>NC_138087.1:48530115-58530115 GCF_964212035.1 Myotis nattereri
TTCATTAAAAAATAAACCTATTACAAGCTATCATGAATAACATATTTTTAATGAAAAATTACCATTTAAAAACATTTAGTGAGAAAGAATATTTTACATTTTTGCAAATCTCTAATCTCTGGCACAAAGACAGCTAACTGGATTCTGTTATCTGTTTCATATTTATTCTGTTTAAATATTACTCTGAAAAACTCCCAAGTATATACATCATACATCTTCTTATTAATATGAAAGTAGTTTTGATTTGAGAGACTCTCTGATAGTCTCAGGGACCGCCAGAAGTCCTCAGACCATACTTTGTGAATGAGCCATTGAATTGGTACCATCAGGGATTTGAGATGGGAAAGGTACTAATTCTACCTAAGTCCCAAAACTTTTGAGATTGAAACTCAATGGCAAAGAACAAATCTTCCAGGGAACAAACACTAAAATAAAAAATGTTGCCTTGCGTAAGATTAATGACTGATGTTATATACCATTACAACAAATGCTCACAGTTACCCCCTCAAATATTGATTGATTTGTCTACCATAATTATGAAATATTGTCTCTCTGACCACACCCCTCCAAATTATGTGTTTGAAAGAGATTAAGTGAAATAGAGATGGTTCTCAATTACTCAGAAGTAAATTAATGAGTAAAAACATATTCTTTGAATTCACAGGAAAATGAGAAATATGCCATGTACTCATCTGTCTTCCTTCTTCTTGTCCTCCCAAGTTCCTTGGCCCTCTTGAGTATAATATTACTTTGCTTTGCAATGGGAGTTGGGTAATTCCAGTGGCTCCTTTCTGCAGCTGATGGGGATAGATGAGGTATTTGAAGGGTAATTTCCACTTGATAACAGACCTAATGATCTGTGAAGAATTCAGTTCTCTTCTTATCCAGTAGATCTTTATAGTTCTGAAGACTGGCTATTACACTGACTGCATTTAGAGAAAGAAAATTATAATCACCCCAGCAGAGCACTGATATTTTAGGTTGGTACATAGAAAAATCTTTGGATGAACCATTTCTTGTAATGGGATTTATTCTGATGTGGTCATTCTATTTGTGGACTCTTTAACAGGCCACATATTTCTTTTAAAAATATATATTTTCATTGATTTCAGAGGAAGGAGCGGGAGAGAGAGATAGAAACATCAATGATGAGAGAGAATCATTTATCAGCTGCCTCCTGCATGCCTCCTACTGGGAATCAAGCCTGCAACCTGGGCATATACCCTGACCAGGAATTGAGCCGTGGCCTCCTGGTTCATAAGTCAATGCTCAACCACTGAGCCATGCCAGCTGCGCTATGGTTATTATTTTAAAATCACTTTCTTTACTTTGTAACAGGTACTAGTTTGCTTCTGAGACTGTTAAAAATCTAAGTTCTGACCAGCTTTGGGGAACACTTTTTATGTGGTGCTTATCTGATCCACATTTAGCTTCGTTTAGACACTATTACTATTCAAGCAGAAATAGCTCAAGAGAACCTGCTGGATGAATGAAATGGTGTCATGTCTCTATTAAATCAAAGTCTTGCTAAGGCTTGCGCTTTGGAAAAGGCTACTGAGATTAGAGTCAGTGACTCTTTCACCTCCCTTTGCTCTGTCAAGGATAGGAAGAGGAGGGGCCAAGAAGCCTTGACAAGGAGAGCAGAGCCTTTAATGGAGGGCAAGGAGGGCTCAGTTCCTGTTTCATAATTATAGATGTTCTTTCAGGCATCAGAGGTGCAAATCCAAATGCACTGCAGTTTGCTAGAGGATAAAGCCCACTTAAATAAAGGACCATTTAATTCAAAGACATTCAAAAGGCTTTTTCTTTAGCTAGACACCTACACATCATATTCTTGTATCCTTGCAGAATCTAAGACTCTGAGTGTGGAGTTGCACCTTGCCATTTTTTCCATCCTTGGATCTTTTTTGGTGTGTATGTGACTATGTTTATATATGTCTTCATATGGTTCCACAATTTGCTTTTCAGCGTTGAGGCGAGGTTCCTGATGACCAGCACTCTGCACTTGTCGTTACTGTCACATATATCACTTTTATAGCTTCCATGTTGCTATTTCAATGAATAAGAAATATGATCACAGGGCACCTGGAGTTAATAACCAATTTTAGGGGGGTATTGCTTAAATGGTTTCTCAATTATGTTCCAATTGGTTCCTTGTGTTGATAAAATGAAAGCCTTCTTAACAATAGAGTTTGCATTGTAAAGTTCAGTTAAAGTTAGAGGATTCTTCCCATCATTTAACATTTAATGGCACTCCCTTTTCCCGACTTACATTTTTGTCATAGTGCCCCACATTTCATCTGTCATAGAAACATTCCTGCTTGGGCCTCTGGGCCCAATGAACTCGACCTATTAAATTTTATGGTGTACTGTTCAATTGTTCTTTTACTTAGTAAGTCATTATTAATTTAATGAAACTTGTCCTAGTCTCTTTCACATGCGGTACCATAGGTGGAAGAATGATTCAAATGTTTCTACAGTATTGATGAAGATTTTTTTTTTGGTCATGTGAATGCCACACAAGCAGGTCCCCAGCCAGAATTTCTTGGTGGCCAAATATAAAGTCTTCTAATTAGAAGTATGTGATGCTATAATGAAAACATTATTGAGCCAGCTGTACTATGTGTACAGATTTTCTGTTTTTATTCATGTGTGTGCATCTATTACAAACATAGCACAACTAGAATATAAAAATAAGTTAACACTTACAGCCAAACCTGTTAAATTTAGTTCAACAAATTGTATGCAACCCTCCATCTGTTTGCTACATTATCCTCACAATGATAATAGGCGAGGCAGATTTGCTAGCTGAGTTTTATAGAGAGAATGGCTTGTTCAAAAAATATGTAATAAGCTCCCCTAAATGAAACGAAACCAAACCGAACAGTATTATTTTCTCCTTTGTGGCTTTGAGTGCTTATGTTGTGATATTGCATTTACACAGATGTTATTGTTGATCTGTTGTGCCAAAGGATGATTTTGAAGCTCATTTATCAATAATTATTGTTTTGGCCAGTATGAATGTTCCAAGGGAGCAGACAAGTATAGGAAAAGATCTTTTGATTTTGTTAGTAATGGCTGTTTTCTGCCTTTCATAGCTTTTCTCTATGGTTTGCTCTTGGCATTGCAAATACAACATTTATATTTTCAACAATACAGCAGGGCCACAAAGGTCTTTGTCATGTAATGATTTGTAAATGGACAATAATCATATCGTAGAATTATGGTGTAATGTGTGATACAAAGAAGCACCTGGCATTTCTTAGCCGATTAAGAATTTTGCTTACCTCCCAGGATCCATGTCTCACAGTGGTGATTGTCAATTGTTGGGGACATCTCAGAAACCTCATTCTAGACCAGTGGTTCTCAACCTTCCTAATGCCGCGACCCTTTAATACAGTTCCTCATGTTCCCCAACCATAAAATTATTTATTACTTCATAACTGTAATTTTGCTACTGTTATGAATTATAATGTAAATATCTGATATGCAGGATGTATTTTCATTGTTACAAATTGAACATAATTAAAGCATAGTGATTAATCACAAAAACAATATGTAATTATATATGTGTTTTCCGATGGTCTTAGGCGACCCCTGTGAAAGGGTCCTTCGGCCCCCAAAGAGGTCACGACCCACAGGTTGAGAACCACTGTTCTAGACAGTTAAAGTTCTTCCGACGATAGTTTCATGAAAGACTAACTTACCTCTCAGATATCTTCCTCATCATAATTTTTAAAACCATTTTCACTTTAAACAAACAATTAACTAGTTCCTGTTATGTGTGAAGCATCTGTGTGTTGGATATATAGGGGCCAGAGATAAATGAATCACACAATCTGTACAGGTTCCAATGTTTACTCCGAACTCTAGGCACACTTTTATTTTATGAACACTAATTTCCCTTTCAATTTTTGAATATTCTGACTGTGTTTGGGAAAAATCTTAAAACCTGTCAGACATCTAACATTATTCATTATTTCCATCATTTTTTATTTATTATGGTTAACTTTTTTATATAAACAGGGTTGGAAGCATTTCATAGAAATGAGAACTGTGAAGCAGAACAGAACAGGTTTCACTGTCATCCTTAGTGACCCAGCATTCCCAAGGTCTCCGGTGTCAGGGCTGCATTCCCCTTTTGCATCGAAATACTAGTAGTACAGCTCACCATAACCACAGGAAGGCCTGTCTTCATGTTCTCATCCCAACAGCTCTGGGGGTTCCTGAGGCCCATGTACATGTTCACCAAGCCCCATTCTCGGGGAGGCTTGCGACTCAGCCTGTTTAGGTTTTCTCAAGTCACATTTGGGGAGTCTTCTGGCAAAGTTCTTCAAGCTACTGCCACTCTGCCTTACTTGTGAACACCTGTGAACACAACCCTTTATCAGACTTTCTGTAGCACATTGTACAAACGCTACTGAATAACTGCAGAGAACTTAGGAAATTACAATGCAGAAAAACATTTAAAGTGGACTCTGCATTTTATAGCTTCCAGAGTTCACAGACCCTATTCCTGGACAGGGTGCTCTGCAGTGGTTTCCCTTCTTTGCGCTAGTCCAGCGGTTCTCAACCTGGGGGTCGCGACCCCTTTGGACCCCTTTCACAGGGGTCGCCTAAGACTATCAGAAAACACATATATAATTAAATATTGTTTTTGTGATTAATCACTATGCTTTAATTATGTTCAATTTGTAACAATGAAATTGGAACTGTATTAACAACATGAGGAACTGTATTAAAGGGTCGCGGCATTAGGAAGGTTGAGAACCACTGCTCTAGCCCATTGGCCACATTCACCTTCACAATAGAACTGAGTATGTTTGGCCAGTTTTTTTTTTTTTTTCTACTCAGAATCCTGACACCCAACTTTCTCTTGGGCTAACTGAGAAGAAAAATAATAAAACATTTCCTCTTCACTTCCAAGCTGTGGTTCATGCTCCAATAAATCCATAACCTAATTCTTTTTTTTTTAAATATATTCTATTGATTTTTTACAGAGAAGAAGGGAGAGGGACAGAGAGTTAGAAACATCGATGAGAGAGATCGATCAGCTGCCTCCTGCACACCCCTCACTGGGGATGTGCCCGCAGCCAAGGTACATGCCCTTGACTGGAATCGAACCTGGGACCCTTGAGTCTGCAGGCCAGCGCTCTATCCACTGAGCCAAACTGGTTCAGCCGTAACCTAATTCTTGATATAACATTATCTCCACTTAGGAAAATATTTATATTATTAGGGGAAGAGTTTAGCATCTGGTTTTCTCAACCCACTTATTCCTGAAAAGCAAGATTTACAAACTCAGATGTCATTGGAACCTCTTAAGTATAAATGGGAGATGTGGGCTAGATAGAAGAAAAAGTAGGCTGTCTTCAATTTTTTTTTGGAAATAAATTGTTGGTGGGCCTCTTGGTGTATCTTTTATTATTCAACCTTTAATAGCAAAGGTTATAAGAAGTCTTCACCTTAAGTCTGATGACAATAGTCTCCTGACATATAAATAAGAGTTGGCAGGGCCTGGCAAGCACATCCTTCACTTGTGAAGGGCTCGGTGACTCGGCTTCAGCTGATCACACCATGAGAAAGCGTGGTGCCAGTGCTCCCAGCTCTTCCAGCTTTTTTGAAAGATACCAGAACTCCACATTCCACACTCTTGTGATGACTACTTATGAAAAGTCTGTTGCTTTTTAACTTGAAAAATTCCAACATTTAAAAAAAAAGTGGAAGAGTTAGGGTTCTTAGTATTGTATATTTCAATTAAACACATCTGCAGCCCAGATCAGATCTGAGGCTGCCATCTTGCAACCTCTGGAAAGAATATGGGCTTTACCTTTGCAAACCAAAAGTTCAATGGAAGGTTTTTGTTTTTCATTTGCCAGGTAATCTGCCCACAAATAGTGCTTTCATTCTCCTTTGGAGCACAGAAGCAAAGAGCAATGGCATCATAATAGCAACTTGTCCCTACTACATAGACAAGATGAAAGAATTGGGAAGAGTGGTGGTTGACCTGACAGTGTTTAATTTGGTTATAGGAATCAGTGTAGAATAGTAGAAAGTTACACAAGGGGTTTGGACAGACAGATCTAGGCTTAAACCCAGCTCGGACCTTGAGCTGTAACTCACCTTTCTCATTTGTAAAATGGAAATCATAAAGTTTAGTTTACAAGTTAGAATAAGGCCAGCTAATTCATACAAATGTCTAGTTCATAGTAAACATTAAAGAAATATGACTTCCTTCCTTTCCACCCATACTTCCTTAGTTGTTCATTAATTTCTGTATTTACGTTAGTTCCAATGCCAAACTCGTAAGTTTGTTTTGTTTCTGTGTAGGTTTGGCAAATGTGCGGGTGGGATGGCTATTTCAACAAGTTCCAATGAATTACTAGTTTTATCAAATGGCTGTCTGGTCTCTTGCCCAGGATCAGTGATGGCACTTCCCCAGTACATTTTATCACATTCTGGTACTGGGTTCCTCCATCTCGCTCTGCTCACTTGATGTCTCATGGCTGGTCCTACTGATGTAACCTTAACAACCTTATTTTGCATCCAGAGCAGCCAAGTGCTTCCTCACAAGTTAGATACTTGTTTGCCTACTTGCACGCCTTTCTCTGTTACATTGCCATTCATATCATTCTTAGAAATTTGGAGCAGAAAAGCTGCCATCTTTTTTTCTCTCTGTCATTATTGGTTTGTACAGGACAGTATGAGGCAGTCTAGAAAGCACAGGTTGGGTATCAAGAATGATATGTTCTAGAAGCAGAAGGTCTGTCATTAACTATATGCTGTTGGGCCAGACACCTGATACCTAGGTGCTTGATTCTCTCTTTTATAAATCAGAGCTAATAGTGTTTGTCCTGCTTATCTCTCTGGGTTGTCATGCAATAATAGATACAAGGAATTTCACTGCACAAATGTTATGTGGTGGAAAATAAAGGCAATCATTTTAGACTTTTAAGAAATAGAGCAGAGGTTCTCAACACTGCTGTACATTATAATTACCTGGAGAGCTTTAAAAACTCCCCAGGCCCAAACACAGCCATTACATAGCCATTAAATCAGACCCTGGGGGTGATACCAGGCATTGATATAAAAAAAATATCCCCAGGTGATTTAATGCACAGCCAAGTTTGAGAACCAGCGCTTCAGTATCTTGCTCCTGATCCCCTACCAATGGTTATCAGCATCATCCGAGAGTTAGGATTACAGAAAGCCAGGGCCATGCTAAGCCTATTGATTTAAAATCTGCATTTTAACATGATCTTTAAGTGATTCATTTGCATATTAAAACATGAGCAACACTACTTTAGAGGTTTCTTTATTTGTTTTATTTTGCAGTTGAGGAAATCTAGAGGTTTTAAGAGATTTGCCAAGGCTCACAATTCTAGGTAGTGAAGCCAGGACTAGATTTAAGGTTTCCTTAATTCTAAACCTGTGCTGGATGTGCTCACGTGTTATTCTCCATATAGAAGGAAACGGTGTGAATAAATTGTCACCAGATGTTCACTTGATTCTACTTTGAGACTTTTTCAGATGTGGTTAGTGTATTTCCTATCATTGATTTTATCTTCCCAGACCCATCACCTTTGAGAATAATGTTTATGAGATGGAAAAAGTTACTGAAAACTGTACTTATATTGCTATGAATATTTTGGGAGAAGTGGAGTAGTTGATAACTTAATTGTGCTTCTCATTGAGTTCCTTTCTAAAATATTTTACCCCCAAAACATAGATTCTAATAAAAATACTTATGAATGACTTTTCTGCTCTTCATTAGCTGAGGGATATTTTAATGTACCTGACTTGGAGCTTTTGGGAAGGGGGAAACCTGGAAATTTGAGGGTACAGGTAGTTCTGTAAGCAGCCAACTGAAGATTCTCAAGACAGAGCTTGTGCTGGGCTCGGGGCTCTAACTGATGTAGCCAGAGTATCAAGGAAGCTGGGGAGAAAATGCAGGCTTGTTTGTTGTTGATCGTCGAATCAAGCACCCCATGGGTATAGCAGATGTATGCCATGCACATTGAGATGTACTATTTTAAATTTCCTGGGGCAGTACTTGTTAGAGAGAAGCAGTATGTTGGACTCATCAGACTTCTTAGTAATATGTACCTAGCTCTCTCCTCCTCTCTGCACCCGCTGTGCTGCTGATTATACTGTAAGTAATGGCAGCTTTGCCTTGGGAGGTTATGGATATGCTACAGATGGGGGTAACCCATCAACGAAGGTGTGTAAATTTCAAATTGCTAGTTGCAGCTCCTTGCAAGAGGGCCATGGGGAGTAGGAGGGAGAGAATCCCAGTGGGAGTGACACCCAAAGCCACAATAATTTCTGATGATTAACCTGCAGTTTTTCACATCAGCTATTATATGTGTTTCTAGGATCGTAGACAAAATGATTGCTTTGCTATATGGAAAGTCTGGCACTATAAAACTATCTAATTTTCTTCACATGATATCATAATACCGCAGGAGCACTCTTTGTAGCTAAAGCTTCCCCCTCTTCCTATATTTTTCTTTATTTTGTGTTCCTTTCTTTTAGTCATTAATTTCCAAAGGACTTTAGCCTAAAGTGAGGATAGTTAGTTGAATGATAACAGCAGTGGGCCTCAGAGCTTCCTGTTCCCATGGTAAGAAATATGTGCATGCTTGTATGTGTGTGTGTGTGTATGTATATTTTTGTGTATTTGTATGTGTGTGTATCTGGTTGGGAAAGGATTCTAGAGACCTAAAATGAGCTAGAGCTAAAATACATTATTAGAGCTAGAATACATTTAGAAGACTCTAATCAAACACATGTAAGGGCTCAGGCAATTAGTATAAATGAGTGACTGGGCCAAGCGGTAAGAGGTAATAGGGGCTGTGGTGGGCTGGACAGCTCCCAGCCTGTTTTAGAGGGCAAGCCATCAATCTTTGCTATTGGAGTGACAGCCCAGTACTGTGAGATCTTATTTTTTGCAAGAGAAGAAAATTCTAATTTTATGTGATATTTTCTGATATCGAAATGTTCATACTTAATTTTAAGTTTCTTTTTGATAATGTGGATACCAGCAGGCTGAAAATAATGTCGAGGGGCTAGAACGGGCCTGTGGGATGGCAGTTTGCAAACTTGATTTAGTCTGATGTCTTCATTTCACAGAAAAAAGGGATTTGTCCAAATTCATAGCTTTGGTGAGCGCAGGTCAGGAGGCCTCCCATAGCTCTCACCTTTCAAGACATCTCCAGTAGTATTTCTGTGCCAGGTACTGAGCTTGGGCAGTGCTGGGCTATAGACAGGGACCTACCCCTCAGTGAGCTCAGGGGTGACAGACAAGCAAGCAGATTAACTGTAATACGCTTGGGGTATGTACAGCAAAGAAGCACCTGCAAGATGCAGAGGCAGCAAACCTGAAGAGGGACAAGTATGTTCTGTTTGAAGAAAGAATGGCATGGGGTAGAGAGTAGGCAATGGGTCTCCAGAAAAGGTGCCTGAATTGGGTATTGACACTTAAATATTTTAGTCATAGTTATAGTGTTTTGTTTGTTTCCTTGATTCTTTTATATTGGTTAAGCAGCTGTGATACTGATGGATTTGGGAAGCAAAAATTGATAAAAATATTATCTCATATTGGCTTTTTAATTTAAAGTTTACACATGCCCTCTAATTTGAATCTCAGAATTTTTTTTTTTTTGTGACAGCCCAACCACAACAGTTAGTTGTATATTTAAGAAATAGGGCAGATATTAACTCAGTTTTGTAGATGAGGAAATTGTGGCCCAGAGAAGCTAAGTGTGTGGCACAGGATCACCTCAAAGTATGTGCAGAGGCAGAACTGGGCAGAAAGCAAGTGTTTCTTGTTTGCAGTTGGTGATGTTTACACTTTGGGTTATGACTTAGTGTGGCACCATGTGGTCTGGGCATGCACCATCCACCCTAAGCCACAAATCCAAGTCTGAGTTGTAGACCCTCAGGATTCCTTGCCACAGTTTTTCTGGGAGACTGCTAAGTCAGAGAGCAGGATTCCTATGCCAGTGTTCAAAACTTCCAATTTTAGAAGTGCCGTAAGGTTTAGTTCTTTTCCAGTTTTGTGCCAAAGTGAAGGAAATATGTTTTTCTGAGTTTTTTGTTAATGATAACAGTGATGCCAATACAATTCTGTCTTGGAAATAGGATGTGAAGAACCATCCTTACTGTTCAGTGTCCATAAGGTGATGACAAAGGCTTGGAAAGACTCTGAATTAGAGCACAAGAGCACTCAGGCATTCCTTGTATGATAATGCAACTTGTGCATTGCACAAAGGGCCTGGACAAAGGGTTGACTTGGAGGCGAAATCCAGTCCTGCTCCATCCACAAGATGTTGGCCTGCAGGGCTACATGCAGTGGGGAGGGGGTCAGGATAAAAGGTCAAGGGATTGGAGGGGTGTGGTCATAATTCTCACTAAGGCCCAGCATAGGCTAGAGCAGCTGTGGGCAAATTAAGGCCTGGCCCGTTTGAAATGAATAAAACTAAAAAAAAAAGACCGTACCCTTTTATGTAATGATGTTTACTTTGAATTTATATTAGTTCACACAAACACTCCATCCATGCTTTTGTTCCGGCCCTCCGGTCCAGTTTAAGAACCCATTGTGGCCCTCGAGTCAAAAAGTTTGCCCACCCCTGGGCTAGAGAGACCTTGGGAATATGATGGGGTAGGGTTGAGCTCACACAAGCAACTTCATATTTACAACGGTTTCTTTTAGCAGTTCTTCAGGGTGTGGCCCAACTTCTCAGAAGAAAATTTAATCAACATTAATGAGTATTCACCAGGTGTTTGCAACTCTGGTAGGTATTTCTATATCTACCTACATATCATTCAACTTAACCCTCCAGGAAGCCTGACACATGAGCATCATGTGTCATTTTACATAAGAAACACCGAGTCCCTGTGAGGTTATGTGACTTGTCAAAGGTCACACGTGTGATTACTAAATGGTGAGGCTGGAACAGAATTTAGGTCTGGCTAAGTCCAAAGAACATATCATATGAAACCTAAGCAATGGGAATGCATTTTCTGTGCGAATAAATTCATTTCAAATTTATTTTATGTCATGGGTACATTTGATGTGTGTCCGTGTGTGTATGTGTGTATGTGCACACTCACACATATATGAATATGGTATGGTGAGGTGGCAACAGAGTCAGAAAGGTGGAGGAAAGACCCAAATGGATGAAATTATTTCTAGGCCAAGTCACTATGTTGGCTATTCACCTTCAATTTCTCTGTGCTAATGGAGGTAAAGAGTCTGGTGGAAAATCTCAAAAGTGGATAAATGAAATTATGTTTGGCATTGAGTGTGAGTGTGTGTAATGGTTTAGAAAATTATAAAACAAATAAAGAGACCATTTAGTCAATATTCAACTTGGGAGGAATAGAAAAGCTGTGCATTTCACCAGCTCTTTTAAATAATATCTCTCCACTTCCTTTCCCCACATAGCAGTGTCTCTTAGACAGGCACTAGTTATCCTTACAAAAGGGATAGGTTTATCGCTCTCAATTTTGATAACACTTGATAAAAGCTTTTTGGCTTTTTCAAACCTTCAAGGGAAGGAGGAGTTAAGGTAATTAAATAGCTTGATATAATTGAGGAAATTTCCAGCCTTCTCTTCTAATTTCTGTTAGACTGTAGCCTACAGTTGTGAGTAAGAAAGACGACCAATTGATTCAGTCTAACATACTGAACACCTAACACATGCGACGCACTGTGTTAACTTCTGGGGAATGCACATATAAAAATGACACAGGCAGATATGCAACTAACTCTGTTGTGGTTGGGCTGTAACAAAAACAGGTCCAGACCATAAAAGTTGAAGATGCTTGGAAATATATTAATTTGATGTCTTTTAAACCAAATTTTAAAAATATTTAAAAATATTTATTTAGCAGGGCCAGGGTTATTAGCAGCTGGGGTTTTCCCTTTTCTGTTCAAGTGTATCATCAGTTTTGATTTGCTAGGTAAATTTACGTTAATCACTTTTATAGATTGTTGCTTTGGGCCACCACTCAATGGTCCCAGCCCTTTATTCTGCTCTCCAGAGAAGAATGAAGCTTTTGGAGACAGGGCAGGGAGGAGGGAAAGACTAGGCCAGCCCTCAAAGAATAAATAAAGTTTCTAAAGGGCAGGAAACTCAGGGCCAGGATAGGATGGGTCTGTTAGGAAGTGAGGGCAGCAGGACAAAGACATGCCCAACCAAGCTAAGATGCTAGGACTGCACACTGAAAGCCAGATTTGGGTAGTCTCTTGCTGATGGCAGAGACAGGCCTGATGAACTATTTCCGGAAGATTCAAAGGTTTTATTTTCCCTGTGATACATGTTCTACTCATGAAGGAAGAAAGGTTGAAGTTGAGATGCAGTGGGTGGGCCAGGCTAGAGTGCTTCTCTTAGGGGTAGTCATAGTCACTCCCTTTTAAGATATGCCTGTCCTTGAACACAAGCATTCTGGGTCAGCTTCTAGGCTACCCCAGCTCTCTGCACCTTGCTTTTCTTAAACAGCTTATCTTAAAAGGATGTGCTATTTGTTGGTGCTCTCTTACTTCTTTTTTTTTTTTTCATATTGCTGTCTTAGGATGTGGCACATCTTGCAATCATCTAAGCTAGTTTGAGTTTGCTATCTTTATGACAGCTACACTAATTGGACAAATTTAGGAAGTTAAGCAAAGAGCAAGGAAAGTATTTGGCCTAAAGGCCTAGAGGAAGTGAGGGGATGTCTGTTGAGACCCTGTAGGGACACCAGAGAAGTTCTGCCTGGAAAAAAAACACCTGGAGTGCTGGGAATGCAGTCTTGAGAGGCTCTGCCAGACCAGTATTTGAGATAGGAGACACTACCTACATAATTACCACTCCATTTTAGCTCTTGGTTTTCTCATTTAGAAACAAACCCCTTTTGTAATGGTTCTTGGTAAGCAGTAACGGAACCACAGTTTTTGCCTTATTTCCCACAAGTACAACACAGACACAGTAACTGAGGCTATTTAGAGGGCATTTAGAGAGGAGAATTTTTACAGAGTAGGGTTACATGGGGAGTTCCACACCAAATATGTGGGAGTTGAGAAATTTTATTGTCACCTAATTTTCTATAATTTTTGATATTTTAAGGACATTTTTCTAGTCCAATATTTTTTAAAAAGGTATTTGGTAGAACAATAAATAGTATTTTAAAAAAGTAAAAAAATTCCATGGCTAAATAAGTTTGGGAAATGCTTAGGTTAAAAAGTCAAACAGATTTGTTTTTTAAAGTGCAGGACTTACCAAATCTTTACATATGGTAGGTGCGATTTTGAGTTTATAAAAACAATATGTGGTATTAATTGTTTCCTATTTTATGGCAAACCAAGATCCACTGGATAGGATACCATTGTAATTAGCTAGTTATTAATAATAGGAAAGGAGCAAAGGGAAGGCCAGACATTATAGAATATCATTTGGGCAGCTTCACCAGGAAGCTGAAACTTTGCATGCCCCAGGGAACCACCAGCCTATTCCCCCAGTTGATACTGGGGGTTAATTTCTTGCACTATTCCAAGAAAAATATTCTGAGATTTGCAACTGGCCTCTCCCCTCCATTAGCAGATACACTATGGAAAGTATTGCTTTAGACCAGTGGTTCTCAACCTTCTGGCCCTTTAAATACAGTTCCTCATGTTGTGACCCAACCATAAAATTATTTTTGTTGCTACTTCATAACTGTAATGTTGCTGCTGTTTTGAATCATAATGTAAATATCTGATATGCAGGATGGTCTTAGGCGACCCCTGAGAAAGGGTCGTTTGACTGCCAAAGGGGTCGTGACCCACAGGTTGAGAACTGCTGCTTTAGACAGTGGTGGGGAACCTTTTTTTTCCCAAGGGCCATTTGGATACTTACATCATTTTTGGGCCATATAA
The DNA here is from genome assembly GCF_964212035.1 of Myotis nattereri. Lineage (NCBI taxonomy): Eukaryota > Metazoa > Chordata > Mammalia > Chiroptera > Vespertilionidae > Myotis > Myotis nattereri. The sequence continues at coordinate 48,544,013 of NC_138087.1, forward strand.
AATTATCAACTTAAAAATTAGCCTGCTATATTTTGTTAAACATTTAGTTAACTCAGCCCTAATACCTTAGCAGGTCCAGACCAAATTTTTTCATGGGTCTTATATGGCCCGTGGACTGGAAACTCCCCACCCCTGCTCTAGATCATAATTTACATGTGTTCTCTTGGAGAAGCTACTTCACTGCTAAACTGTGGTTTTTTTTAATGTGCAAATTGACAATGAGAGCATTTGGGGTTATATGAAGACCAAGTGAGAGCTTGAGAACTATCAAGCGCTGGGCAAGTGTTAGTTATTATTGCTCTATAAAATTTATATCTCAAAGATAGAATAGTTTAGAATTATTATTTGATGCAATAAAATTTTACTGGTATTGCATCAAATAAGAATTGTTTTATGGATTACAAAAGAACCCCAAAAAGTTGAGAAGGAAGTTTAGAGAATACCAATGGAAGTTTGAACTCTAAGCCATAGTGTTCTATTTCTTCCATAAAGTTAATAAAGGAAGTACCCTTTAAAAAAATATCTTATATGTAGCCTGGCCATATAAGATATGGCTCAGTGGTTGGGCATCGACCTATGAACCAGGAGGTCACAGTTCAATTCCTGGTCAGGGCACATGCCTGGGTTGTGGGCTCAATCTCCAATGTGGGGTGCAGGAGGCAGCTGATCTATCTCTCTCCCTTCCTCTCAGAAATCAATAAAAATATATTTAAAAATATATGTATATATTATTTTATTTTTCTATCACTATTTTCCCCCTCTATGCTCTCTTCTACCTCCACCTCCACCCTCTTCCCCCTCCCCCCCACAGCCTTCAGCACACTGTTGCCCATGCCAATGAGTTTTCTTTCTTTCTTCTTTTTGCTCCATCCCTAAAGGAGGTACTTTTTGGTTGTTGTTGTTAATCCTCACCTGAGAATATTTTTCCATTGACTTTTAAACATTTATTTATTTATTTAAAAATATATTTTTATGGATTTCAGAGAGGAAGGGAGAGGGAGAGAGATTGAAACATCAGTGATGAGAGAGAATCATTGATTGGCTGCCTCTTGCATGTCCCACACTGGAAATTGAGCCTGAAACCCAGGCATGTGCCCTGACTGGGAATTGAACTGTGACCTCCTATTTCATAGGTTGATGCTCAACCACTGAGCCACACCAGCCGGGCTTCATTGCCTTTTTTTTTTTTTTTTTTTTTTTTTTTGAGAGAGTTGGAGGGGAAGAGACACAGAGTGAGAGAAAAACATCAATGTGAGAGAGACACATCGATTGGTTGCCTCCCACACGTGCTCCGACGAGGGCTGGGGATTGAGCTTGCAATCAAGGTACATGCCCTTGATCAAAATTGAACCCAGGACCCTTCAGTCTGAGGGCTGATGCTCTGTCCACTGGGCCAAACTGGCTAGGTCTACAGGAGGTACTCTTAAGTGTTTCAAGATAAAATTTATTTAATATAGGAAAATAATGATGCCTTTAGGGGGCTGAAAATAATTTACAGATACTACATCATAGCAGATTTTTAGGGGACGAGAAATACTAAGAAGTCCAGGTTTTATAATACAATCAAACTCAGCTCATCAATCCAGATATTTCACAGATGCATCAGTATAAATAGAAGGAATATAGCATAATTGGACAATGGAAAAGAGATAAATAAAAGAGAACCCCTTAACTCCCTAATTATTGGTGTGAAATGTTATATGTTTAAGCTATTTTAGATTGGGGACTGGGTCTTACATCATCTTATAGTGTCTTTCCAGCACCAGGAATAGTGCTAGGTAAATTTTTTAAAATACAAATTAAAGGACAGATTGTGTCCTGTGTCTGCATTCCTGGAAAAAAACAGTTTAAATTAGATTACTGCTGACTGGGTTCATACCTAGTTGGCAATGAGATTTGTAGTGATTCAGTGTCAATATAAGAGTATTTATTAGTTGAGTGAAACTCCACAGTGGTCAGTCTTTGGGCAACTCAGTGGGGATTCATTCAGACTAATTCACTTAAAGAATGAAAAAGAATCCCAAATATCAAGAAGATAAATTCTTTACTGTTTTTAGTACATATGTAAGTAAAATGAGCTTAGCACCAAACATGACATACTGATGCAGGACAACAAAGCTAATTGTTACCAAATCAAGATATTTATGGTACAGTTTATGGAGTAAACAAATTTACCTTTGTCTTGAAAGGTAAATTTCTGAGATCTTTGGATATATTACTTTCCAAGAACATAGATAACTTTTTCCAGAGCTGCACTTACTTATCCAGGCCTTTTATATTAATTAGGCTAGGGTAATGCTTATATTTTATTTGTTTTTGCTCATAAAGCTAATATGCAACCATGTCATTGCCCTTATTGGCACCGTGGTGCTATGTGTAAAATCAAATAATCCAGATTTTGTAATCAATTAGATCTTTATTGGGCTATTTTCTGCATTTGAGAGATGTGATAATTAAATAAAATGATTAGGAAATGAATGCTGTCCAGAGCTGCATCATCTAGTATGCTAGCCACTGGCCAAATGTGTCTATTTAAATTTGGATGTAAATTAGTTAAAATAAAAACTCAGTTCCTCAGTCTCACTGGCCAGCTTTTACAACACAGATATACCAGGTAGAACATTTCCATCATTGCAGAAAGTTCCACTGGACAGTGCTGTTCTAGAGAATAAAAATGTAAATGTTAAGATATAACTTCATATGGGAAGATTTGAGTTATTTAGCCTCAAGGAGAGACCTTGAATAGAGGTTAATAGTCATTGGCTAGACAAATAACTATAGAATCATCCCAAAACTTCAGAAAGGAATAATAAATTAAGCTCAGGTAAAATTGTAGCAGAAAGGATTTAGATTATAATTTTTGAAGACCTTCCTTCCTATGAGGATTAAAAAGCCCTGGAATAAACTGAATATGCCAATGAGAAATGTTTTCTGGATTGTTGATAAAAATGTGTAGAAAGCTTAAAAAGTGATGTTTTGTGTTTCTGTGAGACATACTGTTTAGGCACCCCGGCCAACATTGGCTGCTCATATTGATTCTCTGAGCTCTTTTAATAACTCAGAGCCCTGTCACCCAGAGGTCTGTAGCTCATACCTGGGACCAGTGGTGCACACATCCACCTAGGAGTGGGGTCAAGGTAGCGGGACTGGATGGAGGTCATACATACAGGCAAATGACTTTTCAGGGTTACTTTCGGATCTCAACTTCATTATTAATTACCTCTGCTCATATGTTTGAATTATGCTACTTTTTTTTTTCCTCCTTGTTGATACCTAGATTTTTACCGGTTTGATCTGAAATGAAATTTTCCATTTGATTTAAAATCAGGCCATTGTAGGCTTTTGAAAGCTCGGCAATAGCTTCTCATGTCTTGTCTTTAGTGCCCTGAAAGATCATTTTATTAAATACAGAGCCAGATGACCTCCTCTCTCGGAGATGCCCATTGGAATAAGCGGTGTGCACACATTCTAAACCCAGCAGGATCTTCCGTTATGAACATTTAAGCGTGAAAATCTCAAGTTCCTATTTTAGTCATGCAATCTTGAATTCCCTGAGAATGTGGTTCTTTTTTTCACTTTTCTTTACATCTATATTAATAACATAGGTCTGTGAACATCTCATTGAAAAGGATTAGTCCTTAGGAGAAAAGGGATTTGGATTCTTGACTTGTGCTCATCAGCTCAGGATGGGGGTAGCTCAGGGCCATTGGTTAAAGTTATGGCAACTCGATCATCTTGTGTGTAATCCCATGTGGATTGCAGAATCTGTTGGGGAAGCAATTATGAAGGTTGGTTTTCCTTTAATCTTGCTTTATTCTGGAGACTGGGCTCTGGTGACAGGAAAACAGATTCAATGGTCCAGCAGAGGCAGCCTGCATCATGGCTGGGTGAAACCCCACATCCCTTCAATCACTTTAGGAACAATGTTTCTTTCAGAAGCACCAGAGGCAATGTGTGGAAATCAGCATTCGGGCCATTTTCGCTATGGGAGTAGCCCTGTCTATACTGAAGTTGAAATATATTTTTCCCCCATAGCCCTGGACTAGTCTAGGAAAAGAGCCACTCTTTTTACAAAGTGGACTGCAAAGATGTGTTACTGATGAAGATAAGTCATCCTTAAGTTTTAGGGTCTATAATGTCTTAAGAATGAAAAAGGAAAACATACTTCAGTTATTGTGTAGTTTAAGAAGCATTTATTACCAACTCTGCCAGGCACTGAGGAGATGATGCTCTTTAACGGAGAAGCCAAACAAGTCAACGTGCAATTACAACACAGCACAGTAAGTTTGGTGTTTAGGACAGTGTAGAGATTTTCATGGTAGCACAGAGGAAAGGCATCGGACCCAGCCTGTGTCAATGAATGGGGCCTGGGATTAGGAAAACCTTTCTAGAAGACTTACTATCTAAGCTGAGTCATGAATTATTTATTTCATTTTTTTAAATAGTAAGGAGACTCAGTTTGGGGAAGATGATATCATAAGGAGGATATAATGTGATGGGTGCAGAGTGCTACAAAGTGTTCTAGTCTGGTAGATGGTAGAACATAAATAGCAAATTGTTGAGTATCAGGAGATTTAGAAACAAAGAATGTCACAAACTTTTCCTGAATGTCCATGATCGTCTCTCCTTAGCTCAGTATCCCAAAGAAAAATAACAACTAAAATACATACATATGCAAACATGCACACATTTTTCAAATACAAGGAAAGTGGGTGCTCTGAAAACAATAAAGATGGTATTTGAGAGAGGTTTATTTAGCTGAGGTCAAAATTAAAGCCATCAGCCAAAAAAACAGAGCCCCAATCTTGTCAGAGCCCACAAGCAAAGGAAAAGTTTCAAGTGCTAGTCAACTCTTGAAAATCAGAATCTCCCCAACCCCCCTCCAGCCCCCACCCCCACTCCATCCAATAACTCCTCAAGTGGCCTAACAACAAGCATTTCTGGATTTTCTGATTACTCGTTTTGAAGGTTGTGATGCAGAAATAAGAGTGGAACCAGCAAAAAGAACAGTTGTTGCCTCAATTTGAAAGTTACAGGCTTTATTCTTTTGATGATGGGGCTTCTGTAGCAGACAGCTAACCACATCCATGCTCAGCCTCATTTATAGTTTGCTGGGATCAATGTCCAACATAGTCTTGGCCAGAAACAAGTTCCCCAACCCCCCAGGTATTCTCTATATAAATAACATCCTGTTACTTAAAGGATTTGGGATGTTCAGTCCTTCATTAGCAAACTCTTTGAAGTATGGGTCCCAGCACATCTATAAAGGGTCTTAGGCTTTTCTAAGGCTATTTTTGGATTGTGAACAAATTTAACATTTTCTACAGCATGGATGACTCATTGTTTTCTTATAAACCTTAGGATTAGAGAAACATATTACTTTAATTTTCCTCTGTTTTAGCCAGTTTGAGATTTTTTGTGCTGGTCAGAAAACAACATCTCCTCAAAGCAACAGCTATTTACAAAGCCATGGATAATTTTTATTTGCTTTCTCAGCACAGCATGAGAATTGGGAAACTCTTATGAGAACTGATAAAGGGTACAGAGCATGTTCCCTGTTTCTTGGCAAAAGAAAATTCCTTCTGTCCCAAGTGCTGTAGTTGAAGGAAACATAAATCTACCCCCCAAAGAGCCCAAATCATATTTGGATCCAAGTGGGAAACCACTTTCCTGGTCACGCTTGGGTGGCATCCTTTGGCTGATTCGGGTAACACTTTCCCTCAGTGGAAGGCTTCGAGTTCCTCTAGGTGGGTTGAATATGTTATGTCTTTTCACTCAGAGAAACTCAATCCACATATTTTACAGAAGCAGGAGGTTGTCTTTTGCAGGCTGCTTGGGAAAGAATGTCTTGTGGTGAACATCAAGCCACCTGAACAAACATGAGCACAGTATGGGTCTCCCCGAGGGGGCTTTCTCAGGACAGAAGGTAGAGAAGCCACTGTTTTCATCTCTAGAAAAGCTGAGAGGAGTTGACTTTCTTGTGAGAGAGGTGGCTCCATCTGGCCCGACTTGTGTGCTGTCTAACTCTTTGGAGGGAAAGAGGTGGTAGGTTTATGTCCAGTAGGCAAGGAATGGATTTTCCCCTAGAGACTCTGAAGGGAGTGTGGCCCTACCAACACCTTGATTTTGGTCTGTGTTACTGAATTTAGACTTCTGGCCTCCAGAATTGTAAAAGAATATATTTCTGGCATTTTAGGCCACCAAGTTTGTGCTAGTTTTTTTTCCCCCCAGCAATCACAGGAAACCAATACAGTCCTGGAATGAAACCATTGAAAAGTTACTAGGAGCTCAGTGCCTTCATCACAGTAATGGGTAGTAAACTAGGGAGAATAGGAACTGTTCAGGAGTTGGTCACATTGGTCCCCTGGAGCCCAGGATCAGGGGGCAGCAGGCAGGCAGAAAGACTGGACAGACAGAGCAAGAAGAGAAAGGGTGAGTACAGCTGAGGGATAGGACAGGCTCGTGAGAACACGGAATTCTGGCAGTGCTTGCGGGCTTGTCCTTATAGAATTGGGAGAAGGCCCTGAGGTCACATGCCTTCAGACACTGAATTCACAGGGCCTCTCAGAATACAAAATAATGCTTTCCTTCCTGGATCTTGATCAGAAGAGCAGTGCAGCAACAGTATAAGAGGGACTTTGATGGTCCTGAGATACTCACCCCTCTGTTCTCTCCTACTGCCCAAATCCCATCCTCATCTTCTTCCTCTCTCCCCACTGCTGGAGAAGACTGCAGGTATCAGCTTCGATGCCTGAATACAACTTGTCTGAAACAACTTTATCCATAAAGTGAACCCATGACACTTAGGTTGCTTATTAATTTCCTGTCCTACATTCATTTATTTTCTCCTCTATTTGTTTCATGTGGCTATTGCTACGTTAGAAAAGTTGATATTGGATTTTAAAATGTATTTTACAGCACTGTAGTTGTTTTAAAGGAAGGTATTATATTAATACCTAGCATCTATTCTTTGATTGCCTATGTATTTATCTATAATGAAGTCCTAATAAAAACAAAAGCCTCTATACAAACTGATTTGGGGATTATTTTTAAGTTTGAAAAGGTCTCAGAGACATTGTTTTGGGAGCAAAGAAAGCTAAAATGAATGAGCTCTCCTATTTTACCACTTCCCATATTGTGAGGGTGCAATCTAAAATATCTGTTTTAGCTCTCCCATTTTGTTTTATTTGTTCGTTCACTTCTTGGTTCTTTCACACATTCATTGATTTAAGCACCTACTAAGTACAGGTAGCGTGCAGAAGTGTGGACTGCAAAGCCCGAGAAACTTCTGTCCTCGAAGAGCTGCAGAGGCTGTAATTTGGCAGCCTGCTCAGTTTTCCCTTTTTTAATTGAAATTTGCATGCTTTTAAAAATTTTTATCTCAGACCTCATCTCTCCCTACTGTGTAATGCATAGTTGACTTTTTGTATTTACATTATCTGCCTGATCCCTGAAGACAACAGCTGTAGACACCAACTTAAATTCTATTTGAGAAGAACAGTCTCTGGGACTGCCCTCGTTTCAGACTTTAATTCTTGAATCATTATCAACCTCCCATGGCAACTGGAGACATGGAGTCTGGGAACCAAGACTAGAATGAGTGAGTTGATGGGAAAATGCCTGCACACTGACTGAATGAGGATATGGCAGAAGAATTAAATGTCCTGGAGCCTGGTAACACAAATTCAAAGTCTGATTCTGGGTCCTAGGAGAAAGACACTACTCCTTAGGGGAGATCAGAGTCACACTCACTGTCTTAGGAATATATGAATTGCATGGACAAAAATACTAACATTGGCATGTCACCGGGTAACTATAATAACAATAAAGAGCTAGTTCCTGAGGATTATTCATGACTTGTGGCAAGTTGACAGACTTGGCAGTGTCAGATGACAAACCCCAGGATATTCTGGGTGTGGAGAAAATGACTAGCAAGTATGGGAATTCAGGTTTACATCTTGTTATAACTAGTGCCTTCAGCAGTGCCTGGTACATAGTAAGTACTCAATAAATGTTGAATTGAGTTATTTTGTGCACTTGGCGTGGGTAGATTGGAGGTATAATGAGATAGGGCTATGTTTTGGAACCCATAAGCCTCCCCACCCCTTTTTAAACAAAGGTTTATTTCTAAACTACAGAAGGATCAAAGGGAGTAACTTAGTTGCCCCAGACCTTGTGGGTATAAAGAGAAGCAAGTGGCTTAACTTCTGTGACCTTCAGTTCCTCTATGTGTCATGAAAGATAAGAGGAAGTTCTTTGAGAAGGCTGCTACAAATTATGAGCTTGAAAGAAAAGTTAGGGTGTGGGTGAAATGGGTGAAGGTGGCCAAAAGGTACAAACTTTCAGTTATTAAATTAATAAATAAATCTGTCTCTTTGGGGAAAGCTGACTGACTGTGTCCCAAGAGTCCATACAAGGTACCTTTATTTTGGGAAATATGTCAGAGTCTGATCTTTATGTTGTTGAATCTGTTTCTCCAACTTGTAATAAACAAATCCATAAGACTACTATGTAAACCTGAAATGGAAAAGTATTAATTTACTAGTGACCTGGTGCCCAGATTCATGCACATTGCAACGAAATTAATTAGAAGGTGGCTAGCAGGGTGAGAATGGCTGGACATGCCCTGGAGCCAACCTCCCTCAGTCCTTCCCAGGCCAGCCGCACCTGGAGTGCAGCTGCGGCTCGAAGGGCATCTATGGAATGAGTGGGGTCCCTCTGGCAGGTGGGGTCCTGTGGCCTGGTGGAATCGCATGGCCCCATGAGGAATCGGGCTCCCTCCTCTCTGGTTCCAGGGTGCACCACCCGAGAACTGCCACTGCCAAGTCACCACAGCTCGGCAGCTCCTGCACTGAGCATCTGCCCCCTGGTGGTCAGTGCGTGTCATACCTACTGGCCGATCAGCCAGTTGGACAGTTGCTTAGCCTTTTATATCCTATCTAATAATAGAGAAACATGGTAATTAACCGTAACTTCGCTACCCTTCCCATTGGCTAATCAGCGAGATATGCAAATTAACTGCCAACGAAGATGGCGGCCGGCAGACAGGCAGCTGAAGCAAACAGGAGGTTTGTTTGCTCCAGTGATGGAGGAAGCCAAGGTTCCCCACCTGCCACTGCCGGCCTCTGAGCTTGCACTCTAAGAAACAATGTTTCAATTATAGAAACTAAACAAACCCCAGAAACCTGCTTTCAGCCATCAGAGCTAGAGCGAGCAGGACCGCAACAGTGTTACAATTATAGAACCCAACAAACCCAGATACCTGCTTTCAGCAGCCGAGGTCTCAGAGCTGAAGCCGAGCCTCAGAGCTAAAGCCAGCTCTCAGCTCCAGTGACAGCCATAGAAGGTAAATAAATCCCAGAATAAAAAAGAAAAAAGAAAAAAAGGAGAGGTTGGGAGCTTCAGTCACCCACCAGCCTGAAGATGGCCCTCAGCCCCTCACCCAGACTGGCCAGGCACCCCAGTGGGGACCCCCACCCTGAATGGGGTGTGACCAGCTGCAAACAGCCATCATCCCCTCATCCAGGCTGGCCAGGCACCCAAGCGGGACCCCCACCCTGAAGGGGGTGTGACCAGCTGCAAACAGCCATCATCCCCTCATCCAGGCTGGCCAGGCACCCAAGCGGGACCTCCACCCTGATTCAGGACACCCTTCAGGGCAAACCAGCAGGCCCCCACCCGTGCACCAGGCCTCTATCCTATATAGTAAAAGGGTAATATGAAAACTGACCCTAACAGCAGAAAGACTGGGAATGACTGGTCACTATGACACACACTGACCACCAGGGGGCAGACGCTCAGTGCAGGAGCTGCCCTCTGGTGATCAGGGCGCTCTCACATGGGAGGAGCTCTGCTCAGCCACAAGCCAGGCTGATGGCTGCCAGTACAGCGATGGTGGTGGGAGCATCTCCTGCCTCCTCAGCAGCGCTAAGGATGTCCGACTGCAGTTTAGGCCTGCTCCCCGCTGGCAAGTGGACATCCCCCAAGGGCTGCCGGGCTGCCAGAGGGATGTCTGATTGCCATCTTAGGCCCAATCCCCTAGGGAGCGGGCCTAAGCCAGCAGGTGGTCATCCCCTGAGGGGTCCCAGACTGGGAGAGGGCACAGGCCGGGCTGAAGGACCCCCATTCCTCCCCGAGTGCACAAATTTTTGTGCACCGAGCCTCTAGTATATAGATAATGAGGATTCTAACATCTTATGGAACTAGACCCTCTTTTTTTTTTTTAAAGGAAAAGATATTAAAAGTTATATGTGCACTTTATAAAAAACAACAAAAATTGTATTCTCCATCGAAAACCTAGTAGAAGGCAAATAAGAGTTTAGAACTGTCTACCTAGTTATCCACCTCTAAATTTTGATTGAACAGGTCCATCAAGAAATAGCCATCATTTAATAACATAGGCAGTAATAATAAAAATAATAATGAGTAATAGTAACAAAAACTACTTATAGGGCCTGACTGTTGTGACTCAGTGGTTGAGCATCAACCTATGAACCAGGAGGTCATAGTTCGATTCCTGATTCGATTCCTAGTCAGGGAACATGCCCAAGTTGTGGGCTCGATCCCCAGTAGGGGGTGTGCAGGAGGTAGACGATCAATGATTCTCTCTCATCATTGATGTTTCTATCTCTCTCTCCCTCTCTTTTCCTCTCCTAAATAAATAAAATATATGTATTTAAACTGCTTATAGGGAGAGCCTACTCTAAGGCAATTGCTATATTAAGCTTTTTGCTCACTGCATTTAAACCTTATAGCAGTTTTGAAAGGTAGGAATAGTTGTTCACCTTCAATTAATATGGAAGCTGAGACTCAGAATACTTACATAATTTATCAAAGGCTGCACAGCTAGAAAAATACAACGAGGTCATAAATGCAGGCCAGTTTTGTTTCAGCTGTGCGGTTCTTACCCTTCATCATTTTCCTCACAACCTATACCCATAGACAGGAGAAAAGAGGATGATCATCTTCTGTGTGTGTCACATAATTTATATAGGATTATCTGATAAAAGCCTCAGGACATCTTTTCACAATAGATACTATGTTGGAAATAGAATTTCCACTTAACAGAGAAGGAAACTGGTTCAGAGAGGCAGTGTAATTTCCCTGGAGTTACAATAGGTCTGGGACTGGAGCTTATGTCACCTTGACTCCAAAGTCACCCTCTTCCCATTATATGCATAAATTTTCTACTTATTGAGCATCTGCTCTGTGTTAGGCACAGTCTAGGTGTTTTTGGGAAAGTATCACTAATTCTCACAAATACTCCATAGGGAAGATCTTTTGAGTTCTGTTTTGTCAGTGAGGAAGCTGTTCAAAGAGTTTAAGTAAGTGGCCTGTTATCAAAGTTACCAAACATAGATCTGTCACAATATCTGAAGCATCCCTGATAGCTATATTAAGTGATTATTTATATGACATTATTTGAAAAGTATCAAAGACTGTCTTATACAATTTTCTCTTTCCCATATGCTTGCTGCAAGGATCATAATTCCACCATTGGACATTTCTTTGGGCTACGTAATTTCTTCCTAGGGTCAGAAATGGTTACTATGGAGATAGTGATTCTGATGGAGACCACAGAGAAAGGGATCTTTTTGGACTATGGGGTTCAACTTTTAGAGGACTGGCCTGAGTGGGGAGCCCCAAAGGGGAGCTCTAGGAAATCAGAGGCCAGCAGAAGGCAAGGCATGTTGTAGGAAAGTGTGAAAGTATCCAACTTTGCCAGTGGGGTAGGTTAGAGGACACGTTGCTTAGAGCAGTGGTTCTCATACAGGAGAATCCTCTGAGGGCTTCTTAAGACACAGATTGCTGAGCTCCACAGATTTCTGTTCAGTAGGTCTAGGTTGGCGCCTGAGAACTTGCATATCTAACAAATTCCTAGGCGATGCTGAGGTTGCCAATTTATTGGCCGCACTCTGAGATCTATGGTTCTAAAGCCTCGTACTGAGGATCATGAGGTAAAATGATGGTTGAGGGGGAGAAATTCCTGGCACTGTGGTGTTGGGTCATCATCTGCTATGTATTGTATACAAGGGGCAGTAGGGGAAGAGACATAGATAGGGGCAGTGGAAGCCAATAGGAATTTGAACTTGTCTTTGCATTAGCATAAGTACTTTACATTATGGCTCATTTCTTAGTTTGTATACAGCACAGCTAAAAAATATGTAAGGGACACACAGTTAATAATGTCTTCCATGAGCACATATTCAAATAATGCCCAAACAGATAGGATTGACATTTAGTACATGTATTAGAAATAACTCAGAAGCAACATATACCCATGGATAGAATGGAAACAGTCATTTATTAATTGGAAAAATCCCAATTTTTTCCTTTTGTAGATGGACCATATGGTTGATTGAAAAGTTAGAAAATAGAACCTAATTATAATGCATTTGTATAAAACATAGATTAAGGTTCTCTTTGATTATGTCATTTGCATTTAGCAGACTTTTATTTGCTTCTAAATCTCAGATATTTGGCTTGACCCATGTGAATTTAAGGTACAAATAAGTGACTCAGAATTCTTGGCTGTTTATTTCCTGAATCCCTGAGAGTTGTGTGCTTAATAACTGGTGATGTGTGATGAATTTTCAGTGAATGCCTCTGGGTGGACTGTTCTGATTTGCAGCTCAGAGAGAAGCTGGAACAGAAAGCAAAGGAGAAGGTTGCAAATCCCTTAATGAAATTTTTAATAAAAGCAGCTTTGAATGCATGCCTTTTTCAAATCATTGCATCTGACCATTTTTTGAGAGTCGCCATAACTGATCAAGAGAGTGAACATTAAGAATGCAAAAAGACAGCCCAATTAAAGAGAAAGGCACAGCTGGGAATAAGTGAAGGCCAGAAAGTAGGTTTAAACCAGGGTCAGGAAATTTTCCTGGTGGCCAGTTCTCACTGAGAGTTTGGGGATATCTATCTTTCACTTCCTTAACCTTGAAGAGTAAAAGTGTGTGGTAGAATTTATCATCACTACATCACCATACCACTTTGTTCTAGAGTTTTCACAGTGAGAGGAAGAAAACTTTGTGCAGGAGTATTACAGGGCCAGCCTTTTTCCAGGAGAACAATAGGAACTGGAAATCAGTGAGGAAGTAAACTGTATGTAAGTTCCTTTTGAAAGCCAAATGGTCAGCCTCACTTCCCTCCCAGATAGTCTTTGCTATCCACCCAGTGAAAGCCTCTTTTCCAGGTGGCACTGAGCTCATCTGATGGATGTCATTATTGCTAGGCAGATGTCAGACTGCTCCAGTCAGAAGGGTTGATGAGAAGATGGCGGGAGCCTACTGGAGAGACATCTGTGATACCTAAACCCCTAAATTGTTCTTACCCCTCACAGTGAAAAGGGCCATGGTTTTGTATGAAGTAAGGGTTAACAGCCATTTTCTTTTCTTTCCTTTATTTAAAAATAAATATTGTTTTTAAGCCTTCCTCAGAGCCAGGACACAGGTATGGATTGACTGACATTAGAAGTGCTCATGCTATTTCCTAACAAATGTAGTTAAATAAAACATCAGCTGTGGCTGGCCCAGGGAATGACAGCGACAGTGGGGGCAGGCACAACTGTCTTCTCAACAATTATTTGCAGACATCATTAATAAATTTGCCCTGAAGCAGCAATCAAGCCAATTCTTCCTTCGGCAAGATGTTTAACTGTCACACAGAAATAGCTGTAATCAGACCAAGATTAGAACAGAGGAGGCTGACTTTATGTATTTCCTCCTGTAGTTTTTGAACAAGCATATGTGGTGCTAAGCAACTAGGTTTCCCAACAGCCCCATGTATATGCCCCTCAGGAGTCCTCATTCATTGACATATTTATTATATGTGCAGTGGAAAGTTTCCCCCTTTTTGAATCTTTTGTGTTTTATCAAAAACAGAATGAAATATCCTCTCTATATGTTTACACTGAATGTGTGTGTGTGTGGGTATCTCAAAAGACCCCACTGAGGTGTAATTCATTGCAGGTTGTTTTATGGGAGAGAAAAAAGAAAGGAGAAGAGAAGAAAAGCCTTTTTCTCCCCCCCCCCCCCCAAAAAAAGGAATTTGTGGCTTTTGGCACTGTTAATAATTTGTGTGGAAAAATAATGTTTTCTTGTGTGTTTAATCCTGTGCCAAGGCAGCTGCTGGTGCAGTAGCGTTCTGCAACAAATTAGAGGGCAGTTAAAGCGAGATTTTCCACCATCAAGAACAAAGCAAGGCCAGTTAGCATGAGGACAGCTTGTTCTAGTTGCTAATGTGCTTAAAAACTTGCTGCACATAATTTGAAACAGCTTTTGTGTGAGGATGCCGCTCGGGTTTCCGAGGTCTAGTTCTAATTCTAAATCAAATGGAAGCAGCTGAATTAGAAAATGACAAGTTATGCAGTGACATCGTCTGTCCTGGCTACAAAGATCATTTTTTTTCATCCTCGCTATTGATATGAAAGTTAATTCCCCTCAATATTAAAATATTTAATGGATGACAGCTGTCTGAAATATGAAGCTCTCGGCCCCTATTTACCGAAGGAGAGCTCTCAATAATGGTGTGGCAGCTCTAACACACTTACAAATTATTTAAAGATGTAGTACCTTTGCTGGGTAGGAAGCAGATGTTAAAAAGATTCAGTGCCTCCTTAAAAGTTGATCTGAATCTCAAGAGTTTTAATCAATGTAGCTTTTTATTTCACTGACTTGGAATTAAATGGGATTCCTTGGCTGAAATGCATTAGAAAAGAGCATGCTGTAGTCCAAATACTTTTCAGTGCCTAGAATTTAAAACTTTCATTTGTAACTCAGCTAGACTGCAGAGAATTAAATCGAGGCGGGAGAGAAATAGGAGAAGGCAGATTTCTGTTGGAGTTTTTGCCTACTTAAATATGGGCTGGGCACCGCTAGAGTGGTGAGAGGTTCCAGACCATGTGTAAGGAAGGAATGAGGATGGAGCTCCTAAATTAATATTCATCAGCCCGATATTAAGTTCTTCTTAAAGGCCAAGTGCACTGCCGACACTCTCACTAATAGGTTTTCAAATGCTATAGTTGTAGCTATCCTAGAAAATACTAATGAAGACATTAAGGTTCAAAGAAGGTCTTAAAGAAATCTCAGAGGTCAAAATTTCTTGGTAGACTGTATACATTTAAAGATAAATGAGAGGATTTTGCCTAAAGTAAATTATATAGAAGAATTTTATTCAAAGGAAGCATAGGGAACCTATCTTTTAGCTACATGGTACCATTAGCACCTGAGGTTGGAAAGTTACAGTTGACCCTTTAACAAAATGGGTGTGGAAGTGCTGGCCCCTGCACAGTTGAAAATCTGATTATAATTTTTGACTCCTCCAAAACTTAACTACTAATAGCCTACTGTTGATTGAAACCTTACTGATAGCATATGTTGATTAACTAAATGTCAATGAACATATATTTTGTATGTTATATGTATTATATACTATACAAGAGGCCCAATGCACGAAATTCGTGCAAGAGTAGGCCTTCCTTCCCCCAACTGCCGGCACCAGCTTCCCTCTGGCACCCGGGACCCGAGCTTCGCTCCATCTACCAGCAGGCACCCAGGACCCAGGCTTCCTTCCAGTCCCAGCTTCGTCTGGAAAGATGTCCAGCATGATGTCCAGAAGGACATCTGGTCTCATTAGCACATTACCCTTTTATTATTATAGATTCCTACAATAAAGTAAGCTACAGAAAAGAAATTGAAATCTGTGGTGTTCAAGAGTCATCAGTGTATACTTTTTTTTTTTGTCTACATAATGTCAAATATAGAATTCTCTGGATTCATTTCCCTTTAGGAAAAAATGAAAGTTGGCCAAATATTTAGTATTTATAAACATTTATTTATCTCTAGTTAAACTGAAGTGAACCAGAAATTAGGAATTGGAGTAGAAAATGTATGGGTAGGGCCTCTTAACACACAGGAAAAATGAACAGTTGCTTATTTGGTGAAGAGCTACTGTGTGCTGTTGTGTAGGTTGTATACTACTCAGCTCAGGGAGGTACTGTTCAGCTGGTAGTCTGTGTGAATGGTATCAGAGAGTTATGAAGTGTACAATTTATACAGCCATGTGTAGTCATATCTGGATTGGTTTGATTTTAAGGACAAACTTAGCTGCCAAATTTTCCCCTGTGGATAATCACAATACGTGTTTAACTTGTCCAGACACCATTATAAGGGATAATACGTAAGTAGTTTATGTCAGGAATAGTATTTGTGAAGAATCATACTTTAGTTAGCTAGCACATTCATTTCCTCATACACTCTTGGTAAAAGGGACATTGTCTCTATTAGAAATTAGGGTGCTAGAAGAAAGGAATATAGAGATCAGTTTTACAGGTGAAATAGAAAATTACTAGAAGCTTAAGGGGCAGTTTAGCTTAGGAAGAATAACATGGCATCATAAGCAGCAAAGAAACTGAGAGCACTGAGGACCGGGGTTGAAAGAGACAGAAAGGAGGAGGAAAAGCTCAGCATTTTTCAGATTTTTCACAGAGCTCTCTTTGAAGGAACAAATATTCATTTAAAATTTCTAATTATTTCTGCCTCCAGATTATCTTCTTATCCACTTCTAAAAGGCTAATTGGTCTTTACAAGATTCAGCCATTTCAACAAATAATTATTGAGCACCTTTTATTGGAGAGGTGTGATGGAAAATGCAATGAATGGCACATGTCCTGAGGGGTGAGGGAGTTGGGGAGCTATTTACCAACTCCTGTTCTTATGAGTTACTGCAGGGAGTAACTCTGTGGGACTTCCTGAGCTGGTAGAACATATTCCGGTCGCCAGATGTAACCTTCAGGTAGAGAGGTACAGGAAGCCATGGCTGATAAGGGAAGTATCCACAGTTGATCTCTAGGAAGGCTGTTGGGATATGGGTGAGGTATCAACAGTGTCTGCTATAAACAAGAAAAAGAAGGAAAAAAATAATAGGATTCTGTGGTCAGTACAGAGTTGAATAGGGTAAAATAAGTTTCTTTACCATTAGACTTCTCAATAATTTTGATATTTGTTATGAGTATTCTAAAAGGGAACAGATTATGCAGGTTTTATGAAGTTTACTTGAACATAGAACACATGTTTAGAGAAGCATCTAGGAAGGCTAATGCATGGAACATATTTTATAAATATCTCATTCCTGCTTTTATATAGTGTCTCTATGTTCAAGTCATGCTCCTAGTCCCTAGACAGGAATAAGGAGATGTGAAGGTAAACGTAACAAGTCCTGGCTTTAAGTTGCTTATGAGCTATAAGGGAAGATATGTGTGACAACATTCATAATGTAAATTAGTAAGGGATGGGAGGAATATGCTAGATCAAAGGAAATACAGATCTCTTCCAGCTGGAACACAATGAAGTTTTTCTGGTTGAAGTGGTATTGACTGGACCTTAAATTTAGGGTTGGCTTGGAGAATTTTAAGAGAAAGGGTGATAGCAAATTATTCTAGACTAAGGACGTAGCATAAACAAAGGCATGAAGGGTGGAATTAATGGAGAACAGTGTTGAAAAGGCCTTTCTTTTATAGATGTCTTGAAGTCTATAAAAAGGAGGCTGGAATGCATGAACAAAACATTATGGAAAACGTCTCTCAGTAATAAACTGTGTGGGTGTGTGCATGCTCACACGAAAAAATTAGAAAGTTTCTGAAGAACCTTTCCATTGTTGACATGGAAAACCTTATGCTCTTGGTTGCTGAGTCTAGATAATAGTTTAAAATGTCATGGAATGCCTGGTATTCTCTAGGCAGCTCCCATGGGATCTCTTATCACTCTCATTAAATCTGTATCTGCTATAGCTGCAGGGAGCTCCCGTCTGCAAAAAAAACTACCAATTCCAGGAACCGCACTCCAGAATCTGTCTATTTAACCCTAAAACTCAAAAGCATTGCTTCCACTCCTTCAATCTAACTGCTCTTTCAAATCCTTAGGTGTCTACCTGTAATGAGAGGGCAAGTTCTCATGTCGGCCAGAGTATAAATGATTGATTGCAGTGAAACTCTATTCCTGGCAAAACAATTCAAAACCCATGTAATTATGTTGTTAAAAATAAAACAAAAGTTTCATGGAAAAATGTTAATAAGAATACTTTTCATTTTTTAATTGTTGCCTTCTTATCCAAGTGTATATATATTTTTCTTATTTCTGTAAAGTGATTCCAATTATATATATATTATTTATTAATGTACCTTATTTTTTGTTTCTCCATATTTTTTCTCTTTTGAAGCATTATTTTTAAGGATAATTTGATTGTTTTTGCAACAATTATAAGTGCTCATCATATACTATCAATCAAAACTCAAAACTATAAAAATAAAGAAAAAACCCTCAAAATTTTAAATCCAAAAATAACTGTCATTAACTTTTATTATATATCATTCTAGAAATACTGGCATTGTGTTTCAGCAAGAAAGGCAGATAAAATGAAATTTAGGTAATTGCTGAGCTTTAGATAAATCTCTCTACACAAATATGGGGCTTCCTATAGTGTCCCTTTAAAGTTTCTCATCAAAGCAGTATGGCTAGACTATAAAAGATTGGAGCCTTTTTTAAGGCTATGTATTCTAACGTTGACTCTGCATATAAAGGTGAGAGAATTAGACTTCTTATTTCTCCCACCCATTTTTATTTTTTCTATTACTACTAGAGGCCCGGTGCACAAAATTCGTGTACTGGGGGGGGGGGGGGAACATCATCCCACCCTGCACCCTCTCGTAGTCCAGGAGCCCTTGGGGAGTGGGCCTAAGCTGTCAGACATCCTTAGCACTGCCACGGAGGCGGAGGCGGGAGAAGCTCCCGCCACTGCTGCTGCACTCGCCAGCCATGAGCCCGGCTTCTGACTGAGCATTGCAGCCCTGTGGGAGCGTACTGACCACCAGGGGGCAGTTCCTGCATTGAGCATCTGCCCCTGGTGGTCAGTATGCATCATAGCAACCAGTTGTTACACTGTTCAGTCGATTTGCATATTAGCCTTTTATTATATAGGCTATTATTATTTTAATATCATCAAGTTGTATTTGCATTCTATTCTTTATAATTTTAATAGTCCTTATTTCTTCTTTTGATTCACTTCTTAGATAAAATCTCTTAAGTTTTATATACTTAGGCTTTTTCATGTTTTATAAAAACACTTCAATAGAATTTTCTTGAATCTGTGCTGTCTAGTACAGCAACTGCTAAACATATGCAGCTTTTGAACACTTAAATGTGGCTAGTATGACTAAAGAACTGAATTTTAAATTTTAATTAATTTATTTAAATTTTAATAGCTACATTTTAATAGGAACTGAATTTTAATTTTAATTTAATTTTAATGGCTACCATAGTAGATTACAACTCGGTCTTTAATGCTTTAGCATATCTTGAAACATTTTATGTATTTATAGTAAAGATATAAAACCTTAGAAAACAGTTTCCCTTAGAATTTTGTAGGCATTGAGTATTGCTATGAAAAATTCTGAGGCTATTCCAACTTTTTTAAAAATTTGACAATATTTTACATTTTGAAAGATCCCAGGGGCAGGTGGAGGAGGCTGTCTAGAGCTATTATAAAGGGCAGGATCCATGATATTTACAACTGTTTTTATATTTATCAACCAATAGTAATAACAAGGTTGTATGTCCACATGAGAATATATCAACATGGAAAGGTTACTATATCTGCAAGGTAGTTGGTTATTACCTCAGTTTCACAAAAGATAAATTAATTTAGAGAAGTTAAATAAGTTTTCTAATGTTACACTCACAGTAAATGGCAGAAGTAGGACTTGCTTTCCATCACTCCTGTGATTTAACTTTATAGCAGCAAAAATTATTTCCTAAAAATGAAATCTTCTATTAAATTCTAAAATAAGGTATTTAAAATTGCTTTTAATTCTATATTTTAAATTTCAAATTTAAAATATGAATTATTAAAGAGCCAATCTATGAGAGCAGTTAGATTGTTTTAATCAACACCAACATTTGAAATCCAAGGTCCTAACAGTTACAACCTTCCATTACTCAGTATCTGACTTATTTCTATCTTGTTTAGTTTACTCTGTCATGCAATTCATTCCTCATGCAGATACATAGTTGTAATGGTCACTCTTTTCTTAATGGCATGTATTAAGCACAGCACATTCCTCAATTAAACTGATCCAGAAACTTAAAAGAAGAGCAGTAGAAAAAAATTTGGTTTTAAAGTTGAGTCATAACCACATCTAATAAGTGCTTTCATTTCTTAACTTCAATAGAAAGGTCAGCCCCAAACTTACAGTAAACATCAAAGCGATATGTAGTAACGTTACGTGTCACTGGTTCAATTATAGTTGACTGACTACTGAGCTATGCCAAGGGTTTGGGCCAAATAGCCACGTGTGAGTCTTTCTGGTACATGACTGAACAGAATATCTCATAATGGGTGCTTTTACATGAGTGAATTTTTTAAAAGATAGGTATAGACCTATAACTTTTCTGAGTAATGATGCATGTATAAGTTCATATAATGCATAAAACTAGTAAGGGAGGCTTTCTTCTGATACGTGTAAAAAATGTGTTAAATTGTTGTGATCTTCAGTGTCATACATTAAATTCTAATTAAATTTCTAAACAAAGTTCAAATTATTAAAATGTTACTGAAAATCTATTCGAACCAAATAACCCATAAAGCACTGCTGAGTACAGTTTGACATATTTTGTAGCCTCACTATCAACTCTCAGAGGCCTTGGTAGTTGCAAATATTTATGTCAGTTGCAAATATCAAAAAGCATTGCCCCAAGCTTTCATGATTTTGCTCCTAAACTCATTATTCATCTTCTTTCTTTTGTAGTCAAGATAAAAAGATAGCCCATTTAGACCTTCTTGTTCTGACTTGGCAAAGAGTTAGAAAAATCACTCTTTCTGGTTTCAGATCTTGTAGACCTTGGAGCAAGGGTGTGTGTGTGTGTGTGTGTGTGTGTGTGTGTGTGTGTGTGATAAAAAGCTGGTAAAAATTACTGGGGCCAGTGGCCCAGAAAATGGTCTAGGTTGATTATATTACAAATTAACAAAAATTCTGTGTAAAGATTCTTAGCTAATCAGTTCTTGCTGGGAGGAACACCCACATATTTTTCACCAGCATGAATCAACTTTTGGCAGCTCTGGAAAGGAATCCCAGAAGTAGACATTCCTCTCCTCTGACTTTTTCTTTAGTTGAAATTTTATGCTTCTGTGGTTTCTCTATTTTTAATCTGTGACCATTGCTTATCTCCTTTACTAAAGTAAGAAAGGTTCATCCAATCAGAAGGAGCAGAGATCAGATGTGTGGAGACAGTCAAGTCTGAAGTATGCAGAAGAAAAATCACACACTCTGACTTCATGTATGCATGAAAGCAGGGTTGCTCTTCGAAGTTTAGAAACAGCCCAAGTATCAGTCCAGATTATGAAGTCCTTTTTGAAAATATGTGAAGAGTAACTTTCAGAAGTAGGGTACCCAAAGAATGTTAATATCCCTTAAAGATGTCTCTCATGTACAATATGAGATATGGGATAGATTCATTGATTGATTGAATAAAAGACCTTGCAGGACTTGTATTTAGTCTATCACCTTCCTCTGACATATGGGGGAATAGACCCAGGAAAGTGCAATGGATTCTGTAAGGCCATAGGCCAGGAATGTGCCAGCTCAACTCTCACTTAAGTACTTACTATTTAGCCAGACATTATTCTTGACTCTGCAAAGTAGAAATGGCCCCTGTTTCCAAGGAGGTGATTATATAGTATGGGAGCAGGCACTTGAAAGAGAATTTTCAGTACAGAGTTCTAAGAGTGAAATAGAGTTTCCTAAAGTGATTTTTCCATGTATTTAATTTCCTTAGGATCTACTTCTGTATCTATAGTCACCAATCAACATTTGTATGCATGATTATTTTCTTCCTCAGAACGGTCCTTTAAGATAGGTACTGTTGTTTGTCCCATTTTATGGATACAAGTAAACTAGGCTAAAGAAAGTAACCTACTTGTCTGCACAAGTTTTGTTGTAGAACATGCTAAAGTAAAAGAATGTGACTGCCTAAAATCCCCCCCCCCCACAAATAAACACACACACACACACACACACATACAACCTATATTGCCAAGAGAACAAGAAGACAAATTACAGGCCAAGGGAAAATATTTGCAAAAAACACATCTGATAAAGGACTATTACACAAAATATACGAAGAATTATTCAAACTCAATAATAAGGACATTAATGACCTGAATAAAAAATGGACAAAAGACCTGAAAGACACCTCACCAAAGAAAATATACAAATGACAAGCATATGAAAACATGCTCAATATGTCGTTATAATTAATGGCAAATTAAAATAGTGAGATACCTCTACAAACCCCAAAGCACTGACAATACCAAATGCTGGTAAGGATGTGGAGCAACAGGAATTCTTGTTCATTGCTGGTGGAAATACAAAAATGTACGTCTACTTTGGAAGACAGTTTAGCTATATATATATATATATATATATATATGTATATATATATATATATATATATATATATATATATACACACACACACACATATATATATAAATATAATTAAACATATATTGATTTCAGAGAGCAAGGGAGAGGGATAGAGATAGAAACATCAATGATGAGAGATAATCATCAATCGGCTGCCTCCTGCATGCCCCACACTGGGGATCAACCCAAGCACAGGAATCAAACCATGACCTCCTGGTTCATAGGTCAAAACTTAACCACTGAGCAATCCTGACCCAGCAGCAATTTCTTATAAACATACTAGGGTCTCAGTGCATGAATTCATGCACCTTGAAAGGAACTGTGGGCTGTGAGGCTGCAGTGGGCACAGAGGTGGGTCTCGGCTCATCCTCTGAGCCCCTGCCCAGCCCCTCCCACTGTGGCCCCCGGTCCCCTGTCTGCCAGCAGCCCTGCTCCCACTGTGCTGCTCCCACGCGCTGACAGCGCCGGCCCCACTCGCACCCACTGACTGCATGATTGCAGCTGCTGCCCCGATCGCCTTTCAGGAGCTGGGGGAGGTGGAGAATCCCTCAGGGAAGATCGGGGTCAGCAGCGGGTGTGAGCATCGGCTCCGGTTCCGGCAGCAGGTTCAAGTGGGGCTGTGGTGTGCAGGAACAAAGAATTTTCAGTAATCATCAGAGGCTCACCCAGATGACAGCAACCAGTGCCCGCCTTTGTCTGGCATCTGGCACCCCCACTCACCTGCTTCACCATCCCACTGCAGCCGATGCCTGCCATGTTCCGTGAGTGCCCCCTGGTGGTCAGCGCACGTCATAGTGACTGGTTGTTTGGTTGTTCCACCATTTGATCTATTTGAATATTAGGGTTTTATATACATAGATTGTTACCATATGATTCAGCCATCATGTCTCATTTACCCAAAGAAGTAGAAAGCTTAATGTTCATGGAAAATCTTCACATGGATATTTATATCCACTTTATTCATAACTGATAAAACTTGGGAGGGACCAAGATGTCCTTTAGTAGGTGAATGGATAAACTGTGGTGCCTCCAGTCAGGGGAATATTACACAGTTCTAAAAAGAAATGAGGTATCAAGCCATGAAAGTACATGAAAAAACCTTAAATGCATATTACCGAATTAAAGAGGTCCATCTGAAAAGGCTATTTACTGTATGATTCAAACTATATGACATTCTAGAAAATAAAACTATGGACACAGTAAAAAGATCAGTGGTTGATGGGGTGGGGAGAGAGGGAGGGCTGAATAAGTGGATTTTTAGGAAAGCAAAATTATCCTGTATGATACTAAAATGGTGGATACACTTACATTTTAGATTTGCCAAAACCCATAGACTGTACAACAGCAAGAGTGAATCCTAATGTAAATTATGGACTATGGGTGATAATGATGTGTCAGTGTAGGTTCATCCATTGCAACAAGTGTACCACTCTGGTGGAAGATGATAGTGTGGGTGTGTGTGGGCAGGGAACTCTCTGTACTTTCTATTCAGTTTTGTTGTGAATCTACAACTGCTCTAAAAAATAAAGTCTTAGAACAAACACTCCTCTTTTGTTCAGATTCAAGATTCGATAAGGTTAGCTTAGCAAGCAACTGGCCCCCATTCCATTGTTTTCTTTTGATTCACATGGGGGTGATTATGTTTTATTCAGTTGAGCTTTAGGTATCGCTAGATCTGCTAATCCCTCTATTTACTTTGAACTCCTTTACAACTTTGGGTGGATATCACGAGAAGAAACTAAGGAAAAAACAAAACCCTCAACCAAGAAGGAAAAGGTCATGCACCTTAAACATTTTTTTTTCTTTATAAACTCTCACTATATTAAACTCCCTCAATTGAAATGTATTGTTAGTGGCCTTTTTCTTCCCACAGTTGAGGGTGGGCAGATTATTACAGGTCACACTGATTTTGAACAGGGCATACATTATGGGAGGGCCCACTGAGTTTATTATTAATTCTGTATATAATAGGAAACAAAACAAAACCCTCTACACAAGCCTGACCCTTTGTTTCCTGTATGCATTATTATTTGTTGTGGTGTGCCGCTGCCTGACCTGATGTAAATACTAAGTTCACAGCCCCTTTTTAAAAATTTAACAGTGCAACCATAAATCGCTTGTCCATTTATAAATAAAACAGAATGTGGGATGTGATGGAGCTCGAGAGAGTGTACTGTCTGAAACTCTTGGATCGCACTCTCAGCACAGATGTGCCAAAGCTGTTTGGCAAAGTATAAATTGAACTTGATGTTAGGGCTGTTCACAGCCCTTGGGGGGCAAGTGGGCTGGGTACTTGGCTGAAATTGCCTCAGAACATTAGAAAATGGCAATTGCCTGAGACTTTTCAGTGTTTTCTCCTGAAGCATCACTCTCTTCCTGGTTTTTCAGTATAACTTCTAGGCTTGATTTGAAATAGCCAAGAATATTGCTGATTGAATATGATGATTTCTAAGTTGTTTTTTTAATTAGTGCATAAAAAGGAGACCTCTGTCTTCTCTACAGGGGCAGATGTAGAGAGAAAACAAAATGTATTGCTCATTAAAGTTTACTTTTCCAGTTTTATTCAGTTGGGAAATGCTAAGAGGTTCTTGAAGATTAAATTCCACAGGGGATGTGCTACTTCGTGCTATGTTAGTGGTTTTCCCATGAAATTTGAGTGGGATGTGGGACCCCACATTAGAGCAAATTGGTCATTGAAAAACAATGGTGTGGGATGGATAGTCTTGTGTTATGGGAAGTGTGGTAGCATCTGGAGACTCTGGTGCTGTCTCCAGTTTTGCTACCAATTAGTGTTCTGAGTGGGACACTTACATCTCATGGCCTCTGATACCTCTTTTGTGAAATCTGGGAAGACAGGAAGGTGAGTAGGGTTAGCCTTTGGTCACCAGCGCTCCTGCTGGTTCTAACTTTTCATTGTTCTGTGAAAATGAACTGGGACATGAGGCATCAGCTCTGGATGTCTTCCTTTGAAGGTCCTTCCCTAGACTTTTCTAGCCATTTAGTGACTGGGGTATACAAAAGCTATCAACCCTCTGTCTGCCCTCAACTACAGAACACAGGGATCACAGGAGAATCCTGACTCTAGTTCTCCATGGCTTACTTAACATTTTGTAGTTTATAAAGCACTTCCACCTATAGAAGCCTCTGAGGTGGGTACTATTATTGTTCAGAGCTTACAAGTGAGGAAACTTTCAGAGAGACTAAGTGTGCTTGCCCAGAGCATGTAAAGTCATCCCAGGCAGTCATGGACTGGTAGTTCAATCTAGCCTTTGGAGTCAAGACCTGGATTTGAATTATGACTGCCACGTGTTCTTTCTGTAATCTTGGGCAAATTACTCAGTCTCAGTGTCTGTGTTTATAAAAAGGAATGTTGTAATGTAATGTGATGGGGGAGGAAAAGGGAATGTTTATATATAATATATATGAAAAACGTGTTGCACAATTTCTTAAAAATGATAGCTGTAATTATTACTTTATTAGGGGCCCAGTAGTGTGAGTGGGGCCGTCACCAGCAGCGGGTGCGAGAGGTGGCTGCCAGCCCCAATTGCCCCTCAGGAGCAGGGGGAGGTGGAGAAGCCCTGAGGGGCAATGGGGCCAGCAGCTGCTGCTCACACCCACTGGCGACACTGAGCGATCAGGGCTGGAGCTGGGCTCTGGGTGCTAGCAGCGGGTGCAAGCAGGGCCAGTGCCAGCAGCAGGTGCGAACGCTGGACAGGACTGTAGCACACCAGAGCAAAGAATTTTCAGTAACCACTAGAGGCTTGCCCGCAATGACATTGACGGGCACTCCACCTTGGTCTGGCGCCCCTGTTCACCTGCTTCACCATCCCACTGTGGCTGATGCCCACCATGTTCTGTGCTCTGCCATCTGCTGCTGATGCCTGCCATGTTCCACTCATGCCCCCTGGTGGTCAGCGCACATCATAGCAACCGGTTGTTTGGTTGGTCGGTTGTTCTGCCGTTCGATCTATTTGCATATTAGGGTTTTATATATATAGATTATTAAGTAGAGGTTCTAGGCCTTCTGATCCATGATCTTTCTACTGTATCCAGCATCTATTTGGCAGCAGAGACATGTTTATAATCTTGATTACATTAATGTCTGAAAATCAGTTTCTCTCAAAAGTGTCTGTTTATGGTCAAGAAGGTCTTGTGTGTATCAGGACCTGCTGGGAGAACTTCATTCCCCTGCAATTGAATGGAGTTAAAATGGGCCAAAGGTCAGCCTGAAAGGAAAACAAAAGGGAAAACCAACCAACACCCACAGTTTTTTTTAAAAGAAATTATTCTTATAAGAATACTAGAGGCCCGATGCATGAAATTCGTGCAAGGGGCTCGGCCCTCACAGCTAGCGGTGGCTACCTCGGCCCTTGCAGCCCCAGCTTCATCTGGACGGTTGACTAGACAGTTGTTCTGCTATTTGGCCATCTGGTCTAATTAGTGTATTACACTTTTATTATTATAGATTTGGTTTATTTAAAATGTTTTTGAAACAACAGTATAAATAAGGAAGAAGTTAACAAAACATTACATGTGTTTATATCCCTTATAAGCAAATATTGCTTACCTAGTGGTACATTTTATTTGTTTTCCTTTCAGGGAATCATTGTTATTGCCATTTTGTTGGTCACAGTTATTATCAGCTGTAGGTACAAGTCTGAATCCTAAAACTACGGGCTAATCCTAATTGTTAGTGACTGTTTTCATAAACTTGAGGGGATGAAGGGAATTGGGAACCCATAGTACTGGATGGTTAACTTGGCAGTTTTTTTAAAGTCAAACTTTCAGGCTACAAAGTAAGTACACAAAAGCTGAAAATGAAGCTCAGGTCTCATAGTCGGAAACCTAGTTCCAGCTTGTTATTGATACTCTGTTACCATAGATAGGACACTTATACTTTTTGAGCCTAAATTTTTCAATCTGAAAATTATAGAATTGAGTTTAGGGACTTCCTTAAGATTAATTCTTAATTCCTAAAGTCCCTGATGTGTGACTCCAAAAAATAGTGCTTATCAACCTCACAGGTCTGTTCACATTTCACTTCTGTATGGCTGTAGATGCCTTCTGCTGTTCTCTATCTCTTAGCTACCAAAGGCAACTTCATGAACAGTATATCAGTTTGCTATCATCACAAAACATGCTGCATGAAAACCATGTCAAAGCCAGTGGCTAATACTACAAGTATTTGTTCTTATAGGTCTGCAGGTCAATTAAGGACTGACTGAAGGAAGCTGATGTTGGCAGGGTGGCTCTCTTGCTCTTGGCTGAGCTCGCTCAGATGTCTGGGGTCAGTTGGCTGATGTTAAGTTGGGCTCAGCTGGATCAGTTACACACTTCCCCCCACGTCTCTTACCCTTTTGCTGGAGCCTACCAGGGGTATGTAACATCAGGTATAAGGGTGAAGATCAGCTAGGAAAGGGCTTTTGAAGCCATTGGTCATAACACACTTGATAACATTCTGTTGGCCAGTGCAAGTCACATGGTCAATCCCCAAACCAAAGGGTAGGAAAATATATTCTGCAAATTGCAAAATCACATGGTAGAGAAGGCTGAAGAATTGGCCACTAATCCAAACTACTGTATACTATTCTCTTTTTGGAAACGTAAAGTTGCACTGTTATCTGCCACGTACATTTGCACTGGTTAGTTGCCTGAAGAGATTTTCTGCACCTGATACCTGTCTCTTGAGAAATGGAAAATCTGGGTCTACCTTCCTTGAGACTCAGGAACTAGGATTGCTTAAAGCACTGCTACTCAAAGTGTAGTTTGAGGACTGGCAGAATAAGTGACACCTGGGAGTTGGTTGGAGCAAATTCCTTGGCCCCCATCAATGAACTGAATTAGAAACTCTGTTGATGGGGCCCAGGAATCTATGACAAGTTCCCTTGGTATTTATCCTGCTCATTAAAGTTTGAGAAACACTGGGATGGATCAAATCAAATCTTTGCCCTGGTGTTCTTGGTAGCCTCATCACTGTGTAACTTTGCCTTCTCTTGCTTTACTGAATTGCCTTTATTCTTTTACCTGACCCTGCTGTTGGAGGTTTCAGGATGACAGTTAATATACCAAAGTAGCAGCCTTCTTTACTGTACCTGAGGCCAAAATACACTTCCTGATACTTCTATCCCATTTCGAGTCTGGACTTCTATACTGCATCTGTGGAAAGCTACAGAACAGACTGCTACCCAGTTAGCATACTGTGACTTCATGTCAAACATGAAAACACAGGAATAGGAGATCTCAGGTATATGCAAATCTTAACTTTTAACTCTGCCCAATAGATACATGTGTGCCAGTAGACGTCACATTTGTGCTATCTCACTAATTACTAGTACATGAATCATTCAGCTTCACAGCGAGAGGTGACGAGGATGAAAGACTACTTCCCAATACTTCTAAGAGAGTGAAAGTCATATTTTATGTGGTTGCAAAATTATGGGAGAGGTAGGAAAGTATTTTTCCTCTTCGGCAGGGGAGCTCCTGTTTGGGACCATGTCAATCTTCTTAGCAGTTTTATGATTCTTCTGAGATGTGAGAGTTCACACTTGTTTCCATTTTAGCAATTAATATAACTATATTACATACTGGAAATATACAAAACAGTGATAGGTAATATGATATAACGAATGACACCTAAAAAATACTGCTTCCTCTTTCTCACTTTGAGATAGCAGAGCTGAGTTTATAAGGTTTAGTATCAACACTTAACATCCCTATGATGAAAATATCTAGTGTCATAACTCAGCACAACTGTATGCTAAGTGTAGACATTGTGTGTCGTGGGGAAAGAAATAGAAGGAAATAAAGGGAAAATAGGTGATTGCTCACACGATAGAAGAAGATACTATCCTGCCAATTCCTTTCTGGAACTGTATGCATCATGCCCTGTGTTTGTGATATAGCACAGGGAGTCATTGCCAACAATGAATGACATTATTGGGATGACAGCAGTTTAAGTGCAAAAGAAATTTGAGTTCTGACAAACCAGGCAGACACACACAACATGAAAAATGTATAATGCATCACCATGGCCAGTTGTGTCTGTGGCAGTTAAGATACCGATACTGACTGAGAGGTTCATCCGTTATTTGATTTTGTCTCATGGTTTGAATCTCTATCAAGGATGGAGAGGGCTAGTTTGCTCTGATAGATGGTAGAAAGAGGGGGTTTGGTCTGCTTCTCGTGTGTACATAAGGAATAAGCTTCTTTGAGTTTGCATTGACTTTATTATCAGAGCTAATAAATGGATGGATTTTTTAAAAGGAGAGGAAATGTAAAGGCCTTGAAAGGTTTGGAAGTTGCTGTACTAATGCACAGCCAGTTACAGATGCCTTTGCCAGTGTTGCTGTCAATGTTCGTTTGATAACTTGGTCCTTTATAGAAGAAAACTTGGAGTCATACTTGATTTTTCCCTTTTCTCTCACACCCAAATCCATGGGACCCGCCAACTTTTTGTTCTCAATGTTTATAGAACACGTCCTTTCCCTTCATTCTTTCTCTCACTGCTTTGTTCATTCTTAGTCTAATCCTCACTCACTTTGTCCTTTGGCAGAGACTAGTTGGCCTCCCACCTCCAGTATTAGATGTCCTTTATTGTAGTTGCCATCAGGGATCTTTTTACCCTTTGAATCATGAACTCTTCCATAGTGCGGAGAGTGTTCAAGATGACCTAATGGGTTACAGGAAGAAATATTAGGGTGCATGCACACACGAGTGCGAGTGCACATGCGTGCATGCACACACACACACATTTGAAAAGAATTAAGGAATTAAGATGTATTAGTATTTAGTAATGTAGGGAGTGACACTGGCACCTGTACTCTGTCCATGTGTCCTGTGAGGAGTTGAGGTAACCAAAGAAAGAGACGGAATTCCACAGCACAGAGTGGTGAACAGCAGTGCCCTGTGAGTCTGCTTAACTGGATTTACAGATTATGTCATATAATTTTAACCAAATGAACTTCCAGAGAAATGGGCGAGTGGCTCATAAAGAAATAGTAAAACAATGGCAGAACTGGCACTTTGCCTTGTCCTGGTACAAGCTCTTTATCAGCCATATGGTGGGGCAAAAACAATCATGACCTAATTAGATCTGACAGAGCCAGTTAAAAAGAAATAGAAATTATCAAGAAGATTATTTGAATTGTTAATAAAGAACCACTCCCACAGTGTAATCTCTGCCTTAAGATATTAGCTCATGATAATAGTAGATATATGTAATAAATACAGATTATGTTTATATATGTAAATTTTTAAGCTGATGAGATACACAGTGAAAAACTAGCTCTCAGGATACATTTCAAGCTCCTCAATGTGACATGCCAAACTGGCACTCCTCAGCCTTTAGCTTCAATGTAATTAATCTGTCTGCTCCTTCATCTGACTGGACACCCCAGACTCCCCGAATTACTAGTTTCCCAGAGACTCCATGCTGTCTTATGTCCCTTGTCTGGAATTTTGGCTCTGTCTGAATATGCTTTCCTCACCTTTCTCCTTTCCAAATGTAATGTGCCTCTTAGGGCCCACAGTTCAGGAGCTGTTCAGGGAGGACATTTTTGCTTACTGGAGTGCTTCTCAAAACCTGGCCTATGGAGCTTTAAAAAATACCCACTGCTTAGGCCCCACCCCCTAGAGAATCTGTTCTTTCAAAAGATTCCCAAGTGATTACACTGTGATTAACTTGATTCTACCATTGATCACTCTGATTTACAATCATCAATTTATATGTTTGTCCGCCAGGTGTAAGCATCCAGAGGACAAGAGCCATGCTATTCTTGGCTGTGTCCCCAGTGCTTAGGACATTACCTGGCTCTTAGCAGATGCACCATAAGTTACTATTGATCTAAATCAGCAGTTCTAATCTTGGCTGCACATCAGAATCACTTGGGGAGCTTTAAAAATATTAAGGTCTCATGTGGCTTACGTATCAGAACTTTTAAAAGCTCCTCATGATTTCAAAGTTGAGATCCAAACTGAACTCTATTGTTATTGATCTCAATCAATCAATCAATCAATTGAACAAACAATTAGCATTATCCATAACAATTCAAACCTCTAGTCCCATCTCTTGTACTCATTAATTGTGTGACTTTGGGCAAGTTATTCAACCTTTAAAGGTTTCTGTTAGCTTACCTTCAAAATATAGGAGTAGGGCTGGAGTATTCTTAAAGAGATTCACAAGCGTGTAATTTGTTACTCTATGTATCACCAACTAGGAATAAGAATTTTTTACATATAAGTGGAGTTTTTTCCTTTAATTCCCACAAATTTCAGAAATTTCCCTATTTTTGATAGGAAAATTTATTTAAAATATATCACACTTTCACCACTTTTTAAACATAAAACTGAATAAAATTTGAGTTTCTTTTGATGTCTCAGGATAATTAATATACAATTCCCTACTGCACTGTATTCTTTTACAGTATTACCCCATGTGCCATTGAATTATGCACCTTATTTGCCCCAATGCTAAATGGTTACAGACTGCTATAATTTCCAATTCCCATGTGTAACTTCATATATTTTTTCTTACTACCACATTGGTAATTGGGACTTCATACTGTTCCCTTACATGCCCTTTCTCCCAGTCTTGCAGTTTTCAACTTTCGGACTGTAAAGTGGCATGGGCTGGGAGAGACACCTATGTCTAAAGTAGTAGCAGTGGCAGAACCATTCAGTCACTGTACTAAAGTGCACAATGAGGGGCTTGAAGTAAGATATGTTCAAATCTTTTCGAACCATATCTCCTGTATACTTCAGTATCCGCATCTGCTAAATGGGGATAGTAACAGTATGCTTATCAAGGATTATGAGATACTGCTTGCAACATGCTAGTACTAAACACCAACACATGCTAGCAACAACAATCAATAATCACATCTAATGCTTATAAATGATTTTGATGTTATTGGTACTGTGCTACGCACTTTAAATAGATCAACTCACTTAGTCCCCACAGAAGCCCTGTGGGATAGTATCTCCCATTATTCCCACTTTACCTACTAGGAAACTGAGATCAGAGAGGAGAAGTAACTTTCCCCAGGTTACATACCTTGGGGCTGGCCGTCACATGTGGGGAAGGTGCCTTTCCCATCACTTTATGTTGAGTCAAGGTTCAGCATGGATGGAGGACCCTCCTGGATCTTTTTATTATCTTCAGGGCTGACTGCTCTCTTTCCACCTGGGCCTCTGCTATGCACGTGGTTATTAATATCCACAGTAACATTCCAGTTGTCTCTTAGCAATTCAGAATTGTCGGTTGACAGTGAAATGTTCAAGGAAGGTTCTCTGTTTAGTTGTCTTTAACCTTAGGAACTAGAAAATTGTCCAGTTCATACCAGATGTTCTCAGTGGGATGAAATTTTAAGGCATGATCAGTTTCCACACTTTTTTTTCCTTCTGTGTTCTAAAAAATTACTCCAAATCTCTTCAGTTCTCGGAATTATAAGAAGTTGAGGCAAATTGGAATCATGGAAGGACATCGTTGGTCAGGAAACAATGTCATTCACAGTTTCCCCTGTGGGATTCCACCTGCTTCTCCTATAGTACAGCTAACGATTCTGGGAATAGGGGAATGCCTCAAACAGGTGTTTTCCAGGCTTTGTCCTTGATACTTCGGCTGGGAAGGAAAAAGGAGGGAGAGAGGGACAATCAAGAACACAACTATCAAAGCCATTGTTAAAGAATATATCATATTTTAGAATTGCTGTGCAAAATGCCACTTGAGCCCTTGTATGGTGTAACATAGTTCACAGCTGGACTTGAATGACAGCAAGCTATGGCTAACTATTTTGGGGGTGAAATGACCTCTTGGTATATCAGTCCAGATCCTGGAATGATGATAATATTCTCTACCTGTCCTTTCAGTTGGGAGGACATCTGCTCCCTATAGGGAGTTGTGATTAGGGGATGAAGCAGGCAACATGAGGAGTGATATGGTCAGTTATTCACCTCCTCTCCACTCCCTTCTCTTTTTCTCCATCCCCCTCTCTTGTTCTTCCCTTTTCCATTTCTTCCTTTTACTCACTCCCCTCCAATAATTAAATGCAAAAGCTACTCAAGTGCAATGACAGGTTACAAATTTAAACCTACAAAAGTCAGGAACTGTAGAACTGAAAGTCCATAGGGGATGTTAGCTTTGCCACTTTTATATAATTATAGTAAGCTATTTATTTAATAGCTTAATCTATAATCACAAATACCATAGGAAATTCATACAGATGATATATTATAGAATTGTACACTTGAAGCCTATATACTTTTATTAATAATGTCACCCCAATAAATTCAATAAAAATAAAATAAGTAAAAATGTGTTAAAGGCAGGAGAGTTTCCCTATGCACACCAGTGGGGAAGAAAGCCCTGTAAGAAGCAGCCTTTCACTTCACCGTGCATCTTGAAATGCTTCGTCAACAGCTCCAGTTACTGCCAGGAAGCACCCTACTCTTCAGAATGAGGGCAAATTGTCTCCTTTCAGCCTGATTCAAAGGTCCCAAAGCACTGGATTTATACACCAAAAATTCACTTCTGACTATGGAGGGTTTAAATGATTTTATTATATGCCTCACAATCTGTTTCTAAATCTGTTTCCACATACTTTACATTTACCTATTAGTCATTGAAGTTGAGGACTTTTGTATGGCACATTAAAGATAATAATGAGGGATTAAACTCCCTTAGAATGACCAACTTTGATGAAAATGTAAATTGAGGATGTCTGATCAAGTGTATTAGATTCATTGTTCAAGACCAAATTGGTGTGTATATTATCTGAGTCAGGTTAAAGGTACTTGCGTCTTTGTCTGATCCGAAGTTGCTAAATGCCAGTCATGGGTAGGCCAAGGAGGAAAGAATGGTCTACAGACTTGTTTTGGAGCTCATTCCTACAAAATGTAGAAGTCTTGTGTTGTCAGATTGAACTTTATATATATATTTTTCTTACTACCAGGTTGTTAACTGGTGTTTCATACCTGCTTCATTGTGCATACTCTCTTCTTCCTTCTCTCAACTTTCAACTTGCCGACATGATGGCATGAGGTTGTGCCCACACAGAACTGATGGGCAGGTATAGAGTTAGCAAGGCCTGTGTGGAAATATACTATTCACCATTCATTAACTGCATGACGTAGGATAGCGCAGCATTCAAGATTTCATTTATAAAATGGGAAGATAAGAGCTAACATGGATTGTTATAAGGATTAAACAAAATAATGTTTGTGTGTCTGGGATGAGGTCTGGAACAGTATAGGCACTTAATAAATATTCAAGCCCCATCTTGCCCCTGCTTTCCCCTCTATGCAGGAAGAGGCTCAGGTATGCTATGACAGAGAGGACTGGGAGTATGAGACATTTTTACTACTCAGAATCCTTAGTACAGCTCTATATGAAGCCTGCAGCTGGCTAATGAAGCCTGATTTCTTGGGCATTTGCCTCTTATGGCTGACTGACTTGGTAACTAAATTATTCAAAGATTTTTGTAATATGTTTGAATTTCTTATATTCATTCAGTGGCTAATGATTCCTAGCCAGCCAGGCCAGGAGCCTCAGTTGAGAGAGAAAAACAGCTCTGTTCAAAAAAAGATATGTATGTGTGTGTGTGTGTGTGTGTGTGTGTATTTTAAATTCAAGAAAATGATTATTATATCCTGATGGATCTCTGCAATTAATAGTTTGGGATGTACTGAAATTGGATGAGTGGATAGTGACAGTAAATCCAGACAGACAGCCTGGGAGAGAAGTTGCTTTATCAACTTACTGTCATAGGAATTCCAAGAGCTGATGATCCCAAAAGTGGTGGAAGTGCAATTTCTGAGTATTGCAGTCTGCAGGGGGCAAAGTTATGCTGGCCATTTTTAAGCCAGAAAGCAAAGTCTGAACCTCTCCCACTTGTCTAAGGTCCCACTCATGCTGTTACTTTATATTTCTATTGAGTGAAAATGCCATCTTATAAAGATGCCATGTCAATTTAAAATGTTTCAGTTATAATCACTCATCACTTGTGGCAAGCTATGGACTCTCTGTCACCAAGAGGTGTTCCTTAGATGCCTCTAACATGTCATGTGTCTGTTGTTAAATATAAATATGTGTAAGATATTCCTGGGGTTATCTCCAGAGGGACACCTGTGCAACTGAAAAATTACCCTATTTTGAAATAATTGCTGAATTCACAATAAAAATTCAGTGAGGAGAAATTGTTGCTAACTTTTTATGGGTAGTATTTTTCTATTTTAATTAGAAGGAATCATGAATTGGATATGTTATCAAGAAGGAAGCTTTTCCCTCCTCTATCCCAACAGTTTCTTCTCTCAAACAGAAATGTTGGGATGCAAAATGAAACCCCCAAAGTTTAACAAAAAGTTCACCTTTTAAATTTTGGCATGCCCTCAAACCAAAAAGAACTATTTTTTTTCCTCTTGTGCACTACTTGGTCAAATAGGAAAATATCTGTCTATAGGTACCTTCTTGTTTTAGGAAGGATGTGGGAAAGGTAAGTGCCCAGACTGAGGTGGTATATGTAGCTGATCATTAATAGGAATGAATAGCTTTACCTCTATAATTCAGGTGCCTTGTTTGCAAAACTTTTATCTGTGAGCCATTTCTCTCCAACATGTTGCTTTACCCCACATCCATCCTATCCTCTGAAGATGGTTAGTTTCTTGGAAATTGTTTTAAAAATTTATGTATGTATTCTGTCTGCTCTCAGTGATATTATCTGTCAAGAGCTGTAGTGTTTTCCAGATTGTTGTTCTTTCCCAGGAAGTAGTGTATTTTGAGACGACTTCATCTTAAGAGAATGTAAGGAGAAACATGTGTGCCAGCTTAGGGACTCCCATCTGGTGGGACATGGACTTTGACAGTGAGGAGCTATGGAAAGAGTCCAAAGGTTTGTAAACTTCCACATGGATATTTCCGACCTTGTTTTTGAATTTATATATGTGATTTTTCTGAAGAATATACAAATTCATTTAAGGCTATTGCTTAATTTTTTTAATCCTTAATTGAGGACATGTTTTTATTGATTTCAGAGAGAGGAAGGGGGGGAGAGAGAGAGAGAGAGAGAGAGAGAGAGAGAGAGAGAGATCAATGTGATCGATACACATTGATTGGTTGCCTTCCATTTGTTCCCCAATCGGGAATTGAACCTGTGACCTAGGTATGTGCCCTGATGGAGAATCAAACCTTCAACCTTTTGGTGTACAGGGCGGATGTTCCAACCAACTGAGCCACCCGGTGAGGGCATTATTTCTGAATTCTTATTTGCTTTTTGCCAGGTTAAGTTTTTCCAGTCACTAGTTACTAAATATACACCTATTACATGCAGTTTTTAAAAGTAAAAATGAAGCCCTCATGTTTGAAATGTTGGGGATCTCCTGCCCTAGAATGAAAAAAAGTAGAAATAATCATGTTTAGAAAATCCATCAGTAAATCAGAAGAGAGAAAAGAGGTTTGTATGAAGACTAATGAACTGAAACAGGAACATTGGAGAACCAGACTCATGAAATGAGAATAACAAAAACAGGCTGGTAAACTGATTACAGAGAGTTTTAGTTATCTACTACTGTGTAACAAATTACAGTGATACTGAGTAGCTTTAAACAGCACCATCTCCTCCAATTCTGTGGGGTGACTGGGCAGAGCATGGCTGTTTTGGTCATGTGATGTTTTCTGGGCTATACTCATTTGAGCACTTAACTGGGCCGAACGTCTCAGATGGCTTCCTCTCACATGACTGACACTTTGGCGGGGACAGCTGAACGGTTGGGCCTCTCTTACTCTATTATCTCAGAACTTCTTCCTCTGCATATACTCCATTAGGGTAACTGGAATTCTTACATAGTGGCTCAAAGTTTCCAAAAACAAAAGTGAACGCTTCCAGATCTTCTCAAGGTTTACCAGGTAGGTCTAGAACTGGCACAGTATCACTCCTGGTTGCTTAAAGCAAGTCACAATTCAATCCAGATTCTTTGTAAGAGAGAACTGTATGAAGAAGAGTAATGCCTGGAGGCAAGGTTCATTAGAAACCATTTTGAAGAGTAAATACCACACCCAGTTATGGTCATAGCAAAAGAACAGTATGGCTGGGATGTTCTTGGTGGACTTGCAGCTACTGTACACTTTCAAATATCTGGTAGGGCCTAGATTTTTACCTTATTTTGCTACTACTAGTAATCTGCTTCTGCTAGTAATATTTTATAATAGCCACAGCATTTTCACATCATTCCTTCAAGGGGCTTTGTTTAAGCCAGTACGCATGCCTGTGACTTACCTATCAGGGAGCAGGAGGAGGGCTTGCGTCTTTTTCGATGGACTCTGTTGTGGAAGGCAGAGTGACCATATGTCCTGGCTTGCTTAGAACAGCCCTGGTTTATGTTGATTCTTCAGCATGATTATTAACAGCACCCCTTTAATTCGTGATAGTTGTTTAATGTGGATAATAAATTATCTGGTCATCCTGTTGCTAAGATCCACACAATGGAGGATTCTCCAAAATAAGAAAGGGGATTCAGATTGTAGGTGACAAAAAAAATAGTGTGCTCATAACCTAAAAAGACAAATGCATCTACCTAAAAATGCACCTAACTCTTCCTTATTGCACTAGTAGTATAGCCCATTCTCAAATATACGGCCCTGAATCTTGTCAGTAGCTTCATCCTGCTCCAAACTTAGATTACTTAGTGGTCATCCATACTTCTCTAAGTTCTGTCCTGATCCCGTTTCCATTTTTTATAATCTAATGAATAAACTGTAAAGTTAACTATTTCTAACACAGATCTCATACAATAGGGGAAAGAGAGAGGACAGAAAAAAGAAAACGAGTTAAAATGTATAATTATGAATATGACAAAATGAAGAGGAAGGAAGATATATTAGAGGCTATACTTCTCATATGTGCATCTGACAAATTACCCTGGGATTTCAATCCTAGGTTATGAATATTTTTTAAATGTCCTTTCATTTTTACCTCCCTCCCTTGCGATTCAAAGACTGAGACAAGATTGGTGGAGCCTACACAATGAGCAAACGCCTGACCTGTCACAGGGAGGGGTGTACCGGCCTCTGATTCTCTCTAGTGGTGGGAGGCAAGGTACTGTTTGGCATAAGACTCACATAATAGTGGATGGTCCCAGATAAACATGTGTTCACCCCCTTTTATCTAACACTTTATTGAAAGTTGAAAAAAAGGACATTGGTAGGTAGGGGTGAGGGAATGGCTCTAGCTTTTAAACTCGGTATATAAGGAAATTGCAGGCCACAAGATTATTATAGCTGAGGTCTGGGGCTGCCATCTTGAGGTAATCTAAGACACGAGGCTCATGCAGCCAGAGGAGAGCCTTGGCAAGATGAGAAGTGTGGGAGGAGGACAGGTTGGGGAAACAGAGGCAGGGACTGTTCTGAGGGGTCTGGATTTGGCAGAGTATTTAAAGGATGCTATAGAATTTAGCGGACAGGGAAGGCTAGAATCAGGTGTATCTCTCAATCAGGTGGACAAGTGACTATCTGTGTCGGGCTGAGGGCAAGCTGGGAGGATGGTCTGGGGCTAAAATAATGGAGGAAACATGGGTCAGATTCTTATAAAGGGTTAAGAAATGACTCAACACTTAGTAGATGTCCTTTGTATTGAGTCATGAAACCTGAGTCTTCATCTAAGCTTGCCTCGGATTGGATGCATGACCATATATAGTGCTTATTTCTTAATTCATAAACTAAGGGATTTAGATTATATCAGTGAGTCCTAACATGGAGTGTCCAAATTCCAAGAGCTCCTTAACATAAAATGTATGTAGAAGTCAGTTTATTATAAACACATGGGTTCATAGATTAACTAAAAAGTTAAGTCCTGTACATAAACATTAAACTTCAAATGTGATGGTGAATGATGTAGGGGAAGTGTGGAGTGAACCTAGCTATTCCTGAATAACATCTATGTGGCCGGTGAAAGAAGACAGTTCCTGTGTTTCTTCTTTAAAAATTAAAAGTCCAAAGCATTCAAGGAGAACATTTCATGTTTTTATGAAATGCAAACTACTTTTGGTGTTATGTCCCTGGGTTTTTAATCTCTTCTGTTCAAATCTTTTTCCTTGCTTTATCTGTGCATTTTAAACATTCCGGATCAGCTGTGATCAGTACTTCCCGTTTCACGTGTCAGGGCGGTAATACTGGTAAGTGCCTGTTTCATACTCCACTGCCCAAACTGTGGACTTTCTGCTCAGAGGGACAAGCAAGCATAATGATATCCATCTGGGAGGGAGCTTAAAATAGTGTCCATGCGTCATTTTGCAGTTAGGAATCTGGATATGGCTAATGGGTTGTTATCAATCAGGAGATAAAATTAAAATCCTACGTTAGGAACTGCTCCTGCCAGAAAGAGTGGATTTTGTAACAGCTGTTTTCTATTAGCTGCTATTGTGTCCTTTAACAGCAAATTACATAGATCAGAAACATTTATAGGGTTAACAGTTTCCCCAATGAGGTTGTAAATGAGCCTGTTGTCCTCTGAACAAAGATGTTGCAAGAAGGAGAGGAAGGTCTGAGCAAAGTGTTGGTGGACTTAATGGGGCAGTTTTCTGCTCCCCCTTGGAGACTAAATAGCTTTCTCAGAAGGGAATAAATATGTTTTTGTGATCTTAGTGTAGGGAAGTGACCTTTTGAACTGTGAAAGAGAAGATATTAAAGCTTTTACCTGGCTAGTGTCTACTAACAACTAGCATTTGATTGATTCCAGAATTCATTAAATCTTAAAGGGTAAAATTAGCTGGTGGGGGAGGGTCCAGGAAGAGAGAGAGGAAGCTCTGTACCCAGCAAGCACCAAGTGTCTCAGCTCCAAATGAAGATAAGTTGTTTAAAATGAACAGTTAGGAGACAGTCAGTGCATTCTCCTGCTTAGTGAGACTCAGTAAATTAAACTTAGTATGCTCAAAGGCTGGCTCCATACTGATGTTCTTGCTTTATGGAAAATAACGTGCTTGCTCCCCCCTCTTTTTTCCCTGTCTCTAACAGATGACAATAACAATGAGAACTAAAATCACTCAAGTCAGCGTATGAAAGGAAACTGTCTATTTAAAAAAAATAAAAAGACATCTTTGGATGCCATCTGCTGAGGTATAATAATGTTTTGTAACAGGTTTTGGAAGACACATTAAAAGGCTTCATCTGTGCTTGTCCTTTCCAGTTAGTCAAGATATAGTTGTGTCTCCTGTCTGATGTGGTGTCTCCTGTCTGATGTGGATTCTTGAATCATGTAATTATTTCTAATCTATCTCTAAAATTAAGCGGCTCAAATACAATTTTAATTGGGATTTCATTAGGTGCTTATTATACCATGTGTCAAATGATAGTTGATTATTCTGAGCAAGGATATAGAATCTGAAAATGATAGTGGGAGAATGATGGGTATCTCTGAAAGCTGATGGTGCTCAATAAATATGTCTTAAAAATAATCAGTTGATATATAATTAACATAAGTAATTACTGCAATTATACTCTATTTATGGAACCCCACTGTGTTGTTTCTCACCCTAAGCTTAAACATGATTGTTGTTCTTTTGCCCAAATAAAATTAATGTAATGAGAAGAAAAACAGAATAAATATAGGTCTGGAAACAGAGAGAGGAAAACATTTTCCCTTTATTGGAGAAGGGTGGCATGAAGAGAAAAAGTTAATTTTATAAGAAAACGGTGTATGAGGCTTTAAAAAATTCCTCTTCGCCTAAATGAATTAGGTGCATTCAATGAACAGTGAGAAGTAATAGAACTAATAAGTGGGCTAAAAGTAAGTGAATCTGGATGTCGGAGAAACAAAGAGATTGCTGATCTGAAAGACTGGACACTGAGAAACCAGCCTGGTCACATATCCCTTCACCATGTGGTTGCTGTTTTAATTTGCCTCTATATCCTCAGCTCTTAAAGTATTGGCTATACTTTTAAAAAATTTAATATTACACTATTAAGATTGGGTCAAGCATGTCTTGACTGACAATGAATGTACATGGTTCACAGGGGGGTGATGGAAAAACAAATGAAGGGGGCGGGGGAATCAACAGATGTATTCCCTTGTCAAAATAAGTATTCCTGACTTCTGCTTCTGGACAAGATGGGCCAGCAGGTATTGGATTTACTCTCCCACCTGAATCAATTTGAAAAAATAACAGGCAAAATATATGAAAAAAAATGGTTCTAGGGCACTGAACATCAAGCAATAAAGGATAATTTCCTGAGAAATGGGAAGCAGATGAGAAGGGCCATCTGATTGTTCAGTTTATGCCTAGAGAATTTCCAGGTTGTGGCACAGTGAAGGAAAACCCAGGTGGAGCTGGGTAATCTCTCTGAGTTTAGACAAGCTGGGAATCTGGGGAGATCATGACAGCTAGAGTTGCAGGGCAAGGCACTAGAGAGGGGATTTCTGTATAGAGAAAGAACTTCAGAGATCTGCAGGTCTCCTTTGAGGGTTCAGCTGAGTAATTATTAGCACAGGCTATTGAGAAAACATTCTGAGACCATGGAAATCACTATATGAAAGAATTAGAAGGAATAATCACCAGCACACACATAGCTCTTGTTCTTGCCAACTGGAATCGTTCCTGTTATTACTCACTCTAGAAAAGATGAGAATATCAGGTTGTCAGATAAAATATTTGAAAGGGCATTAACATGGTAATGTGGCAAATTTAGCTGTAGACTAAGCATTGCTCTGTTCCCAATTAACAAAGCTTAAAAGAAAGACTCAAGAGAATCATGTCTTAGTTCAGGTTGCTATAACAAAAATACTGTAGACTGGGTGACTTAAACAACTAACATATATTTCTCACAGTTCTGGAAGCTGGGAAGTTCAAGATCAAGGTGCATTCAGATTCCGTGTCTGTTGAGAGCCATCTTTCTGTCTTTTCCTTGTCTTCTCATATGGCAAAGTGAGAGAGCTCTCTGGGGTCTCTTTTATAAGGGCACTAATCTCATTCATGGGGCTTTACCCTCATCACCCAATTACCTCTAAAAGGCTTCATCTCCTCATACATTAGAGGGTTAGAATTTCAACATATAAATTCTGAGGGACACACACACATTCAGTCTATAACAAATCATCTGTTTCCATCAACTTAACTGTGTCCCAGAACAAGGTGTAAGAATATGTATAGGGGTACGAAAATATCTAGTGCCTTACAAGGTAAAATTCACAATTTTTGGCATCTAATTTAAAATTATTAAGCATTCAAAGAAGCAGGAAAATTGACCCATAATAAACAGAAAAATCCATCAAGAAACCTAATTTCCCTTTAGATTGTGAGGAGAGAGGCAAATTCTCTCCCTGAAAAACAACTATAAAACTGGACAATATTGTCAAAAACAAACATTTCAGGGCTCTTGAAATTACTCAAAGGCAAAAAACAAGTTGAGAAGCAATTAATTATGAAAAATTGCTGAGTATCAAGTAAGAGCATTGGGAATCAATTGCATTCCTGCCTAGATTTGTTTCATCCTTCCCATTTTGGTTGGAATGGTAGTTCTACTCTGTGGGACATCCCATGAATGCCAGCAGCTTTGCTGCCAGAAGAGACTCACTTGATGTTGTGTAAAAGGTGAAAAATTCACTCTTAGCATTTTCTGTAAAAGTAATTTTCTTGGGAGCAAGCAATTGAGGAAGGCTAGCAACTGCTTGTTTGAGATGTAGTCCTATTTGGGAATATCAACAGACTAATGGACCAACCAGAAATTAAACAGAGAGTTCCTAGATATGAGACAGCCATAGAGGAGATTGATAATATCTCTGTACATCCCTGGCGGTCTTTATTGTGCATGCACATGGGAGACCAAAGAGAGTGTAATCTATCCTAAGATCCCTGGATAATTGAGAGACCACAAAACTATGCAGAGTATGTGAAAGTGATCCCAGCAGAAAATAAATGCTGGTGCAGGACAGAAAGCTCTTGAACTTTGAATGAACCCACAGACTATTAAACTATTCAGACCACAGGGATGACTTCAAGGAAGCCAAGATTAAAAATAAAACAATATTTTGAAATTGCTGAGAAGAGATATCAGAGGCTACACATGGCAAGGGAAACCAACTCCATGAATTTATCATAGGTAAGTTTCTAAAACAAACAGAAAAATCCAGCAATAACAATAACTGTCAGGGAAAATATCAGAATCTAGACTTACTATAATGCATTATCTAAAATGTTCAGTTTTCAACAAAAATAATAAAACATTAAAAGAAACCAGAAAGAGTGACCCATACTCAGGGAAAAAAAGCAGTCAACAGAAACTGAGTGGGTCCAGATGTTAGATTTAGCAGACAGAGGTTTTAAAGCAACTGTTACAAATATATACAAAGAGTTAAAGGAGTAATGCTTAAAATTAAAAGGAAAGTAGGATGACAATAACTTAGTAATTAGAGAATCAATAAAGAGATACAAAGCATATAAAAAACTACACAGAAATGTTGGAGATGAAAAATATAGTAACTGAGAAAAGTTCACTAGTGGGGCTCAGCAGAAGATTTGAGAAGAATTATTGAACTTCAAGTAGATAAGTAGTAATTATCAAAACTGAATAACAGAGAGAACAATTGAAGAAAAAGGAACAGAACTTCAGAGACCTGTGAGTCAACAGCAAGTTCACCAAAATGAATA
The DNA here is from genome assembly GCF_964212035.1 of Myotis nattereri. Classification (NCBI taxonomy): domain Eukaryota; kingdom Metazoa; phylum Chordata; class Mammalia; order Chiroptera; family Vespertilionidae; genus Myotis; species Myotis nattereri. The sequence goes on from NC_138087.1 coordinate 48,588,114, forward strand.
TGATGGGACTCTCAGAGGGAGAAAAGAGAAAGAGAAAGGGGTAGAAGAATATTTTTAGAAATAATGTCAGAAAACTTATATAATTTGATTAAATAAAAACATGACTCTAGAGATCCAAGAAGCTCAACAAATACTGAATAGGATAAGCATAAAGAGATATTAACTAGTCACATCATAGTTAAACTGAAAGACAAAGACAGAGGAAATCTTGAAAATGGCAAGAACAAAAAGACTCACCAAGTGCAAGGGACCCTCTGCCCCAATAAAATTAATAACTGACTTCTCGTTAGATATAGTGAAGGTGAGAAGGCAGTGAAATGATACACTCAAAATGCTGAAAGAAAGAAAAATAACTGTCAACCAAGAATTCTATATCTAGTAAAACTATCCTTCAGAAATGAAAGTGGGAAAAACATTCTCACATAAATAAAGGCTGAAAGAATTTATTACTAACAGACTTGCCTACAAGAAATACTAAAGAAAGTTCTTTATACTGAAAGGAATGCCATTAGATGGTAACTAAAATCCACAAGAATGAATAAAGAGCACTACAAATACATAAATGGTTAAATATATGGATACATTTAAAAGACTGTGTAAATATTTTTCTTTTTTTTAATTCTTTAAAAGGTATTGTAATATATAAAACAGTAATTATAACAGTACTAGAGGCCCGGTGCACAGAATTAGTGCACTCGGGGGCGGGGAGAGGGAGGAGTTCCTCAGCCCGGATGCAAGAGGGTGCAGGTCAGGCTGAGGGACCCCAACGGTGCACAATCAGATCAATCAGATGCGGGAGGTTGGCTAACCAGGGAAGGACCATGGGAGGGATCTAGGATGTGTCTGGCCTGTCTTGCTCAATTCCATTCGGCTGGACCCCTGCAGCAAGCTAACCTACTGGTTGGAGCGTCTGCCCCCTGGTGGTCAGTGCACATCATAGCGAGCAGTAGAACGGCCTTTGCATATCATTAGCATATTACACTTTGATTGGTTGAATGGCCAACCAGCCGACCAGACACTTAGCATATTAGGCTTTGATTATATAGGATTGTTGGGTTTGTAACATATATAGATATAATATATATCATAGCAATAACACAAAAGGAGGATGCAGCAACATTTTTATATTTTACCAGAATTAAGGTAGTATTATTAGTTTGAAATAGATTGTGATCAGTTAAGATGCACATTATAATTCCTAGATAAATCACTAGAAAAAGAACTAAAAACTTATGGTAAAAATATCAATGGAGATACTTCTGCTTCTGCAAAAGATAGAGAAACAGGAACCAGATTTACCTTTATTTACCTAAAATAACCAAGAAAAAACACACCCACCCAAAGTGTATGCAACAGTGGTTTTCAAGACACTAAACATCAAGAAGGAGGAATTACAACGGCATATGAGAACACTTATGAGGGTAATGGCTATATTTATTCTGATGGTGGCAGTGGTTTCACTTGTGTGTACAAATAGCAAGCCATATACTTTAAATCTATGCAATATATTATATGTAAATATCCAAATAAAAGTGTCAAAAGCATTTCTGCAAATCATGAATCTATAAACTTAAAACACATATGCACAAACATGCACAATAGACACACAATTTTGGGGGGAAGGGTTATAAAGTAACTCATGTTAACTTGGAATTCTCCTTATGGAATACACTTTCATAATTTGAAATAATTTAAAAATATTTGGAAAATAGATATTTTGAAAGATGCAAAGAGTAGTTAGAGTATATATCCTGGTAACTTTAGCCTTTAAATCTAGGAATATGATGAAAAATATAATAAAATATAATTTGAAAAAAAATATACTGTATAATAACTCCATTGGCTTTATAAAAAGCAAACTCTCTCAGACTCATGTAATTTTCTTTTACAACAGAATACTATATGGAGGAAGAGGGAAGGGCAATATATTTCAGGAAAGAGTCAGTACCAACTGTGGTGATCAAGATTGGGGAATGGATTAAAGTGGATTGGAATACAAAGAATTTTCATGGCATAGTAATTAATTATGATTCTGGAAGTTAAAGAGAAGAAGTCAAAAGGTTTCTGAGCTCTCTATCTTGGATGACAGGGTAGGTGTGTTGTGATGGGGTGAAATAGGGATTATCAGAGCAGCAGTAAGTTTGAGAGAGGAGGGAGATGATTTTGGTCTTAAGAATAAGATAGGGATTTTCTTTTATATTATGTATTTGAGAAATATTTAGGCATCAGTTTCTTAGCTCTTTCTCCTGAAGCTGTTCATTCATTTAAAATGACTTTATGTATAAAAGGGTATTTTGCCAGATATGGAAAATGGTGGTTCTCTTCTGTAGCAATAATGGAGATTGAACTCCAGGATGAGCTCTCTGGGAGCCTTAGTAAACAATGAATCAGCATATATTTATTGAGACATACTTTATGCCAGAAATAGTGTCAGATTCAGAATAATGAGCAAGCTAGACAATGTTGCTATGTTCATGGGCTCTTTTCCTGGGGACTTGGAAATTGCAGAGGCATTATTTTGAAAGTCAAAATGGAACATTTCAGCTCTTCTATTTGCAGTCACTGCTAGAGATGGCGACAAGCGATTTGGGGCAAGATCCAGGAATATAAAATTAAGATACTTTATGTGGTCAGGGATCTAACTCACTGAGGCATACGATAGCTCTGATTCTGCTTCACTCAACCTCACACCTTGCTCCATTAAACTCAGGAATATGCCTGTATTTCCTAATTTCAGAAGGCAAGGGAGAGTATGTGGAAGTTCTGGGTACATGAGCCTTTTCTTTAGAATCAAATTATGGCATAAGTATTACTACAAAACCAGGCTACAGTTATAGCAATTCTAGTGACAGTTCGTTGAAAGGCAAATGAATATAGTACTCTCTTGCTCTTTGCAGTAAGATTTCCTTCCACATGGCTGAATTGATACTTGTTTGGTATGAGTGGTATCCATGCTAGAAAAACAGTTTGAATTTGTGAGACACTTGGTTCTATAGTGGCTTTTTTCTGAGACCATTTTGAATTTCATTCATTAAACATTCACCCAAGCTTCTGATTCTGAGGAAAGAAAGGTGGTGTCATTATTTTAAATAATGTAACACTCATTGCTCCCTTGGTAGATTTAATAGCACTTGGAAATTATTACAACATTTCTTTTACACATTTTTGATTCAATAATTTAAACTATTAAATCGTTTTAAATAGGTTTCATCTAACATTTAAATTAAACAGGTTTTGTTTATTTATTAAGTGCTAACTAATTATTTCAAACATGTTTTGGTTGTTTTAAGAATGACATACAATTACCAAAAGTCAGTCAGCCCATTCTAAATGTTGAAATATTTATATTAGCTTTGAATTTATTGATGCTTTTTAAAGTTGTCCTGAATTTAAAGACATTTAAATAAATGAGATTTTTGTGGCAGATTTTGAATACTTTAAAACCCCAATGATATTTGGCAGCATTGAGAGGGTCCTATAGATGTAACACTCAGAGTTAGCTGTAGTATAGGTTTTGAAGTTTAGATCACAAGTTCAAGCCAAGGTCAACTTCATCATGACCAATGCTTATTACCATCTAAGACAGCGGTTCTCAACCTGTGTGTCACGACCCCTTTGGGGACGAACAACCCTTTCACAGGGGTCGCCTAAGATCATCGGAAAACACATATATAATTACATGTTGTTTACAGTAGCAAAATTACAGTTATGAAGTAGCAACGAAAATAATTTTATGGTTGGGGGTCACCACAACATGAGGAACTGTATTAAAGGGTTGCGGCATTAGGAAGGTTGAGAACCACTGATCTAAGACCTACTTGTTGGTATTTGAAATGATTTGATAGTCTCAAAGTAACCTTTCTAACTACATATTTCTTACCAGTTTTTTTTTCCCAGTAAAAATAGGTCTGAAAGTTTTAGAGTGACTTAATTTTTTTATGTTTAAAGATCACAACTATAACTTGGAGAAAGTTAGAATAAATATTTATTTGCATTTACTTCAGAAAGAATTTTAAGTAGTACAATTACTTAGGTCCAACTTTTAAAGTTTGGTGGATTTCATTGTATTTTTTTAAAATTTATTTTTGGTTAGAGGAAACTATGTCAATAAAAATCTATCTTTAAAGAAAGGAAATACATAAAGATTTACTTCAGAAAATGTTATGTTTTTATTCTATTCTCTTTGGAATTAGGGTCTAAGGGTATATAAGTATGCCCCAGAAACCAGATGCTTGGACTTTTAAAGTGTTAGCCATTATTTAAACCAGAGTTGGCACCTGAAGAGTTTGGGACTTAACTCATTATTGACGGAAAAAATATCTTGCATTCACCAAGGAGGGCAGCCACTTATGGCTGTACGAGTTGTTCATTGCTGTTCAGTGTTCAAACTCTACAAGTCTATGCAGGTGATTTATACAAGGTTTTCATCTTATATGCTATTTCATTTCTATCCGCTTAGTTTCCTAAGCCTTAATTTATTCAGGGACCCTCAATTCTATTATTTAGTACTAGAAGCCCAGTGCATGAAATTCATGCACGTGTGTGTGTGTGTTTGTGTCCCTCAGCCAAGCCTGCACCCTCTCCAATCTGGGACCCCAGTGGGATCGGGCCTAAACGGGTAGTTGGACATCCCCCTCACAATCCAGGACTGCTGGCTCCCAAATGCTCGCCTGCCTGCCTGCTTGATTGTCCCTAACCACTTCTGCCTGCCAACCTGACCACCCCCTAACCACTCCCCTGCCAGCCTGATAGATGCCTAACTGCCCTCCCCTGCTGGCCCAATTGCCCCTAACTGCCCTCCCCTGCTGGCTTGGTCACCCCTAACTGCTCTTCCCTGCTGGCCTGATTGCCCCTAACTGTCCTCTCCTGCAGGCCTGGTCCCCCCCAACTGCCCTCCCCTGCAGGTCTGGTCCCCCCCAACTGCCCTCCTCTGCAGGCCTGGTCTCCCCCAACTGCCCTCCCCTGCAGGTCTGATCCCCCCCAGCTACCCTCCCCTGCAGGCCTGGTCTCCCCCAACTGCCCTCCCCTGCAGGTCGGATCCCCCCTACTGCCCTACCCTGCAAGCCTGATCCCCCCAACTGCCCTTGCCTGCAGGCCTGTGTCCCCCCCAACTGACCTCCCCTGCAGGCCATCTTGTGGTGGCCATCTTGTGGCCACATGGGGGTGGCCATCTTTGACCACATGGGGGTGGCCATCTTGTGTGTTGAAGTGATGATCAATTTGCATACTGGTCATGACTATTTAGCATATCAGGGCTAATTAGCATATCCCTCTCTTATTGTGTTGGAGTGATGGTCAATTTGCATACTGGTCAGGACTAATTAGCATATCCAGTCATGACTAATTAGCATATCTGGACTAATTAGCATATCCCTCTCTTATTATATAGGATTATTAAACACTTGCTAATTATGAATGATCTGATTTCAATTTTTCATGCAATGCCCTAGGCAGTGAAACTACCCTTCACCTACAACACACACAATGCCAAAAGCAGTGTTAGTGTTTCTGCAACAAGTATTAACATTTCAGGCAGTGCTTCATTCTCCTGGAATTGTTTTGTTTTCTTCCTGCTATTATTTTTATCTTTCTTGGTGTCTAAGAAGTTTATGGCAACTTAATAGCTAAATGTTGATTTGAAATTACTATGTATTATTAAACAAATAAAAAGAATAGAATACAGAATTTAAGAACTATTACCCTACTACACCTAACCCTTTTCCCTTTCAATATACCTACATTCCTAGTGTTTAAAGTGACAGCTTCCCACATTAGCATTTGACATTTCATCTGGAGTTTCTTTTAAAAACAATGGTTTCGCCCTAACCAGTTTGGCTCAGTGGATAGAGCATTGGCCTGTGGACTCAAGGGTCCCGGATTCGATTCCGGTCAAGGGCATGTACCTTGGTTGCGGGCACATCCCTAGTGGGGAGTGTGCAGGAGGCAGCTGATCGATGTTTCTCTCTCATCGATGTTTCTAACTCTCTATCCCTCTCCCTTCCTCTCTGTAAAAAAAAATCAATAAAATATATTTAAAAAAATGGTTTCTAAAGATTCTCCCATGTTAAAGCATCAGTATTAATTGCATAATTTGTTTGCCTCCATGTTAGGAATTTTTGTGTCTGCATTTGTTATATGTGCAGTTAAGAAATATAGACGTAAAGTAAAGCACATGACCAAATACTTTATGGTCAAACTCAGTCAGTTCTCAGGACTTGAAACCCACTCAGAGTATCTGTCTCCTTGCACTTTCCCAGTGTCAATTTTCTGTATAACCTCCTCGTAAACTGTAACTTTAGTTCTCATAATGATTGGCTTCCAGCCGTGGGCAAACTACGGCCCGCGGGCCGGATCCAGCCCGTTTGAAATGAATAAAACTAAAAAAAAAAAAGACCGTACCCTTTTATGTAATGATGTTTACTTTGAATTTATATTAGTTCACACAAACACTCCATCCATGCTTTTGTTCCGGCCCTCCGGTCCAGTTTAAGAACCCATTGTGGCCCTCAGTCAAAAAGTTTGCCCACCCCTGGCTTAGTTGTTTATGCCATAATTTCTGTTGTTACTTTTTCCATTTGTCTAGAGATGTAGGTCGTACTTTGCTTCTTGGTTTTTTTGGCTGTAAGTTACAGGTTTACCACGTGAGACTTGGGGAAAAAATCACACTTCTTTAAATATATCCACACTGCTTGGGTGTTTTATGATTCATTCACCATTGCTTCCAATTGATATCTATCCAATTCAGTGAAACCATTCTCTTAGCTTTGCTGAGTTCAATTTTGGATTCATTGATATTATCAACTGGGAGAGATGCTGAGAGAGATAATTGTGAATGTAGTGCTTTATCTGCATGGAATTGCACCAGGCCTTCTGAAGAGTGTGATTTCTGGAAATTGTGTGTGGGTGTTTGGTTGATTCAGGCAAGTCAATAAGAAAAAATTCAGCATGAGATCTCAGAAGGCATTATGACTGCAATCCTTGTCAGTTATATTTATTGTTACTGTGAAATTCACTGTGTATTTTGAGAGAAATTCACAGGCCTGTACTAGATGTCCCAATAATATAATGAGGAAATAATTTTAGTAAGTTAAGGCAAGGGTGGGCAATTACATTAGAGCAGGGGCCTGGCTATTATTCCAGCTCCAGCCATATCAGTACTTCCTCTCTAATTAGTTCTTTATTATGTTCTCTTTTGAATAATCCTGTTGGAAGCTAATTGTTGTTGGGGACAGTTTGGGCTGTGTGGCAGCTGAACTGGTCTGGTGGTGGCCAACAGACTAAACTGTGGGAAGGTGAGGTTATGCTTTTGCAAACCATTATCTCTCACAAAACTCTATGTCTAGTGCTGATATGTCTTTTAATTTATAATCTTCTACTTCGAAATGCTTTCTGGGTTCCTCTGCATGGAAAAATGCCATCGTAAACTCAACATAACCCACTGTATTCTTCTCTCAATCAACTTTTCCTTGATTTCCCTGATTCTATAAACAATATAATAATTTTTACACATACTGAGGATTAAAACTTGTCACATATGACTTATTCTTTTTCAATTACCATATGTAATCTATTCAAAGTCCTAAAAATTATCTTTAAATATTTATCCCATTGTATATTTCACAGTTCCACTGCTAAACTTTTATTTCAAGCCCTAAATACTTCTCACATGGACCCTTTCAATAGTTAGATAAGGAATATCAATCCTCACTTGCCTAGTCCCATTCTCTCTGCATGGTGCATTATTTTCCAGTTAGCTGTGTGGCTCCCTTCCTTAGTCCTTCAGTCCCATCTCATAATATACAAATAGGCAGATTAGTTTTTACTAAAATATGGCTATCACTCCCTTGTTCTAAAACATTTCATGACACACTTGCCCACCAAATTAAGTGTTAGTTTCCTGATTTTGCATTTTAGATCTCAAAAATAAAAATGCAACACATCCATGTAGTTTATAATGCATTTCTTCCCTATATAAATTTTGTATTTCAGCTAAAAAAGACACTTTTAAAAATATTTTTTATTGATTTCAGAGAGGAAGGGAGAATGAGAGAGAGATAGAAACATCAGTGACTAGAATCATTGATTGGCTGCCTCCTGCTTGCCCCCTGCTAGGGATTGAATGCTCAACCTGGGCTTATGTGCCCTTGATTGGAATCAAACCTGGGACCCTTCAGTCCGCAGACCGACACTCTAGCCACTGAGCCAAACCTGTCTCATTTACTAAGTGTAAGGAAATATGTGCTAGCAGGTACTACGTGATAATAGCATGTAAAGGAATATAAAGAATATAAGGTGGATCCTCTGTCCATGAATATTTTATATTTTAATGATATTAGATCACATGAAACATTAATAAAATATTTAAATTTATAAGAAGAGATATCCTAATGCAAAACATAATTGTTTGATGAATTTTGCAATTTTTATAAATATTAAAGGACATAGAGATCAGTTTAGATTGAATGAGCTTTAGAGAACAGATGGGAATAGTTACCTGGTCATGAAAGAGATGAAGGGTAGGGACCAGGACCTGCCCTGTGGAGGAGGATTCAGGTGAGGTCAGTAATTTGCTGAGAAGAAATGACTAGGAACTTACTGGGGGAACTAGAAGAAAACAGGTTAGAGGAAAGAACTGAAATCAAGACCTTGTCATTTGCCCTCATATCCCATCTTGAATCCTTTAAATCCCACCAGCTTTTTCTTCAAAATATGTTCCCAAACACTATCTCTCCTACGATCTGGTCTCAGCCAACATCATTTCTCACTGGGCTATTACAATGAATCTCATCTGGCCTCTTTCCTTTCATTCTTACCCCACTTCCACTCCCCAAGCCATAGTCTGTTACCACATAGTAGCCTTCGTTTACATTTAAAAAGTGAATCTGATCATTTTATTTCAGAATTCTCCAATTGGTTCATCGTCTCACTAAGAATGAAAGCCCAAGTCATCACCATGGTCTACACAAAGCCCCATACAATCTAGTCTTCAGCTACCTCCTTAATGTCATTTCCTCCCAGTCTCTGCCTTATTCACTCTTTGCCTGCCACACTTGCTTTCTTGCTTCTTGAACACACTAAGCTCATTCCTCCTCAGGGCCTTAGCATGTGACATTCTCTCTGCATGGTGCATTATTTTCCAGTTAGCTGTGTGGCTCCCTTCCTTAGTCCTTCAGATCACCTTCCCAGAAAGATATTCCCTGAACTTCCACCAAACATTCATGCTCACCAGTCCATCACATCCTCTTCCCTTATCCTGCTTATATGATTGAGATGGTATATATTTATTTATTTGTTTATCATCCATCTTTTTCCAATAAAATATAATTCCATGAAGGCAGATGTTCTTTTTCCTCTGCTGTATCCAAGCAGCTAGAACAGTGTCTGATATGTAGTAGGCACTCAATAAAATATTAAATAAGCTGAGAGAAATGTCAGTGAAAAAAAGCAACCAGAGGAAATAACAGCCATAACTCTCAAAGGTTTGAGAAGGTGCAAATTCTAGATGGTAAGAAAACAATGTCCTGCTCTCATTCTCTTGGAAAGACACAGACAATAAGTAAGCAAACAAATATGATGATTTTAGAGGGATAGGTCTATGAAGAAAATCTTAAAAGTTTCAAAGCAGTAATGTGGGCCATTAGATAGCATAGTTTTATCTTCTCTAAGGAGATGATGGTTGAATGAGATCTGAATGATAAAGTTTCAGCCAAGTGACCATTTAGGGGATGAATTTCTTCTCACTAGGAAGAACAAGCCAAGGGTCCCAGAGTTCACTTGTAGTTCTCTCCCAGGGCTATCTTTTCTGCCACAAATAATCTTTGCTCACTCATGAGTATGCTAGGGAGGAGGGTCAAGGGAAGTGGGGACTCTTAGGATTCCATTGTCCTTTTTAGATTTATGAGTTCTCTTGACTATGCCTCCTGAAGATTCTGTTGGGGGGGAGGCATCCTATATAATAAAGAGCTAATATGCTAATTAGACCAGATGGTGGAACTACCTTCCAGAACAACCAGCGGGTGAGTGGCAGGGCCGCAGCCAAGATGGCAGGAGCTGCGAAGGCCTACCCTTGCACGAATTTCGTGTATCGGGCCTCTAGTTATGTATATAACTCTTGAGTTAACCTAGGCAAATACCCAATTGCAGAAGGGAAAAAGTTAATGTTATTGATAATCCCCTAGATTTGTCTGGCACATGATTTAAAATAAAGGGCATAATGATAGAAATAAAACATTTACTTGTTCTTTTATCAACCACTTATTAACAGGATTTTAAACATCCTACCTCCTTCCAGTTATGGGGTCCCCAGGCTCTCAGATGCACTTAACAACAAGACCTACTGTTTGACATGTCTTCTTTTCTCTATTTGTTCAAGTCTTTTTAGTGGCATTTTCAAGTTTTTTGTTCACATAGATTAAGCATATTTCGTTATGTTTATCCTTAAATATTTCATATTTTTTGTTATTGTAAGTAGGCTCTTCTTTTATATCTTCTGTCTGGTTATATAAATGTATGTTAATTCTGTAACTAGCCATTTTGCAAAGTCTCTCATTATGTAATCATTCTGGGACTTTCCTTTAAAATATTAGTCATCACTTCAATATAGGTTACTAGAAGCATTGATAGAAGACCCCAATTTATTCATTCACAAATATTCATTGAATGCCCACTATATGCCAGGGAATGGTCAGGCCCTGAATGTAGCCCGGGAAGTATTTTGTGAGAACTAACTATCTCAGGATCTTTTATGTCTCTGGGAAAATTGTCCTAATATCCTGATTTATTTAGAAAAGGTATTATACTGTCTTTGTTGTTTAAGTTTGGCAGTTAACTTGCAAATCTATGATGCCTATGAATTGTGTCCCATCCTCTTGGATGTGGTGCCATTGTGCAGTGCATAATCTGCACAGGCAAACACAGCAGCTGCGGAAACAGCAGTGAATAAGATACTCAAGGATTCTGCTCTCTCTGGGCTTACCTTCTGCCAAGGAGAGAGAGTTTTTGCCAACACAATGAACTTGTAGGGCTCATAGAGTGTATTCCTAAAATCATCTTAATTTTGTCTCCTGCGGTCTCTTTAAATCTACTTACTGGAAGTCATCCTTCCCCTAACTTCTGCCTGAACACTGTGGCAGTCCTATGACCTTTCTTGCCATTCTCAGGTAATAAACTGCTTTAGTCATTGTAATCTCAATTTGACTTACATCTTCTTCCCTTCCCTCGGTGAAAGCTTACGGTCTGAGAAAGAGTGTGGTTATTGACCTCTTGCGTTGGTTAGCTGTTGTTCTGACTCTAATTGTGGAGCATAACAATGGAGGGGAGGAAATGGGGTCAGATAATCCTTACTTGACTGATGCTGTTATGAAACAGCTTCTTTTTGCCTGTGGCCCATTTCTCATACATCCTTTTTGTTAACAAACTCTGGGAGTTTGGACTAATCCTAACATGGTCACCTGTCCATTAGATTAGCCAGCAGCACAGTCTCTGATCTATTAGGTTTCTCATATGAGAGTCAGACTCAGTCCACTCTCCACTCAAAACCTGAGGGTCACATAGCAAGCTCCAACAGGTCCAGTTGGAGTCTCATGTCCCAGGCTTGGGGTTTGGGAAACAGCATTTCTCCACACATGTACTTTTCTGTATGGGGGCCCAGGAGAAAGGGTAATCAAAGTTTAGCTCTCAACAAAGTAATCTGCCAGGAGCCGGTCCATGCTTGCTGTTTCAAGGGACCTGGCATATATGGCATACTGTTCTTAATATGTTTGCTCACCTTCTTGGCACTATGTGTTTTAACCAAGGTCTCTGAGAAAGGTTGTTTCCCCAGGTAGGGGTTTTCCCCTGAAGTTAGGGAGGGAATAAAACCTCTTAACTAAGTGCCAGGCGGGTAATTAATCACTTTAACTACGAACAATCATGCTTAAGCTACATAATCTTTACTTCCTGGAATGGAGATAAGAAACGCCCTAACCTTTAGAATAGAGATTGATAGGATTGGAATCAACTGGTATAAATACAGATGTAAGAAGACAGAAGGAAGAAGACAGAACCTACAGACAAAAGAACTTCGCTGGAGAGAACATGGCAAAAGATCCTGGACTGAACCTGACTACAGAAATTGGCAAGAGAACCTGACTAGAACCTGGTGACTGAACCTGGCTGGAGAACCTGGACAGAACCTGGCTGGAGAACCTAGCGAGGAAACATGGCTACAGAACCTGGCTGGAGAACCTGGAGAACCTAGCAAGAGAACATGGACACAGAACCTGGCTGGAGAACCTAGCGAGGGAACATGGCTACAGAACCTGGCTGGAGAACCTGGAGAACCTAGCAAGAGAACATGGACACAGAACCTGGCTGGAGAACCTAGCGAGGGAACATGGCTACAGAACCTGGCTGGAGAACCTGGAGAACCTAGCAAAGAACATGGACACAGAACCTGGCTGGAGATCCTAACCAGAACTTGGCTGGAGATCCTGGTTAGAGATCCTGGCTAGGCTGCTGATCAACTGAACGCTGTCTCCATGTCATTCCTTCTTCGCCAACTCCGTCCACACCTTTGGGGACCCCTGGACCTGCTGGGGTTGGACCCCAGCAGTAATCCTCACAAAAACCCTCTTTTTCCATTCTTTCATCTCTTTATTTAGTTGATATAAATGTATCATCAAATCCCTTACTACTCAAAATGTGGTTCATGGACCAAGAGTATTAATATAACCTGGGAAATTATTAGAAGTGTAGATCTTGTGCCCAGCCCAGACCTGCTTAATCAAAATTTGCATTTTAACAAGATTCCCAAGCAATTTATGTGCACATTCAAGTTTGAGGAGCACTGATCCAATGTATTTTAGCTTCTTATTTTAAAGTTTCTGCTGGTAATCTTCCTCATACTTCAGGTTGATATCTAATATCTTATTTTGGTGCCGCAATGGAAATTTACAATTTAGGATCTTGTTACATAGAAAATAAGAAAAAAGAAAAATTTAAAAACAATCAGTTCATGATATTTTCTATGAAGAACATGTAAAAGGGTAATTGTTATGGGTTAAATTGTGACCCCCTACCCCCAACTCATATTTTGAAATTCTTATTTTCACTACCTCAGAATGTAAACTTATTTGAAAATAGGGTCATTGCAGATGTAATTAGATAGACTAAGATGAGCTCATTCTGGAGTCGGATGAGGCCCTCATCCAAAATGACTGGTGTCCTTATATAAAAGAGAAGATTTGGACAAAGACATGCACAAAGGGAGTACATCATGTGGGGATGAAGGTAGAGATTGGATGATGCTTCTACAAGTCAGGGGATGCCAAAGTTTGCCAATAAACTTCCAGAAACTGGGAAGGGGGCATGAGACAGATTCTTTTCACAGCCTTCAGAAGGAACCAATGCTGATGACACCTTAATCTTAGACTTCCAGCCTCTAAAACTGTGAGACAATAAATTTCTGTTGTTTAAGCCACCCACTTTGTGATAGCTTGTATTGTGAGTTAGAATTGGGAGGGGGAGCACAGGAGATTATCACAATTTACAGAGGAAGGTCAAGAAACATGGAGGAGTTAAATCAAGTGTCATCCACAAGAGCAGGAGAACCAGGAGTGGAACCTGCTTCTTCTAACCCCCGATTGCATATAGTTTCTGGTAGTTCATGTGCAGCCTCCTCTAGGACCTTTGTAGGCAGTGAATCCTATTTGTTGAAGTGACAACATCAAAATAGTGTCTTGCTTTGGAAAATGTAAAATGAAGGGGAAAGGGCAGTTTCTGGTAAATGGAAGTAATTCTCAGCAGGCTGAATTTTTACCCAGTTAGGGCTAAGGAATTTGCTCATGTAATGAGAATGAAAACATATTGAAACAAATAACCCAAGTTTTCCATTATAGTTCTAGAAGAGGGGAATTTGGCTCCTTATTTATATTCTCTGCTTAATTGTTCCTTTCTGTTGTGCTGGAGATGAAAGTGTTCTGTAGTCCTACTCAAGCAGCTGTCCATTAATCTGCAGACAGGCTGGAGGAGTGACTGGGTGGTGTATAGACTGCAGGCTGGCGAGACCTGGGGCATTGGTGGGAAACCCAAGAACATGGCAGCAAAAGTGTGAGATAGGTGAAGTTCCTTTTCTGTAGGTATCTTATGCCTTTAAAAAGAAAATTAGTTTTTAATGATTGCCATGCATATTCACATTGAATTCTCACAACACAATTTAATGTAAATATTTTAACCTCTAGTTTCCTAAATAGGCCCTTGAGGCTCAGAGGTTAAGTCATTTAATTTATAGGATATCATAAAGTTAGCTTCAAGCTTGTTGAGGTTGTGGACTCTTTGAGCCAGCTATCTGGATTCAGATCCCAGCTTCATCCCTTACAAAGCTCTGGGACTTGGTGCAATTGCTTAAATTTTCGGTAACTATTAGTTCTTATCTCTTAGAATTGTTGAGAGGATTAAATGGATCACCATGTGTAGTGTTTGGAACATCATCGAATGTATGAGGGTAGTGTAGGAGGAGCATGAACCCCAGCCGGTTTGACTTCAGAACCAGTGCTCTTTTAGCTGTGCACAAGCTATTTCTCAGTGTCCAGCTGTGCTCATGACACTTGACCATTCTTCAGACCTTTCTCTCCTTTCTTTCCCACTTACCTTCTCTGAACTTCAGTTCCTCAGGAACTACCAGATATTTGGATGACTTGATAAATTTCTGCAGACTGAGGTGCAGACTTGGAGAGGTTGTCTTATAGAGCAGAGGTTGGACAGTCACTGTAGAGGGACTGGAACAGAGGATACACAAGTTGGAGAAGGGTTGGCTCTACTTCTATGGAAAGGGAAGACCAATATGGGAAGTGCAGCCGTTACTGTGGACTCTGGAAGACAGATGTCTGTGCCATTAGGCCATTGCTTACAAATCTGGCAATTTGTTAGAGATCTTTTCTTGTGTATGGACAGACAGATTGGAGGAGAGGGGTTAGGGGAGATGGAGTGGCAGCAAAGTCATCTGAATAAAAGCTAGTCACTTCATGAATCTTTGTAGAAATTGATTTATTATTTCCATAGTCTTTTGTTACTTTAACCATTCAAGATTTCCATTCATAAATTCACATTTTTGGGGGGTGGTTTTCCCAAGCCAAACTGATTATTTTAAAATTTATGTCCATTTATTTCTCAGGAGTAGATACTTTAATTGTGGCTCACCAAGTAAACAATTTCTTTTTTTTTTAAATATATTTTATTGATTTTTTACAGAGAGGAAGGAAGAGAGATAGAGAGCTAGAAACATCGATCAGCTGCCTCCTGCACATCCCCCACCGGGGATGCGCCCGCAACCCAGGTACATGCCCTTGACCGGAATCGAACCTGGGACCCTTCAGTCCACAGGCTGACGCTCTATCCACTGAGCCAAACCGGTTTTGGCAAATTTTTTTTTTAAAAGGTTGTTTCTGCCTAAACCTTACCAGGCTAGAGAAAGTTTTGAATGCAAATCCAGCCTGACCTATTAATGGTGCAAAGAGAGTACACTTGACAGAAAAATGGTGGCAGAAATTAGAAAAGAAGCAAACTGACCTAGTACCTGCTGCTAAAAACTGAACCAAGGACGGGAGGGGGTTCACAGATCTTTTAAGGGAACAAAGTGTGTGCGTGCGCACATGCATGCGCATGCTTTATTTCTGTTGACAGATGGGTCTTACCAAAGTTGGAAGAAATGTAGGCAGTAAATCAGTTTTCCCATTTCATGACAGTCTTTATCATGAAAGATGATTCTAAATGTAAACACAGTGGGTAAAATGCCACTTAGAGGGAATTTAATAAACATACTAATTTAGACCTCAGCAAGAGAGCACCTAAATATCAAACATAATGATATACCACAAATCAAATATTCAGGATATCTATTTTAATCTAAGAGGAAACAGAACTCTTTATTCTAATCTAGCTGTAAAGCCTTTGGCTTCCTAAAGTATGTGATCTTGTTAAATTAAAGGATTAGAGTGAATGCATCCTTACTTTGGTATGTACTTACAACTAAATAAATAACATGCTTGTTATGACTGCAAACAAAATGAATTAAGTGAAACAAGACAGACAGCATGGACTCGCTGATGTCTTTGTTTTCGACAGCCTCTAATCCTGGAAACAGGAAGATATCGAGATGAATAAACATTCCTTGCCTGTGTGAGCTCCCAAGTGGTTAAGTCTATGCCCAGATTCGTGCTAAGAAGTTCAGAAACTGAAGCATCTGGAGACCTTGCATATGTATAAAGGAAATCTCTCCCTTCCATTGTCTTCTCTGTTTCCTGCTTATCTGAGAACCCATTAATGCTCTACAATTTTGGGCCCCCAAATAGAGTAAGGGTAGGGGGAAGGGTAGAGAAGACAAGTACCTCATTAGACACTTTTGAAGACTTGTCCCCCTTGAACAGCTGTCCCAGTTTAGTCTCCATTAGCTGTCACAGAACCTTTCCAAAAAAGGTGCTTTCAGTGAAACATCATTCCCAACAGCATTTAACCCAAGGTTCACAGATGTGTCTCCTTTCTTCATGGAATGCTGTCCTAAACCAAATATGCTAGCAGTTAAACAGCCCACGAACACACCACAAATATTTGTTTATTGGGAATCAAAATGTGGAGTGGGCTGCAAAACTGGGGGCTGGATTATTAAGACCAGATTGGAAAGGTCTGTGACAGTGCTTGGGTAAATATTGCTAGTGGTACAATATTGAAAAGATTGGGAAGTCATCAACCAGCCCTTCAGAACTGAAACACATGATTTAACCACAAGCTATACTTTATGAAATCTTAAACTGTAACACGAAGAGTGGCCTAATTTAATCCATGTGGGCTACATGTTTGATGTCAACAGACTTTTCTTTTTAAACCAGTTGGAGAATGCAACAGGGTCTTTAGTCCTTAATAAAATCCGGGCTGTTTTCTGCAAAGTCACTTATCTTGAGGGATTAATTATTTTTACATTATGATTGATATTCCATGGATTCCATAGGTTTTCCTGAGCCTCTTTGTACATACCCTTTTGGAAGGGACAATTAACGTCTTCAAACGTTAGTCTCATAGGTGTAATGGGGATGTGGAAGTAGATTCTAAAGCACACAAGTGCTTCTCTCTCCCTGAGAGGCTTGTAAGAGACGGAATGAAGACAACAGTTGCTGTCATAAGTCATACATGTGATACTTGCTTCATACAGAGGCTGCTTGTGGACTTGACAGATGAGCACATATAGAAAAGTGCCTCCTAAGCAGCTGTTCTTGAAAGAGTTTGAGACATGACTTGGGCTGGAGCTTCCCCATAGATTAGGTCCATGACACATTTTTTTTTTTTTGTCACTAGAATGAGATTATCACAACATGACTATAAACTGTTTTTTCTACCAGATGGACAACTAGTTAAGCTTTCACTTCTTTTTAAATATTATGACCATTAATTGAAAATACCAGATGGGTACACTTTATAAGTATGCCTTTTAAAAGACTCAGTGTGACTAAAATTTCTGAGATGATAGTTTCAATCTAGACTGGAATAGTTGAAAGTGAGACAGTGTCTGCCTTCAAGTAGTCCTGAGGACTGCTAGGTTAATAAAAGCAGGGATAACATAGCTAGATTTTATGTTTATAAAAGGTAAGACAAGAAGAACTCAGTCACATATCCCATCCCTATCTATGCTCAATTCTTTACAGCATCCCTACTCAAAGTGATGGCCCATAGACCATAGTATCAACAACATGACTTGTTAGAAATGACTCAAGAGGCCCTCCCCAAACCTACTGAGTCAGAATATGCATTTTAACAACAACCTCAGGTGAGTCACAGGCACCTCTAAATTTGAGATGCAGTCCTGTGGAGGGCTTTGGGCATGGCTATGGGAGGCCTTAATTAGCTGAACTAATCCTTTAAAAAATAACCCATAGAAGGAAAATTTCCTTTGCTGGATGTAACCCTGAAACATCAGAACTGCTGAATTAGTATCAGGGACATATAACGTGGGCAAAAGTAGGTTTAAAGTTGTGAGTACACCAGTTTATTCTTGTATTATTATTTATTAATTATTGTATTATTTTCCATATGAACAACTGTAAACCTACTTTTGCCCTACTCTGTGTATGTGCACATGTGCCTGTGTGTGTGTATATGGCCATGTTTCTAACTAAGTAGTGTGGGATGGTATCAGGTACCAAACATGAAAAAGAAGAGCCACTTATACATCCCTCTGTAAAAGCCTGAGGCTAAATATAGTAAGAAAGGAAGTAGGCTTAGGGCATTCTTGCCTCAGTTTTAAGCACTTTTAAAATTGAACTCTACTCTTTAACTTTGAATTTGAATTTCAAATAGTCTGGACAGAAAGGGTGCTCACAATGTCAAGTTTTTCCTCTAAACACAAAGATAAGAAAAAAACTTTTTCTTGGGGCCACGCCTTTAACACCTTAAAAATATTTTGGTTTGTAGCACGTAAAAAAACACACATTCTGTATATTGATGAAATTAATGTCCAGTCCAAATTATAAAATATTATTATTTATACTAATTTTGACATTTGTCTTGTAAAAAACAGGGAATGTATTCTCATCAGAATCTATTCTATTTTTTTTAAATTAAAAATAAACATAAATTGCTAAGGTCAAAAATTCAAATTATACAAGTATAAAAGAAAACAAATATATAACACTTTCTCCCTATTTATTCAGGTTCCTTTTGGAATACTGGAAAAATAATTATGGTTAACAGTTTGTTTTCAATATCTTTCCAGAAGTTATTTTATTTTTCATTTTTTCCTTTTTCCCCCTCTCTTCCTCTTCCTTCTCAACCTCCTCCTCCTCCTTCTCTCTCTCTTTCAATCTGTGAGGAGATATATATATATATATATGACTATATATATATACACACACACACACACATATATATATGATAGTGTATATATTTTTTATCTTAACCATTTGAGAGCAAGTTGCCTATGTCACTACACTTTGTTCCTAAATCTATGTATATTTCCTGAGAATAGGGAATTCTCTTACATAATCACCATATTGTTATCAATTTCAGTAAATTTAACATTGATACTTCTATCTAATCTCCCATTTATATTTTAATTTTATTAATTGACCCAATAGTATTATTTTTTAGAATTTGTTTTTCTCCAGGCTGGGATCAAGTTTAGGACTAGATATTGCATTTAATTATTTTTGTGTTTTGTTTCATTAATCTGGAACATTGCCTTAGTCTTATTTGTCTTTCTTGACATTGACATTTTGGATAATACAGCTCCTTGCAACCCCTATTTTAAATAGAAACTTTCTTTTTATGGGTTTGTCTGATGCATTCCCAGAATTAGACTTAGACTCTGTACTCCTGGCATGTATTCTATATAAATTACATTATTTTCTTTTCAGGATATTACATGTGCAAACACATGATATCCTCATGTTAATTTTGATTCAAAGAACTTATATGCATGTATTCATTACCTATGGACACAGACAATAGGGTGGTGAAGGCTTGGGGTGGGACAGGAATAAGGTAGAGGAGGGCAATAGGGGGAAAGAGGGGAACATCTGTAATACTTTCAATAATAAAGATTAAAAAAAGTTATCAAATTTCTCTATAGTATTTTCCCTTAGCGATTAATAAGCAATCTGTGAGGAGACAATGCAATCCTGCTGCTCATCAAAATTTCCCCTTAAGTTCATTGACCACTTTTGCTAGAAATAATATTTAGTTTGCATTTCCTTGCACCAGTTCCTGGCTAAGGTTCTGGTCTTACCTGGCCTGGAGTATGCAGCTGGCTGTCAGTAGATTTCCACAGTTGGTGGGCTTGTTAATAGGGGCACAGATAGGTATAGATTCTGTCTGTTTCTTGGGCAGATTAGACTAGCTTCATTACCTTGTTTAGTTGAGTGGTGCTATGACAAGGGTCTGCTTCAGGGTCTACAGTTGGGTTCCCAGTCAGTGGGCTAGTTAACACATTCATAGACAGGTATGGGTCTTGCCTGGTCCTTGGTCAATGGATGGATCCCTGGTAGGCAGGACTGGCCATTTACCATGGCTGAAAGGGACTGGAACCCAGCCCCAGGTCTGTTTCTGGTTCCACAGCAAAACTGAGGCCTTTAGATCTGACCATAGAGCCATAGATGGGCATGTCTCCCCATCAGGTCCCTGCCTGTGCTTGATTGTTCTCTGACCATGGCTGAAGGGGCTGGACCTGAGTATAGGGCCCTTTCTGGATTTCCTTAGATGCAGTCGTGAGAGTCTCCCACTGGGTCCTTTTGGCAGCAGGACTGCTCATGGACCATTGAGAAGGGCTGGAACTAAGTATAT
Source organism: Myotis nattereri (assembly GCF_964212035.1). Taxonomy (NCBI): domain Eukaryota; kingdom Metazoa; phylum Chordata; class Mammalia; order Chiroptera; family Vespertilionidae; genus Myotis; species Myotis nattereri. Next base: position 48,608,418 of record NC_138087.1, read on the forward strand.
GGCCCTTTTATTATTATTATAATTATTTTAAATCATCTTTTAAAAATATTTTTTTACATTGATTTCAGAGAGGAAGGGAGAGGGAGAGAGAGACAGAAACATCAATTATGAGAGAGAATCATTGATTGGCTGCCTCCTGCATGCCCCACATTAGTGATTGAGCCCATAACCCGAGCATGTGCTCTGAACAGGAATTGAACCTTAACCTTCTGGTTCACAGGTTGACACTCAACCAATGAGCTATGACAACTGGGCAGTAGAGGGGGCGTTTAGCATAATCAGGGGCATAGGTGGGAATGTTTCCCAGTTCTGCCTGTGGGCTGTGACTCGGAACTAGTATTGGGTCCTTTATGAATCTCTAAGGTTGCAGATTCCTGGGGTTGTTTCCCACTGAGTCTCTCGACCCTCAGGTCTGTTGGCAGACTGTTTGAGAGAGAGCTAGAATCAAGTATGGGGTCCTTTTTCAGGTCTCCAGGGGTGCAAATGTGACTATCTGGCCAGGTACCTGTGCCAGCAGGACTCCTTATGGTCCTTAGCAAGGATAGGCAGGAGTCCAATTACAGGTCCCTTTTAGAATCCATGTGGACTGGTCAACTTTGGTGGGCTTTCTTCCAGAGTCCCTTGGACCAAAGCCAACAGGCACTGGAGCCAGTTCACAGGATGATTCTGGGTTCATAGCTGGGACCAAATTCTTTAAGCCTCTTACCCAATGCATGGGTGGGTGTGTTTCCTCCTCGGTCCCTTGGTGTACAGACCTTGACAAGACCATACCAAATGGGGATGTAGCCAAAATCTTCTGGGTTACAGATATTTTTCTTGGTCTTTAGCTAGGACAATGGTCAGCAAATCACATGCTTTCTCAAAAGGCTCTCCTTAGTATTGAACTGTAATGAGGTTTCACAGTTTCCTACCTAAATCTCAATGCCTCTACAAAGGCACTTTTGTCTGGGATGGATGCCAGATTGTTGTTCAGGCAGAATAGGAGAGGGGGACATCTAATTTGGCCATCTTGCTGATGTCACTCCTAGTATTTCTTTTTTTAAATTTTTAAAAAAATATATTTTATTGATTTTTTACAGAGAGGAAGGGAGAGGGATAGAGAGTTAGAAACATTGATGAGAGAGAAATATCGATCAGCTGCCTCCTGCACACCCCCTACTGGGGATGTGCCTGCAACCAAGGTACATACCCTTGACCCAAATCAAACCCGGGACCCTTCAGTCTGCAGGCCGACACTCTATCCACTGAGCCAAACCGGTTAGGGCTCTCCCAGTATTTCTTATAGAGTGGATTGACTGACAATAAATTTCTACAGTTTGTATGTGCCTATGAAAATTTTTATTTCTCTTTAATTTTTGAAAGTTACTTTTGCTGGGGATTGAATTTGTGATTGACAATTTCATCTTTTGGTAGCTTGTAAAGTTTCTGAAGAGAAATCAATTGTTTTTAACTTTTCCTTTGCATGTTATGTATCTTTTTTCTCTGGTTGCCTTTAAGACCTTTTGTTTGTGTTTAGCATTTAGTGATTTAAATATAATTTGCCTATGTGTGTCTGTTTTTTACCCTGTGTTTTTGGATCTGTGGTTTGTTGTCTGTCATTAATCTTGAAAATTTCTTGTTCATTATTTTTCAAATATTTCCTTGTCCTATTCTGTCTCTCTTCTCTGGGATTTCAATTACATGTAAGTTTTGCTGTTTGATACTGTCCCACAGCTCTTGAGTATTCTGTCCTTTTTGCCTTCTTTTTGTCCCTCTTTATATTTCAGTTTGGATAAATTTTTAAAATCTATTTTCTAGCTCACTGATGCTTTATTTGCCTATGTTGACTCTACTTATGAGCCTATTGAAGGCACTGTTTTTCTCTGTTGTATGCTTTTGACTTTTAGCATTTTCATTTGATTCTTTCTTACAGTTTTTATCTGTGTGCTAATATTATCCATATGATTTTAGGTCTCACTCAGCTTTTCCATTAGATCTTTTAACATACTAATCACAGTTACTTTAAATTTTATGTCAGGCATTTAAAATCTTTGTCATATCTGACTCTGGTTATAATTATTTTTTTAAAATATATTTATTGATTTTTTACAGAGAGGCAGGGAGTGGGATAGAGAATCAAAAACATCGATGAGAGAGAAACATCGATCAGCTGCCTCCTGTACACCCTCTCCTGGGGATGTGCCAGCAACCAAGGTACATGCCCTTGACCGGAATTGAACCTGGGACCTTTCAGTCCGCAGGCTGACGCTCTATCCACTGAGCCAAACCGGTTAGGGATTTGGTTATAATTGTCACTTTGTCTTTTGGGAGTGTATTTTTCAAGTCTTTTAATATCCTCTATTTCTTTCTCTGAAAGTGAATATCTTGTGTAGGATATTAGAAATAGAGGTAAATTTTATAATTTATATATTTAAACAAAAATAATACTTTTCAAACATTGAATGAGTATCAACTATTCTTAACTAAGAACTGGTAGATTGGTCACTAGTGGAGACAGGACTGGCCCAAGAACCAGGAAACTAGAGCTTCCTTCTCTGTGTAACTTTAAGCAAGTTAGTTAATATTTCTAGATCTCAATTACCCCCAATATCAAAGGAGGGGTGGGGTGGGGTAGGTTAAAACATCTTTAACATTTTTTCTACACTAATGATTGCTGGAGCATAGATTGTGTTTCCTGATATCTGATATTTTTCCAAAGCATGCATGGATAGCCATAGTAGGTTATTATCTATAATTTATTTTATGGCTCAAGGAGCCAGTTCTTGGGCTTTCCTACATGGGGAGTTCCTACCTAATGACTCACCTGGTAGCATATTTAGTATTTGTAGCTCTCAGACTTGGTTAACCCAGGAAAACTCCTCCAGAAGTTAGATTCTCATTGTGTTTGGAACCAACCTGAAGCTTAATTTTATACAATTGTGAAGAGCCTCCTTCTAGTGGTATTGAAAGTACAATGTAATTCACTACCTCAAACATTTGGGATAAGAAGACAGTTGGAGCACATATGCTCACATGACATCATAGTTTCCAGGTACTCAAATCAAACATAGAATTTTTCAAAGAAAACTTATTTAAGCACTTTTAAAGGAAAATGAACTCTACATGCCCTGAAACTAAGATGATTTCAACTCTAGAAATACAAGGACTGGGTTGTATTATCTGCAGACCCAAAGGAAAATACTAGAGGCTATACAAATTAAATAGGTATGAGCTATTTGCTAAACTTGAGGGAAGTAAGTGCTCATTTGCAGGAAGAAGCAAGATGAGCAGGCATCACTGTGTGAGACAGAGACGTAGTCAGTTTTTCTGCACATACACAGAGTCAGGGGCACCTGTAGGGCATTAGAAAGGAAGCGTCCTGATAGGAGGCAAATGGAAAACTGGAGTTTTTGATTCATGTGACCAATGGTCAAGTTTCAAAGCTTTTGCCCAACTTATATAGAAATATGGGCTACCTTGAAAGAAAAACTGAATAAATGGCAACATTTGAGCCAGACTTGCAAAAGGTATTATTTCATGTGTCCTGTTTGGAGTGGGACTGTTAGAAGCTTTGGTTGGGAGGTTTGTGAGGCTCCACTGGGCTTAGTGTGAAAAAGTGATGATCAATTAGTAATGCCTAATGTGAGTCAGGAAGAGTATGTGATTCTTAGGCTACTGGATAGCTCCAAGAGGGCTGCATTTTATTATTGAAGGTAAGCTTATAAACATTGCTTATAAACCAGGTAGGAATGAAAAATCTATTTTAAGAAAATTTAAATGGTTAGAGATCTGATTTCACCTGTACCCCTGAAAATTTTCAATGCTCAAGTTTTTTTACTTCTCTGCTGCCTAATAGGAACTTTAAATAAGTTCTTTTCCACCACCACACAATTAAGAAATGTACTTTCCCTTTTTATTTTTCTTTAGATTTGAATGCCAGGAGCTTTTAAAAATACCTGACACAGCCTTCTCATTTTTTTAAAGCTACTGTACTAATTTGACTATGAGCTCCTTATTCACCTGGGTAATTTAAAGCTTTATATCTACAGAGAAGAAGGTGATAACTAGAATCAGGAAAAAGCAGCAGAGAAAACTACAGAATGTTTGCCTTGCTGTCCATTAGCCAGAAAATGGTGCCAGGACCACACCTGTTGTTTTGAAGATGAGAGGGAGACTATTGCTTTAACTGTTCAGACAACTTCCCCGGGTACTATTCAGTGGTTAGGGACAACCTGAGGTTTTGGGACAATAATGTTGGCATCTCAAAAATATTTTTACTGCCAAGGGAGCTACCTATACAGTGCCTTATAGCAATATTCCCATACATTTTATTCCACCTTTTTTCATTGAGGTTCTGTAATTGTTCATTTATCTCACTCCCTGCTTGCCACTGCCAGGTTCAACCATTTTTGATTATTAGAAGGGCAACATAGCATGAAGTAAAACATTTAGAAGCTATTTCTTATAAGTCTCTTAGAAGAAATTTTATTAAGATAATACCAATGGTCCTTGATTTTAAAAGGTGTTGAACTCAGTACTTATTGAATTAACATATTAATATATTGTGCAATAAAATCTTGGCCGTGTGTGCATATGCCCCAAGTATCATTTTGGGGCAGTATTGTTTTAGACTTTATCATGGCAATAAAAGGAGAAAGAAAGTTTTAAGAAATTTGGGTATAACAACTTAAAATGAATAAATGAGTATAAATTAAGGTAAATTAAGGAAGCTATTAGGAGGTTTTATGTAATGAACTGGTGATCGTCATTTGTACTGTGTACCACTCCACCTGGTCTCTCATGGCACTTCCCTGAAGGAGTTGGTAACTATTTGTTTATGTCTATCACTCCCATTAGCTAGCAGGTTCTCAGAAGACAGGCACTGCACCTTATCTATTTATACTTTATAGAAACTACTGCAATGCCTAGCATAAAGTAGATAGCCAATAACTCTTTATCAATCCATAAGTGGATCTATGAGCACATGGAAAAAGGAATGTAAAATAAGTTTGGTGAGTAGAATATAAGATGTGAAAGGAAAAAAGATTAGATTGGCAATAAGAACTTGTTCCAAATCAAAAGAAATTAAGAATTCCGAAAAACCTATATTTTGGAAGCTGAGAATAGATAAAGGTTATGAAATTTCTAAGAAAAGCAAAATGTAGTCTAAGAGAGAAATTTTCTCAATGTGACATGATTGCTTTTCTATTATATTGCATGCTGATTTGGCTGGTAGTAGATTTTAATATTAAAATAATTTTTCCTTCTGAGTTTATTCATCCCTTCCCCAGTAACATGGTATGTATGTATCTGAGTCCAGAGCCTCTTTGTGGTTATATTAGATCATGGACAGCATTCTCCACTGGATTGCTCTTTATACATTGTTGAGCTTGTATCCTCTTCCCCTATTCCTGCAACTGCTTTATGTTCCACAAATTTGTTGAGAACGCTCTTATTAGTGATTAGCTATTGGCTCTTTTATTTTCTTTATCATTTAGGGTTTAGCCTTAATTTTTTAAATGATAATTTAAGTGAACTTTCAGGAAGGGGGGGGAGATAAACATCTGTTGTATAGCCATCTTTAACTAGAATGACAGTTCCTCAGTCAATTTGCTTGATGATAAAATTTATAAGTGCTCTATCCTGTGCAGTGTTCTTTTAGGTCCATGGTTGGCAAACCGCGGCTCGCGAGCCACATGCGGCTCTTTGGCCCCTTGAGTGTGGCTCTTCCACAAAATACCATGTGCAGGCGTGCACGTACAGTGCGATGGAAGCTTCATGGACCATGCACAGAAGTCGGTGTTTTGTGGAAGAGCCGGTATTTTGTGAAAGAGCCACACTCAAGGGGCCAAAGAGTTGCATGTGGCTCGCGAGCCGTGGTTTGCTGAGCCAGTTTGCCGACCACTGTTAGGTATTCATAAAGTATATTGGCGTATTAGTAGGGAGGAGAAGTCCTATCAGAAATAAACATGTTTAACCATGACAATTACAATGTTTTTCAAACTTATTTTGACCATGGAGGGATTTTTGTGAAGAAAACCTATTAAAACCTTGCTAAATGCAGCGTTCCAAAAATTCCAATTTAAGAAATGATGCTCTAGGTAACCAACTAACTAGATTAGTAATAAGAAAAGAAGAATAAAATAATTAGAAAAAGATCATTTTAGGGCTAGAAGGGATTATAGATAACACCCTATCCACCATTCTATTTTCTAAAAGATGAGAAAACTAAGTTTTATAAAGTATATTGAATTGCCTAAAATAGTGACTTACTTTATTCTGCCAAATATGAATCTTTTGTCTCTCTCTGAACAAGACCATGCCTTATTTAATAGCAGTGATTCCTAAACTGTAGGACACCATGAGACAGAGCCTGTTAATACCCATTCATTTCAGTGTTAGATGTAATCATCCAGCTCTCTGAATGTATAATAATCCTACCTGAAGGTGGGATTATTCACTCAAACAATCTCACAGCCCTGGAGCTGGTATAGAGGGAGCTTACTTGGAAACGGTGTAGGTAGCAAGAGATTCTACCCAAGACTTTCCTTCCAGCCCCTAAAGGGCCATCAAATAACTGTTTAGGATGGTTTTGTTGAAGAGTATTTCTACTTGTCATTATCACTGTACTCTTCTTCCTCTTCCTCCTCCATCTCTTCCTCCTCCCTTTCCCCCTGTCTTCCCCTCTTTTTCCTCTTTCTCCTTCCCTCCCTTGTCTCCCCCACTCCCTTCTCCTTCCTTGTATCCTTCTAGAACTCTTTCTCCTGCTCCGTTATTTTGGACACCGTTGAAAAAACATTTCCACAATCCTTTATAGAAACTTTAAAGCAACTAAATAATATATTTTTTAAGGGAATGAGGTGCCATATGGTGGGGGATTTTCAGGTATTATACGTAACCTTTCTCTTGGAAGAGACATAAAGATCTTGGCATGCTTTGCTCAAGAATAATAGTCATTATCTATTAATTCCATGTGTTTCTTTTAAGAAGGGAAATTATTTTTGAATGTATTGTGGGCCTCAGGTTTTATATAGGAAGAGATTTTCCTGAGGCTGTTATTACACCAGGGTTATAACACATGTTTGAATCCAACACAGGATGTTCACCCAAGCTTCCCAAATCTCAGTCCAATTTTTTTCTCTCTACCTTATTATTGCTTTTTGTATCAAATTCCTAACAAATTAAAACACATTTTGCCCAAATTACCCTAGTAGTATAGATTCCTCTTTGTTTTAACTTAGGTTGAGTGTTAGGATGAGTCAACTGTTTTATGCTCTATATTTTTCAACAACCTAAAGATGAAGAAATATCTCAATTGTGCATTCATTAATTTCTCCATTAAAATTATTTATCAAAAAAGGCATTCTTCTGGGTGCTGGTATTATAGCAATGAACAAAATAATAATCTTCTACCTTCAAAGAGTTTATATTTTGGGGAGAAGGTGATAGAGAGATATAATGAATAAATATACAAATTAATATGTAGTATAGTGTCATGATTTTATACATTTTGTGAAGAAAAAGTCAGGATAAGGGAATGGATAGTAGTTTATATGTTGGACAGTTACCATAAAGGTTGCCTTTGACTAAATTTGTTATAGAACTTATATGATGTTGCTAAATGTGACTATTTTTTTTATAAAGTGGATAGAAAAGGTCATTCTAATGAAGTGAAATTTAAGTAGAGAATTGAATGAGGAGAGAGAATGAGTTACCATATATCAGGAGGAAGAGGGTTCTAGGCAATAGGAATTGCAAGTGCAAAGGCCCTGAGGTGGGAATGTGCTTTGATATTTTTGAGTAAAAGCAAAGAAACAGATGTGAACTATAGTGGAATCTTACATGTAACCTTACAAAAGGGAGAGTGGTAAGAGATAGGCCAGGGGTAAAACTCATGCTGGGCCTTAAAGGCTAAGGTAAAGTCTTCAGAGATTTTCCTCCCCACCCAAAGGGGGTATTATAAGATTTGAGTATAGGAATGACATGATCTGATTTACTTTAAAAACTATCACTCCAGCTCCTATGAAAAGATTAGAATGCAGGACAGGAATGAAAGCAGTGAACCAATTAAGAGACTATTACAGTAATCTAGCTGACCTGATGATGGCTTGGCTAAGTCATAAAGGAGAAGTTCTGTATTTGGGATACAATTTAAAGGTAAAGCCAGTAGGATTGCTAGTATTTGGAAATGGGTTGTTAGAGAAAGAGAGGGGTCAAGGATAGCTGTAGAGTGTTTTTGTGAGCTACTAGATGAATATGTGGAGATGAATAAAACAAAACGCTCCTCTCCCTTCTCTTCCAAGGGAATTTTATTCAATGAGGGAACATTATAAGTAAGTTAAGTGAATCCAGGAATAAATGAGGGACTAATGTAGAATATGAAAGTAGCCAGCCTGAAACTTCCCAACAGGAATGTAATGTGTACATAGTTGTAGCTACATTGGGGAGTTTATAACATAACTTTAACTAGATTTTAAACTTCTTGTAGCAAGAACCTTGTTTTAGACATCTGTATATAGAGGCATCTTGTCCCAGAGTACAGTAGGTCCTCGGGTTATGTCGGAGATCCATTCCTACAGCACGATGTAATGCGATTTTTGCCATTAGTCGGACCTCACCTACATAAGCACCTCTGTCACTCACATGGAGCACACACACAGCAGTAATGAAGTGAAAAAGTTAAAAAATTTAAAAGAAAGATAACAATTCCTGACATTTACTTGTGGTAAGTACAGTAAACAATAAAAAACATAAAGCACATATGTACATAAGTTGAAATGACGAAACTTTTTTTAAATAAATAAATGGGAGATGGCGACGTAACCACGAAATGACTTACATCAAGTCCAACGTAACCCGAGGACTGCCTGTAGTGACCCCACAAAAGGACTGAACAAATAAAAATTCTATGAAGAGTTAATATCTTCTGAGATGATATTGAGAAGGTGATGGGGTTCTTTATGAACTTTGGTGGGGGTGAGGAGGAGTACATGTTGGTTCTTTACAGTCCATGGTCCAAAGAGGACCTCAATAATTCTGCTAACTATTAAACCAGGAAGTGCCTATAATTTAGGTGGAATTTAACTCAGATAATCTGGGTTCATCACCTACAAGCTTAAGTACTAAGTTATCATGCACAAAGAGATATAAAAATGTAGCAATATTTTACTATGTTTGCTATATATTTCTGTAAAATATAGAAATATAAGGTTGTTCTAGGTTCTACAGAACAGTAGAACAATTTTCAGAGCATATTCTCCAGTCCATGCTGACATAAATCCATGTAGGGAGGATTTTTGTGAGTTTCCTTTTGGAGCTGAGGCTAGGAAGGCGAACTATTCTCACTGTATTAAACACTAGCATGCCTCCTGTAGATAATTCTCAGCCACAGGTACATTTTGAAGAGGGGTAGAGCTGTTCAATGTCATCTTGACTTATTTTGAAATGGTTCTGTCCTGGCCATCAATGAGAGAGGTTTCTGTCTCTGAGCATTTGTTCACTCCATCCTAGAGTGAGTTATATTGAAACAGAATTTGAATGATGTGAGGAAAAAGTCTTTTCTTCCCTTTATGGTTCTAGCGGGTGTCTGTTGCATACTCTGCAGGGGCTGCAAAGGAAATCATACAGGTTTCAAAGAAGATGGACTTCAAATGTAGTGAGAATAGAGAAATGGAAAAAGTCAGTATTAATCAGACATATCTGTATAGGGCCCCTACAGGTCGACAAAGAATAATATCTGTGTCTAGATAATAAAAGAAGATGAAATAATACAGTTTTTTTAAAATTTGAAATGTAAAATAAAGGCATTTTTTAAATTATAAAAGTTATACATGTGCAAGGTGAACAAATTCAACTATTAGATGAATGTAGATAAAAATAAAAAATTCTGAATCTAGGCTCATGGCCTAGGTAGCAGTATAGAATTTTTGTGTTTAGTTATGTTCAATGAAAATATATTCTTTTTTTACACTTAGGTTGTTTTCCATACTTATCACTTATATACCTTAGTTATTTTTTAAAATATATTTTTCTTGTGTTCAGAGAGAGAAGGGAGAGGTAGCGAGTGATAGAAATATCATTGAGAGAGAATCATCAGCCTGCTGCCTCCTGCACATCCCCCACTGGGAATCAAGCTGGAACCCTGGAATGTATCCTGACTGGAATCCAACTATGACCAATGCTTCGTGGGTGGACACTAAACCACTGAGCAACACCGGCCAGGCGCTATTAGATGATTCTTTATTTGAGAATCTAGAAATGATTAACAATGAGATTGATAAAGGGCTTAATTAAAAAAAATGTAATGGAGACATCTACTGGATCTAAATGATTCATCAGTAATATCAGAGACCTCAAGCTGTGAGGTGCAGATCATGTGGCATGTATCACAGGAGAGATGATTACAGCAACTCTAGCAACCTTGCTTGTAATGCATGAGTTGCCACTCTTTTCAGTCATTTATGCATGTTGGTAGGTAAATCAAATTGCAGTTCAGTCAGTATATATAGCAGGATTGCAATCCCTCTTCTGACATTCTTAGGTAAGTTATATACTGTAGTTAAGATTTTAGAAAGGCAATACAATATATATATATATATACCATATACTTAGTAACATTCACAGAGGAATTGGGGCAATATCATATAATTAAATACATTAATATTTCTACAGTGAAATATGGGAACAGTGTCAAGATTTGCTGCCAAATAAATTATGAAAAAAAATCTTTAAAGTTTCTGAATTATAAACTGATGAGATATCCTATTCTTTAATCCTGATAATGAAAATGAAAAAGCAAGAAAATAAGAAAGAGAATGCATACAAGAGATGTTGGCAGTAGATTGAATCTTTTTCTCAAACTCCAGAAATATCATTATCTAGCATAGATCACATGTTGGTCAGTCAGGTAAATTACTGTGTGAATACACAAAATAGAGGATAAACACAATGGGTGCGTTTAGAAGCCTATAATGAGTAACCCTCCATGTAGAGAGCTTGGAGTACTGCAGAGGAGGGTCTTTTTTAAAAAAAAAAACCACCCAGAATCTAGTTCTGATGGAGTAGCTGAGCTATTGTTTGGAAATTAAAGGAGTTCCTTCTGTGAGGATTTTTGGCTAAGAACACTGAAGCTCAATAGAAAGTTTCTTAACTCCTGCTTTTGTGGCTTAGACCAAGTGTGGCACATAAATGGCATTTTTCTTCTAAAACCGAAGCTGGCTTTTACATTTCAAGTAGCTATTTAGATACCTGGTCCCTATTGTGCGATCCTCTGATCTGAACATAGTTTGTCTTTTATTTCTATCCAATTTCCATGACTCACACCCTTATGTTAGGATAGAATATGGTAATAGAGGTAATTATGCCATTGAGTATGCAGTCCAGCTCACAGATTAAGGTTTTGCACCTGGGTATCATTATTCTTTCCCATATTAATTTATTATTTAAGGACTTATTATTTGAAAGCCCTTATAGTGCATAAGCAATTAGAATAGCTGAAAGTCTCTCTGTATTAAATGTGCTTATTTTGCTTTCCTAGTTTTATGCCAGAATAATTAAATCCCCTTCTAATGTGTCAATAGCAGACTGTTTTGAAATTGACAGCACTCTTTCCTCTTCAGTAAGGAAAAAACCAGAGACCAACAGATAAATAATAATCATAAAAAGAAAACCAAACACATACTAGTTGAGAGGATATTACCATCCCCCGCCCCCCCAAATCAGCAACAATTACTGAATATATCTGATTTACTTATTTCTACACAGAGTTTACAAATCCTACTGTGTTTTCTTCACTGCGTAAGAAACAACTTACTCCTTGGAAATGTGTATTCCATGTAGCAAATTTGTCCAACTTAGTGAGTGAGTAGCAAGATATTATACTGAGCATTTAGAATGAAGTGACCTAGTCCACAGGACACATTTGGGAGAAGGAGATGGATTGGTTTGACCTCCCAGGAATATTCATTTGCATATGATTTGGATGCGATGACTACTTTGCAAATTCTGAATTTTCTATGTGGTTATTGTAGCAGAATAGCTGGTCTATTTTCTAAAGAGTCTATTTGCATAGGATAGTTTAACAGCTTTCCCCTTTTGTTCCTAGAATATTAAGTCAGTCCTAGGAGAAAATAAATTAAAGGTGTCTCCTTACAATTTGAAAAAAGTGTAATTTGAAGATAAGAGCAAAGTTTGAAAAGCAGCTTTTACTTCCAAAAGCTCAGACTAAGAAATAGCTTTTCTCTGTATGTGCCAGCAGAGCTGCCCCTGATTCTTGATGTTGGTTGTGTCACCAAGGCCTGTGAAATGGAAAAAAACTCATCAAAATCTTCCCGATCTATTGTTTGTCTACCTAGCAAAATCCAACCTTCACCATTTTACTTCTTTGGTTCAGGTTTGGACCCTTTATTTAAAATTCAAGTATTCTTGGTGGGTGGATGGGTTCAGAGATGAGTGCTTTCTGAACAATGATGATTATTACCTCAGATGCTCCATGGGGAAAAGGTTCTGGGCTTTAAAAAGATTAGGAAACTGCAAAGTGTACTCCTTAGGAGGGTCACAGTGCACATTAGCGTATTAAAAGACCCTTATATCATGGGGGAAAATTCTTCTAATTTTTTTCCAGCTGTTTTAAACATTTGACCTTGGGATTCTCTTTTCTTCATGTAATACATATTAGAGTCCTTGGAACTAGTAACCCCTGGAATACATTTTGAGATGTTGTGCAATTTTCTGAATATTATTTTGAAATTGTTCACTGATTGCTCAAGGATATTCATTTAGCTACACAAGAAGATAATTTCCTTGGGGTTCTTTCTAGTGCTGGCTCCCAATAGACTGTGGCCAGCCAAGGATCGTGGAATTCTCTGTTTCATTGCAAAGGAGTAAATAAATGGAGCATTGGAAAGACTGGTTTGCTTCTTGAAGGGTCTGAGGTCAGTAATTGGGAAGCTGATTGACATTTTTAGTTTTGCTTACACTTTGACAAATGTTACATAGAAAACCTTTGCTAAGTTTTTGTCAGAATATATATGCCATTGGAGCACTGCCAATTCTTTTAGGTGACATTGTTCTTTATCAAACTTTGTCTCCTTAAATATTCTGAGGGACAAAATGAGGTTTAGAAATCATATGCAGAAATAGGAGGACTACCTTTTAAAAATCTTCATTAAGTTTTCATATATATATATTTGTGATTATTTTTCTGCTAAAGTTGATTCAGTTGTTTATTCCTATAATTATTTTTTTCTCTCGTATCTAGAAAAGAAGTTATGTAACACTGGAGCCATTTGCAGTTTACTGAAATTAGAGGGATCCAGTGAGGCTCATCTATATGTTGTGCTTTGTTAGCAAAACTATTTAAACATAATAATATCTTCCCAAGTTGTTGCTATAGAGGCTCTGGAGGATGCAGAGACCTTCTGTAATAGCAGGTTAAATAGTATTGCACTTTTGAATGAAATCAGGGAATTGAGTACTCAAACTGCAACATAACAAAAGTCTGTTATCTCTGAGGAAATTTGTACTATTGATTCTAACTAAAAATAAAAATAGTGCACTCTGGGGTACCAGGAGAACAGTTTAAACAGCCATTGGGATGGTAGAGATGGTGGTGTAGATTTATTCATGGTATGAAATAATAGAGTATAATATTTTGAAAATACCTGTGCTCCCTTCTTAACTGCTTTAGTTGAAAACTGTCTGACAAGACTGTTATTCTCTGAACAAGTTATTTATTATTAAAATACTAGAGACCCAGTGCATGAAATTTGTGCAGGGGAGGGGAGGGTGTCCCTCAGCCCAGCCTGCACCCTCTCCAATCTGGGACCCTGTGGGATTGCGCCTAAACCGGCAGTCAGACATCCCTCTCACAATCCAGGACTGCTGGCTCCCAACCACTTGCCTGCCTGCCTGACTGATTGCCCTTAACTGCTTCTGCCTGCCAGCCTGATCACCCCATAACCACTCCCCTGCCAGCCTGATTGACGCCTAACTGCTCTCCTGCCAGCCTGATTGCCCCCAACTGCCCTTCCCCACCGTCCTGGTTGCCACCAACTGCCCTCCCCTGCCGTCCTGATCTTGCCCTAACTGCCCTCCCCTGCTGACCTGATCACCCCTAACTGTCTCTGCCTGCCTCATCACCCCTAACTGCTCTCCCCTGTCTGCCTGATCGCCCCTAACGACCTCTGTCTCGCCCCCCCCTCCCCCCATGGCTTTGTCTGGAAGGAAGTCGGATGTCTAGAAGATGGCTGGTCAACCTGGTCTAATTAGCATTTTACCCTTTTTTTTAGTATAGATAATATACTTTAAGCATGCTCTTGAGGAGTCTATAAAAATAACAAATTACACTTAGAGAGTCTGTCACTTGGGAATTAACTTCAATACATAACTGGTAAAATTAGATTTAGTCATATAGGTCAAATGACACAGAATCAAATGAGTTGAATATGTAAACAGTGATATCCTCTTCTGACCATCAATTCCAAATGAATTCAAATAAGCATTTCAAGAAAAATAATGTAGATCACATGAGCAATGTTTCCTTAGATCCAGATATGCTTATAGGATGCCAGGCAGGATGCCAGGCATCTATGAAAATTTAAAATGTGGTCATGTATCTAGACTTTTCAAATCATTAACCCCATTAGAACATAGAGTCCAACCTTACTCACTGTTTTATTTCCAGAATGCAGAACTGTTCCTGATGGTTAGTACTCAGTAAATGTTTATGGGATGAATGGGTGAATGGAATATTTGAATATCTCTGATTTTAATTCTGATATTTGGCATTATATAAACACAACAAGAGTATGCTTTCAACTCCTGTATGATTAGTTGGTAGTATGGGGTGCCTGCTCATCTAGCTCATCTAAGCAACAACCCCCCTGACTACTGAAGTCGCTTTAATTTTTCAAAACAAACAAACAAACAAACAAACAAACATCCTAAAGATAGGGTTCCAAAACAAAATACAAGATGTAAGGGTCATACCTCTACTAAAAAAGTATTTATTGTTGATCTGAAATTAAAATTTAATTAGAAGTCCTTTGTTTTTATTTGCTGGGTCTGGCAATCCTACAAAGAAAGATGCTGCTAGTATACAAAGTTAGTTTCTATAGAAAACTCTGTTGGGGCCACATCCAGATCCCCTTGGAGTGCTCTCTGCACACATTCCCCAGCTTTTCTCAGGTTCCCTACTAACTGCTGGCACCTTCAACTTAGCCCTGGGGATTCCCCTTGGAAACAGGTTACCACTATGATATGGAATTTTGGAGTGAGTATAGATCTCTACAGTTTTTTCTTAATATTCTTAGTTTAAGGTGTTCCCTTTCAACTGTGGCTCAGAGAGACCCTCTTTTCATGTTCTTGCTTCTCTTCCAGCAGGACAGCAGGGTTACTTGTTATTTAACTCTTGTTAACCTGGTTTGGGGTGAGGGTGTGAGAGGGCCATTATCTTGTTGTGATTAAGCCTCAGTCTTAGGCAGGACCATATCTCTGAAGAGTCAGAGATGTGGCTTTCTTAAGATTCTTGCTCCATTCCTAACTATAGGGCCCAGCATGTATTCCTGTCCCTTCACTATAGGTAAAGGGTGTTTTTTGTTATTATTTTCTTCACCTGGTGGAAATGGGTTTTTACTAGGGGCCTAAGGGTAACTGTTTATTGCTCTTTTCATGGCAACCTAAGGCTTTGGGTCTGTAGGGGAAACTCAGGAAAAGGATCTGAAGTACTGCTGTCCCTTCCTCTAGCCGGCACTATGGGAATTTGTTCTGCAGATTCTCTCCAATCTGTTATTGAGGTCTGTGGCAAAGAGCCTATACATAGATGTAAAATTCCCTTATATCTGGAGCCCTTAAGGGGTCTAGATTCTCTCTTGAGCCCATACTTGGTCTTTACCAATATGTTATTTGTTTTGTTTTGTTTTTAATTCTTCCCAGGGTCTGGCTGCACCTTAGGTAAGCATGTGTTGGTATCCTGACTGTTCTTTCCTTAAATTTCTACTACCTTTGTTGCCCTGAAGGCTCAGCTCTCTGATAGGTTCTAGAAAAGTTATGAATTTTCAGATTGCCCAGTATATTTTGTTTTCTTTTAGTAATGATGGGAGCATGTTTTTCCCAGATTTCTATATCCCAAGCATACGTGGAAGCTCTATATGTCTCCCAGGATAACTTTTTACCTTGTTAGTATGAGGTAGAACCAAAATATAAATCAGACAGTTGATTCCACGTCCCATATTCTTAACCATGGAGCAACTGACTTGCTTTATCTGGGTGACGTTGAAGCTTCACAGGCACTTTGCTACTTACCAGTGATGCTTTTACTCTGTGCTGTCTAGTGCAATAGACACTAGCCACACATGACTTTAAATTTAAGTTAATTGAAATGAAATAAAATTAAAAATATTTCCTCAGTCACACCAGCCATATTTCAATTCTAATTAGCTACATGTTCTAGTGGCAACCATATTGGGGTAGCACAGATGAGAACGTCTCCATTACTCCAAAAAGCTCTGTCATCTGCTCTGCTCTGGAACCGAATGACAACATGACAGTCCCTTGAAATGAGAGAGAAAAAAACCCCACCTCTCCTCCCTCTGAGCTATGCTTGTATCCCAAAGTGTAGCAGAATTTAATGAAATGGGTTTCATTTGATCAACATAACAGTCTTTCTCTCTGGCCACCCATATGCCATCAGGGTTTGGGCACAGCAGAATGGATTTCCAGGAACGCTGAACCGCTGCCCTTGAATTTACTAACTCCTTGTAACATTAGGTGCACTGTGATGTTTCTGCCCTCAACATGAATTCTCTCTCAGGGGCCCCATCACCCCTGACTGAAATTTGGCTTTCTTCAGGTTTCCTGTAGTCAATCAGATGAATGGATACACACATCTGTGTTTCATATATACACATGGAACACATCTGTATTGTTCTGCATTGCAACTGTGTTCTGAAGTCAAGTAATTTTCCCAGCAGCCTCCTTAGTTCACATGCATATCAGTGGACACAGACAGGCCATGGGGAGGCCTGCCACCTAACCCTACTCAGGTACCAGGACTAGTACTGTCATTAGACATCTAAATCATGCCACAAAGACAGTTCAAACTTATCGACTAAGATATTTTATAAGAATCTTAAAATACATATAACTTTAATGTTATCCTTGAAAGTTGGAAAGAAACACAAAACTTGGAATTTCCATTGAATACTTTTATCACTACCTATCTGTTAATAAGTTCAACTCATCTAAAACCTTGCTTGTGTTTAATTTTCTTTTTTATTACATGCCCATCTGCTTTAGACATTTCTCTTTTTCCCAAAGCCTCAATATTTTGTGTGCAAAATAATAATAATAGCAAATATGTAGATAGTACACAGCATATGTTAGGCATATGCCCATTTACTTCTCACCACAATCCTATGACAGAGATACAATTAATATCTCTGTTTATAGATTAGGAAATCTGAGGCACAGATTGGTTAAGGTTCTCTGTGCTAATATGGTAGAGCAGTGATTTGAATCAAGATTGTCTGGTTCCAGAGGCCAAGCATTTAACCTAAATGTTAATTATCTCAAGTTAGTAATTACTTGCTTAACATTTCCCTATTTTTCTTGAAGACTAATTGCTCTGAGTATCTTCCCTACTAAAGAAAAGGATTGGCTCTGCTTTCCAATCCAGATGTTCCCGGTCTGTTAATCACTTTTGCTCTGACCACTTAGTTTTTGCACATCTCTCAAATAACCCATTCCCTAAGTCCA
The DNA here is from genome assembly GCF_964212035.1 of Myotis nattereri. Classification (NCBI taxonomy): domain Eukaryota; kingdom Metazoa; phylum Chordata; class Mammalia; order Chiroptera; family Vespertilionidae; genus Myotis; species Myotis nattereri. Next base: position 48,626,151 of record NC_138087.1, read on the forward strand.
CCCTCTGACTCTTTCTCCTTTCTGACTTTGCCCTGACCCAGGTTTTCTCCTTCTTCTTTTTAATTTTATTTTACAGGCTTTTTTTTGTGTGTTGTTGTTTGTTTAAAGAACTCAATTCCCAATATCTTGAATGCATACTCTTTTTATTAATATCTTAAAGCCTCAAACTAAGTAGAATTTAAATGAATATATACTATAGCATTTTTTTTTTTCAAAGCAGGGAAGGTCTTTTTTTTTTTTTTCTTTCCATATGTATAAAGAGGTAAAAATGTAACCATGTATTTAAAATCATATTAGGTTTTACTTGTTCCCTAGGGAACTTGAGTGCCATGTTTGAGGAAAAATTGTTAAATCACATTATACATTCAGTTCTCTCATTTCTGATATCAGTGAAATGATTCTTTATTTTACCCACCATTATCTATCTCTCCCTAATATAGCTCCCATTTCTGTATATCACATGCTTTAGCTGAATCTCACCCTTTGTTTGAATCTCAGCCTTTAGAATTTATTTCTAATGAAAATATTTAGGTGCAGGATCTATCATGTTAACAGTATAATATGTAATAATAATGTGATCTAATGAAGAAAATTGGCACAAGTAAGCTGTATTCATATGTAAGCTTTTAAAATGAATAAGTGCTAAGGGAATTAAGGTGCTAAGCATGCTCAGTTTGTATTTACCAAGTGTGTGCACTTGGTGACATTGCCTTCTAATACATATTAAGGCTAGATTAGTCACTGTGCTCTGTCGTTTATCTAAACACGATTTGTGACCTTAAACTTCCCATTTGTTCTCATCCAAGCTCACCTTAAGAGCCAAATTTAATATGTTTTTTTCCCTAGTACGAGTGCTTACAGAAACCCATATTCCCTGACATTTAGAAAACAGTGCTGCCCACAAAACCTATTAACATCTAAAGAGATTAAATTAAAATTCATTTAAAGGCCTCACATGTTCCCTGAACATTCTTATTCTAAGATTTCAGTGTAAGGTGAACTTTCCCTAAATTTCTGGAAAGTTTTTTAATCTTATATGAGTTAAACTCATCTAAACTCAATTTTTCTCCCTCTCTTTCTCTTCTTAATAGATGCTGAAATAACAGCCTAATTAAGAAATTTGACTAATTATATAGATAGACATTCTGATATAAAAATTCTCTTATTTATCTAAATACAGTTGAGAAACTGACTTCATTTCTTGTCTGTTCTGTTCTCTTTTCTTCTCTCATCTTGTTTTTGGCTGGGAGGTAGTGGGACATGAAACTAAGAACTGTGAGCTTAATATCATAACTATTAATGTTTTTATTTATTTGTTTTATTCTTAAAGTGTTATAAATTCACTTATGCCAAATACCTTCTTTATGATTTGCCTAGACTATTGAAATTTCAGAATGAATACAAACCACCAAAACAGCAGATCATGTTAATTATTTATATCATCCTAGTGACATAGCAGTGGACCTCAGAGCATAGTTGAAGAATATAATGATCATATCAACTGAAACCAGTAGAAGCTTGAATAAGAAATTTAGATTTAGACCAGGTCGAGATGTCATTTAAGTGGGATTTGTAAGGTGATAATTATATCCTTGGATCAGAATGGGAGTGTGAAATATGTGCAATAAACATTCTGGCTAGAAATGCAAAGTCTCTGCCACAAACAAATAAATAACTCGCTTGTGCCAGGGGTCAGAGAATTGAAATGAGATAAAAACAATGTTCTTTCACTGAAGGGCACCCAGCTGTAATGCAAAATATTTTAATATTAAAATATGGGCTCTGGAATCAGACTCACATTCAAATTCCATCTCTCCTTTCTAATTGTGTGACATTGAACAAGTTTACAGTTTAACAATCTGTAAAATGGGGGAATTAAAATAGTACCCACTTTATATGGCCAATATGTAGAGTGCTTCACATACTTCCTGGTACGTGGCAAACACACCATAAAGTAATGACTATAATAATAACATTTTTAATAACAGCATTTACAATAATGGTAATATATAACATTATTAAAATCATAATGTAAAAGATTATTCCTTTTTTTAAGTGTATCTAGTTTTTTCTCTATTTTCTATCTCTGTGGAACCATAATTAACTCTGACAGAGTTGAGTGGGGAATCCCTTGGGATATGATGGCACTACTTCATCAACTCCTAAATTGGTATCCTTTAATAAAACTTCTGGTATTGAATGAATTTTCTGCCAGATTTAGTTTATATGCCCTCATTTTGGGGATTTTATTTTTAAATTTTTAATTAAAAACATTAAAAAAATAAAAGAACTAAAAGGATTCAAAGGCAGGAAGACTTTCCCCTCTGTTTTTGGTTCTCTTTTCCTAAAATGTCCTTTCCTACTCTGCTCTGCCCCCAGCTTGTCTATCTGGCTAACTCCTTTCTATCTTTTAAGTCTTAGTTTAGGAGTTACTTTAAGAAGCCTTTCTCAGTCTACATAGTTGGATCACATGTCTGTCTCTCTTCTGTTTACCTATATCATTACACTTATCACTCTGGATTTTAACCCTTCAGTTATTTGTACACCCCTCTCTTTAGGTGCTGAGTTCTTTGAGGACAGAGTATTTACTGTCTATATCTCAGTTAGATAGCAGAGTCTCAATAAATGTTTGTAGAATTAAAAAAGTTATAGTGAAAATAGAGGTCAAAACAGAAACCAAAAAAGCCAACAAGAATATGAAAAAGTACTCAATATTATCTCCCATCAAGGAAATGCAACTTAAAACCCCAGTGAGATATTCACGCATGCCCAGCAGAATGGCTAAAATGAAAAAGACTGGCCATACCAAGTTTTAGATAGGATGTAGAGCAACTGAAGCTTTTATACACTGCTGGTGGAAGTGTATATTGATTTAACCACTTGGGACAACTATTTGGAAGTACCCATTAAAGCTAAACGTATGTTAACCTGATGATCCAGCAATTCCACTTCTAGGTGTATATACAAGAATGAATGCATAGGCCCACCAAAAGACAGTACAAAGATGTTCATAACATCTTTATTCACAATAGTCCCTAAATGGAAGCACCACAAGTGTTTATTAATAAATGGACAAATAATCAAACAATGGTATGTTCTAACAGCCATGAGAAATTCTAATAGAAAAAAATAGGAAAAAAATGAACTCCTTATATATGAAAAAGCATGGATCTCTCTCAAAATATTATGTTGAATGCAAGAAACTAGACACAAAATCTATAGGATTTAATTTTATAAAGTCAAGAATAGGCCAAAGTAATTTATGGTGGTAATTGTGATAAAGTCACAATATGGTTACCTTTAGGGGAAGAGTTTAGACAGGGAAGGGAATGAAGTAACTTTTGGGGTGATGGAAATATTATATATCTTGATTTAATTGATAATTACATAGGCTATATCTGTATACAAAATTCATCAAGCTGTATATTAAGATTTTACACTTTATTATAATTAAATTATATCTTTAACAAAACACAAAAATATCTTCCAGATTCCTAAATTCCTAATAATTAAACTTTAAAAAATTTTCATACTCTTTCATAGTTTTTGTTCATTTACTAAATTATATATATTTCAATAACTCTCTTAAATATATTTAACTCCAAGATGGTTAGATTGGGTAAACCAACCCCTAGTAAAGATACTCAACATAATAACAGGTATTGGCAAGGATATGGACAAATTGAAGCCTTTGTATGTTGCTGGCAAGAATGTAAAATGGTGCACTTGCTTTGTAAAACAGCCTGGCAATTCAAGAAAATGTTAAACATAAAGTACTCTATGACCCAGTAATTTCACTTTTAGATGTATACCTTAACTAGTTGAAAATATATGTCTACTCAAAAACTTGTACACCAATGATTATAGCAGCATTATTCATAAGAGCCAAGAAGTGGAAAGGACCCAGTTGTCCATTAACTGAAGAATGGATAAATAAAATGTGTTTTTCCATATAATGCAATATTATTTAGCCATGAAAACAAATATTGGTACATGCTACAACATCACCAATATGATGAATCTTGTAAACATTATGCTAAGTGAAAGAAACCAATCGAAAGGCTATGTATTATATGATTTCTTTTCCATGAAATGTCCAAGATACACACATTCACAGAGACAGAAAGTAGATTAGTGGTTTCCAGGGGCTGCTGGACAGGGATGGGGTTATGAATAAATGCTGCTAATGCTTACAGAGGTTTATTTGTAGGGTGATGACAGTGTTCTAGAATTTGATATTAGTGATGATTGAACAACTTCATAAAAATAATAAAACCCACTGAATTTTAGACTTTAACAGGGTGAATTTATGGTATACTAATTATATTTCAACAATAACCAAAACAAAAATACTTTAAAGACACAACCTGTTATTGGCATAGCCTAAAGCCACTAGCCAATATCTGTCTAGATCAAAATATGGAATCCATTTTTTTGTGAAAAGTTCTTTGTATAATTGACTGCCATGAAATAGTGTGTTAATAATGTTCTTTTTGGTGGCAGGGTGCCCTAAGTGTCCAGCACATTTGAGGTGTGTCCTGTCAGTGGGTTTTCAGAAGAGAGTTTGAGGGCATTGCATATTATGTTTTTTAAAAAACAACGATTTAATGACAGTCATGGCATTTCTGAAATCTCCTTGTTCAAGGGGTGCAGCATAAAAATGATTGAAAGTTTTCCCAGTGAATGTGTTTCCAAGTAATTGCTGTTCCTAACAGTTTTAGAATTTTCTATTGAAAGCACAGCAAGGCAGGTGGGAAGTCACACAAAGCTTAATTTGAGGTGCTTAAATTTTGATCTGCATTATGTTAAAGCTTTGTTACATTACAACCTGTGGAAGCATATTTGCTTTTAGGGTTTGTTTTTTTTTTGAGAATTAACTTAGAGAGTTATGGGTTTTTCTCAGCAGTTAATCAACAGAACCATGAGGTATTCAATGAGTACGGTTTGGAGGGAGCACATGAAGCATCAAAAATAGAACTCAGAGTTCTGGTCTGCTAATGCAACTGCCTATTTGACAAAAATATCTGTTAAGCCCTCTCCCAAAAAGCAATTATATTTCTGGTGGGAACTTGGATGATTATTTTTCATGCACTGCAGAGGCCACTTTAAAAGAAAAAAAGTCCACTAACAATATCACTCAGATTTAATGTTATGTAAATCACATGTTATTGAGCGGTCATAGGGTGGCAGGTTTTAATGGTAAATTTGATATGTAGAATGTCCTTAGATGTTTGTCTTTATTGCATTTATTACACGTTTCCAAATCCCAGATTTTATGCAATTTGAGAAGTAGTGTAGGATCCACTTATTGTTAGTTTTCTTTCACTCATTTTTTTAAAAAACTTCTATTAGTTGAATTTTATTTGTAAATATAAAACTAAGGAAAGCATTAGTCTAGGATTTCAGATTGAAAATGAACTTGAAACTCTTGGCAGAGCAAATAAATAGGGATAGCATTAAAAGGGGATTTCTAGCGGGGAATCTGTCATTTCATGAGAAATTCAAGACAACAAATGCCAGTTTTCCCTAAATGCAGCCCATTCATTGTCTAACAAAGCCTCTTAGATAATGGCAGACATTTTCTTCTTAGAATTTAAAAAAAATCCCCAAAAGTAAGAAAAAATGTGGCTGTAAATGTAATTTAAATTTTTATTCAAACTGTTGAATGTAGTATCTTTCAAGTTATCTGTTTACTTCATTCATTCATTCCTTCATTTTTCCCCAAATGACAGTTTTAGATGATACCCTAGATTCAACTTACCTGATTTGATCAGTGCTGTGTAAAGCTGTAGAATCATAAAGTAAATATAAGAATCTAAGGATTTAAGGGAGAGAGGAGGTATATTCCAAAGATGACTTAAGTATTGACAAAACCAAACAAATAAAAAAGCAAAAAATAAACAAAAAGGGAAACTTTTTGGTTTTCTCCTTTGAAAATTACCTCAAATTAATTCAATTTATGATCTTAAACTTTTTTTTTTCTGAGAACTGTCTGAAAAGCTAAAACCCTTTTTGATAACTGTTATCATTCAAACTAGGTAAAAATAGCCATCAAAATGCAGAGGGATTCCTGTTTCTGACCCCCTTTACACTACGGGGAATTAGATGTCAGTAGGTAGTTATATTACCATGTTAAATGTTTGTTTTGTATTCTCACATTCTAAATCACTCTAGTGCAATGCAGTGAGGGACTAATACAGCAAGTAATCAGAAGTTTCAACTGTATAGCCAGTGATGAAAGTCAGAGTAAGGAAAACCAAGTGCTGCAAAAACAAATAAAATTTCTAATGGAAAAAAGAGGCTTTTGCCACACATTACTTAGACGTCTCTCTGACATATATTTGCTATTTTCTCTAAAATTGTATTTCTACTGCTTTTTTTTTTAGATTTTTCCATTATGTAAATACTCACCTTTGCTTAATTAATTATTAAAAATAATTTTAAATCGTGAGGAGAAACTTTAATAAAAACTTCTAGATTATGGTAAAGGGTATTCTTGTCAGTCATACATGCCCAAATCAAATCCAGTGGCTCAAACTTGTGATGTTTAAACAGATGATGACCTTGACATATTCTCAGAGAAGACTGATCGCAAGACCATGAGCTGCTTCTTTACCTGTCAGCTCTCACTTCACTAAACTTTTCTCTTTTTCTAGGATTCTCTTGGGGAGATTTTCCTTTTACAATGAAATTTTTGCCCTGGAAATTTATCATTTCCTAAGTGCACTCATCTATTAAAATCATTTTAAAGTTGCATTCTTATTAACACTCGAAGTAGATATAAGGATAATATCTACTAAAATAAGGATAATTTTACACATTGTAAACTGAGATGTGAAAGGTTAATTGAATTGCTCAGGGTCACAGTAAATGATAATCTTGGGATTTAATACTTCAGACCTGATACTAATTTACCCGGAACGTTGCATGTAGAGTAGATCTTCACAATCTTCAAGCAGCAATATAATCTTTGTTCCTTTGTTATTCTTTCCCTTTCTTTTTTGCCAGTTTTTTTTTTTTTTGAATTCTCAGCTTCCACCCATGTTCAAAAGACTATCACATTTTTATTTATTGCATCTTCTGATTTTTTTTTTCTTATTTTAAATTTTTTTATTGCTTAAAGTATTACAAAGGATATTACATATGTGTCCATTTTATCCCCCCGCCCTAGACAGTCCCCCAGCCTCCCCTATCCCCCAGTGTCTTATGTCCATTGGTTATGCTTATACGCATGCATACAAGTCCTTTAGTTGATCTCTTACCCCCCTCCCTCCTGCCCCCCAACCCTCCCCGGCCTTCCCACTGCAGTTTGACAATCTGTTTGAGGCAGCTCTGCCTCTGAATCTATTATTGTTCAAAAGTTTATAATGGTCTCTATTATCCATGAATGAGTGAGATCATGTGGTATTTTTCCTTCATTGACTGGCTTATTTCACTTAGCATAATGCTCTCCAGTTCCATCCATGACGTTGCAAATGGTAAGAGTTCCTTCCTTTTTAGAGCAGCATAGTATTCCATCGTGTAGATGTACCACAGTTTTCTAATCCATTCATCTACTGATGGGCACTTAGGCTGTTTCCAGATCTTAGCTATGGTGAATTGTGCTGCTATGAACATAGGGGTGCATATATCCTTTCTGATTGGTGTTTCTGGTTTCTTGGGATATATTCCTAGAAGTGGGATCACAGGGTCAAATGGGAGTTCCATTTTCAGTTTTTTAAGGAAACTCCATACTGTCTTCCATAGTGGCTGCACCAGTCTGCATTCCCACCAGCAGTGCACAAGTGATCCTTTTTCTCCACATCCTCTCCAGCACTTGTCGTTTGCTGATTTGTTGATGATAGCCAGTCTGACAGGTGTGAGATGGTACCTCATTGTTGTTTTGATTTGCATCTCTCGGATGATTAGTGACTTTGAGCATGTTTTCATATGTCTCTTGGCTTTCTGAATGTCCTCTTTTGAAAGGTGTCTATTTAGGTCCTTTGCCCATTTTTTGATTGGATTGTTTATCTTCCTTTTGTTAAGTTGTATGAGTTCCCTATAGATTTTGGAGATTAGGCCCTTATCAGATATGACATTGGCAAATATGTTTTCCCACACAGTGGGTTTTCTCGTTGTTTTGTTGATGGTTTCTTTTGCTGTGCAGAAGCTTTTTATTTTGATGTAGTCCCATTTGTTCATTTTCTCTTTAGTTTCAAGTGCCCTAGGAGCTGTATCAGTGAAGAAATTGCTTCGGCATATGTCTGAGATTTTGTTGCCTTTGGATTCTTCTAGAATTTTTATGGTTTCCTGTCGTACATTTAAGTCCTTTATCCATTTTGAGTTTATTTTTGTGTATGGTGTAAGTTGGTGGTCTAGTTTCATTTTCTTGCATATATCTGTCCAATTTTCCCAACACCATTTATTGAAGAGACTATCTTGGCTCCATTGTATGTTCTTGCCTCCTTTGTCAAATATTAATTGAGCATATTGGTTCGGGCCGATTTCTGGGCTCTCTATTCTATTCCATTGATCTATATGCCTATTCTTGTGCCAGTACCAGGCAGTTTTGAGAACAGTGGCTTTGTAATACAACTTGATATCTGGTATTGAGATCCCACCTACTTTGTTCTTTTTCAGGATTGCTGCAGCTATTCGGGGTCTTTTTTTATTCCAGATGAATTTTTGGAGAGTTCGTTCTAGATCTCTGAAGTATGCCGTTGGTATTTTAATGGGAAGTGCATTGAATTTATAGATTGCTTTGGGTAGTATGGACATTTTAATGATGTTGATTCTACCAATCCATGAACACGGTATGTTCTTCCATCTGTTTATGTCTTCCTCTATATCTTTTTTCAACGTCCTGTAGTTTTCTGAGTAGAGGTCTTTTACCTCTTTAGTTAAGATTATTCCTAGGTAGCTTAGTTTTTTTGGTGCGATGGTAAACGGGATTGTTTTTATAATCTCTCTTTCTGAAAGTTCACTATTGGTGTATAGAAATGCCTCAGATTTCTTGGGGTTAATTTTGTATCCTGCTACATTGCCAAATTCATGTATTAAGTCTAGTAGCTTTTTGATGGAGTCTCTAGGGTTTTGTATGTATAATATCATGTCGTCTGCAAATAAGGACAGTTTTACTTCCTCTTTTCCAATTTGGATGCCTTTTATTTCTTCTTCTTGCCGAATTGCAATGGCTAACACTTCCAGTACTATGTTGAACAGGAGTGGTGAGAGGGGGCATCCCTGTCTTGTTCCTGTTCTTAGGGGAAATGGTGTAAGTTTTTGTCCATTGAGAATGATGTTGGCTGTGGGCCTGTCATATATGGCTTTTATTATGTTGAGGTATGATCCTTCTACTCCCACCTTGCTGAGAGTTTTTATCAAAAATGGGTGTTGAATTTTGTCAAATGCTTTTTCTGCATCAATTGATATGACCATGTGGTTTTTTTCTTTCAATTTGTTTATGTGACGTATCACGTTTATTGATTTGCGGATATTGTACCATCCTTGCATCCCTGGGATAAATCCTACTTGGTCATGGTGTATGATCTTTCTGATGTACTGCTGGATCCGATTTGCTAAGATTTTGTTGAGGATTTTGGCATCTATGTTCATGAGGGATATTGGCCTGTAATTCTCTTTCATTGTGTTGTCTTTACCTGGTTTTGGTATTAGGGTGATGCTGGCTTCATAGAATGAGCTTGGAAGTGTTCCTTCCTCTTGAATTTTTTGTAGTAGTCTGAGGAGGATAGGTTTTAGTTCTTCCTTGAATGTTTGGTAAAACTCCCCTGTGAAGCCGTCTGGTCCTGGGCTTTTGTTTGCTGGAAGCTTTTTGATGACTGCTTCAATTTCTTCCATAGTTATTGGCCTGTTGAGATTTTTAGATTCTTCCTGATTGAGTTTTGGAATGTTGTATTTTTCTAGGAATTTGTCCATTTCCTCCAGGTTGTCTAGTTTGCTGGAGTAGAGCTGTCCATAGTATTTTTTAACAATCATTTGTATTTCTGTGGGGTCTGTTGTTATTTCACCTCTTTCATTTCTGATTTTGTTTATTTGGGTCCTCTCTCTTTGCTTCTTGGTGAGTCTGGCTAGAGGTTTGTCAATCTTGTTTATCCTTTCGAAGAACCAGCTCTTGGTTTCATTGATTTTCTGTATTATTTTTTTGGTCTCTATGTTATTTATTTCTGCTCTAATCTTTATTATCTCCTTCCTTCTGCTCACTCTGGGGTTTTCTTGTTGCTCTCTTTCTAATTCTTTGAGTTGTAGAGTTAGCTGATTTACTACCATTTTTTCTTGTTTTTTGAGATAGGCCTGTAGAGCTATAAACTTCCCTCTCAGGACTGCTTTCATTGTGTCCCATAGGTTTTGGATTGTTGTGTTTTCATTGTCATTAGTTTCCAGGATGTTTTGAATTTCTTCTTTGATTTCATTGGTAACCCAATCAATATTTAATAGCATGCTATTCAGCTTCCAGGTGTTTGAGTATTTTGGGTTGTTTTTATTGCAGTTTATTTCTAATATTATGCCATCGTGATCTGCGAAGACGCTTTTTATGATTTCAATCTTCTTGAATTTGGGGATACTTTGCTTGTGACCCAATATATGGTCTATTTTTGAATATGTGTCATGAGCACTTGAGTAGAATGTATATTCCGTGGCACTGGGGTGAAGTGTTCTGAAGATGTCTATTAAGTCCATCTGATCTAGTGAGTCATTTAGTATTGCTGTATCTTTGCTGATTGTTTGTCTAGAGGACTTATCCAGTGATGACAGTGGTGTATTAAAGTCCCCTACTATGATTGTATTGTTGTCGATCTCTCCTTTGATATCTTCCAGAAGATTTTTTATGTATTTGGGTGCTCCTGCATTGGGTGCATATATGTTTATCAGGGTTATATCTTCTTGTTGTATTGATCCTTTTAGTATTATGAAGTGGCCTTCCGTATCTCTTGTTATGGCCTTCACTTTGAGGTCTATTTTGTCCGATATAAGTATTGCTACCCCAGCTTTCTTTTCTTTTCCATTAGCCTGAAAGATATTTTTCCATCCCTTCACTTTCAGTCTGTGTGAGTCCTTTCTAATGAGGTGGGTCTCTTGTAGACAGCAAATGTATGGGTCATGATTTTTTATCCATTCAGCCACTCGATATCTTTTGGTTGGAGCATTTAGCCCGTTTACATTTAAAGTTATTATTGAAAGGTACTTGTTTGTAGCCATTTCTTTTTTTGTGTGTGTGGCTGATTTCTTTCTGGGATTTTTATTTCTTCTTTTTACACCAGTCCCTTTAGCATTTCTTGCATTGCTGGCTTGGTGGTGATAAACTCCCTTAGCCTTTTTTTGTCTGTGAAGCTTCTTATTTCCCCTTCAATTTTGAATGATAGCCTTGCTGGATAGAGTATTCTTGGATTCAGTCCTTTGCTTTGCATCACTTTGTAAATTTCCGTCCATTCTTTTCTGGCCTGATGTGTTTCTGTTGAGAAATCATTTGATAATCTAATGGGAGATCCCTTGTATGTAACTTTCCGTCTCTCTCTTGCAGCCTGTAAGATTCTCTCTTTGTCCTGAACATTTGCCATGGTAATTATGATGTGTCTTGGTGTGGGTCTTTTCGGGTTCACCTTGCTTGGGACTCTCTGGGCTTGTGTGACTTTTTTCTTCCCCACCTCAGGGAAGTTTTCTGATATTATTTCTTCCAATAGGTTTTCTAATCCTTGTTCCTCTTTCTGTTGTTCTGGCACCCCTATTATTCGTATGTTGTTTCGTTTCATGTTGTCCCAAAGCTCCCTTAGGCTCTCCTCCTGTCTTTTAATTTTTTTCTCCAACTGAAGTACAGTTTGGGTGTGTTTTGCTTCCCTGTCTTCTAATTCACTAATTCGGTCTTCCGCTTCTCCTAGTCTACTGTTGATACTTTCAATGGTGTTCTTTATTGCAGCTATATCGCACTTCATTTCTTCTTGGGTCTTAGTTAAGTTGTCGATTTTTTCATCTGTTTCTTCTTGCTTCTTGGATAAGTTGTCGATTTTTTCCTCCATCCGGTGTATGCACTCTAGGACCCTTATTCTGAATTCTTTTTCTGTCATGTTGTATGCCTCTGTATCACTTAGCTGCTTTTCTGGTGAGTCCTCCTTTTCTTTCCTTTGGGGATTTCTTTGTCTACCCATGTTTGATCTCACTGACGTATATAGATATTGAGTCGTTCAGTGGCTGCTCCCTAGGTGGCAGTGGCTCCTCGGGCTGTGGTTGCTCCTTGGGCAGTTGTGGTAGCAGCTGCTCCTCTGTTGTTAGCGGGTCTTCTGATGGGTGCTGTTCACAGCTGTTGTGGCTCTTCTGGCTGGTGGAGGGAGGCTTCACCCACAGCAGCTGTTCCTCAGACAGAGCGTGTGGAGATCAGGAGGCCGCTGTTGCTTGGATCTTTCTGTGGGGAGAAGCCGAGTTCCTCTGAGTTCACGTAGTCGCGCTGCTTGAGAGCCGTTGTTGCCGGGTTAGTAGCTGGTCTCTGGATGCCGGCGACAGTCACCCAAGATGGCACGGTCTCCGCGGCTGTGCCGGCGCACCGAACTTCACACAGCTGTCAGGGACTCAGTTCAGTGCTCGCTTCCCTGCCATACTCTGATGTGGCTGCTCCAGGGCCGTTGTAACTTTATGACACCTCTGGGACAGCAGCCAGCCGGGCACTGTCTTTGGGCTCTCCCTGTGCCTTCTCCAGCCAGCAGGCACCTTCTTTTTCTAGACTCTAGGCGCCTTCCTTCCTTCTTTCCTTCCTTTTTGGTGTCATTATGATTGATTTTTTTTTTTTTTTTTTTTTTTTTTTTTTTTTTTTTTTTTTTTATTAAACAAACTCTACTATCTACCCTGGTAGTTTGACTTCCATAATTTCTGTACAGAGTTTTAAGAGTAAACCTTAGGGTTTGGCCAAATACCCTGCTCTTTGTTTCACCCTTTCTGAAACCCTCATTGCTCAAGAGCTTCCTTGAAATCCAATGGCTTTTTGCTTTGGTACCATGGGGGTAGCTTCTACTCCTGGCACAACATCCTTAGGTGGCTTCCCCTCTGAAGATGATGCTCCTTTTCGGATTCTGCTGGGGGCCTGTGCGAAAGCCACACTGCTTATAACAGGTTCTCTCCCCATGTCTACTCTCAGATGACATTTTCTCCTGCCTCATTGCTTTAAAAAGAAGTTTCTCTCTGCACGGCTGGTGTGGCTCAATGGTTGGATGTCAACCTATGAACCAGGAGGTCAAGTTCGATTCCTGGTTAGAGCACATGCCTGGGTTGTGGGCTCAGTCCCCAGTCAGGGGCATGCAAGAGGCAGCTCTCTCATCATTGATGTTTCTATCTTTCTCTTATTCTCTGAAATCAATTATATATATAAAATTTAAAAAAAAAAAAAAGTTTCTCTCTATTCTCCCTCCAGGCTGCCTAACTTTTGAAATGTATTTAAAATTTAAAATTCATTGCTATTTCCTGAATTATCAAAATTTAGGTATTGTTTACTAGCCTTTTGATATAATAGTTTAGCATTTATTTCTTTTCCTGCTCCCATTGCCCCATTATATTTTTTGGTTAAATCAGTTGTTGGTAGTTATAATATTATTACTTTGTAAATATTATACACTAGAGGTCCAATGCACGAAATTCACACAAGGGGTAGCATATTACGCTTTTATTATTATAGATTGCAGAGTCAAGCGATGTACTGTGATTTATTTTATTTGGGTTACTTTTTTCTGTATTTAAATTTTTCTCATATATTTCTTTGTTTTCTATGAATCTATTGTTTTTTCCCCAAATTGTCAGATAGTTCTGTTGCAATACAAAAAATATTTCTGCATAATAAAACATTAAATAATATATAGTTAATTCCCCCCCTCCACTCCCCAGGACCCTTCTTTGACACCTCTCCAATTTATTCTAATCTAGTCTTTCACTTTCTCCTCCTGTCAAAAAGTCATCTGTCATTCTGGGACATCGTTTCCTACCCTCCCGTGTTGTAATCCCTGTATCTTGGTTTCATATAGATAACTTTTCCATATTCTGTAGCATATCTTTTAGGAGCTTTCTAGGAAAACATGCATTGAAATTATTATCATTATTCCTTGCATGTCTAAAAATGTTGATTGTAAATATGGCTAGGTAGAGAATTCTTGGCTGAAAAAAATTTTGCCTTAGAATTTTGAATATACAGCTTTATCATCTTCTGTATTTTATTGTTGTTAGTAGTTTTTATGAGAGTCTGGTCTCAATTTCTTTTTCTGCATGAAACCTTTTATGTTTATTTGCGATGTACTGAAATTTCATGATGATGTACTTTGGTACATTTTTTCATACAGTGGACTTGTATGATTTGAAATGCATGTCCTTCAGATTTTGGAAAATTTATTATATTATTTTATAGTTTTTAGCCCTTTCTTTCTTTTCTTTTTTCTCTTTTTGAAACTACTCTTAACAAGATGGTGAAATTCCTGAATTAATTCTCCAATTTCTGAAAATTCTCCAGGTTTTGTAACTTTACCTTTTTGTTTTATTTACTGAGAGATTTTTCTTGACTTTTTCTTCCAACATTTATAACATTAACATGTTTATTTTGACTATCATATTTTAATTACTTTTCCTTGTTCTCTCAGTATTTCTGATTTTCTGTTTTATATAACATATGGTTATTGTTTTATAGACATAACATTTCCTCTTATTACTTTGAATATTTTGAAAAGCGTTAGAAGTCTCTGTCTTAACTCTCACTGTCATTTGGAGCTTTTCTCAAATGCCTAGTGACTCACAGGTATCAGTGAATACAAGCATCAGAAAAGTAAAATTGCTGGGCTATTATATTTGTCAGAATTTTTTCATTTGTGATTTGTAGAAACTCAATTTAAACTAGGTAAGAAAAAAAAGAGAAATCTCTTGTCATACACAGCCATCAAGCACAACGTATTCTTAGGAAGTGGCTGGATTCAGGAGCTAATACAACATTGTCACAATTCTCTTTCTTTATCTTGTGATGAGGTTAGTTCCTCTTCTCCCACATGAAACAAGTGAAAGAAAAGAGGGAAAGAGGAGTTCTGTTATCAAAAGAAGTTATAAAGGAAAGGAGAACTTGAATGAGAAAAACCATAACTGTTCTCTAAAGCCTCTTAGAATGACAGTGAGACTCAGGACCCTAAAAATCACTTTATTTTAGAGATGACTTATTATTGCTCTTAATAACAGAGCAAAATCTATTCCTTTCCAGGACTGTGATGTGTGATTCTCCCACACACCTCACTGAATAATACCTACAGCTCTCCTCTGCCCAGATGTGTTTTTATGAAAGACAGTATAGTCTTGACCCAGAAATTCTTTAATACAGTGTTTCTCAAGCTTTAACAAGCAGATGAATCCTTAGGGTTCTTGTTCAAATGCAGGTGCTGATTCAGTAGGCTCTGTGTGGTATCTGAAATTTGGTTTATCTGAAAGCTCCCAGGTAATGTTGATGCTCTCTCAAGGGCTTTATGTAGGTAGGCTAATGCTTCCAGGATTAATATCTTCCACTGACCATGGTAAAAAATACCCACACCAAACAATGAAAAAAAAATACCTTTGGGAGGGATTTACATTTTCTGACTCTCCAGTACCTTGGACTCTGCTTCTGTGTGAGCACAGACCTGGGAGGAAGTCACTAGTCTATAAATGTGACTATGAATGGATGTGGGATTGGCCAAAATCAATCCCCTGTCTAACTGATGCTAACTGATTATTTTTACACAATCTGAAATCCATGAAGTAATTAGGAAGGCAGATAAGCACTCAATCATAGGCTCAGTAACTGGTAAGCGAATTGCCCCATCATGAAGGCATGGGTATTCACACATAGTAGGAAATATGCGTCATCCCGTAGCAGTGGTCCCCAATTTATACACCCCAATTTATACACTCCTTTTGTTACTCAGGAGTAGTACTTCACCTCTACAGTGTCATTACTCCCAAATTTATCATGTATTTTTCTCAATGATAAGAATAGAGACTTAAATAATGGCAATATATATATATATATATATATATATATATATATATATATAAATTTTTTATTGATTTCAGAGAAGAAAGGAGAGGGAGATAGAAATATGAATGATGAGAGAGATGGGAGCATATAATTTTCACTGAAGTCTCTCTGAGTCTTTTCCATAGCCTTTTATGTTTCTTAGAACTTATATTTATCATTCTTCACATCCCTGAAATCATTAAATAATAAAAAAATGAAAGCACTGCTGTACGCAATTTGCCACCAGAAACAACCCCAGCTTTGGCTAAGAGGTGTGGAGTGACACAGGCTCAGGGACTGGGGGACCTCCTTGGCTCTGACATTACCGCCTTCAGGAATCTGAGGTAAATGTTTAGCACAATTGCCCTCTGCTGAAATGCTCGGAAGGCTGATAACATTTCATCTGTCTTTTCCAGAGAGAATTAATTAACTGGCAAAGCAACTTTGGGTCATGGTTGGAAAGAAGGCCTATAAAATACTCAAAATACTATATGTAAATTCTCTGAGAATGTGTTCAGTGGACCTCATCAATCCCAAAAGTGGTTTGCAAATTTCTGTCTAGTCAGTAATTACTAAAATTTAAAAGAGCAGTTAATGCATCATAATAGAATCACAATAAGTAGTATGTTTATACTTTGTATACATATTTATGTAAACCAGAGGGTTATTATGAATACTTGTGATATTGTTTCTCAATTCACAGATTTACAGATGAAAACCTTAAAAATTGACAAAATGAGAACATAAGACCTATGATGACATTCTCTGATTTCCACAAACCATGTTGCAGTGTAATTTATAGCTTACTCAACATATCTGTGAAAACAGGATATCAGAAAATTCAGCCCAAAAGCAGGTGCTTCAATCCAAATGCTTCACTACTTGAAAACCTATAATCCATTAATGGGGTGTTGCACTAATTCTAACTGGTAACCTCTTAGTGCTGTTGGAGGCCATTCTCAGAAAATCAGTTTTCCATATAAGAGCCTTTGCTTGTGTTGAGCCTTTGCTTGTGTTGAGAAATTTAGCCTTTATAAGTTGAGAAAAATTTAATTTACCCTCTGAATCTCTTAATGGAACTTTCTATGTGAAGCACAGATACTCCATGAGTTTCTTGGCTGTATGTATTCCCAGACTTATTGTTAAGAAAGTTTTAAAAATTATGTGATCAATAGTAATGAAATTGGGTTATTTGTTATCTTTAAGAAAAACACATTGACAGTGCTGAGCTTAAGAGCATGACAGTTGAGAATGACATCAAAAGAGCTAGAATACAGGACTTTCTTAATCTGATGACTCATGCATTAACCACTTAGCATGGCAATTAGCTTGTTAAATAAAGCTCCACTTGGATTTGGAATTTGGTATTTGGATTTGGTACTTTTCCAAGGAAAAATCATTTGCAGGAACCTTGATCAGAGCAGTCTTTACAAGCTTGCTATTTCTATTAGTTATTCTATGAATAATCATCACAGAGCCTTTTTAATCAAGGAAAGTGGAAGTTTGTTATAAATTACTCAGTGAATCTGAACTATTTCTCATAGCAATTCTAAATATTCAGAGAAATATCAGAATAGTTCAATTGGCTATTACAACAGTCCAGAAATTTAGAATAATCTGAACTGACTATTAAGAAAACCACAAATTCACAAGCTAAATACATAGCTCATTCATTTCTTGCTTTGGTTACACCAACACAACAACTATCATTGAGAGTGAGTGAGTGAATATTTTTCACTTATATAATTTACCTATGGCTGTCCACCAGTTTATCCCGAAATAGTAATGGTTTAAAACAACAACCATATTTTGCTCATGATTCTGTGGGTTGACAACTAGGGTTGGGCTCAGCTGAGATGGTTTGGCTCTGCACCACCAGATACTGGGCTAGCACTGTGGTCAGCAAACCGCGGCTTGCGAGCCACATGTGGCTGTTTGGCCCCTTGAGTGTGGCTCTTTCACAAAATACCACGTGTGGGCACGTACATACAGTGTGATTGAAACTTTGTGGCCCGTGCTCAGAAGTCGGTATTTTGTGGAAGAGCCAGTATTCTGTGGAAGAACCACACTCAAGGGGCCAAAGAGCCGCATGTGGCTCATGAGCCGCAGTTTGCCGACCCCTAGGCTAGGCTCTATCTTATATTTGGCCCATGGCTGAGGCAGCTCAAGCTGCTTCTCTGTATGCTCTCTCTCATCCTTTGGGATGCCAGCCTTTTGCACATAGTGGTAGAAGAGCAAGTAGAGAAGGTAAGCCCCAATGCACAAGCCTTTATATAACTACCATTTGCATCATGTTTGCTGATATCTCATTGGTCAACCAAGTCACATGGTTCAACAAAATCAGTGTGGGAAAGGACTATACAGGGAACAGATATAGAGAAGAACGATTTTCTAGACTCATATAGAAATGAGTAACAATCAACCACAATTTCTAGCTCAAAGATCTATGGAGTCCTTTCATCTTTCAGAAAGTGAATATTAGATCAGATCAGGTGTGGGAAAATTATGGCCTTTGGGACACAAAACTTTATTGAGCCCAGCCTGTGTGGCTCAGTGGTTGAGCATCGATCTATGAACCAAGAGGTCATGGTACAATTTCTGGCTAGGGCACATGCCTGGGTTGTGGGCTCAATCCCCAATGTGGGGCATGCAGGAGGCAGCTGATCAATGATTCTCTCTCATCATTGATGTTTCTATCTCTCTCTCCATTTCCCTTCCTCTCTGAAATCAATTAAAGAAATATTTCACATGCAAGAGAAATATTATCACATATAAATATAGTAAGTATAATATAATTTAATATCTATAATAATAAAAGCGTAATATGCTAATTAGACCAGACAGCCAAATGACCTTCTGGACATCATTTCAGATGTCCTTACAGACGAAGCCATGGTGGTGAGGGCCAAGGCAGAGGCAGTTAGGGGCGATCAGGCATGCAGGCGAGCAGTTAGAGGTGATCAGGCAGGCAGGCAGAGGGGTTAGGGGCAATGAGGCAGGCAGGCGAGTGGTTAGGGCAATGAGGCAGGCAGACAGGTGAGTGTTTAGGAGCCAGCAGTCCGGATTGCGAGGGGGATGTCCAACTGCCGGTTTAGGCCTGATGATCGGGCCTAAACTGGCACTCGGACATCCCCCGAGGGGTCTCGGATTGTGAGAGGGTGCAGGCTGGGCTGAGGGAACCCCCCCTCCAGTGCACGAATTTCGTGCACTGGGCCTCTAGTAGTATATAATATACAATAGATGGTGTAGTATATAGAATAGTATGGAATAATAAATGCACACAGATAAATAGATAAATCTATGTAACATTTATAGATAAATAGATAAATCTATAATTTATGGGTAAATCTATCTGTAGTTTATAGATAAATCTATCTATAAATTTACCTATCTATATAAAAGGCTAATATGCTAAGTGTCCAACCATCTGACCAGTTGCTATGATGCACACTGACAACCAGGGGCAGACACTCAATGCAGGAGCTACCAAGCTACAGTGACTTGGCAGTGACGGTTCTCAGGTGATGTACCCCAAAACCAGAGAGGAGGGAGCCTGGGGCCACGTGATTCCACCTTCAGCCATAGGTTATGTTGTTGATGGGGCACTGTCGGCCCCGAATCTGGTTTACTGCACACTTGTATTTTCGTTCCACACCCTGTACAACAGCAACTTTGCAGAGTGCCCTCTCGCACTGCACTCCAGGACCCCTCAGGGGATGTTGGAGAGCCGATGTCGGCCCAATACCCACAGGCCAGGCCGAGGGATCCCACCTGCCTGAGGGACCCTGCTCACTCTGCAGACACCAGGGAGGGACTGTGGAAGGTTGGCTCCAGGGCGTGTTCGTCCGTCTCTCCCAGTCCCTCCCCATTGGCCATCTTCTAATTAATTTCCTTTCAATGTGCATGAGTCTGTGCACCGGACCACTAGTAATAACATAATGTTACCAGGCTATGAACATTTCCCCAACTCTTCCTCATGCTTACTATCATGAAAAATATGCATTTGATGATACTCTATGAAAACAAAATAAATTGGTTTTGTAATGCATAATTTTTATTTTTGTTGTTATTTTCCACTGAATGCCACTTCAAACATATTTGTTTCAGCCTAATTTCTATGATGCTTTGAATCTTGGGCAACTCTAATTTGCTTAAAACTATGTATGTATAGGTTAGTATTCAATGCTGGGCTAATGTCAACATTAGGCTGAGGTACTATTTTATAATCAAGAGTCAACATAAACCAGAAAAGCAGAGCACACATACTTTAAATGTGACCTTCAACCTATGACTATTTTATTAATCTTGAAAGTTTAATGGTTAACATCTTGAAAGTTTGGTATGGAGTTTTCTTTGATTTGATGTTAATGTTGTTGTGAGGATTAAATTTGTTAGCCTATGTAAAGTGTGTATAAGAGTCAGGTGTCTGTTCCAATCTTTTGTGTATTTTTAAAATTGGCTGTTGAGTTTTAAGATTTTATATATACACACACACACACACACACACACACACACACATACATATACATACACATATATACATATATACATGTATATATGTATACATATATATGTATATATATATATTATATATTACAAGTCCTTTATGAGATATGCATTTTGCAAATGTTTTCTCCCAGTCTGTGGTTTGTCTTTCATTAGGTTAACAGTGTCTCTTATAGAGCAGAAGTTTTTAATTTTAAGAAGTTCAGCTTATCAGTTTTTTCTTTTATGGATCATGCTTTTCATACTGTATCAAAAAAGTCATCGCCAAGCTGGTCAACTAGATTTACTTCTATGTTATGTCCTAGAAGTTTCTTACCAGTTTTTTAGGGAAATTATTCATGCAGCAGTATAAAACCTGACCTTCTTTCAAGCTTTCCTCTCATCACACAATGCCTTTTCTTTCCCCTTTGTCTTTACTTACCTAAATAAATCTTAATCATTCTTCAAAGAATTCATCAAAGCTCACATCACTCAAAACTTGCCCTGACTGCATCAAGCCACCTTGGCCTCATCTGTCTTTCAACTCTTAAAGCTATGGTAATCTATACTACATTGTTCAATACTATATTATACTCTGTTTAATGGTGCTTTAAAAACCATTTCTACCTGTTACTCATATTTTTTAAGCAGGAGAGTTAGAAATTATGCTTCCTTAGAATAACCAGATTCTTTAAAAATGCCTGGAATTAGGAAGCTGCAAAGTGAAATTTTTAGGGCCTGAGGTTTTATTTCACCTTTGCAACTGATAGCTATATGATCTTTGGCAAACAAGTTTGACCCGAGTATATTTCTTTGTAAGAATAATACCTACCTAACATGGTTGGTGTGGGTATCGACAGGAGATACATGCATGTAAGGATCTTAGCAGTCACCCTAGCACTGCTTGTGCTGTGTTGTTGTTATTATTATATTATTCTTTCTATAAATAAAGTAGACTAGAGTATGAATGAAATAGATTAGTTATAATGAAGATGCAAATATGAAAATACTTTGTGACCTCTGTGTCTCATCATCATTATTATTATTATTATTATTATTATTATTTATATTATTATGCTTAAGGGTACATGATGTATAGGAGAATATTAAACTGAACTAAGAATCCCAGGACACCACATTTCACATCCTGATTTTGTCTTTGTTCTTCTAAATTGGATCCAGCTTTCATAACTGCTTGAGTATTCAGTTTAGTGACCACCTTTACTAGCTCTGTCATCCTGGGAAAGCTGTGTTCCTCTTTTCATTCCTCTCTCCATATCCTGTTTTCTCCTGTTGGAAACCTATTAAAACTATTGCTCAGAATTGTCATAAGGGTTTACAATAAAGAGTGTACCTTAAATAATGAAGATTATTATGTGAAAGTAGCACAGTGTCTCAGATTTTGTGGCTGTTCAATAAATATTACATGTTGATATTTTTCACAGTGAGTGTCCTTTAAAAATCTTCACAAAATTCCCCCTTATACTCTGTCTCCTACACAATTGCCAGAATGGGCCACCCGAAGTCCCAAACAGGCCAGGCTGCTTCTCTGTTTTTCAATGGCCTCTTGCCATGGATAGGAGAGTTAAAGCTCAGCTCCTCAGCTTTGCTCAGCTTCAATGTCTGCTTCACCGTCTCATTTTAATAATATGAAGTGCTGGTAATTTCTGCTTTCTGAGTTCCATTCTTCCTGCTTTTATACTTGGTTAGTTCTTTGAGACTAAGTTCAATTATCTCATTTAGGAAGATCTTGGGCACGTCCTCCTTCTGCCAGGCTAGTGTAAATTTCCTGCTTTTCCAAAGCACCCTTCAGTTAATCGTGGGCCCTCCTCCCAGGAAGTTCCCTGAAGGAAGACAGGCTTTAAATGACCTCTCAAGGTTTTCACAACTCTGTCTTCATGTAAAATCTTTATGTAATACCAATATGGTAGCACTTTCAACAGTAGACATAAGGCACATAATAAACATATGTAATAATTATATGGGTATCAAAATTTGGGGCTATAGATAGTAAATATATCTTCAATAGAATCTCTAGAATGAATAACTTTTTAGGATTAGGCAATATGTTTTTTGTTAATAAAATTATTTTTTTATTCATCTTACTCAATTGGGGAGAACTCTAAAGTGCTTCATAAACATTTATCTCATCTACTCTTTGCTGTTAGTTGATTAGTCCCTTCTGCTTCATATAACTCGGATTTTGTTAAAGTGCCCACTCCCTAATAGCTTATGTCATTCAGGGGTCCCTGATGTCATCTCTAGCTCCAGGGGTCAGTCTAGAAGACTCGAAGCCAGGGGTCGCCAACTTCTCGGACCTCACGGACCACCAGTGGTCTGCGGACCACTGGTTGGCGACTGCTGTAAACCATTGAGGATATTCTCAGCATCCTTTACTATGGATTGGTCCTGGAAAGCAAGCTTAAGCTGATGAGCGTATGCTATTTCCCCCAGGAGTCCAGTGAGCTCAGTGGGCAGGAGGCAGGTCCTTTTTCTCCTTGGTGGAGGAGAGGTTCTCTCTTTCTTGCTTGAAGAACAAAAACGAGAAAGAGCAGAGTATTGTTTGATCTTAGAACATTGAGGGAATCAACTCCGAGGTGGAAAAACTCTGCATACTTGACATTATTGATGGTCTGCATAGGCGAGATAACTTTGCTTATTGTTTAAAATCATTTTGAGACAGATTGCTGGTTAATTGCAATTGAAAGCAGCCTGACTAGTAGCTGTTTATAACTTTGCTTCATATAAACTAAGATATAAAATAATCTCTTTCTGACTCAGCAGTGAAATGAGTATAAAACCTATAACCATCTCCTAGGGAAGTGAGGGTCTAGCTTACAGGTATTTGCATGAGATGTAAGCATAGAATATCACCTTCTCCTCTCCAAGTATGCACAGTTGTTAAATCAGTGCCCACTGGACTTGAGGGGAGAAGAATAAAAAGGGTCCCTGCGCATGAAGGTGTAAGAGGAATCACCAGTGGAGAGTGAAGTATCTTTTCTGGTAGCCAAAAAGCTGAATGTAGTCTCCTTGAGGTCATTTCACTTTTTTCTCTGGATTGTCTAATGGTAGCTGAGAGCAAAATGTCTCCCTTAGGGTGTCACCTCCCATAAGCTGAGGAGCCAGGCGTTAACATGAGGGAGTGAGAGCAGGAAAGGAAGACTGTGTGCTTTCCTGGAGCTGTTAATAATATACTGGACAAGGGCAATAAATAATTGATAGTTGTCACCTTGCTGCTTCTTGGTTATTCATGGGTTTCAAAGCGGTCCTTTATCTTAGCGCCATCTAATCGTGTTACATCACATGCACTCCTCGTCGCCAACATTAATATGTCTGCCAGTGACATGTGCTGCACACTGGCTTTTCAGAGCTTTTACAAACTGCTGATCTGCACCAGTCAAGAGCAATGTAATTGTCACCAGTAGACAGAAATATTGCCGCCAGACAGAATAGTGTAAATAATACAAAAAATACCCCCCAACACCAACAACAAATCTCCATAATTAGGGAAAGGTCTCTTCCATCACATCTGCCTTGCAGCTCTCCTGAATGAGAATTGCGGTCGTCTGGAGGGAAGTGGGCTCAACTCAATCAGGCTAAGCACCTGCATTCTTTCGATTATGTGCACTGCAGAGATGGAGTTCGTGTGGATTCTGGAGCAAAGCAAAGGGAGACTGTGAGTATATTAGATTTTTTTGTTCCTGATGCCTTTACATCCACCTGTAGAGGCACCACAGCAACCTAGCAGTGATTGCCTTCCATGGCAATGCGGCCACATTAACCCACATACAGCAATCCCTAAATTTTGATTATAGGCAGAATGAAAGTACCAAGTGCAGAGGGAATAAATTCAGAAAGGAAGGGAAGGCAAAATATGTGCTTTAACTGGCAGCTAAAACTACTTAGACATTACACAGCTCATTTTATTCTCAAATTGTTCAAGAGAGTGTTATCTAATGGATTCTTTTTATCAGATGCTGCAAGATCTCCCACGCACCTGTGGCAAACACGAGCTATTCCTTCTCTTTCTTGCCAACAGAATCCAAATTTTGAACAGGATGGCAGAATGCCTGGCTAAATACTAGCTTCCTCAGCCTTCTTTGTAGCTGGGGATGGGGGTGAGGTGGGGCAGGTGACAGAGTTCTGGCCAATGAGATATGGGTGGAGGACTGTTGGGGATTTCTGGAGCCACCCTTCCCTTTTCCACTTTCTGCCTGCTTTGAATGTCTGGAGCTAGAGCAGCTCCAACTACAGATTAAGAGACATAAAGATGCAGACCCTGACTTTAGTGTGCCATGAATCAATGGCAACAGTAAACTCCATGTTTGTTTGTTTTTTTTCTTATTTCGGAAAAAGAACCCTCTTTTTTTAAAAGTCACCACAGGTCATGTTTTGTTCTGTTACTTGTTAATGACCACATTCCTAACTATAGACCCAATCTAAAAAGCCATTGCTATAGCTACAACATTAAAACAAGCAAAAATTTAAAAGTCCTTTTAAAAGTCACGTGGAGCAGTGGAAAGAACAGTGAGAGATGCAAATCAAAACAACAATGAGGTACCATCTCACACCTGTCAGAATGGCTATCATCAACAAATCAACAAACGACAAGTGCTGGAGAGGATGTGGAGAAAAAGGAACTCTCCTGCACTGCTTGTGGAAATGCAGACTGGTGCAGCCACTGTGGAAGACAGTATGGAGTTTCCTCAAAAAGTTAAAAATGGAACTCCCATTTGACCCTGTGATCTCACTTCTAGGAATATATCCCAAGAAACCACAAATACCAATCAGAAAAGATATATGCACCCCTATGTTCATAGCAGCACAATTCACCATAGCTAAGATTTGGAAACAGCCTAAGTGCCCATCAACAGATGAATGGATTAGAAAACTGTGGTACATCTACACAATGGAATACTACGCTGCTGTAAAAAAGAAGGAACTCTTACCATTTGCCACAGCATGAATGGAACTGGAGAGCGTTATGCTAAGTGAAATAAGCCAGTCAATAAAGGATAAGTACCACATGATCTCACTCATTTGTGGAATATAATGATCAACATACACTGATGAACAAGGACTGATCCAGAGACAGAGAGGCATTGATTGGACTGTCGGGCCTTGGAGGGAAGGTAGGGCAGGGTGGGGGTAAGGGGGAGAGATCAACCAAAGGACTTATATGCAAGCATATAGGCCTAACCAATGGACATGGACAACGGGGGGGTGAGGGCATGAGCGGGGGGTAGGGGATAATGTGGGGATAAAGAGACATATGTAATATCTTAATCAATAAAAAATATATTTTAAAAAAAGAACAGTGAGGAATACACTAATGAAAGTAGCATTTATTGAGGATGTGCAATGCACCAGCACTTTTACAAGACCTTTACATGCATCACCTCATTCAGTTCTCACAGCAATTTTAGGAAGTATGCTTTGTTATATGCCCATTTTATAAATGGAACAGAGGTCTGGGGAGGTCAGGCAAACTGCCTTAGGGCCCACAGCTAGTGGGGGATAGAGCCAGGACTCTCCAGAGTCTAGGCTTTTAACCACTGTATTTTCTGATTTACGTTTTCCATTCATAAAAGAAGAAAATGAAGTAAAAGTTTTAATTGATGAATCCATGGTCTTGAGTATTACTAGGAAAAAGATTATTTTTTGAGATATAATTTCAAGAAATTTTTGCTTTGTGGAGAATTTTTGTTTCCAGAAGCTCAAAACAAAAATTTAATCTATCCATCCATCCATCATACGGAGATTACCATGGCAACTATCTGCATCACATCTAGCATATTTGCATTGATATATATTCGACTTGCCCAGTTCTTGAACTGTGGTATTAAAGCAACACATTCTTTAAATTTGGATCACTTTTAGTGGAAAAAAGGGGATACATAATTGTAATACCCTCAACAGTAAAGATTTTAAAAAAGGAAATAAACTTCAATTAAAAAACAAAAAATTTGGATCACTTTAAAGTGGATTTGAAATCCAACTGTGGTTTTTATTTTGCTTCTCTGAAGGCTGGTGTGTCTGTTTATTCATTGATGACCACTGAAAATAAGATAATACATATCAAAATGTTTGGAAAATTGTCAAATAAAATACCATAAATACAAATAATTGTGATATCATGGAGGTATTTTGATGTGGTAGAATGAGAATTAGGAAACCCAAATTCTTCTCTTTGCTGTGTCTTCGATCTGCCGTGTGATGTGGGACTGGTCAGCCATACTTTCTTAGCATTGTAGACCTGACTTTTATTTTCTGTGCTAACATAACTCCCTTGCTCCATATTCCTACTTAATAAAAGTGATCTGAGAATATTAGTCACCTGTTTGGATGCACTCATGCAGGGCCTCATCCTTCCTCATTTCCAGCTTGCTTTTATTTGCTCTCATATAAATATGGTCCAAATGTGACTCCAAACTTCGTTTCTACTCTCAAAATGGGCTAATAATAGTAGTTCGTATTTATTTATTGTCATGCCCATTCCCACCAACTTATGCTCTTCCCTCAGCATGAACAAGTTATTTTCCTCCGAGTTACTTATTTAGACTCAAATGTCAAGATCTGCCTCCTCTGTTTGATACTGAATCTTTTCCAAAATGATTCAACTAAATTGTTTTCATTCCTGCAGATGGAGTGGAAGCTCCTCACGTTTGGGAACCATGATTTATTTATTCATATATATACACAAGACCTATTTACCAGTACCCATGTCATAAAATGAGAATGAGTTGTCTCATTCTCCTTCCATGACTAAAGTCAGACATAGAGACCTCAACCAAATGAGTCGTGATATATGTATATATCTTACCCCTTAGATACTTGTCTGCCTCAGCGTTTAGTAAGTTTGACTTTAGGATAGCCAAAATTTAAACATTACAATGATTTAAAAAAATACAGTGTCAGATGATGTATGGCTTCTTACACACGCACATTTGGCTACAAGCATTTGCATTAATATTTGTAAATACAAGTTGCTTTCCTTTGGGCAAAGGATTAAAAACTTCTTCCAGAGAATGACTGAGTTTCCTCTTATTGTCAGTTGAAGGATTTGCAATCCTCTCAGGACTAAAAGAGACTAAAGAGTGATTACAAATATGAACAAGTTTTTGAAGGTGGATGTATGTGTGACAATGTGAGATCTCAAGCTTAAAATACTCTGTGTATGTGCCCTTGAATATCTGTCCTCTTATCATGTGGCCACAGGTGGGTATTTGTTTAGTCCTACACTTCCCGGTTTTAGGTTTATGATCAATGAGGAAGGAGGTAAACACCTTTTTAGTTGGGCCAATGGGAAAACAAACAAAAACGTGATGTCAGTTAATAGGTAGTTTTATATATCTTAAATCAACATACAACTCTCTCAGGAGAACATCTGTTAAATAAATAAAGATGTGTATCTGTTCAGAGTAATGTCCTTACTTTAATTTAGCAAGAAAATAATATTTTCTAGTTCAGTCTGGGAATCTATATCCTCTCTCTTTTTCTCTCTCTTGCTTGCTTCCCCTATATGCAACTTCTAATTATTCACATGAAGATATTATTTCAGTAAATGAAAAATTTAAGAAGCTCTTAGAATGAAATGTCAGAGAGAGCTCAGAAAATTAAAATTCTACCTAAGATAGTTTGGGTCAGGTCTATTGGGAGGAATTATGCAAAATGTAGGCATAAGTTTAAATGATCTTTTATCTGACAATAATTGTTTAGAAGTTTTGGAAATATTATTCTTTATTATGATTACATTAGAATTAAAACCTTAATAATTCTTAATGAGCTAATGCATGGGGCAACTCTGTGGTAAGTCTAGTTTGACATGGTATCTTTAGTGCGTCTGCATAATGTCTATGAGGATAGCTTATGAAGCCAGATTCAGTGGGTTCAAATCCTGCAATTAAAACTCAAAAGGTGTGTGAGTTAACTTTTTTCTGTCTTTATTTTTCAAATAGGATAGACAATAAAGTACTTATCTAAGAGGGCTGTTCTGAGTACTCATGAATTAATATGTATAAATTATTTGGAGTAGTGCTAGGTACATAGTCAATATTTAATAACTATTAGCTTAAAAACCCAAATTATAGATCTACATGCTTTTGAGATTTTTTTGTTTTTCCTGAAGTATAAGTTAGAAACTGCAAATCTTTAAAAAATATTTAGACTTTGCTAGCTGACAATTTCTATAACAGTACATCAGATCACTATAAATTGTGATCCTATACTGTGAAATATAGAAAGCACATAAAAGTTTAAAATTTATTAGGCTATCTTGTGTACTTAATCAGTAATACTGTAGACAGCGTAGTACATTAAAGTGACAGCAAGCTTCACTATTTCTATAGTAACCATAAAATTCAAAGTTGCCTAAAAATTTTTAAAATCTACTAGTTTTCATCAAACTGTATATGTGGTATGGGTCATTTTAATAGAAAAGGTCTTTTGAAGAGCTTTCATGGATGAAAAGCCAAAAACTACTCCAGATTTAAATTTTTATGTACTAGTTGAAAATACATTTTCTGAAAGAAGCAGTTTGAGTACTTAAGAATTTGGGTCTTAAGATGAGAAGCTTGAGTTTGTTTTCTGGGTCTACAAGTAACCTATCTAGATCTCAGTTCTTCATCATCTGATGATAATTCATAGGTTTTTGACTGAAATTAGATCATGTATATGAAAGCACTGTTTATATTTTGCTATTCATTAGAGCACTGTATAATTGTATATTCCCAAACAATGAAGTTCTAATGGAAGCTATTTTAATGCTCCACAAAAAAGAAGTTCTGTGGTCAGATAAGTTTGGGAAACCACTATGTTCTTGTAGCAGCTACACTTTGGGCTTTGCAAGGCCTTCTTACTTCATGGAGCTAAATCAATGCCAGTGTATAAAAACTCAGACACTGCCATTGGTAAACATCCAATTAAGAGGAAGTTCATACTCATGAACTAAGTATTCACTTTCTTATGGGGAAATACTCTTCCAATATTTTTTATGTCATCAAAAGATATTTAAAGTTATAGCATAATACATTTAAGATAATTCAGTGCCAGCCTCTACCAGAAATTCACAAATTTTTACAAGTTTATTTTGCTTAGTGTATTAAGTTCAAAGATTTTGTTTGTTTCATTATTGCCAGAATGCCTGTAGTTGTGAGCACTGTAACACCGTAACCTCTACATATCAAACTAAACTTGTTGTACTTATGAAAGCTAGAAGGGAGTGGGATCATATTGTGTTTGGAATATATTTAGTTAATGAGTTTATTTTATAAATAAACAAACATGTATTATCATTTGAAATATTTATATAGTAAACTAGAGGCCCGGTGCACGGATTCGTGCGCCAGTGGGGTCCCTCAGCCTGGCCTGTGCCCTCTTGCACTCCAGGACCCCTCGGGGGATGTCGGACAGCCAGTTTCAGCCCTGTCCCCACAGGCCAGGCTGAGAGACCCCACCAGTGCATGAATCTGTACACCAGGCCTCTAGTATGCATATAAGATCTTTGGTTAATTTCTTCCTGCCCTCCCCTCTCCCCCCTTTCCCCCTGAGATTCATCAGCCTGTTCCATGTTTCCATGCTTGTGCCTTGAGCATCTGGCCTCTGGTGGTCAGTGTGCATCATAGCTACCGGTCAAACAGTAGAATGGTCGAATGGTCACTTAAGCTTTTATATATATATATATATATATATATATATATATATATATATATATATAGTTTATATATTTATATATAGTTTATATATATACTATATATATATATTATATATATATATTCTTGTTTTGAATCAGAATAGTTAATAGTTTAGTATGAATTAAGCTACCCTTTGCAGTATAATTACAAATAATTCCCAAACTAGGAAATATGGAGCATATACTAATTTGTGTGGCTTGTCCACCTCTGTTTTGAAATACTATAACATCTTTTCAGCATTGGGACTCATCTATACAACACATATTTGAACATATTTTAGCAACCATTTTAGTAGAAACCTTAGCTCCTTTGTGTTTTATTTATGCTTTTTCTTTTGCACTCTCATGTAGCTGTTACATCATTTTTTATATTGATGCAATGGCAAAAATGGGTCTAAATGCTTAAAATTTTCTTTTCCAGTTGTGTTTTGTTTTTGTTTTTGTTTTTTTTTTTTTGTTGTTGTTGTTGTTTTTTTTACAAAGTAACAAACCTATCTTGTGTCTTCCTCCATGGACCTATTAAAAAATGAACAAGGATAGCTCTGTGATATTTTTATCCTTGGCCATCTGATTTGTAAAGAAATACATTAATGGGGACTTCAAAATAATTCTTCATGTACATTCTGGAATTTTTACCTGGATTATATTTTTCACATAAGGATACTAGTTTTATTATTTAGCTATGTGCCCCTGACCTAACATGCATTGGAATGCCAGCAGAGCAGGTTTTAATAAACTCCACCTGAATCACCTCAATGCTGCATGCTTCTTTATGTGCAATAGGGTTTCTTACTTTAAATGATTCTTCAAATGCATTTTCATTGTCAGATTTTTAATTTTGCTTGTGTGACTAAAGGCACACTTATAAAGCACATCTACAAAGTTCCTGGGCTCTCTAGGAGCATTTTCACATCTCTTAGAAGGAATTGAAAGTGAGGATTTCCTGAGTTCTCATCTTCACTCTTATTTTTCAGGAATTAAATTTGTTTTTTGTGGGCCAGTTATAGAAGATTTTTCCTCAGGCCTTTCATCTGTGAAATAGAATTAATGCTGCTCTCAAATAAAATATAGAGAAGAACAAACAAATGCCTTAAAAATGCCCTTGAAGCCACAAAGGAACCATGTATGTTGTTTTTAAACTAGGGGGACAGATACAAGTACATTGAGTAGAAAATCAGCAAAAGCTATTCAGTACTGATTTAGGTAAGAGTTCTGAAATAAAATTCATTTACTTATGCGTGTATTTAGCAAGTGATTATTTATGCCATGCACTGTTTAGGCTCTGAAGAGTAAGAACAAGATAGTCACGATTTATCCCCTTTCAGATACTATAATCTTCAATGTTATGATGAAGAAGTACCAGGTACTATGGGAGTATATAGTGGGAGAAACTAACATGGTCTGGCTGGTTGAAGTGACAGATTATTTCAAGTAGATTAGTATATATATACACCATAAAATTTCATCCACAGCCATTGTGATCCATATGTTAGAAGCAGTTTTCTCGGGTGTAAGGGAAGAGTCATTATAGGTCATGCATCATGGTAGTCAACGGTTTTGATGTCAGCACTATGTCTGGGTTCACTTATGTTATTTACTCAAAAGAGAGTCCTACATTAAGGACTGATGGCCTCAGTGGCTCTCACAGAGAATTTAGATTCTATTTCAAATGCAGCTCCCCGTCATTATCTACTTCACATACACTCTGGAAACAATGATTGTGAAATAACTGTGACCATACTACAATAGTCAAATAGAGATAAAGAGCAGCTGAATAATCATTTTAGCACATAGATAGCTTTACTTCTTCTATCAGAGGACAGTTCTTTCAAAGATTGAGTTGTTTCAGGCTCATGATAGCAGGGATACTAGGATTGAGAAAACTGCTTTGGAAAAAAAAGTCTTCAGTAGAGATTTAATTTGCCTTATATTGATGATACCGATAGTAACTTTTCTCTCACTTTATTAATGAGGATTTAAATATGTAATAAAACGTATTACCTCACTCCTTCCAATTTCTAGCCTTGTAATTTTAAACTTAACTCTTGAGGTTTCCTCATTATAATTAATCAGTATTTTTAAAAAGCCCTACACTACTTTCTATTTATGAAAGAGTTCTTCATATGGTGCAAATCAGACCCTAGTGTGAGTTCTCTAATGGGCTACTATAGGATATTGGGGTGAGCATCAGGGCAAAGATGCTTTGTGGTGGTGTGTCCAGGGGGAAAGGAGGGGAGAAAAAGTGAGTGGGTGGATACTGGGGACTTGTTTCTATCTACTTTGTATTTTTTCTGGGGCCAGGTTTGCATGTGGGATATTTTAAAGCTCAACTGTCAGGTCTTGGTATTATTGCTGTAAAAATTTGCATATGCATCAATTAGAAAAGGAAGGACAAGGGGAGTAGCAGATGAAAGAAACTGGTCAAGTATAAAGGAATTTTTGAACATTTCTGAGATCAATCAATCCATTTTATAGATGAGACAACTGAGGCCAAGAAAGTAGATATGTGTTTTTTCTTGAAATCAAAATCAAAAGTCTGTTATTTATCTTGAATTACCAACTGACTTCTCCTTTCCTTTTCCCCTTTTCTGAGAACATTAGAAAATCATTTGTTGAATTAATCTAACTTTGGGTAAATAGCTACAAATCTCCCATGATGTGTGGTCTCCAGGAGTTTTACTATTTCTAGGTCTCTAGGTCATGCAATGAGCGAATGTTTGTATGTGTGTATGTCTGGGTGGATGGGGGGTGGTAGTGATTATAGCCACACACATGTGTTTAGAAAATCCAAAATTCATTTGGCCGTAAGCAGTCCCCTCTTCACCTAGTGTCTAAACCCATGTGTACTTCAAGAGAATCTTAATCCATATGTTCCCGATTTACTTTCACTAAGTCATCTGTATGTTGTTGGTAAGAGTCCTTTGATGTCTAAGAAGACTTAGAGAAATTTTTATGGCCTCTCTGAGCCTTTGTTCTTTCAAGAGGCAAGCTGTTCTTTGCCTGAATGGATGATACTCTCACTGTAACCATCAGAAAATTTCCTAAATTTGGAAAGGAGACAGAGTGGATCCTAACTTTGACCAAAGGCACATTCTTTTCCTGAATGCCAAAACTCTAGAGAAAAAGACCTTGCCTGACTCAAGAGAAAAATCTTCTGTCAATATTCCAGCATCCCTTTATTTTTTACTTCGATCCTTCTGTGTTCAGGAAAATCAATTTCTCTTGACTTGTTGAGAAGATAGTTTATTAAAACATTAATTTGTGCTTGTTATCTTTTCATTTATTTATTTTTTTCTTCCTCATTTTACACTGTTAGTCATACCCTTAATAATTTCCTGCCTCAGAAAAAATAAATTTTTTTGTAGAACTGAGAGTAAAATCCTAAACTTATTAAAGTCATTATGTAGGCACCCCATTAAAGTCATTATTTGGTGCCCCAGAGAGTAAGAGAAGGAATTGTCTTTCAATGCGGGGAGTTCAGGGAGTTAATCCCCTTGGCTGAGATGGGAAAAGAGAATGATTTGGTCCTTTTGGAGTGGGGATCAAATCTCATTCTTGGCAAAGTCCTATAGAGATGACAAAATCTCAGAAGTGATGGCCAACTAAAGCACTGGTAACTGTACCCCAAGTTCAGGACTTGCAAACCTAGTCCAGTTGCCTACATTCCATACAAGGTAAGGGAGCAGCTAAGCTGCCTGTGACCTACAAGAATCATATGGGCTGTGTCATTGGGCATCTCAGTTGCAACCAGTGTGGAACCAACCATGTGAGAATTCCCTGACATTCTGCTAATAAGCAAGATTCTGGGACTTTTCCTTCTTGGGCAGGTAATCATGACTGGACACTGAAGTGTAGTAGGATGAAGCTGAAGTCACATTTTAAATGATTTAAAAAAAATGTGGGTATGTGATAATTCTGGAATACCCGAGTTTGTGTACTAAGATTGATTTTTGCTATACTCACTTACTTTTATTTTAGAGTGCATAAATATCTGTCCACATATATCCCCTAAATAGTGCTATCTTGTATCAGGTTATGGAGTGAGAGAATTAATGATATAAAAGAAGATTCCATCTCTATCTTCATATTGCTTAAAACAGTTGTAAACAGAGGCAAGGCTGTCACAGTGGTTTTGATTAACTTTTATAGAATGCCTTAATGAGTCACAAGTACTAATTGCTTTAACTCATTTAATTTTTGCAACAATTTACAAGGCAGAAATGTTTAGTATCCCCATTTTACAGATAAGGAAGCTGAGATTTAGAAAGAAGGCAACTTATCCAATGTCATACCAGGTAGTAAATGATCAAGCTAGGACCTGATTTAAGTTATTTGATTCTAGTGTCCATGTTCTTAATCTTAACTCTATTCTGCTTTTAGTAAGCTATAAATAGTTTATGTAATTAAGTGTGAAATAAAGAGAGACTGACCAGCTTCAAAAAAAGAAGAGTCAGTGATGAAGGTTGGAGTGATCAGTGATGGGCTCACCAAGATGTAGGATTTAAAATGACTCATAGAATAGTAAGGTTGTAATGAAACTGAAATATCATTTATCCTGTCTCCTATTCTTTACAGATGTGGAAACTGAGCCCTCATTCACTGACTGAATTTAGAAAAGCAGAGGCAGAACAACAAGATTGAAGGCACAGATATGGGAATAATTACAGCAGCCTCATTTTTATAGTTAGAAACCAACCCAGAGAACAACAGAAGGGGAAAAGTAACTTGCCATGGATCTCAGGACAGTATGGGGTGTGGTAATTGTAGATAGAGGTCCATGAATTCTAGGCCATAGCGCTGATCCAAAGTACAGTATACTTTTAATCTCAAAGTATAATTCCTATCTTAGTATCTTGAATTTTTGTTAGAAAGACTTCTTTCTGGATACCTTGCCATACATAAATCAGACATTTTATCTTGATAGGAGCTAAGATTCTGCATTTCCCACAAGGTTCACACCCCGGCACCCCAGTGATTCAGATATTCATGGAAGTTCGAGGACTACTACTATCGATAGTGGGGATCAGGTATGAGGCAGACACTAGAGACTTTAGAATAGAGAAGAGGCCTAGGATTTATTAGGTTGAAGAACATGGATTGGAGGCCAGAGAGATCAGCCTAGATCTGAGTGTCAGTTATAGTACAGAAAAGGGCTTATGATCCTAGAAAGAGCCTAGAGTGGGTGTGGAAACAAATGAGAATCTATACTAATAATTAGGCTGGACATCTTCTGGACGTCCTTCCGGACAAAGCCATAGCTGCTGCAAGGGCCCACGGTGCGGGAGAGGCAGCGGTGCGGGCTGGTCCAGCATTGCGGCCCCTTTCTCAGAGGCCACAGGAGAGACCCTGCTGCTGCCGCCGCCGCCACCACCACAGGAGATGGGGTGCACCATCACTGTTGCCGCCATGGGAGAGGTCTCGGCACTGCACTGCAGCCTCTTTTGCAAAGGAGAGGCAGCAGCATGGGAGAGGCTGCAGCGTGGGCTGGTCCAGCACCGTGGCTCCTTATGCAGAGGCAGTGGGAAAAGGGGGCTGCGCGGCCCGGTCCCAATGCTGCCCCTTAGTCAGAGGCAGCCACAGAGGCAGTGGCACGGTCCGGTCCTGGTGCCATGCCTCTACAGAGGCTGGACGGGTGCGACCTACTGTGCCTCAACCTCCCACAGCCCCTCTGCCAGCCAGCCTGGATCCAGATTGCCCTCCACCCACCAGTGGGTGAGGGGTGGGGCCAGCACAAAGAAGCGAGAGCCATGGGCCCGCAGCCGTGGTGGCCAGCAGTGGCACCAGCAGCAGGGTGATGGGGGTGGTGCCTTCCCCTGATTGGCCTGGTTGCCTCCTGTAGAGGGAGGCCAGACTGCGGCTTAAGCCGGACCTAAGCTGTCAGTAGGACATCCTCTGAGGGCTCCCAGACTGTGAGAGGGGGCAGGCCAGGGTGAGGGACCCCTCCTCCCAGTGCACGAATTTTCATGTACTGGGCCTCTAGTAGCTGACTAAGACTCAATTTGAAAAAAGATCTAATAGACTTAGTTTCCAGTTAGGTTAGAGCTATCGAATAAATTACTAGCCCTGTCATATCTACCTCATAAATAGTTCTCAGCTACTTCCAGCTTTCTCCATTCTTACATCTCATGTTGCTGCCTTCTAACTAGTTTCCCTGACCTAATACTTGTCCCATCACCACCACTCCCATCCGTTCCCCACTATAGTAAGAGTGATCATTCTAAATGCAAATCCCACCATGTCACTGCTCTGCTTAGAAGTGTTTAAGAGTTTCCTGTTGCTCCCAGAGTCACTTAGATTTACTTATAAAGCCTACAGGGCCCTTCCTAGTCTGGCCTCTGTTACTTCTAAACTACTTTACCTCTCACCACTCCTGTGCCTCTTGATCTCAGCTATGCTAAACTTGTAACATAGCCTTTTTGCAGTTCTGAATTTTATACATGTTCTGCTCACTCTTTATAGTTTCCCTTTCCTCTTATCTGATGAGCTTCGGTTTCATATCCTCCAGGAAGCCTGCCTTGACCACCACCACCCTGCACAGATTGCATTAGGACTTCCTCCTCTATGTTGCCACTGTACTCTGCTTTTGCATTTAATGTGCATTGTCCATGAGAAAAGGCCATGTCTGGATTATGGTTGTAACCCAGCATCTAGAATAGTACCTAGCCCATGACAGGTCCTCATAATGTGTGTACTGAATAAATAAACAAGTGAGTGAAAAGGAGGGAAGAGCCAAGGATATCACCAGCATTTCAGGCGTGATTACCTGAAGGAGTGGTAATGTCAGAGTCTCACTTATCTCTTCAACAGCTTCCATCTTAACCTTAAGGAGACATGGAGACCTTTTTATTTGTCAGGACAAAAACAGTAATGACAAAATCTCCAAGACCTCATCTATTTTAACTGAATCTGTTTCCGTGACACTTAGAAGTCAAGACAGCTCTTCCAATCAGGGAAATAATGGTCAGATTGTGTGTATCAAGACTGAAACTGGTGTCTATCAAACTCTATCTTGGATAAATCATGTTAGGGCAGAGGGCGAGGCACTCACTCATTAAATGGTGGCTTTTACCATTTAAAAGGAACCTTTGTTCCACTGGGAGAGGGAGAGGCAAGAAACAGGGTGTCTGGATCCTGAAGAGAAGCAGCCAGCCACCTACTTTGTGTGTTGACTTTCTGTTTGTGAGATATATAGTCAGCATTTCTAATGAATCTGCTGGAAGCGGCTGGAATATTATGATTTATAGCACCTTCCCACTCTCTATCATAGCATTTTATTAGATGGATGGGAAGCTGGTAGTAATGAGGTTAGGAATGAGAAAACATCCATCAAGCCCTGCTACATCTTCTCAGGAAAGACAACACACTATCTCATATGTCACAGGCAGTGATCTAGGTCACGATGATATAAAATGCGTGATTAAAACCAGGCATTTGACACTAGATAATAGGCATCTAGTTAAAAAATAGCTCTAGTGTTCCCAACTTTTAATTAAACCCAACTCGTAAATATGCACTGTGGTAAATATACTGCAGGATGGGGGTTGTTTATATTCTACCACATAACAATTACCTCCAGAATGGGTGCTTTATGTCACTACATGGTGTTATTAGTCAGGCGATGGGCTGAAATACAAATGTTAAGCTAGTGATGTCAGACAGGCCTGCCACGGCAGTGTCACCACCCACTCCTGCTTTCCCCTCTTTCCTTCCCTGGTATTTCTGCATTCCTCCTTCTCCAGTAGCCTCTCACCCTCTCTCCACCAGGGTTATCAATCTAACATCATACACCTTTAATCATTTCCAGCAATCTCTCGCAGTACATATGACTGCATCAGGACTGCTGGAAGAAGGGAGGTCTTTTAAATACATAACCTGGACATTGTGTTAATCTGTTCTATTAATGGGTTTATTCTTTGACAAGGATTCATTAATGAGAAAGTTGTGTGTGTTTTTTTTTTTTAAAAATATCAAGTTTAGTCCTAGAATGCTAACATACAATTGAATGGGGAGGAGTTAGGAAACAGACTCCTTGAGCAGTTTCTTATTTTATTTTATTGGTTATTTGGTAGTTCCTGAGTGGTGAAGCATGGACCTTGGACAGAGCACTGGTCAAGGATCTAGATGTAACTCACATTAACTGGTTGCCTGACATTTACTGACTCTTAGTTATGCAATTTTAGTGAGCTTTTGAAATTGAAAAAAGAAATGAGGTTTCCAAGATCTATTTCCTCCTGGTGGCCTAGGAATCTGTCACATCAGTGTCAGATTCTCAAACTTTAATGTCACATAAATAAATCTTTTGGGGATCTTGTTAAAATGCAGATTCTGATTCAACACCTGAGAGGTGGGGCCTGAGATCCTATTCTGTATTTCTGAATAACTCCCAGTGAATGCTGAAGTTTACAGACCACACTCTGAGCGGCAAGATGTTAAAATACAAGGATCATTTCTCATCACTGCACATTTTTAAGCTCTGGGTATTTTTTTTTTCCTCTCCCAGCACAATTACTTATTTTTTATGTAGTGCTCATCAGTAGAACACCTACCTTCTTTAAGCAGCATATTGTAGAACCGCTGTCTTTTGGGGAATGGGATGAAGATCATTTCTGAATATACCACTATCCTCATGAAATTCAGTTCAATTCAGTTAATATTTCTCTAGTGTCACAACCCATTCCTGTGATCAGACAACTCCCTGTCAGTGATTCTTCATCCCTTTAGACTCCACATGTTCATGTTTAAGCTCTCCTTTCTTTCTCTCATCTCAAAAGAGATGAAGAGCAGCTGATCACCTGTGGAAGTAATTTTACCTAAATTAGCATGGACAGACCATGTGCTTCAGAGCAAGAAAATTCTGTGGATACACAGGAAGCCAACCAGCCAACGCTGTTCCTGAAGACTAGTGTCTCCTCAGAGCCAGGGAGCAAAAGGTTTCATACCCAGGGCAGTCAAAGGGTTAACCAGCCACAAACAGCTGTGCATGGGCTGGTCGGAGCTGCCTGTGTGCATTTGGAATAAGAAGAGTTTCTTCCTGCATGAGATTTAACTTATTATTTATTTTTTTTAATATGAAGATCATACCTCTATTCTCTTTCCTTTTATTTTCATTCAGTTTTGATGTGATTGCTATAATTATGTGTCAGCTATTACCAAGCACATTCTAATTACTCCACTTATTGCTAGAATGACTGTTACTACATACTGTTCTGTTCATTAGGGAACTCTGAAGGGACTTTCTTGCACATGGCAGGCTCACTTTAGAAACAGTATGATTTTACATTATTCATGATACTCAAAAGCATCATTATTTTGAACAAATGCACAGAATTAACGTGTGATTTTCAATAGGATTTTCTTGACTAATGCAGTTCAGCATTTCCCATTTTTGAACGTGTTGTTGCAAGGAAAATCTCATTATTTGACAGGAGTACAAAAAAAGGAGGGAAAGTTATGAATCAATATTTTGCTTTCAACTCCTAAAGATAGCACCATAGTGTTTTAATTTTCAAATCACTATATTCCTTTATTGATTTTTGTTTTTAACTGTATGAGTTGGCTGGCTTTCTGAATTCTAAACTCAGCTTCTCTAGTGACTTATGGTGTCTTGAGCAATGATCAGTTGAGCCTACCTTTATCCATCTATAAGACTATTTGACTAGAGGTATTTTTCGATTTAATGATGTTGTGAATTTAACATGTTGATTTTTAAATGTAAGACAATGTCAATATCCCCAAATCTTGGAAAAGCAAAGGCTATTAAATTTAACAAAATTTTATTGATTTTACTTAATGTATTCTAAGCTTCTCATTGAAAATCACTTCTGTACCTCTTTACTCAGTGAATATATAGAAATAGAACCTAATTTAGCATAAAGTTGGTATACTTTTATAGATGTTAATTATTTCAATTCTTATTATATTTTTTGATGATTCTAAAATTTCAGTAAAATATTATTCTCATCTCTCCCTCTTATCACCCGTTCTCTAAACTGACCAGAGAAAAGTAAACTGTACCTGGGAACTAAGGATAAATGTTTATGAGAAGATTTTTTTCAGTCTAAGAGGAGTAAAACATCAATCCTGAATGTAAAGAAAGGGAACACAATTTAAAAGTACTATCTGCAGGTATAATTGTAGATACTTGCTTTGTACTTGCAATAAAGTTTAAAGATCTTTAATATTAAATATTAAGTATGAGAAAGAATGACATATTGACATGAAGAGCTGGGAAGAAGAGGTAGGAAAATTGGGAGCTAAGTAAGATGAATTTTAAAAAGGTAAGAAAATAATGTATAACACTAGAATTAATATCTGCAGAAAATAAAATGAGCAGTGTGGAGAAAAATTTGAGAATCTTAACAAGAATATAGAGAAATAGGTTTAAGAAGGAAAATATCTGTATCAGTGGTTAGAGATTTGGAGATCAGAACAAGTGTAACAGAAAATGTAATATCTATAAAAGATGAAAATGTTTCTTATCAATGAAAACCTTTACCTGAAAGAAATTAATTCATTATAAACCAGGAAAATATATTCAGTGAGAGAAAACTATAGGCATATTCTGAAGAAATGATTAAATTTAAGTATAAAGACAGAGCCTTCAAGCATCTAATCAGAAATAATAATAAAAGAACTTTCTTAAGAAAACAATACCATTTACAATTGCATAAAAAAATAAAATAAAATATCTAGGAATAAATTTAACTAAGAATGTAAAAGACTTGTACTTAGAAAATTATAAGATACGAAGAAAGAAATTAAAGGAGATACAAATAAGTAGAAGCATATACCATGTTCATGGATGGAAAGAATTAACATCATTAAAATGTCCATACTACTCAAAGCAATCTATAGATTCAATGCAATTCCTATTAATATACCAATATTAATAAACAAACCAATAAACCAACAGGTGTGTTTCACAGAAATAGAATATATATTTTAAAAATTTATATGGAACCACAAAAGACCTCGAATAGCCAAAGAAATCTTGAGAAAGAAGAACAAAGTTGGAGGAACCATGCTACCTGATATCACACTATACTATAAGGCTATAGTAACCAAATTAACATGGTACTGGCCTAAAAATAGACACATAGATAAATGGAACAGAATAGAGAGCCCAGAAATAAACCCAGGCCTTTATGATCAATTAACACATTGTTTGCGGGTAGTTTTTATCGCGTGCTAACAGGTGGTGCGGGCCATTTTTGCTAATTTTTTTGCGCAAATGGCAACGTTCAGTAAAATTACGATAACTTTAGTTTTACATATTTTTTTAACGAAACTTTTTGTGATTTACTATAAAATGTATACTGAATTATTTTTCTTAGAATCGCACTGAATGCGTGGCGAGGCAGAGAATTGTGTGAAGGGATGACTCTACGCAGTTGAATAGATTACCGTTATACCTGGAAGTACATACATAATTCACCATTGTATGTGTTAGAGACCCAAATTTTGTCCTTTGGAATTCGTATATCTGCATGTTAGCATCCCTTTAGAGCAATAAAAAAGTATAAAAATAAACGTATTTATACGTTACCCGCATTCTACCGCTAGTCTATAAAAAACATATTAATACGTGTCCCGCGCTCTACTACCAGTCAACGTAAAACATATAAATACGTTTCCCGCATACAATGTGTTAATATTTGACAAAAAAAGGCAAGAACATACAATGGGATAAAGACAGTCTTTTCAATAAATGGTGTTGGGAATATTTGTGCAAAAAATGAAACTAGGCCAACTTTTTACACCACACATAAGAATGAACTCAAAGTGGATTAAAGACTTGAATGCTAGAATTGAAAACATTAAAATTCTAGAAGAAAACATGGGCAATAAAATCTTGAACATGTCTTGTAGCAATATGTTTCTGCTATATCTCCAATAACAAGGGAAACAAAGGAAAAAAAATAGGACTACATCAAACTAAAATGTTTTTGCACAGCAAAGGAAATCATCGACAAAATGAAAAGACAGCCCACTGAATGGGAGAACATATTTGCCAGTGATACATCTGATAAGGAATTATTATCTAAAATTTAT
This sequence comes from Myotis nattereri, assembly GCF_964212035.1. Lineage (NCBI taxonomy): Eukaryota > Metazoa > Chordata > Mammalia > Chiroptera > Vespertilionidae > Myotis > Myotis nattereri. Next base: position 48,668,375 of record NC_138087.1, read on the forward strand.
AAAGAAATTATACAACTCAACAACAAAAAATCCCCAAACAATTCAATTAACAAACACTTCTCCAAAGAGGACATGCAGAGGTCCAATACACATATGAAAATATGTTTAATGTCATTAGTTATCATAAAATGCAAATTAAAACCACAATGAAATATCATCTGACACCTGTCAGAATGGATATTATCAATTAAACTAGAGGCCTGGTGCACAAAATTCGTGCCCTCGTTGGGGGGGGGGGTGTTACTCAGCCCACCCTGCACCCTCTCGCAGTCCTGGAGCCCTTGGGGGATGTCTGACTGATGGCTTAGGCCTACTCCCCACATGGCAGTCAGATATCCTTAGTGCTGCTGTGGAGGTGGGAGAGGCCCCTGCCACCACCACTGCGCTCGACAGCTGTGAGCCCAGCTTCTGGCTGAGTGGTGCTCCGCCTGTGAGAGCAAACCACCAGGGTGCAGCTCCTGTGTTGAGCGTCTGCCCTCTGGTGGTCAGTATGCATTGTAGTGACTGGTCATTCCTCTGTTGGGCCAAAACCGGCTCTCCAACATCCCCCAAGGAGTTCTGGATTGCGATCAGGTGAGGCCAGGCCAAGGGACCCTACTGGTGCACGATCGGGTCCAGGAAGGGATGCGGGAGGTTGGCTAGGCAAGGAGGGACTGCAGGAGGGCTTCAGGGTGTGTCTGGCCCACCTAGCTCAGTTCTGATCAACCAGACCCCAGCAGCTAAATTACCAGTTGGAGCGTCTGCCCCCTGGTGGTCAGTGCACATCATAGTGAATGATTGAGCAGCCTTAGCATATCATTAGCATATTACACTTTGATTGGTTGAACGGCCAACTGGATGATTGGACACAGCTTATTAGGCTTTTATTATATAGGACCAATAAAAATAAGTGTTGGGGATGATGTGGAGAAAAAAGAACCTTTGTGCACTGTGGTGGGACTACAGATTGATGCAGCCACTATGCAGTTACCTAAAAAGATAAAAAAATGAAACTGCCTTATGACCCAACAATTCCACTTCTGGGAATATATTCAAAGAAACCTGAAACACTGATTCAAAAGAGTATATGCATCCCTATGTTCACTGTAGTGTCATATACAATAGCCAAGATTTGGAAGCAGCCCAAATGCCCATCAGTAGATCAGTGTATAAAAAAAGCTGTGGTACATTTATACTATGGAATACTACTTAGCCATAAAAAAGAAAGAAATTTTACCTTTTTAGGTAGCATGGATGGACCTGGAGAGTATTATGCTAAGTGAAATAAGCCAGTCAAAGACAAATGCCATATTATTTCACTTATATGTGGAGTTTAATGAACAAAATAAACTAACAAACAAAATGGAAACAGACAAATAGGTACAGAGAACAGTGGATAGCTGTCAGAGGGGAGGGGAGGTTAGGAGCCTGGTTGAAAAATTAAAGGGATTAAAAATAAAAGCAAAAAATCTATTAGACACAGCTAACAGTATGGTGATAACCACAGGGAAAGGAGGATGAAGGGTGATAGAAGAAGGCAAAGAGGTTATAAATGGTTACTGAAGGAGTCTTGACTTGGGGTGTTGAATACACAAGTAATATACAGATGATGTTTTATAGAATTGAACACCTGAAATTTACCTGATATTAATTTTTATTAACCAGTGTTACCCCAATTAATTTAATAAAAGTAAAAACCACAATGAGATATTATTTTACACTCATTAGATGGCTATATAAAAAAATAATAACAAGTGTTGCTGAGGATGCAGAGAAATTGAAACTCTCATATACTGCTGATAGGAATGTTTAAATGGTGCAGTTGCTTTGACAGTTTCTCAAAAGGTTGAACATAGAGTTACCATATATCCCAACAATTCCACTTTTAGGCATATTACCCAAGAGAAATGAAATGAAAGCATGTTCACACAAACGCTTGGGCACAAATGTTTATAGCAGCATTATTTATAATACCCACAAAATGGAACCATCTCAAATGTCTAAAAACTGATGAGTGGGTAAACAAAATCTACACTAATAAAAGACAAACATGCAAATTGACCATACCTTCACTATGCCTTAAGCCACGCCCACCAGCCAATCAGAGCAACTAGATGCAAATTAACCCAACCAAGACGGCGGCCAGCAGCCACGGAGCTGGAGCAAGCAGGAGGCTTGGTTGCCCCAGTGATGGAGGAAGCCAAGCTTCCCGCCTGCCGCGGCTGGCTCTGAGCTCCACTCAAGGCAATAAAGCTTCAATTATAGAAGATAAACAAACCCCAGATACCTGCTTTCAGCTGGCAGTGGCCATGGAGCTGGAGTGAGCAGGAGGCTTGGGTTGCCCCTGGCGATGGAGGAGGCCAAGCTTCCTGCCCGCCCTGGCCAGCTCTGAGCTCCACTCAAGGCTACAAAGTTTCAATTATAGAAAGTAAATAAATCCCAGAATAAAAAAAAAGAAAAAAAGGAGAGGCTGGAAGCTTCTGTTGCCGGGGGGCTTGGCCAGTCTGAAAACAGCCCTCAACTCACCCAGACTGACCAGGCACCCCAGTGGGGACCCCTGACCCTAAAGGGGGTGTGACCAGCCTGAAAACAGCTATCAGCCCCTCACCCAGGCTGGCCAGGCACCCCAGTGGGACCCCCACCCTGATCTGGGACACCCTTCAGGGCAAACCAGCCAGCCCCCACCAGTGCACCAGGCCTCTATCCTATATAATAAAAGGGTAATATGCAAATTGACCCTAACAGCAGAAGGACTGGGAATGACTGGTCACTATGACACACACTGACCACCTGGGGGCAGATGCTCAATGCAGGAACTGTCCCCTGGTGGTCAGTGCGCTCCCACAGGGTGAGCTCTGCTCAGCCACAAGTCAGGCTGATGGCTACCAGCACAGTGGTGGTGGCGGGAGCCTCTCCCGCCTCCTCAACAGCACTATGGGTGTCCAACTGCAGCTTAGGTCTGCTCCCCGCTGGTAAGTGGACATCCCCTGAGGGGTGCTGGGCTGCCAGAGGGATGTCTGACTGCCAGCTTGGGCCTGATCCCCCAGGGAGCAGGCCTAAGTCAGCATATGAACATCCTCCGAGGGGTCCCAGACTGCAAGAGGGCATAGGCCGAGCTGAGGGACCCCTCTGAGTGCACCAATTTTTGTGCACTGGGCCTCTAGCATGATATATCTATACAATGAAATGTTATTCAGCAATAAAAAGAAATGACGTCCTGAAATATGCTACAATTTGGGTGAACCTTGCATACACTGTGCTAAGTGAAAGAAGCCAGTCACAAAGGGTCATAAATTGTATGAATCCGCTTATTTGAAATGTCTAATATAGGCATATCCATGGAGATAGAAAGTGGATGGGAGCTTGGAGGAAAATGAGGAATGACAGCTAATGGAGGTGATAAAAATGTTCTAAAATTTTGATGATGGTTGTTGTAAAACTCTATACTATCAGCTATTGACTTGGACACTTTAAATTGATGAATTGTATGGTTTGTTAAAAACTTTTTTTAAAAAAATAAAAAACCTCTTAACAAAACAAAAAACATAAACACAAAAGAATTTTCCCTGCATTTCAGCCCTTCCCTCTACATAAATAGTATTAGTAATGGGAAACCGTGAAATAATGCAAGTTTCATCAGAAAGAGTTTCTAATTCAATAATTTCAGACCAGTCAAATCATATTGAAGCGGGAAGCAAACCATATCAGATAGGCAATGGCAGTGATTCAGTCATGTATATTTCTTGGGAGGAAAAATTAACCAAACATAGCAGTTAGGGAGGAAGACTAGCAGTAAATATAAAACCAGGTAAATTTACTATTAAATAAGATTACTTGTTTATAAATAAGAGTCACCAGTGGGATATTAAATATTATTAATAATTTTTGAAAGAGATGATATAAAATGTGAAAAAAATGGTAAAGAGGGTCAAGTACATAAACTAAAGCAAAATAGTTGGGAAAAAAGCTAAAAGGAATGAATTTCCTTGTTTTACATAAAGGAGTCAATGGATATTGCTAATTAGAATATAATGTTCAACTGTGCTTAGAAAAACTGACTAGAAAAAGGATAGATAACATAATTTATTAAAGAAAATATTTTAGAAATGTTGAAAAAGCATAGGCAACAGGTAGCATAAAACAAAACAACAATCTTTTATTTATATTTCAAAAAAATAAAATAGACTAGGTAAAATATTGCTACTAAAACATAACCAGGATTGGATAAAATTCAGCTCTATGCTTTATACAAAAACTTTACTTAAAGTAAAATTATAGAAAGTAGTTAAAGAGTAATAGCTGCAAAAAGTTACCAGGCAAATGCAAAAGAATAAAGCAGTTTGTATCAAATTAATATTAGTGCAGATTTCAAGGCATTATTTGATTAAATGAGTGCAAATGCAAAGCAAATAACCATTAAGCCTCATTATTGTACATTTAAAAATGGAATAACCTGCAATGTGGCATGGATGTCATGAACTTTATTTGATGAATATCATAGCTTAAAATTGAAAAAACTATTAGAAATATAAGAAGTTGATATAATCATGTTAGTAACACAAATATGGTAGTATTACTTTTAGTTCTTGACAGATGAAATTGAAAAAATACAATTAAGGAAATAAAGGGTGAATATTAAAACAATACTATTGATTTAATAGGAATATATCTAACTCAACAACTTACATAAATAAAATATATTTTATTTTGGATTGCCCTAAATATTTTACAAAATTGATCATGTTATACATTTCAATCAATTCCCCAGATCATAAATTTTAAAGACTGTATCCTGGTCAAATGTAAATAGTAAGAACATTAACAATAAAGAATATAAATAAAACACAAAAGGAAATTTCGGCATTTATGTTATTGTTAAGAAGTAAAAAATGAAATTACACACTAATTAGAAAATAATGATGAGAGCGGTTCACATAATATTTTCTGGTAAATGGCAAAAATTATAATCCAGAAGTAAATTATTTGTTTAAACTATTTAATTATTAAACAAATAAAGTCCACAGATTAAAAAATTTAATGCATGGAGTAGATAAAAACAAAACAAAACAAGAAACAGTAACAGAAGGAATTACTGAGTACAAATTTAAAAAAATATTTTTATTGATTTCAGAGATGAAGGGAGAGGGAGAGAAAGTGATGAGAGAGAATCATTAATTGGCTGCCTCCTGCATGCCCCACACTGGGGACTGAGCTCGAAATCTGGGCATGTGCCCTGAGTGGGAATTGAACACTGAGCTCCTCGTTCATAGGTTGTTCAACCATTGAGCCATGGCAGTTGGGCCTGAGTATAAATTTAAGAATTAATGCCCATAAAACAAAACAAAACAAATAAGTTTAAGAATTGATTCTTAAGGAAAAAAATATTGGTAGTCTTTAACTACATGATAAATATAAATGAAGGGAAACACTCAAACATACACATTTGCAATTGATGACTGAACCTTTCTTTGGCTTTTATGATGCTCTGACACTGGAGTTCCTTCTAGCTCCCTAGATCTTCATTTCCTTTGAAGTTTGCTTTTCCTCTGTGACCTCCACATATTGGAGCTCACATAGTTGATCATTAGCTCTCTTCTCCCATGGCTCTGAATGGCATTCAGTTATCTCTGATTTCCAAACTTACATTCTGACCGAAATCTGTTCTTTGAAATTTGTATATCCATCTCTCTATTTTGTATTTTTGGAGATATGACATGTAGTTAAATCTTGGAGATTAAACATGGTAAATTGAACTCTTGATTGCTCCTTTTCCCTCAAAAATGTTTCTAAGCTCTTCATCCCTATCTCAGTAGTTGACAAATTATCTCTTAGTTTCATAGACCAAGAATCTGTCTTGATTGTTTTACCTTTTCATTTCCCTCTAAGGTAAGTCCTATTATTCTCCTTCCATATAATATAACCCAATGTATTCTCTTCTCTCATTTCCTAAGCCCCACTCTGGTCCAAATTGTGAGTCTCTGTTGCCTGGATTACTGCAGCAGCCTCCTTATTAGCCTCTCATTTCCACATGTGCCTCCTCTACACTATTTAATCTCCACACAGCAGTGACAGAAGGTCATCTTTTTAATAAAAACATATTAAAAATTCTTTGATGGATTGCCAGTACAGGTAAAATACTATTTAGTCCACACAAAAATCTGTACATGAATGTTTATAGCAGCTTTTTTTCACAGTTGCTCAAACTTGGAAGCACCAAGATGTCCATCAAGAGGGGGGGTAGATAAACAATGGCATTTACTTTAGTGATAAAAAGAAATGATCTATGAAGCCATGAAAAGACATGGAGGAAACGTAAATGCTTATTACTAAGTCAAAGAAAAGGCTACATATTGTATGATTCCAACTATATGATGTTCTAGAAAAGGCAAAACTTTGGAGACAATAAAACAATCAGTGGTTGCCAGGGACTACATGGAAGGAGGAAGGGAGGAATGGATAGGTGGAGTCATTCTGCATGACACTGAAATGGTTGGTACATGACATTATATGTACATCAAAAACTATAGAATGTACAATACCAAAAGTGAATCCTAATTTAAACTATGGATGTTAATAACAACATGTCATAAATTATTCAAATTACCCTAACTTTCATCAATTATAACAAATATAGCCATTAATGTAAGATGCTAGTAATATGGAAACAGGGTGGGGGTGGTATGGGATGGTGAAGTGGGGGAGTAAATGAGGATGGAAGGGAAAGGTGTTATATGGGAGTTTTCTATACTTCGTGCTCTATTTTTGGGTAAACCAAAAAACTTCTGAAAAGTAAAGTCTAGTACTTTAAAAAGGTATCCAGATTCTGCTATAATTCACAAAATGCCTATTACAAGCTATCCCATTCTTGGATATGGATGACTGAATTATTTTTCATTTTACATAAAGAATTCTGCAAACCTAGTCACACTTCCCTCTTTTGATTGGATTGCCAGTACCTAATCTTCTTTATAGAAATTTCCCAGCAACCACTGAAAGACCCACATATTTATACCTGTGCAACTCTCTGCACCCGGCCCACCCGACTCCCTGTGCGGCAGACATGTCACACTTCTTTCTGTACCTCACACACAGCAGGTTCTGGCCTGCATTGGAATATTTGGGGGATTTTTTTTTCTTCCTTTTCTTCACAGAGCTGGTTCTTCCTAATCTTCTAGGTCTGAATTTAAATGTCACCTTGCCCTAGCCGCTTTGGCCCAGTGGGTAGGGTGTTGCCCGTGGACTGAAGGGTTCCGTATTGGATTCCAGTCAAGGGCACGTACCTTGGTTGCAGGCTCGAGATCCCAGGCCCAGGTCGAAGTGTGTGTGGGAGGCAACCAATACATGTGTCTCTCTCACGTGGATGTTTGTCTCTCTCTGTCTCTCCCACTCCTTTCTACTCTTTCTGAAAATCAGTGGAAAAGCATCCTCGGGTGAGGATTAACCAAAATAAATAAATAAATGTCACCTCACAGTGAGGTGTTCCCAGACTTCTCTAACTTTGAACTCCCTTAGTCCTGTAGACCTACCCCAATTATTTTCTATTACTGTGTTTAATACCTTTGTACCATTTATTATAATTTATAAGTACTTATTTGTTTGCTTAATTGTTTACCATTGTTATTACCAACAGACTTAGAGATCCTAAAGGGCCCTGAAACCATATATGTTTGTTCATCAGTAATTACCTAGTGATCTGAGCAGTGTCAGGCACAGAGCAAGTAATAGAGAAAATGATTCTTAGATCAGATATGGAACCTATGGAATACTATGAATGAATGTCATGAACAACTTTTTATTCTAATTAACTTGACAAACTTCACAAAATGGAAAATTTACTAGGAACATATAAATTTCTAAAAATAATTCAAGAGGGAATAGAATATCTGAATAGTCATGGAACAATTTATATTTTGTTAAATACCTAACTCTGAAGAGGACACCAGGTTAGTAATATTTTAAGGATGATTTTCTCTAAACCTCAAAGGAAAAAGCAATTCCTATATTATTTAAAATGCTATTGAGCATAGAAAGAGATGAATTGATCCCCAATTCATTTTGTGAATTGCAAAATATAGCCAGTTCATGCACGAATAAAGATTCAAAACCCCCAAATAAATAATAGCAACTCAAATACAGATTGTACTAAAGTAATGCTATGCTATGAACATTTTATTAAGTTCAGAAAAAGATGGATTGATCCGCAACTCATTTTATGAATTGCAAAAATAGCTAGCTCACTTAAGAATAAAGATTCAAAAACCCAAAATAAAAAATGGCAAGTCAAATACAGCATTATATTAAATTACTAATTCACTATGAGCATGCTGGTTTTATCACAAACATGTAAAGAAATTTTAAAAGTAGAAAATTTATTAAAACAATTCATCATATCATGAGATCAAAGAAGGTGGAAAAGTTATGTAATCATCACAGTTGATGCTAAAAGGCATTTGAGAAGTTTAACTTCAATGTATGAAGAAAAAGTTTTTGTAAAGTAGGAATAGAATAATAAAAACTATTCTAAATCCAAAGCCCATATTTGAACTAAATGTAAAAATCTAAAGGAAGTGTTAGTAATATTTTAGAGCACTTTTTTTTTTTTTACCTCTGTAAGTCCCAATTGACATATCTGTAAAATGAAGATAAATAATTGAATTTATGGGGTTGTGACAAAGATTATATCATATAAGGTATATAAATAGCTTTAGTTTACACAGTACCTAGCACACAGTGACAGAAGCTAATTTGTGTTTATTTCCTCTCTTTATCTTTAAAATATTGAGGGTAGTTTCATTTTGAATGATGAATGAATGAATAGAAGCTCAAGGCAACTTACAAGGAAAAGACTGAAGTAAGACAGTCAGAAGAGGATGATATGAGGGCCCAGAAAAGCAAAGCTTAGGAAGAGGGGCTTTGGATCTAGAGGTGCACGTTCATAAACTTCAGCACGGAATGACCTCATAGTAAACCCATCCCGTGGAAAAGCTGATGCCAATAGACCAGAAGAAAAGAATTACCAGGAGGGTTATTCTAAGTGTTCCGAAGAACCTACTATTTCTGGCTTACCTGGCCAGGTCATACATGGCATGTGTCTCAAGACCTCATTGGCCAGACTTTCTGAGAATCAAACTCATGTTGCTTGTGCCTTACCTGATAGTCATTTAGTTATGGTTTGAGGTAGTCTTGTGCCATTTTGATGTTTTAAAATCTCATACTCCAATCCATTAAGTTTTCTAGGGAAGATGGTTCTCTGATACAGCCCAAGATAGCCATAAATCCTAAGAGGACCACTGGGTATAGAACAGTGTATGGAATGGAATAGTTTCTCATTCTAAGATTTTTAGTTTTTGAGGCTGGCCCAGGTCATGCTGGTCTGGGGATGATGGAGAGTTGACACTACTGTGACAAATATTATGTGACTATTAATAATACATGTAAGCATTATCATTACATTTTAGTTTTGCCTTGGAATTCCTATCCAATAATATAGGAAAAAGAATTTGTAAAAGTATTGGAAATATAATTATATTTAAATAGAAGTACTAGTTACTTAGACAATTTAAAAGAACTTACTGTAAAACCCCTAGGACTAATAGTAGATACAGAGTTCAATAAGGAGGATTTCTCACAAAAACATATACACAAATTCACACAATTTTTATAGATCAGTCAGCAATAACAATTAAGGAAATATAAAGGGAAAATGCCATTCAGAATAGCAATATAAATTCGAGCTTAAAATAAAATCTGGAACATCTATCTTAAAACAAAACATAAAATCTGTATAAAACATTTACTGAGAGATTAAGAAGAATAATTAAACAATTGGAAAGACCTACCCTGTCCCCAGACAGGAAAAATAAAGATTTTGAAGCTGTCATAGTACCCCAAATTAATCTAAAGTTATATAGTGCAATGTGTTTTTGGCTGTATCTGATGAAATGATTTTGATGTTGTGAAATATAAGCAGCTATAGTAACAAAGAAGAAAATATTAATTTAGAAAGAATAACATCTGTAGTACCAAATATTCAAATGACTTATAAAGCTACAATAATTAAAACAATGTGTCAAAAATAGACCAATGGATTAAAATAAAAATCTAGAAATAGATCCAACTATATGTTAAAAACAGAATAGTAAGTGGAGATGACATGAAAAATGATGCTGGAAATTTTGGCTAACTAGTAAGGAAAACAAAAATATCAAAGCATACCTTACATTACATAATGAAATAAGATTTACATTTTTACATGATTTATCTATTTAAATATAAGAAAATCTATATATATAAAAGCCTAAGCGACTGTTACAACTAAACTACTGGAACGACTAGAACAACTGGAGCGACCAGTTGCTATGACGTGCACTGACCACCAGGGGGCAGATGCTCAACACAGGAGCGGCCCCCTGGTGGTTAGTGTGCTCCCACAGCTAACCTTTCTCAGCAGGCCAACTTCTCCCAGTCCTTCCCCGCAGCTGGCCACCTCCCCCCCCCCCCCAATCGGCCCAATGGGGGGAGCCGGCTGGCCAATCTCCCATGGTCCCTCCAGCTGGCCAGCTGTCCCAATAGGCCCCTCCCCCCATAGACCCACCTCCCCTGGCCCCTCCACCAGGCCAGCCTGGCCCCACCCCCGATGCACCCTGATCGCTGGCCAGGCCAAGGGATCCCACCTGTGCACGAATTCATGCACCAGGCTTCTAGTTGAGAAAAGGTTATAAACTGATACTTATCTAAATCAAAGATGTGGAAATCTTTTGTAAACTTAAAATAAGTCTTTTAAAAACATTATGAAAGAAGTCAATGGATTTGTTTCTAAATGGCATCAATATAAATTTTTAAATCAATGTTCTCTTGATGTGTAAGTTATATGACCTCATATTTTAGAAGTTTGGTTATATATGTATATATAATTTTTTAATTTTTTCTTTTTATTGGCAATAATAAAGAACATTTACATGTTTCCCAGCCTCACAGATATGTGATGATAACCTTAATCTAACCAACTAATTTCATGCTTATTATGCATTGTTCATTGGCACTCACCAGCCAGCCTGTTTAGGGCTGAAAAAGAATATAGGATATGTGATTGCAACTTGAGTGTGTTACTGAGTTTGTCTTGGCTATAAATGATAATTTTAGAAACAAAAAAGAGCAGTGAAGATAGCGCATGAAATCCTGGGGATTAAATCTTATTTGTCCTTTTTATGTCTGTTGCTTACTAGTAGCTTATTGCCTGGAAAATGAAAGTACACAATTAATACTGGTTTAATTTACAGAACTGCTATTTCTCAACAATCATAGAAACTGTCCATGTCATCAGTGGTAAGAAGGACTCGATTCATATTTACATGTTTATTGTTTATATACAAAATTTCTTGTAGGCAATATTTATTATTAACTACAGGGGAGAGAGAAACAGTTTTAGGTGCTCAGAGAAAATAGAAAGATTTGGAAGTCAGTGGTTTAGTTTTGAGTACATGATAAACACATTATAAATGCTTTACAACTCTATAAAACCCACATTCATTTTCAAGAGTGCTAAGTGTTCATGAAATACAGAAAAAAGGAATTATTGGAAATCATTGTGTTAAAAGCCTTTAATTTCTGACTTTTGCCAGCGAGTTTCTCTCCACTCCAAAGGATAATATCAGTCATTTATATTTTGAATTACATATTACTTGAAATGACTTTCAAGTTAATTATTAAGGTCTACTTGGATGGCTTTGAAAGCTAAGTTTTACCAACCTTGCCACACTTGGGAATTGTGGCTTTGAAAGGAGTAAAAATTCCTCTTTCTTGGAAGGTACTGGCAAATATCATATAGTGAAGCAGGTCTTCCAGACACTAAGATAAATGTTCTTGATTTGATTATGGGTCAAGAATAGTTCTATGGAAAGAATAAATAAAAATCCCTAATGTGACTATAAGTTGCTTTTTTGATGCCACCATGATCCTCATGGCAAGGGTGATTTATTATGTAGGGTTATATAGTCCAACTCTTTTTTTTTTTTTCAAACAAATCACATGCTTCTATTACTATGATAATATGCAAGCAACTATGACCACTGTTGAATGCTTTCTCAGCCACATCTTTTATGCTGTGCCAATTAAGCAGAAGGTGGGGAATGTTGGCAAGGGGATTTAAATGTCTCATCTAAAGGTCAACACCTAACAACAGGACAGCGTTTATCCTGAACTGGACTGTAGAGTCAGCACTGGGATTGAGCCCAGTTGCTGTTGGGGGACCTAAATATACAGTTCTCCAAATGAGAGCAGGTGGTGTCAAAGGAGCTATACTGGTGTTCAAGACACATCCTAAAATAGCTTTAAGCTTCTCCATGACCTCATTTTGCCATGCTGGCTTGCTTATGAGTGTGCTTTTGGGTGGTGTTAATGTTCTAGCATTAGCCATTATAATTTATGGACTGACATAGCATCGTTAACACTGAACATGGATTGTACTCAGTAGCCAAAGCATAACTTTTTCCCCTCTATGTTTCCTGCAGCTGGCCAGTGTTTTGTAACCAGGGCACCAACTCTGGAGCCAGCTGGTAACTTTAGATGTTTGATTGGGTGTGCTATTGGCATTACAGACATGGTTAACCAAGGATAATATTAGAGTATGCATGGCAGTTTCAAGGTTTCATGCTATTAGACAGAACTAGTTTTAGCACAAGACAAAACCAGAAAACTGTATTTATAGTAAGATTTTATTTAATAAAAATGTTTTATGCAAGATAAAGCTAATGGAGATTATTTAGCCTTTGAATAGGTGAATGAGTTAGCAATTTTTTAAATTAAATTTTTATTTTTTATTGAACTAAGCCAATGTATGTGGTGTATTTGTGAAGATTAATAATGTTGTAAGACTTATGATGAAAAATAAGTAGGCCCTTCCCTTGACTTCTTTTCTATCTCAAGTCCTGCTTCCAAGGGCAACTACTTTCCACTCCTTTTAGATGTTTTGCCTGAATTTGCCACCATGTTTCTAAATAACACAATTATACTTATGGTTCTTGATTCTTCAGTTTTAGAAATTATAGATTGACTTTCTATTATGAAAGATGAATATTTAACTCTCTTAAACCCCTTTGCCCCAACACACATTCTCCCATCCTCCTATCCTCCCATCCCCTTCTCCCATCCTCATTGTCATAATTTTTGAGGAGATTAGTGTTAGATACTTTTCTCATTACAACTGTATATAATCATTGGTTTTTAATGGGGGCAAGAATAGGAACTTTTAAACTATGCATCAAGATATTACCATAATTTAGGTTAAGGGGTTTGATGCCATTAAGGTGATGCCCTGATACGACTGTAGGGGCAGAATGATACAAGGAATATAAAGGGACAGCTGTTTCCTGAACATCATTGGAATTCAGCAATAGCATAAAGACTGTGCCACAAAGGGAAATAAAGGGATGCTCTGCTGGAGAGGGGACAGGCAGGTCTGTAGTGTGACTCGAGCCATTTTTGTTTTAGTTTCATAATATCTGTGCAACCTAAAGCTTGCTGCTCAATATGGTCCCTGGGCATTTATTTATGATCCAGTCTGAGCCCATGAGGCAATTTCTCCTCCAGTTGTCAGCAATCAGGAGGAGTGGTGAAGTCGGCTATTGACTGAACTTCAGGCAGCAGGTAAAGACTGGCAGTGGCTGGAGCTATTGCAATCCTTGTTAACATTTCGTTATTTGGAACTAGGGAGAGACTGGAGAGTTGAAGTTAAACATTACAAATGCTTACACGGTTACAATTACCCAATGCTGAAGTCAAGGTGGATGTGTTACCTCATACATTACAAATGGCAAAAAACCTCCCCTAAACCCACACTTTTAAGGTGTTGCTTGTGTGTGTATTGAAAAAGTTCTCAAAACAGCGTTGTGAACTCTTATAATACTCTCATTAGTACATAACACATGCCCATCACATGCAAAGAAATAATGGTGGTTTGTTCGTCTCGGCTGTTTGGGTACAACTGTGTAAGGTATGGTACAAGTTACGGTAGAGAAGTAGCCTCATTCAGCCTCCATCCTTTCATGAAGGCTGTTGCTCACCAGTATATGCCCACTTGAGATGCTGGAATAGATGCTAATTGTCCTTTGCATTCTCTGGTCAAGTTAACAACCCAGAGGGCTCTTTTCCTTGCATTAGAAATCATTAATTGAGAATGAGTGAACATACAAAGGAGTGAATTATATATAGTTCATGGAATACTTGATTTTAGTAAATATATACATACAAGAAGCTATAAGTAATATGCAATGTGGTCTGGGTATTTAATTCATCCCCATTCTTCAAGGGAATTGATGAAATACCTAGGTTATGTTAAAAGAAATCTCTCTCCCTTTTATCTATTAGATATTTTCTTCTTTCTTTCTTCTTATGTTACTTGTTGTTTTTTGTTTGTGCCCTGTGTCAGTTCATATCCTGCATCTGCTTGTCATTATTCAAGTTTAGATACTAAACATTGAATGATTATAGTCTACCTATGTTTTTAGGTGAATATTTTATTTAATAACTTACAAAATTAAATGGAGAATGTTGAAACACTACAAAACAAAGAAGATACGGCTGATCAAAAACAGAAAATCATAATCCTTCTGCCCCAGAGAAAGCCCTTTTAACACATTGTTGTATATCATTCTCTTTCTGTGTATGTGCAGATATCTGTGTGTGTGTGTGGGGGGGGGGGTGGTGGTGGTAAAAATCGAAACCATACTATTTTGTAGCTTGCTTTTCTTCACTTAGCATTTTCATATTTCAAAACTCTTCTTTAATAATATTACTGAGTAGGGGTTGTATAATGTATATTTCTTGAATATGCAGCAATTTGGAATAATAAGTTCATACTGCTGAGACTTTGGTATGGTTCCAATTTTTTTGTGTGTGGTTACTATCTCTATAGCTTCTGCTGTTCCTGTTCCTCCATATAACTGTGAAGCCTTGGGAGAAAGCTAGAAACGAAGAGGTTTGCCTTCTCTGTTGTATAGACTGCAAAGTATGCTGTGACTCCTGGGTACCTGGCATGCCTGTCCGCTTTCTCTTGCTCTCACTCTTGCTCTCGCTCTCACACTCTCCTACCATAACGTGTTAGGAGGGCTATAAAAATCTCCTAGGATTCATTTGGAAAGAATAAAGCTTCCTGTTTGGGTTTTAGCCAAGAAGTTCCCCTCTGCACAGCTATTGCTAGCTTTTTAATCACAACAATTTGAAGGTACCAATTTGGGATTTGGTGATTTAACCATTTTTAGCCCACTTATGTATATTGTTCTCATATTTATATAACTAGCCTCCTTACACTCCAAACTCTCCTATCCACAATGGGTTATAGCGAAGGTGCAAGAAGAAGCCTGTACGATTCAAGGGCTTGGGGATGCTGTGGAAGCAGGAATAGTGTAGTGGACAACCTGCCTGTCAAGACCTTTGCAAGCTAATTATTGCTGCTCAGCCTCAATCATACCCAATTATAATTTTTTTGTGGAAATTAAAAGTGAAAATATATTTATTGCAAACTTAGCAGTGTCTCTTACCAAGTATTAATGGTGCATGATTATGTTCTGGTGAAATCACAGATGGCAAGAGATATGCTGATGCTGTCTGTGTTGTGGAGCACAGCCAGAGGGACTAAGCCAGATGGAGAAGGATCCTTAAAACAGATTTTCTATAGTCTTTATTTGCCTACCCTCCTTCATACATCTTGGAATCAGCAGCCCTTTTAATTCCAGTATTTTCTCTGTCCTGAGAGTCAATATGATACTAATCAAAAGGAGAAAAAGCAGCGACCGTCTGAAAACTGAGTGTTCCAGCGTTGTTGGAGCCTGCCCAGTAGATTAGTAGTCATTTGTCCTACTTCCCGCCACCCCTGCCCCCACCAGCTTTGTTATTAACAACAAAGGCTTTGCTCATGGACAAAGCTGATATGGGCTTGGTCTTAACGGATTTGTTTAACCCTCACTTAAAGTTATTGCTCTTTGAAACCCAGGGTGTTTCTGGTATTTGAAGAGGAAAAAAAAAATCTGTGCTAATGAGTTAAATAGCACATTGTCTTAAAATGAACCCTTTATTACCAATGAATTAGCTAAGGCACACAGAGTAGCATCATAACTGGTATTATATTCCTTCCCAAGGTCACTCAATAGTGTCATCGGCAAAATGGTATAAATGAAGATAGTCTCATTATAAATCTAAGTAGTAACTTCAAGTGGTAAAATGTTTCAAGTCTTATAAATGGAGCATTAATATACCATATACATTGATTATTCAAGGGACTTTTATGAACTATAAAGTGTACATATAGCATATAAAGTAACAAACTAGGTCATAAATTTGGCTTAGTTCAAATTAATATGCTTGCTATGACAAATGTTAACATTTAAGTCACAACTTTAGAGACACATTTATTTGGAGGCATTATTTGAAAGATCAAAATAATTTAAAAAGCTATCAAAGGAAGTTTGATCATTTTAAAAATAAATAATTTTTTGCTCCAGCAAGTAGAAGCATTTGGAATTATTTCATTGACCTTAAAGCTGCTCTCAAATCTGAGATGTTGATTTTTTTTAAAGAGCCATTGAGGTATCTAAATATTTCAAGGGCTCTCCAAGGATTTTCATTGTGAGGGTTTGAAGAGCAGTAGACTCTTAAATCTTGCCTTTCTGTTTATGTTCTTTTTCTCTTCTCTCAGCAGCTATAAGGGCAGAATGGAGTAATAAAAGAAGTTACAACAAGACCCCTGAAGCAAGCGGGGAGATGGGATTGGGGACAGGCAGTCATACCTCTTTGCCTTTGAGGTGGGAAGTATTGATTGGCTGATGTATGCATGTATGTACTTTTCTACCTAGATATATAACTATATGACATATATATATATACCTAGATATATAACTATATGATATATATATGATCTATAAATTTATATACATAAATGTGCGTGCACACGCAAGCATGAGCAAGTGCGTGCGCGCATGCACACACACACACACACACACATTCATCTCTCAGCTTCAGAGTCCCAGGTCATTTTAGACCCTATCTAACAGAGTTGCTGTCTTTTTAAAATTTAATTATCTGCTTTGCCACTGTGTTGCAGAAACTCTATAAGCAGATGCCACTGCAAAGTTAAGAAAGTATGACAGACAGATCAGTTAATAATCCCTATATCATTACTTTCTAACTGTGAACTTGAGGATATTATTAATCTCACTAGGGGCCCGGTGCACAAAATTCGTGCACCGGGTATGGGAGGGGGGGGAGAGTGTCCCTCAGCCCAGCCTGCCCCCTCTCACATACTGGGAGCCCTCAGGCATTGACCCCCATCACCCTCCGATTGCCTGATCAGCCCCTTGCCCAGGCCTGATGCCTCCACCAGAGGTGTCAGGCTTGGGCAGGGGACCCCCATCTCCTCCCGATCACTGGCTCTGGCCCCCGCCCAAGCCTGAGGCCTCTGGCCCAGGAATCATGCCTGGGCAGGGGACCCCCATCTCCCTCTGATCGCTTACTCCACCCCCCGCCCAAGCCTGACGCTTCTGACCCAGGCTTCAGGCTTGGGCAAGGGGACCAACATATCCCCCCAATCCCCGGCTCCGCCCCCCACCCAGGCCTGATGCCTCTGGCCAGAGGAGTTGACCCTCATCACCCTCCGATCACCAATCACCGGATCGGCCCCTTGACCAGGCCTGAGGCCTCCGGCAGAGGTGTCAGGCCTGGGCAGGGGACCCCCAGCTCCCCGCGGTTGCAGGCTCTGCCCCTGCCCAGGCCTAACGCCTCTGGCCTAGGCGTCCGGCCCGGGCAGCGGGGACCTGCAGTGGCAGCGGGGGGCGCCGCAATCGTGGGCTTCACTTTAGGCCCAGGCAAGGGACCCCTAGCTCCT
The DNA here is from genome assembly GCF_964212035.1 of Myotis nattereri. NCBI lineage: Eukaryota > Metazoa > Chordata > Mammalia > Chiroptera > Vespertilionidae > Myotis > Myotis nattereri. Next base: position 48,686,229 of record NC_138087.1, read on the forward strand.
GGGACTGCCAGCTTCGACCGTGCCCAGCTCCCATCGCTGGCTCCACCCCTACTTCCTGCTATCACTGGCCAGGGCAGCAAAGGCGCCTGATTCTCCGATCATGGCTGGGGGGCAGGGCAAAGGCGGCCCCAGGGCTGCCTTTGCCCTGCCCCCCAGCTCTTAGCTCCCCCCTGGGTTTCCGATCACTGTCAGTGGCAGGGGGCTTCCTGCTTTCCCTTTCGCCTCCCTGCATTGTGCCTACATATGCAAATTAGCCGCCATCTTGTTGGCAGTTAACTGCCAATCTTAGTTGGCAGTTAATTTGCATATAGCCCTGATTAGCCAATGAAAACGGTATCGCCGTACGCCAATTACCATTTTTCTCTTTTATTAGTGTAGATGAGCATGAATTTCTTCATCTATGAAATAGAACTCATAATACAAAATCTTTAAGGCTGAGGTTTACATGAAAAAATACATTGAAAAGAATATAACTCAGAAACTGGTCAAGAGCTCAAAAAGGGTAGTTGTTACAGTTGTTTTTTCTATTACGATTACTTCCACTAATAATAGTATTAAGTTGAATTTATCATGCAAAGTGTTGTCTAAAAGGGATTGACTTTACTATGCTTTAAATATTTGCTTATTTTACTCAATTTCCTTGAAACTAGGCTTGCAGCGTAAGTGTTGTTTGTTTATAAATATATTTGTAATCTGGATCTTAGAATTTTTTTCATAGCACAGTGTCTCTTACCAAGTATTAATGGTAGCATGATAGTTAGTATTATCCACACTCGTAAACATAAGCAAAGTGAATGTGGATGAGAAGAAAGGAGCCAGACCATCTGAGCCTTAGCTTTTGCCTATAACCAGTCCCTGAGTAGCATATGGGAAAGGCCAGGAAGATTAACAAAAACAAAAAAGGAGTCTTTCCAGAGGTTGCCTCAGGAGGGTCTGGAAAGAATTGAAGAATTGTAGTCTCACTTGTTCTGATGTTTATTAAAATACCACAAAAATCATATTTTTACTTTGATCTTGAGTCAAAAGAATGTCATGAAATTGGCACCTAATTTATCAAGTCAACTATATTTGTCTACTTGGGTGCATCTTGCAGGCAGGTGAAAGGTGGAAGAGGAAATATTTGATGACATAACATCTCTTTTGAAAGTATAATATCATCAAGACTTTGGAAGGGAAATACAGTATACATCCTGGCATTACTGGTCAATGTCCATCTAATTATAAGAGCTTCAGGTACCTGGTATTCTATTTGACTTTAGACATGTAAAAGGCTCAAGTCATTCATCTTGGTATAATGTTTTCTGGGGATTTGGTTATATCATTTTCTTGCCTCAAATATTTAATTGAACCAGTTGTGGATAATGAGGTCTGCTTCTTGCTCACAAGTAGTTTTCACACTGAGTTGTCCTTAATCATAAGTTATATGTCATCTTTGGCCTTCTGCACAGACAGATGGGAATTTACTGGGACAGACCGTGAAAGTACTGGCCCACACTAAAGTCTGGGCTGTTTCACAACAGGCTGCTTTTCAGAGCACTTCACTCAGGCTCCATGTCAATGTAAATATTAGAAGACTTGGGGGAGTTTGCAATCTTTTGGTCTATGGTTAAATTATTATTTTAACCCTTTCTTTTCCTGATTATCACTGATGGATAATTTCAGTTCATTTGTTTGTTTTACTTGTTTTCTTAAAGGTATTCCCCCATTACTGGAAAGGCAAACTGGACAAAATGGTACAAAGCACAACACAATTTGACAACAGCAGCAACAAATCTGTGTGTAATGCATTGACCTAGATTGTTGCGGTGTGGCCTATTAATTTTTTTATCTCAGAAAAAATCCTCAGCACTGTTGCGTAAGGTATAGAATTCTGTAAAAGCCCTAGGCTTGCTGTGAGCAGGGTATTTCATTTATAAAGGAAAAGACCAGTTTAAGATTACAGGAAAGACCAGTTGAAGAAAAAAGAATAGTTGGAGAAGTCTTTTAAAATAATTTGCATATTAATAATTCAAGGATGTTATTGCAGCTTTTCCAAAATGAAAGTGAATCCAAAAAGGGAAGTATAATTTTTATAGGTTGTGTTTGAAAGAAAGTAAACTGGGAAAGAAAAGATGAAGAGGCCACTCCTTTATTAATGTTAGATGCTTGGATAGATAACACTGCAGTAATAATTCTGTGTTTTGTTTTCCACACACAGTGCTGTTTTGGATGCAGAGTGTTTCTTTCCTGATGCTGTCAGTCCTAGTTCCAACCTTTATTTTCCAGTGTTGCCTCACATTGGCTAGGTATTAAAATTGACTTATGTCACATACTCCATGCAATTTAGAGAAAGTTTTTTCCCATTGTGGAACAGATTTGAAAACCCCCCCCCACAAATATTATTATAAAAAGCAATTTGCTTTACTTGGCTTTGTCTGTATTCCTAGTACAATTGCTTAGATTATGAGAGTTTGAAAATGAGCTCTCTTCCTTGCAACTCACTTTCTCTCTATCTTGCGAAATCATAACCCTCTGTTTGCTCAGTAAACCTGTTGCCATGGAGATTAATGTGATGTTACAAATTTGCTATTATTTATGACTTCATTGTAGGATGGGTATGAATTAGAAATTAATTATTGATTTCTTCAAATATTTGGTGTGTCATATGAGAACAGGTGAAGACATTTCAGCTTTCATTTCTTAATTGGGAGGTAGAAGTGCTTTCACTCACTGGTGAAAGATATAAATATCTAAGAAATAATCATTGTAAAAAATGTTAAAGTAGATATTTTTGAAGAAAAGTGGAAATATGTGAAACACTAGGATAAAATTTTATATTCTGTTTACAAAATATTTGCCAAGAGCTACAAGGTAACCTCTTTGTTGAGAAACATAGCTTGTCAGTGTCATTTTCTGAACAAGTTTCTCCTTGGTACTGCCATGTTTACTTTCTTAGCAAAGAAAAGAACCCTGGTGCTTAAACCCTTCAACCATTGAGATATTGAATTCTGATCTTTAATAAACCAACACTGATTTACTTCACTGCTTCTGTTTGCTTAGTTAAGCTCCATTGGCATAGGAAAAAGCACACATAATTTAATCAAATAGCTTTTCTTCATTTTGATTTTTTAATAGTGCACAGAGCAGGCCCTAAGCATTCAGAATGTATTTTTTGCCAGTAAAATATCTTCTGTCTTGCAGGAGAAGTTTGAAATTACAGTTAATTTTATCCCTCACTCCAAATATGCCTTCTTTCCTTTTGAAGGATGCAATTTTTGACTTTGAGCTCCTGTTCAATGGAACTCTATATTAATTCTATGATGTATTCTTGAAGGTATGTTCATCTAAAGGATTTGCTTCTGCTAGAAGCCAGTGGCTACCAATAATCCAGGACAAATATAATAAAAATTTGTTTAAGGTCTTTGGGTTTAACCTGAAGGTGTGGCTGGCTCATGACTACTAATTCTCAGAGGAGATTTTCACTTCATCCAGTGCCAAGATTGAGAATAAAAATTTTTCTTGTCTCTTTCTAAGGGTCTTATTTATTTCTGCTCCATTGCTATTCCATGGATGTATCTCTTTGAGATAACTACTTTATGTAAGTGTGTCTTATTAGAACTTCCAAGTTGAGATGGTCTTACGTTTTGGCTCCTATTCTGAGCACTCTACTCATTTGTCAAAGCAGAAACTCAGTTTGCCCAGGGTTGAGTATATGCACTCAGGATGAAAATTGCTTTGATTTCTTGTCTTTCCAGATTCTGATTTTACTTCATTATTGACCTTCAAAGTTTCCCTAATGTTCTTGCCAACTGAATAATTTAAAATGTCTTTTATTTCTTCCTTTTTTATTAATAAATCCTTATTGTTCAGATTATTACAGTTGTTCCTCTTTTTTTCCCTCATTGTTCCTTGCCACCCGGTTCCCACCCCACCCCATGCCCTTACCACCCCCCCTCACCGTCCTCGTCTATAGGTGTACGATTTTTGTCCAGTCTTTTCCCTTCCCCCTTACACCCCCTTCCCCCTGAGGATTGTCACTCTGCTCCCTTTCTATGCCCCTGATTCTATTATATTCACCAGTTTATTCTGTTCATCAGATTTTTTATTTACTTGATTTTTAGATTCACTTGTGGATAGATATGTATTTGTTGTCACTTCGTTGTTCATAATTTTTATCTTTACCTTTTTCTTCTTCTTCCCCTTCTTAAAGAATACCCTTCAACATTTCATATAATACTGGTTTGGTGGTGGTGAGCTCCTTTAGCTTTTTCTTATCTGTGAAGCTCTTTATCTGACCTTCAATTCTAAATGATAGCTTTGCTGGGTAGAGTAATCTTGGTTGTAGGTTCTTGCTATTCATCACTTAGAATATTTCTTGCCACTCCCTTCTGGCCTGCATGGTTTCTGTTGAGAAATCAGCTGATAGTTGTATGGATACTCCCTTGTAGGTAACTAACTGTTTTTCTCTTGCTGCTTTTAAGATTCTCTCTTTGTCTTTAGTCATATGGGTACTCCCTTGTAGGTAATTAACTGTTTTTCTCTTGCTGCTTTTAAGATTCTCTCTTTGTCTTTTGCCCTTGGCATTTTAATTATGATGTGTCTTGGTGTAGTCCTCTTTGGATTCCTCTTATTTGGGGTTCTCTGTGCTTCATGGACTTGTAAGTCTATTTCTTTCACCACGTAGGGGAAGTTTTCTGTCATTATTTCTTCAAATAGGTTTTCAATATCTTGCTTTCTCTCTCTTCTTCTGGCACCCCATAATTCAGATGTTGGTACGCTTGAAGTTGTCCCAGAGGCTCCTTACACTATCTTCATATTTTTGGATTCTTTTTTCTTTTTGCTTTTCTGGTTGGGTGTTTTTTGCTTCTTCATATTTCAAATCTTTGACTTGATTCTTGGGGTCCTCTAGTCTGCTGTGGATCTCTGTATATTATTCTTTAGTTCAGTTAGTGTGTGCTTAATTTTCTAATTGGCCCTTTTTCATATCCTTGAGGGTCTCACTAAATTTCTCAGAGGTTTCTAGAAGATTCTTGAGTAACCTTATAAGCATGGATTTGAACTCTATATCCAGTCGTTCGCTTTCCTCCATTTTTTTTGTTTGTGACATGTTTCTTTGTCTCCGCATTTTGGCTGCTTCCTTGTGTTGATAGAGTGGCTTTGTGTATTAGGTGTCCTACAGGGTCCAGTGGCTCAGCCTTCCTAATTACCTGTAGTTGACACTCTTGGTGCACCCCTTTGTGGGCTGTGTGCACAGTCTTGTTGTAGGTAAGCCTTCATTGCTGTTGATATCACTGGGAGGAATTGACCACCAGGCCAATTGGCTGTGAGGACCAGATGTGTCTACAATGGGAGAACTGCTGTGCTGGAGACACCCTTATGGAGCAGGACTTGCTTCAGTGGGGCTTTGATGCTCACTGAGTCTGCCCCTTCAGTGTGTCACTTGTGGATTTGAAGTTATACTCTGGTATGGTCTCACTCTGACCACTGGGTACACTGGCTCTTGAATCTCCAAGGAGGTGCAAAGTCAGTCACTGCCTGAGGCCACCCAGCAGGAGCTACAGAGAGATCTTCAGATTCTTCCTCTTTGTTTGGAGTTTGGAAGTGCCCAAATGAGGCCCAGCTGTGAAGCAATGCAGGCATCTGTCTAGGCCTTCTTTTGGAAGCTCTGGGGTTCTTTGACCCAGCTGCAGTTTGTTAGGTTTTAGATTGCAAAAGAACAGGTCATTCATATGCAAAAGCCTCTGCTTACAGCTTGGATGGGGTTGTAAATTGGGTGGGGCGGAGTCTCAGGGAATCATCAAGGCAGCGCAAATTGCAAGGGCTGCCAGTCTGCTCTGCCTTGGAGAGGTCCCGGGGTCTCTGTGTCCCCCGGCCCCATGCAGAAACAATGATCTCTGCAAGCACCTCTGTGAGAAAGCTGCCCTCACGTTCGAGCCTGATGCCAAACAGTCCAGTTTCTCCCTGTATGAGTCTGGGTCCCCAGAGTCTCACCTGGAACTAGAGTTCTGAGTAATTGGGAGCTTGTATCTCCCTCCTGATTGAAAAAGACAACAGCATACCCAGTTGCCAGTCTGTTTCCGCATGCGCCTCCGTAACTCCGCACTTCTGCACCTCTGCACTTCCTACCAGTTTCAATGTGCTTTTCTCTTTCCTTCTAGTTGTAGAATTTCCACTCAGCCAGCCTTCTTGTGGTTCTGGATGATGTCCATTTTGTCTTTTAGTTGTGATTTTGATGTGGTTGTGTGAGGCAGCAAGTACAAGTGTGTGCCTATGCTGCCATCTTGGTTCTTCCCCTTTTTTCCTTTATATAATTTTTTGGCATTTTGTTGCTTTTAGGTCAGAGAGTCTAGTCAACCATGTTTGAAAATGGAAATCTTTAAGAGCTGTGAAAAGGTAACTTCAAGATCATAGACATGCATATCACCAGCTCTGCTATTGACCATATGATCCAGTCTTTGGACAATTCCATTCCTGCTTTTGTAAAATATGCTCCCCTGTCCAGGTTGTTGTGAGGTTTGAATGAGATTATGAAGGTTAAAGCATTGAGTATTGATCTGACTAACACATATTGAGCTTTTATAAATTGTTGTTAAACTGAGCATGAGTAATTCTACACCTTCCTAAATCCATGTTTTTAAGAATTCTTATATGAAACACACAAATATAAAGAGATAATCAGGTAAAATATGCAATTACTTGTAAAACATCCATACCACAATGTTGAAAATAATGGTTTCTCATTAAAATGTTGGTTGTTAAACTGGACCACTGGAAATAAATACAAATCTTCATAATAATTACATGTCTAAGGTAAGCTGTATAATTTGAGGATAGATTCTCTTGCTAAGACAATTCTGGGAATAGGGGAGCACTTGCCTTCTGTTTAAAAATATACACATTTTCTAAATTTCACTAGCACCCAATAGCTCTGTGATAAGACGTTAGCAGAAACTAACACAGTGGCTATAGATTTACTATCCAAAAACTTGGTGACTTTTATAAATTCTCACTAGTGTACCATCTGTGGAGAAGACTGAGCATAAGTTCAGTGTACTCTGTTATTTTTAGTCCCCAGATTGTTTTTTAAAATATTTATTTATTTACTTACTAGTTTACTAAATTCTCTATTTTTTCTCTTTACTTAGAATGATGAACATTTTAATGATCTCTGATTAATTCTGGAGCAGATGTATTTTGGTAATTGCAGAATATACATTTAGGAGATAATTGTTTCAACTTCCTGGTTATGGTGGAGAGTTCAATAGTGTCTTGACACAAAATAATTATACATGCATGTAGAATCCAAATTAAAAGTATGCAACTATCTAGAAAAAAAATTAGATAGGTGATTATGGGTTCCTTTGATTCATATTCCTAGCCCTAGAGAAAGTTAGCATTTGACTTGTAACCAGAATGATCTATCCACACATCTATTTTCTAACAATATTCAGGAAAAAACTTAGTTTAAAAATATTCCTACCTGCATTCACAGTGTCAGAATTGTTTTTATCAATGTGAGTTTCCACCTAGAAATTAATGTAGTGTATTCAATGCAACCTTATGAGTATCTCTCTTGTATTTCAAGAAATATGCTTATTTTTTAGAATACCATTATCTTCTGATATATAGTGGTTCCCAAATGCACAAAGCCCATATTACTTTTGGCAATGCTAATGAATGCAAAGAAATTCTCATATATAATTAGTTTTTCTTTTTTCCCCCTGAGTAATAACTCAAGTTAAAGAGCAAGCAGCATTGTGCTAACATACACATAGTAGCCATAAATATAAATTAGTAATGGTTATTGAGAACTTATTGGGTGGTCTCTATATTACCTTATTTAACACAAATGCCTATGAAGTAGATACTATTGTTGCCACATCACAGATGAGGAAACGAAAGCACACTGAAGTCAAGTAATGTATTTAAGATCAATCATGTGGCTTATAAGTAGCAGAGCCATGATTTATCCTCCGTCTACTCCTAGGCCCCGTCTTCTATCTCCTCCAATGTATGTTATTTCATAAATAACAGCATTATTATCTCTAATTTATACAAAAGGAGCTAGCCTAGGAGAAATGAAATGACTTAGCAGAGACTTGGCTTGGACTCCAGGCTCCTTCCTCTGTGGTATGAGAGCCTCCTTTATCACAGGGTGAAATGAATAAAAAATTACATACTCAAGTCTGTTTACCATAAGTTAGTTCGGCCGTAAACATACTTTGGACTGAGTTATAAAAATACATGCCATTTTTTTATGGCATTTTGAATGAGCTTTTATATGTGTGTGAGTGTGTATATGGGTTTGACAATGATATTAACTGATACTGTGATTTTTTTGCCAAGTGTGGAAGTTATCAGCTGGTAATCCTTCAGATATAAACTTTTATGTATAAATATTGTTCCACTTTCCACTTTGGGTTGATTACAGTTGGTTACCGTAAGATTTGTGTGATCACTCTGAAGCTTCAAATACATATACGAGCCTAATCAGAATAAAAGAGACTATTACAAAGGTTTAAGTACAAGTGTTTCTTTTACATCATCCAAGGAAGAGCTCCTAAGTAATTATTCTTTTTTAAAAAAATATATATTTTATTGATTTTTTACAGAGAGGAAGGGAGAGGGATAGAGAGTTAGAAACATCGATGAGAGAGAAACATCGATCAGTTGCCTCCTGCACACCCCCTACTGGGGATATGCCCGTAACCAAGGTACATGCCCTTGACTGGAATCGAACCTGGGACCCTTGAGTCTGCAGTCCGACGCTCTATCCACTGAGCCAAACCGGTTAGGGCTAAGTAATTATTCTTAGTGAGAGTTCCAGAGTGACCAATTGCTTCCAATATTCTTTTATGGCTTGATTTCATTTGCCTAGAGCAGTGGTCGACAAACTGCAGCTCGCGAGCCACATGCGGCTCTTTGGCCTCTTGAGTGTGGCCACGAAGTTTCAATCGCACTGTACGTGCGTGCCACATGTGGTATTTTGTGGAAGAGCCACACTCAAGGGGCCGCAGTTTGCCGACCACTGGCCTAGAGTACTTCACAAAAGGGAAATCTAAAGGGCACTGCATAATCTTTGAAAAGCTTCTCCTCCTGTCTTTACTAATATTTATGTGGCAGAAATGCTAACATTCTAAGGTCATTGGTGGGATGGTACATAACACCTTATGTTTAAGATTGGGAGGTAAAAAATTACCACTTAGTAGTTCTGTGATATTGGACAAGTCATAGAATATTCCTAAGTCATGTTTTCCTTCTCTATTCAACACCTATCTAAAATACCTGTTGTTCTTAGACATGGAGGCTGTTGAAGGAGTTTCATAAGTTAATATGTATGGAAGCATTTTATAAGTGAGTAAGTGCTATGCAAATAGCAAGAGCAAATGTGCCAACAATTGTCATACTAGGTTGGTGTGTCCTTATATAGGCATTTCAGTATCATTCTTTTTTTTTAAAATATATTTTATTGGTTTCTTACAGAGAGGAAAGGAGAGGGATAGAGAGTTAGAAACATCGATGAGAGAGAAACATCGATCAGCTGCCTCCTGCACACCAACTACGGGGGATGCGCCCGCAACCAAGATACATGCCCTTGACTGGAATCGAACCCGGGACCCTTCAGTCCGCAGGCTGATGCTCTATCCACTGAGCCAAACCAGTCAGGGCTCAGTATCATTCTTTAGTAGGAGTGAAGTAAAGAAAACAAATTATAGAAAATGAAACTTGTATAGCATGGAAAATACATTGAATTTCAAATAAAAATTCTTGCCATATTCAAGTTAATCATGGGTCTCCAATTCAATTATTGACTTTAGAAAGAATGAGGGGGAAAAGGCTTAGAACAACCCTCTCCAGTGTTTCCTTCATTATGAAAGGATGAAGGGAAGACATTTTGGTGTCTCATTTTTAATTTATTTGTTTGTTATTTATATAAACAGCAAAGTTTTATTTCAAAAGATAACTGCAATCTTCAGATGAACTTGGCTTAGTTTGTCTTCTTGATTTGACTAGAGTGTAACCATAATCTTTATTTCTAATGACAGATTAATTGAATCCGCAGTGAGAAAAGCTTATTCGCTGCTGAAATTAGCACTGAGATACTTTTACATTTATGTGGAGGGATCCAGGAAAGGTATAAGAGGGCATTATAAACTTTCATTAAAAATTTATTTTAGCCAGTATTTAATTTACATTTTATAAAAGGATCTATCCTTTTACTTGAAATGTAAAATTTTGATATTTCCTTGGGTGCCTCATTTTCCCAATAATAGGTGATATGAAGATGAAAGTAAAAAGAGAAATTTCAGTAAATTTCAGTAAATGAAAAGGTCAGATTCCTCTACAGACTAGTGGATCAGTTTCTTCTTGGCCAGGCCCTCACTGTAAACCTTAGCTTTGCTGTAGAATCTGCTGTCTTCCTCTCATGAGACATGCACTGATGGGGAATCTAGACACACTTAAAACTCTGTTTCTTGAGAGGCAAGATGCTAGAAGTGTCATGGAAATTATTTGATTAGTAGAAATAGACACAAATGGATATTGCCATTACATTGAAATAGACACAAATTTGGAAGAATTTTACTGGCTCAAGTCCAGGACTGTAAAGAGTTTTGGCATAATTCTTCAATCAAATTCACTCTTAGGCACTCTCCTATGAAAAATCCACATCTTTAATAGTTTGGACAGAACACGGATACTACAAAAAAAGTAATAGGAGATCTTATGTTTAATAATTTGTGACTTGAAAAATGAGTGTTTTTTTATTTTTTTGCCCTTCTGTGATGATATCATTCACAAATATAGAATGCTCCATTCAGTACCATCTCATATTCCATACAGTGATTCTTAATACAAGTGCTTCCTGTCCCTGCCAGATTGAGATTCACTAGTAGATAACTTCTAAGGTCACTCAAAACTCTTAAATTTTGTGTGTTCCAATTCCAGAAAGGTCGGGAGTTCAGTGGAATGTTTTTAGGCAAACATTTATCTTTCATATTACTTTCATATTACTTTCATCTAAGAATGATTAGTGCTCTTAGCAGGAAGATACTCTGTTCTTAAACTACCATCTTGTTGTATTATAAACAGCCTACTTGTCTCTGTGGTGTGTCAGATGCCTACACCAAAAGTCAACTCTAAGGATGCCTGTGTATAGTGTAAGCAGTTTAGGATCTATAGAGCCAAATTCGCAGCTTGAATCCGCAGTGAGAAAATCTTATTTGCTGCTGAAATTAGCACTGAGATACTTTTACATTTATGTGGAGGGATCCAGGAAAGGTATAAGAGGGCATTATAAACTTTCATTAAAAATTTGTTTTAGCCAGTATTTAATTTACATTTTATAAAAGGATCTAAAAAATTTTTTGGTGGAATTTGCAGTGAAAGTACTATTGCTAAGAGAAGTGATTTCATTGTTCAAGTCCTCTAATCATAATTATATGCTATTGGTTGAATGTCCATAACGAATTCTAATTATTACTATGAAAAGAGCAATGTTGTTATTCATCAGGTATCTTTATATGAAAGAATATTTGGGAAGTGAGCCAGCACTGTTCCATTGCCATTAAAAGAAAGTGGTCCATTTTACTTCGGCATTCAGAAAGAAGAAATGATTAGCCTTTCAGATTTGCCTCGGCTATAGATTGAGGTGCACTTAACTTCTCCCTACCTCACCTCCCACATTCAACATTGCCACATAAGGAAGACATTTGCACTGTCCAAATGGATGCGAATTGGAGGAATTCTTCTGGATTTTGTTCCCACATACCCTCACTCATTTCTTTTAAGATAAATGAGGGCCAATTTTCCTGATGGGTGATATCTGGAGATATGTTTGGTTTCTCCCTTTTCGACCTGCTTGGCTTCAGGAGTGTGGGTTCTGTGCTTGTTCCTACATATATGTTTAGGCATTGTTTGAGCAGACCAGAGCCCACACCTGCCTGTCTCAACTCTAAGGGCTCAGTGGCTGCCTTAAAGTTCTATGTACCATGTTTGCTCAAATTTCATTGATCATGACAAGGCACGTGGACATGCCTTACCTTGAAAGAGATGAGAAAATCCAATCATATGATGCCCCTAGAAGGAGGGGTACTGGAATATTTATGAACATTTCTAATGACTATCAGAGAAATTGTATTCAAAGAGGTGACATTTTAGCTGAGACCTGGCCAGCAAGAATAAATCAGTAAAATATAGGTATAGGCAATCATTCCTAACCCATGTTGCCCATTAAAATCACCATGGACAGAAAGTTGAAGGGATTAAAAATACAAATTAGGGTTATAGAATAGTCACAGGGATGTCAAGTACAGCATAGGGAATATAGTCAATAATATTGTAATAACTATGTATGGTATCAGACAGGTACCAGATTTATCGGAGTGATAACTTCATAAGTTATATAAATGTCTAATCACTTCATTGTACACATGAAACTAACATAATACTGTGTGCCAACTGTAATTGAAAAATAAAAAAATATTTTAAAAAATCACTATGGACAGTCCCTGTACTATATGCTTTTAGACATTAACTCTATTATCTCACTGCAATGCTAAGATTCTATTTTTAAAAAATATATTTTATTGATTTTTTTTATAGAGAGGAAGGGAGAGGGATAGAGAGTTAGAAACATCGATGAGAGAGAAACATCCCTCATCTGCCTCCTTCACACCTCCTACTGGGGATGTGCCTGCAACCAAGGCACATGCCCTTGACCAGAATCAAACCTGGGACCTTTCAGTCCGCAGGCTGATGCTCTATCCACTAAGCTAAACCAGTTAGGGCTAAGATTCTATTTTTATCCCCATTATGCAGAAAAAAAGGCTGTAATGTAGGGAGGTTATATTACTTTTACAGGGTCACAAAAATAGTAAGTAGAGGAATCAGGATTTTTATTCAGATAGTCTGACTCCTGTACCCACAATCTTAACTATCCTATTATAGTCCTGTTTAGATTATATAAATTATGGTCTTTTATATAGCTAAATTAAAATCCAGAGTGCTGTGTCTGTGTATGTCTTACTCTAAAGGCATAGAGAACCCTATCAGATATGGAATTGAAACTTTGAAATAGAACTGTGTCTTCCAATACTGAAATAAGATTGTTCTAATAACCAAAAGTCACTGAAAAATTGTGAAATCTGCCATAATTTCATTAAGAGAGTCACTACATAGAAGAAAGGGTTGTTTTGTGACTGGATGGGGGCCAGGCATGGAGCAGGTCTGTCTCAGGCTGGCCTGTAGTCTGTGGCTTCTTGGCTTCATGCAGGAAATATTTGGGACTCATCTCAAATGAGTCCAGGTGATTTTGAGAGTATATTAATTAAAGCTGGAGACAGTGAAACTAAGGAAGGGCTTAAGGTAAAATAAGCAACAGGAGAGAGTTTGGGGGGGCGGGGGGCGGACTGCTTGGCTTTCTAGAAATGTTATAGGAAAGAAGTGAGCCAGGGTGGGGCTGCTGTTAGCTCACTCAAAAGTCAGAGAAAAAGGGGGCCTTGGAGCCAGGTTCATAGGGTTAGCCTGGGATGAGCTACTACATTCTGCTGCTCCCCTGGTTGTAAGTTTCATGGAGACCCTTAAAGCTTAGGAGAAAAAACTAAATATGCAGGACTGACAGGGAAGAAAGGTATGGATGGGCTCCAGAGAGAGAGCCTTAGCTGATAATCTTTGTCTTGAGGCGTTTTATCTTTCTTATGCAAGTGAGAATCCTAGGGGAGGGCTAAAGGGGGGGTTCTTAGAATATTTATTAGCTTTCCAGGTGTGTCCTTCAATATATTGGTTCATCAAAATGAGTGTATAGGGGAGTTTGGGATTATTCTCTGGTTAGCTTCACTGCTTTACTTTTATCTTGGATCTGTCTGGCTTTAATCAGGTTTTTTATCTGTTCCCCTGACTTTATCTGTCCATGGGTTTGGCTGGCACAAATAGCACCAATTGGGGTCTCTGTTACCTATCTCCATGACCAGGGTGAAATAAGCTATTTATTCTCTGCTGAGGGAGGAATGGTATAAACCTTTGCTCTCAAGTGTTCTTAGGGAATACAAGGTCTTGTGATTCACTAGCTGGCTGTAAATTTTTAAAATTATCTTGTCTCAATTTCCTCATTTCACTTTCTTTTTAAAAAAAATTTCAAAATTTTTATTTTTTTAAATTTAATTTATTTATAGTTTAATATATTACATAAGTATCCTTTTCCCCCCATTGACCTCTCCCTGACCATCATGCTCTTACCCCCAGCACATGTTCTTACTGTCTGTGTCCATTGGTTATGCTCATATGCATGCATACAAATCCTTTGGTTGATTTCTTAACCCCTCACCCTCTGCCTCCCCTCATAGTTTGGACAGTCTGTTCAATTCTTCTATGACTCTGGTTCTGTTTTTCTTCATCAGTTTATGTTGATCATTATATTCCACAAATGAGTGAGATCATGTGATATTTATCTTTCTCTGACTGACTTATTTCACTTAGCATAATGCCCCCTATGTCCATCCATGCTGTTGCAAATGGTAAGAGTTGCTTCTTTTTTACAGCAGCGTAGTATTCCATTGTGTAGATGTACCACAATTTTTAATCCACTCATCTGCTGATGGGCACTTCGGCTGTTTCCAAATCTTAGCTATGGTGAATTGTGCTGCTATGAACATAGGGGTGCATATATCCTTTCTGATTGGTGTTTCTGTTTTTTTGGGATATATTCCTAGAAGTGGGATTACTAGGTCAAATGGGAGTTCCATTTTTAATTTTTTGAGGAAATGCCATACTGTTTTTCACAGTGGTTGCACCAGTGTGCATTCCCACCACCAGTGCAAAAGTGCTCCTTTTTCTCCACATCCTCTCCAGCACTTGTCATTTGTTGATTGTTGATGATAGCCATTCTGACAGGTGTGAGATGATATCTCATTGTTGTTTTGACTTGGATCTCTCAGATGACTAGTGACTTTGAGCATATTTTCATATGTCTCATGGCCTTCTATATGTCCTCTTTCAGAAAGTGTCTATTTAGGTCCTTTGCCCATTTTTTGATTGGGATGTTTATGCTTCTGCACAGCAAAAGAAACCATCAACAAAACAACAAGAAAGCCCACTGCATGGGAGTACATATTTGCCAATGTTATCTCTGATAAGGGTTTAATCTCCTCATTTCGCTTTCAAAATAATTTTTCTAGTTTCTTACTATCCTGCCTCTGTTCTGTGTAGTGGACTTAGAGAAATATATGGGCGGGGGGGGGGGGGGGAAACAAAACCATAAAACTTTATTGTTTATACCCAAGAATGTAATACTTCTCAATAAATCAGTTTAGTTTTTAACTACATATTATTACCATATTTTTGGAGAAGGTAGAAATTAAGGCTTAGAAACTAAACAATACATTTAAGGTAACACCATAGAAAAGATTAGCCAGGATTAAATATCAGATCTGGCTGGGTCCAATGTCAATACAATACTTTACTGCTAGGGATATTTTCTCACCTGCAATTAGAATTCAGCGATTCTCAACCTGTGGGTCGTGACCCCTTTGGGGGTCGAACAACCCTTTCACAGGGGTCACCTAAGACCATTGGAAAACACATATATAATTACATATTGTTTTGTGATTAATCACTATGCTTTAATTATGTTCAATTTGTAACAATGAAATTGGAGGTCACCACAACATGAGGAACTATATTAAAAGGTTGCGGCATTAGGAAGGTTGAGAACCACTGAATTAGATGGAAGGGGAAAAAAAATCAAAGGAAGACTTATGCACACACACTATCTTTTTCTGCCCAACCCATTTTACATTGTTCTTATGATGTGCTAAATCTAGGTTTTATCTCCATGGGAATCTTCTTAAACTATTTAATATCTCTATATTTATGCTGCTGGAATATTATCTATCAGCATCAAGAAAATATTAATATACTAAGATGGAAACTGATTGCACTGACTCATTTGTGTAGTTTTCCTCCTTGTTTTTTCCCCCCAGTAACATTCAATTAATAACTAGCATTCAGTTAAAAGCTAGAATAACTTCATTAGCTTAGCCAAATTATCTTTTTCTGCTGGTGATAAATAAGCAGCTATTAGCAATGACTCATGTTAGTCCTAAGTTTTAAAATAGCTAATTTCTTTCTGGATGCTTTACAGCGCTCACACTGATGCTCAATGGTATTCTTATTACTGTACTTGTTCTAACAAGGTCACTCTCCCCTTTTAAATGAGACTATAAACTACCCTTTTCTGTAGTCTAGGTTTGGTAGGGCCTACTTTATCAGGGGCAGATGTTTATGTTTAGATCTCGGGGTTGGTTCAAAGGCCTAGGATGAGATATGGAAGATAGAATAGCTGCTTCAAATGTTGGATGAATTTTCAAGGTCACAAATAGCACATGCAAGGAGAGTCAGTCACACTGTGGAGGAAGGGGTTGAAAGCCCCAAGGTCTTGTTCCCTCTTTCTAACACCCTTTCTCTTATTCTTTGCCTTATCTTTCCACTTCGTTTCAGCAAGAAAAAAGAGACTCAAAGTGAATCAGATAGCTTCTTTATACAGTTAAATGTACCATCTGTAGAACATACTTGTCTTGCCTTTCTTTGGTGCTTCACCAGTACAATGACTGGCCCTGAGAGTTTTGCCTCACTATCAGAACTTAGGTTGTTGTTC
This sequence comes from Myotis nattereri, assembly GCF_964212035.1. Classification (NCBI taxonomy): domain Eukaryota; kingdom Metazoa; phylum Chordata; class Mammalia; order Chiroptera; family Vespertilionidae; genus Myotis; species Myotis nattereri. The sequence continues at coordinate 48,702,859 of NC_138087.1, forward strand.
AATTAATAACCACACTCAGCATATACCTACTTTATCTATAGAACATTGAAAACAGTCTTTACATAATATCCGAATGTTGTACAAATGTATCAGGAGCAAATAAAAGTAAAGTGAAAGAACCAAATCTTTTGTGTTGATTGGTGGCTTTGCACTCATTAGATCAAGTTTCAAAGGTAAAAATCCCAAAGTGACTCTGATGTATGATGTTACTTCATAAGCTTACACTCAAGATATTCTTCCTTGATTACCATAATATATTTGGCATCAGTTGAACAATGGTCTCATGGCCTAATAATCTAGGATTCTTAGAAAATTTTCAAGAGAACCCACATTTTAATTTAATTTTGCTTTGTTTTTATATAAAACAATTTTTAAGCAGCTAAATCTAATTCTCGTTCTAAAAAATGTACTTACAAAGGATTTTAGAGTAAACTATTAAATGCTTAGATATAATTTAGTACTTTTCTCACTAAAGTATTTCTATTAAAGATAGCCTGGATTTCTTCTTATTAGAAGTAGTATGTCCTCTATTGTTTCCAATTTATTTTTAATCTCTTAAGTCAAAGCTTTTTCTGTTTGTATTTTGTTTCAGAGTCTTAACCAGGCTACTATTCCATAATCTTACTAAGATTCACAACTCTTCTTATCTACTTGGACTCAACATTATTTAGTTTCTATATACTCAACCTACTAAATCTGGGGGAAAAAAGAAAAATAAACATTTTATGGTGGCATGAGACCATTTATTCAATATAATAATGAATATAATAATTGAATATAACATTGTTATAGCATGTATTAGTACTTCATTCTTCTTTATGGCTGGATAATATTCTACTGTGTGGATATACCAACTTTTGCATACCTATTCAACAGTTAATGGACATTTGAGTTGTTTTCATTTTTCACCTGAGATTTTTATACCTACTCAGATAGCCTAAAGGTTTTTCTGCAACTTAGCCCTATTACTTGAAATCCCTCAATGAGAAAATCCTAAGTTACACCTGTGAACTTCAAGATTCTACAATGGTTACTCTTTCCTAAATCACTTATACATACACTGAGTGGCCAGATTGTTATGACCACCTGACATTTGTAGGCAAATTAGCCGTACCCTGAATCATATGGGATATGGAAGCCGAAGGCCTGTTCGAACACCTTAGCTGTCTGCAGTTACCAAAATAAAATGTCTCCAATTCGCACAGTAACACAAGGATTGGACAGTCGAGCATTGGAAAAAAGTCATGTGGTCTGATGCATCACGTTTCCAGTTGCATCATGCAGATGGCAGAGTGAGAATTTGGTGGAAACAGCATGAAAGCATGCACCCACATGCATGAGTACAACCCTTCAAGCTGGTGGGGCAGTGTTATGGTTGGGGCATGTTTTCCTGGAATAATTTAGGCCCTTTAATTCGTGTGGAACAACGTCTGAATAGCACAACATACCTAAGTATTGTTGCTGATCAAGTTCATCCTATCATGTTGATGGCGTATCCCAATGGAGATGGCTTCTTCCAACAAGACAATGCGCCATGCCACAGTGCTCATATTGTGCAGGAGTGGTTTCAAGAACATGAGGGAGACTTTACCTTGCTTAGGTGGCCCCCACAATCACCAGATCTCGAGTATTTGTGGAAGGAAGTTAAAAGAGCCATCAGGCAGCTGGTTCCACAACCATCAAATCTCACAGAACTGGACAGTGCTATTCATCAGGCATGGTGTCAGCCTGCATCACCTTTCAACATCTCATGGAGTCAATGCCAAGAAGAATGGCTTCAGTATTGAAGGCAAAAGGTGGCCCAATGAAGTACTGATGGGGTGGTCATAATCTGGCCACTCAGTGTATATAAAAGAAGAATTAGTCTCTACGTTACTGCTCTGTTTATATATCTTAACCCCCAAAGAACCTTTTAATTTCTGCTCTATCCCTAAGTAGTTCCATATTCATATATTATATTGCTACAAATTTTCCTCAATTCTAAGGCATCACAGGAATCATACACTGTTCAAAAAGAATTAGCTTAAAAATGTTGCTTTAATATTTAAATGTAGTCATTCATTGAGCACCTACTATGTACTAGGGACTTTTTTTCTCCTACTTTTAAATAACTATTAGTATAATGGGGACATGCATTGGGCAATAAATGTTTATAATAAAATAAGATAAACAGTCTTTCAAAGTCTGGCAATCCAGAGGGAGGAGTGATATATGATTACACTGGAACTTGAGGAATGCTAGAATAGTGAATCAGAGAGAAGAACATGCTAGCCAAAAAGAGCAACATGAAAAAAAAAAGCTATGGAAGTAAAAATATATAGAAGTACCATAATTTAGGGGAAGGTGAGGGGAAATGACTAGAGTTATAGATAGAAGTTTAATTAAGGACAGATTTTTAAGGTCATGGGGGATTATTCTGAAGTATTTATAACCAATGGATAACCATTAATAGGTATTTGTTAAAGTGATTTAGAGAGGGGAGTGATACGGAGTTTTCCATGGTCTGCTACAAACATGACTCTGATAGGACTGTAGACATTGGAAGGCAACTGAGCAGCCATTGTAATAATCAGCATTACAGAACTTAGAAGTAGACACTGGCAGTGCAGATGTAGAGAAGATGCATTCAAATATTTGGACCAACAGGACTTGGTGACCTTTCTTGAAGGCATTATATTAAAGAAGAAAGAAATTAAGGAAGGTGCCAGTGTTGTGATGTGGGAGAAAGACAGCATCCTTCCATGAAGGAACACATCATTATGTCTAAACTTACATATTGTATTAGCAGCATAATACTTCCTCTCTAAAATATATTCATAAACAAAAAAGCAGTAATCAACAGATTCCCATGGTCTGTAAATAATTCTCTCTGATCTTGACAATGCCATAATAATGCTACTTAACAAACTCCAAACTCAGTGGCATATAAAATTAGCTTTTTTCCCCCTGGCCTACAAATATTTTGGCTCAGTGGATAGAGCATCACCCTGCGGACTGAAGGGTCCCAGGTTTGATTCCAGTCAAGGGCACATGCACAGGTTGCAGCTTGATCCCCAGTAGGGGGTGTGCAGGAGGCAGCTGATCAATGATTTTCTTATCATTGATGTTTCTATCTCTCTCTCCCTCTCCCTTCCTATCTGAAATCAATAAAAATACATATTTAAAAAATAAAATAAAATAAAATTAGCATTTTTCTCGCACATCTGATGATTAGTTAGAATTCACCTGATCTAGGTAGATTCCACTGGGCTTGATGCCACAGTGTTTCTCACCCTCCTTGGATCAACAGCTACTGGAGACATTTTCTTCTATGGCAAAAGGCATTGTGCATGAACATTTGAGCATTTTTTTTTTATGCCATGTTCATCTCATTACCCCTTGACATGGTCAGTCCCTTAGTCAAGGGGTAAGAAATATATTTTACCTACTGTAAAGCTATGACATAGGTATGGAAGTATGATAGATACTATGACAGAAAAGTGAAATATTAAGACCAAAATTTAATCTATATTACCCTGTATGGCTGTTTTTATTTCTCTTGGAACCAAGATCCTCTTTTCTCACTGAGTCAACATTAGTCAAGTTTTTTGTTGTTAATCATGAATGATGATGAAGGGCCATTGCAAAGGAAGCCTCCAACTGAGCCCGATCCAGTACAAGTGCAGATGCTGCTGAATTTGGGTGACTATATTTTTCAGTAGACAGGTGTCTAAGCTGCATAGGCATGTTCCTTTGAAACAGTCCTACTCATCAGAAATCCAGCAGCTACAGCTACCCCCCTTCCCTCTACTGTTCTAGTAAATCTTCATATCTCCCCTAGAGATCAGCCAATTCCAAGGTATTGATTGGCCTTGGTCCTGTTTAACTCATGAGAACAATCAGGCACCCCACTTGAGGTGATACAGTATCTGCAGTTCTTGGGAAAGAATGACTAAGTAAATGTCAAGGAGAGGAGCGATAAGAGGCAGTGTCCGCCTCTGCCCGTAAATGCTGTGTGTCTTTGTGTCAGCTTCCACTGTCACCTGGAATGCTTTTACTTCGGTCGTTCAAGGGTTTCCCGCTGCACTCTTCTTTTGCTGTCTTTTGCATCCCTTCCCATAAGGTAGGGAGTTTACAGTAATAGCATTGGAATGAGAAAACTCTGCTTCAGGCAGGAAAGGTTAAACATTTTTAAAATGCAAACCAGATAAATTTTTAAAAACCTCAAAATTGTCTTGGTGCCACAATGCCTCTCTTGCCATCCCCAGCCATTCTCTTAACAAAAGACACTCCTCTCTTATGCAAGCTCCTCGTTAGTCAGAGGAGAGATTTCCCTGTCTCCTCAGCGGCACACTCTGTATAATTTAAGGTGACTCACTGTACAGGAAAGTTCACCTTCCATTAGCATGTTTTCTTTAGTAAGCACTCTCTTGCAAGTGCTGTAGTGTAAACACGAGTGCCTACGAATATGAACATTTATTAAATAGCACTGATGAATATTTCAATACCTCGGGGAGAGCAATTCACAGCTCAATCATTCAGGCTGTTTTAAGTGCAGCACAGGACAATTCCACTACATCTTCCATTAATATTTAATTGCCCATTTTATTCTGTTTACCTTTTTGGTTAATATATAATTTAAAGCCCTTCTACTAAAAAGGGGGGAAAAGAGAACAGCTGTTCATCTGCTTTTAACAAATCTCTGGTGAGAGCTTTTACCTCATTTAAAATTCATTGCAAAGAGTTTTTATTTAATATCAGTAACACAAAACCTCAGGTATTAAAAGTAAAACTTGGAATCTGCTCTCATGCAAAGAGCCTAGCTGTGACTTGGGTTTGATTACAGGTGAGTGGCAGGCATTGACAGGAAACGTCTGAATCGCCAGCAATGGCGCCGTGTGTCACATCCTCATGAAATAGAATCACAGTAACTCGACCTGACACATTCTGACAACATGTCGGGAAGTTGTTATGCACCCTGCGGAAAGTGAGTCCTGTCATCCAGCAATGCAGATTTTACTGACGGGATAAAACACTTCTGTGCTCGCTAAAGGACAAGGGAGTCAAATATGTGTGTGGCCTCGAGCAGCCAGGGAATCCCTGATGCACTAACCACTCGTTTCTCCTTGGCCCTCCCTTGGTGGATGCCATCACCTTCTCTCTTTGCTGTCTTTGAATCCAAAGGCTCATCTCTTGTCATTTTAGCTTTTCTTTCCTCCCAGTTGGATGCGGTTGCTTGTCACAGGTCTGTCCCTAAACTCCACCTGCTGGCAGGGACCCTGATATTTACTGACAGGTCTCTATGCTCTTGGGGGCTTCACAGCCCCTCAGGCCAGTGAGTAAAACCTGTCCCTGATCCACTCCACAGAGGGTTACTCTATCCCTTCCTCCTCACTCACCGGAAACAACTGCTTTCCAGGACAATGAGCTGCCTGATCTCCTGGTTTTCTGTTCTCTTGATCTCTGTGGTGGATTATTCTTCCCTGTCTATGTGCTATGGCCTGTTTAAATATTCCCAGCATGACCAAGCCAGCAGAAGCAGAAACCTCAACATCACCACTGTCATTTTGCTTCAGTTCCAAAGTTTCTTCTCCGGGGTAGATTTCTCTGAGCTGCTCCGCATCACTTCGTTACTGCCTTCCCCAGTCTCTGTTGAATGTGGTTCACTTTCTCCATCTGACTCTGTTAATAGAGGCTCTTATATAATGCTTCCTTTCACTCATTACTTTTTCACTCACAAATATTTATTAAGGATCTGAACCAGGCATTGTTTAATGGGCTGGAAATACAGGAATACAATAGGGTGGGAAAGAGAGACAGGGAAAGGTTGACAGAGACAGAGGGAAAGACAGAGATCCTAGTTGCCTTTAGGAAGCTTACATAATTTAAAGAGAAGTCACTGGCCTTGAACTCTACTGACGTTGAACAGAGGCACAGGCACACTGTACCCTTGCCCTGGATGCTGGGATGCCTCTCTGGATTGTCCAGAATAATAAATTGATTACAAAGACATCCCTGGCTATTTACAGCCCTCCACAGCCCCCTTCTCCCCCTACCATATCAACACTCTTTAGAGCTTGACTTATGAGGTAAAGTCTGTTTCTCCATCTCTTGAGTCTGGGCTATTCTTGTGACTTGCTTTGACCAATAGGATGTTGATTAAAAGTAATGGTGTGTCAATTCTGAGCCTAGGTCTCAAGAGGCCTGTTTGCTTCTGTTTTCTCTTGGACTCTGCCTCAGCCTGGGCTAGCCTGCAGGAAAATGAGACTTCATGAAGCACAGATGAAATATTCCTGCTGAGATCATCCTATTCTGGCTAACAGCTAGCCAACCCCTGTACATGAGAGGGAGCCCAACCAAGATCAGCAGAGTGCCTGTCCAACACATAACTGACCACAGATGTATGAGGGAATAAGATAAACTGTCTTTTAAGGTCTGGCAGGCCAGAGGGAGGAGTGATATATGATTATACTGGAACTGAAGGGATGCTAGAACAGTGAATCACAGAGAAGAACATGGCAGTCAAAAAGAGCAACATGAAAAAAAAAAAAAAGCCATAGAAGTAAAAATATGGAGAAGTACCATAATATAAAGGAAGTGAGGAAAAATGACTAGAGTTATAGACACAAGTGTAATTAAGGACAGAGAGCACTGATGAATACTTCAATATTCTGCTGGCTGTGACCAGTAAAAACACCCTGACAAGAAGGCCAAAAGGCCAGTCTTCTCAGATACTCATGGGCAATAAAAATGCATAATGTTTTAGACCATTAAATATAGGGTTTGCTGTAATAGCTAACTTCTTCTATGGCCTACTTAGGTGAGATATACTTCCACACTCCCTTATCCTTTTATAAACCCCACTCAACCAGATCTTAAGATTTGACAGTTTGAACTTAGTTCTAATTTTTTTTTAAAGTTTCAGAGTCAGGCAACTGAATCAAATCCCTTAAAAATTGAGCTTAGAGCACAGCAAGCTAGAAATGAAATGAGAGTCCAAGGCTAAGAAGGGAAAAAAATATGGTTTAAATTCATTGCAACAGAGAATTGGATCACTGTTTGGATTGATTTATATCTCATCAGAAAGGGCTCACACATCTCTTTGTATAGTCATTTACCAATTTGAGTGGAAAAACTGATGCCATGATTTAATGGTACACAGCTCAAATTGTGGTTATAACTCACATTTCCATCCTTCCTTGCCCATTATCTTCTATATTAATTCAATCACATAAGTTAGGTGGGTTGGTGGGGAGACCTATTAAGTCATCTTTCTTTTCCCCAAGAGCCATATCTGAATTTCTACCAATAGTAAATTTTCAAATGCTTTTTCCAATAAAGTTGAAAATGGCTTGAGCAATGGTCCACCCTAAAAGCTTTAACTGGAAGTATATTCTTTAAGCACTTTACCGGGAAAGAAATTAATGCATCAAAAATAATTGGAGTTTTATCTGACCAAAAACCCACACAAGCAAGGAAATTCAGAGTAATGGTCAGATTTTCTTCCCTTTCTGCCTTGGTTTTTGCTTTGTGTTCTGCTACAGAGATATCAGATAGCTCTTGGTGGGGCTTGAGAACACATTAGGGTTAGGGTTAGATATCAGAGTCAGGAACTACTTGAATTACATGGTTGATCTGAATTTCTTAGATATGGCCAAATCCTCAAAAGTTTATCAAGGTCAGAAAATCTAGATGATTTGTAAGAAGGATAATTTTAACTAGAGAGAATCATAATATTGTGTTTTGTTATAGCTGAGCTCATACAATCATCTTATAGACCTTATGAGTCTCAAATTCTGGGTTTTGGCCTTACTTTCATTGCTTCAACTTCACATAGAATATGGTTATTCTAAAAATATCAAAATGGAGAGAATGGAGATTATCATTTCACTGATATAAGGATTTCCCAGCTGCAGTTAAAAAGAAAGACTAGTAAATAGTTATTTCCATACATTCCAAGACTTATGTTCACAACAGGTAGTTTTGTCAGTTTGCTATGATTCTAAAACTTAAAGTAAAAATAAAAGCAATACAAACTTTATAAAAATAAATAATATTTTCCTTTACTAACTGAAAACAGCAAAGTCAATGCAGTGTACACCATTATTCTCCTAAGATTTCTGTGTGGGGAACCAGTCTTACTATTCCCATTTAAAGATGGGTGGAAAAGGTAAAAAGAGGACAATCTGATTAAAACCAAAAATAAGTCAATGCAAGGACTGGAAACAAAGCCTCAAAGAGACATATGCTCTCTACAGCTATCCTCTTGAAGAAAGCAAGGTTGCGTGCTTGTTTGGCTTACATTTTTTCATTACTGATAAAGAAAATAAATTTAAAGATCACAGCTAACAGTGAGAAATGGAAGAGCATGTTCAGCAAAGCTTCCCAGAATGGCTTAATTTTACTTCAGCATTCAACTGTGGGTAAAATGATCCCTTAGAGATTATTCAATCAGATAAATTTTAAATAAATCAAACCGAACCCTAGAACTATAGGGTAGGGCCAGGAGGATCTTCTTTATCTTTGCTTAGTTGCAATTATGTCTGTATGTTTTTACCATTTTCAGATAAGAACTTGGGAGTAGATTCTAATCTAATCATTGCATATATCAAAAGGCACAATAAGTTATTTCCTTTTTTATTACATCTTTTCTAAGTTTTCTTCTTTCCCCAACATTAAAGTGCCTATTTAGTTGTTGCTTTTCTCAAAGCAGAGGATAATTTCATGCAGGTAGTATAGTGTAGTCACTATCTAAACCCCTTGCTTTTTATGAAAATAACACAAATTCAAAAATGAATCTCTTAAAAACCTTGGTTCTTTATTTCTTATTTTCCTCTGATGCTTCTTGTCTGAATTCATACTCTATCTTTATCAGCAATACCACTATTATCTACCCACTTCCGAACTCTCATGCATTCAGTGAAAGAAATCTAATCCCCAAAAGGGACAAACCTCTAGTCTTCAAATTTGTTAAGACAGCTGCAAGTAATTGTTTAGTGTCTGCGTTATTTCCTTTTCCATTGTCTCTAATTCCCCCTGTTATTATTGTAAGTGCACACAATTTTTCCTTGATGTTTGTCCCCTGAAATACCTATAGTGCTTACAAAACATTTAAAAATTTTCTTTATTATAATGTTCTGTTTTTTTTCCTAGTGCTTACTATTTAATTTGCATCCTTTAATTTTTTATTGCAACCCCCACTTTATAAACCAATTTTTTTCCTTTTACCTTAATGATTGTTGTTTACCTTTCTTAATATGGGCTCAAGATCCAGAAGAAAGAAACAAACCACCTCTCCTATTTTATCTTAACTGCAGCAGCTTTGTCTTAACTTCAGTCCCCTTGTGACCCTAGGAGGCCTCCTTCCAAGTGACCAGCAAAAGTACTAGGGTTCCAAAGCTCTGGGGAGCTTCTTTCCCTTCTCCTTTATCTCCCCAGCCTGAGCATGCTGTGTGCTGGCTGCCTGCCAGGCTTTAGCAAGAACAGCATTGCCACATATTAGGATTCCTCTATCTTGGGGCTCACTCTAACTTGCCTAGTTCTGGGGGTGCTTAGTTCTTGCTTAGCTCTGGGCAACATTCTCCCAAATTCTCTGATACTCTGCTGATATGTAGTTTATAAACCTTGTGCCTCATTCAAAACACAAGCTGTAACTACCGGGTTGAATAGCCCAGTCTTGTTTCAAGCTATGCGAAGGAAGCACCATGTGTCCCACGTCATCGGTATTCTTGACACTTCATCACTTTCCACACCAACCTGGTGGATCAAGAAGTGGAAGTCACATAGAAGAGATCTGTAGACCTCGCAATAAGTCAGACTCGATGCTTTAGCAACATGCTTCTGCTTGTTGCTATCTACCTCGCAGCCTTGGCCCATGACATCCCTCTCTTGGTAATGCTCTTCCCCCTTAACATTTCAGCTAATGTCCCACTCATTCCTTATTTAAATATAGTTCTCATTTTCATCAAATATGCATGTACTTAGTTTAAAAAGCAGCTACTTCTGTCAGGTATGTCAAGGCCAATAGCAGTCCCTAGTCTCCTTTTCCTGATTCCTTTCGGAATTTACATTTTACACATTGTTGACTTCCCAGTATGGAAGGTAACCATTGGGTTTTCCCTACTGCCACTCTGCCATATTTTAGGGTGCCAATATGGTAAATAATAGCTGGGTTTGGTAAATTTAGTATTTATGTTATTATTACATCATTCAGAGCTGAATTATGGTCAACTGTGATCATGTTTCCTTACCTGTTTCTCCCCGCTACCCCTATAACCCCCATGAGACATTGGCTTTTTTGTTTGCTTATTTTTCTATACATTTTAAAGAGGCCAACCCTGAACACTCTACCAATTACCTAAATTTCTCAGTGCTTTAATTCACATCTGTTATGCTAACAGTTTCTGTATTGAGCCCTCTCAAAAACATTCTGAGTTGCTTTAGTCTGTACAGGTTGCCCTCTATACCTGGTGCACAGCTGTCACTTTCGGATTCCTGTTTCCCATTTGCCACCATCGCCAGGATTCACTCTGCTGATCTGTATGGATCTCCTGCTCTTGTTTCAAGGTTGCATTAGCCTTTCATGTTACTCTGAGGATAGTAAAGATGTTTTTTTTTTTTTTTTGAGATTTTCTTCTTCTTGCATAGTCTGTTTCTTCCATGTTGCTTTCTTTCTGTTTATTCCCCTAGGATATTTAGCAGTCCTGGATGTCTCATATATTTAAGAGTGGGGGAATAAACCTTATTGAAAGCTCTGAGCATGTGAGTGGAACTAATTGATAGTAGTATCATTAAAGGGTAATTTGGTTTAGTTGATGTTGGAGAACTGATTTCAGTGCTATTTTGTTTTTTCTCATTGACTGAACAGTTTCTCCAGAAGAGACTCTTGCAATCTCCTGCCTCGGGGGGTGAAGGCACGGCAGCCAACATTTGGAAGCTGAGTGGAGGAAGCCGACTAGAGTATGTGTTAAATTTCCATTTTTCAGTAAAGCATACTTTCCCTTCATTGGTTCTCCCAGTCCAGAGATCCTCTATGTTATTTTTATAAAAAGTAAATCTCAATCTTCTGCCAAGGTAGAATGGGATGGAACTGGAGAGATCATTTTTTTTCAACAGCATCTTCCCCTGATTAGCCCATATTCTTCACCCCATTTTGGATGATCTTGCCACTTCTTGGGACTATTGGAGATCTGATTTTAAGTAGCTGTTTAAAAATTGTCTGATCTGTCTATTCATATATATTAAACAACCTTTAGTTATTGTAATATATTATCTATAGGTAGCTATACTGAATTTGCTAATGTTTTTATTAGGATTTTGTATCTATACTCCAGAGAGGGATTGACAACAATCTTATTGTTTTGTTTTATTCTTATGAAATTTTGGTAATCAAGTTTATCCTGGTTTTGGAAGTGTTTCCTCTTCTTGTCTCTGGAAAATTTGTATAAAATAGGCGTTATTTCTTTTTAAGTCTTAGGTGGAATTTTTATTACCAATTCAAGTTCTTACATAAATATGAAATTATTCATATTTTTTTCTATTTATGTGTCCATTATAATTATTGATTTCACTTAAATTTTCAAATTTATTGGCATAAAGTTTTTCATAGTGTCTCCTTATTACCTTTTTAATTCTGTAGGGACTATAATGGTGCCCAATTTTTCATTTCTGGTATTGGTTCCTTTATATTATCTTTCTTTATCTTCACTTTTGATAATATATTTATAAATTTTATTATTATTCTTAATGAATCAAACTGTCGGTTTCTTGATCTTTTCTATTATGTTTATTTTCCACTTCATTCATTTCTTCTTTTATCCTTATTGTCTTTCTCTACTTTTTGAAGATGGTTTAATTTACTATTCTTTTGATAACTTCTTGGTAAGGTAATTTTGGTTCTAGGTTTTAAAATTCTTTTCTAACAGAGGCTTTAGCTGCATTTTACAAGTTTTCATCTTTTTAAAATTTTTCATTTACTTCAAAGTATTTTCAATTAGTTTTTTCTTTTGCATATGTATTGATAGTTATTTTGCATAAGTTCTAAACACGTAGTGGTTTTCTACTTATCTTCTTGCAATTCTATTTTATTTCAGTTGTGATCTAGAAACATAATATGATTTTAGTAAGTCCTTAAAAAATTAGTTGCTATATTAATGTGTGACAACAGTTATTTACCTGTGGTTCACCTCTATTTCGCTCATTAGTTTTTCATTTTAACAGTTCGGAAGCTTTAGGTAAATCACTTCTCTAAGAATTACTTTATGCACTTTGAAATAGAAAGTTGGAAAAATGAGCTCAAAATCCCCCTTTATAATTCAAATTTTATATTCAAATTTTATATTATAATATATAATAATATATTATATTATTCTAAGTTACTTTTTATTCTCTTAACTAGATTTCAGCAACATGATAGTTAAAAGGAATCCATAGAACAAATATCATTATTTGTCCATACAACAAATAATTGTAATTGGCAAAATAGTTGGCATTTCACCAAGACATGAATGGAATTTTGTTTAATTAAGGATAAAGCATTATACTTACATTTTTAAAAAGGGTATATAATAGTTAATAATGTGTGCTGCCCTTGCCTTTTAAGGATGCCTGATTTTATGAGACCATGAATGGAATCATTGAACTACCCCAAAGAAAGCTGTAACCTTATCATGGAGAGCCTGAGTAAATCCAAGAAATATTGGAAAATTACAAGAGAAAAATGATTCTATCACAAATTTTAGCCTCAAATCACAGAGTGCTCTCTTTCAAATACAGGGCACTCAACCCATTTTGTTCATTAGACTGTGCTTTACTATGACCAAGACACTGTTATTTCAGACTCTTGCAAATATTTCCTACTTGTCCTGTGGAAATATTTGCGGATTTGTCGTGGTCCTCCTCCTCCTCCTCCTCCTCCTCCTTCTTCTGTCTTAAAGAAAGGAGTTTGGATTAAGATGATTTTGTTTTGTTTAAAACTTTCCGTTGTTATTTGTTGTTTTATTTTTCAGTTGAAAACAGTAGTAACTATCTTGTAGTTTGTTAGGCATTGTACTAAAGCACACTGAGTCTTTTAGGCCTTGGGATACTTTTTGGTACATTGAAAATTGTGATCACATTTTATTTGATATACAAATATACATTGTGAAAGGACCTCCCCCCCCCCCCCCCGTTTCCTTTTCTGGTTAATGTTGACCTTAAACAAATAGACAGCCAAATATTTCTTCAGCAAATTGGGTTTATTTGGGAACAACATCGAATTTCAATTTAGGACATGTGGTCTAATAGCAAACCGGGCACAAGTGCCTAGAAACAAAGGAGAGGAAGCTTTCAGGGAAGAGGAAGTGGGAAAGCTGTGATAAACAGAGTTCTTCCCCTTGGGCTCCATGGGGATCAACTTTCAACATAGGGCATGAGAGCTCCCTCTTCTGACCTCCAAACTTCATTTTAAATGAGGTTTCTGTTTATTAATTTTCACATTAATTAATACATTCATCACCTCACATATTTTTATCTTTTTATTTTGATGAGAACATTTAAATTCTACTCAGTTAACAAATTTCAATTATACAATACAATGCTATCAACTTTAGTCAGCATATTTACATGAAATCTTCATTTTTTTTATAGCTAAAACTTTGTATCCTTTTACCAACCTCTCTCAGCTTCCCCCACCTCCTAGCCCTTGGCAACCACCTTTGTGCTCTGCAGTCTCTTTGTTATTTCTAGAGTCCTGGTTGACTCAAGTAGCTTCTATTTGGTTTTACCTGGGAGAATCTTGGACACTGAAAAGCTTAAATTCCATGCTAGTAAGAAAGATACTAAAACTTTCAGAGAATGGCCCAATGCATAGTTCTACATATAAAAGCATATTTTATTTTCTTAAAATAAGTAATAACGTATTTTTCCCCTTGGTGGGAGAAAAAGAAAATTTAAGTCTACAATTCACTAATATTCCTTATTGCCAAACTCCAAACAAGATAATGAATTCTTTCTAACAGTTTCCTCTCCAAGGCAGAGTTATTATCCTTAATAACTGTGTTATCATGTTACCAAGGCTTCTGTTATCACAGCTTCAGATTTGACCTTCCTAACTCCTTCTATCCAGCCTGTCCACAGCAGCAGGTAAGCTCGCAATATCGTTGGCATCTACTCTGTCTCCAGTGTCCTGTCTTCTTTCCTGGACTTAACATTGTAGAGTGTCCCTTTCTTCCCCAGTCTATCTTTGCCTGGACTTAAAATTTCCTTTTTCCTTCTCCCCTGCTCTGTGGCTATAGTCAGTAAAACCATCCCCATCCTTAGCCTTGGTTGCTCATCCTTCCAACTTTCTTTGAAAGTCCATGAAACTAAATCTCAGAGAAGTAAAGTAGAATCTCATCTTTTAGGGCCTCCTCTTTGCCAGGAGAAGAACTTGGACACAAATACAGTTGTCTTCCTATTGGCATTTCTTACAGTTTAAATGGAAGAAAATTTAAGAGGAAGAGCCTGGAGAAAAATGAGGCTGGTTTGCTTTACTTTCAGTGTCCATATTTAGCTGCCACCTTGGGCTATTAATTTAAATTTCAGGAGCCTAAGAATCCATGACTCCTTGTCAGATTCTTTTAGTTTACCCTAGAGATTCATATCCTCAGAATTAGGAACGCTTTTCTGCCTAGGTAATTTCAAAATGCAAATAACAATAGCGACAACAACAGTACAAACATCATAACATTTATTGAGAAATAACTACAGAGCTAATCACTTTTATATGCATTCTCTCATTTACCACAACAACATAATGAGCTAGGTCCTTTTGTAATCCTCATTGGAAAGAAGAGGAAAGAGGTTTGGAGAGGTAAATGAATTGCCTAAGGTCACATAGCTAGCATATGTTGAAACTTGGAATAGCATCCAGTTCTGCCTGATTCCAAAGCCCTGCTCTTAATTACTAGGAGTTTTGCTTTTTTCTTTGCTCCATGGTTTAACATTCCAGAATGATTTCTGAGATGTGTGGTTTGGCTTTATATTAATGCCAAATTAGAGGTTTTGCATTAAATGGCTTTTCTTTGGGGGAGGATGTGACTAAGAATGTCTAATCAGTAGTAATATTTTACATATTTTCAATGTTTGGCCTTCATATTGAACCTGTATGGATGCCCGCTTTAAAGATGAAAAGTTTGATTTTTAGGGAAATCAAGGAGCATTCCCAAGATCACATTCCCAAAGTCACATTCCCAAGGTCACATTCCCAAGGAACATTCCCAAAGTTAATATCAGAATTAACATATGAGGCACAACTTTTGACAACTGTTATTCTTCCTAATACAAGAGACTATGTTACTGTTTACCAAAAAGATTCCAAAGTATCTCTGAAATGTAATTTCAGCTGTGTTGCTAACTTTCATACCTTTTTGGAGACGATAAGAGGAATCAGTCATGAGAATATTGCCAACATTTGATATACAGAAGAATTCCAGTTTCCATTCATGATCTTGTGTGCCAGAGGCACTGGTATTCTGTAGGATTTCAGAAGAAATCTCCCCTTAGTCACCAGGAGAAAGAGAGCCTTGGATGCTTTTATACCCACTATTCCCACCACACCCCTTGTACATTATTACAAAGTCAGCCTTCTGCAGGCTTCCAAGTGCAGCACCTTCTGGTGTGGCATTTGGTCCCTCTCAACCAAATCTATGGAAACTCTATGTCACAGATTTCGGGGTTTTGTCTACTGTGATATGTTAAATTGCACTGACAAATCATTTTATGTCTATTGGGAGTGCATCACTTTCCCAGCCGCCGCGGCAGGTCGGAGTGATTTCCTGAGTGAGAACCTTGATTACAGGGAACACTTTTTTTGGTGGTGCCACTTTAGACAAAACAAAGTGCTGGCTCCTCAGTAGAACCCAGGCAAATTAAAAACTCACAAGCAGCATTTATTAGATGGGTTAACAACACCATTCTTTGAAATATCAGCACAGAATGTCACTGGGTATTTAAATCCTAATCAAGGTCATCCTAAGAAATAGCCTTACTGTATGATTGTCTAAAGCCACAGCAATGACAAAGCCTTCACAAATGGTTGATTGGGAAGGTGAAGTCATTACTAGAGTTTTATAGATATATAAGTAAAGCTGTGTTTGCAAGCTCTCCAAGTCAGGAAAAAAGAAAGGGAAAAGAGCTGGGTACTCTCTTAAACACTTGCATGTTATCTAATTTTCAATAATGAGCTAGTAAATCAGGTTCTGGGAAAAAGGAAAAAAGCTCCGATTTGTAGCTTTTGTCAATTTCTATGGCTTAAGTAGTGCCACCATGGCCGATTTCAGGCTATCAACATGATGTCACCGCATATTAAATTTAAAAGAAATACATATATTTGTTTCTCCTGAGCAATAAGAATCGGCTATTGCACTGAACCCTCACAGTAACTTGATGAGGTAGGTATTATCATCGGAGATGGTTAAGCCATTTACCCATCATCACAATGGCTGGGAAACTGTAGCAGTTGAATTGAAATTAGAATAGTCATATATGCCTGACCATGACTTTTATGCTGTATTCCACTCTGCCTGGGGGAAAAATGTGTGTATTGAGAGCCATCCCTGTGTCAGGCATTGAAGACACATTGCCCTGGTAATACTTAAACATAATGAAGAAGGAATGCATGAAGACTCCAAACTTGGCCTTATGTTGTTTCTCTACCCACCCAGGTGGGAAATGTGAAAGAAGTATTCAGGATTTCTAAGAAAGGTACAATAGAAAGAGATTCATTGAATTCAAAATGTAATGAAGTGGAAGGGTAACATCTGATGTATCTTCCAGGATTTCTTTTTTTTTTCTTGTATGTACATTGCTTAAAATAGTTGGGAACTGAATTATGTTCATAATGTTCTTGAAATGGTGAAGAAATAAATGTAATTATGTCCCCCATTCTCTGCTATTTTGCTAAGAAATTTGAACCCATTTTGCTTTTCTAGTTTCTCAGGAAGAATTTGATAATGCCACAGGATAATATCAGGGAACAAAAAATGGGCCCATTCTCAAAAACCACCCAAGGTGATCAAAGGTGTTTCATTTTATTTTGATTGATTTCTCATCTGTTCCTATCCCCTGTTTAATTGGAAAGAATTGGCAGAAAGTGCTCCATGTCTAAACCTATTAGAATCAATTCCAAATTTTGTTTAGAAAACTTAGATGAGTATTTGGGCTCACAGTCTTAAAGAGGCCGAAGATACTGTACTTCTAATTAGGTTACCTGGAATAAATGATTTTCCTAAAATTGTGCTAGAGTCTTGCAAACATTTACAACATTGCTTGGTAGATGTTCATAGAGGATTTAATGCCTCAGTGGCCTGAAAGAAAGAAAGGGCCTCTCCAAGTGGCTAATTTACCACCTGCCTAGTGCTGTGTCCATGTCAGTTATAGTCAAAACAGAGCTAAATTGTGCCTTCGCCTGCAGTCCCTGGTCAAACTAATTCTGTCCCTAAGCTATTACAGCATCATGGAGAGACAGGCTTAGGGGCTCAGAGAATTGCAACTGTTAGTGTAAATTATGGTGTCTCTGGATTCAGCATAGAAATTCTAGGAAATCTAGAGATTTGTGTGGGAAAAAGAATCTTCTGAAGGTCTTCATTTTCTGATACTGACTGTGTGTTTTGGTTGATCTTTGGTAACAAGATCAGCAGACACTGGGGCCTGTTCTTTTTTGGAGTCAGTGAGATTTGATGATGAAGGAGCCACCATCCCGTCTCTCAGAGCTCTAATGGGAAACTTTCCCAAAACTCCTTGACTGTTCTTCCTGTGGGTTGATCTGCCTTGGCCATATAAAGATGGGTAAGGGTGTGGACTCTGGAATCAGAGTGCTTGAGTTCACATTCCAGCTGTATGATTTGGGACAAGTCACTTAACTTCTTTGTGCCTAAATTTTATCATCTGAAAAATTGGCACAGTAATAAGTCATAGACTCGTATGTAATATGGCTGGAGCTAGATGCTAAATAGGTGCTCACCCAGCAAATCTGCCCAAACCAGGTACTGTAGCAGACGATGTTAATGTTGAGGACATATCTCCTTGACATTCTCACTATATCATAAAGACTTCTATGGCAAATACCAGCCAGAGGTCTTCGTTTCTGTCCTGCCTGAATGACTAGCCAGTAGTTCTAAGTGCTCCTGGAATAAACCCCCAAGTCAATGATACAAAGAATGTTGTTGGACAAATACCCAGATTCTTGTCCTTCAATTGAGATAATTCTGGAGTATGTGGTCTCCTAAAGCTTTCCAGGGAGATTAAGCGCAACTGGTAACTGGCTTGATAACATATCTTTTACTTGCCTCCCCTCCCCTCCCTTCCCCTCCTCTCCCCTCTTCTCTCCTCTGTCTCAACCTCCCTCCCTCCCTCCCGTCCTTTCTTGCCCCACTGCTCTACTTTACATGCTATGGTTTCCTGGAATCACTTCTCAAACTACTTGCATATAAATGGTTATGAATTGGATGCATAAAAACTTTTATAGAGATAATATACTTTCTTTATAATCTCCAATAGGCTAGTATAGGTCTTTATGTTTCTGTATTTGTATGCATGGATTTTGTTTTTTAATTGGACAGAGGACCCAAGTTACTGACTAACTGGATAAATGCATTTTAAAAAAATTCTCAGTTTTATCATGTGATAATATATATATACATATATATATATACACACATACACACACACACACACATATATATATATATATATACACATATACACACACGTATATCATGTAGTAAATGAAACAATATACATAAAATGATTCTACAAAGGCCACATTTACTGTATCATTAGCAATCATCTCATTGGGGCTTTGTTTTGTTAGAATTTTTACCACTTGATATAGATTCTTTATGTGTAATTCTACAATGCAAAATTATTTATTAATGTTAAAAATAAATATTTTGACCATATTGATATGGCCTACCTTCTATTATTCAATTTTGATTAACATTATAATTTCAACTTTTCAACAACCTTAACTTCCTTGTCATTTTGGCAGCTACCCAGTGACCTAGCCATAGTTTGGATGTCTAGTAACAAGCAATGGATTTTTGAGCTGCATGTCCCAGATCCTGGGATCTAGCTCTAAACTGCAAACTGCATGAGACATTTCAATTAATAATGTTAAGAATATTTCTTTTTCCATTATACAAACAATTCATGTGCTGTTTGACTAATGCTTATGCCAAGTATGAGTTTACCTAACTACTAAGCCACAGGCAAATTCAAACCTTATTTTATATAGCTTTTCATTGTGAGTCAAAATAATGAAAAAGAAATGCATAATCATAAAAAAAGGAACTTTACATTGCTTATTATGCTAGCTAATTCAGGAAAAAATGATCATTAAGAAGTTCAAACACTTAGTTAAATAAATTAACTCAGAAAAGTTAAAAAGCAATGCATAATTATTTTAAAAAATTTGAAAAATAACCATAAAATAATAGGGGAAAATAGGAACCGAGAACAATTAAGAATTAGAACCATTGATACAAGAGAACAAAAATGCTATTTTCATATTTTCTTCCTATTTTTCATATTTTTTACAGCATTGATTGTACCACATCATGTGGATTTCACCATAGCACATATATTTGGATATACATCTGGGGTTGAACTCAGGCAAGTCTCATGGCTAAGAACTATCTTCCAGGTTCTTACTTGCTTTTTGGCTTCCATGACCCTGCTGGGCTGCCTCTGTTCCTCCACTCTGGTTTCCTGCCCCTTGCCCCACACCTAGCTCCAAATCTCTTAGGATGCTGCCCCTGAAGCGATCACGTGCCCGAGTTCGTCATGTTGGTACTGTGGCCACAGTCTGCAGACTCAGCTTCTGTGGGAAGATTGATTCTCTCATCCCTGATATTGTGAGCACAGCTGTGCCACACCATTGCCACACCACTGCTTGGGGTGAACAGGATGTGTTTCTCTCTCATTTCTTTTCCTTTCCCCTGGACAGCTATTCATGAAATAAGGTTATAAGGAAAGGGCATATTCTGTGCAGGCCCCTGCCAGATTCCACTCTCCCCTTTATAATGGGTGTTCAGGTTTTTCTTTCACTCATTATTTAAAAATATATATTTTTAAATTATCAATATAGCAAAGGAATTGGTGGTGGTGGTGGGGTTTAAAACATAGTACAACCTCTTTTTTTAGAGGCTGACCCAATAAGTCACCTTAAGAAAAAACTTGTTATTATGGTAAAATCTATTGACTGGCTTACTTTCGCTATGTAAATGCTTGTACAGTCTGTTCTGGTGTTTTCAAGTCTCCCTTTGAAATGTAGACCAGACATTATGGTTTTAGCCAAGTCTCCCCTCCTTGCCCCTCAATCTTCTGTGAACGTTGTGAACCAACGTTTCATCAGAAGTCTAGAAGCCTTGTGAGAGTGAAGAGACTAATCCCCCAGCTCCTTAATATTTGGCATGAAACAAATTAGTAAGAAACCACAGTGTCCCTGGCTAAGGCTTCATGACAGGAATGAACTCGTGGTGAGAAAAAGTAAGTTTGAGCTTCAACCAAGTTTTAAACAAGGTTCTAAGACAGGTCTGGCTTTGGTAGATCTTGTACTGAGCCTTCAGACGGTGCCAGTTTGGGCCAGTGTGGCACTGGGCTCATGATTAGGCAGCAGCAGCATGGCCCTAGGGAGCCGAATGTGCACAGGCTTTACTGCAGCTGTGGAACCCCATCCAGTTCAGTCATCCCACGTGTGACGGTGCCAACAGTGCTTCCTCTGAGTCGTGCGATCCCTCATTGAGAGGAGTGATGGAAATCCTCTGGCCTACATAGTGGTGATTAGGGGTGACATGTGATATAAAACTGCCTGCCAATATAGGCCTGTGGGTTTGTAAGGGACTAATTAGAATAATAAAAAGGATATGGCTGTGTTTATACCTCTAGGCTGGTGAAGCAAGTTACTACTCCTCGAGCATTTTTCATGTTATTACAAACTGTAATGCCTCTCTAGCAGTGTACTGAGAGAATATGCTCTATTTTATTTGTTTATTTCTCCAATATTGAACATTAAGGTCTTTTGCATTAAACATACTGGACAGAATCTAGTATTTGTTTTAGCACTATTAAGTAAGGGTAGTAGGAATATATTTTCTAGGTGTTAAAAATATGCAGGTGTAATGTAAAGTCATTTTGAACAGAAGCATTATTTTTTGGAGCATGATGAATTTAGCTTCCTTCTTTTCTTTTATTCAAGGGGCACCAGGGACCTTTGCCCATGGTGGGTGGAGCATAATAGGGAAGAGGGGGTACAGAGAACCAAGGAAGTCCATGCTTGATTCCAGATTTTCCAGGGCATCTTTGGTCAGAAGGAGGGTCCAGGATAGTACTGTGTGCTGGGTGGAAGGTCCACATCTATTAGATGAAAGAGACCTTGACTCTCTCTAATGAGTTCCGAGCAATAAGCGGGACCCAGCACATAGTAAGTGATTGTGAATATTTGAATGAATGAATATTTCCACTAAGCACTCAGGGAACAGATTCCAAGCCTATTAAGCATTCCAGAATTAAAGGATCAGATTTGCACACACTCACTATGTAATTTTGAAAATGCTGTTTAACCTCTGGAAGGCCATTCCTTATATGACAAATGATGATGGTATTTGTACTCACCTAGGTAAAAAGCATAATATTATAATACAAATAGATCCACACAGTTCCTCCTCAGGTGATGTTATTTCAAGATATTATTTTCCCTGATAGTGGTTATGTGATCTACACCTGGATGTAAACAACAGCAACAACAAAAATGAAACAAGCCCCACTGTTACCACAGGAAATAATAACTGTAGTTCATGCCATAAATAACACTTTGTGGCAGATAGGAGGCTATGTTAGGCCTGTATTTCTGAGTGCATATTATTACTTTTGTTTGCTGTCTCTTTAGCATCCATTCACTTGAGAACTGTGGCAAAATGAGACTATGGGTGCCATGTTTAAAGTGTCTTAAAGAGTTTAAGGAACAATAAGTTGGGTTTTGTTTTCTGAAGATATTGGCCAGTGTTGTGTTCTGAAGTCTGTTGGCCTGAGCAGTCATTTGTTCAGTTAGGCCCAGCTACGTGGCCTTGAAAAGGGGGCCCATTAGGAGCAGCTGCTCTGAGAAGGTTGACTATGGGTCTATCTTTTGTATTTATTTACATTTTTTGTAGACACTTGGAAATAAATTTTCTACTACAATATAGAAAGTGGATTTAAAAGTTCAGTTCCTGTAGGTATTAAAAGGAATCCAATTAATTAGTAATGAGATAAAGCTCTGGAGACAAGGTAAGCAGTGATAAAAAACAGTATCTATCTTTAAAGGGATTAGTTCTCTACAATCAACAAAATGCATTTAACATATATTACCATATTCAATTCTCAGTGTAGCCCTAGAGGAAGTTGGAGAAGCATTACTTTTCTTTCAAAATTTAGGAACTGAGACTCAAGAAGTTTAGGGGTCATGTCCATGGCAATAGAACTTATAAGTGAGAATTAGAGTTTGGGTTTTCTCTCTCTTTTCTGCTTCACCATGCTGCTGTTAAAGGTGCCAGAGTCTTAGAATCTGTATGTCTGTTTTCAGAGTCATACAATCATAGTTCCAGAATATCTTAGCAAAAGAATTGAATGTCCCTTCTGAAATTCAGAGCCATTAACATATTTATGTCATCAGGACAGCTCCATCTACAAACTCTTACAAATAACATGAAAGCTTGAGGCATTTCTTTGTCTCCTTTTTTCTCTCCCCTTCCCCTTATACATGTCCAGAGAGAATCCTTTTTACAATGCCATGTCCTAGGGAAAAGGAACATATAAATTCATGTTTTTCATAAAAGTTAAAACTCTGGCTGCTTTTTATTTAAATTAGGAGAAAAAAGGAAAAGAAAATGCATTTTGTAGCCTTGACAATTTACCCCAGCTACCTCTCATGTGTACTCAGGTATTTTAAAGTTTTCTCTTCTGTTTTCTGGCCACAAGTCTTCTTAATAGAAAATTGCAACAAGAGGAAGGTCTGTTCCTTTGGAATGTCTCCACACAGAAAACCTGGGAGAAAAGTTGTAGCATATGTTAGCGACCCCAGCTTTTAGGAGCTGGGCCAGAATAGGCAGCATGCAATCGGCAAAGGTGATTCTCTCTGCTTTCAAGCTTCAACTCCCTTCTTCAAGAACTCCATTCCTGTGGCTAGGGAAAGGAAATAGGATTGGTTCTAAAGCAGATGCTATTCAGACTTTTTGGTTGTTAGGGCAGAAGTGAATTCTACATAATAAGTCTATGTGTATGTATGCACATGTTTGCATACATATACACACACAGGGATACAGGGTCAAAACTTGAGAACCTAATATAATCTGCAAAACATAGTGCATTTTAAAAAGGAAGGAACTCCTACCATTTGCTACAGCATGGATGGACCTGGAGAGCATTATGCTAAGCAAAATAAGTCAGTTGGAGAAAGAAAAATATCACATGATCTCATTCATTTGTGGAATATAATGAACAACATAAACTGATGAACAGAAACAGATTCAGAGACAGAGAATCATTGATCAGACCGTCAAATCTCAGAGGGAAGGCAGGGGAGGGTGGGGGTAAAAAGGAGAGGTCAACCAAAGGACTTGTACACATGCATATAAGCATAACCAATGGACACAGACACTAGTGGGGTGAGGGCACGAGTGGGGGTCGGGGGGTAATGAGGGATAAGGACAGATATCTAATACCTTAATCAATAAAGAAAAAATAAATAAAATTTAGAAAAACATAGTGCATTTTCAACTTCAAGTAAAAATGACAGAAAGTGAGTACTGTTTATCTCTAGTCAGAGGTCTGAAAACTTTTTCTGTAAAGGACCTGATAACAAATATTGTAGGCTTTGCAGGCCACACAGTCTCCATCTCAAATACTCAACTGTGCTGTTGTAGCACAGAACAGACTCAGACAACACATAAATAAATGAGCATGGCATATTCCAATACAATTTTATGGATACTGAAATTTGAATTTTATACACCTTTATGAAGTATTATTCTTCTTTTGATCCATCCACACATACTATTTAAAAATTCAAAAGCCATTCTTTCAAAAGCAGACTGTAAACTGGCTTTGGCCCATGGGGCAGTAGAGGAAGGGTAATTCCAGTATGGGGTGGTGTGAAAATGTAGAAGAAGGTGTTTTGTTTTTTTCTCCTATAAAGTGGTGACTAGGCGAATACATTTTCCATGTGCTTTCTCATCTTCTTGTGCAGAAAAAGAAAAAATTGGAAACTTAACGTTGATTACAATCTCATCTCTTCAAAATTCACTTAATTCTGAAATTTCAACAGGGCCATGGCAAAATTTACCTTTCAGCATTGTTGAAAGTTTAATTCACTGCCTGCTTTATATTTCAGGCATACAGAACTAAAATGTTTTAGAGACATCTGGTGATTGAAGGAAGAATGCTTATTTCAAGGTAGTATTTATTTAAAAGAACCAGCCTCCCCAAATGGGATTGTCCCAAGAATCCACACCAATATATCACTGGGTTTTCTGCTTTATAATATAACAAAACTGTCACATAATACTAAAAACATTGACGTGCTTGGAATCAAATAAACGAATAAGTGTGTCAAAATGTCCTGCACATGTGTGGGGGAAGGATTTGTGTTTTTAAGTGAATTCTAAAAAAGAAATAAAAACTCACAATGAAAGCAAATGATTCTGACAAAGGGAGTGTAAGTACATATCTACAAATCTTCATTTTTTTTTTAAATCCTCACCTGAGGATTTCCCCCCCATTAGTTTTTAGAGAGAGTGGAAAGAGGGGAAGCGATGAGAGAGAGACACATCCTTTGGTTGCCTTCTGCACTCACCCAGGTATGCACCCTTGGCTGGGAATCAAGCCAAAGATCCTTCTGTCCTCAGGCTGACTCTCTAACAACTGAGCAACCTGCCTGGGCCATGAATATTCATTTTTAAGGTATTTTCTTCTTACTGGCTGTCCTTACTTTAATTGTGTGTGTAACTAGGGTACTCAGATTTAGTTGGGGTATAGTTTGAAAAGAATGTTGGACTATGACCATAAACATAAATCTTTCCACTTAAGCATCACTATGAATCTCAGATATGGCCAGTAGAGTAGACGTAGCCGTGCGGAAATGAAAACCATCCGGATCCCTGCTATTCAACCAGGAGCATCTGCACCACCTGGAAGCTCATTGAAAATGCAGAGCCTGAGACCCCACCCCAGACTCACTGAATCAATCTGCAAAACATAGTGCTGAATCAAAATCTGCAGAATTCACTTAGAAGCACACTGCAGTTTAACAAAATCTTCAAGTGACTTGTATACACATTAACATAAAGAGGCATTCAGCATTAGCAATGGTTCTTAGCCATAGCTATATGTGAGAATTCCTGTAGAGCTTCTAGAAATCCCAGCACCCAAGTTCTATGCCAGACCAGTTAAATCAGTATATTTTAGGTGGGGCATCAGTATTTTTAAAAACTCCCTAGATGATTCCAATGTGTAGGGAAGTCTGAGAACCATTGGGCTAGGAGATGGATGGCAAACCTTTTGAGCTCAGCATGTCAGCATTTTGAAAAACCCTAACTTAACTCTGGTGCCATGTCACATATAGAAATTTTTTGATATTTGCAACCATAGTAAAACAAAGACTTATATTTTTGATATTTATTTTATATATTTAAATGCCATTTAACAAAGAAAAATCACCAAAAAAATGAGTTCGCGTGTCACCTCTGACACGCGTGTCATAAGTTCGCCATCACTGGGCTAGATGGTGGTTGGAGCATACTCTTGCTCAGGTAAGAATACCCATTATCAAGTGGAAACAAGATCCCTAGAAGCAGAGGGTTTATTAGAAGGGTTAAAAAGACCACTTGTTATATAATAAAAGGGTGGTTTCATTATTTGAGGGATGGAACAGGAGCACATCTCAAGCCAGACAATAGGTTTGCCTGCTCAATTCTTTTCATCTTTTCAGCCTTTTTGATCTCACAACTTCAACTGATTCTTTGCGGTCACCAAGAGATTCCATCTGGTCTTATAAAAAGGCTCTTTTATAGGATAATGGCTTGTTAACCATACTTTGTTGTTGTTGTTGAGGATAAATTAGTGTTATGTGAATTTTGTTAGAGTTAGCAAAGTTTTCAAGTATGTAATCAGATGAACTGATCATGCATATTGTCTGTAGCGTTGAAATCGAACCTTAAGAAAATGGTCCAGATCCCTGCTATTGAACTTGGGTTTGTGAGCCACTAGCACTGGCATCACCTGGAAACTTATTGGAAATGCAGAGTCTGCCGCCCCTTGAGATACCATTCAAACATTCTCTTCTATCCTCAGATCAGTGAGGAATCCATCAGATTAATTCCCCGGGCACAAGTGTAAGAACTGGTATATGTAAGAAGAAAGGATTAGTCAGCAGGTAATATGATATCAGGTTACCAAGGTCCCAGAAATTCAGTTCACTGATTTGGTGCTCTGCCCATTGTAATCAGTGAAGTTATACTGTACATTTACATAATAATGGTTACAGTGTGCCTCTAAAGAAAACAAGCACACATCATGAGACAAAATGTCTCATTTTGGTTACTAAATGGTTAACCAAAAACAAACAAACAAACAAACTTAAAAATTAAGTTTAAGTAAAGCGCCAGTAGGATCTGATACTTATTGATTCTCCCTTACCAGGGAGAAGTCTTTGTAGAGTTTGAGAGACTTTGAGTTGGGTCCTCTTCCTACCCGCTGCTAATTATGCATCATAGGAGGACCTCTGTACCCCCATCTTATCCTGGTGTTTTAGGTCCCTGGTACTAGAGCTTATCTCCTAATTGCAGAGTTCTAAGTTGCAGCTTGCCATTGCTCTGCACAACCCATCTACTACATTTCTATTGCTACAGCTATTTCTGCACTTAATTGGTAATTTCACAGGCCTGTGGAACTCTGGAAGTGCAATTATCCTTCAGTGTAATTGCCTTCTGCAAAAATTGCCTCCTACAAAACTCCTGCAAAATTGTGTTCTGTTTGGTACTACCTGTGACTGTCCATGGGCACCTTTTCAGCTATACAGAGAGATGTTCCATAGACCTTCCTGGCCTTAGACAAGAATAAGTTCTCTGTGGTTGGAAGGCTTCCTTTAATTCGGAATCTGTTTACTATGGTTATTTCAGGTGTCCCACTATCTGACATCCTTTTTGAGTATAGCAGTTTATATTAAAAGTGGTCTGTTTGGTATCACTTGGGAGCTTTTGTTGTTTAAATATTTCATGTTCACTTATAAAAAGTTACACACATATAAATAGCTCCTAAATTCCTAAGTATCCTTTGGATACAGATACTACAGTACACAAACACTTCTCAAAGTTCAATTGTGCACTAATTGATTTACTTCATAAATGTGAACAAATGAGCCTACTGTGTATAAGATGGTATTACAGTAAGGAATTAATTAAACAATTGAAAAAAAAGTATTTCCTCGTCTCTTGGGAGCCCATGGGTAAGAGAAGCACACAAGTAACCATTATCTCAAATTAAACAAACAAACAAATAAGCAGTAAGTGCAGTGGGAGTTGAGAACAAAGGAAGGGCAAGAGCACATGGGGACAACATTCTAGCAAAGGCTCGTAGAAAGAGATGGCATTGGTGGTGGACCCTGAAGATGGCACTTTTCAATAGGCAGTTCTCAGGATGAATGGAAACAGTTAACAGAGATGCTCTAAATACACAAACATTCATCACATGGAAACAGCTATCATGCCCTTCACACCAAAACCCTTGTGATCTAGTGGTTAAGCACTGTATGCTGGGTAATATTATGGCAACAAACAGTCTTGGTCTCCTTTGAGGTAGAAAGGAGGCACTGGTCCAAAGTGAAAGAGATCATCAAGGGATCACATAACTATCCCAGAGAAAAGAAGTTTGAACAATTGAATAAGCTTCCTTGTCCTGATTTGAAATCTTTTCAGCAGCCCCCCCAGATTTTTCAGCACCTCTTAATTGTTTGAATTTGCAGAGTTTACTTTTCCTGCATGAAGATATCGGGCAAATTAAAAGGAGCTTCGGTCATTGTTGATAAATATTCTAATTAAATCCTTCACTGACTGATGACTACCAAGAGTCAGCAGCAGGTGGTCACAGTTTCTTTGTAATCATTATAATTATTTGGAATAATTTAGTTTTCTGTCTCAGGGTTGTTTATGGAGAAGAGGGCTGGGAGAGACAGTGCAGATGGGCCTGATTTAAACAGTGCCCTTATTAAAAGTGCACAATATATTTGCTGGTTAAATTATCAGAATATTTAAATATAATTAGTAGATCAAACTAATCATTTATCACTAAATAATAATAGCTAGCTGTTCTCCCTTTAACTTTTAAGAGAGAAAATATGTTCACTTAGATATGCATATCTGACATGACATTTTTTTCGATGACATTCAAGGTTTCTGATGTGTTTCCTTTTCATCATGCATAGACATCTATGTGAGTCTTTTTTAAAAAATTGATTGAATGTATGCAGCATCTACTTTACCCAAAGCTATAGAATAATGATGCTATTATTGTAGTCATCTATCTCTTCACATCAGCGTCTTCTATGGTTGTATAGTCCAGTTTTAGGGCTTTGTAAGAAACAATATTGGTTAACATTAATAACTGCCTTCATCTGACAATGCACATCTCTATTTGGAATCAGCTCCTGAGAGCATCCCTCCCAGTTGTGGATGCAGGAGGAGGGATGGCTGACTTGAGGGAGGTGGAGGGAAGAGCCTCCCATTTTGCTTCACTTCACTGACGCCCAAAGGAAAGGGTGAGTCATTCTCCCACTTCCTATTATAACTCTGCGTTCCCAGTTTTCCACCTTGACAGCAGTAACAGTCCCAGCCAATGCTAATTTGGGTAACATCTAAAAGGCTTGCCTGACAAGGCAGATTCAAATTATGAAGCAAACCCCTCACATACTGAGGCCTTGTTAGCTAGATTAGTGGCGGATTGGCTCCCTGTGACAGCTTGTTTGCTAGAGGTGAGCTATCTGCATTTCCAATGCAGGCAGGTTATATCATCATTTAAAGGAAAAAAAAATAAAGATGTCGTTTTTCTTGTTTGTCACGGAGTTCATGTAATATTCCCTCTCGATTTTCTCATTGTTGACTTCTGAAAGAAATAGCAGCAAGTGTGTACCTTTGAGTGCGACAGCTAATTTTGTTATGGATGAACATGGTATTGTGACAAAACAGTGGCACAGCTGTCATAACAGCTGTCACACATTAATCATGACAGTGACAAATAGCATAATTACCTTATCTGGAATTCCTAGCATGCACACGCAGTATGCCCCACCGCCGAGCGAGCATATCACGCATGGTTTAATTAAAAAGACATCAATACAGGTTAGTTAGACAAGGGCTAGAAGACATTGATCCAAAATGAAAATAAAATTATTTATAGGTTGGTGTTTAGGGACACCCAAAGACCAATTACTTAGCCAATCTGATCATCTGAATCTATTTCTCCAACTGGCCCTTGTCAATGAGTATATCACATGGGAAATGGCCTGCTCTGCCCCAAACCAGCAGCCCTTCTGCCATGAATCATTTGCTCACCTCTTTTTCCAGCCCCAGCATGGGTCCTTGGGAACCATTTTTATGTGCTGTTAATTGATTGAAGGGACTCTATTAATAGATATGTGAATTACAGGGAACAAGTTGTGGCTAACATTTTTGTTAACTTGCTTTCCGAGTCAGGTATTGAGCAAAAGAATGATATTCAACACAGTGACTTTTATTTGGAATGTCTTCCCAAGTAAAAAAATACAGGCAGGTGAGACTGGGTTTAAGCCTAGAAATGACAGTCTCTTCCATGTGCTGTGTTTTAATATGTATGCCTGTATTCACGTGCATATACGTGTCACATCAGTATGTATAACTATGCACACATGCCAAATATATGTATATTTTTGCCCCCCTGGTATTTTAAGCTCAACAATTCATTGAATTTACTGATTGAATTCCTGGGAGCTGGTTCTTGAATTGCTCTGAAGCTGCCTCGATGAAATATTAATGAATCAATTTCCATAGACATGGACTCATTATCTTGCTGGATGCCATTGGAAAACACAGCCCTGCCTGCGGTGTCCTTCCACCTGCCTGGGATATGATTTGATTCTCTTTCTCTCTTTCTCTTTTAATTAAATAAAAAATTGCTATCATGAAATTTTTGATAACTTTGGAATAGACATTTCCATTTTTCTTGATAGGCACCTAAATAGAGCTAAGCCATTTAGAATAAATTTATGTACCACTTATGTGATTTATTGAAAAGTAAGTCCCAGAAACAAATAAAATAAATGGTGGCCAGTTTAGTTCTGTGGTCTCTGTACTGCCCTTTGGAAATGAGGAAACGTGTGTGTGTGTGTGTGTGTGTGTGTGTGTGTGTGTGTGTGTTGTTTTTTTCCCAGAGCAATCAATCTTCTTTGGGAAATGTCTGTGTTTTAGGAAGCTGGGCCAACCATCTAATTGTTTACAAAGTTATCAACTTTAGAAAATGTTATTAAACACAAACACATTGTCACTTTAATTTAGGACTAGTAGAATGTAGAAGGAATAATTCAGGCTGTGTCTACAAAATGCTAAAACAGCTGGTTAGAACATGAAAAATTCAGTCAGTCAAGCAGTGATTATCTACATACAATATAAATATCTGGCTTGGGTATTTTGTTTTTGTCCACAGAAATCAACTGGTTTCTTGTGCCGCATACAAGTCAATCCAGGGATGTAATAACACACATTAAACTACAATTATACCAAACAGAAAGTTTTTAGTTTTCTTCCTTTCCATTCATTCTGTTCCAGTAAAGATTATTAATGCCTGCTTTGGGTACCATTCAACACCCACTTTTTAAAAAAATCCACTGATAAATGGTTGCCAACATTGTTAGATAAAGACTAGGATTATGTTCTCAAATTCAGTGGCTTTTACCATTTTGAGTTAGAACCAGTAGTATATCTGAATGTCATGTGATCTGAGGACAATATTACCATTTCAACACATATATATTATATGACCTGAAAATAATATTACTATTTCAACACATACATTCTTTTAGGGAAAAGCACAAGTCTGACCATGGAAATTTTCCCAATAACAAGCCAAGAAAAAAAATTATCTTTGTTGAGAGAAACCCTGGCCCTGCCCAGGACCCGATCCCATTTCAGTCTAGGTCCTGGGGAGCCCACTTAGCTCCACTTCCCCCTGACGTGAACGGATACTGCACTCCAGACCTGAGGACCTGAGGAATGCCTTAAAGTAGTTCCTGGCTTGAAACAGTCTGATGAAAGCTATGAAACATGTGCGCGTAATGCCAAGGTAGCCATTAACATGGGCAGCCCCTGTATGGATGCTTGGAAGTAAATCCCTCCGCTAGTTATAAACAAGGTCAGAAATGACCTAGAACTGCTCTGCAGGCTGGACACCAGCATAGATCTTTAGTGTCAGAATTGTGCTCCTTTTGAAACTAGGGGTAGAACCTCAAGTTTCTTGAGAATTAACCTAAGGTTATTTATTCCACCGAGAAATAGTTAAGAGAATTTTAATGAGGAAGAATCAAATTTAGGTCAAATCATAAAAGTGACAGGAGAATAAAAGCAGTGCTAGTCTTTCTTGGTCAAGCCTTTTAGAAGGAATCTCCCTCCCTCTTTTCACTGGCTATGGTACTGTTTGAGGGAATGCACTTTCTGCCCGTACTGCTGCTTTTTATGTGGTGTCACCTCTGTTAGTATGTTGTGAGCTCTTAGCAAGTTGATTCCCAGTCTCCTCTTTGTTCCTACTTTCACCTAGGATTGTGCCTACATGTTGTAATTGGTGAATGAATGTGCACATAATGAATAACAATGTGCTGGCTTTAATAAGTAAAATAGAGGCATGGGTTTGCTCGGAGACATCCAGGTTATTTCTTGAATTTGGCATATTGCTTGACTGCAAACTCTGAGAGGGCCAAAGTGTTTATTTTTAAAGCAAGTTTTCTTCCAGATTTTCATAAGACAGTTCTATTCCCTTCCTGATTGCTGGTATAAGAACTGGTCTTTCACATAAAGTTGGGTTGATTTTCATTGGTGCTAATGGAGTGGGGCATTGATGCATTGGCCAAGATACCAACCCATTTTTTTTTTCTCTCCCAAACTTTCATATTTCTGATCTTTCCTGACCTTGGGGGTTAGCTTGTATATATTACAGATAACAATATTTTACATGTTGTATAATACAAAATTCCCAATTGTTCTGTGCTTTATAAATGTATTCCGTGCACTACCTAATGAAATCCTGTGGGAAATCTTTATCCACCCTGAGAGAACTGATACAAGTGGAACTTTGTCTTTCTGCATCTCATCACCCCCTTGGGTTTGAGGCCAGGTCATTTACTGTCTGTGCCTCAGAATATGTCAGTAGCACTTCCTTTGTCCGACAGTGAAGATCAGTGGGCTTTCCATGTAAGAACTAGCAGTAGCAATTGTGTTTATCTCCCTAACTAAGAGGTTTCCTATTCATCTTCCCTGAGGTAGTGCCCATGTGGCTGTCCTGATATTGAGCAGCTGGACAGATTACACCCTGGAGCCACATCTGCAGACACATAGATCAACACCATTTTCATTGCTTTGGTGCCCAAGAAGTTTATCTTCTGTCACTGAGATTTACTGCTTTCTTCATGAAATGTTAAGGCTTTCTCTCCTCCCCAAGTTTTCTTTCGTCCTCCATCTTATTTGGCTTCAAACTAAATTAGCATAATCCAATATGGATTAGTTAGTTTTTGTTTTCTGCCATTATTAATAAGTATTTGCAGTAGGGCTTCTGTATAGGGATTTAATTGATAAAATAAATAACATAACTATTTTTGAATAAAAAGAAAACGACTTTATTTGATGAGTACCTGTTATAGGGTTAGTTTTTCTTGCCATGCCTAAATGCTTAGTAAAGATACTGCTTTGGACATTGTTCACAGGACTAATTTTTTTTTCTTCTAATGTTGCTTCAGTGTTAGGATGTAATCCCTCAAACTTGTGTTAGAGTTTTTCAGTTTACAGTACAGTTTCACTGATACTGTCTCCCTTGAGTTTTAATAGAGCCCTGAAAGGTAAGAGGAAAAGGTTTTATATTTTTCAATCTTATCAAAGAGAAAATCAAAATACACATAGATGAGAAAACCACAAAGTCAGCTGTGAAGCCAATACTCAAATCTAGGAAATCATGTGCATTTCAATTTCTCCCCATTTAACTTCAATGCCACCTCCAAATCATTCTCCTTATGACTGTCAGTTGGACTTTCTCAGGCTTTTTCTCACCTTTTCCTAAATCTGATGCTTTTTCATTCTCCAAAATTCTGTGCTGACTGGATTATAATAGAAGATGTAAGGATTAATGTAAATTATCTACCCACTTATCTAAGCTGTAAAGGGAAGCAGGAAAAAAAAATGAGACAGTCCTTTGGAGTATTGATTGCTTCAATGCTTTTTAAAAAATCTGCCTGCACATTTGAATTACCTGAGGAACTTTAAAAATAAATAATGATGTCTGGATCCAACCTCCAGAGAGTCTGGTTTAATTGCTCTGGAGTCGATGCCCAGACATGGGGTATTTTTTTAAAGCTCCCCAGATGATTCTAATATGCATTAAGTGTTGAAAACCACGGGGGAAATTCCTTCTCTTTACCCACTTTTGGACCCATCCCCTTATTTTTTTCCCCACCAAGTTTTGAGAAATGCCATGTTTCCTCAGATACATCAGTGTTGTGTATCTTGGACAGGACGGATGGCAATACTCTAAAATACAGAATCCAAATGAATAAGCGTGTGTGTGTGTGTGTGTGTGTGTGTGTGTGTGTGTGTGTGTGCGCACGTGCTCTGGGAGGAGAATAATCATGGAGAACGTTGCAGAAAGAGATCATGAGCTAGAGGCATTTTGGCTACATTTACAACCACTAGAATGTCAGCCCCCAAGGGCAGTCTGCTTTAGTCACTTCTCTTTCCCGGGTATGTTGAACAGTTCATGGCACATACAAGCACTCAATAAATATTACTGATTAATATTTCCCTAATACCTTCTCCAGTCACCCTAAAGTATACTTACCAGAACCCCTTGAAATTTCCAGGAGAATCCCAGGTTTGATGCCTAGTCTATGCTGCTTGTTTACTTAGAAGACTCACCTCTCCATCTCTTTCTTAAGTCTGAATCCTGTCATCCTTTAAGGCCTAACTTTAGTGAAATTTCTTCCACAAGCCCTTATGATTCTCCTCTGAATTTATAGATGATTATTTCACTCATCACTCCTACCTTATATGCATTACAGTTATTTACGTGTATAAATAACCTTTTTTTTTCTAGTCATGACAAATTTTATGTTGTATCCCCTCTGAATACACATGGGGATAGCTCTCAACAAATATTAGCCTGAATGAATCACCATTGCTTCTGGTATGTTAGATTCCTGCATTACACAATGATGAGAGGTAAAATAGCATTTCAAAATGTTTGATTTTGTTTCAGCCTTTGTATTTGAAAAAGTTTTTACATACAATATCTTGTTTGCTCCTCAATGCAACTCTGGGTAATGAAACAGTTGGGTTTTGTAATTTTAAGTGAAAAAAAAAACAGAGGCACAGTGATGTTAAATGATCATCTAAAAGTCATACACCATCAAGGGCAATGTATGGATGGAGTGGCTAAATTTCCAGCCCCTTGTCCAGGCAGCTTCACTAAAGAACAGTGTGTTCTCCCTCAAAACTGGGGTGTGATAACTAGCACACTTGCTTTTGTTAATTTCTCTAGGCCACACCTCTCAGGCTCAGTTCACTGCCAGATAAGCAGTAGAGAGTGTCTACATTACTTGTGATATAAATCTCTATGTTTTCAGGCAGAATACAATCCAGGCAGGTCAGTTCTTTTTGTCCTTGCTGTTATCTTCTGCATCATGTTGTTCTTGTTTCAGTCACCATTTCAGTGTCATGCATGGCCTGTGTATTTAACTTCACTTTGTTCATGAGATCGAAATCATACTGGAAAAGGGGTGCATGTCTGTAACAGTATGAATAGATGGATAGCCAGGCTATGAGAAGTATCACATTGGAAAGAACCAGTAGAAAAGCAATGCGAAACCAATGCTATGCTGCTTCCCAACTGGTTTTCTGTATGTAATTAAAAACAAACCCACACATTTAAACCCTTGCCTATTTAGCAATTTCTAAACACCAAACAACAATATGAACCTAGACTGCAGAGTTTCCCTTTGCTCATATAATTTAGTCCAAAGAAATGATTAAGAAACCACACTAAATACTCAAGGTTTTATTTATTCACAAATATATATCACGTGCATCAATGAAAACATCATTTTAATCATGTGAGCAAGACCAACCATTAATTTATCCAAGATGGAATTAAACAGTAGTTTTTGACAACAAAGGAGGCATAAATAGCTCTTCTTACTATTTTTAATGACAATTCCTGAGCATTTTGTTCAGTTTTAGGAGCATTTATTTTTCAAGGATTGAAATAAAACATTGTCAAGTACTCTGGAATGAAATAAAATTGTATATTTGGTTGATAGAAGATGTGGTTATATTGGGAGTTGTGCTTCCCTGTAAAAGATAAATAGACTTATATTTTTACCATTTTACATAAATACAGTTCAGGGAATATCACTAATGAAGTGGATGGGGGGTGGGGTCACCTAGCCACCTTAGGAAAAGGTTACTACCTTAAGTAGCCCATCAATCATTATGAATTAATGTCGTATTCTAGGTGAAAGCACTAATCATAATAGATTTATTTTGTATTCATGAGGGTGTCAAATGTACACCCATAGGAGTCCCATGTCATTTGCCAGTATGGAAAGAGAAATTTAAATATGACCTGTTCACAGTCTATTTGCTGTGGCTTATACCTAGATGCATGTGTTGGTACTGATGGACATGTGATGCATATGGGGCAAAGCTGTAACTTTTACTAAGAAGTGGAATAAAATCTGTGTCAGAAATGGCTCAGGCTGCTGGCTGACATTTCCATGTCCTTCAAGAGATGACTTCCAAGGGGGTGCTTGAGGGAAGGGCTGAGAGAGGGAATCTATGAGCCCACAACTGGGCTGCCTTATTTAATTCATTGCTTCCAGAACCTATGCCCACCTTCCATTTGAGATCAGAACTTGGCATCATTATAACCATCACTTTACACATGAACAAGAGCAACAGAAATATTTTTTTTGGTGGTGTCCAGGCAAAGGTAATTTAATAGGGCATTGTGCATTGTACATGAAAGGCTTTTTCTCCTTCCTGTCCTCCCTGGTGGAAGTATTGGAGAGAAACTCTCCTTTTCCCTCCTCTCATTAAATCCATCTCCATGGGAAAAGGAGTAAAAAAAATGCAGATGAATAAAATAACGTGTCTTATTATACACTTAGGAATCTCTACTGGATGGAATTAATGTGTTAAATGGCTTGCTGATATTATTGTTATTGCTGATATTATTATCTCTTTTTAAAAATAGGAAACTTAGTCATAAGTTGGTTAAATAACTTGCTATGGTTATACAGTTCAAAAGTGGCAGAGTCACCATTTGAACCAATATTCTGCTTCTCTGTGATTATAACAGTATCTACTACATGAAATTGTTATGAAAATGAAGTGAATCTGGGAGTATATTTCTCAACAGCGTTTAACTAATGTTAGATAATCTGATTAATGGTTTGGGGTAAGTGGCCACACCCACCTTATTGGGATGGAGTTTTTCATCCAGAAAGAAGAAAAGACATTGGACTTGTGGCTCCATTTTAGTTTACTCTAATTGGCTCTGGTACCCAGATAGCAATTAATGTCATAGTCAGGGATCCACCTCTCCTCAAGAGGTCCTTACTGCACCATTGCTCAGATGTTTCTGGGTCCAGTGATGTTCAAATCCATGTCCAGAACTAAATAGTTTTCTGCACTTTCCAAAATTCTGTGGAGGTGGCAAATGGAGACTGCTGATGCTGCTTTGGGGCCTCTGAACCCCAGAGAACTTTACATCTTACAAAGTTTCTCTATTTTGGTGAGCAGGGAAGAATGTCCTTGCACAGAATTTTCACCTTGAGGCCCAGATAGTGGAGAGAAATGAACCATGAGTTCATCTCATCACACTTTCTTTTCCTTTTCACCAACAACTCTCTTTGATGAAGTGGAGACAGACCTGTATCAGAAGAGAAGAACTCAAAAACAACAGAATTTCCGATCTTTATTCTGCTAATCCTAGAAACCCTTTCATGCTCACTCCTCTTCCAAAGATTTAATAGTAGGAAACTATCCTACGGCATTCTATGTAAGAGTTTATTTCTATCAAAAAAGGTCCTATGAAGTCTTAGATCAAATGAGAGGAAGTGGGGCTCACAAGGACTTTTTGAAGGGCTAGACATATGATTATTAGTTCTTGTTAAACCCCAGCTTTGCCACTAAAATTTCTTACTGGCTTTGGTGAAGATATATATTCTCTGTTTCAGTTTGGGATTTCACTTATGTCAGTATGATATAATTTATTATTTTTACCAGTTCCAAGACAGTCTTAGGACCTTAGAACACTTCAAATACTCCTACCACTTTTTTTAATGTTATCAATAGACCAGAGGCCCGGTGCATGGATTCATGCACTGGTGGGGTCCCTTGGCCCAGCCTGTGGGGATCAGGCTGAAACCAGCTCTCTGACATCCCCCGAGGGGTCCTGGATTGTGAGAGGGCACAGGCCAGGCCGAGGGACCCCCACCGGTGCACAATTGGGGCAAGGGAGGGACTTCGGGAGGGCTCCAGGGCATGTCTGTCCTGTCTTGCCCAGTCCTGATGAGCTAGATGCCAGCAGCAAGCTAACCTACCTATTGGAGCATCTTCCCCCTGGTGGTCAGTGCGTGTCATAGCGACTGGTCAAACGAACAGTCGGACACTTAGCATGTTAGGCTTTTATTATATAGGATGGGAAAAATGGAATAGTAAAGATATGGATTAATCCAGGGAAAGAGAAGCAAGGAGAGACTATCAAAGAATATATAATAGGTGGGACAAATAGAATTCAAATAATAAGAGGCTAGATATTAGCCCAAATATATATGTAATGACATTAAAAGTAATGTGAATATTTTTCAAATGAGGTTAAAGTTGCTTACAAGAGCCATACCTTAAAAATAACAATACTGTATGATGGAAAATAAAAAAATGGGAAGATATATACCATACAACAATAACCAAAAGAAAGTAAAATGTAACTATACAAGTGTTTAACAAGGTAGATTTTAAGATAAGAAGCATTACTACAGATTAAGAGAGGCATTTAATGTTGATAAAATTTTAATATATCAGTAAGATAAATTTCTAAATTCATATGCACCTAATAACATACTGTCAAAATATATAAAGAAATAAATAACATAACCAAAAATAGACAAATCTACAGTTAGAGGAAAAGACTTTAATATACTTCATAAATTAATAAAATAAGCAAATAAAAAATCAGTGATGATATCAACAATTTTTAATTTGAATAGATGGCAGTTCTTCTCTCACCTTAACCAATATGGAAAGTCTTCATAGTATTTTGACCTGAATAGGATGGCTAAAATGTAAATCTGGGGATGTCTTTATGGAAGAAATATTTTTGCCATAAATTTTGGGATTTCCCATTTAAACTAACCAATCCATTGAAGTTGTCCTTGATATAACCTTTTAGCTATGTAGTTATGCTTTTAATTTTTACATTTGTTGGTATTTTTTTCTGTGACTGTCACAAATTATATTTTAATAAGTTAAACATTCATTCACAGACTCTATTCTTGAGCAGATTGAGAGACATATTATTTTCACAGCACACATATCAACCTGACGATTTGCCTTCAGTATTCTGACATGCTATCCTAGGTGATTTCCAAGACAGTTATTGATAAAGTTGCTATTATTAGCTGTGTAGGGCAGAAATATCCAGGGCCTAAGTTAGAGGGTTCACCTCTGATGTGCCTTCTAATTTAAAAATAATCCTTATTTTAAAAAATTATTCATAAATTATAGAAAGACTGCTATGTGAGTAGATCTCCCCACTGAGATTAGAATAATCAATATCTTCATAGATGATAGATGCCAGATCTACACCAACACTTCTGTCACATATTTCTGATAAGCTGGATATGTAAAAATCAGACAATGAAGAGTTTGTCAAGCATGATGAAGTAAAAGGGAGAGCAGGAAAAATAATACAAAAAATATTCTGAAGTGAAACCTGAATAAGTCATATAAAATATTAGGTAAATGAATGTTTAGGTGATTTGTTAATAAAACAAATGTTATGAAAATAGTAAATGAACAACTGGTATTTGGGAAACCCACCATTGATGTGTTGTGTACATGCTATGTCTGTGATTTTTTTGTGTGTGTTATATGTATTTTCTCTGTGGTGTATATTATATATTTTGTGTGTGTGCTGCTTGCCTATGTAGTAACATGTATTTTGCATGTATGGTATGATCACTAAGTATATGTGTTGGGTATGTTTGTGTTACATGCATTTGTGTGTTGTGTGTATAAAGCATTCTATGTGAGTTTTATATGTATTTTGTGTATGTAGTATATTGTGTGTGTGTGTGTGTGTATCTGTGTGCCAGGGGAGCTGGATCAAATAGGAACTTAAGAGACATTATATAAGAAAATGTTGACACTCTGGACACATCTCAAACATTAAGTTGCATGTATATCCACGGAAATTGCAAATAGCATTAATAATAAGATTCAGCATGAAGGATGAGATTTTAAATGCATTGTGCATCTGTGTGATGTGTGGGAGAGCATACATGTGTGCATTCCCACATACACTAAATGCTGGGAGCCTGAACGCACAGAATGAGCCATTTTACAAGGATCATTAATCTCATGGGTTCCTCTCGGCTTCCTTTTGCATGAGTCTGGTTTGCTGAGCTGGATAAAATTGTGGTAGATGTGGATTTCTGACAATAAATTAATAGTGTTTGATCTCTGACCTATCTGTTGTGGATGAGGGAATCAAGAGTAACAGTTCTCTCCAATGCTTTCTTCACATTATGATAATAACTTACCATTGAATGATGAACAGTCATTTATATATTTTCCCTAAAATCCTGGGAGAATAAATAGTCATCCCCAAAACACTTGAAAGGAAATATAGTACAGTTAATTTTATTCAACAAAGAAACTGAGGCTCAGAAAGATTAAGGAGCGTGACTTTAAATGTGACTTAAAAACATCTGACTTGAAGTGGCAAAGCTGAGATTAGAAACCATATTTTATGGTTCCTAACCAAGTGCTAGAAATACCATAATATTAACCATGTTTCCCATCCTGGACACATTTTCATTAACAATTTAGAATATCTGATAACAAGGAGTGTTATTTTTAAAAAATACATTTTTATTGATTTCAGAGAGGAAGGGAGAGGGAGAGAAAGAAGCATCAATGATGAGAAAGAATCATTGATTGGTTGCCTCCTGCACACCCCCCACTGAGGATTGAACCCACAACTTGGGCATGTGTTGTGACCTCCTGGTTCATAGGTCAACGCTCAACTACTGAACCACACCAGCTGGGCAGGAATGTCCTTTAAATCATCCTTGAAAGAGTTCAAGCACTCTGTACATTAATTCTTCATTCTCTGGCAGATATAAAACCTGGCAGGAAAATACTCTGAGTAAAATGCTAGGTACACAATGCTCTCTCTCATCGTGGTTCAAACCTTTATGGCTTAGTCCAACATACATATCCCACGACATGGTTTCCTTGCCTTTAGTCATACTATTTTTTTTTTCTGCTGCATCATTCCCAGCACTTCTAGGAGTATCTTTCAAAAATGCAAATAAGATTACCTGTATTCTTATTAAATTGTCCCCACTGTCCAGCAAGATATCTAGTTCATTAGCAGGCCTCTCTTTAAAAAAATAAAAATAAAAATAAATAAATATATATATATATATATATATATATATATATATATATATATATATATATATTATTGATTTCAGAAAGGAAGGGAGAGGGGGAGAGAAAGAGACAGTGATGAGAGAGAACCACTGTTCGGCTGCCTCCTGCACTCCCCACAGTGGGGATCGAGCCCACAACCCAGGCATGTGCCCTGACCAGGAATCAAACCTTGACCTCCTGGTTCATAGATTGGTGCTCAAACACTGAGCCACGCCTGCTGGGCAGCAGGCCTCTCTTAAGGAGCATGGAGATCACCAATCTTTCCCTATTCATTGCTGACTATGTGCCACTCCCATACTATACCTCAGCCATACTAAATCAAAACTGAGCATTCACACCTTTATAACTTTTTCACAATTTCTAGTTCCCAAAGTGTTATGACTCCTATTGTATACCTGAAGAAATTTTCACTATGCTCTTAAATTAAGAATTCTGCACCCCCTTCTACACTCTACACACATCATGCTTCCCAAAAAATTATATCACACATTTACTTACATGTATATTTCCTCCAACTAATTTCAGAGCTCTTTGAAGGTAGGAACCTAATCAGATACATTTCTGTATCTCTACTGTCTCACACAGGCAAGGCATACGGTAAGTGGTCAATGAATAACAGACCAGATGTTGTTGACTTTCAGAGATTGGCAAG
Source organism: Myotis nattereri (assembly GCF_964212035.1). NCBI lineage: Eukaryota > Metazoa > Chordata > Mammalia > Chiroptera > Vespertilionidae > Myotis > Myotis nattereri. The sequence goes on from NC_138087.1 coordinate 48,744,481, forward strand.
ATATGATTCACAGACCAAATACAGCCCACTGCATGTTCTGACAAAGTTTTATTGGAACACAGCTCTGCCCATTCATTTATGTAATTTCTATGGCTGTTTTCATGCTACAGTGATAGAGTTGGGTAGCTGCAACAGGGATGATATAGCCTATAAAGACAAAAGTATTTACTATCTGGCCCTTTACAGAAAAAATTTTCCAACCCCTGGATTAGATAATCTCTAATGACCTTAAAGTACTGCTTTTATTCTATAACTTACAACATTATGGGTGTTAAGAAAGAAAACAAACATAAAAAGCAAGAAACATATTTAGAATTTATTGCATTTTACCCACCAAAGTATCAGAAATTTTGAATTAATCATGTTTACTTTCCATTTTCCTGCAGAAAAATCTGTCATCTCAATAGTGTGTAGTTTAAATAGCAAAGGACTAAGTTGCCAGCTAAATATGGATAAATGTTTAATTATGAAAACTACACAATACATTCTTGACTCAAAAATATTTAAGGAATAATGGTTATATAAGTTTTCAAAAAAATATAAATGAATAATTAATTAACTTTAAGCCACATTTAGATAAAGAATTGATCAAATACCTGGATAAATTCCAGTCTCATCAGCGAGAGAATGTATTTTTGTGATTTAAAGGTATTTAACTAAATAATAAACTTATATTTTATTCTGGAGACCAAATTTAGCTTTTGAAAAATGACTGATAATTTTGTAAAGTGACACTCTCTTTTCTTCTTATTTTCTTTAGTAAGAGAAATATTCATATTTTGATATCTCAGATTTTCTTTGAACAACAATCTTGGTTTTATTATTATCAAATAAATTATATCTCAACCATAGCCTTATTCAGAAAATGCATACCTCCTTCATGGGCTTAATCATATTGAATGATACCATCTTAAGTATTTCTTTGCATTAGAATGGAGAGGAGGGTTCTAGAAGGATAAGGGAAATCAGTCCATTATTTCCTTGGTTTTGTAATAATACACCTTTTACTATTGTATTAAACGCTGATACTGTTTCCTAAAATGCATAACCCTCCCCTCTGTGTCAGCTACCAAAAACATGTTGAATGGTATTTATTTAATTAAGATAAGTTTAACATGCATTATCTTTGATAATTTTTTAATAGCTCACCATGTCCCTTGAGCTAATTGGAAGTGTAAAACTAGGGTTAGGAGTCATTTCAGAGTTGAACCTGTAGTATCATCACTCACTGTAACTGCATCTAATTTAAATATGTTCTTGAATAAAAAATATATTCCCTATCATTAAGCCCAAATAGGTGCTTTCCTTATATTGTTTCCTGTATAAGTAGGAAACAATAATTAAAATGATGCTAAAAACAATAATAGGAAATAAAATTCAAACCCAAAAGCATTTCAATGTGTTACCTTCACAGTGCTAAAATGTATCATCAAATGGTAAACATAAATAAGTGAGATATGAGTATGTTTATGTGCCACACAATATAATGAAATTATACAGAGATAGGAGGAATACCTGAGGGTAGTTATCATTTATTCTGAAATTTATCCTGTTTTCCCTTCATAATTAAATATTTAACAAAATAAAAAGATAAGATTTTTTCCAGAATATATGTGCCAATATAGACTTCTCACAGTATTGAGTATAGTCTAGTCCATCCTCTTATTAGAATTGAATATTGCTATTAAAATAATCTTTACCATATATTGCCTTTAAAAATTAGAATTTATTTCCACAAAGGTTTAGTTTTGAGAAGAAATGCTTATTATAATTTAGTACAATACTTAAAATGAATTGGCACATTGAGTAAGGAGGTCTTAGATATTGCAATTTTCTTCTTCAGAGAACTTTTTTCCGTGGCATCTGATATTCAAAATCATGTTGGTTAAAAGGGGGAAAGGGAGGTCTTTTAATAGCTAACTTCATGTCCCAAGTAACCAAACTTTTCCACTCTTGGAGTTAAGTTCTGACAGGATATTTAAAAAGACAAAGGGCCTTGGCTGGTTTGGCTCAGTGATAAGAGTGTTGGCCTGCAGACTGAAGGGTCCTGGGTTCGATTCCAGTCAAGGGCACATGCCCAGGTTGTGCAGGCTTGATCCCCAGTAGGGGTCGTGCAGAGGCAGCTAATCAATGATTCTCTTTCATCATTGATGTTTCTCTCTCTCTCTCTCCCTCTCCCTTCCTCTCTGAAATCAATAAAAAATATATATTTTTTAAAAAGACAAAGGTATTCACATATCCCAGATCCAAAACATTTATTTAAAAAAATTTTAGTGCTTAATTTGTAGACTTTCTTTGAGAAGTTTTTGATGCAAAGTAACTTCTAATAAAGTTAGGCTGGCTACAAATTTATTTGATCAAGACCAAAAAAAGTGTCTCTTATCCACTTGTTCATACTATTTTCTGTGAAACAAAGAACTTCCTTTGAGTTTAACATAAAATAAATGCAAAAATATACATACACACAAATACCAGTTCTCAGATGAAAAATTGTATTAATTAGTTAGTAAGCCTTAATGACATATCAGTGGAAATTAATTGTGGTAATTGCTTTTTACATGTATTTCCTTTCTAAGACTGTACCTTAGGTACCTTAGGTACAGTCTTAAGGTACAGTCTTAGGAAGGAAATACATGTAAAAAGCAATATCCACAATTAATTTCCACTGATATGTCATTAAGGCTTATAATTGATGTTCCAGATGACTATAACTTTTATATTTCCCCTTTATTTTTCCTACAGGTTTCATTTATTTAAAAGATGCAGCATCTTTTAAAAGATACATTTTGTTTCAGTTGCAATAAGACTTTGATATAATTCCTTTTTTCTGTGAATTTGCTCTCATAATGGTACCTCCTATATGTCCTGGTTCTCAGACACAAGCCATTCAAACTGTCTTTGGCTATCTTAAGAAGTAAAACACCAAAATTAAAAGAGGTGTGTAGAAACTATATTAGGACTCAGAGAATTAGTAAAAGACCAGAGAACCAAAATGTAAAAATATGCAGGAAACAAGGACAGTTACCCAGGCCAGAACCTAGCTAAGTTCTCACCACAGATGCATCTGATGAGGTGTTGTCATTGGAACCACTGCTCTCATTGATGCTGCCATTACCACCAGGTGCCAACACCACTGCCATGGCAGTGTCTGACCACCCACCCTTTCTGTATCTTTGCATCACACCCATGATTCTAGATTCATTCTCATTGTCCATGTTTAGGTTATGTGTTCATCTTCTGGCTTTAACTGTCAGGAGAGAGAGGCTATCGTGGAAGGTTTGTCTGGTCAATACCTAACCCCCAAGACCATGCATGAAGCAGTAGAGGTCCAACTTCCTACCAGGCAACTAGGGGAAGTTGAGGAATGGTGTACTTGTACATTCATTAACAAGGAAAACTATACATCTCATATTAAATTGGGTTGTATGAATATCTTCTATGAGAATTTGCAAAAGACTGACAGTAAAATCTAAATATGAAAGCTAAAATCAGCCCCTAAAATCATAAATGCAAATGCTCATGGCAATTAACACTTACTTCAGAAGAAGGGCCCATTTTCTTAAAAAGAAATTTTAGTTCAGAAAAGAGGTTTGCTATTGCAGATTGTTTTAATATATATGAGCAGCATTGCCTCCCTCATCTCTGCCCTCTAGCACAAAGAAAAGTAAGATAGACTCACACAAGATTTATGACAGTTGAGTTTAAATGTACAAATGAGACATCTGACCCAGTCAGCAATGATGCCCATTAGTTGTTTTATTTAATATTTCAGGAGAGTAATATCTGGAACATTAAATAAATAAATGGAAAAGATCTTATGAAACTATGAATTCTAAAGAACCTGACCAACCTCCTGTGACCTCTTTGAACCAAAGCCACATATAAAAAAATTAATGGGACAAAGAAAAGAACTTGACAAAGAAATTGAAAAGGAAGGGAAATTACTACATGTAACCACAACTGGGGACAGATTGTATCACAGGGTTATTAGTATTTGGAGGAAAACATTATTATTTTTTAAATTGAATTGGATTATTTATTACAGCTCTAAAGAGTATTGAACATGAGGAAGATCCCTAGCAAATATTAGATTATACCAGGAAATAATGTATATGAGAGGAGTGTCTCAGAGATAAATCTCTATATAAACATTACAAATATTAAATTTTTCTTCTTGTAGCTCCAATCTGATAAGAACCGCTCTTATATTTTATAAAGAGCAAGTACTGTAATTTTGCTTTCTTACCTTTGTAGATAGGAGCAGTAATGTTTTCTAGAACTGAACAGTGGCAGACTCCATGAGTCTGGCCCAGTTGGTGACCACTGTGAGGTAATTTGAATACCAGAATAGAAGAACTCTCCTGAGGGCAAGTGTGGCTTTTGTATTTAATTGCAGGGTTTCAGCTAATTAACTCCTTGCATCCCTATTTTCACCTTTTAAAATCCTATTCAGCCAAATTTCACCTCTTCTAGGAAGCCTTGCTGAATGCCCTAAATGAAATTTTCTACCCATATCCCAGCCTACCCCATACTTTCTGATATAAGTGTATCATTGTAGTTTTGTATTTTCATCTTGCATGATAGAGTATTATCAGTATCTGTCCTCTCTATTGGATTATAATTTCTTTGAAGGCAAGTATTACACACACACACACACACACACACACACAGGAATAGCAGGCTTCATCTTCATGTGAAGTCTAGGTGTTCTTTAAATTGTTCTTTACATTGTTTTTCTTCCCTCCTTGTCCTTTCCAACACTGAAAAAGCCCAAATTGCTTTGCAGGTCATAGTAAATACGTAATCCTGGTCTAAGCTTCTGCATGGTCCACAAGGATCCAAGAAGTCAAATAGATTTACTTCCTGCCATTCCTTGGATATTGGTGATATAAATTGTAGCCCCACTGCTTGCTTCCCGAGTGTGTGGAAAATGCAATCTATTATGAAAACCTGGGCACAGTTTTACTTCTGCTGAAGCAAGTCAAGTCTCTTGAGAGTATTGGAGAAAAAAGAGGGAGAGCATTTAAACTGGTATCAGGGAGTTTTATAAAACGAGAGGTCTTTTAAATGAGAAGGGACAAGTTCATGAAAGCAAAACACTTTAAGCCACCTGGCTCCAAACACTCTGGGATGAACATATATCTGGATAGAAAATCCAGGTGGTCTCCAAATCTTTTGTCTTAGAATTCTGTTTTTATGCCCTAAAGAACTGTAAAAGCTTTTATAATACTCAGACAAAATAAAACTACTCTTGCCACCATTGTATTTAAAATTCATGGAAGAAAAAGAATGCAAAGAGTGTATTCTGATTGTTTGCTAACAAGCACAACTGGCATTGCCCAATTAACTAAAAAACCTGGAAGAGAAAGTCATTTCCCTCTTTAATGCTGTTAGATATATTTCTAAGTGTGAATAATTGGAAAATTTTAACACTGAAAGTATCCTATGAATTTTTGGTAGTAATTATGGTGTGAAGGTCTGACCTTTTCAGCATTCTTATATGCTCTGTCTTGAGTTTCTTGAAGGTTAATGCTGTACATCACGGTATCATGAAGCACTGCTGGAAGATTTGAGGGCAGAATTTGTGCATGGGTATTTCTCCTTCTCCCAGTTTTAAAGGCTTTCAGTGAGTTTTTCTTCGGATGCTGGTCTCAACTGACTATATCTACTGGCAGGGAATGAAGTATATGTTGTTTACATACTATTCCAGAGACAGACCCTAGAAGAAGATGCTGAGAGCAGCTTCCTGTATGGACCAATCTTTCTCCACCTTCCCATATGCTCATTTGGAGGTATTTGGGACCAGGTTTAGGGGCCAGTGTCTTATCCCTGCCTCCCACCCAGTGGACATATGTGAGAAAACTGGTGGTCTGGAAACATTTGGAGAAAATCATTCCAATATTAAAGCAAGTCTAACTTTGCATTTTGTGTTTGTCAATGTAATAAATCTGTAAATCCAAAGCTGGAAATATGCCTAGTATTTAGACAGAGAACAAAGTTGGGCATATGCATCTAATTAAGCTAAAATACTACCCACAGTTATGTCTGGAATTTGTTCTTTTTAAAGAATGAGTAGGGGGAAATTTTAATTAATATTTTGAATCCTCACTAAGGCAGATTTTTCATCAGATGTTTAGAAAATGACCTTATGTATAATTTTGCACAGAAAAATTGTTATGGGGTGATAGTATTTATGGGAGGGGGTATGGAAAAATTTAGGATATATATTAAAGTTTAAAGTTTAAAACTGCACAAATAAGTTTTATTTTAAAGAATTCTAAAGATTAGATCCCTCTTACTGATTTAACTTCAAAAATGGGTAGGGTGGAGTACAGCTACACTTCATGAAGCATTTCATATTAATTTGTTGCTTAGCCTCATAGTATATGGAGGAGTCAATTCGATTTCACAAATCATGGAGGCAGATTAGTTAAATGAGTCCATACTGACCTGGCAGTCAGGCCTTTTGAGGCTCACCTGTAACTAGTTTCTGTCCTCCTTGTGGTTGTATTGTATTCAGATGGTAAGGAGCCCTGTCTGAATGCAGCCAGGACTGTTCTTTTTGCTTTTAATGTGCCTTCCATGAAAGAATATTTCAACGACCAGATATGTGCCCACTGAATTGCTTTGAGGTTTATGCTTTATAGACTGTATGGAATTGTGGGGAGAGCAGTCTCTATTGACTTGAGTTAGCAAAACCAGCATTTTAATTCAAATAGAGAAGTCACCTGGGAAACTGGCAAACTTGGAATGCAGCCCTTTACCCCAACCTTCTTTTCTTTCTTCTCTTCCTCCCTATATATTAACACATAATCGATGTACACTTAAAGCTTACTGCCTCTTTTAATTGGAAGCAGTGTGGGACCCTGATTTGGTGATGGATTGAAAATGGAGGAATGATTTAGGTTTTTTTTGTTTGTTTGTTTGTTTTTATTTAATGGAGAGGACTTGGGAGAGGCCTTTATATCTACAACACTAAGATAATTAAACCTCTAAAAATTGTCATGGAAAACATTTTCTCAAAGTGCCTTCACAAAACAGCAGACTTATTTTAACAAATGTTAAATTGTAATTAACAACAACACCAAAACAAAACACTATAGTGTTTTTTGTTGTTTTGTATTTTATGGTGTTTAGGGGGGAAAAGACATAAAAATAACTGAAGAAAACATGATGGATCTATACCCGGAGGAAAAAATTACATAACTTGAAACATATGGGCTTGTTAAACTCTTTCTCCTTAGCTCACTCATCACTCAGGAAGCTACCTCAGTCTCAACCTGAAATTGACCATTTCAGGAACAGCAAACCTCAGCCTTCTCCAGAGGGTCCAATCTGAGTTGTGGTCACACTTTTACTACCAGTAATTTTAAATCTTCTTGGAAACATTACCTTTCTAATTTACTGTAAGTTTTGATAGATCTGTGAAACCACACTTGAGATGTTGATAAACAAGATAGATATGTAGAGCACGGATTGAGAGGAAAACAGAGCACTAAATAAAACTAAAAAAAACCTCTAGTATAAACCTGGAAATCATCTGACTTCAAGTTGCTTCATGAATTGCAGTGCAGCAGAAGGTCAATCTATATTTGATTTTATTTTTTATGTTTACCTGTGGACCTTTCAGCAAGTTATACTAGGACCCGATACCACAGGAAAGTCATAAACAGTGACACTCAAGAGAACATAGGATTTCCTAGTACTCACCCCTCAGAAATGCAGGGCCCAAGGGAGCCATGCAGAGAGAGCTAGTAGGCAAAGTGAAAGCATTTGTCAAAGTATTTTTCTTCCTAAATAAGGTTTTGTCTCATTATCTTCTCTAAGAAGTTGGAATGGTGCTGATTTCCTAGGGCTGTGACTTTCTAAAGCAAAGGATGCCCTACATCAGGACGATGCTTAGGTCCCTGTGATTGGTTTTATTAGAAAGTCTAGGTTTAAGAGAGCTCAAAATCTTTTTTTAAAAAATATTTTATTGATTTTTTACAGAGAGGAAGGGAGAGAGATAGAGAGTTAGAAACATCGATGAGAGAGAAACATCGATCAGCTGCCTCCTGCACATCTCCTACTGGGGATATGCCCGCAACCCAGGTACATGCCCTTGACTGGAATCGAACCTGGGACCTCTCAGTCCGCAGGCCAACGCTCTATCCACTGAGCCAAACCGGTTTTGGCAAGAGCGCTCAAAATCTTAACAGGAGTTTATTAACATTTATTGAGGGGCAAGTCAATAAGCTTGGAAAATGTGGGGATGTTATGGGACAGTATGGCAGCCACTGGCATTGGTTTGCTTTTCTACATAGGAGAATAACACTACAAGATGTTTTATTAAAATTTAAGAAAAACAAATAAGAGATGGATCCTTCTTGACTATAGAACCGTAAAAGGGGGAAATTTAAAAAACTCCAATTTCAATATATAGTTACCAACATTTATTGAGACTTTCAACTAAAAGTGGTAGTTTGAACACATATTCCTCATGGCATAGAAAGATACTAGTCTCATAGAAATCTAGTATGTGGTTTTTGCTATATTATTTAACCCTGAGAATGAAACCTTTAAAGAATAAGTCTGAGGAATTGATAGGAGTTTATCAATATAGTGGAATTTAATCAATTCCATTTTTTTTCTCACACTGAACTTGATTGTTCCTATATTTTGATTCATTCACCCAACGCATGTATTGAATACTCACCACATGAGGAATGCTATTCTAAGTACTAATTATGGTCTAATTGGTAAATTTTATTACTTAGAGGAGAGTGAAATAACTGTTTATTGAATACCCCCTCTTTTCTAGACACATGCTATGTTATCTAATTTAATCTGTATGAATGGCTAGCTGTAAAGTAGGTATTATTATCTCTGGTTTAAAAATAAGAAAACATTTATTCCAAAGATGTTAACTTGCCTAAAGTCTCAGAGCTAGTAAGAGGTGAAATAGGGATTTGTATCTAATTGTGCCTGATATACATTTTAATTATCTCATGCTGATGCAATGCTAGGTTTTATGAGTTTTAAAAGGTTAATATGTAACAATGTGAATATAGTTAACACTACTCAACTGCCCATTTAAAAATGGTTAAGATGGTAGAAAACTGATCAAATTGTGTATTTACATATGTGCAGTATATTGGATATTAATTACACTTTAGAAAAATTTTTTAAATGGTAAATATAGTATATCATTGTTTTCTTTTCAAAGTCTCCATATTTAATTTAGTTCCTGGGTTTTATATGTGGATAATTTAAGAACTACTTGGGAAACAATTAGATTATTTTAGAGGCAAACAACAAAACACACAAACTTCAGAGGTGCAGCATAGTGATAATTTTGTGCATTAATTTTGTATAATTACTTTGCAAATGAATAACTTAACACAGATTTTGGCCATTACTCACCAAAAGATCTTAAGATGATGATGATAATGATCCATAAAGATGTTATAGAAGTTCTTGAAAAGAAGTAGGCCATTAGGGATTGAAAGAATGAAAACAAAGAATAGGATGGATGTTTTTAAATTGAGGATAGAGTAAATTACTCTCTGGGGAAATGACATCACTGGAATAAGATTACCCAAATGATTAAAGGGTTGGAAAATGTCCCATTGAGAAAAGTCTAAATGATCTGAGATAGCTTAATGTAAAGAATGGAAACAATGAAATTATATATTAGTGAGTAGTTTTTGAGTTTATAAAGGGGTATTTTTTAGAGGAATTTTCTGTCTTAATGAGGTTTGCACATAAAAAATTAACTGATGCTATAGCAAAGAATGTATTTGTTAAATATGATGGGGATTATTAAAAACTGACTTAACTTACCAAGCAATGTTTCAGGCTGTCTTCAAAGGAGACTATTGCTTTTTCAGCCATCTGGAATGGTGTCTATGTGATACTATAGAACACCAACTGATGGGAAATAAAGAAAGGTTCCCCAGATACCCTTCCAAGTTTCTAATTTAAGGTTCAATATGAGCCTTCACTTTGCTTCCTTTTTCAGAACTCTGCAACTGATGACCCAAGCACTATTGTGTAAGTTACCAGATTTAGATGAGACTGCCGGTGGTCCTCTAAGCCTTCACTGCTCCCAGCGTGGTCCGTGGGCAGCAGCCAGCATCACCTGGGTGCTTAGCTTATTAGGTATGCAGGATGGTAGGCCCACTGCAGGTTTCTTGAGTCAGAGTCTGTCCCTTAAAAAGATCCCTAAGTGATGCATATGTACACTGAGGTTTGAGAAACACTGGTCTAGTCTGTTTTCTCTGTCCCTAGAATGGAACAGTCCTTGTCTTTTTCCTGAGCATATTTCTTTCCAAATTGTTTCCTACACTGCGGTAAAAAAGAAGGAATTCCTACCATTTGCAACAGCATGGATGGAACTGTAGAGCATTATACTAAGTGAAATAAGGCAGTCAGAGAAAGATAAATATCATATGATCTCACTTATTTGTGGAATATAATGAACAACATAAACTGATGAACAAAAACAGCTCCAGAGACAGAGAAGCATCGATCAGACTGTCAAACCTCAGAGGGAAGGTAGGGGAGGGTGGGGGTAAGGGGGAGAAATCAACCAAAGGACTTGTATGCATGCATTTAAGTCTAACGTGAGTGGAGGGATGGGTGGTAATGGGGGGATAAGGACACATATTTAATACCTTAATCAATAAAGAAAAAGAAGGCACATTGTTCCAAAAGATAACATAGGAGAAAAAAAAATCTCACCTGACTCAAATGATTATATTTTATTTGGGAAGTTATTCTCCAGAGAATCGCAAAAGGCTTTACACAATCAAAAAGGGCAATATAACATTGTGAACTAATTGAAGTTTGGTCTAATATTTTCTATTAATAGAAAACTGAAGACGAAGTTTGTCTCTCTTTTCCTCTCTCTCTCATTAGATATGTGTGCATGCCCATGTGCGCATAGATGTGTGTTTGTTCAACTAAAAACCTTAGGAAAGTTTATTGTGTTAACTTCAGCATCTTTACTTGAATCACAATGGAAAGGGAGCTTTTGGGTTTTGAAGACAGTAGAAATTAAATCTAAGAAGTAAAGCTTTGTAAAATATGGTGCAAATCAACCACAAACATTTCAAAGGACACCACTGCTAAGACAACACGGAAGTGGGAGAAACAACTGCACAGCACTGCGGAGTACAATGAAGTTAGCTACGTGAAGAGGGCAGGGAGCTTCACAGTGATTATTTGGGTTTTAAGCTCTTGTGAGGAAAACACAAGATGCCTTTTGATTTTCATTTTTTTCAATCAGCCTTCCCAAATTTATGAAAAATTATTTTAAGCTTTTGCATATCCTACCTCTTTACATGATCTATAAAATAATATCACTTAGGTGACATTATACTCTGCTCTCTCTCCCCGCTTACTTGCCTCAGTGACCTTGAAAAGTGAGAAGGATTTGGGATGAAATAAAATGAAATACTTGATGGTAAACATCATTCTAAAGACAGCAATTAGAATATGGAGCATTCTCCCTAAACTAACTTAGGAAATGATTACCACTAGAGTGGCCAAGTTCACCCAAACTCATTTAGGCCAACTGTTTTTTCTGAATAAAGCATGAACTCCCTAAAAGGGGAAACCTGTTACAATTTTATTTTTTATTTTTATTGAATTTATTGGGGTGACATTGGTTATAAAATTGGTTATAAAATTCAGTTGTATAGTTCTCTAATACATCATCTATATATTGTATTGTGTGTTCATCACCCCATTTATCCTCCTCCCTTTACCCTCCCTCACCTTTCCCATCCCCCTTTCCCTCTGGTAATCTCCATACTATTGTCTGTGTCTCCGAGTTTTTCTCTTTGCTTAATCCCTTCACCTTTTTCAAGCAGCCCCTCAACTCCCTCCCTTCTGACAGCAGCTGTCAGTCTGTTCTCTGTATCCATGAGTTTGTTTCTATTTTGTTAGTTTATTTGTTCATTAGATTCCACATATAAGTGAAATCATATGGTACTTGTCTTTCTCTGACTGGCTTATTTCACTTAATATAATACTCTCCAGGTCCATTCATGCTGTTGCAAAAGATAAGATTTCCTTCTTTTGAGGCCAAGTAGTATTCCGTTATATAAATGTACCACAGCTTTTTAAAGCCTGTTGCAATGTTTAAAGTGCTTACAATTTTCATTAAGTACTAAGACTTTATTCTAAAGCATTTCTGTTTCTACAAGTGACCTTTTTTTTTCCAGTTTATAAACTAACAGATAAGAAATGCCTCCCATACGATGCTATGCTTCTGCAGTAATTAGTGAGGTTTCTGGATGAATTATGCCGTTTAACATCTGTTATTAGCTATAACCACATTTATTGCCTCATAACAATATCATTACAAAGGAAAGCTGTGCAGATTGGGAAGCATTTCTTTGTAAACCCTAATAAGTGTGCAGTATGTGTGTAAATGTTTACTTTTCCATAATTCTCTCACTGTTTAATTGTGACTCTCCATTCAGCCATCTTAATTAGGCTGAATTTCCAGCCCTTTAACATTTATATATTTAATTTTAATGCTCTGTTGATAAAATTTTCTTGCTTTTAATCTACACTACATGCACATTAGATATAACACTGGCATCATAGGCTTATATATGGTCCCAGGGTGGAGCCTGGAAATATAGATGCTTTGCTTACAGTGTCCAAGTGAGCAGTGTGGACAACTTCCCAGGGGAGGCCAGTGAACCTCCAAAGCGCTTTTCTGGAATACAAGAAACATGAAAAAGGATCAGGTTATGCTGATTACAGTGGTAGAATTTGGATCCAGCAATTTAGATGTGGTTTGTTTTTGCAGTTGGTAACCACATGCATTTCAAATCTGGGAAAACTCTTACAACAGTAATATTGTTAGGTCATTTGTGATATTACTGATCTTACCTCACTTGAAATTCTTATGCAGAGAAAATCAGGCATAGTATTTGGTGATGGGCCCAGGGAAGGAAAAGAGGAGGAAGCCAGGAAACGATAAAGTGAGCACAGAGAACATCCAGCTGACCTTCTCCCAGACCCTTAAAGCAAGAGTGGAAAGCTGAAGTTATGGACAGAGCCATTTCTTTGGTCAAAACTGCTGCAGCTCTTGGATGATACTAAACAAGCTAGAATGAAAGAATGCATTCTGTGGGTATAGAGTCTGAGCTCTTTAAGTCAAGGTGCAAGTGAGGAGTTTTCACATACAGAAAATTATATTCTTGTGAGATAGAAGAGGAGAGAGGATGCTGAAATGTCATTGTAAGGCAGTGATCTGATGACAAGAAAGGGCTCCCAATGAAAACAAGAATTTGGGAGTACTCTCTAAGCTTAGTTCATTGGTCTATTGAATTCTTCACAGTCCAAAAGAAGCTAGAATTCTAGGTGCTCTCTGTGTCTGGAACTCAATCTGGATTACCATAAACAGCGTGAGTCCTTGTGAGTGTTTGAGTCCTCCTTCTTTTTGGAGAGGATTGCAAAAAGTATATGCAGCAAAAATATCTATGTGTTAACAACTCTTTGGATGGTGGAGCAAGGGAAAGAGATAAAATGGTCAGAAATAATTATGCATTTTGTACCTAGAAGAAAAATCCAGGAAGGAACTTAGTTGGCAAGGAGGTAACACATTCTGATTTATACATGGTGAACTTAATGGGTCTCAAAATGCTAGGTTTCTTTCCCCGACCAACCTCAAAGGACCTTCTCACCAGTCTGCTGTCATAAGTGCTGATGCTCTGGCAATAAACATCAGAGAACAGTTATGATTGCTGTCACCAGAGCCTACCAGACGCTGATCGCCAGGAAGAGAGAAGCAGTGCTCAGCCTGATGCAGGACATCAGATATCGTCATATTAGCTGCAGTATCTTTAAGCACTCCTTTTGTGGATCATTAAAATTCAAGGCCAATCTACAAAATTAGTTTCTATTACCACATCAAAGCTGCAGTTTCATTAAGTTGGAAAGCCTGACAACTGTCTCCTGCCAAAATCTCAGTTCTTAAGAGAAAAATATGAACCTCCAACTTATCATCATTTGTACCATTCACCCAGGTCCTCAAAGATCATTAATATCAACTTCAGGATCTCATTTTCTTTCAAAAACAGTTATCATTTTAACAGGCCTTTCTCCAGCCACCACTGATGCTGATATTTATATAACTCTTTTAAAATATTAGGTTGAGGCTTGCGCATTGTCTCTGGATCCACATGGCATCATTTGGCAGAGCAACTTAACAGGATTGATGAGTAATGTCCTAATTTTAAAAATCAGAATCCTCAGGTTCAGTCGAAACCCAGTGACCCCCACAAGACCACTTACTTGTAGGTGGCATAGCCAGGACTGCAATTGGTTTTCTGATCCACAGACGGATGATTTTTTCACTTTGCCACTTTGGGACCCGACTCCAAAGCTCAAAAACCATTAAAATTGTAAAGACAAAGACAATCTTCTATCTGCAAGAAGATGTTCAGTTCCCAAATTAACCCAGATACAATGTAGGGAGACTTCCACTTGTCTAGAGGTGAGGAAGTTTTTACACTTCACCCAGAGAGATTGAAAAACACTAGACTTCACTAACAGCTCTTCATAACTTCTACACAAATCATGTGAGCCTGCTTCTAAGAATACTTACATCTAGCTGTCACACTTGATTTCCTCCTCTCATGAGCAGAGTGGCTTTCTTTTGTAATCCTCAAATCACTTTGCTTCCCACTCTCAGAAGTCATGAGCAGGGAAGTTATAGCCCCATGACCTAACTTATGGTTGAGAGCTACTAGGCAGCAATGTGTTACTTCTTAGAGTTTCATGAATACTGTTCTTGGCCCTGGGAATCTCATTGACCTGGAAATCTCACTTTAGAATAGCTGACAATCTTAATTTAACACCCTTCTTCTTGCCCAATTATGGGGGCTTATTGTAACAACAACAAATTCTAGGGACATGCCAATAAGAGGATTTTTATAAAGATGAGTTGTTTTTTGACAACTCTTAAACTAGGTTCCTCCCTCCCTCTCATTAAATGAGAATTAGACTAGATATCCTATTAATAATGCATGGACAACCAGAGTACTCCTAATAGTGGAGTCAGAAAAAACGAAAGGACCTCTGACTGGTCCCTCTTTACCAGCAAATAAGAATACAAAAGAAATATGTTTTTCCCAGTGGTTAATTTTATTCCTCTGGAGATCAATGTTTTCTTACTAAGGTGATCAGGGCTAGGACTTTTCTAGAGGGCAAGGTTAGATGTCAAAAAGTCATATAGTTACATTCAGAAACTTCTGAGAAAAGCTTGTACATTTGACCTATTGACAATAAGGTCAAAGGTTACTGAGAAATCTTAACTAATCAATATGATGGGAGGACTATTGGCCCTGACAGACTCATTGCTAAAAAATATTTCAAAGCTGAAATTTGGACCTGTCATTCTTCTCCTATGAACTTTCTATATCTTCATCTTACCTACAGTATAGAACCTATACTCCATAACATCATTTTAATAATCTGGGCTCCACCCATCTGTTTACCTGCATCTGCTGTCATTGCCATCCCCCAATCTCTCCTGTTTCTAACAATTTATAATTCTCTGATTACCCCTAAATCTCGCAGGTATCCCTATATATTCTTGTGCTATGCCTTCTGCCTGGAATGACCTTCACCTTGGTCAACTGGAAAACACTCACCCTTCTTTCTAAATCTAAGTGGCATCTGCATTGGGAAGTTTTCTTTGCCTTCCCCAGGTGATGTAGAGGATTCCTTTCCTATTCTTCAATGTATCTTGTACACAACTCTATCCTTTTATCATCATCACCATCATCATCATCATTATCCTGTGTTGGATTTGTCTCTTTCCTGGCTATCTGTATACCAGAAGGCAACGTCCTTGAGAGTAGATATAATGTGAGAGACTAAATGATTGCATTCTAGTCTCAAAATGCTTTAGTATGTATATACTGGTAGCCGATCGCGCGATATCGCATGCAGTAGGCCACCCGCCACTTCCGCAGGAGCCCGTGGGAACCAGGAACCACAGCGCACTTCCAGGAGCCCTGCAGCTTCTGCAGGAAGCAGAAGTGAGCCACCAGCGCTCACAGGAGCCAGGAGGGAGCCACGCCGCCTTCGCGGGAGGTGGGAGGGAATTGCGCTGCTTCCCTGGGAGGCGGGCCCTCCATCTCCTCTCCAGGCTGCGGCCAGCGTCCTGTCCATGTCCCTTTCCACTCCGCTCCGGGGGGCTGGCCCAACCTGGGGTGCAGCGGCTTGCCAACCCCCTGTCTCTGTCTCCGTCTCTGCTCCCGGCCTCACCTGCGAACGCAACCTCCTCCTGTCTGGTCGTTACCCATTACTGCCTCCTGGCCTAATTTGCATATGTCATACACACACACACACACACACACACACACACACACACACACACACTAGGGGCCCGGTGCACGAAATTCGTGCACTGGGTGTGTGTGTGGGGGGGGAGTGTCCCTCAGCCCAGCCTGCCCCCTCTCACATACTGGGAGCCCTCAGGCATTGACCCCCATCACCCTCCAATCGTAGGATCGGCCCCTTGCCCAGGCCTGACGCCTCCGCCAGAGGTGTCAGGCTTGGACAGGGGACCCCCATTTCCCCCGATCACTGGCTCTGGCCCCCGCCCAGGCCTGACGCCTCTGACCCAAGGGGACCATCATATCTCCCCAATCCCCGGCTCCGCCCCCCACCCAGGCCTGATGCCTCGGCCAGAGGAGTTGACCCTCATCACCCTCCGATCACCACCGGATCGGCCCCTTGACCAGGCCTGAGGCTTCTGGCAGAAGTGTCAGGCCTGGGCAGGGGACCCCCAGCTCCCCGCGGTTGCAGGCTCCGCCCCTGCCCAGGCCTAACGCCTCTGGCCTAGGCGTCCGGCCCGGGCAGCGGGGACCCGCAGCTGCAGCGGCCCCGCGATCGTGGGCTCCGCTTTAGGCCCAGGCAAGGGACTAAGCACTAGCTCCTGGGACTGCCAGCTTCGCCCATGCCCAGCTCCCATCGCTGGCTCCACCCCTACTTCCTGCTATCACTGGCCAGGGCAGCAAAGGTGCCTGATTCTCCGATCATGGCTGGGGGGCAGGGCAACGGCGGCCCCAGGGCCGCCGTTGCCCTGCCCCCCAGCTCTTAGCTCCCCCCTGGGTTTCCGATCACTGTCAGTGGCAGGGGGCTTCTTCCTGCTTTCCCTTTCGCTTCCCTGCATTGTGCCTACATATGCAAATTAACGGCCATCTTGTTGGCAGTTAACTGCCAATCTTAGTTGGCAGTTAACTGCCAATCTTAGTTGGCAGTTAATTTGCATATAGCCCTGATTAGCCAATGAAAAGGGTAGTGCCGTACGCCAATTGCCATTTTTCTCTTTTATTAGTGTATATATATATATATATATATATATATATGTATATATATATATATATATACTCAAAGGTGGGAGAGTACAGGAGGTAACAAATGAATGTCACAAGCATTTTTTTTTTAGTAAAAGGTTTTGTGTCTTTAGTAAATCTTTTATTTTTTAAGTGGGTTTTAACTTGAGATATAATTGAACCCAAAGCAGGTTATGAAATTTGTGAATGTTCTCTTACATGTTATCTCTGCTTCCTATTACACTTCTGTCTCAATTCCTTCCTACCCATGTCAACTCCTCTCCCACGTGAGAACAGTTGAAAGTGCCTTTATAACCTCATTAGCAACACTCAGAACCAGCTAGGGCTTCAGAAATGCCCCCCCCCCACCCCCCCGGCCAAACAATAAAAAATACAGTTTAGAGCATGTTTATAGCTACTTAGCTCCTCAATGTATTTAAAAAATAATTTTTGTCTTTGTTCCCCTCTCTCTTGCATTTTTGGAATTGACTCAAATTCCTTTTTAGACTACCTTGATCTTTAAGTCCTCAAATACAGCTAAAACTTGTCTTGCTTCAATCTGCTGCAGTTTCCTTTTCCATGACATTACAAGAATCAACCAAATTTTCCAGAGTCCAGAATGTTGCAGCTGAAGAAGCTCTTTCATATTTGAAGAAAGCAGAATCAAAATTCTTTCCCCATATGCTACCTTTCCAACAGGGCTTTATTTACCCTTAGAAATTTATAGTGTCAGAATTCCTTAAAGAAGAGTTGAGAATGAAATCCAGAATGATCTTATAACTACATACCAGTGTTATACCTCTTACCCAGATTCACTCTAGGGTCCCTGGATTCCCCTACACCCAATTATGTACCCTACTCCTGGGCCAAGCTTAAAACAATCACTGTTCAAAAAGGACACAAATTTCTATTTTCATCCAATTCAACATGTGGTCTGAGATGCAGCTTGGTGAGCAAGTTTTTTTTTTTCTTATGATATTTAAAATTCTCTGATTCCATCTGGAAACAGGTTTCCTTTAACAATGTTAGTCTATCCCCATATTTCTCTAGTTCTTGCTTCCTTTCTATCTATTTTCCAACATTTTTGGTTGTAGCTGGAGAGATACTTATCCCATTGCACACTTTTATTTGGGAGGCTCTTCCTCGGGCTCCCTGAGGTGGAGGTGGAGGCGAGGATGGATTTCACCTCCTCAGCTTCCCCACTCACACTCAGAATGACACCTTCTAGCTCTCACCTCCCAGGGTTCTCTTCTTTCTAATTTCCTCTACTGAGGCTCTTTTCCAGTTTGTCCTGGGACCATATCTACTTTCACCTTGATAACTTGAAACTTTTCTGCTTCTTGGGGGAAAGGGTGGGTGGGAAGCAGCTCCTACTGCTAACCATGATAACTTTTACATAATGGCATATCAATAAATGCTTGAATGAGGGCAAGAGTGAATGCCAATTATGATTTTCTTTCGCTGGGATGTTTGCCTCTAACTGTTTCTGTTCCCTGAAAGGAAATACTATGTTTAGACTTGCTTGCTTGCTTAATTAATTAATTAATTTTGTACTTCTTTTCCAATAAAGTAGCTTTGATTGGAACTCAGGACTAATTATTTTGTATGAAAGAGGTTCTAATGTAGAAACAAATATATGCAGCCCCAAGTATGCAACCTGAGTGCAAACTGAAGTGCTGGGTATCTATAATTTACTCATTAGGAGATTTTTATCTTCAGGCTGTAATACCTCTAATTAACATAACTTTGAAGTCTTCCTTCTGTGATGCTGCCCAAGTAAGTGATTCTCAGTATTTTCCAGTCATCTTTCAGCTAGGGTGTTGTTAAACTTAGGCATAATTACAAAACTTTTGGTGGGTATAGCAAGGTACTTTGATATTTCTACTTTACTGTCCCAGAGAACGGAGGGAAAATTAGCTCATTATGAGGGTATGAATGTCCATTGCTATTACAAGCTGTTACCACTAATTTTCTCTGAATGTCCCACTCACATGGCATTAGAAGTGGTGAGATTAATTTTAAGAAAGTCCACCTTTTGAGAGAATCCTATAACTTGTGCATGAGCTTGCCTATCTCTGAATGCAGGGCACAGATATTTGTATACTCCAGTATTTGATCAGGAGCCTTGGGCCTCGGGTCAAGTCAGGCCTGGAACTTCTGCTTCTGTTACTGTCTACATGGTTTTAATCCAGAGCACCTGGAGAAAGTGCTCTGTAGTGGTGGCAGTACATTAGAGGTGGAGAGTTACAAAGATTTAAAGTAGTTACAGAAACTAAAGCCAGGAATAGTTTACCTCCTGTTGTCCTTATGGCTAGAACATCTAACCTCAGTGAGAAGTGCAAGATTCCCATCTTGCTAGCCATTGCTGGAACATGGAATACATTTTTGTATAGAAGTAAAGTAAAAGAGGTATGTGTATGGTTGGAATTATGCTGTTATTGCTTCTCATCAGGTCTTTGTGGATGAGACAGGGACTCAAACCTTCAATGATTATATGCAAGACTATACTAAGTTAAAAACAAAGGTTGGAAATATCACTCATTTACAAATAAAAATCCAGGTCTGTCAAAAGAGAAATGTGCATTCTCAGCTAGTTCCAATTGTTGGTGGTATTGGAATTACCACCATACAGTTCTCTTGTGCCAAACTAACACTTAATGCTTACAACTGGAAATAATTGCCTGAACATTACTCACCAAGGTCAGGGTAAGTTATTATACTCATTTCAATATTTAGTACAAGAGCTAGGTAATACAATGCTGAAACTTTAGAAGGAAGCAATTAAAATAGGGTTGCAAGAAGGAAGGGGACCTCCCTCGGTGTGGGAAAGTTAGATTTGAAACTCTTCTGCTATAATTTCAGCCTCAGTCAGCCTCATTGACAATTTGGTAGACAGTCATAAATTCTTTTCAAACTTGTATCATCTAGTTATCAATAGAGGAAAAGCCAGATTTTTAAGAGTTGTACTCAAAATTATGGAAATAGACAATATTCTATTGTTTTGCTGTTCCCTATTGTGGTTTCTATTTACTTTAACCAATAAATTGGAGAGAGAGAGAGAGAGAGAGAGAGAGAGAGAGAGAGAGAGAGAGAGAAGAAGAAGAAGAAGAAGAAGAAGAAGAAGAAGAAGAAGAAGAAGAAGAAGAAGAAGAAGAAGAAGAAAAAGAAAAAGGAGAAGAAGAAGAGGAGGAGGAGGAGAAGGGGAGGGGAAGGGAGGGAGGGGAGGGGAAGGGAAAGTATCTAGCAAGGATTTTTCAAAGCCTGTTTTATACCAGAGAGGTGAAAGAGACAACCTCAGGAAAAGTCCATACACTAGACAGAGAATAGATATATTCATTCACTCTCAATTTACTGAGTGACATCTATGGGCCTGGGATGCAAAGTCAGATGTGGCCCTGCCTATCTATCCCATGGGAGATGTATAATTATAGATAGATACAAATATAGGCAAGGAAGGCTAACAGTGTTCACAAAGTGAAGGCAGATAGCAGGCGATCTGACAGGAGCTTCAGGAGCCAGAGCTTCTCTGAGGAAACTGGGATCTCAAGGAAGGGTAAGAATTAATCAGGAAAAAGAGGTAGAGTGGGAAGACGTTCCACAGTAGGATCCAAAATGAAGTGTGATGGAGCAGACCCAAAAGAGAGGTTGAAGGAAGGATGAGTGCGCAGAGCATGGAGGAGAGTAGTAGGAAGCAGTACTGACTGCAGAGGGGGCCGGAGACAAACCACGAAGCACTTTCTAAACCTCATTACCGATTTAATCGGTAGGCTGAGGCAAATGGGGAAGGTTACATGGTGGTGGTTGGTGATCTGATCACTTGCATTTTCAGTGCTATCTCTGTCTGGAGTATGGAAAAGCGAGATAGACAAATGCCAGAGAGAGAACATAGTGGTTCTAGAAAGAGATAAAATGGAAAAAATCAATATATACTTGGTAAATACATTCATTGTCAGTAGGGGATAGGTTTAATATGAAGGGCAAAGTGATTCCTAGGGTTTTGGATTTTAAATTTGGGTGGATGGTGGTGCCAGTGGTATAGAAAATAATGTAGTATAGAAAATAATGTAATATAGAAAATAATGTAGTATAGAAAATAATGTGAAAGGCCCCGGTTGGTGGATGGGAACTATCCATGATGTATACTTTGGGCATATTGAATTTTGGGTGCCTTTAAGAAGTGGCAGAGGAGATAAAACAGATTTTACACTGTAACAAAGGTGATTCAGATGCATTGAGAACATTCGGCTTCTTTATTTTTCATAATTGATTCTTTCTTCCTCATAAAATCTGCCCTCACCTGGTAGCAGAGGTGCTGACATACTTTAACTTGACAGTTAATGGATTTCAGTTTATCTTGTGGTTTGAAATAATTTATTTTCCTCAGTATCTTTGGGGTCAATTCAGCCTTTCAGATTTCTGTTCCCTTTCCTGCATCTCTGCCAGGAGCCGGTCCATCCTTGCTGTTTCAAGGGAACTGGCATATATGGCATACTGTTCTTAATATGTTTGCTCACCTTTTTGGCACTATGTGTTTTAACCAAGGTCACCTCTCTGAGAAAGGTTGTTTCCCCAGGTAGGGATTTTCCCCTGAAGTTAGGGAGGGAATAAAACCCCTTAACTAAGTGCCAGGCGGGTAATTAATCACTTTAACTATGAACAATCATGCTTAAGCTACATAATCTTTACTCCCTGGAATGGAGATAAGAAACGCCCTAACCTTTGGAATAGAGATTGATAGGATTGGAATCAACTGGTATAAATACAGATGTAACAAGACAACAGGACATAGAACCTAGACACAGAACCTACACACAGAACCTACACACAGAACCTACACACAGAACCTACACAGAACCTAGAGACAGAAGAACTTCGCTGGAGAGAACATGGCAAAAGATCCTGGACAGAAACTGGCCACAGAACCTAGAGACAGAACCTAGTGAGAGAACATGGCAAAAGATCCTGGACAGAAACTGGCCACAGAACCTAGAGACAGAACCTAGTGAGAGAACCTGGCTGAAGATCCTAGAGACAGAACCTGGCTACAGAACCTGGATAGAACATGGCAAGAGAACCTGACTAGAACCTGGTGACCGAACCTGGCTACAGAACCTGGACAGAACATGGCAAGAGAACCTGGCTGGAGAACCTGGCTGGAGAACCTAGCGAGGGAACATGGCTACAGAACCTGGCTGGAGAACCTGGAGAACCTGGCTGGAGAACCTAGCAAGAGAACATGGACACAGAACCTGGCTGGAGATCCTGACCAGAACTTGGCTAGAGATCCTGGCTAGGCTGCTGATCAACTGAATGCTGTCTCCATGTCATTCCTTCCTCGCCGACTCCGTTTACATCTTTGGGGACCCCTGGAACTGCTGGGGTTGGACCCCAGCACATCTCCTAAAAGGATATCTGTGTGTAAAGTTTGGGGGGCATTATGTGAGCCTGCAGCATGGGCAAAGGAACTTTGCACTCACACTGATCTCAGTTCTCAGAGTTGTTGCCTCAGGGTGGTCAATCTGGTCCAGTTCCTAGACTGGTGGCCCATGAAGTGTAACTCATCTCATCAGCCATTGGGGCTGTGGCACAAGCATCCAGTTCCGACACATTCTCTGACTCTCTCAGTATGAATTGTTTTGTTTTTCGTTTACCATAGCACCTTTAATATTTATTTATTTATTTATTTATTTATTTATTTCAAATATTAGATCATAGTCTGACTTCTTCACATCTCTCCACTGCCAATCAGATAATTTATAAGTGGAGGGACTTTGGTCAATTTCTTCTTTGCATCTGAGCCTTGAGCATAGTAATAGTATCTGGTATACAACTAAGAAAAGACTAATTATTGGATTGAATTGAATGGGATCTCTTCCCAAATTTGTTGGTACCAGTTGAAGGTACCAACAGTATTTCTACTTGCTATTTCATTTTTTAGACATAAAACCAAGTTTATTTTGTTCTGCTGACTGGTATGAAGAGAAATAGTAGTCTAAATGAAAGAAAAGTTGCTGTGAAATTGGAAACTTTTCCTAAGTCTCCTTCTCAGTGTCATATTGAAATAGTTACTTGCTCTTTTACACGTAATAAGTGGCAATCCTCATCCACTGCTCAGGTTAGAAGAGGCCAGGTTTAAGAGTAGCAATGTCTGAAAGGCCTTACGTGGGTCAGGATGTAGAAAGAAACTGAGTGAAAACGGATCATCACACACACACACACACACACACACACACACACACACTTTTCCTGTCTTTGTTTTTTTTGCTATATACCTGTGCCTAGATAGTCCCATGCTGCCAATTGCAAAGTTAGAGAAAAGCAACAAAAACATAAAATAATTAAAACAACCCGAACTGTCTCCACCTTACTAGCTTCCACTTCAAGTTCTTACCTCCTGATAAGCTCTGGAAATAATGAAACACTGAGTCTCAGTTCTGGGAAAAAAAATGTACAGATTATTTCTAGACCATAGATTCTAGAGTCTAGAATTTAGACCAACGTGGAACAGGGTCCATGCTTTTTCTGCTCACTAAAGTGTCCCAGAACACGAAAATGTTTGGTGCAAAGGGGGCTCCATACATATCTGTTGAATACATGAATGAAATTTCTATCTTTTCAGATAAGAAAACTTTGGTTGAGAAAGGCAAAGAGATGTGCCTAGGGTCACACCAACTGTAAGGGGTGGATCAGGAAAGGAATCCCTGTCTCCTGACGTCTCATTTGCTGCACTTTATGCCACACGATAATATTTCCTGAAGCTTAAACCACAGAAGCACTCACCCTTGAGTGCTGTAATAGGTTTCTAGAATTTATTTAAACCATAAAAAACAGCAGGACGAATGGTTGTGTTGGCTCACTTAATGGATCAGATATCCAGGAATGCCAAAAGTATATTTATTTACTCACAGGTAGCAAAAACACCCTATAATTCTTTTTGTGGTTGTCCAGTCAATGTAAATTTTTTTTCTGTTCCAGTAAAGTGTTCATTGATTACAAATTATTTTTGAAAAAAGAAGACCACCACTCCAATAGAGAGTCTGAATAAGGCAAGATGTATAAACCCCCAAGCACCTGCTATGGTGCTGTGAAAATGTATGTTCTCCTTGATTTAATTCTTTAAAGATTTGCACCACACAGAAATGGAAGCTTGCTGGTGTGGTTATATTAGTGAAATTCAGCTGGTAAATGAGCTAAGAAGAAAGAGGAGGTACATAATCTTAAGTGCCTGAGAAGGTAAGAATCAGACATCATATGTGTGTGGTAAGGAGAGAGAGGATACATTAAAAAATATTAATGAATAAATCTACCTTTCCTTTTGCTAGCTCCCTTTGCTGTATCCTACTTACTCAATGTGGGCCATATCATTGATTCAAATTAAAAGCTCTGAGTTAAATGGTGGAATAATTAAGCATTAACATTTCTTTTTATCTAGGTTTACATACATAGAATATTCAGAATGACTCTATTTTAAATTTAGTATTGAATCATCGTTTCTTTGCAAACTGCCTTGACTGCACTTTTTAAAAAAGTGCTCTTCCCTGGGGCTCCCTGGAGGTAAAATCTCCACAAGACTCTATTAAACATACAGGGCCGATCATTGTTGCTCCTGATAGGGAAGAAAGTTTCCTCCAGCAACTAAAAGAATAAAGTTCCAGACTTTTATTAAAACAATCCTAGGGAATGTCTTCAATTCCATCACCTTGTTAGGAGACAGCCACTGTGTTATTACTGTCCATATTGCTTCTCTGCATTAGTACGCAGCTTTAAAACCAAGCCGATATAGATCTCCCTGATCTCTGTGCCAACAATCATGTTGTCAATAAGTGTATTTTGAAGTGAGGTGGAGAAGGCTAAGAAAGAGGGAGGCTCTTGACTATCTATGTTTCTTTCTTCGACAAGTCAGCTCATCATTTAAGAATCCTTGTTAATATCAAAAGAAGCACAGGCTCACTGTAACCATTTGTGCTGCTTTAAATAGCTTTCTGCTATTACACAAGTTCCAATTTTTTTCTAACTCCTGCCACATTTCTGCTATCACCCAGCCAGGAGCACCGCTGCCTTGCAGACACGCCACATGGAGGGAGTAGAGCTGAAATTAGACACAGCACACAGCCTGCTCTCTTTTTCATGGACTCAATAAAAGCACTTCCTCGGAGGAGGTATTATGTTTCCATCTTCAAGTCTGGGAGTTGGGGCACCCAAAAGTGATTGTCAGCAGCCCGGTCAGAGCAAATTCAACCTCGCTCTGAACTCTGGTGGGGCTCCAGCGGGACTGTCATGAAAATGTTGACTTTTGGCCCTGAGTCTCCAGCTCTAAAGTAGGGTCTGCGGAGCCAAAGAAAACAGCCCGAGTGAAGGAGTGAGGAGAGAAAGGGGCCAAAAACCTCATCTAAAGGGCCCTCCAGCTCAGCAAGCACAGCAAGAGCCAAAGCGTGAGAAGTAAGGCCTCTCCCTTGTGCTCGGCACCTCTTAGTGCCTCTATTTTTTTTTCCCTGTAAAATGAGCATTGTTGAAATCCTTGCTTCTCAAATTATGGTCCTCCGACTAAGGGCATGGTCCTCAGACTAAGAGCCTGTTAGGAAAGCAGAGACTCTGGCTCTATCCTAGAATTCCTGAGTAAGGATCTACATTTTAACAGTATTGCCAAGTGATTCCTAAGCACTTTAAACTTGGATATGCTGTGGTACAAAGGGCCCAGGTCCAAATGCCCAATAGCAAATCCATGACGGTAGACCCTTTTTAAACACAATGAGTGTGGTTCTAATGTGAAGCCTGTCCTTCAGATTAGGAGCACTTCACAGCCTTGACCTGCATAAACTAGACCAGTGATCATTGCTGAGCTCCTACACAGCAAGGGTGCCTACCAGAAGAGTCCCCCAGGGGTTTGAAATCTGATGGTGAAGAGATATATATATTCACAAGAATCTAACCTGGGGCACTATTAGAACTGAGTTTGCATATCTATCTACCTATCTCAAGGGGGCAGTATAACAGAGACTACTTTGGGAATTCTATTGGCATATGTTCTGGAGTCCTTTGGAGCTCTAAGCAAAGAGGGATTTGGTACTTTTGCCAAATTCCCAGTGCTATAAAATACAGAATTCAGACCCTATCAGAAGGGTACAATTGGCATCCATCCTTTGGGGAAAGAGCCTGGTGGAGACTGGAAATTCACCTGAGCTGTGACACTCAGGTCCTGCCCCAAATTCATCCCAGTGAGAGTAAGGAGCCAGATGTGTGGCACCACATGGACTTTTATCCTCTCTGAATACCACTCTGGGGCCCTCTCATCAGGTCCTTGAGGGGTGATGCCACCTTGTCACTGCTCTTCCAGGGCTCAGCGAGAGCCAGAGGGCTGACAGAAGGAGGAACATGAGTTTTCCATCTGCCTAGAGGTCTCCAGAGGTGCAGGAGGCACCCGGGAACCCCAGAAGTCAAGGGCAAGGTAGGTACTGGGCATAGCTGAGTACTGCTGATGTAGCTGCTGAAAGCCCCAGAGAGCCATTTTTTGATAAGATCAGGCTCTTGACAGGTAACATCAGCTGTGGGAAATGATGCTGAAAGTCCTTATGCAAAATCCCTGCTGGTGGAAGTTACTGCCACCCAAAGCAGATAACACACTACTGTACTACATCAGGCACTTTATGATATAAGCTCTAAGGGAGGTATTAGTATCTGCATTTAACATTTGAGACTCAAAGTTGAGACTCAAAGAGGTCAAATTGTTTGTACCTAGGTGACCACAGTCAGATTTTTATTGATTTCAGAGAAGAAGGAAGAGGGAGAGAGAGAGAGATAAAAACATCAATGATGAGAGAATCACTGATCAGCTGCCTCTGGCATGCCTCCAATCAGGGATCAAGCCCACAACCTGGGCATGTGCCCTGACCAAGAATCAAAGCATCACCTCCTGGTTCATAGGTTGGCGCTTAACCGCTGAGCCACGCCAGCTGGTTCCATGGTCAGATTTGAATCCAGGTCTCCCTGGCTCCAAAGCTCATGTTCCTTTTATTGGCCTTCCCAGAATGTACCCTGGGGAGAAAGGACTTGCCAACTGGAATCAAGGTAAGGCTTTGCAGGAAATCAATAGTTGCCCAGAACCTTACCCTGTGGGAGATGTGGGTAAGAATGCAAGGCTGCCCGGCCAGTGTGGCTAAGTAGTTGAACATCAACCTATGAACCGAAGGTCATGGTTTGATTCCTGGTTAGGGCACCTGCTGGGTTGGGGGCTCAATCCCGTGTGGGGTGTGTAGGAGACAGCTGATCAGTCTTCTCTCTCATGTTCCTATCTCTCTCTCCCTTTCCTTTCCTCTCTGAAATCAACAAAACCTGTATTTTAAAAAAACAGACTGGTAGAATTGTCCTGTTCAGAGCTCTGCAGCCCATCCCATGCAGTCTGCAGAGAGCAGTTGTCTTCCCATGGCCATCCATTCTCTCCTGCCCTGCAGACATTACAGCTCTTGTGATGGAAGGAATATTAACCTGGCCCAGGAAGTTTGAGGGGCTTCAAGATAATGTCAGCTTCATGGGCAAGCAATCAGTGCAGTCACACAGGGCCCCTCACTCATAAAGGGTCCACACTTGGGTTTTAATTTTCACAACACTGCTGGCTTCAAATTCTTAATAATTTTATATCTGAATTTATGTTGTGTCAGTGAAGTCTGGTGGGACAGTGGAGCATGTGCTTCAGGCTTGAAGGCATGGCTCATATATAATTCCTCTTCTAGCTTTCTCTTTCCTTCCTGCGATGGATTGTCTGCTCCCTTCCCTCTGGTCCCCTCAAGCCCTTCCCATCCTCCTATACCCTGGTGCTCTCCACCCAGAGATTCAGGTACACATTGGGTCCTGCGTGGAGACTACAAGCCCTTAGGGGTTGCCTATATGCCATGGATTGGAACAATGGGCCTGTGGGAAGGAGATATTAACTTCCTCCCTTTGGCTGGGGCCCTACAGGAGAAAGTCCTGAGTGAAGGCAGTATGTATATGCTGTTGATCCCTGACCAAATACCATATTAATACCATTCTAATAATTCCTATTGCCACCCCAAGTCCAGTGATGAGAGGAGGGGTGAAGACAGAAATTTGTAATCTTTTTTTTAAGATGTGATACTTTGTTCTGCTTTTATTTTTTAAATTAATTTTCATTGATTTCAGAGAGGAAGGGAGAAGGAGAAAGAGATAAAAACATCAATGATGAGAGAGAATCACCTATTGGCTGCCTCCTGCACATCCTCTATTGGGGATTGAGTCCACAAACCGGGCATGTGTCCCAACCAGGAATTGAACTGTGACCTCCTGGTTCACAAATCAATGGTCAACCACTGAGCCACGCTGGCTAGGCAGAAGTTTGTAATCTTTCAGTAAGTTCTCTTTAGTGACAAATTAATACATTTTTCTTTCAAGAACTCTTCAGAGGTCAAGAACATTGCCAAAGGAAGCTTTAACAACCTTTGGTTATAATCCAACCACAAAATCCCAACATGGTAGCATGAGTGGTTAGGAAGAATTAGGAGATAGTGCAACAATATTCAATCAAGGCTAATGTCACTTATGACTAACAATCACATTTTTATACAGGTAGCAATTAAAATATAGAACCATAACTCTGGAGACCTTGAAGCAGCATCAGAGATTATACATTTCAAAACACTCAATTTTCAAATTAAGAAACTGATGGTCTAAAACAAGCATGTCAAACTCATGGCCTGCAGGCCACATGTGGCCCACAATGAATATTTTTGTGACCCAGCCAATATATTGGTATGTAAGAAACATTTTAATAAAAATTTTGTAACTTAATTTTTACAATATCCTGTTATACATAACTAGAGGCCTGATGCACGAAACTCGTGCAAGAGTAGGCCTTCCTTCCCCCAGCTACCGGCACCGGCTTCCCTCTGGCCCCTGGGACTGGGGCTTCCCTCTGGCCACCAGCAGGTATCCGGGACCAGAGCTTCCCTTGCAGCCCGGGCTTCATCCGTAAGGTTGTCCAGAAGGACATCCAGACTAATTATCATATTACGCTTTTATTATTATAGATTATTAATAATGAACTACAAGGTTCGCTAATGACTGATTACTATAATCATGTTGCATTCATTTCCCTTATGTGCCTTACACACAGGCACACCACTTTTCTCCACTAATACTGGCAGCAAATATTTTAGCAGCCAATTGCCACATCATTAGTCTTGTACTGACTTGTTTGGTGTGCACAACAGGAAATATTTCACTTTCGGAGAACAAGAAAAGTAGGTTTGTTTGCATTATGCTTATTAATTTGTGCAGTTATTCAGTGTCTGGTAAGTTAATGTTCAAGAAAAAATATTAATTTTTATTAAAATGTTCTATTATTTTATGTTAACGATTACTCATTTATTTCAGCCCCTCGTATTCAGCATGTGCCTATTGAAATAAACCTATGTTTCTATGAAAATTGAAGCTTTTGGTTCTTTGTGGCCCACATAAACTTAAACCTTATTTATTTGGCCTGTGTTAGCCTTTAAATTTGACATGTTTGGTCTAAGAGGTGGAAAACGTATGTTGTCATTCAGGAAGTCATTGTACTAGTTGGTGTTTGAGACCCTAGTCTCCAACAGCTGAGTCCCTATTCTTTCCATTATAATGTATCCATAAAAGTTTATTAAACATTAGAGGCCCGGTGCACAAAAAATTGTGCACTCGGGGGTGTCCCTCAGCCCGGGCCTATGCCCTCTTGCAGTCTGGGACCCCTAGGATGATGTCCACCTGCTGGTTTAGGCCCGCTTCCTGGGAGATTGGGCCCAAGCTGGCAGTCAGACATCCCTCTGGCAGCCCGGCAGCCCTCGGGGGATGTCCACTTGCCAGCGGGGAGCAGGCCTAAGCTGCAGTCGGACATCCTTAGCGCTGCTGAGGAGGCGGGAGAGGCTCCCACCACCACCGCTGTACTGGCAGCCGTCAGCCTGGCTTGTGGCTGAGCAGAACTACCCCTGTGGGAGCGCACTGACCACCAGGGGGCAGCTCCTGCATTGAGCGACTGTTCCCTGGTGGTTAGTGTGTGTCATAGTGACCAGTCATTCCCAGTCATTCTGCTGTTAGGGTCAGTTTGCATATTACCCTTTTATTATATAGGATAGAGGCCTGGTGCATGGGTGGGAGCCAGCTGGTTTGCCCTGAAGGGTGTCCCGGATCAGGGTGGGGGTCCCCACTGGGGTGCTTGGCCAGCCTGGGTGAGGGGCTGATGGCTGTTTGCAGGCTGGTCAAGGCCCCCCCCCCCTCCAGTGGGGACCCTCACCCCATGGAAGTTTGGCCAGCCTGGGCGAGGGGCTGATGGCTGTTTTCAGGCTGGCCACACCCCCTTTAGGGTTGGGGGTCCCCCCTGGGGTGCCTGGCCAGTCTGGGTGAGGGGCTGAGGGCCGTTTTCAGGATGGCCAAGCCCCCAAGGCAACAAAAGCTCCCAGCCTCTCCTTTCTTTCTTTCTTTTTTTTTTATTCTGGAATATATTTACCTTCTATAATTGAAACTTTGTAACCTTAAGAGGAGCTTAGAGCCAGCCAGGGTGGGCGTTAGGGAAGCCTCCTGCTCACTCCAGTTCCGTGGCCATGGCTGGCTAAAAGCAGGTATCTGGGGCTTATTTACCTTCTATAATTGAAACTTTGTTGCTTTGAGTGGAACTCAGAGCTCGCCGTGGCAAGCAGGAAGCTTGGCTTCCTCCATCATTGGGGCAACCAAGCCTCCTGCTTGCTCCAGCTCTGTGGCTGCTGGCCGCCATCTTGGTTGGGTTAATTTGCATATAGTTGCTCTGATCATCTGATGGCATGTAAGACGTAGTGAAGGTATGGTCAATTTGCATGTTTGTCTTTTATTAGTGTAGATTGTGGATAATTATACCTAACAAAGGTTAAATTGCGTCTAATGTGAGATGACAATTTCTTATAAACTTTTAAAATTAGGACTAATTTCTAGAGAAAGTATAAATGGAGAACTGTGCATGTGTGCACACGTGTGTTTGCTCACAGACATGCATATGCCCTGCTTTAGTAGGTGAGTACTCTTTATTAATAGGTAGAATGAGGTAGTAAACTTTATGGCAAGGTTTAGGGATTCTGAAAGGACTCTTAATTGCCTCCTTAAAACTACTCACCACAAACTAGAAGATACCTAAATTTTTAAAATTAGAGATTCAATTCCCTGAACTAAGCAACAGAGAGCTCTGGCCTGGTGAGTGTGATCAATTTCAACATGAGACCCATAGACCTGAGGGTCTGGCAAAAGGACCTTACTGCTTCCTAGTCTGCTTTCGCCTGACACTTGACTTCATTACATCCACCTCTGGAGATTAGTGGCTTATTCTGTGAGAAAATATCCATCTATCCACCCATCCATCCATGAATCTTTTCATTTAATTATTCATTAACTTATTCACTTAACAAATAATTTTTTAGTCCTTATGCTCTACCATTATGCCAGATATTGTCTCTTGTCTCTCAGTAACAAACCCACCCTCATAATTCTGTTTAGAGTCCCCCATTGAGAAACACTTCTGTGAAAGTTGGGAGGCAGGAGAGGAAAAGGCATTATTTGCTGGAGCAGGAAGTGCCTGGCACTGGCACATGGCAGAGAGCACTGAGAGACCAGCATTCTCTTGAGGATCATCCATTTCTATGCCACAAGTAGCTGAGATTTGGGGTGGCAACTTTCCTGCCTTTCTGGTGCTTTTAGATTTCCCCGAGCCTCTCTGACCTTAGCTTGACAGCTACCCTGTCAGAGTACATGCTTCTGCTGCCTCTGAATTTTCCAAGCAATCTCTTCTTTGCCTCCCATCTTCCATGACACTGGATTTCCCGAAGCTGGCTGCATAGCTAAAAACTTCTTTATTGATAATGACTCGGATTCTTTCAGAAGTGAATTTGAAGCTGTCACAGAGCCTCACTGGTTGTGTCTGGCAGGAAGAGAGGGACACAGTGTGCTGGAGGAGGACTCCTGGGGACAGACTTCGTGTAACTGCCAATTTAGTTACTGTTTACAAAATGTATTGAATAACTGCTACTCCTTGGGCACAATGGTGACCAAGCCTTCATAGAACTTAAGTCTAGTAAAACAAAGAGAAGGCTAATAATGTAGGTTAGTTCAATGTTGTAAGCACTGCAGTGTGGCACTGCATATGCCTGGGTAGTGATGGAACCCACAGAGCCACCTTCTGTTGGAAGGTGGATGGGCTATGAAGGGATTGTTTCAGAACCAAAGTGATGTACAAGAGTTCCTCCCATGAAGAGATAAGGGAAAAATGTTCATATCAATGAGAATAGGATTACTAAAGCCTTTGATGTGTAAAATAGCAAGAGATGTGTTTGAATTGTGTGTCTGTAGGTATCATGTGAACAAGTAATAGTTTGGTGTATGAGAAGCATAAAATAAAAATGAAGGAATATCCTCTTATCTTAAGGGTTAATTGGGCTTTCATGATCTGTCCTGGAAACCTAACCACCCAAGGTAGTCTTATTAGTCTGGGAAATGCATTTGAATACCCACCAAGTCAATTTCTGGAGGAGACTGTGATGTAGCAGGTGGGTGGGTAGGGGCTCTCTATGCAGCATTATTCCCCACACAGCTCCTGGCAAAGGGCCCTGACAAACAGCAACAATTAAAGCTTCACATCTTTCAATCGATATATAATGGGATAATGTAATTCCACCCATGGATGACTTGAGAATCAATTTGTCTTGCCAAACAAAAGTCTGTGTGTCAGGGAGGCTTGGTAACATGCTCTAGAAGTTGGGGAATCATTGCTATCTTTCTCCCCTCTTGGGTTTAATGAGTGCCAGAGAAATACTCTGATTCCCAGGGCTTTGTAGGAAGGTAAAAACAAACAAACCAGATTTAATGCTATTCTAAGTCTTTAGACACATTTACACATTCTCCATCTGCTTGGGAGGGAAAAAATTCAGATTTCAATAATAAAAATTATTCAGGTCTTCCTTGAGGCGACAGAAAATGCCTGTGATAAAGGAATAACCATGAAGTGCAAAGGCGCGTTTAGGACTTAGCGCTTGCTGACTGGAGCTGCAAAGAAGATGTGAAGGATGTGTGAAAAATCCTAAATAAAAGAGCATACAGTATGGGTAAGAGAATGTGCTTTAAAAGAAATGCAACTGTCATAAATGAACATGGTGGGTGGAGAAGAAGGGGGGCTGAGGGAGGAGAAGCGTATGACAAGAATGAAGATAAGCAACTGTCTCTTCTTGGAAGCTTGGCTCAGAGGAACACTATTCTGTTCTAAAATTATTGGTGTGCATTACATTCATTCAAAATACAATTTAAAATGCAAAAACCCTGAATTCGATCTACTTGTTCTTTCCACCTCGCCACCAATGAGACAGATTTCAATCTTAGAGCAACTGGAACCCATACTCCACTGAAAGGGCGATTGGGCCTGCAAGATACAGTCCTGAGGGGAGGCTGGAAACCACCCAACCCCTCAGTTCCCTGTCTGTCTGGCACCGGGCATGCTGTGCCAACAGTCACGTTCAGGGGATATATTTGATGGGAAGTTTATTAAATGTGTGTTATTGCTCATAAAGACTTTCTGGGATGAAGTACTGGATGTGTTTTGGATTGGTTTACAGCCAACCTGGTGGACTTGTGCAGCACATTGTGAAATGTCACTTTTCTATTTAAACCCTGAAAGGGCATTGGTTTTGCATGTTTACCATTTTCGTGCTATTCTGCATGGTAAAACCATCTGATTTGTAGCACATGCCTTGTGTACCAGCTCTATATAGCAGCCCTTAAAGTATGTCTGCCAAAGTGTCTTTAGGATACTAAATAATCTAATGATCTTAAAGACATTTTTAAAGTCTCCCTCCCTCACCTTGGTTAGAGTATAAAATCATTGGCCTGAAGGCTGTAAACAATGACTGCTTACATGTTCCATCATTTTTGGGCGCAGATTGATATGAATTTTAGTAATTCGGATTTATGTCAAACCAGAGAAATGTTCATTAGTCCAACCTCTGGCTCAGTGAAACATAGTGGAGCCTGTACAAAATGAATATCTTGGCCAATGCCTGCTCCCACAGCCAGAGGCCACATCTCACCTCCTTGCGTGATAGACAGCTCTCTCCAGCTCCCTTGCTCATGATTCCCACCTGCTTTCTCCCACTCATCCTAGTAGTACCGCCAGCACAAATGAGTCCTGATATGGTGACTGTTTTTGTTTCTTATACAGCTTGTTGATGCCACTGCAGGCAAATTTGGGCGCACACATTCCACTTGACTTGGAATCCATGAACTTGTGTAACTGAACACTGTGCACTGGCATTTTCATACTACATATCTCTCTACTGCGTGTACTGGACTAAAGAAGTTTCCTGACATTGAATGTATGCTTTCAGTGTAGGCATTAGGAGGATTTATTTTTTTAGTAGCATTTAACTCACAAATATTTATTGTACTCTTAATAGGTACTAGGCATTGCTAGGGTTATAAACTGTGACTGAGTCATGACTATTATTCCTGAGTAGTTAACAGTGAAGTAGGGAAGGAGATGGGTACAAATAGCTACAATTCAAAAAATGTTGCCAGCAATTCAGTATCCTCAGAGACAAACCCAATCCCTAATGGAGGCAGCACAGAAAAAGAAGCCATCATTTCGGCTGGGGGTAGCACAGAAGTCTCTATGGGAGGCAGCTTTTGGGATAGACCTTGGAGGATGAATGGAATTATAGGAAGAGAAAGTGGTAAGAGTGTGCATTGAGGTAGAAGAATTCGGTAGGCAAGAGCATAAAAACAGGTTATATCTAAGTAACAGCAATTGGGATAGTTTTGTTGGAGCAAAGGATGCACAAAAAAGATAAGAAAGGTAAATCTAAAACATCTTCCTGAAACATGTTGAACCAGGGAGTAACACACAAAGCATGGGTGCTTAACTATTAGTGAAGATTAGTGGTTCTCAACTGGAGGTATTTTTGCCCCTCAGGGACATTTGTCAAGGTCTGAAGATATATTTGGTTGTCACAACTGGATGGGAAGAGGGAATAGAATCTAGTGAGTAGAGTCTAGGATGCTGCTAAAAGTCCTACAAAGCCTTTACAACAGAGATTGTCATCAGTGCTGAAGCTGAGGAACCCTGAGATGGAATGAAGGAAGACTTGACTGCTAAAAGGGGAAACAAGGGTTAAGGTACTATTGAAAGGAAGGAGGATCTCAACAGGGTAGTGGCAGTAAACAGAAAAGGCGAGACAGCTGTACCAAATATTTGAAATAGAATCAGCAATAAATTTGGCAACAAATTGCCCTTGGTGAGGAGAAAGGAAAGAATAAAAAGAGAATCCAAGACTTTGAACTTTTTTTTTTTTTTTTTTTTTAGAATGTTTAGGATTTTTATAGAAATGGAGTCAGCAAGAAGAACTGTCTGGAAGGAAAAGCAATATCTTTTGTCTAAGGACATAGAATTGGAATCATATAAAATTGGGATGTAATCCCAACTTTTCCATTTACTAGTTGTATGGTTTGCACATGTTGCTTTAGTTCCCAGGGGCTATTTACTCATTAGTAAAATAATGAAATACCATCTCCCTCATGCGTCACCATAAAAATTAAAATAAAATAAAATCATGTCTATAGAACACATTTCCAAGCATATAGTTTTGCTCCATAAATGTGGCTATTATTCTGCCACTGCTGTTGCTAAGTCTTATTGCCCAGCTTGGAGAAATTAAATGCTGCTTCAGAAAAATCTTACAGAGCTACCTCTGACTAACACTAATCAACAAAGTCAAAGCCTTTAGCTTCAGTGATTTGGAAGACTTTTTGGCAGATAATTCGGTGTACGTGCAAATTCTATGTTCTTGGACTTGAGGAATAGCATGGAAGTGTTCTTTAATGTTGTGTCTTTGGCCCCAGGTATAACTATTGGCAACAACAACCCTAACTGAAGAAATAATTACCATGTTGTTGGAGAGACATGAGACTGTACTTGCATGGCCCAATAATGGCAGAGACTGATCAAATTAATGTGTAATGAGTACCCGCTCTAAACTAACACATTAGGAGACACATAGCACTCACTAGAGGATTTGCACCACAAATCACAAGGAATAACAATTTAATCATAAATATCTTGTGG
This sequence comes from Myotis nattereri, assembly GCF_964212035.1. Taxonomy (NCBI): domain Eukaryota; kingdom Metazoa; phylum Chordata; class Mammalia; order Chiroptera; family Vespertilionidae; genus Myotis; species Myotis nattereri. The sequence continues at coordinate 48,780,934 of NC_138087.1, forward strand.
TTAATGAGGAGCAAAGACAGCGCTTAAATCATTGGGACACAAATCAGACTTGAAAATGTAATAGACTTGAAAAGTTTTTTTTTATAATATGTTGTTATATTAAATCATTTGTTATTTGAAATATGTGATATATATGACTTTTTTGTCTTGTTAGTTGATTATTATTATTTCTCAAGAAAAGTGTGCTCTCATTTTTATTCATACACACTTGTGCTTTCATATATTTAAGAGAAAGAATGCATCTCATGAGAGGAAAGCTACTAGAATCCACCTTTGAGAGTTTTACAGGTGCCCTATCACAATGACCTGTGAGTGGTAGAATCATTTCAAGCAAATATAATGATTAGAGTAACATCTGGACTTCTGATGACCCTTAAAATTTGAATTTGTTGCCTTCACACTGACATTTTATTTCTGCCACCATTCTCTAAGATTTTAGGCATTTATTGGCTATGGAATTATGTCATAGAGTGCCTGTATATTAAGATTTTTAGGTGCTACAAGGGAAATGGTTCTTTAGTATAATGAAGCAGAGAAATTATAAACAAGTAAAAGACCAGAGGAAAATAAATAGGCAGGGAAGGACAACAATGAAGGAAAGAAGTGCTAGGTAGATGAAAGGGGAAAGTAAGAGGAAAACAAATAGCTGAGTGGTGCCTGGCTGGCATGGCTCAGTGGTTGAATGTCAACCTATGAACCAGGAGGTCATGGTTCTATTCCTGGTCAGGGCCCATGCCTGGGTTGCGGGCTTGAGCCCCAGTAGGGGGCATGCAGGAGGCAGCCAATTGATGATTCTCTCTCATCATTGATGTTTCTCTCTCCCCCCCACTCTCCCTTCCTCTCTGAAATCAATAAAAATATATTTTAAAAATATAGCTCAGTGGTTAGGTGCAAGTTAGCACCAGGAGAGACCAGATGGGTACTGAAGGTGTTGAGGACACTCCACAGATCCTCTCAGTTCTTTTAAGAACTTTGCTTCCCCTTCAACTTCATCATCTCTTAGTAGTTATTGTGAAGTGTGTGTTGTTCTTCCCTCTCTCTCTCTCTCTCTCTCTCTCTCTCTCTCTTTCTCTCTCTCTTTCTGTAACTTTAATTCTTTACAGTTTAATTGAATACAGGGAGTACTTGGAAAGATGGCTTGAAAACATAACTAAATTAGTAGAAGGGTTTTGTTTTTTTTATCCTTTTCGCAGTTACATAAAATGTGTAAACAAAAAGAGATAATTTTTTTAATCCCCATTAACAATTCTTAACCATGGGACTAACACTTGCCAAGGAAGACTGTTAATGAGAATTTAGGAAATATGGTCCAGCCATTTCTTTCTAAAAATCTTTTACAGAAGGTGACACATTCTCTTTGTTACAAAACATCATCTCCTTTGCAGTGCGTGTGATGCCTATCAACACTATTCAATGTGGTTGGTACATAATAGATTTTCAAAAAATATTTTTTAATAAATAAATTATTTCAAAAGTAGGCTTGTAGAGTTGTCAAGGCAGGCATCTACCAATATTTTAAGTCCCCATGAAAACAATTTCTGGTTGTATACTCACATATTTGAGAATTTAACTGTACATACATATGCACATTTATGCATATGTATTCCTATAATTATATGCATGCACACACATATTCTGGACTTTGTTTGAAAGGTTTATGTATGATGATATGATACATTGTATATAAAGAGTGTCTTTATGTTGATATCTATTCAAGGCATGTATAGCAACTATACATATGTTATACCATATGGCAGAATTTCAAACACCGTCTCTCAGCTTTATTCTTAGAGTCACTGAAGAGATTCCTTTTGCGATAAGACAGCCTTAAAATAGGTCACAGGCCTCAGGAGTCAATTTTTTCTTTACATTTTTAATTTTCCCTTTTTTTCCCCTTTATTTTTATTGAATTTATTGGGGTGGCATTGGTTAATAAAACTATAGGTTTCTGCCGAAACCAGTTTGGCTCGGTGGATAGAGCGTCGGCCTGCGGACTGAAGGGTCTCAGGTTCGATTCCGGTCAAGGTCATGTACCTGGGTTGCGGGCACGTCCCCAGTGGGAGATGTGCAGGAGGCAGCTGATCGATGTTTCTCTCTCATCGATGTTTCTAACTCTCTATCTCTCCCTTCCTCTCTGTAAAATATCAATAAAATATATTTTAAAAAAAACTATAGGTTTCAGGTGTACAATTCTATAATATATCATTTGTATTTTGTATTGTGTGATGACCACCCAAAGTTAAGTTTCCTTCCATCACCATTTATCCCCTCTTCACCCTCTTCTACCTCCCCCAACCCTTCTTTCCCTCTGGTAATCACCATACTATTGTCTGTGTCTGAGTTTTTTTCCTTGCTTAAGCTCTTCACCTTATTCACCCAGCCCCTCAAATTTCCTCTCCTCTGACAATTGTCTGTCTGTTCTCTGTATCTATGAGTCTGTTTCTATTTTGTTTGTTAGTTAATTTTGTTCATTAGATTCCACATATAAATGAAATCATATGGCATCTGTCTTTGACTGACTTATTTCACTTAGCATAATACTCTCCAGGTCGATCCATGCTGTCCCAAAAGATAAGATTTCCTTCTTTTTTTTTATGGCCGAGTAGTATTTCATTGTGTAAATGTACCACAGCTTTTTTAATACACTGATCTATTGATGGGCACTTGGGCTGCTTCCAGGTATTTTGCTATCAAAGCACTTTTACATCCTTCATTTGTGATTCTTTGTATATTTTCATCTATTCATCATCTGTTGTAACTTTCATGATTGTTAGAAGATAAAGTTGAAAAACTGTCCTCAAAGACAGAATCAAGAATCTTATAGATGGCCCTAACCAGTTTGGCTCAGCGGATAGAGGGTCGGCCTGTGGACTGAAGGATCCCAGGTTCGATTCTGGTCAAGGGCATGTACCTTGGTTGTGGGCACATCCCCACTAGGGGGTGTGCAGGAGGCAGCTGATTGATGTTTCTCTCTCATCGATGTTTCTAGCTCTCTATCCCTCTCCCTTCCTCTCTGTAAAAAATCAATAAAATATATTTTTTTTAAAAAGAATCTTATAGAGGGGAAAAAAGGGAGAGAAAAGATAAAATGAATTATGAAAATGCAAGCTGGCAGGAATTTCAGAAAGGAAAATTATAGTGGAGATAATTATCCAAAAATTATTCAAAATATGCCCCAAGAATGATAAAGACACATTTCTGTATTCAACAGACCCATATACATTGATAATGCATTCTAATACATTGATAAAAAACAGAAACAGAAAAGACGACATAGCGAAGCATCATAAAATTTCTGAATATTAAAAAAGAAAAATCTTAAAGGCTGCCAGCAATAATAAAATATCACATAGGAAAGACCAGGAATCAGAATAAAGTCATATTATTCAATGATAATTAGAAGTATAAAGAAAAGGAAGATATGCTTCAAAAAATTCTGAGGCGGGTAATGATTTCTGATCTAAAATTCTACATGTAAAATTATAAACGATACATGTGGTAGAATAAAGTAACTTGGAGAATCTATGTGATACCCCAAAAATTACCTTCAATGTGCTTTTTCTAGGCAACCTATTGAAAGGATGGTATAAAGCTATAAAGACATAGGATCCTAGAACAAAAGAATTCAACCTAGGGGAGAGGTACTAGGAAATGTCAGGATGACGGCTGTGTAGCACTTACAGAAAGATTAAAATCTACATTGAAACAAGATCAAAATATCTAGGAGGAATACCTTCAAAATGAATTGATGGATCAATTGGTGTAGGACCTAAGGTCAACAAACTATGGCCCAGGTCAAACCAGCCCCTTGCTTGTTTTTGTAAGTAAAGTTTTATTAGACCATCCCATACCCACTCATTTATGTTGTCCCAATGTGAGTTGAATAGTTGCAACAGAGAACATATGGCTCAGTGCCTGAACTCTCCATTCTTTGGCCCTTTACAGAAAAAAACAACGCCCCTAGCCCTATATTAGATTATTGATAGAAGTTTTACATTCTTGGGATATATTAATGATATACGTGTGTGTGTGTGTATACATATTATATATATATAAAGAGAGAGAGAGAGAGAGAGAGAGAGAGAGAGAGAGAGAGAGAGAGAGACATAGACATAGACGTATAAATATGGAAAACCATGAGAAAAAACAAACCAATTATTAAAGCTAGAGAAAATTAAAAGTTGAATAAGCAAAGTACTACTTAGGGATATTTGTTTCAAATTATGACATATTTTTAATGAACAGGTGGTGTGTAGGTATGTCTTGGGTGAATAGGCAAGGAAGCTAAAATATTTAACTTCCACAGTAGGAAATAAAAATATAATGTCTAAAATATAAAAATAACTTAAGACAGTAAGGACATTATTTAGAATCATGGAGGTATATTTCAAGAGAAAATGCTGAAAACGGTTGCCTTTAGAAAAGAAGAACCCAGGGGTAAGAATGCAGTATTATTTGATTACTAGAAGCCTGATGCATGAAATTTGTGCAAGAGTAGGCCTTCCTTGCCCTGGCTGCTGGCACCAGCTTCCCTCCAGCACCCAGGACCATGCTTCCCTCGCATAGGGAGGCCCCGCCCACCCACTCCAGCCTGCTGGTTGGTGGCGTGGGCCTCCCTCTGTGGGGTGATCATGGGGTGATGGCCAGGCACCTGACCAATTGCATCACACCTGCCTTGGCTGGCCTGGCGCCAGTGGGTGTCATAGCATGGTCCCAGACGGCCATCCGGATGGTTGTCCAGATGGTCGTCTGGATGGTCGTTCTGCTGTTCAGCCATTCAGTCAATTTGCATATTACACTTTTATTATATATGATGTAAATCACATACATACTACTTGGTAAGCATAAAAATTAATTTTAAAATATAGCAAATAGTATTAGCGAATCATTAAAATGTACTGAGCTTCAACCCAGGTATGCATTTTGTTTTAGCAAACATCTATATTTGAAGGGCCCCTCTGATAAAAAGAAAAAGGACAGAAAGCATTGCTTAAGGTATGGATGAAATGACACATTTAAGTTGAAGAATTCCCATGTTCACAGCACTCAATCCAAGCCAGGCCCAGCTGTACACATGTTCTAACATATGGTAAATTTTCCATCCCTTATCTCTTGATATCAGTTTTCATGCTCAGAGTCACCAAGGGGCTATTTTGTGGAAGGAGAATCTACTGAAATGGGTCATGGACTTGGTAGCTAGAAATCTATCCATTTTTTTTAACATGGAAAAAGTATATGATTCAATACTTGGTAAACAAACAAAATAAATGCAGTCCCCATACTCTGAATATATGAAACAATTATTTAAGTAACTTGTCACTTTTTATATTTTGAGAATATTGCATCTGTATTTTCTTCTGTATCTTTCTATATTTTTTGTTTGTGCAGCTAATATTCTTGGACAGAGAATAGAATCATTCATTTTAGTTTATTTGGTTTTTAAAAATAAAAATGGCTACATTAAAGCATAAATACATTAGTCTCATCACAGGTGAAAATTAGTCACCACTGGCTGTCAGGTTTATGATTTTTTTGCAATGAGCCAGGTCAAATGAAAATCAGGTATAAAGAGCTGTGGATCTTTGTGTGAAGAATGTACATTTAGAAATGTGTGTGTCTGTGTGTGTGTGTGTGTGTGTGTGTGTGTGTGTGTGTGTGTGTGGATACACACATTTATACACTCTTCGTGATTCTAAGAACAAGATTTGACTAAGTGGCTACTTTTATGTAATATGGTGCCATCCTTAATTTAACATTTCTATAAAAAAAATTTAAGTTTAAGCAATAAATCAATTGGGCAGAAAAATATAACAAAGAAGTGAAATTGGCACTTCTTTTTCTAAACCACACAGGAAGCTGGTCCACTGCTGTGAGCTTACCAAGTGGAAGAGGAGTCTGGGTTGGAGTCCCCAGAGGACTTTCAAAAGGTCAGAACAATGCCTGGCTTTTCACAGGCGTCGGGCCTGGACTTTGTTCCTCTGGTAAACATGTTTGTAGCACAACAAGCGTCAGCAGTTCATCCTGAAATCTGTAGTGTGATCACAGTGTTGTCCATCAGAGTAAACTCAGGTCTTGCTTCTTATCTCGTTTCACACTTTCAAAGGGCTCATCCAAGCATTGATTTCCGGAGACGATTTGCTCCAGGTTAGCTTTTCTTTTTTTCTTTTTTGACAGAGTGAATCAAAAGAAGGCCCTACATTTAATATCCGATACCCACCCCCCTCACCCCCCAGCTTGGGGAGGGTCAGCTGTTCGTAAACCGGGGGCGTGTGGGGACTGCTTTGAGAAAACTGCAGCTACCTCTTGTGTATGGATGTGGACAGCAAGCTACAAAGCGTTCTCTCTCTCTTTACTCACAATCAGTTGCTGAGATCAGTTTTTGTTTTTGTTATTGTGGCAAAAATCCCTGAAGTCTTCTGTGTTTTTTGCTGTCGATATTCAGGTGCTACCATGAAGTAAATGTGTCACCTAATAAGTGCGTGCGTAAAGGTGCGTAAAGGCGTCGTGAACTCAGAGACCGGCAATGGACAGGCAGGATGGCACTGCTGCCTTGTCATAGGGAGACTGGTTCAAAGTGGGAGGAAAGTATTTGCTAATATAATCTATACTTTCAAATATCCGTTGTTTACTTGAACTTTGTAGGCATATGCTCAATGGAGGGCATAGAAAAGGCATTTACAGAGCTCATTGAAAGCTGGCTTTAGGCAGCTCTTGCCACAGCAACAGTAGCATATTAATCACATTGCTGATCACAAAGCTTCCTGCCCAGGGACAGTGCATGGGCTTGACAGAATGCAGGGTAAACAGTAGGACATATTAAGTGTGCTGGAGCCTTAGCTGCAAGCTGTTTCCTGCTCCACTGTAGGAGTTTCAGGGTCCAACCTGAAGCTTTGTTTACCTGGGGCACTTAATTGAAAATTCCAGTTCAATGACTTATTGATTCAGTAAAGCAACAGACCTGACATTCTAATCAAGCAATTATTTATTGGGCATTCATAGAATGTGAGTACGTATGACTGTAGAGAGTAGATGGAAACAGACCTGTGGTATAAATGTTTAAGTCTGTTGGACCTTACAGCAACCAGACCTTGAAATAGAAGTTATGTCCACCCAAGGCAGGTGTTCCACCTTAAGAATATATGTATTTTTTAAATTTGGAAATTTAGGGGAGAAGCAAAAGGTCACATGGAGAATGAAGCCTGCATTATGAAATTATCTAGGTACACTTTCTAAAGGGAAACTTTCAGGTTATACACAATGTGGGTCATGTTAACTGAGAATGAGCTATCTTAGGGAGCTGGCAAGCTCTTATGCCAGGATGATGAGCGAATGTGTGGCGCTGGTGCCCATCCAGTTTGGTCTAAACCCACCTCTTTTCCATCCTAATTCCTTATGGCTGTGCCTTAACCACTTTACCAGCTCTGTGTCACGGTATTTGACACAGGGCCATCAGCAAAGTTAATAAGATGCTTACTCCCTCTGTCAGCAACTGCTCAAAGCAAAAAGCTTTCTGCCTTAGTTACACCATGCTCTACAACTATATTTCTGTTGCAATCTCTAGTTTTGTTCCTGAGAATCCATGTAAAATAGAAAAAACAAAAGTGGCTTATACTTTCAAATGCCAAGAATTCTTACTGTTCTTATAATGAGAACTAGAGGCCTGGTGCACAAAAATTTGTGCACCCGGGAGGGGGGGGGGTGGTCCCTCAGCCTGGCCTACGACCTCTTGCAGTCTGGGACCCCTTGGATGATATCCACCTGCTGGCTTCTCCCGCTCCCTGGGGGATTGGGCCCAAGCTGGCAGTCAGACATCCCTCTGGCAGCCCAGCAGCCTTCAGGGGATGTCCACTTGCCAGCGGGGAGCAGGCCTAAGCTGCAGTCGGGGAGCAGGCCTAAGCTCCTTAGCACTGCTGAGGAGGTGGGAGAGGCTCCCACCACCACTTCTGTACTGGCAGCCATCAGCCTGGCTTGTGGCTGAGCAGAGCTCCCCCTGTGGGAGCGCACTGACCACCAGGGGCAGCTCCTGCATTGAGCGTCTGCCCCTTGGTGGTTAGTGTGTGTCATAGTGACCAGTCATTCCCAGTTCTTCTGCTGTTAGGGTCAGTTTGCATATTCCCATTTTATTATATATGATAGAGGCCTGGTGCATGGGTGGGAGCTGGCTGGTTTGCCCTGAAGGGTGTCCCGGATCAGGGAGGGTGTCCCACTGGGGTGCCTGGCCAGCCTGGGTGAGGGGCTGATGGCTGTTTGCAGCTGGTCACACCTCCGCCCCCAAGTGGGGACCCTCACCCCATGGAGGTTTGGCCAGCCTGGGTGAGGGGCTGATGGCTGTTTTCAGGCTGGCCACACCCCCTTTAGGGTCGGAAGTCCCCACTGGGGTGCCTGGCCAGTCTGGGTGAGGGGCTGAGGGCCGTTTTCAGGCTGGCCAAGCCCCCCAGCGACGGAAGCTCCCAGCCTCTTTTTTTTTTTTTTTAATTCTGGGATTTATTTACCTTCTATAATTGAAACTTTGTAGCCTTGAGAGGAGCTCAGAGCCAGCCAGGGTGGACGGGGAGGGAAGCTTGGCTTCCTCCATCGCCAGGGGCAACCCACTCCTGCTCGCTCCAACTCCGTGGTTATGGCTGGCTGAAAGCAGGTCTGGGGTTTATTTACCTTCTATAATTGAAACTTTGTTGCTTTGAGTGGATTTCAGAGCTGCTGCGGCAGGCGGGAAGCTTGGCTTCATCCATCATTGGGGCAACCAAACCTCCTGCTTGCTCCAGCTCCGTGGCTGCCGGCTGCCATCTTGGTTGGGTTAATTTGCACATAGTTGCTCTGATTGACTGGTGGGCATGGTTTAAGGCATAGCGGAGGTATGGTCAATTTGCATGTTTGTCTTATTAGTATAGATATTACCTGTTTTTTGTTTGTTTGGTGTGTGTGTGTGTGTGTGTGTGTGTGTGTGTGTTGTGGTATTGAATGCCTCTGGCTTATTACACATGCTTATTAATTCTTTGGTGAATGAATGTTGCTTAGATGATAACTCATTTCCCAGTTTGATATTTTTTGTTTCATTTTAGAAATCTATGTTTTCTAAGATTGAGATAAAAGGCCTCATTCTGGGGCTGCCTGTTTCTCTTAGAACTCTACTATTTATACATTCTCACTTCTTTTAGTTATATATACACATTGTACTAGATAATTAGAATGGTTAGAAGAAAAAGTCTACACCATGACCTTGTCAGTATTTAAGATATTTAAAAGATGTCATGTAAGTACACTTTACATGACAAAGCAATTAGAAACAAAGCTAGAAGCATCACACTTCTTGATTTAAAGCTATATTACAAAACTATAGTAATCAAAACAGTATGGCATTGGCATTAAAAACAGGCTCATAGACTGATGGAACAGAATAGAGAGCCCAACTATAAACTCATGAATATATGATCAACTAATTTTTGACAAGGATACCAAGAACACACAATGCAGATAGGATAGTCTCTTTAATAAATGATATTTGGAAAATGGAATATCCACATGCAAAAAACAAACAAACAAACAAAAGAACTTGGGCCCATATCTTACACCACTCACAAAAAAATAACTAGAAATGCAATACCTATAACCATAAAACTCTTAGAAAAAAGGAAAGGGGAAAAGCTCATTGAAGCACAGGCAACAAAAGAAAAAACAAACAAACAAATGGAACTACATCAAACTAAAAATCTTCTGCACAGAAGAGGAAATAGCCAATGAAATGAAAAACCAATGCACAGAAAGGGAGAAAATATTTGCAAATCATCTATCTGATTAGGAGTATTCAAAGTATATAAGGAACTTGATAGCAAAACAACAACAACAAAAAAAAAAAACCACAAAAGAAATCACACAAAACTATCTGGTTGAAAAACAAATAATTTGATTTTTTTTTAAAAAAGAGCAAAGGACCTCAACAGAGTTTTTTAAAAATTAATAGATACATGAAAAGGTGCTCATCATGACTAATCATTAGGGAAATGCAAAACAGAACCACTATGAGATTTCACCTCACATCTGCAAGGGCCCGATTATAAAAAAGACAAGAGATAAGATAACAAATACAGTGGGGCCTTGACTTACGAGTGTCCCGACTAATGAGTTTTTGGAGATAACCAACTGTCTCTCGGCCGATTTTTTGCATTGAGTTGATGGAGTAATTTGAGTTAACGAGCTCCTTAATGAGCTCCTTAACGAGCTCGGTCTCAGAACGAATTAAACTTGTAAGTCAAGGCCCCACTGTACTGGCAAGGATGTGGAGAAAAAGGGACCCTGTACATGGTTGTGTTAATCATTTCACAATGTATATGTATATCAAATTACCACGTTCTATACTTTAAATATTTGCAATTTTATTTGTCAGTTATTCCTCAAAAAATTGGGGGGTGGGGATTCCAAGGAGCAAGGCCTTGGCATAGCTACAGTAAGAATTAAAGTACAATTTGTGAGGTTTGGGTAATTCAGGGAATGCCACATGACATCTAACAAGGGTGTTGTTATGTGGGTAGGGTTTGAGTAAGCAAACTGGAGAATAAAAAGCTGTTCATGGTAGGAAATAGCATGGAAATGCCTTCCAGGAAATAGGTATTGCTCAGTCACCCTTGCAAAGACTTCAACCTCCTCCTTTTCCAAGCTCTTCACCTCCCAAGTTGAAACTATGGGTATTTCCATAGCTTTCTGTACATGTGTCTGTAATAGTATTTACGCATCATATCCTCTTTCTTGACTTAAGTTCTTCACATTTTATACCCAGTACCTGGATCAGTATCTAGCATATAATAGGTAGTCAATAGACTTTGTGACTGAATGAAGGAAAGATTGAATAATGAATGGGAGATAAAAACAAACAAACAAACAAAAACAAAGGGCTTATGATGAGATAAAAATATAGAGATGAAACTTCATGAATGGAAAGCTTATAGTAACTTCTCCCCTATACAGAGTAAAACAGAAAGGCCTTTCCATTGACTGCAAGGATGTATAGGATAGTAATATAGGCTCCTTCTCTAAATTTGCTTTCTTCCTTCTATTTGGTGCTCACTCTGTTCCAGCCACAATGGCCTCCTGGATGTCTCTCACCTGGCATCCCCCTACCTGGGGCTTTTCCTATTCCTCTGTCTAGAACAGGGGTGGGCAAACTTTTTGACTCGAGGGCCACAATGGGTTCTTAAACTGGACCGGAGGGCCGGAACAAAAGCATGGATGGAGTGTTTGTGTGAACTAATATAAATTCAAAGTAAACATCATTACATAAAAGGGTACGGTCTTTTTTTTTTTTTTTTTTTTTAGTTTTATTCATTTCAAACGGGCCATAGTTTGCCCACGGCTGGTCTAGAATGTTCTCTCGGTTATCTGCATGGCTGCACCTTCACTTCAGTCAGTAATGTGTGCATGTCCCCTAATCAGAGAGCCCTTCTCTGACCACCCTATCTGAAAGAGCATCCACAGACCTGTTCCCTTGTCATGCTGGACATTTTTCACTGATTTTTCTTTTTATGGTCTCTCTCCTCTCCCTAAAATATAACTCCTATGACAGCAGAGTCTTGGTGCCTAGCACATAGTTGGCACTCAATATATATTTCTTGAATGAATAAATAAATGAGTGATAAAGATACAGGGCTAGATTTCATAGGTGATTTCTTCAGCATGAGAGCATCTTCATGAAAAGTGGTAATTTCTATTATCTTGCCGCAGCATGTCGAGTGGGCTGAATGGAGAGCTTCACAGAGCAGGAAGTTCATTAGGTGGTGTAAGCTGAGCGGGCCTGGCTTGGGAGGGGAGCTTTGGAACAGCAGGGGAAAGCTTGGTCCATTCAGGCAGGTCACCACCAGTAGGTCTGATTCTCTTGGCATTTTGGAGACATTCCTTCTCAATCTTTTTTCCTACTTAAAGAGGTCAGTGACTTTTCAATAATCCCAGGTTGTCTGAGGTAGCTCCCTCTCCTTCAGGGTTTTTATGCAGCATAGAGCTACAGAATTGTTCCATTAAATGCCTATCTCTAATCGTGAAATCTGCATGCAGAAAGCACTTAGCTCATCTGGGAGGAACTCTGAAGGCTAGAGTGAGCACTTAGCAGGTTAGGCAACTGCGAGCTTCAAGAATTACGTTCAGTTGCACTAGGCAGATTTGAGTGCACTTCTGGAAAATAATTTAAATCTTCACCGTCCCCCTCCCTCGACTAAGACATACCCTCCTCAAACCTTATGCCGAGCAAGCAGTCTCAGATCTGATAATAAGCTAAAGCACCTGACAGTTAGTCAGTCAGAGGATGTGGAAGGAAGTGCTGAAAATGTTCCCTTCCTAATTCAGACACTTTAAGGTAGCTCACCACGCAGCCCTTCTGACCACGGGGCCTACAGAGAGATTTTGAGTCTGTTATACTGTAATTCCAGTTTGGCCTTATAAAACGCTTTGTTTTAAGCCTGCTTGGAAGCAGTGCTGTGCAAGCAGATTATTCATTTGCCATCTCTCCCTCACAGAATTTTATTTTTTTTAAAGTTCTGGTTTGGACTCCTGTGGGGTGTTTCTTTTTCCATAAATAAAAGACACAAGGAAAGAAATGTGAGTACCTGACGGTGTGAAAAGCACCCCAACTGGATTCTGCAGATGAGCTAGAAATGACAGGTGAACACGGTGTCTTAAAGGCACCCCAGGGGATTCTCTCTCTGATGTGAAGGGAACAGCAGGGTCCATCCTTTCTGATTTAGTCTTTGATGGGCTGCTTTTCTGACAGTGGCTGCAATGTACTAAGTGCTGGATTGGGAGAAGGATACAGCTAAAGGGCACCGGTTGCCAATGGCAGGGGAAAGATGGGCATCCGCGGAGCTCCGGAGATGAAATCTGAGAGGTGGAAATTAGAAAAACCTCTCCGAAAGCAGGTTTGTATTTAATTTGCAAATGTCAGAACCTTCACCTTGATGATAGTGTTTCAGGAATGAATGAAGAGACTGACAGATAATGCATTTCTTTTTAGATGTAGTTTTAGTTGAGAACTAATGCACTCTCACAGATATGAACTCGGGGGATTTAAAAATGGGAATTACCACGCCTCTCACTGGTTGACAGATAGCAGTATTTATTTACCAAATGCATTTTTGTTAACTCTTTCATTCTGTCTGTGGAGAAATAAGATGGTAAGAATCAAGATTTTTCCTCCAACTTCTCAGGGGAGATCATGGCTTACACCAAGAAAATATAGGAATGTAATTTTACAGAGTTGCTAGAAACACATGTACATAGACTACTTATATGATAAAAATTCTCAAAAGGACAAAATTATCGACGATACAGTAGCAATAGAACGATAGATATAATTCTAATTTGTATCTAATTTCTTTTCAAGTGCAATCTAGAGATATCAAACGAATGCATTTGCCCCTTTGATGGTCAGGTCAAGATTTTGAGATATAGCTCCCATTTTATTTCTTTTGTATAGCTATAAAAGTATTTTTTCTTCAAACTCAGTTACTTTGACACCTTGAATAAATGTATGTCTCCCAGGGTGTACAATTTATTCTTAGAAAACAGTATACTTAGGTTTCTTCAACATAGCTATTAGCTAACTATTTTATGGATATATATATATATATATATATATATATATATATATATATATTATATATATATATTTTACCCCATAGTTTTCCTTCAAATAGGAATCAGTGAACTACATGATATATTTAAGTGCAAAGCCAGCAGATGGTCAGGCTGAGATGAGAACATATGGTTGAATATATTGTTTGGTTAAATCTTCCATTGGCACAGAAGGCATATTCATCTTAATAGTCCCCTTAGCACCTGAGTAAAGAGGGTAAGAGATTACCATCATTCTGGGAAATATCTATGGCCATCATTGGAAGAACTTTACCATTCTACATCTGAAAAAGATTTGAGTTGGGCATTTTTTTAAAAAGCCAACTACAAGAAAAGCCTAGCATAAAGATTTTTTTCCTTCTCTTAAAAATAAATTTTATTGAGGTGTGCTTCACACCTCAGTAAAATTTAATAAGTTTATTTCAATTACAGTGAATTTTGACAAAAAATATATATATATATATATATATATATATATATATATATATATATATATATGGCTACATAACCACCACTAATGTTAAGATATGGAACAGTTCTGCCCTAGCTGGTTTGGCTCAGTGGATAGAGCATCAGCATGTGAACTGAAGGGTTCCAGGTTCGATTCCGGTCAAGGGCACATGCCCAGGTTGTGGGGTTGGAATGTGTAGGAGGCAGCTGATCAATGGTTTTCTCTCATCGTTGATGTCTCTATCTCTCTCTATCCTTCTCCCTTCCTCTCTGAAATCAATAAAAATATATTTTAAAAAATATATGGAATGGTTCTGTCATTTTAAGTTCTCTTATTCCCCTTTTTGGTGAATCTCTTTCCATCACCTTAGCCTATCAACCAGTGAAGTACTTTCTGTCACCATAGTTTTGCCTTTTCTAGAATTTTATATCAGTAGAACCATACCATATGTACATAGGCTTTTGAATCTGGCTTCTTTCACAAATAAAAATATTTTGTTGTCTATATCTTCTTTTCTTGCTGAGTAATTTTCCATTGTGTGGATATACCAATTTTCCATTGTGTGGATATACTTACTTTCTTACTTTTTAGACGCAGTTTATATATTCACTTGTTGATATACATTTTGGTTGTTTCAGTTTGGAGCTGTAATGTAAAAAGCTGCCATGAGCATTCATGTACAAGTAGTAATTATATATATATATATATATATCTTATATTTATGACTATATGTATATATTGACATATATATATCTTATATTTATGACTATATATATATATATATATATATGTATATATATATATGACTTGGGCAAATACTTAGAAGTGGACTTGCTAGGTTGTATCAAATGTCTTTTTTTCTTTTGGTCTGGAGGGCTTCTTTTAAATTGAGGTGAAATGCCCATGCCACAAAATTAACCATTCTAAAGTAAATAATTCAGTAGTATTTAGCACAGTGGTTCTCAACCTGTGGGTCGCGACCCCTTTGAAGGTCGAATGACCCTTTCACAGGGGTCACCTAAGACCATCAGAAAACACATATATAATTACATATTGTTTTTGTGATTAATCACTACGCTTTAATTATGTTCAATTTGTAACAATGAAATTGGGGGTCACCACAACATGAGCAACTGTATTAAAGGGTTGCAGCATTAGGAAGGTTGAGAACCTTTCTAATATGACTTAGCATATTTGTAATATCATGGAACCACCAGCTCCAACCAGTTCCAAAATATTTTAATCACTCCAAAAGAAATCCCCATACCACTAATCAGTTACTCCATATTAACCACTATCCCCAACTCTGGCAACCACCAATTTGCTTTCTGAAGCTATGGATTTACCTAATCTGGCCATTTCATATAATTGGTGTCATTAAATATGTGACCTTTTGTGGCTGGTTTCTTAGCATGATTTTGAGACGCATCAATGTTGTGAATTTATAAGTATATCATTCCTTTTTATGTCTGAATAATATTCAATTATATGTGTATACCACAATTTATTTATTCATTCATCTGTTGCTGGGCATTTAGGTTATTTACAGTCATGCTGCCATTAACATTTGTACAAATATTTGTTGGTGTATCTGCTTTCAGTTCCTTTGGGTGTATACCCAAAAGTTGAAATACTGGGTCATATGGGAATTCTATGTTTAAATTTTTGAGGATCCACCAAACTTTCAATAGTAGGGTTTCAATTTCTTCACATCGTTTTCTATTTTTTAAAAATCATAATCTTCCTAGTAAGTTGATGTGGTATCTCATTGTGGTTTTGATTTGCATTCTGCCAATGTTGCTTCACATATTTTGTATCATTTTGTGCATACATGTTCACAATTTTATAACTTCTTCATGTATTAACCCTTTTGTCAGTATATAATACTTTCTAAGTATTATTTTTATCTTAAAGTCTGTTTTATCTGGTATTAGTATAGTCACACCAGTTTTCTTTTGGTTACCACTTATATGGAATATCTTTTCCATTCTTTCACATTTAAACTATTTATGTCTTTGGACCTAAATTGTATCTTTGTATCCATTTTGCCAGCCTCTATCTTTTAATTGATAGATTTAATTCATTTACATTTAAAGTGATTACTGCTAAGGAAGGACTTGATTCTGCCATTTTGTTGTTTTATATGTGAGAACTTTATTTGTTCTGCAGTTCTTCCAATACTGCCTTCTTTTGTGTTTGGTTAAATTTCTCTAGTCTGCCATTTTTATTCTTTCTTTGGTTCCTTTTATGTATATATGATAGTTATTTTCTTAGTGATTACATAGATTAAAACCATTGGGATTAAGATCAACAAGCTCTGCAAAGACCCAGCTCATCTGTAGAAAGATCCACAAGAGATAAAAAAAAAAAAAGTTTGTTTTTATAAGCCACTGTGTGGTATAAAATGAAATGAAATGAAATGAAATGAAATGAAATGAATAAAATAAAATAAAATAAAATAAATAAAATAATAAAATAAAATAAAATAAACATTTGGTCTTTGCCCTCAGCTCCTAGCACATAACTCCTAAAACTTTTATAATTTTTTATCTTTTGTATGCCAATGATATGATTTATAGGAGGGCCAAGGAGAGGGGCTGGTCAGGAGAAAAGCCACCATGAGATTAAAGAGTTAGAACTTCCTTCCCCTCCAACCCCCAACCTCTAGGGAGGAGAGAGAAGATGGAAAATGAATCCAATAATCTACAGGCAGCAATTTAATCAATTATGCTTATGTAACAAAACATCCATAAAACTTCTTCAACAATGAGATTTGGAGACTTTCCTGACTGGTGAACACATTGATGTGTTGGGAGGGTGACATGCCCAGAAAGAGCTCAGAAGCTTTGCCCTCCCCTGTACCCCATACCTTACTCTGTACATCTCTTCCATTTAACTGTTCCCGAGTTGTGTCCTTATAATAAACTGGTAATCACAGGTAAGGTACTTTCCTGATTTTTGAGTTGTTTTAGTGAATTATTAAACCTAAGGAGGGGGGTTGTAGGAACACCCACATTTGTAATCTTCTGGGCAAAAGTGCAGGTAACCTGGGCATCTCAGTTGTGGCTGGTATATGAAGTGAGGGCAGTCAGGTGGGATGGAGCCCTTAACCTGCAGGATCTGCAGTAGCTCTGGAAATCAGTGTTTGAATTTAACTGAGTTGCTGGACACCCAGTTGGTATCATAGAATTGATGTGGGAAACAACATGTATTTGGGTAATGTTTGTTACGTAGTATTATTGCAATATAAACCTGACAACTACAAAAACTATTTCCTCACAAAATTTAAAAAGAAAGTTAAATATTGAAATAAAACATTTGGTTAATTAACCATAAATTTAGCTGTACATTTCCAGGGTTTTTAATGTGATCTTGATGTATGCAAGGCTAGCTTAATGCTTAGTCAAAAAAATGCAAAATTACAGGAGCTCCTAGGAAGCTTTATTTCATTAATCAACTAAGATTCAGTGACATAAATATTTTATAGGGATAATGAATTAATACTTAAAACTATTTTTGTCATTTATATCTTCCAGTGACTAAACTTATGAGTCTTGTTAAAGACTTATTTTTTTAAAGAAAAGAAGGGAGATTATTTACTTTTGTTTCCAGAAACAAGTTTCTATCTCAAACACTCTAAGGGTGAAGGCCAAAGAGAGCCTCTTCTCTCTCTTGAATCTCAAAGTCTCTGCTGCATCTATCCCCTTGTGAGCAAAAGGGAGCTGCAGGGTCTTTGCCTGGTGTCTATCTCAACAGCAGTTTTCTCCATCTGCTGTGAGATACAGCCAGGATATCAGAAGTGCGGCAAAACCCAGCTAGAATTGCCAAATTTTAAGCATGGAAGAGGTGACTTTTTACCTTTAAAAAGTTTTAACTTTATAGTATAAAACTGGCATTCCGTCTGCATGGCTGGAGGCTACTTTATTCCTCTGACATAGATGACTGAGAAGCCTTGGAACATAAATATATGCAATAAGCCAATAATTCTGCCTGCCTTTCTGCTGCTCCTACAGGGTATCTCAGTGCTGGCAAACAGAAGGGTAATGGGAATTAGAAGGAGGGGAAAAACAGCAATAAAAATATAAATCAGAGAAAGAAGGAAATCCATTTGCTCCTTGGCAGCAGAGACAGTGCTCGGCTAATCCATGCTGAGTGCAATCCAATACTCCTTTATATAATCCTGTGCCGGTGGAAGAAAATTAAAGTTTAATGCAATAACGGCTGACACAAATCACTTTTGTTGCCCAGAAGCAGATTAAAGAATAGTTAAAATCATACAAATCTAATTTCTTTTTTTGGGTTGTTGTTGCTTTATTCTGTAACATCTCGATGCTTTAATCCCTAGCATTGGTTTTTTATTAAACATGTATTACCAACATAAGAGAGACTAGAAAAAACAGTGACAGCTAGGAAATGATTTGTGCTCAAATGCTACATGTTAAAGCTCTTTCAAAATCCATAAATTTTTCATAGGTTCATAGAGGTTCGTGCCTTTAATCAATCTGTGTCAAGGGAATTTTAAAATAAGCATAAAAGTAATGGAATGCTATCAAATATAATTGGAGCTGAAAAGAACCATCGCAGTCCATCAGCTATCACACTTGCATTGTGTGTGTGTGTGTGTGTGTGTGCGCGCGCGCGCGCGCGCGCGCACATATGTGTTTTGGCACGGTGTATTTTCATTCTCTGTTTTGATTACTGCCCTCAGTGGGACAATTTGAAAACCTTATATAAAGAGAGACATGAATTTTAAAAAATCATAATGTTTTCAATTTCCCCCTTTGTCTACTCCCTCTATAGGAATTACTGTCTTTGAAAAGATAGTGACTTGCCTCATCTATGAAATAGACTTGCTTCATGAGAATGGAGGCATTTAAAATAAAATAAAATAAAATAAAATAAAATAAAATAAAATAAAATAAAAAATAGTGCCATCCCCACCCCATTAACCTATATAAAATGTCCCTTTCTGAATACAAATGCTGTAAGAGGTTTAGAACTTCCCTGCTCTACCCAAAGACTCAGGACCAACAAATGAAGTGAAGACCCATGCACATTTCGTCCTAACAACACTTTGATGAAGTAGAGAAGCTTCTGCAGAAATTCTTGCTGGAATTAAGTAAAACCTCTGCTGTGACGCCACAGGTTTCCAGCAATGCTCCCGGCGATCCTGTGGATGGCTCTGAAACAAGCTCTGTTCCATTCCAGGGGAACGTTGTGGTTAATAGACATTATCCACATTTAGCTCATGATGTCAGCAAGGGATTTCCAAGGAAAGCATTCTAAGATGCATACTTCATGTGTCCTGTCAGTAGTATTTTTTTCTCCCCTTAAATTTAATCTGTGTGTGTGTGTGTGTGTGTGTGTGTTTTAACTTTTAGGATAGAAAGTTTCAAACACAAAAGCAGAAAGTATAATATTACCAAACATGAGTAATTATCCATTAATGCCCAATTTTGTTCACCCATACTTTTACCCATTCTTCTCCAGCCCTGGTTATTTTTAAGCAAGTCTCTGATATCATATAATTTAATCCATAAATTCTTCATCAATATATCTCTACAGATAAAGGATTTTTTTTCAAAATATAGCTAAAAACACTAGGCCAACTTAGAAATTAGCAATAATTTCTAAATATCATTGAATACCCTCTGTTCAGGTTTCCATTATTATCTCAAAATGTTAATTTTTTAAAGTTTATTTGCTCTAATAAGGATTGCAATAATGTTTCCAATTGCAATTGGTTAATATGTCTCAAATAATTTTTATCTATAAGCTTCTCCTTTCTCCTATCTCAATCTCTCTCTGCCTCTTTTCTTTTTAATTGTACAAACTTCTATACATAATTTCCCATTATCTGAATTAACTGAATCCCTCTGGTGTCAGTTAATACATACCTTTCCTTGGTATTTCTCATCTCTTGGGAGTTGCAGAGATGTGTTCCAGAACATAGGCTCCATGCGTTCTAGAATATGTCCTCCTGGCTTAGTGCTCGTGTTCAAATATTGACAGTGTTTGATGGAAAATACTCAAGCTTGGGTTCAGACATAACCATTCAGTCACCATACCAAAATTAATTATAAAAGTTGGAAGCTTTGTATGGCAGTTTGTTTCTGAAGAGTTCAGGCCCTCCAGGTTTCAGTACTCAGTGGCTGGCACACATTATTTCCTTTCTTGCTCAACTTACCTCAGGGCACTATCAGAACATTTTTTAGTGGATTTATACTTTTAGAATTTTGGATCTGGATATGATTATAGAAATTCTAATCTGTACTACTAAATATTTATGTTCAAAAAGAAACTGAGGCCAAGAAAGAATATATAATTTGTTCAAAGTTGTATGACTTCTAACACAAGCTGACTCTAGAATTGCCATATTTACTGAATCCCGAGTTTGGCTTTAGTTCTATGGAGTTGGCATCTTCTCTGTTTTGTGTGACTCCAATAGGGAAAAACTACCATTCAGGGTGCCCTACAATTTAATATTCATTCTCCTATAGGAATGTTGTTGGAACAAGATTCATAGTATTCCCTAATGGATTGGGTTATACAAATTAGATTTATACGATCAAAGCTGAAATATAGAGAAACCAACTAGAAATTAAGCATACACTGACTGAAATAAAGAATATTATACAGAGTTCCAACAGCAGACCAGAGGAGTGCAAGAATCAAGTCAAAGATTTGAAATAGGAAGAAGCAAAAAACACCCAACCAGAAAAACAAACAAGAAAAAAGAATCCAAAAACATGAAGATAGTGTAAGGAGCCTCTGGGACAACTTCAAATGTACCAACATCTGAATTATGGGGGTGTCAGAAGAAGAGAGAGAGCAAGATATTTAAAACCTATTTGAAGAAATAGTGACAGAAAACTTCCCCTACCTGGTGAAAGAAATAGGCTTACAAGTCCAGGAAGTGCAGAGAACCCCAAACAGGAGGAATCCAAAGAGGACCACACCAAAACACATCATAATTAAAATGCCAATAGCAAAAGACAAAGAGAGAATCTTAAAAGCGGCAAGAGAAAAAAAGTCAGTTACCTACAAGGGAGTACCCATATGACTGTCAGCTGATTTCTCAACAGAAACTATGCAGGCAAGAAGGGAGTGACAAGAAATATTCAAAGTGATGAATACCAAGAACCTACAACCAAGATTACTTTACCCAGCAAAGCTATCATTCAGAATTAAAGGTCAGATAAAGAGCTTCACAGATAAGAAAAAGCTAAAGGAGTTCATCACCACCAAACCAGTATTATATGAAATGCTGAAAGGTATCCTTTAAGAAGAGGAAGAAGAAGAAAAAGGTAAAGATACAAATTATGAACAACAAATACACATCTGTCAACAAGTGAATCTAAAAGTCAAGTGAATAATCTGATGAACCGAATAAACTGGTGAATATAATAGAATCAGGGGCATAGAAAGGGAGTGGACTGACTATTCGGGGGCGGGGGGAGTGTGGGGGGTGCGGGAAGAAACTGAACAAAAATCGTACACCTATGGATGAGGATAGTGGGGGAGGGGGTAAGGGCAGAGGGTGGGGTGGGAACCAGGTGGAGGGGAGCTATGGGGGAAAAAAAGAGGAACAACTGTAATAATCCGAACAATAAAGATTTAATTTTTAAAAAAGGGAAAAAAATGCTGAAAAACAAATTCTGTAAGCAGATCTGTATGGTCAAAATTTTATTTGTTAAAAGATTACTTCAATATCAGTAGGCTTTGAAAATTAATGTTTTTATTGCATCATGCAGAAACTAATTTAGCCTTGTGATTTACTGTATTTAAAACTAAAACACAATTTTATGTTTTTACCATCTGTCTCTAGCTGCCTTGAGTTTAGAGCTTTGAGAGCAAGCCATTTCTGGTGGTAATGCTGGTAATTTGTCTTCAGCCAGCTTGTTATATGCCATGCACTGTACCAGATTCCTTACACAATTGGTTTAAATTAACACATATAGTGATAATAAGAAGTATGTTGTTGTTATTTTATCTATGAAGAATTGAGCTGTTCAGAGTTTAGGCAAAGTTTCTCAAGCTTGCACATTTTAATAAATGAAAATGCTGAGATTTAACCAGAGTTGTCTCCATCTAAATTACATGGTCCTTCTGCTGTGATATGTTATCTCTGTGATGGTAGGACTTGGAATCAAAAGATCGTAACTTTGCCTCTAATTATCTGTGATAAAACTCTGAAAATCACTTGGCCTTAGGTTTATCATTCCTAAATATCCTACATAATAAAAGGCTAATATGCAAATTGTCCCCTCGGGAGTTTGACCTAGAGACCGAGAGTTCGATCGCTCGCTATGACGTGCACTGACCACCAGGGGGAAGCACAGAACATGGCGGGTGACCAGCGGCAGCAGTGTTGGGGCGCTGAGGGAGCAAGGAAAGGAGGAGGTGGGGAGGCCGGGAGGTGGGGAACTGCATGTGGTGGTGGCTGCAGTGAGCATAGGCAGTGAGGGAAGAAGGAGGCAGGGAGGCTGGGAGGTGGGGAACCTGATCGGCCCTGATCACTGGCCAGGCCTAGGGACTCTACCTGTGCACGAATTTCATGCACTTGGCCTCTAGTGTATTATAAAAATAAATTTGTCATTAGAGTCAAAGGCTGATGTATGTAAATAATACTTTATAAATGGTAATGTGTTGTACGCATGCTTCTCATTCTTATCTTGTACCCATGATAATCATTTTTCCTGTGTGGGCCACTAGAGAATTAGAAAAAAATGAAAATCTCCTTTTCAAAATCTGGTTTGACTTTCCTAGGTCAGTGACCCCTGAGAGTACTGTGAATCTGGTACAGAGGAGCTATATGGTTTTGTGGTGATGTATGGTGAGCATGGTAAAACCATCTCCAAATTCCCACTTAAGGAATGACTTGTTGTCCAGCATCTGGAAATGCTATCATCAGTCAGCCTCCAGCTCCCAGCCCCTTTTGGATTTCTCCAGCTGCAGAAAGCTGTATAACCCAAGAAAAAATCTTTCCAGAGTGGCCCAAATACCATGACTGATTGCAGCAAGGATATAAGGCCCAGCTATTCAGCCCACTTTTATGCCATGTAAACTCCAGAACTTCCTATGGGGTTGAATATGGTTTTGTGGGCCTGCATGATCTCTCTCTTTTCTCAAGCCTGCTTTCTTCTTCCTTCTACAAGTATGGATTCCTCATCATACCTAATCAGTATCTAGCATGCCACACTCCATTTCATCATCTGCTTCCACAGAACCTAAACTGTGACAGATGATTTTCAAAGATATTTCTGCTCACATTTTATTCTAGGGAAACAAACTATAATATGCCTGCCTGTTACAAACTTAAAGTTAGCTTCAATGTAATTCCTTCAGACTTTCAATGAAATGCAATGTGTTTGAAAAATGGCAGATACTTTCTGATTCAGGTAGGGCATTCGAGGACTACTTTTTTTTGGATAGCTGAATAAGAATCAAAGAGGCTTTCCTAATGTCTGCTCCAATGCCTGAATATATCAACTTGCTGTCATCAATAACAATGCCCACAACAAAGAGAGCATGTCATCATTCAGTTCTTTCTTGAGAAGAGAGAAAAGTGTCTTTGTTGATAGATTTGATATTTTATTTGCAGCGGATTGGATTTGACTCTAGGAGTATAGTATTGTGATTGAGAAATAAGCAGTGAAGGGTGATGATTTCAAAATACAGTGAAGGAAATGGAACATAGAAAAATAACAGAATTAGAACCAGGCCAGAACATTGCCAGAGCTTCAAAATGTACCTAAAATCAAGTCGTTGGGAATAAAGAGAAAGAATCCATTGTACAAAATAAGGGGAAAAAAATGGACTAAGAAAGTTTGGTTAGAAAGTGTGTATTCTTTTTATTTTTTCTTTCAGTCCCATAGATAATTTTAATTTTCATAAAAGTTTCTAGTGTTTTAAATATAGAAAAATATAAGGAAGAAGTGGCCTGTTATTTCATTACCCAGGTAGTCCTTCTAACAAAAAGAGAAAAGGAAAAAGAAAAATTTATGAAAGAGCAATAATAAAAAGCAAAGTTTAAAAATTCAAAGAGTAAAGATAGCCACATTGTGAAAAGGAAGAGCTTTCCTTTCCTTTAAGCGTTTATTAATCTTTTCAGAAAAGAAATGTACACACTGTGTATGTGTATGCACATTTACGTATTTAGCTATCTATGTGTGTGTACAAATATGTGTATATTATTATCTTCTGATATATTACTCAAACATTTTACCCCAAAATTTAGTGGCTTAAACCAACAATCATTTTATTATATCTTACGATTTTGTGAATTAGGAATTTGAGCCAGGCTCAGCTCAGCGACTTTTCCGTTCTGTGTGGAATTGACTGGGTCTCTAGGAAATAGTCATCTGTGGCTGGTCTGGTCTGGAGTACCCTCTTACATTGCACTTAGAGAACTCAGGGCAAGACAGAAGCCAGAATAGACATTTAGGTCACTATACGTTCTTTATTGGTCAGTGCAGTCACAGACTAGCCCAAATTCAAGGGGAGGGAAATTAGACTGTGCTTATTGATAGCTGGAGCATCAGAGTTGCCAGGTGAGTGTATTTTAACAGAATACTATGTATAGTATGTACATATTATATACATATGTATATGTAGTATGCATATTCATTGATATACTTATCTCTATTCTACTAAAAATGCACACAAAAAGATCAGTTAGATATTCAATAGTCTTAAAACCCAAGAGTATGTGTGGTATAAGATAAACTATCAAAAGTAAAATTTCTCTCTTAAATTTTTAAGATATCTCAGAACTGTAATTTCATATTTTAGAGGATAAGCCTTAACTTCTCTTCATGGTATTAAGTGAATATAGATTTCATGACTTGAGAAATATAGCAACATATTCTACCGACTACTATAGCAGATATTTATTAAACTACTTATCTTTTTATTTTAAATACTAAACCGGCAGTCAGACACCTCTCTCATAATCTGGGACCGCTGGCTCCTAACCAGTCACCTGCCTGCCTGCCTGACTGCCCCTAACCCCTCTGCCTGCCTGCCTGATTGCCCCTAACTGCCTCTGCCTGCCTGCCTGCCTGATCACCCCTAACCTCTCTGCCTGCTTGCTGATCGCCCCTAACTGTCCCCGCCCCCGCCAGCCTAATTGAGTACCCCACAGCTCTCCTCTGCCTGATATCAACCCCACTGCCCTCCCCTGCTGTTCTGATCTCGTCCCCAACTGCCCTCCCCTGCAGGCCTGATCTTGCCCCCAATGGCCTTCCCCTGCCAACCTGATCTTGCCCCTAACTGCTCTTCCCTGCCAGCCTGATCACCCTAACTGCCTCTGCCTGCCTGATCGCCCCTAACTGCCCTCCCCTGCTGGCCTGATCTCTCCCCCAACTGCCCTTCCCTGCCTGCCTGATCACCCCTGACTGCCTCTGCCTGCCTGATCACCCCTAACTGCCCTCTCCTGCTGGCCTGATCTCACTCCCAATTGCCCTCCCCTGCAGGCCTGATCTCGCCCCCAACTTCCCTCCTCTTCTGGCCAATTTGGTTCTGATCATCAGTCTCTATGCCAGTCAGCATCAAAAGCTCCGCCTCCTAGGCAGCCATTGGCTCATTCTATTCACCCAGATTTGGTTCTGATTGGTCAGTTTCTATGCCAGTCAGCGACTCTAGGCCTATTAACAGGGCCTGATCAGAAAGGTGGGGCTGCAGCCCTGGTGGAGGCCTGGAGAGAAATGGAGGCATGGCTGTTGGCCAGGCCGGGAGAGAAAGAGAGGCAAGTTCTGATCAATGGCTGCCACAGAGGCTATGGATCAGACCCTGCCTCTCTCTCTGCAGGCCTCCCTCAGGGCCTGATCCACAGTCCCGTAGGCAGTCAGTGCTGGGTTGAGCTCTTGCTGCAGCCCCAGTCAGTGCTGGGTCACCACGGCAACCCAGCACTGACTTCCTGTCTGGTCAAGCCTTCAGTCCTAATAGTTGTTATGACCCTGGCTCTTTATTATATAGATATTAATCATTAATCTAAATCAAACAACACAGTAAGAATAAAGAGTAGCCTCATGATTGATTTTAAGGATTCTTTTCTATTCCATTTACTCTTAATTTAGTTGTCATGTTGTTACACAACATCCCTATAGTTTGGCTCTTTGAAAACTGTAATAAATCACAAACAGTAAATCCTGCTGCTATTTACTGCTTTTGGCAGCAAATTAGCATCTCTTAATTAGCTAGAAGAGAATTATCTGAGGTGAGATTAAAGAGTGTAAACTCTATAAAAGTGAATTGAGTTTTTCTTTTCTCTCCTGGCAGCCTACTCTAAGGCTTGAGTACTGCCCTTTCTCCTCATTCACTCAGCCCATTATCAATGGTAACCAAACTGTACAGGGCTGATGGCAGATTAGGGAATTGCCTCTTCCTTGTTGTGAACACTCTTCCTCACATATCCTTTCTTTCTTCAGAGAGGTATATATGCTTGTGTATACTTGAGATATTTCTACTTGTCTGTGACAAAAATGGCTCATGTCTTTAATCTCACCCAAGGAATATTGTGTATACATTTGTATACATCCTTTTCCTCTTTAATTCATTTTCACTGTCTTAGTTCCATCTGTTCAGAATCTCAGCAAATACACAGAGAGCTTTCAATAGTTATATTAAAGGAAATTAGATATGTAGATGAGATCAGGCACATTCAGGGTGGTATGGCCATAGACTAAATGTATACATTTTATTCTTTTTTCTTTTTTATTGTTATTGATTTCAGAGAGGAAGGAAGCGGGAGAAAGAGATGAAAACATCAATGATGAGAGAGAATCATTGATCAGTTGCCTCCTGCACATCCCCTACTGGGGATTGAGCCCGCAACTTGGGCATGTGGCCTTGACTGGAATGGAACCTGGGACCCTTCAGTCCACAAGCCAACACTCTATCCACTGAGCCAAACCAGTGAGGGCCTAAATGTATACATTTGAAAGAAGAGGCATTAAAAAAAGCACTCTTTGAACTCTGAAGAGCTATATAGAAAGATAGTGCTCCCACACTGTATTTCGCATACTTCATGATTAATCAAATGAATTTGCTGCTACCATTATTTAATCAGAAAAACTAGTGTTACTATCAACACACTTGAAAAGCAATGAGGTTACTCATTACTCCATCAGTAAATATTTATTGTATGCCTCATAGGCTGGGCACTGTTTTAGGAACTTGGGAATATAGCAGTGAATAACACAGACTTAGTTTTTAAAAAACTTATATTGCTGAAACCGGTTTGGCTCGGTGGATAGAGCGTCGGCTTGCGGACTGAAAGGTCCCAGGTTCGATTCCGGTCAAGGGCATGTACCTGGGTTGTGGGCACATCCCCAGTAGGAGATGTGCAGGAGGCAGCTGATCGATGTTCCTCTCTCATCGATGTTTCTAACTCTCTATCTCTCTCCCTTCCTCTCTGTAAAAAATCAATAAAATATATTTAAAAAAAACCCAAACTTATATTATTTATGTGCATGTAGTTAGATATCAAGAGGGCACTAAAATTCTTTTTTGATCTCTGTACAGGGCATTTAGGTTTCAATCACTATATCAAGCTGGCATTCAGAAGGCCTCAGATATCATCATTTGGTTTGATTATGGCTTGGGATGCTACCTGAAGCAAAGCCCACATGGCTCCATTTTATCTTTTGCTTCCAACAACTTTTCTTATTTATTGACTGATGAGAGAGAGAGAGAGAGAGAGAGAGAGAGAGAGAGAGAGAGAGAGAAAGAGAGAGAAACAAGGAACATTGATTTGTTGTTCCATGTAGTTGTGCAGAACCCACAACTTTGATGTATGGGGATGACACTCTAACCAGTAGAGCTATCCAGCCAGGGCTCAACAACTTTTCAGATTTTATATTTCTAAATGACATCTGGGTCTCTTATCTTTCTGTTCCTCTTATGAGCAAGGCATTTCCTGCTTTGTTTCAAACTGTCTTTTCAAGGATTTTTATAGTGTAGATAGGAATAGTATTTCCCTCAGGAGCAAAGGTCAGGCATGCCTACTGTCTAGTATTATAAAGATGATGCCTCCCTCTGGACTAAAGGGAAGGCGTGCTTAGTGCTCATTATTACAGATTTGTTCCCTAAGCTCAGGGTTCCTCTCTTATAATGCAACCCTCTGTGTAAGCAGGTGTCATCTGGCCTTCGTGTTACTCCATGGGGATTGGGGTTTGTAGAACTGCTGCAAAAATGCCAATGTTTTGGTTACTACTATTGTTATGAATTATAAATTGTCCTTCATCTATGACCTAGGAGCCTTATGTCTTCTGCCTTCAATCAAGAAACTATAGCAGGATAAGTTGTTAGCATAGAAGTAGGTAAACTCTCAGACCCTTCAGTTCTTGAAGGTAACTTTGCCAAGGAAACTATACTGAAATGATTGCTATTCTAAAGGTGTTTTTGAGAGTGATAATTCACTAATCCAGAGTTTAATAGAGAAAAAGGCCGGTATAGGAAGGGATAATGTTTCCTATACTCTAGTTCTTAAGAAACATGGCGATGTGCCCCACAATCACAGCGGAGAACAGTCAGAGCTTTGAGGATAAAAAGCAAACTGTTGATATGTCACTTTGGCACTAATTTGGGGGGGAGTGACTATTTTCATGTATATTTTAATAAATATGTACTCTAATTTGATGCCTTCTTAAACACAACTTATTAAACATGATTCCAACTTTCTGTAAAATGCAAACTTCTCATTAAAAATATAATTTACTATAGCTATGTGCCACAAAACAACATTTTGGTCAACAATGGGCCACATATACAAAGATGGTCCCATAAGATTACAATGAGCTGAAAAATCACCTTGTGCTGTTGTAGCCATAATAACAGAGTGCAGCACATTACATTCATCCATTGTGATACCAGTGTAAGCAAACTACTGCATGGCCAGATACATAATAGTGCATACAGTTATGTACAGTACATAACACTTGAAAATAAAGTACTATGTTACTGGTTTATGTATTTTACTTTCTAATTCATTTTAAAGATTTTAAAATTGATTTTTAGAGAGAGCGGAATGGAGAGGGAGAAAGAGAGAGAAACATTGCTGTGAGAGTAAAACATCAATCAGCTGCCTCCTGCACACCCCCGCACTGGATGTTGAGCCTGTAGCAACCTGGGCATGTGCCCTGAACAGGAATCTTTTAGTGCCCAGGACAATGCTTAACCAACTGAGCCACACAAGCCAGAGCCAGGGTTATTATTTTAAAGTGTACTCTTTCTACTTATAATTTTTTTTTTTTGCTGTAAAATGCTATGCTGTGCTATAACCATACATCCCATATTTACCTTTTTTCTTGATTGCATCATTTTCTCTTGTGCTTGATTAATCTGGTATTGGTTTGCTCATCATGGACCCTAAGCATACAAAATCACAAAAACTGCTAATGTTGCGGGTAAGAAGCCACATCAAGTGATTGACTTAGAAACAAAATTAAAAGTAATTAAGAACTATTAAGGTAGAAAATCAGTAACAATTTTTACTTGCCAGTCAGGAATGCCCCATTCTACCATAGCTCAAAGAGCAAGAACAAAGTAACAGAAACTATTAATGGATCTGCTTCACTGAAGGCAATGAGACTACCAAACTTTAAAAAGGACCTATACTAGTATCAGAAGGGGAGGAACTTCCAGTGACCTGGATTGAAGACCAGCACAGATGATCATGGCCAAAGCAAAATATTCATTTGCAGTGTTAAAAGAAAAGGCTGGGCCTGACTATGATGTTGAATTTACTGCTACTTCTGGGTGGTTGAAATGATTCAAGAATTGGTATTTATTACATAATATGAAAGTGAATAGTGAGTCTGCGAGTATTGATGTGAAGGCAATTGGAAATTTTTTTGAAACTCGAGATAAGATGATTGAAAAATTACTTGCCAGTGCAAATATTCAATATGAATGAACCATCCTTTTCTGGAAATGGATGCCTGAAAGGACTTTCATCCAGAACAAGGCCAAGTCAATGCCAGGTTTCAAGGCTTTTAAGTACAGGGTAACAGTCTTTTCTGGGAGCACTGTTGCAGGCTACAAAGGGAAAGCCTTTGTGACATGCCACAGTGAGAACCCCAGGGCCTTCCAGCATACCAATAAGCACACGCAGCCAGGGTGCTACAGAAACAGCAAGAAGTCATGGATGACAATGCTACTCTTCTAAGATGCCTTCCTGAATCGCTGTGCTGGTGAAACAGAGAAGCACTGTGTAGAGGATAACATACCTTTCGAGATTTTGCTTTTGTTGATAATGCTCCTGGAGAGCCTCCCTTTTATTGGTGATATTCATCCCAATAACAAAGTGGTTTTTCTCCCTCCAAATACCAGCTCTTTGCTCTAACCAATTGATCAAGAAGTAATAGCAGAATCAGAACCTAGACACAGAACCTAGACACAGAACCTACACAGAACCTAGAGACAGAAGAACTTCGCTGGAGAGAACATGGCAAAAGATCCTGAACAGAAACTGGAGACAGAACCTAGAGACAGAACCTAGCGAGAGAACATGGCAAAAGATCCTGGACAGAACCTGGCTACAGAACTTGGTTGGAGGACCTAGACAGAACCTGGCTGAAGAACCCGGCTACAGAACCTGGCGACCGAACCTGGCTGGAGAACCTAGCGAGAGAACATGGCTACAGAACCTGGCTGGAGATCCTAGACAGAACTTGGCTGGAGAACTGGCTACAGAACCTGGCTGGAGACCCTGACAAGAGAACCCGGCTATTATGATCACCTGAACGCTGCCTCTGTGTCATTCCTTCTTCACCGACTCCGTCCACACCTTTGGCGACCCCTGGACCTGTTGGGGTTGGACCCCAACATATGGCGCCCAAACAGGGACCCCTAGGTAAGCGCCCCACACTCGGGACGGATTGGACTTCACCGTAGGAAGAGGGTGGATAGTCTTCGTTGACTCCGTCCACACCTTTGGGAACCCCTGAAACAGGATTCCCCTAGGTAAGCCCCCCCTCCCCGCCCCCCATTGAGAACCCAACACTCGGGACGGATAGGACTCCACCAGGGTACTGCAGACCCCCCTATAGAGGATAAGTAGGGTAAGAAGGTGGATAGTACAGAACTTAGATTGAGAAGATGTGCCATACTGAGTCCAAAGAAAGAAGACTCTGTATTGATTCTTAGATTGAGAAGATGTGCCATACTGAGTCCAAAGAAAGAAGACTCTGTAGTGATCTTTAGATTAAGAAGATGTGCCATACTGAGTCTAAAGAAAAAAGACTTGGTATTGATCTTTTAACACATATGCTTGCTAGCAGAGGAATTAAGGTTACTCCCAGTCAGACAGAATGTTTTATACAAGAAGTATGTCCATGCTTTTCTGAGGAAGGAAAGGTAAATGTAAAGGCATGGGAGAAGGTAGGCCCAAGGAGCCTTATCCTTAACCCCACTGCAGCCTTTCCACCCCGGGAAAGTGCAGGATTGGCAAGCTCTCCCTGGGGATGATAGATCAGGACTCAGGTAATAGCGGAAAGCGCCAATCCTACTCTTAAAATGGATACAAGAGAGCATTTGGGGTTTTTCTTTTTAATGCCTGCTTTGGATTGAGTAAATAATGCATTATGTGTGTCACCACAGTGGACCCAGAGAAGCTCCTTGTCCCATCGTTCCAAAGACTTAGAGTTGCCCTGATGACAGAAAAAGCAGAAAAAAAGAAGAAAAGAAAGGCTATGCAAGGGACTGAGGTGCCAATATGGGGTCAGCTGAAGAAGTTAACAACTGAAGCCCAACAGATGGTAGAAAAGCAAGAAGTGGAAGCTACTCTCTCAGCCAAGGCTGAGGACTCTGAGTAAATCAGCAAAAGAAACTTTCATTTAGCAGAAACTCACTTATTTCGTCAAATGGAAAGACTTACTTACAGGAGCCTGGAAGGGACCTGATGTACTTTTAACCTGGGGGAGAGGAGATGCTTGTATATTTCCACAGGATGCAGACTCACCTGTGTGGATTCCAGACCGTCTAATCCGACCTTATGTCACACCACCTTCTGTCTCCGTCTCATCCTCCTCCTCCCCAGTATTATCCATATCAGCCGACCCAGAGGGCACAGCTGACTCCTCCCCAGACACCAACACCACCATCAAACACGGCCCTGATGGACCCTTTGATGCAGCCCTTCAACTCGCTGACGCTTCAGGAAGCCCATCACCAATGATGCCGCCCATAGCCAGATCAACAAGGACAACTGAACCCCCGACTTGAGGACAGCTGAAATCCCTTGACTGAAGAGGCAGCAACCTTCTACAGGAACAAGGCTCCTTGTGCACTCCATCTACTATGTTTATAGCTATGCTCGCTATCATTGCTTGTCAGTCTTCTTCTGAATCTTAAACAACCCAATCCGAGAGGTGGCTGCTGATTTACATGTGCTCATTTAAAAAATAAAAAAGGGGGAATTTGCTGGGAGCCAGTCCATCCTTGCTGCTTGACACAGTCGCTGCAGGAAAGAAACATCTGCACAGCATATGTTTCAAGGGACCTGGCGTATATAGCATACTGTTCTTAATATGTTTGCTCCCCTTAGCGCTTTGTGTTTTAACCAAGGTCACCTCTCCAAGAAAGGTTGTTTCCCCAGATAAGGATTTTTCCCTGAAGTTAGGGAGGGGATAAAACCCCTCAACTAGGTGCCAGGCGGGTAGTTAATCACTTTAACTATGAACAATCACGCTTAAATCTTTACTCCCGGGAATGGAGATAAGAAACGCCCTAACCTTTGGAATAGAGATTGATAGGATTGGAATCAACTGGTATAAATACAGATGTAACAAGACAACAGGACTCAGAACCTAGACACAGAACCTAGACACAGAACCTACACAGAACCTAGAGACAGAAGAACTTCGCTGGAGAGAACATGGCAAAAGATCCTGAACAGAAACTGGAGACAGAACCTAGAGACAGAACCTAGCGAGAGAACATGGCAAAAGATCCTGGACAGAACCTGGCTACAGAACTTGGTTGGAGAACCTAGACAGAACCTGGCTGAAGAACCCGGCTACAGAACCTGGCGACCGAACCTGGCTGGAGAACCTAGCGAGAGAACATGGCTACAGAACCTGGCTGGAGATCCTAGACAGAACTTGGCTGGAGAACTGGCTACAGAACCTGGCTGGAGACCCTGACAAGAGAACCCGGCTATTATGATCACCTGAACGCTGCCTCTGTGTCATTCCTTCTTCACCGACTCCGTCCACACCTTTGGCGACCCCTGGACCTGTTGGGGTCAACCCCAACAGTAGGCAATTTGTTTACATTCACATCAGAGATGATAATCAGAAGAATCAAGGCAGAATTCAACATTCTGACTCCCCAGTCTTAAAAATTTTCATGTACTATGGCTGCTTCAAGGAATAAAACCTATCCATGAGTCACTCAGAACAGTGATAAGAGGGGAAGGGGGGAAAAAGGAACAGAGCTAAACCTGCAGAACAAAGATTTTTAAAGTACACACAGGGATAGCTCAATGTAAATATCAACCATACAAATGTTTTAGATTAAATAAAACTAATTTGATTTTATATACATGTATATACGCCATTCAATTATATTAGTATACATAAAGTTTGACTATATGCATTTATCTGATTTATTTATATACTTATTTGCTACATATATTTATTTGTAATGTGTTTGATTATATGCATTTTAAAAATCCAAAATGAATATTAAATATTGTTTAAAGTGATTATTTTATGTAACATTTATTATAATACTTCTCACTAGCTTTTATTATTACTAATTATCATTATTCTCTGATAACCTCTCAGTAATTTAACATGACTACCTCTTCACATGTGTTCCTCTGTAATTCTATAATAATCAATTTTTATTTACAACTATAGCAACATTCATTTTACCCCTCCTCTCAACTACAATTATTTGAGGATAAAAACTATGCATTACACCTCTGTAATTCAATCCCCATTGTTACTTTCAGAATATGGCTATTTAATTATTGTTATGGAATTATAATAAATCAAAGACTGTTACTTCAGTACTAATCAGAGAAATTGTGAGTTTAATAAAAGTTTAATAAAAATAAAAAAAATAAAAAGAAGTAATAGCAGCTTTTGAGGCCTACCACCTGTAATGGCCTTTGCCCAGGCTACTGCTGCAACTGAGGAAGACACTGATGCGATTCTGGAAGAATTACAACATCTATGACTGCATCAAGAACCTTGTTTGGGCTTAGGGTGATGTCACCAAGGAAGGTATGAATGGCATCCGGGAAAACCCAGTTAGTTCATATTACTCTTTCCTCGCATAATAGATGAGATCTGAGACTTAGGTTACTCGTGCAAGGCCAGGCAGTCA
This sequence comes from Myotis nattereri, assembly GCF_964212035.1. NCBI lineage: Eukaryota > Metazoa > Chordata > Mammalia > Chiroptera > Vespertilionidae > Myotis > Myotis nattereri. The sequence goes on from NC_138087.1 coordinate 48,815,336, forward strand.
ATGCAAGGTGAAGTCTTCAAAGTCATCAATATTTTTATTCTATTTTACATAATGTCAGTCCACAGTGGATGGGGGCATGGGAGATGAAGTAAACTGGTTCTTCACCTCAGAAAGTTTGAGAAACAGTTGTCTAATATTCATGCTCCACTGTGAAGCCTGGGGTGAGTCAGCATCCTGGGAGCACACAGAGAGACTGTACACATTAAAGAGGGCAATAACAAATGTCCACTTTCATTGTGGAACCTAAATTGGAGAGAGGAAGGGTACCCTAAGACTCACTGTAGTTCTTCTATGTTCTCATGCTTTCTTCCATATTTACCTGTTTTTATTCAGAGTCCTTGGTAAGAATTTACTGTGCTTCAGCTTTGCATATGGCCATTTTAATAGGCTAAACATTACAGGAGCATTCATCTATCCTTGCCATTGGAACTTTTATTGCTAGAATCAAAGCATTCAAATGGCTCTCCTAAGCCATTGAGAGAAAAGCAACTTTGAGCTAGATTAATGGGAGGTACTTACTAAACAAATCTGATTTTCTTTTCCATGCTCTTAGCAATGAGGCATGGAAACTGCAGAACCCTATAAGAAGGAGAAAAAATGTAGGACAAATTTTGGTAATAGAAATTTCTCATTAAAAATACATTTTAAAGAATATCATTTTAGGTTAACTTGCTAGGGCAGTTGTATAGCAAGGAAATGTGTAGCAGTTTGACAAATACTGGCTTATGATAATGTCTGTTTTTCTTTTAAAGCACATTTTTATTTAAGCAGTGTAAAAATAGGAATAGAGAGATCTGGAGAAAAATGCATCAGAAAGTTAACAGTAATTGTTTTGAAAGTGAGAATCTATGGTTTTTCATTCCACTTTACCATATTTGTCAAATTTGCTGTATAATACTTTCTAAATTGGAAGAAAGCCACACACACACACACACACACACACACACACACACACACGCAAAAGGATCTCTTCCATCTCTTCCTAAAATAAACATGATGACAGTTACTAGTTAACAAAGAACTCGGACATACAGTAGGCCCTCATTAAATGCATGAATGTATTTATACCTGCAATGAAGGCTGTTACCTGAGATTTTCTGTCTTATAGTAAGTCTGCAGTCTTGTCCGTGGGAGACACTCATGTCCCTCTGGCTCATGTCCTGTTGTCCGGGATCTTGCATGGCTTGACAAACTGATCTGCATCTACCTTTCTCTCCAGTGACACTATGCTTTGATGGACATTTACCTGGGGTTCCCAGGAACCATTCCTGCTAGATTCACTGGTGAGCCCAGGGGAGGTAATGATCTTGTTGGCTCCTCTGAAAACAACAAAATAGATGAGATGTGAGGCTTAGGTTACTTGTGTAAGACTAGGCAGCCAGTGCAAGGTGAAGCCCTCACAGTTGTCAATATTTATACTATATGTATCATATCACCACCTCCCTGGAGTTCCCTTGAGACCCCCTCCCCGCCTGCAAAAGGGAAGGGGGCATGGCCATTAGCCATAGCCAAGTCCTCAGGCCTCTAGGCAGCCTCTGAGCCACAGGAACTCCCAGGTGGTTGGATAGGGGGTTGAGGGGTGGGGTAGGGAGGTGGATTTGAGAGAGCTGGAGACTGGCAGTTGGCAGTTGAGGATGGAAATAACAGTTGGAAGGAAGGATCTTTCAGGTAGGGTAGAAAGAAGATGGGAGTCCAGAATCTTTCAGGGATTCTGCCTTTGAGTTAAATTTAAACTCTTCCATAAGCGATGGAAGTAGACCCAGAAGCCTGAGGTTAGGTACCCTTTGGTCCAGTTCCTATGAAGCCAAAAACTTTAAACCTCTCAAGCCCCACCCCTGGATAGAGGCACTTCCCTCAGTCCCTCAGTGTCATTGGGCTTCTGGGGTGGAGTAGTTGGATGGGGTACTTGGTGGAGCCTTCCCATAGAAATCCCTCCCATTGCTGGTACATTCCTCCAGAGGTTTCTGAGCTCCACTAGGTACATCTGCTTTGATGAGATAAACATAGTCTTGGTCCTCTTGGAAGGTAGATCATTAAGCCAGATATTCCACACAGTGTGAAAAGTTTTTTTTAATTGAAAAGCAAGGATATAGCCCAGCTTGGGAGGATCAAGGAAAGCATTCAAGAGAAACATTTCAATGCAATTGAAAGGAAGGAGGTAAAAGAAGTGGGAGGTTAAGTCACGGTTTTAGTTTTGTTGTTGATTTGAAGTTTTGTGATGAAAAGTCTGATCTGATGACCTCTCATTCACCGGTGGTGAATATATGCTCAATGAGAGAGGAGTGTGGAGAAGCTATAAAAGGGTACAATAGTTTTGAGTATTTAGGCAAGATAATTGGCTACATAAACAATCATAAAATCTCCACCAAGACAGAGAGGCCTGTTTCCTTTAGTGGTGTGTCCCTAGTGCTTAGAACAGCCTAGTACATATTAAGCACTGAATGAATGAATGGATTCTTTTCTTGCAGTGTTGGGACTGACAATTAGTTGTAGAACATAAATTTATGGTGACACAAACATATTAAATTGTGCATTTAATGCAAGAGGAACTAGTCACTTATCAGAAGACAGGTCTAAAAAAGGGAAAATTAACTTTTTCCAGTCAGGACAGATAAAAGGAGAAAGGTGCAGGCTGTTTAGAGTAGAGCTATTTAGGTTTGGGGTTAAGTGATGAACATGAAGTTTTCTTTGGAGAGGAAATGAAGACAACGGTTGTCAGATGGACAGGGAGAAAGTGTAAAGAGGCTTGTTGCTCCTGAATATGTTGAGGGGTTGGCATACTGAGGCATAAGCTGAAAGAGTAAAGTAGAAAGGGTGCAGTGTTAGACTATACTTTCAGAAGGTAGAAGTGTTCCTGGTGTTAAGTTCTAAGATGTGACCTGGAATGGAGGTAAAGGGCTCTAAGCTAAGAAGGGATGACTGTGAGAGGCCAGATTATTAGATGGTCTATTCACATGGATGTTGGGGTCTCTGACTGATTCCTCCCACTTCCAGTTTTTGTCCTGGTCTCCATCTCACCTCTTTCCTGTCCCAAGGCCTCCACAGTAAGCATTTCCTAAAACTCCAAATTATCCTATCTAATAAAAGAGAAACATGGTAATTAGCATACGACCGCTACCCTTCCCATTGGCTAATCAGGGAGATATGCAAATTTACTGCCAGCCAAGATGGCGACCCACAGCCAGGCAGCTTGAAACTAACATGAGGCTTGCTTGCTTCAGTGGAGGAGGAAACCAACGTTCCCCACCTGCCTTGCCAGCATCTGAGCCTGCAGTTTGAAACATTGTTACAAATATAGAAGCTAAACAAAACCCCAGAAACCTGCTTTCAGCGAGCTGGGATCTCAGAGCTGGAGTTATACATTGTTTTGATTATAGAACCGAAACAAACCAGATACCTGCTTTCAGCAGCTGAGGCCTAAGAGCTGGAGCCTCAGAGCTAAAGCTGGCCCAGAATTTAAAAAAAAAGGAAAAAAGGAGTGGTTGGGCGCTTCAGTCACCCGCCAGCCTGAAAACAGCCCTCAGCCCCTCACCCAGACTGGCCAGGCACCCCAGTGGGGACCCCTACCCTGAAGGGTGTGTGACCAGCTGCAAACAGCCATCATGCCCTCACCCAGGCTGGCCAGGCACCCCAGTGGGGACCCCCACCCTGATCCAGGACACCCTTCAGGGCAAACCAGCCGGCCCCCACATGTGCACCAGGCCTCTATCCTATATAGTAAAAGAGTAATATGCCTCCCAGCACCAGGATCAGAGGAGCAGCGAGGCCTCCTGGCACCGGGATCAGCATGACAGGGGGCAGCGCCCAAACCCCCTGATCACCCTGCGGCTCTGTGTGTGATAGGGGGTGGGGTCACAACCTCCCTATCGGCCCTGCTCTGTTCGTGACAGGGGAAGGCACCCAACCCCCTGATCAGCCCTGCTCTGTGCCTGATAGGGGAGAGCCCCCCAACCCCCTGATCACCCTGCGGCTCTGTGTGTGACAGGGTGTGGCGCCCCAACCCCCTCCCACCCCCCCATGGGCCCTGCTCTGTGTGTGACGGAGTAGAGCCATAACCTCCCCATTGGCCCTGTCCTGAGTGTGACAGTGGCGGTGCCCCAACCCCAATATCGGCCCTGCTCTGTGTGTGATGGGGTAGAGCCATAACCTCCCCATCGGCCCTGCCCTGAGTGTGACAGGGTGCGGCACCCCAACCCCCTGATCCGCCTGCTCTGTGTGTGACAGGGGGTGGTGCCCCAACTCCCCTATTGGCCCTACTCTGTGTGTGACAGTGGGGAGCTTCCCAACCCCCTGATGGGCCCTGCTCTGTGCGTGACAGGGGGAGCTCCCCAACCCCCTGATGGGCCCTGCTCTGTGTGTGACAGGGGACAGCGCCCCAACCCCGATTGGCCCTGCTCTGTGCGTGACAGGGGGAGGTGCTGCAACCTCCCCATCGACCCTGCCTTGAGTGTGACAGGGGGCGGTGCCCCAACCCCCCAATCAGCCCTACCCTGAGCGTGACTGAGGGTGGCATTGCAACCTCCTGATCCGCTCTGCTCTGTGCATGACAGGGGCAGTGCCCCAAATCCCCAATCGGCCCTGCTCTGAGCCCGACCAGGGGCTGCACCTAGGAATTGGGCCTGCCCTCTGCCACCTGGGAGCAGGCCTAAGCCAGCAGGTCGTTATCTCCCAAGAAGTCCCAGACTGCGAGAGGGCACAGGCCAGGCTGAGGGACCCTCCCTTCCCCCCGAGTGCACAAATTTTTGTGCACCGGGCCTCTAGTAGAAAATGAAATGACTCTGGACAAGAAGGCAATAATGGGGAAGTAAGAGAGAGTGTTTGTTTTGTCTTTGCAACCAGCTTCTACACTCCTTTGGGAAATATTCATTAAATTCTCCCTCTCTTGCCTTCTGGGGAACTATCCTCACACTGCCTTTACCTGCATTTCACCTTTCCCTTCTTCTTTGGAAGCTCGTCTTTTTGATGTTATTCTTGCCAGCCTGTACTCCACTTAGACGTTAAATAGCTTTGACTGTCATGACATGAATATGAAGGAGGACAAGCATCTGTTTGTCACAGTTGGTCACTATTGTTGCTTCGGTGAACTGAGTGGGATTTCTAAGAAGACACTTATGTTCAGAAGACTTCTAAGAAAGTTGCAGTGATTCCCACAGCTTTGGATATTTACACCCACGTGTGATTACTTTTTCTCTTGCGTGTAGGCTGCACTTAGTAATTTGCTTCTGAATCATAACGTAAGGGAAAGGTGATAGGATGTCATTTCCATTACTAACTTACAAACAGTGGTAACTTCTGTCTTATTAGCAGACTCTCTCCTGACTTTGATGAAGCAAGCTGCTGTATTGGGGAGGCCTAGAAGACAAGGAATTAAGGGGTGGCCTCTAGCTATTAGCCAGCAAGGAATCCAGGACCTCAGTCTAACATGCCTTAAGGAACTGAGTTCTGACAACAAATATATGAATGAGCACACAAGTTGGTTCTTCCCCAGTCAAGCCTTCGTATGAAACTGCAGCCAACCCCAGCTGACACCAAAATTGCTGTCTTGTGAGAGACCTTGAAGCAGAGAACTCAGGTAGGCCTTTCCTGGATCACTGACTCATAAAATATGAGATAATAAATGGATAGTTTTTAAGTCACTCAATATTGGGGTACCAGATATATAGTAAAAGATCACTAAAACATACCACATTTACTATAACCTTGGTATAAAATGTAGTATGTTAGGAAGGCATGCAGCAAATAGGAGGAGAGCCTTCATGACAACATCCCTAGAATACTCTCTTCATGTTCAGTGATTATATCACATATTGTTATGCTGAAATGGTAATGTTGTCCGCTATCAAGCATTGACTAGGTTCTAGGACAGTGATGGCAAACCTATGACACACATGTCAGAGGTGACACGCGAACTCATTTTTTTGGTTGATTTTTCTTTGTTAAATGGCGTTTAATTATATAAAATCAATATCAAAGATATAAGTTTTGCCCTAGCCGGTTTGGCTCGGTGGATAGAGCATCGGCCTGCAGACTGAAGGGTCCCAGGTTCGATTCCGGTCAAGGAAATCTGAATTACTTTTGTGACCCCAAAATTCAGACATTGTAGGGTTGATGGCATAACTGTGGACAAAAGATACAAGTGTGGTAGTGAGAGAGGATTGTGGTGGACATCTGTGTGTTGTTTTTGTTGTTGTTGCTGTTTGTCTTTGACACTCAGGATTCACAATTCTTACTAGGAAAACTACCTCAAGTGCTGTCTAGGGCAGTCATTCCATTTTTGTGTTTTAGTCTGAACAAGTGGGGTTGACTCCCCAGAGGACCCTTATAGTACAGGAGGGTATATATGTAGGATTTGGCCAAAGAGAGCATTCCATTGGAAGTCCAAGGTGAGCCCCCAAACATCTGTAACCCTGGTGCATAGTTTAGAACTTACCTCTAGTACATGAGCTGCAGGTGTTCTGTGGGAGATTTATTGTAACTTCCCCAAACCCCTGAATATCAAAGGTGACATCTCCATCCTGATAGGTGAAATGTACTTGCTAAGAGCAAATTCGTGCATATTCCCATCAAGCATGGAAGGAAGGCACACATTTCATCATCTCCAAAGACAGGGATGCCATGCCTAATGACATCCCTGCAAATATTGTTTTAGTGCTCAAGGAATAGCCCCGGTCTTTTTGCTGTGAGGCATCTGTAGGCTGTGCAGTACCCTGATCAACCATGGCAGGTGGAGCTTAGATCAGTTTGGGAGCAAGACAGGATCACACTGTGGGGATGATGGGCATAATCTGTATTCCATCAGCAAGGTCAGTCTTTCCCTTCTTCATTGGTTCTTTTTTCTCACTTAGTCCAAGCGGCATCTTTTCCTTACTTTCAGCTTTGTTTTACTCTGGGAAGAAGGTGGCTACCAGGTTACCAGTCATCATTATAGTTGAGTGAAGTTTTTGCTCAGGAAAAAAAAAAATGTCAGCCTGAAAAAAATATCCAGAGATGGAACAACTTCCCGAAGGTTACTTTCCAGTAGGGATACTTCAGTGTCAAGATTAAAATATGCTTCCTCCTGCCCTAGCCAGTTTGGCTCAGTGGATAGAACATTGGCCTGCGAAGTGAAAGGTCCCAGGTTCAATTCCGGTCAAGGACATATGCCCAGGTTATGGGCTCGATCCCCAGTGGGGGGTTTGCAGGAGGAAGCTGATCCATGATTCTCTCTCATCATGGATGTTTCTATCTCTCTCTCCCTCTTCCTCTCTGAAATCAATAAAAATATATTTTAAAAAATAAAATAAAATATGCCTCCCCAAAACATCAACATGACCCATGAGATAGATCTTTAAGCATATTTGTGCTTTCCTAGACTCTTCCCCAACCAGCCAAAGATCTACTGCAGCCATATCCCCTAAACACTCCCATTCAGGATTCACTCACTTATCCTATATAATAAAGAGGTAATAGCAAATTAACCCTCACACCCTCACAAGATGGCTGCCTATGATCAGGCCGACAGGGGGTTAGTGAGGGACAACCAAATGACTGAACAAGCAGGCTGCTTGGGGTGACCAGGTCGGCAAGGGGGCCATGAGGGGCGACTAGGCCGGCGGCAGGGGGCAGGGGGCAGTTGGGGGTGACCGGCTGGCGGGGGCGGCCAGTTAGGGACGACCAAATGACTAAATAGCAGGCTGCGTGGGGTGACCAGGCCAGCAGGTGGGGCAGTTATGGGTGACCAGGCCAGCATAGGGGGGACAGTAAGAGGTGACCTGGCTGGCAGGGGCGGCCAGTTAGGGGTGACCAAATGACTAAATAGCAGGCTATGTTGGATGACCAGGCTAGTAGCGGGGGGCAGTTGGGTGCAATTAGGCTTGCAAGGGGGCGGCAGTGACGGGTAACTAGGCTGGCAGGGGGGAAATTGGAGGTGACCAGGCTGGTGTGGGGGGGCAATTAGGGGCAATCAGGCTGGCAGAGGGGGGAAGTTAGGGGCGACCAGGCAGGCAGGCAGGTGAGTGATTAGGAGCCAGTGGTCCAGGATTGTGAGAGGGATGTCCCAGGGATCGGGCCTAAACTGGCAGTCAGACATCCCCCATAGGGTCCCGGATTAGAAAGGATGCAAGCTGGGCTGAGGGGACCCCTCCTGTGCATGGATTTCGTGCACTGGGCCTCTAGTTCTAAATAATGATTAAGCCACTGTCTCATTATTATTAATAATTTCTGAAAAATATACCTGCCTTTTATCTTCTTGGGATAAAGGTGGCCTGTATTCTGTATAATTTGAAAAGATTTTTAAGTATTTCCTGATGGAGAAGGTGTGGGCTGCTCTGCATATTACTTAAGACTAACCTAAAAGGCAGGAGACAGAGCCCATCTCCGCAAACTTCATCAGGGATGAAGTGGGCTTTGGCAGGGGTAACATGATATCTATTTTTCCATAGAGCTCTATGGCCTGTTCACTTTAGAAGCTAAAGGAAGGGATCGGGAAGTGCTGGAAGCTGGTCCATCCTTGCTGCTTGACACAGTCGCTGCAGGGAAGAAACATCTGCATAGCGTATGTTTCAAGTGACCTGCCATATATGGCATACTGTTCTTAATATGTGTGCTCACCTTCTTGGCGCTATGTGTTTTAACCAAGGTCACCTCTCTGAGAAAGGTTGTTTCCCCAGGTAGGGATTTTTCCCTGAAGTTAAGGAGGGAATAAAACTCCTTAACTAAGTGCCAAGCAGGTAGTTAATCACTTTAACTACGAACAATCACCCTTAAGCTACATAATCTTTACTCCCTGGAATGGAGATAAGAAAAACCCTAACCTTTGGAATAGAAATTGACAGGATTAAAGTCAACTGGTATAAATACAGATGTAACAAGACAATAAACAGCAGAACCTGGCTGGAGAACCTGGATAGAACCAGGCTAGAGAACCCAACCATGCTGGTCAACTGAATGCTGCCTCCATGTCATTCCTTCTTCGCCGACTCTGTCCACACCCACTAACACTTTCCATTCCCTGAGCAAAAGCCCCGAGACACTCATACCCCCAACACAGTACATAGAGAAGACTTTACTATTATTAGGGAAAATTTATTAGGGCAAATTAATATTCTTCACAGGGCAGGAATTATTTTGTGGTGGGAAAGTCTTTTCCCTGGAAAATATCCAGAATCCTTTTCTGTCTTAATAGTAGAAACGGATCTCTGAACACTGTGGTTATAGCGGTGAGAGCAGCAGGAGCCCACTGGGCAGCTGGAGGCCTGCAGGTGGGGCTTGGATGGGGCACACTCTCGCTGCAGGACACAGATTGGAGTTGCTTCTGATCTAATAGCTGGTCCTTAAATGCCACAAATTTCCGGGGGTGTCTGTCCTTGTCACTGAAGGCAGCTTGGTGGAAGGTCTTGGTATTTGTCACTTTATAGGAGCTAGCCCTGGAGTGAAAAGGATGCCCCTGGACAGGCTCTGCCCGGGCCCACACTGCTGCAATCTGCAGAGCTTTTGCAAACTTCACTGCAGAGGGAAGGGGCTCTTGAGGGCAGGTGATATGTACTGCATGCCGGTGCCCCAGTTTCTCCTCTAGAAAATTCCCAGTGTCTGCTCTACTTTCAACTGGGCCTTGGCTCTGTGTAGATGATACATTGTTGCCCTTTTCCTGAGAGTATTTTTGCTGTTTGCATTTTTTCCAAAAATAAAGCCATTGAAAAAACTGGTTCATTTGTTTTCTGAACAGGCTTTCTGGAGGAGGTTGTACCTTCTGTGATGGGGTCTTCGGAGACTTGGCCCCAAGCCTCTCCTTTAATGGCAGGTTCAAAGTAGGAAATCTCTTCCTTCCAGGTTGGGATGTGCCCAATCCAACATTCCTTCTAGCAAGCTCCTCTGGTTTGGACCCTGTGGGCCTCACTTTCTTTGTAGCTGGTGGGAAATTCTTATCCTGGCACAACCTTGAGATCTTCTTAGGGACCCACGGCTCCTGTGGCTGCTCCATACTGACTTCCGTGTTCCCCAAATGGACATGCAGCACCTGGGGAGCTGCCCTGTCCACACTGGAGGAACCCTGAGCATGAATCAGAGAGGCTTTGTAAGTCAAGCTGTCTGAGGCATGGGACACGTGAGTGGGCTGGCCTTGGGCCTGACTATGCTTCATCTTCCCTAACTTCTTTAACTCGGCAATTAGTTGGTTCTTAGCATCTGCTGAGTTAGGATCTTGGAGAACTGATGTTTTTGCTGGGAGGTTTTCAGTTTTGACAATCATTACTCCTTTACTCTCACTCACATTTATTCTTTGGGTGACTTCCAGCTTGCTGGTTGTCAAGATGTCACTCATTTTGTATTGAAGGGCATTGAGCTCCTCAGCCCTAGAGACATTGAGCATGGAGACAGGTTCTGATTTCTTCATCTCTTTGATGTTACTGGAATTTGCACTCTGATCCTTTAGCTCATGTTCAGCCCAGGATTGTCTTATGGGCAGCTTTAAGGAGAGAATGTTGGCTCTTGGAGAATGTTCTTGACTTGCTTTGCCAATGATGTTTGTCATAGGCAGAGGAGTAGGTCGAGCATCCAGAATTCTCTGAACATGGTCTGACAGCCCATGGGAGATTTCAGAGGGTGCTTGTCTCAGGATCCCCTGTCCTTCCTTGCCCACAAGTGAGGTAGCAGAGCTACAATGATTCAGGGTTTTAGAGCTTCCTTGAAGGGACATGAAGCCTCCTGGTTTGGAGACCACTTCAGAAATCAGGTTGGTCGAGAAGGATTTGGAATCATACAGGAGATGGGAGGAAGAATCTTTCAATTTAAAGATTTTAATGGATTCAAGAACTTTGGCAGGAAGGCCACACACCATCATCCTCAAATGAAACTTGGTAATGTGGGCTTCCAGAATCTGCCGGGAACCGGACTCAAGGAAGTAAAGCTCCCGGCATGTGTTCAGGCAGTATTCCCTACCCACTGGTGGTGCCAAACTTCTCCGTTTTATTTCCACATGGGATTTCACAGAAAGTGTCTGTTGGATAGCATGCCATGGACTATGCATAGTCGCAGAAAGCTGACCCTCACTGATTTCCTTTGACTTCTTCCTCAAATGTATCTTCCAGGCATTTTCTTGTTCTCCCTGCATTACATTCTGCCCTGACATCATGGAATTTGCTCCTGGCAGACTCATTATGTAGGTATTTAGGTCTTTCTCAGAGTCATACCCCACATCCTGAACTTGATAGAAATTGCGTGTCAAGGGGGATGGCAACAGGTCTCTGACACGAGCTTTCTGAGAGGAAACATCTGAAATCAACAGACTTGGATGGTCAGTGCCTTGAGGGACATAAGTGGCCAATGCTCCAGTGCTATCTGGAGATGAGTTCTCCAGAGCAGGCTTGGATGAGATGTGAATGGGTTTAGGTTGAGTCAAAGTAAAACTGTAATGTGGTGGTGGTGGTGAAACAGAGAAGGTTGGTTGTACATGATGAAAAGTAACAGATTCTGTGGAATTACCTTTCTGGGCCAAATCTGGGAAGGGGTTGATATCTTGGGTAATGGAGGAGTCAACGAAGATGGTATTCAGGGTCAGAGAGGCGTCTGATTGAACAGCAGCATCCATAGTCTTAGTACCATGTGGTGGGACATGGTGTATGGTATGGACTGGAAATTCAGATGTCGAGAGAGATAAATTGTCTGTTGGCATAGAGTGAATCTGTGATGATGGTAATGGAAAATGACTTAAGGGGATCACTGTGTTAGGGGAGAGATTGGAGGGGGGTGGTTGGAAAGGCTCAGGCAAGTGAAGTGGTATTAGGTCTCCTAGAGGGACTGCTGAGAAGGCAGGGGACTGAGTGAATGATGGCTCAGTCACAGGAGCTGCAGAAGCCAAAGGGGACACAGAGAGAATAGCATCTTCCAGGACCAATGAAGACAGCAGCTGATCCATCTCAGCAGTTACATCATTACACACCTCACAGGAGGGATCTGGACATAACAGTTGACGAAAGAGGATGGAATCATGACGCTGGCCCAGGGGGCTGCAGGAGACAGGAGGTACAAAGCTGCAGCCAAGACCAACAAGAACAAGGGAAGGAGGACCTACTGACCTGGTGTGGTTGGGGTCACCTGAATCCTGCTGTCTCTTCACATTGCCCCACATTCATGACTTCACAATGCACTCAATAGCACTCACCCCAAAGTCTCCTTCATGTACTAATTTCTATGGCAACCCCAATCCATGACTATAGAAGGCTGTACTGAAGCCCTGGGATTGCATAGAACATGCTAATTTGGGATCAGGGAAGAGAGGGAAAGGTTTTTCACCTTTTAAGGAGAGAAATCAGCATCTTTTTATCCTCTTCTTCCCTCTGGGAGTCTCTTCTATCTGGGAAACCATGAGAGTCTGTTACATGTGGTGAAGGTGTAGAATCCCAATAATTATAGAGGAGTCCCTTTTTGGGAAACCATTGGTATATTAGACCCTGAAAGCCCTATGAGTTAATAGATGAAGTCAAATGGTCAATGATTATATTAATAACACTCTCATGTGTGTTGCAACTTTTATAAAGTGCTTACACATCCTATATAATAAAAGGCTAATATGCAAATCGACCAAACAGTGCAACAACCAGTTGCTATGACGTGCACTGACCACCAGGTGGCAGACGTTCAACACAGGAGTTGCCCACTGGTGGTCAATGTGTTCCCACAGGGGGAGCGCTGCTCAGCCAGAAGCTGGGTTCATGGCTGGCAAGTGCAGAGGTGGTGGTGGGACCCTCTCCCCCATCTGTGGCAGTGCTAAGAATGTCTGACTGCAGTTATTCAGATATCCCCTGAGGCCTTCCGGACTGCGAGAGGGTGCAGGCTGGCCTGAGGGACCACCAAGTGCACGAATTTTGTGCACTGGGCCTCTAGTACATTATATTATCTACGCTCAAACCACTCTGCAAAACAGAGAAGTCAGTGGTTATGTTAAAGAGGAATTTGATAATTCTGAAGTTAAAATACTTTCACAAAGTCAGGAGACAGAAGTTCCACTTTGGACACCTACTGGGCAATACCCATTGCCCAGGTCCATCATTACTTCATATTCAGGGACAGCAAAGCAGGGAATCTGAGAAGTGCCTCAGGTTCTGACAGAAAATCTTCTCCTCTGAGGCCTCTATACTGAGAGGAACTGTGTCGAGCAACTGACCTCATAGAAATCATGAAACTGGTTCCTCAGCGAAAGGAGAGAAAGGGTCAGCCTTGGGGAGCTCATGTGGAGTGGCAGAACCTTACCTTTCTGTGTCCCACCTTTCCTCCTCCTCTTGGCTCTGCCCTGATGACACTGAGAATGAAAGTAAAGAATGGGAGGTTGGGACCCATTTCTGTCACTCCTCTCCCTAGAAACTCAGACATTAATTATCCAAGAATAATATAACTAATTAATTGAACTTTGTGTTTCTTCTTTTTGTCAAAATTTATTTATTTAAAATGTTTTCAGTTTTATCTTCTTTAAAAACTCAAAGGATGTTTATGTCCATGAGGTTCATGGTTGGTCCTCATTCATAAGTCCTGTGCTTAAGGAGGGCATATAATCTGGGGCCAACTGTCTCATCTCTGCTCCCTCAGATAGGACCCTGTGACCTGGGACAGAGCTCCGGCTCCTGCCTCTTCTCAGAGGCTCTCAGATGCTCAGCACTGCTTTCCTGATCAGCCCAGGGAAGGGTTGTTCCAGTTATGCCTGACATGGAAATATGACTCAGGAGGAAGTACGATGGAACTCTGATCTCCAGCAGAGATCCCAAATTTAAAATAACCCAGTCCACGGCCATGAAGGCACTGTTTGGGGTTCTATTCAGAAATTCTCCCCCATACCCAGATGCTCTGTGAGCTTCAGATGGTAGCCTGGGTCCTCCTTGAACCCCTAGCCCTGCCAGTTCTCTTCCCCTAGAACCGTGGTCGGCAAACTGCGGCTCGCGAGCCACATGCGGCTCTTTGGCCTTTTGAGTGTGGCTCTTCCTAAGCCTTAGGAGTACCCTAATTAAGTAAATAACAATGTACCTACCTATATAGTTTAAGTTTAAAAAATTTGGCTCTCAAAAGAAATTTCAATCGTTGTACTGTTGATATTTGGCTCTGTTGGCTGAGTTTGCCAACCACTGCCCTAGAAGATTGATGTGCTGTTCTCTCCTCAGACATCCCATCTTAAGTGTCTGACCCAAGTTAACTCATTTATAAATGTGGAACTAGAAATGGAAACAATAAAAAAAGTCTCTTTTGGGGCTCGTGCAGGATTCCTTACCTTTTGTGTGTGTGCATTTTTCCAGATGGTTTGGGTTGATAGAATTTTCACCAGGAAAGGGAAGGAGAGGAGGAGCAACCCCAACATACAGAGGCAAGGTAGGGTGCAGGAACAATCTAAAGATTCTGAACAGAAGCCCAGATAAAGCTCTGGGAGGCTATTCAGAAATAGGCTGAAAGTCATTTTCTGAATGGCAATGCTGTCTGAGGCACCTGAGCTCTGAGGGTGCAGACTCTTGATTTTATAGCCAGGCCTGCATCACAGAGCATTGAGTCATAGAGGGTTTTTGAGAGTGTTAAGGGGGACACCTTCAAGAGGATGTGTACACAGCTCCTCCCAAATCCAACATCCCAGAAGATCCTCCACCCCTTTTATGTCTCCAGGTCCCTCTGCCTTACTCTGCTACCCTTATTTTTCAATCTGCCTTTTAATACAGCATCTATGTACCTTCATGAATATTCTGCTAATTCTATTTGTAACCCAGATATTACTTGGGTCCCCCTTTATATTTGGAGATGTTGATGTTGGTCTCACTATGTCCTTTACTAGAGTAATGTGCTGCTATTTAAGGAGACACGTTAGAGATAAGTCATTAGTTTAGGATGCTCATAGGTTCTCAGTTTTCTCAGATAGTCCTCAGTGCTCTCTCACTCCCATCCTGTCCACTGTCCCTAGGATGAGCCACAGGGAACAGACATTTCAGGATACCAAAAAGGTTGTGCCGAGGCTGACCAGGAGCCCCTGAATGACAAATGCACAGATTACTCCAACACAGTTTCACTGTGGGAGAGAAGGCTAAGGGGCTTGCCCAGCTGAAGAAGCCAGGCCACTTTGATTGCCTGCCTCATTAAGCCTTTATTGGAATTTTTATCTTTAGATACAATCAGTAGGATGAGTAATCTTGGGAGGACACGTGTTTACATTGTCCCTTAGGCAAGGGCATCCAGGGAGTAAGCATAAGGATTCTACTAAACATATGGGGGTCTGTATATGCACAGGATTGTTTGGAAAGGTCAAGGAATAATTAGGGATACCGCCTTCAACATTCCCCTAAGTCTCCCCTAAGTCAGCATTCCCATAAACAAGACAGATGGCCTTCCGCACACTTCCCTTTTCTGGGAATGTCCTCCTTACAAACTTTCCAACCAAGTCTCTTGTGCTCCCCAACAAGGCAGAAGAACACATTCAGGGGAAAATACATTAAAACTGCATTTAAAATAACTATAAGATGCCCACCATTCACACAACAAACATTTATTGAATTCTACAATGTAGTATTTCTAGTAGAAGTATTAACATTATAAGGCCTTGCCTCTGCCCTCAGTCAGTCAGGGCTTAGTGCAATAAGTGAAACCTGCCTACAACTCTAATGAAGTGATATAAACTAGGAAAGAAATAGGAATAAAAGCACAAACACAGATGAAGAAGTAATTAAGTGTTGTGTAAGGAGGGAGATGACAGAGGGGTTAGGGAAAACCACGGAGTTGGTGCCAACACAGGTGGGCATTATGAGGTGTTCTTCCTCATCCACCTCATCTTTGTCATTGTCCTCCTCTTCTTTCTTTCTTAGACTCTTAGAGCAATTTTTGTTCACAGTAAACATAGCAGACAGTGTAAAGTTGTTCACATGTTAGTAAGTATGGGATAATTGTTTTTGGAATGAATAAATGATTTCCAAGTAGTTCTGGGGCACCAGTAGAAACGACTATAAGATTTAATCCAATAATGATCAATGACTTATAGGAAGACATTTCCGGAAAAACACAGAGCTTAAATTTTTCATACAGAGGTTTCCAAAGGGTGGGCCACTTTAGTTGTTGCTGTTTTTCCTTGACACCCGGATTTACAAGGCTTACTGGGAAAAAACTACTGCAAGTGCTGTTTATGACAGTCATTACATTTTTATGTTTCAGTCTGAACAAGTGGGGTTGGCTCCCCTGCAGACCTCTACAGTACGGGTGAGTTTGTGCTCAGGTTTGGCCAAAGAGAGCATTGCATGGAGGTCCAGGATGAGCCCCAGAACATCTGTAATCCTGGTGCATAGTCTAAAACTCATCTCTGGTTCATGAGCTGTAGATGTTCTGGGAGATTTATTGTAACTCCATTAAAACCATGACATCTCCATCCTATAGATGAAATGTCTACACTAAAGCCAAGATCTTGCACATTTCCATCAAGCATGGATAGAAGGAAGCACCAAGATCACCCTCCCCAAAAGCTGGGATGCCATGCAAATCACACCCCTGCAAATATTATTTTAGTGCTCAAGGAATAGCCCATGCCTTTTTGGTGTGAGGCATCAGCAGGCTATGCAGTGCTCTGATCAGCTAAGGCAGGTCAGGCTTAGATCAGCTTGAGGAGGATTGGAGCGAGACAGGATCACACTGTGTGGATGATGGGAAATAACCTCTGTTCCACCAGCAAGGTCACTCTCTCCCCTTCAGTAGTTTTTACCTTATTGCTTAGTCTAAGACAGTGGTTCTCAACCTTTTGGCCCTTTAAATACAGTTCCTCATAACTGTAATGTTGCTGCTGTTATGAATCGTAATGTAAATATCTGATGTGCAGGATAGTCTTAGGCGACCCCTGTGAAAGGATCGTTCGACCGCCAAAGGGATCTTGACCCACAGGTTGAGAACTGCTGGTCTAAGGTATCTTTTAGATTTTTTTCCCCTAGGAGGTAGGTGGCTGCCTGGTTAACATTCATTCCAGTGGCAGTTGAGTAATGTTTTTGCTCAGAAAAAAAATTAAAATAAAAAATCATAAATCCCACAGCCTATAGAAATACCCTGAGATGGGAACCACTTCCCAAGATGCCTTTTTAAATGGGGATACTTCAGAGTCAAAGCTAAAGTATGCTTCCCCAAACATTAACATGACCAAGAGACATATCTTTAACCAGATCTGTGCTGTTCCTCGACCCTTCCCCAATCACACCAGGATTTACTGCAGCCATATTCCCCCAAACAGTCCCATTAAGGATTCACCTACCTGTGGGATCCTCTGCTTACTGACTTCTAAATAATGGTTAATCCACTGTGTCTTCTTCACTGATATTTTCTGAAAAATATACTTGTCCTTGATCTTCAGATACAAAAGGCCTGTCTTCTCTACTGTACAAGAGGGTATTAAGTATTCCCTGAGGGGGGAAGATGTGGGCTGCTCTGCATGTTCATTAAGGCTAAGCTGAAAGGCAGGAAACAGAGTCCATCTCCTCAGCCTCATCAGGGATGAAGTGAGCTTTGGCAGGGGGAACATGATACCTATTTTTCAATAAGAGCTATAAGAGATGGTCACTTGAGCAGCTAAAGGAAGCAGTTGGGAGCTAAACTAACTCCTCCTTCCTTTTTCTAAGCACAAGCCCTGAGATACCCCAAACCCATGCCCCCAACACAGTACACAGAGAAGACCTTACTCTATTAGATAAATATTTATTAGGGCAAATCAATATTCTCCACAGGGCAGGAATTGTTTTGTGGTGAGAAAGTCCTTCCCCTGCAAAAGATCCAGAGTCCTTTTCTAAATCATAGAGATGGATCTCTGAACACCTTGGCTATAGCAGTGGTGAGAGCAACAAGAGGCCACTGGGCAGCTGCAGGTGAAGCACAGTCCCTCTGGGGGCACAGATTGGGGTTGCTTCTGACATAATAGCTGTTCCTTTAATGCCACAACTTTCTGGGGGTATCTGTCCTTGTCTCTGAACACAGTTTCTTGGCCTTGGGACTTCATATTTGTCACTTTACAGGAGAGAACCCTGGAGTTGAAAGGATGCCTTTGGACAGGCTCTGTCAGTACACACACTGCTGCCTTCTGCTGAGCTTTCCCAAACTTCACTGCAGAGGGAAGGGGTTCTTGTGGGCAGGTGATATGTACTGCATGCCAATGCCCAGTTTCTCCTCTAGAAAATCCCCAAGGTCTGCTCTACTTTTAACTGCGCCTCTGCTCTGCACAGATGATACTGGGCTGCTTTTTTCCTGGAAATTTTCTTGCTGTTTGCATTTTATCTCAGGATGAAGCCATTGAAAAAAACCGGTTCATTTGATTTCTGAACAGGCTTTCAGGTGGAGACTATGCCTTCTGTGATGGGCTGTGGGAAGACTTGATCCCGAGCCTCTCCTTTAATGGCAGGTCCTGAATTCCCTCTAGAAAGTTCTTCTGATTTGGATACAGTGGCCTCACTTTCTTTTCAGCTGCTGGGCAATTTTTATCTTGCCACAACCTTGAGACAATCTTAGGGACACACGGCTCCTGCCACTGCTTCATACTGACTCTTCTGTCCTCCAAATGGACATGCAGCACCTGGGGAGCTTCCCCGTCCACACTGAGACACCCTGAGCATGAGTCAGGGAGGCTTTGTAAGTCACGCTGTCTGAGACATGGGACATGCGAGTGCGTTGGCCTTGGGCCTGGCTCTGCTTCATCTTCTTCAATCTCCACTTTAACTCAGCACTTAGTTGAGGGTCTGAGGGTCTTCTGAGTTAGGATCTTGGAGAACTGATGTTTTTGCTGGGAGGCATTCAGTTGTCAAAGTAGTTATTCCTT
Source organism: Myotis nattereri (assembly GCF_964212035.1). Taxonomy (NCBI): domain Eukaryota; kingdom Metazoa; phylum Chordata; class Mammalia; order Chiroptera; family Vespertilionidae; genus Myotis; species Myotis nattereri. The sequence continues at coordinate 48,834,108 of NC_138087.1, forward strand.
TACTCTCACTCACATTTATCCTTTGGGAGATTCCCAGCTTGCTGGTTGTCAAGAGATCACTCATTTTGGATTGAAGAGCATCAAGCTCTTCATCCTTGGACATGGAGTTAGGTTGGGCATGGAGACAGGTTATGATTTCTTCATCTCTTTGCCATGACTGGAATTTACACTTTGGTCATTTGGTTCATGTCCCATCCAGGATTGCCTTATGGGCAGCTTTGTGAGTAGAATTTGGCTCTTAGAGAGTCTCTGACTTGCTTTGCCAATGATGCTGTTTGTGGCAGGCAGAAGTACCTGTCCAACATCCTCAATTTTCTGAACTTCCTCTGCCAGCCCCAAGGTGTTTTGGACACTGATCTTATCAGGGTCCCCTGTCCTTCCTTGCCCACAAATTAGGTGGCAGGGTGAGGATGATTCAGAGTTTTAAAGTTTCATTGAAGGGGCATGAAGCCCCCTGATTTGGAGACCAGCTCAGAAATCAGGTTGGTAGAGTAGGAAATTTGGAATTGAGCAAGGAATGGGATGAAGTATCTTTTAATGAAAAAACCTCTGTGGATTCAAGGACTTTGGCAGGAAGACTTTTACACCATCCTCAAATAAACATGGTAATGTGGGCTTCCAGAATCTGCTGTGCACCAGACTCAAGGAAATAAAGCTCCTGATGGTGCCAAACTTGTTTTATTTTGGAGTAAGATTTCACATAAAGTGTCTGCTGTATAACATGCCATGGACTATGCAGAGTCGCAGGGAGCTGTCCCTCATTGATTTCCTCAAACTTCTTACCCAAGTGTACTTTAGGGCATTTTCTGGTTGTCTCTGATTTACACTCTCCCCTCACAGTATTGAATTTATTTCTAACAGATTCATTATGTAGCTGTTTAGGTTTTCCTCAGTGTCATAATCCAAGGGAGCAAAAGTATCTTCAGGCAGAGAGTGAACTAGTGATGACTTTGAAGGAAAATCACCTAAGGGAGTCAGTGGGTTAGAGAGAGATTGGCGAGGGGTGGTGGGAAAGGCTCAGGCAGAGGAGATGGTATTAGTTCTCCTGGAGGGACTGCTGAGAAGGCAGGGGGCAGAGTGAAATTTGGTCCAGTAACAGGAGCTGTGGAAGCCAAAGGGGACATAGAGTAGCATCTTCCAAGGCCAATTAGGACAGCAGCCAATCCATCTCAGCTGGTTGAATTGTTACACACATCATAGGAAGGGCCTGCTGGTTGTATTGTTACACACATCACAGGAAGGGCCTGCACATAACAGCTGAGGAAAGTGGATGGTATCATGATGTTGGCCTAGGGGGCTGCAGGAGACAGGAGGTACATAATTGCAGCCAGGACCAACCAGAGCAAGGAAAGGAGGACCTACTGGCCTTATTTGTGGGGTAGGGCATATTATGCCTGATGCCTTTTCATATTGCCCCACATCTATGAGGTCACAATTCACTCAACTGCGCTCATCTCAAAGCCTTCACTCGCATACCTGTTCCTATGGCAACTCCATTCCATGACTATATAAAGCTGCATTGAATCCTTGAAATTGCATAGAATATGCTAAAGAGGGGCCAGGAAAGAAGGAAAATTACTGGTCACCTTTTAAGGTGAGAAATCAACGTCTTTTTCTCCTCTTTTTCCCTCTGCAACCTGGGAAACCAGGAGAGTGTGTTATATGTGTTGAATCCCAGCAAGTATAGAGAAGTCCCTTTATGGGAGACCATTGGTATATTGGACTCTGAAAGCCCCATGAGTCACTAGATGATGTCAAATATCAATGATCATATTAATAAAGTTGTCATGTGTGTTGCTTCATTTATAAAGTACTTTCACATACATTATCTTATTTGATGCTCAAAACCACTCTGTGAAGGAAACAGGTCAGTGGTTACAACAAAGAGGAATCTAATCACCCCGAAGTCAAAGTACTTTCACAGGGTCAGGAGGAGACAGAAATTCTACTCTTGACTCCTATTGACCAACACCCATTGCCCAGGCCCAGGGACAGCAGAGCAGGGAATCTGAGAAGTGTCTAAGGTTGTGACTTTCTTTCCATGAGCTCTCCTCTGAAAGTTCTTTTTTATGTGAGGAACCGTGGCTAGCAACTGACATAGAAATCATGAACCTGGTTCTTCACGAGAAGGAGCAGAAAGGGTCACCCTTGGAGAGCTCAGATGGAATAGGCAGAGCCTTACCATTCAGTGTCCCAGCTTTCCTTCTCTTCTTGGCTCTGTCATGACACAGAAAAAAAGAAAATCATTTCTGTCACTCCTCTCTCTAGGAAACACAGACATTCATGATCTAAGAATCATATGATACTATTTAATCACTAAAACTTTGTTCCTTCTTTTTATTATTTTTACAATGTTTTTAAGTATTTTTATTTTTTATTCTTGGGAAAAACTCAAAGAGGGACTTTTGTCTATGAGGTGCACACTTTATGCTCTCAATGAGGGCATGTAATCGGAGCCCTACAGTGGCATATCTGTTCCCTCAGATAGAACCTATAACCTGGGACAGAGCTCAGAGTCTAGCCTCTGCACAGAGGCTCTCAGTAGCTCAGCACTACTCTCCTGATTAACCCAACACAAAGACGTGGTCTGGTGATGCCTGACATGGAAATTTGACTCATGATGAAGTGCTGGTTGACTCTGATGTCCAGCAGAGATCCCAAAGTCTCTAAATACTCTATCCAGAACTAGAGAGTCACTCTGCTTGGATTTTAGCCAGAAATCTCCTGTGAGGGACTAGAAATGGAATAGCAAATAATCTCTGGAGGGGTTCACAAGTGTTTCCAGAAAGCTGGGGATGATGGAACCCCCCACAAGGTAGCATAGTAACAGAAGGAATAACCACAGCCTACACATGCAAATTAACCTGGGGCCAATATTTAACGATGTTGAGCAGAAGTCAGATACAGTTTAGGAAGGCCATTCAGAAATAGGAAACATCCCATTTTATGGACTCCATTTTCAGAATCTCATTGCTGCCTAAGGAAACTGAGCTCTGAGAATGTAGACTTCTGCCTTTATTGCCAGGCCTGCATCATAGAGTATTGAAGAGTCCCAAAGTGTTTTTGAGGCTGTGAGAGGGCATACTTTCAAGAGGATGTGTCAACAGCCCCTCCCTCCACACATCATCTCAGAAAATCTCTCCACTCATCTTGGGCCTTTAAGTCACTTTGCCTTACTCTGCTATCCTATTTCCCAATGGCCTTTTATTAGAGCATCTATTTACCTTAATGAATGTTCTGCTCGTACTTAGATATTCCTTGGATCTCCCTTCATGTTTGGAGACCTAGATTTTGGTCTCACCATGTCCACTCCCTGGATAGTCTGAAATACAGGGATTTTTGCTTATACCCAGAAATTTACACTAATGAACATGTATATCCTCAATATATCTTTCCTATGGAATGTTTTTGCTGTATACTAATCTAGATAAAGAACTTTAAAGTTATTTGAGACTTAGTTTTGTGAATGCTGAATATCAAATTTTAATTGTTTCACTAAGTAATAAATGAATAATAGAAGTTTAAAATATTTTTCCTCACCAGAATACATCTCACATGTTTTACATATATCTATTCCTTAGGTTTTGTAATAAAGCTCTCCCTAGAACATTTCAGGCAGCCCATGACATCTTTCCTATTGGCATACATTAGCACACAGAAGTCTGGTCCCAGATTTCAGACTGCACTTGGTCATTCTGTCATCAAGAAGGAGTATTTTCTAAAAGCTCCACTAGAGTAATGTGCTGCTATTTAAGGAGGCACATTAGAGATAATTCATTAGTTTAGGATTCTCATAGGTTCTCAATTTTCTAGGGACAGTCCTCAATGCTCTCTCACTCCCATCCTGGTCACTCTCCCTGGGATGAGTCACAGGGTGGACATTTCAGTATACCAAAAAGGCTGAAGAAAAGATTCAGAGGCAAAGTCCTTTAAAACTGCATTTAAAACAACTATAAGATGTCCATCATTCACACAACAAACATTGATTGAATTCCACTATGTAGTATTTCTAGTAGAAATATTAACATTATAAGGCCTTGCCTCTGCCCTCAGTCAGGTCTCAGTGCAGTAAGTGAGACTTGCCTATAACTCTAAGTCTAATACAAACTAGAAAAGAATTAGGAGTAAGAGCACAAAACATGGATAAAGAAACAAGTAAGTGCTGTGCAAGGAGGGAGAAGAGGGAAGGGTGAGGGAAATCCTCAGTTGGTGCCAACTGCGTTGGTCATTGTGAGGTCTTACCATCCCTCCTTGTCCTGGTCGTTCTCTTCCTCCTCATCTTCATTTTTTAAACTTTATTTTTCAGAGCAGTTTTAGATTCACAGCAGATATAGCAGAAAGTGCAAAGTTCTTGTGTGCCCTCTGACACTACCACACACACACCATCTCCCCGTCTATATTCAGCAGCAGAGTAGGACATTTCTTACAATTAATGAACCTACATAGACTCATCATTACCACCCCACCTCCATAGTTCACATCATGGTTCACTCTTGGTGTCATGTGTCATACATTCTTTGGATTTGGTTCAATGTATAATGACATGTGTTCACCATTTTAGTATCATACAGAGGAGTGTCATTGGCCTAAAAAACTTGTGTGATCTGCCTGTTCATTTCATTCTCTGCCCTAACATCTGGCAACCTTTTTACTGTCTTTTGAGTTTTGCCATTCCAGAGTTTTATGTAGGTAGGCTCATACAATGTGTAGCCTTTTCAGATTGGCTTCACTTAGTAATATGCATTTAAGATTTCCCCCATGTCTTTCCATTGCTTAAAAGCTCATTGCTGCCCACCCGGCATGACTCAGTGGTTGAGTGTTGACCTATGAACCAGGAGGTCACGGTTCGATTTCTGGTCAGGGCATATGCCTAGGTTGCAGGCTCGATCCCCAGTGTGGAGCGTGCAGGAGGCAGCCAATCAATGACTCTCATCATTGATGTTTCTATCTCTCTCTTTCCCTCTCCCTTCCTCTGTAAAATAAATATATATTTTATTTGATATATATATATATATATATATATATATATATATATTCAAAGCTCATTGCTTTTTAACATTAAATAATATTCCAGTGTCTGAATATACCACAGTCCATTTATCCACTGACCTTGAACATCTTGGTTGATTGCCAGATTTGGCAACTATGAACTTGGTCTTCTTTCAGTTTACTTTATTGAGGCATAATTCACATACCATACAATTCACTTTAAAAGTGCACAATTCAATGGATTTTGGTATATACAAAAAATTATGTATCTATTAACACAACCAAATTTAAAACATTTTCATTACTATAAAGAAACTCTGTTCCATTTAGCCTTTACCCCTCAGTCTTCTTATTTCCCCCAGTCCTAGGTTACCATTGTTCTACTTTCTCTGTAGAGGTGTCAATTCCAAACATTTCATGTAAATGGAATTATACAATATGTGGGGTTTTTTGTATATGGATTTTCAGATAGCATGTGTTCAAGGTTTGTTTATGTTGTAGCATATATCATTACTTCATTTCTTTTTATAGAAAATATTTTATTGTATAGCTATATCAAAATTTGTTTAAAGATTGATCAGGTGAACAATTGAGTATTTATACTTTTGCCTATTATGACTAAAGCTGATATGAACATTTGTGTACATGTTTTGGTGAAGATGTATGTTTTTACTTCTTGCTTATTTTTGCACTAATTTAAAGTCATACTTTGTCAAAGCTTGTTGTTTTCTAAAGTACAGGTAGTATGACCATTAGACTCTCTAGGAAATGAGATCTTCAGGGTCTAAATGCAGTTTTTACCCAATATCCACACTCTCAAAAATAGTTACTAAATCAGCAGGAATGATATTGATGTGTGATGTTTAACATTTAAAAATAATGAACACCTTATCTCTTCAAGGTTCTAGTCTTAGAAAGTCGGAAAAGGGTATGGGTAGAGGAAGTGCAATGCAACCCAAAAGAACATGAGCAAACCTATACATATGTAAAAGGACATGCCTGGTCACAACTGGTCACTATAAAGGATGAAGTAAGAACCTAAGAATGAGAGTAGCAAATTAATCACTGTGTCACATAGGACTCTTTCTCTTGCAGATTATAGAAAACCAGATGAATTCTGGCTTCAGCCAACATAATGCTTTATTGGCTTATATTTCTCCACAATACAGGGAGTAGATTGAGCTTCTGGCTCACCATCCCTTGGTTCTGCTTCCTCAGTGTTGACTCATTCCTAATTCACTACTCTTGTGGTCCCAAGATGGCATCCTGACAGGAAAAAACAGAATTGTTGTCCCAGTGTTCTCAGCTAAAGTCCCAGTATTTCACTGAATGAAACCAAGCCAGTCATAAGAACATCTTTGAAATAATTACTGGGAACTAGAGATTACTATTAGCCAAATCTATATCACTGCTACTCAAAGTGTGGTCCTTGGACCAATGACTATCCTCACATTTGTTAGTATCAGCAACAAGCTAAGTGTATAGAAATTGAGGATATTTAGAAACTTTTATTACAATTTGACAGAGTAATAATAAAAAATGGAGGCTTGTATTTTGTCTGGTTTTGTGTGTGTGTGTGTGTGTGTGTGTGTGTCATTTTCCCAGTGATTCTTTTTTATTCTATTTTAGACAATGTCAGTCCACAGTGGATGGGGACATGGAAGATGAAGTAAACTGGTTCTTTACCACAGAACATTTGAAAAATGATTGTCTAATGTTCATGCTCCACTGTGAAGCCTGGGGTGAGTCAGCATCCTGGAAGTACACAGGGAGACTGTCCACTCTCATTGTGGAGCCTAATTTGGAGAGAGGAAGGACACTCCCAGACTCAGTTTGTCTCTCCTACGTTCTCATGTTTCTTTCACATTGACCTGCTTTTAATCAGTCGTTGGTAAGAATTTACTCTGCTTCAGCTTTGCATATGGCCACTTTAATAGGCTAAACATTACATGGGCATTTGTCTACCCTCCCCATTGGAACTTTTATTACTAGAATCAAAGCAGAATGGCTCTCCTAAGCCATTAAGAGAAAATCAACTTTGAGCTACACTAACACAAGGTACTTACTATACTGATCCAAATTCCTTTGCAGTGCTCCTGGCACTGAGCTATGGAAACTGCAGAGCCCTATAAGAGGTCTGAAGGAAAAAAAAATAGTTAGGACAAGTTTCAGGAATCTAAGTTCATCATTAAAAATACGTTTTAGAAAATTATTTTAATTTAATTTGCTAGGGCAGTTGTATTAGCAAGGAAAGGTGTGTAGTGCATTGGCAAATTGCAACTTTTATTTCTTTTTTAAAATACAATAGAAACAATAAAAACAATTAAAAAATAAAATTAAAAACCAATTAAAATTAAAAAACATAATCTGAAAGTGCCTTTTGATTCCGTTTCCATTTAAAGCTCTGCAATTAAAGTTTTGCTGGAAAGCAATCTTTGTTTTTAATCTCACTGTCCATCAAGGGCTAATACAGGCACAGGATTGGAGATGTCTGCTCCACTCAGAGCTGGAAGTGACCTTGGAGAAAATTCGAGCCTGGCTTTCTCATTTTACAAGTTGAAAAGTGAGCCCAGGGCAGGATTATTTCTGTTCTCCTTATTTCTTCATTTTGTGTGTGGGTGTGAGTTTCTGTGTTTTCTAAGAAGGCTTAGAACCTTGGTGTCTGCACAGTTTTAACAATTTAGACACTCAATATGAGACTTCTGTCTTTCCAGAGCCCTAAATCATCGCCCGTATCAGTACTCAAAAAGCTCCAAATTTTATCCAGTACTGCCTCAAAACGTGCAATTTTTGCCCAAGTGAACTTTACAAACAATTGAGAGAGTAATACTTTTTTTGTGAAAATGTAATGGAAATACAGTATCTGTCTTTATGCCTTCTGAAATAAAATAAGCTTAATGTAACAACAATGATCATTGACAGCCCAAGCTTAGTCTAATAAACAGTTGCAGTCCTCCAGAAAAGCAGGTGTTGACCGTCTGGATATAGACACAAATGTGCATGGACTCCAGGAGTGGCCCCCAAACTTGCCATCGTTGAAAAAAAGTTACTTGTATTTTAGCAATTTACCTTTTTTTTTTTTTTTCATATAAACCCAATGATTATGTATCCAGTAGGCATGCACAGTAAAAAGCAGACCTATGACAGAACTGCCTTTAGTAGGTTACAGGACCACCCTTAAGAGCTAATATAGTTTAGATCACTTTATTTCCTCAAGGGGTGAGGGAAATACAGGGATGAAATGGAATAGAACCAATGTCTAATGGGTACTTGATATATGCCCCAAATGTTCAATTATTTCATTTCTTTACTATCTCGTGAGGGAGGAAATAGATTTCTCATTTTACAGATAGCAAGACTGAGCCCCAGAAATATTAAATAGCTTTCCCAAGGCCACAGCGGTTAAAAAAAAATCTCAGTGGTTGAGCATAGTCCTATGCACCAAAAGGTCACCTGTTCAACTCCTGGTCAGGGCACATGCACAGGGTTGCTGGCTCAATCCCTGGTAAGGAGTTCTCTCTCTCTCTCTCTCTCTCTCTCTCTCTCTCTCTCTCTCTCTCTCTCTCTCATCAATAAAACCTTTATTTTTTTTTTTAAAGCAACACAGTGAATGTTTGGACTAAGCTTGCTGTGGTCCCAGGCCTACATTTCACTATACAATGTTGTTCCAGAGAACAGTCATTGGGTCTGGATCGCTGACTCTTCTACTCCATTATCATACAGAAGCTGTGTAAAATTCCACCCCAGAATTTATTGGCTTAAAACTGAACATTTTTGCCTACAATTCTGCAATCTTAGCTGGGTATACATAGCTGGTTGATCTTTTCCTTGATCTTGCCAATAGTCACCTATGTGGATTCATTCAGCGGGTAGGTCAACAGGAGCTTGGACTTAGTTGGGACACTGGGATTCCTGGGCTTTTCTCTCAGGGCCTCTCTCATATGTGATTTCTTATGAGCTCTCTACATAGCTCCATCACGGTAGGTAACAAAATTCTTATAATGCTGATCATGGCTCCTAGACCGTAAAGGGAGAACTCAAAGCTTAGACCAAGAACTCTAGCAGCATCACCTTGCCACTTGTGGTTAGTTAAAATAAGTCACATTCCAACTCAGGTTCAAAGGGAAGGGACTACACAAAGGAATATACAGAGATGTGGATCATTGGAGGCCAGCAATGTAACAGCATTACCATAATCTTCTTCAACATTGGCATCTACTCGAAAGGTTGCTGTTTCTTCTGTTCTTTTCACTTTCCTTGCATCAGTTTTTCTCTCTTCTCCTGTTTGTTTTTTCACTTTCTCCTACCATTTCTTAGCTTTTCTGCAGTGTAAGTGGAGCTTCTTAGCCAGCTACAAATGGAGGGTTCCTTTCCTTGAGCTCAGACAACTGCAAATCACATCATGTAAGCTCTATTCTTCTTGTCAGTCTTCGCAGCTAGAGTGTCCTACCTGCAACAATTCCTGCAGTTTGATTGTTTTATTTTGATTTTACATCTGTGTTCAAAACTGGAAGTCTAGTTTAAAGGAAAATAATACATCACTACATGGGTTGGCAACTTATATAAAAGACACTTAAACATTTACCCTTGTAAGTAAAAGCTAGGACCTGTGATACCCTTCATCAGCTCTACCTGCAAGAAGGTAAGATGTCTAGGTCAATGGCTGGGCCAACAAATTAATGTTTACCATGCTTTACATGGTTTAAATTCCTTTAGTAGTCATCCACCAGACAAAAAAGGAAGAGAGGCCTGCAGGAGTCAGCTAATTCCCAGCATTATAATTCTAGTTCACAGCAGGTTGTCTCTTACAAGAGACTAAAGTGAGATCAGATTGTTTCCACTGAATCATTCATCTTGTCTGATAACTGCTTTCTGCTGTTTAGAGGGATTTCAGAGTATCAAAAAGTAATCAGGGCAAGGAGATCAGGCTGTACAGATACCACCAGCAGGAAGAGGGCAAAGGAAATGAGAAAAAAAAAATGCAAGCACCCAAGGTGAAGATCTTTGCAGAAAGAAATCATGGGTTCCCATTTGAAATATTAAGGAATTAAAATGAAAGTTAAAATCAGAGTTTCTAAATCCATTCATTGGCAATGTTTATCATTGTCTTTTCTGCTCTCTGAGGCCAGTCACTGGATCCCTGATTGTTGGATCATATCTTCATCAGATATTTGGATGCAAAATTTAAAAAAGGATTAAATTCAATTTGGCTATTTATACATAATTTGCACAAGTAAAGGAGGCAACTGAGAGAAATGTATTTGTTGTTATTTTAGACTAATGCATTGACTGTAGTCTTATCTGTGCTATGTAGTCACAATCTTCAAAAGTTGATTAAAATATACATAAATTCATACATAAATGAATTATACATAAACTTAATAAACCACTTATAATGATTTACACAAAATCTAATTAACAGTCTATGATAATTTTGGAGAATAACTATATTCTTATGTTCTCAATAAGAATAAATAGATAAATTTATCAAAGAAAATTTTGAATGAAGAATCTGAGACGGGGATAGCCATACTAGATATTTTAATTTATTACAGATATATAATTTAAATAAGACAGTATTGAAAGAAGAAAAATATATATATATAGAAAACAGACTAGATAGTGCAGAAAATAATTTTGTTGCATATAAAAATGTGCTAGAAAATAAAAGCAACATCACCAGAAAGGAAGAGCTATTCATTAACTTGTGCAGGAATAGCTGGATAGGAATTTCAAGGAAATAAAATTAATTTAAATCCAAACTTTCATAGGGTAGAACAACATGAATCCAAGATACATTTAAAAAGTTAAATATTTTCATTTTTATTTATCTATTTTGTTAATCCTGACCTGAGAATATTTTTCCATTGCTTTTCGGAGAATGGAAGGGAAGGAGGGAGAGGGAGAAACAGAGAGAAACACCCATGTGAGAGGGACACATCCTTGGTTGCCTCCCACACACGCCCCAACTAGGAGCGGGGCGCAAATCCACAGCCAAGGTATCTGCCCTTTACGGAATCTAACCCGAAACCCTTCAGTGCGCAGGCTGATTCTCTAACCACTGATCCACACCTGCTAGGGCTAAAGGGTTAAATATTTTTAAAAGGGCCTTTCCAAATGCCCACTCAAACAAGTTATTAGATCTATGAATGTAAAACCAAGGACTTCCTAAGTTTAACATTCTTTTAAGAAATTATAAAGTAAAAGACCAACTGATCATATTACATAAAATTGTAAAGATTGTACTTATGAAAAAAAAAGTATCAACAACAATTAAAAATAACAGCAACAGCATATTGGGAAAATTACATTCAGAAAATGTGGCAAAATGATAGCCTCCTTAGAAAATAAATTATTACAGCAAGAGTAAATTTTTACATTTATTATTTGTTGTTGAATATTTTTTTTGTTCATGGCCTTTGTTCAGCACAATAGCATTAATCTTTCCAAAACCCCATTTTCTTATGATATTTCCTTGTTACAGAAGTAGAGCAAATCTTTGTTGCCTATCATTCTCTGATCTTGGTTATTTCAGTACAACTTTCACACACTCACCATATCTGTATACCATCTGTATCCAATATTTATGTAATAATTTTTTTAAAATACAAATGTTTTACTTAAATAAATTTACCAGTTTTCAACCAATAATTTTTGTAAAATCATAACTTTTATGCAAATAAAATTAAAATATATGATGCAAATTTACAAGCATGAGTTAAAAAAAATACTACATAACACAGCCCTGTGTTGGAATTTACCACACTCCGTTCTGGAGGGGAAGGGGACTTTCTGTGCTATTGAGGTATTACTGTTCAGAATTTGAGTTGCTCAGACTGTAATCATTTGGATAGCAACCTTCATTTAGCCCGCACACTTTCTATGACCAGCTGGGTCACCACTTGACTATCCATGACTGCAGATATAAATGGAAACTGTGTTGTTGCAAGTCTGAACCATTGGAATTTGGCTGTGGTAGTGCACTGACCACCAGGGGGCAGCTCCTGTGTTGAGCGTCTGCCCCCTGGTGGTCAGCGCGTGTCGTGTCATAGCAACCAGTCATTTGGTGGCTTAGGCTTTTATATATATACTAGAGGCCCGGTGCACAAAAATTTGTGCACTCGGGGGGCAAGGGGGGTCCCTCAGCCCGGCCTGTGCCCTCTCGCAGTCTGGGACCCCTCGGGAGATAACGACCTGCTGGCTTAGGCCTGCTCCCGGGTGGCAGAGGGCAGGCCCAATCCCTAGGTGCAGCCCCTGGTCGGGCTCAGAGCAGGGCCGATTGGGGAGTTGGGGTGCCGCCCCATCATGCACAGAGCAGGGCAGATTGGGAGGCTGTGATGCCACCCTCAGTCACGCTCAGGGTAGGGCCGATTGGGGGGTTGGGGCACCGTCCCCTGTCACACTCAAGGCAGGGTCGATGGGGAGGTTGCAGTGCCACCCCCTGTCACGCACAGAGCAGGACCAATCGGGGTTGGGGCGCTGCCCCCGTCACCCACAGAGCAGGGCCAATCAGGGGGTTGGGGCGTCGCCACTCTCACACTCAGGGCAGGGCTGATGGGGAGGTTATGGCTCTACCCCATCACACACAGAGAAGGGCCCGTGGGGGGGGGGGGGGTTGGGGAGCTCCCCCCATCAGGCACAGAGCAGGTCTGCTCAGGGGGTTGGGGCCCCGCCCCCTGTCACACACAGAGCTGCAGGGCGATCAGGGGGTTTGGGCGCTGCCCCCTGTCATGCTGATCCCGGTGCCGGGAGGCATATTACCCTTTTACTATATAGGGTAGGGGCCTGGTGCATGGGTGGGGCCGGCTGGTTTGTCCTGAAGGGTGTCCTGGATCAGGGTGGGGGTCCCCACTGGGGTGCCTGGCCAGTCTGGGTGAGGGGCTGAGGGCTGTTTTCAGGCTGGGAGTGACTGAAGTTCCCAACCGCTCCTTTTCTTTTTTTTTTTATTCTGGGCCAGCTTTACCTTGAGGCTTGGCTCCAGCTCTTAGGCCTCCGCGGCTGAAAGTAGGATTCTGGCCTTTGCTTACAATGTTGCGAATCTGCTGGCTGAAGTCCGGCGGTATTTGTTACAATGTTTCTTAAACTGCTGGCTCAGAGGCCTGCAGCCGCAGGCGGGGAACGTTGGTTTCCTCCAACGATCCTCCGTCACTGAGGCAACCAAGCCTCATGTTAGTTTCAAGCTGCCTGGCTGCCGGCCGCCATCTTGGCTGACAGTTAATTTGCATATCTCGCTGATTAGCCAATGAAAAGGGTAGTGGTCGTACACCAATTACCATGTTTCTCTTTTATTAGTGTGGATAGATAAACATGTATCATGTAATAATATAAAAATAAAACATGTTTTTAGGAATTTGCTTGACAGGATATCAAAATCACTTCTTGATATGAAATCATATTTCAATGGAAGCCTTTTATTCCAGTGAGTGAATATGTGTAATCTAGTTTTTCTCATTTTTAAATCGTATTGAATGAAGCAATAGGCACTTTGTTTGAGGCAATACATTTTGCTGGGAATGGAAAGGTTTGTTCAAAAGTAAGATACCTGAGAAGTAAATACTGCTATGTCTATATTTTGCCTTTTTTCCTAATGACATTTGAATGTAAGATAAGATGCTCTTAATAAAAGATGACTCATTTTCTAAAATATTGCACTGCTGATTGGGTAAAATAGGTTTTAGGGAAGGAGAGCTATGGAAATGGAAAAGGAAAAAGAGTAATTTCTGAGAGTTACTGAACTGTAGATGGATTTCTAAAAATAACAGAAGTTATACTGGGTCGGCCAATTAGTTGTATTTAAAAGAGGATTCCAGTAAATGCTGGGCATTGCTTTGTAAATGGCCATTTCTAAATTTTACAAATAATTATATCCAGTTACAAAATGACCCATGGGTTTTCCCAGTGTTTCTTGCCCTTTGGTCCAAGTGGGTTTTCTCAAAGAGTGTTTACAATGGATGACTATAAAATTATTTGAAAAAATAAAAAAGAAAGGTCATGTTCAGAATGTAGGCCACCTGATGTATGACAAAAATGAAAACATAAGACGTGGGGAAAGAATAGTCATAACAATAAATAGTAAAGAAATAACTGGATATCCACAAGTGGGAAATGATTTTGAATCAATGACTTTAGATTAAAAATAACCACAGTGTGCATTTGGCATCTCATCATATAGAGCACTACTTCTCAAAGTGTGGCCCGTGCACCACCTGCATCTAAGTCACCTGGTGATAATTAAAGACACAGATTCCAGAGCCTGCCTTAGACTCATTGGTTATCTAAGAACAAGATGTAAAAAATCTGAATTTTCTCTAAATCCCCTACATAAATTTTAGTACGTTAAATCTTGGGATCCACATACAGTGTTTTGCAGTTAAGAAAACAACTATTGGAACCCCAGCTCTGCCCATAATCGGAAAAGAATCTCTCTGCATTTCAGTTTTCTCATCAGGAAAGTGTTGATAATAATAACCTTATAGATAGGCTGCGATGGTTAAATGAGATATTGTATATATAGTAGTCCCCTGACTTATTCACAACTTTGCTTTCCGTGGTTTCAGTTAACTGTATTCTGAAAATATTAAATGAAAATTTCCAGAAATGAATAATCCATACATTTTCATTTGCATGCTGTTCTGAGTAGTGTGAAGGAATCTCATGTAATCTTGTTCTGTCCTACCCAGGACGTGAATTGTCCTTTAGCCCAGGGTATCCATGTGTGTATGCCAACCAACTATTGATCATTCAGTAGTCATCTCAGTTATCAGATCAACTCTTGTAGTATCACAGTGCTTGTGTTCAAGTAACTCTTATTTTATTTAATAACTAGAGGCCCGATGCACGAAATTTGTGCAAGAGTAGGCCTTACTTCCCCCAGATGCCGGCACTGGCTTCCCTCCGGCACTCAGGACCCCGGCTTCCTTCCTCCAGCCGCCGGCAGGCACCCAGGACCCTGTCTGGCTTCTCCAGGGCCACCCACAGGCACCCGGGACCCGGGCTCGCTTTCCTCTGGCTAGGGCTTCATCAGGAAGGATGTCCAGAAGATATCCAGTCTAATTAGCATATTACCCTTTTATTATTATAGATGGCCCCAAATCACAATAGTAGTGATATTGCCAATTCAGATATGCCAAAGAGAAGCCATAAAGTGTATGTGTGCATAGGAAAAAACATAATATATATATGGTTTGGTACTATCAGCAATTTCAGGCATCTACCAGGGGTCTTGGAATGTATCTCTTGCAGATAAAGGAGACTACTGAACACTCCATATCTAGTAAACGGATTAGAAATGAAGTGTCACTAACTAAAATTTTAATTGCAAACTGATAACTTTGTACTGTGTCCCTGCACATAAAGGACAGTACCTCCACTTGTATGCCAATATGCTAGGATAAGATGTGGAGGGGGAAGACAGTGATACTGATGATCCTGACCCTGTGTAGGCCTAGGCTAATGTGTCTTAGTTTTTTAACAAAAAGTGTAAAAAGTAAAAAATTAAATAAATTTGAAAATAGAAAAATAATTATAGAGTAAGGATATAAATAAAATATTTCAGTACAACTGTGCAATGTGTTTTAAGCTAAGTGTTGTTACAAGAGTTGAAATGTTTGAAAAATTTACAAAGTTTATAAAGTAAAAACATTACAGTCAGCTAAGGGTGATTTATTATTGAGAAAAGAAATTTTCTTTTTTACAAATTTCATGCAGCCTAAGTGTACAGTGTTTATAAAGTCTACCATTGTGTACAGTAATGTTCTAGGCCTACATATTCACTCACCACTCACAGACAAACCCAGAGCAACTTCCAGTCCTTCAAGCTTCATTCATGGTAAGTACACTATACTGGTAAACCATTTTTTAACCTTTGATGCCATATTTTCACTGTATCTTTCCTATGTTTAGATAAACAGATACTTACCATTGTGTTATAAATGCCTACGTATTGAGCACAGCAAGTAGCATGCTGTACAGGTTTGTAGCCCAGGAGCACTAGGCTATACCATATGGCCTGGGTGGTAGTCTGTACCATCTAAGTTTGTGAGGTGCACCCTATGATGTTTGGAAAAGGACAAAATCACCTAAGAAGCATTTCTCAGAATGATTCCCATTGTTAAGCAACACATGTCTGTATATTAAACTAGAGGTGTGCTCTTGTTGCTTTTCTGATGCATCAATGAGCTGACAACTAACCATGTAACCATCCTCAGAGAGAAGTCCACCAGACAAGATGAGCCCAGAAGCAAGAAGGCCATAAATTACTGCTAGGGTGGAGGCTAACTGGGGTGAAAGTGGAATCACACAATGGGAAGGACCTCCCAGAACTAACAGATGTGTCTCATGAGGGAGCCAGCATTTGAACACCTACCACACAGGTGGTTTTGAGGCCAGTCTGTGTTAGTCAGAAAAGCAGGGGCAAATAGCAGGAAAGTATTGCAACCATATACCTGGTTGACTAACAGGTCCTTGTCTTTTGCTCCCTTCTTCCTTCTCTTGATAACTGACATGAGTGGAGTCAAGCTTTGTAAAGGAAGGAGAACAACTAACCCCAGAATAAAACCATTTTCCAACCAAACTTAACTCCAAGATAGGGGTAGGGAGGAAGAGCAAATGAGTGCTTGAGCACACACACACACACACACACACACACACACACACACACACACACTAGTGTCCTCATTGGCAATGGGGAAAGGAACGCTTTAAACCAGGTATGAGATTGGAATTTTAAACTGGACTAGACGGGCTTCTTGTCATGGTCACATGAAGAGGCATATGGGCTCCCCCTCCCCAAATATCTGGTTGTATGTAGATTGATAACACCACACACACACACAAATTCCAAAAAGGTATGTAAAGATTGATTACTTATATAATTGAGGTCACTGGAAAGAACAGGGAAGGTCCTTTAAGCAGGCTCAAAATTGTTTGAAAGAGCCAGAAAGGGGACTGGCCTGGGTTTATACTAGGGGTCCTCAAACTTTTTAAACAGGGGGACAGTTCACTGTCCCTCAGACCATTGGAGGGCCAGACTATAGTTTTAAAAAAAACTAGGAACAAATTCCTATGCACACTGCACATATCTTATTTTGAAGTAAAAAAACAAAACGGGAACAAATACAATATTTGTATTTGCATGTGGCCCGCGGGCCGTAGTTTGAGGACCCCTGGTTTATACTATAATTGAGGGGTGGGGCCAGGTGAGAGTTTGCCCACATGTGTGCAGGTCAGGCCTTGTGTGATTTGGATCTCCTCCCTAGGGCCAAAGGCGGGAGCACCAGGCTTTCTTATCAGCTAGCCCAGAAGTGGGACACAAAAAGAAGAGAAGGCTTAAGAGTTACTACCATTGAATATCAATAACTGAAAGCGATGGGATATTGTGGAATCTACCTGAGGCATTCATTGCTTGAGGGTCTGAGGAAAGGGAAACTTTAGCACTGTAAGAAAGGGGGAGCTCATGTTAAGTCCCCTCTATGGTAGAATGGCCTCTGAAACAGGGTGAGACTTAACACAGAGGTCCTATTGCTACTTAAGTGAGTTTTATAGAGTTGAGGAGCATCAAGAAGTACTTTAGTTATATTAGAGGACTTTTCAGTAGCATACCCCTCTATCAGCATCTATCAGACCAAGCCAGAACAGGAAAGTCCAGTCCACAGGACTTGGACATAAAGCCTCACCTGACCAGCTTTAAGATGAGGCCCTCCCACTAAAGCATCAGGTGTGATGTGGGAATGGGACTTGCAGAGACTTGACCTATTAGGCCAGATGCTGAGGGGTGCCTGCACTATAAACCAGTGGCACGTATCTTGGTACACATTAGTGTCCTCCTCAAATAAATTATTCCATTTAACATTTAATTACCAGTGTAAAATAGTTCAAAGGCTCTAAGTGGAATTATTTTAAAATGGAAACCTAGTTTAGGAGAGAGGAGATACTTTGGATTAGACGAAATATCTATATATATAAAAGCCTAAGCAACCATCTGACTGTTTGACCACTTGACTGGTAGCTATGATGCGCACTGACCACCAGGGGGCAGACACTTAACGCACAGGCATGGAAACAGGGAACAGACTGATGAATCTCAGAGGGAAGGGGGAGGGGGGCAGGAAGAGATTAACCAAAGATCTTATATGCATACTAGAGGCCTGGTGCATGTATTCGTGCACTGGTGGGGTCCCTCGGCCTGACCTGCGGGAATCGGGCTGAAACCAGCAGTCCGACACTCCTAGAGAGGTCCTGGATTGTGAGAGGGTGCAGGCCAGGCCAAGGGACCCCACTGGTGCATGAATCCATGCACTGGGCCTCTAGTGAATATTATAAAATAGAGTATCATCTCTTTTCCATAGTGTTTAAAGGTTATTCCCCATAACCCTAATTTAAGGCCTTCAGGCTTTTAAATTAAACTGAAGTTTCAAAAAAGCACTGTGTGTTAAAGCAGGGATTATATATCCCTCTTCCCTTTTCATGGCATATATATATATATATATATATATATATATATTTATCCCAATGCACGAAATTTGTGCAAGGGGCTCGGCCCTCACATCTGTGGCAGCTTGCCTCAGCCCTCACAGCCCCAGCTTCGTCCAGAAGGACATCCGGAAAGTCATTTGGCTGTCCGGTCTAATTAGCATATTATGCTATATATATGTGTGTGTGTGTGTGTGTGTGTGTGTGTGTGTGTGTGTGTGTGTGTGCTATAACTTCTGAATTTATTTAGGGCTGTTTGCCCAAATCTGCTAATATTTGGAATTACCTGGGAACCTGGAAATTAACAATATGGATTCCTAAGCCTCATTCTACACCCACTGCATTAGAATATCCTGCAAGAGAGTTTATGGACTTGTAATTTGGACCAGTGACTCCCTCCTTCCAGATGATTGATGCCACTCCAACATATGACCTCATGTAGGACCTCTATTGGACTGATAAGGTCTCTAATGTCAGCTGAGAAAAGCCTGGAGCAGTAGGAAACCGGCAGTTTTGAGAACATATGAAGTGCCTTTCCTATTTGCTCTAATAGCACCCTGTCCACATCACTATTAAGCACAGTTCACATACTGTTGCCTCTTAGATATACACTTTTCCCCAAGACTAAGCTTCTTGAAGACAGAAAACAAGTGTTTCCTAAGGTGGAATTTTGGCAATTAGGGCAGATTATTTATTGAGTAAATGTAAGCATGAAGGAATGAATTTATACATGGATACAATGGATACATGAATACATGATGTGATAATTGCATTAATTAAAAGGATTCAAAATAATTATGAAACAGGCAGGTAACAAAAAGTCAGTTGTTTGTTTTGAAAGAAAGCATATATGACCATTATTTTCAAAGAGTGACCTATATAACCCAGCACCATAAAAACCTGAGCACTAAAGTTTATGTGTAATGAAAATGCAGTAAAACCCTCTCAAGGTCTTTAGTGAAAAGCAGCTGCTAAAATTCTTAACAGAGAGAACATTCTAAGAAGAAGTAAAATATGCCCATGTATATAACCTAAAACCATGCATGTGTTATGCAAGAAACCTTTATAAGTAGGAACTTGTTAAACATTTGTACTGTAATTTTTATTCATTTATTAGCTTGGGTTCTTGCCTGGCATTGACATGTTTCTCTTTGTTGAAGAATTTTATGCTTTCCTATCTATCTATTTGTATGAACATCTATGTTTATGCCATACTTTTTTTTACTCTATATAGTATCTAACATACAACACTACACATATTGATACTTAATAAAGGTTATTTGAGCATGAAGATTTGATTACTGGAAAATGGTAATTGAATATTTAATAGAAGATGACATCTTTGAATTTAAATGTGCACCCTTTTTTAAAATGGTAACTAGAAATAGTTGGGGAAAACCTTAAAGAATGAGCTATTATGTTTCTGGGTTATGTCAGCAATAATTCTCTACTATATTAGTTCCTTCAAAGGTGAATGGTTTTTTATTATGTTATAACCTTAACTTGCCATCTATTATGAAACAGTGTATGAAGCTTAAATTTGGGATTTTCAGCTTCACAAGCTCTCTAACAATTATGAACTCTAACTGACTTCATAATTAGGTCTAGACAAGGTTAACAATCACCTGCCATTCTGTTAATGTTATTGTTCATCTGTGAACCTTGCAAATTCTTGTAAGTAACTGTGATATTTGCTTTCAAAAACAAACATTCTTATAACCTTTCAGGAGTGAAAAATCTTACCACAAATCAGGAAGACTCTTGGAGCTTGAGAGGCACCTTCAAAACCAACTCTGTCCACTTGGGGGAAGAGAACTCCAAGTTGAAGAACATTAAAAGTAAGGAACTTTTTCTTTTTTGTTGTTTTTTTGTTGTGTGTTAATCCTCACCCCAGGACATTTTTCCATTGGTTTTTAGAGAGAGTGAAAGGGAGAGGGAGAGGCAGAGAGAGAGAAACATCAATCTGAGAGAGACACATCAATTGGTTGCCTCCCGAATGTGCCCCAACCCGGGGCCAGGAATTGAGCCTGCAACCAAGGTACATGCCCTAAACTGGAATCAAACCCATGACCCTTCAGTCTGCAGGCCAATGTTCTACCCACTTGGCTAGGGCAGGAATTTTGTCAATATAAACCCTGCCAGGCAGAGTTGGGATCAGAACTCTGGTCTTTCTAATCAAAATTCTTGGCAGTGTCTCACACAAATTCAAGGAAAACATTTTATAAAACAAGACAAAATTTACCCAGGGTAAAGCATTCAGGAGCTATGCTTTTGTGAAACAATATTCTTGTGATTATGCTACTAGACGACTCTCAGATGGTCAGATAATTTACAGAAACTTCCTCCTGTGGGCAGCATCTGCTGTTGCTATATATGATTTGCTGAGTGTTTTTCTCAGTAGACTATATACTTTGGTTACTGAATAGTCAGCATCCTATGAACTATATGTTCATATATAGTTCTTATGAACTATAACTTACTTTCCACATGGTTCTCAGTAGTGACCAGGAATTTAATAATAATCACAGGTGTTTGCCTCTGATATAAAAAACATTTCCCAAGGTGATATTAAGCTTACTACCATTAAGAAGGAAGCCTTTCTTAGTTTATCTCAGCTCTCTCTCTCTCTCTTTCTCTCTCTCTCTCTCTCTCTCTCTCTCTCTCTCTCTCTCTCTCTTTCAACTCAATTAGTAAGAGGTGGAGAAAGAATTTTAAGACAGGAATGTTTGACCTCAAACTCTGTGCTCTTAGCCATTATTCTGCACTGCCATCAAAGTGACCTGTTCCTCCATCCTCCATGGACCAGCCTGAGCTAATGGACACCTCCGGTAACCTGATGCATACAATTCAGGGTCCTTGCTCAAATGTACCATAACCTAGGACTCTCTTTGATCCTGTCCCTGTCATGCATGGGGGAAACACAGAAAGTTGCTTGTCATGCATGTTCAATATTTTGTTCGCCTTCAAGATTATTTTCCCCTTGGATGAAAGCCTTCTGGAATCAAATTTTCCTGGTCACCAGAACCTCTGTTCCTCTCTAGAATATATTCTTTCATGATAAAAAGTACTCTTTACCACTTAGACCTGCCCTTCCCATGCATACTGAACGCAAAGCAACCCAATTTAACGAGAACATGGCTAGCCGACCACAGGCCATAAATGAATAAGCCTTTATTCTGGATACATTTGACATAATAGAAATTATTCTCAGAAGAGAGTTATCAATTTAAGATATACAATTTGGGGAGATAGACCACTGATTCTACTGCTGAGCTATTCTTTCCAGCATAGTCCAATGTGTCTTTACAAAGAGCAGGCTTCACGTTGCAGTCAGAGCGTGGACATGGGAGTCCTGGAATAATCAGGAAGCCACCCAGTTGTACAGCCTTTCATTCTCTCATTAGGTCATTGTCTTCTTCTTTCAGCCTTTTAGAAAAAGAAAAATATTATTCCCCATGGCAACATCTAAAACATTACATTGGGCCCATGTAGAAAGGAATTTCAGAATAAAAGCAACATTTTTAAGCAGTGGAAAGATAATTCTGAAGTGCTCTGTCATAGAAAATATTTAAGGGTAGAAAGAGTTGGAGGCCTAGGGTTTGCAAGAGACAAATTGTCATTTATCACTTCCCGCCCAGCCCCTCTCCTCACCCCCTTTTCTTTCTACTTTTTATTCTTGTCACCCAATGTTTCCTCATTCATTCATTCCTTTTGCAGACTTGTATTGTGCATCTCCTATATTCTAGGGAGACTTAATACTAGTTCCTCAAAATGAAGACAGAGTGTAAACTAGAAGGCAAAAAGCATGATTTTGGACTCAAAGAAGCAGAAGCATCTAAAAAGAAAAAAGAAACAAAGAGAGAAAGGAAAAAGAAAAGGCAGGAGTGGTGGGAGCAATAGTAGGTAATTTTGTGGACTGTCAACCACCCTAAGGTATTATTATGGATCCTTATTGATTGTGAAAATGACTACGTTTGCAAATGAAGCGCAAATAGAGACAAGGACACATGAGATGTTAACTGGGAAATTATGTACTTCATTTGGTGATACAAATTGTTGGTATGGCTGAGCTAGAGTCAAGGCTATGAAATGCCCTTGCTATTTGGGGTCAGAGGAGGGGATGTGACATGGAAAGGGAAAGGAGATGTGATAAGGAGTGGCTGGTGTGCAGAACCATCTCTTAGCTCTCTTATAAATTTATAGTGCTAGTTTTTGTGAAGTTAGTTTTGTACTTGGCTTAGCAGATAATTACAGAAGATGAGACAGGTAAGTGCTGGAGGAAGATGCTACTGATGTGATTTTTATATCCTGGTGGAGGGCTGACTGTTTAAAGGTCTTGGCTCCTGCCAGCCTGGATTGGGTTGCTCCTGTGGTATTAAAAAATAAGTAATCCAGAAGAATTTGATGTTGAACCATGTTGGTCTCTGTAAATGTCTTAGTGGAGCTATAAAGCAAGACTACATTTCAGTTGGCACAGGTGGAATTTTACATCATGAGAATGGTTATTCCTACTGTTGATCAATTTGGAATAGATTATTACTGGGCCAGGAATGTGGCCTAGAATAAATCTTTATCTTTGAGAAAGATACTCCTCTCCTTCCTGGATCCTGCCATGAATGGTCTTGAACTCCAAAGCTTAGGTACTCATATTCCTGGTGAAATGGGTCAACTGACCTCTACAGGGTGGGAAAAATTTATAGGCTAGAAAAGAAGTGACCCTTTGCATGAACCAGAATATGTCTTTTCCATCATCCTTGTTGTTTAATTAAATCACTTAAAATATTACAATCTTGTCTTAAAGACACTGGGGAGAATTAGGGAAAGAGCTTGCTTCATGCATGGAATGGCATAGGTAAATGGAGGTATGCACACCCACCTGTCCCCCACAAAGTAGAGTGGTAGTAGCAGAAACAGTCACTCTTAAAGGACATCTACACCCAGCAGAGTGGTGGTCCTGTCACAGGACCTTTGGAATTGCAGTTTTCAGAGTCCTGGGGACAGTTAGAGCAGAAACAGATGAGCCAAAGGACAAGAAGGCCCTGATTATGAATATCAAGAAAGCAGTAATGGGACTCTCAGAAAGAACTGGTAGGCAATGTCCAATTTCTTAAAGTAATTAACTTTGAGTATAAATGGAAAAAAACCCAAAAAACTTCAATTAGAGCCAAATCAGTGAAGTTTTGTACTCTGACTGGCAAATATCCTTCTGACATGATCCAGGAGCCAAGCAAGTATTCTAAATACCCCACCACTGTCATCTGTTGTTCGTACAAGCCAGCCCTGATGATGAAAACTGCCAACAAACCTGTATTACATGTTTTTTTGTGTTCCATATACAGTGCTAACACTTTAAAATAATTCTTAGGATAACATTTTGGGTTTCATAACACAAGCCTCCTTTTGTCAATGAAATCTGCAGCTTTAAAAGGTTAAATAAATTGCCCAACATCAACAGCCAGTAAGTGGTGGAGCAGGGACTCAAACAGAGATCACTTGTTCTAAAGCCTGAGCTCTTGACCATGGTGCTGTGCTGTCCATCAAGAACCAACACTAAAGGCAAGGGAGGGGGGAGGAGTGGAGAAAAAAGGATGGAACTAATATAGTATAATTCCACCATTTTAGGACATATCTTCGATATAATCACTTTTTAAGGAAAAGAAAGAAATAAAATATTTAAAGTATATAAACTGTAAGATAACCCCTGCTTTCAGAAATATTAGAGTAAGATAAATGAGTATCATAGGCTATGGGAAATATAGCATATTAAGTGCTTCCCAGGTTCCAAGGCATTTGCATATCATCTTGCTTAACATTCATAATGATTCTCATTGAAGAAAATGACTTGCTCAAAGTTATGTAACTGGTCAGTGATAGCACCAGAATTGAAACCCATACCTGTCTGAGTATTAGCTCAAAATTGAGGGGATACAAAGCCTTCACTCCTAATCTTCTCTTCTAAGACAGGATCCCATGACTTCACACTTGAAAGAGTGTCCTTCGATGTTGTTTCTGTAATGGCTGCTCCTGAAAGCAATGCAGGTGAGAGTTCTACAATCACATTCAGACTTTTTGGATGCATTAGAGAAAATGATTGTGGCCCCGGCAATTTAGCTAGTAACCACCACTTTCAAGAGGTTTCCTTTAGAGCCAAGTTACTTATGTGATTTTTAGCCAGTTTACTTTGGAACCTAACACTACACTAAGGTTGTTCAAGGCATCCTATGTGAAGGTTATTATTATTTCTCACCTAGAAAAAGATATAAATAGATATATTTCAATGTGCCAGCTTCTTGAAATATGTAATATTCTTCTTGGTGTATACACATTTGGAAACTACAATAAATGTTCTTGGAAAATTAATTTAAACGGATATTTATTACTCTTATGGTTAAAAGAGTTAAATGTAAAAGTGTCCTGCTTATCATGAAGGCATAGCTTAACTACAGGGAGTATATGCCTCAGTGAGTAAAAGAATTCTGAAAAATTTAATTGCCATGAAAGAGACTTACAATGGAAAGTCCAAATAATTGTTGAAAACTGACAATATCATAATATATATAGGCATACAAATGTGTGAATACATGTATGTGAATGTATACACATGCCCACATTCATGTATACACTTGGAGGAGTCATTTGAACTAAAAAAAAAAGTAATAGGTATATAATATCCCCAGATAAAAATATATTCACATGTTATCACAGGCATAAACACATGCATATGTAAATATATATATATATATATATATATATATATATATACCTTTCATCAAAGAATAGTTCTGAAAAATTGACAGTAAGTTATATATTTTTTTTAAATATATTTTATTGATTTTTTACAGAGAGGAAGGGAGAGAGATAGAGAGTTAGAAACATCGATGAGAGAGAAACATCGATCAGCTGCCTCCTGCACATCTCCCACTGGGGATGTGCCCGCAACCCAGGTACATGCCCTTGACCGGAATCGAACCTGGGACCTTTCAGTCCGCAGGCTGACGCTCTATCCACTGAGCCAAACCGGTTTCGGCTGTAAATTATATTTTTATTGAAATTAATTTTAATTAACTTGAGCCAATATTAATTGAAGTACTTTTTTCTTTCTTTAATTTATTATTGCTCTCCCTTTTGTTCCACTTAAATTTTTAAAAAAATTTGTTTGTTACATTTTTTAACATTGAGGTGGAATTGACAAGTCACTTTTTTTAAGTTAAAGGCTCTTAAGTAATTTATATGATTTACAAAATAGGAGTGTGTTTACGCTTGTCAAATCATATGTTAAATGTGTACATGTATGATATTCATGTTAGTCACTCAATGAATATTTATTTAGCACCTACTGTGTACCTAGTACTCTGCCATGTACTGGAGAAGTGTGTGTGTGTGTGTGTGTGTGTGTGTGTACATACTCACACATGTGTGTAGATCGAATCATAGGTGGATGTTTAACCACTGAGTCATGCCGGCTGGGCTTAAGTGGATTCACTTTTAAGTGCTCTTCTTTTTTGGGTACTAAGTATCTTTATATATTGAGAACAACTTATAGTTAATTTCAGGGGGAAAACTAGAACTAAAATATGACATTTGTAGGTCGATGACCAGGAGACTCTGCAGCGGTTCTCAACCTGTGGATCGCGAACAATGAAAATACATCCTGCATATCAGATATTTACATTACG
This sequence comes from Myotis nattereri, assembly GCF_964212035.1. Lineage (NCBI taxonomy): Eukaryota > Metazoa > Chordata > Mammalia > Chiroptera > Vespertilionidae > Myotis > Myotis nattereri. The sequence goes on from NC_138087.1 coordinate 48,860,243, forward strand.
ATTCATAACAGTAGCAAAATTACAGTTATGAAGTAGCAACGAAAATAATTTTATGGTTGGGGGTCACCACAACATGAGGAACTATATTAAAGGGTCATGGCATTAGGAAGGTTGAGAATCACTGGACTGTAGATAGATAGACAGATACACACACACAGAAGTAAGGTACATATTTAGAACCCAAAACTTATTGAAATAATAAAAATTTCTTGGTCTTCCAGCAGTGTGTTGGTCCTTGGGAAGGAATTAACTACATATGGAACTGAGCTCTCCTGGGCACTATAAGCAACACAATCTATCCTTAATCTCAATCTTTTCATATAGACCAGACATTTACACTTGATTCCCATAAGCAAATTCAGGCCTGTAGCCAGATAATCCAATATATTAATTTTAAAGTCCACTCTGAAACTTCAAAGTTAAGAACAGATTGAAAACATTATTCCAAGCAGAAAAATGCACGTTTGGATCTTTAAACTACACTACTGGTAGGCTGCATTAAAACACACACACACACACACACACACACATACACACACACACACATACACACACACACGAAGGATAGATGAACTAAAGGTATCTGATGAGCATTTCAATGTAGTTTAGCAATCACTTCTCTGTGAGTCCAGAACTGTATGTTTTTGAAAGTCCTTCAACAGTTAAGTAATACCAAGAAATTGGCAACCTCGGGCAATAAATTACTTTGATATTCACCACAACACAACAACAAACTGGCTGTCAAGTTTGGCAACCCTTTGAAAAGAGGAGGGCCTGCTTTCTGAACTCTGAATGGAAACATTATTTTCCCTCCACTAGAAGCCATCATCACTCTTTCACCATAAGGAAGGTCACACCATCTTTCACAAAAGATTTGCCTGCTTGTAATTACTGCCTGCAGCGTACAGACAAACGCAATCTTTTAAAATGCTAACTGTGTTATACTTATACCCAAGGGATCCTGAGTAGAAATGTAGGAAGGCGGCCTCACCAGTTTGTCTTAGCGAGACCTTCCAGTGCTGATTGAAAACAGCTGAGCTAAATCAACAGTTACCTTGAGCCAGGGGCCTTTGGAGAGCAATTAGAGTCAAGGCTTGGGTTTTGAACCCAATATGCTCTGTCAGTCTCAATGATTTGTGTTTGTTGTACTCAGTCTCATTTCCTGCATGAAATATGAGGCTGTATAAAGAGGGAAAATTCCCAAGATTAAAAAATATTTGACCTCAGTGCATTTGTGAGCATAGCAGTACACATGTCTAAATGACCATTTGGGTTTGTAGTACAAAGTTCTATTGATGTTGGCAGCCGGAGCTTCCCAGTCTCAAAGCCACATGAATGGTTTTGAGTTTCAGTCAAAAAATGTTTTCCACATGCTTTAGTGTGGGCCAATTTACACAGTAGATTTCGCGGAGACTGCGGCCAAGTGCTTCATAAAGGGCTGCCTTCTCTGGGATCAGGGAAACCACAACAGACACATTGCTAATGCAATCTAATTATCTGCTTGAATATTTTTCCAGATGTATCCAATGTCTAAAAATAATGCAATAAAAAAAGGTATTATTTGGCTCCCTCGCCTGAAACAGTGGCATAAAGAACCTGTTTGTCTAGAGGGAAAATTATGACATTGTACTTCTATGACTGCATTTACATCAGTCAAACAAAACGATACCCACAGTGTGAGCCCTGCTTTCTGTATGAATGAGTCTTCCAAACCGAGACCTTGGTTTAAGAGATCATTTCTTTACATAAAGGGGGGACCCTCTCAGATATAAGTTAATTCCTCTCATTTGTGGTTTCCTAACTTGATTGAGGTTGGTTAGTGTAATTCATCACAGAGAGCCCATGCTTTTTCCACTATGCTCATTGTAAGCCTCACACAAAGGGGCAGCAGACCATTTCCCTCCTATCAGGGGGGTAAAAATCTTGTACCTAATACGTGTGATTTTTACCCTGTCCCCATAGAAATCCTGGCTGTTGTGAAGATCTTAATGTCCCGCTTTTGTTTTTATCTGGCAGAATTTGATTTTGTATAGCAAGGCCCATACTTCAGCCGAGTTTCCTTTGTGTCATTTGGATCTCAGCTAGTTCAGCAGATACACGGTGTTATGCCAGGTTATTGTTCAAGTTGCTGGCAGTGATGTTTATTCCTGACATATCCAGCTGCCTAGAATGCAAGCACATTCAGAAGGAATTTGTTAACTAAATTGAGAGGTCAGTCTCCCCAACCTGTGTCCCTACCTACACTTTTAACAAAGACTCTAGAATGAACCATAAAAGTCCAATAAATCACCATAGCTAGGCAAAACGCATGTGCGCGCACACACACTTTTCCAAGAAGCTAAAAAATCTTACGAAAAGTTTTCTTTCTCTTTTCTTTTCCAAATTCCCCTTCTGGCAGCAAAGGCAGGGGTGGGGGGTAGGGGCGGGGGAGCATTCTGCAGTGCACCTTTCAGGAAGGAGTAAATCTGAAGCAAGACATTACCTGTTAACTGGTCTCAGTCACAACCACAAAACCACTGTGCTAGCTTCTCTAATTCCCATACTGCACCCCTGACGTGAGCAGAGATGCCCAGCATGCGCTGAAGTTGTGGCTGAAACTAAAGAAAAAGTGAGTGAGTGCCAAAAGCTTCTGGGAGCTAGTGATGAGCAAACAAGTCCTCCCAGGCTGGTTCACTCCATGCTCCTTAATTGAGCTGTTCTCCTTGCAATGAGCTCTCACTGATTTATTTGACTATTGTTTCTGGTGAGAGCTTGAAACCATATCCTCATCCACTCCACTGGCTGGTGGTTGTTTTATTCCCTTGACTGGGATACAGTTTCAAAATCTGTTCATAGTTCCCTAAAAAGATGTCCCTAGGGAATGAGGTCACTAGGGTTTTTCCAATTAGAAAAAAAAAAAAATAAACAGCTTCATTCTTTTGGTAATCCTTTTCCATTATATAACCCCTACCCCCAAGCCATGTATGATTACCCTATTTCCAAGTATCATCCAGATGTTCTCAGGGAAGGGAGGGAAGACAAGAGATGCAATGAGATGCCAGTCACTTGGCAAATAGAGAATATTTTATTTAAAAGAGGATTGTGTTTCAAATGTGTACTTATAATTTAGTTGTTTGGAATTCAGTCTGTGCTTTCTTGGAGAAGGGATATTATTGATGGGAAATAGGCTCTCACAAAGACCTTCTAATCCATAATGAAACCTGTAATTTATGTAAAAGTATTATATTAGGATACAAAGTCTAGTTCTAAGGTGCAGAGCAATCTCTCATTTAGGTAAGAGCCTTGACCAGAGTTAAGGAATAAGAAGGAGAAGAATTTGTTTCTGAACTACTAGTAGGGTTGTCCAAACAACATTTTGGAAGAGACAAACCTTGTTTGGCCCCCTCTCCAGAAACTCATCTATAATTTTTCTCTCACAATAATCTTTCAGGTCCTAATAGTTTCATGTTTCTCTAGATTTTTGTTTTTTATTGTGAAGCCCTCCCTTCCCGTTGTCTTAAGTGTAGAAACAATTATATGCAGCCCTTCACTGGTCTTAATCAAAATCCCTTGGTATCATCAGAACGAATGCCTGGTGATCAAATGATTTGCTCTAAGGTATGAATAACATCAAAATCATCTCAGGCTATTTGCATTTTCAAAAAGCATGCAAATTAATCCCACATAATCTTTAATCTGTTCACTTCAGGCAATGTGATAAAATTGAAAAATAAAATTCAAACACTTGAGGGGAAAACAAGATTTGGTGTCTGGATCTCAACCCATAGGCAGGTCTGCCCAGCTCATGGCTTTGCTCTTGAAGTACGTGCTCCGACTTTGCACATATGGTCTCTCCCCAAGGCTCTGTCTTGTGGAGAAGGGATCCTTTCGTTCACTTCACTAACTCTCTTTGCTAAATCCTTTGTTCGATTGTAAATGCGAGACTGCAGTAGAAAAGGTGGAGCTCTGAGATCTAAATTTCAGTCTTAGAAAATGCTACTATAACCTTCATAATTGTTTTCGGCAAACAGAGTCACAATATTTTTTTTTTTTTTAATTTGTCACAGAGCAAACTATGAAAGCAGGCACTTTGAACTGAGTTGTTAGATATTAGACTTCCATGGGTCCTGAAATTGGCTATGTTGGTTTTAGAAGTCTGGGTTTTGGTTTCCATGGTTTTGAAGATCAGAACATAGTGTGGAACAGTGTTTCTCTAAGAGTAGTCCATAAATAATTTGTGTCCTTTTCAGCAAATAGTTTAGAAATTTCAGAGGAAAAAGAGATTAAGAAAATTTTCTTCACAGATATTTAACACATTTAAAATATAAGACTGAATGTGATTCTCACTGTCTGCTGTGCTCTCTTAATAGTCAGTAGCATCCTAAAGTGCAAGCGCTTTGATGATCAGGACTCAGGTCCTAGTCAAATAATTAGATCTAATGCATTGAGGTTAATTGATATTTATATCATTAGCATGTTACTGTTTGCACTAGTTACATTTGCTTTTTACAAACAATTGTTACTGTTCATGTTTCTTACTAGATTTTTAATTTATTAAAGAAGTATCACATACAGAAGTCGTTTACACAAACATAAGGATAGTTATAAAAGTAGTGACAGAGATATATCTAAAAGCAGATATAGAAAGTGAAAATAAAAAAATCCAAAAACAAACAATGGAAAATTGTACTTAAGAAGACTTCAAATTATTTTAACCTTGATGTGTAGTAAATTGCTTTTTATAAAACTTGGTTAAGTCATGGCATGAGGGCATCAAAGTTTTGCCTGTAAGTATTACATTACATACCTCTGTGGTTTAATAAATGATTTTTTTTCCTATGGAAATATTTTCCAGTTTTAAATTGCTGGATTTTATTGCTAAATCAACTGGGGATATCGAAACTACAGAGGCATAACTAAGAAGTTACATTCCTTGTAGCAAAAACAGGTGGAGGTGCAAGTCAGACTTTTCAAGGTAGCTGGCAATATTAGCTGCAAAGTTAATAACAAATAATGAACTCAAAATGAAAGCTTAATAAGTATTGGCAAAATTTCCCCATCATTCAACAATGGTATATGATGGAACGTGAATGGCTTATAATGTGTGTGGCCTAACAGTGGTCGGCAAACTCATTAGTCAACAGAGCCAAATATCAACAGTACAATGATTGAAATTTCTTTTGAGAGCCAATTTTTTAAACTTAAACTATATAAGTAGGTACATTGTTATTAACTTAATTAGTGTACTCCTAAGGCTTAGGAAGAGCCACACTCAAGGGGCCAAAGAGACGCATGTGGCTCGCGAGCCGCAGTTTGCCGACCACTGTCGAGATATTGTGCTTTCCTGTTGGGAAAACCACTGTTGAGTAAGGTATGAAAAAGGTTTTGCCTGACATGTGGCATGTGCATGGAGGAGAAGAGCTTCTGATTTTTTGTTCTATTGACCCTTCAAATCTATGCTAGAAAAAACTATTAGTCTGTCCCTGTTTTTCTGAAGCATAGTATATACTGGGAAGAGAGTATTGGTACTGTTACTAACAAGGCATCAGGTGTGTGCCCAGTAAGGAAAAGGATTGTGACAGACCATCAGTGTACACACTTTGCTATTTGTACAGAATGGCTGGCAATCAACAATATGCCTCTGAACCTTGGTTCTGTGTAAAAAAAAAAACAACAACAAAAATTTGTGGATATAATCAGATAGCAATACATGTCTTTTGTGCATAATCTGGGAAATAAGATTCTTCTTTTTCACACTGAAGTATGTTGGTTTCCAAGAGAAAATTTTTGTAACTTTTAAAATCATGAAATATAACACACATACAGAAAGGTGCATAGCACCAAAATGTACAATATAATGAATCAATAGAAAGTGAGCACCCTTTAACCACTAATTAAGTAAAGAAATAGAATCTTGTCTACACTGAAAAAGCAGCCCCTAGCCCTGGGTATCCCTTCTCAATTATATTTCCTTTATTCCTTTAAGATTAAAAAATGCGATATTAATATGTATGATCATTTCTTCTTTGATATTCTCTGTACTTTTATTGCTTTTTATATAGCCCTAAATAAAATGACTAATATTTACTGGTTTTAAACTTTGTATAAATGCATAATTATTTTTTTTAATAAACAATGTTTGTAAAATTTAATTAATTTGCTTTACATAGCTCTAGTGTAATTGTAGTACAAAATTCCACAGTTAAATGTTCATTGTACATAAATTTAAAAGTGATATGTAATCATACATAACTTCCATTATATTAACAACCACAATTTATTAATCCATTTTAAGATCTTGCTTCCTGATGGGTGTTAGGGTTGTTTTCAACTATTGCAAAAATTATTGCCATGAACTTTCTCAAACATATTTTCTGACATACATGTGAATGCATTTCTCTAGGTATATACCCAGGAATGCAATTGTTTGATATTGTTTTATCATAAGATATTGTTTTGTTACAGTATGTATGGATAAGAACAATACATCTAAAGGGGTTGAACCAATTTTCAGGCACATCAGCACTATGTGAGAGTTCTGCTCCATATCTTCAACAACACTTGGTATTGTTAGACTTTTACACTTGCCCAACCTGTAAATGGGTAGAATAACATCATTTGCTTTAATTTACATTTCAATGTGGGAATTATGTAGATGAATCTTTGAAATTACACATGCAAAAAATATCTTCATAAAATTGGCAATAATAGTAAAAATCTTTATATTATTTGAAGTGATTCATTCCAGTGATATGATTCAATATATTGTCGAATAGCGTGAAACTATTATTTTAAAGCTGGAATGTCATAACTTTTAATATTAATTATTATAGCATTCTAATGTTTATCACAAAACTGATCTTGTTACACAAAGTCTGCTGTTTTTATATTTTCTCAACACTTGATATTTTGCTTCATTTGTTAGAGAAATAATTTAATGATTAATGGACTTCATTTAAAAATTACACTCAAGTAACAAACAGAATATAAACAAATATTTTCCAGATGTTACTATTACTAAAGGGTAATGGTGGTAATTTATTTACTGTGTCTTCCGACTTGAAACTTTGAAGCCTCCAGCTTCCATTTACATTCTGCTTGCTGACCTCATTGGTGTAAGACAAGCATGTCAAACTCGCAGCCAGCGGGCCTCGTGCCTAGTTTATTAAAAGAGGCATATGGCCCACCATCCACGAGTAAGAGAACTGAATGCTATTTCCAGAGAATTCTCTCCATAATTTTTGGTTCAAAGTACAATAAGAATATCAAATTTTCTGAGAATCTCCAAACAAATGCTAGCATTTCAATGATGTATGTTGCAAAAGGACATGTTAGTACTAGATGTACCAGTTAATAATGCAGATTTTTTTCAATAGATGGAGTTACACATATGTTGACATATATGTGATTTGATATGTATGCTATATTGTTGTATTGACAGCAAGCTTCAAAACTTCATATGTCAAATTTGCTGAAGGTGTTAACATCATAGATATTTTTACGCTTAAAAATGTTGAATTTCGTGCCAAAAAAAGAGCATTTGCAGGACATTATAATTTATTACTTTATTTTGAAGAAAAAGTTATGTACTTCAGGAAGCTTATGGTGAACATGCTCCATCTCAAGATCCTTGTGAACGCTGGTTTAAACGGTTTAGAAGTGATGATTTCGATGTGAAAGACAAAGAACGTCCAGTCAATCGAAAAAGTGTGAAGACCAACAATTACTAGCATTATTGGATGAAGATGCGAGTCAAACAAAAAAAAATTTGCATAAAGATTAAACGTTGCTCAGCAAACAATTTCCGATTGTTTATAAGCAGTGGGGAATATTTTAAAGGAAGGAAAATGGGTGCCACAGTCACTGAACGAAAGACAGATGGAAAACCAAAAAGTCATCAGTAAAATGTTGCTTCAACGGCACGAAAGAAAGTCTTTTTTGCATCGAAGTGTGACTGGCATTGAAAAGTGGATTTATTTTGAGAATCCCAAATGCACAGAATCATGGGTTGATCCAGGTCAACCATCAACATCGACTATACTGGGTCTACCGGTTAATAATGGCGGATTTTGTAATCAAAGAAAACACGATAATTTCAAGAGAACCATCAAAAGTGCTTTGCTAGTATTTTTAAAAATTGGGATGGGAAAGGGTAGATAATTTCACAGCAAATTAAGAAACTATAAAAATAATGAAATAAAAATTATTGTAATTAATGCATTTAATTGCACATTAAACAAATAAATAAGATTAATAAACTAGAAGACAGGTTAGTAAAAATATCTAGATTGAAACAGAGAGAGAGAAGAAAGCATGCTTTAAAATCCATAGGGACACAGTGAAAAAGACTTAACTTATATGTAACTGGAATCCAGAAAGAGAAGTGACACAAAGTAGGAGACCAGCTTTTTTAAAAGATCAGGGCCTAGAATTATCCAAAACTGTTGAAAGGCCAACTGATTCAAGAATATCTATAAATCAAAAGCAGGGAAAAATCAAAGAACATCACACCTGGACACATCATAGTAAATCCGATGAAAGACAAAGACAAAAAGCAAACCCTAAAAGTGTCTGTAGGATTAAAAGGTATGTTACCTTCAAAAGAACATTAAAGGGATGGTTAAATTTTCAATAGTGTGATTTTTTTTCCCCTAAATGTTTGCAAAAAATCACTAAAGGATCTATCAAGGCAGGAAATACTTTTTGTGAGATACTTTTAAATTTATATTCAATTCATTATAGATATTAGAAAGTTTACATTTTCTATCTTTCTTTCAATTTGATAGTTAACTTTTAAAAAGAATTTGTTCATATCTTTTAAATTTTAAAATTATTAGAATAAATTTAAAATCATATACTCGGTGTTTTTTTTTAAAGTGTACTTGGAAGGAATATCCTCTTTAATTTGCATGCTATCAATAATTTATGAATTTTTTTCTATTTTTTCTGACATTCTTCCTCGTGATTTTTAATTTTTATTAATACTTTTAAAGACTAAATTGGGGGCTTTGGTTATTTTTCTTTATTGTATTGTATTTTTTATTTCATTGGCTATATCTCTTAAATATTTTATTTCTTCTATTTATTTGACTTTAAATTGCTGTTTATTTTATAGCTTCTTAGGTTATTGCTTATATCTTTGGTTCTTAGGTTTTTCCCTAATGTATTTATTTTTACCTATAAATTTCCCTCAGTAATTGCTTTAAATCATTTTATGTGGCCCACAGAACTTTAACACCAGAAGACATTCTAAGAATTTCTGTGTTCTAATGGCCAACTTCTCTCATTAAAATAGGTGCACTTTTTTCAAAAAAAATTAGTAAATTCTACCCAGAAATATAAAAAAGAATAATACTATATCTAAGGAGGCTTTATTTCAGTAATTCAAAATTGGTTTCACAATACACAAATCAATAAATATTATTCACTACACTAAGAACAAAAAGAAAAGCTTCAAGATGACCATCGCAACACATTAGAAAAAATTTTTAGTAAAATTTAACAACCTTTCACGATAAAAGCCTTTGGTTCTTTAACCTGAAAAAGAATATGTACCCAAACATCTACAACAAAAATAATATTTAATGATGAAATAACTAAAGCTTTCCTCAGGGAAATCACATAGCATGTCCCACTTTTACGCCTCCCACTCAGTATATACTTCTGTTCCGTATTTACCCAATGAGATAAGAAAAAGTAACAAAAAGATATAACAAGTAGAAGTGTATAAATAAAATTGTCATTATTTGTAAATGACATAGTTGTGCTTAAAGAAAATTCTCAAAAGAATCATATATAAAGACTGGCACCATATGATTTCACTTATATGTGGAATCTAATGAACAAAATGAACTATCAAGCAAAATAGAGACAAACCCATAGACAGAGAGCAGGCTGATAGCTGTGGGGTGGATGGAGGGTGGTGGAAGGATTGAGAATAAAGAAAAAAAAAATTCATGGCAGTAACAGTACATTATTCATTTCAACATGTCCGTGAGTGTAGCACAGTGCCTGGAACTTAGTAATAATTTATGATGTAAGCTTACTCTGTGCCAGGTACTGTGCTAGGTTTCTTACATTTTTTATCTCAAATCTCACAAAAACTTATGAGGTAGTGATGATTTTTTATCCCCATTTCAAAGTACATAAAATTGAAGTTCACAGAAACCACCTATGATGCCAAATCACCCAGTTTGTGAAAGGGAGTCCAATTCATTGTTAATCGTGAAACTATGCTCATAACCATCATATCAGACTTCTAAGAAAGCATTTGGATATAGGAGTCAGAAGCCTTCTCTATATCTCTAGTATAGAATTGAAAACAATCCATTTATTTATTAAGCTTCAACTCTGGATTTCTTCTCATTAGGCTATGAGATCCTTGAAGCACGGAAGAGATTTTATTCATTTACTGGTCCCCATGACCTTGCACAGGGCCTGCCTCATAACTGATAATAAGTTTAATAAAGATTTGTTCAGTGAGACAGCTTGAATTGCCATGGTGCCAGGGTTACTGTTGAGGCCGTCCATTCTGAACTCTTGTTTGTAAGTAAAATCTAAATGGACTCTCATAGCAAGCTTCACAAGGTGATAAGAATACTCATTAAAGAGCCTTGATGCAAATTGTGGGTGCTCAGTGGTATCTACTGGGTCAGAAACTAACAACCAGCACATAAAAAATCAAAAAGCTAAAAGAAATGTCCTAGTGGTTGCTTGACAACATAATTTAAAATATTTTTAAACAGTCTGTAGAGTAAGGGCAAACTTCGGGATTCTGAACAAACTTCCTTCAGTCTGTTACCACATTTTCCACTTTCTCACTGGAGTGATGGTTTCTTAATGCACTGTGTTTGTGTTTCCTGGACACTTTCTTTGTGTTCTGAAGATAAGCTGTCAACACGATCCCAGAGAGTGTTTTGGAAGGGAAAGAATGCTCAGGGATCCTACCTCTGTCTAGAGCCCTGCAGGAGACACATGCCCTAAAAATGTCCCTTTCCACCACCTCTTTGTCCTTGGAGAGGAACCAATTTTCCTTGCTTTTGGAATGCATTAGATATACAGAGAAGCCTGGATGAGGAACTTAGCATATCAGTCCAGGAATACCTTGGTCTTTGTTTTGGCAAAACATCATCACTGGAGGTAACAGCTGTGCAACAATTTATGGGCGTGGCATGGAGTCTGGCAGCTGCTTTTATTTTTTCCCCTTCTGGAAGCTTGTTTCCTTTGAGTCACCTTTTCACTGTGATGGATTTATTTTCTGGTGTAGATTCATTTCAAAGACCTTAGGCAATCTTTTTTCAAGATTCATGGAAACAAAAATTCATGGTTCTGGTGAAAAAGGGTATTTAACATCTGTCAGAACTCACGTTCCTACACATTTTGGGCATTCTAAAAAAAGTTGTGTAATTTAGAAATCTCTAAATTATCAATGCTTATTGACTGGTCCATTCACAAGTAAAATTTAAATGTACCAGAAGATTGAAGTTTACCTCTGCCCTATAGGTATGGTTATTTTAAATAATGCCAATGTTACTTCTTTAATATGAGGCTGTTGCAAAAAAGGGAAATTATAACTCAAAGGAATAATAGTTTTTTTTTCTAATATCAACAAAGATGGAGCATGATTTCAGGTGACATTCATAATCTTCCTCATCTCAAGCAGGCAGCAGAACTTCAAGATAGGGTATGTCCTGTCCATGTCTAGCTGTGGAGTTATTGTAGGATAGTCATTTATTTCTAAAATAATAGTTAGTCTAAGTAGATAACTGAAATTTCCTTTTTCTGAATTCTGTATACAAAATCAGAATTTTTTTAATCTCATATCTATTCATTATTAACAATTTAAAATAATAAAAATTTTATGGAATTTCTCTCTTTTTCATGTCAAATGTAGGTTTAATGTGAGAAAGAGCCTAATAAAACATAGCTAACAACCTTCTCCTCCCACTGCATTGTGAGTTGGTAAAACACCCTCTCATTTCCCCTGTGAGTCCCCCACTAACAGCTTAGATTTTGTTGCTTACAAGCAATAGAAAATACCCTTACTTTAATAAAAATTACTGATTAGAATATAAACAAAAAGGCAGTCATAATAAGAAAACCCCATTAAAAGGATATGAAAAACTGGCAAAACAGGTGAGAAGTCTGGTGAACCAACCAGGAAAGGACAGGTACCAGGGAAGATCTGTGCATCAGAAACTAAGAAAGAGTGTTTAGGGAACAGCTGATTGCTGGGGCTGAGGCTGTTCTAACACTTCTTCAGGGGTTTGTGATCCTGAGGAGGAGATCAGATTGGTCTAGATTGGGTCACATGCCACCCATTGACTAGAGTAAGGCAAGATATCTTGAATGACATACTGAATTAGTCAGCTATTGCAGTGTAGCAAATCACTCCAAAACTCTGTGGCTTGAAATCATATTCCTTTATTTCTTTGGGCATCTGTAAACAGGCTGGAGATCATCTGATCTAAGCTGGGACCAAATGTATGGCTCTGTGGGTCAGGTGGCAAAGGTGGGCTCAGGTAGGGAGAGGCAACAGCTGCATGGCGAAGGATTTTCCCACAGCAAAAGTATAGCAAGCCCCACTGTGAAAGCAGAGTGTATTTTCTCACCACTTGACTTTGAGTCACATGACTTGCTTTGGTTAATGGGATGCACTTGCCCCTCTGAAGCATCTTCTAGTGGATAGCAGTGGGCGTTACCTTGCCTGGGAAGTGCTGATAGAATTTGGAAGGAAGACTTTAATGAATCAAAGGGTCACCTGTTGCTGGCCCTCAAATCTAGGCTGGGGTGGCTACATCGAATCATAGATTCCAGGGCTGCCCTCCTGAGAATTCTAATTAAGCATCTCTGTGTGGAAGCCGTAATATCTACTTTTCTTCTGAAAATTTCCAAGTGATTCCAAGGTTTATACAGAATTACAATCTATTTAGGCCAGAAGGCTTTAAGTATGAAAAAACTGTTACCCAGAGTAGTGACTTTCCAGTGTCCCACTGGTGGTTTGTCTTATGTAAGAACTTGGACTATTACCTGACATACGCTATTGTCTCCCAGTCTACTGCTCATCCCTTCGTACCCTGCCATCTCCCTCATGTAAACACCCAGAAGGTCTGAATTTCTAGAGAGTGAACACCATCCCCTCCCCACTCCCAGGCACATCCATTCCTTTCACCCTGATGCACATGTAGATTGAGATACATTTGCATATTTATGTAGACTTAATTCCTCATGGGTTGACCTACTCCATTAGTCTTGGGTTACTAGAAAAATGAGCTAAAACAATTTTAAATAAACCTCTGAATCCGTTTGCCCCATGGGAACAAAGTATAAGCCAGCAGGTCCATGGACAAAACCTCCAAGCAAAATCATCAACTTTCAGTAGAATGTGACTTGAAATCCAAGAACTGTTAGTAAAAAGAAAAAGATGAAAGTAGAGGAAAGAAGGACAGAGGGGCAAGAGCAGGAGGTGAGAATGCAGAGGGCTTACAAAAGGCCCGCAGTCTGTCTCTCAACAGGTTGGCATGAAGGATAAGAGACAGTCACCCCAAAGGAAGAAAGATGGTCTTCAGGAAGGGAAGATATGCTTAAAATTAAACACAGGGGAGGAAAAGGGTGTTTACAGTTTTCTGAGATGAGATTCAAGGCTGAAGTCATAGTTTGGCAGCCAAACCAAAGAAATTCGGTTTCTCTCTGAAAGATTTATGTCTTCTAGGGTTGAGAAATATGTCTGGCTGCCAATATTTCACAAAGCAACAGAGAAAGAATTACTACCTACTTCAGTGTTTGGCTTGGTACTCTTCACCTTTATTTGGCAAGATATTTTTCATTTTGAAAGAGAGAAAACAATTCATGTCAGCTTCCTATGAGGTTCTCAAAGCACTTTGCCTAAATTATTCGGTGGTTCATAATGTTTTATTTACCTATAGACAGATATTTTAAATGGTGAATTAAATTTGTTGATGAACATTAATAGAACCTGTAAAACTCATAACCTTTCTGTTCCAAAACCCTTTCAGATAACATCATCACCTTCAAAGAGAACAAAAATAAATGTAATCAAACCCTTTGGGAATTTCACATAGTAGCTGGGAGCAACAAAGCTCAGAGCCAGCTCTGCCCTTTGCTATTTGAGTGACCTTGAGAAGTTACTCAACCCCACTGTGCCAAATCTGTGAAATGGAGATAATAAGAGAATTTACTTCATAGCCTTGTTGAGAGGATTAAATGACTTAAACCCTTAGAACAATGCTTGGCACTCAAAAAGGATTCACTTTTATTATTACATACTCTGGAATTTCTGAGATATCCCAATTTCAAATATTCTCTCTTACTGCTGTCATCCATCATACAAAAATCTTAAAAATGCCAAATAACGACATTTTTAGATTATCTTTTTGACTTGGGAGTGGCAGAAAATTCCTGTATCAGGTAATATGTCTAATTTTGAGGTTCAGAAAATATGAGCATCTTGAGAAAAGACAGAGATATTGAAACAATGGGGAGGGAAATTTCCTCCAATCTTTTCTAGCTCCAAACCACGTTCTTTCATTCACAGGAACATGTTCCCCTGGCATAGTCATCTGCATACTCTAGCCACAATTTCCCCCACAGCCTGTTTGCCAGCTTTACTTTCCTTCTCCTTCTGGCGTCCTCTTCTTTCTCTCTCCTGCTCCCTCTTTCTCTTTTCTTATTTCTCTGCCACCCTTCCTCCCTCCCTTCTTTCCTTACTTCCAAAAGTCCCTGCTTTCCTCCAGACACTATGTCATTTTCTTCTGGATTCCCCAAAGTTAACCTATATTCAGGTCCAGGTAGATGTTAATGTATCTGCCCCACCTTCTCTTTAAATCTTCCCTCATGCTCTCCATGTCCTTATCATCCAACTCTTCTGCTATGCTTTGCCTCTGGTTCTTTCTCAACAGTCTTCACTATTACACAGACCACATAGACAAGTAATGTAGTTGGTAGATGAAACTTGAACCAAAGGTAAGCAATCTAGGTTCTCCTCCTAGTTCTTCTATTTGCCATCTGAGTGACCTTTGGCAAGGCATTTAACCCAGCTGAGCTTCCATCTCCACATATGTGCACTCTGTTCTGTGAATACTCACAGTGCTATAAGGCTCAGAGGAGACATTATAGGGCAAACAATACATTAAGTGTCATGTATTGCTATTAATGTCATCATTGCCCCATCCTTTCTGGGAGTCCAGATATACTGCTCACTTCAAATGTATAGAAGTGCTGGTTTCCACTTACAATCCTATTGTCATTGCACCCCTGGCCCATTTCTGACCAACCTCAATTCCTCTTTCTTCCCCACATATTGTTTACCCAATAATTTGAAATCACTCAGTATACCATGCATGATAAGCTGTGTCTCATTCCGTGACCCTCAGATGCTGTTCTTGCTGCTTTCTATCTGTCTGGTGATAATTCACTGTACCTCAAAACCCCGCTCAGATATATTATGTGCGATCCTCTCTGTGAGTGACACATATTTGATGTTGTAAATGTCATTTTAGTTCAAAATTGTCTATGTTCTTCTCTGCCACTCCTACTAAGCTTTACACTTCTTGGAAGGGACATTGCTATTCTCAAGTCCTAGCACAGTGCCTGGCACATGGTATGTCTTAGAAACATTTATTTAATTGAAATATAAGTTCAAGTTGTCTTTTTCTGATCATGTGGATATAAACTTACACTGGTTTTGGAATTCTAAAACTTGCATTCAAGCTCAGGCCAGCCATGGATATTGGTAGTCTGACCATGACCAAGCCATTTAACCTCTAAAAGAGACAGTTTTTTTAATATGAAAATTGAGGACAATGACAATCCCTGTTTATTGAATGCTCACTGTTTGAGTTTTCTCACTTAATTCTTAAAATTACTCTGTAATGCACCTGTTATTATTCCCACTTTACGTATAAGAATCTGAGGCTAGACAACTAAATCATCTCATAACCAGAATCCCTGTTTTCACTCTCACTGCTCTTCAATCCTCTTTTTTAGAGTATTAAGGTTGATCTTCAAGTAATGGTATACCCTTTGCAGAAACAAACAAACAAACAAACAAACAAACAACCCTCCAGTAGCTTAACTGCATTTAGAAAATAAACCTCAATATCCTCTTATGTCCTGTCAGCCTCACATGCAATTGGGAACCTAATTACCTCTTTAATGTTGATGTATGTCATCATGCACAGCTTTTTCCCTCTTTTAGAGCATTCGGGGACACTGATTAAATTGCTTTCCTTGGAACAGGTGAGCTCTATTCACCACAGGGACTTTGCATCTGCTGTTTCTTCTGTTGGGAGCACCTTCCTACAGATCTTTACATAGCTGCATTCTTCTATTCAAGTCTTTGCTCAAATGCCACTTCCTTGGAGTACTTTTTCCTAAAACCCAATCCCATTTAGCTTCAGACCCACTGCTGTCTATTGCAGTACCCTGTTTTATTTTTCTCAGAGTACTACCACAATCTAAAATCATCATTTACTTTATTGTTTGTCTCCTATAGTCTCAGTTCCCAGCATAACAGATTCCACACATATTTGTTAAAACAATGAACTGTCCAAAGTCAACTCATCAAACAAGGGTGGAAGCCAGGACTGTCTGACTCTAAAGCCTATATCCTTAACCACTGTGTTCTTTCCACGCCATATGGTTATTGGGAAGAAACAGGAGGCTGATATGGGGGACATGCTTTGTAGACTGCAAGGGTTATGTCAGTAGGAAGTAGCAGAGTTACAAAATTCTATCTCTCATTGTCCTCTGCTGGATGTCACACACATCCAGACTGTCCACTCTCAAGAGGCAATAAGTCATCACCAATGTTAGGAAAAAAAGGCCATTGGCTACAAGAAATCTTTCTTCTGATATTCCTTTAAGAATTATTGGTGACATTTGTGAGAAATGGTTTCCTCTTTTAATTCCACTCTTGGTCAGATCCTTGCTAATCCTACTCTTATCTTCTGCTAGAGGCCTGGTGCACAGAATTCGGGCACTCAGGGGAGGGGGGTTGGCCCTCAGGCTGGCCTGCACCCTCTCACAGTCGAGGAGCCCTCTGGGGATGTCCGACTGATGGCAGGGAGCGGGCCTAAACCATCAGTCGGACATCCTTAGCGCTGCTGTGGAGGCAGGGCCCCCACCACCACTGCTGCACTCGCCAGCCATGAGCCCAGCTTCTGGCTGAGTGGCGCTCCTGCATTGAGCATCTTCCCCCTGGTGGTCAGTGTGTGTCATAGTGACCGGTCATTCCACCATTCAGTCAATTTGCATATTAGCCTTTTATTATATAGGATGCTGTTAACCTTGCCTTCCTTGCTGCTATTAAGGGCAAATTTGCTTAAAAATTTTCAACTTATTTTACTTAACCAATCTAACACATTCTATTTTCATGGAGATTTTAGGCCTCTGTTCAATCACTAACAATGCAATATTCCTACAGAGGGCTTAGAGTGACAAAATTCAAATTAGAGCTAGAATGAATAATGGGAAGTCTTAATTTTAAGCCCCCCCCATTTCCATTATAATGGGAAAGAAAACTAAAGCACATAGGTTAGTTCACCTGAAATCAACAAACTAATCACACAGCTAGTTACTGGCAAAGCCAAAATGAAACCTGCTCCCCAAGTGCTTTTTTCCTTAAACCTGTTGAGTTTTTGTTTACTTACTTAGTTAGTTGGTTAGATTTTTTAGTAGAAGATCATCATGTAAATTTCCAGTGTGATTATGGTTTAATGAAGAAAGATATATTTTACATCTAACCAAAAGTAAATGCTTATCCCATGGCACACAAATAAAGTAGCAACCCATATATTTTATCTTTGTATTTATAAAAGCCCCCCAAATTTAACAGGCAAATAATTTGTTGCAATATCAGTGGTACAAATTAATGACCCTTCACTATATGCCTTTGATCTCATAACCTACAATCTTTAACATTTTAGGGTTTGCTAAGATCAAAAGTCACTAGAACAACCTAATACTTAGGTATTTGATTATTTTGTTTTCCCAGCAAAACATTTATTATGACTTTAAAACCTAGTAATTGCAAGAGTTAGTTTTTTAAATTTTTACATTGTGAATATTCTTGGAAATAGGCTGTAACTTCTTCATGCTTTGAATCTTTCAGCTCTGCTGGTGTCTTCTCTTACAAAGATGAAAAACTGAAATGAGGACAGTACAGTTAAAACACAGAGTATTATGCAGTTGGTGAAGCAGTTAGATCATAATAATTAAAAATAAGATTTGTGAATTTTTCCTTATCTGAATTTCTAAGTCATTTTTCCTCTTTCAAAGAAAACCAGTTCTTGTTTATATAGCAAATATATACAATGGGTAGTAGGGGCTGAAAAGGAACAAGACAAAGTTCCCCAGCCTTTAAAATCACCTTCCCAGGTGTTCCTTTCTGGCACAGGTAAACCATATTAGCCTATACACCCACCATACTTTCCACAAGAAAGTTTTGAACTTCACTCTTTCCATATATTTAAAAAAATTCTTTTTACTTTTTTTCTCCATAATTTTTAGTCAGTGAAGATAGTTTCTCCTCTCTATAGGAAGTAGATTATTATGTTTGAATCATAGATCATTGCTGTTGCTAATATATAATGCCATTTGGAGCATACTCACATCCTAGAAAGTTTCCAAGTTTACAATGTCTACTTGAATTTGTCAAGAGAACATTTGTCATTTCATTCAAGAGCAGGCCTATGGGTAATCATTTAATCAAAACTACTGCAATGATTGCCACTTGTACAGAAAATTATAAAGCTGCAGCAGGAGTGTAGCCAGAATTGCCAAGTTTAAACCCAAGCCTAAATGGGCACTGCTTCTTTGTTATGTGTTGGGTAAGAATGAATACCACATCCTTAAATTTGGAGGAAATTGAAGAAAGAGAACCATTCTTTGGTCAAAACCCCATTTCCTAATCTTCATTTCCTCTAATTTATTTACATAAATGTACATAATGAAAATTCATAGAAGTCACATACAGAGAACATCTAATTGTGATTCATGCATTTAAAGAAAAGTTTTATTTTATTTTTGGGGCCTCTGATATATCATTTTTTTAAGAGTCAAGAGTTTTAAAAAGGCCATTGAAAAACATTAAATAGGACATTTTTATGCTTCATTATGATTTCATATATAACAACCATCAAATTTAAAAAATGTGTTGAGGAGATGGTTTCTAAGATATCCAGTCCTAACATGTGAATAAGAGCTCATTGGGAGGCAAGTTAGTATGGAAATAACTGCTCCTCAGGAAAGAAGCTTTGTTTTGAGTTTGAAACTCTATAAATGATGTTTTAAGAACATAATTCTGTCTTACGCTCATTGACTCTAAAGGATATGAGGTTTAGTGTATTGCTAACTATAGAGATGACCCCTCAGGGAACAGTTGGCTCTGTATACTAGAGAAAGTAAACACAGTTCCTTGAAGGATACTGCAGTGAGGTCATATTCTGAAGAGAGATGATGACAAAGACAGTTGTATCCTACTGTTTATTTTCTTTTTCAATAGCATCTTTTAAAAAAATGAACTATATTTTTAAGTTAGAGGATGATTTTTTCAAATCTATACTAATAAAAGCCTATGTGGTCGTCCCGCCCTCAGGCCATGATGCCCTTATGCTGTAACTATCCATCGCCAGGAGGCTGCATGCAAGGTGAGGCTTGTGTGGGTGGGCAGGGACTTGATGCTGTGTGCGCAGGGTGGAGGTGGTCCTGGTGGCTCCGTGCTGGACAGAAGCGGGACCCCTGGCTCTGGCCTACCTCTTTGGGGAGATTGATCATGGGGCTCCCGCACTGTGAGAGGCACAGGTCAGGCTGGGGAAACACCCGCCTCCCAGCCCCTGAGTGCACAGATTTCATGCACCGGGCCGCTAGTACTGATATAAAAAGCAGGTCCAAATTGGTACCCACAAAAGAGGAATTCAGCCCTCATTTTTGGTTAATTAAATGATGGGTGAAACGTGATTGACACTGGTTCTTGAAATGGCAGATATATTTTTTCTGTTTGGAAATAAAGCATGTAAGTTTAGACAGCTATTCACATTGACAAGAGAGGCTAACTCCATGGCCTAGCTTTATGAGTGGTGAAAGATAACTTGAGTGGATAGGTTTTGGAGGGACTACCTCAAAAAGATCTGAGTGTGTTGACAGAATTTCACTAACTCACTGCCCTGTCACCGGCAATAAACAAGACTTCCCATGGAGCATGTTTAACCACCATAAGAATGGATATTTTTTCTGACAGGAAGTCATCCTAAATGTTTTTTTTCAAGTTTAATATAGTTCTTCAGGGTTTAAGGCCAGGATGCTACTAAAATTTGGTCCCTGTGAATTTTCTTACAACAATAAGGCAGTTATCTATATCCACCATGTCGAGGATGGGAGTGCCTGTATTTGGTCTGTGGAGTTAAAAGCCAGGGAAACAGACTCAAATGTATTCTGATCTTGGGCACCAGGAGAACCAAGCTGATTAGAGGGCAGGGACCTGTAGTTCAGCTAAATTGAAGACCTATTTTACTTAGACCAGAAATTATATCCAGAGAGAACAGCAAACTCAGGGAGGGGCAGGCAAGAACTGTGGAGCCAGACAAGCTAGAGATGAAATGCTTGAAAACAGCAAAAAGAGAAAAGAAAAGGGAAGAGTGATTGCTCAATGGTTGAAAGTCAAACACAGCAGGATTCAGACTCCAGCTCTGCCTTTTTCTGCCTCTGCGACTTCGGACAACCGTGGTTATATTATTTGCTTAAAATATTAGCTGCTCCTCTCAACTGAGTCCTCCCTTCAGAGCCCTTCCTGGAGAGGGAGCCCCCCCTACATTGATATCAAGGTTGGCTATGTGACTCACTTGGATAATAAAATATAAGCAGACATAATGAAAATCATGTCCAAATGGAGGATTTAAGATCATTACATTTTTAAAAATTCTTCTTTTTACTCTGTCATGAGGAGGTGTTTTGTAGATGGAGGCCGTTCCCTTCAGCCTGGATTCCAGAATAAAGATGACTTGTAGGAAAAGCCAGAGCCAAATCACAGACCTCAGCTGATATTTATCATGAATCTGTGCTGTTAGCTACTAAAATTTGTTACCACTGCATAACCAGGCCAAAACTGACTAATAGAAAAAGTTACATAAATCTCTATGTCTCAGGCTCCTCATCTGTAACATTAGGATAAGGCTATTATGAAGAAAAGATGGGATGATGTTTGGATATTTGGTGTTTTCTTAGCAGCATCTAGCAAGTAGTCATCTTTGTTACTCCAGTGACCAAGGCTATGAATCTGTGGAACAAAGGCTCAGGAACCCAGAAGAAGGACTAGGCAGGAATTGGTGAAGACCACAAGGCCAAAACTAGATATTGGGATTTAGCTGGAGGCATGTGTAGCAGACTCTGGGGGGATGGAGTACAGGGAGGCAGGAGCAGTGAGTATGACACTTGGTGGTGACCCAACTGCCCTCGGGGACACATTTTATATAGACTTCCAATGAAAACCAAAGTCAACTGAGAGCATAGGCAGATCCACTCCATCTGGTGGGGACAAATATGTAAATGGGATAGTAGGCAGTTATTGACATGAGGTTTACATGAGGCAAATCTTTCTGAAATGAACTTTATTTGTTCCCAAGCAGTTGTGTTTTCCCCCCATTATGGTTATGTCTGAAATTCCACAATGACAAAACTTTCTCCTTGTGGATTGAGTTACAGTTTTTATGAAAGCTACATAATTTATGTCTCTAAAATTATTTAAAAATAGAAAATGGGCCGGTAGCTCTAGAAATATTAAATCTGTTAACAAACTGATACACTCATAATGGTAGACACGGTTGGTTTTGATGGTATTGAAAAAAAAAGTGTCATGTTGCTGCTGATGCTGCATCCAGTATGTGGGTTTTCTTCCTTGGTTGTTTAGAGGGGAAAACTGATCAGCTACATTCCCTTGATGCTGGACAACTGATATACAGGTAAGGAGGCCCAACTGAACCTACTGTGTTTTATTGGATAGGACACACCTTACCACTAGAATGATTTTGCGAAGCTGGAAGGCGAAAGCCAAACCAATCATCCACTGAAAGTGTTTCAGGGGTTTTTAATATTAGCTGCACATTAGAATCACCTGGGCAATTAAAACAGCTATTCAGACACTACTCCCAATAAATTAGCGAAAATAAACTCAAAACCTTTGGGGCTGGGACTAGAAATCACAAATACAGAATAAATAAAACTCCCAAGATGATTCTAGTGTGCATGCAGGGCTGAGAACCATTGGGTTAAGAGGTGAAGAAGTCCAAGGGTGAGGAAGACTCTGGGGACGAGGGTAGATGAGAAACCAAGATGAACAGAGGAAGAGAGTATACTGGCCGGTGCTTCTCAAACTTCAACATATGCGAGCATCACCTGGGTGTCTTGTTAAAATGCATATTCTGATTCAGTACGACTGAGGTGGAGACTGAGCATCTGCAGTTTCTAACAAGGTCCCGGGTGATGCTGCCAGCCCCTGGGCCACACTTGAAATAACAAGAAATTAGAGTAGATAAGCAGGACTTGTTCCCAGTGACTCCTAGACTACTAAAGTCTGAGTGACTCCTTCGAGGCTGTATGGGCAAGTCCATTTGGCTAAAATAATGACAGTAGCTGCCAATGGAAAGAATATAGTGATTTGTCATAAATAAGATGATATTTTTCATAGTTTGAATTTATTCTAGAAGTTTCATCAAAAGAAAAAGGACCAGATTTGAGTTACCTTATAGCAGATGACACACATAGAACTAGAAACTGAATATAGTAGGAACCTTGCATATTAGTCAGGGTAACTGCTGTATAAAGACCATGTACTCTAAGATAAAGTTGAGGCAGCCTAGGGTATGAACACACAACCATGACAGGAACCAATTTAGAAAGCAACGTTAAGTGCTCTCAAATGACATTTTTAAAACACTGGTATTACTGAGGTCATTTAAGTTGGCACCCAGACATGATAATAAAGTATATTAACTCACATAGTAATAAAATTATTTCCTTCTTAATTTACTTATAATTCTTCTGATTAGCTGCAGGAAAAAATAGTATTAGTTTGAGGTTATATGTCTTTATTAATTCTCTAATATCTGCTAATAACCCATTTTAACAAAAAGAGAGCAGTCCAATGTTCAAAATTCTAGCACACAAAACATATATTTGGTTTATTTTTATTACAGTTATATGTGTGGTTCATTTTTTTTAAATCCTCACCCAAGGAGTGAGGATATTTTTTCCATTTTTTTTTCTTTTTTAGGGAGAGTGGAAGGGAGGGGGGAGGGGGAGATGTAAGAAGGAGGAGAAAAGAAAGAGAGAGAGAGAGAGAGAGATTGGTTGCCTCCCACATGCCCCAATCAGGGCTGGGGATTGAACTTGCAACCAAGGTACTTGCCCTTGACCAAGAATTGAAACAGTGACCCTTCAGTCAGCGGGCTGATGCTCTAACCACTGAGCAACTGGCCAGGGCAACTTTTTACTTTCAGTAAGTGAATTTTTTTTTTTTTTTCATTTCTGCCATAGGACAAAAACCGTGAAGGTGGTATTTGAAAAGCCAAAGTTTTGAAAGTCTGACATGGAACAAACATGAAACTACTTTGAAACCTGTGCTGTTAACAAACTTAAGTCCTAGCAAATATTTGCATTGATTTATTTAGCAAAAACTGCACTTAGAATAGGTTTATAAAGACAAAAAAAATTTAATCAACAAATATTTGCTTAAATAAGAAGGCAATTGTTAAATTAAAACATTCTGATGTGGGAAGAAATTGATGATCCTAAGGAAGACTCAACTATTGATCCTGGCTCTGCTTCCTGTGACTTCATGGAATAATGCTAATGGCCCATGCAAATAATTCCTCCAGCTATCCTATATAATAAAAGCCTAATGTGCTAAATGTCCAGTCATCCAGTCATCCATTCAACCAATCAAAGCATAATATGCTAATGTTATGCTAAGGCTGCTCAACCGCTTGCTATAATGTGCACTGACCAACAGGGAGCAGACAGTCAACTGGTCAACCAGTCGCTATGACATGCACTGGTCACCAGGGTGCAGATGCTCAACCAGTAGGTTAGCTTTCTGTTGGGGTCTGGCCGATGGGGACTGAGTGAGATGGGCTGGACATACCCTGGAGCCCTTCCCTGACTGGCCAATCTCCCGTGTCCCCTCCGGCCCCAATCATGCACCAGTGGGATCCCTCGGGTTGGCCTGTGCCCTCTTGCAATCTGGAACCCCTCAGGGGATGTCAGAGAGCTGGTTTTGGCCCCATCTGACAGGCCAGGCCGAAGGCCTCTAGTTTGAAATAAGTTATTAAGACACTTTGAGTCATCTCTTTAACATATAGAACATTTTTACTTCCTTAACCTGCACATGTGACATAATATTGAGCCCTATCACCATGGTGTTAGAACTCCCCAAAATGCCTTTGGGCTTCCATCATCCTTTTTGTATATCCAGTGCTGTCTTGTTGTTAATTTATTGCCCAGAGCCCCTCTTCTACACATATGCACCCTCTGACATCCCCAGCTTAGTGTCATCCCAATCAACAGGCACATGTCTCCTGCTCCCCTTTATCAAAGCTGGCCTGTATCATTTTGCTTCCTTTGATGTATGAAATATTCACACATATAGACAAATTTATAATTATTTGCATCTTGACAATCTTCAATTTCTTACCTAAGGGAATAAGTGATCCGGGAATTTTAGGGCCAGTGAGAAAGCCAGTAAGGGCAGGCCTACCAGCAATGATACTTCTTGGCATCCACATTTTTTTTCTTTTGTTAATCCTCACCTGAGGATATTTTTTCCCATTGAATTTAGAGAGCATGAACGAAGGGAGAGATGGATGGAAGGAAGGAGAGAGAAAAAGAGAGAGACAGAGAGACAGAGAGGTGAGAGAGACACATCAATTGGCTGTCTCTTGCATGTGCCCAATCAAGGCTGGGGATTGAATCTGTGACCCTTCAGTGCATAGGCCGATGCTCTAACCACTGGGAATGCTGGCCAGGCCCTGGCATCTACATCTTGACATGTTCAATTTCAATAACCTGACCTTGGATAATAACTATTTCCATGAGCATGTCTGTGTGCTTATGTTGGGATGAAAGCAAGCAAGAGGGAGGCAATGCTGTGTGCTAAAGAGAGTTAGATACGATGGTTACTGTTGATTAACAAGATTTCAAATACGACTATCCCAGGAAGTTACTAAGACAGGAAGCCAACAAATATACCTTTATCCTAAAAGCCTATAAACAGGCATTAGCATTAAAATAACTTCCTAACTTGATCTAGTGATTGTCATTAACATTTTTTCTGAGGATCAAACTAACATAATGTGGGTTAAATAGCATTGACCTTTAATACTATTTAATCCCATTGATTTCCCTCATTCTTGCTTCTGAGTTTACATTTTTAAGTGACATTTAAAGGTGCATTTACTTAACAGCACTTAATCTTTTTTTAATATCAGGGGACATCTGTATAATAAAATGGTGTCAAAAGCAAAGAATGAAAGGAGAAGGGTGTTTGGTACTTTAAAAGTGAAGGACAATATCTGACAGAGGGATGCAGATATGGTCAGAGTAGTCTGAGCCAACTTAGGCTAGGAAGAGAGTGCAGACTCAAGTAGTGAGTTGCAGTAACCCAGGGCATTGGAACTGCTTGGTCAGCCTACACACAGTCTTTAGGGGCTGGAATACACTGCTGTTCAGATGCTGTCTGCTCTGGGTCCACATCACAAGACCAGTATCCATGCTCCGCTATACACAAGGCAGATCAGGACTTAGCTTTGTGCTCCATGCTTCAACACACTTTCACCCCAGACCTCCAAGCAGCTCAGAAACATTGCTTCTTTCGTCTCTACAACATTCCATTGGGGGAGTTAAGTTACAAATATTATGAGGCCTGTTCTACAGTTGAGAAAGCTGAATTACAGAAAGGTTAAGTGGCTTGCTCAAGGTCAGAAATGGGTAATAGAGATCAAGTGCAGACTGGAGGGGACCCAGCAGTAATTCCCAGGATACTTAAGCAGTCTCACTCCAAAATCCTTTCAGCGATTACTCTGTTTTATTCCCCAGGGCAGCAAATTCGCAAAGGCCAATAGAAAGCTTCTATGAGGCAATTGTACAGGCAGGGTTCTTTCTCTAGGGGACATATACGATGCTGTTACTTTAGACTTCTCCTACATTTCAAAGGGGCAGAATTAATGACGAAATTCATCCAACACTGGATACACTCCACATTTAAAGTCAGAGGCACCACCTTGCAATACAGACAGCCACGGCTCAGACGTGCTTCTTGGATGAGGCTTTGCAATGCAAGAAAACTCTTGGGCTTTCTGAAGCCACAGCCTAGATATAGTTTCTTTTCCTTCAAAGAGGAAACTTGAGAAGGGACGTTTAGAATACCTTCACAATCAGTCCTTTCTGTGAACAGTTTTGGCTTGAGAAACTTCAAAATGTTGTCCTCATTCTGTGGTTATCTTCATCTCCAAGTAAATCTCGAGAGCTTTATGTGAAGGGATTTGAGCCATTTTTTGTGGATTCTTATACTTGAGCTTTTTTACTAACTGGCAGGCCAATGGGTTCACAAGGACGGGAGGAAATGGAAAGGAAAATTGGAAGTGTGCAGTTACTCTCATAGGGGAGGCTCATATTTCTGATGGGGACCACGCTTGCCTCACTAGGAGTAGAAATTTAGGCTTTTTGAATCTGTTTTCCAGGATGAAAAGATGACTAACATTATCTCCAGATTTCTGATCCAATTGCTTGCAATGTAGGTGACACTATTTTTTAAGAGTGTTAACTTTTTTAAAAAATATATATTTTTATTGATTTAAGAGAGGAAGGGAGAGGGAGAGAAAGATTAAAAACATCAATAATGAGAAAGAATCATCGATTGATTGGCTCCTGCATGCCCCACACTGGGGTGCGCCTGCAACCTGGCCATGTGCCTCACTGGAAATCGAACCATGACCTCTTGGTTCATAGGTCGATGTTCAACCACTGAGCTATGCCAGATGGGCTAAGAGTTCTACCTTTTGATGTATCTTTATAACTACCAGTTTTCTGAATAATATATGGTAAGTCATAAACTTCTTTCCAAAGATAAGAAATATTTTATTTCCTGAACCATTAAAGAACGTATGTTTTCTTTAAACACATTGTTACCTTAAATGTTTATAATATTACTCATATAACTAAATTAGCAATAGTTACTATTTATTAAGCACATACTGCCTAACTGTATAAAGTATATGTGTGTAGAAGGCTTGCTATGGAAGGCTTGCAGTGAGAGGACCAATACAGAGTGAGAAAATGAATCCATTGGTCAGAGTCTATTGGAGTAATAAAAACAATGTTACAGCAACTCAATATCAGATCCAGAAGTAGTGTGATCTATCTATCTATCTATCACCTAGCTACCTATTTACCTGACCTACCTATCTACCTACCCACATTTTTAATATATAGGGAAATATTTAATGGCTATATATATATATATATATATATATATATATATATCTCATATAGGTACACAGAAAAAACCTTATTTAATGATTCTAACAACCCTTCAATATAATTACTATTATTCTTGTTTTGCTTATGAGAAAAAGGAGATTCTAAGAGATTCAAGGTCTCACAGCTATACATTGCTGACAGAATTATCTGACATCAAAGCATGTGGTCAAATTTAAAACAAACAAAAACAAAAGATGCAAGTTGCTATTTATATATGGCTTTATACAACTAATTCAGAGACAGAAAAGTACTATAAAAAAAGCATTATCTAATTTCACTGTCAGCATAATCTATATGATATGGTGGACTAGAGCTATTAGGCCCAAATTTCTGATGTGGACTGTGAGGCTCACAAGATTGCAAACTGTTGCCTGTGAATTGTTTAATATCAACCGTATGTTCAATAGCAGAGTCAAACTGTGGGAACTTGCCTTTCTTAATTATTTAAATTCACTAAGAAAATCGTGCCATTCTGGACATAGTTCCTAAAATCAGGGCAGAATTATTCTTGATTGGGCCCTCGTACTCCAACAGGAAGATGGTACGAACTTTCCATGTTTATGTGCACAAGCGGTGGGTCTGGAAGGTACACAGATATTCATGGAAAACCAAGCAATAGAATCACAGTTGACGAGTCAGAAGTATCAAAACCTATAAATAGTAGCATTTGAGATCAACCAAAGAACTTGAATGCTTATATGTGTAAGCCATGGACACAGACAATAGGGTGATGAAGGCCTGGGGTGGGGGGGGGTGGGGGGTGGGCTAGAGGAGGTCAATGGGTGAAAAAGGGGGACATATGAAATACTTTCAACAACAAAGATTAAAAAAAAAAAACTTCACACAGAGTTCAGAAAACATTTGCTGCATTATAAGTACTTAGGGTTTGGAAATTCAGAGTTTGGATGACTTCTTGAGTCGGAATGTGACTACTATATTCCTTCAAGTTCCATTACAGTCTTAGAGTCACCTCACGCTGGAACTCTACTTCCTTAACAGGTCAGTTTGTCTCCCCTATGTCCT
The DNA here is from genome assembly GCF_964212035.1 of Myotis nattereri. NCBI lineage: Eukaryota > Metazoa > Chordata > Mammalia > Chiroptera > Vespertilionidae > Myotis > Myotis nattereri. Next base: position 48,888,791 of record NC_138087.1, read on the forward strand.
CTCACTGGAGATGCGCTGGTAGGTGTAGAGCCATTAAATATTTCCCTATATATTAAAAATGTGGGTAGGTAGATAGGTAGGTCAGGTAAATAGGTAGCTAGGTGAATAGATAGATAGATAGATAGATAGATAGATAGATAGATAGATAGATCAATCACACTACTTCTGGATCTGATATTGAGTTGCTGTAACATTGTTTTTATTACTCCAATAGACTCTGACCAATGGATGCATTTTCTCACTCTGTATTGGTCCTCTCACAGCAAGCCTTCCATAGCAAAAAGGTTGCAAAGTCCTAATTTACCACTATTTGAATTATCTGCGTTTCACCTGGCTTCTCCATTCAAATGCATTTTTAGTCCAAGATCCCAGCAGTGTTATTCTTTTAATTTTATATGCCCACAGAGCTGAAACATTTTAAGTACAAGCATGGGACCGAATACTTTTCAATTAGATGTTGGCACATACAAACACTCCCAGACACTAACTGGCACAGATCAACTACCATTCACTGAGCTTAATGGATATACTCTAATGGCATGGCCAATGGTGGAGCAATTTTGGAGCCTCAAGAAATGTAGCAGCAGTGGAAATTACAGTCCACAGCATGACAAGAAGTCCTTCAGAAAGGTTTTGCACAATTAGCTTATTTCAGAAATGAAAAAGGCCAATTGGACTAATTTGCCAGATCTTGGCAGGACATTGATACCAATTGCTTTTTGTCACTGTTTACTTACCTCTCTGTTTCCTTAGGTATGGAGGACCAAAAAAGAAGATTGCTTCTTTTCAGAGTCAATGAGTATTTGTATTAAAGCCTTTTTATTTGAGAAAGCACAGAATGGTGAGTCCTTCTTTTCTTTTTTCCTCCTGAACCCTGTGAATTTTCAAGCTTCAAGTTATTTTTTTTAATATATAAAGTTTCTCATTAAATATTCTAGGTCTGTGCTTGGATTGAAATATCATCATTTGGGTCTTATAACTACAAATAAAAAATTTTCTCTATTGTTATTATTATTTGCAAATTTCTAGTAGTCATTTTTATAGTCCCCATCCATGTTATAATTTCAAGTAAATCAAGCAATGAAAATTTTATAGTGCATCCCTAATTGTGCACCAGACTGGAACTGTTCATACAAATTCCAAGCAATTATAAGGCTTTCTGGGAAACATTGGCAGCAAACACTGGATTAAATGTTTATAACAGCAAGCCAGATGGGAAACAGAGATAAGGAAAATCTCATGGAAACTTTTTTTTTCCCCCCAAACTACAACACTATTTTAAATTAACCTGGCCAAGGGGAAGCATTTTCACATTGTTGCACAATAATGAGTTTTTGGTAAGTAATAGCAGTTAAATTGTGGGAATAATTTTATAAAGCTGTAACCCTTTGTGTCAACTGTGACTGATGTTATAGACATTTGATGAATGAGACTCAAAGGATGTATTAGAGAATCCAAATTCTAAAGTGACTGCTGAAAAGATGCTCAACATCACTAATCATCAGAGAAATGCAAATTAAAACCACAATGAGATATCACCTCACACCTATCAGAATGTCTACCATCAATAAATCCACAAATGGCAAGTGTTGGCGTGGATGTGGAGGAAAGGGCACCCTTGTCCACTGTTGGTGGGAATGCAGACTGGTGTAGCCACTGTGGAGAGTATTATGAAGTTACCTCAAAAAATTACAAATGGAACTGCCTTATGATCAAGTGATCCCTCTTCCAGGTATATATCCAAAGAAACCTAAAAGAATATATACACCCCTACGTTCATTGCAGTGTTATTTACAATAGTCAAGATGTGGAAGCAACCCAAGGGCCTATTAATAGATGATTTGAGCCCAGCTGACATGGCTCAGTGGTTGAGCATCAACCTATGAACCAGGAGGTCACGGTTTGATTCCCAGTCAGGTTGCAGGCTCGATCCCCATTGTGGGGCATGCAGGAGGCAGCCCATCAATTATTCTTTCTCATCACTGATGTTTTTGTCCCTCTTCCTTCCTCTCTGAAATCAAATAAAAATATATTTAAAAAAATAGACGTTTTGATAAAGAAGATATGGTACTAATATACAATGGAATATTACTTGCCCATAAAAAAGAGCAAAATCTTACCATTTGCAACAGCATGGATAGACCTAAAGGGTATTATACTCTGTAAAATACGTCAGTAGGAGAAAGAAAAATACTGTATGATCTCACTTATATGTAGAATCTAAAGAATAATATAAATGAATAAACAAAATTGAAATAGGCTCATAGACACAAAGAGTGGACAAGTGGTTGTCATAGGGGAGAGGGGCTGGGGAAGTGAGTGAAAAAGGTGAAGGGATTAAGAAATACAAATAGGCAGTTATAAAATAGTCATAGTAATGTAAAGTACAGCATAGGGAATATAGTTAATAATATTCTAATAACTATGTATGGTGCCTGATGGGTACTAGAAATATCAAGGGGAACGCTGTGTAAAGTATATGATTATCTAACCACTATGTTGTTCACCTGAAACTAATGCAAAATAATATTATATTATTAAAATATAATAATATTTTGAAATATTATTGAAAATGAATAGTAACTGAAAAACAAAAAAAGTGAATGCTTTAAAATTAAAAAAATGTGGTTCATCATGTATTAAAGGTAGAAATTACATGGAAATAGTAAGCTGAACTTGAAAATCTTTGACATAGAGACTGTGATGCACATATAGTCAACTTATACTAAAAATATTTTAACTGGTTGAGAACTTAGGGTACAGACTGTCTATTTTATAGATGAAATCTCTCGATGGACATAGTCTGCCACCCACTTGAGCTCATGCTTATAACACTGAAGTGTCAAGACCCCTCACTTTCATGGGCACCATCCCTAAAAAAAATTCTTAACAATATGTTCACATGCTTATATATTTTTTAAAATTTGAGAGGAAAGATATTTTAACTGTAATTGGTTAAGACTATTGTCTCATTCTATTTTGGTTTTCCCTCTATCACACTTCCCCTTTGTTGGATGGGTTTGGAGCGGCCACAAGAATTTTTGGATTCTGGGTAAGTGAAAGTTCAATCTGGGAGACACTTAGTGGATTTAGTCAATATATTTATGTGAGATGCAGTCAACTCCCTGTATGATTAAATTAGTGCTACTGTCTGAGCCTAGAAATGGCTTCTGGGAATAGTCCATGCCCACTACACCTTACCAATTGTCATGGAAACATGAATGTACAGGCCAGGAGCACTATCGACATGCTTTACCCTTCCCTCGTGGTGGAGAAACACAGTTTAAAATGCATGCAGCAAAATAGAGACAGACTCATACATAGAGAGCAGGCAGATACCTCTGGTGTGCATGTATGGGGGTGGGAGTGTTGAGTGGGGGAGAGTGGAGGGATTGAGAAAAAAGAGAGAGAGAAATCATGGACATGAACAACAGTGTGAGGATGGCAGGGGTGTGTGTGTGGTGGAGGTAGAAGAGATCATAGAGGGGATAAATGGTGATTTAAAAAAAGTAAAATTGCCGAAACCGGTTTGGCTCAGTGGATAGAGCGTCGGCCTGTGGACTGAGGGGTCCCAGGTTCGATTCCGGTCAAGGGCATATACCTTGGTTGCGGGCACATCCCCAGTGGGGAGTGTGCAGGAGGCAGCTGGTCGATGTTTCTCTCTCATCGATGTTTCTAACTCTCTATCTCTCTCCTTTCCTCTCTGTAAAAACTCAATAAAATATATTTAAAAAAAAAATAAAAAAATAAAAAAATAAAAAATAAAAAAAGTAAAATAATTTTTTTAAATAAAAATAAATAAAATACATGCAGCAAGGAGCTAGTCAACAAATGTGTAAAAGGTATTCAGACTTGAGAAAAACAAATGCAATGACTCTTTAAGAACTCAAAGTTATATTTTTCAGAAATTGGAAAAATAGCACAAACATAAACAAACCGCAGAAATGTATTCAAAAAGTTGGTCAGGCTCACAGACAATCTTTTTTTTTTAATATACTTTTATTGATTTAAGAGAGGAAGGGAGAGGAAGAGACAAATAGAAAATCAATGAGAGAAAATCATTGATCAGCTGCCTCCTGCGTGCCACTTACTAGGGATCCAGCCCGCAACCCAGGCATGTGCCCTGACCGGGAATCAAACTGTGACCTCATGGTTCATAGGTCGACACTCAATCACCATGCCAGCTGGGCCAGAGACAACCTTTTAACTGATGGTTGGAAAAAAGTGTAGAGTATTTAAGCGGAAAAATGAGAAATTACAGCCTTCTGATTTGGAAGACCGTAGGTGAAGAGTGTTTTCTTTTGCCACCTTTAATTTTATTTCTCATGGGAGTTAAAAATAGTAATATAAAATTAACTTGAAATATAAGTGGCAAATGTTAGCAATGTAATCAATAGAAATCATTCTCATCAAGTAGGGGATTTGAGAAAGATTTTTATACCATTTGAAAAGTCGGAATTTGTTAAATTGAAGAGATACATTTTGAGTAGAAGAAATGTCCGGCCCTGAAATTGTTGTGAATATATTAGAAACTTAAGATTGATTTGATAGTAAGCATAATGGGATCTCCAGCCAGTGATTCCACACTGCCCTCAGAGCTCCTAGTTATCATTATCCTTTTATGCCAAGAGACTAGATTCTGATTCTGGGTGGATAAAAATGAGGTTGAGATTAGCTGTTTCCAAATGGTTCAAAGGACAGTTCCCAATGCTCCTAGGAAAAAAGATAATGTTAATAGGTTCAACATGTATAGCTCTGTAATTTTTTGCCTTTTAAAAATTATCTCAAATAATCATTTTAAGAACTCAATAAAAGTAAGTAGAACAGTTATTATTACCATATTACAGTTGAAGAAATTAAGGTGCTAAGACATCAATGATGCATTTAAGGTTATAGAGCATAATAAGGACACAATTGGGATAAAGCCCCAGATGTTGCCCTGGGTCCAATGTCTTTCTCCCCTCCTTATACCATCATCTTTCCCAAACTATTATCACCATCCCAATGCCTTCTTCCACATCTATCCTATATAATAAAAGGCTAATATGCAAATCGATGGAACAGTGCAACGACGGGTCACTATGATGCACACTGACCACCAGGGGGCAGAAGCTCAACGCAGAAGCTGCCCCCTGGTGGTCAGTGCACTTACACAGGGATAGCACTGCTCAACCAGAAGCCGTGCTCATGGCTGGCAAGTGCAGCGGCAGTGACGGGAGCCTCTCCTGCCTCTGTGGCAGCGCTAAGAATGTCTGACTGCAGGCTTAGAGAGCAGGCCTGGATTCAAGAGGGCACAGGCTGGGCTGAGGGACACCCCCCCACACACACCCAGTGCATGAATGTTGTGCACTGGGCCTCTAGTTCTAAATAATATCCCTGGTTTCCAATATTGTTTAGAATTTTTTATATTGTTGATCAATGAGTAGCCTAGTGCCTCTTTACAAGAACTCTAGACAATTACAACAAAGTTCACTTCTACATAAAAAATATTTTTGAGTAAATGACACATAGTTGTGAAAAATCTATAAATCAGCGTAAACATTTCTCCAAGACTTGAAGGACAAAATGGACAAGAGTTATTCCACAAGGCCTGCAACCATTTTTTTTTATCATGAACTCCACTTGGGAGTAAAGAGCAGTTGTCTATAGATTCAAGACATAGCCCATAATTGCAATAACTAAAAAAATGTATCCAAAAAAACCTAACTATTCATCTATTATATTTATTAGCTTCTTGGTTAACATGTCCGCAGGCTAATGCCACATCTTCTCCCACATCTATTCTATATAATAAAAGGTTACTCAAAGCTAGCACACATGATTTATTTTACTTTAACATTTCCAGATTTTAAAAAAAGCAAAATCATACTTATTAAAAACACTATATCACTTCAACTTTCAGTTACCTCTCACAACTAGTTTTCCCAGAGTCCTTATGTCATCTGACATGAATCCAGGGCCTTTGAAAAGAAAGCCACTGCATGGAGGCTTCGAGCAAATCTGGGATGACTGTGTAAACAGGTCTTAATGAATGACTTTTGGCCTAGTTAACAAAGTCTTCTTCCTATACTTTAGAATTCAGATGTTTCAGACACAAAATTAAAATAAATGACACAACCAAATCATGAATACAAGTCCAAATGCTAAGCAGTTGCTTCATAACCCCTAGGAGATGTTCTGATTAAAATGAGTCACATTGACCTTGGATGACACGGCCTAAGGGCAATTATTTCCCAAGGGACTTAATTAAATGCAATTAGACCAGTGTGAGTACATTTAACGAGGCCCCTTGTGATACCTATGTTTCTAATTTATTTTCCAGCAACTTTCACTAATGATTTGATTCACTCAACATCTATCAATGGATAATGATTGTATAGTCACAGCTACAAGGTGATGGTGAGATCCCTGGATCCCATGATTCAAGATTTAAAGAGAAAAGAAACACATGACAAGTTAGACAGTCATACAAGGATGTATGTGTTTATGGGCCAAATGGATAGTGGGAGAAAGGGCAAAATAGAGTTAGGTGCTCACTGTGGGTTTGAAGCAGGCACAGATGGCCCTAGTGACAACTTGGAGGACATGGATTATGTGGATGAGAAATAGAATGATAGAATGATACCTCAGAATCATGGAATTCTAAGCTGGAAAGTATTTTTGCATTCATCTTATCTCATAACCTCATTTTACAGTGAATATGCTACAGTTCTTACTGGGTTATCTAGCTTACTCAAATGCATTTTATTTTGGAAAGGAGAGCAGTATGAGCAAGCTGAGTGGTACAGATGTCTGAGGTGTATTTTGGGGGTGGCATGTTGACCAACCAAGTAAGGTAAATAGGACAGGTAAAATATTGGTTTAAAAGACAGATGTGTGCTATTCATAAAATCCTGTTTGGAGTTTGGAATTTATTTTGTCAACAAAAGGAATGAAGACATGCATTTGAATTGTAAAGTCTTACAATTAAACTGGTATTTTCTAAAAGATTAATCTGGTAATTGTGTCCCCAGTGTATGGAAAACAGAAGAGACTAACACAGGCCTGGACTAAGCCAAAATTAATTAAAACAAGAGCCTCAGATGGGAACAGTGATCTCTAGCAATAATATGAGAAGCCCAAATATTGTGCAAATTATTTTGGATAGGGAAGGAACAATATCAAATGTGACTCCTAGGTTTAAAGCAAGGATGCCAGCAGACAACAGGCAGCAGATGTCAGAGATGAGAACCACATTGAATCCAGGAGAATCAAGGAGACACTGAGAAGAAAAGCAGTGGTCCAGGACCAGAGAATTCTGGGAAGATCGAGGAGCTCATAGTCAGGAATGAGCCAGGGTCCAGATGAACAACCTGGACCTGAGGTGAACTTGAGCACTTCAGTATGAGTAAAGCTGTGTCTTAAAAAAAAGCATCCCATTGAGGGGCCAGGAAGGCTCAGTCACTACAGCCTGCCCAGACCAATGGCCAAAGGCAGGAAATTCAGAATGGACTCTAAGATCATAACCCAGACCAGCAGCCTAGGCAGCAGCAAACAAGGAGAGCCTGGTGAGCAGAGAAGACAAGGATTCAGGCAGATCATAGTTAAGTGTGGATGAGCAGCTGCAAATCTAGAGGAGCAGTATCGGGGGAGGTGGGGGGTTGGTGGGGGGAAAGGAAGAAACAAGTGTGGAAATTAAATTTTTAAAAATATATGGAAGTAACCATCATAGGGAAAAGCAGAACATGGTAGGATTCCTTACATAACAGTACTGTTTTCATTTTTAATTATATGGGTGCAGTGATTGTGTATGGAAACAGAACATGACGTTGTCAGCGAGGCTACCTGTGCATATCTGGTTCCGTAGAATATCAAGAAAACCTTTGTTCCAACCAGGAAGTAGCTGCGATGTTTCATTCTGTGATATTAAGGGGCCATCTTACCCTAGAATTGCAGGCAGAAGTAGGGTCATGCCCACTCCTACTTACAGAGAGCAGGCTGGAAAGGAGATTCATTCAGATCTGATTTTGTTTTTGAAAGAAATAAACAAAGGAGAAAGAGCCAAAACCGGTTTGACTCGGTGGATAGAGCCTGCGGACTGAGGGGTCCCGGGTTCGATTCCGGTCAAGGGCATGTACCTGGGTTGCGGGCACATCCCCAGTGGGGGATGTGCAGGAGGCAGCTGATCGATGTTTCTCTCTCATCGATGTTTCTAACTCTCTCTCTCCCTTCCTCTCTGTGAAAAATCAATAAAATATATTAAAAAAACAAAACAAAACAAAACAAACAAACAAAAGAAAAAAAAGGAGAAAGAGACGGTTTCCAGGAGGAATAATGAGTTTGCATTTTGTTGTGTTAATGTGAAACTGACAGCAGAACATTGAAGGAAAATTCTCTACTATTTAGCTGGAGGAGGATAACAGCTGGAATTCTAGATTTTGGAGTTATACATAAGCTGTTAAATGAACGTGAGTAGGGGAGGCATTGTTGCTTATCAGCAGGAGTCATAACAACTGATATTTACATGAAATTGTTTCTGTTACCTCCCCTTTGAGGGTGCTGACTCATTTCACTCAAAGGACAGCTTGATGGCTATGGAAGACTTTGGCCTCTGCTGGACTTGAGCATAATTAGATGGACAGCTATCGAGGTTTGTGAATTGCAAACCCATCTGGAAGTGTGACATGGATTTAAAAAGAGACCTATCACAAAGAGGTGGCAGGCCAGAGCTTAGTGGCTGACCGGTCATCAGCAACCACTAGCCATATGCTTAATAAAGCAGGATTTATTGTTCCATCAGTCACTTGAGTTAAGACTGGCTCATGCCAGCCTTTGAAAAATCAGGGAGATGTGGCTGAAAAAGATTCTCTCTTGAGGTTTCAGTTATTTTCTGGTTGCTATTATAGCATCCTTATCCTGGCCTTTCACATCGTATCCTGGAAACTTCTACCCTTATTTCAGCCTAAACTACAGAGGCAAAATAAAAATAAAAAAGAACAAGATAAAACCAATCCAAAATATTCTGTGGGGAAACTGCTTTGGAATAAAGATTTTCCTTATTGATATGCATTGATTTATAAAATGTTTGAATTTAGAATACAGTGGCCAAACTCTTGAAGTACTCTTTTTTTTTTTTTTTTTTTTTTTCACTGAGCCAGCTCTAGTGCCATTAACCATGGGTGAACGATGGGGTGGGTATGACATGGAAATACAGAGACAGCTCTGGGTCCATTGGCCTGGTGATAGCAAGAATGAGTGTGTTCCATGCCAGCCCTGTTGAAACGCACCCAAGTTTGGAATGACAATTTAATATAAGCAGCCAAACATGGACTTAGTCCAACCTCTAATGTCCTACTAAAGCTGTGTGATGGCTCATAAAGATAGCTCTGTCTCTAGGAATTTTATGGACTAAAGCAGTGTGTTGAAGTGATAAATAGCACCCCCAATACCTCCATTAAGAGCTATGTCTGTATTGCTTTGGACCACCAGGCAGAAGAAAGAAAACTCTAGCAAAAGGAAATTAAATATGAAGTCTGTATGCTTCTCCTTCTCATTCTGCAAGAGCCCATAAAGAAAAAGTTCCAATAAACAAATGAAAGAATATTATGGTACTCAGTTGTTTTGAGTAAGCATTTTCCACTGTCGTTAAGGTCCCTTCTGTAACATTTCATGATTCCTGACATGTTTCTTTCAGAATCTACCGCCACGTACCCATTCTTCCTAAACATCTTTAAATTTAAATTCAAATGTTTAGAAACATATGACACACTGGGTTTCCTTGTAGCACTAGTTTCTGGGGAGCTCAGACCTAAATTCAGTGCTAAATTTCTTATCCCAAGTGCTAGATACATGCTGTTCTGCCTTCTTTATCTGTTTGCCCTCTTTAAAAAAAATCTCTATTACAAGTATAATTTGGCAAATTTTTAACCTCTCTATATGGGGTTAAATTAAAGAAAATCAAGAAATATCATCAGCTTTTTATTCCCATTTGAGTATTTTTCCCAGTGCAGCCTGGTTTCATTGAGTGGATCACATTAATGCTCAATATATTATCTTTCAAGTGAGCTTACTATGGGTTCTTGTTTCTATTTACTCTAAACTAGAAGGGGGTAGACAGAAAATGGGAAGATAGAGAAGGTGAGGTATGGGAGGAACAAGGGGAAAATCTATATTTTTATGAACAAGCAAATAAAAATAAAAATAAAAGTATGTTTGAGTAATTTTATCAAATACTTTGAAGTTCTTTATCTCTCTGGAATTTTACACACTTCCTCACCATTAGTATTAATTAGTGAGAAGCTAATGGCAGGGATTTATGGGGGTCACAGAAACAACGATGCCTTATAGAATTTTGATCATATGGAAGACCCATTGAGGCAAATATCAAAATTACCCTGTAGGTAATTAAATGTATTTTGACTCTTTATTTGGTCTTAGATACTGATGTGTTTTATTTTTTATCCAAATCCTTTTGCTCTTTGCAATTTGGGGATCATTATAATAGGTTTCAGGTATCATAAGTTACCATCAACTGTAAGATTTATAACTGCTCATGAAATCATAGGGTACACAACCAAATGAACTTCTGGATTGGGCTGTAACTGGTGATTGGGAATGAAAATTGCTCAGTGAAATTATGAATGCATTTGTTCAATGGGAGAAAAAAATTACAAAAATGTGCTGATTTCTTTGAATGCCTATGACTAAAATTTTATTCATAGTCTCCCTGAGGTAGAAGAACCCATATTCTTTTTGCTAAAATTTTAAAGTAGAAATTGTAGACCTATTGGGATTGTTTAGTGAGATGTATTTCCATAGAATAAAGAAGATGATGGTCAAGAAATGAATTGTATATTTTGAAATTCCTGTGTCCTAAGGAATAACAAAGCACCCACATCCTTAGTATCAATTTTCATTTGTCCTGGCTGAGAGGAAAAATCCAATGAAAAAGGACTGATGAAATATTGATGCTTATCAATAGTTCTTTTTTTTCTTCGTTCAATTTCTTACTTATTTCATTACTGAAATACTGTTATTCCTCCTGAGGTCTAACACCAACTGAGCTTGGGATCTCTTCATTCTGATTGAAGTAACTTTTCAAATTCATCAAATAAGGAGGCTCAGTTTCCAATAATTGGCCATTTTTTTTATTAAGTTGATTAATTTAGTATTCCTTTCAGGGTCATTTTAAAAAAGCATAGCTGTGGTATTCACAATCTCTGTATATTTAACAGGTCTTATTGAAATCTAATGCTTGAAAACAAAAATGGTCATCTCTAAGGAGCATGGGAAACTATACAAAGCCAATTTGTTTCTTCATTTAATTATTTAACAAATACTTTTTAAATACCTACTGAGCTTACAACTATGAACTTAGAACTATAAACTAGTCAGAACTGTTATATCTTTTGTCCCTTACGCTATGACTGGGAGCCAGTGAGTAACTACCATGTTACGGTGTCCTCATGCAAGGCGAGGAGGTGCCATGGGAGAACATGAGCAGGACACCTAATTCACACTGGAGTTTGCATGAAGGCAGAGAACAGACCAGGCTTCCCAGAATGACCAAAGCAGCCAGAGGAGATGGGGAGAGACTGATGCAACAAATACATGACCGATTTTCTACTGTATCAAAAAACAAAAATGAAAAAGAAGAGGAAGAAGAGGAGGAGAAGGAAAGAAAGGAAGAGGAGGAGCAGGAGGGAAAAATCTATGATTTCCATGGCAAAAATTTGAGAGAAGTCTCATCCAATGATTTCCTCTCTCTCTCTCTCTCTCTCTCTCTCTCTCTCTCTCTCTCTCTCTCTCTCTCGTGTTTAGCAGGCAACAGTGGTACAATCACATCCTAAGAGTGATAAAGAAATATGAGGTGGGGAAATCCCAGCAGGGAAGGTTGTGTGAGGGAGATAGAAGGTTTGAGAAAAGTAAAGCAAATTTGAAACAGCTGCTAGAAAGAACCAGCGAGAGCTCCTTAGAAAATATAATAGAATTGCCAAGAGCTCTGAGGGGCCAGTAAGACTAGAGATAGCGGCCTTTTAGAGGCATCATTTCCCATAGTTCTGTGATGCTGACCAGCAGGACTCCACTGCCCAGTGTAGATACAGAGGAAATGGAGAGATGGATGACTGAGTGAGGGTTTTGTTAGGCTGGCGTGTTAAAATAATCACAAGCAAAGAGTGAGTTCAGAGCATAAACCAGGCAGTCTCACCAGGACAAGAAAAATTGAAGTCTGGGTGAGACTGGTGGAGGGCTGCAGGGTACTGTGAGTCTCAGCAGGGTCCTCAAATCGAAAGAGTGACTCCTTAAGAGGGCTGAGAGGTAAGAATTGGTGGGGGTCAGCATGTGAATTTACACTTGGTAGGAAAGCAGTTCCTGATGATGACACAGCACGGTGTGTGGCTAAGGGAACAGATGGTGGAAGTGAAGTCCAGGTAAAGGTCTGTGGAGGAGGAGCCCTGGGTGCCAGGGGAGATATCCATGCAGGCGTGGGAGCTGCATGGGAGGATGTTAGGATGTGAGGTGTGATAGAAGACTATGAACCCTGTGTTAGGCTCACTAATGAACTGACAACAGGATCAGGTCGGATGTCTTTCACAGAAGCAGGGTTTTAAAAAGATACTGGAGGAATGACAGTAAGGAAAGCTGGGTGAATACCAATTCCACCCGCTGCCCTATGCTGGGAAATGAGCAGCTTCCCCTAGAGAAAGTATCAGTGACTCACTGTCCTCAGTGGAGAGCCTCCAGGAAGAAAGGTAAAGAGTTGAAGATTTAGCCCTAGACCGTGTGGCTCAGGTGGTTGAGCGTTGTCCTGTGCACTGAGAGGGGGCTAGTTTGATTCTGAGTCATGGCACATGCCCAGGTTGCAGGCTCAATACCCGGTAGGGGGCATGCAGGAGGTAGTCAATTGATATTTCTCTCTCATCAATGTTTCTCTCTCTCCCTTCCTCTTTCTAAAATCAATATTAATAATAATAAAAGAGTTGAATATTTAGACATGAAGAAATGCTATGACTTGCCCAGAGTCACCAAATCAGGCACTGCCCATGTTCCTTGGTACTGAAGATGTTAATACTTGCCCAGGGCTTCCTACTGCTAGTACCTGCACCTCTCTGCCAAGGGCTTTCTGTGACTGCAGGGAGGTGCTCTCCCCACCATTATGCAGGGAACATGGAAGGGGTGGGGAGATTTATGCCCCCAGGATCAACCTTTAACAAATAATGGAAGGAGGTAGTGGATACATGCCCTAGGTTGCTTTGTACCCAGATAGGACAACTCTAAGGTATGCTCTATACACTTTACCCAAGTCCTCAGAGGGACTGACCTACAGTTGTCCACACTTGCTCCTTAGTGCAGCCTGTAATGGTTTCCTTCCCTTGCCTATCTCATGCCCCCACTCTCTTAGCTTCCTGGGGTTAGAGTTGCTGGATAAAGCACTGGATGCCCAACTACATTTGAATTTCATATAAACAATAACTTATTTTTTTACTGTAAGTATGTACCAAATACTAAATGTGACATAACTTACACTAAAACTTTTTTTGATTACTTGAAATTCAAATGTAGCTCTTGAATCTTTATAGTAGTTCCCTTTATCCTCAGGTGATTTTGTTGTTGTTGTTGTTGTTTTTTAAATATATTTTTATTGATTTTACAGAGAGGAAGGGAGAGGGATAGAGAGTTAAAAACATAGACGAGAGAGAAACATGGATCAGCTGCCTCCTGCACATCCCCTACTGGGGATCGAGCCCGCAACCAAGGTACATGCCCTTGTCTGGAATCAAACCCAGGACCCTTCAGTCTGAGGGCCAACACTCTGTCTCCACTGAGCCAAACTGGTTAGGGCCTTGGTTTTGTTTTTCACAGTATTAGTTACCCTTAGTAAACCATGGTCTGAAAATATTAAATGGAAAATTCCAGAAATAAACAACTCATAAGTTTTAAATTGTGTGCCATGCTGAGCAGTGTGATAAAATCTCGTGCCACCTGGGATGTGAAATCATCCCTTTGCCTAGCATCACTACACTGTATACAATCCCCACCTGTTGGTCATTTAATAATCCTCTTGGTTATCAGATCAGCTGCCATGGTATCACAGTGTTTGTGTTCAAGTAAACCTCATTTTACTTAATAATGGCCCAAAGTGGAAGAGTAGTGATGCTGGCAATTCAAATATTCCAAAGAAAAGCTGTAAAGTGCTTCCTTTAAGTGAAAAGGTGAAAGCTCTCTACTTCAGCAAAGAAAAAATATTGTATGATGAGCTTGCTAAGATCTACGATAAGAACAAATCTTCTATTAGTAAAATTGTGAAGAAGTAAAAAGAAATCTGTGTGTCTTATTGTCAGACCTTAAGCTATAAATCCTCTGGCCACAGCACATGCTATGTGCTTTATTAAGATGGAAATGGCACTAAATTTGTGGGTGGAAGATATGAACAGAAAATGTATTCCCATGGATGGTAACATGTTGCCCCAAAAAGCATTGAGCCTATACAAAGACTTCAGCAAGGGATCCTCTGAAATGAGTGAAACCAACCCATTTACTGCAAATAAGGGATGCTTACACAGATTTAGGAATAGGCTGGAACAAAAAATAAAAAAATTATTGGAGGAGAGAAAGAAGGAGGGAATAAAGGAGAGCGAGAAAAAACATTCACATGACTTTTATTACAGTATATTGTGATGATTGTTCTATTTTATTTTTTAGTTATTGCTGTTAATCTATCACTATGCCTAATTTATAAATTAAACTTTACCATATAGGAAAAACATAGATATATAGGCATCCACTGGGGTCTTGGAGGGTAGTTCCTGAGGATAAGGGAGGGCTGTTGTGTTTGCTAATCTGGAAATCCATCTGGGATTGCTTTCCAAAAAATCTACTGTATTTGTATCCTTGCCTCGGGGTCTGCTTCTGATGTGGCCCAAACAAAGACAGTGAAAAGCTATCCTGGAGGAATGAACTCTGAAGGAGAAAAGAACAAACTTCCAAAGCAACATTCTACTGCAAGATTCAAATCAGGTTGAACAGATCAAGGGCTGGTGCTCTGATACCAGCTATAAACTAGGTACTGGGAAAAGGCCCCACACCAGCTTCAGCACATTGAGTCCAATGAGTAGAAGCCATCATCTCATCAAGAAAGCACCGGTTATCCGCTCACCTTTATCAAGCTTAGTGCCATGTATCATTAGTATAGCAGTGCTGTGATGCTGCTCTATGGATTCCATCACCAAATGTCCTAACTGTCTATCACTGAAGAGCTCTTTTTTCAATAAAAGGATATAACTGAGTAAGGAAATGGGTAGCCGTGCATCTTCAGTGCTTCCCTTGACCCGCTACTTCCCAGCAATAGGTTGGGCTAGATTACATCAGCGTTGAGGCTCTCAGATGCATTATTATTAATGAGCTTTCCAACTGAGGCTTGTTTGTTAATAATTTAATTAAAACCCCAAGTGTTTACTTGTTGCCATTCCTCCTGAGAGATCCCTCTGCAAATTCTGGGTAGGAACTAATTCACCCATTCACCCCAATAACCGCCAACGTTTTCCAAGCTGATATTTACTGAGCCCTGATTCCTTATTTCCAGGAAACCCTCCAAGCCTTAATGGAGGTGTGGTTTCATTTCTCATCACTGTAAAAATAAGCCTTTCAGAACATCTGCTTCTCCTCGGCATGCCTGGTGATTTCTTTGTCTTGAATTTCAATAGCAGTTCAGTTTGTTTATTACTCTTGTTCATATGCAGCGAATACAAATCGTTGGTGCTAATGGAAGGTTGCGTTCAATTCAGGTAGAAAACTTGTTCAAGTATTGAACAAAACTGCTGGTTTATGAATATGTGGTAACTTCTCTGGATATCTTAAATGATATCCCTCCGATGCTATCTAATTTGTACATTCACACTATTATTATTTTAATGTAATAGTGGGCTCTTTCATCTCAGCCATAGATAGCGCCAGTCTATGGCAGTATCAGCAAACCTGAAGGCTGCCAACAGCACTCAAGTCACTGGGGAATGCAGTGAAGTTCACTTTAAAGAAAATGATGCTCACTTTTCCATGCATTCCGCGGAGCTCCTTTTGATTTCCACGTTGAGCCTATTGACTTCAAAGTGTCCTTTCAGGATCACTCAGAAAGCCAGACAGCCATTGTGTCCCCATTCCTTGACTTTGCTCCATGCCCGGCACTTGTTTGAAGTCTGTGGGATGCTGGCTAGAAGAAGCAGCTCAATAGGCGGCAGAGACACACAAGTGTCTGGTCTCAAACCTCCTTTCTGGAATGATTACAAAACCAAGTAGAGACTGGGGAACTGGGTCTCATCTTGCCAATGAGACATATTCTGAAATGAGTCCTCAGACCCAGCATGGCAGGAGAATGGCTACAAAGGAAGGTACTTCATACAGGGTGCTCACCTCTCTCTCCCCTGCCTGCGCTAGCTTCACCATTTTAAATATGAGACAGACACCAGTTTGGGGAAAAGAATCTCCTGATGTACACGTTATTGAATTGCTGGAATATAGATGAGAGATCAAGGTGGATGAAGATAGCTTTCAGAATTAGCTTTCATCTCACTCCTGCTTGGAATGGGTGACTGGCAGAAAGCCTGCACAGAGAGTTCTAAGGGGCCCAAAAGGATGCACAGAATGCACTGAGCTTCCTCCTCTCTGCTTTCCTAGGCCAGCATTGTTCTGATAATAAGGACCAGATGATTTTACTATTAATGAACAACTCAGGCCAGTAGGTAACTTCCGGAGGCCAGCCTGAAGAGCCCTAGTGCTGTTATTCCTTTTCCGTGGTCTAAGTGGTGGATCCTACAAGATATTTGACCACGGCTCAGTAACAACAGGTGATCGCAGGAGGGGCCACAGTGACAGGCATCCCAGGTGCACCACCAGTCAGCTGTCTCCAATTTAGCTTTATAACTAATATCACTTAACTATTAAATGCATTCTGAGCTATTTTTATGTCATCTAGTGTCTAGACCAGGAGTCCTCAAAAACTATGGCCCGCAGGCCACATGCGGCCCGCCGAAAACATTTATCCAGCCCGGGTGTTTTTGCCACCGCTGTGTGCATAGGAATTTGTTCATAGTTTTTTTTAAACTATAGTCCAGCCCTCCAACCATCTGAGGGACAGTGAACTGGCCCCCTGTTCACAAAAGTTTGAGGACCTCTGGTCTAGACTATGCTTAGATAACATGAGAGCAAATGATTGAAACATGAAAACATTCAGACAAAGCAGAAATTTATCATTCTGTTTCATGGAATTCAAAAATCCATTTAAAAATTAATTTTTCTTTATCACTTGAAGTAGCTGGGCATACCAACGGTTGCCAAGATGAAAGCTTTGTCACGATGCTAAAATCTTCAGACCACACATTTGTATGCTTCATGCTGTCCCACCTTCGTAAGACTTTGGGAAGACCTAAGTTGAAAAGTAAGAATTCACAGGCGGCTCCCACAAGGCTTTCTGGACCCCACTTGCCACTGTTTGTAGAACATCCTGGGAGCTTGTTGTTGCTCCACAGTTTTTTTTTTCCAAAGACCCCGGGCAAGGGTCACATCATTTTAATCTGGGCAATGACTCTTTTGAGCAAGTCCCAGATAATGTTAGTGATTTACAAAAGCTTTTATCAGCCTCCTGATGGCTTTTACAGAGTGGAACACTACATGACCCATGCGGTTTGTTTTCATTTACAAAGGTGCAGGGGCTTTGAATTTAAAAATGGAACGTTTTCTTCTTGTGCCAAATGTAAACAATTTAACATCCATTTCCCATCCAGCTATTTTGCCAGTTCAAAAGAGTTTATATGAATCTTATCTGTATTATATTTCCTGCTGATTGGCAGTGCCTCCTTCTTTAGCTGGGAAGCCAAAAATGTGCTGGCTCAGATTTGAACAGGAAAGGAATAACAAAGAAAACTGGGAAATAAATGTAATGAGTGGTTACGGGGTGCTGAAAACTATACTTATCGTTTCTTATTCTCGCAGAGTTGGTGCTGCCATATTGATTTATGCCTGGGAAGTCTTTCATGGAAACACACAACAAAAGCTTCAGATTATTTTGTCAACAAGAAAACACAGTTTACCTTATCTTCAAAGTCCCCATCTATTCCTGATTTGAGTGGTTCCATATTCCTTGCTTGCGGAGATCTCTCTGAGCCCTGGAGGAGATTTGTGCTGGATACAGTAATTCACTATGAAAGATAAAAGCCCCCAGAATGTCACCACGCTGCTTCCCAAGGCCAGCTGAATGATTCTGTGGGGACGAAAGGGGGTCCAGAGAGTGAAAAAGTACTTCGGCTCTTCCAGGCCGACTTACAGTCAGTTTATTGAACCCTTGAGAGCCATTTTTTCCCCTTCCAGAATGTAAGAGACATTTATTTGGCCTATTGTTTGAAGGCTTAAGTCTCTTTCTCACATTCAAGGTCTGGGCAATTGAAAAGGAGAGGAGGGAAAGAACAAAATCAGCCGTCTAGACATTTCCTAGTGGAGTATCAGGTTTATAAGCCATTTTCCTGGCCTTGTCCTAATCACACATTATGAACTGAGATAAAATGCTAGATCATAAACTTGGGCCCTATTGTAAGGAAGAAGGGCAAGAGTTACGGTTTTCTTTCAAAAGTCACACATTGCATTTTTCTTCAAGGTCACATTAATTTCTGTTAATGGCCCTCCTCTAGCCGCCCTTTCCAGAAATGTTCTCATTTGCTCTTGGCTTCCCACCCCCACATTCCCTTACATTCCTCAACCTATACTGCACCCCCATGTCCTCTCCACCCACAAGTCCCAATTTAATTAGACTTAAAAGTATGTGGGGAGTGAGTCAGTTTTCAATAAATACCCTGATTTTCTTATCAATTGACATCATGACTGTCTCCATCATTTAACATTTGGGTGCTCATATTAATGATGAGATGTAATGTAAGGTAACTTTAGTAGTGATTGAAGAGGGATAGAGGTAGATGCGCTTCCGGAGGCTCTCTAGGCAAGATGGGTGCAGTAGAAAGAGCATTACAGGAATCCCAGGTTCAGGTCCTTGAGTAACCTTTCTGAGCCTCCATATTGCTCATCAATAAAACGAGGCCATGGAGCCTGATAACCTAGAAGGAGTCTGATTCTCGAAAGGTTTTTTTAAACTTTTAAGCTTTGTATTTCCAGGAAGCTGACTACATCCCTGAAAATTACTTTCTGGCATTAGATGCCCTTGCTATAAGGACCATAAAGTGTTTTACCAGAATCCACATGTACTGATCTTCATACTGTTGATCTTAAATTTGTCGATTGCTATTGCTTCACCAAGTGTTTGTCCACCAACTAACTTCTCACTCATCATCCAACACACCAGTGCGCCGAGTGACAGCACCAGCTGCCATGTGTGGTATAGTGACATTCTGAAGAGCAAATGGGATGGTTCATATGATGGTGAAATAACTAGTAAACTAAACCTCAGCAGCCAGGAATAATGGACATTTGATAGAAGTTTCTCAGCCTCCAATTCTTTTCTTTACACCATGATACATGCTTTCTCTCTCTCTCTCTCTCTCTCTCTCTCTCTCTCTCTCTCTCTCTTTCTCTCTTTGTTCGTACAAAAAAAAAAAAAACAGAATATTAACTTCCTGTCCCTGTATTTACATATGGTTTCCATTTGAAAGGTCATCAGTTATTTGGACAATGATAACAAGATATTTCATTAAAAAGTAATCTCCAAATATTGACCAACTCCAGAGATGGAATACTCTCATTAAGTTCATTTGATGATATGCAGTGTATGTATTTAAAATTGAAGGAGGAGGCATACTGTTTCCTCTGCCTCAGTAACCCAGCCTAAAAACACCTTGAGATAGGTTATGTTTTAGGAAGGTCCAAGTTTATTTGAGTGATGTACCTAAATATATACATTTTGCTTGTTACCAAGACACTAGTCCTAGAGCAGTATTGCCTGGCTCAAATTAGATGTTCAAAGAATATCTATTAAAGCAATGAGTTGATAAATGAGCAAGCCATCTTTATATTAATATATATTGCACTGGTAACCGAATGATCACTGGTGGTTATTGTGGAACCTACTTCACCAAAGATGGAGAAATACTATCATTGGGTCTCATACAATATCTTTCTTTGCATGCTTGCTTACTTCCTCAAGGGCAAACCATTAGGCATATTAAGCACTTACAGTATTTGGGCATCTTTGAGATTTGAAACTGTATAGAGTTCTGTCCTATAGTGAAGCCTATTAAATAGATAATTTGATGCCTCATTCGCATCCAACAGAGACAACTATTAGGTTCCTTGAGGCTGGACATTGGCTGGGCCAGTGCTCTAGAGCTAAGAACATATTGAGTTTTCCTTGGTGTAAATGAGGGAGTGGGGCCCACATGATCTCCAGGTTCCCTCATGGTGTAAAAATCTTATGGTTCTGTGAAAGCAGCAACTGTGTTCACAGAATGGCTTTGTCCAAGATAATATTCAGTGGATAAAAATGATAGCGTTATCAGTGGTTTTCTTTGAGTCGTGGGATTACTTATGTTGTAATTTTTAACTTATTATTTAAACTTTTCTTTATCAGAACATTTTTTATAATAAACATACATGATTTTATAATAATATAAAACAATATAAAGTCCTTTCAATTTTGAGAAGGAAAAGAAGCCCTTATTCTAGGAAGGTAACAAGGACAATAAGGTCTAGAGACTCACAGGGGTGGGCAAACTTTTTGACTTGAGGGCCACAATGGGTTCTTAAACTGGACCGGAGGGCCGGAACAAAAGCATGGATGGAGTGTTTGTGTGAACTAATATAAATTCAAAGTAAATATCATTACATAAAAGGGTACGGTCTTTTTTTTTTTTTTTTTTAGTTTTATTCATTTCAAATGGGCCGGATCCGGCCCGCGGGCCGTAGTTTGCCCACGGCTGCTCTAGAGCCTTGTTAGTTCAGACTTTAGCCCACAGATTTGTGGACCCCCATCCAGAGATTCTGACTCAGTAACTCTGGGTGGTGCCTGGGAACTTGCGTTTTTAACAAGCTCCAGGATCACACTTTGAGAAACCTGAGTCTAATAGTTAAACATATAGACAGCAATCCTGCCAAACACTTTTCCTTTCAGAATTATGAGGGAAAATTTCTGTATCAAAATCTATGTAACCTAAGAAGCATCTAGGGTTAAAGAATTATCAAAAGGCTCAGCTCCACTGGAAAAGTGTGCTTCCACCCCAGATGGGACTTGAATGAACCTGGAATTATTAGCCCACCATCTCAGTTTAATCTATTTGGACCTGGGTCCCCTGGACCCTCTCAAATTGTGCCTGACATCACTGTTATCTAACATCAGGTGCAAATCAAGGGGCACTGGAGTTTTGGTAGTAGACCGTGCCCTCAGTAACAAAATTATGGGTCAACCCTTGGCAGTGGACCAGCTGGTCAGTCAACTTGATTGTTTTATCACCAGGTTTCATTTTAAATGTTAAGAAAGAAAAACCCACAGAGAAAAAGAGAAAGAAATGGCTCCTAAGAGCTCTCGATATTAACTTATTAAGGGTTAAATCTTGTGTAAATTACATGCCTTTTAATTAAAAGAATAGCAACTGAAAATAAATACCCAGTTAATTATGATTTTATTGTTTTGACCACATTGCTGAGGTCTAAATGACAGAAGAAAAGCAAAATGAATCTTCCAACCACAAAATGCCTTCAATTTCTAAGTCTTCATTCTAGAAGCAGCACTTACACTAATATCTATGGAGTGTTTACTCAGTGCCTGTTATGAACACATTGTTTGTGACCCCACCATAGTTCCTATTTTAAAGCCCTAACCCCCAAAGTTGATGGTGTTTTAAGAAGGGACTTTGGGAGGTAATTGGAGTTAGGTTAGGTCATGAGGATAGAGCCCTCTTGATAGGGTTAGTGGTCTTTATCAGATGAGAAAGCTCAGGCTCTCCATGAGCAGAAACCGAGGAAAGGTCATGTGAGAACACAGGGAGGACTTGGCCATCTGCAAGCCAGGAAGAGAGCTGTCATCAGGAGCCATAGTAGACAGCACCTTGATCTTGCACTCCCCAGCCTCCAGAATGTTGAGAAACAAATTTCTGTTGTGTAAGCCCCCCAGTCTCTGGTGTTTTGTAATGGCAGCCAAAGAAGACCAAGACCGAGCCTTAACTGCATTACCCGACTTAGTCACCTCCACACGGTCACTTTAAATAAGAGACCTCGAAATCTTTAAATGTTTTCAGGCTCAGTGTCACTTTGGCAAGTGTTCTTTCATAATTTGCCATAGGACAGTGGTTCTCAACCTTCCTAATGTCGCGACCCTTTAATACAGTTCCTCATATTGTGGTGACCCCCAACCATAAAGTTATTTTCGTTGCTACTTCATAACTGTAATTTTGCTACTGTTATGAATCATAATGTAAATATCTGATATGCAGGATGTATTTTCATTGTTACAAATTGAACATAATTAAAGCATAGTGATTAACCACAAAAACAATATGTAATTATATATGTGTTTTCCGATGGTCTTAGGCGACCCCTGTGAAAGGGTCCTTCGACCCCCAAAGGGGTCGCGACCCACAGGTTGAGAACCGCTGCCATAGGCTAACAGCTAAAGAATCATGTTACATATTTCAGATGCTGTATGTGTATACTCACCTCTGCAGGCTTGCCTAGAATAGGCAAAGGTGTGTTTGTAAGTACAGGTGTCTGAGGTAGGTCAGGTATGTGGACCCAATTTATTTAGTGGCTAATTACTTCCTTTTTCCTTTTAAGAGATTCTGTCTCTACATTTTCCCAGAAGGGAAAAAAGCAGGGAGAAAGGAAGTGGAAAGGAAAATAACTAAGAATGAAAACAGAAGTAAGAGGAGAGAAAATGATGTGAATAAGGGAGCAGGATTTAGAAATGGACGAGAGTCATCAGGAAACCCTGCTTTCCCTGCCCTTCCCTCTGCTCTTTCTCCAGATCCCCAGACTGCTGCCAGACTCTCCCCTCCCCCGCCAGGCCTCATCTACTCACTCCCTAGTCCTGTGCATGTGGAGGCTTTCAACTCATTCTCCCAGCACCCCCCCTACACTCCAGCTAGAATCAGAAATCACAGAAAAAATCCTGTCCCCATCATCAGTATTGCACCGAGAAGGTAATTAAAGAAAACGCAAAAACCTACAAGGGATTTCCAACATTTACCAATGTGGGTGATGAGTGCATGGCTCCTTGTAGCCCTTCTACCTCCCTCCAAGCTCTGGAGCCAGAGCCCTACTTAAGTGTATGCAGAATGGATACCAGCAGCCCCCTTCAAACTGAATTCAAAACTGCCCATTACACGTCACCCTTATGCATTCCATTCTTTCCAGGGTTTGGTGAGAGGATGCACATTGCTGAGGAAACAGAGGCCTTTAGGGTACAGTAGATTTCAAAACGCAATTAAAATAAACTCTTCAAGTGGAAATGTAAAAGGCACTTGTATTCGATTAAAGCCTTTGGCCTTATCAACTGCAGAGTGCTCCATTACAAGGTCATTAGCAACCCGACTTCCACAATGGGCAGCAGGCGTCAGCTGCACAAAACAAACAGGGGCCCCAAACACCACAATAACTCCCTGTACCTGTTCTTGTTTGCTTGCTGAGCCCTCCAACATTGGGAGTTGCTGAAATATATAAAAGCGTAACAGCTTGAGTCAATATTTGCCAGCCTAAGCGAGTGATTTTATTTAGTGAGAAACTGAACCCCTTTGAATAAATACATCTCCTTGCAGGCAGGCACTGAAGGAAGGGCTAAAGGCAGAACTGGATCTGGGGCTGGTGCTCTGAGACTTCAGAGATTCCTGCAATCCTCTACCTCCTGGGGTAAGGGACATGGCGTCCGGTCCAGATGCATGGCAGCCAGTCAAGGGGCAAGTTGGGAAAATTCCACCCTTAGGCTGCACTCTATTCTAGACTAAGAGTTCTCATCAAAATCACCTGCAGGGCTTGATAAAACACTAGCTGCTGGACCCAGAGGTGGATCCAATAAGTCTGGGGTGGGGCCAAAGAATTTGCATTTCCAACAAGTTCCCAGAGGACTTTGCTGCTGCTGGTTCTGGGACCTCACTTTGAGAACCACTGGTCTAGACCAGCTCTGTGCAGCAGAAATGTAATGCAAGCTACATGTGTAACTTTAAATTTTCCAGGAGCATGTTAAAAAAATACACAGGAACTGAAATTTCATAACATATCCAAAAGGTAATGGATAAAAAATATAATCAATGTAAAACTTATTAATGAGGTACTTCACATTTTTTTTTACTAAGTCTTCAAATTTCATTATGTATTTTATACCTTAGAGCACATCTCATTTTGGACTAGCCACAAGTCAAGAGCTCTATAGCCACATGGGGCTAGAGGCTGCTGTATACACAGCATAGTACACTATCCTCTGGGGATACAGGATCTTGAATTCCAGGATACAACCATATGCCTACCATTAGGGCCTAAGTGTCCCCGCAAGCATGCATGTTGCTGTTGGAATAGAGTGCACACCCCCAGACTCAAGGGTGAAACTGGTGCTGAGTGTGATGGGGTGAAGGGTATTGGAATAAACTAGGACATAAGAACTGGGGAGTCTATACACATGAACTCCAGACCCCTTGAAGTGTGGGATAGAGTGGCAGAGTGGGGGTGGGGAGAATGGGACAAGCTGGACTGTGTGTGTGTGCGACTGTGTGTGTGTGTGTGTGTGTGTGTGAGAGAGAGAGAGAGAGAGAGAGAGAGAGAGAGAGAGAGAGAAAAGGAGAGAGAGAGAGAAGGAGTGTTGGGAGGAAAGGTGACTGATTCTGTTCCAGACTCCATTTAATTACAGAATAGCTCATTCCCCATGGCACACCCTCAGAGTCACATAGTTCTGCTGGCTACTGCATTCACACTGGCACTCTGGTCTTCAGGACACTTAGCTTCTGGGGCTGACCCAGGGCACTGCTCATAAAAGGAGATACCTCCTATGCCTTCCGCTGAAGGCCTCTCCTGCCCAGCTTTTGTCTCTTTGTTTTACAAGCGGCTTGGGCTCTGACTTGAAGGAGCGATCATAAAGAGAATGATTACTTTTATACCAGCTGCAAGGAGGAGAGGACTCTGCAAGGGGGGATTTATACATGGAAATCAATACCAGCATTGGAAAGCATCCCCTTTGCCCATGTAAGTGCTGCCTACAGGGTCAATAGCTGGAATTAACCTGGATCCTTTTTTAATTATTATTCTTTTTAATAAAGCTGCTTTATGATAGACTCTGAAGTGAGCTCCCACTCTGAAACTGCACCAATGTGAAGGGAAAGAACACATACTTTCATTTAAGAATTATCTGTTGTCCCAATGGGGATCTCTCCCACTCTCACTACCCTTACTCTCTAAGTCTCCAGAGAATCAGAGAGAGGAGAGTGAAATTAAGCCCTTTGTGAGCATAAACTGATACCAGCATGAAAGAGAATGAGCTCATTGCCCTGATTCCAGGTTAATTTGTGACATATATGGGAAAAGTTAGCTGTTGCAGGCACAGCTGTACTAAATGCTCACTGTATGCATTCATATGACTATATGACTCTGCTTACTGCTTGATTTTCCTCATTTAATTATTCCAACAATTCTGTAAAAGGAAGAAATGGAGACTCAGAATGCATACAGGTCTCAAGGAAGAACTAAGTGGTCTACAGGCTTCTTCCTACTAAAGTCTTTTACTCCCCAAGTCTTGCTGGGTCAGAAATATTGAATTGATGGATGTTCCTTTCTTGCTAGGAGTGTGTATCTTATTCCTGCACACTCCTGTCATTCTTTCTGTCACACTGTACAAAAATGGGCCAGTATGAAATTGCTTCTGTGATAACCCTAGATTCAGTCCTTGAGTCCTCTGTCTTTCTTATACCGCATAGCTCTACTTTTAAACTACACCAGACTCTAAGAACAATGTCACCTCTAAGAGTCATCCACTTTCACTCTTACCCTCATACAGACCCTAATCTACACAGTAGCCAGAGTGAAACTTAAGTTAGGTCATTGACAGGTCTATGTATAAGACCTTCCAGTGCTTCCGATGTCATTCAGAGTAAAGGCCAAAATCCCTGCAATGGCCTATTAGGCCCTACATGTGTTACACACACACACACACACACACACACACACACACACTCCTCTGATTTATCTTCTTCCACGTTCCTCCTTGCTCACACCTCTCCAGCTACATTGTCTCATCTCAGTTCTTCAAGATCAACAAGCACCCTCTTGCTTCTGGGCCTTTGCACTGATTATTCCCTTGGCCTGGAACACGTTCCCCTCAGTTCATAAAATGGCTCACTTTCTCACTTCCATCTGGTGTCTACCCAAATGTTTTATTATCAGAGAGAATCCTGCGATGATGACCTTATAAAAAATAGCAACCTCTCCTTCCTTATCACTCTCTGAGCTGCGTTTCTCTATCCAACATGTTAAATATTTATTTACCTGTTTCCTGTCTCTGCCTCTTCCATGTCTAGTCTCATTGCAGGTAAGTGCACCTCACAAGACTGAAATAACAGCCTATGTCAGAACAGCCTGAGAGGCAGGCGGCAGCCTCCCAGCAATATTTTAGTGTGCCTTTGGCTGCCATCGCGGAAGAATAGTTCACAAGGGTAATGTATTCTGGGAGTCTGCTGGAACGTTCAACTGACAACAGCCCTATTGAGATGATGGCCATCCCCCTGGGAGCTTTTCTGTTTACATGTGCCTTTACTCATCTTTCAGCTGAATCAGAAAGCTCAATAGCAACTTCACTGTTTGAAAACACAAAATGGATTTTGATGCTTAAATGGACTTTCATTCAGAGGAACCCAGAGTTAACAATCTTCACATGTGGGCTGGTTCTAAGACCCTAGAATTGGGGAGTTGTCTGTGACTATAGAGAGTGCTTCCTGTGCCGTCCATGTGGCCATTTCCATTAAAATGTAAAATGATTTAAATCAAGTGAAGTTAAAAATTCAGAGAAAAAGTTTCTCAGTCACACTAGCTAGTCAAAAGCCACATGTTGCTGGTGCCTGCCACACTGGACTGCACGGTCATCGAATATTTCCATCACTGTAGAACATTCTATTGGTTAGCATTGGCTAGAATTCTCCCATCATTTTTTAAAGATATATTTTTATTTATTTCAGAGAGGAAGGGAGAGAGAGAAAAAACACACATTAATGATGAAAGAGAATCATGGATTGGCTACCTCCTGCACCCCCCCCCCCCCCCCCCCGCACACGCACACACTGGGGATCGAGCCTGCAATCAGGACATGTGCCCTGACTGGGAATTGAACTGTGACCTGACCTTTTGGTTCATAGATCAACACTCAACCACTGAGCCACACCAGC
Organism: Myotis nattereri; assembly: GCF_964212035.1. Taxonomy (NCBI): domain Eukaryota; kingdom Metazoa; phylum Chordata; class Mammalia; order Chiroptera; family Vespertilionidae; genus Myotis; species Myotis nattereri. The sequence goes on from NC_138087.1 coordinate 48,916,114, forward strand.
TGGGCCTCCCCTCATTTTATAGAAAAGAAAGCAAAGGCTTATAGAGGTCAAGGTCACGGCTGGAAACAGCAGAAGGTCTGTATTTACAAAATAAAGGGAAGGAAGCCCCTCATCCAGAAGGAGAAGAAAGCCCAAAGAGAATAGGAAAACAATAAGGAAGGAGGGGAGGAAAACTTCACATGCCCCATGTGAGGTTCCACCTTTGAGCTCAGAAGTTACTATAGTAACCAGTCCAAGGAAATAGTGACCAATCAGAGGAGATATCAAAGCATAGGATCTGCAGCCCTATAAGCCATAGGGAAAAGGAACTCAATGGGACTTTTTCCCCTCCCCATGTGGGAGTCTATACTTGTCCTTCAATAAATTTCCACCTTTGCTATACCATCTTCCGTTTGTGGATTCATTCTTCAACTCCCAAGGACAAAAAGCCTGGGAACAATTCTGCCGGGGGGAATATCACCTGTTCCAGTCCAAAAATCCCGCTTCACTTGTACTATTTACAAAGGGTACATTTAGTAACATTTTGGCCATAGCAACCAATTATTTTTATTTTTTTTTATTTTTTTTTTATAAAGTAGTTTTGTTTTTTTAAATATATTTTATTGATTTTTTACAGAGAGGAAGGGAGAGAGATAGAGAGTTAGAAACATCGATGAGAGAGAAACATCGATCAGCTGCCTCCTGCACATCTCCCACTGGGGAAGTGCCCGCAACCCAGGTACATGCCCTTAACCGGAATCGAACCTGGGACCTTTCAGTCCGCAGGCTGACGCTCTATCCACTGAGCCAAACCGGTTTCGGCGCAACCAATTATTAATAATGGCTACTATTAGCTTGTATGTGGGAGAAACTATTTCCAATTTCCCTGTGATTCAACACTTGCACTATAGCCTGAGGTATTAGGGTTGAGCAAGCTATGGTTCTATGGCTATCTAGTTTCCACACAAAGAAAGCTGGAAAATTCCTAGGAAGCCTAAAACATGTCTACAAACAAGAATTTCTTGCTAGCCATTTGACTAAATTTCCCTAAGCACTGTCAAAATCCCCCATTTAGGCCAAAGGATGGTTGAGTGTTGTCCTGTGCATGATAAGGTTACCAGTTCAATTGATGGTCAGGACACATACCTGGGCTGTAGGTCCAATCTCGGTCAGGGCACATATAGAGGGCAACTGATCAATGTTTCTCTCACATCAATGTCTCTCTCTCTCTCTCTCTCTCTCTCTCTCTCTCTCTCTTTCCCCCACCTCCCTTGCTCTCTCTAAACATCTTCTCAGGTGAAGATTAAATAAATAAATAAATAAATAAATAAATACAATCTGTGATAAGACATTGGCCCTACCTATTTATAATGGTTTAAAGCCATTGATATATACCAAAATATTTTAAAATTTTTGAATGGGAAAACTGGCTTAAATCAAATCTGCAATACCCCCACCCCACTTTTTAATCCTATATACCCGTTCTACAGTTTACTAGTCCTGTGATTATGATCAAGTCACTTAACACTATCTGAACCCATTTGTAACCTCACTCATTTGTATCCATTTAGCTTCTCTTCATTTACCAACAATTTACTGAGACCCTATTATATGCTAGTAACTGCATTAGGTGCTATAAAAGGGCTATTAATAGCCAGTTCACAGAGTAATTGCATATATTAACTGAGATAATTTAGAAAATCTCCTAGCACAGATGGGTAGCTGATAAATTTCTACTGTATATGAATTTGGAAGAAAAACAAACAGTAGATAGTTGGGGAGAGAAAAACCTATTTCAACTAGGTGCTTAATTCTTGTATATTATTGCTAAAAGCTCTAGAGCAGTGGTTCTCAACCTTGGCTGCACATTAGAATCACCTGGGAATCTTTTTAAAATCCTGATTTCTGGGCTTCATCCTCTGGAAATTCTGTTTCTTTGTTATGGGGTGGGGCCACAACATTAATAACAAAGAAACAGAATTTCTGGAGGATGAGCCCCAGAAATCAGGATTTTAAGAAGATTCCCAGGTGATTCTAATGTGCGGCCAAGGTTGAGAACCACTGCTCTAGAGGCATATATATTTTTCTCAACAATAGAAAGGAGGCATCCGTCTGAGTAATTGCCTCAAAGCAAGGTAAAATGAAGTTTAAAATCAACATCTACCTATGTATCCATATATGCCAATGTTCCATATTCGAATAGAGCCTTTTATAAGAAAAGGCACCTTCCAGGGAGCACGTTGGGAGGTGCTGGAACCTCAGGTTAACAGGAGGGCTCCCCTGGCGTCCTCTCTGGAACAGCCTTGAGTGAAGTGCACACACAGCTCTCTGTGCACGCTCTGCGCACAAAGGCTGCCCCTTCCCTAATTCTCTCCAGTCTCTCCAAGGGAGCTGCTCAATTGTTACCTCATAGGTCAGTGATGGCGAACCTATGACACGCATGTCAGAGGTGACACGCGAACTCATTTTTTTTGGTTGATTTTTCTTTGTTAAATGGCATTTAAATATATAAAATAAATATCAAAAATATACATCTTTGTTTTACTATGGTTGCAAATATCAAAAAATTTCTATATGTGACACGGCACCAGAGTTAAGTTAGGGTTTTTCAAAATGCTGACACGCCGAGCTCAAAAGGTTCGCCATCACTGGCATAGATGGTCAAACAGTGCTGCCGGGTGACCTGGAGAAATGTATTTCTGTGCTCCCTCTACTCTGATGATTTAGAGTGAAACTGGCACAACATTTTTCAAAATACCAAGAAGTGGGTGGATATCCTAGGGTCACAGTGAAAAGCCAAAAAATTCTTATTGGCTGCTTTGCTTGCTGAATCAGTGGGGGTTAATTAAATGTCCTACTGAGAATGGGGAATCTGGTGTGTTTATAAGGCTGAATAATCCTTCAGTGAGGCAAGGGAAGGCTTTTCTCTTAGGAACCTGCTGACTAATGCGAGGTAGGAGAACTCCTTGGAAGAGCCCTGAGCAAATGCAGCTGGTATGCAAGTGAGGAGCCATTTATTAACCAGCACCCTGGGGGCCCTGGTGAGGGGAGATACATTGAGGGCAACTATGCATTTTTCTTCCTCTGCTTCCCCAAGAGTCAGGCCTTGCAGCATTGTTAAAAATAGAAGGAAGTATTAGAGAATTCTGAATAGTAATCAGTTTCCATACAATCCCACACCATGCAAAAGTAGAGACCACGCTCTTGAACTAAAGGCTTTGTATTCTTTTGTTGACCTCACAGCAAATCTTTAGAAATAGCTCCCTCGCTCTGCTTTTTGTGTCACCTGGTCTGGTTGCTGCTCCTTTGAATGCAGGTAGCTTCAGATCTTTGTCTTCTCTAGGAGGGAACTTGGCCCCCTAAGAGGTTAAGAGGGATGCTTCCAGGACGTGTGACGTTCCTTATGATTTCTGTTTGTCTTTGAAAAACAGCTTGAAAGACACCTTATTAAATGCAAAGTGAAGAAAAATTTCTTGATCAAATTCCTCAGGTTTTTTTTCCCTTTTGGAAGTCTACATATATAAAATTCTGCTAAAGATCTTTGGAAGACATTTTCAAGGGGAACAAATTATGGAAACATTTGACTTTATAATTGATTTTAGAAAGGTTAACAAGATTTTGGCTCCATCCAGAAAGAGTTTGGTAGGGACGGATTAAAGTCATCTTCATTCATTTACAGAAATATAATAATAAATATGAGTCAAACAATAATAGAATGAAAGGTCAACATTCACCGATTTTTAAGTCAGTAGGATGTATAAGGCAGTCTCCAGGGTTACTAGCATGGGGCAAAGGACTATACCTAAGTAATTAGTAGCAAGTTAAATACAAAGAGTGCTGGTGAGAATGTTATGCCACACAGGTATAGAGGCTCATGTTTGCTTTTAAAGCAGAAGTATTAGCAAATCCAAACAAAAAGTGTCATTCAAAAAGTGAGGGGGAAAGATTAGTCCCAGCTGTGCTAGCCATCCTTGCCTCAATGGCAGACACATGCTAATGAAAGATCTACCTTTGACATGCCAGGGCCAGGAGATGCTGTGTGGAAAGGGACCAAGGCCCAAGACATACAGTCTCAAGCATGGAATTCGTGCAGGGAGGCACAGGCATCATGGCCCTGAGACAGGCCATTTCTACTGTGCTCTGTCCAAATTCCTGACCATAGAATTGGGAACAAGAGAAAATGGTTGCATTTTATGCCACTAAAATTTGGAGAGGTTTATTATATAATCAGAACAGCACTTTTAAGTGTTTGTTTGAAAGCAATTGTTTCATTCTCACAAATAAATGGAGATACGTATTATGCAGCACCTAAAAAGATTTTGACTTGCAGCTTTGCCATATGGGAAAGTCACCTGATCCTTTTTGTCCTCCATTTTATCATCTGTATAATGGGATAATAAATAATATCTCCCTCACGGCCTATAAATATAAGTACGGTACTGCATGTGAAAGCACTTAGTAGACTCTGAACTACTGTACAACATTTCTAGCTGCAGTGGTGATTCAGGGTGGCGACAGTAGGGTTGTGTACAGAGATGATGGCAGTGGTTGTGGTGAAAGATTAGCCAGGTGACATTCATTGCTAACTGTAAACATGTGAGCTATACAGGCATCTGCAAGGACATTTCTGAGTCTGAGGATTGAAAAGTGTTCTGTGAGGCGCAGATGCATGAGACAGTCCTTCTCCTTAAAAAACATGACAATATCCTTTGAAAAATAATACTTGACTGCTGAAACATTAGCACATGTTCACAGACGAATAAAATAAATTAGACCCTCTAGTGTGGACCCCAAATTGCTGTGGGAGCTCAGAGTTGAGAAAAATCCCTATGGCTACATAGAAAAGGTAGGGTTTTTCCCTGGAAATAGGCCAGGGATATCCCCACTGTTTTTCTGGGATCGGGGAAGAGGGGGACTTTCAGAACAAATGGGGGGACATGAATAGGGAGACACAAAGGTGAGACTGTTGGAACAGATATGCTTCAGTTTGTCCAACTGAAAGCCCTGGGAATATTCCCAGGACACTGCGTGCTCCAGGGTCACGGCCTGCTCTGTGCAGCACTCACGCGGAGCCTCTTTGATCTGGTTCCAAGGACTCAATTGGTTTTGTGCCTGAAAGAAAACAGCAGACGCCAGTCCAGGCGTCTTTTCCTACTCAGGTGGGCAGCGTTAACCATCGCCTTTCTGGGCAGAGTGTGCATTCCAGGAATTCATTCCCTTCTTTTTTTCTTTTTTTTCAATTCAAATATTATATTAGTTTCAGGTGCACATCCCAGGGTTAGACATTCTATAACCTACTAAGTGATCATCCCAATAAATCTCGTACCCATCTGACACCACACATCGTTGTTAGGATATCATTGACTATGTTCCCTGAACTGTACTTTACATCCCCGTTACTTTTCCATTACTGCCAATTCAGAAATTCACGTCTTGATCAGTGGGGAAATGAGAAAATGAAGGAGTCAGAAAACATTTCTCCCCCAGAAACAGTATTAAAATAGTGCTTAAATCCTCAGGTTTCCTTCACGGAAAGTGCACAGAATCTAGCCAGGATGGCTTACGCTGGTGGCCTGGGAGAAATGATTCACAAATTCCACTTGGGATGTTCCTGTCATTTCTCTTCCCAGGGCAGGAGGAATGCTGATGGCAGCAAGACTTTCCCCTCAATCATCCTGGCTTCCCCATCACTCCTGCTCTGATTTTTGTTTAGTGATACTTGAGACTCTTAGCAGTCGCTAGCCCAAGTTCTTCTTATGAGACCTTCCTCAGGCAAGAGCCGCTTCCAGGTCACCTCTGTCCTTTCTCACTTCCAGGGAGTTGTCCTGCTGGCCTCTCTTGTCCCCACTAGTTATGATTTCAAATCATAACCTCCCCCTCAGACCTCAGGCAGGGCCTGCTTCTCCTTCCCTTAGTTCTCTGTGCCGTCTTCCATGGCTTCCTAAGAGTTTCTATTCTTACCACAAGGGAAAGCAGAGAGACACGACAGTTTCTACAAGTCACTTGTAAGCACTGCCTTTGCTAATCATGGGTTTATAAATGGAGCTGGCCTTGCACGTTCCCCGGTTTTTAAAATCTACCTGTGCCAGGCACAGCCAGAAAGATGTGCAGCTTCATCTCTTTTTCCCTAGAAGGAGTCCTGGCTCCGCTCATGCCGAAATGCTCTGTCTCTGCATCGCCTCTGACTCACTCCTCTTTGCATTTCTGTCCTATGAGTGACACCGAGAAGGACTGTGCCTTAGAGCCACCTCTGAGGAAGAGCTGGCAATAATCATACTTGGAGCTGCCATTGTCTGATTGAATGTCGACTATGCGAGGAACCATACGGGGCCCAAACTTATTACAGCAGGTAAAATTGACAAGCTCGTGTGCCATATGCTGGGCAAAGCATTGTCTCATTTACTAGCCCAGCAATGCCACTATAGGAGTCCTTCGTTCTACTCTGCATATGAGTAGAACCACTGAGATTCAGAGTGAAGTGGCTTGTCCAAAACTGCATGGCACCCATGTGTCCCATCCAAGGCCTGTCCTTATTCCTCCAGGCACAGTGGGGATTCTTGGCTCTTCCTTTCAAGCCTGCTGCTCTTCACCCAGGAAGTCATCTAAAAGAAGGCATGGATGGCATCACAACTCTGTCCCCATGATAACAGCTCTTTCCTTCTTCCTTTCTCCCTGCCCCAGACCCAGACCCATCCCAGTTACCTGGTAGACCCCACCAATGGCACCCCACCCTTTGAAACAAAGATGGGAAGAAGTGCAGGTCCAGACAATGTGGGTGCTGGGACTTCTCAGGTCACAGATGGATCTTAATAACTGGGGTGAAGGGAAGAGAAAGAAGAGTGGGCTCCCTGGTGCCAATGGGTTGTAAGGAGATGGGCATGTCCTGGTGCTTCGGCCACCACTGCAAGAATCATCATGAGGCCCTGACCGGTTTGGCTCAGTGGATAGAGCATCGGCCTGAGGACTGAAGGGTCCCAGGTTCTATTCCAGTCAAGGGCATGTACCTTGGTTGCGGGCGCATCCCCAGTAGGGAGTGTACAGGAGGCAGCTGATTGATGTTTCTCTCTCATCGATGTTTCTAACTCTCTATCCCTCTCCCTTCCTCTCTGTAAAAAAGTCAATAAAATATGTTTTAAAAGAAAAAGAATCATCATGAGGATCAAATGAGATAGAAAGTGCAAAAAGCTTTGAAACTCAAGTGACATGGAGATATGATAATAGTATACATGCCATATTTCCTCAACTTTGAATATTTTTTATATTTTAGGTTTTCTAAAAATATAATGCAGCTTATAATTAATAAATGTATTAACTTTAGTAAGATATTTCTTCCCCTGCCACCAAAAGGTGCTAATAATTCGGAGATAGATTTCATAATGGATGGTTCTTAGTATTGAGGACATTCCATATAGTTGATTTGATATCCCCAAGTCAAGGGCTGGAGTTAATATTGGAATTGTTACTTGCTCAAGAAAGTATATATTCTGAGATTCGTGGCCTTACCTGAGCCATACAGTTTGGGGGAGTCTCTAGCTATTGAGATGACAATGAGGAGAAAGGAAGCTGAAGGTGGAGACAAGCCTTACATTGCATGATAGGGAGAGGCGGGCAAGGAAGAGGCCCCCTCAACCCCTAACACTTACTAGGACAAGGGTAAAAGTATAAATGAAGCCTGTACAGTCCTTCATTATCTTTTCTCACTCCAGCTCAGTCCTGTGAAGGAAGAATCTTCACATATATGTGTCTGCACATAAAACTACAGCCATTTGATCATCTAAAACAGTGGTTCTCAACCTGTGGGTCGCAACCACTTTGAGGGTCGAACAGCCCTTTCACAGGGGTCGCCTAAGACCATCGGAAAACACATATATAATTACATATTGTTTTTGTGATTAACCACTATGCTTTAATTATATTCAATTCGTAACAATGAAATTGGGGGTCCCCACAACATGAGGAACTGTATTAAAGGGTCGCAGCATTAGGAAGGTTGAGGACCACTACTCTAGATTAAGTGTGCTGCATTGGTGCCTTGATCCACTCTTGGGTAAGCCCAGGGAGGAGGCTCTCACAGGCTCTGGAAGCATGCTCAGGGCCTTTTGGGTAGGGAATTCCAGAATCCAAGTACTTGGAGCATAGTTTAGGTTCTAGACTCTAGAAGAGGGGTTAGGTAGGCATCCCTCCCAGACCCTGAGAATTTATAGACAGAATAGCCCAGAAGCCTGCCTTTACTTCTAATACCAACTATAAGTTCTTGGGTTCCCAAGACCACCCTCAGTTTTGATCATTTAGAAGGACTCATAGAACTCACTGAAAGCTATTATAGTCATGATTTTGACTTATTACAGAGAAAGGATAAATATTAAAATCAACCAAGGGAGGAGAGGCATGGGGCACAGCCCAGGAAGGCTTTAAATATAGAACTTCCAGTTGTCCTGAGTTGAGGCTGAGCTGATACCTTTAGTCTCCATTCTATTTGGAGATAGAAGACATACAATGTGGTCCAAATCCCTCTTCATAAATCACATGGTTAGACTGTCCAATGTGGCCCATGGTCCCCAGATAAACAAAAACATTCTTCTTAGAAACCACCTCTTCTTAGGTTATCATGCCAAAGGCCAAAGATTTCTTTGGGTGTGATTAATTCTTATTACACAGACCAGGGTAACCAGAAAAGATATAGGACACCCATATAAATTTGAATCTTTAAAAATAATTTAATAAATTTGAATATTATTTAATGGACAATATTTTAGTATAATTATATCAGATATACTAAAGGATTATTTGTTGTTTATCTCAAATTAGAACTTAACTTGGTATTTTATATTTTTAGTGGCCTGATTTATGGACAAGACTAGAGGAAGACTAGAACAGTGCCTTCTAAGACATGAACATACAAGTCAGGGTCTACTTGTCTGCGCCTAAGGACAAGACTGGGCAGCATTCACATCTTTCCTGCAAATCTAAAGCAGAGTGGAGGGCAGATTTGAGGTCCATTTAAAGGTCTTTTGCCAGAAATGACCATTCAGAGCAGGAAGAGTTAAAAACACAGCTCTGGCTAAAATTCGTGCCTTGACAAGGAGGAAAGGATCAGAAGACCAGAGTGGGGTTGATCACTGCAGACACAGCAGGATGCCAGAGCCCGTTCCCATGAGTCAGTTTTGAATATCCCAGGCTCACCCCTGCCGACAAACCTCTGCCTGAGTCTGGCTCCATGAACTGTTGCATGCCTGGTTTCCTTCCCAGTTTTACAACTGACCAGCTGCTGTACTTGGGGAACTTACTTTATTCCTTTTGAAACTGCAGTTTCCTCTTCTATAAGTTGAGAATATGTTTTTCACAAATTTGTTGGAGAGAAAGTGAACTGATTTTTATAAGTCACCTTGTATGTGATAGCTGTTTAAGAAAATTTACTTCCTTCTCATCCCTTTTTAAAAATGAACAATTTATTTTATTAGGAAGGTATTTAAGGCACCAGCAAGAGAAACTAAACTAACTGGCAAAATAGACTAATTTTCTTCTTCTTTTTTTCTAAGAAAGTCAAATACTATTTGATTATATTCCCCATCCCTGTTCTAAGTCCACTGATTTACAGCCTTGAAGAGAATAGTCACAACCAAAGAGAAAATCATATTCATATGAAAAAAGTTAGCAACATCCCTCGCATAATTGTGTTTCATAGAAACCACTCCCCAAAACACCAGCCATTTAATATTGTTTGTGCTGTGGTCTTTGTTCCCAAGCAAGAGATGAATTCTAAAAGTTCACATGTTCTTCATCAAGAGTAATCTTCAGCCCCCAAAGGAAAGATCTCCAAAGCATTTGAGTTAATACATTCCTCTCAGTAATGTAACCAAAATATTCCAATGTTTTCCCTTAATACTCTCAATTTACAACTAGCAGACAGATGCTTCTTCTCAAAGGCCTTCATAAATCTTCCCATATGAGATGAAAATGAAGGATTTATTCTTGCCCATCTTTTAATTTTACTCAACATTCAATGAGTTATTCTTACAGCTGGCATTTCAAATGTATTAGTAGAATTTATCACTCAAAAGGCTTATGCAAGGACTAAATTACACTAATGAATTGACTATGAATTTGAAGCCTAACATGAGGCCAAATATTTTCTGGCTTCATTTCTGTATCTCAGCAAACGGCTTAATTTGTTCCCTACTTATCCATTACTGCTAAATTGTCTTGCTATTATTGTAGTAAATGGCTGCAAACTCTAGCTTGCCCTAAGGCTCAGGCTGATCTGAGTGGAATGAAGACATTTACTGCTATCCACTTTTTTTTTTTTTTTTTGCTGAGCTAGAGGAGACAGAAGAGGATCATAATCCAACTTACCTTTTTCAGTATTTCTCATAGTCACAGGCTATTCTTAACAGCTGGCATTTCCAATGCATTAATGGAATTTATCATTGAGGCTTATGAAAAGGTTAAATTACACTAATGAAATGACTTTGCATTTGATGTTGAACATGAGGCTAAATATGTCTTTCTTTTGGACACATGGGGTAGCTCTTTCTGTCTCTTTTTCTGCAAAAGGAAGCTCCGTCAAAAATCTCCGTGATACGGAGTGAAACCTAAGTTCCCCATGGCTCCCAGGGAAGAACTTTGCGCAGGTAAAAGGCTGAGAGGCGGAGGTTTTCCACATTTGGAATCCTCAGCTTGGATCCAACTGCTCATCCCCATGATTCAGCTCTTGCAGAAGTTACATTTTAGTGGGGTGTTTTGAAAGTATTTCCTAAACCTTTCTAGTCAAACACATGTTTTTGAACCTTTTACCACATGCCATAGGACACATTCAAGTTCATCTGCCTCCTGCTAATTGCCCCTAATTCAACCATCTGGCCATTCACCCCCTCACAAAAACCTCACATAGACGCCACCTTGCTCTCTTGTAATACATCCTCTGTGTTAAACATTGTTGAGGAGGAATGAAAAAAACAATTATCTTATGACAAACAGAGGCTCTCTTCACATAATGCCAAGGGTGAGGTTGTGCTGGATGGGAAGCAAAGTATTCACTGCATTGTCTGGACCACTCTTTGGCTGATGCTCTCAGCTTCCATTGATTTCTCTGAACATGCCACCATGCCTCTATGAATACTGCAAATTATTCTATTTAGGATTCACCACCAGGAAGACATCTATGAATCTATTAAACCAACTGGTATTCCTTTTGATAACCTTGACTCTCAGAAAAGCCTCACAATTCCAGTTACTTCAGCATCACAACACAGGGCATGTTGCATCATTTAGACACCCAGATTTCAGGTGCTGCTTCACCTTCACCTTTAGCTGCCAGGTATTCCCGGCATTTATAGTAGCTTCACTTTTGCATGAGGGTGGTAAAAGATCCTACAATGCACTCTCACATCTTTTGTTATGCTTTTTTTAAAAAAACATACAATGGAAAAGAACTTTCTTTGATTAGATTAAATTAAAGATGGCATACTGTGCCAACCTCAGGGACAAAATGACTCCACATTTAAATGCACAAAATGAAAAACAGAGTATAACCATGTTATGGGAATCCTCTGGATCAAGGAAAAAGCTCCCAAACTCATAATTTCTCAGAGGTGCTGGCTGGGTAGAGGCACTCAGAATAAAACTAGGTAGGCTAAGGAAGCCCCACTCGCCCATTTAAAAATGTTTTTATTAATTTTTAGAGAGGAAGGGAGAGAGAGGGAAAGAAAGAAACATCAACCTGCTGCCTCCAACACACCTCCTACTGGGGATAGAGCCAGAGCCCTGGACATGTACCTTGACTGGGAACTGAAACAACATCCTTTGGTGCATGGTAAAATGCTCAACCAATTGAGCCACACCAGTCAAAGTCCCGTTGCCCACTTTTTAAAAAATTCTAAGTACATTTAAAAATTGTAATTCCTTGCAAAATTTTGCCTCTGCCCTGTGATATTTCCAGAGTAGAAGACTGTTTTCTTTGGGTCCATTTAATTCTCATAATTTTTCTCCTTACCTTTATGGGAAATTGAATCATATCATCTCTGATTCTGACCTATAAGGAAATTGGAGAAAACTCTGAAGGTACAGGAAGCAGAGAAAAGCCAGAGGGTCAGATGTGATAAGCTTTAGCCAGTGAATGCTTCTTCAAAGTCTAACTGGATTTCTCTTCAAGGCAAGTTCACTCTGTATTTTGGAGATGTCTTGGATGAAAAGGCTGCCAATTGTCCATTCTCTTAGCCACATATCCATTTGAAACCAATATATTTACATTGACAACCAAGTATGAAATGCCCTAGTTAGAATGGCAAGCAATGCCAAGGAAAACAAGATACTGAGCCACACACACAAATGCAAAAGCCTTTATACCACAGCAGACTGATGTAAAACATACATTTGATGTGTCGATGATTCCAAAGGGAAGCTAATATTTAAACTTTGAATCTTCCTTCAATGGACTTGAGGTCATTCCCTGGGAAATTATGGCCACATTACATATGCACTGATGGGGGATAGTCTGGATTACATGTCAGTGAAAGTGAACTCTCCTTCTTCAGTTCTTCTCCAGGCAAATGCATTACCATCTAGAGAATACACACACACATACACACGCACACACGCACGCACACGCACACATAGTTACCAGTATGACTGAGCAACTGAGAGATTTTGCATGATAGATGATTGGCTAACAGTTCAGGATGCTGCAATCAGATGAATTAAAAGATAGAGGAGGCATTTCTTCAGAGATATCCATATCCTAATTTCCAGTGCAAGAACATAAAAATTCCTGACCCTATGTCTTTGCTCTCACTCTTTTTTTTGTAGATTTCTCTTCCCTTCTTCTCCCATTGTTCCCAATGCCGCTGTTTAATCTCCTAGTGTCTCTCAAGTCTGAAGTACTTGCTGCCTCCACTGAATATTGGTATCAGGTACACCTGTAAGGAGGCATTGGGACAAAAAAAAAAAACTATGTTGGATATGAGCTGAGGCTTCTAAGACTGGATTTAAGTCTTAGTTCTACTTCTGACTAGTACAGCTGTGTGACACCCAGACATTTTCTAATCTCTCTAAACCCTGGCTTCTACCTCTATACAACAAGAAAAAACAAAACACCATCAACTTCATAGTGTTGTTGATCTAATAAATGAGATAACCTAATCTAATAAAAGAGAAACATGCATATTGACCATACCTTTGCTACACCCCAAGCCATGCCCACCAGCCAATCAGAGTGACTATATGCAAATTAACTCAACCAAGATGGCGGCCAGCAGCCACAGAGCTGGAGCAAGCAGGAGGCTTGGTTGCCCTGGCGATGGAGGAAGCCAAGCTTCCCGCCTGCCCTAGCCGGCTGTGGCCTCCGCTCAAGGCAACAAAGTTTCAAAAAAACTAAGATGGCGGCATAGATAAACACCGGGAAATAGTCGCCTCCCACAACAATTGAAAATTAGCCCAAAGGACGGAGCAAACATCGTCCAAAACAACAGGAAGGCTGGCTGAGTGTAATTTCTACAACTAGAAGAAAAGAAAAGCACGCTGAGAGCCAGAGGAGCTGCGGAGGCTGAGTGCAGAGGTACGGAGGCGGCTCGCGCGCGCGGAAAGGGGGTGGCACCTGAGGACGCGGCTGTCTTTTTGAATCACAAGCTCCCGACTGCTCTGAACTCCGGTTCTGGGAAGTCTCTGGGGACCCAGGACTCATACGGGCAGAGGCTGCTCTCTCAGGCGGCAGCGGGCGAACTTGGGGGCGGATTTTCCTCGGAGGTGCTTGCAGCCATTGCCGGGACACTGAGACGCGCGACTCCGGCACGGAGAATCAGCCATAGCGTCTTTCCCCGCCCTTTGACTCCCTGAGACCCCGCCCCACTCGGGCTGCAGCAGAGGCTTTTGCATGTGAATGCCCCAGAACTTTGCAACCTGATAATTACCTAACTGCAGCCGGCCAGCCAGACCCGGAACTTTCAAGAGAAGGCCCAAGGCCCCTCAGCGGCTTGCATTGCTTCACAGCTGAGCCTCTTCGTAGTTCCTGCTGTGTGGCCTCAGGCAGGGGCTGAATTAGCACCTCCTTAGATCCAGGAGCCACTGTACCCAGTGGTCAGAGGGGGTCCATTCTCCCACTTCAGACACAGCTGCTTCCCTCAGCCAATTGGCCTGGAGGTCAATTCCTCCCAGTGATCCTACAACAATCGAGGCACCAAGAGTGCACCAAGAGTGTCCACCCCAGGTAACTGGGGAGGCTGAGCCACTGGGCCCTACAGGACACCCAGCGCGCAGGCCACTCTATCAACACAGGGAAGCAGCCAAAATGCGGAGACAAAGAAACAGGTCACAATTGGCAGAAACGGAGGAGGCCAGACGACTGGATATAGAGTTCAAGGCCACGTTTATAAGGTTTGTCAAGAATTTTATGGAAACCGCCGATAAATTTAATAAATCCCTCAAGGAGTATGGTGAGACCATGGAGGTCATGAAAAAGGACCAATTAGAAATTATGCATACACTGACTGAAATAAAGAATACTTTACAGAGATCCAACAGCAGACAAGAGGATCCCAAGAATCAAGTCAAAGATTTGAAATGCAAAGAAACAAAAAATACCCAACTGAAAAAGAAAAAAGAAAAGAGATTCAAAAAATATGAAGATAGTGTAAGGAACCTCTGGGACAACTTCAAGCGTACCAACATCAGAATTATAGGGGTACCAGAAGGAGAGAGAGGGCAAGATATTGAAAACCTTTTTGAAGAAATAATGACAGAAAACTTCCCCCACCTGGTGAAAGAAATGGACTTACAAGTCCAGGAAGCGCAGAGAACCCCAAACAAAAGGAATCCAAAGAGGACCACACCAAGACACATCATAATTAAAATGCCAAGAGCAAAGGATAAAGAGAGAATCTTAAAAGCAGCAAGAGAAAGACAGTCAGTTACCTACAAGGGAGTACCCATCCGACTGTCAGCTGATTTCTCAACAGAAACCATGCAGGCCAGAAGAGAGTGGCAAGAAATATTCAAAGAGATGAATAGCAAGAACCTGCAACCAAGATTACTTTATCCAGCAAAGCTATCATTCAGAATGGAAGGTCAGATAAAGAGCTTCACGGATAAGAAAAAGCTAAAGGAGTTCATCACCACCAAACCAGCATTACATGAAATGCTGAAAGGTATTCTTTAAGAAGAGGAAAAAGAAAAAAGGAACTCTTACCATTTGCCACAGCATGGATGGAACTGGAGAGTGGATAAATACCACAAGATCTCACTTATTTGTGGAATATAATGAACAACATAAACTGATGAACAAGGACTGATCCAGAGACGGAGAGGCATTGATTGGACTGTCGGGCCTTGGAGGGAAGGTAGGGGAGGGTGGGGGCAAGGGGGAAAGATCAACCAAAGGACTTATATGTAAGCATATAGGCCTAACCAATGGACATGGACAACGGGGGGGTGAGGGGGTGAGCGGGGAGAGGGGGGATAGAGGGTACACATATGTAATATCTTAATCAATAAAAAATATTAAAAAAAAAAAAAAGGCAACAAAGTTTCAATTATAGAAGATAAATAAATCCAAGAAACCTGCTTCCAGCCAGCCTTCACTGGGAGCTTGGGTGGCTGGGGGCCATGGCCAGCCTGCAAACAGCCATCAGCCCCTCACCCAGTCTGGCCAGGCACCCCAGTGGGGACCCCCACCCAGAAGGGGCTGTGGCCAGCCTGAAAGCAGCCATCAACCACTCACCCAAGCTGGCCAGGCACCCCAGCGGGACCCCTACCCTGATCTTGGACACCCTTCAGGGCAAACCAGCTAGCCCCCACCCATGCACCAGGCCTCTATTCTATATAATAAAAGAGTAATATGCAAATTGACCCTAACAGCAGAACAACTGCAAATGACTGGTCACTATGACACATGCTGACCACCAGGGAGCAGATGCTCAATGCAGGAGCTGCCCCCTGGTGGTCAGTGCGCTCCCACAGGGGGAGCTCTGCTCAGCCACAAGCCAGGCCTACAGCTGCTAGTACAGCGGTGGTGGTGGGAGCCTCTCCTGCCTTCTCAGCAGCGCTAAGGTTATCAGACTGCAGCGTAGGCCTACTCCCCACTGGCAAGTGGATATCCTCCGAGGGCTCCCGGGCTGCCAGAGGGATGTCTGACTGCCAGCTTAGGCCCAAACCCATAAATATAAAAACAAGACAGAATCTCAATAGAAAAGGCTGTACTGAATCTGGGAAAGGCAAACTCCCAGTCAATCTGGTTGACTCAGTGGAACTCTTTCAGAAATGTCAATAGTTTGTATGAAATGACTAGCTGTTGACAAGATTAGTCATTATAAGAATTAGTTGTTGGCAACATTTTGAGCCTTTACAGTAATTGTTAAAGTGATATCCCTAGGCAAAGATTTCTCATTATTTCACATTCTGAGAGTGAACAAAAATGCATGCAATTTACAAAAAATAATAATAAGTACATACTGGAGCCATTTTATTTACAGATCAACTTAGGGGATGGCCATTTCATAGTTTTTATGATAGAAGGTGGTATAGTGTTCTACCTTACCAGATCTCCAGGCCTCCGAGAATTCTCACCGCAGGGCTATGTGGAAACTCAGTTTTCCTTAATAGTTAACATCCATAGGACTTGTAAGAAACACACTATTGTACCATGACTTTTAATTTCCTCATGGTTTATGTAAATATGAGGCCATCTATAGCTGAGTATGTGTGAGTTTTTTGCTTCACTCTCTAAGAGAGTTGTTTTTGAAAAATCATCTTTAATTTAGAGAAGCATTGTACATAAAAGGAGTGTATACAGTGCCATCTGCTAAAAAGTGTCAGAAAGATCCCCATGGCAGTGGCAAAGCTGGCAGCATCCTATGGTTTTCAACTCATTACTTGAGGGATTCGGTGAGGTTTCTCCTAAATACTGTCAAGGTGTTGCTGAACATTTGGCAGCTTTGAGATTACTTTAAGGGTTTCATTTTGGTTATAGCCTGAAAAGACTTCCTGTTTGTATAAGGTAGCCCTCTTTCTAAAGGGTGGAGGGACTGACACTCCTGAAAAGGAGAATGAGTCCTTATCTCAGACACACTTGAGTTCTGGAATGTGAGAGATCCTGTTCTAAAGGACATTACCCAGGAGCCAGGCAGGTTTGGGGAGTCACCTAGGTAAGGAGCTCTACTCAAGAGAAAGATGAGTTATCAATTTCATTTCCTGTATTTTTAAAGAAATATATTTTTACTAGAGGCCAATGCATGAAATTTGTGCAAGGATCTCGGCCTCCACTGCCACTGTAGCCACCTCTGCCTCAGCCCCGCCACCGCGGCTTCATCCAGAGGGTCGTCTGGAAGGACATCTCATCTAATTAGCATATTATGGTTTTATTATTATAGATTGATTTCAGAGAGGAAGGGAAAGGGAGAGAGAGATAGAAACATCAATGAGAGAGAAACATTGATCAGCTGCCTCCTGCACGCCCCCTACTGGGGAACGAGCCTGCAACCCCAGCATGTGCCCTTGACTGGAATCGAAACTGGAATCCTTCAGTCCCCAGGCTGAAGCTCTATCCACTGAGCCAAAGAGACTAGGGCTCATTTTCTGATTTTTACCATTAATATGTGTTTGACTGGGGAGACTATAGACTGAGTTACCACCTTGACCTATGTGCATGCACACATACATACACATACAAATACATTAAGATACACATATGTCATGCACAG
This sequence comes from Myotis nattereri, assembly GCF_964212035.1. Taxonomy (NCBI): domain Eukaryota; kingdom Metazoa; phylum Chordata; class Mammalia; order Chiroptera; family Vespertilionidae; genus Myotis; species Myotis nattereri. The sequence goes on from NC_138087.1 coordinate 48,933,780, forward strand.
CTACAGTAACCTTTCTTAAATATTACTTTTTTAAAAATATATTTTTTCATTGATTTCAGAGTAGAAGGGAGAGGGAGAGAGAGATAGAAACATCAGTGATGAGAGAGAATCATTGATTGGCTGCCTCCTGCATGCCCCCTACTAGGGATCAAGCCCACAACCCAGGCATGTACCCTGACCTGGAATCAAACCTATGACCTCCTGGTTCATAGGTTGACACTCAACCACTGAGCCATGCTGGCTGAGCTTAAACATTACTTTTACCATCTTTTGTTCAAAACCCTTCAGTGGCATAAGTTTTCAAATAAAACCTTTTGAGTCATTCATTCAACTTTTTCTCAGGTGACTCCATCCCCCCACCCTCCCACACACACCCATTTATCTCCCCCAACACACACACACACACACACACACACACACACACACACTCATCCTATCATCTCATTATTCCCAAACATGGTAGTTCTGCTCAACAGCCAGCTAATCCCTCTGTCCATATGTCCTTTGCCATGTATCTCATGCCTATTTCAGAACCCAGTCATTTTCACATTTTAAAACCTGTAAATCCTTTCAGAAAATGGAATTGTAGATGAAAATTGATTATGTAAAACTGGTAGAAGCAGTACTGTCCTGGGTAATAAGAATGGGGGGCTCGTCTCTGCCTCCTGAGGCTCCCCTTACCCTCCTTGCCATTTTGTAGTGATACCTGAGTAGCCTCTGTAAAGGTTTAGATTCACTTTATCCATAGTGAGATGAGTCCTACTGATCCACACTGATGGATTCAGGTTGCCCATGACTCTGCATTCCCTCAGCATTGATTACTTTGCTTTGCAGAATAGCACACTATGTGGAGAATGGGTGACTTGATTCAAGCTCTCCAAAAACAATATTACTTACTTCACTTGATCCCTCCTCACCCATCTCTAACCCCTGCAACATGCTCAGTAGCTGGCCTAACAGTAGTGCTCCATTGAAAATGAAGTGTAGAACCTCCTCTTTCTATAAGGTTTTAATCTACACATTTTCATGGATATGAACAATTCTATGTACCAAAGTCATAACTCTTCCTATCATCATGAGATGGTGATGCCAGTTGTATTTGAACATTTAACTCGTGACCACTATTCTGATCCTGAAGAAGAGTCTAATAGATGAATGTAAAACATGTTGAATAGCACTTTTCAATTACCTTGGACTTGACATCTTGAGTCCAAAGCTGAGGGCAAAGAAGAGTGCTAACCATCACACAACTGGAGCCATTCACCGGCCAGGGCTTACTTAGAATCAGCTTTAAAATATTGGGTGGTACAGTCTCACCCTTCACCTCAGCTCTTCTACACACAATGTAAACAGAAGGCTTGGGAAAGAGACAGAGAGAAAGTTCCGAGAATCTAATTGGTGGCAATAGCCTTGTGCCATACAATAAGATTGTATTAAATTCTTTATACTTCCTTAAAGCCAAATGAAGGGCCCTCCAAGAGAAGCATGGAGGTATCTGCAAGAATGAGACCCTATATATCATTCTACTTTTCGACATGGTTCAGGTTGAGCTTGCTGCTTTGCTTTTTTTTTTTTTTCCCCTATCAGCTAGTGAAAAGTGAATTGAGGGGTGGAAGGATGAAGAGAAGAAGATGTTGGGGAGCAGCCTGATTTCTCACTATTGGGCACTGAGTAAGGTATCTGGACTGGGACCAAGAAGTCCACCAGCCAGGCAGTGAAATACCAGAAGCAAGCAGCTATGGGTGTACTGTCAACCATAGGAGCTTGGTGGTGGTGGTGGTGGTGGGAGATGGAGGAGGACATGGTGATGGAGGTGGAGCTGGATCCCCCACTCCATCAGGGAACTGCAGTGGGAAGTTCCAAAGGGCCCTATTAAAACTCACTGGGTGACTGCACTTCGAGGCCTTCCACAGCCAGCTGGGATTGGCCAGAGAAATAACAACAATCCACAGAGAAAGGACCCTGCCAAAGATGGTTAAGTCAAGAGATGTTTACTACTTTTATTCTCCTCGTGTCCTTCCTATACTTCATTCCATAGGAATCAGGGTTAGATAATGGAAGGGCAAGTTTTATTTCAAATTAGGGTATGTTTAGTGGTAGAGGTGGCACTAGAGTTAGGGAAGGGAATAAGACAAAAGTGAAATTTGAGAGTTGTAAGCTGGACTTAGGTGAAAGGCCTGGAAAGTCACTGATATTCCCAAGGTGTAGTTAAAAGAAGTTCAGTGACATTTGACTAGACAGTGATGACGAACCTTTTGAGCTCGGCGTGTCAGCATTTTGAAAAACCCTAACTTAACTCTGGTGCCGCGTCACACATAGAAATTTTTTGATATTTGCAACCATAGTAAAACAAAAATGTACATTTTTGATATTTACTTTATATATTTAAATGCCATTTAACAAAGAAAAATCAACCAAAAAAATGAGTTCGCGTGTCACCTCTGACACGTGTGTCATAGGTTCGCCATCACTGGACTAGAATATGGTCTAGCAGTGGTTGGAAAAGTTATACAGGTTATTATTCCCACTGAGTCAAAGCTGCTTGGTAAAAAGTTACTTCTATCCATTTACAGTAAAAAAAAAAAAAAAAAAAAAAAAAGGGAAGCCACACTGTAAATATCTTTGTATAAAAATCTTAAGAGAACTCCAAAGAAACAAGAACCTATATTTAGAGTTTCTCCAGACTGTTTGCTTAACAATCTGTTTGTACATATTTGTCACCTGTATAATGTCACTTTGGATTCATGTACAAATGACCATGAAACTTAACTTGTCTTTAAAGAGAAATGGTTACTTCAGTATACAAAGTAAATGCTTATTGATGATTTTTGAACTATTTTTTAATTTATAAAAATTTAAATGTAATTATATATTTTTATAATGTTTGAACAATTATTAATTTATAAAAATATAAGTGTAAGTATATATATTTTAAAATAATTTTATGAGTTGTGTTTTATGAGTGATAAATTACAAGTCCAACAGCTCCGATAGCATACAGCAAAAAGTTAAAGTCCCATCCTGCCACATGCTCACTCTCTCCATCTAACCATTGTTAACTGTGTCTTGTTTATCTTTTCAGAAATTCCCCGGGGCCTCTGTGAGCATGTAAACATATGGGCGGGTGTCTTCTTTTTAGCAAAAGTGGCTTTTACCAGACATAGTCTTTTACAACTTGCTTTATTTTTCATTAAAAAAATGTGTCTTAGACATGCCTTTGTGTTGTACCCACTGGTCCACATTATTCCTTCTAAGCACAGCGTAATATTTCACTTTATTTTTGCCTCATTTTGCCATTTCTCCACTAATGGGCTTCTAGCTCAATTATAGTTTTTCATGTGCTATCACATAATAAATCAGTGTTATCCTGATATGCATTAGTCTGCTTCTAAAAGGAGTCTTGTTTAATTGTAAATTTACAAACCTATGTTATACTAATATTATTCAGAATTCAGAATATAAAACGTTACATGATATTGCAATATCAATGACTAACCAGAGATTAAATTATGCTCCATATAGTTGATAACATTAAGTAATTATTTTAGTGATAAAATTTTATTTTAGTTTCTATTGAATTTATTGGGGTGACATTGGTTAATAAAATTATATAGGTTTCAGGTGTATAATTCTATAACACATCATCTGTATATTTTACTGTGTTTTCACCACCCAAAGTCAAGGCTCCTTCCATCCCCTTTATAACTATTCTACCTCCCCCTTTTCCTTCTGGTAATTATCATACTGTGTCTATGGGTGTGTTCTTTTCTTTAATCCCTTCACTTTTTTCACCCAGCCTACACCCTCCCCCAACAGCTTTCAGATAAGTAATGTGAAAATCTTTCATTCTAACCCTTAAAGTTGTCAGTTTATATACAGTAAAAACAACTAGCTGTCTTATTTGACCAGCACACCGCACAACACCATGTTCCATAACAGAATGTACTGAATGTATACACAAACCTTCTTAACCCAAGATATGGTGAGAATTCATAGGGTAACATATACAACCTCTGTGGTGGAGATTGCAGGAGCTAACATAAACAGTGTGACTACTCCCTCTCTGGTTCACTCAGGCTCCATAGATGACAAAGCAAAGGCACTGTTTCAAGGTTTATCTTCCATCTGTTTGTCATTCTCCCAAGTAATCGCAACCTTTCCCCATCCTAAGGTCAAAATATCTTCTGTTTTAACAAACCCGGGTAAAAGACAGAGAGTACTATACTGAGGTGTGTCTGAGCTGTCTTTAATACCTGAGACCATGTACCCCCCCCTAAGATAAATGTTTCTGTCAGCATGAAAGTCTTCTGGTCTTAAGCCACATAACCCCGGCCCACTCAATATTGCTGCCCACCCTGCTGAACTGGTCTCCACCACAGTCCCAGCCTCCCTGAGAGATAACTGTGTCTGAAAATGGGGTTTATCCCTGGGCTGTTTATATTCAACACTATTAAGTTGGCAAACCTCGGAACAGAAGCCCCTCTTCTGAAAGGTGTGTCTGTGTGAGCGTACGCATATGTATAAAAAGACATTTCAGTTTTCAATAAACTGTTTACTGTTCAAACATTAAATAAATGTAGAACTGTTTTAATCAGCTGAACAAATATTTAATGTACACTCCAGCATAAGAGCTATGTTTAAAAATATCCTCTATACTGTTAAGACACAGGGAATTTATGGAAACCAGTGACCTGAAAGGTAAAACAAACATTCCGAGGGGAAAATAAAATATATTTTAAATTTAAACTTGTCTTTCCCCTTTTTTATTAGCATCCAAGAGTATTTTATGTGCATGTGCACATGTGGGTGTTTTAAATCCTGGAAGGTGCTGGTTAGATTATAAATAAATTTCCTAGAAGAGCTAGTGGTTGGGTAACTACCAAATTAATTTTCAGTAAATTGTTATGAGAAGGTAAGACATGGCAAAGTTCATGCTCTGTCCAGGTCTGTGTTCCTTGGAGTAAATGTTTGTTTGTTCTTTAGGTTCCTAACATGGGAGGTCATTGATGACAGCAGTAGCTGGTTTCTGTCCACAGCTGTTAGCAGGGATTGTCTAAAACTCTGACAGGAAGTGCTAAGTTCTTGGAAAACATTTAATCCTCAGTAGATTCCGTGCAAATATCATAGAAAGTTGGCAGAAAGTGTGTATTTTTTAGAGAAATAATCTCTTACAAAAATACACAAGGAACATCTTTAATAAAATGGATGTCATCCTCTTTACACTAATTGCATTTTTAGTTGTACGTTTGCAAAGAAAATAAAAGAAGAAGATTAAAGTGGCCATGCTTTTGCACTCTTACCTTTCTGTCAACGGAGGGTGTCTTCTCTGCCTGAAATCATTGGAGACAAAGCATTTTTAAAAAATATTTTTATTTATTTCAGAGAGGAAGGGAGAGAGAGAAACATCAATGATGTGAGAGAATCATTGATCAGTTGCCTCCTGCATTCCCCTCACTGTGGATCAAGCCCACAGCCCAGGCATAGTATTAACATACCATCCTGGTTGGGAATTGAAGCATGGCCTCCTGGTTCATAGGTTGATGCTCAACCACTGAGCCATGCCAGTCACGCATGGAGACTGTAGGGAGCAGCTCTAGAGTTAAGCCTCAGATTGACCTGTGGCAGAGCCACAAACAAGTCCCAGCTTAGAGGGCAGAGCCCTCTTAGTATAATTAAGCTTGACCTTATGGCCGTCCGTAGTCCTTCTTAGGTAGCTAATGGGCTGTGGGTGATGCAGCAAGTGCTGCCAAAACAAGTGAAACTCACAAGAACATTTTAACTATGTTGACCACTACCTTGTTTCTCTCTGACTATAAAATAAAGCCTCAGCTTGCTGGCTGGATCCTTCTCTGTGGCCTTATCCAGGCACAGGAGATCCACTGAGCCTCAGCTATATTTTCTTTGTCTTTTCTTTCTTTTTTTAAATATATTTTATTGATTTTTCACAGAGAGGAAGGGAGAGGGATAGAGAGCCAGAAATATCGATGAGAGAGAGACATCGATCAGCTGCCTCCTGCACACCTCCTACTGGGGATGTGCCCGCAACCAAGGTACATGCCCTTGGCCGGAATCGAACCTGGGACCTTTCAGTCCGTAGGCCGATGCTCTATCCACTGAGCCAAACCAGTTAGGGCTTTGTCTTTTCTTTAATCCTTCACCTCACAGCTGCCCGCTCTCCTCCCCCACCACCTGCCCCTTCAGGCGCACCGAACCCTTGGCTGTGCTGGCACGGCACAGAGACAAAGTATTTTAAGGGCCTATGCAGTTCTTGGTTGTTTGTGGCCTTTATTTCTCTTAGCATTTGGTGATAGTTTAGATACAGCATTACACAGAGGCCATGTTATTACCCAACCACACTCCTCTGCCTTTTTGATCAAATAGTCTGCTCACCCTACATCATCATAAGAGTCTTCTGTCCAATTGGTCAGATTATTAATACCTTAAACTCTAATTAGCATTTAGAAGTTTAAAATGCCAGACTTATGGGCTTTCAGATGCATGCCTTTATTTTGTTAATGTGTTGGGGATTTTTATTGAGTTTAGAAAGAAAGGAAGGGGGAGAGAGAGAGAGAGAGAGAGAGAGAGAGAGAGAGAGAGAGAGAGAGAGAGAGAGAGGATATAGAAGCAATGATGGGCTGCCTCCTGCAGGCCTTCCACTAGGGATGGAACTGGAAACCCCAGGCATGTGAAGTGGAGACCTCTTGGTGCCTGAAATGACTCTTGGCCAACTGAGCCATGCCTTTCTTAATGCAGTTGCAGTTTCTGGGTATCTTTTTGGTTTGCAATAGGTATCTGTTACATGAAAAACGAAGTTTACAGGTAATTTTGTTTTCACCGCTTCTTTTGGGACATGGCACTAGCCACATATTGACTAAGAAAGTTTCCTGCCATTGGTTCAAAATTAAATGCTTCAATTTTAGTTGGAATCCAAGTCATTTCTGTCTCCTTCTAACTTGATGACAATTCATCCTTCTGTCCAGAATCACTGATCAAGTCGTCGTGTTTGAGAAGACTGGAAAGGCAGCACCTCAGAGCCCAAGTTCAGCTGTTCACAACCACAGTGAAGAGGAACTGGAAGCTGAGAATTAAAAAGAGAAGAAAGGAAAGGAAGCTACTTAGCAATCAGAAGAAACAGTGTTTATGAGATCATTAGAAACCCATTTGAAGTGCTTTTTCCTAACCAGCTTTAGCAAAAAGGAAGTTGTCAACTTAAGTCAATGAGTATAACTCTATATCCACATGGCTATGAAACAATTAATGCGCCTTAATGCCATAATGAAATGGTTGGAAATTATAAAAGGCCTCTTCCAGATTTGGGGCTACTTTTCAGGGGGGGGGGGCTTTGATATCTGTCCTGCGAGGCAAAGCTGGCTTTTGTATCAACCGCAAGATGGTGTGCTTGGCAATGGATCCACAGCATAATGCAAATATACCTGCCCTCTTTCGCAGTGCCCTCGGAAATAACTACTGTATTTGAGCTGGGGGAAAAAAAGAGGAAATTATGATGTTTGCTTATTTAGCTTCAGGTAGAGCTTTGGTATAGCACTCTCTGAAGCACCATGAAAAAATGGATGGTATTTCTCATTGTGTTTTTAGACATAAATACATAAATACAGAGAGAGAGAAATTAGAGGGTCTCCATACTGAGGTGGCTTATTTCAGGCTTATTTTCATCTGGCTATTTCTGATTTGAGGGCAGGGTATTAACATACCATCATACTGAGGTGGCTTAATTCAGGCTTATTTTCTTTCTGCACCCCAGCTTCCCATATCTAATGTGTGGTATAATATTAACATACCATCCACATAATGAGGGCTCACCCGAACAGAATAAGAAACTTATAGGTAGATCCCCATGTGCTTTTCAAACCTTGGACTTTTGTGTACACACCTAGAGGATGGAATTAGGTTTTATGCAATACTTACATTAGCAATTTCCTGGCTCTAAAATTCATTGTGAAATGATAGCTTCTTTAGGTTTTCTCTCTGCCCTGCTGTTTTATTTAGTGTTATCATTCCCCTTCCACACAAGCCATAGGTGTAAGAGTGCCTATTCATATATTAACAGCTATTATCATTATCAATGTTATTTCCCTTGGTTTCTTATTTTTTAATGAGGTTTGAACTTAAAGTGATCCAGAGCACAAAGGATTGGGAGAGAGAAACAGGAGGTGCTATGCGCTAGGCAACCCCCACCACCCAGCAGATGGCCTTCCTTTGCAGGCAGGTAGATAGGCTTATCCTGGGAGCCAAGTGACAGACTCATCTGAGTCTCCCAGGAGATGAAGGCCACTGTGTCCACTGAGGAAGCCCAGAGGACTGGGTATCTCAACCTTGCATTCTCGGCAGGCATGGCGATTGCTCTGGAGTGGAGATTGGAAGAGAACAGGCTTAGCTTCCATAACCACTTCTGACTTTACAAGCCCATGTTACCATAAAGATATCCATCCGGCATTCCAGGCATTCCCACAAGAAGCCAGGGAAGCTGGGGAAATAGCTGTACTTTCCCAGGACTGTCCCCCAAAGGTTCACCAACTCAGGAGGCCTGTGTAGGGGTCCCGTCCCAGGTCCTAGAGCTTCACACTCCACTGCCCAGGGTCAAGTTTATTCAGTAGAAGCCCGAATGTCCAAACACTGGTAAACACAAACAAATCTCCCCACAGAGCCCCTTTCTTTTGAAGGCAGTGCAAATCCAAGGGTCAGCGGTCAGGAGAAATATCCCCAAACAAACGGAAGCTGTGTGTGCTCCACCATGAAACATGAGCAGTGCATGTCTCTGGGAGGATTTACTCTAGCATGTCCAAAGTAAACGGACATGGGTGAGTGCGTGGGGTGGGGTGCCGTTCCTACTTCAAAGTCCCATCCCAGCTGCTGCTGGAGAAAGAGACTCCTTCAGGATTTCTCCCACAAGACAGTACTTAGGAGCTTGCCATTTCTGGATGAATTGTCTATATCTATTTGAAACTGGAAGAGATGACAGCACTCCTGTTTGTGTTCTGTTGTTGTTAAACAGATGCACAGGTCTGTGATGGCCACGGGGGCCTAGTTCAAGATGAGGCCTGGAGAGGAGTGTTGTGGCCGCTGGGCCAATGTGAAGAACATGGGTTGCTCATTATTCTGCATCTATGTTCAATATTTTCATTTGATCTAAAGCCAGTCTGCCCAAGAGGTCAAACTACACCTAACAACCCTTGGCTCTTTTCAGACGCCAAGAGGTCTCCTGGACAGATAATGAACAGCCTCCGGAAATTCACTAAGTTTTCAAGATCCGCTGTTATTTCTTCAGTAGATAAGATGATGTCTGCAAGTATTTGTTTTCTCAAAGCATGATTTGGCTGTGATGGATGGTGAAAGGAAAGAAAGAGTTGGGGGAAGGGAAGGGTGGGAAAAAAAGTAGATGTTGGATTGATCTTTAATTATATGTTTATTTTTTAAAGTTCAAACTTCATTTGAACCAGTTGGGGTTCTCTGGGGCTCTTGGAGGGCCAGGCATCCCAGTGGACAAACCTGCCCCTAATTTTTTCTAACTTGTTTCACCCCTCTGCTTTCAGAACACAATGCAATGAAAAAGCAATCAAGGGTATTTTTGTTTGCAGAACTTTTACATCCCCCGCTCCCTAATGTTGAATCAGACTTTTGAAGGCGTTAGAGGGCTAAGAATTTTTGGAAGTGAAGAGGGTATAGAATATAAACAGGTTAAATTAGTGATACAGTAAAAAACCCTGACATGATAGCCTCTATGACGTTTTCTCGATCATATTATTTGAGAATCTATTCCCTTGCAGGAAACCATCTCCCAACAAAGGTGGCAGACATTTTCCATCAGTCGAGGGCAACTGGCACCTGGCATATCGATACCCACATGGAAAGTCACTGACAGAGCCAGACTTGAATCCGCCTCAGGGTTCCGGGAACAGACATCAAAACAGGACAGTCTTCTGGAGACAAGGAGACTGGGTCTGGCCCAGTCTTTGGAGCCCTGTAAGCCACTAACCTCCGACTACACTAAGATTGTCTATCTTAAAAGCATCAAGGTTATCACTGTCTGCAAGTTATTTCCCTGAACTCTGCTTCTTGCCAGATGATATTTTCATCCACGTGGAGACTCCATTGTCTGATTACCAGGTTCCCAGTTTTTACAAAAGAGATCTGTTTACAGCCTGGGAACCACGTTAGGTGAAAGCCTAATGTCTCTTAAATGGCAAAGTCAGCTTCTTATAGAACTAAAAAAGCAGCACTCTTACTGGTTCTAAAAATGTTCACTTATGTAATAGAACACCATGCTTCTAGGTTTGTTGGCTTATTTGTTTGCTTTGTACATTTTTCAAGACTTGCAATTTCAATCACCTAGCTTTTGTCACTAGTAAGTATTATAATGATGGATATATAGTGGCAACCAATCATTTGACAAAATGAAATGAGCTAATTTGAACACATCCATAAAGTTAACTTGGTTCATTCATAAGAGCTGATGGCCTAGAAAGATGGTCATGTTTTCAGTCTCTCCTCTGTATACACCTGATATATTATTGTATTTGGTTCTGGGTACCAAATTCTCACAGGGACATGAGTAAACGTAAGTCTATACAGAGGATAATAAGACAACCATGAAATTTCAAGCTTTGCACATAAAGACTCAGTCGAAAGAACTGTATATATTTAGCTTAAAGTAACAGGAAATACATTTAGTTGTTTCTTATGACTTAAAATCCATCATGCAGAAGACAAATATGACTTATCCTGAATGTTTCCAAGTGATACACCCAAGACTAGGAAACAAAAGTTGCAAAGTGATTTAATTTGGCTCAATTTAGGGAAGAATTTTTTAATATTCAAATAGTCCCCATCAAGCTTAGGGTAGACAACAATCTGACAGGGACTTGGTGAGTGATTATCAAATGTCACATAGTTGGTTGAAGGACACATAGAAAGGTCTGTTTCAGTGCTCAGATTCTGTGATCCTCTGATATCCAATGTAACCTAGATTCTGCATTTTTTTCTTTAGCTGATTTTTCCCTAGTCTAACAGATGATTTATGGAAAATATTAAATAAGTCATTCTTTGAAATTTTGCCCTTCAAATCATATATGTAACACCCCATTATGCGCATACAAATAGAAACATGTTGATAACTTGACTAACCACTTCTTAATATTTGTACTGCAAACAAAGGCAAAAATATCCTCTTGATATTAATTGACAGCCTTTGAAAATACCCCATAGGTTTGGAATAGAAGCTGGGCCCTTGCAAAGATCAGAAGGCAATGTCCTACAGCGAGAAAATTGATACCATGAAATAGCAATTCTCTTTGAAGCTCAGAGAAGAGGCCCACTGAGGAGTTAAACATACAAAAGTCAAGATTTGCCAACTATGGGGGAAAAAAATCAGCATCTGAAACCATTTCAAGCGAAAGTGTGATTTCTAGCAGTGGTAAATTGTTGAGTAGGCTAGGAGAACTAATGAAACCATGCTTTCTTCCCCACATCTCTTATCTTAAGCACCTCTAATAGCAACTGGTTAGTAGGATGGAGGACTCCAGAGGCCAAAGGGCACTTGTCTAAGCATCTGTGGAGTTTACTGACTGTGTTATCCTTGGAACCTACCCAATGATATAGACAGCATTTTCTGGGCTTAGTTTCATGGAGATAGTCGAATGCTAACAGTAACTGAAAGTACACTTTACAGATATTCTTTTGTAAAGGAGTTTATTTATTAATTAGTATCTAAGATTTCATTCACAAGACCGTCTGGAGAAACATGACTAGCACAACCTCCTTCCCAATTCCCACCACCAACATTCAAGTCTTTTGATTTGCTTACCCAAATAAGCAAAAAAATAAAATGATAACATCAAATTAATCATTTTAAAGTGAAAATTTCAGAATCATTTAGTACATTGACAATGTTGAGCAATCACAGTACTTATTTATCTCTCAAATATTTTCAACACCCAAAAAGGAAACCCCGTAGCCATTAAAGCAGTCACTCCCATTCTCCTTCCTTTAGCCCCTGGCAATCACCAATCTGCTTTTTGTCTCAATCTGTTAATCTATTCTGCTTATTTCTTATATGTGAAAGAATACTATATGTGACCTTTTGTGTCTGGCTTCTTTTGTTTTCCAAGTTTTACAAAGGGAAAATATAGTTGTTGTTTTTAATGTGCTTTACTTTGGCCTTTTTTGGATACCAATAATTATACCCTTTGTATATTAGCTCTCTACAAAGTGGATTTACTCCTCTTACATCACATATAATTTGATCTTTACAACAATACCATAAAGTAAACAGGAATGCCCTATCAGTATAATTTTGCAGGTGAGAATATTGGGATAAGGAGAGCTGGTCCAGAAACCACAGTAAACTTACCTGGTACATTATTCTTATTCCACTGGCTTTCTTAAGGCACTGCATGGGTTGCTGTCAGAGTTTCTAGAAATACAGAACACTTAGGGGCATCTGTATTTTTAAAATCTTAAAAGCATATTTTATTTATGTATGTACTTATTTATTTTAAAATATATTTTTATTGATTTCAGAGAGAAAGGGAAAGGGAGAAAGAGATAGAAACATTAATTATGAGAGAGAATCATTGATTGTCTGACTCCTACATGCCCCACACTCGGGACTGAGCCCGCAACCCAGGCATATGCCCTGACCGGGAATTGAATCATGACCTCCTGGTTTACAGGTTGATGCTCAACCACTGAGCCACCGCTTCCTAGGCCCAAAAGCATATTTTAACTTAATGGAATAAATAAAAATAGCTTTTGAATACATTATTACTATTGAACACAGCAGAAAGCTGTTTTGACACATAACAGTTACATATGACTAGAAGTAAGCTGTCCACGCAAGACCATAACTGTCCCAAGTTCAAAGGTCCACCAGGAGTCACTTGGAAGCCGGCTCAACCACCAAATCTTTGGGCCTTGGTGGCATCTAGGTCTCGGCTCTGCTGTCTGTACAGGAAGAAAGTTGTACATAAATCACCACTAAGGTCTCTTCCAGATCAAAATTCTATAATGCTCAGCTAAGCCCAAGCCCAACTCAAACTGAACTTATCACCTTCGTCTACGCAAATTCAGTACAACTGTTTGAAATAGGAATCAATCAAACGTTTACTTCACGGCTAATGCCAACAGCCATTCCTTCTTGCTGAAATTTTTCAAGAAACTGAGTGTTCCTTATCAAATTATATATCCTATCCAGATTTTATTGACTAAATGATTTTAGTGTAAATAGGTAATTTGTAAAGAGGTCTTAGTAATTTGGTGATGGCCATGTTCTTGACTTTCAGGTATACAGCACTGTAATTAGGCTGCTCATTTCATGATAAAACTGCCCACATTAATCACTTGTGAATTTTGCACAATTAGGACTGCCAATCAGCATGTTTAAGCACGTTTGTAGACACATATTTTGGTGTTTTGTTTTGTTGTTTTTCAACCTGGTATTCAAACCCAACCATTTAATTACCACCAACCAAAAATTAATATCTGAATCTGGTTATGTCCTCTCCGTAAATTTTCCTTGGTCAAATTTTATTTTTAACTGTGGCTTTAGAATTTACCCAGGACTGGGGAGTAGTCAAATTTAGCAGGGCTAGACTGCCATCTACAGACCAGAATTTGAGTTCCAACATCCTGGTCCTCAGTGAGCTTGCTCTTTAACAAAAAATAACAGTGTGCCATATATAGAAGTGCTGGCTTGCTTCTGCAAGGTGGGAGGCATCCACTGAATCCAGATAGGAGAGAGCCCAGGGCAAGGAGCTTGAGGTGACTTGCTTCTGAAAGTCCTCCAGTTACTAAAGGATGAGTGACCACAGGAGACATAAATGAGGACGGGTAGACAGAAGCCTGTCCCCGGGCACAGGAATGAGTCTTCTCTAACTTACTGTTATAAAGTGTCCCATTTGCTGGAAGTGGAAACTGCATTGCAGGCCAGTTCAGATTTTCCAGCCTGCACCATCAGTCAGAAAGGGAAGTCATTCTATAGGGCACTGAGTGCTGAGAAATTCTTTCATTTTATGTGAGAATCCAGTCTCCAGAGGCCTCATACATCTCAAACATTCTGGCTTCCAACGTTCTCCTTGAGCATAACTTAGTTTCTATATCCTGCCTACTTTGGATACCATCTTTTGTGCGTATGATGCCTTCAGCTTAGAAGGACCCAGTAGTCCCTAAATTTATGGAATTTAGATCTAGCGATAGTATAGTTCCTAGTGTTTCTGTGGAAAGTGCATAGTTTGGAAATCACTCCCCTCCCCTTTTTTTCCTCAAAGCTGTCCTTCAGGGCTGTGTGCTAAAGCCATCTGTTCCATCAGGCATTCCTTTGATGGATGTGAAGAGGCTGGCTGGAGAGGTAGAGCTGAGACTGAAGTGGCTGAGAATTAATTAACTGCATATCCATTTAGTAACTGTGCCCAGAAGTTCAGCTACGGGAATGTCTTATAAATCACAAATAACAACTATTACAGTTAACCTCAAAATCATAGGCCACAGGACTTCCTACTTTGCTGATGCTAATTAAATGATCAAGTCTGTCCAACAGATTGTCAGGAGACTTTCAGTTTATGATGGGAGTGGTCAAAAGATGTAAACTATAAAAATATTTTTTAATACAGGATGAAATGCACAGTATGCATCCCAAGTTCCAGTGATATCATTTTTTAATTTTTGCTAGACCTCATGTTTTAGGAACTTTTAAAACCCAAGTTGCTCTTGTTGCAGGTATTAAACAGGGTCTGGAGAACAGACACTTCAGTAGGGGATTGTAGGAAAAGCTTGAGTGTTAGAGTCTCAGCAACTGAGCTTTGGGTCTCTGCTCTTACCCCTCAGAGACTGTGGGAAACATCTAGGACAACTGGGAAAAATGACGAGAAGAGTTATTATGAGGATTAAGCAGAATGACATATCTGAAAGTGGCTCACACATAGATGCTTAACAAATGCTCATATCTTTTCTTTAAAGTCTTACATCTGTTTCCCTTTCCTTAGTGGTACCCTGCAGCTGGAGACAGGATGTTAATAGTAATATTGGGTCTGATCATTTTGCTTTATCCCTAGAATGCTAAATCTTCCAAACTTACACTTCTTAAGCTTCGATGTTCATATGAATCATATGGGGATCTTGATCGTGATTACCTTGAATTCTTTGGACATAGTTTCTTTAGCTCACACTGCACATAAAACATTGGCCCACATTAATGTCTTGTGATAAAATTAATCACTAATGAATTAAAAGCAACATGCAAAGAAAAAGGTAGAAAACATATCTACCTATGGAGGGAGACTACTAGAGTAGCAAGAAGCTTAAAAATAAAATCCAGTCCCTTGTACCCATACACGGTGTCATTTCCGCAATAAAATCAAACAACCCCAAACCCAAGACTGCAAGAAAGAGGGGAAATAGCATTTGGGGCAAGAAAACAAGGACTGGAATAAAGAGAAGAGAAGGGAGCTCTCCCAGGAATACTTTTCAGTTGCATCTGAAGCCCAAGAAAGACGGTTTTAAATATGGATCACTGACTACCGCCTGCTAGGCTGTTATGCTTAATCCTTCATATTTTGAGTATGTCATGGAACTCCATAAAAAAGCTTATGGCATAAGCCTTTCTCACTCTCTTAAGCTCATTCTCTTCCACAATGCCAGAAATAAAATAACAGGTAAGTCACCAAGAAAATATACGTGACTAAACCGTTGTATACGAATTCATTTTGTGAAAGGTCATGGCAAATTATCATGAAATCCTTAGAGATACTGTTACATGGTTGCTGGGGACAAAAGGTTTTCTTTCAGATAAGCTTCTTAGAGAAGCAAAGGGTGCTGTGTTTCAATCCTCAGCTAACTTTTAGTTAATGACTCTTGCCTTTTCTCCTACCAGCTTTGCTTATTAAAAGGAGAATGCAATTTGGAGTGTGTGCTGTCAGAATGAACAGCAGGGTCAGTCACTAATCCCAAATAGTATGCCCCCAGGATGCCTGCTACAAAATGAGGAAGTGCTTATGTTTGATTGTGTTTGATTAAACTTCCAGGTAGAGAAAGGGAGGCAGCCAGGGGTCTGCAGCTACATGACACTCTGTAATGGCAGTCTTAAAATATGGCATTCCTAGAGGGACGCAAGAAAAGTAACAGCACAGGGTGCTGACTTAGTGTAACAAATGAAGATTGTGCCTGTACAATAGCAAGGAAGCCTTTGGGGGAAAGAGTATCACCAACCTGGGCTTCATTTTCTTCAAAATATTTATTACAATACAATAACCACTTATGCCCATATGGTGCTTTATGGAGTGCATGATGCTTCAAGGGCACCACCAACCCATCTGATCTTCACCACACTCCTTTGAGTCAAGGGCTAGACATGAGGGACACTTTCCCAATAAAAAAAAAAAAATCCCCATTAGTTGTCAATGTACTTTGTTTTTGCCCTGGTATTTAACAATTTTTTAGGTACAAACCTTGAAGGAAGACACATCATTGAGTGATGGGGAGGGCGGGGGATTGTTGGGGCAGTTAGAGGATAAATAAAATCATGTGATTTGGAAAGTCATCTGAAAATACAGGTCAAAGAAAGCACAAGGTCACTTCTATTTCTGGGGCTCCAGGTACAATAAGAAAAATATCCACCAGCCTTATGAAATGCTTTAATTTTATTGTTCAATGTAGCTTTAGCAATTAAGTCAAATTTGAAATTTGCTGTTTTTGTAACTATGAGTCCCAGGCCAATGGTCGCCACACACAGCAATAGATGCTGTATTTAGTAGGCTAGTGAGAAATGACAGTGGACTAACCAGATGCAGCTCTTTCATCTCTCAAAAAAAGTGTGCTTTTGTATTTATTGCCCCTTAGCCTTTGCCTCCATACCCATTCATTGAATAAAATCATACTTGTCCTTCAAGACTCAGTTCAAACACCATACTCACTATGAGTTTTTCCTATGACTATTGTTTGTTCTGTCTATACTAGTGTCAATGACATGATTACCATGTTACAAGTCTTTTATGTGCTTTGCATGCTCTCTTTTTTATGAGACAATGAGTTCATAGCACTTTGTCCATACTCATATTATGTTTTCTGGATAAATGCATGAATGGGATAAAGAAGCAAGTAGAGTCACCATAAAATAATCAAACCCACTAATGCCAGTTTTGATCAAATACATGTCGGGAACCTTATGAAATACATATTTATACTGGGCATTTCTCAAATACAATTGTTGCTGACTCTTTAACCAAGAGTTGTCATCATTAGCTTGATGTGACCATTTTACCACAGACCTGATGTAGATATTTTAGGGAATGAATAATTTTATAATTGTCTACCCCAGCCAGCTGTGCCTGACTTATAAATTAGGAATTCTGCTTTCTGAGCAAAATCCGATGAGAGCTTAAAAGTCTGCAGTTTTCTCTACTGCCTTATTTTCCATAAGTTAATACCAAGAAGGTCTACATCCCAGTCATTCCTTTTCCAGATTTAAAAGCACCTTGGTTCTTCTACACCTGTACCCTTATACCACGGAGGCTCTGAATTCTTACCTACCAGTAGCATTTTAAACATATGACACTAGATGAAAACACACTCTTTTCTACCATGTTTACTCAGCACACACACACACACACACACACACACACACACACACACCCCATTGAAATCCACCTTTAGTCAGAGAAAGAATTGAGAATGCAAGATTGGTGCTGGATTCAAATTTTCACAACCTAATGAAAAAAAAGTCTATGATTACAAACCAAACCTTCATCTAAAACCCAGCAAGACTCAGCCTTCTTTCAGGAGTTGCAAATTCCTTTGTATGAGAACCTTAGTTGAGTAAATATGTTGAAGTAGATCTTGTTCTAGACAGAAAGCAACTGTGTTAAGAAATAGAAGTTGGCACTTTTGCTTGAGTTGAAGCTGTAATTTCAAGTGCAAATACAACATGAACTCTTTTGGAAGGGAGAACTTGATGGAAAATTAACTTTTCAGTCATCAAAGGGCATTTCTGGACATTTGTCTTTATCTCTATTTTCTGCACAGCTATTTGTTATCCTGATAACAGTGCATGTTACACCTGCTCTCCATTAGCCTATAGTTTTATGAGCCCTGCAAAGGAAGTGGAGGAGGAGCTCACGCTCCTTGAGAGCATTATTTTGTTGTTGACTTGCAAAGGAATTCAGACAATCATTCTTGTTCAAGCAAAGTGGGAAGGGGGGGTGTTTTATTGTTGGCCAACCCCAAAAAGTAGTTTGAAAGAGATGATAAAAAAGAGGCTGGGCTGTCCAAATAATTACAAAATCTTCATAACTTCTCAAAATAAAGAAAAGGGAAAAATAAGCACGTGGAAGAGCAGTATTCCTTTTATTTTTTTTAAAGCCATCATGAAATATGTTTTAAAATATTTTATGAGGTCACACTAAAAAAAGAGTAATTGGAAGAAAAATTCTGCTTGTCTAAGCGAAGAGCACATTTGTAGCGGTAGGGTAAATGTTTTATCGATTGAGAAGCTGGGAAACTCAAGTCATTACTCACCATGGGCTAAAGAATAATTGCTAATGCTCTGGCGGAAAGATTAAAAACAGTTTCTGGAAGTATTTCTTACAATGATCAATGGTGTATCATCCCAGGCCATTGGATCTTCAATAACAATTTTCCCTTTTGGGATACAATCAATTTTTATAATATGATTCATTTGCCAGTGGGCATGCTTTCTTCATACGATGAAAAGGCACTTATGCATCTTATATTGTTGAAAAGTAATCTTATACAGCCAAATATCAGTCTGTGGTATAGAAGACTCACTTGAATCCATCTCTATTTTAAATGGGTCTGGGAAATCATCTGGGGGAGGGGGTGGCAGTTGCTAGCTTATTTGTTATTGCTTTGTTAACTCTTTAAGAATGCATTTATCATACTCTAACGGCCGTGATGATCATCATAACTACAGGGTAGTGACGGGGGTGCTATTTTAGATTTGAGCATATGCCACAGTGAGGTTGACTCATTTACAACACTAATTACCATGGTGGAGCTTCAGGTCAAGGGTTGCCTCACAGCTGTCTACTGGCTGCACATCTCTGACAAGGTCTTCAGCATCCCATGGCAGCGCTCCACTTGGTCTACTGCTTCTGAATCCATCAATTCATCTCTGCTTTAATAAATAAGAGCTTCAGTCATGAGAGGATATCCTCACTCCAAAATTTCTCCCAGGAGAGAAAACGCAGAAAGCCTGGGCATAGACACTTCTCCAGTTTTACTTTGCCACTGGCTTTGTGATGTAGGAAATGCATGGCCCCATAACCAGTGTTCACCAAATAAAGAGGCCAAAAAAAGAGCATGAGAGCCAAGCTCTAGGAAGTAATCAAATGTTCTTTTGAAGGATGACGTGCACTCCAACCTGGAATTTTGTTTCAATCTGAGAACAATGGTTTTTATGAGATTACATAAAGGTTAATCCAATTTCAAATTCTCCTCATTCAACTCCCTGGCTCTGTACCCAATGAACTGAATATCCTAAATTAAAAGAATATAAACAAAATAAAATTTTGAAAATATTGTTTAGATTGCTTACATTTCAAATAACTCCTTGTTTGATGGTGAGATTATGCCCACCCTGGGTTTCTTACCCATTCCCCCCATTTTTGTTTCTTTTGGATGTTTAGCATTGATTATACAGTATTTTTCATTTTTACATGTATCTAGTCTATTACTTTGGTGAACCAAGACATTAGGTTTCCTTTTTGTTTTTATTTTAAAAGGAAAAAAAATCTTAAGAAAAAGTAACATATCTAGAATGATTTAGAGATTTTACTAAATAAAAAAGCCTTTGTACTCCTTAATAATGTCACTTCAAGATTAATCTTCCTGAAAGGAAAATTTAAATCATCCTTCTCATCATCATAAAATTTAAATTTATTGAGTGCTTAGTGTGGGCCAGGCACCAAGTAAAAGCTAAATATAGATATTTCTAACAACTACTCTATGAAGCGGGCTAGTATTGTTACCTACACTTCTTTACAAAAGAGGAAATTGAGACCTAAAGAGGTTAAGCAACACTAACCACCTCCATAAAGCTAGGTCAAGGCAGGACTAAGAATAGAAGCAGGTTTGCCTCCTCTGAAGGCAGAGCTCTTAGGTACCTTACTTTGTTTCATGCTCATAAATCTTACTGGTTTTTTCAAAACCAGTGGATGTAATCATGTAGGTTATTTCACATCTGAATCTAGAATTCATGACATTCCCTCATCTATTCCCAATGAACCACACCTCTGATGTTATCTTTGGTAATTGATACTCTGAATCTTGCACTCCTACCAAAATGCTCTTCTTGCTATTTGCTCTACATATGCCTACCATCTTTCCTCCTTTCCAACTTCACTTCTGCTATTGCAAATGCCAGCAGTTCTTTCTCACCACTCTGAACTTACACTTCACTCATGTTTCTATATATTATAGTCATTTAAATGTGTCACATATTTATTGCATATTTGTATATTTGCATCACTCTTGGTGCCTTGCACCATGCAAGATTCACAATAAGTTCTGAATTAAAGTTTGC
Source organism: Myotis nattereri (assembly GCF_964212035.1). Taxonomy (NCBI): domain Eukaryota; kingdom Metazoa; phylum Chordata; class Mammalia; order Chiroptera; family Vespertilionidae; genus Myotis; species Myotis nattereri. The sequence goes on from NC_138087.1 coordinate 48,954,328, forward strand.
TAAATGAACAAAAAAGGATACATATAGCAATGTCAGTCCATTACGAATAACCAACCATCTATTGGTAAAGTTCATTTTAAATGATTTCTAGTTGTGTAAATCACCCCTAACAAAATTTTAGGTTTTAAATCTAATTAAGTTTTAATCAGACCTTGTTTTTGGGGTATAGTGTGTTACTTTTCTATGGTTTCCATGGCAAAACACACAAACTGGGTGGCTTAAGTGAGAGAGATTTATTTTCTTCTATTTCTGGAGTCTGGAAGTCCAAGATCAAGGTGTTGAAAGGTTTGGTTTCTTTCGAGGCCTCTTGCCTTAGCTTGCAGATGGCTGCCTTCTTACTGTGTCCTCATACGGTCTTTAATCCATGCACACAAACACACCTGAGTTTTTTTGTGTATAAGTACACCAGTCAGACTGGGTTAGGATCCACTATAACAGCCCCATTTTAACTTAATCATCTCCTCAAAGGCCCTATCTCCAAATAGCCACATCCTGAGGTACTGGTGGTTAGGGCTTCAATATATGAATTTTGGGAAGACACAATTCAGCCTATAACAGATAGCTTTTGAAAAAAAAAATGAAAGGCACTGTATTAAGATGAAAGTGGTAATTAGTCTTAAAAGTAGTTCCTTCTCAAATTGACTGACGTTCTAAACACACAAATGCTTTAGAATTCCTGGTCCTGTAATGCAGCCTTACCCTTAAAGAGTGGGGCATTTTGTTTGATGGTCAATCTGTCAGCAAATTTAAAAATATCTGAATTGTACAATGTGTAATGAACAAAGTAAAAATCAAAGGCAATTTCAACTGTAGGATAATTCATCAACTATAAGAAAGAGACTCAAAACACACAGATCGAGTTAGGTGAACAAGGCAGTAGATGCAAAATCCTTTCTCCAATATAAACTTATGAGGGTCTCTGAGAATGGTATAACAAAGCTTGGTTATTTCCATAATTGCATTTGCTCTAGCTCTTGGGCCAGCATACTTTGATGCTCCAGTGAAATAGAAAAGAGCTCATAGATTTTCAAGACTGCAACTCAAGCCAGAGGTGTGCTGTTAACAGTTCAAGACAGGAGAAATTGTAATATATGGCCTCCAAATTTACACTCTTCCTGACACAGGTAATGAAACATGAACCAAACATCCAGCTTTTGATAAAGTAGTGCTCACTTGGACGGGGAGGGACTGCAGGCAGGTATTTATTTCTCTGGCTGCCACCCTAAGTTGTCCTTGACTGGCAAGGCTTTTGCATTAACCCTTTTCTCAGAGGACTGCAAGGAAGTTGGCTCCCAGTGATGAAGTATTATGACATTCACCACCCATTCTTCAGGTTTTCATGGGCTTGTAATTATCTCAGTGCTGTGGCCCTGTGTGCTATTGCTGCTGTTACAATGATACCATCTTGTTGAGTGATTATAAATAGCCCAATGAAGAGAGGGAGACAATTTCTGCACTATATTCAGTCAGCCTCCAGTAAGCAAAAAGGAGGCTATCAGAATTCCCCATCTCATAGATGTGCCCGACGCTCCGAATAGCCCTGCATTGAGCCACCATACTTCTTTGTGTATTACTTGTTAAAATGGGAAATTCACTGACCCAGTTTTTGAGGATCAAGAGAATGATGAATGCAAAATCATATAAAGTAGAAAGCATTAGAAATATTAAATAACTATGACTGTTATTAATAGACTTAGGGCAATAAAATATCACTTAATGGACCGGAAGAAAGAGGTCATGGTGGGTGGAGGAGTTGAGAAGAGGAGAAAGAGCAGAGGAGAGCCTGAGGGTGGATATCAGCAATGTGGTCCCAGAGCTTCAGAATGCTGTTCAGTTGATACAGGTGTGACCCAGCATAAAAAATACTCCTATAGTGAGAATTTTAAAGTGAAACATAAGACTTAGCTCCAAGGATGGATAAGGGCTGTGTGTGTGTGTGTGCGTGTGTGTGCACGCGTGCCTATTGTAAGTGGGATAGAGGCGGATATGACTTCTGGAAAAAGAATGGGTTCTGTCTCTGAAGGAATAGAGCTGAAAGAAGTGGCTCCATATTGGATACCTTATGGGGGAGTAATGAATGAGGCCTGACACCCACCTCTTCATGGAAGGGGGCACTGGTACAGGCACAAAAAGAAAGAATACCAGTGACAGTCCAAAGAATGAAGAAGCAATTTGATCTTCTGGGAGAAGAAAGGCTGTAACTTTGAAGGGAATTCACTGGTTCAGCTACTTGGGGAAGCTGCTTGACCAGGGGCTAGAAGGTGCATCTTCAAGAAATGGCATGTGAGAACCCGCAGGTGCAACTAGGGGAGCACAGAGGCAGCAGAGCTATGACTGCAGCTGGTTGTCACACCAGCAACCTGGAAGGACAAAAGACCAAGGAAAGCGGGGGCAGATTCCAGGCTCACTCTCAGTCCCCTGTGACAAAAGCTGAAGGGAGGGCTAGGCGACTCTCAGCAGATGAGGAGAGGGTCTGTGGTAGGCAGTATGGCTTTGTCACTCTTGGTGCCCCCTGGCTATACCCTCAGAATAAAGTAATGTTAGAATCCACTTAACACAAGGCAGCCAATGCCACTAAGAGAAACCATTGTATCACATCAAGTTTATTGAACATGAAAGTACAAAATTAGAATTTAATTCTGTGACTAACCAATGTGTGGATTTAGGTCTCTTACGTAACATTTCTGAGCCTTAGGTTTTTCATGTGCAAATGTGTATAATAAAAATTGCCTCATAGAGCTTTTTAAATGATTTAAATAGAAACGTAGTACAAATATTTGTTGAGGATCTATTATGTGCCTACAATGGAATGTGAACTAAAGAAGAAATCCAAAGGCTTGGCCCAAATGGGGTTCTGAAGCTTATGTTAGAGAAAGTGCATGTCCCAGCTAGTCATCATCAATACTCATTTGCTTAGTTCCCCTCACAGTTAGGTGGTTGCTATGGAACTGGGTTCTGACAACATGATGTAAGTGGATGTGATCTGAGGAGTCTGGGGTCCAATTGTGAGATATAGGTGGATGTAGTATGAAGGCACTTCTAGGCCTGACCCTCAGAAAACATCCCGCAGAACCATGCTCTTTTTCTATGATGATTCTGGAGGCCACATGTTCCAAATCATGTAGTTACATATATGTAAGAGCTACCCAATCTGCCTTTGATGTGATGGGAGCCAAAAGTAAACTTTATTGTCTTGAGCTACTGAGCCTATCTCACTAGGGAACCTGAGGCCTGCCAACATGGCCTGCCATGTGAGTGAGCTTGGAAGTGGCATTCCCTCTAGTTGAGTCTTAAGATTGACATAGCCCTAGCTGAAACCATAATTGTAGCCTATTGAGGGACCCTGAGCCAAAAGCAACCAACTAAGCTGCACTCAGATTCTTGACCCATAGAAACTGTGAGCTAACAATTATTTGTTTCTTAAGCATCTGAGTTTTAGGGTCATTTGTTACCCAGCAAAAGATAACCAATACAAACCCAAGTGTTCACCCAAGTGATAATCAATCTGGCATATCCATACAATGAAATGCTACTCATCAATAAAGAATGAACTATTGAATTACAATATGGATGAGTCTCAAAATAATAATTAAATAATTAGAAGCCATAAAAAGTATACACTATAAAATTCTGTTATGTGAAATCTAGAAGATGAAAACTAATTTATAGTGGAAGAAATCAGATCAGTGACTGCCTGGACATGGGATTGAGCTGGGGCAAGAAGTAAAGAGAAGGGGAGCCCTAGCTGAATTGGCGCAGTGAATAGAGCATCAGTCTGTGGACTGAAGGGCCCCAGGTTTGATTCCAGTCAAGGGCACATGCCCAGGTTGTGGGCTCCATCCCCAGTGGGGGGCATGCAGGAGGCAGTTGATCAATGATTCTCTCATCATTGATGTTTCTTTCTCTCTCTCCCTCTCCCTTCCTCTCTGAAATCAATTTAAAAGATCTATGTTTTTTAAGGAGTAAAGAAGGGGAAGATTATAAAAGGGCATGCAGATATTTGGGAAGTGATGGCTATGTTCACTATCTTGAATGTGGTGATGTTTTTGCCAAAACTTATCTAAGTATACCCTCTAAATATATGCAGATAATTGTATGTTAATTTAGTAAGCCTGGTTAAACACACACACACATAAAAACACACCTGTGTTCAGCTATATGACTCTAAAATGATTGATTTTGTTGGAAAAATAATTTTTCTGTCAGCACCTTGAAAATCCAATTGTGTACTCTTTCTCCCATCCTTGCATTTGCACAAACCTAATCTTGTTTGTCGGTCCGACCACCTAGGTCCATGGCCGACAAACCATGGCTTGTGAGCCACATGCGGCTCTTTGGCCCCTTGAGTGTGGCTCTTCCACAAAATACCACGTGCGGGCGCACATGTACAGTGCAATTGAAACTTCGTAGCCCATGCACAGAAGTCAATATTTTGTGGAAGAGCCGGTATTTTGTGGAAGAGCCACACTGAAGGGGCCAAAGAGCCGCATGTGACTCACAGCCAACCACTGACTAGATCTCTCTGTTGAAAAAACACTGTCAAATGCAACACATACTTCCCTTCAAAATAATTACATGTTAAATGGATTGTCTTTCTCCCGGTCCAGGTTTGTGGGGATTTCATTTACTCTGCTGACTTTGACCTTCCTCTTTATACTACCCCTGAGACAAGACTACAGGCTTCTTCACTTGTGCATTCCCAACCCAAACACAAGCGAAGGAACCTTGTCAGAGGGTAAACAGATGAGTGTTTGCTCAAACAAGTTCATTAGCAATGTAAAAAGAAATCAAGACTTCCTTCTATACATTGCAGGGCCTACAGGGGAAAATATCTCAGAAGTCTCATCCCACCATGCTCTAAATCAGACAAGAGGTCCAATCTTTGCCTTTTCAGTCCTCTTTAATGTGGCTTGTTGGTTAGTTTGTTTCCTTAAGAGCTTGGTTTATTTCTGGTCCCACCCTACTCATTTCTTTAACTTACACATTGCTTTGCCTGCTAGCTAAAGAATCACCAGTCTCTGACAGAAAGCCTTTCTGACTTGGGCATGTGGTATTAATTTAGCTAAAATTCTAACTACTAGTATGATATGATATGACCTTAACACCTTCCAAGTTATATATTAGAGGAGCTGAAACTTTTAATGGCTGACTAAGCTTGTAAAGCTATAACTTAGAAGACACCCAATGCATTTTTAAAAGATTTTTAAATTGATTTTTGGAAAGATAGGAAGGGGAGGGAGAGAGAAACATCTACATGAGAGCAAGACATCAATCGTCTGCCTCCTGCATGCCCCCTTATCCTGGATGGAGCCTGAAACTCAGGCCTGTGTCCTGACCAGGAATCTAACTGGCAACCTTTCAGGGCACAGGCTAACATCCAACCAACTGAGCCACACTGGTCAGGGCCACAATGCATTTTATAATGAATGAATTAATGAATCATTTGGCTTCAGCAGAACTAAACACCATTCAGTGGATTTAGTTATTTCCTGATTAGAGAAATTACATTTATTATTTGTAAGATTCACTAAGAATATAGTGCCAAAATATTTTTATTAATAGATAGAAATAAATAGATATTATAGACATTTTAATTCATAAAGTCATAATTTAAGATGATTTTTAAGATGAGAGTCATATTACAAGGTTGTCAACAAACCCTGTTATAGCTCACCCCTTGGAAAAGACTTGTTGGGAGTCCCTCAAATATTTTGAGATGCCCAGGTGTACTGGTTAACAATTTGCCTTTCTGAATCTGTCAAATTCTTTTCTCCTCCAATTTGGAGAGAGAACTGAAGATAGTTTATATCCAACCCATCAATGGCTGTCCCCTGACATCTTGACATCTACCTTATTTATTTACTCTTCTTCCCTGCCTTTTACCCTCTAACCCCACAGCAACTCTCTTTAGTCCTCTAGGGAAGGCAATAATTATTTATGAGAAGGCAGAGACAAGGCTGTGGCAGCCAGAGGTGAAATGTTCAATCCATGTTTTTTCCTAGTACCATCCTCTCATTTGAAAACTAGAGAATGAATTTTAAGTCAGAGCCACATGGGAATTAAGGGATGAGGATTTGATGAACCAGAGGGCAGAAGTCCACTCAAATCATATATGTAGATAAGAGGTAGGGCTCTGAAGGTTGAATCAAGGTTGATGAGAAGAGAGTGTGACATCAGTTCCTAGGAAAGCAACTGAAGGGCTGCTGCTCCTTGCCAGGTAAATTATGGAGAGACATAAATGAAGTCAGAATCACAGCTCCATTGCTAAAAGCTATGTGACCTCACTCAATTTCTTCATCTATAAAAAGAAGATAATATTTACCTCATTGTATTTACTCAAACTTGACATGTTGTAAATAATGTAAAGTGTGTAAATCTTTTAGAGTAGTCCCCAACACATAATAACTGCTTATAAAATGATGCAGTATTTCTGAAGTATTTCCAAAGTGTGTTAAGAGGAAAATTTATTTTATGGTACATTACTACACATTATGTGAAAAATAGTTCTGTGGTCAAATTAATTATAATGTATGGAGTTAAATAATTTTAAATTTTCTTTTTTTTTTATTGAGGAAGTATTTTTTTTATTATTATTAGTTAAGGTATTACAAATGTGTCCTCATCCCCCCCATTAACCCCCAACCTCCCCCCCACACACAAACTCATGCTCCCATCCCCCCGTTGTCCATGTCCATTGGTTTGGCTTATATACATGTATACAAGTCCTTCTGTTGATCTCTTCCCCTTACCCCCGCCCTCCCCTACTTTCCTTCTGGGGATTGATAGCCTGATCACTGTTTCTCAGTCTTTGGGTCTGTCCCTTTTCATCAGTCTATGTTGTTCTCTATAATCCACAAATGAGTGAGATCATGTGGTATTTATCTTTCTCTGACTGGCTTATTTCACTTAGCATAATGCTCTCCAGTTCCATCCATGCTGTTGCAAAAGGCAAGAGTTCCTTTTTTTTTTACCGCAGCATAGTATTCCATTGTGTATATGTACCACAGTTTTCTAATCCACTCATCTGCTGATGGGCACTTAGGCTGTTTCCAAATCTTAGCTATGGTGAATTGTGCTGCTATGAACATAGGGGTGCATATATCCTTTCTAATTGGCATTTCTGGTTTCTTGGGATATATTCCTAGTAGTGGGATCACTGGGTCAAATGGGAGTTCCATTTTTAGTCTTCTGAGGTAGCTCCATACTGTTCTCCACAGTGGCTGCACCAGTCTGCATTCCCACCAGCAGTGCAGAAGGGTTCCTTTTTCTCCACATCCTCTCCAACACTTGTTGTTTGTTGATTTGTTGATGATAGCCATTCTGACAGGTGTGAGATGATAACGCATTGTCGTTTTGATTTGCATCTCTCGTATAATTAGTGACTTTGAGCAGGTTTTCATATGTCTTTCTGCCTTCTGTATGTCCTCTTTCGAAAAGTGTCTATCTAGGTCCGTTGCCCATTTTTTTATTGGATTGTTTATCTTCCTTTTGTTAAGTTTCATGAGATCCCTGTAAATGTTGGAAATTAAACCCTTATCGGTGGTATCATTGGCAAATATGTTCTCCCATGTAGTGGGTCTTCTTGTTGTTTTGTTGATGGTTTCCTTTGCTGTGCAAAAGCTTTTTATTTTGATGTAGTCCCATTTGTTTATTTTCTCTTTAGTCAAATCAGGAGCTTCACAGACAAAAATGGTCTACGGGAGTTTATTACAACCAAACCAGCAATGCAAGAAATGCTAAAGGGTCTGCTGTAAATAGAAAAAACAGGAAACAAAGAAGGAACGCAGCGGTGAAGAACAAAAATGGCGACTAACAAGTTTCTATCAATAATAACTTTAAATGTAAATGGATTAAATTCCCCAGTCAAAAGGCATAGGGTAAATGAGTGGATAAGAAAACATGACCCATATATCTGCTGTCTACAGGAAACCCACCTCAGAAAAAAAGACGCACACAGACTGATGGTGAAGGGATGGAAAAAGGTTTTTCAGGCCAATGGAAGTGAAAAAAAAGCCGGGGTAGCAATACTTATATCTGACAAATTAGATCTCAAAGTGAAGGACATAAAAAGAGATCAAGAAGGCCACTTCATAATACTAAAGGGAGCAGTCCAACAAGAAGAAATAACTCTGGTAAATATATATGCACCCAATATAGGAGCACCCAAATACGTAAGAAATCTTCTGGAGAAGATCAAGGGAGAGATTGACAGCAATACAATCATAGTAGGGGACCTAAACACCCCTTTATCGCCACTGGACAAATCCTCTAAACAGAAACTCAGCAAAGAAACATCAATCCTAAATGACTCACTAGATCAGATGGAATTAATTGACATCTTCAGAACATTTCACCCCAAAGCCACAGAATATACATTCTCCTCAGGTGCACATTTGTCATCTTCAAAGATAGACCATATATTGGGTCACAGACAAAGTCTCTTCAAATTCAAGAAAATTGAAACCATATCAAGTATCTTCTCAGACCACAAAGGCATAAAACTGGAAATCAACTACAACAAAAACAATCCAAAAAAATCAAACACATGGAGACTAAATAGCATGCTATTAAACAACGACTGGGTCATCAGTGAGATCAAAGAAGAAATAAAAAACATCATGGCAACAAATGACAATGAAAACACAACAATCCAAAACCTATGGGACACAGCAAAAGCAGTCTTGAGAGGGAAGTTCATAGCTCTACAAGCCTACTGCAAGAAACAAGAAACAATGAGAATAAATGACCTAACTCTACAACTCGAAGAATTAGAAAGAGAGCAACAAAAAAAGCCCACTGTAAGCAGAAGGAAGGAAATAACAAAGATCAGAGCGGAGATAAACGACATAGAGAACAAAAAAACAATACAAAAGATCAACAAAACCAAGAGCTGGTTCTTTGAAAGGATAAACAAGATTGATACACCTCTAGCCAGGCTCACCAAGAAACAAAGAGAGAGGACCCAAATAAACAAAATCAGAAATGAAAGAGGAGAAATAACAACAGACCCCATAGAAATACAAAGGATTGTTAGAAAATACTATGAACAACTCTACTCCAACACACTAGACAACCTGGAGGAAATGGACATATTCCTAGATAAATACAACCTTCCAAAACTTAACCAGGAAGAATCTAAAAATCTCAATAGGCCAATAACTATGGAGGAAATCGAAGCAGTAATCAAAAAGCTTCCAGCAAACAAAAGCCCGGGGCCAGATGGCTTCACAGGGGAGTTTTACCAAACATTCAAGGAAGACCTAAAACCTATCCTCCTCAGACTATGTCGAAAGATCCAAGAGGAAGGAACACTTCCCAGCTCATTCTATGAAGCCAACATCACCCTAATCCCAAAACCAGATAAAGACAATACAATGAAAGAGAATTATAGGCCAATATCCCTCATGAACATAGATGCCAAAATCCTCAACAAAATCCTAGCAAATCAGATCCAGCAGTACATCAAAAAGATCATACACCATGACCAAGTAGGATTTATCCCAGGGATGCAAGGATGGTACAATATCCGCAAATCAATAAACGTGATACATCACATAAACAAATTGAGAGAAAAAAACCACATAGTCATATCAATTGATGCGGAAAAAGCATTTGACAAAATCCAACACCCTTTCTTGATAAAAACTCTCAGCAAGATAGGAATTGAGGGATCATACCTCAACATAATAAAAGCCATATATGACAAACCCACAGCCAACATCATAATCAATGGGCAAAAACTAAAACCATTCCCCCTAAAAACAGGAACAAGACAGGGATGCCCCCTCTCACCACTCCTGTTCAACATAGTACTGGAAGTACTAGCCATTGCGATCAGACACGAAGAAGAAATAAAAGGCATCCAGATTGGAAAAGAAGAAGTAAAACTGTCCTTATTTGCAGATGACATGATACTGTACATACAGAACCCTAAAGACTCCATCAAAAAATTATTAGACTTAATAAATGAATTCGGCAATGTAGCAGGATACAAAATTAATGCTAAGAAATCGATGGCATTTCTTTACACCAATAGTGAACTTACAGAAAGTGAAACTACAGAAGCAATCCCATTTACCATTGCACCAAAAAAATTAAAATACCTAGGAATAAACTTAACTAAGGAGGTAAAAGACTTATATGCTGAAAACTACAGGACACTGAAAAAAGAGATAGAGGAAGACATAAACAGATGGAAGAATATACCGTGTTCATGGATTGGTAGAATCAACATCATCAAAATGTCCATACTACCCAAAGCAATTTATAGATTCAATGCAATCCCCATTAAATTACCAACGGCATATTTCACAAATCTAGAACAAACGTTCCAAAAATTCATCTGGAATAAAAAAAGACCCCGAATAGCTGCAGCAATCCTGAGAAAGAACAAAGTAGGTGGGATCTCAATACCAGATATCAAACTGTATTACAAAGCCACTGTTCTTAAAGCAGCTTGGTACTGGCACAAGAACAGACATATAGATCAATGGAATAGAATAGAGACCCCAGAAATCGACCCAAACCACTATGGCCAATTAATATTCGACAAAGGAGGCAAGAGCATACAATGGAGTCAAGACAGTCTTTTCAATAAATGGTGTTGGGAAAATTGGACAGATACATGCAAAAGGATGAAACTAGATCACCAACTCACACCATACACAAAAATAAACTCAAAATGGATAAAAGACTTAAACGTAAGACGGGAAACCATAAAAATACTAGAGGAATCCACAGGCAGCGAAATCGCAAACATATGCCGAAGAAATTTCTTCTCTGATAATGCTCCTAGGGCAATAATTTTAAATTTTCAAATTAATTTGTGACTTCTTAAAGCATTTAATGGGCTAATATTTATTGGAGAGATATTGTACTTAGCATTTCCCAAATTGATTGGGTTCAAGGACCATTTTGACTACACAAACAGAAGTTTGGTGAGCTAACAACGTGCCCAAGGTCACAAAGAGAGTAAATGGCAAAATATATTCAAATCTGAGTTATTTAAGTTCTGTAACTCTTCCATTATAGTATTTTAGTAAGATGGGAAATATTGTTAGAGAAAGAGAAGAATTTTTGTTGGGGTGAACAGAGGAGAATGGGCTGAGTTGTGACTTTTGTGGCCCTGGGCACTTTTGCCTTTGTAGGACCCTTCTTCTTGTATAATATCCACTAGAGGCTCAGTGCATGAAATTTGTGAACAGGGGAGGGGGATGTGTGTCCCTCAGCCCAGCCTGCACCCTCTCCAATTTGGGACATCCCTCTAATAATCCGGGACTGCTGGCCCCCAACCACTCGCCTGCCTGACTGCCTGATTGCCCCTAACTGCTCCTGCCTGCCAACCTGATCACCCCCTACAAACTCCCCTGCCAGCCTGATCGATGCCTAACTGCTCCCCTTCCGGCCCAATTTCCCCTAACTTCCCTCCCCTGCCAGCTTGGTCCCACCCAACTGCCCTCCCCTACAGACCTGGGCCCCCCCCAACTGTCCTCCTGTGCAGGCCTGATAGCCCACAACTGCCCTTCCCTGCTGGTCATCTTGTGGTGGACATCTTGTGTCTACATGGGAGCAGCCATCTTGTGTGTTGGAGTGATGCTCAATTTGCATATTACCTCTTTATTATATAGGATATTAAACATTACTTTTGATATGACTTTGAATGCTTTAAATTTTTCCAACTTTTGGCAGAACTAAAAGGACCCTAAAACTTTAATTTTCCTTAAATTTTTATTGGAAGAAAATTAACTTTACTCAACTCTAGTTTATTTTTCTCCTAATTTATTTTTATTGATTTCAGAAAGGAAGAGAGAGGGAGAGAGAGATAGAAACATCAATGATGAGAAAGAATCATTAATTGGCTACCTCCTGCCTGTCCCCGACTGGGGATTGAGCCCAAAAGCCAGGCATGTGCCCTGATCTGGAATCGAACCACAACCCTCTGGTTCATAGGTCAATGCTCAACCACTGAGCCATGCCAGCTGGGCAATTTTTCTCCTGACTTTAAAAGAAATTAAAATATTTTTGTGGCTCCCTAAATGGATCTGTAAAGGAACCTTGGCAATGTGTCTACTGTGCCTAATGGGTAAATTGTCCCTGCAAAGCAATTTAGACATTGAAAAGATTCTTTAAATTTCTTAGAGGAAAGGCATGATAGCAGCATTTCAAAAATGATGGTACTTCTGACTCCAGTCAGCACAAAGCAGATCTTTAGTAAAAGAGTTAACACACGGTTACCACAGTGCTAACAAATGCATTTGAATCTATGCGTTTTTAAATTTTCTTTTCAATAAAGCAACTGAAACCCCTTCCTTTGACCCACACTCAAATACTGTAAGTTGCCATGTGATGCTGAAGAGAGAACAAACAATGAAGGGAGGAGATCCTTGGTTTCTGGGAAACTGTCAGTCAACTCCACAGCTTTTTTTCTCTGTTGTGCAGTTTCTGGACCAACTGAGCTTATAGACCTGCACAGTTAGCAGCAGTTGGATGGACAGATCATAAATTGATTCCCTGCAGAGCAGAGAGAAATTGATATTTTCCACTTGCAGATATCTCTACTCCCTATCAAGAGGCCTGTATTTTTCCCCCTGTAATTGGGGAAATGTTACCAGGCATCACCCTTTGGTCATACCCCTCAAATATCATATGACTTTATTTATTTCCTCTACTGCCCAGCAGTGTACCTTTATTCATGTACTCTTCTTTCTGTCTCAAGGACTCTTTTCCTTCTTCCATTTATCAGCCTTCAGGACCTAGGCTCCAATGCCATCTATTCTATGTCTGTTTTCCAAATGTTGGCTCTCAGAATTAATATCTCTTCCTTTTAAGGAACTTTTAGTTATCTCTGCCTCTACTATAAAACATGTATCATAGTTGTGATGTGTTCTTTCCCCAGTACAAGAACAGAGTACCTTCCCAATGTTCCTATCTTTCATTCTGCCTGCAAGGTATTCAAAAGCAAGTGTTTAATTTAAAGATTGAGTCGAAATCCTTTCTTTAGGTTCATCATTGCTGTAATATTTTCCATGGACTCTCCCAGGTATCTTGATTTGAAAGATGTGAAATATGCAAACATTAGGCATCTGAAGAGCTAATGCATGTTGCCAAGCACGTCAGACAATCCTCTATGTCTCTGAAATGTTTTACTTCAAAGAACCTGTTAAAGATTCAGGAAGCAGCCACTGAGTTAAGTTTCTATGTATTAGATCAAGTAGTTCGTTAGAAACCACCAGTGACACCTAAAGTAAGATCCCAAGTTACCTTTGATCACAACGTCCTCAGTAGCTGTCAGTGTGCTCAGGGAGAAATGCCTTATACTTTCCCAACTCCAGACTCTCAATGGCAGTATTTGCACTGGACCTACTTTCCCACAACTTCATCGTTTCAACTTCCTTCAGAATTATTGCTACAATAACCTATAAACCTACAGAAGCTATAATTTTCCAATGTTTATTGTGTTTCAGGTACTATTTGGTTCTTACATACATTGTGCCACTTTTCCTTTAAAATCCCATAAGGTGGATATCATTAGTAGCACTTGGTAAACCCAAATAAATTCGGATTGGACCAATAGCATGCAAGATGACCAGATATATTCTGCACAATAATATTGCTTGTCAGACCACATCTCTTTTCTCCAGCCAGTCTAAAGCACACAGGAGAAGCAGTAGAGACAGCAGCAGGCAGAGGGGAAGGGAGGGGGTGTCTCTTCTCAAAGTGGTTGAAGCGGCCTAACTAACCTTGTGTCTTATCGCATCTGTCACAAGTTCTTTGTACAAGGTGGGTACCCCCCAAATGGCGAGGCTAATATTTATATGAACTTTTAAAAATAAAAAGCCAAGGAGACGTAGTGCTTTTAACTCAAGAGGATTAAAGTTTGGACGCAAGAAGAACTAGAAATTAAAGATATATTCAGAAGTTCATGCCTGAAACTCACCAGCCAAATACTTTCCCACACCCAAAGGAGGTCCTAGATACCTGAGTGGTTCTGCTGTAGGTACTTCCTACTCTTCCTTTCCTATAATATGTAGGAGGAAAGAAAAGAAGCAGCCCTACCTTTGCAAATATCCATTTGAAATTGGTGGGGTATAGGAAGAGGAGGCAGTATAATAGATACCCTTGTTATGCTTGCTTTTATGATATCCTTGATTTTTAGAGCCTACTTTCTTCCAGAATATCTGTATCCAGGAGTGAATTAAGGGAATAATGGAGAGGACTCAGCCACACCATATGAAGAGAATACAAGCAAGATAGAGAATGTTCCTTCTGTTTTCAGGTTTTGAGACTATAGAGCCTCCATACACCCAATAAACCTCCCACCTAGTGTCCATTATGATGTAGGAATACATTATCATTAAAACAACACATGATAGATGGTCTCTGTGGCTCCCATGTTGCCCTTGTACAGCTTCCTCAGCACATGCATGGGTCTGTCCCACAGTCTGAGAAAGTTCTCTTAAAAATGACAACTTTAATAATGGAAAAGGCCCAGAGTTGGATTATCAAATATTGAGTGAGAACTTAGCGCTGCTTAAAGCAGGTGTGCCAATTTGGTGGAAAACATAAGATCATAAATCTCCATTTACTCTTCTGTAGAGCTAGTATTGTTAACATTTATGATGCTGGCAATCAACAATATTGTAAAATTTCAGGGGGATAATACATGAAGCTTACTTTGCAGCCTGTGAAAGAGCTAGTCCATATTTACTTTTCATCCTTAATTATTTTTTAAATTGAAAAAAAAATTAAACTAAGACAATGGTAATGAAATAGCTCCCAATAACGGGCAAGCTTAGCATTCACTTAGGAATTAAACATAAAACAATCCTTTTAAAATGTGCTTTTATTCTATATGGACATTGATTTGCTATAAATTATTCATTATGTCTTTGAGGCTTGTTTAATCAGACAAAGACAATCAGAAAATGTGTTCGTCTAAGTGGCTGGACGTATGTGCCCTTAGGTTCACAGATTATCTTTGTTGTCTGAGACAAAAATACTGGAATGGGGCTGGGAGTCCTGGACCAGTAGGATTTCTATTTTATTTTCTCTTCCTTCTGTTTTTTTCTCGCTGGGAGGTCTGTGAACAACATTTAATCTTAGTATTCTGTTATCTTTTCTACATATTCAGGATTAAATGTCAAAGGCAACTGTAAAGAAAAGTTTCAAGCAATTTTGCAAACATAAGGAAAACATTCACAGACTCTGTAAAATTTGGAATCAGGTTTAATTTTTCATAAACAAAGCATGATCATCATAAAGCAGCCAACTTAGGCAGTCAAGACAGATGACTGACCTCAATGCTATTTAAGAAATACCCTGCTGGAGGTCTTCATAAGAGCATTTATCAATTGAAATGGACTCTAGAATAAATAACATTATTTGTAAAAGTAAGGAAAAGACAGCCACATTTTTCTAAATTTCTGATTGTAATGGGAAAAGTTCAAAAATATTTATTCACTATGACACCTAATTCAATCTTCCCTTTGGGTAAGGGAACTCCATGTCGTGTAAAACAATGGCAAGTACAGGGAGAAGGTGCTTACCAGTAAAGTTGAAAGCCACACAAGACTGTGAGCCATCATCACTCTTTGTTCTTTTAGCGGACTTGGTAGGGATATAATGTAGACAAAAAAAAATTGGATTTCCCCTGGAAGTGTAAATTTTTATCAGGTGACTATATAATGATTTTTTTCTGCTCTACTCTTTGGGAAGCCCTTGGAAAGTTTGGCCAAGAATCATTTCAAGTTTGTTTTATACTGACGAGAATAAAAATAATGCTTTCTTACTTGACATGCTGAAAATTGCTTTCAAAGAATCATTATTTCAATGAGTACTTCAGACTGATTTTTTCTTCTGTCTTCTTTTACAAACAACTCATATGAAATATTTTCCCTCCTCACAGCCTTTTAAATAATACATCAAATTAAGTCCTGCAAGTTTCTAACTAGGGAGCATTTGATTTCTTGGGTGGATATGGGAACCACATAACTGAGCTCAAGGAAGGATTTCCATTTTTTAGTATTCTGAAATTCCAGAAGCAAGTCAAACTTGGTATTTTTGCCAAATTGGAGATTATAAGAACACTTCAGGGAGTGATTTTGGTTTGAAAATTGCCAGAGAAACAAATTGTTTGCTTGTACAAGGTGAGCCACCTCATGAAGAAAAAGGATGCAAGGTAAGCAGCAGTAGTGACAGGGCCTATTGTAAGCTTAGCCCAGCAAGAAACAGACATGGCATGTAAACACACATTTTCATATTTTAAACTTATCAATGCAAACCGACACGCCCAGTTCCAAGGGCTACTAGACTCATTTATTGATCTTGAGCCTTAGAGTTCTAGGTTCCCCAAGAAGTTGACCTAATGTCCACATATTTGTGCCTGTCATCTTGAGAAGTTGGGATATAACATGTACCTGGCAAGATAAAAGCATAGATATAATTCTTAGTGGCAAGCCACAAGTGGAATCCCTAAACTCTTTACCTAGTTTAAATCCAAGGGGCAGAGCACAGAGCAATCATTCTCTACATGAGTGTTTTGAGGATATTGGCTGGAGCCCAAGTTCTTAGAGGCCCATGAATATTAATTAGGGTTTTAGTGTCAGCACCTATACTGTGGTATATTACATCACTAGAAAATCTGCAACCCAGTTTTTCTTTTCCATTCATTCCAGAGGAAGCCCACTACAAAAGGCTGTAAACATTTCCTTAAAAAAAATAAACCTAAAAGCTAATCTATTAATGCACTGCTCTGAATTTCTATACAATCGATCCTTGAACAATAGGGTTTGAACTGTGCAGGTCAACTTACGCCTGTAGTGTTTTTGATCTGTGGTTGGCAGTCCAGGAATGTAGAGGGGCAACTAAATACATTGATCTATGTCACTTTATATGGGGCATTCAAGCATTTGTGGATTTGGGGTAATGTCCTGGAATGAATCCCCTGCAGTTACTGAGGACAACTAAGTTTTGGGGGAATCCAAAGTGATACTGGATTTTCAACTAGCTGAGGGGGGGGTGCCCCTAACACCCACATTATTTAAGGATCAACTGTATTTTATGTTATTTGAGGTGCTGTATTAAATTTATTTAGCTTGTAATGCAGGTTAGAATGAAGTAAAATTGACTTAATATCTTTGCCTTAAAGTAAAGGCACAAGATTTGCACTATATAATATCAAGCTTCCACTGTTCAAGCCCTCCAGCTTTCCCCATAGCAAGGTACAAGGAAGGAAAGAATTAATTGACTTAATAAAGTCTCGGGGACAATCTCTCCAACATTGTGGAGGTTAAGAAGCATATATCTTTCTAGTTTATGGATATACCACACATAAGATCGCTTCTAGGAAGAGTTGACAATATGAATGGAATGGTCAGTGGAATCCTCTGCCTCAACCATCCAAAGTTTCTTATCCATATCATGGCTTATAAATGGCAAATATTTTAATGTGTTCTTTTTTGTATGTTTTGTTTTTGCTCTGGACAGAATATAATAATGTTGGCCACTACAAAGCCAGTGTTTAAGTTCTGAGAGCCCGCATTAAATTCTCCCATGACTGTGCCATATTAGAAAACTAGGGCAGAGGAAGCTACGGAAGGATGCTGTCTTCTGTCCATATTGCAGAAAGGATAAGGAGGCATCCTCCCAAGCCCAAGAGAGCAGTTGAGAGGAGGGTGTCCTCATACACCCCATCTCTCAATCTCTAGTCATATGTTTGGTAAGCATGCACTTGTTGATAAAGTATGCTCTTTGGCTAACATGTTTTTCTTTTCAATTATAACCATAGGATGGTTAGCATCTTCCAGTCTTGGAGCCTGACCTGGGATATCACTTACCTGGGTCTCAATGTTAATAGTAGTCCAGCTGGCAGTGGGGTGGGAGGAGAATAGAGTAGGGAGGAAACCAGCTTGCTGAGATGGAAGATCATTAACTTTCACCAAGGAGGTCATATGCCAGATTCCTCCCTTATAAAAGTGATGACTTTTAAAGCATTGTTCTACTTACTTACTTATATTAATAGACTTTATTATTAGAGAAGTTTTAAGTTTACAGAAAAATTCAGCAGCAAGTATGAAGAGTTCCCATACACCTTCTGCCTCTTCCCCCACTATGGTTTTCCCTATTATTAACCTCTTGCATTGATTTGTTACAGTGGGTGAACCAATTTTGTTATGCTACTACTAACTAAAGCCAATCCTATATAATAAAACCCTATTATGCAAATTGACCGAACGGTGGCTATGATGCACACTGACCACTAGGGGGCAGACAATCAATGCAGGAGATGCCCCCTGGTGGTCAGTGTGCTCCCACAGGGAGCACAGAAGCTGGGCTCACGGCTGGTGAGTGCAGTGGTGGTGGTGGGAGCCTCTCCTGCCTCCGCTGCAGGTGGGTGGTAAGGAGCGAAAGGTCCCGGACTGCAAAAGCCCCAGACTGTGAGAGGGATGTCTGACTGCCAGCAGGTGGACATCCCTCAAGGGGTCCCGGACTGCAAGAGGACGCAGGCAAGGCTGAGCGGCCGGCCAACCACCTTTGGACCCTCCCCCTAGCTGGCCTGGCCCAATCGGCCCCCATCGGGGTGGGATGCACCCCTCTAGTAGTTTATAGTAGGATTTATTTTCTGTTGTACACTGCTATGGGTTTTGACTAATGCATAATGTCATGGGTCCACCAGCACAGTATCATACAGAATAGTTTTACTCCGCTAAACATCTTATGCTCTGTCTACTCATCTTTCCCTCCTTTCTAATCCCTGCAACCACTAATCATTTTTACTATCTCCATAGCTTTTTCTTTTCCAGAATATTACAGTTGGAGCCATACATTATGTAGCCTTTTTAGACTGGCTTCTTCCCTTTAGTGTATGTATATTTAAAGTTTATCCATCTCACTTGTGTGTGTGGCCTGACAGTTCTTTGTTTTATCACTGAATAATATTCCATTTTACGGATGTGCCACATTTTGTTTACCCATTCATCTATTGAAGGACACCTTCAGTATTTCCAAGTCTTGGTAACATTTGTGTGCAGGTTTCTATATGGTCATGTTTTCAATTTACAAGTGTTTAACTCATTTCCACAACTATCAAGGAGCATGACTGATATGTTATATATTAAGTGTTTACCATGACTGTTCCTTTCTTGAATTCCCACCAGCAATAAATGAAAATTCCTATGGATCTACATTCCTGTCAGCATTTGATATTGTCAAGGTTTGGGATTTTAGCTATTCTAATAGGTTGTAATAGTATCTCACTGTCAACTTAACTTGTTTCTCTGATGACATATAATGTTGAGCATATATTCATATGTTTATTTGCCATTTGTGCATCCTCTTCAGTTGGGTGTCTATTCACATTTTTCATCTATTTTTTATTGGATTGTCTCTTTATTGTTGAGTTTTAGGAGTTCTTTGTATGTTTTGGATGCAACTCTTTTATCAGACGTATGTTTTGCAAATATTTTCTCCATTGCAGCTTTGTTTGTTTTTTATTTTCTTAATGATTGCTTTTGCAGAGCAGAAGTTTTTTATTTTAATGAAATTCAATTTATCAATTTTCCTTTTGTGAGTCATTCTTGGTGTTGTATTTAAAACCATTGCCAAGGTCATCTAGATTTTCACTTACATGATCTTCTAGAATTTTTATAATTTTATATTTTCCATTTAGGTCTGTGATCTGTTTTGAGAAATTTTTGTGAAAGATATAAGGTCAGTGCATAAATTATTTCTTTTTAATTTGTTTTGTTTGTTTTTTTGTTTTAGTTTTGTTTTGTCTGTGTATAACCAGCTGTTCCAGCACCATTTGTTGAAAAGACTATTGTTTCTTCATTGAATTGCATTTATTCCTTTGTCGAGGATTAGTTAACTCTATTTGTGTGGTCTGTTTCTGTACTCTCTATTCCCTTGATCTATCTGTCTATTCTTTTGCCAATACCACACTGTCTTGATTACTGTAGCTTTAAATTAATTCTTAAAGTAATATAGTGTCAGCCATCCAACTTTGTTGTTCAATATTATGTTGGCTTTTCTGAGTCTTTTACCTTTCCATATAAATTTGTCTATGAATTTTTTATGTTAACTCAAGCCTCTAAAGTCTAAGGTTACCAATCAAAATGAAAGCATGTATTTCTATTTTTACATTTAATAGAGTAAGAATCATAGTGATCATTTAAAAATAAAAATGATTTCTTTGCCACAAACTCAAATGACTTTTTCCAGAGCCCTGTCTTATGAGCTACTATGTTACTATGAGAAGATAAGTTTCTCTTTGCTCCTTGAAGGCCCTTGGGTTGAAGCAGGGCAAACAAGATTGGAAGTACTTTCCAACTGTCATGCCATAGAACAGTGGTTCTCAACCTTCCTAATGCCGCGACCCTTTAATACAGTTCCCCATGTTGTGGTGACCCCCAATTTCATTGTTGCAAATTGAACATAATTAAAGCATAGTGATTAATCACAAAAACAATATGTAATTATATATGTGTTTTCCAATGGTCTTAGGCGACCCCTGTGAAAGGGTCGCTTGACCCCCAAAGGGGTCGCGACCCACAGGTTGAGAACCACTGCCATAGAATATGTAGAGTGGGGAGCTCTGTTATGTTTTCTGCATTTTTCTTGAATTGGTATGGACCATGGTACATTCTAAAGCAGTGGTTCTCAACCTTAGCTGCACAGTAGAATCACCTGAGAATCTTTTTAAAATCCTGGTTCCTGGGCCTCAGCCTCCGGAAATTTTGTTTCTTTGTTACTAATGTTGTGGCCCCACCCCATAACAAAGAAACAGAATTTCCGGAGGATGAGGCCCAGAAATGAGGATTTTAAAAAGATTCCCAGGTGATTCTACTGTGCAGCCAAGGTTGAGAACCACTGTTCTAAAGGCTACCAACTAGTAGTGAAGTTAGGACTATTTATTTCCTACAGACAAGGCATGGGGTATTTGTTATATATATTTCTTTAAATTACAGAGTTTTGGGGGTCTTCTTCTTCACTTGATACCTTTGACTTATCAGATAAAAGAGACTGTCTGTAGATTCATAGTAAATTGGACAATATTGGAGAAAAAAATATAGTATGTGGATTGCCTGTATTAAGACCAAACATGGGTTCAAATTCCTGAAAGAGTTAATACATGTAGTGGATTAAGTCATTCTGTTTATTTTCCAAAATCTTCCATCAGTTTTACAGCCTCCTTTACTGTGTCATTATCTACCTAAATTCATACAACTGCTCCCATTCCTTCTTTAGAGGGTATCTTCAGAAATCTTATCTTGTTCTAAAAACATTTACTTTGTGAGCAGCGTTTCATTAACAGGCATGTTCCACATTTATTTAGCTGCTTCACTTTCCTTTATGCCTGTGCAAACAGTATTGTATTGACTCCGTTAAACTGTGTAGGGCAAGGATGAGTGTGTTAACCTGACCCCACATAATGGCACATTAAAAGCAAAGTATCGACAAGGAATAGCATAGCAATCATTAACGGGAATGAGAACAAAACGTATGTCTTCAATGGGAGTCCACACTCATGCTGTAGGAAATTTCATGTTGTCACATGATGGTGCTAATATTGGCCTTTCAATTACAATTGATTGAAAAGAATCAGCAAACCTTTATATGTGCATGCACAGGACATGTGTACACACACACACACACACACACACACACACACACACACTCACACTGAAAAACCAGACTGTTCTCCCCCAAGATCTCACAAAGGCCCCATCCTACCTTGTCCATTCTTCTCATTATCTGCAGAATGTGAGTCCCACCCAGTGGAAGTCCTCTTTCAGAGTGACTCACCTCTTTCAGTAACATTACCAGCATTTCCACTTTGTTCCAGTTACAAGAGCCGGTTGCCAGCGTAATTTAATGCCCTCCTGATAATTGCCAAGGCTAATAGAGGAACTGCTACAACTCTTCAAATGCTTTTCATTTACATGTTGATTTCTCACTTCCCGCTTGGGAAAGGTGTGCTTGGCTCTAACTGCTTTTGATCTAATGGCTCTGTGGTCTGACCTACTTTTATTTTTTTCTTACAACTGGCATTTATATTATTTTCTTTATTTAAGGGCAGAAAATAACAGAAAAGGTAATCAGCATGCATTTAGGTCATTGTAAGTGTCCCAGTTACATTTGCATTTTTCTACTTAAAGTCTAATGCTGCCTTTGAATGATTTAAGATATTTGGATGAGGGGAAAAATAACCCTTCCCTACCATAAATTCGGAGTAGAAACAAAGAGAATACATAATCTGCCTGCCTTGATTCAGGACCATGCAAATTACAACAGCTGCAGTCATAGATTTTGTCTGGCTCCTACAAGTCATCCCTTAGGACCAAAATCCAGGTAAGGCAGACAGCCTCCCACTTCCCTGTAGCACTAGACACTTTGAAGGACCCAGAGGACAGATGCCTACCTTTTTGATTACTGAGTTTCAAGGTACAGTGTGATCTTTGTCCTACATAGGAGAGGTGACATCCAAGGGAGGAATCCCAGAGCTCTGCCTCACTTTCTTAGTGGGGAATAGTACAAACATTATGCTTCAGTGGTCATTTACATATTTCAAGAGTCAGAATGAGGTTGTTACAGACCTGAAAAATGATAAAGTAGCAACGAGGACACTGAATCTAAGAAGGCAAAACCATACCACACTATCATGATTATTTGGGACAGGCAATAGAGACAGACATGAACCACGGTGATGAGTTTAGTAATTACCAGGTAAAGGACTCCAGAGAGGGATAGGAGCTCATCTGTGCCACCAGTTACAGGGCCTTACATCAATTTCTCAGTTGTGGTTCTCTTTTACTCTTCAAGGATTCAAGTGCAGCATTTTCCAAACTGCGTTCTATTTCATGACTGATGAAATATAAGGATAATACCTGTTTCTGTAGTCAAAAAAGTTTGAAGAATGCTAGTTTACAGAAAGATTGTTTCTTTTGTTTTAATTTACAATTTCTCTGAATTTTTAATGTATGAAGGTGTATTGTGATTCTTTAAAAGAGAGGAAAAGTATTAAATATATTCCAAATGAACTGTCTGAGGAATTCCCTTTATGGAATGATAGTATTTGTGCTTTTTATTGAAATAACATGTGCATATCGCTCAAAATCCCACATTACAGATGAAATGGTAATGACAGTCAGTCTCCGACCACCTTTTTTTGGCCAATATATTCCTATTTCAATAAGAAAACTCCTTTAATCAAGACTATTTAAAGGTTTTCTGGTGATTTTCCAGTTTTTCTAAATAGTATGCTTATAGAATTATTTATTGATTGATCAACTTTTGAAGAGATTTTTTGATCATCTTAATTGATGGGTTGGGATTTTTAGTTCATTTACACCATAGGTCCACTCTTTCTTCACCCTCTTCTTAAAATAGTTGTATAATTATTTTTAGTCACCTTATTACCTTTACAACTCAATGAATACACAAAAAACTGTTTCTGCCCTGGCCAGTTTGGCTCAGTGGATAGAGCGTTGGCCTGCAGATGCAAGGGTCCCAGGTTCAATTCCAGTCGGGGACATGTACCTTGGTTGCGGGCACACATCCAGTGGGGCGTGTGCAGGAGGCAGCTGATCGATGTCTCTCTCTCATCGATGTTTCTGACTCTCTATCCCTCTCCCTTCCTCTCTGTAAAAAATCAATAAAATATATATTTTTAAAAACTGTTTATTATGCCATCCACTTTTTTGTCCCTTTTATTTCAAAGTAATTTTAGATTTACAGAAAATTTGCAAAGATAGGATAGAGAGATTCCATATGCCCGTCACCCAACTTCCCCCAAGGTTAACATCTTATTTGAACTAGTTCATTTATCAAATGAAAGAAACTAACCTTGGTACAATACTATTAACTAAATGAGAGACTAGATTTTTCTCTCAGTGTATTCTTTTTGTTTCATGATCCAACCCTGGATGCCACATTATATTTAGGCAACTTGTTTTCTGACTTTCCAAGTCTTCCTTCTCTTCGTTAACCTGAAAACTTTCAGAGTAATCATCCGTTTTTTTGTCTGTTTTATCATGATTATACTGAAGTTATGGATCTTAGGGAAGCATACCACAGATACCCTTCTCATCATATCAGGGGTACATAATATCAACATGATTTATTACTGTGGATGCTAACCTTGATCATTTGGATAAGGCCCCATAAGCCTGGCTTTTCCATCATAAATGACCATTTTTCCCTCTCATGTGCTGCTCATTAGAAGTGAGTCACCAAGTTCAGCCATTCTCAAGGGTAGAAGAATTAAGCTTCAACTCCTGCAGCCTTAAGTATCAAAAAGATTGTGGGTGTATGCTAAAATCACCACAAAAAATACCTGGTGGAAGACACTTTGAGATTATGCAAATATGGCCTTAAGATTCTCCCGCTACTTTAAAAATTGTCTGTGGATCTTGCCTGCACTAATTATTACTGTGTTATTCTAATGGTGATTTTCTATTTCCTCAGTTCCTTCTATATTTATAAATTAAGACTATTCTGTAAGGGAGATTTGTTTCCTTCTATTTAGTCATTTATGTACCAACGAATTTATCTAAACATTATATCAGTATGGGCTCATGAATATTTATTATTGTTCTTTGGGTTATAATTGAATAATATAATTTATTTTCTCACTTAAATTGTTTCAGCTTCAACTATTGGCAGCTCTTTCAGGTTAACTATTATGTCCTTTTGACATGCCCCATCTTTTTTTTAAGGACAAGATAGTTGAGACTCATGTTTCCTACACCAGCCATAGAATTAGCAGTTCTATGAGGGTTCCCTGGTTCCTTGTATTAAGGAAGGGTATTTAGAAACAAATATCTGGGCACTAGGTGTACTCATTGTGAATGGGGTAAAACTGCTTATAGCTTCTTTCAGTGGACAGAGCTAGAAAATAAATTATGTGTACTAACCCATGCATATACAAATATCTATATTTCTCTCTCTCTCTCTCTCTCTCTCTCTCTCTCTCTCTCTCTCTCTGTACATGAGTTCATACTAATATCTCAGACTCTAATCTGGCAACATAGATTTCATGTTAGCATTTCCAACAGTGAAAGTTACTGGACTTTTATAATCTACAATATATTTACTTATTTTACTGAACCTACTGTACAGATATAGTAGTTTAAGAGTTACTAAATCATATTCCTGTAAGAAACAAATTTATAAATGAGAACTTAGTGTTTGTGTACAGATCATTTTTATTTCAGCTTAGAAAATCTAACCTTACAGCGTTTCAAAATTATTTAACTTCTTTCTTCGCCCTCCCCTTCAATGAGCTTATACCTTACAGCTACTGTACAGTACTATGATTTGTGGCAAAGTCATGTATCCACCATCACAGTGCCATATAAAAGAATTACATTGCCCTAAAAATTGCCTGGCAACCCATTTGTAGTCTACCCCTCCCCATTCCTCTGTCCTGCTGACCACCGATCTGTTTTCCACCCCTAGAGTTTTGCCTTTTAAAGAATGTTATATAAATTATATCATATAATATGCATATTTTGGGTCTCACTTCTTTCACTTCACGAAATACGTTTATAATTCATCCATATTGTTGAGTGAATTAACAATTTGTTTTTTGTAATTGCTGAGCAATATTCCATTGTGTGGATGCCTCCACTTTGTTTATCCATTCACTCACTGAAGGACTTCTGGGCTGCTTCCACTTTTTAGCAATTATGAATACAAGTTTTTATGTGAACATAAAACTATAATTCACTTGGGAGTGTGACTGTTGGGTCATATGGTAAGTGGGTATATACAGCATAAAGAATTGCTAAACTTTTCCAAAAAGGCTGCACTATTTTGTATTTCCATCAGCAATGAATGAGTGTTTTCCCTCCCATGCTAGAATCACAACACACACAAAAGAATCAATAAATACTTTGGGGGTGTATACTTTGAGACTATGCAAATACTGTCTTAGAAATTATTGTTCCTCATTGTCTCTAGTGCTTAGTACTGTCAGGGTTTTGGGGTTTTATTTTTAATTTTAGCTATACTAAGAGACAGATTTTATTATAGTTTTACTTTCTATTTCCCTAAAACAGTGGTAGGCAAACTGCGGCTAGTGAGCCACATGCGGCTCTTTGGCCCCTTGACTGTGGCCACAAAGTTTCAATCGCACTGTACGTGCACGCCCACACGTGGTATTTTGTGGAAGAGCCACACTCAAGGGGCCACAGTTTGCCGACTGCTGCCCTAAAGGAATAGCCAGTGAAGCTACCTGGATGTACAGTATTTTTTTGTGGAAGATTATTAATTATTCATTACACTTATTTAACAGATATAGGACTGCTCAGGTCATCTATTTCCTCTTAAGTGAGTTTTCATAGTGGTGCTTTTCAAGGAATTAGTTCATTTTAATCAGCTGTAGAACTTATGAACAGAGATGTATGTGTACTTAGTAATGTCTTATTATCAGGCACTCTGTCAGTTTGAGATCAGAGAACAAGAGGAAGAGACATGAGGAATATATGGGGAGGGGTTTCTTTCCTGCCCCGTCATGCATGACAAATGCTTTCCTCTATAAATGAAGTCCTACTCCTGAGCCCTCTTCTGCTATTTCATATTTGCCTGGCCTTTATTACCTCTATTTCCCCTTTAAACCTTTGATTGTAAAGAGGTAGTAACGATGCCCTCTGATGCTAGTCTCTGGGTGTCTCGCCATCCCTTGTTTTTTTTCCTTAAGCCTGCCCATCGCTCTGTAAGTAGAACCTCATTAGAGTCTCTTCATTTGAGTTACTTAGGTAAATTTTGTTTCCTCCTGGATTGTGATTGATATAATCGGTGACAACATCAATTAAAAGCAAAATTCCAGCAGTTTTCTCAAAGAAGAATGATGGAGAGTAAGACAGGGAAAGGTGTCTTTCTGATTTGCTGGGAAGGCATGGGCCCTGAGACTTTGTCAAAGACCAATAGTTTTTTTAGAGCACCATCCAGCTTTCCTTTTCACTCCTGTCATTTAATCAGGTTTAGGTAATGAAGACTTTTCCCTCTGTGTAATCAGGCTTATGGTAGAAGTGTCATGAGGTGGCTTTAGGTGGGATGGTTGCTACCTCTTTGACAATGTACCTCAGCCTTCCCTTGACACAAAAATCTGACATTTGCTCAACCCATGCACGCCCTCAGAAAACACCACTATCCTATTTTCATCTTCAAACCGATTGTCAAGTTGAAGCTCCTCCTATGTAGAAATTTTTGAACTGCCCTTACCATTATGTCTTCTCTGACCTACCCAAGATTAAGCCATGACAATTTTACCTGTAACATCATTAATAGGACACTGGGACAAGTCATGAACCTGCCTGGTGTTATAAATCCAGTACCTTCTAGAAACACCAAAACTCCAATGTCAATAAAGCTGACTGCTGACTTAGGCATGGTACAAACAGAATTAAACAGAAGGCAACTTGCCTTCTATAAACTAAAGATATAGCATGAAAACACAAATCAACAAATTGTCAATTAACTACTAGAACAGTTACTGTTATTTGTCATTTGGTGGGCAGAACAAGCTGCTTGTTAAATATAATTACCACCAATCTCCTAAGAGGAAGCAGGAGCTTCTGAAAAAAAAAACAACAAAAACAACCCTGAAGTGTTCTTTGATCGCGAGAGAAGGAACTTACCAAACTGAGTGGAGAGATTCTTCAAGGCTAATAGTACATGTGGGGGAAGATCTTGAGACGGACTTAAGATGAAGCGTCAATTTGTTTGAAACGGAAAGAGCAAAACAGCAATAGCATTTTTTTAAAGTACACTGTAAATAGACATAAGCAGTGATCCTGAACATTGATGTTTTAAGTTTATAAAGAAAAAATTTTAAAAAATATGAAATACTTTCAAGTAACATAGTAAATTATTTTTTTAAGTAGGGGTATTTACAATCCTGATTTCTATAGTATTTTAAAATGTAATGACATCACTTTAACAGTAGTCAAGAGAGGACTACTACCCAATGCTTTTGATTATCTTTTCCTCTGTAGTTTATCCATAATTATATGAACTTGTATTATAAAACTCAACATGTGTAAGGAGGTAAGGTTTGATTCTTGGGACATTGCTTGAGGAAATACTGTAATGAAAACAAATTGGTAAATCTTAAAATATAAAATATTTTTCAAAACCCATATTTTTATGTTTTACTTACATATTTGTGTATGTAGTTACTTTATTATTTCAGATAAATTTTAAAAGTTAAATGTATAGTATAAAAATTATCCCTTTCATCACTACCCACATTTTATATACATTGATACTGTAGTATATTTTCTTGAATTTTTTTAAATAAAAGTAATAAACCATTACAGGAAAAATGAAGTTCATTAGTATTACCTCCTCAATCCTGTTCAACTTGCTCTCTCCACAAAGGTTATAGCCATCTTGAATTTGATGTCTGCCCTTTCATGTTTATGCTTTGTTTGCGGTATTTTTTTTTCTGTTTTTGTATATCTATATATATAAAAGCCAAGTGACTAGAATGTTGTAATGACTGGAATGACCGGAATGACCGATTGCTATGACACACACTGCAGCTGGCCAACAGACTCGATCAGTGGGTGGCCCCTCCCCCGGCCAACCCCAGCTAGAGCAGGGGGAGGGCTGGCTGGCCAACCTCCCGCAGCCTCCCCTGCCTTGATGGCCCAGCCCAATTGGCTTCCTTTGGGGCAGGCTGGCCAGACCGCACCTGTGCACAAATTTGTGCACTGGGCTTCTAGTTTACATATAAAAATAAATAATAAATATAAATATTTTACTTTTAAAAAATATGCAGACTGTATATATCTTTCTGCAGATTTTTGTGCATCATTTTTTAGAACTATTGATGTTGATACATATAAGCATTTTCATATAGTAATATACTGTATAATTATATCCTATTTTATTTACTCATTCTTCTACTGTTGCTATGTGCAACTTTCTACATATAGGATTGTTCACAGATGAAATAATATCTTTTGGGTATTCATTTAGAAGGGAAATTATTGGGCCATGTTATGTAATTTTTAGTTTTGCTAGAAACTGCCAGGTTGTCCCACAAAGTGATTGTAGGAGTGAACATGCTCTCCCTCAGAATATGAGAACTCCAGAGCTACCACATTCTCTCCAAACTTTGACATTGGAAAGTTATATTTTTGCCAAGCTTGTGTAAAAGATAATCTCATAGTTATGTCATTTCTTGATTTCTAGTGAAGTTGAGTATATTGTCACATGTATTTCCTATGTGTTTTTGTATCTATGAATTATCATTTCATGTTTGTCCTTTTCTAATTTATTTGTAAACTTTTTCTGTATTTTCTGGATACTTATCTGTCTCCCCATTATCTACATTACAAATGTCTTGCTGTAATCCTTTAGCATTAACTCTGGTTCCTTTTGCCCTGCATATGTTTTAAATTTCTACAATCATTTCTATCAATTTTGCCTTCAAGATTAATGGCATACATTTATTGCATAAGAAATTATTTCCTATCTTTTGGTTGTGAAGATATTCTCCAAAATTTAGTTCCCAATAATTTAATTTTCCAACTTAGGTCTTTATTCCACCAGGAATCAATTTTCAGATGTGAGGTGACACAGAAATCTGATTTTCCCCCTTTCATATAGAAAGCAACATGTCCTAATTCCAGTTATGGACAGGACCTACTTTCTCCCTATTTTGAAATGCTGCTGCCATCATCAAAGGATTTTTAAATATCCATGGGTCTTTGGGGGCTCTTTCTTCTTTCTTATTGGTCTAAATCAACAGTAGATGACATGGTGTCCTGTGTGTTTTTGTATTATCTTAATAGTATTGCTTTTTTAAAAGTTTTGTGTTGTTGTTGTTAATAAAAAAAGGCCTTAGCTATTTGGGGACTTACACACTTACACATGAATTTAGGCATTGGTGTTTCAACTTTGTCAAAACAATTCTGTTGGGATTTGAATTTGATTAAAATTTAAAGATAAGTTTGGGTTCTTCGCGTATTTAAAATCTGTTCTAAACATCTCCACAAATTCAGGAGAGTCCTAGAGGTTAACCAACCCATAGATAAACTGTGATTAAATTATAAATTTAAATTTATTTTAGCCATGATATGTTGAAGAGAAAGAGAGGAGTGAAATCTTTTTAGTGTATAATGGATTCGTGCAGTTATTTTACCAATCTGACTAAATCAGACATGTGATCTCCAATATTTCCATCATCCCAGACCTGTCAGTGAGCTGTAAACAGAGTCAGAATAACTGTATAATCAATATTTAAAAGAAAATAATGATTAAGCAGTATATGCTTATTGAACAGCTACTTTATTCTCAGCACTGAGCCCAAATGTACAATACACAGAATGTTAATTTCAGAATTCCTAGCTTATGCCACTGTCAAAAAATGAAACTACCAAATCAATTAAATACACTTTTACATTTCTTTTTGTTTGTGGGTTGAGGATTTAGGGTCAAAGCAGTGTGCTTAAAAATTGAATTTTCACCCCTTTGATGTAGTTGTGCTATGCATAGGAAATATAGTTAAATGTTTGTTTTTTGGTTTGTATTCCATTTTATGTTTTCTTTTTCCTCATCCTTATTGATCGAGGTTTATGTTTGTTCTGCCTTGAGTGTGTAAAACATTAACATGATTTCAAAACTTAATACTCTACCAAAAGTTATATACAGGAAATGTCACCCCATATCCTTTTAACCTCATCCCTACCATCCTCTTCTAACAATCACATTAGTTTCTGCTTCCATCTGCTTCTTTTTGCAAAAACAAGTAAACAGATGTTTATTTATTTGTTTCTAAGACAAAAAGGAAGCATAGTATATATCTCTTTAATTTTGTCATTTGCCAATATATCCAAGAAATTATTCTATTTCAGTTCAGAGAGATCTTCTTACCTCCTTTGTTATTTTTTATTGCTTAATATTACTCAATTTTATAGATAAAGCAGAGCTTATTCAAATAATCTTCAATGTTAGGTACTTAAGGTGGTCCCACTAATTTGCAATTACAAGCAACACTGCAATGAATAATCTTGCACATATGTATTTTGTGTTGTTGAAGAGCTATCTTCAAGGCAAATTCACAGGAATGGATTGTTGGGTCAAAAAGTCAACATATATATAGTTTCTTTAGTATATGCCAGACTTCCCTTCAAATTACATTTCTACCAGCAATGTATGGGGATCCATTGAAGGGTCATAGCATGAGAGACCAATCAGTTTGGTGATTCAGAAAGACCATTTTTTATAGAGAATGTATTACAGGGAGGCAAAACTTGGCTAAAGATGAGAGAGAGAGAGAGAGAGAGAGAGAGAGAGAGAGAGAGAGAGAGAATGTGCAAGCGAGCACAGTCAAGTTACAGAGCATGATTTCTAGCCATCTTACTATAGCTGGCAAAGAGTCTTAGTTTAACTATGAATAAAGTGGTTGAAATCAAAGTTTTCTAAACCAGAATAAGGGACATCATATGTTGGAGGGGGATTACGATGGTTTATTATTATACCTTTATAGACATGCAAAAGTTTATGTTATTGCTAGAGGCCCGATGCTGGAAATTCATGCAAGAGTAGGCCTTCCTTCCCCTGGCTGCTGGCACTGGCTTCCTTCTGGCACCTGGGACCTGGGCTTCCTTTGCAGCCCCAGCTTCATCTAGAAGGTTGTCCATAAGGACATCTGATCTAATTAGCATATTATGCTTTTATTATTATAGATCTTATTTTTATGAAGGGCATGCCAACAAAAGGAAGAGATCAAATACATTTTTTAAAAATATATTTTATTGATTTTTTACAGAAAGGAAGGGAGAAGGATAGAGAGTTAGAAACATCGATCAGAGAGAAACATCAACCAGCTGCCTCCTGCACACTCCCTACTGGGGATGCGTCCGCAACCAAGGTACATGCCCTTGACCGGAATT
This sequence comes from Myotis nattereri, assembly GCF_964212035.1. Lineage (NCBI taxonomy): Eukaryota > Metazoa > Chordata > Mammalia > Chiroptera > Vespertilionidae > Myotis > Myotis nattereri. The sequence goes on from NC_138087.1 coordinate 48,986,232, forward strand.
AAACCTGGGACCTTTCAGTCCGCAGGCCGACGCTCTATCCACTGAGCCAAACCGGTTAGGGCACATTTTGAGTCAAATATAAGGTTACTAAAACCATTATTTTGATCACCAAAACACCCAAAATAACAGGTTACAATGGAAAAAGAAAAATTTCAGAATCTACGTTCATTAAAGGAATCTACGAAAAGACAACCATCTCATTGCAATGTGGTCTTAAATCAACCGATCTGTCAAATGGTGTGAATTTATAATTAAGATCAAATGTATATTCTCAAGATAAGTGGAATATTTCAGCTGTTATCTAGTTATTTGAGGAAACTAACTTCTTTTCTTAGAAACCTCTAGTTGATCATGATAAAAACATTGAGTTTATAACCTGCAGTACCTGATAATTGCCTCACTTGCCTCTTTCATTTAGCATTTGCCGATATTGCCTCAAAGACCTTCATAAAACTCAAAAGTTAATAACATCAAAGGCTTTTCTTGAAAATTCACTGCTGCTGTTTTCACTAGTACAAGCATAGCCCACTTATCAGTTCTTCTGAAGGAAAACAAGGAGGGGGAGTTTACTGTCTTCAGAAGCTGACTGATGCTTGTAGTGTCTCCAAGGGGCAATTTGACGAAAAATAAAAAATAAAAAGCCCAAATGTTTCTCATCCTGAGCATTGTAGATAATTAATCATTTCCATTTCCCAAGTAGTCAACTCTCCGTAACCCCTTTACCCTTTAATCTGCTGCAGTGTGACAGAAAAGGCTGGTAGATGTCAACCCATATCACTTAGCGGAATTGCTCCTGACGCACATATGAAAGGGAGAATTGTTACTATACACGGTGTTAGGAAACTGGTTTCCTCTTTTGTTATCCAAAGTTTAATATTTCTAAAAAACCAATAGAGATAGTTATTGTTTTTATAAATGAGTCCACACTTTTTCCATTAATAAGGTGACTGAGATTTAGTCTGCAGTGTGCCAATAAAGTCAGGGGCCAGGAATTTTTGTCCAGTGTTCTCCAAAGTCAAAACAATACATTGAAATGCTTAACATCCAGTTTTGGGGATAACATATTAGTTGGGATGAAACTTTAAAACTGCATCTCTACTCCTGAAAGTTATCATTTCATAGCTGTTTTATGCACAGAGCATTTGGACTGTTTCAAATACCTTTCTCTTTCATGAGTTTCCAAGAATTTGTGTTGGAGGAGGGTGCAGAGAGGTTGGAATGATTTCTTGGTATTCCAGAGACCATGAGAGATGATTCCTATGATTTTTATCATGATTTCATTAATGGTTTGCATACCACTTACAAATAAAGAATTTACAAACATGCCTTTACTTTTTCTAAATATTATATTTTATTGGTCAATTGACTGATAATAGGTTTGAATCAGCAACTGACTGTTTGACTCACAGTAGTAATTCAATTCCAACCAGAAGTTCTTTAGTAAATTCCCACTTAGATGTTCGATGACTTCATGTATGACTGAATCCTGTTTCAAGGTCACAATTGGATTGGTCAATCCCTCCTAAACCTTGAGCATCAAATGTAATATCAAATACCCTTGTGCTGCTCTATAGGTCCCAGCCCCTCTTGCAGGTAGATTGCAGCAGGGTAATTGTGCTGCAACCAATGGTTGGGAGTGACATTTTTCTCATCAGTCAGGGTAAGTAAAGGGTTCATGTCTCTGTAATCCAAGAAAAGAGTAATAGATATTAGCTATTAAGTAGAATTGATTCAAAAGATGATAAACAAAGCAATACAACATGGGTTTTTGTGCTCTGCAAGATACAATAGATATCCATGTAGAGATATTTACCTGGAAAGAAATATTTACCAATCTATAACATAAAAAAAATCTCTGAATATAAAGGCTTTTTATTTACAGGCCACCAGTGTGGGGATTTATGTAAAATGTACAGAGTTGGCTAATCCACAGAGACAGACAGTAGATTAGTGGGTTTCTGGGGGTGGGGACAGGTAATGGGTAATGACTGCTAACAGATATGGGGGTTTTTATGGGGAGCATAATAAAAATGTTCTGAAATTAGTTATGAAGATTGTACTACTTCGTGAATATAAAAACAAATAATACTGTTATACATTTTTGATGGTGAATTTCATACTATGTGAATTATATCTAAATACAAAAAAGGTATTGAAGCACAAGATAGAAGGTGATAAATAATCAATGCAAGTTTTAAATGTCATTCTAAAATAGTTTTATGTGTAAAAATAGAAACATCCCAGTTAATACGAGACTAAAATGCTCTCTGGGAACTACTCTAATAGTTAAACAAGTTTTAGCAAGCTCTGGATTATTTGCTATCTATAATAATAAAGGTGTAATATGCTAATTAGACCGGACAGCTGAACGACCTTCCGGATGTCCTTCCAGATGACCTTCCAGACGAAGCAGAGCTGCCAGAGCTGAGCCCCTTGCACACATTTCGTGCACTGGTCCTCGAGTGTCTTATAATTGTTTATTTTTCATATAGATGTTACTTGGTTCTCCTTTAGCCTAAACTTTTTCTCCTATCCTGCCTTTCAACCATTGAGAATTGCTTTCTTAGAAAGAAAAGGATTTTGTGGATCTTCCTTAATTTTCTCTTCTCTTTGGAATATTATGTTTTAAAAAATGTATTTTTGCTACATAATGTTGAGCACAATCATTTCAGCTGAGATTCAAGGCTCTATGAAATCTCCAGTCATTCACAATGATGATAGGCCTCTGGCTGTGACCCTTTTATTAAATATCCTTATTATCCCTTCGGCAAAACCTAGTTCTCCTTTTGCTTCAATCCTGTGGAACCTGGAGTCACAAATGGGAATTCTACCAGCAATATGTTGTGAAAACATAACATAACATCAAACTTGAAATACACTTCAAGAGGAAGATGGGGGCTCAGGTAGTGAATTTCACCAAATGTTCCCATTAAAAGAGACTAAGGAATTAGGATGGCAAAAGAATAACTCAATAACTACATCTAAAACAAAAGTCAGTGGTAAAGTACCCCCAGGAACCCCTAAATATGAGTTTCATTTGACATTATGGTTTCTCTGCAAATGGAGCCCATGCCCCTACTGAGACATACCTGAAGCTTCTGTAAAAGATAAATCAGAGTGCTCTGACACAGTTCCCAATGAATGGCATATAGTGAGCTTGATGGAATCATTATTTATCTGCCAAACAATTATGCTTTGAGTCTATTTTAATGCTCGTTTCTCAAGGAATTCCCAGTACACTCACCAACATTTTATCTCATTAATCCTTCCAATGACTTTGTGAGCAGGAAACAGAACTCATTATCCCCATTTCACCTGCAGAAAAACTGACTCTTAAAGAAAGTGAGTGGCTTCCTGAAGGATCCCCAAATAAGTCCCTTAAAAGATGCTATTTCTTCTAGTACTTGTCATTCTCTGTAAGTAATTAAGGTTCCTAGGCTCAAGGACACCTCAGCAATACTTTAAAAAGCAATTTGCTTTCTTTGGCACCTAACTATTCATGAAGATGGAACTTGGATGCTCAGTGTAATGAGACAAACCCAAACTGGACTCAGACATCTGAGAATTAAGGGGCAGCTTATATTCTAGGCCTCTCAGGGTTTAATGGCACAACACATAGACTACTAGGCAAATAGATAGATGATAGATAGATAGATAGATAGATAGATAGATAGATAGATAGATAGAATTTATTTGGCAGAGAGATGTCTAGGCATAGCGACACACATACTACAGTAACTGCATTTTTTTTTCTTTCAAGAATTACAATAGGTAGGAGTAGGAGGATTATTTTAGGTGGGGTATGAGATGGGAGATTGGAAATGTAATAATAAGAATCTCTCTCCAAATGACAAATTTCAGGTCCTCCCCAGTGATTTAGATTCATAGCAAGATTTATGCCTGAGGCACCTTCCCCCATTAGATAGATTGAGACAAGACCAGAGGCCATCATGAAGTCAAAGGCATGAAATAGTAATTAGCTACAAGTAGCCCAAGGAGACTCGAGAATGCTGTCAAAGTCCAAAATTTGCAAAGCCAGCTGCAGCTTCACTTGGCTTTATGGAAGGTCATTTGAGTTACCTCCACTAAGCCTAAAGCAACTTAAAGCAAACATCTCATGAATGGGTTTGCCCTGCTGAGAGGAGGGAAAACTCCCCTTGGCCTCATCTTTTTTTTAAACTAGAGTTTCCTCTCAGTAAGAGGTAGGGTGAGGCAGATTCTGATGGATGTCATGGCGGGTGGGGGAGTGAGGGAGGAAAGAGGAGAAGGAAAGGGAGATGAGTCCATGAAATTAGGGTAGCATCTCCTGTGTTTAAAATATAGAACACCTCCAAGAAGAGAGGCCCCGGCTAGACTTTATTCACTTAATAGACTTTAAGTGCCTGAGGACACAGTACAAACTTGTATCACATTATCAGACAGGCCCCCCTCACGGCATCAGTGTCGGCTGAGGCTCATGAATATGTAAATACTATATGTATCTTGGAAACATGCTTGACAAGAGAATAGCTAAAATGAACTGATTCTAGTTATAAGCCCATCAGCCTGCCATTCTTTATGTTTGAACAGGCAGACTATTGCTAGGTGACAGATCATTAAGGCTATCTACTCAGTCAGCGGAAATGAAGAAATAATTTGTTCCTAATAACCTTCAGATGACCTCCCAGGCAAAAGGGAGTCTTTAAAGTGCTGTCTCTGCCGATACATGTCAGGCGGCGCGTGGGTTCTTCTGGCCCCACAGTCAGAGCAGGACGGCTGGTGAAACAGATTAATAAACACCTACTGACAGGGACATATCGGGAAAAGATCTCATCACCTGCCATTATCAGGTTGATGAATAATTCAGAATCTTCCATCAGAGTTAGGAATTTCAGGCAGCGCTGAGCTCTACACACCCAGGGATGGAGGGGGGCATGAAGTGGCTCACTGCCAGGATTAAACTTGGGTGTCAGAGTTACACTTCTGTCCCAGACTAAGCAGGCATCAAGTGGGGGGCGGGATGGAAAGGTATGAAAAGAAGAGTTACCTCTTCAGAAGGTGACCAGTAAGGTTAAGGGCCAAAGAACCAGCAGGAACAGACTCCTGAGTGCTATGAAAAGTTTGGTGCCCATGGCAGGTCCCCAGCACTTACTCATCTAGCACGGTTGTTGGTGAAGGAGGCCCAGCCTGTGTTGCCTCACCTTGCAGGTGTATTTCAGAGGAACAGATAGGTCATGTGCCCCTCACCCCTAGAGTACTGAATCTTGCCCCCACTTCTACTCTCTTCCTGTCTACCAGGAAATATTTACACCACAAATGTCACCACTGTAACAGCTTTGGGGGTGGACAGGCTTTTATGAGGAACTCAGGATAGTTTCTACCAACTGTGTGATCCTGACCATGCAATATGAAATCTCTGGGACTCAGTTCTCCAACCTGTAAAATGGGCTTAATAAAATCTGAGTCAGGCAGTTATTGTGAGTTTTAAAACAAGCATGCATGGAGAGATCCTAGCAGAGACTGGCACCAAGCAGATGAACACTTCATACTGGAGACAAATGGCTGCCTCCATCTCCCCACCTGTTTTTTTGTTTTGTTGTGTGTGTGTGTGTGTGTGTGTGTGTTTTATCAAGGACAGAGCAGGAAACAGATTTCCCAGACAAATTTGGTCATTCAAGGAGAAATAAATGAAGGACCATTCCCACAGGTGCTGGCAGGGCTTGGCAAGCCAACAAGGGATTGCAATGTGCTCCAGGACTAATAACAGCCGGGATCCCTCAGTCCCTCTAGGCCTTAAGGACAAAAGAGGATTTGCCGCCTGGCAGAAGCCTTCCAGAAAGGGTCCCAGCCTACCGCTGTGTGACCTGGTAGTTTAGAAGCACAGGACAAATATCCCCACTGCACTCTTCTCCTGCTTCCAAGCTCCTGCCAGGGGCCCCCTTTCACTGAAGCCAACTGGATGCCAAGCAAAAAACCTGTTGATGGGTTCGTGAAGGTCAGCTGCCTGGGGCATAAATCAAGGTGGAGAAAGGCTTAAATTGAACCAAACAAGGACAAACAGAAGAGATCCAGCATATCACCTGACCTGATTTTCAGCACTTCCCTATCTATGGTGGCTCCTATTGCGTGTGTGGAATGAATTCAAAACAAAGCAAAAGAAAGGGCACATCTATGAATTTTAGCAGCTTATAGACTAGATTATTTGGGGGTGGAATAAAGGTAGAGAAAGAGTGAGGAGGGGAGAGAGAGAGAAGAGAGAAAAATTTAATAGCATAATGGAGTCAAGAAAATTTAGATCATCACTTAAATCATTGCAGATCCTTTACTCAGCCACTTCTTTAACTCTCTGGTTCTTTGGACTCCCTGATGTCACAGACCTTTCCTAGCATGGAATTAATGACCTAAAAAAAGCATGATAATAGAGTAGCTACATCAATGCTCCCCCCTCCAAAGCCCTGAAGTAGGCATGCAAGACAAAGATGGCCATTCCCTGGAACTCAGAGTCATACAATATCTCTTCCTAAACTTGAACTTGACATAGAGCTCAGCATGCTAAAACACTTGTGATGAAATGTATACATCATTTAGTGCCTCTTCATTCCATGTGTACAACCCCATTTGAGCTGTACTGAGCTAGAGCTTTTTCACTTTGGTTGAGAGGTAGAAGGAAAGGGTGATGTGCTGACCCTAAAGCATAAGCATAGAAAAGCCTCTGGCCAGAAAGCCAGAAAGACTACATCTTTCTGAGAGTCAGTCAGCTCTAATGAGGCAACGCTTTAAAGAATCTTGTTAGGTGGCTTAGAGATGAAGTACCTTTTCAAATGCATTTGGTCTCAAGAAACAGAGTGAAGGTTGGGGTGCATTTGGTAATTCGAGGACTGAGAAGAGACAGAATAAGACTAGGGCAGAGGTGGGGACGAGGCAGAGATAGGTTGTAGACAGAGCAAGTACAGTATGGGGTGACCCTAAATAGGATGCAACAGAAAGTCTGGGTCATCCAAATTCCCATCCATCTGGATAATTCTCTTTCATAAGCATTTTAAATACCTTTGGTCCTATTGTACTTTGTATGGAATCTTTAGAAATGAAGAATAGACCATGCTAGAGAAGGAAGACTTCTAATAGATCTCAAACAGCTTTGAAGAAAAAGCTTTGGTCATTTGATTCCAGAACTAATAGGTAATTCATTCATTCCCTCACTCATTCATTCATTCTTTTTTTTTTTCTTCAAAAATATTTATTGAGGACCTGTTCAATTCCAGGAAGTCTTCTAGACATATATTCATAACTTGAAGACGGGATAGGTCTGTGAGTTTTATATGGTAAATAATAGCCAGTCATGAGAGGATCAACAGAGAACCAAAGCAAAATCCCTGGAAGTCTGACCAAACTTGGCATGCGCAGGAGTATGAAGAAGAGTAGCTGGAGGGTGCTTTGTCCAGATAGCAAAGCCTGAGATGGTTCAGGAAGGAAGGACACAGGCCACAGGACCTTGTGAGGTACTCAGGACTACAACTTCAGACACCACATAATGAGAAAAAGCACTATGCAATGGGAGTTCCAAGTCTTGTTGAGTTCAGTCTTCACATGTTCATCTTGCATTCTAATTCAGTTGATGGAAACCATAGGGCAAGCACATTCAACGATACTCAGATGCCTCGGTGAGGCTGTTAAGCCACAGTGAAGCTGCCCAGGATACATCTCCTCTGCTATCCTCTTTTTGTTATCCGATATATTTGCATTTCTTCCTACAGTTTTGATATGTAAAGGTCTAAAGGGCCATGTTTTGCCAACATATTCTCTTGAGGTTTTACTATAGGATGGGAAGTTCAAATTTTAAAAAATAACACAGCAGCCCCCTTATTCAGGACTGGAGAAGCAGCCTATTTACATGGACTTTTTCTTCTACGTGGCCTATTTTTACCCCTGTTTTGAAATTTGAACAGAACACCAAAATATGTTTTCTGGACCTTTAGCTTTACTCCCAAAATTAGGTTTCTCTTCTGCATACAGACAATGCGAGGGCCAGTCTCCTTTAGAAACTTGTCTGAATGCAGACAAGCTTGTGTGTTGTTTCCAGAGAAGCTCCACTGATCATTTCTGTTCTGGTTTTGGCTATGCTTTCCTCTATGTTTCTTGTTATCTGAAAGTATCTGATAGGTGTGTGTTTGTGTGTGTGTGTGTGTGTGTGTGTGTGTGTGTGTTTTGTTTGTTTGTTTGCCTCTGGGCTCTGCCATGCAATGAAAACTTTTTTCAAATGCATGCTCAGTAGCCATCACTGATAACTCTTTCAAATTCATGCTCAGTAGCCATTGCTGCTCTAATCAAAGCAGTTACTGAGGTAAGTAGCTAAACTTGTAAGTGGCTAACAAAGACACTAAGCCAAAGAAAGCAGGGAGAGAAAAGAATAAAAGTGAAGATGATTTGTAAAGAATGTCAAAGGGAAGAGAGTACTTTATTGTTCCTTTCTTCCTTCCCTATGCCGTTAGAGAGAATGCTGTAGAGCTTCTTATACCATGGATTAAGATGTCTACTAGGAAAGAAAATGACACCAGGCACAGCGTCAGGGAAAGTAAATCCTAATTAAGGTGACCATATGTTCTGCTTTGCCTGGGAAAGTCCTAGCTTCCACCTGTTCTTCTGGCATAGTTACTAACAGTGTTCTCCCTACACGTTCAGAAGTGTCCTTTTGGGATAATAAATTACATGGTGGCCCTGCCCTAACCCTGCTTCTTCCGCAGAACAGATATATGTGTCTGCATAAGTCCTTCACCACTCTGGACCTCTGTTTCTCTAGCGTTTGGATGGGGTTATAACTAAGGTGCTCCTTATCCTGATATTCTATGGTCCCATTAAGAAAAGGTAGTTATTAAATGTATATGCTTCGAATTAAAGAATAGCACTTATTTCTGAGGGCCACATTTGCCTCCTAGGTTGGTACAGCTGCCTCTGATTTACCTAACAGTGCTTGTTAGTGATGGTTGCAAAGATTACTCTATGTTGACACTACATTAAAGATCTTATTCCTAACAAAACTATTACGGTTTCTATTTTATATGAACTCATAGTCACTTCAAACCATCTTTCAAAAGTAATTCTGACTCTGGTATACAAAGTTCTTTACCACCATGCACATCTAGGATGCTTTGAGCCAAAAAAAAAAAGTACTTAATATATCTGTTAGGATAGGCTAAGGTATGCTGCAGTAACAAGCAACCCAAGTTTTACTGGCTCAAAACGTTTACTTGCCAATCATGTTACATATTTATCAGGAGTTATCTGGAGGCACTGTGTTATGCTATTCTCTTTCCAGGAGTTAAACTGGTGAAGCAGCCATGTGTACTGGGGCCCCAGTACATTGGTGCAAGAAAAGAAACAGTATGGCAGATTGCCCACTGAATCTTAAAGCTTCATCCAGAAGAGACCACAGCACATCTGTTCACATTTCATTGGTCAATTCAAATCATATGACTACACCTAATTCCAAGAGACAGGAAATAAAATCCTACAACAAACCAGAAAGAACAGTAGGAATATTTGGTGAAAAGCATTAGTGACTAACCACACAAGGTATTCATACAACAAAAGATCTAAAGTCTCTCTCACAGCTTTTTAATTCTCTTGAGTTCTAATTACTTTGAAAAGAGATTTCATAGAACTAGGTGCTCATTTTAATTCTATTTCTTTAAGGCTTCATCCAAGGACACAAACTATTCTTAAGGTGGTTATGTCCCTCCTCTCTATTGGAAGATCTTAGCTGTATCAACTATACAACTAAGAGATGACAGTTCAATGAAGGAAAAGGTGTGTTTACCTCGGGAGAAAGTGTCTTTATGACACTGATCTGCTCTGATGAATCCACTAATGTGAAATTTCTGACCCAATAGGCAGTGATTGCACAGCTCTGAGACTCTGCTCATTATTCATGAAATATGTGCTGTGCAGTGTCAGTGCTCTCTCCGCCGACTCGCTGCCAAGCAATTACTCCTTTCCATCACTTAGCTTTTTTATTATTATTATTTTTCAGTGGGTGTCTATATATTCAGCACACTTCAAGAAGCAAAGCGCAGTCCCAGAATGAAAATGATGCTTGTCTTGTTTGATTTTAAATAGAAAAGCACTTTCAGGTCCTTAAAAATTGATGTTGTTTTAAACTTTACAGCAAGCAAGAGGGGAAACTGGGAGCTGCAGAAATAAATGGAGAGCAATCAGGAGCGTTTCCACGGCTACACATATCCGCTATCCAAGAGCTGCTGGAGGGACTATCTCATATGTCTGGATTTATTTCTCTGACTTCCTTTTTGCCAGAGGCAGAAGTGCCCATGTGCAGTGGCCCATTACACAGGGGCAAGCTCCAGGAAGCATGACCCCATTCTCATCGCAATGTTTATTTAAGTCCTTGCAGATAGGAAGTCTAACATAAAAGGATGACTGTCTTTTGCATCTACTGATGTAATCTGTATAGAGTATTTGTATCCCTATGGACATCACAATTAAGGACCATTCCAACCCCAGAAGTTGTGCCAACAGAGATTTAGAAGTGATTGAAGTTTATTAAACAGAGTCCTTAGTCCTTGCCTCCAATCTTCCTGTGTGAGCAAAATCTTCTCATACTCTGAGGTCAATCACAGTGATGGCTCCAAGCCTTCACATCCCTGTATCTAAGCTTTCTCCTATAAATCTGCTGCCCTAATTTATAAGGCAGAGTATCTTGCTCCATTTCTTGAATGTGAGCTGGTCTTATGACATCATTAGCCAATAGGATGTGTAGAGTGATGGCTGACAAGTTTTATGCCTATGCCTATGATTCCTTATATGCTGCTCCTTAACCTCTCTTGCACACTTACTATCACTGTGGAATGTTCCTGGACTAGACTGCTAAAAGATGAGAAACATGAAATGGCTCTAGGATACCCTAGTTGTCCTATTCAAGGCCAGACAGAATAGAAGACTGCCAGTTGACCCTCCAGACCCAGGAGTGAGCCTAGCAAAGATCAGCAGAGACACCTAGCCAAAACTAAGCTAACCATAGGTTCATGGGGAATACATGTGTATTGCTTATTATCATAAGGTTTTGTGACTATAAAATAAGTCACATAACTGGCTCATTTTCTATCAGGAAATTATGATTTTCTTTTTTCCCTTCTCACACACTTCACTATGTTTTATTTACCATTCTATTTTCTTCAGTTCCTTTACTTTATTCCACATATTATTATTAAGTACATATCATTGTGCTGGACAATGATATGAATAACCATGTCATGGCTATTCAGAGCCTGGTAAACCATAGAACTTTCTCATCCTAACACCACAGTTCTCAATATTTGTATCTTGACTAACTACATGGATGGCACTAATATGTGCAAGACATCCTCAAGAGCAAAGTTGGAGGGAGTTATAAACAATTCCTGGTACAATTTGCTTTCTCTTCCCATGTCTCTTATGCCCAAGAAATTGCACTTGAGTGTTAGTGAGTCAAAGCAGCATTAAAGAGTTTGAAACATATCAGAGATGTCACCCTGAATCATTTGCCTATTGTTACTTTAACTACCATTACTCATAAATTACAACACACTTCACTGTTGATTGCAACATCCTGGGTTTTGATGTCCCAGATGAGAACTGACCCAGTGAAAGGAGAATGCTGGCATCCCAACTATTTACTGCGATCCAGGCAGACTGAAAGAAGGACTCAGCAGAAGTACAAGCAACAGACCGTGGGGGCACTCAGAAAGGCACAGCACATTCCAACTGGAGCACAGAGGGAGGTTTTCCAGAAGAGTTGACATCTGATCTAAACCCAGGGTTTTGACAGAGATTAAATCACTTCATTAGTAAGAGAGGACTCTGTCTCATCTCCTCCAAATGCAGATGTCCCCCAATCCTTTTGACTGGGTTCAGTGGAGGCTGAAATTTCAATCGAGCAAAGAAATTGCATGTCATTGCCACACCTTTCTGAGACAGGTGTTGGGGAGGGTAACACCTCAGAACCTGAAACTTTGAGTCCAGCTTCCCTGACTGTTGTTATATCCAAAAGGAAGTTCAGGAAATCAGCATCCCTCACTTGCATTTACAGACAAAACAAATACAAGTCAGGCCAGATTCTCCAGTGCTCTATCATCTGATGGACACAGAGCTGGGACAAACATGGCTTTCTTCTCCCTAATGTTCTTTCCACTTTATGGAGTGTTGCATGATCTTTAGAAGTTCATTCTAACTTTGGCTTCTGATAATGTTTTCTTGTGTAACATGGCTTCCAGTCTAAAGCCAGGATTTATAGACACCATCCCTCCCACTCCTGCTTTTTGAGGACCAAATCACAGGCGTCAAAGCTGCTCTTCGCAGCCAGAGGCCTTGGGGATGCCAGAGGACTCTATTTTAAGAAAAACTCTTCTTGCATTTTCTCCTCCCAGGTCTATCCCAGCAAAGTGTGATCTTTCAGCTTCACTCTGCTGCACGATTTTCCCAGGTGGTTGCTCCATTATGTGACGGCACAGGAATGGGAAACAGCTCCCGCTAGACGTAGATGTCACAATGACAGCCATGAAGTTCTACAGAACAGTATTGCCAACAACAGAGGGCTTGAAAAAGTATGTTCTTTTGTGTAGTTTGAAGAGAGGGAGCTTCTCTGGCAGCTGGGGAAGGTGTATGGTGCTTTGGCTCCCTTCTAGGACTTCTAAGGTCTAAGAGCAAAGCTGGGCCATCCTCGGCAGTTAGCGATTCTTTTGAGAGAGCTGCTGGCTTGCTGCCCGGCCCTGATAGAGACTGAATGCTTGATGATAGGGTGCAATCCAGAGACTTACAGAATGTCTTGTTAGCAGTGTGTCATTCCACAAAGCAGTGCTTCTGACCGGGGACTTCATGAGCAGTGTGAGTCTGATACACTGAGCCTTAAAATTGGGCACAGCAGAGCTCCACCCTCCAGTGGAAATGCTACACTTGAGACTCTCTATGAGCACATGGCTCAGATTTTCATGGTCCCAACCTTTGCTACATTCCCTCCTTCCTCTCAACCTACCCCTAAGGACTCAGTGGCAGTTCCATATGACTAGTTGACCAAGAAAGAAAAAAACCGAGGCTGGCTTTATAGATAGATTGTTCTGCATGATAAGCTGGCAGCATCCTAAAGTAGATGACTATTATACCACAGCCTCGCTTAGGGGTGGCCCGAAGGACCGCGGTGAGAAGATATCCTGCAGCAGGCGGAACTTTTTGGCAGTGCACCTGCTTATTCATTTTTGCCTGGAAGGGGAGAGAGCACGCTAGGGAACTATATAAATTCAAGGTTAGTGACTAATGGTTTGGTTGGATGGTCAGGGACTTGGAGAAAGACCAGTTAAAAGTTGGTGGCAATGAGCTCAAGGGAGACATCTATGGGTAGATCTCAAAATAGGCAAAATATGAAAGAGAAGCTTAATAATCAGGGGAGCCAGATTACCTACTCTGTGGCTGTTGGTCAGCCTCTTCTCTGAGCTACCCCTATCCTCGCCCAGGGGCCTAATTAATAAGCACAGTGGCCATGTCAGCAGGATGGAGGTTATGCATGGAAACAGCAACATGAACTTCACTCACCAAGGCTATAGCCTCTGCTCCAGGTCCACCTCCCGTTGCCAGCTGTGCACTCACAGAGGCAGTAGCTACACAGAGATGACAGTTTTCTATGGACACCTCCATAAGCTTCCTTTTTGTTGTCCTAATTTGGTGTTAGGATGTTCTGGGCTTCTTGTATTTCTTTTCAAGTTATGATCTCAGGAGCTTGCCAAAAAGATGAATTGATAATTCTTTCTCTGATCCTTCAACTTTCACTTCCAGATCTTCACTTCCCCAGCACAGGGCTATATTTATATAAGGTCTAATTTCCATAATAAATCCCCTACTCCCACAATATTCATGGGGGCATTGCTTCCTTGATAGAACGTTTGCTGGTAAAAGGAATTAGAGGCTGGGCATGTAGCTATGAATTTCATCTAATTGAGGCCCATTAGGATTGTTAGCTTCTCAGGACATAACTTGTATGTGTAGCTTGTCCCTAGTCTGGATAGTGAGGAGTAGCATAGAGTGGGATTCCTTTGCTAGAAAGAAAAGACTGGAAGGAAATACCCCAAATCCAAAATAATATTAAGAACTTTTTTTGGTGGTGAGACTGTGTAAGATTTATGTTTTCCTTTTTCCTACTACAATATAATTTCTATTTTTTATAGTAAATATACTTAACCTATTATTTAGTTAGTGAAAAAATAACAAACTTTGCTTTAAATAAAATCAGGGAATTTTAAAAGTATAGATAACTTCATGATTTGTATACACAGACTAGAGCATAAGGCAAAATCCATTTTTGAATAGAATTGAGTTAATCAGTTTGTACCCAGTGTAGGTCCATTATGAGGTTACTAGTTCCAAAAATACTATGGCTTTCAGTACCTCAAACAGTAAGTAAGACTAGATGGGTGTGCTAGTAAGGCTCCTTCGGCCACAAGTGGAGGCTTTTAAGGCTCAATGCATGGTGGCTCATTGTGAGAATACATAAGACATTAATATTCCTGGAATTTTAAATTGTCCCAAATTTAATAGATGTGCAGAGCCTGGGCCTGAATTGAGGTTCATATGGCTCTGAAACAACTCTTGGGAACTTGGGAGAAAATTATGGTCTTTACTCAAATACTTTGCTAATAATGATTCTTCTTCTTCTTCTTCTTCTTCTTCTTCTTCTTCTTCTCCTCCTCCTCCTCCTCCTCCTCCTCCTCCTCCTCCTCCTCCTCTTCCTCCTCCTCCTCCTCCTTCTCCTTCTCCTCCCCCTCCACTAACTTTTTTTTAATCCTCTCTTGAGGATATTTTTTTCCATTGATTTTTAGAGAGAGTGAAAAGATAAAGAGAAACACCAGTGTGAGAGAGACACATCAATCGGTTGCCTCCCGCATGCCTCTGACCAGGGCCGGGCAGGAGCCTGCAACCCAGGTACATCCCCTTGACCCAAATCGAACCTGGGACCCTCAGTCTGCAGGCCAACACTCTATCCACTGAGCCGAATTGGCTAGGGTTGATTTAGCTTCTTATGCTTGTCATTGTGTGTGTGCGATCGCTAATAAAGAAAATTAGATGACTCATAAGCAAAAATGAAAAATCTATCTCATTCTTTGTATAAGTGTATTATCTTATAGGCAATGGGAAGCTGCAGTGGAGGTTGAAGCAGGAATGTAAACTGTTCAAGTCTGAGGTTGAAGTTAATATAAAACACCCTAGAAACGGGTGAAAGGAGGAATGTTGGAGGCAGAGAAACCAACTAGGACATGTGTAGCAATCCAGGCAAGAAATAATAGTGAACAGGCTCAAGAAACCAGCAAGAAAAAACAAAAATTGTGTTGGAGAAACTAATAAAAGTATCACACTAGCAGAGTTAGCAACCTATTTGTTTAACTTGAATAAAAAAACACATTTTTATAGATGAAGAACAACAACAAAAATTTATCTTGATTTTAGCCAAATATGATTTGGGATTTAAAATCCTAAGGATTTGTTTTGTTTTGTTTGTTTTTAAGCAACAGCCATCTATTTGGCTCATGGATCTGTGGATCAACTGGGCTGTTCTGGTCTGAGCTGCCTTGGATGTTTTCTGCTGGGTTTTCTCATGAATCTGTGGTGGGCTGGCGGGTCAGCTGGGTGATCTTAGATGGCCTCATTCACGTGTGTGTAGTGGTT
This sequence comes from Myotis nattereri, assembly GCF_964212035.1. Classification (NCBI taxonomy): domain Eukaryota; kingdom Metazoa; phylum Chordata; class Mammalia; order Chiroptera; family Vespertilionidae; genus Myotis; species Myotis nattereri. Next base: position 49,001,910 of record NC_138087.1, read on the forward strand.
GGCAGGTTGGCCGCCTGGGCAATGGAGGCAACTGGGCCACATGTCTTTAAACATTGCACAGGCTAGTCCAGGCTTCTTCACAAGGTGGCAGATACAGGGTTTCAAAACCAACAAGAGAAGGCAAGCCCCAATGCACAAACACTATTCAAGCTTCTGGTTGCATTGTTTTTGCTAATATCCCACTGGTTAATCATTGATTTCTTCCTATCTGTCTGAAAGAGCAACCTGTGATTGCAACATCTGGATGGGAAAAAATAATGATTACCATAGACTAGGTTGTGCTGCTGTAACAAGTAACTCCAAATTCCCAGTGGCGCAAAACCACACATCACTCACATTACATGTCCACCAATGGTCAGATGAGGGCACTGTTCTGTAGCATTCTGGCTCTGGTGTCAGGCTTAGACAGAAGCCACACTCCGCCACCATTTATCTTCCACTGTGTAGAGGGAAAGAGAAAGTGGCCAATCACATACCAGCTTTTAGAGTGTGTTTAAAATTTTCACTTCATGAAATTTTATTGGCCAAAGTAAATCAAATGTCCCCACCCAATTTCCAGGGAGTAGAGTAGTGCAATCATGCCCAGCTAGAGTCAAACTTCCTTCTGTAGAAATGCTAATGTCTACCCCATTGGTCATGGCTTCATCATTAGCAGTGTTGTCTTGGCTGCTTTGAATCTCATGAACTACCCAGAGATCAGGAAGCATGTTCCAAAGTGAGGCCCCACCTGCAGCAACAAGTATTGGTGCTATTAATTCTCACAAGCTAGTTAGGAACCCCTAAGGTCTTAGCTATCTATAATTGCAAACACCCAAGACATTTCCTGACAGATTATGGATGTGCAGTACAGGAATCATCTTAGTAGAATTTCCGTTCTGGTTTCTGTCTTGTCAGGAATGTTCCCTGTAGTCTACCTAGGGCCTCCCAAGCCATGCCAGAGCTTGTTCTCCCCTTCTGCCCTGCTGTGCACATGACTATGAAACAGCTGTCCTCTCCCAATGTGGGGAGGGCTGCGCGTCCACAAGGCATTGTTAGTGCAGCAGCATATGCTGGTGGAGCACCTGGGAAGCGGGCTGGAGGGAAAGCAGAGGGACTTAATTGAATTAGAAGCACACACTCTGAATATTCTAACCTGCAGTTTTTACAGCCCTGCCTCTGTTTGCCAGAGAAAAAGCTATCTACTTTCACATGATCTGCAGGCATTTGGGATTTATTCTCTGCACCTTCTACTAAATCCAGTAGCCATCTCTCACCTCTTATATCTTCACATTCTATAAAACAAAGGATGCTCTTTAGCAATAGTTTTGTAGTTATTGCCAGAAGTAGATTAAAGATGAGTTCTGAGAATGAACAATGGTCATAGGACATCCCGCACACTGGGCTCCACCTTGCTTTGCACCTGCCAGCCTTCTAGGCAAGGGTCCCCACATATTCATGATGATAAGAAGCAAAGTACAGATTACCCAGCCTATCCTGGGGAAGATAGGAATCAGAAGTCTGGATAGAACCTAGAAATCTGATTTTTAAAACACTTGGGAAAGACAAGGCCAGTGTTTGTTTCCTTCCTCTTACCAATACTTGGATGTTTTTCAACTTTACCAAACAAAGCTGCAGGGCTGGAAACCATTCTCAAATATCCTCAACCCAATCCACTTCCTCTTTTTAAAAATGTTCAGCCTCTAGGTATGTCATATCTAGTGTGTTTTCATATAATTTTATAGCACTAAGCTATTGTCTCCAGCTGTTTCACTATATATGCTTAGTTTCTTCCTAAAGATAAAACACACCTAAGGTCGAGTGTCTCTAATTTTTTTTTGTCTTTCTCTTTTCTCACTCTCAACCTACTTCTATCTATCTATCTATCTATCTATCTATCTATCTATCTATCTATCTACCTATCTACCTATCTGTCTACTTACCTATCATCTATACATCCATCCATCCATCCATTCATCTATCTACCTCTCCATTAGAATGTGAACTCCATGAGACCATGGTGCTTGCCTCTTCTGCAGCATCTATAACTGTGCCCAACATATAGTAGGTCCTCCAAATAAATGACACTTAGTTTGTGGGTTAAAATTAAAAAGGAAATTTGAACAAGTCTGAGACATGTCAAGTGCTATAAGATTGCTTGCCATCTCACCATGCTTTAGCAATATGATCATTCCCTTCTTTCCTTCTTTTTGTCTTCTTTCCAGCCCCTGCTTTTTCCTCTGCCAAATTCTCCTAAAGAGCATTGACCTAAGTTAACAGATAGAACCCAAGAGCTGAATACAAGTGGCATAAAGTTTTGATTTTTGCTTGCCCACCATCTATTCCTCTTCATTTTGTTAACAGAAGCCTGATTCTCCTTCAGGAAACCATCTCAGTCTCTGTATTGGGGTGAGATTGAGCCAGACCTGACCAATCAGTATGTTTCCTTGCCCCACGGCTTGTTTCAGGAGTGGCTATATGACTCCTTTTTGCTGGGACTTTGAGAAGCACTGCCTCTTGTACTGCTGAGATTATTAGAATAGCTTAGAGCTTGGGTGGCTCCCATTTAAAGGGCCTACCTGAGGCTGAAAGCAACACAGAGGAGAACAGGACAAAGTGCTGACCGGAGAAGAAAACAGGCGTGGAGAGAATCATGGAAACCTGGGAATAGGCCAGGACACACTTGCTCTTTGACCTTCTGCAGGCGCCCTGCACACTGACTGCATGTAAGGTACAACCATGTAGCCAGGGCAGGTGGGTAAAGAAGAAGAAAGCTTTCTTTGCAGGGAACATGCTGCCCAGGGGCTTCCCCTCACACACACGTGGCCAGGCTAACCACTTGTCACCCTTTGCAAATATCATTATGAGGCCTCCTTAAACACCATTCCATTCTCCTCAAAAAAAAAAATAAATAAATTTCCATGACTGGTTTGGCTCAGTGGATAGAGCATCGGCCTGTGGACTGAAGGGTCCCAGGTTCGATTCCAGTCAAGGGCATGAAACTTGGTTGTTGGCATATCCCCAGTAGGGAGTGTGCAGGAGGCAGCTGATCGATGTTTCTCACTCATCGATGTTTCTAATTCTCTATTCTTCTCCCTTCGTCTCTGTAGAAAATCAACAAAATATATATTTTTAAAAAGTTCACAATAAATAAATAAAACTATTTTTTCAATTACAATTTATATTCAATATTATTTTATATTAGTTTCAGGTGTATGGCATTGTGGTGAGACAATCATATACTTTACAAAGTGTTCCCCCTGAAATTTTCAATACCAACCTGGCACCATACATAATAGTTATTACAATATTATTGACTATATTTCCTATGCTGTACATCTCCATGACTATTTTGTAACTACGAACCTATGCTTCTCAATCCCTTCACATATACTCTGCATGCAAGTTATCATGCTCTCTGAAAATAGACGTGTTTCTACTCTAGTCTAAGAGCTTCAACTTGAGGGCCAGGGCTGGATTTTCTACACGTTGGACTGACATACCTAGCACAGTGCCTGGAGGCGCTCCATGCTCAATGCATGCTAGTTACACAATTCAGGTTGTGCCTATAGCAGATTACAGAGTTTCCTGACCTGAAAAGACAAGGGACATGCCTCCACCCAAAAGTAGAGCTACTAAGGAAAAAATGTTTCTTGCTTTTGAAACATTGCTGGGCAGAGGACAGTCAATTATGAACTGAAGTTGGTGGCCCCACTTCCTCCTGCACAGACAACAGCCTCTGGCCAGTGAGGAGAAATGCCGCTGAGAGGAAGACAGCAGCCTGAGCTCCTGCCAGCGGGGCCCTTCCTCCACGGGCCTCTAAGGGGCTGGGGAGATGGGGCATGACAGAGAGCCAGGCCTGCTGCTCCGCTCACTGGAGGATGCCTGCGGCAGCCAGAATAACCCATTGCACACTGTGGGAAATAGCAGGAGAGCATTATAGCCCCAAAGGGAGAGGACGGGAGGGAGAGAGAGAGCAAGCAGAAATGTGGGGTTTTGTTTTTCGCATCTAACCCAAGGAAACTGACAGTAGCTATCCCTCTGTGGGTATCTGGATCCCCCTGGACGGAAATGTAGGCTGAGGCACCTGCGCCTGGCTCCTTTATTTTTCGTTTCATTTCTCATGTAACAACTTTCCTCCAATTCTTACAAAAGGTTGGTAAAAATTGCTGCTTTCATTTGAGAAGCATTTTGAAGAAACCAATCAAAAGGCCACTTTTCCATATATCTTGGCTATTGTGAATGATGCTGCAATGAACCTGGGAGCACAGATATCTCCTTGGGATACTGATTTTATTTACTTTGGGTATCTACCCAGAAATGAGATTGATGGATCATATGGTAGTTGTATTTTTAATTTTAATTTTTTGAGGAACCTATACTAGTATACTGTGTTTTATAGTGGCTACACCAGCTTACATTCCCACCAACACCATATAAGGGTTCCCTTTGAATATAACAACCACACATACACACATTTACATCGAAATATTATTCAATTTTTTCAATTCAATTTTAATAGAGGAGGAGATAATGCTATTTGCAACAACATGGATGAACCTGGAGGACATTACACTAAGTGAAATAGCCAAACACTGACATAAAAATACTGATGTTCTCACTTATATTTGGAATTTAAACAATTTGAACTCATATAACCAGAGAAAAGAATAGTAGTTAAAACAGTTCAAACCCTTTCCCACTACTGTGTGGCTCTGATTGATCTATTTAACTTTTTGTACCTTAGTCTTTTCATCTATAAAATGGGAATAAAGAGGACTACCTGACTCATAAGATTGTTATGAAGATTAAGTTAGATAAAGTATATAAAGTATTCAGTTCAGCATGGCTAATGCCAAATTATACAGTGCTAAAGAAAGAGATACCTGTGCAAATACAGAGGTGATCAGCTCCTCTAATTCAACTCTTGAGGAAGGGAAAGAGAATAGATCTATATCACGTGTGCCCAGCAGTTAAGCACCCTAGTGTCTTATTCTCTTCCCTGGAAAAGACGCTTACAGAATGCAAGCAAATCTCCAAGGGGCACTCTCCTGCACTTTATGAATGTTAACAATTTTCTAATCACCGATAGGATGTTCACATAATAGTTTCTATTAACACAACAAGTTTTGCAACAGTGCCCTACATTTGTTTGGTGCCTCTTGGTATTTCCATCTCATGACAGTGATTCAAAAGAATCCCCTATCTTCCTTGATATTTTGAGGTAATTATTACTAGTTGCTATAATACAAACTGAATTTGCTCCAATGAAAATCCCATTAATAGTGACAACCTGCTATTTGCTACCATTTGATGTCAGGAACAAGAATATTGCTCTATATGTTTACTATTATACACTTTATATGTAAACTTTTAGTAAACAGTTTACAAAGTGGCATTGACAATTAAGTTGTGTATTCCAGACACACATAGCCCTAAGCTAGGTGTGACCTCTGAAACAAATGGCCAGTGTAAGGTAATACACTCAAGTCTCTCAACTGACTGAGCAGGAAACAATATAAGGCATTGCTATTGTTGTTATTAAGTATCATTTATATATTCTTTTCCCTCTTCTACAGAATTTTTCATCAAATACTTTAGCAAGTAGCATTGGCTATATTTTGTCCATCACGATCTAACAAATGCAGATATCAATGATAAACTGCATATTTATCCTATTTTATATCATTTTCTATTTTTAGCTTTCCTTGGTATTGTGATAATAATAACAGTTTTAGGCAATTATATGTAATACCACTAATCCTCAGAAAACAGGATTGGGTATATATCAATGTAATAGATGAGTGCATAGAAAGAAGGTTTAGGAAAAGGTTGCCAACAGGGATGTGCTGGAGCTGACTTGCGCCAACCTGCGAGAGCTCACTTCACACATCTCTCCCAACTTTTATTCAGTGACATGACGTGGCAGTTTGAAATTGGCCACCATGAAAGCTTTTACACCGTGGAAATTAGCAAATGCTACAAATCAGTGTATCTCCCTTCCCTCAAAACTGATTTTTAAACATTTACCTGTGCACCTGTAAAGTGATTAGCTGAGTTGAGATTTAAACTCTGTTCTGTCTGACTCCAAGATGGGTGGAAACCTTTGGCCAAAACATTCAGGAGAACCTTGTTGTAGTTGTAACTTTGTCATGGAATTGTATGTCCTTAAGCAAATCCCTTTGTCTACAGCAGTGGTTCTCAACCTTCTGGCCCTTTAAATACAGTTCCTCATGTTGTGACCCAACCATAAAATTATTTTCGTTGCTACTTCATAACTGTAATGTTGCTACTGTTATGAATCGTAATGTAAATACCTGATATGCAGGATGGTCTTAGGCGACCCCTGTGAAAGGGTCGTTCAACCGCCAAAGGGGTGCGACCCACAGGTTGAGAGCCACTGGTCTACAGCATGCAGCTCTTGAATCTCTAAATAATGAATAAAAGTATGAAAGGCACTCTGAATATATTCTTATTTGGAAAGAACAAGAACTCTGGGCTCTGATCACCTTTTGCCACCATGCTCATTTAGTTGAATTGAACAGAGGGCATTCCTCCTCATCATCCCTACTTCTCTAATCCCTCCTCCCTGGCAAGGTTCTCCCAGAAGTTGACTGTAAACAAGGATTCCTGTGCAACAGATTTATTGTGGAAGTGCACCTCAACAAACCACAGGAAGCAGGGTTAGGATGGGGGAGAAACAAAGCAAGGGTGTGACTTCAGGAGAAATCCCATAGAACCTCACAGACACACACTGCATCATAGTTTGTCTGGCCTCAAATCAAGGGAGCTGGGCTTCTGTGTCCCCTTTTCCACTACTCCATAGCTATTGCCTGTGGGGGAGGGGAGTTAACAAGTCCCAAGCCTTTTGATCTCTCTGCATTCTGGGGTTGGCTCCAGTGCCTACCGCTCAAAGTCACAGGTGTCAGTCATTAGAACAAAGACTAATGTGCACAGAGCTGGCAGAAAGGATGCACCAACAGTGACTACTGTACTTACACAAGCTGTGTTTTACTGAGAACCCTGCTTCATCCAGGTTGGCCAAAGGTAACGTAGCTGTTCTCAGAAAACTCAACAGGATTTTTCTATTTGCCTCCTGCTTAATGGGAGCATATTAGGGAACGAGAGCACTTGGGAAATCTGGAAAATAAGAAAATCGAACCTCTGGGTAAAGACGTGCAGCCCTATTTCAGAGACAGACAGAGGCAGAAGCAGAAACCGAGAATGGTCACACATGGTGGGCACAGCTGAATTGCTCTGAAGGAAGGGGACAATCACTTGGGGCGGAGACATAGTGTGTTCCCCCACTGCAGGGAGCCTTTGAAGATAGAACGTGCTATGAGAAGTCATGGTGGTTGATAGTTTTCTTCCCCCACCCCAAGAAAGGATAAATAGTACATGGCCAGTACACTTGAGTATGGATGCTTATACCACTCTAAGTTTCTTCAGAAAAGAGCTTACACCAGGTTCCTGGATGGGCATTTGGGCTAAGTACAATGCAAAACTATCCATTTAATCACATAAGGTGTTCTTGCCACAGGAAAGAGTGATACATTGAGAAATCTCTTTATACTTCTGCGTAATTGCCATCAAATCTTAATGTGCTACAGAACTCAAAGAATTTCCCCTTCTGCAAAATGTCAACAAATAATGTAGTAATTATTGCCTCATTGCATCCACCGGGAAATTGAGGTACAAATTAAGTGGCAAGCCCATTAGAGGAGTTCTATAAATCCTCACTGTATGGACACACGTGTTAAATATGAATAGTCTGAAACAGTGCTTAGTTTTGCATCTAAACAGCCACACCCCACACAGTGCTCACCAGCTTTTGGGGTTTTTATCTCCTATATCATGTAAGCCTGTATTTTTAAACATGATTTTCCTATAACTCCTTTTATTTTAAAATGTAACCCTTACACCAAACCGGTTTGGCTCAGTGGATAGAGCGTCGGCCTGCGGACTGAAGGATCCCAGGTTCGATTCCGGTCAAGGGCATGTAGCTTGGTTGCAGGAGCATCCCCAGTAGGGGGCGGGCAGGAGGCAGCTGATGCATCTTTCTCTCTCATCGATGTTTCTAACTCTCTATCCCTCTCCCTTCCTCTCTGTAAAAAAACCAATAAAATATATTTTAAAAAAAAAGAAAGCCAGCAAAGCCTTTCTTCCCATTAAAAAATAAATAAATAAAATGTAACCCTTAGTTATTTCAGGGAACAGAAAATCCTAGTGTGAAATAGTTAATAACAGTTTTTAATAATCATTACTCATAAAATCTCAAGTGGCTTTGGTGGGCATCTGGTCGTCATTAAGAGGATTGAATTTATCAGACAAGTCATTTTGCTTAATTAGGTGGCTAACTGGCTGAGCCTTTCTTACTGAAAAAAAAAACATTAAAATCATCAGCAAAAGCCTCAAGAAGTCCTTGATGGGACTGTTTTGTCATTGTTTTACTAAGTATAATTAAATTCCCACTTGCAAACCCTAGGAGTTAATTCGAGTTCCAGGACCCTGCACAAAGCTCATATTACCAGCTAGCCAACTTAAATTGAGGGCAACTTAACTGAAAACAATACAGTGAATCAAGAGCTCAGGCCCTACTTTATGCACAGAGGAAGCCACACTACAGCATCATCCTTGCTTTACGTATGTTCAGTTCCTTACATCTGCAAGTCTAAACCTTAGAACAAGCGTGACCTACCAATATAAAAATGCCCAATTAGCAAGCTCCAAGTCATCCTTAGGTAGAGGAGGGAGCTTCAGAAATTACAACAGATGTTTTAATTGGACAAACACCAACTGTTCTTTCATGCTGGAACTAATAAGCTGCAATTCAGTGCTATCTTCATTTTTCATATATACAAAGAGAAAAGATAGTAACATTATAGTCTCAAAGTTAAAAATCAAAGCCACCTAAGCTTTTTAAAAGGGGATTAACCCTAGAGTTAAATGAGCAAGGTGAATGACTGGTTTAAGTGGAAAATGCTAGGGAAAATCTGGAGTGCAATGTCTCACCTCACCAATTCTGGGGGTTCTGACACTTTAATAGGCAGTTCAAGCCTTTCTCGGCTCATAATGTCCTTTCACCTCATCCCTGGATAGGAAACTGAATTCTAATCTTTGAATTCAAATATTTCCCAAGAATCTTGCGGAGGCCGCCCACAGCTCATAGGTTTAAGAACTCTATCAGGAAGGAAAAAACAGTAATAATTGGATCCCATGAGCTTCTTCTTGCAATCGTCAGGGAATGGAAGATAAACCAATTGAGCTGTGTGCCCATGCAATCAGACCTGGGAACACCATTTGGCAGAAAACAACCTGAGAAATAAGGAGGAGAGTCAGTACCAGGAACCCACTGATGCACAGAAGTTGCTATGCGTTTGTGTGTGTGTGTGTGTGTGTGTGTGTGTGTATGTGTACGTGTGCGCTCACTATCCAGGAAGGAGAAATTTCACGCAGAGGTTTTCCAACCCACTGATGCTGCTTACAGTGAAGATCTGTGCTATCACCTGCACCTTAGACAGGTTCCTTCTTAAAATATGAAGTCATAAACCAACTGCTCTATCCTCACATTCAACTGTCTTATACAAGGTACCTTGTCCTCTACATAAGCTGATTTTTTTTTAAATTTCAATATTTTCCTCATCTTTTTTTTTTTCCTTTCCACAAACAACATTGACTGGAATCTTACGGACATCACATTTTAAAGCCTTCTTAAATAATTAGTTTATATGGAAAAGCAATGATTCTGATCAGATGGAAGATTTTCATAGATTGTATCAATTCATAATAAGTCGATATAATTTTAAATAGCAGGTAGATTAGATAACAGGTTAAGCTTTGTCACATGATAATTTTATTAACAGAAAAGAAACAACACAACTCTTGGGTCTTGGTTCAAAATGTCTTCTGTGTCTTAGTCCTTAACCAGCAGATCCCAATAGGGTGGGTTAAGAGCTCTAATCTTTCCTTCATTCTGCCACCAACTACTGTGTACTTGGGCAGGCAGGCGGGAGTTTGTGGTCTTCAGGTTTCCTAACTTATAAAATGCAGGGGTTGGAATCCGAAAGGATTTATTCTATTTTTTATTGACCAGAGTCTGTAATAAACTAGAAAGTTTCCTATAGCTAGAGGTGATTTTGTTTAACTGAGAACTTCAAAAGAGAAATTTGGTAGCAATGTTAAACACCAACCACATAAAGGAGATTATGGAGTGTGATGAAGAGAAATAATCATCATAAACACCATTTACTGAACACCTCCTACAGGCCACAGGATCCACCTAGGCTTCCATGGACTCTATTGGTGTATGGAGCCAACAGATGATTATTTACAACCCATATCAATTTTCACTACTACCTTCTCAGAGGGGTGGCTTCATTCGTACCATGGGTGAATGGATGAATCTGTGTACTCTTGCTTTCCTCTTTCAGAAACTAGTAGAGAAAGGGACATGGGAGGATTGAGATTTTAGTCTCTTACAGAGTTGCAAAGACAAGACTTGTCTAAAGATATTAATGGATCACTAAAGAAGTTTAATAGACCTCCATTCAAATGGAAAGAACAATAATAAGCTAAGATGAAGTATCTTCCCAGAGGATCCAAGTTTTAGGAGCTCAGAAAGAAGTGGAGAGAGTAATAGAAGGCACATATAGAGCCAAAGCATTTACCAAACCATATAGATAGGCAAAGCCCCCTTATCTTCCCAATCTGTAAACTGAATGGCTCAAGTTCTACAACAAGTGATAATGGAGTCAGTGTAGAGGACATGAGAAATCAATGGGATTCATCAGAAGCTGAACCCCAGACACAGAACTGACATAGGATAGTGGTACCCCATGGAGTTCCCAAGAATCTTGAAGAAATATTTGCCCTTCCTTACAAGGAGTGGAGGCATAACACTTGTTTGTAGATCTAAACATACAAGAATACCTCAATCTGGAGGTACTTCGTCCCCAAATCTTACCGCAATCCTAAAAAAGTGTATATTATTATTCCTACCTTACATTCTTCTATTCCATAGTGATCCAAGTAAGAGACCAATCCTGTGGTTCAGGAAAAAAAACAAAGAGAGTTTGGAGCTCTTAACTGCTTAGATGGTATCAACAAAAAGCCATAGTCTTAAGTAAATGGATCTAGGGTTAATATTTGGAAGAGAGGTACATAATGGCAGTGCCCACCTATGAGTACCCAAATTTTGGGAGGTTAATAGAAGCAAGATAGGATGCTCTGTCTTTACCTTTATGGGAATTAAAGAGTAGAATTTCAGATTACTATTTCTAAGGTGTTTTTCACTCCTATGACTTTGAACTGAGCAACACAATTCCATCTGTGGTAACTGGGTGCAGTCAGGGTACCTGTGGCTACTTTTGGTTGTGCCAGGGTTCCCACTAACATCTAGAAAAGGGAGTTTTTTAGTTGATTATAAAACAAAAACAATACTCAAAGAAAGGAGCTTTCCTCCAAAATTTTCTAAGTAATCTTTTTTTTACTGCTTTTGTAAAATGTAAAAAAAAAAAAGAAGAAAAAGTAAAGTAAATTAATCCTTTCAGAGGATTCATGACCCCGTCAGAAGGCAAATTTTCCCTCCCATGGCATCAGTACTAAATGTAATGTCATCTCATTACTTTTAAATTTATTGTATATTATATGGAGGATCAAAGCAAACCTTCCAATTAGTCCCTCAAGATGGTTCTGCATCAATAATAGCATCTAAGTTTTTGTGCTTCTAAAACTCTACACTAATTATAGGGATGCACATGCTGACAGAATGGGAGAAGATTTGTCTGGGCCTTTATATATTTTTACTTTTCCCCTTGTTTGAAGTATCTGGTCAGAATTCAGAATAAATTCTGCTTCCATGGCCTGGAAAAAAACTAACCAGTCCATTATGAACTCAAAGCCAGCCTAAATGACCCTTATCTAATAGGTTAACAGCTTTCTAAGACCTAAGAACATGTGATGAGGCAGAGTTTATGAATAAAAATTAACCCTATGAAAAGAAATAGGCAAAAAAAACCCCAGTTTTATTTACGCTAGAGTCCTAGGGTTATAGATAAAATCAGGATATTTTTCTAATCATAAAGTTTTAGAAGCTCATCACAGGAAATTTGAGAAGCAAAGTTTTTTTTTTAATTTAAAGTGATCTATTTTACAATAACATTATGGCACATTTTTCTGTGTTTTTCATATATTTGAGACTATGGTTTATTTATTGAGGCAATATTGGTTTATAACATTATATAAGTTTCAGGTGTACAGCATTATAATTCAACATCTGTTGACACTATAGCATGGTCACCTCCCAAAGTCTAGTTTCCATCCTCATCATACATTTGACCTTCTTACCCATTTTAACCTCCCTCCGTGTCCCTCCCCTCTGGTAGCCACCAGTTTGTTGTCCTTATCAATGAGTTGTTTTCTTTCTTTCCTTTCTCTCTCTCTTTCTTCCCTTCCTTTTCCTTCCCTTCACTCCATTTCTCCTTCCTTCCTTCCTTCCTTCCTTCCTTCCTTCCTTCCTTCCTTCCTTCCTTCCTTTGTTTTATATCCCACATATGAGTGAAGTCAAATACCCTCAAGATCCATCTCTGTGGTTGCAAATGGCTGTATTTCATCTTTTTTCTGGCCAAGTAGTATTCCATTGTATATATGTACCACATCTTCTTTATCCATTCAACTGTCAATGACACTTAGGGTGTTTCCATATACACAATTGAGTATACTGCTTTTTTAACATAGCATTTATAAGCTCTCCCTAAAGATAATTTTAAGTGGCAAAGTAAATTCCTTAGTGTAGGAAAACTATGATTTATGTGGATGATCTACACTGAGTATTTAAGCAATTTTAATTATTTTTTATTAAGTAAAACTGTGATAGCATGGGCTAACAGTTAATAGTACTAGTTGTAAACTTAATGTTTCTTTTTAACATGGTCATAAAGTTAATGCAGTTATAATGCTTTTCCCACAAATATATTGGGAGGAAAGCAGTCAAAATGGTGCTATTTTGGAGGCCTCATAATTGCACTTTTTGAATATGCATGTCTGCGCTTCCTATATGACCCTGGTCAGAACAAGCAAAACAAAAATTGTGTTCCTTCTGCTGAAGACAATAGAGCTGACTCAGGAGTCAGAAGAGGCTGCGGCTCCAACAACACACTGCTGTTTCCAGCCTCTGCGCATAGTCTTTTCTGTTGTGGCCCTTCTACCCTTGACTATTCCCAACTAGATTCCACTACAGTCACTATGGCTCTGGTCCAGGTATTTGTGTTTCTTTTGGCTTTCTCAGTTCCTGTTAAAAGGTCACTTTAGGGGCTGTGGGAGTTGATTTTGTTTTTCTCATATACTAGAAAATCTTTTTCAGGTTTTATTTTTCCTTTCTCGCTTACATTTCCCCATGCAACTTTCTGTTTGATGGTTCATTTCTCACCCAACCCTCTCAACATAGTTTCAGGGTGTTTCATTTTCTTCCTCTCAGATCTTGTTGTTGATCTTGTAATGGACTAACTATGAAGGAAGGTATTTTCCTTGCTACTGCCTCCACCAGGTCTCAGAAGTCTCCCTAAGTCACAGAAGGGAACCCAGACATAACTGAGAAGGCCAGCAATGCAAATAGGCATGAGGCCAAAAGCCTTGCCCTGGTGTTCTGCTAATGTGCATCTCATGCCTAGTATTTCTTATTAATAAGGCACTAAATAAGGCCATCCAGTGTTTCCATTGCCAAAAGAAAACGTCTCTCTTTAATTAATCAATGTAATGGGCTTTTACTGGAAAATAGAAGGGAAATGTTTCTAGAACTCAGGATATAATATTACATCAGGGAATACTATGCCCTCTTTTTATTTCAAAGTGGAACATTTTTTAAACTGCAGAGACGCTAGGTCTGGACTGGTTGAGGAAGAGTTCACAAATTATTGAGGAACAGGTACTTTTTTGTAAACGCAGGGTTTTATTTCTCAGTTCACTGTCGCTACAACTCATTTGCATTAAACAAATTATTTGGATGGAGCAATTTATGAAATAAGACATAACTTACTGTCAAACTCCACTTCTTCCTTATTTCTATTTATTTTTCCCTCATGGACCAGAGTAATTATTGCTCAACCAGGGACCAACATAAATATTGATCAAAACAGGACCACCCCTAAATTACTGCTTGGCTTGGCGTGACTTCAACTTCCTTTTCCTTAGTGCTGTTGCTGGTGTAATCCTGGTGTAAAGGTTAACTCTTCTTTCTTTACTCAGTTCCTTTGTGCTTCAGTTTTTCTCTCAAGACAATCTAATTTCAAAGGGATACAATTTGATTGATCCAAAGCCACCTCACTTCCCCTCCAATGTCACCTAATCTATTGTTTAACATGGACATTCACACTATTGTGCACTATGTAAACCAAAGAAACTGACTTAATTAGGAAAATCAGAAGTCAGTATTTCAAAATGCAGACTGAATGCATGCCTATGTCTCCTCTTTTCTCTAACAGCAACTCCTACAAGTGACAGAAGTCGAAATGGAGATGTCTGCAGATCAGAGACGGAAGAAATTCCTGAAGTAGAGACCTCTAGAAATGTCAGTCTGATTGGCATCAGATTTTCCATCAGAATAAATATATGCTAAAAGGCAGTGTTCCATCCTTCAAACGTCGGAGGTAAAATTATTAGAACCTGTAATTCTAAACCTGAACAATTTTTCAATTGATTGTGGGGCAAAATGAAGTTACTTTCAGTAAAACATCTTTTAAGTAATATTTTTAGTTTTTAATTACAGTTGACATACAATATTATATTAGTGTCAGGTGCACAACATGGCATGTCAACTGCTATTGAAAATAATTTTAATTTTTAAAAAACCAGAAAAATAGAACATTATAGTTAATGCACAGGGCTTGTCTTGACACAGATATTCTTGCTTTTTTCATATCTAGCTTAACATATACCACACACACACACACAAACACAAATATACACACAATACAATTAAATGAACCAAAACCATAATTGCCTGTTATGTATTTATCTCCTTATGTAAATGGATCTCTTTCCAAATGGAAATACCTGTTTAAAGATAGTCTGGCCATTAACCCACAAAATAGGCATGAACATTTACTAGGAAGACAAAGTAGTCTCAGATTAATCCCAGCCTGAGATGCAGAGCATCAAGGCTGAACTCAGAAGAGCTTTAACCACCCAATGATACAGCCCTGGAAACGCAGTTTTCCACTGGTAATGCCAAGAGACCTTTGAGTACAGAACCAGGCAATGCGGTGATAAACATCTGACATTTTCATTTGCAAGTATTCATGTTTCATTTCAGATAATGTTCCCCCTATTTACTTCTTTGGCAGCAATGCATCAAATATCCTACAGTGTAATCCTTCTCTCAGCACTTATCAATGAACTATGAAATAGTATTAAATAGAATTAATTAGAAGTTTTAATGAATCATGTCTGTCCTCATTTATTATACAATGTAATTTTCAAGGAATGATTAATTGTGAGTTACAGATGAGTGAGTGGTTAATGTAGTTTGTTAACCTTACTAAGGAGTGACTGTACACAGCAAGCTGTTTCTTCTCTGTTTATTAGCATGTGGCTCTGTACTGCCATCATTTTAAGTGAATGGAAAGGTTTTAGTGACTTTGCGATTAACATGCACTGTCAGCTAATATTGTACTTTCTTAATTTTCTGTCCTGTAAATCACAATGAGATTCAAAAGTGGAGCTTAGCCATCCTCATTTTGGAGTGTTTTGGGTATTTCTGTAAAGCTATTAGTTTGCCCATATCATGTCTACCTGAGCTGCATGATTATTTTAAGTAAATCCTATTTAATACAAGGTGGCTTGTTTGAAATGAGTTTCCCTGCATATTTCCTTGAAGAATATACCAATTTACCACATCATTACTGTCATTATCTAAAAAGTGGTAGCTAGTTGCCCTTCATTTTCAATTTTCTTACATGCACCTTTCAGAAGCTGAATAATGCCCAAGCTCACAAAATATAGTGGCTAAATACAAAGTAATTTTGTGGACAGGAAGTTACTGAGACTAGTCGGTGGGAATACCAATAGGGTTTTTACCCTCCCAACAGATACACTCACCAAAGACCACTGCATCCTTTCAGATGAGTCACCATTTTACAACTTCCTAGTCTGTTTCTTCTTTAAAGGACTCACTGTATACTGTTACACAGAGGTGGAAAGCCCTCATAGCCTCCTCCCACACACTTTCATCTGCTGGCTGAAGTATAAAGAGCAAGCACCTCATTTTTTAGTAGGCACAACAGACACAAGAGTGTTCTGCTCTGAAGCTAGATCAATAGCTCTTTGGAGGCCCAGCTAATCTCAAAAAAAAACCAAAAAAAAACAATATTTACTTATATTAGGGTGATATTTAGTTATTTTTATTATTTTCAATAGTATTATCTTATTAAATATAGGTAAAAGTGCCATGAATGAAGAGCTACAATTAAAAGTTGTTAACTGATTTACCCAGGGTCACATGAGCAGTGAATAAATGAGCAATAGATTAAATCAACAAATATTTATTAAGCACCTAATATGAAATATCTACAGAAGCTAAACTGGCTGGGCCTGATTGAGTCTGTACGTTATACTTAATCAGGCTTACGTCTGGAAGTTACCGTTTCAGACTTAAGTCTCACTAAGCCAGAGGATAGCCAATTCCCTGCTACGGGGATTAAATCCCTCTGTTTCCCCCACTCCTACCCCCCATATAGGGAGGAAAGGCAACCGGTCCACTCACCTGGACGATGGGGGGAGGAATAAACAATAAAGAAGAAATTCCTTTGCTAGGCTTATGAGCAGTAGAAATCAAGATGGGGGCGGGGGGGCGGGAGAGGGGGCGGGGAGGAGTAAACGCATGCGCAGTAGAAACCAGATGAGTCGGCAAACTGATGCACGCACCATGCACGGTAGGAGCCAAAATGCAATATAAAGGGGTAAAGTTTAGCTTGGAAAAACCTGGGAAAAAGACCATATTGAATACAGGGAGTGCCCAGCACAAGTCGTGAAGCTCCAGGAAAGAGATTGGTTAGTTTGAAAGAAAGTCTGCTCTTTCCCAAGTCTGAGGTAATATAATCAAAGTTTAACAGAGGCCCGTCTGGGTAGCACGTGTGCATTTGCCCACTCCTTCCCATGCATGCAGCTCCAGGAGCAGACTATGCTGAACTACTAGAGCCCAGGGTGATAGCATTGCCGTTCTGAATCCTGGCCCTGCTGGTGGCAGCTCATTAGGCCCAGGACTTCTTCCACAGTGAGAAGCTAATGGCCCTGGATGAGACATCAGCACCTAGGAGCAGTTCTTTATTTTTGCTCCAATAAATCTTACCACTACACCTCACCCTCCTATGCATGGGCCCCGAATGTTTTCTCATGATTCCTCTTTCCGCCAGCAACACTACTACTCTTTGTGACTGGATAAAATAAAGTCCCTTCTAGCGTGGATCTGAGATACCATAGTGGAGATAAGAAATGCATGAATAAAGAAGTGGTAAGTCCTATGAAGAAAATAAAAAAGGAAAGATGCTTAGAGGGAAAGAGCTTAAGAAGGGATATTTATAGACAAGTGGTCAGGAAAGCTCCCTGGAAGAGATGTCATATCAGAACAGAACTGACTGATGAAAAGGAATCAGTTCTATGAAGAGAACATTCCAGGCAGAAAGAGCAGCAAATGCAAAGGCTATGAGCCATTTCATATGTTTGAGGAAATGCCAGAGGCCTATGTAACTAGAGAGAAATGTAGTAAGGCAGAGACGAAGTTAGGGAAGAGATCTTCTGGTTAGTTCCCTTGTCGGTGTTGGCAAAGACTTTGGATTTAAACTTAAAAGATAATGGATGCTGAAAGGACTTCTCCAGTCCAATTCTGCCCAGAATTTTAGAACATGAGAAATGGTAGATAATGTGCTAAAACATCAGATAGTATTTTAGCTTTCATTTCTTATTATAAAGAAGAAGAAGAGTTTCCCCTAGAACCTTGAATTTGAAGCTGTTGGTATAGAATGATACTGGTAATGTCCTATCTTCATTAGGGGACTCAACCTTCAGACTAGCAACGCTCTTTGAAGTCAAGGACTGTGTGTTCTACACTCTTTATTCTGTACTGCACACAAATCAATGTCTTGTGTTTCTAATCAGTGCTCTCTGATATGAACTGAATGGCCTGATATTCATTGCTCTATTCAGTACAAGTCTGAGGAATCCTGATAGGAGATGCCATGGTATTTGAAATCACTGTAACAGAACAAAAGGATCCAGAAAGCAGTCCTTACTTAGCACTTGGCTTGACAGTGTCCCTGCTATCCACTCAGGCATCCATTATAGTGAGGTATTGCTAATCCCTGAAGCAAGTATATAACAGGTAACAATGTTCTTATTTTGCAAAGCCTTTTCTTTGCTAAAATCTACATTTTTCTCACCTACTCCCCCAAGTAAAACTACAGAATGTTCATTCTCTAAGGAATGCTTTGGAAAATTTATTCCTATTTCCACTCTACACAGACTCTGAGAGGTGTTGAGCTCAGATGAAGGAGCAACAAACACCATTTTATGTTACAGCAATAGGCTTCTAGGGCCAAAATTTTTTATTAAGAAATTTTTTAAATGATCCATTTTAAAGTACATGCCTTTATAATTACAAAAGCAAGTCTAGGAGAGGAAAACCCTTTTTCTGCTACTCTCTTGGTTTCAATGGCTAGGGCCTGTGAGGTTTATTACCTTAATGTGGTGATGAGATACTCTATTCTAATAGCAGATTAGAAGGTAGATTGCAATATAATAAGCACAATATGTGAACACAGGCATATGAAACAAGGTTCTGGCCTTTGCATGTTTCTATTGCATAGTAGTTGGCAAGACTAAAAGGGAAGAAATAATTTTTAAATTATAAGATATTATGCAAATGCTAAACTTTATGTTGCATTATACAAAACATATACTAAGTTTCTCAGAAGAGATATAAGTTAGAATGAAAGTTTGAGGAGAAAATCCACTGGTCAGTTCATAATTTAGTTGTTTTAATAAACATTCATTTTAGAGCAAATGTCACCACAAAATTAAGCAGAAAGTACAGCTTCCCCATGCCCCCTTCCCTCCCCCCCCCCCTGCACACACAATCCCACTCCCACTAACAATATGACACACCAGAGTGGGACATTGGTTACTCTGATGAACCCAGCAGGTGAACCTATATTGAAACCTAATTCTCACCCGAAGTTCATAATTTCCATTAGGTTCACTCTTGGTGTTGATAATTGTCTCCATTATTATAATATCATAGAGAATAGTTTCACCACCCTACACATCCTCTGTGCTTCGCCTATTCACCCCTCCTGACCTTTTTACTTTTTTCATATAAATCTACTTTTTCAACAATAAACATTATGAAGTCTAAAAAATGACTGTCAAATCCCAGAGAGAAGGTGGGGATGGGTAGGTGGGTGGGTAGGAAGAGATCAACCAAGAAACTTGTATGCATATAGGCATAACCCATGGACACAGACAGACAATAGGGTGGTGAAGGCCTAAGGCAGGAGGCAGGGGCAGGCTAGACAGGGTCAATGGGGGGGGGGAGGGGGACACATGTAATACTTTCAACAATAAATATTTTTTAAAAATAAAAACAAATCAAGAACTTTAATGAAAATTTAGCATTCGATTTGAGATGTGTTTTAAGAGTAAAATACAGACTAGATTTTGAAGGTGGTAGAAAAAAATGTAAAATGTCTCAAGAATTTTGTAGTTTTGAGTACATGTAGAAATGATAACAGTTTGGCTGTATGGAATGAATTAAAATGTGTTCTTAAAATTAATTCTATCTATTTATTTTTACATTTTTCATGTGGCTACAAAATTTTAAATTACATATGTTGCTTACATTATATTACTGGACAGTGTTGCTTTAGACTTATGATAGCTGAACTCCAGAAATAGCATTAATGGGGAGATCAGCACTTCCCAGACTACACTACCTTCCACTCTATTTCATTAAGTTAATATTAGAATACACTATCTTACACTCTATTTCATTAATATTAGATGAAAATTTAAGAAATTTGCCTAAATAAATACAATTAACTATTGAATAAGATTAAATGATCATAGGTTCTTATATGAATTTAGTGAAGCAGTTTTGGGGAGTTAAACATTTTAACCATAAACATCTAACTTAAATCCCTGTTTTTATATGATATCCATGTGTCATAACCACATTACGCCATTCTGCACATAAACTTCACCCCTCGCAGTCCTCTCAGCTCTTTGGTCTATGCCTCTTTCTCCATGTGGGTCTTCGATCTAACAAAAAAATGCTAGCCTGGCCAGTGTGGCTCAGAGGCTGAGCTTTGACCTATGAATCAGGAGGTCACGGTTTGATTCCTGGTCAGGACACATCCTCAGGTTGCAGTCTCGATCCCTTGTGTAGGACGTGCAGGAGGCAGCCAATCAATGATTCTCTCATAGTTGATGTTTTTATCTCTCCCTCTCCATTCCTCCCTGAAATCAATAAAAATATATATATTTTAAAAGCCAGAATTTTCCCAAGAAAATGGAAATAGGCAGATAAAACTAGCTTCTTTTTTTTCTGAGCTGACAGCCTTTTCTCATCTTTCTACCTCTTCATACATTAAATATGATATCAGAAGAAAGGAGGGAGAAGGAGGCACCACAGAGAGTTTTGGGAGAGAGAAAAGGTGGAAAGTTACACAGCTGCACACTCTCCTTTGCTTAGCTTTCAGATTCACTGATGCTTAAAGGGGGAAACAGCACTTAGTGCTACCTTGCGACTCATGCTCATTCCACAATCCTTCTCTCCCATCTGTGCTTCTACAGCCCTGGCGTGCAGGAGAGGGAGTGGAGAGACAGGCAGGAGGGGAGTCTAAGAGTGCTCTGTGCATGCTCATTCAGCTCTTTTTCAGTTCTTGGAGGCCACGTAGACCTACAGAAGGACATGAAAGGCTTCCACTGAATTTTAATGGCACGTCATTGTTTCTGCTCCAGCACACATTCTTAGAGCAGCTTTGTTTGGCCTCTAAGTCAAATGATTTTCATGAGGTATTTAGATTATTCTACAATAAAATTGTCAACACATGTGTTAAGTGAATGCAGGGTTGTGACTGTCCGTAAAAGTGGAGCTATGATATGTACCTCACAGTATTTGTAAGATCGGAGAGGAATGTCTGACAGGTATTTAATATTTATCACTTCCTTTCATATCTGAGTGGAAAGATGGCATGTTTTTGTTTTTGTTTGCTTGTTTTTTAACTTGCAAATTCTATATTAAAGACATTAGAACTGAAGAATAGTGAAGAACACTTGAAGAATGAAGTAAGTGTACCTACGATTTTACAGTTCCATCAGGTTAAGAATTCACTCCCTGTTCATCCACTGCACCATGCTAGTTCTCAGTTCATAAGGGTTCTGTCTGTCTGGCATCCCCTTCCCTCTCCACGCCTATGACTCCTCATCCATATCCTTTTCAAACTTCACGTCTCACTTTAAATGTAATATTCTGAGGGAGGCTGTGTATAGTATGGTATAAAGTTCAAATTAAAATAATTATTGGAATTATTCTCATATCTTAAAATCAGTGAAAGCAATAAGATGCTAGGAGAGTGATAAAGGTGTAATCATCTGTAAATAGCCTGACCTTCAGGGTAACTTGAAAGGACCCCTTTATCACACTTGCAAATCACCCTACACTGCTACATAACACTAAGCACTATTATCATTATCTGTCCAATACCTGTCTCAGTAGCTAGACTACAGATAAAAACAAAGAAGCTGTCCGTTCAGAAAATAAGCTCCATGAAGGAAACCATTGGTTTGGCCTTTATTCCTAATACCTAGCTTAGTTCCTGACATATGATAGGCACTGAATGAAGATTATTGAGTGAATGAATAAATAAATTCAAGAATGAAGAGATTACATTTCATGTTCATCAGTAATGCTTTACTGGAAAGGACATTTAGGGAAATAGACCACAAGCCCATACATATGGAATGATAGAAGTCAATAAATAGAGTACCTCCCTCACTATTCAATGTGAAGTACTTCAATATTAAGTATGTGAAGGGTAAAGAGAAGGTGGATGAGGAGTCATAAGTGTGGAGAGGGAAGAGGATGCCAGGCAGATGGAACCCTTATGAAGTGAGAACTAGCATGGTGCAGTGGATGAACAGGAAGTGAATTCTTAACCTGATGGAACTGTAAAATCGTAGGTACACTTACTTCATTCTTCAAGTGTTCTTCACTATTCTTCAGTTCTAATTTCTTTAACATAGAACTTGCAAGTTAAAAAACAATATTAAAAATCTGTTCATGTTTTTTAACTAACTTCTGAGGTGCGATATTTTAAGTGAACTAAATTATTATCTATGTAGCAGGATAATAAGTCTAAAGTTAGTAAATCAATCGCACGTGTGGATTTAGGATATACTGTTAACATCTAAAGAAAGAAAGAACAGAAATGATGTAAAGTAACTGACTCTGGGGAGTGGATCTTGGGGTGCTTTATGTGACTATTTCTTTGCTTGTAAATACTTCTGTATTATTTTACATGTTTACATAGCTTTGATGAAAAAAACAAAAATCTCTCTTTATCCATTTGCTAATAACTTGGCGTCAGTAGTCAGTCACTCATTTCCCACTTAGCATCCTTTGCTTTATAATACTAAATATCATGGTTTTAAAATTAAATTATAAGGTTCTTGACACCACATTCATGTCATATATATCTTTATGCTCCTCATGATATATGAAAAATATGTTCTACAAAGTATATGTTAATATCTGTTGACTGATTAATGAAGATTGAGGTTATCATTTTTAACTGAAATCAGTTATATTTCTAATTTAATTTTATTCATTTTTCATACTCCCTAAAGAAGCCCAATATTATTTTTTTTAAAAAATTTTCAACAATGGGTATTATCATACCTATTTTTAATTACTTTAAGGACATATCATGAAGATACAGGAGTTAATATATAATCTTCCATGTGGGAATAGCCTCAACATATCAGTAATCCAGACCAACAACATGATGATGTTTTCAGGTGAACATCTAATAATCCTACACCATAATAACCCAATGCCAATAATAATAATAATAATAATAATCCTATAAAATAAAAGCCTAATATGCTAAGTGTCTGGTCATCTGGTCAGCTGTTCAACCAATCAACGTGTAATATGCTAATGATATGCTAAGGCCACTCAACCACTTGCTATGACATGCACTGACCAACAAGGGGCAGATGCTCCAACCAGTAGGTTAGCTTGCTGCTGGGGTCGGGCCAATTGGGACTGAACGAGATGGGCTGGACACACCCTGGAGTCCTCCCACTATCCCTCTTCAGCTGACCAACCTCCCACGTCCCTCCCCAGACCTGATTGTGCACCAGTGAGATCTCTCGGCCTGGCCTGCACCCTCTCGCAATCCGGGTTGAGGGATTCCCACTCCCCCAACCCCCCAAGTGCCCTAATTTCATGCACGAGGCCACTAGTAGTAATAATAATAATAATGGTAATGGTTATTGAACTTTTGAGGCTTTCTCAAATCATTCTCTATAGAGTAGTATAAAGTCAAAATACAATTATGATTGCAATTCTTGTCATTAAAAAAAAATCAATGAAAGCAACAAGAGGCTGAGAGAGAATGATAGTTTTAATCACCTATAAATTCAAAGAAACATCCATGTGATCAGGAAAACATTGGCCTGGGCTTTATTAGAATCATAGGATCAATTAATCATATAATCCTGGGGTTGAAGAGATCAGAAATGGCTATTTTTCCAATTTTCCATTCTGTGACTCTTAAATTTTTGCTAAAACATACCAATAAACAGTCATCCTGCATGGTTAAGCATTCTTTCCCAAGGAGACTTATGGTGACTTAACATCTTCGATTTTTAGAAAATTTTCCCTAATACTGAGGCAAAAAAAAAAATCTCTGTGTGTAACTTGAATGGGTTGGTGTGCCACATTAAAGGCATCAGAATGAATCCAATGCTCATTTCCTGTGAGAAGCTTTCCGACATTTGAGGAGCAGTTTTTGCGTTTCAAGTCTTCTCTTTCCTCTTCACTTAGATGGGGTGTGCATCTCCTCTCAGTGCTGAAGCCTGCCCTCAGAAACCACATTCCCCAGTGTTTATTCCCAGAATTATCATGGCATTGCTGTTTTGGGGAATCTCTGGATTAAATTTTAGACAGAAAAATGGAAAGACCTGGAAAATATAACAGAAATATCCTGGTAATAGGAGGAAGCCTAAGAGAAAGACATCTAATCATTTGTTCCTAGAAGAAAGTCCCAAGGTGAGACAATGATTTTCAAGGTCAAGAGTTTGGAAGAAGAAACCCATGAAAATTTTTACCCTTCTTCCACCTTCCACAGTGTGTCTGCAGGAGGGAGTTAATTTTCAGGACCTACATCATAGCAGCTCTAATTGCCCGCCAGAGCTATGGATACAGAACCTACAGCAGCAGGAAGCAGGACAGACAGGATCTGCGTACACTTTTTGAAATAATCTATGCCATTTTAATAGCTTAAAATGTTTCCCCTACTTCAGACTTAGCTCTGAGGTACCACATAGTCCTGCTCATTTTTATTCGGCATGGATATAATTGTTGACCTTCAAGTCTGTTCTCTGGGCTTTGAATGGCAATGACCCTGTCAGCAACATCACCTTTGCCCCCTGTCAGAAACCTTTGCAAATGCACTGGGCCAGGAGTCTTATTAATAAGTTTTCCTTCCATTATTTCATTAAGCTGGCTTTTATTAAACTACTTTTATCACTTCAAGGCAAAAGGATTTCTCATTGAAATAAGAACAATATTTTGAGAGCTCATAGAAAACTGAGTTTCAGAGTTCCCTGCAATTACATTTCTTTTTACTCGGCTCATATCATTATTCTTACCCTGAAGGTAATCAGTGTGAAAACTGTCAAAATCTTTGCTTTTTCAACTTCTAGCTTTCCAAAAGGATGGTCTGCCATTGAGGACATTGTAAAACAAGGGATTAAAATCTGGAATCTTATAGCTTTAGACAAATGCAGAGGATTACATGGAAAAGTCAATTATTCTTCAGACTCCTATTTCTTATTTGTTGGGAGTATCTCAGATATCTTCTCAGAACTGAAAGCATGTAACTCATTAAAATGGGTAAAGAAGAATATGTGCGCACTCATAGAAACCGTGGGCTCAACCAAATGTGGGAGTCGAATTGAAAAGTGACATTGACATCTTTCTTGCTAAATTAAGCTCTAAAATTTTATTATCCCCAAGTCATCAGCTGTTCACGTCCATTCTATTACAGTCATATTCTAGATAATTGTCAAATTATAATTTGGTTTAATTTTTAAGCTGGAGGAAAGTTATATCAAATTTCAACCCAATAGAAGGTTCTTGGGAAAGGCATCGCTGTCTGCCTGTTGATAAGGAGAAAAGTATGGAGAGTTCAGAAACACTTTCACACTGTTCAGTAACGTGACAGCAAGCAGTGCTGACCACCGGGAAAGTCATCACAAATCTTAGTCTACTTCTCAGAATGTGGCCCAAAGCATCTACACCCTTTTCACTGAGGAGCTTGTTAAAAATTGAAAATGACTAGGTCCACTCAGATATGTCTGAGAAGGAAGCCATAAAAAAAAAAAAAAGCGCCTTTAAGTGGGTGTCACCATGCACAATTTCACCATGAAATGCCAGTCATGTGACGATGTGACGTCCTTTACAGATTTGGTCGTCTACTAAATCTTTCCTACTCTGAATTTTAATTCCAATCATTCAGGAAATGATTCATGCCCCTTCCCCTCATTTACACGTCTCAAAATCCCCATGAAGGTTGCTATGCAGATAGCAATGCAGATGTCAGTGGCTTCCCTTAAAGAATCTCAGAATGCAATCTATCAAAAGGCACATGCCCTGGGTTTTAGAGAGGGTGTTTCATTTCATGGGGATGAGACCATATACTGTAATAACTTGATCTGCATTAACCTCACAAAGTCCATGATCTATTATTCCTTCCTATACTCATCTTCTGTGAGTTCAAGTGTTTTCCACTTACTTTGCAATCTCTAATCCACTCCCTTTCCATAGTATCTTACTGTTGTTCGTTTCTTTCTGTGTGCTTTTTTTTAAAATAAAAGGACAATTGTTGAGTGAAGTAATAAAGTTCCCATAAAGTAGAGATTTACTGACTGATTTTCACCATCAGCATCATAATTCTGACTTGTGACTCATCACTACTGTGTAAGAGACACCTCTATCAGTTTGAGTTCCCAGGAATTCATAACATATCCAGTATAACTTTACATCGACTGATCTGCATGGTGCCTGAAATTGTGCTTTTGCAGACTGATCAAAAAGACCTAAACCTGCCTAGCTGGTGTGGATCAGTGGTTGAGTATTGACAGTTCGATTCCCAGTCAGGGCACATGCCCAGGTTGATGGGCTTGATCCCCAGTAGGGAGTGGACAAGAGGCAGCCTATCAATGATTCTCTTATCATTGGTGTTTCTATCTCTCTCTCTCCCCTCTCCCTTCCTCTCTGAAATGAATAAAAATATATTTTTTAAAAGAGCTAAATCTCACCACTTTCCCAAGCCTCAGACATCCTACCTGCAACTCCAAGTCTGCTCCGCATATAAGTAGTGAAGTCAAGACTTGCTCAAAAATGTCTGCCCACGAGCCTGACACCACCTTTCAGAGGCATTCCTTGGAAATAATACATTATCATAATTTATTCAGGTTTCTATTGCACTGCATATAAGAGAAGAGATGACACAGAAGGTCACTCATATGTTAGCATGTAATCAGATTAGCTTGTCACCTTGAGATACAGAGGAAGGGAGGCAGAGGACTGGTCAGTTTTAATAGGGTGCCAAGCCACAGAACAGCAGTTTATAAACTCTTTGAAGAAGTGAACATTTCTCTTTGAAATTACCAACGTATCTAGCATGTCATTGATCTTTATATTTGTGCTTAGTGCAGAGAGCAGCAAGAAGTGAATTATTTAATAAAATTATTTAATGTGCTTGCTGAAGGCTGGCTCCTCTTACCTTCAAGGCTGCTGCTTAAAGTCAGTTACCTTTGACCTCAGTTTACTGTCATTCTGTGTTTTGGTCTTTTGTCTTGACATTTCTTCCTCTGTGTTCTACTTGGGTGAGTTTAGATTTCCCCGAGTTTTGTTTCTGACCATCCTATCCTGGAGATGAGGAAAAAAGAGCAGATATCAGCATCTGTGTTTGTGACTGTGGTGTTAGGAAGGGGGAAGTTCTGGAAATATTATTTATGATCACCTCACCTTAAAAGCTCTCTCAGGCACAGGTGGCCTTTCTTAGTCATGGACCGCAGCTGGGGTGCTGTGATAGAGCCATCACTGGGGCCACTGTTGTTCTAAGTCCTTGGCTCTCTTATGATGCCTGCTACCTGGGTGTGTTATTTCTATAATATTGTGTTGAGGGCCCTTCCTGAAAGGCTGCATCTGGAGCCTACTTTCTCCAGCCCAACCACAATTTCATAAGCACCTAAGTCCTGGTATTAAATTACTTACTGCTTAAAACATCTAGAATAGTACTGACCCAATCCCCCTGGCGGCCTTTCCTGGCAGCTTTGTTGCTGTGGTCATTTTGTTCTCTAGCCAACATCTCCCTCCCTGGCTCCCTTTACTTCTCTCTGCAACCCTATCTGTGCTATCTTGGAAACTGAATTAATAATGCTGTCTTTATCCAGATAGCAGTGAGAGTCCAGGCCATACATCTTGCCTGTCCATTCTTTACCCAAGGTTATGGAACCCACCCCACTCAGTTTGCTTTCCAGCCTAAAGGTTTAGCTTCTCATTAGGAAGGATACTGCCCTTTACAAATGATTTTCAGACACTCAATGAAGTTCAATGAATAACGTAGCCCAGTGAGGGCTTCTGGATCCACTCACTTTGAAAAAAAAATCTTTCCTTTTCTCTTTTTTTTTTAATTAAATCTTTATTGTTCAGATTATTACATTAGTTCCTCTTTTTTCCCCCCATAACTCCCCTCCTCCCAGTTCCCGCCCCATCCTCCGCCCTCACTCCCCACCCACTGTCCTCTTCCATAGGTGCACGATTTTTGTCCAGTCTCTTTCCGCATCTCCCACACCCCTTTCCCCCCCAAGAATAGTCAGTCCATTCCCTTTCTATGTCCCTGATTCTATTATGATCACCAGATTATTTATTCACTTGATTCTTAGATTCACTTGTTGATAGATGCATATTTGTTGTTCATAATTTGTATCTTTACCTTTTTCTTCTTCTTCCTCTTCTTAAAGGATACCTTTCAGCATTTCATATAATCCTGGTTTGGTGGTGATGAACTCCTTTAGCTTTTCCTTATCTGTGAAGCTCTTTATCTGACCTTCCGTTCTGAATGATAGCTTTGCTGGATAAAGTAATCTTGGTTGTAGGTTCTTGGTATTCATCACTTTGAATATTTCTTGCCATTCCCTTCTGGCCTGCAAAGTTTCTGTTGAGAAATCAGCTGACAGTCGTATGGGTATTCCCTTGTAGGTAACTGAGTTTCTTTCTCTTGCTGCTTTTAGGATTTTCTCTTTGTCTTTTGCTCTTGGCATTTTAATTATGATGTGTCTTGGTGTGGTCCTCTTTGGATTCCTTTTGTTTGGGGTTCTCTGCGCTTCCTGGACCTGTAAGTCTATTTCTTTCACCAGGTGGGGGAAGTTTTCTGTCATTATTTCTTCAAATAGGTTTTCAATATCTTGCTCTCTCTCATCTTCTGGCACCCCTATAATTCTGATGTTGGTACGCTTGAAGCTGTCCCAGAGGCTCCTTACACTATCTTTGTATTTTCGGATTCTTTTTTCATTTTGCTTTTCCAGTTGGGTGTTTTTTGCTTCTTCGCGTTTTGAATCTTTGACTTGATTCTTGCGCTCCTCTGGTCTGCTATTGGGTGTCTGTATAGTATTCTTTATTTCAGTCAGTGTATGCTTAATTTCTAGTTGGTTCTTTATCATAACATCGAGGGTCTCATTAGATTTCTTGAGGATCTCACTACATGTATCGGCGGTCTCACCAGTCTTTTCGAGGGCCTTACTAAGTTTATCGGCAGCTTCTAGACAGTTCTTGAGAGACCTTAAAAGTGTGGTTTTGAGCTCTATATCTTCCATTTCTGACATTTGCGTCCTGTTTCTTTGTCTCTGCATTTTTTTATCTTTTCTTGGTGCACCCCCTAGTGGTCTTTGTGCGCAGTCTTGTAGTTAAGCCTTGATTGTTGTCGGTAATACCAGGGGTGATTTGACCTCCAGGCTAACTGGCTATGAGAGTCCGCTGTGTCTGCAGTGGGAGAGCTTCTGTGCTGGATCTCTAGGGCAGTGCTAATCTAGCCTTTGCCTGAGGCTATCAGGCAAATGGCTCTGCGCAGGGCTTGGGCAGGGCGGGTCCCTGGGGATTTACAGGGCGGGCGGAGCAAGCAGTTATGGCTGCTCTCAGTTCCGTCCCTAGGGGCTCTGCCTCTCAGAGTCCCAGCAACTGCTGCAAACCTCGGAGAGAAGGCTGCCTTGGATTTCTGACCGAAGCCAGACAGTCCCGCTTCTCCTGTTTGAGTCTGGGTCCCCAGAGACTCACCCGGATCTGGAGCTCAGAGTCTGAAACTCCCTCCCGATTGAAAACAACAACCGCGCCCTCCGCAGCCAGCCCGCTCCACGCGCGCACTCCACACCTGAGTATTTCACTTCAGCACTGCGCCTCCTCTGAGTCTGGGTATGATATTCTCTTTCCTCCTAGTTGTAGAATTTCCACTCAGCCAGCCTTCCTGTGGTTCTGCTCCTTTTCTCTTAATGTCAAATAGTTTCACCCACTACAAAGCCCACAGAGAAGACTACCCCAAAGACATTCCAAGAAGACAAACTCAATAACATGAGAATTAGTACAAGTAAAACTACAGGATGGCCACTGGATAGAGCCCCAGCTTTCACAGGTCACAAAGTGCAGTATTTAGCCATGAACACCAAAACCAAGAGCTTATGCTTCCTCCTGATATTTTACTAGAAGCCTGTTGCACGAAGAGATTTGTGCACTAGGCCTTGCCTTCTGGCTTCGGGCACTGGTTTTCCTCCGGCACCCGGGACCCAGGCCTTCACTCTGGCCGGAGCCGCCTTCCATCCTCCGTCTTCGTGGCCCCAGCCAAAGCCGCCTTCTGTCTTCCATCTTTGCTGCTCTGGCTCGCCTTCAGTATTTGCTCCACCACTTAGAGCCCACATATGCAAATTAATTGCCATCTTTGTTGGTGGTTAATTTGCATATCATGCTGGTTAGCCCATGGGAGGCATAGTGAAGGTACGGTCAATTACCCTGTTTGTCTATTATTAGATAGGATTCCTTTCACCCCTTTCTTAAGAGAGAACGTTTACCCTCTTATGCTAAGATCACATTTTAACACATTTTTTGCGGGTAGTTTTTATCGCGCGCTAACAGGTGGCACGGGCCATTTTTGCTAATTTTTTGCACAAATGGCAACATTCAGTAAAATTACGATAACTTTAGTTTACGTATTTATACGTTACCCGCATTCTACCGCTAGTCTATAAAAAACGTACTAATATGTGTCCTGCGCTCTACTACCAGTCAACATAAAACATATAAGTAAAATGTATAAATACGTTTCCCGCATACAATGTGTTAAAAATGTGAAGAGTTTACACATTCAAGTTTGAGCACTGAAAATGAGAACTGTCTTACCCATTTTTCCATCGCCAGCACCTAGCACTGGACCTGGCCCACAGTCACCATATGCATTTCAGCAACAATTCCAAGACATCAACTGGATGTCCAACAATTCAATTAAATTGTGACATTATCTACCCAGAGTTAGCACAATTCCCACACATTCAGGGCTCTGATCCAGAAGATTGCCCTCTCTCAGATGTTAGCCATAAGTCTCTGGTGTCCCCAGGCTACCTACCTGCACCTCTGCCCAATTGGATTCAAATTCAGATGTTCTCACAACACCCTTCAGATTTGATCATTTTTAGAAATGCCTTACAGCACTCGCTGAAAGCACTATACTTACAATTAACATGTTAATATAAAAGACACTGCTTAAGAACAGCCAAATGCAAGAAATAAATGCACTAGGGAAGAGGAGTGCAGAGCATCCATCCCTGTGGACTCAGGTTGTGCCACCCTCCCAGCACATTGCACAATATGTTCAACCTAGGGTCTCACTGGTCAGAGTTTTTACTGAAGTTTCACTAGGCTGGCATGACTGAATCACTGGCCACAGGTCTGAATTCAAGCTCCAGCTCCCCTTCTTCGGCACCCCTAGAGGTTGGGAGGTCAGAAGGTGGTGGCAACGTTCCAGCCTTCTAATCATGTGCTTGGTCTTTCTGGCCCCTCCTTTGAAACCATCTAGGGACCCACCATGAGTTACCTTGTTAGCATAAACTGAGATATGGTGGAAAGGGACTTGTTATGAATAATGAAAGACACTCCTATCCTGAAAATTTCAGGAGTTTATGAAACTCTGTGTCAGGAACTAGGAATAAAGACCAGTTTTAATCCTTATCACACCAGTTGAGATACATTTGCCAAATTGAATTGAGTTGGCTGCCGTCAAATTCCTATTAGTCACTTTATAACAAATAATGAAAGGGTCTTCAGGTCTAGGATCAAAATGCTCCCACTAGAAGTAATGATCTTTAAGCTCTTCCTTGAACATTCATTTAAAGCACAGCTTAAATAATTCCCAGCTGAAAGCCTGAATTTAAGTCCCTTTTTAACTACAGATGATAAGAAATAAATTCTGCCACCCGAGATGGGCAGTTAAAGCTTTAGTATATTTACTGCAAACATTTTATATCACCTTTGAAGTTGATATGTAGGAATACAAAATACCTTTATGGTCCAGACTCCAAGTGAATATACTGCCCTTCCTGCTAGAGTACATATCAAGCACTTTGAATTTTATCAAGGTAAGCACACCATAGAATAAAACATCTTTCTATGTATCTGACCAGTGTTGTTTTTAACTATGAAAATGGAATAAGAGGATAGAGATGTACAGCTGTTATGCCTCAAGGCTTACATTATTTTGATTAGAAGAAAGAAAAGCTGCCAGGAAAGGTTTGCTTTTGTATGGAAAATTTTTTTAGATAGATGATAAAGATTTACATTTTTGTGTACATACATGTGCAAATATATGAATGCATGTATTTGAATATAAAGGAAGTCAGTGAGCCTTTTTCTGCAGAGGTACAAATAGTAAACATTTTAGGCTTTCTAGGCCATATTGCCTTTGTCACAATTACTCAACTCTGCCATTGTAATGCTAAAGCATTCATAGGCATTTCATAAAGGAATAGTCATGGCTAGGCTTTGATAAAACTTTATTTATGGACACTGACTTTTGAATTTTATGCTAATTTTTATGTCACAAAATAATATACTTCTTTTGCTTTTTCAACTATGTAAATATGTAGAAGCCATTTTTGCTGCCAGACCATACAAAAAGAGGCAACAGGCCATAGGCTGCTGGCCCTTGTAGACAACAAAGGTTAATCTAGTGATGATGTCTCTTGGCTCAGGTTGAATAATCTGAGTGAAGCTGCATTAGCTGGGGACTCTAACAAGTGAGTTATTTGAATTCCACTGGATGTTAAAGGTGTCCTCATAAATAGTATTATCTCTCAAACTGTCCAGCCCACTCTCCCACCCTGCTCCCTTCTCTCTCTGCCTTTTGTCTCTATCTCATTCTTGAAAGATAAGAGGGACTTAATGGCAAATGTGCCCCAGATACATCCAACATTGACTGTTCATACTATTAATATCAAGGTAACTGCTAATGACAGCTTCTTTCACTGAGTCATAATTCATGTCCCTGTTAAAGGCTATCCGATCCGATGAGTTGTACATATTTCACTCTGAATATGCTAACATTGTCAGTTTATATCAAAAGAAAACCACAACTTATTTCTTTCTTAACTTGGGAGTTAAGGGGAAAAAATGCCTCTGTTGGGTGCTGAGGGTAGCGGTTTGGGAATCCAAAGGCCAGGAAAATATCTCTGACTCTGAAAGATTAAATCCTGTTCAAATCTCAACCAAACTACCTCTTAGAGATTCTGTTCAAGTCAATGCGGGTGTCCTATGGCAACATGGCCGTGTTTTTTATGTACTAGCTTCAGAATTTCAAGAGATAGCTTTCCTTTACAAATATATTTCAGGAAGTGGTTGTATATTTTAAAGCAATTTCTAAAACTCTGTTTAAGTGACTGGGTTCATCAATCAGAAAGCCTGAAGGCAAGTGGGGAAAAAAGGCAAAGTCTTTTTTATTATTGTTATTGTTATTAAAGCAGGAGAAATATCTGAGCCCCAAGGCTCAATTTGTGAAGAGCATGATCCACGGGACTCCTGTTCAAGGTAGGCAGCTGCTGAGACACTTCAAAAGATCATCTTTATTGTAGAACAATTGCATGACCCAGTTTCCTGGTCAGCCACACGCTTTTGTAGAAACTTCAGGAACTGATGAAAGAACTCAGCAAAGTTAGCATGTGCACTTTCATCTGGGGCTATCAGGAGGGGAAATATGAAAAGGTTCCCAGGTCCCTTGCATTTAGCACTACCAGGTCTACTGGCACAGAAGCAAAGAATGAAACAAAAGATACGAGCATGTTTGAAAAAGCAGTGTCTGACATTTGGCAAATGTGCTTGCTATTAGGGTTGCTATAACACAGGCACCCCTCTGCATACATAGTCTGTCTTTTGCCTATCAAAATATTTTGATATCATAATAAAATCCTACTGCAAAGTACATTTTGGCCATGAGTAAGGACTCACTGCTTTGGCATAAAAGATATTCTTCCACCTAGTCTTATGTCTCCTTGAGAAACAAAACTTGTTGGTGCATGAGCATCTAAACAATATTTAATTTGGAATTCCGACATGCATCATAAAACTAACATAAAGAGCAACAATGTATGTTTTAATGATTTCGAGGGGAAAAGCACATTTCCATAAACAGCTCTAAGTTAAGTTCCATTCATTGCATGCTGGAAAATATGACATCTTTAAGCAAAGAAGTCTTCAGCGTTTTATTTTAAGCATCTGTGTACTTACATTTATTCATAAAAAGAATCTTTCAAAAGAGCTATTTGGTTTTAGAATTTTCTCTCCCAGTGTTTTTTTTTCCTCTCTCTAGGTTCATTTTGGAGAACATCATCTGAATTCACTTTTAGCTCTACTTATTGTGTAAGTTTCCAAGGGCTGCTGTAACAAAGAACCAAGAACTACGTGGCTTAAAACAATGGAGATCTATAGTCTCGGCATCCTAGAGCCTAGAAACCAAAATCAAAGGGTCCATAGGGCCATGTTCTCTCTGAGGGCTACAGGTAAATCCTTCCTGGAGTCTTCCAGCTGCTGGTGTTTTTCAACAACCCTTTATTTCTAGACTTGTACATAGATCACTACAGTACATGGGCGTCTTCTCCCTGTGTATACTCACATGGTTGCCCCTCTGTGCATGTCTGTCTCTGTGTTCAAATTTCCATTTTTTTAGAAGAAGACCAGTCACATTGAATTAGGGCCCATCCTAATGAGCTCATTTTTACTTGATTACCTCTGTAAACACCCTATTTCCAAATAAGGTGATATTCTAAGATATAGGTGTTAGGACTTCAACACATCTTTTGATGTTGTATAAAAATCAAATTTTAATACATGTGCATGGGGAATTCACAATCAAACCATGACACTTGTAATATTTACAGTGTGACTGAAAAAAAAAAACAAAAACTCAAGAGCAGCAAAGAAGGTACTAAACTTTCTAAGTTATTTCCAGTTGCCTTAGGCCTTCACAAGTTGGAGTGACTGCCCACAAATGTAAATTTGTAGGCTGGCTGGACTAAGGCTTGGTCTAGCTAACTGCAGAAGGGGAACAGGTCTGTGTCTATTTTTTGCAAAACTTTTTCTTCAGGTTCCCAATAAGATATCTGGGCACATATTCTGACCTTCTGTTAGAATTTACTTCAAGGCCCTCCAGGTCCCAATAGCCACAATGACTACAAATGAGCCAGCTCCAACGGAGCAGAGAAGTCCAAACTGCACTATTCTATAAACCCTCTGATGAAACATCACTCCTGGCTGACACTGTGGCATTGAGAAACACCATGGTTCACAGACCCATAAAGCCTTTGGCGTGTGCAAGCCAAGAAGAGAAGCTTTAAAAGAAAGGAGACCTGCAACACCTTGATTTTGGACTTCCAGCCCCCAGAACTGTGAGAATATTAGTTTCTGTTGTTTAACAGTCAGTGGTATTGTGTTATAGTAGCCCTGGAAAACTAAATGTATCTAGAAAATAGGCCGATAGATCAATAGTGTGGGGGTTAAAAAAAATTAATGATTTTCCTTCCACCTTCTAAATTCTCCCTGCTGGCCTAATAAGCAAATTAACAGACAGATTAATAAGATAAAAATCAAATTTTAATACATTTACCTTGGGTATTCACATAAACATTAAAATTCCAAAGACAGTGAGGCAACATTGGTATATATGACATTTGGACAAAGGGTAACTGTGGAGTGGGAATGGAGTCTTAGATTTTAGAAGTGAGAATGGGTGATTTACTGGAAGAGGAAGAGCAGAACACACATGGGCAGGAAAATTCTTGCTAGACAACTCAGAAACAATGGGACACATGGTATATGTAGCTGACAGGCTGTTGGCTGAAGCCCTCCTATTTACCACACTTAATTCAAATTAAGCTAAAGAGAACATCCTAAGATTCTTTTCTTAAAGCAGGTTTTTCTACCTGAATCTCTTGGGTAAGAAGTGAGGGGGGTCAAAGTTTCTTTCTGAGTCTTATTTCATAACAAACACTTTAAAGTCAATATTCCAAAAAGGGAGCTACAGGGTGAAAACTTTGGTTCCCTTAAATAGATAGATAAATGATAGATAGATAGATAGATAGATAGATAGATAGATAGATAGATAGATCTTGTATGGAGGATGTAGTGATTGGTGTTTCACTCAGGTTGTAAATTTCCATTGGGTTAGATGGGAGTACAATCCTCAGTGTACTCAGCAAATATCTCTACATGACAAACAATCATACAAATTCCAGCAGCATATAAAAATAAACATTATTTTATATTCACACATTAGGCGACTGGCTGCGGTTTAGTTAATTTTGTCTGAACTCCTTTGACTTAGCTCTAGTTTGCAAGTTAGGTTCAGGTCTGGTATTTTTCCAGTACTCACATCTACTGGGAGCAGCAGACCAACCATGATAGCACTTTTTAAGGCGCTGCTTGAGTCATGTCCACTAACATCCCATTGGCCACAATATCAAGCTCAAAGTTAAGGGAGACTAAGTACACTTCACCCACCAAAAAGCCATGGTGATGGCATAATATATAACACTACTTAAGAGGGAATAAAGAATTAGATTAATTATTTGATCTACCACATATATATTCCATCAGTGTATTTTTAGGGGTTGAGTGCCTGTGGACTTGGTCTTAATAAATAAACCTTACTATCCTGCATATCCTGTATAATAAAATCCTAATATGCAAATCGACCAAATGGCAGAACGACTGGTCGCTATGATACACACTGACCACCTGCATTGAGCGTCTGCCCCACCCCCCCCCAGAGGGAGGTGACTGGTGGAGGTGGCAATTGGGGGCGGGGCTGGCCAGTGGGTGGCACCAGGCTGCCAGCCAAGGTGGATGCCAGTGGGGACCCCCTGATCGTCCCACCCACCAGTTGCCCCACAGATGGCCCTGATTGCCGGCCAGGCATAGGGACCCTATCCTATATAGTGGGAACAGTCTCTTAGATTTAAAAATTAAAACTTGGCAAGGCTACTCTAACACTGAAAAAAACAGGATGATGCAGCAATGACATGCATAGACTCTGGCTTGCACATTTTGTGGTCAGCCCTGATTCTGACACTTATAACTGTGTGACAAAGCCAATTACTTAATTCTCTCTGCTTTAGTTTTTCCACCCATAAGATGGGGAAAATGGTACTACTGCCTCAGAAGGATGTTATGTACTACTTTTTATAATCAGGGCAAAAAAAAAATGTAGCTGCCCATACAACAGCAAGATGCCTTTTACCTATATGAAAAGTATAGTCACTGGTGCATGCAGCATCCCAGATTGTGATAGGGATGTCCAACTGCCGGTTTAGGCCCAACATCCCCTGAGCAGTCCCTGATTGCGAGAGGATGCAGGCCAGGCTGAGGGACTTCCCCACCCCACCTCTGTGCATGAATTTCATGCACCAGGCCTCTAGTCTAAAATAATTGTCTCTCACAAATTTCTGTGAAGCAGTTGTTTCTCATTGCTGAGCTAATTTCCACAAAAAGATAAAAGTCTTTTAACTAGAATTAAAATTACAACACAGCAGCCATGAAGCCCACATAGTGTTTTGTTTATTTGTTTAGTTAATTGCAAATATTTAAAAGTACTTCACATTAAAATTCAGTTTCTTCTAATAAACTCAAAAATATGACAACACTGAGCATCAAGGCAACAATCACCAGAAATGAAGTTGCATCTGCTCTTTTAGATTCTGCTCTCTCCTGATGCCATATAAGGTGACTTCTCTTATTTAGACATTGTGCTTGTCTCCTACTGGTATTCGAGTTTAGACCCCCAATATAGATCATCCAGCTACAACATTCTGAGATTCTAAATTGAGAGAGGATATACTTCCAAGACAAACTCATTCCCAGTGTTGCTCTTCAAACAGTCTCTGTGTTTGACAACATTCAAGTTTGAAGGGAATTTCTAGTTACAACTTTTGCCTTGCACATAACATATATTCTTCCCACTCTTTATTCACAATCATAAGGAAATGCCTTCTGAGCCACAATACTCTAGATTTCTATGTAGGGCTGTTCTCTTAAAGGTGATGCTAGAGGCATCCTGCTCTGGGACTGGTTGGGAGCTCATCCTACATAGAAACACAGGTAGAGATATTTCCAGTGTTCTTTCCTTCCCATACAGCTTCCCCAATCCATTGGCAATCCCTTCAAAAGAACCATATCCAACTAGCTGCCCAACCTTTGAAATCGGCCTGTCTTTGGGACAAGCTACGGTGATGAGTGGACTTTCAGATGTGCTCTGCTACCCAACACTTCATCCACATTATGAACACAGCTCTAGGAGTGGTATCTCTCACAATCATCCTCAGAGAAAAGACGTTGGAACAAAAATCACAGACAGGAAAGGAAGAGTTAAGAGATTTGAAGACAGTTGGTTTTGTTATTGTTTATTGATTTGGGTTGGGTAGCTTCCCTGGTAAAGAGACAAGAGAGAAAAAAAAAGAGGGAGCATTATTTAAGAGAGACCGGGAAAACCAGAAGTACTACGAAAAGCAAGTTGAAGAAAGAGAGATTGAGGCCTTTCCTTCATTGACCCCTTTGCATACTGATTAGAATCCTATGTAAAGGTACCCTTCCTGGAGCTGGAAATAATATATCTAAGACTTCTGTAATTAAATTTATTTATGGATTTTTTTTTCTCATTTAATCTTTTTAAATGTCTGATCTTATTTATTTGTTACCCTTACCAAATCATATTTTGACTGGCTGAGACTTAGAGGTAGAAGGTCTCAGAAAGACAGCCTCTGTCTCTTGGCTCAGTTTCTGGCATTTTTCATTAGCCTGCTTCATTCTCTTGGCCAAAATTATAATAATCTGTAGTCTTGTCCTTATTTTTCTTAGTATACTGTTTCTTCAGAGCAAGACACTGACATTTGTGTTGAAGGACACATGGGATAACAAAACACTGAACCTTGAGCATTTGACCCTGGGTTTCTTACCTTCTTTGTTCAGGGGCATTACCCTCTTTAGAGAGATTGAAAGCTTGCAGAATCTAACAGGGCCCCCCGCCACAAGGCACAGTGGTTATCAGTCAGTCAGGAATATCCTTGTCTTTCTTTCTTTCTTTCTTTCTTTCTTTCTTTCTTTCTTTCTTTCTTTCTATTCTTCCTTTTTTTTTTTTTTTTTTTTTACAATAACCAAGTTGAGGACACTCAGATTAGCATCTACAGTGCTGCTTTGAACAAATTTGTGCTTTCTTTCTCCTGTTTTCTTTGGTCTATAACAGGAATGCCCGTCCCCTCTTACCCAGTGGTAGTCAGACATAGTGATAGGTTAAGATAGCCCATTTCATGGGGAAACTTTGTGGTTCCCTTCACTGATCTGAAGCACACACTCTTCACCCAGAACATCTGCAGCAACTTCTGTGTCCATACCCTTCCCATAAAGTAATGAAGTTTGCATTCATCATCCAGTCAGATGAGTTTCTGGCAGCCAGTGGCTGGGAAGGAGATGTTCAACTTCCTCCTGAAGCAGCTGATCACCACCAAGATGCCACGAAAAAGAGCTTACCTCATTTAATCTTCACCACAATCCTTTACTGTGCATCATCATCCCATTTTATGTATGAGAAACATAAGCTCAGAGATATTTCTAAAAATTGTTCATTCCATAAATGGTAGAGGCAAGATTTGAGAATATGTCTCAGCTGCCCCAGACACTGCTCCTTCCACTGTAGGAAACCTGTCATCTTTAGATAAATAGGTGGGGTTGGAACTAAGTTATCAAACTGTCAAAACACTTCTCCAAATTCACACAACTACTAAGCAGCAAAGCCAGGATTTGAAACCACTCTTTCTGACTTCAGGTCTTAAATTCTTAAGCACTTTGATGACTAGGATTTTTAAATCTTCCCATATAAGTAGATATCATTCCAGAGCATATAACTATTGAGAGAAAATAAAGGAAGAATTATTTACCTATCAAATTAAAATGAGTAATTCTGGCATATATGACTCCAGTATTCAGGTACAGATTAGGGAAAGAGTGAAAACCTCTGTGATAGCTCTAGCTGTGTGTGTGTGTGTGTGTGTGTGTGTGTGTGTGTGTGTGTGTGTGTTTTAGGGGTGTAGAGTTGAGATGTCTGATGGAGGCAGTGATCCTGAGGTCAGGAGATATTCCTGCATCTGATACCTGGTAGATGGATATAGGCAGGTCCCACCAGTGCAGTAGAGAAGCAGGTCCAGGGTTCATAGGATCAAAAACCAAGAATTAAAGTAAAAATAAAGCAGAGGTGATGACAGTATCCAAAGTTGAAAGAATGCTCTACATATTATTCTTTAAACATTATGTCTCCTACTTTGTGGTTGAAGAAATTGGGGTTGAGATAATTTAGAGTTAGAATGTGGCAGAACCAAGAGTCAAACCCCAAAATGCCTGGGTCCTAAAGTAGCAAGATGAGGGAAAGGAGCTTTTGAGAGCAGGAGGATTCAGATGAATCTAGGCTTAGGAAATTTACCTAGGCTCAGTGAAAATAGAAGGCCAATTGTCATTAGCATGGCCTTATAAAGGAAGTATCCCACAGTCACATTCTGGGAGATGACAGAACACTTATCACTTGTTTTTAAAGAAAGCCAATTAAACTTTATGATGTAAAGACAAAGAAGAAAAGCAGTAGATTAAACATTTCATTATCCTGGGGGAAATGCTAAAATAAACTATTCCAGCAAAAGAAGGAAGGAAGGGAGGAAGGAAGGGAGGGAAAGAGGGAGGGAGAGAGGGAGCAAGGGAGGGAGGGAGCGAGGGAGGGAGGGAACAAGGGAGGGAGGAAGGGAGGGAGGGAGGGAGGAGAAGGGGAGATGTAGTGGGATGTAGGGGAGAGAAAGGGAAATGAGTGAGAGATGATGAAAGGGAGGATAAAAGAGGAAAAATGAAAGAAGGATGGAAAAGGTGGAGGGAGAGAGAAAGGAAAGGTTGGAGAAAGAAAGGAATGAAAAAAGAGAGAATTTTAAAGAACGTGGGATCCATCACAAGTCAGAACCCTCAGCAGTAAATCTACAGACAGCTGTCATTAAAGGTTATTTTCAGATAACAAATTTAAGTACACCCTTTTCTCATCTGTGCCCATGTAGATCATGAGTTCTGGAGATCATTATCTACAATACATACATAATTCTGATAATTCTTCAAGGACTTAGAACATTACTGTGCATACAGTGGGAGTTGAATAAATAAAAGGTTGACATTGATTGATAGTCTCTTCCCTAAAGGAAATTGATCTCCAATTCAAATCTTCAACAAAACACTGAGCAAGGTTAATCTTCATATCCCCACAGATGGAGACTAATGGGATAGGCCTAAGTAGGCAGAAATGCATCAGGAAACCAAATTGGGAAATGATAGCTATTGTCACCTAGGGAATTGCTAAAAGTGGATGTCACTCATGGCCCCTGGCTCCAATGTCTGAATATTTTTATTTTTCTCCACAAAAACATCATAAACTGGTAAAAGAACACTGACAGAAGTGAAAAATGCATACAAATAAAATTTTTAAAAATTATTGAAAGCTGGCATTAGCAAGTTGATCATGAACAACTCTTAGTTTCTTGCTTTTGAAAAATGGTAGCTGCTGAGATCCTGTAGGTAGATGAAAGACAGCTCCTCCTCTTCACCCTCACACCAAGTCAAAGACAAAACACTGTCATAGACACAGACAAGTATTAAAGCAACATACCTCAGCCAAAGGGGCCCAGGTACTCTGTAAACAAACATCCATCAGCAATTGACACTAAGTAGTTCCTACAACCTGTTCTGCATATTTGAAGAAGTCCGAACTCTGTCCTTTCTGGTGCTCCTGAATATTTTACCCAGTCCATGTACCTTTTTAAAGAAATTTTTACTGAATTTACTGGGATGACATTGGTTAATAAAATTATATAGATTTCAGGCATACAATTCTATAATATCTACATGATTCTGAATCATTTACATAAGACAAGGGTCATTTCTTCATTCTTCTAATGACATGGAACATTATTATTTTTCCTACTTCTAGTTTTTTTGATATATGACCTTTCATCAGTTTTCTAGAGAAGAAAATATGACTTTATTTACTACATGATGTAGATCTTACTCTTCCAGAGATGACTTTTCTCATTCCAGTCAACTCTCCAAAGATGAAAAAGTGACCCTGTGAGATTATAAAAATAATCCTCAGATATGTTTATATTCCCTATGAGATCTGAAATGTAAGGTAACAGAGAAAGAAACTGGTATATATTTATTCCCAATAACCTTCTCATGTTTGTTCCCTTTATTACTATAAAAAAGATAAATCCAGGGTCCATTCATCTATCCAAATGCAAATTAGAGAAACATAGGCCCTAGTATCTTCTGAAGCCTGACAGAATACTGCAGAAACCAGACAGCTTTATGTAGCCCCAGAAGCCTGTTTGCTTCCAGAGCATTCCTGTCCAGGACCACGGGAAAAGTTTGGGTAGTGTGGCGACCAAGAGCTGCAGTTATGACCAGTTAGGAATACATGGTTTGTGAAGGATAAGT
The DNA here is from genome assembly GCF_964212035.1 of Myotis nattereri. Classification (NCBI taxonomy): domain Eukaryota; kingdom Metazoa; phylum Chordata; class Mammalia; order Chiroptera; family Vespertilionidae; genus Myotis; species Myotis nattereri. The sequence goes on from NC_138087.1 coordinate 49,044,262, forward strand.
AGCAGTGAAATAGCAGATCCATAGGAACAGTACTTCTCAAACGTCAATTGTAAGGGAATTAATTACCTGGGAGCTTACAAAAATACAGTTTCTTCTCAGCAGGTCTAGGGTAGGGTTGAGAGTTTGCATTTCCAGTGAGTTCCTAGGTGATGTCAATACCGATGGCTCAAGATAAGGAGCAAGACATTAGGGACAAGTGGTAGTTCTTACAATGATCTCTGGAGGACATTTTAAATACAATATATTTTGAGTTTCAGGTCAATGTACTATGGACCTCAAAAGTATATATATCTTTTAAATATCTGGATAAAGTCATACTGTTTTAATTTTTTTTTTTGGTAGAAAAATATAGCATACATAAAATATGAGCAAATCATCCTTCATGGATTTTTCACAAAACCATTTAGCCACCAACCACACCAAGAAAGAGAATATTACCAGAACCCCAGAAGCCTCTGCACACCCAGCTCTAAATCACTCCAACTGCCCCTGCCTTCCCAAAGGCACCACCATCCTGACTCCTGGAAGCAGAGTGTAGTTTGTTGCAAACTTTATATAAACTAAGTTGTGCAGTAAGTACTCTTTTGTTTCTGGCTTCAGTCACCATATGTTAGTGATATTCATCCACAGGAGTATGCAGTTTGTTGTTTTTCATTCTTCTATACCAGGGTCAACAACGTTTTTCTCTAAAGGGTCAGATAGTCAACATTTTCAGCTTTGGCAGCCATAAGGACTTTTTTTTTCGCAACTTCTCAACTCTAGCGTGACACAGCCCCGGACAATCCATAAACAAATAGGCCTGGCTCTGCTCCAATTAAATGTTAGTTATAAAGGCAACCACACGTCAAATTTGACCTGTGGGTCATAGTGCACTGACCCCTGCTCTATCATAGTCTATTTGTAAAGCTTAATCACAATTTATTTCTCCATTTCTGCTTTCTTTTATTTTTCAAGCACATGTTGACTATTTTTTTTAATCACCTCTCCATTTTCTTCTTAATGAGTGGATTAGTCTTTTATTGAAATTACTACAAATTTAGCAACTTAAAACAATACAGATTTTTTTTTTAATCTCCCAGTTCTGCAGGTCAGAAGTATGGGTGGGCTCAAGTAGTTCTTCTCCTATAGGTCTCACAAGACTGGAATCAAAGTGTTGGCTGGCCTGGGATCTTATCCAGAGGCTCTGGGACAGAAATTGCTTCCTAGATCATTCTGGTAGTTTGTAGAAGTTGGTTCCTTGCAGTTATAGAACTAAGAATCCTGTTTTCTTGCTGGATGTGCACTGGATGTTGCCTTTAGCTTCTGGAGATCTCTCTTTAGTCCTTGCACATAGACTCCTCCATCTCAGAGCAACAATACACCAAATCCTCCTCACACTTGAAATCACTCTTCTAGAAGTTTTATGGTTTTACATTTAAATGTGCAACCTTGCCCAGACAGCATGGCTCAGTGGTTGAGCATTGACCTATGAACCAGGAGGTCACAATTCTATTCCCGGTCAGGCCACACTCCCAAGTTGCGGGCTCGATCCCCAGTCTGGGGTGTGATTCCCTCATCATTGATGTTTCTATCTCCCTCTCCCTCTCCCTTCATCCCTTAAATCAATAAAAATCTATTTTAAAAACATAAATACATAAATAAATGTGCTACCTTCCTCAATTAATTTAAGATACAGTATGTAGGAGTGGTGAAGAATCATTCTTTTTTCCATATGGATATCCACTTGACCCAGCACTATTTATTGGTAAGATTATCCTTTCTCCACTGCTCTGCAGTGCCAAATCAATCAGTGGGCATGGATATGCGAGTTTATGTTTGGACTACTTGTTCCACTGGTCTAGTTCCCTATCCTTACACTACAATGTGCCTCCTGGTAGGGAGGTTGAAAGGATGGCCTCTAACCAGTGAAACTACCAATGCTGACTATGAAGAACCTAGGATTCACTGTATTAATTAATTGGCTATGGTCAGTCTGCTATGCAATGATAGGTAATGTTGAACTTTATCCTGAAGGCAAAAAGGAGGTAGTAAAAGCATTTAAACAAGCAATTAGCTTTTTTATTGTTTTTCAATAAAACTGTTAGGTGGGAACAATATAGAAGAGTTTCACCATTAAATTGTGTTTTAAACAAATATACTAACAATTATAGAGAAGAGGGGTTATGAATCTGGAGTTTATTAAAGTGGTCAAGACTAGAGATGACAGGGTCCTGAGAAGGGCTTGTGACAATGATGGTGTGAATATGGAAGATTTAATGGATGCTGTTTAGAGACTAATTATACCTGGAGTGTTGACTCCAATGATGAGAGAGATGGTACCTAGCAATGCTGCTAATAAAGAATTCAGGAGAAGTTATGAATTGAGGACTGAGTATGTTGAGTTAAGTTGTTGATAATATATCTAAATGTAAATATTTCCCAGAGAGAAAGAGGGGCTGGTGCTCAGCAAAAAATCAAAGCTGGAAATAGATTTGGGGGAGTTTCCTGCATTTAGATAATTGGAGCCATGATTAGATCCGATCATCTAGGGAATGTGTACAAAGCAAGAAGGAAAGCCTACTGTGGATAGACTTTTGGTGAATTTCACCATCCACGGGGCATTCTAAGGGGGTGGGAGGGAGAAACTGATTTGGTGTAAAGCAGAAAGGGAATCAGGAACAAATAATAATCTCTTTTATATCCACCTTATGTTACAGCTTACTCTGCAATTATAGCCATCTTAAAATAACTGCTCTACTTAAAATATATAATGTTGCACAGAAAAAAATATTGACCTTGTCTTTGTCCTTTTCTATAAGAATCCATTAAAATAATGTTTTCTATAATAGAAGCATTACCTATAATGTTAATCTAAGTGTATGACCATACCAGAGATTAAATTGATGAGAAAGACATTCCTAAATGATAATAATAACTTTCATGATGCAGTGAGGTAGCCTCATTTTATTTTCAGTAAAAACAGACAAGTGGAATAGAAAAAGCCTCAGCTGGAATCACATGCTCAGGATTGCAAAGAATAAAGGAAATGTTCCTTGTTGCATGGATATGGTTAAGGTGAGATGGTTAGGCTGGGAGGGAATTGGTGTTCGGATCACAATGCAGGGTTCCATTTGCATGCCCTGGTGGATGTTGGGTACTCCCAGCTTTTGATGATGAGGTTGGGAGTTCCTAGTGATCTCCCTGCAATTTCCTAACAGGGTCTATACAATGAAATGCCTGCAATGTAGATAAAAGTGAAAAGCAAGGCATGCTGGGACAGGAAAGCAAAACCACTCAGCCAGCTCAGCTGTCCTCAACCTGTGAAGCGTCTGTTGCCCTCCAGGCTCTTGAACACAACAACCAAAAGCCATCAGTTCAGGGGTCCTTGTTCATTTCATGCAGTGAAGTTGTTGCTTCACCCACCGGGCAGCAAAACAATATAAAACTAGAGGAGGGAATCAAATCAATAGCCGGTCCAGCAGGAGACAGTGTGTGTTCTCCTCTGAGCTGTTAGCAGGTGCTCTGGGTGAATACAGATACGTTGATAAATGGCTGATTCGATAGAGTGGTAGCAAACACATGCTTTGCCAGAGATGACTTTTTAAGTCACCATGCATCAAACAGACATTGTCAGCCTTTGAGGCTAAAGCTGTGAAGCCTTGTTGTGCTCTTTGAACTACCTCTGAGACCCAGAGTCTGAAAAGGGCCTGAGTGCTCCTCCGAATCTATTGGGAGGATTGAAAGCTCAAAGAGGAGCGCCATCCTATCCAGGGGGGAAATGCACTGATGGAAGGAGCCAGTGTGAACTAGTCTTTAATAATTACCAGAAAGCTGGAACCGACTGGTGTTTTGCTGAGCTATATTTTATCTTTATTGGATTAACTGTGACACAGTAGGTTATGTCAAAGGGAATCTGCATGAATATTAAAAGTAAATGTGGTGTGAATAATAGATAACTTACATTAGATGCACCAGCATGCAGTAATTTTTATTCACCTACATAATTAGATTAAAACAAATCTGCTGAATAAAATACATTGTCTTACTATAATCTGGTTTGAAAACACCCAAAATTTATGGGCAAAGGATGTTTGCTGATATTTTACATATAAATACATAATTCACCCCAAGAAATGTTTTCCAAAAGGTTCATGGTAGTTATGAGACTGGGTGGTTGTGAATGTGAACTGTCTAGAGCCAGTATGAAATACCCTTTAGGTCAAATAAGACTCTTACAATGTTGACACCAGAGCAAAAAGGCCAACATGTGTTTTTTATGTTCATGTCTGGGCAATTACAAGGGACAATAAATGACTCAAGAAAACTTACTGCAGAAAAGTCCTTTTCTGCAAACTGACAATCCACCTGTTATTATTTTCAAATGTCTGTTTTCTTTTCTCCACTTTAGTTCTGGAAGATAAACTTGTTCTTAAGGCAAGTTATGTTCCTCTTTGGGGCTGGGGAAAGCTGGCATTAAGATTTTTCTGGTACACCTCCCAGCCTCCCAGTCTTTAAGCCAGTATCTTCCCACTTTGCACCATTGTCTCCCATATGCTGTTTCCCATTGCAAAAAACAAAAAACAAAAACAAAAAAACAGCTGGAATCTGCTATAACAAGAGGTGGGTTCCAACACTGTCTAATTCCACCCACCTATGGATGCTGGGGACTCCCCCATGAATCTCTCTCAGCACCTGGAGGCTTCTGGATATCCTGGGCCATGCAGAGAAGTTTGAGTGTGGCTCAGCAAAGTCTGTGGGAGGAGGGGACCTCACTTCTGCTGGGTGATACCCAGGCAATATGCTGGCGGATACAGGTAGAAGGCTCTCCCAGAGAGCCACATGGCTCATCAGGCGAGTGAGGAGTGCGTTTACTCTGGAATTGATGGAGGGGCTGCCAGTCCTAGCTGGTCCCCCACAGCTCTCTGCTCTGGTGCTCGCAAGAAATGGTGTTGGGCACTTTCTGCTGACCCTGCTTTCCTCATGTAGTACCAGGTTCCCTCCGGATCGATCCTGCAGCTCCTCTTCCCCTTTCTCCTCCCAGTGCACGTGGACTCCGTGGCCACATGCTCCGATTTGCCTGGGTCACGTTCTAGCTTACTCATTTGGTCCCAGGAAAAGGAATGATAGTGCCCTTTTTGCTCTCAACAGTGACCTGTTCAGACATTGAGTTATGTGGCCACCCTAACCTTGTCCCGTCCTGCTGGGAGGTCATTGTGTGAGTCCCTCAGTCTTCTCTTGTGATCTGTTGCTCCAGCACAATCTGATTCCCTGCCTCCTTTAGGGCCTTACGCTTGGATTTTTAAGAATCTCTCTCTTTCTCTTTCTCTCTCCCCACCCCCACAAAATTAATTCTTGCAAATGCAACATTTGGCTATCCAAATAGGTTTCTGAGGATGACATCACAAGCTAATTTTGGCAGTCTGAGATGGAACATTAACTACTGAGCTTTTTTTTTTTTTTTTTTTAATATCCCTACCACACTGATTCTCCTTGAGACAATGGAGATGGCTCATGATGGAAAGTGGAAAGTGTCGCATACAGAAAAGTTAAGAAAAAACAAACTGAAGGGTTTTACAGTAAGACATACTTTCTCACCTAGCCAGTGTGGTTGAGTGTCAACCTATGAACCAATAGGTCACCACTTTGATTCCCAGTCAGGGCACATGGCAGGGTTCTGGGCTCTATCCACAGTAGGGGGGGGGGGTGCAGGAGGCAGCTGACCGATGTTTCTCTCTCTCATCGATGTTTCTATCTCTCTAGCCCTCTCCCTTCCTCTTTCTCTAAAATCAATAAAAACATTTTTAAAAACAAATTTTCTCTCCATTCTCTCTCTTCTAAGTCTCTATTTGCAACTTGCAATCTCAAGACATTCTTTTTTTTTATCCTCACCCAAGGATATATTTGTATTGATTTGAGAGAGAGAAATATCAATATGAGAGAGAAACATGGATGAGTTGCCTCCAGTAGGTGACCTGACAGGGGATCGAACCTCAACCCAGGTATATACCCTGACCAGGAATCGAACCCGCAACATTTTGGTGTATGTGGCAAGGCTCCAAACAACTGAGCCACCAGGCTGAGGCTCAAGACATTCTTGTCACACCTTCTAATGTAAACTTTGTGGGGGGAAATAATAATAATTGCTATCAATTATTGAGTACTTCCTAGCACCCAGCACACAGGTTGCCCCAGCACTTGCCCTGATCCCCTAGGGTGGGTACTGATATCACTGTCCCCATTTAACAGGAGTGGCGACTGGTGCTGAGAGGTTAACTCACCTGTGCAAGGTTCCACGGGGCCCGGGCGTGGAGCCCCAAGGTAAGCCGAAGCTGTCTGACTCCAGAGCTCCTGCACTTACAACGAAGGCTCTCCTAAGGACACAAAGCTTGCAGAGCTGTACCTTGGCAGGTTGGTAAAAACACGCGATAAACTTCCGCTCCCTGAGAGGGGCTGGTGTGGTAAGTGCTGTCAGAACCCATTTCACTTGGGTAGTTTCCGGCGAATGACCCCCAAAGAAGCCTTTGCGGGTCGCCTTCTGACAGGGCGGGGAGCGAGCCTTCCCCCAAGAGTTGCTCTCTCTTCATCATTATTCACATCTGTGTGCTTCATCGCAGAGGCGAGCTCGCTGTGCGGAAAGGGTCAATGGCATAGGCTGTTTGATTAAAAGCAGCAGCAAGTCCCTCCAAAGGCAAAGTGTAATGCGGCACCTGAGCTCCACCTACTGTGCTTCTGGAGGTTGCTGGAGACCTGGGAGCCCAGCTGGCCAGCAGCCCACGCCCTGCTCTGCTTCCAGAGGCCCTGTCCGCTCTGAGGACCCCGCTGGGGAAATGGGCCATCAAAGAAGCTGCTAAGCTCGGAGGGGCTGTGTTCTCCCACAGCTCCTCACAGGAAGTGAGAGTGGGAGGGAATCATGACAGGTAACATCTGCAAATGTAGCCGGAGGTGTGTATGTAAAAGGATGACTAACAACACATGAATGGGTTCTAGAACTCTAATTCAGCATGCATACGTGTCAGAGCAGAAATCATCTAAGCTAGTCTCTCCTGGGAGCAGATAGAGCGCATAAAGGGAATAACCAGCCATTACAAATACGGAGTGCTTCAGCAATGCCCAAGCCATCACACCGGAATTAGCCCAGAATGTGTGCGTGGGCCTGTATTGATAATTTGGAATTAATGTCTCAGAGGCAAGGCTGTTGTTTCCCTGATCGCGTGAGGTGTTTTGCAGTGATGGATGAGGTCAAACCGTGACCGGCAGAATTTGTCAGAACGAACACAGATGTTCCTACATGTGGTGTTTGGGTTGCGATTCTCATTTGTGGCTTTTATTGGTCCCTCCTCAACATTTCGCTGCAGTGGCAGATGTTTCCTAAGTACGCGCCTTTTGTGTGACTTTACATCTCCCTGCAGAGTGATCCTGGGCCAAGGCCTCCCAGGAGGTTACAGCTAGTGAATCTTGTATACTTTTCCCCCCTTGATCAATGTAATGTATGCACGTAGCAGAAAATCAAATAGAATAGACTGGCTTATAAAATTCACAGTGTCTGTCACCTCACAGCTTCCCACTCCACTCTCCAAGGGCAATCACATTTAACGATTTCTGTTTCTAGGTCTTTTGGGAGTAAATCATGGATCTGAATAATTTTTTAGGGCTAATTTTTGATGTGCAGACATTATAATTTTAATTGAACTTTCTGCTATTATTGAAAAGGATACTAATATCAACTCCATCATCTCTTCCTCTTTTCTTAATTTTTAATGATTATAGCACTATATTTAGGGCTTCTAATAATTACCTTTAAAATTACTAATGAAATGCGTCTCCCCTGATTTTGCGTTCCACACATTTTTAAAAATGTAAATTAAATCCCCAATTTTTAAAATAAGAATTTTAAGTTCTTATTTTATCTATCCCTCCCTCTCTCTCACCCCACCCTCCCACTTCCCAATCTATTTTAAACATTCAATTGTAACTCTTCTTTTGACTAGATTGATTACAATAATCTATGCATGATTGTGTTAAAGATAAACTGGGGCATATTTACAAATTTTAGGAGTTTATTTGAACAAAAATCGAGTTGAATCAGGCAACATCCGCTCTAGCAGATAGAAGATGATAGATGGGAAGAACTATACAAAATGAAAGACTTTATATGTTCACACCAGGAATGTACGCATGATCTGGTATCTTCACCAGTATTCTGTGTTGTCACTGTTTCTTATTTTAGCCACTCTGATAGGTATGTAGTGATATCTCATTGTTCCCTTAATTCATATTCCCTTGATAGCTAATGATGAATATATTTTCATGTACTTATTTGTCATCTGTATATTTTTTTCAGTAAAATTTCTCTACATATCATTTGCACATTTTCTAATTGGGTTGTTTGTGTTTTCCGTGCTGAGTTTGAGAGTTCTTTATATATTCTAAATATTAGGCTAATTGGATATGTGGTTTGTGGACATTTTCTCCCAGTCTGTAAGTTACCTTTTCAGCTTCTTTATATAAACTTTTGTAGAGCAAATGTTTTAAATTATGATGAGGTCCAATTTACCATTTTTTCCTCACTCCTCCCGGTTTTTTTCATGCCTTTGGTGTCAAGTCTAAGAAATTTCTTCCTATCCTTAGATATAGATAAATTTTTCCTATATTTTCATTTTCTAAAGAGTTTATACATTTACATTTTACACTAAAGTCTATTGCCCATTTTGAGTTCAATTTTTGTAAAAAGGTTTCAGTCAAGGAGTCAAGGTTCTTTTTTTTTTTTCTTTTTTTTTTTTTTTTTGCCTATGAATGTCCAATTGCTCCAGCACCATTTGTTGAAAAAGCTTTCCTTTCTTTACAGAATTGCTGTTGGACCTCGGCCAAAATCAATTGGACATATTTGTGTGAGACTATTTCTGGGTGTTTTTTTCTGTTCCATTGATCGATGTGTCTATCCCTCTGTCAATACCACACTGTCTTGATTACTGTAGCTATATAGTAAGTCTTAGCGTGTGATCGTGACTCCTCCCACTTTATCATCCTTTGTCAGTTTGATTTAGCTGTTCTAGAGCATATGCCTTTCCATATAAAATTTAGAACAAGCTTTTCTATGTGTACAGAAATCCTCCCTGGGATTTTGATAGATATTGTATTCAACTGATAGATTAATTTGTGGGAAATTGTCATCTTTACTATGTTGAGTCTTCCAATTCATCAACACTACATGTCTCCCCATTATTTATTTAAAAAAAAACTTTTAAAAAGATTTATTTTAGAGACAAGGAGGAAGAGAGAGAAACATTGATGTGAGAGAGAAAAATCAATTGGTTGCCTCTCATATGCACTCCAACTGGGGATCGAACCTACAACCTAGGTATATGCCCTGATTAGGAATGGAACTGGTATAGAACAATGCTCCAACCAACTGAACCACACTGGCCAGGGCTCCATTTATTTCTTGATTTCTTTCATCAGCAGTTGTAATTTTCAGCATACAGATCTCATATGTGTTTTGTTAAGTACATACCTATTTTGTTTTCTTTAGAGTGATTGTAATTGGTATTATGCTTTTTGTTTTGTTTTTTACATGTTTATTATAGAATATACCTGGTAGAAATGGGATTAATGTTTATGTCATGAATCTTGTATAAAATGACCTTGCTGAACTAATTTGTTTAGTTCTAGGTGTGTTTCTGTAGATTCTTTGTAAATTATATGTACATATTTATGTCATCTTCATCTACAAAATAAGACAATTTTACTTCTGCCTTTCCAATCTACATGCCTTTTACTTCACGTTCTTGCTTCATTTTAGTAGCTAGAACATCCAGGACTATGTTAAATAAGAGTGGTAAACAAAGAAATATTTTCTTTATTCTTGATTTTAGAAGGAAAGCATTCCATTTCTCACCATGAAATTAGTTGTAGATTTTTTATACATGCTGTTTATCACACTGAGGTAATTCCCTCCCTATTCCTAAGTTGCTAATTTTTTTGTCATTAGTATGTATTAAATTTTGTCAAATGTCCTCTCTGCCTCAATTGAGATGATCACATGCTTTTTCTTATTTAGCTTGGTGATATGATATATTCTACTAATTAATTTTTTTGAATATTGAACCAGTCTTCCAAACCTGGAATATATCAAATGTGGTCATGGTATATAATGATTTTTATATATTGTTAGATTCAATTTGTTAGTATTTTGTTGAAGATTTTTGCTTCTAAGTTCAGGAGAAATACTGATCTATAGTTTTCCTTTTTTGTACTGTCTTTGGTGTTGATATGAAGAAGATAAGGAGGTCTATGCCATCTTGTCTAGACTGGAAGTCTTCAATCACAGTTTTAAAAATTCTGTTGCTTGTAAATTTTCTCTTTATAAATACTTGTTTATTTTGGTATTTCCTCTTCCCTACTTCAGGATTTCTTAAGTGACTAGTGGGTCTTACTTTTCAATTCATATAAGTATGGGGTATGAGGAAGTCTGAAAAGAAGTTCCATGTAGATAGGTGGGTAGGGTCTGTCTACTTCACTTCACAGCGTATGGGCAGACAGCAAGCTATCAGTACATGAAATAGTATTTACAAATTTCTCTAGAGAGCTAGAACAGAGCAGAGATGTTGCCCCTAGAGTGCACACAAGGAAACCTGCTGATTACAAGGAAGATACTGTCAGCAGCAAAACCCCTGAGAGGTGGAAGCCGCAGCAAGCAAGGTGGTGAAGTGAGAAATGGTAATGAAAACAGAATCATTTGAAGTTCTATATTTGATATTGCCGAAGTTTCTTTCTTTATTGTCTTTGGGTTGTTTTGTTTGTTTAGCTGCAGATAAGATCTTCTCTAGTACGCTAAAAATATGATTGGCAGAAGTTCGGGAAGCTTGTTTAGTGACAGGGCTCAAGAAAAAAAATCTTACTTTGTTCCACCTTTTGTAGATATCCAGATATTAGATGATTGCCTCTCAGCTTAACCACACGTTTTCAAGTTGCTATTTTGAATCAGAAGTCTAGTAGAATATGTTATTAACTTTATCTTAGGAAAATTTGATTTATGCCAATATTTGAAGAGAATGGTAGACAGTTTGCATCCAATTTTTCTCTTTATTGGAGGAGAAGAAACATCCCCCTGCTTTTTAAAGCACTAACCAATTATAAACTCTCCCACATCCTCTTTTACAAATAACATACTTAAATCTTTACCTCCAATCTCTGACATTAATGTTCCCCTCTCCAGTCTCATTTTTCTAAATGCAGTTTGATAAGGCTGGTTAGTGCCTGGCATGGACATCTAAGGCAACCCAAGACTCAGCCAAAGGTAGTGAGGACTCAGCTAAGGAATGTGCTAAAACTTGAAAAAGGCCAGCAATGAGTTTATCAAAAACCAAAACCCCTCCCATCCATCAAGTAGGTTCACAGGGCAGGCAGAAAACAAAGATACAATGTCTTCATTTTTTTTTTTTAGATGAAAGGGCTCTCTATAGCCAAGCAGGACTATATAATGGTTTTAGGTACATATCAAAGAGCAGTGCCCCTGGGAATCAGAAACAGATGTCATTTTTTATAATTACTGACAGTATTATTGAGTATTTCTAATGGCAGGGAAGTCACTATTGCAGGAGATTGTTCATACCCTCAGTAAATATTTCTTCCATAAATAGTTCAACACATATAACTCCCTAAGAGAGGCATGACTGTGTGTTCCGGTTTTCCCAGAGCAGTTCCAGGTTGTGACGACTGTCCTGATATTACTATTAAGTGCACTCCCTTTCATTCTCTAGAGTCTCCTGGTCATCGACCTACAAATGTCATATTTTAGTTCTAGTTTTTCCCCTGAAATTAACTACAAGTGGTTCTCAATATATAAAGATACTTAGTACCCAAAAAAGAAGAGCACTTAAAAGTGAATCCACTTAAGCCCAGCCGGCATGACTCAATGGTTGAGCATCAACCTATGAACTGGTAAGTCATGATACGATTCCCAGTCAGGGCACATGCCTGGGTTGCAGGCTGGATCCCCAGTGGGGGGCGTGCAGGAGGCAGCCAATCAATGATTCTCTCTCATCATTGGTGTTTCTATCTCTCTATCCTTCTCCCTTCCTCTCTGAAATCAATAAAAATATTTTTTAAGTGAATCCACTTAAAATAGGAAATGAAATCTCATGGTGAAAGTAAAATATGTTTTGAATGGGCCAGTACATTAAAAGTGAAACTTGGAAAGTATAGAAAAGATGTATTTATCTTATACCACTAATAGCATTTATGTAAGAATTGTATCTTTATACTATTTCCTATAATTAGTTCTCTTTTTCTTAAGAGGCAAATTTTTTAAGATACAAAATATTGATAGAACATTTATTACGTAACATTTTACTTTTACAATATTACTATAAAGTGGGCAAATTTTGCAAAAATATTAAAGATTTCAACCATTTCCCAAGGGTTTTTCTTAATCCTTTACTATACTAATTGTTCTTGTTTGAGATACTGGTTGAGCATCTTTGCATGCTTATCTTTCTCCACTCTTCATTTGGACAGCCATGTTTTTCAATGGCTTCCCATTGAATCTAGTAGTTCTCCAACATCACTTTCATAAACTTTATAAAATCCTTCCCTATTCACAAGATAATTTTCAATTTTTCCATGCAGCAAATTTACATTGATTTGCATTGTACTGTGGACCATTTATCAACATTAGACAATGCGGGAGAATAAAAGAACAAAAATATTATTTTTGATGTGATAGGTGTGGTTATATATCAATATTGAGCAGTACAGGTGTTTTATGTCTGAGCTTCTGAAACTGAGAGAACTTAATTAAAATTCAGATGTGTGCTCTGTATCTACTTTGAGCAATAATAATATTAAGTATAATTTTTGAACATTTACTATATGTTAGGCTCTGTGTTTGGAAGTGTGGATAAAGAACTGAATGTGTATTCCTGATATCAACAGACAATTTAAAAAGCAATTTTGATGAACTAAATGACTAGGAATTAGGTAAGCAAAATGCGGTGGAGCCTACAAGTAATCATTGACTTCTTAGTGGTTGGGATATTTGAAGAAGAGTAGAGTTAGCCATGTAAAAATGTGAGTGGAGGAAGGAGGCACCGGGCAGAAGGAGTAAATGACTTGTGTGAAGCTCAAAGGTGCAAGCGGAAGGGCACTTTCTAAGAACTGTATTAAGTTTTTAAATAATGGATAGAGCCTAGCATGGAAAGGAACAGTGACAAAGAATGAGACTAAAGAAACTATCAGGGCTAAGCATTGGCCCAAAAGTACAACCAAAATAAAACCAAGCTGTCGTGGCTTGTGGGGAGCTGGCAAGGCCATGGTACACTCAGCCCCAGGGCGCCTTATGTGCCATGCCAGCTCAGCCTGGTTCAGTGACCCTGAGTGGGGCAGGGGTGAAAGGATTGAGAAAAGACAGACAAGAGAATGAAAGCTGGGTCTCGGTGGGACGCTGCTCCCTGTAGAGGAGACTGGCCAGCACCCTTTATTTCATAGCAGATGTCATGAGGCAAAGTAAGGGCATGATCACGTTGTTTACAGCATTCTCGTGAGTTTCAACCTCACTTAACTACATGCACCTGAACTCTATCACAAGGCACGTGGGGCTACGTGTTCGGACCATAGGTTCCAGCTCACAACCACAGCCGTTGGCTATGATTGTGCTGGGAGGGCCCTGCCCTCCAGCTGGCAATGAGAGGACCCTGTCCTTTCATTAGTCGGAGGCTTGAACCTGGCCAAAACACCGTAACCACGCCCCACATCTCCCCCTTTACTTTTGTTTTTAAACATGCCTATCTACACTATCCAAAAAACTCTAAATAAATTATTCAACATAATCAAAACATCAAATCAAACTCCTGGTTATTAACAAAACCATAAACAGCAATGTTAACAAGAGAACAAAACTATGGCTAATAAAGCAATACTAATGCAAAATCAAGCTACAAACATGTCAACAGGATAGCTTACTCAAAGTCCTTAGATTTAGCTTTTTTACAGAAAACTGACAGCTCACCAATGCTAGCATAGCTTCCACTTGCTTTTCTAACATCTGCTTGGCCTCAGTCACCATCTTCTTCAGCTGACGCCATGCTGATACCTCTGCCACTTGCGTAGTAAAATGTCGCCGATACAACGATGTGGTAGATGCAAAACTAATCCCCTGGATCGGGCTGTTTGGACAGTTGACCTCGGCACTGAGTCCGCACCAGTACCAGTCAAATCAGCCCCATCCATGCAGTTGGAAATCTGGTCCCTTTCTCAGCTTTTTTCTTTATCCGCTGCTGCATGGAAACGAGCAACCCTCGGTCCTGCAGAGCTGGAGACTTCCAACTCTGAGTCTGGCGTTTAACACAGACCCAAAGTCCCAGGGAGCTATCAGTTCATACATGCAAAGATAACCAAAGCCTAGATACAATGCAACTGCCGCAAGAGCTTACAATCTAGGTCTAAAACAAAATTTACTTCCTTATACATCATCAACCACCACAGCCATCTTCTGCTTTACAGTGGCTTAAACAAAACCTAGGAGATTTCTACCTTATTTTGTACCTCCTAATTACTTACTTTCTACCGCCTATTTTCTATCGCTTATTTTTACTTATTTCTTATTTCTACAGCTTATTTCTATTGCTTATTTTCTACAGCTTATTTCCTACCACTTAGGTCTCTATTTCTACCACTTATTTCTACCCATTTCTCTATTTCTATAGCTTATTTCTACCGCTTATTTCCTACAGCTTATTTCCTGAATTTCCCAAGTTTTACACCGAACTAATATTACCACACTTTGGCTCCCTACCGTATTTTTGTTTTTTGGCCTTCTTACTTTTGCTTTGTAAGCTTCCTTTCTTATTTTCTTACTTTTGTTTTTTAAGCTTACTCTCTGTGCGCCTTGGAGCCTCCTTTCACCTGACCACTTTTTAAATTCCCTCGAACTCAGTCCCTGGTCCTAGAACTCAGTCCCTGGTCCTAGAACTCAGTCCCTGGTCGCACGCCAGTGGCTGAATAAGATATGAGAAGCAGCCCACCCAATCAGTATCACCCTAACCGCCACCCATAGACTATGACACTGAGGCACCTACTTACAGTTCTCTAACCCAACCCATTGTTTTTGTCACAGTATATTGCTGCTTTCATATTAGCAATAGATAGATATGTTGGCCTAATAAAAAAAAAAGCTTTTGTGGGTATAAATACATGTAAAGATAGGTAGATGGATAGATAGAGAGATATATAAAGATAGAGCAAAAGACAAGCATTTTTTGTGCAAAAGATTTGAGTATTCCAATTTGTATTTTTTTATTTTCTAACACATGCAGCGTGCATTCATAGTCTTGACTATTTTCAATTCCTATCTCTAACCAACTGAGTTAGGCTCACGCAATTATTCTACCAAATTATTCTAGCAAGTTATTTTGGCTAACGTTCTTATATAGGAGAGCTACAGTTAGCCAAGAAAACAGGACTTCTCAAATATGACCTTGAATATGACTGATTATAAAATTTTATATGAAAGAACATCTTGTAAATCATAACTTTGACTTGTCCTGTCTTTTCAGAAAATGAGAAAAAGCTTTTTACTGTAAAATTATGTAAATCTCAGGAAATAACCTACCTTGTGTAATTGAGTATCTTAGGTCAAATTCCCTCAAAGCGTACTCTGTGACAGGGATTTGAATATACATGATGAATTGATGGTGTGCTCTGGAGGAAAAGTCCTGTGAGGGAGTGATTGAAGCAGGATAGAGACGGAGTAAGAACTGAATAAGAATGTGGTCATAGAGCCAAAAAAAAAAAAACCTCTAGGGCATAAATTGTACCAAAGAGATTATTTCCTTGAAGCAAGGACTTTCCTCTTATACTCTCATATTACTCAGCAATTATCCCTTTCTTAGATGGAGAAGGATACCTAAGAACCCTTCAAATAAAAGTAATTTCTACAAAGTAGAAGGTGATTTGAAGCATTTACAGTCAACATTCACAGCAGCCTAATAAAGCAGATTGGGTAAGGCACAAAAACACAGTCCACCCCTTGGATTGCCCAAATCCACTTGTTTCTCACATTCCATTCACTCTATTCAGCATCCAGGCACAGGTACTCTAGGATTCTACTACCACAATTCCTAGGGAAATTTACAAGAGGGGAATTTGTGGGTCAACCTACAGTACCTGGTGTTGCAATTAGACTCCAGACCATAATTTATATTATTATTCCTATTCTTTACCATGAATTCTAGACCTCTCTCATTCTTAGCTTAAATTTTTGCTCTTTAGGTGGCCAACCTGATGGGGTGACCAAGATCCTCACCACTAAGGGGTCTAAGGCATTTACAAGGCCATGGTTGCTCTCCTTGACCATTTTCAATTAAACTGGGCATAGGAATACCAAACGCCAAATATATTCTCCTCTGCCCCAGTATGCAGCAGCATTCCCACTACTTACGATGATCACAGATAATTACCCTGCCAGTGTGGTGACTCCTTTCTGTACCTATTCGTCTACTGGCACAAGTTGCTCAGAGTGATCAGGCAGCTGTCTTACCTTTAAATTGAGTGAAATTATATGTCTTCTGATGGAAGTATCTCCCCAACTTGGGGGAATGAAAAGGACAAATCCACCCCATCCCCCACATAAGGTCTCTGGGAGTGACAAAGAGAAGGACCACATCTACTTCCACCCTTTAGTTCCAAACTCATATATTCTACCCAGCTGGGACTCAGTCCCATATAATAACCACCCCTCTGCTTGTGCTTCAATATTCTGAAAATCAATGGAGTTTAGATATGGTGCTGGAGAAATTGGGAGAGTGAGTGTCTTAAACTGGCCCCTCCAAAAGAGAACCTGAAGCAGGGATGTTAAAGTAAGAGGCTTATTTGGATAGTGATTACAGGAAGTCCTCAGAGAGGAGTGGGAAAACGAAAGGGGGAAGAGATGGAAACCAGTGTGCATGCATTAATAAACAGGTTACGTCAGTGGGCAACTTTGAGTCGATCCCAACAGTGACCTATGGAGAGGTGGTAGAATACATCCAGAGATTTTCCACCCAAGGGGCTAGGCAGCTGGAGTATTTATTCTCCAATTCCCATCCATAATTGGCTGAGGGATCCTCTTCAGTACTTCCATGTTGCCTTTCCATGTGGGTGACTAAGAGAGCCCTCAGGTAGAGAATTGTAGAAGTTGGCAGTAAGATACTGCTGGGAGTGGTAAATGCCAAGGGGATATGGTGAAGGCACCAAGAGAATTTGTTGAAAGTAAGTACCCTAAAAGAATGAAATTGAGTTTCTACCACCAATGGAATAGGGGCTTGTAAATAGATATATAGACATTTAGCCTGAATTACTTAAGCAGAAAGAAGTTACATTTCTCAGATTTTGTTGATGAGCATTTATTACAAACCTTACATTTATATTCAGAGTTCACTTTGACATGGGAAAATAAAATCAAATGCTGCTGTTCACCACCAGAGCTATGAGAAGAATAACTGGACTGGAGTCAAGAACTTGCAATATGGCTCCCAGTGGGCCTCGTTTTCTCCCTTGGTGAAAAGACAAGCACCTAATTCCAAGGAACTTTGTTTCTGTAAAAAGCATTAAAGTTCTGGGGTAAGAGAAACTATAAAATGACACCATAAAAGTTGAAAGATCTCAATATACTGGTAAAGAAGTACAATAGCATATATCAGAACTGCATTAGCCAAGATCCTATAATTACAGATATTTAATAAAATTAATTTAATGGCCAACAATCCAAACTTGTAAAAGCACATGTGAGAATCCAATAAAGTGGAATAACATGCATTTTAGACTTTTTAAGAAAATTGTGGACTAATAACTTCTGCAGCAACCTTATGTCAAAACAATCCTGACCTCATAAACACTCTGAACTGAGTCTGAAACTCTAAAGCAAACCAGATACAGAATCTTCTGTTATTAGGGTACAATAGTAGGAATAATCAAAAAAGCTCCAACTTATAATAGAATTAATACCACTATAGTCAGAAGATTTGACGTTTGGTCTTATCTTCAGCACTTATATGACTAAATAAACTTCAAGAAGTTTCTAAGCTTTGCTGAGCCCTAGCAGCTGAGATAATATATATAAAAGTACTTCATCAATCACATATGTTGAACATGATTAAGGGCTTAGTTTATGTTTCAATAATAAAAGTGCAGATCAGAGACAATTAACCAGATACAACAAATAAAAATCTCATACTGTGAAATTAGAAAGCAAAGATGGATTCTCATTCTCGGTAGTAAAGGCAGTTTTGTGTAGACTATTAAAAGAACAGGAGTCTGGCTGGTGTGGCTCAGTGGCTGAGCATCGACCCACGAACCAAAACATCACTGGTTGATTCTCAGTCAGGGCACATGCCGGGTTTCGGGCTTGATCCCCAATAGGGGGCATGTAGGAGACAGCCAACCAATGTTTCTCTCTCATTGATGTTTCTATATCTCTATCCTTCACCCTTTCTATCTCTCTAAATCAATTTTAAAAATACATATTTAAAAAAAGAAAAAACAGGAAATTTTGTCAGTATCACTACAACTTCTAGTTCTTATATTTATCCACTCCTCCCTCCTTCTGAATGGGGCTATGTGACTAGTTCTAGGACAGTGATGGCGAACCTTTTGAGCTCGGTGGGTAAGCATTTTGAAAAACCCTAACTTAACTCTGGTGCTGTGTCACATACAGAAATTTTTTGATATTTGCAACCATAGTAAAACAAAGACATATTTTTGATATTTATTTTATATATTTAAATGCCATGTAACAAAGAAAAATCAACCAAAAAAATGAGTTCGCATGTCACCTCTGACACACGTGTCATAGGTTCGCCATCACTGTTCTAGGACAATGGTCTGTCAGCAGAAGTGATGTCTGACTCTACGGGGCTAAAGTTTTAACTGCCAATGCAAAGCCCTCCAACATTCTCTTCCCCCACCAAGGTGACTGAGGAGGCCTCAGCTCAGATGGTGAAACCAAAAGATCCAAGCTGTCTGGATAAATGAGTTGCCAACTGGAGGAATATTTCCCTGGAGAGTCACACGGACCCACAGCAAATTTTTACATGAGGAGAAAATAAAGCTCTATAAAACTTTGAGTGTTTTTGTGTGTGTGTGTTTTGTTTTGTTTCTTTGTTTGTTACTGCAGCATAATTCAGCCTATCCTGACTAGTACAATCACTGCAATAACTGTTAGGGGCTGTTAGCAGAGTTTTGCAGATGGTTAACTTTAGGTATCTGTACCTCATAAATAATATTAATCAAGAAAAGTTTTGTTTTATTCAAACCCTTCAATTCACTACTGGTCTTTAGGTTGCAATTTCACAATGCTAGAAAATTGGTTGGTTTAGGAAAGTCAATTTTAAGAAAATGTTAGTTTCCTTCACGATTGTTCTTCCATAGACACGTTTACAGAATCACTACTGGATTTTTCAACTATCCCAAATTTATTTTATATTATTTATAAAATGTGTAGCAAAATGCATCTGGCCAATTGCAAAGTGGTTCCCAAGATTAGAGGAAGGAGATGACTTTGTTATTATTTATTTATAATTCTACATTTTCCTGAAAGGATTTGGGACACAAATGATGAATTAATCTCTAATTTCCTTCACTGGTCTTATTTATTCCATAGCAAACTGCATTGCTATGAACTAATTACAAAAGGACTGGAATTAAGTATAATGGCATTTGAGCCATCCATTTATAAATATTGTAAAATATGAATTATAAATCAGGATAATGAACAGCCATTAATAAGTCTCTATTATTACTACAAAATTTCCATGACTTTGGGAAAATTGTTTACATTCTATTATTGATAAATTGGAAATGTGTTGGCCATTCCAAAGATATGATAATGGGAGAGACAGGTATCACTGAGGAAAGGATGTGGGAACTTGTGTAGAAAATAAGAAAACATTCCAAAGGGTGTTCTGCTCATTAGAAAGGATTTGCAAAGTAAAATCAAAAGAATATTTCATTTCAGATTGCAGTGGTGTTTTAATGTCTCCTTTATTTTTCAAGAATTGACTGGAAAAGAGTAACTGCCATTTAGAGTGGAGGGGGTTGGTGAGGAGGTGGATCTCTGAAGGGAATGCTTTGTTTCCTACATCGCTTTGGATCTGGTCACAAATCAATGTCACTCACCTTTAAGACATGTGGTTTGATGGTTTGGAGTTGGTTTTTTAATCCTCACCTGAGGACATGCTTAGGGAGAGGAAAGGTGAGAGAGAGAAAAAAACATCAATGTGGAAGAAAAACATCAACCAGCTGCCTTTCCTACATGCCCGACCTGGGATTGAACCTGCAACCTAGGCATGTGCCCTGATGGGGAATAGAACCGACAATCTTTCAGTGCATGGAATTACTTCCAACCAACTGAGCCACTCCAGTGAGGCTTGGAGTTTTGTTTTTTATTCTTATTCATGCTGAAGACTGATGTAGTGGTTGTGAACCTGTGGTACCTGGACCGCCAGCAACAACATCACCTGGGAACTTTTAGAAATCTACTGAATTAAAAACTTGACATGGGGCAAGGCAATCTATTATAACAAGTCCTGCCTGTGGTCCTGATGCATGCTGAAGTTTGAGAAACATTGAACAAAGGGGTCTTTCCTTCGAACTCTGCAAAAGCACACCCCAATCTATTAAATGCATGCTAGCATTCAGAGATCAGATATCAACTGAGTACCTGTAAGACATTTTCTAACATTTAGACTCCTATTTTCTGATTCTCTTAGATTAAGATCTGACTCCCTAAATTTCAAAATGAAACCAGTTTTTACGTTTAAGTAATAAACCCTTAAAAATATGTGACTTTTATTGGAAGCGCTGACACAATCTTAATGATAGCATTGCAAATGGTGATGCTATAATTAAGCTTCGATCTCCTTTGGAAAAAAAAAAAAGGAGGAGAGAACGTGAAGAAGGAGGTTACTGTTCAATGAACTGCTCTGTCATTTGCCGCAGTGATTCTTAATTGTGTCTCATTACGGCAAGATGATCATTACTCTACTTGTCTGTCTGATTTAGAGACCACTAAAAGTGTCTTGTAACACGCAGCCGTCTCCCTTGCAACAGTCCTTTGGCTCTCACCCTCATTACTCAGAATCTGTCCAATTATTTGTCATTAAAGTAATAAAAAGGACTGCAGCAGAAAATGTGGGAGGTAACTGTTGGAGGTCTGCCCGGGGAGGAAGAAAAAATGCACACTGTTTTCAAGGCACTGGGAAGGTGACATCGTTAATTAAGTGTTAGGAAATATGCAAATCAGCCCCACTCTCAAGAGACTGTAATAAAACTGAGAAAACATTATTATCACTGCAAGTAAGAGAAGGCTGTGTTCCCCCATCTGGAAGTCTGTGTCATTTTCTGGTGGAGACTCAAACAAGAAGGGAAGGGTGCTGGGAGAGAGATAAAGAAGGTGGAGTTGTTCAGGGCCATTGAGTGTGCTCAGGCTGTTAAGTGTTCAGAATTAAGGTATCAACACGGAAGGCCAGTGGATTACAACTTTTAATGAGGGCTGTTTGTCTAATCACAGGATTTGCACACCCAATTTCCTCTGCAAAATGACTTACAACTCATCAGCAGGCAGTGTTTTTGTAGGTTAAAGGAAGGGGAGAGGAAGCGGTGGGAGGCTAACAGCTGGTATAGTAGGCATCTTGGGTGTTGTTTTTAAGGTGGTAATGAAGCAAAGCACTTAGAAGAATGTGGACATTCGCTTATTTATTAAAAATATACCAAGCACTGACAGGGGCCTCTGGACCATTGCTCAAGCTGAAACCTCTGCCTTTTCTTTATTCTCCTATATCTTGTTACCCTGGCCAACTCTTTTTCCTATCTTTGGAAGTGTATAGTGCCAATTCCTCATGAAAACTATGCCTTATTTCAACTCCAGATAAGAATACCAAAGCCAAAACAGTGTGCTTGCTATGTAAACATAGCTCCAAGACAATGTTTCTGGCTTCCTTATTTCATCCAGTTGCAGATATTTACATAAAACCTTCCTAAATGGAAATATTGGAGCTGAACCTGACCATAGAGTTTCCCAGGGAGACTTTCATTTGATCACAATGAAATTAAAGTCTTCTTAGTAACCTTTAGGAAAAGTTACCTTGCATACTGCATTAGCGAATAACTGCTGCTTAGAAAATCATCCCAAAACTTAGATGCTTAATTATTACTAAGGAGTCTGTATGTCAACTGGGTCTGTGAGCTTTGATCAGCTGGTGGTTGGATTAGGGTTAGGGTAAGTAGGCTGGACTTGCACACATATTTGGGTATCTGTTGTCTTTAAGTTCTCTGAGAAAGGGCTTAGTTTGGACAACTGAGCTCTCCTCCATGGCACCTCTAATCCTTCAGGAGATTGTTGAAGGCTGGTGGCAGGGTTCTGAGAGAGTGGAAGCATGCTAAAGGTTGAGGCATAGGTTTGGAAACTGTGTGTTCTCACTTTTGCCCCATTCAATTAGCCAAAGGATTAATTCTAGAATCAAGAGGTGGAAATTTACTTCATTACTTGATGAGAGGAGCTATATTGTCACACTTCTAAGGGCTTGGAGACAGGCAGGATTAAAGAATCAAGGTACTCAATTCCCATTTGTGGGCATGGATAGAAGTGAATATCCTGAACTGGATGGATCATGGAGTATCTTATTTTTGCCAAGAACTACTCTTAAGAGACTGTAATAAAACTGAGAAATTTGGGCTCCTCCCAACCACAGAATGAACTTCCTTACTGTATTAATTTCCTGAGGCTGCTGTAACAAATTACTACTAACCCAGTGGATTGAAAAAATAACAATTTATTCTCCGGTAGTTGTGGAGGTTAAAATCCTGAAATCTTCCTCTTCTAAGTACCGTGGTCATTGTATTTAGATATCTAAGAGCATGTTCACCCCCTCTCCCACCCCACTACTTTTGCTGATGTAAATCCCCCATCTGTATTCAGGAACTAGAGCACAAAGGGCCATGAAACATTAACTCAAAGAAATCGCTCTAACTAGAGGAAATGAGTAGGAATAAGGCATCTTTTGAAATAACAAAAACTTCATATTGGATCAAAGATCACTAGATATTATCACTTCCATACCTCATTTGCTGGGTCTTCTCAACTATGAAACCTGAGGAGCTGGGAATCAGAAATCAATTCTAGTTCCTACATTACTGTGTATTTATTTTTCAAAGCCCTCCAGGAGAAAGAATATTACCTGCCTACTTTTAATGAGCACAATGCCTGCTGAAAGTGATAGATAATTACCAAGTCAAGTACACATTAACATTATGTAAAACACTCTGGCATTTTTTTGTGCTGCAATCCATTGAACTGTATCACTCTGATGACCAAATAATGAATTAGAGTCCAATTAGGAAAGCACTGTGTGTTTAATGCTAACCTTCTCCTACGTCTCCCCAGTACCTTGACAACAAGTACACACACAAAAAGGACATGAATGCATCAGTTTCTCATTTTTATAGCCAATGAATATGCTTTTCAGACTGATGCCTCCAAGAATAATTTTTATACCACAGTTTGTCACATAAAAAAGAAATTATCTGCATAGTGGTCTTGTTCCAGACTTGTGTGATAGAATGAATAGAGGTGCCAACAGATAGCTACAGTTACCCTTGGGGAATAGGGACAGAGTTCATCCATTGTCCAATTTCATATTAATGCAACATGATACAACTTGATATACTGTAGTGTTCTACTTATTATCATTGATTATAAATAACTAGAGGCCCAGTGCACGAATTCGTGCACAGATAGGGTCCCTCTGGGTGGCCTGCAGGGATCAGGCCGAAACCCACAGTCCAACACCACCTGCAGCTCCTACCTACAGCTCCCGCTCATCCCGGCCCCACTGTGTATACTGTGGGCTCACAGCCAATCAGTCCCAGTCGGAAGAGGTTTGGGCTGCCACAGCAGCGCTTGCCAGCCATGAACCCTGTTTCTGGTGCCCTCCCAAGGGGAGTGGCCTGCAGGATCAGGCTGAAACCAGCTCTCCAACATCCCCTGAGGAGTCCCAGATTGGAAGAGAGTGCAGGCCAGGCTGAGGGACCCCACCGGTACACGATTGGGCCAGGGAGGGACTGCAGGAGGGCTCCAGGGCATGGCCAGCCCATCTTGCTCAGTCCCAGCAGCAAGCTAACCTACCAGCTTGGAGCATCTGCCCCCTGGTGGTCAGTGCACGTCATAGCGACTGGTTGACTAATTGACTATCTGCCCCCTGGTGGTCAGTGCACATCATAGCGAGAGGTTGAGCAGCCTTAGCATATCATTAGCATATTATGCTTCAGTTCAGTTGTTCTGCCATTTGGTCTATTTCAGGGGTGGGCAAACATTTTGACACGAGGGCCACAATGGGTTCTTAAACTGGACCGGAGGGCCAGAACAAAAGCATGGATGGAGTGTTTGTGTAAACTAATATAAATTCAAAGTAAACATCATTACATAAAAGGGTACGGTCTTTTTTTTTTAGTTTTATTCATTTCAAATGGGCCTGATCCGGCCCGCGGGCCGTAGTTTGCCCACAGCTGGTCTATTTGCATATTAGCCTATTATTATATAGGATAAGCTGCTACTTACCAGATGCCAAAATTTGTGACAAGTTTATTATTTAACCCTCTGCACCCTAAGCCCTACAAGGTAGGTATTCCTATCCTCATTATATAGATAGGGAATTTGAGGATAGAGAGGTCATCTAATCTGTCCAATGTCACTCAGAGAAGAAGTGCTGGAATTGAGGTTCAAATCCAGGTCTAACTTCCTCCAAATTTGATGCTCTTAATAATCCGTTATATGGTACTGGCTTCCAGGAAATGTTAGTTTTTCCAGTAAGCTTCTTATGGATTCACACACTCCGTGGTCTTTGGACCAGAGGAAGTAACAAACCCCATTCAGATAGGGTATCACTCCATGCCCCATCTTTAGAGAAGTTCTGGGTTTTACCTCTCATCTGATTTTAGTAAGTGAGCCTATGTGATGTAGACTTTCCAAAATCAATAAGCAGAAAAATCTCCAGAAAGTAGAGGATGTCTCAAATGGGCAGCTTACATTGAGTACCCATCGTTTAGACCACTCAAGCCCACGCTGAGACCACTCAGTAGAGTGCAATATCCCAGAACAAACAATCCAACTCTAAAGGCATTGGCAAGTTGATGCTAATTTTACTAATATTTTGTGGTGATGGAGAATTCCCATCATACACCAGGTGGCTATAACCAAAAAGAACAATTTATTAGACATCTTTGTTTCCCCACCATTTCCTCCCCTTTTTACTATCCGCTTTATGACTTCCTTCTCCCTTTTTCTCTACAATTTCTTAAAGTGCCTTTTATCAATTTAGTTCTGCCCTCAGTTTGAGTACCCAATTTACTAAAACAAGACTTCAACAGAAAAGAGAGTTGGCTAATAAATAATAATTTTGACTTCTCTCTCACATAACTTAGCGACAATGTTAAGGTACTCCAGAAGGGAAAACTACTTTTTTTAGTGCATGCTATATATCTAGATGCTTTTATACAAGCCCTGGCCAGGTAGCTCATTTGGTTGGAGCATTGTCCCAATCTGCCAAGGTTCTGAGTTGGATCCCTGGTCAGGGCACGTACAAGAATCAACCAATAAATGCATAACATCATGGAACAGC
Source organism: Myotis nattereri (assembly GCF_964212035.1). Classification (NCBI taxonomy): domain Eukaryota; kingdom Metazoa; phylum Chordata; class Mammalia; order Chiroptera; family Vespertilionidae; genus Myotis; species Myotis nattereri. The sequence goes on from NC_138087.1 coordinate 49,069,887, forward strand.
AAACTGATGTTTCTCTCTCTCTCTTTCTCTCTCTCTCTCTCTCTCTCTCTCTCTCTCTCTCTCTCTCTCTCTTTCTCTCTCTCCTTCATCTCTCTCTTGAAAATCAATATATTAAAAATATTTTTAAATTCAAGATTAATGTTACTATTCTCATTTTTACATAGAATGGAATTGAGTCTCAGAGTTCATTGATTTGTTCATGTCCACACAGTTAATAAGTTGAAGAACCAGGTTAGGGCTCCATCCACATAAATTTTGCTTATTCCTCACTGAATGACTTGACACAAAGTCCCCTATAGATACTCAAAATATTAATGGATTAATTTATACTCAGTACGAATGAATTTATACCTGCAATCAAGACCATCACTTCTGTAACTAGGCGAGTACTTAAGGGCTATAAGAAAAAATGCAATCACAAGGGACAAGCTGTGTAAGTCATTTGGTATATGCAAATTCCTTCTAAAGCATCTGGAAGCCAGAATTTCAAGGGTAAAGAAGTAGAACAAGTTTCACATTCCCAGAATAAAGTGGAAAATATAGTCCTCATTTATAACACTGCTGAAGCAAAGTAATTATCTTTGGCCTCTCCCCATCACTGGCAAAAGAGACAAGTTCTATATCCCTTCCTCAGACATTGAAATAAGAGTTTTGAAACTTAGGTATTTTGCCACAGAATGTTATTGTTTCTCAATTGCTCTTTTCCTCTCGGAACACAGGTAGGTCATAGTTCTCAGCCTCCCACATAATTGAATTCTGGCCAACAGAATATGGACAGCAGTGGTATCTGCCACTTCCAGCTCTGGCCATGGACACTACCTACACCGTCCCCCACATTGTTGCACTAGTTTTTGGAATATTTAGAGACTGGAGTAGATGTAATCTGGAGAGAACCTATATCCCTGAGTATCTTAGTTTGGTTTCCCTGAAAGCGCAGCCTCAGAAAGGAACTTAGGCAAAAGTGGTTTAATAGAACAGTGATCCCAGAAAGCAGGATGAGGAAGCAGGTTACTGGGCTGCTTCCTGATATCTCCTGAGAGGCCTGCAAATTGTCCCCCAGGACTGTCTGCCCAAAGGTTGGAAGGTAGGAGCATCTGTGTCCCCTCTCATCTGCCATCCTCCCATTAGCTAAGAGCTGCCCTCAGGGTATAAACCTCCTGTTGTTCTAAGCTGCACAGGTGCTAAGGCTGAGTGAACTCCTCCCACACCTCCAGAGGGATCCTGGAGTTCAAGGATACCCTGGGAGAGAGCAAGAATAAGGACCAGGATGCATGCTGGAGGTGAAATGCTGCCTGCAAGAATTGTTCATACCTGTCAGCATCTGTAATCAGAGACACGAGGCCCAAAGGATCAGGACCCACAATGTGTCCACTGAAAGACACTGTGGCATACAATGCTGCCTCCCCTAGCAACCAACTCACATTGAACCATGACCTGAGTTAAAAATAAGTTTTTACTGTGGCAAGTCCATGAATTTTAGGACTTTTGTTTTGTTTTGTTGAATTGTCTGTTACACTGGTTAAAACTGTTGAGAGAGTGGACAACCCAGAACCCATGATGTTTTTGGTTTTGTCTCAACCATGATGGGATGTTTTATCACCGTTATCAGTTAGATGTTAGATATTCAGATACCTTCGAGGCAAACCATGATAAAGTAAAAATTATTTTCCTAAGCCTCACTGGCAACTTGAAAATGTAATGTAAATTTTAGCAAGACTGAAATTTTCATTTTTTAAATAATGGAGATATTTAAAGAATAATAATATTCATGATATTGGAAGAAGGGAGGCAGAGTAGTTGTATACAATAAATATACTGCCAATTATGGGAATTATAAACTACTAATCTTTTCTACTAATTAATTTGTATTAATTAATACTTATTAATGATGTATATATATAAACAATATTCTAAAAATTCCCAAGTTTAAATTCTTAGGTTCGTAAGCTATCTAATTAATCTATTTATTTGCATCTTGCTTACCCAGGAAAGTATTCAAAATTACTCCTTTGAGCCTTCCAGAAAGTGTTCCCTAAGAAAATAGTCATAAATTCGAAGATTTAAGGCCAAATAAAATAATGCTCCATTATTTATAATAGCATACAATTGGAAATGAACTGAATGTCCAACAATTGGAGACTCATTAAATTACAGCATATCCATATAATAGACTGTTATGTGCTCATCATAAGTCATGCTTCCAAGACTATTTAATGTCCTCGGGAAGTGTTCATGCATAATGTTAAGTGAAAAAAAAAGGTACAAATTTAAATATGCAACATAGTATGTAGCACAAAATATACATACATAAATTAACAATTGGAGAAAAATATATTAAAACATTAACACTATATCAACATTTTAACAATGCACCTGCTTGCAATATGATTATGGCTAATTTTAATTTTATTGCTTGGCTCTTTTTTTTACTTCCTAAATTTTGCTATTATGAGTATGAATATACAGAGTGTCCCCAAAAATGTATATACACTTTTAATAGCTGATAGTTCAATTTTGAAAATGAAATGTATTTTAGTAAATACTGACTTTATGATTATTCAAAGTGTGTGTATATATTTTTTTGGGGGGGGAACACCTTTATATTTCCTTTACTATTGTAAAATTATTAAAATATTTTAAATTGCCTTTTCAAGGGTATTTTATATATAATGGTGGGTCTAATTTGGATACAATCTAGGCGTGTTGGAAGAATTGATGAGACACATGGAGCCTTTTGCTAGCAAACTTTGGAACTGGTGGACAAGGTTATGTAGGGTATATTATATATAGCATTTAATTAGGGCAAAAGCACTTCAATAGGAATGTTATCATGTTGCTCCATGGCTACCCCTGCCTTCAGAACAAAGGTCTAGCTCCTTAGCATGGCACAGAAGCCTTTTCTGATCCAGCCCTTGCCTGACTTTACAGCTGACCGCGTATCTTGCCCACAGGCACCTGCTCACCAGCCACAGTGATTTTCTGGAAGTTCTGGGAATATGTAGTATTGCCTCTGGTCTCAGTGCCTTTGTTGTGCTTGGAAGGAAAAAGGAGTGAGTGAGCAAAAAGTGTGAGAGGGGGAAAGAAGAAAAGCCAGTATATGGGTGCATTTTCACACCCATATACTGCTGTGTGCCAAGGGACTCACTATAATGTAGGCTTCCTGATAAGCCTACCAAGGGCCTCCCAGACTTCTCTACCCAGAGGACAAGAATGAAGAGCATTTAGTAATGGATTTCCATCTTCTGTTGGTTAACAGTTGCCCCTGGGGCATTAACCCCTTAGATGTCTGAAGTGCATACACACTAGGGCTATCTCCCTTCCTCCTGAATCCTGAGTTACTCCTGCTTGCTATTGAAGATTTATTTCATAGCTTCTTTTGGAAAGACTCACCTGATGACCCCCCCACCCTGCCACACACACTAAAACTCCCTTAGGTACCTCTTCTCCAAGCACCCTTAGCATAATGCTCTCCTAACAAAAATAGCATTGATCATGCATCCTGTCACCATGAACCATGTAACTCAGCCTTCTCTCCACCACTGGTGCCACAGAGCAGGGAGCAGATTGTTCACAGGCCCTTTTCTGCCAGCAAATTTGCTTTCTCAGCCAGATCTGTTTTGACTTCATCATTAATGGTCCCTTTATATCCTCAGTTTTGACTTTTAGAAGACACTTTTTTAACCTGCTGGCCCTCCCTAAAATTCCCCGGCTGAAACAGGTTGAGATTCACTTTATCTTCCTCAATATGCTTTACACATTGCATTTTCTTTTATTCATTAGAAATGCCAAGGGGAGTTTTCCATGTTACATTAAATTTTTATTTTGTACAAGGGCACAAAGACAAAACTAAGCATAATGATGCTGGGTTTTATCAACAGTTATTCAGACATATTCTCAGCAAAATTTGCTGAGTGTCTCTGTCAAGCTTCTTAAGGGGTCCTTCCTGTTTCTCTCTTCCACCATACAGCACTCAATCTTTCTGATAAATACATACTAACATATATTAAAAATATATAAATTTGAATAGACAACAAATTATTAGCCTTCCCAGGATACACATAGGTGTCAGTCTGATTGTGGGTTCTGGTTGTATCATATTTTTAGTTGTGCTTTTGTTTAATTCATGCTTCCTCTATACAGATAGAGGCATGCCTAGATAATTATCCCTGTGACCTCAGACAGCTATAGGCAACCCCTTAAGGCTTACAGAGGGGCAACTGAAAGTATCAAGTGGCCTCAGAGTTTTTGAGCTAATCAGAGCAAAATTGAAGCCACTGAATACTAATAATTTTTTAAGTCATTCAAAATTCTTTTCTCATAAACAAATTGACACAAAAGACATTCTGTAATTTAGACCTGGAGTGAGAGAAGTTTTTCTGTTAAAGAACAAGATAGTAAATATTTTAGACTTTGTGAGCCATGTGATCTGTCTTAACTACTCTCTGCTGCTGTCATGCTAAAGTTGCCACAAACCCTATGTAAACAAATGGAAGGGGCTGTGTTCTAATAAAACTTTATCTGTAAAAACAGCTGGTGGGCCACATTTAGTCCATAGGTTATAGTTTGCCAATCCCTGGTCTAGATAAATAAGTATTATTCTCAAAAATCTGAAGAGTTTAAAAGAACACTACTCCTCCCAATAATTAAGTTTTTATTTACCAGGATGACAATAGGGTGACTAATTCTTTTATCAAAGCCAAAGTAGAAAATTGGCTCCCTCCTCTAACACAAAATGCAGCACTAAGGTAGCTTGACTCCTGTAGAATCCTACTGATTGAGCTCCATTTTTTGTTTGGTTTTCAGCAATACCCAGTAATTCAGAACAAAGTGTATGCTAAGTAAGGAAATCTAATTATGTTCAAATACTCAGAATCCGCATATTTTGATTAAAAGTAACAGGAAAAAACTAATTCGATTTCCTAATGTGATACACAAACTCAAACTTCCTGTGTGAGAGACTCCCTGGTAATCCTGGAAGGCTCCAATCAAGGAGAAAAAGATAAGCCTCTTGGAAAAATACAACTGGCGGGTTGTGTATCTGCCCACCTCTGCTTTCTCTTGACCAGGTAATTTCCTACTGAAACTAGACTTACACTGATTAGAGGTTTACAGGTTATAGTTTTCAAAGAAATCAGGAAAGAGGTTACTATGCAACCTTACAAGGAATCTATTTCCTATTCAGGGTTTAGTTTCACTCAAAGGAAAGAAAATTAAATATGACTCTGAAGAACTTGAGTGCATGTAAAAGTTATTACCAAAGGATTGCTGAGAGCGATAAGGAAGTGTTTGAAGACTCAGTTACCCAGAAGTAAACCCCAAATATTTACACATTCCCTCCCTGAGCTGCTCCTCCATGCCAGGTGCTCCAAGTGTAATTTATTGGCCTCAGTCCTATTTATGATCTTTTATACACAGAAATAAGGAATAATTGATTTAGATCACTCACACTGATAAACAGTTTTTAGAAGTAGCTTCCTTTAAACAGAAATAATACATCTGACTATTAGCATAATTAGGTTTTGAATTTGTATTCTAAAGTAGGGTTGTTGTTTTTCCTTTTCTTTTTTTAACTTTGACATGGATCTCTTTGGCAGTTTTTTGATGACCGTGACTCCTTTATCAGAATAAGTTTATTAAATTCATAAAGTAAAACACACAAATAAGATATATGTGAATACAAGGGAAAACAAATTTATTGAAATACAATTGTCAACATTTTTAACACCTTTTTAAAAAAAATTTTATTTCTCCTGCCTCTACTTCTTTTTTGCAATTCTTCAACCCTTTGTCATTCCTGCTGTTTGTTCTCAGAGTAAATAGATTGAGGAGCCAAAAAATAAACTTTAGAGAAAATAAGAGCCTCTGTCTTTTTAAGATTCCAAGTAGCTTCCAGGTAAACCTGTCAGTAACAGGAATGCAAAGGACTCCAGCCAGCTGAGAAAACACGAAACTTCTTTCACCTACTCTAGTTCTAAGTAGGTTAACTATGGATTCACCTCATCTGTGGCACAGAAGGTGTCTCTCTGGTAGACAGTGGGCATTATTTTCTGACTATAGCATTCCTCTTCCAACCAGCACCCCATACCTAGGGACTCCTCCCCATCATCCAGATCTCAGCTTAGATAATACATCAGTTCTGGGAACTTTCACTGGCTCCCAGGATTTAGCAAGGTTATCATTCCTTGCATGCCAATTGCTCTCTAAATACTAGAGAATTTACCAAGCCATATAATAGTTTTCTATTTGCCATCAACATGTCTTCCCAGTGCCTGGTACAATACACAGAGATGCAATGAGTATTTGTTGGGGGAAAAAATCCAAACAAGATAGGCCTTCCCACTACCTCTTCATTATCATTCTATGCTGTTATACCAAAGCTATATTTCCCCAAAAAACTCTGCATTATGGATGGTGTGAGACACCTCTTTGGGATAAGAAAGAATTCATATTAATGACTGAGTTGCAAAATCTCTAGTTGAATTTCAAAGAAAAGATCCCAGCGAGCTTCAGAAAGGAGCACAGAAGCCCTTCTTTCCTCCTTTCAATGGTATCTGGATGGGACTCCAGGACGCTTCTGGGAAGAGAGGAATGTTCCATTTCTTGATTAGAGTCCTTGTTAAAAAGTTACCTGAGGATGTTCCCTTTGTGAAGATTCATTGAGTGGTTTATCATTTTCAAAATGTTTAGTGTCTATGTTTTAATTAAATAATTATTTTTTCGGAAAAAAAATCTAACTGGGTGTGGTAGGCAAGAAAATGTTCCTCAAAACTGTCTACATCTTAATCGCTAAGACCTGCGAATGAGCTACCTTATGTGGCAAAGGGAGTTTGGGGTTGCAGATGGAATTGAAGTTGTTAATGAGCTGATCTTAAAATAGGGAGATAATCCTGGATTATTCACGTGGTCTACATGTAATCACAAGGTCCTTTAAAGTGGAAGAGTGAAGTAGAAGAGTGGTCCCAGTGATGTGATACGATGCAAGAAGGACTCAACTCGCCATTGCCAGCTTTGAAGATGGAGGAAGGGGCTGCAAGTCAAGGAACATAGTAGCCTCCAGAAGCTGGAAAGGGCAAAAACACGATCCTACCCTGAGCCCACAGAAAGGAATGCGGCCCTGAAAGCACTTGGAGAGCCGCGCCAGAACCTGACCTCCAGACTGTAGGATTATAAATCTGTGTTGTTTAAACCACTAAAGTTGTGGTGATTTGTTTCAGGAGCCACAGGAAACCAAAACACTAAAAGACATGAATTCCTAAATACCTCTGAAATGAGAATTCAGTCGATTTATAAAAAGATAGCCTTTAGGCAACATGGAAGAGTTACAGAACAAAATCATAATCCCTAATGAGGCAAAATAATCTTGCTTATGGGCACAGACCCAGCCTCGATGTAAAACTCCCTTGTGTCCCATCTGTGACCAGGGACAGCAGATCTCAGTAGAGAGTTAATGGCTAATGTGTCCCCAGATGACCTAAAGCAGGTGGCCAGCTTAACAAGGTGTTAAGGAGAGGGCAGATAAATCTGGATAGCTACAAAAAGAAGCAGAGCAGTAAGAAAGAGAAATGAGTGGAAAAGTCTCGCATGTCCTTGAACTTATACCTTATGACATTTTGTTGAGCAGTATTCTCCAACTTTGTTCAAAATTTCAAAGCTCGAATGCCTGATATGATTTTCAAGTCATAGCCAGACTCTGCTCTCAAACCACAGACGCCATATTAAAAGGAAAACAGGACAGATAATTCTTGGAGCATAAACATATTAAAAACTTTACTTTCACTTTACATATGCAAAAATAATGACTTGAGTACAAAATAAGCCTAAAAGTATGATAAGAATAGGTAATAAGATGAGAGTCATAAATTGATTCTCAACCTTAAGTATATTCAACCAATATTCCTGAAACCCTAAAAACTAGAAAACATGATCTCTGTACCATTTCCCTTCCTTTTAATTAGGAAATACTCAACGTATCCAGTAGAAAAATCTCTTCTTATTCTCTCACGCACACATACATACACACACACACAAAAAGTGGCTACAGGCTTGATTTTTATAGGTGTGACATTTTACCCAGAAATTATATAGGATCCTATATAATATACTCACTCATAGGAGAAATAAGAGTTTCTCCCCTCTTCAAATTAGAATATTCCTTTCACATTTTGAAAGTGCCCCCCAGGTTCAAGACAGTATTCACCTGTAAAATCAATTTCCAGACCCACAGAGTAACGTTTATTCCTAACGCTATCATTCCCATGAGAGAACAATTTAGTTCCATCATGAGACTTGGGGCTGAGATGAGAGCAAAGGTCCTGGAATTATCAACTTTCAATGTCAAATCCCAAAACAGGAAGGAGGAAAGAAGGGCCACTGTGCTCCTCTCTGAAACTCACTGGAGTCTTTTCTTGGTTGGTTTTGGAGATACAAACTGTCTCCTGTGTGTGCTCTTTAATTTTCTATCCTCCTCGTCAACATGAAGAGGGACCTGGGAAGGTGAACTGAGGAAGGTTAACCCACACACAATATGCATTACCCATTGCCCTTTCCTGATTTCAAATTATATATATAATTATAATTATATAATTAGTATATAATTAGCAAAAAAAGGAAATCCATGCCTTCTGGTGATGAAAAATTAGGAAACCAATAGGTGGCTGCCTCTGTTGAGGCTCGGGGGGATTTCGGGTCGTCAGCGGGGGCTGCCAGTTATATCTGAGATGGCAACACAGGCATCCTCCTCAGGCCTCAAAGCACTGAGCAGATGCCCCACTTCTAGGCTGGCTGGCTCTGAAGATTTGCAAAGAGAAATGAAAAGATGACATTGATCTGTGGAAATGTAGGGAGCAACATAGAAGCAATACAGTTGCTTTTAATACTGCCAGGAAGCCTAGAAAACAAAAGATTTGTGTACATTTCTTAAAATGAAGAGAAATTGCTTTCTCCTGCTTTTACCACAACACTACCAATAAAGCATTCCTTCAAGCATTGTTTGCTACTTCGTATACCAAGAAGATGTGCTTAGGAAGTTGTTATGGGGCTGCCCTCTTAGGTGTTGGAGGATATATAGCACTTTTTACCCTTAATTGTGTGTTGCCTTGATTTTATGGCCTGCTTGCACAGCGCCGCATTCTTTTAGTGCTGTTTAGGGGATGGAAACATTTATTGATGTACAGAGCTTTCTATGTTCATAAACTCCTGCATATGGGGACTTGAATCAACCTTTTTGTGTAAATTTCTTCAGTGACACTATCCTTTTCTAAACACGGTGAACCCCCAGCCAACTGAAGAAATAAACAATCAGGCTTGTGTGTTTGTATTCAGGCTATTCCCTGTGTTGTGAGGTGCCGTGCAGCGTACAGTTCCAGCACCGAATAAATAAACCATTGTTGTATTCATGCGTTTAGCTTTATGAACAGTAGAATTCCAGGATTGTTTTGTTCCATTCCAAGCCTCAATGATTGATTTTAGAGAAATATTCTACTTAATCAGCACCACTGGATTTTCCCACCAAGATAGATATAATGTCTCCTGTAACAATTAGTATTTTGGAACTGTGTTATAATTTGTGCAATAGAAAATTAACCTAGATTGGCATCATAGGTGTTGTTTTTTTTTAAGGTACTTTTTAACCTGGTTTCATGAAAATGCAACATAACTGCTATTCCTTTTCCTTTCAAAAGGCCCACTAGGTAAAGCTGCTCTTCTGATGTAGCTGAGGGCTTAAAAGCAGGGGCTCTGGGGAGAGCTGGACTTAGATTCTACTCTTGGCTCTTTCTACACGTCTCCCTGGGCCTCTGTTTCACAGCTTATAAAAGGACTATTAGTTCCTACATTTTAAGGTTGTGGTGAGAAACAATATACTTTCCCACTAGACTGCTTCCTACTCTACCTGAAGTCTCAGATTTATCTAGGATTGTGATCCTCAATCCTGGGCCAGATCTCCACTTACATACTCGCATTAGACATTCTATTTGTTTTTTTATATAGCTCTGTACACGGGGCTGAATCTGTTTCGTACCACTTTCCATCCCCTTCCCTCACCCTTCCACATACTGCTAACTATACACTTGCTGAGAGCAGAACTGTGTACTTTTCACAGCTTGTGATAATCATTGATGCTATTCAACAATATGTTCATTTATTTGCTTTTCTGGGCATATCCTGGGATTGCACTTCCTGACACTTTGTGTGTGGAGTGGGCTCATTTGCCCAATGAATTGACAATAGGAGTAATGGGAGTCACTTTCAGGAAGGAGTATTTAGTTGCTGGTTTGAAATACTATAAGGTCTTTAACTTCCCATAAATGGCAGCACTCAAAATGGTGGCTACCTGATGACTCAAAATGGGCAGCTTGAGGGACTACAATGAGCATGATAATCCATGATGGACACATCTAAGGAATAAGATATAACTTCATGTTGATTTACGTTACCGAGGTTTTGAGTTTATTTGTTATTGTTGCATAACTCAGCCTGCCCTGCCTGATGCACAGATGTATCCCTAAGTCCTTGCCACAGTGACTAGCCATATTGCCCCTCATCAAAAACAGTGCTACTAAACAGGCTATATACTCATTAGCATAGTTTATAATATAGCAGCTTTGCTTTCCTTGTGCTCTAAGTTCTCTTGAACTCGGGTGATTTTTGTAACTACAAGATAAAAGGCTCTTCTCCACTCTTTGAAACATGGCCAAGCCTACAGTAATCACTATCTATAGAAAATGTCGTATGTGGCCTGCCTTCAGTCTTGCAGCAGCAAATCATATTGGGTAAGAAGAGGTGCTAAAACAGCGATAAGATGAACCCCAAATTGCCTCTGCGGGCGAAATAAACTAATATTTCCTAAACCTTATACAGTGGAAGTGGAAAGGAACCATCTAGCCAAAGTTAAGAAAAAAAGTTTACTAGTGTCCCTAGCAAGAACGGAATACTGTGTTTTCTTAAAAAAATGAACACATCGTGGGTATATCTTTTTCTCTATTGCCTGTTGATATGAGAACCCTTATGAGTCGTTAAGCTTCTTGAGATTTTTGGAGAGTAATTATGGTTAATTATGGAAATGTGATTTTTTTTTCCTTCTCCCTTCAAAGATTTTATAAACCAATAGATGGACAGATGGATGGCATACTGCATTCATGCAAGAGGCTTTTGGACTGTGGTCCTGTATAATGAGCAGGTAAGGACAGAGAGTGAAGAAAATAAAAGAAGGGATGGGATGGAAAAAAAACCCCACAACGTTCAGGAGTAAAAGATAAAAAAGTTAGCTTCAGGAGAAAATATAAAAAGGAATAATTACTTTGTGAAACCAAAAAAGATAGCAGGAAATTTGGTGATGAAACTATCAAATGAATGAGCAGTGAGATGAAGGAGGAAATGAGATGTACCTCTTAAAAGTGAATTAACTTGGAGGCATCAGTTCACTGTGGTTAAATAGGTCAGACAAGCAAAATACAGAAAAGAAAACTACAACCTAAAGGCTATGTCTTAACAACAGAGCAAAGAAGAAAGAAAAGGTATTATAATAATTTATGTTAACAACTCAGAATGCTGACTAAAGCAAAGGTGGAAATATTTTTGCATGAGTTATATTGAGAATTTGCTCAATTATTTGGTTTCACTAGTTCAAATCCCTTCACCACACCACCACCATTTAACTCCCTGGAATTCTGGTAATACAAAATACATCTTTGTAATTTTCCCATGAACTTAGAATTCTTTTTTTTCAATTACAGTTTACATTCAATATTATTTTGTATTAGTTTCAGGTGTATAGCATATGGTTAGACAGTCATGTACTTTACAAAGTGTTCCCCCTGATATTTCCAGTACCCAACTGGTACCATACAGAGTTATTACCAGCACCCAACTGGTACCATACAGAGTTATTACCAGTACCCAACTGGTACCATACAGAGTTATTACCAGTACCCAACTGGTACCATACAGAGTTATTACCAGTACCCAACTGGTACCATACAGAGTTATTACCAGTACCCAACTGGTACCATACCATATTATTGACTATGTTTCCTATTCTGTACCTTACATCCCTGTAACTATTTGGTAATTACCTATTTGTATTCTCAATCCCTTTACCTTTTTCACCCCGTCCCCCAACACCCCTCCCCTCTGACAACCATCAGTTTGTTCTCTGTATCTATAAATCTATTTCTATTTTGTTTGTTTATATTGCTCTTTAGACTCCACATATAAGTGAAATAATATGGCATTTATCTTGCTCTGACTGACTTATTTCACGTAGCATAGTGCCCTCTAGATTCATCCATGCTGTTGCAAATGTTAAGATTTCATCAATTTTTATGACTGAGTAAATAGTCCATTGTATATATGTATCACAGCTTTTGTATCCACTCAGTTATTGATGAACACTTAGGTTGCTTTCATAGCTTGTCTATTTTAAATAATGCTGCAGTGAACATAGGGATGCATATATTCTTTCAAATTGGTGTTTGGGTTTCTTTAGATATATACCAAGAAGTAGAACTGCTTGGTCACAAGACAGTTTCATTTTTAACTTTTTGAGAAGCCTCCACACTATTTTCCATAGTGGACGCACCAATCTGCAATCCCACCAACAGTGCACAAGGGTTCCCTTTTCTCCACATACACACCAACACTTATTGTTCATTGATTTATTGATTATATGCATTCTGCCAAGTGTGAGGTGATATCCTGAACTTGGAATTCTTGAAGTTCATTGTTGACCAACCTCAATTATAGCTCAGCTAAGAAATCAATTGGGAAAATAAAGAAAAAAAATAACAGGATACAGTGAGGACCACACACATAACATTTAGCTGCTGTATCTCATTTCTCACCTTTCTCCACTTCTTAAAGATCCACAAGCAGTATAAGGGGAGGGGAAATAAGCTAAGATATTCAGGAAATACTCAAACTCAGGAAGTTCGTAAGGAGAGTGAGGATGCTGAAGAGAAAAGAGATGATTGCATCAGTGAAAACATGTCCCTCTTGAGGTGCTCCAAGAAAGGAAGAAGTTCAGCCATAAAACAAACAGTTCATCTGTACGCAGGACTATTCCTGAACAGACCGGAGCCTTTCTCGAAATCTTTGAAAGAAGCTTCAAAAGCAAGGAAGAAAGGTTCTCAGAAACTCAGTCACATTGAATCAGAAAATATATGAAGCTGGGATAGAACTAAGGAAGGCTCTGATTCTATATAAAAGGAGGTTAGCAATAAAGTATTGAGCAGAACTACCAGTCTCAGACCCTAAGTGGTAAGATTAGGTTCCCTCAACCATCCACATTTGTTATTTTTTACATGAAATTAGAACTAATTTCAATTATGCTTTTATTAAAATAGTATTTATATATAATATATATATATATACACACACACACAGACAAACCCCACACATGTGTATGTGTAGACACACATACATAATATACAGATATAAACATTATATATTTGCATACATACATATATATATTATATATATATTATATATATATATATATACACATATCATATGTGTGAGATTTGTGTGTGTATGTGTTTTGTGTGTTTTTTTCAAATAGAGTACTTCAAAGTATTGTTTGTCCAGAACTCTGAATAACATATTTCACCCAGAAAGAAATATTCTGGAAGAGGTTACATTTAGAACTCATAGAAACTCATAAAAGGAAAGTTGGTAATGTAAGCTCCCTGCAGGCAAGGACATTGGAGACCTGGCCCCCCATGGATGCATAACGATTTCCCGCCGAAACCGGTTTGGCTCAGTGGATAGAGCGTCGGCTTGCAGACTGAAAGGTCCCAGGTTCGATTCCGGTCAAGGGCATGTACCTGGGTTGCAGGCACATCCCCAGTAGGAGGTGTGCAGGAGGCAGCTGATCGATGTTTCTCTCTCATCGATGTTTCTGACTCTCTATCCCTCTCCCTTCCTCACTGTAAAAAATCAATAAAATATATTTTAAAAAAAATAAGACGACTTCTCAATTTAAAAAAAAATAATAACTATTTGCCAACCAAATAATGACCTACAAAGTTATGAAGGGACGGAGTCATTACTACAGTTATAAGCTGTGTGTTTAGTGAAGGACTTGAGTGACAAATGAAAGCCTTGTTTTCTAGTCTTTTTATCTTCTAGTGAAAAAAGAATTGCCATAATTTCTAGTTTACAAAAGAAAACTACACCAGCAAAGAGAAAAATCACAGGCTCAAATTCTCTAGTAGCAGTAAAGCCCAGAGGTGTGGTTTCTGATGCCGACAAGCATACGCTCTGCTCCTTTCCTCCTCTGCTTGCTGTTGGCACCAGACCAGCTGTGCACCCTTCCTGAACTTGACTTTTCACCTGCAAAGTAAAATTAGCGACTCCCCTTCACCTCCACTCCAACCGCATAATAGAAATGTCAAAAGAAGAAATTAGAGAGAACGGGGCTCAGAACTTAGGAATTGAGCAAGCTGAGTCTACGCCATTCACTCCAAGCAGAACCTGCAACAGGGACTCCTGGTCAGGATGTTAAAGATTACAAAGCCACGTCAAATATTAGCAGAGTAGGGAGGGGTAAAGTCATGAAAGAGGAAAGAGAAAGACCTCAGAATACCCAAAGGGAACTCCTTATTCCATCCTTTGAATGAAAAGTAAAAACAAAATGGGTCCAGAATCAATTCTGCAATAAGATGTTAAGGGGCCCCGGCTGGTGTGGCTCAGTTGGTTGAGCATTGTCCCGTGCCCGTGGTCGCTGGTTCGATTCCTGGTCAGGGCACATATCCAGGTTGTGGGTTCAACCCTGGTCCAGGTGCCTGTGGGAGGCAACAGATCAATGTTGCTCTCTCACATTGATGCTTCTCCCTCTCTCTCCCCTTCTCTCTTCCTCTCTCTCTAAAATCAATAACAATATTTTAAAAAATAAAGATGTTAAGGGGACATCAGGTAATAAATGTGAATAATAAAATGGGGCCAATTAGTGATGATGAATCAAAGACAATGCAACCCTGCTGGTCTTGTTAGAGAGATCACACTCTGGGGGATGGACCAGGTGAAGTTAGAATGAGAGTCAGAGGATCTGGGATCCATCATGGCCCTTGGAAGGGAGTTAGAACTCTACAGATGCAGATGCAGGCTACGGATGCTATTTCAGGCAGAACGGACCAAATGAGAAAAGGCAATAGGGGCAGGATACCTCTGCTCAGTGCTGAAAGCTGGATATGAATTATCACTTCGGGAGGAACTCATTTGCCATCTGAGAATGGAACAGGCAGACGTAAGGCTAGAAAAGCAGGTCAGGCTTATTGTAGATGATATTGATGTTGAAGTGATTAATTTGCTCTTAATTGGTAGGGAAAAGTCAAGTCATTGAGAATTTTCACTTACAAACTCTTAGTCTTTATGCCAAGAATTAGACTGAGATTAATATACCTGGGGTTTGTCTATATTAGTTTTAAATATACTATTACCTTGAACCACTCTCAACTGAAAGTGTGAAATTTAGAATTAACCAAAGGTAATGTGTGATGGCAGTAACCTGGGCTGTGAAAATAAATTCATGGAATATGAACACATACACATAGAGGTTTTTTTTAATGGATTAATTTTCATTGCAAATGAGCATGTGTTACCGTATTACTGCTCATCTACATTCTGCAAGTCATTTCACTACAGCAGAAACTAATGGACCCTGGTTGACTGTGAAGGCAGAAACTGGCTTGGGGAGTGGCAATGTCACAGGTGTGTCATCATTTCTTTCCCCCTATAAGATGAAACAATTACACTGCTGAATGAAGGAAAGAAGCAAATGAATGACTTTTCCAGGAAGATAAACCAACTGTTAATTTTATATAGTCTAAGATATATGAGGCTCATAAAGTGTTTTCATTTCCTTAAAATAAAGCTCTTGAAGTCAAACTTAGGAGGGTGACACCTAAAGCTGCTTAGAGCACTGATGCCCTCATGTGGGAAAAAAACAGTTCACATAGTTTCAACCTCTAAGAAGGACCAGACACCTGCGGAAAACATTCTATATGATAACGTGATACAAAGAAATGAATGGTTCCCAAAATGGTGATCAAAGTACATTTACAACGTTCTTTTACTCATTAATGTCCGTTGGCATCTTTGTTTAGCATAAAGGCTGCCAGAAATCAGCTGGAAATGTGTGGGATCCCCATAAGTCATTTTACTTAATAATATGTATTAGAATTTTTCAGCTCATTTTTAGTTAACATAAAAAAATCTAACAGAGTAAATCTTTGTAAAAGCAGTACTAAATGTGTACTTTGAGATACTCTATTCATTATATCTAATATTGTCCATTCCAAGATGCTGATTTATTGAGTCAGGAGTGTATGTAACTCCAAGAGCATCGCAAACCTCAAGCTAGGCCACAGCCCAGAGCTTCTGAGTCCAATATTCCAGGACAAAAATCCAGTTGTAATTAAAAGAAAATTCACCCTAAAATTCAGCCTATTCTCTTCACTGTGAGTAATATACCCCAATTTGCTCCTTTGGGGTTTATCCACATTTACAAACCTGGAAAAAAATGGTGTAATAAAGGAGCAGGAAAAAAGTGAGAAGTTTCTAGTCGCCCTATTTTATTACAGATATTCCCACCTAGTCATCCTCCCCAGTATGAAAATAACGTACCAACTTTGCAGGCAGTCACTATGGCCCTTAGGCCAGCCCTCTCAGACTCAGACACAACTTAAGCTGTGTGCTATCCGAGGGCAGAAACGGTGCCTCGTTCAAGTTATCTCTGTCACCTAGAAAAGCGTTCTTTGAATAACAGGCACCAGTTCTTCTAGAAAGGAAGGAACAGAAAGAATAGGGGGAAAAAGATGTTCTCTCTCCTAGGAGTATGTACTGCTTAGTATCAGAGGAACGAAAGTTTCATTTCATATGAAAGGGCTTTAAGGCTTCAAAGAGAAGATGTCATGAAAGAGGCAGCTTCTTCGATTTTCCTGTGGTCACTAGGTATAATACGCAAGTCCCTTGATCAAAGCAAGACTTGGTCTTTCATTTTAATTTTTCTCAAATTTATGGTGAGCTTCCTGAGTTTGCACAAAGTCCATTATGTGTATTGCATTTGCCTCTTTGCCCTCAAATCCATTCTCTGCCTTCTCTTGCTCTGGTCTGACGTCCAGGGGGCTGATATCTGGAAATCACATTTTCAGTTGGGTTCAGCCAATTGGAGGCACTGGCAGAAGATGTAGGCAAGGGAAGAAGGACAATGCCAGGGTCTCTCTCTCTCTCTCTCTCTCCTCTGGGCACTGTATCCAGTGGTGGCTGCGTCATCTCTGTGATCCCTGCTTCCACAGGTGAGCTTTTCACGTCTCTAGGACTCTGATAACACCACCTCCTCCTCTCTTTGTAGTCTTTCCATCTCAGGAAGTGAGATCAATTCCTTGTAGCTGCTAATCTCTGCTGCTGGCTCTGTCATCAGTTCTAACAATTTTGTTACTAGGTCCCCATATTAAAGTCCACCTAATAAACTGTTTGGTGCAGATTCTATTGTTCCGATGTGACCCTGGCGGATGCACTGTGCTAGGGCTGTTCATATTTGCTTTGAAATGTGTATCATCTTCTAATCAAATGGGAACACAAGAGCATTCTAATACTCACTATTCACTATATAGGACTACAGAAACATAGCAGACACACTGAGGATTCTGTCCAAGGTCTTTATTATTGGACCCAGGCGGGGGGCGGGGGGGAATGAAAAGATATAAATTGTGATAGAATTAGAGTAAGACATGAAAAAAAAGTAAATATAAATCCATATTTATAAAAAGTCCTCCCGTGTCCTACAGGACAAGCGGGAGAGTAGGACAGAGAGAAAGGACAGAAAAAGCAATGTTATTCATGCAAAAACTCATAATGGCCCCATCCTTCTGCTACAACCTCAGAGAACATTGGCTTATTACAATACAAATTGGACCAAATGATGAGGGAACTCCAGACGCATCACAGACCTTTCCGCTTCATTGCACAGTGCAGCAGAGCAGGGCACAAGCTGAGGAAAGAAGCGCTTTCTGTGTTTTACGTTTACCTGCTTGCCTTCAGATCCCAGAGAAGAGATGCCCTCAATTGGGGGTAGGAGAAGGTAGAGCCTATTGCTGTGTGGAGGTTGCACAGGAGATTGAGAAAAACCCAGTTGGAATTTCCACCAGCCCATCTCAATTAGCAGTTAAGACAGGGAGGAGCAGGGGAGACAGAGCAGACAGTCTGTGCCCTATTTCATGCCTCAAATGTCTCAAACTGGATTTTCAGCTGATGAGGCAGGGTCTGTAAGTAGAGGTAGTTGGCAGCTGCACACCAGAGATGACCAAAAAGCTCAAATGCATAATGAAAAGCTCAAAGGCTTTCGGGCTTCATTCTAACTCAAGTCATTAACAAACTGCCAACCAATTCAGGAGCAGTGGAACAAAGTACGTCGAAATGATAGATTTTCTTCTTTTGAATAAAACTTTAACATCCTATTCCACTGATTTTATTTTTTATATAATGACATCATAATTATTTCTCACATATCTTGTAAGCATTTTTATCTGAAGATTCATTCTCCCATCATTGAAGCAAACCTTTATTTCTTACATTTTAAAAATTAGTTTTGGTCCATCACTGGCTCTTGTTTTCTTCTTCAGACATACCAAATATACATAGGTTAGATATCTATGTTTTGTTTGTCATAATCTAAAATTTCTTGATGATTTAGATTTCTACCCTATAAATCCTTTATATCTTGTAATTCATTTTCAAGTACTGCAATGCAACTATTTTCCCTATTTACCCCTTTCTCTCAGTTCCCTTAATATCCCATCCTGCTGTATTTTTCTGTAGAATATTTTATATGATTCTTTGTTATTATTTCTTGATTAGTCATCTTTGAAGGGATTGTATTTTTTCTGGACCTGCTATTTGCTATCAAAAAAATTCTAACAATGTAGGAAAATAAGAATATTTGTTCAGATACATCAAGTAAAGGTCCCATTAATAGCAAAAGTAAGGGAAAGGTGTTTGCTATCACAGTTATTACTTCACATTTTTTTCTGGAATTTAGACAATGCAATTAGTTAAGAAAGAATAAAATATTATTTAATTTGGAAAAAGAGAACACAAAACTGTGTTATTTTCACATTACATTATTATATGCATCGAAAACACCAAAAGCAGCATCCAAACAAGTAATACAAACAATAAGAATTTGATAAGATGCCTAATTACTAAGATATTATAGAATCACTATACTAGTATATAGCTTCCCAATATATTGAAAATACCCATTAGTATATTTAAGGAATTATAAGAATGATCAATATTTCAATTAGAATTTATTTAATAGTAGGTAAAAAGAAAACCTTCAATTTAAACAATAAAGGAATTTATTCACTCACATAGCCAAAATGTCCAGAAGTAAAACAGGTTTCAAGAGATGTTCAATATGGTGGCACATTGTTAACAAATATCTTCTTCCTGTTGTCTCCCCTTTTCTTTATGTCCTGCAGGAGAGATCATCACTCCTCCAACTGCTAAACAAAAGCCCTGGCTTTTTCTCTAATTGGTTCACCTTAAGTCACAAACCTATCAACAAGTCACTATGACTAAGGGCATTCCATGTACTAATTGGCTTTGACTTGGAAGATGTGGCTATTCATCTTGCACAGGTCATTGCAGCAATGGGGTGCAATTATCCACCTTTGAAGTTGGGGGTGGGGGCAATCCAAACAAAACTTGCTCTTTTGTAATGGAGTAAGGTGAAAGGGATGTTAAGGAGGCAACCACAGTGATGATGATGATGACGATGATGATGAAATGGTAATACTGACAGTACCAATAATAATGACAACTAAAACATACTGAGTATTGAACATGGACCAATTATTGTGCTAACCTCATTCTTATCCCATTTAAATGCCTTAAACTCATTTGGTTCTTGTTTAAACCAAATTATATTATTCACATAAAGTGTGTATTACCAACTAAATAATGAAAATAGTATTAGCAGCAGTGATAGTATTGGGTAGGAAAGCACTGTTATTCTCCTAACTTTATAGGTGAGGGAACTGATCCTTAAAGAGGGTACATAACTACGTAAGGTAAGCAGAGGTTACATTAGTTTCAGGTGAGTCACAGAGCTAAAATTCTAACATTGGTCTCTCTGGCTCTAAAAGAAATATACAAGATTTATATAAAGAAAAATCAAGAAAAAAATGTCTTAGAAAGAAAAGAATGTCAGAGTTAATGGAAAGTTATACCTTGTTCTTGAAAACGAATGCCCTATATTTAAAGATTAAAAAATTATTTTGCTACAATGACAGTGAAATTCCGTGTGTGTGTGTGTGTGTGTGTGTGTGTATGTGTTGCATTTTGCTTTGTGAGTGAAGGCAGAGCACAATGCTCATTGATTATTTCATTTACTCCCTTATACATCCAACTCCCATGCATTTGGGCAGGACTAAGTTCTAGACTTGCACTGTCCAATGCCATATCTGCTAGCTGTATGCAGGTATTTATATTAAAATATTTCACATATTGTCTACATACATGCAAATTCTGTCCAGTGAAGGGATCATTAATTCCCTCTTCCCTCAAAAGGCAACTTTTGCTTCTATTTGTTAATTAATTTCCACATTTTTAAATTCAACTTTAAAAGTGCAGTATTTCCATTTCTCTGTACCCGTAGGTCTTCTCATTATTTAACAAGCTAAATATTTTTTTAATTCTCACCCAAGGATATGTTTTTATTGACTTTAGAGAGAGAGGTAAGGAGAGAGAGATAAACATTGATATGAGAGAGAAACATCTATCTGTTGCCTCCCTGCACATGCCAACCGGGGTTCAAACCTACAGCAAGGATATGTGCCCTGACCAGAAGTTGAATTGACCACCTTTTGGTATACAGGATGATGCTCCAACCAACTGAGCCACCAGGCCAATGCCAGTTAAATAAAATCTTTGACTTGTATCTATTTTATATTTATATGAGAGTCATAATTATACAATCTTTAAAACACTTTGAAAGAAAAAAGGATAATATTCAAACTGAGTTTAGCCTGAATCCCCACATTTCATATGTGAAGGACCTGAGGCCCAGAGAGGTGAAGTGATGAGCACAGAGACTTCAGTTAAACTTTTCTCACCAAGAAATCCTCCTTATTAACTGAACATAATGAACATGTCATGCTGTTTACTCACGTATGCTGAGGAGTGATTGTTGTTAGTGAATCGCCATATTTTGTTTTGTGTGTATACTAACATGAAGGCTGAATTTCTAGTAAAAAATGCTGAAGTCACACGGACTGATTTCAATTTTCAACTCTCCTACTTCCAAGCCATAGGACTCAGGCAACTTACCTTTTCTTTGTCTCAGCTTCCTAGCTGCAAAGTGGAGACAATAAGAACTTACTTATAAGATTGATATAGAATTGAATTGGATAATGCTTATTAAACTCTGGAAACTGCCTGTCACATTAAAAGTGTTCCACAGAGTTGTATGCTATTCTTGTCCACACTAGTCTAAGGCACAATTTCCTTATAGAGGAATGGTCATCTTGAAATACACTAACATAAATGGAAGGAAACCTGGACGTATCCCTTAGATGTCATTGAGAAAGTTGTAAAATAAAGTGTTATATAACAAATTCTATTTAATGTTATTAAGTCATCTCTTGTTTATAGCAATTATGCAGTGAATTACTTGATAAAATTAAAAAATAATTCTGTAGCACTAACTACCCCCTTTGACTTACTACTGGATTTTAATAAATAGTTATAAGACATACCCCATCTATATACAGGAGTACTAGTACATTGCTGCTGGCTAAAAACAACACTTCCAGGGATATCTACATATGCATAATACTGTGGATTATGTGACCCAATAGCCAGTTTCTAATGTAATTTGGCAGTAATTTAGTTCAATGAATATTAGTAATGAAAGTTTAATAAGTAATAAGAAATAACATACTTTCACCTTTCACATATGATTGTGAGATTTAATCATTACATATTTGACTCCATATTTTCCTCCACAGCATTTGACTCAACACTTCAATACTCCCCACAGGCACCCACCCCAATGTTTGTACATAGTGGGTGTTGAATAAATGTAAAATAATCTATAAACTAGAATGCATTGCATTTTATGTCCTACTGATGACCATATGCAGCTTGACCTGAAAGTAAGAATAGGAGCTGAGCATTTGTTCTTCCTGTGCACAGAGTTGCCTCTTGCTCATTCTTAGTGTTCATTGTTGTTTTCCCCTCTGCACTTCCTTTTCCTCTGCAATTCTAGGATGCTCTATAATTAGAAGCCAGCCAGGCATCAACTTCTTCCTCTGGGCAACTGTGTGCCTTAACACCTCTCAGTGACCTTCCATGCTAATTAAACCACCGTGTGAGAATAAAGAACATTGGTACTTAACTGAAATAAAAAGCAATTAAGAGGAAACATTTGGAGATGATTGTATGTTAATAAGAAATCTTAATCAATGTGTATACCTATGAGACCAACCATGTTCCAAGGAATGTTCACACAATGAGCTCATTTACTTCTCACAAATCCCTTAGGAGTTCTCTTTATCCCTGTTTTCATATGAGGAACTAGAACCAGGGCTAGTTCAGTATGTTGCCCTCTGTCACCCCATTACTGAAGCTGATGCAACTCTGATTCAAAGACAAAGACTGTTACTGTATCATAATAAAGACTAGAGAACATGTAGAAATGCTTTAACGGCCACTGGTGTTCAAGACTGTTTTTGATGAATAGATAAAAATGCTTTGAATTAAACATTAAAGTTTAGTATAAAATGAATGCTTTTGAGGTTCATTCTTCCCTTTGCTAGATGGAGTGAGGGTGAATCCTATTAATCCAATTAGGGATTGAGCAGAGTTAAGGCTGGGTTGCTTATAGGTATAGCTCAGTCTATCTGTGGCTTGCCATTTTTTCTAAGGTTTAGTGCCCCAGGACTCTCAGCTGATAACATAATTTATTCACCAGATCCCTAAACACTGATAGGCTTCAAACCAACTTCTGGGTACTATGAAGCTAGAAAATTTGACTTACATTTTAGGTGTTTTCAGATTTAATTTGTAGTCTTCAGCAGAATGCAGCTTCATAATTTGGCAGATATCTTGGGAACAAAACTGATCTATGTTTGAAAACCCTCAAGACTCTGATTTTGTCTATTTGGCCATTTTAGATTGCCAAATAGTATGCTACCCTCCAGTGTGGCCCTCTGTCTGGACAAAGCTTATCTCTTCTAAGCCTCTTGTTTACCAGAACCATCAAATTCTGGGAACACTGCTTATAGTTCACCTCCCCACAGTTAAACCTTCTCTGGAATCTTAGACTCTTTAGCCTAATTTCTTTACGGATGCCTTTGAATTCAAAATTTTTACATTTTACCTGGCTTTTCTAGTTATTCTTGAAAAGATTGTTGGTTTACAGAAAACTAACCCATCTTACCTAGATGCAGAAGTCTCAAATCAATAGGCCCTTAAACAAGAGATTGATATAGTAAAATTTCTATTTGCTACATGAATAAAAGGAAGAAAAATAAACTAGGAAAGATGGAACAGACCTTGACAGGTGGTATTAGCAGGAATTGAAAGGAAACTTAGAACTCTGAGGGCATCAGTTGTAATCTTTATAAGTATCTCCAAGGTAGAAACTCTTGGCCTCGCTTTACAGATCCTATATAATAAAAGGCTAATATGCAAATCGTCCAAACAGCAGACCAGTTGCTATGATGCGCACTGACCACCAGGAGGCAGAGGCTCAATGCAGGAGCTGCCCCCTGGTGGTCAGTGTGCTCCTACAGGGGGGGCACTGCTCAGCCAGAAGTTGGGCTCATGGCTGGCAAGTGCAGCAGCAGTGGTGGGAGCCTCTCCCGCCTCAGTGACAGTGCTAAGGATGTCTGACTGCTTACTTAGAAAGCCGTCAGTCGGATATCCCCCAAGGGCTCTCAGACTGCAAGAGGGTGCAGGCTGGGCTGAGGGACCCCTGAGTGCACAAATCTCGTGCACCCAGCCTCTGGTTAATCAATAAAAAGAGTTAAATATGTATTTTCTACCTTCAAAGTGTATATGTCTTCTGTATAACATAGTGAAACTTGTGCAAAATAGTTCTGCCATCACTAAGCCTTAGTTGTTTGATCTGTCAAAGAGAATAATATCTATTTCACAGAATCATGATCAATGAGATAACTGCATATGAAAACACCTCATCAATTACAAAGAAGTATATGTTCTAAGGGAATGGGGATTTTAATCAGGTATGGGATGATACACAAATACAGAAACGACTTCTTGAAGGAAGAAGTATTTTATATTGCAGATCCATAGAAACATAGGTATGGCATGCCATGCAGGGAAGAAGCACCAGGGTTGGTCAGGAGGCAGAGGGGGGGCAAAGAAACCATGTGGGCTAGAGCCTTCACTGTGGTTACCACATGAAGGTTAGGCAGGTTTAGGATTGCCTCCTTTGAATAATTTCAGTGGGTTTTGGGTGTAGGGGCTGTTCCTAATGCTGGTACCTAGCCTTGGAGTGATTAGATCAGGTAGGTAATGGCCCAGAGTGTGAAGGCTCAGTGAAGGAGGTGGTTGGGGGTATAGGCTCTGGTTGGTTTGTATATGAAAGACACTCCCAGGTGAGTTGTTTGTTATCTCTAGAAATTAGCTCACCGGAGGGGATTAGTCACTCCAGATTCAGGAAAGTTCCAAGATGCCAAAGCATCAAAATACAGAAACAAATGTAAGTGGTCGTTATCTTTCTCAATACCAATAGTCTTCCAAACCTGAGTTCATGAATAGAAAAAGATTCAAAATTTTGAAACCCTGCCTTGGCATCACTTTGGTTGCCTATGATGAGATGTGTGTATAGACTCCCAGTTCTTCATAGAGACTCCCATAGCTCAGGGGAAAAAAAAAAGTATCTGTGTTGCCTTGAGTAAGCATTAAACTTGTTATGTTGTCAGTAAATATCATTACTAAATGATATTTCATTTAGTAATTCAGTACTGCTTATAAAATGTAATGTCAGTGGCAATAGTATTTCAATTAATAATTTTAAAATTTCTAGTTTTGACACTTCAAAGCAACTGTTGCTTGTTATATGAATTACTAGAGGCCCGGTGCACAAAAATTTGTGCAGTCTGGGGGAAGGAGGGGTCCCTCAACCCGGCCTGTACCCTCTCGCAGTCTGGGACCCCTCGGGAGATAACAACCTGCTGGCTTCGGCCTGCTCCCGGGTGGCAGAGGGCAGGCCCAATCCCTAGGTGCAGCCCCTGGGCGGGCTCAGATCAGGGTCGATTGGGGAGTTGGGGCGCCGCCCCTGTCATGCACAGAGCAGGGCGGATCGGGAGGTTGTGATGCCACCCTCACACACGCTCAGGGTAGGGCCGATGGGGGGTTGGGGCACTGCCCCCTGTCACACTCAAGGCAGGGTCGATGGGGAGGTTGCGGCGCCACCCCCTGTCATGCACAGAGCAGGGCCAATCAGGGGGTTGGGGCTCTGTACCCTGTCACGCACAGAGCAGGGCCCATCAGGGGGTTGGGGAGCTCCCCCTATCACGCACAGAGCAGGGCCGATAGGGGAGTTGGGGCACTGCCCCCATCACACACAGAGCAGGGCGGATCAGGGGGTTGGGGTGCCGCACACTGTCACACTCAGGGCAGGGCCGATGGGGAGGTTATGGCTCTACCCCGTCACACACAGAGCAGGGCCCGTTGGGCGGGGGGGGGGGAGGGTTGGGGCGCCGCACCCTGTCACACACAGAGCAGGGCCAATCAGGGGGTTGGGGCGCCACACCCTGTCACACACAGAGCCGCAGGGCGATCAGGGGGTTGGGGAGCTCCCCACTATCAGGCACAGAGCAGGGCTGATCAGGGGGTTGGGGTGCCTTCCCCTGTCACGAACAGAGCAGGGCCGATAGGGAGGCTGTGGCCCCACCCCCTGTCACACACAGAGCCGCAGGGCGATCAAGGGGTTTAGGCGCTGCCCTCTGTCATGCTGATCCCAGTGCCAGGAGGCCTCGTGGCTCTGCTGATCCGGTGCTGGGAGGCATATTACCCTTTTACTATATAGGATAGAGGCCTGGTGCACAGGTGGGGGCCGGCTGGTTTGCCCTGAAGGGTGGGGGTCCCCACTGGGGTGCCCGGCCAGTCTGGGTGAGGAGCTGAGAGCTGTTTTCAGGCTGGCGGGTGACGGAAGCTCCCAACCGCTCCATTTTTCTTTCTTATTCTGGGCCAGCTTTAGCTCTGAGGCTCCAGCTCTTAGGCCTCTGCTCCTGAAAGCAGGTATCTGGTTTGTTTCGGTTCTGTAATCGAAACAATGTATAACTCCAGCTCTGAGATCCCGGCTCGCTGAAAGCAGGTTTCTGGGGTTTTGTTTAGCTTCTATATTTGTTACAATGTTTCTTAAACTGCAGGCTCAGAGGCTGGCAAGGCAGGTGGGGAACGTTGGTTTCCTCTGTCACTAAAGCAAGCAAGCCTCATGTTAGTTTCAAGCTGCCTGGCTGCCGGCCGCCATCTTGGCTGGCAGTTAATTTGCATATTTCGCTGATTAGCCAATGGGAAGCGTAGCAGTCGTACACCAATTACCATGTTTCTCTTTTATTAGATGGGATTATTTTCAAAGAATAAAAAATCATACCAGAAGCATATTTTCAAAATATGCCAAATTGCACAGATTATCTCCATTGTTTGTTTTTATTGAATTCTCTACCCTAGCCATAAACACATTTGTCATTTGGGCAGTGTTCAACAGGATTCAACCTAACAAATTAACTTTCTTTTTGAATATGAATGCTTGTGGGGGCAGTTTTTGCAGTGTGGGAGTCTGTTAGTTCCACATCTATTAAGAGACTAAAAGTCCCCATTTGGTACAATCTTATTTTCCTAAAAGATGGGCAATTAAACTAACCAATTTCTGAATAATATAATCTAATAGTTCAAAAACAAAGTATATATATATATATCATAATAATCAACCCCAGATTATTAAGGAATTTTTATTCCAGTTACTGGATTAATTTATTTTTTACAAAGAGTACAGTGTGTTTTCATAATAAATAAAATGACCCTTTGGAAGTAAGAGTAGAGAATATTCATTAGTATCCTTTATTTCCCAAATCCTCCCCTAATATCTGCTTATTGGGGGAAATGTTTCTTCTCTACACCTTATGGTCCCTTCACAAGGAGAAAGTTCACAGAGAGAAACTCCTCTCCTCCTTCCACTCTTTCTTCATTCCATCCTCCGGCGGATGCTGAAGGTGACTACACTGATGGGTAAATTTAAAACTAACATTTGCGTATTCTCAGCTCAGCACTGCTTCTTCTCCCTCTTGGTAGTGAGCCTCTTGACCCTCGAGCTGCTAAGCATGAGGCCTCCCAGCTCCTCTGTACTAAGAGTTTCTCCTGGGCCAGTCACCTCCAATAAGGGAGATCTGCAACCACACATACTAGGGGTCTACATACATATCTCATCATAGTAATATTAATACCATTGTAATAATCTGGTTATTATTTAACTGGGAGTGAAAGGAACATGTATTTTATACTGCAGACATACTATTTATACAGCTTTGCTAAGGTAATGCTCTCCAAGTCATTAGAGAGGTTTGGATGTTTTAAAAGTGGTGATTTCATTGTGAAAGACAAAGAATGTCCAGGTCAATTTGAACCACGCTTTGATTGTAAAACTATCAGAACGGGCCAGAAGACATGGCAAAGTAATTTTGCTTCATGATAATGCACCATCACACACTTCAAAACCAGTTAAAGCCACGTTTAAAGATCTTGCTTGGGAAGTATTTACCCACCCGCTGTATTCACCAGACCTTGCTCCTTCAGATTACCATTTGTTCTGATAGATGGCACACACACTTTCTGAGCAGCACTTCAAAATGTAAGAAGAAGTGGAAAATTGGGTCTCTGAATGATTTGCCTCAAAACAAGAACAGTTTGATTGGGACAGTATCCACAAATTACCTGAAAGATGGGGGAAATGTGTAGCTAGCAATGGACATTATTTTGAATAAAGTTCTTTTGCTGTTTCTCTTGAAATTATCATGCTTTCTTTGATTACAAAATCCACACTATTAACCAGTACACCTAGTAAACTCCTATTGCAGATCTGTGGACTAAAGACTGTGGCATGTACTTTGTAATCTCTTCTAGATCATGTAGGATGTCTTAAATCTTATTCTGTCATGCCACACACAGCAAACAAACACCCTTTTGGCTTCTTACTGGCAGCCAAAATTGCAATGTCGAAAGTTTACTATCTTGTAAAGCCAATGAGATAGTTTAAAAGAAAAAATAAAGGTTCTGGCCAAATATCTCCAGGAAGCTCACTAAAGGAAATGTTAATTACCAAGGGACTTTGTCCTAATAGCAAGGAAGAGCTAAATAAGTGCCAGTTAATAATCACAGCTTCTTCTTGTAATCCATTCTTCAAACCAATTCCTAAGAATTAAGAAGTATTTTTGCTTTAATGTTTGACTCTAACTACTACTTAAGAAAAATAAAGCTGAAGTATTATATATCTACATTCAGGACTGGCTTTGGAATTTGCAGAACCTTCTACAAAGTGAAATGAGGGGACTCTGACTACACTCACATGCATGGGGAAAACCTCAGAGAGAGCTGCAAACCCATAGTGAAATGTTTCCCACGGCCTTTCCTCAGGCCTGTCTCTGAAACACACACGATGAAAATGTGTTCAATCCATTTTCTTAGACAATTTATCCTTAGCTTATCCAAAACTTCTACTTTGAAATGATCCCTTCATGCCAGTTATGAAAACTACCAGTTGACTCACTTTTCAGGTCCAGCCACAAAGCAGGATGGCTCTTTGTTCTCATGGACAAGTTGATGGTCCAAGGAAGCAAGACTGAAGTTAAATCTGAAATGAGTACAGATGTTCTCCATAAAAGAGGAAGAAGCATTTGATGTTTGAGAAGGGATTTAGGAAGGATAGAACAAGAAGAGAAAAGTTAGATGCAGAAAAACTTTGTGATGTGCAATATGATTTTTTTTTCTTAACTTCCAAAATTGTCTACAGTATATTTGTGACTGGATGTTTGTGGACTCAGAAGAAGGAAAAAAAGTGGAGTATTGCCCTGGATCTCAATGGCACAGAGCAGTGGGTACTAATGCAAAAGAAACTGAAAGATGACTAGGGAATATTGAGAAATTAGTCAAACTCGTAGAAGGCAAATTGGTGATTTTGGACTTTCACAGGCTTGGATTTAGAGGACTTCAGCCACATTTTCCAGTTCCAGAGGCAATGGAGGTTCTGAACTCCCAAGTGAATGTCACATTAACAAGAATAAGAGCTTTACTATGTGCCAGCCCCCACGGTCACCACTCTCCATGCATCAGCTCATCTAATCTTCCCAACAACCCAATGAAATAGGTATTATTTTACAGATGATAACAATAAGATACAAAGAAGTTATAGGATTTTTTTCCAGGACCAGATACATACAAAGCATTGGAAGTAGGAGTGGAAAATAGGAAGTTGGCTTCCAAATCCAATGATCTCCCTTGTAAATTTTGAATGATAGTACCTGCTTTCCTAGACCACTGACAACATTGCAGGAGGTAGAGTTTTAGAGTAGTCAACATCATATGATATATTTTAGAATTGTATGTTTGAAACTTATATAATGTTATTAACCAATGTCACCCCAATAAATTTAATTTTTTAAAAAAGAATTTATTAGTGAGGAGAGTGAAGACAGAAACATTAACTAACTTATCCAAAGAAAGCTAGTAAGTGGCAGAACTGGGGTCAGACTGTGGCTGAATCCACCTCTATTTTTCCTTTAACCGTTTTTGGCTTATCTGAACCTAGAGTTTAGGTTCAGATTCTAGCTCTGCCCTTCACTGTCTATGCAACCTGAGCAAATTATTTAATCTGCTGGATTCTTAGTTTTCTTATCAGCAACATGACAATCATAACTACTTCAAAGTGCAATTCTAATGGAATGTGAAACAACATACGTGTGAACTGGAATGTATTATGCAAATTCAAGATATATTTACTGCTGTTGCCCTGGAATGAAGGACAGTTCTTCCCATGATGCTTTTCGCTCCCCCATTGCTTAAAATTTACAAAGGAGAGAAGGAAGAGATAGATCTTTTGAATGATGTTAATTTCATCTCATGGCTTTTGATTATTTATCCCTCTGAGTGATCCAGTCTCATTACAGCCATTCACTCTAAATGCTTGGCAGGCATCCAAACAATTATTTGTTCAACTCAATAATCTAAGTTTATTGTCTTAAATAAATCACACCTGACAAATAACTCCTGTTTCAAAATGATCTTTAAAAGTGGGTACTAAAGTAACATTGTCAATTCCAAAAACCGTGGATGATTTTAAACCTTTTAACAAAACAACTTACAGGCTTGACGTTTTAATTTATTGCTGTATTGCTTCCTGTAAAGGTATTTTGATTGGTTTCCACTACTTACTAGGCAGTAATTTTTTTCTTGTGAAATGTACTTTATGCTTTTGGAAGAGATCAGTTATGAGTGGGGTAGGCAGGAGCAATGTAAATATAAAACTCTTCTTAAAGAGCCAATGCTTTGCTTCATTCAATTTTCACATTTTTAAAATGTTAATACAGGAGTTACAAACATATAAAAAGCTGGATGTATTTAATTTCCATAAAAATATATTAGAACCTCATTTGCATAATTTAGAAGCACACTAAGGAGTATAAAAAATAAATTTCTCATTATATGTTATACAATGAAGGAAAAACATTCATAATTTGATCCGAATTGTCATAAATGCTGAACTTCAGAAGCTATACTGGAAAGAGGGAAGGTAATATAATGATGTCTAATCAATATATTTAAATAATGTAAGATTAAAATCAATTAATAAGTACTCAGAAAACCTTTATCATTTCAATCAAAGCAAAATGATATTTGTTTTTTAAAATAATATAAATATTATTCCTATTGATTTCAGAGAGGAAGAGAGAGGAAGAAAGAGATAGAAACATCAATGATGAGAGAATTATTGATCAGCCGCCTCCCGCACGCCCCCCACCGGGGACCAAGCCCATAACCCAGGCATGTGCTCCCGACCAGAATCAAACCCAGGACCCTTCAGTCCTCAGGCCAATGCTCTATCCACTAAGCCAAACCAGCCAGGGCATGATAAGTTTTAATGGAGGAAGAAAATTGGCATGAATAATACAGAAGAGTATATTGTCAAAACAATTTTTATGAAATATAGGAGTACTTTGCTCCCCTTTATTTGAACGTAAATTCTGGGAGCAACTCAATTTTGTATATTTTTGATATTACAATAAATAATGAATATATGTTGAAAATATCCAGTTAAGAAGAATTTGTAAAACTGACACAACTTCACATTGTTTTTCCCAGCTCACTACTCAGCTTCCTTTTCCATAATAGGACAGAGAATGTGGTATGGCTAATCCAAAGCACTGGCCTAAAACTGACCTGGTTTATCCCCTAAATTACTTGTCAACCACTTCCTGATCTTGTCAGTAAGTCAATATAAAACAAGGTAGGTTAGTTTAAATGATTCTCCCTCTGATCTGTCTTCAAAAAATCATCAACCGCATGTCCAAAAAAGATAGAAAAAAAGATTAAACAAAATATGGTGTAGTTTATATGCCAGCCGATCATTAGGAACAGAATGCTTTATAATTAAATATAACAAATGTCAGATAAACAGTTTTTTAGGGTTTAGTAACCAGACTTCTAGAATTCAGTGACTAGGTACAGCCATCTTCCCTTATTTCAGTTTCACTCTCCACAGTTTCAATTACCTGTTGTCAACCGAAGTCTGAAAATATTAAATGGGAAATTTCACATGAGGTGGGGGGGGGGAGAAAGAGAGAGAGAGAGAGAGAGAGAGAGAGAGAGAGAGAGAGAGAGAGAGAGAAACAGAAAATTCAGGGATGTGGACATCAGTGTGGCGATTGCAGGGGGGTGGTGGTGGAGGTGGAAGAGGGGAAAATTAAATTTGATTTAAAAATAAGAAGAAAATTTCAGAATAAACAGTTCATAAGTTTTAAATTGCATGTCGTTCTGAGTAATATGATGAAATCTTTCGCACCCTCCTGCTTAGTCCGTTCTGGGATGTGAATCATCCCTTTGCCCAGCATCCCCACCTGTTAGTCACATAGTAGCCCTCTGGGCTATCAGGTCAGTTGTCAAGGTATCACAGGGTTTGTGTTCAAGTAATCCTCATTTTACTTAATAATGTCCTCAAAACACAAGAGTAATGATGTGGCAATTCATATATGCCAAAAAAGAAGACATAAAATGCTTTCTTGCCCAAGCCAGTTTGGCTCCGTGGATAGAGTGTCGGACTGTGGACCTAAGGGTCCCGGGTTTGATTCCAGCCAAGGACACATACCTTGGTTGCAGGCTCCTCCCCAACCCAGGCCCTGATTTGAACTCTTGCAAGAGGCAACCAATGGATGTGTTTCTCTCACATTGATATTTCTCTCTGTCTTTCCCTCTCTCTTTCACTTTCTCTAAAAATCAATGGAAAATATCCTCGGGTGAGGATTAAAAAAAAATGCTTTATTTAAGTGAAAAGATGAGTAGAGTACAATAAGATTTTTGAGAGACCACATTCACATAACTTTTATTGCAGTATATTATGATTGTTTTATCTTACTATTAATTACTATTAATTTCTTACTATAAAATTTACCTAAAGAAAAGCTCATTGCCCAAGGCAGAGTTTAGTTCATAAACTCCTCTATACTTTCATAATTCCACAATGTGTTTTAACAAGTGATTTTAAAATTTCTGAACTTTGTTCTGTATTACAGTAAAATAAATGTCCTAACCAGAAGTAAACTTCTACACATTACATTTTAAATCATTTATTACTTTCTGATATTATTTTCTTGATTTACTTATTTTCTTCTTTGTTATCCGTTTACAGTCATCTTTAGCCCTCATGCCCAAATTTCCCTTCAGACTCTCAACTGTTTTCTTCACTGCTATATCAAAACATCTAGCTCAGGACCCAGTTCACAGGAGGCACTCAACAAATAATTCATAAATTATTAATTTTAATACATAACAATGTTTTCAGGAGAAACAGTGTAGTTGTTCTCTTTTAATATTAGTTCATATAAAACTTCTATCCATCTTTGCCCCTGAGTCAACTGATAAGTCTATGGTTGGTGGGCACAGGGAGTTATATTTCTGTTGCCTCTAAAGCAGAATCAGTGGGGAGGAATAAAGAATTATTTTTTCAAGTCTAGGACACAAAATTGGTCCTAAAGACTGATTTATTAACACCAAAGATTCACACACACACACACACACACACACAACCACACACACTTACACTGAACAACTATCAAATGCAGCTGCAGCAGAAGATAATTTGTGATTGTAATCCTAGAGTATCATAAGATCCTTGCAACCTTGGAGGCTTCATAAAAAAAAAAAAAGGTTGCTCTAGTGACTAGACCCCAACATGAAGCGGCATAAATTAGAGCAGTCAGATCAGGTGTCATCTGTGAAGCAGTTTTGAGGTCAGATGGTGACAGAAAATATTTACTTACCTGATCTCCCCTGACTGACCAAGGTCTGAAGTGTCAAAACAAGATCATCCCAATCAATGAACCTGGTCTGAGCAGTGGCTTTCAAGAGCTTCTCAGCACTCCTTCCCATCAAACTGCAAAACGAAAACACCAATGATATTCACCCAGCCTTCTTCATTGAGTGGCGTTGCCAAATTTAGATCTCACTTCAAGTGTGTGGGCTCTTAGGTTCCCAACCAACCCTGACAGTTTCAGAATTTGTAGCACAAGTTCCATTGACGTGGTGGGAAATGCCTTAGTATTTCTAAATAAATAGGACTTAGCGGACAATAAAATGGCTAATGAGTGTTCTCAGAATTCAAATAGCTGTTTTAGAAAATGGACACAACTTGTCTTGAAAAAGTGT
The DNA here is from genome assembly GCF_964212035.1 of Myotis nattereri. Lineage (NCBI taxonomy): Eukaryota > Metazoa > Chordata > Mammalia > Chiroptera > Vespertilionidae > Myotis > Myotis nattereri. The sequence goes on from NC_138087.1 coordinate 49,103,829, forward strand.
CTACAATAAAAAATAATCTGAATTCAAGTTTCTTTTTTTTTTCAGGCATTCTGCACTCAGTGAGAGATTTTATTGGGAGTTTAACTTCATTATCCCTCAATTTATGACATAGATCTATTGGACAAGGTTGCATTTTACGTGAAGAACTGTTTTACTTATACATCACTAATGTAATGGAATTATTTACATATATAAACCATATGTAGAAATGTGTACAGAAAAGGATGACAATAGCTACCATTTTTTACTATTATTATCTAAGTATGTTATCTAAATTAATCCTCCCAAAAATTGTTTCTGGGTTTTGTTTGTTTGTTTTTTAATTGTTTAATGTTTAAAGTATTATATGTCACCTTTTTCCCCCACTGGCCTCCCCCTCCCTCCAGCACATGCCCTCACACCCCTACTGCCTGTGTCCATTGGTTATACTCATATGCATGCATACAAGTCCTTTGGTTGATCTCTTACCCCCTCACCCCCGCCTTCCATCATAGGTTAGACAGTCTGTTCAATGCTTCTATGACTCTGGTTCTATTTTTGTTCTTATATTTTTAATCATTTCTCTATCTTGTGTATCTAATGAAAGCTTAAACAATAAGCTAAGAATTTGAAATTGTGTCCAAGATTTGGTTTCTGTGACTTACACCAAATAATTTTTTCCTTATTTTCTCATGCTTTTAGGTATATATTCTCCATGCCAAACTCATTTGTGTCAGGTTTATTGTTTCACGTATATCTAGCCACATATTCAGAATAGTCTATAAATAGATTTCATGTGGTTACTTCGATCAGTAACTATTCTTGTAAAATATGTGTGTGTGTTGCCTTACCTAAAGTATTTTACATCTGAAGTACCTATAGGTGATCAAATGAAAATGTACATTAAAGCATGGTAATAATATGTTTACTTTACCATCCTAGTATCATTCATATCTTTGGAGAGTATTAATTCTAGCTAAAGCAGGGATTTTGGTATGTTGATAATACATATGGCAATTATATTGGTTTCAATTCAGTGAGACTAAGTTTAATTTCTGTACTAACAGTCCTAAAGGCAGATCGATTAACACCAAAGATTCACACACACACACACACACACACACACACACACACACTCCCTAGAATCTGAAAATTAATTATTATTATTATTATTATTATTATTATTTAACTTGTTTTTTCCCTTTTCTCAAGAGAACCACATTTAGTTGCTTCCCAAAATGACCTTCAGTCTTAGCATCAACATATTTGATTTATAGGTTATCTCAAAACCTTATTATTCGAAATAAAAAAGTACTTGCCTAACACTGGTGTGATAGTTTCCCTTTTGCTCCCATGTTTGCCTAGTAATTCTCACTCTGTTAGAAAAAAAGAGGGATTGATTCTATCTACAGCCTCAAAAAGAAATGTTTGTAAAGTCCTTCAATTTAACCCCCTTTGGCATAGCCTCCTCATTTTATTATGAATCGTCTCTGCATGTATATGCATTTAGAAAAGACTGATCAGAAACTTTAAATATTTGCTATTAATCGAAATAGGCAACAAATGTGTATCCTTTTCATCTTTACAGGACATTAAATCTCTGACTAAGGGTGCGTACACAGACCTAGCACATAGCCTCCGATTGACATCAGCCCACATTACAGCTGTGGGCCGTTTCTCTGACGTCTGGGGGCTCTTGGAGAACAATGCACAGGACAGGTATTTTCACTTCAGGTTCTCCCCAGGTGAGCAGACACTGCAGGGAAGAAGTTGAGGAGTACACATCTTCCACCTGGTGGGCCACAAAGAGGCCACGGGGCCAGAAGAAGATGGCATAGGTGAGGTGGGTTCTCTGCTCCAGACCAGTAAGTTCTCAGTTGAACCTGGTGGTTTGTAAAGGCCAATGTATCTTGTCTTGTAAAAAGCAAACTTGCTTTTTAGGTGCTGTGGGCAGCAGGTACTGAAAACTGTAGAGCACAGTCCCTGAGCTCTCCAGTCATGAGCCTTTCAATGACATAAGCTGCTAGAAATTACTGCTTTTTGAGCACATGCTGGCTTTCCTTCATCTATGGGGACATTTACCTTCTCAGTTCAAATTTCTTTTTTAATGAGGTTGATTCAGAAAGAGTTCCCGTTCTTTCTCCAAAGTTTAAACTTTTTATTGTAATTTTAATTTAATGAGCTCTTTTCCTCATTTCTGATGATCTATTTTTTGTGGCTCTGTCTTTCAATGCAGAAATAACAATATGTTTGATAATCAGGTACTTCCCTAGATTTCCCTGGAGGTGTTGGGTAATATGTATTGTATTATCTGTCTAAAATTGGAAAAATGATTAATTCCAAGAGTTTAAGATTAGCAGAACCTTCTGCTGGCCTGTTTTTGGCATGTTGCCTGAGCAATAGGTAAACTGAGACTTGTGTTTATTATATATCCCATCCTGGAAGATATGGCCCTCAACCTCAAATCTTAATTTGTCAAAAAGGTGTCCTTTTTCATACATGATTAATTCATATAAGTTAAATGTATATGTTAAACAGGATAAGGTTTAAATTTATCTGTAACTTATTCTTATTAAATATTTATTAAATAAAACTTTAAATAAGTTCTGTGAAGTATATTGATCCAAAATACTTTTAACTAAAATGGTAAGTAATTTCAATTTCTAAAAGGATCCACCAGATTGTGTTTTACTGGGAAAGAGGTTTAAACGTGAGTCCAGGGACCCATTCATTCCTTACAACCTGGTGTTTGTGATGCTGTGCTTTGAAGAATGTCAGAGCAGAGGCTGCCCTGGGTTTTCACATTGGCCTCTAATCTAGAGATGTAAAAAGCAGGCAAGCTCCAGAGCCCAAGCACTCATTTGTTGAATCTTGATAATTTTCACTTCAGTGACCTGCCAGTGCTGCACAGTAATTCTTATGAAAATTACTACCTGCCCCTGCTTACAGAAAATTTAGTAGTGAAAGAATTCAAAGGAGGCTCTTTGTGTGTAGATTTCATTGCTGGTGCAAGATATATTTATTAGGAAACATTATCGTTGTTCAAGTTTAATCACTTCCTTTTAAAAACGACTACCCTGAATTAGGCTTCCAGCTTAAAACTGCTTGATCAGCAAGACTAGGTATACGGGAAGGGTCATTATATAAATAGAATGGAGAGCTATGAGATCAGAGGGGGGCGTTTCAAGGCTCAGAAATGTTCACCCACCAATATCTTTGCCCCTAAAATCCCCACTACCAGAGTTAAGTTCTCATGTGTTGCATCAGCTCCTACCACTTGCCCAGCCCTATGTTAGTTGTTATGGGAATTTACTAACTATATTTAGAAGGCACCTTTTAATTAGTATCAAGAGTCCTGAAATATTCAGAACTACATAAATCCACTTCTAGGAATTTATTCAAATGAAATAATCATAGATGTGCATATAGATTTTCCTATCAGAATGTTAATCACACTTTTTAATAGCATGAGTGGAAAAGTTGGATATAACCTAAATGTTCAAGAATAGGAAACTGTTTCAATTAATTTCCATATAAAACAAACACAGTCAATGATAATTTAAGAGCAAGGCTTTGGAGCCACATGTAGAAAGGTCAGAATCCCAACTCCAATCTTGTTCGATCTTGGGCAAGATACTTTACTTTCCAACAACTCTCTCCTCATCTGTAAAATGGGAATAACATGTACATGATAAAAAACAAGTTTTGGGGAGTTGAATTATACAATTTAGATATAATATGTAGTACAGAGTCTACCATATAATAAGTATTCATCACATAATTAATACTTATTATTATAAAATAAAACTGTATGCCAGGATTAAAGTTATGTTGTAGACGAATATTTTGATATAATAAAAATTCTCACAACTTATTGTTAAATCAGAAAAACTAGTAATAAGATAGGATATAGGGAATAATCTTAATTTAAAAAAAAATCTAAGAAAAATGAGTATGGGTTTAAAATAACAGAAAGATACAACATACTTTACTAGTGTTTACTCCTAGTGATAGACTTAAGAGGGATTTTTGCTTTAAAAAAATCTTTATTGTTGAAAGTATTACATATCTCCCCTTTTTCCCCCCATTGACCCCTTCTAGCCCACCCCTCTACCCCCACCTCAGGCCTTCACCACTCTATTGTCCATGTCCATGGGTTATTCTTTTTTTCCATGGTGTATATTATGTATTGCAAACTGAATAAACATGTTTTTGCAACTTGTAAAATGTGACTGTGGCCATAAAAGATAATAATAATTTGCTTTAAAAAGCAGGAGTGATTACTTCCAACTAGAGGGATTGGGGAAAGCTACAGGGAAGATATTGCACATGAATGCACTCCAAAGTATATGTAGGGTTTGGTCAGGCATGGAAAAGGAAGGCACTTCCTATGGAATATAACAGAAAGAAGGGAAATACGGAGGCATAAATGTTTAAAGCTTATTTAGGGAAGACTTCATGCAGTTTGCATGAAGTGCAAGAAAGAGTTATCCTGTATCCAGATCAGAAAGAATTTGAAGGCCAAGGCGAAGAAGTTAGGCTTTGTTCTAAGTCCAGCAAAAATATTAATAGAGCTCTTAGAAAGAAAAAGTGATCTGTAGTCACATAAATTAAGGAAAAGTTTCATGTTTTAACCTCTTCAGATATTCCCAGTGTGATTTTAGTGTATTAAAGGTTTTGCCAAATTATATCTTTAAAATACAAAAAAAATCATCCATATTTAACTTTATTTAACCCAGTATTTATATATGGATGATCAAAACACTGTTTCCCTATGCAACCTTAAGAATAACATGAAGAACAAGATGGACTTGGGTAAAAAAGAAGGAAAGGAGACAGGGTTCAAAGTAACGGAGCTCTGTCTGTGCTGGGAAATCGTAAGTGAAACATTTCAGGGTGGTTCTTGGGACTCCAGGAAGCAGAATGTTACTAGTTTTTCTGATTTAACAATAAGTTGTGAGAATTTTTATTATATCAAAATATTCGTCTACAACAACATTCTGCACACCAAATGATAAACAGGAGTATACAAAACACAAACTTTATGTCCCAGTCCTGCCTGAGCCAACTAAGTCTGCAAAATAATTACCCAAAGGCTCCACTGGGAGGAAGCAGATGGGAAGTCATGAATAAGAAGCAACAGGAGGTCTCAAGGAGGTGAGTCTAGGAAGAAACAAACACTTTGTCCCCAGCCTGGCCCATCATTTACAATCCCTGGCTAAACACGAGGAAGGAAAAGAAGGTCAGCAACTCTCCAGCTGCTGACCGAGTGAAAAGGAGAAGATGTGGTTACCAAGTACCACACAACTCTCCACACCCTCTTCCAACTTGGTCCTCTTGATGTCAGCACCTCTACTTGCACAGCACTCTTCACACGTGTCATTTCATTAACAAACATAACAACTCCATGGAAGCAGGTAGAGCAGATAACCCGGGTTACAAATGAAGCTCATTAACGTGAAGACTATAAGGAATATAGTCCTTAGGAGACCTCTACCACATATAACCTCAAGGCAACCATTTAGATCACAGAGTTCTAGAAGCATTTACTAATTATAACTAATAAATACTATCAAATATAAGCCTACAACATCAAAACACAAACATAAGTGCTAGAAAATATAAATATTAGTTAAGTAGTAGCTGTAAGATGAAAATGTCAGAAACAGAGTGTGAAAACTATGGGAAAGTTTGACACAACGTGGGAGGAAGCAGAGAAAACATGCATCCGTCACATCAAAATCAACTGATTTCTAAAATGTGCTCAGTTATATCTTAAACGACAAAAGAAACAGCAGAAAGGACTGCTCTATGGTTAGTCCACATTATTCAAGCTCTTTATACATTTTATTTTTTAAATTACATCAAGTACCAGTGTTCTAACAAATCCATCTGGCTTCTTTCTCATTGTATGACTCTCTAGAGCCAAAATCTATTTTAGAAACAAAAGGGGAAAACGTGTACTGAGAAACAACATAGAAAACCCTTGTGTCACATACATTTTCTTTCTCTGGAGATAAGCACCATTTATCAGCCTCGTATGTAAACTAGAGAAACTGTCGGTCCTCGAAGACTCACTGTTAAACTGTTTTGTGGAATGAAGTTGAAGCAATATTTTGACTGTTATAGGGGGAAGAGAGTTTAGAGTTTGAACCCGGATTTGTTAAATTATGTAATGGCTTTTTGTTCCATAGAAATTACGAAGTTGAATTGCAGCCCATTACAAATTTAATTTTGCCATATCCACTTCCAAAACACTATATGTATTGTCCAAGGTGAGTAACTAGAAACACTTTAGCAATGTTGAAAGATGGGGAAATCAAATGTATCAGGCCTCATCATAAGCTCATTAAGCAAATTTTGCAATAATTTTTATAAACAACCCGCTTCAGTTTAATGGACACTTGATATGAATAACTAACTTCAGTTATCAGAGACAAAGAAAATGGAAAGTTCTCCACAGCTAAAATGAGATTCAGACTTCTTAATTTTACCTAATTTTGTGGGTGTGTGTCTGTCTCTGTGTTTGTGTACAACATGTATACAAGAAGAGATAAAGAGACTTAAGAATTGAGAACTATAAATTGAAAAATTAGTGGGAACAATGAAGATGGCAATTATGTCTATTTCCCTTCAAGATAATGACAAAAAGCAGAAATTTATTTAACAGATCTTTCATTATTCTAAATTTACTCCAACAATACTTGAAAACAGTTCCTTAAACGGAATTATTACAGTATCCTTTTTTGTCTGAGTTCATAGAATCTCATGAGGTTTTAAAAACTCATTAGCTAATAGAATTGCTCTAGATCTGGAGGTTCACTAATAAAATAAAATTCTCTAGTGTTTAACTAGCAAATTGTATTTGGTAATTGGTTCTTTGTAAATTGCACTTTGATGCACCTTGTCCACAGCTTATTTTATGAAGGGTATATATATTAAACCAATTAAAAATTCCATATCTATATATTTATATAAAGTAGCTAATAACTTTTAGAATTAAACAGCTATACAGCACTCTAGTTTGCATCTTATATATACATATATCTTTTAAATACTTGGATGTCTCATACTTCTCTTAATATATATTTGAATAATTTACATCTTCAATACTTTGGTAAAGAGCCAAATTCAGGGGACTGGATCACTTTGAATGAAGTAAACCTGACTAGATTCTCTCCAGAAATCTAGAGATGACACATAAGGATTTAACAAATTGTGTTGACCTGGAAGGAATAAAGCTACACTTTCCTCTATTAGAGGAAACTCAATGGCATCTAAACATCATTCCTGCCTACCTGGAAAGTCTTCCTATATGACCTCAATTGTCATTTCTGGAGGGGGGGAGGGTGGTGTTTGTTTGTTTTATTTTCTAAATATATTTTTATTGATTTCAGAGAGGAAAGAAGAGGGGAAGAAAGAGATAGAAACATCAATGATGAGAGAGAATCGTTGATACGCTGCCTCCTGCACACCCCCTACTGGGGATGGAGCCTGCAACCTGTAATTCCGGCCATGTGCTCTGATGGGGAATCGAACTGTGACCTCCTGGTTCATAGGTTGATGCTCAACTACTGAGCCATGCCCACTGGCTATATTGTTTTATTTTTATTTCTCATAATGCATTCTATGTTAACTTGATTATTTTATACATATTTATCATCAAATATTGTTAACCTGCTTCTTACGAATATAGTTTTACCCCAGCCAGTTTGGCCTAGTTGATGTGAGCCCTCAGACTGAAGGATAGCAGTTTTGATTCCGGTCAAGGGTCAAGGGCACATACCTATAGGTTGCATGCTCGATCCCCAGCTCAGGTCAGAGTACATGGGGGAGGCAACCAAGCTATGTGTCTCTTTCACATTGATGTTTCTCTCTCTCTGTCTTTCCCCCTCCCTTTCACTCTCTCTAAAAATCAATGGAATAAATATCCTTGGTGAGGATTAACAACAATAACAACAACAACAAAAATATATACAGTTTCTGGTCATGAATAAGGAGGGTGTATTCCTCCAGAACATTGACATTTAACAAAATTTATTTTTCTTATTTCCAAGTGATTTAAGGAAACTGATTTGAAGAAAACAACTCATGAAAAAATCCTATATTTGGGATAATCTGGCAGGCTTGACTTCTCACAGGTATTAAAACATGTAAATATTAATACTTTAACATATATATATACACACACATATGTATAGAAATGTATGTACAATAATCTAATGTGCCATGGCCAGTGTTGCTCAGTTGGTTGGGTGTCATCCCATGCACCAAAAGGTTGCAGGGCATACGCCCAGCTGTGGGCTCTATCCCTGGGGATGGGTGTGCAGGAGGCAGCTAATTAATGTAATGTTCTCACATCGATGTTTTTCTCTCTTTCTATTTTTCTTCATAGTTGCTATTTATGAGATCCCTGCTAATATTTCATTGGCCAAAGCAAATCAAATGAGTGAGCCCAATGAAAGGGCTATGGCAGATCACCTCACACATGAAGTTAAGGTACTGGAGTTATTTGATGAAATGTAAGGATACATGGGGTATATAGAATGGAAACCATCAACATAATCTACCAGGAAGGAGCTTACTAATTGAGGCTTATTATCTTATGTCTTCATTGTAAGCACAAGAACAAGCCCAAGACAGCCTGTTGGCTAAATAATGAGAAACGTGTAGCAGAGACAAGTTGTCAAAAATTTCCTAAGTCCAGCCTAAATCAGATGATAGTCAATGGATCACCCAGCCATATCAGCCTAGATACCTAGTCAAACCACCAGCTGATTCCATATTCGTGCACCAGTTTTTCAATAGTTTTGCCACTGAAATGTTTGTGATGGTTTGTTATATGGCATTATATGACACTAGCAGAGTGTCTCATACATTTTTTTAAAAAAGTAAACAAACTCATTTTTTTTAGTAAAGTAATAAATTGTATAAAATGTGGATTGCATTGAATGGATTATTTAGAAGAACCTCAAAGATTTCTGCCACTGGATTATCTGGCCAAAAGAAAAAGAGACAACAAACAGTTACTAATGTTAAAGAAATTGATAAAAATTTTAAAATACTAATCAAGAAAAAGGAGAAAACAGATGTTCAAAATTAGTAATGAAAAATCATTATAGATCCTAAATAAAATGAACAACTTAATGACAATAAACCTAATAGCTTGAAATAAACAAATTCTTTGAAAAGTATAATTTACTAACACAAGCTCAAGAATAAATAGAATGTCAAATAGCCATATATTTATTAAGGTTATTGAATTCATAATAAAAAGAAAAGTTCTTTCAATAAATTAAACTCCAGGGCTAGATGGTTTTACTAGTGAATTTCGTCAAACATTTCAGAAGGATATAATACCCATATACACAAGATCTTTCAGATACTAGAGAAGAAAGAAATGCTCCTAATTCATTTTATAAAGACGGTATAACCCTGATAACAAAACCAGACAAAGATTTCACAAAATAACCTAAATGTACATCAACAGGGAAGTGGATAGAAACACCATACAATTATTATACATTGGAATTGTAGTCCAAAAGAAAAAGAAAAAATTATTGTTATAAGCAGCAACATGGATAATTTTCTAAAACATATGTTGACCGAAAGAAGTCAGACATGTTTTAGAACAGGAAAAACAAGTTCTATTGAAAGAAAAATTCATGGGTTTCTTGGTGCCAAGAGAGAGATGGGGTGATTGCAAAGAAACACAGGAAAACTTTCTAGAACAATAGAAATGTATGTCACAAGTGGTGTGGTGGTAATCTGGATGTACACCTATGTAAAAACTCATCACAATTATTCACTTAAATGTATATTTTATATATAAATTATAGCTCAATAAAGTTAATTTTAAAAGAATTACTAGGGCAGGCATGTTGAAAATAGTCAGAGGCAAGGGTAGGAGGAAAGAATATCATGAGGTATACACAGTAAGACATAACTTAGTTTACCTCTTTGTTCAGAGAAAGGAAAATGTGGTTGCTGCAATACTGACTCTCTATCCCCAGATAAAGACTGATGAGAATAAAGGCCATTTTCAACAACTCAGTCCAGCCCTTGGTGGAACAGGCATTTTTCATTTAAATAAGGAAGCAGACACTTAAAAGTAATGGGCCCCGTCTTACTCCAGTAGGCATGTGAGTGGAAAGTGGGGAAGAAGCCATATATACTATTCCGAACATTAATGTGACCCATTGGTTCCATGGGAACAGAACACTATTTCCTGCTTAAGAGTTATGGGGCTGAACTGACATAGTGTCCTTGTTTATTATCAGTGTAGACTGAATTGTCCTAGAGAATGAATGTGGATTTGGGGAGATATTTGATCATCTGTATTTAATTTTAAAGAAATATTTTTGCATCTCAAGCGGGAGGAGCCCTGGACCCCTAGGATACCCCTAACCTAGGTCCCCTGCAGTCTTCCTTCAGAGTTTTTTCAGCTTCTACTCATCCCCTCTTCTGTGGGTAGGAAGAGTTTATACGCACCATTGATCCTTTCTCCCAAAGTACACACCAAATAACCTATCTTTGAATCTAGGTAATTTGAATGACGTTTAAGAAATGTTCCTAAGTATTTAGTCTCCTGTGGGTTATAGCATGAAGACCCCAGGAAGAGGGGTTAGATTGTCAGATGAAAGGAATACTCTTTAAAGAGAAAGACACACACCTGGGATCAGAGAAGCGGGTTAGTAAATGGTTTGATTCCACTGGCAGCTCCCTGTGAACTCCTAGGTAAGTCATATTCAGCAAGAACTTTTAACTTGCCCCCCTTGCACTACAATTCCCGCTGTAAAGGGCCGCAACCCTTTAGTAACCATGCAATGTCCTGCAAAGCCCGAGGAGGTGATCCTGGCAGAGCTGAAGGCACAAGTCATAAAGAAGAGAGGTCTGCTGCTGGTGAATGTCGCACGGCCTCTGATCGGGGCTTAGCTTAGATCTGACCGGGTGTGTTGGCTATAATGATGAATATCATCGCTGGTTCCTGAGCCTGCAAGGGAACATGAATAAAGGGGAAGGAGCAGGTGCATGGAAGCAAAGTGCCAGAATACTAAGAGGAGAAAAAGAAAGAGGAGAGATTTTCAGGCAATAAAAACCAGGTGACAAATATTTATTGTGCATACAATGCACCGGATACTGTACCCATGCCTGAGGGCGTAAGAGCTCTCTTAGTTTCACAATCACCTTAGACATAGGTATTATTATTTTACCAATAAGAAACCTGATGTTCAGAGGATTATAATAAAATGCCAGAGGCTATATAACTAGCAAATGGTCACATGGAGGTCAGGATTAAAATTCAAGTCTGTATGACGCAGAGATAATAATTAACGCAAAAGACAGAGGACGCCACTGAGTGGGAAAGAGAAATGAACCAAAACTCACACAGCAGAGAGAGTGAAGCTGGAAGAGGGCGGACAACTTCTGTGATATTAGCACAGCACTGCCCGCAGAGAGGGACGGCTGCTCGCTCTTCTCTGATATTGCAATTAGCTAAGTAACTGGCTGCCACAGCTCTTCAAGGAGATCCTTCCCTCTGGAATCTGCGGACTAGCAGACGCTTTGTTTCTGAGGTTCTTAAAATGTGGCATCAGCCTGACAGCACAGGCCTCATCTTCGCCGGGAAATGTGTGAGAAATGCCCATTCTGGGGCCCGCTCTGGATCAGACACTCTGAGGGTAGAGTTCAGCAAATGTGTATTTTAATACAATTTTGTTTTGTTTGGGGCATAAAACAACAACAGATTCATTAATTTACCATTCTATAAATTGTAAGTCCAAAACAGGTCTCGCTTGGCTAAAATCAATGTCAGCAGAGCCGAGTTCCTGTCTTGGGGACTCCAGGGAAGCTCTGTTTCCCTGCTTCTTCCAGCTTCTAAGAAGCCACCTGCTTCCCTTGGCTCACTGCCCACTCCTCCATGACTAAGCCAGCAGCAGGGAGTTACCTCCGTGCTCCTCACATCCCACCCCTCTTCCACTTCCATGTAAAGGACTCTTATGATTGCATTGGGCCTTCCCAGATAATCCAGAAAAATCTTCCTATTTTAAAGTCTATAGATTAGCAACATTCAATCCACCTGCCACTGTACGCCCCTTGGCCATGCATGTTCTCAGGTTCTGGGAATTAGCAACTGTGTTTCACAAGCCCTGTAGGTGCTGCTGACCACCCTGAAGTTTGAGAGCCACCCCTCTAGGTTTCAGCATTTGCCAGGGGCTTGGTCCCCGGCTTCCCCCAGGGCCAGTGACGGCGAACCTTTTGAGCTCGGCATGTCAGCATTTTGAAAAACCCTAACTTAACTCTGGTGCCGTGTCACATATAGAAATTTTTTTGATATTTGCAGCCATAGTGGAACAAAGACTTATATTTTTGATATTTATTTTATAAATTTAAAAGCCATTTAACAAAGAAAAATCAACCAAAAAAAATGAGTTCGCGTGTCACCTCTGACACGTGTGTCATAGGTTCGCAATCACTGCCCCAGGCCATATTCTTACAGCTCCAGGCCCCAGAATCGGAAAGGAATTCAGCCGTAGCTAAAAAGCCTGTGTACAAATGATCATTTTATTAGGGTGAAATCACACCCACCAGAGTCGGCCGTGAACTTTTCCAAGCTATTGAAGCTTGTCACCTTCAGAAATATCATCATTAAGGACCTGGATGGTATTCAAGAGCTAATATAATTTACTAAGAATGTATTAAACAAGCCGGGCCTGTGGAGTTGTTCTGCCACATGAGCATTTTTCACTTTAATGAGTCGGCTGTAGAGGGGAAGAACCAGCTCTCCTATCCAGACAGGCTGGCCCAGACGTCTCTTCTCAGATATGTCTCCCAGATCTATGGCAAAAGCTCAGACCCCAAACTAATGAAAGAACGAAAGCCTCAGAAAAGACTAACATTAAAATATGTCAAAAGTTTAGAAGGTGGGTGTTGTGCACAATTCTTCAATGAAATGTTTCTATTAAATTCCTTTGTGCTCCCCACCCCCCAAACTTGAGCCTGACCTTATGTTCACCTTGATATTTAGTTGATGCCGACTGGCTTTTTTCCTTTCTTCCTTTTTTTTTTTTTTATATGCATTGTTCATGAGAATGTGTTGTAAGAGTTACACATGGGCAAAAAGGTTAGTAGAGCCAAATTAAAGCAAATTACAATAAGTAACAAAAGAGGAAATAAAATATTTCATTAAAATGATACATTCTTATTATGTAGTATCGTGTATTTAATACAGGACTTGCTATACATCACAAGTGTGTTATTGCTATGCATATTTAGGGTAGGAAAGTAATGAAAATAATATTTCATTCTGAAATAGTAAAGTGGTTTTACGGGCAAAATTTGAATGGAAAGCAGTAAAATAAAAAAGTAAACCTGATAATCTCTGCAATAAGGTTAGGCTGGGAGGGTAGGTGGGGGGAGCCAGTGTTTGAAGGAGGTGAGGAAGCCGATAGATAAGAGGGCGAGAAAATAAAGAAATTCCAACTTCTCGGCAATAAATCTGAGTTTGCGGGAGTGGAAGTCAGCCAGGGGCTCTGTGTTGCAGTGAACCAAGGCTTAGCTCAATGGTGGAAGCAAGAAACAATGGAACGCCATGGTCAAGACACTCACCACTGTTTCTTCAGCAGATGGAGGCAGTTACAGATGGAAAATGTGCTAAAATAAAGCAAGAAGGAAATGGTAACAGTCTTAAAGGGAATGAGAAGAAGTATGGCAGCCAGACACTCTAGACCAAATGAAGGTTCTGCAATAATTTCACTCCAAACAAAGGCATCCAGGCAAAGCCCATTTCTCCATCTCAATAGGTGAGGGTTTCCTTTCCTCCGTGCACATTGGAATGGTCTGGAAAGTCTATACCTCTGTGGTGCTCCTGCAGATCGCTTGTGGGATGTGTGTGCAACACACACATAACTACACACAATGTCTATGCACCTTCACTAAAATCTAGCCGTGTTGAAGCCCATTTTGAGCACAGGGAAGGTATATTGCTTTCATTTGTTCACCCTAAAGGACTAGAGTATAATTCACCCTGAAGTTGCTGTGAAGAAGGAAGGAGGCTAGAGTAACCTTTTGGTGCCACACCTGATCTCCGGATTCCAATGTGTTAATGAATTTCCTGAGATGGGAGCATCAGACCGGCTGGCAGTACATTAATCTAAGAGAGCACGAAGCAATACATCCTCCAAACTCAAAGGTGGGTGAACCAGTATAGAAAATGTTAAATCAAATCCGAGCAGCTCCCTGAAGACAGAACCAACCTGCACAGGCCAAAGACATCTGGAAAAGTCGCTCTAGCACAGCTCACTGAGCTGCGGCGCAGGGTCTAGCCTCCTGTCCTCATCTGTACCCAGAAAATAAGGCATAAGACCGGGCACCTCTCTGAAATTTCTTCCCCGTGAAGGCACTTGTCAGGAGGCCTATAACATTAGCCACAAGCTATTTCTCAAATGCACCCACCCATAGGTCAGCACCTGTTCCGTTCACCATTTCTGCAGAGATACATATTTTTGACATAAAAGCAGAGATAAATATGTTTTTAAAAAAGATATTTTGTCATTAGGAGTAACAGACTGAGGGTGAGAAACTACTGGGAAGTAAGCATTTTAAACATAATTTTAGGAGATATTTTTGCTGCTAGAGTTCAAAAATAATTTTAAGATGGGCTGCTAAAAAAAATGGTAAGTACTAGTAGATAAGGAGGAAGGACAGTAAAATATAAAGGAATCACATTCTAAAGGGGTTTTACTAAATATTTAAATTTAGTAGAGGCCATATCCAGTGTGGCTAGATGTGAAGGCCTACTGGGGCCACATTCTGGAAGGTTCCAGCTGGGGAATGTTTCACAGATACCCAGTGGAGTCAGATGCAGGATACGCCTGCAGGGTGGGAACCGGAAGAGTGACAGGATCCTGGAGATTTAGGGTTCGGATCAGAGCGAAGTGTATAAACCCAGAAAATAGAAAGAATGGCAAAGAACGTGCAGATGGTCCAGAGTGAAGGAACCAAAATGAAGCTCTCCTGGCACCACTGAGGAGTGTGGACAGCAAGCCAAGCAGAGGACTGACCAGGACATTTCTACTCCAAAGGACACATTGCTCCCAGTCCCACTCCTGGGGACAGAGGAGGAGAAGGCAGTTTCCCTTTGTGGATCTATTCCTAAAATCGAGCGCGACACCTAGCATACAGCAGGAAGGTTGATAAAGGTGCAGACTGAGTCGATATGACAACCATCCAACATGCTGTGAAACTCTACGTGCTGGGAATAGAGCCCCCAGTCTTATCCTGGCTGTTTCCTTGGGTTTCCTGCCCCCGCTTTGCCCCTAGCCCTTGTACCCTGCGGGCCTGGCCTTCTCCACCAGCCCACGTGGGCTGGCAAAGGTTACCCACTGTGTGAGCACAATAGACTGTAAGACTGTAGCTTTAATTGCAGGCGATACTGTCAAATTTCTTTGCAAGAAAGTCTATAGCAATTCACATTTCACCAGAAGTTTATAAGAATACACTTTTCCTGGCTTCCTACCTAAAATTATTATTCTCATTCATTTTAATTTTTGACAAGTGGATAGGTAGAAAGTAAAAGTGAATGGCTGCTCTAAATTCTGCTTTACTCACTGCTAGTGAGCATGAGCACATTTTCATGTGTGTTGGCCATTAGTATTTGTGTAATTTTGATATATGCTGCCAGATTGGCCTCCACAGTAGTTGCATTAATTTGCATTCCCACCAATAATGAATGTGTTTCCCTCACTGCCTCACCAGCACCTTGTATTACCAAATTTTTTGATTTTTACCAATGATATAGGGAAAGGTGGCATCTCTGTATATTTCTTTATTCTGATACTAGAGGCCTGATGCACGAAATTCGTGCAAGGGACTCAGCCCTCACAGCCCCAGCTTAATCCGGAAGGTCTATTTACCATATTACGCTTTTATTATTATAGATTTCTTTTATGAATGAGATTGAGCATCATTGCATATATATAACAGCCATGCAAATGTCACCTTCTGTGAACTTTCTATTCTCCTTCTTTGCCTATTTTTCTTTTGGTTGACCTTTTTCCTACTAATTTCTAGAAACTTTTCTATACTTGGAGAGATTATCCCCTTGTCAGTGATGTGACTTGCAAATATTATTCTTGGTTTGTTATTTGTACTAATATTTTAACTGACAGCATTTTTGCCAAGTAGAAGATTGTGTTTTATTTTTCATACAGACATATTCACAAATATTTTTACAAGCTTTTTAATTTTTGTATCACCTAGAAAAGACAACTTTTTCTATTATTTTAATGGGTTCCCCTTTTGATACTTACATGTTTTTATTGATTCTGTATATTTCATACTTAATGTTATGAAATATACTAGGATATTCACCTATCCTAATATTATTGCCTAAATTGTCTATCTTGTCCACATTGATTTGAGATTAAACATTTATTATACAGAAACAATGTAACTAGCAGGCAAAGCTAAAAGCTGATTCTCTGAAAAGTATTAAAATCACAAGTCATGTTTTCAAAAAATAAATGATGAAAACACAAGGATAAAACCAAGGGCTTTTGTAGGGCAATTCAAGGGATCATAGGAAATTAATTAACTCTAAAATAATAAATTTGAAAGCTTGGACAAAATAGATTATTTTAAAGTGAAATATAATTTGTCAAAACATCCCTAGAATTAATGCTTTTGTTGTTAGAATGTTAAGTCTAAGAACAGTTTGTCTATCTACCAGTTTAAGTTTTGGGGAGGATCCTGCAGTTACTTTCTTCAGTTACTTTCACATAGATGTTTAATTAAATCTGAATTTTTTTGTTTGTTTTATCATTTCTTCTTAAAGATGACACATATGTTTGTCTGTTTAGGGTCTTTTTTTCCTATACTCTAGGTCTACATATTTCTTAATTCTTTTTTTTCTTTTAAACTCTCTTTAATTTACATTTCAATTATTTTAATTTTTCTCAGTTCTCTCTTCTATGTATCTTACTGTGTTTTCTATAATGCATGTCAGACTAGCCTTCTTCCAATTTTGGCTTATTCCATGGTAATTTTTTTCTTCTTCTTTCTTCCTGAGTTCCACCACCAGCTCATGTTTAATTTTCTCTTATTGCCTCATCACCTTTCCCCTGAGTTTTTGCTTTGATTCTTTGTGGTTTTTACTTTAAAGAAGCAACTGGTTCAAAAGAGTCTTCATTTATGTTGCAATATTTATTCAAAAATTTCACCTGTCCCATGGTAACAATCTTCTGGTGAATATTGTTTGTCAATAATTTTGCTAATTCCCCTTTTTCTTATCATGTATTTTTATAAGTGCTGTGCAAGATCCTTTGTGTTGCACATTATTCACTTGGGAAGTTGTGGACCAACTATTTTCAAGTAATTTCCATAGATAGGAAGGAGCAAGGGTAGGCTAACTGGTTTTCACATTGCAGAGGGCTTTAGTCTCTTCAGCTGCTACAAAACAAACTTTTTTAAATATAAGAGATTTGTGCAATTTTGCTTTTAGCAGAGTCTCTTCTGTGTTTCTGATCCTACTTGCTGCTTTCTATATATTTCTACCTCTAACGTCTCTCTCCCCCGCCTCTGGACTCTTGCCCAATGTCTCCTGTGTGAAACTAAACTAATTTTGGCATTCTTTACAAATAGTTTCCCAGAAAAGGAGTTTGTGTTTTCACATCTCATCTCTTCGTTGCTGCTTTTGTTTGTTTTCCTAGAGAAGATGGGGATTGCTAAATGCATGTAGTCTTCATCCTAGAAATTTCCACTAGAAATGATGCCATCTACAGTTAGGAGAAACCATATAGATTAGCTGAACCCTTCCCTCCATTGATGCCCAAATCCAGCGTGGGTTTATTCATTTCTTCAATTGGGCACTGCAGAAATGCGAAGGCCTGAGTAACCACTGGACTGTATGCAGTGAAAGAGCCCCAGGCCAGGAATGTGAGAGGCCTGGAGTTGAATCTTTGCTCTGCCACTGTCTGAGCCAGAGCGAGACAATGATCTGAGTGGACCTCCAGTCTCCAACTGAATTGGATGAGATGATCACCATTAGCCTACTCTATTAAAATATCAGTCTGATGTGTTCCCAAATGTGTAAATATTCTGACAAATTTGGGAACACATCAGACTTCAGGACATAATAACCTAGATTATAAAGATTAAATTACATGCTAAAAAGAAATTATTGATACTAAGTCAAACTTCTGAAGGAGTCCTCAGCCATGACACTTCCCTCCCTTCATTGTATCTCTTGTCAGGCCCAGACATTTTAAATTGGGCTTTTCTAACAAACATAATTTGAAAGTGTGGGGAGATGTTTTCCCTTTCCCTACACTTGGCATTTTAATTATTAAAGGCTTTTCCAAGTTAAGTTTTGACTGCGCAAGCCATGCCACTGTCTAATAATTTAATTTGGAAAACAAATTATATGTCATTTCCCTGACAATCTGAAATCTGGAAACCACGGAAATGGAGTCAAGTTTGAGCAGTATGATAATTAATGCTCACAATCGAATAATTATATCTTACATTAGAAATGTCTAAAAAATCACAGTAATTCTTTAAATCTCTCTCTGCTTACTGACATTAGGAAAATAGAATAAGTTTGCTTCACTTCCCAAAAATAACTGAAATTTTTTTCTTACTGATTAAATCCCACTGAAGATTCTTAGATAAAATCTATGAAAAGAATTGTCTTTATTAATAAAACCGCTGAAGGTTAGACAGTTATAAACAGTGTAGGACAAACTGTGACTCACTGTAACCTAGAGACTCAGGAAGCTGGTAAGTCCAATCACGGGGGGATAATTTAATAAATACACACGACCTGAACATTAGCTACTAAATCCCACTAATGCCTGGGTGACATTTTGTTACTAGTATTCATATCATGACTAACAACCTCCCCTAAAATCACAAATGCAAATTTTCTCTGCCTGCTTCTCCTATTCTTCATTTAAAATTTTCAATTTAAATTAATCTATTTGACTACTCTTCCTGACAAAGCAGGTATGTAACATAAACTACTGTTGCAGAGTTCCTCAGTATCGTTCGTAATTGGGACTGAATGTCTGTGTCCCCTCCAAAATTCATATGTTGAACCGCTAGCCCCCACTGCGATGGCATTAGGAGGCGAGGCCTTTGCGAGTTTATTAGGTCCTGAGAGCAGAGCCCTCATAGATGAGATTAGTGCCCATATAAAAGAAGGCCCAGTGAATTTTCTTGTTCTTTTCTGCCACATGAGGGAGGACACAGCACGTAGACCGCCACCATGAACCAGAAAGCAGGCCTTCCAGACAATGAATCTGTGGGTGCCTTAATCTTGGACTTCTCAGCCTCCAGAACTGAGAAACAAATCTTTGTTGCTCAAGCCACCTAGTGTAGGGTATTTTTGTGATAGCCCAAACAGACTAAGACAAAAAGTAAATATAATCATCCCATTTTACAGATGTGGGATTCAAAGAGACGGGGCACAGGATAGGCGCAGTGGAGCACAGATTTTACTTTAGTTAAATTCCTGACTCTAGGTAGAAGTAGTGGAGCACAGACGCCCCTGACTTGATTCCAAGCCCCTGACCTTTCTATCCACCTTCTCATGCACATGCTTAAGTATTATCCAGGAGAGATGGGCAATGCCATGTCCTAAACAGCAATGCCGAGAGAGACTGGAATCCCACAACCAGCATGCAACTGAAAAGGGAACCTGGTAACTCACACGCATGTCTGCCAGAAGTGACAGATGCCACTTCCTCTCATGATTTTATTCACCCAGGCAAGTCACATGATCACACCTCACTACCACACATTCTGAAAGGGGAGAGACAAAAGTATCTGGTGGACTGGAAGGCTAGTGAAGTCAGTTTGTTCTTAATGTTGAAGGACTCAGAACTCCACGTTCTAGGAGTCCAGGAACCACTGAGGTTTTGAGCAAGCACATGACCCTGTAATGGGTTGAGCAGCAGTCTGAATTCACTAAAGAGACATAGGCTGCTGGACTCTGAGACCTGCTCCTCAATTATTGTTCCCAACCAACCCAGATCATGTTTGTTCTCACTCATCAAAGCAGAACCTGCTGCGCACTTCCTCAGGGCAGTTTCTCCTTCCTAAGAACCACAGAAGGATATGATCTTTTCACACTAAAAGGAGAAGCTATTATCTGGCGCAGGGTGAAGAGTCCTACTGACAGCACTTCAGGTGAATGGTGGTTGTGTCTGGCAGGAAGGTGATCGAAGGCTCTCAGAGCAAAGCAGCCCCTGGGACCAGGTACAATCACACAGCTGTGTAGCTGAACTTGTTCCTGTTATGTAGTGGGAAAACTTCTGAGGTTCCCTCTCTGAAAAAGAAACTGTAAGCCTTTCTGAGACACAAAATGTAAGTCTTTACTGTGGCTTATCTTATTATTTTTTTAGATATTCCAAGCCGTGTGCTCATCACAGCAGATGTGCTGATTTTCTTGAGTCTTGTCAACAAATTGTAGCCATATTGCTCTCACTTTATGTACTTTAGACTGACATTATTTACAAACTGGTTCTAATATGGCTCTTTTACTATGTAAAGTTAGATGTTTAATACTGTAAGATAATATCTATGTGAATATATATTTGGCAAAGGATTTGCATACAGAATATATAAAAAATCATACAATCCTCCAAAATTATAAAATACAAAAAAATGGACAATAGACTTGGGCATGCTACAAAGGAAGATATATATGAATAGCCAATAATTACATGAAAATGTTCCATATCATCAGTCATCAGGGAAATGTAAATGAAAGCTATAGTGAGATCCAGTCACATGCACTAAAATAGGTGAAATTTAAAAGACTGACACTGCCAATTGTTGCCAAGAATGTGGAGCAACTGGAATTTTCACCCACTGTTGGCAGGAGTGTAAAAGTGCACAACTGTTCTAGAACTATTGGCAGGTTCTGATAAAGGTATGTCTACCCTATCATTGAAACATGTCACTGTCAGGTGGTTACCCTAGAGAAATTAAAACATATATCCACAAAAATACATACATAAGACTGTCCTATCGGCTTCATTCAAAATAGCCTGAAACTGGAAAGCACCCAAATGTCCATCAAGAGGTGAATGAGTAAACCGATGATGATATATTCACACAATGGAAAACTATTTAGCATTGCAGAAAGAACAAACAATTGCTTCCTTCAACAACATGGATGAATTTTTGTAAAATGTTATTGTGACAGAAAAATGTTGGAAACAAAATGTTCAGACTTTATGGTTCAATTTATATAAAGTTCTAACATAGGCATAGTTAATCTGTAGCCACAAAACTTTCAACAGTCATTATATATGGATAGAGGGAGAGAGTAATGACTAGAGAGGGTACAGGGGATTTTCTGGGGAAGGGGCAATGCCCAACATCTTCACTAGTGTGTTAGTAATGCATGAAATATATATTTGTTGAAATTTATTATTCTCCACGTTTATTGCCTGTGCATTTCCCTGTATGTTACCTATACCTCAAAATATTAAACTAGATGTTTAATAAGCTGGTCTGAATAATGACAGCTAGGATTTCTTAGAAAAGCATGAAGCTTGAAATACCTGCCATACTTAGTCCTGTGTATTTTGGAAGTTTCCAACACGCAGCCTGGTGTAATGCAGAAATCACAAAATTGAAAATCTGCAGTAGGCAATAGCCAACATAAGTCAGTGAAATGGTCTGAATATAACAATAAGGAGTGGTGGGGCCCGTATGAACTGCAGAGAAAATGCCACATTTCAGGTATGGCTCCAGCCAGTATGTGCTTCTAGGACAGCGGTTCTCAACCTGTGGGTCGCGACCCCTTTGGTGGTCGAACGACCCTTTCACAGGGGACGCCTAAGACCATCCTGCATATCAGATATTTACATTACAATTCATAACAGTAGCAACATTACAGTTATGAAGTAGCAACGAAAATAATTTTATGGTCGGGTCACAACATGAGGAACTGTATTTAAAGGGCCAGAAGGTTGAGAACCACTGTTCTAGGAGATGCTGGCCAAATCAGAAATCTATCTATTTATATGAAATATATTGATATTGATATTTTAGAAAATAATTTTTAAGTGTAAACACCAAGCAAGCCAATCATTATGTTAGATATATTTATGTTAAATAACTTAAAATGACGCTGGTTTCCTCAGCCCAACGTGGACTCAGGCTATCTCACGACAGCATTGCTTTTCAAGGTCAAAGGACACAGAAGTTAATCATTGCTCACAAACTCAATGGCAGGGCACTTTGCAGGGCATACTTTCTTAACCAAGCAAGCCCGGGTGCTTTCTAGATGGTAATGGAGGGACAATATCAGCACACAAGGGTGCCTGGATCCCATTTCCAACTCTCAAAAATGTCCTTCCTCTGGCTAATTGCTTCTGTCACCTCCCTATGCCAGCCCTAGGAGGCACTGTTCTCAATTGATTCTGTGCTGTGTCACACACACACACCAAAATAGCTGAGGCCTGGCTTACATCCTTACACCCAGCTTCATTAAAGTTGTTGACGTAAAAAAAATCATACAAAATGATAATCAGTTATGTGAGTCTATCCTGTTATCTGCAGTTTATGGTGCCCTGCAGACCACTTCATCTCTGACTAGATGCTAGTCTGCCTCCATGGATCAAAGGTAGGATGATCACTCATCGCAGGGTTCTTGGAATAGTCCTGTTGTCTGCCTGTTTTCATGTCATAATTAGTTATAGCTATCAGTTTCACTCTCAGAAGTGCCCTGGTTCGAAAAACAAATGCTATGGTCACCCTAGTCAAAGGGTATATTTTGCTTAAAGCTGGAATTATTATTATATCTAGACTATGAATGTTCATAACCAAGAGGGAAGCAAAGGTTTTTCTTATCTCTGCATGGCTCATCTTTTAAGTTCCAGTTTCCTAGCCAAAGAAACAAAGAATTCCACTTCACTTCTGAAATGATTTTAAAATTCATAGTAAAGAAAATAAATACTAGCACACCTAAGAGATGTTGCAGGTTCGGTTTCAGACCACCGCAGTAAAGCAACTGTTGGAATAAAGCGAGTCGTCATCGTTTTGCTAGTAAATCAGAGGGTGCCCGTGACTCATGTCTCAGGGTATATCCAAAGGAAAGCTGCAGGCCTCAGAGAGAAACCTTGTACCTATCTTGGGGCTAGAGCTATAAAGTGAAAAGGCTAAGAGAGGGTTCCAAACTTTAAATTCATAGACAACCCAAGTAGTCTGAACAGAAAGAAAATCCCTAGGACCACATATGAGCAGCTCATATATGGCTGAGAGATGTCTAGTGCATCAGAAGACCTCTAAAAGGCAGCAGATGGTCTGACAAGCTAACCAGGGGCCACAGCAGATGGGTAACCACAATGGATTCTAGGTAGTGAAAGGGGACAATGAACAAATGCCAGCCAATGTGAGACACACTTTTATGGATCCCAGCAGGGGACAGGGGACAATCATGGACCAAGTGCCCCCTTCCATCAACATCTTAAAGCTCAAAAGCCTCTGGGAACTTAGCTGCTACACTGGGGAGGAAGAGTGGGAGGGTAAGAACACTCGTTTTAACTATGTTTACCTTAAAAAATCTGAAAAATAAAGTTAATTGAGTTGATCTTTAACCAGAGAGGTTAGTTTTCTGCTTTTAAGCCATAAGAGGGTGTGAAATAGAAGCGAAGTTAATTTTGTACATCTGAGTCTGTGGCCTGTGAAATTCATACCTACTATGTTGTATTTCCCCAGGTGCACTACAGCTTTTTACTGTTGCTTTCCACCTGACAGCATAAAAATCTTAAGGACAAGCAAGTTTGGTGACTAGATTTAACTGGAAAAAAAAATGTATTCCAACTCAATTGAACACCCGAAGATAACATAAATCTGGCCTGTGTGTGGCATTTCAAGTAGTTGACTCATTATCCATAACAATGTTCACACAATCAGAAAAGCTAATTTTTGTCATTTGTTTCAAACTCTGCCCCCACCACAACTTGAACCTGAACTGCCTACAATAACAAAATTGACAGATTTGTAATTCAACTCTCCATTTCCCCTTCCTGTTTGTTTGATGGATGTGTAGATTAGCAGTGAAATGGCCCAAGACTAGCAAGAAAATGAGAGAAAAATATCTGGTCATGGTCTCATAACAGAACTTTACCAATATACCTTGCCAACCTCCTGCATCTATATCTTTGCTTTAAAAACACATGTGCATAGGCACGCACACAAATAGACACACACACACACACACACACACATTCACCCACCATAAAAAGACACTATTATCCAATGTCTAATATACGTAGATCAAATCTATTCTTAACTTTAAAATAAGAATGAGATATTTAGCCCTGGCTGGATGGCTTGGTTGGTTGGAGCCTTATCCTGCAAACCCAACAGGTTATAGGTTTGATTCCCGTCAGGGCACATACCTAGGTTGCAGGTACAACTCCAGGTAGAGACACATAAAGAAAGCAACAGATCAATGTTTCTCTCATACATCGATGTTTCTCTCTCTCTCTCTCTCTCTCTCTCTCTCTCTCTCTCTCTCTCTCTCTTCCCCTCTCTAAAAATCAGTAAACATATCCTCAGGTGAGGATTAAATAAAATAATAAACTATACTGTTAACCTTTTAAAATTTACATTCATTCACTTGTATTTTAAATTGATTTTTACAGAGAGAGAGAGTCAGGGATGTGAGAGAGAAACATCGATCCATTGCCTCCTTGGTCTCCAAATGGTTTTCAACTATGCCCCACACTTTTCTCATAAACACAGCAGATGGAACCACTTCCAAGCCCTCTACAGCAACCTCTTGTCCTTTATAGATTTCCCATGCAATTTGCCTTCTCCTTTCTTTCCAAACACCCATGTCAAGAGCCAGCCTCAGACCTTTGCCATGGCCCTCTGCACATGATAGTGGGACTTGCAATGCAAAGACCTTAAATGTCCTTCCTTATTTCAGCTCCCATGGCACAGGTCCACTCCACTTTAACCAACTACCTGCTTAAATGTCCAGATCTTACTCACCATCACCCCTGGACATTGCTTCCCTCCAAAGTCTCCACTTTCAGGCATTCCTTTTCTCCGACCATAGCTCATCTTTTTCTATTTTTCCCAATTTTCACACTTCAAATGACTGTTTTTTATGACATTATCATCTCTAGATCCTTGAGCTCTGCAATCTCTCTGAGATGGGCCAGGGCCCTCTTCTGGACTCCTGTGACTCTCTAACTGGCCTGACCACTCATTTCATCACAACAATCGAATAATCTCTTACTTCTATAACATTCTACCACCTTACCTTTACAGACATCACAACCTTTTATTTTCCCTTTGATATGGCCCCCATATCAGCTGCCACACACTTTCTGAAATACATTTCTACATATTCAACTTAATCTGAAGTGAGCTCTCAATATTGCCTGGGGACCCTTGTGGTCCCTGTTGGATCTTTCTCATATTTCTTGAGCAGGGGTTTCAAAACTTCAGTCTCCTGCCTGGCCAGTGTGGCTCAGTGGATTGAGTGCCATCCCATGCCCCACTACAAGGCACACAGGAGGCAGTCAATCAATGTGTCTCTATCATCCATGTTTCTATCTCTCTTCTTCTCCCTTCCTCTCTCTCTAGAAAAATCAATAAAAACATATTTAAAAATTTCGTCTCCTAAACCCCCAACCTCCAACTCCAACTGGACCCCTCAATTTCACCCTTACTAAGATCACTTGATAGTATATAAGCTGTTTCAACTTCCCTCTATGCCGGGGTTTTTGTTCCAGCATCAAAGGATTCAGGGAATCTGGAGAAGGGCTGAGTGTAACTTAATAAAGAGTCCAGAGATGAAACATAATTTTGAAAGGCATTATAGGGAATCAGAGAGGACTTAGCTTAAGGAACTAAGTTCTCCTCATCTCAGGACCCCATGCTTTTTATTAACACAATTTGTCCTAAGGCGAGGTGGAGATATACACTTCAAAGGGTAGGGTTAGTTACAAAATCCATTGACAGATTTGGAAGAATTTGCCTACAGCTGTTCAGGTGTTTGGTCAGTAGGAGGCAATAACATGTAGATTAAGATGCCCTTAGCTGTCTGGCAGCAAGCAATCATCCCTTTTCAGGTTTGGGGAAATGCCCTTGCCACTCCAGATGATTCAGCCCTTGCTGACATGCTGGAATTGGCTTCTGGCACCTCTACTTGATCTCAAAATATTGCTCTATTTTGCTACTTGATTCATTTCCTTTCAGTTTTGCTTCAAAATTTACCCTTTTCTGTTTCTCATTTTCAATCTCTCTTTCTCCCAGCTCTGCCATCTAACACTTAGATTCTAAGTTAAGAATCATGCTTAATTTTCCCATCTTCCAAAACACTTCCCTTCACTCTGACCAGTCAGAGCTCATCACTTTGTGTCTCTCTTTTCTTCCTTTTTACCCTCTCTTTTCAATAACAACTTACTGAAACATTTTAATTTCACTCTCTCCTCTGGCTCCTCACCCACTTCTTAACTCTAATAATGTAGTGCCAGCCTTCTCAGTCACCGCACCTCAGTGCCTACCCTCCACCCCTTCTATGTGATATGACAGTAACCATAGCCTCATTGAAACTCCACTCTTGTCTCCATTGAAACTGGCTCTCTTCCAACCTGTCTGATCAATCTCTGCCCCGTTTTTACCTCTACTTTCTCCTCCTGCTCCCCCAAGTGTAGGCAGCTTCATGACTGTCCTCAGCCCAGGAATTCTCTTTATGCCCTCTCGTCAGTGATTTTATCAAACCTAACATTTCCATAGCCTCCTAGATATTTTCAATACAACATCCCATTTACATCTCAAAATCAGTAGTTGCAAAATTGAGCACATCTTTCCCCCATATACCACTTTCTTCCAGAATTTTCTATCTTTGTTAATACTCTTTATCATCCTTTAAGTCACACAGAGCTAAATTTCAAAGTAGTTGCCAAGCCACACATGATCCTTTGCTTCCATAGGCAGGCTTCATCTAACAGCCAGTATCGTCCAAATTCTATGTCTCTATCTGAAGTAACACTTGTCAGCACTCCCCTTACATTATAGTTCAAACTTTTGCTACATCATATTGTAACTGTTGAAGTAGCTGAATTGCCTCCCCTCTCATCTCTTCCTTCTCTAAGTTATCCCTGATACTTCTGTTGTACTAATCTAAGTACAGCTCTAACAATACCACTTCTACTCAATGGTGGCCCATTGAGAAGCTAATTAACTAGAACTCTCCATTCTAGCATTGGGAACCTCTACAATATGACCCCAGCCTGATTTCCAGACATCTATTATACTTATCCTCATGCTCTAATCATTTGAAGAAGCTGGAAGGAAAATACTGAGATCGGTTAAAATTGAAAAATGTCTTTTCCCCCCTCCTTTATATTCCCTTTGTACTAAGGTTTACTTTATAACCTAAAATTACCTAATTAAATGTCTGTCTGCTCTAATAAACTATTTTATCTTTAATCTCCAGTTGTTCTGTGGGTAGGTTTGGATGAAGGAATACAAATGAACATTTTTCTCAAGAAGTCAACACTCTGTTTCTAAATAAATTAGAACAAAATCCTATATAATAAAAGGCTATGACGTGCGCTGACCATCAGGGGGCTGTGCGGAACATGGCAGGCGACCAGAGGCAGAGGAGGGGCACTGAGAGAGTGAGGGAAGGAGGAGCTGGGGAGGTAGGGTGGCGGAGAACCTGATTGACCCTGATCATCAGCCAGTCCTAGGGACCCTACCTGTGCAGGAATTTTGTGCATCAGGCCTCTAGTTATGTTATAAAAGAAACGATGGGTTTAAAAAATCTGACACAGTATCAGCACTAAATAAATGCTATTTATTATTATGGCTAGTCTAAGTATAAACTAAGGTCTTCATAAGTAATAGAGATTAAGCTTAACATTTTAAAATATATTTTTATTGATTCCAGAGAGGAAGGGAGAGGGAGAGAGAGAAAAAACATGATTGGCTGCTTCCAACATGCTCCCCACTGGTGATCAAGCCTGCAACCTGGGCATGTGACCTGATTAGGAATTGATCCAGGATCTCCTGGTTCATGGGTCTATGTTCAACCACTGAGCCATACCCAAGGTGCTTAAGCCTAACTTTTATAAGCCAATAGTAATGCAAAGAATTCTTGTCCATAGATATGCAAATTTATTTAAGTCCCACCCACCCCCCCAGCCAGTTTTAAATCCATTTGCTATTTCATTTCAATATTTCTAATCCATAAATGCATCTGTTCATTGGATTCTCCTTTGAACTGGTCCTAACATCTCATTAGTTTCCTCATTTAACTAGTAAGTTTAACGAAATCTTTGAGATATATTTATTTTAGATAGGTATGAGAGTCAAGTTTTACCTATTTTTGAAAAACATTCTTTAGCAGCCAGAGAAAAAGGGTATCAACTCTGCCTGCCTCCCACAGAGAGCATTAGCAGCTGCTCTTTAATTACAAACACAAAGCCTTGCTTAGCCCTCTGGTACCCATCAAGTTTGCAAGTAAAGGAACTTCTATACCCACTCTCATCTTTCCTTGTGGTAATGCTAGGGTAACATCAAGTTACCCTGGGGGTAAATACAATATCTAGGAGGATCCTAGCAACATCCTAAAGGCCATGTCAATGTCCTATAAATTACCATAGATTGTTCCTGAAGCCTTTGTGTGTTAAAAGAGTGATTTAGACCCTGGAGAAAATGTGGCTCAATAGTAAGAAAGATTTTCTAGATAAGGAGAACTGAATTGCAATAATAAAAAGGTGAGTCTTGCCAACACTAAAGAGCAAGTCAATGGGCAGCAGTCTGTGGCTAGGAAGGCTCAACACCATTGGAATCCTGCTGAGTGTGCAGGCCACATGTTCTGAGCCATCCCATAGTCCCACAGAAGCTAGCAAAGGACAAGACACCCACAGGGGAACCAGCCGTCTTTCCTGGAATAGAAATCTGCTGAGAACAGCCACGCTGCAGCTAAGCAGAAAACTAAGTCTCCCTCCATCAAACCTGAGCAAAGTACAGTCTAAATGTAAGTGCTTCTCACTTACCAGTGGATCTATCATCATTTCCATCCCTTCCCTGAGAAGCTGGGGGACAGGGAGATCTCTACATATGTCCCCTGTATGTCTCCAGCATTTTCTAAATATTTGGCCAGAAATGGACAGAAGTGAGTGCTGTTTATTGGCCACTTAACTGCCTTAATCCTTACCCTATTAGGACAGCAGTGCTCTGGGTACAGCCCACACACATGCCTCCTTTTTGCCTAGGACAGCTGCCAAGGATGCTGTCAGCAAGCCCAATTTTAGAGGTTACCCCAGAACAATAAAATCTGACTCTTCTCCCATTGTGTCTCACAAAGTCACTTAATTTCCCCTTTTTCTCTATTAATTCACGTTATAAAAACATAGAGCTAGTTTAGGCGGAATTTTTTTCCTGCTTCATTACACTTGCCTTTCTTTCCTTCTATTTTTTTTAACTTCCCTCCCCTATATCTGCAATGAGTACACACCTCCTCCCTTGCAGCCTCTCTGCTTTTAGCAATAATTTGCACATAATGGAACAGCCAGAGGGGGTTTGATCAATGACCTCTGTCTCAGAGATGCTGTTCCTAGGGAAACACATCTGCCAACATAAAGTATTGGAGCAATCACAGCTCAGTGAACGCAGTAATAAGCAACTGTTACTCTGGCGCCATCAGTCATGTTCAGTTACAGACCTGAAAGGAAATGGCACCTCAGGGAGCAATGTCCTTCCATAAATTTGGGCAACAATGAAGAATGATTTGCAATCAAGTAATAAAAGGCCCAAAAAAGGTCCACCATGCATACTAACACCCAGTACAGCTGACAAAGGAAATAAAAAACCTTGGCATTGTTTGCTCGTTATGTAAACTACACAGCTGTCCAAGCAATTAAGATATGATTTTGGGAATTCTCTCATAAAAATTTGCTAACAGTGCTTCCACTTGTGAAAGTGACATTCTTCTTTATCAGTAAAGTGCATTTCATTAAGGTAATGCAATTTCATCAAGCTTAATAGTAGGAATTGCTTAACCTTATGGCAAGAGTACGTAAACAATATAAAATTAATGTTGCTCCCCACGTGGGGGAATAGATTTGCATTAGTGACGTGTGCTGATCAAGTAATAAAGAAAGCCATAGAGGACCCTTCAGGTCCAGGGCTCTAGGGGCAAATGGCTGCTCCCTAACCTACACCTCAGGAATCTGTGCCAGCAATAAAACAGTTACCTCCATCCAAAGCATTGAGCTGGAAGGAAAGATCAGATCTAACTAGTGGACATTTGCTAGGGGTGGGGGTTGATTTTAGGACAAAACAGGACACCTATCTATCTTATGGGAAGGAGCACACCTATTTATCTTACTGAGAAGCAAGCAAAAGAAATGAACTGGAAAGTAACACTCTGGACCCCAGCACGAAGTGGCATTGGCCCAAGGGACAAGCGGTCCCTTAAACCTACTCTATACCCTATAGCCCCTTATCCTGAGGTATTCTCTGGAAGCTGGGTGTTCTCTGGATACTGGGTGTTCTCTGGAAGTTGGTGGTAGCTAGTAGAAAGAAGTCCTCTCCAATCAGAGTTCTATTTAAACTCCTTGTATTTTTATCAATTTAAGCTAAGTCGAATTTCCCCTCACAAAGCAAATGATATAAAGTTCACACAGGAGAGTTAATGCTCAAATATCATTGTCAATGGAAGAAAGAGCCCTTCCCCTACTCTACTGAGTCCGCAAACATGGTTATTTATTAGAAGTTTCAGGCTTCTCCTCAAAATTGTTTTCATCCACACTGTTCATGATAAACAGCATTGATTTATTTCAAATCCTCTCCTGCAACTTTCCATTCATAGCAAAGGAGTGCGTGAGGAAAACAAAAGCAAATAGACTAAGTTATTCCCAGATTGTCTTACTAATCATCAAATTATTTTATGTTTATCCTGCAAGCAAGACCACTCCTTATCAATTGAACTCACAGTAGCTGTTCACTATTGACTGATTTTCAGGTGTGAGAAGGATGGAGGCCCTGACCTCATGGAGCAAATAGCCCAATAAGGAAGACAAGCATGCAAATAAGAGGAAAGTTGAATGAAATAAGTGATACGCCAGCATTTCATTTGCAATCAGAAGCAGAGAGGAAGGTGGGTTTAATTTTGACTATAGAGTCGGATAATGAGTCTCCATAAACAGGATAGCATTTGTTGATGAGTAGGCCCTTCCAGAACATGACTCCATTGTGAGGTCCTTTGAGGAGAGGTTGAGATTGTGAATGAGATGCACTGACAGATGTGGCTGCATTGAGAGTTTAGAGCCAGATCATGGAGAGCCTTGAATCATTCACTCAGGGTTCTTTGAGAGCCAGATGGCTAGTCCAAAATGAGGTAATCAGGGGAAGTTTAATGGTGAGATATTTTTAAAAGGTATGAGCAGGATTAAGGGAAATTAACAAAAGATAGTGAAATGCTCTATGGCTAATGATTGGGGATAGAACCTAAAGAAAAGGCGGTAGCTGTAGCGATAGCTGTAGAATTAGGTGGCCCACTGTGAGCTATATGATCTTAGGTAGAGGGACACAGTCCATAGCAACCAAGGAGGATACAGTCCAGCAGAGAAGAAGGCAAAGGAACAAATACTGGTATCTCTACCAAAAGGCAAACACAACCAGAAGCCAAAAAGCAAGGTCGCCCATTGTTTCAGCCCGTACATGTCAGCCCCAAGGACACAGACCTGGGGACTAAAGGATGGAGAGTGGATCTAGAGGGACAAACGGAAAATATCCAGCAAAGCCCAGTCACCATAAGAATTTTAGACCTGGTTTTCACCTTTTTGGTTATAATTGTGGTAATAACTCTATGAGTAGGACTGTCAGAGTCCCATTTCAGACTGAGCTACTTGAAAGCAAGAATTACGTCTTTATCTTTTATCCCCTGCATCTAGCACAGGATGAAACTGATTCTAGCTAGGATAAAACAAGGCACAAGTTGCAGTGTGAAAATGTAAGTGGCTAGCAATTAAGCAAGATTGATACAGCCAAGCCTCAAATGCCACAAAGAATTTTTGATGAGGGTCTTTGGAAATCCTCAGCAGGAAGAGGATCACATTAAAATGCACAGCATGCTGCTTCTGAAATCAATAGTTTTAGGTCAGCCCTGAGTATATGGACCAAATCTTAAATGGCACTGGAGTTTCACCCCAGCCACATCATCTATTACAAAAGGAAAGCTGAACATGAGTCACTTTAAAATCTATTCTATGGTGTGCTTAAGATGGGGTGGATCCACAGAGGGAGGATGAAAACACATCACATTGACTTCTTCTGCCTGCAGAGAGCTGGAGACACAGGCCACTTTCCCCTGGGGATGAAAAGGGAAGAATTGGCATAGTGATTTTATAGTACAAAGAGCCCTGGGCTTAGCATAAGCGAATCTGGATTTGAGGACTAGACACCCTGCATAGGATTAATGTGACCGTCGTCCATCACTCTCTGAGCCTCACTGAGTTGAGCTGTCCATAGATGGGGTGAAGATAATTTCTACACCCAGGACTGTCGTGGGTGTACATGAAATAGTGTGTGGGAACGTGGCTTATAAATAATAACACAAGATATAAGTAGAAGGTGTTATTCTGGCTGTTGCTTCCTGGCATTCAACCATTGGTTGGCCCAGAAAGCACATGCTAACCTATGAAAATGGATCCTATACAGCTCTTTCCCCCAATAAGAAGAACAAGTGTAAAGCTGAACAATTCAGGAGGTTAAGAAGCTATTCTTGGACATGTTTTTATGGATTTTACAGCATATAGCAGAGAGTAAGCAGATTTTTAAGTTTATTTTATTTATTTATTTATTTATTTATTTATTTATTTATTTATTGTTAATGACACCTGGAAGAGCTTTATTTGTTTATTTGATGTATTCAGGTAACCAATTCAGCTTTGTTATATTTTCAATCAAACGTACCTGGTCACTGAATAGCTACTGCTTCTCTTTTAAGTTGTTATGAATGTCTCAGTCACAGGTGAGAGAGGCATAGAGATGTGGCCAAATATAGGCTGACATTCACAGGATTGAAGGTTTAGGAAAGCCGTGGGCAAACTACGGCCCGCGGGCCGGATCCGGTCCACTTGAAATGAATAAAAATAAAAAAAAAAGACCGTACCCTTTTATTAATGATGTTTACTTTGAATTTATATTAGTTCACACAAACACTCCATCCATGCTTTTGTTCCGGCCCTCCGGTCCAATTTAAGAACCCATGTGGCCCTCGAGTCAAAAAGTTTGCCTACCCCTGGTTTAGGATGTAGACATCTTTAGGAAACCATTGTCCTACCATACTAGTAGTGCATTAGGGTGAGGGGGATATTTAAGGGCCTTTCACAGAAGGTGTCAGAGCACCACCCAGTGGGGTTCCTTCTGTAAGTCAGGCTACAAGCTGGAAATGACTCTCCTACACAAGGAGATACACAGGGGCCCTCCCATCCCCACAGTCAGGACACTCAGAACCCTACTCCTGGCCAGGAACACCAAGGGAAAACAGAAGGAATAAAAGATGATCCATCAGGCAGCTAGCCTTAGGAGTGCCTATGGGGCTCTGCACCCATAGAAACTAATGAACTTAAAGACCCTCTCCTAGGAAATACATTAGCTAAGGGAGCTGAGGAACATAAGCTAGGCCATAATAAGTTGGGTTAAAGACTAGTCCCTCAGCCACATTGCCTCAATGTTATCACCCCTTGACTTCGTCTACAGAAACCTTAAAGTGATATCAAATCAGTGATCTCCTATAAGTTCTTACAGTGCCAGAATGCAATACCCAACATATAATAGATGTTCCACAAGCATACAAATGATGTTGAATGAAAAGGTGCTATTCTAGAGCCTTTTCTCTCATAATTACACAAGTGATTATAATACATGATATATAATATTTAAAAAATGTTAATGAGAAATTTATTTTTAATAAAGATCAGTGATCATTATGATAAACCATATGCTATATGTCAATAAAGTGATATGTCCACACCATGGGATAATGTATATACATGTCTAAGTGTGTGTGCATGTTTGTATACGTACATGGTATTTCATAGTGTCATTATTAGGAGCCAATGAATGCCTAATTTCTACTCTATAATAAATGACAAACATGTCTGCATATACAGAGGATGGACACGTCACACACATACAGAGAGCAAACAATAAATGCAGGAACCCGGCAGGATGGAAAGCAAAGTTGCTAAGTGTTGGCTTTGCAACCAGGACCAAACTGGTCTCCAATAGCACTTACTTCCCAAAAGACCCATACCTTTAAAACATTCTGGTAGCCAACCAAAATAGGCAACAGAAAACCTCCACAGACTCTATAAACAACACTGCAAAGCATCCTTTACCCAGGCAACAACTCCTAAGGGTCCTCCTCAGACACTGTGATTCTAAAAAGTAAAGCTCTACTTCCAAGTGGAAGCCAGCAGAGTTACAAGGGAAGCAGTAAGACAGGTGATTAATTCTTTTAAAAGCAGTAAGCCGACAAATCCGGGGGAAAACAATCCAATCTGTGTTGCCTAATGGCCCACCGCAAAAAACGGTAGCAATCTATTTTATGGGCGTAGAAGTGGAAAATAATGAAATGTGTTTAATTATGACAATATAATTTCTACAAGGTAATAAAGACCATCAGATAAAACAATTATCGAGGTGTAGTGCTTGCATGCTTGTGCACGCACACACAGTATCATTAATTTATAGAATGATCCAGCAATAGGAACTAGACTTGGTGAGGGGAGAGGCATTTGAGTGTTTTTTTTTTTTCTTTCCTGTGGTTTTGCAGTTTAGGATATTTGAGTTCAGGGGCAAAGGTTTTAAATCATGGTCAATGCTCCTATGCATTTTTATATGCCACATAAGCCATAAAATACTCCACTGTTTTGGAAACTATGCAACTAAAGATCAAAACATCCCAGATATGTATCTAATGAATGAAGGAGCTGAATGTTGCAAGGCTCTTACTAATACAAATTTGCACCCAAACCTTTTATTTACGCACAGTTAATTTTTGAGCTCCTGCTCTGCTTAAAGAATTGGATTAAACCAAAGACTGCTGTCTTTTCTCTCTACAGTATTAGTTCCCTGCTCCCCCATTGTGACTTTTCATTGGAGACAATTGGACTATAGAAAAACTGAGACCACTTTTCTTAAACATCTGATCTTTCAACAATGCAAGCTGCTTCCATAGGACTCTCCTTCAGGGTACAATGCAGTATTTTTCACTAGTTTGTTATCTACAGAAATGTGATGATTGTTCGTGGTTCCCCCTATGGCAAAACAGCAAAGCACTAAACAGAAGCTTTCTTCAGCTAGGATCCATTTCATATTATAGTGTCCGACACCCCCAGCCCTTGGCCTACCATTTCCTCAAACGCATCGCTATACACAAAGCGCAGCATCTGCAACATGTTTTAATTAATATACTTTTTAAGGTTTTCACCAGTAAGCACCCCTGACCCACCCTTTCCGTAAAAATGGCTATCACGAAAGAAAACAACAGCAAAAATCATAACCAACCAGAAGCCAGGAGTAGTGTGTTGGAAGAGACCGTTTCAGAGACTGGCGTCTAAAAAAAGAACACGCATGCACCCAATGAAACAATTACTACATCAGAGAATTCTGCCAGGGTTTTGTAGCATTACAGGGCTTCTCGGCTGTAAAGAAACATATTGAGTGTTTAGAGCACGGCCCATCCTTCACTGCTTCAGTTGTTTCCTTTTGTTTACAAGTCCCTGCCATTCTTCTTTGTGAATTGAATGCTAAACTATCTCTAGAGAGATGTTATATTGCTTGCAGAATGCTCCAGCAGATGGTGCTTCCTGTTGCAACAGAAGGCTGTGATTATACCTGAACTCTTCAAGAACTCTAACACCCAGAAACAAGATAAATGAAAGTCTTGGAAAGTTTTCTCTCTCCCCTTACTAGCTATTGAGACTCCCAACCACCCACTGGCCCCATTCTGTCACTTCACAATGTAGAAGCAACACCCCCCCACACCCCATTTCAGCTCCTCCAAACCAAGGGAACCCCTTTTATGAAATGGCTTGCGCATCCTATCGGCGGAGTTTGCTTAAGAATTATTGACAGTATTGCTTGCTCGGATGCCCGGTCACTGTGCATTCGGATATTTGCACGACCCATTATAAACAATGAAGAAAAAAGAATAGGTCTTCATCAGAAGTGTCTTTTAAAATAAATTGAAATACTGAGAAGGCCACCTGGTGCCGAAAGTTCAGGGCTATAGAGAAATTTATCTCCACACATTTGGAGAGAAATTGTCCTTTTCAAAAGACTCTTACAGGCACCCTTTGCAGCATGGCCGTCATCTTTGAGGCTGAACAGCACTTCCTAGTGAGTTTCAAGGACCTGTCACTTTATCCTTGAAGCTCTTCTCTATTTTTCTCTTCCTAAATGTCTTTCATGCATTTCCTGCCATGATCCGTTTAGCTCGCTGTCCAAAGCAAAGGATAAGTCCTAATGTGTCTTATTCTCCCACTGTACAAAAGGGAAGGTGTCCTGATATAATAGGAGCCGGGGGGGGGGGGGGGGGAGAGGGGGACGACACACAGATAACTTCATAAATATAAATTGGAAAATATCAGAGTCCCTCTTTAGAACCTTGCTCTCAGATACAGCTTCCCAAAGCTTCATGCCCTTTCTTTGTATGATGCTCCATCTAGCCTTCCATTATCCCAGTGATTGACCAGCAAGCCCAATCCCTCCCCTCCGTTCAGACTCACTCTGTGGCTCTGTCCTCTCATGTAACAATGGATGAGAAAGACTCAGGCAGTTAGTAGCTAAAGTGAAATCCTACGCTCTGGTGAAATCCGTGCCATGGCATTTTAGAGCTGAAGACTACTTGAACAATCTTTTTATTCAAGTCCCTCATTTGAGAGATGAAACTAAATCCCAAACTTTTATTGATCTGCCCAAAGCCATAAATAGAGCCAAGATAATCCTTGAACTTGAGTCTACTTCTTAAACATATTGTCAGCCCCGGTCTTCAATATACAAATCTTATAAGCACTCAAATAACTAAGACATTACAAATTTCAAATTTGTCTCTGGGTTTGGCTGCATCATATATCTAGCCACAATCTGATACAGAGGTGGTTAGAAAATTGATTGTCAAGCATTTATTGAGTGACTTTTCAACTGGCTGTACATCCATGGTCACTGTCAAGGTTGGGAAGTGGGGAATACAGTGATAACCAATTTATTTGTTTATTTTCATACAGATAATAATTTTTATTAATATTTTGATGTATCTATTTCTAGTATTTATTCTAAACTTATACATAGATTTCCTTCTATAAAACTGGGGTTATATTATAAATGGTCTATATTCTTTCTTTTTCTCTTTTAGCATTATATTGTATTTCCCACATTCTAAACATTTTATTCCATTTTATTGAGGTATAATTGACAAATAAAATTTGTACATATTTAAGGTGTACAAATAAAATTTGTACATATTTAATGTGATGATTGATATACATATATAATGAAATGATTACCACAATCAAGCTAACTAACACATCCATGTGTATTCAGTTCCTCTGCCCATTTTCTAATCAGGTTATTTAGTTGTTGGTTAGTTAGTTAGTTAGTTAGTTAGTTAGTTAATTATGTTTCTTCCAATATGCCCTGGCCTTATGCCACCTTGTGATTTAATACTGTACTGAGAGTATTTAGAAATTAAAACTTTTATTTGTGATACAGAACTTTGCCTCCTCTTTATCCCTTTTATCATCTTGATACAGTAAAAGACTACATTTCTACAACCACACATTTTAAATCTGTCCCCTAAAAATGCAGAGGCCCATTGTGTGCATGTTGCCCAGCAGGCTCTGTGCTGTTAGAGACTGAGCCAATAAAAAGGACGTTTATTAATAACAAAAGGCAACATGGCAGATGGGAGAGTCTGAGTTCATCCAACTTGGAAACTAAAGACCTAAAAGAATGTCTTGTGGGCCATATTGGAAAAATGTCTCCAAACTACAGCAGCTGACTTCCTTCTGTCCCATGGTTCACCTGGGCTGCTGACTGAATTCTCAAACTCCAGAGTAAACGTTAGAGAGAAAAAGTTCAAGCTATGCCATCTGGATTCATCCAAACTGCAGGATTCTAGAATAAGATACTGTTAAATATTCATGGAATGAAGAGGGAGAAAGGGCATTGAAGAATAGTGACAAGGAGAAAGAAAGAGGAAAGAAGGAAAGTGGATATAGATGGAATTATGAATTATGAAAGAAATACATCTCTAACTTACTCCACAAAAATAATTAATTTTCCAGGACTGCCACCAGGCAACTTAGGGGCCTGGGAGAGTTTGAGGCCCCTGATCTTCCACCCTTCCAGATGTATCATTCCTGCCAGGAAAATGGGCTATAGGTGCAAAAGGACAGCCCACCTGGAGCCTGTGCCTTCTTTCTCCTTCTAGACCAGGCTGTGCATACCTGGGAGCCTAGAATTTCCTGCCAATAAGACCCTCCATTGCCTAGGAAGTTTGTGAGACCCTTTTCTTGTATCTATACTTGTGATGATTCACTGGACCACCTGAGGGGTGGTCAAGAGCAGCTGTTCAGGGTGGAAGAATGAAAGGGTGCTTGACAGGTACAGTCTGGGGTGTCCATCAGTGAGCACTCGAAGCCCCTCAAGGTTTGTGAGGAACTCAAGAGTGGGAAGAGAAGGATCTTCTTGTTCTAGGCCACACAAACATAAGGGCTTGGTAGCCTTTGCCATGTAAGGCAGTCCGTGCAAACACATAGTAACTCTATATTTTACACTGACTTCTGGTAATATATTTCTTCATGGAAGGGCCATTCTTTAATTTATGGCACCTTATAATTAGCAGTTGCTTACTTGGGTTTGCTAGTTTTACCTTCAATACACCATAAGAAGAGTGAACACCAACATCCTTACTTCTCTATTCATTGTTAGTCTTATAATTTATACAGAAAAGGTGAACCAGGGCCAGGAAGCATTTCTGGTTTGATAGCCTGAAATCATAATCAAAGAGTGACTTGAAGTCTACTTGAGCCCAATCACAGTAGAAAATACACCACACAGTTCCACTCAGAATGGTGCTGGAGAGGAAGAAAAGTCAAAATTAAATTTTGTGAGGCAGATCTCTAGAAACCATGAAAGAGATTCAAAAAGAGAAACAGCTACCCGAATCAGACTGAAAAAGCTTAAAGACCATTTTTACTTGGTGAGTACTTTGGGGGTACAAAGATAATCAGAAAAAGATGGAGCCTTGGAGATTTAAGCATATGAATTCTGAGATAGACAGTCATTTGAGATTTCTTTCCTCCTGTCCCCACATTTTGGGATAATTTGTCCTAGCAATTGCTTTCTTGATGGAGACATAAATTATGCCTCCTGAATGGTGATGAGTCCGTGTAAAAGGGTGCAGGGATGAACGCATGAATACTCAGACAGTCAGCTGCTTCCTAACACCTAATTCCAACCTTCTCAACCATTTGCATCAAATGGGTAAGCTTTTCAGGATAGGCTTGCAGAAAATACAGTCACAGCGTCAGTCCAGTTTGATTAGGCCAGGTATATCACAAAATAGTATCATAAAAGAAAGGATCAGACAAAAGAACTTCAAAGCTATCTCAAGTTGATGAAGTTAAGGTCATTGGTTAAATTGTTTTTAAATTATGACTATGGGTGTGGGGCACACAATGTAACATACATTCATGTATCATAGAATGTACATTTGAAACGTACATAATCTTATTAACCAATGTCACCCCAATAAATTTAATTTAAAAATTGTTTTTAAAATGGGACTGTTAAGCTCTAAGAAATAGTTAATTTCATCTGCATGAATTTAATATGAAACAACTAAATATTGTTCTCTTTTATTTTCAGTCATTTCTTTTTCTCCTTTAAGTTTCATATGTAGTAAAGAAAATACTATGGGGGTGGGGGTGGGGGTTAATGGGATGAGGACACATTTGTAATACCTTAATTAATAAAAAAAAGAAATATTAAAAAAAGAAAGAAAATACTACAGATGAAGTATTGTACTATGCTTCGTATACTACACTATAGTAGTATATTGTATTACTATTTACAAGAGATACAAAGAAAGTAAGACAGCCCAGTCAGTGTGGCTCAATGGTTGAGTGTCAACCTATGAACCAGGAAGTTACAGTTTAATTCCCGGTCAGGGCACATGTCCAGGTTGTGTAATCAATCCCCAGTGGGAGACATGTAGGAGGCAACCAATCAATGATTCTCTCTCATCATTGATGTTTCTATCTCTCGCTCCTTCTTCCTTCCTCTCCAAAATCAATAAAAATATATTTTTTTAAAAAAGAAAGTAGGGAGCTCCAGTGGCACAATCGGTTATCGCGCGGTACTTATAAAAAAGAAAGTAAGAGATACCAATCTTTTTAAACAGTAACTTAAGCCTTTTAAACCAGTTCAATTCAAATCATCTGTGGAAAGACAATGAGCTTGCCACTTATTGGCAACCTAAGAAAAAGAATTGAATATTATTTATTGTCTGTCTCTTACGTTTTGGTAGTGTGTGTGTGTGTGTGTGTGTGTGTGTGTGTACATATCCTATATAATAAAAGGGTAATATGCAAATTGACCCTAATGACAGAACTACTGGGAATGACTGGTTGCTATGACATGCACTGACCACTAGGGAACAGACACTCCACTCAGGAGCTGCCCCCTGGTGGTCAGTGCACTCCCACAGGGGGAGCTCTGCTCAGCCACAAGCTGGGCTGATGGCTGTGAGTGCAGCAGTGGTGGCAGGAGCCTCTCCTGCCTCTGCAGCAGCGCTAAGCCGTCAGTTGGACATCCCCCGAGGGCTCCCAGGCTGCCAGAGGGATGTCTGACTGCCAGCTTAGGCCCGATACCCCAGGGAGTGGGCCTAAACTGGCAGGTGGACATCCCCCTAGGGGTCCCAGACTGCGAGAGGGTGCAGGCCAGGCTGAGGGACCCGCCCCCCCCCCCCCAGTGCACGAATTTTTGTGCACCAGGCCTCTAGTATCTCTATAACCACACAGTGTGTCCTTGTTTCCTTGTTAGAATAAACTCTCCAAAAAGGCAGAGACCCATCACTGTAATTAATGGGCATTATAAATTATATTTCTTATCTTTACACTAATATAAATATCATTTCCATTAACCACTAAGTGTCTTGACAATGTTACTGGACTTAAGCTGTATTTATATTAACTCCAGGTAACTAAATGTGGACAAATGGGAATTACTGTATGTGTTACGTGGCAGGTTGTAGTCAGAAAGGAAAGAGAAGTGCTTGATTTAGAAAACAGAGACAGAATTAAGTAGGTATTACACACTTCATGGAATTTATTTGGCTTCATTATGCAGTATCTACAGTTTGTCACACAGGGAGAAAGGAATAAAAGAGGAGTGTGAGTTAGGTGTTTAAATTTGTTCAAGTATTACAATAATGAGTTCCACGATTTACCCAAAAAGTACGGTAAAACACCACTCTAATAGCACAGCAAGCCCCATTAGTCTCTGTGGGAAAAGCAAAGTGCTCTAATTCCTTCCAAACTGTCAAGAAGACGGGGAGGGCTGGAGCAGCTGAAAGTGTCTTTCTGAAGGATGTTATTGTTCCCCATCCAGAAACAAAGGTGGTGCTGGGCTGGGGAGACATAAAAAGGAGCCTTTTCTTTCTACGTCATGTAACTCTTCCCCACTGGGACACTGGATTCATCCCCTATGGCTGCTATAGTAAATTCTCACAAACTTGGTGGCTTAAAACAACATTCTTTTTTTTTTATCTGCTCTTCTGGAGGCCAGAATCCAAAGTCATTTCACTGGGCTGATATCATGATTTTAGAGGAAAATTTATTCCTTGTCTCTCGCAGCTTCTGGGCACTGTTGGCATTTCCATGGCTGGGCTGTATCACTCCAGTCTCTGCCTCCATGGTCACATCTCCTCCTCTCGTGTGTGTGTGTGTGTGTGTGTGTGTGTGTGTGTAGTCAAATCATGGTTGGCCTCTCTCTTATATGGGCACATGTGGTTGCATTTAGGACACACCTGGATAATCAAGATCCCTAACTTAATCACATCTGCAAAGGCCCTGTGTGTTTCTTTCTTTCGTCATATAAGGAAATAGTCATAGGACCCAAGAGCTAGGGCATGGCTATCTTTGGGGGAGCCATTTTTTAGCCTACACAGTTACCACTGGAATGAGTACAATATATTTCATGTCTTTGAAGGTAGCTTCTGTCAGTTATCACCAAAGTATTAAAGGTGATGAAGAACAACCCCCTTATCTCTGCCCCAGAGTAATTCTAAGGAAAGGATAACATGGGAGAGAGATCAGACACAGGTCCTTCCCCACCCCAAGCTACTTTACTTGGGCCAATGGAAGAATGAAACTCTAAAGGGTTTTCACCCCAACCTTCAGTGGTTGAGTGTTGACCTATGAACCAGGAGGTCACAGTTCTATTCCAGGTCAGGGCACATGCCCAGGTTGTGGGCTCAATCCCCAGTAGGGGGCATGCAGGAGGCAGCCAATCAATGATTCTTTCTCATCATTAATGTTTCTATCTCTCTCCTTCTCCCTCCTACCAGCAGAATGACCTTAGAAAAGTTACCTAGCCTCTCTGCGCCACCATTGCAAAATGGGGACAATAATATTTCCTACTCCAATGGTCTCCTGGGTGTGTTAATGGGTAAACATATAGAAAGTGCATAAAACAGTATGTGGTAATGATAGCTAAGTGTTAATTCTAATAATAAGTTTATTATAAAAGAAACCAAGAATATCCCCTCAATTAACGCTTGACTTCTGTTTGTGATACCTATCTTCTAACTCTATAGGTTGCAGCACATGTGTACTGTCTTTAGCGGCTAAAGGACATCATTTGACTCAAAAAAAGGTTGCAGATTTCCAGATGTCACCATATTTATAGAAATGAAGACTGTGCAAGCCATAGGTGTCAAAAAACTGAGTTGTATTTCCACTATTTGCCTGAAAATAAAGGATATATATGACACATGCTATATAGCCAGCATGCAGTTATTATTATGAAATATTTAACGGGCATTACAAAATGCCACAGGCATTGCACAAAATACAGAGCAACAGTCTCTCCAGGCTTTAATTGATTACAAGCCATATATTTTTAAGGGAAGATGCTACCGACTTATTTAACACAGAATAGAAGATTCCAGGCTTTAGAGCAAAGGAAAAATCATAATCTTAAGGGATAGCGATGATTGATGGTGTGTTCAGGGCG
This sequence comes from Myotis nattereri, assembly GCF_964212035.1. NCBI lineage: Eukaryota > Metazoa > Chordata > Mammalia > Chiroptera > Vespertilionidae > Myotis > Myotis nattereri. The sequence goes on from NC_138087.1 coordinate 49,147,104, forward strand.
TCTGTCTGTGTTTCTTTTTCAGCATCACTACGTCTGAATTTTCATGGCCTTCATACAAAGCAAGTGCAGTGCTAATCTTTCCACTGGCCCAAGCACATCTTCCAATGGTAGACTACTGCCTAGACTAAAGATCTCTGCTGGTTAAGCTCAGACACTGAGCTAGGAGATGACATTGTGTGGTATAAATATCAGACCACAGCCACAGAGATCATAAAAGTTTCCATTTTGTTTGCATGGGTTGGAGGGAAAGAACATTTGCAACTGAAATGAAATGAAATAAAATATTTCAAAATGAGCTATCATTTTTGGAATTTTCAAACAAAATATGTTTACACATTGTGTCATTCATATCTAGTCGGATAACTCCCTTTCCTCTAAAAAGGAGAAATGCCCTTAGCTGAAAATTTGTGAAAATAATACAAGACTAAGAACAACATATTCAAGGCTTAATTTAAAAAAAAAATCTCATGTGTCTTTCTATTAGATTCCTAAACACGTGTGCCAACAGGGCTCCATGTGGCTACGCTGAAAGAATGATAATCCCAAAAGTCATAGTTGGACAACTTAGTCATCCAATAATGAGTATGAACCTGTGTTCCATAATCTTAAAAATAGCTGATTCTAAAACAAAATAAAGGGGAGAGGAATGCTGAATATAGAACAGTGTCAGCAGATTCAATAGTCTCACCTTTCTTCCCTTTTGCTTTTCTATTCCTTCTTTTATTCAGTAAAAGTTCTCACAGTGACACCTAGTGCAACTGTGGTGGCAATGACAGCCTGGAAGATTGAGATATGCTGCCTGGCAAACTCCAGTTTTAATTTCTGCTAAAATAAGCTAATTCAGTAAAGCTGAAAGGCTCGCCATGCATCTCAGACCCCAAAGTGCATGCTTATCCTAATTATCATTTGAATCTATTTAAAAATGGATCATGCTTATGGTCTATAATTCCAGCTCAGTTCATCTCCTAACAGTCAGAAATGCTGGATCATTAATATCCATAATGAAGTAGAACTGCAATTAAGGGACTCAGCGAAACAGCTTGCCTCTCTCCAAGAGGCTGCCAAGATGGGCTGGGCAGTTTTGGAGCAACTCTTCCCAAGCATTTCTCTGGAGTTTCTACTTTAAAACGCCACCTAAAAGTCCTCCTAGCCTTACTTTCTCTGAGTTCTGTTACAAGAAACGTATCAGAGACCTGAAGAAACCACACACCACTTTTTGCAAAACATCCTTTTTAACATGTTCTAGTCAAATGATCTCTAAAGGAGAGATTGTAAGGGCTGCAGGGTTTACGGAAGAGATAAGAACCCTGCTTCTCTGCTGAGGTACAGCAGGCTGCAGCCCATCTGATGCTAGAGAGGATTTGTGGAAGCATTTGAGAGTGCCCTCTGAAGCTCTGGGCACAGTGGACACAGAAAGTGGTACAGAATTGGGTGGAGAGATTTCTGCAGGAGGAGGTGCCTATTGGAGTAGCCAATATAGTAAGACTCGAAGGGTCCAAGGTGCAACCTTCCAGGGAAGAAAGTAGGGCAATGTCACCATATACAGTTCTCTGTGGCCCTTGGAGTCTGCAAAAGACCCCCCCGCAATTCCCATAGCTCCTTGTCAAGGGGCATCAAGATCTGGGCAGGGACTGGGCTTTTGGGAAAGACGAGGCTTATCCAAGAAAAGTCATCAAAGGCCCAGGCAGAAGCTACACACAGCCATTCCTCTGAAAGGACTCCCAATGCTAAGGGATCAGAATGAAGCCGAATGCCACCCCAAGAAAACCATGCATGGCCCCCACTCAGGACACGCACATCCATGAACATCAAATACAACCCAGAAGGAAGCAGAATGGAGCGGGCTCATTAATAAGTTTTATAGACTACGTGTTGATTCTTTTATATTGATTACATGTTATCTTGATGTTGGATATATTGAGTTGAATCAAATATATCACTAAAAATAATTTCATTGCTTTTTTAACATGGCTAATAGAAAATTTAAAATTACATAGATGGCTCACATTATATTACTATTGGGCAGTGCTGCCTTAGACCATCGCGGATCCATTCTCACGCAGGACTTGGAAACACAATCTCAGTAAATGAAGCCCCTGGAGGCATGTGAGCTGGGAAACAGTACATAGGTTCCCTGCACTTACATTTTTGTATCTCGTCTTCCCATTGTGACAAGTTGCCTCAGCATTAAAGCATACCAGTACGGTACACGAAAACTCCGGCAGGCCAAGCAGAAGCATTAGATTATATGACCTTTCTTAGACAAACAGTCGCTGTGAAAGCATCACACCTGAAGTCATGAGCATGTGCTTGTGGCTCCAGAGAAGTGCTTGCAGAGAGCCTATGTAAGACCCAGAGCCCCCAGGGGAGATCAGTGTTTGCCTCAACTGCTGCAAAGCGGGCTTGAACAGACATAGGCAGACATCTGAGCCAGACATTCAGGGGCTACAAAAATCGCAAAGCCCTGTGACACCTTTTATAGACAGTGTGGTCTAAGAGATGTCACTTTCCATCGAACAGAATAAGGAAAATGATGTCATGTGCTCAGTTCTAAAAGAATGCTTTGGGGGGAAGAGACAGCAGTATTTTTTTACCTGTTCAACTCTACCTGTGCCAACATGTCTGGAGTTTCTGGATCGTGAGTAAATAAAACATAAAAATCGCTTGGCTTTAGCCAACAAAGACTGGCCAAATAGCCAGCCACTTCTCCATTGCAGGTACAGTTGAAGTATTGTGCTGGCTGCCTGAGTTCAAAGCATTACCAAGTAATAGGCTGTAGGTGGTTTGGCTGTTTACAATGGATTCATTTGAGGCCAACTGCATGAGAGACTGAAGAAGAAAAGAGAAAATGTTTCATGATAGTATGAATCTATTTTATAGTATTTAATGTTCTGTTGGTTTTATAAAAGCAACAGGGGGACCCAGAATTAGTAATAAATATTGATTTCCAAATATTGACAGTTGGAAGAAAAAAATTTAACAATTAAATGAGAAGGAAATATCAAATTTTAGTCCAGCATACACCTATTATGTGCAGGAAAAAAAAAGTGCACAGAGAAATTACAAATATAAATTCAGAAAAAAAATGTGAGTTTTAAATGTTTAGTCTCAACAGCCAAGTCTTAAAAATTTATCAAGGCAATATCCCTTTTTCTTTTAAGGAAGCAGACAAGAAGGTCTGAATAGAATTAATTATACTTCCAAGTACTTAGAACTCAAACAAAAAATAAGTGGCTCTTAAGAAATATATCTGGTCCTTGAAACACTGAAGATAAAAGTTTTATAAATATCTTTTGAAGAAAAACCAAAGGAAGTTCTTTCAATATTTTTCTTTCTCAAATGTTTAAGTTTTCGTAAAAAGCATCTAAAAATAAATTGCCATGTATAGGAAGAGATCAACCAAAGAACTTGTAGGCATGTATGCATAACCCATGGACATAGACCATAGGATGGTGAAGGCCTGGGGTGGGGGGCAGGGTGGGCTAGAAGGGTTGAATAGGGGGAAAAGGGGAACAATGTAATACTTTCAACAATAAAGTTTTTTTTTAATTGCCAATACTAAAGAACAGAGGATGTCCATGTTGTAGACTTGGGAGACCATTAATAAGGAGAATAGCTATGAGAAAGTCATTTGAATTAGATTTTTTTTGAGAAGCTATTCAACAAAATTGAACCAGCCAATTTGTCAGTTTGCCACACATTTTTTTTTTTCAGTTTGTGATGTTGGCAGGAATGGTGAATGGATTTCCCCATAGAGGCTTTCCCAGCCCTGTGTTGGGAAGGCCTCTGAGGTCTTGCCTGTACTCAAGCTCTGCAGGAAGGATTGCTGCCATTGATTAGTGATGTCTGACTAGGAGAGGACACGGCTCTCCTGTGTTCTGTCTTTGCTTTCCTTACAGTGGAAAATGTAGCTGTGGGAACACCTTCCCTACCATTCTGCTCTGGTGCCAGCTCATTTAGAAGAGATCATTTCACACGCTACTGATACCAAGGTCAGATTGCTGTACTCCAAAAGCAGGGTGTAGGAGAGTTCCTGAGCTCACCTCTCCCAGCTCCTCGGACCCTCTCTGCCTTACATCAGGTCCTTGTACTTGCTCCTCACCCCTCTTGTAAGAGTACATTAACCTCTTTCTTTCACTTCCAAAACGAGAAGTTTTTCTCTAACGTGAAAATTATCTCTGCTGTGTATAAACTACAGAATGACAGAAGTCTGCAAGAACAAAAATCTTCTGTGCCAAGAGAAATCTCATTTACCTCCAAAAGGAACAATATAATGATCTCTTTTCAAATTATTCAGACCTAATTTTTGGATTTAATTAATGCCAACCCTGCCCTTTAGCTCACTGCCATCTGCCAGGAGTCATCTCCCAGGAAGAAAGGTCACAGTACTGAGAGTGACGCAGGCACGGGGGGACAGCGGGATGAGGCTTCCCTCCTCCATGTCATGCACCTCTCCTGCCCCAACACCAGCCAGCATCAGTTATTGCTGTCAATGTCAGACAGTCACGTAGCATCAATTAGAGGTGGCAAAAGCTCAACACCTTCTGAGCTTGCCTTAAAAAGAAAAGTGTCTGGATGCTTGTACCTATTGTCAAAAGTTACTAAAATATGTACAAAATAAAGCACATTTTTTTCCAATTACAATTATATGTTATGGCAGAGAGCAAAATAATAGGTTGAATCACGTGAAACTGCCATTTTTCTAGGCCAAAGGGAGTTAATTTTCAGTAATTCCATATGGTTCAAACTATTAGTATAAACAATTGTCTGTACCAGTATCCGCACATACTTAACTAGGACTTGAACAATGAGTTTGTCACCTGAGACATGTAGCAAGATAACCAAATATCTTATTTCAGAAGAATTTTAGACTGTGATAATTTTCTTAGGAAGGATATGTACTTCTATGCCACATATTTCTTTTCTTGTATTGACTTTTGGCATCCATTTATTAAATACCCATGTCAAGTTCTGCAATGGGTGTCCAATGGGACCCATATTCTAGTGGATGGCTCTGTGAGAGGGATGCCAAGGTTCATAAGGAATATATCATAGGTCCACCCAACCTCCACCGGAAGGGCCCAGGCAGACTCTTGGAAGAGACAGCATTTTGGCTGAGTTTCCAAGCATTTGTAGGGGAAGCCAAACCGAAGTCCAAGAATCAGTGGAGTGAGAGAAGGGGAATGGTGAGGACATCTTCTAGGTAGTCCTGGTTCCAAAAAAGTTTGGCATACAATTTTTCCATTCACAGCATCTCTGGCTCATTCTTGCTACTCTGTTTCATTATAACCCCATCTTTTCCAACATTAACTAGGGCCATTGGCTGAAATGAATAAATAGCAATATTAAAATGCCAGCAGGGAAGATTCGTCATGCTCAACTTCTAATTGGGGAGAAAAATGTCTTGAAGCTTCATAGGTGTTTCTATTTAATCTGGGGATCTGTATCATATTAACAGACTAGGTAAATACTTAGAGAGCTCTATCTTGCTGCTAAAATTTTAATTCCTTCCATTTACATTCAAATTCTACCTTTCAAAAATAAAATATATGTGCAAGATGTGAGGTCCCACTCCTGTAATAACTTCTTGCATGGGGGTTGCCATTCAAGATTGCCCATATTGGCATTTGATTCTCCCAGCATGTGGAGCCCGCTGTCTTGCTAATTTAGCTGCAGGTCAGCCCTCAATCTGTTCTAGAACAGACTTAAGGGAATTGTCTTATCTGGCTGGGAAAGACCATTGGAATCCAAATAAGGGCATCCTCCTCAGAGAAGCTGCCAAACGCTGAGACCTTTCTTGTTGAATGACACTTGTCACCCTGAGACGTGTGTTGTTGGCATCTCCTGCCTGATCTGCAGCCATTAAACCCTCCCAGCTCAGAATCCACATAGACATTCAACTGCTACAACCCAGGGAGAAAATCAAATCCTTTTCTATGTCTCATCAAAACAAGCACAGATAGTAGCTGCTCAACTCAGCTTTATAAGAAATTCAGTGAGTTACATTGCCATGCATTTTTTTAAAAATCAAATGTTAGCATCTCTGGGACTGAGATGGAAATGATAGAGACTTCTTGCCAGTCTCAGACCTTTACAGTCGGAGCCCAGTCCCGAGTCTGGCCATGATGAGGATCTTCTCTGCTCTTCTTTTCTTTCTCACGTGGTTCCTTTGGCAGCCTTTTCCGCCTTTGAGACTTTGAGGAGGGAGTACCCAGTTCTACTTTGTCAGCTAAACCAACCTAAAGTAGTATGAACTAAGATGCCTATACAGTCCTCCTTCTAGCTAAAAACCTTATTTTGGTAAGGAGAGTAGATGTTGAGGAAGTGACAGGCAGTGTATTAAGGTGTTTCCCAAATGGAAGACAAACAAGAAAAAAAAAATCTTTTGATTGAAGCACATATAACATACCGAGAAGGGCACAAATCATTTGCATACATCACTATCCCTGTGGAACCAGCACCCAGATAAAGAAACAGGACATTGCCCCAGAACTCCCTCCTGGTGCTCCCCACCCCCCACCCCCAACACTATCGTGACTTCCAACACCATAGATTCATTTGACCAGAAACTGGGATATTTTTAAGAATCCCAGTAATTGCACTGGGTAAACAGGCATAAATTGGGACTCTCCATGGCAAGCTCAGATGTATGTTATTGTAAACTAGAGGCCCGGTGCACGAAATTCATGCACAAGTAGGGTCTCTAGGCTTGGCCGGCGATCAGGGCTGATCAGGGCCTTCTGGCTACTGGCTGGGGCCTTCCTTCATTCCGTGCTGCCCCCGGTGGTCAGCGCATGTCATAGCGAGCGATAGAACTCCTGGTCTCCTGGTTGAACTCCCGAGGGGACACTTTGCATATTAGCCTTTTATATATATAGATAGTAGTCACATTTGGTCTGTTTCCAAAAGCATTTTGCACTGACCCCTGTTCTAACACTAGTCACATTCTGCGTATTTGCAAAATACTCAAGCAACTCCCTGCTACTAGGTCAGCATCAAGGCTGATTCACCAGGTCTTTCTCCCAGTCCCATTCAGTGACTGTCGCCATCAGGGCCTTGATGAAGAATCCAGCAATGCTAGTGGCCAACACTTGTGTTTCCAAATCCTTCGTCCATCAGTCCTTATCAGGCTGGGCAGAGGATGCACTGCCGTTTCTCCATTCTGGCTGATGATGGGATTCTCTGCAGAAAGCTTTTGCTTAAGGAAAGTCTCCTGGCAGCCAAGGGTCAGCCTGGCCATTTCCCACTTGACCTGTGGCTTTCGGCTAGTCTCCGTGCCTGCCTCCCACCATCCTGGCTGTGTGTGTGTGTCTGTGTGTGACAGAGACTCTCTTCTTGACTCTAGTCAGACTTTTTTAGCCCTGTAGTCCTCAACCTTCCGTGTCCCTCTTTGTCGAGCCTGCATCATCCAGTTTCAGCAAGAATCCTGGCAAGTTGGTTTAGAAAGAACCCCCAGCCTGCATATCAGATGACCCCCAGTATCTGATCAAATTCCTCAGCCCCCACCCTTGGTGTCTGATCCCCCTGGCCTGCCTTCAGCAAGAATCCTGCCAAGTCCATTTAGTCACAATGCCCCCTTAGTCCTGATGTTTTCTCTCAGTAATTTTCCAACCACAGCCCCCCACCCAGCTCCTCAGCAATAAATCCCCACTTGTCCACTCCATTCTTGGAGTAGAGCCCAGCTTTCAACTGAGGTCTCCTTTCCCCAACTGCAGTCGTTCCTGAGTCAAATCTGTTTTCATGCTTTAACTACCGTCAGACTCTGATTTTCTTTGGGAAGAAGGGAACACACGTGCACACATGCGTGTGTGTTTTCTTTTCCTGGGTTTGGCTGCCACTGGTCTACGTTAAAACCAAAGAGTCCCTTCCAGCCCCACCCCCTCCCTTCCTTGCACCCACCATTTGACCCGAAGGCAAATGAAGCCATTCAAATATTTGTTCATCGTGTCATCTGTTCCCATCCGACCTTGCCATGCCTGTCATGCCCCGCATGTCAGTTTGAAGCATAACGTCATTAATACCTCCAGTGCACTAATGGATGCTTCACGCATGGACGCATTAATGAAATGTGTTATTGTTTCCCCTCACAGGACATTAACAATCTACCTCACGCTGCGCCCAAAGCCCCGCGGAGCTGCTGAAAACCACTAGCTATCAAATGAACCCTCAGTTCAGCCTCAGTGACTTTAAGTTCAAGTTTATCACTGAAGCGTCACTCGCGTGAGAGGAAGATACAAGCCTCGGAGGGCTTTGGGGCCCAGCTTCAATTACCATAAAGAGTAACGGGAGGCGATGGCTGCGGGAAGGGTGGGGGGCGGTGGGGGAGCGGCGCTGGCATGGAAACAACCCCTGTCAAGAAGAAATGGGAAAGATCTGGGATGATTTGTTTCGTGTTTCTCCCCTTTGTCTATGTGGGCTGATGGTTTGAATAATGAAGACCATATTGGTTTTCTCCTGGACTCCGCCAGCTCAGATCTGCTTTTCTGATGGTACAGCTGACATATTAAGAGGGATTAAAGTTTCCGTACACAGGCAATGTTTAAATTAACTTCCTTAAGCCCCAAAGAAATCTTTCCAGCTGATTTGCAAAATGAACGCCTGCCCAGCCCCCGCAGCCACCCTGCACGGGTTGCCTAAACACAGCCGCGGTGTTCTATTTGGCCAGCTGCTTTGCAAAATCAGAAGAAAAGGAAAGGTAATTCCCTTTCAACATCACCTCAGCCAGTATTTCTTCTGTAATTAAAATTGAAAGCTTTCCCCAACAGGTTCTCAGAGGCTCTCCCGGAGAAACAGATTTCTCTTTTCCTGTATAATTAAGCACAAATTGTAAGGTGCGAGGCGAGGCTCCATAGAGGAGCCATGAATGGTCAAAGGTGCTCCATCCAGGCAGAGACAGGCTTTTGTGTGTGGGTAGCTGTTAGGAAATGCTAATGGCTTTTTCTCCTGCCTCAGGCACTCGTCCCCGCTGCGCCAGAAGTTTTTCCACAAGCTGGGGCCAGGAGGTGAAGGGAGACACACAACACAAATGCCACACACAGAATCACCTGTACTGGGGGGGACTGTCGCAAGGCCAGGAAGACATTGTTTGCCCAGCATCTGTGCCAACAATGCACCCACAACTCCTTTTATTCTCGTCCTGGAAAGCAGGCTAAAGAGCAAGTACTAAAGGCCTTCTTGGAATGTCTTGGGTCACTAAGCACATACCCTAGACTTAAGCTTCCAATCGCGATTAAGCATCTCATCAAAAACTCCTGGCTGCCAAAACCGGTTTGGCTCAGTGGATAGAGCGTCGGCCTGCAGACTGAAAGGTCCCAGGTTCGATTCTGGTCAAGGGCATGTACCTGGGTTGCAGGCATGTCCCCAGTGGGAGATGTACAGGAGGCAGCTGATCGATGTTTCTCTCTCATCGATGTTTCTAACTCTCTGTCTCTCTCCCTTCCTCTCTGTGAGAAATCAATAAAATATATTTAAACAAAACAAAACAAAAAAAAAAAAACTCCTGGCAGAGGAACAAAAGTCAAGGCTTGCCTCTTTCCTGGGCTGCTGACTGCAAGGGGACTTTGCCGGCCTGTGAGAGCCATGCACCTACATCCCCATGCTGAGGAAGCCCACATGGCAAGAACTGCATGCAGGTGGCCTCCAGGATCCGTGGCGGCCTCCAACTGCCAGCCAGCAAAAAGCTGGGGGTCCTCAGTCACAGAGCAACCAGGAAATAAATTCTGGCTACAACCTGAATAAGCATGGATTTGGATTCCTCTCGAGTTTGTCACCCAGAGGAAAATGTGGTCTTATGGGAGCCTGGTGAGACCTTAAGCAGAAGACATTGCCTGGACTCCTGATCCATGCAACCAGCAAAATAAAACCTGTGTTGTTCGAAGCCACTGTCATAATGTGTTATGCAGCAATAGATAACTAAAACAATCCGTAGGCATTCAGGATCCTCCATTTTTAAATTACTGATGATTTAGTTCTATTGCATTTGTGGCCCTCGTCATTAATATGTTTAAATCGCCAGCCAATTAAAATGTTCCTCACTGCATTGTCCCTTGGGTCCAGGGTGCACATTTGTGAGACAACTGGTTGAGATTTTCTGTCAATCATTTCTTCTCAACTTTGCCTTCTTGGTCACTGAGACTGCTTACATGACAATGAAAGGTCTTAAAGTGAGTGGAAAACTACATTAAGCACACGGGTTCTATGTTTGACACAAATGTTACAAAGATACTGGTTTTTCTTTCAGTCAAGCTTTCTCCAGGCTGCTAAAACACATGCACAAATAATGAGGAAATCTTATTTCATTCCTGTTTGTCTTAAGCTCCAGGCTCAAGTGGTCTTCAGTTCAGAAGCCCCCATAAAACTTTCAAAGTTCTCAAAAAATGTGTGTTGTAGTTCAGGTCACTTTAAAAATTAACTGCCATATGCCAACAAGATCCCCCCACCCCCACCCCCCACCCCACCCCCTCCCCCCGGCACCAAGGAGTTTGACAAGCTGAAGCTACTAGTATTTATACGAAAGAACAGGCCTTGAAGGGCCAAAAAACTTTTGAAGACTCCTAACACCAGAAATGAAGAATTATTATAAAGGGATACTGACTAAGACAGTGATTTAAAAAAATAACAACCCAAAAGAAAAAAAGAGATATAGTCTCATTCATGTATTAAAATCTGATATATGGAAGATATGACATTACAAGTCAGAGCAAAACTATGTTCTGTGCAGTCCATGGTACCCCACGATAGGTTCCCAATATGGGGAAGGGGATAACTAAATTCCCAAATGAAGCTTTCCTTTGTTTTATTTTACTTAACTGCAAAGCAAAGGAGTAAGGTAAATAAAGGTACAAGTGAGTATTGTTAAACTACAACATAGTAAATGGTCATAAAAGTCAGATGAGTCATTGTATTTTGCAATCATTCTTTTATCATTTTTAAAAAAATGTAGGGTTAAGTGGCCCTGACTGACCTTTTTAAAAAACATCCATTCCTGCTTATGATTCAACTTGTCAACATTTATACTTAATTTGTGATTGAGAAAACTTTTAACATGCCTTTAGACTAACAAAAGCCAAACACGGGATGATATGGTGTTTGGAATGTATTTCAAAATCATAGGATCATGGAGATTGGATGGGAGTATGAAATGAAACAAGACTGGTCATGAATTGACAACTATTGAAGCAGGATTGTTGGTATCTAGGGGTTTGTTATACTATTCTATCCATTTGGTATGTTTGAAATTCTCCATAATAAAGAAAGTTAAAAAAAAAAAAAGGAAAACAGTGTTTGGCTCAACTGTCTCTCCCAGCATCTCAAGTAAGAAAGTAAAAGTTATACAAAATTCATGTGCTATTATTTTCAGAAAACACACACATATATTTGCATATATAATACACACACACATATATGCAGTATAAAAATATGTGTATAAAAGTTTTATGTATACATACATATATAACTTTGATATATAACTACCTTCTGTTTACTCCTCCAGGTCCACTCTTCACCTTTCTCAAGGGACTTTCAAGGGTGAGGTTTACAGGATCCTGATCCCTGTGGCTTCCGAATGGGTCTAGACATGGAGAGCACCAGAGAGATCTGAGGGAGTGAGGAGGAAATCGAGGTCAGGGGGCTTGTTGCCTGGTTCTCTCCCTGCCTTAGAGCGGGCTGACTGTGACCTTCCACTGAAGGTCACTGTACCTCTCCGGGAGGCCAATTCTACAAGCCCTTCGTCTGCTGGGTTCTCAAAACTGAATGCTGTCCTCTTCCCCTTTGTATATAGAGGCTGTATCCACTGAGCTGCTATTACCCCCAGGTTTCTGCACAATCCTTGGGTGGAATTGTACTCACCCGTTTCTAATGGTTTTGTGTGCCATCTGTTTCCTATTAGGCCCCTAATTACCACCCTCTTTATCAAAAAATACGCACATCATTCGTTATTATAAATAGAGACAGGAGATTATTAATTCTCTATACATGTACAAATACTTCCTCCAATGCTGCAGGTATGTCCTAAGTGAATCCCAAGCTGGACACAGCATATCTAAGCATAAAGGGAAGGGAGGTGTGGAATTCAGGGTATCAACTAGATACATACTGGTCCACAAACCAGTTCCCCTTGCTAATAGATGTGACTGGAATTGAGAGGACAGTTTTTTCTCTGAAAAGCCCAAATTTTGAGAATAACTTAGCTCTTCTAACCTCTCCACATCCTAAACTCGACTTGGTGCTATAGCACTATTACCCATATCAAACATTGCACTATAATTACCTGAGTACATGTTTTTATATCCTCCACTAGGATGTGAGCAATTCAAAGAAAAGAGTCTGTTTTATTCAACTTTGTATACCCACCACCCAGCACAGTACCTACCTGCCACACAACAGAGCCACAATAAATGTTATTGAATGAATAAATGCATGCGTGAATGAATGAATGCTATGGGCCAGTGTGTTCTATAGCAGGGCTCTAAAAAGAGGGTCTTCTCACCTTCTAGTCACCATCTGGCTCCCAAAAGCTACACCAAATCCAAAAGTGACCTTGGTACCATAGAAAAAGGAATCTTTCTCATCTGCCTCACTCCCATCTGCCTGGCTACAGCCAACATAAGGTCTTGAGACTGAGAAACACCTTCAGTTGTTAAAAGGGGGAGGGGGAGCAGATGGTAAATGAAGGTACTAAAGCTCATTAATTCCTAATGGAGGCTTCCTTCTGTATGTAATTAGAACAAAAAGAAGGAAGAGCCAATGGAGGAGTGTTCGGGAAATAAAGTAGGCAGCTGGAGGCGGTTTCTGAAAGGTATAAGCCCTCAGGGAGCTTTCCATTAGAGAGGATAATCACATCCACACTTCACAAAGATGCAGTTCTCCATGACCAGCAACATACTCCCCACACATGATTTTAGTGGAGTCTCAGAAAGTGATGGTGAGACGCAAAGAAGAGTTTTTCTTTTTCCAGTTATGTAGATGGAAAAAAGTGGTGCTCCGAGAAGTTAAGTAACTTGCCCTGAACAAAATGCCTAGAAAGTGATAGGGATGGAATTAAAATATTTTGACCTTGAATTTGGTTCTCCATCTATTTCAGGACTATGAATGGAGTGACTTTCACGCCAATTCTAAAGAGCAAGTGACAGTCTACCCAGCTCAGCTATCTCACTCCACATTGTCTTTTCCTCTCTGCACATTGTCAATTACTTGAAGACCTTCCAGGTATTTTCTATTTCTGATTGGCAAGTGGAACGTAGAGGTTCTTAGGAACCTAGAGTTTTTATTTTATTATGTCCACATAGAAAACAGTATAATTTATTTCAAGCCAAAAGAGAAAGGAACTCTTCCTATAAGACCTGGTTAATCCATTCCATTTTTCCCACTGTTCTCAACACTATATATATATATATATATATATATATATATATATATATATATATAGAAATTGAGAATTAAATATTGTACTTTGATTTTACAGGAAGTGTGCAATATAAAACTGAGATATTGGCATTAAATATCGAGACTTCATTATTAAGGGCTTGCAAGTAAGCCTGAGTATTCATATGCAATGTCAGTTCATCCAAAAAGAAGTAAGTTACTTGAAAATTGACTTTGCATTAAAGTAAACTTTCCCCTAGAAGCCTTCTTCTTTCTCTCTCAAAGGTACACAGCTGATCTAGTTGAGAAGTGAGTGCAAAATAGTAAGGAAGATGTTCTGTTTAAATAGCATCAATTGCTTATAGCTATTCAGTTCTCAATATCACCCCCCTGCCAAGGAAGCATTCAGCCAACATTTTTATTGGACTGAAGCCCCAGATGTATTCCATTAATTCATGCAACTACCTTTGTTGGAGGGCTCCAGGCATTATTACTCATGAATCCCATAGAGCACAAATATATTTCTAGAAATATTGTCATTGTATTACATATGACCTTAAAGCAGCTGCATAAATTATACCTTTAAATCAAACTAAAGAGTATTGGAGTCTTTTGCTATTTTAGTCATCTTACTTTCACCTAAAACACTGTCTTTTATTTACATATGCATGTAATTAAATCAGGTATAGTGAACTGGTTTCATCAAGATCATCATAAGGTATTTTTGATGATGTAGGATTGTTAAACCTGTAAAGCATCTCTTCCTGATATGTGGGTTTTATTGGTTCAAACTTCTCTTCTGATTGTGCTTTCCTGAGGGGTATTGTAGCTACAGTGGGGACTTTTAGGCTGTGCATTATTTTTGGTATTGTATCAATAAATTAAGTAGCAGAACAATAAAAATTTTTCTTTGGTTTTACATACATTAGGCCATTTAGCATGAAACTTGTCCATTCTCAGATGTTTTGGCAGCAGAAATATAGTCACTTAATTATTAAATTAGTTACCTGTCCTAAAAAATTGTCAGTACCTCAGCATGTTCATAAGAAATATTTTTCTCAAAATAATTTCAACCTGATTATAAAACAAGAACTTTTTTTTACCTAAAGTTTCCAGGAAATCTTTTAATAATAAATATTCTTGTTCTATAGTAGGATTTTGAATGAATAGAACATTATTCACAGAAAGGAAAACAGTACTTTGATCTACTGCATTATAAGGGACAGGAAAATAGAACCATAATATAGTATGATATCCTGAGCTGAGATGCGCTGGGACACAAAAAAATCAGTGTTATCTGTGAAACCTTGATCAAAACTCCTCTCCTTTGTCTGAAGACAAGAGCAACTGTCATTCAGCTATTGATTTATGGCCAAGACACTAATGAGGAACTCTTTCCTGTTTTCTGTGAAAGAAAGGTCCCTGAGGTTATTATCACGTGTACACACGAAAAACAGGTGGCTTGCAACAAAATAGTGTAAGAAGCAAAATGGATCTGTGCCAGGAATATCTGTCTTAAAAATTATTGGAAGTAGGTTAACCATGGATAAATATTTGTGTTGCCTGGCAAAGCTTGCAAGTTCCAAGAGGAGGAAAGCTCAGGCATGCAGATAAAGAGCTTTCCATGAGAGTTCTGGAATCTTCCAGCCTCAGAATATATCTGGCCTGTCCTCTTCTCTTCAAAAGTTACACCAACATGCTCTGGCTTGTGTTGTACACTGGTTAGAGCATCAGCTAGCACACTGAAGGGTCAAGGGTTTGATTCCAGGTCAAGGGCATGTACCTGGGTTGCAGGTTCAATCCATGACCCCTAGTCAGGGCCCATGCAAGAGGCAACCAATATATGTATCTCCCTCACATGAATGTCTCTCTCTCCCTCTCTCTCTCTCTCTCTCTCTCTCTCTCTCTCTCTCTCTCGTCCCCCCCCCCACCCTTCCCTTCTTTTCCTCCCTCCCTTCCACTCTCTCAAAAAATCAATGGAAAAAATATCCTTGGGTGAGGATTAACAAAAAATAAATAAAAAAGTCACACCAACATAATCTTGGAGAAATGAGAGCTGAGCTTATTTTCAGAGAAGAGGAACTTCCGTTTCCTGAATTAACCATGTTGCTTCTATCTAGCTTATTTTATATGGCCACATTTATTATGCCTAAAATTCAGGCCAACTCCACCAATTTTTATTTTATTTAAGAGCATTCATTCATTCAATAATTGTTTTTGTTTGTTTGTTTGTTTGTTTTAAAATATATTTTATTGATTTTTCACAGAGAGGAAGGGAGAGAGATAGAGAGAGTTAGAAACATCGATGAGAGAGAAACATCGATCAGCTGCCTCTTGCACATCCCCCACGGGGGATGTGCCCGCAAC
Source organism: Myotis nattereri (assembly GCF_964212035.1). Lineage (NCBI taxonomy): Eukaryota > Metazoa > Chordata > Mammalia > Chiroptera > Vespertilionidae > Myotis > Myotis nattereri. The sequence continues at coordinate 49,162,833 of NC_138087.1, forward strand.
CCAGATACATGCCCTTGACCGGAATCGAACCCGGGACCTCTCAATCCACAGGCTGACGCTCTATCCACTGAGCCAAACTGGTTTTGGCATCATTCATTCAATAATTGTTTATGGAACCCCATATTTCAGCCACAACTTTAGGAGCTTGGATTCAACAGAAAACAAGAGAGCAAAATTCTTCCTGTTGTGATCTTTATTATTCTAGCAACAAACTATTCAATTCTCAGTAACATCATTATTTCTCTTAAGAAATTGGGTCAATTTCTTTTATCAAAGCTGGTTTTGTTAGAATTTAATTCCTTTAACAAAAACACTAAGCTACATGAAAATCAACATCAGCCTTATTCTCACAATTTGACAGCATTTGGGACTGGTTCTTTTCTACTATATTTTATTCTCATGTTTCTAAAAGTATACCCCAAACAGAAAAACTATTTTTCTCCATCTTGGAAAGATATCCCATTCAACCATGTGTGCATCCTTGGAGGGTCACACGTACAATATGAAGAAGAATGGGCCTAGCCAGCCACATGGCCCACTCAACCCTCAGGAAAATGATGTTGCCTTTATATAATGTGTCCTAGGAGGATACAGGGACTAGACATAGAATAACCACTTCAGCTAATTTGTAATTACCATTGTGCTTTGACTTCATATATATTTGACTATTTACTAGTAGTCCTCATTGGAACCACATGAGGAACAGAGGAGAAAACAGGCTGAAAAACATGTGACTTCTCTACAATTAAGAGCTCTGGCAAATGGTGGTGCCAGGATTCAAACTTGGGTCTATCTGATTCCAGCAGCCACTCTTTTATGAAAAACATGATGTTATTTATCTAATGAAAGCATAGAAAAAAATTATTACATGTAACCATCGTTATTTCATAGCCCATAGAATGACAATACCCAAGATTAAAAGGATACAAGTTTTGAATATCACCCATGTATTTTCAGTTCCTTCTCTGAGTCTTAGCTATTGCAATAAAAACATTGTTTTTTGTCCTTAAATATATACTCATATAACAAGAAAACCATTCATGCCTGTATTGATTAAAATTTAAAAGAAAAGAAATATTGAGTGTGTATAACTAGTTGTATACCTTAGACCAGTAGTTCCAACCTTCTGGCCCTTTAAATACAGTTCCTCATGTTGTGACCCAACCATAAAATTATTTTTGTTGCTACTTCATAACTGTAATGTTGCTACTGTTATGAATCATAATGTAAATATCTGATATGCAGGATGGTCTTAGGCTACCCCTGTGAAAGGGTCGTTCGACCGCCAAAGGGGCCATGACCCACAGGTTGAGAACCGCTGCCTTAGACAAAGTAGCTTTGGGTGCTTTTACTTTTGAAGCCAGAGAAATATCAGACAGGGAGGTCGTTCACTCTGTTCCAGGAAGAACAAAGATTCACAGCTCTGAGAATAAAACATGAATCAGAACTTGTCAGAACATTTGGTTCTAATGCAACTATATAAAAGTAGTTGAGAGTAATTTGAGCTGCAGAAGGTCAAAGACAATGATTACAATGCAGATATGATTATTATTGCACTTATTTTTAATTCTTGGGAGTGAGTTTTTCTTCATTTTATTTTCCTCACTAAACTTAGAACGTTATGTTTTACCTATGTAATTTGGTAAGCGAACAGGCTGATTTAACATGCCGTTGGTAATGAAGCATATTCCTTGTAAGAACACAAATCCCTGGAGCCTTCATTACCCAATTCCCTTTCTTCTATCTCCACAAAACTATTTCTGTCTAGTATTGAGCAATGTCTTTGCTCAATAGAACAAAACAAAACACAAATCATCAAGTGGTAGCAATTTAAATAAAGATCTGGCCCAGAGGACATACACACACACAAATGCCATTTAACCTAAAGCAATAGGATGTCATGATCTAAATCACTCATTTCCTATTTACCATAAATCCCTGAGTAGCATTAGTTGTCATTTCAGGTAAATGCAATAAAAACATACTGAACATTTTCCATGTGCAAAGCACTGTGCTAGATATTAAGGATAAGGAGATGAATAGAAGATTGGTCTCTCTTCTCTGCAATTTATCACAGAAGACAGGAATATATGCAAATAATCCTGACATCAAGTAGTAATTTCAAGAATCAAGAAAAATAGCATGTTTTGAAGAGTAACGCTTAGTTGATATGATCATATTTTATACTTTCTGATTTATTGTAAACCTTTGAAAGTCAGAAATTTATATTTTCCAGAATCATTGTACATGTGTGTGTTTTAATCAGTAGTCTTTTTTTGGTAAACCAAAAAAAAATTACATTTAAAAATTGTGGCTTGTATGTTATGAAGTCCAGTATAGCTTGATATCAACTTCAATCACAGTTGGGTCAGTCTTTCTAGGGCAGTGGTTCTCAACCTTCCTAATGCCACAACCCTTTAATACAGTTCCTCATGTTGTGGTGACCCCCAACCATAAAATTATTTTTGTTGCTACTTCATAATTGTAATTTTGCTACTGTTATGAATCGTAATGTAAATATCTGATATGCAGGATGTATTTTCATTGTTACAAATTGAACATAATTAAAGCATAGTTATTAATCACAAAAACAATATGTAATTATATATGTGTTTTCTGATAGTCTTAGGCGACCCCTGTGAAAGGGTCGATCGACCGCCAAAAGGGTCGCGACCCACAGGTTGAGAACCGCTGTTCTAGAGAGGAAATAAGAATTTCTGTGTTCCTTGCCTCTAGTTTTCTTTATATTGGCCTCATTCTTCAAAGAACTTTTTATAGTGGGATTAAAGTTAGACCCAGAAATATTGCACCTGGATATTAGCCCTAGCAGGAAGAGAACTTCTCTTCCCCACAATTTCAGCAAAAAGCCATGGAATTTATCCCTAACAAGCTATTTTAGGTTGTGTCCATCCCCATACAAGTCACTGGAGGCAGAAGAAAAGAATACACTGATTGGCCAGGCTGAGTCGTGCACCCACCACTGGGGCACATTGCGGACCCCAGCATGTGGCAGAAGAGCTGGAGAGGGAAGACTCCCCAGAGGAAAACCAGAGTCTAGTTACCAGAGGAAAGAGAAGTGCTTCCCAGACAAACAAAACAACACATGCCCACCACGAAAAGTACCCAGCAAATGTTTGTTCAGTGATGTCTTGATTAGGAAGCCTAGGATAAGCGAGGTGATGAGAAATATGATGTGTGAAGGGCAACAAAGCCAAGAGAAATTGTGAAAGGAAGCCACAGAGGTGGGCAGGACCTGCAAGCCCTCTTGGAAATAAATCAGCAAAAAGGAGCTGATCTTGACTGTGTGCACTGCCTGAGAAGAGTTAACTGAGTCTGTAGTCAGTAAACAATCCTGGGGGCTTGCTTAGGTAAGGTCTTCCTTGTGTGATAGGAAGATGGTCTCATAGGTAGCAGAAGGTGAACGTGGTTACCTGCAATTGCCATAACACAAGAGAAGAAAAATAAGTGAAGTGAAATAGAAATCTTAAAATCCGCTCTTGGATCCCAGCTCTTGGATTATAAAGTTTATACATTCCTAATTCCTCTGTCATTTCCACATTTAGAAATTCCCTAATTGTACCAAAGGCAAAGAAGGTGGTGTTTTGTATGGAAAAACTTCCAGAGACCAATCATTAACAGTGGTTTACTGTATGTGATAGCAACCCAGAGAAACCACTCTTTGCAATGATAATATTGCCAGGACCTAGACATTCTCTCACTATGAGGAGAGATGGGACTGAAATGATTCTAGTCAGGAGCTAAAACAGAAGATTGAATGGAAACAGTTTATAAAAAGCATACACTTGACATTTCCCCTCCAGACATACATATTAAGAGGCTGCCTATCAATGTAAATCAATTCAAAAGTTCAGGCTGACTTTCTCCTCCCTCAAGAAATAATTTACAGGTATTTGTGGCTTTTTCTTTTGGTGTGACCATTATTTCACATTTTATTTGTTATGCTCCTTATGGAATCGAAGAACACATTTGTTTCTCAGTCAGGTTTATTGAGGTATAGTTTACAGCCAGTAAAAGTCACCCTTTCTAGGGTTTTGACAAATGGAAGTAGTGATGCAACCACCACCATAATAAAGAGAGAGAGAGTGGTTCCATCATCCTGAACATTTTTTCCCCATCCCTCGGGAGCCAACCTTGAGCCCCTGGCAACTACTAAAACGTGTTCTGTCCTCTTAGTTTTGCTTTGTTTGAGTTTAGTTTCTCTTTCTTAATGTAAGGCATTTGAGAGTCACCCAGATTGCTGTGCGTCAGTCATTCAGAAAGTGTGGATACAGGTATTTTCCTTGAGAGTCTGGTTTTTTTCCCTAAAACCCAAGTCAATATGCAAAGCCTGGAGCTTTTGCCTTGTACAGCTTTGTCCGTGGCAAAAAAGCAACAGAGACAATACGGCTGTTGGTTCCTCGGCATACCAGGGAGAGGATAAACACTCTGAGAGTCTAGTCATAATCTGTGGTTGTTATAGGCACTAACTCGTATGCTCATCACATTCAAAGCTTGGGTAGTTGAGTGATTAGGAACTAAAACTCATTAGGAGACTCAGGCAGAGGCTGGGTACAGTTGTCATCATTTTTTCATTTTTGCAAGTCATGGTATACACATTTGTAACTTAATGGCAAAACACATTTGTGTTCTCATCTGACCTACCTTCTGCAAAATGGAATTACTGTCAAAGCAAAAGCAAGGAGCTAGACCTCTTAACAGAAGTAGGAGACAATGGCTAGAGGCTCCTGTGTCCTGAACTTTAGTCATTTAAGTTCTAGCTTCATAATTTTGGCTCTTCCCACATATCATCCATATAATAATAATATATATTATATGGTTCACAGTTTGAAAAAGTTTATTTTCAATGAGAATTTTTTCTACTAGTTTTAATGGAAAGCCTTTGCCATAGTAAAACTATGGAAAATATCCAACAATTTAAAAAGCCTACAGATTTGGCTCAATGTGCCACCTGAATCATCCCGAGTTCAGGCGTATTATCAGTGGGCACATGTGCACACCCACATACACTCTCAGAAACACTGCAGCTACAGAAGCTAGCCTGTGCTTTAAATGCTTTCTCCTTGACCAGGTGCTCTCTGCACACTCAGAGCAGAGTTAGTATAAGAGTGCTAGTACCCAGCCACAGTGGCTCAGTGGTTGAGTGTCAACCCATGAGCCAAGAGACCACTGGTTTGATTCTTGGTTAGGGCACATGCCCAGGTTGTGGGCTCAATCCTCAGTAAGGGGCATGCAGGAGGCAGCCTATTGATGCTTCTCTCTCATCGATGTTTCTATCTCTCTATCACTCTCCCTTCTTCTCTCTCTAAAAAAATCAATGAAAACATTTTTTTTTAAAAAAAGAGTGCTTGTAAAGTAAAATTTTAAAACCTATTTAAAATTACAAAATCTAATGTCCTTCTACTTACATCAGGCATTGGAAAGCCTACTGTTTATTTGCCAAAGAGATCATCAAAGCTCATTTTTATGGACACATGGACCAGCTATAACTTCTTACTCATCTCTTCCAAGTGCCTCTTGCCAGGCAAGGCCAAAGCCAGTGTAATTCAGCAACCCATCCGGGCCCCTGGTAGCTTACAGTTGGCATATGGTCTGTATCTGCTTACCTTAAACTTAAGAAGGAAACAGAACTCTGGACCCAAAAGACTTTGAAATTTTATTCACCAAAGGACATATTTATATATTCATGCTAATATAAATGTCTTATGGAGGTTTTGGAGGTTTCTATAGGAACCTATGTAGGTAAGCATCCTATTTTGTAAGGAAACACATTATTAAAATCACTTCTGACCCACGGTTACTATCTATGTCCGCTGACAGGACTCTTGACCTTCATCGAAGTTAATTATCTCATTGGTTTGAAAAGGACTAACATGTTTGTCCCGATTCCTGTTTAATAAAGCTATCAAAAGAATTAATGAGAGAAAACCTCTATAACACTCCAAGCTCTTTCCAAAAAGGCAGCAGTAAAACAGCAGGTATCTCTTGTGAACATACATTTGTCTTCTTCCTATAAACTTATCCTGAAGGACATCAGGCTTCCAGCTTCTATTTAATTGGCTGATTATGTTGTCACTCTTGAGCTCCTTGCCAAGTTACGGGGAAGAGTTTTCTTGGAAACAGTAGTTTCCAAACTTTCTCCAGCTATGCAATTTAATTACATCTAGCAAAATGACAACAGGGCTCATAATTAGCCTGGAGATTAATTACTACTAAATCAGTCCAAACACCACAGCTACCAAATTCAACACAGGTGCTTAGGCAAAGAGAAAGGAGTTTTCTCAATACCCAACAGAAGGTGGACATGGGAGATATGTTTTATGACCCCCTTCTCATCAGTTTAAACATAAAACCTGTGCAAAATGCCTTGTGTCATTACAGCTAGAATATTTTTAAAAGAACCCAATTCACAAACATCCAAGTAGTGATATGATATATTCTAAAATATACAGCTGAGACAAACTTTCTTTCTATGCAAGTTTCTACAACTTAGGGCTCCCTTTCCCCTTCTAGTTTAATTGAGGAATCTAGAAATGTTACATAACTCATCTGCTCTTTTCTAAACTATGAGTAAAAGAGTAATTTAGAGGAAATTAAAGAGCAAGCAAAAAATCTTGCTGTACCTTGTATTTATTTTGTGCCCACCTAAAAGTGCCTATAAGTCAATAGAATGGACTACCATACCCCCAGACAGAGTGAGAAATACAATGCAAGATCAAATACACAAAAGCCACACCCACTTGGAACCTCCTGTTTTCCTACCCGGGAATCCCTGAAGAGGAAAAGACTAGGTTAGCTAGAGAAAGGAAAGAGTTGATCCCCTTTACAAACACTTCCGTTTTTTCTTCCCTTTTACCTACTAGTCATTTGAGGTACTTTTAAATGTATGCAGACCTGGGATCCAATAAAGATGAATTAAATCCCCAAGTGATTCTGATGTGCACCCAGAGTTGAAAACAACTACTCAGGAGTAAGAGAGGTTGGCCAAGGCTTGGGAAATAAACAAAACCAGGTAGTGGAGGAAAAAACTGGGCCAGAAAGAATGAAGCTACAAATAAAAATCCCAGAAGCTTGTATCCACACAAAGTTAAAGTTATGAAGTAATAGATGAAGACTCGATTCTTCTTTTTTTAATATTTCAAAATTATAGTTTGTCTTCAATAGTATTTTGTATTAGCTTCAGGTGTACAGTATAGTGGTCACACAATCATACACCTTACCAAGTAACACTTGGTTCTTAAACCATGTACAAAACGAGCAAACTGTCTCCTAATTAGGAGCTAATGGGATCATTCTAAAGAAGCACTTTCGCAGGTTTGTAGATACATGTATCTGCTGATTTGATTTTCTGTTTGCTTATTTGTTTATGTGTTTATAGAAGCTGGGGTCTTGGGTTTGGGGTTTGTTTGTTTTTTTTAATCCTAATATTGACTAAAAAGAATAACTGTATTCATACAACCCAAAGGAAAATCCATGGACAGAATGGAGGAAATAAAGTCTGGAGAGGGCCCGTGGAAAGATATAAGTGACATGTATGCCTATGCTGAGGCCGGATGCCTGTATCCTAGCCGAGGGGCTGGGGAAAACCGTTGCAAAGCTATTTGCTTGCACAGGACTGGAGGAGAGAGTACAAGGCTGCCAGGAGAGGAATGTTGTCAGAGCGACTTCAGAACGAGCACAGCCGTGCTCTCCTGCGCTGGGAGGCCCGACCACTGTGCAACCAGCCGCACCACCATCTGTACAGGGCTGCTATTCGGGGCTGCGCCAAACGCGGGCTGTGCCCCCACCCAGCCCTGGGCAAGACCGGAGCAGGTAATACCCTAGAGCAGTGATTCTCAACCTTCCTAATGCCGTGACCCTTTAATAGAGTTCCTCATGTTGTGGTGACCGCCAATTTCATTGTTACAAATTGAACATAATTAAAGCATAGTGATTAATCACAAAAATAATATGTAATTATTTATGTGTTTTCCAGCGGTCTTAGGAGACCCCTGTGAAAGGGTCTTTCGACCCCCAAAGGGGTTGTGACCCACAGGTTGAGAACTGCTGCCCTAGAGCACAGCTCTGTTGGTGGGGGTACAGGGGTGTCCAGCGCCCCCTATGTGGGGGCACACGTGAACATGTCCACACATGTACTTGCCATGGGACTATGCTCAGTGAGGGTGTGTTGCCCCCACTCTGGCCTCCTGAGGAGGTGTGGTTCAGGTCTTGGTGGAGCTGAGATTTGAAATCTAAAGATAAATTTACTTCCTGGATGACCACTGGCAAATCATTCCATTTACGTGAGGCCCACTTTCCTGGACTATGAATGGAGGTAATATAGACTTTTAGTTCATCTAGTCTAACCACATCAATTTACAGCAGAAGAAATTGAAAACTGGAGAATATAAAGTGAATTCTCAACTTCACCCAACTGACTGATGGCCTAGCAGAATTCACACTCAAATTTCTTTCTTCCCCACTGCTTCCTGGCTATTTCATAGCTTCCCATTTGTACTTCTTAATCCCGTCACCTTTTTCACCCAGCCCTCAACCCCCTCCCATCTTTTCTCTCTTTAAAAACCTTTTCCTCACATCCTATAGGCTTTTGAAGGCAGTGAAAGGGATGTGCCCTCAGTCCACCTTCCTGAACCACAGCCTTGCTTCCTCCTAAGATCCTTTCTTCACCCACCCCCCCCCCCCCTCTATGATTTAGGGGAAGAATTAGACAAAAGGGAGCAGTTGGGGAAGAAAACTGTCTACCCACAGGCTGTGCACCTGAAACTAATATGAAATACGATTGAATGTCAATGTGATTGAAAAATAAATAAAACACCATATATCCTATTTTAAAAAAAAAGAAAGAAGGAAAGAAAAAGGAAGAAGAGGATAATAAGGGGGGAAAACCACCAGCATTGAACTAAAAGGTATGAACAAATCTTGGAAGATTGCAAGTATATTGGAATTGAATTGTTAGAGAAAATTTTTCAAAAACAAACACAGTTTGAGTTTAAAAGGGTTCATCAATAATACTTTATTAAATACAGTATATATTATTTAAATAAGATATAATTTTTAATTTTAAGATTAAATGTATTGAATATGTATATATCCTATATAATAAAGAGGTAATATGTAAATTGACCCTCACACCCTCGCACAAGATAGCCGCCCCCATGTTGTCAAAGATGGCCACCACAAGATGGCTGGCAGGGGAGGGCAGTTGGGGGTGACCAGGCCTGCAGGGGAAGGCAGTTGTGGGCGACCAGGCTGACAGGGGAGGGCAGTTGGGGGTGAACAGGCCTGCAGGGGAAGGCAGTTAGGGGCAATCGGGCCAGCAGGGGAGCAGTTAGGCATCGATTGGGCTGGCAGGGGAGTGGTTAGGGGGTGATCAGGCTGGCAGGCAGACGAGTGGTTGGGAGCCAGCAGTCCTGGATTGTGAGAAGGATGTCCAACTGCCAGTTTAGGCCCGATCCAGGACCGATCCCACAGGAATCAGGCCTAAACTGGCAGTCTGACATCCCCTGAGGGGTCCCAGGTTGGAGAAGGTGCAGGCTGGGCTGAGGGACACCCCCTCCATGCACGGAAACCTGCTTTCAGCCCACCGGGATCTCAGAGCTGGAGTTGATACAGTGTTTCGATTATAGAACCCAAACAAACCAGATACCTGCTTTCAGCAGCAGAGGCCTCAGAGCTAAAGCTGGCCCAGAATTAAAAAAAAGAAAAGAAAAAAAGGAGCAGTTGGGAGCTTCAGTCACCCACCAGCCTGAAAACAGCCCTCAGCCCCTCACCCAGACTGGCCAGGCACCCCAGTGGGGACCCCCACCCTGAAGGGTGTGTGACCAGCTGCAAACAGCCATCATCCCCTCACCCAGGCTGGCCAGGCACCCCAGTGGGGACCCCCACCCTGCTCCAGGACACCCTTCAGGGCAAACCAGCTGGCCCCCACCCGTGCACCAGGCCTCTATCCTATATAGTAAAAGGGTAATATGCCTCCCAGCACCGGGATCAGTGGAGCCACGAGGCCTCCCAGCACCGGGATCAGTGGAGCTGAGAGGCCTCCCAGCACCGGGATCAGTGGGGGGCAGCGCCCAAACCCCCTGATCGCCCTGCGGCTCTGTGTGTGACAGGGCACGGGGCCACAACCTCCCTATCCACCCTGTTCTGTTCATGACAGGGGAAGGCGCCGCAATCCCCTGATCAGCCCTGCTCTGTGCCTGATAGGGGGGAGCTCCCCAACCCCCTGATCGCCCTGCAGCTCTGTGTGTGACAGGGTACGGCGCCCCAACCCCCTGATTGGCCCTGCTCTGTGTGTGACAGGGTGAGGCGCCAAGGTCATGGAGCTACAGTGAGTAAGAGGAGGGGCTGGGACATAAATGAAGGGTAAGTATCTCCTGAGCCAGTGTCCTAAGGAGCAACTGAGCAGCATAGAGAGCTCTGAAAAATGGGAGGTAGGGAGGTGAGGGGTGAGGACTTCCATTTCACTTTACGGTTCCCTGTTCATAATAATCTTTAATAAGAATGTATTGCTTTTGTATGTAAAATTTGTTTTTAAAATTATCATACCATAAAATTGATTTTTTAATGAACAGTTTTATGAATTATAACACATGTATGAATCCAAGTAACCACCAGCACAATAGGATAGAGAACAGTTCTATTATGACCCCAATCTCCCCCTTGCTCTTACTTTATAACACACTCTCCCAACCCCAAACCCTTGGCAACCACTGACCTACTCTCCATCACTACCGTTTTGATTTCTTGAGACTGTCATGCAGTAGCCTTTTAAGCTTGACTTCTTTCACTCAGCATAATGCCTTTGAGATTTATCTAAGTAGTTGTATACATCAATAATCTGTTCCTTGATATTACTGAGTAATATTCCATCATGTGGATGTAGTAGTTTGCTAATTCATTTGCCCATTGAAGCACATTTAGATTGTTTCTTTTAGTTTGTGGTGACTAAGAATAGAGCTACTATAAACTTTGTGTACAGGTTTTTGTATGAACACAAATTTCTATTTCTCAAATACCTAGGAGTGTGCTTGCTGTGTTTTATTATAAGTGTATATTTAACCTTATATGAAACTGCCAAACTGTATTCCGAAGTTGTTGCACAATTTTGAATTTCCACCAGCAATGTAGAAAGAGTTCCTATTGCTCCACATTCCCACCAGCATTTGGTATTTTGGGTATTTTTTATTTTGGCTATTCTTATAGGTGTACAGTAAAAATATATTGCTTTGAATTTAAATGGAAAAGAATTGTATGGGTATTGGAAGTATAAGTCAAATGGGCTATCTCCTATGTTTCTACTAGGTAGAGATATAAACAAGAACTGTTTTTGGAAAATTCCATTCATACATTAAATATTTCTTAAGCGTCTAACATGTGTCTGCTATGCTCCTTATTTACATGTTTCAAAGCCTTAGGAATGTTCATGTACTTTATGCTTTTAGTTTTCATTTTATCATCTCCACTTTCTATTTAATTGTAATATCCAGGGTTTGTTTCTTATAGCACAGCACTAAAATGCAATTAAAAAGTAGAAGTCAGCTGGGTCGGTGTGGCTCCGTGGTTGAGCATTGACCTATGAACCAGGAGGTCATGGTTTGAATCCCAGTCAGGGCACATTCCCAGGTTGTGGGCTCGATCCCCAATAGGGGGCTTGCAGGAGGCAGCCCATCAATGATTTTCTCTCATTATTGATGTTTCTATCTCTTCCTCTTCCCTTCCTCTCTGAAATCAATAAAAATATATTATTAAAAAAATTAACAAGTGGCAGAGTTAGTTTTTACCCTTTTGAGTGTTAGACAATGAGAAATTAAGGAAGATATAAAGACCAATTGATTTCCTGGCTGCCGATTGTCCACTTTGCAGATTATTTATGGAAGCCAGAAAGAAAATAGAAACAAGGCAAAGAAGTGTGCTCAGGCTGGAAGGCAACAAGGCAATGCCGAGGAATTCAACTGCAGTAATTCCTGCTGGCTCAGGACCTCCCTGCAACTTTGCCATGTCCTTCTTGCCAAACCTGGGCCACACGGGCCAAGTGACTAGGAGTGTAATGCATTAGCATCCCAAAGACCTCTTTCTCCTAATTTTGTGTAGATTGTCAACAACATCTTCAATAATACAGAGAAAGCAAGTGCAAAAAAAAATTTTTTTTGAAAATAATAATCTATATTACAAAAAAGGCTGACCAACCTGGCCCCAGACAAAAGGGAAAAAGAGGAAAATAATTATCCTCAGAAATTACATTTATCCAAGGAAAGTATCTTATTCAGGGAAAGCCTTGCCCTTCTCCCAGGGCAGTCCCTACCCCAACTCTCCTAAACCAGGTGCAGTTTGGTTAGAAATGCTTTTCATAATTCTTTTGTGCAGAGTCCTCATCACAGAGGCCTAGAATTATAAGTTTGGTTGAATATATGATTTTACATTTTAGTCCAGATTTCACAGATAAGACTCGGAAGCCTAGAGAAGGGAAATGATAGCCATGTCAGAGCAAAATTGCAGCAAGAAAGAATGTTTTCAGATATTCAGTCTAATAATGTGGGCCAAATTTATTTATTTTACACATTTGTTATGCCTTTCAAGGAGAACTGTTTAAATGCATTGCTTTTGGATATTACCTCCAGCACCTATGACAAATTGTGTTTTTTTATGACAGTTCCTTGCAGAAGTGGCTTTCAAGAAAGGAGAAGAAACAGGAAGAGGAAAGGGAGGAGAAGGAAGCGAAGGGGAGAGATAAGAGGAAGGGGAGGAGGAGAAGAGCCTTCAAAATGCACATGAAAAACTACTGCAAAGTAGTTGGGGAAAAACACTTTTCCATTAAAGCTGTTTTTAAGAATAAACACTCTCATTCTTAATGAGTTCTAGCTGATCCTAAGTATTTTACAATTTTACGATGTCTTAATTGTATTCTAGTATTCCTGTCATTTGGAACAAGATGTGTAATACAGCTGCAAATTAATTTTAATTCTAAATCAACTTTTAAAGGATGAAACTCAGCCACACTACTTTTACTATATTTATCCAAGAACTACTGGCCTTCAAAGTCAGTGCGGATAAACAGGATCCAAGAATATGGATAAGATTTCTGGAAGCAAAGATAAGTAATGGATTTTCTATTTCCAAAAAGTTCATTTCTTGGCTATATACAAATGCATTTAAGTTCATTTGTGACTACTTAAATTCCTATCTAATTTTCATGTTGAAGGTTGGGAGCACCTAAAAATAATAGGTCTGACTAGGTGATCTCTCCTCTTTGGGAACTAGCAGAGTGACTGCCACTGCTGGTTAAATCCTTTTGGGTCAGCTACTTCTCCATAAATGGATACTTTTATTCCAGGACTTTATACATAATAATCATAACTAATAATTATTAAACCTTAACTATGTGTCATACACTCTTTTAAGCCAATAATGTGTACCAATTTGTTTAATTCTCCGATGAATCTATGAGATGAGTAGTACTGTTATCCCCATTTTGCAGCTGAAGAAACTGAGGAAAGTGAGGCTAAGATCCAGGTTGTCAAAGTCACACAGCCTCTGAAAGTGGAGCTGGGAAATGAGCCCATGCTGGTGAAGAAGCAAAACCCACGTATGAACAAAGTCGCTGCGGGACAGAGCTTTACTGCTGCATTAAAAAATTCCACGTGAGGTTCCATTGCTCCAACTATTTGTTTCCATTTTCACCAGCACTGAATGTGTAATTCCTTCAACTGGCAGGCCCTGCACAGATGCCTTTGATGAACCTGGGACTATCCTCTGGGTTTTATATACTCTGGGGGCTTTGGCAGCACCCAGTTCAAGGGCTGTCTCTAGACCAGAGGCTCTTAAAGTCTGATGTTCACATGAATCACATGCTGATCTCATTAAAATGCACATCCCAGCTTGGTATCTGGGGTAAGGGCTGAGCGTCTGCATCTCTAACAAGCTGAGCTGCTGCTGATGCTTATGCTGTTCAAAGACCACACTGTGAGTAGCAAGGACCTGGCACACTTGCCCTTTCTTCCTTCCCCGTTCCTTTTATCCCACAGCCAATGCCCCGATCTCACCCCCTTTGTCTCCTGTACCAGCTGCAATTCCTGGGTTATAGTATTTTCACATGCAACAAATGTCTCATCAGATATTTTGATTTTTTTCTTGTTTCTATCATCACCAACATGTATATTTCTATGCTCTCTTAGGACATATTTGACTAAGTAATCCAGAAAATCTCTCAAAGAAATAATTCAGAATGCAGGGCAACAGAAAGAATGAGAAAAACACCCTTCTTGTTACCCTTAGAAATATTTAATCCATAAATAGATAGGGTGTGGGGTTTCCCTCTGCTCAGCTCAGCTCCTATTTATTCTTCTCTAGCAGCTAAAGGTAAAATTAGGAGGAAATAGAAAATAGATGAGCGAAGGGCTTTGCCCCAGAGAGCTTTCATCAGTAAAGTACCAAAGTAATTACTGCACCTGACAAATTCCTACTCTTTGTTTTAGCCCAGTTTTAATAAAAGAAAGATTCAACAATGGTTTATATTACTCGGCATTGCCTTTAATTTCATCAAGCTCCGATATGAAGACTTGCCACATTTAACTAAACTGCTTTTTCTCCCGAAGTTCATTTGTGAAGGCAGCTGCTGGGGTTTTAATTATCTTTTCTTCAATCTTGCATTTCTAACACACTGTGATTGATAATGGCTCTCCCAGGCAGCCCCTGCAAACTAGGCAAATTCTCCTTCATGTCAGTCCCAGGTAGTCAGTGGTAGAGAAAGCATCCACTAATTAGGCACTGAAAGGCCATGCCAAATGCTCCGGCAGTAAAAACTTAGCAGGTCGCATTCACCGTGGGCCACGTCCAAGGGGAAGGTCCTCTGACCTGCTGGACCAGGCTACACTTCACCGAGCTTGGGAACAGCAGGCAGACTCTTGTCATTTCAGAAGTTCTGTTGAATTCTAGAGTGATGAAATGCTGCTCGTGTTTGAGAGCATAAAGCCCTTAGAATAACCTTCTCCGTATTAAGCCGATCACGGGAGTTCAAATCTCAATCACTGAGGCGCCCTTGTGTCAAGGAGCACTTCGAAAAACCTTGAAAATGTGTTATGATTCCAAGGTAATTCTTTTAGCATTGATGCTATTTTAAAAGTTCATTCCCTATGACTTTCTCTAAAAATCTGTAGGCAGCAAGCTCATCCTTTTTGCATGATTTGAAGAGTATTTAAAAATCCGTCTAATTTGTGAGCAAGGTTTTTATTGCAGAAGTATGAGTCAATAACTGACATGCAATTGAAATATGGCATCCATGATGTCTATGGAGTAAAAATACTCAGAAGTACCTCACTCCAAAAATGCTAGAACATTTCTAATTTAGAAGTGTACCTGGCATGTTCTTATAGGGCTTTTTTAAAGGATTGTGGCTGAATTAAGTCTTCTGAATCAGGAAGCTGGCCTGAAATCTAAGGCAATGCCTTGGACCATCACACTCAAAGTATTGGGGCCAGAACATTGCATACTAAAAACAGAAATTACCCTCACCAAATGCTCAGCCCTGACCAAACCAAAAAATATATATTCCTGAGGTCTGATAGCAGGTGTTTACGTGAAATACCAAAGAACGGGGCAGGAATAAGACACGTCATCTCCAAAAACATCTGTGCTGGTGAGGAGAGTGGGCGCATGGGATGGTAGAGAACGGGGCAATTATCAGAACAGAGAATTGCCAGGGTAGTAAGACAGAGAACGATGGCAGAGAATTGCTTTCATGGGACCATTGACCTTCCTATGACCATACGCCCATCAGAGAACTATTTGGATGAGGCCAAGCAACTCGACAGTAGGTATTTAACACATCTACTGGCCAAATGCATCTTGTCAATTTATGAGGGACCTGAATTGCCTTGGGTTTCACTTATTTGTGAACATAACAAAAAGTTCTAAAAATGTTAGGAAGCAAAAATGTGCTGATTCAGAGCAGCGCTTTAGTCTCCCCACATACACGAGTACCTTCTGGGTCTCCTCAGAGATGTCTTCCATGAGTTTCAAAACATGTTCCATGTGTTCTTCCACTTTGGCAGCCTCCGGCATGTCAGGTGTTAGCTAAGGTATCTGAGGATGGCTCTCCCACACTGACACTGCCGTGTGCCCTCCATAGAGAGCGGCCTTCTCTCGTGCTTGGTCCTCCAGGAAACCTGGAAGAGGGTCCATACCCTGAAGATGGCAGGACAGCCATCTGTGCTCTGTACTCTTCCTTGGACCATGCTCCATGCAGAAATGCAGAGATGCTCTCTCTTTCCTGGGGACACAAACCTAGCACGAGGGCTGAACTGAGGAAGCGAACATTCTTGCCTCCATTTCTTTATCTCAGCATCCAGGTATTTGAAATGCTTATATGTAATTTGAGGCTTGATATGAATAAAGTGAATTAAAGGTCTCTTCTAAGAGCTTAAATTTTGAGAGAGAGAGAGAGAGAGAGAGAGAGAGAGAGAGAGAGAGAGAGAGAGCACTGGAATAACTCATATATAGACTCACTGGCTTGTTCTCAAGGTTTAATGGAAAGTTCCTATTACAAGCAGTCTGCCCCATAAAAACACTCATCTTCAGACAACGTGAAAATAAAATGGATGGAATATTATGGAACAAGGAGCACAACAAGGCTCACAACTTGCAGGAAGGGCAAAATGACGTGGATATTTTATTTATTCATTTTTCATTTCCTTTAGAATATATAGAAAAATTGGCTTAAGGATGTGAGCTTCTAAGTGCTCCCTCAGACAAAAGTACTGTACATTCTCCTACTTGAATTTGATATTAAATGCACCCCATACTTAAATTCTTTCCTAGAGAACTGAACACAACTCAATACCCAAACAAAGTCAAAGTGAGAGCAGATCAAACATAACCCGGGCTAACTAGGTGTAGCCTTCCTTCCCACGTGCTGACTGGCTAGACATTGAGGAGTGGGAAGGGATTGGAGGATGCAGGGCAGAGAAGGTGGCAGTTCTCTCTCCTCCCAAGACAGAGAGGGCTTCATGATGACACAGACTCTTCTACAACATATTTTCTGAAAGGTATTTAGTGACTAGAGGAGACAAAATCTGAACATCTGCCCTAAGTATGTGTATCCATAAACAAATCCCTAAGAAACAAACAAGACCCTCCAGAGAGCAAGTATTCTTCTTCCAGCACCTTTTGTGATCTTCATTTGAAGGAAACTCAGTATGGACAGTTTGACTTAATTGTTAATTTGAGAATCTGTGTCTAGGGGACTACAAAAATAAACAAAGTATTTCTAATACTTCTCAAGGAGGAGGAAGAATCACCCCGGGAGTTTGTAGGAATAGAGATTATTGGCCTTGCTGTAGCTTTAATCACTATTTATAGTTATTATATATAATATAATTCTATGTATCCATGGCTTGTGACATGTGACTTGGAATTGCTGTCCTGCTGCCATCGTGTTGAGCTTGGCCTTGCAACTTGCCGATGAATAGTGTGTGTAAGAGACAATGTGAGAGTTCATGACTGAAAACTCCAGTGGTATCACTTGTTTCCATTGGCTCTCTTGAATTCCTGTCATTTGCCCTATGAAGAGCAGGATCTGGATAGCTGCTGGTCCAAGAAGGATATGAAGCCTGTAAAGCAGTCAAAACCCAACTAGAGCCTGGAATTCAGGACCCAGCCTCACCCAGTTCAAGTGCACCAGACCCATAGACCCGTGAGCAGGTTTGTGGGCTCTAAATGTAACATTTCTGCAGAAATAGCTGAGTAATTCTCTCTTCACTTCCAGTCTTACATAAGACATACATACATACATACATACATACATGCATGCATACATACATACAGTCCTTCACCCTGAGTGGCTGAATCCATGAAGTATGTTTGGAATTGATTTGGAAGCATCTTTCTAAATTTATGCAGCAGCGGGCAACATCTAACTACTTTAATTCTACAGCTAAGACTTGTAAAGTGGTACTGAAATTTATGATATGATTGTCTATTTATGTCTACTTTGTGCCAGAATATAAATTCCCTTAATCTCTTCATTACTCCCTCATTGTGAGATTACATGATCACTTAACACATCATTTCTTCAAAGGGGGCCGTTTCAATTGCACGGAAGCCTCCCAACATTGTCATTAGGAAGGAAACATAGTGGCGGCAAAATCCCAGGCTAGATGCTCATACAGAAGAACTAATGATTACCTCCAAAGTCCACGTTTCCTTAATTATAGCATCACGTTGAGTGAAGTTAAAGCTTTGTCAGTCATCTGCTAAAATCTCTGAGCTTGAAAGGTTTATGTATTATGGGGGGAAGGGAATATGTATCATGCAAAACGGATGTGTTGTACAAGGAAGGTTACTGTCAAAACATAATGAAATAGACTGCACTGCAGTCTTCCGTTTTAAGATAATGAGAAAATAATAGAAGAGAAAATCATCTCTGCCATTACATATTTCTAAATTCTATACTGTTGTGACACCCCAAAAGAGTTTACTCTGTAGAGTGCACACTCAAACATGAAACACTTGATTGCTAGTCCCAACAATTGCATAAATTAAGGTCAATTCTCCACCAAGAAAAGATCAAATTCAATGATGTTTCAAAACCATGCCTAATTGTTTTTGATAGGCCCAAGAAGCTATCCTATATAATAAAAGGCTAATATGCAAATTGACTGAACGGCAGACCAACTGGGCACTATGATGTGCACTGACCATGGGGGGCGGGGGGAGGGGGGAGGGCAGACGCTAGATACAGGAACTGCCCCTGGTGTTCAGTGAGCTCCCACAGGGGGAGCGCCACTCAGCCAGAAGCCAGGCTCATGGCTGGCAAGCTCAGCAATGATGGTGGGAGCCTCTCCCACCTCCACAGCAGCGCGAAGGATGTCCAACTGATGGCTTAGGCCCGCCCCCAGGGAGTGGACCTAAGCCATCAGTTGGACATCCCCTGAGGGCTCCCAGACTGCAAGAGGGTGCAGGCCAGGCTGAGGGAACACCACTTCCCCCCCTGAGTGCACAAATTTTGTGCACCAGGCCTCTTGTAATAAATAATTTCAGCTAGAGCTTCTGGGGCTAGATGTGGCAAACTATGGCCTAAATGAAAGGAACATCCTTGTGTTCTATGATTATTTCTTCTCTCAAGAAGATAAAATAAATAGAATCTAGACCTTTTACAAGATACACTATTAAGTTGGGCTCAGGACTGCTCTAAAAATGTAGAAAGTTGACCCATGGGCCTGGGGAACATGGAGAAAAGTGGGAATAAAAAGGAGAGAGAGGGAATACATCCTACTGAGAAAGATGGGGAGAAGAAAATTATCCTGTCTTTTCTCGTTATACCAGATGACCCTGTCACTCAACTGACCTACATTTTCTTTTCATGTTTGTGAAAGGAAGGGGAGAATATTTTCCAGAGACAGGATTCTGGCTACAGTAATATTAGCATAGTCCCATGGTCGGCAAACTGTGGCTCACAAGCCACATGCGGCTCTTTGGCCCCTTGAGTGTGGCTC
The DNA here is from genome assembly GCF_964212035.1 of Myotis nattereri. Lineage (NCBI taxonomy): Eukaryota > Metazoa > Chordata > Mammalia > Chiroptera > Vespertilionidae > Myotis > Myotis nattereri. Next base: position 49,182,338 of record NC_138087.1, read on the forward strand.
TTCCTAAGCCTTAGGGGTACCCTAATTAAGTTAATAACAATGTACCTACCTATATAGTTTAAATTTAAAAAATTTGGCTCTCAAAAGAAATTTCAATTGTTGTACTGTTAATATTTGGCTCTGTTGACTAATGAGTTTGCCAGCCTCTGGCATAGTCCAATGGAAAAGGAGATCATCCTTGGGCTGTGGAATCCTAGTTCCTGTCCTAGCTTCTCTATCAATTGTCCCTATAGCTTTGAATATACCTGAGTCTCTCTGAGTCTCCATTATATCACTTGTAAAATAGATAACCCCTAAACTACCTCTCTCCAATGAGTGTAGGTAATTAGCACAAAGTCATTTATAAACAATATCATACCAGTATTATTATTCTTGCCAAGGGATGCTTACCATAAAATGTTCACCTCTCCACTTGGATTTATTGGATCTTATAGTTTTATAAATAATGTGGCCAAAAGGCAAATGAGTCACTCTAAAGGAATCTAGCTAAAATTTTATTACAAGTGATTTTCCAGGAACAGAAATCAAACACGTTTTACAATCTGACTCAATTTACCATTCTAGAGTCATTATTCACACTGTCTACCATCTTTCTAGTCACAACAAGTCATTGTCATACCTTAACCATTCACTTTCTGTTTTAGCTCATGCTAGTCTCCCTGCCCAGAACCTCCTGAATTACAGTCCTGACAAATGGCACCAACAAAAGTTTTGGAGGGAACATCCTGACCCCTCCCCACCCCCACTCCCTGAATGTGCTTCCTTATGTCTAACTTCCCCTTTCTCCTCAAATTCTTTCCCAGCTTCTCCTACAGTGTCCTCTTTCAGCCTTCCTCATGGTGGTCACCTACCCTCTCTCAGAACACACCAAACTAATCCTCATCTTGCCACCCACCTCAGAGTGACAGATGTACAGACCAGCCCATTCCATGTTTTCTATATGTGACAGCTTCAGCTAGTACCAGTGGAGGCTCCTGCAGACTGTCTGGAAGAAAGAGTGGAGACCCCTTAGGGGGAGGGTATGATTAACTCTTCTCACCTCCCTCTCACAGCATTAATGGGTGGAGGTGAGGAACCCAAAGGCAAACACATCTGGTTTCCATTATAGGTCACCTGGCCTAGTGTATCTGAAGACCACTCTCTCAACCTACACCCAACCTAGGAAACAGCTCACATGACTGCTCTTATAAAGCCAACTCCAACCCTATCCCAACCATATTATCCTGAAATGTACTTCCTTTTCCTGGGTCAGTTTTTACTTGGCAGAAACTCATATTAACTCCTTGAGACAAGTAAGGTTCTGAGTGGTACAACGTTCACTTCTTCTCTCTGATCAGCAGGTCTCTGCTCTTGTAATGAGGGTGGGAGCTTTAGTTCATTCCACCAACAAAGAATAATTTTAAGTATGAGTGTGTGTGTCATAAGGAAGCACATGACTAAAATTACTTGCATGTATAAACAAAGACCCCCAAAGAGCTAAAGTAGAGAAACACACCCTGCTTGTGGATTCCCACAAGTGCACTTGATGAACTGAGAGTCCCAACAGGTTCAGCGAGGTGTGAGTGTCTCAGGAGTCTGGGTAATGTGTTTCACCTTATCTGCCTCTTTCCCATCAAATTAATGGAGGGTTTAATTTATATTTCAAAAAACATAATTGAAACAGTCTTATGCACAGAATGGTCCAATAAAGATAAATTCATTGCTATATCACACAAATCTGAGATAGACAAATCTAAAACCTTTCCATGGGCACTATGCACATTTTTAATAAAAGCAAAGCATATAAAAAGATTATTTCTGTATCTTTCTCATAGAATAGAAACAGGGTTTATACACAGCATTTTGTAAGTACTATATTCTTCATGATATGCAAACAAATCTAGGCTCACTGGTGACGGGTTAATTATCTGATAAATAACCCTGTTATATTCTTATTTTTTCTAACTTCATAATTTTGTGTCTCTCTTTTTCTTTCTACTACAAAACAATTAATCCTTGAAATTCCAAAATACCAGAAATCTGTAAGTGTCCTGGATTTTCAGAACTCGTTTTTAAAACAGAAGGATGGAGGGAATCTGAGATAAAACCCTCCCATCCAAGCTTGACTGTTAACAACTTTGCCACTGACCCTAGCGTGTGACCGAGGGCACATCACTTACCCTCTTGGTGCCACATTCCTTCATCTGGAAAATGAAGGTAGTGTAATAAGGGCTCACTGCTTCAAGGAAGAGTCATGAATAATTCATTTTCCACATTCAAAACCAGAATCCAGAATCATAGAGCACAGTAATAAAATATAAGCTATTGAAGACACAGGTGTTTCAGGATTCTTAGGTTAATGAGCTAAAGTATTACTTAGCTTTCAAATGCAATGGCAGACACATTTCAAAACTTGGGTATTATTAACCCTTAAACTGGGAAGGAGATTCTCATAGAGAAAGCATTGGGTGGGAGACCTCACTGTATGGCCATCTTATTATGTACCGACTGCCTGAGCTCAGGGAACACACCCCTAACCCGCAAATATTTCCTCTTTTCATCTTCAAAAACCATGCCTTGGATTTCCTATTGGGAAGTTCCCTGCCTGGTAGAAGTTCAAGAATTAATGTCATTGTGAGGGAGCTATTCCTTTCCTCCATAGAAATTACTTCATTTTATCTTATAGCTCTCTGTTTGGTGGCTAGATTTCCAATAGGAGGCCAAAATTATTATTATACTAGAGGTTCAGTGCACAAAATTTGTGCACTTGGGGGAGGTCCCTCAGCCCAGCATGTGCCCTCTCACAGTCTGGGAACCCTCGCTCCTTACTGCCCACTTCTTCGCTGCTCCTTACCGCTTGGCTCGCTGCTCCTTAGCACTGCCATGGAGGTGGGAGAGGCTCCTGCCACCACCACTGCGCTCACCAGCCATGAGCCCAGCTTCTGGCTGAGCAGCGCTCCCCCTGTGGGAGCACACTAACCACCAGGGGGCAGCTCCTGTGTTGAGTGTCTGCCCCATGGTAGTCAGTGCACATCATAGCAACCAGTCATTCCGGTCGTTCTGCCATAATGGTTGTTTAGGCTTTTATTATATAGATTCACTAAGTTGGGACCCTTTTCCAGAGAAAACATTTACTTTGTTTTTCTTATTATAAATTCCAAATAAAATCATATGGAAATGTAATTAGAAAGAGATAGTAATCCATTATCTTACCCTTGTGAAAACAATTTGGTAGTTTCCTACACAGTGTTATGAAAACACAAATATGTGTTATTTTTATTATTAATATTTTAATAAAACCATTTTTACACAATATATATACATTTTACAAAATTATAATTGTTTTTAGAAATTCTTCCTGGTCAGCAAGCATAAATCTATCTCATTCTTTCTCAGCAACTGTATTAGACTCCTTCACAAGTCTACATCATAATATGGACATCCTTTTGATAATTTTTTCTCTAATTTTTCCCAATCAAAACTTTTGTTCAGAATATCCTTAAGCACACAATATCATGGTACATGTAAATGACTACTCCAGGATAATTAACCCAAGATGGGAGTTTGCAATCATATTTTAGGATATATTTTGGTTTATCATTATACCAACATATCTGTATCCACCATTTAGTCAAATATGGACCAGCACTCCATCCCATAAGGCAAATGAGGGTTATACAGAATTGCAGTTATTATGTATGATAAAAACTTAATTAGCCATTTGCCTCAAAACGATTATATCTTTTTTAAAATGTCTGCTTCCTTTGTTTGCTATAAATATTCATTGAGATACATAAAATATACTAAGCAGCATTTTGTCTTCATCCCATCAAACAAATTCATTGAGGCGTGAGGGCTATATGAGCAGTGGAGCGGAAGCCCATGCTGTTACATGGATAAATGCTCTGGAGTTGCTGAAGCAAGGCAAAGGCAATCACGGGAACATGGATTGCAGAATATGGGGCAGCACCCATGTTTGGGGGTGGGGGATGGGGAATGTTCATCACAGGAAAAACACAGATCTCATGATATTCCACAAGACTGAGTGTGTTGAGTCATATTCTGATAAGTTGTTCCTGTTATGTTACCAGTTACTGTAAATTCATCAAGAAGCCATGGTCAGTGGACAGGCATATATAATGAAACATTTTGTAGGATGATTTTCTTTTAATCACCCGAAGGTCTAATAGGGCGTTTGGCCTGCTTCCCTAATAAAATTTAAGTAGCTTTTGCCTCTGGTGAAAGTGAAGTCGGCCAGCCTATGAGGAGTTCATCTGTGACATCCATAATCGCTTCCCAGTCTCAGGAGACTATTTGAGATTACTGCTTCTGTCAGAAAAAAAATAATCAGAGAGGGGGCGGGGAGCAGAAACATGGCCAGCAGCAGTTTCCTAACCAAAACGAATTTCAGGCCGTATTTGTGTCTTTGCTGTTGGAGTAGGTAGTTAGATAGTTATGATCATGGCAGGAACAGGACGTAGGGATCATGCTTGAATAAAACAGAGTTAAAAAGAATCATCACAATTAGAAAGAAAAAAAAAACACAGAGAAAAATTAATACAGTTAAAGTGACTCACAGCACCAAAAGGCTTTTAAGACCATCAGTTAAGCAGACAAACAAAATTCTAGGAAGCCCACCAGCTAAAGGACAAATAGTAAAAAGGGATTAAGGCAGAACATGGGAGAGGCAAAAACAAAACAAAAAGCTAGGAGTAAACCCATTCAGGCAAACCGCGCTGGAGCTGCCCCTCTGAGTGCCCCTCTCGTGTACTCTCACTTTTCAATAAAACTTTGTTGCTTGCTGCAATTCTCTGTCTCTAGTGTTGAAATCCTTCCCCTGAGAGGCAAGAACCTGATCGTGTGGATCCCCAGCACTGTTGGCATTTGCCTTATTAAAGGCTGAGAGAGCAGCACAACCTCTTTCTGTCCTCCTTGGCTTGACACACCTCAAGCTTCCTTCCTCACCCCCTGCAGAGGTGACCACAGCCAGATGACAGCAGCTCTGGGCCTTTCTACTGGCTCCATACTTACCCCTTGGGCTGTGGCCTTAATCTCTAATGTGGTCCTGTGACTTCCCCCCATTTCCTACCTCTCTGCTTCATCAAGGTGTCTGTTGTATTTTCTGCTTGGCTTTTAGTAGTGGCTTCAGTCTTGAATTCTTGTGAATAAATCCCTCAGGCCCATTCTCCCATGCTGAACCCAGATCCCAGAGCCAAGGCCCTTATCTGAGAAGGGATTGGACATGCAGAGTTGATAATCCTTTAATTGGCTGATCACACATGGCTCACATGTGTCATGGTGCGTGTGCGCACACACACACACACACACACACACACACATAAATGTATCTAACCATGTATGGGTGAACCTGTCCAGTTACTTTTACAAGTAAATCTCAAAAGACTTCCCCAGTTCATGGCTTCTCTCCCTCCATATTTTAGAGCTGTTTTCTCTAGGTGGGCCTTTACTATACTTGAGGTGGTAAGGTAAGATAGCTATGGCAGCTCTAGTCCTTCAAGTTCAAGTCTAGCAGAAAGATGTCTCTGCCCCTGTTTCTGAGTTCTCAGGAACACATTTGATTATATTTCACTGACTTTCAATCTTTCTCAAGACATTCCCTGAACCAATTGTTATGGCCAAAAAAATTTTAAGCATGGATGGCTCCCAAATTCACCTGAAGCAGAGAGATTGCAGACTGGAGAGACTCTGGGGAAATGCTAGATTTGGGGCTGGAAGAAGAGAGAATGGATGTTGGGGTGAATTATTAAGTGCCTGTACATTAAAATAACTGGATAAATTGCTTCATCTTTTTGTGCCAATTATAAAAGTTAAGAAGTAGTTCAATCAAGAGTTTGTAACAACTTACAAAATCTGATAGTGTGAAGCCATCATTTAGTTCTTGGCTATTCCAAATGTGCTTCATGGACCAGCAAAGTGTTTCATCAGGAAACTTATGAGAATTGCAGAATCTCAGGCTGCCTGGACCCATTGACGCAGAATCTGCATTTTAATAAGATCTCCAGTATGTAAAGTTGGAAATTAATGATCCAAATTTAACTCTCAGTTTACAGATATGAAACCTGGGATGAAGCAAATGAAGAGCTTTGCCCAAAGTCATACAACCAATCAGCAGTAGACCTGGAACAGGAAATAGAATCCAGGTCTCTTGTCATTCATGGGAGACTTTTCCCCATGTTGGCACTCCTTTGCAGGGTAAATGTGCCAGTTAATCATAATTATGTTTTTCATCATGTTTTTATAAAAATGTGCAAATCAGATATGTCACTATAGCATAATGGGTCAATCGTGCAACTCTAAAATCAGAGAGGTCTGGATTCAAATCTCAGCTCTAGCTTTTTCGACCTCATAAATTTGTGGAAGTTCCTTGACTGCTGTAAAATGCCATTTCCTCCTCTACCTACCTTACAGAATTATTCTAGGAATTGAAAGAGATAAGACATGGGTGGGCCAGTGTAGCTCAGTGGTTGAGTGTGAATCTATGAAGCAGGAGGTCACAGTTCAATTCCAGGTCAGGGCACATGCCCAGGTTTTGGGCTTGATCCCCAGTAGGCACAGGCAGGAGGCATCCCACCAATGATTCTCTCTCATTATTAATGTTTCTCTTTCTCTCTCTCTCCCTCTCCCTTTCTCTCTGAAATCAATACAGATATGTTTTTAAATAAAAGAGACAATGCCCTAGCCAGTTTGGCTCAGGGGATAAAGCGTCGGACTGCAGACCAAAGGGTCCCAGGTTCGATTCCAGTCAAGGGCAGGTACCTCAGTTGCAGGCTCCTCCCTATCTGGGCCCTGGTCAGGGCATATGCAGGAGGCAACCAATCGATGTTTCTCTCTCACATTGATGTTTCTCTCTGTCTTTCCCTCTCTCTTTCCCTCTCCCTAAAAATCAATGGAAAAATATTCTCGGATGAGGATTAACAAAAAAATAAATAAAAATAAAAGAGACAAGGCATCTATGTATGTTACATTGGCTTAAATTTTTATTAGTATTTTGAGCACATAGATCTCAAAATATTATTTTATCATGATTTTTCATAAAATAACTTTTTCCATTCATTCATTTTTTCATCCATATCTTTTCAGGCTTTAGCAATACAAAGATGGATAAGTATGAGTACCTGCCATCAGCAAGAGGAGATAGAATAGCAACAAATTTGGCTGTGACTAATGCAAACCCATCTACACGAAAAAAGTGCCACCAAAGCACAGGGAGAAGCGATAAATTTTGTCTAGAAAAGGAAGACAAGTCTCCTCAAAAATAAAAATTACACAGCCTGCACTTCCATGGGGGCCTGGAAGTTCATCAAGGTACTGAACTTAACTTTTGAGGACTTCACATTCATGTGGTATTGACAGTTGAAAGCATTAAAATATAAGCAAGATAGCACCCCCAACAGAATCATAAAATACAGAGCTAAAAGGGCTGTGATGGCTATTGTGATGTTCACCCAGTATCTTCCCACTCCCTTATCAGTAAGTCAGTTGTAGTCAATGAACTGGGCAGAAGTGATGTGTGTTGGTTCCCGAACAAAGTGTAGAAGGAGCCCAAGAAAACATGTTCTAGGTGGCGCAGTAAACAAGATGCTGAACTTCTGGCATAGCACAGAGCAGACTCCCCTGCCCCTGAGACATGCTACATGAGTGAGAAATACATTTTGGTGGTAAATGACTCAAATTTTGGGTTGCTTATTACCACAGCATAACCCAGAACACCTAATTCACATGGGATAATAATAGTCATAGAGAGTGACTTCTCATTTTATAGTGGAGGAAACCCAGGCATCAGAAAGGATTGGCCTCAGAGAAAGTGGGTGGTAGAGGTTGTTGCTAATCCTATCCAAATGTTTTACTGTGCAGAACTTTCTAATCATATTTTTCCTGCTCACACAACAGTATTTTTCAGGATTTAATCTTGAAATCTTACTAAGGATACGCACTCTCACGTGGACAATGAAACCAAAATATGCCATGGGGTCATTGTGCTTTTCCATGTTACAAAACCAGTTATGAATTGACATAAGCAAAACAAATCCATCTGTGTGTCTTTGCATGCTAGTTCCAAGCCCCCTGACCATCTACAATCCAACTTCTTAGGTAGAAATAGGCTTGGAGGTTGAGACCTAAAGAGTGTCACAGCCCAGGGGCACACTCCTCCCAGACAACATTTCTAATGGGAGGTTGACAGACTTCTAACTACAGAAGTTCCAATGGGCCACTATAATAACCTACTTCTTTTGATTGCATTTCTTTTTAATGATTATTTTCCCTGCATGCCAATCCAACCTGTGCTCCAACCCAGACTGAGGGGGAGGGGAGGAAGCAGAGGACAGAGAACGTTGTCTTGGGCTGCATTGCCACCTAGAGGCACTGATGAAGAACTGACGCTCTGCTGTTTAGAGAGCATGGTTGTGTCGAGTTCTAAGGAGACCTTCCTTACATTTAAGTCTTTTATCCATTTTGAGTTTATTCTTGTGTATGATGTAAGTGGGTGGTCTAGTTTCATTGTTTTGCATGTATCTTTCCAATCGGGTGGAGAGGGGCAAAGGGGGAGAAATGGTGGACATCTGTAATACTCTCAACAATATAATTAATTTTTAAAAAGAAAGAAAAGGTGACATTTCCCCCACTGCAACAGACTGGGTAAAAAATAAATAAATAAATAAATAAATAAATAAATAAATAAATAAATAAATAAATAAATAAAAACAATTCCCAGTTTCACTTTATCAAAATATATTATGAAAAAAAGCATAACCATGGATGTGTTCAGTGAAAAATTATTCTTGGCCCTAAGGAAGGAGGTCCTTTAAGGAATAGTTCCGCTCAGGAAATATTTTTATTTGCACAGTTCTTTTCATGACAACAGTTAGACTTGATTTGCAGCTTGAGCTGAATTGAGAGAAAATCATTTGGCCATGGATTGTTACAAAAGTCTGAATAGGTCCATATGGTCGGAACTAAATCAAATTGCAAAATTGAAATGTATTCAAAAGTTATTCGGAATCAACTCAGAAGCCAGGAAGTAAAGAACATGGCTGATGACAACTTGTTGTGTACTTAAATTCTGCAAATGACATTTTGACACGTATATTTCTAATTTTCAACATTTTGAGGGCAAATGTCTATTGTTGACAAGCTCTTTAACTGTTCCTCGGGCAATATAAACTTTTACACAAATGCAAACTGTTTTAAGTAAACATGAAGAACTTGTATTTCATGAGGATGTCATTTTCAGATGATTATTATCATAAACACACAAGTTCAGGGAAAAGATCATTTCGACAGGCTTTTGGAAAGATAAGGAATTAGTATTAATGATACTTGCAATAAAAGATGGACAAAAATCTGTGGCAAATCATTCAAGACCTATGGGGTTTTCAGCTGCAACATCTTTAGACATTTTAAGCCAATAACAGTGGGCTCCTCTTTGAATTTAAGGAGCACACATACATTAGCAACACACCCCGGGTACAGCAGACCATGTGGCTACCTTCCTTTGCATCATTCCTCTGAGATCAAACAATAATGTGAAAAGGACAACAGAGCAAAGCCACAAAACGGGGAAAAAATGTATTTGCAGCACAAATATCTTTTTACCTATAAATTGGAAAGCAGACAGATTAACAAGTCCACTCATTGGGAGACACAGTCATTTTCAGAAGGGCAAAACTTAGCACACTTAAAATAACTATTTACTATTTTTAGTGCTACTCACAGTGCCTCTGGTGCCCCCTTAGTGTTTTATTCCTTTAGTCCTCCAACAGCGCTGAGTAGTCGGTACTATCAGCTCCCCATTTTACAGATTTACTATGGTTGCAAATATCAAAAAATTTCTATATGTGACACGGCACCAGAGTTAAGTTAGGGTTTTTCAAAATGCTGACACGCCGAGCTCAAAAGGTTCGCCATCACTGGCCTATACCCAAACTCAGGTAGTCTGTGCTCAGAGCCTGAACTTCTAAATACAGGCAAACCTCATGCTATTGCATTTCACTTCTTTGCTTTTCACAGATGCGGTGTGTTTTTTACAAATGGAAGGCAAGACCCTCCACCTGCCAAAAGATTAGGACTGGCTTTATTGTTGTGGCCTGGAACCTAACCCTAGATTTCTCTACAGTATGCCTGTATTATGCCATTAAATTACCACAATAAAGAGCAATTTCTATAGGACAATTCAAGAAACTAACTGCTTTTTCCTGAGGGGTTCTTGAAGGTGGTCCTCAACTTAAGGAAAGTCACTACCTTCCTGACCACGACTCCTGCTGCCTCTCTGTAGGCTCCCTTTTCTGTTGGGATGCCCATTCAGGTCTGATCACCTCCCGAACACGGATAGAAGCCATAAATCCTGCCAGTGTTCTGGGACCTGATGGCTTTTCCCCCTGGATCCTTCTCCACTGGAGTTGAGCCAGCCCATTCTTCAGTAGCCCATGAGGAATTTCCTTTTCCCACTAAGCTTCCCCTCCCAGGCCTCGGGTGAAGGTGACTTTCTGAGGTTAATTAGTATAGCATGTCTGAGGCAGGTGTTCAATAAATATTTGAATAGGATCAATGGAGGTATTTACAAAGCTTAATCAAGCCAGAGGCGTTTTCAATATTGATGGGGTTCCTAGCAGCACTTCTAACCTCACCCAAGATCCCCGGTGGCTAAAGATACAAAGTGGTCGATGGCCTACAGGCATTCCTTGTTCTCCCCAAGTGCCCTCTGGGAGAACTGCAACACTGAAAAGCCTCAATAATAGGATTTTACTGGTTCAAAAAAAAACAGCCAAGGGAAAAAAGGCTCATCTGCAAATGTCACTAAACTAAATATCTCTTTGTTGTACTTTGTAGATCTTTTCTGGTGAGGGTGAAAGGGAGGTCATGTAAAGGTAACTCCCAGAAGCTGCCACTGTTCATTCAACATGTTCAGTTGGGTTAATTATTAACTCTGATGCTATCAGGATATAATAAAATCTAAATTATCAATGGGGTTGGGGAAAAGGAGAATAGAGAGATACGAAATCCCCAGGCACACACCTAATATTAATCACGTTGTACCGTAGCTTCTGGTTCAGAGGTATTGAATGAATGAATGAATGAATGAATGAATGAATGAACAAAAGAACCAACAGATCAACCAATGAAGAAACAAGTTCATAAAGAAACAAAGACATCCTGGGGCCAAAGGTAAAAGGTCATCAGAGGCAGTTCCACTACTACATCTCCACAATGAGCAACCATGTGGATATTCTCTCCTTGCATTTAGTCCGAGTGTGCAGCCAGTAGGTGCAGGCTGCCTTGTGACTTGGATGGTATGCCCAGGAGTTGGGGGTTCCAGCAAACTGAGCTCCACAGAGCCAGAGAGTGTTCATGGCATCATACCCAAGACAGCGTGCCACTGATGGAAGCCAAAGGAGGTTGGGTATCAGGCGTCAACAGAATGCCAGGGTGAGGGTCCAAGAGGTGAGTGAGCCAGAGAAGATAAGCCAAGCAGAAAAGAGTAGATGTGTGCGAGTGCCATTTGGCTTGGCTGGGATTTCTTCTTTGTTTTTATTTTTCAAAATAGGTAATAGGGTTCACCCTTAAACAACCTGGGGGTTAAGGGCACTGATCCTCTGCACAGTAAAAAAATTCGCATATAACTTTATACTCCTCTAAAACTTAAGTTGTCCCTCAGTATTCCCGGGGGATTAGTTGTAGGACCCCTGCGATACCAAGCTCCATGGATACCAAGCTCCATGGATGCTCAGGCCTCCTATATAAAGTGGCATAGATCTATGCATACCGTCTTCTCTCCGCATCTGACTCCCAGCCACAGAGCAAAAGCAGTACAAGTATTTATTGAAAAAAAATCTGCATGTAAGTGGACTCATGCAGTCAAACTTGTGTTGTTCAAGGGTGAACTGTACAAGGAGCCTATCTATGTACTTGCTCAGTGCTCCTACTGAAATCCCATGGAGTCTATAATCTCAGGAGTTATAAACTCCTCAAAGGACCATATCAGTTTATGGCTATCTGAACAGCCTCTGCGAGATAAGAGGCTCAGAGCACATATTAACCCAGTGGCTGGTAGAGAAACCTGTGAGCAAGCCCATTCTTCCAGTTACCACACAGCTGGAATTTATTTGTGGTTCTACTTTCTCTGGTTGCTGAGATGACCTCTTTTGTGATCTTGTCAACTCAATGATATGTTCCTCAGAAATAGGGAGCATCCTTTTTTTCTTTCTGCCTAGATTCTAGACGAGTCTCAACTGGGCTTACTGGGCACTTCAAGTCTCTGCCACGTATCTGTTCCATGCCAGTAGCTACCTCAGGAATGTCCTCATGGAGATGACAGAAACACAAGAAAGAGCAAGGCCTCTTGAGTTGTAGACTTAGAAGCACCATACTTGCACTTCTGCTTCATTCTATTACCCAAAGCCAGGCACATGGTCAAGTCCAGAGACAGAGGCAGAGGACACTTCAAAGTTAAATGCCCAAGGGGGTGGATGCAGATAGGGTAAAAGATCATTCAATCCATCAGCAAGACCTATCAATTCTACCATAGAAATACTTTCCACACCTGTCCAATACTCCTTCTATCTTATTGCTACCACCCCTTCAGTTCACCATGATCTCTCTTACCTATCACCACCTGACTGCTCTGTCCAAATCTTTCTTGTCCATTCCTTCTCAGACCATTCTCAACGTAGCGAGAATAAACTTAAAAAGAAAACCTGGGGGAGGGAAGATGGCGGCGATATAGGCAGACGCGTCCCAGGTCGTGTCCCGGAGCAAATGGAGTCAGCAGCTGAAACTAGTAACACCCACACCGAATTGGCGAAATTGCTCAGCTGGTGAGACGGTTTGCAGCCGAGAAGAGCAGAACTCCCCAGGAAAGGTAAAAAAAAACCAGGGATTTGGGCAGGAAAGTTTGCCAGACCTCTGAACCCAGAGAGTCGGAGGGAGACCTCGCGGCAGCCGCGTCCCTTGGGACAGGCACAGCCCCTGACGGGGGAAAGGAGAACCGCGGGATTCCTGGCGCCGCCTGGGGAATTGAGAGCTCAGTGCTGTGATCACAGAGGACTGAGCCTAAAGGGGGCAGCCTGAAGAGCTGACCAGACCATGCAGTGCCGGTAAGAGAAGAAGCTTACAGAAACCAAGCCTTCCCCGTTTCCGCGGCCGGCGTTTGTTTGATTGTTTTCACTGAATCCTGTTCATGGGACATTTCGGATACAGACACTCACCTGTGCTGAAGAGAGGGAGAGTGTGCGGAGGAGTGGAATCTGGGGAGAGACTGAGGAGAGAGGGGGAGCCGGGAGAGGTGGCAGCGAATTGAGTGCTGAGACACCCCTGAGCACAGGACTGGGGCAGCCATTCTCTCCGGAGAGTGAGACTCCTCCCCCCAGCCCCCAGGCAAGGAGCACAGCCACACCCAGATTCCACCCTGTACAAGATCAAGGATTAAAATAACCTGATCAGTCCCTGGGAGTTAACAGGGTCTGGCCTACAGAGGGATTTTCAATCCCAGCAACAACACAGCGCTGGTAACTAACTATTACGCAGCCAGCTCCGGGCAGTGAACTTCCACTGGACAGAAAGGCCCTATAGCCTCAGAGGCCAACCCCAAAACACTGCCACCCAGAGGCTGACCCACAAACTGACTCTTTGCTAAACACAAAATAAGGCAGTCTGGGAAACAAAAGCGGTCTGCTTTAAAATAAGGACTGTGGTTTACAACACAGAGGAACAGTGTATTGCAGGGAAACTCAACACTCTCCTGAATACCTGGCAGGTCTAAGGCGAGCCACACTGAAGAATAGAAGAACCAAGGGACCTTCACTACTGCAATTTTTTTTTTTTCCACCTTCTAACTAAGAAACCAATTTTTTTTCTTTTTTTTTTCTTCTTTTTTTTTTCTTTTTTTTTTTCTTTTCTTCTTTTTCCATCACCTGATTTTACCCTTTTAATTACTACCTTCTTATTTTTAACCAGTATTACTACTGCTACCATTTTACCATTTTTTTAAAGTGCCATTTTATTTTCTCTTTATTTTATTTTGGGATTAGTGTTCTCCATTCTATTTTCATCGTTATATTATTGGTTGTTTCTAGTTTGCATTCATCTCCAGGGAGCTGTTGCTGGAATTTGTTGGGATTAATGGCTGTTCTATAGGAGTATTCTCCTCATATAAAAAGTCTCTCCCCCTCTTCCACTTCATTCTCTCTTTTCGCTCTTTTTTTTTTTTCTTTTCTTTTCTCGCTTTTATTTTCCCCCCTTCTTTTTCCAGATTTCATTTTTGCACTCCTTTTTTTTTGGTCCCTACTTTTCTTTTCTTTTTCTCTTTTATCTTTTTCTCTTTCTTCTTCCTTGTTCCCTAATTCTCTTAATTTGGTTGATCACCATTATTTGGGGTTATTAATATCGTGAATATATTTGTGTATAGTGCCTGGTACGTGGTGCCTTGTTGTGTTGTATTTTGTGCCTTTAAATCAACGCAGCAGGTCCAAGCAACAGCAACCTCCTGAGCAACACACCCTCTGCCGAGGAACAGCAGCTGTACGTGAAACCTCGCCCCACCAGCCAGAAGAGCCACCACAGCTGTGAACAGAACCCACCAGAGGAGCTGCTGCCAACTGAAGAGCAGCTGCTACCGCAACCGCCCGAAGAGCAACCACAGATCAAGGAGTCACTGCCACCAAGGGAGCAACCACTGAACGACTCAACGTCTAGATATGTCAGTGAGATCAAACATGGGTAGACAAAGAAACCCCCAAAGGAAAGAGAAGGAGGACTCTCCAGAAAAGCAGCTAAGCAATACAGAGGCATGCAACATGACAGAAAAAGAATTCAGAATAAGGGTCCTAGAGTGCATAAACCGGATGGAGGAAAAAATCGACAACCTCTGCAAGAAGCAAGACGAAACAGATGAAAAAATCGATAACATATGGAAGAAGCTAGAAGAAACAGATGAAAAAATCAACAACTTAAGTAAGACCCAAGAAGAAATGAAGAGTGATATAGCTGCAATGAAAAACTCCATTGAAAGTATCAACAGTAGACTAGGAGAAGCGGAGGACCGAATTAGTGAATTAGAAGACAAGGAAGCAAAACACACCCAAAATGTACTGCAATTGGAGAAAAAAATTAAAAGACAGGAGGACAGCCAAAGGGAGCTTTGGGACAACATGAAACGAAACAACATACGAATAATAGGAGTACCAGAACAACAAAAGGATGAACAAGGATTAGAAAACCTATTAGAAGAAATAATATCAGAAAACTTCCCTGAGGTGGGGAAGAAAAAAGTCACACATGCCCAGAGAGTCCCAAACAAGGTGAACCCGAAAAGACCCACACCAAGACACATCATAATTACCATGGCAAATGTTCAGGACAAAGAGAGAATCTTACAGGCTGCAAGAGAGAGACGGAAAGTTACATACAAGGGCTCTCCCATTAGATTGTCAAATGATTTCTCAACAGAAACACATCAGGCCAGAAAAGAATGGACTGAAATTTACAAAGTGATGCAAAGCAAAGGACTGAATCCAAGAATACTCTATCCAGCAAGGCTATCATTCAAACTTGAAGGGGAAATAAGAAGCTTCACAGACAAAAAAAGGCTAAGGGAGTTTATCACCACCAAGCCAGCAATGCAAGGAATGCTAAAGGGACTGGTATAAAAATAAGAAATAAAAAGCTCAGAAAGAAAACAGCCACACAAAAACAGAAATGGCTACAAACAAGTACCTTTCAATAATAACTTTAAACGTAAACGGACTAAATGCTCCAAACAAAAGACATCGAGTGGCTGAATGGATAAAAAAACATGACCCATACATCTGCTGTCTACAAGAAACCCACCTCATTAGAAGGGACTCACACAGACTGAAAGTGAAAGGATGGAAAAATATCTTTCAGGCAAATGGAAAGGAAAAGAAAGCTGGGGTAGCAATACTTATATCGGACAAAATAGACCTCAAAGTGAAGGCCATAACAAGAGATAAGGAAGGCCACTTCATAATACTAAAGGGATCAATACAACAAGAAGATATAACTCTGGTAAACATATATGCACCCAATGCAGGAGCACCCAAATTCATAAAAAAACTCCTGGAAGATATCAAAGGAGAGATCGACAACAATACAATCATAGTAGGGGACTTTAATACACCACTGACAGCACTGGATAAGCCCTCTAGACAAACAATCAGCAAAGATACAGCAATCCTAAATGACTCACTAGATCAGATGGACTTAATAGACATCTTCAGAACACTCCACCCCAAAGCCAGGGAATATACATTCTACTCAAATGCTCATAAGACATATTCAAAAATAGACCATATATTGGGTCACAAGCAAAGTATCCCCAAATTCAAGAAGATTGAAATCATAAAAAGCATCTTCACAGACCACGATGGCATAATATTAGAAATAAACTACAATAAAAACAACCAAAAATACTCAAACACCTGGAAGCTGAATAGCATGCTATTAAATATTGATTGGGTTACCAATGAGATCAAAGAAGAAATTAAAAACATCCTGGAAACTAATGACAATGAAAACACAACAATCCAAAACCTATGGGACACAATGAAAGCAGTCTTGAGAGGGAAGTTAATAGCTCTACAGGCCTATCTCAAAAAACAAGAAAACATGGTAGTAAATCATCTAACTCTACAACTCAAAGAATTAGAAAGAGAGCAACAAGAAAACCCCAGAGTGAACAGAAGGAAGGAAATAATAAAGATTAGAGCAGAAATAAATGACATAGAGACCAAAAAAACAATACAGAAAATCAATGAAACCAAGAGCTGGTTCTTTGAAAGGATAAACAAGATTGACAAACCTCTAGCCAGACTCACCAAGAAGCAAAGAGAGAGGACCCAAATAAACAAAATCAGAAACGATAGAGGCGAAATAACAACAGACCCCACAGAAATACAAATGATCATTAAAAAATACTATGGACAGCTCTACTCCAACAAACTAGACAACCTGGAGGAAATGGACAAATTCCTAGAAAAATACAACATTCCAAAACTCAATCAGGAAGAATCTAAAAATCTCAACAGGCCAATAACTATGGAAGAAATTGAAGCAGTCATCAAAAAGCTTCCATCAAACAAAAGCCCAGGACCAGACGGCTTCACAGGGGAGTTTTACCAAACATTCAAGGAAGAACTAAAACCTATTCTCCTCAGACTACTACAAAAAATTCAAGAGGAAGGAACACTTCCAAGCTCATTCTATGAAGCCAGCATCACCCTAATACCAAAACCAGGTAAAGACAACACAATGAAAGAGAACTACAGGCCAATATCCCTCATGAACATAGATGCCAAAATCCTCAACAAAATCTTAGCAAATCGGATCCAGCAGTACATCAGAAAGATCATACACCATGACCAAGTAGGATTTATCCCAGGGATGCAAGGATGGTACAATATCCGCAAATCAATAAACGTGATACATCACATAAACAAACTGAAAGAAAAAAACCACATGGTCATATCAATTGATGCAGAAAAAGCATTTGACAAAATTCAACACCCATTTTTGATAAAAACTCTCAGCAAGGTGGGAGTAGAAGGATCATACCTCAACATAATAAAAGCCATATATGACAGGCCCACAGCCAACATCATACTCAATGGGCAAAAACTAACACCATTTCCCCTAAGAACAGGAACAAGACAGGGATGCCCCCTCTCACCACTCCTGTTCAACATAGTACTGGAAGTGTTAGCCATTGCAATTCGGCAAGAAGAAGAAATAAAAGGCATCCAAATTGGAAAAGAGGAAGTAAAACTGTCCTTATTTGCAGACGACATGATATTATACATACAAAACCCCAGAGACTCCATCCAAAAGCTACTAGACTTAATACATGAATTTGACAATGTAGCAGGATACAAAATTAACCCCAAGAAATCGGAGGCATTTCTATACACCAGTAGTGAACTTTCAGAAAGCGAGATTATAAAAGCAATCCCGTTTACCATTGCACCAAAAAAATTAAGCTACCTAGGAATCAACTTAACTAAAGAGGTAAAAGACCTCTACTCAGAAAACTACAGGACGTTGAAAAAAGATATAGAGGAAGACATAAACAGATGGAAGAACATACCGTGTTCCTGGATTGGTAGAATCAACATCATTAAAATGTCCATACTACCCAAAGCAATCTATAAATTCAACGCACTTCCCATTAAAATACCAACGGCATACTTCAGAGATCTAGAACGAACTCTCCAAAAATTCATCTGGAATAAAAAAAGACCCCGAATAGCTGCAGCAATCCTGAAAAAGAACAAAGTAGGTGGGATCTCAATACCAGATATCAAGTTGTATTACAAAGCCACTGTTCTCAAAACTGCCTGGTACTGGCACAAGAATAGGCATATAGATCAATGGAATAGAATAGAGAGCCCAGAAATCGGCCCGAACCAATATGCTCAATTAATATTTGACAAAGGAGGCAAGAACATACAATGGAGCCAAGATAGTCTCTTCAATAAATGGTGTTGGGAAAATTGGACAGATATATGCAAGAAAATGAAACTAGACCACCAACTTACACCATACACAAAAATAAACTCAAAATGGATAAAGGACTTAAATGTACGACAGGAAACCATAAAAATTCTAGAAGAATCCAAAGGCAACAAAATCTCAGACATATGCCGAAGCAATTTCTTCACTGACACAGCTCCTAGGGCACTTGAAACTAAAGAGAAAATAAACAAATGGGACTTCATCAAAATAAAAAGCTTCTGCACAGCAAAAGAAACCATCAACAAAACAACAAGAAAACCCACTGTGTGGGAAAACATATTTGCCAATGTCATATCTGATAAGGGCCTAATCTCCAAAATTTATAGGGAACTCATACAACTCAACAAAAGGAAGATAAACAATCCAATCAAAAAGTGGGCAAAGGACCTAAATAGACACCTTTCAAAAGAGGACATTCAGAAAGCCAAGAGACATATGAAAACATGCTCAAAGTCACTAATCATCCGAGAGATGCAAATCAAAACAACAATGAGGTATCATCTCACACCTGTCAGACTGGCTATCATCAACAAATCAACAAACGACAAGTGCTGGAGAGGATGTGGAGAAAAAGGATCACTTGTGCACTGCTGGTGGGAATGCAGACTGGTGCAGCCACTATGGAAGACAGTATGGAGTTTCCTTAAAAAACTGAAAATGGAACTCCCATTTGACCCTGTGATCCCACTTCTAGGAATATATACCAAGAAACCAGAAACACCAATCAGAAAGGATATATGCACCCCTATGTTCATAGCAGCACAATTCACCATAGCTAAGATCTGGAAACAGCCTAAGTGCCCATCAGTAGATGAATGGATTAGAAAACTGTGGTACATCTACACGATGGAATACTATGCTGCTGTAAAAAGGAAGGAACTCTTACCATTTGCAACGTCATGGATGGAACTGGAGAGCATTATGCTAAGTGAAATAAGCCAGTCAATGAAGGAAAAATACCACATGATCTCACTCATTCATGGATAATAGAGACCATTATAAACTTTTGAACAATAATAGATACAGAGGCAGAGCAGCCTCAAACAGATTGTCAAACTGCAGCAGGAAGGCCGGGGAGGGTTGGGGGGCAGGAGGTAGGGGGGTAAGAGATCAACTAAAGTACTTGTATGCATGCATATAAGCATAACCAATGGACATGAGACACTGGGGGATAGGGGAGGCTGGGGACTGTCTAGGGCGGGGTGATAAAATGGACACATATGTAATACCCGTTGTAATACTTTAAGCAATAAAAAAAAAAAAAAAAAAAGAAAACCTGCTCTGACCACTCATTTAATTAAGTGTGCCACATGGTTTTCTATTGTTCTCAGGATAAAGGTGAAAATCCTGACTAAGACCTGAATTGTTTTCAATTTTTAATTGAGGGGTTATTTTAAAGCAAATAGGTGAACCTGGTGAAAGGGAGAAAGAGAGTGAAGAGAGAGTGTGTGAAAGAGAGGCTTTGTAATGACTTCCATGTGAGGACAGCCTGGGACCCCTTTCTCCAACGTCATCTACTTGCATCCTTCCTTTCACTTTATGATTGGAACACATCATAATTCCCCAACTTGTACACTATTTCAAGCCTCTGGGGTCTTACTTGGACTGCTCTGTGTCCAAGTAGAGTTCTTTATCCATCCTTTTGGTACTGAGTAAAAACCCTCTGCCTTTCTCCATTCCTTCTTCCAGGAAAAAAGAAGAGAGGAGAAGAGCCCAGATTGGTTTGGCTGAGTGGATAGAGCATTGGTCTGCTGACTGAAGGGTCTGAGGTTCGGGGGGAGAGGGAGGGAGGAAGGGAGAGAGAGAGAGAGAGAGAGAGAGAGAGAGAGAGAGAGAGAGGTGGGGGGGGAGAAGGGAGAGGAGGAGGAGGGAGAGGAGGAGGAGGGAGAGGAGGAGGAGGGAGAGATTTAGCAAAGGCCAGCTTAGGTGTACCCTAATTAAGTTAATAACAATGTACCTACCTATATAGTTTAAGTTTAAAAAGTTTGGCTCTCAAAAGAAATTTCAATCATTGTACTGCTGATATTTGCCTCTGTTGATTAATGAGTTTGCTGACCACGGGCCTAGCCTTTTAGAGGGCACTCCCCATAACCAGTGCTATAAAAATGTTGAGTTGGTCAACTCTATGTCAAGTTGTGGCTGTTTAAACTTGATGCCTGAAATGATGAATGCTTATTTCCTGTTCTCAAAGAGCACTTAGGAAATTTAAAAATTATCAGCACACTCTCTATAGAAAAAAAAGCATGAACATTTTGATAGTGTCATTACTTAGGTTTTCAAAATTAAAAGATTAAAAAGCAAACTAGTAAAGAGTAAAGAATTGTTCCTTCTTTAAATTTATATCATCTAATAACTTGGAAATTGAGAAAAGAAAAAGGTAATCTCATACAATTATTGTGGATGTTGCAATACACAGAAAAATGGCCCACCAAAGTACCAATCCACAGAATCTAGAAATGTCACCTTATTGGCAAAGGGGGGCTTGCAGATGTGAATACTGCTCTTGGGATGGAGAGGATATCCTGGGTTACTTAGGTCACCTCAGTATATTCACAAGGATCCTTACAAGGGAGAGAGTGAGAGGAGCGTCCCAGCCAGAGAAGGAGATGTGAGGGCAGGAAAGGAAGCTAGAGTGCTGTCATTGCTGACAGGGGGCCAATGAGCCAAGGAATGCAGGCCGACTCCAGGGCTGGAAAACACAGGGGATGGATCCTCCCTTAGAGCTGCTACAAGAAACACCATCTTGCCAACACCTTAATTTTAGACCAGACTTATTTTTGTTCTCCTGGCCTCCTGCACTGTAAGATATAGACGTTTGTGTTGTTTTGAAGTCATAAAGGTCATTGTAATTTGTTAGCTCAGCAACAGGAAACTAATACAGATCAAGTAGAAAAACAAGACTTGGTACATATACTAATTATTTGGGGGTTTGATATTAAAATTAAGAGCTGTCACTTGTAAACAAAAATAGAAAAAAATAATGGATTTATTGCATCTTATATCCTTTTTCATTTTTGAGCTTTAGCAGAAAATGATCTTATTCAAAGGCTGAGTGACTCACAGAATCAATGAGAAGGCTCAAGAACACAATGCAGATTATAGATGATAAGCAGTGACCAAGGAGAGGCAAGACCTGGGGCCATGTCCCAGAGGGTCTGGGTCCAATCAGAGTGCAGCGCCTCGGCCCTCACTGTGGTGTGAGAGATTCAGTGGCTGCCACAGAGTGCAACCACCCTTCAGAGTGGGGTGCTGGGTATAAGCCTGTGATGACCCAGTCTAAGTTGTACACTACACCCAGGTTGAGGGGTCGGGGATGGCATATCTGTTCCATTTAGCTTCTCTCAGGACCCATGGAGCTCTGCTTCCCACTAGCGTTCACATGGGGCAGGATTTCCCTTAAGAAGACCTGTTCAGAGGCTGATGGTAACAAACGTCTACCACAGGACCTGATCATCTGAATTACCCACAGTTAAGAATGTAAAACACTGTTGTAAAGACCATTTGTTTGTAGTTAAAAACACAGGCAAGTGATGCATTTACAAGTTTGTTGTCGACCCCACCGGAGTGCAACATGCTGTGAGTCGGTCTTCTGCACTCTGTACCCCCCTGGCTGGAATCACACTCAGAACACAGTCGGGATTGATAAATGTGACTGAATGAGCTAGGGAACCGTCAGCAGCCAGATCACAGGGGGCCTTAGAGATCACGTTAAGAAGTTGTAGGATTGTATCTAAAAGGTAAAATGCCAGTTCCTGGAATACTGATCGAGAAGAGATGTGTGGCGAGCTAGAGAACATTCATTTTACCCCTAAAACCAAACAAGACCTACTCACCAAACGCCCCCTTGATGGGATCCTTATCCAGCTCTCGAGTTCTACCCCACTCACAGCTTTGGGAAGATGTGTCAGAAAACCTAGATGGAAAATTTTTCAGGAAGCCAACGCCCTAAGAAGGGCCATGAGGAACTCTTCAGAAGCTAAATTCAAATACAGCCTGTGACGTCACAGGTGCAAGGGCCTTGCAACCAAATTCCCATTCTATGGATAGTTAGGAAATATAAATTCACAAGTGAACCTGACACACCGATGCAGATAAAATAAAGAAAATTTGGTAATTATTCCTAGAACTATGCATTTAAAAATTTATCTTACCCTATAATTTTAAGTTGAAGCATTTTGGCCTATTTTACATTTTCAGCTATAAAAACATAGCGTCTGGATATGGAAAGAAAATATTTTATTTTTATTTTAAAGCTTGCAAAACAGTATGCTTTCCTGGGGATTCATTCCCATCTTGTGGACTTTTGGACTCACACTCTGGAGATCCTTCTCAGTAGCCTACTTGTCATAATATGAACATAAAGCCAGCTTCCATTTCATTAGAGAACCCCATGATCCCACCACCTCTTTTCTCATTTAGACTCAACATCCCAGTCAGAGTTCTGGTATCTTTTTCATCTCTTCAGCCTCTTGATTCCATCAGCCCTTAATAAAGGGAGATCCTACACCTATAAGGATGCCACTCACAACTTTCCATGCCAACTTCCAGGCCCTCATTTCTCTCTCAGTGATTTCCTTCTCTTTAAATCCCTCCTACACAATATCCTGTCTTCTGTGATACCCCAACTTTGTCTCCGTCAAAATATCAAGATATGTGGGAAGTAGTCAATGAACTTATGTCAAGGGACTCCTCTATAGTGCCCCATGTCCCGAATTATGCTTGATTTCAAGAGTTCTGTTGTTCATTGATGGCAGACCCCAGGGTCCTGAACAAGACTAATACAATCAACACTGCTCACAACTTTTTAAAAAGTATGTATTTTTTAATTCTCACCCGAGGATATTTTTACCATTGAGTTTCCTAGAAAGTGTAGAAGGGAGAGAGAGGAGGGGAGGGAGGGAAGACGGGAGCAAGGGAAAGAGAGAGGAACATCTATGTGAGATAAACCCATCCATTAGTTGCCTCCCATACCCTCTGGACTAGGGCAGGGATTGAACTTGCAACTGAGGTATGTGCACTTGACCGGAAATCAAACCCAGAACCCTTTGGTCCATGGGCCAATACTCTAACCACGCAGCAAAACCAGCCAGGCTAATAAGCTTTTACTGATATCAGAAATATCACTGAGAGAGAAACATCAACATAAATCAGCTGCCTCATGAGCACCCCCTATTGGGGATCAAGCCTGCAACCTGTGAATGTGCCCTGACCAGAAACCAAACCAGGGACTTCTTGGTGCAAGGGTAGATGCTCAACCACTGAGCCATTCTGGCCTGGCGCACAATTTTTTTTTTTAATTGAAGGTGATCAGAGTGCCAAGTATTATCCCAAGCCCTTTATGTACATTAATTTAGTCCTCACAGACAATAGGGCTAAGGGCTTGGTGCACTATGTCCAGTTAAACAAGTATAAAGGCAATAATCTTGATGCTGATCAGTTAAAAAGGCTGCTACACAAGTGAGAGCAGGCAGCCTCATCTTAGAGGGGGCATTCAGAGGGCAAAACTTCCTGAAGGAAGAGATGTTCAAGCTAAATGAGCAGGAGTCAGCTAGGCAGCATGGGAGTGCAGAGGGAGGAAATGGGTATCAGAGAAAGAGACAAACCCTGAGGTCATGCGGAGGGCCTGAAATTTATCTACAAAAGCCTGGCCACCACACCCCACTGGGTGGCCCGCTGCCCCAGTGGCCAGGATGGCCTGCCTGTGCCACAGCACCAACCACTATGTGTTCATTCCTTTCTTCCACGAGCCAGCTGCCCAGGCCAACAAGACCAGTGTGTCAGGCACTGTTTCATGTAGGCACCGCCTAGAATTAAAATTACTTCAGGGATGCCTGCAGCATAGTTAAAGGAAACACCCCAAAGACCAAAGGAAGCCTGCTTTATTCAATTTACAATGCAGAAAATATTTGTAGTTCCTTAGACATTTGCATGGCTATAAAAATTACACTTTATGGTATAATTATTAATGGCTTGAAGAGAAATAAAACAGTATAAACCACGTATGGCTGATACCATGAAAATGTAAACCATATAAACCAAAATCATAAAACAATTATTCAATACTCAGAGGCCTACTTAATATATACATATGAAATTTCTTTCACACACATACAATAAAAGCCCACAAACAAAAGATCACTTTTGTAAACTGATCACTGTACAAATATGAAAATAAATCTTTATCTTTAACCTCAATTTTATCTTCAGTGAGAGGGCTGTGAGACTGGAGTTTATGCAAATCACATCATTTTGTATTAAATAATCAAGTGTCACAGATGTCATACAAAGCAGCAAGTGGAAAAAATAAATTATGAAAATGCATGAGGCTAAAAGTGAACAGTAAAAAATGTCTCCTTACCAAACATTCTTTTCTATAATGAAATTAAAATATTAGCCCATGTGTCAGAATACATAAAAAAGGAACATAGTATAATAGCGATTTTTAAAACTCTCAAAGGCAAAATTCATACAAGATGAGTTACTTGCATAGAACTATGCAAATGTATCTAATTAAGTTTAAGTTAAAAACATGAAATACAGTCTTGTGCCACACGCAAGAACAGACCAAAAAATACGACTGTAGTCCCATAAGATCATAAGGGATTATAAGCAAAGAAGTTTGTTTGCAATGTTGAAAGAAAAGGCTGGACCCACTTGGATGTTGATTTTACTGCTAGCTTTGGGTGGTTTAAATAGGTGGGGAGGCTCAGCATGCTGTCCATTTGCCCACACATGCGCGCACAACACACACACACACACACACACACACACACACACACACACACACTCTCACACACTCACACACTCTTGTGCACAAACTTAACTTCTCTCCCATTTCTCTTTTTCTTCCCTCCCAGTCAGCAGTCCACTTGCACGTCTCCCTCCCCCCACCACCCTCCACCCCCGCGGGGCCTCTCTCTCTCTCTCTCTCTCTCTCCCCTCTCCCTTTTACTATTTCTCCTCTCAAGCTTTATCTCTCAGGGTCTCTTTCAACCTCTACTCTCCCTTTCTCTCCTCTTCTTTCCTTCCCTCTCTGCCTTCCTAACCTTCCCTCCTCCTGATGTCTATTCTCCCTCCACAGCCCTCCCCGACTCAGTTCCCCACTGGTGCACCTGGGCACACATACTTTATCTTTTGTAACATATTTTTACTGTACCTTTTATCTTTAGATGTGTCTAAATACACAAACCCTTATCAAAACATTTATCCGTGTTGGAACAGTTAAATATGACTGATTTGTCTATAAAGGTGCCTATGTAATCTAGGCAATTTGGGTGCACTGGCCATGCACTTGAGAATAAAGACCCAGGTAACACTTCTGTATCAAAGGGGTATTCGCATGTACAGACGGTAAGACAAACAGAGACACGGTGGTGGAAAATAATGGCCACACGGTAACGTGAACTCTCACAGTTTTGTGCAGCTGCACCAAACACCTAGATGTGAGTTCCACGTGACTGACATACATGTCAGGTCCGTGCTAAACTGGTCTCCACAGACGGCACCCAGGCAGCAATGCATACCCTTCATCTCACTGTGTCCCCAAAATAAGCACCACTTCTTCCATGTGCAGTTTTACAGTTCCCCACAAGCAAGGCATTTTTTGGTCAGAAACAAACTCTTTTTTTTGGGGGGGGGGGACTAACAAAAACATGAAAGAGGAAACAGGAATCCATGGTGGAATTGCTATAAGGAGACCAACTAACTTTACAGGAAAAAAACAAGAGGTTATCAACAGAGAGGAAGTGTGCTTTCAAAAGCTAAACGATGCTATAGCCACTTATAATCTGTGTGGGCTACGTACCGGGTCAATTTTCATCAGATAAATATGAAGATTGGGGATTTAAGGTTTGATCATAAAAATCATAAATAGGAGAAAAATAGCTACAATAAATTATTTTAATTCAACAAAAAGGGATGTTTCAGCTTACATATAACAGCTATTATTTAAGTTTTTCAGCAAACTACTTGGGGCCTGGCCCTGCATGAACCAGGGTAAGCTCAGATCTCCAGTTGGGAATAACTTAATTGGTTCAGGCCAGTGAAAACCAAACACCAAAAACCAGGCTTCGCTGACCCACCTCAGAGTCAGGTGTTGACCCCTTTGGCTCTTAGAGACCTTTCAGTGGGAAAGTGTGGGAGGTACCGCAGGTTCTAGGAGAGCAAGACCAACCAGCTCTTTGGTGAGGAAGAATCACTAGTCACATTGAACAAAGGATCCCCACTCCTTTCCTAACCACACCTCCTCTCTTAGAGAGATGCTTTTCCAAGAACCACGCACAGCACTCTGCCCCATGCCCATTATTTAAGGAAGTGGATCCTGGCAGGGAGGGAGTGGAGGGATTTGCATTGTATTGGAGATCATGCTTTTAAATCGTGGGAAGATTTGAAATAAGCATGCATCTTTTCCCTTGGCAAAATGTTAAATGGTTCTAAGGACTAATGCATTTTTTAATGAGATATAATTCATGTACCATTACATTCACCCTTTGAAAGGATACAATTCAGTGACTTTTAGTATATTCCAAAAGTTATCATCATCCTAGAAAGATGTCACACACCCATTAGCAGTTTCTCACTCTTGGTTCCTTGCTGTCCCCAGCCCTGGCAGCCACGCACTGGTGAGCTGTGTGAGTGAAGAGCGACAGCCTTCCTGGGCATTGTACTCTCAGTCCTAGGTGGCTTTCTATGTGTGTATTGGAATTTTTAACATCAAATTTAAACCAAGGACTTTGTAAGTATTCTGAGTTATAAAATACTCTCTTTTATATAGAACTATTTTTGTCACAAAAATGTTTTGTTTTACACATAGAAAAATAGATTTTTCTGTCTCCACCAAAGACTGAAAATTGCCTTTTTTCCCTAAATTAAATTCTGCTCTTATTTCAGAAGTGAGAAAAATCAATACTCCAATATTTTAAAAGTACAAACAACCAGAGTCTTTATTAACCATGGGCTATCACACTCTCCTTCTCACTTCTAAAAAAAAAAAAAAAAGTGCTACAGAATGTGAGAGGGCCAAGGCCACGCTGCCTTGTTCTACAGATGAGGACACAGAACTAACATGGGCTGGTGACATGTCCACAACCACAAGCCTAGTTAACAGCAAAGCCAGACCCTTACCCTCTTTATCAGTACTCTAGTATTAAATATCAGAAGGAAATGCTGTCATAGGTTTTGTCAGCTCCTGCATGAATCTAATTATGCCCATGAGTTTCTTCTACAGCTTTGATCTGAGCAAAAAAACATTTACACATTATCGTT
This sequence comes from Myotis nattereri, assembly GCF_964212035.1. Lineage (NCBI taxonomy): Eukaryota > Metazoa > Chordata > Mammalia > Chiroptera > Vespertilionidae > Myotis > Myotis nattereri. Next base: position 49,210,124 of record NC_138087.1, read on the forward strand.
TAAGACCCTGTAAGGACAAGACAAGTATATTTAACCAGGGAGCCCAAATTGTTCATGGGAACATAGCGAAGAAGAGCCGAGGTTCTGGAGGGACCCACAGCAAGGTCCAGATCTCCCACATGTAACTCTCCATATGACAGTGTCTATAGGCTGCACCACGCCATGTGAGAAGCAAATAAGTCACACACATTCTGTACTCCGGAAATGAAGACTTCACAAGGCAAGGTGTTTGGGGTTTAACCCTTGCAACAATTCTTCATGTGGGATGACTGTTTGGAACTGCTCCCACTCAGGTTGGTAATGGACTTGCTGTCATCCTCATCAGTTCTTTTTTTCACTTCCCTGGAGAGACAGAGAGAGAGAGAGGTAGAGGCAGAGGTAAAAGTAGAGGAGGTAGAGGGAGGATTACTGAGACACAACCTCAACCACAGATGGCTCTGTGGAAATAAAAGCAGCACTGCTGAGCACTGCCATCCAGACACTGGTGTAAATGCTTTCTAGGTGTTAACTTATTTAATCATCACAAGAACCATATGGATTTGTTGTGCCCCTTGTTACATTGGATATATGAGGAGCTCCCTGAGGTCACACAGCAGGAGAGGTGGTTCAGCTGGGATTCACAGCATGCAGGCTGGCTCCAACTCCAGCATTCTGAGCACCAGGCTGCAGACTCACACATGCACACACTCATGCATATATAGGTGCATACACATGTGTACACACACATGCACACTCACACATGCACACACTCATGCATATATAGGTGCATACACATGTGTACACTCATGCACACTCACACATGCATGCACAGAGCACACATGTACACACATGTGCACACTCACACATGTATGCACAGGTGCATACACATGTGTATACACACATGCACAGTCACATATACATGCACAGACCCACATGCACAGGTACATACATATGTGTGCACACACAGACTCCTCTCGCTCTCTTCTGTGGTTTCATATGCTTTAGTCTGCCACACGCACAGCCTACTACTTACTACCCTAGACCAGGCTCCCATCTCTGGCTGATACTTGCTGACATTAACAAGAAGCAATGATGACTTTGTAACCATTCTTTAATTATACATGATCATGGAAGTAACAATGGATGGTTAAAATCCAGGAAAAAAATCTTCCTAAATAGCTTCCTAAATTTCTTTTAGAATTAACAGACAGTGTGGGTGTCCTAGCATCTCAATAGAAAAATTGCGAAATTGCATTTCTAAGAGAAACTTTTCCTGGGATTGAGAGTTTTTCTAAGAACAAGCAAAGTAGCTCAGGGTGTCACATTTCTGGCCTCCCTCCCAAAAGGAATCCTTCAGATGGTGCACATCCAGAAACCCATCTCCTTCAATTTCATGACATGATGCGGTGTGGAAGGCACCATGCTGGGAGTTATCTTATGAGATGTAAATCGAGGACGTATATGTTTTGCATTTTACACAACATTCTAAAGGCTGTAAAACTTTTTAAATATTCATTTAACCTGGGGAGACTATACCATTTCCATTTAAGACTTAGGCACTTTGACAAGCAACTTTGAAGATGGAGTATAAAGCCAATTATAGTCTTTACACATTTTCTTTCTTTATAATGTTCATACATAACACACTGCTGATAACTAAATTTTAGAGACCTTAAACCAGGCCATAAGCAATACAAACAATAAGAAACTCAATGATAAGCGATTCACAAGTGCCCTCATTATTGAAATGCTGTGCACACAGGTGTTTTACATAAACCCAAGCCTGTGTGGAAGCTGCACCATAAACAGCTGCAGAAGCAAATGGGGAAGGCCGGTTACAGCCTCTCCCATCTTTATGATATAATAAAGAAAATCGATCCAGCACTCTGGGTGTGACCACGGCAATTTGAAGCAATTTAACTTTAATATGACCCTATGAGACAATTCAGCGTTACAGAGCGATTATACTATTCAGGGGAGTATAGATGATTGTATGTACAATCAGACTGTTGGATCTATATGGGGCCTGGGAGATCATTTCCTTCAGCCCCACCCTCATTTTACAGATTAGAGAAGCCTACAGGACGATAGGGAACTGTTCAAGACTTTACAGCTATTCAGGGGTAGATATAAGGCTCGACTTTGAGCCTCCTGACACCACAATCCTTCAACATGCCGGGCAGCAGCCCACAGCCAGGCACAGGGCCTGCTCAGCAGGCCCCTTTCCTGCTCAGACAGAGCAGCAATTAAGCACCACACTGCCTAAGGCTAAGATAGCACTGAACCCCTGCCTAGCTTTGGGCCCAATCCTGCTCTAAAGCAGCAGTTGCCAACCTTTTGGACCTCACAGACCACCAGTTGGTGACCACTGCTCTAAAGACCTGCAGGCCCTTCCTATACCCATCTGCCCCCCTGGGCACACACCACCAACTGCATCCAGGAATTCTCATGTACATTTTAATGAAACACCAATACAACCATCTGAGAAAAAGAAAAGGGAACACCTGCCAACTCAACAAGTATTCCATCTTTAGTTCATTTCATTAATTCTTCTCCCTTCCTCATTTACTAACTATATCCTGTTTGACCAAAATAGCTGTGCACCCAAAGGTGCATGGAATCCATTATTTCACCTAATTTCTGAAGGTTTCATTTTGGCTCTCGACAAATGTGATATTATCCCATAATTCTCCTACTAAGAAAAGGCAAAAAAAAAATGTAATTCACTTGACTTTATATGTTTAAATATTTGTTTGCCTTTTATTTTCTACCTGTTCTAGGTCGTATTCAAAGTTAGCACTGTTTTTGCTTTAAATAAAAATGATTTCCAGATTTCCAGTGTGGTGGGGCAGGTGGTTCTCTCTCTTGGATTAATGTCAAAGGAGATAATGTTAAAAGACTCTGAGTTGAAGCTCAGAGGCATCTTTCAGGTCCTGCCACAAACCAATTCTAAGTAGATCATTCAAGGTCCTGGGGGCCCTTTCCTGATTTTCCCAGGCCACAGTCTCCCCAGGGCCCCAGGCCAAGCCTTCTATTAATAGAATTCTATTCTAAGAAGCACTATACACAAAAAGTCACTAATACAAAAGCAGAATTTAAAACACTGAAAGGTATTTTAACTGCCAACATATACTAGCAGAAGAGGCCAATTATCTTACTAAAGTCAAGATTCTTGTAAAACCTCACAAGCGATCAGTAAAAGCACTATATACCTAAAATTACATTTTTGCTGTGTCAGCAATTAAAGATCATTGGCCTGGATTTTGTTAACACATACTTTTTTTTTCTTTCTTTCTTTCTTTTTTTTCCTTTTTTAATATTTAATCCCTTTAGGGCACTAAAGAATCATCTTTTCATTTGTGGCAGAAAACTAGGCAGAAGAGATAAACATAACATACCATGTTATTTCCTAAGAATACTCTAAGGAGTAAAACACATTTATATCCAAGTTCCTCAATAATGAAATATTCTAATCTACATTCCAAAATGTTATTAACACCATTGCCTTAGCTAAATAATTACTTGTGTAATAAATAAAGTGCTTCCAACGGGCATATACACAATTTGTTTTACTGAGGTTTTCTTTCCTTTACCCTGGAAAATGTCATAATACTTATATTCATAATAGTTTATTTTAAACACTATTATATTCATAATAGTGTTTAAAATCTGGTTCCTATAAATAATTCGTACAAGTCAACTATTAGCTTTGTGGTGACATTATGCAAAAACATCAATGACACCTCAGATGCACCTGCTTTGTTTGGCAGTAAAGGTATGCTTGCCAATGTTCACAGTGATTGTGCAGCATTGCCAGTTTTTATAATATCTACATCTAATTGTTTCTCTAACCCCTACTGAAAGACAAAACAGTGTTTTCCAATGTAGAGTCATGCCATGGTCAAGAGGTTTGACATGAGAACCAACTAAATGAAAACTCAAGTCTACATCCAGTTTTCCAAATAAGAGACAAAGCTTTACCGGGCAAGATGGAGGACAGCTTCCACTATATTCGAACCATCTTTGGCACTTGTTTCACAGAATAATGCCCCATAGTTCTGTGGAAAAGAAACAGGCACTATTAAACAAAGCCTTTGTTTAGGTTTCCTGAAAGTTTAGCTTATAATTAATAAACAAGATAAAAATATTTTCCTGTTGAGTACACTGAGTGAGTAGTAGCTAAGAAGTTTGATTCAGAGTTTCAATAATTAAAAAGAAATGACTAGTTTGAACCTCATTATTCTAGAAATAGTTCCTAGACATGGTAGTTTTCAGTTTGCATTTTTAAAAACCACAATACAAAATTTCATGTTTTAAGATACTTATTTCCAATAGTTGCACACATGCTACCCAATGTTTGCTATCGAATCATTTGAGAGAGATAAAAAATGATCACTTACACTCAGGAATGGAAAGTCCATCAAAAGTATGTCTGCTTTTGGCCAGCAGCTAACGCATGTCCCCTTTTACACTATCCTTTCCTATCAAGATTCAGCAGCCTGCATGTGGCTAAACCAATGGACACTTTCTAGTCCTTTATTATTCAACCTTCCAGAGGGCATGTGTGTGATCACTGATGCTATCACTCTCCTGCTTCCAACCCCTCAATGCTTCCCTTCCAGTCAACTCATGTTCAAATGCTTTACAACGGCCAACAGGACCTCGCTCGTATGTGGCCTCAGCCAGCCTCCCAGCCTTACCTGCCACCATTCTCTCTCACTCATGATGCTCCAGTTACCGTGGCCTTCCCTCATTTCCCCAATGCTCCAAATGCCCCCCATCTCAGGGCCTTAGCACCTGCCATTCCCATTGCCTAAGTTACCCCTATACCCACCCACCCTCTTCCCCAGACTGACTCCTACCTACCTTTGGATCTTAGGTAATTCTCCCTTGAAGTTAAGATTGTTTCCTAACCCTGAAAAGGCTCTGTTAGGTCTTCCCGTTATAAAACCTCAGAGCCATCTGTATTCTTCCTGCATAGCACTGATCACAATTACGACTGATAAAGTTACTTTTGTGTGTCTTTATCTAACAAGCAGGAGACAGTTTCCTTTAGGAAAGGAGAATATCATGTGCTGTGGGCCTGGGTGTGGGTCACACAGTCCTGTGGGGGGTAAAGGGAGGGTGTGAGGGCTGCTCTGGAGCAGGGAGAGAGAGAGGGCTCAAACAGTGGGGAAACCCCACTGTGGGACCTTTGCCCACAAGCCCCCAGATCCATAGAAAAATCTATTAAAAAATCACAAAATGAATGGATTCCTCGTAGAAATGGGTAGTGCTGCTGCTGGGTTCTATAGTTATGATGATATGGGGTGAGGCAGAGAATGCCTTTCAGGAAACAGGAGTGTATACGTGACCAGATCATAAGTAAGCAAACCTTGGAAACTGAGAAAGCATGGGGCGGAAATAACACTGGTAAGGGGACAGAAATGATGGGATCTCTAAAGTGGCATGTGAGGTCTCTAGAGTCTGACATGGGATTATATGCGTTTAATGTCTGTCTCCCCCAGACAATAAACGACAGGAGGACAAGGACCGTCTTTTTTGTTCTCTGTTCTTTGCTCAGCACACAATGAAGTGCTTGCCACATGGTAGACACAGTTAAATACGTTTTGCATGAATCTCTTCTGTATTCATTGCCTAGTTTTGATGCTTATCATATTTGGTTCACAGTTCCAAAATTTAAAACAAGCATGATCTCCCAACTCAGAATAGTGAAATTCAAACTTCTTTTTAAAGTGCACATGGATTAGCTACCAAGAAGCCTTTCATGGTGCTGATGACAGACAACGATGATAGCAGTGTCCCATGAGACTGTGAAGGTTGTGAACTCCGCATCTGATCAAGGAGCATCTGATTCCTTGTAGGGTAGGACAAGTCATAAGGGGGCCATGAAGCATTCTGACACAGTGATAATAATGGGATGGTAAACACTGCCCACAGTAGTCATTTCGGCAGGAATAAGCTCCATCCTCTACACAAATAAAAAACCAAAAATAATTCTAGACTGTTCCAACTAAACACAACCTTACAGGGGGAAACATACACAGCACAAAAGTCTTCCTATTCTCTTCCCACCAGGTGATGCATTGCACCATCTTCTGCCCCTTGGCATAGTAACCCTCTGGAACCAAGCCCATCTTTTCAAAATAGGACACCCGTCCTTTTTCCTTTAGCTGGAGACAAGGACTAGAGAAGGATTCCAAGAACTGGGTGCGAGTGAGGAGGAAGACGTGATCATTCTGGCTCCGCTTTATCAATGATAGGCAGTGGGAGGGAAGGATCGAGTGATCGATTTACATCTATGAGGGATTTAATCCTTGGGCAATTACGTGAATTCATAATGTGGGGGGACAATGAGAGTTCTTCCTGTATAAGGACAGGAGCCCCATTAAACAGGGTGCAGGCTCATCAAAGAACCGCTTAAGCAAAGGTGGACAAAAGCAAAAAACCCCTTCCAACCCGGACCCGCTCTCACTCTTACCATGGCCAGCTTTTCTCCAAAGTACGCTGGGACGCACTTCTCTCCCTCTGCAGCAGCAGACTCACGAAGATCAGCCTTGTTTCCCACCAACATGATAGGGATACTCTCGGTGGCTGCATCCTACCACAAGGAAAAGGAAAAAAGTGCGCACACATCAAACACTGGACACGTGAGGACAATGACGACAGCCGCCGTGTCCAAAAGTCCCTGTGTGCCACATGATGGATCAACACTATCTTTAAACCCCCATATCTCTAAAAAGAGCTAAGCACTTTCCCGTTGCCAGGTGAGGACACTGACATTCAAAGGTTTTAAATAGGAACTTGTAAGGGCCTGGGCCAGGGTCTAAATTGACTGTATCCCCCTTCCTGCTACACAAACCAATATAAGCTCAAGAAGCATGACCTCATCATTTCCTACAACTTCCACGGTGCACAACAGTGATTACACGTCAACTTCATTATCCCAGATACAAAACATGTAAGTAAATCCCTCAGCTACTACGGGACCAAAATGGACTTTGAAAGTTCCGCACTCGCTGCTCTCTGGTTTACAAGGAAAGCAAAGTAAGAAGGTCCTAGAAGTCAACATTTTTCCTATGAGGAGTCAGTTACCACTCTACTCAAAGTAACAGCTTCTCAGGTTACTGCTTCCAAAACAGCCCATGCCAGCTGTCACACTGCCCCCCATTCTCAGTGGAGCTGGGGTGGAAGGGCAGATGTGAGAGGCAGAGCTGAGTTTGAGACCCCTCCCCTCCCACCTCCTGGCCACTCACTGGCTGTGTGAAATCAGGCCAGTCTTTTCATGTTTTTGCCTCAATATCCCTATGTGTACAATGAAGAGGTTAATTAAAGGCACATCCCATCTCATGAGCCTATAATGAGAATAAGAGAATATAACCCGCATCGCACAGGAAAATGGGTTTCTGGTTTCTAAACAGGAGAAGTGGCAGCCCTGGCTAAGACATTACTCTTTGCAATCCCTAAGGACACTCAGGTGCTCATTCCGTTTGGTGCCGTACCCGACACAGGATCAAGAAATAAGCCTAAAACATAATGAAGGTATCTTTGACTTCCCTTCTCTTCACAATCCTTGCCTCTAACTGAAGGCACCACCTGGGTGTGGTAAGGGCAGATGAGAGAGGGAGTCAAAGGCCCTCTCTAAACCTACCCCACCCATCCACTAGTGCAGTGATGGCGAACCTATGACACCTCTGACACGCGAACTCATTTTTTGGGTTGATTTTTCTTTGTTAAATGGCATTTAAATATATAAAATAAATATCAAAAATATGTCTTTGTTTTACTATGGTTGCAAATATCAAAACATTTCTATATGTGACACGGCACCAGAGTTAAGTTAGGGTTTTTTCAAAATGCTGACACGCAGAGCTCAAAAGGTTCGCCCTCACTGCACTAGTGTGTTAATTAATTGTGTTCTTTGACACTCTTCTAGGGACTAAGGGATATCACTGGGAAGCCATTAAGCAAATATTCTCTTAAGTTAGCTAAGAATCCAGCGTCTAAATGACTTCCCCAAATCACACAGGTAAATATCTCCTTCAAGTCTTGACTCAAATAACACCTTCTCGGGAGGCCAGGGCCACACTAATGAAAACTGCATCCCGCTACCTCACCAGGAGGCCCTTCACCCTGCCTTCTTTTCTACTATAACATTTATCACTTTCATCATTCTACTTATTTTATTCACTTATGTTTGTTTCTTGTTATGTCTCTCTTCCTAAAGTACAAGCTCCATAAGGATAGGGCTCTTTATTAACAGATATATCCCAACAGAGGAGGTAACCCCAACATATTTTTGAATGTGTAAAAGTCAGGATGAAATCTCATGTCTCAACTGTCTCCATTCAACTTTTACCCAAACATTCAATCAATAAATTATTCATGACAGAGAAGTAAAATGGGCATAATTTTATTTTACACATGATTTTATAATAATTTGTAACCTAGTACTTTTCAATTAGTGTATTAATTATTAATTCAGAGGGTCTACTCACCACTGGCATTCTACTTCCTCTCAATCCTCTGCTCTATCACACAATTAGTTATTTATACAGTGGCCATATAAATTGTCCCTGCAGAATTTCCTCGAATTGGAAAGGGTGAGCCATGGCTAAGGTTCATCGCGCCCATTATTTTTCTAAGATGAAAGTTAAATGCCAAGTGGACTCCAATTTTTTCTCTATAACAAATTCAGTAATTCATCTTGAATACAGTTTTCTTACTCTTCGGACCCTGTGAAAGGTGCTACCAGCAGCTGAAAAGGTCCTTACCCTGTACGGGTTGTTCAGCAAATTAGGGCAGAGGCACACACTACAGCTGGTCACTACGGGCTCCTTCAGGGCCGTGGCTGGCCCTGCCTTTTATACTTCCTTTTCTTGAGCATAATCCAAAGATTTAAAATGAAAACTAGTTTCAACAATTTTAACAAGTTCTGCTGTAATCTTAACTACCCATGTGTATGAGTTAGTTGGAATTTTCCATTATTCTCTGGGCTCACTGCTCTGTCCCAGGGAGGTCCACTTGAGTACATGCCTCTCCTTCATGAGCTGACTACACTTCAGATTCCTTTCTGGACTTCAAAAGCTTCTTCTCACCCTGATGCTTTATCAAGGGGGCAACCATATTGAATCAGAAGGTCCCATTCAAGCCCCCATTCCAACCCTACCCACTATATAACTACCAGCCAGTGCCATATACTTCCTATGCCTCAGGTTTCTCATACTAAGTGCAAATAATACTATGTTTCCTCCTTTCTCAGATATGTTACTGAGATGAATATAACATGGAAAATTTTTATGAAATAAAATTATTATATAAATGCCTACACATTTCACTGTATTTAAAATTTTAAGTCATGATATTTTAGTAGGACAATATGCACATTTATTTATCACTAAGTTTTACTGCCAATTACAATGTCACTTCTCATATCACTTTTTTTGTACAGGGTATGAAATAAGCCCAAATGAAGAATTCAGAAACAAACTGGAGATCAGACAAGAATAAGTTCTCTGTTTAGCTACCTCTGCACATAATGCCTATTAAAAATTATAGATAATAGACCTACTTGAAAAACTGTATTAGCCATTAGTTTCAGGTATGTTTCTCAAGTAAGTATGCTGAACCAAAGCTTAAACTATTGTTTTATGTTGATTAATAACTGTTGGCAGCACTCTAACTATGGTCAAATAATTTCCCACTTTTAAAAATTATTTACCAAAGGAAATGAAAGCTCCTCAGTTCAAAAGAAAGCACAAATAGTACCACACATGTTAAAAATTCCAACTGGTTTTTCAGTGGTGCCTTGGGATGTGTAAAGACCCAAATCACTACTGGAATAAGGGAGAAAACACAGTTGTGATAGAATGAGGGCCTCGTACCTGCTCATACCAGGTGCTGTCTCACCTGTGTGTCTAGTGCACATGGAAGCACCTGTACTCATCCAACCATGCTACACACCCAGACCCTGTACACAACCAGTCATGCTACACACCCAACCTCTGTACACACCTAACATGCTACCCACCCAGCTCTGTACACATCCAACCATGCTACACACCCAGCCCCTGTACACACCTAACATGCTACCCACCCACCCAGCTCTGTACACATCCAACCATGCTACACACCCAGCCCTATAATATCCAACCATGCTACACACCCACCCCAGCAGCTTCGTTTGTAAGAGCTGCTGCTTCCCAGGTGACCTGCATTTCCATTTGCTTCTAATTTTATCTGTAAGAAAACCCAGAAGTGCCCTGGCCGGTTTGGCTCAGTGGACAGAGCGTCGGCCTGCGGACTGAAGGGTCCCAGGTTCGATTCCAGTCAAGGGCATGTACCTTGGTTGCAGACACATCCCCAGTGGGGGGTGTGCGGGAGGCAGCTGATTGATGTTCCTCTCTCATAGATGTTTCTGGCTCTTTATCCCTCTCCCTTCCTCTCTATACAAAATCAATAAAATATATTTTTTAAAAAAAGAAAACCCAGAAGTTTTATTCCCAGAAGCTCCTTTAGTTGTGTCCTTGGCCTTGCAGGAACTTGCACGGCTACTGAGAGAGAGCAATCCTGCCGAGTGCCCCTGGGAACTCTGCCTCCAACATCCCCTTCTCTGTCACAGCTTGGATCAATGGGTTCTCATCACATTCCTTTCAACGAGGAAGAGAACCAGCATTTTCCAGCATGGTCTATAGCTCCCCAGGCAATTTCCTGTCTCTCTGCTTTGATTTCTTACCTCAATCATATCCACCCATTCTCGTACGTTAAGAAAGCTTTTCTCACACGTGACATCATACAACAGCAAGACTCCATCTGCTCTTCTGAAGTAGGACTTGGCAATACTTCTGAATCTGGGTAAGAGAGAAGCACTTACAGCACGGATCTAATCAGTCTGTTTGCTGCTGCTCCATTCTTCGTCTCTTCTGTGCTCACTCACCTTTTTCTCATCTTCTCTAATAAGCCCCAAGTGAAAAAATCTGAGGGCAATGTATCACTGTAAAAGTCATCTCTGAGGCCCAGACTGACCCAGTGACAGATAACAGGATGAGAATCTGGGCTACTGATTTTAAAAAGCCAATCATTTGTTCCACCAAACAACCCCAAGAATGTCTACAAACCCCAAAACATAACCAGGACAAGGATGACACTGTAATTTCTGAAAGTTCCAGCCTCAGCTAAAACCTACCAAAACCCATGAGTAGGACATAGAGAAGGGTGGAAGGAGACACACATTAGAGAAAATGGTCTTCCAGGCTTGAGGAGGGTGGGAGAACAATGTGGATGCCACCATGCACCAGGCACATTACATACATGGAGGTGAGGGACTCACTAAGGTAAGAGCACACTGCAACCTACATGTCTTTCTCTAAATCAAGTGCAATATTTCATATTGTCTTAGTTAGGGCCATGTCAGCCACAAGTATTTTTTAAACGTTGGAATGCTCAGTCGGCTGCAGAACAGGAGCTCCACGTGGGCAGGTATTTGTGTCCTATTGCGAAGATTCAATAATGAATCTTAGCAGCCTAAATGGTGCCTGGTGCAGAGGTAGGTAGGCACCCCATACTTACTTGTTGAACAGCTGGATAGATTCTGCTCCCAAAGAGTTAGACAATACTAAAACCGACAGGAAATCCTTCTGGTCAAGGGCAATAAATGCAAGATGAGGTACCATCACCAGGTGCGACTCTGCTATTTAGTTTGTGCCTCTGCCCTGGAACCAAGGGAAGCTGTCTTCTATTGTGCCCCCTGAGCAGCTCCTCACGCTGTCACTGCATTCAGAGGTGTCATCTCACTAAATTCTCTAGTTAGGAAACAGGCCCTCTCTTTTCCCAACTGAACACAAGCTTCGTAGAAGCTTAAGATCCTTTTTCTCACACAGCTGATAGATGAGTGAAAGAGGTAAGAAAGTGAGCATTCTTGAAATTCTAAGGTACCATCTAACTGTATGGTACCTTATAATTACATAGTGATAAGCACAGAAAACACGGAGTGGGCTGCGAAGCTTGTCTGTGTAAGCCTAAGCAGGGCCCAAGCTCTCCGGAAAGCACTTGCCTCTCCTGACCGGCCGTGTCCCAGAGCTGCAGGACTGTGCGCTCTCCATCCACAATGAGGGTCTTCATCTGAAAGTCAACTCCTGCAAAGGAATAGAAGAGAACACGGAGAACAGGATGTAAATCATTCCACTGGTTTTTACTTTCAAGTTCTCTTTAGATGAGACAGGAGTCAATAAAGCAAAGAGCCCAGGGAGATGAGAGAAATGAGCATGGCCTTCATCGAGAGTGACTTCACATACGAATTATCAGTCAGACCCCACAACTGCACGGGATGCACTATCTGCAGGCTGCCTGACTTGGGGAAGAATCTAGTCTATGGACAAAGGGGAAAAATCTATGCTCTATCTGTCATGTAAGTAGGGAACTGTTATATCTGTGTGCGCATGTACATAAATATGTGTAGGTGTATATATGTATATGATTATGTACATATGCCATATATACATATATAGCAACTGAACCGCATACTGGAGTCTTTTTATGAATCAAATTGAATTGAACCTTTGGCTTTGTTATTTTGAGTGGTCTAAATAAAGAACCATAAATTTACAAAGATGCCCACTGTGAAGAGGGTAACCAATCTTTTCTAACTTTTCTGGTTATCCAAATAAGAACATTTTAGATACACAAGAAAAATAAATGATAATTTGCATATCTTCAACTCCTTCTACTGATTATTATGCAAATTTGGGAAATTAGGCATAATTTCTGCCTTCTTCTGAGAGGTAATACATTCCATTGTTAAGGAGGGAGGTAGCAAACTTGTATGATTTTGACTACAGTGACAAACAAGCCATCAATAATGTCCCTTTACCAATGTCAAACGACATCTTATGAGAAAAGCTTTCCCTGGCCACACTGCATAAAAGTATACCTCTCCCTAAACCTCTTTTTTTAAAAAAATTATTATTTGTTTTTCATCCATTTCCCTCCTTTGAGATGTAAACTCCTTGCGGGCTGGGATGTAGTCAACTCTGTTCATTGTGTATCCTTAGCACAGGAGTCCTCTAACTATTGCCCGCAGGCCACATGCAAATACAAATGCTGTATTTGTTCCCGTTTTGGTTTTTTACTTCAAAATAAGATATGCGCAGTGTGCATAGGAATTTGTTCATAGTTTTTTTTTTTTAAACTATAGTCCGGCCCTCCAACGGTGTGAGGGACAATGAACTGGCCCCCTGTTTAAAAAGTTTGAGGACCCCTGCCTTAGCACCTGTAACAGCAATTGGCTCACAGTAGGACTCAGGAAATGTTTGCTGAATAAATGAACTTGTCCTCTCAGGCTCTAAGCTTAACCTGTCATCAACTGCTAAGTAGATACCTCTGTCCTTTGTCAGTCTCCCTTTCCTAAAGCTAGGCCTTCGCCAAAACAGGAGAGGACCATTCCATAGACAAAGACACACACACACACATCTATCTATATGTATGGGGAGAGAGACTGACCTGTGTATCTGTGTACACAACCCCTCAAGAAACTAAAACCAAGCTAAAAAAGTCATTTCTCCATTAAAATCTGAAAAAGGAATCATACCCAGTGTGGCACTTGTATTTCCTCGAAATTCATTCTTGCAAAGTCTCATGAGGAAACTAGACTTCCCCACTGCGGCGTCCCCCGCGAGCACGATCTTGTAGGCCTTCTGTGAGCTGGAAGACCTGTTCTCATCCGCCATGTCTGTCTAGGGGTAAAAGACACAGTGGGTGACAAAGGGGGTGTCAGTTTCCTTCCTAACTAGTTACAAGACACAGAAAATTATTTTTGTTCAGGAACCACCTACCTGGGGTGAAAGTGCCAAGATGGGCTTTCTTGGGTAACTAGCAACGCTGCCTTCACTAGCAGGGGGCTTCCAGTCTAAGACCGAAGCCACACCATCTGAACCATACGTCTCTTCATCCCTTATATCAGGAACCTGTTTTTTAAAAAAGTTAGCTGTTAACGCCTCTCATTACACATATGCATCATAGGTTCAAGAGAAGAAACAGATACAGCTGAATGTGTAGTCCATGCTGCTATGGAACAGAGTGCCCCACAAGTCAATCAATGAGGATTTCTCCTTAAATTAGTGGAGGAAAAAAAACCATTCTACCTGTGTTTCATAGTTATAACCTTTAAAATGGATTCCCATAACAGATCAAAGTCAAACAGGGTGCCAGATCTCTATGGAGGATGAGCCTAGGGGCCCTAGGAGAGCAGTGATTCCCAGGGCTTACGTCTGTGTCTGAAGCATCGCCAGCAGAGCTCTCCCGCATGCCGTGCGACCTCGGAAATGCTCTCGGGTGTTTGTATTCCACCTCCGAGTCGTATTCATTGGAATCTCTCAGGGTGGACAGGCCACTGTCGAAGCAGCTCTCAGGCAGGCTGTCAACTTCACAATTCACCCTCTGCATAGGATCGCAGAGGGCCAGCGAGTCACAGTCCTCATCCACGTAGGAAGAGCGGGAGGACCTGGGGTAGAGGAGAAGACTGGTATCTGAGGGCTTCAATGCTCGAGACCACAGGGGCAAGAGTGGACTCAAGACCGACACTCGCACGTTTGCCAAGAATCACAGTGTGTTCCATGATTAAGCATCGGGAGAAATAAAACATTCAAAGCCATATCAGTTCATTCCATGCAACAGTCAATTAAAATAAAGACACTCAAGCATTTAATAAATGAAAGTATTTTTCTAATCACCTTTACTAGTATTTCCTGATTAAAAAAAAAAAAAAAAAAGGTTCCCAGAATCTAAATGCAATCTAAAGTTGCATTAAGAAAAATAAATGGCCCTAACCGGTTTGGCCCAGTGGATAGAGCGTTGGCCTGTGGACTGAAAGGTCCCAGGTTCTATTCCAGTCAAGGGCATGTACCTTGGTTGCGGGCACATCCCCAGTGGGAGGTGTGCGGGAGGCAGCTGATCGATGTTTCTAACTCTCTATCTCTTTCCCTTCCTCTCTGTAAAAAATCAATAAAATATATTTTTTTAAAAAAGAAAAATAAATGTAGAACATGTGAACCTTTTCCCTCTCGTGTGGTCAGACCACATGCTGAACAATGCATCCATTTCTGAATAACATCTCTACTTAAAAGGGATGCTGATAACCTGGGGAGTGTGTATGGGGGGAGGGGAAGGCAACAGTGATGACATGAGACTCAAAACCCTCCAATATGAGAAATGGTTCAGTGCACTCAGCTTAAATCTTAATGGTTTCGCTCTTCAAATAAGCGAAGGGCTGACACGAGAAGAAGAATACATTCCCTCAGGTTTCCCAAGACAAAATAAGGGCCAACTGGTAGACTTTTCTGAGAGTCATATTTCTAACAACATGGTGAAAAATGACAATTACAAACATGTGGTCCTGAAACAGTTTGGAAGGTGAAATGAGTTTTCTGCTGTGAAATGTCGACACACAGTCTGGAAAAACCCCTACAGGAGAGGTTTCATGCAGAAAGGTTAGAACTTCTGACTTCTGTGGATCTTTCCTCTCATGAAACTCAAACATCTGCTTTTCTATTTATTTTCATAAGAATCTAGTTTTATATTAAAATAAAAACAGTGGCTATAATTTCTTTAGTCCCTGCTACACATCGGACACAATCCTAGCTACTTGGCACACATGATTTCATCAGAAAGGGGCAATGGGCGGGTACATGGGTCTCCAGATATGAGAACTAACAAGAGATGGATATGCTTAGAAAAGACAGGGTGGACTTAATAGAAGTATAAGCTATATAAATCTTAGAAATCAAACTATTTTGGTGCCTTTAGCAAATGTTTAAAATGAACTAAAAAGGTGATTTAACCAATATGCTTTATCTGGTATGTTGCTCACTTACGAGGTATTTTTCTTGGAACAGGAATTTCATACCAAATCTCAATCTACCTAGCTAGCTAGGTGTGTATACATTCTTTTACTATTTCATCATTTATGACACTCTCCTTCTGAAATTGATTTTAGGTTAATCTGTAAGGAACTTAAGAAAACCATTCTCATTATAATATAGTACAACCTACTTCAGCTCCATGTCATTATTGGTCAGAACTTTATCTTTTTAACATACTTGTATCTTTGATAAGGAAAAAGGAGAAGTAAAATCCTGAACTGAGATCATCTCCATGAATGTCTAAACTTTAAATTAAAAATATAGGTACAGATCAGACTTTTTCAAACTCAACTTATATACATACTATTTTAAAAGTAAACTATTCTTTTTTTTTAAAATATATTTTATTGATTTTTCACAGAGAGGAAGAGAGAGAGATAGAAAGTTAGAAACATCGATGAGAGAGAAACATCGATCAGCTGCCTCCTGCACATCTCCCACTGGAGATGTGCCCGCAACCCAGGTACATGCCCTTGACCGGAATCGAACCTGGGACCTTTCAGTCCGCAGGCTGACGCTCTATCCACTGAGCCAAACCGGTTTCGGCAAAAGTAAACTACTCTTACCCACCCAGAGAATATTTTCATTACAATGAAATATGTAAAAATCTAAAACAAGTCATATTGTCATTGGCATTCTTAGAAAAACACAAAGCTAAAACAAATAGACAAGTTGAAATTCAGTAAGGCCACAGAAGTAATAAAATTAAATTTATAATATGCTTTTAACTGTTTATACTAGCATCAAAAAGAAAAGAAAATATTAACTTCTATCAAACTAGTGACTGCCCAAAACGGAACATCAGTGGGACAATGGCATCCCTCTATTCAAGGTGGTGAGCACATAGGTGACAGGGTCCTGTCGCTCTGAGCCTCTGGGGTGTGACAACTTGTCCCTCAGAAGCTATTGTCCATGGGCTCTTAGTCCAGTATTTATGAGCCTTGTTCATGGTATTTACTGTCTTCAAAAATAAATCATGATGGAATTTCTGGAATAATTTTCAGTTAGGCATCTTTTCCCGTGTGCTTAAAACTGACCTTAGATATCAGCCCAGAAAAATGCCATCACACCAACACATTCTTAAAAGTAATCTGTATTTCCCAATAACAGAGCAGTCAGCTGCCTATAAATCAACAAACCATTACAATTTTTTATTTCACAAATCAGTGGACAAAACATCTGCTACATGGATAGAATTTTCTTAAAAGTGACCACTGACCTTCCTGAAAGGGGACTGGCCCATTTTGCTATCACCAGCATATTAAGTACATTATTCTTTAGACTAAAGATCCCCAGGTGAAAAGGAAATGAGCATGAATCAGAATGCTGCATCAGAGATGGAGAGATGGAAACCTGTAGTTTGCCCATTCACTTCTACTTTCGAACCCTGACATACTCCAAAAGTAACCATTTAAGTAGCCGGATGCATGTATGTGTTCACGTGTGTGTTCACACATATTATCTTTCCATTTTTAGTGCTAGATCTAAAGTTACAGTAGGGCCAATATTTCACTTTATTTAATTAAAAATAGAGCTAATGGCAGTTCCATTTTTAATTTTTTGAGGAAATTCCATGTTGTTTTCCATAATGGCTGCACCAGTCTGCATTCCCACCAGCAGGATACTAGGGTTCCCTTTTCTCGACATCCTCACCAATACTTGTCATTTGTTGATTTTTTTATGGTAGCCATCCTGACAGGGATGGGGTGACACCTCATTGTTGTTTTAATTTTATCTCTCTGATGATTAGTGACTTTGAGCATTTTTCATATGCCTCTTGGCCATCTATATGTCCTCTTTGGAGAAGTATCTATTTAGGTACTTTGCCAATTTTTTAATTGGATTTTTTGTCTTCCTTTTGTTAAGTTGTATGAGCTTTTTGGAAAGTAATCCCTTATCAGATGCATCATTGGCAAATATTTTCATGCCACCTGACCCAGTGATCCACTTCTAGGAATATACCCTAAGAATCCTGAAACACCAATCAGAAAGAATATATGCACCCCTATGTTCATAGCAGCGCTATTTATAATAGCTAAGATCTGGAAACAGCCTAAGTGCCCATCAGTAGATGAGTGGATAAAAAGGATGTGGTACATGTACACACTGGAATACTATGCAGCTATAAAGAAAGAAGGATCTCTTACCTTTTGAGAAAGCATGTAGGTACCTGGAGAGTACTATGCTAAGTGAAAGAAGCCAGTCAGAGCAAGACAAGTATCACATGATCTCACTCATATGTGGAATCTAATGAATTTAATAAACTGACATATAAAATAGATCCAGAGACATGGAAACATGGAACAGACTGACAAATTTCGGTGGGAAGGCGGGGGGTGGGAAGGACAGGAAGAGATTAACCAAAGAACTTAAATACATACATATATAATCCATGGACAGATAATAGTGCGGTGAAAGCACGGGGGGTGGTGGGTTGGAAGGGATCAATGGGAGAAAGAGGGAACATCTGTAATATTCTCAACAATAAGATGAATTTTTAAAAAATAGAGCTAAATTTTCACTTCTGGTAGCCTCTGTGACTCCTTTAATACAGTAGAGCTTGGAAACACTAGCCATATTGCTTTTGTTTGGAAAGTGTCCTTTTCCTTGAATATAGCTTACATATTATGCTGAGCTATTAAACATTTACCAAGAATCTCAACATCATATAACACAGTGGTTCTCAACCTTCCTAATGCTGCGACCCTTTAAAAACAGTTCCTCATGTTGTGGTGACCCCCAATTTAATTGTTACAAATTGAACATAATTAAAGCATAGTGATTAATCACAAAACAATATGTAATTATATATGTGTTTTCCCATGGTCTTAGGCGAACCCTGTGAAAGGGTTGTTCGACCTCCAAAGGGGTCACGACCCACAGGTTTAGAATCGCTGAATAACACAACATATACCGGAGTTTGAGTGGTTTCCCTGAAACTCCCTTTACCAAGTCCACTTCTAAGAAACAAGACACAGTTAGGAATGAGGTCAAGGTGAGCTTACATAAAACCAAGTCATGACATCTTAAGGAAATTACTTTGCCCTATCTTCAACATTTTTACTTTAATCTTTATACATATTTCATGTTTCAAAATTTAAAGTAAGTGTAGAAATACAAATTAGTGCCCAAAATATATTCTATTATTTTAATTTACCTCTAAGGAAATTTACTCTCCTTTCAACTTTGATCCAGAATTCAAACAAAATGAAAATAACATACCTGTCATAGCCTGGAGGTTGAGGAGAATGACCATTAAATTTCGGACTGCTCCTAGAACTTGTATTCCCTGGCGATGTATTATTTACGCGCTGAAATGCATAATTATTGTTCCGTTACTCAATGTAAGCATTTTATTTATATATATGGTTTTTAACCTGTAGCACACTAGTTAACTTCCAATGCAATTAAAAGTTTGTTGTCTTACATGAGCAAATGTGAGCACCAAAATCAAGGGGGTGGTGAGGGGATGCAACAACCACATATGGAATCTTCTCCTCCTTGTATCATAAGTCTAATCCCTACCACGTAAGCCATAAAGGGGCTCCCAGTGCCCTAAATCTGCCAGGACTGTGCAATACCAACTTCTTTTGATTTGTTTGTTCTCGAACCATAATCTGGTTTAGTGAGTGACCCTTCCATACCCGAAGCTACACCTATGAGACCCCAAACTTGAAGTTGACCCCCAAAAGAGGGAGAAGAGGCTTTCTCACACACAGAGTCTGGGGAAGGTCCTCAAAATTCCAAACTCCAAAAGGGGCTTAGCTAGTTTCTGCAGGAGGGTTTAAAATCCAAGGCCTCCATCTGATGGTCAACTACCGTAAATAATGCTGTGTGTGTGAGCACACTCCTCAGCCAGAAGCACCCTCTCCCTCCCCTCACCTGGGCAATGTTTCATTTGTACCTCCATGGACTGCCCACTCTCTCTTATGTTACTGCTACCTGTGCACGTCTTACCTACCTGCTACACTATGGACCTGCCAGGGCCCAGGTCACACCTGCTCATCATTCTCTGGTTTCCTAGGCTACCTAACAAGAGCTGGTTAGCCTCTGGGCATTTGTTTCCTCAGAGGGCTAGCACAGTTTTTTAATTTTGGAAAATGCCCCCTTTTATTATATGAAATAGTTTCTCATAATTGTAAGTTCTCCTGAATAAAATACAAGATTTCCATCGATATAGTCTACCACGAGACAGAACACCACGCGTTAGAAAATTCTGCTGCATACCAAGGACCTGTTGAACTTGCTGTAAGTGTTTTCGAGGGCACTCCTTAGGCCGTCGTTGCTGTCGTGCAGCTTCCGGTTAGCTGTTCTGCAGAGTGAGTAAATAAAACATAAATCAACGTGGAAAGTATCAGTAGGGGGAAATGTCACCACTTATTTTCCAGGCTGTGATGTTCAGAAGGTGGAATTACCATCTCCTGTAGCTTCCTACATCTTCCCTTCACACCTCACAAACTGAGATCACAATTCATTACTAGAAGTACAACTGAATGCACGCATCACCTCTCTTTAAAGATCTCAAGGCATGTTAGGAAGGCATTCGCTGTTCTGTGGAACTTCTCTTCCCTTGGGGAGCTCTGTTGTTTGAATAGGTTTCATGCAGGTCTCTGCACACTAAATGCCTGGCCCCGGCTGACACCAGGAGCCACTCTATCGCCCTGTGCACAGCCCGGCTATGGACATGGTGTGTGATGCTAGACTCTTTTCTGGCTACTCGTGCATCCCACTCCTGGCCTGGTGCTGTACCACTGGGCACTGCCGTGTACCTGTTAACGGCTCCGACATTGACTGTGGTTTCAAATCCCAACTCAGGAGGGTCCTTTTCACGTGACTGACAGGAGTTATTTAACCTGCCGGAGCCTCAGCAACCTCTTCTATGAAATGAGGATAATTCAGAACCTCTGTCTTGGAGAGTGGCTAATCTTTCCCCACTGAAGGCTTATTCATGCTTCAGACCTCAGTTCACTTGATGCTTCCACTGGGAACACTTCCTGGGCCTTCCCGATTAGGCCAAAGTTCTCTACAGTATACACATCGCTTCCCTTTGTCCCACCTCTTTCATTCGGCCTTTCATATTTCTATTATTATTGATCAGTTTCTGTCTTCTTCTCTAGACTAGCCCCATTAGGAGAGAGATTCATTTTTCTTCCTACTTGCCACTCTATTCTCAGTCCCCGGCACCTGACCCATAAAAGGTGGTGAGTGAAAATATGCTGAATGAATGAATGAATGAATGAATAGGATTATGGTAGTACATCACTCTGTAATTGCCACAGGGGAGACTTGGAAACCATTCAAAGATGGTGAAAAGAATTTGTCAAGCCTGACCTTACTTCACTGGGGTAAGTGAACCCAGCAGAAAAGACTGCATGGGTAGAAAACAGAGACAGGGAGAGAGAGGGGGAGGTTTCGTGGGGAAGGGCCTCAGAAGCTGGAATTACTGCAACTCAGCTGTGAAGTTGACAGAGCAGGTAAAATATTTCCAATAGGGTGTTTTTTTTTTAACCAAGGAAAACCATACCCAGTTATAACCAGGCAATATAAATTGTGAAAGAAGGACCGTGTAAGCCTGCTGCTGTGACATGCACTACCGTGAGACGCCTGACCACCTCTCAGGTGAGCTGCAGAGAAAGCCGCTAAGGTCAGGGCCATTATTCTAACAGAGGTGTAATAAAGACACGCTGGACACACCACCTGACTTGCTAGGACATAGAGAATGACACTCTAGTGCCTGGGTTTTATTAGATGATTTAGGATTAGAAGCGTCAGACAGCTAAGAGGTTGTGCTAAAGGCGGCACAGCTAGAAGATGCATGAGTGGGCATGAGAACCCAGCCCTTAGCATACAGCACCTGTGTTACATGTGGCACATGTGTTACTAACAAAAAATAAGTAAAATTGTAAATGCAATGAGCATTTTATATGAGAACTTACTGGAGTATTTCAATTTGCCTCTCAAGACTATTTCGATCTTCCGTGTACTCTCGGATTATTTCCAGATCCCTGTAAAATTATATTTTATGTTTGAGTGAGAATTAGGTGATCAGTCCTGCCTTACCCAAACCTGCCCTTTCAAACTCTTTTTCACCTTTGCAAAGACGTGTGTCTTTGACCACGGTTTCTATCTCACCTGTGCTCCCACTTGGTTTCTCTGGGCTGTCAGTAGCCTCCTCTCCTCTTGGGACTCCACAAACACACCACACCCTCAGCTTCCTTGTGCAAGGTGCTGTTCCACCTCATCGCCCACTCTGCACCCACCAGCCCTTCCTCCCCACTCCACTGACCTGGTGCTGTCCTCACTGGGAATGAACCTCTGACCTTCTGCTAAGTCCCTTCTCCTCAATTCACCGTCAGTTCTAACCCTTCCCTGCTCATTCCAAGCCTCATACAATCCCAACCCCAGCTATCCTCTCCTTTCTCATGATTCCTTCTCTCCCTTCCCTGCCCCTACTCCTACTTTCCCTCCTCTCCTCTTCCTAAATCATGGGGAATCCACAGGACCAGGCTTTCTCCATGCACTACAAACTCTCACACACTGATTCCTCTGTTGCTCTATTATGAAGCCCTGGCCTCATCCTCAAGAAGTCCACTCTGAACACCAGCCATTCATAGCCAGCCCGTATTCCATCTCAGCCCCATTTCTAAGCAGATAAACCCCCTCACTAGCTTCCGAAGCTCTCAAGGTATCAAACTTTGTCCACAATAACCTGCACATTTGCTCTCTTAATAAGGCTAAAACTTTTCCAATTGTCTGCAGAAATTTAAGTTTGTTTACCAGAAATTCTGGGCTCTTACATTTTAGTTTTAAACAAGGTTTTAAACATTTTAATTTTTTAAAACTTTTACCTTTCATTTCAAAATGTCTTTTTCCTGTCCAGTGGCATAACCACTTCCCCCAAACCAGGCTTATCTGTCCTTATATTCTTGACCCTGTGTTGGGTACTGCCTCACCTAGAATATCTCTTAGCTTTCTCTTACCATCTGTGAAACGGGGATAAGGAAAGTCCCTGTCTCATTGGGCATTATGTGGACTGAATGTGTTACTACTAAGTACTAGTTAGTACTAGTAAATTACTAGGTACCCGTGTTACTTGCTGATGTTGCCTCTGCTCCCCTTGACCAACACAAACCTATTCCCCCTCCCAAGGTCACCTCAATGGGTCTTCGCTTTTTAACCTTCCTCAATTAAATTTCAAGTTCTCAAAGAGCAGAGACCACAACTTTTACATTTCATATACACATATGTATATAGATGCATTTATATGCAAATGTGTGTATGCATATATATGTACTTTATATTTGCACATATATACAATTTTATATCTCCATATACATATACATATATATAAATACATGTCTCTCTGTGTGTTATTATATACCATACTACAAAACTAAAGCACAGCAAAATAAAATTACTTGTCTAAGATGTCTACTTTTCCTTTTCTTATATTGAAGGGCCACTATTCCTACCTTCAAAGCCCTTTAATTAGCACTAACTCTTGATGTGATATTAATGTACATCAAGAATGTAACATTAAGTACATTCTTCTACTCCCAATTAATTCAATCATTTATTAAGCCCTGCACTGTCCTACACAGTCAATATTTAAACTAATTAATCTGTTTGTATAAAAAATTAAAAACACAAAAAATCACTAGGAAAGCTGATACTTGTTAGGTCTGAGAGAGCCCAGGATCGATTGGATACACGCAGACGTGTGATGAGATAATGGACCCTCCCTGGAATTTCTAACAGATCAGCCTGCCAGACACAGATACAGGCTTCTCCCCGAATCCACAACGACCCCCACACAGATACTGACTCCTTCCTGAATACCCTGCCGACCCCCTGCAGCGGAGACTTCCTCAGTTCATGCCCCCGCCCCTCACCCAACCACAGTATAAAACAAAGTGCCCCCCCTCCCGTGGGCATGAATCCACTGGCCCTGTCTTTGGGGTTCTTGGGTCTCTCAGGGACGCAGAATGAAACCTTTCCTTTTCTTTCTTTTCTGATTGACTCGGCTCTCTTTATTTCCTCGCCGCCTCCTGGGCCACCTAACAATACTAAAAGTAAAATCTTTAGAAAGCAAAGACTATACCAGTAAAGTTAATAAATAAGTCTTTATTATTACATAACTAAGCTTCATGCCCATGGATGGTTACCTAAATAAACATTCCACTCAAACTAAAAAAAAAAATCAGATGTGAAGATTCATACCTTTCAGAATTCAGACTCTGATCAGCGTAATCACTTTTCAAAGCATCTAATTCACTCTGAAGAAAGGCTATGTTTGTCTGTGCTTCCAACAGATCTTTCTTAACTTTCTGATTTTCCTAGAGAAAAGGAACATTGCAGGTCATTAGACTCAGTTTCTTCCACCTGGGAGAAATGAAATAACAAGTAGTGTAACTTTCCCACACACCACTCTCACCCATCCACAAGTCTTCAAATCTTGGTAGTCAAAAAACTAGTTATCAATTCAATGTAACTTGAAATTATGATAAAGTATTAAAGTGTCAAAAATCTAAATCCTCAAAGTTGTGTGTTTGTTTGTTTGTTTTTAATACATAACATTTGGTGCCAAACTCCAACACTCAAGAGTTTGTCATTATGTACTTTGACATGTTATTGGCAAATTAACAGAGACTAAACATTTAAACATCTGTCTTACTAATGACAGCTATGAAACTACTGATAAAAATTCTGTGAAATTAATATATCTATTAATTAATATATCTATTACCATCTAGACTGGCTTCTTTTTACAATAAATCCTATCACCTAACATGTTTACATTTTGCATTTAAAAATAAATGAGTGTGGTTAGAAATTTTCTAAAATGTTCTTTTGGAAATTTTTGGAAATTCTAAAGGAATTAGAATTTCCTAAGTTTTTTTTTTTTAAATAATTTTTAAACTTTAAAAATTTATCTAAGATTTTTTAAAAATATTCACTGAAGGCTACCAGCTCAAGATGGTGAATTGTGTATATGAATTTGTCTTCCTTCCCTTTTGAGAACTCACTGACATGAAATGCCAAAGGAAATAAACCAATAAAAGTTAAAAGAATGGAAAAGAGGCCCATCTGCACTCAGGTGACTTAAACATTTCTGGAAAATGGAAATTGGACAGAAATGTGCAATGATTATGTTTAGGGAACAGCAGTCTAACAGGAAATGTATTTCTGTAAGTGAAAAGGTGATTCTTACCATTGATAAATCATAAATCTGTCTTTTTAATGCAGCCACATCTTCTCTTTGACTTACATGTTTTGATTGTTCTTCTAGCTGAAAGAGCAAATAAAGGTTGTGCATTTACAGACTTACTCTTAATTGATTCAGTTAATTTTGGGAATATCCCTGTATATAGAAATGGGAATTCTAGAAGTCAATTTTCCATAAGAATTTAAGTAATTTAAACATTTGAAAAAAGAGTTTTATTGTTTAATAAATTTTCTTTGAAACAATTAGAAAACCCTTCCTGGAAACCATTCAACGCTTAACCCAATCCTTGCTTTTTCAGTTACATTGCATGTGTCTGGACGTCTATATTCACCTATAGCTTTATCTGCACTTAACACTTTCTATCCTGCATGATAATTATTTGTGAGTGTTCTGCCTGTCCTGCTAGAGTCTAAGATTTTTAAGAACAAAGTGAGTGTCGTTTTCACCTAAGTTTTCTTCATAGTGATTTCAGGAAATTCTTATCAAATGATTGAAATCAGTAAAATTTACGTATGATATGAAAGTAGAGACATGTGCACACTAAAAATTATATAAGTATGTCCATGAGCTCTGCTTGCTGGCTGACTCATTAGTTATTTCCAGACTAAACTAGCTCAAGATCATCTATGACATGGGCAACAAAAATGATTTCCCTACAAACAGCTTATAGCCGTGGGAAATGTGAGGATTTGTGGGTGTCCATTAATTGAATATTTAGGCACTGATCAAAATGAATGCCTTATGCCATTGAGTCTAAGTCTAAGTGCTCTGACACTGGACTTTCTCCATCTTTCAGCTGAAGGTTTCACACACTATGTCATGACTGCACACAGCTGACTGTGAGATGAGCCCTTGACTTTAAAATGCACGCCAACTTCAGAGAAGAAAAACTGAGTTGGCAAAATGAGTTTCTCAGCATCAATGGCTTAGGTAATTGCGATTAAAACAACTGTGTAAACTTCTCTACAGTTCTTTACAGCCTTTAATGTGCTCCCACATAGATCTATGCAAAAGAAAGGATGCCTTTGGAAACATAAAAGTCTTGCCACAGAGTCCAATTTGATCCTGAGATCTGATTCCACCTGCTGCTTCAAAGTGATTCCAAATGTTTTTAGTCACCTATAACTCAGTCACACTGATATCTTGGAGCTATTCCTAAAAGTCTTGTTTCCACATACCTACCTTTTTCAGTTTCTTTATTGTCACCTGTAGATCCCCTACTTCTGTTTCATACTGACGCCTGAGGTCACTGAGGGCTTCCTCAGCTTTGCGTTTTTCCTAGAAGGAAAAAAAAGTGAATTTGATTTAAATAGGCTCTTCAAAATCACAGGTGATAAATGTCTTGTGTCAAACTAAAAATGCTCCCAAGTCTCCTACACAGGGAGGGGGGAAGTAACCACATGACTGCAGATACTTGGCCATTTCCAGAATTGGGACCACAAAGGCTCAGGTCAGGCTATTTTCCCAGCACCATCTATAGCCTACACAGGACAGAGCCAGAAAGCATACTAAAGTCTATGAACACCAGCACTCAGGCCCTCTACTTGCTGCCTCTGAGAGTTAACAGGACAAATGAGTAGGAAAAAGATGACATGTTTTTCTAAAAAAATAAAACCTAACACTAGCTACTGAAAGAAATATGCCTAGTCCTGGCTGGTTGCTCAGTGGTGAGAGCATCGGCCCATGCACTGAAAGGTTGCAGTTCGATTCCTGTACATGCTACACCCAGAGGTGGCCCGGTGCCCTGTCCGTAAGAACTCACTGAATGAATGAACCCCAAACACTCACGTCTTTCCGAGTCTTGTGTTCTGCAGCCTGAATCCTCTGATCCATTTCCTCCTCCAACTCACTCAGCTGCATGGCTGCCTTGTCCTGGGCTCTGAAAGTCAAGGGGTGATGCATACCTTTTATTCTCCTCTTAAACTTGTAACAGGAAAACTTCCACTAATCAATCTCATGCCTTTTATTTTATAAATGAGGAGAAATACAGCATTCAAAATAATAATTGCTGTGCCTTCCACATAATAAAATTAGGTTAGCAAGGTGACCATTTGAATGTAAGAGAACATTAAAACTAGATATTAAATAAACTGAATAGATTAAATAAAATGGCATTCAACTAAACTGTGGCAAAGAACTGATAAATATACTAAACAACTGGGAAGCTGCCAATAAATTCTGAAAATCCTTTTTGCTGTCCTGATGAGCTAGAACCCTAGACCAAAGGAAAAAAAAAGCGCTCCGTGGCAAAGAGATGGCTTGAAATTTCATTATACGAAACACACACTGTTATATGCTACAGCTGGAAGAAGGGAAAGGAAGGAACTCAGCAATTGTTACTAATCAATTCCTTACAGTTATAAATGTAGATACAGTTACCCGTTAGAAAATTTCTTTTATTAATGTAATCAATTAATTACATTTTATGGAGACAGAACATACTGATTTGACAAAAAAGTAAGAAATGGGAGAAGTCTGTTGAGAAGAGTTTCAGGAAAGTTTTACGTAGCAATTGCCCAGTATGGAGACATCTGCCACTCTACAATGGTTGAGGCTTCTGAGTGAGCCCTAACACAATTATTTTTCATTCTCTCTCAGCTATATGTCCAAGTATCTACATTTCACACTCATATATCTTGCCTACTCAACTAGATTATAAGTGACATGAAAGCAGCCACCAGGAGATTTAGAGTTGGTTCACCTGGACCAGTGACATGCAGTTAATAAACAGTAGGGAACAGGACCTGAGTAGAAGACCTCCCATCCTCCAGTTTGCTGGCTTCTGCTACAACATCTCACCTGCTCTTACTTCCTTGCGAGGCAATTTGTTGGTGCATTAGTTTAATTTCTACCTAAAGTCTCAAGCGAACATTGAAGAGTGGGGGGAGGACCTCAAAATAAAATTCTGAATGACTTACTACTGTTTCCTGTTCCTGTTTACTCCCTCATCACCTTACAGCCTGCCCAAGGTTATGTTAACCTGGTATGGAAAGCCAGCTAGTTCTAGTTTGTTTATAAATAACTGCTATTTGAACCCTAGGAATTATGTTTCTCCATAGCGCTGTGGGTGTTGGGGTTTGCTTATTTTTCAATGAACCCTGAAACTGTAAAGAGTGATGCCACATATCCATTTCTCCCTTTCTTAGGACCGGTTTTTCTAGCCCTTCCTTCTAGACATCCCGTCCCAAACATCTGGGTACCTGGGCTGCTTCTGAGTGTGTTCCTTCATCTTTTCTCACTTCTGAGCAACTTTTACTCTTTTTTATTGTTCAGGCTATAACGACAGTGTTTGCCCCAGCAATTCCTAGGAAAATGTCAAGGGTATTGGGAATGTCTACTTTACCCCAGTCCAGGGCCCCTACCAGAACACTGGGTACCCATTCTTCGGGTATAAATACAGACCAAGACTCTCCCCCAATTAAAAAATAGAGGTGAGGATGAAGGGGCCTTAGCGAGGACTGTAAGGAAATGTCCACAGTGGTCATATAAATGCATCAGTGAGGTGTCTAACAGCTAAGAGAGGGGCCTTTAGGAGGCCCGGAGCTCAGGGCAGAGCCTGACTTTGGATCTTACCCAGAGAGCACAGGACGGGGGAGGAGAAAAGCATCAAGACAGCTCCACATCATGTGACATACTCCACAGCTGAGAGCAGCACCAGTAATGAGAACATAAAGAATGCCATTCCTCTTTTCCCTAATGTGTTTACCTGGTACTGCCTTAGAGGCCATGTGTGCGTGAGCGTGTGTATGTGTGTGTGTGTGTGTGTGTGTGTGTGTGTGTGTCCTGCATATCTTTCTGTGAGTCTGTATATGTGTACCTGTGTGTATACATGAGAGTTTGTCTATTTTAACAGGTACTCACTGGACGTTCTGAAAACTCACTATGTGTGTCTGCTAGTCACTTCTCAAAGGAGGCCAACCTGGGGCCCTGACCGACACTCCACATGCTCCAGAGAATCGAGAGTTCTGAGAGCATCTACTGCAAGGCCCCAGCAGACCCGAGGGAGAGGATCAGAGCCAGGAAGTGATCATGTTCATGAGCAACCCCCTGAGAACAGTTCAACTTCTGCATGACTCTGGGACTCTAAAAATAATCCTACTTAACATCAGTGTTCTACAACATGTTCTCTTCTACATTTTCATTCACTCCGGTTACTTCAAAGGGTCAACTGGATAGCCTAATAATTGTGTTGAAGGAAAGAACAGACAGAGGAGCAGCCCTGGCCTGCGCCATGGAGGTGGGGCATCCTATCCAAAGGGCTCGGAGCTGCTGGAGGAACGCACAGCAGCAAGAAGCCTCTGTGGGTGAACCAGGAATGTGACAAACAAAATGTCCTCTTTCCCAACATATGCCAAAGCAGTGTTGCCCTTCCAGGAAGCAAAGAGGCCGATGTTTGGATTACAACACATAGAATTCTGCTTTGCACTGTATGGCATTCTTTATGTTCTCATTACCTTACCGGTTTGCTGTTAAAAGCAGTAAGATATCCTATGTAAGCAGCTATGCCTTCCACAAACCGGCTGTATGACTAAGGGCTTAGCTTCGCTTAGCCTTTCAGTTGGGTAAGGAGGGCCAGAAAGGGGAAAGCAGCATCGCTGAGCATCCACCCTGCGTAGGTCCGGTGCGAGGGGCATCCCCCATGAAGACCTCCATTAAGTCTCCACACCCTGAGGAGGGGAATATTTACAGCCTCGTTTTGCAAATGCAGAAGCTGAGACTCAGGGAGACTAAGGAACCCGTCCAGGCACACACCAGTCAGTGACAGGGCCAGGCTTCAAACACAGCCCTGCCTGCCTCTCCGGATGAAAAGTTTCCCCTACATTTCAAGTGGCTGGACAGAAGATAACACATCTCTCTGAAGTGTTCTGTATGGAATCATGACCCTGAAGAGTTTAAATGACAGGATCACAGTGACCTGCTGACGGATTGCTGACTGACCCTGGGCGGTACTGCTTGCCTCAACTTCCCTCATGCTGCTCAGTTCAGAAGGCCTCAGATTCCCAAGGATCAGGAAGTCCTCCCGTGCCCCAGTGTGACAATGCAGTTCAGTCCATGTGGCCCCTGGGTCAGGGAGCCAGTTCCAGGACCCCATGTGCCACTTAGGAAGGAAGGACTTCAATACCTCTTCACCGCGATGGCCAGGCTTTCCATTTCTGTGCTTTGAAGTTTGATCTCACGGATGAAGTTCTTGATAACGTGTTCATACGGCTGAATCAGTCTCGGCTCCACAAGGTTGATGTTTTGATACAAGGTACTAACTTGCTCTTTCCTTCAAGAAAAAAAAAAAAAAGAGTGACATTAAACCAGGTGAAAAATTAAAAGGCAAATTTTCAAAACACTTTTACAAGAGAGACACGTAAGTAAAGAACCAAGGAAGAAAAAGGCAGCAATAACAGAATGACCTCGTGGGAGGGGCATAGTCAGAGATGTTGTTAATTATTCTCCACAGCTTTTTTTTACAATGGACCAGCAACCTTATAGTTTTTCCAGCATTTCTGAGGTATGACCAACACATAAAATTGCACAGAGTTAGGTTGCACAATGTGATTTGTAAGTGATGATTTAGTAGTAGAAGGTGGAGAACTGTGGAGTAGTGGAAATGCATATGAAGGCGTTGATAGGGAAGGATTTTTTTTTCAGTCAATGCTGGGTTTTCTTTAATAGAAAGGTAAATAGATTTATAGAGAAAAAGTTAGGTAACACTAAAACAATTACTTAATTCCATGTTCCACCAGGCCCTAGTAAGGATGTATTTCAGATTTTATGATCATAAGAGTACATATACCTATTATTGTATAGTCAGTTAAAAATTACTGCATATAAATTCACACTTATATATGTATTTAGAAGTGACAATCATCCTACTTGTTGCTTAATAACTTATTAAAAGACAAATATTTCTCAGTCATTTCAAAAGAGAAATTGTAAGGCAGGGCAGCTGGCTAGCATGCCCTTGACTCAGGTCTAGGAGCTGATGAGCTAAGTGGATCCAGTTTGGACCATGCATGACGTGCCTGCAGCAATGAACTGCCATCACTGCAGCTGAGACTCCCGAGCACATCCAAAGGTTCTCTGGACTGACGGCATGTTGTCCCTCTGGGACAGCAGACTCCATGAGAGCCCATGGGACCTGCTTTCTCTGACCCTCGTGCTTGCTAATGGGTAACATGAGCTGTGACTGTGTTGTGACTGACAGTAGCAGCACTTTTTTAAGAGAAGGAACATTTATGTCAGTTGGAAAAAAAATAGTCAGGAATTTAGATAACAGGCACTTATTTGGGCCCAAGATGATAACTTACCATAATATCAACATTATAGAATTCTGCCTGTTCTCACCAGTCTAGACCTGTGTGGGACAGGTACAATCACAAGTATGCTAACCTCATTCACACACTGCATTCCTTAAAAATCATCTCCAGTGCTTGGATAATTCTCTCATTCAGCGATCTACCACTGTAATTTTATAGTTACTCCCCTGACAATATGAAAAGTCGTCTGTCTCTTGCCCTTGTCACACATAGACAGATTATTCTTCCCCAGGAGTTTATCTAGGTCTGGGAAAACTTTTGGGCAGGCCATTACAGGAATTAGGACATCTGAGAGCATTTCACAGCCATCTCTGGTGCCTAACACCAAAGAAGACTACTCAGAAACCCTTAGCACAGTATCCATAACCGTCCACTTGATCACAACATCTGGGCTTCTGCCCTGTTGCTCTGTTGAAGGCAGCTTGTTCCAATGCTATGGGGGCACAAGAAAGACTATACTAATCCCGGGCCTCAATAACTGAAAGGCTGGGCATACAACATCTCCCAACTGGGACATATGACACAGGTACATATAATAAGATTTATGATTATAATAAAAATACTTCTATTTAGTGAGTGCTCACTATATGCCATGTATTACTCTAAGCAATTGGCATGCATCATATCTTTAAATACTCACAACAGTGCTATAAAGTACTTTTATAAACCCATTTTGCAGATTGGGCAGAACTAAGTGCCTGTTATGGGCTGAAATGTATCTCCCCAAATTTCTATGTTGAAGTCCCAACACCAGTGCCTCAGCATGTGACTGTATTTGGAGAGGACATTTGGAAGGTCCCTAATCCAATACGACTAGTGTCCTATAAGAGGAGGTATTTGGACCCAGACAAGCACAGAGGTAAGACCACATGAAGACACAGGATGACAGCGATGTACAAACCAAGGAGAGAGGCCTCAGAAGAAACCACCCAGCCAAAACTTGATCTCAGACTTCAATTGTGAGAAAATGAACACTTGTGGTTTAAGCCATCCAGTCTGCTATTTGTTACCAGAGACACCTAGACAACCACAGCAGACAATGAAAGTGCCCAAGGTCACACATAGTGACTGGGTGACAGAATTGGGATCTAAACTCAATCTGATGCTGGAGACACCAAATGATTAACCTTTACATTATACTACTTCCGAATTGTATGAACCCTGGTTGAAGAAATGGGATTGGAAATCAATTCACAGAACTATGAAACATTACAAAACATGATGTATATATTACCTGGAAGTGTAGTTAAGCCTGCTGAAGGCAGCCTGTTTTAATGCAATGGGGGCACAAGGTGTGTCCCTATAGCTATAAACTCTCCCAGGTTTGTTCATAAATAAACTGTTCGATCTGTGCAGAGGCCAGTTATGATTCAAAATAACTGCTTAAGTGAAATATTATTAACAAACCTGCAGGAGCAAGTCTCTTTATTTGATGATATAAGTCACAGAATGCTGCCATCATCCCTCTCATCACAGCTGAGTACAAACACTAGTTACAATAATGAGCCATATTTATTAAAGAGCAGTTTCTTAAAATTTTCTACTCTTAGATAGTCCCTTGTAATTTCAATCACAACAGGATCATTAACTTCTTTGCTTTTTGTCATTTACTGACCACCAGCAGGAAACAAAACACAAAAACTTACTCATTACCAGAAACCTGTTTGTCAGGAACTTCACCAAAAGTCCTTGTTTACTGGCTAACTGCCCAGCAATAAAATGTTCAGAAGTAGATGTCTCAGGAGATTTCCTGACTTCCTGAAAATTTCTAAAATAAGAAAGAAACTTAATGATTGTAAATTCCCTTGAGTCCTACCTGGCTCCTGGCATTATACAGAATTTCAGAAATAGTTTACAGTGAAGTGTACAAATTAATAATAGAAAATATCTGCCACTAGCATAAAATGTGTCATATGGTTAACAGCTGTGCCAGAAATGACCTGGATACTCCTCTTTCCTGCTTCTTATTACAGGGCACATGGGGAGAATTGACTTCCCAGAACCCCCCAGGTAGATTGGAGCCATGTGACTAGTTCTGGCCAATGGAATAGGAGGAGAAATTGTGTGTTGCCACTTCCTTGCTTGGCCTTTACAATCCTTTGTAAGATCCTTGGCTCAGATTCTATCTCATTCATTTATTCATTCTCTCTCTCTCTCTCTCTCTCTCTCTCTTTCTCTCTCTCTCCCTCTCTCCTGTCTCCCCTCTCCCCCTCCCTCCCTCTCCCTTTCTCCACCCCTTTTCCTTCTCTCTCTCCCTCTCTCCCCTCTCCTTCTCTGCCTCCTTCTTTCTCTCTCCATCATCCTTACAGCTGAAGTGAAGGACTCCAATACAGCAAAGCCAAGGGATGGCATGTGCTTGGATCCCTGAATCCCCACACTGAGGGGAACTACCTGACCACTCTGGTCTGCCTGACACATAAGCAATACATAAGCCTGTACTTTATAAAGCCACTAAGACTTGGAAGGTCTGTTATGGTCACTTTGAACTTAGAAAGTTGGCGCTACAGTTTCCTAATTTTTTTTTTTTTTTTACCATGCTCTTCCAGGTTAGGTTACTTCCTTGATAGCTTCATACGAACTAAGTCATAAAACTCCTCCGACCAGAGTAAGTCTTTCCCACCACCACCCACTTCTCTTTCAAGGGAACAAAGGACCATTCTGAAGCCTTCATATACTGACGCAGACATTCACTTAGCACCTGACATGCATTCCTGGCAGTGATTTCAGCTTTTCCATGTGCTATTTATTTAATCCCCATGACAACCCTACGAAGAAATTATCACTAGTTTCCTATTTCCCATGGAGGAAACTGAGGCAGAGAGAGGTAAGTATCATCAGGTAGCAGAGCCAGGAATTCCAACCCAGCCCATCCGGCTCCAGAGTCTGGCTCTCCAGGGAGGAACTAGCTCTTCAGGCTGAACTGGCTTCAGGGGTCCCAAGTGGGTGGCTCCATTTAAGAAAATGTGTTGTACCAAGATTTTTAAAATTATTTTGGAGGAGGATATGTATTATTGCTACAAACTCTGTCCACATTGCAAAGGGACTCCTTTAGAAAATAAAGGCACAACTAAGATTAAAATGAGGTAATCTTACAAAAGTTGTCTTACCTAAAGCTATTTGGGAAAAGCACTGTTGCAAACAATGAGGCACAACCCCCACCCTCATCTGCCTGTGTGCTTTCATTTCTGCATCTGTGAAAGGAGAGCACCTTCTGGATTATGCCAACAGATTGCAACATAAGGCACTTGGTGATTTTCACACCTGATGGGGGGGAAAGCACACAAAAAGTACTTCTTCAGAGCAAGAGATAATACCTGGCCCCTCAATGTAAGATTGAAATGATGTGCCCTGTACAAGCCGCTAAACACTTGCAGATTCTTCAGCTCAACAGCCGTGGTGCCATTACTTGGTGCCAAGACAATCTTTTGTTCCACTCCTGAGAGTGTAGTCACAGGCCTCCCCCGGGTCCAGCTCCTGACGTCATAGGTTAAACAAGCAGAGACTGTACAATGCTGCACACACAGCCTGCTTTCTCCAGGGCCTGTCCCAGCGTGGCACACATGAGTTCTGAGAAGAGTGCCCACCAGTGACACTCAATTAAAATTAAAAGGCTCAAAGCACTTTTAATTTCATTTCAGGGCCTCATCTAAAGCAATTACACTGGATTCACAAATACCAAGTAGACCTGTTTACAGGTGTACTTGACAAATACCAGGTAACGATCAACGTTCAAGTCATATGTGTTAGTCAGCCAAGACAGTCTACTTTTGTGCAGAGAGAGCCACTAACTCAAAATAATCTAGTTTATGTCTAATGAAAAGGGATCAAATGAAAGGCATTCAGAGGAAAATGCACCCTGAATTACCAACCCATTTTAGATGTTTAAAATCTGAGCCTATTTATCTTCTTTCTTGGCAAACTACAATATGGTTTGTGAGAAAGATTGTAGTTAAGGCTAATTACTGATGAAAAATTCACAACTTAAAATTTTCAAATGATCCCAGAAAATAAGCATTTTAAATTACAAATAGTCCTACTGAAGCTGAAAGGGGTATCACACGAACTTATTAAAAAAAAACAGGTACATTTACACTGTGTAAAAATTTTAAAAGTCACACATAAGATTAACATTTTACTTAGAAAAGCATATACATGTGTATATATGCATGTGTGTGTGTGTGTGTGTTCATGTATTTGTCCTGTAGTGATGCTGGCACTTAGAATGCCAGGACACGTCTGGGAAGTAGTCAAGTGCAGACAGCATCACTCCATGCTAAGGAGCACAGCGACCCAGTAAGGGTGCTAGGAAAATTGCCCCTTAGATTCAAAGTCTTGCTGCTTTAAGCATTAAGATAGGGGGCTAGTTATTTATTCAAATTATAAGTTATATAGCTCTAAAGCCCAAAGCAGTTTTCTGTGAATGAAAGCAAATAGTGTTAAGTGCCAATGCCTACATCATCTACACTATAGGCTGCCACAAGAAAACTGAAATTAAACATCCATGCTATCCAAGGGGCACCATGTTAGAGCCTGGATACTCAATGCTAAGAAACTGGCCGAGTTCCTTCCCTTCTAAGGCTCACCATGAAGATGATGTGCAAGATGCTCATAGGGCAGGTGAACACGGATGAGTAGATGCCAACTAGGCAGAAGGCAGGGGGGAAAGGGAAGCAGCCTGTCCCAGACACCAATAACCATAGGTTGAAGGGTGTGGGGGCAGGGAAGGAGCCAGCAATTCCTGTAACTGGAAGAAGCTGGTCAGGCTGGACAGCTCAGCATAGGGAAGAAGCAGCAGGTGTGGATATGGGAGGGGAAATTAGCAGGAACCAGAGGTCTGTACACTAAGGACATGGGAGGGGGCACTTATTTTGAGGGCAGAAAGCCACCAGAAAGATGACATGATCAAGTGTGCATCGTAACTATTCCCATCTTCACAAAATGTCGGTGCTAGCAAAGAATTAAGTGAAGGGTTTTGGAGAAAAAATTTCAGAGACAAAGGTAAATCTAAGTTCACTGTCATTTAATCCAGAAATGTGGGACTTTAGGAGTTTTCACTAGCTTCTACCTTCCTTTATTACAGAACTAGAGGCCCAGTGCATGAATTTGTGCATGGGTGGGGTCCCTCAGTGTGGCCTGCCTCAGGGTGGCCTGTGGGGATTGGGCCCTAGCTCACACCCCCAGCCTCAAAGCTCCACAGCCCCTCCTGGCCCCCTGCCTTGGCCTGGAGCCACCCCCTCACGTGCTCCACCATCCCACCTGTGGGGCAATCGATGGGGCCAGGCCCCCCCACCTGGCTCCCTCAGCACTGGTTGCCATCTGCCGGGTAATTGGCGGTGCGATCGGGCCCCTGCTCACACTCACCTTGGCCTGGAACCGCCCGCTCACCTGCTCCACCATCCTGCTGCAGTCCCGCTCTCATTGGGGCCCATCAGGGCTGGCAGTGCCGCACCACCTCCTGGTGGTCAGCGCATGTCATAACAAGGAGGCTAACTCCCAATCGAGGGGACAATTTGCATATTAGGCTTTTATTACATAGGATGTGTAAAATGCAGACAAATAAAATCTGATAGTGCAGACAACAGCTGAATTTAGCTATATGTACTGCTAGACAAGGATGACATCAGTTCTCTTTCTGCAATTCAAGTCCTTTGCTCCAGACAGGATGGGCTTCTACCCACTAACCGCCTGGAGCTGGCTGCATATCACTGGAAATGAGTCTAGTTTGTGTTCTCACAATAGGTCCAGCTCTTAATTCAGTTATAGAATAGGTATTGGCTCTCCCTTCTACAGAAAACACAGAATGGTTTTTGAACTTGGTCCCACCATCCTTCAGACTGGGAAAGACAAGCCAGCCCAGTGCCCCGGGCTTTTCCCAGCTAGTTTTGCTGCTGCTCCATCAAAGGCTGATCTAGTCCAGGTATTCAGGCATCCAGGTATTCAGTGCCACACCCAGAACCCTCAGCCCAGACACATCTCCTGCAGGTGAAACTCCTTCCAGATCCACATGACCCTGAACAATATTTTACTAAGTACTCGCTCACATAATATTCCCCAAAGAGTTTTGCAATAAAAACTCCCTGGAACATGGATATGTTACCTAGATTTATTCAAAGCCTAGATGGATTTCAAATAGAAAACTGCTTTCTGTTTAAGATCACTGACATTTAGGCACTTTCTGGGAGTTTGCCAGTGGAGCGGGGGCAAGAGGGGAGACAGAAACAGCAAGGGGCATTGTGCTGAAGGTTGAGGGAAGGTGCACTCAAAACAGCTGAGGGCTTCTTAAGTCATGAACGACAAGTGCACAGGGTAAGTGTAACCGCTTGGCTAAGTTCAAGTGCTTCCCCACCACATCCTGGCCCTGTGACCCAGAGAAAACCCTTAACCTCCTGGGCTTCAGTTTCCTCAGTCACCATGTGAGTGTAGCAATGGAATCTGCCACACAATGTTGTAAGGATTAACCCTACTGAAGTACATACAACCGTACAAGGAACAGTAAGGGTAACAGATAAAAGTCACCCATTGTTGCCCAAATGAGTTAGAGAGAAGCTGATGGTTCTCTCCTGTTGGGTTCTGCGCTGTGTCTTGGGAGAGATCTAGAAGGAAGCCAGTGGTGTAGTGTGATGTGGTGTGGAAGCCCATGGACAGACATGTTATCTCATGTGTGATGTGTGCCAGTGCAGGAGAACCTGAAAAATGAGAACTGGGTCGTGCCTGAGGTCAGTCTGCAAGGTTAAAGTCCAAGGGTCAGTGAATCTCTTCTGTAAAGCACCAGATAGAAAACAGTAACACTGTCTGTTGCAATTACTCAGCTTTGCCACTGCAGCATGAAAACAGCCATCCATGACATATAAATGAATGAGCTTGGCTGTGCATCAATAAGGCTATATTTATACAAACAGGCAGAGGGCCAAATGTGATCCCTGTCTATTGACATAGACCCTGAGCATAGGAATGGGGTTGAGGTAATGCAGACCTAACCTTCCAATACCCTGGAAACAGGCCTCATTCATGTCCTGTCCCTAGGTCGATATCAAGTTTTTCATGTATGGATATCACATTATCAGTGCCATACAGGTATACATGTACATGTGAGAACATGCACCTCTTTACTTAAGACAGTGGTTCTCAACCTTGGCTTCACATTAGAATCACCTGGGAATCTTTTTAAAATCCTGATTTCTGGGCCTTATCCTCCAGAAATTCTGTTTCTTTGTTACTAATGTTGTGGCCCCACCCCATAACAAAGAAACAGAATTTCCGGAGGATGAGGCCCAGAAATCAGGATTTTAAAAAGATTCCCAGGTGATTCTAATGTGCAGCCAAGGTTGAGAACCACTGACTTAAGAGTACTTATAATGCACACTCACTCCCCCAGCATTTCTCTCAACTTACTTTGAGTCAAGCTAAATGCAGGAATAATCTAGTAAAGTTAGTGAGTCGGTGTATTACAGTTATTTTTTCACTGAAATGTTTTTCTATTTTGGCAAGAAAGATAAGGCTTGGGGAGGAAAATCTAGAGTGCCATATCAGTTTCTATGCAAAATTTCCTTTTAGATATCTGTCATCTTCTCAGGTTTGCTGGGAGCAATCACAATTTATGCTTAATGTCCTGTATCCTGTCTGCTTTAACATTCATCCAGAATCTTCTGTTTTAATCAAAAAGTGATGTTAACAGTAACTTACTAAACTGTGTACTAATGCTTCATTAAAGGTATTAAGAGTCGCATTAAAATAAACCAGTGCAAGCTGATGGATCTGCACTTTTTATCTCCGTCTTTCACCTGGTAGTGTTGAAAACACGTGCAGTAAAAAGACTTCTCTCTAATGTGCCCCTCAATCGGAAGACAATCAGTGATAAGCCCATCTCCCCTTTCCTGACCCTTTCCAGGCACAATGTAACTAAACCTTGCCTTTCAGGAGCAGGAAACAGAACAGTCACTGATAAAACAAGTTAAGCTGGGAGGAGAGAAGCAGGAGATGGGTAACTCCTTCGTGTCTCAGACAGTGGTGGAGAAAGACCGGAGGTGGCTGCTGGCTGGCCACCTGGAGAACCAGCAGTGCGGTTACCTGCAAGATTTGCAATGCTGCTCGGCCCAATCAACGGGAAATTGGGAAATTCTAGGCACAATGTACATGAAATAGGTACAGAAAAAAGACGTTGCACAATCCTACCACAGAGCAACAGAGAGAAACTGGAGTGCTCTTCTACTTTGATTTAACCATTTTTAGTATGGTTTAAAGCAGTGGTCGGCAAACTGCGGCCCCGTGAGTGTGGCTCTTCCACAAAATACCACATGCGGGCGCACATGTACAGTGCGATTGAAACTTCGTGGCCACACTCAAGGGGCCAAAGAGCCACATGTGGCTCGCGAGCCACAGTTTGCCGACCACTAGTTTAAAGTATATAACTAGTTATCTTATTGGATGGCAGTGCTTTTACATTTTGCAATAAAATAAATTATTTTAGACCTCAAAAATCAAAGGTGCATGCTTAATAAAATGTTAGGTACCAAATTTCCTTTGCTCAAGAAGGATGGTGATCAACTGTGACACACTTGCAATGTTTAACTATCACAGCGAAGGGGAACCTAAGGAAACATGGCAACTAAATGTAATGTGGGGTCCTGGATGGGATGCTAGAACAAAAAAAAACAAAAAAGAAAAGACATTAAGGATTAAGCAAGAAAACAAAAACACAAAAAACTTACATATACAAACAAAAGTATGGTGATTACCAGAGGGGAAGGAGGGTAGATTGGGTAAAGGGGAATAAATGGTGATGGAAGGAGACTGGACTTGGGATGGTAAACACACAATACAATATACAGATGGTGTATTATAGAACTGTATACCTGAGACCTGCATAATTTTATTAACCAATGTCACCCCAATAAATTCAATAAAAAAATAAAAATTTAAAAATAAAAGAGGACATAAGGGGAAAACTGAGGAAGTCTGAATAAAGTATGGACTTTAGTTAAGGGTAATGTGTCAGCATCAGCTCATTAATTGTAGCAAACGTACTACACCAATGCAAGATGTTAATAATGGTAGAGAGTGCGTAATTATACGGCACTTTCTGCAGTATCTTCACAATTTTTCTGTAACCCTAAAAGACATTCCAAAATAAGAAGCTTATTATTATTTTTGCCAACATTTATCATTTACCATAGTGGACTAGAGTGATATCACTAACCCCATGAAAACCAGAAGGCATAAATCTCCTGAGGAAGAAAGCGATGTTCAGAGCCTGCGGTTCCACTCATGCAGCTCCAGAAGGTTCATTTGCACACCGCCTGCAAAGCATGACTCTTCCCTTAGATCAAATGGCTGTCTTTCTAAATTGACACTGTGCATTTTAATTCCAATTTCTCTTATACAAATGCAAATAGTGAGGTGATGGCTGTTATTTGTCTCCATTATCAGAAAAAGAGCTCACATAGGTAAATGAGGCTAGTTTTATCAGCCTGATCAGATGCTTCTAAAAAAAAATCAGTTGCACTTAATTCCAATGAGTTTGATATTTCCGCCTCCATCCACTGCATGGAATCAAAATGACACCTTGGGAAGTTCATTGTGTTGATGGTAATACATCCAACCTTATTATGAACTAGAGGCCTAATGCACGATTCGTGCAAGAGTAGGCCTTCCTTCCTCCGGCCACCAGCACCGGCTTCCCTCTGGCACCCGGGACCCAGGCTTCCCTCGCAGCCCCGGCTTCATCCAGAAGGTCATCTGGAAGGATGTCTGGTCTAATTAGCATATTATGCTTTTATTATTATAGATTATTATAGATGCTATTGTAAATTCAGCGAAAAATACCAGTGAATCATTTTGGTATACAAATTTTTACTAAATTAAGAAATTTGTCAAGTAGAAATGCACCTAAAATTGGTGGTAGTGCACAAAATTGCACCCAAATAGGCTCCAATATTCTATAAATTGAAATAGAAGCTGTAACTCTCAAAAATTCAAATATTTATACACATAGTTACAGTATCTAAACATTTTTATTGGTGTTTATGGTGGTTATTTTCTCTCATTACAGTCTATCATCATTCTGGTTTTTGAAATGTTTGAACATTTGAAGAACTACTTAGCTAATCATTCTATGCTTTTTGCAAACTAATCCTATGTTTTCATTACATTTGATTTAAAATCTATGAGAAAATTTAATGAAATTAATCAACATGGGAACT
This sequence comes from Myotis nattereri, assembly GCF_964212035.1. NCBI lineage: Eukaryota > Metazoa > Chordata > Mammalia > Chiroptera > Vespertilionidae > Myotis > Myotis nattereri. Next base: position 49,251,750 of record NC_138087.1, read on the forward strand.
AGAAAAACTACCTTCCTTCTGCCTTTGAAGCTGTTAACAGTGTGGAATCAATTGAAAACTAAGCCTGATACCAGGAAGGCAGGCAGACTAAATAGATTAAATGATGAGAGCTCAAATGTTGTACAAATTTACTCCAAAATTCTGTAATTATGATTTGGAACATCATACCTTATGGGAAAAATCTTTGGATGGACCTCCTATTTTTACTTGATTAAACTTACATTATGTACCAGAATAGGATAAAACTGAAAAGGCCTACAATTTGGAGCATCTAAATATAGGAAAACATTTAAAAGAGTCATAAATGAAGACAATGTATTTTCCAAGTCTTATCATAAAAGTTAAGAAACATTCAAAGTCCTTTAAAGGGAAAAAAAAAAACAGAGAATTTGTGACAATCATGAGCTGACACATTTAGATATGTCAATATTTACACATCAATACAAAAAAAAAAAAGGAATTGCCAAAACCGGTTTGGCTCAGTGGATAGAGCCTCGGCCTGCGGACTGAAAGGTCCCAGGTTCGATTCCGGTCAAGGGCATGTACCTGGGTTGCGGGCACATCCCCAGTAGGAGATGTGCAGGAGGCAGCTGATCGATGTCTCTCTCATCGATGTTTCTAGCTCTCTATCTCTCTCCCTTCCTCTCTGTAAAAAATCAATAAAATATAAAAAAAAAAAGGAATTGAGAATATCCTCCATTAATCAAACTTGCTCTAAGCTTATCTCAGAATTTGCTCTCAATGTGCTCCTCAGCACTTTGTACAGAGGATGTTTTCTGACTATAACTACAGAATCATGATTACCAGTAAAAAGTACATTTGCTCTCCTAAAATTAGTATATTAGGGATATAATTGCATTCTTGTTCGCTTAGCAGCAAGTGTACTTCTTAAATTCGTATTTAATACATGTTAAACACTTACTACTAATTATTGAATGACTAACTAAATTATTGTTAATATCATGGAAGGATAACTGGTGCTGTAGCTATAGTCTCATTTTTTTCAACAGTTAAATATCAACCTTATGACAGAGTACAGATGATACTGGCAAGAATCTTTGTTGGAGATTGTACACAACCTTCCCTGGCCTTCCTAAAAGCCTCTTTCAAAGTTACAAGAGTTGCTCTGGAAGACTGTGTAATGAAATGACAATTTCTCTTCAAAAACAACGTTTTTAAACTATCTTAAATGAAAACTGCTTGGGTACATGGTAGTGTTAGTTTAGTTACTGAACAAAAGACCTGTCCTAGAAAGAATTTTTAAAGTCTACTTTTAATTTTAAGAATCATTGATTTTTATCTACCTACCTTGCTACCTAACCATCAGATATAAAGATAAATCAATAATGCTTTCCAGCATCTCTCCTTTATGCAAAAAGATGGTCCAAAAATATCAAACTAAAGCAAAATTAGTTCTTAGAGATTTTCTTATAAATTTCTTGAACACATATCCCATTTAAAATAAAATGTCCCTTACATCTTAAATCCCACATTTCAACAGTGAAGACCCTTTGAGAGACTCATGCCTGGGGCGTATTTTCCACAAGGCAGACGCTTCCCCGAGCTTCCCCGATATACTCCGCTGCTCATCACCTGTCCACTTCATTGCTTTCCCGGCAACCTGCAGGAATTTAATTATTTTTTCATTTGATTTTCTGAAGAACCGAAAGGTGATTTTCTGGGATGTTATTAAAAAAAGAAAGTAGCTAAAAATCCTATTAAAATCTGACTTTTTCATATTATACAAGTATCAATTGTCCTGAAAACTAGCCCTCTTTGAGCTCCCAGAGCCCCAGCCCACTAAAAGAGCAAATGAGCCTCAGATTTGCAAACACTATCTCCTGAAGGAATCTGACCCCAGCCCTGCAGGAGAGCCAAGAAAAGAAAAACCCAGTCTTCTCCCAGTTGAGTCATCATCTCAAAGCACTGGTTCATCAGATAAGTGACCTGTGTATTTAATTTATCTCAGTTTATGTTTCCACCCCAAACCTTTACTCTTCCCTGGCTCCCTGTGGTATAAGCTGCCCTCCTCTCTCATCTGCATGGATAACAACCCCTCTGGGCAGTACAACTAGCCCAAAAGCTACTAAACAAAACGGAAATATATGTTGAACAGTAGCTTTAAATCTAAGTACTAAAGAAGAAGCTATAATGAAGTATTACAAAAATTCACGTGAATGGACAAGAAAAACAAACAAACATGAAGCAGTAGCATCTGTTCACCTTCATGTATAGTTTTTGTAGCTTTTACCTAACTCAAAAAAAAAAAGAGTATTAAAAATAACTTCAATGATCACCTGGGAGCCTAAGAGAGAGCTGTAAGTCCCTATTTTGCCAGACTCCCAAGGGTTCATTTCAGCATAAACCCACAGCCACTCTTGGCTTGGTGCCTATATATATATGATTTCATATATATATTATACATCCATGATTTGTGCTTACCTTTCTTAATGGCATTATTTTTAAAAAGATCATTTAGAACTAAAATGTCTACTTTGGAGAGCTTTCAATATGAACAAAATGGGAAAAGGAGTTAAAATTTGGATACAAATAGAAAATAAAACTGCAAAAAAAATAATAATAATCTCAACATTATGGCACTCCAGCCATCTGAAACTCAGGTAACTTGGCACCATGAAGAGTCCATCCAGAGGGTGAGAGTCAGGAAAGAATGAGGAACAGTCTCTGAGACACCCCTGCTTAGTTCAGGAATAGCCTGCACTCCAACACTGGTTTTAAAACACAATTCTAATATATCTGATCATTTACTTTCTGAATCTTCAAAAAATAAAGGTCCCCAAGAAAGAAGGAAGTACCGACAATAGTAAATTGTAACCGACAGCAAGAACAGAAAATGTCTACAAGAACTAAAAAAGTCAAGCTGAACTAAAAAAGTCAAGCTGAACTACCATCTCCACAAATCCTAGGAATATCACTCCACTACTGCCCAGGGGTAAGGCGAGACTACCTGAGTTAGCAAGGAAAGCTTAAATATTTTGCATTTATTACAAGCAATGCATTGTATGTGTCCACATGCTTACCAAATGACACATGATAAAACTGCTCACTGCAGTACTACATGTAATAGCCACCAAGTAGAAATTACCCACACATTCATTAAAGGTAAAATGGATAAATTGTGATACTCTGCACAGTGGAACACTCCACAGCAATGAGGATAACAGATCTACAAATACTATAATTTATTTACCCACGTCTAGAAGAGTTCTCAGGTATGGCCAATGCTGCTGGTCTGAGGCCCTTGAGGATCAAAGCCTGAGAAAAAGATTTAAAACTAGTGTCTGCTGAGTTCCTGGGAACTGAACGATGCCTCATCCTGGAAATAGGAGCCTGGAACTAGCCACTTTCCGATGGCTGAGCTTTTGTATCTGGCCTTCCCTATGCCTCTCAAATTGCATCCCTGTCAGCAACAACCAACTCAGGGGAAAAAACTAGCAGTGGGGGACAGCAGAGTAAGAACTTGTTCGAACTGAAAGGAATTTGTTACTGTCTCTCATTAAATCTTCAGCCTTTGGATTTTTTAGCTTAATGCCTTTCCAGAAGGCATTTGCAGAAGGGAGGGAGAGAGGGAAGGAGGGAGAAGGAAGGGAAGGAAGAAAGGAAGTGAGCAAGCAAGCACTTAGTTTGCTGGGAAAGTGCAGCCATGTAAAGGTTGGGTTGGCTTCCCAGACGGCTAAGGCTGCTTAAATCCAAGCTGTCTCATCGGACGCGCTCAGTTTGGAGTTACAGATATTTAGATGAAGAATGAGACTGAAGGGTGAGAAGGAAAGGGTAGAGACAAGTGTGAATAATAAACCCTCTTCTCCCAGGGAGCATCTTAGAGCCATAAGCACATGTAGGGCAAAGCTTTTCTTGGCAGATAGAAAAATGTTAATAACTCTAAAGTTGCCCTAGAAATTCAGTACGTTGTTTTGAAGTGTTGAGGCATTTGGAAGGGGTACAGGAGGAATAGAACATATGTACAGGGATTTTTTTCCAGATTCGAATAAATATTTGAAAGTTTTCTGGTACATATTTTATAAGCTGAAGGCATTAAAAAATGCTCTCTGATCTTTTCGAAACTGATTCCCCTAACATAGGAAATCTCAAAAACTGAGACTCTGAGAAAGTTCCTTCGTGACTGTGATGGTTAATTTTACTTGTCAACTTGGCTAGGGGACAGTACTCAAACATTTGGTCATGCATGTCTGGAGGTTGCTGTGAGGGCATTTTGTGCATGAGATAACTAACAACACAGTAGAGTTTGAGTAAAGCCAATTATTCTTGTCCAAGAGCAAGAATAAAAACAGAGTATTTCTGGGTCAAATTACTATTCCACCAACTTGAAAGGGGAAGAAGGAGCACAGTGAAAGTTCTGAATTAGAATGCCATGGAACCACACCCTAGCATCAACACAGATCTTCAAAGCAAGATCATACCTGACAAGTGAATTTACCATTCACAGGTAGAAAATAGAGGTTGCAAACTGGACACAGTATTGTTTTCATCTCCATGTTTTGACCTTCACAGATCATGCAAAATTAGAAATTTTCATTTAACATCTGCATTTTTCACCATCTTTATAAGTTGGCATCACTGGCAAGACTGGGCCTACATCCAGCATGGCAGCAACTGTCCATCCCCCTAACAGAAGAAGCAGAGCCTCCTCCTGGTCCAGACTCCACTCCAGTCCACTGAAGCAATGTGACCCGCCTGGCCCCAGAGGCCTCTGAGTGTGAGCCCATCCACCGCATCAGTCACCCGCAGGTAAGAAAAGGGAACCCAGAGATCATCTGACAGGGGCCTAGAGTCTCTCTTGCTGGAGCTGTGACACCCCCACAGTAGATGACTGGAGATAACTTCTCTACTGAACACAGGAGGAAACTCCCTGAATTTAATTGGTCTGCTTGATTTCCGGCCACTGGTGAGAGCTGAATCCAGACCATCCCCCTCATGATTCTTCCACTCTGTACCCTCACTGATGCCATCACCTCTGGATAGAGAGAAACTGGCCAAGAAACTTTGATTTTTGATAGGATACTATTTGAAAGCCAGGGTCCAGCGCAGTCCTGGGCACATGTGGCTACAAAAAAAGAAAAAAAATTTGGAAGCGCAGGAAGGAGGGAGGAAAAAGGCAAGAAAAGAGTTCCTTCTGTGGAAAAATGACAAGACTGAGAACAATTTAAGATGAATTTTTCTCCACAGCATTATGCCCTCAATTTAAATGACAGACAATGTAGATTCGCAATGAAAAATAGAGAAACAAATGTTCTCGATCCTATGTAGTTCTTGAGGATTTCAAGGCCTTTTAGAAGAATATTTCTCACACTTGATAAATATGCAACCTTAGTAAAGAAGATACTTCCTATGGATTCCAGAGTTGACATAAATATTGTTTATATCATATTACCTAACTATGAACAAATATAAACCAGATATAAGCTCCTTATACTTACAGCTCCAAAAATTTATAAGACCAACACACATTTACTAAATCATTGAAATCAGAATCAGCAACATTCACCTAATCTGACAGGAGGGTGCACTTGAACAGAAACTAAATCACCACAGCCAATGTCCATATGGTACCAGGAGCTGGCATGTGGCTCTTTTGAGCAGGGTTACATGAACAAACCCCATTCTCCTACCACTTTCTATTGAGACTACAGATGACCCAATGCTGTGTTCTCGGTCACTCCATTCCACATGAACACATCATTCATACAGTAAGCTCACTGCTCTGCCTTCCTCTTCCCCCCACAGCAATGACTGTAGTGTTGGGGGATTCTGTACAATCTTAATCACAAGGCAGGTTATGAAGCTGTGTAGCCAAATCTGTAATGGATGAGTCATCCAGGCACCTCCAAATGTGCTCAAATTAACTGGTTTTTTTTTTTATCTTTCATTAAATGAAAACCGAAATGTTTAGTCTTCTAAGACTCCCAAGCATACATGTAAATACCCCTTTGGGTTTATAGCCCTGATTTGAGAAACACCCTTGACATGAAATGTCCATAGTCCGGGGTATGTGCCAGGAAGTGTTTTTCCATTCCCCGTACTGCATCCCAGGTCCTTCAGGCATCAAAAACTTCTAGATAATTAAGAAGGTGAGACAATAAGCTCCTTGAAAGTGAGGGTCAGGTTTAAAAGTCTCACTAGTTCCTAGAACACTGGCAGGCACATCAATACTGAGAGAACCAGAGAAAGAATTAAAAAGTTACAGTGGCTGCATCTGTGTATTCTTGGTGTGTTTTTAATGTTTTTAAAATTGATTTGAGAGAGAGAGGATGGGAGAGGAAGATAGAAAGTGAGAGAAACATCAATGTGAGAGAGAACATCGAACAGTTGCCTCACACACACATCCTGACCAGGGATCGAACCCGAAACCTGGGTATGTGCCCTGACCAGGAATCGAACTGGTGACCTTTTGGTGCATGGAACTACAATCAACCTACTGAGTCACACAACTCTGGGCTGTATATCTTGTTTTTATAAGATGCACAGGCTAAGGCCTCAAGCGTTAAAATTCATAATTACAATTTGGAAGACCCCAAATATTTACAAATTGAAGCAATGAAATTGGTTTTTGTTGTGTGTTGTTGTGTTTTTTTTTTGGTGGGGAATAATTCCAAGGAAACCATATGTGTCATACATTCATTCCACTTTTAAAGCTTTTCTCTGAGAATTAGTGTTTACTTTGCATTTTACAACCTGACATGAGACTAATATAATCAGACAGAAACAGCCTGAATACCCATGATAACCATTTCCCACTTCTTCCTTCCAACTACATACTGCAGTCAAGGGCTCCCTAAGCCCTGGCAAGATATAGATAAAGCAAGAATGTATATTGTATATACCATCTTAGGAGGAAAAGAAACAACAGACATTTGAATCACTATGGAATTCTGACCTCTTCCATCATCTATAGGTTCAGCTGTCAGCTTCCACACCTCCGTTCAAGGCAGTTTAACATGTAGTAGCTATTTCCACTTCACAAATGAAATAAGACTATGCAACCACAAAGAAATCAAGAAAGAGGTCAAGGGTGTCACAAACTCGAAGTGACAGGAGCAGTAGGACCCTGATTTTGAACAGTGATTTGGATGAGTAGTAAATCAACATTGCAGGTTAAAAGACAAGCTAAAGAAGAGTCTGAGGTTCTTGGAGCGTAGTCTTCCAATGACATCCCATTTTAAGCCATTTTCTTTTTGCCCACCCACCAGGGCAGAATAAATAATCTCTCACCAAAGCCTGAGAGAAAAGCTGCCCACTGTGTGCGCATCCAAAACTGGCAGTTCTATAAGGCTGGGGAGGCCAGGATACATATCCGGGGCTAGGAAGCCAAAAATAAAGTATTAGCTTGAGATGAAATTCAAATATCAGAACCAGAAGGGACCATCTGACTACACAGAACCACTTTTAGTGCCTGACCAAATGCCACCCTAGCCCTGTCTAGCAGGTCGCCAATCACGCTACCCTACCTCCTGTTACACTCTAGGCACCAGCTCTGGGTCTATCCCTGATCTGGCTATTGTGGCAGAACCTGTGCCAATTCATAAAAGCATGGTGGTCCCAGTCAGCTAGACCCTCATGGTTCTGTTCTGAGAATGTGGGGTTCTAAGCTAATTTATCAAACTGAATCATTTCACAAATGACACTCAAAATTGCTTCAAATGGAAATGAGAAAACTCTGAAAGCTTCAGCTCTGATCAGAGATGACTTCCGCCATTCCCCTGCCCCAGGGCAAATGCTCAATGAACACACACACACACACACACACACACACACACACACACACACAATTTCCTTCTCTCCCTGCCAATCTCTGAACCCCATGACCAGCTTTCACAGAGAACTTGATAAAAATCAAGAACTGAAAAAAAAGGCATCCAGAATGAACTAACTGCTTTCTCAGTATATGAACCAAGGAACTGAAGACAAAGTCTTATCCAATTCATCCAGCAAATATTAATTGAGTCCATTTATTAAGTACCTACTGAGTACACATCTCCCTTTCACCAAGATAATGGCCCTGGCACCAGAAATCAGCGAGGCTGTTAGTACAAGTCTGCTCTCTGTCTCTCCCCGGAAGTTCTCGGTCCACTTCGTGGGCTTCTCTTGACCTGGAACAATCTTCCTTCCAGAATTCTCTTACATAATTACATCACCTTGCCCATTCCGGTTTCATCTGCTGGCTGACCTAGTTCCAGCTTACTATGAAGTGGTAACGATCCGTCCTGACCCTGTCCACCATGTATACATACCCAGGCCATGTGACTGCTTGGAAACCTCCCTCCCCCATCCTTTAAGGGAAGGAGCCTTCAGTTTTCTAAGAGGAAAAGAACTTAAGAATGTGTTGACACATCCCAGATCCCATTTTCATCCTTTCAAAATGCAGTATTATTTTCTCTCTAATATCACAGTAACTGATGACTGGAGAATTTAACCCAAATTTGCTTAATATTTTGATCTAAGAGCTTGAATAAACTTTGAAATGGAAATCATTGCCATGTTTTGCCTCTATAGGAACCAAACATGCTTTTTATTTTTGAATATATTTTTATTGATTTCAGATAGGAAGGGAGAGGGAGAGTTAGAAACATCAATGATGAGAGAGAATCATTGGTTGGCTGCCTCCTGCATACCCCACACTGGGGATAGAATCCAAAACCCCAGCATGTGCCCAGACCAGGAATCAAACCATGACCTCCTGGTTCATAGTTTGACGCTCAACCACTGAGCCACACTGGCCTACCCAACCATTCTTATATCTGGTATTTGTTCTCCTCAAACTGTATATGAATATATCCTCTACCACCCCACAGGCATGGAACAGCGTACCAGGGGGAAGATGAGAGTGCCAGGAGGGAAACAAAGCCTCCAGATGAACCAGCGCACCTTTCCAGAAAGACAATTTGCCCTTGGAAGAAAGCATGTTTTATATTAAAAGCAGCTCCACTACATTATGGAGTAAAATGACCAAGTACATAATTTTTTAAAAAAGAGAACTCAAGACTTCAAAGAAAGTTCCTGCTTGCAGAAGTGTGTCAAGCTATGTCTACAATAGATGGAGCTTCCTGCAAATAATTATCTTGCCTTTAAGTGGTCTTTGAGAAAATTTTTGAAAAATGTTTCACCCACACTATGAACTTCTTGAGGGTATGAACTACATCTTGTCCTTCTTTTTGTCTGCGGGGACCTAGGACAGGACCTAAAAGAGTATCCAGCCCAAAACAGACACTCAGTAATGTTTGCAGAATTTATTTGGCTGAAATAATGGCAATGGCATTATCAATAACAAAAGATTTTTATCACATTTGGATGAGAGGAAAGGAAGGAGAACAGCTGTATGAGGAAGTGGAATAGAAGCAATCCAATTTACCAAAACAGTTATGGCTGCCATGGCAACAATCAGATGAAGCAGCTCTGTTCAGTTCTTTTCCACTTAAACAAGTACAGGAAGGTAAATATTGTACTTGTTTATCTCCCATAGAAGGGGGTGGGGCTTAGGACACGAGTCTACCAGGTGACACTGGTAGCCATTAAATGTAATAACCTTTGAAGAGTTTGAAACATATTATAATGATAATATCATCAATACTAATAAGTTCCAGTTTGTACACTGATCCTAGGAAGCTCGTTTTAATTACTTAAGGGTTAAGTGTCAAACAACTGCTGCTGAGACCTGACAACTGTGAAAAGTAGATTCATATGTGCGTGTACATATATACATAAAAATGATATGATGTGAACTCACTCTTCCTTATTCCTAAAAGTGTTACCATTTTAATTTGCTGATCCTAAACCAAGTGACAAAGTGAAGGATGATTCAAAGAGCAGAGTGTATAGCAATGTTTAAATTTTCTACTTCCCTGGTGGAGACACTGAATTTTAATTCATTTGTAAATACTAGAAAAGATGAGTATCACACCCTCTTTCTTCACACAATCCTTCTTATCCTGCAGTGAGTCACTCTCCATCCCATGTTCCCTATACTTTCCAAACTGCAGAGAGAATTTGGGAGAAGGCCGAAGTGAGGATTCCTTGCCCCAAAAGTCTAATCTATGAATAGGTGAGCCCATCTCACTGCTGCCTGTCTCTCAGGGAACTTTCCTTTTCTGAGTCTTATGTCTCAGATATGTGAACTGCCAATTAACACGAGGTATTTCAGATTTTCTTAATGATGGTAGCCGGAGGTCCAAAAAATTTCAACTGAAATCTAAGCAGAAAGCAAAAAAAACCGTGTTACAACATTCACATGTTTGTAGTGCGTGAGGAAGACGTGATCGCAGCTGCCAGAGACACACCATGACACCAGGCAGAGACAGAGCAAACGAATCCCAAACCAAAAAACACCTGCGGTGCGACCTCCCTGCCCTGAACCAGCAGGCATCCCCTTTCCTGCTAAGAATTAAGTTAGTAACTTTATATTATGTTATTTCTGTTGGAATCAGTCATAGGAGTAGAGAATTTATTGTATAATCTTATCATTTTATTCTATTGTATATAAAGACAGTTTTTCAATTCACAACATCTGGGATCAAATCCCTGCGCTTTTATTAACTGTGCAAGTCCCTTGACATTTTATAGGCATACATTTCTGGGTCTAAGTTTCTTCATCCGTGGGAAAAAAGAAAGCCTACCCCGTCCCCAAAGTTATTCTGAAATTTAAACAGATGAACTCTATAAAATACCTATATGTGCCCAGCAATATAGATGCCCAATAAGGTCTCTTTTTCTATTTAGTAGTAGGAAAACAACACGGGCAAAAACTGCTATAGCGAAGACCAAACTGGCCACGGGCCCGGGTCACCACCGCCCCCAGCTCCCGGAAGTCCTCCAGCAGATGACATAACCAGGTGGCACCGAGGAGCCTGAGCTCCTCGCCCATGTCCTGGAAGAATCTCTGGACACAGGAGTTCACCGTGGCCCCTGTAACTAACCAAGCACCTTTTGCAGGGCTCAGAAGTGGGCATTTGAAACTTGCTCCTCCACACCCTTATTCTGAACGCATGCCCTTTCCTGAACTCTCAGGGGACCGCGGTCTCGGAAAAGTTCGTGAATGGAGAAAAGCAACTCACCAAGAAGAGAGGGTTCAGTGAGTCTGCACAGAAACACCATTTGTACCGCCCGCCTTCCAACCCAGACACGCACCTGGGGATGAACTTGGCCTCCTCCCCGAGTCGCGCCTGGAAGTCCCGCCAGGCGGGGCCAGGGCCAGCCGAGCCCCGAGGGGCCGCCAGCACCTCCGCGGCCGCGTCCTGGTCGTCCTCGTCCTCCTCACTGTCCCCGGAGTCGGACCCAGCCTGGGACTCGGGCGGAGCGGGCCCCGGCCGCAGCCCGCAGCCCCGGCGCCGGCCCCCGCGGCGGGCCCCGCGGAAGCCGCGCGCGAACTCCTGGAATGTGATGGCGCCGTCGCGGTCCGAGTCCAGGCGCTGGAACACGGCCTCGGCGTCGGCCGGCCGCACGCGCAGCTCCGCGCACAGCGCGCTGAACTCGTCGCGCTCCAGGCGCCCCGAGCGGTTCGCGTCGCAGGCGGCGAAGACGGCGCGCAGCCGGGCCAGCTCCTCCGGGTCCCCTTCCGCCTCCATCCCGCCCGACGGGGCGGCCTCGGGAGCTCCGGGACGGAACGGGACGGGACGCGACGGGCGTCCTGCGCGCCCTGGTTGCGGCGAAAGCGGGAAGTCCGGGGCCACCCGCCGCCGCCGGGAGTCGTGCCGAGCTGGGCTGGTCCGGCGGGTTCTGCCACCTGCGGAACGTCCGGGCGGCGCGAGGCTCTAGGCGGGCGAGGTCGGCGCACTCCCACACGGGCCCAGGTCCCGCGCACGGAGCCCTGCTGGCCCGCTGCCGGCCCTGGAGCCCGGCAAGTGCGCTCCTGGCTGCGCGCACCGCGCGGGGAGCCCGCCAGAGACTGAGATCCAGGCGCGAGGCACCTGCCACTTTCCTGGCGGGACCGGCCCCGCCCAGCCCAGCCCGAGAGGAGGAGCTCCCGGCGCTGGTTCCCACGCCTCCGGGATCCTGGCGGTGCTTTCCGTGTGCGGATCTGGCAAGAGCATGGATTTGGGGCTGTTGGAATTGGGGACCCAGGTGGAACTGGGGGTGCGGCAGGAGCGTTACCAGGCCCTTGGAGGTAAACTCTTGCTGGAGTAAAACCAAGAACTAAGCTCCCCCACAGGTATGTTACTGGCATGACCTTAGGAAGAGAACTAACTGGACAGAAAGGGAAAAGGAAGGTAGGGTTAGGGTTCCAGATGATTGTTATGTGTATTTTATTATCTTCTAATTCTGGAAAATTGGTGAACTTCTGTATATGCATATTTTCTTACAACCAAGGTGTGAGATGGACCAGAAGACCCCATTCTCTGATTTTCCCGGCTCTCCTTAACACATGTCCATCCAACATTAAAGTCCAACTAGTTAATACGCAATAGAAATCATATAGATCTTCCAGGTTCCCACATCCAAATAATTTTTCTCACTCTTTGTCTCAACCTGAGTGAAAATTAATAACCTAACTCCTTGGTAGGCAGCAATGTTTACCAGACTGGGGTAGCTTTTCTTTAAAAAAGAAAAAAATCTATGGAAATGATATATCCAAATGTATGTTCCCCTTTGATCTTAAACACTTATTTCAACAAGGCTATTGTTTCTTTATACTGACTGTTTTATAGGTACAAGGTCTTTAAAATTACTTCATTTTGATCCTTTTTAAAAACCTTGTTCTTCTTGCCCTCGTCAGTTTTGCTGGCCCACAAACTGAAGGGCTGCGGGTTCAATTCCGGTCAAGGGCATGTGCCTCAGTTGCAGTGGGGCCTGTGCGGGTGGCAACCAATTGATGTGTCGCTCTCATATCTAGATTTCTCTGTCTCTCCCCCCTCCCTTCCACTCTCTCTAAAAATCAATGAAAAATATAGCCTTGGGCGAGGATTAACAAAAAAATACAAATAAATCTTGCCTTTCCATTTACAAGAGACCTTCACTCTGTCATATGACTTCTGTAGCATATGTTCCTTTCTGTGATTCCTACAGCCTGAGAAAATGCATTTGGGTTATTTTCACTTTGTTCACATTATATGTTCCCTCCACTTTTTAGACTTTCTTTACTATCATTTCTGTCAGTTATGGCTATATTTTCATTTGACCTCATTCTGGATTCTCTTTATTGCTGATTACTTTGATTTTTAAAAATATAATAAAATAAAGTAGGGGAGTTGACTGACACATTTCTGCATGCTAGTGTTCTTAAACATAGAGCTAAGTGGTAAACATCTGAGGAACTGTTTCTTCTTGAACAATACAAAAAACACAGTCAACACTCTCAAGCACCTGTCAAGTTGTAAATACCACCGGTAATCTCCATCTGTAAATTTAACTGGCCCATTATGAGAAGCCCAGGTCTTAGCAATCTAATTGCTAAGTGGATATAGTTCTATACAAGTGGACAGCTTAATACATTGAAATGAATTTCACCCTTAGCGCAATATAAATTGTTATTGATTTTGAGTGTATGTGCTTTCCTGTTTATTCTAAAGATTGATTTTCCATATAAAGTAAAAAGTGGATAGCTTGTAATGCCTTTAAAGCTTTACAAATATACTTATTAAACTGAATCTTTGAAATATTACTATCATTATACTGTTAGCAATGAATAAATATATGCTTTTCAAAATAAATGAGTTAATATTTTAAGTGCTGAGGCAGAAGTGCTTTCTTAGTGACTGCTCATGCAACTCCATTCCTGAACTCACTTTGAATTTGCACTAATTTCTAAATTATTATATTCTTTGACCCGTTTTGCCCTTTCCCCAAGCCCCTTCACTGAAGAGTCATCAATAAACATGGATTATTCCAAATGTCTTGTGTACACATCTCATTTCCACATATATTAATCTACTCCAGACCTAATGTAACAGTTATCTATCACTGCATAACAAACAGTGATTTAAAACAACCATCACCACATTTGTTCATAATTTCATTGTCATGAACTGGGGCAGGGCTCAGGGAGGTGGCTTTTCTGCTGGCTTGCCTGGGATCATGTAGCCATGGTGGCTTCATTGTGGCTGCATGGTCTTAGAGGACCCGGCTCATGTGCCTAGAAGTTGGTGCTCATTGTTAGCTGGACCATGTGTCTTCAGGGGTTCTAGGTAGTATCATCTTTGTTGTAAGCATTTTAGTCACATAATTAAGTGGCTTTAAAGCAATTTGGCTATACAAAAGATAAAGGAACAGAAATAAAAGAGGGACATTAAAAAAGACATAATGAAGCATGAAAAATTAAGAAAATTCAGAAGACTATTGCAAAAATGAAAATACATTATCATTGAAGTCTTTTGTTCATAGTATTATATTTTCTTTGGGAGCAGGGAGGTGCTTGTTGATTTGTCTCCTTGTCAGGCATCAAACTTTTTCTCTTTTTCCCTAAAATGTCTTTCCTCATTAAGAGAGATATCAGTTTCCAACTAAAGAATCAGTAATGCTAAGACTGTTGTAAATGAGCAGCTCTCTCTTTTATATTTGCCATTGTTTGGTAAACTTTCTGTTTTTATGGGTGGGAGAGATGACTGTGTTCACCAAAGGGCTTGCAAAAACTGATATGTTATTATTTTCCAATATAGTATACAATCTGGCTAAGATTTATATAACATAAAATTAGGAGCACTCTGAGAATTTTGTCAATGGAGAAATGAAACCAAACTGTGAAACACTTACTTTCTCTCTAATGATGAAATTGCCTCACTGACAATTATTTCTGCAGTGAAAGAGTTTGTAGCAGAAATTATTTTGGCAATGATGTTTAAGGCAACGATGTCTATGGCAACACTACCGGATATGGTCTCCACGAGGCCAGGTCTTCACAAGGTCTCACGGGTCTTGTCATGTGGCAGCAGTGTGCTGATAAAGTCCGAATCCACAGATGCTTTTCAAGCCTCAGCCTGTGTCCTGTTTGCTGATATTCCACTGACCAAAGAAAGTCACATGCCAGGTCCTACATCAAAGTGGGAGGGGACTGACTAAAAGGTCATGGATACAGAGGGTGTACTTTATTGGAGGCCCTTACTATAACAATATACCACACCTAGGGTATGGATCAGCCTCTAATACATTCTCTCAGGTTTCTGTCCTGCTGACCTCCTATTCATTCTACACAACCAACCACAGCTAGACAGTCCTTCTTAAATACTGATTATTCTGTCATTCTAGAGATCAATGGTTCTCATTCTATGGTAATCCTGTTCCCCATAATACATTTGGCAACATCTGGGAACAGTTTGGTTATCACAAGTTGAAAGGAGGGAGATGGTACAAGCATCTAGTAGGCAGAGGTTCGGGATGCTGCTAAACATCCTATGGTGCACAGGGCCAGCCTGTCATAACAGAGAACTATCCAGCCAAAAATGTAAGTAGTGTGGAGATTGAGAACCTTACCAATCATTTGCTAAGTAAGGAGAAATTGCCTACATTTATTAGAAAGATCCGCTTCTCATAAGCCCCCAGAGGTGTCCCACTAAAAGAGAACCAAGGGTAAGCTCTTCATCAAAGTCCTCTACGACCTAGTCCCACCTTATGTATCAAACATCTCTCCCTTTAGTCTCCATCAGAGCTGCTACTGTCCCCCAAGGATGACATAATTGATCACATAATTCACTTTATAGCTCCTTACTGTCATGACAAAATATAAATATAAAACAACTCTTAGCTTTTCTCTCTTCTATCTAAATCATTTCCCAGCCTCAGTAGAAGAGTTGGATACTGCTTTTCCTATCAAAGTTTCTACTATTTCATTGTGACTTAGCACTTACAAGAATGTTACTTAGTGTGTATGTCAGCTCAATAACAGGCCAAAGGAATGTTTTTATTTTTCAAGTTTTTTCCATGGTTTTATTTTTCCAGTTAAAACTCTGATCCACCTAGAATTTATTTTGAGTCAGGTGTGAATTGTAGATTCAACTTCACTTTGTTTCTGAATTTCTACCTAGTTTGTCTCAACACCATTTATTCAACACTATCCTCCTCGTGGATTTTAATACCATCTTTAGCATGTACTAAATTCCTGTATGTGTTTGAGTTTATTTATGGACTTTCTAGTCTGTTCTATTGAGGAATCACTCACATTTTGAAAGGGATCTTCAGCTTATAAAAAGATTCCCAAAGGAGTCCTATAAATATTGGTTTGCATTTTGTATTTTTAAATGTTCGTTTATATTTCATTAAGCAATTGCAGACAAGATTGGGGGAATGTAGGGAGGAGACTTAAGACATTTGTTAGGCACAGATGCATATTGACTGTCCATCTGAAGTTTTCATGTAAATCAATGAGAAAATAGGAGTTGATTTTTAGAAAGAGTAAGGAACTCCCTGTTTAACTAAAGCATGAGGTGCCTCTACAAAGCCATTCACAAGGTACTAAGGAAAGCTTTTGAATGTACCACCAATATACCCAGGGGAAGGCCAATGTTATATAATCTGTCTCTAATTTTTTTCAAGAAAAAGAGGAGAAGAAAGACATAACAGGCATTTCTTTTCTATTTCAGCATCCAGAAACAGCTAGCAAGGAATCGGAGATAACAGAGCAGCCTTTGAGAGCCAATCATTTGTTAAGTAAGGAGAGCTTGCCTACATTTATCAGCATGACTTTTAGAAAGATCAGCTTCTCTGTGGCTGCTCCAGAATTTTAAAAATCAGAGATAATTATTTTTAGAGCGTGTTTCTCAAAATAGTGAAACAACATTGAAAAGAGTTTTATGATCAAATACATTTCCAAAACACAGATACATCTGGAAAAGAATCCTACTGTATTCCTTCTTGAATGAGATAACGAAAGCTATTTTAATCTAACTGTCCCTAAGTGTTTTTTACATGGAAGCTTTTAGTTTTTTAGTTTTGTTTTGGTTTTGTTTCTACTTCTGTGGGCTTTCCACAGAGTAAGTGCTCTTGAGAACACTCTTTGGGAAACCACATGTGAGACACTGTCTAGAGTGATGAGTCATGAGAAATTATCCCTTTCTACTACATCATAAATTGGGCCAATTTCCTATCGCAGGGAATGAGCACCACCCCTTAACCTCCTCTTCACACAGTGGGAGAGGCTTTTAATGGAAGCCTGTTGTAATCTACCCTATAGGATTTCCTTTGGTACCACAGCCATCCTCAGAGCCTGACTTAACGTTTTAGTTACTCTGCCTCAGAAAGATCCGATAAGCCTGTTAGGGTGAAACTAGATATAGCCAAGTAATGGCATTATCACTGAGGGACCGATTAGTAGGTTCAGGAACTCTCTCAAACATATGCACCCCTGCAACAGCTTGAGTCTCAGTTTTCTCATGATATCTACTCATGGCTTACTGCCCCTAAGGAAATGGTAGGAAAAAAACTTGAAGATTTTATAGAGAAGAATGTGTTGGCAAATTTACATCATAGGGATTTACTTACTCTTTATGTAGCTATGATAAGAGAGAAAAGAATAATATGGCACCCATGTACCCATACCCAGAGTTAGCAAATGTGAACGTTTTATCATATTTTTATCTGTTTATTTTTAAAATACAACATTATAGACCCAGTTGAACTTCCTTTTTTGATTGCATATTGCATTTGTAATCAATATATAGCATTGTTGTGTCTCCGTGTTGGCAGCTATCAGACTCTGGTAAATCTTTCATTGTAAAAACGTATATATCTCTATAATGCTCCAAACAGTAGCAAACACCAATTTGCAAACCAGAGCACAGGAGGCATTCAGTACCAGCACTGAGTGAGAAGTGTTGTTTCAAACCTCTGATCCCATTATGTAAGCAAAGCTCATATATATCATTTTCCCACATTAGCAAGCTGTGTCTTACACCTTACTCCTCTCAGTTAAGAAAAAGCTATGCATCTATAATAATAAAAGCATAATATGCTAATTAGACTGGACAGCCGAATGCCCTTCCGGACGTCCTTCTGGACAACCTTCCAGGGCTGCAAAGGCCAAGGCAAGCCACCACAGCTGCAGGGGCGGAGCTCCTTGCATGAATTTTGTGCATCGGGCCTCTAGTTTTATTACATATGCAGGAAGTGGAGACAGAAATCGAGTCCAGTGAAAATAGATTGATCCCAGTTTAACTTCTGAACAATTAAAAACAGCCAATTCCAGTTAGCTGAATGACCTTACAGTGGCCCCCAAATTCAAGCCCCTTGGTGTACATGCTCTGTATAATCCCTCTCCCTTTTTTCAAGTGAGCAGGACCTGTGAATATGCTGGGACATTCACTCTTGTGATGCCATTATCCTATATAAGACTCTGCCCCACCAGATTGGAGTGAGATACTCCTACTGGCCCTGAAGTAGCTAGCATACTGAGAGTGATTCCCATGGCTACGACCTAAGAGTGCAGACTTAAGTGACTGTGTCTTTTACAGTTTCATTTAAGGAGAATCATACAGGATGTCCTTTTCCAAGCCTGCCTTCTTTTGCTTTTTCAGTTAATTCATATTGTTGTATATTTTAGTAATTCATTACTTTCTAGTAATGAGTAGGATTACATTAGACATATTACAATGTGTTTATCCATAACTTTGTTGATTGACGTTTGGAGTATTTCCAGGTTTGGGCTATTATGAATAAAGCTGCCATAATGTTCCTGTTCATATCTTTCTTCAAGGGAACATATGTGTCTTGGGTAAATTCCTAGTAGTGGGACTGTTGGGTAGCCCAGTAGGTGTATGTTTAACTTCAGAAACAACTTAGTGCTTTCCAAAGGGATTGGAATTTTGCATTCCCACCAGCCGTGTAAGAGAGTTCTAGGTTCTCCACACCCTGGCCAACCTTGAAGAAATCAACACACTTGACATTGTGGCAGTACATATAAAACCACGCACGGTGCAAGGGTATAAAAGAAAACATTGCTCCCAGAGTCATCTGACTTATTTTTCTCTCAGAATACATTGAGTGATTGAAGAAAAGTAGATTAAAATGTACCAATTAGTAATCTTAGGTAAAAGTTTAAATCCATTAAACTAATAATACAAATAAGCAAGGTAATACCAATATTTAAAATGTTGGCTTTTTCACTTTATCATTATTGGGGGGGATGATAATTTGGCATATAAAATGCATTATTTGGGTAACCGAATGACAAAATTTCACATGAAATTATTACTTCATTATCTATATCTAAATTCAAAAATAATTTATATCTAATTTTAATTGGGGAAATTTCTGGACATATTTAACTAAGTATATTTTTCAAAGTCCTTGTTGCTAAAAATTCTGTTTTTGTAAAAATGTTAGCAGAAATGTCATGAAATATCTCAACTCTTTTATAAGTTTCTTTTACTTTGAACAGATCAGAAGTGAGGCTACAGCCATAAAGATGGAGAATCTTCAATCTAAAAAAAAAAAAAAAGAAAAGACCAGATTATGTGGAGGGGATACAGTTGAGCCTAGATTCTTTGTGTGATAAATGTATGAAGTCTTTAAAATTACTTTGACTAATACTTTGTTTCTCAAATGAGAAAGGCCACATCAAACTTGAGAATAACAAGTATACTTTTTAAGTTTGTCATGTTAGTGAGGAATGATGAGAATATCTAAAATTAAAGGCCAGCTGTATTCCAGAGGTAAAGGATGTTGGGCCCTATGATAGAGATACTCACTGTTTATAAATAAAGTTTTATAGGACCACAGTCATGCCCATTCACTTTCATGCTATAGCCGAGTAGTTGCAACAGATAGAAAACCTGCAAAGCCTAATATATTTTTTCTTGGGCCCTTTACAGAAAAAGTTACCAACCCTGCTCTATATGAAGTGAGGGAAGCACATGCTTCACTCATCTCATAGCATAAGTTAACTTAATGCATTGGACAAGAATGTCCTCATTTTCAAACCAGTTCTCTACCTTCAGTGCCTCTAAAAAATTTTTCAAACCCAATAAAAACATAGTAATTCAATTTACAGGGTAAAAAAATGAAGTCACAAGGGAATGGTGGTAGGATGAAGGAAGGATATGGAGATTCTATTAATGGCAACTTATTTAATGTTTTAAAAAGTAAGAGGATACTGACTGACCACAATCTTGTCCAGTTTTTTTCTGATTGTTAAATTTTTCAGTTTCTCAATATTTTAGAAGAACCCTATGATAAATTCTCTTTGGAATGTATTAACTTTGCCTTTAGTGAATAATTATCAGACTTCCTTTTAGAAAGCAGAAAGGACTGAGTTTATCTCATTTTTCCCTCTCTGCCAGCAGTTCCAAACGTATATTTAGTGTTAAACCTTGGGACTCAGCTTGATCTCAATTCCATTTCTACTCTTTCTCTAGTTGGTTTCTAATCAAACTTTTTTGGTATAATTTTGAATTGCTCAGCTGTGTGTGTGTGTGCGTGTGTGTGTGTACATTTGTTTTTAACTTTAAAAAAGTCCCAAAGCCTTTTTGAAAGTAGGCAGGATTTATAAATTATAAATAATTATAAACAATAATTAGGCAGTTATGTGCATTTTAATGTTGGTAATACTGGAATAATTATGTCAATATTTCCTGTTATTATTTTACTAATTTTTTTATTTCTGCTTAGGACACACTCAACTTCATATCCCCAAATATAAATTTATATTCTAACAATAGACAAGATCATGTTCTAAGGCCACAATGGATATCTTCCTAGGGAAGCCGATACATTTGATCTCAAACACTCAAAAATTACTTTTAGCTCCAGGGAATGCAATATGTGCATTGTCAGATCAGAGATACATTTATATTCATCCAAAATAATGTTGAATTGTATATTTCTATGTGGCAAGAAAGTTGTTCTCAATTCTATAAGATGTTAAAATATTAATATCTTTTTTAAACTAAAAAAAATGAAAGCTCCTGTTCCCAGAGTGCAAAATGAGTCAAACTAGATCAATCAGAAAGATATCTATAAAATTCTAAAACCATTCCTATCCCTCTGGAAAGCTTTATAGAAAAGTCAGTATTCAAAGGATGTGATACTCAAATAGCCAATACCATGGAGGTCTCAGTTTAGCAATGAACTAGGACACTTATTTCTTAGTAATGTAGTAATTGGAAATACAGAATCAAAGGCTTCTAATGTCACATGTATATTTTAATTTGCAAGTCTTTAGTGTTATAGAGATGGGTGAAAAAAATGGAAGCTAGCTTTTAAAAAAATAAGAGGTCACATTTGCGCCATCCAAAGAGAGGTAGAAGACAGATTTCTTTGCCCACCAACACATTTGTTGAGAATGCCATACCTTTTGAGATGATTTTTTTAAACAATGTGGATTTCATTATGTTTTTTAAGATTTCGATGCCTGTTTTCCAGTAATAAATTGTTAGTTAACTTTTATAAGAAGTTTACAATTGGAAAACTACATTTCTTCACATTGTTCCATTGTCTTGTTGGTTTTGAAACCTAAAATGTTCCCAGGGTTCCATATAGAAGTTTTTGTTCTATGGATTCCCCCCATTTGTTGTATGCACTCCCCCACTGCATAAAATATTAATTTTTGACAAACCTCTTAGACTTCAATCAAAACCCTAACATTTCACCAAGTGGACTAGGACCAATGAAATTGTTTTTTACTTTTACTGGTAGACACCTAAAGTGGTTACTTCAACTCGGATAAGTCTTGAAATGTTTTTCTTTCACCAGTTATATAATTCTAGCCAACAGTACTCCAAGGACAGGGCCACAGTCACTGAAAGGTATTTCACTTAAGTTTTTCCAAGTATTTTTTTCAGAACTTTTTTATGAATTCTATAGTACAAAGGAACTAATACATTCCCTGCTATTTGAAGTCATGAAAACTGATTTAGTCTTAAATGTAGTCAGTATTTTCTGCGAAATATTTAATGATTGCTAGAACTCTGGGTTTAAAAAAAGGGAGGAGGTAGAACAACCCTGAGGACTTATAAAGAAGCACAAACCAAAGCAAAGCTTATATCAAGGTTTCTCTTCACTTTATGATGAGACTTAGGACTAAAAGAGATACAAGTGGCCTAACCATCATTCTCTTACCGTCTACAGTTTTTGCAAAGTTTTTTAACCACATCCAGGGTAACATTCTTGCAGAAACTGAGTTTCACACATTCCAAACTAATATGACAATAATTAGCCAGTGAACAGACTCTAGAAAGGAGAAAGAGGAAAAAAAGGATTTAAAATAGGTAGTTAAATGTACTTTTCACAAAGTTTTCAAAAACTCAACCCTCAAGTTTACCTTGACCCTACATATCAACTAACCCCACCCCAACCCTCCTCACCTACTCTGAGACTGAAAATGGAACTTCTTGAAGGAAATATACACAGGGTGGACACACCTAATTAAAGTTTCCAGAACATAAAATCAAGCAAAAATTAAGAATGTGACAGGAAAAAGATGTAAAGATGTCAGAGTTTCATTCTGAGGTTCTTAGAGAAATGGTAACAGTAGATAAATCCAGAGAATTATTAGCGTTATTACTTCTATGTGTATTTATAATAAGTGGGTGCAAGTAATCATTATTTTAACACCTGGCACCAGAATTACTCCCTGGAGAGACCCTTGGGCAGTGATGGCAAACCTTTTGAGCTCGGCGTGTCAGCATTTTGAAAAACCCTAACTTAACTCTGGTGCCGTGTCACATATAGAAATTTTTTGATATTTGCAACCATAGTAAAGCAAAGACTTATATTTTTGATATTTATTTTATATATTTAAATGCCATGTAACAAAGAAAAATCAACCAAAAAAATGAGTTCGTGTATCGGAGGTGTCATAGGTTTGCCATCACTGCCCTAGGGTATTGGTGAAAAAGAGCCTTATTAATTCTTATAGGAAGAAAGAATCTGCAGAACATGTGACAGTTCTGCCTCTTTTCATGGACAGGGATGGGGTTTTCTTCCTCCTGACCAGGAGATGAGAGGGGAGAAGAGAGGCTGGAGCCAGCAAGGTGAAGTTGAAGGGCTTGCAGAAGTGCATTCTTAGCTGTGATGCAAGGCCTTCGTAGGGTCCCCGGAAACATTTTAACTGAAATTTATTTTGCTCACTAATGAGTTAGAAGAGGCTGAGCTAACATTGACTTTTCATAAAATGGCACCCTTGGACAAATATCTAGAAAGTATTTTAAAGACCTGACATTAGTACTATAATATCTATAAAGAATATTTATAAATCTATGAAGCAAGATGTATATTTCAATAATAAATTAGGCAAAAAAATAAACACCCTCACCTATACAGCCACCTGAAATATAAAAGTAATCAAGTAGTGCATAATGCTATTTAAAAAATAAAAGAATATTTAAAAACTTTAATGTTAAGAATCAGCAGCAAAACAAATCAAAATAAGACACCGCCCCATCTGATGCTGGCTATATATTAAGAGAACATTGAGGTTTCCTATGGCGTGACCAATAGGCACTTCCATATATTACTATTAGAATAAAATGTTCAGCCCTTTTGATAGCAATTTAGCAATATTTACTTGTTATGCTTAAAAATGTTTATTTCTCTTTTGAGACTCTATAGAGATTCCTCTTGGACTATGATATCATAGTCTACATTATAGACTCACAAGGTGTCCTTAAAATGATAAACTGAAATGGACAATAAAGTCATGATTCATTATCTTTTTAAAAAAATATATACTTATTGATTTCAGAGTGGAAGGAAGAGGGAAAGAGAGAGATAGAAACATCAATGATGAGAATGAATCATCGATTGGCTGCCTCCTGCCTACTGGGGATGGAGCCTGCAACCCAAGCATGTGCCCTTGACTGGAATCGAACTCGGGACCCTTCAGTTCACTCTATCCACTTAACCAAACCAGCTAGGGTGAGGATTCATTATCTTAAAGCAACTGGATAGAAAGGATAATCTGCAAAGTTCTTACCCTCTTTTGCTTATCCCTGTAGAACTTAGGTCCAGATACTTGAGCTGGTGGCAGCTTCTTGCCAGCGCATGGATTCCTGCATTGGTTACCTGCCGGCATCCACTCACATCGAGATACCTCCAGAGTTTAAGTAAAAAGGATTGAGTGGGAGTTTTTCACAAATTGGCACACTCAGTTTCTCCTCTCCTAGTTAGTAGGTCAAGAATTTGTGTTTCTATACAGAGAAACATTGGCCTCATATTTAACTAACTAGCTGAAAGGAAAGGACACTTCAATGGAATCTTCTGTTATAAAGAACACACGTGCCAATGCAACTCAAATCACACCGTGCAGTGCTCACATTTCTAGAGACGGAGCTCTGTCCTCTATACTCCCCGTATCCTCTTGGTTAAATACCATAAGCTCGAAGGATCTGAACAAGTTTAGCCTTACATTGATTTTCATAGAGTGATCTGATCATGAGAATTATTTTTTAAATGTATTACAGATAACATAAATAAGACTTCCATGATCAGAGTACAAATAAAGCTCAAATCTTTGTGCTGCTTTCATTTAAGTACTTTTAATATAAAAATCAAGAAATAGAATACTTTTCCAAATGAAAAACTCTTTGAGACATCATTGTTAAATTTTTACAAGACCAAAAATAGCTTTAGCTTTCATAGTAGAGAAAAGCTTGTATACAGACATTGACACAGATATAATAATAATAACCATATTATTAATTGTTATTGTTTTATTATTTCTATTTTATATTATTAATCTTTCTTCTTTCATCTCTAAAGTCACCTTGAAGAGTTAGTTCATAACCCTTTGAGCTTATAGACAAAAATCATCTTTAGGGTCTTCTCCTCTAGGGTCTTATTACCAGAAACCACCATACCTTACTTACCTTGCTTCTCTATGGAAGCAAATGCCATTTCTGAAAGTCTCGCTTTACTTGGATGGGGGCTGAACCATTTAAGAAGGGGTGTACTGCTGTAAGCAGGAGTGACATTTCTTGCCTTTTACCCCCTTTCCCTCTTCTGAAGGAAAGAGGACATTCCTCAGTAATGGAAAGCTCACCAGGTGGGTTCTGGAACTGGCGTCAAAAGTGCCGACTCCATGCCCTTCAATGCATTCCATGACATTTACGGCCTTCCCTCTTAGAATGTAAACTTCCATAGAACAAAAGTATCCCTGTCTTTAAATGTTGTATGGTAGAGATTAAAACAGTTTCCCATTTAAAAAAATACGTCATAATTTGTGCGGCCAGATGATGTGGAGGCCTACACTGACATTTTCTAATTAGGCATATTTGGAGAGTTACTTAATTCCTTGGAGCCCCAGTTTTCCTTGGAAAAAAAAAATGGGGATAACTGCTTAATATCTAGAGTTACTGTGATGACTAAATATACGTGTGTCTGTGAGAGTGCTAATCAAATAGAAGGTAATATCATCAGCGAAGTGGCATGTTGATGGATTTCCCAGCTATTACTCTATCCCTCATTGCGGGGGGGGGGGGGGGGGGGGTGCTAATTCCAGCAGGTCATAAATATAAAAAGTTCATCAAAAGGTTGGTGAACCTTGAGACTTCAGCAGGGCTGAAGATACATATTATTGCCTGCTGCAGACAGCTGAGGGCATTTCCCCAGACCTGCAAATCTACATGTTATTACTGCTGCTGGCCAAACAGCTGAACAGCCAAAGGCAGTTCCCCCAACCTGATACTTTACTGCTTAACAAACTTTACCTTTGATATGTGTGTTTGCTTTGCTTTAGGGCAAAAATGTGAGAATAAAAAGCCCTGGATCTGGAAATTCTGAAAGAACTTAATTACCAAAGCTAAGCTCCATCTATCTCCCCACAAAATGCCTTCCAAATTTATATTTCATGGCTAGTTTATTTAATTTACTCACAGCCCTTCTCCAGATTCCTGAACCCTTCTAGATGCAGAATAACACCCCATCACCTCATGTCTTTAGTTGTGATGGTGGTCTCTACTTTGTGCAGTCTTTGATGCTACTGCTGCTGTCATTTGCCATTTCAAAATTCTCTTCTATGAGAGAAAGACTCTTTTAGAGTGAGTGTTGGTCAACTGCTAGCACTCATTCAGTGTAGTGGAGAGATTTCTTGTTAGCAAGATGACTGGGTATCTAACTCCAGCCCTGCCATTGCCTGTGTGAGCTTGGGCAAATCTCAGCATCTCTCTCAGCCTAGATAATATCCTCATTATTTAGGTGGATTAGACTCTCAACCTTCCTAATGCCGCGACCCTTTAATACAGTTCTTCATGTTGTGGTGACCCCCAACCATAAAATTATTTTTGTTGCTACTTCATAATTGTAATTTTGCTACTGTTATGAATCATAATGTAAATATCTGATATGCAGGATGTATTTTCATTGTTACAAATTGAACATAATTAAAGCATAGTGATTAATCACAAAAACAATATGTAATTATATATGTGTTTTCTGAATGTTTTAGGCGACCCCTGTGAAAGGGTCATTCGACCCCCAAAGGCGTCGCGACCCACAGATTGAGAACCGCTGGATTAGAGGATCATTAAAATTTCCTTCAGCTCAAAAAGTCTAAGTCTATAATTACTTTAGAAGTTATAGGTATTTATTGATCCTTTCTGACTCTTAGGTGCCTCAACTCTGAAATAAGTAGTAGCCACTTTTTTTTTTAATGACCACAGAATTTTTACATTCCTCCAATTGATTGGTGATATCTATATGCCCTATTTTATAAAACTGGGCACACTTGCCATTTCTTCAATCAATAGAGTATAGAAGAAATAAGACTACATGAATTTTGAAGCTAGTTCATACAGATGATGCAGCTTCCTCCTTGCTTCCTGGAAAACTGATACTTGAGCCCTGAGCAGCCATGTCAGAAGTCTCACTATCCTGAGGCTGACACGCTATGAAGAAGCCCAGACTATCAGGAAAGGCCATGTATAGGTTCTTTGGTTGATAGTATCAGCTGAGTCCAGAGTCCAAGTTATTAGACATGTGAGTGAAGTAGTCCCAGATGATTCTCTAGAACCAACTATTAAGTCATCCAAACCTTCAAGTCTTCCCTGCTCAGGTCCCAGACAGAGATAAGCTATCTATACTTCCTATGCCCTTCTAAATTCACAAACCATGGAATCTGTGAGTCTAATAAAATGGTTATTTTATAACACTCAATTCTGATGTGGTTTGTTATACAACAACAGTAACTGGAACAGAGGCAGATTATAACATATTACATAAAGATGGGTGGTTGCTACCCATTGTCCTTTGCACCCTGCAATTTGGGTTAAAAGAAAAAAGTGGAGGAAAGAGTCTTGAGATGAGACTGTATTAAGCAAATAGTGCTCAGACCATTTAGAACATCACTTCCAATGCCACGCCTTTCTCTGGTGAATACTCATGGGTAAGTGGGCTTTTGCTGTGAAGGGTATTGCCTCTGTGATTACTCTACCTTCCCTTACTTCTTCACACCATCCCAGGTCTTACTTATATTTGATGATGGAAGGAAGAAACGGTAGAACCATTTATTGATATTGCAAGGCAGGCCCTTTAGGAATACAGAATGGACATAGTGCTATTGTTGAAATTATATCCTGAATTTGCCCTTCAAAAAATATCTTTGCTCAGATAAAACCTCACACATCCCCAAGCCATTCCTTTATGTTTTATTCTATTTCAGTCAGCGTGGATAGGTCAGGTCACTTCACAGAATGAAGCTGGCTGCTCTGCCAAGACACAGATATGTATGAGAGTCCCAGCTCCTAATTTATCCACCATGCCTTGGTTATTCCAGTGATTTAAATAAAGAAAAAGGAAGAGACCAAAGCCACAGTCCTAAAGAAGAATGTGACCACTTTGCTGGAGTCTGGTTAAAATGCTCACAGAGGAGGAAGTACCTGAGGGTTCGCAGATAGGTGCTGATTTCCACCAAGCTCACGTCTGTTACCTGAGAGCAGGAGCTGAGGACCAGACTGTCCAGTTTAGGGCATCGCATCACAATAAGGTGAACGATCTGATTCCTCACCTATAGGAGGAAACAAACAAGTATTGGTTTTCAATCATAGGGAAGACAGGGCAGTGAATCAAGTGTGTTAGAGATTAAAATGTGCATTTTTTCAGAGGCTTTATAATCATCATCATCAATATATGAGAGTTCTCATTTGAGGGCTGCCTAAGATGTGTCAGATTCTGAGCTAGGCACTTTATATGCACTAGCTCTAATCCCTGCAATGGTGCCACACAATAGATGTTAGTATCCCCACCTTACAAGTAAGGAAACTGTGAGTCTGGGAGTTAAATGTCTTTTTGAGGCTAACAGTCCAATCTAGGGCTGATGGTTGCAAAGCCCATATTTTTTTCAAAGCATTTTCAATTGAGAACTAAACTGAAAAGAGTCAGTCATCTGATGCAAGCCTGCAGGTTCTCTAATAATAAAATCAGCAAGTAAGAAAGACCTTGAAAAACTAAAGACATAAAATGGAACTATTGTAGTTATAAGATCTAAAATTAATGTCAAGTTTAGGCCTAGTGGGTTCAATTTTAAATTACTATTAGAATAAAATGAGTTATGAAACACTAAGAAATTGAGGATCAAATATACCTAACTGGAACCTAATAAACATAAGAGAATCAAAGCTAACCTATGATTAACCTCAAGATTTTCTGTGACTTTTCTTCTTATTTCAACCACTGCTCATTACGTTTTTTAAACCATCGTATTAATGACTACTTAGTACTCTATTAATTTTAAGATTAATGACTACTTAGTACTCTATTAATTTTAAGATTGTATTCAATTCCACAATATTATTTTTATTAAAAAGTCACTAATAATCACCTAATTGCAACTAGGATTGTGCTAGGCACTGAACACAGACTCAGATTTCCCCTCTCATAATTTATAATAGACAGGATTTTGAAAGTCCTATCCATTTATATACATATAGAAGCACACACCCATAAGGAAGGGAAAATCAAGTACTACAACCTTCACGCACCTTTATATCTGTCCATCGCTATGTCTTTACATATATCTATATATATCTATGTTCAATCATCTATCCATATATGATGTAGTATAATTATGCTATAATATATATTACCTTTACTCATTATAGTCTGATTTAAGTGCATATGGACATTTGTGCTCTCTATGTAAGCAACAAACTCCCACTTTTCAAACCCTGAACTCCATCTGGACCACAAAGGCTACAGTCTCAAGAGCAAAGAGAGCACGACCCTCTTCCATAATGACTTTCTTAAGAATTTACTGAAAAGCGTAACATTCAGAGGACATCATGAAGAGTCTTTGACTTTCTAGGACGTAAAAATTAAAAAAAATCACAGGAACATCCTGTCAGGATACCATGTTAAGCTAAGCTATTTTCTCATACCCTCAGGTGATCCACACTTGAGGGAAACCTTATATAAGAGAAAGCCAAACTTAGAAAGTAGGCAAATTAGGAAATAGCAATTCATTTTACAAATAATTCCAGGCAAAGTTCCTAAATATAACAAGTACTCAGTATACATTCAAAATGAGATTTGATTCACAAAATTTTAATTGACATGTAATTACTGTAATATAGACTTCATAGCCTGGCTGCAGGCCTGTTTAAGTTAACATGAATTTACCTAATACTGACCACATGCCAGGAACTTTGGTTTGCTTTGTGATCAACAAATACAGCCCCAAAGACTTATTGTGGCTGGGCTCCAAATCTATGCTCTGTATGTCTGTTTTAGTGCCAGAATCTACAAAATCCCCATTTGAGTACAGAAATCAGAGAGTCATGGAAATGCTTATCCCATTTTATACTTAGATTAACTAAGGAACCTCAAATATTATAGAATTTATTAAACTAGACTGAAATAATTTAACTAATGGGCTCTGCTCCCTAATCCAACATGGCACACATGCTAATTTGGGAGCTCTTCATGGATTTAGAAGTGCATGCCTGGAAATTGAGTTAAATTAAGCTATTGTTGCTGTGTGAGTTTGCTATTTTTAGTTAAAAGAGACTAAGAATGAAAGCTTGTTCCTTCCCAGAATTTTAAGTTTGCAAAAGACTTCCCCAAACATATCTAAATGCATCATCAAGTAAGTTAAGAGCAGACTGTCAACTTTTAATGGAGAATTTCTTTCAAGGACATGACATTTTGATTTAAAAGAAAAAGAAATACAGTATTGTTCTTCTCTTATTACTTCATTCAGAGCCGTATTCAAGGCAAGAACACTTCAGAGCCCAAGATGAAGCTATAAAAAAGGAAATCAAGCACATAAAATTTATAATTCCACTGCTTATCTCAGAACATTCTTTCACTGGCTTTCAATCAGCCATTATAAAAAAGCACAATAACAATCAGTTCTCAGTCAGAGGTACTGTCCACTACAAGTTCACAGAATTGCAATCAACACTCAATTTGTAAAAATCAGCCTCTCCCGTAGTCACATTACCTTTTGGCTAATCATATCTGGAGGAAGAAGTCAAACCCCTTTCTCCTTCCACATAGAAGGAAGCCAGTGGGATATGGAGGGCAGAGTATCAGCAAACCTGAGGCCAGGTTTACCAGCTTTGTGACCTGTACTATCTCTCTTTCAACTCCTAGAATCTCAATGACTCTACCTGTCAATTGGGGATAATGCTACTTCTCACACAGGGAAGAGGGCAAGCTAAGGAATTAATGTGTGTAACAAGTACCTCATACATACTGGAACATGGGGAGGGGCTCAATAAACGATAGGTACTATCTATTATTTGTTCAATAGTTTTATTGAATTACCTTAAGTTTTGTTAAGTTATAAAAATAACAAAAGATCCAGTAAATGGGTCAACTTTTAGATCTATTATCTACTCCATAACTACATAGCACCATTTCCTTAGGGAGATCATGTTTGTTCCTCCCATTTCAAATATTTCTTCTTTTGAATAGAAGAAATAATACTACGTCCAAACCTTTTCTATCACGTGGGTATTATGGAATTCTTTCCCCCATCAATGCCCATTTCAGAGCATTACTTCTTGATGAGGTGGAAAAGCTGTGAAAGCAATATTAGTTTTATGCTCTGAAAACATAGGACATGAAGACAAATTAAAAAGTCAGTCTGAATCCAAGAGGTCTCACCATTTTGAGGCCAGCAACATTAAGTGCAGTTAGTTCTCCTAAGTTCTTCAGGCTCCTGACCAGGCAGGTCTCAGAAACCTTGGGGACTCTCCCGATGTTCAAGATATGCAGGTGTGGACACTGCAGGGCCAAGGAACCTATACTCCTGGGGGTGAGAGCAAGGCAGCCAAATACTTCTATTTTGTGAAGACTAAGGGGAAAAAAAACAGCAACAGTAAATTACTGTTCTCCCTGATCCAAAGCGTAAGAGCAGATCCCTAAACCACCTGATTGACATTTTTCTTTTTCATGGTGGAAAGTCTGCATTTTAATATCATATTTGAAAAGTGAATAGATAGTGCTGATAACATTGAGTTGGTAAATTTAATCAACAGATGAATAAAATTCACAAATGTGATATCCTCAGCAACTCTAAGCAATGTTGAATTTCCTTCCTCATGATGCTTATGTTCCAGAAAGCCACTGCAAATGCTGGATTAGCACACAATCATTGCTGCTAGGGGACATACACGGTTAGGTGCCTTCAAGCCTCTGGTCATTTTTATCAACTGATCAATACATAACCTCTTTTATGTGCGTTTTGGTTTAAAGACACCTTATTTAATATAAATTATTGATTCATTGACATTGAACTCATGGCCAACAGCACTATAACTCATGCCTAAATAAAGATAATTTGACACATATTTTCTCCTTAAGGCACTTCACAACCTTCTAGCCCTTAGAAATACTAGATAGCAAACACTTCAGTACAATGTTTGGGGGACATTTTGAACAGCAAAATCACACACACACAAGCACAAAAATGTGAAAAACACTAAATAGACCATGAAAAGGACACTTCTTTAGCATGAGAGCTGAAAAAGATTGGATCTCAGCTGACAACATTCACCTTGGGCAACTCAAGTTTGTCCCCATTCTGCACATGCCCACAAATGACCAGGAAAGCACCAGGAGTGTTGATTTGGGGTCACAGATAAATTGTAGCAAGTAGGTGAATTCACAACTATGAAATCCATGAATCATGTGGATTGACTATTTCAATATACTCAAATCAGACAGTAGCATATATGATTAAAGGCAGATTACAGTAGAAGCAGCACTACCTTAGTTTGTTCTGGTGATAGCTAAATCGCAGGATAGCCATGCTCAATGCCAATGGAGGTTTATACAAATATTTTCTGATTTCTTACAAATTGGGAGTACACAAGAATATGGAACCATCCCTCATCAAATTACTTACAAGACATATAAAACCTGTCTGCTTTAACGAATTAAGGCTTGCAGGTGTTGACATTATTCTAGGAGCTGGTGCTGTTGGTATATTTTTCACATGTATTTTAGGAGCCTCCTCGTGGAATATTTCCGCTCATAGTAAGGACACAGGAAAAAGAGTAAGTCATAACATTGTTTATTTGGCGTAGGGCTGCAAGCTCATGAGTTGGCTCTGAAGGACTCAGGAAACTCCCATCAACAACTCTTTTTGTATAATTTTCAAGGAAATGATTACCTAGGGTAGTGGCTCTCCAAGAGTGGTTTCTGAACTAGCAGGAACTTGTTAGAAATACAAATGCCTGGGGCGCACTGAGACCTACTCTATCACTAGATGGGGCCTAGTGATCTGTGGTTGAACAAGCCCTCCCGATGACCCTCATGGCTCTCCAGTTTGAGAATCACTGACCTCGGGAATCTTTCTAATCATATCCAGGTCACTTCAGTAGTGAGCATAGGTACATGGACCCTGGATCTGTGATTTCATCTTAAATAAGTGAGTTCATTACTCACTTAATGAAGCTTTAATCATATATTTCCCAGAACCAGTACAAAGTAATAAAATGCCTCTTTAAACTGATAGCATAAGCCTACTTTTTAAGGACATACTTTGAAATCAATTCACATTAAAATTAATGAGTTATTGTGAAATGTCTTAATTCGTGGCCTATTAATTTATTGTCCCATCCATTGCGATAGGTTAATTTGAGTTAAGGAGTTTTTTGTTGTTGTTGTTGTTTTGTTTTGTTTTATTTAGTTTTTTTAAATATATTTTCTTGATTTTTGACAGAGAGGAAGGGAAAGAGATAGAGAGTTAGAAACATCGATGAGAGAGGAACATCAATCAGCTGCCTCCTGCACATCCCCCACTGGGGATGTGCCCGCAACCAAGGTACATGCCCCTGACCGGAATCGAACCCGGGACCTTTCAGTTCGCAGGCCGACGCTCTATCCACTGAGCCAAACCGGTTTCGGCAGGAGATTTTTTGTTTGTTTTTTAATGCCAAAGGAGAGTGAGTATTCAGGTGTGGGATGTGTTTATGCTATGTATTTGTGGGTGTTTGTGAGTGTATTTGTGTATATATAAGCAAAAGTCAGAAAGAAAAAAATCTGGGAGAAACTAAGATGGCGGCATAGATAAACACCGGGAAATAGTCGCCACCCACAACAATTGAAAAATACCCCAAAGGACGGAGCAAACATCGTCCAAAACAACAGGAAGGCTGGCTGAGTGTAATTTCTACAACTAGAAGAAAAGAAAAGCACGCTGAGAGCCAGGGGAGCTGCGGAGGTGAAGTGCAGAGGTACGGTGGCGGCTCGCGCGCGCGGAAAGGGGGTGGCACCTGAGGACGCGGCTGTCTTTTTGAATCACAAGCTCCTGACTGCTCTGAACTCCGGTTCTGGGAAGTCTCTGGGGACCCAGGACTCATACAGGGAGAGGCTGCTCTGTCAGGCGGCAGCGGGCGAATTTGAGGGCAGCTTTCCCTCAGAGGTGCTTGCAGCCGTTACCGGGACACTGAGACACGCGACTCCGGGCGCGGAGAATCAGCCATTGCTTCTTTCTCCGCCCTTTGACTCCCTGAGACCCCGCCCCACCCAGGCTGCAGCAGAGGCTTTTGCAGGTGAATGTACCTAACTACAGCCCAGCCAGGCAGACCCTGAGCTTCCAAGAGAAGGCCCAAGGCCCCGCAGCAGCGTGCATTGCTTCACAGCTGAGCCTCTTCCTGGCTCCTGCTGTGTGACCTCAGGCAGGGGCTGAATTAGCACCTCCTTAGATCCAGGAGCCACTGTACCCAGTGGTCAGAGGGGGACCATTCTCCCACTTCAGACACAGCTGCTTCCCACAGCCAATTGGCCTGGAGGTCAATTCCTCCCAGTGATCCTACAACAACCAAGGCACCAAGAGTGCACCAAGAGTGTCCACCCCAGGTAACTGGGGAGGCTGAGCCACTGGGCCCTACAGGACACCTGGCGCGCAGGGCCACTCTATCAACACAGGGAAGCAGCCAAAATGCGGAGACAAAGAAACAGGTCACAAATGGCAGAAACCGAGGAAAGCAAACGACTGGATATAGAGTTCAAGGCCACGTTTATAAGGTTTTTCAAGAATTTTATGGAAACCGCTGATAAATTTAATGAATCCCTCAAGGAGTATAGTGAGACCATGGAGGACATGAAAAAGGACCAACTAGAAATTAAGCATACACTGACTGAAATAAAGAATAATTTACAGAGATCCAACAGCAGACAAGAGGATCCCAAGAATCAAGTCAAAGATTTGAAATACAAAGAAAAAAAAATACCCAACCAAAAAAGAAAAAAGAAAAGAGATTCAAAAAATATGAAGATAGTGTAAGGAACCTCTGGGACAACTTCAAGTGTACCAACATCAGAATTATAGGGGTACCAGAAGGAGAGAGAGGGCAAGATATTGAAAACCTTTTTGAAGAAATAATGACAGAAAACTTCCCCCACCTGGTGAAAGAAATGGACCTACAAGTCCAGGAAGCGCAGAGAACCCCAAACAAAAGGAATCCAAAGAGGACCACACCAACACACATCATAATTAAAATGCCAAGAGCAAAAGATAAAGAGAGAATCTTAAAAGCAGCAAGAGAAAGACAGTCAGTTACCTACAAGGGAGTACCCATTCGACTGTCAGCTAATTTCTCAACAGAAACCATGCAGGCCAGAAGAGAGTGGCAAGAAATATTCAAAGAGATGAATAGCAAGAACCTGCAACCAAGATTACTTTATCCAGGAAAGCTATCATTCAGAATGGAAGGTCAGATAAAGAGCTTCACGGATAAGAAAAAGCTAAAGGAGTTCATCACCACCAAACCAGCATTATATGAAATGCTGAAAGGTATTCTTTAAGAAGAGGAAGAAGAAAAAGGAACTCTTACCATTAGCCACAGCATGGATGGAACTGGAGAGCGAATAAATACCACAGGATCTCACTCATTTGTGGAATATAATGAATAACATAAACTGATGAACAAGGACTGATCCAGAGATGGAGAGGCATTGATTGGACTGTCGGGCCTTGGAGGGAAGGTAGGGGAGGGTGGGGGCAAGGGGGAAAGATCAACCAAAGGACTTATATGCAAGCATATAGGCCTAACCAATGGACACGGACAACAGGGGGGTGAGGGGATGAGCGGGGGGGGGGGGGGGGGGGCGGTAGAGGGTACACATATGTAATATCTTAATCAATAAAAAATAAAAAAAATAAAAAAAAATAAAAAAAGAAAGAAAAAAATCTGAATTATAATGAAACTAGAGTCCCAGTGCACAAAAATTTATGCACTCGGGGGGGGGGGGGGGTCCCTCAGCCCGGCCTGTGCCTTCTCGCAGTCTGGGACCCCTTGGGAGATAATGACCTGCTGGCTTAGGCCTGCTCCTGGGTGGCAGAGGGCAGGCCTAATCCCTAGGTGCAGCCCCTGGTCGGGCTCAGAGCAGGGCCTATTGGGGAATTGGGGCGCCACCCCCTGTCATGCACAGAGCAGGGCAGATTGGGAGGTTGCAATGCCACCCTCAGTCACGCTCAGGGTAGGGCTGATTGGGGGTTTGGGGCACCATCCCCTGTCACACTCAAGGCAGGGTCAATGGGGAGGTTGCGGTGCCACCCCCTGTCATGCACAGAGCAGGGCCAATCAGGGGGTTGGGGCATTTCCCCCTGTCACTCACAGAGCAGGGCCCATCAGGGGGGTTGGGGCTCTGTACCCTGTCACGCACAGAGCAGGGCCAATCAGGGGGTTGGGGCGCAGCCCCCTGTCACGCACAGAGCAGGGCCCATCAGGGGGTTGGGGTGCCACCACTCTCACACTCAGGGCAGGGCCGATGGGGAGGTTGTGGCGCCACCCCCTGTCACACACAGAGCAGGGCCCGTGGGGGGGGGGGGGGGTTGGGGCACCGCCCCCTGTCACACTCAAGGCAGGGTCGATGGGGAGGTTGCAGCGCCACCCCCTGTCACACACAGAGCAGGGCCCATCAGGGGGTTGGGGAGCTCCCCCCTGTCATGCACAGAGCAGGGTGGATCAGGGGGTTGGGGCGCCGCCCTCTATCACCCACAGAGCAGGGCCGATCAGGGGGTTGGGGCGCCTTCCCCTATCAGGAACAGAGCAGGGCCGATAGGGAGGTTGTGGCCCCGCCCCCTGTCACACACAGAGCCACAGGGTGATCAGGGGGTTTGGGCACTGCCCCCTGTCATGCTGATCCCGGTGCTGGGAGGCATATTACCCTTTTACTATATAGAATAGAGGCCTGGTGCATGGGTGGGGGCTGGCTGGTTTGCCCTGAAGGGTGTCCCAGATCAGGGTGGGGGTCCCCACTGGGGTGCCTGGCCAGCCTGAATGAGGGGATGATGGCTGTTTGCAGCTGGTCACACACCCTTCAGGGTGGGGGTCCCCACTGGGGTGCCTGGTCAGTCTGGGTGAGGGGCTGAGGGCTGTTTTCAGGCTGGGACTGAAGCTCCCAACTGCTCCTTTTTTTCTTTTTTCTTTTTTTTATTCTGAGCCAGCTTTAGCTCTGAGGCTCCAGCTCTTAGGCCTCCGCTCCTGAAAGCAGGTATCTGGTTTGTTTCGGTTCTACATTCGAAACTCTGTATCAACTCCAGGTCTGAGATCCCGGCTAGCTGAAAGCTGGTTTCTGGGGTTTTGTTTAGCTTCTATTTTTGTAACTATGTTTCAAACTGCCAGCTCAGAGGCCTGCAGTGGCAGGCGGGGAACGTTGGAGTCCTCCATCACTGGCTAGTTTCAAGCTGCCTGGCTGCCGGCCGCCATCTTGGCTGGCAGTTAATTTGCATATCACCCTGATTAGCCAATGGTAGCGGTTGTACACCAATTACCATGTTCCTCTTTTATTAGATAGAATATGACATAAGCCATTATAAGGACATTTTTATAAGGAGATAATTCCCCAATTATCTAAGTAAATATTCATTATGTTAATTATTCTATAGCCTTGCAGTCCACTGGAACATAATGTGAAATATGATCTACATTAAATAGAAGTCAGATTTTACTGAAAATTACCAGTATATTAAGGGAACACAAACTTTAGTGTCAAAAGGCCTTCACCTTTTTATAGCCTTTGTTCTCAGGACCAGTCCCTTTTCCTCTCTGAAGCCCAGTTTCCTCAGCGGTAAAATGAGGATATTGTATTTAGATAGGACTATGGTGTCTGATCTAAATGTCTAGCTGAGGTGGAAACCAAGCTGGAATACAAGAGTTAGCCTGAGAACCAGCATTTCTGAGAAGAAGAAACACTTGAGGTAGAATCAGGGACTATCTCAGAGATAGTCCTTCACTGTTGACTATTGCAAGACTGAATGGGCTATGCAGCACCAGCAGAAATGGTCACCTAAAGGAAGAAATGTTGGGGAGGCATCAACATCAGGATCAAGGGGATGCTGCCTTCCTATAGTCCTAAGGGGAATGTATTTGAAATGATGTTCAAACTCCTGGGATATATAAAATATAATTCCCCCTGGAACTCAGCCCACCTCAGAAAGCCAGTAGGATGACTGAATGATTGCCTATTGCCATTCACTTATGACAGCTCTGAAGTGCTGTTGACCTCATTGCCTGTTTCCTACTGTTATTCTTTTCCAGAGTCTGACCTCCAATCTGATTACCCGACCTGTGACCTCACCTGTTTCCAGCTAATTTTGTCAGATCTTCGAGTAGCAAAGCTTTGATATTAGTCCCAGGAGATTTTACTCACTCTTTACTATCTTGTTTTAAAATATAGGATGTACTGTTATCCAGGTGTGGTGAAGCCACCGAAAAGAGAGTATGTTATACTCACAGTTCCCAAAAGAAGGGGGCTTCCCACACAGGGAAGCTCCAGGGTCAGTCAAGAGGCAGAGGGAGTGGAAAAATGTGGGCAAGCACTTTAATTGTGGTTTCCACAGGAAGGAATGAGTGAAGCAGAGTAAGCAGGCTTAGGACTGGCTCATTTAAAAATTTCTGGGGCTCTAAGACAGTGGGGCTGTCCCTAGTTGTCTGGTACCTGGCTCTGTGGTGATAAAGACAGGCAGATTAGTGGCATGGAGTATGAAACTAGGTGAAGGGAGGTGATTGGTATGGGCTTTGGATTGGTTGGTTTTCATATGAAAGACACACCTGCAGGTAAACACTTTAGTATCACTAGGAAATGGAGCCCTATGTAAGTTTTAGCATATATTGAAAGAGGTGAATACTGAAGTATTTATGGGTGAAATGATGTATCTGGGATTTGATTTTAAATCATCACAGCAAACCAAAAAGTGAAGCAGACTGATAACACAAGATTGACAAATTTTGTTCATTATAAAGCTGGATGAGGGGTACACAGAAATTCTATATATGATTCTTCTTTCATGTATTCATGGATATTTTCATTAAAAATTTTTACATTCAAGTTGAGAGACAGAGGAAAATAGGTATTAGACATTAGCAATCATCAGAGGATTGCTATTATATAAAAACCCAAACTCTATTGTACAATAGTTATTTTTGCTATCATGAATCAAAAGCCCATTCTCTTTCCTTAGACTCTTGGATAGCTAAGGTGACTTGATCTTTGCAATGTTTCCAAATATCTCCAGGCTAAAATTGACTTAGGTTAATCAAATTCTTTTTATAATCCATTTGTGTTAAGCAATGGAATTCCTAATGGTACAACTATAATCAACATGTTATGACTGTTTTATGATGAGAGGTCCTACTCAATTAGGGAATTTTCCTAATCAAAGGCCCTCCACTCTCAAGAGAGCTTCACTGAGTAGCTATGGAGGTTGCTTAATTAGTAAGGTTAAAACATCCTTCTGAAACAAGGTCAAGAATGACATTTCTACCGTGCCAACTTGCAGCACTCAGAAAATTTTGTGTGAAAATTCCTGCAAGATTTATCAACAGAAAGAAAAGAAAAATATATTGATCTTAATGATATCAATGGATTTTTCTTTGGGTACATTCTAGGTATTGAACCTACATAAGTATTTCCTAAAACTTGCCATAAAATGACCAACTTTTCACTTAAGAAAATGATTTCCAGAAATTTATTATTCTTGTTTGAAGAATTAAGAATACTTTAGCCTGGCCAGTGTTGCTCAGTGGTTGAGTGTTGATGCATACACCAAGACATCATGGATTAGATTCCTGGTCAGGACACAGGCCCAGATTGTGGGCTTGATCCCCAGTGGGGGTCATGCAGGAGGCAGCTAATCTATGTTTATCTCTCCCTCTCCTTTCATCTCTCTCTAAGATAAATTTTTTTAAAAAGCATAAAAAAGAATATTTTAAAAAATACATGCACCATAACTATAAGCCATTTAACAGAGGGAATTAAGAAAGAAGCTGTTTTTTGAGGGTCTTCTTTACATAGTATCTGCCCCTAGTCTAGCACTGCAAACACCAAAAGGATCAACAAATCCCTGCTGTTTAAGCAAGTAAGGTCTTCATGAACAACAGTATAAATGAAATAGGATATCTATATTAAAAATCTGTATATACTAAAAAACATAGATTAAACTCAAGAACATGTTGAATGAAAGAAGCCAAACACACACACACACACACAAACACTGCTCTATAATCTCATTTAAATGAAGTTCAAGAAAAGGTAAAAATTAAGCCATGGTGACAGAAGAGAGAAGAGTGGTTATTTCCAGGGGGAAGAAGATGATTATGACTAAAGAAGAACACGAGAAAAATTTCTGGAGTGATGGAAATATTCTATACCTTGATGTGGGTGGTGGTTACATGGGTGTACACGGATGTAGAAATTCAGTGAGTTGTATACTTAACACACTGCAGACAGATCACAAGAATTCTCGCTTCATATTACAGTGTTTTTCAAAGTATCATACTTTAAAAAGACATTAACTTGTAAGAATATGTAATAAATAACTTCAAAATGCAATGGGTATTTAATTTTAAAGTGTTCGTTTAACATTTATGTAAAACATTTTTGTACTCATTCAATAGAAACTTCTCTGGCCACTGGGTAAAGCTAGCAATAAAACTACTGGTCCACAATGTGTTAAGATTTGCTCAGTTTACTCCATGCAATTAATACTTCAACTAGAGGTCCGGTGCATGAAATTCATGCATGGGCGTGTATGTGTGTGTGTGTGTCCCTCAACCCAGCCTGCACCCTCTCCAATCTGGGTCCCCTCGAGGGATGTCCGACTGCCCTCTCACAATCCAGGACTGCTGGCTCCCAACTGCTCACCTTCCTGACTGCCTGATTGCCCCTAACTGCTTCTGCCTGCTAGCCTGATCACCCCCTAAACACTCCCTTTCCAGCCTTATTGATGCCTAACTGCTCCCCTGCTGGCACGATTGTCCCTAAATGCCCTCCTCTGCTGGCCTGGTTACTCCTAACTGCCCTCCCCTGCCATCCTGGTTGCCCCTAACTGTCCTTCCCTACAGGGCTGGTC
This sequence comes from Myotis nattereri, assembly GCF_964212035.1. NCBI lineage: Eukaryota > Metazoa > Chordata > Mammalia > Chiroptera > Vespertilionidae > Myotis > Myotis nattereri. The sequence goes on from NC_138087.1 coordinate 49,292,440, forward strand.
ACCCCTAACTGCCCTCCCTTGCCACCCCGGTCACCCCCAACTGTCCTTTCCTGCAAGGGCTGGTCACCCCTAATTGCCCTCCCCTGCTGGCCATCTTGTGTCCACATGGGGGTGGCCATCTTGTGTATTGGAGTGATGGCCAATTTGCATATGACTCTTTTATTAGATAGGATGAGAAAGAAAACACAAAATTAAATAAAATTCATATAGCCATCCTAGCCTCGATTCTGGAAAAAGCACAAGAGAGAGGAGTGAGCAGTGTCACATACAAAGAATATTGGCACATTTACTCAACAGATCAAGAATATAGAGGAAGAATATAGACCAAAGATATAGAGGAAGTAAAAATCTGTGGTCTAAACAATGGAGTGTATATGGATAATGCCAGCTGTTTTACAGCAGGGCCACACCTGTGCATCTATTTAATTCCTACAGTGCCTGGCACATTGTAGGAACCTAATAAGTAATAAAAAAATGGATTAATTAAACCAATTTATAAAAACAAAAGTCATTATTTTATAAACGGGTTGTGCTTCCTGGGACGAATGTGATTGTTTGATTTATTTTGCATTACATAAAAACACAATTACAAGTGGGGAACACTCCCTGTGTTTTTGTAATTCTGATCTCACATTAATGTGCTCACACAACATATATCAAAGGTCTACTTGGTGGGAGGCCTGCCAACTTATTAGCACCATTTATTGTCCTGAAAGAAAGCACTCGCAGAAGATGAGGACATGACATGTTTTGGCCAATTCCTGAATAATAACAAAACAGTCTTCACACAAAATAAAGATCCTCCAGTCAGCATGATCTCTGATTCAATGCTAGTTCTACAATTTTTCATTACTGCCTTCCTCACTGCTGTGTGAACAGTGGGTGGCATTCTACAAAAGCTGATTAAGGATGGGATTTCAACTGCTGAAAATTGAAGGACTCTACCCCATGCTGACAATTTGTTAATCAAAAATTGCCATTTTTACCACCATGCAAGCTTTAGCCCATCTTATGTTCGTCCCAGATGCCATATTATATATTCTCCCCTCAATGAGACTGAATGCTTTTTTCCTAACAGTATAAAGGTTTTATGGGTTCATCAAGAGGCTAAATCCCTCTAATTCCAATAAATCAACTTCCAAAGTGGAAGGAACATATTTCTGCCCATATTTGCTACTTTTCCTATCAGTTGATAAAAATCCACAGATTTGTGCTGACATTGAGTTTATCAAAGTTTTTTAAAAAATATTTTATTGTTTACACAATTGCTGAGAATTCCCAGGATTTGGCTGACAGCCTGTGGTTAAACCCAGAAACCCCGCTTTGAAGAATCCAGCTTAAATAGTAGTCGGTCAAGGGAAACAGGAATCTCCATGCAAAAGGATGTATCTTTTAGGCAGCATTTATTTTAAAATATTAGAAATATCCTAACTGTTCAAATTTTGAGAGATTTTGCAAGTGTTAATAAATTTTGCAAATGTTAAAATGATGCTAATGCAAGTTTTCAATAATGTAGGAAAATAGTTGCTAAATACGAAGAAGGTACTATTTTTAAACATAAGCCTATGCATTAAAAACAATTAGAAGCAACTATATCTGAATAGTAATAGCTTTAACACAGAAACAAGAAAGTCCACTGAAACTAAAGCATTGGCATTCATATTCCAAAGTGAGTGAAGGTGAGATGGGAAACTGTGGCAGCAGGGGTCATTTTGGCTTCATTTCTAGTTTTATCTTTCCATTTAATATTGACTTATGTCAAAATTATTCCAGGTCTAGGATTCAAAAGACTTGAGATAATTCAGAGAAACCACAACTTGCTGCCAACTGATTTAAGACATATTGGCCTTCTTAATTTACTTGTATACTTTGCCAATCAGAATTCAATCTGATGAGGTTTTTATTGGCCAGCTAGAGCCTTGTTTTATCACAGGGGCCACACTCCTTGATGTGTTTTTCTGCCAAACAAGCTATTACCCAATTCACAGGTTGTTGGAAGGATTCATGGTCTTTCCCCATATTATGTCCTGCTTTGTGCCAGATCCTGTAGGTACAAAAGCTATTATTGCCCTAGAAGTTGGCTAAGGAAAAAAGGTTATCTTTATCAAAATATTAGGGAACAAACGTGTGGTACAGGCATGCAAAGAGAGGGATAATCAATGTAGGCTGGAATAAAATAAAGTAGCATTTATTGAGGACATATTAAATAGTAGTCATGAAGGTTTTTATATACGTTATCTTTTCTTAATTTTCAACAACAATTGAACAAGAGGAGACAGGACAAAAGTGTTCACAATGTTTCTTTGAGTTGAGCTAAAACACAAAGAACAGTATGCTTGAAACAGGACGGTGTAGCTTCTGTAACTTACTGTGGCCCGTCAACAGGTCACTTAATATTTCTGGACCTCCATTTACTCAAGTGGCAAATTCCTACCCCAATGGCTGCTTGATGAAAACACCAGATAAAGCAATACAAATAAAAGAGCAGAATGCACAATGTAAGCTGATAGATGATACATAAATATAAGGTACATGCAAATGAGAAATGTATCGTTATTACCTGTTTCCATGCTTTTTAACTAAGGCTTTAATGGCTTTGTCTGTAACCTGGCATCCATTAATGGAGAGTCCTTGAAGGCTGAAAGTTAACCAAAAAAATTACATCTCAATGCCTTTATTTAAAAAGAAAAATTTCAAACCAAAATCTTGCAGTTTGTTAATTATTCAAATAGCCTCAAAAATACCTAAAGAGGAATTTTATTTTGGTAAACAATATACTTTAATTTTGATTTGTGAACTTTGTGGGCTCAATAAATCAGCCACAAATATAGATAGATGATAGATAGATAGATAGATAGATAGATAGAGATTGATAGATCTATCTTTACTTCTTGGATTTCTTTTCTATGGCTTTGATTTTGTCTTTGTAGAACACATACTTTCATTTCTTTTATTCTGTCAAGGCTTTGGTTGTGTCTAAGCACTATGGTTATTTAAGGGATATGGAATGTTCCTGGGTGTGGTCTTTACAACCATAGTTTCCATCATCACCACCATGTTATTAAGCCAAAAATAATTTCCTATAGAGATAAATTAAGGGAAACATACTATGATATAATGATCGTTACAGAGATTCTCTATGCTCATCACCAAGCCAAGCTTTAGCTAGAAATTGACAATAAAATAAAATATAGTGAGCCTCACATAGCACTTGATTTTAGATTTATCACCAAATATAGTGGGACATAAAAGCAACGGTACTTCTTATATGACACATTTCTTCCCATCAGATGTACAAAATCAGAAAAGCTGAAGGAGCATCTTACCTGACAATCACCAAATTATATCAGCAGGATTCTTTATGAAAACAAGGCTCCATTTTAAAAGACTAAACTTCACTAAAACTTGAAGTTGACTTTAGAGAAAGTGCTTATTTTAAAACACTCTATGTGGAAACATTTCACTTTGAGAGGCATGATTAGAGGACCCTTGATAAAGCACTGATCATTGTAATGGTTATCTCACATTATGGCTTGTAGCAAAGAATGAAAAATGAAGCAACAGCACTGGTACTGAAGACTTCCCTCCCCATGAGCCGTGCCATCTGCAACTTTGAAGCAGGCCATGGAGGAGCTGGCAGTGGCATCACTTCCCTTACACAGACAACTGAGGTTAGAGAAGGTCAATTGTGATATCAGAATGGATATTCAAAAATGTCTGGTTTTCTCTTTCCTTCCAGAAATATAGTAAAATTGCAATTTCTCATTCCATGGAAGTTATTGCTTTGACCATGATATGTAATCAGTTGCTTTACAATCCAGTACATGCTTCACCACGTCCTCTTTCCTTGCCTCCCCAGACAGCGCCTGCTCTTCCGGCCTGGGCTCTGGACTGAGCACGACAAATGGCAAGGTAATTTTGGGTGCGTTACCTTGAAGCTCCCTGTATAAGGGCCATCACACCCACGTCTGTGGCCCCAGACCAACTTATGTCCACTGCTGTCAATCTGCTGCAAAGGGCCCCTGCGTGGAGCAGGACCTTGTCTCCCATAAGCCCAGGGCCACTGCAGCTGGTCACATTCAGCTCCTGGTGATTAATACCAAGTGAGAATTCATTAGAAAGGTTTCAGAATCCCTTCAGAACAGGCCATGATCAGGAGATTTTAGCAACTAAGAGAGAGGATTAGGGAGTAAGCAATCACCTTAGAAGCTGAGATGTAAACAGCTCAGAAAGAAGGAAGAAGAACATGACGAAAGCAACTAAAACTAGCATGTTCCTGTTTGGGCCAGCCCATCTTCCTTCAGGCCTGTTCACTGAGCCTGCCACAGCTTCCTTCTGATGGCAGGGGATTACACTAGTGGAGAGGAGTAACTCAAGAGCCGTTGTAGGATTAAAGGAGCTCACCCAAACAACCAACAATTACATAGCCATTAATATGTATTTTTATGAAGAGCTTTTAATTGAGAAAACCAAGGCTTAAGGGAAAATGATGACTACAAGATGTTTTATATATTTTAAAATCTCCATTATGTTCTTTAAATATTGTTTTAAAATGCTTTTTAATAAATATGTATTAACTTTGTAGCCTGAAAAAATATTCTTTTCCAGCAAGGCAAAACTGATTTATAGTGGGAAAATTCAGAACAGTGATTAGCTCTGGAGGATGGTAGTGTGGTGATTAAGTGAGAAGAGGCATGAGGCAACTTTCTGGGGGTGGGGGGGGTAATGTTCTATATCTGGATAGGGGTGGGTTACATAAGTGTACACATTTGTCAAAACCCCATAAGTAGTGCATTTACAATACGTGCATTCATTATATATAAGAACTGTAATGATACACATACTAAACTATTTAGGAATGAAGTATACCAGATACCTATAACTTACTTCAAAATTATTTTTTTAAAAAGATGGATTGATGGACAATAGAGGAATGGATAGATAGATTTGTGATAAAGTGACTATACTATCACTTAATTGTAAAGCCAAGATGGCATTTGTGTTAACTGTATAATTTCTTCAACTTTTATTTTAAACTTTTCACTAAAAAGTGTTGGAAACTCCAGCCAAGACCTCGGTCTGGTCTACCTTCAATCCACATTGAATCTGGGAGCACATTAGAATTGCATTACCAATACAGACTGGCAGAAGTGGGAGATGCTGGTTTGCCTGCCTAGATTCTAAAACAGATATTTAGATATAAGTGCTCTTTTCATTAGAAAGTTATTCATCCATTGGATATGTCACTCTATTATTTCTTTTTGAGCTGGGTTGGACTTCTTGAATCCTTAGAATCTAGTCAGTTTTGGACCTCATCCTCTGTAATGGCAGCCTTACTGATACTGCAGGAAGTATCAGTATGTCCCCTCACATGCATGACAGGAGCTACTCCCATTTTATGTAAAAAAGATCACAGATGCCGGGCCAGCATGTTCAGTGGTTGAGCGTCAACCTCTGAACCAAGAGGTCATGGTTCAATTCCCCATCAGGGCACATGCCTGGGTTGCAGGCTTGATCCCCAGTGTGGGGTGTGCAGGAGGCAGAAGATCGATGATTCTCTCTCATCTCCCTTGCCTCTCCCTTCCTCTCTGAAATCAATAAAAATATATTTTTTAAAAGATCATAGAAATCAATCATTCTAGGCTAGAAGTTAGTTCTCCCAGACAATAGGAATTTTCTGCCAATAGAACCTGAATGTTTTGAGAGGCTAAGTTAAAACTGAATTATCTGAAATCACAGTGACCTTGGAGTCTCCTCCCATGCCTCTGATCCATCCTTTGATTGCCCACTCCCATTCCTGCTTCAAAGACACGAAAGGTTGAAGTTGGTGCATTGCACCTAGAGCTTCACACTTACTCTGGGAGGACTCCCAGTGACTGCCTGCGGTCCCGGATAGCAGCACTCTGCTTTCTAGAACTCAAATAGCCAACACTGGCAGGCATTCCCTGTTCACTATGAACACCAAAAGTATCATGTTCAATGTTATTCTAATTAAAGATTATAAAAATTAATTTTGTTTTGATATTTCATGCTTTTTTATTTAATGACATCTGGATATATCCTGAAGCACCAAAGAAACAGGCATGGATTCAAGTCCTTCCTATTAGTTTACAGAAGGGTTTGGCCCTTTTTGTGCTCTGGACTCCTTTGGTGAGCTTATGGTGAACCTGGGTCAGAATAATGTTTGTAAAAGAATAAAATATAATATATAGGGTTGCAAAGGAAACCAATTACATTGAAATAGTTATCAAAATTTTTAAAATCGTGTGATATAGTAACATATTTGCTTCTTTATTAATATGTTATAGGATATGATCTATTTGCTGGTCTATAGCTGTCATAGTTTTGAAGTAGTGATAGACATAAACTACAAGTTGAGATTCTGCAACTACTTTAATGTGAAATGAAAGTAAGTATGCTTTCTAGTGGTGACTAAGTCACAGGTATTGCTAAGACTAGATGACTGGCTGCCTACAGTCATTGTAGAAGGAGATGCTGAATTTCTGCAGGGTAAAAGTGAAAATAAACACATGAATGTTTTTTTCCTTCCAAGTTCACAAACCCCTTGCAGGAAAAAAATGAAATGAGAGATGGAAATAAGAAAGAAAGCTTCAGAGCTTCTAGCTGACAGTTTATCTATCCTTCTGTTAGGACAAGCTGGGAAAGGAAAAGTGAGGAAAACAAAAGAGATAGAGAGAGAACAGTACTGGCAAAACAAATGAAAGTGTAGTATATGCATGTGCTGGCAGTAAGAATCGAGAAAGAAAAGGCAGGAACAAAAATGAGATGAGAGAGGAGAGACTAAAATGAGAAAGCTTCATTTCCAAGGCTCCACAGGTGGGGTTAGTTACAGTGGTGTCCTGATCCGGGTGTGACCGCTTTCACAGGCAACTCTTTGTCTCAGCTCCTTTGTCTACCAGCAGCCCTGAAACAGGATACTAACAGCAAGGATGTAGGAAACCTGGCAAGTCTACCAAGATGCATACTCCAAAGCCTACAATAACCACTGACGCATAGCAACGAATTTAGAGATGATTTTCCTAATTTTTAATTAATTTCAACAAAAACCAAACCTGTTTGTGATGGCCAATATTTCCCATGGTATTTGTTAGATGAGCTGACATTTGCTCCTATTAATCTGAAACTCAAAGAATAATAGGGCCAAGAAATAAAGTGCCAAAGGGGATTTTTTTGCAAAAACTAATAAAATTATTTCCAACACTTCCAACTTTCCTACTCTATAATGTACATTGCTTCAAATTCAAATATTTTGTTACTAATCGTGGACTATTTCTAAGAGAAGAGATGCCTGCCCTCTTCTCTCTTAAGCCTACAGTTCACACAAGAGTGAGACATTAAATGGGAGTGTGTTCATTGTTTTTAGAATGTGTGTCTCCACCTTAGCCAAGTTTTGAGGGCTATATCAACAAGCTCTCCATTTCTGAGGGGATGATTTTAGTGCGATGAGCTAGCTTTTATCTAATCCCAGCTTCTGAATGTTGAAAATCTAGTAAACAGTGTTTGAAAGAGGCACCTCCTGCTGGGTGACACTGTTCGTAACCTAGGTCTTTTGGATAAATTATTGCCTATAAATCTAAGAAGCCCTTCCTTTCCTCTAATAACCCATCTCATAATCTTTCTCCTTTCTTTTTGTTTATTCACATTTTACTTACATTGAAATAAACTGTACAAAATTGACTTTCTTCACCAAAAATTACAGCAATATTTTCTGTATTATTCCTAGATAAACTACAAAACACATTTTTGTAGGTTTTCCAGGTTTTGCTTATAAATCAAGATGAGGCAGTAGATATAGTCATGGACAAAGACAGAATAAAACAGACAAATCTGTTGTCAGTATCCATGGTCATGGTCTCTGATCCTGTCTTGACCATGAAACAGAAGTGGTTGACATATATGTGCTAAAAAGCTTATGAAGATATAAGCTCAACAAAGAAATGTAAACAGCAACATCCAGATGTGGAACAATGGCAGGTTCTTCCTTCAATGTTTAACAGTAATTTGTTTCTTTAAGATCATCAAATAAAGACAAAATCTACACTGAAATCCTTGTTTGGCAAGCTCACATTTCTTTCACTATCTAGTAATTCCCTTAACTGTCCATTACAGATTTTTAATAGTATACTTAAAACTCCTACTATTCAAAGGTTAGTCATGAGCTTCATTGTAAAATTTTTATTCCTTCCTCCCACACCACTCTTTCTCCTTTCTGTATGCAAAAATAAACTGATTTTCTCCATGCTATTTAACTTAAATAAGCACTTTTTTATTCCTAACAATGGTATGTATTAATTTGGGATGTCCCAGAAGTAGACCCTGGGATGAGAATTTGAGTATTGGGGCTCAGGTAACATCAGTAGCTTATTAATATGTCTCTCAAAGCTTGGCAGCACTGCCAGGAAGCCGTTCAGTTTGATAAGAACCCACCTTATTTGGAGAAGATTCTCTAGGCCATTCTGGATTGTAGTAGATCACTTCTGAACCTTCTCTAGACTAGTCTAGACATATAAATTCCAAGAATTTTTACATAACCTCTTTCAATTATTGACAGTGATGTAGAATGTCAGAGTTTTAACCCTCTTACGTCATAAAAACTAAACATCTAGAGGGTACCCGTAGGATATAGGTACCTTTGAGCGTAGTTATGCCAAATAATCTCTTTGTGAATTACATTCTGGATGCCTTCAGAATTTATGGTGACAGATCTGTATTGACCAGTCTGTCTTTCTCCTTAGAATCAGCTCTGATGATAATTGTCTAAAGCAGGGATGGAGAACCTTCTTTCCAGCAAATGCCATTTTGATATTTACAATATCATTCACGGGCCATATAAAATTATCAACTTAAAATTAGCCTACTATATTTGGTCAAACATTTAATTAACTCACCCCTAATGCCTTGGCAGAGCCAGTCCAAATGATTTTGTGGGCCTTAATGGCCCGTAGGAAGGATGTTCTCCACTCCTGGCCTAAAGCAACATTCACAAAGTACGTTTCACAAAACCAATGTTAAATACATTCCATGGAGAGAAGAGACTTCTGTGATAGAATGTACTTTCCAAAGATGGTAGCAACAATATCTCCAGACTACATGCTCTTATGGAATTTTGCTACTTCTTCCTCCAGATGTGGGAATTGAATTCCCCTGCTCTTGTGATCTTATGACTGACTCACTTGTAAGTAACAGGATGCAGTGGAAGCAATGCCGCATAATTTCCAAGGTTAAGTCGTAAAGTCATATTGTGAGTTGAAACACTCGCATTGAAAGTCTGAGCTACCATGTAACAGTTTTACTGCCCCAAGGTAGCCATGTTGTGAGGAAGCCCAATCTAGCCTACATGGAGAGACCACAAAAAGAAGCCTGAAGGTGACATGAAGAGAGATGCCCAGCCAGTCGCCAGCTGCTCTCATCACCTGCTTTTCTAGCACCAGCCACCACCAAGACAGAACTACCCAGGTGAGTCCTTTCCAAATTTCTGACCCACAGAAACAATGAGAGATAAAGAAATGATTATTGTTTTCATCCTCTAAATTCTGGGGCAATTTGTTTCACAGCAATAGTACAAGGAAGTTCCATAACAAAAACTGGGCAAAACCAGGTTCAACTAAAATCTTTAGGCTTTTGTTTTCCCCTAAAGATTTCTCAGAGCCTTCATATGCTAATAAGGCCAGCATTTAGTATGCAGTATTCCCTCATTTATTTCAACAAGAAACCACTTTAATAGCTACTCTCAAGGGATAACTTTCAGAAATGCTGATCTAATATGGTGCTCTCTTCTCATTTTTAGCTTTCCCTTTTCCTCAATGATGTGAACTACAGATAATAATTTTACTTCACCACGATCATAATTTGAAGAATAAACAAACAGTCATTGGCCAGCCCAGAAAGAGTCACTGCTTGGTAACAAGTGTGTGTGACCTAAACTCATTCCATCAGTATCAGAGAACAAACAGAATAAACACTGAATGTCACTATTTGCTGTGCCAATAATAGCTCCAGGATGTGCCATTCTTCCAATGGTTTGAAAAACATTTCAATGCACTGAAATTTTCATAACTCTCTGGATCTTCTGACTATCACAGTATGAAACTGAAAAGCTCTAAAAAATTGATGAGAGACAGAGAGAGAGGGGGAGAAAGAATGGGGTGGGGCTGAGAGTGAAAGAGTCCCTAATCTCTTTGAGAAGAATAAAATAATTATGCAGAAAATTCCACTCCAGTATAATATCACTTCCCTATCTGGCTTTAAAATAGAGTGCTTCTCCTGTTCAGAAAATTCTGGAAGGCCAGGAATGAGGATTAAACAGCTAGTGATTGGGAAATTTGCCCACTTTGTAAGGGTTGAAAAATTAGAAAGACAGTATTGAGAACTTTAAAAATAGTTCATATTTCTAACCAAATATCTGAAATGAGAACTAAGGTAAAGAGATCAAAACTTAGTAAATATATAACAAGGGAGTATCACTTACTGATTTCATTAAAGAATAGGAGGGAGGAGTCACTCTTCTGATGCCCAATTACTCACTGTATGCCTATCAGTGTGTGACATTGGATTACCTAATCCATGACTCAGTTTCTCCATGAATAAATTGCCACTCAGCTTCTATCCCTTTAACCTGACAAACTCTAAATATGGAGTCAGACTAAGGTGTGGCCCATGAGGCACTCCCCTTGGGTGTAAATTTAAGAGGATGTTCAAAATCTCAGTTATTAAGATATATATTATTTAATGCAATATTTTTAAAAATAAAAATTATTGCAAACAAAATCTATGATGAAAATAAATGTCAAAACTTTCAATAAAAACAGGATCAATGTACCTGATTTTTCTTTTTGCCTCAGGTTCAAATATAGCTCAGCATGGCCTTCTTACAGAGCCCCAAAAGTCACATAATTTGAATTCCATCAACACATCACATGATAGTTGTTACAGATAACAAATCAATGCTTACATTGATCTAGGTACCTCCATGCAATTCTGAAACTTTCTTTTGTATGTAGATCATATTATTTATTTAAACAACTACTTCCAGACTTTGCAATAGTCAAAGTTTTGATAGCCAACTTCAACAGACATAATTATAGATGAGATACACATAGAGATATATCTATAGATGGAGCTATAAATCCCAAATATACTGAAACTGATTTTTTTCATCACGCACGGGCATTCTCATCCCTCTGCCCTCCCTTCCTATTCTCAGTCACCTGATCAGCAGAAGTGGTTTACTCTACTTTCACAGGTCAGTGTAAGATGAACACAGAAGATAGGAACTCCACAACTTACACAGAGAAACCCTGTGAAGAACAGAGTCCACACCTCTTCCCAACAACTCTATCATTTGGGTCAAAGTATTAGGAGCAGATTTTTTCCTCCAACAAAGAATTTGTTCCTCTTTAATCACAGTAGCTTCTATATGTAGCATATGAGACAGGGTCTGTTATTCAGTTTAAAAACAAAGATGGTACCCAAATGAATCAAATGCCCATTGCAATAGCCCTGTGGCCCAAAGATTGGGACTCAGGGTTGTTTATTTTAATAACTCTCTATTATTCTAATCATTAAAGTAACATATGTTCATTATTGATCAGTAAATGAAAGAAGAAAGTAAAAGCCTCCTACGATGGGATTATAAAATGGTGTAGCTGCTTTGGAAAACAGTCTGGCAGTTCCTTAAAATGTCAATTATAGAGTTACCATCTGACCAAGAAATTCCATTTCTAAGTATATATTGAAAAGATATGAAAGCATATGTCCACACAAAAACTTGTAAACAAATTTTCATAGCAGAATTATTCTTATAAGTCAAAAGATAGAAACAACCCAAATGTCCATCAACTGATGAATGGGTAACATAAATATGATATATGCATATAAGGTAATATGTTTTGGCAATAAAAGTAACAATATATGCTGTAACCTGGATGAATCTTGATGCAAGCCAGACAGACAAAAATTGTATATTATATGAAATGTCTTGAAGAGGCAAATCCATAGAGCCAGAAAGTAGATTAGTGACTGTTAAGGGCTGGGGGAAGGAGAAATAGGGAGCGACTGCTAATGGGTACAAAGTTTCTCTTGGGGGTAAGGAAGGTGTCCTAAAATTAGATAGCAGTGGTGATTGCAGAACTTAGTGAATATACTAAAACCTACTGAATTGTACACTTCCAAGGGGAGAATTTAATGGTTTTTAAATTGTGTCTCAGTTCTTTCTTTAAAAGCTACCCATAAATCCAAGACATAAAAATAAGTAGTTAATATTGTCAATGTTGCAAATTATCTGCTAATGGGTATCCACCAGTCAGTCCACTCAAAAATGGTTCTATCTGTTGTTAATGCAGCTAAAACATGAATGCCTCTAAGCTATATGCAGAATCATTTGCTTTGTGCTTAACATTCACGCTAAGGTAGACAATGCTTCCAGAACATTTCTTCCAAGCTTCCCCTCGGCCCTAAGGCGAAACTGCATTTCCTGCTCTCTTGTAAATATTCATTAGTAAGTCTATTGGTTAATAAGTAATTATTATAACTTCCCTGGAAGAACAACAGGTTACTAAGTTCATAGGTATGTGTGTGTGTGTGTGTTTGTGTGTGCATACATATATAATATATAATTGAGAGACAACTTTATATATTTCAATTAAAGCTCTAATTTTAAAAGATATATATAAAAACAATATTAGCAAGACCATAAGTCCACCACACTCATAAAATTGCTTTTATTTCTGCATATATGCAAATTGCCTTCTATATGCTTAGAGAATTTTTATTGTTGAAATCTGAATATAACAATAATAATACACATTATATTTATACTGAATAAACAGTTTCCATGTATCTTTAGAATTAATATCATTTGTGTGGTTTCATGGTTTCATAACATACCCTTGTGCCAAGTGAAAATGCATATAACCTATCCCTCTAATATTAAATATTATAAGTAAAGTTATACTGAACAGCTTTAATGTAGAAATATATATTGAATATGGAAATATTAAAATAAATTTAATATGCATATATAAAATATTTAATCTTGGGTACTTCACATTTAAATTTCTGCCTGAGAAATTATGTTCTCTTATTGTAAATTACCATATTACCTCCCAAAAGTTAATCAATTTATAGAGCCACTAAATATCACTGATACTTATATTTTAAATGATTTTAGTTGGCATATTTTAGTTGTTTATTTTATAGTAGAGGCCCAGTGGACTGGGGAGGGGGTGCCTCAGCCTGGCCTGTGCCCTCTCACAGTCCAGGACCCCTCGAGGGATGTTTGCCTGTTGGCTTAGGCCCAATCCCCCCAGGGGCAGCTCCTGCATTGAACATCTGCCCCCTGATGGTCTGTGCGCATCATAGCAACAAGTCATTCTGGTCATTCTGCTGTAATGGTTGCTTAGGCTTTTATTATATAGACGAGAGGCTCGGTGCATGAAATTCATGCATGGGAGGGGGGTCCCTCAGCCCAGCCTGCACCATCTCAGATCTGGGACTGCTGGCTCCTAATCGCTCACCTGCCTGCCTGCCTGATCGCCCCTAACCACCTCTGCCTCAGCCCCCAACACCACTGTTTCATCAGGAAGGTTGTCCAGAAGGACATCCATAATGACATCCAGAAGGTCGTTTGGCTGTCTGGTCTAATTAGCATATTATGCTTTTATTATTATAGATATTCCTGCAGCAATGAGCTTTTATAAGTTCACTTTCTATTTGTTTCCTCTTAATTATTCATTCAATATTTATTATATACCTATTATGAGTGAAATACAAGAAAATGTCCCTGTCCTCATGGAGCTTACAGACTAAGTGAAATGCATTAATATCCTCTTTTTCATTTATCTTTTAAAGTTTGGCTGTCTTCTTTATAAATATGAATTTTCAAAAATACTATATATATCAGCCCCTTTGGGGTTTTTGAATGGTATAGAAATTTTAAATATGTATATTATTAAAGCTATCAATCATCCCCTTCATTTGTTTCTTTAAAAATGAAGTTATCCTTACATATATTGAATACATGTTCTAATCTTTGTCAACTTTTATTATAATTTGATTAGATGTTTATACTATTCTATATATATTTATTTTGAAACATGATGAAGCAAAGATTCATCTTAACTGAAACACTGTCCTGTTTCTAAAATACCCATATATAACAAGATTCCCTTAACCTCCTTAACACTCACGCTCACACACTCACACAGTTTTACATACACATCATCATTGCCTGATGTTGCTACTCTCTGTGGTATTCCTATTTTTACTGTAGCAAAACTCTGTTTGGGGAATTGTTGGCTTATGGACTAAACCTGATACACACATAACAAAAGAATATAGTCACCAGATGCAAAATGAATAAAGACAGTGAGTGTGTAATAAAGAAGATAGTCATAAAAACTGAGTAAATTGTAGTCAGGAGTAAAGAGTTGTGATATATTAATATTAAAAGTTATTCTAGAAAATGTTATTGCTGGGTCTGTCTTAAAATGAGATTTCCTGCCATAGAGGAATGTCATTTAGTCGACAGAAAAAAGGGCAATGGTGAATGTTGAGAGGGAAGGATAAAGAGCTACAGGCAGCAAGACAGTAACTCTCATGCTGGGAGTGAGGACAATAGCATGGTACAGATAAACATTGAAGCGCTTGCTGACTGAAGTCAGAAGTTGGGTGAGCTGGGGGAGGAGGCCACTGGAGATTGCTTTATCAGAAAGATACGGAAAAGCGAGAAAGTTATTTAAGCACAGTTTGGGGCCGGGCAGAGGGAGGAGGCTGAAAATCCAGTAACAACAGTGGAGCAGCCAGAAGGGATTTTTATATGCAAAGAGACTGAGAGCAATGAATGGAGAGCAGTAACTGCTAAGAGGCAGGGAGAGAGGGTGGAAGGGAGGGCAGGGATGGATGTAGGTCCAGCTGGCAACAAACTATTGTTTTCAAAAAAGGAAAGCAAAAGGTACTTTAAAAGACTGACTTTTTTGCTAGAGAATAATACAAAACTTGAACATTATCCTCAGAAGGAACTGACCTATTTTAAGATATAAATGCAGTTTAATTTTGTAACTGCACAGCATGAGAAATTAAGTAACAACTGCATGATGTGTCCAAGGCCACAGAATCGGTGTCAGTGGTACTTGTGTTAATCTGCTTTTTACAAGGCCATTAAAGCCTGCTGCATTGCTTGCCTACCTGTGTCCACCGGTCAGATAATCCCAGCAGGCTAGTTCCAGGTGGCACGATTGTTGAAACTGCCACCACTGTTTTCTAGACCTTTCCAGTTAAATGCCTTGCAATTCTTAGGCACACTGTAACCCATAAATTGAAATTGCCAATCATGAGGATGGTTCTCTAGAGAAAATATTAGAATAAGGAAGTAATTATACCGGGGAGGGGTCTAGAAAATAGATGTCAAGCAGCTAGGGTGATAAAAGCAGTCTTATCCTGAAAAATAATTCCAATTTATGTTTGACAGCATAACAATGCCCCAACTGGCAAACACAGGACTACACTGGCATCTGTTTGAGGGGTGTTCTACAACATATCTTCCACATCGATGGGAGCATTCATTTTCATTGAATCCTAAAGCATCAACATCTCGGCTCTCCTAGAGCAGGGCCAACCTTCGCAACCGTGGCTTCTTTACCCACAGTTCCCAACGCAGTCCTTGGTAATTCTCCTGGGAAGACAGCATTCCTTTCAGAAATCCCGCTGTGGAATTTTGTGACCTCTTGCTCTATCCCTGACCTCAAAAAACTGTCTGAATTTTTATGACATCACCTACAATACAGCAAATCCACTTCAAACACTTAGAAGCTTTTTTTAAAAAAAATAAAAATGTATCATTGATGTCATAAAAATGATAAGACTTATCTGTGGTTGCCACCTCCTTACTCTAACAGTCTCCTCCCAGATAAAAAGGGCATGAGTATTTGAACATGACATGGTACACAATTATTGACAGAGCAATCATTTGGTAACAGTCTCTGCTTTGGGGGGCAGGGGCCACAGATCACCAGGCCCTCGGAGAGTATGGAAATGATGATGCTGCGGAATTTTCCCAATTTGCCTCTTCTGAATGCTAATCCCAGCAGGAATGATTTGGGCTTCCTATGAGGGACACAGCACACCAGTTCCTCGGGCACCTTACTGACCAAAACAGCAGTATCTACATCACCTGGGAGCTTGTTAGAATTGCAGAATCTGCATTTTAACAGGATCTCCAGGGGTTCATTTGCACATTAAGGTGTTAGAAACACTGTACATTGAGATTCGCTGATCTAGCACACACTCCTCCAAGATAGTTCTTTGTATACAAACTAGAGCAGAAAATTTATTTTTCAAGGTTTAGACAAAAAATCTTAAGGGTCATCAAAAAAAATCCCCTCTGAACATGAAAACGTTTCTTTCGTTTAGCCAATATTTGGATAATTTTAGTATAGGGTAGCAGGTTGCTAATTTTCCCCTCCCAGTTTAAAATACCAATGTAGTGGGAAACTTACAAGAGCAATAGAAACTAAGAATATAAATGAGTGATGTCAGTGAATTTTTAAATCAGTCATCCTGAGTCATATTGAGAAATGATGGCCAGTGAGCTCACATATGGGTCTCTGAAAGAGAGCAAGACAGCCATAAAAATCCAACATCGTATTAGAGATCCAGTTCCTGAAGGATCTTCCTCTCTGAGGAAATTCTCCCCTGAGAATTCTTTGGTGCTTCATTGCCGGGCTGCCTTTGGAGCCTAAAATGCACAATAACCGAACTTGGCTAGGAGCTCATAGGCCCCGCAATGATGTATGGCACACTGTGGTGTCAAGTCTTCAGTGGGTGGGGGCAGAAAGAGGAAGCAATCCTCTTTGGAGACTGGGCTTAACCATGCTCCACTTCCAACAAAGCAAGCGCGACATGCTGACTCAAAGCTGTCAGTAATAAATACACTGGCTCATAGTTAGAACACCAGGTAAAATGGAAACCAGTAGTCCTATCTCAATAAAATATTGTTGAACTGGATAAATATCTTCTGGACATTAGAAACTTAAATGCTAGGGACTCCTACATCTGTTTGACCTCCAGCTTATATCCCAAGAAGAGAGTACTGATGGTTCCTTGGTGGACAGTGAGAGAAGCAAGATGGAATATGTGGGTCTTATCAGCTGGCTAACAGACAGAATCAACCTTCCCTATTCAAGTGGAGTAATCACAAAATTATATAACATGCAGCATTTGAAAATGGAAGGGTATTATTGCTCCAAAGATGTGAGAAAACGTATTCATATTAATACTGAGAAATCACATAAAGTTTCAGAAAGCACTTCCATTGCCAAGCAGCTAGAAGAAAATGCCTTTAGAAAAAGTTTAAACAGTGATGAAAATAGAACGGGGTGCAAGGCTGAAATAAAAAGGTAGACAAGGGCACAGGAGAAATGTAAAGAAACTAGTACTGCAATAACTGACTAAAATCCATCTCAACAGCAGTGCAGAGCTGGGGAAGCACCGCAGAAAACAGAACGAGTGTGGTCAGGAGCTAATTCAGAAACAGAATCCGTGGTATCCGGGTCTAACTGGAAAGCTCCATAAGAAAACAAAGACATGAGGTTTGGAAACAGCCCAAGGGTCCATCAGTAGGTGCATGGATAAAAAAGCTGTAGGACACTTATACAATGGAATACTATGCAGCTGTAAAAAAGAGGGATCTCTTACCCTTTGGGGCAGCATGGGTGGATCTGGACACTATTATGCTAAGTGAAATAAGCCAGTCAGAGAAAGGCAAGTATCATATGATCTCACTTATTTGTGCAACCTAATGAGCCAAATGAATTGACGAACAAAGTAAGACCCAAAGCACGGAGGCATGGAACCAACTGAGAAGAAAACAAAGACAATAAAATAAGATGAGATAGCAATCGATTACAGAGCACAAAGACCCAGTCAGCTGGCTATTGACATCATTGAGAGAGAAACCAGAAAAAAAAAGTTTTTGAATAAAACAGTTAAACGTTTTATGTCAAAAGGTGAGATTCCTAGCTATGGTGGTCAGCAAATCCTCTTCCCCAAAATAACTGTAAACAATAACCTGTGACACATTTACGCTTAAAAAAAAAACAGCTGAACTTCAGGTAAGAACAGTGAGAGTCTCAGGCATTCTTGCCTATGGCTGCCCGAACCACATAACACCCCCTCCAGCTCAGTAAGCCCCAGGGCTTCTGTCAGGCCAAGGGCAGGCTATGCTTCTGAGGAAGGGGCTTCACCCTATTTGGAATAGTGGTGACACCCACGCCCAGTGACTTGGTGGAAGTGATGTCTCCATGATGAGTGAATAGAGAGGGCCAATAATTGCCCCAGGTTGAGGTCCTAGCATGAATATTAAGTGATTGTTAACGAACCTGACACTGTGCCCACAACATGATCTGTGCCTTTAATGGATGTGCGATCCCACAGTTGACAGCACACACACTCCTTTCAAGGAATAGATCTCAGAGCAACACAGAGGCTGAAGAACATCCTATCTGTGAAGGAAGAGGGGGAATGTATCAGCTGAGGGAAATTTCCACTGTGCTTTGAAGGATGGGTTGAGTGTTTCCAAGCAGCGCTAGGACTGGTAGTGGGTATATAGGACAGCATGAACCAGCACACACAGGTGTGAAAGCACACAGTACATCCAGGGAAAATGAGACAGCTGGTACACAAAAGGAAACAGCAATCAGAAATGAAGCATTCACCTGTTCACTAATGAATAACTGGATGACATTCATCAGTCACTTTCTTATAATATTCAGCATGGAGGAGAAGGAAAAACAGGGCTCAGAGTGAGAGGAAGCGAATCCTACCTTCCATGTAAAGTCACTTATTCAATTATGTACTCTCGATTATAATCACAAGGGATAATCTGTTATGTCAACAAGCCCAACTCTCTTACATTTTATAAACACATAAACATAGCAGGTACAGATTTTTACACAAAATATTAGTATCATGGGTTTGATTCTCAGCAACATTCCAGTGTTAATTTCTGGTTAAAATTTATAAAATAAAATAAAAATTTAAATCATCTCAAACAATTTTGAGTCTACTTTGCTTAGCAATCTTTGGGGCTGACTCCTTAGTTTGCTAAAAATCCCCAACAGCCAGAATGATTGTCTGGAATGCAGACTGGATTCTTGTTCAAAATACAGGTGAGACAGAGTCCTATTTATGTATTTCACACGGACTACACAGCATATGGAAGAGGGTAATCAAACAGCTCACATCTCTGAGGTTCAGTCATACCATGGCATACTCTCAGTCAGAGTTGAGCCCCTAACTTCCATCCAGGATTACTACACCACTTGAGAGAATTTTGGATTAATTTTACTTGTAACATTTTAAAAATATAACTGTACTTTATTTTAAAATATGTATTCAATACTCTCATTTATTTTCTCATTTAGCTTAAGAGACCTTAGACCTTGAGATAAGTCTGCATTCTTCTTATATTCTTCCTACCTGGTAGGAACCAAAGTTCTTTCCAATATTAAAAAGACAGGTAATTGAATTCTCTCTCTTTTAAAACTGTCTCACCACAGCTTCTCAGATGGGTCTATTGACCGTGCCTCACATACTTTGATGTGCAATAAATAATAGACTTAAAGAAGATTATTAAGTATAATATTAAAAAGGATCTCAGGAACTTAAAAATACCCATAGTTTAATAAGATAGAAATAAGGTGGCCTTGGATTGGATAGTTCAGTTAATTTGAGCCTCATCCCAATATGCCAAGGTTGTGGGTTTGGTATCTGTTCCAGGCACATACAAGAAGCAAGCAGTGAATGCATAAATAAGTGGACTAACAAATCAATGTTTCTCTCTGTCTCTTTCTCTAAAAACAATAAGCAATTTAAAAAAAAGATAAAAATAAGGAAGGGAGAAAAGAATAGGCAGTAAAAAGGGACAGAAAAATAAAATGAGGTCAAACTTTAAGTTAGTTTACAAAATACAAGTCATCCTACGTCCTATTAAAGCGTTTAATTTCATAAATCTGATCTGGATTTCATAGCAACGAAGGCAGAAAAGAAAGCAGCATCGTACCTCCCATCGAGTAAACACAAGCAAGTTACTCAGAAGACTGATAACATCTGTAGGTCCAAGTTTTCTGAGAAATTTATTTCATGGGTCTTCATAAAAAGGATAATTTACAAAATAGCTATCAAAAGTGTTCTGTGTTAAAGTTTAACAATCCATGATATTTGAAATGGACAATTAAAGTGCTAAAAAAGCAGAGTTCCTGAAGGTGACATTCCTCAGGGAGCCCTATGCTGGCTCAGAAGTTAAGTCCTCAAAGACATCTATGTTTTCAGTTCATCTCTGTGGGCATCAGTGTGGAAAATTTGCAAAAGGGAGGATGATAGGCTGGTAGAATAGACTAAAGAATCCCTGAGGTCTTTCTAGGTCTGAGGAAATGTTTGTGATTCGTGATTACATTTTTACTGAGCCCCTACTATGTGCTGTTTCCCTGGCTTAAAAAGAAATTATAAACACACACGCACACGCATACACACACACACACACACACACACACACGAGACTGAGTATTTCATAATTTTGCCCTCCTGGAGAGTAGATTCGCTGCTATTTGCCTATTATTATAGCTGGAAAGAATCCAATATTTGCACACAATTGATCCATGAATGTCAACAGAGAGCAGACGCACTCTGTTCTCCTAATTTGTTAATCTCTGAACTCAGATGAAGGTTAGAAACTCTCATCAAATATTCAAAATGCTTTCTGACAGCTTCTGTCAGACTGACATTTTCAAACTAATATATGCATTTTCAAACTAATATGTGCATATGCTAAATAAGGTACTCAACACCCCAGTATTTTGGTGTTATTGTATTCAAACTCCCAAATATATTTTCTACCTTCAAAATCCCTTAACTGGAGATACAACTAAAATGTTGGGATTTTGAAAACTTGGTGCCAAAATTATTCAGAAAAGACAGAGCCCCCAACAGTTGGATAAGAATGAGGAAGTGAGACAAACAAAAAATTGACAATTTTAAAAGTAATTTTTAAAAGTAGTAATAATAGCATTTTCGAGGCATTTTACAAAAACATTATTCTCTGTACCTCCCAGATGTAAATATATATGTAAATATATCACATTTGTTTCATATGTGTGTGTGTTGTGTATTTCCCATATTTTGAGAGGAAATCTCTGTAAACCTGGCTTAGATATTTTGCAATCCCTTCTTTCTGCTTCAAAAGAAGAAAACTAGGTAATAAAATAAAAGCATATTCCAGATCATTTTTATAGTGGCAGGAGCCTGACATCCTATATAATAAAATCCTAATATACAAATTATCCCCTTGAGTGGACATTCGACCAGGAGTTCGGATGCTCGCTATGACATGCGCTGACCACCAGGGGTGGTGGGGAACACGGCAGGCATCAGTGAGGCAGCCCTAGCAGTGGGCAACAGTGGAGGCACTGCTAGCCCTGATGAGCCCCAATGAGAGTGGGACCACGGTAGGATGGTGGAGCAGGTGAGCCCTGCTGATCACCCTGCAGACGGAGACCAGCAGCAGCAGTGGGGGGCAGGGCTGCTGCCCAGCTCCCAGGTGCTGTGGGAGCCAGGCAGGCAGGAGAGGGGGGCGGAGGGCCGGGGGGGGGGAGGGTGGCCCCAATCAATTGTCCCACAGGCAGGACGGTGGGTGGAGCAGGTGAGGGGGCAGCGCCAGGCGGGGCTGTGGGGCTGCAAGACTGGTGGCACGAGCTGGGGCCCAATCTCTGTAGGCCACCCCGAGGGACCCCACCCATGCACAAATTTGTGCACTGGGCCCTAGTACGTCTATAAATGAGAGTACTTTGTGTGTGTTGCTTGGTGACCCAAATATTATGCACAGTGTTTTCTAAAGACATAAACAACTTTATTAAAACTTCAACAAAACAAAAGCGTACTCTTTCTTCATAAACCTGGTAGCTACATTTCTGAGAAATTCAGTATATATTAAAAGTGCGAAAATTACTTCAAGTGTATATGTAAAATATTAAGTTCTTTGCTCAGATCATTATAAAGTATTTTTTCATCTTCATGAAAGTCCAAACATTGAAATATCATGTAAGATATGTTATGGCTTGAACTGTAATTCCCAACATTTTATATTTTGAAGACCCATTCCCAGTGCCTCAGAATGCAACCTTATTTTGGGATAATTGCAGATGTAATTAGTTAGGATGAGATCAAACCAGTGTGGGTGGGTCCCTAATCCAGTGTGACTGGTGTCCTTATAAAAAGAGGAAATTTGGACACAGACATGCTCACAGGAAGAATGCCTTGAGGAGATGAAGGCAGAGATCAGGCACTTGGTGGTACTTTGTTACAACAGCCCCAGCACACTAATACAACCTGGGTGAGAGTGAGGCTTCTTAAAGGATATCTTTTTTAGGTCATTTTCACTTAAGACAAGTGAATGTAGTGTCCATTCAATCAACTACAGCTTTTATACAATCCCATGCAAAACAAACACCGTTTTATGGGGCGTGACGGGGATAGTAGGTAGACAGCCACTAGAACCTATGCCATACTATTCCTCACGGGGAGGAAAGGGTGATGTTATGCAGCCTGTACTAATACCTGAAGAACATCTCCACAGCGATGGAAAAGGCGCTGCAGCCCATGGTCTGTCACAGCCTGGCCGGCATGGTGGCAGCGGTGCAGAGTGAGAGAGCGCGGCTGGCGACAGGCCAGAGCCACCAGCCAGCCGTCCTCCAGGACACGGCAGTCTGAGATCTGGACGTGCTTCCCTAGGGTTAAAAATATAATAAATAAAGCCATCTGCGTGATCAAATATATATATTCTTACAAATCACAATAGTGCGGGGTGACATCGGGGAGTTAGAGAAGGTTCCCCAGGCAGACATTCACCCTGAGATGTGAAGGAGGGTGGGAAGTCATGTGGCAAAGGGGAGGGTGGCACCTGGGAAGAGGTTCTGAGGCAGGAGGCATCTTGGCACAGAGGAAATGACTACAGGCTGGAGTGATTGGCATTTAGACAGTGAGGGGGGGAGTGACCCAAGATGAAATGACGAGACAGGCAGGGGTCAAACTGTGTGCGGCCTCAAGCAGGCCACAGTGAGGGTTTGAACCCACTGGTGTTAAACAAGGATCAGACTTGAATTTTCTAAAAAGATCACTCTGGCTGCCTTGTGGAGGTGAGGTAAGTCATTTTTAAATCCCCATCCACTGTAGGGCATATTCCCAGGCAGGTATGGCAAGCTCAGGTGTGTCCACTGCCATGGAATGCCATCTCACTGAGGTTGGGGTGTTGCCCAGGCACCTGCTGAGTGCCCAGCAGTTGTCAGATAACCTTTCCACTGCCCCCTAGGGAAACCAGGTGAAATAGTGGAGAGTACATGGGGTAGAGAGTCTGGGTGCCTGGATTAAAGTCCTGGCTCTGCTATTTACTGCTGTGTGACCTTTAAAGAGTTGCTTAACCACCCTGGACTTCAGCACACATGGCCCCCTGGATGGCTTGGAGGATAAAGAATACACCAAGATAACAGATCACATTCTAGTCTACATTCTGCCACTTACCAGCTCTCAGTCAGTATGACCTCACATAGTTTGGTTACAAAAGGAGAATAGTATCTTTCCTGATTGCATAGTGTCACTGTGAGAAGGAAAAGAGAGAGGAAATGTGGAAAGCCCTGTGAACTACACCATCTTCTGCAAATTGATTGAGGGAGTGACACCTCCTTGGGCCTCCTTGACTATCAATTTGCCTATCATTTCCCATGTAAATGTTCAAGCCTTTGTAGGACACTTTCTCCCCAGCACTGCAGGTACCACCCGCAGTTGTATTTTCAGTCATGCAACTTAAGATGGGCCGGAAACTCCAGCACATTGGGTCTCCCTAGGCCTTAGTCGCAGTGAGAAAACTCACAGCTGGGCAGAAAACCCATCGCCTCCCATTCTCTACCCTCACCTGTGTTCTCATTCCCTGGATACACAAGATTGTCTGTGAAAAACTATAAATTCAGGAACTTTTAAGGCATGATTTCTACAAATTTTTTATCTAAGCTGGCCATTCCTCTGTCTACTCCACGGCAATTCCTTTGCTCTCAATCCAGTTTTTTGGAAGCCTGCCTTTTCCTCACCAGCCCATCCCCTTTCCCTGCTTGCTTTTAAAATAAGAGTCCTTCCACACATACAGCTAGTGTTCTCACACAGATGAAATCACAAACACCTTCTTGTGCATTCTCAACCATCTAAGGAAACCATGGGAAGGGTGTTTATATCCCTATTTTGGAACTTAAAAAGTAAAAACAAACGAAAACACAAAAAACAAGTCCTAGAAAGTCTAGGTGACTTGCTCCAAGGCCACACAGATAGTATGTGGCTAAGTCTGGCCCCACACACCAGCCTGCTGACTCAGTCAGCATTCTCACCACTACTCCTTGTGGGTTCCACCAGAAAAGCAAGAGGCATAGCCAGGGAGGAACACTTTCGAGACCTTTTCCAAACAGACGGCCTGAATCCAGAGGTAAACCAGAAAGTAAAGGAAGGAAAAAGTCATTGGCTCCAAGGGGGTCATTCAATCCCCACCATCATGTTCCGGGGACCATTAATATCCTTTAAAGCCCTTAAGATTTCTGAGTGCTTCTGTGATCCTCTTCTATCTGTGGCCCTGGGTTCCACATATTTCCTTCAGACTTCACAGATGTAGAACTTCTCCCAGTGGAAAACAAAAAAGTATCTTCATTTTCCTTTAGAATGTGGATGGGTAAGAGCAGAAATATTTCAACATACCCATGAAAATATTCTGGAGCAAACAAAACATAATTTTCTCCACTTTCTGCACTCACTTCAACAGACATATAGACAGAGCCAGCCTGATGCTTAGATTTATCAGTCAACTTCCAGAAATACTTGGTTTCAAAATGTCCAGGACAGTAGTTTGGTGCAGTGAAAAGAACATGAGCTCTGAAGTCCATCAAGTTTCTACCCCAGGAACGGCCACATAATAATAAGGTGGCTCTGGGATGCATTGACCCTGCCTGGAGGCCTGGCAATATCTTTGGAAAAGTTAATAAATAGCAGGCATCACAAGCACATGGCCCCTGGGCCATATCAGTCCCAGTCATAATCCCCTTAACCCCTGAAATTGTGAAAAGTTTTTAAATTCCTTTAAAAGAGGCCTATCTCCTCTTTGACATTTCTTCACTCCTCCCTCTTGTCTTATACTGACCTGAATCGGAGGTTTGTGTTCTAGGCCCAAGCCCGTGGGCATATTTGAGTTGAGCGCTTCTTCAGGAGCTCCATGAGGGTGTGAAAGCTCCAAGCTGATAGTGAGCACTCAGAGGATACAAGTATCCCCCACTTATCACAAGTTCACTTTACCCCCCTTCACTTTTATGAAATACCTACATCAGTACCTGCTTTTGCTAACTGAAAGACATCCAAAGAGGATTTATACTTTTAATTAAAAAGGTGAAGAGTGAAAACAGCGTTCAGCATTTGTTTGGCAAACAGACATCACTGAGGCAGGGTGCACCTCGAGCAGCGAGAGTGGCCCCCCAAACTCCTTCCCCCAGAACTACATTCAGCATCCCAGCATCAAGCCTCCATAGCTTTGAGCTGTGTCTGGGAGCATCTGTGCTTTCTCTTTTTGTGCATTCGTTAGCCACATGTGTTATCAGGTCACTACTTCTTCACTTTATGCCATTTCAGCTTAAAAAAGCATTCACAGGAAAGATGTACTCTCTGATAGTAGGGGAGACCAGTTCTCTGAAATTCGAGCAGTCGTTGCAACCTGATAGGTGACATTCTGTGATTTGATTTGAGTTTCAACTTTCAGGCTCTGTTGTTGGCTCCTCATCCTCTCCCCTTCCCCATGATGCGTGCCCAGGGTAGACTCATTGGGGCTCTCCTTGTCCCTGATTACAGTCACTCCTATTGTGATCCCATCCCACCTCATGGCTTTAAATACAATCTACAGACTGATGATTCCCAAATGTACAGACTCCCAAGTGTGTTCCAGAAAAGACACATCCCAGGAACTCCAGGCTCATTTACCCAACTGCCTATATGATTATCTCCACTTGACCTTCAAATAGTGGGGTAATTGTATATGTCTCTCCAGAACCTTCCTGGTTTGCATAGAACACCCTGGCTTGTGCCTATGGTCCCCATAGCATCCTGTCTGACCTATGTGTGTCATGGATTTGTCATTTTTATGAAGTATTATCATATCATCTTAATTACAGTAAGCCAGAATGGGTTTGTGAGCTCTCCACTTTATACTTCCAACTCCTGTTGGGGTCTTATCTAGTAACATTGAAGATGCATGGGTGATAGGCAGAGCTTTCACTTTAACATGTGGTTACATTGAAATTACCCATCATTCTTCTCCCAACCCTTCCCAGATGAAATGTAACTAAGATAACTAATATACCTACCTCTTAAATATACCAGGCAAGACACCTGCTCCTTTAAAAAACACGCACATAAAGTAAAATGAAATAAAATAAAATACCCTCTTGGTGTCAGGTAGTGTTATGAAAAGTATTGGAAGCTACTGCTGCAGCCAGTCACGTGGTACGTCAGACGATTTTGCCATGGACACCACTCTGCCTTACAAGATGCATAATGACTCAAGAGGCCAGTCGGAGGTCAGTGGGAAACATGGGAATTATACATGAGGAGGACACGAAAAATGTGCAGGGAATAGAGACAGAGCACAGGTCTACAAGCAGAGTCGTCCTAGTAGATGAGTAGATTTGAGGAGTTTGTCACAAAGGTATAAATCTACAACTACTCATTTATTTTATTGTTTGATAACAGTTTTTATTTTTGCAATAAATTATTTCATCAGCAATGATCTAAAAATGTGAATGCATGCTTAATGAAAAATTAAGCACTGATTTTACCTGCTTAAAAAAATTGATAATCAAAGCATAACTTATATAGACTTATATAGACTGTTGGCACTTCTCATCTACCATGGCAGTGATATCAGTGACCACATGAAAACCAGACACAAATCTACTGAAGAAACTTCAGCACTTCATTCAGAGTTGTGATTGCAAGAAAGCTGTGTCCCTTATTTGGATCCTGGTTTTTTTAAAAAAAAACAAAAAACTAAAAATAGGGCATTTGTGGGTTAATTGGAAGTATAGATACTGGTTAGGTATGTGATGCTATTAATGAACTATTGATTTTGTGGGGTATGATAATGGTTTTGCAATTACGTTTTTTAAATGTCTGTTCAACAATCTCCAGTCTTCTCATCTCCTTCAGAATTAAAAGCTACAGCTCTTACAATGGCATAATAAAACCTATACAAACTGGCCCCATTGCCTGCCACTTTACCTCTTATATATGCTTCCTCTTAACTAGAGAGAGAGAGAGAGAGAGAGAGGTGTGTGAGAGAGAACTCAGGGGATGGTGGAGGCTGCAATCACTAAAAAGTATGAACCAGAATACATTTAAAGTAGTATAAACTGAATAATCCTTTTACCCTACCAATATTTCTATTCAACATACAAGTACAGAAGCATTTATCAACATTTTTTCTAAAAATCACAATTCAGATTTAAGTTGTATGCAAAGATTTAAAAATATAATTTAAAAAATTAAGAGTTAATAGGACATAAAGGAGAATATGTGCCCAGATACAGTAAAGGAATGATAAACTGTAGAATCTCCAGGTTATAAAGAAATGTAGGCATGATTCTAAAAAGATGCTGCTACAGTGCTGGGACCCACGTGTTGAAGATGTGGGGCTGTGAGATGGAAGAGTCTGCCTGCCTAAATCGCTGTTTTGAATATGGCCACACCCAGAATTGTCTTTTGTGTTTTACCTGCATGAAAAATAAACACATTTGACCCGTTAAGAAAAACAATTAAAATAAAATAAAAGGATGCTGTTAAGGGCATGACCATTATTAATCCTCACCGAGACTACACACTGTCCCCCGAAAAATAAAGTGCACAGTCCTTGGTTTCACCACCACATGCAGTAAGCAGGACAGCCTCATTGCAGGCTAGTGTGGTCCTGTTCTCCCAGGTCAGCCCAGGGAATTAGCGCCATATCCCTCCTCTCCACCCCCAGAGCTGCAGGTTAACTCTGAGTGACCTGACATATTGGGAAACCAAACAACTTGGCCCTTGTCCACAAGGCAAATACAAGGCAAAATAAAAGGATGCTGTTAAGGGCATGACCATTATTAATCCTCACCGAGACTACACACTGTCCCCCGAAAAATAAAGTGCACAGTCCTTGGTTTCACCACCACATGCAGTAAGCAGGACCTCCCCCCACCATAGCCAGATGCAAACACCACCGGGGAAGGCAGCATGTGTGACCTGGTAAGAACTCTTGATTACACTGGTCATGCAGTGTTTATAATAGAGGCTGAAAGTCACAAGAAAATGACCATTCCACTTGTAAGCCTTCTCTAAACAACCAACCAGAAAGACAGGAACTAGCTGTGGCTGCCCATTGACGCAGAACCCAGGGAGCCAAAGGTGTAAAATAACATGCAGCTCTGAGGCCATGTCAGCAGTAAGACACTATGAGGATTATGGTATTGTCATCAGCACAACGTGTGTGTGTGTGTGTGTGTGTGGTGAGAGAGAGTCTTACAGCTCTTGTTTAGGCTCCTTCTTCCATGGTGTTGTTTTTCCAGGCAGGATTTTCATAAAACTGAATATACACATACAAACTCTGCAGCTCCTCCTCCACCCTGCTTACCTCACCCCCACCCTGACCCGATCACCTGACAGATGAATGTTCAGTTACTGCAAAGCAAACACTGCTCCTGGCTGAGCTGTGGGCCTGGAAGGCTTTACTTCCCGGTGCCACTCACCTTCGGCTCTAGTGCTTGGGAGCCCAGAGCCCTGGGCACACTCATGTAGGGCTGCAGTGTCAGATCGCAACCCGACTACACACAGGCTCCCTTCATCTCTTTTTACTATTGACGTTGAGAGCCAAGGCACAAGCATTCAAGGAAGCATTGAAGAGCAACAGGGTCTGGAGCCAGACTCTCCTGGGTTCAAATCCTAGCTTTCCCACTTCCTGGCTCTGTGATCTGGGAAAGTTAAGAACACATGCTGTATTATTGTAGTCTTTTTAAATGTATCAAGGCTTGATTTTTAGCCTAACCTATGGTCTATCGTGGAGACTTTTACATGTATACTTGAGAGGAATGTGTATTTTGCTTTTGTTGGGTAGATTGATCTATTAGGTCCAGTTTGTGTAAGTGCTCTTCAATTCCTCTATTTGTGTCACTGTATCTCATATATAGAACATTGTTTCCTACCTATCTCGTGCCTTCATTTCTCCCACTGAGCTCCGGCATCATGAACCCAACCACCTGCTGGCATTTCTGTTATGAACTACAGACACCTCAGGTGTCAACACGACATCACACCTGAGGTTGAGCTCCTCTCTTTCTCCAGAGTTTCTCTGTTTCTCTTCTTATATTCCATATTCTGGTTCGTTATATCCAAGTGCCTAGTCATCTAAACCAGAAACTGGGAGCTTCCCTTAGGTCCTTCTCTCTTCTCAACTCACATTACTGCTTATTGTCCTAAGAGCTGTCTCTGCCTTAATTCAAGCCTTTATTTTTTGTCAACTTCCATTTTCCTTCACTGCCAATCCATTCCCCACAGGGCAACCACAGAGATCATTCTAAACCACAAATCTGATTATGTGATCCATTGCCAGACCTTTTCACTAGCATCACTAGCATCTACAACCACATTCCCCAACTCCAGTCTTTGGAGTACGATCTTCATTATTTTTGCCCTAATAACCATCATCACCATTATCATCATTATCATCATCATGATGTTTATTTGCATAGAACCTGTGTCATTATTTGCTTAACTAAATTTATGACTAAAGCAAATGTGGAAACTGGTGTTTTTTATGTTTGTATCTCTTAGCACCAGTCAATACTGAACATGTAGAAGTGCTTATTAAATAACTGATTAACATAAATGGGTTAGAGACAATGTCTGTGAAATTGGTGGATGGATGTATTAATTGCATATAAAATACAACTTATTTATCAAACACAAAACCTATACAGCAACAAGAAAAGTAACACAGACAGTAACATCTGTGCCCTAAATAAAAAAACAAAAACAAGACAGTGCAGAAGTGTCTCTCATACAGAGAATATACTCTTCTGATAAACTTTTTCTGAGCAACTGCTTCCTTTTTTCTTTTGAACAATGAGAATTTTTTATTTCATCATGTTCGCCTCTTTTTCTAGGCCCAAGAAAATTCAGTCCATTGTGCAGTGACTTTACCATGATAAAAGGATAAAAAGAGCATCTCTATGTGTTTATCCTCCTCCCTGCCTTTATATTTCTATCTGGCCCTTCTTTTTCTTTTGCCCTAATATCATTTTCTTACACAATTAAACTAATTACATGTCAAGCATTTTTATAAACACCTCAAATTATTTTAGAAAAAGTAATAGGGAATAAATAAATAATAACATAATAAAAATGTCTTTAAGTATTTACGAAATTCTTTCTTACATAATTTGGTAAACAAAAATGAAAATTCTATAGTAATTTGTACAAACTTCTTTCTCTATATTTATCCATTCCTGGAAACAAGAAAATACAACCAGTCCAGGTCATTCCCCAAAGTTAAGTGTCCACTCTAATTCCTAGGTAATTGAATTTCATTTCAGATGAAGGAGTTTCTGTTGTGACTGAAGATGACCACATGTTCCCCCCGGGTGTCCTGTAACCATGCAACTGCTCAAACATGTAGCTTCAGTTGCAAGATCCCAGCCCAGGAGTCCTGCTCACCGGAAACAGCAGTGTGCCCGATGTCTAAAACACTCATGCATTGTGTCTGGGATCCAAGAGTTTGCTGCTCCCAGCCATTCAGTCTCGTTAGCACAGCCAGTTCATTGTTAGCTTCAAATTTCACCATGAGAATGTCACAGAAGCTGGAATCTTTGACAAGTAGCAGGTGAAATTCAGATCAATGGACTGATGAGGGCACTCTCTCAAATGTGTTTTGTTTACAGTCTTAAAACTTCCTTTGACTGGATCATGAAAATGAGGAGATTCCCACACATAAGCCATCACTGACTATCATTGGACAAACAAAAATTACACCATAAATAAAAGGGAATCTGTGATTCACTCTTTCTTTTCCAATGTAAGTATAATTTCAGGGAATCGTTTTTAATAAGTCTATTTCATTCAAAAGCTATTGTCTAACAAAGAATTATATAATCAGAATGAGTGTAAATACCTAGACAAATGCATCTATATTTAGGTTTCAATTAATCAATTACATTGTTGTTAGCAGAATGGTCTGACAAATCAATGAAATAGAATGTAAGAACCTAGAAAAAATAAATACAAATAAGTATTTGAGTTACTTACCATTTAAAAAATAAATTTCCTTTCCTAACTTGCCAAATGCCAGATGGAGTAAATATTTAAATGTAGAAAAGGAATGCATAAGAATAGCAAAAGAAAATATAGGTAAATATTTAAACTATCTCAGAATTATAAAATGTTTTTTAAGAAAGAACAGAGTCAGAAACCATAAAAAGATTTCATTATATTGAATTTTAACACTGGCACAGAAAAACGCCACCATAGAAAAATCAAAAGGCAAATGACAAACGGAAACATTTGTAAACTACATAAGAGACTGCTGAAATATTTCCACTTCCGTATCCAAGGCAATCTGGGCCATTACCCAGATTCTAAATGTTTATAAAGGGAGTTTCTGGAGTTGCAGCCCTTAGCGACTCATCTACTCTGAGAGGATCAAAGGGCTGAAAAGGCTGGAAGCTGGAGTTGAGGGAATTTCTGTAGAAAGAGTTGCTGATGTAGTATGGGTAACAACCATGAGAGAGGTAGTACTTAGTCCTCCTCTCAAGCCTAGAGAGAGATAATTTAAGCAGACTTCTCAAGGAGCTTGGTACGTACTTCCTGGAGCATGCAGGACAAGATGGACTGATACATGACTCAACCCTGAATTTTTAAAAAAATGCCCACAAGTGAGAGACAGGCTGCAGCAAACATGCAAGCACACCAGAGAACTATGTTTGGGAAATGACTCCTTTCTCCCTAATAGCACATCAACGTACATGATCTGGGCAACAGATGTGGAATCCATAGTTTGACTATCACCTATGGGGTTCTTTTGAAAGAGATCAAGGAGGCTACATCAGGACATCTATTTTGGATAATTCAAACCAAATCTCCCACTGAAGACAATGGAAAACCCTAGGTAAAAAAAAATATATTTTAAAAGTCAGTTTGGAAGTGCTAAAGAGCTAACTAATGTGGTGAGGAACTACCCCACTGAACTTCTAGAAGAGCTGTAAGCCAGTGTGGGGAGATTAGCATTTGACCGCCCCCCCCTTTTCCCCTAGGACATATGCATATCCAGCAAAGGCAGCTGAGAGGCCAGCAGTGACCAACACGGGCCCCTTGGGATAGAAGGAATCAAAAGAAAGAATCCAGGCCCTGCAAGGATGGATGAGGCCAGGATGAGGACCCAAGGTCTCATTTAATCTGATCATTAGGAGTAAGAATGAACTTAAAATGAACCCACCCTGCGACTTAACCTCTCCTAAATGGTCCAAGAGAACCTCAGGCACTAAAATTGGATAAAGTAGATGCTGTTACCATCATAACCAGCTAGTTAATATCAATAATAGGAAGAGAGCAAAAGGGAAGCCAGAAACTATAAGCATGGTCATCTGGGCAGCTTCACCAGGAAGCTGCAAGTTTCACACTCCCCAGGGACCCACTGGTCTATTCCCTACAGACCACTGGGGGGGGGGGGGGGGGAAGGGGATCAGACAAAGGGGAAGATGTATACGCATGCACAGTGAAGTCGGGTGACGTTGGGAAGGTGCTTGCCTGTCTAACCTGGGGAACAAACATCACTGACTAGAAGAATAGAGCCACTGTATGCACGGAAATCCTAAAGGGTTCATTGATTAAGCTCCTAGTTATAATCCCTACACAAAGAGTTCTCTCTCTTGGGCTCCTGTTTCTGGCTTGCTCTATGACCCATACCTGCCTGTGCAAGAGCCCGCCATGTGGCCTTGGCAGTCGCATGGCCAATGGCCACACAGAGTCCACAAACAGTGGACTGCAGCTGGGAACACAAGCTAAGCTAGCCAGATGCTGGACTGGACTGTGCTTTAATATGGAGTGGAAACTCTGGGCAGTGGCCCTAATCCTAGCTCTGCTGAAGACAAGGCTGGACTTTTTCCATGGCAGGACAGAAGGAGATGGGCCCTTAATTCTGTATCACCAATAAAGCTTTCCGTAATCCCTCATCCTCTTGTAGGGGCCTCAGGAAATTATTTTCCTCAACGCACCCTAAGAACTCCACTTCCATGAGTAACAGGTTGGGATACAGAGGGCACCCCCACTGATAACAATACCATGTGAGTAGTGTCTCCAGGGGCAGAGCAGAACCAAATAAAAGCACCTGCTGGAGGAATGTAAACCCATTTCAGGCCTCAAATTTTCCAATAAATACTTTTTCAGAAATAATGTTCCACATATAATCAAAGAAAACAAGGTTTATAAGGAGATAAGATATGAACAAAATCTAGTACAAATGACACAACTGGACACAGGCTCTAAAGCAAGTATGGTCACTATGTTCCAGAAAATAAAGTCTTGAAATAATCTGGAAACTTAAAAAAGTGATATGGCAGATTTGATAAAGAAAGAAACAGAAATTTTAGAACTAAAAGCTAAAAAAAAATTAAGAACTGTATGCACAGGATAATGCACCATGATTTGCTCAAGTTTAATATTTAAATGAAGGATTGGTTTAATACTCCAAAACCAATCAATGTAATTCATCATATTAACAAAATAAAGGAGAAAAGTTGTATCATTTCATTAGATGCATAAAAGGCATTTGATAAAATGCATTATCAATCCATGATTTTATTTATTTTAAATATATTTTATTGATTTTTTACAGAGAGGAAGGGAGATAGATAGTTAGAAACATCGATCAGCCGCCTCCTGCACATCTCCCATTGGGGATGTGCCCACAACCCATGTACATGCCCTTGACCGGAATCGAACCTGGGACCTTTCAGTCCGCAGGCCGATGCTCTATCCACTGAGCCAAACCGGTATCGGCAATCCATGATTTTAAAAAACCTGTCAGCAAATAGAAATAGAAGAAAACGTCCTCATTCTCATAAGTATCATCTATTAAAAACCAATAACCAACATAATATATTAAACTATTAAATATATTAAATATTAAACTATTTCCCCCTATGATTGGGGAAAAGGCGAGAATGAATGATATCAGCATTTCTATACAACTGTTTTGGAAACTGGGCAGTATTTTTTAATAAACTTGGTCCTTTTCTCCTATTAATCTGTGAGGATTTATAAGAGCTTTAATATCATAACTGGTGGCCCAACATTTGAATTTTTGCAACTTGAGCTCTGAAGCTGCTAATAAGATGTAACTGTGCCCTTTTGGGCTCCAAAACCATTGCAGAGCCAGCAACACCCTGTGCTGAGTGCACTGCTTAATAAATTGTACTCCCTATACTATCACTGTGTGATAAACAGTAACAAAAACACCATGCTTTTTGTTCTATAGGCCTGGGCTAAAACTAGGAATCTGATAAATGCTTATTCACATATTACCCATTGTTCGCATATTATAACCCAACTTGCTTGACCATTGGGTCAACTGACCATTGAAAATTCAGTTGCTCCCACCAATCAGAAAACAGAAAATGAATGATAAAAGTTTATGGTTTTGTTTCCCCTAGCAACCTATCTCTTTGATCATGAGCTCCCTGCAACTTATGCCTTGCTCTGTCCCCTCCATTTGATAGCCTGGCTTTGGTTCATACCAAGGACTATGTTCTCTTACTTGCAAATCATATGTGAATAAAATGTTCTTTTAATTTCTTCTACAATTATGTTAACATCTGTCTCGTGTCAATTTGATTATTCGACCAGTCAGAATAACTTAGAAGGGCAGAAGGAAAGTTATTTTTCTTCCCCTACACTAGACACAGATTAAGAAAGGCATTGCCGTGGTCTGCAAACTGCGGCTCTCGAGCCACATGCAGCTCTTTGGCCCCTTGACTGTGGCTCTTCCTAAGCCTTAGGAGTACCCTAATTAAGTTAATAACAATGTACCTACCTATATAGTTTAAGTTTAAAAAATTTGGCTCTCAAAAGAAGTTTCAATCGTTGTACTGTTGATATTTGACTCTGTTGACTAATGAGTTTGCCGACCACTGCATTAGATTTTAGGTACAAAGATAGTTTACTTTAAATGGACATACTTGTTAGAAAAATGAATTTCATCAGCAGGCTTTTCTCCCTACTGTTAGATAGTTTGGCTTCTATTAAATCATCGTTATTATCCAATTTGTTACAGCACTCCAAAGCATTCATTATCTACGGTTGAATTATAATCATCTTAAAAAGCAGTCAGGGCATTTGTACTACATAACATAGTCAGTGAAATGTTAAACTTATGAGGAAAATATTCTCATTTTGTTTTTAAAGAAACTGCTAAGGAAATTAAAACTGTTCATCTTATAAGAAATGCAAAATCTCAATGCTTAAAATGGACTGCTAGTAATTAGAGAGCAGGGATTTCACATGGGAGGAGGCAGGCCTCTCGGAGGTATTCGGGCCACCTGCCAAAAATCAGCTTTCCTCACAGAGTAGCATTTATCAGAATCACCTGCAGGGCTTGTGACAACTCAGTTGCTGGGCCTACCCCAGAGTTCCAGGCCTGGGGCGAGGTCGGATATTGGCATTTCCAGCAAGTCCCCAGGTAAGGCTGGTACATCTGGTGTGTGGACCACACTTTGAGAAGGGGGTTGTCACAGAAGAAGAACAGGCAGATTAGAACTGATAGATGAAAAGTAAAACTCAGAAGCAAGTAAATGGGGGAAGGCAAGCTATGCTCTAATCACTAGAGCTGGGTGTAGGGAGGAGCCCGGAGTATTTTCATTTGAATTGCACCCTGTGGGACTGGTAGAGAAAGGAGAAAACTGGGTTCAGAGGAAGCAGATGCCAGGGACAAAGGATCAGTCTTGGAAAGTACAGACAGTTTTTAGGGAACAATGAGGAATCTGATCAAATGGAAAGCAGAGGGGAGATGAGACAGGACGATGGTGGCACCAGCTTGGGGGGAACACCCTCCCCCATGGCCAAGGAGGACACACTGCTCTGCAGCGCCACAGAGAGAAGGCTGTGGAGGGTGATGTTCTCAACAATAGGCGTCCAGGAGCACCATGAATCTCCCAGGGCTGTTTCTCAGTAGATGCTGATGGTGGCCCTGGGCCAGATGACATTCCACCAGGGGACAGTGCAAAGCGGGGAGACTAGCAGTTCTTGAACATCTGAACTTAAACCAGGGACAGAGTGCCTAGAAGAACAGATGAACTGGAAGCTTCAGCCGCTCCTCATAAATACCTTTCCCTCAACTGGACTTCCGACTGGAGACTCGCGTCTGCCAGGGGTTGCCCGCACACAACCACGGTGCCCAAGAACTCAGGAGGCATCTTATTTATTCCTGAAATCTTTCCCCTCTCAATTAAGTGAATGTGAATCTGCGGTGGTAATTAGAGGGGCTGCCTTAGCAACCATTTGCAGAATAAAAGTCTCCTAAAAGAAATATTGTTTCACCCACAGATTATTCTGTTTCCACCCTTTATCTAAACATTTACTCCAGTGTTGAAATGCAGGACACCTAAAATCATAATCTTAAAATGACCTTTAATTATGGTTAGCCACAAATAATTAAAGGGTTTCCTTTTATTGTTTGCTCCACTGGAGAGAAATTTAAATTTGAGGACTCTGTATTTACAGAGTGAGATTACAATAACAAGTACATAGGAAGTGCAAAGCAGAAGCCTGTCAGGGGTTCATAATTAATTTCTAATATGTTTCTATAGCCACATAATTTACATAATCACTTGGGAGAGCAGGAAAAAATAATATTTTGTTTTATTTTTGTTTAATTTGATGTTTATTTTTAAATTTTTTTCAAGAAACTTAAACAAACACTATAGAAAGTACTAATTAAGCCCCTAAATCTCAGGCCCAGTAGCAAAATGATTCACCCTATTCTCCCCCCACAGAAATCACCTGGAAAAAGAGGAATCAGGCAGGAGCCAGCAAGCTTTTTCTTTTAAGGTATTAAATTTTAAATAATAAATATGTTAGGCTTTGTGGGTCATTCTATGCTTGTCACAACTCTGCCACTGTAGCAAGTAAGCAGCAGCCAGAGGTACTATGTAAACAAATGGGCATGACTGAATTACCAAAACAAAAAGTTATTTACAGAAACAGGTGACTTCCCAATTTGGCCCATGGGCCATCGTTTACAAACCCCTGGTTTGGGGAATCCTATGAGTTTCCTGCTGCCTAGGGAAAAAGCTTACCCAAGAGTAAGCTAACCAACAAAGCTAGGTGACCCAAATTAAGGAACTCCTCCTTATGAGTCCCTTGGTCCTTGTTAAAAACACATCCCTGCCTTTGAAATAACAGAGCTAGACTACTCATCCTCAATGTCTTATTCAGTTCTGTTTCTCTGAGGATGGAATAAAGCCCCAATAAGATGGTTAGGGGAGTTGCATGATAATGGCCAGGAACTAATGCACTTTCCAAAAGACTTCCCTTAGACTAAGCATGTCAAACTCGCGGCCCAAGGGCCACATGAGGCCCACAACGAATATTTTTGTGGCCCAACCAATATAACGGTATGTAAGAAACATTTTAATAAAAATTTTGTAACTTAATTTTTACAATGTCCTGTTATACATAATTATTAATAACGAACTACAACATTCACTAATGACTGATTACTATAATCATGTTGCATTCATTTCTCTTACGCACCTTACACGCAGGCACACCATTTCTCTCCACTAATACTAGCGGCAAATATTTTAGCAGTCGATTGCCACATCATTAGTCTTGGACTGACTTGTTTGCGCAACAGGAAATATTTCGCTTTCGGAGAACAAGAAAAATAGGCTTATTTGCATTATGCTTATTACTTTGTGCAGTTATGCAGTGTCTGGTAAGTTAATGTTCAATAAAAAATATTAATTTTTATTAAAATGTTCTATTATTTTATGTTAACGATTACTCATTTATTTCAGCCCTTTGTATTCAGCATGTCTCTATAGAAATAAACCTATGTTCCTATGAAAATTGAAGCTTTTGGTTTTTTTGTGGCCCACAGAAACTTAAACCTTGTTTATTTGGCCCTTGTAACCTTTGAGTTTGACATGCTTGCCTTAGACAATGGGAAAATTAGAAAGCAAACTTGATGAAGTCATATGGACATTTTCTTCCCAATTATAGCCCGTTCATTTCAAATATCAATTTGTCTGCTTACAGAGGCTTTCATCACTTGTGAGCTGGTAAAAGTGGTGACACACTTGTGCAACCCAAGCAAGCTCCTTGTGCGACAAAAGGGAAAATATACAAATCCAGATTTCATCGGGCAGGAGCAGCCACTGTGAGACATCAGTGTCCCTTTTGTGCTCCTGGAATAGAACAAGAGACAATGGAACAATAAAGCTAGTGCAGAGAAGTTACACATCTTGAAAATAAAAGAAGTTAAATGTGTTGCATTTGCACAAAGTGCATACATTGCACAGAGACCAGGTATCTCCTTCCTCTCCTTCTCCTGACCTCACCCCAGCTCATCCACAACAGAGATCAACATGTGAAAACCAAAATAAAACACATCAACAGAGAAACCCAAAAGAAGACTTTCAAACCCCTCTGGGTTCACTACCGTGCAGTGTCTCATTGACATTGGCTAAGCACATTCAGGGGCTTCTGTTGACAACTACCCCTAGTGGCTGGCAGGGAGGAGCCCTGTTCCCTGTCTGACTGCAATCCCATAGCCCAGCCCACATGAGAGGGTGTGGGCTCCATTGCTGGTGCTGGAAAGGAAGCTTGGCCTGGACAAAGTGCTTTGCCATCAGCCTTCTTCCCCTTCCTTGGATGACTCCGGCTTCTTGAGAAATTGGTTACTATTCAGGTTGGATGAAAATGCATTTGCCAGGTGACACTTTCATTAGGAAGTTTTTCAGAATTCCTCATTTTAGAGATGCTTCATAATATCCCATAGGATTGGATCTCTAGTCCTAAACCACGCATCTCAAAAAGTGATAATCCCAATTCAACACGGTGCCCTTTGGCTCTCAGCAAGGATGATCCCATTTCACATCTTATTGTTGCTCACTCTACAATCTTACATGTGCCGTAGGCAAGGCAGGCATGCTGAACTGGTACTCCCGTCTTAATTCTTGAATAAATCTGAGATGCTCACCTCCAATCTAGAATCCTATATTTTAATGTAGAAAAATGTAATTATATCTCTTCTAGAGCCTGACCCTGTGTATCTCATTCAAATAAACATCAACTTAACCATCAAAAATAATTTAAGCAGCATTTCAAATATTTATTGGAGTCTTTTTAGAAACAGCAAAGGAGACATAATTCTGATAAAATGTCTTAAACTCCTACTTCCCTGTTTATTTCCTTTCAAACTTTCTCACACTGTGGAGTGGCCCCTACACTGTACTTCTTGCTCTAAGCTCCCCAAACGTGTCCTCCTCACCCCGTGCCTGCCAGCCCTGTGCCCTTCTGGATTAATTACTTCCTCCCGTTGCTAGTTTCAGTCGTTTCTGATATAAAATCTCAGTGGCATCTTTGGCTTCCTCCAATTCCACAGCGCTTTCCCCCCAGTATTCCAATCATCAACACAAATGGCTAGGATTCAAGGAGCCAGAAAGGCTATAAATTGTCCTATATAATTTATTTATAAATTTATTTACTGTTACTGAAATATTTGCATCTGAACTATATGCGCAATATATATGGAAAATGTGCTCTATGAAACAGTGTGAAAAGTACAGTACATTAATTGACTAAACTATGTTAAATATATATTTGTAAATCATAAAAATGAACTGTAAGTTACCTGCTGAACTCTAATGCAGTGGTTCTCAACCTTCCTAATGCCGCGACCCCTTAATACAGTTCCTCATGTTGTGGTGATCCCCAATTTCATTGTTACAAATTGAACATAATTAAAGCATAGTAATTAATCACAAAAACAATATGTAATTATATGTGTTTTCCCGATGGTCTTAGGAGACCCCTGTGAAAGGGTCGTTCGACCCCCAAAGGGGTCGCAACCCACAGGTTGAGAACCGCTGCTCTAATGGATCAATGGACATCCACCTACATGCAAAGGAAAAACACCTATTCTTTGATGAACTTGTCCTTCCCTTATGTGATACATCAGGTCTCAGAGGATTCAGTTTTACACTCTCAGACTTTCATGTTACTTATGATTATGGATTTCACTGCACTCATTTTTATTCTGTGAGTGCTGCACTTTTATTTTGGTGCCTAATAATAACAACTTTGCATGTTTTTTAAAAGATGCCTACATAAGAAAACAGGAACACCTGGAAAAGGCCTGGATGTCTGTCAAGGTCCCCACCTGCATTGAATCATTTAATATTCATAATCAGCAATGATCCACTTTACATGCATTTTCACCCCAATTGCCACAATTCTGTTAAGCAATGACTACTGGGGAAAACCTATGAAATCCTCCCCTGGCTTTAAGAAAAACCATATTTCAGGACTCATCAGCTTCTCCCACCCACCATGATCCATGCGCATCTAATCACCAAATGACCTTCCTACTTAAGCAAGGATTTTCCCAATTGGAAACACTGAGATTATTCAAAATTAAGTAGCAGTGAGACAGCATATTGATTATTCACGCAGAGCACTGCCTGAGTACCTCATTTTCTCTCTCCACATCTTGAGGCAAATTCTTGAAAGAGAGTTTTTCAACAGATCCTAGAAGAAGAAAAGAAATTTAGTGCAAGAGACCCACTGGAGGAAACGAAACAGTGACATATCCCTCTAGTCCAGTGGTTCTCAACCTTCCTAATGCCGCGACCCTTTAATACAGTTCCTCATGTTGTGGTGACCCCCAACCATAAAATTATTTTTGTTGCTACTTCATAACTGTAACTTTGCTACTGTTATGAATCATAATGTAAATAAATATCTGATATGCAGGATGTATTTTCATTGTTACAAATTGAACATAATTAAAGCATAGTGATTAATCACAAAAACAATATGTAATTATATATGTGTTTTCCGATGGTCTTAGGCAACCCCTGTGAAAGCGTTGTTCGACCCCCAAAAGGTCGCGACCCACAGGTTGAGAACCGCTGCTCTAGTCTAATGAGCAAATGCACCAGAATCTCAAGGAGGCTGGAAACTGCCTCCTTTCCATTCAGAGAGAGGAAAGCCTGGCCTGAGAAGTTGTGATGAGTCTGTGGGTTTTGAATTTT
This sequence comes from Myotis nattereri, assembly GCF_964212035.1. NCBI lineage: Eukaryota > Metazoa > Chordata > Mammalia > Chiroptera > Vespertilionidae > Myotis > Myotis nattereri. The sequence continues at coordinate 49,333,857 of NC_138087.1, forward strand.
CAGTCACCAGAAAAACCAATTTGCTAACAAAGGCTCCAGAAAAATCTGATTGAGCTCCCATGGTATTGGTGGGCAGCTCTAGTGCCAGGCCCCTGCTTTTAAATTTTAATGGGGTCTGGCACATGCAGCTGTTCTCCATTTCCATCTGACAGATTTGACCATTAGTATATTAATGACTTGGCCACCTACCAACAGCAGGAGCAGTGGTGGGATAAGTCCCAGGGGAGCCTCTTTCCTCTGCTTCAGCCGAGCTTGGTCTTGAAACGCTTTGAGACCTAAGGCAATGCAAGCACAGGGGAGCAATCTAATTGCCTGATGGCAGCACTGCTTTGCATTTGCATATCAGAGAGAATTGTCTTTTGGAAGTTCTTGTGTACATCTCAATGTTGTCGTAGTCACAACCAGCTTACAAAATCTCTTTCTGGTCTAAAAGATGTCCTAGAATAAAATGACTTCTTAGGCCGCTTTATTTACTATGGTTAAGTGACCACAGTTCACCATTCCTTTAGTAAGTAACATCAGGATTCCATAAATAATACATTTTTTAAAAAAATTTCCCCAAGATATATAATTTGGAAATAAGGAGCCACATGAAATCTATGACTTCATGATACTTTTGTTGAAGGAAACAGACACCCTAACGTATCCTTTAGCTAAAGACAACTCAACAGCCTGGCTGACATGACTCAGTGGTGGAGTACCAACTTATGAACCAGGAGGTCATGGTTCAATCCCCGGTCAGGGCACATGCCCAGGTTGGAGGCTTGATCCCTAGTGGGGAATGTGGAGGAAGCCGCCCATCAATGATTCTCTCTCATCATTGATGTTTCTATCTCTCGTTTCCTCTCCCTTCCTTTCTGAAATCAATATATATATATATAATTTTTTAAAGACAACAGACTTCACCCCTTTCCCTCTACTGTCTAAAACAGGGGTGGGCAAACTTTTTGACTCGAGGGCCACAATGGGTTCTTAAACTGGACCGGAGGGCCGGAAAAAAAGCATGGATGGAGTGTTTGTGTGAACTAATATAAATTCAAAGTAAACATCATTACATAAAAGGGTACGGTCTTTTTTTCTTTTAGTTTTATTCACTTCAAACGGGCCGGATCCGGCCCGCGGGCCGTAGTTTGCCCACGGCTGGTCTAAAACATGCATTGTCAAAGGCCCCACCCCTGTTTTTGTGCATAAGGAAACCTTATACATAACATAGTGCAGTTTACTTCCACTCTCTGCATGTTCGTACATGTGGATGAACCCCCATGCCAGCTGCCCTAATGGCAGACCCCAGCGAGTGGCCTGATTTCGTGAACCCACTGGACCAACGCAGCATTGCTTGGAGATAAAGATGCCAATTACTGGGCCTCATGTTCCTCCCAGCATTTACCACCCACCTTCACCTCAGCCCAACACCTCAGGCAGAATGAGCCCATCTAATGGATCTGGAAAACCAAGTAATGTTCCCTCTCAGCAAGCCACCCACAGAGCACATTCCACTTGCGCATGTTTAGGGCCCTGCAGCCTCCTGAGTGAGCAGAGATGGAGAAAAACAAAGCCAAAAATAATGAGAAAAGGTAGAAGGAGTAACTTTCTGTTCTCATACAATTTAAAAGTTTATAAATACATGGAGAAAGGGATAAACATAGAGAAAACATTTTACTATAGAAATAAATTAAAAACTTAAATATTTAGATAATGAAAGAAGCAAAGAGGATTGCCACAAAAGCCACCTTTGCCTACAAAGAACTATACAAAATGTTACAAATGTCAAAAGGCTGTTCTAAGCACTGGAATGCATTCATCTCAAATTACTGTGGTTATTAACTGCCCAAATATTTCAAAGATCCTTCACAAGAGAAAAAAGATACAATGCAGGGTTTTAGGCCAGGAAACAAACTGGATTACATGTTTGGAAGGTAGAAGAAAAGCAGCTGACCTGTGAAAGGTGTTTGTCATGTCTGTTTGAATCAGCAAGTGCTAAACCAACATAGCCAGTCTGCATGAGGAAATAGCACCATCCCCTAGAGGCCAGAATGGGACTGTCAAGTTCAGAGTTGCTGAGACACATTCAGTCCCAGGCGGTATCATCAGGGGTTGGTTCCAAGATCCCCAAAATCCTCGGATGCTCAATTTACTTATATAAAATGTCATGGTATTTGCAATAACCCATACATCTTCCCTTATACTTTAAATCATCTCTAGATTACTTATGCTACCTGTCTGTTTGGTTCTCTGCTGTGTCTCCAGTGCCTAAGGCAGTGTCTGCTCATAATAAGGCCTCAAAAAGTTTGTTACATAAGTTAAGTCCTCTATTGTTGTTCTCTGAAATATGAAAAAAAAAAAGCTAGCACTTTCTTATGGTTACTAAGACAATGAGACAGAGGTGAAGCGGCTACTCTGGACATGACCTCTAGTGGACCTGGCTCCAGAAGTGGGTCCAAAGAATCAAGGACAGCCTCTTCCTGCTGGGCCTGAGACTCGGGAACTTTCTACCTAAAGCTTTCATTATCTGGAATGAGCTTGATGCAAAGTTCTAACAGGGGAATGCAGCTCCTCATTGTCCTTGATGGAAAGATGGCTTCCTTTTCCTAGAAATATCATCCACTCCAGCCAACGACAGTTCTGGCCACTAGGAGAAGGACACCTGCCAGGCAAGTCTGATCCGCCTACTCCACTCTGGTTGCTCATGGGAGGACAACTATCCTCATGTCACTGCCTGGAAGTTCCATTTTGTTCAGCCTCAGATTGTACAACAAAAAGATGCAATGGAATGCAAGTAACAGTCCAGCCAGGATTCTTAGCAGATAAGAGGGTGTCTTCTTATCACATTTTGCTGCAAGAATTTTCAATTGTGCCTCAGAAGTAGAGAATGTCTGAGCCTGTGTATTCTTTTTGCAGAAGTATTGTTAATGGGGACACCCCATTTACTAATTGGATTCTGGGGACAACTTCCTAAGCAATCTAGCCTTATTTTAAAATTTCTTTACAAAATAGAATTGTGAGAAACATTTTTTAGACTAAAACATTTATAGTCATGGAGACCGATATTGCAGTTGGGCTAAGTGTACGTGTTAATGGGAATTTTTTTTTTTACTTCTTCATTCCTATCTACAAATTAGTTACCTCCTGAAGACCTAGTTCTACTTAGTATGTAAATAGGGAAACTTACTTGGTGCAATTTCATGCTTGGTTTGTGTTCTCTTCAATTCTATTTATCAAGTGGTTTGCATTCTATTTTAAATGCTTTCACTCTTAAATGCAAGAATATATAGAGTAATATTTCCCTTCCCAGATTATCACACCTGTGACTATTTTAAGCATCCAGAAACCAGTCCAGGACATAGGTGAAAAGAGCTAAAATAACACCACATCATAGAATCATGTACTTTGCTCCTCAGATTTTCATTCAGAGCCTTACTAACTCTTCTTTAACATACAAGCTAAACCAGTTTGTTTAATTAATTTCTACCGCTAAAGCAGATTAGAAGGAAATACTAGTTACAAGATGGAACAGTCAGGCAAGTAAGGGGCTGATGGTGGAGAGGGCACTGCAGGCAGGGGAACAGTATAAAGGCTCAGGGGTGGAGAGACTACACTGCACCCAAAGAACTGAAGACTGCCCATGTAGAACCACCTGAGCTCAGGAGGACATGTTAATGCAGTTCATCTTTTTTCTAAGGACAATGGAAATTCATTGCAGAGTTGACCTAAGATGTTTGAAAAAAAAATCACTTGGTGGCAATGAATAGAACAGATCAGAGTGAGAGAGCAGTTAAGGGGGACAAGATAGGAGGATTTTGCGGTCCTCTAGGGAGGACTGAAGGTAAGGAAGGGGGTGAGAATAAAGAGTAGCTAGATTCAAAAAATATTCAAGAAGTAAAAACTGACAGGATTTGGGATGGACCAATATGGAAGGTGAGGAAGAAGGAGTCTAGGATTACCTTGACATTCTGGCCTGGGCAGTTAGGTGCACAGTAGTGCCAGCCACTAGATAAGTGGTTCTCAACCTTCTGGTCCTTTAAATACAGTTCCTCATGTTGTGACCCAACCATAAAATTATTTTCGTTGCTACTTCATAGCTATAATGTTGCTACTGTTATGAATTGTAATGTAAATATCTGATATGCAGGATGGTCTTAGGCAATCCCTGTGAAAAGGTCGTTCGCCCCCCAAAGGGGTCGTGACCCACAGGTTGAGAACCGCTGCACTAGATGGAGGATCCTACAGAAGAGCAAGGGTATTAGGGGATGAAGAGTAGGGACCTGTGACTATAACTCCAGAGCTGCCAAGTGTGGAGCTCCAGTCTCAATCAAAAAGTTGCATGTATGTGTCTGGGGTCCAGAGGCCAGGTCTGGGTGCAAGATACAGGGTTCAAGCCCTGCACTTCCACTGGTTATGAGTCCCGTGAACGTAGTAGGGACAACAGATTTTAATGTCAACGTCATCACTGGGAAAGAACAAGCAGTTTCCAGAGAAATGTACTTTTGATAAGTTTGGTTTCAGAGAATTAAACCAATCACACTTCCCAAAGACATTGGATGAAACAAGAAAAATGGATTCCATGTCATAAATCTCAAAACCATACAAGCATCATGTAATAGTGCACAGTGGCTTTAATTTAATATAGGAATACACCAACATCATAGAACATACAGATGTCTTCACAGGGCAGAGTTCACAATCGCATTCTAGGGAAGACATTGAGAACAAATGGAATTCTGAACAGCATTTTGCAGTATGCGAAAGAGTTTTAAAGTTGTGGTGGCACAGGCATGGGCGTGAACTAAGAAATGTGGCATTAATGACACACAGGACTGAAGGAAAGGACTATGAAGAAAGTAGAGCAGAGGAATTCAAAGCAAAAGTTTTCATATGGCAGATGGGTTTGGACAGTGGCTCTGCCACTTACTAACGAGGTGACCTTGGACAAGAATCTCACCTTTCTAAGCTCAGTGACCTCTTCAGTAAAATGGACTACTGGGAAGAATAAATGAGACACTGCATGCAACGTTCTGAGAACACGCAGAGTAAGTACTTAATTAGCATTCACTGTTTGATAATGATGACAATGATATGGGACTGTTTTATAAAAGTGGCATAAATCAAAAAGGTCAGTTAGTTCTAGGACAGTTGGGATATTACCAACTAAACATACTATTAATATGACTTTTATTAATCACATCTTACATGTATACAAAACTTTATAACCTTCAAAAGCAATTTTGTATATTTTATTCATTTAATCTTAACAAAAATCCTTCAAAGTAGGTAAACACTTTACCGATTTTACAGATGATGAAACTAAACCTTTTGGAGTTTAAGTAACTCAACCAAAGTCACTCACTTGTGGAGAAATCTCCTCTAATCTATAGAAGGGGCCCTGTAGCTAAATATAATATAAAAGATGGGTGAGGGTTCTCACTACCTTGCAAGGAAAGCCAAGGAATGGAGGCAGGTTGAATGCTGATGTCATTGTGTTGAGCTGCTAAATGAAACTGGACAAATCTTCAAATAAACAAACCAATAGATTTTTTTCTGTTGCCCCACTAGTTTGAGTAGTGCTTCCACCACTTGCAACCAAAATTATCATGACTAATATATCCAGTGACATTAGACAACTCATTATTCCTTCAACAGAATCCAAGCATTTTACCTCTATGACTATCCTCCTGCTATTTCCACCAGCTGGTATTCCTTCTCTTGCCTGTTGAATACCTATCCATTCTTCAAAGTCTACTCTCTTACCGTCTGCTAAATAAGGCCTCTCCTGATTCCGCTAGTTCAAGAACTTCACTTATTCCTCCCCAAGCACTTGACTTGTACTTCCTATGGAGAATCAGACTCTGGAGCGCCTGTCTCTTCCCCCTTGTGTCCATTATAGCTCCCTGAACAGTACCTTACACACGGCAGACCTTCAGTAATAACTGATTTTACCACATTGCATAAAATGGAATACTAAGTAATTTCTCAGAAGATTGTCAATGTTGATACTTAGCTACTTAAATGTGAATAGATGTGACAAAACAAAAGAGTAGTCAGACCTTAGTTTCACATCTCCATGTCTATGAGGTGAACATGCAGTATTAGACATTTCTGGGTATCCCCCACAGCTGGTCTTTCTGGATATCATTTTCAGGGTAGCAGAATATAACTTCCCTAAAAAGTAGAAAATTATAACTTACAAATCCTTCATGTGTCAGATAGATTTTTATCGGTTTTATATTGCACACAGATTTATTATATATATATAGACTTTATTTTGCAGATGTACTGTTATCTGCACTGATAGAAGGCATGTCACTGAGCTTCCCAAACCTAACAAGAATATTATAAGCATACTTTAATAACATGTGTCTTCTATCATTTGCACTGCATCTCAAAATAGCTTTGCAATGTTATATTTTACTATTGCTTATAACAAATCATGTAACCGAGTCCTCCCCCAAGAAAAAACGAGAGAATGAATTCAAATAAGAAATTTTTTTGCATAAAGATCTAGAAAGATGTTTTAAATTTCTAATCTGAGCTTATTCTATGAAATGAAAACACATTAATCATTTTCTATCTACACAGCAGTCAAATTGAAGAGGAAGATTCTACGTTCTAATGCTTGGTTATTAAAATGTGTTCTAAATGAAAGGCATAAAATGCTTATTTCCATACAAACTACTAGACAGCAAAATGAATGGATTCATCATGCTCATGGAAAATGCAAGCACCTGAGAGAGAGAGAGAGAGAGAGAGAGGAGAGAGAGAGAGAGAGGAGAGAGAGTGAGAGAGGGGAGAGAGAGAGGGAGAGAGAGAACGAACCAGAGGAATGCTGGAGCATTTACCTTTCAGAATAACTATTTTCTAAGATTACTCTTAATTAGCTAATGGTTTTTGGTCTATCAAAATAAAACTAATATTTGCATAGTACCTTACAGTATATACTTCACTCTGATAATTATTCCTGTTATCGCCTGTTTGTGCCCCCCCCCCCCATTCATATGTTGAAACCCTACTCCCCAGTGTGATGGTATTAGGAGGTGGGGCCTCTGAGAGGTGATTAGATGAGGTCATGAGGGTGGAGTCCTCACGATGCAATTAGTGCCCTGATAAGAGTCAGGAGAGAGCCTGCTGCCAGTTTGTGATAATTTTGTTATAGCATCAAAAAAAAAAAAAAAAAAAAAAAAAAAGCTAAGGCAAGCCCCACTTTATATTTATGGAAAATGAAGCTAAGCAGCAATACATGACGAAGGAGCTGTGTCTCATCCCCAATGGCCACGTAACATGTTGCACCAGTGACAATAAATTCACTGCTCATGAGACTCTTTCCCCAGCTTTGGTTTCATACCATAGTTGCCTTGAGGTTCCCAAAAGCTGGTCTCTTCTGGAGTTTCCTCTTCCACACAGCCTCGTCCTTGGGGACAGGTGTCCCTCTCACCTTCCAGAGCCGTATCACTTTCACACCCATCTCTCCACTCCTTGGTCTCCCTGTCTAGGCTGGACCCTTCAGACCGGCCATTTCCCTCTGCAGATGTGATGGCTGGCTCTGATTCAGAGAGTCTAGGCCCCTGGAGAGGCAAAGAGCAGCTCCTCCCTTTTGAAGGAAGCCCCCTGATCTTGTTCAGCATCCGCAAATAATAGAAATATGTCTCCAGCACACTGGCCTCTTGCTCTGGTTCACGTGGTGGCTCAGCCCTCCAGGAGACGCTATCACCAACATTCTTGAGTGGGAAGGACCCCTTCAAACCAGTGTTGGAAATATCTCGGGAAATGGGGTAATCTGAAGAAAGCGTCTTTTCCTTCTTCTCATGAGTTGTTTGCCTGGTGACTGCTCGGGGCGTCTGTACTGATCCATCGTCCATCCTAGGTGGTGGCACCTGGTCCAACCAAGCGCTGCTGTGTGTACCACGTGCCTCTGCAATGGGTCCGTGAGACACAGCACTCTCCAAGGGGCCCTCTGGCACACTCCGCGAGAGGCTGGCAATTTGAGGGGTCACATAACTCTCAGGATGTGTTAGGTCAAATTGCCTCTGAGTTGCCACAGGAGGGCTGCTCCCAGCAGAACTCTGCACGCTTCTGTTCAGACCACCTCTTGGCCCTCTCCCCACAATAGTCTTCCCTGAGCTCTCCGTGGTGACATGTTTCCATTTATTTTTATGCTTAATACCAGTTTTGGGTAACCACAAAGTGAACCCCATGTTGTCTGATTCCTTTCTCTTTTGATTGGAACTGTCATAGGGAGGCATTAGTTGACCCACAGGGAGTCTCTGGATGGGGTCTTCACCTCTGGAGATGTCGTCCCTGAATTTCACTGTGACACCCTTGGGGGTCCCCATAGGGGACTGCACTGCTCCTTTGCATTCCTCTCTGACTTCAGCCTCCAGGAGTATATCCCCAGGGGAAGGAACACTGCTTGGCACCATGGTTTTCAACATTAGTGTGTTCTCACTTGGGGAAGACGAGGCAATTCCTGAAAACCCTCTATACTTCCTGCCTAGGACACCCCTGAGAAGTGCCCCTTTACTTTCCTCAGGTTCATCTAAACATTCCTCCTCTGAGCTGTCCGTCAGTGGAGCCCAGAAGTAATCATGTCTGGGTGGGCTCTGAGCGGCTTCCTTTGAAACATCACTTTCTTCGAAAGTGAGTCTGAGTTGTGGTTGAGCCCCCCGCTCCTCATCTCCTTTGAGGTCCTGGATATGACTACCTCTTGCTCTGTTGTACTTGCGTTGAGCATAATCTTCCTGCTGAAGCCTATCAGGAGGGTATCCGGCAGCTCTTCCCTCCCCCTCATTCCAAACTGCAGTTCCTCGCCACACACAAGACTGGCTATCTAGAAAACCCTCCTTCTGGAAGAAACTTGAAAATTCAGAAGACAAGCCCATTTCTGACAAATTATCTTGGGGTCTTAAGGAGCAATTGTGAATGTCTGTTCGTGTGCTGGACTGGTCTTCTCTGAGCAGGGGAGGAGAATCAGATGACCTCACACGGGCATTTCTCTTACTTCCTAGAGCTTTTGAACTTTGACAAAGATTAGACCGAGGGAGTCCTACAGAAGTCGTGGGACTCTTCAACCCCTGCTCTTCTGGAGCGTTGGACAAGAACTTTTGGGCCCAATTTATAACATGTCGCAGCTTCTGTGTCTCAGGCACCAAGGCATCTTCCAACAGATGTAGGTCCAGGTCTGTTGGGTAACTCTCTCTCCATGGCCCCTGCTGGGTCCACTGGTCCAGGTACTGCTCTGTTTCTCTAGGAGCCACTCTGGACATCTCCTGGAGCAGAGGTGTCTTTCTAATTGCTAAATAACGCGGTGGCTTCTGAGGTCCTCTCAGAACAAAGGTTTGATTTTCTGGGGGACTCACATTGGTGTCCTGGGAACTTGTGGACACCTGTTGACTGCCATTTCTGGAAGCATCATCCTTGATGATCCCAATGCTTTCATAGTAAGCCACACGCTTGGCTCGTAAGTGCTTCAGGTCACGGGTTCGAGGAGTGTCTGCCTCATTCCATGGAGAACATTCAGTTAGTGTGGGAGGTAAGGGATCCATCTGCAAATACAGAGGCAGAGACAATAAAAAAAAAGAAAGCCATCAATCACATTTCTATCTACAATGTGACCCTACTGTATCCACTAACATCCTACAACACAACTAACATTTTTATAAGAACTTGAAGCAGTTTTGTAACTACAAAAGCAAAGCAACCAAGGTATCAAGAGAAACAAAAACAATTTCCACCATTAGGGTTTTATCAAATTCAGTCATACTCTGGGTCTTAGTCACTGACTGAGAAAGGTTAATTTTATCTATCTATCTATCTATCTATCTATCTATATGTTTTTATTGATATTTTACAGAGAGGAAGGGAGAAGGATAGAGAGTTAGAAACATCGATGAGAGAGAGACATCGATCAGCTGCCTCCTACACACACCCCACTGGGATGTGCCCGCAACCAAGGTACATGCCCTTGACCGCAATTGAACCTGGGACCCTTCAGTCCGCAGGCCGATGCTCTATCCAAAATTGCTCTATCTGAGCCAAACCAGTTAGGGCAATTTTATCTTTTGAAGGGGATATATGCCAATTAAGTGAATATAAAACAGAAAAATGACTTTTAAATAAAATCAGTCTGGTTTATTTCAAGGTTATTATACTATTTAATTTCTTTTTTTTACCAAGCATATCAATTACTGTGATTTTTATAAATGGCATAGTAATTTAAAAAGAACAAAAACAAGCAAGTCTAAAAGGAGGAGGAAGGAGGAGAGGACAAGATAGGAAAAGAACATTTATTCAGGCCCATTTAATACAACCATCTCATACCAATTTATTCCTCTCCTTTCCTCTCTCTGAAATCAATAAAAATATTAAAAAGGAAATGTTGGAAATCCACTATGCAACACTCTTGTTTTACAGATGAGGGGATTGAGGCATGGAATGATTAAATAACTTCTTCAAGGTCAGCCATATGGAGAGCAGCAGGGCCAGACCAGGGCCTGGGCTCCACAGCCCCACATGGCTGTGGCCGGGCAAGATGAGGAGTTCTCAGACCGAAGCACTCCTGTCATCCCTCATTTAGTATCATTGCCCACCTCAGGCGATGCCAGCACACCGTGGTCACTTCTGAAACTACACCATTTAATGTCTGTACCATTGCTTGGAATTTCATCGTATATTGCTTCTTTAGTCATGCATATATGGCTTGCTTGAATTATAATTACTTGAATTATCTGATATTTTTACCAAAACAGTTATTTTGAAACAACTCAACCTCTGGAAGAGCCTGGTATCCACACTCTAGCCAAATAGGAGACTAGAGCCCTGACTGGTTTGGCTCAGTGGATAGAGTGTCGGCCTGCGGACTGAAGGGTCCTGGGTTCAATTCCAGTCAAGGGCATGTACCCTGGTTGCGGGTGCAGCCCCCGTAGAGGATGTGCAGGAGGCAGCTGATCGATGTTTCTCTCTCATCGATGTTTCTAACTCTCTATCCCTCTCCTTTCCTCTCTCTAAGAAATCAATAAAAGGTACTTTAAAAAAAAATAGGAGACTAAGAGTCTCTAGTTCCTAACTTCTCTCCATTCTCTTTTGAAGCCAAGAACATTTTGTTCTAGGCTGGCCCCAATAGCCTCGGCAGCACTGGACCAACTCATCAAGAAGTAAGATACGGGGACTACGGAAATTAGTCAATAGGGCATTGTGGTCTCAATTTTCTACCCATTTCTAATTACATTGCACATTGCCTTTATTTTTGTCAGGATGCAGATCAGGATTTCATTAGGGCCACATTGGGGTAAAAATTTCTTGGTTCTTATCTAGGCCAACTGTGATTGTCACTTGTTAGAGATAGACACTCATGCCCAGAGAGAGTAGGACCACAGCTATGCCTACTGCTTCCAAGTCTCAAGGGAATCTGTGGCTTTTGGAAACCAAGTGCCCCCAAACAGCTTTCTTACTGTAGACAATGACTGCATGATGACCCATGGTCAGAAAGTTGCATGCCAATAACTTCAGAAATCCAGAAACCAGTAACTTATACAGAAAAAAAAAAATAACTCTTGGTGTGTGTGTGTGTGTGTGTGTGTGTGTGTGTGTGTGTATAATTGTCTAGGATACCTATGAACAACTGTGTGATCACGACAGCAATAAAAATAATAATTGCTAACACATAGCACTTCGTTCTTTGAAAACAGAGAGGCAAAGTTACTTGCCCAAGGTCACACAGCTCATAACTGGAAGAACCAGAATTCCAGCCCACATCTACTGGTTCCAGAGTTCTTGTTCTTAACTCTTGGATATCCTACTTCTCACTTTTATTTAGTTGGCTCTACATTAACATAACCAACACATAACTCAAGTTGTGTTTTTAGATCCCAAAATGACAGGTGATTAGTTCAAACACAAATAGACTGACCCACCCATGGAAGAGAAAACATTTGAATTTAAATAGAAAAAAAATAGTTTTAAATTATGGTTTACAATCACTTAAGCATATGGTCCAGAAATGGTAGTGCTGATATATGTAGATAGATGTTTGTTTAATAAATCTGCATCTCATTTCTTGTTGAATACTAAGATATTTTTTAGACCTCAGTGCTTCATGGTTTCAATAGTGTTTCTTGCAACCCACTAAAATTTTCCAAGAATTAAGCCTTACCTCCGGCCCCTCCTCAGACTGCAGTCTGCACATGCCACCTACAGGCACAACATGATGCTGATTGTCTCCAGGGCAGCCAACAAGATTGCTTATCTGACTGTCATCCCTAAAAACTCTGGGAGGCAGAGTGGAAGTCAAGGCAAAGGCAAGGAGGGTAGTTAGCACAAAACCAGCGACACTGACAGGGACAGTAGGGGAGAATAGAGAAAATGGTAACTAATTGGGAGAAAAGGAAACAGAAGGGTTACCTCCATTAACTTAAGGGCTGGGCAAACTAGAAGTGAGTACAACAATTACAGACCAGAAATAGAATTTATCGTTTACCTAATTCCAAACCACCATGCGCTCAGGTAAATGACTGCAATGCAAAAGAGATTCCTCTTCTAGGAGGGCAAACCAGGAAACACAACATAGGCTTTCCAAAATACTACACATTCTACGGTAAACCTTCTCCCTCAAGTCCAGCAGACTCCATTGCTCTGTTTCTGGTGCTTACACAACACCTTCTTAGTGTAAAATGACAAAACAGCCTGCAATTCCATCTCAGGCACGCCTATGATAGAAGGAGCAGACAGAGAAAATGCTTCTAGTTTTCCCAGTCCCTATTTTAATGTAGAAGCTTCAGGATTTCCAAGCCTGGTCCCAAATGAAAAAAACTATCCTCTAGACGAGGAGCTCTTTGCCATTATTATTCATTTTCTTTCTCTTCACATGCACCGGCTTGTTGACTGGCTAAAGAATGGTACACGTACCATTTCACTTTTCATTTTCACTTTAAAAAAATTCTACCTTCCCCTTAATCACTACTACAACATTTCAGATGCTCTGGTAAGCAGTATAGTATGTGGAAAAAGTACGGATTTTGGAGTTAGGCAAACAATCCTGGGTTTAAATACCAGCTCCACCACAAGGCATCAGTTTTAACTTTAGTTTCCTCCTTATAAAAAAGTGGGGGGAGGGGCACTTACACTCCTTCCCTATCTCATGCTGCAGGAATATATGGGGATAAAATATCTTAAGGACCAGAAAAGGTCATTATAAATCTGTTATGTTTCTTTCTCCTCCTAATTGATATGAAAAAAAACCCAAAAACTCTGAAGTACTCATTATCTTTGTTCTTTATTTGTCAAACCTTCCTGGGAGCCTACAGTGTTCCAGATACAGAACTTAATAAAATAGGTGTGGCTGTCTCTGTCCCCATGGAACTACAAGGGTTGAGGGGAGCACAAAAATAAACAGCTCATTGTTGAGTGAGTGGGTGAATTTGCTTAAACTAATGAGGGAGGTGAGGACGGAATAAAGGCTCCATTCCAGTAAAAGGAAAGGAAGCTAAATTTAGAGTACTCACTGTGAGCTTGGAGGCTAGACCCTGTGAGGGTTTAATTCTGGACTCCATCCGCCACTGGGCAAGTTTCTGAAATTCTCCGTTCCTCCCTTTCTTCTTCTCTAAACTGGAGATAATGGTAATTTCCCATTGGGTTTTTGAGCAAAGTGAAAGCAACACCCCTCCCTCCCGTTCCCCACTTCTTTGTGGGCACTCATTTCGTTTATCAATAGGCTTCCATTTAGCCTCTGACCATCATGAACAGTCAAGGAAGCACCCTGACCCAGAGGTCATCCATGACCAAAAATAAAAACTGACAGCCCACCCCCAACCTTCCTGGGACCCAACTTCCTAATTAAAACATGCTCTGGACCAAGCTACCTAAAGCACCTTCTGAGGCTATGCCCAGGCCTAGGGGTTGACCACCAGGAAAACCAGCGCCTGCAGAAGGTGTGGTCCTCTCCTCAGGGAAGTTGATTAGAATGAACTGGGTTTCTTGATTAGAAAAATGAGGCTTCTGAGCGCCAAGCTCAGCCCAGATGCTCCTGGGAGCACAGCCTTTGCATTCCCACCTGAGTCTCCTGAAAATCTGACCTCCCCCATTGGTTCAGCTGAGGCAGCAGTCCTTGAAAAGAAAGGCAGAGCCGGAGAGTAAAGGAAGGCCCAGGAAGTCCACGGTCTGGGAATCAGCTCGGTGTAGCCAGTTACTGGCACAAATGCGTAAGCCACATCCCTAAGTGTCCTCCGGCACCAAATCATGGATTTTTTCAGCCAGGGGTCAGTCTATCCCAAGCATTTAAATCTGGAGGTAAAATGTTACATTAAAAGTGCTAGGACGACACCCTCTAAAACAGAAACAAAATCTCTTAAAGCTTCTTTTAAATTAAAAAAAAAAAATGGGCACAAGAAATACTCAAATCAATAATAATAATGAAGTTACTTCTTAGCTTGACTGTCCTGGACCGGAAACCCCCTTCCTTTGTCCTGCCGAGGGCGTTGGGGCCAACAGGTGGAACTTGAAACAGCCCTGAAACCTAGAAACCGGTGGCGCGCGCGGCCCAGGTCGCCATGGAAACCGAGGCGGGGGCGGATCCCGGCACGTGGGCGGGATCGCGCAGGGGCTGCCGGGTAGACGCCGGAGTGGCCGCTGTGGGCTTAGCGAATATTGAGTGCAGACAGTGACTTTCGGGGTTCCCGTGTCCTGCAAGAGGATATAGACCCTGCGGGGACCCGGAGAGGGAAAAAGCAAGTTGCTTCCCAGCCCAGAACCTGCAAAGCTGCCAGATGTGCAGAGTCACCTGTGCGGAACCAAAATCTCACTGGTTAGAAACTCAGACCCCTGTTCCCACTCCTGGGCTGATAAATCAAATAAATCTCCGCGTCGAGGACCCAGAATCTGGATTTAACCAGGTGCTTTATAGAGTCGGGAGGTTGGGAGGCCCCTCCTTCGCCTAATCTTTTTACTCAACACCACCACCACCACCCTGTAATGGTAAAAGAATCCGCACCCCAGTATCCTCCCCAGCGCCCCTCAAAGGCGGGAGGTGGGGTGGGGGTGAGGGGGGCTGAGGAAGGTGAGGGGGTAAAGGGGGTGGGATGGTCCTTGGACTCGGAAATGCAGCCCATTCAGTTGCTTGAATTGAGGTTTAGTAAGCTGCTCTTTGCGGGTTTCCCACTAGGGGGCAGCGTTGTTCTTCATGCCTGTGCATTGCGCAAAGCAGTGGTCCCAGGTGTTCCTTCCTGTTAATTGTGGCTGCAGTCTCCTTAATACAAACTCGATTAGAGAGCGGAGCTGGATGCTGAGAGGTATCTCCTTAGGAGGACTGGGCCGGTAGCAGAGCCTAGGGCTCTAAACGTGAGAAGCTCTTAGCTCCAATTCTTGGTTTACACTTGAGGTTGAGAACAAAGAATCCAGGCTTGCAAAGCAACAAGGTTCTTGTAAAGAATGACACCTGTGCACTAGACAACAGATTTCTCAGCCCTCTGAGCCTTATCCTTTATTGGGCAATGGGATGAGACCTCAGGATTGATTCAGACAGCCCCAGCCCTGGCTGGACTTGAAAACTAGGCCTGGGCCCTGGAAAACCGAAAGTCTCATCTGCTCATTTTCTGGTGAAATGTGGGAGGGACTCGCTTCTGCACTACTGGGAATCCCCATGCTATAGTCCTCCCTGACAGTAAAACCTGGACCTGTAATACAGTGGGGCCTTGACTTACGAGTTAAATTCGTTCCGAGACCGAGCTTGTTAAGGAGATTGTTAAGGAACTCCTTAACTCAAATTACTCTATCAACTCAATGCAAAAAATCGGCAGAGACACAGCTGGTATCTCAAAAAACTCATTAGTCGGGACACTCGTAAGTCAAGGCCCCACTGTATTTGCACAGCCTCCCTTAGAGGTCTGGGGGAGGCTGAGCTCAATAGAAGGGGATATCTGTGGGTCTCTACTAGCCTATGCGTTTGCCCTGCCTTTTTATAATAACCTGTTTATAGGTCTGAATTCTGTGTTACTGCTGCATACATATAAGTAAGTACAGCTCGTTCTGTATTAGCCTGGAATGTACTTCTCCAATTCAGACTTCTGGATCGTGAATTGTTGTTAAAACGGGGTGAAGGGACTGAGATGAGTAAGGCCAAGTTAGCAGGCCACGACATGCCCCTTGGGATAATAGTTGTTTCACACAAAAAGGGGCCCATAGTCAAATAAGGGTGTAAAACAGTTTATTGAATGTATTTCTTTATGTCAGGGCTTTTTTTTTCCCAGAAGCTTTCCTAAATTAGTGTGCATTGTGACTCCTCAAGATAAAGCAACCATATGCAGCATTTCTCACACTTACTTCCCATGGCGCCTTTTTTCTAAGAGGGACATGCAGAGCAACTAATCTGCAGGGCACACCTTGGGAAACACTGAACTGGAGTGACAATAACCTCCCACAAAGTCTGTGTAAGGCAGCATGGTACAGAGCTGTGCCCGCGTCTGGTTTTTCAGCAAAGTGATGGCAAAATAGATTTGGGCTGCCTTCTTCAGGAGCGGGATGGGAGCAGCCATTTGAAAAACAGAGGATAAAGAATTAATTTGCCAGGAGGACACGTCAACAGTTACGTTTCAGGTGCTTGATGTTCTTTAGTTTCCAGGCAGACCTCGTTTTATTGCATTTCACTTCATTTCGCTTCACAGATGTTGCATTTTTGGGTTTTTTTACAAATTGAAGGCAAGACTCTGCAGCAGCCAAAAGATTGACTTGCATTTACTGCAATGGGCTAGAACTGAAACAGCGACATCTTGAGGTATACCTGTATTTAATCCTCACAACCACTCTCAGATTTCGGTTTATACCCATTTTAGAGAAAAAGAAGCTAACACTAATTAATTAAATATCACGTCTGAGCTTGTGTAGGCAGGAAGTGATAGGGCTAGTATTTGGAGCCAGATCTTCCTTGAGGACATTGCAGAACCCAGGCCCTGCACCAGGGCAGCCAGCACGGGATGGGGGAAAACACTAGGTTTCATTTTCATGGTCACCTGAGCAATTAGTGCTGAAAAGTGAGGAAGAGAATAGTCAGCTTTCAAAGAGTGAGCAGAAGGCCCCGAAAGTTGGCTTTTGGTGGTGGCAGTATCTAAGCCTTCTTCCAAAGGCTTATGGTCAGGAAAAATTAGGAAATTTATTAGACGAGTGTCAAAGCAGTGACTTAGTAACGGACAGAATTTGCATAGAGTCAGAGGAGAGAGTCAAGTTTGTCTTTGACTTTCCTGGTTTTGTTGAATGGGAGAAGGAAATGCCATTAGTCAGGCTTGGCAACAGGAGAACCAAGGTTTTTTATTTATTCTAAAAAAATCTTTTACATTTTCGTTATTTTTCCGTTTTGTTTTGATGGAAAGATAATGCGTTAGCCTTGAATAAAATGAACCTGAAGAACCAGTGAAATATTTAGGTGGACCAAAACAGGTGAAACTGGGGCTGGATTCTGGATTATACCAGTTTGGACTGCAGGTGCTACTTAAAATCATTAGCATAGATAGGATCAGCTGGAGAAAATGTTTTGTGATTCAAGAGGACAGACATTTAGGGACACCAGAGGAGAACGCAATTTTGAAGGTGACACCGATGATCCTTTAAACTTGTTCTGAGTTCCCCATCTTTTGCCATGCTCTACACAGACACAGAGCGGTAGCTGCTGTGCAAAATGGAGAATGGAGATGGCAAAGTACAAAGGGATTTCTTTGTGCTAAGGCTCAGTTTCCAGAAGTATGACTTTTTATAGCCCCAGGAAATTTCTCTCTCTCTCTCTCTCTCTCTCTCTCTCTCTCTCTCTCTCTCTCTCTCTCTCTCTCATGTTTTAGGTTCATAGTCAAAGAAAGGCTGAATCCCCAGAGTGAATGAATCAAAATAAGCCATAACATAAAAGTCTGTGCATTGAGCTTGCTCTTAAATGCTTGCTATCGTGTGTATCCTGCAGGACTCATGAGAAGGTCCATTTAAGCACAACAAAGATGCTTTCGGGAGTTCAGGAGGCTACCAGGTCAGCTGGTGGAGTTCCTCCTGGAGTGCTCCTCCTCCTATCAGTAGGCATGGCCAGAATACCTTTTTGTCTGCAGATCTGGCCCGGAGTTAGCCAGACTCAAAGCACACATGTCTGAGAGAGATAGTTACCTGGCAGCATCGCTGTGTGAAACCGAATAAGAAGTCCCAGTGAAAGTGAGGATCAGAAATTAGAAGCTGGGAAAGGCGCACACACTCAGCTGCTGAAAGAAAAGGGCCTGGGGCCTGCTGTTTTCATGTATGGTTACAATGGTAAACTAGCAGGGGTAGCTGGCGGGTGTCAGAAAATACCTGACAGCTCTTAGACTTGAGTAACTCTTTGATAACAGGCAGTATCCAACCTTCAAAAAAAAGTTTATTCCCGAAGTCATTTGTATGTCCGTTGTTTGAATCTGGAAATGCTTTCATTGTCAGAACAGTTCCTATAATTCACTTACCCTCACAGGCATTCACTCATTCTGTAGTAGCCAACAGATACTTAATAAGCACCTACTGTGTGCCCACTAGACTGCTAAACATATAGCAGTGAACAAGCAGCCAAAAATATTCTTGCTATCATGGAACTTCAATTCTAGTGGGAGGAAACAGACAATAAATAAATAAGAAATAATTAAGAAACGCGTGTTGTACATTAGATAATGATAAATACAAATAAGGAAAAATAAGTAGGCTTGGGGGAAAGATGTGCTGAGGCCTATGTTCCTGGAAGGCCTTATTGAAAAGGGAACATTCGAGCAAGGACCTCAGAGTTGCAGAACTCTGAAGATATGTGGGGGATGGGCATCCAGGGCTGAGGGAAAAGTAAGTGCAAAGGCCCTGAGGTGAGAGACCAAGGCATGTTTGAAGACCAGTAAGAGGTGGTGTGACTGGAGTAGACTGACAGGTAGAAGAATGACAAGAAGTGAGGTCACAGAAGCAATAGGAAGCCTAGTTCTATAGTCTTGTTTTCCTTTTTCTCTGAGATGTGAACCTGTTGAAAGGTTTTGAGAGAATGGTATAACCTGACTTACATTTTTAAATATTGAGATATAATACACGTACCATTAAATTCACTCACCTAAAGTACACAGTGTAGAAGTTGTTCATCTATTCAGAGTTGTGCAACCATCAGTATTATATAACTCCAGAATATTTTCATTGTGCCAAAAGAAGCCCTGTGTGGATTAGCAGTCACCCCCATCCTCCCATCCCCCAAGTCCTTGGAAATGAGTAATCTTTCTGTCCTGTGAGCTTGCCAAGGCTGGACATTTTATAAAAATGGAATCATAAATGTGTGGCCTTCTGTGCCCAGTGTTCCTTTCACCTGGCATAGTGGTTTGGGATTCATTGATGCTGTAGCCTGCAGCCCCTCATTCTTTTTCATGGCTGAATGGCATTACATAAATGGATATACCGTCCTTGTTTATCCATTCATCAGTTGACAAACATTTGGGTAGTTTTCACTTTGGGGCTATTATGGATAATGCTTTTATAAACAGCCATGTGCAAATGTTTTGTGTGTGAGCATATGTTTTCAGTTTTCTTGGGCATATACATAGAAGCAGAATTGCTGATTTACATGGTAACTCTGTTTAACATTTTGAGTATCTGCAAAACTGTTTTGTTTTTTTCAGAGGAGCTATATCTCAGCAATGCGTGAGGGTCCCAATTTCTCCATATCCTCGCCATCTTTTATTTTATTTTATAGCAATCCTAATGTATGTGAAGTGGTATTTCATTTGGTTTTTCATTTGCATTGAGCATCTTTTCATGTGCTTATTGGACTTCGTATACCTTTTTTGGAGAAATATCTATTCATATCTGCTACTCATTTTTAAATTGGGTTATTTGTGTTTTTGTGAGATGTAAAACTTTATATATTTTATTTTTTTAATGTATATATATATATTTTTTTTTATTGATTTGGGAGAGGGAGAGAGAGAGAAAGATAGAGAGAGAGAGAGAGAAACATCAATGATGAGAATGAACCACTGATTGGCTGCCTCCTGCACACCACCTACTGGGGATCGAGCCCGCAACCCCGGCATGTGCTCTTGACTGGAATTGAACCCGGACCCTTTAGTCCACAGGCCAATGCTCTATCCACTGAGCAAAACCAGCTAGGGCTCTTTATATATTTTAGATACTAGATCAGGGGTGGGCAAACTTTTTGACTCGAGGGCCACAATGGGTTCTTAAACTGGACCGGAGGGCCAGAATAAAGCATGGATGGAGTGTTTGTGTGAACTAATATAAATTCAAAGTAAACATCATTACATAAAAGGGTACGGTCTTTTTTTTTTTTTTAGTTTTATTCATTTCAAATGTGCTGGATCCGGCCCGCGGGCCGTAGTTTGCCCACGGCTGTACTAGATGCATGTATCTAAATGTTACCAGATGTATGTTTGATAATATTTTCTTTCATTCTATGGGTTGTCTTTTTCACTTTCTTGATGGTGTCCTTTGAAGCACAATGTGTTTAATTTGATGAATTCCAATTTATCCATTTAAAATTTTGTTGATAGTGCTTTTATTGTCATTTTAAAACCATTGCTGCCCAGCCAGTGTGGCTCAGTGGTTAAGCATCAGCCCACGGTTCAATTCCCAATCAGGGCACATGCCCAGGTTGCAGGCACGATTCCAGGTGTGGGGATCCCCGGTGTGGGGCGTGCAAGAGGCAGCCAGTCAATGATTCTCTCTCATCATTGATGTTTCAGTCTCTCTCCCCCTCTCCCCTTCTCTCTGAAATCAATAAAAATTTATTTAAAAATAAATAAAACCATTGCCTAATTCAAGGTCACTAAGATTTATGTCTATATTTTCTGTTTAAGAGTTTTATAGTTTTGGCTTTTAGTTTTGTTGGTGCATACTCAAAATTATAATACTTAACAATGAGGGCCAATATTGTATTTTCAGGAAATAATATTCTGAGTTTTCACACTGAAGGCCAGGAGCTCACCTCTGTGGACGTGGAACTGAGGACCCCCTTGGCTCCAATCTGTGCAAATCACCCAGGAGGCAGGGCCTGCATAGATGGGGTGCGGACTAGAGGACAGAAAGCAATGGATGGATTCTCAAGTAGCTGTTTAGGTGGAATCATCAAATGGAGATAACCTGACGCAACAGACCAAAAGTCAAGCCAGGGCTGATTTTCCTTGAGGGGAAGTCAGCAGCACACACACAAAACCCACCCTCCCTCACCAAAAATAACTAACAAAAATAAGAGGTGGAGCCAGATTGTAAGAGCGAAAAGAGAGTCAGCAGAAAAGGATTAATAGAGTGCAAATGGGGACCAGTACATAAGCTTCTGGGTGATTGCCTCTCTCGTGGTTTTACCTGTGGTTTGTAGGATGTGGGCATGTTGCCCCAGTGGCCCAGGGTTACACAATCAGGGGAAACACAGCTAACCTAGGCCCTTTTCTTCCAAAACTCTGACCACAGGGTGGTTTTCTCCCCACTTTCCTTTTCTGTGTTCTTGACCAGACAGTGGGTCCTTGAGGGGAGAGCTGTGCCTTCTTCTTCTCTGTGTCCCCAGAGCCTGATAGGATGTCTGGAACTTAGAAAGACTAATAAATGTTTGTCAGAGAATTGAATGGTGGGTTTCCTATGTTGTGGAACAGAGGCTAAGGTGAGCATGAGAGACAGGGAGAAATCTGGGGGCCTGGGTGAGGGTGGAGGAGAAGGTGAGGGAAACAAGGTTCTTTTCCTGAGGTCTCTTCCTAAAGCGTGTTAACACCATCATTTCTTCGGCGGCCCCAAGCCCCCATTAACCCGGAAACAACTCAACACTGGTGGTTTCTACCCACATTCCTGTATCCTTGGCTCAAAGAGAGGCAGAACAGCCAGTGCTTCATAACGTTACTCTTCCTACAACTTTCCGAAAAGCTTAATAATTTGGAGGGGTTTTCTCAAACTGCTACCTTTAGAAACCAACAGAAATAAAGCTTTTCCCTTTCCTCTTCTTTTTTTCCACTTAGATTCTTTTCAGGTCGTACATTCTAATGAAGGATCTTTGTATATGTGAAAAACAGAGGGGAAAACCCTCTAATTTCTGAGGAAAACTGAGACTCAGAATCTCTTGGGTTGGATCTGGGATAGGGACATGGGGTGAAGAGCCGGGTGGAGCTAGGGTAGGAACAAGAAGGAGATGGGTGGTATGTGGAGAGGTGCAGTAGCCAAATAGTCCTTCTAGCCCAGCGGTTCTCAGCCTGTGGGTCGCAACCCCTTTGGCGGTCGAACGACCCTTTCACGGGGGTCGCCTAAGACCATCCTGCATATCAGATATTTACATTACGATTCATAACAGTAGCAACATTACAGTTATGAAGTAGCAACGAAAATAATTTTATGGTTGGGTCACAACATGAGGAGCTGTATTTCGAGGCCCAGAAGGTTGAAAACCACTGTAATCTAGCCAAAGAGTGAGGGGCAGGTGGGTGGGAGGGGGTGAGGATTACAAAGTAATCCTTGGACCTTCCCTATTTCAGATTAATCCCCTGGACCACTGCTGTAGATCTTAACTGGCTTCTGGCCCTAGAGCAGTGGTTCTCAACCTTGGCTGCACATTAGAATCACCTGGGAATCTTTTTAAAATCCTGGTTTCTGGGCCTCATCCTCCAGAAATTCTGTTTCTTTGTTACTAATGTCTTCTGTAGGATAATTTATTTGGGCTCTGCTAAATCTTCCTGAAGCCAAATGCTCTTTGCCTCCCTTCCCATTTCCTATCTTTATATAAAGAAGAGGCCAGGCATTTTTATCCCTTGTTCTCTAAAATTCACTTCATTTGGGTATTATTACATTACAAAGGAGATGTTCTTTCCAACTAAAATAATTGATTATGAAAACAATCCAAACCCATGGTAGTAAGCTTGAAAAAGAAAGTTACGAAGAACAAAATAAAATTACCCAGAACCCTACTGTGCAGGAATATCCAGTGTTTGACAGCTTTGTACTTTTATTTTTTCAGAGTTGGAATAATGCTAAATCCTTCAATGTAGGGCAAAGGGACTGAGCAGAGAGTCTCTCCGATGTTCTGCTCTAATTTCTCACAAGAAAAAAACACCCATCTGCCTGTGTCCTAGGCTTTCTGCCTCCATCACCTGCCTGCCCCTAACCTTCCCCATGGCAGCACTGAGTGCGCATGTAGGGGACGTCCTCCTCTCCCTGGCTGCATGACTTCTCTCCTTTCTATTCTTTCATGCCTCATAGTTGGCTCCAAATAGCCAATCAATTCTGACGCACAGCCTTGCAGTCCTGTGCCTGACCAGCTGTTGGCCATCTCAGAGGCCCCTTGGCATGGTCCATTGCTTTGGCCCAACAACATTAAATGTCAGTCTTCTTTTCAAGTGCATACATTTTTTGGATTCTCTGAACAGGCTATCAGATCTCTGGCCTCCAGCCCACAGGTCCTGCCAGTGGATTACATTTCCAAAAGTTTGGCCTATAGGCCCAGATCAAATGTAAGTTGGATGTAAACTGCCTCCTTCTCTGTAGACCTCAGGAGCTGCCCCTGCTCCACCATGAGAAGTAAATCTCTAACTTGGCTAAATCCTTTCGCAGGCATGCCAATTCTTACTTGAAGGAAGGAGTCTGTGTTCTTCCAGGAGAGAATTCTCTAAACAGCGCCATTATATGCTCCCAGGACAAGAGGAAGGCCACTCCCTCTGTCCTCCTCTCAGACCTTCCATTCTGTATAAATAGGACTAGGCTTCTTTTTCATCTCTGCCTCTTTGCTTGACTAAGGTTTTCCTTTATTTGCAACTAAGCTTCTAACAAAATGAATTTCCCAAGTTTTCCTGACCACACGTCTTTTGAAGAAGACTTACCTCCTGCCCACCGTCAAATCCAACACGGGGCTTTCTTCTCACTATTTGAGAGCTGACTATCCTCTCTCTGCTCCCACTTTTCACCAGTAATTACTCAAGTGACCATGAAAATGAAACCAGTTGTAATCCCCAACCCTTGCTGGCTGCTCTGGTGCTGGGCTTGGGGGCTGCCATATATTGACAAAGACTGGCTCCAAATATCAGCCTATCAATTCCTGCCTACACACGCTTGGCCATGGTATTTGAGTAATTCGTGAGTGCCAGCTTTCTGTTTATAACACAAAACAATACCAGAAAGGGGAAAGTGGCAGAGAGAGAAATCAGGAGATTTCCGCAAAGAGCCTCCCTCACGTATACAGCAGAGCAGTGATCAACCACAAGTACATGAGGCAGCTACTTCATAACTAGGGAAGAGCCACCCAAAGAGATTAGAAGTAGTGTCTGTTCCCATCAGCAAGACTGAAAACTCATCCATCATTCATGGAGCTTTTGGTAGAACACACAGAAGATTCTTGCCTCAGAAGTGGGGCATTCTTAGCTCTATAACAAATTCTGTTCCACTCTCTCCTAACAAATCTTAAAAGCAAGTGCCAGAAGTTTCAAACTGTTTCTAAGAAACCTAGATTCATCTCAGAACAAAGCAAAAATATTTATAGGAATAGAAAGGTATCCAGTATCCAACAAAGTAAAATTAACAATGTCTGGCATCCAATTAAAAATTACCACTTAAAACATTACCATGTATACAAAGAAGAAAAGTGTGACACATAAGGAAAAGAAATGCAATTAAAACAAACCCAGAACTGTCAAAGTGTTTTCATTAATAGCCAAAGACATTAAATGTGTTCTATCTGCTCAACGGGTTAAGTAGAGACATGAAAGATAACTTTAAAAAAAAAATCAGATTTCTAGAGAAGAAACTACATTGGGTGAGAGCAAATGCATACAGACAGCCCCCAACAGGATGGTTTAATTTACAGTTTTCAACTTTACAATTATTAGCTAGGACTTCTAGTGTGATGTTGAAAAGGAGAGGTGAGAATCATTATCCTTGCCTTGTACCTGATCTTTAGTGGGAAAGTTTATCACCATAAGTATGATGTTAGTTGCAATTTTTTGTTGCAGATAATCTGTATCAAGTTGAGGATGTTCCCCTCTATTCTAGTTTACTGAGAGTTTTTATCATGAATGGGTGTTGGTTTTTATCAAATGTATTTTCTGCATCTATTGATATGAGTATGTGATTTTTCTTCTTTAGCTTGTTATGATGGATGATAGTTGTTTTCAAATGTTGAACTAGCCTTGCATAAATCCCACTTGGTCATAGTGTTTAATTTCTTTTATACATTGTTGGAGTCAATTTGCTAATATTTTATTGAGGAATTTTGCATCTGTGTTCATGAGAGATGTTGGTATGTAGTTTTCTTGTAAAGTCTTTGCCTGCTTTGGGTATTAAGGTGATACTGACCTCATAAAATGACTTAGTACATATTCCTTCTGCTTTTAGAGAGTGTAGAGAATTTGTATAATTTCTCCCTTAAATATTTGTTAAAGTTCAACAGTGAATCCATCTAGCCTGCTGCTTTCTGTGTTTTGGAGGGTAAATAATTATTGATGCAGCATTTAATAGATTCAGATTGTCCTTTTTTTCCTGTGTGCAAATTGGCAGATTGTGTCTTTCAAGATATTGGTCCATTTCATCTAGGTTATTAAAATTGTGGACATTTAATTGTTTATAGCATTTTTATTATCCTTTTAATTTCCATGAGATCTATATTGTTTTTACCTTTTGCATTTCTGGTAATAATTTTTGTCCTCCCTTTTTTCTTAGGCTGGCTAGAGGTTTATCAATTTTGTTGATCTTTTCGAAGTCACCTTTTGGTTTCATTGATTTTCTTTATGATTTCTGCTTTAATTCTTCTTATTTATTTTCTTATGCTTACTTTGGATATAATTTGCTGCTCTTTATCTCGTTACCAAAGGTGGAAACTTAGATTGTTGATCTTTAAAAATTTTTTATAAAGTAAGACTTTTTAAAATTTTATTGAAGTACTAGAGGCCCAGTGCACTGGTGGGATCCCTCAGCCTGGCTGCACCCTCTCACAATCCGGGACCCCTTGGGGGATGTCAGACTGCCAGTTTCAGCCCGATCCCCACAATCCAACATGCGCCAAGGAATGTAGTAGTGCGCAAAGCAGCAGGCGGCCAGGGCACCACTCCTGCTCATCTGGACCCCGCAGCAGCAATCGCCAGCCATGAGCCTCCTGCTGTGGGAGCACACTGACCACCAAGGGGCAGCTCCTGCATTGAGCTGTCTACCCCCTGGTGGTCAGTGTGCATTATAGCTACCAGCTGGGCATCTGGTCATCTGGTCGTCTGGTCGTCCAGTCGACCGGTCCCTTAGGCTTTTATGTATATAGATAACTGACAGATAAATTGTAAGATATTTAAAATGTACAATGTGCCCTGGTCAGGTAGCTCAATTAGTAAGATCATCGTCCCCAGTACACCAAGGTTGCAGGTTTGGTTTCTGGTCAGGGTACATACAAGAATCAACCAATGAAAGCATAAATAAGTAAAACAAATTGATCTCTCTCTCTCTCTCTCTCTTCCTCTCTCTTCCTCTCTCTTCCTCTCCTTCCTTTCCTCCCTTTCTCTCTCTAAAATCAAATTTTTTAAATTAAAAAAATGTACAATATGATATCTGTCACCTCACATGTTTACCCTGTTTTTTGTTTATGATGAGAACATCTACTAGTAAGTTCTGCGCTTTTAGCAAATTGCAGTTATACGATGTAGTGTTATCAACTGGAGTCACCATGTTATGCATTACTTCCTCAGAA
Source organism: Myotis nattereri (assembly GCF_964212035.1). NCBI lineage: Eukaryota > Metazoa > Chordata > Mammalia > Chiroptera > Vespertilionidae > Myotis > Myotis nattereri. The sequence goes on from NC_138087.1 coordinate 49,360,507, forward strand.
CTTACGTTGTATTAAAAGTTTGTACCCTCTTACCAACCTCACCCTATTTCCTTCACCTTCACCCAGACTCTGGAAATAATTTTTCTACTCTGTTTCTATAAGTTTGACTTTTTCTTAAGATTCCACATATAAGTAAGTAATATCACGCAGTATTTGTCTTTCTGATTAATATCACTTAGCATAATGCCCTCCATATTCATACATGTTATCATAAAAAACACAAGATTTTCTTATTTTTAAGGCTCATAATATTCCATTATGTATACTAGTATATGCCACATTTTTGGGTCCACTCATCTATTGGTAGACACTTAGGATATTTCCATATCTTAGCTATTGTGAACAATGTGGCAGTGAAAATGGGAGTACAGATACCTTTAAGAAAATGGTTTTCTTTCTTTTGGATATATACCCACAGGTGGGATTTCTGGATCATATGGTAGTTCTATTTTTAATTTCTTGAGGAACCACCATACTGTTTTTCATAGCAGTTGTAACCCTTTATATTCCCACCAACAGTGCACAGGGGTTCTGTTTTTTCCACATTTTTTTCACCAGCATTTATCGCTTGTCTTTTCAATGACAGCTATCCTAACAGGGTGAGGTGCTAATCTCATTGTGGTTTTGATTTGTATTTCCCGAATGATTAGTGATGTTGAGCATCTTCCCATGTACCTGTTGGCCATTTGTTCTCCTTTGTAAAAAAAATCTATTCAGGTGTTTTGTCCATTTTTAAATTGAATTCTTTGGTTTTTCTTGTTTGCTTGTTTGTTTACTATTGAGTTGTATATGTTCCTTGTGCATTTTAGATCAGTGGTCACCAACCTTTCGGACCTCACAGACCACCAGTGGTCCACAGACCACCAGTTGGCAACTGCTGTTTTAGATCAGATCCCTTTATTGAATACTAGAGGCCTGGTACATGAATTCGTGCACCAGTGGGGTCCCTCAGCCTGGCCTGTGGGATCTGGCTGAAACTGGCTCTCCTACATCCTCTGAGGGGTCCCGTATTGCGAGAGGGCTCAGGCCAGGCCAAGGGACCCCACCAGTGCACGATCAGGGCTGGGGAGGGACGTGGGAGGATGGCCAGCCGGGGAGGGATTGCAGGAGGGCTCCAGGGTGTGTCCGGCCCATCTCGCTCAGTTCCAATTGGCTGGACCCCAGCAGCAAGCTAAACTACCAGTCAGAGCATCTTCCCCCTGGTGGTCAGTGCATGTCATAGCAACTGGTCAACCGGTTGACTGTCTGTCCCCTGGTGGTCAGTGCACATCATAATGAGTGGTTGAGTAGCCTTATCGTATCATTAGCATTTTGATTGGTTGAATGGCCAACTAGCCAACCAGACACTTAGCATATTAGGCTTTTATTATATAGGATGTGGTTTGGAAATATTTTCTCCCATTCTATATGTTGCTTTTTCTTTTCTTTTTTTTATGGTTTTCTTTGCTAGCAAAAGCTTTTTTTAGTTTGATATAGTCCCATTTGTTTATTTTTGCTTTTGTAGTCATTGCTATTGGTGTCATATACAAAAAATTATTACCAAGACCAATGTTAGGACCTTCCCTCTGATGTTTTCTTCTGGCAGTCTTCTGATTTTAGGTCTTATATAGGGTGTCCCAAAGAAATTTATACACACTTTGAATGATTAAAAATCGGTGTTTTTAACATATACACTTTATTTTCAAAATTTTAAAGAATCTACAGAATTGAATAATTTTTTTGTCAATACCTGTTTTCAAACTGCTAACCATTGTGGTCCAGGCACTGCTGACAATGCAAAGCAATGGAATCACAAACATCAAGAATCATTTTATTTAGTATTTGTGTGCCCTCAATTCATTGACTGTTGCCAGTTTTGTAACCATAAACTTTATCTTTTATGTATGTCCATAAAAAAAAAAAAGTCTAGTGGCACTTTAGGATAAATTTTGTTGTTGTTCAAAGCTTATTCTGGCTTCACCCACTATTTCAAATCAGTTAAACCTGAAAAGGGGCAAAAATTAAGTGAGTTATCAGCTATTAAAGTGTGTATACAATTTTTGGGACATGCTATATTTAAGTCTTGAATCCATTTTGAATTGATTTTTGTGTATGATGTAAGGTAGGAATCCACTTTCATTCTTTTGCATGTTGCTGTCCACTTATCCCATTAATTATTTATTGAGGAGACTATTCTTTCCCCATTGTATATTTGGCTCCTTTGTTGTAAATTCATTGACTGTGTATACATGAGTTTATTTCTTCGCTCCATCCTGTTCCATGGATCCATTATTTTTATGCATACATCATACTATTTTGACTATTATAGGTTTGTAATATAGTTTGTAAAAGGAAGTGTGATACTTCTTTTTTCTTTTTTTCTTATTGAAGAAATTGCTTTGGCTATTTGGAGTCTTTTGGGATCCCAAACAAATTTTAAGATTTTTTTCTATTTCTGTGAAAAATGCCATTGGAATTTTGATAGGATTGCATTGAATCTGTAGGTGCTTTGGGTAGAATGGAAATTTTAATAATCTTTCAATCCATGAGCTTGGAATATCTTTTCATTTATTTATGTCTTCTTCAGTTTCTTTTATCAATGCTTATGTTTTTTAGTGTATAGATCTTTCACTTCCTTAGTTAAATTTATTTCTAAGTATTTTATTTTTTTTATCCTATTGTATATGGGATTGTTTTCTTAAGTTCTCTTTCTAATAGTTCATTGTTAGTATATAGAAATGTAGCTAATTTCTGTATGCTGGTTTTGTATTCTAAACTCACTGAATTTGTTAATTAGTTCCAACAGTTTTTTTTGAGACTTTAGGGTTTTCTATATATAAGATTATATCATCTGCAAACAAAGACAGTCTTCATTCTTGTTTTTTAGTTTAGATGCCTTTCATTTCTTTTTCTTGCCTGATTAGTCTGGCTAAAACTTCTAGTACTGTGTTGAATAGGAATGGTGAGAGTGGGCAATTCTACCTTGTTCCTGATCTTAGGGAAAAGTTTTCACTCTTTCACCATTGAGTATGATATTAGCTGTGGGCTTGTCATATGTTTTTTTTATGATATTGAGGTATGTTCCTTCTTTACCTAATATGTTGAGTGTGTTTTATCATGAAAGGATGTTGTATTTTATCAAATGCTTTTTCAGCATCTATTAAGATCACATAATTTTACTTTTCATTCTATTAATGTGCTATATTACATTTATTGATATGCATATATTAAACCATGCATGCATGCCAGGAATAAATCCAGCTTGATTGTGGTGTATGATCCTTTTAATATGCTGTTAATTTGGTTTACTAATATTATGTTGAGAATTTTGTATCTATACTCAGCGGGGATATTGGCCGGTATTCTTTTTCCTGGTAGTATAATTATCTGGCTTTGGTATCTGGGTAATGATGGCCTCATCAAATGCATTTGGACTGTTCCTTCTCTTTGGAAGAGTTCAAGAAGTTTTGGCATTAATTTAGAATTCACCAATGAAACCATTTGGTCCTTGACTTTTGTGTTGGGAGGTTTTTGATTATTGACTCAATTTGTTCTGTTCAGGTTTTCCATTTCTTCATGATTCAGTCTTAGTAAGTTACATATTGCTAGGAATTTATCCATTTCTTCTAGATTATCCAATTTGTTGGTGTATAATTATTCATAGTAGTCTTTTATGATCCTTTGTATTTCTGTGGTACCAGTTGTAATGTTTCCTCTTTCATTTCTGATTTTACTTTTTGAGTCTTCTCTCTTTTTTCTTATTTAGTATAGCAAAAGCTTTGTTGATTATCTCTTCAAAAAAGGAGGTCTTAGTTTTGTTGATATTTTCTAATGTTTTTCTAATCTCTATATTATTTATCTCTGCTCTGACCTTTATTTCCTTCCTTCTGCTAACTTTGGGTTTGGTTTGTTCTTTTTCTAGTTCCTTGACTTATAAAAGTGAGGTGGTTTTTTTTTTTTTCTTATTATAGGTGTTTTTCACTAAAAACTTCCCTTTTTTAGCTGCTTTTGCATCATCCCAGAGTTTGGGCATGTAATGTTGCCATTTTCATTGCCTCAAGATTTCTCTTTCCCTTTTGATTTCTTCTTTGATCCATTGGTTATTCAGGAATGTGTTAATTTTCATATATCTGTGAATTTTCCACCTTTCCTCTTGTTATTGATTTCTAGTTTTATACAAAGTGGTTAGAAAGGACATTGGGTATGATTTCAGTCTTCTTAAATTTACAAAGCTATCTTTTGTGGCTTTCTTGTAGGCAGCCTAGTTGTGCTGAGCTCCTTTAGCTTTTGTTATCTAGAAAGTCTTAATTTCTCCTTTGTTTTGAAGGACAGTTTTTCTGGATATAGTATCCTTAGTTGACAGGTCTGTTTTCTTTCAGTACTTTCAATGTATTATCACACTGTCTCCTAACCTCAAGCCTCTGCTGACAAAGTCACTGATAATCTAAATAGGAATTCCTTTATATATGATGAGTCACTTTTAACTGCTTTCAAGATTCTTTGTTTGCCTATTATTTTTGACAGTTTTATTTTTATGTACCTCAGTATAGATCTCTTTAGATTTTCCTAGTTGGAGTTCTATGAGCTTCTTGAATTTGTATGCCCATTTCTGTCATCACATTTGGGGAGTTTTCACCCATTATTTTTCAAATAAACTCTCTGCCTGACCATTTTTTTCTTTTTCCGGGGACTCCATTATTTTTATGTTTTTCTACTTAATAAGTTTCTTGGCTATCTTCACTCTTCCTTATTCTTTTTTCTTTTGCTCCTGATCTTGATAATTTTGACTGTTCTGTCTTTGAGTTTACTGATTCTTTCTTCTGCCGAATCAAGTCTTCTGTTGAGTCCCTCACGTGAATTTTTTCAATCCAATTATTGAATTCCTTCAGTTTCAAAAATCCTCTTTAGTTTTTTTTCATGGTTTCTATCTCTTTGTTGATATTCTCCTTTTGTTCATGCATCATTTTTTTGATTTTCTTAGTGGTCTATCCGTTCTCTCTTTTCATTCTTGAGCATCCTTATAATGGTTATTTTGAAATCTTTGCCTTGTAATTCCTATATCTCTGTTCCTCCTGCACTGGTGTCTGCATATTTCATTTGTCCTTTGATTGGACCATGTTTCCTTGTATTCCTTTTTATCTTCTGTTGGGTTTCAACATTTGTAAAATCTGCCACCTCTTCCAGTCTTTACACTTTGATCTTATACAGGGAGGACTTAAGCTAGCTAGAGATTCTGGAGACCTCTCAAGGCCTTTGTGGATTTGTGTCCTCTCTCAGATTGCGTGTATAATCTCCTAATTGAAGAAGATTCCAAGATTCTACTGAAGAGCTCCTGTTGGCATCTCTCTCTAGTTTTGTAGCCTCTCTGGTGCTACAGGAAGCTATGGTATTGGATCTTGACTCAGTGTCTGTCTGTGGTACTATCCTCTATTGTGCTTTAAATGCCTTTGTTCTCAATTGCCCCAAATCTGCTGCCTTGTTCTTGTCAGCACTTAGATCAAGTACAACAGAAACCAGGCCCTTTGGCAGTTCTATGAAAACTCAAAACAGTGTGCTTATATTCCAGTCTTCATCCCTCCCCTAGGAGGAAGTCAGGAGTTTGAAGTTTTCTCTCAATCATGCCATGCTGTACTGGACGGAGGGACTCTGACAAATGGGTGCCACAAATTTTAATACTGAGCCTCAGTGAAGTTGGCTTCATTCTCATCTGGGATTGTAGGACCTTTTTAACTGGTTCCTGGATTTTTCAGAGGCAGTCAGTCCATGTATTGTTAAGTCACTGTCTCCATGGGATAATGAGGGTCTGAGGTTTCCTATTCCACCATGTTACTCAGTCACTTGTCCTTGTTTAGTTCCTTTTAGACTCAACTTGTATCTCCATATCAGACAGCTGCAGTGTTAAACCATTGCTACTAACTGTTTTTTTGAGAAGTGCACAGAGGGAGCTCTGAATAAGGTGAAATAAAGAGAAATCTGAGAATGGAGCCTTTTAGAAAGTTGCCATACTGATTGAGTAGTAACAGTTCTCCGGGGTTGGAGCTGTTAAAGAACTCCAAGTGTATTGTTCTATCTTGTGACTACAGGGCTTCTGTTTTTTCACAGCTATCATAGTTGTGAAGTTATTGGTTTTCTTTCTTTTTTAATTGTTGACAGTATTACAGATGTCCCTCCATTTCCCTTCCCTTATGTCCCCCTCCACCCAGCCCCTGCCCCACTCCAGGTTTTCCTCAAACTATTGGCTGTGTCCATGGGCTATGCATATATGTTCTTGGGTTAATCTCTTTCCGCCCCCCTCCACCACCCTCGTTGAGGTTGGTTTTTAAGGGTATTACAGGGATGATAAGAGGAAGGTGGAAATAGGGCTAATTAAAATGTCACAAGCTCACCGATCTTACCAAGATTCAGCAGGTTTTCCTTGAGTATATTTTCTTAGTTACTTGCAAGTCTTTGGTTAATTTTCAGAGTTCTGGAAAAGTAGATTTTTATAATTTTTTCAGTGTTCTCATTGCTTTTATGGAGAAGTGCTTCTCCATGAAATATAATTTTAACAATGTATCACCTAATGATTTAACTAGCTGTTCCTTCAATTTTATTGAAGCAAAGAATTGGTTAATGCCCTGACCTTCAAAAGATTTTCACACCATCATTAGGATAATTTACTTTCTTAATTACACAGAATTATACCAAAAAGGCTTTACCAAGTCCTGGATGCAGAATTTTAATTTTTCACTTATAGGTACCTTGTTTAACCCAATCTGATCACCAAAATTTGAGAAAATCAAAATAAAATAGCTCCCTCACTTTTCTATAAAGAAAGATTAAATCTTCTTTTTAGATAGACTCTTCATCATTATTTAGGTGGTTTTAAAATTGTCAAAGACAGAAGAATTAGCTATATGCATTTGGTTTTCACACTTAAATCTTCAGTTCTAAACATCAAAGTATTCACTTCCAGTACCCCCACCCACATTCTTTCAACCAGTTAGAGTTTGTGACATAATTTGCAGTGCCTACTACAAAATGAAAATGTGGAGCTCCTTGTTCAAAATATAGGGGGAAAATGCAGTTAAAGGTACTAAAATACAAAGGTTTTTCCTTTTAAAATAATTTATTACTTATAAAACATAAAAGATAATAGTTTTACAGGAGTAACAACATTCATGTTACATATTGCAAAAACCCAATATTTTGGTTCCATAATTTTATATAATACAATAAGTAATTATACTTGATTTTACATTAGTATATAAATATCTTGATTTTTTAAGTATATTTTTATTGATTTCAGAGAGGAAGGGAGAGGAAGAGAGAGATAGAAACATCAATGATGAGAGAATCATCAATTGGCTGCCTCCTGCATGCCCCACACTGGGGATCGAGCCCACAACCCAGGCATGTGCCCCGACTGGACATCGAATTGAGACCTCCTGGTTCATAGGTCAATGCTCAACTATTGATTGATAGATCATAAGATTTTTTAGGGTTCATTTTTCTGCGAATTCATTTATTGGGCCATCAAAACTTTTTATTTTAGCTGTTTAACTTTCAATTGATACAAATAAAGTAACATCAGTTGCTTTTTTTTTACTTTTGAGAGAACATTTGTTTATTTATTCTCAATATATTTTTGTTTATTTCAGAGAGGAAGGGAGAGAGAGAAACATCAGTGATAAGAAAGAATCATTGATCAGCTGCCTCCGGTACACCCCCTACTGGGGATCAAGCCTGCAACCTGGGCATGTGCCCTTGACCAGAATAGAACCTGGGACCCTTTAGTCCCTAGCCTGGTGCTCTATCCACTGAGCCAAACCGGCTAGGACTCATCAGTTGCTTTTGACAAATGCAAGATCACCAATAATTTTTTGATAATTTTTAATTTTGAGAAGGATGTTTCTGCTGATGCCACTCTTACTGGTGCTGCTAAGCGTTTTATAGGCTCCAAAAACATTAGGATAAATTTCTGGTAAATTATTTTGAATTATAAATGTTCGTACATCTAGAGCGCCTAATTCTTGCAGAGCAGTTTTTCTAAAAAGATTTAACTCTTTTTGCAAATCAGCTTTTTATAAGTCTGAATGTAGGTTTAAATGTTAATAAATACATATAATGGCATTTTAATGTTTCCTCTGACATGTCCTGTAACTTGCAGAGATTTTAAAAGTGGTTTCATTATTTGTATATAATTTAGAATGCCTATTTTTAAATTCTAATACAGTCAACCCTCCATATCCATGGGTTTTGCATCTGTGGACTTAATCAACCATGGATCAAAAACATTCTAAAAATGTTACGTTGTTGGTGTGTACTGTATAGTTGGGTCTATGATGGATGTGTCTTTACTGAACATGCACATATTTTTCCCTTATCATTATTCTATAAACAATCAGTATAACAACTGTTTAGTAGCATCTACATTGTATTGGGTATTATAAGTAATCTAGAGATTAAAATAGACAGAAGGATGTACATAGGTTACATGCAAACACTATGCCATTTTATCTAAGGAACTTGGAACATCCACAAGTTTTGGTATCCTGTGGGGAGGCCTGGAACCAATCCCCCATGGATACCAAGGGACAACTGTACTCTATCTTCAATCACAAGGAAAAGTAATTTTACATTCGTCTATTTGTTAATAATTGGTCCATGCAAGTTTTATATTAAAATAGTGGGGTTTATTTCTTTGAAATGCAAGGATCTTTAAATTTAATTTCTATTTCTAAGTTTGTGGATATGTTTTTCAATGTTGCAGTGCTTTTTAAAATCAGAGATTCTAAACTCTTTGAAGAATTCTAATAACTCTTGATAGTGTATTGTAATGTCCATGTGTAGACTTACTGAAAGTGTTTACTGCCTAAGTGGTGGCAGATCTGGTACCAGTGCTCAGGCCAGAGAGTTAACATCTGTGCAGATGCTTCAGGGATGTGCTCCAGGGACTGATGGGCAAGCTTGCCTCCCACGACAGGTTTTAGTGCTGCCGCTATGTGGAATACCTCCTATCTCCCAGGGCCGGCTTCTGCTGCAGCTGCCTTCACTAATCCAGGTTCAGGTTCTGGTGCAGAGTCCCCTCGGGGACTCCTAGGGTCTCAGACTACTCCATGCATGTGTTTGTGCCTGACATCCAGGCCAACAGCTCAGCATTCATGGTGCCATCTCCAGTGGGGAGCGTGCGGGAGGCAGCAAGTCAATGATTCTCTCTGATCATTGATGTTTCTATCTCTCCCCCTCCCTTCCTCTTTCAGAAATCATTAAAAATGTATTTTTTAAAAAACATAAGTTCAAAGATAGAATTATTATGAATTTCAGGATGGTGAGAGCAGAGCATTACACCAAATGCTAGAGAACAGACTCTATAAAATTCACAGGTCACACACCCATGAAATCACTTCTGAATCCGGTAAAACTCAACCAGGGGTGATTTTGTCCATCAGGTGGACTACTTTTGGTTCTAACTATGTGAGGTTTCAGTTGAGCCCCAGAAAGCAAAAGTGACAAGATATATTAGCACCAAACGTAGGTCCTTACCAAGGCCTGGCATTCTCAGGCACAGAAGGCATATCCTCCCCTCTGCACAGTGGTTCTCTAGTAGAATCTCCCGGGAAACTCCAGTGCTGAGCTGTTCCGATACCTTCTTTCAGCTATAGTCTCCTTCCTGAGGGAAAGGAGTGGTGACAACAAAAGACTTGGAAATTGCTCAGTTAAGGCTTTGTTGCTCAAGTAACAGTCCAAGACAGGTCTGGTTTAGGGTGAGGTAGGGGAGGCTCTGCGCCACACAGTCATTCAGGGATCTAAGTTGCTGGTAACTACAACATCCTAAAATGGTGGCTCCAAAGTCACTACAGGTGTTGACATCTAGTGGCAAATGGAGGTGCACGCTTAGTGCAGGGCTTGGAGGTGACACAGATCACTCCCTGTTCAATTCCAACGGTCACAAATCAGAAATATTGTCATACCTAAGTACATGAGGCTGGGAAACTTAGTCTAATTCTGGGCACAGGATGATGAGGAAATGGTGTTAAGATCCCCTTCTAGCTTCTACCACAGGAAATTTGCAAAAATGGGAGATTTGGAATAAAATGTATATAATGCATCCCCAGCCTTTTTAAGATAGGTCTGTTGGGGCAGACTGCCCAGAGAGGCAGCTTTCCAGTGGTGATTCCTCGTACTCATTGATAGTGTTGGGTTCACATTACAGCTTATGTTCTGGGAAGAGCAGGGGTGGAGCATCCAGCAAACTAGTGCCAAGCTGACTGGCACTTCTCATGATAAATGACCAACTTGGCTTTTGTACAACTCAGTTTTGCGTGCCCTTAGTGTGAATCGTTTGCTCACAGTTAAGCAAGTCATCATTGTTCTGTGTGTAGTTCAGAAAAGTCAAATTCAGAACTACGGACGTGAAAGCAACATTGAGATCATAATAACTCTACCTGCCTCATATCAAATAAGAAATCAACATTATAAATGAACAAATTGAGTATTTAGCATTAAATATTTGATGCCAGAAGACTTGTTTAAAACACATGATATAATTAATTTTGGTGAACTTTAATCTGGTTCTTCATGGCAAGTAGGAGAACTATGACTATAGAGCAATAATCCTTCCCTATTTCACCTTGTCAATATTTTAGAGGACCAAGCTGGAGGAATTGTTAAAAGAGGGCATCTAGCTAATTGGGCAAAACCTTATGGCAGAGTATCTGAATCAGTCCTATTTGACCCCTGTTTCTATGACATAATCATTAAAAATATCCCCTTTCACTCTCAAAAGAGTCCTGGTTTGTACAAAAAATTATACAGTAATCCTGTGACCAGGGAGCAGTACATTTATGAGCTCACAATTATTTGCAGCTGCAAAACCAGCAGCTCAGGGTTGTCAGGACACTCAGGCTGATTCAAGGTGGAAGGAAGCTGATTCCACAGGAAATTACAGGAGAGTGATGCTTTAACCAGAACACTGAGTTTTTCACTTAATGAAGAACTTAACTGCCAAACAGAGTGGAAACTAATGTTGGTTTGTCTGTCCTATATAATAAAAGCCCAGTGACCAAAAAGGCGAAACAACCAGAATGACCAGAGACCAGAACGACCACAGCTCCTCGCCCCAGCTGGCCTCACCCCCCAGTAAGCAGTTAGGAGCGATCAGGCAGGCAGGCAAGTGGTTAGGGGCAATCAGGCAGGCAGGCGAGTGATTAGGGGTGATCAAGCAGGCAGTTGAGTAGTTAGGGGCGATCAGACAGGCAGGTGAATGGTTAGGGGCGATCAGGAAGTCAGGTGAATGGTTAGGGGCGATCAGGCAGGCAGGCAGAGTGGTTAGGTCCTCAGGATCGGGCCTAAACTGGCAGTCGGACATCCCCCGAAAGGTTCCAGATTGTGGGAGGGTGCAGGCTGGGCTGAGGGGCACCCCACCCCTCCGCCCCCCATGCATGCATTTCATGCACCAGGCCTCTAGTATGTTAATAATCATTGTCTTCCTTGAAGGGTACTTACCTTGGAAAACTCAAAATCCTTGTAATTGCCAAAAATCATAATTCTTGTAGATGAGGAGACTCAGTTGATCCGTGTTAATTGGAGGAGCTGAGTAATTTGCAAGACTTGTTTCAATACTTGATACTCACACAAAGCTTATCCTTTGTTCTGAGAGTTTTCCTTTACAATCAGAAAAGTGGCCTTGGTTCTCTTTCCAAAGTGATATTGGGGTAAGCATCAGCCATAGGTAAAGAGTAGAGATGTGTGCTTCCAATCAGCGCCCTGGTCTTTACTAAGATTTTAAGTCCCAGGTTCCCTCACCCATTTGCAAGGCATGGGCAGCTATCCTAGCACAGGAAGGCAGCTTTTTCTGGCCAGAAACGGTGACACGCTGAGGTCAGTGGCAGACACCCCCTGATGCCTGAGGGTCAGCCAGGAGCAACCTCTCCACTCCTTCCTTGCAACATTGGAGGCTGCAGAGATCCTGAACGTTCCTGAGTGTGTTTAGTGTAAATCTTGCTCCTCCCAACCCCAGTTCCCAATAAATAATACACTTTGGCCAAAAGAGGATTAAAATCAGTTTTATTGATGGATTGGAGAACACAGCTGGGATTTGAGGCCCAAGTGAGGCTTCTTTTGTCCTCTCTGAAGTGACGACAGCTGAGCCCACTGGGCAGGGCTCGCCAGACTTACCCACCCCATCACAAACGAGGCTGGATTGTGGAGAGCAGAGTCCTGACTGGCCCACCACGGGCAGGTCCTGCTGGGTCTGTTTACTGCATGGAGACTGGATGCCCAAAAGCAGGTCCAAGAGAAAGAGAGAGAGAGAGAGAGAAGCAGGAGGACAAGTAAGCAGGGACTTTTAGCACAGTATCTCCACCCAGAAGAGAAAGATGGCCCAAAGAGTCTCAAATTCATCAATCATAACCATCCCGAGATTACCCCACAGATGGAAGCTCCTCCCCAGTACTTTCCTTCCAAGCTGGAGTGTGTGTTTAAGAGATCTTTCCTCTATTTGAGCAAGAAATGATAGAATAAGGAAAGGGTTTCTACCAAGAGGCAAGGTTAGGTTGGGAGCCTGGAACACTCAACAACTAAGTGGCCAAAGACCATTTTGTGCCAGTCTTCCAGTCTGCAGATACTAAACCCGCAAAAAGGTACTGACTAGAGCTGGGACAGTAGGTCCATGTCAGCTCATGCCTGCACACTAACCATGGATTCCTTTTCTTGCCTGTACTCTAGATCCTGAACCTCTGGGGACTGCTGAGTAAGAACTTGAACTTGACAGACTTCACACCCCCCCCACACACACACCTCCAATGGGTGAAATGGATGAAAGGGGTCAGAAGGTACAAATTTCTAATTGTAAGATAAATAAGTTCAGAGAGTATAATATACAGTATGGTGAGTACAGTTGATAATACTGTATTGCATATTTGAAAGTTACTAAGAGAGTTAGATCTTAAAAGTTCTCATCACAAGAAAAAAATTGTAACTGTTAGGTAATGGATTTTGCTAAACTCAATCATTGTTGTATACCTAAAACTAATACAGTGTTATATGTTAATTATATCTCGATAAAACTGGGCGGGGGGGGGAAGAACTTGATAGACTTAAGGGGCCACACAGCTGGGGTCAGTTGCACAGGACACATGGTGTTCCTGTCGCACAGAGAGTCCCTTTTGCTTCATGCAGAATAAAACCCTCTGATTTCACTGTCAGGTGTGCAGTTTTAGCTTTGTGACAAACCAAAGCAGAGGGCCATGCTGCATGGAGGAGAAGATAGGGATAGAATAGAAAAGGCAAATTCTCCCAGGGCCGTGAACAGGCAGGAGAAGGTGAATGGCAAGTGTTGCAGAGCCAAAGCTGCATAACTATTCCTAGCACAGGAAGACACCCTTTTCTGGCCAGAAATGGTGACATACTAATTTCTATCACTCTAAAATCCTTCCTCCTCCCTCCTACCTGTCATGCAGAACACTCCTATTTTTTTCTGTTTCTCTAGTTACCTTGGTGCCATAGCTATCTCTCAGATGGGTGTATTTCCAGTATACCCAATATTCCTGCTTTTAGCCAGGGTGGCTTCTGCAAAATATTACTCCCATCCATTGTCTGTCATGTTTTTCACACTGTCACCATTCAAGGGTGACCTCATTTCATGGTCCTAGATGGCACCTTTCTGTAGTTTCCAACAGGCTATTTATACAGTTTTGCTGTGAATAAAACTAAATGATTGCTGAAACATTTTTTCCCCAGAGTACGTTTATTAGGGATTTCTGCCACCATATTAACATATAAAACAATCTGAATGTTGACATAGAAATGCAAATTTCACTATACAAAGATAAGGCTCCAATTATAGGTAACATGGCCCCCATATCCCTAGTATTTCAATGAAATCAATTCATATTGAATTCTTCCCAGAGTTGATTTTATAAATATTAGACAAGCCACAAAATATATTCCAAATACATAACATTTTACATGTTCCAAGCACAGACAGAAACACGATACTTTACCTACACTTTTTCATGATCCAACTTGCAATAGCACTAAAGACAAGATTGTGTGTGTATATGTATTTGCCATATATGTGTGTGTATATTTATAATTATGTACACACAGTGATTTTCATGAGAAATTGAAACCTTTGAGACTGTTTTATCCACCATGATAACTGATAGGGGAAAAGGAATAATAACATCACAAATTCCTCAATTGGGAAAAAGTAAACACAACTGTGTATGAGGGGCCTATCAGTGGGGTGACATATATTCATACATAAACACACATGCCAATAATATGGACTATACATATACTCACACACTTGCTTTGACCACTGTATCTCACTATATTATTATATACTTTTCATCTTGGAAGCAGTCTTTTTCTCATTTCATTCAGGCAGCTGGTGACAAGTCTTCTACCAAACTTAAGTGGTATTCCTAAAATGGCTCTTATTCTATCCCACTTTTACTTTTGGTGACTATTGTTTAAATTCAGCCGACCCTATCCTGTCAACTCCTTCACTTAAAATATTTCTATTCAATAATCAAGTTTTCACCTAAGAGAAAAAAGAGATGTTAGCTGGAAATGTAAAAATAATAAATGTATTACTAATTAATATAGATCTGCATGGTTGGACTACATGTGATATTTATCCTGTCAGTAGTTTTCAAATGTTTTATGATGGGCAATATATTTCTTCCATAATTTAAAAATATTATCTTAAAGGACGAAAGCTAGATGATTTGGCATAGTCAGAAATTGAAGCATAATCAGAAAGGGGACATTGGTGGGCCCTTTTATCAGAAAGTATGACTTCAATGTCGTATGAAAAGGGAGGGGGGGAAATAACTTCAATTTCAAAGCCGGTCATTTGCAAACTTCCAAAATGAACTATAGAAAATATATGTGTATATATTATTATCCAATTTCAGGTATGAAACATTAAAACGCAAAAAGAAAGCACATGAGAAAGAACACCCTACAAACTTAATATAAAATGGATATTATAGTTTGCTTAACTGAAGGCTTCATAAGCTAACTTTTAAAACTTACTTTCAAAATTGAATATCTAATAAAGCACTCAGAGCTCCATGAGTAAGTAGGACTGGAATGACCAGTGTGGAGATTACGCTCATATAAAACTGAAGTGTCCATTGGAGTTAGGGAGAGATTACAGGAAGCCCAATCTCTTTGTAAATGAAGGCAATGGAACATTTTCAATTCATGGAGAAATCCAAACCTCCTTGCTCTTACCTTTCTCACTTACGGTATACCGCAGGATTGGTCATTATGCTGCCTGGGAAGGCATCAGAGCCTTTCTGTCATGGATTTAATGGTATGAAGGAAGGTACTAGGACATTTGTCCCTTCTACTGAATCTCACTACTTCACCCAAGCTGAAATATGTCATTTAATGAATCCCGCCTACTTCCTTAATGAGAGCCCCAATTATGAATGAGTTCTTAAAGAAACCAGGAAAAGAATATAATTACTATCACAAAAGATAATTGGCATTTATCAAAAAGCCAGAATCCATTCTCTCCCCACCCCCTCTCTCACATACACATACTTCTTTTAAAGTTTCTTCCACAGAAACACAATGAATGGCATGAGGAACCAAAAATGTACCTTAACATTTCTCCACTTTTATTTAGATCCACTTAAATATATTCATGTCAACTTGGACAGCGAGTGTGCTGTTCTTTACAGTATCCAATACCTTGCATCACCATCACTTCCATAAAATAGATCACCTTCCTACCACCACTTGCCTACCAGCCTCACCAAAACAGTTTTTGCTACTTGCCATTTGTCCAACATCTGCTTCCACTCATGGATAAATGTACAATAACATGCAATTAATTGCCATATATCTTTACTTTTTCCTTTAAAGTTTTGCTTCCTTAGCCAAAATGTATGGACAGAATGCAAATGAAAGTAGCAAGCCCTCTCACCCAAATACTTTTGAAAACGGACCCTGTGGTCCATTTGATGCTCAGTTTCTACATCCTCCAGCTCCATCATTTGTTTTAGGAGCTACTTACTACAGCCTTCCTACCTATTTTCTACCTCATATGCAGCTAACAACAAGTTATGGGATTTTTTTTACCCAAAATTATTTTTAAAAACAAACCTGGGCCGAAACATTAAAAAATTCCCAACATACCCTTTGTGCATTAGTCTTACAGTCTGTACAATAACTCCAGGAGGCTTCTTTTTTTTTTCTTTTTTTCTTTTGTTTTTTTGCTAAAAATTTACCAAAATATTCTGAACACATAAAAATATTTTTAAAAAAAACAAAAACCCAGCATTAATTTAACAGTATAGGCATTGGTTAGAGGACATTATTTTCACTAAGGATTATATTCAAAAACTTTCTCTTGAATTTTCACTAAAATTCTGATTCTGAACCTTATATCTTATAATGATGATAACTATTAAAAAGGGGGGAAATCTAATTCAGCTCAATGTATTATGTATTATAATAGATAAAGAGTCTGCCTGTGATATAATAAAAATAAACATTTTGGGTTATTTAGAGGCCAACTCCCTGACCTATAACTGAAATTACTGTGTTTGATTTAAACTTATTAAGTGCAGTGAATTATGGAAAGCTAACTTAAAGGTCTGAATAATTAATTTTGAGTAAGGAACACGTGTTGACGGCTCCTTGACCATTCAGAACCAGGCATTTGCTTGAGAAATACACATCACTAATATTGAATATAGCCCTTAGTAATATGAGATATGTATTTTATGAGCAACCCAGCATATAGAGAATGAGGTTTACTTTGCCAGCCACCCACTCCTTGAGAGGACAGTAATATTCATAGTGAAACTGCTCAAACTCTGGCGTCTGGCGGATTTCACATAAGAAGGAGAGATCAATACCTGACTCCAAAAGGAGGAGGAGCAGGGGGAATACAAAGAGCAGCAGCCCCAGGCCCACCACAAGGAGCCTGGAAAAACTCTTGACCAGTGGGTTCACCCGAATATGGCCGGTCAGAATGTCATAGCTCCATGACAAAGCTCGGTGAGCCTCCTTTAGCTCCTCTTCTTCAGCCATCAAAAAGGCATTTTCATCTGCTTCCAGTTCCTCAAATGAATCTAGGTCTTCTCTTTCCAACTCATGCCTAGATGGACAGTCAAAGAGCATGTCAATCTCATCATCATCAACTGGGGTGGGGAGCAGGCTTGCACTGGGGTTATATGACAGTTCAGAGATAGTCAAAGGCTCTTCTTTTATTTTATCTTCCTCTTCGCTTGGGGGGTCTTCATACTCCCGGGCTTCTTTCACCGGTGAGCTGGAGATCAAGGGGGCAGAAATGTCATCTTCTTTTGGCAAAGGAATACCTGTAAAGAGACATTTTTTTTAATTCAGGTTTGCTTTTTCCCCAAAGATGGAAACACACCAAAAAATAAAAAATAAAAAAAAAGACGCACCTCTTATGGTTGGCGTGTTTACATTTATGTGTGCAATTATGACCTTCAACTTTGATCATTTGCAAGAATAAAATGACAATAAATCACTATTCTAATTTTGAATGGTATCTTTTAGAAGTCAACACTGTCAAAATATTATAGTATAATTATATTACTATCCAATTATAAGCAGTTATTATGTTATATACTAGAGGCCCGGTGCACGAAATTCATGCACTCGGGGGGTGGGGGGGAATCCCTCAGCCTGGCCTGGGCCCTCTCACAGTCCGGGACCCCTCGTGGAATGTCTGCCTGCGGCTTAGACCTGATCCCCAGCAGTCAGACATCCCTTTCACAGTCTGGGGCTCTTACAGTCTGGGACCCCTCGCTCCTTACTGCGGGAGAGGCTCTTGCCACCGCCGCTGCACTCACCAGCTGTGAGCCCGGCTTCTGGCTAAGCAGCGCTCCCCCTATGGGAGCGCACTAACCACCAGGGGGCAGCTCCTGTGTTGAGCGTCTTCCCCCTGGTGGTCAAGTGCACATCATAGCGACTGGTCATTCTGGTAGTGCCACCGTAATGGTTGCTTAGGCTTTTATTATGTAGATAGTTTTCTAGTCTGTGTAATTGCAAATATGTGTACAAACTTTCACCTTGCTACTTTTAACATTTTAGCTCAGACATTTTCTACATTGAAATAAACTCCCATTTTGTATTTATAATAGTTGTCAAATTATGTTTAGTTAATACAGTATTAGTTGCCTATTGGCAAACATTTAGACTGCTTCACAATTGTTAAAAAAAAAATGCTATAAGAGACATCTTTACATATAAATTTCCTTCTGTTTTTCAGTTCATTTGCATAGATGACCAAAAGGAAAACTTCTTTGTCAAAAGGTATGAATATTATTTCCTAAAGTTTATTGTAGGAGAGGTGTCTCAACTCCTCATTTTACAGATGGGAATTCTAGTCACCTACTGTCAGCCTAAGGCCAGCTCTCCTAATTTTGAGCCTTGGGTACGTAGTGGGAAATCAAAGCAGGATCAAAGACATGTTCTCCAGGATGGTTCTACAACACTATACCAAATTGGTGACCATGTGCATTAGGTAATTGTAAACCAGCTTTTAATGAATATATTTCAGGATTTCTCTCTTCAGTATATGCAGGAAGTGATGTCACCCAGATAGCAACATAGGTCAGTCTTGACTTTACTTCCAACTAGCAAAAATTCACAGACAAGACACCAATGATTGAATCCTAGAACACGGGATGCTAGGCTGAATGAAGTACACCCTGCACCACAAAGACCAAGAATGACTGCCCCCAAACCAGCACAGCATCGCACAGAGAGGTCTGCCCTGAGCCGTTAGTGACATCCAAACCCCTGAGTATTATGGGTCACTTCCTGGGAGCTCTTACTCAGGTTTCACTCCAGGGACTACAGGGGAATCTGCAGGACTCAACCACTGGGAATCTGATTGTGATAGAGAAGGGGGAGGGGCCTCCAACAACCAACATGCAGATCTTAGTAGACTGCCCTGATACCTGCAAAGCCCAAGTAGTAGC
Organism: Myotis nattereri; assembly: GCF_964212035.1. Classification (NCBI taxonomy): domain Eukaryota; kingdom Metazoa; phylum Chordata; class Mammalia; order Chiroptera; family Vespertilionidae; genus Myotis; species Myotis nattereri. The sequence continues at coordinate 49,379,448 of NC_138087.1, forward strand.
CCCAATGAGCAGCTTTGTGCATCTGCAGAACCAAGTTGGTGGCACAGTGTGACCAGGGAACTCAGCGGGGTGCAGGCCTGCCTCAGTTGAGTTCTCCAAAAGTTTTGCCAGTCTTGGAACCTGGTCTGCCCGTGCCCAGGCTAAAGAATTGAGTGTCATAGCCCCAAACACTTGAAACCTAGCTTCTGGCCCCTCCTGACTAAAAAGTCTGTTCAAGAAAATTTAAGTTGCCTGAAGTGAACCCTCCCAAGGCTCATCCAGACAGGAAGGGCTATATTACCTGAAAACTATATTAGTCAGCAACGCTCAAGCTGAGAGGCAGGTAAGCAAAGCGATGGTCCCCAGAGCAAAACAAGTAGTCCTGTTCAGCCAGGGAGGTTGGAGCACAGGTGAGTTTGTGTGAAGACCACAAATGAAGAACCTTAGTGGCCTTGAAGCTGCTTCTCCCATTGTACCTAGGCAGAGAAGCTCTTTCATAGTCTCACTCATTGCTGAATACAGCCTTCAGACTGCCCTACCATCTAATAGTGCTGCTTACAGTGGCCCTTGAATAGCTTGTGGCTTTTCCTATCTGCAGATAAAAACTGTGGCTTCACCTAACCAGGATATCTAGTGTACACTCTTACCTGATTCTGGTTAACAGTGAGCTTCCCTACCCTAGTGAAGTAGCAGGATGGGACCCAGGGCCTGCACAGCTAATTCATAGCCCCACCTACTGCTGAGTTTAGACAGTCCTGACTGTGTAGTAGTAATCCTGACCACAGAGTACAGGCAACTACTAGTGCAGAGCCCACCCTACAGCCTCATTTGGACAGAGAACAAAGGCCAGTAGTCCTATGCAGCTGTTCGCAGCCAGTGGCACACATCCCCAGTCTCTGACCTCAGAGCTTGAACCGTTGCCTCACCCCAAAATAGGCTCTAGTAGCAGAAACATCCAACAACCCAAACTGAGCTGACTGCAGATTTGTTTTGTCACAGAGTTCTTCAACAACGTCTGGAAGAAAATACCACTCATACAAGTACACAGATATCAACATAAGAAATCAAGAATCATGAAAAGTCAGGTAAATATGATACCACTATGCAAAATTAATAAAGTACTAGTAACCTAAAGAAATAGGGATCTATGACATGCCAGACAAATTATTCAGAATAATCCTCTTAAAGAAGTTTAGTGAACTATAAAAACATATAGACAGGCAACTAAACAAAACTGGGAAAATAATGAGTGAACAAAATGAGAGGTTCAACAGAAACCATTGAGAAAATTACCTAAACAGAAATCTTAGAGCTGAAAAATACAATAACTAAATGGGAAAATTCAGTAGAGAGCTTCAGAAGCAGACTAGACCACGCCAGAGAATCAGCAACTTGGAAGATAGGACATTTGAAATTTATCCAGTCAGAGAAAAAAAAAGAAAACTGAATGAAAAAGAGTGAAACAATATTCTGGGAATTCCAGAGAGGAAGAGAAAGCATATCTTACCTAATAATAGACAAACATACAAATTGACCGTACCTTTGCTATGCCCACCAGCCAATCGGATGAGTATGCAAATTAACCAAAGATGGCGGTTAATTTGCATAAGTAGGCGCCCAGTGGCAATCAGAGCCTACAATCAGAGCTGAGGGGTTCCCTTCCCAGGCCTAATGCCTTGAGGAGTTAGGCCTGGGCAGGGGCGGAGCCGGCGATGGCAGGGAGCAGGGGCGGAGTCAGTGATCGCAGGGAGCTTGGGTCCCTTGCCCAGGCCTAATGCCTCGGCCACAGGCATTAGGCCTGGGCAGGGGCAGGGCCAGCGATCATGGGAGCAGGGGTGGATCCAGCGATGGTGGGGAGCTTGGGGTCGCATGCTCAGGCCTAACGCCTCAGTCAGAGGCCTTAGGCCTGGGCAGGGGTGGAGCCGGCGATGGCGGCGAACAGGGAGGGAGCCGGTGATGGTGGGGAGCAGGGCGGATCTGATGATTGCGGGAGCTGGGGGTCGCCTGCCCAGGCCTAATGCCTCTGCCAGGGTGCTGAGACAAGAGGGGAATAGGGAGTAAATGCTTAATGGGTTTGAGGCTTCCTTTGGGGCAATAAAAATATTCTGAAACTAAATAATAGTGTTAATTGTGAAACAGTGTGAATGTACTAAATGCCACTAAATTGTTCACTTCAAAATGGTTAGTTTTGCCCTGACCGGTTTGTCTCAGTGGATAGAGCTTCGGCCTGCAGACTCAAGGGTCCCAGGTTCGATTCCGGTCAAGGACATGTACCTTGGTTGTGGGCACATCCCCAGTGGGGGGTGTGCAGGAGGCAGCTGATCGATGTTTCTAACTCTCTGTCCCTCTCCATTCCTCTCTGTAAAAAATCAATAAAATATGTATTAAAAAAAATAAATAATAAATAAGTAAATAGTGTGTGTGCCGCCAGACCCTGTGCGTGCACATGCTCCACAGGAGCAAAGATATTTGCCTTGCTGTCTTGAACACGTGTATCCTTTGTGTTCTACCAGGACCCCTGATTTTGGGGGCTCACCTTACTGCTAACATAATTCATAACTGATCGGAGTTGGCAAACCACTGCTCATGAGCCAAATCTAGCACTCTTCCTGTTTTTGTAAATAAAGTTTTATTTGAAACACACACAAAAATAAATAAATAAATAAATGCAAGCCATAAATTTCCTACTATCCTATAATACCTCATGAAACCTGAAGGGAGAAAGTATCGGAATTATAGAGAAAGACGACAAGAGTTAGGACTATTTGGAATGCTACATCTTTACGTTCTGGTATTCCATATCCCCAGGAGAGCCACAGTACTCTTTTCCTTCAGAAAGCAGTGAACATAACATATTGTATCTGACCAGTATTACTGCTCTTCAAAGACCACTCCCACTGGCTATTTTCTTTGCCCCTGTGGTCACACAGATCTCCCATGCTCTGTATTCTAACAGCCTTTTCTCACATGCGTGGCCTTTCCTCCTTAAGTCTCCTTTTCCTAATAGCCAGCCCTTCCTCCCCCTGTCTCTGCCTTCCAAAAGCCTCTCCCAATAACAAGAGGTTATGGAAAATCCCAAGTTTCCAGACTGCAGTATTTTATTGATGGCGACTCCATTCTTCCAGTAGTTCAGACCAGAAACCTTGACCTTCCTCAATTCACAACCACATCGGACCTGTCAGCACTTCTATGTCTCTACCTTCAAAACATATCCAGAATCGAACTACTTCTCACCACCACCTCTATTAGCACCCTGGTCCAAGCCACCATCCTTTCTCATTTCGATGACTGCAACAGCATCTGATCAGGTCTCCGCTTCAGCCCTTGCCCATGGAAGGGCCATTATCAACACAGCAGCCTGAGTGAGCCTTTGAAAACATAAGGTGGATCATGTCACTTAGCTGCTCAACATTCTCTAATGCTTTTCACCTTACTCAGAGCATAAGCACAGTCCTTGCAGGGATGTCTAGGGAGCTACTCAGTGTGCCCTCCTCCCATCCCTCCTAACCTCTCTGACCTTGTTCTCCTGTGACTCACTTGTTCACTACACACAGATGCCTACCGTTCCTCCAACATGCCAGTCATGCTCCCACCAAAGGGCCTTTGCACTTGCTGTCCCCTCTGCTCGGAGCACCCTCCCTGCAGATAGGTTCATGCTCTCTCCCTCTTTGCAGGTCTTTAAGCAAATGTCACCTTCCCAGTGAGACCTTCCTAGCCACAATATGTAAAGTTTCAGTCCCTGTCCCCAGCTCTCCCTATTCTCTTTCCCTCATTTTCCTTCTGAAAAATCTAAGGTATAAGGAGAAAAAATAGAGCATAGCAAAAAGTAAAGTAAGTAGCTTCTGGGGAAGATAATCACAGTAACTAATCCAGGGTCACAAAGACCAATGCCCCCATGGGCCAGGTGGTTGCCTAATGTGAATGAGTGTGGGCCAGGTGTGGGACAATAGGGAATGGTGGTCACTGAGGAAAACCTGACCATATTTTACTCCATCTGAAAGCTTTAAAATTCAGATTTTATAAAATGTCTGTACAGTCAATACAAAAGGTGCCTGTGGGTCTTTTTAGGCATATAGGCTGTTAGTCAATAGATGCTACTATAATAAAATCAGCTAGATTCCTGATGTTTCAAATCCAGTACCTTGATCTCATTAACAGAAGTCACCACTTTTCTGAAAAGGAGGAGGTAGGTGGGGAAATAAATGCTTTCTTTTCCTTTCAGAGATTTTCTAACTGCTAGTGTTAGATGTGCTGGAGTTTCATCTTACTCCCCCCTCATCTCTATGCTCAAATTATAAAGCAGCTGGGAGAAGAGACCAGACAAAGGTTAGACAACCCTAGCTTTAAATCCAAGCTTTGCCACTTATATTAAGAGACTGTAGTAATTAAGTAATTTTTAATTTAAGATACTTAATATTCTTGGAGCTCAGTTTGCTTAGCTATAACACAAGAGTACACCTAACTCATAAGGCTGCGGTGAAGGTTAAATGACATTATGGAGGCCTAAGTGCTATCTATGAAAAAATATATATAGAGAAATAAGATGTTAGTAGCTTACCAAAGAACATTAGGCTGCATTTGATCTATTATCAAGCAATATCATTTTACTAACAAATAGATTAGTTTCCTAACAAGTCTACTATTATAGAGTACAAGGAGAATTATAGTTGGTTATTCATATTTCCTTAATTTTCTTTACATGATAGATGCTCAAAGTTTCCTACACACCTTTCCTGGTGAATTCCAACAAAAAATATCCAAGGAGACCAGAAATATGAAATTAGTAAGATTATCTACTCTGCTCCATTAAATTAATTTTATTTCAATCACGTATGAGAAGCCTCCTGAATATATTCACAAAGCTCAAAGTCTGAATGCTTTTGTTAAAGGAGTCAAGTGACAGTGATTTAGGAAATAGTTTCCAAGTTTAATTATTCAGCACAATTAAAGTTAGAAAATAGCTGCAAACGTTTCTGAAAGTTTCTAACATTCAATAAATGTTAACTATTATAAGTACATTTTATTGTAGTGATATAACTGTGTTTTTATACCATTATTGTCATTATCCAATTTGAAGAAATACTATATAAAGTGAAATAGAATCATGCCCTAGCCCAGGGGATCAGTGGATCCTAGCTTGTTTGGATCAGTGGATAGAGCATCAGCCTGCAGACTGAAGGGTTCCAGGTTTGATTCTGGTCAAGGGCACATACCTCAGTTGCAGGTTCAGTCCCCTGGTGTGTGTGGGAGGCAAACAGTTGATGCATCTCTCTCACCCCTCCCTTCCACTCTCTCTAAAAATCAATGGAAAAATATCCTCAGGTAAAAATAAACAAAAAGAATAAATAGATAGATAGATAGATAGATAGATAAAGTAAAATAGTGAGAATCTAAAGATACTGATGGAAAAGACTGCCCATTGATGATGGGTAGGCAGTGTGCCTGCCACAGATAGTCAAGCGGGTTTCACATGCCAGTCCACACCATTCACGTGATGCCATTGTGACAGAACTCCCTAAAGGCACTCCATGCACCACAACACAACCTACTCAGCAAGCTGAGGACAGATGCTGTCACTGAAAATGTTCATCTCATTGCTGAAGGTATATTTTAGTATACAGCAAAATTAGTGGCAGGTAAAGATGGAATAAGCATTGCTCACATTTATATTCAGAAATCTCTCTTAACTCCAAGCACATTTATGACAAAATCCAAATACTTTAGCTGAGATTACCAGCAGTTTGTGTTTATGCAAAACAGCTAAAGAAACCAGCCAATGGCCCTTATCTGGTTTGCCTATGTGCCACAACCTTTATGAATGAAGCAATGCAGTATTTGGTATCACCAGAACAAGTGTGTCAAAATGAAGATAATTGTAACCCCTAACTATCTCCTGAGTTTGTAGAAAGACTCAGAAGTGTATCGAAAAGAAAAATGTGAGAAGGCACTTTAAGGACAATATGGCAATATCAAGAGATAACAGATCACCTGTCATCTGCATTTCTCCACACTAACCTCCTTAGCAAAAGACTTTGGAGTTAGGGTTACTTGGGGTAATTTTTTTTCCAATATATTTTTATTGATTTCAGAGAGGAAGGGAGAGGGAGAAAGAGATGGATAGAAACATTAGAGAGAATCATTGATTGGCTGCCTCCTGCACGCCCCCTACTGGGGATTGAACCTGCAACCTGGGCATGTACCCTTGACCAGAATCAAACCAAGGACTCTTCAGTCCTCAGGCCGACGCTCTATCCACTGAGCCAAACCAGCTATTAACCCATTTGGCAATGACTTTCCTATTTGGAATCTGCTATTGTCACTACTGCCAAGCACACACCAAGTTGTCAGGACTCCACAGAAGTCACATATTTATCACTTATTAACTAGAACCATCCTTCTTGAGGTGAGCTAAACTCTGACTGATTTACATACATTGATCAGCTTAGCTATACTGGCTCTGGGAACTATGCTATCCTCTTGAATTGAGAGAAAGAGAAGAGTGAAGCATAGGAGAGAAGGGAAATTCTGGAAAATACGATGGAAGGGAAAGAGCAATGGCCTGGAATTCCAGAGACCTGGATTCAGTCCCCAGCTGAGCTAGAACTCTCTTGTGTGTCCTCAGACATATCACTTTAGTTCTAGGAGTATTGGACTTTACAGATGGTCCGGACCCCTCCAGTTCCAGTGGGTTTTGTGGGGGTTTTTTTGTGTGTGTGGCTACATCTTAGTCTATCTATCAATACACCATCCCACTTAAATCTCTACATATACTTTCTCTGAAAGTACCAATCACCTCTATACAACAAGCAGAGCTATTTCTCCTTATCTGTTGAGAAAAATGGCAGGAGATAGGGAGGAAGAAACTATGATTTCTAATGATTTTTTACAGGACTAGACACTTTAAACATGTGATCATGTGACAAGAGGAGATGAGGAAACTGAGGCTCAGAGAGATTGCGTAACTTGCACAAGGTCACGAAGCCAGAAAGCAACAGAGCAGGGATTTGTACCCAGGCTTGTCTGCCTCCAAAGCTTGTTCCAGACCACCATGTTGCCTGAAGGGAAGGGGATCTGAGAGGCCCAGAGAGATCCTCACTTCCTAACTAAGGAAGAAGTCTTCTCTGTTGCTAGCCCAACTTCACTGGCTGAAACCACAGTGTTATTATATGTAGGGTGTTCATCTGTCCCCACTTGCCTGGGACTGTTTTCCTAGCAGCATTACTAAAGTGCCCCATTTGCTCTCAAAAGGTTTGCCTAACAAATTTTACGGTCACCTAATTATATGTCAGCTCTGCTATGATTGTATCATAGCCAGTATAAAAACCAAACCAAACAAAAATAACTTGCTACTGTGGGAATTAATAGTTTAGGTTAGAAATAAAACAAACTTTAAAATTTACTATAGTCTGAGGTGCTATAGGACGATGGGGGCTCAGATAAGGTCGCCAGTCAGCTCTGGAACAGGGGAGGTCTTGGCATAGGAACAATGAGCCTTGCGAGCACCTCAGTCTGGTAGAAAGCCGCCCTGAGTTCCTTCCCCGATGCCAGACAATCCAGTTCCTCCCAGTATGTGTCTGGGTCCCCCAACTCCTCCTGGCGCTGGAGCTCAGAGGAAGGAGTCAGAACAGAGCCACATGGGGACGACAGCCGCAGGGCCCATTCACCTGCTGGAGCTGGGCAACCAGAAGCTCATGGAGTTTGTCAGCAATGTGGACAATAGGGACTCGGTGTGGCTTACGGAAATCAAGGAGAAGGCCAAGCGCATGTTCACCAGAGAATTCAGCAAAGAGAAGGAACTGATGCTCAAAGCACCTTTGCAGAACTGACCAAAGAAGAGCCATCTTATGTTCAGAATGAAAACAGAGACCCCATCCGTTAAAGGTGGTCTCACACAAAGATGCAGAGCAGCCAATTGAGCTCCTAGCATCTCTGCAACAAGGACGAGGTGGAGAGCTGGCCACGGTTGCAGGGAACAATAGCTCCGTCTTGTGGAGGGTGACCCGTGCTGCTTCACCCATCCCTGAGTCTTTCACAGCGCTGATCTGCAAGCCCAAGAATAATGTTGCACAGTGCCAGCTGGTACCCATGGTGGAGATAGGCGTCAGCGAGCGCCACGGTGCCGAGCAGCACCTCAGCCAGTGCATTTCTGCTGGACTCTGTCCCCAACCTTGGCTCCAGCCACATCATCTTGATATCAGATGAGGAACCAACACTCAAGAAGTCAGAGACCGGGAGACTGGAGTCTGTTGCCATGAGTTCCCTGATACACCCCAGGACTCTAAGGGCGAGAGGTCAAAGCAGCCGGTCTGCCTCCAAGCTCAGGTTTACATGGACCTCTCCAGGCCCACAGGACTCACCTGGTTCCCCAGCCTCCCCATGGCAGGAGCGGGTCTGGCTCCCATCCTGGCAGATAACTTCTCCATACCCAAAAGCTCTCTTGTAGACCAGCAGTCAGTGCAGTGAAGCTTGGTCACCTCATCTTCCCTGGGTCCCAAGAACTCTGGCCAGAAGTACTCCCTGGTGGCCAAATTGGAGATCACCATCCCCAGGTCAACAGCAGAACTGCCAAGAAGGCACTAAAGAGCTGGCTGCCTCTGCCTGCATAGCATCTGTCACAGTTATCTGGAGAGGCACCTAAATGTTGCAGCACCCCAGAAAATCAGCCCTGAGGACCCCAGCAAGGAGGCTGAGTCTATGAAGGTCTCCAAGAATGAAGGGAGTACCTTGTGGCCCTGCAGTGCCACCAAGATTGCCATTAGCACTCCCGGCTCGCAGCCCGTAGCTGGTGGCCATGAAACACCCTCCATAGGGCAGAAAGAAGCTGAGATCGATCAAGCAGATGGTCCCAAGGAGCCACCCCAGAGTGTCAGGAGGAAGCACAGCTATAAACAGGCTGTGAGTGAGCTGGACGAGGAGCAGCAGCTGGACGAGAAGGAGCTGCAGCCCCCCAGAGCAAGACCTCTTCCCCACCCTGTCTGGCCAGCAATGTGGTATGTCTCTTGGACCTTCCTGTACACCATGCAGAGGAACCAGACGGTCATGACCCCGACCTAGCCTCCCGCAGCAATGTCAGGAAATCCTTCATTAAACGCAACACTCCCCTGCTCATGGACCCTACGGAGAAGGAGCAGCAGCAGCAGCACCTGGAGAACCTGTGGTGCAAGGAAGAGGCAGAGCAGCTCCATAGGCAGAAGGTGGAGGAGGGAAGGTGGCGTTGGCAGCTGGAGAAGGTGAAGCTGAAGCAGGAGGAGCACCTGCACAAGGTGCTGCAGGCCCAGGAGCAGGTGGAGCAAATGAAGGAGGAAATGAAGAAGCAGACTGAACAGAAGTTTGCTCGGCTGGATGAGAAAGCCAAGGAGGAGTGATTGGCTGAGGAGGAGGCCAAGAAAAAGTCAGTGGCCAAGAAGATGGAGGAGATGGAGGTGCACAGGAAACAGGAAGAGGAGACACGGAAACTCAGGTGGCTGCAACAGGAGCACGAAGAGTGGTGACATGAAAAGCTGCTGCAAAAGGAGGGGGAGGAGGAGGAGGAGGAGCTGCCTTAGGTGGCCAAGGCCAAGAGACTGGCAGAGCAGTGGGAGCAGGAGCGGCTTTAGGCTGAGAGGGAGCTGCAGGAGAGGGAGAAAGCCCTGCAGCTACAGGAGATTGCAGAGGGAAGTTCAGAAGAAGGAAAAGGATGAACAGTAGTGCCTACGAAGGAGGAGGAGAAGAGTCAATGAGGCTGCAGCGGCCAGCAAAGGCCTGAACGTGACCATGGACATGCAGTCTCCAACTTATACCTCATATCAAATGACTCCACAGGGGCACAGGACTCCCCCCAAGATCAACCTGAATAACTACAGGATGGATCTGAATAGCCATGACTCCACTGATGACGAGTTCCATCCCCAGAAGTCCATCCCCTCGTGGGCCAGAGGCACCCAGCTCAGCCAAGCCATCATCCACTGATACTACCACCCACCCACCCCACCCCAAACCTCATCAAGGTCTTTGTCATCATTCAACAGCTGGACTTGGAGGTCATCTTCAAGAAGAGCAAGACTCACTACCACAAGCACACCAGCTCTGTCGTCTGGAACTTGCCATTCCTGCAGGGCACCAGGATCCCCAGCAGCCTGACCTACAGCCTGAAGAAGTACTGCAGCGGGCCTGCCAGCCTTCTCAACCTGTCTGTGTCTGTCCTTCTTTCTGTTGGTCTGGTGCCCTCCTGCCCTTTGTTCTGAGGGTCTGGTCACATGTATATAAACATAAGTGTTCTTTATGTGCTGAAGGTGGAAAGTGGCCCTGCCTGCATGGAGGCTGTGCTAGGTGTGTGTTTGCAGAAGTGCTAGGCCTAACCCCGCCTGGACCACAGGCAGCACTTGTAAAAAGGCTACTATAATTTTAGCCTCTAGTGCAGGGTCCTCAAACTATGGCCCGTGGGCCACATGCAAATACAAATATTGTATTTGTTCCCGTTTTGTTTTTTTACTTCAAAATAAGATATGTGCAGTGTTCATAGGAATTTGTTCATAGTTTTTTTTTTTAAACTATAGTCCAGCCCTCCAACGGTCTGAGGGACAGTGAACTGGCCCCCTGTTTAAAAAGTTTGAGGACCCCTGCTCTAGTGTTTGAGGTAGATTAATAAGTTTATTCCTTCAAACCTGCTGTGGGTTTTGTGAAGACCAGGGGCCTCTGCAGACGCTGGGCCCTGGCCCTGCAGCCGTGGGCTAGAGAAGCAAGACACTGTTCCTTTTCCGGGTGCTTCAAGGTCACCTGGGTCCCACCCCCAGAGATAAAGATGCAGTGAGTGAGTGTGATGCCATCCCTGGGCAACCCTGAGAAACACTTCTCTCATGATGGGTCCAGGAGAACTGGGCTCTTGACACAGCTCTGCCACTTAAGGGAATCCCTCAGCCCCTCATGGATGGTGAAGGGTTGAGCTGCTTAAGGAGAATTAGAAAGGGATGATTAGAAAGGAGATGTCTCTTGAAACTACCTCGAGGCCAGTGCTTGCAAACAGTTGAGATGTTTCTCCAACAAAACCAGGAAGCTGCTAATGAAATGCTTAGTGCTAATGGCAGCTGGCCCTGGTTCTAAATGTGTGCGGGCTGGCCCTTATCCTCTGCTGCTCCAGCCCCTGCATCAGGTCATTGGGCCAAATCAAGCCACAGCCAGTTTCTGTAACGTTTGATTGGAACCCACCCAATGGAAACACCCATTGTCTCCACTGCTCTGCCGAGGGCAGAGTGAAGTAGCTGCAACAGGCCTTATGGCCTGCAAAGCTGAAAATATTTACTATGACCCTTCACAGAAAAGGTTTGCTGACTCCTTTAAAGCTAAACCCCAGAGAATAGGGCCTCCCTCCCCCTTACAAACAGGGAGCTCCCCAAAAATAACAGGAAGTATCTCCACCTGCTGGATCTGCTTACCCATTAATTCTAGGTATCAAGTCACCCTAGCCTCTCTATTAACCTGGGTAAACTTCACTGCCAAACTCTCTTCAAAATTCCACAGGGGCCCAGTGGCAGGGACTAGACCAGGCATTGACATTTGGAATGAATTGCAGGCCAACCTTAACTCAGTCAGGCCCAGACATCCTCCTTTGTACAGGCCCCTGTCTTCAGATGCTATTCTAAACCACAGGCACCATTGTGCATCTAAAGGAGTCAGCCTTCTCTCAGTGCTACACAGGTAGGAGCAATAGGGCCCAATTTATGCAATAGGACTATTAACATCAAACCTTCCAGCAACTGGGTGAAACGCCAACATCCATGGGCCCAGAACCCACCACATTGGTCATGGAGGCCAGAGATTACCAATTACTTCTCTTTTATTAATTCCAGTTCTATCAAGGCAGACTTAATAGATGTGTCACCCTCTGGCCATGGCTTGATGGTAACCTGAATCCTGACCTAATTGCTTAAAATTAGTTGGACAAAGGAATGATTGGTTCCTCATCAAGCTTAGTGGAAACTACATCCCAACTCAATCCTCAGGGGCCATTCCAACCCCTCACAGGAGCTGCCCTGGTGGGGACACTCTCTGTGTGGTTGGTGTCAGTGGGATGGGTATTTACCGTACTCAGTCTTGCTCTTCAGGTGGATTTTTCATCTTGCCTAGAAGATAACAGACTTTTTTTCCTTTGTGGAAGCAACTCTTTCTTTGCCTCCCCACTATTGGATATGAGTATGTACACTGGGCTTTCTTACTGCTGACATTCGTATAGCCCCCAATAATCAATCCTTTGGGCTGCCCTTTAATGTGCCTGCTAGGACATGGCAACTAGATATAGAGCAGGCTTATAGCACATATATACCCCTAGACCTACTGGTTTCACTGGAAACTCATTATTTGGGCCCTCTCCCCATGCAGGAGTCTGAATCTGCTTGTAATAAATTTTCCATGCTTTGCATAAATCTTCTGGTCCACGGAGCTCATTCTTGGGAGTTGAGAGACATGACCCCAGGGGAAAAAACCTCAGCTTACCATTCTGGTTATCAACAAGTTATGGCTATCATCATCAAAAAGATAAGAGATAACAAATGTTGGTGAGGATGTAAAAATAAAGAGAACCCTTGGGCACTGTTGATGTGAAATGTAAAGTGATGTAGCCACTATGAAAAACAGTATGGAGGTTCCTCAAAAAAACTAAAAATATAACTAGCATATGAACCAGCAGTTCCACGCTGGGTATATATCCAGAGGAAATGAAAATAGGATATCAAAGAGATATCAGTACTCCCATGTTCAATGCAGCCCTATTCATAGCCAAGCTATGAAAAAAAATCCAAATGTCCATTGATAGATGAATGGGTAAAGAAGATGTAGTCTATACATAATGGACTATTATTCAGCAATGAGAAAGAAGGAAGTCCTGCCATTTGTGACAACCTTGGCATTATGCTAGTGCTGGAAACCAAGATCAATAGTAATTAATATAAATGTGAGGAGTCTGGCAGAAGGCTGGAGGACTCATTTTGATATTCACAGGGTGAATATTTACATTTTATTACCTACTGCTGACTCAATGGCCTAAAGCAAACTCCCCCAAAACCTGACAATCTTACTGTTTACTAAACATTACCATTGATATGTCTGTTTGCATTCCTAAAAGGCAATTGTGTATTCTAGCTAATAAAAGCAGCTGGGAAAGGACTCAGCGCAACTTGACTGCTATGGTCGGAACTATACTGCTATGGTCGAGTCTTCCCCTGGCTCCCCTCCCCCACCCCCACCCCCGTAATTTCAAAACTAATATTTCATCTTATGTGTCAATTTTTGCATCAGCTCTTTCTCCAAGCCTTTGAACCTGAAAGCCACACATGCTAAGAGAATAAACTAAACAAAAAGACAAGTACTGCATAGCATCACTTAAATGTGGAATTTTTTTTTTTTTAATTGTCGAACTCATGGAAACAGAGTAGAAAAGTGGTTCCCAGGGACTGGGATGTGGTACATAGGGAGAGGTTGACAAAAGGGTACAAACTTTCAGCTATAAGATGAATAAAGTCTGGGGATCTAGTGCAAAACATGGTGACTATAGTTGATTTAAAAAAAAAATGAGTACAAGCTCTGAAGTTAACTTTCTGTATTTGAAGCCCAACCTTCTACAAATTGTCCTGTGACCTTGCCCAAGTTACTGAACCACTCTTTTCCAGTTTCCTCACCTACAAAATGGGGGAAACTACAGGACATACTTCATGGGGATATTACGTGGAGCAGAATACACGAGTGAAGGCATGTGGAGTGCCTGGCATGGGGCAAGCACTCAGTAACATTACTAGTAGCATATTAAAATGTCTGCAACATCCTGAAGAGAAGAAAGCAGTGTTGCTTTATTTACCTCAATATTCCCCAAATTTATTTGACCAGAGAACTCAGAATATCACTTAGTTTAGTAAATGCATGTTACTCAATCTCTGATCCACCTCAACCTGAAACCTTCCTATCAATTCGACTCATCATGCAAAAGGGTAAACACATCAACCTCCATATGTCAAAAATCAAATTATCATTATCACCCCTCCTCCAAAGCCTTTCCCTCTACCACCTACCATAATCCAGTCTCCCACACCAGCAACCTGAGGAGTGACCAGGACTTCTCACTGCTTGCATCTAATCTGTCACCAACTTCTGCAAACTCTGCTACCATATTCACTTTCAGAGCTGTCCCTGCCTCTCCATTCCTCCATTCTTACCACTGGTTTCCCTGATCTCAGTCTGGCTCCTTCTCCATTGTTGCCAGAAAAATCATTCCAAACTGCCTAATTAGTCACATGAATTCCCTTCTTAAAAGGTTGCTCATGACTTTCCGGCTAAAGATTAAGCTCTTTAGCACAAACACACTTCTCTACCCGGCATGTTTTCATCTATCTAGAGGTGCCCAAATGTCATGCTCCGTCATGCCTCTGTGCCTTTGCACACTGTTGCCTCTCTCTGGAATGCCCTTCTGCACTCAGATGGCTCCTACCCATTCTTTAAAATGCTGTGTGTCACTTCCTCCGGGAAAACTCTCCTGTCCCCATTACTACTCTGATAGAGATGCTTATCTGCTGTTTCCCAAGGTTGACTCCTTATCATCCATTTCTCTCCCAGGTGATTCGTCTAGGCTAATCATGGTGATTCCAGTCTCATGATGGTGTGTGGTTAAGAAATGGGCATGTGAGCCAATGCTGAAAATGAAAAGGAAAGAGTCTTGATGGGAACAAGGAGAAACTTCTGAGGAAGGTTTCTTGCTTCTAAAAAGAGCATCCTGGAAAGGTACAACAATGTCAAGAGAAAGAAGCTGTATCTGAGACACCAGGAATTCTGGCAGCCCTGTGATGCCAACAGCAAATGGTCTGCGGGGACTTCTGGCCCACTGAGAAGGGCCAGAGATTAAATGAACCTGGGTTCTCAATGCTGGAATCCTTCCCGACTCGGGACTTGTTGTCTTGGATAATAAATCACCTTATTTAAACCAGTGTTTGTTAGCGTTCTCTGTTACTTGTTGCTAATGGCATCCTAACTGATGCAGCTGTCATACCATCTTGTGAATCTCTCTGTCATCACAATCAATCATCACACCAAAGTCGGGCACATGACAAAACCCTCACTATTCTTCAGTGTTATTCTGGAGGCCCACAGAATGCAATACGATAAAGACAAAAAATAAGGAGTGTAAATATTGGAAAGGAAGGCACGAACTCTATTTTCAGGTGAAACTATTATCTAGCAAGCCAAAAATTCAAATAAAGAGCTAGGATAATTAATCAGAATTCAAATGCAGTATCAACATATCAAAGCAGTGGTTTACTACATACCAGAAAAACATATAAAAATATAATAGAAAATCCCATTCAAAGTAGCTAAATGCAAAAATTAGAATAGTCACATAATATCCAAGAATATCTATAATAAGAAATATGTAAAACTTGCCTGAGGACATTGTTAAAACATAGCTGAGCAACATAAAGGAAAATCAGGCAGCGTGGGGGGAGACATGAAGAAACATGCAGATCTTCCTGAACAGGAGAACTTCCTGGTTTGAAGATGCAGTTCTCCTCTAAATAAATTAAAATTCACTGCAGTTCCAATACAAATCTCAATGTCTTTTCAAAAATGACAAATGGAGAAAGTCCACATGAAAAATTAAGAAATTTGAGGTTGAGACAAGATTGATGAGAGGGAACTTGACCTACCTGATATCACAACTATACTGTAAGTTAGTAATGAAGCGTGAATACTAAACACAATTCAGAGCATAATAACTTTGAGAAAAACTGCTAACCAATTGGAGGTCGGGGGGACATATATCCCTGCTTTATGTCATATGTACTTAAAAATTCCAAAGAAGTTAACAGCCTAAATAAAAACAAATGTTAGATCAAACTACTATATGCAATTGCCATTTTTGTATGTTAAAAGCAGTTGAGTATCAGCAATTTCACAAAGTTCAAGCTAATGCATTAATTGCAAAGAAAAAACACAAGACACATTTTTATAATCTTGGAGTAAGGAAAACTGACAAAGAATATACAAAAATTAAGTAGTTTTCACACGCAACAGTTGTCGTGCATGTACAAGTGCCTATGTCGCCTGACCGTGTGGCTCAGTGACCTGTGTGAGCCAGGCAGTCACAGTTCAATTTCCGGTCAGGGCACATGCCCAGGCTGTGGGCTCAATCCATGATTCTCTCTCATCATTGATGCTTCTATCTCTCCTTCTCCCTTCCCCGCTGAAATCAATAAAAATATATTTTTTAAAAAAATTAAGTGTCTGTCACAAAGCTAATATTTTAAAAAGTTGAAAGCTGAGAACAAAGTAGGAGAAAACAAGTTAATATTTATAATAGACAAAGGATTAATATGCAGATTATAAAAGAATCCCTACAGTCCATAAGGAAAGGACAAAAACACAACAGAAATATGCAAAGTACATAAGCAATTCCCAGGAGAAATGCTAATGGCCAATTATCATTTGAAAAGATGCTCACCCTCCCTAGTAACAAGGGACATGTACATTAAAGCAATAAGATCACATAGGGTTAGTGATTATGTGCAGCAGACATTTTCATACTTTGCTAGTGAATGTCAGTCTTTTAGAGGATGATTTGCCCATTTCATCAAAATTTAAACTGTGTATATCTTTCAACTCAACAATAACACTTTTTAGAATCTATTGTAGAGAAATGCCAGTGTATTCCTCTTCATCATAGCACTGTCTGTTATAGCCAATAAACAGGAAACACCAATTTCCAACAATTATTTGGTGATTAAATTATTGTATCTCTATGCTACATATTATTCAACCATTTTTTAAAAGGATACAGAGTAATATATATTTATATGGAAAGTCCTTCAGGTCATATGACAAAGTGAAAATGAACTGTAAAATAATACAGAACAATTCCATTTTTGTACATGTCAATATACATAAATTGGTTATTGGGAATATTAGGGTCAAGGAAAACATTCTATATATTGGTACTTTTAAAAATCTTTTATAAGAACATATCAACTACCTATATCAGTATACAAATAAAATTAATTTCACTTCAAAGTCAGTTCCACATGTGTGCATGAGGTATGGCCAATCCAAACACTTCCCAGGATTTTTTTAATTAGTTGAAAATCACATATATAGGTAGAGATATAGATATATAGAGATATACAGATAGAAATAGATAGATAGACATAGACCTATACATGGACCTAGACCTAGACACAGACATAGATAATCAGCACCCTCTTTCCTGCTGTAAGCTCTGAGTTTTAGAATTTCATTTTTAATTCCTCTTTCCCCCAAGGACCACAAACTGTGATATTTTCAATGAAAAGGAAATTGGCAGAACATCAGTTTGATTCCAGTTCTTTAACTGAGAAGGTGTTTCAGTAAAGCTCCGCTTTGAGCATAAAGGGGGTTCCACTCATCCGGGCAAGCACACTTGAAGATTTTACCCCTGAAACAATGAAAGGAGCGGGAGCATGCTTTGCTTCCTTTGGGCAATCTGTTCTCATAATCTTCCATCATTCCTGAGCACTGGGGAATGGACACACCACCTCTGCCTCCTTCCTAGCCCCCTGCCTAAAGTGTAATTTATTAGCTTTTATGCCTTCACACCATTTTCACTCGATAAGAGAGCCAGGACCCCCATTTCAGGCCTTTCCATTTTCCCCCCGCGTTGGTTTACTCACTCTCCTTCCTGCGTGTCTTTATTTTTTTCTCCCTCCCTCTCTCTTGCCCATCTTTATCACAAACCTCTGACACTAGGTTCCCCCTTGGCTTCCCGCCCAGCTGCCCGCAGCCAGCAGGAAGCTGGAAGCCCGCACCCTTCTCCAGTCTCGGCAGGGCAACCCAGGGCAGGGCACCTACCCGTGTTTCTAGCTGTGATCTTGGAGCCGTGTCTCAGCAGACGGACAAACACATCACTGCTGCAGTGGTTCACCATTTGCAGGCGGAGGCCCCGCCGAGTCTGGATCTTGACCAAGCATTTTGCCATGCTGGCTCTTCCTGCTCCCTCCGTCTCCTCAGTCTGTCATGGCCCAGCGCAGCTACCACCAGCCATCGTGGCTCTGACCTTTCACTAACTGTCCATTCTGTTTTAAATGACCTAGGCTGGGCCCACTGAATGAATCAAATGTCAGTTCGTAATGAGGCCAACAGAAATAACTCAGGAGGGATCAGCATGAAACGGGAAGGAGGGAGGGGGTGCTATTTTTAAACTCTCTACTCACTCCTCTAACAAACAATGAAATATTATGCATCATCCTTACCCCAGACTTTTCTAAGCTATCTAACCAGAGGACCCCATGCAAATGCCTTACGGTGCCCTAAGACTGGAACGCCCCAGAAGATAAAATGACAAGGAGGCAACTCCACAAACCACCTTGATTTCCTTAAAAAATACATATGCAGCCTTCATTATGTTCTAGAGCAGTGCTGTCCAATAAAAATATAATGCAAGCCACATTTTAAAAAATTATTTTAAAAGTAAAAGAAATGTATTAATTTTAATAATGTGTTTTTTCTAGAAGCCAAGATATCCAAAATAGTATCATTTCACTATGTAACAATATAAAAATTAATAAAGTAGATTTCTTTTTTGTACTAAGGCTTTGGAATTGGTGTGCATTTGCACACTTAGGGCATATATCGATTCAGACCGGCCACATTCCAGGTGCTCAGAAACCACATTGGGCTGCCAGACTAGAAAGCACAGCCCCAGACGAAGTGCTGAGCTCCTCACAGTATAATCTCCATCCTCACCATGATGCTAACATCTTCTGCTTATGGAGAGTAATTGGCCTGGCCAAATTCATACAATTAACACTCAGGAAAGCCATGATTTGAACCCAAGCACCCAATTAACATCAGTTAACTAGGAAAACAGTGCAGAATGAGAATTGTTAGTGTTCCCACTTCTAACCAAATGTGTTTTATTGTTTTTAATGTGTTTTTACTGATTTTGAGAGAGAGAGAGGAGGGGAGAGGGAGAGAGAGTGAGTGAGAGAGAAACATCAATCTGTATGGAACCCACAACTTGGGCTTGTGCCCTGACCCGGAATCGAACTGGCAACCTTTCAGTGCACAGGAGGGCACTCAACTGAGCTACACTGGCAAGAGCAAACCAAATGTGTTTTAAATTCAGAATCCAAATGTTACGTCTAATTCTCAGCACTTTGAAAGTCCACACTTGTATGTCTGAGACATAAAACGTGCTTATATCCCAGTGAGCGTGCTCAGGGAGCAAACTTTTCAATGTTTTCAGACATGCTATACTTGAAAAAATTTCAACTGATTAATAACTGTGCCCCACATACTATCTTTGCTATATGTCTTTACTGGTACATTTTGTTCACTCTCATTTTTAGAAGAAAAAAAATTTCCACACACAATTTCATCCTGCATGCATGCACTCTTCTACTTTAAATAGCTACTGCAGCAAGAGGTAATTTTCTAATAATTTTCTTTTTCTCTACTGACAAAACAAAGCATTACATTCAGGGCAGTCAGCTGAAATTCTTCATTATTATACTGCACTATGGGAAAATAATTTAGCATTTCTGGAAAGAAGTTTAGAATATTGAGTGTGATATTCTATGCCCAGAAATTTCACTTTTAGGAATTTATCCTAAGGAAATAATTAGAAATGTTGACAAAAATTTTTGGACATATATGTTCAGTATCATTTCTTATAGCAAAAAATAAAAAATAAAAAAAAGTCAATCTAAATTTCCAGTGGGAAAATTGTTAAATACATGTGATGGAATATTGTACATCTATTAAAATTTTTGTTTAGGAGTTTAATGATGTGGGGACAAGCTTGCAATATATTGATAAGTAAAAACGGTTTATATGAGCAATATGACCAGACCTATATGAAAATGTACAATACAGACAGGACTGTCTATAATAATAAAAGTGTAATATGCTAATTAGACCGAACAGCCAAACGACCTTCCTGACGTCCTTCCAGATGTCATTCTGGACAACCTTCCGAATGAAGCCGGGCCTGCGAGGGCGGCTGTGAGGTCCGAGCCCCTTGCAGGAATTTCGTGCATCGGGCCTCTAGTAAATCTTGAAAGGGGAGTAGGGTGGCAGCCAGCTGTGCACTGAGAGCTGAGGACACTTCTGGGGACATCACAGGGGGCCACCCTCCCCTCACACAGGTAGTCCTTTCCAGATACAGGTTGGCCTTCCTACTCTCATGGATTTGGTCAGTTTCCAAACCTGAAACTTAAAAGGAAAATACCCCTAAATTTTCACAAAATCTGCAACCCTTTGCAATTCCCCTTGTGATCTAGTTTTGAGCAGAATCCCTGTGTGGAGCAAAGCCCTTAACAGTTACTGACAGTGGTTCTTGAAGAACTACTGAAAATCTTTAGGCTGATAAAGAACAAATCAGGAAATCCTTATTCTAGATGAATCAATGATTGACAGTAACATAGATGGAGCATTTCAAAGATTAACACAGGCTCATCTGCATGGCAATGGGCCTGGGCTCAGACAATGAGAAAATCTCCCTTTGCCTGATAGGTCTCTATGCTTAGCATCTATGAAGCAACATGTTATCTGACAGCCCACTCTAAACAAACAACAGACCTTCCAAAACAAACAAATAGAAAGTAAGTAAAAAAAACCTGAAGCAAAACCAGCACCATTCTTTTCCACCAAATATTTACTCCATTAATGCTCCAGCTTAAAATCTCACCATAGTTTTAAAATGTCTCCTTTCCTTTTATTAATCACAACTAGCCATAATATTTTGCATTTCAGACATTTTACATTTTTCCCTCTCCTGGTACTGTCCTCACTCTTTATGCTACTTTTCAGAGATCCCAAGTAGGTTCTCTTTCTTCTGGGGGCCTTCTGCTTTCATTTTAAGAAAGAGAAAACCTAGTGGGACCAGCCATTTCCCCCTGCCTAACCCTCACTCTGCCCAAAGGTGTGGCTACATTTCAAGAGAAGAAAGAAAGGGATGCAGAGATGTGGAGCCAAAGCAAAGATTCTGAGATACTGCACAGGGAGGATCGTTCTTGTTCCAGGCACTGTGCTCAAAAGAACCGTGTCAACAGCACAACATTCAGACGCCCTTGACTACCCTTCCTGTCAGATTCGTCTGTTCAGAGATCGGGAATGCATGTCTGGGCAGTGGCAAGAGGCTAAAGAAAGCAGAGGATGTGTGAAGAAAGGAATCAATTTTCCATAATGAGATGCCAGAAACACTGATAAATCAAGCAGAAGGCAAAGAGGAGGAGAGAGTTCAGTGAGAAATGCCATTCGCAGGCCTGAATTCCATGTCTACCTCTGTGACGAGCTTCCTGACAGATTTGGGGAGAGCAACTAGCTGGCCTCTGCTTTGTGGGTGACTTGGAGCTACTGGACAACCTGGAGCCCTGGTGCAATTGTAAAGTGGAGACAATACCCCTCCTCGAGGTTGCTATGACAAGAAAAGAAGACTGTGAAATACCCATTGCCTATTGTAGTATTGGTTCCTACATGATGCACTAGAACTTACTAAGCAGTCGTACAAAGCAAGGGTTAAAGCATCGGCACTGAGTCTCCTCCTGGCAGCGCTCAGTCATTTTTCCCCTGATGAATGCTCATTCCTTCCTCTCCTTTAACTAAAGGGGAAGATAGTGAAGACTTTAAATAGTCTCTTTTATCTCCCTTCTGTCAACCATCTGTCTCTTAGCATTTCTAGTTACTTCTCCCCAAATAGTAGGGAAGCAGTACTGCTGATTGTCAAGTTTGCCTGATAGCCCTGTCACCTGGGGAAAGTTACATAAGCCTGTGGAAATGCAATTTTCTGTCTGGAAAACAGTCATGATATTGGCTGCTATTGTAACTGGATGGCTGATATGTAGTAAACACTTAATAAATGCTAGCTATTTTCATCTATCATGAACATCCTATATACTGTATTAGCTGTTTTGGTAACTAACATTTCACAGGTATAGTGGATTCGGCCATTAGTTGAAATAGTTAAAGAGACTCAATGAAATTTTAGCTAACTTCTAACTCCAATTAGAAAGATAGAAAATTGTTATATGAAATATTCTTTGCAATAAATTTAGACTGTAAATATCCATTATTAAGAGACCCTGGGACTATCACATATCTTAGAGAACTTTTAAAATATTTTAAATATAATAAAATATGATATGAATATCTCAATACTATATGTGTGATGTGATGAGTATATTCTTAGGTGTATAGCAAGGAGAAACAGAGGCGGTTCCCAACAATACCAAGTGACAGGACTAGGACCAGACAGCCAGGTAGTCAATCATCCATACAATTCAATTTCCTGGTTTGTAACGTGAGGCAACAATTTCTCTCCTGTCCATTTCAAGGAAATGCTCCTAAGTCTCAAATGACGATAACCTCCATGAAAAAGACTCTGAAAACATGTAGATGCTCTCACATATCAGATACTCTTCCTGCTGTTACCCCCATCAGATGAGCACTGAGTGTTTCCTGCTGTGACCTGAGAACCCTGCTAGGTAGGGCCAGCATCGCCATACGCCATACGATGGTGGGAGGAAGGCCAGTGCCAACCCTCTGGAGAATTACAGTAGCAGACAGAACAGAATTCAAACAGCACGGCCAGGATCTCCCCACCACCATCGTGGGGAAGGAGAACACACCTCGCAGGGACTCTGGCTGCAGAGCATTTTGGCATCAGGGCGCATCCAGCTGTATTCCTGAGAGTCCCATGCACTGATAAGTGTGGCGTCTCTAACTAGGCAGCCGATGTGTGCTGGGGGATGGGGAGGGGGGCAGAGTCTGGCAGGGCCTCTCTGTCTGCTCCTGCTGCCCGTGATTATTTCTAAACAGGCAGGAAAACCCAGACACAGAATGTCAGGGAAGGGGACCATCAGACACTGCTCTGTGCCCACCGCCTGCCTCCCTGTCGCCTGTCCCTCGCTCTTTTCATCCCAACCTTTCAGTGTCAATATCTGTGAAAATAAATCTTAGATTGTTATTGTTGCTGTTATTATTATTGTTGTTGTTGCTATTGTTATTTTAAAAGCATCACCCACACAGCGTAGGAAAGTTGGGAACTACCAATAGTTAGAAACTGGTGAAGGAGATCCCCGTAGTCCCTCAAAATGCAACAGCCCGGAGAAAACTGCTGTTGACATTTGTTCTTTCTTAGCAGACCTGCAGAAGCTTTAAGTGGGGTGCAAATATACTTAAAATATTTACAAGTTGGTGAGCCCTAGGGAAGCCAACAATTGAGTATGAAATTTTAACACTGCGGCCTAAAATACCACGGTGTTGCTCTATATATCCTAGGTGATGCTTTGAACTCAACACTTAAATACTGAATTTTTTTTTTAGGGTCTGACTTTCTGAGTGCCTTTTGCCAAGGTCTGAGCAAGCCTCAGTTTGCCTCTACTGCCCTCTACCCTCCTCTCCGACAGAGGGCTCACGATGGGCTGCTCTAGAAGCTCCACGAGGAGTCAGCTGAGCCAATTTACAAACTGGATGACAGTCCCACATTCATTCAACAAACACCCCTGAACCCCTTCAGTGTGCTGAGCGCTGGCCCAGACCCTGGATCACAGCTGAGCACAAACTCAGTGGTCTTTCCACATCGCTGCCTTGTTTCTCTCTACACACCAGTGAAGAACAAGCTTTACTGTTTTCCAAACACAGTAAGATCATTTGAAACATTAATCAATGGGCTTCTCCCTCCACCCCTGCTCACAAAATTCCTGGAGGTTTTTCCTTTATCCTCAACCCAGAGACCAAATCTAACTCACCCAACAATAAAGCAATGACAACAAACACTTGGTCATTAATTCCACAGGCCATTATTCCAAGACAAAGACCTCTGACACCTGCAAACTGGACAAAAAAATCCATACTTCGAGTAAAAGAGAATTAGAGGAGCCAAAGGAGGAAGATGGTGAGGGACAAGACCTCAACCTCCAAGAATCAAGTACCTCCATTGACAGTGCTAAAAAGCTTCCTGGGAGTCATTACCCACTAGGCCACCCACAGACTGTGCAGTAACATAACTGTCCGTTCCTCTCTGATTTATCTTCTATAAGAGACACCCTTCCTCCCTGACCCAAGGCCCTCTAAAACCTTATGAATAAAGACAGGACCTGGATCCCTGCAGTTACCTTCACTGTAGGGTGGTGGTACCACGAAGGAACACCGTCCATAGCTGTCCACTGATGAACCAGCTGAAAATCCCCCACAGATGTTGGACAGGGTCTAGGAACTTCACAACTATAATGCATTCTTCAGAAACATGCATGAGGAAGTCCCTTAGAGTAAAACTTAAACCATCCTGCTGACCAAGGCCACCTACTAGTATAATTCAGATTTCGCTCTATCCTCATTGAACCTAGGGCTTACTCATTCCCTGATGTCATGTGACTTGGAAACACCAAGGCAATCTGCTGAGAGTGCAGGTGCCATGGCAGCCACCCATAAGGTCCCTCGGAAGAAGAAATGGTGAATCGCTGTCCTTACTGGCTCCACGAAGAACAGCCTCTTTTGCTCTGTGTTTAGTATTCTAAACCAAGACTCCGTTTCCTTCGTCTCAGTGTGGGATGGATTTGTTTTTCCATCACTTCCACTTTATTATTTCACTCCCTCCAGGCACAAGTCACCATTACAGTTAAACCATTTTTCTCTGACTAAAGGAAATTAAATTGGGCTGTATTAATAAATGAAGCTCTAATTTTTTTTCTCCATTATTTCCCAACAGTTTTGCAGATGGTTTGAAGAAACAGGCATCTGTGTCTCCCTGTGGAAAAAGCCAGGCCCTTCTGGAACTCCCAGTGCTGGGGAAGAGTCTGCTCTGGGAAGGGACAGAACAGGGCCCCAGGAGACCCAAGACAGACAGGAGATCCAGGCAGGCTGTCAATCAGCAGAGCAGAGCATGGACCCAGGGACTGGTAGGGGTCAGGCGTCTGGCCTAGCCCCAGGGAGAAGGGCTGGCCCTCAAGGTCCCAAGGGTGTTGAGAATCAGAGGCACCACCAAGGCAAAGACTCAGGAAAGGGAGCCAGGCTGGCTTGAGGACCAGAAGAAGACAGGACAGAGCAAGAAAGAGAGCAGGAGCAGCAGCCTGGGCCAGAGGCCGGGGCTTCAGCTTAGCTCCCTTCCAGGTAAGGGAAGGATTGGTCCTAGAGTCCGGAATGGGGCCGAGCCTATATTTAGGGGCCAAATTGTGCAGCTGTGGTAGAGGGGCTCAGGCAGGGACTAACAAGCCCATGGTTCCAGGGGATGCTTGATACTTTTAAATGTGCATACTCCTATATTTAACAGCAGAGTCCAGTCTATGCTCAGATTATCTGGTGGGTCATCCTGAAAACCCTATTATTACCTTCTCTTTCAGCCAAAGCGTCTGCCCATTTTCACATTTCCTATGTGTTAGTGGAGATTTGGGGTTTTAAAAAGTTCCACATTGGACTTGACTTCTAAGAGAAGATGTTAAAGGATGTGAGGGCTCTTTCAAGTGGGGGGAAACATTCATTTTATGTTCCCTTTTTGCCAGCTGCAATTCGTTTTCAGTTTTATGCTAGAAATTTACAACTCACAAAAAAGAAAAGAAAAATTTAACTCTGCTTTTACAGGTCATTGTGCCGCATGCTGACTGTTTCATCGGCCACATTTAAAGATAGGATGTCCACAGCTTGTTTCCTCCAAGGTACTGATGAAAAGCACATATTTAAGAACAGCAACCATTTGGGGGGAGAATTATTAAAGAACAGTCAGAGTGGGGAGGAAACTTAGAAATCACCACATCTTGTTTTGTGAAAAGAGGAAATAAGATTCGGGCCATGTCAGTGTCCAGCACGTGCCAGATCAGTAATATTTATCGAATGATAAATGAATGAATGAATGAATGAATGAATGAATGAATGAAACCCTCACTCTATACAATACTCCTCCTTCCACCAGAGAATCCCCATTAAGGTGGTGGTGCGTGTCCACTCAGCAAGCGGAGTCCAGCCCCATGTATACTGGGCCCCAGGGCCACCACAGAACACTTCAGTGAGAGTGACACAGCACCTACCAAGCAGCTTGGCAAACCCCAGCCCGTGCTTGGGTGACTCAGCCTGGTGGTTTACCAGCGTGAAACACCAAAAGCATGTAAAATGGCATGTCACCGCCGTAACTAGAGCCAATAACTCTCACCTCTATTTTAGGAATCTGAGCTTTGGCATGAACAGGGATTTCAGAGTTTCAAAAACATGCCCTGCCTTTCCTTGTGTCCACTGGTCTGTAAGATCCAGAGCAGCTTATCCAAACATGTTTTTTGTTGTGTGTATGTGTGTGTGTGTGTTGTGTGTTTTTTTTTGGGGGGGGGGGGTCTCACATTTGTAAATAAATACTTACTTATTTATAAATTAGATACAAGATACATGTGCAGCTGTCTTCACACACAAGGGTGGGCAAAAGTTATGAGTATGAGAAACAGATTATTCTTGCATTATTATTTATTAATTATTGTATTGTTTATTTCTATTATAACTATAAACCTACTCTTTCCCACCCGTGTTATACTTATTATGAAACCATGGCTCTGGGGCCTCCGATTCACCATCAGCCTAACCAAGCGGGAGGCTGCACCCCTCTGTAGATGGCCTGTGCACCCCAGGGGACACCCCAACCTCCAGCCTGTGCCAGCTGACCACGCCTTTTCTCCGAGCCCTGCCCATTCAGTCTGAGTGTACCCAAGAGTGAAACACACACCACCCAGCACTGTTTTCCACGTCACTGGCGCCGCGTCCTGGCAGTAGAGAAGGGAGCGGACGTGTTCCTCGCACCTGCGCCATTAGAAGCCCGGGTACCACCCAGAACATGTTCTCAACACTCGCCGCCAGCCCACTAACAAAAGCACTAGAAAACAGAGCCCCGATGCTCCCTGGGGAGCGCATCTAAAATCCAGAAAAGTATAGCGTCTGCTTCCTAACAGGAGTGGTTTGGTCACATTCTCACTTTTCCTCTCCCGCGGTCTCTGGGCGTGTTGGCTGGTCCAAGTGCCAAGCACAACGTCTCCCCGCCGCGGGCCGCGCCTTGGCTGTCACAGCCGCTCCTGCTTAAGCTCCCCGCTGGCTCGCACCCCCACCCGCAAGGACAGCCACAGGATGACTTCATGGGACACTGGCTGACGTTTTTTTCCGCCCCAGCCGTATCCTTTAAAGCAGTTCATTATGAATACCGGCATGCAGCAGGGAAGAGCCAACATGAGCAGGAGCGGTGATGTGGGATGTACCGCAGCGAACTGCTTTCGCTAGTGAGACAATGATCCTTACCACGGACTAGCAGTAATTAGCACGAGGCCCAGGGTGAGCCGTTCCTTATTTAACGAATTCAGCTTTAAAATCAGAACGTGATTCCCAGAGGGGAGCGAGGCTTCCTGCGGGAGGTCTGTTGCCCTGAGGCTGGCTCTCCTAGGAATGGCTTGGCGGGCACACACTGTCCACAGCCTTCTCACCACCCGTTCCAAGGGGAGGTGACCCTGCCCACTGTGTTGCAAGTTTCCGAGGAGTCGCTGGGTCCTGGCCTCTGTGACGGTGTCCAACGGCTCAAACACTGCTCGGAACACGCAGGAGCTCTTCTCACTGAGCCACAGAGATTCTCTACGTTTATAGAAATCAGCTCAGCTTTTGAGAATTCATGTGATGTAGTTGAAAAATAAATGCAGCTCCTTAGATTCTGGCTCGGCTTTAGCGAGGAGTGAGCCTTTTTAGCAGTTTGATATCATACATGGCCAGGGGTGTAGAACCAGGGCCTGATCACAAGTCAGCACGCACCTCTGAGCTTTCTCATTTGTAGAATGCTGGATCAGAGACCAGCAAATCTTTCCCATAAAGTAACTGTGAGGCTCTGCAGGCCGAGAGGTTAAAAGCAAGGCTTTTATGTAGGTACTCATATATAATCATTTAAAATGTAACCATTAGCTCTTGGGCCAAAAAAAATAAAAAAGTAAGAGGGGTGGGGTGGGGGGCAGCCACCTGCCACAGTCCCTGCCACAGTCTGCGGATTCCTGAGTTAGAACATCTGCAACATTCCCTCTAACCCTCAAAAGCTAGGAAAGGTATTCCTGACCCCAGGTTCCCATTCTCACTGGAGAAGCTGTAGTCCTGGAATCTGACCCTGACGTTCAGCAAAAGAATCGAAGAGTTTAGAGCTAGAGAGCCTTGGAGTGCTGCTCAAGCCCAATTTTCTCGTTCTATAGATGAGGAATATAATGCTCCCAACGGTAGCAAATTCAAATCTTTGCAAGATGACATGCACTTAAATTGCATCAGGAACAAGCATTTATCTTTTCTACAGCAATCTAAATACTTGAATTTCAAAGATCTCTTTCAGCTGATAAAAATTCTTAGGAGTACTCAGCAGCAAATACCAGAAACCAAATTCCAAAGATGAAACAAACTCAAAAGAAAAGCACAAAAAGGGTGATAAGCTTTGAGGAGCCTGCAAACACTACAAAAGGTGAATTTGTAGCGCTTGCTCAGGCCTTTAACTAACCCCACCCCCTCCCCTCACCCCCCAGTTGCTCTTGGACTCTCTTACCTAGAGCAGCGGTTCTCAACCTGTGGGTTGCGACCCCTTTGGGGGTCGAATGACCCTTTCACAGGGGTCGCCTAAGACCATCGGAAAACATATATAATTATACAGTTCCTCATGTTGTGGTGACCCCCAACCATAAAATTATTTTTGTTGCTACTTCATAACTGTAATTTTGCTACTGTTATGCATCGTAATGTAAATATCTGATATGCAGGATGTATTTTCATTGTTACAAATTGAACATAATGAAAGCATAGTGATTAATCACAAAACAATGTGTAATTAAAGGGTCGTGGCATTAGGAAGGTTGAGAACCACTGCCCTAGAGAAACTGCAGACCCAAACTATTACCAACGGATGTAATAATGAATTCTGAATTTCTCTACCAGTCTGACACCACAGTTTAAGGAAAACCAGAAGCTGTCCCCTGCCTTGTGGAGGCTCTTAGCTCCTGCAGGAGCAGGTTCTGCTGCTGGATGTCTGTCAGCTGTGGGAGACTGGGTACCACTAAATGGAAAAGCTCAGGAGAACAGTGATGAAATGATGCTTAACATGGAGCTTTGTCCGAGTCCCTTCTAATTCAGGATATTAAACTCTTTGTCTGCATTTGCATTAAATTATTGAACTACTGTGGTTTCAATGTTAAGCAAACAAAGCAGGACTCTTCAAAGTTATACACACAGGACAAGAATGGTCACATTAAAATGCATAGCACAGGAAGCTGCTAACAGTAACATTGATTGTCTCTAAGAGGTGGGACAATCTGGAAGGTGATGGTTTTCTGCTTATTGATGTTTATTTTGTATTTTCCAAAATTTCTAGAAGATGATACACTCACTTTATAATAAGAAAATACAAACAAGTAGCCATCACAAACCCTGTGGCAGGGGCAAGTGCGATTAGAGCTGGAGCTCATTGCTTGGTGACCACAAGAGGAATGTGGCTCCACAGGATTCATTAACAGCTCCTCCTGTTTGATGGAACATAACATAAAGGAAATTCCAAAAAGACCAGTGCATTGCTCCTAAAGCACATCCTGACATAGCCTGAGCCAAAGGAAGAGATGACTTAGCACATGGGGGAAATGGCAGGAAAGAAAGACATTGACGTAATAAAAAAATAAATAAATAAAAAGAGGGTAAATCTGAGTCCTGGCCATGGAACTCCACACGGGGAGAAACAGGGAGGAGAATTCATATCAGATAAGCCTGGAGGAGACCAGAGGGGAGCAGGGTGGGCAACGGAATTCACAACCAGGGTCACCATAGCGGCCTTGGGCTGTTAGGCTTCACCAGTGCCGGGACTGGAACTGTGTAGTATGTGAAAGGCTCTGCCCGGTATGAAGTGGAGAGGCCCTCACATGGGAAAATGCAGTTGGCCCCACAGACCACCTGCTGTGTGTTGGGACGGAGGGTGGGTGGGGTCAAGAGTAAGGCATGCTTGATGGATGACGACAATACTCTTTTTATATGCTCAAAATGCCTTCACAGGTTCACATACAGACTTTCTAGAATGGCAATGACACTGCACCTTAAGCTCCTAGGACCAAACACCGTCAATGACCCTTTAAACACTCCCACTGCCCTCCCACACACAGAGAGCCACACCTATGACATACACACACTCCAACATTTATAGGGACAGTGCTAAAGAGTAGCTTGGGAGAGTTAGTTTTATCACCCTCCCTACTTTCCATCTATTCTTTGATATAGACATTTTCTCAATCATAGGCAAATGCAGCTTCAAGCCATCCTCTGCCCAACCCCATCGCCATCCCCAAGACACTCCTTTGTAGAAATTCTTGTGTCTCCACTATGCCACCAGGAAGGTGTCAATATTTTCAACTCTTACTTAGTTTTATCTACCAAGGGGAAGAAAGCTGGCATCCTGCCTATTTAGTTCTGCCCGCCTGTGCCACTGCTCAGGTAGACAAGATGATCTTCCATGGGCGTCAGTAATCTTTAACTACCAAGTCTCATGTGATTCATTTCATTCTCCTCTACCATGTACCAGCATTTTTCCATAGTGAAAAATATACTCTGCCAACAAAACACGCAAATATTTTGCTATCTGCACTATGAAGACCCTACTCCATTTTACATCAGGTAAATGACTCCTTAAAATGTAATTTTCACCCAGAACAATTCCCACGCCCTACATATTTTTCTTCTCCCAAATCTTTCAAAAGCTCTAAGTGGCCATTTTCAAGCCGTTTGCCATTCTCATCCCAAGTTCACAGCACTAATCAGATCCTATAACTGAGCAACTTAGGGGTGACACTGAAAACTCTCTCGTTGCCTAGTGGTGCCTAGGAACTGATTTTGTTGTTTTCTGTATAGGAGACAGCCAACTTCAGAGCTAATCCTCCAGCTGTCGTATGGGTGAAAGGGTCACACATTCTCCCAGAATGCCACTGGGCTCCTCTGGGCACTCATGCCCTGCCCAGCTGTCTTTGAGAAACTTGAAGTCCTGGGAAGAACAGAAGAATCTTGTCAGACAACTGGGTGGTTCTGACGTTGGAGCGTCATGGTAAAGCAGAGATGCCACCATCAGGGCACTCATGTGATGCTGGGCAGCAGGGCCTTCCATGACTTCGCAGAGGTGGGGCCTCCAAGGATCAGGGTAAGATGTTCTTTCTTCTCCCAGCCTGATGTTTTTTAAAAATTCCTAATCAGACAACTCCTTTAATAGGATTCACACTGCCAACCGTAACCTGTTTATGGATCCAGTAACCAAAATGTGTGATTTGAAATTCCCCCAAACAAGAATCTGAGCCACTAGGTTGAGATGAGAAACAGACGTCAAAGGTGAGCAATGCTGTCCGTGTTTGATGCTCAGTGAGGCAATGCACAGTATCTAACTAGAGATATCTCCACTCTCTAAACAAAATCAGTTTTTCCACTGGCTCCCCGTGTGATGCTGACTTAAACCTTCCTGAGTCTCAAGCATCTCATCTTTAAAGAGGTTGACATCTCTTTACTCTGAAAGTCTGGGAGACAAGGGCAAAACCTGGACAGAAGCCACGGGCAGCATACCTGCCCTAAAATCGGTGACCCCACCCTCACAGGCCTGCAGCTTATTAGCTTAAATCCCCCGCCTCCTCCCGAGCCCCACTCTCATCACCTCAGTTCAGCTCTTGTTTATCTATTGTCTCACCTAGAGCAATGGTTCCTGAGTGATCTCTGTGCCCCCAACCAGTGATTCTCAACCAAGGAGCGCTTTTGTTACTCAGGGGACATCTGGCAATACATGGAGACATTTTTGGTTGTCAAGACTGGTGGGATGCTACTGGCATCTACTGGGTTGAAGCCAGGGGTACTGCTAAACATTGGACAATGCACCAGCCAGGCCTCAACAAAGAATTATCCAGCTCAAAAGGTCAACACTTCTGAGGTTGAAAAATTACTCCAGTCATACCGCCTCTCATCTGCCCTCTGCCACCACAAGTGATACAAAACACAATTCCAATCAGGTCATTTCCATGCTTGAAATCCTCCAGTGCCCTCAGGTTAAAGTCTAAAACTCTCCTGCAAGTCATGGAGAACATCATGATCTGGCCCTTTCCTTGCCTTCTGCCTCACCTGTCACTGTTCCCCTATTCCCTCTTCCCCAAGCCACACAAGCAACCAACACAGGTGGACCAGACATCCCATAATTCCCTCTGCCTCTCAGTCTCACCCATTCATTCCTCTGCTCACCAATTCTATGTCAGCTATTCTAATGGGACTAAAAGGGAACTGGAAAAACAAAAGCTTTAATGGTTAGAGTTTTGTTTGTTTTCCAGGAAAAGACTGACAAATTCTTTACACTTCAGTGTGAATTAATTGCTGCTATCTCTCCCCAAATCTATTTGCATCCAACTCTATTATGAACTGAAAAGTTTTCCCCATGAAATAATTCTTGATGTTAAGCTGTAGGTAAAGGAGATCTTTTGGGGACACAGTGACCTGCTCTTTTGAAACTGCCCAGTATCCAGACTTTAAATGATGTGTCTCTCTCATATCGATGTTTCTCTCTCTCCCCTCCCGCTTCTACTCTCTCTAAGAATCAGTGGAATAAAACTCTCTCACTCTCTCTCTCTCTCTCTCTCTCTCTCTCTCTCTCTCTCTCTCACACACACACACACACACACACAATAAATAAATAACTCACTCCTCTAATTCTTTTTTTTTTAATGAAATTAATAGGAGAGATTCGTCTCACCAGGTACCAGCAGCAAGCAAGTATGGTGAGATTCTTTCTGGAATTAAGTCTCTAAAGGCACAAAATAAGAGGCCTAGAAGTGCATATATGATGGTCTTTTAAAAATATAAAAACTTTTGGGTTGAAGTAGATTCTACATATTTTAGCTTGCATCAAAGCTGTCAGACAAGAACTTGTGGAAAAAGGAATAAATGGCTGGAGAAATATGGAAACAGAAAGGGGATAACCAGTATGGAGATACTTGTGATAAATCTTTATACCCACTAATGTAATTGTGATTACAGTCAAAAACTTCACACCCAATAGAGGTTTCGGCAATGATGACAATGTTCTGAGTCTGAGCTGTCCAAGATGGTAGCCATTAGCCCCACGTGACTACTGAGCATTAGAAATATAGCTATCATGGCTGAGAAATTGAGTTTTTAATTTTAACTAATTTAAACTTAGTTTTAAATAGTTTTGTACTGATGAAATCTCTCCAGGAGAAATTGAAAGAACTCTCAATACAATGCAGTCTTCCAGCTGTAAACAGCGCATCTACCAAAAGTACAGTTTCTGACTCACTCCAACCCCCACACCAACCATTACCCAACGTACCCAGAGGTGGGCCTCGCTCCCTCCCCCAGGGTAAGCCTGCAACGATGGCCTCTGGAAAGACACGTACTTACCCTCACCCAGGGGAAGGTCCTCTTCCTGCTCGCTGGGGGAAGGCAGCAAGGGCTGCAGGGGCTCCATGTTAATAATGAGCTGTTTGTTCAAGGAGTGGGAACTGCGACTCTGGGAAATGTTGGTTCTGAAAACAGACAAGCCAGATAGAGTTGGTTTCCATTCAAACACCAGCCCCTCCATCCCAGTCGGCTATGCACATCCCAGCTGGGAACTGCCTCTGGACTCACAATGGGTTGGGCTAGTGAAAGACAGCATAACTTTCAAGACGCATACCCCTTTGGATCCTTAAGGCCCTGACAAAGTGTCCATGTGTCCTAATGTACTTCCCCATATGTCATCAGACTCGGGCACCCTTCCTCTCCCCATGTTCCCTGTCAAAACCAAAGCCAGCCCAGCCAGAGCGGCTCAGTGGTTGAGCATCCACCCATGAATCAGGAGGTCATGGTTGGATTCCCAGTCAGGGCACATGCCTGGGTTGTGGGCTCAGTCCCCAGTAGGGAGTGCAAGAAGCAGGTGATCAATGATACTCTCTCTACGTTGATGTTTGTATCCCTGTCTCCCTCTTCCTTCCTCTCTCTGAAATCAGTAAAAAAACAAAACAAAACAAAAAAACCCATCCTTCAAATATGATGTCAAATGTCTCCTTCCCCTTAACACCCTCTGGGATTGGCCTCACAACACACACTCTCTTTCTCCTTCTCTGCTCACTCGACTCTCCCTTTTACAACTGCCACGTTGGTCACCTCTGACGCTCTGTGATTATGGTTGTACTAATCAGAATGAGCCCCACCTTGATAAACAACTCAGGGCAGAGAGTGACATGTCCATTCTCGTCAGCCTTACAGCACCTTGATGGGCACCCTGAAGGGTATTCAGGTTTGAAACGACTGCAATCCTGGCTCAACATAACCACCATCTCAGACTGACCAGAGTATCCCAGGCCAGCTGATGGGACTGCCTGATACCTGGGCAGGTGTTTCCGTAGGGAGTGGGGGATGGGGCATCGGGGAAGATCAGGACCCAGCCAGGAGATGACACAGCCTTGCCTCACACACATCCTGCTTATTCATGTGACACTCAAGGTCAAGTCAAGCCAATGACTCTCCACAGAGCAAACAACTCAAAACGGAGCCCAGCTGTGTTCTCACCACGGCCCAGCCAAGTCTGTCTGAGAGGGATTCCAGGGCAGTGAGAGTGCCATGCCTGGAACTAGGGCCAAAAAACAACATAGGGCCTGGCAGCAGTGCCCTTATACCCTTCTTGTCATTTGGCAAAGCCAGCATTTATATCCCTCTGTCCATCCCAGAAGCCTCCAGAGCCCCAGGGAGCACCCACTCACCTGTGCACCTCCGGAGGCTCCCTCTGGATTCTGGAACTCGCCTCCACCACCTCTTTGGCAACCTTGCCGCTGCAAAAGACAAAAACACCCGTCTCTGCACAGGCACTCGGCGTGGGAGGGGAGGGCTATGCACAAGCATTTTCTTTAAACTTCACAACTTCAACTGCCTGACCCAGCTCTAGGAGCCCACACCTTCTCTCCCTCCATGTGGGGAAGTTACTATGAAGTTGCATGCAGAGTGCCCATGAGCATAAAAGATGGGTGAAATGGAAAGGGGGGACCAAAACAGGGGAGTAAGCCAAAGTGCACTGATTTATAAGCAAAACATTCAAGTGTCAATGCCTTCCCCCAGCCCCATCATCAAAACGGAACCGTAGGGACTCACCTGTATCGGAATCTACTTCCTTTAAAAAATATCTTGCTGCTGGACACGGTCTTGATCTGACTGGACTTGGCATACCTTTAAGAGAAAGCAAAGCAGTGGTAGTGACATTGGAAAGCCCGGCGGGACACAGTGTGAAGTGTAGGTATCAGATACTTGTGACTGCCAGAAAGAAATAAGCTTTATTGTGTGAGTCGGCGAGCACACACACAAACCTGAAAAAAAAGTTTCACAAAGGAACTGTCAACTCTCACAGTATTTGCAGTCCGATCTTTCCTATGTTCTCTTTTCATTCTTTTTAAATGTTGGTGATCACACACACACACACACACACACACACACACACACACATTCCTGTACCACCCACCACCTCCCCAATTTAGCAGGACCTGACCTTAGGCTGTCTCTGTTAAGGATTTGGGTCTTTGTCCTCAGAACAATAGAAAACTATATTTACAGTCTTTGGCCAAAAAGACCGTTCTCCCTCCACCTCTGCAGACAGGCTGAGCCAGTTTCAAAGGATGAGAGGGAGAGCGAGGTGGACAGCAGAGGGGGCGCAGGCCTGAGGAGGGGGCTCCTGTCAAGGCAGAGCCCAGAGAACATGGAGTAGAAGCCCCAAGGACAGGTGAGACCTCGTGAGAGCCACACCCCAGACTTTTGACACCTGGGACAGACCTGCTGTGCCGACTGCTGGCCAGAGCCAGGTGACAGCCCACACCTGGTAAAGAGGAGAAAAGTCCCCAGGAGGCTGGCTCAATGGAAAATACCCTACTGAGCCTCGTCCTCCTGTGAGGACCCACCTGCTCTGGGTCCCTCTGCCTCCTGCATCCCATCCCTAGAGAGCTGGGGGTGGTCTGGCATTTACCACGGGGCCTGAGAAAAGGGCCATCACCACCTCCCTCTCCCTATCTTCTCAACAGGGCTGTTGCTCCAAGTCCTCGGCAGTCAAAGGAAGAGAAACTTTTAAAGAGCGTCTGTTTGTTTGTTTTCATTGATTTTGTTGTTGCTGTTAGTGTTTACTAGGTTCCTAAGGCTCTTAGTCTGCTAAAAAGATTAAGAGCCTTCACTGGAGTGTTTGAAATTCAAACTCAACTCTGTGCCCAGGTATAGAGGACATCGAAGCCCCCAGGTGTGGAGGGCACAGCAGCTCCAGTGACCCCGCTCTGGGGAGAGGTGGGCGGCCCTGGTCTCCACTGGTTCAGCCTCAGCTCCCACCGTCCCAGCCCCTCAGGGAGGCCGCTGCCTTCTCCTTACACCCAGACGGGTGGGAGGCCTCTGCGCTGCATGGAACATAAACCCTCGAAGTGCCTTGAGAAAACAGGTCAAAAGACACATTTCGCAGGGAAAATGCATCCCTGTCTGAGCAGGATGAGAGGAGGGTGGAACGCGTTGGCCTTTTTCTGGCACCTGGTGGCCCTGTGTGATTATTGGTGTCACTTGATTTGCTCAGAGACACTCTCCCAAGAGCACTACCGCCAACTCCCTGCCCCTCAAGTGCCCAGGTGGCTCCTGATAACATCTGGGTTGAGACCTTCCATGGAATTGTAACAGGGGAGTGTATCTGAGAGCTTGAGCAACATAAACTCCCTGGGAGCTGGGAGACACAGACAGTAGGCTGGAAGGACAAGGATGTGGAAAGAGAAAGTCGGACGTCCCAGACCTGGACGCTATCAGCAGTACCTGCTGGGAGGGATACAAACACTGGTTCTCAGCTCCATCACTACAGTCTCACTCAGCAGGTCAGGAGAGGGGCCGGCAGTTTGCATTGCTACCAAACACCCCAGGCCATGCAAAGGCTACCCACTGGCATTTAAGAACCTCTGAGTTAGGTGTCCTTTTACTTGAAAGAGCGAGGCCCAGCTTCCTACCTGCTTCTGGTCCTGTGACCTAAATCAAGCCAAGTTTTTCTGAGTCCCAGTTGTCCCCAAATATCTTTAAGGGGGGGGGGTTGTTGTAAACCTAATTCATAGAATTCTGAAGAGGATGAAATGAGATTAAATGATTTGAAAGCACCTAGCGTACAACCTGCTCACTATACAGGGGTGGGCAAAGGTAGGTTTACAGTTGTGAGTGCACAAAACACAGTTTATTCTTGTACTATTTTCCATACAAACAACTGTAAACCTACTTTTGCCCCACCCTGTATAATAGTTTCTGTCCCTCTCTCCCTCCCCACCTCCCTCCCTGTCTCCCTAATATCACCCTCAAAACCCCTCCATTGCCTTCTCACTATGGAGCTACCAAAGCCAATTCTCAATCACAAGTTCCTGGGAACCGTGTCAAACACCCTGGACGCTAGTGAAAGCGCCTTCATGCTCTAACTCTAGCTGAGCTCTGCCTCCCAGGCTCTCATGCCAACAAGCCCAGAGCCAAAGTTTTCTTCCCACCAAAGGCAATGAATGCACAACCGAGTTAAAGTAGCAATTCTCTCGCCTCCATCCTTCTTCCCCACCTACCTTCTCCCACTTCCGCCTCCACCTTCCTGTGAAAACCCCAGCATAGAAGCACTGACTCTTCTCAAACATCTGACCTCACAGAGCAATCCAGACAGTCCCCAATTTACCTGACTTGACAACTGTGAGTTCAAATGGTGGCCTAGTCATGACTTACCTTTCAGTTGTCACAGTTCTTCACCACCCCTGATCCCGGGTCTGCCAGGGCAGCCACAGGACCCAGAGACCCATAGCACTAGGGGATTTGCCAGCCCAGCCCTGCCTTTGAACTGTGTTTTAAATGGTGTAATGGATGTGAGATGCGCCATGCATGCAGACAATGCCTGGAGCATGCAAAGTGTTCGCTAAGTGTTGGCATCATATGGTACACGCAGAGCAGCCCTGCAGGAGCACACTCCCCTCGCCCTGCTTCTAACTTTTCTCCTCTGGCACCTGCTGCTGCAGAGGCTGGGCATGGAGGTCAGGTGCTTGGGAGACAATGGGTGGCGCCCTAAGAGGCCACCTCTAGAATTAGTAATACAATTTCCCATTTTAACATGGTTTACAGCTTCTGGAGTAATCATAACAATAACGACATGTTATTATGGAGCACCTACTAAGGGCTGTGCCCCATCCAAAGCACCTTAAACATACTAATTCATTTCTTGCCCACAGCTCTCTCCCAGGAGGAAGCAATCCACATTTTTACATGAGGAAACTGAGGCACAGACGGGTTGTCACTTAACTATGGTCATATGACAGGAGCAGGAGCAACCAGGCTGCAATAGCAAGCCTCCCTGTATTTTTTAAGTAAGGCTTTAGCCATGCAGATTCTCAGGCCTCAAGGGGCATCAGAACCACCTGGCAGGCTTCCGAAAACACACGTTTCTGATTCGATAAGCCTAAGTGCGCCCAGGAATGCATTTCTAACACGTTACAGGGACCCCGAGCTGGTGCAGGGACCCTACTTCGAGAATCACTCCATTAGAGCCCTTAACCCTAGATTGCAAGTTTGTACCATGTGGGAAATTTTTATCACTACCAATATCTAGACCCCCTCAACCATTTCTGAATTTTTCAAAATAACAGCTTTATTGAGATATAATTCACATACCATAAGGTTTACCCTTTTAGATTGTACACTTCAGTGGTGTTCAGTGTAATTCACAAAGCTAAACACTCATCAAGAAATACATTCATCACCCCAAAGATAACTGTCCTATAGCCATTGGCAATCATTTCCTGTTTCCCTTCCATGCCAGCACAGTGCACGGCACAAAGCAGATGATGATCTGAATGGAAACACCAGTGAGGGAGCCGCTGAACCCATCGGTGTGGCCCGTGTGCCTTCGGGGAACTAGCCCCCAGCCATGGCGAGCTCCGGTGCTCTGGGGGTGGAGCACCTAGAAAACACAGGGCATAAAGGAAGCTCTGAAATGTGACTAAGTCTGTGTCAGGGATCCCGTGTGCTTTGAAGCAGGAGGGAAAGTCAGAGTTTCTGCTTCTGGGCTCTGTTCCCAGCAGCAGAGCTCAGAGCCAGGGCTTTCAAACCTCATCGGTGGCCCCTGGCCAGCTGACATCGAGCAGCGCATTCATGAGGTGAAAGCACACTTGGGAATTCTTGGCCTCCGGGCCTCCCTCTTCCCATGGCAGGTGAAGTGGAAAGGAGGGACAAACACCCCAATCCAGGAAACAAGATCGGGGCCTTGCTCTGCCAGCCGAAAGCGGTAAACACAGTGCCAGTGGGGCAGGCTGGAAGCAGGGCCGGGACTTCTGCCCGGGAAGGGGATGGTGCTGTGGAGGAAGCAGGCGCCCTCCCTGAGGTTAACAGAATCAGAGCCCTTCAGAATCAAACAGACTGGGCTCTGCAACCAACTGGCACTCCAGAAACCTCCATTGCTAATGGAGGGGGTAGTAGTGGCAGTCACAGCAGCTGCTATCATTTATTGATGGTTCATGTTGCCTGGCAGAACCAAACACTGCAAGGCAGGTATTACCGATCACATTTCACAGATGAAAAATAAAGATGAGGCTCAAAGAGTTCAAGTGCTTTGCTCCAGACCACACTGCTAGGAAGTGACAGAGACAAGATTTAAAGCCAAGAAGCCCACACTCATTAACACCAGGCCATAGTGAGGGAAGCAAAGCAGGCCTGAGTCCTGCCCCTCCAGTCTACAGATGAGAAGGCTGGGCCAGCGAGGTCACACAGCTGGCTCAGAATAAGCAACATCTTTCCCTCTTCCTAAGGAACAGGTATGGTTAAGGAACAAAAGCTTCTGGGAAATCCCAGGTCAGTATAAATATTAGGGATTAGGAGACCTAGTAATTGAGAGGGACAGCCTGGCCTAACACCAGCAGAGGTGCTGATGCAAAGACTTGGTCAACTCTGCACAGTGCCACCGTGCTCAGCTACACTCCCGGCCACCTGAGGCATTCACAGACAACTGGAAGTGACTTCTCTGACATGCCTAGTTGGCCCATTCAATGACAGAATTATAAGACAGACCTCACTGCTTGATGCCAGCTAATGACTGTACCCCAACATGTGCAAAACAGATTCCCCAAATTGGAGTTTCTTCTCTCCTCTCCTTCTCTCGCTCTTCTCCGTTCAGTTCTGGTTTTGCCTTTGGCTCCATCTACCAACTGAATCCCTCACACAGGATAAAAAAGCATGTGTGCAAAACAACCAATTAATGTCTTGAGTTATTCCTTGGTAGAGATCCCATGATTACACCAAAGGATCTTCAAGGCCATGCTGCTTCCACGTAGGACTTTCTGACTTGGCTCTAAAAGCCTGTCTGCTGGGGGTTCTTTGCTACTCCCTCCCCCGCCCTTACACTGGTCTGTGGGTCAGTAGCAATCAACCCCACCTAGCATTCCTCTGGCACCTCGTTCATGATGGTCAAGCTCTCTGTATCTGGCTCCAAGATCTCCTGGCCTTTCATCACCTCCCTTTCTATTTCATTCTACCCTCTGCTCCAGCCTTGTGTAACTGCTCATCTTCTCCATTTTGTCTTTTCCTCCCCACCATGCTCCCTTACTCAGAATGTCCTCCCTCCAACTTAAAGACCCTTCCTTCCAATTCCTAGCTCCCCCCACAGTGAGACTCACCCCTCCTGCACTGCCCTCTAGCATTTTATTTGCATTTCCTTTTTAGTGTGCATCATGAACTACAAATCTCCTGGCACAAGAGCCATACCTTATCAACTTGATTCATTAATTCTTTTTTGAATGCTGGGGGTCTTTAGGGAATACAAATATAAACAGAACCTAGTTCCTATCATCAGAGAGATCAGATCTAATAAAGATATAAAATATACAAAAAAAATGTCATATCTTTATTTTTTATCTTGTTTTGGCTGTGTTTCAAGACTATCTATTAACTCCCTCATCTGCAAGAAAATATCCATTCAAAAATAATTAACTAAATGTCTCTCAATTATTATTTGATAGGAACTAGATGATTTCATTAACAGATGAACAGAAGAGTTCCAAAAGCTTAGGCTCCAAAAACAATTTGTCAGGTTCTCAAAAAGTTAAATATAGAGTTACCCTATGACCCCAAAGTTACACTCCCAGGTATAAACCTAAGAGAACTGTCCACAGAAAAAAATTACATGGATATTCATAGCAACATCATTCACAATACCCAAAAAGAGGGAGCAACCCAAATGTCCATCAACTAATGAATGAATAAACAAAATGTGGTATATATAAACAATGGAGTATTATTCAGCCATAAGAAGAAATTAAGTACTGCTGCATGCTACAACATGTTTAAACCTTGAAAACATTATCTAAGTGAAAGAAGTTGGGCACAAAAGGCCATGTAAGTTTATAATTCCATTTATAGGGAAAGTGCAAAATAGGTAAGCCCATAGACATAGAAAGTAGATTAGTGGTAGCTAAGGTCTGGAGAGAGTTGGAGAAAGGGTGTGGCTGCAAATGAGTCAGGGTTTCTTTTAGGGTTGATAAAAATGTTCTAGAATTAGATAGTAGTGATGGTTGTATCACTTCATGAATTAGATGAAAAACCACTGAATTATACTTTAAAAGGGTGTATTTCATGGTATGTGTTATCTCAATTTTAAAATAACTTATTAAAAAATGTTTAGACTCCAACTAAAGACTGAGAGGACCAATCCTTTTGCATTTCCTTTTTCTCAGCTCT
Source organism: Myotis nattereri (assembly GCF_964212035.1). Lineage (NCBI taxonomy): Eukaryota > Metazoa > Chordata > Mammalia > Chiroptera > Vespertilionidae > Myotis > Myotis nattereri. Next base: position 49,421,136 of record NC_138087.1, read on the forward strand.
CATGTGGATGGAGGGGTCTAGGCATGCTAATTTTTCAAAGGCCACTGGGTACCCATTTTAACCAGTCATCAAACACTGCAAGGAGCACACAGATGCCTTGAGGTGGAGATGATTGTGGGGGGAAATCCACTGATCTTTATCACCACTTCCTGTCACTACTAGAAGCACCACATGTTGTGGATCAACTCACCCAAGGGTTTTCAAATTATGCTCAGGGTTTTCCCAGGATTGATGGGTTTCCTGGGATATGGGATTCTGTCTGCTGGGGGTTCTTTGCTAATCCCTCCCCTTCCCTTACACTTGTCTGTGGGTCAATACCAATCAACCCCACCTAGCATTCCTCTGGTACCTCTTTCCTGATGGCTGAGCCCTCTGTATGTGGGAAAATCCCAGGAAAACTGGGACAACTGGTCACCCAAGCTCCTGAGAATGGCAAGAAATGGATGAATGGTTTCCTGTCCCCAATCTTAATTCTGGTCCCCACCAACAACCACAGCTTCTCTATTTTTATCTCTTTTATGTACTGGACTTTGCCTACAGAGTTCTGTGGCTAAAAGGGGTTTGTAAATTATTATCCAAGCTATCATTCTCTTAAAGATCTTCATTAGCCAAAGCCCAGAAAGTTCAGAGACTCAGCATTTTTCAGGGAAATGAGTCTAATGAGGAAGACAGAATCTCAGTGGTGGGGGCAGGGAGAGAGGCTGAGAAAAACCACCTGGGTGGGCTCCAGGAGTCGGTGGTGCTGATACTCTGGCATGCGGGATTAGGTTCTTGACTATATCGATAACCACTGCTCTTCCAATCGGTAAGTCTGTCTCAAAGAGGAGAAGCTGGAACTCAGTGGAAAGATCCTAAATTTGAACCTCTTTGGAAACCTGACAGCTTTATGCATGGTTTCTGAAGTCCTGTCCAGCCATCACTGCCTTTCTGTGATCCCGGACTCTGATGGCATTCCACCCATGAACCTTTGGCTCCCATCTCTATATACTCAAGGCTTCTAACTATGAACACATGAGACTCTCTGCCAAAAATTTCTCTTTCCAGTTGTGAGAGTACATTCAGTCCAAGCTGAGAGTAAGCCAGAAGTGCCAGAGAGTATAACTCCACCCTCTAAAGTGGCCCTTAACCAAAATGAATGAAGAATTGGTAGATAAACAGCCCAGCCTCTTTGCTGGTCAGTGGGTGAAATTTGAGGCCTGTTCTGCAGTCTGCCAGAGCTCCCCTGCAGAGTGGAGCGCAGCTGCCCACAGAGTGACCTGCTCAATAGCGCCCATCTACATGGCTTGCTTTCCCACCTCCCTTGCCCACTCCCCAATTGGTATGTTTAGTGATCATATCCCAGAAAAACCACTTGCACTAAACTCTTCTCAAGGTCTGTTTCTGAGCAAGAAAGCCAACCAAAAGTAGGTCCTGTGACATGTTGAATGGAAATAGAAATGACAAAACAACAAGCAACCCACCGCAATTCTATGGGAAACACCCAACCTGGAGCTCAGGACTTGCTCGGGTCAACAGTGATAGGAGACACCCTGAACAATGCACCAAATTCATTATTCACTTAAATATAATAAAAAGGACTATATTAAAAGAAATGAACATGGAACTATTTGCAAAACATTAAGGGTTCCATGGGTGTTTTAAAGTCTATGATTAAATGAATAAAAGCTGCTTACTTATAAAAGGCCTGGTTCTCCACCCCACACTTCCAGAGATGTTTGCAGGCAGCTGGTGTTGAGGTATGGAATGCCAACATGGCTTTTTTCTAATAAAAAAGAACAAAACAAAAAAGGGCATGTTAAACACAGTTTATGTTTTTTATCTTTTTCTTTCAAGTCGCTTGCGTACCACTATGTTCTTAAAAGTGTTGTTGAGATGGTATTCTCCCTTTTGCAGACATCACTAATCTGACGAGGCCCTGTTTCTGATCAACAGTAGCCTCATAATCTTCAAGTCTCCAGGCATTTATCACCTCTCAATCCGACTTGGATTAGTTCAAAAATGTGTCTGCCCACCTTGAACAACTAGTGCTTGAACTGAAAACTAGGGTCAGGAGATTCTGCAGACCTCCAGATCTAGCTCTGAGGCTCAAAGTGTCAGTATCCGCCTCCTCCCAAATGTGTTTCCTGGTAAACACAACCTATGTCTGGTGACTCCTTTATTTTAAGATTCTTGGATCTTATAGACTTTGCTTATAAAACTCTAGCCATCACTGGTTGTTACAAGCTTCGTAAATATTCTTCAGTTGTCTCATGAATCTGTATTTTGGCAAATTACAGAGGTCAGGGGAAATCCAGTTGCTAAATCTCAAGTCTATCTCAGTCTATTTTTTACACAGGGGTACTCACTCAGCATGGTTTACTGACTTTATTCTTAAACTAGAGGCCCAATGCACGAATTTGTGCACATTGAAAGGAAATTAATTAAAAGACATGCTTTAATATCTCTATTCGCCCTTTCTCTATAACAGAAATGTCAACCAAATTCACAATCGACAATAACAGATCAAAACACATGCATGCGATTGGCGCCAAGAGCTTTATATGTATCACTCATGCGTGAGTCAGCTTAGCCTTTTATAGATATAGAATAAACTTGCTTAATTAGACCTGCTTTCTGATTTAGCTAAACTTTTTCCACCCAGTGAAGCACCTCAACTTCCCTTTCAGGTAACTGTCAGCAACACAGCAATAAATATCACCGCAAAGCAGATTATTATTGTAGATCACGCAGGGAGAAAAAAGGGTAAAATATTTAACTGCATCCGTGTTTGACTATATTCTTCACAGTGAGAAAACCTAAAGTCATTTTCAAGGTCCACCATTTCTTACTTCTTTTCAGTCGGGTCAAGTTTCTAAGTTTTCTAAATCTCCATTTTCCAGCTAATGAAAAGAAAATAGGATTCCACTGAGTCTCCTATCTACCTACTCCAGGACTTCTGTGAGGATCAAATGAGATGAGGCACAGGAAAATGCTTCACAGACATTTGGTTACATTGTAAAGTGTTTCCACCTAGCTATAAAGCAAGTCGTGTTCCTGGGCTGAAGAAACTGCAAGGAGGCTAGTCGCTAGGGAGAAAAGCTGGGCGTTGCTACGTGACATCATTACTCGGACTGTTGGACACTTAGCATATTAGCCTTTTATATATATAGATGTTCAAACCCAGTGTTTATTTGTTTACCTCTCAAATATTCTAAGCATATGGCTTCCATTATAACCACAAACTTTAAAGTCATGATCTTTGGGGGCTATAATGCCAAAGGCACATCTTATGCATTAATCTCTCTCATGGGCATGCACATGCACACTCACACTCACATAAAAACAGAGTTAGAAAAGCAGTATCTGACCTCCTTCTGGGTGCCAATCACATAAAATGTCTTCCCTTCAAACTTCAATTTGCAGACATCTGGCCTAAGAAAAGAAAATCTCTTTGGGTGAGAAAGAAAATAAAGTGGCAACTGACGCAGGTACCCGGATTCCCACGGGAATGCAGCTGGCTCACAAATGCCAGGTAGACTGCACTGAAACAAGACAGTATCTGACCATCGGTGAAGGCCCAATGAGCAGGGAAAAGCCTCAAGAGAATTATACAGCAATGTTCTTCCCAAGAGAATATCCCCAGGCAGCTCAGAACTAGTTATTCCATTTTTTACAGGTGAGCTGCACCTTACTTCCAAGGAGCTCTCAAGGTCCCATAAACATGAATGACTCTAGCAACATGAAGGGGCCAGCCCACTGTGTGAGGCAGGAAGAATGTGGTTATTTCAAATTCAGTTAATAAAATAACATGGTTTCACAATATCTGTTCCCTCATCCATCTCAAAGAAGCACACACACCACACTGTGAAATTCTCATTCCTGTTCTCCCTGTTTATAGAAGTGTATTTCATCATATATTGAGACGCTCAGAATTGGGAGGACAGTTTGATGAATGGGCATCTGAAAGAGCTGCTTGATTAAAATCTGCCTGAAATGTAGACCCCAGGTCACCTTCTTGGTGAGAAAATATGTGTGAAGAGAGGACTCTATTTTTATTCCTTTGATCTCATTCCTCAGATAGTGATGCAGGCCCCCCCGCTTTTCCTCGGGAGGGTGGGAGGGGGAGAACAGTGAGGGCACATTAAGTTGTTTTAATTTAGGTAGAGGATTTTCAAGGGTGACAAAATGGATGTTTAAAAAACACACAAAGATTAAGAAAAGAAAATTTGTTTCAGTAACAATACATAGCTCTTAGAAATACACGTGCCTAGCAAAGGCTGGGAAGAATGAGGTTGGCATCAGTACCCACCAGGAGGTAGAACCCAGAAACAAATGCTTGTCCTTCCCAACTCTTCAATGCAGAGGAAAAACTGAGGTCCAAACAAGGGAGAGACCTGCAATAAATCTGCACTTGAGATGTGTCCAGTTCTAACTCCAGAGCTCAAGCAATTCAAAGCCTGCAAATCTAACATCCTAGGGTGGGATGGGAGAAGTCCCCAGATTACCCGTGCTCCCCAAAGTCAGTAGGGAACTTATTCTGGAACATTGTTGAAAGTATGAATTGAGTAAAAGACTAATACAGACAGGGCAAGGAAGATAGAGAAATTGGGCATCGTAGAGAGGGCTGATCATGACAAAGAGCAGAAGGTGGAAGGAGAGGAGTGGGCATTAGCTGACTAATGCTAATCTAGCAGAGAGGGTTTGAAAGAAAGGGGGTGTCAAGAGGAGAAGGTGGGGAGGGCTACTTTATAACGAGGTGCCAAAGGAAATCCTGAAGCCATAGAACCATGAACTGATGTTCAGGCAAGTGCAAGAGAGCATTTCCAACCCAGGACTGAGAATAGATGCCTGCTGGCCCATCAAGAAGAACTTCAGATTCAAGTGCTCAAGCCAAAGGAGTGAGCCTGCCACCCAGAGAGACACAGCAGGGGTGACACACTTGTCAGGGACCATCAGAGAGGGAACTGAATTGAGCTAAAGGTATTAACAATACTAAACCTTTCCAATATTCCATCACACATATAATGTTCAGCCTTCTCCACTCTTCACCAGAACCATTTTGCTCTTTGACTGGACAGAATAGGTGCTGCGGGTCACCCACCCCACTCCATCCTTCCACTTATTTATTGACATAACCTAAGCTTTATTCTTCCTCAAGGTCATGTGTCTATGCAGATCCTGCTCTTCCCAGTCCCAAGGGGGTGAATCAGGAGTTCCCATTCTTCTGGGAAGGATTGGCTTACGTAGGCACATGCGACCCAATCCTGACCAATTGGATACACAGAAAGTCTCCCACAGGACTTCGGAAAAGGTTATCCCTGCTTTAATAGCAGACACGTGGAAGACTGCTCTCCTCCAGGCTTGGGTGCTGCTGTGTGAAGATGTAAAGGCCACAGTTGCACACATGACCATGCCATTTTATGAGCCTGGAGACAAAAGCTACCACCCTGTAATGGCAAAGAAGAAAATGGAAAGACCCAAGTCCTAAATAGTGTTGTTGGGCAGTTAAGTTAAAGGATCTAGGAACTGTCCAATCTCTGCAACTTACTATGAGCTAATCAGTCCTCCTATTTGTAAGCCATTGAGAGCAGCCATTACTGTTGCTCTGACCAAAAGCATCTTTACTGATACACTGGATAACAGAAAGTAAGTCTGCAGCAGGATTCAACAGAACAGAGAGAAATGAATGGGAGGGGCTGGATCCCGAGTTGCTCAAAGGAACTTGAGCCTTTACCCAGCCTGACCTACCCCCTGGTCACAGCTCTGGTCAGTAAAGAAGCTACTGGTGCAGAAACAATAGACACCCTCTCTCTGGAGACAGAACCTCTGAACTCAGATACATCCCAGGTCCTCTGAGTGGACACCTCAGCTGGATAAATCTGATTCCCTCCTAAGACAGGGCTACCTAGATTGGGTTTCATTTATAGACAACAAATCCCTTTGTAATGAGGTTCCAAGGAAAATAAATGAATACCAGGTACTCTATCTGACATTTAAAAAAAAAAAAGTCAAAGGTGGTGAATAAAAACAAGATTAAGAAAAACGATAAGCCAGTTTTCCAAAGAAGCACTCACCATTTTATCAAATGGGTTCTCTTATTTCCCTGAAATACCACAAAGCCTGCAGCAGTGAATCCCAAAAATGTTGTTGTGCCTGTTGAATCCTGAAAAAAAAAAAAAAAATATTTGGGTTGAGGAATATAAAATCTATATATATAAAACCCTAATATGCTAATAGACCAAACGGCAGAACAACCAAACAACCGAACAGCCAAACATCTGGTCACTATGACGTGAGCTGACCACCAGGGGGCACGCGTGGAACATGGCGGGTATTGGCAGCAGGCGGCAAAGTGTGGAATATGGCAGTCATTGGCCAAGGTGGCATGGTGGAGCAGGTGAGTGGGGGCACCAGACCAAGGTGGGGCGCCGGTCCCTATCATTGGGGAGCCTATGGTGGTTACTGAAAATTCTTTGCTCCCACACACCGTGGCCCCACCTGGTGCTCACACCTGCTGCTGGCACCAGGCCGGCTCGCATCCTCTGCTGGCACCGGCCCCGATCACTTGGTGCCATCAGCAGGTGTAAACGGCTGCGGCTGCTGGCCCTGATCACCCCTGAGGGCTTCTCCACCTCCTGCTGCTCTTGAGGGGCAATTGAGGCTGCAGCTGCTGCTCACACCCACTGAGAGCGCTGGCCATGCTCTCACCCACTGCTGGCGCCAGCCCCAATCGTTCCACACTGTCAGCAGTCAGTGGATGGGAACAGCAGTGGCAGGAGCAGGGCTGCCAGCAGACAGGGGACCAGGGGCCACAGCAGGAGGGGCTGGGCAGGGGCGCAGAGGATGGGCCAAGACCCGCCCCTCCCTGTGCCCACTGCAACCTCGTGGCCCACAGTTCCTTTCGAGGTGCATGAATTCGTGTACTGGCCCCTAGTAAATGATAAGTGATATGCTTATTCATCCTCACCCTGGATTCATTTCAGGTAATTCTAATGATTGTAAAAATAAACTGAGTTTCTGAGATGGGATTTCCAAGGCAACTACTTCTAAAATCTGGGTGAGGTCCAGGCATATGTAGCTTTTCCCTATAAGGAACAGACCCTCTGCCTCTGCAGGGACCTCCTGGGAAAGTACAGATGAGTCCTAAACCACTGTGTATCTACTTCCAAATGCCTTTTGGGGCCGCCTGAGTTCTCAGATCTTCCCTGTAATGTGGACAAACTGTTCTTGGTTGTCATTAGCCCTGAAACCAAAGATGCTATGAAACCAAAGCCCTGAGCATCTAATTGAGTTGATTCAATCCTACACAGGATTTCCGGCAATTTTAATATAAAGATATTTCCTACTTCGCTTCCAGTCTCTACCAGGAGAACTAAGCATTGATAAATAAAGGCAAAGGAACAACAACAAGTCTAGTCACTCTCCAAGTAATAAATAAACAGAGAGGCTAAGGTTTGTAGATAAAACCTAATTCACTAAATGGAATAATCTGATTTATATCACGACTAGAAAGGGGCATCTGGCAAATATCCTAAAATAACTGTGGGGAGACCACAAGATGCATGTGCCAGTGTGGACAACTACCACCGGCTCTTGGCCTCAGCTACATGCTGGAATCCTCTGGAGAGCCTGGTCTGCACCCCAAGAGATCCTGATGGAACCGGGCAGCAGGAGTTTAGGAGCTCTTCACCTGCCTTTCATGAGGAGCCTGAGCCTAGAGCTATAGGACTGGCACTTGACCAAATACAACTATCTGTTCCCATCTGAGTCAAGAAGTGTTCTGATAAGACTCAAAAATTACCTTCAAGAGCCTGGCAGACATAAATGCTTAGTTTAGGACTTGGGTTAGTGCCTGGTTAATGCACACTTAGTTTAACATATGGAAAGGAGAATGTTCTCATAAAACATTTCTGGAAAATGTGTGCATGAGCATCACCTTGGGAACTTGTTTAAAAGGCTGATTTGCCAGCTGCATCCCAGGGATTCTGCATCAGTAGCTCTGGGGTGGGCCCAGGTAATTCTGATACACTTGGTCTGGGTTTCATGCTTGAGAGAAAGACTGTGAAATAACAGGAGTAAAGGAAAAAGAAAAACAAATACTACTGATGTCAAAGTATAATTGTAAATCTTTTCTTTCACTTTCTTAATTTTTTAAGATTGCATTCTTGCTAGCAATGGCCTTAAAAATAAATGTTAGGACCCATTTCTTTACCCAAATGCGACTGGATAGTAAGTCCTAAATGTTAGCACTTCTCAGGGGTAAAACCGTCCACTTGATGGGTGAATGAATCCATGTATGTGAATGTAGGAATATGTGGCTACTACATAGCAATTAGCAAAAAATTTGTTAGAGTCCAATGGTGAGAACCAACTACCAAAACATGTGACTGCAGCCCCCTGTTGGCCCTTCCAGTTGGTGCTGTGGGTTAGGCTGCGGAAATATCCTCGGAGGGGTCTGCCAGGCATACACAACAATTAACTCTTTTGGGGGAACACAATCTTTAAATATCAACCTGTGAGGGGCATTACCTTGCATGGGTGAGGATCCACCCCATAGGTTTCCAAAGTGTGAGCTTTCAGGAGTAAGTTAAATTCAGCAACCGGTGGGCTCTGGCCTCTAAAATCACACACAAAAAATTAGGGAGTTAATATGTAAACTAACAGAAACATGGAGTCACTTCATTCCATAAAATGTGATATCCTAAACTAAGTAAAGAGCGAAATCCCTGCACAAATAATAATCAGTAAGACTGATCATCATTCCTCACTGAGAGGAGCCCTCTGCCAAGGAATCTGAGCTCTTGTTCCCTGGCTGATGGCTCCATAATAAACTCGCAAGCACTCGGAGGACACCAGTGACTGTACACTTAATCAAGGTTATCAAGTTGCCAATAAGTAGGCCCTTGGAAATGCAATCTTAATATGAAATAAAACGCGGCATCTGTTCTTTCCAACTTACTTAAAAAGATTACCGGGGTAAGAGACATTCCTTCTTGCTCAGGGTAGAAAGTGACAATCCTGTCACCCCATCAACAAGCCTAAACAGAGCCATCTGCGTAAGAAAGAACCGTCAACCTTTCCACTGGAAAGCTCTGAGTTTTGAAAGGAAATCTCAGCCACTAGTCCCAGCACTGTCCTCCAGGGGGTACACAAGGTCTTGGCCTCAAGGGTAGAAGAGGGCTACAAATAGAGATGCTGTGAAAAGCCCTCCTGGGGCTGACTTCCATACCAGGACTGTGCAGCATTCAAAGACTCTTTGGCTGACATTAATGTCCCACATGTATCTTAGAGCATCTGAACTATTCCCCAAGGGTGAATACATAACCCTAACCACCAAGAAGAATGAGTTACAGAGAACAACAGGGATTCATTTTTATTTTCAAAGGGTAAAACGTAGTGATATATATAAAGAACATTTATAAAAGCAAAAGGAGAGCATGAATAACCCCCAGTTCAGCAGAGAGTGCAAAATGGAGTGAAGTGACCTGGGAGGGACACAGAGGAGACTTCAAAGCATTTGGTAGCATTCCAATTCATAAGCAGAGTTAGGGTCATGGGTATTTCTCCAACTATTCTTTAAATTATACATATATGACATACACTGTCTTGTAGAGTCTTTTATGTATTATATATTTTGCAATTATTAAAAGAAACAGCTCCTGGCTTTTAAGTAAAAGAATTACTGGATGAAATATTATGTAATCTAAAAGCACACTGAACTAAACAGAATTGATCAGGATTATAATAAATGTATGTGCAGAGCTGTCTTTCATTAAAACCTACTGATCCAACCAACATATAATTGTTTCTATTACCAAGCAATATATCTTTTTCACCTACTATTTATAAAGGAGGAATTATTTTTTTAAAATATATTTTGTATTGATTTCAGAAAAGAAGAGAGAGGGAGATCAAGATAGAAACACCAATGATAAGAGAGAACCATTGATCGGAGGCCTCCTGCACACCCCCTACTGGAGAATAAAACCCTCAATCCAGGCTTGTGGCCTGACCAGGAATCAAACCATGACTTCCTGGTTCATAGGTTGATGCCCTCCCTGGTCAGATGGGTCCGTTGGTTGGAGAGTTGTCCCATACACCAAAAGGTTTGATTCCCTATCAAGACACATACCTAGGTTTCAGGTTAAATCCCCCAATCAGAGTATGGGAGGCAATCTCTCTCTCTCTCTCTCTCTCTCTCTCTCTCTCTCTCTCTCTCTCTCTCCCCCCCCCCCCTTCCCCTGCCTTCCTCTTTCTCTAAAAATCAATGAAAACATATCCTCCGAGGAGGATTAAAAAATAGAATGGCCTTTCATTTTTCAATGGTTTAAAACAAATGAAGAATAGCATCTCATGACCCATGAAGACTTATATGGTATTCAAATTTCAGTGTCAATAATGTTTTATTGAAATATGGCCACATCCATTCATTTGCATACTGTCTAAGGGTGCTGTCATGCTACAATGGCAAAACTGAGTAGTGGCAACAGACACTATATGTCCTGCAAAATCTAAAATATTTACTAAATGGCCTAGTGCAAAAAAAGTTCACTGAACCCTAATCTAGGAACTGAAGTTATGTCTCTTTGAGTCCATAAGATGAACATAGAAATAGAACCTACCTCCAAGATTTGGTAAAGATTAAGCCATTCACAGATATAACAGCTACAGTAGAGCCTGGCACAGAGCATTTGTTCTCCTCAGCCCTGCCATGAGTGATAGAAATATGACATTGGGGGAAATGTCAGGAAGCACACTGAGGTTTGCAAAACAAAGGCCCCTCTTTAAAATAAAAGTCCTCAAATCATTATTGTTTGCTTTGGATTTGCCTGCAGATCTCCGTTGGCTAAGCATTTAAAAGATTGAATCTAAAAAGTCATACACAGAGAAAGGCCAACTACATATGTTCAGAGAAGGGGGTTCAAAGCCGAAGGAGGGAAGGTGGACACCCAATCGCACTAGAAACTCTTGTGTCCCCCGCACTCACTGAGGAAGAACACATTTAATGATCGGGTTTTCAGGAAGATGCCAAGATCAATGAAACAGAAATGCTTTGTTTTATTCCCTCAAATCCCTCGCTGGACATTTGTTTCTGGCATAAAGTCTGTTGGGTAATGGAAAATAATGATTTTCTAGCCTTTAAATCTTGCACCAGGAACTGTTCTAAGGTTAATAGTGTCTCTAATGAGACATTTGGAAACAAAAACAGTGATTAGTTGAATTATATTTTAAGAACTAACAATTCTCTGAAGATATGCTTCTATGATAAATTAGGTGAGGTCAAGTCATTATGTATTTAACTATACAGCTCCCTCCTGCCCATCTTGAGTACTTTTTGCCAAAGAAGACCACTCTCTCTCTCGTTGATCTGCCTTTAGCATTCCATTATGCTGAGTACAAAAACACACAGTGTCCCAAAAATAAATACAAATTATTAGTGGACATTAGTTGTGGAATGAGGTGTGGATCTTGCCGGGAATGACCTGCACTGCTTGGGGCACATTTGGCAGGGAAGGGGGTGGATTTGACTCCACCTGATCCATCCGGGTCTATGAGCTCCAGAATTCAACTCTTGGGTAGAAAACTCTTCTACCACAAAGCAGTATTCTCAACTTGAGTTAGGTTGGCTTTTGCTGCAACTTGGTTGCAACTTCAGTTAGATTTTGCTCACTACTGACTTCAAATGTGTGAGTATCTCAGGACTGGCCCTGTGGCAGGGCTTGGGATCTTAGCACCCATGAGACTCCGCAGAACTCTCTAAATTTCATGGCCTGTCAACTTTTTTTTTTTCCAATTAAATCTTTATTGTTCAGATTATTACATTTGTTCCTCTTTTTTTCCCCCCCATAACTCCCCTCCTCCCAGTTCCCGCCCCACCCTCCGCCCTCACTCCCCACCCACTGTCCTCATCCATAGGTGCATGATTTTTGTCCAGTCTCTTCCCGCATCTCCCACACCCCTTTCCCCCCCCAAGAATAGTCAGTCCATTCCCTTCCTATGCCCCTGATTCTATTATAATCACCAGTTCATTCTGTTCATCAGATTATTTATTCACTTGATTCTTAGATTCACTTGTTGATAGATGCATATTTGTTGTTCATAATTTGTATCTTTACCTTTTTCTTCCTCTTCCTCTTCTTAAAGGATACCTTTCAGCATTTCATATAATCCTGGTTTGGTGGTGATGAACTCCTTTAGCTTTTCCTTATCTGTGAAGCTCTTTATCTGACCTTCAATTCTGAACGATAGCTTTGCTGGATAAAGTAATCTTGGTTGTAGGTTCTTGGTATTCATCACTTTGAATATTTCTTGCCACTCCCTTCTGGCCTGCAAAGTTTCTGTTGAGAAATCAGCTGACAGTCGTATGGGTATTCCCTTGTAGGTAACTGAGTTTCTTTCTCTTGCTGTTTTTAAGATTCTCTCTTTATCTTTTGCTCTTGGCATTTTAATGATGATGTGTCTTGGTGTGGTCCTCTTTGGATTCCTTTTGTTTGGGGTTCTCCGCGCTTCTTGGACCTGTAAGTCCATTTCTTTCACCAGGTGGGGGAAGTTTTCTGTCATTATTTCTTCAAATAGGTTTTCAATATCTTGCTCTCTCTCATCTTCTGGCACCCCTATAATTCTGATGTTGGTATGCTTGAAGCTGTCCCAGAGGCTCCTTACACTATCCTCGCATTTTTGGATTCTTTTTTCATTTTGCTTTTCCGGTTGGGTGTTTTTTGCTTCCTCGCATTTCAAATCATTGACTTGATTCTTGCGCTCCTCTGGTCTGCTGTCGGGAGTCTGTATAATATTCGTTATTTCAGTCCGTGTATGCTTAATTTCTAGTTGGTTCCCCAATATAAGATCGAGGGTCTCATTAGTTTTCTTGTAGATCTCATTAAGTTTATCGGTGGCTTCTAAATAGTTCTTGAGAGACCTTAAAAGTGTGGTTCTGAACTCTAGATCTTCCATTGACAATTTTGTCCTGTTTCTTTGTCTCTGCATTTTGTTATGCTTTCTTGGTGCACCCCCTAGTGGTCTTTGTTCGCAGTCTTATAGTTAAATCTTGATTGTTGTAGCTAATTCCAGGGAGGGTTTGACCTCCAGGCCAAGTGGCTATGAGAATCAGCTGTGTCAGCAGTGAGAGAACTTCTGTCCTCTAGGGAGGTGCTAATCTAGCCTTTGCCTGAGGCTATCCGGCAAATGCCTCTGTGCAGGGCTTGGGCGGGGCGGGTCGCACAGGATCAACAGGGTGGGCCAGAGAGAGCAGTTATGGCGGCTCTCAGTCCCGTCCCCAGGGGCTCTGCCTCTCTGAGTCCCAGCAACGGCTGCAAACCTCGGAGAGAAAGCTGCACTCGCTCTGACCGAAGCCAGACAGTCCCGCTTCTCCCGTTTGAGTCTGGGTCCCTAAAGACTCGCCTGTATCTGGAGCTCAGAGTCTGCGACTCCCTCCAGATTGAAAACGCCAACCGCGCCTTCCGCTGCCAGCCCGCTCGCGCACTCCGCACCTCAGAATTTGACTTCAGCACTGCGCCTCCTCTGAGTGTCTGTATGCGTTTCTCTTTCCTCCTAGTTGTAGGACTTCCACTCAGCCAGCGTTCCTGTGGTTCTGGGTGATGTCCCTTCCGTTTTTTGGTTTCACTTTTGAAGTAGTTGTTCAAAGCAGCAAACTCCGGCGTTAACCTATGCCGCCATCTTGGTTCTCGCCTGTCAACTTTTTGAGCTGCAGAGCATCTCCTTTGCTCTTTCGTATCACCCCTGGCTCTCTGCACTTTGATCTTTTTTCCTCCCTGTGGTCCTGTCCCCACCATTGGCAAGAGCTGCCCAGCCCTGGCCAAAGGTCTGGAGTGTCTCAGAGGGATTTCATTCAGCTCTCCTGTCCTGTCCAACTTCAGCACATGGCCCCTCTTCACCCAGTGAAGGCTGGGGCCAAATGGTGGTAGGAAAGTGCAACTCACTCTATAACTGGATTCTTTGGGGTTCCCATCAGTCAAGTCAGCCCACTCCCGGCCAATTCCTCTTCCTCCCACCACACGTCCAAAAGTGAAAGCAACTGTAGATCTCCACTCTCCTCAGAAGGATGGTCTGGATTGTAGTACATTTGGACTTCTTTGTATCCTCAGCAATCAGATAGGTTTTACAAATACAATTTTTTGTAGTTTATGTAGTTTGTTGATGCTATCTTGGTGTTGGAGGGAGATCAATGTCTCATGCTTTTCTACATCCTAAGTGGAAGTGAGGAGCCCCCAGTCTCCCATCTCTCTGATTCTTTACTAAGAGAGGAACATTATCTCTTACAAACTCCTTGAGAACCATTAGGGACCATTTCTATGCAGAGAATTAGATAGAACCCTACAAATTGGGGCAAATGCCACGCTATGAGAAAGACAGTGATGATGCACTGGAGCTTGGCAAGGACAAGACTAGCTGGAGAGCAGCAACTTAGAAAGATATCAGAGCTCTGTACAGGAGAACTCAGGTTTCAGGTCCAGGTCTGCTCCTTCAGAATTGTGTAGCCTTGGATAAGTTAATCCCCGAGACCTCTCTTTCCTTATTGGTAAGAGAAGGTGGTTGCAAACTCAATACCAATGGAGACAGAAAGTGAATTGGCTAAATATGGATGATAGTGATTCAAAGAGCAAATTATTCTTTTAAAGGGCCCTGCTACTTAGCTCTAGCTGAGTGTACCACACAAGGGTCAGGACCTAGTGTTACCAAATCACCCAATTGCAAGTAAGCTGGAACTTATGTAAAATGGTTCCATTTTTTTAAACAAATATGTATATTTGTTTAAAAATAAACAAATGACGCTCTATATTGATTTTTTACAGAGAGGAAGGGAGAGAGATAGAGAGTTAGAAACAGGGGATGTGCCCGCAACCAAGATACATGCCCTTGACTGGAATCAAACCCAGGACCCTTGAGTCCGCAGGCTGATGCTCTATCCTCTGAGCCAAACCAGTTAGGGCAAAATGGTTCCATTTTTAAAAGCTATTATTTGGCCCAAAAAGCATACATCTGGTCAGAGTATGGTCCACATAATGCGAGGATTTGGTTTTTATAGAAGGAGTATTCGATGCCAAATCGTTGTCTTCGCATTCCTAACCAGGGTGTTAAAACAAGTGACAACAGAGAATGGAAATGGATTTGATAACCTACCAGGGAGAGAGATTCTGGGGTTTTGGAATGAGACACAGAGGGAAAGCACATTTTAAGAAAGATTAGAGCTATAAAATAATCTGATATTGCCCCTCTTCTTTTTACACAATAAACACTCTTCTCAAAACTGCACAAAAACATTTCCTAAGGAGGCCCTTGTGATCTATTCATCAGAAGCATAGGTGGAAGGTATTCATCATAGCAGGGCTCTTATTTCTAGAAACTATAAATCCTTGCCAGGAAGCCACAGCATATGATTTACAGGAAATGTGAGTTTTGTGAAATAAAAAGAGGTAATGACTGTGTAAAACACACTCAGTGTCACTATTCCTTTCAGCACAAACCTTACAGCATCAGAACACTGTGGTGGTGGATAATTGGATGATCTTTCTGCTCTTTAAGGGTAAGGAATATAGAGAAATCCCCCCTTATCTATGGGGAATTTATTCTAAAAACCCCAGTAGATGCCTGAAACCATGGACAGTACCAAACCCTTTACATAGTACTCTTTTTCTTATACATACATACATACATATAATAAAGTTTAATTTATAAATTATGCACAGTAAGAGATTCACAATAACATAATTAAAAAGAATTATAACAATATACTGTAATAAAACTTATATGAATCTGATCTCCTTCCTTTCCCTTTCCCTCTCACTCTCCCTCTCCCTTTCTTTTTTTTAAATATGTTTTTATTGATTTCAGAGAGGAAGGGAGAAGGAGAGAAAGAATTATCAACGATGAGAGAGAATCATTGATCAGCTGCCTCCTGCAGCATGTGCCCTTGACCAGGATCAAACCCGGGACCCTTCAGTCTGTAGGCTGATGCTCTATCCATTGAGTCAAACTGGCTAGGGCTCTCTCTCCCTTTCTCTCTCTCTTCTCTCTTCTCTCTCTCTCTCTCTCTCTCTCTCTCTCTCTCTCTCTCCTCTCTTTATCTCTCTCTCTCTCTTTATCTCTATCTTTATCCCTCTATCTTTATCCCCCTATCTTTATCTCTCTTTCTCTCTCTCTCTCTCTCTCTCTCTCTCTCTCTCTCTCTCTCTCACACACACACACACACACACACACACACACACACACAATAGCTTATGTACTCCACTCACCCATCTTCTTGTGATGATGTTAGGTGATACCCTAGATAAAGGGATGATTCACATCCATGGGGACAGAGCAGTACAGCATGGCATTTTGTCACACTATTCAGAATAGCATGCAATTTAAAACTTATGAATTGTTTATTTCTGAAATTTTCCATTTAATATTTTTTGACCTTGATTGACTGTGGGAAACTAAAACTATGGAAAGTGAAACCGGGATAAATGGGGATTATTATACTTTCTCAAAACCATTTACCACCGATTGAACTTTGTGCATACTAGACCTGCTCTGCCATGTGTTTGGAACAGGAGTCAGAAAACTAGAACCCATGGGTCAACTCTGGCCCACCATCTGTTTTGTCAGTAAAGTTTTACTGAATCATAGCCCACTTATTTATGTATTGTCTATGTCTTTTTTTGCTCTACAAAAGCAGAACTGAGTAGCTGCAATAAAGGCCATATAGCCCCCCCAAAACCTTATTAACCACCCCTGATCTAGAATTATTCAGCCTCAGTGGATTTTACTGACATCTCTTCAATAATGTGAATCACACATCTCCCTCATTGTCTAGCTCACAGGATAGTATATTAAAAGGTCCAAAGCTGCCTCTATAAAATCTTTCTACATAAAACTCTATTATATACACCTGTTAAAATAGCCCAAATTCAGAACACTGAAAACACCAAATGCTGACAAAGATGTGGAGCAATAGAAATTCTCATTCATTGGAGGTGAGAATGCAAAATGGTACAGCCACTTTAGAAGACAGTTTGGTAGTTTCTTACAAAATATGCTCTATATAATCCAGAAATTGTTATCCTTGGTATGGTATTTGCCCAAAGGAGATGGATATATATATGCCCACACAAAAGCCTGCACATAGATGTTTATAATGGCCAAGGACCTATGTCTGAAGCTAATCCAAAAACCTAGGAGCAAACAAGATGTCCTTCAGGATGGTGAATGGACAAAAAATGTGCTACATCCAGACAATTGAATATTACGCAGCAGTAAAATGAGCTATCAATGAAAAGCCATGTAGGAATCTTAAATGCATATTACCTACGTGAAAGAGTCAATCTGTATGGACCCAACTGTACAACATTTTGAAAAAGGCAAAGCTATGGAGATAGTAAAAATATCACTGGTTGTCAGGGCTTGGTGAGGGTGGAGAATGATGAATAAGCAAATCACAGAGGATTTTTAGGGCAGCGAAAGTATTCTGTACGATACGATATTGGTAGATGCATGTAATTATACTATTGTCCAAACCCATAGAATATACAACATCAGGAGTGCACCCTAAGGTAAACTATGGACTCTGGGTGGTAATGATGTGTCCCTGTAGGTTCATCAGTTGTAACAAATGTACCATTCTGGTGGGAGAACGTTGATACTGGGGGAGGCTACACAGAGGGTATAGGGGAAATCTCTGTGCCTTCCACTGAATTTTGCTATGAATCTAAAACTGCTCTAAAAAATAAAGTCTATTTTTAAAAACTATCAGTTAATGATATTGTGGAGGCCACTAAGAGCTATTGACCAGCTGTTTCCAGTTTGCACCTTCTGGACAGCTCATATAATTGCAGTTCCTTGCTCTTGGGTAAGGCCATGTGACTATAGTAGTTAAGTGGAAGGGACATGTATCACTTCCAAGCTGAAGCAACAGCTTCCAAATCCCTCTTCCCTCGGGCTCAGCAACTGGCAAATTCAAGTTTGGGTCTCCCCCGCCCCACACACACACACCCTGCTAATATCTGGTGAACACACAAGAGAAAGAAATGTCTTTTTTTCCTAAACCTTTTGAGCTTTAGGGATTGTTTCCCCAGCAATATCTAGCTTTTCTTGACTGACACAGAGATGATCAATAAATTATATATTTGCAAAACTATGACTTCTCATTCTGACCCTCCTGTTCAGTCAAGGATACGGCACATTTAATGAAGCAAAGTTGACCCGGCCATGCATTTCTCTTTTGACTCAAAAATAAAAGGAGTCAGAGCACTCAGTGCATGGAAACTCTTAGTAAAATCTTGATCTTCTATTTCCAAGCTCCTCAACATTCCAAGGAGTCACTCTTTCACACTCTCCTCCCCTACAAGAGCCTCTTACTCGTGCCTCTCAAGCCATCTCTTTGTTCTAACTTCTAGCAGTGGGTAGCCTCCTGGGGAGGGGGGAGGGGGGAGGGTTCTCCTTCCTCCCTGATTGATTTTCTCCCAAGATTCGCAGCTCTTACCCCTTCCTCAGAGAACACAGAAGGAGACCGAGTCTAATCAAGTAAAAAAGGCTGCAGAAGGTTGTGAAACCCCACAGGTAAAAAAAATATATATTTCACTGTTAATCATCATTTCTGCTCATGTCTGAGCGTCTCTATTACCATCTCCTTTACTCAACTGGTTCAGAAATCAAGTAGAAGACAGGAGGTTATTTTTGGGGAGCACTCAACCCCCAACAAAGGCCAACTGGATGCTCTTAGGAAGTTTCTGTAACAACAGATCAATGATCACACATTACCCATTTGCTGTGTGTGGGGTCATGGGTGCTGTGACAACCGTGGAGAATAAGATGGTGACACCTTGATGCAGGCTCGTAATGCTCTCTTCCATTTGCAACTCCTTCCTGACACTGTCAGGTTGGCAGAGCAACCCAATTCCCACATGAGATCGACATTTTTATGACCTACAAAGGGCTTGCTGAACCCCCAGAGTGACCTGAGTCTCTACAGCAGGGTTCCAACCGATTCTAGAAAGCAACACCCCCTCCCCACCCCCGCCACCAAAACCATCAGCTTATTCTAGTCTTATCTCCCCATCCAAACCTAAAAGCACTCTGCTGCACCGATGCTGCAGGAAATGCAGGGCTACTTGGTTATTAGCAAAATGCATAGGAAAACACCCTCTGCAGTTCTCCTTGCAATGCCGCATGGTTTCTAGTTATTTCATCCCTCGGACACACAACTTTCACTTCTTTACAAAGGTTCACATGTGGATGTGACAAATGTGTAGTGACACAGAACGGCAGTTTTTATCAAGTGGTGGCATTTACTTCTGAGATCTAGTAAACCATGGTTGATTGGTGACCCCCTGTGTTCCCTAGGTGCACGATGACCACTTTCAGGGTTATCAACAAATTCAGATGCTGGCACAAGGGCCAATCTGCAGCTTCCTGGTTATGAAAAACAATCCAGCACCTTGATTCAGTCATTCACTCACGAAATCCAGTGGGTCACTACGTCATTCTGCAATGACTCTTGAGACACCCTTCAATGTTCTCTACGCCTGTTCTTTTTCAGGTCCATGACATCTCTTGCCTGGACAGCAGAAATGACTAACTGGTCCTCCTGCCCACCGTCTCACACTCTGATGCCAGTGCCATGGTGATCGCTGTGGAAAACCAGCATGGCTGCCAAACCACTAGTTAAACCACCTGGTGGCTTTACGCCTGCTCAGCACATGTGTGTTAGTTTCAGGTAACAGCAAGGCTCACGTCCTGACGGCTGCCAACAAGGCAAGTCCTTTAGAGACTCCAGGGTATGCTCTCTTCACCTTGGACTGGGAACAGCAAGAGCACCTACCGCATAGAGGTTGAGTGGGGTAATACAAATAAGACTCTTAGCACGGGTTTGGTCACCCAGTAAGTGCTCAATAAATGTTTGTAATTACCATATGTTCCAAGCACTGAAGGCCTTGCAAATTCTGATTACAACAGACCTTTCCATTCCATCTCCTACCAATCCACACACTGTGTGAGTCCTTTATCCAAAGGGTCTTACCCTGTGCTCACCAGACACTGCTGGCCACATACCCATCAACTGGATATTGGAACTTTATTTTTACCTTGAGCACGCTTATCCTCAAAATGTCAAAAGTAGTCAGAGTGTCATATGTTTTCAGCAAAGCTTTGCATTAGGAAACAATACTCTAAATTACCAATAGAGAAGATATGTTGCTTTCTTCAATGGGCACGATTTTTTTTATATCTAATCATCTTTATCTCTAAGAATAAAGGTCATGTTTTCTGAGGGGAAATATGCTGCCACCTTAATGCCCACATATTTGCTCTTCTCAGACTCACCAGAAGGGGGAGTGCCAGCATAAAGTAGGGAGTTCCAGCACTGCCTCACAGGGGACAATAGTTTGTTCCAGAATTCATAAACCAGTGACACTAAGGTTGTTTTGGTTTTTTTTAATAATTACCAGAGATCCAGAAGATAGAAGCCTCTCAGCTCTTGCAGCTCTTCATCAATACTTGTCATAGCACAGCCCAAGCTTGCTATGATTATCGTAACAAATATTTCTGTGACTTGCATGGACCTGAATTCTAGTTACAGACTAGAAAAACTGAGTTACCTGAATTCAAAATTGCCAATTATTCCTACACTTGCTACACTTCACCCCTGGTAGCCTATGCTAAGCAGAAGCATCACACAAAGCTTATGAGCACAGACTCTGGAGCCAGGCAGCCTAGGTTCAAATCCCGCCTCTGACACTTGCTAGCTGTGTGATCTTGAGTCAGATACTTAATCTCCCTGTAAAACTCCCTCGTCTATAAAATGGGAACAACCATGGCGCCTATCTCCTAGGTTGTTGTGAAGATTAAATGAGTTGATACATGGAACTATTTAGAAGAGTGTCGGACACAGAGGATACTATATGTGATTTTGCTACTCCTGCCATTACTACCCTGCTGAGCACTTGTTCTGGAGCATCGCAGACAAGGAAAAGAGGAGAGGGCACTGAATCTGTCGCCCTGAGAGCAGCTCAGCAAATGAAACCCTCTCAAGGGATTCTACTCTACATGGAGTCAAAGCTTCCAGCAATGATCACAGGAAGGGGAGAGGTAGTGGAAACCGCAAAAAAAAAATTACTGATTTACCCTACATTTCATTTTCAGAAACTCAGGGTGGATAAAACCCGTAAGAAAATATATGGCTCTAATAACTGCTGATGGTTCATAAACAGCGACCCAGGGGACCCCACACTATTGCGATTGTTATTAATAGAGGAGCTTGACAGTGCCCAGAAATACTGCTCTGACACCTGAAACAGTCTGCCCATACATTACAGACATTCTCACTTCACAACACGGCTTCCACACTCCCCACGGTAAGAATGCTTTCGCACCTCTACCATGTTTTCAAACGTACACCCCTATTACCTGAGTTCGCTTTTATGGATTTCTGCCATTTTTCTTTCCAGCTTCTGTGACTGCTTAGGGAAAATCTCAAACTCACTGATGTAATTCTCAGGATGCTCATCAGGATCGTAATCACCGAGCTCAGCTGTAAGCAGTAAAATGTAGAGAGAGAAAAAGATTAAAAACAACCACAGGGTGCACATGGGATGGCTCCTGCACCCACAAGAAGAGCTTGGAATAAGCTCACCCAATGAAATGTACTTGTACATATTTTTTAATAATTACCAGAAGCTTATATTCTAGTTCAGATCTAGCTGTGTGAGCTTGGGCACTCGCCAACCTCTTTGAGTCTCATTTCTTTATCTATACCAGTGATGGCGAACCTTTTGAGCTCGGTGTATCAGCATTTTGAAAAACCCTAACTTAACTCTGGTGCCATGTCACATATAGAAATTTTTTGATATTTGCAACCATAGTAAAACAAAGACTTATATTTTTTGATATTTATTTTATATATTTAAATGCCATTTAACAAAGAAAAATCAACCAAAAAAAATGAGTTCACATGTCACCTCTGACACGTGTGTCATAGGTTCGCCATCCCTGATCTACACAATAAATGGATTAGAGTCATTGTTTCTCAATGGGGCAAAATGCAGGCTAAACAATTCTTTGTTAGACCTCCCAAGGCATAGTAGGACATTTAGCATCCCTACCCTTCAGGTACTAAGTGCTAGTGACACAGGCAGTCATTGTGATGGCCAAAAATGCTTCCTCCAATATTTCCAAATGCCCCCGGGGTAGGAGGTGGTGTGCCACCTCTCACTGAAAACCACTGAACAGTCCCTCATGGTTCCTCTCAGAGCCAACTTTCCCTGAGTTCAGGAGTCCGCTGGCTGGAGCTGCCTGCTCTGATACATGTGTAGGTGTGGCTCATTCAATGACAAGTTATAAGATGAAGGCACCCAAGAGGATTGCACATAAAAATAAATGGATTGCTCTTAAAGAGTGTGTCTCAAAGTATGGATGAGCATACCAGATTAAGGCTGTTGCTGGATCCTAACGGAGGGCACCTGCAGAGGGTCTTTAAGTATAAAAAGAAATGCCTGCACCTCCCTGAGGGTCTAGAAGAGGATGGACCTGATGTGCATGGACTATAGCCTGGAGCAGCAAAGGTGATGCTCTGGCAGGGAATATATTCTACTGATTCCATGAGTTTGATACGGAATAAGCAAGGAAGGGCAAGTGTCTCAGGCAAAATGGCCCAGAAAGTAGATCAAAGATGGTGGGGAAATTGTATTAGAAAACTTGATCACCTACATGACTTTGAAATAGATTTTTAAAAACCAAGATGCCTTGAGCATGTCTGCAAAATCACATACAACTCTGTATTTTGTATCCTGTCCCTTCATTGTTGAATCATCTAATGACTGTAGGACAAAGCTGGAAGGAAAGCTAAGCTCATTAGAGGTTCTTAATAGTATTCAAATTACAGAGTTCTTAAAACAAGCTAAAATGTCTACCACATGAGGAAGAACTTTTAAAATAAGACCCAAAATACCATCAACCATTGGTGGGAAATTGATTAATTTGATTGTATCAACATTTTTAGTATTTCTACCCATTAAAGGACATCACAGTCAAAATAATAGATGACAAGTTGAAAGAATATATTTGCAAAATTGAATGCTAACAAGGGCTAATATCTAGAATTAAGAAGAAATCCCTACAAATCAATGAGAAAATGGGCAGGAAGACTAACAGGAAATTGGCTAAAGGATATAAACAGCCAGTTCACAATAGGGGAAACCCAAAGGGTGAGAATATGAAGACATGCTCAAACTCATCCATAATCAGAGCCATGCAACCCAAAACAACTAGGTATCATTTTACACCTGTAAGAGTAACAAAAATTTTAGGAAGTCAGGCAATTTTATATGCTGGCAGAGATATGAGGAAATGAAAATACTCGTACACTTCTGAAAGATTCTGGATACATGTAGCTCTTTTAGGGACCAGCTGGGAGTATTTAGTCAAATTTATTACCCAGCTATCCCACTTCAGGGCATATATTCTAGAAAAACTCTGGGTGCAAAAAAAGAATACGATGGCAACTTGAGTGTTCACTGTCAGTGGGAACAATAAGTAAAATAAGGATGATACACCCTTCTGGATACCTGTAGCTTTTAAAAAGCAACAAAATAGATGTATACCCAGCAACATAGTCTCCCCAAACAGTGTTCTGAGCATAAAAAGGAATAAAATGAGTTCTACAGTCTCATTTAATTTACAAAACTTTAAAGTGCATATATACTAAATAATACTAATCATTTTATAAGGTTGTATGCAAAGTCAAAGATATATGTGAACCTGGTTACTGTCGCTGGGAATGGAAATGGAAAATAATGGGAAAGGTTAATCAGTCAATCAAACATAAGAGGCCCAAAGGGATCAATGATAAGAATGGGTCATAAACTAATGATTAACTAACATAGTTCCCAAAGAAACACACCCACACATACAGACTCCCGTGAGCTCGCTATAGGCCTAAAATTTAGGAACTGGTATAACCCAATGCAGCCATTTTCCATAGGGAATGGGCCACTGATATGAAACTAGGTCTTCAGTGCAAATGCCAGCTTGCATAGTGGTTGTTTCAGGAGTGCACTGTTTGTGGGGGGTCCTTCTCTCTGGAGGAAAACTTGTGAGGAACAGTGGACTCAACACAGCCAACAAGTAGCCTGGAAAATGTGTGAAAACTAAGAGAAGAAATGCCATGGAACCTGCACAAGGTGCTGACCAGGTAAACGCCAACGCCTCCCTCACCACAGGGAGCTGACCAGGTAAACACCAACGCTTCCCTGCTTTCCTGTCCCTGACAGCTTGTCTTTAACTCTGACTTCACCTGAAGCAAAAGGCAGTTTATAAGCGATTAAGAGTTTCTAACTATTCAAATTTTGCTTTCCATACCAAGAGGAGTTGGGTAAACAGCCTATGGTTCTCTCTTCTACACAGACCTTGAGGGTCAAGTTGTGACAAATGATATACAACACATCGGATGGCTGAAACAGGTCTTAGATCATTTTTTAAGAGAATTAATGGTCTGAAAAAAGACAGAGTTGGAGCAGATCAGCGCGATCGGGTGATAGCAAATAGACAGGACAAGCCCAACAATGGCGTTTCCCTGGTGTGGAGAGGACTCATGGCAAAAGAACTTGAGATGCAGGATGTTACAGCGTCAGGGTCAACTTCTTCAGGAGCCTTCCCTGTCTGCCCTTGCTGGACTGGGGCCCAGCTGAGGTCATAGCAGAGAGATGTGTGGCTTTCTATTTAGCCCTTAACACATATCACAACTGTCTGTTTACTTGTCTGTCTCCTCCCACCTCACCCCCAGGGACTTTGTGTTACACTGCCTGCCACCTAGCAGCTGTTCTATAAATGTTCAGAGAACACAAAAACAAATAAGTGAATGAGGTAGGGAACCAACCACCCTTTCCCAAGAAGAAGAAGAAAGCTGATATTGGTACAATTAGTCAAGTGCCCTGCTTTAATTAACATATTTAGTGGAGAACCTACTGTGTGCCCAACACAGGGGTCCTACAGTGAAAAATCCACCCAGAGACCCTCGAGTAAAGGGGATGCATAATAAACTCCAAAACAACTTAACAGGGTCACTTCAGATCTAAGTGCTTAAAAGACAGCAAAATGGGTATGAGAAAGGATGATGTAATGATGGGCAGGAGGGAGGCTACTTCAGTAGTCCAGGAAGACTTCTCAGAGGAAGCGACATCTGAACTGAGGTCTGAATTTCTAGTAGGAGCCACAGACCCACAGGGGTTGAACACACCAGGCATAGGAGATAAGAACAAGAATCCTACCCTGTTGCTATTCCATAGAAGGAGCAGGAAAGATATTTTTACTGAGAAAGAATGGAACTAGGTCCCTAGGGTCCTGTGTGTTTGCTTTGTAATTTGTCTTTAACATGAAAGAAAATGTGTGGCATGTACTGAATATGCCCATTGTGTTCAGTACGTACAAGTGGCAAAACTCGGGGAGGCTGCCTGGTTTTTATACCCTCAGAATATACAGAAGCTAAAAGCATGCTCCTTCAAAGAGTGTTGGCAAGTGAAATAAACCAATCAGGGAAAGACAAATACCATGTGATCTTACTAACATGTGGAATCTAATGAACAAAATAAACAGAAGGACAATATAGAACCAGAGGCACGGATACATGGAACAGACTGACAAATGTCAGAGGGGAGAGGCTGTGGGGCGGACTGTTAAAGAAGGTGAAGGGATTAGCTAAAGAACATATATCCATAGCCCATGGACACAGACAATAGTGCGGGGAGGGCCCGGGGAGGGATTGGGGAAGATGGACATCTGCAATAGTGTCAACAATAAAAAATTTAAATTAATAAAAAAAAGAGCATTGGCAAATGAGAAGCCAATGAAAAGTCACATGGCCTCACCTTCTAATCCTTTACTCTACTTTCCCTATTGCTCTCCATAAGCATAAGCAGTTCCTACAAAGCAGATCTTTATCTGCATTTGCAACGATCTCTAGAGCTGCTGAAGAATGGCTCCAGCACCACAGAACTTTATGGATCTGCTTTTACTGGACTCGCTATAAATGGCCCGTGGACACCACTGCATTTTTTTTTAGCTGAAAAATCCTTTGGAGGTCAGCAGTCCATTTGCAACTCTACTCTCTCGACAGCATCTGTGTGTGGTCAGTGAGGATACGTCAAGACAACAAGGGCCCGCATCATCTGGATGGAGCCTTTGTGACTTTATCTCAAACATAAAAAGGATGGAGAGTCTCCCATTACAGACCCATATTGAGTTTGCCCTTGGAGAACTGACCATTATTCACTCATGCCTAGCCGCGTTCTGAAATCCTCACGTGTGGGTTTGCTGCTTGGATTAGTATCGATCCACGTCTCCCTTCGAGAACACAGTGCTCCCTGACTAGGAACTTGCCGTCCACAGGGAAGGGGGAGAACTATGGGTTTCCACCTCCTTAGCTCGGATGTAAGAGAGGAGGCTTTCAGAAGCACGTGTCCCACCTCTGGGCAGACGCAAGGACCTTTCCCATCACAGTATCACTGTCGTTCTGACTTTAAATGTGACTATCCCCAAGGGTGTCAACACCTCTGCCAAAATCTGCTGAGCATCACTAGTTTGCTCCCCGGGGAAGGGGAGCATCAGCACAGACACATCCTTTAGAATTCCCAGAGGGCACACACCTCACAAGATCATTTCCCAGCACAGAGCATCCCTCAGGGACAGCTCTGCCTATCACAACCTCGGGAGAAGGATGGGTCTCTCTCTCCAACTGTGAGTGGAGCTTGGAATTGTGATCAGCAGATGACTGTCAGGATCCACGTATTGTTCCAGGCCCTTTGTAAGGGTGACATGCTCACTGGGTCCCTGTCTCTCTCCCCCTCCCTCCCTTCCCTTCTCCGATAAACATGTCATTAGCATTCATGCTACAAATGGCTGGATCACCCGAGTCCTGCTGAACATCCCCTGCCACCAGCTGCCTCCCGACAGAACACCTGAGTCACACAACAGCCTGTGGGCCTGGCCTCCCCTCACCACCCTGCGTGGCTGGAGAAGCTGAAGAATTAGATACAGTGCACGTGTACCCATATGCATGAATGAATGCACACATATATGTTCGGACATTTCACTCCAATGTTTGAATTTACATCTATCTTCCTGGACACAGTTTCTCCTCGGTGTACCCATTCAGCCCTACAGCGGGTGGTCAGCGCTTGGCACTCTGAGCACAGAACACCCACAATCCTTCAGGGCTTCTCATAACGTCCCACATTCTGAGCTCTGCCATGGGCCTTGAGGACCCTTTGTTTTTGCAGAGGCCCCTGTGACCACCACAGCCCGACCTTCCACCAGCCCCTGCTGGCTTGAGAGGAAAGATGACCAGGGGCTCTGGTGCCGAGTACCCAGCCCTGCCTGGCTCCAAACCATGGACACCAGCAGGACAGGCGCGGGGCCGGGGGTGGGGTGAGGGGGACCTCTGAGCAGCCGAATCTCTATAGTCCAGTTCAACTTACCTTGAATGATGCATGCACCCAGGTAGGCGGCATCTGAGAAGGAGCAGAGTAGTCGACCGTGGAAAATATCTCTCTTAATTTGCAGGTACAAAAGGTACCTGCAATACAAAGGAAAGAGTCCCCCTCAGTGTCAGTGATTGCTCATGTTCTATCCACCTGTATCAGCAGCGCCTTCCGCAGCCCCAGGAGCGGCTGAGGCATGCCCGCCCCTTGGGGGGCCAGCGCAGAAAATGGAGGGGCCCTCAGAATTCAGAGAACAGCCCAGTGTCTGTGGCAGCTTCCAAAGCTGGGGGGCTGGCCCTCTTCCAAGAGACATGAGAAGGACCAAGGAAAGCCAGAGGGTCAGCAGCCACTGTTCCTGGCAGGAGGTCCCACAGGATGACACCCACCGGTACATGCTTCCCACGTTCTGTGTGAAAGTCAGGAAATGGATGAACTCAGTACACGGAAACCAGTCTCCAGGACACAGACTCAACAGCAATCCATCTCAAGATGACTTTGTTATGAGGCCAGAAAGCAAATTAATTCATAACTGGAGCTGTCACCTATTTAGTGTCCTCTCCCCTCTGCCGGGACAGCAAACTCAGATGGCTGCAGAGCCAGGCAAACCTGATAAGGACTGAAAGGAGCTGGCATAAGGGGGCCAGGGAAGCAGAATGGAGAGCGCTGGCCCCATGAAGGGGTCAGCCGCCGCACAGTTCCAGCCTGATGCTACTGCACAGAAAACAGGCCAAATGCATCCAGCTTTTCAGGAAATCAGGAGATGGATTTAGAAATTGTGAACCAAAAGGGGCCCCCTTGGCAAACATGACAACTCAGTAACTGAAAGTGACCACACGAGGTGTTCTGATCATAAGAAACTCCTAACTGAACGGGTTATGGGGGAGGTCACATTCCAAGGCCTATGTGGTAGATTAGACTCTACCTTGATCCATTGCTTTTGTGCATCTAGAATAACAAACTTAAAATGTCAGAGTGCTCTCTTCTCCAGACCTCCAGAGGTAAACACTGGTGAGGGGGGAAACGAGGCCAACATTCCTCATTATTCTCTTTACCCACGTACCTCTGTAAATTATGTAGGCTAACGGTGAACTGTCCTGCACCCACCACGTAAAGGAAGCGTGTATCCCTCCGTTTTACTTTTTATCCGTCCTAGAGATTCCCTGCTTTGCTTCCTTCCGCCTCCTCCATCTGCAACCGTTGGATTTCATGCAAACCTTTCCTACGTCTTCTCCTTTGATCCTAGTGTATAAAATAAACTGCTATTCCCCGGGGGCACTATCTCATTCCCTTGAGGAGACATTGCTTCTGGGACTAGCCCTCAAAATCATGGCTCATCATACACTCTTTAGGCCTTCCTTTAGGTTTAGAATTTCTTTCACTGAAAAAGTAAAACCCTTTGAATTTTAAACGTTGCAACAAATTCTGTTTTTAAAATTACTGGGGCACCAAACAGGAAAAAAAATACACTTGCGCCCAATTCAGCCAGAGGAGAGGGACACACCAGCATTATTCAGAGTAGCTAAAAAGTGGGAAAGCCCAATGCCCATCAACTGATGAAAAGGTAAAAGGCACGTGAATGCCATGGGATATAATTCAACCACATAAGGAATGAAGTACTGATTCATGCACAACAGGGATGAACCTTGGAAATATGACACTAAGTGCAAAGAAGCCAGTCACAGAACGCTACATATTATGGTTCTATTTATATGAAATGTCTTGAATAGGCAAATCTTTAGAGGCAGAAAGTGGATTAGTGGCTGCCAGGGAATGACTGCTGGGCTATGGGGTTTCCTACTGGGGTGATAAAAATACTCTGGCATTAGATTGTGGTGATGGTGGCACAAGGTTGTGATCATATCAAACCCATTTAAGTGTGCACTGTAATATTTGCCAAAAGAAATGAATACTTTTGAAAATCCAAATTGCCTTAGAATAGTGATTCTCAAATGTTGATATGCTGCAGGGCTATGAAAATAGAGACTGCTGGGCCCCAGTTCCCAGGTGGTGCTGCTGGTGCGAGGCCTCACTCCGCAAGGTCGCAACGTACTAGAAATTGATCAAATCTTTCCTCTTTTAAAAAAGAAGGTGAACTACCGGGGCACCTGCCGAAAGTTTCTTTTCTACCTGCTAAACGTGTGCACTGAACAGAAAGCAGTCCTTGCCACTTTGTGTGATAAGTTTAGCGTAAAAGAGAGTTTCCAATAACTATTTCCTGATGAATGAGGGGTCTGGGCTCTAATCCTGTAAATTAGAAATCCAGTTGGACAAAAGCTTCCCGAGAAAGGAAAAAATCAGCTTTCACAACATCGGAGCCTGGGTGCTGGCTCCTATCCGTCATCTCCAGAGATAATCATGGATTACTGTGGATTCAACATAATCCACTGAGCCTTCAAAATGGCTGCAGGCTCAGGTGCTCATTGTTTAAATACAATAACCACTAAAATAATAATGATGATGCCTCTTCCTTTAGCATCACATCTGCAGAATGAAGGGATTATGCACCCAAAGGATCTGGGCCTCCATTATTGTGCCCCCATTAATGACATTGCTTCTCTCCCTGGCCTGAATTTAAACATGGTTCTGACTAAAACATTAAAACCAATATACTTTGATGATATCTAATCGTATACAGCATTTACCAAAAAAAAAAGGGGGGGGGGACTGTAAGATGACAGCATCAATGGAGAGTTTGAGAATGAAAAATGATTTCAAAAGTCTTTTGTGTATTGTGGTTTTCCTCTTTTAAATCTTCCCTTTCCCCCAGTGTTTCTTTACCCCTAAGCATGGTCATAAATGTGATCTTAACATCTCCTATATTAAATTCATCTTAAATTTTAGATTAATCTTACAATAAAATAATTTATCAAACAAGAAAAACCTAACTCCTTCAAGATAGGGTTTAAACCATAAGCGCCTGGGCATTGCACAGTTTTTAGATTCATTTTCAATACTAAGGACCATAATGACTAAGAAAAGCTCATCTCCACTGTTCAAGGACTGAGCATCATCTTAATTTCCTTCAGAGACATAAAAATGTTCACAATTTTCCATTACTCAGACTTTAGCTGTTCAAGCAAATGCCTGTAAATGCTAGCAAATTTAATTGAGAGGGATTTAACTCAAGTTATTAGCTAAAACTTTATTCTCTTTTACTTTCAAACGGGACTTTTCTCAACCACAAAAGATCTATTCTTAATTTCTATTATGACACTATCAGTTTTTGTCCTCCACACAAGATTATAGAGAACATAAATGACAAAAGTGAGCCATTTGGGCCCCTGGTGGTTCTTCCTAATTATACTGTTAGCACCACCCAGAGAGCAAGACAAGTCTCTCTCTCTCTCTCTCTCTCTCTCTCTCTCTCTCTCTCTCTCTCTCTCTGGAAGCTCAGAAGCTCCTGTTCCCTGGGCTATAGAAAAAGTGGGAACTGAAGAACTTATCAAATAAATGAATAAATTTTTGAGCCATGAGCAGGCAAAATATGGCATGAGTCCATTTACATGAAATGTCTAGAACAGGTAAATCCATGGAGACAGCAAGTAGATTAGTGGTTTCCAGGGGCTGGAAGAGAGGAGACTGAGTACTGGCTGCTAGTAGGTGCAGTGTTTCCTTTGGGGTGGTGAGAAAATGTTCTGGAACTCTCCAGTGGTGATGGTTGCCTAACATTGTGAATGTGCTTAATGCCAATGAATTGTGCACTTCAAAATGGTGAAATTCATTTATGTTATATGAATTTTACCTCAATTAAAAAAGACGCACACACAGCAGGTCAGATTACAAAATCCGAACCACCACTTATAATGTCCATTACCTATGTATTTCTCCTTTCCACACCTGTCCCTGCCCCCGCCCCCAAGCACAACCCTCACTGAATGACTGTGTACTAGTTCATAATAGAGAAGAAACCATCTGCGCCCTCAGTGCCACTATGGTCAAGCTCTACCAGGCATTCGCGGATAATGAGAAAGCTACATATCCAAGAACCCAGCACATCCCCTGCAAATGAGGATCAGCTAAGGGCACTTGTTTCTCTGTTGCATTCGTACCTGCACCTGCGGAGGTTATTCTGAGAGATAATTATGCAGAGTGATTCCTGCGGTCACCAAATCAGAGCCTCATCAAGAACTTAACACAGAATGGCTCTTCCCCCTCCACTGAATAGGCCCCTCTGGGACCTGATCAGCTGCACTGGCCCAGGCTGTTCACGGAAGCAAAACCCCCAGAATGTGGCCTCAGCATGGGGGAGGCCTGAGAATCGGAATATTCAGAGAGGTGGGCTGAGAAGAGTCTACAGGGAGAGGGAAGCCGGCCCCACCGTCAGTCATTTAGTGAGCGGAATGCAGGATGGCCAACAGTCCATTCTATCAAGTGGTCTCTTCCCTCCCAGAAAAGCTGTGATCCAGAAGATAGGCGCTCGGAGCTTCACTCACTATGAATTTACCCATATCCTAAAGACCGTCATCTTCTATCTATTTTTAGCACCCTACTGTCAGATGTTTGCAGGGAGTACCTCCTCCTTATAACCGCTGCTTTTCTGTGCACTTAATTACACACCCCATGACAAGTGTTTGAAAAATCCTGAGACAATTAAGTGCAAGAGAAACATTCCAAGCCATGATGCCGAGCTGAGCGCCCACATTGTTGGTACTTCCAGCCTGGAGGACTCGAAGGACCTGGATGGTTTGTGGGAGGCCGGGGGGGGGGGGGGGGAGGAAGGGTTATGTTAAACATAAAACAAATGAAAAATACCTTGTGAGCTCTTCTTTAATCTTCAGGGGTTCATGTGGGTAGAATTTCACTCTAAAGCACATGGTGTATGGTGGATGAGCTGAAACATCATAAAAAAAAAAAAGGCATGAGAAAGGCAGCAAAACACCATGAACTCAAACATTCATAGGAAAGTCAGCCGTGAGGCCTTGCAGCCCAGCCTGGGGATGGGGTAGGGGAGAGGGTGATTTTCTGGATGAAGCAGGGTATCATAGCCAAGAAAACAAGGCCATAGTGACAGCCAAACTCAAAACTCCACAGGATGCCCAAACCGAATGCAGGGGGGGGTCATAAATGTGATCTTAACTTCTCCTGTAGCACTCTAGTCCCTAGCACATCTGTCCGCTTCACAGCGCCCCTCCCCTCCTTCATTCTCTCTGGGTCAAAGCTTCAGAGAACATTTCTGACTCTCCCCACCCCCTTGTGAGAAATTGCCCATAAGCACTACTTAGGTTTTTGGCCAAGCCCGTGAGGTAGAAAGATGACACTGCACATGACCAGTTTTCCCAAAGCGATGGTGCCTTTGAACTAAAACTGAGATTTTTAAAATGGAATCAGCCACGCACAGATCCTTCTTTGTATATTTTTCATAATAGTTTAGTGTTATCTATTTATGAGGCAGTCGCTTGTATGAAAATACTTTTTTACCTTCCTGATTTGTCTGAATCAAGATAAGTACTAAGCAGACTGAAATTCTGGTTGATATCCATGATTCTGGAATGTTCTAATTGCATTAAATACCCAGAACTCAATGACCAGCTAAGGGGATTCGATGGAATTTCTGACACTTTTAATTATAAGGCCACCGTTGACTGGCAATGTTAACCTAATAAATACACACAAGTACAGTAAGATGCATGTGATGGTTAGTATTTCTATTTCTGCAGATCTGACATTCCCACTCATGTCTCGCTTTTGTCTCAGAGTGGCTACTTGGCAT
The DNA here is from genome assembly GCF_964212035.1 of Myotis nattereri. Taxonomy (NCBI): domain Eukaryota; kingdom Metazoa; phylum Chordata; class Mammalia; order Chiroptera; family Vespertilionidae; genus Myotis; species Myotis nattereri. Next base: position 49,454,295 of record NC_138087.1, read on the forward strand.
CAGCTCTGAGTCTACATCAATGAAACAGCATCCATTCTCCCCCAAATCCTCTCTCATTATAAGCAGGGGTTAAATCACCAGCCAACTCTACAATATCTGGGCTCTTCTGAATGCAGGCAAATTCTTTATGTAGAAAGGACTATTAGCATCAAATATGAATGTATAATGAGGATAGTTTAAAAGGGAAAATAAATCTTAAAAATAATTAGAAAGAAAGCATCTGCCAGACAGGAATACAGCAGTATCTTTCTGACTATCTCAGCAGAGAGAAACAAATTAAAAATATACACACACATTGCCCTGGCCAGTATGCTAAATGGTTAGAGCACTGGCCTGCACACCAAAGGGTCACAGGTTCAATTCCCAGTCAAGGGCATGTACCTGGGTTGCAGGTTCAATACCTGGCCCTGGTTGGGGCATGTGCAAAAGACAACCCATTGATGTGTCTCTCTCACATCTATGGATTTTTTCTCTCTCTCACCCCTCTCTCCCTTCCACTCTTTCTAAAAATCAATGGGAAAAATATCCTCAGGTGAGGTTTAATAAAATACACACACACACACACATGCACGCACACATGCACGCACACATGCACACACACTTATGTTAGAGCTCTCCATTCAATGTTCTCCTTCCCCACTGGGAACTAGCAAACTTCTGAGTTGGATGCTCCTAACCCAATCCCGTGTTCCCTAGATTTAAGAAAGGAAACATTTTCTGGAACATGAGGAGAAAATGAGCACCTCCTATACAGCAACAAAACAAAGAAGAAAATACAACTGATTCTTAAATCATTCATCTTTCATGATATCTAGAAATTCTGTTTTGACTTAAAATATTTTATCTTTACACATTTCCAAGATTTATTTTAAATTGTTTAAACAATCACTCTAAAGCAGTGGTTCTCAACCTGTGGGTCGCGACCCCTTTGGCAGTCGAAAAACCCTTTCACAGGGGTTGCCTAAGACCATCTCGTATGTATATCAGATATTTACATTACGATTCATAACAGTAGCAACATTACAGTTATGAAGTAGCAACGAAAATAATTTTATGGTTGGGTCACAACATGAGGAACTGTATTTAAAGGGCCAGAAGATTGAGAACCACTGCTCTAAAGAATTAAAACTAATGATCATTTTATTATAAAATCCATGGATTGTCCTTAACAGAAAGATCAAAAGTTTTTATAAGAACAACAGAGCAAAAAATGGAAATAACTAAGAAAGTTTTCTCCTTCCTTCCTTTCATTAAAGTCCTCAAAATTAATCCATGATTAAGCCCAACCAATGAAGATGATGGATGGATGGATGGTGATGGATGGATGGATGGATGGTGATGGATAGATAAGCCAACCCCTTTCACTTTCCGCCACTCAGGTCCCCACCCACCTCAAACTCTCCACCACTGTTAGTAACTTCATCTACATTCTCCCACCCCTTTTACACCTTCACCCAAATAGATGCGAACATGATTACATATGTGAGAGGTTTTTTTATAATTTAGTCTCACAAAACAAGATCATACTACAGATGTTTCTCTTGCTTTTCTCACTTAATTCTATGTTCTCCCCACCCCTCCAGGATGGTAGATATAGATCTATAATAACTGCATAATCACACTATGGAGAGACCAGAATTTACTCCACTACTTCCACTCTTCTCTTTTATCATCATTCAGGTTATTTCCATATTTTTGCAATTCAAACAATATATACACATGTATATATTTATAAAAAGATATATGTATATTTTTTATATTTTTACATATTTAAAGTGTTACATCCTACATAATAAAAGGATAATATGCAAATCAACCAAACGATAGAATGACCAGTCGCTATGACACACACAGACCACCAGGGGGCAGACGCTTAATGCAGGAGCTGCACCCTGGTGGTCAGTGCGCTCCCACAGGGGGAGCATAGCTCAGCCAAAAGCCGGGCTCCAGTGGAGGTGGCAGGAGCAGCAGGCGGACATCCCCAGAGGGGTCCTGAACTGTGAGAGGCACAGGATGGGCTGAGGGACCCCCCCCCTCACCCCAGTGCACAAATGCCGTGCACCGGGCCTCTAGTATATTTATAAAAGAACATATTCACAGGGGTATATGTATTTATATAATTGTGCACATATCATTAAATACTTGTATTTTTATTTCTATAACACAGCCTCCCAAAATTTGAACTGTTGAGTCAGCAGATATGAGAAAATATCTTAGAGAAAACAGAAAAATGAAAGCGAACTTAAGGTAAATTGGGGAAAGTAGGACCACAGAAGATGGTCCCATACTAGAGCTGTCATTCTTTTCTCCTACCTAGTCAGCAGATCTTTTTATCGTGCCCTGGGCTGGCTTTCATAGTTATCTGAGTTCATTAGATACAAATCAGGACTCACACTCATTCCAAGGGATCAAGCTGTGAGGCTCACAGGCAGCACCCCCAGGCAACCATCTTTGAGAACCCCTGATGGTAGGAAGTCCTTCCACCCAGTCATCCTCGTTCCAGGACCTAAAGCTCCACATGGCTTAATGCTTCTCCTACACACAGAGCCCTTCCATCACTTGAAGAGCGTGCTATGGTCCTTCCGAGTCTTCTCTAAAATAAACAGCCCCAGTTCTTTTAACTGTTCCTCAGGTGAAGCAGTTTGAATGGCCTGGGTTTGTTCCTGTCTACTCTGTGTTTCCTGGAGCATGGGGTCCCAGGGGTTGCCACATCTGCTCAGATGAGGCGACCATCACCAGCATCACTTTGAACATAATTGTTGCTTCCCCCAAGCAGCCTCATCTCATTATCAATTCACTCTGAGTTTACAATAGACAAACTTGCCATATAGGCTGTTGCTAAGTCTTACATAAAAAGTCACTAAGTTCCTGACCTCTCCCTCCATTCTCTAGGACAGTGATGGCGAACCTATGACACGCGTGTCAGAGGTGACACGCGAACTCATTTTTTTGGTTGATTTTTCTTTGTGAAATGGCATTTCAATATATAAAATAAATACCAAAAATATAAATCTTTGTTTTACTATGGTTGCAAATATCAAAAAATTTCTATATGTGACACAGCACCAGAGTTAAGTTAGGGTTTTTCAAAATGCTGACGCGCCGAGCTCAAAAGGTGCGCCATCACTGCTCTAGGATGTGATGGTAGCAGATAGTAATACAAGGTACTAGTGATACACTCACAGGCACAGGCCACACTATTTAAATGTGAGCTTTTGTTTTGTGGGGACCAACACTCCTATCTGAAGATGAGAAGGAAAGGGGGGGGTAGGAAATGGGAGGAAGGGGATGGAGAAGACCAAATTCAATTCAGCAACTCCACAGCTGAAAAACATTTTACTCAGCTATGTAAGTGCCAAAAATTAGAATACCACCGAGTAGCAAAGAAGGAAAAAATCCACTTAAAAATGCCAGGAGCACATAATTGCACAGAAAATGGCAGGGGTTCTTTCTAACAGCCCTCCCTTACCTGCCAGATAGGGCTGAGGAGGCCAAGTGTCTCCATAGGGCAGCTCAGGGGCCCTGTTCTGCGTCAGCAGATCCGGGGGTATAATCATTTGGGTAGTTTGTTACCAGTGAGAACACAGGGAGAAGAACAGGCATTTGTAAAGCAGAGACAGGCTTTCTCATCTGCACTTTGAGACCTTGCCCAGAAATGGGGGTGGGGATGCCAAAGGATTAGGTAAACAGGCTCCCAGGCAAAAATGAAAAAAATAAAAAACTTTCTATTATTAACCAACAAACATCCTCAAGTCTTTGTAGAAACAAATAGGACATTTTTTGCAAATAAAATATTACTTAGCAGCTTTTCTTAAAATGCGGAGGTCTTCCCCCAATCACTGTAAATAACTACAGAAAAAAAACAATTTCAGGAATAGACATATAAAATCACAATCTCTCTCATATACATTCTGGCCAATAGCTATGACAAACATCCCTGAACTCCTTTAAACAGTAGTTGAAACATAGAGCCTGGGGCTCTAGCAGATGTTAGGCAATTCCTATACCTGGAATCTCAATCTCTCTCTCTCTCTCTCTCTCTCTCTCTCTCTCTCTCTCTCTCTCTCTCTCTCTCTCTCTCGGGCCTCCCTCATCTGGAACCCTATTTAAAAAAAGTGACCCATTTGTCAGGCTTTAAGACTCTGAAGAAACACTGCAAAGGGTCTGGTGTTGCAGAGAAGGACCACGAACACCCTGCAAAGAAGCTAACTTTCCAAAGGACCCCAAGTAGGCATCAGGGCTCCTGGCTTTTTACCAACAACTGATACCTTTTGATTCCTCACTGAATGAACAGTGTCCCTCCCATGCCTTTCTGGGGACTTCAGCATGAGAAACGAGGGACACACCACATGTCTTCACTGATGAAACTGCTCAGGCACACAAACTCTTTCTGCACATGTGCAAAAGGACACTTGGACACCAAAAGGACAGACACTCCTCACTCATTCAATGAACTGTCACTCTTGGGATGTGTTCAAATGAACCAGCCACAGAGAACTGCTCTCATAAGGACTGCTCTCCTACTTGAAAATGATTGTCATCGTTCAGCGACAACTGCTACTATCATTGGCATCAACAGCAGTAATAATCCCCCATCACTCTTTTACTGAATGACAACCAACAGCCTCCAAGATGCTGCTGGCACTGTGTTGCCTCTACTTTCAAAGCAGAAATGGTTTTTTAAAAATTGTATTTAATTCATCCACCTCCTGTTATGGTTCTGTCTTATGCTTTAGTCACACACACAGCACACCATGCGCCCACACGTGCAGGCGCGGAGTGAAGTCACCCTCTAAGAACTCCCTGGGGGGGGTGGGGGGGGGAGGGGACACTGGCATGCTGAGCAGCTGCCTCACTGATTCTTATTCTCAGAGTGCTGTGCCTGCCTCTGCTGTTCAGGAAAAGCTCTAACAGGGACTCTGGTGTCCAACATGTCTAATCTCAAGTTCACCATTTGGGCAAATTGCTGTGGCCAAACAGAAATTCTCTGCTTCCATTTCCTCATCCGTAAAATGAGGATAATGATGGAACCAAGGACCCAGAATAGGGACCAGCAAAGTGTCTCTGTAAGGGGCCTTAAGGACATTACGCTAAGTGAAATAAGTCAGAGAAAGACAAATACAGTATGAACTCACATAGCTCGCTTAAATCTCACTCAAAACAAATAAACAAGCTCATAGATACAGAGAACAGATTGGTGGTTGCCAGAGGCAGGAGTGGGGTAGGCAAAATGGGTGAAGGGGGCCGAAAGGTAAAAACTTCCAGTTATAAAATAAATAAGTCATGGGACTGTAATGTAATGCAAGCACAGTGGCTACAGTTAACAATACTGTATTGCACATTTGAAAGTGGCTAAGAGAATAGATCTTAAAAGTTTTCATCACAAGAAAAATATTGTGTAACTATGTGTGGTATGGATGTTAACTAGACTTATTGTAAAGATCATCTAATATATGCAAATGTCAATTCACCATGTTGTACACATAAAACTAATATGTTATATGTGAATTATATCTCAAATAAATTTTTTAAAGAAAATTAACAGGTGCAAGATGCTACATTAAGGTGTTTGCTTTAAAATAAGGAGGTAAAAATAGGACTAGAGAATGTGATTTGATTCCAGTGGATTTTCTCTCCACAAAGATGTAAATAATTTATAACAACAGAATGATTTGACCAAGAAAGAAACAGCTAGAAGATGCAAGGACTGTCCCCTAGAGCAAGCATGTCAAACTCAACAGTCCACGGGCCACATGACTCATTTATTTGGCCTGTGTTAGCCTTTGAGTTTGTTAGTCTTTAGTAAACTATAACTATATATAACATATGAGACCCTTGCTTTCCTCTAACCCACTCTCTTCCCCAGGAGTCACCACAGTTACTACACATTTTAGCAGTCCTTCTTCTAGGCACTTTTAGATTCATGCTTGCCCTAGAGATTTCAGAGGGAGTATGGCTCTGCTGACACCTTGATTTCAAACCTTTAGCCTCCAGAACTGTGAGAGAACACATTTCAATTCTTTCAGCCCCCACCCCACTGGCAGCCTTAGGAAACGACTATACTCAGCAAGGGGAATGATTGGAAGAACAGAGTTGGGAGTCAGGCATCCAGACTGGCCTCAGGAACATGGGACCTGTGGCTTTTCTCCTGGTCCTTACACCAGAGCAAAAGCTATGCTCCTGGTGCTCTCTGTGTGACAGAAGACATGTTCGCATGGACAAAAAATCACTCAGCTCCACAGCTAAGAAATGCCATGTAAACATGAAGCTCCACAAATATTACCATCAGAGACAGGAATTACCGGCTTCGGGGAAGAGCCATCATAACTTGAAGGAGGGAACACTACAGATATCAGCCAGCAATGTGACTCAATGTTGCTCTTATGGCCAAGGGGAGCCATGCATCATGCAGAGGGTGGAGGTCCTAGCCAACCTGATTTGCACGTCGAAGCCATTTCCAAGCACCCCTATGCCTTCAGGGTGCTTGGTAACTAGAGCAGGAAGGTCTTAAGCTCCCTGCTGGGCTAGTCAGGCACCAGCCAGGATTAAGCAGAGAGCCTCTTTGGATGAGTAAGCAGCTTTCTCTCATCTAGGTCTCTGAGTTTACAGCACCTGCTTGATGCATAATGCACTCTGATTCCTTTTTTTTCCTTTCCTCTTTCTTTCTTCCTTGATTTTTGCATAAAACCTTCTCTCCTTTTGTTTTCTCTTTTTTATTACCAAGTAATATATGGAAATATTCTCATTGTAAAATACCTAAGTAAACTATAACTATGTATAACATGTGAGACCCTTGCTTCCCTCTAACCCACTCTCTTCCCCAGGAGTAATCACAGTTACTACACATTTTGGCAGCCCTTCTTCTAGGCACTCTTAGATTCATATAAAGTTTATTCTATATAATAAAAGGCTAATATGCAAATACAGCGAATGGAGGAACAACCAGAACAACTGAACAACCAGTCGCTATGATGTGTGTGGAACATGGCAGGCATCAGCTGCAGCAGCATGGTGGAGCAGGTGAGCAGGGGTGCCAGACCAAGGCAGGGTGTTGGTCGCTGTCATCGGGGCAAGCCTCTGGTGGTTACTGAAAATTCTTTGCTCCCGTGCACCGCAGTCCTACCCGGCTCTCGCACCTGCTGCCGGTGCCAGCCCCACTCGCACTCGCAGCCAGCACTCGGCACCAGTCCCGATCGCTTGGCACCATCAGTGGGTACAAGTGGCTACTGCCAGCCCCGATTGCTCCTGAGGGCTTCTCCACCTCCCCCTGCTCCTGAGGGGCAATAGGGGCAGCAGCCACCACACGCACCCGCTTCTGGCACTGGCCCCAATCGCACCATGCCGTCAGCAGGTGCAAGCAGGGCTGGCACCATCAGCACGTGGGAGTGGCAGCAGTGGGAGTGGGGCTGCTGGCAGAGAGGGGACGAGGGGCCATGGCAGGAGGGGCCGGGCGGGGGCATGGAGGATGGACCGAGACCCACCCCTGTGCCCACCACAGCCTCGCGGCCCACAGTTCCTTTCAAAGTGCACAAATTCATGCACTGGGGCCCTAGTCTATAATAATAAAAGCATAATATGCTAATTAGACCGACTTCCTTCTGGACAAAGCCAGGGCTGCAGCCATGGGATCAAGGTAGCCACCATCGCTGTGAGGGGGGGAATCCGGTCAGCCGCCCCAGCTGCAAAGGCCTACTCTTGCACGAATTTTGTGCATCAGGCCTCTAGTTTTCATATAAATGGAGCATCCCACATGTGGTGTTTTTACCTGTTTTTAACTCTATGCTATATTTAATAAATCTTTCAATGCCAGAAATAAACATCTGCCTTGTTCCTTTTGATGACCACATGTATTGCACATAATTTATTTAGCTTTGCCAAAATTGCAGGGCTTTTTATTGCTTCCAGTTCTCAATGTTATGAGCAATGTTGCAATGGACATCCTTGCAAAATATATACCTGTGCTGGAATAAATTTTTATTTAGACAGATTCAAAGATATTGCCTTGTTGGATCAAGAGATAGAGGCCTTTTTAATCTTGAAGTATACAGCCAAATTTCCCTCTCAAGTGGCTTTACCCATTTACGCACTTCCACCGTGGTGACACTCTCATCCTCATCAACTGGATTTTATCAGTGTTTACAATTTTCTCAGTATGATAAACAAACATCGTGTTTTCATGTGCACATTCCTTGTTACTAATGATACTGAGCATCTGTTTATATATTTGTTAGCCATTTATTTTTATTCCTCCTATGTGTATTTTCACATTTCTCTATTGAGTTGTTTGTCTTTGGATTCATAGCATCACACTTAATATATGCTGCATATTGCTACCTGTTATACATTTAATAAATGCTCTTCCCATTATTTTGCTTGTATTTTAACTTGTTTATAATTATAGTCATTAATTCAACAAATATCTACTGAAAATCTACTCTGTGCAGTGAACAAACCAAATATTCTGGTACAAAAGTTTTAAGTTTTACACAGATTTGTTAGCATTTTGCTTTGTTGCTTCTGGATTTTAGTTTTTCCTTAGGAAGTCATGCACTACTCCACAATTATGAAAAGTACTCCTAAATTTTTACCTAAAATTTCTATGGGTTGTTAAATATATTGGGCTTTTGAATTCATCTGGAATTTATCTTATGTATGGTATGAGGTATGTCCTTAGCTTTTCCCTCCAGTGGAAAAAATGTCCAAAGTCATGCCTTAAATAATCTACCTTCCTGTCTCTGATATGAATTACAATCTTTGTTATAACCCATATTCTCAAATAATGACTGAATTTGGAATTCTTTTTGTTGTTCCACTGATTTTTTTCCTATTTCTGGGTCTATCTTAATTACTGTGTATGTCTATCGGTAGGCCTCCTTTAATTATTATAACTCATAGGACTTCATTTGCTATCTAATAGAACCAGAATCCTATCATTCTTTTTTTTTATTTTTTTACTTTTTTATTAATTTCAGAGAGGAAGGGAGAGAGAGAAACAGAAACATCAATGATGAGAGAGAATCATTGATCAGTTGCCTCCTGAGTGCCCCCTCCTGGGAATTGAACCTGCAACACAAGCACATGCCCTGACTGAGAATCTAACCTTGGCCTCCTGGTTCATAGGTCAACACTCAACCACTGAGCCACACCGGCCGGCCCCATCATTCTTTACATAAAAGGTGGAGCAAAAGTATGCCCACAGTTGTTCATATGAAAAATACAATAATTAATAAATAATAATACAAGAATATACTGTTTTGTGTACTCACAACTTAAACCTACTTTTGTTCTATCCTGTATTTATTGTGGCTGGTCTTTGAACGTTTTCTTTTGCCAGTGAGCCTTAGAATCAGTTTGTTACATGCCATCAAGAACCTCACTAAAATTCTGATTTGAAATTTATTCAATGTATGTGTTAATTTGTGAAGAACTGACTAATCATATTAACCAGAAACATGAGAAGTCTCCATTTATCAAGCTCTTTTTTATCTGTGTTACCGTAACGCCACAGTAAAATCTCATAGTTTTATTTGTATAGATCTTGAACATTTCTTGTTATGTTTATTTACAATAAATTTGTTTTTACTTGTTATTGCTGTTGTAAATAATAGCACTTCTTCCCATTATAGTTGATAAACAAGTTACTGCCTAAGAAAGCTATTGCTTTAGAATATTAACCTAGTATCCAAGGACAAAAGCCACTATTAGTTGTGGGTAAGGGTTGGGGAAGGAAGGCAGGCGGGAGAGCTTGGAGAGATCCAGAGAAGACGACACCAAGTTACAGATGCTATGAGGAGCTCTGAGAAAGAATCCGCCTCACTCAGCACTCTAGACTTGGCTGAACAGAGTGAGGAGATCGGGGGAGCAAGACAAAGAAGTCTCAGAATCCTTTAGGGAAAGTGCTGTGTCTGGAACTTTGGAGAATACTGAAGAACTGACAGCAGGGTGTGTTTAAGCAGAGCGGGAATCTTAGCTAGAGCACACAAGTCTCCCTGAGGCCGACAAGGGCACGAAAGAGGCTGAGCAGGTTCTGCCTGTCCCTGTGGTGAACACAGAAGTGCAGAGAGTCAACCAGTGAGGAGACCCGGAGTGGGGACCACAGGAAGGCATCACCTACAGACTTGCAGGACAGACCATGGCAGGAGCCACAGGCCTCGACAGCACAGGCCAGTGCGCACTCAAAGGCCAGTGAGACTAGTTACATCCAGAAAGGATGAGTGGGGAGAGAGGCCCACAACAAAAGACCAAACCACAGGAGCTGCGCCAGGGGAGGACTCAGACGACTGTGCCCTCACTGCCAGGATGGTACGTAAGTTTCCCTGCCTCCTGATGCCACTCTGGGGGTGGGGAAGGAGGAAGATCTCACCATAAAAATAAGTTGGATTATATCTATTTTCAACAATATTTGGGAGAAACAAGCACTCCCATATAAGATTAGTGGGAGTAAATTATTGTAAGCTGTTTGGATGGATATTGATCAGTAAGGAAATGTAAAATGTCTACACCTTTCAATCCAACAATTCCACTTCTAGGAGTTTCTAGTACAGATGTTCCAGATGCAAGGGTACACATTCAAGCATGTTTATTACTGCACAGTTTATAACAGCAAAAGACTAGAAACAACTTTGATGTCCATTAATAAATAAGTTACATACATGCATACAATTAACTATCAGAAAACCATTTTTTAAATGAAGCCAATCATCTATCTGATATTCAAAAATATGTAAAAATATTAAGAAAACACCTGGCCGGTGTTGCTTAGTGGTTGAGTGTCATCCTATGAACCAGGAGGTCACAATTCAATTCTGTCAGGGCACATGCCCAAGTTGCAGGCTCAATCCATAATAGGTGGCGTGCAGGGGAAGCCAATCAATGATTCTCATCAATGATGAGAATCTTTCCCTCTTCTGTCCTCTCTGAAATAAAAAATATATTATTTAAGCCCTAGCCGGTTTGGCTCAGTGGATAGAACGTCGGCCAATGGACTCAAGGGTCCCGGGTTCAATTCTGGTCAAGGGCATATGCTCAAGTTGCCGGCTCAATCCCCAGTGGGGAGCATGCAGGACGCAGCCGATCAATTATTCTCTCTCATCGTTGATGTTTCTATCTCTCTCTTCCTCTCCCTTCCTCTCTGATATCAATAAAAAAAATTCCTTTAAAAGAAAACAAGGTGAAGAATAATAGAGTTTATCTTGTTTTCTTGATAAAGGCCTTTCACATGTTGGGGGAGCTTATATAACAAAAAAATTTCTAGTGGGATATATAAAATACTGGTAACAACAGTTATTTATTGGGGAGATGTAATGGGGAGGAGAAAGAAATATGGTTTTCATTTTAAACTTTTCTGAACTGTTGGGAAAAACCACGAGCATGATATTATTAAAGGTGGTTTTTTAAAACACTAGTAAGAAATAAGAGTAATGCCTCTGCAAAGTGTGTGCTAACCAGGACAGCTGATCTTCTGCCAGCCTGTGGGAACACCCACGGAGGGCTCTTCATCAGGTCAGGGCAAAGAGCCTGAAAGTGGGGCATCACGCTAGTGAGGGAGAGGAACGGAGAAACCGTTCTTCCAAGGAACTGTGCCCTCGCTGCCTACTCAGAGTATAAAGGCATGCCCACACCCAAGCTGGAAGCTGTCTGGGTTCTGCAACAAGATCCTTTTGATAAATTCATGAATGAGTCTCAGGAGTTGGACCCAGTTTCTCTGAGTTAACATTTTATAAGCCCTAATTTTTTTCTAATTTACATTAAAGTTCATGTTCCAGGACATATGGATAAGAGCACAGAAATTCTTGATATAACAGACATCAACAACAACCACAACAAAACCAGGTTTGGGATCTTGAGAAAATGACACAAAGTTTCTTCACTCATGTCCTTAATACAACAGAGGACTGGGTAGTGAGTGAGAAGACCCTTGCAGGTTCCTAGAAGCAGTGAGCCACTGCGTCAGGCTTACATGCTGAATTTTACACAACTCTTTCCAGAACCAGATGCCACTCATCATTAGATTGGCTCTGGTCAGTAGTCATACATTAATCTTTATAGCACCTTTGTAAAACACTATGAGTTTTCAGTTGTTTGTTCAGATTTACTAATGGCAGAGACAAAGCTCTTTAGCAGCAAATTCTTCACAAGTTTTAAATGTTTTCTTCTATTAACTGTTGAAATGCATCTTACTTTAGAGACAGATTTATACTTCAAAATTGTGTGCAGCCTAAGGAACATATTTCATGACATTTAAGAACCAAAGTCAAAGAACCACTTACTATAAGTACGTTTTCCTGGGAAATTGTCTAAATATTTTAAACTATGTAAACAAAAATATCAAAACGTGTAGTTAAGGGATAAAAGCTAGGCATTGGTTATTTTTTTCTCAGACATGTTTGTTCATTCTCATTATCCTGCGAGTCATTCTCTACAGAGCTTCCTGGTACCTCTGTCCTGCTACTTCTTACCAGATGCTTGTCCCAGTTCTCTTCCAGCCTCACCCCACAGCCTGACCTCTCTGGATCTCCCACGCTCACTGCTGTCCATTTTCATCTCACACATCTTTCCTGCCATCTCCCGGCAGCGCCCACTGCTCCCCACAGCCATGGTTGTTAGCTGCCTGGCTGTCTTTCCTGCACTGGCCAGATAGTTTGCTCTTCAGAGATAGGAGAGGGGAGGGAGAACGAAGGGAAGGGAGAGAGAGGGAGGGGGAAAAAGAGAACTAGGAATAAATATGTTGGTTGCCAGAGTGCCATCCACATTCCGTCTCTTCCTTCTCCCACTCAAAACCCTGCCCAGAATAATTTCTTCATATTTGGAAAAAGAAGAGAATCCCCTGTGACATACTATGTGATCCCCAATGAGAAGCTGATTGATCGCCTACGTTTCAGGGCCGTGGGAAAGTTGGCACGGAGGGAAATGGATTTCAGGGCCGGCAATGAATCTGTGATGTGCATTTCAGAAGCTCTCCTCCAAACCATAAATAAAAGCAGGGTGACTGCCGCCTGGCAGGGGGGACCAGACAAAACTCCATGCCCACCCAGGACCACTAGTCAATACCCTTGTTACAACGCCTCAGAGAGAGGTTTTCTAAAGGGACTGCTCCAAGAGCTCATTAGGGAAAAAAAATAAAATATTTAAAAGGGCAGGTCAAAACACCAGAGCTTGCAAACAATTACTCAGAAAAAAAAATATCTTATAGAGTTTGAGGGTGGAAAAGAACAACACACTCTTCAGTAAAGAGACAGCAAGATTTTAGTTTCAAAATACGCCCCCAAGACTGCATCTCCCACCCTGAACCGTTTACTAGCAACCCCACAACCAGAAGGAACCAGGCACCTGGTGACTATGTATAACACATATTTAACCATCTAATCCAATTCCCGTGTGAATATGGAACATGAGGGTAAGCTGGTGGAGAGGAAGAGACACGGGAGGTGGGGGGGGGGGGGGCTATGGGAATAGTGACTGCAAAGAGGCCCAAGGCCAGCAAATAAGAGAGAGGCCACACAGCTCTCACTGGGAGAGAGAAGCCCCGCCCACCCACAGATGTTCAGCTAAAGCAGTTTCTTCCCTGGCAGGAAAAACTCTGTGGAGAAACAGAATCTGTCTTTGGACGCTTCATAGCAAAGGTGAACCCACAGGTTGACACTTACATTTCATTTGCTTGAAGATGGACTTGTTAGGTTCAAGCCAGTGCTGGGGAGAAAAAAACAGAGATTGCGGGTCAAATGGCTGGACCATGTGATGCATACTTAATAACTAAAAGGAATTTAATAAAGATACTCTTTTTCCAAAGTACAGCCTTGGTTCCTATAGATATTCCTCAGGGTTCCACCTCTGAAGATCCACATGAACAATTCAGCAACAATAATACCATAGGCAAGGGTATAAACTGCAGAGAATTAACACTTGCTGAGCAGTGTTTGAGTCAGCCAGTTGCTAGGGGAGAAGGACAAGAGAGCGAACATTCACCTAAATGGGATGTTCTCATGGCTCTAGTTTCCTTTGAGCTCCATCGCTCTAGGAAAACCAGAGATGGCCAAAGACTTGGACATCATTGACCTCAGAGTCACAATCCAAGACAGCATCAGCACCCTCCCCCACCCCTTCCCTGAGGCAGCCTCCTCCCAGGTTAACAGTGGGTCAAGCCAGCATCAGCCCCATCATGCACAGAGCTGATTCTTCCTTTGCGGTAGGGAGGAAAAAATGATTTTTAATATCTCATTTCAGAGACCTGAGGTCATCATGAAGGAAAATCAGCTCCCTCACAAAACAAAGGAGCTCAAAGACCTGGGCAGGCGTCTGAAGCAGACTTCTTGCTGGCCCCAGCGGCCAGCTCTCTCTACACCATGTGTGACGGTCACTTCAACATGTTGAGATCTAGGAAGCTTTTGATATCACATGATGTCCCTGAAGCCACTTAGGGAATTTCAGGAAACATCACTTTATACACCTACTAGAGGCATGGTGCACAAATTCGTGCACCAGTGGGGTCCCTCAGCCTGGCCTGTGGGATCAGGCTGAAACCAGCTCTCCAACATCCCCCAAGGGGTCCTGGATTGCGAGAGGGTGCAGGACAGGCCAAGGGACTCCACCGGTGCACAATCGGGGACAGGCAGGGACGCAGGAGGTTGGCCAGCTGGGGAGGGACCATGGGAGGGCTACAGGGCATGTCTGGCCCATCTCATTCAGTCCCAATCAGCCGGATCCCAGCAGCAAGCTAACCTACCGATCAGAGGTCTGCCCCCTGGTGGTCAGTGCACGTCATAGAGAGCAGTTGAGCAGCCTTAGCATATCATTAGCATATTACACTTTGATTGGTTGAATGGCCAACTGGACGACCGGACACTTAGCATATTAGGTTTTTATTATATAGGATAATTTATAAAGACAATAAGGGGGTTGCCACTGGGTATCCACCAAAAGGTCTGGGAGTCCCCACTATAGGTCCCCCCACCCTGTTTGATACAGGAGAGGAAAGGGGATACTTATCATCAGTTGAGTGCTTACACCTCTCTCTCATTGTGTCATCCAGAAGCCTCAAGGTTCTGTATTATCACTATTGCTTGATGTAATACAAAACGATAAGGTTTTACAAGAGATAGCATTTGCTAAGTGCTTACTAAGTGCCAGGTACTCTTCTAAGAGTCTCCATGGACCATCACTACCTCTCCATTTACAGATGAGAAATCTGGGGCTCAGGAGTTAAACAACTTGCCTAAGGTCACCCAGCGAATAACGGGAGGGCACTGTGCAGTGGAATTCCAGAGCGAGGCCCTCGGCCTTGGCTGTGCAGCCTCCCGATGGATCAGTTCACTCTAAAATGTATCATTCTCCACAATGAACATTCTCTCTTTCACCAAGAACTGAAAAATTGAGTGGTCAAATCAGGAGTTTCCAATCCAGAGTATAAGAGCTCTGTGGCCTTCAAAAACAAGAATAGTGCTCTGGCCGATGTTGTCTGGTGGTTAGTGTGTCAGCCTGAGCACCAAAGGGTTGTGGGTTCAATTCCTGGTCAAGGGCATGTACCTGGTTTGAAGGTTTAATCCCCAGCCCAGGTCGGAGCAGGAAGCAACCAATCTATGTGTCTCTTTCACATCAATGAATCTCTCTCACTTTCCCCCTCACTCCTCTAATAATCTATGGGGAAAAATATCCTCAGGTGAGGATGAACAAACAAACAAAAAATGGATGTCTTTTCATGAAGACTAACAGAAAACCACCATTTCCTCCTGATGCATTGCACAAGCTAAAATAGCAAGTTTCTTTGCATACGGCCAAAATTATATCAACCTTTGGAAACCCTGGTTATCTTCTTTTTTACCCCAATATTTTTATTGTGGTAAAATATACATAACCATTGTAAACATTTTAAAGTGTGCAATTTAGTGGCATTAAATGCATTCATAATGGTGTGCTACCATCACCACCATCCATCTCCAGGACTTTTTCCATCTTGTAAAATTTAAATTCTGTGCCTATTAAACAATAACTCTCCATTTTTCACCTTCCTCCCAGCCCCTGGAAACCACTATTCTACTTTTTATTATCTCCTTCTAGTCAGAAATAATGCTTGTTCTTTATAGCATTACAATGGAAGGGTGGAAAATGTATTGATTTTACCACTTACTGGCTATATAACCTTATGCAAAAAATGTTTAACCTCTCTGTGTCTCAATTCCAACAACTATAAAATGGGGATAGTAATAGTATCTACCTTGCAATCATTTTAAGTTATTCAACATTAAACACTTAAACAGTGGCTGGCATGTGGAAACCAGTAAATGCTTGTTTGCTGATGCTGTTGCTGTTACTTAAGTGCAGTTTAATTGATAGACCAGCGTCTTCCAATACATGGACTCACGGAGAATAATAAAAGCGGTGTCTGGTGATGAAATTACTTTTCTAGAAACAAACAGAATAGCTCAGAACTAAGGCAAGAAAACAAATAACAGCAGCCAGAGATCAATACCTATTGCTATTATTTCACAGAGGAAAATCACCAGTCATTTTTGCCAATAAAACCTGAAATATAAACATGTTTTCTGAATTCTCTTTGCCTGGCATCCTTTGAACTCCTTAGCCCTTCTCAGCCTAAGGTCAACCTACCTCTGCACCTTTTCTCTGCCTCCAGGGAAGACAGGTAAGTCAGTTTGTGTGCCCACCCCAGTTAGTCAGTGGCAATCTCAGAGGGCTATGAGGAGTGTTCTGAGATGGGGTGTGTGATAGTCAAGTCCGGCAGAAAATAACCACCATGATCACTGGAGATAAGCCTTAGAACATGTATTTCTATTTCCTTTCTCTTGCTACTTGGAATATATGCTCTTTTGTTTCCTTCCTGGAAACTGATATTCCCTAAGAGAGGCAGAAACAAAAGTGTGCCAACCCAAAATCTGAATTTGTGCTTGGTTTACTACAACGGAAACCTTCCTTTCCTCAGCTCTTGTTTAGAATCAAAATTCTAAAGACTACAGAAGCTAAGACCTAATCACTGATTATACTAATGAGCTCAGGGAGCGAGGTTGCACTAGAGCAGGGGTCCTCAAACTTTTTAAACAGGGGGCCAGTTCACTGTCCCTCAGACCATTGGAGGGCTGGACTATAGTTTAAAAAAAAACATGAATTCCTATGCACACTGCACATATCTTATTTTGAAGTAAAAAAAGCAAAACGGGAACAAATACAATATTTGTATTTGCATGTGGCCCGCGGGCCTTAGTTTGAGGGCCCTGCACTAGAGGATGCGCCCTAGAGTGATTTGAAGGTGTCAGGAAGGTGTCTGCTGTCAGGGCTCTGACAGGGATGTGCCCAGGTCCCCTCGGGTAGCTCTCCCTTTAGTTACGCAATCGTCCGACTCCTTCAGGTTACTGGAGTCCACTGCAAGGTGGGGAACTGAGCCCGCACTCACACCCACCCCACAGAAGGGCAGCTCTTTAATGCCCGACAGGTGTGGAGGATAGAGCATCTGCCCCTTCACCCAGTGGCCAGGACAACTCTCAGACACGACCTACACGACCCCAGAGCTCCTCTGTGGGACTGAGCCCACATCCCCTCTGTACGACTGCCTGATACCACAGTCTCTCATGGCCTCCTTGTATTCCCCATCCCTTCCCATCCCCAACTCTCCTACAAGTCTTTTCCTAGGAACATTTCCTAATAAACCGCCATTTCCATCTCAGGATCTGTTTCCTGGGGACTGGACCTAAGACAGTCTCCCTAACTCTCCACCAGAAACTGCCCTCCATGATGGTTAAGATCCTTCCCTTGGAGGTATATTCCTTTTGCTTTAGGTTTGAACCCTGCTCACTGCAAGTTCCCTGTGAGAGGTCTGAGTTTAAACAGGTTTTCAGTTTTGACAATCTAGCCTGACCACATTTCAAGCCATTTCTTAAAACAAATTTATTTTGATTGACAGCAGCGTGAAGAAAAAGGAGTGGGAGGAAGCCACACCGAGGGTGGAAAGCAGAAAGATAAAATCTCGAGGCCTGATTCCCTTACCTGTGATCTTGGGGGACAGGGGGACCCTAAGGTTCCTTCAGCTCTCATGTTGCACATTCTATGAACCTGAAGGATGAGAATGTTGCCAGCAAATGTTTTCTTTTTAATTTGTCTAGGCCGAGCTGTGCTTAGCCCTAAGAGATTGGTTTTCTCTACCCTTTCTTAGAAATAATGCATTTCTTTTGTACTTTCTAATTTTGTCTTGAGGGAAAAGAAGGTAGGTGTGAAGTGGTGATTATTTGTGACTAAGATTGATTTTTAATTCAGTAGCTGCATATACACACACACACACACACACACACACTCCCAAAAGTAAACAATATCACAGTTATCTTCAAATGTTAGGCTTCTGTTGAAACTGATTTAGCCAATAAATTACACACCTCTCTGTTATCTTTCTCAAAACCCTTGGTGTCTTAGACAAGAGTAATCTCTAGCCCAGAGAAATGTAGTAAAGAACCAATGGGGCTTTAAACAAGAATGAATGTGTGCCGCCGCCCCCCCCCCCTTCCACAAAAAAAGAGAGTCTTTCTTCCCTCAGGAGTAACCAAATTCAAAACTGACCACTTCTCTTCATAGCCCTGAAAAGATGGCCTGGTTCTCACATCACAGCTGAACAAAGCCCCAAGTAACTCAGTCTCTCCCTTATCTAGCCAGTTCATGCCATTTCTGGGTCCTGTGGCTCTGCTGGTGGGGAGAGGGGGGTGAATGCCATCTGAATGAATGCAGCCCTAACAGTGCTCTGGATAGAAAAGTTAGAACTAGGCCTGGTTATTTAGCTCCAGTAACAATGGTTTCCACTCCAGTTTCAATTAAACCTACTACACACTGCAACAACATCTGGAGATCAGGCACACTCAAAAGTCATTGTCCTTTTGGAAGTCAGTCTATGTAAAAAAAGAAAAAACCCTTCATTGCTTTTTGTGTAGTGTGTTTTACTCTTTCAGCTATAAATGCTTTTGTATTCTAGATTCTCAGTGATGAGCAACATAGAAGCAATAACCAGGAGAAGAAATACTGTAAGAAACACAACCGGAAACAGGAAGCCTAGGAAAGCATTAAACACCATAATTTTTCTAAAGGACCAGACAATAAATATTTTAGGCTTTGTGGTCCACGTGATCTCTATCAGAACTACTCAACTCTACTACTGGTGCATGAAAGCAGCCACAGATAACTCATAAATTAAAGTGGTGTGTTCCAATAAAACTTTATTTACAAAAACGGATAGGGCAAGGAGCAGCCTGACACTTGTGTTCCAACCCCTGGCTCTGCATCCAAGAAGTCCTTAATGTACACTTCAAGAAAAAAAATAGTGGTAGTGGTTATAAAAATAGTCACTGCTATTTATTTAAAGTACACTAGGAAACCAAATGCAATCATAAGGAAATTATACAATTCCTTCAAGCTTATTACAGTGGAATTTGTAACATTTGCTATCAAGCCATATAAATTTAACAGTGTCACCCAACTGTTCCAAGGTCAAAGGTCTCTTAGTTGCTAGATTCATGGACCTTCACAAACTCTTTAAAGCATAGAAGAGTAAAAAGACCGGTGACATATGTTGATAATATTGAATAATGCATTTAAAGAACAACCCTATAGCATAGGTACTAATAGTGTCCCCATTTTTCAGATTAAAAAATTGAGGCCTGGGTTAAAGAACTTGCTCAAAGTCATACAACCAGCAAGTGACAGGGACAGGATTTGTCTCCGTCTTCCTGGTGTCAAAGCTCTTGGCAATAGTGTCCTCTGATCCTCCTTCCTTCTTGATGTTTGAAACTGGAACCATTCCCCTTTACTAAGTGAATAACTACCCTAATGTCTCTCTCTCTCTCCTCATTCTATGCTTCCTTCTCTGTATGATCCTGGCCAGTCTCCTTTGCAGATTTCTCCTTCTGGACCATCCTTTAAAATACGGATATTGTTTAGCTTTCAGATTCTCCGCTCCCTCTCTACTCTCTTCCTCATCTCTTTGATCTATTCTCAGGGCTTTGAAGTACTGACGGCCTCAGGGGTTCCCAAGTCTCTAACTGTGGCCTAACCCTCTTCATTAAGCTTCAGACCCAACTGAACATCACCACCTCAGCATCTCACAGGCAGCCCAAACTCACTATGTCCCAAACTCACCGCCTCTCCCCAAAATCCACTCTCTTTTACAATTTATCTGGTAAGTGGTTCCATTTGCACTTGGAGCCCAAAGTGGCCATGTAGGAAGTTTAAACACCCTGCTGGACAGGCCGTGTGGAAAGACCCTGAAACCACATATGCAGGGAATCTCCCCCTCCCCCCACCACATCCCACTGTCCAGCCCCATCAAGGCACCTGGCATATGAAGACATGTTAGTCTGTGGCCATACCACCCTGAACGTGCCAGATCTTGTCTGAAGATGTGTGAGACCCCAGATCAGGCCAGCCACCAACTGAATGTTACTAAGGGAGCCCCATCAATACCATGTGGAGCAGAATAATCACCGAGCTGAGCCCTGCTCAAACTCCCGACTCACAAAATCCTGAGATACAATAACATTGTGTTGTTTTGAGCCACTGAGTTTTGGGGATACTTGTTACACAGCAAGAGATACCTAGAACTCCCACTCCTTGATATGAACTGAACGTTTGTGATTCCCCCCAAAATTCACATATAAAAGCCCAAACCCCCAGTGTGATAATATTTAGAGGTGGGGTGGGGGGGTCCTTGGGAGGTGATTAGATTTAAAAGAAGCCCTTAGGGTGAGGATTAGTGCCCTTTAAGAAAGAGGGAGGGAAACCAGAGTATAAGCACTTGCTTCCTGCCCCAGCACCTCACTCCCAATGACTTGTGAGGACACAGGGAGAAGGCAGCCATCTGCAAGCCAGAAAGAGAGTCCTTACCAGGATACAAATCTGTCTGCACTTTGATCTTGGACTTCCCAGCCTCTAGAAATGTGAGGAAATAAATGTCCTTTTAAGCTACCCAGTCTATGGTGTTTTCTCTTAGCAGCCCAAGCTAAGGTGCTCATTATTAACCTCCATGCAGCTAACACACAATTACAACTGAACCTTTGGAAGATCTGCTGGAGCATGGGTGAAAAGAAATAGAAGTGTGCTTCAGATTGGCACTTCCTAATGTACACTGTTTTTATTCCTCCAAGGTATACATCCTCGTCGCATTCTAGCCTTTTTCCAGCTCGACTTAAAAATTGTATTCAGCCAAAACCGGTTTGGCTCAGTGGATAGAGCGTCGGCCTGTGGACTGAAAGGTCCCAGGTTCGATCCCGGTCAAGGGCATGTACCTGGGTTGCGGGCACATCCCCAATAGAAGATGTGCAGGAGGCAGCTGATCGATGTTTCTCTCTCATCGATGTTTCTAACTCTCTATCTCTCTCCCTTCCTCTCTGTAAAACATCAATAAAATATATTTAAAAAAAAATTGTATTCAAAGCTATTTTGAAACTTCCAGGCCTGCTAGCCTCTGGTCAGCTCTGATGTTCTTGCCCACTGGACTTTTGCCTCTGGCAAGTGCTTCTCTCACTAATGATGACATTTAACCCTTATCTCCCTAATTAATTTCTGTCTTCATCTAAACCAATGGTTCTCAACCTTCCTAATGCCACGACCTTTTAATATAGTTCCTCATGTTGTGGTGACCCCCCAATTTCATTGTTACAAATTGAACATAATTAAAGCATAGTGATTAATCACAAAAACAATATGTAATTATATATGTGTTTTCCAATGGTCTTAGGCGACCCCTGTGAAAGGGTCGTTTGACCCTCAAAAGGGTCGTGACCCACAGGTTGAGAACCGCTGATAAACCAACCCCAGAAAGTTCTCACCAAGAAGGGGAAACCATTCTGCCTTGGGTATCCTCTTTTTCCCTAACTCAAACAGAGATAAAATGGTGTGGACAGCCCCACTTATTCTTATCCCTGTCTTTTGGCCCAAATAAGATAACCAGTTCACATGTTTGCTCCTCCAACCACTAAGATTATGACATCCCAGTGAGCTAAGGGACTCCAGACTGCAACCTGTCCGTATCAGGCATCCCAACCTTTCCAAGCGAGGGCATGGGGTATAGGCAGAGTCCGTTATGAGCAGCCATTTTAGTTTAGCACCAGATTCTGCTTTCTGCTGAAGGAATACGACAATTTCCCCAAATCTGGCAGTGCTCACAGCCTGGGCCGCAACTGAAACACTAGACAGTGTATCCAACTTTCAAGCTACTGTGATAGCGCTTTGTTCCTTGTAACGTGAGTGCCCAAAGTCCTTTCGCACAAAGCTAAGTTACTAGTCCATACCCCTCCCAAAACAGGTTTCTAAGCTGTCTTGATTTTTTAATACCTCCTGAAACTTAAAAACAAAAGAGGACTCGCTAAGCAGACAAATTCATGACCAGCGACTTGAGGCAGCAGTCCAACCCTTTTCAGGGCAGGGCTGCCCTACATCTTAGGCACCACTCTCACTCCTAGTTCCAAGCGTCTGTGAAGCAATTGTCCCTGGGAGCAGAGAGCAGCCTTTCGATGGCAGGAGCAGCTGGTGGGAAATAATGCTGTCTGGCTTCTTGGCACCATCCCCAGAGTGAAACCTCAAATCACTGGGCCTGTTTTTATTCCATTCCATGTCTTTCCCAAAGGTGCCTCTAGAAAAAGCAAACTGCTCTAACACAGAAAAGGTCTTCTCCCATTAGAAAGAAAACTCACCGATAGGCTTCCTAGTCCTTTCTGGCTGCAACACAAAAACCTCAGGGTCAGCTCTGTTGGGGGAGGGAGCTGCAGGGTTCAGCATGTGCTTGCATCCATGGTTTCCCAGGTCATGCTGTCAGAAAGCATGTCCTAACAACACAGGCTGCTTGAGGAGATTGTCCAAGAAGTGTGGATTTCCAACGTGAATTTGTCATCTTTAGTGACACTGATGTAAGTGGGTTAAACAGATGTTTAAAAATGGGAAAGCTAAAATCAAAAGCACTGGGTCCAATCTGCCTGTAGACTGTAACCAACTACCTACAACCAAAACAGTCCTCCTCTGGCTGAACTGAGGGTGGGCTCGGCAGTTCTAAGGCACTGCGGGCGACTTCCAGCCGAGTATGGGGGGGAAAGGAAAGGGTGAACGAACAAGAAGGAAAAGAAATTCAGAGCAAGGGCCATAGAAACTTGGAATTATGAAATCCAACTATTTCAAAACTTCAACTTTCTAAAGAGAAGTTATTCAAACACCTGAGCAAGGTGATGGAAAAAATTTGCTACATCTAAGAAGAAAATACCTGGACTTAAGCCAAGTACTAACTTTTTCTTCTGGAATTATTTCTTCCAAGACTTCTAAACTTAGAGTCCCAGCTTTCTCGATAGTAAAATGTAGAGAATACCAGCCCTCATCGTCTGCAACTAAGAGGATATGAGTTCTTCAGAAGACAAATGTGATGGAAACTCAAGGGGATTTTTATTGACCAGTATTCAATCTGCCCCTCCCTACCTCAAATTTAAAAAATGGAAATTCTGGGCCCTTACCATTAAAAGAGAAAAAGATAGTCATCATTTACTGACCCAGTCCTCACCCCTCTCAGAGCATATGGTGCATGAGACATCTTGTCAAACATATGGTGTTCCAAATGTGAGAGTGCTAAATATTGAATATTCCACAATGGTTTTCCATAAGCCAAGTTGTGAAGGCTTGTAGGCAAACCACCAACTCCCACAGGAGAGGTAAGTTCCACTTCAGCTTTTCTAACTAATCAGATTTTCTCTGTTGACTAGTTTTCTATCCAAATAATTCATTGGTTTTTATTTCCCATTGAGAAGAAGTACATGAACTGCTTAAAAAAAAAATGCTGGTCAATCAATTTCTGCTTAAAACTCTCATATCAGAGTGTCTATTCCTTTGAGTCCATTTTTCTAATGAGCCAAGGGTCACTTTCCCTCATCTCTCCCGAAGATCATAATAATGGCCATCCTGCCTTTAAGTGAAGTTACTAGCATTTCTAGGTTTTAACTTGCTAATCATGGCCTTATTTCCTCATGCAATTGCCTCACCCAGCCAATACATAGCAATAATAGTAATTAATAAAAATAAATACCATGTACTCAGGATTTACCATTTATTAAGCATTTGTATAACTTTTCTCTAACTCCCATATCAACCCTACATGTAGGTATTGTTATCTGTTTTAACAATCAGGACAGAGAGGCTCAGTCACTTGATCAACATCACACAGCTTATTAACCAGCAGAGAGGTGATTTAATTCATATCTTTCTAAGTGCAAAGTCTATGCATTTTCGTGCAGCAACTGTTCAGAAACCTATGTGGAATCTATGCTCATATTGTAGCCTCAAAATCAAAAGGCTATATAATAGTTGTGTGATTCGGGGGAAAAACAGAACGATTCAGACAGTCCCCTTAGCAACTGAATGGCTACATCAGATTAATACAGTTTGTTTTGGGGGTCATGATCCACATTTTTTCCACTAATCTACTACCCATTTCTGAACACTAAAAAATAAACTAAACCAAGTCAAAATATAAAGAACAATGAAGCACATCAACCTAAAGACTTCTTTTTTAACTTAAAAAAACAATTTCAGACCGATGGAAAACTTGCAAAGATGGTATAAGTATAACCTTCACCCATCCTCCCCAATGTTAGCATCTTATATAACCACAGTACAATAGTCAAAATTTAAAAACTAATGCTAACACAATACTATTCAGTAACATGAAGACTTAAACCAATTTGCCCACTACTGACACCTCTCTCTGCTCCAGAATCCAATCCTGGACCCGACCTTGCCTTAGAGGCATCTCTCTAAATTGTGAGTTCCCCAGTCTTTCCTTGCCTTTCATGACCTGAACACTTTTGAAGAATATTGGTAAGTCACATTGGAGACTGTCTCTCACTTCAGTTTGTCTGATGTTTTCTCAGAGTTTGAATGAGGTTATGCACGCTTGGGAAGAACATTGTAGAGACTGTGCCCTTCCCAGGGCATGATATCAGGAGTAGGCGCTGTTGGTACATCTTTTCACTGCAGATGTTAGCCTTGCCGGCTTGGTTAAAATGTTGTCTGCCAGGTTTCTCCACTGTAGAGTTATCTTTTTCCCCTTGTTATTAACAAATATGAGGGGAGGCAGATTCTTTGAAACAAGTTTCTCCTCAAGCTTGTGTCCACTAAGTTTAGCTTTCAACCACAGACCTTGCCCACAATTATTATTGTGGTGTTCTACCATCAGTTTCCAATTTCTATCATTCCTTGTACATTTATTAATTGGAATTCTTCTGTAAGGACGAGCTGCCCCTTCTCCCTCTTTTTATTTATTCGGTTATTTTGTTTATATCATTGTGGACTCGTGGATCTTTGTTTTATTCCAGGGATTATAATTCCACACTATTGTTATTTATTTTTGCTGCTCCTATTGTTCCAGGTTGGGCCACTGAAGTTCTTTCAGGTTGGCTCTGTGCCTTTCCTAGGGCCCTACCTTTTGCTTTATGAGCACATCCTTACTTTCTGGCAGCACAAGATGCTTCAGAGTCATCTTGTGATTTCCCTATGCCAGGCCTAGAATCAGCCATTTCTGCAAGGAGCCCTAGTTACTTTTATCGGAGAATGTATTAGAAGCCAAGATCTAGGGGCTAGGTGTGCTCATTGCTACTGTGATGTCACTGCTTTTAGGCCATCTCGGTGGACAGAACCTATAAATATATGTATGTGTACTAGCCCACATATATACACACTTATATTTATTTCTATATCTACCTATGCATGTTTTTTAAAAAATCATGAGTTCATATTGATATCTCCAATTCTAAATGCTTCTCTTATGTTTTATTCCCTATCTCCCCAATGAGAGAGTGAAGAGAAATGAAAAGGGCTAATGCATTTAAGTCATTTCCAGCTATTGTCTAGGACTCTAGGAAATGGGTCAGCAAACTATGGCCAAACACCTATTTTTTGTAAAACACTTTTACTGGGGGGGAAAAGGGTTTTTTTGGAACACAGCCACATCCATTACTTTGGATATTATCTATGGCTGCTTTCCATAATTGAAAGAATAATTGAGTAATTACAACAGAGGCTGTGTAGGTCACAAAGCTGAAAATATTTTCAATATGGGCCTTTACAGAAAAAGGTTACAGATCCCTGATCTAGACTGCATTTCAAATTTTCATGTGAGAGATGAAATGGAAAGAATATGGATTAAAATCCCATCCTTCCTCCAACAATTACTAGCTATGTGGCCTTTGGCAAGCCACTGACCCTTTCTGTACCTCAGTTTCCCTCTTCCTTGCAGTGTTTTAGGGGAGACTAGAGACCATGTGAGTAAAATTTCTGACACATCATAGATGTTCAACTAATGGTAGTTAGAATGACTTTTATAGGTTGACTGTTTATAATTTAAAATGGAATTTTGCACACACACATACCCAAACTATTTTCAGTGGTGGTTAGATGATTAATATAGTGCACAGAATCTGTTTGGCATATAGGGGTTAGAGTTTAAACCATAACCCTTAACTCAAATACTCACTCCATCACTTACTAGCTGTGAGACCTTGGATGAATAACAATGTCTTTGAGCCTGTTTCTCCATATAAGGATAATATCTTCATAATAGGCCATTAGAAGTTATGTCTATATGTCTTTATGCCATGGTCCCCAACAGGAAAAGACGACCAAAGCTGGGATGGCGGGATCAAAAGTAGCCTCAGGACGTATTAGAATACCTGTTCCTGGCCCTTGACCCAGGATTCTGATTCGGGAGATCTAGAATAGGGTCCACACTAAGCAAGTTCACAAACACCTAAGGGGATTTTGTTGCAGGGCCAGGTCTGAGAACCACTGTTAATCAGTAGTAAATGCCACACAATCCTCTCTGTGATCTCATGTCAGCCCTACATCCTCATCAGTGTCCTCCTGACTTCCTCTCACTCAGATAAGTGCTCGGCCCACTAAAGGGCTCCTGCAAGTGCTGCAGGAAAGCAAACCCTCCTCCTTCTGAGCCGGGACACTGTATCCCTTTATAGGAGATTAGGTCCTACTGGACTCCAAGAGCCAATAAGATTCTCCATGTTTCAGAAGAAAATCTAGTCTATCCCTCAAACATCCTCCTCCCTCATTGCTTCTCATTGCATTAGGTCAGTCAACACAAATCAAGGACCAGGAAGATGGCCAGGGACACTGGTAAGAAGGAAAGCAAATTAAAGAAGTCTGAGGGGCCCTGTCCTCCTATCCCTGACCACCCCCAGCTGAGCCTTTCCCAGATTGCCCTGCTTGGCAGTGTGACAGGGTAACAAGCAGATACAGAGCCTCCTAACCCATATCTTGGATCCACAGCAGCGGTGTGGAAGGGGAATCCCCAGGTAGTGGGAGCTGAGGTGGAGATTCCTGGGGCCTTTGGATGTGAGAAGCATACATCACTGTGACTGACACATCCCATGCCTGAACACAATTAGGCTGGTGCATTACTCCAAAGACAAGACTCCCCTGCCCATTCTTAAGCATCAACAGAAGCCAGAAAGAACAGGTGTGTCCAAGAGGAAGAATATAATGAAGGCTGACAAATACAGTGGGTCCCAAGGAGCGGCTTTCAAAGTATCTTAACCCTTCATCTGCCAAAGCTTTTTAAACTGAGGGGGCATAAAATTAAAGTGTACATTTCAATGGCATTTCGTATATTCACCATGTTGTATAGCCACCACCTATCAAGTTCCAAATGTTTTCATTATCCCAAAAGAAAACCTTGTACCCATTATGCAGTCTCCCGTGTACCAGTAGCTTTTTGTAGTGAGACCTTTTGAAGGGCATAGGAACATTCTGTCTTCAACCAGGTGGGAGCAACTCCTGAAAAGGCCTAAGTAAGTGTTCTCTTCTCTTGCCCCACCCAGTCCAGTGGGAACAATGCCAGTCAGTCTCTCTCTCTCTCTCTCTCTCTCTCTCTCTCTCTCTCACACACACACACACACACACACACACACACACACACCAGACTGGTCAGTTTCATGTGGTCAACCATCAGCAACCATGAGAACAAGAATGCATCACAATTGTTCTGAGAGGAAACTCTTTAGCACCCCACAGCCTGAGTGACTCCCCTAAATGTGTCCTGACAGAGGTCAGCTCTTACCCGCTGCTTCTCTGGGTCCACGTAACGAATGCCGAAGTAGTCCTTCTCCAGCAAGCTGTAGTAGTTGCAGATGTGGTCAATAAGAAACTGCCCTTTGGTCTCCCTCTGCAAAGGAAACACATTGACGTTTCAGCCAGAGCTCACCTTGTGCATCCATGCTAACATGTGCCAATTCACCCCAATAGGTCTGTGCTTAGAGAATGAATCCATTCACTCTAGTTCCTGCAGCTGAGGCTTCCAAACTTGACCTAAAATCTGCAGTGAGAAATACATTACACACACACACACACACACACACACACACACACACAACCAAAGGAATACCATGAGCCATTACACACAAACACACCTCAAAGGAACACCATACATGCAGAGCACTCTAATTTGTTCTATCTTATTAAATTATATGCCATTTAATTTTTTCTAATGCTATTTATGATTCATAACACTGATTTCACAACTCAATACCTAGTGGAAACGCATAGTTTGCAAATCCACACATGATGCACCTGACTGCTCCAACTGCTCTGTGGGTATTCATTCCTCCACTATCCTGTGGGAAATGTCTCCATTTCACATCTGAAGAAAGGGAGGCACAGACAGGCTCGGCGGCTTGCTCAAAGTCACACAACATCTATAGAGGAAGGCAGGATTTGCTCCAGAACAGCAAACTGTAGAGCCTGGGCTCCTACTGTGCCATTTCCTCTCCCCGGAGCATTGGTGAGTCTCCTGAGACTCTGCTAGAAGGCAGGATCTGCATGGCAGAGAAACGCAATGAATGGCATTGGACAGAACATGCCTCACAGCCATCTTATCACATCCATAAATCAACACAGAAATGCACTGTGGGAGACGGCAGGGAGCTCAGGACTGGGGTTCAAACAAGCCCGGGTGACCTTGGAAAACTCCTTAACAGTAAAATAAGTTGGTTGGACCAGATGATTTCTAAGTTGGTTAGATTGTTTTTCCTTCTAGAATCCTATGAGTGAGAACTGTGTCAGCCAGCCAAACCTGACTGAGATAAGTACCATGACAACAAAACCTTTTTAACAGCAAAGACTCTGCCAAGCCCTCATCAGGATATTTGATAAGATAAATTTCTGCTTCAATCAAAGTTGCTGACAGACCCATGGAATGTTTGGGGGATGGAATGTGAGTTATAAGAATAAACGAAGAAACATTAAGCGAGCCTCTCCTCCAAATCCACTAAAAGTAATTTTGGAAGATCAGTGTGGTCCGTGTTACATGGTTATCTTTTCATTAGAAAGTAGTACCATCAGCTGGCAATGGATGAAAAAGCCACCTGCTGGCCTTGGATGCACCTCACTGAATGAAAGACTGGGGCTTTTAAACCCAGATGGTGAAATGAAACCTCAATTTTCCTGAAATCACTTTGAGTTTAATTTCGAATGAACCTTGAACCTTTACTTCCTTTCTGAGAGAACCCATTTGATGCAGCCCCAAAGTAACAAAACGTCAAAAGGAAATTTGCTTTTTAGATTTCTGTAATTGTTTTTAAGCCAGGAGGCCCAAATGACCAAATATAATGACAGTGAAAGCCAATGCCCAGAATATAACAAATGGATTTAGTCCCTTTCACAGATTTATTCTGTAACCCATCCATTTTAAAGAGGCTGCTGCAGGATTAAATCACTGGGCACAACACGAGCTCATCATTTCATAATGGGTTGTCAAAAGCTTTCTGCAGCATCGACTATAGTGAACTACCCCCACTATATGCGAGACCACAAGGTCTGTGGGTCAAGGCAATGCCGTGCAGTGAGGTGGGATTAAGGAGACCTTGAATTTGCATGACAGCTACTACTAGCATTCTGCCCTGAAGATGTACTGCAAAGTACCACAAAGATCTTTTTTAATAATTAAACACAACAACCCATACACACTCTCTGGCAATATCCCCTTAAACTACCTAAGACCCTTGAGAGAAGGAGATGCCACTGCAGACAATGTGGTGACTGCAGGGTGCAAGTGTGGCTGAAGCAGGGATCATGCCTTCCGCAAAGCAAGTGAGGCCAGTTCCCACTCCCAGGCCACCAGGTGGGTTCCAGGCTGATTCCTCAAAGCACCTCCCGCAGACCAGCAAGCCCCAGAGCAGTGGCTCAGCATCCCCTGGAGGGAGCTTGTTAGAAGCAGAAGCTTAGGCACTGCCCCAGACCTACCGAACCTAACCTGCATTTTAGTAAGATCCTCCGATTAGTCACACGCTCATCCACGTTTAAGCAGCTCTGGTGTAGGAGAAGACCCGTGACCTTGGAGAAGTGCAAAAATTGTGCCTGTCTCCAGAAGTCACTAGGGAAACAAAAGCCATTTTTCCCTTGGAGTTTTGAGTTGAAGTGTAGTCTTTCCCCACCTTGAGAACACAAACTGCCCCTGCATCCACAGGCTGCCAGCCGGCCTCGTCATCCCGAGACGCTTCGTGTCTCTGCTCCAAGCCAAGGCACCGGCTCACAGCCTCACGTTCCATTCTGCTCTGTTCCACTCCTGCCTGGAAATCCGGACCATGTTCTTAAGCCGTTTAACTTCTTACTATTGGCATTTCTGTGCACTAAACCCAGGTCTTGCACTAAACAAAAGGCCACCCGGGCCCAATCCGAGGGTTAGTTGTGCTCGCTCAGGGCCAGGTGTGTGAAGGTCAGAAATGCAGCTGCCAGCCTCCCCCCCCCCCCCACCTCACTGCAGGGGAGGGGCTTGGAGGAGAACCTGGTTCTGCCCCGCCTCCTACCCCTTGACCACTAGTGAACTGACCCAAACCCTCCACTTGCTTCTTCCTGAGGTTTCTAGGGTGGAGGCCATTGTCTACCACCCTGTTCTGGTACTTAAGCCAGTGCCTGGCACACTGAAAGTCCCCGAATGAATTAATGCAGCACTGCTTTCTCTCATGGAAAACCTGGGGTCTGGGACCTAACAGGGTGCCTCAGGCAAGACAGTCAAGTCCTAGTATTGGAGGTTCCTCAAACATAGTGGAATTAGCCAACTTTCATGGAAATCCTGCAAGATCTATGGGGAGAAATGGTAATCAAAGATTTCAAGTACAGGGACTTCTTTTTTATGTCAACATTCTGTTGATTCTCTCACAAGATAGCAGTTTCAACAGCAACTGAATAGGGAAAAGGAATCAAGCAGCTACTATAAATTCTTTAGAGCTGTTACCCAAGTTGTGTTTTATTAATCATCATATTTCATAGACATGAGAAACAGTAGGACATAAATATGTGAGCAGGGCCTCAGAAGGATGTTATGATCCATGCCTCAGGAAAGTGCCTCAGGCATAGGCTTTTGATGCTGTCTCTAAATGAAGCTATCCAGTCTCAGAAATGTACTGACAGGGTTGATAAAAACGGTCTGTTCACCACCCACACTTAAACTTGTGTCCTTACACTGGTCCCCCACCACCTGTAGCGCACTATGACCATAAAGTCTGCAGGAGCTCCGTCCCAGCTCCCTGTCCCCTGGAGTGTGAACCCCACTGCCTACCATATTCCCACCTACCATCTTCCACGTCCTCTATTTCCCACTCCTCCAAAACCCCTGGAGGATTCTGAGTTTTCAACGTTGAGCTGAGGCAAGCTAGTGGCTTTTGAAACGGTTCCTTGAGTTTTCCTTTGAAGTGCTTGGGAGCATCATCACAGCCAGGAGACACCCTCAGTGGACACAGCTTTGAGTTGCTCTGTAAGGCTGTGCAGCCAGTGTCCTATGACCTGTGGGAGGCAGGAGGGCCTGACACAGACCAGACTTTAGGGAGGATCACTAGGATGAGAGGAACAGGCAATAGTCAGAAATCAGGGCAGGGGGGCAGGAGGGAGGGGGGTAAGAGATCAACTGAAGGACTTGTATGCATGCATATAAGCATAACCAATGGACATAAGACACTGGGGGGTAGGGGAGGCCAGGGGATTGTCAAGGGCGGGGAGAAAAAAAGGACACATATGTAATACCCTTTGGAATACTTTAAGCAATAAAAAAGAAAGGAAGAAAGAAAGAAAGAAAGAAAGAAAGAAAGAAAGAAAGAAAGAAAGAAAGAAAGAAAAAGAAATCAAGAGCACAGACCCGGGATGCTGAGAATAGTTCATCCTGGGGTTGGCACTGTGCCCCTAGGAACCCTCTTGACAAACAGAAGTGGGACTGCCAGACCTCTTTCTGAAAATAAAGGTTCCTGCCCAAAGGGCCCCATTGCCCAACACCTTGTGCCCACAGGAGTTCTCTTGAGAAGCAGCGGTCTCCATGGACGCACATGTAATTCATACATTTCTGGTATGAGTTAAGGGCCTCAATCCATTGACCTTCATGGGCAAAAGCACAAGAAATAGTAATGAGAAACTCGTGAGCTAAATGGTTCAGCTTCTATTGTGAGGGACAAGTATTTGTTAATTTAAGAAAGATTGTGTCTTGGTTGAACAGCATAAAAATGCTCTGTTTAATCTCCGCTTAAAAAATTCAAATATACGTTTTAATTCATACATTTTGTTATGGTAGGCACCACAACCTTAAACAAAACAAAGCATTTCTTGAGAAAAAAATTAGCTTTTATAATTGGATTTTAAATAGCATGCGATATCCTGCTTTGTTAAATTGTTCCTTCCCACTGCAGACAGTAACTAGTATTTGAGTTTGGCTGTGACATAAATTCAGAAAGTTGCATCCTTATAAAATAGTGAGGAAAGAAAAAATACTAAAGCTGTTTAAATGTGGAGAAATGTAAAGAAAACAAGAATACAGGGATCCCTTGTGGTTGAGTCTACAGTGGAATCACACAGAAATTAAATGTTGCTTTGATTTGTTTCCTTCAAATATTTTCAGACATCAAAAATAAAACCAAGACTTAGAGAAGCTCAAGGGCCTATTACTGAATACCCATCTGTTATGTAGCAATAATCAGCAAAGTGTGGCTAAGATAATTGAAATAGAGGCTAGATTGATTAAAGGCATTTTTGTGCACAATAAATATTAATAAGTTGGGGAAAGGGAAGGGTATGGTTATAACTATGACTTAAAAACCAAAAAATAAAAAACAACTATCAAAGATAGACACTCATTGGAAAAAAACACAAGACAGTTGCCTGAAAGTGAGGATCTGGCTACAAAATAAAGGCAAGACACAAGTGGCTGCCTAGCCTAGCCATTCCCTTTGGTAGAGTCAAAACCCAAATGCCCGTCTCAAGTCCATGGCAGCCCCTACACACCCTGAGAAGACAGAAAAACACTGTCATCCTCATAGCAAGAAGCTTTCAGTGTCAAGGAGAAGGTTAAAGGGCCCTGAGGAAGAAAAACTAAGAAACTGTGAGTCCCTGAGAAGATGAAGCAGCCAGAGCGCATTGGCCACTCCATCGTCTGGGTCCTGAAGGGGGTCTCCTTAAGGAGAGTCACAGTTAAAGAAGGAGGCAGGGTGGCCTGGTGTAGGTAACGTCTCTTCCTCTTTTTTTGGCGGGGGGGGGGGGGGGGGGGGGCGGTATCTTTGTTGTTGAAAGTATTACAGATGTCTGCCTTTTTCCCCCATTGTCCCCTTCTAGCCCCCCTTACCCCTCCTACCCCAGGCCTTCACCACACTATTGTCTGTGTCCATAGGTTATGCCTATGTACAAGTTCTTTGGTTAATCTCTTCCCACCCACTCTTTGTTTTTCTTCTGGGTGTTTTCCACCTCCAGGACCCCTCCTTGTTCCGTGGCTTTCTTCTAAAAAATACCCATGTGCCTGTGCTTAGGCACAGGGTGTTTCTCCCCTGGCTGGCACCCTGGTGCTTGGAGAATCATATGTGCTGTGTCAGCTCATCTTAGTTTCTGCCACTGCTCAGTGCTCAACAGGTTCTTCCTTCCCCATCTTTTTCTTCTTCCTGTTTCAGGCTCTATTACCATGGCCACGCCCGACTCTTGAAGGCACTGGCTTCTGAGTAATTTTGAAGTTTTAAAATTTCAACAAAGTGGTGTTTGTGTTTTATCTCAAGCTAAGGAAACCAATTATGCATCGAACCCATTCATAGTCCTATCTGTGGAGACCCTTGGGCAGAGGAGTCCCATGATGTCTACATATCCCACATTGGAGGCAAAAGCAGTTCTGAGAATTATCTGAGAATCATCCTACAGGGCAGCTCTTGGCCCACCTGAGATGGGGAGATAAAGTAGCCAAAATAAGAGTTGTTGAATGATTTATAAAGAAATTCCGGCCGGCATGGCTCAGAAGTTGAGCATCAACCTATGAACCAGGAGGTCTCTGTTCAATTCCCAGTCAGGGCACATGCCCAGGTTGCGGGCTTGGCCCCCAGTAGGGGCTGTGCAGGTGGCAACTGATCAATGATTCTCTCTCATTATTGATGTTTCTATCTCTCTCCCCCTCTCCCTCCTTCTGAAATCAATAAAAAAAAACTGTAATTAAAAAACTTTTTTAAAAATTTTAAGAAATTCAAAACCACTTACACAACTAGGCTTTGCTCAGGCAGGGGGAAAACCTTCATCCTGACCATTAAAAAGAAACTAAAGGATAAAGAGATAAATTTAAGAGAAGATTGTACACCTGTAGCCCTAATGTATCCATGGGAGTCCACGTGACTCAGTCATTGCATACCTCGGACACATTTAGACAGGAGAAGGTCAATATTAAAAGTACTCAAAAAGAATTTCAATTCTTCATTATTAGTTTTCAAGGAAAATTAAAGAGAACCCAAGGTTTAACCCACAACAACATTTCCCCAAAGCCCTTTAGCTTCTCCAAATGTCCTAGTAATCTCCAGTTACTGTGAAACTCACCCCAAATTCCCTCCCCAACACCAAACCCACAAGTCTTTATCTTTTATCTCCCCATCCCCTGCCCCTCCCCTATTAATATATAGGCTTATCTCTGATAAAGGTTTAATCTCCAACATTTTCAGGGAACTCATACAACTTAACAAAAGGAAGATAAACAACCCAATCAAAAAATGGGCAACGGACCTAAATAGACACTTTTTGAATGAGGACATACATAAGGCTGAGAGACATATGAAAACATGCTCAAAGTCATTAATCATCCGAGAGATGCAAATCAAAATGACAATGAGGTACCATCTCACACCTGTCAGAATGGCTATCATCAATAAATCTACAAATTACAAATGCTGACGAGGATGCGGAGAAAAAGGAACCCTCGTTCACTGCTGGTGGGAATGCAGACTGGTGCAGCCACTGTGGAGAAC
The DNA here is from genome assembly GCF_964212035.1 of Myotis nattereri. Taxonomy (NCBI): domain Eukaryota; kingdom Metazoa; phylum Chordata; class Mammalia; order Chiroptera; family Vespertilionidae; genus Myotis; species Myotis nattereri. The sequence goes on from NC_138087.1 coordinate 49,489,562, forward strand.
AGTATGGAGTTTCCTTAAAAAACTAAAAATGGAACTTCCATTTGACCCAGTGATCCCACTTCTATGAATATATCCCAAGAAACCAGAAACACCAATCAGAAAGGATATATGCACCCCTATGTTCATAGCAGTACAATTTACCATAGCTAAGATTTGGAATCAGCCTAAGTGCCCATCAGCAGATGAGTGGATTAAAAAACAGTGGTACATCTACACAATGGAATACTAGGCTGCTATAAAAAGGAAGGAACTCCTACCATTTGCAACAGCATGGATGGAGCTGGAGAGCATTATGCTAAGTGAAATAAGTCAGTCAGAGAAAGATAAATATCACATGATCTCACTCATTTGTGGATTATAATGAACAACATAAACCGATGAACAAAAACAGATGTAGAGACAGAGAAGCATCAATCAGATGCTCAAAACTCAGAGGGAAGGTAGGGGAGGGTGGGGGTGAGGGGGAGAGATCAACCAAAGAACTTGTATGCATGCATATAAGCATAAGCGATGGATGTGGACAACAGGGGGTGAGGGTGAGGGCAGGATTGGGGGGATGAGGGGACATTGGGGGTATAAGGACACATTTGTAATATCTTAATCAATAAAGGGGAAAAATATAGGTTGATAGCCTCGTTTACAGCAAGAAACAATCTTTGCAAGATAGATGAGGAAGAAACTGAGGAGGGCCAAGGCAGAAGGGTGGCTTGAACATGCAGTTTTCAAGAACTGCAGAAGGTCACTTTGCAACGGCCCAATGCATGTCACCATCATATTCCGTGTAGCTTGCCCAAGAAGCATTCTGACAGAGTTGAGAAGCTTGGGAATGGAGCGGGCTGGGCAAGGAAAGAGGAAACCCCACTAGACAATAGGTGAGTCCAGAATGTCTTCCACTCCTTTGCATGTACATTTCTAGACCTGGCTACCTCACAGGAAGTTAAAATTCAGTGTGGTGAGTAATATGACAAAGTCACAAGCACAACAGAAATAGCAGCTACAAATTACTGTCAACTATAAACGAGGGCCAGTGAGAACAGCTGAACAGAGACTGTCACTCACTCCTCCCCACAACCCTAGCACCAGCCTTATTTGGGTGATGACTTTCAAGAAATGCATGACTTCCACCCACCTCCATTCCTAATGCTTCCAAGCTGCATATTTCTCTCCCAAACTCAACTCCTCCTTCTGGCAAAGGACCAAGCCAGCGTGGTCCATAATTTCTACTCTGTGAGGGCATGATGCTTCACTTCAATAGTGTCATTCTAGAAAATTCTCATATCAGTAGTCAAGCGATTAGTTGGCCTATAACCCACACAGTCCCTGAAACAGCTCTCTATGTGTTCGAGGGATTCCTGCAGACACACGCGCACGCACACACAAATTATGTATCAAATATCTGAAGACTTAAGGGCGTAGGCTGGGTTCCCCGACTATCACACTCCCCCTTTTCTTCGAGTGATTAGGCACAGAGGAGGAAAAACATCTTGTTAAATTTACATTTCTTCTGACTACACAGCAACCCAAGCCAAGAATGTGTATGTTTTTTTAATGGATCTAAAAATAGACAGAGATTGATATGAATTTTAATGGCTACTGTTAGCTATTATGAAGTAGCTTTTGACTTCAACTCTCCTCTCCCTTTGTTTTTCTTTGACTCTCTGCAGCAGATAACAGCTTCCTGAAGGAAGGGAAATATCAGATGCAATATACCAGCTCTTTCCACCCAAAGAACATTTTGGTCCATTGTTTAGTAATGCACAACACAGCCTGATGCTAACATATAAACCCATAAGAATGCACAGAAACTGCTCAAAAACAAGTATAACAGTGAGAACCTCTTCAGGATTTCACTCTTTAAAAAGCATGCAAAAGATATTCAAGACAACATAAAATTTAAAAAGTCATAAGGTGGAATAAAAGATTCTGGTAAAATTCCTACTTTTACAGATGTGCATATTTATATTCATGCATTTAAAGTATATATACTTTAATAGCTGATTCTAGTACATTTTGAAAATGAAATGTATTTTAATAAACACTGCCTGTATAATTATTTAAAGTGTGTATATATTTTTGGGACACCCTGTATATATATTTAGACACAAAGAATAAAGGCTAAAAGGCTACATGTTGATGCTGCTATCTGTGAGAGATTTAATAACTAAAATTATTTTTAGTTTTTCTTTGTGCCTATTTGCATTTTCTAGCTTATTTCAACTAGCATAATAATCTCCAGGTCCATCCATACAAAAGGTTAAGATTTTCTTTTTTAAGGCTGCATAGTATTCCATTGTGTAAATGTACCACAGCTACTCCATTCCATTGGACACCCATTTATTAAGCTCCTAATTGCTCTCTGACTGTGTCTCTGCCTTGTCCCCAAACTTCTGCCCTCCCCCAAGGGGAAAATAAACTCTCCTTCAGTTGGGGAAATCTCTACCAGCTTCTTCTCATGTTGGGACAAGAACTTTTGTAAGAGAATGTGACCCCTCAAAGTGGCACAACACATTCTTGCATACAATTACAACCACCCGAGTTTCTCAGTAATAGCCAACATTATATGTATTAGCTCAGTCCATCTTCACAGTCACTTTGGTGGGTGCCACTGTTATTAGCCCCCTATACAGATGGGGAAACAGAGGCTCAAACAAAAAATAGGAGCTGAACCCAAGACTCGAACTCTCTTCTATGCCCAACAATTCTGCTCTTTCCACCAGGTTACAGGTCCTCAAACGTTAGGTGTAGAGAACACGTGCTTTTCAGTAAGCTCTCTGTTACCCAACCAACCAGTCCCTCACACAGTTTTCCTTGCGTGTTCAGTGGACTACGTGTGAAAGTGATGGACAGACACCCACTCCTCCGTTTTCTACTGACGTCCTTCCCTCTCAGTATATGAGAGCCCTCCAAATCTTGCTCACACCACACTGGGGAAAGAATTGTCCCTGTGTCTTACTGATTTTTCACCAGGATCTTTCCTTTCACGAATGGAAGGACCAGGAAACCATAAATTCTCTTTCTGAAAAGAACAGATGTGCTCCCTTCTACCTAAGACAGAATAATGAGGCCAGTCCAAGCCAGAAGGGTGAGCTGCTCAGTAACTGGGATTACATATCCTATGCCTCAGAGGCAAATGGTGCATTTGCTGACCCTCCTAGTGTTTCCGAACATGATTCTTAGTGACACAGCTCCTCCCTAGAATGCCTCAGAAACATTTGGGGCAAAAGTGAAAAATCCTTATCTTCTCACCTTCCCCCAGGGCTATAACATCACCTGCCCATTAGAGACCTGGCTAATTAAACAGTCAATTCCCATCTGTGTCTAAGGCTTCAGGTCATTCCTCTCCCAGGCTTTTGACAAAGTCATTTTTGAGTAGGTAAGATGAGGCTAACTATAATAATTTCAGGTTCAACTTTTTAATGCTAGCCTGTTCACCCTGTGACAATGTATTAACCCTCACCTGGAACTGACTTCTTGTAATATTTTAGTGTGTGAAGCAATGTCTACTGATGCAGGGAGGAAATGGCTAGAGAAAAAGGAAGTTTCTATTTACAGAGGCCTGCTATGTGCATGCTAGGTGCTTCACCTACAGTACCCCAGAGGAGGCTAGAATGAGGCTGGAGCAGAGTGAGCAAAAGGGGCAGAAGTAGATGAGGTCAGAGAAGTGAGGTAGCCAGATCCTATAGGACCAAGGAGAAGGTAGGCCACAATCCCCACCAAATGATCCAACTCCCAACTCTAACAATGACTTGAGGAAGGCAAAGAGGGAGGGAGGGAGGGAGGGAGGTCCTCAAAAGTACAGGCCACTACTCTGCCAGATATCCTTTTATAAAACCAGGTTGCCTTTTTTGTCTAGGTGAGTGGAGAGGTGGTGGGGGGGGGGGGGGACCATAAACCTGAATTTCTTAATTTAATATCTTAGATAAGAAGTATGCAGTTTAGACACAACTCTTTCACTAAAACTATTACACATTATTTCATCTCATCAAAGAGTGGTAAATATTAATATGCAATTTTTTACCTCATTCATTTATCCATGTCAAATTTTGAATCTATATGCAGAAACCTTCTATGAGTCAACCTATCCATTCACATTTTATTTCAGGTTATTCACGATTCTTCAGAATTTGCACCATTTCTGGAATCAGTATATGTACAGAAATGAAGTTTTTATCAGATAATCCTCAACACATCAGGCAGGACTATTGCAGCTGCTTTGTCTTTAAGTAAATACTATTGGTATACTTATCCGATATCAGTGGTCAGCAAACTCATTAGTCAACAGAGCCAAATATCAACAGTACGACTAAAATTTCTTTTGAGAGCCAAATTTTTTAAACTTAAACTATATAGGTAGGTACATTGTTATTAACTTAATTAGGGTACTCCTAAGGCTTAGGAAGAGCCACACTCAAGGGGCCAAAGAGCCGCATGTGGCTTGCGAGCCGCAGTTTGCTGACCATGGTCCTATATAATAAAAGCCCAGCAACCCAAACAGTAGAATGACCAGAACGACCAGAGAGCAGAATGACCATGCCCCCTCGCCCAGGCCAGCCCCACCCCCCCAAGGGGGCCCCCCACCTTGATCAGGGGCATGACTGGCCTGCAAATCATCCTCGGCCCCTAGCCCCAGCCAGCCCAGCCCCCCAGTGGGGACCCCTACCCCAATGCGGGGCCCCCATCAGGGCAGGCCAGCCGGCCCCGACCTGTGCACCAGGACTCTATCCTATATAATAAAAGATTAATATGCAAATTGACCCTAACAGCAGAATGACCAGAACAACCACTGGGCCAGTCACTACGAGGCGCACTGACCACCTCTTGGTCCCTTTCCCCAGCCAGCAGGCTCTGATCACCTGATGGCAAATGGGGAACCGGTGGGTGGGTGCGGGGGGTGTGGGTGCCAAGGCCTCCGCCCTGCCGGTTGCCCCAAACACAGAGGGCGACCTGCAGTGGGGTCGGGGCCGGTGAGCAGGCAGAACAGCCAACCTCTCAGTCCCTTCCCCTAGCCATCAGGCAGTGATCACCCAATGGCAAAAGGGAACTGGGGGTGGGTGGCTGCAGGGGGTGGGGCTGGCTGCAGGCAGCCGGGGAAGATGTCCCTGATCAGAGGCCAGGCCTAGGGACCGTCTCCACGCACAAATTTTATGTGCCAGGTCTCTAGTATAAAATAAAGTACACAAACCACAAGTACACAGACAACTCTATGAATTTTTACAAAGTGAACAAATCTATATAACCACTATCCAGATCAAGCAGTAAAATACTTCTCACTCTTCAAAAGCCCCTTCATATCCTTCAGTCATAACCTCCCCCCAAAGTATCCCCTACTCATTTCTATCATGACTTTTGCCTGTTCCTGAACTTTAAGTGAATTGATTTCTACGGTACTGTTTGCTTTAGTTCACCATAATTTGATATTTGTACATGTTGTTGTGTGAAGTCATCCATTCCATTGTATAAATATACAATTCATTAATCTATTCTACTATGGATGGATATTTGGATAGTTTCCGGTTACTGGTTATTAAAAACAAAGCTGCTATGAACATAACTGTACAAATCTTTGGTGAACATATATAACCATTTCTATTGGGTGTATACCTAGGAGCAGAATTGCAAAGACATACAGTATATGTATGCTTACCTTTAATAGATACTGCCAGAGAGCTTTCTAAAGTGGTTTTATTGATATACTCTCCACTGGCAGTGCACGACAGTTTTTTTTTAACATGCTTAATATACCCTCTAGATACATATCCTAAAACTATTAAGTCAAACAGAAAGACAACCTTCTCCATACCAGTGTATCATTTTTGCCATTACTGACCGGAGAGTAACCTTTGTGAGCAGCTCAATAGGTTGCCAAAATGATGTCCTGAACATATTTCAGTGTCAAAATACCAAATAAAATCTTTGCCATTAACAAGTAGCCTTCAATATTTAATGAGATACAAGTAACTCCACCCAGCAAGCCAATTCATTCAGCTATGTACAGCTATATTTTGAAATTAACTGATCCGGTTGAGCATACCAAAGTATAAATCCATCTTTTGAGATGGCCAAGTGGTAAAAACTCTTAAAATTATGGATCCCCCAAAGTCATTTTTATCTTACTTTATGAAATCTGGAGAACCAGCCATCTATTTTTTCCAGTTGCCAGAGCAGAAGGTCATCTCAGTGGAGAATGTTGGTCCTACAGTTGCTGGCATCCATGCACAAAAATTAAGTGTGCTGGCCACTGAGGGGCAGAAATACAAGGACACGCCAGGCACTTAAATGTTCACAACAGCATGTTAGCTCTGCCATCTACACATCTGGTGGCTAGACACAGCACATGGATCCTACTGCAATCAACAATACAGCTAAAAGTTGAACTCATAGGAAGACAGTAGAATGATGGTTACCAGGGGGGAGATTAGGGAAAATGGGTAGGTGTAGGTCAAAGGGTACAAACTTTCAATAGTACTATGACCAAGTTTTGGAGGCCTGGTGTATAATGTAGTGACTATAGTTAACACTACACTATATACTTGAACTTTTCTAAGAGAGTGTATCTTATGTGTTTTCACCACACACACACAATACTATGTGAAGTGGTAGATAGGTTAATTAGCTTGATTGTGGTAATCATTTACAAAATGTATATCAAAACATCACATTGTACACCTTAAATATATGCAACTTTTACTTGTTAACTGTATTTTAATAAAACTGGGGAAAATTAGATAAAGTAAAATAAACAATAAAACTTTTTGGTACTTCAGGCAATCACCCAACAAAGAATCTAACTCTGAAAGTATCTGTGATCTGCCCTCCGCTGAAAGCCTGCTTCAAACTCATGATATTTAACAAAACCATATTACTTGCCTGATCTTTAGCTTCATTGAGTTCTCCCAGTGTACTCATTTAGATCAGGGATTTTCAACCAATGTGCCGCAAGAACTTTTAAAACACGCAATACCTGACTATTTAGTCAGGGTACTGACCTCTTTTCCCTTAGATTGTCAAATTTTAAAAATGACAATGGACTGGCCAGTGTAGCTCAGTGGTTGAATGTCAACCCATGAACCAGGAGATCACTGTTCAATTCCCAGTCAGGGCACATGCCTGGGTTGCAGGTTCGATCCCCAGTGTGGGGTGTGCAGGCGGCAGCCAACCAATGATTCTCTCTCATCATTGATACTTCTATCTCTCCCTCCCCCTTCCTCTCTCTAAAAAAGTCAATTAAAAAAACTTTTTGAAAACATTTTTTTTTAAATGATACTGACAACAGCCAGCACAATAGTCATCTGGAGTAAATGAATCAAAATTATACCTTCCCTTTTTGTCAGGTTGGCAAAAGACATTTTTTGGTGTGCCACAGAATTTTAGTAATTAATTTATGTGTGCCATGAGATTTTTAAAAAGTTGAAAAGAACATCAGAAATCCATGGGCACAAGCCTTATCACTCTAATTTCTCACAGAAGTGTCTTCACTCATCTCAACTGGTGACAGATAATTCCTTAACTCTCAGAGGAAGGCAATGAGAGAAATAACTATTCAAGACTGACTACATTCTGCAATAAATAAAGACATTGTCCATTATATTTCCCAATGCCTGTGATAAGGTTTGATACAAATAATTCTTCCTAAAAATGATAGAACTGTAGTCCTAGCAGGAACCAGCTAGGAAGACCATACAAAGTATGGGTATTCTCTCTTGCTCTGTCTTTCAGAAAACTTAAGAGTTAAGGTTTGTGCTCAAATGAAGTAACTACACATCATGTGTGTGCGCACACGTGCACAGATTGAAAAGGCAAATCTATAGAGAGTCGATTAGTGGTTGCTTGGGGCCAGGCGTGGGAAGGGGGCGTGACTGCAAATAGGCCCGAGATTTCTTTTCTGGATGATGGAAATGCTCTAAAATTAGATTATGGAGATGGGTACAGAACTCTAAGTTTGTTTTAAAAAATCATTGAATTGCAGTCTTAAAATGAGTAAATTTAATGGTATGTGAATTATACCTCAGTAAAGCTGTTTTTTAAAAATCAATCCAAGATGGATCATAGACATAAAATGTGAAAAGTAAAACAAACTCTGGGAGCAAATTTCAGAATATCATTATGATCTTGGAGTAGGCAGAGATTTTTCTTAAATAGAACAATAAAAGTGCTAAAACAAACTGCATTGGAATTAAGAATGTCTGTTAAACAAAGGACATTATTAAGATTATGGAGAAGTAAGCCACAGGCTGGGAAGAGATATCTGCTTATAGTATCTGGACAAAATACTTATACCTGATAAGATTTATGTCCAGAATATATTTTGAAGACACTCCTACAAATAAACAAAAAGACCAACAACCTGATTTTAAATAGCAACAGACGTAGCAGGTAGTTCATGAAATAAGATGTAATGTCCATTTGGCCAATTCACAAGCAAAGGTACACAAATGTCATGCTCATCCCAATCCCTACTTCTGTGTCCCTACACCCTTCAATTTGTTTGATGATGTTTCTCTATTATGTTTTGATATTCACATCTGCCAAAATCCCAACAGGAAGCAAAAGGCACACTCAATTTAGAATATTTCAAGAAGGTTTCCTTCCCAATGGGATTGTTTGCCAGGGTGTGAGTTGGGTGGGTGGGGCTCCACCAGAGGTAGTGCAGGAACTGGGTAGGGAGCAGCAGAACTGTCACCATCACACCCACAACCAGGTGTCAAGGATGAGGGAGAAAGCAGGTACCCGGGCTCATTGGAGAGAGTCACATAGAGCAGAGACTACAGGTTCAGGAACCCAACCAGTCCAAGGCCACCTCACAGGGAAGGAGCCAGAGATAAAATACCAGACCTTACTCTCGCATTCATGTGCCCTCCTATGTGGAGGCACTATTGATCAAACCCAGTTGAAAGCCAATGACAAGGTAGCTCTTGTACCAATGTCACCCATCAGGTCAGCTTTCTGGGGCAGAGAAGCAGAAACTGGCTCTGAAGAGCTAATGGAGGAGATCTGGCACCCCTTTGTAAGCTGCCTGGAATCCCTTTTAAAATATACAGGAAACAAATAAACAATGTATACCACAACCAGTAAAACTATGCTGCTGGACTGGAAAAGATTCTTTCGAGCCACCTATTAGCTTTCATATGCAATTAGTGAAGGAGAAGAAGGAAGAGCGGAAAGGGGAGCAGTTCATTATGATACACCCAGCTAAGATGATGTCCTACATAATTTGTTTTCTATCGATTGGCATGCAGCTGTCTCCCGTCCAAAGTGCATTAAACATCCTCCGGAGTGAAGGGTACAGCTTCTCAGAGGGGCTGCTGCTCCTTAGACTCACTTCAGAGCCACACCTGGGCACTTGGGAAAGTTTACTATCCCACAGAGATATAAGGTGAATCCCCTTTTCTACAGGTACTTCTTAGTTTGAACAGCCTGTGAGGGACCTTCCAGCCTCTCCTCTGGTCTCCCCTCCATCACAACATACTTCTCAGCTGCCCCATCCCACCCCCATGTGCCCACTCTCATCTCTTCATCACTCACCCTAACTACGCTCCCAACCATAGTTCCCATTAGTGCAGGATCCAAAATGTAGTCTACATTGATTTTTTAAAAGGCTTTAAAAGCATCCATCAAGAAGCATGCTGATGTAGTCTTCCATTTCACAAACCTCAGTCTGCAAGGTGATCTGGGACATAACTCAAGTCACTCCCAATTCTAAACCTCTTTGTATTGTGTGACAAGCAAAACCAAACAGTTTTGTGCAGGAGGCTCCTCTGAACCGGAAATAATCTACGTATCAATGTATGTCTGTTGTCTCCTTCACTAGAATAAGGGTTCATGTGAGCAGGGATGTTGTCTGTCTTCTTCACCTTGTAGTCTCAGAGCCTCACACAGTGCTAGAACCTAGTAAGTTAAATGTATGCTAAATAAACAAGTCACTGGATGGGACACCCTTTGTTTGACTTCTCCTTGGCAGCTCTTGGCCTTCAGTCTGCCACCCACTAATTCTGCTACCTTTGTAATAAAGAAATTCCCCTGTGAGAATTTAAAGAGAATAATGGATGTCCCTAAAACCTCTCTCTGAAAAGCTGGCTGGCCAGCTGCAGGAGCAAAGCCTGCCATCTTGCTTTATATCACAAACTCCACACTGTCCCTCTTGAGGGACAACAATGCTATGCTGAACCAACCAACCAACCAGGCAGTCCACATGCAGCCATCTGAGGACACTATTTCATCTGCCCCCTGAGATCTTCGCAACCATGTTTACCAAATACCACTCTTTCTCCTTCCCACAAACAAAAACACCAAAGGCCCTGCCACAAACCTTGGCCACTGGTAAAAATCAAACAGTTGAGCGTGGAAAGATAAAACAAAATCATATAATGTTTCAATTGAAATGGGCATTAGAAGTCATCTGGTCCAATAGCTTTCAACCCACAATAGGATATACATTTTACACCATAACCGAATACACATTCTTTCCACAAATATGCTGTGAGTCAGTACATGTGCCAAGCACTGTTCCAGATGCTTGAGATAAAACAGTGAAGAAACAAAATTTTTATAAAATCCTGCTGTTGTCATGGAGATTACATCCTAATGTAAACTCACCTTTGTGTGGGTGTGAATGCCTTACTTACTTGCTGGTTTGTTTTAATGCTCATCACAACCCTCTAAATTATTTCTCAGACTCACGAATGGGTCATGACCCAGAGCTTGAAAACTACTATCCTGATCCTACTTTTCATTTTGTGGATATGAAAATAGGTGTTGAGAAAGTAAAGACAGGGATTTTTTTTACTTCAAACCCACTAGCTGGAAGTGCCTGCGACACCCCAGTGGAGATATCTAGCAGACATACAGGTGTGAATCTTAGAGAAGATACTTAGAATAGAGACACAGATCTGGGAGTTAGCCAGTCAAAGCCATGGAATGAAGTGTCGCAAAGAAAGTGCATACGCTTTTTATTTTTTTTTGAAAGTGTGTTGTAGGCTTCCCCCGAGGAACACCAGCACTGAAGGAATATGCCAAAAAAGGACACCACGACAGTCAGAAAAACCAAGGGAGAGTGGTGTGAAGAACGTTCTGAGAAGGACCATAGTACCCATATTGCAAAGAGGTCAAATAAGTTAAAGCTGGTAAGCCTGCATTAGACTCGGCAAGAGGACATCTGACCGTTTCTTCCTAAAGCAATTACAATGAGATGTGGGCAGAAGGCAGGCTGGAGCCAACAGAAATGAATGGGAGACACTAAATAAAGACTGTGCTTTCAACAAGCTTGACAAGGAAAGGACTGCATAACACCATTAATAGCTTGAGAAGAGGGAAAGATCAGAGGGTAGGAGAAGCATATTTAAAATAACACAGGGATATAGTCACAAGGCTGAGGCATAAAAGCCAACAGAGTGGAGAGCCAAATGTTAAAGAGACCAAGACAAGGGTGTTAACACGAGCACAGGTAGCGAGATCAGGTGTGGACAGGAGAGGAGAATTAAGTGGGAAGAAGGGGAAATTGGAGGGAGATGCTGTGAGTTGTAATGATCATTTCCAAACATACGCAAATATCAAATCATTATGGTGCATACCTGAACTCATAATGTTATGTCAATTATATCTCAACTTAAAAATCTACATTTTTGCCGTAACCGGTTTGGCTCAGTGGATAGAGCGTCGGCCTGCAAACTGAAAGGTCCCAGGTTCGATTCCGGTCAAGGGCATGAACCTTCGTTGCGGGCACATCCCCAGTGGGAGGTGTGCAGGAGGCAGCTGGTCGATGTTTCTAACTATCTCTCTCCCTTCCTCTCTGTAAAAAAATCAATAAAATATATTTTTTAAAAAATCTACATTTTTCATCATTGTACATAATAATGTTAGGTTAGACAAAGCCCTGTGATACATGTAATGGGATATACAAAGAGCAGCCTTTCTCCAAGGCAGTGGTTCTCAACTTTCTGGCCCTTTAAATACAGTTCCTCATGTTGTGACCCAACCATAAAATTATTTTCATTGCTACTTCATAACTGTAATGTTGCTGCTGTTATGAATCGTAATGTAAATATCTGGTATGCAGGATGGTCTTAGGCGACCCCTGTGAAAGGGTCGTTCAACCACCAAAGGGGTCGCGACCCACAGGTTGAGAACCGCTGCTCCAAGAAGGGAGCCTCTTTTCTCCTGGAAAGAGCTCCAAGCACCAGCCAGCTGGCTCCTCCCTTCATGTATCCCCAGCAATGGATCCCTTAAGGGAACCAGATGTCCTAAGCAGAGATTCTCAAACTCTGAGTGCATCCAAATCCCCCAGAGGGCTTGTTAGAACACTGCTGCCTGGGACCCACCACCAGTGAGTCTGATACAGTAGGTCCGCAGTGGGGAGGAGGGGTGGGTTCCAGAATTTTTATGCCTAAGACAGTGATGGCGAACCTTTTTAGCTCAGCGTGTCAGCATTTTGAAAAACCCTAACTTAACTCTGGTGCCGTGTCACATATAGAAATTTTTTGATATTTGCAACCATAGTAAAACAAACATTTATATTTTTTATATTTATTTTATATACTTAAATGCCATTTAACAAAGAAAAATCAACCAAAAAAATGAGTTCGCGTGTCACCTCTGACACGCGTGTCATAGGTTCGCCATCACTGGCCTAAGAAGTTCCCAGGAGTGTTAGCTTCCTACTGCTGCTGGAAGAAATTACCACAAATTTAGTGGCTTAAAACACCAGTTTATTACCTTACACTCCTGAAATTCAGAACTTTAACTCCAACTGGATCTCGCTGGGCTCAATCAAGGTGTCTGCATTGCTTTCTGGAGACTCAAGGGGAGAATCCGTTTTCTTGCTTCTTCCAGCTTCTAAAAGCCACCTGCATTCCTTGGCCCGTGACCCCTAGCTTTCACCTTCAAGAACGGCGGCAGCAACAGCCCGGTGCGTCTCTCTCCCGTCACATCGCTCCCACACTGACTGTTCTGCAGCCTCCTCCATATTTAAAGACCTTTGTGATTACACTGGATCCACCTGGGGAACTCAGACTACTCTTCTACCTGGAGGGCAGCTGCTAAGCAACCTAATGACACGTGCTACCTTAATGCCCCATTGCCATGTCATGACCAAACTCACAGGTCCCAGGGATTAGGATGCGGACTCTGCCTACCACACCAGTTGTCATGGAGACTGTTACTCTGAGAATCACTGATGTAGTGTGATGCTGGATAATACTAGAAGTTCAAGACCACAGGCTGCAGGAAGGGCAGGGAAGAAAGAGTGGGTGAGGCCAAGCTATAGGGACGAAAGGGGGAGGGGGGAGGGAGGACCAAAACAAGAGAGACAGGAACAGGGACAGGAGAAAAGCCACCAAATGCAAACATTCATTACAGTGAATATCCCAGATCTCTCATCTCACAAAGAGGGAGGAAGGGGCTCAACCATAGGGATTGTGATTAAGAAACTCTTCCCAGGTGAGAATGATACAGTGCCCACGGAAATCGTTCCTTTCTCCAGCACTGCTCTGTCAAGGGAATTCATTGTGGACTAAAAATGACCAAGTCTAAAAATACAGGTGCTTTCTACAGGAGACATTAAATATATTGGGGGTGCAATATAATTTCTGATGGTGGTCAGCTATACAAGCTAGTGCTAATTTTTATTCCAAATTGGCAGTTTTTCTATTCCTAGAGAACTTGACTATTGTGTTGCTTTTAAATAAAGTCTATAGCTAAGCTCATTTCCCTTTAACTTTTTTTTCTTAATTTGGGAAGGGAGAAGCCTTGAAAGAAAATATCTGTTAGGAGTACTTTTTTAAGGCATCATTATAGGTCCCCAGTCTTGTTACATGTAAGAGAAGTTGTCATAGGCTTCATGATTCTAAGGAACTGGTGTGTGCTTGTATGTGTGTGTGTTTTGTGAGAGAGATGTGTGTGATGTGTGTGTGTGTGTGTGTGTGTGTGTGTGTGTGGTGTGTGTGTGTATAGTGGAGAGCAGGAAAGAAATGATCTGGGAGTCATGGTTCATGTTGTTTTTACTTATTCTTAAAAGCACATCTGCCAACTTAACTCTCTCATCTGAATTTGCTTTATTTTATTATTATTATTTTAAAGAAAATGTTCCTCTTTTATATCAACTTTTGGAGGCACTTCTCTTTTGGAGATGAGGGAAAGTGAATTGAACTATGCCACAAAACAACCTAAGATAGACCATGGACTAGAAACCACATGTTCCCTCCACGTGAAGATTCATCTTTGGCCCGAAATAGAATATTATAGAACTATCCTTCTCCTATTTCTGTCTAAAAACAGATCCATCTTTGCCAAAAGCACGGTGTCTTAGTGGCTCTATTCCCAAAATGTTATGTCCAGCTGGACCGTTTACAGACCTATAAGTCAAGAGACCCAAGTTCCTAAGCTGGCTCCTCTGCCAACATCCAGGGAAGCCCTTTGGGAGACCCTCCACTCCCACTCACAGGGGCCAAGTGTGGGTGCATCCTAATCAATCAGGCAGTATTTAAGGACAAAAATCAATATAAGGAAATGATGAGCTCCCCTATACCTCATGACAAAACATTTCTGAGCTGTAATCAAATATACATTTGTCAATAAATATTTCAATTTTAGAATAAAAGTTCTGATGTGGCTCAGTGGTTGAGTGTAGACCCTTGCAGCAAGAGGTCGTTTCTTTCTCTCTCATCAATGTTTCTCTCTCCTCTCTCCCTTTCCCTTCCTCTCTCTCTAAAATTCAATTAAAACATTTTTTAAGTTCTTTGCTACCACACTGAGCTTCATTTTCATTCACCAAATGACTCTGACTTCCTTCACCTCAACAGAACTCTGGGGTCACATGGAAGGAAGGGGAGACAGATGGTCGCAGAACTCCACTTGGTGAAATATGAGGTTTACTCCAGCCAGAACAGATGTTTGCATCATCGCTCAGCCATGTATCCCCCGTGAACAGCTGGGAAGTATTTTGTGGTGCCAAATTTGATAAAAAAGAATTTAAGTTTGGAACAATGATTAGCATGGAGAAGATAGAAAAGCAAGAGAAGTCTTAAAGCTACAGAACAAGCTTAAGTCATCACAGTAACACAGGGATATTTATGCACTAGATGCCACCAGTTGGGCATTGCTGACTGAGAGCAACACTTCTTTAACTTGAATGTGCATTTGAATCACTTGAAGGGCTTGCTAAATGCAGCTCCTGATTGAGTGGGTCTGGGGGCTGGGGGTGGGGGAGGCGCGGGCGGGGTATGGGGGAGGGTGGGCGGGGAGGGCTTTGACTGCATTTCTAACAAGCTCCCACTGATGTTCACAGGCCTGGTCCATGGACCACAATGAGAGGCTGGAGAAGATTCAGAGACCCTGTTACAGGCTGCCCTCAGGCTGAATGGTAAATGTCTCTCCTGCTCTAACACAGAGAGTACCCACCTTTTAGGTTCAAGTTACAGTTCTACCAAACAATGCACATTAGACAGCACAGAACTTATTAAATCCTATCACCTTGCCTACCTCTCCACCTTTGCACTTTCTGGTTTTAAAACATTCCAGGATTCACAGCAAAAATGGGCAGAGCACTGAATCTCTATCTTTGCCACATATCTTCTACCTGCAAGGGAGACTTCCTTAACAGAGAGCTTGGCCTGACGGTAGTGGAGCAGCTGTGTTTTCAGAAGTTAAGAGAAGTCCATTACACCTGGACACAGTGTAACCCAAAGAGGAACAGTCGGGCATGAGCAGGGATTCAATGTGGCTGCATTAGAAAATATGCTTAGGATAATGAAGAGAAAGAAAGAAGCTCTCCCAGCTCAAAAACAGAGCACGGCGTCACAACAGAAAACCATCATGCTGCAAGTCGATACCACACAACATGTGTAGCACTACCACTGTTTCCAACCAGAAATAACTCAGTGGCTCAGTCTACATAATATTTCCACATCATCTCAATGAATCCACATGCTATCCACACAAAGTAGGTCTTATTATTTCTATTTTTATAGGGGTGAATTCCAGGTCTCAGCGGGATTAAGAAACAGCCTGGGGTTCACCCAGGTCTCTCTTGTTTTACAATTAATACTCTACATTGTCCTGGGTGGTTGCTCCAACAGCACTGAAAACACGTTTATAAATAGATGAGAGGAGGGAAATTACACACTTTAAGCAAAATAATGATTACAGACTGGCAACCCCTTCTCCCATGGAGCTATTTACTCACCCACAAGTAGGATGCCTTGCCCATCAGTCTGTCTAAGAGTTAATGCAATCTTTAAGAGATTCCTGCTGAAGGTGCTGAGGGAAAACATAAACCCTGACTTGATCTTGCTGGTTTTTACAGAATAGACAGTAATTACAGGTTAAAATAGACATATAATCTAGTTTATACAATAACTGTCCAGAGCAAAGGCAAGGGTAAGCTATTAACAAGGTCCCTTTTATGAGAATTAGCCAGAGCTGGAAGACTGGGCCCCATTAGTGATGTGAGATGTTCTCACACCCAACCCACCTGGCTGAAAAGATAAAGCAGGAAGCTGTGGGGAGAGGCTGTAGGGGCAGGGCGGTCATGTCATTCATCATCCTAACTGAGATACCTTTGGGCGTAAAAGGGGATGCTCAGGACAACAAGAGTAAGCACAGACTCCCTGGGCACCCTGTTCATGAGGCATGCTGGGAGATTTGGACTTTTCCATGAAAGGAGGTGGAGCCACCAAGAGTGTGGCATAAGCCAAATTTGCATTTCAGCAAGCCCCTTGCAGCACCTATGTGGGTAAGACAGTAAGAGGCTATTAAATCTCAGAGACTCATTCCATAAGAGATATGTGCACGTGTGTTCACAGGCATGAGCCACCATCCAAAGAAAATACAGGAACCAGGGCTCATTTTAAACCCACTCATCTTGACCTAACTGAGGCCCATATAAGTTGAATTCTTCCAGCGCCAAAGCTAACCACACACTCCTCTGCTCCTCCCCTGGCAAGGAATGTTGCATTGTAGAAAGTGGAGCCAACCTTCAGGCCACAAGGCACCATCTGGAAAAGGAACGAGTCATCGGCCTCCATAGGGAAACAGCCACACACAGCAAATGCAACCCAACAAATATCTGTTTGGATCGTTGGAATCATCTATTTGTTCAACAAATATTTGTTGAGCATCTCCTTGATGCCGAGCAGTGCACTTGTAAATAAAGACAAACAAGGCACAATTGCTGCCCTCAAGAAACGTGTAGGTAGACAAGGCAGTTATTATAATGCCAGGTGAGAAGCATGGCAGAGGTTGGCCCAGGTGCTAAGAACACAAAGAAGGGGCTTTACAACTCAGGGAGGAGCAGGTGAGCCTTCAAGTCTTGTAGGTGTGATTCCCAGACTGGGTGACAGCCTGCAGCACCTGGGAGCTGCCTGGGAATTCAGAATCTCGGGCCCCACCTCAGACCAACTAAATCAGCATCTGCATTTTAACAAATCCCCCGGTTAAGGAATAAGGATGGATTAGCCACGCGGAGAGAGTGGGAGGGGAGCTCTAAGACACAGGAAAGAGCAAAAGCAAAGAAACTGCTGTGAAAGACGGGGTCCCACATGCCCAGTTGCAGAGACCAACATGCCTGAAACACAGAATACACAACAGGCAAAGAAAGTGCCATGGAGGAGGGGCGGACCAGTCAGAGCCTGTGACTCCAGGACCCAGCCAGGTCTTTCCTAAGAGCCCTGGGAAGCCCTTGAAAGGTCTCCTGCAGGGGACATTTAAGGTCCTGCCCTGACAGCAGCAGGGAAGGGGCAGGTTTAAGGACCAGGGGGGAGATCATGGCACAGGCACTCCAAGGAGGTCAGGTGGAGGAAATTCATAAGGCCAGCAAACGTAAAAGATGCTCAACTGATCAATAATCAGGGAAATGCTAATTAAAAAGCAAGATACCATTCATACCCATGAGACTGGCAAACATTTTAAAGTTTGACATTTCCAGGGTCAAACTTTTCAGGGGTTGGTGGGGTTCTGAGGAGCCGGAAGCTCTCATACTCTGCGAGGAGTCTGAATGAACACAGCCACCTTAGAAAACGACTTGGCATTACCTAGCAGAGGTGAGCATGGACATCACGAGAGCTTATGTGCACCAGGAGATACGTGTAAAAATGCTTATAACTAGCATGCTTTGTAACTAAATAAAACTGGAAATAATTCAAACATCCATCAACAAGAGAATGGGAAAATAAGTTCACACACACAAAAAGCATACACATATTTATACATATACTATACTCTTGTGTTTGTTTGATATCTTTTATAAGTAAAAACATTTAGTCCTCAGTTCATTTAGTCAGTATTATTATTTCTATCATTTATTACGGCAAAGTGCTAGGTGTTTTTCACATATTTCTAATTCTAATAAAAGCACTATAAGTTATAATCATTACCTTACATACAGTTGGAGAACATAAAGCAATATATTTCGCCTTAAGATCACACCACTGGGAAATGCTACAGCTCAGATTTGTACCCATTAATTCCAAAGTTCAAGTTCTTTCTTACCATATAATAGGGAGCTTTTTCCAGAAAACTCTCAATCACAACTGTGTGTGTTAACCCCACTATCTAGAATACTGATGTAAACACAATAATAAACCAATCCCTTCAATGTTGTCTTGATACATAGCCCTATTCTTCACTGAAGCTAATGCCAAAAAAAAAAATAAATAAATAAATAATGTGACAGCAACTAATAAGAGTACGCTCTCCTTGAGGAGAAAATATGAAAGCTAATTAAAATAATATCCACTTAATCTAGGCTGGATTGATTTGTGGTTCTTGAGAATTCACATGAATGACCCATAGAAATTTTTCAGATGAAAAGAAAATAAAAAGCTAATATATCCCTTCATAGTAATGCATGATTGGCCATCAGCTCCTACCACTGCTTGCTACTCCGTCCACAGAGAGCGTCCTTTCTGATTCCTGTCACTCTGAAGTCCTCTCTTGAGCCCACCTCATGCCCCCTGCTTTTCAACACAGCCCTTTCAATTATTTATTCCATCCCTAGCTATCATCTTCTGTACCTCCCTTTCCCTTAGATCCTTCCCCTCAGGTAACAAGCATGCTCCCCAAGTCATCCTCAGAAATGCCTTATTGATATGTCCTCATCCATCAAGCTCTCTCACCATTCACCTTCTTGAAAGAGCCCAAGCCATTCCCTCAGTTCAACTTTCTTGCTAGTCTCTAATGCAGGGGTGGGGAACTGCAGGCCATAGAGGCCCTCAAAATTATTTGGTCTGGCCCTGCCAAGACAACTGCAAGCAGGATTCGAAATTCAATAAAACTAGGAGCTTTTTTCATAGCAACATAAATTTATATTAGGTGAATTATATTAAGCAAATTATATTATAAATATCCAAATGGCCCTTGTCAGAAAAAAGGTTCCTCATTCCTGCTCTAACAGCTTGACCCTGTCTCCTTACCTATGACACTGGGGCAATCGGGTCTCTTCCAGGGCCCTCGGGAGGCTTCCGTGAGAACATGTGACTAATCACGCAAACCAAGTGGGAGTTCATTAGTCTTGCACTTCTTGAACCTGTTATCTCTCTTGGATTCCATTTCTAGTTCCCTATTCTTCCTGGGCCTGGGTCTTTCCCTCTGATCTCTGTCTTTGCTCGAAGATCTCACCAGCCTCCTAGATCCCACTGTGGCTTCTATATGAAGCTAATGACTCTGAAGCTCTATAACCAGACTGGACGTCTCACCTGTAAATCAACAGGTTCCAAGCCAAACTCATCGTCCCTGATCCACTGAACCCTGCTACTCGCCAACTGCTTCTCCTCATCGCCATGTGCCAGTTCCTTAGTTCTGAAGCTTTGCAATTGCCATGAACTCCTTTGTTTCCCATCACTAATCACTACTAAATCCTGTCTTATTCTATACAACCCATGATGCTTTTACCCAGCCCTTCCTTATCATAGCCCTACCCTTGGCCTCAACAACTATAACTGAGATAACTTCAAGTGATTCCTGCCTACCCAATTTTCTGCTCCTCTTTATCTTGCAAGCTAGTGCAGAGAGAACTTGCAAAAGTATAGCCCTCTTCCTGCCACTGCCCTGTCCTCCTGCAGCCCGTCATACCTGCCAAATAAAACCCAAGGATCATCTCCATGTGGTGGAAAGTGAGTAATCAGTACCACAAGCCACACTGAGGAACTTTTGTCCATGTATATCTGTATATGTATACATAAATATACATACAATGTATCTAGGCACAACAGATCACAAAGATCTGACTAATGTTCAGAGTAGAGTAATTAGTAATCTGACACACCACAAGTCTCTCTAGGTATCTATTCCTCAAGTTGTTAACATTACACAATTATAATCAAGATTAAAGAAAAATTCGTTTTAGTTTCACAAACTTGTTGGACTTTAAAAAGAAACTCTTTCATTTCACATCAAGGAGCCACCAAACATTGGCCTGTTATCTCCTTTAAAGTTTAAGCCAGAGTTAGCACACAGGTGGCCCAACAACCATATCTTTTGATGTCCTAAAAGCCAACATTGAAAAATCAGAAGATTTCCCCTAAAACCTGAAAAGCTGGCCTCCCTTGAATACTCTTCTGAGCAGGTAACACCAGTTCAGCATGCCCGTGGCAGTGAGCTGGAGTATGGCACATGGCTGCCCCCTGGCTGGTCACCCACTCTGCTCTCATTAGTCCATTCAGATCACCTATCTGACCCCACTACGAATGTTATGCTTTGATCCCTCATTTCAACAATGAGGTTTTACTGATTTATATAAAATGACATAGGAGCCGTTTGACACACACAGTATGTCCTGCAAGTCCACACTGAGTTACACTTCCCGTGGGTGGGATCCACTGGTCCTTGGTGAACCCAGTTAAGGAGCAGCTGTGGTTCAGACCATGCGTTTCTAGCTTGTGCAACTGTCTGAGAGCGTGGACGTTTCAGAACAGCACCCACTGTCAATGTCCTACTTCCCTCCCCCGGCAAGACTTCCAGCCGTAAATGAAGATGGCATTGGTGTGATAGTGTTCTTGTTGTGCAAAATGAAACTACCACCACGTGTACTTCCAATGGTTATTATTCCCGTGGGAATAATGTATTCTAGGACATTTCCAGGAATATCAGCTAGGATGACTTGTTCTGTCCTCAAGTTCATCTTTGTTTCCTTAAAAACTCTAGGACAAACAATTGAAGTCCCAAGTTTGAATGTATCTTAATTGGCTTTCAGTGCTTCTCTTCCTCATTCTGTTCAGATTTTTTTTCTATTCTAACTTTTTACTTTGTATGTTATCATATTAAACAACTTTATTGTTCAGTTGTGTTTCTTTTTCTTTTTTTAACACTGAGATTAAACATTTCACATCTCTGCCATTTTAGTTCCCAGGAACCTATAAAGGTGTCAAAAGTGCCACTTGCCTTGGCCTTCAGTTTTTTCTGCCCCTTTTATTTTAGTTTATTTTTTTATTTTTCAATTATAGTTGACATACCATGTTATTTAATGTCAGGTATATAAGTGATTAGACATTTATATAACTTATGAAGTTCCCCCCCCCCCATAAGTCTAGTTCCCATCTGACACCCTACATAGTTATTACAATAGAATTGACTTTATTCCCTATCCTTTACAACACCATGACTGCTTTTATAACTGGCAATTTGTAATCCCCTCCCTTTTTTACTCAGCCCCTAGCCCCTCCCATCTGACAACCATCAGTTTGTTCTCTGTATCTTTGAGTTTGTTTCTGTTTTGTTTGTTCGTTTATTTTGTTTCTTAGATTCCACATGTAAGTGAAATCATATGGTATTTGTCACCTCTTTTAATTTGTGCCATCTTGCAGCTCCCTTAGAATTTTGACTTTCCCAGTTTTGTGTCTGCATTCGGTGTTATTTTTCTGAAATCTCACCCCACGACCTGGACTGAGTTCTAATTGGAAGTTTCCATTTGCCTTTCAGGAATGTGCTCTTATCAAAATATCACTGCGTGGTAAACAGCGTGCTTGCCAGCTGCTAGCACAGCATCCTGTAAAGAGAGGACACTTAAATGTGAGGCTCTGCCTTATTCAGAGAAATCCCGGGACTCTTCAGAAGGAACGTGGGGCCACTCAAAGCACAAACAATCCTCACTAGGCACCGAACATCCCATCAATTACCTGAACCCTTCACCCAATCTCCTTCCCCTAACACCCCCTCAAATCTGGTGGCTGGAGGGGGCCCTGCCACTCATCTGGCAGGGCC
Source organism: Myotis nattereri (assembly GCF_964212035.1). Taxonomy (NCBI): domain Eukaryota; kingdom Metazoa; phylum Chordata; class Mammalia; order Chiroptera; family Vespertilionidae; genus Myotis; species Myotis nattereri. Next base: position 49,511,747 of record NC_138087.1, read on the forward strand.
AGAATCCAAACACTGCAATTCAAGGGTCTTCTCCGCTCCCACGCTCTGGATGCCTCGCCTCTTCCTTCCCAGGAGGAGGATCTTTTCAGAAGCCCTGCAGCCTCCTCCACAAACTGCGCCTAAAGCTCTGGCCTTGCCCGGGGCGGTGTCCCCCTGGACCATTGTGCTCCCAGGCATCCAGGCATCCACTCCCAGGAGAATACCAGAGAGCACTGCCAGATGGCAAGCAGCCAGCATGCTCGGCCCGGCCGGTGGCCCCGAGGAATGTGACTGTGCCCTTTGTGTGGCGGCCTCCCCACAGCCTGGCCGGCCCACACTCCCCATCTGCCCACTCACATTCCAAGACTTAATGTGTGAATCACAGTTCACCCCACACCACAGAAAATGCCACCATCGCCTCAGCCCTCAGGTACCCACAAATCTGTCCAGCCCAGCAGGTTAAACTTTTGAAACAAAGGTCATAGGTCACTCACTCCAAATCTGCAGAAATATCTGTTTACCGGTACAATATAAAAGGGATATAAGTTCAAGTGCAATATAGAAGCACTTGAATCATTTTATTCTTAAAATGTTTCTTTATGAAAAAGAAAAATCTAGGGACAGTAACAAAGCCAACTGGAGCCTGCTTCGTGCATTGTATTAACAAAGGACATGGGTGGAAGTGACCTTTAACCGCATCATAAAGCTCTGCATGTTCAGCAATAATGGTAGAAGCAAAACGTTAGGAGAGACAATAAAATAATGGCAAAAAGGATTAGGGCCTCTTCCAGAACCAGGCCTTGTCCCTCTCCTGTCTTTCTTTTAAGCAACACTCTTCAAAGGGGATGCATCAACAGTCACCATCTTGCTCAGCGTGGCAAACTCGCCCTTTCCCACCTCCTCTTTCTCGCAGCACTGTTTGAGCGTCATAGGCTGAAGGGAGGCTGAACGCTTCTTCCGACACTTCTTTCCTTAAGGCTGCAGGCTTAGCAATTTGTTTTAACAAATAACTTCTCCCCAAACTAAACGGTGAATGCTACCCCTAGCTAGGTTGTTCTGTGCCTTGAGTACTAGACTTTTGGCCATCTTAGTCTCAAATGGAGTCCAAGGTTATTTTGGGGATGTTGCACCACGGGTCTCCACGGGTCAGAAAAAAAGAATTCGGCCTGTTGTCCCAGGCCCTGGTATTAAACAGAAAGGGACTGCAGTTCACATCCTGGTCTTGGCCTTTCCTGGCTGTGTCACCTCGGCTCTCTGAACCTGAGTTTCCTCAACTGTGAATTGGGACAAATGTCCATCATTAAACGAGATGGTTCCCATTGACCACCTGGCACATGGCATGAGCCCAGTAAACTTCCACTCAGCCATCCCTTCCTGCTGAACCGGCGGCAGACCAGTGGTGTTTCTGGATCATTAAGTCAAGTTAACAAGCTTTTTAAAGCAAACTATCTCCTACCAAAGCAGACGCAGGTCATGTTATTAACAATTCTCTCCCCATGTCTTAGGCTAAAAGTTTAGGGATTCTTATGGTTCCTCATGTAGAGCAAGGGGGAAAACACTGTTGCACCATGAATAGTCAATTATGACTTCTCCTTGCACAAGAAAGCAATAATTAATATGAGATGCTAATATCTGAGCCCCTCATTTAGTGCTCCTTGTTCAGTGCTTCTCCAGTCCTGCAGATGCCCATCACTCCAATGATGACTTTTAATCTCAGTGCATATGAATTTATAAAATGACCATATTACCACATACACATGTATGTCTGTGTATATACATATGCACATATGTATATGTGTGTGCATATACACATACATGTACCTACAGACCCAGACACATAAGTGCATATACACACACATACCCACAGGGTGACAGAAAATACTGGAATATGCGTACTACGTAGAAACATGCTTGACATTCAGGTCGTGGTGTGAACATCATTTCATTTCCTCTTTGTCCCCATGCAGTGCCCAGGGGCCTTCTGAACTTAAACATCCAGGCCTACTCAGAAAATCCTCTTGTCCAGCTTAGTCTAGAAAAGGAAACTTCTCATGAAATCAAGTGTCCTATGTAAGGGAAAGTTGATGTGTCTCAAAACTGGGGTCTAAAGCCACCGCAAACCAGGAAGCCAGTGCGGGGGCGGGGGGGGGGGGTGTTCAGGGTTTCAGATAAAAAAGCTCCTGCTGAACACGGTCTCACTAGTGAGTCATCCGAGATAAGAAAATGCTTCTCTAAACCTCAAACACCCTCAAGAAGGCTCTTTCAGTCATTCACTCCTTGGTATGATTTAATCAGATAGTTTTAAGAAAAAAAAGTGATCATTGAAATCTACTAAAATTGTTTGTAGTTCAATCACACTGGCGGCCAAGTCATAGCTCCTAAAATAAATTAAATAAGTAATTGTCACATAAAACAGTGTGCACAGCAGGCATTACAAAGGACTCACAGGATTTTACCCTATTTTTTTAACTAAGAACCGAGTGTGCCTAAATTAATGACACATATTTTCTTTCCTGAAGTCTTCATTAGTAGGGTCTATTATATGTGTGGTTGTGTGTCATATGCCTGTGCATGAATAAGGGATCAGCCCACTAGCAAGTCAAGCCTTGCTTCAGGAGGCAATAAAGAGAAAATCTGAAAGTTGTCCACTCAAAAACAAAAATTGTTGTTGCTTATAATCTTAAAGATATAATAGTCATTTTCTTTATTGAGACCTGTTACTTCACAAGATTCATTTAAACCTCTATTCTGGAACTAGGCAAAAATACAGTTTTGTTTTTAAATTATGCTCTCCCAAAAATAAGTATGCCATTTAAAGATATACATTTTTACTCTATGTTAGAGAGTTAGACAGGAAAAGAATGTCAATCCAGATGGTTTTCCTAGCAGCCATCATCCCTGAAAATAGTCACAACATTCCACACTGGAAAGAAAGAAGGAGAAAGCAAACCAACAACGCTGAGGCCCTAGAATAACTAACCAACTAGAGTAGATATCAAACAAGATATCAGAACACTGTTCACATGTTCACCAGAGGCCCCTCTTCTGCAACAGTTCCCTTATGTACTGTCAAGAAAAATTATCTTAAATTTGGAAATAAGTCTAAAATATGACTAGGTATGCTCGCTTCAGCAGTACACATACTAAAATTGGAATGATACAGAGAAGATTAGCATGGCCCCTGGGCAAGGATGGCATGCAAATTCATGAAGTGTTCTATATAGAGAAAAAAAATATGACTAGGTGCCCAATCACGGTCACATAGAGCATTGTCTGGCAAAGCCACAAATGGGCACCTGATGCTTTATGGGAAATAAATTGGCAATATTTACTATTCTTTAGGGTCCAGACTATGAAGTCAGATGCTAACTTGTAAAAGATTGATAAGCTGAAAATTAGTTCCGGCCCATTGTTTTATCCCATAAGCCAAAGGTAATGGTTTTACCTTTATAACATTATATAGCACTCGAGGCCTGTTGCACGAAGAGATTTGTGCAATAGGCCTTCTCTTCTCCTCGCTGCGGGCACTGGTTTTCCTCCAGCACCCAGGACCCAGGCCTTCGCTCTGGCCGGAGCTGCCTTCCGTCCTCCGCCTTCACGGCCCCAGCCAAGCCGCCTACTGTCCTCCATCTTCATGGCCCCAGCCAGAGCTGCCTTCTGTCCTTCATCTTCACTGCTCCAGCTCACCTTCAGTCTTCACTCCACCGCTTGGAGCCTACGTATGCAAATTAACTGCCATCTTTGTTTGGCGGTTAATTTGCATATCACACTGATTAGCCAATGGGAGGCGTAGTGAAGGTACGGTCAATTACCCTGTTTGTCTATTATTAGATAGGATTTTATATCTCAACCATGTATCGCAAACCTTATTCGGGCCATGCTTTGTTTCATTGACTATTTATACTCAAGGATCCATATGCTCCTTTGAATCAGCTTTGCCATCCTGCCAGTTCCCTCATTCATGAGCTAAGTAAATTTTGACACATGATCACCATAAGAAGAGCCATCATTTTAACTTACTGAAAATTATAACATTGATACTTTATTTACCATTTGGTCCACCCACCTTCCTGTCCTGGAAACAAATGCCTGCTCTTTTCTTTCTCACTGATGACTGAGCTCGAAAGTTATTTCCAAAATATCAGGAACCCTGGGAAGGTTCTATTTGGCTCTCACAACTGTCACTGATCCATCACCACAGCAGCTCCTCCTACAGAGAGCACCAGACAACTCTGACCCCACCATCCTCTGACCAGGTTAAGACTCCACATTGAACCAAGGTGCACAGATCTGGTCTTCCATGGAAGCAGAACAAAATCCAAGAAACAGAAAGACAAGACACACTTGCATATTTAAAGTCCAGTATCCTTTTTCTTTTTTGCTCCAGGCATTTAGTTTGTACCAGACATATTATTTGTTTCAAAATGTGTATATCATTGAAAGTGACAAAGCAAGCTAACTGCATAAAGCAGGGGGTGTCCTCAAAAGCACAAAGGGGAGTACAGAATCAAAGGAAGCCAGGGAAGAGGGGGAATGAGGGCATGTAAGGGCCCAGGTGGGAAACACACTTCATTTTTGCAGAATCAGCCTCCACTCTGCCTTACCTCCCACACACTGGCTGTTCTACTGCTATAAGCAGACTCCCTGGGAGACTGGAATTGCCAATACACAGCTAAAAATTTCTGCTAACTTACTATTAAGCATACCAAGAAAAGATCTGACTCAAGGAAACACCTTACTGAGTTTTCCAAAAAATAAAATGTATTTTTCAAAGCAAGCCACAAAGTATGGGGTGGCTAAGCTCAGAGACCAAAAGGACAAAACCTATAAATTCCATTTTTTAAATTGCTGAAGTGAGCACTTACCAGCTATTTGGGGAAACTCATGATTGTTATTTACAGATGAGCTAAATGGGTCTTGAACATGGGGACTCAGGAAGAGCCACAGGTAGTTTCCCTCTGTCTAGTCTACATGTCTCAGGAGGAGTGAGTATTTTCTCCACACAAATGTGGACCTACCTGCAATCAGGAATGTCCCAGGGCACAGCATCTGAATTAGACCCCTCTCAGTGGTTCTCAATCTTTCTAATGCCGCGACCTTTTAATACAGTTCCTCATGTTGTGGTGACCTCCAACCATAAAATTACTTTTGTTGCTACTTCATAACTGTAATTTTGCTACTGTTATGAATCATAATGTAAATATCTGATATGCAGGATGTATTTTCAGGGGTCAAGACACACAGGTAGAGTCTAGATCAGTGGTTCTTAACCTTCTGGCCCTTTAAATACAGTTCCTCATGTTGTGACCCCAACCATAAAATTATTTTCGTTGCTACTTCATAACTGTCATTTTGCTACTGTTATGGATCATAATGTAAATATCTGATATGCAGGATGGTCTTGGGCGACCCCCGTGAAAGGGTTGTTCGACCGCCAAAGGGGTCGCGACCCACAGATTGAGAACTGCTGGTCTAGATCCTCTTTTCTCAGGAACCACATGGAATATTTCTTCCTCATGGAGGGTAAGATGTACAAGCAGTCTTCCTTGTTTGGTATGTCACACAGTTCAGAGGTCATCAGGAGTCGCTCCTGCCTCTGGGCTGTGCCTCAGGGTGGCACACAAGGGATAGCTATAAAAGGTCCAGAGAAGAAAATTCTTCTGGGTGAAGAGAGGCGATGCCTCAAACCCTAATCCCTTTGAATGAACTGCACCTCCAGACACATGTGAACTTTTAAAAAGGCATCTGTGATATATGCACCCCGTGTTCACTGCAGCATCATTCACGGTGACCAAGGTATGGAAACAACCCAAGTGTCCTTCAATAGATGATTGGATAAAGAAAGATAAAATACTGCCATTTGCAACAACATGGATGAATCTTGAGACTATCATGCTTAGTGAAATAAGTCAGACACAGAAAGTCAAGAACTATATGATTCCACTATGTGTGGGATATAAAATTGAACATACAAGGAAAACAAAAACTCATAGGTACAGACAACAATATGGTGGTATCAGAGGGAAGGAGGGGGAGGAGTAAAGGATAAATGGGGTCAAATATATGGTGATGGAAGAAGATTTGACTTTGGGTGATGGGCACACAATGCAATATACAGATGATGTATCTTAGAACTGTATACTTGAAATCTATATAATCTTATTTACTAATGTCAACATAATAAATTTAATTTTTTTAAAAAAAGCATCTATGAGTCAAAAAGAAAGCTGTTCACCAGACCTACCCATTCTAAGCTGCAGAATCTTGACGCTTGGGAGGCCATATCCAATCTGGGAGACTATATATAAAATAATTTATTTTTGGCTTAAGATTTGAAGAATGTGATAAAATATGGTTTAGGCCATGGGAGTCATAAAATATTTAATATCCATAAATGGATAGTGTCCATACAGGCTACAGAGCAGGTTATGATATTAGTTTCCAATTAGTCTTCCTTACGTACATGGCAACACCATAAACAATGACCAGTGACCAAGGGAGGACCCCTATAATGACTGAATCTAGATCCTCTGTTCTCAGTAATCACTCAGGGCTGGCCTACAATGAGGAGCCTACTTCTGGCTTATTTTTAGACCAGAGAAAGCCCTCAGTCTTCGTTGGACAGTCAGTGAATGGTTATAAAACACTGAATCCCCTGTCTCTCTGCAGCGGTTCTCAACCTGTGGGTCGCGACCCCTTTGGTGGTCGAACGACCCTTTCACAGGGGTCGCCTAAGACCATCCTGCATATCAGATATTTACATTACGATTCATAACAGTAGCAACATTACAGTTATGAAGTAGCAACAAAAATAATTTTATGGTTGGGTCACAACATGAGGAGCTGTATTTAAAGGGCCAGAAGGTTGAGAACCACTGCTAAAGGGACTACTCCATGTCCGCCATCTTTCTTGTAGTTAGCTTCTCTCCACAGGAGCAGCATATTGCTGAGTGGGTGGCACAGAGCTCCTAAAACCCTTATGATTTCCTAAGTGATATGAGCACTAAGAGCACCTTTTGTTCTAATATTTGATTTGTGACCCTGGTTCCTGACACATAATTCCTAAATCCCTTGAAATTTCCTAGGTGATAGCAGTATCTCCCGTTCTAATAAGGTGACTACTGGATAGCTCCTGGACTGAAGGCTAGTCAATAAAAAAACCAAGCCATAAGAAGCTTGATATTTTCAGCCCCACCCCTCATTCTCCAGAGAGGGGAAAGGGGCTAGAAATGGAGTTAATGATTAATCATGCCTATGTGATGAAGTCTCCAGAAAACATGAGGTTCCAAGAGCTCTTAGGTTGTCAAACACGTCCTGGGAGGGTGACACAACCCGCCTCCACAGGGACAGATGCTTTTGCACCAGGACTCTTACAGACCTTGTTCAATGGATCTCTCTATGTGGCTGTTCATCATATCCTTTATAAAATCCTTGATAAGTATATGTTTCCCTGGGTTCTGTGAGCTGTTCTAGCAAATAATCAAATCCAAAGAAAAGGAGGTCATGGGAACCCCCAATTTGTAGCCAAGTCAGGCAGAAGTTTTGGGTAACCTGGGGATCTACTACTTGTGATTGGCAGCCTCATGAGACTGAGCCCTCTGCTTGTGGGGTCTGATGCTATCTTCAAGCAAATAATGTCAAATTTGAGTTACATTATAGGAAAACAAGCTGGTGTCTGAGAATGGCTTATTGTGGGGGGTGGAAGGGGAGCCCACACATTTGGAGTCAGCAGCATTATGAGTATGAGTAGTGTGAGAGTAAAGGAAAAACACAAGAGGAAGACTGAGTTTTTCTCTATACCCTCTTAGCAGGAATTTTCTTCCAGTTTGGCTCAGTGGATAGAGAGTAGGCCTGCAGAACAAAGGGCCCCAGGTTTGATTCCTGTCAATGGCATGCACCTCAGTTGCAGTTTCCTCCCTGGCCTGGGCCCTGGTAAGGTGCATGTACAGGAAGCAACCAATTGATGTGCTTCTCTCATACCGATGTTTCTGTCTTTCCTTCCCTCCTTCCAACTCTCTCTAAAAATCAATGGAAAAATATCCTCAGGTGAGGATTTAAAAAAAATTGGTCCTCTGTTATGCAGAAACTTCCTGATACACATTGTGAATATTTTATTAGTAGGTAAAGATAGAGTCACAAAGAGCTATGTGTGCTTTGCTAAGGTGTTTGACATTTATCCTGTAGGCAATGAGAAGCCATCAGACGTTATCCAGTCAGCAGGTGACAAGAAGTTATCAGTAAGTTAACTTAGGTAACATGAGCAGTAGTGTCTATAAAGTAAGGAGAAGCTGGGAAGGAGACCAGATAGGAGACACTAATCTACTAACTCAAATTCATTTCATTATAATTCTTTTTTTAATTTCTTTATTGATTCAGTTATTACATATGTGTCCTTATCCGCGCTTCATTATAATTCTGAGTGTTTTTTCAAGCAGGAAATTTCTTTTCAAGATCTACCTCAAAATCCCAAAATTCACTCACTTCCACCTCAGTGGCACTATTTCCCTGGTACTAGCCATCATGAGAACCAGAGAAGGTGATCTTGGACATCAGTAGCTTGTAGGTTTGTTGGTACAGACTGGCTGCCCAAGAGAATACTCTTATCTCTATCACCAGAAGAGACCAGATCTATACTTCTTTAATCTATCCACTGACCACTCTAATTCTACAATCCAGATCATATACAAATAGTCACTTACATATATAAAACACAAAACTCCCTTTGTAAAGACAAATGTAATCAGTGTGTTAGCCTCAGTATAACAGTCACATTGTGATCCTTAGAGTCCAATGACCAAGGATAGTATTTGTCCAGTTTCTGACTGCCCCCAAAGACCCCCACTTCTTTAGTCACCTCAGGATTCTCCACATCCCTACACACATGATTCAGTAAACCAGCTTCCAGCTGGACACTCTAATGGGGCCATCAGCCTCCCAAGGCAATTTTCCCTGATCACAGGGCCTCTAAAAGTCTATCACAGGAGGAGTATTAACTGGCAACATTATTATCCATGGGAAATGTATAGTTAGGGGGAAAGGTGAAAGTCTAAACTTTCAAAGGCAGTATAACATAGAGGGAAGTATATAAATTTCAGTATCAGACAGACTGGATTTCAGTCCCACCACAGTGTGCCTGTGGGCATCTCATCTTACCTCTATGAGTCTCTTTCACATCTATAAAATGGAAATAGGAACATTAGCTTGCAGCATTAGGGTGAAGATGACAGATGACATATGTGAGGCACCTAACACAGTCTGGTACCCAGAAGGAATGGTGGTCATCAGGGCGGTTCCCAAGTATTATGATTCTCCTCTCCTTCCAGGAACATGGTAGAATTGCACGTTCTAGCTCCATTTGAAATAAGTCTTGGCCATGTGCTTGTGCTGGCCAAGGAAGCTTTAAGAGCCAATGATACATTCATTCCCTTCCCACTACTATGGTGGTCATGGAAGCATGAAAATGGCACCTCCATCACCCTGGATCACTATGTGACAATGGTGAACAGAAAGCCCTACAGATCCACAAAGGGCATTAGAGCATGAGCAAGAAAAGAAATGTATTAAGCCACTGAGATCTGGGGGTTCTTTTTTTACTATATCATGACCTATCCCATCCTGACTGAGAGAATAAGTAGTCAATGAATTCTAGCTAACGTGATTTTGTTTTTATTATTTCAAAATGCTACCTTAGAAAGTGGGAATGCCTGACAAGTCAAAGATTCTGACTGAACTCAGTAAAGACTGATCCCACAGTGGCTGTACCCATTTATATTCCCACCAGCAGTGATGAGGGCAATCCCTCTTCTGAGTATCTACCAAAACTTTTTGGAAAAAAAATTATTTGTAAAGATATATGCACCCCTATGTTCACTGCAGCATTATTCATAGTGGCCAAGACATGGGAACTATCGAAGTGTCCTTCGATAGATGATTGCATAAAGAAGATGTGGTATATATACAGGATGTCCCCAAAAATATAGACACACTTTAACAGCTGATGGCTCAATTGATATTTCTTTCTTTTCAGATTTAACCCATTGAACTGAATAATTATTCGAAGTGTATATACATTTTGGAAACACCCTTTATATACAATGGAATACTACTCAGCCATAAGAAAATATAAAATACTGTCATTTGCGACAACATAGATGGACCTCGAGAATATCATGCTAAGTGAAATAAGTCAGTCAAAAAAACTTAAGAACCATATGTTTCATTCATATGTGGGATATATGGGATATAAGACTGAAACTCACAAACACAGACAACAGTATGGTGGTTACCAGAGGAAAGTGGGATGGAAGGGCCAAATCTATGGTGACAGAAGATTATGACTTTAGAAGGTAGGCACACTATGCAATATACAGATCATGTATCATAGAAATGTACATTTGAAACCGAGATAATCTTATTAACCAATGTCACTACAATACATTTAATAATAATAATAATAACAAAAAAATGATCGCAAGATAGATTACCAGGCAAGGACCCTGATACATTAGTTATTAGAGTTAAAAGGAGCAAAAATAATCCCAGTTCCTGAATCTGAACTATGCTTCCATGAATTAAGGATTTAAAGGTCACATTGAGCAGAGGAGGATAAATACACGAAACAGTGTCTGCAGACTAAAAGCTCTAGAGCACTGGACCCCAGCCAGAGCAATCATAATCCAAGAATTGAGGGCAACAGCCCTGGAAAATAACTCTTAAGTATTTCCAGCCTTTAAAATTCCTCAATGGACCAGAAAACATCTGTTTCCTAATCTGGTGGGAAAAAGCCTCATTGCTAAATAGTAGTCAGCACCCCTAAGCATAAAATTCACTGCCATTTTCCTGGGCAAAAACACACATACACACATTAACCCTTCCTCCCTTGTTATCTGCAGATGTCACCAGCTGTGGATGTCACTACAAGAGGGGAGTGGTACAACCAGAGAACGCAATGCTTCACTTCCCTAGAAGTTGCCAGAAACGGCCAGTATGAACTCCTATGCATCGGCATCTACTCCTTACACCATATGATGTAGAGCAAATAAAATATGCTGGACACATGGATAAAAATAAGCTTTTTTTAGCCAGTGACTTAATGCTATATGAAGAACATAAGCTCCAAAGCCAGACAAACTCAAGTTCAAATCCTGTCTTTACCACTAGCTGTGTGATTTTACGCACATTACCTGCTCTGAGACTCCGTTTATTCATAGTCAGAATAGCAACAATAACAGCCAGGCATCCATGCTCATGTGCATTGCATCTTTAAGTCCTTACAATAGCAGATGAAGGAAAGATTTATATGGATCTCAAAGATGAGAAAATATGAGGCTCTAAATTATCAGGAAGTAAAGCCAAGATCCACCAGATCCTCTTTATCTTTATACCTTTTCCCCAGTGGCAAATCTGGAATATTCCCTCTGATCCTGGAATCTTCAATAGTCTTTAAAAGACTGCTGGGACATATCTTGATATTCATACTAATCTTCCTATTTATCCATGGAAATATAATTATCAACATAAAAATATACATGGCTTTAGATATAAATACAGGGGGAAATGTTAACAGCAGTTGTCTCTGTGTAGTAGAATCATAAATGGTTTTTAATATCTAATTTTTTAAAAAAATATATTTTTATTGATTTCAGAGAGGAAGGGAGATGGAGAGATAGAAACATCAATGATGAGAATCATTGATCGGCTGCCGCCTGCACACCCTGTACTGGGGATCAAACCCATAACCCAGGCATGTGCCCTTTGTGAGAATCGAACCTGAGGCAATTCAGTCCGCAGGCTGACACTCTATCCACTGAGCCAAATCAGCTAGGGCAATATCTAAGTTTTTTGTATTGTGTCTATTGAGAGTACATCTGTTTGGCAAGCAGGAAAAAAATATTTCTCAAAGCCATAGGAGGAGATTACTGGGCTCTTTTTAATTTTTTCAACATTTGCATATTGTTTCCAAAATGAGTAAAGGTATTTCAGTCACTCAAATTATATTTCTTTGATTTTGCTTACTTTAAAAAAAAATGTTCAAATGCTGTAATTAATGCACAAGGGAAAAATCTAGTCTGCACTTAGAGCTGATTAACTTGGGGTTCCTTCAATGTTGTGAACAGGCTGCCATAGCCCTGGAGGACCCAAAACAATGCACATTTACCCCAAAGGGAATTGGGAAGACCCACAAGCACAGCCATAGGACTTGCTCACGCAAGACAGTAGGCTGGACTTTGCTCCAAGAGCAGGTTCTACCAAGCTCCTCCTGACAACCAGTGTCCTTCCCCCACCCTTCTCAAAGTGACCATTTTCATACAGAAAACCAAGCTTAGGTCTGGCTTAGCTTCCCACATTACTCATGCAGTGACTGATGGTTCCCTAGGGGTATCAGAGCTGCCCAAATGTCCTCAGAAAATTCAAGCCAGGACTAAGATGTGGCCCATCTTCTTTGATTCTTCCCAGGCATAGAAGGAAACACTATGTGCTATCTTTGGAGCATCCTTCAAAAATCATGTGCCCTTTGGCTCAGCAGAACTAAAGTTAGTTCTTACTGTCCCAAACCAAAGTCAATACGGCCACAAGAAAGCTGTGTGTTCGGACCACACTGACCCAAAGTGGTGGGCTAACGCCAGGTTCTGGAAGTCAGATGCCAAGAAACAAGAGGCTAGGAATCTGCTTCAGTTTCACTGTAAGATGTTCTTGGGGCTGCTGTCTATGCAGCCTTAGGGTGAAATTAAGCACTGGGAAATATTTGCCTTCCATAGTAACCAGTGAAATTTTTCTCTCGTGGTTAGATTAATTTCCTTTTTCAACTTGCCTTCCAGGAAGCTCACAAATGCATGGCCCACCCGCAACAATCCTGCAAGTCATACAACCTGCAAGCTTGCATTCAGTTTGTCCCCATGTTCTTGACATTCCATTTAACCTGAGTCTTACTTGTATTATTCTTAATATTCTTATTCTATTACTACTTGTTAACCAACTCAAATGCCATATAAAATATGTTTGATATAAGTTAACAAGACATTGCTGGCCAGCACCAGCCATGTCAAAGAGGTGCCATCCAGAGGGTCTGCCCCAAAAGCCACCAGAAGGGGCCTGTCCTTTCCCTCCACAAACTTGTGTCAGATTCATGGTAGTTCACCATTAGAAATTCATTCATTTAGCAAAACTACTTTCTTCTATTCTTGGGAGATAAAGTAAATACACTGGGAAGAATGCCTCCCTATTTATCCTTGTAAAGAAGTTTATCATGATCCTGTGTAGTCATACATCACTCAACATAGGTGTGGGCTTAGGAAAAGAGAAAACACAAGGATAATTGAATTTGATGAAAGATTTAAGGAATGTTTGAGCATCAAGAATATTTGCACAGTGAGGAATCTGCTTTTCTGGGACAAACAAACCCGCAAACTACAGAGCTATTTGACACAGGAGAGGGAGTGGGAAGGGGCTAAGATTCATTTGCCTCCTTCATAATGTTGACAAACACTAAACTCAAGCCTAAAAGTCTGTGATGACGGACCTGATGCTTCTAGTAACTGACACTTCATAGCATTTCAGAGTTCACAGGAGCTCTTTATAGATATTATCTCATTTAATCTTCAAAAAGACCTTGTAAGCTTATCGTATTCTCCTCATTATATAAACTAGAGGCCTGGTGCATAAAAGTGTGTGCACTTGGGGAATCCCTCAGCCCAGATTGCACCTTCTTGCAGTCCAGGAGCCCTTGGGGGATGTCCAACTGATGACTTAGGCCTGCAGTCTGGCCTCCCTCTGCGGGAGGCGGCCAAGCGGGCCATCAGGGGATGGCAGCTGGCCCCCATCGCCCCGCTGCTGGTCGCCATCGCCGCCCCCCACCTCATCACCATCACCTCCCTCTGCCCGCTGGCTCGCGCCTTGGTTGGCTCGGCCCCCCGCTGACCAGTTGTTCTGCCTTTTGATTGATTTGCATATTACACTTTTATTACATAGGATATGAGAACTGTGGCTCAGAGAGGTCAGTAGCTTGTCAAGGGCACACAACTTATTTAGTGGCAGAGGGGAGACAAGAACCCAGGTCCCCTCCACCAGAAAATGGCCCATAGGACATAAACATGTTGTCTGAATAGAGCCTACCAATAGGAGTCCCCAGAGCAGGATGTCCCATTGTGTGAGGCCTCAAGAGCCTGGTGGCTTCGGTCTGTGCACTCTGCCTTCAATAACCCCAAACACTGCTTTCTGAGCAAAACTACAACCCACACTTGAAAATAAAAATGCCTGTCTGCCACAGCCGACATCCACCCGACCCCTCAAAAAAAAAAAAATACACCTGCAAGTAGGAAAGTCCATTTCTGGTACTTTGCACCATTGTTCATTACTCATGTTCAGGAAAGCATTTCTAAGGCACCCGCGGAGGTGGTGTTAAATTTACTGCCTTCCAAATGTTCTAATTTATTTATAATCAAGAGTATGTGTATGCCAAAACCAGTTTGGCTCAGTGGATAGAGCGTCGGCCTGCGGACTGAAAGGTCCCAGGTTCGATTCCGGTCAAGGGCATGTACCTGGGTTGCGGGCACATCCCCAGTGGGAGATGTGCAGGAGGCAGCTGATCGATGTTTCTCTCTCATCAATGTTTCTAACTCTCTATCTCTCTCCCTTCCTCTCTGTAAAAAATCAATCAAAAACAAAAACAAAAACAAAAACAATATATATATATATATATATAGTATGTGAAAGAGAAGGAGAATACAGCCCTGAACAGTGAATACACCTCCCCACTCTCCCCTCCCCACCACACACACACACACACACACACACACACACACACAGTCAACCTCCAAGCCCTCCTCACAGAGGGCAGATCATGGTTCTCAGGAAATGAGATCTGAGCAGCTGTCTTCCCCTCCGGACTGGGCCCTGTGGAGTAGGTCTGGAGGCCCTGAGGTTGTGGCTGCAGCCTATGGGCTGAAGTCCATTCCCATGCCTAGCATACATCTACACCAAGCAGAGAGGGATCTAAACCCCAGACCAGACAGGCAACCAGATCTTGGGACCGAAAGGGGGCCGCAATGGCTGGGGTGAGATCCACCACAGGAGCGGGATCACAGAATACAGATGAAGACCTGGACCTCAGGAAGTCCAAGGGTCAGCCCAGAGCATGCAGTCAGTCTCCAGAGAGAGCAGAATGCACCCAGTGGCAATGGAGGGGACCAGAGGGCAGCAGAGGCCACAGATCCCAGCCACACTGTGGCACAGAGCAAGAGCGTCTGGCCTGAGAGGCAGAAGTCAGGGTATCAAACCCTAATGCCTGCTGAGTAAAACTCCCAACAAATGATTTGTCCTCACTGTGCCACATTTCTTAATCTAAAAATTTGAATATATGAGACCTAATTCACAAGATTACTGTGAGCATTGAGTGAGATGATGTTCACGAAATGCCAGTGTATTATCTGTCACATGGTAGGTGTGCAATAGATGCTTCTCTTTCTTATAAGACTCTACTGGAAGTCACAAATTCTCAGTGCCTAACCTAAATATACAGCCTATTGGGGTTTTATTGGTTTTTTTAGTTTGAATACCTAAAAGTTGGTTCTTGGGTGTGTATATGAGTACCGTTCCAATGTAACTTGCCCTGAAGCCTTTAGTGGTACACCTTTCTAATGTTCCTATAATTATTGCTAAATACACTTCTCTAAGAGACATCACATCACATACCTAAAAATAAACATCTTTATTGGATGAGGAGCATGCCATCTCTGCCATAGTCTCCACTACTCCCTACTATCTTTATCTTGCCCCGGCCAATGTACACATTTATGCTACCTGCCTGGCCCTGCAGGCATCTGAGTCTGTGACCTTTGCCCTTAAGCCAAGAATCAGAGCAAGTGGCAGACAGAGGCTGAGGCATATGAGAGGTGAACAGCAGCAGCTCCAACAGCCCAGCCCCCAAACCTTGTCACCGACAGCCATGATTCCATGACAGCCATTGTACTGCTGAGGGTGGCTATGTTCCTCAGTGGCAGAGCCAAATCCAGCATAGCAGCTCTAAATCCGCGGATGGCACCATGCAAATGGTAGCCTTGGTGAGACAGCCAATGCAAGTAGCAAATCAATATCAGCTCCATATCCAAAATTCCACTGAACCTCAGAATAGAAGCAATGACCGTGTAAATTAAGGCACTTGGGCCACCCTCCAATCCCCTCCCCAAGACCTCAGAGGGGGAAAGATGCTTGAAATCTAGTCTGATTTTCACTTTACTTTAGCCAAGATGCCTTAAGCTATCCAAACCTCAAAAGCACCTCATCTCCACAAATTTCCAATTATCTTGGCAGCAGTGGAAGGAGCTGTGACCCACAATCTCTTCTTGGGATTTCTTGCAGCTCTATGGACACAGCTGGGAGAAGCAAAGGCAGACAGACCCTGACAGCAGACCAGCCCTCTTTAGAGATCCCCGGGTCTCCCACGGCCTGTGGTCTTGCCTAGCTCGTAGGAGTGAAGGTCTTGTTCATATGAAACATGACTATGTTCATGAGCAGTACCTTGCTGAGCTGCTGCAGGCAGCAGGGAAATCAAAAAGGGAAATGGCATTTTTTTTGAGGGGCTATACTAGGGTTCTTGTTAAATGCTCTGAGGGCCTAGGGGCCACATTGAAAATATTTAACAACAAGGACAGCAAGGTGGCACAGCTAAATCAGAACAATTGGCCCACTGGCCAAAGGTCCCTTGGAGAAAGTATCCACAATTTGTGGTTTTGAAAACCAAGCACATGTACTTTAAAATATAAAAAAAAAATTAAAACCCTAGACCAGAACTGGTGAAGGGCTCTACAAGCATTGATGCAGCCTGCTGAGTGGCCGGGCCACTGCCTCCAAGGAGACAGAATGAGGCCAGCAAACAGCTGTAAAATGTCTTTTAGAAGAGGAACATCTGGTCTTGCTCCAGGATCACGGAAGTTTCCTGGCTGAACTCTGGGGTTATGGGGTTCACTGGTTTTATATAACAGGCCGTATTTCCACTGGAATCATACTGCCATCAAATTATAGAACAAGACTTTAGAAATCAAACCCAAACACAGTGAGCTAGGCTGGCTAGTGACAGAGCCAGTCCAGAACACAGGCCTCTGGCTCCCAGTCTGTGGATATGTATTTATTTATTTATTTATTTTAAGCGGAACATGAATTGCCCTTATTACAGTCCTAAAGGCTCGGTGCATGAAATTCATACATGGGGGAGAGGAGGTCCCTCCACCCAGCCTGCACCCTCTCCCTGCACCCTCTCGCAATCCGGGACCACAGGCTCCTAAATGCTCGCCTGCCTGCCTGCCTGTCTGATCGCCCATAACCATTCGCCTGCCTGCCTGATCACCCCTAACTGCCTCTGCCTCAGCCCCCATCGCGAGAGCTTCGTCTAGAATGCAGTCCAGAAGGTCGTTCAGCTGTCCAGTCTAATTAGCATATTACACTTTTATTATTACAGATGTTGTCACAGGTCCATTTGTATTGTCCCGCAACACAGCAGATCCAGCCCCAGAGTCAACTCCCTAAGGCAGTAGGCAGGGCTGGGACTCCGGAATCCAGTAAGGCATAAGGTGGAACTGGCTAAGAGGTGGTCTTGGGGCCCAGGCAGGCTGTTCTCTCTGGCCCAGCTGTAGCCCACAGTCTAGGTGAGGCCCAGGATGGCCTGGGGCTCCTGGGCCTTGTCGCCAGGCCTGTCGGTGTGCTGTTGGGCCAAGGAGGTCAGGAGCAGCAGCAGCGTAGCCTTGGCGTCTAATGGGATCTTGTCATCAGCCTGAATGAGGCTGCAGATGCACAGGAGCTCGGGAGCCACATCTACAACCTGGTCAGAGCTGCCCTGGTACAGGAGGCTGAAGAGGTAGCCTATGGTGACCCACTCCTCCAAGTCCTCCTTCGGCAGCAGGGTGTGCGGCAGAGCAGTCAGCACCCGGGGCTCTGGTCTCCTTGTGGAACTGGCCATCAGTAGGTGGGCCAGTGCCCCACTAATGTTATCGTGGGCACAATCCTGGTGCTCCCATGCCCACATGGGCAACAGGAGCCCCACCAGCTTGAGGAAGTATTCCTGGGCAGGGCAGCCCCCAGGCTCAGCCAGAAGATGGCATTGCTCCTCACTTCAGGGGTCGGTCTCCCCGGCAGCCTCAGCAGCACGGGGAGCAGGCAGGACACAAACTGGGCTGAGGCAGCACCCAGGCCCGGAATGGACTCCGCCAGCGTCCTCAGTGCAAAGGACTTCTCTGCCACTGTGCAGCCCTGTTTCGTCTTGCAGAGCAATAATGGCAAGAACCCAGCAAAGAAGGGGGCAAAAGTATCTCCCTCTCGCAGCTGCCAGGGCAGGAATGGCCTCACCGGCATACTCTAGCAACATGGCGTCATATTCAGCCTGGTCCTCTTCCCCCGCTTCTCCTCAGTGCCCTGACCGGCTCTTCCTCTGCAGCACGGCCTTAAGCATGTTGCAGAGCTCAGGAAGGTGCCCAGGAGGCTGCAATGTGAGGGTCCCTCAGACGCGCAGCCCCCGTCAGGGCCTCCAGCACGGCCTTCACCACTTGGCGCTCCCGCTCCCTGGTTACCGCCTGCATGTAGGACATCGCCCCCTGGCCCAGGGTTGCCTGCAGAGCAGCAGTGTTGGGTTCTGAGGGGCACTTTGCCAGGCCTTGTGCACTGCACAGCAGAACTGTCCTGGAGCCTCAAGGGCTCCTTTCACACATTCAGGTGGAGGCACTCCAGAACTTTGAATACTTCTTCAAAGACACTCTCCATGTAGGGAAGGAGGGCCACCCTGGCGTTCACAGAGATCTCCCCCAGGACAACACAGGTGTCTCCCTTCTCATCGAAGAAGGCATTCTCCACACTGCACCCTGAGATCTCTGAGGTACCCTCCTCCACTTCCTCCCCATCGCTCTCATCATCAAACGAAAGGAAGGAGCTGCTGCTGTCAGAACGCATGACAACAGCATGAGTGTGGGGATTTCTGGCAGATAGGGTGCCAGGCCCTCACCCATCGGCCTGATAAGGCTGCAAACAGGCTGCATGTGCAGCGCCTCAAATCAGGGTCTTCTACCTGGTCACATAGGCTCAGGCCCAGCTGGTGGTATTCCTCAGCCAGGGGCCTCACAGTCTCCCCCCACCAGCCCTGCTCATGCCAGCACACCCAGTGTCTCCAGGCTCTCGATCCGCAAAGGCTGAAGGACCAAATGACTTAGCACCAGGAATTCCCGCAGGTGCTCCATGGCGGTGGGGAAGTAGGGCAGCAAGGAGGCCTATGCAGCCATGACAATGGCCCCCAGGATGCTCATAGCCAGCTCCTTGGCCAGCGCCTAGGGGGGCTGCATCATACACTCCATAAGCTCCAGAAGTAGGGCTGCACTTTCAGCCCTAGGTTCTCCACGAAATTAGCATAGCAGGCCCTGGCTAGGTGGTGTGGGTGCCCAGGAGACACTGACTTCAGCTCGGCAAGGAGCGTGGCATCCCCTCCTCTGAATAACTGCCGATAGGAGGCCATAGGGCCCAGGGCAAGGAACAACGCATTATGCACAACGGATCCTCTAAGCCCTTGCACACAATCTGCAGTCGTGAGGGCAGCAATCTCTGCCTGATGTGGTCGCCTGCTCCATCAGACAGCGCAGCCAGCACCAGGAGCCCAGCCTGGCACTGGTGTGGGTTGTCACTCTGCCAGGCCTCTTCCAGCAGGGGCATCAGCGGGCTAAAGGGCGTCTCAGGGGGCTAATGGAGTGCCAACACAACCTGTACAGCAAAGTGCTTGGGTATCTCTCCCACCAGCCCAACCTCCAGTTGTTCCTCCTCTGATTCCCAGTCCTCCGGATCCAGCTGGCCCAAGGGGGGCCGGCAGCCATAATGGGGGAAAGGGTGTGCAGCAAGGCAGACAGGAGATGAGTCTTCAGTAAGGCCTTGCTCTTGACTTTGATAAAAAATAAAAATAAAAAAAAAAAAGTGAGGCTGCAGAGCATACGAACACGTACTGCACCACCCAGAGCCATGTCTCCAGCCACCCGAGGCAGGATGTGAGGATCCCAGAGAGCTGGGAGGTGATGACAAGCATCTCTGACTCCAGCAATTCATCCAGGGCCTCCGGGCCTCACAGGCCTTCGCCTTATCTACAGCGATCAGTCTGCAAGGCGGTGGTGAGCTTGGGCACTAACATCCGAGCTGGAGGCAGCCATTAGTGCGGAGAGAAGGGGCCAGGGTGGTCAGAGCGCAGGGAGTATAAGAGAAGCCCGGGCGAGCCCACCTCACCAAGGGTTTCCAGAAGCCCAAGAAGCTCCCAGTGGTGGGGCCGGAAGGCCTCAGGCCGGGAGGTCACCGCTACACTTGGCAGCATAGCCTCGTCTCTCTCTCAGGGACGTGGGGACGGTGGGGTTTGTGCTGAGGAAGCTGCCTGGGCTGAGGCCAGGCCTCCCGGCCTTCCTTCCAAAAACACAGGCTGGGAGCTGGGCCGGGCTAGGCTCACACTGCGCGCTGTCTCTCGCTGGGGTCATCAGCAGCGGGGACTGAGGCTCTCGGGTGCTCCGTGCGCCGCCCCGGCCTCCGGCCTCCGCCAGCGGGCCTTCAGTCGCTGCGGGTCGGGAACTGGCAGGTCTGGGGATCGGATCGGTGGCCGAGGCCAGCAGGCCGCAGAGCGCGGGCAGTGTGGCGGGTCCGAAGGGCCATCTGCAGCTGCTCCGTGGCCCGAGGACGCGCTCATGTCCGGCAGCAGCAGCTCCCACGGGATCTGCGGCAGGATCCGCTCCAGGCGCGGGCTCCGGGGCAGCAGTTGGGCGGCAGTTACTGGGCCGGGAGGTGGGAGGGACAGCGCGCGCAGGTGCTCGCAGCCCAGGAATCTTTGGACAACCAATGCCCGCCCCTCTCGCTGGGGCCCTGCTGGCCCCATGACGTCACTCACTGTTTGCCAACCTCGGCTTCGTCAAGGTGAAAAGAGGTGCACACACATCTCAGCCCTAAAACCACTTTTGCTGGTGGTGGAAATTTTAACCAAGGCACAGACTTCCTCTCAGAGCTTTGTAGGAAAAGAAGATCCGGGGGGTAAGGGAGGGCAGGGGTGTGGCTCACAGAAATATTCCTAAAATGCTCAGATCACCCCACCACCACCACCACCACCACCAGCACCACCAGCACCACCGCCCCCATCTCTAGAGTACAGAAATGCTCTCATTTCAGTCTGGGCTGTGCTCTGAAGATTGTGCGCTGGAGGCATTTACTGTATGTATTGTATGCCGCAATGTTTTTTAAAGCCATAACATGTTTATTCTTCACAGTGAATGCCCCGCTACAAAGCCTAAGCTGAAATTTAAAGAGATTCACAGAAGCACCCATAACACACACACACACACACACACACACACACACACACACCACACCCCAAGGCTGATGCAACCTGACAATTTTTTTTAAAGCTGAAGCAAGTAAATTATATGGCAAAGCCTGAAATGCCTGCCCCACCTCCGGGCGTGCAGTCTGTGCGCGCACGCGCATACACACACACACACACACACACACACACACACACACACACACACTGTGTCAGCTCCTCAGACACTGTGCCACATGCCACAGCCTCTTTCCTAGATATATTGTGACAGACTCTAAGCTAATGAGACCCCAACTGTCACCCTCCGTTTTTACATTTGTTTTTTCATGTTTTCTTCCCAAGACCAATGCCCAAAAGGCAATTATGGGCAAAATGCATAGCACCAGCGTTCTTCCTCCTCCTCTTTGGAACAGCAGGTCCCCACGTGGCAGCCTGGAACAAAGAGCCTCAGCTCCCCAGAAAGGGAGGGCTGGCCTCCAGGACACGGGGGCCGGGGTCTCGGTGGCCACCGGGTCAGGTCTTGAGGGGCCACGGCTGCTGCTGCAAAGCCTGCCTGCCCGTTGCCATGGGCAAGAGAAACAGAATTGTAAGAAACTGACTTTCTAGAAAAACACCATGCTGAACTCAGGGGCCAGAGCCAGCAACTGGAACATCAGAAAGCTTGCAATGGGGAGATAACGCAAAGTGGAAGCAGTGTAAAAAAAAACACTATTTCAAAGTGGACGGGGTAGAGGGCGATCTCTTCAAGTGGATAAAATGTAGACAATGAGGCTGTAATGAATGGCCGTTTAATAAGTCCCCACAGATGAAAAATGGTATGCATAGAAGCTCTGTGGTATAAGCAATCCATTGCCAAATTATCCACGATCCAAGAGCACTGAGCACAGGTCCCCTAAGCCACAAGCAATAAGTTTGCTTGTTTTTATGATGGGGAAAAAATTACACACACACACACACACACACACACACACACACACACACCTTGCCTTTCAAACAAAGTCAGTGGACTTTTTCATAAAGGATTATTTTTGAACACTGGGGGAAGACCGGCTCCTTCAGTGATTATGTTGAAGAGGTGGATTAAGGGAGATTATATTGTCCTTTGTGTGTTTCCCTATTTTCCATTATATGCATGTGTTTATCAGAAAAGCTAGTTTTTGAACTTCTTTTAAGAGCCATAGAAGACAATGTTAAACTGCCTCAATGCACACATACACACACACACACACACAAATACACACAGCCCACATGTGTAAACCCTGACTACTCCCGTCATGGTTCCAGGTTAATGGGAACAAGGATTACCTTGCCCGAGTGGTTGTCAGAACCACCATGGAGTGTGGGCTGCTGTCAGCCCAAGGGAGTGCGTGACAGGAATGCTGATGTGAACCTGTCACAGAAACACCATGGCTGGTCTGATGAGATGTGCTATGAAGTCAGCATGAAGGTTTCACCGGGCAGGAGAGCAGAGTGGCAGCTGGCAGGGATGAGGTAAGAAGAGCTAGCCACTCCCCTGCTGAATGAGAGTGGTTCACAGGGTTGATCCCACAAAAGCGCATTCCCATCAGTGTCGGTGCCTTCCCTGCCCCTCACTCTGACAGACAAAACAGCCTGTCAGGGTGTCTGTACATTATTAATAACTATTTCAGGGATCCCCAGTGAATTCTGGGTAGCTTGTGAGCTTAAGTCCATTTCCCAGGACTTGATTCGTCCTCACTAGATACCAGCAGGGAGATGGGAACATTCAAGAGCCTTGGCCCCCTTTCTTTGGGCTCATCACAGCCACGCTGATGGGGAGCAAGGGGAACACCCCTGGGCTTTCCTCCAGCAGTTCTCTCCTAGCCACCTGGACCTTGGACATGAACGGCTGTCCATCTCTACATCAACATCCTCCTACGTGACATAGGAGGTCTCTAAAATCTGGAACAAAATCTACACTCAAATTGGTTTGCTCAATTTCAAATTCTCCTAGTTCAGATTCAGTAGCTAAATTACCCATCCCCTTATTAATGAATTTGTGAGATTGTAAACCATGAAATTACATTTCTATATTTTTTGAAGTTCCATTTGATTTTTTGTGGATAGACTCTTTCTTTCTTGGGCCCAAATGTATTATTTTTCTCTGAAAACTGGAAAGTTAGTAAGAGCTTCTTGGATTTTTTTTTTTTTTTAGCTGAGCTTAAGTATATATGTGAAAGAATTATCATCCAAAATTTTATTCACCTTAAATCTTGGATCTTATATCTGAACTAGAGGCCCGATGCATGAAATTCATGCAAGAGTAGGCCGTCCTTCCCCCGGCTGCCAGCACTGGCTTCCCTCCGGCACCCGGGACCCAGGCTTCTCTCAAGCCCCAGCTTCGTCCGGAAGGTCGTCTGGAAGGACGTCCAGTCTAACTAGAATGTTATGCTTTTATTTTTATAGATTCTCAGAACTAGTTTCATCAAAATAGCTGCAAGACTCACTCAGAAAACTAATTTAACCCAAAGCAATATATACATCTGTTTTATTCATTTCTAATCGACTCAAGAGTAAGAATATATCTGATCTTTATTATATACTCTCAAAAACATATTGACAGAGTCTTGGAACCAGGAAAAAGGAATCTAATATAGAAATGTATAAATAAGTTCCAGCTTCGCACTGTAGTGAGCACTTGGAGTGTGGCTAGTGAGACTGAGGAACTAAATATTTAATTTTAAAAATGGATGCCTAATTCAGTTATTGGAAAAATTTACATTACATGTGTGGCTCACATCATATTTTTGCTGAACAACACTGTTCTAGCTGGCTATATATGGTGAGGTAACTGACAACAATAACATATTATTCATTTATTGTCTCCATATAGTAACACATCTTTTGTAGCTGTTGTACAATAGCCTTGTTTATTATTTTCCCACACTCTTTTCATTCTATCTCTAAACAGTAAAGATGTGAGCCATGACTGACTGCTACCCTATAGAAGCAAAGGTTGTTCTACTACTGACAGTGGGCAGTAGTAAACGCCAGTCATTCCAGTCGCTCCCATATAACCTGGCTCCTGGGCTGGGAATAAATACATGACAGCCAGCAATAGCATTGCTAGGGCAGGCTCAAGAGTTACACCCACACTGGCTGTCTTTCCCAAATATACAGTATTTATAAAGCAGGCCATTGAGTATGACACATAAAGAAAACATCTGGTCTTACCACAAACCATAAAAAAATCTTTTTCAAGCTGTGTGCTCTGGAGTACAGGTGGGAACTGAATTTTATCATAGACCAAATCACCTATTTGCAGTTTATTTCCAGTTACTGAGAAACTTCCCAAGGTTTCCCCCACCCATCTGAAAGGTGGGAGACATCAGTTATGTCCACCCGTTTCCTGGGGTCCCTTGATACAGATGATGCACCAGAAGATCACACCACCCATCAGCCACTATCCCAGCAGCTCAAGGGGCTTTTATGCCTATTCATTCATTTTTATAAACACTTTGTGGGGCCCACCCTCAACGGAGAACAAGGAAAGGTTATCTTCTGCACCTTTTTATGATTTCACAGAGCTCTGACTGTAATATCCCAGCAGTACGTTAGAAACACATATTAACTCCTTAGATTTCTATGCAAGATTTCAGATACACAAGAAGATAAAGAAAAATGCAGTGACAACCATGCAGCCACCCCTCCTGAATTCCATCCCATATGCCCCCTCTCCAAGGACCCCACTGAATTAGTGTTTATTATGTCTTCACATTTCTTTATGCTTCTACTACAAATTCACATATCCCTAAGTGATATATGGTTTGACATGTTTTAAAACTACTGTGTGTGTTTAAAAGTATGAGTGTATTTTAAATACTAGATGTTTTAAAAAACTTACATAAAGTTAAGATAAATAACTATCCTTGACTACACTAAAAATCTCAATAATTTATCAAGTTTGCAGACAGAAAAACAATTTTTTCTTTTAGTCACAAGTCACATATAAATGAGTATTAATTTAAATATTACATATAGTCATGTATGTTCATACACAGTTCATAGCATACAGAGTTCACAACAAGAATAACAGAAGCTCAGTGTGCTCAATAATCGTTTAAAACTTCGAATGGGCAGATCGGAAATCACTTCCATATGTGCTTTTTTCCCCTAAAATAAACTTTAAATTAAAATTTTGGACTGGTACAAAATAGGGTTTACAATGCAAAAAGCCCCCTCCTGGCCTTGCCCACAGCAGCCCAGCAACCCTCCCCATAAGTAAGCAGTATCACTTCTTATGTACACATCCAGAGATATTCCACATAAACAAGTCATCACGCTTACGTTCTTTCCCATTTTAAACACAAATGGTAGTAACTTGCTATTTTTATTTAATGATAATCTCCGAGATCCTTCATATTGGTGCTGATGGCTAGAGGGAAGGGGGAGGGGGCAGAAGAGAAGGGGGGTGGGGAGGGGAAATGGGGACATCTGCAATAGTATCGACAATAAAAATAAAGAAAAAATAATACCCACAACACAAATTCCTAGAAATGGAACTGTTGATTCAAAGAGTATATCTAAGTGAGTATATATTTATGTGTAGATATAGATATTATAAAAGTATCCTCCCTAGTGGTTACACAACTTAACTCCCACCGGACATGTATGAGAGCATCCTCTTTCCCTACCCCCTTGCCAACATAATGTACTGTGTGTTCTGTTAATCCAGCTAAGTGATAAATGATATCTCACTAAAATAGTAATTTATGAATGTTTTAAATACTTTTAAAGTAATTCTCAATTTTAAAAGGAATGAGCACAACTCAATACAACACAAGCTAAGGGATCTAAGAAGCCTAATGAATGACGCACTGAGTTTGTTAAGAGGGAGCTGCTATAAAATTCAAGGCATGACACTATGCTATGAAAGGCTATATTAGCTTCACATGAGCAACAAAGACAAATATGTCATTACAGCATTGCCCCACCTCTCATAATAAACTAATTCATAATGATGACACATGTATAAGCTTTATAAAACCTCCTAGAGAGAGAGCCACCCAGCAGCTGTCTAAAGTTCAACTACTCAGGAATATCAATACTGCATGACCGTCTGCTCTATGTTAAATGACTTTCCTGAACTTAAGTAGTGAAAAAGATAAATGAAGGAAAATTTGAGGGTAAAAGTAAGTGGCTCTTCCCAATATCACCCATACTCTTATTGACTCCATGAACATCCCATCCTTCAGATCAACAATGGACTTACAGGTAGGTCATGGGTTCGGAACAGAGGCTTGGCTACTGGTTTGTTGAGTGAACACAGTAACATCACTTGATCCCTGTGACCTCTCACTCCTCATCTATTAAAATGACAATATTGAAGTGGGTTCTTCTTTGAAGACCCTCCCAGCTGAAAGATACTCCTGCTGCTACTAATTAATAGATGAGTGGTTTTCTAAAAGTAAAGAAGTACATGGGCCTTCACTTACCTCCATTTTAATATGCATTTGATGGTCATATGGCTAAAACTTGGGGTTGGTCAGTAACCACTAAAACCAAAGAACAGAATTTTCTATGTGTATTAAATAAGGGTGCTGTAACCCCAGGACCTGTCCAAGGAGTCAATTAACAGGAGTATCTGTTCTATCATACACCATAACTGAAATGAATGAGAAAATGCTTCTAAAATTTGGAATCAATAAGCTCAGTGAGGATTAAAGTTAATGGAACATTGGTTTTAATGTCCCTTGCTCAACTCAAGACCCTTACAATGGTACTGGCTACTTCACATCTGCACACACACCTGCCATAAAGCCAAGGAGACAGATTTCATTAAACGGGTTTCCAAGTCATCAGCTATGAAGCCTCTGATGGGATGATGGGGCCTGAGGGTTTCCAGAAGGGGTGCTATCCATGGAAATGAAAAGCAAAGCAATTAAGAAAACAGCAAGACCAAGAGAAACCAAGATGGCGGCATAGGTAAAAACCATAAATTGCGGCCTCCCACAACTTCAAAAATACAACGAAAAGACAAAATGGACATCAACCAGAACTACAGGAAGGCTGGCTGAGTGGAAATTCTACAACTAGAAGGAAAAAGAAAAGCACACATAGACTCAGAGGAGGTGCGGAAGTAAAGTGCAGAGGTACGGAGGCTCGAGCACATGCGTGGAAAGGGGCGGGCACCTGAGGACGCGGTTGTCTTTTTGAGTCGGGAGGGAGTCACAAGCTCCCGACTGCTCTGAACTCCGGTTCGGGAAGTCTCTGGGGACCCAGGACTCATACAGGGAGAAACTGGACTGTCTGGCAGCAGGCAGAACTCCGAACTTGAGGGCGGCTTTCCCTCAGAGGTGCTTGCAGCAATTACCGGGACACTGAGACAGGGGGCCCCTTAGGGCAGGGCTGAGGATCCGCCATAGGTGCTGGCTCTGCCCTTTGATTCCCTGAGACCCTGCCCCACCCAGGCTGCGCAGAGGCTTTTGCATATGAATGCCCTGGCCCTTTGCAACCTGAAAATTACCTAACAAATTGCAGCTGGGCCAGACAGACCCAGAACTTCCAAGAGAAGGCCCAAAGCCCCATAGCAGCTTGCATTGCTTCACAGCTGGGACTCATCTGGGCACCTCCAAACTCCAAAAAAGGAAGGGGAATCTGAAGTTCTCTTCTTAGCTCCTGCTGGGTAACCTCAGGCAGAGGCTACATTAGCACCTCCTTAGATCCAAGAGCCAGTGTACCCAGTGGTCAGAGTGGGACCATCCAGATTACAACTCCTCAGATCCATAAAGGACACACTCAGGGGGCAGACTCAGTGAGCACCAAAGCCCCACTGAAGCAAGTCTTGCCCCAGAAGGATGTCTTCAGCACAGAAGTTCTCCCACTGCAGACACAGCTGATTCTCACAGCCAATTGGCCTGGAGGTCAATTCCTCCCAGTGATCCTACAATAATCAAGGCATAACTACAACAAGACTGTGCACAAAGCCCACAAGGGGTTGCACCAAGAGTGTCCACCTCAGGTAACTGGGGAGGCTGAGCCACTGGGCCCTACAGGACACCTAGCACACAAAGCCACTCTACCAACACAGGGAAGCATAAAAAATGCGGAGACAAAGAAACAGGTCACAAATGACAGAAATGGAGGAAAGCAAACAACTGGGTATAGAGTTCAAAACCACGTTTATAAGGTTTTTCAAGAATTTTATGGAAACCGCCGATAAATTTAGTGAGACACCTGGAGGATATGAAAAAAGACCAACTAGAAATTAAGCATACACTGACTGAAATAAAGAATAATATACAGAGATCCAACAGCAGACAAGAGGATCCCAAGAATCAAGTCAAAGATTTGAAATGTAAAGAAACAAAAAATACCCAACCGAAAAAGAAAAAAGAAAAAAGATTCCAAAAATATGAAGATAGTGTAAGGAGCCTCTGGGACAACTTCAAGCGTACCAACATCAGAATTATAGGGGTACCAGAAGAAGAGAGAGGGCAAGATATTGAAATCCTATTTGAAGAAATAATGACAGAAAACTTCCCCTACCTGGTCAAAGAAATAGACTTACAAGTCCAGGAAGCGCAGAGAACCCCAAACAAAAGGAACCCAAAGAGGACCACACCAAGACACATCATAATTAAAATGCCAAGAGCAAAAGACAAAGAGAGAATCTTAAAAGCAGCAAGAGAAAGAAAGTCAGTTACCTACAAGGGAGTACCCATACAACTGTCAGCTGATTTCTCAACAGAAACCATGCAGGCCAGAAGAGAGTGGCAAGAAATATTCAAAGTGATGAATATCAAGAACCTACAACCAAGGTTACTTTATCCAGCAAAGCTATCATTCAGAATTGAAGGCCAGATAAAGAGCTTCACAGATAAAAAAAAAAAAAAAAAAAGCTAAAGGAGTTCATATCACCAAACCAGCATTATATGAAATGCTGAAAGGTATTCTTTAAGAAGAGGAAGAAGAAAAAGGAACTCTTACCATTTACCGCAGCATGGATGGAACTGGAGAGCATTATGCTAAGTGAAATAAGCCAGTCAGAGAAGGATAAACACCACATGATCTCACTCATTTGTGGAATATAATGAACAACATAAACTGATGAACAAGGACTGATCCAGAGATGGAGAGGCATTGATTGGACTGTCAGGCCTTGGAGGGAAGGTAGGGGAGGGTGGGGGTAAGGGGGAAAGATCAACCAAAGACCTTATATGCAAGCATATAGGCCTGACCAATGGACATGGACAACAGGGGGGTGAGGGCATGAGTGGGGGGGGGGGGTATGGGGTAAGGTGGGGATAAGGACACATATGTAATATCTTAATCAATAAAATATATATATATAAAGAAAACAGCAAGACCATATCTAACAAACTTCAAATCAGCAAAATGGAAATGTTATCAGAAAATACCCAAAATCAAGATGCAGTCATGACCTTGAGAGCATTATGCTAAGTGAAATAAGTCAAAGAAAGACAAATAGTGTAATACTGTATGATCTCACTTATATGTGGAATCTAAAAATATCAAACTCATAGAAACATAAAGTAGAATGGTGGTTGCCAGGGTCTGGGGGAAATGGGGAGATCTAGGTAAAAGGGTACAAACTTCCAGTTATCAGATGAATAAGCTCCGGGGAGCTAATGTACAGCATGGTGACTATGGTTAACAATACTGCACTTATGTATACTTAGAAGTTGCTGTGAGAGTAGAGCTTTCATATTCTCACCATAACAACACTATGATAATTATGTGAGGTAAAGGATGTATTAACTAATCTTATTGTGGTAACCATTTCATAATATATACATGCATCAAATCTTCACATTGTATACCTTAAACTTACAGTATTATATGTCAATTATAGCTCAATAAAGTTAGGGGGGAAAGGCCTTCATAATGTCCATCTTTATCAAATACAGAAATGTCAGAGTCCAAAAAACAAATGCTAAATGAAACAAGGAAATTGGACTGGGGGGAATCCAAAGGAACAAAATTAAAGACCTAAACTAGAAAGAAATATGGTCAGTTGGCCAACCACTGGCTTCCATTTGTTAATTAATCATTCATTCATTTTAAAAATGTTTATTATTCTAGACATTTTGTTAGCTACCTTTCTGCTGCCTGCCATCATTTATTTCACTGTTCATTAGCTGACTCGCACCCAACACAGTGAATAGAAGGAATAGTTAAATTCCTGGACATTGATCTTACTCAGGTAAGTAGCAATAGTAAAAGGTTGTATGACATAATCCAAAAGATAGGAAGAGGAAAAAATTAAATTGAGTCTTGTAGAGAATCTAGAGTCCATTTACTCATCATTTAAGAGTCTACACACTCCTCAAAGCTCTGGCTACTTTGTCCTTTGACATTCATCAGTGGGTTAAGCCTGTCCAACTGTTCACTGCCTATCTCCTAATCCTGAGCCTCTGGAACTGTGACCTCCCAGCCTGGAGCACTTCCAGGTATCCACAAGTAGACACATCTGGTGTTCCAACTGACACGTTCTCAGACTCACCCCTAATTTCAGCCAAATTTGTGCACGCTCCAGCTCATTTCATACTGACGGCATCTCACATATGCTCTGCATCCTTACTTCCATCCTGGGGCTTCCCCAAGACCACAGAAGCAACCAACAGATACCTAGGCCTGTGCACATGTGCAGCGCAGCACACAAGTGAAGGAGAGTTAACCCTCCCAAGATTCACACTCGACAGTGGGAGAGAGGAGCAGATGGCAAATGCCACTCCTGCCTCATGTCCTCCAAGCTGACAATCTGAAGCCTCTTCAGAAGATCTCAGAAGAAGTGAGTGCCCATTTCCCACAACAATGACCTCCGCAAAACATCTGTCTTAGTCTTCTAAAATACAAATTTATTTTCTCACAGTTCTGGAGACCAGAAGTCCAAGATCAGGTTGCTGTCAGGGTTGGTGTGTGGTGAGGGCTCTCCCCTTAGGTTGCAGATGGCCACCTCCTCTCTATGTCCTCACATGCCCTTTCCTCAGGGCTCTCAAGGAGAGAGAGAAAGAGAGAAATCTGGAGTCTTTCCTTATAAAAACATTTATCCTATTGGATCCCCCTTATAACCTCATTTATCTTTAATTACTTCTTTAGAAGCCCCATCTCCACACTTGGGGGTTAGGGCTTCAACATATCAATCTGAGGAAGACACAAACATTCAGCCATAACAGCATCCTTACTTTGGCTCTGCTCCTTCCCTGCCATTCTTTGCACTTCAGATTGGGTCATTCCCATTGTTATTGCTGAAGGCAGTCCTCATGAATTATTCAACAGCTTCTCTCTCTGGGCTGGCAAGGAATGGCTGTTCTGATTAGAAGCTGTAGTGTCATCCATTGATCACTTTCTGAATTCTCAACAAACCACATAGTTGACTCCAGATCTAAATCCAAACCCTCGGTCCCATCTGCCAGTTTAGGAACCAGCAATCTTTCTGAGTGGGGCCAGATGGGTTCTGGCTTTTACTCTGCTATATTAGGTACTGGAGAGTAGAAGATCTCACAAGTCATTGTCCCTCCTCCCACTAGAAGATCAAATCCTCTCACTCTCCCAAGAGGTCTGGGATCTTAATGGTCAGCATTTCCTGGGGAGAGAAGGCTCTCAGAAAGTAGGCTCAAACTACCCCAACACACCAAGTCCTAATCAAAACACAGGATTGATCTTTGTCAGGGGCAATTCAATGATAGACAGCTCTTTCTGACAGACACACTGCTCCTGTGTTGTGGGCTTTCATTCCCTCTGAGAGGTTCTCTCCCACTGGACATTAAAACTTATCAAAGATTAATGAGATGCCTTAGAAATGGGATTATACTCCTGGGGAGTCTACTAAGTTCAGTTGGCACATCATTCTTTATTTTCTATGCTTTCCTTTCACTCACACCAATAACTTTGCTAGGTTGATAGGGTAAAAGGAAGATATGACCAATGAGGAAACTGTAATGAACATGCCCAGCACTACACAGCAAGGCCATGATAACTGGGCATCCTGACACTTGTTCCATGCTCTTCCCAAAACTCCAATCTTCCCTTCCTTCCTTCTTTCTTTTCTTCCTTCCTTCCTTCCCTCCTTCCTTCCTTCTTTCCTTTCTCTCTAATATAGACAAATCCTCCTCCAGAGAAAAGACAAATACCAGGTCTTTTTGCTTGATTTCATTTTGTTTTTCATTTTTCCAGTGTTCTGTAAATTTATGATGCTCTATGTGCCTAAACCCCTTGGGAATGGAACTTTGCACATAAGTCACAGAAACAAAGGTGACATTAAGATAATAAAGGACCTAAACAATGGGACCTGTTTATAAGCTACACCCCAGCAGCCAGCTGCCTTGGCTAAACTGAAATTGTATCTCTTAGCTATAAAGTCAGCAGATGGCGGGGGAGAAAGTACTAGAATCTACAGCCTATTATCCATCTAATCAATTACAGTGTGTTCAGCTCATTTAAAAACAAATTTTTTAATTCAAAAAAGTCTTAATCATGGGCTTTAAACTGACCAGCAACATAATTCTCAATTAGGCTCTTGAGATAAATCTTGAAATTCCTAAAAGCCCAGCTGTTTAGACTATTCTTTGACTTTCTATAAGACACAGTTACCACTTGGAAATCTCTCATCTCATTCACAACCACCAACTGCTGAGATTCAGGCAGCAAGCGAGTCCTCAATACCCTGTAATACGAGGAGTCTGAGCATCCAGTCTTAGGGGCAAACAAAAGAGAATGAACAGAAGGAGACAAGCAGAGCTAGCAAGACCCTGTTAGTCAACATGGCATCAGTGGGCTTCCCTGTAATTAATGAGGGACCACTAAGGGACACAGAACTCCTGTCTATGAAGTTTTCGTGTCAGTAGAAGTGGGTTTGATTTTTCTTCATTTTATTTCTTTAAGAATTTGCATTTTGGTTTGGGCCAAACACCTAAAGAAAATATGCTCTTCTTCTGGAAACAAGGATTGCCTTCCAGGGTGTATGTTAGTTTGCTAGAACTGCCAGAAGAAAGTATCACTAACTGGGCAGCTTAGACAACAGATATTTATTGTCTCACAGTCCTGGAGGCTGGAAGTCTGAGATCAGGGTGTCAGCAGGGTTGGTTTCTTCTGAGGCCTCTCTCTCTACCTTATAATTGGCTGTCTTCTCCCTGTGCCTTCACCTGGTCTTTCCTCTGTGTGTGTCTTGTGTTCTACTCTCCATTTCTTTTGAGTACATGAGTCATATTGGATTAGTCCCCACCATAAGACCTCATTTGACATTAATCACCTCTTCAAAGGTCTTATCTCCAAACACAGCCACATTGTTAGGCACTGGGGGTGGTTAGGACTTCAACATATGAATTTTAGGAGGACACAATTCAATCCGTAACAAGGTAGAAAACTCATTTCAAATTTTTGCTCTGAGTCCTACTGGGCCCAAAGTACTGGGACTCTGGGGCACATCTGTTCACTACACATTTCTGAGAAAGAAATCTTAGTATGTTCATCAGGGGAAATAGCAGGTTTATACACCGTGTTCTGGGCATTTACCTAAATAGATGCTGCATCCCACCCAGCTACTCTGAGAGCAACCTTCCTAGGTATCCCAGTTCATAGAAATATTGCAAAGGAAATGTGCAACAGCTGGTATGGCCAAATATTGGGAACCTAAAACAGTGTCTAGAAGTTCATCATTTCCAAGCAGACCTTTGTCATACTGAACTTCAATGGTAATTCCCTATGAGCCATTCTTACATCTCTGCACATACACAGGTGTGCATGCGTACAAGGCATATATGAGAGAATAACTATAAAATGCCCAATTGTGCAGTAAAGAAGGCAGAGAAGCTGGATGTTTGCAAGAATGTTTAAAATGAAAGAATCTGGGCCACCAAAAAGATGCTGGTACCACTGAAATAAACAAAAGGGGCTGAAAAAAAATCACATTTTAATTGCTGACAGGCAAGTCGACACCTACCTCTTTCCTCCCTGCTAATTAGTAACTTGTACCCTATGTCTGATAGAGGAATTATAAGACTTGCATTTACCAGCCAACAGGTTCTTAAGCAAAAGAATCTTCAATATGTTAATCCTTTAAGAAAGTATTTGCCAGGAAGAGCCCAGAAAACAAAGCGTTAGTGATACAAAGATGTCTTTAAGAAATTGTGGAGAAAATGGCAGGTATCACCAAACCAAAAGATGTTATCTGGCCAATTTTTAAAAATTGCATCTCAATTTTGACCTTAGCAGGAAGTCCAGTGGTTGAGTCCCTGTTGACTGTGTTTGGCCAGGAAACAAATCACCTTCAGAACTATTATGACCACAGGGATGTGGATAAATTCTACTGAGAGGGAAAGATAATAAAACAGAGTTCTGGCTGGTTCTCAAAAGACCATTGAGAGGAATGTAAAGGTTCCTGCAAGAAACTTGTCAGAAGTTCCCCAAAAGAGACCTTCAATTACCTATCTCCTTCTAATTGTTTTTGTAAAAATAAATAGAACATTGCACAGTAGTCTATGACACACATCAGGGTAAATAAAGGTGTACCTGAATTAATTACATTTTAACTGACTGACACATAGTTTGAAAGCTGACACATACTTTTGCCTTATCAAGACAGGTTGGAGTTATGGGACTATGCTGGGCCAGCCCACTGGTCTACTGCCACCTTGTCTTCTGCCTCTAAGAGCTAGAGGACTCCACTCCAAGCTTTCTTCAGTTTGAACAATGCATTGGCTACTCACAGAGATCTCATGGCCTCCAAAATCCTATTTCCTGATTTTTATCACAGTAAACAGTTTGATGGTTTTCTAAGGGACTAGCAAATATGAGATGCTTTTAATCATTCAAGGACCATTGGATAGTAAGATGCAAGTTTTACTTTCAGGTATCAGATAGGTGTGGATCATGCTTAGGTCTCAGACTCCGCTACTATTAGGGAAGAAAAAAAAAATCTCTCAAAAATTTGGGAATAAAGATACCAGTCAAAAAAAACCAACTACTTCTAAGCTATTGTCAGTAATACATCTTATTAGACACCAGGTTAAAATGGCATTGCATGGAGTTCAGGTCATTTGATTTAATGTAGTTTTGTGATCACTTCCATCAGAAATTGAAACAGAGGTTTTGTAATCATTTGAAATCATTTCTAGAAGTTGAAAGACAGACCCCAGCAGACCCTTTACAAACTTTATTTCCATAAGAAAAGAGACTTAAGTCATTCCTAGGTATGTGTCTTCTCCAGGACTATCATCCACTAAAAACCATAACAACCACCTGGTGACATTCTCAAATTACATTAAATGAGTGCTTGCTGTATGGAGAGAAGTAACCAAATCAAAAATTTCAGGTGGGCAGAGGTGAGGTTTTTCTTGATTTTCATCTTTATTCTAAATTAGTAATATTGTGAGAGAGCTAAACTCTCAGAAGTGAGAATGTTTAATGAATTGACTTTTAGTTCTTTGACAAACAAAACTTTTATAAATGTGTTTTCTTTAAGGATATTTACTATATTAAAAATAAATTATATGCTATAAATTTGAATGTGCTTATCTACATTAAAAGCGTTTTTCAATCCTTTAAGAGATAATTCACTCTGGTCTTATTAATTTTTATAATAATATCTATTTTGGATTATAATATAATAGTTTCATTATAGCTAATTTAGAAAATATGGGAATTTTAAAGGAGAAAGTCACCTGTATGCCATCACAAAAAGAAAAATCACTGTTAATGTTTCTTGATTTCCCTCAATTATTTTTACTGTAATAATAATTCATGCTCTCATTTAATTCTCATAAAAACTTCATAAGGCAGGTAGGTGCTACTATTCTTATGTCAATTTTACAGAAGAAAAATGAAACTTAGGTAAATTAAATAATTTGTACAATATCATATCTTTAACTAATAACTAAATGGTGAAGTCAGTATTTAAACCTGGTCCATTTGACTCAACTCTACTCTCAGGCACTAATTAGTTTTCATTAAAAAGGTAAAACTATAATACCATGTATACCATGTCATATTATTTTTAAAACCATTAATATCTTTTTAAAAGTAAGAAAAAATATTTTATGAAGAATCTTTTTGTGTAAATCATTCAAAAACGTGATTTTTACAAGATATATAATATTGCATCATAATGTATTTAATCATTTATTTTTGTCTCAACTTTTTATTAGTGTAAATAAATCTTTCCACATTTTGGGGGGGAAAAAGAACCAGATTATGGAAACACATGCCACACAGAAGTAGAATGAGGTGAACAGATTTGGTCCAACAAATTTCAGGTTCTGAAAAGGTTTCTTCTTCTTAACCATGAGGAAGGACCTAGACTCAGGACCTGGACAGGCTCAGTCCTGCTTGATTTAGTTCCCAGTGCTAACACCAGCTCCACAAATCCCTATTCTCCAAGATTCCTCAGAAACTTTGAAGCTGGGTAATTTGTTCCCACCCTCTCAGACAACAGGATTGGTAAACTTGTCAATGGAAACCTTTGTGTAATTAACAGAAGGATAAACACAGTAATTGCTCACCACAGTCTCCTGACCCGTGCCCCAGCTCCTCTATGGGGCCAAGCCCATGACACAGCCAAGCAGCCAAGTGATGCCATAATTTTGACTTCCTAGCCCACCCTGAAGCTCGGGCAGCATAGTGACTGAATGAGTAGCATATCCAAACCCTCCAGCTGAATAAACGACATCAGCAATGGAAATGCCCAGAGCCCAGAGGCAGCCACCACTAGAGCTAATTCAGGCACACCGCACCCATGTGTTTTATCAATGTCCAACCGCACAGAAACCATTCAAAGGAGGTTAAACTAAAATGTGACAAGATACAGATATCAGCAGGGATGAGGAGCCACACTGGCTGGAGACAAGCCATCACCAAGCAAATCAAAGCCAACTAAGTCGGAAACAGAGGCAGACAAACATGAAAACTCCAGTTTTCCCAAAGCGAGCTGCAGAGAGACAGAATCTCATCCCCAAAGCTGGTAAACAGCAGTTCACTGCCCAGGGTTTACTAATTACTAATTGGGTGGCTCTAACAGAGCTCAACTGTGGCAAAAATCAATCCAGTTCTAAGAACAGCCGCATGCTTCTTGAACAATCACAGGATGGTTTATCTACAGGTCAAGTGACTTAAATATTTCCCTCCTGCCATGGAGAATGTGCGTTTCCTCAGGCCAAACAGCAAAGGGAAACTAGAGCGTACAGGGCAGCAAGGAAGTGCCTGGTGAGAAGAGGGAGCCATATCTTATTCATGAGGCTATCACTGGTGGAAGAGAAACTTAAAACTGAATAATTGCACCGTTGCTAAATATAAAAATGCATAAACCACCCCACTAAAAGCACAGCATTAAATAAGAGCAGGAACATACTATTATTTTTTTTAAAAGAACTTTAAATTGGAAGAGAGAGCGATAAAGTGATGACTGCATTCAAGGCTAAGATGGAAATTAGAAACCAGCTATTGTCAGGTAAAGGCTCCAGGGTCATACATAATTCAAACTCAAGTGGCCAGCGCCTCCTCACCCATGGGATATCTCAAAAAACTAAGTGGAGGTGGGGAGGAAGCCTGGGTGAGCAGTAATGAGTTAGAAGGGCAGAACGAGTCATTTCCGGTCTACCAGTTCTCAAATTCGGATGCACATTGGAATCCCCTGGAGCTCTGTAAAAGCAGAGGACAGGGACCTCTGGGGACAGGACTGGGCAGCTGCACTTTTTAAAGTGCATCTGGTCCAGGGTGTTGAAACCATTAAATCTGGCTGAGAGAAGCTATGAGCTCATAACCACTTCCATTTTTTTCAGGAAAAATGAATGCAACACATTTAAAAGATTTGCTTCCTAAAAATGAAGGAAAGGATCTTGCTACCCACACCCCCTAAGCCAGCTGCCTACCAGCTCCATTCATAGTTCTCCCTCCACCAGAGCACAGCTAGAAAAGCTCAGGAAGGTTCTGGATCCCACCCTACTGAACTTCTCATCAAGGGGGAGCGATTAGGTCCCACGCTGGACTTAAGGTTGATCTGGGCTCTCCCTGTCATGTCCCATATAACTGTAGACAAGTTCCCTAACTCTTCTGAGCCCCAGGTTCCTCAGTTACTTTGAGGTTTAAGTGAGAGAATCTATGCAAATCCCCCATCCAGAGCAGGGCCTTATAATACTTCATTTGTTCATTCATTACCAGAGAGTGGATTTTTAGTCTCAAAAATCCCCTTGCCAGTGACAAGTCTGTGGCACACCAGTATATGCCTAGTCCGAAGGAAAATGCTAACTTTTGACATCCTAGGAGGGTCTGGAGTCATGAATAGAACACACGCTTGATCTGGTAGGTTTGATACGATGATTTCCGGTGTCCATGATGTTGCACATTACAAATGAAAAATAAATGAATACTTGAGGGCTGGATGACTCAAAGAAGGCTGGAAGATAACTTGTAAATTTCATTTTGAAAGTGATTCTCCTTTTCCTTCACTTTCAATAAAAGTGACTGAAAGATAGAGTCTAAACAAGCTGGAACATTTTCCCCTACCAATTTAGTCTCTAAGACTTTAAAGCTAATTAATTGTTGCTAACAGAACAGGGAAGCAAACAACAGTAGGGAGCAATTTAATGGTCCTGCCTAAATGCTACAGGAAAACACATCTAACTCGATCCAATAAAGTTCCAGTTTTAGGAGAGGAAGGTGCCATCTTTCTACCTCTTGACAGATAAGAGGAACCTGAGAACACGAACTAACA
The DNA here is from genome assembly GCF_964212035.1 of Myotis nattereri. Classification (NCBI taxonomy): domain Eukaryota; kingdom Metazoa; phylum Chordata; class Mammalia; order Chiroptera; family Vespertilionidae; genus Myotis; species Myotis nattereri. The sequence continues at coordinate 49,550,725 of NC_138087.1, forward strand.
AGCACCCCTTCGATAAAGTACACTCAGAACAGAATGGACAGCACAGGAAGCTGCCCTGGCCTTCTGCTTTCCTGGCCAAACAGGGACAAGAACTAAAAAGAAGCAGCAGGAAAAAGAAACTAAAATAGTCTGAGCACCCCAGAAATTTCCAGGCCCATCGGAGAACCAAACAACTAGAAAACAGGTAATTGTCTCTGCCCATCCTATTCCATTAGCTCACCCCAATGCTCACCCTTAGGCTATGATGCTCAGGGGGTGCCTGCTGCATTCTCCTGTACCATTCAGAATTATCATTCACAGGGGAAGGGCTGAGGACATGGTGGCAGATTAGTGAGGACAGGCGCGGCACCAGCCCTGGGAAATGGAAAGCAGGAAGGAGAGGGCTGGATGAATGAGTCCTCACTGCTCTTGGTGCAAAGAGAGGTGTCAGTGGGCACTGAACACCACGGGAAAGGGCTGAAAAGGAACCCATGCAGATTCACCTGGTTCAAAGCTTCTTTTCTGATTGCAACGTATATTTTACCGACAGAGATATTTATTTTGGTTTAAGTGGTGAAGCATAAAAGCTTTGTGATGAAACAGCTGCTGTCTAACAGACGGAATCCAAAACTCTCCTGGGAGAGCTGGCAGAGGGTCCCACACTGGACTTGGGGTTGACCTGGACTGCAGTTCTGATCCTGCCATTTCCTACCAGTGTCACTTTAGACAAGGGTCCTACCTCATCTGAGCCTCAGTTTCCTTAGATTCACATTGGGGGTTGTTTTGAAGTTTCAATGTGAGAATTCATGTGAACTCCCCACTACAGTGACAGCACAGAGCTGCGGCCTCATGAACATTCACTGACTCATTCATCGAAGGGACTTTGCTGCTATCAGGGAGGCCACCAGGAAGAACTGTATTTCCCAACCTGGATTAGTAACTGCTAGTGAGTGTAATGCAAACATAGTGTTCCACGGTCAAATAAGTGTGGGGAACAGTGGGTTCAACAAGGCTAACCCATTTCTTTGCTTGCTCAACTTCTCCGAGCCATTCATATGCTAATGTGCACTGTGATCTTCATAGAAGTCTCAGGGCCTGGAATAAATATTGCAACATTTCTCAAACTTAATTCTGCAAGAAATTCCTTTGCTGGCCTACACACTAACATCCCCCGGAGAGTGCTCCGTGGCCCACAGTTCGGGAAATGCTCCTCTGGAACAAAGGTCAGTAATGCATGTGAGAAAGTGGCTCACCCAGCCACCCTGTGGGCTATGACATTTTCCCATTGGCATGAGCCCAGGCACTATCATGACGAAGGAGACATTCTGGAGTCAGGAATGATGACAGGAAAGGAGAACGTCAGTCAGAAGAACTCCACACCAGTGCACGTGAGGCCACAAGTGTCCATCCATGGGAGGCCAGGCCCGTCCCAGCTCCTGTTCCACAATATCCAACGGGGCTTTTTGTTTCCATGAGAACACATCTTTACATTTATAATGCATGTCAGCAGAAAAATCTGATGCTCCTTACTGCTTTTTGTGTGACTGGGCCCGTTTTGTCAAGTATGAAAACCTGTACCATGAGTTGACTATGTCACAGGTGGGAAGAAAGGGTTCAGGGTTATTTCAAAATTTTTCCCATAAAATAATCTTTGTCAATATTGTGATGCTGTACTACTTCAAATGCACATATTCGCATAAAACTCCAATAACCTCTACACGTAGCCAGTCAGTCACCAGGGTCTTTTCAAAAGCATTCTCCAGTCAGCCTCTTCATTTCCCTTTTCATGTCACCAACCCTTACCACACTCACTGGGATCACAGGGAAACCTCCTATCCTCCATGCCTACAATATTTCCCCACCTATTAGCTTAACTATCCTAAAACCATCCTCACTGTACTCCCCCACTCAGAGATCTTGGATGGCCCCCCTTTGCTTAGGGGATGTCCAAACTCAACAGAACCACTGAGAGTTGAGGCTCTCCACTATGGGACCTCAGCCTCTTCACCCACGTCTTCCCCACACTCTTGTACTGACACTCTCCAATCTTGCTCCTTCCCAAGCCTTTGTGCACATTAGTCTCCCTGACAAAGATGTCTACCCATTTCTTGCCAATACTACATACATAAGAACTCCCAGTCCTCAAGTCCACAGAATCTTTCCACATGACTCCAGTAGAGTCCTCCCTCTCATCAAATTTCTATGGCAGGGTCTGTACTCTCCATTTAGTACTTTGTTTTTTATTAAGTTCTATTCCTATTTAATTTTTTCTATAAATATTTAATTTTCCATGTATATTTGATTCCACACAACTAAATTTATAGTTTCTTAGGGACATAAAGCATATAATCTGCTTAATTTGTAATCCCAATAATAACAATGAGAGGAAAGAGAGGGAAGGAACAGGCTAGTCAGTAAGCTAGAGACTGAAATTCACCCCTCTAATGGAAAGCATTCATACCAACTTCCAGTCTCCACAGAACTGGGGCTCCTCCACACCTCCCTCCCCCAAATTATCACCAGGAATGCAGCTTGGCTTCCTTCAAGTTCCGGTCACACTGCCGGAAGAGAAGGAAGCAGAAAAATAAGTAAACTGGGGCAGAGGTAACTATACCAGATAAGACAGCAAGGTGATGAAATCTTACAACCACAAACTCCTGCCAAAGTTAACAACCTCTTGGTTTAACTTTTCTTCCCTTTCTTAGAGGTTGAGATTGAGGATAACTAATGTTTTTGCATTTAATGCCCTTTTCAAAGTAGGGGATTGTGTACTGTGTGTTTACATGAACACGTTATTTATAGACAGACACAAGTAGCATTAAGAACACTTCAAAACTTGTTACCATACCCTTCAAGATTGCAAACCCTCAAAAGTACAAAGTACAGAAAAAATATCAGCATGGCCAGGCCACTAGACATCACCATGGTTTTCCCTTCCTTTGTGGAAGAATTACCACGCTTGGTTACTGCTCTGTGACAACAAACTAAGAAGCTGAATCTCCTGAGTTTCCCTGGTCTCTATCATCTATTTTAACCCATTCCCTGCTAAATAGGACTATCATTCCATACCTGATAAAGCACATAGTATTCAATTCACTCATTTTTCAGGTAATCTCTTCAAAATGCAAAGCAAAAGTTATGACATGAGAAAAGCCAAAGGTTCTTGTGAGATGAGTATGCAGAAAACTAGACGGCAACTCAAGCACATCTGAATGGCACCTGTTTCTTGGATGGTCTGATAAATAAAAAACAGGCTTACTTCCTTGAATTTCAGATCTTTAAAAATAAGATGTCACCTTCCAGCAATGATAGGCAAACACATTGTTTTAAAAAACTGATAAAATTTAAAAACAAAAAAAAGTATCTGTTTGAAGGAATCTAAGAGGTACCAATTCAACCAGAACCTGAAACGCCAAATTCCCAGGGTAAGGAAGCATAGAAATTGCCCCAAACTCTCTCCCCACCACCACCACTTAGGCATTTGACGATTTGTAAATTTCACAGGCGGAGGGAAGCAGAACAGAAAATAGCTGCTAGAGGAATGATAAGCTAATCAGAGCTGTCACCACTAACAACATAATTGGAGTTCACAGCTCACCAAATTGGAGGAGCCCTAGATATACTCTAGGCTTTCATTTGGGATCCCTGAAAGGCTACATCATCTAAGTAAGAGAGATTAAATTAAGAAGATCTGCTCCTACTCTAAAACTCCTCCTGCTAGCCAGATGCTAAAGAATAACTCCTCTGTGGAATGGCATACTCTCCAGAGCCCCCCTGGTTCTTCATTTATAATGCCCAACATTTAATGAAAAATCACCCGCCATACCAAGGAAAAAACCAAAGGAAATAAAGAGCAGTCAATAGAAACCGTCTCACAGGTAATCCAGGCTTTAAAATAACTGTTAAATATGTTCAAGAAAATAGATGATAATTTGAGACTGTCACCGAAGAACTGGAATCTATATATGTATATAAAAAAAGAAATAGATGGAAATTCTACAACTGAAAAATACAATGTGACAAAAGAAATTGAGAATGCTATAGCTAGCCCTAGCTGGATTGGCTCAATGGATAGAGTGTCAGCCTGCAGCCTGAAGGGTCCAGGTTCAATTCCAGTCAAGGGCATGTACCTTGGTTGCGGGCACATCCCCAGTAGGGGGTGTGCAAGAGGCAGCTGATCGATGTTTCTCTCTCATCAATGTCTCTATCTCTCTCACTTCCTCTCTATAAAAAATCAAATATATATATATATATTTTAAAGTGTACTACATCCTTGATCCAGTAGCAAAGTCCATATCAATTTTAAAAAATGCTGAGTTTTACCTGATTGGCTAAAAAATAATAATGGTGATGTTGTCAGAAATATAGAAGAGCTGATTTGGTGAAGAGGGTGAAGAGTTTGTCCCAAAATGTGTTGGGTTTTAGGGGCTAATGTAACTCCTAGTTGGTATGTCCAACAATAGTTAGAAACCTGAACCCAGAGCTCAGAAGATAGACAGAATGGAGATTAGGTGGATAAGGAAAGTCAAAGGATTGGCTGACGCCACCATGGGAAAATGTACAGCCGGAAAAGAGGGTCAATATACTAAATATAGCCAGTGCTTTTGGAAACTGAAGGAAGAAGTCAACAGGTTCCCACAATCAAGTGAGCCTTCAGAACACAACATGGGTCTCTTGGGCTTACTTTACCTCATGAGTCACCAACATATCCGCTAACTAGATCAAGGCTCCCTATCATGCGCTTTCATAGTAGCCTGTATTTTTCCTTTGTGACCCTAATCAAAATTGTATTTAAGTAATCTTTGTGAATCTTTGTGTTGGGTTTATTGCTTTTGCTCTTAGATTTTATGATCTTTGAGGGCATGGCTATCTCTTTCTTATTCACCATCACATCCCCAGTACCTAAGTAGCAGAGTATCCTGCAGGTAGTAAGCACCTGATAAATGAAAGAATAAGTAAAATCAGCTCAATGGTAATCCAGCAGCATCACCATCACCTGTGTGCTTGTTAGAATGCAAATTCTCAGGTTCCACCTACTTTATCATAACCCATTGGTGATTGGTATGCACATAAAATTTGAAAAGCACTGCTTCGTTGTACATACTTTTGATAGCTAGGCAAGAAAGCTGAATGATTAAGGGAAATTATTTTTACTCAGCAATCTGGTTTCAACCAATATTATTTGAGAACTAATATTTTTTTCAAAGATAACTAGGATGTGTAATCACTATTGACTGCTTGCCTGTAAATCAGAGGTTCTCCCTTTAGCTGCACATTAGTATCACTGGGGAGTTTTAGAAAATACTGATGCCTCTATCCCACCTCCCCTCCCCAGAGATTCTGATTTACTAAGTCTGAAGCTTGCTGGGCCACAAGGATATTTATAGCTTCCCAGCCAAGTTGAGAATAACTGGCCTAGGAAATTCTAACTCCTACAGCAAAGGCCTCTTACCTAGGTGTGCCCCACACTGTGACCCAGCCTCTCTCTAGTCAAGCCCTAAGGCAGTGAATGGCCAGCTCAACCTTGAGCTAGCTAGCTAATGGTCGCACTCAAAGCCTGATCATGCCTTAGCTGGTTTGGCTCAGTGGATAGAGCGTCAGCCTGCAGACTGAAGGGTCCCAGGTTCAATTCCAGTCAAGGGCACATACTCAGGTTGCGGGCTCGACCCCCAGTAGGGGGCATGCAGGAGGCAGCCAATCAATGATTCTCTCTCATCGTTGATGTTTCTATCTCTTTCTGCCTCTCCCTTCCTTTCTGAAACCAATAAAAATGTATTTTTTAAAAAATAAATAGAATTACCATATGATCCAGCAATGTCACTCCTAGGTATAGACCCAAAAGGCTGAAAACATGGACTCAATCACATATATGTATTCCCATATTTATAGCAGCATTATTCACAATAGCCAAACAAAGGAAACAACCCAAATGTTCACAAAGAGATAAATGAATAATCAAATTTAGTATATCTATACAATGGAATATTATTTGGCCTTAAAAAGGGAGGAAATTCTGAACTATGCTGCAACAAAAATGAACCCTGAAGTCAGTTTGCTAAGTGAAATATGCCAGATACAAAAGAACAAATATTGTATAATTCCACTACTATGAGGTACCTGGAATAGGCAAATTCATAGAGACAAAGTAGAATAGAAGTTAGCCAGGGATTTGGGGGGTAAGAGATTTAATGGGAAGTTGTTCAATGGTCACAGAGTTTCAGCTTGAGATAATGAAAAAGTTCTAGAGATGGACGGTGGTATTATTTGCATAACAATGTGAATTTACCTAATCTCACTGAATTGTACACTTAAAGTAAGTTTTATGTCATGTATATTTTACCACAATAAAAAAGAGTCCTGAACTCAAAACAATTATGAGCCTTCATAGAGAAGATATTCACAATATACATAATCATCCAAAGATTAATATTTAAAGAACTAAAAATCAAAAGAAAAACACACAGGGGAGAGAGGGCATGAGTGGGGGGGGCATGGGGGGTAATGTGGGGATAAGGATACATATGTAATAACTTAATCAATAAAGAAATTTTTAAAAAAGAAGGAAAAACACAAACAACACAATAGAAAAAGGGCAACAGATATAAACAGGCACTTTGTAGGAGGAAACAAATATGGCCAATAAAAAAAAAAAGCAATCAAAATAGGAAGTGATTAGGGGGATGTAAGTCAAGACCATAATGAGATATCATTTCAAATGATTCAACTGGAAGAAATTTTACAGTCTGACAATACCAAGGGTTAGAGTAATATGGATCCCCAGGATATTTTACATGCTGCCATTAGGCATGTAAGTTAATGCAACTCTTAGGGAAATCCTTTGATATTATCTCCTAAACAGAACATTCTCATTCCAGCAATCCCACTCTTAGACATCACAAGAGATTACTATTGAATGCACCAGGAGGCATGTACAAAATTGTTCATAGCACCACTTTTCACAACACTAAAAACCTAGGGAGTAATCACCATGCCCATCACTAGGTCAGTAGCTGAATAACTTGTGATCTGTTCATACAACAATGTATTATAAGCAATCAGAACAAATGAATTAAAACAACATGCAACATTACTGAACCGTGACAACATAATTTCAAGTGAAAAAAAGGTAAGTTCCAAAAGATTACAAGGAGCAGGATATAACTATTTTATAAACTGTAAAACCACTAAGTGCTTTAAAATACTTTATAGAAAAACATAGATTCAAGAAAACTAAATAAAAAGAAAAGCAAAGGAATGATGAACTCAGAATCCAGGATAATGGTATCCCAGGCAGAAGAAGCAGGAAGGGTGGGGTTGGGGAGAGCACATATAGAAGTCACTTATTATTGAGGCCTCAGGTTTATGGATGCTTACCACGTTATCATAAGCAGCCTAACAAACAAATAAGAGGGAGCCCTTACACATTCCATTGACGAGAGTGTGTTATGAACTAGGGATTGTGACTAACACAATTCTGTGTACTAGAGGTAGTTTAAGGAAGAACAAAAACCAAAAGGAAAGAGTGGCTTTTCTAGATGTATTAATTTTTTAAAAAATGGGCAGTTCTCTTCCTAACAGAAATTCTCCTTCCAGCTTTTAAAAATGATCATTGTTGCCCTCGCCTGTTTTGCTAGGATAGAGTGGCGACCCTTCAACTGAAGGGTCCTGGTTCCATTCTGGTCAAGGACACATATCTGGGTTGCACGCTTGAGCCCTGGCCCTGGTCAGGGTGCATGCGGGAGGCAACCAATCGATGTGTCTCTCTCACATTGACGCTTCTCTCTGTCTGTCTCATCCCATCACTTCCTCTCTCTGTAAAAATCAATGGAAAAATATCCTCGTGTGAGGATTAACATCTGTGTTACCAGATGATTAACAAAAAATAAAAATAAATAAATAAAAATGATTATTGTTTAGAAGGCTATCCATACACAAGCCAATCAAATACTATAATAATAATGCCATTAAAATAAAACCAACCAGGGCCTGCAACCAACATGCCCTTGACCAGAGTCAAACCCAGGACACTTCAGTCTGTGGTCTGACATTCTATCCACCCAGCTAAACTGGCTAGGGCCCTTTGCTCATTTTTAAGTTGGTTGGTTGGTTTCCTTTGTTGTTGAGTTGCACACAATATATTTTGATATATATTGCCAGACTGCTTTCAAAAAGGTTTGAAGCAGGGGTATGTCTGTTTTCCCTCACCCTTGCAATTTGTGTATTACCTTTTTTTCCCATTGTTGTCATTCTGATAAACAGGAAATGTGAGCAGATACCTGGGTTTCATTCCTTAGGTTAATTGTGTTTTAAGTGTGCATTAACCATTTGTGTTTTTATGTTTTGAATTTCCTGTTCATTCTTGTTGTGTCCATTTCTATATAATGGTTTTTATTCTTATATTTATTGATTTATAAGAGCTTTTTGTGTATTGCAAGTTATAACAACCCTTTGTTTAGTCTCACGTATTGGAAGTAGTTTTTCAGTTGGTCACTAGTCTTTTGACTTTTATGATTTCTTCTGCCATATAAAAGTGTTAAATAAGTATATTCTTGTACACTTTTTAGGAGTATAAGTTATTTTAACATTCTTTCAGAAAGAGCTCTTGTCTGAAATTTATAATCCATTTAACTGTTGGAACTTGCAGATGTAAATAAAAAATGATGCTGATTCTCTAGTGTAATTGAAGATTTTCTTAAAAAGGAAAACCAATAAATGATCATATAAATTCACATTTAAAAACATGGGAGGAGGAACCAATTACAGTACAAAGGAGTCCAATACTAACTTATTACAAGGTTAAGTACCATTGTTTATTTACACTCAGATTCCATGTATAAAACTTTGGTGTGCCCAAAGTCCAGGGTATTCAATTTAAGAATAATTCTATGGGATTCTCCAAAGTAATCTTAAAAAGAGGGAGCCTCAATCTAATAAAGGAGGAAAACTTTGCAGGCTGCATAAAATGAAACCCGTTTCCTCTTTCCATAGGGCTTCTGTGAGCTTTTTGCATGCTAATGCGCACTGTGATCACCAAGAGGGGATTGTGCTTCCCAGTGGTGTTCGACCACAGAGCCCTCTTTGCGTAAAGCCAGTCTCCTGCCTACAGAACACACTGGGAAATGCCGCTAATGTTTTCTTTAAGGATGTTCACAACGACAAGGAAAGAGGGAAGCCTCACCAGTCAGACACAAAACACAGCAGATGAAAGTGAAGACAGCACATCGCTGCACTGCAGTCTGCAGGAGGGCTGCTGGCCTCAGCCATCGCCGACAAGGCTTGTGCATGAGGCAGGTGTCCATTTACACGGAGCTCCTCCCCCGTGTATTTTTGGCAGTAGCGCCCCACCTGCTTGAAAACTTCAAAGAATATTTGTTTGCTGGATTCCCTACCAGATGATTTCAACAAAAACTATCAAGCTTTTTATAACTATGTGTAACAAATAAAATAATGCACAAAGAGTTTTCCTTTTAAAAAGACATCGTTTGGTACTATAATCTGTCTACAGGGTCGTCAATAGCATCCATGAAGCATTTACTACTTAGAATGCTTGAGAGGGCTAAGAGGATGCTCCAAGAAAAATCAGGGAGTCCCACTTTCAGTGATTATAGTTATCACTGACAACAAATACATGGGTGGGGCAAAAGTAGATTTTGGTGGTAGAATGGTGGTTACCAGGGGCAGAGGATGGGCAGAGGAAATGGGGAAATGTTGGCCAATGGGTATAAAGTTTCAATTATGTAGGATAAATAAGTTCCAGAGACCTAATGTTCACCATGGTGGCTAAGGTAATGCACTAACATTTGCTAAGAAAGTAGATCTTACGTGTCCTCACAACAACAAAAAAAGGTTAACATGTGAGATGATGGCCATGTTAATTAGCTTGACTATCTATAATTATAAAAGCGAAATATGCTAATTAGACCAGACATCCGGATGACCTTCTGGACGAAGCCAGGGCTGCAAGGGAACCCCAGGTCCCGGGTGCAAGAGGGAAGCCAGTGCCAGCATCCAGGGGAAGGAAGGCCTACTCTTGCATGAATTTTGTGCATCAGGCCTCTAGTAAGTAATACTTTCACAATGAACACATATCACATAATGTACCTTAAATACATACAATTTTTATTTACCAAGAAAAGGAGGGCTGTAGGACATTGTGGAATGGGAAAGTTTCTGAAGCCAGAAACTGCTGAGGATGGACTCCTGGAAGAAGTAAGACGTCTCTGGCTACCCGCCAGAGAAGGATGATGGAAATCCATTCAGAAGGGAGGATTCAGAGGTGCGGCAGGTAGGGGAAAGGGCATGTGCACACACACAGGAAGGAAAAAGCAGACGCCACCAGCAGACCAATTTGAGCCAAAGAACGCACACTGGAACACTGCAGCCACACCCTGCCCTGAGAGCCACGATCTGTGTTTGTAAAAGTGTAGAGGATGGCGGAGAGGGTACGATTCTGGACCAGGAGGTGTTGCAGGGGATTCCTGGCATGGCAGGCAGCCCCCTGACCATGGCAGAAAGAGCAGCACCTTTGATGGTCTGGTCCACAGCGTGGTTTTGAAGTCACTCCTGGGAGCTCAGCCCAGAGTCTGTGTTCAACCCTGCCAGTGAGTCTGTGAGCTATCTGCAGCACTTAGCAAACCCTTTTGTGTTTAAACTAGCTATTGGGGATTCTAATGCCTGCAACTAATACCTCATCCAATACAAATGTAAACTGTGGCAAAATGTGAATTTAAAAATTCATTGGGTCTATAGCATCCAAGTGCATGTACTGAGCCTGCACACACCCCTATGGACCATGGGAGACTGTTTCAAAAAAAGCTTCTGACTCCAAGGGTACATAGTAGGGAAGAGAATTTACTCTGTCCTCGATGGAAGAGAACATTTCTGATGAAAGTTTCAGAGCTTGAAAATAAGTGCCTTTCCTTAAGAGAATACATTAAAAAAATCTTTTTAACAATCAGGGCAAAACTTTCCCTCACAATCTTTTATCAGTCTCATTTTTAAAGAGTTTACCTTTAGATCTAGTGCTCATAATCTGTTTCCGCACTAGCTATGGAAAGGGATCTCCTGGAAGTCTGAGGCACATATTTGGACATGTTTCAAAATAATATTCCTCACCCATGTAGGATACAACATACATCCTGGAATTTTTCTAAGTCATAAAATCTCCCCACCAATCACGAGCAAACGTGGCAAAGGACAGACAAATCAAATCTAGACATGGGTATTTTACAAATATGTTACCAATTTTTGAAGGGGTATAAAATATCAATAAGCAAAAGTCTTTAAACGATTGAAAGGGAAATGATTGAGGGTTGGGAAATATTATTTGCATCCTAATAAAATCAAAGCAATTGTAAAAAGAAACAACATAGGGGAAAGCTGTATCTTGCAGGCTTATCAGTCTAATAATCAAAAATAAAATAAAGTCCACAGCTGTGGCTATAAATAAACGTATGTAAATGAATTCGCTTCCATATGAACTGGAGGACTGCTGTAATTCTGTCCCGAGGGACTCAGCCAGAGAAACAAATATTGACGACTAGCTCTGTCTGGGCATTCCCTAATAAATCCTCATTGAGACAAAACCAGACAGATGAGCTTAAATTAGAATTCTACACAGAGGAGCTGGGGAAGAGTGTACAGAGACAACAAACCTGAGTTATGCTGTTTGCCCCTAGTGTGTAGAATTACCTGACCATATAGTTTATATGCCTGATGTGAAAATGCCCTTCAGTAATCTGATGTGGAAAATCGGCTGGTTTGCGTTCACACTGACATACATCTCCTTAGACGACAGGGTAATTTGTAAATAATTTAACAAGCACATGACTAATTTTCCAGTTCCTTTTTTATCTTTAGGGGATAAAAGGTCTGTAAACAGCATGCTATTCTTTACTGCTGCATAGCACTTAATTACATTAAGCAAATGTATTTTATTAAAAACATCCAAAAATCACTTAGAAGTATGTAGGTTCTTCAGGTCATTAACTTCTGAACATGAGACATATACCTCACATCTAAAGCTGGCTTTCCTGCCAAACCCCTTGGGGTGCAATGCAACCCGATCCCCCATTTCAGAGGCAGATGGGAAATACTACCTTGAATCACTAAGAGTGTTCTTTGGGGATTCCCACTCCCCACACGGGACTCAGGTCGACGTGAGTAGGGCAAACAAAGAACAAGGTAGTGTAAAGTCATATCAAGAATGTTGGGCCAGACATTAGAAGACCTGAATTCCAACTCCCATTCAGGCACTAATATACCATGTGATTCACACACACAGAGATTGCTTATCTGTAAAAATTAAGTGAATTTAACCAAGACAGTACAAAATTCTCTTACAAGCCAATGATTCCTAAATACCTTCAAAAGTCTTAAAAAAGAAAAAAAAGAAAAGAAAAGAAACGCCCTGACTGGTTTGGCTCAGTGGATAGAGCATCGGCCTGTGGACTGAAAGGTCCCAGGTTCGAATCTGATCAAGGGCATGTACCTTGGTTGCGGGCACATCCCCAAGAGGAGGTGTGCAGGAGGCAGCTGATCGATGTTTCTCTCTCATCGATGTTTCTAACTCTCTATCCCTCTCCCTTCCTCTCTGTAAAAAATCAATAAAATATATTTTTTTTAAAAAAGTCTTTTAAAGGGAATAAAGCCCTTCTACCACATTCTAATATATTATATAATATACAGTGTACATAATATGTAGTATTATATATAATGTAATATATAATATATATGCTAATATATTTGTGTATTATTCTATAGTAAAAAATTACTACCTCCTTGCATGAGTACATATCTATGTTGATCAACAGTGAATAATATCCTATGCATATATTTGCTAAATTACACCCAGAGGCACGATTTTAAAATGTGAGGCCAATGGGGCTATAAAAATCTACTTATTCACTATGCTGAGAATTCACCAAGATCGACCATCACCAAGCTTCCTTCCAGGCTCCACACATTACAAGAGCCTAAGGTATTAACCATCGGGACCTCCAGAGCCCCTTAGTGGCTACATTCAGTGGCCAGCAGGCAGCAAAGAAAGTACTTTTCCCAATATGGCACTCCCAGTATATGCCACTCATGTCATCAAATCTTTCCCCAGCCCATCTTCTCAGCTTATGTATTCTTCCAGGTGAGCACACCTGGTCCCTCTGACCCATGGATCTATGTCTAAGCCATTAAACCTGTAATATAATAAGGGCTTCTTCTGTGTCTTTGCTTAATGGGACATTCATTAATGTTTCAATTCACACACACACACACACACACACACACACACACACACACCACACCACCAACACACCAAGTCTTTTGATAGCAATCTATATATATAAAAGCTAAGTAACCAATACGACCGGTCAACCGAATTACTGGTCACTATGATGTGCACTGACCACCAGGGGGCAGACACTCAATGCAGGAGCTGTCCCCTGGTGGTCAGTGCGCTCCTCCAGCCAACCTCCGGCGGCCGGCCAATCTCCCACAGTTCCTCCCCTGGTTGACCAGCCAACCTCCCGCAGTCCCTCCCCCCTGCCAGCCGGACTGATCAGCCCTGATCAGGACTAGGCAAGATGGCCTGATAGGCCCCTATGGCTGGCCAGGCTGAGGGATCCCATCCATGCACGAATTTTTGCACTAGGCCTCTAAGGACTAAATATTCAGCTCTATGCCTGAGTTTTAAAACACAAAAAACTGCAGTAAACTCTTTCATTAACAATGACATCATGATGCCATAGACTGATTATAAATATTCTCCCAAGAGCCACTCTAAGCATGTTTTGTCTAAGCATTTGGCTAGCAGGGATCCTTGCAACACTGCTTGCATGGCAAACAGCATTATTTCCTCTCTAACCTCTGCCATTTTTCTCATTTGACATACTGTTTGTTTTCAGCAGAGCAAGGAAGATAATATTAATGGTGTCACCCAAGTTAACATCAACAGGAAGTAAAATTTATGCTGTGGTCACAACCCTGTGGGAAATATACCATTAGCCATGGATTATAAAAGGTCATTGAAAAAATACCTTCCAAAGTCAAGCTGGTTTTGTTAAAAAGCACTTCTCATTTTTCTCTTGTCCCTAAAAACCAACACTTCACCACATACCTCCCCTCCCCGCCCCCAAAGCCTATCTCAATGGAATACGAGAGAGCTAAACTTGATCTGTAATATATTTCTCTCTGCCTGTAGGAAATTGAATTTAATATGAAGCACTTTTCCTCATCTTAGAAATCTGTTCAAAGACTTCTGAAGACATAGGTGGGATGGAATAACAGACCTCCAGGATGCCACAGGGGTTGGTAAACTTCAAACACCACAGTGGTGGCTAGGCTCTCTGCAAACCCATTTAATGCAATTTTTAATATTTACTGAGCTCTCCCTCTGTGGCAGCCCTGGTTGCAGACTAGGGAATGCAGATGTCCTAAGAGAGCCCTTGATCAGTCGAGTGGGGGAGAGAGATTAACCAACTATTACTCTGTGGAAGGCACAACAATGAAAATACGAACAGAGGGGAGAACAATTAAGCACTTCAGTGAGGATGTGAAGAGAATTCCCAGGGCTGGCTACACATCAAGAGGGACTTTGGGACATGAATTGGTTGGAGTTTTGGGGAAAAGGGTAGACTCAAGGATCCAACGCCCCACAAATGATAAAAATTTCACCAAAACATCTTCACCAAAAGTTTAAAATGAGTTAACCACCTATCACAGCAAAATAAGGCTCGGTCAAAATAAATGTGTATTCAAGTTCCAATCAAGGACAACAGAGGCTGCGTTGTCACCAATATTTTATTTACCAGCCAGAATATAAATAGACTCCAAGCTATTAACTCTGACAATGTCTTCTATTAGGGTCACGAGGATGACATCTGGCTGTATCAAATGTATACTGTTTTGCCTCCTTTTGAAAAAAGTACACTTAACCACTGAGGTTTCTCTACAGTTACATAGCTTACACACAACTAAACAATCGGCATCGAAGAGGCACAAACATCTCAGTGATATGCTATATGCTCCCTTCAGTTCATCTGCAGAACGTACACTCTAAGGCACAAAAGGAAGGAAAGGTACAGAAGTATTTTGTTTGGAGCCCCTTGAGAACACCTCACTCTGCATTTGGTCCTGAGCTCACACTAATGTCACACCGCTCCCCTGACTTAGCCATCTTCACAGGCAAATTTAGTCACGGGTGCCATTGAACACGAAGTGGAAACTGATCAACAGTGAAAGGAAATACTTAATTGCTTAAAACTATCCGGACACATGGGATTACAAAAGAAGATAAATGATCAATGAAGCCATAAGCAGTATTGTACAATTAAAAAAAAGGGGACTCCTGTTTTTTAAAAAATCAGACACAGTACTTTTGCTTTCCTGATATTTGAACAATTCTCCTCACATCAATTCACACTCAAAACCCACTTTCTCCACGAAGTCCTCTCTGGCTAATCACAGAAGTCTATCCCCGAGGTGGTAAAGTGTTTTGTTTTGTTTTTTGTTGCCTCACTCAACAAATCTCCTTCCCACTCTCCAAACAACACTGAACCGTCTACATCATGCCCACTGAACATGTGACTAATTCACTAAAGAACGTAAACAGAAAATGACTTTAGACATTGTGGAGGTTGCATCATGAGAACACTACAAAAAAAATGGGGAAAAGAAGTTAAGTAGGCTGCAAGAGATGGAATATATTGTCAAACCATCAGAATGCGCCCCTTGCCCCTCAGCCGGAGCGCAGCCCCTGGACAAGGATGGGTATGTTTTCAATGACAGGAGGAAACTGCTCAGGTCTCTGGCCATCTCAGCCGTCCTCTCAAGTAGCCGGGCTGTGACCCACGGCAGTAGCCTGCAGGCCCCACATTGGCAAGCAGAGGTGGGAGGGGAAAGTACTCCATCTGCTGTACTATGGGGCATTGGTGCCATATTTTAGGAGCATCTGAGTGATGGGTTTAGAAAAATAACATAAGCTCATCTTGAACCACCTCAACTGTCTGGCTGGCCACACGATCAAAGGTGCCATTTCCCTTTGTCAGACACTGTGTCATTGGTCTTTATATACAACCACACTAAACTCACCACTTTTTCCATTATTCTTTTCAATTCACCTTCAGATAGTTGTAGAAAAATGATTTTTAATAGCTGCTGTTTGAAATAATAATGCTAAAATGTAAATAAAATAATAATGCTCTTAAAAATTTTTAATAAGTGCTATTAAAAAGATAACTCATTAAAGCTAATAGAAATCTCAGTAAAAGAAACAACCAAGTACAATAAACACATAGAAACAAGGAGGCTCATGTCCACACCTTCAGCCTCCCTAGGTCAGACCCCACCCCCCAACCCCAGCTGACCAGGTCACTGAGATTTCAAAAACAAGAGGGCAGCCAAACTCGGTTGCAATCCTAATAAATGTGATTTATGTTTCCTGCCCTAATTCTTCAATTCCCCAAACTCTAAATTTCACTAAATGCCCACCCCTTTTTATTTCCCACCTTTTTATCTGCTTTTTATCTGCTAGGGTGCTTTCCCCACAGTCAGTACAGGAAGTTCCTGTGCTTTGCTCATCCCAGCAGAAGCCACAGCCAATCTGTCAGAAGCCCTAGACCATTAGCAGGAGAGTCCATCCAGAGACGGACACGCTGGGAAAGGCTGTAATGGAAAAACAAACAGGCCTTTTTCTAACTGCCATTTGCAGTGCTACATTCTCTAATGGAATTAAATGCTAATCTATTTGGCACAAAAGAGATCTGGAGAATGTAGAAGTCATGGATACTAAAAAAACAAAATTCTTCTTGTAAAAACAAGATGCCTTTAATGAACTTTCTATAATGTGCAGACTAATAGTCTGATTAACCAGTTTGTAATTCGGTTCTCCTCGCCTCCCCTCGCCTCCCGTCCCCTCCCCTCTCCTCTCCTCTCCTCTCCTCTCCTCTCCTTTCCTCTCCTCTCCTTCTCTCACAGTTCCTTGTGGGTGCCAGTAGCAGCACTTAGAAAGCAAGCATAACAAAGTGAGCCATGAGTACAAAGTCCAACAATACATCCGCACAGATCCCAAAGTGAGTCCTAAGCCCATCATTTCATGAGATGCTTCTTTTTTTCATGTCAAATGACTTTGATAATCACCACACATATATTTCACTCTTGGAGAATTACAATAAGCAGTATAACGAAAGCTCTGTAAAGTCCTGCCATTTGAAAAGAAAAAAAAAGGAGGGGGGAGGTTTATTTAAACATGAATCTCCCATGAAACCTCTTTTTAGCAGAATACCTAGAATATTTCAGGAAATCCAACTGCAGCCAGTGTGCATCCTCTTGGCCACCTGGATTACAGCATATGAGTACAGGAATCGGAGACCACGGAAAACTTTGTAATGAGTACATTATTCCACCGGGATGAGAGGAGAGGGTTGCAGTAACAAATGGAGCCCTGATCAGGAACAAAACCATAGATGTAATTGGAGACAATATGAAGATGGAGCTTGTGGGTTTCCTGACTCTTAATGTTCTCAGTCAGGGGCCTGGGGGACAGGTGTGCTGAGGAGTCCTGTCCAGCAGGCACTCAGCCAGGCCTGAGCGATGGCACCCTGGGAGACAGCACCCGGTGACGCCCCCCACCCCGCGTCCATCTCAGGAGGGACACCGCTCACTGCAGAAGGCACCGCCAACTGCCCTCCCGTCTGTGATAAGCGTCAGGGGTCATTTATCTGGAAGATTCTGCCATATCCGCAACTCCAGAAGTTTGAGTCGACCCTTGTCCTTCCACGCAAATCCATGTGGGGCCGAAAGGATGGAAAAAGGAAGGTCGGCCAAGGAAACCACCTCGGAGGCCTCCTGACCCCACCCCTGGGAGGGAAGCGATTGCATTACACTCCGTCAGGAAGTGGTATTTTGAGCTCCTCTCCCCTTAACTGGATAGAGCTGCCTGGAGAAGTTCTCCTCCTCAGAGTGAGTTAGCAGGCATCTATCTGGAAGAGGGCAGGTGATGCCGGGAGCGGGGAGAGAAATGGGAAGGGGCAGGCAGCCGCAGGAGGCTTGCCCATCTGGGATATGTTTTAACCTCTTTGTGAATACGCTCCTTCTCAAGCCGAATGGCTGTTCCTGGTGTTGCTATGAATTATGTTGTATCTGCATCGAACAGCGTGTTGAGACAGGGCGTAGCACGTGAAGCATGTGCGGTAACTTCAAGTGGCAATATCCTTGTAGATTTACTGCGTCTCTGGTTTTTATCACCAAGATGCAAAAACATCTTCCTAAAACAGACAGAGTTGGTGAAGTTGATGGTCACGAGTGTTACTGACACTGACCTCCGTCTGGACACCAAAGCCAACTCAGCACAGAAAAATGCCGTGGGATGGTCTATGTAAACAAAATCTCACATTAGTTACTGTCCACGGGGACACCAGGAGACACAGGCAGCAAGATGCTTTTCCCCATAGGACAAAACAGCAGCAAACTCACTGCACTGACAACAAGATGAAAACCCCAACAGGGCCAGTTCCTTAAAACAGGAACTGTGAACTATGTTACAGGGGGGGGGAAACACCTTGAACAAGGGAGCAAATGAGAGCCTCAAAGAGCTCTCTCCATTTCTGACACTTGACTGAAAACAGATACATTCATGAGTCAAAGTGATGATGAAGAAAATTATTTTCTGACACATGCGGGACTCCGAATGCATTAGCACGTCCCAGCTTCCCGCTCCAGCCTGCCTGTGCAAGGCATTCCTGAAGCTCACAGACTCGGGGTGTTTGTTAAAAATCATCCTACAGGGAGAGACCATTACACATCTAGCAGACAGCCAAAATCCAAAATGCTGACAACACCAAATGTCGGTGAGGACGTGGAGCAGCAGGAACTCTCATTCACGGATGAGGCTGTAAAATTTTTCATTTTACCTTTCCACGTATGGTAGAAAGGTAAAATGTTACAATCATTTGGGAAGACAGTTTGGCAGTTTCTACAACCCTAAACCTCGATTCAGTAATTGTGCTCCCTAGTTACTCATATGGTGAGTTACTTACGTGAATTTAAAACTTATCCCCACATTAAAAATCTGCATAAATAAGTGAAATAAGCCAGTCAATGAAGGAAAAATACCACATGATCTCACTCATTCATGGATAATAGAGACCATTATAAACTTTTGAACAATAATAGATACAGAGGCAGAGCTGCCTCAAACAGATTGTCAAACTGCAGCGGGAAGGCCGGGGAGGGTTGGGGGGCAGGAGGTAGGGGGGTAAGAGATCAACCAAAGGACTTGTATGCATGCATATAAGCATAACCAATGGACATAAGACACTGGGGGATAGGGGAGGCTAGGGGACTGTCTAGGGCGGGGGGGAAAAATGGACACATATGTAATACCCTTTGTAATACTTTAAGCAATAAAATTTAAAAAAAAAGTAAAAAAAAAAAGCTGTTGAGTTAGATACTTCACATTTTTAAAAAATCTGCATAAAAATATGTGTGTGTGCATATACATATTTATATATGTGTGGATATATATACATATATAAACATATATGTATGTATATATGTATGTGTATGTATGTATATATGTGTATACACACACACACATATATATATATATATATGTATATATATATATATATATATATACTTTATTCATAAAGGCTAAAACTTGGGAGCAGCCAAGATGTTCACCAATAGGTTAATGGATAAACAAACTGTGGCATATCCAGACAATAAAATACTTATTATTCAATGATAATGAGTTGAAGTGAATTAAAAAGTATAAACTACCAGTTATAGAGTAAATAAGCCATGGGGATGTAATGTAAAGCATGGTGACTACAATTAATAATACTGTACTGCACATTTGATA
The DNA here is from genome assembly GCF_964212035.1 of Myotis nattereri. Classification (NCBI taxonomy): domain Eukaryota; kingdom Metazoa; phylum Chordata; class Mammalia; order Chiroptera; family Vespertilionidae; genus Myotis; species Myotis nattereri. The sequence goes on from NC_138087.1 coordinate 49,570,559, forward strand.
TGTGCTAAGAGAAGAGATCTTAAAAGTTCTCATCATAAGAAAAAAATCTATAACTATGTGAGGTGACAGGTGTTAACTACACTAATTGTCGTGAGCATTTCACAATGTATACAAATATTGAATCATTATGTTGTACAAATAAAACTAATATAATGCTACAAATCAGTTATACCTCAATAAAGTGTTAAATTAAAAAATAATCAACAAAATGTTTCGAGAGAGAGAGAGAGAGAGAGAGAAGTTATCAAGCCACATACAAAAAATCATGTAGGAATCTTAAATGCATATTGCTAAGTGAAATAAACCAGTTTAAAAAGGCTACAGAATGTTTGAATCTTTCTATATAACAACCTGGAAAAGGTAAAACTACAGAAACAGCTGTAAAAAGATCAGTGGTTGCAAAGGGTTTGGGAAAGGAAGGGGAAGATGAATAGGTAGAAAATGGGATTTTTAGGTCCATGAAACTATTCTGTATGATACTGTAATGGTGGCTATGTAACATTGTACATTTGTCAAAATCCATAAAACCACACCACACAGAGTGAACCCTAATATAAACTATAAATGTACGTAATAATGTATCAGTATTGGTCCATCAATTGCAACAATCAATTGCAAAATGTTAATAATAGGGGGCAGTGCAAATGAAGGGGGCTCTGGGAACTGTACTCTCTGAACAATTTTTCTATATACATAAAACTACTTTAAAAAATTAAGTATATTTCTTTTATTGAAATAATCCTGAATTTCTACTTTCTAGCATTTAAAGAGCTGTCAGCATATGTACAATGCATGCACTTTCATGTACACACACACACACACACACACACACAGAGTCAATATGGGGTGTGACCACATTTTGAAAACTTTAGCCTATTGACTCATTAAAAGTAAGACCTCTGAATGAAATCACTATCTCACTATTTCTGCACCCCCATGTTCATTGCAGCATTATTCACAATAGCCCAGTCATGCAAGTACCCTAAGTGTCAAACAATGGGCAATGATTAAATACATATATACTAGAGGCCCAGCACACGAAATCGTGCAAGACCCAGAAACCCGCCGCACTTCGAGACCCGCCATGCCCATAGTGCACCTCCTGGTGGTGGGTCATTTGGTCATTATGGCGTTACAGTCACTGGCTTTTTATTATATATATATATATATATATATATATATATATATATATATACACAGAATATTACTTAGGCATAAAAATGAAGGAAATCCTGCCATTTTTGACAACAGGGATAAACCTTGAGGGCATTATAGTAAGTGAAATAAGACAAAGACAAGCACTCTATGGTCTCATCCTGTACCAGTATAATAAAAGGCTAATATGCAAATAGACCGAACAGCGAAACTGGAACAACCGAACAACTGAACAACCGGACACTATGACATGCCCTGACCACCAGGGGGTGTATGCAGAACATGGCAGATGTTGACTGCGGCGGGATGGTGGAGCAGGTAAACAGGGGTGCCAGACCAAGGCAGGGTGCTGGTTGCTGTCATTGGAGCAAGCCTCTGGTGGTTACTGAAAATTTTTGCTCCCATGCACTGCGGTCCTGCCTGGCCCTTGCACCTGCTGCTAGCATCAGAGCCACCACTCAGATCCACTGCCAATGCTGGCCCCACTCACACCCGCAGCCAGCACTAGAGCCACCACCTGCACCTGCTGCCGGTGCCCAGCGCTGGTCCAGATCACTCAGCACCATCAGTGGGTGCAAGTGGCGGCTGCCTGCCCTGATCACCCCTGAGGGCTTCTCCACCACCCCCTGCTCCTCAGGGGTGATCAGGGCAGCAGCTGCCACTCGTACCCACTGATGGCACCAACCCCACTCTTACCTGCTGCTAGTGCCAGCCCCAATTGCTCCACACCAGCAGCGGGTGTGAGCGGGGCCGGTGCCATCAGCACGTGGGAGCTGTGGCAGCAGGAGCGGGGCTTCGGCAGACAGGGGACCTGGGACCGCGGTGAGAGGGGCCAGGTAGGGGTGTGGAGGATGGGCCAAGACCCACCCCTGTGCCTACCCAGCCTCCTGGCCCACAGTTCCTTTCAAGGTGCATGAATTCGTGCACAGGGCCCCTAGTTTATATATCTATAATCCTCCCAAAAAAGTCAAACTCATAGAAACAGAGAGTAGATTGGTAGTTGCCAAAGTCTTGGGGTGAGGGAATAAAGAGATATTGATCAAAGGGTACAAACTTACAATTATAAGATGAACTAGAGGCCTGGTGCACAAAATTCACACACTCTGGGGGGGGGGGGGATTCCCTCAGCCTGGCCTGTGCCCTCTCACAATCTGGGAGCCCTCGGGGGATGTCTGACTGATGGCTTAGGCCCATTCCCCTAAGCCAGCAGTCAGGCATCCTTAGAGCTACCACAGAGGCGGGAGAGGCTCCCGCCACTGCCACTGTGCTTGTCAGTCTTGAGCCCGGCTTCTAGCTGAGTGGCACTCCCCCTGTGGGAGAACACTGACCACCAGGGGGCAGCTGCTGTGTTGAGTAGGATCAGAACTAAACCAGCTCTCTGACATCCCCCAAGGGGTCCCAGATTGTGAGAGGGTGCAGGCCAGGCCAAGGGACCCTACTGGTGCACAATTGGAGCCAGGGAGGGATGTGGGAGGTTGGCCAGCCAGGGAGGAACTGCGGGAAGGCTCCAGGGCGTGTCCAGCCCATCTCACTCAGTCCCAGTCGGCCGGCCGGACCCCAGCAGCAAGCTAGCCTACCGATCTGAGCATCTGCCCCCTGGTGGTCAGTGCACATCACAGCGAGCAGTTGAGAGGCCTTAGCATAGCATTAGCATATTACGCTTTGATTGGTTGAATGGAAAACTGGACGACTGGAAAATTAGGCTTTTATTATATAGGATAAGTTCTGGAGATTTGATAAACAGCATGGTGACTACAGTTAAACATACTGTATCATATACTTGAAAGTTGTTGAGAGTAGATCTTAAATGTTCTCAGCAAAAAAAAAAAAGAAGAAAAGGTAATTATGTGAAGTAATGCATATGTTAACTTTAAAAAATTGTTCTTTTAAAAAAGGTAAGCCTCCTCTGTCTCATAGAGCATTTTCTTCTCTCAGCTCTACTGCTGTGATCTGAACACAGGAGGCCTAATGCATGTTTGCTGGACGACTGAGTCAATTAATTAGTCAATGCAATCGGCTAAAAAGGTTGCAGAATTAATATATCTTTGGACTCTAACAAGATGCAAATGCCTAGAGACAGCAAAATATAAATGTGGAGGAGAGGAGACGTGTGGAGAATGTGGAATACGGGTTAGCTTCTCTCCAGCACTTTATAACTTATAGTTTAATGCTTTATAATCATGTCAGTTCATTATTAGGCACACTATTGGGAGCAATAACAAAGAAAGAAAGAATTAAACAACAGCAATTCCCTCCCTAGAATGATTGGGTCTATTTTTTAAATTAACTTGCAAAGTGTGTGTGAAATAGGTTATATCCAGATCAAAATTGTCAAAAACAAATTAATCTAGTTGATTCCGATGTTTATCAAGCAACATTAAAAGGCAATAAACAACTGTTTTCCTGTCATTGCTTTTCTGTAGCTCTGATATCATACAACTAGAGATTTTCCTTTGGAAATTCTGCTTAAAAACTGCACTTCTTTCCATATCACAGGAATCAGCAAATATCTGCTGAAAGGAAGAAAGATAAATGTGGTGAAGATGAGGCAAGACCCCTTGCTTTACATAGAAGCTACCACGTTAATTTTACAGAGAGCAGAACTACATCCTGAAATTTTTATAAATGTGGAATGTTCTTTCCATGGGAGTGCCGCAGTGCATTCGGGTTCTACAGCTGAGCTACCATGCTAGTGGCAATTTCTTACAGATGTAATTACCTACGTTTTTTTCTTCAGGAAAATGATACACATGTGCCAGCAATTACATTATACAAAACTATGCGTTTGGAACCAAGCAGTAATGTTAGAATATTGCGGTGCAGACCCGCCATGAAAATCCATATTTGCTGCCTCCAGGTAATAAGGTGATTGCTATGTAACGGGCACAAGGCAGCCACATCTCCTATTTGCTCTTGGGAGGAATCCCTTCTCATTGTTACTGAGGCTTCCTTTCCACCCCTGCAGCAGGTACCCACCTGGAGGAATGCATCTGATTAAGTGACTCCCTGCACTGGAGTAAAGAGAAGGAAAACCAATTCCAAAGTTTAACATCATCCTTTTTCTCTGTAATGAATTTACCTCCTCCTTCCCGCTCCAGTGCTAAATGAGCTACAATTTCAATCGAGCACCAAAATTTGTTACTTTGGGACGCATCCTCTCTTGAGTGCCTGAATCATTAACTTGTTTTATTTATCTGTGTGCCTTGTTCTGGAAAGGATTAACGTGGAAAACATGAACTGTTTCTAGGTAGGAACCTGGGGGATGGCTCACGCGACTGGGTAATGTCAATTGGGGAGAATATGTGTCAAGCTTTCCAGAAGGAAAAGGTAAGTGTCTCTGCCAGCAAAGTCAGGTTTGCTCCGGACAAGCAAGCTGCAGTGAACCACAGGCAAGTCCTAAGAACAAAGGAGAAGAGCCCTTCTTTTATAGAGGGAAGGAGAACGTTGGGAGGGGTTGTTTTGAACAAAAGTTCATTGGTGGAAAATGGGAGACAGGAGTGGTGGCAGCTTCTCATTGGCTGCAGGTGAGGGCAGCTGCTGTTGCTGGCCCTGCTGGACTGTGCCATCTGCAAGGAATGGTCCGAGTGTGGGGCTCTCCCTTCCTGGCTTCCTGACTCCATTTTGAATGAGATTTCCTTTATTCATTTTCACACCTGCAAACACCTAAGATGGGCCATGTCGACTTTCGATCCAAAGATTGCATCCCAGTCAATAAACATTGAGGCAATGTGCTAGGACAGTGGTCGGCAAACTCATTAGTCAACAGAGCCAAATATCAACAGTACAATGATTGAAATTTCATTTGAGAGCCAAATTTTTTAAACTTAAACTATATAGGTAGGTACATTGTTATTAACTTAATTAGGGTACTCCTAAGGCTTAGGAAGAGCCACACTCAAGGGGCCAAAGAGCCGCAGGTGGCTCACGAGCCACAGTTTGCCAAACCCTGTGCTAGGATCTGGAGATGTGGTGGTGAGTACAACAGAGAAGGTTCCCACCTTTGATGGAGTCTACATGCTAACGGCATCCCAGCACCAGAAGTTGAGGTAACGTGCCAGGTTGCTGAGTTGGAGAAGATCTGCCTCGAAACATCTGAATAACCATACTTTGTAAGAGAAAAGAGGCATTTGGTGTGGCTATCGGCCATAAATGAGTACAAAGGGTGAAATCAGAAGGAAGACAATATGGTCCAATAAAAGAAATAATATTTTAATAAACAGACCTGTACAAGAGTGGAAGAGACTGCACTACAAGGCAATGAGCTCCCCATCACAGGAGGTTCAAGCAGAGGGGGCAAGACCCATCAGTACATGACCAGGAAATTGGCTGTGACAGCTAAAAACAGAAGCACTGGGACATTAGAAGTTACTTCCCAATTTATGATTTAGGAGACTCCAAATCAAACCCCAAAAGTGCCTTGAACATCTCAGTCCTCATAATTTTAGCTTTAATGAGAAGCTTTAATGACCATATAATGACATAATAAGCCATAATTTCTTTGGTTCCTGGCCATTCAGAGTCAAACAGAAACACTAAACATTAATTTCTGATTGCTATGCTGGGTTCTGGGACACCAACTGCCTTCAAAATGCCAAATGTCTCTCTAATAAAAGAGGAACTCAGGTTCTGGAAATAAAAACACACTGTAGTAATTGCTAAGGTCCACCAGTCACAAGGAAAAGACAGATCTGCAAATACTACTGATATTGGAAGTGAATTTGTCAGGGTAGCAGAATGGCCCCTGGTGATATCCTGCCCTTGTCCCCAGAACCTATGACTACGAGAGGCCCGGTGCACAAAATTCGTGCACGGGGGGGGGTGGTCCTCAGCCTGACCTGCACCCTCTCCAATCCAGGAGCTATCAGGGAATGCCCTGACAGCTTAGGCCCGCTCCCACTGGTTCTCCGCTCTCTGTGGGGCCTGCCTGCTCCACACAACGGTGATGTGCAAGCAGGCCCTGCTGGGTGCTGCCTGTGGGCTGCGCTTGCCTGCTCCCAGCTCGCTGGATGCTGCCTGCAGGCTGCGCTTGCCTGCTGGGCTCACGTTGCCAAGGCGACACCGCCAGCATCCCGCCCCAGCTGCTATGGGCACCACCATCTTTGTCACGGAGTGATGGTTAATTTGCATATTGCTCTTTTATTAGATAGGATGATGAGAGAGTGCTCCATGCTTGTGCTACACTATATGGCAAATTGACCTCCAAACAAGGAGGTTATCTTGGATTATCCAGGTGGGCCAAACATAATCATATGAGATCTTAAAAGGGTTCAGCCAGTGTAGCTCAGTGGTTGAGCATCAACCTAGGAACCAGGAGGTCACCATTCAATTCCCAGTCAGGGCACATGCCTAGGTTATGGGCTTTATCTCCAGTGGTGGGCATGCAGGAGGCAGCTGATCAATGATTATCTCTCATCGTTGATGCTTCTATCTCTTTTTCCCTCTCCCTTCCTCTCTGAAGTCAATAAAAATATTTCTTTTTTACAAAGGAGAGTGCTTTCTCCAGCTGGTGGCAGAAGAGAAGTGAGAGAGCCAAAGAGTAAGGATTCGATGCACAGTTGCTGACTTAGATGGAGAGGACCACAGGGACTGTGGATGACCTCTAGACGCTAAGAGCAGCTCCCAGCCAACAGCCACGAACATGGGGACTTCCTTTCTACAACCCCAATAGCTGGACTCAACCACCAACCTGAATGACCCTGTAAACAGATTTTTCCCCCAAAACTAGAGCCCAGCCAACACCTTGATTGCAGCTTTGTGCTTCCCGAACTATAGAACCCAACTGAGCCCCAGGCATCTGGCTTATGAAGCTAATAAATGGGTGTTGTTTTAAGGCACTCAGTGTAAGTTCATTTGTTACTCAAAAATAAATAAACAGATACAAAATCCAAATGGTGAAGATGAAGCACTGTGAACCAGGTGTAGGTTTGGACTGGCCACCACTCAAGGGCCACACCTCCATCAGCTAAGTGAACCAGGGAGGTCTGAGGAAAACAGTGCCCCAGTTGATTTAGTTGAAATAATGGCCATAAAAGGCGCACCTCCACCTCACATCTGTTCGAATGGCTATCATCAAGAAGAGCTAAGGGTTACAAGGATGTGGAGAAAAAAGGAACCCTGTGCACTGTTTGTAGGAATGTAAATGGGTGCAGCCACTATGAAAAACAATATGCAGGTTCTTTTAAAAAATTAAAAATACGACATCCATATGATCCAGCAACCCCAATAGTGGGTATATACATCCAAAGGAGATAAAAACAGGATATTAAAAGATATCTGAGTCCCCATGTTTATTGCAGCATTATTCATAATAGCCAAGACATGGAAAAAACCTAGTATACATCAACAGATGAGTGAATAAAGAAGATGTAAGATATATATTAGAGGCCTGATGCACGAAATGCGTGCAAGAGTAGGCCTTTGCAGCCCTGGCTGCCTCACCTCAGCCCTCGCAGTCCCGGCTTCATCCGGAAGGTTGTCCGGACAGCTGTCTGGAAGGTCATTCTGCTGTTCAGCCATTCGGTCGATTTGCATATTATGCTTTTGATACACACACACACACACACACACACACACACGATGGACTATTATTCAGCTATGAGAAGAAGAAGAAAATCCTGCATTTGTGACAACATGGGTAGACATTGAGGGCATTATGCTAAGAGAAATAAATCAGACAGAGGAAGACAAACACTATATGATCTCACTTATATGTGAAATCTGATTTAAAAAAAAAAAGCTGAACTCATAGAATCAGAGAGTAGAGTGTGGTTACCAGGGGCTGGGGGGTAGGGAACATGGGGAGATGGTGTGAAAGGGTACAAACTGGCAACCAGAAGAGGAGTAAGTTCTGGAAGTCTAATGCACAGCATAGTGACTATAGCCAACAGCACTGTATTACAGATTTCAATTGCTCGGAGAGTAGATCTTTAATGTTCTCACCACAGAAAATAAATGATGTGACAGAGATGTTAGCTAATGCTATGGTAGTAATCATATTGCAATATACTGATGTATCAATCAACACACTGTACACCTTAAATATAACACAATGTTATATGTAAATTATACCTCAATTTATAAAAAGAAAGAAAGAAAAAGCCCAATTTACTCCAACAAGAAGGGGAAGGGGAACTATGGCTTATGGAGGCCAAGTGTGGTTAATGCCTGTGAGACTCTCCTGCTCCTCAGAGGAGGGGCTGCCTTGCAGCTGGTGAGATGGGTGCGGGTGAAGGAAGGGGAGGATGCACTCGGGCTCCCGCTGCAATTTCAGACGTGCACTAAGTGCGGATGACATTCAGGTGCTACATGGCTCTGCTTTGCTTTGTGCCCTGTGATGCTCTGTGGTGAGGGTCCTCAGAAAGAAAGAGGGACAGGTGCTGGGGCCAGGGAAGCCCTTGCCAGCTCCCTCTCCAAGGCCAGGCTAGTATTTAACTCCTGAGCTTGAAACTTACACACAAGCAGAACAGCACATTCAGGACCACTCAACATTCTGGCAGCCTTGGGCGTTCTAAAGATGCTCACCACCCAAGGGCACATCTCTCACCTGGAGCCCTGCACTACCTCCAAACAATCTCCCTACTTTTGCTCCTGTCTCCATAGGAACTTCTCAACACAACTGAGTGATCCTCTTAAAACACACATAGGCCCGGCCAGCATAGCTCAGTAGTTGAGCATCAACCTATGAACCAGGAAGTCATAGTTCGATTCCTGGTCAGGGCACATGCCTGGGTTGTGGGCTCGATCCCCAGTAGGGGGACGTACAGGAGGCAGCCAATCGATGATTCTCTCTCATCATTGATGTTTCTATCTCTCTCTCCCTCTCCCTTTCTCTCTTGAAATCAATAAAAATATATATATTTTTAAAGATACACACATATGACCAGGTCATCCTCTACCAAAGCCTGCCAATGGCTTTCAAAGTGCTTCTGGTGACCTGTGTGACCCTCAGGGTTGGCCCACCACCAACTCTCTGGGCTTCTCTCCTAGCCCGCCCCCTCATCACTCCAAACACACCACGCTCCCCTCTGCATCAAAACCTTCGAACCTCTTTTCTTTTCCTGAAATTCTCTTCCCAGATATCCACACGTCTCTCTCCCTCACTTCTTTCAGGCCTCTGCTCTGAGAGACCTTCCAGACCACCCTAGAAAAAAACACTACCTCATCCCTACGCTACTTTACTCTCTCATCTCCCTTACCCAACTTTATTTTTCTACATAGAATTCATCACCACTTGTCAGAATTTGTATTTGTAGGAGTGTTTGGCTATTTTCACCTGTTCCCAGGTATGAATATAAGCTCCATGAATTTATAATGTTTTGTTCGGTGCTGTATCTTAATAAACTCTCAAGGTACCTTGTGAAGTAAATATTGAATGAATGAATGACAGGAGGGCTCCTAGGAGATGCTGAGTGGTCAGATTGGGTCAACTAGAGCACACATGTGCTCTGTGCCGGGTGTCCTTATCAGTCATGAAAATTTCTTCCACATGAGATAAGGAGGGCACCCTTCATTCGACAATGCACCACGAAAGGGGTGTTTGGCCATGATTTTCATAGAAGCAATGGAACAGTCTGGAAATACCCATGCTATTGGGAAATCCTGTGAAATACGGCATACATCTATGAACAGGTGAGTATACTCAGAATGGCTAACTTGGAAGGCTGCCTTGTCTCTTGTTTTTTTTCCAGCCTACTTATTTCCTAAGTTTACCTACTTGTGTTCTTGGGCTCCTCAATTTAAAATGAGCCCACAAGGAGGAACTCCCCCTTCCTGTCAAATTAGAAAATGCTCGAGAAGGACACAGAGGCTGTGTAATGTCCAGTTGGTGACCCGGGAGTGTTCTAAGATTAGCCGAGTGCTGAGGCCACCAGCTGGGCATCTGGGGCCATGTTGTTTACTAAGAGGATGACTTACAGATGGGAGAAAGGTGCGTGCTGGCTGAGCAGAAGAGCAATAGGACAGGTGGCCTGGGAGAGCCTGGAGAAACGGGAGAGCCACCAAGGTCCTCCCAGTATACTGAACAGATTTCTCTCTCATGACTCTACAGCTGCAAAGTGGCCCTGCTCTGCATTTTCAGCACAAGAACTGTCTTTTCGAAAAGGTCAGCTTCAGAATCATCACAAAGTTATCTGCTCGCGGTGCTGCCAGAACACTTCGTGAAGAATATTTGCAAACACCGTCTTCCCTTGTCTAGGCAGGTTCCACCTTGAGCTGCCTCAATGTTTGCGTTCCTTCCTAGGATGTGGGAAGAAAGTGTGACGGCACCAGAAGTGGAGTTTTCCTGCATGGCAGGTTCACAGATTTAGAGAACACAGTTCTCCAGGCTCCCACAGAGCATGGCTGTGGGAGAGCTTGTGAGAAGCCCCAAGACCTCGTCACAAAGAGCCCCTTTCTGGAACAGACGGACAAACACCTGCTAGAGCAGCGGTTCTCAACCTGTGGGTCGCGACCCCTTTGAGGGTCAAACGACCCTTTCACAGGGGTTGCCTAAAACCATCGGAAAACACATATATAATTACATATTGTTTTTGTGATTAACCACTATGCTGTAATTATGTTCAATTTGTAACAGTGAAAATACATCCTGCATATCAGATATTTACATTATGATTCATAACAGTAGCAAAATTACAGTTATGAAGTAGCAACGAAAATAATTTTATGGTTGGGGGTCACCACAACATGAGGAACTGTATTAAAGGGTCGCAGCATTAGGAAGGTTGAGAACCAGTGTGCTAGAGAATGTCAAAAGTGGAAGGTGGAGTGTCCCAACCATGAAGTGAGCACATTGCAGCAACTCCTGATGAATCTCACGCATGGCAGGGCCTGGGGACAGATGCAGTGTGGACCGGCTGTGACCTTGAGCAGCGGCAGGAAGTCCAGTGCCTCATCCCTGGACAAGTCTGTGAATGTTCCAGGCCTGTCTGGTTCTCAAAGATGTGTGACTGTTTTCCAAAAACTCCAAAAGCCCCTAAATATTTGACTGGTTCTGTGTCTGTCGCTTAAGAGTTGTTTCTCTTTCTAATTTAAAACTAATAAAGCAGTTTGTAATGGTCAAGACTGGAAATAACCTAGACATCTATCGACAACAGAAAAATTAACCAGATAATATCATCTGCATTGAACTGACTCTCATACATCAGTGAGAATGAAAGAATTATTACCAGAAGCAGCAACAAGAATGAATCCCAGAAACATAACATTCAGCACCATGAGCCAGACGCAGGAAGACAACAGAGAGCATGCCACACAATGCCTTTTAAGAAGAATTATACCAAGTTCAACAGCGGGCACAACTAACTTGTGCTGTTAGAAGCCAAGGTGGTGGTCACCCTCCGGGAATAGTGCCCAGCTTCTCAGGTGCCAGTCATGTTGTGCTTCTGGGTCTGGGTGCTGTCACCCAAAAGTGTTCACTTTGTAGAAGTGTGCCATGCTGTGCGCTTATAATTTTGCAGATTTTTCAGTATGCATATGATACTTCCATTGTTTCAAAAAAGCAGTCCATTGATTATTTTTAATAGACATGCACTGAGTTTGCATTGGTCTACAAACCCCCACAGGACTGGCCCTACCGTCTTTCCCACCTCATCTCCCACCATTCTCCCACTTGTTACTCAACTCTTACTGCTCTTCTCTCAACCCAGCCACAAGCCCACCCCAGGGCCCTTGCACTGGCTGTTACTTCTATGTGAAATGCTCTCCCCACATATATCCAGAGTGCCTGATTCCTCTCCTCCTTCACATTTTTATTCTAATCCAAAAAACGGCAAACTGCAGCCTGTGGTTGAACCCAGTCTACTGCCTATTTCTGTAAAGTTTTATGGGACACAGCCACCCTCACTCCTTTATGTAATGGCTAGGGCTGCTTTTGCAGTAAAAGGATGTTGAGCAGTTGGCCAGAAAAGTCTAAAATATGTAACCATTAGGTCCTTTGCAGAAAAGGTTTGCCAACCCCTACTCTGCTGCTACTTTCCCAGGAAGGTCTTCCCTGACCTCGCTTAAAACTGGAATCCAGTGGATGTGGAGAAAAGAGAACTCTCGTGCACTGTTGGTGGGGTTGTAAACTGATGCAGTTGCTGTGGAAAACAGTATAGGAGGGTCCTCAAAAAATTAAAAACAGAACTAACATCTGATCTAGCAATTCCACCTCTGACTATTTATCCAAGGGAAATTAAATCACTATCTTGAAGGGATCTATACACCCCCATGTTCACTGTGGCAATAGCCAAGACATGGAAACAACCTAAGTGTCCATCAACAGATGAATGGATGAAGAAGGTGTGGTCTATATATGCAATGGAATATTACTTGGCCATGAGAAAGAAAGAAATTCTGTCATTTGCAACAACATGGATGGACCTTGAGAGCATTATGCTAAGTGAAATAAGTCTGACAGAGAAAGACAAATATTGCATGATCTCACTTATACAAAGTGGGGCAAAAGTAGGTTTACAATTGTGAGTACCTGAAACAGTTTATTCTTGTATTATTATTCATTAATTGTTGTATTATTTTCCATACAAACAACTGTAAGCCTACTTTTGCCCCATCCTGACTATGGAATCTAAAAGAAAAAAACTCACAGCTAGAACAGATCCAAAACAAGTGACGGGGCCAGAAGGTACAAACTTCCAGTTATAAGGTAAATGAAGTCCTGGGGATATCATGTGCAGCATTATATTAAAAGTTTTTTTTAAAAAACTGCAATGCGGCCGAAACCGGTTTGGCTCAGTGGATAGAGCGTCGGCCTGCGGACTGAAAGGTCCCAGGTTCGATTCCGGTCGAGGGCATGTACCTGGGTTGCGGGCGCATCCCCAGTGGGAGATGTGCAGGAGGCGGCTGATCGATGTTTCTCTCCCATCGATGTTTCTAGCTCTCTATCTCTCTCTCCCTTCCATTCTGTAAAAAATCAATAAAATACATTTAAAAAAAAAAAAACTGCAATGCGTCCCCACCACACACACACACACACACACACACACACACACACATTTTATCCAAACCATTTACCAATAACTGGCATACTCGTTTTACTTTTCTGGTTTTGTTAAATTTTTTGTTTGTTTCCCCTCAGGAGAATGTAAGCTCCATGAAGGCAGGACTCTCTGCATGTTTTGTTCTGTAATTACATCCCAGCACCTAACTCAAATCGAATTCTGTAAATATATGTGGAAGCCAGGAAAGCACCAAACTCAAGTGGTATGCCCGGGACGACCTGACCAATTGTATCATCTTTAGCTCATTTGCATTCTGTGCCTAATTTAGAGGACATTTTTTTCCCCAGTGTGTGTAGGTCTAAGTTAAAGTGAGATCTTCAGTCGGTTTACTTTCTTTAAAAATTTCAACAGAGCCCTGGCCAGTGTGGCTCAGTTGACTGGAGCACTGTCTTGTGCACCAAGAGGTGGTGGGTTCGATTCCAATCAGGGCATATACCCAAGTTGTGGGTTTGATCCCTGATGAGGGTGTTTTCAGGAGCCAACTGATCAATCTTTCTCTCTCTCTCTCTCTCTCTCTCTCTCTCTCTCTCTCTCCCTCCATCTCTGCAAAATCAATCAATCAATCAATAAAAGTTCAGTGGATTAGGGATGGCAGCAGCCACCATGGCAGAAAATATTCAATATAAGTAACTGACCCTTAAGAACGAGGATAAGAAGGAAGAAAGGGATATTGGTATTAGGTTTGCCTACTTTAAGCCAAAATAAACTCAAAGCTGAGGAGCTGTTATCAATAACCAACCACTCCTTGGGAGCAGCTCGCTTCACGGTGGGTCACTGGTCCTCATCCTGCGAAAGCAGGGAGCTGACGGCAGCAGAAATCGTTTGAATTCTTGGCACGCCGCCCAGAGTTATTTCCCAGGCCCTCGGTAAATCACTTTCTCCCGCTGCTCACAGGTTCCAAGGATGGGACCTCCCCTCATTGCTGCTTAACCACTGTGTGAATCTACAACTACCTCAACATGAGAAATTCAATTAAAAAGGCATCTCTGAGGACTTGGCTCTGCCTATCTGTTCATTCTTAAGGACATAGGAAAGCTGAACAACACGCACATCCTCTGGGCCGAGGGCTTGGCGTGCAGTGTCTCCATAAAACAGCTGTGACCTTAGAAACTCTCATCCCTTAGGTTGGAGATATGACAGGGCCACAGCTGTAACTGACCTTTAAAAGCAAACTGCTCTAAATCTTCACTTCTCTTGGGGATCACATAAGAATTAAGAATAACCGGTGAAGCAGAAGATCAGCTGTGAAGGTGGCCAACAGAATGAGGGCCTGAGCCGTGGTTCGGTCATGGGCTCCCTGTCCCTCCCGAGCCCAGGTGGAAGAGGCTTAGGAGTGAGGGACACGCCTGGACATGGGCTACCTGAGGGTAGCTGAGCTCAGAAACAGCCATTCTCTCCTCGCCTGTTCAAATTTCAAATCCCAACAGAATACTCAACCGCCTAAGGAAAAAAATTGTTGTCAAGATGTAGGTTAAGCCCTGGCTGGGTGGCTTAGTTTGTTGGAGCATAATCCCATACGCCAAAAGGTTGTGGGTTCGATTCCCAGTCAGGACACATATCTAGGTTGCAGATTTGATCCCCGATCAGGACGTGTCCAGGAGAAGCAACCAGTTGATTTTTTTAATGCCCTCACTCTCTCACCTCAATCTTTCTCTCTCTCTCTTCTTCTCTCTCTAAAGTTAATTAAAAAAAAACACATATCCTTGAGTGAGGATTAAAAACAAAAAGATGCAAGTTTAAGCCATCAGGGAAATGCAAATCCACAGAAAAAAATGTCAGACAATAACAAGTATTATTGGGGAGGACGTGGAGAAATCAGAACCCTCATGCACTGCCCACAGGAATGTAAAATAAAGCAGCTGCTGTGGAAAGCAGTCTGCTAGCTGCTCAAAATGTAAATGTAAAGTTACCACATGAACCAGCAATTCTGTCTACTCATAGGTAAATGTAAACATGTCCACACAACAACTTGTGCACAAATGTTCACGGCAGCATTATTCATAATAACCAACAGTGGAAACAACCCAAATGTCCATCAACCAGTATATGAATAAACAAACTGTGCTATATCCATACAGTGGAATATCATTTGATGATACAAAGAAGTGAAGTACAGATACACACAGCAGCATGAATGAACCTGAAAGTCATGATCATTGAAACACGGCAGTCACAAGACCACATATTGTTTGACCCTATTTATATGAAATATCCAGAACAGGCAAATGTAGAGAGACAGAAGGTGGATTAGTGGTTGTCTAGGGCTGGGAGATGTGCAGGGGTTGGGGGCATTGACAACTAAGGGTTTGTCAGGTGTTCCTTTGAGAGATGATGAAATGTTCTAAAATCAACTGGGATGGTGGCTGCACGATTCTGTGAACATACTAAAAAGCACTGAATTACACACTTTCAATGGCTAAATTGTATGACATGTGCATTATATCTTAATAAAGCTGTTTTAAAAAAAAAAAAAAAACATGTCACAGACTGAGCAGCACTGACCTTCATTAAGAAGATGCATGTGGTTCCTCTTATAAGTTCTGCTCTCACAGGGTTGACTCACTAGGATAAGCCTGGGTACTGCGCCTGAATTCCTCCAGGTTTTCCTCCTTCCCCACTTAGTGACTGGTTTAAGGAAATGACCGATGAACTGAATATGAGGCATTTTACAAAATATATGTACTGCATAAATTCACAATAATAGGCTCAATTGATTCCCTAATAGCATAACAGCCGAGGGGATGGGAAAGCCGGGAGGCTCGGAGAGGCCCAGAGAAGGAGGGAGCTTGCCACTGACCAGGGTGCTCATTAAGCCCCATATCTCTCGCAGCTTCAGCTCTGCTGGTAGGAGAACTGACCACACTGAGCGCTCTCTGGACACCCAGGATGGTGAAAACAGCCCCCTGTTATTTTGCAAAATATGACACAATAAAAATAAAAAGACTCGCAAGCACCGAGGGGCCACTTGGAGAGCCAGGAAAGTGTAACAGAAGGTGAACCCTCTGGCCAGTGGCTGAAGGGTTATTCTCTCCCCCATTCACTCATTAACACAAAATAGAAAGAAAGAACTGCTGGACCTCTTGGCTTTCATTTCTTGCACAATTTTCAGTTAGGATTCAATGCCAGGAAGTGTTTCTGCCTCAGCACCTAAATAATTCACAGCTGCTCAAAATACCCACCAGGAACCCGCACCGGGGATAAGCCTGCTCTGCAGCGTGGGTTGATGGGGTGTGTGGGTGTCTCCAGCTCGATTCCTGAAGAGCAGGTGCCTGATCTGCTACCGAACGCCCAGCACTCACGGGGAAGGCGCCTGCTCCTTTGACTGGGGCCCTTCTTTTTTTTTTTTTTAATTGTTTTATTGCTTAAAGTATTACAAAGAGTATTACATATGTCTCCTTTTTTCCCCCCTTGACAATCCCCTGGCCTCCCCTACCCCCCAGTGTCCTATGTCCATTGGTTATGCTTATATGCATGCATACAAGTCTCTTACCCTCCCCTCCTGTCCCCCAACCCTCCCCGGCCTTCCCGCTGCAGTTTGACAATCTGTTTGAGGCAGCTCTGCCTCTGTATCTATTTTTGTTCATAAGTTTATAATGGTCTTTATTATCCATAAATGAGTGAGATCATGTGGTATTTTTCCTTCATTGACTGGCTTATTTCACTTAGCATAATGCTCTCCAGTTCCATCCTGACTGGGGCCCTTTCTAAAGTTACTGCTCAGGGTTAACAACTCTAGGGATCACACCTTAATCTCTTGAACTTTGAGATCTTGGAAGACCAGGGTTCAAATCTCAGCCCACCGCTTACTGGCTGTGTGACCTGGGACAGAATCCATCTCGGTGACCCATTTTCCTAAACTGGATAGTAGGAGTATTAATTCTCACTTCACAGGCTGCTTCTGAGGACTAAATGAGATGAAAGGCGCTTAGGCCAGAGGCTAGTACCTAGTGAGTGCTCAAGAAATAGTAGCAATCACTGTGGCTATTGTCATTGTTATTTGATAATGTGTATTCATTTCTGCATTCTTTCAGCTAACCAATATTTGTATTGAGCACTCACAGTGTCCTGGCACTGGGACACAGCAGCCTGTCCTCCTGGACCGACCAGTCTAGTGGGGAAGACAGACAGCCAGTGGGCACCCAAAGGAATGAACCAGTTCATCAACAGCCTTAAGTGCTATGAAAACAGTAACAAGCAGTACTGTGGTTGGAAGGGTCACTTTAGAGAGAAAGTCAGATAGTGGGTGTGATGAGACATTAAAAGTTTGTTGATTTTGTCCTGGCTGGTGTTGCTCAGCGATTAGAGCATCAGCCTGTGCCCCAGTGGGTCCAGGATTCAATTCCCAGTCAAGGGCAAATACCTGGGTTGCAGGTTCTATCCAGGCTCTGGTCAGGGTTCATCAGGAGGCAACCAATTGATGCGTCTCTCTCACATCAATGTTTCTCTCTATCTCTTCCCCATCTTCCTTCCACACTCTCTCTTAAAAATAATGGAAAATATATCCTTGGATGAGGATTAATCAAAAAAAAAATTTTGTTCATTTAGTAAGTGTTTATTAGCTGACCAACTGCTCAATTGGGAGACCCTTCTAAGCCCTCCTGCTAAAATGAGCAAAGTGACTACATAGACGTATAGGCACCCAATACCCTTGCTGCAAGGCACGCTCACACACACTAGCTGAGCACATCTCTGGGCCTTCCCTTTCTGCTTTCCTCCTCCTGGAGGCCAGGCTCCCTTTCCCGTTGCCCCTCACTATCTGGGGTTCCCTGGAATCTAAGTAAGTCACAATTCCCTGGAAGGAATCTCACATGTCAGATGTCTTTCAGCATCTCTGACTGTTCTTCACACATCACTGAGAGAGTGGAATTTTCAACAGAGTCCTTGAGAGGAAAGGTCCTCTGAAGACATTCTAAGTCTGCAAGACATGAAGGTGAGCAGAGAAGGGGAAGAGCGTGACAGGGTTCTTCATTTATTCCACTCACACTGCAAAGGGGGAAAGTAAAATGAGGCGATGGAAGAAGCAGTGAGGACATGCCCCCAAAACTGAGATGTGACTATCAGTCACCCAGCAAAAAGCCCACCAAGAGAATAAAGGCGCTTAGAACAGCATGAAGCAGGCTGCAGCATTTCTGGAGGCATTCAGAGCTCAAGACACACACACACACACACAACTGTGGTGTCTTCCTTAGTTCTAGAAGTGTTAGCTAAACTAGCCCTGTAAAACAATTCTCCAGGTCATTTGGCCTGTACAAACTATACCCCAATGGGGTTGTTATTTCCCCCTGATAAAAGGTGGTCAATGTTGTTTCCAAAAAAGAAACAGAAAATTCTGGAAGGATGCACCTAAAAGGTCTGTGGCGAGTAGTGGCCTCTGAGAAGTATATCAGGTGTAGAGAATTTATTTATTTTTCATTGAATAATCTTTTGTATTATTTGAACTTTTACTATGTGCTCTATAATAATTATTAAAGAGAAAAGATAGTATCTCCAAAATAAATATTGGGGGAAAGTATTGATGTTCTGTTTATTTATCAATAATTAGAAGTATTTTGCTGTGATCTATTGAAAGTCAGCCCTCAACACAAGGGTTTGTTTAAAATAATAATAATAAAATAATAATAGTAATAAATACAAGTTTTAGAAATGAATTTCCTTTGTCTAAATCATTAGATTATGAGGGTTGGGGTGGGGGGGAAGAAAAACTAAATAAATCATTAGGTGATCTAAAATGTATAAAAATAATTATACACCACAACCAAGTGGGATTCATCCAGTATGCAAGACAGGTTCAACATTCAAAGTCAATTAATGTAATCCATCACAACAGCAAACTAAAAAATAAAATCATATGATTATATCAATAAATACAAAAAACATATTTGACAAAACCCCAAACCCATTCATGATTTAAAAAAAAAACTCTGAATAAACTAGAAATGGGAGGAAACTTTCTCGACTTAACAAAAAAAATCTTTGAAATACCTACAGTTCATATCATACTCAATGGTGAGAAACTGTAAGCTTCCCCACTAAGATCAGGTACAAGGCAAGGATATCCCCTCTCCCCGCTCTTTTCAACATGGGAGGCCTTGCTCACGCAAAAAGGCAACACCTGGAAATAAAAGGTGTACAGATTGGGAAGGAAGCAATAAAACCATCTTAATTCACAGATGACATGATCATCTATGTAGAAAATCAGAAAGAATCGACAAAAAAAAAAAAACTCCTGAAACTAATAAGCGATTAATAAACAAAAGTCAATCTCTTTACTATAAACCAGATGGAGAGTGAAATTAGAACATAAATGATTATATGCTACTTATTTCTATGTACAAGGAAGAAACATAGCAACGTTAACCAAGCTCACATAAACGATGTCTTATCATGAAGTCAAAAGAACTACGAGAGTGGAATTCTGGACACAAGGTCCCCATCTTCTCTCTCACTCACCAGGTTAAGTGAGACCCTTCTCTTCTTTGGACTTCAGGTACTCCCTGAGACAGGCACAGGCATCCCGTCTCAACACACACACACACACACACACACACACACACACACACACACACACACACACGTGTGCGCAATTTAGTGGCCAGTCAATGCCTATTTTCCTTTAAAACTCATCTGAGACATCATCTCCTCCAGAAAACCTTTCCTGTCCTTCCCAGGCTGGACTAGGTGCCCCAGTGGCTGCTCAGAATTTCCATATGGAGACCCTTTGAGGGTGAAAATCTGGTAGGAAGCAGGGAAAGGGGGTGTGACTTTTCCTGAAGTCACATTTTACAGCAAGGTACAATTTTTGCTGAGATATTTGCAAGAAGAAAAGCAAAGGTCTTAGAGATGCTCTTATTCACATTTAAATGTGAGTTAGAAAATATCAGTGGTCCATTTCAAAGATTATCCTCTTGAGTGGCAGTGACTTTGGAAGAGAATGACTAGAGAATAAAGGAGGGATACATCTTCCCCCAAGCCATACCTTGCCTCTATTGTTGGCTTCTCTATGTGCTCCTATAATGTCCTGGTGAGTTATTCTACCATAATAGCACCACCCTGGAGCTATTTAGGTGTCTGTCTTTTCTACTGGGAAGGACCACACTCTTATTTATCTTTGTATATATCTCCGGTACCCAGACCAGTCCTTAACATAGGTCCTCAGTAAATGTTTATGTAATGAATGGATGAATGATGGGTACATGGATGAGTGGAGGAGAGGGTGGGTGGATAGATGGACGAAATGATGAGAGGGGATACTTTTTTAATCTTCAGTTTTACCTTCAGACTAAAATCTCCTAAAGGGTGAAGATACTGAATCTCAAAATCATTTCCAGTAACATCGAGAAAATGTTTCATATTTAATAACTGCTCAATACATTCAGAGAAAAAAAACTGGCATTTCCCCTTAATGGGTGCACTAAAGAAAGACTGGGAGGAAGGCAGGAAGAAATTTTTAACAATAAATACTGGATAATAGCACTAAAAGCCTCCCTTCCTCTAATGGAGGTACAATTTGGAGATAAACCTAAACCACCTTCCTCTCTGTGGCATATGATTAAAATCTGCTTTGTTCTTCTAATTTGCTATTCTCAGATTCCACACTGCTGCTGGCACTGCAAACTCAGGCTTCACGGCTGCCCTTGAATTACTGTACAACTTTTCCTCCTCTTTTTTCTCTTAATCAGCACTGAACCAAGAAAGTGCCATCTACACCTGGTGGAGAAATTACATCTCCAAACCCCAGAGACAAAGTATGTTATTCAAGGTCCCCCACCCACAACCACCCCACCCCATGCCAGGGTGCCCTTCAGCAGAAATGCATCCCCCTGGAGGTTTGGGAACACAAGAGGTGAAGTTTTCCCTGACGAGGCTCCATGGGGGATGAAGTGCTTTTTTCTACTCCTGACTCCAGAGATTTCATTACTCTTCTGCCTAAGCCTTCAAAACAAAGAGAGTCTAACGAGGATGTAGCTAGTGCCTAACAAAACCAAACAAAAACAAACAAACACACTTTGTTTTTGTATTTTTCTAGAAATCCTCTAAACATCATGGTCTGGAATTGCTAAAATTTCAATTTTCAGAGTCAGTCTCAAAACTGAGAGGTAAATTACCTTAGAGAATAGGTAAAAAAAATTATACTGACAGTAGCTTTTTGGGGGGCAATTTCTTGGGAGTTAATTTGAAATTTCAAACTACAAGCAATGTCTATACTTTGCCAAATTATCTAGATATCAATTACCTAGATATGTTAAATGGCAAACTATCCCTAAGTACATGATAAGTTGATTGCAATTTTCATTCAGCTATACACTGAGCCACATGTTGACAAAAAGAAAGTAGAAAAGAACTAGAACTGTCCTTAGATGACAGCTGTGAGATAACAATAGGCTTGCTTTACCCAGATATGTAATCAGTATATGTTTTTCCTTTGTGTTATTTAGAAAGTTGTCAGTGGAAAGAATTACATCATTTAGACTACAAGGAAGATTCAAAACCAAAATAATGGTAGTATTTAGTATAGCAGGAGCAAACCTAAAACCCAAGGCACCATATCCCATCCTAATTTCACTAAATACGCAATCTTAGGCAAATCACATAACATCTCTAGGTCTCAACTTAATCAACTAGCTAATACACACTATTACCATACTAACCAAGGATATAAAGAGGCTCATGAGTGGAAAGGATGCCTTAAACAAAGGACCTCTAAATACCTCACACACCATACACTGTAGATGATACCTACATACACATACAGATCAGAAGGACTAGCATTATTCTCAGAACAATGGACAATAATATGTGTAGACCAGCCCAAAAAATAACATTAACTAGGAACATCAAGAAAGCCAATTTATTAATTAGGTTTTATCCTGTCTTCTATTAATAAGACTAACTAGTTATGGATTTTAAGACTGTTTAATTTTATCATCAATCCATTAGTAAATGATATTGTATTTGAATTTTCACAGTTTGTGTGTAAAGACCCTGGTTCAGTCAATCCTTTCAAGACCAACATTAAGCCCAGTGCCTTAAATAACAAATTATGCTTCTGAGGGGAGAGATAATAAATCAAACCTTGATCTGTTAACATACTAACTCCTTTCCCCTGCTACAGAATAATCCCATTTCAAACCTTAGCATAATACATAGATATATTTAGAAAAAACTCCATTGTATATCTAAGATCCACATTACTATGTTACTAATATTAGATTATTCCTTTTAATGGTTTTAAAGAACTTGAATTTATTTTAATTAATATTCACAATAACCCTCAGAAATTAAGTAAAAAACAAAATTTTCCAGAGAAGATATCTGAGATACAAAAAAAATCAAATAAAAGATAAACCATTGCAGCATGACTCGCACAGCTGTTCCTCACATACCATGTTTACTTCAATGTTGTACCATAGAAATTTTAAATGTAATCTCTATTTAATATTCATGACACTGACTCAAAGGGTAACTTCCCTTGAGTGAAAATCCTATGCTTTATAACTCAGAACTTTAAAGCTGAGAAAGGACTTGTTTTCATTTGCTAGTCCAAGCTAGAAAATGAAGATTAAGAGCAGAAAACTGCTCTGATAACTGGGATTTGGCTGCCCTGGTTGCAGAAGAAAGTGGGGAAGCTCTTGCTCATTAAAAATAATCAAATACCCTTGGAAAGAATTCCAACGCTCATAGTCCATTGGTTTGATTTACAAGGATGACCCAAGCAGAAACATGGAAAAAAGGGAGACCCTTCATGGTAGTTTCATTCATACCTCATGGTCTCTACCACCACTTGCAGGAACACTAAAGACTCTCCTATCTGTGTCTCTGTGACAGACTGCTCTGCTGTCTTTCATTCCTTATATCCAACTGCCTACTAGAAATTCTCCACTCGGATACCCTACAGGCACCTCAAAGTCAACATGCCCAAAATGAAACACATCACCTCCTCCCTCCAAACTGCATCTCCCTTGTTCCACCTTCTCAGGGCCAGCTTCATGGTGTATGGCACATACTGAGAAGGGCCCCATACTTGGCATAATGGTCTGCTGTCACCATCCTGAAACTCTTAATAATTTTGAACAAGAGGTCACACATGTTCATCTTGCACCAGGCCCCAAAAATTATGTTGCCGGTCCTGTCTCTCCTGGAGTGGCATCACCATTACTCCTGTCACTGGACCCAACCACCTGGAACTCCCCTGGATTCTTCCTTGCTTCACTTCCACCTGCAATCATGCTGCTTCCTGCCAAGCAAGGGGATCACCTTGTCTGCAATGCCTTTTCCCCTTCTTCAAAGAGTTGACTTCCACTTTGCCATTAATTATTAAGCAAGATTGATCTATAGCAGAGATACTTATTGCTGCCCCAGTATAATACGGATGCCTCCTTTTGGTCCTCCACCTGCATATACCTGTCCCTGCCTCTGACATTTTGTCCTTGCATCACTACTTTGTCTCTCTCGCTACAAATTACTGTGTGCCTCTTGACAGCTGATTTTATTTTCTTTTTATTTCCCATCCCCCACTCTGTGCTTGGCATACAGAAGATGTGTTTTACATGTTTATCAAATAATATTAATGTCATTTCAAAACTTTACTAATTTACTTACAAGAAAGCATAATTTCTTGATCTATACAAATATTCTTCTCTGTTAGAATGAGCTTTACTTTTTGCTAAAGTGATCCTCTCATTTGCCTCCTGCACCTTCAGGGAAAATCACCAAAACAAACAGCTCCAGAGCTTATGTTACACCTCACATGCACTTTTCACTGTCCTCCAGGGTCACTGTCCCTCAGGGTCACTTCTGCTACTGAGAATAGCTGGGCCTCCTATGCCTCTGGGAGCTTCCAGGCACTGCTAGTCATTATACACGATGATTTTTTAAAATATATTTTTTATTGACTTTTAGAGAGAGAGAGGAAGGGAGAGGGAGAGAGAGAGAAATATCAATGTGAGAGCAAAACATTAATCGGCCCCCTACTGGGGATAGAGCCTGCAAACCTGGCATGTGCCCTGACCGGGAATTGAAACAACCACCTTTTCAGTGTACCAGGCAACACTCAACTAACTGAGCCACACTGGCCAGGGCATAGTGATTTGTTTGTGATGAGAAGTTGCCAGAATTCCTCTACAATGCCATCAAGAGTCCAGGATACGGGAAAGCACAAGTGGGAAGTATGGCCCAGAGGGACAAGAAGGCCCTCACTAACCCCAGTCCCCCCCTGTGCTCTCACAGACATTCAACACTTCATCAGATTGGTCACCACAGGAAGTCCTGTTTGAAAAGCAATCTCTTGATTTGGCTGGGGTGGGAGTCAGAAGGAATGATTCCATCCCCAGAACCAGTGTCTAATCAGCACTCTGCTCTATCGTGATAGACACACCTCAACAGATATTTTTAATTCACTCACCCAGACGCTCAAACATTCACTGAACATCTACTAAAAGAAATGTGTAGGTGAGGCACTATCAAAGGAGGTAACAGACAAAATGTCCCACACTCAAGGAAATTAAGAAAAGGATTATGAAAAAGATAAGTTCCATGAACACTTGACTCTTCCAAGTATGGTTCACAGACCACCAGCGGCAGCACCTGGAAGCTTGTTGGAAATGCCAAATTACAGGGTCCTCCTCAAGAACTCCTGAGTCAGAATCTGCATTTTAACAACAATACAGAGGCTCCACTGCAATATCAGAGACTGAGAAACATTTACCCACTCCACCCAGAACTGAACACTGGCACCTAATAGCCTGAATCAAGTTCACGTCTCAGTTGTAAAACCTTCCCTGACAGCTCCTGACCATAATCCCATTGTTTCCCATCTCTGGACTCCACATCTGGCTCTCTGCTACTTCATAGGAGGAGCAACTTGAATCCTTCATCACACAAAATTGGAACTAAGAGAGGACCATGCTAGCCACCCAACACCTGTCACGCATGTGAATCTCAGATTCTTCATGGGGCACATTCTGACATTTCCTTTCTGGCAATGATTTTAAGTTTTCCCAAAATGCCTACTTAGAAAAAGAAGTAACAACTTAAGAGTTCAAATGACTCACAGACCTGATTCAAGTGGCTTACATTTCAAAAACTTAATGCCTCATGGTACATAACCAAAGAAGGGCCTCAAAGTAAGACACGGCTTTATCTAATTATTAAAGTTGAAAAAATCACAATTCAGTTAGAAAGCAGGTGCAATTGGAGAATGCTTACTACAGCAGAACCTGGCCTTGTGTAACCTCTACTTTTAACATTGCAATACACACTCACAAACACACAGGTATATGCTTACTACAAAGAATTTTAAATATACACATTTTCCATGTACACAATTGGTGTTTTGTTTGTTTGTTTGTTTGTTTGTTTGTTTTAATCTTTTTTGTTGGTGTTAAACCTCACCTGAGGATATTTTTCCATTGGTTTTTAAGGAGAGTGGAAGAGAGAGGAAAAGACAGACAGAAACATCAATGTGAGAGAAATACATTGATTGGTTGCCTCATGCACGAGCCCTGACCAGGGTTTGGGCCATGCGGGAGCCTGCAACCAAGGTACATGCCCTTGACCAGAATTGAACCTGGGACCCTTTGGTCCGTAGGCCGATGCTCTATCCACTGGGAAAAACTGACTAAGGCCACATTGGGTGTTTCTTATTTCATTAATATCATTTTAAATACTTGTAATCCTGGAGGCTCAAGATGCACGGAAGTTCTATTTGTTTTATTTTTCTTTTTAATTTTTCAGGAATTAATAGTCACCAAAACGAGTAATTCTCAAGCTTGTTTGGCCTCAAATCTCCATTACACTATTGAGGATCTATAAGATTTTTATTTGGGTTGTATATATCAATATTTGCTGAGAATATTTTCAGTCAATTTTTGATTCATTTAAAAATAATAATAAGCCCACTGCACACTAACATAAATTACATACTTTTATAAAAATAACTTATTCACAAAATAATAATTAACTTAGTAAGAAGGGGGGCATTGTTTTACAATTTTGCAAATATCTTTAATGTCTGGCTCACTAGAAAACATCTGGATACTCATATCTGCTTCTGCATTCAATGCAGCCTCTGGAAATATCCACCGTACATTAGTGAGAGAATGAGAGTGGAAAAGCAAACAACAGCTCAACAAAGGTAACAAGACAGTTTGATGAGGGAAAATTGTTTTTTCAATCAATGGTGCTAGGATAACTGGATAAAAAGCAAAAGAATGAAGTTGAACCCCTATCTCACACCGTACACAAAAATGAACACAAAATGGATCAGAGATGGGTAATTTTTTTAATATATATATTTTATTGATTTTTTACAGAGAGGAAGGGAGAGGGATAGAAAGTTAGAAACATCAATGAGAGGGAAACAATGTGCCCGCAACCAAGGTACATGCCCTTGACCAGAATCAAACCTGGGACCCCTCAGTCTGCAGGCTGACGATCTATCCACTGAGCCAAACCAGCTAGGGCAGGAGTTTTTTAATAGTGTGAACCTCATAGACCTCCTGAAATATCTCAGGGACTTCCAGGGGTCCCCAGACCATACTTTGAGGACCACTCACCCAGACAAAGCATCTGAAGTAGATATGGTGAGTTATCTTCCTTGGAGCCAGTTCCACTTTCCCCCTTCCTCCTCTGAAGAAAGCCCTTATTTTTAGATATTGACCGGTCCATGCAGACCACTACCAGGAAGAAAGTTGGTTCCACACTGAGTCCCAGGGTCAAGTTCTAGTCACCTTAAGCTAATTAGAAGAGTCCCTTCCACTGACTGTAGTCACTGGTTCAGGGGAGGACATGTGACCTAGGAGGACTTTTTTTGGGATACTGAGTTGGAAATGGTTTCTCTCTTCCTCTGGAAGGTGTTCTATAAAAACGTGAGAACTGGAACTACTATAACCTTTTCACTACCAGTCCAAGGATAAAGCCATCACAATAGGCAGGACAGTACTTGAATTCAGTCCTTAAATCAGGAATTCTGGATAAATGAGCCAGTAAATGTGCTTAATGTTAATGTCAGCTTGAATTAGAATTTGCTAGATGAAGTTAAAAGCATCCAGCAGCTATAGTGTCCAAATGATGTGAAGCTAACAGTATTTCATTCTCCCCACAGTCAATACACTTTGCATTTGCTCTGAGAACATCAAGAGATAAGATCTTCGTAGACCATTGAAATAAGATTACTTTATTTTTTCATAATATACTTAATACAAAGAACTGGCCCAAGTATTCTGGCCCAAACACATCAGCACTGGGCCATATTCTATTATATGTAAGGACACTTACATATAATAGAACAGTAAGAAGGGAGCATTGTTTTACAACAGTTAAGTGTCCTTGTAAAACATCCCTTCTACTCCTTTTGTGTCTGATTTTCAGTGAACTCTAAATGGCATTCTAGATGAGTTTGACAGAGGAAGTGTTGGGATGTCATTACTAACAGAAAAGGTGTGGCTGTCACCTAAATCTAGCTTGGATTTCACCAGCAGGATTTTCATGGGGCCTGATATTTAGTACATATGTATGTTTTGATGTGACTTATCCAATTCCTGTTCCAACATTTAAGAAATTCAGGGAGCAGACACTATACACTACTCCCTTTAGAAAAAAAAAAACTAAGTTGATTAGAATATGGGTGATGTTTTAAGAGTTACACCATGCTTTATCTCAACAACCCAGGGAAAGATGACAATTGAGGAATTATTATGCCCATTTCCCAGATGAAAAACAGGAGACCCAGTGACTAGTTTAAGGTCTTAAACAATCAGAAAGTGATAGAGTTTGGGCTTAGAGACATTAGATTCTAAATCAAAGCCTTCCCAATACTTAGGATTACCTCTAACATATCTTCACATAATATTAAGATAACTGTCAATTTTTTTTTCAGCTCTTACAATGGGCCAGATACTAAAGCCCATGAGGTCTGTGCCATTATTATCCCCACTTTACAGATGAGGAAACTAAGGCCCAAAGAGGCAAAGTGGCTTACCCAAAGCCACCTGACTAGCCAGGGTTCCAACCCAAGCAAGTAGCACTTCAGAACATAAGCTCTCAACCACTTTGCCTAATGCCACTTCAGCAAGAGTGGAGTCGCCTGCTTTACACAAGATGGCTTATAGCTGCCCAGACCCACCAGTTCAATAAGGACAGAACTCATATTTAACAACACAAAGTACAAAGAATTATCCAATAATTTTTCTTGCTCTGAAATTTGATCATACAAAGAGCAACTGCCAGGGCTTAGATAACATCTTATTAAACTCTCCTGAAATTTTTATTGTAACTCAATTTGACCTGTTCTGAAAGACATTCTTGCTTGCTTAGCCAACAGTCATTCCCTGTCCCCCACCACACACACATACACACACACACACACACACACACACACACACACACACACACCTCCATTCCTCCCATAATGGCAAAGCCCGCCTCTCATAATAGAGAGTGAGAAATGAAGACACCAGCTGCCTGCATTCCTTGACTTTTTGCAGCTAGGAAGGGCATGGGTATATGTCGGGATCCTGGCCAATGGGATCTGATGAGAAGACATACGGCGCCTCTAGAAAAGATTTTAAAAAAATGCATGAGGAAATACCACCTTTTATATGGTGGGTTGGCAGTGCCTGACTGACATCCAGAATTAGCACAGCCATCTCATAATCATGATGACTATAGTGATGTAGCTGGCATGGAGGATGGCAGAATGGAAAGACAGAAAGCGCCTGGATCCACGCAGAGCTGCTGAACAATCCTGAGGCTACCCTACCTGTGGACTTCCCCTTAGGTAAGATAAGTGTCCTTGTAATTTAAGCCACTTCAGCCTGGCCACTGTCTTACTTGCAGCCAAAAGTATCCTAACTCTCAGGTTTCAAGAGGCAGTGCTATAGAGTAAGAGCTCTGGATTCTTGAGTCAAATGACCTGGGTTCCTTCCAATCCACTTACTTGCCATGTGACCCAAGTTGCTTACTCTCTCTGAATCTCATTTTCTGTAAGTTTGAGACAACACTCAAAGATACAACATTAATAAAATGGACATGAAGCAGAATAGTTATGAAAACCACATGAGAGAATGTGTATACATCCACTCTGTCACCAGCAGTGTTTTACCCTATGTAATTGGTTTCAGGTAATAATTGAACTATGGACTTTTAAACTGAAGCCATCTATCTAACCCAGCTCCCTTATTTTACAAAAAGAAACACTGACTCCAAATATCAAATGACTCATTCAATGCCATAAAACTGGTTGGTAACATAACTATACCACACAGCTCCTGATTCAAAATCCAGTGTTCTCATGCTAGCCTCATGCTGATAGGTAATGAGCTAGATTAAGTATTGGGCACTCATTTATTCAGCAAGTGTTTAGTGAACACATACTATATGTCAGGTACGATCTATGTATTGGGGACTCCTTAATAAACAACCACAAAATGTTCTTATTCTCATGGATTTAATAGTCTAGAAAGGGAAGGATCAAAAAAAATGTTTATTAAAGAACTACTATGTGCTAAAAATTATGCTAAGATTTTTATTCAAATCCAAATCCAAATTCCCAATAATATCACCATGCTTACCAGGCTTTGCTGAAGAATGAATAACATAAAAAGCCTGCTACATTTTACTCAATAAAAATCAGTATTAAATATAAGTTTATTAGAAGAATTTGTAAATAACCATGCTGGCATCTGAAAACGTGGGTAGGATGGGGAAGATGGCTAGACCTCCCCTCTACTTGAAGCAGCAAGGCTGAGTGAGAGGTCAGAATTAAGTCATGTTCTGCTACAGTCTCCAGACTTCCAGGGTTGGCTCAGTTGGAAAAACCCAGGAGGGAGCACTCAGGGACTCCTCCCCTTCTCCAGGCCTGCCTGGTGCCCTAGACGCCCCTTTGACTCGCTGTCCATTCGGAATTCCTCTTCCACATTACTGAGAGGAAACAGTCACACAGAAGCGACACGTGGGACAGCACCCCAGGCCCTGCAAAAAGAGACTGCGCAAGTGGCTTTCAGCACCTCCTGCTGGAACTGGCTATCAGGCTGCTGAGACTGATAAGTTATTTGTTTGAAAGTTTTCCTTGTCAAAATACCATGAAAATTACATAATTTGGAAAACAAATACGTAAAAGCTGTTGTTTTTCCCAAAAAATCCATAACGCACATTTTGCGTAGTTATGAAAGGAGGATGTGTGACACTGTTCAGGAGTCCATACACTCCGTTAACTTGGTGATCCCTTGGAACAGAGGGAAAAGGAGGAGGACGAGAGGAAGGAAGAAGGAAGGAAAGGCAGATGGCTTCCCCAGGGCATGTACTGGTGACTCCAAAAGATTTTTTTAAAGCATTTTGTTCTCACTCTAAACAAATGGCAAGTTTTTGTGTGACCTTCTACCCAGAAGTACAATTTTAATTCCTGGGTTTGGGATGCTCTAGGAAGATATAAGTTCCAAGATAGCAAAATAAAATATTTTAATTTCTTTTAACTGATTAAATGATAATCACCATTTGGGGCAGAGGGGGGAGAATAAGATGTGCCACCAAATGAAACATTTGATTTTTTATTTTAAGCAATGCCGAAATCAACATTTTAGATCATAGCATTTCAACCACTTTGGCATCAGTTGGCCCATACAAAGTCTAACTTTCCAAACTGCTATTAGACTGGCTACAATTTTGTTTCCCAGAACACCAGACAATAAATACATGTCCTTTGAGGACTATCTATCTATCCTAAGGAAGACCTAGTCCAGAACCAGAAAAGAGAAAAAACAGTGGCATCAACTCCAAGTGGAACAGAACAGGGCAGACAGAGGGCTGGCAGAGCAAAGGAGAACTCAACAGCCCCACTCCCTGCTGCTGGCCCCTGTTAGCTACTTATTCCGTGTGGGTTAAAAGACTTGTACATCCACTTTGGACTTAAAGTGCACAAACTACTGTCTTGGATCACAGGACAGTACATGCCAAATGGTTCTGTGCAGCCCTGTGGCAGCAGAAAAACTGCCTATCCTGCTAATCTTTTTATTAGTAACTTTAGCTCAGAATGAAATTCAAGATTCTCCAAACAAAATTCAGGGGGAGCCTGCTCTCCTGGGAGATCACGTCATTCCTGCCTTGACATTGTCCAGCTGTTAGCTTACAAATTAGCTGCTGGCTGCCTGTCACCAGCTCCCACTAGGAACAAAAAAAAGGGGGAAGACCTTTCATTCATTCATTTATTCATTCTTGGTTAACACAGCCCTGGAAGGGATTCCTACGCTGGGAGATACTGCCCCCATTCACCTTCCACCAGAACTGCAGAGGGTGCCCAGTACCTGAAGTTCAGTCCTGAGCTTCACTGAAGACCCAGTCGGTGAGAAAAGGAAATCCCGGGGTAAATAGATTTTAAAGTCAGAAGCAAATAGTGCTGAGCCCTAACACGACCTTTCCAAATTGTACACTCTGGGTCGTGGGAGAGGGCACACACCTGCCTACATATACACACATTAACAGTACACACACACACACACACACACACACACACACCCTTGCAGCTCATAACAGCTCTCCTGCAAACCCAAAGGCACTTATTATGGGAGGATGGAGCTGCCAGCAAAGCTGCCTTCCCCCAAACAACTCACTCTCTCCAACTTGGGCAAGAGCAAATGTCCACCGATAATACTTCAAGGGGTGCTTTTTCCCTGGGCCCGGGTCCTCCTGAAATCCCTGAGCCCTGAGCTCAGCTCAATTCAACTCTACTGGCCTCACAGCCCTTTTCCTTTCTCTGAAACACTCAGATTTCACACGATTCCTTTCGAGGTAGCTCCAGTTCCACTCAGGGCGCGCCCCATCCCTCACGGCTGGAACCCAGGGTTGCCCAGCCTCGCTCCCTCCAGGGAAACTTCGCAATCACACACACACACACACACACACACACACACACACACACACACACGCTGTAGAGAAGTAAAGGTGATGGGCGGGTGGTTGGGTCTGATGGAATCTTTGGAGCCGGTACCGTAAAGAAAAAAGAGTGGACCCAGGCTAGTGCATGCCTTCTCCACGTGGAGGGAAGGAGGAAGGAAGAGTGGGCGACCTAAAGGTGCCCCTCTCGGTCTCAGAACTCCAATTTCCTCGTGGGATAGGCGACAGAGGGGCTACAGTCCTCCAGGAGGCAGCTGTTCGGTGTCTCCAGCCTGGGCGCAGCCAGACGCGTGCGAAGCCTGCCTGCCAGGAGGGGCTTGGGCACAGATAACGTTCTGCCTGGCGCCTGCCAGGGGCAGTGCCCCCATCGCTGGGTAGGGCTGCCAGCCTCAGAAGACAGGAAAGGAAATCTGGCTTTCTAGCAAGGCCCTGGGGTGGGTTCCTCAGCCCTGACGGCGCACGCCCACCCGCAGAGCCCCCCGCCCTCCCCTGCCCAGGCGCGCCCGCTTCCCTCTCCCAGCGCCTCCCGCACCTGGATGTGACAGGAGATCTCCGAGTCGTCCAGCAGCCGGATGGTGCATTTCATCTCCTGGCTGAGTGATTTGGTGCTGGAGCTCCGAAAGTGGATCATTTTCATGGTCCTCCTGCCTCTCGGCACACAGTGGCAGGAGGCGAACATGCACCGCGGCCCGGGGGAGCGAGCTGGAGGCTGGGGCCGGCTCGGCGCTCACCCTCGGTAACGCACGCGCTGGAGCACGCACGGTCCTGGGCACCTGGATGCCACTCAGCCCCGGGACAGCAGTGGCGACAGGCGCCTGCAGCCACACTTGCCGGGCTGCCGAGCGCAGCAGGCGGGTCCCTCCCTCCTCCTCCCCCTCCGCCCTCTCAGCTTCCTCCCCTTCCGCGCCTCGCCCCTCCTTCCCCCGCCTCCTCCACCGGGTGCGCGCTCCTGTGCCTCCCTCGGCCTCGGCTCGCGGTCCGGTCCGTGACCCCAGCAAGCTTACGCTGCACTCACTCCCCGCCCCAGCCCCGGAGAGAGCGGAGGGACTGGGGGCCCGGGCGCCCCGCAGTGGCCTGCTCCCGTCGCCGCTGCGTCAGGCTGGGCCCGGCCACCTCCTCCCGCTCCGCTGCGTTAGCTCCGGCTCCCGGTAGCGCTCCTCCTGCCCCGGCTCCCCCGCTCGCTGCGCTGCCAGTGCCAGCTCTGCTGGGCCCCAGGGACCTGGCTACTGACGGAGGGATGGAGGGTGACCCTAACCTACACCCAAAGGGAGGATTCCACCACGGGAGAGGATTGTTGGACCAAGAACGAATCCCCGAGAGTGCCATGAAGTGCTGGCACAGCGACACCAGGAATACGTTACTCGTACAATCTCTGGTACGCATGAGGATACGAGTAATTCTAAGCCTTTATTTTATTTAATATTAACTTGAGCCCGGCTGGTGTGAGCATTGACCTATGAAGTAGGAGATGTGGGTTTGATTCCCGGTCAGGGCACATGCCCAGGTTGTGCCCTGTATGAGGCGTGCAGGAGGCAGCCCGTCAATGATTCTCTCTCATCATTGATGTTTCTATCTCTCTCTCGCTCCCCCTTCCACTCTGAAATCAACAAAAGATATTTTTAAAAATATTAACTGGAGTCTATCTCATTCTCTGAGAAATTCGGAGTCTTCCTTAAGCAATTTCTCATGTTCATGGTTCCCAGCATTTTCAGTGTGCTCTTTGGTAGCAGTACCTTAGACCTGAACAAGGTGGTCCCTAACCTGCGCCACCCCATTCGGGGACTTCCCACCTACTCCCAGTGCCCCATCCCATTTTAGACCCATCTCTGGGTACTGGGGACCCTGGAATTCCCTGCCTGCCTCCAGGGTGTTGGGGAACTCCTGCCCCTGCATCTTCCCCACGTGGGCCAACCCCCTGTGTGGTGTTGCCCATGGGCCCAACGGGTGGCTGTGGAGGCAGGTGGATGGAGGTTGGGTGAGGAGACCAGGAAGGCTGGGAATAGGAAAAGAAGGAGGGCCCCTCGCCCTGCTGCCCTTTCCTGGGCTGAAAAGGTCATTATTAAAGAGTTAGAGGGAGGACTTGTTGCTCAGCTGTCAGCTCTTGCTACAGCTATACAGAACTCCTCATCCAAAGGCTCACCCTGCCCTCAGGCTGGGGAGGCGGGAACCACTTGGTATCTTCTGATGGGCCATAGCAGTACATGCCCTAGGCCACCCTGTGGGGTTGGCTGAGGCTTGGTGGGGCCTGCATTGCAGTTGGACTTCTCCCTCTGCCTGTTCCTCCTTCCTCTCTGTTGATCACTAGTAAACACCCTTCAGGCCAAACGCAGTCTCAGTGTCTGCTCCTGGAGACCCAAACTGTGACAGTTTGTCAAAACTGGAGCATAGAGTATAGTTTCTTTAACACTTGATAGATTGACTGTTGCTTTCAAAGAGTTAGACAAGAGTATGTGGGCATCCCTGTGTACTCTTGCACTGGGCCTGCGAATATCACAGCCGTTCCTAACAGGGAGGTCCGTATGGAGGGTCTGGGAAGACGTGGATTTGATTCTTGACCCAGCTACTGGCCAACCCTGGGGATCCTGGGCACATGCCTTTTCATGTATTTCCTTAACTTCAAAGATGAGCATCTACCTTTGTTTGGCCCACCTCACAGGTGTCTGAGAAGCTGGGATAAGACAACATCAGTGGAGGGGACCAGGTTATAGTCTGTAATCTGTAAATCTCCATATGCACAGATGAGGTGGCAGTGATGTGATTGTCCCACTCCAGTTTGAAAACTGAAACGGGTTGAACCATTTTTCCCCATCCAAAGAGCAGATCCAAGACAGCTAGAGATCAAAGAAAAGGCAACACTCGACACAGTCCAAGCTTTTCTTTCAAGGCTAGCTACTTGCCTATCTTCATTATAGTGGCTTTTGGCCACAAAAGACTCATGCTCAATATCCCAAAATTGTTATCTCAAATTTCAAGGAAGCAGAATAATCCAACAAGAACAATAGGAAAAAGAACAAAGATCACCATAGTGAAGAAATGAGAAGAATCTGGAATTGGTTATCAGGCCTGGTTTAAAATGAAGTCTGAGATTCAGGTAGTATAAATATACTAGAGGCCTGATGCACGAAATTCATGCAAGGGGCTCGGCCCTGTCACCACGGCTTTGTCCGGAAGGATGCCCGGTCTAATTAGCATATTATGCTTTTATTATTATAGATGAACTCTGACCCTGGTGGCTGTCACTCAGTTGGTTGCAGAATCATATAATCTACTAAAAGGTTGTGGGTTCGATTTCAGTCAGGGCACATACCCAGGTTTCTGGTTTGATCCCCTGTTGGGGCATGAGCAGGAGGCAACAGATTGATGTTTCATTCTCACATTGATGTTTTCTCTCTCTCTCTCCCTCTCCCTTTCTCTCTCTATAAAAATCAATAAAAGGATGTCCTCGGATGAGGATTTTAAAAAATGTTAAAGATATGGGCTCTGGCATACATGGAAAAAAAACAGCTAGGTAAATTACCACATATTGGAATATTCATCAAAAAAAGGTGGCCAGTGTTATACATACGTGAGTGTGTGTGTGTGTGTGTGTGTGTGTGTGTGTGTGTGTGTGTGTAGCAAAAGGAATTCAAATAATAAATTCAAGAGATAAGTTTAAAACTGGACTACTTGCCCTCACTGGTATGCTCGCTCAGTGGTTAGAACTCCAGCCCACACACCAAAGGGTTGTGGGTTTGATTCCCAGTCAAGGGCACTTACCTGGGTTGCAGGTTTGATCCCCAGCCCTGGTCAAGGTACGTGTGGGAGGCAACCAATTGATGTGTCTCTTTCACATCAATGTTTCTCTCTCTCTCCCTTACCTCCCTCCCTTCCACTCTATCTAAAAATCAATGAAAAAGTCTCCTCAGGTAAGGATTAACAACAACAACAACATAAAACTTCTAGAAGATGACACAGGAGAAAATCTAGATAACCTTAAGTTTGCTGATGACTGTTTAGATATAACACCAAAAGCACTATAAGTTAGATTTCATTAGAATTAAAAATTTCTGCCCGGTGAAAGACACTGAAGAGAACAAGAAGACAAGTCACAGACTGGGAGAAAATATGTGCAAAGCACATATCAGACAAAGGACTTGTATCCAAAATATAGGGGGGAAAACTTTTAAAACGCAAAACAATAAAACAAATAATCCAATTTAAAATTAGGCAAGAAATCTGAAAAAAACATATGAAAAGATTCTCATTTGGGAATTTCAAAATTAACTATTTTGAGATACTGCTGCACACCTATTAGGTAGCTAAAATCCAAAACACTGACAGCACCAAATGCTGGCGATGATGGGGAGCAACGGGAGCTCCCACTCGGTGCCGGTGGGAATTAAAATGGCACAGCCACTTTGGAAGAGAGTTTGATAGTTTCTTACAAAGCTAAACATACCATACAATCCAGTAATTGTGCTCGTAGATATTAAGCCAAATGAGTTGAAAACTATGTCCACACAAAAACCTGCACACAAATGTTTATTACAGCTTTATTCATAATTGTCAAAAATTGGAAACATCCAAGATGTCCTTCGATAAGTGAATGATAAACTGTGTTCTACCCATGAAATGGAATATTGTTCAGCAATAAAAACAGATAAGCTATCAAGCCACAAAAAGACATGCAGGAACCTTAAATGCATAATGTTAAACAAAAGAAGCCAGTCTACACACTGTACAGTACCGATTATATGACATCTATCTGGAAAAGGCAAAGATAATAATAGGGAAAACTGGGAGCCAGAGGGGATGGAAGATATATAGGAACTCTTTATACTTTCTGCAAAACCTTCTGTAAACCTTAAAATGCTCTTTTAAAAAGTGTATTTAAGGGGCAGGATGTGGAGGCAGGCTAGAAGAGGTCACTAGGGGGGAAGAGGGAGCTTATGCAATACTTTCAAAAATAAAGATTTTTTAAAAATTGATCAATCTCCATCCTGTGAGGACACAGGGAGAAGGCAGTCATCTGCCAGCCACAGAGAGAGAGCTCTCCCCCAAAACCAAATTGGCTAGCAACTAGTCCTGGACTCCCAGCCTCCAAAACCATGAGAAAATAAATTACTGTTGTTTAAAAAAAAATGATTATTGAAAATATTTTGGCCCAGCCAGTGTTGCTCTGTGGTTGAACATCGATCAACCCATGAATCAGGAAGTCATGATTCCATTCCCAGTCAGGACATATGCCCAGGTTGCAGGCTGGATCCCCAGTAGGTGGCAGCAGGAGGCAGCAGATCAATGATTCTCCTCATTGATGTTTCTATCTCTCGCTCTCCCTTCTTCTCTTTGAAATCAATAAAAACATTCTTTTTTTAAGAAGAAAATATTTTGGTCACTATTTATATGACTCCCTCTATCAAATTCCAGCATGCAGTAAACATTCTTATGAGGCATATAACCATGCATCACTGCCTTGTTGCCAGAGAGCACTCAAGAGCAGCAACACCACACAGCATCTGCCCATGCATTTGATTGATGCATAGCAATTCATCGGATGATTACTTTAATTGTAATTTGGGGGGGTTTTCAGTGAAATGCTTTTTCTTACAGATGAACTTCAAATATTTAGTTTTCTCTTTAAATGAATTTTCACAAGTTTTCACAATTCACAATTTTTTCTACTAATGCAAAAATACATTGAGTTTTTCATTGCTGTTATTATCTATTAAATTATTGTTTTTATTAATTCTTTTCATTATGGTTTCCTGGTTTTTATTTGCTTTTGAAATTTTCAATTTGCCAATTTCAGGTTATTGCTGGAATTTCTTTGCATTTCTATGGAAAAATAATAATAGATATAATTTAATTAATTTTACTCATTAAATGTGCCTTTACAATTTCATGGAATTGATTTTCAATATATTTAATGCTATATAAGGGTAGTAATTATATTTCGTGTACTTTTTTCAGAATTTTTATTATTTTATTAAGTGAAAATCAAAGTTTTAATTTTCACTTTGTTCACTGCATACTTCATTTCTTTGATTTTTTAAATTTCTTATTGTAAAATAAATAGTATAAAATCTACCATCTTATCCATTTTAAGGTTACAGTTCAGTGATATTACACGCATCCCTAATGTTGTGCAAACACTACCATCATCCATCTCCAGAACTCTTCTCATCTTATAAAACTGAAACTGTATACACATTGACCATAACTCCCTATTCCCCTCTCCCCAAGCCCCTGGTAACCACCATTCTACGTTCTGTCCCTATGATTCTGACCAATCAATGTATCTCATATAAGGGGAATAATACAGTATTTGTCTTTTTGTGACTGGCTTATTTCACTTAGCATAATGTCTTCAAGGTACGTTCATATTCTAGCATATTGCAGAATTTACCTCCTTTTTAAGGCTGAATAATATTCCATTGTTTGTCTACTACATTGTTCTTATCCATTCATCCATTGATGGACACTTGAATTGCTTCCAAGTTTTAGCTAGTGTGGGTAATGCTGCTATGGTCTTGGTGTACAGATATTTCTTTTAGACCCTGCTTTCAAACCTTTTGGGTATATATCCAGAAGTAGTCATTCTATTTTTAATTTTTTGAGGACCCACCATACTATTCCACAGCAACTGTGCACATTCTCTCCACACTTGTTGATTTCTGTTTTTTTATAGTAATCATCCTAATGGTGTGAGGCAGTATCTCGTTGTTTTGACTTATAGTTCCCTAGTAATTAGTGTGGTTGAGCATCTTTTCATGTGTTTATTGGTCATTCACACATCTTCCTTGGAGAAACATCTATGCACGTCCTTTGCCCACTTTTGAACTGGGTTTTATGTTTTTGCGTTGTTGAATTTAGTGGTTCTCTATATATTCTGGGTACTAATCCCTTAATAGATAAATTATTTGCAAATATTTTCTGTCATTCTGTGCCTTTTTACTCTGTTGATAGTATCCTTTAATGTACAAAATTTAAAAATTTGATGAAGTCTACTTTGTCTACTTTTCCTTTTGTTAACTATGGTTTTAGTGTCCCATCCAAGCCCATGGCCCTCTGGCCTCCAAAGTTCCTGATGAGATATCTGATGATTATTTATTGAGGATCCCCCATATGTAATGAGCTGCTTCTCTCTTGCTGCTTTCAAGATTCTCTCTTTGAGCTTTCAAAAGCTTGACTAAAATGGGTCTCAGTATGAGTCTTTTTTAGTTTATCTTGAGCTTCTTGGATGTTTATATTCATGTCTTTCATCAAATGTGGGGATTTTTCAGTAATTATTTATTCAAATATTCTCTCTGCCCCTTTCTCTTTCTCTTCTCCTTCTGGGACAATGCATATGTTAGTCCACTTAATGATATCCTACAGGTCCCTCAGATTCAGTTCCTTTTTCTTCAATCTTTTTACCCTCTTTTCCTCAGACTCAATAATTTCTATTATCCTATCTTTAAGTTTGCTGATTCTTTCTTTTGCCTGCTTAAATCTGCCTTTGAATCCCTCTAGTGATTTTTTTTTTGTGGTTACTGTACTTTTAAGCTCCAGATTTTTTTTTATGTTTTTCTCTCTTTATTTTATTTATTTATTTATTTTTTGAGGGCCTTCAGGTAAAAACCAGAAGACCTGCTGAACAAATTCAAAAAGAACTGTAAGCACTAGGTGTGTCTTTAAGATCTCCTTGGGTCTTTCCTGAGCTTTCACATGCACAGTCTTGGGGCATGCATGGTTACTTTCTAATTTTCCCTGTATGTGCAGTTGTTCTTTAATGTCCTAGTCTTTTTTAAAATATATTTTTATTGATTTCAGAGAGGAAGAGAGAGGGAGAGGGAGATAGAAACATCAATGATGAGAGAGAATCATTGATCGGCTGCCTCCTTCATGCTCTCCCTCCCCCTGATCAAGTCTGCAACCTAGGCATGTGCCCTGACCTGGAATCAAACTGTGACCTCCTGGTTCACGGGTCACTGAGCCATACCAGTCAGGCTTTAATGTCCTAGTCTTAATGAGGGGTGGAAGGGTGTTGATCCTTTAACTCTCCTGGAAGTCACTTCAGCTAAAAAATGAGGGGCTTATAAGAAGGAAGCAAGGTACAACAAGAATGGCCACCCTTCTCTTTGTCAATACTTCCTTGATCAGTGGCATCAATCAGCAATCAGAGCACAGGCCCCTCACATTTGGAGGACTGGGTCCTTATTGCCGATCCTGGTTCCTGCAAGCTGTGTGCAGGCTTCTCCGGGAATGGGTGCAGGGCTTACGCCACAGGGCTGGGAGTGGGGACTGTAGCTGTTACTATGGGCTAAGAGCTGAAATTGACCAAAATTAACCACAATTTACAAGTTACTGTCAAGCTTCCCCTGGGAGTTGCAAGCCTTCAAGGATTCCCAAATAGTTACATCAGACAGATTCTGCCAATGCAATCAGTTTACATGATGAGACAGATTCCTGGTTCTTCCTAAACCATCATCTTCCCAGAATCGTCCCATGATTTGTTCTAAAGAATGAAGATGATCTAGAACTGTACTGACCAAAAGATTTTCTCAAGCCATAAAAAGGCTTCAAGTTCCATTGAGTGTTTCACATTTAAATACTTATTTCTATATATACTTATTTATGGAAACACTTTTAATTAAATTCTAAAGCTATTAGAGTAATAAAACATTCACAGCAGTAAATAATGATTTTGAGTCACTAATTAGGAATTTATAAGGAATGTCTTGAACTTGAATTTGAGGACCTTGTAAGCCTTCTTTTCCTCAGCTTAGATGTCATATTTGAAGTTAGCAAATGACGCGATGGCCCCTGAAAACAACGCCACCACCGAGCCCAAGTATTAACAGCAAAAGATATCATGATTTCTATGCATTGGATGCTCAAAATGAGAAGTGACATTCTTTTATGAGATTGGTAACAATATCAGAATGCTAGTTTAAAAGTCATGAAATTAATAACTAAAGTTAAAAATGCCTCACACAAATGCCGAGTTGGTCTTTTTATCTACGTGCATGAAAATTATCCACAGCCTAACTGGGACCACCCCAGGCAGAGGAAACAGAAAAGAGCCCCCATCACATGATACTATTAGCAGACATGCAATGGCATTTCGTATAATGGAGACACACACTAATCCAGACATTTATCAATTGACCGATGTAACTGCAAATATGCATAACTGTCTGTTCATGGTGCTAATTAGAAGGCTCCACAAGCAAAGTGCCAAATCAAACTACTGCAGATGAATTGTTTGAGGTAATAAATAAACATTTTTCAAAATGAAATATAATGGGCCCTGGCTGATGTGGCTCAGTTGCTTGAGCATCGTACCATGAACC
The DNA here is from genome assembly GCF_964212035.1 of Myotis nattereri. Lineage (NCBI taxonomy): Eukaryota > Metazoa > Chordata > Mammalia > Chiroptera > Vespertilionidae > Myotis > Myotis nattereri. Next base: position 49,611,909 of record NC_138087.1, read on the forward strand.
AAAAGGGCACCACTTCGATTCCTGGCCAGGGCACATGCCGGGGTTGCAGGCTTGATCCCTAGTGTGGGGGGTGTAGGAGGCAGCCGATCCATGTTTCTCAATCACATTGATGTTTTTCTCTCTCCTTCTCCCTTTCTCTCACTCTACAATCAATGAAAAACATTTTTTTAAAAGAAATGTGTTGGGAACATTGCAAGTGTTTGTGCACTCAGGATTTTGCTGCCATGTCAGGAAGGTAGAAAGGCCCTATATGGCATGACTTTTATCCAAAATCTTGAGATTCAAATTACACATGCTGTTTTAGTTAGAGAGAAGCTCTCATATGTAAATGTTTGTCTATAGTTCTAAATTGCACATTGAAGGATGAAACCAAAATGGGAAAATATAACAAAACACAAGCTCTTGGAGAACACCTGATTTCAGCTCTCAGTGAAGCATGTGATTAGATTTGGTTTTTCATACCAAAGAGTGTTGGCATTCAAAGTAAGAGTCGTCAAGAACGTGTGCAAGCTGAGACCCAACGAAATGCAGTATTTGCCCAAGATCACATGGTGATTAAAAGCCAGAGCCCTCTAGCACCCAGCCAGGGCCTTTTACGGGGTGAAAGGCTGTGTTAGCCACTGTCCCGGCTCAGGGGCTTCCAAGCTGCTTCCTCTCAGCTGCTCAGCCCCATACTTCCCCGTGTAGTGTCAGGGACTGTGCCTTCACCCCACTCTCACCGCTGGGCGTCTAAGACCCCATGTTACTTCTCTCGGATTTGCAGTGAGGGAGTGAGAGCAGGGTGCAGGGATGGACCTCACAACCTGACCATCCTTCTGCACAACCGCTGTGTAAAGCTGGTGGCCGGGGAATGAAGCTCGGATAATGAATGATGCTCACTCAAGGGTGAGCACCGGCTTGGTTCCCACCTGGCTCCTGGGTGCTCACACCACGCCCACAAGGCCCCTCCTGGTGGCCCCAAGGGAACTCTCCTCCCACTGACTTCAAGGACCATCTGTTCCCTTCGAACCCCCACCCCACCCCACCCCACCCCACTAGGCTCCGGAACCTCTCCTCACTCCACTAGGTCAGCTATGGCCCCGTCCTCTCCAGGTCGCAGAGGGTGTGGGCTTGTGAAATGCAAGGCCAGGAAGAAGCCTTCTTTCCTCTGCTTTCCTCTAAAGGGGGGCAGGGGGAAATAACAAACAATGGGGCATGGGCGGGACGAGTCAATATCTCAGACATTATCCTGCCACAAAGCGCTTGAGGGTCTTCAGCACACGGCCACCAATACTGTTCTATTGGACCAAGAATATTCAAGCAATAACATGTTTGCTTGTACACATTCTGACACGTTAAAATTCATGTCCTGACGGTATTCCTACCTAACGGAAAGTCACCGTGGGCTCTTCCTCCGTCTTCACGGGTGTAAAAATTCACTCTGACAATATTTAAAGGCTGTTGCCAGGTCCCGGCGCCATCTGCCCCTCCAGGGGTGTTGGGGTGGAGTCTCTGCCCTAGTCAGTCCTCAGGATCTGCAAACCCAGTGGCCACCTCAAAAGGCCTGTTAACTGACTTACTGAGAACGACTCTTCTAATTTTTAAAATACAATCCCCACTGCGGCATGGACCTTCAACTGTGTCCCCTTACTGCGTAAACATTCCTTCCCACTTGCACTCCACGTGAGTAGGAAGACAGGGAAAGAAGGAGGGTGGGAGGGATTCTTTAAATCCTAGTAAACATGATACCTTATCCTTTTTATATACAGTTGCATTAAATTTCTTTAAATGCCGAGCTGGGAACTGTCCCAGGAACGTCCCCGGGCAGGGCCAGCCGCCCCACTCCCTCCGTAGGTTTGCACACCTGCATGACTATGAAGTCTCCTGTGGGTCTAAACCCTGGCAGCTTGTGGAAACCCACCCGAGCGCAGCATGAGGACGCAGGGCTGCCTTTCCTCACCAACGCACAGTAGAAAGCTGAGTTCTCTGCCATCTTTCAGGGGAGGCGCCCTCTGGTCTGCCGCCACCCAAACCTGCCCGTGCCCCCACTGTGCTGAGCTGGCAGGTCCTGGACGTTTCATAGCGAGGGCGACACACCCATTCTCCACACTCAGAGCCATCACTTCGGTCACCAGACATCTCTGGCTGCTGGCACAAAACCCACCTATTTCTTAAAAAAAAAAAGACCTTGGCTTAGTTCATCAAAAGAGGGGACAAGGGGCCTGGACTAGGTTTGGCCTAGGAAACATGCAGAGACAAACGCTTTTTAACACCAAGAGGCTTGCGGTGGGGCAGGCTGGCCACCTCGGTGTCAGGGAGGGAGCCAGCGTCGGACAATAACACCTCAGGAGGCAGAGGCGGCAGATGCTGCAAACACCTTCCATGTAAGGCTTTTGGCCGCCCAGCTGGGGCTGGCTGGAAGTCACGGTGCTGACGCCAAGAGTATTTAACTTAATCTCCCCCCATGTAAGCGCTGTGTGAACCCTTTAATCCAGGGGGCCCGTTTCCCTGGAAGAGTCATAATAATGAGAATTTACCTCATACACGAACGTTCCAGTTGCCTTCCTTACCCCGTTATTCTCTTGAATATCCCAGAGACCGCTGACTATTCTTGAAATGGAAGCAAAGGGCAGAGACCATTGTCTACCACCCAGGCAGCCCACTCCTGTCCCTCCAGTATCCACTACACAACCCCAACCAGGTTACTGAACGTGAACACAAAATACCTACAGGTAGAGGCCTTCTATGGATTTCAGTGTTATATACAATTCTGGGACAGGGGAGATGTCAGGCTACCACAGAAATTTGGGAGTCTGTAGCTATACTTACCGCCATGACACTGGATGAGATCACCAGGAAGTGATCTGAGGACAGAAAAGAGAAAAAGTCCAGGACTGGGCCCTGGGACACTCCAATGTGTAGGGACCAGAGAAATGAGAAGGAATCAACAAAGGAGACTAGAAACATTAGACCACTGGTTCTCAACCTTCTGGCCCTTTAAATACAGTTCCTCATGTTGTGACCCAACCATAAAATTATCTTCGTTGCTACTTCATAACTGTAATGTTGCTACTGTTATGAATCGTCATGTAAATATCTGATATGCAGGATGGTCTTAGGCGACCCCTGTGAAAGGGTCGTTCGACCGCCAAAGGGGTCGCGACCCACAGGTTGAGAACCGCTGCATTATAGACAGTGAGATGAAAATAAAAACAGGGTTATGGTACCCTGGACTGTAAACACTTTTTCTTTTAGCAATTTGTTACTTTCTGGGACTACAAGATGCTCCAGCTCATCTTGTAGTTTTCCCATCTCAGCCCTAACATCAGCCGCTTCTTCATTGTTTCCTTGGAGAGCAATATTACCTACGCCTTGAGTGTTGCTGCTGGGATGTCATCGCTCCTAGGCCTTCTCAGCAGACAGAGCTGGGTTATATTTTAACCCAACCTCCACGTGTAGTCTAGCAGGTAACCTCGCACAGATTAACCTTCGTGCGTTTACAACTTTGCTTGGATTAACCGGTAGCCCCACTTAGATCACTCTAGCTAGCATTTATAAGGTCCATATAATGCTACCTTGTAACTTACTGAACAGTTTCACAGAAAGACTTACAGACAGAAAGACCTGGTCCACCGGCACTAGCTGAGCCAACACTAAACACCAAGAACTGCAGTAGAGCCCTGTGGCTCAGTTGGTTGAGCACTGCTCAGTGCACCTGAAGGTCACTGGTTCGATTCCCGGTCAGGGCACATACCCAGGTTGCAGATTTGATCCTCAATCAGGGTGGGTACTAGAGGCAACTGGCTGTTATTTTTCACCCAGATATGTGATTTTCTGATCTTAGGTAACCTCAGTTCACTAGCTGAGTTACATCCCTATTCTGTCATTCTCTGTCTACTTTCAGCCAGGCTGCTCACTACTGACTGTGACACCACCTTGCAAACAAAAATGCAGCCTTGTCCCCCTCCAATTACCCTGTCCGAGCCCCAGGACCAAGCTCTCTACTAGTCAAGACTCTACTAGTTATATTTGAAAGATGTCTTCTCAAAGGACGTAAAATAAATAAATAAATAAAAAAGATTGTAAGAGTAGGGAGTCATTGGCAGGAATGCAATCCAATTTAAATAATATGAACTAAAACCGGGGTTTTAATCCTAATCAAGCCACTCTCTCCCGAGTTTACTCCCCCAGTCACCTTCACTGAGGCCTCTCCCTGAAGAATGGTTTTCTCTGTTTTTCAGGCAACAGGAAGGCAAATGTGGCTGCCAAGAGATTCTGCGCTTACATATTATTGTCTATGTGACTGGAGAGAAAATAGGTCTTTTTCAACTCCCAATTGGTCAGATGAACCAATGGAGGGTAGCAACACAGCCTGGCTCACACCTTCCAATGCGGCCAGGGAACTCTGACACGAAACCACAGAGGATGGGGTGGACAGTTTCCAGATAAAGGGTGAGGATATACTTGTCAACAAATAAAACTGTGCACCAGCACATTTAGATGACTTAGCTCAAATAAGTTCCTAGAAAGACATAAACTATCAAAAATAACTCAAGAAAAAATAGAAAATCTAAATAAACCTATAACGAGTAAAGAGATTGAATTCATAATTTTAAAATTTTCCACAAAGAAAACTCCAGTCCCACATGGCTTTGATCATGAATTCTTCCAAGTATTTAAGGAAGAAAGTGCCAAGTCTTTACAAACTCTCCCAAAAAAAAAAGGAAAACTAGACGAGGAGGAAACTCTTTCCAATTCATCCTGTATGGCCTGATTCCAAAGCTAAGACGTTATAAGAAAATTAAAGTCCAATATCATTTACAAATATAGACACAAAAACCCCAGAAAATATTAGCAAACCAAATCCAGCAACACACAAAGGAGTAATCACCATGACCAAGTAGGATTTATCCCAGGAATCAAAGCTTGGTTTAACAGCCAAAAAATCAATTAATCTAATACACCATATCGATAGAATAAAGGGTAATCCACATGAAAATCTCAGTTTACCTAGAAAAAGCATTTGACAAACTCTAACACCTTGTCATGATAAAAACACTCAGAAACTAGTAATAAAATGGAACTTCCTCTGCCCGATGAAAGGTATCTACCAAAAACACACAACCAACATCATACTTAAAGGTAAAAGACTGCATGCTCTCCCGCAAAAAATCAAGAACAAGACAATGATGTCTATTCTCATCACATCTATACAGATTGTATAGGCAATTATATCCAGTCAAGGCAATTAGGCAAGAAACATAAATAAAAGGCATCCAGATGGGAAAGGAGCAATAAAACTATCTGTATTTTGACATTATTTCATATAGAGGAAATTCTGTGGAATCCACTAAAAACCTATTAGAACTATTAAACAAGTTCAGAAAGGTGGTAAGACCCAAGAGCAATATACAAACATCAAGTGTACTTCTATACACCAGCAATGAACAATCTGAAAATCTGACAAAATAATTCCATTTATAATAGTATCCAAAAAATAAAATACTCAGGAATAAAATTTTTAAAGATGTGCAAACTTTGAAAATTACAAAACATTGTTGAAAGAACCCCTTCACGTGCATGATAATTCTCAGATTTCCCTTTTTCTGAGTGAAGATGCCAAAAAATTGTAACTGCTCTCCTTGACTACATAATCAGAACCACGTTTATGAGAGCACTTCTCTCTCCACATCTACCCTCTTGTCTTTGTGCTTTTGACAATGTACTTCCCACACACAACTAAAAATGCAAAAACTTTCAATGAAGAGTTTTATATTAAGGATCCAGGTTATTTAACATACAGTGTAACTAAAGCAGGTCAATGGTGTGAGCAGAGAGGAATATAGGTTAGTGAGTCAACACTTTTCCAGTTCATCTGAGGCCTAGTTGTCTTTTTAGATGATTCGTGTTTCATTCACATTTATTCAGAAACTAGAGGCCCAGTGGACAAATTTCGTGCACAGGTGGGGTCCCTAGGCCTGGCCAGCGATCAGGGCCTATCGGGGCCGTCTCAACTGGTCCCGATCGGGGCCAGTCCAGCTGGGGCCTGCCAGCTGCCAGACAGGGCCTGCTGGGCGGGACCTGCCAGACAGGGGGAGGGACCATGGGAGGTTGGCTGTGGGAGCACGCTGACCACCAGGTGGCAGCTCCTGCATTGAGAGCCTGGCCCCTGGTGGTCAGTGTGCGTCATAGTGACTGATTGATCGGTCGTTCCGGTCATTCTGGTTGTTCGGTCTTAACGGTCGATTAGGTTTTTATATAGAGAGATGGTTGCTTTGCTCCCCCTCTCATTCCCAACATAAAGGCCATACTCATGAGTTTTTGAAGTTTTCTATGAGGTTAAAATATAAGTTTGGTTTTGATGTCATATGATAAAAGCCAGAGTTAAATCAAGGAACAAAACCAGTAAGAATGTATAAATAAAGTGAGCATTTAAAGTGAAAAAATGTTCATTCCACCTGCCACACATCACCCCACATGCAAGTATAAAAACTGAGTTAAGTTTATATGGTAATTACACTTGTTCTGTGACCTTAGGAAAATCTTTGACTTTCATCTAATTTTTCCACCCATAAAATGGTCATTAATAATATATCCTTTGACTCAAAACATCCAACCCTGTTTGAAGGGAAGAGGATGAACCAGGGTTACCAGAAGCATTGGAATTGCTGTGGTAGACCAGCAGGCTGGGAAGAGCCTTATTTCCCAGGTCTACAGTCAGGAAGCCTTCCCAATGCACACCTAGGGTAGAGATAGATTCTATTCCAGTGAGGTGGGGCTGTGTTTCTCCAAATACTATACACAGACTTAGGTGGTCTCCAAAGTCTATCAAGTATTTTTTTGATAGTATGGCCATTTCAGAGGAAAATGTGATCAAATAATTTTATTTATACAGATTTCAGAAATTTGAAATGTAATATTAAATCACAATTTTCACAGATATCCTGCTAACATTTTAAAAATGTTTTTATTGATTTCAAAGAGAGGAAGGGAGAGAAAGATAGAAACATCAATGATGAAAGAGAATCATTGATTGGCTGCCCACCCCCTACTGGGGATTGAGCCCACAACCTGGGCATGTGCTCTGACCAGAAATCGAACCGTGACTCCTGGTTCATGGGTGGACACTCAGTCACTGAGCCATACCAGCTGGACTAACATTTTTAACAGTCATTATAATTTTTAAAAGTAATACATACATGTCAAAGATTTTGTTGTTTAATTAATCTTGGAGTATTTTCACCTCACTAGCATGCTCCTATTGATGTAATATAGTGCTAGCTGATATACTACTTAAGAATAAACTTTAAAATGGGACAATTTTCTTCTAAATTGGTATCAACTAATATATGCCACCATCATTTCTACAGCATTTAGCAGTTTACAAATGCTTTCAACTTCATTTCAAACACTATGAAGTAGATAGAACTGTATTTTCCCATCATTTAGAAAAAATTAAGTCTCCAACATTTAAATGGTGTGCCCAAGGTTGAGACAACACTAATGCATCTACGGTGACTCCAGCAAAATCTGAAACACACTGCAAGAGAACAGACGTATGACCATTCTTTTCTACAAAGATACATGATTTGAAGAATTTGGTTTGGTTTTTCTTTCAACACATGATGAGGGGGTAATTCCATTTAAACTGCCATCAAAAATCGATTTTTTGTTTTATTATACTATTTATGCATTATCTCAGGCATAATACTATTTAAGTAAAATAATTACTTTATGACAATGCAAAGTAAGAATGGATTTTATTATTTCAGTTAGCCTGCTTCTAAAGTGAATTGTCTTACTAATCCTTCAGAGCCAAAATTTCTCAAGTTTTAATGTGAAAAATAAAAGGATATCAAGCCTGGCTGGTGTGGCTCAGTGGTTGAGCATCAACCTATGAACCAGGAGGTCAGGGTTTAATTCCCGATCAGGGCACATGCCAGGTTGCAGGCTCAATCCCCAGGTAGGGATGTGCAGGAGGCAGCTGATCAATGATTCTCTCTCATCATTGATGTTTCTATTTCTATCTCTCCCTTCCTTCCTCTCTGAAATCAATAAAAATGTGTTGTTTTTTTTAAAGATATCAAGCCTGTCTTAAGAATAATGGACCACGTGCAAACAACTGAGTGTGGAGTTTGGCTCTTTCCCAATAGTTGCTGGATCTTTGTTTGTTCAAGAACAAAATCAATGGCATGTTGTGGGGCATATTTTCACACCATATGCAAATGATTGTAACAGAATATGAAGAATGACTTTCCAAGGCTGAATGAAGCCAGACTGGAATCCTTCTCTGTGGAACATATGTGTGCTCTGTTGGCTGTGTTAGCATCTGAATATAGTCACCAATGAGCTGTCCATCATTTCTGTACAATCCAATACCAGCTGCCAGAGCCTCCTGCACTTTCTGTCATCCTAATGACTTAGCATTGTGAGCCTGTGTTCTCTAAATTCATAGGAGTCAGGTCTCAGGAAATACACCAGCAAGGTGTTAACCTGTAACTTAAGCTCTTTGAAACATTTCATATAGATGCCTGGTGAAAGATATCAACAATACATCCTTCCCATCAATAATAAACCATTATCATTTTTATCATCAATTTTAAAGATCCAGCTTTACTCTTATTGTTTTAAAATTTATGACAAATGTATTTTTTAACTAAGTGAAATTTTGGTTCGCATGTTTCTTGAATACCTATAGGACCTATGCGGTGGGAGAGAGTTGAGAAATATGACATAGGGGCTGGCCAACTATATTCACAAGGAACACTCCATGAGCTGGACCAACTAAAATGCATTGGCAAGTCACATTTTACCAATCCACAGAATTAAAGCAAGTTTATGAACAGAGTTTTCTCAAAATTATGTTTTTCTCCCACTCATTTTCTTACCTTTTTGTTGTTGTTGCTATTGTTAATCCTCACCTGAGGATATTTTTTCATTGATCTTTTAGGGAGAGTGGAAAAGAGAGAAAAATACAGAGAAAAACATCAATCTGAGAGAAACACATCGATTGGTTGCCTCCTGCACGGATCTGCCCAACCAGGGCCCAGACCGGGGAGGAGCCTGCAACCAAGGTACGTGCCCTTGACAGGAATAGAACCCAGGATCCTTTGGTCCACAGCCTGGCGCTCTATCCACTGAGCCAAATCGGCTAGGGCCATTTTCTTACATTTTTTGATGCATGCTTTTGTAAATGAGCATTACCCATACCATAAATGATTAAAATAATAAACTGACAACAAAAAAATTCCTAAATATTTTAATTACATATTTCTCTAATATGCATAAAACATTTTTTTCTACTGGTAAAATGATTCCTAGTCGACAGGACAGAAATAAATATCAAAATATTTTAGTGTAGTCCAGCCAGCATTGCTCAGTGGTTGAGCACTGACCTATGAACCAGGAGGTTAAGTTTTATTCCCCCCCCAGGTTGTGGGCTCCATTCCCAGTGGAGAGCATATAAGAGGCAGCCAACCAATGACTCTCTCTCATCATTGATGTTTCTATCTCTCTCTTCTTCTCCCTTCCTCTTTGAAATCAATAAAAATATATTTTTAAAAATATTTTAATGTATTATGTAGAAAGTGCCATGTGTACTAGTTACACTTAAAAAAATATTTCAGAAATTATCTTATACTAGAAGCCCGTTGCATGAAGATTCATGCAATAGGCCTTCCTTCTTCCTTCCCCTGGCTGTTGGCATAGGTTTTCCTCCAGCACCCGGGATCCAGGCCACAGCGGAGAAGCCAAGCCTCTTCAGTCTTCAGTCTTCACTCTGGCCAGAGCCTTCAGTCTTCACTCTATGCCTGTGTATGCAAATTAACCGCCATCTTTGTTGGGTTAATTTGCATAGTCGCTCTGATTGGCTGGTGGGCATAGCAAAGTGACACCAATTTGCATGTTTCTCTTTTATTAGTGTAGATAATAAAAGCCTCTGTGGCGTCGTGCAACATCATCACAAGATAGCCACCATGACGTCGTCACAAGATGGCCGTCCCCACATCATCACAAGATGGCTGCCACAAATGGTCACCACAAGATGGCCTGCAGGGGAGGGCAGTTGGGGGTGAGATCAGGCTGATAGGGGAGGGCAGTTGGGGGCAACCAGGCCTGCAGGGGAGGGCAGCTGGGGGCAACCAGGCCTGCAGGGAGGCAGTTAGGCATCAATCAGGCCAGCAGGAGATCGGTTAAGGGGGTGATCAGGCAGGCAGGCAAGCAAGCGGTTAAGAGCCAGCAGTCCCCGATTGTGAGAGGGATGTCCAACTGCTGGTTTAGGATCAGGCCTAAACCAGCAGTCAGACATCCCCCAAGGGGTCCCAGATTGGAGAAGGTGCAAGCCGGGCTGAGGGACAGCCCCCCCCTCTGTGCACAAATTTTGTGCACCAGGCCTCTAGTATTAGATAAAAATCTCAACTTCTTCAGGGCAAAAAGAAAATATTATAAAGTAATAAAAGACAAATATTATGTTACAATAAAAGACAAGAAATATGTCACAACAAATACACAAAGAGGCTTTTACAACACAGGAGGAGAAAGAGAAATGACCAATAGCAGATGGAGAAAGGATGAGAACTGGCAGTACGCAGAGGAGCTGCAAATACACAGGTGTCCTGCAAGTCTCTGGGGATTCCTGGGACAGGAAACGGTGAACAGTGTGGAGTAATGACTAGGGCTCATTAGATTCTTCTTGGCTTGTGGTAAATATCTGCCCAGCCTAGTGAATACTTTTTTACTCTGAATCCATGCCCACCAAGCAATCTTCTGATTAATCATTTGTGTTCTCTGGTTTTTATAAACTAAATGAGATGAGCTAAATTGTAAATCCAAATGCATGAATTGGCTCTGGGACTTATACATCACGCTCATTTTAAAAGAAACTAACATGTCGGGGAATTGGGTGATTTGTTAAAGGGTACAAACTTGCAACTAGCAGATAAATAAATCCTGAAGATCTCATGCACAGCACAGTGATTATAGACAACAATACTGGATTATAAACTTCACAGTTGCTAAGAGACTAGATCTTAACTGTTCTCACCCCAAATAAAAGTGATAATTATATGTGATAGAGGTGTTAGCTAACATTGTGGCATTGTATGTTGTAAACCTTAAACCTACACAGTTATATGTCAATTATATCTCAATTTAAAAAAAACTAATATTTTGTAACGGAAATTTATAGATAGTAAAATACCTTCACATTTGCAACCTACTGTGAGTTGACTCCGGAAGCATTTGTCTGGGCCTAATCAACAGTGGATACACTGATAGAAATCAGTTTCATGGGCTTGCAAAGCCAGGAATCACACCCTTTACCACATTGATTCTAAGAGGAATTCGGACACTACTAGGCACGCTCAGAATTTCACACAGGGGCAGAGAAAAACAAGCTGACAGAATGGACTTGAGGGGGTTAAGGTGAGAAATAACAAAATTGCTTTCTGTTTGCAACTTGCTCAGTCCGGCTCATCCAGCAACCAGTTCCACTAGGGGTCAGGCTTTACCTGAAGTCCAAGCCACTCCGAGCCAGTGAGGTGCCAGAGGTGAGCTCTCTCCTCTCTCCCTCCCCCACTTCCTGCCCTCATTCCTCCTTTTCCCCTCCCAGTCATTCATTCCACAGGTGTATTTGAGAAGTACCAGCCTCTACACCAGGCACAGCACCACATGCTAAGGATATAGACATGGAGGCAAGAGCAAAGTGGAGAAGACAACCTCTAACAAAGCCAATTTCCGGGGGGACGGGGGAGAGGGAGGGAGGAGGAGGAATTACAAACCCCATGCTCTTTAACTCAGCCTTAGTTAGAAAAGATAATGAGGACAGAAACTCATGGCCTCTGTCAGCAGTTCACAACTCAAAACAGCAGTTCTCAAAGTTAGGTCCACAACCCGGAGGTCCCTTTGGTGCCCCACTGCTTCCCAAGACAGACTTCCTGATGAGATCGATGGTGATATTACAAAGAAAATTTTAAATGTATATTGTACAGCCCTGGCTGGGTGGCTCAGTTGGTTGGAGCATCATCCCCGACAGCAAAAGGTTGCTGGTTTGATTCCCAGTCAGGGCATATACCTCGGTTTTGAGTATGAGCCCCAGTCAGGCCCATATAGGGAGCACCTGATTGATGTTTCTCTCTCACATTGATGTTTTTTTCTCTCTCCCCGCTTCCTCTCTCTCTAAAATCCATTTTTAAAAACCATATCCTCAGTGAGGATTTTTAAAAGTAGCATAATAAAGTAATGAAGTCTGTCAACAATTGGATGAGTTGCATTAGTGAACCAATATTTTACAAATGATCAGTGCATGATGTTTCAAAATCGTGGGTAAAAGGTCCGATCAAAGTGTGCGACAGATAAAGGGGTTTTAATGTAAGAGTAAAAGAGTTCATTGGTGTGGTTTCCGGTTCCACAGTGGAACTAGACTCTAAGAAACTACTACTCATCAGGTTTGATATAGTATCAGAGAAGAACATGGAAAACTCACTTAAAAGTCTTTTATAATTTCCTCACACCCACACCCCATTTCCAGCACATCTATGGGAGGCTACATTTCCTTCGTATATGTCAAACAAAACATATTGATCAAATGCAGAAGCAGGTATAAGAATCCTCCAATTCTAGTAAGCCAGACATGAAAGAGGTTTGCAAAAATGTAAAATAAGGCCATGCTTTTCAGTGAATGATTTTTGTTTTAGAAGACATAGATTTTTCCTAAAACGTGTTACTTATATTAGCATGTCATGGGTTTATTATTTGTATTTCTAAACAAATTAATATTTTTTTCGTTTCTCAGTTGCAATTTTGAATAGAGTAAATACCAATAGATATCGTGCATAATTTTGAAGCGTGAAAAAGAGTCTGAAGACCCAAAACTCTCAGCAGCACCATCTTAAAAGACGATGGGAGGAAGTGGAGCTTTCTTTTGGCCCTGCCAATGGGGACTTGACAAGTCCTCGGTGGAGTGCGAAGGAGGCTATGGGTGAAGGGTCATTTAATCTGAGGCTCCAAAAAGGAGAGAAAGCTTGAGATGGTTACAAATGGAAAACCAGGAGGGTGCTGGACACGACAGGCTGTCTGGGCTCTTTAGAAGACACCCTTTCTCACTGTTGATGGTTTGAGCAGGGGCTTTCTTGCCTAGAGAGCAGCAAGCCCTCGTGCTGTCCTCCCTGTCCCAGAGCCGTGACTGCAGTAACACATGCAGGAAGCAGCGCCTCGAGAGGGTCTCCAGGTCTCCAGAGCACCCTGCGCCTCAGCTGGCACAGTAGCCAGTAGACAGGCAGGACCCAGTACTGCCTCTGGGTGCCCAGGAGTCCCTGCTGAGAAACTCTGCAACAACGCACCAGCAGGAGGCACTCACTGGCAGCCAAAAAAAAGTAAAATTCAGTTCTTTTTTCAAAAAAAGGTAAAATTCATTACTCTATATTACCAACCTTTGTAGACAAACAATTACTTAGCATACGATGGAACCAGTTGTAAGTGGCTATATCTTCTATATGTGATGAACTATCTCATGGGGAGTAATGTGCATGCATGATGCTCAGGCCAGCTGCTGCCTTGAACACATTAAGCCCGTTTCCCGCAGCTCTTCTGTGCGACTTGTCTCTGGAGTCCAATACAGAGCTGCTAGTATATGCTAGAGTCCAAGGCAATGAGGTGCATCATCGGGTACAGCTTCCATCCTACTTGAACTAGATCCAGATCCTGTGGGCAACCATGACACAACTGAACCATCCTGCCTCCGGAGATGGCTCTCAACTCTAAAACACTGACAACATGCAGGAGCCCCACTGCATGATATAGTTGCACACACAGTGAGTGAGGAGTGTTTTCGTGGACCCGCCATCGTGCTATAGAGTGAGGAGAGCAGGAACATGCCCCTCGGTAACAGGTGTTGCAACATGTTCCACTTGTAGACCGACAGGGAGACTTTCCCCAAGAGCCTCTGGCTGAGTCCCGATTCCTCACTGTATACTGAGCGTGTAAGGCAGTAGTTCTCAACCTTCTGGCCCTTTAAATACAGTTCCTCATGTTGTGACCCAACCATAAAATTATTTTCGTTGCTACTCATAACTGTAATGTTGCTACTGTTATGAACCATAATGTAAATATCTGATATGCAGGATGGTCTTAGGCAACCCCTGTGAAAGGGTCGTTCGACCGCCAAAGGGGTCGCGACCCCCAGGTTGAGAACCGCTGGACTGTAAGGTGTTCGTGTAAGTGGGGTAGGTCCTGGAAGCAACTGTTTAAAATGGCGTGTAATTAACACCTTGCTTAAAAGCAAATGGGCTCTTCAAAGAGGTGCTCCTTCCCCTACATTAATTTACCAGAGAACAGGAGCGGATGACATAGCAGAGGCTACAGCCATGACGGGTACAATTATGGTCTAAGTTATATTGGACACCAAAGGACGCCCACCACATATTATTGTGACAAACTGCCAGGTTACAAAATACTATGCACAGCATGATCCCAATTTCACAAACGATTCATACCCATCTACCTATATGGAAGGGGGGATCATTTGGAGAATGGATGCTGATTGCCACATGGTGTGGGAAAGTGTGAATTTGTCATCTGCTTATTCTTTTTACAATAACATTTAAATTTTTTAAATTTATTGATTTTTTTGAGAGAGGGGAAGAAGAGAGAGAGAGAGAGAGAGAGAGAGAGAGAGAGAGAGAGATTTGTTGCTCCACCCATCCATGCATTCACCGGTTGATTCCTGCACGTGCCCCACCGGGATCGAACCCGCAACTTTACCTTGCTACCCAGCAAAGCTAGAACATTTTAAATAAACCAACGCTGTTTCCAGTTGGTGTTGGAGCAGGAGAGTCTTGCTTTGGAGGGCAAGGCTCCCCACCAGCCGGGCGGTGGAGGGAGGAGGGCAGCGGTGGAGAAGCTCTGGGCTTCCCACCCCACCCGCCCCCACGCAGTCCGGGGTTTAGCGCGGGCGCGGCCGGGCTGGAAGACCGGGTGCGGCGACAGGAATGACGGTCCCGACCGCGTGCTGCTCCGCCCTCCGCACCCGGGAGGCGGGCGGACCGGGGAGGCGGGCGGACCGGGGAGGCGGGCGGACCCGGGAGGCGGCGGAAGAAGCCAGACGGGGCCATGGCGGCGCTGCCGGCGCTGCTGGTCATGGGCGTGAGCGGCTCGGGAAAGTAGGTTTCGGAAGGCAGGGCCGCGGAGGGAGACCGGGAGGGAGCGGAGGCCAAACCCGGCTCCGTGGCGTGTGCCCGCGGCGACCGAAGACCCCGGGGAATCCCCGGCGCTTGGCAGTAAACTGACGCCGGGCACCTGCTCCCTCTCCCCGCCCTCCAACCTGCTCGCCCCGGGGCACCGGGCGCGCCACCGCCTCCTACACCGGGGTCTCCTGTACGTGCCGAGGCTCTAGCGAGAGTCTTTGTAAAGAGGGGCTGCTGGGGCACCGGGGGCGCCTGGGCGGGGCGTAAGAGCTCGCGTGGAGGCGGCAGGGGGGTGGGGAGGCGGGGGGTCGGGGGCGGATGTCAGAAGAGGCGGAGGGTGCAAAGCCCGAAGCGCGGGGGCAAACCTGGTCCCCGGCTCCTGCAGACCTTTGTCGGGCTGGGCAGAGCGCAGGTCCCTCCTGCGAGGCCCTGGGCTTTCTGATTAGATTTTGGAGCTGGATTTTCACCGTTTACCGTCTTTGATTAGCGTTCATCAGCTAAAGCTGGAAGGTGTTACTGTGCGGGGAGGCCCGGAGGGCTTGCGAGAGCAACACCGGCTCCCACAAAGCCTCTGCCCAGCCCCGGCCGGCCAGCTGGGGGCGCTAGCCTTTGGCTTCTTAGACCAACATCTATGCCAGAACTGCCCCGTAGTCAGGTGTATAGTCCAGTGGTCGGCAAGCTGCGGCTCGGCAAACCGCGGCTCGCGAGCCACATGCGGCTCTTTGGCCCCTTGAGTGTGGCTCTTCCACAAAATACCGACTTCTGCGCATGGGCCACGAAGTTTCATCACACTGTACCTGCGCGCCCGCACGTGGTATTTTGTGGAAGAGCCACAATCAAGGGGCCAAAGAGCCGCATGTGGCTCGGGAGCCGCAGTTTGCCGACCACTGGCAGCCTAGGCTCTTGCTTGCTCCAGGTAGGTAGGTTTCGCTCTCCAAAATTATTATGGCATGTGCAGCCTTAAAATAATTTGCGAAATCTTAACAGAAATGAAAATAAAACTGTTGTATGAGTTGAAGAAGTTGAGAGTTGAGAGGTAAGACTGGCGTGATGTAATGGGAGCCCTAGGTCGCGGTTCCTGCTTGTGTGAGCTTGGGCAGTACCCTTCTCGGCCTTGGATCACATCAGGAGTCTTAACCAGAGGATGTGTATGGTTATAATTATGGTAAAGATAGCCATGCACTCAGAGAATATTTATTGGGCTCGGTCCTTACTCTATGTCACTGACACAGTGACCAGGACAGAGAAAACCTGTGCCCTCGAAGAGCTTACATTCTAGTATGGGAGACAGGCAGTAAGTGAGCAAACATGGCATGTGCCGAGTGGTGGTAGGTGCTCTATAGGAAAACACAGGAGGGTACGTGGAACAAAGTGCCAGGGAGAATGGTCAAGGAAGGTTCCTCAGAGGAAGTGGTATTTGACCAAGACCCACAAGAAGCGAGGGAATGAGCCACATTGACAGCTGGAGAAGGCATTGTAGGCAGAGGGAATGGCAAGTGCCGAGACCCTGCGCTGGGTGTCTGTGTGCCCAGCAAGGAAGCCGTGGTGGAAGAGTGGTGGGAGATGAGGCCAGGAAACAACGCAGACGGAGAGGAGATGTGTCGATGGACTGGATGTAGGCATGAGTGAGGGAGGGAAGAGTTGAGGATGATTTCAAGATCTAATTGATCTCATTATTAATTCAGTATTTTTTTCAAAAAATAAATATCTATAGAACAGGGTCAAAAAAACTTCAGGAGTTTAATGAGACCTTACATCCTGCTTTTGGGATGGAGGGATTAGTGGTATCTGGGTGATTATTTCATTTAAATTCCTGGGGAAAACTAAAGTCAGGCCCTAGACTTCAGGGTCAAGAGCATAGCTCCCATTGCTTCAGTATCAGTTATTGGTGTTTTAGTACTAACGGGGCAGCCACCCTTGGATGGAAGAAGGCACAGCGAAGGTTGGGAAATAGCAGTCGTTTGAACACTTGTGTCCTTTCCACAGATCAACCGTGGGCGCCCAGCTGGCTTCTGAGGTAACCTGTTCCATTGCCTCCCAATTACAAGTCCTACTGTGTTGTTTCTCTCTGCTTGCTTCTCTCCCTTTCCCCACCCTTTCTTCTGGCCTGTAGTGGTTTGTAAAACTCACCACAGCGCCTGCACAGGGCTTGTGAAAACCACTGAAGCAATTTTGTCTTCCCCCTTGGTGATTATGAATAGTGATGAGTGAAAAAAGGAGCTGCAGTGCCCATGAGCAGGGATCTTAAAGTGGCATTCCAGACCTCCCCCCTCCTCCCGGGTGGTCCTAGGGCTGCTGGCGGAGAAGAGGGTGGCAGGGAGGGCCACACTGCCTGCCACACACCCCCTTTCCCTTTGTTCTTAAAGCTAGGATGGAGATTCTATGATGCAGATGACTATCACCCAGAGGAGAATCGAGTGAAGATGGGAAAAGGGATTCCACTGAATGACCAGGTAACGCTCGCTGTTTCCAACAAATATTCCAGCTGGGTGGCGCAGGTTGAGATCTTTGCAGTGCTTGGTATAGTTCAGTTCCTGAGTTACGACATGACTCATGGTCAGTGCTCCACAAGCCAGGCACACAGTGGGGCCTCCGCGAATGTTAGCTTTGGCCCCAAATCTCTCTCAACTCAGCATCGGGAGAAATGCGCCCACTCTCTCCCCCAGCTTGGACAAGGTCTGCCAGAACACTTTGTGGCCTAATGTTAATGTGCAGAATATAATCCCTGAAAGGGCCTCCTGCGTAGGGGAGTTCATCTTCCCTTCCCAGGTCCTATCAGCCTGCCATCATCACGAGACTCTGGTATCCACCCCAAGCCAGTGATCTTTGCAAATTCACATCTGGCCCTTTAGAAGCTTCCCACCAATCTCAGGATCAAGACCAAACACCTAAACTCCTAAACATGCGTGGTTAGGCCAAAATGACCTTGACCCACTCCACACTCTTTAGTTGCCATGCACCCTTCACACACACACATCTTCCCTCCCTCTCCGCCCCCCCCCCCCCCCCCCGAGCCACTGTGGCCCCTTTCAGTTCCTCCTGCCGTGCTCCTTCCCAGGGCCTTTGCACCTGCTGGTCGCACTGCCTGGAATGTACTTCCTTCCCCTCCCCACCAAGTTAACCCTGTGCATCCTTCACATCTCAGCTCCTGTGCCACTTCTTCAAGGAAGCCCTCCCTGACCTACTTAAGTAAAACCTCATATAATAAACTGTCTTGGCAACATATCCCTTATTGCCCATGTCCCAGTTGCAACTTGGCATTTGAGGGTGTGAGAATTTGATTAATATTTATCTCTGCAACTAGATTTCACCTCCAAAGGGACAGGGACTGGCCATTTCTCTTCCATTGTATATACCCAGGGCCTGACACATAGTGTCAGAGAATATTTGTGGCGTATTTGTGAGTAAATGAACGAATGAGAGAAGGAATGAATGAATAGCACTTCATTCCCATATGCACCATCATGAGACCATTTCCTAGGGGTCTCTCTCAAGCCACACTTACAAACTGTGGATTTGTTGGCTTAACTAGCCGTAGCCCAGGAGCCACTGTGATGGCAAGGTCAAGGTCCAGGTCCACATTCCAAGTGTGTCCAAAGGACAGGACAGAATGGAACTGGCCAAATGCCCGCACTGCAGTTTTCACTTTCCGTGAACTTGGCTCACGCCCAGTTGTGCCCCCAATCTCTCTCTCCCCTCTGTCCTGCCTTGAAGGACTGAGACAATAAACATTAGTAGGCCTAATTCTGGAGCATTCTAAGGGTGCACTTCTCTTTGCTTCAGGGAGTGCAGCTTGAGTTTGCAATGATTCAAGCCTTGAACCATCAAAATTAAGTTCACATTTAACTTTAGAAGATAGGAGGAGTGAACCATAAAAGAGAGTAATAATTTAAACATAATACTGATAATATGCTAGAGATAAATGTAGATAACCAGACTCTACCTCTAAGCTTGTGTGACCTTTGGCAAATGGGTTAGAGGTGGTACCATTTCATTGGGTTCTTGGGAGGATTAAGTGAGATAATACAAAAAATATGCCCAGAGAAATACCCAAAGCCTTCAATAAATATCATTTTAATTATTGTTGTTGCTAATGTCATGTCTATACAGATATGCATATGTAATGAAAACCATTTCTAGAGTGTGTAAAATGTGCCTGTACCAGTGTTATGTTTCTCCTTAGTGAGTTGTAAATAAGAGTTAAGTTAGCCCGGCCAGCATGGCTCAGTGGTTGAGTGTTGACCTATGAACCCCCCCGGAAGGAAGAGAAAACTTGTCTCAGGAGGATTTCTTTGTGAAACACTGTAGAGTGCTCTAAGGAAACCTCTTCCGTCTTGTCTTTGGAAAAATATAAATTTCTCACAGTGCTTTTATCTGACAGCAGTTCTCTTTCAGGAGGGTTTGAAGAATTGAACCAAAGGGTAGCTGACATAAGGGTTTCTATGAATATCTTATCTCCCTGCATTGGAGATCAGAGGCACCATCATGCAATACAATCAAAGGAGACTTGTAATCATAACAGAAACAGGGAAGACACATATACAACAGGGAGGTTAGATGGGGGAGATATAGCCTGGTATTTTAGGGCAATTTTTAGTATTGTGAAAAGAGCCCCTGGCACCTGAACCAGGAAAATGTTTCTGGGCTTAACTGCCTAGTGACTTATCCCTGGGCCTGGAGTATGGGCTACTTCTCAAAACCACTAAGATCTCTCTGGACCTTAACACTGAGGGACAAAGTTAACGATGTTTCTGAACAAACAAACAATAGCTGGAAAAGTCATTCTGTGTCTGCTCTAATTTCAGGACAGGATCCCATGGCTTTGCAACTTGCATGACATTTTACTAAGGTAAGAGCATCAGGCCTTGGCATACCAGGGAGTCAAGAAGACCCATCAGAAAGTTCAGGGTAAAATATATAGTCTTGAAATCACAACTGACCGATGATAAAAGATCCCAGGAATGGAATGTGTTTCTATCAAATAACCAAACAATGATTTTAATCAGCCACAGACATAGTTTAGCTGGGTTCTGGACACAAACCTAGACAGCTCCACAATTACTAGCTGGGAATCAGCCACTTGGCTTCTATGAGCCTGTTTCTTCATTTGAAAAGGGAGTTAAATAGTTCCTAGTCGCAGATTACTGTGAAGAACTAGCAAGATGAGGCATGAGTAGTACTTAAACCAGTTATCAGTATAAAAGTGCTCAAAAAATGACAGCAGGCTGTGCCTGAGCCATAGCCTACATTCACAGGAGCCGAGACCCGGCACCTTCATAAACTTCCTCCCACGGTTCCATGGGCAGGTCCTCTGAGTAGCCCCATTTAACAGATGATGAACTGGTGGTCAGGGAGGTACATACCTTGCCCAAGATGATTCAGTTCACTAGTGGAAGATCTTTACCCCAAAGCCAGGACTGCCTGAATCTTGACCGCCGTTTTGTAGCACCTTCCACTGGCAGGAAGTAGTACTGGACTCGGCCTAGAATGGACACCTGGTATTTTAAACGTCTTCATTCTTTAGCACTTCCGCCTCCCCCCTTGTCTTTGTTGTTTTTTTTTTAAACAGAGATGTAACCTCGGGACAGCATGTGATCCTAGCCTGCTCAGCTCTGAAGAAAGTGTACAGAGACATCTTAATACGAGGAAAGAATGGTGCACCTCCGAAGTGTGAAGAGCCAGGGAAGGAGGGAAAGCTGGCTGAGGTGCAGCTGCTTGTGGTCTATCTGAGTGGGTCATTTGAGGTCATCTCGGGACGCTTACTCAAAAGAAAAGGACATTTTATGCCCCCTGAGTTATTGCAGTCTCAGTTCGATATTCTGGAACCCCCCTCAGCTCCAGAAAATTTCATCCAAATCAGTGTGGACAAAAGTCTTCCAGAGATGATTGCTATAATTATGGAAGCTCTAAAATGAAACCCAAGTCACTTCCATCAGTGGTCCAGAACAGAACTAGGCATAAATTTCTATCCTGTCCCTGACCATGTTAAAGCATCCATGCTGGTACTGTACTCTAAATTCTAGTTAGGGTGAACAAACCACGATGTGTTGAAATATACTTGTTTGGATGTGATTTTAGGAATTTGTGGTCCTCTTGTCATCATGCTCTGCATACTGGAGGAGAGGGGACTTGGAAAGTTAAGCTTCCACTGAAATTGAAATTCATGTGATCCAATCAAATGATCAGAGGATAGCATATAATCAGTGCTGGAATCATTACCTTATTGGGAACATTCTTGATCAGGCTATATTCCAATAAATAAGTAAAATTTGGCTATCCTTGGAATCCCTTGGAAATTGGTCTTGGGAGCAGAAACATGTCCAAAATCAACCATTCACCAGCAAGTCATTTTACACCATACACCTCCGAATCCTCTGTCCTTTCAGGATAAGTAAATAAAAAGCACAGCTAGTTCACGGATATAAAAAGCAGCAAAAGCCCTAGCCGGTTTGGTTCAGTGGATAAAGTGTCGGCCTGCAGACCAAAGGGTCCCAGGTTCAATTCCGGTCAAAGGCACATACCTTGGTTGCAGTCTCCTTCCTGGCCCTGGACCTGGCCCTGGTTGGGGCACATGCAGGAGGCAACCAATCGATGTTTCTCTCACACCAATGTTTCTCTGACTTTCCCCTCTCTCTTACACTCTCTAAAAAAATCAATGGAAAAATAACCTCAGGTTGAGGATTAACAAAAATAAAAATTTTAAAAAATAAAAGAATAAGCAAAAAATTTTTAAAAAACTGCAAAGATGGCCCTGGGCCGTGTGCTCAGTGGTTAGAGTGTTGTCCCATACACAGAAGGGTGATAGGTTCAATTCCCAGTCAAGGGCATGTGGCACATACCTGGGTTGCAGGTTTGATCTGGCCCCATTTGGGGCATGTGCAGGAGACAACCCATCAATGTGTCTCTCTCACACTGATGTTTCTCTCTTTCTCTCTCCCCCTCTCTCTCTCCCTACCATTCTGTCTCTAAAAAATCAATGATAAAAATATCCTTGAGTGAAGTGTAACAACAACAAACTGCAAAGACGGAATTTGAGCGAATGAACCATGGGACTCGCTGACCCAGTCTGCTCTCCACATTTTACCAAGGCCTCTGTGAGACCAGACTAGTAAAGACATTACATATTGAAGCCCTTCGTTTATTACAAGCTACTCTCCCTTATTTGTTCTTTAGAGTTAGGGCGTCATATTTATTATTTCCCTAGGTGAACTTTATTAAAGGGGACATGAGAAAAATAATTGTTTAAAAAAAGGCATTGAGACTGGTACAGTTGAGTACTATTGCTCTAATGTTCCCATACCTGGCCTCAGGGAGGCCAAGATGTGAGCAAGTACTGCCCTCTGGTGGCCCCAGAGGATGCAGCAAGCACAAACTGCTCACCCAGTCCTGAGAACCCTCTAGCAGCCAAGGGTTATGTTGCAGGTTCAAGGGTGGTGGAATGCTGCTCCCCACCAGCCCTGACCACAACCCTGCCCAGCCTCTGAACTGGGAAGAAGAGGTAGGTGAGAACTGTTTCAATGGTTCAAAGTAAATGCCAATGAAAGATTTCCTCAACCCTGCAAACACCACTTACCACCCCCTCTGGCAGGACTCTCCATCTTGCCCCCCTCCACTGGAAGAAGTTCGGGTTAAACCTTTCCTCTCCTATAAAACGGGGACACTGTTCATTTGAGAACTGAGATAATGCATGCAAAGTGCTGAAACCTGACACACTAACTACTCAAAGATTGGCTCTTGTTATACTTGTCATCCCCAGGTCTGAGGGAGTGTGTCCTATGGCCACACTTCCACTCCTGTTATTCTGACTGTGTGGGAGCTTATGAACTCCTTCAAAGTATGTGAATCTTGAGTCTTCCTTCTTATTCCCTGCTAGGGTCTCCCTCCACCCCTCCCCAACTCCTGACCAGGTCAAATCAGATGTTATAGCAGCATTATTCACAATATCCAAATGATGTAAATGCCCACCAACAGATTAATAAATAAAATGCAATACCATCCTTACAATGGAATTATTACTCAACCATTAAAAGGAATGAAGTACTGACACATGCGACAACATGGATGAACCTTAAAATCATGCTAAGTGACGGAAGCCACACACAAAGGCCACATGCTACATCATTCCATTTATATGAAATATCCAGAATGTATAAATCCATAGAGTCAGAAGCAGACTAGTGGTTGGCAGGGGCTGGGGCATGGGGGTAACGGTGAGTGATTAAGTGGTTTCCTTTCTAGGTGACAATGAGTTGTGAAGGATTTTGATGGTTGTACATTGTGAATGTACTTTAAAATAGTTACAGTAGTTAAGTTCTGTTCATTTATATTAGCAAAAAAGAGAACCGTAAGAGCTGAGCCTAACTCACTAACCTTACCACCATATGCTAGGACAGCAGGCTAGATGCATGCTACCTTTTGGAGAGACTTTCCCAAACAAAAGGGGCTCAGTCCATGTACCTACTTCCACCCTGGCAGCCCTAGGTCTCATGTCCAACATTGTTAGAAATGTAAATTCTACTAATTAGTAAATCAAAAACTCTGAGGATGGGACACATCAAACACCTAAGCCACTCCCCTGCCCTCCTCTCTCCCATTATATTCCCTAGCTTACCTTGCATTCATACCAACTTCCTGCGTTCTAAACACACTGAGGACACTCACATTACAGGGCCTTTTCATTAGTTGTACCTCTTCCCTGGAAAATTATTCACCCTCCCAGATAAATATTTGATGTCTCTATTTAAGTGTCACCTTCTCATTGAGGCTTTCTCTGGCTATATAAAATAAAAACACCTTCTTCCTAAAACCAGCCTCCTTATTACTCTTAATTTTTCACCAAATCACTTGGCATTATCTAACAGGGCATATATGTGTTTTGTTTACTGTCTGCCTCTCTACATTCGACTATGTAAACTCCATATGGACAGAACTTTATTTTATTTGCTGCTCTACTTTCAGCAACTAGAAAAGAATCTGGTACTCAACAGGTTGGTAGCAGTGGTAATGGAAAGAAGTCAGAGTTGGGATATGTTTTGAAGGCAAAGCCTGTACGATTTACTGATGGATGAAAGTGTGATGTTGCCCAGCTGGGTGTGGCTCAGCAGTTGAGGGTCGACCCAGGAACCAAGAGGTCACAGGTTCGATTCCCGGACAGGGCCTATGCCCAGGTTGTGGGTTCGATCCCCTGCAGGGGGCATGCAGGAAGCAGCCAATCAACGATTCTCTCTCATCATTGATGTTTCTCTCACCCCCTCTCCCTTTCTCTCTCTGAAATCAATGAAAAATATATATATTTTTAAAAATAAAAATGTTAACTTTCTGAGGCAATGGTTGCTTATGGTTGATTGAGGAAAAAACAATATTATTTAAGTAACTGATAAGAAAATTTCAGCAGAAAACAAACATGGCCCACCCAAACTGTAAGGTGAATGAGAAAGGCAAAATGCAGCATTTAGGAGTGAAGGCTAAGTAGTTCACAGTAAATAAATCACTGGTTAGCAAAGTTTAGTAAGACTACAGAACTGAGCCTAGAAGGAATGTAAGCTTTATGTAAGCTTAAGACGGATGAAATTCCAGAGAAGAAAATACGATGTGCAGAACCAGGGAAGTAGATCTGCTAAGTATAGTTTTCCCAAAGTGTGTTCACTGGAAATATCATTACCTTGAAGAATAGTTAAGTGAAAGGATGGGAAAGTAAGAAAAGGCTGGATTAAATAACTTTAAACAGGTTTCTTTAATGCAAGACTTCTTGTTGACTTTAACATGTATAATATAAACCTCTAAGAGAGGAAATACAGTACATTATGTTTCCCTGCCTTAATCACACAACCTTTTTTGTTTTGGTTGAGTACATAGATCTGTGACCTAACTTCACTTTTATCACTAACTAGAGGCCTGGTGCATGAATTCATGCATGGGTGGGGTCCCGCGGGCCTGCCCCAATCAGGGCCAATTGGGCAGGGCCAGCCAGGGGGAGGGGCTGCGGGCAGTTGACCGGTCAGGGGAGGGGCCGCAGGCGGTTGGCCAGCTGGCCCCGCCCCCTGGTCAAATTCCTGGTTGAGGGGACAATTTGCATATTAGGCTTTTATTACATAGGATGTTAATGACATTTTTATCTGTCCTATTTTGCTGTAATTTGCCTATTAAGTTAGCATAGTAATAATGTCTCCCCAAACAAAAAAACCCTTATTAACTATATTTAAGCCAACTCAAACTCTAATTCTGAAAAACACAGAGTATCACAAATATCCCACTTGGGATATAAAATCCTGAAATACTATTTTCACCACTCCATTCTCTCTTTTTAATATATTTTTACTGATTTCAGAGAGGAAGGGAGAGGGAGAGAAAGAGAGAAACGTCAATGATGAGAGAGAATCATGGATTGGCTACCTCCTGCATGCTCCACACTGTGGACCAAGACCACAACTGGGCATGTGCCCTGACCGAGAATTGAGCCATGACCTCCTGGTTCATAGGTCAACACTCAACAACTGAGACACAACGGCCGGGCTCACCACTCCATTCTTTATTCAATTTGTAATAATCCAGTATGAGAACAATTTAAGCCTACAGTATTTTAAGTGTCTTTTTAATGCTGTAAGCCTATGTGTGGGAGGCAACCAACTGATGTGTCTCTCTCTGTCTCTACCCTTCCATTCTAAAAAAAAAAAAAATCAAAGGAAAAAATATCCTCGGGTGAGGATTAATAACAACAGAAACATGCAAAATCATACCACTGCAGCAGCTAAAAGGTACTGAAGAGATCACCAGTCCAGTCTGCCACATAGGCCCCATCACTATTTTTATAACAAAGAAATCGTGATGCCTTTACTCAGTCAACTAGTCAGGTATCAAAAAAAGCAAAAGTGCCCAGGTCACCTAACATTCCAGTACAGTGTATGGACATATTTTAACTAGAGAAACTTTAAAAATTAATAAAGAATAATCTAAAACATGATAAAATCTGAGGTAAATCAAGTCTTTAAAATACATGGTCAAAGAAAGAAATTTTTTCCCCACAAAAGAGGCAAGACAAACGAAATGTAAAAGCTAGAGATTTATTGTTATTTTGTGATTAATAACTGCCAAATTGGTTATGACACTATCCCACACTGTATACCACCATTTGCCAGTACAAGATTTTAAACCAGACTGAGGCATAAGGCAGACAGAGCAAAGACACATGAGTAATCCTGAACAACTTCTTCTAGCCATGCCTCCACCTTGACCTTCATACAAGTTTTCCTCCTGGGGAAAGTGTCAGAACAGTGCATGGCTGGTGGGCAACTTGACCTCTTAACCCTTTTTAATAGCAAGCAACTTACAGAAGTAATACAATTCAACTTGTATTTCCTTTGATTTTATTGGTCTGAACTCATTTTGGGTAACTTGAACATTTTAATTTCCTGTACATGAGACTACAATGACCTAAGAGAATACTGAACCAGAGTCAGCCAAATATATTACTGACCCAAAGTTATGTTTAATTGGTCCTAAAGGAATGTACCACACCAACAATTTGAGAGTTAGGCAAACAGAACTTCTCTGAGGAGGAAAGAAAAAGGCTGTAGAACAGCCAAATGTATTCAACATTGTTAAAACGGCTCTTGTTTATCACCCCTGAATGATACCTGTTTACTACATTATATGCACAGAAATCCTAACAGAACCTTGGTTACACCAGTGTTATTTAGGCTGGCCCACTCCAGGATAGATCCCCACCCCCTCCCCCAAGTTCCCCTCTCTGAGGCTCTGAAAAGCACAATATTTACCTATTTCTTAATAAACTACCGAAACACTTCAGAAACAAGTAGCTCACAAATCATTTTAAATTCATGTATTGCCTGTGCATGAGAAATCTGATAAACCCAAAAGATACATCTATTTTTATATGGCAATTAAAAATAACTGAAACATCAAGACACTTTCAGTGAAAGCAACATTTCAATTACAAACTGTAATGCCTGTTAAACTACCTATGGGAGAAGCTGAAAAGTCTTAGGCAAATGCACTTTTGGGTTATATTACAGTGCTCCTTCTGTCTGCACAAAAATTAAGGTAATTTACAATTAATCAGTGAATGTTGAGACAATGTTACATTATGTTGTCTGTACAATTAAATGTCCTTAAAGAGATAACCAGAATCAGCTTTTCTACTATATAGTCAACAAACCTAACTGGCACTTTTGCTGAAAGATGTTTATCAAAGATGCTGTAAGATTCTACACAATTAGGAAATATTTAACTTTATTTCCTTATCTTTACTTTTTTATTTATAAGTTTTTTCAAGATAATCTACTGCTGTATGTTTCTAAAAATGCATTCCCAAATGTGCATAATATATTGTATACAAATAAAGTAAAACTGTCAGTAGTGTAAATCTTACAGCATTTTGTTTGCAAAAATACATGCCAAAGTCACAATAAGGAATATTGTAACCACAAATTATAGAGTGCAAATGATTTGCTTTTTTTAATGCTTTTATTCTACATAAATTACTACCATAGGCTAATGTTTAAAAAGCAAATAAATTGGACAGATGCAGGACAAAAATCTGTTCACCCACTACAAAAGGTGAAGTTTTTTTTAAAAATTACAATAAATGCAGAAGTGTTTGATGCATGCAGTAGCCTTAAATGAAAAAGCATTGATTCCCATTGTTCCACAAGAAAAATAAAACCACACAGAGAAACCCACATTATCTTACTGTACTCCACCTTAAAATGCATCATATTGGGTTTGTTTATAACAGCACAGAATTCCAAAAGTCAAAATGAAATAAAGCAGGTATTTTAAAGATTTAAGAGCCGTTATCAAAAATAAATTACATTTTTTTCAAGATACAGAAATGCTGCTATGATGGCTGGGAGCCCAGTAATCTTTCAATAGCCGCATTGATATCACCTCCTGTTGCGATCAGGGCTTGCAAGTTTGCTTCACGGTTCAAAAACCCCATTGCACTGAGTTGTTCCAGTTGTTGCTGAAATCTGACTTCTGGACTCTGTAGCTGTTAAGGAAAAAAAAAAATTAACCAAAAGTCTAAGCTACAAAAGCACTGGCCTCTCTCTCTCTCGAAACATGTTCAACATATTTAAAAGACCTCTAGCACTTTATTTTGCTAATTTGTACCTAAACAATCATGTCAAATAGATCACATACTTAAAAAATTTTTTAATAAACCTCAACCATTCTTTACATATATTTAAGAAGCTCATAAATAAATAATAGAAAGTCTATATATGCAAATAGCTTAGAATTAGATTACTTATTTTGTAGCTATTGACCAACTGGGTAATTATAAAAGCCATGTCCTTGTGTATAAAATTTTAAAGTTCTAATGAGGCTTATTTCTTCACTGGCCAAAGTCTTCAGAGAGAGTTCCAGTTTCAGGCCCACAGATTTCTGACAATTCAGCTGTGTCATATCTTTCTTCAGAAATGAGGTTAAGACAAAAACACATAAATGATTAATCAACCCTGGCCAACCTGATAATGGTGAAGTCTATAGATTATTCAACTTATATAACTCTTTCCAACAGCTAAAATCTTTTTTCTTATCAAGTCCATGAATTTTTACTGAGCCAGAGCTATGCAAGTTACTGAGGATACAAATACCTGTGTTAGATAAACCCTGTTCTGTTTATTGTATTTAATAAAACTTGAAAATCAGAAAGCATGCTATATTTTTGCCAGGCAGAAGTTTGGAGGTAATCGACCATACCAGATTTGAACTATAATCATCTTTGTTCAATGGCAGATTCTTGGTAAAGCCAATAAATACTTCCAGATACAAGAACATTATTATGAGCCCGCACTTTTTAGACCTATTTGTGAGGTATATTCATGTAACACCAACTTACCACAGGAAGTAGTAGTGAGGTAGTTAGGATTTTTTAAAATCTTTTTAAATTTTTTCAATTGCAGTTGACATACATTGTTGTATTAGTTTCAGGTGTACACTCCAGTGATCAGACATTATAAAACTTAAGTGATCATTCAAAAGAATCTCATACCCACCTGACAGCATATAGCTATTCCCTACCTGTACTTTACATCCCTATGACTACATTATAACTAGTTTGTATTCTCAATCCCTTCACCTTTATACCCATCCCCCCTCCCATCTGTCAAAATGTTCTCTGTATATGAGGGTTTGTTTTGCTTGTTCATTTGTTAATTTTTAGATTCAATTGTTGATATTTATTGTCATTTTATTGTTCATATTTTTTATCTTTTCTTTTTTTTCTTCTTAAAGAAAAAACATTTCATGTAATACTGGTTTTAACTCCTTTAGCTTTTCCTTGTCTGGGAAGCTCTTTATTTGACCTTCCATTCTAAATGACAGCTTGGCTGGGTAGAGTAACCTTGGTTGTAGGTCCTTGCTTTTCTTCACTTTGAATATTTCTTGCCATTTCTTTCTGGCCTGTAAAGTTTCTGTTGAGAAATCAGATGACAGTTGTATGGGCACTCTCTTAAAGGTAACTAACTGCTTTTCTCTTGCTGCTTTTAATATTTTCTCTTTGTCTTTAACCTTTGGCATTTTAGTTATGATGTGTCTTAATGTGGGCCTCTTTGGGTTCATCTTGTTTGGGACTCTATGCTTCCTGGGACTTGTATGTCTATTTCTTTCACCGGGTAAGGGAGGTTTTCTGTCATTACTTTTCAAGTCATTTTTCAATTTCCTGCTCCTACTTTCTCCTTCCAGCACCCCCATTATGCAAATGTTGGTATGCTTGAAGTTGTCCCAGGGCTCCTTACACTTTCTTTTTTCTTTTTGCTGTTCTGATTGGGTGTTGTTTCCTTACGTTCCACAAATTCTTGATTTTGATTCTCAGTAGCCTTACTCTACTGTTGATCCCCTGTAAATTATTTTTTATTTCAGTTAGTGTATCCTTCATTCCTAACTGATCCTTTTTTATATTGTTGATGTTCTCACTAAGTTCCTTGAATTTCTCAATAAGTTCCTTGAGCACCATTATAACCAGTGTTTTAAACTCTGTACCTAATCGTTTTTTCTTGCTTCCCATCATTTAGTTCTTTTTCTGGAGATTTCTTCTGTTCTTTGTCTCTGCATTTTGGTTGCTTCCCTGTGTTTGTTTCTATATATTAGATCTGCTGTGTCTCTCACATTTGGTAGAGTTGCCTTGGGTAGTGGTGCCCTGTAAAGCACAGTGGCTCAGCCTCTGCAGTCTTCTGAGCTGGGCACTTCAGGTGTGCCCGTCTGAGCTGTGTGCACTGTCCTATTGCAGTTGAGCCTTGATTTATGTTGGTGTCACTGGGAGGGGTTGACCCTCAGGCCAATCACTTGAGAGGACCAGCTGCTACTACAGTGGAAGAGCTGCTGTGCCAAGATATCCCTCCTGATTTTAAACGACCGCACATAGGTGTGGGACCAGCCAGTGCTGTGATTCTGCTCCAGGTTGCTGTCCCTCCTACCAGTCTTCATGTGCTTCTTTAATTCCTTAGTTGTAGTACTTCTGATCAGCTAGATTTCA
The DNA here is from genome assembly GCF_964212035.1 of Myotis nattereri. Taxonomy (NCBI): domain Eukaryota; kingdom Metazoa; phylum Chordata; class Mammalia; order Chiroptera; family Vespertilionidae; genus Myotis; species Myotis nattereri. The sequence goes on from NC_138087.1 coordinate 49,642,563, forward strand.
GGTGGTTCTGAATGATTATTCTGTATTAATCATTTACCTAAGCTGCCATCTTGACTAGAAGGATTTTTTTTTTAATCAAAATACAGACTAGATTATAGTTGTTCAGGAAATTATTTGGGATAACCAAGTTCCTTATTCTTCCCTGACAAACTTTTATAAAATGAACATCATATTATAAAAAGCCAGTGGCCATAACGCCATAATGACCAAATGACTGGTCACCAGGAGGTGCATTGATGGGTCCAGTGGCGGTGGTGGCGTAATTTCGCGCACTGGGCCTCTAGTATTTAAATAATTTTCAAATAGGGACTCCAAAAAAGAATGAACTTTAAAGACATCTTATAAAAAATAAGGCAAAATTTTAGCATTTCTTCTCTACAACTAAAATGTTTTAGTGTCTAATATAATATCAAAGTTAACAATTTTTCTAAGGCCTGCTTTAGAATAAATATTCTTAAGACTGTACCTTGAGATTATAATCTGAACCCTAAAAGACTGCCACTTTCTTTTCTTTCATTTTCTTTTGAGAGGGGGAGGGAATTTCTAACATTAAGGCATGTAAAGTGTGAGCAGAAAAGAGTCACTACCTGAGGATTTACTGCAGCAAGAGCCTGCAGCATTTGTTGGATAAACTGCTGGTGTCCAGGTTCCGTGGTTCCTTCCGTGGGTCTTGGGTTTTCACTAGGGGCAGAGCTAGAGCCATTGGTTCCTGAAGAGCCGCCAGTGCTTCCTAATGTCCCCAGGCCAGGAGAAAAGCTAGGGAAAGCACAAATTGGTAGTAAACCTAAATTCCTGGAGTTGTATGTCTATTTCATACAAGAGGCCAGACCAGGGCAGCTGGTAATAAATCAGTAACATTTTAACATAATAGTAGCCAAGTTAGACTAAGTGAGAGCTTTTTTTAACTTTGAAAGCTCTGTCTTAAAAATAATCTCAGCAGTCCTAGCCTGTGTGGCTCAGTTGTTTCAGCATTGTTCTATGCACCAAAGGATCACAAGTTCAACACCCAGCCAGGACACATGCCAGAGTTTGGGACTCGATCCCCAGTAGGGGGCATGTAGGAGGCAGCCAATTGCTGTTTCTCCCTCACATCAATGTTTTTTTCTCTCCCTTTCTCTCTCTCTCTCAAAAAAAAATATATATCAATAAAAATCATATTAAAAAATAAAAAACTATCTCTTAACAAAAGGCAAAATGATATTAAGCCTAATATTCTCCAAGAGAGAAAGTAACTATCATACACTTTCATAATCTTCCCCAAATAAGCCTACCCTGGGATGAGGCCAGGTGCTTCCGTTGCTAATGTCTGCAAACCCTGTTGAATCTGCAACAAGGCCTGCATTGCTCTAGGGTTTGACATTGCCGATAATGTATCAGGATTCTGCATCTAAGGAAGAAAGAAAACCAGTGGTTATTGAGGGATTACAATCAGTGAAGGTAAAATTCAAATGTTTTCTTTGCTATGTTTTTGGAGAAAAGTAAAAAACTGTACTGTTAAGACACTGATAATCCATAATTTCTTTCCCAAAATAAATACAAGAACCTCCTCTCTGAGAGCAAACCTAGTGTGCACATTTTTACTACATCTCCTCCCAAATCCATCATGAAAACCAATTTTTCATAATAAAAGACAATTAGGAGATCCTCTGGAAGCCACACCTGTTCTCCTTCTCCAACGGAAGATGAAAATATTATTTCTAAGTGACAACTCCAAAAGGCAAAGTTAATGTAACATGGTAATATGGTGAAAGCCACATATTCCTCCTGACCAAGTGTTACCTGTTGCTGATGTAACAATTTTACCAGTAAACTACACTCTAAAACAAGTTCCAAATTTGAAGTTAATACATATGTCCTGAGTTCAGCTTCACTACTTCCAAATATACAGCACCTGACTAACCAATATAGATAGGCTTGCATCATTTCAATAGATCAAGAGCACTAACGAATCTTGGATAATGTTTTACATGCCTGAGAATCATTTACATAATATTTAACAGACTGAGAACTACAAAGACTAAATAACTTCATAACACCAAGACTGACTTCTTTCCTATCTTTGTAAGTAATAAAATACCATGGCAATCTCAAGTACTTTTCAATAATAAAAATCTTCCTTATATGACAACGACTATTTTAATCCTGCTAATTCCGAGTTAGAGGAAATGAGATTTACCTCTTGAAAAACAGGCATTCTATTAATTTGGAGGAAGTAAAACTTTACAAAGAAACCAAACCTGCAAAATAGGATACGGTACCGCTTTCCAATTACTCAAGAATAGTTAATGTATAACATGACACAATGAAGCACTTCAAAGTTAGTATAATGAAAGAAAATGGTTTATGCATTCACAAAGCATTCAAAATCCTAAATTCTCAAAAGCAAAAACAAAATGGTCCTTTTCTCAGAATTTGTTTAAGAAATCAAGCAGACCTAGCCAGTTTGGCACAGTTGGCCTGCAGACTGAAGGGTCCCGAGTTCAATTCCAGTCAAGAGCACATGCCGGGGTTGCGGGCTGAATCCCAGTAGGGGACATGCAGGAGGCAGCCAATAAATGAATTCTCTCTCATCATTAATGTTTCTATCTCTCCCTCTCTCTTCCTCTCTGAAATAAATTTTAAAAATTCATATTAAAAAAAAAAGAAATACAAGCAAAAACAAAATATCAGCAATGAAATGGGGCTTGGGTAAGATCAAGCTGAATTCTCTTTGAAATGATAGCATTATCAGACTTTATTCTATGTTTTGCTATCAATCAAAGAGCAAAGAAAAATGTTTATCAACAAACTTTTTCAAGCAAACCATTACTGAAGATAGCTAGCATCTTTTCTTACTCACTTGTTGGAGGAAAGTTGGGAGCTGTTGTCTCATTTGTTCTTGAAGCTGAGGATTTCCAGCAAATAGGGGATTATTCAGCATCATCTATGGGGCAAGTGTTCAAACAATTTTAACTGGAAATAATTGAAACAAGTAATGTACCTTGTTTAATAGTCTATCTTCCCCCAAGTGCCTAACCTGGCACTTAAAAAAAGAGGAAGGTAGAACATGAATAAAAAAGGAAGGGAAGATACTGTCCACAAGAATGATCTCCAGAAAAAAAAAAAAAAAGGGCATCTTCTCTCTCAATGAGAATGGTGATCATGATAATGACATGCAATATTCTAAAAATTAAAAGCAATCATTCTTAAGCTTTTCTTTGAGCAAAGGTGAGTATCTGCTCTTGAAGGAGAAATGGGAATAACTGGCATTCATAGGGATACATATTCTGCTACACTGACAGAATAAACAATACAGGAAACTATACTTGGCTTGTTTAGACACCTCGACACACAAGTGGCAAGCACAGAGAAAATCCAGATCTGGAACCACTATATCTACCTGCCTACTATAAAACAGCTGATATCAGGGCCAGAAAAGTAACAGCACAGAACAGCAACCACCTTGCCAGAGAAATGGAGCTGCTAGGTGAAAATCAGCCCAGGACTAGCATCAACAGATCTCTGAGGAAAGTATTAAAATACTTTAAGACCTGAAAGATGTAAATCCATTTGAGAACACCAAGATTAGCCTCTGGATTTCACCTCACTATTACCAGAGAAGAGAAAAGTATCATGTTGCCTAACCTTCAAATAGGTATTAAAATTAGAAAGTCAGGGTCAATATCAACATGATGCTAGATACCTGAAAATAAAATTACAATACACAATCAGCATAACCAGAAATGAATTCTCATAATTTTAAAAGATAACTTTTGTATTGGTTTTTCTCCAGAGTGAAAAATCAACTAAAAATAATTTGCTGTTAGTCTACTTACTGGCCTAAATTTGGGGGAAGATGATCCTTGCCCTCAACTAGTTAATCATATTTGAAATAATTATATGTAAATGTTGGAAGTAGAGAGAATTCCTCTCTTCCTCCTTTAGTTTAATCTATTGTTGCAAAGTGGATTAGGTAATTTTTTTTTTTAAGTGTATAAAACAGGCCCTGGCTGGTTTGGCTCAGTGGATACAGTGTCGGCCTGCAGACTGAAGGTCCTGGGTTCAATTCTGGTCAAGAGCACATGCCCAGGTTATGGGCTCAATCCCCAGTAGGGGACGTGCAGGAGGCAGTCAATCAATGATTGTCTCTCATCACTGATGTTTCTCTCTCTCTCTCTCCCCACCCCTCTCTTTTCTGCTCTAAAATTAATAAAAATATATTTTTTTAAAAGTATATAAAACAGGAAGAAGTCAATGTTTTATGGATAAATAGTATTTATTTCAAAGTGACCAATGAGTTCATAGTAAATAAAGTAATACCTGCTATAGATCAACAAACCTGTTTCTTTATTGGCTCCAGTCAAATACTTTATTATTATAAACATATTAATGAAGTTTATCACATTTACCTTCCAGAATTCATGTTATTTGAAAAAGCATACCACCTTAAACTTCTTTGTTCTTTCTCAGAAAATCATATCTCATTTGATTAGGATATTTCTCCTAACTTACCTGTTTACATAATAATATTTTTTACACTCAGACTTTTAAAAAATATCTAAAAATCAAAATCAGAATAGAGAAGTACAAACTTAATCACCAGAGTATATGGTAAATGTTCCTAAATTTTCGATAATAAAAGGCATCCATATCTAGCCTACTTTGTCAACATTTTGCTTTAAAGTGAAAATACAGTAGAGGAAAGTGCTCAAGTAATTTTATAAATGTAGAATTGTTAGTAAAAATAGCTGGGAATGTGCCTGTTAAAGTCAAAATTTTAAAGCAAAATGTACATTCAATGTTAATTATTAGTTAAATATACATTTAAAAACATACAACAGTATCACTTTACATACATAATTCCACTTTTAAGTGCAGTAATCACAGTAAAGTGTGGCATTTAATACTTATATATTCAGTTTGGCAATTTGCATATGAATAAAACAATATTTTATAAAATATACCTACACTATACAAAATTAAGAGTATATAAAAATTCACCCCAAAACTTGTTCTCTATTTCTAATTCCACAAATTTTAAGAGGGCAGAAGTTATTGCTAAGGATTATAGTTTAAAGATATGTGCTATATACTTGAGTCAATTAAGACTGCAGACTTTAGGAAATAAAAACCACTTCATGCCCTAACCGGTTTGGCTGAGTGGATAGAGCATCGGCCTGCGGACTCAAGGGTCCCAGGTTCGATTCCGGCCAAGGACATGTACCTTGGTTGCAGGCACGTCCCCAGTGGGGAGTGTGCAGGAGGCAGCTGATCGATGATTCTCTCTCTCTCATCGATGTTTCTAACTCTCTATCCCTACCCTTTCCTCTCTGTGAAAAATCAATAAAAAAAAAAAACCCACTTCCTTTGACATAATGATGAAAGTGATTATCTTTAAAAGCGTCTAAAGTTTTAGAAATGGAAATAAACTATAAAGGAAACTATTTTAAATTTCCAGCATTCTACAGAGGCTGTTTTTAAAAAAATAGAAAATATAATTTACAGGTGATCAAGTCTTGTTTCATATTCTCTAAAATTTTCTAAGACCAATGGTCCTTAATCTAGGGACACATCAGAATCATCTAGGAAATGTAAGGGTTAAACAAAGAAAAAGATCCAATGCAGTTATACCAAAACTTCTCAGGATGGGATGTTCCCAAGGTGATCCTTCATATTCAGCTAGGGTGGAGAGCCACTAACTTTTTTCCTTATGGCCTCTTTAGTAACAAGTTAGGAAATGAATAAAGGACCAAGTATACAAACTTGGTGGTATTGGGAGAGTGAAGCGGAAAGGGAGAGATCCATCATGGAAAGAATGAAAACACCATTCCCACAAATCTCTCTCTGCCTGTAATAAACAATTTAAGGCTATTTTATAACAGCCATTTGAAAATAACTATTACTCAGAATCTGTGTGATCTAATAAATAAAAGTATTTCAAATGTATTAACACTGTTCTTAATTACTTTCAAGACTTACATTTTACAAAAGGAAGCAAATCAAAACTTTTGTATTCTTTTCTTAAATCAACATATGTATATACAAAGTTAAACCTGTACTTCTAGCCAGTGAATGGCCAAGGTGAAGCTGCAAAGTAGCTTCAAAAAAGTAGATGCACTTTACCTACTTTTCTAGTGTGTTAAGGTAGCACACAACACAAATACGACAAAATCACAATTATTTTATCAGGCTGTTTCAATTCACACTGCACAGCCTTTTCAGTACAATTACAAACTCACCTGTGCAGCAAGGTCAGGATTCTGGCTTAGTGACTGCATCATGCTCCTCATGTAAGGGGCAGACAACATGTTTTGCATAAGTTGTGGGTTTTCAGTTATTTGCTGCAACAAGCTCTGCATTCCTGGTGTGTTGAACATACTAGCTGAAAGTTTGTTTAAAAAAAAGATCACATTGTATCAAGGAAAAGATATGTAGACAAAAGTGAAAGTTTTAAAACAATATCATATACACTGTGCATTTTAGCAATCACTGATGAGAAGGCATATTACTTATCAATTGAATAAATAATTTTAAAACTAAGATCTCCAATACTACATGGCTAAATATATACCAATAAAGGATAATTTATGGATTTTAAACATTTTGGTTGCATTCACAGTAGAATCACATCTAATGGAAAGGTTAAGTTCTATAGTCAATTTAAGTAAAAGTTGGATATGGTCAAAATTACTATTGAAAAATCCCATAAAGTGAGGAAATCTGAGCCAACTGTTCCATTCCACCAGGATCACTTAACTAGAATCACACTGAGCACTCAATATGCTCACACTTAGTAAGAAGGAAGGCTTCTCACCAACAAAATAGTAAGATGGACTCCATCCCATTTTCATTGAGTACTGACACTCACTGATCAAAATGGCAGATACGTTTAACATTTCAGAAATCAGAGAGCACAGTGACTAAGGGTAGTGTCTGGAGTAAGATTACCTACATTCAAGTCTAATCTAATTATGTAATCCTGGGCAAATTATTTGGCTCCTTCATACTTTAGTTTCCCCACCTGTAAAAATGAGGTAAATACTATCTACTTCATAGGGTGGCTTTGACAATTAAATTTGTTAATGTGCTCCAGCAGCATTTTTGGGGGACCTCAGAACAAGTGCAAAGAACACTTCTACCATTTCAAAATTCATTTACCTGTGATTGAGGACTATCACCTAACCTTCAATTAGAAGTGAGTAATCTGCATGACATGCTAAAAGCAAAGAAAAATCCTATAAATGATTTCTAACTGATGAATATGCTGTTAAAATCATATGCTTCTGGAAAATAAATACATATAGTTAGGCCTCTGTATCTGAGGGTTTTGCATCTGCAGATTCAACCAACCACAAATTGAAAGTATTCAGGGGGGAAAAAATCCAAAAAATGTCCTAAAAGCAAAACTTAAATTTGTCATGCACCAAGCACTATGCTCAATCAATGTGAATGAGGTGATGTGCAGGCATGCTCTATATGTAAATATAGGTTATTTGCAAACAGTATGCCATATTATATAAGGGACTTGAGCATCTATGAATTTTGGTAGCCAAAGAGGGTCCTAAAACCAATCCTCTGTGATGCCAAAGGACTATATTTAAGTGAAGTAAGTAAAGCCTCATTATATATCAGTATTAAGAGATGAACATTTGTAGTTGATTCTGCCAAAAGGAAACTGTGTGAATGCCAAGGAAGTTAATGTCATCCCTAAAAAATAATTCTATTCCTATCACTTGTAAATATGTATGAAAAAATATTATACCCAATTATTGTATTTTTAACTCCATCATTTAAAAAATATTCCAAAATTTTGTTTTCTCTCATAATGGAGTATTTTCCATTTTGCCTCTTGACCTGCAAAGAGGTCCTTTACTAGAAAAATTTGTACCCATTTTAAATAGTATCAAGCCATTACATTAAAAAAAAAATCTGAGTAAAAAGTTGCAAAACTGATTTTATTGGTTAGACAAAAGTTGTTACTGTAAAAAACCATGCTATAGTAGAAAAAACAATCCACCTATCAGGAAATCTGATTAAATTGTTGTTCTTGTTGGCTCTAAAACCTTTAAAATGTGAATAAAGTATCCCTCTCAAAAGACTATTAATAAAAATCAAATAGGCAGTAAGTAAAATGCGGAACAGATGATTTTTTAAAATTTAAAAATGGTTATTCAGATATTAACCAGGTTTAGTGTAACAATCATTTTATAATATACAAATATTGAATCGTTACATTGTACACCAAAAACATGTTATGTCAATTATACCTCAATTTTTAAAAGTGGTTATTACTTCAATTTTTATAAAACCCGTATTACATCCAGAAATGTTAGCCACTGTATTCTACCACTGTGACCGCCAATTACTTTCCCTATTCTGACTTCTTCCCTAAATAATGAATTTTTAAAATTCTTCATCCAGCATCTCACCTGTGCACTTCCTCTGCTAAGACACAGGGATCTTTTAAATCAGCGGTCGCCAACCTTTCGGACCTTGCGGACCACCGGCTGGCGACTGCTTTTTAAAATGATATCCAGTCCCTCTCATCTTAGGGAAGTGGCCCCATTGCTTTCATTTCTTCTCATTTACATGCCACGTATTAGGACTAAAATCATCACTCTGGCTACTGATCTTAGTAGACTAATCTTACCATGTAAATATTTGAATAGTTGAGAAAAGGACATCCATTTATTGAGTCTAGTCTACAGAAAAAATAATCAAAAGTAAATTCTTAATCTGTTCACACACTAGACTCTCCAGCAGCTTTATACACTGATCTTAGCCCCACTGTGGAAGGACTGAGATTAATCTCTGGGAAACTCATTTTTAACAAACCTGGCAGGTGCTCTGATGCAGCTAGTTTAGCATTGGTCTCAGGACTAGATTTTGAGAATCTACTGATCTAGAGTGTAAAACCAGGAAACATGTGCTCTAGTAATGAATACATAAGTAACTGTATTCCCTAGGCACTTCAGTTTTCCTATTAGTGAAATGAGACAGCTGACCACCTAACTTCTCCCAAACCATCTTATGAGAATGCTAACACAAAACTGCCTCTGGAAATCCTCACTACTATACTGCACACAACTAATCATTATATATTTAAAACTTTCTTAAACCGCCCCCCCAAAAAACCTTACAACATGAAAAGCTACTTGTCACACATACACAAAAGCACAAAGAATAACAGCATTAAGAAAAGTTTGTTTTATTCAAATAAGAACAAAAAAGTGTGAGTTGTTATAAATATACCTCCTACTCCAGGTCCCAAACTTGGTGCAGAACTCTGCCCAGCAGTGCTGCTTGCAGTACTACTTCCAGTGCCCCCCACAGCGTTGGTGGTGCCAATGGAAGCTGATGGACTCTGAGAAGCCTGTGGAGCCCATGGATTGGGTAATGGATCTCTATTTTCTGTACGGGAAGGTTGACTACCTTCACCTGAGGACGTATTGCTCACTAAGGAAGCAAATGGATTACCACCAAACTGTAATAAAAACAAACACACACAAAAATTTTTAAAAGAGCTTTAGTTTTAAATAACAGATATGGAACTTTTTTTTATTTTCAAGAGAAAGAGAAGAGAAAGAAATATCATTTTGCTCCACTTATTTGTGCATTCATTGGTTGATTCTTCTATGTACCCTAACCAGGGATTGAACCTACAACCTTGGCGTATCAGGACAATGTTCTAACCCAGTGGTTCTCAACCTTCCTAATGCCGCGACCCTTTAATACAGTTCCTCATGTTGTGGTGACCCCCAACGATAAAATTATTTTCGTTGCTACTTCATAACTGTAATTTTGCTACTGCTATGAATCGTAATGTAAATATCTGATATGCAGGATGTATTTTCATTGTTACAAATTGAACATAATTAAAGCATAGTGATTAATCACAGAAACAATATGTAATTACATATGTGTTTTCCGATGGTCTTAGGGGTCATGACCCACAGGTTGAGAACTGCTGTTTTAACCAAATGAGCTATTCAGCCTGGGCCAAATATAAAACTTTCTAATGAAAATCACATTCCCCATATAAAGGTAGCTCTCAATCACAAACATATTTGTTAAAACAGGAGCTATCCCTTAGCCTGAGCCTTGGAGCCAGTGTTATCACCTGTTCTTGCGCAGCACTCAGCATTGGTTCCTGAATATCTGTGTACATTCGCCGTAAAGCATTGTATCCCCCTGGAATGCTTTCCAGATTACTCAAGGCTCGGTCCTGGTTTCTCATCATTTCCTGCATCATTGCTGGATTCCTGGCAAGTTCCAACGTCTACGGAGAAAATTTCCATTAAACAAAAGAAGGCACTAAAACATACATGAATTACTTTAACTGTTAACTGCCACAGCTAATTTTTTCAAGTTTACCAATTCTATGAATTATCACTCAATATATAAATCAGAAAACTATTTTAAATAATTCCTATTGGATTTCACCTCAAAAAGCAAGCTAATATTCAAATAATTAAAGAAACACTTTGTTATAAGTGATTCCCATCTCCTGAACTGAATTCTTGTTTCTTAAATCTACAGGATAACTGTTTATAAAGATCTTTAAAATATAGCAGAAAATTTAAAGTTCAAAACAGTCCAAATTAGTGCTTTATTGAGTTTTACTTAACAAAGATTAGGATTTCCTTTTTTAGCTTAGCCATATATATAGGACAAGCTTTTTAGGCATAAAAAATTGAATAATTAAGTAAATATATCCTAGCTAAATGGACTGAAAGAGCATTCCACATACTTGTCTCATAATATCTGGGTTATTCAGCATATGACTAATTTCTGGATTTCTCTGTATCAACTGCTGCATTTGTGGATTGGCCATAATTAACTGCCTCATCAGGTCAGGATTTGAAAGCATGCTCTGGACAAAGGGATTCTCCATGATCTGGACCATCATTTCAGGATTGGACATTAGTTGCCGCTGCATCTGGCTTTGTAGTTCAGAGAAGTTGGTAGAATTCAAACCCAAGCTACTTAGACCGGCAAGTCCTCCAAGGGCACCTAAGGGGATAAAGGGGAAAAAACACATAAATAAAAGTCAGAAATTTTACCATTAACAAGACTGTGCACCATTAACATAATGAAGATGCAAAAATATTAACTGAATCAATAATCCAATCCAGAAAACCATTCAAAAGCAAAAATGTAATTCCTATTTCATATATACGTTTAATTTCTATAACTGAAATTAGCCAAAAATGAATTCACTCTGATACTTAGGTTTAAGTAATAAAGCCATCAAATATATATTCCAAATACAAAACTATACAGTCACATGTCACATAACTGCCATTTTGGTCAACAATGGACCATATATACAACATTGGCTCCTTAAGATTATAATGAAGCTGGAAAATTCCTATTGCCACCAACCTCTAGGGGAGAAGAAGTTGCTAGAGTTTAAGGTCTGTAAAAACACTTGAGCAATGAGATTTAGAGAGGCTCCAGATGGGTGAAGACATCTACATGCTATTAGGGTGACATGCAGAGAGGGGGCATGGAAGCTTAGCATTGTCCCCGAACCCTCATACCTTGCCCGATGATTCTTTTCCATTTGTCTAATTCTCAGCTGTACCCTTTATAATAAACTGATAAACATAGTAAAGTGTCTTCCTGAGTTCTGTGAGCTATTCTAGCCAATTATCAAACCTGAGGATGGGTTGTGGAAATCTTCAATATAGCCTGCCGGTTAGAAGTAGAGGTGGTCTGGAACTTGGACTATTATCTGAAGTAGGAGCAGTCTGAGCCCTTTAACTTGCAGGATCTGACATTAACTCCAGGTAGGTAATATCAGAATTGAACTATTGGACACCCATGTGGCGCTGGAAAATTAGTTTGTGTTAAAAAAAAAACACAAAAAACCGCCCTGACCGGTTTGGCTCAGTGGATAGAGCGTCGGTCTGCGGACTGAAAGGTCCCAGGTTCGATTCCGGTCAAGGGCATGGATGTTGGTTTCGGGCACATCCTCAGTAAGGGGTGTGCAAGAGGCAGCTGATTGATGTTTCTCTCTCATCGATGTTTCTAACTCTCTATCCCTCTCCCTTCCTCTCTGTAAGAAATCAATAAAAAGTATTTAAAAAAATAAATAAATAAGTAACAATTTTAAAAAACCACACCCCAAAATATGCCTAATGGAAGAAATGAAAAATATGCACTGGATTATACTTCTAACAATGTCTTTGCAGAAAACTAATTTAAGTTTAGCAATTTACCTATAAACTCTGGATAGTGCAGAGCTGCTGCCAATCAATGAGAGAAAAAGCCAGGACATATAACAGAATGAAATCATGGAGAAACAGTAGATGCAAGAGGATGGTAAGTGCTTATCATAACACATTAACTTTGTAAATTTACATAATCAACCAAATGCATTCATTCCTCACTTACTCAGCACTGCCTATATATGGCTTGTACTGTGCTACATGTTGGGAATAAGGTGACAAGAAAGACACAAGAACTACCCTCAGAACTTAATCTAGACAGACAAGAAAAAAAAAGCAGAATAAGAACTTAAATAGACACAGGATATTATTTATGGCACTATCTAAAAAGGATGGCTGCTTTCTTACAAGACGACACTCAAAGAATTTGGAGAATAAATAAGTTGGCAAGAAGACGTGGACAGCATTGCGAGAAGATTTAATACTAGGCACAATAAACATTATATACAACAAGTATAGACATAAATATTGTAAGTATTGATGTATTCTTGAAACAGAAAAAATACAGAATGACTGGAATGGCACATAGCAGTGCTCACTAAACATTCAACCTGTAGCCTTGTATTTCTTTTGCAGTTGGACAGTCCCAAGTGACTAGTTACAGCCAAAGGACTATAAGAAATGATGGGTATCACTTCTGGCCAAAGTACAGAAGGTTGTGTCTTCTGTCATGTTCCAAGATGGCAGAATTACATTAGCTTGAGTCCCTGAAGACTGTAGATGAGGCCTCACTGACCAGTGAAAAGCATGAGGAAAAGCTTTGGAGCAGGAAATTAAGCTTTGTGGTAATAAACCGCCAAGTTTGCGGTTATCTATTACCACAGGGTAGCCTATCCTGACTAATATAATTATTGGGAAGTGGTAAGAAATGAGGATGGAGAGACAGATAAGGGCTAAAACAGAAAGCAGAATAGTCACTTAAGTTGTTCTTATTCTAATAATAACAATATGGAAATGACTCAGATTTAAAACCACTACAGATTTAAAAAGTTGAGAACCTATAACAAGTAGTTAGCAGTAATTGCCTATGGTGGAAGAAAGACATTTATGGTTCAAGAGATTTGGTAGGAGAGAGGTAGTGGTTTGAGGGGCAAGATAATTTGTATTGTTTTCCTTTGCTTTGTGAGGAGACACATACAAAAGCTGAAGTACTTAGAGCAGTGGTTCTCAACCTGTGGGTCGTGACCCCTTTGGGGGTCGAACGACCCTTTCACAGCAGTCACCTAAGTACATCCTGTATAGCAGATATTTACATTACGATTCATAACAGTAGCAAAATTACAGTTATGAAGTAGCAACGAAAATAATTTTATGGTTGGGGGTCACCACAACATGAGGAACTGTATTAAAGGGTCCCGGCATTATGAAGGTTGAGAACCACTGACTTAGAGAATATCAGGTAATAGGGTTGACTATACTGCATAGAGTTCAGAAACTGTGTGGGTTAAGGTACAGACCTGAAAGTCACCAGGACATACAGTTAGTATAATATCACTCAAAGAAAAATAAATAAAAGTAAAAGAAGAAAGACAAGGCAGAACTCTGGAGAACAATACCAGAAGGAACAGAAAGAGAAGAGACCTAGAAATGAAACAAAAAAGAAAATGGTAATATCATGGGGAACACTGCATAAAGTATGACTGGCTAACCACTACATGGTACAACTGAAGTTAATTTTTATATATAAAAGGCTAAGTGTCTATCCTTCCCTCTGACTGGTATCTATGACGCGCAATGACCACCAGGGAGCAGACGCTCAATGCAGGCGCAGCCATGATGCACACTGGCCATTTAAAAATAAATGTCACCACGGACCTGGCGCAAACAAACCAACACTCAGCTCCCCCCAATTGGGACACAGGCCCCACCACCACCCTGGAGCGACACCCCACCAAATTGCAGCCAACACTGCCAAGATCCCATGGTGCAAAATGCAGCCCACAGCCCAGCCCAGAAACGGTGGCTGTGGGCGCCGGGTAATGACATCACGTAGCAATGCCCAGCTTCCTCTTTCTAGTGACTAGCCTCCTTGGAGTTTCTTCAGCCCAGGAACCCAACTTGCTTTATAGCCAGGTGCAAACATTTTACAGTCCAACCAAATGTTTGTGAAGCATTTTCCTGTGCCTCATCTCATTTGATTCTCACAGAAGTCCTGGAGTAGGTAGATAGGAGACTTGGTAGAATCCTATTTTCTTTTCATTAGCAAGACAACAGAGATTTAGAAAGTTTAGAAACTTGACCCAACTGAAAAGAGGAAATGGTGGAACTTGAAAATGACTTCAGGTTTTTACACCAGGTTTAGCCTGGTCTGCACCCTCTCCAATCTGGGACCCCTAAGGAGATGTCCGACTGCCGGTTTAGGCCCGATAAGGCCTAAACCGGCAGTCGGACATCCCTCTCGCAATCCAGGACCACTGGCTCCTAACCACTAACCTGCCTGCCTGCCTAATGCCCCCAAATGCCCTCCCCTGCCGGCCTGGTCACCCCAACTGCCCTTCCCTGCCAGCCTGGTCGCCCCCAACGGCCCTTCCCCCGCCAGCCCAGTCACCCCTAACCCTCTGCCAACCTGATCTCGCCCCTAACTGCCTCTCTCTCAGCCCACACCGCCATGGCTTTGTCCAGCAGGAAGTCAGACCTCCGGAAGATAGCCAGTTGACCTGGTCTAATTAGCATATTACCCTTTTATTAGTATAGATGGCCAGTGCGCATCATGGCAGCTCCTGCATTGAGTGTCCGCCCCCTGGTGGTCATTGTGCATCATAGCTACCAGTCAGAGGGAAGGACAGACACTTAGCATTTTATATATATAGATAGATTATTGACTATATTTCCTATGCTGTACTTTACATCCCCTTAACTATTTTGTAACTACCATTCTGTACTTCTTAATCCCTTCACCTCTTTCACCCAGTCTCCCAACCCTCCTCCCGTATACAAATTTTTTTATAATGTCATTTTGAGGTACTATACTTGTCATACAACTTAAGAACTGAAAGAAGCATTGAGCCATATCTATCTAGTTCTACTTTTGTTAGTTTCAGAATACGTTTCCCCCCACCCCCCAAAAAACCTTCATAGAACCTCAGTATATAAAACTGATATAAATAGTTTGGGCTTATACAGGAGATCTTTAACCACTGAGCTTGCTCCCAGGCCCTGCCCTTTTTGTGTGTTCAGACAGAAAATCACTACAACATTGTGATCTCTTTGTTTTATAAGTGAGAAAATTATATTTAGGATCTTACCTATGATTAACAATCAGCTAATCTTCCTTAGATTCAATTATGCACCAGGTGATCAGATCAGGTATACATATACTACCTTGTTCATTATTTAAAAAAAAATGTGTCACCATGCCCTGGTCAGGTAGCTCAGGTGGTTAGAGCATCATCCCAATATGCCAAGGTTGTGGGTTGGATCCCCAGTCAGGGCACATACAATAATCAACCAATGAATGAATAAATAAGTAGAACAACAAGCTGATATCTCTCTCTCTCTCTCTCTCTCTCTCTCTCTCATCAATAAAAATGTTAAAAAAATGTTAATGTGTCACCTATTGACTATTTAACTAAATGTAAATGTAAGCTTACCAAATATATCTATATTCCCAACTACTTTCTTAATACCTACAACAATTACAGAAGCTATAGAAATTTATGTTGTTGTTAAAGTGACTTCATGTTTAATTCTGTCATTTTATAAAAACTACCCTGTGAAGAAGGAAGTTTTTTTTTCCAATTCCTATGAAAATGATTTAAGACACTTACCTAAACCAAAAGGGTTGCTAGGGGCAGAACCAGATGTAGAGTTACTATTAGGAGCTGAAGATGTAGTAACATTACTTCCACTAGTATTTGTTTGCTGGGCTGAATGATCCTGAGACCTAGGAAAGATAATTAATTCATGCTGTGAACAGTGAATTATTTTTAAAAGAGCCTCTGAAATTTTGACACCCATTATAAAGAAAAAGTTTTCAGGCTAACTCAAGTTTTCATAAAGTAAATAAATACCCTGAGGTAACTATATAAAAAGAAACATAGTAAAACCTTACAAAAACCAAACTATACTTCAATTGCTCCTCCTTGAGTATAATATACATAAATATTTCATGACTTTCAATCATATTGATTATGTAAGAGAGGAAAATAGGTCACCTCACAGAAGAGAACCAACCACCCATCACAGCCATAGAGTTCAAATATAGCAACTTTTTATCTATCCCCTTCTATGTTCTTGAGCATTGAGGGAGGGTTAGTTTTTCTCAGACTCTTGAAATTGTTAAAAGTAAAAATAAAGAGACTTCACCAAAAGAAGGTTGAAAAATCAATAAAAGCAATAACTGATTATTACTTAATATTAAGTAATAAAATGTTTTATTAGAAATCTATTCCTTCTGATACCAGTTAAAAGTTCTGAATCTCACTCACTTTAATTGATTCTAAAATGCACATTTTTAAATTTTAACACCTCTGAAATCAGGATCTGTCTTACAATTGCTGGCAGACAGACAATTATTATGCCTGCAGACACATGTTCTATATAACTTCAACTGAGTGACTGAGCACCCTGTTGTACCAGACAGGTTGTATTTACCACAGCAGTGGTTCTCAACCTTCCTAATGCCGCGACCCTTTAATACAGTTCCTCATGTTGTGGTGACCCCCAACCATAAAATTATTTTCGTTGCTACTCCATAACTGTAATTTTGCTACTGTAAACAATATGTAATTATATGTGTGTTTTCCGATGGTCTTAGGCAACCCCTGTGAAAGGGTCGTTTGACCCCCAAAGGGGTCGCGACCCACAGGTTGAGAACCGCTGCCATATAGAGTGTCTTCAGAAAGATTATACCATTACTTGGTACTAAAATGAAGTTTGTGCATACATAAAAGCACAGAAACAGGAATAGAAGAAATGAATTTCATACCAGTGAAACAGGTATCTGCTGTTAGGGAAAACCAGAATAAAAATTTACAGAATGGGTATCAATGGCCTGAAAGAAATTCCTGGGGAAAATACTGTAGCACCCTTTTAAGAACAATGGTGCACCAACTCAATTGAGAGTAGAGCTTCATCCCACATGGAAAAATATGGGAATGGATAACTGAGACCAAGGGTGACTCAAAAGGCTCTAACTCAACATGAAATAGTGATAGGAAGGCTTTAATCAATTTATTTCATGTATATTTTCTTTGTATGTATGCATAAGAGTAATATAATAAATACCACATCCAAATAAGTCTAAAAGAACTCTTTGACAAGGTATAAAATAAAAATTTTAAGCGAAAAGAAAATATCTACTTAATTGGCAGTATTTTTTCTTAGCGATACATAAAATACAGGTGCCTCTGAAAAATTGATGGTGCTGCCCTAACTGGTTTGGCTCAGTGCATAGAGCATCAGCCTGCAGACTGAAGGGTCCCGGGTTCGATTCTGGTTAAGGGCACATGCCAGGTTACGAGTTCGATCTCCAGTGAGGGACATGCAGGAGGCAGACGATCAATGATTCTCTCTCATCACTGATGTTTCTATCTCTCTCTCCCTTTCCCTTCCCCTCTGAAATCAATATCTACACTAATAAAAGAGAAAAATGGTAATTGGCGTACAGCTGCTACCCTTTTCATTGGCTAATCAGGGCTATATGCAAATTAACTGCCAACTAAGATTGGCAGTTAACTGCCAACAAGATGGCGGCTAATTTGCATATGTAGGCACAATGCAGGGAGGCAAAAGGGAAAGCAGGAAGAAGCCCCCTGCCACTGACAGTGATCGGAAACCCAGGGGGGAGCTAAGAGCTGGGGGGCAGGCCCTGGGGCCGCCTTTGCCCTGCCCCCCAGCCATGATCGGAGAATCAGGCGCCTTTTCCGCCCTGGCCAGTGATAGCAGGAAGTAGGGGTGGAGCCAGCGATGGGAGCTGGGCACGGTCGAAGCTGGCAGTCCCAGGAGCTAGGGGTCCCTTGCCTGGGCCTAAAGCGAAGCCCACGATCGTGGGGCCGCTGCAGCTGTCAGTCCCTGCTGCCTGGGCCGGAAGCCTCAGCCAGAGGCGTCCTGCAGGGGCAGGGGCGGAGCCCGCGCGATCACGCCCCCCCCCCCGCCCCCGCTGCCACTGCAGGTCCCCGCTGCCCAGCCGGACGCCTAGGCCAGAGGCGTTAGGCCTGGGCAGGGGCGGAGCCTGCAACCGCGGGGAGCTGGGGGTCCCCTGCCCAGGCCTGACACCTCTGCCGGAGGCCTCAGGCCTGGTCAAGGGGCCGATCCGGTGACTGGTGATCGGAGGGTGATGAGGGTCAACTCCTCTGGCCGAGGCATCAGGCCTGGGCAGGAGGCTGGGGGTCCCCTGCCCAGGCCTGATGCCTGGGCCAGAGGCATCAGGCCTGGGTGGGGGGCGGAGCCGGGGATTGGGGGGATATGATGGTCCCCTTGCCCAGGCCTGAAGCCTGGGTCAGAGGCGTCAGGCTTGGGCGGGGGGTGGAGCAAGCGATCAGAGGGAGATGGGGATCCCCTGCCCAGGCATGATTCCTGGGCCAGAGGCCTCAGGCCTGGGCAGGGGCCAGAGCCAGTGATCGGGGGGAGATGGGGGTCCCCTGCCCAAGCCTGACACCTCTGGCGGAGGCGTCAGGCCTGGGCAAGGGGCCGATCAGGCGATCAGAGGGTGATGGGGGTCTACGCCTCTGGCCGAGGCATCAGGCCTGGGCAAGGGGCAGAGCCGGCAATCGGAGGGGTCTAGGGGTCCCCTGCCCAGGCCTGATGCCTGGGCCAGAGGCATCAGGCCTGGGCTGGGGGCAGAACCAGTGATGGGGGGAAATGAGGGTCCCCTGCCCAGGCCTGACACCTCTGTCAGAGGCGTCAGGCCTGGGCAAGGGGCCGATCCTGCGATTGGAGGGTGATGGGGGGTCAACGCCTGAGGGCTCCCAGTATGTGAGAGGGGGCAGGCTGGGCTGAGGGACACTCCCCCCCCCGGACCCGCCCCCCGAATTTCGTGCACCGGGCCCTAGTGTGTATTTATATTTAAATTGATGGTGCCTTAGAATTAATGAAATATGGTTATAAATTTGTGCCAAGGAAATTAATGATCCCTGATCTTTGTCCCAAAATCTAAAACAAAAAGCATACCTAAAAATATATAAATCTGCTTGTTCAGTAATTAAAATAATGGCTCATATGGATGAATCTTCTAAAACAGCGGTTGCCAACCAGTGGTCCGTGAGGTCTGAAAGGTTGGCAACTGCTGGTTTAAGGAAACCTTTGGAGCAGCAGTCGCCAACCAGTGGACAGGGACCACTAGTGGTCTGTGAGGTCCGAAAGGCTAGCAACAGCTATTCTAAAATATCAAATGTGTAAGCATTAACGTTACTGAATTACGGCGTTTTTTAAAAACATATAAATTTTAATCCACTCAGTTAATGACAGAGAAAGCCCTTTTAAGCCAAGACTTTTATTTCTAAAGCATTTACTTGTGGTTTAAAGCTTCTAAAAACATACCTGTTTTGTGTTTTGATGACAAGGTGAACAGTAAGTCCGTCATGAATTCCATGCTGACTCAGTGTATCTTGATCTTTTAAAATTTTTCCAGCAAATATCAACACAAGTTGGTCGGTATGTGATTTGAACCGTTTAGAGATTTCTTCCTTGAACTAATAAGATAAAAATATGTATTACAGGTATTTTCATAACATCATCTCATCTAGTTTCTTAGAAGAAAAACTTCAATGAGTCCCTTTCTACAAATACTGCCATAATTCAAACAGTATAAAAATGCATCTTTTCTGTGTATCTTGCCCTTAGTGGGGAAATGAGTATTACCACTTCACTCATCTTAACACAAAGGTTTTATCTTAGGTGTACATATTCAATCTTCTGCTAAGGCATAACAATTCATTTCTTTACAATATCCTTATTCTTTTTATATCAGTGGTGCCAAATGGAGTTCAAAGTACACATAGTTCTTACCAAGTTTACAATAAGCTATTCCTCAGATTTTTAACTCCAGCCCTATTTTTTTCTAGTTATTTAGTATACACACACACACAGTATGTTGGCGCCAAGATAAAGTGTACA
This sequence comes from Myotis nattereri, assembly GCF_964212035.1. Classification (NCBI taxonomy): domain Eukaryota; kingdom Metazoa; phylum Chordata; class Mammalia; order Chiroptera; family Vespertilionidae; genus Myotis; species Myotis nattereri. Next base: position 49,662,830 of record NC_138087.1, read on the forward strand.
GTTGAATATATATTATTTGTCTATTATACTGACTTTCCTCCTCACCTTTTTCACTCAACATTAACAAGCAGTATTGTGCAAATATAAAAATATAAAGCAAAAAATTCCCCTGAAAGAGAACAGTCCAATGAAAGAGGCAGTCAAGTAAACCACAAAGTACAGAGGCAGCACAAAGGGCAGTTAGAGAAAGCTTTTGAGTGAGAACTGAAGAAAGATTAGGAAGTAGCCAGGAAAACCTGAAGAAAAGCTTCAGAAAATAACATGCAAAACCAGACAAGAGAAAAGAACATCATACTATATATATAAAAAAAAAAGCTTACTTATTCTAAGCTAGATCAGTGTTTCTTTCAAACCTTTATCAAAAATCACCTGTACACTTAGCCTTTACTCCACTGTCCAAATCAGGAAACCACGGAGTGGACCAGGGAATCTACATTAACAGATTACTTCAGAGAACCAATCCGAATTCAGGAAATAATCACATCTCCCATCATCCCACAGAAGTGGAGCTCCATAGATAATGACACTATCACCAAGAGGGTGTTTTTGAAAATATAAGGGGTATTTCTGATTGTCACAGTAAGTGGAAAGACATCTTATATAGTATCTGAAATTTTATAAAATTTTGCACAGGTGGGGAAGGGGACGTGTAGAGGGATATACACAAAACAACATAGACCATATGTCAATCACTGCTGAAAATGAGAAGTGGCCCAGCCGGCGTGGGCTCAGTGGTTGAGCATCAACTAATGAACCATAAGGTGATGGTTTGATTCCGGTCAGGGCACAAGCCCGGGTTGCAGCTGATCAATCTTTCATCACTGATGTCTCTATCTCTCTCTCTTCCTCTCTGAAATAAAAAAATATATATTTTAAGAAAATATGAGAAGTGCATGCAAGTTCATCACACTTTACCTTTGTATATGAATAAAATTTTCCATAATCAAGTTACACACTCAATGTAAGCAACTAGTTTTTTAAAAAAAATAAAGATAATGCAAAATTATACTGCAGCATATGCTTTCCAACTGATTTTTCTTAATTTATCTGAAATTATGAAATATAGCCCTTTTATCTAAGATAAGCAAATTTCAAGTAATTTTTAAAAAATCTTTGTAGAACACTATTTGCATGATATTCTATATAGAAAAATCGGTCAAACCATTTAACTATTCTCCTATTACTAGACATCTCATTTCGCCCGCTGGTAGCTACTAGAAATAATGTAATGAACAGCAGAACACATGATTTTATAAAAACTAAATGAGAATGTATATAAAACACAAGTATCAGGTACACAGGTGGTGGTCAGTAAATAGTAGTTACTATTATGCCAGCTCTCTTAATTCTCAATTCCTGTGAGACAGATGGTTTTTAATCCCATTTCAGATACAGAAACAAAGAAAGGTCCCATATATCCCTCTCCTCTCATAGTGACACAATAATAACAAGGATTCAACCTAGTTAGATTTCAAGGACCAATGTATCCCAATTAACTATATTCTAATTCTTATGTAAAATGAGGGCAATCTAGATTTGTTTCTTAACATTAAACTAAGAAATCCTTTTCAGAATCCTTGATATCACTTGTCATTCCAAAGTAAGTGATTTAATTGCCTAATTTACAATTACTAGTATTTTAGCATATTTTAGGATTTGAAGGTAAGATGCTAGATTGAAGACACCTATCTACTCATATCCTTTTGAATCCCCACTAAAACAATTTAATAAAAGATTTTATAACTTTATAGAGATATAACTTACAATTTTGACCATTTAGGGTGTACAATTCAATGATTTTTGGTATATGCACAAATGTATACAACAGTGATGGCGAACCTTTTGACCCTGGCGTGTCAGTATTTTGAAAAACCCTAACTTAACTCTGGTGCCGTGTCACATATAGAAATTTTTTGATATTTGCAACCATAGTAAAACAAAGACTTATATTTTTTATATTTATTTTATATATTTAAATACCATTTAACAAAGAAAAATCAACCAAAAAGATGAGTTTGCGTGTCACCTCTGATACACGTGTCATAGGTTCGCAATCACTAGTACAACCATCAATGACCACAGTCAATTTTACATTTTCATCTTTTCAGAAAGAAACCAGTACTCTTTAGCTATCACCTCCTTTCAGCCCATCACTCCAAGCCATAAGACACTACTAATCTACTTTGTCTCTACAGATTTGCCTATTCTGGACATTTCACATAATTGCAATCATATGCCTTATACAAGGTCTTTGTGACTGGCTTCTTTCACGTAGCATAAAGGTTCATCCATATTGTAGTATGTATCACTATGCCATTCCTTTTTATGGCCAAATATATATTCTACTAGAGGCCCGGTGCACAAAAATTTGTGCACTGGTGGGGGGTGGGGGGGGTCCCTCAGCCTGGCCTGTGCCCTCTCACAGTCTGGGACCCCTCAGGAGATAAGGACTTGCTGGCTTAGGCCCGCTCCCGGGTGGCAGAGGGCAGGCCCAATCCCTAGGTGCAGCCCCTGGTTGAGCTCAGAGCAGGGCCAATTGGGGAGTTGGGGCACCAACCCGTCATGCACAGATCAAGGCGGATCGGGAGGCTGCGATGCCACCCCCAGTCACGCTCAGGGTAGGGCCAATTGGGGCGCCGCCCCCTGTCACACTCAAGGCAGGGTCAATGGGGAGGTTGAGGCGCCACCCCATCACATACAGAGCAGGGCCAATCAGGGAGTTGGGGCGCTGCCCCCTGTCACGCACAGAGCAGGGCCCATCAGGGGGGTTAGGGCTCCGTACCCTTTCACACACAGAGCAGGGCTGAACAGGGGGGTTGGGGAGCTCCCCCCTGTCACGCACAGAGTAGGGCCAACAGGGGAGTTGGGGCACCGCCCTGTCATACACAGAGCAGGGAGGATCAGGGGGTTGGGGCACCGCCCCCTGTCACCCACAGAGCAGGGCCGATCAGGGGGTTGGGGCACTCCCCCATCACACTCAGGGCAGGGCCGATGGGGAGGTTGCGGCTCCACCCCGTCACACACAAGCAGGGCCCATCGGGGTGGTTGGGGCGCCGCACCCTGTCACAAACAGAGCAGGGCCGATCAAGGGGTTGGGAGCTCCCCCCCTATCAGGCACAGAGCAGGGCCGATCAGGGGGTTGGGGCGCCTTCCCCTGTCATGAACAGAGCAGGGCGGATAGGGAGGTTGTGGCCCCGCCCCCTGTCACACACAGAGCCGCAGGGCGATCAGGGGGCTTGGGCGCTGTGTCCGGTGACGCTGCTCCAGGGGCCAGGAGGCCTCGCTGCTCCGCTGATCCCGGTGCCGGGAGGCCTCGCTGCTCCGCTGATCCCGGTGCCGGGAGGCCTCGCTGCTCCGCTGATCCCGGTGCCGGGAGGCCTCGCTGCTCCGCTGATCCCGGTGCCGGGAGGCCTCGCGGCTCCGCTGATCCCGGTGCCGGGAGGCCTCGCGGCTCCGCTGATCCCGGTGCTGGGAGGCCTCGCGGCTCCGCTGATCCCGGTGCTGGGAGGCATATTACCCTTTTACTATATAGGATAGAGGCCTGGTGCATGGGTGGGGGCCGGTTGGTTTGCCCTGAAGCGCGTCCTGGATCAGGGTGGGGGTCCCGCTTGGGTGCCTGGCTAGGCTGAATGAGAGGATGATGGCTGTTTGCAGCTGGTCACACCCCCTTCAGAGTGGGGGTCCTGCTTGGGTGCCTGGCCAGCCTGAATGAGGGGATGATGGCTGTTTGCAGCTGGTCACACCCCCTTCAGGGTGGGGGTCCCCACTGGGGTGCCTGGCCAGTCTGGGTGAGGGGCGAAGGGCCGTTTTCAGGCTGGCAGGTGACTGAACCTCCCAACCTCTCCTATTTTTCTTTTTCTTTTTTTTATTCTGGGATTTATTTACCTTCTATGGCTGTCACTGGAACTGAGAGCCGGCTTTAGCTCTGAGGCTCGGCTCCAGCTCTGAGACCTTGGCTGCTGAAAGCAGGTATCTGGTTTGTTTGGCTTCTATAATTGAAACACTGTTGCAACTCCAGCTCGGCCTGCTGGCTAAAAGCATGGGGTTTGTTTAGCTTCTATAATTGCAACACTGTTTCTTAGAGTGCAAGCTCAGAGCCCAGCAGCAGCAGGCGGGGAACCTTGGCTTCCTCCTTCACTGGAACAAGCAAGCCTCCTGTTCGCTTCAGCGGCCTGGCTGCCGGCCACCATCTTGGTTAGCAGTTAATTTGCATATCGCCCTGATTAGCCAACAGGAAGCATGTCGGAGGTATGGTTAATTACCATGTTTGTCTATTATTAGATAGGATTGTATGGATATACATTTTGTTTATTCATTCATCAGCTGATGAACATTTGGGTTGTTTACACCTCTTGGCTATTATGAATAAAGCTGCTATAAACATTCATGTATACGTTTTTGTGTGAAAAATGTTTTCATTTCTTTTGGGTATATACATAGATGTGGAATTACTGGGTCATATGATAACTCTTGGTTTAACCATTTCGAGAACTACCAGAATGTTACATTAAGTGGCTGTACCATTATACATTCCCACCAACAGTGTATAAGGGTTCCAAACTTTCTACATTCTCACCAATACTTGTTATTATTGACTTTTTTATTATAGCCATCAAAGTGGATGGCAAGTGGTTTTAATTTGCAGTCCCGTGATACTTAATGATGTGAAGTTCCTTTTTATTTATTTATTTATTTTTATTAATTTATTTTTTTTGTGGCTGGCCACATAGAGTCCTACATACCTCTCCAGCACCACTCACCTGGAGAAGTTGCCATGGATGCCAGCTACTGTTTTTTCTCCCTTCCCAAACAGATACAGCTTGGTCTATAGCTGCACTGCCCCATCGTAAGGAGACTGAAGTTCCTTTTTATGTGTTATCTGTATATATTCTTTGGAGAACTGTTTATTCAGATCTTTTGCCCAATTTTTATTGGGTTGTCTTTATTATTAAGTTGTAAAAATATATCATATAGATACAAGATTCTTACAGGCATGATTTGCAAAAATAAACTGTAAGGCAGAAACTCAGACTATAGAACAAATTAAGAACTTTTGGTCTCAACTGGCAAAAAACTTGAAGCTGAACATGAAATAGACACATGGTCAATGAATTTAGCAGCCCCAAGTGAAGTGAATCCTAAATTGGCAATGAAGAATTCAAAAGCTAATTCAATCCCCAGAATCTGCATAATTCCCATAAGACTCAGTATTGGTACCACCAGAGGCTGAGCATAGGAGGTAAAGGGATGAGAAGTGCCTAAATACTAAAAATAGGATTATTTGAACATCTAAGAAGCAAACACATCCTCACTGCATACTAAGCAAACAACTACCCCCTCCATAAACTCAACAAAAAGACTAGAAGAATTTTTTTCCCTCTCTGGAAAAGGAACAGAGGGTCTCTGGACATAAGAACACACCAAGCACATTGAGAGCAGGAGAAAATACTAAAGTAAACATAGACATACTAGATGCTGAGTCTTTCCCCCTTCACCCCATACCAAACACAATTCTGACAGCTAGGCCTTCAACATCCAGACAGGAAAATTTAATATACTAGGAGCCCAGCGCGCAATTCAAAATCGCGTGGCGCTGCCCAACCTCGGGTCCAGCCCTGCCTCGCTGTCCCGGCCCCGCAGCAGCCGTAGCTGCTGCCGCTCCAGCCCTGCCTCCCTCTCTGGCCCTTGAAGCAGCTGTGGCCACTGCTGATCAGGCCCTCCCCCAGCACAGACACGTGGAGGCGCCTGCTGCCCGCCCCCGATGCTGTGTGCAGCAACCTCCTCCTCTCCGGTCGACCCATTAGGGCATCCTGGTTAATTAGCATATTTCTCTATTTTGTTTTATATATATATATATATATATATATATATATATATATATATATATAAAACAAAATAGAGAAATATATATAAATATAAATATATATAGTGTCCCAAAGAGAATATAATCAGCCTAAAAGAAAAGAATCAGATATGGCAAGATATGGATGTAAGAGTTTTCCCCAATTAGTCACCCTAGAGCAGTGGTTCCTAATAGGGATGGGGGGGCCTCTATCCACCCTGAGGAGCTTTAGCAATGTCTGAAGACATTTCTAGTTATCATAAAAAGGATGAGTACCACTAGAATATGATGAGTACAGACCAGAGACACTGCTAAATATCCTACAAAGCACAGGACAGACCCAAGAGCAAAAAATTATCCAACTCATGCAGACACTCAAATGCTGCTAAACTAATTATGTGAAGATAAACTTTGAATTATAAGCAATTTTTTATTTTTAAATATTTCTTTTATTGATTTTAGAGAGAGAGGAAGGGAGAGGGTGAGATAGAAAAATAGATGAGAGAAACACCTATCAGCTGCCTCCTGCATGCCCCCTATGGGGGATTGGAGCCCACAACCACAACCGGGGCATATGCTCTGACCCAGAATGGAACCGGTGATGTTCTGGTGCATGGGTCACACTGACTGGGCTATATGCATTTTTTTTAATTGAGTTAATCTAATTGTAAGTTAGCTAAAAGAAACAGTTATTCTTTAAACACCCCACAATCCAAACGTGCCTTTAAACATCCAGTCTCTCCTCCTCACAATTAAATATAATCAGAAAAAAAGGAAAAATATTGCAACCTATATATAAAACATAAACTCTGAAGATTAAGCATACACATTAATTTCACTGCCTACAGTATTACATAGTAATAGTATTTGGTAAAAATTTTCTAAATACTGTAGGTGTCTGAATAATATGCTGCATTCAGATATTTGCTATTTCAGTATTTTAAGGTCCTTCAAGGTTCTCTATTTTTTAATCATTTCCAAAGGATGGAGGGTTCAATTTCAAGTTGGGGCACATACCCAGGTTACAGGTTCGATCCCTGGTCAGGCGTGTGCAAGAGGCAACCAATCAATGTTTCTCACATCGATGTCTCTCTCTCTCCCCCCCCTTCCTCTTTCTCTAGAGTCAATGAAAAAAGAAAAATCATCCACACTGAATAAATCATCCTATGCAATAGTTCAGCCAGTCATTACTCTCAACATGCCTGCAGTTATTGCCTCATTTAAAAACACTGCAGAAATCTTACAGAAAGATGTTGAGTATGAAAAATAACTATAGGGTACATAAGCAGCTAATATGAAAAAAGAGCATCTTCTTATGTAATTGAACACTCAGTAATAAATGAATGGCCTGGCCAGAGCGGCTCAGTGGTTGAGTGTCGACCATTGAACCACGAGGTCATGGTTCGATTCCCGGTCCTGGCATATGCCTAAGTTGTGGGCTCCATCCCCAGTATGGGGCTTGTAGGAAGCCAATCAATGATTCTCTTTCATCACTGATGTTTCTCTCTCTTCCTCTTACTTTCTCTCTGAAATCAATAAAAATATCTTTAAATAAATAAACAGATAGATAAATAAGTAAATAAAATGTTGGCAGTTGAGTAAAAGCACCTTGCCCAAAGTCACATCTCTCAAATTCCAAGGTTCACAACTCTCTCCAAAATGCAGAACAATAGCCCTAACCTGTTTGGCTCAGTAGATAAGAGCATTGTCCCTTAGACTGAAGGGTCCCAGGTTCGATTCCAGTCAAGGGCACATAACTCAGTTTCAGGCTCAATCCCCGGCCCTGGTCGGGGCACGTGCAGGAGGCAACCAATGGATTTCCCTCTCTCACACTGATGTTCCTCTCTCTCTCTCTGTCCCTCTCCCTCCCTTCCACTCTATCTTAAAACACACACACACAAAAAAAAAATCATCAATGGAAAAATATCCTTGAGTGAGGATTACAAAAAAAAGCACAACCATATTTCAATATACTTAACTATTATCCTGAAACACGTTTCCCATCTTTCTCAAAATATTAATAAAAATATGTACACAAAAAATAAATAATAAGTAGTGGAACAAGTTAGTTCTACATATGCTGATATGGAAAGAACACGAACAAGGAAAAAGAATAAGGTAAAGAAAGGTTGTGGGTTAATATCGCATCTGCTTAATAGGAATAAACAGAAAATTATATAATGGGTATACAAATAAACACCCTTCTAGACAGAATCACCAAAATATACGGTAGATATAAATTTAGATTATCTATGAGTAGGCACCCTTTTAATTTCATACTTTTCTACATCATTCGAATTGTCTAACCTTAAAGTAGTATCATGCATAATGTAGTTAATTTTTCTTTGCATTCTGCATTTCTTAAAACTAGTAACAGCCACTGGAGAAAGCTTTAAAGCAGGGGTGGGGGAATCTTTTTTCTGCCAAGGGCCATTTGGATATTTATTACATCATTCATAGGCCAAAATTATAAACTTAAAAATTAGCCTGCTATATTGTCAAACATTTAATTAACTCACCCCTAATGCCTTGGTAGAGCCAGACCAAATGATTTCTCAGGCCTTATATGACCTGTGGGCTGGACGTTCTCCACCCTGCCTTATTAAAGGCTAAAAAATATTTAACAAAAACCATTATACCCGAGTCTAGAAATCTGTATTGCAGCTGCTTAACCAGTAATCCAAGCAGTCTATGCTATCATATTTATAGGATGTCAAACTAACTGGAAAAAAGAGTTCAGATCTTCTAGTAATGAAAATGTTTGCACAACAGAGACACACAGATATACATATTATTTATACCTATAATGAATGGAATATTTTTATGCTAATCTAGCCATTTTTGCATCTAACAGATTTATACATAATAATCAACTTTAGTCTCTAAAAATACTCCCAATCCTAATTAGTGGGATTTTCCTTTCTAATGGAAGTTAACAACTGAAAGAATGTCCCTGCACATTTAATTAGACTAAGGTAAACACCACATTTTTCTTAGTAAATCACAAGCAGTCCCAAATAAGTACAAAATATTGTAAATAATCTTTAAAATAATATTTATTCATTCACTCAATAAATACTTGCATTACTCAGTATGTGCCAAGCACAATGCTGGGTACCATGGGATTAGAAGATAAAACAGCCTCTACACTTGTAAATTCTTACAGTATGTGGTAGTAAGGATAAAGTCCACATAAGCAAAAATTGATATGAGATTATAATTGTTGATTTAATTTAAAAGGTGCCTCCAATCACCTTCTAATGAACTAACATTTAAATAAAAGCCAGCCAGAGAAAACTCAAGGCAGCTTGGAGCAGTCAGGTGTGGGCTCCAAAGTTAGTCACTAGATTTGAATCTAGGCTCCACTATTTAGTAGGTGTATAAACTTGATCATATTATTAATCTGAATCCATTTCTTTTTTTTTGAAAAAGGATAATAGTACTTGCATCATCATAAAGTTGTAAAACTTAAAAGGAGATGCATTATGCCTAGATAAGTCTGGAATAAATACCAGCTTTTATGTTACTGTCATTAGCAGCCTTTGCAAGGGTCCAGAGGGGGAAAGAGCTAGTGAATGATAATTAGGGGGAAGGACAACACAAATGCTGAAATACAGCGAACAAAGGGAGAGAGGTAAGTGGGGAGCAAAACACAGTCTATTAACTCTGCTATCTAATTCGGTGGTCCAGGCACATGTGGCTAATGAGCATTTAAAATGTGGCTACTCCAAACTGAAATGTGCTGTAAATGTAAAATATACCCTTGATTTTGAAGACTTAGTATGAAAAAAGTATAATATCTCAATTTTATATCAATAACATGTTGAAATGACTACGGGGTTAAACAAAACATATTAAAATCACAGTAATCAAAAGGTAGAAACAACCCAAGTGACCACCAAAAGATAAACAGGTAAACAAAACGGGGTATATACATGCAATGGAATTATTATTCAGCCTTAAAAAGGAAGAAAATTCTGACACATTACAACATAAATGAACCTTAAGGACATAGTAAGTGAAATAAGCCTGTCACCAAAGGACAAATACTTCTGATCCCACTTTTATGAGATAATGGAATAGTCAATTTCATAGACAGAAAATAAGAATGAATGCTGCCAAGGGCTGGTAGAGAGAGGCTATTGTTTAATAGGTACAGAGTTTCAGTTTTGCAAGATGAAAGGAGTTAGAGATGGACAGTTGCACAACAATGAGAATGTATTTAATGCCACTAAATTGTACACTTAAAATGGTTAAGATGGTAAATTTTATGTGTATTTTACAAGTCACTACCTTTTATTTTTTAAGTGGATTTTTTTTATTTTTTAATATAATTAAAATTACATGTGTGGCTTTCATTATATTTCTACTGGACAGCACTGTAATTATTTAAGTCATGGTAAAAATGTTCCAATGAGAAAGCTTTTAAGGAACAGTGTGACAAGACCCAGAACAATAAGCCCTACTGCCATAAGGCAGAGGTCAGCAAACTTTCTGTAAAGGACTACACAGTAAATATTTTCAGCTCTGGAACCATATGGTCTTTCTGAAAGCAGCCATAGGTAATACAAAAATAAATGGGCATGGCACATTTATCCCACTATGGTTTGTTGACCCCTGCCTTAAGGTATCTATTGTAAGCAATGGCTCCTACTGGCTCACATTGCTAAATTTTCAGGAATTTTGTGAGCCAGTTTAATACTGGTAGCTTAAAACTGTCATGGTAAGAGAACTGACACCACAGAAATCAGCAAACACTATAAATCAGTGTTTTTCCCAAAGAACTGGATCATTTACCAGCACTACATATTGACTACATACATGTAAAGAATTAACTTCTCTCCTAAGCATTTAAATTACATTAGCTGTGAACCATCTTTGAGAAAGATGGATAATTATTCAAATCATTTTCTGTGTTCTATGGTTATGGTCAGGGCACATGCCCAAGTTGCAGGCTCTGTTCACAGTAGGGGACATGCAGGAGGCAGCTGATCAATGATTCGCTCTCATCATTAATGTTTCTCTCTCTCCCTCTCCCTTCCTCCCTGAAATCAATAAAAATATTTTTTAAAAAAGAGTGAATGTCCTGAGGCAGTCAAGAGTTGTGCTTGAGAGTGGTGAACTAAGGGAAGAGCTGTTAAAAACTAAGCTGAGCCCTAGCTGGTTTGGCTCAGTGGATAGAGCGTTGGCCTGCGGACTCAAGGGTCCCAGGTTCGATTCCGGTCAAGGGCATGTACCTTGGTTGCGGGCACATCCCCAGTGGGGGGTGTGCAGGAGGCAGGTGATCGATGTTTCTCTCTCATTGATGTTTCTAGCTCTCTATCCCTCTCCCTTCCTCTCTGTAGAAAATGAATAAAATATATATTAAAAAAAAAAAACTAAGCTGAGAAAGGAGAGCAGGAACCAGAGAATATGTATATACTGCACTCAAAAAAATTTCAAAAATTGCTAGTTATTATTAAATACATACTTGTTAATAAATATTTACTGAGCCCATACCATGCACTAGGTTCTGGTAACAATGGTGAACAATAACAAATCCTCTCTAGCAGGAAAATAAAGCATTAATCATATAGGCACAAAAATACAGAATTTAAATTGTGATGATTTATAACCAAAACTAGGGTACTGTGAGAAAACACAAGGGAATCCCAATCTAGCCTGGGCAATCAAGGAGTTGAGAAAGTGACCCTGAAATTTAAGGGGTAACTGGAATGGGCAAAGAGTGGGAGGCAAAGCAGATGGCAAGAACAAATTACACAAAAGTCCTGAGGCAAGGAAAAAATGTAGCAACAGGTCAAGGAACTAAAAAGTCAGTATGGCAAGAGCCAAGTAACCCAGGAAAAAAGAAGGCATCAGAATGGAGAGGTAGGAACCATACCACACAGGACCTCACAGAAGCTTTAAGTAGTCTAAGATCAATGGGGAGCCATTAGTTTTACCTAGAGGGCAACATGATCAGATTAACATTCTTTCAGAGATTGATCTAGGAATGAATGGGAGGAGGGGCAGAAAAATGGGAAGACTGACCCATTTTTATATAGTAGGTTACTATATATTTTGTAGGCAAGAGGCAATGGCCACTTAGCGGAGTCAATCCTCAATCTTATAAGCACATACTTAATCTATTAAATATGCCACTGCAGGACACCACTCTTACAAATTAAAAACCCCAAAGAATTTTTCTTTATGAAGGCTATAGTTACTGATATATGCTCCATTAGAAATTAAAACTGAGAAATCTTTTTTTAAATAATAGACTCATATAAATAACATTTTTTTTTTTTAATGACTACAGCCCTGGCTGGTGGGCTCAGTTCGTTGAGCATCGCCCCATGCACTAAGAGGTCACTAGTAGCATTCCAAATCAAGGCACACGTAAGAGGCAACCCAAAGATGTTTCTCTCTCACACTGATGTTCTTCTCTCTCTAAAATGAATAAAAACATAGTTTTTAAAAATGACATTTTCCCAGTATGATGGAAAATGTGATATATTCATATACATGGCACAACATAGACAAACCTTAAAAACATTATGCCAGGTATAAGAAGCCAATCACAGTTTTTGAAAATCTGGTATTTTACACCTCAGCACATCTTTAATCATTTCAATCATATTGTAAATGCTCAATAGTCAGAGGAAGCTGATGGTACCAAAGAGGACAGTGCAGTCCTACACCCACACTATAATGTTAAGTGATGCTTGTGATAATGACTCAAGATACTGCAATTTCCCCGATTAGGAAATGCTCAATTCTACTCAATACAATATTTATATTATTGAATGTTATGTTATATTATTTTTCTAAATGTTTCAAGTGATGAAGGTGTTTTATAAAACTAAAATGCATGTTACCTGAGTGTTTCAGTTAACTCTACTTCAAAATTTTACACTATAATCTGGAGGGCTAAAAAAATCCAAGAAAAGCTAGTGAGAAGTTACATAGAAGCTCCCTTCCATTCTCTGCACTAGTTTTAATCACATACATACATACATACATACATACACACACACACACACAAAGCATTCTTCTGGACTTCATCTTGCTTGTTGACACTTGGAAATCCTCAAACTGTTTCCAATAGATAATGAATAAGTAAAAGAAAGCACAATCTCATACACAGGGACTTTGTGCCATTTTTTTAAAATCTATTTACATTATGAAAACCCCAATTAATGAAACCACCTTGAGAGGGCTCTCTCTGGAGCATGCCCACACCTTCCCTCTCAGGCATGCATCTTTACTTTCTGTCCTAAACTCAGGATCCCTAAGCAGCTTTCCCTTGGTTGCAACCAAGTGAGCAATGGGCAGCGGCAGCTCATCCCAGGCTTACCCCTTGAACGCGTCTCCAAGGCCCCCTTTTCTCTAACTTTTCAGTGAGCTAAAATAGCAGCCCCACATGGCTCACTTCTTCCCCACATCGTTTCTAGAAAGCCAAGGCAGAGCACCCACCTAGGCTGTCTCCTGTTGCTGCTTCTACTCTAAGCCCTTCCTTTGTTTCACTGTCCCCAGCTTTAATAAATGTACTCTAAAAATAATTTTTAAAAATGTATTCATATAAATACTACCTTAGTATACTGTATTAAGAGAATAAGAACACTTATTGAAAGATATTTTAAATTGTAGAAAATAAGATTTGTCTGATAGAAAGCCTAAGCCTTCAATATTATCCTTTTGTAGGTCTCTTGCTTAATCCTTTACCTACAATATTACCTAAGAATTCTCAGAACCAAACAGTTCCCAATTTTTTACTGAACATTTTTATTGGGTCCTTAATGTAATTAAATATATTTTAATAATAAATTTTAATATGTAGCAAATAATTTAAAGCTAACAAGCCACTTAAGAAAACTTTAATTTCAAAGTTACAAATTTTTTCTTGTGCTTCAAGTAGAATTTTACAAATCATCTGAAATTGCTTTTCTTATTCTTGCACATTTTCCAGTATGTGCCTCCCTCAACAGAGTATACAGATATTTCAACTTGTCTTCAGTCTTAGTGCAGCGATGAGCTTCAATTTTTATCATGTTTTCTGCTCCAACAGAAAGCATTTATCAAAATAAAAATTCAACTGCCATTAGAAAAATTTGCTTCAGAAAGGCCTTAATTTTATCTACTAAAATTTTATTTTGGTTACAGAGGAGTAAATTTAAAATTTCCACAGAATTTTAAAATTCTAACTTCACTATCACAAAAAGTTAAAAAAAAAAAAAAGCCTCACAGATATATCATAAACTGACTTAAATCAAATTTCTATTTATAGAAGATTGAATCTTTCTAATCTTTTACATTAAATGCTCACAACAGCTGGAAAGGTAGAGAGACCTGAACTAGGAATCCTAGGAAGAAGACCTAAGACTTCAAAAGTTAATATGACTACACACCCACTATAATGAAACAAAAAAGACTGACACTATCAAATGTTAGCAGGAATGTGGAGCAACAGAAACTCCCATACACTGTTGTGTAGGATTGTAAAATAGCACAAACATGGCACCATATGATCGAGTCATTCCACCTTTAAGTATTTATCGTAAGAGAAAAAGCACTTGTCAAAAAGACTTGTAAAAGAATGTCCATAGTAACTAACTAAAAACAGCCCACACAACTGACAACAGGATAACAGATAAATTTTGGTATATTTATACAATGAAAACAACACAGCAATAAAAAAGGAACTACAGCCTGTCAGGAGTGGCTCTGGTTGAGTGTCGACCCGTGAACCTGGAAGTCATGGTTCCATTCCCCATCTGGACACATGCCTGGGTTTCTGGTTCGATCCCCCGTAGGGGGCATGCAGGAGACAGCTTACTGATGATTCTCTCATAGATGTTTCTCTCTCTCCCTTCCTGTCTGAAAACAATAAAAACATTTTTAATTTTTTTAAAAAAGGAACTACAGAACAAGAATGAATCTCAATCATTATGCTGAGTGGGGGGTGGGGGGTGGGGGGGAGCCTTACCCAATGCCACTTACAAAAAGTTTTAGAAAAGGCAAAACTAAAAAAAAAAAAAAAAAAAAAAAAGGCAAAACTAACCAACGGTGAAGAAAAATTTAAAAAGTGGGTGATGGAGGGAAGAGTGGCTGAACTGACTGGGAAAGGTTAAGAGATAACTTTCTAGTCAATTATAAAGTCCTACATCCATAAAAAGCTTTAGATTACAGTTTTGTGGAAACTGATAGAATGGCAACCATGTGCATTTCATTGCATGTCGAACTTACCTAAAATAAATAAATCTATCTATATAATAAAAGCCTAAGCCACCTTTATGGCAGAACGACCAGAACAACCGGTCACTATGATGCACACTGACCACCAGGGGGCAGATGCTCAACGCAGAAGCTGCCCCCTGGTGATTCAGCCAGAAGCCCTGCTCATGGCTGGCAAGAGCAGCGGCGCTGGCGCAGTAAGGAGTGAGGGGTCCGGGACTGTGAGAGGGCCTGGGCTGTGGGACCCCCCTTCAGCCGTGCCCCCCACCCCCAGTGCAGATTTCATGCACCAGGAGTCTAGTAAATGAATAAAAAGACTGAACTCAGTTAATGATATACATTGCTGAACTGTTTTTTATGGGGAACATGTATCGATATTTGAAACTTACTTTGACATGCATTCAAAGTAAAAAAATGAACTGATAAATTATTTGTGTGATATAGCAAATACAGCAAAACAATAATTGTAGGTAACAGACATGTGGGTATTCATTTTCCAATTTTCAACTTTCCTGTATGTTGGAAAATATAAAAATGTTAAGGAAATTTTTCATAGCAAAGCTGAGACCAAAAAATACGGTGATTCAGTAGGTGGTAAAAGTTTCTCTCTCTTGATGCTACACGCTCTACTTACAACTTCACAAAACTCACCATCTTCTAGAACCACATACACCAAGACCCCAAATCACTTGCAGTCCCCAAGAAAAACGTACATTTCAGGAATTGCTTCCTCATAAGCTGTTCACAATGTTTGAAACTGCCAGAGATTAATACAATAATTATGGAAAAATACTCTAAGGATGTATTCAACAATGTGCTAAAACAATTTGCTGAATCGAGATTCCTAATGAATTGTAAAATTTATACTGCTGAACAGATTTTAAGTTGTAAATTATTTGGCAGTATTCTCCATTAACTCCAATTTTCTTTTTTTTATTAGATTGCAACCGCTAACATCTGAGTAACGCAGCTATCGTCCCCCTAAAATCAAACAAAAACCTACCCAATGATTGGCATCCGAGGGATGATAGATTACAAAGAAAACAGCAAGTCATCAATAAGGGGCCATCCAGCTTTCTCCTTCAGCCTCATACTATCACTTCAGATGTGGCTGAAAGCAAGTTCTACGTTATAGTAAATTTTTTAAAAAAAGAATGGGAACGATTCAGCCGCGAAAATGCAAAACTAAATGTCCATGTGCTCCTGGCCGCAAAATCCACCTTACCCCTCGGGCAGGCAAAACAATAAGCACCCCCCTTTTTTATTCCCGAGACAAAACCGCAGACCCGGCAAGGGCGAGCCCACGCCCCCGCCATCCCGGTCCCAGCCGGGAGCCCGGCGGAGGGTCCTTTCCTTTGTGCGGAGCAGCAGGGAGGCGGCGGGGGGCGGCGGCTGGGGGCGGCGGAGGCCCAAGCGGAGGGCGCGGAGGGGAGAGGTATCGGCGCGTCCCACAAACGGGCCGCGAGGCGCCGCCACAAACCTCAGCGGCGTCCCGAGGAGCAAACCCACGAACTTGGGTGTGATCTCATCAGGGATGAGCGCGGAGAGTGCGACTGGGCGCCCCTCCGGGGCAGACCCCCGCCCAGGCCTTTGAAAGCCACCTCCCGCCGCCGCGGGCAGGGTCCTGCCGCCACCCCCACGCGGGCCGAGCCCGGGGCGGTCCTCACCTGCTGGACGGAGCTGTCCTCCGGCACAGCGAACTCCTCCTTCTCCTTCGGGGTCTTCACAGTGACTTTCATGATCTTGGGCTCCGCGGCAGCAGCGTCCGCGGGGGCACCGGTCCCTTCGGCCGCGGCAGCGCCGTCCTGGGAGCTCGGAGGGCCACCGCTTTCACCACTCTCGGCCATGGCGGCGGCGGTGACTCAGGAAGGCGCAGGCGAGCGAGGGGGAGCCAGCAGACGCCAGAGCCGGCAGGCCCGGACAACGGAGGACGCAGGGCGCGCCGCCTCAGTGGCTAGGGGCGCAGGGCCGCCCTGGCGGGCGAGGGGCGGCAGAGCTGGGCGTGGGCTCCGGCGTAGGCCCGGGTCGGGCGCTCGGAGGCCGCCGTATGTTCAGACGCTGCTCGGTCGCAGCGACATCCGCAGCCGCCGCCGCCGCCGCTTCCTCCTCCTCCCCACCCCCTCCCCCGCGTTCCTCCGTCGCCGCCGCCGCGCGGGGCACGCCGGGTAACGCGGCTGGCGGCGTCGGCCAGTCATGCCCGGCCGACCGGGCTTCGCGCCCCCGCGGCTTTGCTTCCCCTCTCCCGTGGGTCAGTGTAGGCACAGCCAGAGCGAAAGAATAAACGCAGAGTGGGGCGGGAGAGGTCCGTTTATTTTCACTCCTTTCACCAAAAAATAAACTCGCAGGTTCTGGAAGACATCGCGGCGCACGAGGATGACTTCACAGTTAGCGAAATTACTAGAAAGGGCTCGCCCACTGGGCGCTGTGGCCGTGGCTGCGCCTGCGCTCTCGCGACCCAGGGCGGTTCCCCACCCCCTTACGTCATACACTGCGCCGCCGGGCTCACTGGACCAGGGCTAGTTCCGCGCAACCACTGGGACAGGGGTCTCTGATGAATGCTGGAGAAGTTTTATTTTAATATGCTTAATTTTTGTTTACTTGGGAGATTTAAAATGCTTGATCTTACTGCCCGGAGCGCGGGAGTTGGAAGCTGAGTTAATCGAGGAAAGAGCCTCATAAACCCCTCACTTACCCCCCAAAAAAGACGTCAGTAGCCACACAGCGCAATCCCGTGGAGTCATCGCTCCACGGCAGCGGCGTCCTGCCCTCGGGGCAGCCCCGTTTTGCTCCGGTGATGAGGCCGCCTGTGTGGACTGTGGCCTCCGCTCGCACGCTGACATTCCTGCGCGAGCAACCCCGAATTTTCTGTGAACACTTACTTCCCAAAATGTCCGAGCAGAAGCGGAGTCCCACCCACGTGAGACTGTTCAGTGTAGCCGAGGTGTCCTTTTCATATTCTTACATCAAATAAGTTACTGCTTTATTTCAGACTTTAGGTGGCATTAAAGGTATTTGTTCAAGAAATATTTTCAATTTAATATGGGTACACATTAACAGGAAGTTATTTTCCCCCTGAGAATTCTAACTTTGAAATGACCTCAATGTTTGTCTTTAAAAATTGACTTGCAAGGAATATATCACACCGGACATTAACTTTATTAATCAGTGTTACACAGATGTAAACCTGACAGCCCACTGTGAGTTAAATACGCAAGGATATAATCTGTATTTCTGTTTTTAAACCATCCAACTCTGTTCTGGAAGTAAATACTCTTGCATGATGAATTCTTTTGAGCAGAGTTCTTTTGTAATCTGGGATTAAGAGAAATTCTGAAAGTATAAATTGCAATACAGTCATCATCTGGTATTAAACTTCTGGCAGCATTGTTTAATAACATTAAAAATTACACAGGGTGCCCTGGCCCGTGTGGCTCAATTGGTTGGGCATAGTCCGGGGCAGTGAAAGGTTGTGGGTTCCATTCAGCCCAGGTTGCTGGCTCCATCCGTGGCAGGAGGAGTGCAAGAGGCAGCCCATCCATGTTTCACTCTCACATTGATGTTTCTCTTTCTCTCTCTCTCTCTCTCTGAAAAAGTTTAAAAATAAAAATGAATAAAATTATCTTTAAAAAAAATTACAGAGGGCTCTCTGCTGAAGGATACATACTCTTGTGAAGGATGACTACTTGCTTCTGTCTAGATGTCAGGAAATCATTTCTTCTCAAGGTAGAAGTTCCACCATTGGCCAATCATTTATTTCTAACCAAACACTTATGAAACTGCTCTGTAATGATGTCTACATTAATTTTATTTCTTTAAAATTATGAAGTATATGCACAATTTATGAAGTAATATAATTTATCTGTAAGTATATACAGTATAGTTATTTTGGCACTTTTTAGAAATAATCCTATATTTTAAGGAACTTTTGGAGATGGGGTTCCAGATAAGGGATCAACCAACTTTTAGGGAAGACTAGGTAGTAAATAGGTTAGCTTTGTGAGCCATACATTATCTATAAATACTTGTATTCCCATATAGCTTTATAATTTTTTGGTGTCACTCATCCCATTCTGCCTTGTATTACATTTGTGTGCATATCTCCTTTATTAGACAAGGCCCTTGAAAACAGGGATCAAGTCTTAATTACACAAGTGCCAACCTAATTTCTTGGCATTAGAGCATTTATTGTAGAACTGAATTGTTGGAACTATTGTTTTCAACTAGAGAGGAAATTCACTTAGAACATCATATGTTATACTCTTCTGTTCCTCCCACGGTTTATAGTATAGTGACATAGATAATAGGTAATACAGTGGGGCCTTGACTTACGAGTGTCCCGACTAACGAGTTTTTCGAGATACTAGCGTCTCTCAGCCGATTTTTTGCTTTGAGTTGCGAGCTAAAATTCGGGTTACGAGCCAGCTTCAGATACCCCACTGCTAGTTGGCGCAGCGAACATCACAGTGAACGCCACATCAGCCCAGCATCACGTGTCTCACTCATTGACTTTTTGATTTGACATACGAGTAATTTGAGTTATGAGCTCTGTCACGGAACGAATTAAACTCGTAAGTCAAGGCCCCACTGTACTAACTTGCTTTGTAATAGGTTCAGAGGGAAAAAACATTCACTCCCTGCTTGTGTAAAACTCCCAAGTCTAATGATTTCAGAGGACAAATTTATTCAACGCACATGTATTTGTCTCATAGAGCACTTAATAAGGCTAGTATCAACAGAATTCCAATAGCAGTACGAGGCCAACCTGAAATATTAATAACCATGCTCCCCAAGGTCCCATAAACCACCAGGGTCTACTTTGGCTGCTTCCTAGGTATTGTTTTTGTATTGACTTATCCCTTTGGCCCAAGGCATTAATCTAGGCACAGAAGGATGTATTAGCAATTACACATACTTTGCCATGGCCTGCACAGAGGAAATCTAGGGCAGTTATAGCAATCATAATAACCCTGAACAGTGAGTTGAGGCTGACTTGAGTGCCTTCCAGGGCCAATGTGATGTCATTGATCTCTTCAGCTAAATTGAAGACAAATTTTGTTCTACCTCTTCTAACTGGATGGTTCTCATTGCAGGAATAATCCCCCGCTCCCAGGTTGCATACAAACAAGTAAATTATCCCTCTGAGAAACTTCTCTAAATAACCAAGGTCAGCCTCATATTAGATAGTTCTACATGTGGTCTGATGGCTCTGTGATCTATTGATGTTGTTTCTTCAAACACTTGAAGGTTTCTTATCACAAACTTATAGTACAAATATAACAAAGTTCATCAAGAGGGCTATTGGCCAGAAATAAGAGATGACTGTAGACGGTAGCACAAGAAGTCCCTAAGATGCAAGCCACTGTTTTGTTTCGTTTTTTTCAAGAGGAGGAGAACTGTGGTTATTTGTGACATCCACCTAAGAAGTACAGTCCTGGGGCACACATGATGCACCTGGAAAGAAAATGTTTATAATTATTGAAGCCCCCCTTCCCCCAACCAATCTGACCTATATCAGTTGTGGGGCACAAGATGACAGTGCCTCTATTGTGGCCTCCTAGCTGGTTGATAAGCCCTAGGTTTCCTAGTTCATTTGAATAATTAAGTCCAGTCTTTGTTTATGGGAGGACTGCCTACAGGCAGGCAGTCCAAACTGTCCTGTTTGTCCATGCCACCAGCTGAGTGGCATTCATCCACTCCACAGAATGACTAGTGAAGACTACAGGAGTAGGAGTGGGAAAGGTGCTGACAGATATTTTGCAGGGGAGGTACAAGAGATGGGACATTCCCTATTTTTTTAACTTTAAAAAAATTTGATTTTAGAGAGGGAAAAAGAGAAACACCAAGTAGTTGCTCCACTTATTTATGCATTCATTGGTTGATTCTTGCAGGTGCCCTGACTGGGAATGGAACCCACAACTTTGACATACCAGGATGATGCTCTAACCAACCGAGCTACCCTACCAGGGCTCCCTGCCACTTTGAACTGGCTTATTATTATACAAGAATGGCCATCAACTGTGATCAGAGAGCTATGTGGTGGACAGCAGAGCCAGTTAAATGTAGTGTTTGCTAGTTCAGGAGAACCTTACCTGAGTGTCTTCCTTCATGAGGAAAGGTCTGGGGATAGCTCTGAAGATGGGAGACCATGATGTCTCCCTTTTCCCAGGCACCCTGAGGTCCAAGATATTCCTTACCCTAGTGCCAGACAGCTTACCTCTACCACCAAAAAAACCCAGTATGTCCCATTCCAGTAGCTATAACTTCATCTTCTTCTATTCATCCCCGATTCACACCCAGACCTTTTGTCCATAAGGATGAGACACAAAAGCAATAAGGACAACTTATTGAGAGCCATTATTTCCCCCATTTGGACCACAACAGGCCATTATAGGGGATTAAGGGAGCATGTACTCAATCATTATCCTTACCCACTAGGACCATGTCAGTCCAACAGAATCCAAGCAGCTAAACAAGAATTAAGCTTAAATCTTTTTAAAATATATTTTTATTGATTTTAGAGAGGAAGGGAGAGGGATAGATAGAAACATCAATGATTAGAGAGAATCATTGATCGGCTGCCTCCTACATGCCCCCTACAGGGGATCAAGCCCACACCCGGGGCATGTGCTGTTGACTGGAATCGAACCTGGGACCCTTCAGTCCACAGCCGACACTCTATCCACTGAGCCAAACTGGCTAGTGCAAGCTTAAATAATGTACCAATCAGGCCAACCTGTGATTGTCATTAGAGGAAAAAAGAAGCATCATGCCCAGGGTAGCAGTCTGGATTTTCGCTATCATTTTATATCCCCCCCCCTCACCTGCCACCCCCCTTTTTATCATTACCTGGGAAGTGGCCAGGAGGAGATGATCTCTTTCTGGAGACAGCCACATTTAATGACCAAAATACCTAGTATTAAAGTGTATGAACTAGGAGCAGGTGAGGGATATAAAGAGAGAGTTTTTTGAGATGGCTGTAGATGGTAGCACAAGAAGTCCTGAGAACCTTGGCCATTAGCCCATTGTTAAAGTGGCTTTTGCAATAAAAAGTACATTTGTCAGACTGCAAATGTTCCAGAAAGCCAGAAACATGACAGATTAGTTTTAAGGGACACAAGAGTATGGCTAGAGTCAGTTGATTGGACTAGACCAGTAATACCAAAGGTGACAAAGTGTCAACAATGGTGAGGCACCACAATAACCCTGAGATGGGCAAAAGTCCAGTGTAATCAATATGCCAGCAGTGGGCAGGAGCCACACTTGTGCAGTGTGGCCTCATTCCCTGTGAGACAAATGTGTCATCTTTTGTCAGGAGTCCAAGTTGCAATCAGTGTTAACCTTTGCATCAGAAACATAGATTCCTTACTCCGCCCACTCCATGATGATGACACACGGTGTAGACCATGCCCAGTACAATGATGGACAGAAGCAGCAATGGTGGCAATCAGGGCAGCACAAAGCTCTGTCAGCAACTTGACTCCAGTCATTCTCAACGGAATAGCCCCTATCATGACATCTACATGAGAGACCCCAGTGTTTGGGTCAGCAATTGTGATTTGTTTATACACTTCATGTCCCCAAAGCGGATGTGTTTCAATCTGCCAGTCTGTAGTTTCCCAAGTGCAGAACGAAGAGCTAGGCCATTGGCAACAGCCCAAGAGTTAGTACAAACATAACAAAGTTCATCAAGAGGACTATTGGCCAGAAATGAGAGTGGCCTTTAATTCTGCACAAAGTATAGTGACCATGTCCACTGTTGGTTCTACATGTTAACACCAAAGTTGAACAGCCACAATAGATCTGATAGGTTTCAGTGTAGCTAAACCATCAGTGAATCAGGTCCAGGCATTTAGGGGAAATCCTGAGTTGAGAGCCCCACTGAGTCAGCAGCTTTACTTCACACATAGTCAGAGGGAAGAGAAGGCAGTGATAAAGTTTCTCCAGGGTATAGCTGCCACTTTTCCTTTAAAGCCAAGATACCCTCGGCCACAACAGCAGCATTCTTTTTTTTTTTTTTTTAATATATTTTATTGATTTTTTACAGAGAGGAAGGGAGAGAGATAGTTAGAAACATCGATGAGAGAGAAACATCGATCAGCTGCCTCCTGCACATCTCCCACTGGGGATGTGCTCACAACCCAGGTACATGCCCTTGACCGGAATCGAACCCGGGACCTCCCAGTCCGCAGGCCGACGCTCTATCCACTGAGCCAAGCCGGTTTCGGCAGCATTCTTGAATATATCACTTCCATTTGCTGAACAAGGCTTATTTAGCCCTTCCTACCTTGGTAGTCATTCTGTCCAAGTTGACTCACCCCCAAATGGCAGTATTAGGCGGAGTCACACAGCCCTTATCAGTCAGGCATTCAGTTTCAACAAGAGCTCAATAGCAAAGCTAATAAATAGCTGGGGGTTTGTTTTTTTTTTTTAGAAATGGAATATTTGGGAAATAGGCTTGCTTCCCCCCCCAAACACACGTTTTATTTATGAGAAAGAAACATCCATTTGCTGTCCCACTTATTTATGCATTCATTGGTTGATTCTTTTATGTGCCCCAACTGGAGATCCAACCCTCATTCTTGGCATATTGGGACAATGCTCTAACCAACTGAGCTACCCGGCCATGGCAACTAACAGCTGCTTTTCAAATGGGGTGTATGTGTAGCTGTGCTAAGGAGGCTTTGAGTTCGAAACCCAAAGGGGCACCTCAGGATGGAGGCTGCCTCCTCTTACTAGAGACACCAATTGGCAAAATTATCATTCCTGTAGATTTCTAGCTCAAACTGTGGAGCCTCAAAGTCACTAGCACTTCTCTGCTTGCAACTCTTCTCAATCAGGAGAATGTCCTCTGGCATTTAAGGAATGAGGAAACAGAGGTACACATCAATTCCTACTATACATTCAGACCTAAAATAATGATTGAATTGGCCTAGAGGACCCCACCCAGGTCGCATTAGCATTCCTTCTCCAGGTGAATCCTGCCTAAGCCCTACTGGCTGCATTCTCTAGATGCCAGCTCCCCCTTGGGGCTGAGAGAATGGTGATGGGCTCCTATATCCAGCAGAGCCATGTAAGTTTGAGTTCCTCTCCACCCCAAAGTTCCCCCAAATACTTGCCAAGCAAACAGACCTTTGGTCCCCCTTGGTGACAGGAAGACTTGGCCCCTCTCCTAATCATCTTTGCCTTAAAGTAGCTGAAGTTGGGGCAGAGGAGGAGGGGAGGGATCAAGCAGCAGGAAGGAGAATGTGTGCCAGAAGCAAAGTGCAATGACTGTTTTAAGCACTGCAGTGGCTGACTGCAGCTTCATCAAACAAACTTCCAATGTTCCCAGCCCATCCAAAGTGCTGTATTAGGTAGCAAAGTTCTAATTCTGCCCAGAGTGCAGTGACCATGTAACTGTGGCAGCCACAGCCACATTTTCCAGCTGTGGCTGGAGTTTGTCCTTTGGTTGATGACCTTCTTTGAGGAGATCACCTTCATCTGGGCATGTGCTGCCCCGTTATCAAAATAACATCTCTTAAATTCAACGTAAGTGGTAGGGGGAGTTTTCCATGAAGGCAGGGCTCATTGCAATAAGTTATCTAGATTTCTTTGGGTCTGGTTTTCAATCTTCAGTGGGTTACCTAATTAGCATTGTTAAACCCAACCTGGGGCAATAAGAGCCTTAATAGCAATCTAAATACCTCATTTATGGTTTCTGCAGGAATTAGTCTGCCTTGGAAAAATCCCTCTAAGTCTTAGGACCAAAGCTCCTTACAGCAGTTTGTACTGTAAAAAAACCACAAAAACTCTTGAGACCTTTTATGATCATCTTGGGATGCATCCAAGGTTAATGTGATAGACTGAGGGAAGAGCTGAGCTGAAGGACAGACAGCCTAGCTGTTGCCATTATTAACAACTAGGGGCCCGAGTGCGAAATTCATGCACTGGGGGGGGGGAGGGTGTCCCTCAGCCCAGCCTGCCCCCTCTCCCATACTGGGAGCCCTCAGGGGATGTCTAGTGATGGCTTGGGCCCGCTCCCTGCTCCCCTTGGGGATAGGGCCTAAGCCGAAGTCTGGCCTCCCTTTGTGGGAGGTGACCGAGCTGATCAGGGGAAGGCACCAGACCCATCACCCCGCTGCTTGCAGCCACTACCAATCACGGCAGCCAGCAAGGTTTTTTCATCAACACGGACTCCAGTCCCTTCACCATGAAAAAATGACAACTTTCTTTAGGCATTTTCAAGATGTGTCTTTCATATAATAATAATTTATTTATTTATTTTTATCCTCACCTGAGGATATGTTTCCATTGATTTTTAGAGAATGTGGAAGAGAAAGGGAAAGACAAACATCAAAGTGAGAGGAACACTTTGATTGGTTGCCTCCTGCATGAGCCCTGACTTGGGCCCCGGCCAGGGAGGAGCCTGCAACCTAGGCACATGACCTTGGTCAGAGTTGAACCCAGACCCTGCCATCGGCAGGCCAAGGCATTATCCACTGAGCCAAACTGGCTAGGGCAGGATATGACATTTCTTAGCCCTCCAGCAGCGGACCTTCCTTTTTTTCACCAGGAGTGTGGTGAAAAACCCTAGATCACCTTTTTGGATTCTTATTATCCAAGTTACTAAGAATATTACCAGTGGCATACAGGGAGCTTAGCCAATGAGCGGTCAGAAAAGGTGTTTCCTCCGTAGTTCACACCAATTGCCAGCTTGGCTCCCCCGGCCCAGGCCTGACACCTCTGGCCCAGGCTTCAGGCCTGGGCAGGAGACCCCCATATCCCCCTGATCACCGGCTCCGCCCTTGGCCAGAGGTGTTGACCCCTATCACTCTCCGATCGCCGGATCAGCCCCTTGCCCAGGCCTGATGCCTCCGCCAGAGGTGTCAGGCCTGGGCAGGGGACCCCCCATCTCCCTCAGCCAGAGGTGTTGACCCCCATCACCCTTCAATCACCACATCGGCCCCTCACCCAGGCTTGATGCCTCGGCCAGAGGCGTTAGTCCTGGGCAGGGGACCCCCAGACCCCTCCGATTGCAGGCTCCGCCCCCCGCCCAGGCCTGACACCTCCATCACCCTCTGATCGCTAGTTTGGCCCCTTTCCCAGGCCTGACACCTCTGCCAGGTGTCAGGCCTGGGCAGGGGACCCCCATTTCTCCCCGATCACTGGCTTCTGGGGCTTCTGGAGCCAGCCTCTGGCCCGACGGGCGGCAGGCGGGCAGCTTCTGTGGTCACACATGGGGGCCTGGATGGCAGCTCTCGCGCTGTCCCGCCCTGCCTGCAGTATGCAAATTAGCCGCCATCTTTGTTGGCAGTTAATTTGCATATCACACTGATTAGCCAATGGGAGGCGTAGCGAAGGTATGGTCAATTACCATGTTTGTCTATTATTAGATAGGATGCTTACATGCTCATTCCTTCATCTCCCAAGCCTTCCAGGCAAGATTCTAAAAATCTGCCTGGTTTCTGCCCATAGCAGTTGGGAATTTCCCTTTCATGTTTAATGTAATGCATGTTTCTGTCACTACTGTCTGACAGAAGGCAAAACTTAGCATTAGTTGTTACTTTGGCATGAACCTGAGGCTGATCTAGAAACAGCCTCTACTTGCCCTTCTTGTAAGCTAAGTTAACTTGGACACATTTTGTGGATGTGAACAGAGAAGACACCAGTCTCCTAGGTCAAGGACAAAGGACTGTTACTTACATCAATAGAAGAGTGTCAGCATTGTCAGGCCCATTTCCCCAAGGCCCAGTTCCCAAAAAGCAATGCCAAGAGGACCAGTGTCATCTGTACATGTAGTGAGCTCTGTTATAAGAGAGGAGTTCTGAGCTTAGGGAACCCCAATCGTTTATAGTAGGCAGTAAACCTATTATATCAACCATTTTTCACTCATCTTGTATGTCCCATAGGTTTAGCATGCAGAAACTGCTGAGTAATATTCACTGAACTTAACAATCCAACTAACAACTAAAATCACCCATAACTACTCTACCTACCCCTCTTCATTTTAACCCCAAAAAGCAAAAATAATATGTTCACACTGTTTCTGAAACTTAAAACATCAAACATATTAATGGAAGAGTAAATTAATTTTATTGACTGATGAAAAACTAAAGTGATAAGAAGTATGGATAGTAAACAATAATCATTGTGTTCTGCTGGAATTCTGTTTTTCTTCTTTTCACTTTAAGCCAAAAGGACAAAAAATTATAGACTGTTAGTAAGCTAATTGTTTTACATATTTCAACAAAAACTGCATAGCTTAGCAGTTGCACAGCATTAAATATATACATTTTGCAAAACCCTGAAAGTTTTAATTTTTGTGTTGACCTCAAAGGCTAATGGAATCACCTACACTGGTCGAATTCAGAGTTTCTTTTCCCTTTTCTGCCACCCTGTAAAGAAAAATAGGGCAAATTATTTAGAAAATACCATTTTGGGGCCATTTTCATCTTAAGAATATATGAAACCAAAGGCATTTTGAGTATGAGAAGGAAGCATTTTCTGAGTTTGTTGCGTATTTGAATATGCATACTACTAAATTATTTTATAGAGTTATTTTTACAAATGGTTAAAGTAGTTGTAGAAAAGTTACCCCTCTTTGAACTAGTCTAGATTTAGTAAGTTTACCAACTATGTTACTTTTTTTAGAGCTCTTTTAGACTGTCCCAGCTTTTTTTTTTTTTTAAATAAAAATTTTAATCAATACTAACACAATTTATTCCATATGATCCCTTTTGGGTAATTCAATTTCTAATGCAAGTTTTGTCTAGTCTTCTTACCAGACAACAGCATTAGAAGTATGATTTTGTTCATCACTGGTTTGAAAAGTAGATTATACTTTTCATATTGCTCAGTGACATATATATACATCTGTATTTAATCTGCTCCAATTTGACTAGGGCCAAGGAAAGAGAAAGGCAGCTTAAAAGACAAGAAGCATTTTACACGAATTAACATAACATTTTCTACTTTATTAAAAGTAAATACTAATTGTAGAAATATGGAAAGTACAAACGTACAAAGAAGAAAATTAAAATCACCCATAACTACTCTACCTACCCCTCTTCATTTTAACCCCAAAAATGATTTGATGTATTTGCCTTACAATTTTATAATTTTTTTCTCTCCATCTTTTATAAACTATGGCAGTGTATCCAAGTTAATTGATTAGAACCACGTGAGTAGTAATATTTATCAAATTCTGATGTCTAAACTTTGTCCCAGACCTATTTATTCACTATTACCAGGACTGGGCCAAACTATCTGTAATTCAAAAAGCTCTCAAGTGATTCTGATGATCAGTTAAGTCTGGGAACTACTTGTCTGTGAAAAGTGCATTTCTTAAAATGGTGATTATGTTAGGGGCACATGAAACCCAGGCCTATTTAATAATGGTGGCAGCTTCTCTGTATTTTTCTCATCTCTTCACTGCCTATAACTTTTCTCTTGGTGATCAAAAACATTTCTATATCAACCTTCATTTAAAAAAAAAAAATCAAGGGTAAAAATGCTGTTATTCATTCCTGATCAAATAAAAGTTTTCCAAGGATTCATTCAGAGAAAGTAAGTATAAAGAGGTTATCTGGGACCTGAAATGTGTAATCTCATCTTAAAAACAAAATTTATTTCTTGTTTACAGAAAAGTAAAAATAAATTTTTCAAAAGTGTTTCTATAAAGTAGATCCCAACTTCACATAGGTATCAACGTTATACAGCTTAAAACTCTTACCTTGTTTCTCAACAAGATTTCTTTTTGTTGTTGTTGTTAAATATTTTTTTAAATATATTTTTATTGATTTTTTTTACAGAGATGAAGGGAGAGGGATAGAGAGTTAGAAACATCGATGAGAGAGAAACATCGATCAGCTGCCTCCTGCACACCCCCCATTGGGGATGTGCCCGCAACCAAGGTACATGCCCTTGACTGGAATCGAATCTGGGACCTTTCAGTCCACAGGCCGACACTCTATCCACTGAGCCAAACTGGTCAGGGCAAGATCTCTTTTTAAACACGCAAAATATTTGAGAATCATTTTCAAAGCCTCCCAGGCAAATTCTCATTCCCAGACTAATAAGATGTCAAAGCTGGGGCTAAATAACTTTTAGTTCTCTAGGCCATCAATGGCTTTCCTTTTTTTTTTTTTACTATGACCTCACATTAATTTTTTATATCATGACTTAGACACACACACATACATATAAATAAATATATGTGTTTATATATACATACAGATACACATATACTAAAACAAACCATTAACATTTTTTACTACTTCACACTAAATAAAATGCTGAATGCCAGTTTGTGAGTGCAGAAGAACTTACAGAATTAAAATAATCACTATTTTGCTACAAATATCAATGGATGCTAAACCATTGGGTAAAAAGGATCTCGTCACACAATCTCAAAGTATCACTCCACATATTTATTAATTTATAAATATACCTTTACAGTAAACACATCTAAAAGATACTGCTGTACACAAATGATTAAACATTATATAATGGGGCAAATGTCATTATGTGCTTTCCTTTGATATAAGTCAATGGCATGTATGCTGCATCATTTATGTAGTACCAAGAATTTTTTCTGAAATACTTTAGTTATGCTGCAAATATCAGTATCTAGAAAAACCTTAACATTTTCTAAAATGTAAATTATATAAAACTGTTAATATTTCTGGTGAATAAATTTTGGCCTAAGAAAAAAATAGTCCACTTATTCTCAAACAGTATCTATTTCAAATGTATTATTTGTGATGAAAACACTTTCAGAATTATAAAAGCATACCTGATATTTGGCTAATTCTGCTTGTAATACTTTCACTTTAGATCTTTCTTGTTCTAACGCAGCATGAAGTGAAGTCACCTATAACCAAATATTCAATTTTTTAAAAAGACATTTTTTGTGTTTTTAGGCAAATACTCTTAATTCATTTTTATTTTTAGCTTTGTGTATTTTTTTTACATTCAAAATAATTTCGTATTCTTTTCAGATGTGTAAAGCATAATGGTTAGACAATCATATACTTTACAAAGTGTTGCCCTCAATATTTCCAGTACCTGCCATCTGGCATCAGATATATAATAACCTTAATTCTTAACACTTATTCACAATGATAATTTCTGACTACTGGATAAATTGAGCATCAGAAGAGAACCCTTGCTCACCACCCCAATTTCAATTAGGCACTTTACTTAGCTATATATTAGAGATACACATAGGACAAGCTCACTGTTCTAAGACCATGGATTAAGAATGGGCAGGGCAGAAAATCAAGCCCAAGGGTAGGATAAGTTCTATCTGCCCTTTCTATCTCTATATTCATAGTCCACATCAACTAAAATACAACCTTATCTTCACCTATTCTTCAGGACATAGCTACCTCCCTTAAACAGTAAATAGAACCTTCATTCACATTTGCTAATACATAGTAATAATTTATATCACTTTCTTTTTTATTCAATTTATTAGGATGACACTTTAAATAAAATTATATAGGCTTCAGGTGTACAATTCCTAATACATCACCTGTATACTGTATTGTGTGTTCACCAATTTATATCACTTTCTTGCAGTGTTGATGGACTATATTTTTGTTTAGTCAAGTTTCACAATTCAAGACTAAGGAACAGCCTAAGAATATCAGTCTTATATACAGTTTTCCTTACCTGTATAGTCAGTTCATTCTTGATACTTTGTGATTCATCAACTTGCAGAAGTATTTCTGCTTTATCTTTCACTGACAAAAAAAAGGGGTGGGGAGAGTAGTATAATTAATTTTGTCAATCACTCCAATGCTTTTACAGTACTTTAGTGACCCAAAATAGCAATGCAGTCAGGCAAAGATTAATTGTCCTCCTACTTAATGAATGTATTCCTTGATCCTATATAGTTCTTAGTTTTCATTGGGAAATTCTGATAATATCATATTCTTGGAAATTTTAAATTTTCTGTAGCGCTGAAAATTAATTGTACAGATATGATGAAAGAGTAAGTTTATCCATCTACAGTAAAGGGGACAAATACACAAGAAAATAAATTTCACAGAGAGAAAACTTTAAACACCTTGACTAATCTTTTTTTGATTAATCTTTAAGATTAAAAAAATATAGAACATTTCTATTTCGTTTTCTTAAATTGTCAGGGTGACCATATACGCCCACAGAAATTATTTATATCTCATGTTTCATACCTATAAAGCACTGTCAAATAAACATAGCTCATATGATCATATCTGATCATATAACATCTGTGGTCTCTCAGAACTATTCGTTTGTCTAGAGGTTTTTTCCCCTCTTTGGGGAAGTAAGAGATCTATATTTTAGCCCCTTAGTTTCCTTTAAGCATTAAAAATCTCCACATGGCCAATAAACCCCATGGTATAATGGCTACAGAATAAAAAGCTAACTCCTCAACTTTAAAAACAAGCTAAGGAAAATAAAAACAAGAGAGGTTAAAGAGGTAAAACTATAATAAAATTTGTAAGAAAAGAAATGTTTAAGTTTTTTTGAGTACCAATATCACTACAACTCTACAATATAATACTGTAAATCAAATTTATTTTTCAAGTTTAATATGATATGCAATAAGGTGTGTAACGTATCTAGAAATGTATCAGTCTTTCAAGAATCAACTTGGGAACTTTTATGAATTACACTTTCTACTCCTCCATCTTCATAATTAAACACACACACAACTAAGAACTAGTGACTTTTTAATAATTATGTAATACTTTAATTACAGTCTCTTCTCCTATAATGCTTGTTTCAATGACACTGATATATTAGGAACAATTTGAACACAACAGGAATTTTGTATTTGCTTAAGCTCAATTGTGTGAACATAGAAAACTGCACCCATGCACACAATCGAAATAATCTACCACCTATCTCAGTTCAGTTCACCGATTTTCAAGTCTTCCATAACTTAACAGTAACACACAAGTTATAACTCTCTGAAGCCTACTTCTACAAGCAAACTAGGTTGTGTTTAACCATTTTTAACATGTATAAAACTGTTATACTGTTTTTATTAGATTCCCATCTTGTTTTAAATGTTTTAAAATATATATATTTTTTATTTCAGAGAAGCAGGGAGAGGGAGAAAAATAGGTAGAAACATCAATGATAAAAGAGTATCACTGATAGACTGCCTCCTGCACACCCCACACTGGGGATTGATCCCCTAACCTGGGCACATGCCCTGACCGGGAATCAAACCATGACCTCCTGGTTCATAGGTCAGTGCACAACCACTGAACCACACTGGCTAGGCAGATCCCCATATTTTTTTAATGTATCACTGATTAAGTTTTTGAGTGTTGTATGCTTCTAAGCCTATCTCCTCCATAGGCCTTATGGTTTTAACTGTGTGATTTTGCAAATATTGGTGAATTTAAGGAACACGTGTTGCATTATAACAGAATTGACTGTATTTACATTTATATTATAAATGACAGAGTACATGTACTCTAATGTACTGTATTTTTTATGTAATGATCCTATATCAAATTCTTCTAGTTGGATTATTTACAGTATGGAGTATGGACACAAATTTTATTTACTGGTAGCCATTTTTAATCCATTATTGAGAATAAGCTTTTATCAATTAATATTCTCACTTTTTACATTTCTTTAAGCAAGAAATATTTCTTTTACATATTTAAAAATCATATATCCTTTCCCTAACCGGTTTGGCTCAGCGGACAGAGCGTCGGCCTGCGGACTCAAGGGTCCCAGGTTCGATTCTGGTCAAGGGCATGTACCTTGGTTGCGGGCATATCCCCAGTGGGGAGTGTGCAGGAGGCAGCTGATCAATGTTTCTCTCTCATCGATGTTTCTAACTCTCTATCCCTCTCCCTTCCTCTCTGTAAAAATCAATAAAATATATTTTTTTAAATCATATATCCAATAATACCTTTAATTTATTCAATTAGAAACGTACCTTATAAACCAATTATTTATTTTCATAATTTTATGCATTAAATGAATCTTAAGATGATGGTTTCTAACTGTCCAAATAATGCCTTTCCCCATTATTCTTTAATTTCTATTTCATCATAGTTAAGTTGTATAATAGTTAAAGTATAGTTATATTATAAAATAATTAAAGGGTTATCAAAAGCCTGAATCTACTTCAAGACTATATATTCTGTTCAACTGGACAAGATTTCTGGTTTTTAATCATATTGGTTTCATAACTGTTATTTAATAATATAGTTTAAATTTTGGTTGGACAATTCTACTCCCTGTATCTTCATATTTGAAACAATCTTCCGGTCTTGTTCACTTATTCTTCAAGGTGAGTTTCACATTTTCTTAAGTGCTATACAATACTCTCAGGATCTATATTTGGCATTTCATTAATACTTATTAACAGGGAAAATTTATTTAGACAATTTTGTCCATTCAAAAGAAGATTTTCTCATGTATTCATGTCTTTCTCTATGTCTTTTATGGTTAATAATTTTCTTTGCGTAAACTTTATATTAAAAGTTAATACACATTTTCTTTTCTGTCATGAATGGAAACTTTTCATAGAACTTTCAAGGTAAGTGTCACTAGGTAAATATAATCAGGAAAGCAACTGATTTGTGGGGATTCACATATAATATCAACCTTACTAATCTTATCTCTAGTCAGTTTTGGTTGACTTCCTTGGCTTCCTGCTTCTATTGCTGAAAGTTTAGAGTGGCAGCAAAAGTATGAAGAGTGGGGGGGTGGGGAGGGGAAGGAAAACCTAAAATGATGATAGGTCTTCTCCTCTAATAATTAAAAAGCAGAATCTTAAGCAAATGTTATTCTTGTTTTCCTGCTAAATGTAGTCTAACAATTCATAAGAATTGAAATTTCAAGATTTCTCTTATGTGAATAATTATAAATTTGTATAATACCTAATGTGCTATAACAGTGACTTGTAATAACAAAATTATCAGCAACAATCCATTTTGTATCACTCTGGGAAACCTTTTTATTTTGTTGAGTTAATAAATCACGTATCTTGAAAAAATTCTCTTCAAATATTTTTTAAGATTAAATTTTAATTCTAAAACCACAAAAATCACTTACTTTCACCTTCCTGAAGCATTTTCAATAACTGTGCATTTCTTGCCTTTACTTCTTTATACTTTGCCTGATAGTTAAAGAAAAAAAAGATTTTTAAAGTAAATGATAAATTCATGGTTTACTATCAATATGTGGTCTATGAGTTCTTGAAGACATAGTTACTTTTAACAGAAAAAGGATGAAGAAAAATGTATTCAGAACTGTCTACTATTTAAATTGTATCCCTCGTGACTGAAAGAGATAAAAATGGAGAAAGCAGGATAATATTAAATTTTTCTGAGGACTTTCTCTTTTCTTCTTCAAATAAAACCCTTAATATTTCAAAATAATTAGAAGAAAAATGATTCATGGCTCTATACCAGGAATATCCAGTAGCATACTAGAACTTTCTGTATCTGTGTTATATCTGCCACTGTCCAATATGTGACTATTAACTACTGAAAATAGACCTAGTTTGACTTTGGAAAATACAGTTTTACCTTTATTTAAAGTTTTAATTTTATTAAATTTAGGTATACACATGTAGTGGTTACTGAATTGCACAGCACAGTTGTGTCTTCTCAGTTAAGACTAAATTTACTAATCTCTTGTTATTTCAATAACTATTGGTAAAGTAATTTTTGGCAGACATGAATTAGTAATTTATTGAGATATCTTCTAATTCTTTTTCAATTTTTTTCTCCAATGTCTTAGCTTCTTCTCATACTACATAGGTGATACAACTATACATTTATGAATAAGAACTGTGTTTCCATGTTAACCTCCATATTCTGGAGAATTTTCCCGCAACACCACCTTTATTCAACGTATAACCCACTCTGAATTACTTATAAATACTTAATACATTAGAAAAAATACATTTAATACAATATAGAAAAAAACAAATCAGGAACATATCAGTATAAAAAACTTGTCATTTCTTCTCTTATCATGTACACAGATATATACAGAAGTTACCAAATTCAAGTCTTTCTTGTAAGAGAAATTTAATGTATTTTAAATCAAGTCCAATAAATATGGCTTTTACTAAATACTCTGCCCAGTAAATTGCTGGTGATAAATCAGTAATGTAACCGAGTAATACTGAATACAATGAACAGAAGGAAGGACCAAAGTAAATATACAGTGAACAGGACTTCTGAGCTGCTTAGAAACGAACAAGAAAGATAAGTCAGACGGAAACAAAAATATGAAGGAAAAAACCTTATACATTCAACTATAACTATATTCACTATGAATATAGAAATATATATATCTACTGTGAATATGAAACTATCTTATGAAATCCTAATTCTTAGGGCTTCAATCAGTGTTACTATCTCACCAAATTATCTCTAGCTCAAACCTTTTGTCTAAGGTCCAGATCAGTGTACATGGAATCACCTCTTATACTAGCCTTAGGGTCTAAAATTAGCACATACAGCAAAAATTGCAAATGAGCAACATTACCCATGGAAATTCTTTATATTGCCCATTAAAATAACATATAACACATACAATCCTAAATAGTAAATCTATGTATAAAAACATACATGTATAAAAATACTAGTGGCAATTTATAATAAAGAACACAAATGAAATACTTAATGCTCTTATTGGTATCTTAATTTCATGAAAAAGAGAGCACTTAGTGTTAATGCATATACGGTATGTTGTGACTCTACTGTACTG
Source organism: Myotis nattereri (assembly GCF_964212035.1). Taxonomy (NCBI): domain Eukaryota; kingdom Metazoa; phylum Chordata; class Mammalia; order Chiroptera; family Vespertilionidae; genus Myotis; species Myotis nattereri. Next base: position 49,698,606 of record NC_138087.1, read on the forward strand.
TACTGCATCCTCAACATCTATGCCTGAATCTATAGCTATTTCAAACTTATGTTCAAAATAGGATCTATTATTCCCACTGCCTAATAAACTAGTTCAAAATGTGCTCTTGCTCTTACACTCAATACCTGTTCATTGTTTTATCAGACTATATTCACTCCAGGCCCTCAGCTATGTGCATTACCATTCCACAAAACAATTTTCATGTCACTTAAAATCTGATTCCAACTAACATCTCCAATTTCACATTCTACAACTTCCCAGTTCTCTAAATGTCAGCAACAATGTATTCCTACCAGTCCCATGCCTTTGTATATGCTGTTCTCTCTACCTGGAAACACCATCTTTTCTGTAAAATCCTTACCAATTTTCAATAGCAACAACTAATTCATTCCTGTTTCTGTGCTTCTGGAGCACTCAATCAAATCTCAATTATAAAGCCCATACTGCAATTATTTACATATTTATCTTCCACATTAGTCTATGAGCTTCTTGCTAACTCATCCTTGTATTTTGTGTCTGGGATATGGTATATGCTCAAAAAAAGCAAAGAAAAATATAAATGACAAAGGAAAAGCTAAGGGAAATGGGCAGGGATTATTACTAAAGGCATGAGTAGAGAAGGAAAGGAAATGTTAAATACCATCAAACGCTGGAACTTGACTTATCTTTTTTTTTTCACTATTACATATGCAGGGCCCAGAAAGACACTTGAAATGAATAAAGATATTTTTTAAAGCCTAATAAGGAAGAAAGGAAGGAAGGTTAATATGTAGGTTTATAGTTAAAAAATAAATTGTATAAATAACAAGTGTAAGTGAGCATGTGGAGAAACTGGAACCCTATGGATCACTGATGAGGAGGCAAAATGGTAGAGCTGTTACAGAAAACAGTTTGCTGGTACCTCAAAAAGTTAATGTAGAATTATTTTTGACTCAGCAATTCCACTCTTAGCTATATAACCAAAGGATTTAAAAGCAGAGACTCAAGTACTCATACACCAATGTTCATTGCAGCGTTATTCACAACCAAAAGGTGGAAACAATGCTAGTGTTTATCAACAGATGAATAAACAAAATGTGGTACATACATATACTGGAATATTTTTCAGTCATAAAAAAGAATGAAATTCTGACACATGCTAAGACATGGATGAACCTTGGAAACACTATGCTAAGTGAAATAAGCCAGACACACTAGAACAAATATTGTATGGTTCCACTTATATGAAGTACCTGGAAGAAGCAAAATCATAGAGACTACATGTTACCACAGGCTGTAGGGAAAGAGAAAACAGGGAGCTGTTTAATGGGTACAGAGTTTGTTTGGAATAATGAAAAAGTTGTGGAAACACTGGTGATAACTATACATTATGAAGTACTTAATGCCACTGAATTGTAGAGTTAAAAATGGTTTAAATGGCTAATTTAATATTATATATATTTTACCATAAAATATTATTATTCCAATTTTATAACATTTAAAAACCAAAACAGCAGAAACATTCTATTAATCCAACATTAAACATATTTATATATAAGAAAAACAGAAAATGTGCAGATTACTAGTATACAACAGTAAATAAACACAAACCTCCCATTGAGTGATTACATTGTTCAGCTTCTGGATTTCAGCATCTTTCCTTTCAAGTTCCAACTTTAGTCTTTCAATTCTTCCATCTTTCAAAACTACTTCCTGAAGAGAGAAAAACTCTATTTTAGAACTAAGATAGCCTGCTGATTCTGGTTTACAATATTCCTTTGTGAAAAGTTTAAGAGAAAAATGTCCCAATTTTCTCTATTTTAATTCATTTTCCACAGCAACCTTCAATTGTTGACTGTATTTCCATTTCTATTCAATGATGTAATTCTAATTATATACAATGCAAGCAAATAAGATATTTAGGATTAATCTCAAACTGCACACATACCTTATAATAATATCAAGGCTTTGAAATGATGTATTTATGAATAAACATACTAAAAATGCTCTGTAATGAATTATTAGTCTATCATTAAGACCCAAAAGAATTGAAAACTTATGAGAAAAAACACAAAATAACAAAACAAAAAAATAAATAGCTTTGCTCTGTATCAGCAATTAGCAGGTAGAAGATATAACTAGAAAAACCATTTTCTCCCAATAGCAATAAAAAATATCCCCAAGAATAAAATTCAGAAATTTTCAGGATCCATTAAGAAAATTACAAAATATTGAAAGGACATAGAACAAAGTATGTCAATAGATAGGAAGACTAAATATTACTAAATATATTACTTTGTAAATTCAATACAATTTCTATTGAAATCCCAATGCGATTTTGTACTTTGGAACTTAGCAAGACAGTCAAAACTTCTTCTGGGAGAATACAGGATAGAAACAAAGTTGCTGCAATGAAGAGGAATATGCCTAACAAATTATTGTATACAGTACAGCAAAAATAACTAAAGTAGCATAGTCATGGCACCTAGGTTGACAGAGCACTGCAACAGAAAATAAAGTCCAGAAAGAGATTTAAAACCTAAGAATTTATTATAATATAAATATAGTATTTTTAAAAACTGAAAAAAGGCTGAAGCACAGAATAGATTACAAGACAAATGGCTAACTGGGAAAACAAGTTAAGTCCCTTCATCTTGTACCATATAACGAAATAAACAAACTCAAATGCAAAAAAAAAAAATCCAAAGTTATATTTTTGATAACAGTATAAATTGGTTCTATTTATCTAATGACTATGTGGAAACATTAACTTATTCTAAAAATACTCACTAAGCACCTAACTGCTACTAGATGCTGGGTATGCAACAGTGAACAGAACTGAAAAGATTATCGCCCTGATGGGATTGTCTGTTGCAGGAGGCAGATGTAAAAAAGAAATAATAGAAGCCCTGGCCAGGTGGCTCAGTTGGTTGGAGTGTTTCCTGTACACCAAAAGGTTGCAAGTTCAATTCCTGGTCAGGACACATATCTTGTTGCAGGTTTCGATCCCTGGTCAGGGTGCATATGGGAGGCAACCAACTGATGTTTCTCTCTCACATCAATGCGTGTCCTCTTCTCTTCTCTTCTCTTCTCTTCTCTTCTCTTCTCTTCTCTTCTCTTCTCTTCTTCTCTCCTCTCTTCTCTCTCGTTCTCTCCCCTCCCCCTTTCCTCTCCCTCTAAAATCAATAAATATATCCTTAGGTGAGGCTTGATAAATAAAATAAAAAGTGGAGGTAAGAGATTTCCAGGTAGGAAGAACAGCATCTTTAAAAGCCCTAAGATAGGAAAGAGCCAAGAATTTGAAGAACAGAAAGGCCAGTGGCTTGGAGCTCAGTGAGGGAGAAGACAGTACAAGATGATTTTGGAAAAACAGGTAGAGGCTTGATCTTGGAGGGCCTTGTAGGCAACAAGAATGGCCTGCACATTCTGAGTAAAATAGCAGTGAAGGATTTTGAGCAGGACTATTAAGATTTATGTTAGATTATATTTTTAAAGAATGACAGTGGGAAATGGATTAGAGTCAGGTAGGATAGGTGGAAAGACCTTTAACTGCTACTGCAAGTACAGGTCAGAGAAGATTATACCTTTGATTAGGGTGGAAGCAGTTTAAATGGAAAGAAGTATATTATGTAAGAAATTATTTAAAAGTGTAATCAAGAGCATTTGATGAGAGGTTGAATGTGGCAGTTGAGAAAGATGGACACTTTGAGTTTCTAGTTTAAGGAACAAGGTGGGTGGATCAAAATTAGAAATATACATACTATTAGGCCCAGAAATCTCACTTAGAAGTGAGGGAAAGTGTATCTATCAGTGTTCACTGTGATTTATCACAACAAAAAATTGGACATCAATTTAAATGCTGAACTATAGAATATAGGCTAAATATATGGTAAATTTATTAAACTGTGACACTCTTGAAATCACTAAAAATAATAATATACACTATAAAATACATTAACATGATCCCAAATTGTAATGCTACATGCAAAGAAAAATGCAGGGAGGACATAAAAGAAAAGTTTAATAACTCTCTTAGGACATTATGAAATACTAGTATTTTCACTTCATTTAAAAATTACTTTATCAAAATTGTCTTATACTGAGTATATAATTATTTAACAACATAAAATACTATTTTGATTTTGAAAAATTAAACCATGTATTAAAATGGTATCTAGATGAAAATGTTTATATATCATTTTTTAATAGGAAAGCCCTTCTGAACATACCAAAGGGAGAAAGCTGAAAAGATTAATAGATTTAACTTGCTGAAAAATTTTTCTAAAAATACTGTAATAAAATCAACAGATAAATGATTATCTGGATATAATAAGTCACAATCCATATGACAGGCATATGAGCAAAAAACATGAAGAAATGTATAATCTCAATAATAAGCAAGAAATATTATATCAAACTGGCACATTAAAATATTTTTTCCTCTGTGTGGGTAACTGAAAACAACTCAGTTATTAAAAATTCAACTATTTCATGTTCAAGGATTATTACTTAACTAGAGGCCTGGTGCACGAAATTCGTGCACTGGGGGGTGGGGGGTTCCCTCAGCCCAGTCTGCACCCTCTCCAATCCAGTACCACTGGCTCCTAACTGCTCACCTGCCTGCCTTCCTGATCGCCCCTAACCACTCTGCCTGCCTGCCTGCCTAATGCCCCTAACTGCTCCCCTGCCAGCCTGATCGGCCCCTAACTGCTCTCCCCTGCCAGCCTGATTTCCCTGCTCTCCCCTGCAGGCTTGATCGCCCCTAACCACCTCTGCCTCGGCCCCCGCCACTGTGGTTTTGTCTGGAAGATGTCCGATCTGATTAGCATATTACCCTTTTATTAGTATAGATGACCTGAAATGCTCACCATCTGCATTTAACTAAAAAGTAGTCCATATAACAGTTTCTACATTACTGGGAGGAAAAAGTATATATCCACAGAAAATAAAGGCCAAAACAAAATATACACAGAAACAAATTTCATAAAATATGAATAGACAAACTCTGACATTTTTTTGTTTTTGCAAATGCTGGCAGCAATCTACTAAAACTGATTTCAAAACCTGTTAAATGAGTTGAGACTCGGTTAGGAAAGCACACCTGAGGACTTAAAATGTCAGGTCAAGGACACTGTAAGTCCTCACTTAAGGTCATGGATAGGTTCTGCAAGTTTCAAAATGACATACAACAAAACCAATTAAGTTCCTATGGCATCATGTCACTGTTAAAATGAACAAAACCATGTTATTCAAGGACCTGCTGTACTTGATTCAACAAACAGTGAAGTTTAAGGACATGGAAAAGAAGATAGATTTGAAAGAGATTTCAAGGATTAAAACTCCCAAGTCTTGAAAAACAGAAAAGTGAAAAAGGAAGTTTTTAGAGCCTGGGTAACTAGATCAAATGATAAAACCAAAAACAAAAATGATGAAAGTCAAGCCAAACACTTGGTTTGGAGACAGAATGATGAGCCTGAGTTTGCACATAGTGAGTATACTGGTAAGGTATCCACAGAATAAGAATGAAATATGCCATAAGGGCCCTAGCCAGTTTGGCTCGGTGGATAGAGCATCGGCCTGCGAACTAAAGGGTCCTGGGTTCAATTCCAGTCAAGGGCACATGCCTGGGTTGTGGGCTCGATCCCCAGTGGGGGACTTGCAGGAGGCAGCCAATCCATGATTCTCTCTCATCATGGATGTTTCTATCTCTCTCTCTCTCTCTTCCTTCCTCTCTGAAATCAATGAAAATATATATTTTTAAAAATGCCATAAGGGCAATTACTAAAACAGACACCTAAAGGCCATAAAGTGAATGGGATCAGGAATGGATGATCTACCCAATTCCTGTGAAGTTGTGGAGAAAACTTCCTTCCGATAGAAGACAATGTTGATATGCATCAAGAGCAACACAGATGTGTATATCCTTTGACTAATTTACTATTTTTAAGAATTTATTCCAAGGAAATAACTCATCAAAGAATTAAATACATAAAGATGTTAAATGAGTATCAGGTGACCAATTCTAAACAACATAAATGTTCAATAATAGGATATTGACCAAGCTGTAATTATAACATACTGCTTTGACAGAATATAAAGCATGATTTACAAAACAGCTATGAAACTGTATTACTTACTGTTACAATTATTTTTAAATACCTATACATGTGGCATTTTCCTACAAAAAGAATATTCAAAAATGAAGCCAAATGTTGTGTTAAGAATGGCCAAATTAGGGTTGTACAGAAAAAAAGGATTTTAACCTGGGCAAAAAAGAAGAGCGTTCTTTCTCTGAGAAAGGAATACAATGGGGAGAGGAAGGAAGTGAAAAAAAAAAAGAGTATTTTTTAAAATAGCCTCAATCTTTTTCTCCTATTACACTCAAGGACATAATATGAGAAATTCTTAATTTATGAAAATTTCATACATGCAAAAGAAATATATATATGTGTGTGTGTGTGTGTGTGTGTGTGTGTGTGTGTGTGTGTATGAATCATACAGGTTAAGATAAAAGAAAAAATGCAATATGCAGATTAAGAATTTGAACACTGAAAACAGTATGGAGGGTCCTCAAAACATTAAGAAGAGAGTTACCATATGACCCAGCAACCTCTCTTCAGGGTACCTACCCAAAAAATTTGAAAACCTTTACTTGCAAAGATAAATGCACCTCTAGCCCAGCCCATGTGGCTAAATGGTTGAGCTTTGGCCCATGAACCAGGAGGTCACGGTTTAAAAAGGCATCTGTGATATACGCGCCCTGTGTTCATTGCAGCATTATTCACTGTGGCCAATGCATGGAAACAACCTAAGTGTCCCTCAATAAATGACTGGATAAGATGTGGTACATACATACAATGGAACACTACTCAGCCATAAAAGATGAAATACTGGCATTTGCAACAATGTCATGCCAAGTGAAATAAGTCAGACAGAAAAAGTCAAGAACCATTTGATTTCACTATATGTGGGATATAAAACTGGGAACAACAAATGAACATACAAGAACAAACAGAAACTCATAGGCACAAACAACAGTATAGTGGTTACCAGAGAGAAGGAGGGGTTGAGGAGGTAGTAAAGGATAAAGGAGGTCAAATATATGGTGACAGAAGTAGATTTGACTTTGTGTGGTGGGCACACAATGCAATATCCAAATCATGCATCAAAGAAATGTACACTTAAAACCCATATAATGTCACCCCAATAAATTTAATGGGGGGGGGAAGAATTCGAACATTACCATATTTTGGCACCCCCCCCCATGTGCCTCTACCAGTCATATCCATATCCCTCCCCTTCTGTTACAAATTTTGTCCTTCTTTTCCTGTTAGTCTTGCACTACACATATACATATCCCTAAAACATTCTATTTTTTGAAATTGCTATAAATGGTATCAAACAATTCTTATTTGGTGACCTTATTTTTTTACTTAAACATGTTTTTTATATTCATACATGTTGCTAAGTATAGCTGTCATTAATTTCTCTTATTGATTCTGTTATTACACACAGATGAGTTTAAAAAAAATATATATTTTATTGCTTTTTTTTTACAGAGAGGAAGGGAGAGGGATAGAGAGCCAGAAACATCGATGAGAGAGAAACATCGATCAGCTGCCTCCTGCACACCCCCCACTGGGGATGTGCCCGCAACCAAGGTACATGCCCCTGACCGGAATCGAACCTGGGACCCCCCAGTCCACAGGCCGACACTCTATCCACTGAGCCAAACCAGTTAGGGCCAGATGAGTTTTCAACATTATTTTTGAACAGTCTCTAGGGTTTAATCTAAGGTAGAATTTCCAGAACATACAGTCTGCCCATCATCTTCAACTTTTAAAGTTAATGCCAAATTGTTTTCCAAAACGGTTATACCAATTTACACTACCAATAATGTGTTACTGTTCTTCTATATCCATAAAAATATTGAGTATCATCTGTCTAATCCCTATCACCAGTCCTCACCTTCATTCAGTTTTTCATAGCAAATGCAGTGGAAATTAATATTACCATATATAAGCTTATTCTATACTGAAAAATCTTCAAATATTCTTTACTATCTACTAACTAAATCATAAATTAGGCCTTTAAATTTCCTCTAATCTTTTCCAACCTGCCTTACCAAACTTACCTAATACTACTAGTATTCTCCTCTATGATCCTTCTGTTTTAATTAAGCTGGTTTATACTTCATTGCTTCAATACTTTTACTCATGGCATTCCAGTTACCTCTCCCTTACCTCTGCATGTTCAAATTCTACTGTCTTTTATTTTTTTTTTAAATATATTTTATTGATTTTTTACAGTGAGGAAGGGAGAGGGATAGAAAGTTAGAAACATCGATGAGAGAGGAACATCGATCAGCTGCCTCCTGCACGCCCCCCACCGGGGATGTGCCCGCAACCAAGGTACATCCCCTTGACTGGAATCGAACCCGGGACCCTTCAGTCCGCAGGCCGACGCTCTATCCACTGAGCCAAACCGGTCAGGGCTTCTACTGTCTTTTAAATTCTAATCCAAAAGCTATTTTCTTCTAATAAAGCCATCTCTAATCTCGATTCATGTTAATTACTATCACACTTTACCAAGTATATTCTTTTAGACTTACCATTTTCTATCTTGTACAAAAATAATTATCTATTAAACGTGTACTATGTTCATGCTCTGCTAAACATTTTGATTCATAATTGCTAATTTTCCTACTAACAGTACATGAAAGACAGATAATTTCATCCCAATGTAACACAGCTGATAAACTGCAGAAGCTATATCTTGTATTACTAGGCTTGTTTGATTTCAAAGACTTCCCTTTCTACCATACTGCACTGTCCTGTGGTTTTATTAAATCATTAATATTAATTGTTTAAGTAACATACATACACAATTTTGTTCTACAAGGGTTTAAGACATATATTTGTCTAAATATATTAATGTCATTCTTGCTATCAAAATATTATCTGAGCTGGGGGATAGGGGAGGCTGGGAGGAAGGTCAATGGGGAAAAAAGGAGACATATGTACTACTATTCATAATACTTTAAAGTTACAATAATAAAAAAAATAATGTAAAAAAATGATCTGAAATGGCTTAAAAAATAAGGGGAAAATCATACATAGTCAATAAAAAAAAGTAAATATGCTAACCATATACGTTAACATGGTTGCTTGGGCTGTACATAAACTTTGATAGTCAAGGCAAAACAGGAAAACATTAACTCAATGCCAGAAAAGAAGAAACAAGTACTTCAAGGGCAAGCAAGGATTACCCATTACTAAGTTGAAAATAGATTTTCATGTGGAATTATGTTAGTGTTATTAACCAACCTTACTTCTGCATTGGAGTAAACTGTTCTTAAGGGTCTGACTTTTTGTGTCCTATAAAATAATACAGATGTTTAATTCGTGGAATGACTGAATTTATCAGTCTTAGGAAACAAAGAGATAGCATCTATTGAAGAGAATGACAAGATGGAAAACGGGCTTTTAGAATTTGGAATAGCCTCTGTAGGTGTTTGTCAAAGTCAGAAAGAAATGAATCAAAAGTTTTTTAAGTAGAAATAAGGATACGGTAAAAGACAGTAATGATTTTGAGAACAGAACATTAGTACTGTTTTTCAGCAATACCTGGCAGCCCACAAATTAATGGTGGTGGTAAACACACAATACAGTATACAGATTATGTGTTGGGGTGGTGAACACACAATTGTGTGCAGAATCTTTCAGTTTCCTGAATATTCAGTCTAACTAAAGCAGTGGTTCTCAACCTTCTGGCCCTTTAAATACAGTTCCTCATGTTGTGGCCCAACCATAAAATTACTTTCGTTGCTACTTCATAACTGTAATGTTGCTACTGTTATGAATCATAATGTAAATATCTGATATGCAGGATGGTCTTAGGCGACCTCTGTGAAAGGGTCATTTGACCGCCAAAGGGGTCGCGACCCACAGGTTGAGAACCACTGAACTAAGGCCTTTCCTAATTTGGGGCCTTTGTTCTTGTAGGGAATAAAAGAAAACCAAGAAAGAAAGAGGAAAGCGTTCACATATAAGATAAAGAACAGGTTCATAGTTTAAGAGAAAGTAAGACAGAAGACTAGCTGTTAGGAACAGATTTATAGGTCTCTATATGATGAGATATTAAAAAAAAATCCTCACTGAGGATGTTTTTCTTGACTTTAGAGAGAAGGGGGGAGGGGGGGGAGGGGGAAGAGAAACATCGATTGGTTACCTCTCGTACACATCCAACCAGACATCAAACCCGAAATCTAGGTATGTGCTCTGACCAGGAATCAAACCCACAACCTTCTGGTATTTGGGACAATGCTCCAACCGAGCCACCTGGACAGGTGAGATACTTTTTTTAAAACAATATTTTAAAAATGTGAATGACAAGAAAAATAGAGACAAACTCAGATAGAGAGCAGGCTGACAGTTGTGGGGGAGGGGGCAGTTAGGAAACTAGTGGAGGGTGGAGGGATTGAGCAAAAATGAAAAAATCCGCCCTGACCGGTTTGGCTCAGTGAATAGAGTGTTGGCCTGGGGACTGGGGGGTCCCAGGTTCGATTCCGGTTGAGGGCATGTGCCTTGGTTGCGGGCACATCCCCAGTGGGGGGCGTGCAGGAGGCAGCTGATCGATGTTTCTCTCTCATCGATGTTTCTGACTCTCTATCCCTCTCCCTTCCTCTCTGTAAAAAATCAATAAAAAAAAAAAAATTAAAAAAAAAAAAGAAAGAAAAAATCCAACAGTGTGATTGCCAGGAGAGGGAGGGGGTGGGAAAGGTGTAAAGGTATAGGGTGGATAAATGGTGATGGACAGAGACTTCACTTGGGGTGGTGAACACACAACAGTGTACAGATGATGTGTTGTGGAATTGTGCCCCTGAAACCTCTATAATTTTATTAACTAGTGTAACCCCAATTCATTCAATACAAAGGAAATAAATAAAAATGCGAATATCATTCTTTGCTTGTGGACCTTATAAAAACAGACTACTAACCAGGTTTGACTTGTCCGCAACCCCTGGTCTACAGGATAAAATTCTAACTTATTTTCACATAAACAGACCTCGGTACTTCTTAGATGCAGAATTTTTCAGTTTCATGAATATTTCCTCTATGGCAGTGGTTCTCAACCTTCTGGCCCTTTAAATACAGTTCCTCATGCTGTGACCCAACCATAAAATTATTTTCGTTGCTACTTCATAACTGTAATGTTGCTCCTGTTATGAATCGTAATGTAAATATCTGATATGCAGGATGGTCTTAGGCAACCCCTGTGAAAGGGTCGTTCGACCGCCAAAGGGGTCACAACCCACAGGTTGAGAACCGCTGGTCTAAGGCCTTTCCTAACTCTGGGCCTTTGTTCTTGTAGTTCCCTATGCTTTCTCCAATTCTCAGCTTACAGAGTTATATTCATTCATCATTCAAAATCCATCCCAAATGTCACTTTTTTTAAATAATATATTTTGACTTTTTGAGATAGAGAGGAAGGGAGAGGGATAGATAGAAACATCGATGAGAGAGAAACATTGATTAGCTGCCTCCTGCACGCCCTCCACAGGGACCAAGCCCATAACTTGGGCACGTGCCCTGACCGGGAATCAAACCAGTGGCCTCTTGGTTCCTGGCTCAATGTTCAACCACCGAGCTACACCGGTCGGGCCCAAATGTCACTTCTTTATGTACCTTTCACAGTTTACCCAAGTGATCTATTATTACCTTTTCTATTCAAAACCTCTCTATTTTTCATCTCTCTCTTAAAGTCTTCGTCATGCTAAAATATATTATTTTTACAGATCTACCTCCTCCAATCCCCACTGAGTGTCTAAGGAAAAGGTCTTATCCATCTTGGTATTCCTACTCCCCTCCACTGGAGTCTAATATTACCTAGCATATAGCATATGCTCAATAAGTATTCATCAATGAATGAAGTACTTTACACTTTTTAATATAAACATCTACAACTAAGGATTTAAGACAAATCCTAAAACTATACCTTATTAGAATCATAATTGGATTCCACTGCTTACATTTTTAAATATATATACATATATATATATATATATATATGTATATATATATATATATTAGTTTTATTGTGATTTTAAGAGAATTTTCTATTTTACATGCCTGGTTGTGTTCATGAGCTGCAAAATTATCTGTTCCATTATATTCTGTAAGCTGTTCTCTTCTTTTTTCTCTAATAAGAATTTTATGAACATCATCTTCCAGTCTATTGAAGAATCCTCCATCATGTGTTAAAGTCTGAGAAGAACTCAATTCCTGTCAAAAATGAATTGTGGTTTACCATCATTCAACAAAAAAGTGTATGCATTCAATAAGCCTAGTCAGCCCCGAGAAGGAGAAGGAAAGAAAAAGGGTAACTAAGAGACAATCAACTATCTAATTCTCCTCTATCTTCAGAAGATAAACAGCAGAGACACATTTTAAAATGTTTTCTTACTTCTTCATAATTATTGTGTTGGATATCACTTGATTAAAAAATGTTTTATCCATATACCATACAATTCACCCATTTAATGTACATAATTCAGTGGTTTTAAATATGCTCACAGAGTTGTGCAACCACAGCCACAATTTTTTAAGTTTCATCACCCACAAAGAAACCCTGAATCTATTAGTGGTCATTCCCCATTTCCTTCTAATACCTCCCCTCTCAGTTGTCTCCTGGACAAGACTACTTTCTGTGTGCATAGATTTGCCTATTCTAGACATCTGGTATAAATGAAATCATATACTGGTATATGTGGTCTTTTGTGACTGGCTTCTTTCACTTAGCAAAATGTTTTTAAGGTTCATCTATTATTATAGCATGTATCACTACTTCATTCCTATTGTCAAGTAATATCTCAATGATGGATACACTACATTTTATTTCTCCATTCATTGGTTGATGGACATTTGGGTTGTTTTCATTTTTTGCTATTATGAATAATGCTGTTATAAATATTCATGCACAAGTTTTTGAATGGACAGGTTTTCAATTCTCTTAGGTATATGCCTTGAAGTAAAATTGCTGAGACATATGGTAACCCTATGTTTAATCTTTTGAGGATTTGCCAGATAATTTTTCAAAGCATTCTCACCAACACTTATTATCTTTTTTTTTTATCCTCACCCCGGGATACGTTTTTATTTTTATTGATTATTTAAAAAATACTTTTATTGTTTTCAGAGAGGAAGGGAGAGGGAGAGATAGAAACATCAATGATGAGAGAGAATCATTGCTGGACTGCCTCCTGCACGCCCCCTACTGGGGATCGAGCCTACAACCCGAGCATGTGCGCTTGACCAAAATCGAACCCAGGCCGACGCTGTTTTTTATTGATTTTTAGAGAGAAAGGAAATGGGGAGAGAGAGAGAAACACTGGTGAGAGCGAGAAGCATCAATCGGTTGCCTCCTGTACACACCCCGACCAGGATCAAACCCTCAACCTAGGTCTGTGCCCTGACCAGGAATCAAACCCCCAACCTTTTGGTGTAGAGGACAATGCTCCAACCAACTGAGCCACCCAGTCAAGGCTGTCTTTCTTTTTTATTTATTGATTTCAGAGGGATAGAAATACCGATTTGTTGTTCCACTTATTTAAGCATTCACTGGTTGATTCTGGTGTTTGCCTTGACCAGGGATTGAACCTGCAACCTTGGCCTATTAGGATAATGCTCTAACCAACTGAACTACTCGGCCACTAGTGTAGGTGTGGAGAGCTATTTCATTGTGGTTTCGAGTTGCATTTCTCTGATGCACTGTTTCAAGTGCTTATTGGACATTTGCATCTTTCTGGAGTATGTCTACTCATATTCTTTGCCCACTTTTTATTGGGTTGCTTTTATTTTTGCGTTCTAAGAGTTCTTTATATATTCTAGATACAAGTCTCTTATCAAATATATGATTAGCAAATTTGTTCTCACATTCTGTGGCTTCTCTTTTCACATTCCTGAAGGTGTCCTTTGAATCACAGAAGGTTTTAATTTTTACAAAGTCCAATTTATCCACAAAACCACTGTATAACTTAAGGTTATAAAGATTTACTCGTATATTTTCTTCTAAGACCTTTAGTTTTAGCGCTTACATTTAGGTCTGTAATCCATTTTCAGTTATTTTTTGTGCATGGTGTGAAGAAGGGGTCAAAATTCATTCTTTTTTCCCTTTTATTAAATTTACTAGAGGCCCAGTGCATGAAAATTCATACACTGAAGGGGGGTCCCTCAGCCTGGCCTGTCCCCTCTTACAGTCCAGGAGCCTTTGGGGGTGGGAGGCAACCCAGCGATTACGGGAAGGTGATGTCCCGATCACACCTCTGCTGCTGCCACTCCCACTCCTGGCAGCGCAAGCCTCGGCTGGCCCTGGGCAGCTGGGCAGCCGCCATCCGAGGTTTGCCTGTGCCTTGGGGCAGCCCTGAGCGGCTGGGTGGCTCCGGAGGCAGGCACATGGAGTACCCGGGCCCACCTTGTCACATGCCTGCCACCCTGGCAGGGCTGAGGGCACTGGGCGCTGCCATCTTGTGGCTGTGGGCACTGCCATCTTTGAGGGCGGGGCAGTCAATTAGCATATTCCCTCCTTACTGGGTATGGGCGCCGCCATGTTTGATGGTGGGACAGTTAATTAGCACATCCCTCCTTATTGGCTGTGGGCGCCGCCATCTTTGCAACAGCGTGAAGGTCATTTAGCATATTCCCTCTTTGTTAGACAGGATTGGGTGACACTGGTTAACAAAATTATCCAGGCTTCTGGTGCACAATTCTACAACACATCAACTGTACACTGTATTGTGTGTTCACCACCCCAATAAATTCACTCTCTTTCATATGGAGATGCAGCAGCATCTGTTGAGAAGATTATTCCTTCTCCACTGAATTCTTTTGGCACCCTTATTCAAAATTAATTCAATATTAATGTAAGGATTTCTTTTCTGGAGTCTTCATTTTGTCAAACTTTACGGCTACCATTACACCACACCACACTGGCTTGATTAGTATAGTTTTGTATCGCTTAATCTTTTACAATGCATTTAAAAATAATTTTACATAAATTATATACACTAATCATAAAAAGATAAAATTTTATCACAATCTACTCAATTACATAAAATTATAAAATTTATATATTCTTCAAGAAAAGTAGCACTGCCTTTCCAACTTCCTGTTTTGAAGTCAGGAACTAAAGAAAATGTCACTCTCATTGGTTCCACCTATGTCCTACATTCTTGAGCTATAAAAGTCCTAATTTTATCCATTTTAATTGAATTTGTGAGCAAATGACCCAACAGTTCAATGACTGTTCATCCTTTTCTCTTCACATTATGTTAAAAAGTGTTTTAGAGAAAAAAATTATTATATATCAGTGTTTAATAAATACACAAAATGACATTTTAAATTTTGTACAGCACTTTCTATTTTGCAAAGAACTTACACAAACATTACTTTATTTGAATCTCATTAATGCTATAAGAGGTTCATAGAACAAGAATTATTTTCCCACAAAATAATCATGGGCTCAGGAAAGTCAAATAAACTTGCCCACGAGTCTACTAAGGCTACTGCTTGAAAAAATAATTCAGGTACGTTCCAATAAGATTTCATTTTAAAACAACATGCTTAAAACACTGCTGAGCTTCTGTGGAAGGAATTGCATGATGATGGCAACTAATTAGCCGCTGGATTTCACTTCCTTAAAAGAGTGCAGTTCCACAAAATAGAAACAAAGGCCTGGTTACACTGACAAACAGCTGTCAGAGGGGAAGGGCTTTGGGGGCTGAATGAAAAAACATGAAGGGATTAAGCGCACATGCGCGCACACACACACACATACACACCCCACAGATTTTAAAATTTAATATTTAGCCAATCCAATTTAACTCAAATTATGAACACTTATTATATGCCAAGCATATAAAGTAAGAGACAGTATAATGGTGGTTCTGTTAGTATAGCCCTATAGATCTCTGGAACATAATTGAGAGACTAGGCATAAGCCTTCACATTTATGGGGACTATCAACAATAAAAAATATTTTTTTAAAAGAAAAATTACCTGGAAACCAATGAAAATGAATGCACAATAACCCCAAATCAATGGGACACAGAGAAAGCAGTCCTGAGAGGGAAGTTCACAGCATTGCAGAAGCAAGAAAAATTTCAAATAAACCATTCTAACCCAACACCTAAAAGAGCTAAAAAATAAACCAAACCAACAAACAAAGCCCAGAATAAGTAAAAGGAAGGAAATAATAAAGATCAGAGCAGAAATAAATGATACAGAAACTAAAAAATAAAACAATACAAAAGATCAATGAAACCAAGAGCTGGTTTTTTAAAAAGATAAACAAGTCTGGCCAGTGTGCTTCAGTGATTGAGTGTCGACCCATGAACCAAATGCCCAGTTCAATGCCCGGTCAGGGCACATGCTAGAGTTGTGGACTCAATCCCCAATAGTAGGCATCCAGGAAGCAAGTGATCAATGATTCTCTCTCATCATTGATGTTTCTATCCCTCTCTCCCTCTCTCTTTGAAATCAATAAAAACATACTTTTAAAAAAAGATAAAAAAGATCGATGAACCTTTGACCAGACTCATCAACAAAGGAAGAGGAGATTCCAAAATGATGGCAGAGTAAGTGGATGTTACACTGACGAACTCCCAGAACCAAAGTGGAAGTACATCTAAAATACTGAAGAAAAAAAAAACTGTCCTGAATAATCAACTGAAGACTAGCTGAAGAGATTCCCGATAGCCAAAGACAGAAAGTAGAGCCACACAGAGACAGGTAGGAGATGCCAAGGTGCAAAAGGGCTGGCTGGGCTCCTACAGGCAGCAGCTTAAGTTCCTAAAGGGTATCTCAGCTGTGGGGGGGTTCCCACTGAGAACTCTGGAGTCTAAACCCCAGGCTGGGCTCCCCAGCTCAGAGAACCAGAACTGAGAAAGGTGCCCACATAACATCTGGCTGTGAATAGCAGCAGGGTTGCTGTCTGCCAGGGAAAGAGAGCTGGAAAGTCAGGCACCCTCTAAAAGGGCCAACTCACAAAATTTCACATGTAGCCACTCATCTTGGGCTCTGACAGAGTGGACTAGTACTGTGTGAACAGAAGCCAGGGTGGGAGCTCTGGGATTAGACCTCTGAAGGTAGTCACCTGAATTTCCTGTGCTGAGTCATTGCCTCATGTTGCAGAGGGCATCTGTCTCTGGTGAGCCTTTACTATCCAGGTGGTTTTTGCCTGGGGGAAAATCAATTGCCCCACCCTACTGAAAAATGCCTTACCCCCTGCTAGGTAAAGCAGACCTTGGTGCACATCTTCCAAAGGCACCCAGCCCCAGCAAAGGGAGACACAAGCTTTGGATTGCTGATAGCTCCAAACAGGGTATGCAGGGCCAGACAGAAACAGTGTCTGACACTGTCCTGCACCAGAGATTGGGAAGCATAGCAGATCTACGTAATTACATAGTCACAAACCCAAACAAGCAGCCAAAATGAAGAGACCAATAAATAAATAAACTAAATACCCCCCAAACGAAAGAACACGAGAATTCTAAACAAAAGAGAGAGATGGAATTCTCCAGAAGAAGAGATAAATTAAATGGAGGTAAGAAATTTGTCAGACATACAATTCAAAATAATGGTGGCAAATATGCTCAACATCATAAGATATAGTAACTATGAAGAATGACATAGCACTAATAAAGAACAAAGTGGAAGGAATACACAGAATATTAGGGGAAGCCAAGGATCAGATCAGTGAATTAGAAAACAGAGTAGAAAAAAATCACTCGGAGAACCAAAAAAAAAAAAAAATCAATTAAAAAACAGGACAGCTTAAAGGAGCTGTGGGACAACATGAAATGCAACAATATTTGCATTATAGGAGTGCCAGAAGGAGAAAAAAGTAGGCAAGGGCTAGAGAATGTGTTTGAAAAAATAATGGCAGAAAATTTCCCTAACTTAGTGAACAAAAATGTCATACAAGTTCAGGAGGCACAGACTCCCAAGCAAGAAGAACCCAAACAGGCCCATGCTCAGACACATCATAATTAAAATGCCAAAAACTAAAGACAAAGAGAAAATCTTAAAAGCAGTAAGACAAAAGCAATTTGTTACCTACCAATAAACTCCCATAAGGCTGTCATCTGATTTCTCATCAGAAACTCTACAGGCAGAAGGGAATGACATGAAGTCTTCAAAGTAATGAAAAGCAAGGACCCCAAACCAAGATTACTATATCCAGCAAGACTATCATTCAAAATAGATGCTGAAATAAAGACCTTCCCAGACAAAAAGGGTAAAGAAGTTTGTCACCACCAAACCAGCACTGCAGAAATGCTTAAGGGACTGTTATAAGAAATAGAAAAAAACAAATGAGACTACATCAAAATAAAAAGCTTCTGTACAGCAAAATGAACCATCAACAAAATGAAAAGGGAGCCCCTTATGGGATAACATATTTGGCAATGATATCCTCTATAATAAAAAATTAATATGCAAATAGACCGAACAGCGGGACAAACGGAACAACCAGACAACTGGTTGCTATGACATGTGCTGACCACCAGGTGCTGTGCAGGGAACATGGTGGGTGTCGGACGCGGCGGGATGGTGGAGCTGGTGAGCTGGTAAGCAGGGGTGCCAGACCAAGGCAGGGCCTGCTGGTCGCTGTAACTGGGGCGAGCCTTTGGTAGTTACTGAAAATTCTTTGCTCCTGTGCACCATGGGCCCACCTGGTGCTCGCACCTGCTGCCAGCACCGGTCCCACTTGCACCCGCTGCTGACGCCGGCCCCAATTGCTCCACGTCGTCAGGGGGTGTGAGCAGGGCTAGCGCCGTCAGCCCATAGGAGTTGTGGCAGTGGGAGCAGGGCTGCAGGCAGAGAGGGGACCTGGGGACACGGCAGGAAGGGCCAGGCGGAGGCACAGAGGATGGGCCGAAACCCACCTCTGTGCCCACTCCAGCCTCGCAGCCTACAGTTCCTTTCAAGGTGCATGAATTCATGCACTAGGCCCCTAGTATCTAATAAAGGGTTAATATCCAATGTATATAAAGAACTCATACAGCTTAACAAAAGGAAGATAAACAATCCAATTAAAAAAATGGGCAAAGGACCTAAATAGACACTTCTCCAAAGATGGCCAAGAGACATGAAAAAATGCTCAAAGTCACTGATCATCAAAGAGATGCAAATTAAAACAAGGAGGTATCACCTCACACCTGTTAGAATGACTACCATCAACAAACAATATATGCTGGTGAGGATGTGGAGAAAAGGGAAACCTTATGCACTGTTGGTGGGAATGGTTAGTGCAGCCACTGTGGAAAGCAGTATGGATTTCCCTCAAAAATTAAAAATGGAACTGCCTTTTGACCCAGCGATCCCACTTCTGGGAATATATCCAAAGACTCCCAAAACACCAATTCAAAAGAATATATGCACCCCTATGTTCACTGCAGCATTATTTATAACTAGAGCCCCGATGCACAAAAATTCGTGCAAGAGCAGGCCTTCCTTCCCCCGGCTGCCAGCACCGGCTTCCCTCTGGCATCTGAGACCTGGGCTTCCTCCTCCAGCCGCCGGCAGGCACCAAGGACCAGGGCTGCTTTCCTCCTCCAGCTGCCCACAGGTACCCGGGATCCAGGCTGGCTTCCCTCGGGCCACCCACAGGCACTTGGGACCCAGGCTGGCTTCCCTTGGGCTGCCCGCAGGCACCCGGGACCCGGGCCAGCTTCCCTCCGGCCCCGGCTTTGTCAAGAAGGACGTCCAGAATGACGTTCGAAAGACGTCTGGTCTAATTAGCATATTACCCTTTTATTATTATAGATGGCCAAGTTCTGGAAACAGCCCAAGTGCCCATCAGTAAATGAGTGGATAAAAATGCTGTGGTATATTTATACAATGGAATATTATGTGGCCATAAAAAATAAGGAAATCTTACCTTTTGTGAAGCATGGACAGACGTGGATGTTACTATGCTAAGTGAAATAAGCCAGTCAGAGAAAGATAAATACCATACGATCTCACTTACATGTGGAATATAATGAACAAAATAAACTGTTGAACAAAATAGGTCCAGAGACATAGATGCATGGGACAGATTGACAGATCTCAGAGGGAAGGGAGGCAAGGAGTTGAAAAGAGATTAACCAAATATATTATATACATATATGCACAGCCCATGAATACAGACAATAGTGCAGGTGGGGTGGGGTTTGGGTATAAGGGAGCAAAGGGGGGATAGGAATAGGGGACATCTGTAATACTATCAACAAAATAATTTTTTAAAAATGGGCAGAGGACCTGAACAAATATCTCTCCCAAGAAGACATACAGCCAACTGATACATGAAAAGATGTTGAACTTCAAAGCTATTAGGGAAATGCAACACAAAACTACAATGAGATACCACCTATTAGAATGAGTATTATCAACAAGACAAGTAATAACAAGTGTTGGAGAGGTTATGGAGAAAAGGGAACCCACATTCACTGCTGGTGGGAATGTAGACTAACTGATTCAGCCACTATATAAAATAGTCTTGTGGTTCCTCAAAAAATTAAGAATATGCCAAAACCGGTTTGGCTCAGTGGATAGAACGTCAGCCTGCGGACTGAAGGGTCCCAGGTTCGATTCCGGTCAAGGGCATGTACCTGGGTTGCAGGCACATCCCCAGTGGGGGATGTGCAGGAGGCAGCTGATTGATGTTTCTCTCTCATCGATGTTTCTAGCTCTCTCTCTCCCTTCCTCTCTGTAAAAAATCAATAAAGTATATTTTTTTAAAAAAATTAAGAATAGAGTTACCATATGACCTAGCAATCCCTCTTCAGGGTATCTACTTGAAAAAAATTTTTTTTGCAAAGATATATGCACCCCTATGTTCACTGCAGCATTATTCATGGCGGCCAAGACATGGAAACAAAAGAGTCCTTCATAGAGGATTGGATAAAGATGTGGTACGTACATACAATGCAATATACTGAGCCATAAGAAAAGATAAAATATTGCCATTTATGACAACATGGATGTACCTTCAGAATATTATGCTAAGCAAAATAAGTCAGTCAGAAAAATCTAAGGACCATATGATTTCACTCATATGTGGGAAATAAAACTGAAACTCAAACAGTATGGTGGTTTCCAGAAGAAAGGGAATGGGGAGTTGGGGGACCAAGGAGGTCCAATATATTGTCACGGAAGATGGTTTGACTTAGGGTAGTGGGCACACCATACAATATATAGATGACATTTCATAAAAATACACACTTGAAACCCATATGATATTATTAACCAGTCACCCCAATAAATTTAATTTTTAAAAAGAGGAGAAAAGCAAAAGGAAGAACTATTCAACATAAAGGTGCTAGGACTTGCTGAGTTTAAAATAAAACCTTATCTCATTCTCAAAAACAAAATTATAATGAAAAACAAAATATAGGCTATGTCACACACCTATGCTTCTTTAAATACAACTCAGATTAAGTACCTATATTAAATAGATGAAATCCTGGTCAGACTGCCTTTTTTCCCCTTCTTTCAAATCAGTAAAGAAGAAGTAAGCATGGAACAGTTCATAAAAATTATTTTTTCTTCTACTAACAGTTGGGGGTAGTTTCTTAGGAATATGGTGTACCATTTTCTATCTACTTCCTTATTCACATAAAGCTAACGTTCATTTTTTAATCAGTGGATTAAAAAAATTGGAATCAATCTAAAAGTATATGTTTTCCACTTTTAAACATAAAATTAATAGTCTATATTTGTGGTCATTTAAGTTTAATCTACGAATTGGTGACAGTTGTTTGTGAATAAATTCAAAAGAATTTCTAACATCTGTTTCACCAACAAATTAATTCTGAGTGTGTTGTGAATAGTTAAGGACTGTATTATTAATACAGTAATAGAGTTATTTAAATTTTATTCTCATATATATAAATTTATTATCCCTGACTTGTCAAGCAAATGCATGAAACAACAAAAAATTATTAAGAACCATGTATGTGTTCTAAAGTGAAACCAAGAAATATAGCTGGCCATTAAAAAATCAACTAATGGAATTATCGACAAGATACACATACATCATATAAGAATAATAAAACTTTTAATTATTACCTAAAGAAGTAAAAAGAACTCAACAATTTTTAGTACCACCCTCAATATTAAAATATATCGTATAGTAGTCTCATTTCCTAATTCTAAAAGGTTTGTAGAGGCTTTATGGAATTTTTTTAAAAAGGTGCCAAGAACACTAGGAAGTTATAGCTATATTACCCTCTAAAGGTGAATGGTAAGAAAAGTATATGATCAGGTTAATCGTATTCATGGGTATAAACTATATAATTAAAGTTTACCTCACAATTTTTTAATTCCAAAATACCTAAAGACATGGTATTTCAGGATGTTTTTAATGAAGATTAAAATACAGACTGATAATAAAATACAGACCTTCCCTAAAGTTTTAACTTATATGTCATAACCTTTTGACTCACAGGCACACACAAATCAGGATGCTAAAGCCAAATGACATTACATTATATTTCATGCAAATAATCATATGCTTATTCTGACACAATATATTTTATATCCTTATAATTGCCAGAAACATAATTGAGTTTACTCATGAAAAACCTATGGGTTGTTCCGTAAATGACTATGACTCAAAAAAAGACCTACTACTAAACATTGAAGTATTATTCTTATAATCATGAAATATTTTCTAAAATAAAGATGGTTACAACACTTACCTCTGTCTTTTTATTAATGTGATCTGTAAAATAGAATGGTGATACTTCATTGAAGGAAATTAACGGATAAAATATTTTAATATGTAAAAAATATTTAAACAAAGTAACAAGAGAATTTCAAAATTATGAGTTTCAGAAGTCATTTGGGGGTTGCCTGGGATTCATCAGATTTACTCTTCTAAAGATGTTAAAATTCAGTAAAAAACTATTAATTTGTTCAGCTTTGGGACTAGGTCTTATATTCCAGTAAATGCCACCCATAACAAAGGGGTATTATTAAATTTTAAATATTTGAATTCCACGTCATTTGAGCTTTGGTTTCACATAGTATGTTTGGAAGGAGGAAAGAATTTGAGAGGGCACAAAATATGTCTAAAATCAAATCACAGGACACTATGACTGCAAAAACTATACAGACCACTGCCTTTGTGGAATAAAATAAAAAGTCAAATAATAATTTGTGTCCTTTAAAACTATTAGCTAGGTTTTGTTTTAAAAAATGCATCATAGTTGCCGAAACCGGTTTGGCTCAGTGGATGGAGCGTCGGCCTGCGGACTGGAGGGTCCCGGGTTCGATTCCGGTCAGGGGCATGTACCTGGGTTGCGGGCACATCCACAGTGGGAGGTGTGCAGGAGGCAGCTGATCGATGTTTCTCTCTCATCGATGTTTCTAACTCTCTGTCTCTCTCCCTTCCTCTCTGTGTAAAAAGTCAATAAAATATTTTTTTTTTAAAAAAATGCATCATAGTGATTTGATATACTATAAAAATTCTAAAAATTAATGTATATTTATAGAACACAAAAATAAGGCAAAATAAATATATCTAGATTAAAGAAATCATTTTCTTAGTAACAACAGCATTTGTGAAAAAGGATTACAGAATGAGGAAAAGGAAGACATAAGGAAATCTACACAGAAGACTGAAACTAAAGTACAAATAGGGAGCAAGTGTTCTTATTTAAATTGAAAATTATCAGGATATCTAATATTTAATAAGGCTTCTTGTGGACAGCAAAAATTCCCCATTCTCAAGGACTAATAATTGAATAGAATAGTTTTCTTATGATTAAGAATCTAAAAGTTGAACCAGTTCTCTAAAGCATTCACTAATCAGAATAGAGTCCACAAAGATAGTAAATGTCAAAATCACAAGTTTCAGATCTAACTACTAAATCTTAGTAGATTACAATTTACTAGCCTATTCTACTTAGCCTACAATGTGATGCCAGAACCTGAGGAAGAATGTGTTAATCACATCTTATAATTGTTTCTCCTTTAACAGTATTATACTGATGTCTTTCTCAATCCATCTAATACACTTATATAACACTTAATAAGTCAAACATATGGAAAATTGAGTTTCTTTACATGCTTCTGCTTAATTTTTAAGAAAATATTTCTTATATAAAATCTTTCTTACTAAAATTGGAAATTTTATTTTAGCATACATCTGGTCCTTTTAACCCCCAAACAAAGCAATTTTCCTGATCCTTAAAGGAGAGCAATATAATCCTCTAAATTTATTCCTACTTTCATTAGGCTTGTTTCTGAAAACAGTACCAGTAGGGTGTTTGGGGTTTTTTTTTTTTTTTTGAGATTATTGCTATGGTATTATTAATCCTCACAGAACAAATGCCCAATGTATAACACTAAATTCATATGAATCAAATATACTGCTCTGCCATTGAACAAACTGTCCACTTGGTTGGTATAATCACAGTGCTGTTCAAAATAATTTTCTGACTGCTGTCTGATATAGAAGCTACTAGTCACATGGCTACTGAGCTTTTGAAATGTGGCTAATGCAACACTTAAAAAATTTTTTATTTTAGTTCATTTTAACTAATTTATATTTAAATTGCCACACATGAATAGTGTGATATCTAGCGTTTTCATCATTTCCAACATCAAAAGTAAAGTATTTAGTGATCTGTCTTCAAAAATTTAGTGGATGGTACAATTTTCTTCTATCTTCTCTTTTTGATAAAAAAAATTTATAAATGATATTATAAAGAATTTTCTGGGAATAACTCTCATTCTAAAAATTTGTACTTTAATTTTATAAGATGTAGCTCCAGATAATTTGAGGAGGTTGACCAATAATGGATGAAACCTAAAGATACTATTCCTGATCTAGTTTAAACCAAATCACTTTATGTATAAGGACAAAAATATGTCTCATAATGACTTAAAAACTATAAATGTTAATTTTTATTTTCAGTGAGTTTTAGAAAAGGGACAAAATTAGAAATACAAAAAGATAAATTCTAGTTTTATGGGGTTTTAATGATTGATTTAAATTACTAAATGGTTTATTTCCAAACAGGTTTACATTCTACATTCTAAGTAGCAGATTAACAAAACCATTTTTACTTACTTTAAAAATCAGAAATGTACTTACAAATCAAGTAAACAAAGAGAACACTTACTCTACATATAGATTTCACACACATATTACCTTCAGATTGAAAATCTTTTAGTGATACTGTGAGAGGTTTGTCTTTTCCCTGATGATTCTTTCTTTTATCTTTTTTATTCACAACCTTTGACTGAGTTGAAGCATTTTCATTATTTTCATACTCCTGAAAACAATTATAGACAACCATTAAGCTTATTTTACAGTAGCAAAACTAACTCACCAACAGGTAATATGTTCATTAACATTTTCTTTTTAAAAATAAAAAGCAAATAACATAAAAACTAAGGCTAGCCAACTTGTATAAAAAGATACCCATTTATTTATATAGTCAATCTCTTGTATCTTAACCATTAAAATAAAAACAAGATGCTTACCTTGGTCTATTAACCCCTCCAACTTGTCACCCTCTTCTCCATTTCTGGACCAAACTTAAAACAATAATCTACCATAAATTTGCTTACACACACACACACACACACACACACACACACACACACAAAATCCCTGAAATCTGGCTTCTGCTATTCTTTGACACTAAAAAGGTCAACTTCCATTTAAATGCCAAATCCAAAGGACATTATTTTTCAAGCATTTCTTGATTTTCTCAATGCATCTATGACTACTCTTCAGACTCCTTTCAACAGCTTCTCTTTTCCTAACCTGTTCTTAAAAATGTACCTGCTATTCACTATTATTCCATTCTAACCCATTCTTATGCTTTATACCCACTGTTCTTCAAACTCAAAAGTTTAAAGTTCTACCTATACAATGATAATTTCTGTATGTACAGACAACTCAACTGGGATGTTCATTAAGCATCTCCAATTCCCTAGAAAGGACTGATTCTTTACTGAGTATCCTGTTTAATGCCACCCTCACATGCACAACTATCTAGGCCAGAAACCTCAGTCATTCTTGCTTATTCTTTCTACACACTTTATATCCAAATTAGTCAGTATATCTGCTTGAGTTTATCTACTAAACCTCTCTTAAATCTATTCTTTTTTCTTCATGCCTTGTTATTTCCCCTATCTTCTTTTGCTTGACACTGCAACACTCTAATTTTAGTCCCTCAATCCAACTTCTACACTGCTACAGTATGAGTTTCTAAAATGAAAACCCAAATTCAATCTAGAAGTTAAAAATATTCAATAGTTCTCTGTAAATGTATAAAACCTAATCTCCTTAGCCTGGTACACAAGGTTCTTTATACCTTCCTTATTCTTCTGGCAGTATCTCTCGCAACTCTAGGTCTCTAAGTTATAGTTTTTAAAATATGCTATATGCTTATACGCTTGCCACTCCTCCTGAGAATGCCAACTTTCCTCTTACCCACTTGTGAACTTCTAATACATTTAGAAAGATCCTCTTTTAAGAATCCTTTCCTAAAATCCATCCCCATCAAAGGCACAGAAAGTTCTTCCAACTTTCTGAATTCCCTCTGCACTGAGAACATACATCTCTCAATACTATATGCCATAAAAATATGTATGTCTTCCTTCACTAAATCCAAGGAATGGAATCATGTCTTAATCTTTGTATTGGGTAGCTAGCATATTTTGTCTACACAAAAAAATAATTGGTGAATAAGTGATAGAACAGAATAGATAATGCCATCTCAAACCTTGGTTATTATAAAAATCCTTAAGTAAAGTATAGTTTTGTGGGAAGTTTTGTATTTAAAAAAATTTTTTTTTATTGATTTCAGACAAGAAAGGAGAGGGAGAAAGAAATAAAAACATCGGAGAAACCAAGATGGCGGCATAGGTAAACACCGGAGTTTGCTGCCTCGCACAACCACTTCAAAAATACAACTAAAAGACAGAATGGACATCATCCAGAACCACAGGAAGGCTGGCTGAGTGGAAATTCTACAACTAGAAGGAAAGAGAAAAGCATACCGAGACTCAGAGGAGGAGCAATGCGGAAGTAAAATACTAAGGTGCGGAGGTGCGTGTGGAGCGGGCTGGCGGCTGAGGACGCGGTTGTCTTTTTCAATCAGGAGGAAGTCTCAGGCTCTGAGCTCCAGTTCTGGGCGAGTCTCTGGGGACCCAGACTCATACGGGAGAAGCGGGACTGTCTGGTTCAGTCGGAACTCGAGGGCAGCTTTCTCTCCGAGGGGCTTGCAGCGATTACCGGGACACTGAGAAGCAGAGCCTCTGAGGGCAGGACTGAGAGCAGCCATAACTGCTCGCTCCGCCCTGTTGATCTCCTGGTACCCTCCCCGCCCAAGCACTGCAGGGAGGCTTTTCCTGGATAGCCTCAGGCAAAGGCTAGATTAGCACCTCCCTAGAGATCCAGGAGCGAGTGTGCCCAGTGGTCAGAGTGGGACCATCCAGTTTGCAGCTTCTCGGACCCTTAAAGGACACACTCAGGGGGCAGACTCAGTGAGCACCAAAGCCCCATTGAAGCAAGTCTTCCCCAGAGGGGTGTCTCCAGCACAGAAGTTCTTCCACTGCAGACACAGCTGATTCTCACAGACAATTGGCCTGGAGGTCAATCCCTCCCAGTGTTAACTACAACAGTCAAGGCTTAACTACAACAAGACTGTGCACAAAGCCCATAAGGGGGTGCACCAAGTAGTCCTCCTCAGGTAATTGGGGAGGCTGAACCACTGGGCCATAGAGGACACTTAGCACAGAAAACCACTTTATCAACACAGGAAAGCATAAAAAATGCGGAGACAAAGAAACAGGACACAAATGACAGAAATGGAGGAAAGCAAACTACTGGATGTAGAGTTCAAAACCACACTTTTAAAGTTTTTCAAGAACTTTCTAGAAGCCACCGATAAATTTACTAAGACCCTCAAAAAGACTGGTGAGACCGCCGATAAATGTAGTGAGATCCTCAAGAAATCTAATCAGACCCTCGATGTTATGATAAAGGACCAACTGGAAATTAAGCATACACTGACCGAAATAAAGAATATTATATAGACTCCCAACAGCAGACTAGAGGACCGCTAGAATCAAGTCAAAGATTTGAAATACGAAGAAGCAAAAAACACCCAACCGGAAAAGCAAAATGAAAAAAGAATCCAAAAATATGAAGATAGTGTAAGGAGCCTCTGGGACAGCTTCAAGCGTACCAACATCCGAATTATAGGGGTGCCAGAAGAAGAGAGAGAGCAAGATATTGAAAACCTATGTGAAGAAATCATGACAGAAAACTTCCCCTACCTGGTGAAAGAAATAGACTTACAAGTCAGGAAGCGCAGAGAACCCCAAACAAAAGGAATCCAAAGAGGACCACAGCAAGACACATCATAATTAAAATGCCAAGAGCAAAAGATAAAGAGAGAATCTTAAAAGCAGCAAGAGAAAAAAAGTCAGTTACCTACAAGGGAGTACCCATACGACTATCAGCTGATTTCTCAACAGAAACTTTGCAGGCCAGAAGGGAGTGGCAAGAAATATTCAAAGTGATGAATACCAAGAACCTACAACCAAGATTACTTTACCCAGCAAAGCTATCATTCAGAATTGAAGGTGAGATAAAGAGCTTCACAGATAAGGAAAAGCTAAAGGAGTTCATCACCACCAAACCAGTATTATATGAAACTAGGGGCCCGGTGCACGAAATTCGTGCACTGGCGGGGGTGGGGGGAGAGTGTCCCTCAGCCCAGCCTGCCCCCTCACATACTGGGAGCCCTCAGGCGTTGACCCCCATCACCCTCCGATCGCCTGATCGGCCCCTTGCCCAGGCTTGACGCCTCTGCCAGAGGTGTCAGGCTTGGACAGGGGACCCCCATCTCCCCCCGATCACTGGCTCTGGCCCCCACCCAGGCCTGAGGCCTCTGGCCCAGGAATCATGCCTGGGCAGGGGACCCCCATCTCCCTCTGATCGCTTGCTCCACCTCCCGCCCAAGCCTGACTCCTCTGACCCAGGCTTCAGGCCTGGGCAAGGGGACCATCATATCCCCCCAAACCCCAGCTCCGCCCCCCACCCAGGCCTGATGCCTCAGCCAGAGGAGTTGACCCTCATCACCCTCCAATCACCAATCACCGGATCGGCCCCTTGACCAGGCCTGAGGCCTCCGGCAGAGGTGTCAGGCCTGGGCAGGGGACCCCCAGCTCCCCGTGGTTGCAGGCTCCGCCCCTGCCCAGGCCTAACGCCTCTGGCCTAGGCGTCCGGCCCGGGCAGCGGGGACCTTTAGTGGCAGCGGGGAGTGCCGTGATCGTGGGCTTCGCTTTAGGCCCAGGCAAGGGACCCCTAGCTCCTGGGACTGCCAGCTTCGACTGTGCCCAGCTCCCATCGCTGGCTCCACCCCTACTTCCTGCTATCACTGGCCAGGGCGGCAAAGGCGCCTGATTCTCCGATCATGGCTGGGGGGCAGGGCAAAGGCGGCCCCAGGGCCGTCTCTGCCCTGCCCCCCAGCTCTTAGTTACCCCCTGGGTTTCCGATCACTGTCAGTGGCAGGGGGCTTCTTCCTGCTTTCCCTTTCGCCTCCCTGCATTGTGCCTACATATGTAAATTAGCCGCCATCTTGTTGGCAGTTAACTGCCAATCTTAGTTGGCAGTTAATTTGCATATAGCCCTGATTAGCCAATGAAAATGGTATCGCCGTACGCCAATTACCATTTTTCTCTTTTATTAGTGTAGATGCTGAAAGGTAACCTTTAAGAAGAGGAAGAAGAAGAAAAAGGTAAAGATACAAGCTATGAACAACGAATACACATCTATCAACAAGTGAATCTAAAAATCAAGTGAATAAAAAATCGATGAACAGAACGAACTGGTAATTATAATAGAATCAGGGGCATAGAAAGGGAATGGACTGACTAATCTTGCGGGGGAAAGGGGTGTGGGGGATGCGGGAAGAGAATGGACAAAAATCATGCACCTATGGATGAGGACAGTGGGTGGGGAGTGAGGACGGAGGGTGGGGTGAGAACTGGGTGGAGCAGAGTTATGGGGGGGAAAAAGAGGAACTGTAATAATCTGAACAAAAAAGATTTAATTAAAAAAAAATCAGATGCTTCTTTGTAGTAATTACCATTAAAAGAAATAGAAACATCAATGATGAGAGAGATGTGCCGACTGGGAATCAAACTGTGACCTCCTGGTTCATAGATGCCGCTCAACCACTGAGCCACACCAGCCAGGCACAGTTTTTAAATTAACATAACTGACTTAAAACTCAATGACTGTACTACATCAATGTAATCACACCAAACTAGCCATTGCAGATTAAAGAAGTTCCTCCATTCCCTGAGGTTCATTATTTTTTGATAAAACCAATGCTTTTGGATACTACACCTATGTACCAAGAAAACAGGCTGGATGCATGATAGTTCATAATACCATCTACTCTACTCCTCCTCTAAAGATACAGCTAACCATTTTAGCCTTAGAATCTAGATATATATCTACCAAATTTGATAAATTTCCAGTATAACCTGAAAGTCCATTAAATGATTTAAGTCATAGTAAAGTTAACTGTATCCATTTTTATAATTGTCAGGTTTGTGTCTAAATGAACAAGTAACAACAAAATTACAGTTACTCTTGATTTTTCAGGATAACAGGAACACAGAGACATGGGAAATGAAACTAATATATATAGTGTACAAAAGCCCACCTCATTGGCTTTCTTCCTCTCTTCCCTTTAACTATGAATGAATAGCAAAATCATCACCTGTTATTTTAATTATTCTCTTCCCTTCATCTTGAGTAAAGAAGCTAGTGAACAATGACATAGCCTAAAGGCCCTAAGCATGACCAGAGGCCCATTTATGATTAACTACTGAGTAAATTGAGCATTTATATTATCTTCATATTATTTAACTTTAGTCCTTTACATGTATTGGGAATTTTTTGATCTATAAAGTTTATTCAACTTGTGATTAAATACAGAAACTGAAACCAACACTACTTTTTTACTTAAGTGTTCCTAGAGTTGCAAAATGTAGAATGCATTTTAGCACACAGCCCAACATCACAGCTTAGTGACAAATTATCAGAAATGTCCTCCCATTTACTTTAGTTAATTATAATGTATCTCCAGCAGAGGGTCCCATAATGGATGTCCCTGTACTCATACTTACACCTTGTATTTTTAAATCTACTTATTTTCTATGTTCATTTAAAATAAGTTAAAATAAATCATTTGCTTTTAATTTCCTCTCTTCCCTTTATATTTGGAAGGAAGTTTTTAAAATAAACATTCCAAATCATCAGACAAAGCTTAGGCCACGTTTCTGTTCTCTCAAAACCTGAGGAAGAATCTACACTAATAAAAGAGAAACATGCGAATTGGTGTCACTCCGCTACACCCACCAGCCAATCAGAGTGACTATGCAAATTAACCCAACAAAGATGGTGTTAATTTGCATACGCAGGCGCAGAGTGAAGACTGAAGACTGAAGGGGCCTGGCTTGCCAAGTCTCGCTGCAGCTGGACCAAAGGCCTGGGTCCAGGGTGCCAGAGGAAAACCGGTGCCAGCAGCCAGGGGAAGGAAGGCCTATTGCGCGAATCTTCGTGCAACGGGCTTCTAGTCTTATTATAAAAACTGTGTATGCCCTCGCCAGTGTGGCTCAGTTGGTTGGAGCATCAACCCATACATCAAAAGGTGGTAGGTTTGATTCCCAGTAAGGGCACATACCCAGGTTGGGGATTTGATCCCTGGTGAAGGCGCATAAGGGAGGCAATTAATCGATATTTCTCTCTTACACTGATGTCTGTCTGTCTCTCTCTCTCTCTCTCTCTCTCTCTCTCCCTTCCTCTCTCTAAAATCAATGTTTTTTAAAAAGACCTTATTTTTTTATTTTTTTATTGAAAAACAAAGTAAACACAGCATGATAATATTCTGTTACCACAAACTTTAAAGAAAATTTTAATACAAAATTTGGGAAGGTTGGTCCTAACTTCTGACCACTTAAACCTAATATAGCTAAATGAATAAACGTGTAAATACCTTTTTGTGTTCTTCATATTCTAATTTACTTAGCAACAATGCCTTCTCAAGATCTGCTTCAAACATTTCAGAAGTCAGCTAGAAAAAAAAAAAAGTTTCACAATAAATAGATGATAGCTTTATACCACACTAACAAAAATAACTATTGACAATATATACAGGAAAAGAAAAATATATATTAAAAAACAGTCTAGGTTCTCCAAAGTTATCATCCATGCCAAAGTGAGGAACCCTGTATTTTATAGAAGACTAGAGGCCCGGTGCATGAAAATTCGTGCACTTGGGGGGGGGGGGGGCCCAGCCTGGCCTGCACCCTCTCACAATCCGGGACCCCTCAGGTAGGGTCCATAGTCCTGGCCTGAGATCAGGGCTTATCTGGGCTTTCCTTCCCCCAGCTGCAGGCACCTGGCCCCTCCCCCACTGCTGCCACTGCTTGCCATCTGTCCTCTTCAGGGGAAAGGCTGGGGTACAATGGCTTGGCTGGCCTGGGCCTCCCTCTGCGGGGTAATGGCTGGCCAGCCGCACACCTGCCACAGTCACTGCCAGTGGCCTGGGCCTCCCTCTTTCTTTGCTGGGGCAGGGCGGGGCCAGCCCTGCGAGGGGTCCTCTGCCTACCTGATCACCCCTAACTACTCGCCTGCCTACCTGGTCACCCCTAACCACTCTGCATGTTTGCCTGATCATCCCTAACTTGCTGGGTGGTGGAGCCAGCCCTGCCAGGTGCCATCAGCTTACCTGATCGCCCCTAACCGCTGGCCTGCCTACCTGGTCACCCCTAACCACTCTGCCTGCCTGCCTGATTGCCCCAACCGCTTGCTTGGGGCAGAGCCAGCCCAGGGAGAGGCCATCTGCCTATTTGATTGCCCTTAACTGCTGGCCTGCTTATCTGATCGCCCCTAACCACTTGCCTGCCTACCTGATCAACCCTAACTGCTGGTCTGCCTACCTGATCACCCCTAACCACTCTGTCTGCCTGCCTGATAGCCCCTAACCCAGTGGATCTCAACCTTCTGGCCCTTTAAATACAGTTCCTCATGTTGTGACCCAACCATAAAATTATTTTCGTTGCTACTTCATAACTGTAATGTTGCTACTGTTATGAATCATAATGTAAATATCTGATATGCAGGATGGTCTTAGGCAACCCCTGTGAAAGGGTCATTCGACCGCCAAAGGGGTTGCGACCCACAGGTTGGAAACTGCTGCCCTCAACCGCTGTCCTAACTGCTTGCTTGCGGGTGGGGCTAACCCTACCAGGGGTCATGGTGGTTCTGGTCTCTGGTCATTCTGGTCGTTACATGGTGGCTGGCCTTTTATTATATAGGATACCAAAGCAAAACTTCCAATTTTGAGATTTCCATTTGACCTTTGATTGTCAATAATTCATTGTATATCACATAATCCTTTGCTTTATAAGTTTGGTTTTTTTGCTTTTGTTTTTTAATATCCTCACCCCAGGATATTTTTCCATTGATTTTCAGAGAGTGGAAGAGAGAGGGAAAGACAGAAATATCAGTGACAGAAACACATCGATTGGCTGCCTCCTGCACAAGGCCAGACCAGGGAAAGAGCCTGCAACTGAGGTACGTGCCCTTGACCAGAATTGAACCCCGGACCCTTCAGTCTGTAAGGCTGACACTCTATCCACTAAGAAAACCAGCTAGGGCTATAAGTTTTGCTATATTGGCCATGTTGTTGTTTTTTCTTCAAGTGATTTAAAATTCATAAAATGAAGTCTTGTATATAAGTAAATTTAGAGGCACACTTGGAACTAACAATAACCATAGTTTGATACAAATATGAAAATTTAAAATACCTATTGACTCCTCTGACCTATTCCTTCCTAATTTTTGTTTTCATAAACAGAGAATTCATTTTAGACAAATTTCTTCAAATGAGCTATATCTGTTTGTTCTTTGATTCATTCATTCCCTGGTATAAACTAAGACTTTAAGTGCTCCTTTAGTAAGGACTCAAATCTCTGAAGCAACTACATCCCATGAGAGGTTCTGCGCATATACTGGGTGGGGCAAAAGTAGGCTTACAGTTGTACGTATGGAAAATAATACAGTAATTCATAAATAATAATATAGTAAACTGTTCTGCAGTCTCACAACTGTAAACCTACTTTTGCCCCACCCTGTATGTATAAACAGACACTCAAGTCTCCCAGTCTCAGTGATCCATTTTTCATGATGGTGATAGCCCCTTTGAGTAAACTTAGGACTAAAGATAAAATCTGTATGATTTTTCTGGTATTTCCTGATTGTTGAAACAAGGCATTCTCTAAAATTTTCAGGAGACTATATTCCATTTCTCCCCAGCACAGGTATTTACAGATTGATTTAAAGCAATTTTATAAGAAAAAGATTTCTTTCATGAACTCCTGCTTCAGCTTTTTAACTTTTTATTTAAGTACTAGAGG
Organism: Myotis nattereri; assembly: GCF_964212035.1. Lineage (NCBI taxonomy): Eukaryota > Metazoa > Chordata > Mammalia > Chiroptera > Vespertilionidae > Myotis > Myotis nattereri. The sequence goes on from NC_138087.1 coordinate 49,733,090, forward strand.
CCCAGTGCAGCCCCGCCCCCTATTGGAGTGGGGAGTGTAATCAGGAATGAGGCCGGCCAGGGGGAGGGGCTGCAGGAGGTTGGGCAGCCAGCCCCACCCCCTTTTGGGGTGGGGTGGGCCTATCAGGGGTGGGGCTGGTGGGGGTGAAGGGGTGGAGCATTTGGCCAGCCAGCCCCACCCTTGATTGGGGTGGGAGAGTCCGGTAGTGGGCAGTACTTATTAAAGGATACTTTTGAGAACAGTAACTGGGAAGAATGGGAAAAGAGCAGGTTTGAGCAGAGGAATAACTAAAGCTGCAATGGTGGCCAGGGATCAGCCTCAGTGAACCATAGAGAAAGCTCTTGGGTCAATGGGGAAAAAAGGAGACATATGTACCTGATCAGGCCGGTTCACTGGCCACAGTGGGCGTCATAACAACCGGTCATTACAGTCGTTATGGCTTTATGGTCGCTGGCTTTTATATACATAGAAGATGGTTGATATATAATATTATATTAGTTATATTAGTTTCAGGTGTACAACTATGTTCTCTTTAATAACCACATTTACAATCACTATTTACAGTTAATTCTATACTGAACTAGCTTCAATACTCATCACTGGTGCTTTCCAATTGCTGTGATCTTTATTTAGATTTGCCTTTTAATTGACAGGAGCACATCTCCAAAAAATTTGCAAAAGGGATAGTGGTGGTATGCTTTCTCAGCCCTTGCTTGAGAAATGTATTTCTGAGAATGTATTTATCCAGCAGTCACACAAATGATATTTTGGCTAGATACTGATTTTGGTCCTAACATTTCAATTCTGGCATTTAAAGTAGCCAACCTACAGCTGATAGATGTTCCTCCCTCATCAATGTTTCTAACTCTCTCCCTCTCCCTTCCTCTTTGTAAAATCAATATATTTAAAAAAATAAAGTAGCCAACCTGACTTTTCATCCTTAGTAGGCAATTTTTTTCTCATGCATATATTTATAGTATTATTTCCTTGTTTTCTCATTCCTAAAGTTAAAAACTTTTACAGACTTCAGTTTTTTAAGAAAACTTGAATTCTTCTTTCAAGTTCAAATTCAAGTCTTAGCTTCCGAACATTTTTTATCTATATTATCTTTAATGACTCTCTCTGCTCTACTTCTTTCAGGATTTTAGTTCTGTGTTCCAATCTTTTTTTTTTAATATATTTTATTGATTTTTTACAGAGAAGAAGGAAGAGGGATAGAGAGATAGAAACATCGATGAGAAACATCAATCAGCTGCCTCCTGCACACCCCCTACTGGGAATGTGCCCACAACCAAGGTACATGCCCTTGACCAGAATCAAACCTAGGACCCTTCAGTCCGCAGGCCGACGCTCCATCCACTGAGCCAAACCAGTTAGGGCTCTGTGTTCCAATCTTATGTCAATTGTATTGGCAAAATTTATCTCGAATTTTCCTTCACACAATTGACTCAATTGTCTTCAGTGTATACTCTGGTTCTTTAGTCTTCCCAATGAAGTTTTAAATTCTGCTGTGATTTTACTAGTACTTCCCAGATTTTTTGTGGGGAGCGGCTCTAGAGTTAAAGCCTGGGATTGACCTGTGGCAGAGCCACAAATAAGTCCTAGTTTAGAGGGGAGAGCCCTCTTTGCATAATTAAGCTTGACCTTATGGCCGCCCCTAGATCCTTCCTAGGTAGCTAATGGGCTGTGGGAGATGCAGCAAGTGCTGTCAAAACAAGTGAAATTCACAAGAACACTGTAACTATGGTGACCACTACCTTGTTTACCTCTGACTATAAAATAAAGCTTCAGCTTGCTGGCTGGATCTTCTCTGTAGCCTCATCCAGGCAGAGGAGATCCACTGAGCCCCAGCTATATTCTCTTTGTCTTTTCTTTAATCCTTTGCCCCCTTCTCCCCCCCCCCCCCCCCAGGCTCACCGAACCCTTGGCTGTGCTGGCAGGGCACAATTTTTTTTACTTTACCCATCTCCCTTTCAATTTCTGTCTCTTAGTCACTTTTTCATCTCTGTCTATTGTTTCACCTTGTTATATAACACTAGAGTCCCGATACATGAAATTTGTGCAAGAGTAGGCCTTCCTTCCCTGGCTGCCGGCACCGGCTTCCCTCTGGCACCCGGGACCTGGGTTTCCCTTGCAGCCCCGGCTTGGTCTGGAAGGACATCCAGTCTAATTGGCACATTATGCTTTTATTATTACAGATTAGCATCCCCCATCCCGAGTTTTACAAAATTTTCTAGACCTCTGGTTTTAATTATTTAAGCAAAAAAATGGAGACTGTCTAAAATCAACTTCCATTCCCCGCAGCAAATTTTTCACTTTGGTCACTAAGTACAATGTTCTTTTCCTTTTATGTACCAGAAATATTTCTTCATTTGACTTAAGATCACTAAGATCTACTGTTTGCTCATAAGTAGGTGGACTAGATGGTTCTTTACTGTCTGTCTGGTTGTTGTTTAATGCCAGTTCTCAAATTTTATGATGAGGCTTAGTTGACATAAATTTACATTATAGCTTTTGTGATTTAGGAGTAGGAAACTTTGTTTTAGCCTAATTTCTCTTCTATGTTTGAACTAAGCAGCCACATAACAGGTAAAATCCCTGTATCTAGCTTTTTGTCTTTCACAGCCCTCAATACCTGGAATTTCTCATAGTTGTTTTCCTACTGTTTCAGAAAGAATGCCACCATAATTGTATGTTTTTTGCCTAGTATAGTCACTGCCTGGTCCTTACTTTACTCTACACCGTAAAATAGATTCCAGGTGGTATGTTATCTATCCATCCTTATATGAAGTCAGGGCAAAGTCCTAACCATGTCATTTTGGCAGCAGTCAGTAGAGGCAGGAAGAAAGGCAATCAAATAACTGTGCTCAAGTTCCCATATTACACAGAGTGTATTTTGATGAAAATCTGAATAGCTTTCCTTAATTTTCTAGTGCCCATGTGCCACTGGGAGAAATTCTTTCTGGTGAAGACACTGTTAAATTGTATTACTGTCTAAAACAGATCATTATATTTACACTTGTAAACCAGAAGAATGCTGTGGAAGGGAATAATAAGTATCAAAATCCCTAGAATAATACAAGATAATTTACACAGTATACCAGTGTGTGGAAATATCTTTTGAACAGCACTTTTGTTAGTTCTAGTGTAATAACTGATGCTCATAATGAGCCTAAGGCACTACAAATTCTAAAGAAAATGTTATAATTAATAGAATTTATGTTAAGAGCATAGTTTCATATAGTCTAATTCTTTTTAGACTAGTAATCCAAGCATGATAGGTACAGCCACTTTATTAACCCTTTGCAGTCGTATTAAATTTGGACATGGGTGTCGTACTGGTCGGAATTAATTTCCATTGAAAGAGCAGTGATACGTAACATGTAAGATTACGAAGGATAAACAAGATTTATTAATTCTTTTTTGGAACTACGTCACTACTCGTAGAATCACTACAAACGTTATCACTTTCTACGTCAGAGTCAGTATTCAAGGTGCCAAAATAAAACTCTTCATCGTTACTTTCAGATTCGCAATACACTTCTTTTGGTAACTTTCTTTTTGCCATTTTGGAGTATTATTTTGAAATATCTTAACAAGCGAGAATGCCTAATTACAGTTAAACATAATTTGTAAAGCTTTATTTGAAATTCTGTGAAGTATCTCCGAAGCTTGTCTATTTCTTCACTCTCAAAAGGCAACTGACTCGCCACGGTGTTTTGCACGGCAAGTGTGGAACGACCGCGTTTGTTTATATTGAGTTTTGATATCTGATTTGTCGGGGCAATGTTTTGGTTCGTGACAAGGTCGCTTAGACACTTAAGAGCTTTCAGAGAAATTATGAACTGATACATGAATGAATAGAGTTAAGATTCGTACGGTTCCTTGCTGTGGTGGCTGAGAGCAGACATACGACCGGAACGGTAAAAAAGCTTTGGTGGCTAAGAGTAGACAAACGACCACAAAGGGTTAAGCCAAATTATCTGTTAGTGCAAAACTTATTCCCAATGGATCAAATGACAGTTTAACTGGTAAACAAGTAACTGTTAATTTCCCACACATTCAGCAGCTCCTAGAGCAGCGGTTCTCAACCTGTGGGTTGCGACCCCTTTGGCAGTCAAACGACCCCTTCACAGGGGTCGCCTAAGACTACCCTGCATATCAGATATTTACATTATGATTCATAATAGTAGCAACATTACAGTTATGAAGTAGCAACAAAAATAATTTTATGGTTGGGTCACAACATGAGGAACTGTATTTAAAGGGCCAGAAGGTTAAGAACCACTGTCCTAGAGTATACTCAAACTCAGTATGTTATTTTCTTAGACACCAAGCACAAAAAAAGAAATTAGTCTTAATTATTTGGTTTGGTTATTAATATTTAAGAAGCATAGAAAAACAAAGTATCAGGTTAAAAAAAACAAATGCCATAAACTATTTCACATCAAGGTTGTAAAGTAAAAGTTTCCTGTCAAAGTCCATTTTTTAGGCAAAAGTGTCACTCAGTATTTTTACAAAGGACCTCTGGCCCTAAAAACATAATTTTCTTACTTGAAATAATTTAATCCTGTTGTTCTACCTTCCCTCTCTCTCATTTTTAAAAAGGGAGATGAATTAAAAACTTTCAAAGCAACTGCTTTGAACTGTTAAAACTAACAATGATAAATGTATCAATCTGTTTTTCTACTACACACAAAAAAAGAACCTGTTATTGAAAGCAGCAAATACATGAACTAAACCAATACAAAAAGCGCCCCAGAACAGCAGTGTTACAGACTCAAGATGCACTGTCATCTTTAAAAATGCATACACACAGCCCTAGCTGGTTTGGCTCAGTGGATAGAGTGTTGGACTGTGGACTGAAGGGTCCTGGGCTCGATCCCCAGTGGGAGGTGTGCAGGAGGTAGCAGTCAATGTTTCTCTCTCATCATTGATGTTTGTCTCTTTCTCCCTCTCCCTTTCTCTTTGAGTCAATAAGAATATATTTTTTAATAAGTAAAATAAAATGAAATAAAATAAAATGCATACATTCATTGAAAATCAAAGCAAAATAATTTGATTTACTTAGCTGTACCTGCTCATCTCTTTGTCTCCACTCTTGCCAATTTTCTTCTCGTGTATCCTTCTGTACTGGATTTGGTAAAGGAAGCTCATGTTGAGCATTACAAGTGGCATGGGAAGATTTCTGGGGAATTTTCTTAAAAGCAAGATTCCTGAGCTATGAAACAAAGAATACATTACATTCAATTTGCCAGTCCTGAGATAATAACTGGATTTTTTTTTAAGTTAAGAAATCAACAATAATTTTACACTTCAAGCACTATTTGTATTTTTTGTAATCTTTATAGAATATTAAATTCACCCACATTTAAAATAATGGTTGGTGGATTTCTAGATGACATGATTAATAAGTAAAAATGGATTGTACTCTATTAAACTATCATTTTAAAGATTCTGCTTTACTAAGGAGAATAAGTTTATAGAAATAGAACATTGGATAAGTGTGCTTTTAAAATACAAAACAATAGGATTCAAAAAGATTAAAGTGTAATAGCTTACAAACTTAAAAATTTAAAAAGAAAAGATAGTGTATGCAATTGTCGCAACTACTTTACTAATCCTGAAAAATACAGGGCTAGTCCTCAAAGTATCATAATGAATTAAACCTGTATTGGGCAAGTCACTTCCCAACAATAAGAAAAATCAGAGATGTAGAAAGTGAAACATGAAAGAAATATACTGAAAGGGTGTCATGGATTGAATTGTATTTCTCCCAAAGATATGGTGCTAACCCTCAGTGTCTGCAAAGGTGACCTTACTTGGAAATAGGGTCTTTGCAGGTGTAATCAAGTTAACACAAGGCATACTGAATTAGGATAGGCCCTAATCCAATATGACTGGTATCCTTATAAGAAGAGGTGAAGACAAAAATACACAAGGAGAAAGCCAAGCAAGTAACAAGAGGCAAAGATTGGAGTGATGCAGCCACAGCCAAGGATTGATGGCCACCACAAGGTAAGAGGAGGCAAGGAAGAATTCTACTTTGAGTCTTAGAGAGAACATAGCCCTTGTTGACACCTTGGTTTGGTCTTCCAGCCTTTAGACCAGCGGTTCTCAACCTGTGGGTCGCAACCCTTTTGAGGGTCGAACGACCCTTTCACAGGGGTCGCCTAAAACCATCGGAACACACATATATAATTACATATTGTTTTTGTGATTAATCACTATGCTTTAATTATGTTCAATTTGTAACAGTGAAAATACATCCTGCATATCAGATACAGTGGGGCCTTGACTTACGAGCTTGTTTCGTGACGGAGCTTGTAACTCAAATTACTCGTATGTCAAATCAAAAAGTGAACGAGTGAGACATGTGATGCTGGGCTGATGATGTGGCATTCACTGTGATGTTCGCTGGGCCAACTAGCGGTGGGGTATCTGAAGCTGGCTCGTAACCCGAATTTTAGCTCGCAACTCAAAGCAAAAAATCGGCTAAGACAGCTTGTATCTCAAAAAACTCGTTAGTCAGGACACTCGTAAGTCAGGGCCCCAGTGTATTTACATTATGATTCATAACAGTAGGAAAATTACAGTTATGAAGTAGCAATGAAAATAATTTTATGGTTGGGGGTCACCACAACATGAGGAACTGTATTAAAGGGTCACGGCATTAGGAAGGTTGAGAACAACTGCTCTAGAACCATTGGAGAATAAATTTCTGTCGTTTTACGGCACATAGTTTCTGGTACTTTGTAACGGACAGCTTTAGCGGAAAGAAAGAGGCTTTAAATTGAGAATCAATAATTTTTTTTTTTTTTTAAATATATTTTATTGATTTTTTTACAGAGAGAGGAAGGGAGAGAGATAGAGAGTTAGAAACATCGATGAGAGAGAAACATCGATCAGCTGCCTCCCGCACGTCTCCCACTGGGGATGTGCCCGCAACCCAGGCACATGCCCTTGACCGGAATCGAACCCAGGACCCTTCAGTCCGCAGGCCGACGCTCTATCCACTGAGCCAAACCGGTTCCGGCGAGAATCAATAATTTTAACCAATAATATATATGGTTCTGAAAAAGGCAGTGAGGAGATACAAACATCTCTTTAACTGGTTTCTGCTGTGGAAAAGACATAGAGGAGGAGATGCTACTGGAGATGAAGCACTAGCAAGTAGACTGTTATTTTACAGAAAGTAAAGACTAATAGAACTATAGCCATGGAATTGGAAAGGGAGGATCCTCAGGCTCATCCTCAGTTACATGTTTTCTTATTCTCTAATGTAAATTCCATTATTACCTTACTAGGAGCCCAGCACGCAATTCAAAATGGCGCAGCGCTGCCCACTCCCTCTCCCGCCCTTGAAGAAGCTACAGCTGCTGCTGATCAGGCCCTCCCCCAGTGTAGGCACGTGGAGGCCTCTGCTGCCCCGCCCCTAACACTGTGTGCACAACCTCCACCTGTCTAGTCGACCCATTATGGCATCCCGGTTAATTAGCATATTTCTCTATTATATAGAGAGAGATTTTCTGTTCCCCCCACATCATCATTAACTCCAAAAATAAAGTGATGGGATATAAAAAGTTTTGAAAGACTGGACTTCTAAAAGGATATATAGTGGGGAAAATGTCTTTTAAAGTTATTCTCTGTGTGGCAGTATTTTAAAGAGGTATTTAGAAAGCAATGTTGTTAAAAATTTAATAGAAACAAACTGAAAAGGCTTGTTTTCTAAGTCTTGGGACATTATAAAATGAATATAAGGGGGGGAAAAACATTTTTACTACTTCTCTCATTAAATGATATTGAAAACTGGATGGAGTGTTGGCCTGTGGACTGAAGGGTCCCGGCTTCAATTCCGCTCAAGGGCACATGCCTGGGTTGCAGACTTGATCCCCAGTGGAGTGTGTGTAGGACGCAGCCAATTGATGATTCTCTCTCATCATAGATATTTCTATCTCTCTCCCCCCTCTCCCTTCCTCTTGAAATCAGTAAAAATATTTTTTTTTAAAAAAAAGGTCCTTATATACTCCAACTGCTCTTTCTATTAAAAGACAAAAACACAACCACAGAGGAGAAAACAAGATGGCGGCATAGGTAAACACCGGAAATTGCTGCCTCGCACTACTTCAAAAATACAACTAAAAGACAAAACGGACATCATCCAGAACCACACAAAGGCTGGCTGAGTGGAAATTCTACAACTAGAAGGAAAGAGAAAAGCACACTAAGACTCAGAGGAGGTGAGGAAGTTAAGTGCAGAGGTACGGAGGCACACGCGGAAAGGGCTGACAGCAGAGGACACGGCTGTCTTTTTCAATCGGGAGGGAGTCTCAAGCTCCCGGCTGCTCTGAACTCCAGTTCTGGGCAAGTCTCTGGGGACCCAGACTCATACAGGAGAAACTGGACTATCTGGCATCAGTTGGAACTCGAGGGCGGCTTTCTCTCAGAGATACTTGCAGCGATTACCAGGACACTGAGAAGCGGGGCCTCTTAGGGTAGGACTGAGGAGCAGCCATAGCTGCTTGCTCTCCCCTGTTGATCCCCAGAGACCCTGCCCCAACCAAGCTGTGTGCAGAGGCTTTTGCATATGAAAGGCCTTGCCCTTTGCAATCTGAAAATTACCTAACAAACTTCAGCTGGGTCAGAGAAACCCAGAACTTCCAAAAGAAGGCCCAAGGCTCCACAGCAGCTTGCATTGCTTCATAGTTGGGCTCCTGCTGGGTAGCCTCAGGCAGAGGCTAAATTAGCAACTCCTTAGAGATCTAAGAGCCAGTGTACCCAGTGATCAGAGTGGGACCATCCAGATTACAACTCCTCAGATCCATAAGGGACACACTCAGGGGGCAGACTCAGTGAGCACCAAAGCCTCACGGAAGCAAGTCTTGCCCCAGAAGGGTGTCTCCAGCACAGAAGTTCTTCCGCTGCAGACACAGCTGATTCTCACAGACAATTGGCCTGGAGGTCAATTCCTCCCAGTGATACCTACAACAATCAAGGCTTAACTACAAGACTGTGCACACAGCCCACAAAGGGGTGCACCAAGAGTGTCCACCTCAGGTAATTGGGGATGCTGAGCCACTGGGCCCTATAGGACACCTAGCACACAAAGCCACTCTATCAACACAGGGAAGCATAAAAACTGCAGAGACAAAGAAACAGGTCACAAATGACAGAAATGGAGGAAAGCAAACTACTGGATGTAGAGTTCAAAACCACACTTTTAAGGTTTTTCAAGAAATTTCTAGAAACCGCCGATAAACTTAGTGAGACCCTCAAGAAATCTAATGAGACCCTCGAGGTTATGAAAAAGGACCAACTAGAAATTAAGCATACACTGACTGAAATAAAGAATATTACACAGAGTTCCAACAGCAGACTAGAAGATCGCAAGAATCAAGTCAAAGATTTGAAATATGAAGAAGCAAAAAACACCCAACCAGAAAAGCAAAATGAAAAAAGAATCCAAAAATGCGAGGATAGTGAAAGGAGCCTCTGGGACAGCTTCAAGCGTACCAACATCCGAATTATAGGGGTGCCAGAAGAAGAGAGAGAGCAAGATATTGAAATCCTATTTGAAGAAATCATGACAGAAAACTTCCCCTACCTGGTGAAAGAAATAGACTTACAAGTCAGGAAGCGCAGAGAACCCCAAACAAAAGGAATCCAAAGAGGACCACACCAAGACACATCATAATTAAAATGCCAAGAGCAAAAGATAAAGAGAGAATCTTAAAGGCAGCAAGAGAAAAAAAGTCAGTTACCTACAAGGGAGTACCCATATGACTGTCAGCTGATTTCTCAACAGAAACTTTGCAGGCCAGAAGGGAGTGGCAAGAAATATTCAAAGTGATGAATACCAAGAACCTACAACCAAGATTACTTTACCCAGCAAAGCTATCATTCAGAATTGAAGGTGAGATAAAGAGCTTCACAGATAAGAAAAAGCTAAAGGAGTTCATCACCACTAAACCAGTATTATATGAAATGCTGAAAGGTATCCTTTAAGAAGAGGAAAAAGAAGAAACAGGTAAAAATACAAACTATGAACACCAAATACACATCTATCAACAAGTGAATCTAAAATTCAAGCGAATAAATAATCTGATGAACAGAATAAACTGATGAATATAACAGAATCAGGGGCATAGAAAGGGACTGGACTAACTATTCTCGGGGGGGAAAGGAGCGTGGGGGGTGCGGGAAGAGACTGGACAAAAATAGTACATCTATGGATGAGGATAGTGGGGAAGGTGAGGGCAAAGGGTGGGCTGGGAACTGGGTGGAGGGGAGCTATGGGGGGAAAAAAGAGTAACAACTGTAATAATCAGAACAATAAAGATTTAATTTAAAAAAAATAAATAAAAGACAAACACATAATAAACTGATGAATAAAACAGAACCAGAGGCATGGAAACATGGTACAGATTGTAGAAGTGCAGAGGGAAAGAGTGGGGGGGTGGGAAGAGATTAGCCAAAGAATTTATATGCATATATGCTTAATCCATGGACACAGACAATAGGGTGGTGAAGGCCTAGGGTGGTGGGGGGGGGGGGGCAAAAGGGAGAAAAAAAAAGAGAGGACATCTATAGTACTCTCAACAATTAAAGTATTTTTTTAAAAAGACAGAGTTGTTTTTTGGCATTTCTTTAAAAAAAACAAATGGGCACAATAAATGCTGGTCATGGAAGTCAGGTTAAGAATGTCTAAGGTAGAGGGTTTTCCTTTTACTTATTATCCTAACTAGAGGTCCGGTACATGGAATTGTGCATCAGTGAGGTCCCTCGGCCTGGCCTGTGCCCTCTCGAAATCCAGGACCCCTTGGGGGATGTCAGACTGCCTGCTTCAGCCCAATCCCCGCAGAACAGACCAAGGGATCCCACCAGTGCATGAATCCGTGCACTGGGGCTCTAGCATGCATATAAGACCTTTGGTTAATCTCTTCCCATCCTCCCCCCTCTCCCCTTCCCCCTGAGATTCATCAGTCTATTCCAGTGGTCGGCAAACCTCGGCTCGCAAGCCACATGCAGCTCTTTGGCCCCTTGAGTGTGGCTCTTCCACAAAATACCACATGCGGGCATGCACGTACAGTGCGATTGAAACTTCATGGCCCATGCGCAGAAGTCGGTTTTCGGAAAGGAGATAGACGAAACAAGTATACAAGACGAGTGTGTATGGGAGAGTTGGAAGGGGTTGACCTCAGTGAATGTACCTCAATCAGACTGAGGACGTTTTTAGCAAAGGCCAGCTTAGGAGTACCCTAATTAAGTTAATAACAATGTACCTACCTATATAGTTTAAGTTTAAAAAATTTGGCTCTCAAAAGAAATTTCAATCGTTGTACTGTTGATATTTGGCTCTGCTGACTAATGAGTTTGCCAACCACTGGTCTAGTCCATGTTTCCATGCCTGTGTGTTGAGCATCTGCCCCCTGATGGTCAGTGCGTATCATAGCTACCGACTGACCGGTCACTTAGGCTTTTATATATAGAAGCCCAGTGCACGAAATTTGTGCATGGCGGGAGGGGGGGGTGGTGTCCCTCAGCCCAGCCTGCATCCTCTCCAATCTGGGATCCCTCTCACAATCCAGGACTGCTGGCTCCCATCGCTTGACTGCCTGCCTGATTGCCCCTAACCGCTTCTGCCTATAAGCCTGATCACTCCCTAACCACTCTCCTGCCAGCATGATCAATGTCTAACTGCTCCCCTGTCGGCCCAATTGTCCCTAACTGCCTTCCCCTGCAGGCCTGGTTTCCCCTAACTGCCCTTCCCTGCTGGCCTGGTCACCCCCAACTGCCCTCCCCTGCAGGCCTGGTCTCCCCCAACTGCCCTCCCCTGCAGCCTTGTCCCTCCCAACTGCCCTCCCCTGCAGCCTTGTCCCTCCCAACTGCCCTCCCCTGTAGGCCTGATCACACCCAACTGCCCTCCCCTGCAGGCCTTGATGCCCCCAACTGCCCTCCCCTGCAGCCTTGTCCCTCCCAACTGCCCTTCCCTGCTGACCATCTTGTGTCCACATGGGGGTGGCCATCTTGTGTGTTGGAGTGATGGTCAATTTGCATATTACCTCTTTATTATATAGGACTAGAGGCCTGGTGCACGAAATTCATGCACTGGGGGGTTGTCTCTCAGCCCAGCCTGCACCCTCTCCAATCTAGGACCCCTGTGGGACTGGGCCTAAACTGGCAGTCGGACATCCCTCTCACAATCCAGGACCACTGACTCCCAACCGCTCGCCTGCCTGCCTGCCTGATTGCCCCTAACCGCTTCTGCCTGCCAACCTGATCACCCCCTAACCACTCCCCTGCCGGCCTGATCGCTCCCAACTGCCCTCCCCTGACGGCCATCTGGTGGCAGCCATTTTGTGACCACAGGGGGTGACCATCTTGTGTGAGGGCATGACAGTCAATTTGCAAAAAGAGATGATCATCAAATGCATGAAAATGTATGTTCAGGCTAGTCATAGGATTATCTACACTAATAAAAGGGTAATATTTGGCACTTTGTGCCAAAGGTGGCGGCACCCATAGCCACAAAGATGGCAGCGTCGGCCGGAGCCATGGAGCCGGTGGAGCAGGCGGGAGGCTTGGCTTGGGCAGCGGCCATGGAGCTGGGCGGAGAGGGCAGGAGGATTGGCTTCCTTCATCGCCTTCCTCCCAAGCCAAGTCTCCCCGGGGCTATGAAGGAAGCCAAGCCTCCCACATGCCTGGGCTGGCCGCTGAGGGAGACATGTGGAGAGTGAGCGAGGTTCCCTACCTGGGGGTTCCAAATCCACCATTGGTTCCTTTCACCACTGACTAGAGATATACCAGGTGTCCCCCCCAAATGTATACACACTTTGAATACCTACTAATTCCAATGGTTTTAAGCATGAAAAGAAAGAAACAACAATGGAGCTGTCATCTGTTAAAAGTGCGGGCACAAACCAGCAGTTGGACATTCCCCAAGGGGTCTCGGATCGGAGAGGGTGCAGTCTGGACTGAGCCCCACCGCACCCCCGCTCTCCCCGGAAGAATTTCGTGTACCAGGCCTCTAGTTGTCTATAATAGTAAAAAAAAAATGGGAACCAATCCAAATGTTTATCTCAAGAATATAATTAAATAAAGTATGATACAGTCATATAATTAAATAATGTGGAGTCTTTTAAAATAATGTAGAACTGTATTTACTCAAATGAAAACTGCTCAAGGCTAATTAGGGAAAAAACAGCATAAAAATCTATTATATAATCCCATTTTTAAGTAAAACATGAATATAGATATATGTGTATTTATATACCTGTTGGTTATATCGCTAGCTATATTTACAAATGGCCTTTGTTTCCTTTTAAGACTTTGTTACCTTTTGGAATGAGTACTTAAGCTTCCATAGTCATAAAAAAAATAAAGGCATTTAAAAACTTTACATTAAACTGAACTAACAAGCTCTGGGGGATGAGGGAAGGCAGGCAGGGAAGTGAAGGGACTGAGCAAAGACGAAAAAAAAAAGAGAAAGAACTCGAACTCATGAACACAGACAATAGTGGTGATTGCATGGGAGGAAGTGGAAGAGGGTATGGGGGGATAAATGGTGATAGGAAAAAACTAAATTAATTTTTTTTTAATGTTCATTACATTGACTTTATGCATAAATTTACATCCATTCATTCAAGTCATATTTATCAAGTACCTATGAACCAAGTACTATGGACACATGGGTAAACAAGATGGTACCTGTCCTCATGATGCTTGCTTATAGTCTATTAAGAAAACAAACACAGATTATTATAATTGTTACCTCATTTGCTTCAGTCTGTTGCTGTTCCTTCTTTTTTCTTCTTTTCTCTCTCTTTTTCTCATTTGCAGTTGATTTGCTTGTTTGAGACTTTCCAGGAGTCCTACCTTTGCCTTTTCCAGGCTCAGAATCAGAGCCACTACCACTATCCACTTGCAACAAGGCAAAACGAGAAGCAGTAGTGGGAACAGAACTAAGAACTGCTGAGGCCATTGTAAATATTTTTCTTTAAAATACTTCTGTCAAGAATAATTCCTGTGGAGGGAGAAAAGAAGACAGGTGAGTAAAATTTATTAAAGATTCTACTGTAATAACAAATTTATTTATATATATATATATATATATATATATATATATATATATATATATATATAATCTCCAGACACGGGAGTTAGTAATATTTGGATTCATATCAACAGTCCTATGAGCAATAGCATACTTTTTAACTTAAAAACAACATAAAATTGTATAATAGAAAGTGGAATAATGATATGAGATTTCAGACTAATGCAAGACTACCATCAATATAATGTATTCATTTTTCCATATATAGTTTTCAAAAATTCATGGTTTTCTTATCTTTTAAATATACTGCTAAAATATATACATAGCCTGGCTGGTGTGGCTCAGTGTCAACCTATGAACCAGGTGGTCAGGGTTTGATTTCCAGTCATGGCACATGCCCAGGTGTTAGGCTTTATCCCTAGCAGGCATTGTGCAGGAGGCAGCCAATTGACGATTACCTCTCATCATTAATGTTTCTATCTCGCTCCCTCCCTCTCCCTCTAAAATCAATAAAAACATATTTAAAAATAATAATTATATAAATACGTATTTATGGAAAACATCCTACATCAATACAGTTTAAAACAGAAAAGTATGTTTATCCCCAACTTCCAAAACAAAAAAAGTAGAAAAAGAACAATCTTATATACAAAATGCTGCCTTAAGTTTGATCCTAGTGACTAGTCCTAAGTCAAAAACTGAGAGCAAAATAGAGAACTTAAATTCCTGCAAAGAAAACTTTTCAAAATCATTATCCACATTATCTTTTAGTTCATACATAGCCTCAGTGCACCCTACCAGCCTCGCAGCCCCAGCTTGTGCCTCCAGTCTCGCAGCCCCACCTGGCACCCCCACCTTGGCCTGGCACCGCCCCCTCAGTGCTCCACCATCCTGCTGAAGTCCCACTCTTGTCCGACCCAATTGGGCTGCCAGCACCGCGTCGCCTACACCTCCCATGTTCCGCGCTGCCCCCTGGTGGTCAGCACACGTCATAGCAAGCAAACGCCCAGTATCCCAGTCAAAGGACTGTTTGAGGGGACAATTTGCGTATTAGGCTTTTATTATATAGGATATATAGGATTCTCCTGCTGAATGCAGGCATGACCATGTGACTGACTTTGGCCAGTGAAACATAAGCTTTAAAAAGCTTTAAAATCATTTTTCTTCAGAACATGGTTCACCATGTTAGCTTTTCTCTGCTGCTATGATTGTGGAACCACATGTCGAGACAGAGTATTCATCAGTCAGATCTGATGGAGTCTGAAACCACAATGAACAAAGTCTTCTTACTAATCTGTGATGGATACAGGGTAGAGCAAAAGTAGGTTTACAGTTGTATGTGAAACACAGTTTATTCTTATATTATTATTAACTAGAGGCCTGTTGCACAAAGAGATTCGTGCGATAGGCCTTCCCTTCCCTTGGCTGCTGGCCAAGAAATTTTATATTATTAAATTTTGATAAGAAAAGATTTTAGGTTCTTTAAAAATAATTTCAACTGTTATAAACTACTGGATGGTTATAAAAACAAAAATGATTTGTTTTTATTACCTACTCATCCAAACAAAATTTCAATGGAAACTCAAGCTGAAGAAAACATCAATTAAAAGTCTGGATCAGGGACCCAGCCAGGTGGCTCAGTTGGTTGGAGCATCATTCTGTACACCAAAAAGGTTGCAGTTTGCCTGACCAGTGTGGCTCAGTGGTTGAGCACTGACCTATGAAATAGGAGTTCCCGATTCCATTCTTCTGATTCCAGGCTTTGTCCCCAGTGGGGGAGGGGGAGTGCAAGAGGCAGTCAATCAATGCTTCTCTCTCATCATTGATGTTTTCTAGCAGTCAATCAATGCTTCTCTCTCATCATTGATGTTTTCTATCTCCCTCCCTCTCCCTTCCTCTCTGAAATCAATACACACACACATACATTCATATATATATTTTAAAAAGATTTCAGGTTTGATTCTCAATCAGGGCACATACCTAGGTTGTGGCTTTAATCCCTGGTAGGGAGGGGCCCTTATGGGAGGCAACCAATCGGTATTTCTCTCTCTCTCTCTCTCTCTCTCTCTCTCTCTCCCTTCCTCTCTTTAAAATCAAGAAACATATCCTCAGGTGAGGATTTTTTATTTTTTTTATT
The DNA here is from genome assembly GCF_964212035.1 of Myotis nattereri. NCBI lineage: Eukaryota > Metazoa > Chordata > Mammalia > Chiroptera > Vespertilionidae > Myotis > Myotis nattereri. Next base: position 49,749,280 of record NC_138087.1, read on the forward strand.
TTTTTATTTTTTTTTGAGGATTTTTTAAAAAGTCTAGATTAGGAATTGCATATTCTTATTTCATGGATAAATTTTACTTAAAAACTTATGTTCACGGAACATAAGTACAATTTTCTCATTGAAAACTCTGATGATTCTGAAGTTTTTAATAAATTCAACATTTAGTATTTTCCTAATATACTTTGTTTTACCTATCCTAATCATATACTGTAAAAAAAATGCAACACATTTATTCTCCACCCAGTTCTATGTAGACATTGTAGATCTCCCAGTTTGGGGACAATGGTTTACCTATGGTCCTTTACTTTAGTAATGCAGAAGTCAAACAGCAGAAAAGCACTAGACAAGAATGCTGACCTGAAGCAAGAAGACCTGAGCAAACCCAACCTGCTGCTTGCTGTGAGCCCCTGAACCACTTACTTAATCAGTGTTTCCTCATCTGTGAAACGAACAAGAATGCCCAGCTCACTGAGTTAACATTAAATGTTAATGGACTTTGCATACAATAACAGAACAGTAGTCAGTACAGAACCACTCAAATATAAACATCTACTGGTATTCTTACTATAATTGAAATATGTCTTGAGGTCCTACGAGGCAAAGGAAAATTGGCACAAACTATTTAAAAATTTGGCTAAGCATGTCTGACTCCACTGCAAAAATGTTTAGAAATTTAAATCAACACCATTCTAAAAGCTAACTAAGGCTTTAATCTTTGAAATGAAAGGAAGAAGTTGTTAGGCATTGAGAAGTAATTGTTGAGCAGTGAGCCACTGAAAAGGGTCAAAGACCTAATGATTATACCTAATATACTGTGGAAGGAAAACATCAGTCTACTCAAAACCCAAGAATCACAGTAGGGTCCATGTCTTAAACAGTAGGCATACAGTAGACAAACAATAAATGTTAAAATGAATGAAAAATAATAATAAAAGACAGAAAGACAAAGTGAAAACATTAGAATACTGTTAAACTGAGAAAAGAATGATATTCAAAAGACAAAATAATTATTTTCCTGAGGAAGCAGCTACCTATGCTATACTACCTCAGCAATCCACGTATTAAAATAAAAGAGATTAACCAAAGAACTTATATGCATATATGCATAGCCCATGGACATAAACAATAGTGTGGTGAAGGTCTGGGGGGGGTGTCAAGGAGAGAAAAAAAAGAAAACATCTGTAATATTTTCAACAATAGAGATACATTTTTTAAAATAAAAAAATAATTGATAAAATACTCTTATTTATGAAAGGGTAAAATGAAAAGGGGGAAATGCTCACCTATAATGATCCCTTGTTTGGTCAGCAGTAGGAGTGCAAAAAAGATAGTGACAGCCACTTGCACTATACTTTAGATAACAGTAAATATTAAAGAACAGCTCTACGTAGCAGCTGAGAGAATAGGAGATGGGTCAACTGGAAGGATTCAATCATCTGTGATACAAGCTGCACATGATATATAGCCAACACATTCGTCTACTTCAATAGCCATTAGAGAAATCTACATACCAGGTCAAAAGGTACACTAACCAGTACCTCAGAAGTGAAAGAGGGTGAAATGTAAATTTTAAATTAAAAAGGGAATGAAAACATAAAAATAATCCCTAATCTGTAAATGTGCATTATGTATTTACATACCAAAAACAAAGAAAATGCATGGGACTACTCATGCTTGTTTTTCTTTTGACAGTTTTCACTATTTCCCCAAGTATTCTATAATGACCATATTTCTTCTATAAGAAAAACATCTCACACAGACAGTAGGGAAGTGAGGGCATGTGCTAGAACAGTGGTTCTCAATCTTCCTAATGCCGCAACCCTTTAATACAGTTCCTCATGTTGTGGTGACCCCCAACCATAAAATTATTTTCGTTGCTACTTCATAACTGTAATTTTGCTACTGCTATGAATCGTAATGTAGATATTTGATATACAGGATGTATTTTCACTGTTACAAATTGAACATAATTAAAGCATAGTGATTAATCACAAAAACAATATGTAATTACATATGTGTTTTCCGATGGTCTTAGGCGACCCATGTGTGAGGGTCGTTCGACCCCCAAAGGGGTCGCAACCCACAGGTTATACTTCAAATAATAAAGAATTTAAATTTTTTTAAAAAGAAAAATATCTCATCTTGAAAAGGGAAAATGATCATTTAAAACCAAATTCAAAAAAGTAAGCTGATGTAATCAATGCAATATTGATTTTTCTGCCCTGTGTCAAACTTAGAAAGGGCAACTGCAGGTCAGAACTGACAATGAGATGCCTTTGGTCCTTAATGTTAGTGAGGCAGAGGACAAATGACAGACAGCAACTGTCAAAGACTGATTATGTTGCATGTTTTTGGAGAACATTACCTTCATTAACAAATTTTTCCAAATTTGCAAAAAATATATTATCAATCCAAGAACTCATTCTTTTAACTACTGAAGAGAAAAAAGGAATAAATAGGCAGACTATGACAACATCAGGATTTTTAAATATAATTCAGGGTATGGCTAGGGTTAATATTCCTTCTATCTTGTGTCCTAAAACTCTTGACCTCCATCTCTGGTCTTATTTAAGAGACAATAGGATAGCCGAAGCCGGTTTGGCTCAGTGGATAGAGCGTCGGCCTGCGGACTGAAGGGTCCCAGGTTCGATTCCGGTCAAGGGCATGTGCCTGGGTTGCGGGCACATCCCCAGGGGGTGTGCAGGAGGCAGCTGATCGATGTTTCTCTCTCATTGATGTTTCTGGCTCTCTATCTCTCTCCCTGCCTCTCTGTAAGAAATCAATAAAATATATTTTTTAAAAAAGAGACAATAGGATAAATAGATTCAAATAGAGCTCTTTCTCTTCCCCTATTTTCCCTTTCTCTCTCACACAGTTTTTAATATCTCTGCATTTATATACATTTAAATGATATAGATTTAATTAAGGTATAAAATGCAAAAAGTGAAGTATAGTGGAGATCCCCTAAACTACCTACATTGGTCAGTCTCTGAATGTGGTAGCTAGTGCTATATATTAAACATTTACATAATACTGAAATACTACACAAATTAGATTTTAGTCCAGAAATCTACTTATTATTTCTTGTTTCCCCTCTTCCCTTTTAGTCTCCTTTTAAAAATAATTTAAAGGCTGCCCTAGCTAGTTTGGCTCAGTGGATAGAGCATTGACCTGCGGACTGAAGGGCCCCAGGTTTGATTCCGGTCAAGGGCACCTCCCTGGTTGCAGGCTCGATCCCCAGTAGGGGGCGTGCAGGAGGCAACCAATCAATGATTCTCTCATCACTGTTTTTTCTTTTTTTAATATTTTTTTATTGATTTCAGAGAGGTAGGGAGATGGGGAGAGAGAGATAGAAACATCAATAATGAGAGAAAGCCCTAACCAGTTTGGCTCGGTGGATAGAGTGTCAGCCTGCGGACTGAAAGGTCCCAGGTTCAATTCCGGTCAAGGGCATGTACCTTGGTTGTAGGCACATCCCCAGTGGGAGGTGTGCAGGAGGCAGCTGATCAATGTTTCTCTCTCATGGATGTTTCTAGCTCTCTATCCCTCTCCTTCCTCTCTAAAAAGTCAATAAAATTTATTAATAATAATAATAATAACAATGAGAGAGAATCATTGATTGGCTGCCTCCTGCCCACCCCTAACTGGGGATCCAGCCCGCACCCAGGCATGTGCCCTTGACCGGAATCAAACCTGGGACCCTTCAGTTCGCAGTCCAATGCTGTATCCACTGAGCCAAACCAGCTAGGGCATGATCTTTCTCTCCCACCCCCCACTTCCTCTTTGAAATCAATCAAAATATTTTAAAAAATAAAATAAAGCCGAAACTGGTTTGGCTCAGTGAATAGAGCGTCGGCCTGCAGACTGAAGGGTCACAGGTTTGATTCTGGTCAAGGGCATGTACCTTGGTTGCGGGCACATTCCCAGTGGGGGGTGTGCAGGAGGCAGCTGATCGATGGTTCTCTCCCATCGATGTTTCTAACCCTCTATCCCTCTCCCTTCCTCTCTGTAAAAAATCAATAAAATATATTTTAAAAAATAAATAAATAAAATAAAATAAAAATAATTTAAAGGCTAATTCAGTTGAAGACAAAATTCACAAGATAAATTAAAAAATGGTTCAGGTCAAAATGCACAAAAAACAAGTTTATAAATATGCAGGTAGCTCATCACATATAAATATTTAATAATTTCTTAATTACTACCATTAGTAAAAACTATTAATTCCACTATACTTGACAAAGCAGCAATATCAAATTATAGGGAAGTCTCCATTTTATATATATTCAATACACCAATTACTTAACTTAGTAATTATAGCATGTGTTAGGGCTTCTTATAACAATTATCCTTCCTCAGATTTTGCTCCAGCAAAACTACCTAAAATTTCCTGGTCACATATTCAGTTTTACTTGTTCATATCTTTACGCTATTCCTTTTGCCTAAAATGCTCTTCATCTCTTCCACTTAAAACGTGTATTCATTGTTCAAAATCTGCTCAGGTGCTAGCATCTCTATATTTTCTTTGACCGGCCCCTCAAATTAATCATCCCATCCTCTGTTAGTATTTCTGTATTTTACGCTTACTTTTATTAAAATTATGCTTGCCAGCTGGCATGCCTCAGTGGCTGAGCATTGACCTATGAACCAGGAGGTCACGGTTTGGTTCTTGATCAGGGCACATGACCAAGTTGAGGGCTCTATATCCCCAAATGTGGGGTGTGCAGGAGGCAGCAGATCAATGATTCTCATCACTGATGTTTCTATCTTTCTCTCCCTCTCCCTTCTTCTCTGATATAAATAAAAATATATTAAATGTTTTTAAAGATTATGCTTATTGTTGTGCCTAGCCCCCTACAACCCTGATTTCAACATCCTAACAAAAACCACAGGACCTAGCACACAAAAAATCAATTTATTAAATTTGGATTTATTTTCTTTTTTTTCCAAATCTTTATCGTTGCAAGTATTACAGATCCCCCCCCTCCCCCTATTGCCCCTCTCTACCTAGTCCTCCCCCCCACAGGCCTTCACCACCTACTTGATCTGTGTCCATAGGTAATGTATGTATGTATAAATAAATAAATAAATAAATGTATGTATGTATATATATATATATATATAAATTCTTTGGTTAATTTCTTCCCACCCCACCTCCTCTCTTCTCTCTGAGATTCATCAGTCTGTTCCATGTTTCCATGCCTCTGGTTCTATTTATCATCAGTTTATTTTGTTCATTAGATTCCTTGTTTGTTTATCTTGATTTTTAGATTCAATTGTTGATAGATATGTATTTATTGCCATTTTATTGTTCACATTTTTTTTATCTTTTTCCTTCTTCTTAAAGAAGACCCAAAACTTACATTCCCCCAATACAAGGCTACACATGCATTGAAAGATGTGTTCTAAAGTAGAATGGATAGGAAAAGAAAACGCAAAATGCTCTATAGATAACCCCCAATTCCATAATGCAAATGTGAATTTAAGATTATTAGCAGTTCAAAGTTGTTTCAATTTAAGTGCCAATCTACCAACTTATCATCACCACAACTAATTTTGTTTAAGACACATATTTGTTTAGGAAAACAAAATTGGTTTTAAAGTGTTGATTAAAAAGAATTAGGATATATGAGGTGCTTAAAATAAACTATTTCTAAAAACTGAATAGCCTAAACTGCAAGCAGCAGGATCTCAAAATGGTTGATACAGCTGGTCTCTGCTCAGGTTCTGAAGACCACTGCCACTATGACCTCACCCCTCACTATGACCTCTCTAGGGACAAGATGGACAATAGCTGTGGTCATACCTCAATTAGGGCCCTTCAAAACCGATATATGCGCAAAACCCTCAGTCAAGGATAATCATATTTATTCATTTTTATAAAATAAATGACAATCATCTTCCATGAACACTATCGACCATTAGTCTGATTGGTGTGGCCTCATTGAACTATAACTTACATTTTTATAAAACAGCACAAAATGAAATGGGATTGGGCATCAATGATTTAACACCTGGTGAAATTTAAAATTTGTATTATTTCATGTTCTGTTCCTCAAATAACACAACTGAACAATATCTTGCACTTTAGCTTCTTGTAAATTAAGATTCACAACCAACAAGTGCCAAATGTGTACCAACACTTTGCTCCCAACACAACTGGTGCAAACAAACCATGTAAACGTTATGGGTTTGCCTTAAGTTCTATATTTTCTTCATAAATGTTGCCTCCCCTTTCCAATCCGCAGCACCTAATTTCTGTGGGCTGAAAAATCTAAGCAAAAAGTACAAGCAGCCCTGACCGGTTTGGCGCAGTGGATAGAGCGACGGCCTGCGGACTGGAGGGTCCCGGGTTCGATTCCGGTCAAAGGCATGTACCTTGGTTGCGGGCACATCCCCAGTGGGAGATGTGCAGGAGGCAGCTGATCGATGTTTCTAACTCTCTATCCCTCTCCCCCCCCCTCTGTAAAAAATAAATAAAATATATTTTTTAAAAAGTACAGATACTGAGGACCTAAGGGATTCTCCCATCGATAAAGCACATGGTCTACGGTCATACCACCCTGAACGCGCCCGATCTCGTCTGATAAAGCACATGTATTTTCATTTGCCTGTGTTCTTTTGGTCAACTTGCAGGTTCTTGCTTTTAGTCTATCGAGTGAAGCCACTGTTTGGTATCTTATAAATAAGTCTGTTGTAACCACTTATGACTATTAAGAATATCTTCCATTGATTAGGATTTGATTAATACCGACTACGGTACTATAAACCTATTGGGGGGGGGGGGAACCCACCCTATACTTCCGAAGTTTAAAGATTGTTTAATGCCTTAATTTACCATAAAGTTTCTCCAATATTCTTAGAGCTGCAAGTCAAACTTATTAAACTGGCGACTCCGGTTACAATCACAAACGTAGTTACTACCTAAACAGGCAATACTGACCGGCAGAGAAAATTTTTCACTGGCTTTTCAGTACAAGAGAGGTTAGTGCTTCCCATGGAAGCCAAAGCACCTACTCAACTGTAAAATCTAACTGAAAAACCAAAAAATCTAAAAGAAGCTGGAAAGAGAAGGCAATTCAATAGGCCCATTTTGTCACTCCTGTTCAATATCTACTAAGCACCCTAAATTCTAGCCATTTCACAAAATCCTGAGAGAATGCTTGTTCCAAACAATAACAGCGAGATAATAATAATAATAATAATAATAATAATAATAATAAACGTGTAACAACCCCACAGCCCGCTCCCGCGCTCTCCCACAGCGAGCGGCGAGGAGGCGGCGCGCTCTCCCCCAGAGTAACTCACGAGGTACCTCGCTCATGAATGAAGCCAAATTCACCGCGGGCCGGGGCTCCCAAACTTCTCCGCACAAAGTACGTCAGGAAGAGACAGGGCTGGGCGAGACCCAACTCGAGCGAAGAAGCGGCTTCGAAACCTGAAAGGCAGAAAACGGCGAGCTGAGGTCGTCGCTCTAGAAATTTCCGAGCGCCAGGATGCCGGGGAGGGAGCGCGATGCCCGGCGGGGAGGGGCGGCGGCACCTGTCACTCGCGGCTCGGCGACGCGGCGGCCCCCGGCCCCGGCGCGACCTCGGGAAGCGTCGCCGCCACGGCCCGGCCCGGGGCCTGGGGGGGGTCTCTCTCCGCCGCCCCCGAACCTGCGCCGCGCGTCGGGGCCGCGGCCCTTCCCGAAGAGCGGCCTCCCGCGCCCTCTGCCCGGCGGCTCCGACCTGCGGGGCCCGTTACCTCAGGCCGAGTCCCCAGCGCCGAGGCGGGGGCGCGCCGAGTGGCGCGGCCGAGCCGCCACCGCCACCTCACGGGCGCCGCAGGGGACCCCGCGACCCGGGCCCGCCCTCCGCGCACTCACCGGGCCTCCCTGGTCGCCGGCTCGGCCCTCCTCTGCCTCCCTCCGCGCCGCCGGACTCCCGCGGCTCTCAGGGCGGCCGCCGGGGGCGTTGGGACTGGGCAGGGTCAGGGGGCGGGGGCGGCTCGCGCCGGCGGGGGGCGCGCGGCGGCCCCACGAGCGGACGCCGGCACTAACGGGTCCAGGGGCGCCGGGCCGGGCGGACCGCGGCGGGGAGCGCGGCTGCAGGCTGCGGTGAGGGGCGGGGAGAGGCGACTGCGAGCCGAGAGCGGGAGGGAAGTCCCGACGGCGGGGGCGGCGTGAGAGCCGCGGGGCGGGGCGGGGCGGGGCGGGGGCGGGGCCTGGCGCCGGCCGCCGCGCGGGGGTTTGTTTATTTTCTCGGTTGGTTGCGGCGCCGGCGCGTGGGCAGAGGTTCGCGGGTGACGCGAGCGCCCCGAGTCGGGGGAGAGGACCAGAACCACCTGCTGGAGAAGGGGCGCTACGGGGGCCGGGCAGGGTCCAAACGGCTCCGGTCGGCGGCGGCGCCGCGGTCTGAGGGGTGACCGCCAGAGCCGGGCTCTCCGGGGCGGGTGGGAGGAGGGAGGCCTCCCCAGGGAGCGGGACCTCAGGCCGTTTCCCCGCAGGCGGGCGGCTGCGCGGGCCTCGCGGAGCGCGGTCAGCGGCGCTGGGAGGGGGAAGGGGCCGCGGCACCTGGGGGCCCGGTTCCCCGCCGCTCGGGTCTCGCTCCTCGGGGAGTGAGGGGGGATGGTCCTGCACGCCCGGCTGTGAATGGCGAGGCTGCGTCGGGTCTCCGTGAGGAAAATAGCGGACATGGCCGGTTTCTCCGCGGAGTTAACAAAGCGCTTCCACGCTGTCGCCCTCGGTGCTCTTGTCAGGTAGCAATGTCCTCATTTTACAAGCCGAATGACGTGACTCACCCAAAGCCTCAAACTAATCAATGGGAAAGCCGGAATTGGAAGCTGTGCTGCCTTCAAAATTCCGGAGGGCTTACCGTTGCATCCCATTATCTCCCTAAATCACTAATGGGAGACACACACGCCCTTCTCGGTAAGATGCTGCAAGGGTAGAGGGGGCAGTTGAAGATGCCATCCCTTCCTTCAGAGAGTAAGGAATAAAACAAAGATGAAACCCATAAGAGACACACCATGAGAGAAAAATACAGAGTACTGCGAGGACGAAAGAACTGCTCACTGCCTGCCGGTATGGGAAAGAAAGGCAGCATGGAGAAGGCCTTTGAGGGACGGGCAAGGAGATGAGGACGGTTCTACAGGGAGAAGGGGTGGCTGGAGAGCTTGGGAAGGTGACTTAGTGAGAGTGTCAGGAAAAAGCAAACGGGAAGACCCTAGGGCATGTTGAGAAGTGGCAGAGGCCAGGAGAATGGGGCCTGAGGTGGCAAGTAGATGAATTTGTACTTAATTCTGTATTTTTAGTCTTTGTGCTTTCAAAGTTTGGGGGAAGAAAAGTTCAGCTTTTCTTCGATCAGTGAATGTATACAAAAACCAGAGGCCCAGTGCACGAAATTCATGCACGGGTAGGGTTCCTAGGCCTGGCCCGGGATCAGGGCCCATCGGGGCCTTCCTGCTGCCAGCCGGGGCCTTCCTTCGTTCCACGCTGCCCCCTGGTGATCAGCGCAGGTCATGGTGAGCAGTCGAACTCCTGGTCTCCTGGTCAAACTCCCGAGGGGACACTTTGCATATTAGCCTTTTATATAGATTAGAGGTGGGCCGCGCTGGTGTGGCTCAGTGGTTGAGCGTGGACCTGTGAACCAGGACCTCACAGTCAGGGCATCTGCCTGGGTCTCAGGCTCAGATCCCCAGTAGGGGGTGTAGGAAGCAACTGATCAATGATTCTCTTTAATCAGTGATGTTTCTCTCTCTCTCTCTCTCTCTCCCCCTTCCTCCCTTCCTCCCTCTCCCTCCCTGAAATCAATAAAAATACATTTTTTTTTAATTAGAGGTGGGAAAACTGCCAGATGAACCTGCAGTAAGCCAGGTGAAAAGTAATGATGAGTCTGAACTAAAAGCAGCTCAGGAGGAATTTAAAAGAGCATAGTTTAAAGATGACATGGAAGCAGAATCTACAGGATTTAGCAATTAAGTGGATTTACAGCAAGAGGGGATGGCATGAAAACATATATGAAGAAGAAAAAGAAAAGTCAAGATAGGGAAGAGGTTTTGACTTTGTAGATAATCATAGAAAAAAGATAGGAGTAAAAATTGCTTTATATATATATTTTTTTAATTAAATCTTCATTGTTGAAAGTATTAACATATGTCCCCTCTTTTCCCCCATTGCCCTCTCCTACCCTCCCGCACTGCCAGCCCCAGGCCTTCACCACCCTTATTGTCTTGTCCAAGGGTTATGCATATGTGCATACAAGTTCTTTGATCTCTTCCCACCCACTCATCCTGCCCCCTCCACGCCCCCCCCCCCACCCTCACCCCCCGCTTTTCTTCCCTCTGAGGCTCTGCAGTCTGTTCTATGTTTCTATGTCTCTGGACCTATTTTGTTCATTTAGATTTGGCCATTTTAAAGGTTTGAAAGTCAGCCAGATAGAGGTGGACACTAAGAAGTTAAATATAAAGGTTTTAAAATATGGGAAAGAGACACCTGGCCGGCATGGCTCAGTGGTTGAGTGTGGACCTATGAACCAGGAGGTCAAGGTTTGATTCCCCGTCAGGGCACATGCCAGGGTTGTGAGTTCGATCCCCAGTAGAGGGTATGCAGGAGGCAGCCAATCAGTGATTCTCATCATCGATGTTTCTATCCCTCTCTCCCTCTTCCTTCCTCTCTGAAATAAATGTGTGTGTGTGTGTGTGTGTGTATAAAGATTGAACTAGAAAATAGGGAAGTTATCAGCCTACAGTTATATCACTGTGACAAAAAGAATAAAACAAAGGGCAGAATCTTAGAGAACATCCTCTTTAGAACCTGGTTACTCAAAGTGTGGTCAGTAGCTCAGAGGCAATGGCATCACCAGGGAGTTTGTTAGAAATCTCAGCCTTCCCCACCCCAGACTTGCTGAATCTTAACAAGAACCCCAAGTGATTTGTATCACATTAAAGTTTGAGACGTTCTGACCTAGATGAGAGAAGCCAGTGTCAACAACAAATAAGTTTTTTTTTAAAGGGGGGATCTAATCTAGATGAGAGAAGCCAGCAAAGAAAGAGGGAGGAGAACTAAGATAATGCAAAATCTCCAAATCAAGGTAAATTGGCCATTCACAAAAGCAGGGGAAGGAAGGAGTTTCCTTCCACAAAGATTGAAAAGTGCAAGGAAGGAAGGTATGTTTCAATTTTGTGATTGAGTGTGTAGTTTCTAGGACCATGTTCTAAAAGCTTGGAAACTGCCCCTTTGTGATCAGGGACAGCCTAGAAATCTAATCCCTTCCCCGCTCCATGCCCACCTATATAGGACATATTGAAGTAGGTTTGTGGATTTGATAGCAGAACAAAGTAGTTCTTTTCTAGTTATTTCTATTTTCTCAGCGAAATAGAGAGAAAGATCATTTTGGCAGATTGCTAATTGTCCATCACAATTCTCCTTCCTGGGCACACAGTCTTGTTTGTTTGTTTGTTTGTTTTTGTGTGTGTGTTTTCAGCCTCTCTTTCAGTTAGGTATGGTCAGGCTTTAGGTTGTTGCTAGTGAAATGTGAACAGAAATGATGCCTGCCATTGCCAGGCCAGTGTGCCTCCTTCATGCATTTTTTCCCTTTCTGCCAGCTGGATTATGCAGGTGACTACAAACTGCCCAGATTGACAGAGCCACAAGAAAAAAGGTGCCTGGATGAAGGAGAGCTGCCGTCTGACCTGGAACACCCATTCTGGATTATTATGTGAGCAAGATATAAATTTAGAGAATGAGCTGAAAACATAAGAGATGGGTTGGAGAGCCGGAGGCTTGAAATTAAAATTAGAAGAGGGGCTGTAGTTACCAGTAATGTCAAGGTGTAGGAAATGATTGTGAAAGTAGGAAGCTGCAATTAGCAGGGGGCACAAATCATCTGAAGAGTCGTAGTCAAGGAACTGAGAGGCAGGAAAGGGTATCACAAAGAATTGTCCACTGGAGGTATAGTAGCCCTGGAGTGGTGAATAGCCTTGGAGGGAGTGATAATGAGTCTGGTACTAAAATCTTCAAAGAATGAGGGGTTAAATGATCTGAATCAGGGCTTTCAAGGCCATCAGTAACTTAATATGTTCGACTCTTTGATGATAAGAGTTTTCATTTAAACAGGCACTTTAAAGTTTTATTGTACTAATGTGGGGTTTCTAATTGCTTCTCTTTGACCTCTCAGATTGCAGATGGAAAACTGCTTTCTTTAAGAGGAAGTACCCATATGTCTGTATTATAAAACAAACACATGCCAGGCTTCCCAGTTTAAATGACTGTGCTTTAAAATGTGTCATAGACTACTGTTCTACCTCCAAGGATTACCTTCAAAAAATGTGTCAAAAGTGATGCTAGCTTTGCCACATCAAATGATGTCTGGTAAATGTTCAAAATCTGCATGAAAACTTTAGATATAACTTAATAAACAGGGATTAACTAGAAACCTGACATTAAAAATATTAAGATTACCTGTAGTTTAGAAAATGAAGTATATTGTATAGTGTAGAGACTCTGATGTCAGACTGCAAGGGGTTGAATCAAAGCACCTATCCTATGGGGTTATGGTGCGGATAAAATGTAATATTTATCATACATATAAGCACTTAAAAACTGCTTAGCACATAACGCCCTGGCCAGTGTGACATAGTTGATTAAAGATTATCCTGTGTACTGTAAGGTCACCGGTTCAATTCCTGGTCAGGGCATATACCCAGGTTTCAGGTTCAGTCCCTGATTAAGGTGATGCAGGAGGCAACCGATCCATGTTTCTCTCTCCCTCTCCCTTCCTCTCTCTCTAAAAATGAATGAATGAAAAACCATATTTAAAAATTTTTTAAAGACTGCTTAGCACATATAAGCACTCAGTAGAGTTAGCTATAGTTATTCTGTTGTTGTACTTATTCTTATGGAATTGCCTATAAGTATACTTGGACTTTTCCTACTTAAAAAATATGTTAATTTCCTTACATCTATAATGTTAGGACCTAATAGTAAGGAGACTTCTGGTTAAACATGGTGCATTGAACACACGTTTTTCTCCACTCCAGATCCCTCACTAAAATGACAGTGAAGGAATAAAAAGGTATAAACCCATTAACACAAAGCAAATAGCCAAAACCGGTTTGGTTCAGTGGATAGATTGTCGGCCTACGGACTGAAAGGTCTCAGGTTCGATTCCAGTCAAGGGCATGAACCTGGGTTGCGGGCACATCCCCAGGGGGGGATGTGCAGGAGGCGGCTGATCGATGTTTCTCTCTCATCGATGTTTCTGACTCACTATCTCTCTCCCTTCCTCTCTGTAAAAAATCAATAAAATATATTAAAAAAAAAAAAAGACAAAGCAAATAGGAAGAGAGATTTCTGCTGAAGAAGGATGTCGACAAAACTTAGGAACATGGACAGCAGATGGTTGAGTGATAACTGACTTACCCAAACCACGAAAGGGAATACCTAAGCTTTTGGGAGGAGGTAGAGCCAGCCAGGTGAACCTTTTTACATCACAGACCCTGGAAAGGTCTGAAACTGGAACTGCCACACCTCTGAAAGCAGACGTAGAGTGGGCTGCAAACCACAATTCATTATGAAAGTTTTATAAAGAAGTCAGATCCTTCATTTCCCCTAATCCCTACTCCATTCCATGCTGCCTTAACTCAGCAGAGGATGGGAGGGTTCCTTTCTGGAGAGGCAGACTCAGAACTCCCCTGGACATCAGGCAGGGCTGAAGACAGGGATGACTCTCTCCACAGAAAAGCTGAATTAATGAAGTTGTATATATTGAACTGTAAGCCATAACGCCAGCTTCATTCAGATGCTAGAATGCTGGGATCTTAAGCTTCCTCTTAGGGGAAAAGTAGCTGGTCCAAGAGAAAAGGCCTACAAAAACTGACTTTGAGGGTCTTATAATGGAGAATGTGGCTTATCACCTGTCTCTTTATAGTGAAGCCCAACAGTAGACAAGCCCTGCCCATATCAACAGAGGCTCTAATCAACTATTTATTATCTCATTCTTAAATGTGGGTGTATAGTCAAGGACCACCAGATAGTTGAAGAAACCCTCTTTCTTTCATGAAGGAAGAAAATAGAAATAAGAGAAGAAACCAAGGAAATAGAGCCAATGCAGAGAACAGAAAAAGATGTCAAAATGAAAACAATTCTCAAAAGTTTTAATGCTAATGAAGCTACAGGAGAGAGGTATTCCACCAAAATAAGGGTGTAAACTAAGAAACAAACACATAGGGCCTGGTAAACAGGAGCTCTGACAGAGAAACAAAAAGAATTCCTGGGCCCTGGCCGATGTGGCTCAGTTGGTTGGAACATCATCCCATACACCAAAAGGTGGTGGGTTTAATTCCCAGTCAGGGCACATACCCAGGTTGTAGGTTCGATCCCCTGGGTGCTTACAGAAAGCAACTGATCAATGTTTCTCTCACACATTGATGTGTCTGTCTCTCTGTCTATGTCTCTCTGTCTCTCTCTCCCCTGGGATGACAGTGAAGGGAAGTTCCAGGATGACAGCTATGTAGCAGGTCTTTAGAGCAACCAGTTTGTTCTGATAAAGGATGGAGGGCTCTAGAGGGGATGTCTCCAAGGGGGAAAAAATTCAGAACTGATCAATGGCCTGTGTTTGAACCTTATGAACATACAAAGATGAAATGATGATAGGTATACAGAAAACTAAGCAAACCCAAGAAAGGGGAGATTATAAACTACAGGTACACTGTATGATTGTTTTAAGAACACTTGGTGGTGCCTCTCTGGAGGAGAATTATACTTCCCTGCCCTATTGATGGCAGACCTGGCAGTGTGAATTGCTGTGGCCAATGAAATAGGGGCACAACTCAATGTATCCCTTCCAGGCAGAAGCTTCAGGAGCCATGTCTCTGCCCCTGCCACAAGATGGGCTGCCTCTGGCCATCTGAGTCCTGAGTGAAGACACCATAGCACAGAACTACAAGCTGCCCTGCCACTGGACATGCAGTGTGAATGACAAGTAAACCGTTATTGTTGCCGTCTGCTGAGGGTTTTGTGGAATTTTGTTAATGTGGCATAATTAACCTCTCCTGACTGATATGATAACATGGGATTTTGTGGACAATACATAATAGACATTAAAATATACATAATAAATGCTTAATAATGTCACATAAACATATTGGGACATTAGTAAATGGCATAAAATGGCTAAACTGAAAAACTAAGACATGGCAATAGAAACGTGCTCTTTAGAAATGTGGAATTAAGTAGTAGAACAACAGTTTTTCCTTTGGGAAGCAGTTATCAGTGATGACAGATGGAACAGGGCCTTCTGTTTATTACGACCCTTGTAATTATTTGACTCTGAAATCAGATATTGTCACCTTGAAAAAAATTAAAAATTGCATATCTTTAAAAAACTAATGGTGAGAAGGGAAATTATAGCATTGTTTTTAATTCACCAAATTTAATACTGACCATCAAATATCCCACAGTAATACTAAGATGTAGATACTAATATTACTAATATTAAGAAGAACTAATTCTTAATATATAAAATTAACTCCAAGTTGACCCAAGACATAAATATGAGCTAAAACTATAAAACTCTTAAAAGAAAATATAGATGTAAATCTGCATGGTATTAGATTGATTAAGTAATGTTTTCTTAGATATGACAACTAAAGCACAAATCATCAAAAGAAAAAATAAGATTTCATCCAATTTAAAAACTTTTGCAATGCAAAGGACACTATCAAAAAAGTAAAGCCTTGCCGGTGTTGCTCAGTGGTTGAGCTTTAACCCATGCAACAGGAAGTTGACCTATGGTTCGATTCCTGCCCAGGTTGTGGGTTTGATTCCCCATGTGGGGCATGCAGGAGGCAGCTGATCAATGATTCTCTCTCATCATTGATGTCTCATGTCTCTTTCTCTATCCCTCTCTTTTCCTCTCTGAAATCAATAAAAAAGAAAAAAAAATTTTTTTAAGTGAAAAGACAACCCACAGGATGGGGGAAAATATTTGCAAATCATATATCTGGTAAGGAACTTGTATTATACTATATAATGAACTTTTACAACTCAAGTTGGACCTGGCCAATTAAACTGGCATAATCAGTTCTTTACATATAATTTCCCTCTTTATGGGAGATAGTGAACTTTTTATAAATCTTACTAAGAGGATCTCAGCACTACTGAAGGTAACTTCTTCCAGAAAAACTATTGTTAGTAGTGTTCCTCTCAGATTTATTTGTTCACAATCCAGTAGAATACTTAGCACTGTAGGTTCTATTACTCTTACAGTCTTCGTTTTCTCTTTGATTTCTTGACTATACAAGTCATGGATGCTTTGATCTAAAGTGACAACTTATTCCTTAATATTGGCAGATATTTGCAAACTAAGGAGAAAGAGCTTGTCTCAGGATGCTTATAAAGGAGAGACCACCATGGTAATGTCAGATTTAATTCTATTATTACTTCTTGTATATAGTAGCTAAGAGAATCAACCGTCAAAGACTGACTTTTCTGTTAATTTGATCCCATATCTATACACGTACCAAAAAAATCAACTTACTGTTTTACAATTTCCTTAAGGAGAGAAAAATAAAGTTTTCAATATCTTAGTAATTAACTTATGGAAACCATTCTTTTTGGTTCACAAATTTGGTAATTGTTACTAAAGAAATAAGTAACAAATAGCCAAAAACTGATGGTTAAAAACCCCCTAAAGTCTGCCTGACATGACTCAGTGGTTGAACATTGAACAATGAACCAGGAGGTCATGATTCCACTTGAGGCATATGCCCAGGTTGTGGGCTCAATTTCCCAGTCATGGGCCTGCAGAAGGTAGCCAATTGGTAATTCTCTCTCATCATTGATTTTTCATCTCTCTCTCCCTCTCCCTTCCTCTCTGAAATTAATAATATGTGTGTATTTAAAATCACTAAAACATATTCTTTTTTTTTAATTTCAGAGAGGGGGAGAGAGATAGAAACATCAATGATGAGAAAGAATCATTGATTGGCTGCCTCCTATTCGCCCCACACTGGGGATGTAGCCCACAACCAGGCATGTGCCCTAACCAGGAATCCAACACTGACCTGATTCATAGGTCCACACTCAACCACTAAACCATGCCAGCCAGGCATATTCTTTTATTCACAAATCAAAGAAAGTCATAAAGCACTTCTTATGACTCTAAAAATACTCAGCCAAGTCTTTGAGATATTTTCTTGTGAGAATAGAATTCACGTAAGACTTCCCAGAAAAAAAAAACTTCTCAGAGAATACTTTTATTTCTATTGTTGCTGACATATAGAACTCTAAGAATTTGCTTTAAAGTTTTATGATATATATAAAACAATCACGTATGTACTAAAAAGTTATCTCATTTTGACACCCAACTCTCTAGAAGACCTACTATATTTATTCCATTATAAATATACTTTAGCCAAAACCAGTTTGGCTCAGTGGATAGAGCGTCGGCCTGCGGACTGAAGGGTCCCAGGTTCGATTCTGGTCAAGGGCATGTACCTGGGTTGTGGGCACATCCCCAGTGGGAGATGTGCAGGAGGCAGCTGATCAATGTTTCTCGCTCATCAATGTTTCTAACTCTCTCTCTCCCTTCCTCTCTGTAAAAAATCAATAAAATACATATTTTTAAAAATATATATATATACTTTAATTTTCAAAGTGCTTTCATGTATTTGATAAAGCAAAAGTCTATTTACCGTGTAGTAAAAATAGCAATTTCCTTCCCAATTAATTTATTAAATAATTAGAGACCTGATGCACGAAATTCATGCAAGGGGCTCTGCCCTCGCAGCCCTGGCTTCATCCAGAAAGTTGTCGTCCAGAAGGACATCCAGTTTAATTAGCATATTATGCTTTTATTATTATAGAATACTTTGAGTTGCATTTGAAAACTAAGATTTTTATTTTAAATGCAAGAAAGTTATTCATAACTTTTTTTTTAAAGAAAGGTCTGTTTGGCATTTTAGAAAATACCATTATTTAATGTATTCCATTAAGATTATAACCTGGGTCATTCTGGGTATTTTCCAGTCACCTGGTGCTAGCTGGGAAATGGTCCAGGGCAACATATAGACTTAGTTCAGATGCTTCCCAACACCCAGGTAATGGGAATTTTAAATGGTGATTGACCCCTCAGTATAAAAATACCTTGTCTGGTTCCCACTCTTCCTATCTAGAAAAAGAAATGCTAGAAAGTAACAACAAAAGTTTGGCAATTTTTATACTTATAAAAGAACTAATTAAGCAAAATAGTTAAGAATCTATAATAAAAAAAGTGTAATATGCTGACTAGACCAGACAGCTGAACAACCTTCCGGACGACCTTCCGGACAAAGCTGGGGCAGCAAGGGCAGAGCCCCTTGCACCAATTTCGTGCATCAGGCCTCTAGTTGCTTTATAAAGATAAATCCTGTCAATTAATGCATACAATGTTTGTTTTGGCATGCTATTTGTGGTTCTTCAATGGTAAAATCACTAAAGTCTTATTTACTTTGGTCTATGTTATAGTTGTTGGAATTTATCCAAAACTGTTTATCATTTTCTATTGAATGGTTCCACGTTTTCCTTTTATATTCTGCTTACAGCAGCTTCTTTTCCTATAATCCTGAATTAATAGTAATCTCAGGAAGAGGAACCAATATAAAAAACCGGGATGTATATTTCAAATGGCAAAATCAGTACTACTACCTAAGAGTATTCTTTAGGGTTTAGAAATAGCCAAAGGCCCTGACCGGTTTGGCTCAGTGAATAGAGCGTCAGCCTGCATACTGAAGGGTCCCGGGTTCGATTCCTGTCAAGGGCATGTACCTTGGTTGCGGCACATCACCTGTGGGGGGTGTGCAGGAGGCAGCTGATGGATGTTTCTCTCTCATTGATGTTTCTAGCTCTCTATCCCTCTCCCTTCCTCTCTGTAAACAATCAATAGAAATAGCCAAAGATTGAAGATGTTTCAGCGCTATTGCCAGAGAAAATATATTTGCTCAAAATATTTTTAAAAATTCTTTGCTGATCTATGAAATGCTTTAAAATAAATCTCTTTATCTCTTCTTATCAGAGCTATTTGAATCCTAGAACACTGTGGGGACTTAGGGGTAAGTAAAGCTATAATTTGCCTATAATTTGTTGTTGGTAATTGGAGAGGGTTTGGGGGTCAGAAAAGTAGTTCTTTTAAAAGGCCCCCTCAGATTAAATAACTTCTAACATTGACCATTTTGGACTTGAAAAATTATACTTTGCTTTGTGTGTACTGTAATAAGCTTGAAAACTCAATACAGTATATGAATATTATTTCAAAGTACATTTCATTCTACTTTTTTTCTTTTGTTCTACTTTAATTACACAAGTATTAACTAATCATAGCTTTAAATTTCCAACAAACATAAATATACATTCTTAAATGTTTTCTACTCTTTTGTTGTGGTTTTGTTCTTTGGGAATATAAAGATCTTGCTCATTATGACAAAATATGTGATATTGTTGTATTTTTCTTTTAAAGTACTATGGAGATAACTAAGTAGAGCTGTGTGTAATAATTTACCAGAAAAACCTAATTCCTAAGTCTAGTTCAGTATATTTGGGTTTAAGTTATACTGCTAGCATTTCAGTGGCAATTCTCTTAATTCATTGTGGAAATTCCTAGAAAAAAATATAAAGAGGCAAATAAGAGCTATGTAGAATATCAAAAGCCAATATTATGACATCAAGTTTTTCTGAGCTTTCTATAGTTTATCTTGTTCTAATTACTTCCATACTGGGGTATTCTTGGGGTCAACATGAAGGTCATTATAAAAATCAAACACTATTCCATTATGTGGTGTCATGTATGCACTGCAATCCAAGAGCAAGGAATGGAAGCACTCATTGCTGGGACAGACAATAAGGGGGGCAGTGTTTTTAGAGAATTTAAAGACACTAAACCTTATGAAAAGTCATCTGCTTTTTATTTTCAGGATCAAGGTAAACAATGACAGTGATAAAATATTCCTTCCTTGTTGGGCAGAATCCCACTACCCCACCCTTTGAACACTACTGCCCATATGAGCTCTAAAATACAACATACCCAATGCATTGAAGAATGATCTTATTCCCACCTTCATTTTCAATTTTGAAAATATAAATGTAGAAGAATGTGTTATCAGTACTAGTGAAGGCAGCCCATAGCCTGTAATAACTTATTTTAAACAAATTTTTATTGATTTAAGAGAGACAGAAAGTGGGAGGGAGGAGAGAGAAACATTGACTTGTTGTTCCACTTACTAGGTGTATCGGTTAATAATGCAGATTTTGTAATCAAAGAAAACACAATAATTTTAAGAGAAACATCAAAAGTGCTTTATTCAAAGTAATGTCCATCGCTAGCTACACATTTCCCCCATCTTTCAAGTAATTTGTGGATACCGTCCCAATAGAACTTTTCTTGTTTTGAGGCAAACCATTTAGAGACCCAATTTTCCACTTCTTTGTACGTTTTGAAGTGCTTCTAAGAAAGTGTGTGTGCCATCGATTGGAAAATGTGGTAATCTGAAGGAGCAAGGTTTGGTGAATACAGCGGGTGGGTTAATACTTCCCAGGCAAGATCTTTTAACGTGTCTTTAACTGTTTTTGAAGTGTGTGATGGTGCATCATCAGGAAGTAAAATTACTTTGCCGTGTCTTCTGGCCCGTTCTGGTCGTTTCATGATCAAAGCATAGTTCAAATTGATTATTTGTTGTCGGTAGAGAACAGTATTTACGGTTTCATCTGGTTTTAGAAGCTCATAATATACCACACCTTCTCTTTCCTAAGCCATTTGGCCTTGCAGTCGATGTTGATGGTTGACCTGGATCAACCCATGATTTTGTGCGTTTGGGATTCTCAAAATAAATCCACTTTTCATCGCTAGTCAAAATTCGATGCAAAAAAGACTTTCTTTTGTGCCGTTGAAGCAACATTTTACTGATGACTTTTTGGTTTTCCATTTGTCTTGCGTTCAGTTGATGTGGCAACCATCTTCCTTCCTTTAAAATCTTTCCCATTGCTTGTAAACGATCAGAAATGGTTTGCTGAGCAACGTTTAATCTTTCTGCAAGTTGTTTTTGAGTTTGACATGCATCTTCATCCAATAATGCTTGTAATTTTTGGTCTTCAAACTTTTTCGGTTGACCTGGACATTGTCTTTCACATTGAGATCATCACTTTTAAAGCGTTTAAACCAGCGTTAACAAGTATCTTGAGATGGAGCATGTTCACCATAAGCTTCCCGAAGTTTATGATAACTTTCAGCAGCACTTTTCTTCAAAATAATGAATTAAAACTTCCCGCAAATGCTTTTTTTGGTACGAAATTCGACATTTTTAAGCGTAAAAATATCTATGATGTTAACACCTTCAGCAAATTTGACATATGAAGTTTTGAAGCTTGCTATCAATACAACAAAATAGCATACATATCAAATTGCATATGTTAACATATGTGTAACTCCATCTATTGAAAAAAATCTGCATTATTAACTGGTACACCTAGTATTTATGCATTCATTTGCTGCTGCTTCTATGTTTCTTGACCAGGGATCAAACCCCACAATCTTGGCATATTGGGGACAACACTCTAACCAACTGAGCTAACTGGCCAGAGGTGTAATAACTTTAAATGTAAAATATACATAATGGCCCGGCCAGTGTGACTTAGTGGTTGAGCATTGACTTACGAACCAGGAGGTCATGATTTGATTCCTGGTCACAGCACATGCCCGGGTTATGGGCTTAATCCCCAGAAGGGGGCATGCAGGAGGCAGCTGATCAACAATTCTCTTTCATCATTGAAGTTTCTATCTCTCTGTCCCTCTTTCTTCCTCTCTGAAATCAATAAAAATATTTTAAAAGTAAAATAGACATAATGCATATTTTTAAAAATTGCAGTGAAGTTGAGAGAGGAATTGTAGACATGAGCTTACAGATATTATAGACAGTGAACATTCACATATCAATACTTGAGTGATTTAAAGTCACAAGTTTGTGCCTAAGAAAATAATTGAAAGAGCAAAATATGTCACACTTGCATTTAATGCGTAAGAATTTGTGTAGGCTATAGAACCACTAAGGATTTGACTCTTGGGCATTTCATTCTAAAACTTAGCATAAGACCTGTTTGTGTGTGTGTGTGTGTGTGTGTGTGTGTTTTCATATAAGACACCCATTCTTGAATAAGGATTTATCACTTTATTGACCTGGACCAATACAAATAAGCCAATTGGCTAGTGGCAATCAAGTTCACTTAATGAAGACCATGTGTATTTTAGCTGACACCTTGAACCCTGAGTTCATAAAGATAACAAGAATCATGGGACCAAAAAAGAAAAAGAAAGAAAAAACAATTAGCAAAAGAAAAACATTAAAGCACAAAAGCTCTTCATTGATGTTGTTATGCCCATGGTTACCTATACTTAGAGAATTCTCCAACACTGTTACCTATAACACTCTGGAGGTAGGAAAGGAACTAGTACTTTTTGGATGCAGGCATGTCTTCTTTCAAAGGCTCTGGTATGGGTATGGTGGGGGGTACCCATAATGAACAACAATAAGAAAACCATAAACATTTTATATACATGCAGAAAGGCAAACACAATGATAAAATGTTTAGACTAAAGAAATCATGTGAAATAAAAAGTAAAACTTATTAGTAATATCTGTAAAAAAATAATTTTACTTGCCTTGAGCAGATGCCCTAATTTTTCTTTCCTTTGTGAGGGCACTAACTAAACTAAAATGATAAGAGGTTCACTTCCAGAATGTATTATTGAGGATATTATTTATATGTGTGTGTTTGTGTATTTATATAGCATAGAAAGGATATATGTTTAACTGGAGGAAGGAAAAATCTGTACCTGTGCTATTTAGAAGTCAGTTCACATTTGCATTATCAAATCTAATCACTTGGTTGGATATAACTTCTTATTTTGAGTTGGCTTTCAGAAAATGTGTTCATATTGCCACAGATAAAACAAGTATGTGTCAATTTCTTGGGCAAGCAGGATTCCAGTATCAGAATACATTCTTACATTAATCATTTCTAAGTTATTTAAAATTGGGACCTTCATTAATAAATATGTATTTATCCTATACATTAAAAGGCTAATATGTAAATTGTCCCTTCGACTAGGAGTTCAACCATGAGTTCAACCAGGGGGTGGGGTTGGCTGGCCAACTGCCCGAGGCCTCTCCCCCAGGCCAGCCCAGCCCGATCAGCCCCAATCAGGGCGGGCCAGCCAGGCCCCACCTGTGCACGAATTCGTGCACTGCTTAATATATAATTGCTATGCTTTGTTAAGGCACTGGATTTTGCCATTATATATTTACGCATTACATAGGATAGACATTAAATATATATCATACAAAACAAAGGCAAAAGAAGGAGACTCACTTAAAACCAGAATCTGATTTCAAATAGTCCGTTAAAAACAAAATATCCAAGATAGTTTATAATTTCATTGTTTGAAGCAGTTTCTCATTGGGCCAATGTTATAAAACTGTAGTTCATTTCCCAGGTAAGTCCACAGAAGTCTAACACATAATTTAAGTGAATTTTAGTACCATGCTTAAGAGATATATAAAATATTCGCCAATTTAGAAGTTTGTATTGGTTTGGTTTTCTTTTCCTATAGCTGTGGGACCAGGGGACCCTATTCCCTAGGGGCTAGAAACTAAAAAAAGGAACCATTAAGTCTTTGAGCACAGGGTAATAGTTTGGGTATTAGGTAAGATGGTCAGGCTCAACAGCAACAGAGAAAGGGGCAAAAGAAAAAAATAGCACCAGATAAGAAAAATATCGAGTCAGCAAGGAAGTGAGTGACTCATTGAGTAGGCATCTATAAGTAAGGGTGTTTTTGCTACCATCCCACCCAAACATTAAAGAAACAACTTTATGTTAAGTGAAACTTTGGAAAAGTAATAAAAATCACAAATAAGTAAAAAAGTAACAAAATATCTCTCTGGTCATTATAACGGGATATTTTCTGTGATTGAAAAATATAGTGCAAAAGTGCAAACTGTATTATGTTGGGCAAATCAATGTTTAGTTCTTAATTCCAAATGAAGTTATTATATAAGATTTAGAACAAAAAAATATTGAAGAAAATTTTTCATTTACTTACTTACAACCTCAATGTAGTCTGGCCTGTCTGGGTGCAAAGCCTGACTAAACAGGTTGTAGAAAAAATTCTCAGATGAAGTGCATCATATTATTAGTTAAAGATCTTCTGGCTCGACTTCAAGCTTTATAGGTGTACTAGAGGCCCAGTACACAGATTCCTGCACCAGTGGGGTCCCGCAACCTGGCCTGAGCCCTTCTCACAATCCGCAATCTGGGATCCCTCAGGGGATGTCAGACTGCCGGTTTCAGCCTGATAACCTGGTCTGTGGGAATCGAGCAGAAACCGCCGTCCAATATCCCCCAAGGAATATAGTAGTGTGTGAAGCAGCAGGTGGCCAGGGAGCAGTCTGAGCCCAGGCTGGGCGCCACTCCCGCTCATCTCAGCCCCATTGCGCCTGCTGCAGCTGGACCTGCCGCAGCTGCACTCACCAGCCCTGAGCCTGGCATCCTGCGCCCGTCAGTCAGCTGTGGGAGTGGACTGACCACCAGGGGGCGGCTCCTGCGTTGAGCGTCTACCTGCCCCCTGGTGGTCAGTGCGCATCAAAGCGACTGGTGGAAGGGTCAACCAGTCACTTAGGGTTTTATATATATAGATTTCATGTGACCAGATATATTTTCCTTGAAATGTTAGAATGCTTTAGTGTTATTCTATTATTGCTTCCCTGTTTCATAGAACTGCACTAATTTCTCCCATTTTTAGTAGCATAAAGAGAGAGAGAGATGTTGAATAGATAGGGCAGGAAATAAATGAAAACATGTATTCCATAATATTATCAAACAAATATTATAACATTCTAAATACTATTCCAGAAAAAGAACAGAGGCCATGTTTAAAGAATCAAGACTGATCACTCAACCTCTGTGGGTTCTAAGGACCATAAATTAACCTTAATCCACAAATCTAACCAGTTGCCAGACTACATTTTGGCACAGGTTTTTAGCTGTGCCAATACATATGCAGTAGGTGACTTTCCCTCTGACATAAGCAATATTTAACTGGATCATTTTAAAATTAAAAAAAACAACCAACAACTTGTATTTGAAAATAACAGTCACAAACTTATATGATATTATTATTGCATTATAACATACTTACATAATATACTTTTATATTATATAATAATATACATTTGATGGATATACAGTTTATTATTCTAGTCTTTGTTCTTCAAATATGCCTGGAAAAGAATTTTAGACAAATTTGTAAGTGGAAAAATTTAAATGTTCCATTACTTGACAGTATTGGAAAATGTGTGTTTGGTTATTATGGAAAAGCAAATTAAAAGTTCTATGAATAACTACCTAAGTTTTTAAGTCACTCAGTTTCCTAGCTATTTCAATGGAATCGACAGTCATAGATCCAACCCCAACTCCAAGACTGGACCGTCGTAATGATAGTTCCAAGGCAGAAATCTGACGTAACTCTTTGCGACACAACTTTACAGGCATGACACCATGAAGCGGTCCCACATTTCCCATTGGCTGAATTTGGGGTGATGGTTGACTGTGAGATTTTCTAAACTGATTTTCATCTATTTCTGTTTTATCCTCGTCGCTTAACAAATGTCCACTAGTGGGTGCTAAAGAGCTATAAATTGGAGGTAATTCAGGGCCATTTTCCCAGAGCTTCTGAGAATTTGGTTGTGTTCTTAAACTGCTTGCTGAACTGTCTAATTCTCTTTCCCTTCCACTTAATTTCATACTTTCAGTTCTGGATGCCCATTTTAATTCTTCTGAAACCATGCTTGCTTCTTCTGGGTTCAGGACTCCATCTCCAGCATCATGACCTAAAAATAATCCAAAAAGCAAAGAAAGTTAGAGAGTTCCTCAAAAGCAGGTATTTTAGTCATGACATCCTAACATTATTACATTAGTGTTTTTCTTTTTTATTGAGTTTATTGGGCTGACATTGGTTAATAAAATTATATAGGTTTTCAAGTGTACTAATTACATTATCACTGATAAATTGTTTTTCAGCTTTTTTTGTTAAATAATTTCTTAGACAAATGTAAGTGTGAATATGAACTATTCTGATTTTACTTTGAGGCATCTTGCATGTGAATAACTGAGAACTTTTGCTCTGGAACAAAGTTGAGAAATAGTCTGCTAGTGATTTTGGTACTCCCTGGAAACACAGAAGTGTTTGGGCCTCTCTGCTTCCCTTCCAACCTGCCCTCCACTGGGATTGCCACTGGTGATCACATTCCAAATCCTAGCTAAGTGAAGCCAGCACTGGCGAATACTGTCTCTGCCCCATATCTCCAGCGACACTTCTGGGACTTGGCATTATATGTGTGAAAATCTAGTCTTGATAGGAGGTTTCTACTCTCTGAATATACTCTGGGGTTCTATTATCAAAATGGAGATAGGAGCAAAACCCCTCAGTGAGGGACACTCTGCTGGAACAAAGCCTGAGGTTCTCAAATTATAGAATCAAAGACAAAACCTTGCTTATGGGAAGCCCATATAGGTGCTGGACCTCATATAATGAAAAATGCCAACTTTAACATATGTTGACACACGATTAGGACACTTCTAGTCCTATGAACATCAAGTTTAAAAACAGGAGTTGCACAATGGCAACTCCCAAGCCAAATCTGACCCTCAGGTTTTACTTAGCCTATAAAGTAATACCTGACCCAAAATTTGAAAATTGGAAAGTTTCGTATAAAAATATAGACTTCCAACATTTCTAGAGAAAGAAAGAGAACTGACAATTTCTGAACAGCAACTGGAGCAGAGTTGCCCCTGCCCACTTAAACAACAGCTGCAGTCCCCTCTGCTCACTTTGGCTTCCCTGGCTCCTGCAGGCATGTTAGTTTGTGATTCCTGGTTTAAAACATAATTTGTTTTCTAGTATTTAAAATTCTCTCAAAAAACACCTGAATGAGCAAATGACATAGATCCTCACATAGAACTAGCAGATCCTCACACAGCTGACCACAGACAGTGCTCCCAAGGTTTGCTTCACCTTAGAGTCAATAGGAAGTTTTAAAAATCCTAATGCCCAGGTCACAGTGGCACATGCGGAAGAACACAGATGGGCTCACTGGAAAAGCCCATCTTGGATTCTTCACAATAGAAAGTTTCTCTCTTCCAGAATTTTACCATTAGGGAACGAATTAGAGAAAGAGTAATTCACCCAAGGTCACACAGCCAGTGAAATAAGAAGTTAGGAGTCCAACCCAGATCTTTTTTTCCCCCTTGTTTTATTAAACCCAGATCTTCTGATTCTAGTATCCTCACAGAGTTTTATAGTGATTTAAGTGATATTAGGATAGAGACTGAAATATGTAAACAAGAACATAGACTGCATGTCTATATAAACTGATTCTATTCTCATAAAATATGTTAGAAAACAGATGCACTATACCAGAGATGGCGAACCTTTGGAGCTTGGCGTGTCAGCATTTTGAAAAACCCTAACTTAACTCTGGTGCCGTGTCACATATAGAAATTTTTTGATATTTGAAACCATAGTAAAACAAAGACTTATATTTTTGATATTTATTTTATATATTTAAATGCGATTTAACAAAGAGAAATCAACCAAAAAAATGAGTTCGCGTGTCACCTTTGACACACGTGTCATAGGTTCGCCATCACTGCACTATACAGAGACAACCAAAAAGTGACCACAATATTCTGGTCAAAAGATTAATTTTTATGCATTTGAAAATGCTAAAAATACTCAAAGAAGATAAATACAAGCCCAATAGGCAGACAATGAAAAGAGTACTATAAAAACTAATGAACTGAATACCAATTAATATGTATTAACTAGAGGCCCGATGCACGAAATTCGTGCAAGAGTAGGCCTTTCTTCCTCCGGCTGCCGGCACCGGCTTCCCTCTGGCATCCGGGACCCGGGCTTCCCTCTTAGCCCGGGCTTCATCTGGAAGGTTGTCTGGAAGGATGTCTGGAAGGACATCCGGTCTAATTAGCATATTATGCTTTTATTGTTATAGATTAGGATACTAACTATATAGTATTTTTTAGAAAACTCAGAATTTAATATGTTTAAGTTGCTATATTTTATTTTTTTAAAGTGATGTTTTTTGTTTTTTTTTTTTTTAAATATATTTCTTTATTGATTTCAGAGAGGAAGGAAGAGGAAGAGAGAGATAGAAACATCAATAATAAGAGAAAATCATTGATTGGCTGCCTCCTGCATGCCCCCTACTGGGGATCGAGCCCGCAACCCGGGCATGTGCCCTTGGCCGGAACTGAACCTGGGACCCTTCAGTACACAGGCCAACACTCTATCCACTGAGCCAAACCAGCAAGGGCAAGTTGCTATATTTTATAATTCAAACCAATCTTGTTTAATGTTATTATTATTAGAGTAACATTTTGAGATAAGATATAATACAAGCTATATCCCCAATATGATTCCAACTTTATTTTTTTTTTTAAAGCATGAGGAAAGTACTGACAAGAATTATATTAAATGTTAACAGTTTTTAATGGAATTATGGGTGTGTTTTTATGCCATATTTTTCAAATTTTTCTATAATTACTATATATCACTTCTATAGACACAAAAGTTTTTAAGATGGGTCAAAATAGAATAGTAAATTAGCTGAAATCATATCTTTTTTTTTTTTAATCCTCACCCGAGGATATTTTTCCCATTGATCTTTATAGAGAGAGAGTGGAAGGGAGTTTAGGTTAGGGAATACAAAAGCCTATGGCACATGGCAAGCAATGTGTGTAGTTTCCTTCACACATATACATTTATTCATTCATTAATTTTCCCTGCAGTTCTTTCTATCTTATACATAGACTAGAGAACTACTTTCACTTACAGAGTCAAATAGAAGTTAAATATCTAATCCTAAATAACCAAATCAATTGGGAAAAGCTGAACTACAAATTAGATGGACTTTACCAAATGCTAGAAAAACATTGTTAGCATGACAAGTAGCATTAAATGCTTACATTCAGATGGTACAGGTGGCCTCCAAACTGCTTCCCCTAACAATTCCTTAAGTTTCTTCTTAAGATCTCTGCTGGTTTTCTTATAGAAATAAAGATCTTTTTCCACCTGTTGGATTTTATCTTCATATGTTTTTAAAGTTTCCATAATGCCTTCCCCATCTTGCTCTATAAAATAGAAATTTACATTTAAAATCAGCTTAAAATAAATGATTGAAAATTATGTATTTTCATATTTAAAGGGTCAGATTATGTTACAATGTATCTGTTACCTGAATGGATATGTTTTCACCTACAATTTGGATTCTTCTGCCTCTAAAATTTTTCAAAGTAGGAATGATACCTTAGTCACCTTACCACATTTTTATGACTCATAAGCACTTTCTGAATAGCTACTAACTAGGATTTATCCTTAGAACAACAGAAGGTTTTTTTCTATACAAAGTTCACATTTGGAACTCTGTCCATCAGCTACATCAATATCTTCAAGTTTATATCAGGAACAGTGGGCATATGAAAAGTCACAGGCCTTTGACCATAAGCCCAGAGAATATACGACAAAAAAAAAAAAACAACAACAACAAAAACCCCTCAAAACAAACAAACCAAAAACAAAGTCAAAAGAAGCTAGAAAGATTAAATTACAAAGGAAGACACAACAAAAAAGAGGAAATAGCATAATAACGGGGTGAGGCAAAAGTAGGTTTATAGTTTTGAGTAGGTGACACAGAGTTTATTCTTATACTAGAGGCCAAGTGCATGAAATTGGTGCACTCGGGGGGGGGGTATTACCTCAGCCTGGCCTGTGCCTTCTCGAAGTCCAGGAGCTCTCAGGGGATGTCTAACTGACGCTTAGGCCCGTGGGGAGTGGCTCCCGCCACCGCCACTGCATTCACCAGCCATGAGCCCAGCTTCTGGTGCACTGACCACCAGGGAGCAGCTCCTGCATTGAGTGTATGATGCTCCCTGGTGGTCAGTGCACATCATAGTGACCAGTTGTTCTGCCATTTGGTCTATTTGCATATTAGCCCTTTATTATTATATAGGAAGGACTAGAGGCCCGGTGCATGAATTCATGCATGGGTGGGGTCCCTAGGCCCGGCTGGCAGTCAGTCCTGATCGGGGCCAGGCCGATCGGTGTGGGCAGATCAGGGCCGGCTGGCTGCGGGGAGGGATCGGCCAGGGGAAGGGACAGCGGGAGGTTTTCCAGCGGGGGGGAGGGACTGCGGGAGGTTGGCCAGCTGCAGAAGGTTGGCTCTGGGAGTGCACTGACCACCAGGGGACAGCTCCTGAGCATCAGCCCCTAGTGTTCAGTGCGCACCATAGCGACTGGTTGACTGTTCGTTCTGGTCATTCAGTCATAATGGTTGCTTAGACTTTTATATATATAGATTATTATTTATTTATTAATAATGTTATTTTCCATACTGTAAACCTACTTTTGCCCCACTCTGTACATTAAAATTTATATTAAAATACCACTTTTAGAGTCTTAAGGTAAGCCGAGCACATTTGAATGATTATGATGTGAGGGATCCTGTCATCAGGCAACTGGATGTCAATTAACTGGTTATAGAATTAACTTAGAGGCAAATTGCCTAAGCACTCAAATTCACATATTTTCCAATTTTCTGCTTCCTTGGTTTGCTTCTTCCAGATCCCTTTAAATGCATTTCCAACTATAGATGCATAAGAATCAAGACTAAGCAGCTAAGCAGCCTGGACCGAAGCATTACCAGTATCCCCGGGCAGTGATTTTGTTGTCATAGCAACTGCTTGTGTACCAGCTATATGCCCAGGTAATGTGAGGACTGACTGCTATGACAGCTCTTTCCACACCAGAGTTGATGGTTGAACTACTGTGCACTGGTAACAGTATGTGTCCATCAATGGCAGACTAATTTTGACCTAAGATATAACCTTAATGCATAAAAGTTATAATCAGCTGAAAATTATAACAAGAAATATAACTAGAAATCTGACAGAGCCTATCATTTTAATTTTATGAAGGGAAAGTAATTTAAAAATCAACTACTATATCCTTAGGAGATAAAAACTTTTCAACTGTACACCACAAAGCCAGAAGTCATTCCACAACTCTATGTAAAAACTAGACCAAGAACAAAGTAACAGGATTGCAGCAGTTCTTGTGTGTGGCAGTGGGGATAAGCACATGGGGTGGCATTTCAAGCATGAATAGCCCCACATCAAAGGCAGTTATCCCAACATGTGCTAACCAAAACATGGAGAGTAGAAAAACATGGAAAGTAGTAACTTTATAGATGCTGGACTTTTAAGTGATCAAATGCTGTTCTATCTTCCTTCCCAAATCCCCCTCCTGCATATCACCTATACAGAACTGACAAGAGGGCAGGCAGGTACCTTGGAAATGATGTAACAGCAATTGCATTTTTTGCTCATGTTCCTTTTGTTGGAAGGTCAGTCTCCGATCACACTGCAATTTCAGATGTTCCAGTGCAGATTCCAATTCACGAACCATATTATCCCGTTCCAGGATCTTAATTTTAATTTCTTTATTCTGTAACTGTAGTTTTCGCTCAGTTTCTCGCAAATTAACCACCTAGAAAATACATTTTTTGACCTTTTCAGTCTGTCTTAGGTACAACAGATTAATCTACTTCTGTTAGGTAATGTAGGATGAACTTCCTTAATCACCGTGGTATAACTAGGCAAATGCTTTGTAACAGACCCACAAAATAGCCTAACAGCCTTTTGAACTTGTTGGGATTCTGAATTGGTAGTAACTTTATTTCAGTATAATGTTGCTCTACTAACTGCTCCTCCAACATTTCTTAGAGATTTATAATCCTACTAGAGGCCCAATGCACGAAATTTGTGCAAGAGGCTCAGCCCCCGCCCTCACCACGGCCCTTGTCAGCTGCCTCTGCCTCCACCCACCACAGCTTTCCAGTCTAATTAACATATTACACTTTTATTATTATAGTTTACATATATAATCCTATAATTCTATTTCTCTAGTCTAAGCAGATATTAAGAAGCTAAAGACTCTGATAATAGCCAGATAATTCCCCATGTTAAGTCCATAATGGATGTTATAAATCAGTGACAAAATTTTTAAAACTCTAAATACCGAGTTTGGTTTTAGATTGTCCATTTAGTCCATTGGGTTCTTCTCTGCATTGATATGAAGCAAAAATGTCTGTGTCACAGAGCTTGTTAATAGTATAATGACCTTTTAAGAAAAATACTTTTCCCAATGGTTCTCAGGATCAGAAAATCCACTGACCTTAGCCTGGATGCTTTGGGTTAAGAACACTTACTCTAAGATTACCACAAAAGAGTTATCTATATCAAAACCTTTGGAGTACCCCACCATTTTTCTGCCCTCCACACACCCAGCGATAGAATGCACTCTCACCAATAACAGCAGCTTACTACTGACAATAATTATCCAAGAGGAGGGCTGTACACAACAATTCTATTCATTTCTCATCCTTTTTAACTTGTGTAACAGAATTAGAACTTTATTTTAAACTTCAGTGTTTTATTGCTCATTAGTTGTCTGATATTCCCTTAAATTGCATATACTTTTCAGAGAAAAAAGTTATCTACTTGTTTAACAATTCATAATATATATTTTTAAAGAATACATTAGAAAAAAGATGGGTATAGTTCTCCATGGTACAAAGCATTTCTGGATCAGTAAATTGTCAAATACATATAAAATCCTATATAATAAAAGCCTAACATATGCTAAGTGTCTGGTCATCTGTTCAACCAAAGTGTAATTAATATGCTAATAATATGCTAAGGCCACTCAACCACTCGCTATGATATGCACTGACCACCAGGGGGCAGACAGTTGACCAGTCGCTATGATGTGCACTGACCACCAGGGGGCAGATGCTCTGACTGGTAAGTTAACTTGCTGCTGGGGTCCAGCCAATCAGGACTGAGTGAGACGGGCCAGACACACCCTGGAGCCCTCCTGTGGTCCCTCCCAGGCTGGCCAACCTCCTGTGTCCCTCCCCAGCTCTGATCATGCAATGGTGGGGTCCCTCGGCCTGGCCTACACCCTCTCGCTATTCAGGACCCATTGGAGGATGTCAGAAAGCCAATTTCAGTCTGATCCCACAGGCCAGCCTGAGGGACCCCACTGGTGCATGAATTTGTGCACCGGGCCTCTAGTATAAAATATTTTTATTCATATTAAGCGTATTCAGGTTAGTGCTAAAATCTCTATTACTGTCTTTGCCAGTGATGTACCACTTCAGCTCCATATCAATTCAGAGGTTATGATGAAAAAAATAAGTGTACCCCTCTCCTACAGCAATGAAAGAAAGGTAACCCAAACTTGGAGGCCCTTGATTTTTCATGAGTGCTGATTAGCAACATCCAAATCTAGAAAACATCAAGAAGCAGTGACTGAGGAATGTAAATTCTTTGATTTTAAAAACTACTTCAAAAAGCTCTTATTTCAGAAGGCCCTTCAAATTTAAGAACCACACCAAGTTAGGATTACATACTTGGATAATCACAAAGCTTTCAGATGACAACATGCAGTACTGTAAAGAGAAATCATGCTTAAATCTGGAGTTACACCATTTTTATATGTCTTAATTACTTAAAAATTCTAAATATGTAAGATGTGTAAGCATCTTGACCCCTTTTTAGAAGAAAATCCTCAATCTCTCAAAAACTAACCTTATTGAAATATCTGAAAAGGATAGCTCTAATCTCAGTAGGATTCAGGGCAATTAGTTTTTCCAAGACGTTTGCTTCACTATGATAGAGGTTTTGAAATGAAACTCTGAGCGAGTTCTGGCGACTTTGGATACTTTCATTCTTGTACTCAATTGCAGCTTCCAAAGCTTCAATCCCTTCTTCAAGTTGGAAAAGAGCATGTTCTTCCTACATATAACACAACAGAAATTATTTTATTATTTTTAAAAAATATATTTTTATTGATTTCAGAGAGGAAGGGAGAGGGAGAGAGAGATAGAAACATCAGTGATGAGAGAGAATCATGGATCGGCTGCCTCCTGCACTCCCCCTACTGGGGATCGAGCCCACAACCCTGACATGGGCCCTTGACTGGAATCGAACCTGGGACCCCTCAGTCTGCAGGCCAATTCTCTATCGACTGAGCCAAACCAGTTAAGGCAGAAATCATTAATTTTAAATGAAATAGTATAACTTGGACTTTGTCACATACCAAGATCTTACTATGCTATGTTAAGTCCTCACTTAATGTTGTCGATAGGTTCTTGGAAACTGCGACTTTAAGCAAAACAATCTATAACAAAACCAATTTTACCATATGCTAATTGATATAAACAAGAGTGAAGTCCATGTGGCATATATCTGGCCACAAAAACATCACCAAACCCTTAAATAAAGACCCAAAACACTTCTAATATTAAACATTGAAATAAATGTGAGCTATACATACATTTAAGGAAGATTAATAAAAACAAGTAAGATAATGATTTTCCAACCCACTAATTCAGTTGAGGGTTATGGGTGGCCCAAGCTTGTGTCTACACTCAGGGTGCAAGGTGGGAACCCTCCCTAGACAGGACACTCTTCTGTTGCAGGGCACACTCACACCCACATTCACTCAGACTGGGACAATTTAGACACATGTATTCATCTAATGTGCACAGCTTTTGGGATGTAGGGGGAAACCAGAGTCCAAAGAGAAAACCTTCACAGACTAAATTCCAAATAGATAGTGACCCCGGCCTGGAATTGATGCCTCCCCCCTCCCATCAATGTTATAATGAAATGACTTCGAATGAAATGACATTACTCAAGGACCTGCTGTATTTGAGTCTAATGGGCATTACCTTTCTTCTAAACTTTAAGGAAAGAATGTTTATTGAGTGCGTGCTATGCTACACAGTGCTTATGTTGGTATACACATATATAACATATAATCATTGAATCCCTGCAATAAATCTATTAGTAAAATGGAAGAGGCAGAAGCTTAGGTGAGTTATGGAACATCCCAAGGTCATACAGCAAATGCTGAACACCAAGCCTCAGCCCATAGGATTAGCTATTTTGTAATACATCTCTCTCCCTAGCTCCTAAAGTATATATTATGTGTCCGGGAGATCTGGAGACCCATTGATATTTCTTCAAACATCTATTAAAACAATATATTGCTAGGAGGGAAAAAATAAATAAGATTCAGAATAAATTAAGAACTTGTAACCAGAGTTGTCTCTCTAAGGGAAAAACAATATGGCATTAAAAAAAGTAGTGAGGATTTAAGGACATGAAACATTTCATAAGAGACATCATTGGAGGGAAAATATGGCAGCATAACATTTTTTTCATATGCCAGAGATTTCCTTTTTAGGAAAGAAATATGATGAATACCTATCAGAAAATCTAGTGGTTCTCTGAACTATCCAAATAACATGTTATGTGGGGGAAGGGATCCAAATCTTGGTAAGAAATTATTTCAGGCTTGCCAAGACCTTGATATACACTGAGTGGCCACATTATTATGACCACCCCATCAGTACCTTCATTGGGCTACTTTTGCCTTCAATATTGCGGCACTCGTCATAATAATCTGGCCACTCAGTGTATGTGTGTGTGTGTGTGTGTGTGTGTGTGTGTGTATATATATATATATATATATATATATATATATATATATATATATATGGATATGGATATTTGTACATGTGGTGGAGCAGGGGTCCTCAAACTAAGGCCCGTGGGCCACATGCGGCCCGCTGAAAACATTTATCCGGCCCGCCGGATATTTTTGCCCCCACTGCCTGTTGCTTAGCAGCCGACTAGTTTTTTTTAAAACTATAGTCTGGCCCTCTAATGGTCTGAGGGTCAGTGAACTGGCCACCTGTTTAAAAAGTTTGAGGACCTCTGTCAGGTGGAGGTTACCTCTACTCTAAGTTCCTGAATGCAGAGTATCTTGTCTATATTCATGCCCTGGTTGCCTAGCACAGTGTATGACACACAGTTTAAACTCATTGTCTATTGAATGAGTTGATGAAGGAAGAAGATAAAAAAAATATTTTTTTCATTAAGTCTTGGTTATGTGACCCAAGTATTTCTTTCCATTCCTCTCCCCAGTATTTCCAGGAAAATAATGTCAGTACTTCTAATCTACCTAAAAAACAGTGATTTTCAGAGCTCCTTTTCTGAAATTCAGGGAAATAGTATGTAACAACCTATTCCAGTGAAAGGTCAAATAATACTTATTTTTAAAAGCTAGTTTATCAAATATCCTGAAAGATCCATTTTGAACAAAGTGTTCTACAGCCATTTTATTTCTCTGTGCAATCACTAACCACCAAGAACTTGATGATTTGACAATCACTCCATAAGAAAGAAAAAATAAACTTAAATCCTGAAAAGTACTAGGTTGAATGAATCAGGAACCAGAAAATAAAAGTAAGTTATCCAAAGAACATATTTGACTCATGAATGCATAGTGTGATTATAATTTTACCAAAAACAAATGTGGAAATCGTTGGCCTTTATATATGGCTGGGAACAATTAGGTGCAAATTTAATTCCTACAGTCGTGGATCCAAGTTAGGGAAGCACCAAGATACTGTACGACAGTACAGCAACTACAGAACCCTGACACCAGCCTGCTCCAATGGGCAGCGTCTAAATATTTGTGGGTCCCACTAACTCAGCAATAGGTATAGATTGACAAGATGAGTGGCAATGGGAAACTGTCCCAGGATGAAAATTTCCCACAACTGATACCATCGATTACCAAGAATTGACTATCCTTTATCATAAGAGCACTTTTTAAAATGACTGTGTACCAAGGAGCAGGTCTGGGTGGGGCCTAAGGCTCTGCATTTCTAACAGGCTTTCTGGTGACCCTGCTGCTGCTGGTCCAGAGGTCAGTGATCTGAGAGTAATAGAAATCTAAAGCAATGGTCTCCATACCTTTTGGATCACACATACCAATCAATACAAAAAGAAAACAAAACTAAAAGTTTTGAGCAAGCACATTAGAACATATATATACATTCTAATCCTAAAACATAAAATTGGAAGCGTACCTCAATTACTAGGCAACTACTCTGCATAATTAAAAAAAATTGTTAATTTTTTAAAATCTTAGTTTCTGAATTTTACCAAAGAAAGTGATTTGCTTATATTAAAGTGTATAGTGATCTAAAACCTATCACTTTCCCAAATTAGAAAAATATTTTGATTTATTGTGGAAAGAGAAAATAATTCCAAGCAAGTTTAAAGACATTAAAACAGCAAACCATTCCACCTAGATTTTATTGTCTTGTGTCACATCAGCATTTCATGTTCCCCACCATCTGCTATTGGCGGGTCTTTTTGTTAATATTAATCTCGGATTGAAAACCGTGAGGAGAGCAGAGCCCATTTCAGAGCCAACTAAAAAGAACCATGTGGTCACTGGGCCAGGAGCTTGCTTAGCTCTGCTGCAAGGAACTTGAATAGAACCTGTGGTCATTCCCAATTAACCTCTTCCGGGCAAACCCAGCCTGAGATTCTGCCTGTGGCTGTGCTTGTGGCTGCGTCATGGGGTCTTGTGACACTGAGGAAAGGTTTGACTGGAGAAAGTATCTGTGCTCCAGCTCGGCTTTGAAGCAGAGCTTGGAATGTTCCAATGTGTCTATTACAATCAGCTTATAACTTTTTTAAAAATAGGTAATCAGTAGTGTTATGTAGTTATTTTTTTAATGTTTTTATTGATTTCAGAGAGAGGCAGAGAGAGGGATGGGGAGAGAGAGAATCAAACATCAATGATGAGAGAGAATCATTTATCAGCTAGCTGCCTCCTTCACACCCCCTACTGGGGATTGAGCCCACAACCCAGGCATGTGCCCTGACCAGGAATCGAACCAGGACCTCCTGGTTCATGGGTCACCACTCAACTACTGAGCCACACCAGCTGGGCTCAGCTTATTTATTTATTTATTTATTTATTTTATTTAAATATAGGTTTTTTTTAATCCTCATCCAAAGATATTTTTCCATTGATTTTTAGAGAGAGGGAAAGACAAAAAGAAATATCAATGTGAGACACACACACATCCATTGGTTGCCTCCTGCAGGAGCCTGCAACCGAGGTATGTGCCCTGACGGGAATCAAACCCTGGAACCTTTGGTCTGCAGGCTGACGCTCTATCCACTGAGCAAACCAGCTAGGGCTGGGCTCAGCTTATAACTTTTAATGGGAACACAAGAGCTGTATATAGCAGCAGCATCCTCCTTTCCTGAGTTGAGCCTTTATAGGTAAGAAATGTATAAATGTGTGTATATGTAGGAAGGAGGAGGGGAAAAGAACCGTGTGGAAGAAGGGTGTAGAGAAGCTCACACAATTAAATGGAACCCCACTGAATGCTGAAGGCTCATCACTCCCTCACACCAACCCAGAGTGGCTGCTACATTGGTAGCATGCACACTCCTCTATTTTCACCACAAAACTTTACATGTATTTAGTTATAGAATTCCACGTGAAGAAACTTTCTTGATGGCAATAACGGACCATTTTACCTTACTGCAAACATAATTTGCTCATTCCCATCTCTATGCCTTATGTAACAGTGTTCTATCTATAAAATGGCCTTTTCTGTATTGACCAGTGTAGTATATAATGTTTTTCATAATCCAGCTCGTTTCCAATCCACCAAGACTGTCCTAATAATCTTCCCTCACATGATCACTGCATTGCTTTGTATAAATAATGTAATAAGTATGGCTTATTTATGTTCTTCAGGGTTTAGGATTTTCTTATCCTTCTCTTTTCTTCAGATAGAGTATGAATCTCTCAAGAGAAGCATAATGCTTTTTTTGTCTCTTCCATTGGGCCCAGTAACTGTCTTGTGCAGGCAAGAATTCCTTAAATACTTATTTTTTTTTCCTGTATTTTAGGCTCTCATACCTTCAAATTTACAAACTTGGGCTCCAATTTAAACAGTTGTGAGGACAGCCAGAATCTGTGATCCTCTGCACAGCTACCTACGTTGAGTGATAAAACAGCATAGCCCTCAGTCGACTTAGTTTTCAACACTTTTCATCAACTCAATGAGCAATAATCTAGTATCATGAAATCCTTTCTCCTCTTTCTTCTTAACCAGCTCCCTTTAACTTCCTCTCATACTTTCTCTAATATAAAACACTACAAGATTCAGCAAGGTGCATGTTTCCCAGCACTCACTTTCTCTTAGCAATTTTCTCTTGCTTTGGTAATGACAAGACATCACTAATAAATATTCACAGAGAAAACCCTGGCTCAAAAATTTATCATCTTCTGATCAAGTAAGGTACAGGTACCATTGCCAACTGAGGTAAAATTGTGAAAAAAGACAAAGTCTGGGGCAATTTGAAAGCCAATGAATAAAATATCTTTTCATATTTAAAAAAGTAAATAAAGGTGAGAGAAGCTATATGGTCCCTTAAAGGAAAACTCTAACTAAAGGGTATTTTTTATTAGGATTTGAATTTTATGCATCTATCTGGAAGGGACATGCTCCTGAACATTGGGCCTTTCTCAACCAAGGTAATAGAAAGAATTAATCCTTAATGCCTGGGCATCCATTGAATGTAATGAATTGCCTAGTATCATTCAAGAAAGATGCAGAAGAGAAGCAAGGTGCCTTCTTTGGAAGAAATGAGAAAAAAGAGTCCCTTCAACTCATTGTCTGTTTTGTGAGTTCAGATAAGAAACCCAGCTGAGAAGGGCCAGACTCAAGAAAAGTTAGTCTCCCAACCCCTGGCAATCCAGGAAGAAGCCACCCATGTTCATGGACCTCTACATAAGGACATGGCAGTTTCTAGTCAAGCGTGGCTTGTGGTGCCAGGTAAACTCATTTCATCTGACAAAATCTCAAGGAAACAAAGTTCACCAGGTTTATCATTTTTTTATGTTTAAGTGACAGAGGGAGGAAATCATCCAAGTGGTCCATCATACAGCACTTCGAGTCTCAAAGAATACTGACTTACTTCAGGCGATAACACGCTACCATTTTTAAGTTTCTCTTCCACACTGTTTCTTCGTCTCTGTAGCTGATCTTTTTCTTTCTGGAGGGCTTGAACTTGTTCTGAAATCTTTATTTTCTCTTCAGCTGTGCTACTCTGGAGCTGCACATTCTTTTTGGACAACTCTTGGTCCAACAAGCTCAGGCGAGTTGATATTTTCAAACTATCTGTACTTAAGGCCTAAAAAGATACAATCAACAATAACCAAAAAAAGTTAGAAATCCAGATTGCATATAATTAGGAAAAACACAGAGAAAATTACTAAATGAATATTTTTTTAGGTTCTACATTATTTTCTCCCATGGATTTTTTTTTGGGGGGGGAGGAGGGGGGAGATATAGGAGGACTTCATTTTCTAAAATCTTAATTTAATGTCTTTTTTTTTAATTAAAAATCAAACAATGAATATACTACCAAATACTGCTTGGCCACACCAGACCACACAGCATAGGTTTTAAGAGGCACTATTTTTCTTTTATTTTCTATATTGAAATTTTCTTCTTTGGCCTGGTTACATAGTAGAATTAATTACATTAAAATTTCCTAGAGTTTGAGATTTGGTTGGTTTATTATTTAAACATATAATTTGTTTCTATTCATTTCATTCTGGTTAAAAAATATGGCCAGTCAGATTTATGGAGCTCTTAATTATGGACTAAGTTAATTTTTAAAATATTTTTTCATCAAAGTAATTATATGTTTACTAGAGGCCCGGTGTACAAAATTCATGCACGGGGAGGGTCCCTTGGCCTGGCCAGCGATCAGGGCCAATCAGGTTCCCCGCCTCCCTGCCTCCTCCTTCCCTCGCTCCCTCAGCACCCCGCTGCCACCACTAGTCACCCGCCATGTTCCACGCCACCCTTGTGGTCAGCACACTTCATAGCGAGCTCCTAGTCTCCTGGTCGAACTCCCGAGGGGACACTTTGCATATTAGCCTTTTATAGATAGATGCAACCATAAGGTATATAATTTTTTAAAAAGCCACCCTCTCACCTGAGTCCCATTCCCCAGAAACAATCATCTTCAATGCTTTAGCTATTTCTTCTGGTGTTTATGTCCATGTTTCTAAAGCATATTATCAATTTTAGATATTGTCTACTGACTGTCCATTACAGAAGTAAGGATTTAGCACTTTCATGCCTTCTATTTCCTTATATTTTTAAATTTTTTCTTGTTGATTTTTTAGAGAAACATCGACTTGTTGTTCCACTTATTTATGCATTCATTGATTTATTTTTTTATAGCTTTTTATTGACTTTATTTTCAAATATTTATTTTTATTGATCTCTGAGAGGAAGGGAGAGGGAGAGATAGAAATATCAACGATGAGAGAGAATCATTGATCAGCTGCCTCCTGCACATCCCCTACTGGGGATCAAGCCCACAACCGGGCATGTGCCCTTGACCAGAATCAGACCCGGGACCTTTAAGTCCACAGGCCAAACCAGCTAGGGCCATTGGTTGATTCTTCTATGTGCCCTGACTGGGGATCAAATCTGCAACCTTGGCAATGCTCTTTAACAACTGAGCTACCCAGCCAAGTTTCTTATAAGTATTCCTTAAATAGTGAAAAAAGATACTGCATAATCTTTGTATGCCTTTTATTCAGAAAAGAACCAGTAATGTGACAATCTCAAGTTTTCCTTCTGTTTTAACATAATCTTCAAAGAATCAATTATGCTTTGACTGTGGGTTTCATTTATTTGTAC
Organism: Myotis nattereri; assembly: GCF_964212035.1. Lineage (NCBI taxonomy): Eukaryota > Metazoa > Chordata > Mammalia > Chiroptera > Vespertilionidae > Myotis > Myotis nattereri. The sequence goes on from NC_138087.1 coordinate 49,791,034, forward strand.
TCTTTATTTATGTCAGTATGTGTTTGCTAAATATTACATCTTGTTGAAATTATAAAATATCTGCTCTTTTTCCCCCTGTATCATACACTTATTTCCATAAAAAGATTTTTTTCCTTATTCCTTTTTTATTTTTTCTCTTTTGTGATACAGAACATATCACAGAGTTCCCAGGTTATTTTCTCCTATTTACTCATTTGATGTTTTAATTTGGTAATCCCCTTGCTCTTGTTATGTTTTGAGGGACAGTTTTTAAAACTTCACACTGACAGCCAGTGTGAGCATGCTACCTGGATATAGCACCAGCAACTAGGATGGTTGGAGGGGATGCCCCTCCCCCTGTACCCATCAGCCTGGTGCTGATAGCTATTTCAACATGTTTAGGGAACAGAGGACAGAGCATCCCTGTCTGCCTGTTATAATGAGGTGGAGAGGTTAAGAACATGCCACTGTCAACTCAGAGTTTGGCTGAAGGGCAAATCTAATAAAGAGGCAGGTCATTGATCCTCTCTGATCATTAAGTCAATATATAGATTGACCTCGGACTCCAGGCCTGCTGGAGACAAAGTTTTGGGTGAGAAAGTCCTTTTCAAGTCTGGGGCAAGCCAGCTTCATTTTTAGATTCTGTTTTTGCTGTTGTTAATGTTGAAAATATACAAAGATATATTTAAAATGTATTTTATGGTCCTCCACTCCCTTCACAATCATTTTTTCAAAACTTGAAATTGAGGCAAACTCCTTCATAAAACTACTTTGACTGCCTCATAAAATCCAAGTCCTCTAGAAAAAACTTTTGTAAAGGTCCCCAAGTCTTTATAATTTGGAAAGTAAATAAGTCTTCATTACATAAAATCTTCTTTTATAGAAACCCTAAAACCTCTAACTTTACATAGTAGTGATAGCTAGATCATTTTCAAGTCTATTTTTCCAGATTACTAATGTTCAGTATACAGCATCAAATAGTACAATTTATTTAGAAACTATCCACTAAAGTTAATAAGAGAGATCACCAGGGGAAATGGAAAGTTATTGCTTAATGGTTACAGAGTTTCTGTTTGGGGTAATAAAAAGTTTTAGAAATAGACAGTAGTGATGGTTATACAACATTGTAAATGTAATTAGTGCCACTGAATTGTAAATTTAAAAAAGGTCAACATGATAAATTTTACGTTATGTATATTTTACAATTTTAAAAATACAAATAAATAGTAATAAATAAATCATATTTGGCAGAACACTGAACTTTTTACTTAAAAAATGAATAGATTTTAGTGAGGGCCAGTAGATAAACCGTAGTAAGGAAAATACACTGAAAATCAGAATAGTTTTCTTCTGATTTCTGTCTTCACAATGGTTTACTTCTTAGAGAAAAAAGCCTACTTTATATGACTTACAACCAGAATGAAACAGCCTATTAAATAGAATACCTGACTAGATCTCAACTTCTTATTTTCCAGGTGGCTCTTCTCCTGTAACAGGGCCTCCTTCTTAGAAACGATGGCCTCCCGCTTCTTTAGGTCTTCTTCCAGCTCCTCTAATTCTTGGCGTTGGTTCAGAACTTTCTCTACTTCTTCATCTAACCATTTCTTTTGCTCATCTAATTTCTACATTAAAATTACAAAGAAATGTTATTTTTTTCCTTTTGCTATAAAATGTATAAGGTAATATAACTTCAGATTAGCTGAAAGACCATAAATGAACATGTGGAAATAATAAAATAGTGTTCATTTCTAAAACTGTCTAGAAGTGAGTGGTTCTACTTAACATCTTGCTGTGTTGTTTAATAAGGAATTAAAACTTACTCTCCAAATATATTTGAGTCTGAGAATTTTTAGGCTGACCAAGAAAGGGGTGACAATTTCTTTACATATAGTAAGAGTTCGTTCTGAGAACAAGCTAGGAATCTTTTTCTCTGTTAAAGAGGTGCATACCTCCATCACAGCACTTACACTCCTGGTTCCCCAACTTGAGATTCTTGATTGAATACGGGACTATACTTTTCACCTTTGTATCCCTAAAACTTGACCCATGACTGGCCTTCAATAAAATGTTAAATGAATAACTGAATGCCTGATTCAGTCAACTAATTATGAAGTGAATAAATGAATACACACAGTGGAAGACATTGATGATGGAGCATAGAAATCCACTCTGCACTGTATCCTGTCAACATCAAATAATTATTCAGTAAAATACAGTCAGAAAGATTTCCAAAGCAAGCATCTTAATACTCTCTTGAATTAAGGATACCCAGAAGTAAGAACAAACAAAAATATGAAGGGAATATGACTGTTCAAGATGAACTCTACTAAGCACTCATTTGTACTATGTGTTCATAGTAATGAAGCAATGCCAACTAAACAACAAATAATAGATATAAAATCAATATAGTACTATTTTCCAGTTCTTTTCAAGCTTGATAAAAAGTGGTTCCTAGAAATCTACATTAAGACAATGAGATAGAAAATATGCATGAGAAAAAAAGAGCAAAGTGGCCACAACCAAGTTGGTCCAGAGCTATGAGTCAGTCTTCCACCCACACCTAAAGAGTATGGTCCTATAGCACTATCACATCAAACCACAATGAAGCCTAAAATAGCACGACAATTTTAAGAAACAGAAAGGATATCCAGAGCAATATAGAAATACTTTATTTTTGTTATATCCAGCTATACCATAGAAAGTCCATATATGAGACCCTATAAAGTCTAGCAATTAAACATATTCTATAAACATTCCTTGACTATGAGTTGGGTTTGAAAGATGAACAATAGAGCTTTTTAAAGCTCCATTCCAATAGGAGAGAAACCAAAAAATTATTGGTGATAATAAATGCTAACTCCTAGGTACCATGTAAGCAAAAATGGAGAGGGATTGGCTTTGTCTGGAAATGGAAGAAATGCAATGCCAGTCCTACAGAGTAGGTAATATCTTAGCTATGCTTTGAAGAATAGGTAGGAGTCTGCTAACGTAAGTTTTTTAGGGAAATAATAATAGATTTTTCTGCATTTGGTATAATAAGGGTTATGATTTGTGTAATTCACTGTATCTTTGTTTTCTGAAAATGTCTTGATTTGCTTTTTCTCTTTATAGCAAAAGTTCCTACCATACAGTTTTAATTTTAAATACTTTCTTCTTACATAGGGACTTTATATGAAGTCATTGTCCTATAATAAGCTCTCTAGATACTCATATTGATTAACTTATAATCTTGTCCTTGTTTAGAGTCAAATTCTGGAAAATGTTTGTTTTACAACATTAAAAAACATGAAGTTTTGTGTGTATTTTTCTTAACCCAAAACAGTCAGTGCAAGCATAGTAATCTTTTTATTATTGTGCTTGCTTAAAATTTAGATCCTTAACATTTTGAAAAAGCAGATCTCACTATTCTGCATATTCCTACCTCTCCTCCCCTCACACCGTTTCCACCCAGAAATGCTCTTTAACCAATTTCTAAAACATACTAGTAAAATAAATAACTGGGAATACAGTAAGTCCTCACTTAACATCATTGGTAGATTCTGCAATTTTCAGCAAAACTATGTATAATGGAACCAATTTTACTATAGGCTAATTTATATAAACAAACGTTAACTTCCCAAGGCATCTTACCAACATTACAATGAACAGTGTTGAATAATATGATGTTATTCCAGGACCTGCTGTATATTCATGAAATTTTACTATTAAAGTGTAAAATTCAGGAACAGAGAACAAATAAATTTTTCAGAATCAAGATGATGTATATGCATTTGAGTGTAATTACAATTGTTTTTTGTTTTGAGAGTGAGATTTTATTTTTTCTTTATTGATTAAGGTATTACATATGTGTCCTTACCCCTCCTTCATTGCCCCTCTACAAGTATAGTAGTTTTCTGTAAGATTTTTAGAACTGCCATTTTGAATTTCCATAAAATTAAAATTTTGTTTCTTTGAACTTTCATAGTAGTTTATGAATTTCATTTTTTAAATGTGGCATTAGTCCTGGTGATTTTGCTCAGTAGATAAAGCATTCCTGGCCCCCAGTTGAGGTGGATGCAGGAGGCAACCAATCAATGTGTATCTCTCACATAGGTGTTTCTCTCTCTCTTTTTCCCCCTCCTTTTCACTCTCTCTAAAAATCAATAGAAAAAATATCCTCGGGTGAGAAATAAATAAGGCACTAAAACAAACAATAGCTTCTTAATATATTGTATGTGGTGCATATAAAATGAATGAGGAGCTCTGATTTTTAGAAATACATATTTCCATGGGAATAAGTCAGTTTTGACATGGGAATAAATACATTCTGGTGAACATGGATTTCATGTTTACATTCCACATGAAATAAATTCATATCTGGATAAGAAAATAATTTTCCCTTAAGTTGCAAAATCTAGTGTTTGAAGATTTTACTCAGAGTTCACCATTTTTTACCTCCATTTCGACAATCATCAAATAGAAGAAAAACCAAAAAACACTAAATAGAATTGACAAACCTGGAGCTGGTCTATACTTCCAAACAAACCTTTTCTTCTTTCCATCTTAAATGCATCTAGGTCCTCAGTTTTCAGTTTCAGACCTTCTTCCAGTTCTGTTTTTAACTTCAGTTCCTACAGAAAACAGAAATCAGAAATACCTTATGGCTTTCATAGTGGCCAATGATTACTATGGAAATAATCATTTGCTTTCTTAGTTGCAAAAAGAAAGTGAGTAGATGAGGTCGGGGCCATTTGAAAAGAAAATAACATTAGCCCCTCACTGAAGAAATAAATTCTTACAGCAAAAAAATCAGGCTTTACTAATAAAACTAAGGGTGTGTGTGTGTGTGTGTGTGTGTGTTTCATTCTTTCCCAGTGTTAAATTCGTGTAACAAGGATGAGTCTGAAAATTATAAATGTGCTTTTCTCTTGTGCCTTTCTGAACTCATTACCCTTACCCTCAGTTAGTCCATCCAAGGCACCCATCTGTCATGGGGATATTAGGATTTATGACAATAGAAATATAAAAAGTAGCAGTCTATTTCTGGCATTCAAAAATCAGATTTTGCAGCCTGAGAATAGCCCTGCAAAACAGATCATGGTCCTATGAAGGGTATTTTCCAAATTCCTTTAGTTTCCATCCACATCTTAAGGGTCACATCAGAGAGGCCTGTTGCTCACAGTGCTCTCCAGGTTTAGAGAAGATGCCTCTGTCACCACTACCGCTTAGCAGGAATCAGGAAGGAGGTCATGAATCAAAGAGCTAGTCCACATACTAACTCCATGGTCCATGATAGAGAAGTACAGACATGGAGTGTGTTTAGAAATTTATAGCAATTTGACAGAATAATTTTATATCTGTTGACTCTAATAATTAAAAGATGGACTTTTATATTTTAATCTTTATTAAAATAGTTCATGTTTTTAAAAAGTATTGGGCTGGCCCTAGCCGGTTTGGCTCAGTGCATAGAGCATCGGTCTGTGGACTGAAGGGTCCGGGATTTGATTCTGGTCAAGGGTACATACCAAGGTTGCAGGCCCTGGCCCTGGTCAGGGAGTATGCTGGAGGCAACTAATTGATGTGTTTATCTCACATCAATATTTCTGTCTTTCCCTCTCTCTTCCATTCTCTCTAAAAATCAATGGAAAAATATCCTTATGTGAGGGTTAAAAATATAGATATATTGGGCTGTGATATATTAATAATAAAATAAAAATTGTGCCTTTTCCACAGGTAATTTCAGAAGTACTGATATAAAGGAAGTAAAAAGGAAGTCTACCATTTTCCAGCCCTGGGAACAGCAGAAAGGAGAAAAGAGACAGTAAGAAAGATGTGTCCTGCCCTAGGTGGTTTTGCTCAGTGGTTAGAGTGTCGGCCCACAGACTGATGGGTCTCAGGTTCGATTCCAGTCAAAGGCACATACCTCAGTTGCAGCCTTGATCCCTAGCCCTGGTCTGGGTGTGTGTGGGAGGCAACCAATCAATGTATCTCCCTCACATCAATGTTTCTCTCTTTCTATCTCTCCCCCTCCCTTCCACCCTCCCAAAAACCAATGGGGAAAAAAATACCCTCAAGTGAGGATTAACAACAACAAAAAGATGTGTGTCCCAATTTTCCTCTCTTAAGTTTTGGCTCAGAAAGGGGGTGGTAAGTAAAGGTATCACTGAGGGTGGAGGGAGAGAGAATGTAGAGTGCAGAGGCTCCACTCCCACATGGGATTGCCCAGCCTTGCTGAAACAGCAAGGTACAGTCAGGAAAGAGACTAATTGAACCCCTCAGCCTCAGGTGGCAGGGACCCTGAGTTGGGAGCCAATGGGGGTCGGTTATCATGGAGAATTGACCTGCAAAATGAAGATGAGTATAGACCACAGGGTTATCAGCAGGCTAGGTGGAAGACCTAGTAGGCTCAATAGGGATTTATAATGCCACTAGGAAATGAGATGAAGTCAAAGCACCTCCATGCTCTAAGCTGAAAGCAAGATCAGACTATGAGTCATACCAGCCATGGGTTGCATCATCAGGGGCCAGCAGGGAAAGGTTGACAAGAGCAGATCCCAGTCAGTTACATCCACGGACCAAATGAAACTCAGGGGCCCACTTCCTCCATAGGATGCAATAAAAAGCTACATACCCAACCACCACATACATTGGATTCCATCTTAGGGAGAGAAGCACAGGGTGGAAGAGGCTAAGAGTCTAAATATTCGTATTCAAGAGAGCTGAGAAATATTTAAAGGAAATGTTTAAATTCAAAGAAAAGATTTAAACAGACTGGACATTTGGTTAATTCTCATGTTTCCAGCAATTATCATGACATGGACTGGGCAGGGACAGGGGATGTCATAAAGAACACAAGTCTGCTATAAACTAAGTAAATGTTCTCTGCATTATGAATGAATTATACTTACTACCCATCAATTTTTCATGCTTCCCTAGATCTAGTTCATAGTTATAGTTTGACTCCTGTCATAGTCACAGTAACTTCAGGATCCTTAAGTAAAGGCACCTTATACTTGGAGCTAACTACTATTTCTGTCCTTCCACATACACTTTAAAAGAATACTGTAATAGGTCCAATTCCTTCTGCATGTTGCAATAGACATGACTGCCTTTATTTTATATTGTAATCCTTGTTACAATATTAAAATAACTGTCTGCCAGGCACTGTGCTAGCCTTTTTATATCTATTTAAGGACACTCCTTAATCCTCAGAATAATCCTATTGCCAAGGATTGGTATAAACTACATTTTATAGATGAGGAAAATGGTGCTTAAAGGAGTAAAAAGCCCAAGATCACACTATGGGCCCACAATTCCAGGAGTTCCCATATCTTTTCTTTATAGCTCATCCATGGACTTCAGTTAAGAATTGCTGCAGAAGTCATAGTATTCTCTGGAAGTGGCTTAGTTGAGTGGAAAATGGACAAAGAGGAGTGTTAGCTCCAAACAGAGGGCAAGATGGGCTTTAGGACTGTGAGCAGGATTCCTGTTTGTGCATGAAGTAGTACAAACTTCAATATTTCCTTGGGGCACACTGTTCCTTTTCTGGAATACTTATTCTCCCCCTTAAGTGGGTCATTTCCCTAAAATGCAAAATATGGCTAAAGGAACAAAATTGTCCTACATAACAACATAAAAAGCTTAAGTTACAGATAGAATTACACTTCAGCATTCTATGCACTCTGACCAAACGTTTTTTCTTTTACCTAAGCATAGATTTTGAGAGTTTTGTGTCTTATTGGTTTAGCCATGGCCTATGAGGGATTAAGAAGCTGAGACGGAAAGACCATATGACTGACAAGCAGGCCTGATACTTACATTGGAGGAAGGACTGTAACAAAGAGACTAGGTTACTGGCAGTAGAAATGAGAACTGAACAGAGTTAAGATATTTAAAAGATATAATCTATAGGACTTAGTGATTCATTGGATATGGGTGATAAAGGAGAGGACAGAGTGAAGGATGACTATCAAATTTCTAGCTTACCCAACTAAATAGATTGAGATATCATGTAAAGCACATTAGAGAAAACTATTTTCTCCTCCATGAAGCAGGGAGTGGGGACAGTAAAAATATTATTAAGGCCTGGCTGGTTTGGCTCACTGGATAGAGTGTCAGCCTGCGGACTGAAGGGTCCCAGGTTCGATTCCGGTCAAGGGCATGTACCTGGGTTGCGGGTACACCCCCAGTAGGGGATGTGCAGGAGGCAGCTGATCGATGCTTCTCTCTCATTAATGTTTCTTTTTTTTTTCTTTTTTTAAAATATATTTCTTTATTGATTTCAGAGAGGAAGGGAGGAGAGAGAGAGAGAAACATCAATGATGAGAGAGAATCATTGATCGGCTGCCTCCTGCACACCCCCCACTGGAGATCGAGCCCGCAACCCAGGTATGTGCCCTTGGCCAAAATCGAACCCGGGACCCCCCAGTCCACAGGCTGATGCTCTATCCACTGAGCCAAGCCGGCTAGGGCATCTCATCGATGTTTCTAACTCTCTATCCCCCTCCCTTCCTCTCTGTAAAAAATCAATAAAATATATATTTTTTTAAAAGATTATTAAGGAAGATCATAAATTTATCTATAGGATAACCTAATGAAGCTATCAATTGTCAGATATGAATCTAGGGCTCAAAGAGCAAATCTGGGATCATGGATTAAATCTGGGAGTTGTCAGAGTTTAACTGCAGCCATGGAAAAAATTAAGTCCCCCAGGATAGAATATAGAAGATGAGGGCACATGCTAGAGCCTTGAAGAATTCCCATATGTAAAGGACTGATAGTGTAGGATGAGCTAGTCAAGATAGACAATAAGCAATTAATCAGAAAGAGAAAAAACAAGGAGAGAATAATTTCACAAAGGCAAAGAGGGAAATATTTCAAGATGGAGTAGTGAACTGTGCTAGATGCAAGTGAGGTGGTGTTACCCTTTGTACGCCGTAAGTGTCTATAGATTCAAGCAAGATAAAGGCGTCGTTGGATGTGTAGCAGTTAACTGGTTAAGACACGGACTTTAGAGACAAAGAGCACTAGTAAACTGAGAGCTTTGAAATGGATGGTAGAGCTGGGAGCCAAAAGCCAGACTAGGGAGGATAAGAGAATGAATGGAAGCAGAGAAAACAGAAACAGATACAGTAAACTTTTCCAACAAGTTTGGTTATAAAGAAAAAGAGAGTAGTATAAGACAGAAGGATAATTTTAGGATGAATAAAATCTAAGGTATCTAAAGAAGGATTCTAGAAGAAAAGGAAAAGTTGGAAATATAGAAGAATTAAATATGTTAAAGCACATAAGTGCTCAGCATAGATTAACTGAGGATACTCAATAAATGTTAACTACTGCCATAATAATAATTACCATTATGATTAAGAATGAGTAACTCAAAGAAATTAAGAAAATTCCATTTATAATATCATCTAAAAGAATAAATATCTGGGAATAAATTTAACCAGGGAAGTAAAAAACTACTACACTGAAAATTATACAACCTTGCTGAAATAAATTAAAGACCTAAATAAATGCTCATGGATAGGAAGACATTATGTTGTCATATCAATACTACACTAAGAGATCTACAGATTCAAAGCGATCCATATCAAAATTCCAATGGCTTTTTTGCAGGAATGGAAAAGTTGATCCTTAAATTCATACTGAATTGCAAGAGGCCTCAAATAGCAAAAACAATGTTGAAAAGAAAGAATAAAGAAAAGAACTTACTACCCAATTTCAAAATACTGCAAAGTCACAGTAATCTGGCATAAGGACAGATATATATATATATATATATATATATATATATATATATATATATATATATATATACATACACACACACACAAACAGAATAGAATTGAGAGTTTAGAAATAAATCCATAAATTTATAGCCAATTGATTTTTGACCAGGGTATGAAGTCCATTCAATGGGGCAAGAACAGTCTCTTCAACAGATGGTTCTAGGACAATTGGATTTCCACATGCAAAAGAGTAAAGTTGGACCTCTGTTTCACACCATATACAAAAATTAACTAAATATAGGTCAATGACCTATTAAATATAAGAGCTAAAGCCATAGAATTATTTAAAAAACCCACAGGGGTAAGTCTTCACGATCTTAGATTTGGCAATGGATTGTTAGATATGACACCGAAAGTACAAGTTACAAAATAAAAAGTAAATTGGATTTCATAAAAATTAAAATTGTTGCTGCATTAATGAGTATTACCAAGGAAGTTTAAAGACAACTTACAGAATGGGATAAAATACTGGAAGTCATATATCTGATAGAGTTTAATGTCTAGACTATATAAAGAACTCCTACAACTCAACAATAAAAGATAATCCAATTAAAAAGTAGACAAAGTCTCCTTCCATCACCATTTATTTCCCCTTTACCCTTTCCTACCTCCCTTTACCCGCTTCCCTTCTTGTAATCACCATGCTGTTGTCTGTGTCTGAGGAGTTGTTGTTTTGTTTTTTGTTTTTTGGGTTTTTTTTGCTTAATCCCTTCACCCTTTTCACCCTAATTTTATTAACCAATGTCACCCCAATAAATTCAATTAAAAATTAAAATAAAAACCGGTTGGAATAGGAACCAAAAAAAAGTAGACAAAGAACCTGAATAGACATTTCTCCAAAGAAGATATATAAATGGCCAATAAGCACATGAAAAAATGCTAAACATCATTAGTCATTTGGGAAGTGCAAATAAAAACCACAATGAAATATCACTTCACACATACTTGGATGTCTACAACAAACACACACACACAGAAAACAACAAGTGTTAGCGAAGATGTGGAGAAATTAGAACCTTTGTACATTCTGGCAAGAATGTAAACTAATGCTGCCTCTATTGAAAACAGTTAGTGCTTCCTCAAAAAATGTAAATATGGAATTAACATATGACACTGCAATTCTACTCTTAGGTATTTCACTTCCAAAGAAATTGAAAGCAGGGACTTAATTACTTATATGCCAGTATTTATCGCAGCATTATTCACAATAGCCAAAGGTGAAAACAACCCAACGTCTAACAACAAATGAATGGAAAAATAAAATGTGGTATATGCATACAATGGGATATTGCTCAGCCTTAAAAAGGAATGAGGTTCTGATATATGCTACAATGTGGATAAACCTTGAAAATATGCTAAAAGTTTTGGAAATAGATGGTGATGGTTGCACAACATTGTGAATATAATTAATGCCACTGAACTGTACAATTAAACATGTTTAAAATGATATATCTTTTACCACAACTTATAAAATCAATTGGTAATATACCAAGTCCTTTTAAACTGTCTACTTTAAATGGGTGAATTGTATGTTATGTGAAGTATATCTCAATAAAAAAAAAAGTCAGTAGCTTGGCTTAAATGCTTTTTAAGTTCACTTCCATCACTAAATTCTATCATTTTTTTAAGGTCTGAGAATGGATTATATTCCAAAATTAAATATCTAGGAAATCTCCAATTATGTTATAAGCTTTGGGTTTGGCTTAACATTTCAAGAGAAGAGACTACTATGTAGTGCTAGGTTAAGTGTTTGTTATTGTTATTATGATGGTGATCATCCTCCTCTTTCTTTGAAAGAGTCCTGTGAGGCAAGTATGATTAAGACTATTATTGATATGAATAAACAGACTCAGAGAGGGTAAGTGATTTTCTCAATAAATGATCCAGCTAGGAACTGAGAGAGCTGGGATTTAAACCTATGCTAGCCTGGCTCCAGAGCCCAGGCTGACACTACACCACTAGTTCCTCCCCATCCCAATCCACTCTACAGAACTGCTGGACGTAGTACAGGTTTGATCACTCTTCTGCTCACTATGAGTGGAACGGTACCATTTTACCTTGTACTTTTTTCCATGCCACCACATGGACAATGCATTTCAAAGCACTTTGAAAATGGGAAATCCTATTCAAATGTCAGATGTTATTTAGAAAGTTGGCTTTTTATGTTTTTGACAGTCGCAACTACAGTTAAGAAACTGTATCACTAAACATTCTTTTGTGAAGTCAAAGCCTTCAAAACAGTACTCAGAATTCAATAAATAGGCTTTACTATGTAGATGAACAAAGCTTTAAAGAGAATGAGGACAGCAGCCAAGGAGAGGCCAAGATGAGATACCTCACAAGTAAAATCAAGACCTTGGCTTCCTCAGCTCTGAGCCATTTCATATTTAGCAGGAAAGTATGACAGTATTACTTTGATTTTTTGTTGATCCCGCTGAATTTCTGTATCCAGTTGCTTCCTTTTTTCATTTTCTTCTCGAAGTCTCTTTTGCAGCTGTACCTTTTGATATTTCATGTGATCTATACTCTGCTCTAATTCATTAGCACGTTTCTCATTTTGGATTGAAAGTGATGCCAACTTCTTACTATTTTGTTGCTTCTTCTGTAAGACCTAGGATCATATGGAATATTTCAAAATGAAAAATTGCATCTCTCATGAACTTCAAATAAACTTAAAACTTTTCATTCAATGGCAAGGATAGGCATTTTGCCTATATATATATATATATATATATATATATATATATATATATATATTTTTTATAAATTCACAATTGTTTTTTACATTTTTACTTTTACAACTTGGAAACCACCATAATTTTCACTAGCTATACATAAACGATGATGAGGCTTCCTGGTACCCATACCCAAACAAAACAAAATTAATCTCTTTGCTTTTTATTAATGAGTACTAGAGGCCTGATGCACAAAATTCGTGCACAGGAGACGGGGAGGGGAGGGGTCCCTCAGCCCAGACTGCACCCTCTCCAATCTGGGATCCCTCTAGCAATCTGGAACCACTGGCTCCTAACTGCTCACCTGTGTGCCTGCCTGATGCCCCTAACTGCTCCCCTGCTGGCCTGATGGTCCTAACTGCTCTCCCCTGCCGGCCTGATCCCCCTAACTGCCTGTTCTCCCCTGCCAGCCTGATCCCCCTAACTACCCTCCCCTGCTGGCCTGATTGCCTTAACTGCCTAACTGCTCCCCCCTGCCAGCCTGATCCCCCCAACTGCCCTCCCCTGCTGGCCTGATCACCCTAACTGCCTATCTGCGCTCCCCTCCTTGCCTGATCACCCTTAACTGCCTATCTGTTCTCCCCTCCTGGCTTGATCACCCTTAACTGCCTATCTGCTCTCCCTTCCACTCCACATGCAGACGTGCTGAGAACCCCGGCGCAGGCTCCGCGGCCCCGCCCCCATCTGATTGGTTGTTATGTGATGGTGTCCCGGACAATTTGCATATTCATCTATTATTAGTATAGGTTGTAATTTAAAAATATTACATGTACATGGAAAAATTAAAATAATGCAAAACTGAACTTATATTTAATTTTGAGAGTAATTGCAAAACTGCAGCAAAATGATGCTACTAGCATTTTAATGTCTTTTCCACATCACTATAAGTACTGAAAATCTTATTTAAAAGTGAAATAGGGCCCTAGCCAGTTTGGCTCAGTGGATAGAGCGTAGGCCTGTGGACTGAAGGGTCCCAGGTTCTATTCCGGTCAAGGGCATGTACCTTGGTTGTGGGCACATCCCCAGTAGGGGGTGTGCAGGAGGCAGCTGGTCGATGTTTCTCTCTCATCGATGTTTCTAACTTTCCATCTCTCTCCCTTCCTCCCTGTAAAAAATCAATAAAATATATATTAAAAAAATAAAAATAAAAATAAAAAAATAAAAGTGAGATAGGGCCCAGCCGGTGTTGCTCAGTGGTTGAGCATCAACCTATGCACCAAGAGGTTATTGGTTCAATTCCCAGTCAAGGCACATGCCCAGGTTGTGGGCTTGATCCCCCATAGGGGGCATGCAGGAGGCAACCAGTCGATGTTTCTCTCTCACAGTAATGTTTCTCTCGCTCTCACTTCCTCTAAGACATTTTTTAAAAACATTTTTTAAGTGAGAAAGGATATCACTATCTTTTGCATTTATTCCACAGATGCTTAAAAGTGTACCAGTTAGCATCAAAATATTAATGCAGCATATAGCTATATATATATTTAATAACAAAGAATATAAATTTCAGGGTTTTTAATTTAAAAATTTTGTCTTATGAATTGAAATAACTTCATTATACAAAAACAAAACAAAAAAGTAGCATTTCAATATTTAAAATAGAATGTTAGAATACTGAAAGATGGTATTGTCATAACTATGTGACCCTGAAATAGTTATTTCACCTTTCTAAATCTCAGATTGATCATTTATAAGAGGGTAAAAAATACCCACTTCAATGGATTAAATCATGATTAAGTAATGTATACAAAACACCCAGTATGTATATGGCACCTTGTAGACACTTAACAACTGGTAACTATCATGCTCCTCCTACCCCCTCCACCATCCTCATCATCTTCCTCATCCCCTTCTCCAACAGTTGTGCATAGATATGTCAAAGGCACAGAAATTTTTAAAACTGCATGTCCTTCCAAAAATGACATTATTTCCATGGTTATCTTTATTTCTTACCTTATGGTTTTTTAGAAAAGATTAAAATAATGTACTTCTTGAACGCAGAAATATATTACCCAGATCAAAATTATGTAAACCTACCAGCGCTCTGGAAAAGTTGCATTCCAGTTTTTCTTGCTGGTAAAAACTGAGTGCTAGACCTAACCGGTTTGGCTCAGTGGATAGAGCGTCGACCTGTGGACTGAAGGGTCTCAGGTTTGATTCTGGTCAAGGGCATGTACCTTGGTTGCGGGCACATCCCCAGTGGGAGGTGTGCAGGAGGCGGCTGATTGATGCTTCTCTCTCATGGATGTTTCTGACTCTCTCTCTCTCTCTCTCTCTCTCTTCCTCTCTGTAAAAAATCAATAAAATATATATTTTTAAAAAACTGAGTCCTATTTCTTTCCTAACTAGGTACAAGAATCCTCAAAAGCAGAAAGCTTTAAATAGGTTTTCTCAATTACATTTTAAAATTACCTGGATTTTCAGCTTTGCGGCATCCATCTTTTTACGGAACTCCCTCTGTAATTTTACTTTCAAAGCAACATCAGACAGATCTTTGTTTTCCAGTTCCTGTAGCTGCTTTTCTGTCTCAATTAATTCCACTTTTGCCTGTTCTGCTTCGTGGGCAAGTTTTGTTACTTTCAGAGAATACTGTTTGCTTACAGACTTGGCATCATTACCTTCACCAAAATAATAATAATAATTATATATTTTTTTAAAAACTAAGTAAAACATCAAAAACATAAAAATGCTCTATTCTTTTTTTTTTGTTTTAATCCTCACCCAAGGATATTTTTTCCATTGCTTTTTAGAGAGAGTGGAACGGAGAGGGAGGGACAGAAACACTGGTGTGAGAGACACACATTGATTGGTAGCCTCCCACATAATCCCACCAGGGCCCAGGGAGCCTGCAACAGAGGTATGTGCCCTTGACCAGAATCTAACTTGGGACCCTTCAGTCCCAACACTCTATCTGCTGGCCAAACCAGGTGGGGCAAAAAAAGCTCTATTCTCAAAATGCCAGCTGTCAGGGCACATGCCCGACTTGCAGGCTCGACCCCCTGTGTGAGGCATGCGGGAGGCAGCCAATCAATGATCCTCTCTCATCACTGATGTTTCTATCACTCAATGCTTTTCTTATGAATATTTAGAACACAGAGAAAAACAGAGTAAGATATTTCTATATCTCTTTTCATTCTAAGCTCAGCTACTAAACCTAAAAACTTGGTTTTGAATAGTCAACTGTCCCTAAACTAGATTAGCAAACTCATGGCAGTGGGAAATAAGAGCCCAGAGGTCATGGCATGAATAATTGCCAGAGACAGTTTCACACACTATTATACTGAAAATCTCTTAATATTTTCAAAAAAAGGAGTTCTTGAACTAAATGCACTGGCTCTGCAACTCTGTGATAATTTGACTAACTTTAAAATACATACAACTACTATATTTTAACGAATCTAAGGCCGCATAGAGTGTTCAACACACCATATTTTATGAACTAAGAAAAAAGGTACAGTGCCAATGAACCAATGACATGATAATATGTTAAGATGCCAATGATTATAACATACATCCTGATTTTAGAGATATTAAAATGTGAAAAATGTGTATTAGAATTGATGAAATACTGTAGTAGAGTCACTGTTATTGTTGTCTGAAGTAGTTGCTATTCAGGAGAAATCTTCATTGAGGCACCTTTGAAAAGTAAGCACACATTGGCCCTCTTGCTAGTCACCATCTCTACGGGTCCTTTGGAAAGCTCCAAACCGTCTGTGGTTATAATGAGTAAGAAGAGGACCTTCTCTGTGTAAGTTCAGGAATCCTCTGTATCAGTGGTTCTCAACCTTCCTGATGCCGCGACCCTTTAATACAGTTCCTCATGTTGTGACCCAACCATAAAATTATTTTCGTTGCTACTTCATAACTGTAATTTTGCTACTGTTATGAATCGTAATGTAAATATCTGATATGCAGGATGTATTTTCATTGTTACAAATTGAACATAATTAAAGCATAGTTATTAATCACAAAAAAATATGTAATTATGTGTTTTCCGATGGTCTTAGGCAACCCCTGTGAAAGGGTCGTTCGACCCCCAAAGGGGTCGCGACCCACAGGTTGAGAACCGCTGCTCTATATGAAGACATCCAGGATGGGATACCCCATGGTGGGATAACCAGAAGGGTAAATATCCTCAACTTCCACAGGCAGTACCCTGAAATCTTGGGGACGGAGAAGCTATTTAAACCCCTAAATCAGTTCTTGGATACTCCTAAGAGAGTTTTACTGGCAGTGATCCTGCCTGTGAGGAAGGAAGATGGTCAAACTCAATTAGACATTGGGAGACTGGAGCTGGGGTGATGCACAGCACACAGGTCGCCAGGAATAAGGAAGGAAATGCTTTGGGACAGGAGCAGGGTGAGGCGGTTTAGAAAGGAGGACCGTCAGCCAGAAAGCAAGTTTGCAGGAAAGAGGGGGAAAGTAGGAAAACAGGCAGAGGAGTTGGGACCCATCATAATTCATGTAGTTTGGGTGTGAGTATAGCCTGGGGCTTGAAGAAAAGGAGGATAATATTCCCTTCAGTTCCCCTAAATGTGACCGGAGTTGTTTTTCACTGGAATTGGGGAAAAGAAATGCTAGTGTCTCTTATTCCTCTAATTCTTAACTGAATTTCAAAGTAGTCAAGGCTCACACTTTGAGTATATTTGGGGGAGGGGAGGATGCAAAAAACCTAATGTAGGTGAGGGTAAGGAGAAGGTGTGGCACATACATCCAACCTGGCAGAAATTTGAGACTAAAAGTAAGAGGTAAAAGCTTGGCTCGCTCAAGAGAACAGCTTTCAAGAATAACTCCTTATATCTTTAGAGAAATAATAATTAACTACATTTAAAATATTAAGTTTATGATTACTGTTAAAAATGAAATATCTAAAAAATAATTTAAAATAAAGTTATTAAAACGAGTTAGAAAAACATCCCAAACATATTTCCAAATGCCTAGTATAATGTTTTTTTGAAAGTGGCCAAAAAGTTAAGTGACACAGAGTTTCAACACAGCACAGAAAGCACACTGGTTAGAAAAATTCATAGATGAATCCCAATATAACAAAGTTCTTTTAATAACTAACCTCCACATATTGCTTTCAAACACACCTTGTTATACCAAATGCCAAGCTACAGTGAAGTGTCCTGAGCATCAAAAACTAAAGTAAATGTTACACATCAGAAACAATTTTAGAAGCTTTTCTTTCTTGTATTAGCTGGTTCATAGGCTACTATTACCTGTTTTCATTAATTCTTTAATCAGATCTTCCTTCATATTGATGTTAATTGTAAGTTCTCTTATTTTTTGTTTAGCTTCAGTAAGTATGAGTTCTGAATGCCTTAATTTTTGCAAATTCAACTCTTGACTCTCCTGAAGACATTCGATCTTTAAATCTTTAAAATAAAAGAAACAAAATTGGAAAATAAAACTATCTGCTTATAAAATATTCAACAGAAATAGAACTAGAAAAGAAAAGTGAACACGGAAGGTATCTAGAGGTAGCAGAGGAAGGGACAGAAACAGATAAGGAAAACAAGGAAAAAATACCCAGAAATTGGGACTTTCGTTTTCTAGCTTACAGTAAGTCTTTATATATGCTTTAGTTATATCCCATAGGTTCTGATACAGTTTTTCATTGCCCTTAGATATTCTGCAATTTGAGTTTTTACTTGAGTTATTTAAGAAAGGTATAAAATCTCCAGGTGGGTATACGGTTGAATTTTTCCTATTATTTTAGTCTTCTGGTAATAAAAGAATCTAGTCCACATCAGATTATTAGAGTGTGGGCCAGCACTGTTTTGTTCTTACTTACACTGGAACAACTATGTCACCACTTAAGATAAGTTCAGCTTATCTTTTTTTTTTTTTAATATATTTTATTGATTTTCCACAGAGAGGAAGGGAGAGGGACAGAGAGCCAGAAACATCGATGAGAGAGAAACATCGATCAGCTGCCTCCCACACACTCCCCACTGGGGATGTGCCCACAATCAAGGTACATGCCCTTGACCGGAATCGAACCCGGGACCCTTGAGTCCGCAGGCCGACGCTCTACCCACTGAGCCAAACCGGCCAGGGCTCAGCTTATCTTTCTTTTCACAGGGAGACTTCCTCAGTGAAGGAGCTAGTGCACTGATTTACATTCTGGCATAAGTTTCTTTTCCTGGTTGTAGATCAGTAACAAACAGTTCAAGAGTGGCAATTTGACTACTACTTATCTATATTACTTACACATTTTTTAACTTATTTAAGTTTTATTTGTGACATATAGGTAAGTTTTTGTTAAATATTATATGCATAGCCTCTTTAAAAAGACTATTTTCATAGTATAGGGCTTATTTATCATGTTATTTATATTCTCTATACTCTTACTTTTTGTGCTTTAACCACTCATAGGCCAATATAAACTAGTTAAAATTTCCTACAATAGTTTTGGAACATAAACATTTTACACTGTTATGCATCAAATAATGTGTGTTCAAATATTATGAGCACCCACAGACTATTTGGCTCCAATGCCAAGGGTACATCACTAATGGTAGGTATGTGTGTCAATGAAGGAGGAAAGCAGACACCTAGTAAATTACGTAAGATACATTTTAAAGTAGTCAAGAGTACAGTGCATAGCAACTTGGGCTTGAATATAAAATCCCTATTCTGAGAGATTTAGCCTGTAACTCTAGCCAAAATTGATTGATGGGGAAAAAATTTTATTAAGGAGTAAAAATGAAGGAAAAAATTAGAAGTAGAGCACAGAACATATAAAGTTCTATCAATGAGAAAAACACTCCTACCAAGTTCCCATCATTAAAAATTCCTAGATGCTTCTTAAATTATTGACTAAAGAAAAAGAGAAGTGTCTTATAAACACTAGATATAAATTACTTAAAATCTGTGTACCTTCATTCCCCAAACTTGACTTTTGTGTTTGATCATGAATATCATTCAATTCAACAAGAGAACAAACAGAGTCTGGCTTCTGAATCCATGAGTGATTTCTATGTCTAAAAAAACAAAGATCAGGATCAAAGGTAACTTGTCTGTTAGTGTTTGCTAATCTGCCCTCAAATTAGTGTCCCCCAAAAGTGACTATAATGTTAAAAGAATTATTAATTATATAAAATAAACAGAATTTTACTAATATTCCCATCCATGTTGGGCCTAGTGGGAAATTCATTATATTTGTTGCCACTGTAGCAGCAGAATCAGGAAATTCAAAAACATTCTCCCTGAAAATTAATATCCAATAAATATAAAAGCTCTAAAAGCAAAATTATTTTTCAATTTAAGACTGATGACTGTTCAAACACTGGTTTCATAATTCATTAGTTGACAGCACATTTATCAAAAACTACCTACTGTTATTTCAATAGAAAAGATACATTTTAATTAAAAAATCCCTCCATCTGTATATATTTATTGCATCATAAAATTATAATATGTTTATTAAACCAGTATATATTTAACATACCTAATTTCAGATTTCTCTTGGCCTTCTGATTCTTCATCATCACTGTTATCAGAAAATTGGCAGTGGAGGACTTCATCTTGTTCTTCTATGTGACCCAGCAGGATTTGACTTCGTGTTCGAAATCCAGCAACTACTCGATCCAGAGAGTACACAGAAGGACTTGTGTAGACCTTACAAGTAATTCCCCCACCCAACAACAAAAAAATGGTTTTTTAAATGTCTATTTTTATCTTATTACTCAAAATGTCTTAAGAGGTTATTAAATAAGTACTCTTAAAATATCCAATTGCTGAAAATATGCATTGCCCCCCAAAAAATATCAACTTTCATATCACAATACTATTGTGCTTCATGAACACATACTTCTTTCAGAATCTACATAGCTCTTCCTCTTCTAAAAAGTTCTATCTTTAACTACAGCTTCATGGAAAATAGTATTCTTTTTAATACTATTTGGACTCATTTTTATGAAAGCAAAGACTAAAAAATCACAGCATAGGTACTCCCCAATGAGTGCAAAGCCCATACATAGTGCAATAGGAGGCAACTGTTTTACACCCCATCAACCTTCCCAGTTCTGAACACTTGGAGAATTATGGTATTGCTGCTCAGGGTCTGTATCCCCCTCCAATCCAAATCCACCAAATGAAGAAATCCAGAGCCATCGCCACTCCACTTGTAAGTCAAAATGTTCTCAATTTGGAAATCCAAATGTATTTATTCACACTTTACATGTGGTGGTTAGGCATAGCTGAGTTAGTACTCTAAGTGACATATTTACAATGTCTCATAGAATAATTAAATGTTCATGAGCTAACCTGAGAACTTTCTGTATTATAACATGCTTCTATTGACAATGAACCTTAACTTCTCAAAAAATGAGCTTTAAAAATAACAACAATGAATTAGAAATTGCCTTTATACTTTTATTCTAGTTTCTGTTACCAAACATTTATTTTCACCACTTCTTTGTAACCAAATCTCAGACTAATTTCTCAAAAAAGGTTAATAATAAAACCATACAGGATACATGCAATTTATTAACATAAATTATTATAAGTATTATAACATGAGGCTGTCAGTCAAGATGGAAGCAATACTCACCTCCTCCCACAATCACATCAAAATTACATTTAAACTACAGAACAACTAAATTAAAGAAACTACATCAAGACTGCTAGAAGGGGTGGAGATGTATAATGGGCTGGTCCCATATCCACGTATGGTGGATAAAAATTGGGAGGGATATCTTGGCTGTAGAGGTTTCCCCTAAGAAGCAAGGGGTCCCAGTCCTCCCATCCTAGGGTTCCATTCCAGGAAGAGAAGTCCCCATAACTTCTAGCTATAAAAACCAGAAAGTATTGAGGCTAAGTGAGATGAAGGGCTACTGGAGTCCCAAGCAGTTCCTCTTAAATAGACCACACAAAGACTCACTCATACTTATTCCCTCTGAGCTCAAGCCCTAGGGCAGCAGTTTGAAAGACACCAGAGATGTTACAGACAGGAACTGAATTGTCCAGTATCAGGGTAAGATCTGCAAGGCAGCTTTTCCCAGACAGAGGTGCTGCCAGAAGCCACAGCTCTTTTGATAAGCCTCTTCCCCTGCAGAGCCCACAGTTGGGTGACATATCTGAGACTCCATCAACCTGGCTCACACTGTTTGCCCCACCTTGGTGATTTTCTGAGGACATGCCCACCCAATTTTCAGACCCACCCAAGCTGTTCCCAGTGGCTTTTCCATACAAATGGTCTGTCTTGGCTCATGTTTCAGATTTTCCTAAAATCTCTCAAACAAGCAGCATCTGGCCTCAGTAAGCACTGTACCTCTCACTGGTTCCAGGCAATGCACTAGTAGAAGCTGGCCTTGGTTCACAGCATGGCCTTGCCTCGGCACCTCCAAGTCCAGCAAAAGTAGCAGCCATTGGCAGATCACTTTGTAGCCAATGCCAAGTGGTGCCCGGCAGAACACAGGCAGCAGCTGACCTTGGCCTGCACTTCCCAGGAGTCCCCAGAGCCAGCACTCCCAGTGGACAGCTTCAGACCACATTGAAGCACAACCACCCAACCACCTCCATAAGCAACACACTCAAGGGACAGACTCAGCGGACACCAGAGCCTTGCTGAAATAAGTTGTGCTCTATGGGGTGAGCCCCTGCACAGCTAATCCTCCACTGTGGTCAGAGGTCAGTGGTCACAGCCAGTCCTTGCAGCTCTTTGGCCTGGGGATAAATCCCTCCTAGTGATATACCAACAGCAATCAAGGCTCAACTACAAGAGGATATACACAGCCCATATGGGGGAGTGCACCTCAAGTGCCCAGCTTGAGTGATCAGGGAGGTTGTGCCATAGCACATCTAGTACATTAGGCCGCTCTACCAAGCCTGGGAGGTATAGCAGCTCTACCTAATATATAGAAATACAGGGAGACTGCCAAAATGAGGAGACAAAGAAACATATCCCAAATGAAAGAAGAGAACAAAACTCCAGAAAAAGAACTAAACAAAATGGAGACAAACAACCTACTAGCTGCAGAGTACAAAACACTGGTTATAAGGATATTCAATTAACTTAGCAGAGAGTAGATGAACTCAGTGAGAACTTCAGCAAAGATATAGGAAACAAAAAGTAGAACAAGAAACCATAAAAAAGAACCAGTCAGAAATGAAGACTACATTAACTTAAATGAAGAATATATTATAGGGAATCAACAGTGGAGTAGATGAAGCAGAGGATCAAATCAGAGATTTGGAAAATAAGGAAGCAGAAAACACCAAAGCAGAACAGCAAAAAGAAAAAAAGAATCCAAAAAATGAGGATAGTCTAAGGAGCCTCTAGGACAACTTCAAGTACTAGTATACCAACACTCACATCATTGGGGTGACAGAAGGAGAAGAGTGTGTGCAAGGAATTGAAAGCCTATGTAAAAAAAATAATGAAGGAAAAAAGACATACAAGTCCAGAAAACACAGAGAGTCCCAAACAAGATGAACCCAAAGAGGCCTACACCAAACCTATATAATAAAGAGGTAATATGCAAATTGACCACCACACCCTCACACAAGATGGCCGCCCCATGTGATCACAAGATGGCCGGCAGGGGAGGGCAGTTGTGGGTGATCAGGCAAGCGGGGGAAGGCAGTTGGCGATTAACAGGCCAGCAGGGGAGGGCAGCTGGGGATGATTGTGCCAGCAGGGGAGCAGTTAGGCATTGATTAGGCAGGCAGGGGAGTGGTTAGGGGGTGATTAGGCAGGCAGGCAGACAAGCAGTTAGGAGCCAGCAGTCCCAGATTGTGAGAGGGATGCCTGACTGCCAGTTTAGGTCCAATCCCACAGGGGTCTCAGATTAGAGAGGGTGCAGGCTGGGCTGAGGGACAACCCCCCACCCTGTGCACAAATTTCGTGCATCAGGCCTCTAGTATACATTATAATTAAAATGCAAAATGTTAAATACAAGAGAAAATATTAAAAGCAGCAAGAGAAAAGCTGTTAGTTACCTTCAAGGGAGCTCCCATAAGACTGTCAGTTGATATCTCAAAAAAAACTTTGTAGGCCAGAAGGTATTGGCAAAAAATATCCAAAGTGATAAAAAGCAAGGACCTACAACCAAGATTACTCTACCCAACAAAGCTATCATTTAGATTCAAAGGACAGATAGAGCTTTTCAAACAAGGAAAAACTAAAGGAGATCACCACCACCAAACCAATATAATAAGAAATGTTAAAGGGTCTTCTTTAAGAGGAAGGAGAAAAAAAGATTAAAACAAAAAACAGCAAAGCACAGGCTCCTAGTCCTGGAGTAAAAGTCATATTGCTACCTGCTTTATTCTCTTTTCCTGAGCCCATATCATCTATCAACCTCCCCAGAGAATTTAGAAACTTTAAACTTTTTAGGTTAAAAAGATAATGTGCCTCGAACATTGTTAAATAACACTATAATGTGAACATTGTTAGTTGGGCTCTCAAGAACAGGCACTGCCCTGGAGGACCTTTGATATAACAGAGAGCCCTTAAGGCCGATTAGAAGGAAAATCATCCCTAAGAATTAGCTCATTTGGGGAAAGAAAGGCCTACAAAGCTGGTGACATGAGAGATTATATCATAGTAAGACTGAAAAGGGGTTATGCACAGAAATTTTGTGACTCAAAAAAAAAGTAATTTGGCCTGTCTGTGTAGCTCAGTTGGTTAGAGCATCATCCTGATATACCAAGGTTATGGTTCTGTCCCTAGTCAAGAAACATACAAGAATCAACCAATGATGCATAAATAAGTGGAACAACAAACTGGTATTTCTTTCTCTCTCTCCCTTCTCTCTCTCTCTAAAATCAATAAAATAATAAGTTTTTAAATGTAATGCCTTCTCGGGAAAAAAAAGATTTTACAATTTTACAAGTATTCTACTTTGTGAATCTGGATATTCCAGAAGGTTTTTAAATATATCTCTTAAGGATATTTCAGTTGGTTTTCTTAGTATACAATTGTGTCAATAATCAATGAATTATGGTAGGTTTTCATCAGCATTGGCGGTATTATACTAAACCTAAATAATGACTGGGATCGCCTTTGTAATTTTTTTCTTTCCAAAGTGCCTTTTTAGTATGTACAGCATTGGCTTTTGCTTTTAATTATATCATATTTCAATGTTTAAAAAGTTAGAAATCTCTATTATATTTTAGGTTTAAATCAAGATTCAATTTTGCATTTCATCAGATCAATTTTTGGTATCTACTGAGACAAATGAGTTTTTCTTCTTTTTTTCCTATTACGTTATAGTACATAATATTAGTACTTTTTCTTTTATTTACCTGTATACTATTTGCAAAGATATGTGTACACCTAGCCTGATTGGTGTGGCTCAATGGTTGAGCATCGACCCATGAACCAAGAGGTCACTGGTTTAATTCCCAATCAGGGCACATGCAGAAGGCAGCCAATCAATGTCACTCTCTCACCGACTACCTCTATATCCCTCTTCTCTTCTTCTCTCTCTAAAATCCATAAAAATATTTTTTAAAAATAAATAAAATAAAAAACAGAGACCAAGAGAGGGAGAGAATAAGTATGTGCAACTTTTGTAATACAAAAAAAACCCAAATGTTATATGGAACCAGAAATACATTCACATAACTAGCCAATATAAAAAACAGAATATTAAATATAGATGACTTGATATGTAAGTATTAAACTAAAAATACAGACAACATGACTTATGTGAAGAATTTATCTTTCTTCCTAAATGTTCTATAAAAAGGTACCATATATTCAACCATAAGAAAAATGTCAATCGCTGAAACCGGTTTGGCTCAGTGGATAGAGCGTCGGCCTGCGGACTGAAAGGTCCCAGGTTCGATTCCGGTCAATGGCATGTACCTGGGGTGCGGGCATATCCCCAGTAGAAGATGTGCAGGAGGCAGCTGATCGATGTTTCTCTCTCATCGATGTTTCTAACTCTCTATCTCTCTCCCTTCCTCTCTGTAAAAAATCAATAAAATATATTTAAAAGAAAAATGTCAATGATCCTACAAAGTAAAACTGAAATTAATAATAACGATGATTTCATTTTTTAATTCAATCACTTAAGATTGAAAACCACAGAGAATAACATCTGTCTTTCTTAATCACTCTTGAGGTACTGAATCTGGACCATAGTAAAGGCACTCCATGGACATCTATTGAAGACACAATGTACTAGGCAATTTCAGAGTCATCATCTCATTTAAATCCTCCATACACACCCATGTTTCCCCCATTCTGACATATAAGGAACCTGGGGCTCCCACAGGTTTAGTCATATGCAGGCCTATGCAATAGAGCTGGTGTTCACCCCAAGCCTGCCTGATTGCAAAGTCTATGACACCTAGCATATTTCTTATCCCTTTGACTATAACCATCACATAGATCTCAAACAAATCATCTCCATAAAATTAACAGAAGCCAATTTCATGAGTCTGCTAGTCTTTTCCATGTAGAGATAACTTGATGATTTTCTAAGAGATGTGTGTGCATATATTTACTACACACATGTTCACAAGTAAATAAAAAACCAAAAGTTCAGCCCAGCTGATGTTGCTCTGTGGTTGAGCATTGACCTATGAACCAGGAGGTCTCAGTTTGATTCCTGATCAATGCATATGCCCAGGTTGTGGGCTTGATCCCCAGTAGGAGGCAGCCAATCAGTGATTTTCTCTCATCATTGATGTTTCTATCTTTCTCTCCCTCTCTTTTCCTCTCTGAAATTAAAAAATATGTATAGTAAAAGAAAAGTTCATACAGATCTTTATACAATCTTGAAGTGTCAGCTTGGCAAGACTGAGTAATACATAAACGTCATTTGGAAAATAGTAAGACAAACCAATTAAGTAAAAATAAATACCCTCCAACCTCATCTCAACTTGGTGTGGTTAAAGAAAGAAAAAAAATTCATGAAGATATCAGACTTATTAATCATGACTAAAAATATGATGGCAAAGGATAGCTTTTTCTCCTTGATGAATGTAGATATTACCTTCAACTATTCCTTCTAAATATAACTATACATTCTCCTATTTATTGTTTTTTTATTAAAAAGCATTACATGATTAAAAGAGAACACACAAAAATCCAGAAAATCAAACAGAAACCAAACTACGTGCTGAGACTGTACAAATATACTGTGATATTTAATTACATATAATATTTTAATATCTTAAATATGAGATTAATGTTTTGACGTTACCTTCCTGGCATCTGATCTTTCTGGGATATAAATATAATGTCCCAAACGAGCATCAAACGGTACAGTATATGGTCTCTTTTCTGGTATCCTGGCATCTGGCCCATCTCCACAAATTTCCTTAGCTGAAGAAGTCATTGACAGGTTAAGTTTTGTTGGTTCTCCACTCAGTTGATCCAGAAGTTGTTGTTCTATTATTTTTTCATTCTTTGTAGAAGATGAGAATTTAAAAAATAGACATCCAGAGAGATGAGAATTTTAAAAATAGAGATCCTCAGTATGTGTATTAATAATGATAAAAAAATGAATTGTACATTGACCAAAATCACAATTACAAATCACAATTACCTTAACACTACAGTAAAACCTCATTTATTCAAAGACTAGCCTCTGGTGTTCACAAGGATCAGGTACTGTTCTGATTGGTAAACACTTTTGAATAGTAAGCAGCAATAAACACAGCAAAGAGTTAAATACTCAAAAAAAAAAAAAAAAGGCCCTATACACTGTGTTTGGTTGGTTTGGCAACCAGAACCACTCTGATTAGCTGATCTTTATAAAAATGTGGGCTTTCTGAGTGGAATCAAGAAGTATCAAGAGACGAGAAAGTTGAAAAAAGCTACAAATAGCAGAGGTGGCAGCAAAAAAGACAGCAGGTGCAGTGAAATGAAAGCCTTTACCCAGTGGGGAAAAAAAGCCAAAGCACAAAGAGATAATGGTAGACAAACAATAGTTATTCACACTTAGGTACATAGTAGACTTTTCTCAAAAATGAAAACTATCATTTTCAAGGGAAACAACTAACAGTATTTGTTATAAATCCTAAAACTTGAGTTTCATACAAAAAATTAGAATTTTGGAAAACATTTCTGCTATTGTGAGCATGAGGACAGCTTCTAATACTTAAAGACTGTTGAGATCAGTGGTGATAGTAATGAATGTGATTTTTTGATATTGTATAATGAAATGTGTCAACATCTGGAAGGTCTGCATAACTTAGTAAATAAATATTTTCCAAATGACCAATGCATGATGATTCAAAAATCAGATGTGGATAAAAGATCCATTCAAAGTATAAGATAGGAAGAGACCAATGACTTTTAATGTATAGATCTCTTTTTTTCTTTATTAAGGTATTACATGTGTCCTTATCCCTCCCCACCCTCCTGCACGCCCCCCACACACTTATGCCCTCAAGCCCCTGGTGTCTGTGTCCATTGGTTAGGCTTATATGAATGTATACAAGTCCTTTGGTTGATCTCTCCCCTTTACCTCCACCCTCCCCTACCTTCCCTCTGAGGTTTGAGCATCTGATCAATGCTTCTCTGTCTCTGGATCTGTTTTTGTTCATCAGTTTATGTTATTATATTCCACAAATGAGTGAGATCATGTGCTATTTATCTTTCTCTGATTGGCTTATTTTGCTTAGCATAATGCTCTCCAGGACCATCCATGCTGATGTAAATGGTAGGAGTTCCTTCCTTTTTACAGCAGCGTAGTATTCCATTGTGTAGATGTGCCATAATTTTTAATCCACTTATCTGTTGGTGAGCACTTAGGCTGTTTCCAAATCTTAGCTATTGTAAATTGTGCTGCTATGAACATAGGGGTGCATATATCCTTTCTGATTGGTGTTTATGGTTTCTTGGGATATATACCTAGAAGTGGGATCACTGGATCAAATGGAAGTTCCATTTTTAGTTTTTTGAGGAAACTTCATACTGTTCTCCACAGTGGCTGCACCAGTCTGCATTCTCACCAGCAGCGCACGAAGGTTCCTTTTTCTCCACATCCTTGCCAGCACTTGTCGTTTGTTGATTTGTTGATGATAGCCATTCTGACAGGTGTGAGATGGTATTGCATTGTCATTTTGCTTTGCATCTCTCTGATGATTAGTGACTTCGAGCATGTTTGCATGTCTCTTGGCCTTCCTTCTGTCTTCTTTCAAAAAGTATTTAGGTCCATTGCCCATTTTTTGATTGGGTTGTCTTCCTTTTGTTAAATTGTACGAGTTCCCTGTAAATGCTGGAGATTAAACCCTTATCAGAGATAACATTGGCAAATATGTTCTCCCATGCAGTGGGCTTTCTTGTTTTGTTGATGGTTTCTTTCGCTGTGCAGCATTTTATTTTGATGTAGTCCCATTGTTTATTTTCCCTTTAGTTTCCATTGCCTTAGGAGCTATATAAGTGAAGAAATTGCTTCAGCATATGTCTGAGATTTTGCTGCCTGTGGATTCCTCTATGTTTAAGTCCATTATCCATTTTGAGTTTCTTTTTGAGTATGGTATAAGTTGGTGATCTAGTTTCATTTTTTTTTGCATGTATCTGTCCAATTTTCCCAACACCATTTATTGAAGAGACTGTCTTGACTCCATTGTGTGTTCTTGCCTCCTTTGTCAAATATTAATTGAGCATAGTGCTTTGGGTTGATTTCTGGGTTTTCTATTCTATTCCATTGATCTATAATGACTGTTCTTGTGCCAGTACCAGGCAGTTTTCATAACAGTGACTTTGTAATATAGCTCAATATCTGGTATTGAGATCCCTCTTACTTTGTTCTTCTTTCTCAGGATTGCTGCAGCTATTTGGAGAGGGTCATGTTTTCTTATCCACTCAGCCACTCTATGTCTTTAGATTGGAACATTTAGTCTGTTTACGTTTAAAGTTATTATTGATAGGCACTTATTTGAAGCTATTTTTATTTTTTGTGCCTGTGCTCCTTCTCCCCTTTTTATTTCTTCTTTCTACAGCAGTCATTTTAGCATTTCTTGCATTGCTGGCTTGATGGTGATAAACTCCCTTAGCCTTTTTTTTTTATCTGTGAAGCTCCTTATTTCCCCTTCAATTTTTTAAAAAAATGTATTTTATTGATTTTTTAACAGCGAGGAAGGGAGAGATATATAAAGTTAGAAACATTGATGGGAGAGAAACATCGATCAGCTGCCTCCCGCACACCCCCCACTGGGGATGTGCCCGCAACCGAGGCACATGCCCTTGACCAGAATCGAACCTGGGACCCTTCAGTCCGCAGGCCGACACTCTATCCACTGAGCCAAACCGGTCAGGGCTCCCCTTCAATTTTGAATGCTAGCCTTGCTGAATAGAGTATTCTTGGATTCAGTCCCTTGCTTTGCATCACTTTGTATACTTCCTTTCATTCCTTTCTGGCCTGATGTGTTGAGAAATCATTTGATAATCTAATGGGAGATCCCTTGTAAGTAACTTCCTGTCTCTCTCTTGCAGCCTTTAAGGTTCTCTTTGTCCTTAACAATAGCCACTGTAACTACAATGTACCTTGGTGTGGGTCTTTTGGAGTTCATCTTATTTGGGACTATCTGTGCTTGTGTAATTTTTTTCTTCCCCAAATCAGGGAAGTTTTCTGACATTATTTCTTCAAATAGGTTTTCTAACCCTTACTCCTCTTCTTGTCTTTCTGGCACCCCTATTATACATACGTTGCTTTGTTTCATGTTGTCCCAAAGCTCCCTTAGGCTCTCCTCCTGCCTTTGGTTTTTTTTCTCCAATTGCAGTTCAGATTGGGTGCGTTTTGCTTCCCTGCCTTATAATTCACTAATTCGGTCCTCCGCTTCTTCTAGTCTACTGTTGAAAGCTTCTGTGGAGGTTTTTATTGTAGCTATAGCACTCTTTATTTCTTCCTGATTCTTACATAGGTTGTTGATTTTTTCATCCATCCAGTTTATGAATTGCATGACCCTTATTCTGAATTCTTTTTCTGACAAATTGCATGCCTTGGTTTTATTTAATTCCTTTTCTGGTGATTCCTCCTTTTGTTTCCTTTGGGGTTTCTTTGTCTCCCCATTTTGCTGTCTCTTTCTGGCCCTGGGCTACCTGCTTGGTGTTCAAGGGGTTGAGGCCCCTCACAGTCCAATGGTCATGGACTCACTAGCACCAGGGACTGCATCTCCCTTGAGTTTCACACCTTTTTTGTCTCTGCTCTGAGTTGTATCCCCTTCTCCCACAATTCTGGTCCCTCAATTATCCATTTCTCGGGGTTGGTGGGGGCCAGTGCACAGCACCCCTAGTGTGCAACTCTCTGTGAGCCCAGAGCCCTCTGGCATGCAGTACGCTGTGCTCCTCCAGCCGCTAAGGCAAGATGCTACCCTAGGTCCCTCTGGCAGTGCACTTGCAGCTTTGACCTGTGACCTGTGAGTTGGCGCACCAGGTCGCGCCAGCAGCTTTGACCTGGGCTGTGGGTAGGGCATGCAGAGATGACAGCTCTGTGCTGGGGCGGGGTGTGCACTAGCCGAAGGCTCTGTCTGTGCTGGTGACAGAGCACCCACCGGCTCAAGGTTCTGTCTCAGCCAGATGCTAGCCCATTCTGGGCTGCAGCTCTGTCTGTGCTGGAGTGGGGCATGCCCCAGCCAAAGGGTCTGTCTGTGCTGGTGGTGGAGCTGCTCTGTCTTTGTCGGGGTGCAGGGCACTTGCCCTTGAGGTTTCTGTCTACCAACAGAGCACACTCAGTCTATGCCAGGCTGTGGGCGCTTGCCCTGAAGGGCTCTTCCTATGCTAGTGGCTGGGCGAACTCAGTCTGTGCCAGAGGTGAGATGCTCACCCTCCAAGGGCTCTGCCTAAGCTGGAGGCAGAGGGCAAAGCTGGTGGCAGAGTGCACTCAGGCTGTGCCAGAGGCAGGGCGCTTGCCCTTCGCAGGCTTTGCCTAATTTGGTGGTGAAGTGCAAAGGTGGTGGCCGAGCACGCTCCATCTGTGTAAGGGACTGGGCCCTCACCCTCTGAGAGCTCTGCCTGGGCTGGCAGCAGAGTGCGCGCTGTCTGTGTAAGGGGCTGGGCACTTGCTCTGCAAGAGCTCTGCCTAAGTTGAAAGCAGAGCGCAAAGCTGGCGGCGTTGCGCACTCAGGCTGTGCCAAAGGCAGGGGGCTGGCCCTGTGCAGACTTTGCCTAAGTTGGCAGCGAGTGCAAAGCTGGGGGTGGAGCGTGCTCAGTCTGCACAAGGGGCGGGGCCCTCACCCTGTGCCCTGTGAGGGCTCTATGCTGGCTGTGGAGCTCAGTGTCAGGGGAGGGGTGCTCACCTGGCTAGGGTTCCGTCTGGGCAGGAGTGTAGGACACACTGGGCTGAGGTTCTGTATTGGTATCAGGGATGGAGCGGGGAGTGGGGTCCCATAGCTTGCACTCACAGCTCGAGGACCTGAAGCGTGGGATCCTGGGACGCTGGGTTTGGGCTCTGGTTAAGAGGCTCAGCTCCTCCGGAGGTCTGTCTGATGTGCTCCCACTGAAGTCATCTGGGACCCACGTCGCGGTACCGCGTTGCTCACTGCTTGGGCACGGTGGTGGTTCCACGTGGGTTAGAGCTGGCAAGCGGCTCCCTGGCCAGGTCCGGGGGTGCTGCCCGAGGTCAGTCCGGATGTTGGTGGGGCAGCACTCCTGGCCTCCTTTGCTCCCCTCTACAAGATGGTGTGCTTTCCGCACCAAAGCCTAACCGGAGTGGGGTGCCCATGGCGAGCCCAATCTGCCAGTCCCAGGTATTCCTGAGATATCTATCTGTCCCTCACTCACCCACGCACCAACCACCCACTTCCACACACGTTCCTCTCGCTTCTTTACTCTGTCACACACTCCCTCTCCCTGCTGTCCTGTCGGCCACCATCTTCTGAATTCTAATGTATAGATTTTAATGTAACAAAATAGTTTCAAATCCGACATTGCAAGTAATCTTTAGGAAATTTCTACTTGTTGAGTTTGAGTGTGATTTCAAAGAATATCCACAATTATCTAAAAAAGGCATTAAATATTCTCTTTCTGATTAAAAATCTATATGATGCTGGATTTTCTTCATATATTTCAACTAAAACAACATATTGTGACAAACTGAATGCTGAAGCAGATATGAAAATTTACCTGTCTTCTATTAAGCCAGATATTAAAGAGATGTGCAAAAATGTAAAACAATTTCACTTATTAATTTTTTGGTTTCTGGAAATATTTTTTCATGAAAAATAGTCTATATATTACCATATAATTAGATTATTATTGTTATTTTTAATAAATTAATAATTAAATTTCTTGTTTTAATTCTAATATGGTAAATATCTATGGATACACTGAGCCTGTATAGTTCAGTTGGTTGGAGCATTATCCCATGCACCAGACGGTCGTGGGTTCAATTCCCACTCAGGGCACATACCTAGGTTGCGGGTTCGATTCCAGTCGGGGGTGTATAGGAGGCAACTAATCAATGTATCTCTTTCATCAATGTTTCTATCTCTCTCTATCTCCCTCAAATCAATAAAAAATAATAATAAAAAAGAAACCTGAGGACAAAATTTCAATGACTGCAATAATAAAGAATATACAACTGGCTTTTTCCTAATACATATAAAAAGGTATTGAGGAAAGATTTCTAACTAGACAGCTATGTTTTAAATTATTTTTACATTTTAACTATGTTTTCCTACTTTAAAAATCTGGCAGAACATCTCTTTGCCCACCAAATTGCAAACTCCACATAAGCAGAACTAGGTATGTCTTGCTATTTACTACCTTTCCTGTGACACATAATCTTCACTCAATAAATGTTTTTTGAATGAAAAGTGGGGAAATGTAATTCTAAACTCAATGTATGTAAATGCAATACATATAATGCATACATGTACATATCTACATTTCTTAAATATTACCAAATATGATGATTTTGCTTCTCTAAAAAAAATCAGTACTCCAAATTCAAGGGATGAAGTATTTTTTCTTTCAAGAACCACTGACCCATAGAGGGATAAAACTCAGTAAAGTATAACTTAATTTTGTTCCTGAAACTATTTGTTCCCATCCTCTAAATTTAATGACCAGGTCCACAAGATTGTACTTAATAAACATAACAACTTAAAATACATTTTACAGGAGAAAAAAGGAGGAGCCAGGAAAGGTATGAATATGAGAAGAAAGAATAGGAAAAGGGAGAAACAGAGCAAAGGCAAATGAGATTTTACATATAACCCTTTCAAAAATTTTCTGACATTCTACAATGACTTTTAGTTGCCCCAAATAAATTTAGTCCTTAAACACGTTATTTTATAAAAGCAGTGTCTATGTACCTGGCATTTCTTCAGCTCTCGCTTCAGTTGGTTAACTCTAATATGCTGTGGTCCTTCTTCCAGGTTTTCAATGCCGCAGCTTCCTCTGAATGAGCTGGGGATCACCTTCCTGACCTCTTGGGTCATGTTAAACCACTCCTGCAGCTTCTGTTGCTGCTTTTGGTTTAGACTGACAGTGTCCTTTAACTCCACCAGGAGGGTGAAGGCTTCCTCTATACAATGTTGGTAACCCAGACATTCTCCCTGGAGCTGAGCTACTTGTTCCTCGAGAGAAAGGATCCTGTTATCAGGAGTCCCCTCTCGATGGATCTGGCTGGTTTGGCTATTACTAGCCTGCTGACTTTGCAAAGCTTCTCGAAGCAACTTAATCTCAAATTCCATTTCATCCATCCGGTCTGACTCAGGGCTGAAGTTTAAGGTGGGTTTGTTCCTGATGTTGCGTGCTCTATTGGCATATTTGAGAGAATTTAAGGATTCGTCAAAATTGAAGGACGATGGGCTGACACAAGTAATCATGACAGTCTTGGCAGTGCCTCCCAGGGAATCTTTCAGAAGCCGGGTAATTTTAGCATCCCTATATGGAATATGTGAACTCTTCCTGCGTGGGTCCCCAAGAGCACTTATTACATTTCCTAAAGCCAGCAACCCACTGTTGATCTGAATGGATTCTTTGAACCGTTCGCCAGTATTCCCTGTTTTCGTTACTCTTTCTGATCCAGCCAAATCCACAAAATGGAACTTTGAGACAATATGCTGACGGGAAGACCATGATCCATCTTTAGCTGCCTCTGTATTTTTTTCAGCTTGACAAATGCTGATTGTAAAAATTGCATGTGATCTACTGGAGTGTTCATTCATTTGGGTGGTACTTGTACGCCTGGCTGCATTGCCCATCTCCAGGAGGCTCATCACTTCATCTGCACTCTCCACCTGGCATTCCTTGGCCCCGACAATCACTTAAAACAGCAAGTTTTTAAGTCAAGTTTTAATCAAAATCCAGTACAGTCAAATTAACCACATAACAGTTATTTGCTAGACTGCCCAGCTAAAACATTCCCTTTAAAAAATCAATAGTGCCCTAGCCGGTTTGGCTCAGTGGACAGAACAGTGGCCTGTGGACTGAAGGGTCCTGGGTTTGATTCCAGTCAAGGGCACATGCCTTGGCTGCAGGCTCCCAGGGCCCTGATGGGGGGGCATGTTTGAGGTAACCAATGGATGTGTTTCTCTCACTTCGGTGTTTCTCTGTTTCTCTCTCTCTCCCCCCCCCCCCTCTAAAAATCAAGGGAAAAATATTCTCGGATGAGGATTTTAAAAAAAATCAATAGCCCTGACCACTTTGGCTCAGTGGATGGAGCGTCGGCCTGTGGACTGAGGGGTCCTGGGTTCGATTCTGGTCAGGGGCATGTGCCTTGGTTGCAGGCACATCCCTAGTGGGAGGTGTGCAGGTGGCAGCTGATTGATGTTTCTCTCTCGTCGATGTTTCTAGCTCTCTATCCCTCTCCCTTCCTCTCTGTAAAAAATCAATAAAAATATATTTTTTTAAAAAATCAATAGTATTTCAAACAATAGTAACAGCAGCAACATTAATTAACTTTAGAGAATGTCCCAAAAGGGACATTTTACAGAGAGTGCTCAATTTGATGTTTAAATTCTAAAAGATACAATATTGTACATAGTTTTTAATGATCTGGTTTCTTTGCAGTCACACATCATACGCAATTCTTTAAACCAGCTAATAAGAGAAAAACTCTTAATTTCAGTATTTGATTTGGAGAAGCTAATGGATTAATTAAAAGATAATAAATTAATTAAATATATAACTCAAAAGAATTAATCAGCCCTGGCCAGATGGCTCAGTTGGTTGGAGTGTAGTCCCATACACCAAAAGGGTGCAGGTTCAATTCCCGGTCAGGACACATACCTAAGTTTTGGATTCAGTCCCTGGTCAGGGTGAGAAGGGAGGCAATGGATTGATGTTTCTCTCTCACATCAATATTTCTTTCTCTCCCTTCCTCTCTCTCTAAAATCAATAAATGTATCCTTAGGTGAGGATTAAAAAAACAATTAATTAGTAATAGATTCATTTTTAAAAAATAGTCTCTCTTGAATTTTGTTACTATTCAAGCTCTCTTTAGGTTTAAGGTTTTTTTTATATTGTGGAGTCACATCTAATGACAGATGAAAATTTTAGTATAAGTAAAGGTATTCATTTTAAAAGCAGGTGTGCCCTACATAATATCAGAGTGCAAGGTAAACAAACGAAATGGCAATTCAAAACAAGCAGAAAATTTCTATTTCAACAGCAGAATAAGAACAAGTAACCTAGGCTTACTATTACCACATGTTTATACCCAAAATTTTCAAAAAAGACTAGGTAGATTTCAGATTTGAATCAAAGCAGTAAAGCTCCTAATTCTGAGGTCAAATTACAATGGTGTACTTCCTTTTTAATCAGATCCCATCATGCCACTGTTTCTTTGAAAAATAATCATTTTGCTTATATTATTTCGATCATGAAACCTTTTTTAACAACCTGGTTCATTTAAAGTTCTAAAGTACCTGTACTACAGACAATGCTAAAATATCAGCAATTATAAAACATGATAATATAACTATAAATTATAGCATAAATTTTATATAACTTTTCTAGTGTTAGGGTATAGCTTAGTACTAGGTAAGGTTCTCAAGCCCAGCTGCAAATCACCTGGGAGGGAGCTTTATAAAAAAGAAAGTACCTGTGCCCAGGTCCCATCCCAGACTAATCTACACTAATAAAAGACACAGATGCTAATTGACTGTACCCTTGCTATGCCCCCAAGCCACGCCCACCAGCCAATCAGAGCGACTATATGCAAATTAACCCAACCAAGATGGCGGCTGGCAGCCACGGAGCTGGAGCAAGCAGGAGGCTTGGTTGCCCCAGCAATGGAGGAAGCCAAGCTTCCCGCAGGCCCTGGCCGGCTCTGAGCTCCACTCAAGTCAACAGTTTCAATTATAGAATATAAACAAACCCAAGATACCTGCTTCCAGCCAGCCTCCACTGGGAGCTTGGGTGGCTGGGGACTGTGGCCAGCCTGCAAACAGCCATCAACCCCTCACCCAAGCTGGCCAGGCACCCTAGGGGGAACCCCCACCCTGAGGGGTCTGTGACCAGCCTGAAAACAGCCCTCAGCCCCTCACCCAGGCTGGCCAGGCACCCCAGTGGGGACCCCCACCATGAAGGGTCTGTGGCCAGCCTGAAAAAGGCCTTCAGCCCCTCACCCAGGCTGGCCAGGAACCCCAGTGGGGACCCCCACCCTGAAGGGGCTGTGGTCAGCCTGCAAACAGCCCTCAGCCCCTCACCCAGGCTGGCCAGGCACCCCAGCAGGACCCACTACCCTGAAGGGGTGTGGCCAGTCTGAAAATGACCCTCAGCCCCTCACCCAGGCTGGCCAGGCACCCCAGCGGGACCCCCACCCTGATCCAGGACACCCTTCAGGGCAAACCAGTCGACCCCGACCCATGCACCAGGCCTCTATCCTATATAATAAAAGAGTAATATGCAAATTCGCCCTAACAGGAGAACGACTGGGAATGACTGGTCACTATGACACACATTGACCACCATGGGGCAGACGCTCAATGCAGGAGCTGCCCCCTGGTGCTCAGTGCTCTCCCACAGGGGGAGCTCTGCTCAGCCACAAGCCAGGCTGACGGCTGCCAGTACAGCGGTGGTGGTGGGAGCCTCTCCCACCTCGTCAGCAGCGCTAAGGATGTCAGACTGCAGCGTAGGCATGCTCCCCGCTGGCAAGTGGGCATCCCCCGAGAGCTCCCAGGCTGCCAGAGGGATGTCTGACTGCCAGCTTAGGCCCAATCCCCTGGGGAGCGGGCCTAAGCCAGCAGGTGGTTATCCCCCAAGGGGTCCCAGACTGCGAGAGGGCACAGGCTGGGCTGAGGGACTCCCCTGAGTGCACAAATTTTTGTGCACCGGGCCTCTAGTTCATTAGAATTTCTGAAAAGTAAGGCCCAGAAACCAGTACTTTAAAAAAATATATTTGTATTGCTTTCAGAGAGGAAAAAAGAGGGAGAGATAGAAACATCAATGATGAGAGAGAATCATTGATCCGCTGCCTCCTGCACACCCCACACTGGGGATCAAGCCCGCAACCGGCATGTGCCCTGACCAGGAAGAAATTTTAGTGACCTCCTGGTTCACTCAACCACTGAGCCATACCAGCTAGGCACCAATACTTTTTAAAAAGCTTCAAAGGTGGTGCTAATTGTGCCGCTTCCAGGTTGGATACCAACCATTGCTTCACACAAAGGACTCAATAAAAATGTCAAACAAGTGCATGTTGTAAGACATTATGTAAGACATATGGCAATTTGTCTTAACACAATTTGTTACATCCTGCAAAAAATTTTTGCAGAATTGATATCAGTCAGGGAATATTTTGACCATTAAGTTTATCAGGAATGACAATGTACCCTCCATACTATGAGATAATTTTAAAATAAATGTATTATTTTTATAATTTTTAATAAAAGATAAAAATATTCAGTAAATATATTTCACGATACAAAAGCTCAAAACTCCAGCCTGAATTCTGTTCAGAAAAAAATAGCTATATTGAATTATCTAATCTATATATATAAAAGCCAAGGGACCGAATGGCAGCAGAACGACCAGAATGACCAGTGGCTATGCCGTGCACTGCAGCGGTCAACCAGCCCGATCAGGGGCGGGGCCTGCCATCCAACCACCCGCAGCCCTTCCCTCTGCTGCCCCCGCCCCCCAATCGCCCAGCCCCCCATCACTGAAGTGTGACCTTCAGAAATTCTAAGTAAGTAAATGCTCTCCAGGCTCCATAGACCAGAAATCTGAATGACAAGTGATCAGGAGGAAAACTGCTCATGGTCTGGACCATCAGTCAGGTGTCCAGGAGAGGTGCCCAGCACAACCACCATCTTCCTGCGTTCTCTCTCCACTGCTTCCTACCAAAGAGGGCAGCACATCACACCACGGCCTCTCTTTAGGAGGTTTGTCAGCAGGGAACTAAACTGCATTACCTGTCTAGGGGGAGGCTTAGAAACAGAAGCTGTAAGTGTCCCTGACACTGAAGTGCCTTTGAAGCTTCAACTCATCCTAAAGCCAACAGCAAACGTGTATACACCCTGCAAAGATCTTTGACACTAATAACTCCCCGTCCCCGCTCCCCCACATCAGGGGTGGGCGGCCGGACCCCACCCATGCACGAATTCATGCACTGGGCCTCTAGTAATTTCATAAACTACTATGTATGCTTTCTAAAAACAAACAAAAACAATTTCTCCAAATGTCCAGGAATGCCATGGCTGCCAGACAGGGTCTCTAAGAAGATGAGCTGTACTGCCCCCTGCAGGCTGCTGTTTCAATGACTATAGCCATCTTACTTTCCTAGCTGCTAGGAAACTCCCTCAAGGAGTGACTCCATCACCAGGACCCTTTATCTCCTGGAAGGTTCTACTACATGTGTTTCCTAGGTGAGGAAGACATCCAAGAACAGTCACTTGTTATTAATAATAGTGAAAATTTTGAAACAGCCTAAATATCCAACAATGGAACAATAAATAAATTATTATAATACATTCAGAAGACAAATTACCACCTGACCACCAAGAGTCACAAGGCTGAAAACTATTTAAAGCCATGTGAAAATGTTCACAATACAAATATTAAGTGAAAAAATAAGATGTAATACTGTATGTGGGGGATCGCAAGTACATTTAAAAAAAAAAAACTCTACGTGCATAGAAAAAGAAAACACAACAATAAGAGAAACTATTTTGGGTTCTGGGATCAAAAATAATCTTTTATTTTCTTCCTCATACTTTTTTATGTTTTCAAAGTATTTTATGTTGAATATTTTTCCTTTCAAATAAAAGAAGTATAAAGTATTATTCTTTAAAATACTCTCCTCCCCTTTATTACAACCAAACCAGCAATGCAAGAAATGCTAAAGGGTCTGCTGTAAATAGAAAAAACAGGAAACAAAGAAGGAACGCAGCGGTAAAGAACAAAAATGGCGACTAACAAGTTTCTATCAATAATAACTTTAAATGTAAATGGATTAAATTCCCCAGTCAAAAGGCATAGGGTAAATGAGTGGATAAGAAAACATGACCCATATATCTGCTGTCTACAGGAAACCCACCTCAGAAAAAAAGACGCACACAGACTGATGGTGAAGGGATGGAAAAAGGTTTTTCAGGCCAATGGAAGTGAAAAAAAAGCCGGGGTAGCAATACTTATATCTGACAAATTAGATCTCAAAGTGAAGGACATAAAAAGAGATCAAGAAGGCCACTTCATAATACTAAAGGGAGCAGTCCAACAAGAAGAAATAACTCTGGTAAATATATATGCACCCAATATAGGAGCACCCAAATACGTAAGAAATCTTCTGGAGAAGATCAAGGGAGAGATTGACAGCAATACAATCATAGTAGGGGACCTTAACACCCCATTATCGCCACTGGACAAATCCTCTAAACAGAAACTCAGCAAAGAAACATCAATCCTAAATGACTCACTAGATCAGATGGAATTAATTGACATCTTCAGAACATTTCACCCCAAAGCCACAGAATATACATTCTCCTCAGGTGCACATTTGTCATCTTCAAAGATAGACCATATATTGGGTCACAGACAAAGTCTCTTCAAATTCAAGAAAATTGAAATCATATCAAGTATCTTCTCAGACCACAAAGGCATAAAACTGGAAATCAACTACAACAAAAACAATCCAAAAAAATCAAACACATGGAGACTAAATAGCATGCTATTAAACAACGACTGGGTCACCAGTGAGATCAAAGAAGAAATAAAAAACATCATGGCAACGAATGACAATGAAAACACAACAATCCAAAACCTATGGGACACAGCAAAAGCAGTCTTGAGAGGGAAGTTCATAGCTCTACAAGCCTACTGCAAGAAACAAGAAACAATGAGAATAAATGACCTAACTCTACAACTCGAAGAATTAGAAAGAGAGCAACAAAAAAAGCCCACTGTAAGCAGAAGGAAGGAAATAACAAAGATCAGAGCGGAGATAAA
The DNA here is from genome assembly GCF_964212035.1 of Myotis nattereri. Lineage (NCBI taxonomy): Eukaryota > Metazoa > Chordata > Mammalia > Chiroptera > Vespertilionidae > Myotis > Myotis nattereri. The sequence goes on from NC_138087.1 coordinate 49,831,827, forward strand.
CGACATAGAGACCAAAAAAAACAATACAAAAGATCAACAAAACCAAGAGCTGGTTCTTTGAAAGGATAAACAAGATTGATACACCTCTAGCCAGGCTCACCAAGAAACAAAGAGAGAGGACCCAAATAAACAAAATCAGAAATGAAAGAGGAGAAATAACAACAGACCCCACAGAAATACAAAGGATTGTTAGAAAATACTATGAACAACTCTACTCCAACACACTAGACAACCTGGAGGAAATGGACATATTCCTAGATAAATACAACCTTCCAAAACTTAACCAGGAAGAATCTAAAAATCTCAATAGGCCAATAACTATGGAGGAAATCAAAGCAGTAGTCAAAAAAGCTTCCAGCAAACAAAAGCCCGGGGCCAGATGGCTTCACAGGGGAGTTTTACCAAACATTCAAGGAAGACCTAAAACCTATCCTCCTCAGACTATGTCGAAAGATCCAAGAGGAAGGAACACTTCCCAGCTCATTCTATGAAGCCAACATCACCCTAATCCCAAAACCAGATAAAGACAATACAATGAAAGAGAATTATAGGCCAATATCCCTCATGAACATAGATGCCAAAATCCTCAAAAAAATCCTAGCCCTGACCGGTTTGGCTCAGTGGATAGAGCGTCAGCCTGCGGACTCAAGGGTCCCAGGTTCGATTCCGGTCAAGGGCATGTACCTCGGTTGCGGGCACATCCCCAGTGGGGAGTGTGCAGGAGGCAGCTGATGGATGTTTCTCTCTCATTCATGTTTCTAGCTCTCTGTCCCTCTTCCTTCCTCTCTGTAAAAAATCAATAAAATATATTAAAAAAAAAAAAATCCTAGCAAATCGGATCCAGCAGTACATCAAAAAGATCATACACCATGACCAAGTAGGATTTATCCCAGGGATGCAAGGATGGTACAATATCCGCAAATCAATAAACGTGATACATCACATAAACTAACTGAGAGAAAAAAACCACATAGTCATATCAATTGATGCGGAAAAAGCATTTGACAAAATCCAACACCCTTTCTTGATAAAAACTCTCAGCAAGATAGGAATTGAGGGATCATACCTCAACATAATAAAAGCCATATATGACAAACCCACAGCCAACATCATAATCAATGGGCAAAAACTAAAACCATTCCCCCTAAAAACAGGAACAAGACAGGGATGCCCCCTCTCACCACTCCTGTTCAACATAGTACTGGAAGTACTAGCCATTGCGATCAGACATGAAGAAGAAATAAAAGGCATCCAGATTGGAAAAGAAGAAGTAAAACTGTCCTTATTTGCAGATGACATGATACTGTACATACAGAACCCTAAAGACTCCATCAAAAAATTATTAGACTTAATAAATGAATTCGGCAATGTAGCAGGATACAAAATTAATGCTAAGAAATCCATGGCATTTCTTTACACCAATAGTGAACTTACAGAAAGTGAAACTACAGAAGCAATCCCATTTACCATTGCACCAAAAAAATTAAAATACCTAGGAATAAACTTAACTAAGGAAGTAAAAGACTTATATGCTGAAAACTACAGGACACTGAAAAAAGAGATAGAGGAAGACATAAACAGATGGAAGAATATACCGTGTTCATGGGTTGGTAGAATCAACATCATCAAAATGTCCATACTACCCAAAGCAATTTATAGATTCAATGCAATCCCCATTAAATTACCAACGGCATATTTCACAAATCTAGAACAAACGTTCCAAAAATTCATCTGGAATAAAAAAAGACCCCGAATAGCTGCAGCAATCCTGAGAAAACACAAAGTAGGTGGGATCTCAATACCAGATATCAAACTGTATTACAAAGCCACTGTTCTTAAAACAGCTTGGTACTGGCACAAGAACAGACATATAGATCAATGGAATAGAATAGAGACCCCAGAAATCGACCCAAACCACTATGCCCAATTAATATTCGACAAAGGAGGCATACAATGAGCATACAATGGAGTCAAGACAGTCTTTTCTTTTCTTTTTTTTTAAATATATTTTATTGATTTTTTACAGAGAGGAAGGGAGAGAGATAGAGAGTTAGAAACATCGATCAGCTGCCTCCTGCACATCTCCTACTGGGGATGTGCCGCAACCCAGGTACATGCCCTTGACCGGAATCGAACCTGGAACCTTTCAGTCCACAGGCCGACGCTCTATCCACTGAGCCAAACCGGTTTCGGCAAGACAGTCTTTTCAATAAATGGTGTTGGGAAAATTGGACAGATACATGCAAAAGGATGAAACTAGATCACCAACTCACACCATACACAAAAATAAACTCAAAATGGATAAAAGACTTAAATGTAAGACGGGAAACCATAAAAATACTAGAGGAATCCACAGGCAGCGAAATCGCAAACATATGCCGAAGAAATTTCTTCTCTGATAATGCTCCTAGGGCAATGGAAACTAAAGAGAAAATAAACAAATGGGACTACATCAAAATAAAAAGCTTTTGCACAGCAAAGGAAACCATCAAAAAAACAACAAGAAGACCCACTACATGGGAGAACATATTTACCAATGATATCACCAATAAGGGTTTAATTTCCAACATATACAGGGATCTCATGAAACTTAACAAAAGGAAGATAAACAATCCAATAAAAAAATGGGAAACGGACCTAGATAGACACTTTTCGAAAGAGAACATACAAAAGGCAGAAAGACATATGAAAACCTGCTCAAAGTCACTAATTATACGAGAGATGCAAATCAAAACGACAATGCGTTATCATCTCACACCTGTCAGAATGGCTATCACCAACAAATCAACAAACAACAAGTGTTGGAGAGGATGTGGAGAAAAAGGAACCCTTCTGCACTGCTGGTGGGAATGCAGACTGGTGCAGCCACTGTGGAGAACAGTATGGAGCTACCTCAGAAGACTAAAAATGGAACTCCCATTTGACCCTGTGATCCCACTCCTAGGAATATATCCCAAGAAACCAGAAACGCCAATTAGAAAGGATATATGCACCCCTATGTTCATAGCAGCACAATTCACCATAGCTAAGATTTGGAAACAGCCTAAGTGCCCATCAGCAGATGAGTGGATTAGAAAACTGTGGTACATACACACAATGGAATACTATGCTGCAGTAAAAAAAAAGGAACTCTTGCCTTTTGCAACAGCATGGATGGAACTGGAGAGCATTATGCTAAGTGAAATAAGCCAGTCAGAGAAAGATAAATACCACATGATCTCACTCATTTGTGGATTATAGAGAACAACATAGACTGATGAAAAAGGACAGACCCAAAGACTGAGAAACAGCGATCAGGCTATCAATCCCCAGAAGGAAAGTAGGGGAGGGCGGGGGTAAGGGGAAGAGATCAACAGAAGGACTTGTATACATGTATATAAGCCAAACCAATGGACATGGACAATGGGGGGATGGGAGCATGAGTTTGTGTGTGGGGGGGAGGTTGGGGGTTAAAGGGGGGGATGAGGACACATTTGTAATACCTTAACTAATAATAATAATAAAAAAATACTCCCCTCCCCTTCTAACCGTCTCCTATTTCCAAACAAATGGATATTTAATGAGATTAATGGTTGTAAACACAGAAAATCAGACCTTGAGAAGCTCAACAAAGGACAGGTAAATGTTAGTATGGAGAAGCAAACACATAAACTCTCTACTAAAAAAAATAAGGAAGCAATAGGTATGCTGGGACAAAAATCAAAGAACAAAGATGAGTTCTAGATCAACCTGGCTGAACACCAAAGGGAGAAGCCATCCCCTATCTTGGGGTAACTGAGAGGGGGAAAAAAGTACAAAAATTAATCTAGACTATTTCTCAGTCTGACTTAAGGTCAGTGTCGGGAGTGGAAGGAAGTGGGCATTTTTAGGAACTAAGTATTATCTTGAATTACAACTTAATAAGAACATCTTGCCTAACAGTTGAACTTCTACTTTTCACCTGGGCAATTTAACTGATATTGTTAATCAATAAGATATTCAATTTTAAAGTAAAAACAAATTCATTTTGCTTCTATGTGTTTCTAAAGCTTCGTTGGAATGTATCCAGAAACTGAATTAAATCATATCTATTTGCTAAAGAAGGCTATCTAGTAAGTAGGCTACTTTACCTGTGTTTCCTTTTTCATCTTCTCGGATGTGAAGATCCTTCACAGATGTCTCCAATTCTAGAAGATCTCTTAGGTCTTCCTTATATACTTCTATATAAGAAACTTTTATTTTAAAGTCAGTGCTAGGATTTTCGGAGATGTTTTGAAATATTTCTTGGATAGCTCGAGGAATGATACCCTTTTGACCTTCTACAACTGAAGCTGAAATTTTAGAAAAAAGAAAAAAAAAGCACATATGAAACTTAAAATATAAGAAAAGCTACAACATGAAAGTGACAATCAATACATTTATTTTCTTACAATTCTCTATACTATCAATCTTTTAAACCATAACTACAAAATTCATAGTTAAAAGTTTGCACATGCATGCCCTTACTCAAAATTTACTCATGCATTCATTCAACAAATATTTATTTAGTACCTTCTTTTTGCCAGGCAGTATTCTAAGACCCTGGGAACCATTAGTGAACAAAACAGAAGAAAAAAAAATCCCTGTTTTTATGGTACTGTACTGAAGATAGACAACAGCAAAAAAGAGTAACTGATAAGTGAATTAAATGGTATGTTAAAAGTGATAGGTATTCCAGATAAAAAACTGAGCAGGGTAAGGGGGAATGGATGTGTAGGTGCATCTAGGTGGGAGGTGTGTGCAACATTAGGTAGAAAAGTCACGATGGGCATCATTGAGAAGCTGACATTTAAGCAAAGACTTGAAAGAGGTGGCAGAGGAACCATGTGCGTATCTGACGGAAGAGTAACCCAGGGAGAGAACCAGTACAAAGACGCTAAACTGATGTGATCCATTAGCAAGAAGGCCAGTGTGGTTGAAGCAGAGAGAGCAAGGGGAGAGTGACAGGGGATGAGGTCAGAGAGATGACAGAGCCAGAACATATAAGTCTGTGTAGACCACAGTAGAGGTCGGGTTTTATTGTGTGAGAGCAGAGCACTGGAGGATAGTAGTAAGTTGCAATTTAAGAGCAATCTAAGTCTGGTGTTTTGTAAATGCCATAAAAGGGCAGGAGTGGGTGTGGGGAAACCACTTACAAGGCTGTGCAGTAATCCGGGAATCAAGAGGGTTGGGCAGGTTAATATAATGTGGCTCACAGCAGGATGGTAGCAGAGAAAAGATGAGAAGTGACCCAATTTGGGATCTATGTTGAAAGGTACACCATTAAGATTCCCTGACAGATTGGATGTGAAATGTGAAAGAAAGCAATGAGTCAAGAATGACTCTAGCGCTGGCCAGTTTGGTCCCAGGTTCGATTCCAGTCAAGGCATGTACCTCAGTTGCAGGCTCCTCCCTGGCCTGAGCCCTGGTCAGGGCGCATGCAGGAGGCAACTGATCAATATGTTTCTCTCACATCGATGTTTCTCTCTTTCCCTCTTTCTCCCACTCTCCCTAAAAATCAATGGAAAAATATCCTCTGGTGAGGATTAACAACAACAAAAGAATGACTCTAAGGTTTTTTCTTGAGCCACTGGAGTTGCCATCAATAAATATGGGTAAGAGTGGGGACTGAGTTGGTTTGAGGGGAAAATAGCAGAAGTTCATTTTTTGATCAATTAAGCTTGAGGCGTCTGTTAGCATCCAATTGAGATATTTAGTGGCCAATTGCAATGACTAAACAGGCAATAGTTGGATATATATTAAGTCCAGAGTTCAAGGCAGTAGTCTGGATTGGATATTTTTTAAAAATCAGAAGTCAGCTACATATAGATGGTATTCAATATCATGAGACTGGATGAGATCAGGAAAAAAAGTAGTCATATACCTCTTTTCCTTTATCACTTCCACAACCCAGAACACAGATCTGCACAACATTATGAATGAACAACAGTGCATACTAGGGACTCAGATACTTGTACACCAATGTCCATAGCAGCATATTCACAACAGACAAAAAGGGGGGAAACTCAAGTGCCAACCAACACAGGAATGAATAAGCAAAATATGACATATAGATAAAATGGAATATTATTGTCATAAAAAGGAATAAGGTTCTGATACATGCTACAAGGAGGATGCCCTTGGAAACAAGTGAAAGAATCCAGACAGAGGAGGACAAATATTACATGATTCCACTTCTAAGAAATATCTAGAAGATGAAAATTCATAGAGAAAGAAAGCAAATTAGAGGTCACCAGGGGATGAGGAAGGGGAGTTATTTCTTAATGGATACAAAGTTTCTATTTGGGATGCTGAAAAAAAAAGGCAGTGATGGTTACAAAACATTAAGATTATGGTTAGAGCACTATAATCTTAAAATGTTTAAAATACCCATAACCGGTTTGGCTCAGTGGATAGAGCGTCGGCCTGCGGACTGAAAGGTCCCGGGTTCGATTCCGGTCAGGGGCATGTACCTGGGTTGAGGGCACACCTTCCCAGTGGGGGGGTGCAGGAGGCAGCTGATTGATGTTTCTCTCTCGTCGATGTTTCGAACTCTCTATCTCTCTCTCCCTTCCTCTCTGTAAAAAATCAATAAAATACATTTTTTAAAAATGGTTAAAATAGTAAATTTTATGTTATACTAGAGGCCCAGTGCACGAAATTCATGCACAGGTAGGGTCCCTAGGCCTGGCCAGTGATCAGAGCTGATCGGGGCCTTCTGGCTGCTGGCCGGGGACTCCCTTCCTCAGCTACCAGCCGCCAGCCGGCACCTTCCTTCATTCTGTGCCACTCCCGGTGGTCAGTGCACATCATAGCGAGTGATAGAACTCCTGGTCTTCCAGTCTAACTCCTGTGGGGACACTTTGTATATTAGCCTTTTATATATATATACTAGGGGCCTGGTGCACGAAATTCGTGCACTGGGTGTGTGTGTGGGGGGGGGAAGAGTGTCCCTCAGCCCAGCCTGACCCCTCTCACATACTGGGAGCCCTCAGGCGTTGACCCCCATCACCCTCCAATCGCAGGATCGGCCCCTTGCCCAGGCCTGACGCCTCTGACAGAGGTGTCAGGCCTGGGCAGGGGACCCTCATTTCCCTCCATCACTGGTTCTGCCCCTTGCCCAGGCCTGATGCCTCTGGCCCAGGCGTCAGGCCTGGGCAGGGGACCCCCAGACCCCTCCGATTGCCGGCTCTGCCCCTTGCCCAGGCCTGATGCCTCGGCCAGAGGCGTAGACCCCCATCACCCTCCGATCGCCTGATCGGCCCCTTGCCCAGGCCTGACGCCTCCGCCAGAGGCGTCAGGCTTGGGCAGGGGACCCCCATCTCCCCCCGATCACTGGCTCTGACCCCCGCCCAGGCCTGAGGCCTCTGGCCCAGGAATCATGCCTGGGCAGGGGACCCCCATCTCCCTCTGATCGCTTGCTCCACCCCCCACCCAAGCCTGACGCCTCTGACCCAGGCTTCAGGCCTGGGCAAGGGGACCATCATATCCCCCCAATCCCCGGCTCCGCCCCCCACCCAGGCCTGATGCCTCTGGCTCAGGCATCAGGCCTGGGCAGGGGACCCCCAGCTCCCCGCGGTTGCAGGCTCCGCCCCTGCCCAGGCCTAACGCCTCTGGCCGAGGCATTAGGCCTGGACAGGGGACCCTCAGCTCCCTGCGATCTCCCGCTCCGCCCCTGCCCAGGCCTAACGCCTCTGGCCGAGGCATTAGGCCTGGACAGGGGACCCTCAGCTCCCTGCGATCTCCCGCTCCGCCCCTGCCCAGGCCTAACGCCTCTGGCCGAGGCATTAGGCCTGGACAGGGGACCCTCAGCTCCCTGCGATCTCCCGCTCTGCCCCTGCCCAGGCCTAATGCCTCTGGCTGAGGCGTCGGCCCAGGCAGCGGGGACCCGCAGCTGCAGCGGCCCCGCGATCGTGGGCTCCGCTTTAGGCCCAAGCAAGAGACCCCTAGCCTCCGGGACTGCCAGCTTCGACCGTGCCCAGCTCCCATCGCTGGCTCCACCCCAACTTCCTGCTATCACTGGCCAGGGCGGCAAAGGCGCCTGATTCTCCGATCATGGCTGGGGGGCAGGGCAAAGGCGGCCCTGGGGCCGCCTTTGCCCCTGCCCCCCAGCTCTTAGCTCCCCCCGGGTTTCCAATCACTGTCAGTGACAGGGGGCTTCTTCCTGCTTTCCCTTTCTCCTCCCTGCATTGTGCCTACATATGCAAATTAACCGCCATCTTAGTTGGCAGTTAATTTGCATATAGCCCTGATTAGCCAATGAAAAGGGTAGCGTTGTACACCAATTACCATTTTTCTCTTTTATTAGTGTAGATAGATAGATATATATTTACCATAATTTTTTAAATAGTAAAAAAAAGTACAATATAAAATTCAAGATAAATGAATAAATGAAATAATAAATTGGGACTTAAGGTTAAATAAGTTTCTATAGGCCAATTTAGAAACAAACCTATCTATCATTTTCAGCATTGTTTCATGGTAAATATATTACAAGCTACAAAATGCTGGTTTACAAATGAACCTTAAAACCCACTTGTTTCCAAGCTGAAGATTACCAATGTTTAAATTTTTGGCAACAATCATCCTGAAAATCTGAACTTTTATTAAATTGGACTGCCTTTCACCTAATTTAAGATGTAATACTGCCATCGTGTGGCACGTACAGGAAGCTGTAGGTTTTCCAATACAAGGGAGAAAGTGGATTCCTTTTTGACAGCTTCTAGGATCAAGATAATAGCAATATCTATAAACCAAAGTATAAGCATTCTGGATTAGCCAGTATGTATAGATGATCATTACCCACTTCAAAAGATAAGAAAAATCCCACAAAAATTCAAAAGACTTATCAAAAAGCTCAATTTCAAATAATATTAATAATAAAGCTTCAATACATATTTTGGTAACCTATAAATCACATTTCAATGTTAGGCTTATATTCCTGAAATAAACTATTTCAGAGAGAGAATTTATAAAGTTTTGTACCTCAATAGTCATCATTTAGCTATTTATTATATGCTATTTAAAGAGTAGAGAAATAAAAGTTTTTAAAGATTAGGCCTAGTAGAAGTCAGTACATCCAAGGTTCTGAAAAATTGGAAAATGATTATTAGTTTAAATAAGAATCATACTGAACACCCTTGTCCGCTTGGCTCAGTGAATAGAGCGTCGGCCTGCAGACTGAGGGGTCCCAGGTTCGATTCTGGCCAAGGGCACATACCTGGGTTGCGGGCTTGATCCCCAGTAGGGGTTGTGCAGGAGGCAGCTGATCAATGATTCTCTCTCATCATTGATGTTTCTATCTCTTTCTCCTTCTCCCTTCCTCTCTGAAATCAATAAAGAAATATATATATTTTTAAAAGAATCATATTAAAAAATAAGAAATTTTCATACTATCATAGTACGTAGCATGGTACCCTATATACAGCAAATGCTCAATAAATTATTTATTGGGGGGGGGGGGGAAACCAACATTATTTTCATGGTCAATAATTAAACGGCAGACAACTGACCCAGAATTGGAAATTTAATGTGATGAAATAATATTTTCAGAATTGGGAATGTCAATCTGGGAAACTGAAAATGCTCACTGGTTCATAGGCTGACGCTCTATCCACTGGGCCAAACCAGTTAGGACCAAAATTTATTTCTAATGGTGGTCTATTTCTTCTGATAAAGAGCACCTCAGAATAGTTAAAAGTATTTTAGGACAATAGATAACTTTTTTCCTTAAAGAACTAAAATTACACTCCTGGCCTCTCAATAAAAAAAACAATATAGCTATGCCTGGCCAGTGTAGCTCAGTGGTTGATTCCCAGTGAGGACACATGCCTGAGTTGTGGGCTTGAACCCAGGTGGGGGCCGTGCAGGAGGTAGCTAATCAATGATTCTCTCTCATCATTGATGTTTCCATCTCTCTCTCCTTTTCCTTTCCTCTCTGAAATCAATAAAAATATATATTTTTTAAAAACCAATATAGTCCCAAGCTCAAGTATGTCAAACTTGTGGATCACAGGCCGCATCCAGCCCACAACGAATATTTTTGTGGCCCAGCCAATATAACTGTATATAAGAAACTTTTTAATAAAAATTTTGTAACTTAATTTTCACAATATCCTATTATACATATTAATAACGAACTACAACGTTCACTAATGACTGACTACTATAATTGTGTTGCATTCATTTCCCTTACACACCTTACGCGCAGGCGCACCATTTCTCGCCACTAATACTAGCAGCAAATATTCTAGCAGCCGATTGCCACGTCATTAGTCTTGTACTAACTTGTTTGGTGTGCGCAACAGAAAATATTTCGCTTTTGGAGAACAAGAAAAATAGGTTTACTAGCATTTGCATTACGCTTATTAATTTATGCAGTTATCAGTGTCTGGTAATTTAATGTTCAAGAACAAATATTAATTTTTATTAAAATGTCCTATTATTTTGTTAACGATTACTCATTTATTTTAGCCCTTTGTATTCAGCATGTCTCCACTGAAATAAACCTACGTTTCTATGAAAATTGAAGCTTTTGGTTTTTGCAACCCACATAAACTTAAACCTTATATGGCCCATGTTAGCCTTTGAGTTTGACATGCTTGCCCTAGGTGGTTTGGCTCAGTGGATAGAGTGTCACCCTGTGGACTGAAGGGTCCCGGGTTCTATTCTGGTCATGGGCACATGGTCAGGTTGGCTCGATCCCCAGTGTAGGGTGTGGGAGGCAGCCAATCAATGATTCTCTCTCATCACTGATGTTTCTCTCTCTCCCCCTCTCCCTTCCTCTCTGAAATCAATAAAAGTATATTTTTTTAAAAAACAATATAGCTGCCGAAACCGGTTTGGCTCAGTGGATAGAGCGTCGGCCTGCGGACTGAAAGGTCCCAGGTTCGATTCCGGTCAAGGGCATGTACCTGGGTTGCGGGCATATCCCCAGTGGGAGATGTGCAGGAGGCAGCTGATCGATGTTTCTCTCTCATCGATGTTTCTAACTCTCTGTCTCTCTCCCTTCCTCTCTGTAAAAAATCAATAAAATATATTAAAAAAATATATATATAGCTATAATTATCACCAAGATCTGAACATTTTATACTCCTATTAGCATAAAGCACATACTGAGTCATTAAGGTCATAAAACATTGGCCAATAAAAAAGAAAAACAACAACAAAAAACTGTGATCTTCAAGAAAAACCACAATAGTGGAAAATCTGAAATTTATTTTATTGTGAGACCCTAAAATAATCTAATATCTTAAATCTCCTATTCCTGTATAACACTAATTCTAAAAAATTGGGCAAGGTAGTGGCATTAGGCACTTACGGCCCCTCCATTTACTCTTTGGAATGAGGGCTTCCTCAAACCACACAGCCACCTCCAAACCTCCCCGCACCCATCCCTGCACTCAACGGGAGATGTTTCTGAAACTTACATATTCTACATTTGAGAAGCATGAAAGTAGAAAAAAAATTGAAAGCCATTATACATATAGATAATACTAACGATCACTTTCAACAATGATCTATATGCACAACATTCAAAAGCTTGCTTTTAGTATGAAAATACCAATACAATTAAGTCTCGACAGAAGACTTGGCTTTCAATTCCGCTCTGTCACCTGCCGCCTAACTCAGTAAGCCCTTCGGCGTTCTGTGGCTGGAGCTCCTCACTCATAAATGAAATTATTTTCAAGGTTCTTTCCAGCTCTAAAGGAAATCTTATGATACTATCTTCTCTAAACTCTTACAAGCAAGAGAAATTATATCCTAAAGTACTCAGTATTTAAAACAGAAATCTGTATACATATGTAAGGATGCATTAACTAGAAGGGAGGAATCCTTTTACAATGTACACACAGATCAAATCATCACAATGTATTCTTAAAATATCTTACAATTTGTCAACTAAACCTCAACAAAGTTGTAAAAAAACTTTACAACTGGCTAACAATCTGGCTAAAAAATGGGGGGAAAAAAGAGTCTAAGTTACTTTCCTCTAAGTCCTAATTACAGGACTCTTAATATTTACAAGTGGACTATTATAAGATGCAAAATCTAGAAAAAATGCAAAATTACATCATGTTAACTCATGTCTAATTTAAATTCTGTTCAAAATGACAAAGGGCTGCCAGAGGCACATGGTTTGGGGGTGTGAGTAATGGTTATAAGTCCTGAGGTGACTACAGGTAACCATACTATATTGTATATTTAAAAGTTGCTAAGATTTCTCATCACAAGAAAAAAAATGAAACTGTGTGCAGTGATTCATATAAAATGAACTGTGGTAATCACTTTGCAATATAAACATATATCAAATCATTACGTTGTACACCTTGGACTAATATTTATATGTCAATTTATCTCAATAAAATTGGAAAAAATGTCAAAGGTCTAAACACTGAACATTGTCTTAAACTTCTTTCCTCAAACAAATATAACCATAAATTAAACTGTTTAATGAAAATTCAACTTAAAAAACAATGTTTTAAAGATGACGTATGAGCACACCTGATTATCCTATTCATTATTTCATTCAATCAATCAATATGCTGAGCACCTGCCCTAACCGGTTTGGCTCAGTGGATAGAGCATCGGCCTGTGGACTGAAGGGTCCCAGGTTCAATTCTGGTTAAGGGCAGGTACCTTGGTTGCGGGCACATACCCACTAGGGAGTGTGCAAGAGGCAGCTGATCGATGTTTCTCTCTCATCGATGTTTCTCTCTATCCCACTCCCTTCCTCTCTGTAAAAAATCAATAAAATATATATTTTTAAAAATATATGCTGAGCACCTACTATGTGTCAGGTACTCTCATGTTGTAGCTTCTTTCAAGTGTTTCAAACGTCAAAGACTATGAGAATCTTACCAACATGGCCTCCTCCGATGGTGTATGTCTTCCCAGATCCAGTTTGTCCATAGGCAAAAACAGTTACATTATAGCCTTCAATGAGCGATAACACTAGTGGCTTTATGCACGTATTATAAACTTCGTCTTGAGTGGAACTTTTGCCAAAAACAAAATCAAAAGTAAAGATTCTGTCTCTCCCAATGATAATTTGCTGGGTGTTTGGAATAACTCTCACACAAACTTGATGATTATGAAGAACTTCTTTGCATAGCAGAGGTCTAATTCTTACAGCAACTTTTACTGGTATTTCCTCCATGGCAGCTTAGATTTTCCTAACAGATTTTCTACTTAACATTCAGTGTCTAGTGTGAGAGCCATCCATTTTACATAAGATCTGGACTCCTGTGTATCAAAATAAAAACAAAATTTAATTACTAACACTTCCCTAAAAAATAAATCATCATCTAAAGCAAAGTCAATTAGAACAGGTTTTGTTCCAACATAAGCTAGTTACAAAGAATAAATCTGTCTTGTAAAGGACATCTATAATTTATAGATGAAATGATATGATGTCTGGATTTGCTGTAAATAATCTAAGGGGTAGAGGCCATGAGTTGGTAAATGATGAAAACTAAATGATAAGCACATGGGATTCCATTGTGCCCTTCTTTCTGTAATTATAGTATATTTCCCAGCTCATTAATCTAAATATTGAATAATTGGGGAGTTAAAAAATTAAATCAAAGAAAATAACTAGGTAATTGTACACGTTAAAAGCAAATCCTTACACTAGGTTTTATAGCTATATATTTAAAAATAACATCTCCTCATTGCCACAAATATTATAAATAAATCCATGAAATAATTTTAAGGATTTCCATAAGTCATTTTTTATTCAAAAATAATCAAAACTGAAAAACTGCTTTTCTCCTCCTAAATTGTTATACTAATTGCTGAAGATCTCTAGTGGAATTAATACATTAAAAATTAAACTGGGCCCTAACTGGTTTGGCTCAGTGGAGAGAGCGTTGGCCTGCGGACTCAAGGGTCCCAGGTTCGATTCTGGTCAAGGGCATGTACCTTGGTTGCAGGCACATCCCCAGTCAGGAGTGTGCAGGAGGCAGCTGATCAATGTTTCTCTCTCATCGATGTTTCTAACTCTCTATCCCTCACCCTTCCTCTCTGTAAAAAATCACTAAAATATATTTTTAAAAAATTAAACTGGGCTGGGCTGGGCTGCTGAGGTTCAATGGCTGAGCATTGGCGTATGAACCAAGAGGTCATGGTTTGATTCCCGGTCAGGGCACATGTCTGGGTTTTGGTCTCAATCCCCAGTAAGGGGTGTGCAGGAGGCAGCTGATCGATGATTCTTTCTCATCACTAATGTCTCTATCTCTCTCCCTCTCCCTCCCTTTCTCTGAAATTAATAAAAATATATCTTTTAAAAAAATTAAATTGGTAGCTACACTTACAATGAACAACCTGAAAAAATAAATTAAGAAAACAATTCTAACCCTAGCCTATTTGGCTCAGTGGTTAGAACATCTGCCCAAGAACTGAAGGATTCAGGGTTCGATTCCGGTCAAGGGCGTGTACCTCAGTTGCAGGCATGATCCCTAGCCCTGGTTGGGGAGCACGCTGGGAGCAACTAATCCATGTCCCTCTCACATCGATGTTTCTCTCGCCCCCTCCCTTCCATTCTGTCTAAAACTCAATGGGAAAAAATATCCTTGGATGAAGAGTAGCAACAACAAAAAGAAAACACTTCCATTTACAATAGCATTAAAGAAATAAAATACTTCGGAATACATTTTTTAAAAAGGTGTTTAAAACTGATACTTTGAAAACTACAAAATATTGTTGGAAGAAAGAAGATCTAAATAAATGGAAAAGCATCTCCTGTTCATGGATTGCAAGACATTGTTGAGATGACAATGCCATATTCCCCAAACCGATCTAAAGGTTCAACACAAGTCCTATCAGAATCCCAGCTGACTTCTTTATAGAAGTTGACAAGCTCATCCAAAAATTTATATGGAAATCCGAGGGACACAGAATACCAAAAACAATATTGAAAAAGAACAAAATTGGAGGACACATTTCCCCAATTTTAAAATCAAGCAATAGCATTCAAGAAGGTATGGTATGGGCATAGCCAGACTTAGAGATCAATGGAAAAGAACTGAGGATCCAGAAATAAACCATCACATTTACAGGCAATTAATTTTCAACAAGCAGGCGAAGACAACTCAATGGGGGAAAACAGTCTTTTCAACAAAAGGTCATGTACAACTGGATATCCACCCTCCAGTTGGACTCCTATTTCACATGCACCAAAGTTAATTCAAAATGATTCATATACATAAATGTAAGGTCGAAACTATAAAATTCGTAAAAGAAAACATGGGGGTAACTCTTGCTAACTTTAGATTTGGCAACGGTTGTTCAGATACAACACCGAAAGCAAGAGGAATAAGCAATAAAATGAAAAAATAGATAAAATCCACTTAATCAAATGCAAAAGTTTTAAGCCTCAAAAGACACCATCAGCCCTAGCTGATTTGGCTCAGTGGATAGAGTATTGGCTGGTGGGCTGAAAGGTCTCGGGTTAGATTCTGGTCAAAGGAACATATGCCAGTTGCAGGCCCAATCCCCAGTGGGGGGAATGCAGGAGGCAGCTAATCAATGATTCTCTCTCATCACTGATGTTTCTAACTCTCTCTCCCTCTCCCTACCTTTGAAATCAATAAAAAAATATTTTTAAAAAACACAAAACTTGTAGGTCTTGGTAGGATAAAAAGTTTACAAATGTAACAAGCAATCTATAATAAAGTTTAGTGTAGATGATGAAAAATAATCAGTTTGGGAGAAGGGAAGTCTTAAACAATATCATTAAGTAATCTAGTAGACTAATGAAAAAAGTAACATTTGCTTGCTATGGAAATGTTAATTTAGACATATTTAATATTCACTAGCCTTTAAAAACTGTGCAGCAATACTGTGCATTTGCAACTTTGTGAGTGGATAGTCTGAAAAGGATCACAATAACAAAAAACATTTACATCACTCTACTAAGAGCCCACTGAGAGTAAAATAATATCAGCTCCCTTGGACCATAAAATCCCAAAATAGTTAGCAAACTATCTTTAATGGCCAAAAAGATGCATCTAATCTTGTCAGTTTTATTCATTCTACTAAAATCCATCACTGAACAACTAAATACTCATATGTATAGTAAACCTTTTCAGGGATCCTAAAGGTCTCTACAATCATCTGCTGCTGGGAACTTTTCCAAAGAAATTGCAGAAATGCTGTGCTGAGTTGGTTCTTCCCAATGTCTTTAAACACCTACATTAGAAGTTTCATCATACAGATTAGTTGTGTGTGTTTTTATACCATCACATTAAAACAAGTCATGGTCTGTGTTAAGCCAAGACTAACTACTTCCAACAAAATTGCTAATATAAAGTACTAAGTATAATTGGGATATTTTCATGTTCTTTCCCCGCCCCCCCCCCGCCCCCCCAGTGAACATATATTCTTTCATAAGACAGCCATTAAAGCAAATTAACTAAGTGGTGATATATTTTCAAACGATGCAAAACAAACACACACAAACAAAAACTGGTTTTAGGCTGATGCAAGAAGGTATGTGTTTCTCAATCTGATAAAGAGAGTGGGTTTAGACAAAGTGAAAATCAAGAAATTTCTTTCTCAAAATGAATGTGCATAAGGACTCAAAGGGCAGACGAGCAGAGAAAAGCAGTCTTGAATCCCTGTGGCATCAGCAGGAACATCGCTGTCCATGGTTACCAGCCCTAATCAGTGTGCTCAAATGCCAGCATCTTTGCTGGCTAGTGTAGTCTCATTGTTTGTTTTTGGTAATAGCATACTTGTGTTTCCCACGGAATGCAGATTTAAATCAATGGAGAGGAAGTTCTACTTCTTTTTTAGAAGGTTCTTTATTCTTCCTTTCAAACAGGTTTTGTTTTGTTACTTTTGTCATTAGTTCTGTCCTTTTCTGCATTTCTCTTTTTAAGAAACTTGACCCACAGGAGATACCAATGAGATTTCCAAGCCTTCCACTGCCTTTCAAAACCTGTATAATACTTAAACTTTGCGTATTTACACAATTGCTCCTGATTTCTTAACTTTAGATAGCAACACTATTAATTTTCTCAAAGTGGTTAGAGATGTAAATACTCCTCCTCCATTCTTTCGTTTCTTTACAATGGCAATATATATTATCAACCATCCTGTCTTTTGGAATTTCACTTTTTCTCATTCCCACTGAGTAGTAGGAGAAAGGACTAAGAGATGTGCAAACCTGTAGAGAATTTTTATAAATGTGTGTTTGAATGAGACGGGCAGCATGATCTCAAATGCTCCCCCACTTGGTTTATTTTTAATATATATAACAGGAATTTAGCTACAAAGGCTAGGACCCATAAACATATGGCTTTCAAAAAATTAATATATACGAATTTGTTTAAAAATCCACAGCACTTACACTTCTTCAGCTTCTGATCAATTACAGTAATCAGAAATATATCTATTATGTCATCGTTAAATGTAAAGGAAGGTGAAATCTGACTGGCCGGTAATCTATAGGCATACTCAATGGGAGTTTGAAATCTGAGTAAAGACAAGATAAATATTTGATCACCGAAGCCATGTCATTAATCAGAAATAAGTGTTTCCAAATGCGGCTGGCATCCTGTGCCCTTGGTTTTTCAGAAGGAGTGGTTATCTACAAGTTGTGGCTTGTTAATATTTCCATAAGAAACTTCCCAGCAAATGGAAAGTGACTCGCGTAGGGACCTCAGAAAAGGCTTCAACTCCATAAAGTACTAGCTGGAGAAGACAGGAAGTAAAGAGGGGAAACATCGACGGTTTGAAAACTTGAAGAGGGCGGTGTTATTTGAAAGGCGTTTTCAAGGAAGAATGTGGCATCCTTTCTCGGTCATCGGCTACCTCTGCGGGAGGGGGGTCGGACTTCGGCGCTCAGAATGCGCCAAGTTTCGACATCCGCGAGGGAAAAAGGCGCCTGCGACAAAGCGAACCCCCCAGAGGGGTGGCCCTTCCCACTCCTTCCAGATCCCGCAGCGGGAAGGTCAAACACGAGAACCACCGAGGGTCCGACTCCAGAGCCGCTCGGTCCCGCGCTCCCACGCATCCTACTCCCCCGACCTCCTCAGGGGCGCTCAACCTCCTCCGGCGGGGTCCCCAGCACCCCGCGGGCGCCGTCGTCTGCCGAGCCGGCTCCCCAACTGCCCCCCGCCCCCACAACGGAGTCCACCCGCGGCGGCCCCCGAGCGCGCCCCTCCCGGCCCGCGCTTCCTCCTCCCAACGGCGGGCCCGGGACGCGGCAGGCGGGAGGAAGCTCCGCACCCGGCCTCGCCAGCCCGGCCGGCCCGCCCGCCGCGCACTGACCGGCCAGAGAAAGCCCGTCCCGGCGGCGAGCGCAGCGCAGAACTCCTCGGTTTCCTTCCACCGCGCCGCCGCCGCCGCCGCCGCAGTCCGCGCCTTTTGTTGTCACGGGTTCTCCGGGCAACCGGCGAAGCCCGACGCCGACGCGCCCCCTCCCGGCCGGGCGTCACGCTGCGCCTTGGGCCCCGCCCCTCCCCGTCAAGCCCCGCCCCGCCCCACCCCACCAAAAGTTGTATGACATGACAGCAAGTTGATAGGACAAAAGCCTCAATGAACAACAGTAACAATTTAGATTTGCGAATTCCTAGGAAGGCTAACCAAAACATTTGTGGCGGAGGACTGTTTGCAGGAACTTAAAGATATGCCAGTCCCGGAGTCTAGTCCCATGATGAATAAAACCAAAGCTTGACCATGTGGACCTAAAAGGCCTCTAGAATTAGAAGAAAGCCAAAGTCTGGCTTGCATCAATGTTTTACTCCACTGATAAACAATGCAAATGAAAATGGTAAACAACCATTTTCACCTATTAAGTTGTCAACAACTTATTGTAATGTAATATCGGCAAGTGAGACAGATACTTTTACACATAATCCAACCTCTTGTCATCTCTCCCAAAAAAATAGAGATATTGACTATCATGTACAAATATGTCCATTATGGTGTTATTTATAATAGCAAAAACTTGGAAGTTACATATACGTTCAATGAAAGGGATTGATAAATTAACAATAGTACATTTATAAGAATATTATGTCCTCATTGAAATTCATGTTTACAGAAATTTGGTACAAGAAAATACAAATTAAAGATGCAAATAGTGTATAGTTTTCTTACCTGAAGAACTGGGATAAAAATCATCTCTACTTCATAGGGTTGTTTTGAAGTTTAAAAGGAGAAAATAATTGTAAAGCACACAGAACAGTAACTATTTAAAAGTTACTAGGTGGCTAGAATTATGATAATTTCCTCAAATACACATATAAAAAACATAAGACAGGGCCCTGGCCAGATAACTCGGTTAGAATGTCGTCCCAATACATTAAGTTTGAAAGTTTAATCTCCAGTCAGAGCACCTACAAGAATCAACTAATGCATAAATAAGTGAAACAACAAATCAATGTTTCTCTCTCTTCCCCCCCTCTCTAAAAACCAATCAATAAAAAAAAACAACCACAAGGTAGTAAAACTATTCAACAAAATTATAACACTCACCAACACTAAATCAAAGTTCATTTTTAAAATTTTTTATTTGGGTGACATCCTATATAACAAAAGCCCAGTGATGCTTATGGCAGGATGACCAGAACAACCAGTCGCTATGGCACGCACCGACCACCAGGGGACAGACGCTTAACGCAGGAGCTGCCCCCAGGTGGTCAGTGCATTCCCACAGTGGGAGCACCGCTCTGCCAAAAACCAGGCTGGCGCGTACAGCGGCGGTGGCAGGAGCCTCTCCCACCTCTGGGGCAGCACTAAGGAGCTGCGAGCCAAGTGGTAAGCAGCGAGGAGCAGGAGGGGGGTAAGGAGCAGGCAGGTGGTAAGGAGCGAGCAGGCAGGCAGTTAGGAGTGAGGGGTCCCGGATTGTGAGAGGGAAGTCTGACTGCTGGTTTAGGCCTGATCTAAATGGCAGTCAAGACATCCCCCCAGGGGTCCTGGATTGTGGGAGGGCACAGGCTGGGTTGAGGGACTCTCCACCCTGCATGAATTTCGTGAGTCAGGACTCGAGTTGGTTAATAAAATTATATAGGTTTCAATTAAAGGTCATTTTACAAATTGAATCAACTAAGGTATTGGTTCCAAGGAACAAAACCAATTCTGAATTATTTAAGAAAAAAATGACTTGTTTGAAAAGTTTATAATTAGCCCTAGCCAGTTTGGCTCAGTGGATAGAGTGTCAGGCTGAGGACTGAAGGGTCCCAGGTTTGATTCTGGTCAAGGGCATGTACCATGGTTGCAGGTTCCTTCCTGGCCCGGGCCCTGGTTGGGGCTCATGCAGGAGGCAACCAGTTGATGTGTTTCTCTCACATCAGTGTTTCTCTCTGTCTTTCCCTCTCTCTTCCACTCTCCCTAAAAATCAATGGAAAAATATCCTTCGGGCGGGGGGGGGGGGATTTAAAAAGAAAAAAGAAAGAAAAAAAAAATATATATATATATATATATATATATATATATATATCCTATCTAATAAAAGAGAAACATGGTAATTAGCATACAACTGCTACCCTTCCCATTGGCTAATCAGGGCAATATGCAAATTACTGCCAGCCAAGACAGCGGCCGGCAACCAGGCAGCTTAAAGCGAACATGAGGCTTGCTTGCTTCAGTGACGGAGGACTCCAACGTTCCCCGCCTGCCGCTGCCGGCCTCTGAGCTGCAACTCTAAGCAACTATGTTACAAATATAGAAGCTAAACAAAACCCCAGAAACCTGCTTTAGTCTGCCAGGCTTCAGCCAGCAGGATCGCAACATTGTTTCAAATACAGAAGGTAAACAAAGGCCAGAAACCTGCTTTCAGCAGTGGGGGCCTAAGAGCTGGAGCCTCAGAGCTAAAGCTGGCCCAGAATAAAAAAGAAAAAGAAAAAAAGGAGCGGTTGGGAGCTTCAGTCACCCACCAGCCTGAAAACAGCCCTCAGCCCCTCACCCAGACTGGCCAGGCAACCCAGTGGAGACCCCCACCCTGAAGGGTGTGTGACCAGCTGCAAACAGCCATCATCCCCTCATCCAGGCTGGCCAGGCACCCCAGTGGGGACCCCCACCCTGATCCAGCACACCCTGCAGGGCAAACCAGCCGGCCCCCACCCATGTACCAGGCCTCTATCTTATATAGTAAAAGGGTAATATGCCTCCCGGCACCGGGATCAGCATGACAGGGGGCAGCGCCTTAACCCCCTGATTGCCCTGTGGCTCTGTGTGTGACAGGGGGCAGGGCCACAACCTCCCTATCGGCCCTGCTCTGTTCGTGACAGGGGAAGGCGCCCCAACATCCTGATCAGCCCTGCTCTGTGCCTGATAGGGGGGAGCTCCCCAACCCCCTGATTGCTCTGTGGCTCTGTGTGTGATAGGGTGCGGCGCCCCAACCCCCTACTCTGTGAGTGACAGGGTGCGGCGTCCCAACCCCACCCCCCGCGCCCCCTCACGGACCCTGCTCTGTGTGTGATGGGGTAGAGCCATAACCTCCCCATCAGCCCTGCCCTGAGTGTGACAGTGGCGGCGCCCCAACCCCCTGATCGGCCCTGCTCTGTGGGTGATAGAGGGCGATGCCCCAACCGCCCCCCCCCCCCACGCGTCCTGCTCTGTGTGTGACGGGGTAGAGCCATAACCTCCCCATTGGCCCAGCCCTGAGTGTGACAGGGTGTGGCGCCCCAACCCCCTGATCCACCCTGCTCTGTGTGTGACAGGGGGCAGTGCCCCAACTCCCCTATCGGCCCTACTCTGTGAGTGACAGAGGGGAGCTCCCCAACCCCCTGATTGACCCTGCTCTGTGCGTGACAGGGGGCAGCGCCCCAACCCCCTGATTGGCCCTGCTCTGTACGTGACAGGGGGTGGCACCGCAACCTGCCCATTGACCCTGCCTTGAGTGTGACAGGGGGCGGTGCCCCAACCGCCCAATCAGCCCTACCCTGAGCATGACTGAGGGTGGCATTGCAACCTTCCGATCCGCCCTGCTCTGTGCATGACAGGCACGGCGCCCCAACTCCCCAATCAGCCCTGCTCTGAGTCCAACCAGGGGCTGCACCTAGGGATTGGGCCTGCCCTCTGCCACCCGGGAGCAGGCCTAAGCCAGCAGGTCGTTATCTCCCGAGGGGTCCCAGACTGCGAGAGGGCACAGGCCGGGCTGAGGGAACCCTCCTTCCCCCAAGTGCATAAATTTTTGTGCACCCTCTAGTATATATATATTCATGTGACTTGAAATGAAATGTGAAAAGTTATGTTTTAGAATCTATGAAATAGAACATACTCCTATGTATTCATTAGTTTATTTAAAGGAGACCCCTATTCTGTTGCATCAATTAATATATTCCTGCACCAATAACATGCTGCTTTAATTATTATAACTTTCTTGTATATTTTGCTATATAATAGGGCCAAGCCCTTCCATGTTGTTCTAAGTTTTCTTAGCTATTCTTGACATTTGTTTTCCTAAAGAACTTTCGAATCAGTTTGACAATTTTCAGAAGAAAGTTCCGTTGAGAGTTTTAAAATTGGGATTGCATTTAATTTTTTAAAATTTATAAGTACATTGTTTTTATAAACATAAAGGACAACTTTAAAAAATAAGAACTTCAATGGCTCTTTATGATAAAGTCCAATCTTCTGACATGGCATACAAGGCCTTCCAGATTCTATTTTTGCCTAGGTTTCTAGACTTATCCCTGCTATTTATCTCACATTTTATTCTTCAGTATCAGCAGAGACCATATATTATTTTTTTAATAGTCTGGCAGTTCCTTTTTTAAATATGCTTTTATTTATTTTAGAGAGAGGGAGAGGAAGAGGTAGAAACATCAATGCATCAACATCAATCGGCTGCCTCCTGTGTGCCCCCTGTTGGGGATCAATCCTGAAACCTGGGCATGTGCCCTGATCTGGAATAGAACCAGTGGCTTCTTGGTGCATGGGTTGATATTCAACCACTGAGCCACACCAGCTGGACTATTATTTAGTTTTATGACCCCATTGTTGAACCATCAGTATTTAATATATAGTAAATATTAAGCTCATTGCATAGATTCAATAAATGTTTATGAAACATTTAAAAACAGGAAACAAAAAATAAATAAAAACATACCTGCAGTGTGTATTCAGTCACTTCTTTGCTTACTGATAGTTTTATACATCGGGCCACACCCCACTGCCCATCTTTTAAAAGTCATTTTAAACTGAGCATCTAAACCTACCAAAACTTTAATTTGAAAGACATGAGTTAATAAGTTATAATATTACTAGAGGCCCATTGCACGAAGATTCACGCAATAGGCCTTCCTTCCCCTGGCTGCCAGCACCGGTTTTCCTCTGAAACTCAGGCCTTTGGTCCGGCCGCAGCAGAGAAGCCACGCCTCTTCGGTCTTCAGTCTTCACTCGGGCCGGAGCCTTTAGTCTTCGCTCCATGCCTGTTTATGCAAATTAGCCTGCCATCTTTTTGGGTCAATTTGCATACTCATCCTGATTGGCTGGTGGTTGTAGCAGAGTGATGACCAATTTACATACTTCTCTTTTATTAGTGTAGATGGCCTAATAGAGTATTGTTTTGTTTTGTGTTTTTTTTTTAATATATTTTATTGATTTTTTACAGAGAGGAAGGGAGAGAGATAGAGAGTTAGAGACATCGATGAGAGAGAAACATCAATCAGCTGCCTCCTGCACATCTCCCACTGGGGGATGTGCCCGCAACCCAGGTACATGCCCTTGACCGGAATCGAACCTGGGACCTTTCAGTCCGCAGGCCGACGCTCTATCCACTGAGCCAAACCGGTTTCGGCATAGCTCCTTCTTAGATTACAGAACAATTGGAACAATTAGTCTACATCATAAAGAAGCAGCTTAGAAAAAAATAACCAACTTCACCAACATAAAACCAGTTATACTTGTCAAAACACTTGGACTTTCTATATATCCAGATAACTTTAAAGTTTTCATTTCTTCTGTATTTGATTTTGTGTGATAGATTCAAAAGTGTCAGATTTCTTTTTTCTGGTTTTACAACCAGTCTAAACAAAACATCCCTTTTGCCCTAGCCCGTTTGGCTCTGGATAGAGTGCTGGCCTGCAGACTAAAGGGTCCCGGGCTCGATTCCGGTCAAGGGCACTGTGTTGGTTGCAGGCTCCTCCCCAGCCCAGGCCTGGTCAGGGCACGTGCAGGAGGCAACCAGTCGATGTGTTTCTCTCACATCGGTGTTTCTGTCTTTCCCTTTCTCTTCCACTCTGTAAAATCAATGGAAAAATATCCTTGGGTGAGGATTCAAAACAAAACAAAAAAAACAGCCCCTTTGGTTTGCATTCTGTTTTCTGAGAAACACTGGGAAGCAGGCTATCAGGCTGGTACTTTCTGTGATTTATGAAAATATTCCAAATTAAAGGAATTTGCATTTCCTTTAACATTTTTTTCTCTATAGCCACACCCTTTTTTTAAAAATTTTTTTAATTAGATCTTTATTGTTCAGATTATTACATTTGTTCCTCTTTTTTCCCCCCCATAACTCCCCTGCTCCCAGTTCCCGCCTCACCCTCCACCCTCACTCCCCATCCACTGTCCTCATCCATAGGTGCATGATTTTTGTCCAGTCTCTTCCCGAATCTCCCACACCCCTTTCCCCCCCAAGAATAGTCAGTCCATTCCCTTTCTATGTCCCTGATTCTATTATGATCACCAGATTATTTATTCACTTGATTCTTAGATTCTCTTGTTGATAGATGCATGTTTGTTGTTCATAATTTGTATCTTTACCTTTTTCTTCTTCTTCCTCTTCTTTTTTTTTTTATTGATTAAGATATTACATATGTGTACCCTCTACCCCCCCCCCCCCCGGTCATCCCCTCACTCCCCCGTTGTCCGTGTCCATTGGTTAGTCCTATATGCTTGCATATAAGTCCTTTGGTTGATCCTTCCCCCTTGCCCCCACCCTCCCCTACCTTCCCTCCAAGGCCCGACAGTCCAATCAAAGCCTCTCCGTCTCTGGATCAGTCCTTGTTCATCAGTTTATGTTGTTCATTATATTCCACAAATAAGTGAGATCTTGTGGTATTTATCCGCTCTCCAGTTCCATCCATGCTGTGGCAAATGGTAAGAGTTCCTTTTTCTTCTTCCTCTTCTTAAAGAATACCTTTCAGCATTTCATATAATGCTGGTTTGGTGGTGATGAACTCCTTTAGCTTTTCCTTATCTGTGAAGCTCTTTATCTGACCTTCAATTCTGAATGATAACTTTGCTGGATAAAGTAATCTTGGTTGTAGGTTCTTGGTATTCATCACTTTGAATATTTCTTGCCACTCTCTTCTGGCCTGCATGGTTTCTGTTGAGAAATCAGCTGACAGTCGGATGGGTACTCCCTTGTAGGTAACTGACTGTCTTTCTCTTGCTGCTTTTAAGATTCTCTCCTTATCTTTTGCTCTTGGCATTTTAATTATGATGTGTCTTGGTGTGGTCCTCTTTGGATTCCTTTTGTTTGGGGTTCTCTGCGCTTCTTGGACTTGTAGGTCCATTTCTTTCACCAGGTGGGGGAAGTTTTCTGTCATTATTTCTTCAAAAAGGTTTTCAATATCTTGCCCTCTCTCTCCTTCTGGTACCCCTATAATTCTGATGTTGGTACGCTTGAAGTTGTCCCAGAGGTTCCTTACACTATCTTCATACTTTTCGAATCTCTTTTCTTTTTTCTTTTTCGGTTGGGTATTTTTTGTTTCTTTGTATTTCAAATCTTTGACTTGATTCTTGGGATCCTCTTGTCTGCTGTTGGATCTCTGTAAAATATTCTTTATTTCAGTCAGTGTATGCTTAATTTCTAGTTGGTCCTTTTTCATGTCCTCCATGGTCTCACTATACTCCTTGAGGGATTCATTAAATTTATCGGCGGTTTCCATAAAATTCTTGACAAACCTTATAAACGTGGCCTTGAACTCTATATCCAGTCGTCTGTCCTCCTCCGTTTCTGACAATTGTGACCTGTTTCTCTGTCTCCGCATTTTGGCTGCTTCCCTGTGTTGATAGAGTGTCCCTGCGCGCCAGGTGTCCTGTAGGGCCCAGTAGCTCAGCCTCCCCAGTTACCTGGGGTGGACACTCTTGGTGCACTCTTGGTGCCTTGGTTGTTGTAGGATCACTGGGAGGAATTGACCTCCAGGCCAATTGGCTGTGGGAAGCAGCTGTGTCTGAAGTGGGAGAATGGTCCCCCTCTGACCACTGGGTACAGTGGCTCCTGGATCTAAGGAGGTGCTAATTCAGCCCCTGCCTGAGGCCTCACAGCCGGGCCACGAAGAGGCTCAGCTGTGAAGCAATGCAAGCCGCTGCGGGGCCTTGGGCCTTCTCTTGGAAGTTCCGGGTCTGGCTGGCCCGGCTGCAGTTAGGTAATTATCAGGTTGCAAAGGGCCGGGGCATTCACATGCAAAAGCCTCTGCCGCAGCCTGGGTGGGGTGGGGTCTCAGGGAGTCAAAAGGCCGGAGAAAGAAGCAATGGCTGATTCTCCACGCCCGGAGTCTCGCGTCTCAGTGTCCCGGTAACGGCTGCAAGCACCTCTGAGGGAAATCCGCCCTCAAGTTCGCCCGCTGCCGCCTGAGAGAGCAGCCTCTCCCCGTATGTGTCCTGCGTCCCCAGAGACTTCCCAGAACCGGAGATCAGAGCAGTCGGGAGCTTGTGATTCAAAAAGACAGCCGCGTCCTCAGGTGCCACCCCCTTTCCGCGCGCGCCAGCCGCCGCCGTACCTCTGCACTCAGCCTCCACAGCTCCTCTGGCTCTCAGCGTGCTTTTCTTGTCTTCTAGTTGTAGAAATTACACTCAGCCAGCCTTCCTGTTTTTCTGGACGATGTTTGCTCCGTCCTTTGGGATAATTTTCAATTGCTGTGGGAGGCGACTATTTCCCGGTGTTTATCTATGCCGCCATCTTAGTTTCTCCCTTCTTCCTCTTCTTAAAGGATACCTTTCAGCATTTCATATAATACTGATTTGGTGGTGATGAACTCCTTTAGCTTTTCCTTATCTGTGAGGCTCTTTATGACCTTCAGTTCTGAATGATAGCTTTGCTGGATAAAGTAATCTTGATTGTAGGTTCTTGGTATTCATCACTTTGAATATTTCTTGCCACTCCCTTCTGGCCTGCAAAGTTTCTGTTGAGAAATCAGCTGACAGTCGTATGGGTATTCCCTTGTAGGTAACTGAGTTTCTTTCTCTTGCTGCTTTTAAGATTCTCTCTTTGTCTTTTGCTCTTGGCATTTTAATTATGATGTGTCTTGGTGTGGTCCTCTTTGGATTCCTTTTGTTTGGAGTTCTCTGCACTTCCTGGACCTGTAAGTCTATTTCTTTCACCAGGTGGGGGAAGTTTTCTGTCATTATTTCTTCAAATAGGTTTTCAATATCTTGCTCTCTCTCATCTTCTGGCACCCCTATAATTCGGATGTTGGTACGCTTGAAGTTGTCCCAGAGGCTCCTTACACTATCTTCGTATTTTCGGATTCTTTTTTCATTTTGCTTTTCCGGTTGGGTGTTTTTTGCTTCTTCGCATTTCAAATCTTTGCCTTGATTCTTGCACTCCTCTGGTCTGCTTTTGGGAGTCTGTATAGTATTCGTTATTTCAGTCCGTGTATGCTTAATTTCTAGTTGGTTCTTTATCATAACATCGAGGGTCTCATTAGATTTCTTGAGGATCTCACTACATTTATCGGCAGCTTCTAGACAGTTCTTAAGAGACCTTAAAAGTATGGTTCTGCCGAAACCAGTTTGGCTCAGTGGATGGAGCATCGGCTTGAGGACTGAAGGGTCCCGGGTTCGATTCCAGTCAAGGGCGTGTACCTGGGTTGCGGGCATATCCCCAGTGGGAGATGTGCGGGAGGCAGCTGATTGATGTTTCTCTCTCGTCGATGTTTCTGACTCTCTATCTCTCTCTCCCTTCCTCTCTGTAAAAAATCAATAAAATATATTAAAAAAAAAATGTGGTTCTGAACTCAATATCCTCCATTGACAGTTTTGTCCTGTTTCTTTGTCTCCGCATTTTTTATGCTTTCTTGGTGCACCCCCTAGTGGTCTTTGTGTGCAGTCTTGTTGTAGTTAAGCCTTGATTGTTGTCGGCAATACCGGGGGTGGTTTGACCTCCAGGCTAACTGCCTATTAGAGTCCGCTGTGTCTGCAGTGGGAGAGCTTCTGTGCTGGATCTCTAGGGCGATGCTAATCTAGCGTTTGCCTGAGGCTATCCGGCAAATGGCTCTGCGCAGGGCTTGGGCAGGGCGGGTCCCCGGGGATCTACAGGGCGGGCTGGAGCGAGCAGTTATGGCTGCTCTCAGTCCCGTCCCTAGGGGCTCTGCCTCAAAGAGTCCCAGCAACCGCTGCAAACCTCGGAGAGAAAGCTGCCTTCGAGTTCCGACCGATGCCAGACAGTCCCGCTTCTCCCGTTTGAGTCTGGGTCCTCAGAGACTCGCCTGGATCTGGAGCTCAGAGTCTGAAACTCCCTCCCGATTGAAAACAACAACCGCGCCCTCCGCCGCCAGCCCGCTCTGCGTGCACTCCGCACCTTAGTATTTCACTTCAGCACTGCGCCTCCTCTGAGTCTGGGTATGATATTCTCTTTCCTCCTAGTTGTAGAATTTCCACTCAGCCAGCCTTCCTGTGGTTCTGGATGATGTCCGTTCCGTCTTTTAGTTGTTTTTTGAAGTGGTTGTTCGAGGCAGCAATCTCTGGTGTTAACCTATGCTGCCATCTTGGTTTTTTTTTTTTTTGTCTTTAACTTTCTACACAATGCCTACCTCTTTCTTCCCTTTCCTTCCCTTCCCTTCCTCTCAGTTTATTTGCTCAAATTGAGATCCAAACATGGTCCATATGTAATATTTGTTGGATATGCCCCTTAATTCTTCTTTTAAGCAATAACAGTTACCCTCGACCTTTATGAAAATTGTGGTAAAATACACATTACATAAAATTTACCATCTTAACCATTTTTAAAAATTCTTTATTATTTAAAGTATTACATATGTCTCCTTTTTCCCCCATTGACCTCTCCCCAGCCCCTCCCCCCACCCCCATTTTAACCATTTTTAATCATGCAGTTCAGTACTGTTAAGTGCATTCTCATTGTTATGCAACCGATCTCCAGAACTCTTATCTTGAAAACCTGAAACTCTATACCCTTAAGTTAAACAATTCCCCATCCCCCCCCGCCCCCCCCCCCCCCCCCCCCGGTCCCTGACAACCACCATTGTAGTTTTATCTCTAGGGATTTGATTACTCTAGGTATTTCATATAGGGAATGATACAGTATTTGTCCTTTTGTGACTGGCTTATTTCATTTAGCACAATGTCCTAAAGGTTCATCCATGTGGTGACTACAGCTTTCTGTTGTCTTTTAACTTGTTTCTCTATTCCCTACATTTTCTGTAAATTAGTTAGGTCAACTCTTGATTAGATTCGGATTCAATTTCTCTGCCAAGAATAATTCATAAATGGGGTTGTGTACTTCCTATTGCAACACACCAGCAGGCACAAAATGTCTGCATATCCCACTTTTGGTGATGTTTAGATTATTGGTGAGTTCAGGTACATTCAGCCTAATCCACCCATTAAAAAAGTTCCCATCAACATTTTACTTAATAGTTTTAACAGCCATTGGTCAATAAATCTGGTCATTTTCCAGATCTATTAATTCATTAGGCATTCCAAAATGGTTATTTTCTAATTCCAATATTCCTTTTTGCATTTATTAGCTGAAATTATTCTATAGAAAAGAGCTTTCCCTCCATCAGATTATCCTGAAATGCAGTTAGTATAGAAATAGCAGGATACATATTTGATTTTTCCCCCTTTTAGTTATTGATTTTGAGAATAATGAATTGATCAACCAATGGAGTTTCTTTTCTTGGAGATGAACTCATAGATTTTTGCTTTCCAAATACTACTATTTTCATTCCTCAAAGTAAGTATATCTAGACTTATTAAATACCATTTGACCTATTGTTTTTTTTTTCATTTTAACTCAGGCATCATCAGTTATTGAGCCTTAATAATTGAATTCCATTCCTGCAACCAACCCTGAGAATGTCAAAATAGGAATGGTAAAAGAGTTACTAAGTTTCCCCCCACACAGAAAATTGATTAGTTCTTTCCTTAAATTGAATTAGTTCTTTCATTGAACCAACTCAGACTGTAGCCTTACGTTTTTCCTAGCTCTTCTTCAGCAGTTCCCACCTTGAAATGATCCCCACCTGCCAAAATATTCTGAACATACAAAAGTACAGAAGACAAGGTTGTTTGGGCTGCTGGTCATCCCTTCTTTTCTATGAGCAAATCTCCTCTATTTCTTTAAAAACTGCCCCTGCTCCACTTCATAGGCCAGCCAAGTATGTGGCCTTTGCCCCAGGCCATAGCAAAGGCCAGAGTGGCAGGTGCGGAGGTGCATGGGGCACCTGAGACTCAAACCAGGCTCATAAGCAAAATCCGATTCTTGCTTGAGCTATTGGCAAAAAAAATTGCATTCTGTTGTCTGGATTCATTACCTATTAGTTATCTCTTCAAACAGAGCAAAAGAAATATAAGGTATGGTGTCTGGGCATGGCTAAGGCCAGCTCTTTCCCTGGATTTACCCTTTTTTTTTTTTTTATCATTACATGTCCTTTTTCAATAAGCTAATTTCATTCCAGGTTTTTTTTCCCACTAAAAACTAAAATATTCTCCCTGTTCCTACAACCAGAGCCTATAAAAAGAACCAACTACGTGCAAAAACAAAAACAAAAATATCCTAACCCAAAGAAATAAAAACAGAAAAGAAGGAATGTAGTGCATGAGAAGAGAAACTTAGATGAACGCCACAATAATATATTTCTTCAAATTTCCAACTGCTTTAGTCAGTAAATTTTATATCTGAAAGGAATCTTGCAAGTGATTTAGTTGCACCATACATTTATTATTTGTGTGTGTGTGTGTGTGTGTTTAAAATGTATTTTTTCATTGATTGCAGAGAGGGAGAGATAGAAATACCAATGATGAGAGAGAATCATTGATTGGCTGTCTCCTGCATGCCCCCTACTAGGGGGGCAGGGGCAAATCGAGCCTGCAACCCAGGCATGTGTCCTTGACCGGAATGGAACCTGGGACCCTTTAGTCCGCAGGCCAGTGCTCTATCCACTGAGCCAAACTGGCTAGGGCCATTTATTAGTTTTTTATTTTACAGTCAATATCCCTGAGTTATTTTGCCATATTATTTATCTATACCTGTATTAGGGTTCTCCAGAGAAATAGAACCAATGGAATATGGAGAGAGATAATGATAGACATAGGTCTGTCTACCTATCTATCTATCTATCTATCTATCTATCCATTTAAAGAGAGTCAGAGAAACTTATTTTAAGGAATTAACTCACATGATTATGGGAGCTGGCAAGTCCAAAATCTGAAGGGCAGGCCAGCAAACTGGAAATTCAGATAAGAGTAGATGTTACAGTCTTCAGTCTAAACTCTGCAGGTCAGGCCGGCAAGTGGGAAACTCAAGCATGATTTCCATATTTCTAATTATTATGACAAGTTTCCAGCAGATGGTAGGAAAGTGCTTGGGGAAAGAACACCTTTTTGAGTCACACAGTCACAGGGAGCTGGGAGGGTAGATAATAACAAAAATCAAGATTAGAAAGAAGGTGGGGGTGAAAGTGGGGAGTAAGTGAGTGGCAGATAATGAGAGTTCTGAAATATAAAGCAAATAATCAAATTCATTGTAAACGTTTTAAAATTATATCTGGTCAATTCTATTTGAATGAAAGAATACATTTCGGGTTTAAGAAAAGTTTTTAAAATCTTTATTCAATTTCAATGTAGTTACATACTCTGAAAGAAAAATAAAACTGGACAGACAGATATCTTGAATTGAAATCATTATGTAAAAAATCCCACTGTCATTACCAATAAAAAGTTTAAAACAAGCTGTCAAGATTTTATAAGAGTAGCAGCAATTATATAGCAAAGACCTCACCCACCCCTGTCTCATATCTCATGATTAAGGTATACAGAAAATTATACATTGTGAAAAGATACCAACTAAATAGATGAAATACTGTCACTGAAGATTAATTATAAGACATGATTAATTTTAAGAAATCTGAGATTTAAAGCATTAAAGTTCCTTCACTATTTCTGTCATGTGTCCACAAAAAGGAAAAATAGTGTCAAACTAAATAAGCAGAAAAAGGATAACTTTGGGAATACAGAGTGATATGTCAGGAGAAAATTTTTAAAGTGAGACTGGGTAATCAGTGTTCTTGTTGCTGTAATCCTACCACTTTCTCTTAACATCAAAGTGAAATTTTATAAACAATTATGTGATATAAAAATGCAAGCAGTTTTCTTTGGGTCAATTTACGCTTTGGGTCAGTAATATATGCAACGTGTTCGATGAAATGGAATTCCTTTCATATCATCCCTGTGATCACGGGCATAGTCCCATAAGTAATAATCCAGAAGAATGGAATTGATCTCTTCACTCGTTTTTTCACCCTTTTTTTCAATAAGGTCCAGAAGACAATCCCGGATCAGCTCAACACACCAAAGTGAGCACCCTCTGATTTCTACTTCTTGCTTACTCCCATACGAGAGCATTTCTCCTGCAAGGGGAAAAACAGAGCAAGAAGCACCAACAGTCAATGATATGAAATCTACTCAGAACAGTACTATAGAACAAAACACAGTTTTAAAACTGTAAACCTCTGACTTTATTTATTTTTGGTAATTTAAACTATTTCTAAACTCAGGCATTAATTCAAAATTGCAAGTTAAGTTCCACAAGGATATGGATGATGTCTGGCTTGTTTGTCTCAATATTCCTAGGACCTAGCATGGCAACTTGCACATACTAGCCCCCAATAAACATATATTTTTTTAAAATATATTTTATTGATTTTTACAGAGAGGAAGGGAGAGAGATAGTTAGAAACATCGATGAGAGAGAAACATCGATCAGCCGCCTCCTGCACATCCCTCCCGGGGATGTGCCCGCAACCCAGGTACATGCCCTTGACCGGAATCGAACCTGGGACCCCTCAGTCCGCAGGCTGACGCTCTATCCACTGAGCCAAACCGGTTTCGGCGCCCAATAAATATTTACTAAAAGAAATATTATAAGAGTCAGAGGTTTGATTTTCATATGAAATCTCCTGTCAAGTGTTGATAACTAATAAAAATTGCTTAAAACACTCTTCAGCCGAAACCGGTTTGGCTCAGTGGATAGAGCGTCGGACTGCAGACTGAAGGGTCCCAGGTTCGATTCCGGTCAAGGGCATGTACCTGGGTTGCGGGCATATCCCCAGTAGGAGATGTGCAGGAGGCAGCTGATCGATGTTTCTCTCTCATCAATGTTTCTAACTCTCTATCCCTCTCCCTTCCTCTCTGTAAAAAATCAATAAAATATATTACAAAACAAAACAAAACAAAAAAACACTCTTCGGGCTGAACACATCTATAGGCCTCTTACACAGATCTTCACAGTACCTGATAAGCACAATGATCCAATGAGACTTAGGAAAAATGCCCCAGCCCCACTAGGTTCCACTCTGTCACCTGGGATCTTAAGTAATGTTACTTATGTCCCATCTACCCATCTCTCCCAAGGGCTTAGCCACTGGTGACTGGGAAAGAACAGACACTAGCTGAGCCCCTCCATTTCCTTATTTTGCTCCAGGTGCCAGCATACAAATCCACCCCTTCCTCTTCATTCTCTTGTTTATCAATTCTCCCAAACTTGACTATCAACTTGCCAGAATTCTCAAATCAACCACAACAGTGATCTTGGAGGCAGATACCACCACCCAAGAAGAGTCATTCGATGAGTCCACTACCACAGCTGACAGCTTGACTGCCACCTTGACCCACAGGCATCCAGTTAAGCAGCACCCAGACTCCTGACACACAGAAACCGTAAGATGATAAGTGTCTTGTTTTAAGTCACTAAATTTTAGCATATTTTGTTACCCCCCCAATAAGTAACTGTAGGTTGTACTGTGTTCTCCAAAAAGAGACCAGTCAAGTCAAACTCTTGGTACCTGTGAATGTGGTCTTATCTATAAATAGGCTCTTTGCAGATGTAATCATATTAAGATGAGGTTACACAGGATTAGGGTGGGTCTCATATACCATGACTGGTGTCCTTGTAAGAAAAGGAGCAGATACAAAGAGAGGAGACACCCAGGGAAGGCCATACTTGAAGTGATGTAGCTACAAGCCAAAAAGTGCAAAGACTTATTGGGAGCCACCAAAAGCTAGAAAGAGGTAAGGAAGGATTCTTCCTGAGAGCCTTCAGAGGGATTCAGACTTAACTTCCACAGCTGTGAGAGAATAAATTTCTGTGGTTTTAAGGCATCCAGTTTGTGGTAATTTTGCATGTCAGCCTTATGAGACTAATACAGTGGGAAAGGACATGGATTTTTGAAAGAGAAAAAAGTGAAACCATTTGAGAGGAATGACAAACATATAGAGTCAGGGAAGGGAACGTAGCCAACATATTAGGCCTAAAACTCAACCCTAGAATCACAGTGAAGAATCGAAATCTAGCCAAATTGCATTGTCAGTCTTTATAATTAGCTAAACATATATATATATGCCTTTGGTTAAGAGATGGGTTAAAGATAAAATAAACAAAAATCTGGGTAGGCTTTCCAAGGACTCTCCTGGAGATATCCTGAAAAGAGGAGAGTAAAAGAAATTTAAGTGCAGTACATCCTCAAGTTTGGAGGCAGACTCATTAGAGGTCAGTTAAGGAAATTTCTACCTCATCTAATCAAGCAACCTGATTTTAGATTTCACTTAAGATATTTTTTTTTCAGTACATATACCTTTACATTTATAGTTTCTGTTTCTCCTCTAGTTTTCTAATAAAGTACTTTTCAGGGGAAAAAATCCAACTTTGTTTAAACAAACTAGGGGCAAAGATATTTGTTCACCCTATACCAAACTGGTAAGGATAGCAGTCTTCTTTTAGGAGCTGGACAAAATGAAGGCAGTAACAGCTGCAGATGCACATCTGGAAAAGAGCATCTGGAGACGATGAGGATGGCAGGGGAAAGTTCAGACAACTCTGTCCAACTATATTGGATGGATCCCTTCTAACCGGGGTTTTTTTTCACAGTAGCAGAGACAATTGGATACTATAAAAATTCAAGAGAAGGAGATGGACAAATCATGAAGAGTCAGGAAAAGCTATGTGGAAGAGGTAGCACTGGAGCTAAGCCTTTGTGGATGTGTAGGATTTTAACTGAAAAAAGAAAATTTGAATTTGGGTGAGGAAAACCAGGCAAGAAAATGTTTAGAGATAGGAATGAGCGGCATATACATTGGCCAAAAAAAAGATCAGCTGACTATGTCTGTATGCAAAGGAAGCCCTGACTGCTAACAGTTGTCCCTTTTAAAGGTATCCAATAATGACCCGGGACATGAGCATTATGACATAAAATGGCTTGTTATTTTTCAAATGAGGAAACAGAGAGACAAAGTGGATTGCCCAAGGCAGCATTAAAGCCTGGAAGAAGCAACCACAGGAATAATGGTGCCTTTATATTCTGTATTATTCTTGAGTGATTAAAATCTACTTCACAAGTGAAAATTATGCAACATAAAAATGACTTTCTTTTAAAAATAAAGAAAAAAGTAGCTGAAAATACAGCACCCAAAAGAGAAATTAACATTAAAATTTTACAATATAATTATTTTCCTTACACAAAGAAATGTTTAAGAAACAAAAAGCTGCCAAAACCAGTTTGGCTCAGTGGATAGAGCGTCGGCCTGCGGACTGAGGGGTTCCAGGTTCCATTCCGGTCAGGGGCATGTACCTGGGTTGCGGGCACATCCCCAGTGGGAGATGTGCAGGAGGCAGCTGATCGATGTTTCTCTCCCATCGATGTTTCTAACTCTCTATCTCTCTCCCTTCCTCTCTGTAAAAAATCAATAAAATATATTAAAAAAAAAAAAGATCTGTTTAAAAAAAAAAACAAAAACAAAAAGCCAATTTTCTCACAAACACAATTATTTGTACTCTTATATTATAATAAGGCTTCCACTCTTGAGAATCAATAATCAAATCCAATAATGGTAAATAAACAAACCTAGAAAAGTGAGTGACTGGAGCATTTGAAATCTTGCTTCCTGGCATGTCACCAGTTTGGCTCAAGTAAACAAATAAATTCATACAAATAAAAATTTAAAAAGAAAGAAAACTGAGTGACTTGTGCAAGATAACCCAGTGGCAGACCTTGAAGCCTCCAAACTAAAAATCCACTTCATATTACCTCTCATCCCCTATTTTATTTCACATTGTAGTGTGCTCTTTGGCTTAATACTCCTCAAATACTACACTTGATGAACTGTCTTAGTGTTGCACACCTTCATGTAATAGAAATTTAGATTTCACTCTATTATGATGCTCTAAAATGGTATCTTGAATAGTGCAATTTCCCACAATATCTATATTCCATAGTATAACAACAAAAAGCAATTTTCTCCATATTTTAATTGCCCTTGCATTTTTTCTTTACGTATATTTTTAATAATAAGTATTTCTTTTTTCTAAGGAAAGGAGACCTTTTGTGAAAGAAACTAGAGACTCAGTAATAACTCACAGTATAACAAAGAATGTCTTAATTAAGCTGACAAACCTTTGAGAAGCTTCTCCAGTAGTCCTTCAGAGTATTTCAGGGCTCCCAGGTGAGCAAGTACCTGAGGTAATCTATAGTCAGCAAACATGGTAATGCTGGAGATGTCCTTAAAGCAACCGTCTCCTTCTCCTTCTAACACACTCCACGTATCTGCCACAAGGATTTGGGCCCGTTTGTAAAAAGAAATTCTTTTCCCCTGATGAGTGAAGAGAATATAAATGTTACCTGAGTATCTCAAAGCTTTATGAAATGCTATAAAAAAAAAAAAAAGACATGTTGAAAATATTTTTCAAGGGAAGAATAATCTTACTCTGTTGGTAATAGATCTTTTATAAAAAAAAAAAAAAAGGGTGGGGGGTAATAAATATTAAATTACCTCTATCACTCCAAAATAACTTCCTATATTTTTCAAGGCACATAAAATACAGCTTATATAATCATGATACTATTTAGTGTTCTTTTTCAATAGCATTACTTCACGTACATATTTCTGTGTCACTATAATCGACCTACTTATTATTTTTAATAGCTAGATAGTATTTCTTTAGAGAGTTTATATATGTTTTTCTAATTGTAACATAATTCACATTAATTGTATAAATATAGAAAGGTATAAAGAAGAAAATAATCATCCCTAAACTCGAGAATCACAACGTTCATTTTTGCCTGTTTCCTTTCAGATACTATGATTAACTTATTCACAGATAAAGACATAATTGACCAACAGCTAGAATTTGTCTGTCACTTTTGGAAATGGTCAAAGTTAATATGTAACAAAAGTAAACTACCAATTATATTTATACATGGAAGAAAAAAAATAGCCCTAGCCGGTTTGGCTCAGTGGATAGAGCATCAGCCTGTAGACTCAAGGGTCCCGGGTTCGATTTTGGTCAAGGGCATGTACCTTGGTTGCAGGCACATCCCCAGTGGGGAGTGTGCAGGAGGCAGCTGATCGATGCTTCTCTCTCATCGATGTTTCTAACTCTCTATCCCTCTACCTTCCTCTCTGTAAAAAATCAATAAAATATATTTAAAAAAAGAAAAAAAGAAAAAAAATTAACTCAGCATTATAAGATAGTGGGTTATAATTTAACTCAAAAAAATTCTCTACAAATATAGGATGAGGCAAAAGTAGGTTTATAGTTGTTTGTTTGGAAAATAATACATTAATTAATAAGCAATAATACAAGAATAAACTCTGTGTTTCGTGTACTCACAACTATAAACCTACTTTTGCCCCCCTTTATATTCAAATGGACCCAGGAACTGGATCCATTTCTTGAAAAACAAGGCTGAAATGATGTACTTTGAAGACAAATCTCAAAGTAACCTCTGCATTAGCAAAATGGTTAGTTAAAACAGAATGAAGTTCAACAGTAAGCTAACCTATGGACTCTTTTCTAAGAACTGTCTCTGCCCATCCACACACCCTGAAAGCCACATCCAAACGGTCACAATCCCTGCCAGTTCAATCAGTCCTTGCACATAAGTTTTAGAACTGGAACTGAGAAAGTCTCTCTCTCTCCCTCTCTCTCCTCTCCTCTCCCTCCTCCCCCTCCCGTGCTGAAGCAATAAGATGCAAAGTTCATGGACCTCCATGGAAAAAGCTGGTCAACAGGAAGAGAAAAATGGAGTCAACAGAAGCTAAAAGGAGAAACCGAATCCTGTCGGCACTAAGCCCTTGATTGATCCCGGATGTGCCTTTCCAAAATACCTTCCAAAAATTCTTCTTTTTGATACATTTTTCAAGTTTTGTTTCTGTCATTTGCAAATAAAAGAATTTTTACATACACAATCAGGCCTCCTCTCACTTTATAGCTAACTATTATCTAAATAACCTAAGATAAACTAGTTAAACTTTCTTTTTCAACTGGTTCCTGCTGCAAAGGGACAATATGCCCCTTGTCCTTAGGCTCTAAAGAGCAATTTAATAAGCAATATTATTGGTAATTTTAGTTGCTGAAATGTGACTACAAAAGGGTAGCTTGAACATTTGACCTAAGTATTCATTAACTTAGGCAATAAATCAACAGATTTATATTATGTGAATCTGCTGAAGTTGCTTTCAATTCTTGTCACAGTTAAAATATACAGTGATAAGATTCTAAATTTTTACATACCTGGAACCGTATACAAAATGCTCACCATTTTAAAAGTAAATCTCTTTAAATTATTTTGTACCATAAAGCAATAATACTGTCAAAGTATTCTGTCCATGTAAAGGAAAATACATTATATATATACATATATATCAGAACTCTGCAAAAAATACTTTTTAATAGAGAATTATTTAAAAAATATTAAATAAAACAATTATTTAAATGTATTTAAATAAGTAGAGAATTTAATAAAATAACTATTTAAATATACTTAGAGAAAATTTAGTATACATTCTGATTTTCATCTAATGAAAGTAGATTTTTTGAAGTATTAAAAGGGCCTCTTTACCCCTAAGTGACAACATCATGTTCAAGGTTCAGTGTTGTATTTAGGTTTGAAACATTTTAAAAGGACAACCAAAAAATAAAAAGGACAACAAAAAAAGGACAAAAGAATTATGGGAATATACTGATTAGAAATCACTAGAGAAGTAATGTCTTTGAAACACTACTTAATTTGTTATATTCCTTGTCTACAAGAACAAACTTCAAAATTTAAATTTTTATTCTCAAAAAGGAGTTCCAGAAACTAACAGACTTGACAATGAAAAGATAAATCAAGATTTCTAAAATCCCCAACGAAAGCAACTCACCTCAAACTCAGTCACATCTCTGTAAGAGGGAAAGTTTTCAACTACCAGATGCATTAACTTCTGTGCACTTTTTTCACTTTTTCGGACACAGTTAAGGAAGGAGCCTTCAAATTTCTCAAGCAAGATTTTCCCGGTTTCATTGAGAATCCGATGCCTCTCTTCGATCAAAGGCATGGGCACATCCGTGTCAGAACGGAGGATATGCCGAACCTGATCCAGGGACACTGTGGCATAGTACGAAGCACTAGTGATTGGTATCCCTTGGGGAGAAAAGGAAACGCATAGGAACCATGTCATATTTTTATACTTATCAGACCCCTTTCTTTTACAACATAGTTAATATGAAACTAAATGAGTGTTGCAGGAATGAACTAAAAGTGGGTGAGTAATAGAAAACCAGACCAGGTGCCTCATTTTCTCTGGATTCATCTGTACTGTTTCATCCCCTTCTAACAACTGTAAAATTACATCAGGTGTATTTTGGCTGCGTCAAACGTGTTCTCTATCGGTCCCCTTTGTTCTTAGGATTGCACCAGACTGGCTTGGGTGCTTAGCTGCGACACTGATACCAGGATGAGCTCCCACTGAGTAAGGATGTTTAACGCCGGCCTCTTAGCGCACTTTTACTGTAAGCGGCGGGGCTGGCGAGGAGGAACTGCAGTTCGCCTTATTAGCACATGACTCCATCGCCCACCCCGCTCCTCGGGACCCTCCCGGGAAGCCGACGCCTCAAAGGCTGCGGGTCTGACGGCCCGAAGGGCACCCA
Source organism: Myotis nattereri (assembly GCF_964212035.1). Taxonomy (NCBI): domain Eukaryota; kingdom Metazoa; phylum Chordata; class Mammalia; order Chiroptera; family Vespertilionidae; genus Myotis; species Myotis nattereri. Next base: position 49,871,929 of record NC_138087.1, read on the forward strand.
CCTTCGTCCAGGGCTCTGTTGATGGCGGCGCACAGGGACCAGTACCCACTGTACGTCCTGCCCCGGTAGCCCACCAGACATTTGTGCTCCTCATGCTCCGACCAGAAGCTGAAGTTGAGTGTGTCTGCCACGAACACCCAGTTGACCGCGGCCTCGTCGGCCGCCTTGGGGTTCAGCTCATGAAGGGCCTTCCAGCCGCCCAGGCGCAGCTCGGGGCCCGCGGCCTTGGCGAGCAGCAGCTCGGCCACCCTCCGCACGCCTCCGCCGTCGATGGACACGTCTCGGCTGTTCTCAGCAATGAACTTGGCGGACTCCCGGGGAGGTAGGGGCCCGTCCATCCCGCCCCTCCCTTTGGGACTCGGGAACGACAGCCAAACTCTCTTTCCTCTGCGAGTCTCCCTCCCCACCCGCGGCGGGACCGCAGCCCTGCCTGGGGTCCGGCCCCTGCACTCACACTCACACACACACTCAGCGGGACCCCTGCCCTGCCTGGGTGCCGCCCCCTGCACACTCACCCACACACTCACACTCACGCACACACACAGCGGCACCGAGGGCCGAGGTCTCCGCAGGAACCGGTTCTCCTCTCTACGCGCTCCCTCCGCGGCGCACCTACGGAGATGCAGGGCCGAGCTCCCTGCCTCGCAGCCGCACTTCCGCGAAAGCGGCCCCGCCTACTCTCTCCGGGGCGCGCGCCCGGAGTCCGTTTCCGACTCTGCTGGTCCGGAAACACGCCCGGACGGCCTAGCGCGCGCCGGCCCGAGTCGCCCACCCTGCGCCGTGCGGCTGCGCCATTTTGTCCGAGGTCCCCCCTCCCGGCCTCCCTGCGGGCAGGCGGGTCTGAGGTTGGCTTCCAGGGCCACAGCCGCGACTCCAGTGGATGGACTGCCTTTCCTCCCCTTGGCTTCCGCCTCTCCTCTCCCCGAGGACGAGGTCTGGGCTGGACGCCCCGCATCCGGAGCCTGGGGCCGCGCCGAGTACACGGCCTTCGCTCTTGGTGCGCAGGGCCGAGCCACGCCCAGGCTGCGACCCGGGTCGAGGGTTCCCCATCCCTGTCCATGCCTCTTCTTTCTTTTCCTAAATTCCTGGCCCATTTGGAAGCCAAATAATCGGTTGGAACGTTTGGAGAAGTGAATGACGAAGCAAGTGTATTAAATCATGAAATTACCTGGAATTGTGCTTAAATACTGAATCTCATTTAGTGTTGGTCGTGGCAAAATGATCCATAATCCGCGTTTTGCAAGAAGCTGCGAGTTGAATCCTTGGTCACTGATCCCCAAGCCAAGGGCACTTTCTGCAAACCAAACTTATCAATCCATGTGAACTGGTACTGTTAAGTAATGACTTTACCAATGGGCCTACAGAGACAGAGGAAATCAGTATTACCTTACGGCCCCAAACTTTTTAAACAATACCTTTTAGGATGAGGAGAGAGGTATAAAAGTCAATTTCGTGATGATCCACATTTGTCTGGTGATGAAAAGTTAGTATAGAGGCATACTCTTTTTTCTCCTGAGATAAGCCACCATGGATAATATAAAATGTTTACACCTTTGAAAATCAACTATTTTAAAAAAATCAGTAGTCGCCATAACCGGTTTGGCTCTGGATAGAGCATCGGCCTGCGGACTGAAAGGCCCCAGGTTCGATTCTGGTCAAGGGTATGTACCTTGGTTGCAGGCACATCCCCAGTGAGAGATGTGCAGGAGGCGGCTGATCAATGTTCCTCTCTCATCGATGTTTCTAACTCTCTATCCCTCTCCCTTCCTCTCTGTAATAAATCAATAAAATATGTATATATTAAAAAAAAATCAGTAGTCATCTCTAGTTACTGACAGTAAAGAACCCCGAAATTTTTGGATGATTTGGAACTTGTAAGTTAGACAACTGCCTCTAGCGAAGCAGAACCTCATCTCCCCGGTTTCTTCATTTTGGCAAGAAAAAGGAACTTTAGTGACTTCACTGATTTACTGTTCCAGAAAAAGTCACTAGTACATCAGTATAGTTGTTGAATAAATGTACATCTTTGGGCTTGGAATTTTTCCTATGTACCCAAACAGTTCTAAGTTTTGGGAGTCAAAGAAGTTGATTAGCAAGAAAATCTAGCAATGTGCAAAAAAATCTAGGAAGCTAAATAATTTAAGCCATTTTCTCTCACAGACATACTGATTTTAAAAAATCAACAATTTGAATTCCTAATATGTTCAGGATTGAGTTAAAACTCTAGTATAAATAAGAGTAAAGCATACTTCACTCAAGAAACTTATTGTTGAGATAAAGCATAAACTGTGTGGGTGTTCTGTTTTGGCTTTTAAGCTTGTCTACAAGATGTTGGGAATACAAAAAGTGAGCTGTTTACATACTCAGCATCCTTTCCCTTCTCCCTTTCTAACAGAACCCTGCTGTTATTCAGGAATCCTTCCCTCCTACCCACAGTTGGTGTAGCTCAGCCTCCTAGTTTCCAGGGGTGGTCTGGACTGTTCTAAGGATAGTAGCACCCTCTTGCCAGGGACTGGATTAGGATCATGCATGTACCCCACTGCACCTCAATGAGTTTTAAGGATAGGTTTTCAGGATACTTTCAGGAAAATTTTTCCAGGGGAACTTCCAGAAGTGATCCACGCTCCCACTAGGCATGTTGAGCTGTGACATATGTCATGAAATTCCTACAGTGCTTATGATGGCAACCTGAATATATGAAGTCAATACACAGGGGAGGTAAAAAATATAGCAGAGAGCCCTAGCTGGTTTGGCTCAGTGGATAGAGTGTTGGCCTGTGGACTCAAGGGTCCCGGGTTCGATTCCGGTCAAGGGCACTTGCCCAGGTTACAGGCTCAGTCCCAGTGGGGGTGTGTGCAGGAGGCAGCCAATCGAAGATTCTCTCTTTTCATTATGTTTCTTTCCTTCTCCCTTCCTCTCTTAAATCAATAAAGATATATTAAAAAAAAAAAAAAGAATAGCAGAGAAATGGAACTGGGATAATGGGATCATGTCAACTCTTAGTTCTGTCCTACTTTTGGATCTCCAGTTATGTGAGTTCATAAACTTCCATATAGCTTAAAGCAGTTTTGAGTTGAATTCTCTACCTTACACAGGTAGCGAATATAGACATGGTATTTGACATGATGTGGTGAGAAAGGCAGACAATCAAATATCTGGGTAGGATTGTACTTCACACAACAGAAAACCAGACTATCATGACTAAACAAAAGGGATTGTTTTTCTCATTTAATAAATCTAGAGGTAGGCACTCCAGGGCTAGTGCAGTTATTTGAGAACTAGGTTCCTTGCTTTCAATAAGAAATATAAATGGGTATGGCCACTTTTTTAAAAAGAGAGATTTTATTTGTTTTTTTATATATCTTTATTGATTTCAGAGTGGAAGGGAGAGGACGAGGGAAATAGAAACATCAATGATGAGAGAATCATTGACTGGCTGCCTCCTGCACGAACCCTACTAAGGATCCAGCCCCCTTCACTGGAATTGAACCTGGGACCCCTTAGTCCACAGGCACATGCTCTGTTCACTGAGCCAAACTGGCTAGGGCACCGCTTTTATCTCTTTATGAGAATAACAGTATAAAGAAAGCTCTCCGGTTGGCCCTATAGTCTAGAACTCCTAAACACTCACCACCTGGTCAAGGTTAACCTGAATTAACCCCCTGTGGAATCCAGGAGCCCCCACTACTGTCATTTTGGAAATGATCAGCTATCTGGAGTTGCTGCTCTCACTAATCATCCCCCACTTGCCCTGCATCAGGCTGAACCCTAGGGTTTATGAGGGATCAAGCTGACACCTTTTACTCTATTGTTCCTGCCAATCTCTCTCCTTACCATCAAAATGACTTCTCCCTCTTTTGATCTGATAAGCAGCTGTCATATGCTTCCCCATCCCTACCCTAGAGACTTTTTTGTTCTAGATGGACTGGCTCTTCCCTTCCATGAAGCTTGTCCCTTAATGGTAGACTTCAGGAAGAAAAGGGGAAAGAGGGATAGAATGACCAAAAGGGAATAATATTTGACAGGATTTTGAAAGGTGTGATGTTTTGGTGACAATGCCTTTTATTTCTCTCAAAAGAAATACAGGTCTGGGAGTTACAGGTCTGAGTGTGGGGAATCAGGAAGAAATGGGGTGGGACTGTTGAGAGGATAGGAAATCCTTATGAGTTCTGGACAAAGAATGAGGTGGAGGCTAGAAAGATTTCAGGTCATAGGATAAGAGAGCTGGTATTTCAATTTACCCCAACTCGGTTGCTAATGCCAGTTGGCAAACAGGGGAACCCAACCCCACATAACATTTGCATTTTGTACATTCAACCACCCAGTTCAGCAAATTAGCTTCCCGTTTTTTTTTTTTTTTAAATATATTTTATTGATTTTTTACAGAGAGGAAGGGAGAGAGATAGTCAGAAACATCGATGAGAGAGAAACATCGATCAGCCGCCTCCCGCACATCTCCCACTGGGGATGTGCCCGCAACCCAGGTACATGCCCTTGACCGGAATCGAACCTGGGACCTTTCAGTCCGCAGGCCGACGCTCTATCCACTGAGCCAAACCGGTCTCGGCATAGCTTCCCGTTTTAAATATGGACAAATGTGTAGTATAACTACCTTGACTTTAATTTTCCAGGTAGTCCCTTCTCTCCTTTTCCTCAGGTCAGAAAAGAAAGTGCTAAAGCCTGCCTTGGGCAAATAATGTCCATCTGTGCATACAAACTCTGATGTCTTTTTCATCTGCTAAGAACAGAGGGCAGAATTTTGTATCAACACACTGGGACTTTACCAGTTTTAACACTTTACAAAGTTGTTTGAAGCAACATAACATGATTGTGAATGTACACATGTACACACATCTTACAGTCCTAAGAAGTTTCTTTTTCCTCATTATCAATTTGTTATAATTATTGGATTGTCTTTTCAAATAGACTATTTTTGCTAACCACTGCACCCTTAGGGCCTACTGTCCCTGTACACACTTCAGGAACTAAATACATTCGTATGAATTAATGAAAAGGTATGGAAATATACTTATGGTTCGTACTACATATTACATAGTTGCAGACAAAGGCCCTTTCATCCCATTATCAAAATACTTAAGCCCTTTGCACCCAGACTTTGGAAGGTCTTGGAAAGGTGGAGGTGATAAAAAGACCTTTTTACAATTTAAACTTTAACCCCAGGCATTGTTAAATGTGCAGGTTCTTTTTATTTTTATTGTTGGCTCTATTACAGATGTCCCTCATTCCTGCTCCACTTTACCGTCCTACACCCTGTCCCCGGAGGCCTTCACCATATTATTGTCAGTGACCACAGATTATGCATATATGCATGTTTTGTTTTGTTTTTTCATCTCATCCCATCTTTCTCACCCCCACTTCCCCTTTGAGATGTCAGTCTTTCATTTATCCATGCTTCTGGTCCTATTTTGTTCTTTATATTCCATATATAAGTGAGATCATGTGATATTTGTCGTTCTCTAACTGGCTTATTTCGCTTAGCATAATACTCTCCAGGCCCCTCCATACTTTCTTAAAGGATATGAGATCCTTTTTTTTTTTTTTTTTCATCCTCACCCAAGGATAGTTTTTCATTGGTTTCTAAAGAAAATGGGAGAGGGAGAGAAACATCGACGTGACACACAATTAGTTGCCTCCTGCACACGCCCTCTAATTGAACCCAGGACCCTTTGGTCTGCAGACCAATGCCCTCTATTCACTGAGCCAAACCCGCCAGGGCAAGGAAACCCTTCTTTACTGCTGCATAGTATTCCATGGTGTAAATGTGTCAGTTTTTATCCATTCATCTATTGATGGGCACTTGTGCTGTTTCCAGACCTTGGCTACTGTAAATAACACTGCTATGAATATTGGGGTGCATATGTTCTGATTAGTGTTTTGGGATTCTTAGGCTATATTCCTAGAAGTGCGATCAGTTCCATTTTTAACTCAAAAGGATATCTTTTATATTGATTTGAGAGAGGAAGGGTGAAACATCAAATGATGGGAGAGAATCACTGATCAGCTGCCCAGTTGTGGGACTGAGCCCACAACTCAGGCATATGCCTTGACTGGGAATCAAACTGTGACCTCCTGGTCCATAGATCGGAGCTCAACTGGCCAGGTCATTTTCAATTTTTTGAGGAAACTCCATACTGTTTTCCAGTGGCTGCACCAATCTGCATTCTCATCAAGGTGTACTAGGATTCCCCTTTCTCCATATCCTCTCCAGAACTTGATTTGATAGTTGCCATTTTGACAAGTGTGGGGTGATGCATTGTTGAAGATGGTCCTATTAACAGTTTGAGAAACACTGTGATATTGTTTTGTACAAGTTCAGTGTCACCATCAAGAAATTGGGTCAATTTCACTTCAAACTTGCCAGCAAGGGGCAAACACTGACAATAAACAGATGTAAACATAGTATTTAAGATTAGTTTAATTTAGCCATCAAGATTAAATCCCTTTCCAAAATTTCAATGGCACTAAACATTTAAAAAACCAAACCAACCTTATGGACTTTTCATTGATCTGAAACTAAAATTTAAAGTATAGGCCTGGTTGAATTTCATCCATGCAACAAAAGGTTGTGGGTTCGATTTGGGAAGGGCACATACCTGGGTTATGGGTTTGATCCACCGATAGTTCTCTCCCTTCCTCTAAGCCTGTTCTCCAGTGAGGATTAAAAAAAATAAAATATAGGCCACTTCAGCAGCAGCAGCAATCTTAAAGCAAATCAAAACCTGTCATGTTTGTGGAACCGTAATTCATTTTGAGTATTAACCTAAGACACTGGAAAACAAACCACTGAAATGATTGAGAAAAACTGTTATAGTTCACTTTTTCCTAAAAGATTCAATCTCTGTGTATACCAGAGGTATCAGTGATTAAAGATTTAGGAATAACTGGATCATTCAACACAATGAAAATATTTTCCATTATGGTCTCATTGTAAAGGCAAACTATAATGTGAATAGGTAAAGGTTTCAAATTGTTTATTCCTATAAAATGAGTGGGAAATGTCCAGCCATGGCCTTATATGGCCTGTGAAATCATTTGGTCTGGCCCTGCCAAGGCATTAGGGGTGAATTAAGTTAACTGTTTGACCAAATATAGCAAGCTAATTTTTAAGTTGATAATTTTGTATGGCCTCTGAATGATATTATATCCAAATGACCCTTGGCAGAAAAAAGGTTTTCCACCCCTGCTGTAAAAACTTGGTGCAACCCGATTTCTGTTGTCATTTTGGTAATTGTCAAAGCTAAGCTAAAAATGTTTTGAAACCTTCCATGTTTATATTTCATTATTTATAGTGAGGAAAAATACCAATTTGTTGTTCCACTTATTTATGCATTTATTGGTTATGTGAACTGGGATTGAACCCACAATCTTGGGGTTATCAGTACAACACTATCTGATTGAGCTACCCCAACAAGGGCTGTTTACATTTTTAAAGTAGCAAATCAGTGTATGTACTTCTTCTTATAAAATTTGTTTGATATTGTGTTCAATAATTCTAAACTTCAGAATTTTTTTCAATTTAACTCAAACCCCAGCCTAAGTTCAAACACCCTTTAACCAGTGCAAAAGGCCTCTCCCTCTCAGTTGTAAACTTATCAATGCCAGATATTCTCCAATTCTTTTAGGTTCAAGTGTTCAAAGTCTGAATTGTTTGTGGAAGGCAAAACTTACTCATATATTTACATAACTAATTTTTGAATGGCTAATGAAAGCTTTGAAAACCAGTGTTCGCTCCAGGAATGCTTTCCACAGGTTGGAATAACTTGACTACATGTCATCCAACCCCTTTTTTTTTTCTGGGGAGGACTCATTTCAACACCAGCAGGCTGTACTAGCCTAAACAATCACAATGTGGCAACTCAGCCTGACTTCACCTCTGGGGAAACCTTACAAGTAGTACTCACTAGTTTTAAGCAATGTGACACCATGTACTTCACTATCAAAAGACCACTCAATTCCTCTCTCCTAAAAGGGGTGTTACTGAAATACTAATAGCCTTAAATGGCATATTTGCATGTATCATTATGTATTCAAGAAAAACTGCCCACTTTTCTATTATACACAAATTTCTTTCCTAAATGTAAGAAAGTGGAACTATCCCCATGAACCCTTTTCTATGTAACTGAGTTCTCATGCCTTCTGGATAGTTGGAGGCCAATAGGCAAGTATTTTAGGAATTTATGAATCAGGAACCATATACTAGTTATTTTAATATTCTCAAACATCAAACTAAAACTAATTCTATAGATAGAAACAAAAGGTTCAAAAACTTATCATGTAATGGGAGAACAGGAGCTGTAAAATTGCACGACTCAGCTCCCATTACGCGATACTCCCTCTTTAAGATTAATAGCCCAACTGCCGAAATTCTGTCTTTACCACCCCTACCAGATTCCATTTATAAATGCTAGAAAAACACTTCACACAAAAAATATGTAATTTAAGATTACTATATTTCCTTACAAGAGGAACGGTTTAACAAATTTTAACAGGTGTCAATCAACCCTTGCTCAAATCGGGCACACGCCAAATCTAGCATTATGGGAATTTTATTTGGAAGTGAACTTAACTATTATTAATACAAACGTCAAGATACTACACAAAACATCCACAGGAACTTTTTTCCCTTTTTTTTTTTGACTTGTTCACAAACATTTCCTACATAATCCAACATACAACAAAGAAATGGTACATCTTTTTCTTTCATTTTGCATACAATGGAAAAACAAGAATATATATATATTTTACAAAGTTTAACTAATAGACACTAAGCAGGCTGACAGTTTAAATTTGTTAAGAAATTATCTAATAAAAAATAACCAGAATTTATTTAGCATCAGTCACTTCCATAACCAAATATTACTCCGATTAATAAAACTTGCTATCAGGCTTCTGGTATACATTTATACCATTACTTAATTTTTAGTACTGCTCCCCATCTTGGTTCTTCACAATTACTAACATAGGAAACTGTTGCAAAGTAGGGGCATTTACAAAAACAAAATCCCCAGCTTATTATAAGCATGAGTGGGGTATGATGGAATTTCTTCCCAAGCAATGGACATTCAAACCATCCAGAAATCACCAGAACTGAATTTGCAAAGATTATTATTTTTTGCCTAAGTCCAAGTCCAACAGAGGAGCTGAAAATCAAACTTAGTGTTTAGTTGGGGGTAGGTTGGGGAATTCAGCCATTTGAAAAATGACCATCTTAAAAAAAAAAAATGACCACCAAAAATAGGTTCACTAAATTTATTTTAAAAATCATAAAACGTTTCTTACAAAAGAGCATTACATTCTGCACACTGCTCTGAATAGATGCCAGGGACATATGGACTATTATTACTTTTCTTCCCTGTCCCACCCCCCCCAAATGTTACAGTGACCACAAAGCAAAGTGTTCACAATAATTACATAGGGGGAATTTTCTAACCACCAACAATGAACAAAAATTAAAATTCACTCACTCTGCTGCTGTTTCAAAATTTCAATGTTAGTTTTTGCACACCCTCCCCCCCCACCCTGTTTGTAAGGAACTAAAACATTACATCTGGTGAACAGCAAAGATTTCACTACACCTCAAATGCAGAACACCTATGAAGCAGAGGAATGTTGGCTTTTTAAACAGAAGCAGATAAAAAAAAAAAGATGCAGGACTCCTTCAGTTCTTCACTAGTCTTAGAAAAACTTTCCAGAATACTGCTTCACACTATAAAAAAGAAAAAATATCTTGCATTAGAATCCTTCAACATCTGCATACTGCTTCACACTATAAAAGAAAAGAAAAAAAAGTACGAATTAGAATTTTTGTTCGTAACATCTTCATCAACATTAAGACAATTTCAATGCTAAATTAAAGCGATAAGCATGTCCATTAATAATTAGAAATAAGAATTAAAACAGCATTACAAATTAGAGCAATGTAAAATTCAAGAAAAAAAAAAAGATTAATAGTGAACCAGACATTAGTAGAGCAGAATTAAGAAAATGAAACAAAAAGTTGTTAATATTTGGTAGAAAAAGACAAGAAATGCCAGTGAAGGTGTGAAATGCTGCATTTTACAGCACCAATCATTTGTCCTGTAGAGGCATGGCCTGTGCCATATGGCAGACTGTGATTTGTTGTCGATTTAGTTATCTAAAAACAACAAAATCACTAGTCTTCCACACAGAACTAGACCAACATCCACTGAATCTTCTATATTTTCTACAGGCTTTGTATAATTTATAACAAGTGGTTTTGGCAGCAGTTTTCACCAGAGAAATGAGAAGTTTGCTTGGTTAAGGCTTCTTCCAGCAAGATTAGTACTGAATGTCTCCGTTTTTAGTAAGAAAGCAGAAGAAAATTAAAGCAAAACTATTAGAATGTTTAGAAGTTAGGTCCCCAAAAGGTTGAGACACCATGGCTTCTAAAAGAAAAATCAATTGAGAAGAAAAGCTTTTTAAAGTTTTAGTATGTGTAGGCTAACATAAAGCTAAACTTAAACTGACCTGTTCTGCAGCAAATACTGTGCATTCTGTATCTGGTCCTGTGTTCCTGTAATGGTAATGATCCGATCTTCGGACCCTTCTAAAGGCTCATCAATTTTGATCGAAGCTCCTGACTCATGACGAATTTGTTTAATCCTCTGACCACCTTTGCCAATTATAGATCCAGCCAGCTGAAAAGATTTTAAAAAACAAGCGTTTATGATATACTTAAGAAAAAATCACATTACCTATATTTTAAAAGACCTTCAAGTTTAACTTTGTAGTTATTTATTCTGACTTTTAATACCCCCCCCCCCCAACCGCCAGAACTAGTCAAGATTTGGGTTACAATGCAATTCAACATTTTCTTAATGAATCAAGGGCTCAAAACCATCTAACAGCTTTTGATAGTAGTGGGCACCTTACAAATCCCAAATTGGAGGACATCTCACTGAAGTCCTTAAAAAACACAACTTTAATCCTAAAATGGAATATTTGTTAAAATCTCTTATTGTAAGTTAGAGGACTTAAAATAATTCATTAAACATTTATTGTAATAGAGTAAAGATACTTACATCTTTGGGAATAGTTACTTGTGTTGTAATAATAGGTCCACCAAGATCACCATATGAGCCACGACCCCCTGCATAGGAATAATCTGATTTAAATGATGAGCATTAAGTTCTTTTAGAAAACATGAAATAATATTTGATTTCACAAAGGAGAAAACTTACCATATCCAGAGCCACCCTAAAAATGGAAAGAAAAAATAGAATATTACTTTGCTTTCAAGACTGTTTTTCAGATATCTTAGTATTCCTAAAACTCCTCAGTTTAGGAAACCAAAGTCCCATATGCTCCCTAGTAAGTATATTTCAGAAGACAACCCTTAGGGCAAGAAACTACTCAGAGGTACACAGCATTTAAAGAAAAATATTAAGGTGAAAAAAAGACACTTATTAGTGAGTAGGCAAACATCTTAATTATTCCTGATATGAGTGCAAACAGCCAGGATACTCAACCTGTGGTTCATAAGCCATCTGCCATTCTGAAGGGCTCCATGTATCTATTGCAGAGTCCCATGTTTCATCGGCACTGAAACCAACCTGTGTTGAGACAAAGAACTGTTAACATGAACCTGGCAGAGTACTTTTGCCATAGTTATTGCTTTTATATGCCCAATTTATATTTCTACATTACATACTTTGGGGAATAATGATGGCTCAATAAAGTCTTACTAGTCCGGCAAAGAACAAAATGATGTAAGTGGCTATCTAAGGAGTGAATTTGTAAGACAAGCTTTTCCAGCAACATTTTCGGGAACAAAAATGTTCACTAAACCATACTTGTAGATGCCTTATGCACTGAAATATAATTGATGATAAATGAAAATTCTTACCATGCCATCATAACGATCTCCAGGTCTTCCTCTCCTGTCATAGGCCATTAGATCCCTGCAAAAACAGTACTGGTTGTAATCTCAGTTTACTGACATCACACACATCAAATAAAGAAAGTCTAACCCCGATCACCCCCTAAACTGCAGCCTCTTGTATGTTAGTAATATGTAGATGAAAAGGAACTTACCCTCCTCTAGGTGGTGGTGGTGGAGGAAGAGGAAGGTTGCGAGCTCTGCTACCACCCCGGCCACCTCGTCCAGGAGGAGGGGGAGGAGGTCCTCGCCGAGGGCTCATATCATCATAATCTCTTCTAGATGGAGGCATGGGGCGCCCACCCCGACCAGGAGGCATTCTGTCAAAACCACCTCTTCCCCGCATGGGAAATCCCACAGGACGGCCACGGCGGTCATCAAACATCATTGTAAAGCCACCATAATCATAAGTTTCATCATAAAAGTTGGGATCATAAGGCTGTGCACGTCCTTTGATGGGCGACTAAAACAAAAACAGCAATATTACACACCAAAGAAAAACAGACTTGATAACCACTCTTTTTACAAACAAAATATCTAAAGTTCTTTTATTTTTCCTGCGAGGTACTTCAGACGGGACAGGAATATAGGAAATAACTGGAAAGAAAGGCATTATTTTTTGTGAATCCTTAAGAAAAAGTGAGCTTTACTGCTTGGGGGAAGAAGTAGCAGCTTGCTACTTTTACCAGACTATCTTAAGGGACTACAACCCCTTTTATGTTTCACAATGGAGTCTATGAAGTGACCACGCAGAGGGATAAAAGGTTCAGTATCTTGGGTGAGCCTGTAACCCATACGAACACTACTGAACACTATCAGCTGGAAGCTCTGTGCAATGTAGTACCGTAGCAATTTCCTTTGAAGGACTAAAGGCTATAAAAATCCCACCAGCAATCAAGACAGTTCTCTAGTCTCTCAAATTATTTCTAAATTAAAGTAATAGCTAGCTAAAGATAGGGGATTGAAAATTGCTAGGGAAAGGACAAAGACATTTGTCTAAATATTCTGAAATGTTTTGACATCTATGTTTCAAGAAGTTAAACATGAAGATAAACATTCTTAAGGTACCTCTGATATAAGATCAAGGATGATCTTTATGCACTCTACAACCCTATCAGGTTTTCCTCCAATAAGAACGACTCTGTCAGTGGAATGAGGACAGCATTCCTGGAAAAGCTTGATTGTTGTCTGAGTGTTCTGTATTAAAAAAGAAAAAAAAAAAGCATTAACCAAAACAAACAAACAAAAACCACCCCAACAAAACAAAAACAAGGAAGTACACTAAAGAGGTTAGGAAACGTAGGAAGGTTCAGATAAACGTATCGATCTTAAGTAAACCCACTCCTCTCCACCCCAAATTTTGTTGGTAACCCTAGGACTTTTTTTTTGGGGGGGGGGGGGGGCGGGCGGGCGCGAAGCACGCCAAATCAATGTGGTCAGGCCTTATTGTGGTATTTCAACAGCAAATGTGATGAGGAATCTCAGGGAAGAAACTCAGAAGGGTAACAGAAGCAAGGCCACTACACCAAGTCTATATGAAAAACTATTTTCCAGTAAAAGAAAATAAAAGTGCCTTTACCTCTCGAAGTTCTTTGATTTTAGCACCTTTGACCCCAATAATCCCTCCTGCCAGACTCTGATGAATCAACAGTCTCAATTCGCAGTCAAAGTCGCTTCCTTTATAGTGTTGGTACTGCAGAGGGAGAGTTATAAAATTTTAGTTCCAAATTAAGGATTTCCCCAATACACACTTACTGCTATAAGCATAACATACTGTTGCAGTGAGCAACCTGAATTTATATTTCAATAACTTTACCAGTTATGTGCTTATTATCCTCAATAGCCAGGCCCAAAAAGGACATTCTGCACCACCTTAAAAAACTATTTTATTTTCAGGTCCTGCAACACCATACCCACACTGCAGCCATTTAGCATGTCGCTGTTACTACAATATTATTATTAACATTCAAATAACATCATAATATAAATGACTGCAAAGCACTTTGCAAATGTAGTTAATTCCCACTGCAGCATGGAGCAGGGTCAACAGTGAGTTGTAAGACCATTCATTTATCATGTTTTTAAGCCTTTTTCTATAGAGACCGGAAAAGCACACTATGTTAAAAATAAAATTAATCCCATGGGCCAGGCTCCATACTTCAGTGGGGTTCAATGGCACTATGACATACATTTAAGCATTCCACAGCATCAGATTCGAGCGGGAGCTGGCTGGTTGCAGTGGGTGATGGCAACTGCAGGCCCTGAAAGTAGAAAAATAAGAGTAATAGGTTAAGTGTCTAGTGTGATCAGGCTATTGTCGCATATATTGGTAAAGCTACTACAACATATTTCACATCTACATCATTAAATAGCGAGAAACTACACTAATCTACACTAAGAACGTACAATGGTTTTCTCTATACACTACACATTATTACAGAACTTAAAAATCCTCAAATTTAACGAAACAAAAACAAAACAAAAAATCTCCTCTAAAACTAAAGCCCATAAAATATATGCTAAACCCATGAAAATGCATGACCACAGATATTTTTAGTTCAGATTTACTCCGTTGTGGTCAGACATTTTAAAAACAACGTGAATACAGCAACCCTGTATACTATAAAGCAGGTTGTACGATGCTGCTACTACCACAAAATGTTATACCCACTGTCTTTCCACCTCCCCCATTAGGTCCCAACAAAACATACTTTAACCCTCCCCAGTCAACAAATACATAAAAGAATGAGCCTACCTCTTCCAAGGTAGGGATGATTTTCTTCAGAATTTCTCCAATTGTTTCAATATCAGCACTGATACTCAATATGCTGTCAAACATCACAAATACCAGATAGTACAAAAAAAGTTGGAAAAGAAAAATGAGTTTTGTGTTTATCACTAGTTTCATACAAACTTTTCCAGAGAAGTAACATTTAATACTCCCCATTTAAAGTAGCCTATTTATAGGTTTACACATGCATTTTTGTTTTATGCCCAATACAGACATGATAACAATATTAGGAGACTTGGAGAGAGACAGAGAGAATGGGCTCTTGGAAGGGCTCAGATTAAGTGGGCAATAAATTGACCAGAACTGAAGCAGAGTTGAATATTTATGTTCCCCGCCACCACTAAGTTAATTAAGGATACCCTCGCTGTTACATTGGTAAAACTGGCACACCTTCTCTTAGGCAAAGTGGGGAATATGCAAGTGGTGAACATTATATTTGGAGTAAGGTTATGGATACCAGTTAGAAATTAGATCACTAATGGGCTCTGCAAGAAAACAAATACAAATGCAAGACAAAACAAAGACAATACAAATGAGAAGTGAAGGAAAGTGAACCAGAGTTAGCATTTCATCAGAAAAAATTATGAACAGGCAAATGTTGGGAAGCAAGGTGGGCCACAAAGACAGAGCGAGAGACTATTTTGGTAACAATTTGATTTACAATGCAGCAAATATGCAACACTTGAAGCTGTGCTCCTTCCATCGAAATAAAATTAGTGGATCGTTTGGGTGGGCAACTCACGGTAAAAGTTCAGTGACAAAAAGACTTAATGGGGAAAATAAGACAGAAACTTGAAAAACAATACACCGTCTAAAGGGGATACTATTTAATTATATAAAAGGCAGGTAATAAAATACATTTCTCTCTTTCTAATCAGGCAGTGAGGCATAAACTGTTGGGACATACCGCTCGGGGCCACTGCTGTCTGGGACTGAAACACTGGCATTGTACTGCATTGGTCATTGGCGTTCGTGGATGTTGGCATTGGGCATGGGCATTCAATCAGAAGTTGTCAAGTATGGTACCCGTTTGGCAACGAGCACATTTTTGGGCATAGCCAACCAGGGTTTTCACATGGGCGTTCAGGGGCGGATGGGCCAACGTCATGGTGGGCAACGCAGGGGTAAGTCGATCCAGTACATGGGCAACGGAGATATATGGCCAAAAAAACAAGGAGAGGGAAAAGGGGGAAAAGCAATAAATTTTAATTTAATACAAACTATACTCATACTCTCAATTAATGAAAACAAGTTTAAGTTGTTCTGAAGACTAACACAATAATGGACTTCTCTATATCTGACTGTGGCTTAACATTTAAGGACCTTAAATGACGGTACTATTTTTTTTTCTTTTTAAGAAAACAAACGATGTTTCAGTAGCAGGCTGGCTCATGAGGGTAGACACAAAACCTGTCATGACTCAGTTTACTCAAGTTCTTGAGGAACGGGGAAATTAATAACCCAGATAATTATACAGAACATCTGGATTAAGAGGAGAGAGGTTTATAAAAGACAAAACAAAAATTCCCACACCACCAAAAACCCTAACTCTTAAAAGACTAGTTGGTTTCCTGGAGGTTTAAAAGGCATTCCTAGATCCTAACAGGCAAGTTTGTAAAATTTTAAGCAAATTTTCAAGTTCAGTTTACAGTACTCAAGAGGAACATACAAAGATCTGCGACCAAGAGAGAAATGAAATACTGTAAGTATTCAACACAAAGTTATTATTTGCCTCCATTTCAGCAAGAAAACATTTAAGAGCGTGTTCACTATGAGAAAAAATTTTTTTTAAAAGGAATTTAGGTGTAGCCAAGTCCTATAAATATGCTTACTTCTGGTGATACCAACATTTAATGTGTCTAATCACAAGAGTCAACCCACTATAAAATATTAAGACTAAAATCAATGGCACTGACATAAGGTTTCCCAATCTTAAAAGTGCCTTCTCTTCTTTACCCATATTTAAATAATGCAAGCTCAACATTAATTTGTTTGTGTTCCATGTGCAAGCTGTTAAAACAGATGGACGATTAAAAAAAGGGAACAAAAATTTCTGAGTTTAATCAGCCACCTGCAATGGCTTTCAGTAACACTGTAATTGATTCACACACATGGGAAATGATGCAATTAAGGGTCTTTACACTGTCGTTATTTCTAATTAAGATGTTATCCTGCCTGAAGTGAATAATTTGGTGCAAAGTTATTAGAAAGTGAAGAGGTTTAATATAGACCTCACCACCCAACCCAATCCAAACTTTGTTAAATAAGGAATGGCAAACCTTGAAATTATCTATGAAATTGATTATTATAAATGGCATGTATCTAAACTATTAAGTGATTTCTATGATGCAACTCTTTAAATTTCTACGAACATAAACTGAAGCTGGAGTAGTAGTTTTAAACTCTTTAATACTTACGTCTGTACGCAGAGCCTTAATATTCTTGCCTCCTTTTCCAATCACTGCCCCAGCATTCTGGAAAAAGTAAAAAGACAGATTAATTTTGTCCCTTCCTTCCTGTGTTCTCAAGCTTTAAGCAAGAAAAATATAAAAATAAATAAAAAATTTAGCCCTTCTCAGATTTTTAGCCCTAAGTATTTGGGGTATTAAAAATAATACAGTAAAAAAACAAACAAAAAACCCCCACCAAGGCAGAAATTTTAAATATTTAGAATGCCAGTATACACTGAACTTATTAAAACTTTAGCACTGATTAATTTCACAGTACCCATCTGTAAAACAAATAATATAAATATTATTTATAGTAGATACCTTTTCATTGTTAACCTGATAGTATCAAGTGAACTGCCAAATTGCTTTCTAATAAATTTGCAATGCAATCAAGACCCATTAATGCTTTAAGGATTACCCACACCCTTCTCCTAGTTTAACCTGTTAAGTTGCTCAATATATTAAGGGATTTCATTTTAATTATTACACAAACAAACAAACAAACAAAAAAACAAAGCCACCACATAGCCTACAAGTCCTTGTGGAGCCACACAAATCTTTCATATTCTTCAACCTCAAAGGCTTTGAAGGCTTCCAAGAGGGCCAAACCAGAACTTAAAACCCATTTTCAATTTTCCAAGATTAAATGAATACCTTGCTCTGAAGCAGAATGCGTAATTCAACCATCTCATCAGTGTTCCTAGATCTTTTAAAAGCTTGTTCCTCTTCCATATCTTCTGCAGGGCGTTTACCTAGAAATCAACAGTTGCAAATTTCAAAGAAAGAAAGCACATCTTCAAAAGGCATCTTTAATCATAAAGTTTTAATTTAACTAACTTAAGCTTAAATTAGAGAAAGCAACTATATCTTAAGAGATTTGTTGCTAATTGTAAGTTTATTTTAAAAAGGCTGAAGGCACTCGGATTCTTTGACTTTTAAATATGAATCAAAGCATGCTCCCTTTTCTAAACACAAAACATGGGAGTAAGGATTACTTTTAGTTCATAAATAAAAGCCAAGCTGTAATTCACAGGGATCTCAGACTAAACACAGATAAAAATATAAAATTGTTAAAATTAAAATGTCTTACCAAATTCACCGTTGGTTTCGGTGTTGGGGAAGGTTTCCTCTGGCTGTTCAGTTTCCATTTTCTTGGATTATATGGACACACCAATCTGTTAAAAAAATAAAGAAGCTAGTCCATTCGGCTTATTGAAAAGTAATCTGTAGCTAAATATTTTTAAAAAGCAAAGACAGGACTGTTTCTAGAACGTACCAATTATATATCCTTGCAGAGCAGAACTGAAGTGTTCTGGGCGGGACCACCTGACACCCTAGTGCTGC
This sequence comes from Myotis nattereri, assembly GCF_964212035.1. NCBI lineage: Eukaryota > Metazoa > Chordata > Mammalia > Chiroptera > Vespertilionidae > Myotis > Myotis nattereri. Next base: position 49,890,434 of record NC_138087.1, read on the forward strand.
AGTAGCCTACAAAAACCAACACAAATCAGTTTTGCCTTTGGTTGCCGATTACTAGATACTAACAAACCCAGATCTGAACATAACAACCTAAAGAGCCATTTCTTCATTTTAGGGTCTTAAGCCCTCCAATAATTGCCTTAAAAATCCAAAACAATATTAGTTTTTTCCTTTACAAAGGAAAGAACACTAAAGCCACTGGACCTAGTTCCACTTCAGAAACTAGTTATTTCACATAATACACACATATAAAAACAAAGGCACATGCATCAGCCCACGAACCTCAATTCTGTCCCCGAAAATGTAATTTATACAAAGATATATAACAAAGCTAGTTTTATAGAGCAGCGCCACACCGCCCGGACTACTCGATCATCTGCGTTAACCGAGTCCTTCAACACTACCTACCAAGGTGTTTTACGCGACGTTACAGAGGGCGCAACCTAACAATTACACATCTGCAACCAGACTGGCGACGGGACTGCAAGCAGCCTTTGATCGCCCCTCGCAGGACTGGCAGAAGGCGGCGACATGTGGCCCCCGCTAAAAAAAAAAAAAAAAAAAAAAAAAAAAAAAAGAGAAAAAGGCGGGGGCATACCTAGGCAACCTAACGCTTAAAAAGGGCAGCACTTACGCCGTCCATAACGTTTGCCGACAAACCACTCTTCTAAGGACTCACTGAAACCCTCTCTTTCGGGCCCGTCAGTCAGTTCTATACGGAGGTATGGCGGCAGACTTGGATCAAGGAATTTAAAGATCATTTATAAAAAACACCACCACCACGCCGACGCGGGGTCTGGCTACAAAAAACAAAACCACGTTGATGCGGTCCTTCAATCACCATTCCTCCGGCCGCCACAATCGCTAAGTACGCGCGTGACGAGCCGAGGCCAACATGCACTCCCCTCCCGACTCCCGAGACCGGGATCGGCGGGAGCCGAGAAAGCCGGAGGCGAGCGCAGAGGCGCCGCACGTCAACTCCCGGATCCGACAGGAAATGGCCGCCCTTGTAATGGCGACTACGTGCTACTAGGCGGAGCCGAGCGCCGACCCCCTCCCCCACCCACCACGCGGCCCCGAGATCTCGTCCCCGCACCCTCCCCCCACAGCAGGAGAGACAAAGCAACGGAGGCAGCCCCGACCCTCCGACCTCCCCGCTCCAGCCCCAAGCCCAGGCCCGCAGAACCGAAGCGCGGCGGGACCCACCAGAGACTGCGGCGATCTGTACCGCCCTCGGGTGCCGCCCGCCGGTCCCTTCTCCTTCCCTAACAAGAGGCCTAGTCCCCAAGACGACAAAACTACAGCTCATCCTGCAGGCACATGCCTCGTAGCGCCCCGAAGCCTCCAGTACCCCAACGCGGACTGCGGATATACGCTCAGGGAAATGGCGGAGGTGGGGGGAGGGGAACCGGGCAACGTTTCCTCGCCGAGAACCGGCCAACCACCAAGCAGCCCCCCAAACGCCTCCCTCCAGCGGCAAGACTGGCCTCCTACTTTCGCCCTCACGCGCCATCCGCCTAGCCCCGCTCCTCACCGCGCGAGGTCGTCGTCCCTATGCCGCCGCGCCGCCTCAACCGGTCACAGCTAGACAGAAAACGAGCGCAGGGCCCCGCTCTCCCCCGCCTCCCGCGCTCTCCTACGCCGCCGCCGCGCCCGATTGGCTGCTTGGGCTTCAGCGGTGGCGCCTAGGCGAAGCGATTGGTCGAAGGCCGCGTCAATCAAAGCGCCAGAGGAAGGCGACACCCCCGCCTCCCACCGGCGCCTCCCTTCGGGCTGTGAGGCCGCTAAGGGCCCGAGGAAAACCGGACTTGGAGGAAGTCAACGCAGCCGTTAGGGAGGCCAATCCCCTGCCTGAGTCTGTAATACCCAAGTCCCAATAACCCCAATTACCTATAGGCTGTAAACAAGCGGGACGTAAGCAAGACGTAGAGGTTGGTGCAGCAGAGAAACAGAGGATAATGGCGTCTGCAGCGCTTTCGCCTGGAGCGCCCTCCTCCTTTCCCGTTCGCGCACTCACTAGCTGGGGGGAGGGGAAGGATCTCTCGCGAGAACTCAAGCCGGTCCCGTTCACTAGTACAGGGAGGGGGCGGGAAAGGGGCGTTTTCGGCCCGAAGAAATCTTTTGGGTTTGGAGGAGGGGCGTGAGCTCGCGGCAAATCGGGCGGGAAGAGGCCAACTGGGATTAGGGCGCGCGCCGTTTCGGTTCCTGTTTTCTGAGTCGCGCGGCCAGGGAGCTGCTGTTGCACGTGGGGGATGGCGAGAGTCCCAGGTCGGTAGTAGGCTCAGACGAATGCCACCGTTTCCTCGGGCCACACTCGCGTTTCCCCCTCTCTCCACACCCCCCTCCCGCCCGGGCTACCCGGCTGCGGGGCGAGCTGAGGGTCGGTAAGTGCAGTCCGCCCGCCCGCCCGCCCACCGGTCCGGCCCTTGCCGGGGACACCCGCTGTTGGTAATGGGCCGCAGCCCCGGTTGGGCGGGCGACGCGGGCGGGTCCGCGGGGTTGTGGCGGTGAGCCTCCGAGTCTTGGAGAACTTGTCCCTCTGGTTCCGACCTTGAGCCCGCACGTCCGGGGGATCCAGGCGTCTCTACAGGGCTCCCGTTATGAAGAGATCTTTCATTCTATTCCTCTCTCTTTTTTTTCCTTTTTGTCAATGGGGCCTGCGATGCGAGTATTCTGTAGTGCCGTCGCTGCATTTTATCTGAAAATTTTCTGGAAGTGATATCGCATTCATCCCAAGTGAATGCGAACATCAAAATACGCGTTCTGGTGGTTCACCTATTAAAGAGCTTACGGTGTGTCCAGGTATTCGGCGGTGATCAGAACATCAGAACCTCGCCGAGCGCCAGTGTTTCCGGTTTAGCTGTCCGTCCAGTTTACACTCGCTTTGCGTTAGGTCACTTCTGGGGCCCCTGCGCTAAGCTTGGGTGGCCTCCTTTCTGAAGGTCTCCCCGACTCCTGCCAAACCCGGGAAATCGCCCGGCGTGGTGGTGCCCAGTTCTCACATCACCACTCCTCAACCCTCCTGGCTTCCTCTGCAACCCCAAACTCACACTTTAAAAGTGTTGTAATTTACACATAAAGCTAGATCCATCATTAGCAGAAGACACTCATCTATGTGTATATTTGTTTCTTTTTTTTTTTTAAATACTTTTTTTTTATAATATATTTTTTTATTGATTTTTTTACAGAGAGGAAGGGAGAGAGATAGAGAGCTAGAAACATCCATGAGAGAGAAACATCAATCAGCTGCCTCCCGCACTTCCCCCACTGGGGATGTGCCCGCAACCCAGGTACATGCCTTTGACCGGAATCGAACCCGGGACCTTTCAGTCCGCAGGCCGATGCTCTATCCACTGAGCCAAACCGGTTTCGGCTATCTATGTGTATATTTGTAACGACAAATTTGCACTGATTCTTGATATTATAACTTTATTTCCCTCTTGAGTAATTTACAAAATAGATGTAGCCAGTATCTATTTTAAATGGCTATGATTTCGTCTGTCCTTTATCTTTCTTTTACTTGCCTAATCAGGAAGAAAACTCAGAGGGAACTGAGGACTCCGTGAAGCAGCACTTACTGGCTGGGAGGACAGTTAGCTACTGCGAGAGCATAGTTTCTGGGATTGTGGAGTTTATAAAAGGGCTCTTTAAGTCAGCGGTTCTCAACCTGTGGGTCCCGACCCCTTTGAGGGCCGAACGACCCTTTCACAGGGGTCGCCTAAGACCATCGGAAAACACATATATAATTACATACTGTTTTTGTGATTAATCACTATGCTTTAATTATGTTCAATTTGTAACAATGAAATTGGGGGTCACCACAGCATGAGGAACTGTATTAACGGGTCGCGGCATTAGGAAGGTTGAGAACCACTGCTTTAAGTGGTAGTATAGTTTTTCTAATGGTCCCCACCAGGAAGAGTGTATCATAAGTCTTGTTGAGAGGTAAAACTTAACTCACATTTTGGTTCTATGATACACAGTTTAGATTTTCATTAAGTGTACAAGAATTGATGAGTATGTGTTGGCTGGGAATACTTGGGTTGTAGACATCTGCCATTGGGATTAGGATTTGCAACATTTAATTGAATCCATCATTTAAAATCTGGGACATTTCACTAACACGAATGGGCACTTTTAGGGGCACTGTACTAATGATGCTTTCTTTCAAACTCGTATTTGTGTCGCAGCCATCATTTTCTGCCTCGGTAAATAGAGATGAGGAATGAACAGGAATGCAAAGTGAGCAGCCCTATCCAGGACCTTCTTCCAATTTTACTGTCTTCTCATTGGACCCTAATTGGTGAAAGCTGTTACCTTTTCTAAATGCCATTGTTGCATGTTTTTGTTTTTTCCCTTTTCCACTTGTTTTCTTTCTTGCCTCATAATTTATTGTAAGTTTACCCTTTAAACTACAGGAAAATCTGTCTTTTCACTATCCTTTCATCCTCTCTGGTTTTCAGCCAAACTATATCATTACCTTTGCTCAGTCAAGGACTTGCCAAATTTATTGATACATTCAATGGCTCCTGTTTTGTGTAATGAACTATATGATCACTTTGGACTCCTAATGAAATCAGAGCTACTATTACTTAGGTGGGATTTACTTTTATTTATTTATTTTTAAATATGCTACTGATTTTGAGAGAGAGAAAGAAAGAAAGATGTGAGAGAAACATTGATCTGGCTCCAACAGGGATGAAACCCACAACCTGGGTATATGCTCTGACTAGGAATCGAGCTGGAGACCTTTTGGTGCACAGACTGCTGTTCAACCAACTGAACCACACTGTCCAGGGTGGTACTTACTTTAGATAAGCTAATATAATTGAGATTGTACATTGTCTGTCTGGGTGATTATTTAAAATATCATAGCTAACATTTTCTGAATTCCCCACCATGTGCCAGATCTTGTGCTGGCAGTTTAATCATTATTTCAGTTCTGTGGGTAAGTTGTGGTTAACTTTGTTTTATGGATGAGGAAATTAAGACTAAGAGAAATTAAAGAACATGTCTGAGGTCACATAGCAGATTTGGGATTCAAACTCCTAAACCTATTCTCTTTCTGTTTTTTTTTTCTTACATTAGGTTATGGAAGATCCACAAATAGCTTCACTGATTACTTCTTTCTGATTTCAGTCATTACATGTAGTTGAGCCCTCTCCCCCCCACTAATTTTCAGAAAGTATCTTGAAGTCATCCCAAATGAATTAAAGCACAGATTACCTTTACTTTTTAGATGAAGGTAGTGGAAACATTGAATGATTTAAGTCTCAGCCATTGGTTGAATGCTATATACAGTGCCCAAAAGGATAGCACTTCTGCCTCTTTTTCTATTTTTTAAAAAATTAAAAGCCCTAGCCAGTTTGGCTCAGTGGATAGTGTTGGCCCTCAGACTGAAGGATCCCGGGTTCAATTCCGGTCTAGGCTTTATCCTGGCCCTGGTTGGGGCTCATGCAGGAGGCAACCAACCGATGTGTCTCTGTCACATTGATGTCTCTCTCTGTCTTTCTCCCTCCCTTTCACTCTCTAAAAATCAATGGAAACATATCCTTGGGTGAGGATTAATAAAAAAAACCTTGAAATATCTTAAAATATGTGAGGCTCATTGAAAATTAATCTAGAAATCAAATATGCTTAAGTCTTAGTGATGAATGATAGAATTTTCCTACTCTTTCTGCTCAGTTCCTACAGTCAAGATCTCAAATGTAGATTATTGTGGTCAGCCAAGTTTAACATGCACAAAATATCAATCAAAGTGTGTTTAAAATTTTTTTCATGATTACAGAATTAGTGGGGATTAAGATATGTGTAGTTTTATAATTGGCCTTTTCCCTAACAAAATAAAATATGAACATGTCATTAAACTGGCCTTAAAAATGTTTTTTTAAAGATGCTATTATCTTACATTTCATAGATTGTTGCTGTTTTCCCCCCCCACACTATAAAAACAATGATAAACATTCTGGCACATAAGTCTGTAATTTCATTCCTGATTGTTTTCTTTTTTTAAAAAATTTAATTTATTTTTTATATTTTTCTTATTTATTTAAAAAAAATCTTTATTGTTGAGATGATTACAGATGTCCCTCTTTTCCCCCCCATTATCCGCCTCCACCCAGCTCCCGCCCCAGGCCTTCACCACCCTATTGTCTGTCCATATGTAATGCATACAAGCATATAAGATCTTTGGTTAATCTCTCTCCGCCCCCACTCCTCCCTTCCCTCTGAATCTTTTTTTTTAAATTAAATCTTTATTGTTCAGATTATTACAGTTGTTCTTTTTTCCCCCCATAGCTCCCCTCCACCCAGTTCCCACCCCACCCTCTGCCCTTACCCCCCTCCCCCACTGTCCTCATCCATAGCTGTATGATTTTTGTCCAGTCTCTTCCCCCACCCCCCACACCCCCCCAATAGTCAGTCCACTCCCTTTCTATGCCCCTGATTCTATTATATTCACCAGTTTATTCTGTTCATCAGATTATTCACTTGATTTTTAGATTCACTTGTTGATAGATGTGTATTTGTTGTTCATAATTTGTATCTTTATCTTTTTCTTCTTCTTCCTATTCTTACCTTTTTCTTCTTCCTATATGAAACCTTTCAGCATTTCATATAATACTGGTTTAGTGGTGATGAACTCCTTTAGCTTTTTCTTATCTGTGAAGCTCTTTATCTGACCTTCAATTCTGAATGATAGTTTTGCTGGATAAAATAATCCTGGTTGTAGGTTCTTGGCATTCATCACTTTGAATATTTCTTGCCACTCCCTTCTGGCCTGCAAAGTTTCTGTTGAGAAATCAGCTGACAGTCATATGGGTACTCCCTTGTAGGTAACTGACTTTTTTTCTCTTGCTGCTTTTAAGATTCTCTCTTTGTCTTTTGCTCTTGGCATTTTAATTATGATGTGTCTTGGTGTGGTCCTCTTTGAATTCCTTTTGTTTGGGGTTCTCTGTGCTTCCTGACTTGTAAGTCTATTTCACCAGGTAAGGGAAGTTTTCTGTCATTATTTCTTCAACTAGGTTTTCAATATTTTGCTCTCTCTCTTCTGGCACCCCCATAATTCGGATGTTGGTATGCTTGAAGTTGTCCCAGAGGCTCCTTACACTATCTTCATATTTTTGGATTCTTTTTTCTTTTTGTTTTTCCGGTTGGGTGTTTTTTGCTTCTTCGTATTTCAAATCTTTGACTTGATTCTTGCGATCCTCTAGTCTGCTGTTGGAACTCTGTATAATATTCTTCTTTTTTAAAAAATATATATTTTATTGATTTCTTAGAGGAAGAGAGAGGGATAGAGACTCAGAAACATCAATGAGAGAGAAGCATTGGTCAGGTGCCTCCTGCACACCTCCCACTGGGGATGTGCCCGCAACCAAGGTACATGCCCTTGACCGGAACTGAACCCGGGACCGCAGGCCGACGCTCTATCCACTGAGCCAAACCAGCCAGGGCTGTATAATATTTTTTATTTCAGTCAGTGAATGCTTAATTTCTAGTTGGTCCTTTTTCATATCCTCGAGAGTCTCACTAGATTTTTTGAAGGTCTCACTAAATTTATCGGCGGTTTCTAGAAAATTCTTGAAAAACCTTATAAGTTTGGTTTTGAACTCTATATCCAATAGTTTGCTTTCCTCCATTTCTGTCATTTGTGACCTGTTTCTTTGTCTCCGCATTTTTTAAAAAATATATTTTATTGACTTTTTACAGAGAGGAAGGGAGAGGGTTAGAGAGTCAGAAACATCGATGAGAGAGAAACATTGCTCAGCTGTCTCCTGCACACCTCCTACTGGGGATGTGCCTGCAACCAAGGTGCATGCTCTTGACCAGAATCGAACCTGGGACCCTTTAGTCCGCAGGCCGATGCTCTATCCACTGAGCCAAACCGGTTAGGGCTGTCTCCGCATTTTTTATGTTTCCCTGTGTTGGTAGAGTGGCTTTGTGTGCTAGGTATCCTATAGGGCCCAGTGGCTCAGCCTCCCCAATTACTTGAGGTGGACACTCTTGGTGCACCCCCTTGTGGGCTTTGTGCACAATCTTGTTGTAGTTATGCCTTGATTGTTGTAGGATCACTGGGAGGAATTGACCTCTAGGCCAATTGTCTGTGAGAATCAGCTGTGTCTGCAGTGGGAGAACTTCTGTGCTGAAGGCACCCTTCTGGGGCAAGACTTGCTTCAGTGGGGCTTTGGTGCTCACTGAGTCTGCCCCCTGAGTGTGTCTCTTATGGGTCTGAGGAGTTGTAATCTGAATGGTCCCCCTCTGACCACTGGGTACACTGGCTCTTGGATCTCTAAGGAGGTGCTAATTTAGCCTCTGCCTGAGGCTACCCAGCAGGAGCTATGTTGAGATCTTCAGATTCCTCTTCTTTGTTTGGGGTTTGGAGGTGCCCAGATGAGGCCCAGCTGTGAAGCAATGCAAGCTGCTGTGGGGCCTTGGGCCTTCTTTTGGAAGTTCTGGGTCTCTCTGACACAGCTGCAGTTTGGTAGTTTTCAGATTGCAAAGGGCCAGACCTTTCATATGCAAAAGCCTCTGCTCACAGCTTGGGTGGGGTGGGGTCTCAGGGGATCAACAGGGCAGAGCAAGCAGCTATGGCTGCTCCCCAGTCCTACCCTAAGAGGCCCTGAGTCTCAGTTTCCCGGTAATCGCTGCAAGCACCTCTGAGAGAAAGCCGCCTGCAAGTTCTGACCAATGCCAGACAGTCCAGTTTCTCTCCATATGAGTCTGGGTCCCCAGAGACTTGCCCAGAACTGGAGTTCAGAGCAGTTGGGAGCTTGAGACTCCCTCCTGATTGAAAAAGACTCCCGTGTCCTCAGTTGCCAGCCCTTTCCACGTGTGCCTCCGTACCTCTGCACTTTACTTCTGTACCTCCTCTGAGTCACAGTGTGCTTTTCTCTTTCCTTCTAGTTGTAGAATTTCCACTCAGCCAGCCTTCCTGTGGTTCTGGATGATGTCCGTTTTGTCTTTTAGTTGTATTTTTGAAGTGGTTGTGCGAGGCAGCCATTTCCGGTGTTTACCTATGCCACCATCTTGGTTTCTCCTCCTGATTGTTTTCTTAAGATTAATTTTGTAAAGTAAAAGAAGTGCATTATATGGTACGAGCATTTCTTAATGTACAATTTAAAAATATATATATACTTTTGAGGATTAAAAGCTGTTTTTTGTATGTGTGCTGATGGGAAATTGTACTGCCTTCGCTAACATCTTCCCTCTGAGTTGCTTCTACCTGCAGTAACTATGGTTACTCAATTTCCTGAGAAAGGTAGAAATGAAAACCTTAGGAATTATCTGAAGGGGAAGATGAAAATAATAGGATGTACTAAATTATTAAAGGGCTCAGTTATTGAAATCTAGTCTAAATATAATACAGATCCCACATGTTAATACTTTTTTTCATTTGATTAAAAATTTTAATAAGCTTTTCTTTGTAACCTGTAGAAAAAACAATCCTAGTATACATAGAATTATTTATTTTTTGTTAATCCTCACCCGAGGATATTTTTCCATTGATTTTTAGAATGAGTGGAAGGGAAGGGGAAAGATAGAGAGGAAGAAACGTCAATGGGAGAGAGATACATCGATTGATATGAATAGCCTACTTCTAGACCAATGATGGCGAACCTATGACATGCGTGTCAGAGGTGACACGCGAACTCATTTTTTTGGTTGACTTTTCTTTGTTAAATGGCATTTAAATATATAAAATAAGTATCAAAAATATGTCTTTGTTTTACTATGGTTGCATATGTGAAAAAATTTCTATATGTGACACGGCACCAGAGTTAAGTTAGGGTTTTCAAAATGCTGACACGCCGAGCTCAAAAGGTTCACCATCACTGTTCTAGACCATACTATATGTACTATACATGTTATGTAGGCCTCATTTCCATTCTCCATAGGCCATAGGTAGGTGGTGGTTGAAACATATTTTGGCCCAATTTTAGCAAAGAGTCTGTTTCTAGTTCTACCCTATAATTGGCATGTTGAACCCTTGGAGCTTTGGAGCTGTAGCCTACACACTGCTTTTAGTCCTTTTTTCTTTAGGTTTTTAGTACTCACTCAATGTTTCTCTGTTTTTGGCCCACAAAGATCTTATTCTTTGTTATGGAGTGTAATCTATGTATTAAAAGTTTTATTCCTGTATATCCTTCTAGAGGTGATTTAGGCATATACAAGGAAATAGAAATATGCCTGTTTTCCTTTCTTTTGTACACAAAAGTTAGCACACTGTTTTGCTTTCCTTAGCAATAAGTTAGGAAATACTTCCATTTAAATCTAAGAGCCAGTAATTATAATGATCTTAACTCCTTTAAAATATTATTCATGTAATTCTCACAACAACTATAACTACTTCTTTCAATTTTAACCATGTGTTAATAATATGACCACTTGTTTAGGGTGACAGAGTTTGTAAGTGAAAAATAATTGGCACCACCCTAACTGGTTTGGCTCAGTGGATAGAGTGTTAGCCTGCGGACTGAAGGGTCCCAGGTTTGATTCTGGTCAAGGGCATGTGCCTTGCTTGCGGGCACATCCCCAGTAGGGAGTGTGCAGGAGGCAGCTGATCGATGTTTCTAACTCTCTATCCCTCTCCCTTCTCTGTAAAAAATCAGTAAAATATACTTTAAAAAAAATTGGCACCATAGTTGTACTCTGAACCACTAGATTACTTACTAGTACTGGCTCTCCTAGCTCTTTTATTTTAAAAAATTGTTTACATAATAAAGAAACTTTACTTTTTAACCAATAATATGAAACAAGTTCTTGAGTTGTCATCTAGTAATTTTGTGTAAGGGAAACTAAAAGCAGCCCAAATAATTATACTACTATTCATTGTTCTAACACTTAGAAAGTATTATTTTAGGCTGGGTGATGCTTAATAAAGGTTACAAGTAACTACTCCTTTTTTAAAAAACAAACAAACATGTATGTTTTTGTTGATTTTAGAGAGGAAGGGAGAAGGAGAGATAGAAACATCAACAATGAGAGAGAATCATTGATCTGCCTCCTCCTGCATGCCCCACACTGGGGATCCAGCCTGCAATCTGGGCATGTGCCCTAACTGGGAATCGAACCTTGACCTCTTGATTCATAGGTTGACGCCCACCCACTGAGCCACCCAGGCTGGGCTATTTACTACTTTTTCATAGATAAAATCCCTGACCTCCAAGAGAGCTGTAGGCGGAAAAAATTTAACCCCTTTTTCTTTCTTCAAAAAATTGTATTTTTTTTTAACTACATCTAAGAAAGAAAAAGTCAATACTGATGTTACTTGAGCTAAAAGACATAAGGAACCAGACAGTGTATATATTGATTAAATTTCTAAGAAATACGAGGTAAAAATTGAAATCTTTGGATAAGTTTTAAGTTTCTACAAAGAAGTAGCATTTGCCATTCGACATAAAATGAAGACCTACCATATATAATATACAGAAATAATACCTTTCACAAGAAATAGCTCGAGCTTTGCTAATGGTCCATATCCCATTAAGGCATTTAAAATGCCAATCCATGGAGCAAGTACTTCTCTCTTCTTATCTATTTATGCAGTAGTTTTCATAGCTATCTGCCTGAAGTCCAAGGCAAGGCCAAAAGTTATCCAGGACTTCATCCCTGTTCTGCCAGACGTAGGTCTAGACCAGTGGTTCTCAACCTTCCTAATGCCGCGACCCTTTAATACAGTTCCTCATATTGTGGTGACCCCCCAACCATAAAATTATTTTCGTTGCTACTTCATAACTGTAATTTTGCTACTGTTATGAATCGTAATGTAAATATCTGATATGCAGGATGTATTTTCATTGTTACAAATTGAACATAATTAAAGCATAGTGATTAATCACAAAAACAATATGTAATTATATATGTGTTTTCCGATGGTCTTAGGTGATCCCTGTGAAAGGGTCGTTCAACCCCCCCAAAGGGGTCGCGACCCACAGGTTGAGAACCGCTGGTCTAGACGGTTATCTTTTCCTGGTTATCCTCCTCCGCCTCAGTGGTGCCACTGCCATGGGATCCCAGAGCCCCAAGCTTCCTTGGCCTTGAACTCTTTCTCCTTCTGCAGGCAGTGCTGTTTAATTTCAGCCTCAGCTGCTTTGGCCTGCTTCAGCCTCCAGTCATTTGTGGGCCTTGGACACCTTCTGGGTGGTCCACTTCTCCGCCTACAGATGCCTTGTGACTGAGTGGCCACAGAGGTGGTAATTCTGAGGCCTACGTGAGCAGACTAACTGGGCCAGATTTGCCCTGGGTCAGCTGACCTAACTGCTTAATATCTGTACCTGGGCTGGTGCTCTGCCCTCTATCCTCTCCCATCTCCTTTAATTTTTAATAGTAACCCATGAAGTAAGTACTATATAGACAAGGAAACAAGCTTAGAAGGTATAAATTTCTCATTGTCACTTGCTTTTGTTCATCTCACTCCAAACCTCATTTTTATTTTTATTTTTTAAATATATTTTTTATTGATTTTTGACAGAGAGGAAGGGAGAGGGATAGAGAGTTAGAAACATCGATGAGAGAGAAACATCGATCAGCTGCCTCCTGCACACCCTCTACTGGGGATGTGCCCGCAACCCAGGTACATGCCCTTGACCGGAATGGAACCTGGAACCCCTCAGTCCGCAGGCCGACGCTCTATCCACTGAGCCAAACCGGTGCTGGCGAAACCTCATTTTTAAAATTTTGTATTACCTATACTCTACCCTGATTGATAACAGGGATCTGAAAAATCATGCCTTCAAACTCTTACATTTAGGAAAATAGGCCAGTGATTCTGCAGCTTCCTCATAACCTTTACTGCTTCTTGTCTTAGCTCCTGGGACTATTTCTGAGCAGTAGAAGTTACAAGTACCCCACTGAACAACCAGTTCCAAGTCCTATCATCAAGTCCTATGTTCCTGCTCCAAATGGTAAGTTTTCTTATGGATGTATTAAAACTTTTATAAATTTTAACTCTTAGATTTTTTTTTAATATATATTTATTTCAGAAAGGAAGGGAGAGGGAAAGAGAGAAATATCAATGAGAGAGAATCATTGATCAGCTGCCTCCTGCACACTCCCTACTGGGGACAGAGCCTGCAACCCAGGCATGTGCCCTTGACTGAAATTGAACCCAGGACCCTTCAGTCCTCAGGCCGATGCTCTATCTACAGAGCCAAACCGGCTAGGGCTAACTCTTAGATATTTTTATCTGTAGAAGGAAAAAAATAATGCTTTTGTGAATATAGGGTTGGTTAGTCTTTACTGTTTTGCTTCTGTTTTATCATACTGAGAAAATCAGAAGTATATTTACTTCATAGGACTATTGAAATTATTTAGCTAAACAAATAAGATGCTTTATGTCAGCTCAGAATTTATTGTTATTTGTTTTAACTTTATCCTTAGACTACATATTTAAGTGCTATATGGTCATGCACAATGGTATGTTTTAATAGAGTATGAATTATAGCTATGAAAATAATCTTAGTGAATATTGTTTCTTTTTTTTCTATTGCCTGGTTAGGAGGTTGCTTTTATTAGAATTTAGAATATTTCTGAAACCCAAACTCAGATATTGTTTTAAATTATTAAAATCTGATAATTATATTAACATAATAATTACTATTTACTGTGTGTCTTTCATTGATCTGACATTATGCTTTAAATGTTATGTAATCCTCACAACAACCCTGTATGATAGATGGTGTTATTGTCGTATTACAGATGAAAAATCTGAGCTAGAAATGTTAAGAAATTTATAATAGGTCAGAGAAGTAATTTGGCTAAATTAGCTTTCAAAGCTTTTGCTTTTCTCATAATATACTTGTTGTATTTGAATTTTGGCTATGTAGAAAGTGAAAGAATTTGAAGATGCTGAAAGTGAGAAAAATCAAAAGGGTATAGTTATGCTTGTTTGTGCATTGTGCATAACTAGGCAACATTTAAGTTGAACTATAATTCTAAACACTGAATTATAATTCTTTTGCTTTTGTTTTTTGTTTTTAGGTAACAGATGTATGATATTTCTTTTATTTAAAAGAAATGAGTGTAACTAGTGTTGCATTAAGAGTTGAAACCTGGCTTTTAGCTACATGGCATGTTAAAGTACCTGTAACGTGGTTGGAAGCTTGTATTAACTGGATCCAAGAAGAAAATGATAATATTAATTTGAGTCAAGCACAAATGAATAAACAAGTTTTTGAGCAATGGCTCCTTACCGATCTGAAAGATTTAGAGCATCCTCTTTTACCTGATGACATTTTAGAAGTCCCAAAAGGAGAGCTGAATGGATTTTTTGCTCTGCAGATTAATTCATTGGTTGATGTAAGTCAGCCTGCATATTCCCAGATGCAAAAGTTGAGAGGAAAGAATACTATGAATGAGTTAATTACAGCTGAAACACAAGTAACCCAAAAGCCTTGGGAAGCCAAGCCTTCACGAATGTTGATGCTACAGCTAACTGATGGAATTGTACAAGTGCAGGGAATGGAATATCAGCCTATTCCAGTTCTTCATAGTCATCTTCCTCCAGGTACAAAAATTTTGATATATGGAATCATTTCTTTTCGTCTTGGTGTTCTCTTATTGAAACCAGAAAATGTGAAGGTGTTGGGAGGAGAAGTAGATGCTCTTTTAGAGGAATATGCCCAAGAAAAAGTACTTGGAAGATTAATTGGGGAACCTGATCCTATAGTTTCAGTCATACCAAATAATTCTAACCAAAACATCCCTAGAAATACAGATGATCTAGAGCTTGTATTAGAACCTTCTGATGAAGAACTCTTGGCAAGTCTTGATGAAAATAATGTGTTTGCATCAAATAATGACACCTCCTTGGAAAGAAGATGTTTCAGCATAGGTAGTTCCTCAAATACTATTCCCACAGGACAGTCAAGTTTTGAACCAGGACTTGTTATTTCTCCAAGACCAAAGGAGAAACCACCAAATCAATCTGTGCATTTCACAGATGGGGAATTAGATGACTTTTCCTTAGCAGAGGCCTTGCTTTTAGAAGAAGCTGTCCAGAAAGAACAAATGGAGACTAAAGAATTGCAGCCATTGACTTTGAACAGAATACCAGCTGACAGTATAGCAGGATCTTCATATAAGCCTAATACTCCGAATAATTTTTCTTTAATTGGCAAAAATGGAAATGATAATTGGAATGAAAATAATTTATCTGAACAAATGACTGATGAAGACCACAACAATGGTGTTTTTTCAGTTAATCATAATGTATCCATAACCCATGGTTTTTCAAATAAAGATAAGAACTCAGAGACAGATAATAAAGTGAAACAAACCATCCTCAGTTCAAATGTACATTCCTTAAATAATACAATATTAAATAGAGAACTGGTCAGAACTCCAAAAAGAAGTTCACAAATTTATAATGGAAATGATCAGCGTTTACAGAATTATTCTTTAAAATCATCAGAGAACAGCACTAAATTTTCTAACACCATGGATTTGTATTCTCCACCCTTTATCTATTTGTCTGTTCTAATGGCCAGCAAACCAAAGGAAGTTATAACAGTGAAAGTCAAAGCCTTTATCGTAACCTTAACTGGAAATCTCTCAAGTTCTGGTGGCATTTGGAGTATAACAGCAAAGATTTCTGATGGAACTGCATATCTAGATGTAGACTTTGTAGATGAAATACTTGCTGGTCTGATAGGGTTTTCAGTAGCAGAGATGAAAAAGTTAAAAAAGGACCCTCTTCAATATCAGAAGTTCCTGGAGGGTTTGCAGAAATGTCAGCGAGATTTAATAGATTTGTGCTGTCTAATGACTATTTCATTTAATCCCTCCTTGTCTAAAGCAATGGTACTGGCATTGGAAGATATTAATGTGGAACACCTTGAGAACTTAAAGAAGCGATTGAATAAATAATTTACTAAAATAATATTAGAAAACAATGAAATATCTAGAATTATGTTTGTCCTTTTATTTTTGAAACTTTCTGTTCGTAAAAGGGAAAAGGAAGTTTCACAACTTATTTCAATTTAAAAGTGTTTAATGTTTGTTTAGGTTTTTTAAATAAAAATTTTTATTAGATGAATTTGACTCCTGTTGTTGAGAAATTTGTTTTCCACTTATTTCATATAAGATGATTGTTAGAATATTGTATTAATGTTTACTGATGTGTCATATTGTTGAAAGTTAACAATTTTTAATAGATAGTTGTATTTCTGATATATTGAGTACTCAAAACTGTTTGTTCAGGAGTTGGGAATATCTGGCCCACAGGTTGTATGAGGCCCACTAAATCAAAGCCAAACCATGTAGGGTGAGTTAATTAAATGTTTGACCAAATATGGCAGGCTAATTTTTAAGTTGATAATTTTGTATGGCATGCAAATGTTGTTATAAATATCCAAATGGCCCTTGGCGGAAAAAGGGTTCCCCACCCCTGGTTTATATTATATTTAGGAAAATATAAACTAGTAAATCAGAATGTCAGGCTTTCAGATGCAAATTGTCTTACTGGTTTTTATTTTGCTGATTTTAAATATTTGTCTGGTATATCTAAGTTAAATATTAGGTTTACAAGATGCCATTTCGGAGAATATATTGAAATGTTAAAAAAAAAACCCTTACTTATAAGAATCATTTATTTTTAAATGACATATGGAAAATTTCATTAAGGTCCGGTAAATATTTCCTTTTTTTTTGGATTAAAATAAGGTATTATCCCCTTTCTGAATTAGCTCCACATATTTAAGCCTCTCTAGTTATTTTTGGAAGTGCTAACTTTTTTTTTAAAAATATATTTTATTGATTTTTTACAGAGAGGAAGGGAGAGGGATAGAGAGTTAGAAACATCGATGAGAGAGAAACATCGACCAGCTGCCTCCTGCACACCTCCCACTGGGGATGTGCCTGCAACCAAGGAACATGCCCTTGACCGGAATTGAACCCGGGACCCTTCAGTCCGCAGGCCGACGCTCTATCCACTGAGCCAAACCGGTTTGGCAAGACTTTTTTTTTGAAAGAGAGATTGTTTACCATTTTTCCATTTTGCTATTTAAAAAGCCACATTTGAAAGTTAAGATTATTTTTATTAATCTTTGTCTTTAATATTTTTTCAAACATTTTTTTCCAAACATTTTTTATTGATTTCAGAAAGGAAGGAAGAACGAGAGAGATAGAAACATAAATAGTGAGAATCATTGGTCGTCTGCCGCCACACCCCTTATTGGGGATCAAGCCTGAAACCCAGGTATGTCCCCTGACTGGGAATTGAACCACAACCTCCCGGTTCATAGGTCGGCATTCAGCCACTGAGCCACACTGGCCAGGCTGACTTGAATATTTTCAAAGTGTCTTGAATTTCAAAACATTAAACAAATACTTAAATAATAAAATGGAGATTTTAAAAAATATATATATATTTCTTTATTGATTTCAGAGAGGAAGGGAGAGAGAGATAGAAACACCAATGATGAGAGAATCATTGATCGGCTGCCTCCTGCACACCCCCTACTGGGGATCGAGCCCGCAATCCAGGCATGTGCCTTTGGCTGGAATCGTACCTGGGACCCTTCAGTCTGCAGGCTGACACTCTATCCACTGAGCCAAGCCGGCTAGGGCAATGGAGATGTTTTTTTAGTTAAAATAATGTAATAGGACAATATCTGGAGGATAAATGCATATACAAAAATATATCGACATAATAGAAAAATATTTTTATAATTTGTTGTTGTTTGAAAGATGGTAATCAGAATTCAAGGAACAACAGATTTTGCTGATGTATGGCTTCAGACAATCATTGATCTGGTTTGCTGTTTTGTCACTAAATTAGTTTGCATTCTCTTCCATTTTATATAAATGGCATGATATAATGTGTATTTATTTGTATTTGGCTTCTTTACTCAGTATAATGGTTTTGAGGTTTATCCAGTCATATATCAATATTTCAATCTTTGTTGCTGAGTAGCAGTGCATTGTATAGGTGTACACAATTTGTTTATTCATTCACCTGTTGATGAATATTTGAATTATTTTCAGTGTTTGGCTATTGCTAAAAGCTGCAGTGAACATTTGTCACAAAGTATTTGAGGGGTTGAGAAGCTAGTGCAAAAAATAATAACAGCTAGATGACAATTTGGCAACAAGCTGTGTTAATTAACATTTGTGTTAATATACACTTTCATTTCTCTTGGGTACACACCTACAAGTAGAATGGCAGGATCATATTGTAGATGTATGCTTAATTTTATAAAAAACTCCTGAACAGTTTTTCAAAATGATAATATTATTTTCATTCCTGTGAACAGTGTGTGAATGTTTTTATTTTATTTTTCAATTACAGTTTACATTCAGTATTATTTTCTATTAGTTTCAGGTATGCATCATAGTGGCTAGACAATCACGTACTTTATAAAGTATTTCCCTTGATATTTCCAGTACCCACCTGCCACCATACTTAGGTATTACAATATTATTGACTATATTCTTTTTTTAAAAAAATATTTTTATTGATTTCAGAGAGGAAGGAAGAGGGAGAGAGAGATAGAAACATCAATGATGAGAGAGAATCAATGATTGGCTGCCTCCTGCACACCCCCCACTGGGGATCGAGCCCACAACCCGGGCATGTACCCTTGACTGGAATCGAACCTGGGACCCTTCAGTCTGCAGGCCGACGCTCTATCCACCGAGCCAAACCGGCTAGGGCTGACTATATTCTTTATGCTGTACTTTACATTCCCGTGACTAATATGTAACTGTCAATTTGTACTTAAGAGACTTATTTTAAATAAATGTTTACATAGGTACTTCATTTTTGTTGTGAAAATACTTAAAAATATATGTGAGTAAAGAAAACAAATCACTAAAAATTCTACCACAATATATAACAAATTAACATTTTGGGATATATTCTTGTCTTTTTTACACTATATTATTTTTAATAAAAGTTATATTCACTGCTTTATTTTGCTTTTTCCCTTTAACATGGGACTAGCTTTCTATTTTCTGTTTTTATTAAGTGTAGCGTTATACCATCATTTTAAATAGCCATATAGAATTCCATTGCATCAATTCACTGTACACTGAAAACAGCCTTTTATCTGTTGTTGGACCTTTAGGTTGTTTCTACTTCTCATTTTTATAAATAACTAGAGGCCCAGTGCATGAATTCGTGCATGGGTGGGGTCTGGCTGGCCTGCCCCGATTGAGGCTGGTGGGCCAGGCTAGCCAGGGGGAGGGGATGTGGGTGGTTGGCTGGCTGGCCCCGCCCCCTGGTCAAACTCCTAGTCAAGGGGACAGTTTGCATATTAGGCTTTTATTATATAGGATAATATAATGGTCATCGTGCAAATTGTATATTTTTTAAAGCACTTTTTAATCTTTTAATTATTTATTTTTAATCCTCAACCTAGGGTATGTTTTTAAAAAAATATATATTTTATTGATTTTTTTTACAGAGAGGAAGGGAGAGGGATAGAGAGTTAGAAACATCGATGAGAGAGAAACACTGATCAGCTGCCTCCTGCACACCCCTCACTGGGGATGTGCCCGCAACCAAGGTACATGCCCTTGACTGGAATCGAAACTGGGACCCTTGAGTCCGCAGGCCTGACGCTCTATCCACTGAGCCAAACTGGTTAGGGCTAGTGCCGGGGTTCAACCCCAGCGGGTCCAGGGGTCCCCAAAGGTGTGGACGGAGTCGGCGAAGAAGGAATGACATGGAGACAGCGTTCAGTTGATCAGCAGCCTAGCCAGGATCTCCAGCCAGGATCTCCAGCCAAGTTCTGGTCCGGATCTCCAGCGAAGTTCTGGTCCGGATCTCCAGCCAGGTTCTGTGTCCATGTTCTCTTGCTAGGTTCTCCAGGTTCTCCAGCCAGGTTCTGTAGCCATGTTCCCTCGCTAGGTTCTCCAGCCAGGTTCTGTCCAGGTTCTCCAGCCAGGTTCAGTCACCAGGTTCTAGTCAGGTTCTCTTGCCAATTTCTGTAGTCAGGTTCAGTCCAAGATTTTTTGCCATGTTCTCTCCAGCAAAGTTCTTCTGTCTGTAGGTTCTGTGTAGGTTCTGTCTTCTTTCTCTCTCTCCTAAGTTCTGTCTGCTGTTGTCTTGTTTCAACTGTATTTATACCAGTTGATTCAATCCTATCAATCTCTATTACAAAGGTTAGGGCGTTTCTTATCTCCATTCCAGGGAGTAAAGATTATGTAGCTTAAGCATGATTGTTCGTAGTTAAAGTGGTTAATTACCCGCCTGGCACTTAGCTGAGGGGTTTTATTCCCTCCCTAACTTCAGGGGAAAATCCCTACCTGGGGAAACAACCTTTCTCAGAGAGGCGACCTTGGTTAAAACACATAGTGTCAAGAAGGTGAGCAAACATATTAAGAACAGTATGCCATATATGCCAGGTCCCTTGAAACAGCAAGCATGGACCGGCTCCCGGCAAATTCCCCCTTTTTTATTTTTTTAAAAGCGGGCATTAAAAAGAAAAACCCGAAATGCTCTCTTGTATCCATTTTAAGAGTAGGATTGGCGCTTCCCGCTATTACCTGAGTCCTGATCTATCACCTCAGGGAGAGCTTGCCAATCCTGCACTTTCCTGGGGTGGAAAGGCTGCAGTGGGGTTAAGGATAAGGCTCCTTGGGCCTACCTTCTCCCATGCCTCTACATTTACCTTTCCGGCACCTTTCCTTCCTCAGAAAAGCATGGACATATTTCTTGTATAAAATGTTCCATCTGACTGGGAGTAACCTTAATTCCTCTGCTAGCAAGCATATGTGTTAAAAGATCAATACAGAGTCTTATTTCTTTAGACTCAGTATGGCACATCTTCTCAATCTAAGAATCAATACAGAGTCTTCTTTCTTTGGACTCAGTATGGCACATCTTCTCAATCTGAGTTCTGTACTATCCACCTTCTTACCCTACTTATCCTCTGTAGGGGGGTCTGCAGTACCCTGGTGGAGTCCTATCCGTCCCGAGTGTGGGGTTCTCAATGGGGGGGAGGGCCTTACCTAGGGGAATCCTGTTCCAGGAGTTCCCAAAGGTGTGGACGGAGTCGGCGAAGACTATCCACCCTCTTTCTACGGTGGAGTCCTATCCGTCCCGAGTGTGGGGCGCTTACCTAGGGGTCCCTGTTCGGGCGCCATATGCCGGGGTTCAACCCCAGCGGGTCCAGGGGTCCCCAAAGGTGTGGACGGAGTCGGCGAAGAAGGAATGACATGGAGACAGCGTTCAGTTGATCAGCAGCCTAGCCAGGATCTCCAGCCAGGATCTCCAGCCAAGTTCTGGTCCGGATCTCCAGCGAAGTTCTGGTCCGGATCTCCAGCCAGGTTCTGTGTCCATGTTCTCTTGCTAGGTTCTCCAGGTTCTCCAGCCAGGTTCTGTAGCCATGTTCCCTCGCTAGGTTCTCCAGCCAGGTTCTGTCCAGGTTCTCCAGCCAGGTTCAGTCACCAGGTTCTAGTCAGGTTCTCTTGCCAATTTCTGTAGTCAGGTTCAGTCCAAGATTTTTTGCCATGTTCTCTCCAGCAAAGTTCTTCTGTCTGTAGGTTCTGTGTAGGTTCTGTCTTCTTTCTCTCTCTCCTAAGTTCTGTCTGCTGTTGTCTTGTTTCAACTGTATTTATACCAGTTGATTCAATCCTATCAATCTCTATTACAAAGGTTAGGGCGTTTCTTATCTCCATTCCAGGGAGTAAAGATTATGTAGCTTAAGCATGATTGTTCGTAGTTAAAGTGGTTAATTACCCGCCTGGCACTTAGCTGAGGGGTTTTATTCCCTCCCTAACTTCAGGGGAAAATCCCTACCTGGGGAAACAACCTTTCTCAGAGAGGCGACCTTGGTTAAAACACATAGTGTCAAGAAGGTGAGCAAACATATTAAGAACAGTATGCCATATATGCCAGGTCCCTTGAAACAGCAAGCATGGACCGGCTCCCGGCAGGCTAGGATATGTTTTTTTTAATTGATTTTTAGAGAGAGAGGAAGGGAAAGAAAGAACTATCAATTGGCTACCTCCTGTTGCGCCCCAACTGGGGATTGAACCTGCAACTTAGGTATGTGCCCTGACCGGGAATTGATCCTGTAACCTTTTGGTGTACAGGATGACACGCCAATCAACTGAGCCACCTAGCCAGGGCCTCTGTTTATTATAAACCCCAAGAATTGCTGGCTCTGAAAATATGCACATTTTAAGACTTTTTTAAAAAAATATACTTTATTACAGAGAGGAAGGGAGAGGGATAGAGAGAAACATCAATGAGAGAGAAACATTGATCAGCTGCCTCCTGCACACTCCCTACTGGGGATGTGCCCGCAACCAAGGTACATGCCCTTGACTGGAATCGAACCTGGGACCCTTGAGTCCGCGGGCCAACGCTCTATCCACTGAGCCAAACCGGTCAGGGCTAAAAAGACTTTTGATACTTGTTGCCAAATTGTCTTCTTGCTCTGTTATTATTTTTTGCACTAGTTCTGTAATCCTTGGGCATATTGCTTAACTTTTTGAGCATTAGTTTTCTTATCCATAAAGTGGAGATAATGTGAAAATATTAAAAGCACTTAGTCCAGTGCCTTACACATGGTAAGTACTCAATGGTAGCTATTATTACTTTTTTAAAAAGTTCTTCCCATTCATGTTTCTATCTGGAGTTTTTTTAAGAGTGTGTCACTTCTCGACCCCTCAAATACTTATACAGGGTATTTTCATAAAAAAGGTCTTTGTCACCAGAACTGGTTTGGCTCAGTGGATAGAGCGTCGGCCTGCGGACTCGGGTCCCGGGTTCGATTCTGGTCAGGGGCATGTACCTTGGTTGCGGGCACATCCCCAGTGGGGGGAGTGCAGGAAGCAGCTGATCGATGTTTCTCTCTCATCGATGTTTCTGGCTCTCTATCCCTCTACCTTCCTCTCTGTAGAAAATCAATAAAATATATTAAAAAACAAACAAAAAAAGGTCTTTGTCAATCTGATCATTTATTAGTATTCTTTTGTGAATTATCTTCCTTGATGGTGGTCTTAAATGTTTTTTTAAAATTGGGATGAACAATAAGACACCAAGTTTTCAGATCAGTCTCTAATAATTAGGAGTGGAAAATAGATGATTGTC
Source organism: Myotis nattereri (assembly GCF_964212035.1). NCBI lineage: Eukaryota > Metazoa > Chordata > Mammalia > Chiroptera > Vespertilionidae > Myotis > Myotis nattereri. The sequence continues at coordinate 49,913,472 of NC_138087.1, forward strand.
CCATAAATAAATTCAATAAGTTTGGTATTTTTCGTTACATGTGAATTCATTTGGTTAGTATTCATTGTAGCTTTAAGATTTAGGGCAGTAGACCCACAGTACATTAAAAAGACTACTCAGTATAAATCAACTTTAAATATGTATGTGACATTCCTTTTCCATGATGGCCTGGTTCTTTATGTCACTTTTATGGGACCTCAATGCTAATTGAAACACAGCTAGCTACATAACCCCACATTAATTTTTACCTCCAAGAAATATAAATTGACAGATTGTTCCTGGTGATTTTACATGTGAACATTGTTAAATGTTATCAAACTATTTACTCAAGAACTTTAAAAAATTTTAACATTTAACTCTGAATGGAGGTAGAGGGTGGAAGGAGAATGGGAAAGAAGTGTATTGAGTATTTCTGTTTTGGCTTTATCTTTGGGGTTTGCAAACTTTCAGAAGGGAGGACAAATTCCTGACTCTGGTCTTTCTATGATGGAGTAAATGTAGCTAAGGGCATCAAGAAGTTACCTCCTGGCCAACTTCTCCCAAGCTGTCATGCATATGCCAAAACAACAATCCTTCCCTCTCTTCTACCATTTCAGAGATTTAAGAAGTTAATCTATTAAAATGCTTTTATATCTCAATATGAATTATAGTAATTAGGCTCAATTTTTAATCCTTAATAAGGTTGTTCACTGATGGTGATCAAGTGCTAATAAATGGTGCATACAGTCATTTGGAAGAGGCCAAGTCTACCAGTGTCAGGGATGAACTTCGGGTTTTGAAGTGGTAGTGTTAGAGCATACATCCTTGACAATTGCCTAATTTCTTTGAGCCAAAACTGATTTCTCACTAGTAAAGTAGGGGTGATGATTCATAACCTGTAGTTTTCGTGAGACTCAAATGAAACAGTCTGTAAATGTCTTGCACAATTAATCACTATTATCATTCTGGTACCAAATTTTGCTGTGTTCTCACATGGAAGTAATAAATCAAAATTAGGATTGTAGGCCATTTACAATTTTCCTGTATATTTGTTTGGCTAGAAGGTAGAGGATGGATTTTAACAGATCAAAGTTTAAACTTAAAATTCATAAAAGCTTATGTACTAGTAGATTTAAATAATGTTCATGCAGAGTCAAATAGCATATTTAGTTATGTTTCCTTTTCTATGAGTTCTGTGTCCCAATACTTGAGCCATTCAAAAGAGAATGTTCCTGAAGCCAGGTTAAAATGGAATCGAACTCCCTTTTTAAAGCCTCAAACTGCCACTGGCTCCGTATAGTGGTGTGCTAGTAAATGTTTTGGCCTGGCCTGTGGGATCGGGCTGAAACCTGTTCTCCGACATCCCCCGAGGGGACCTGAATTGCAAGAGGGCACAGGCCAGGCCGAGGGACCCCACCGGTGCACAATCAGGGCTGGGGAGGGACGTGGGAGGTTGGCCAGCTGGGGAGGACCTCAGGAGGGCTCCAGGGCATGTCCGGCCCATCTCGCTCAGTCCCGATCAACCGGACCCCAGCAGCAAGCTAACCTACCAGTCGGAGCATCTGCCCCCTGGTGGTCAGTGCACATCATAGCGACTGGTCTACAGGTCGACTGCCCCCTGGTTGTCAGTACACATCATAGTGAGTGGTTGAGTGGCCTTAGCATATTAGCATATTACGCTTTGGTTGAATGGTTGACCAGACATTTAGCATATTAGGCTTTTATTATATAGGATATATACACTGAGTGGCCAGGTTATTATGACCACCTGATGTTTGTAGGCAAATTACCTATAATTTCGCATTGAAGTTGCTAGAGGGCCAGACCATTGTAAATAGGGAAGCAGGTTTACCATGACAGTAGAAATGATTTTTCCCTGAAGATATGGGTAAACAACATGAATTAACAGCCTTTGAACGTGGGATATATGTAATAATCTCATAATAATCTAGCCACTCAGTGTATATATATATATATATATATATATATATATATATACACAGTAGTATATTTTTTTGGCAAAGGATGTGTAGCACACAATTTATAAATTATAATAAAATATAAAATAGTCTTATAAATTACATATAGCCAATTGATTCTCCCAGGATACTCATTTTTGTCAAATTCTTTTAAAAAATATATAGTTTATTGATTTTTTAAAAAAATATATTTTATTGATTTTTTACAGAGAGGAAGGGAGAGAGACAGAGAGTTAGAAACATCGATGAGAGAGAAACATCGATCAGCTGCCTCCTGCACATCCCCCACTGGGGATATGCCCGCAACCCAGGTACATGCCCTTGACCAGAATCGAACCTGGGACCTTTCAGTCCGCAGGCTGACGCTCTATCCACTGAGCCAAACCGGTTTCGGCAAAAATATAGTTTATTGATTTTTTGTAGAGAGGAAGGGACAGGGATAGAGAGTTAGAAACATCGGTGAGAGAGAAACATTGATCAGCTGCCTCCTGCACACCCCCTACTGGGGATGTGCCTGCAACCAAGGTACATGCCCTTGACTGGAATCGAACCCGGGACCCCTCAGTCCGTAGGCCGACGCTCTATCCACTGAGCCAAACCAGTCAGGGCTCATTTTTGTCAAATTCTTATATTCGTAGCCAACCTATGCAATCATGATTTGACAATATTTGTGCTATTAAATGTATTCTTTTCCTTCTTGTGTTAGGGGTGTTTTCACATGCTGTTCCCTCTGGAAAGCTTTCTCCTCTCCCATTCCTTTTTAAAATTTATTTATTTATTTATTTATTTTTATATTTTATTGATTTTTTATAGAGAGGAAGGGAGAGAGATAGAGAGTCAGAAACATCGATGAGAGAGAAACATCGATCAGCTGCCTCCTGCACATCTCCTACTGGGGATATGCCCCCAACCCAGGTACATGCCCTTGACCGGAATCGAACCCGGGACCTCTCAGTCTGCAGGCCGACGCTCTATCCACTGAGCCAAACCGGTTTTGGCCTTTTTAAAATTTAGATAGTTTCTACTTATGCTTTAGATTTATATTTAAAAGTCACTTTCTTAGAGATATTTTTCTGCCTCATTGCAATAGGTAGGTCTTATAAGTACATGTTTTTTTTGTTTTTACAATTTTGGTTCACTTTTCTTTCTATAGCTGTCCCTTATGTATTTATCTGAATGGACATGGTCCTGAACTGCAACAAAACAAGGTATTCACCTGAGGGTGCACGTAAGGTGTGTAAAACATATAGGGACCTAGTTCTCTTACTCTTTACCATGGGAGATTCTGACTCACCAGATCCCTGGAATGGAGCCTGGCATCTGCAGGTTTAACAAGTCCAGATGGAGATTTGGAATCTCATTGGAACTACCGCTGCGGGAATTATAGTTATGTCTGTGCAATGCCTGAATCATTAGTTTTTTAATATTGCAGTTACTGGGTGTGTGTATGTGGAGAGGCCCAAGTAAAGCAAAACAAAATGCCATAAAAGAAGATAGTATCTTGCCTCTTATGCCACGTATAGCCTAGTTAATAAAACCACTGGAAGACAAAAAAGATTCTGACAAAGGGAGACCATTCTGGATTTGGGTTGGTTCAGGAGGGCTTCAGAAGGAGACCAGTCCCAAATGGAAGTCTGAAAGAAGTGTTTGGTATTTGGATAGTCTTTGGACAAGTGGAGGAAAGGAGGAGAGAATGTTTTGTAGCAGGGGAATAACATAAGAAAAGGCAGACACATTTTGAACCTGACTTTTTCAGGAGATGTTAAGGAGACTTGGCTGCCTCATTGGAGAGGAGGATTCATCAGGAAATTGCTTAGAAGGGGGAAGTCCTGTGATGAAGATTGCTGGATGCCAGGTGAGATGTTAGCACTTGAAGTCAGACATCCCTGGACTTGAATCCTGCCTCCAATAATTGCTGTAACTGATTGTAGACAAACTTTAGATGTTTATCTTCCCTGAGTCTGTTTTATTATATAAAATGGAGTTAATACTTGCTACCCCTGAGGGGTATCGAGAGGCTGAATGAGACAGTAGTGCTTGGCACAGTGTAGCCCCCAGCATATGGAGTTATGGCCATTATTGATCCAGCATGCTAAAGGTCACTGCTGAGGGTCCTGGAGCAGGGCAGTTGCAGACTAGCAGTGATAGGCTGTGAAGGTGAACACAGACGTAGAGAAGGATGGACATTCACTTTGGTGAGAAGGTAATTCAAACTGGATTTTTGGCGTCTTTAAGAGTAGTGTGACAATCTAGCCTTACCGCTTCTGGGTGTTGTGTGTCACTGCCTGGGACCGCATAAAGCTGCTGAGTACCTGTCATGCTTGGCAAATCAGTGCTCTTGCTACTCTTGTTTCAGTTTTCTAAAACCCTCATAGGACAAGCAAGTGGTGAGTTGGAGGCCCATAAAAATAGATCCCTTATATAGAGTACAGGCCCGTTTTACTTGCATTCCACGTGATTATGAAAATAAAAAATGAAAACTAGGATTTTCAGACTGAGTAACATACCTATTGTTATATCTTTTCTGAAATTTGTTTTCATTAAATAATGAATAGTTTAACTACATTTGTAAGTTTAAAGAATGATGGTACAGCCCTGGCAGGATAGCTCCATTGGCGCATTGTCTTGTACACCAAAAAGGCTGCAGTTTCGATTCCCAGTCAGGGCACATACCTATGTTGCAGGTTCAATTCCTGGTCGGGGTGCACACAGGAGGCAACTAATAGATGTTTCTCTCTCATATTGGTATTTCTCCAACCCGCCCCTCTTTACCTCTCTCTGAAATCAATGAATATATCCTTGGGTGAAGATTAAAAAAAACACAAAACAACAACTATGGTACAACAAATATTGGTGTCCCACTCAGAGCTTAAGAACTAAAATGTGCCTAGTACTTTATAATCCCCCAGAGTGCTCCTTCCCAATTCCACTTCCCTCCTTCAGAAGGAACCAATATTCTGAAGTGTGTATTTAACATTTTCTTGCTTTTCTCTTTAATTTTAGCACTCTGTATGTAAAAGATAAGTTGTTTAGTGTTGAATGTTTTATAACTTTATAAAGATGGAATCATGTGATATATACTGTTCTATTTTGTGCTACCCCCACTGCATCCCCAACATTGCATTCCTGAATTTCATCCATGTTAATGCACGTAGCTATAGTTTACTAATTTTGCTGCATAATATTTCACTGAGGGAAAAGACTACATTCTATGTATCCATGGACATTCAGGTTGTTTCCAGTGTTTTGCTTTTACAAATGTTACTGTGAACATCCTTCTACATGTCTTGGTGCACATGAACAATCTTTTTTTGGGGGGTGGGGGGGCTATATGCTATGTGTCAGGATTAGGTTGGGCTGTACCTTCTCTTTATTATAATAAATAAGTATGTACAACAAAGATAACTGTATTTTGAGCGTACTGACTTTGGATATCAGAAGGACAGGCAGATGTCCAACTGACAATTGGAAATATGGACTGCAATACTAGTCAGAACAAAAGATTGGTAGAAAAGATTGAGTAAAATTCCCAAAGGAGAGAACGTAGAGAGAAGAGAAATGGACTGTGGACATAACCAAAGCGAATACTTACATTTGGAGTCAGAAGGATAAAGAGGAATCAGAATGAGAGGTAGATCTGAGAGTGAATAGCATTATAAAAAAAATCACGAGAGAAGATAATATGAAAACTTGTTGACAGTGACTTGCTGTAGAGTCTGAGGAGGATGAGAACTGAGAAAAAGCTGTTGGATTTAATCCTTTAGTGATTATCAAAAGAGATTTTTTTGCACATGATTAGATGGTGAGGAAATGGAGACCATGAGAAAGAAACTTGGTAGTGAAGGGAAGGAGGGAGGAACAGAAATATAGTTCAAAGAGTAGTTTGGTGGGAGGAGGTGGTGTCTCTGTGTGTGATTTTAAGATGGGAAGCACTTTTAAACACTTATTACATTGGCAGGGAGAAGTCACAGAAGAAAGAATGAACATGTAATGAAATGTAGCCAGGTTGGGGGAATTACTGATGAGGTAAGGCCCTAGAGAATGGATGAGAATGAGGCCACGGAGGGGGGTTTTGCCATGAAATAGAGAAGGGTCACTTGTTAAAAACATTTTTTTATATCAATCACTTCTTTTTATTTCAGGATATAATATGCTGTTTAGACCCATGGATGATACAAAATTATAACCCTGTTTAAATATATGTAGGATATTTATTTTATTTCACAAAGATAGATTCTAAAAATCATAAAACTGGAGAAATTACTGGCTCTCATTCATTCCGTCCTACTGTTAAAGATTTTCCAAAGATACATATTTAGGATACCACCCAGCTATTCTCTCATGAGGCAATATTCAAATTGACAAGAAGTACCTTAACATTTATAGGCATAGCTGTTATCAAAAGGATCTGTGATTTTAGCTAAGAGATACAGTCCAAATTTTATTCTTTACTAGAGGCCTGATGCACGAAATTTGTGCAAGAGTAGGCCTTCCTTCCCCTGCCTGCTGGCACCAGCTTCCCTCTGGCACCGGGGACCCGGGCTTCCATCTCAGCCCCAGCTTCATCAGGAAGGTCGTCTGGAAGGATGTCTGGTCTAATTAGCATATTGTGCTTTTATTATTATAGATAGCTGCTAACATGATTTAATTAGATCACTGGCACATGGTATTACTATTTCTCCAACATCAAGTTCACCTTTTTATAAGGTTTTTGCTCAACTTTTCTGGAAATAAAGCTTATCATATATTTTAAACATTTAAATTAAAATGTTACCCTCATTTTACATGTCCATATCCTTTCTAGTTTTAAGCTAAGCAAAGATAAACATTTAGAGCTGTATTCATGTATCAAAACAAAACATAACCCAACTTAATACTATGAGAAATTGTTACATTCTATTTAGTGTTTGATAGAGAAAAACTGATTTTGACACATATTTTATTAAGATAGCAGTCTGTTCACACATGGTCCGAGAGCACTAAACTAATAAACCAAATATAATCAGATGTTAAAGATTGATTTCTAAACTGCCTTTAAAACACAGCCAATGATGCGGTGCTTGCCTTTGATCTAGCAATATAAAACCTTTATTCCTTTATTCCAGCCCGGCCTGCATGCTCAGTGGTTGAGCATCGACCTATGAACCAGGAGGTTACAGTTCAGTTCCTAGTCAGGGCACATGCCTGATATTCAGGCTCAATCCCCACTGGGGGGTGTCAGCTGATTGATGGTTCTCTCTCATCATTGATGTTTCTCTCTCTCCCTCTCCCTTCCTCTCTGAAATCAATAATAATAATAATAATAATAATAATAATAAATATATATATTTATTTAAAAAAAAACACACCCCCAAAACCACATCCACACTTCCAAACCATTCAGCACAGCTTTCTTAACTGAGCTGTTAGAAGCTGCTAGTTTGAGCACTAATTACAGCTTGGATAGTTTGTGGCGATCTCAGCAGGGATCAGAGGAACCAGCTCAACTCTGACAATATAGTGCCAAAATGGGGCCAGTGAGGCTTCAAGTAAGTCACAGCAGTGTTCACCAGGGCTGGAGCTTCTGCGAGGTTATGGACAAATTGGGCCAATGTTCTAGGGTGGGAAAATCTGTCACCCAGAACCTCTTTCTCAGTGACAGTAGTGAAGAAAGGGAGTGTGAGGAAGAGGCAAAGAAGTGGTGTTGATGCAGAATCATCTCCACATTTTGATTAAAGGAATAAACAAGATTATCTGCAGAGAATAAGAAGATAGGAATAGAAGGGCATTTTACACATATAGAATAGTCTTGTCAATTTTGTAATTAGAATAAAACGCCGAAGGGTTTTTCTTCATTTAGTAGCAGGTGGTTTGTAGCAGCATGACTTAATGGAAAGAACCTTATAACTTTGGAGACAGAATGGCCTGAACTTGAGTCCTGGCTTTATTCCTTTTTATCAAGTTACCGAACTGATCTTTCTCAATTTCTTCAAAATAAAATGGGAACAACAACAACAACAACAACAACAAAATAATAATAATAAATAAATAAAATGGGAACAACAGTAGTTATGCACATTCAATGATAGGACAGTTTTAGTTCCAGCAAACATGTATTAATCTCCTATTGTGTGCCAGGTATTCCACTAGGTTTGAATTCTCAAGGAGTCTGAGGTCTAGGAGGGAATTCACTTCTCTTTTATTCTCTTTTGGGAGGAAAAATAAACTTTTGCAGAATTGTGAGAGGACTTACTAGCTACTTCCCCGTCTCTGCTTTTAAATAGATCAGATCTGGCCACTCATGCTAGGTGAGTCACTTCTCCAAGGCAGCATGCGGATATTCTGATCCCTTGTCCTCTTGCCAAGGGGGTTGGAGGAGGGAGCCCTTTGCAGCTGCCAATCATGAGGCATGAGTGGTCTTGGACTACTGGCCCCTTCAATGGTGATTCAGCCTGTCTCATTCTTATACCTGTAATAAAATTGACGTGCATTATTTTTTGTCTTTTGTGTGTGTATTGTTAGCAGCTAAATGAAGTTTAGCTTTCAAACAGCCTCCCAGAGGGAGATGGTCCCAGACAACTGACCACAATCATGAGCAGTAATGAAACCCATCCATTTGTAACCTCTATGCTTTTTAGGGAGACTAATAAAGACATGCATCCTTGATTAGGGAGATTGGAATTAATTGTAATGATTGAACTTGGAGTGTGAAACTAAAGAAGTATTAAACTAAATTCTAAGAGAAGTGCTTTGGCAACAGGATTATAAATTAAGACATTAGTATGTGTACTCTAGCTGCTTAAGGGATTATAAACATCATTTAAACACTTAATGACAGTGAAATTGTCCCAATGTCATCTGTGATTTGTGATGGAGATCAGCATGTCCAGATCAGAATGGAACTTCATAACCAGGGAAAGGACAAAACATTCTGACCAATACCTGGATTCTACAGGGTGAGTTGAACAGAACCATGTATGTAGCAACCCCAGCTCCTCTGTGCATGTAGCATTTAAATTCTGGCTATGAGGACACCATTTAAAGGAATGTTGGGAAGTGGGGTTCAGGGCTGCTCTTCACTCCTTACTGCCAGGGAAGAGTGTTGGCTCTGCATAGCAATTCCCTAGGGTAGGCTCATTCAGAACATGACCTCAATCTTTCAGGCAGCTGCCAGTTTGCAAGGCTGTGCTGACTCAGCAAAATTCCCTGGAATTTGGAGTAAGGCTTCCAGGGCTGCTGACTGTGTCCTATCACCATCATCAGGGCAGTCAGTTCTCAGAAAAGAGGATGAATATATACCCTTCATACCACTGAGGTTCAGAGTAAAAGATGCTCATGAGGACCAAAGTGAGAGGAGGAGGAAATAGGCGACATTCCTTCCAAATAATAAAAGTAATGGTAATAAGAGCACTGGTGTTTATTGAGCACTGGCCCAGTGCTGAGTGCCTTTAATGCTTTCACACATTATCTCACTCAAGCAAGTCAATTTCTGGTCTGCCTTGAATAAAATCACAAAGTGTGCCGAAACCGGTTTGGCTCAGTGGATAGAGCATCGGCTTGCGGACTGGAAGGTCCCAGGTTCGATTCCGGTCAAGGGCATGTACCTGGGTTGCGGGCACATCCCCAGTAGATGTGCAGGAGGCAGCTGATCGATGTTTCTCTCTCATCGATGTTTCTGACTCTCTATCTCTCTCCCTTCCTCTCTGTAAAAAATCAATAAAATATATTTAAAAAAAAAAAATCACAAAGTGTCTAAAGAAAATGGTTGTTAATCACTGAAGGTACCTTTGCATGGGCCAATTTTTGTTTTGTTTTTGCTGTCCATCTTTTCTCAAAGGCCTAACAAAGGTCAGCTGGGATATCCTATTGATACCCATGACACGGCCACACTTCTCATGCAAGTCTGACAACCAGGACAAAAGAGCAACCTGTGCGTAACGGATTCGCCTGCCTGGGAGAACTGAGAGGTCACATATTTGGAAAAGATGCATCTAGGAACCTATCACCAACTCTGAAAGGTTGCTGTTCATATGGTCCTAGAAATTGGAGACAATTTAATTTTTACTGATCCAACGTAAGATTTATTTTTTTAATTTTTAAATTTAAATCCTTTTTTGTTGTTGAAAGTATTACATATCCAACATAAGATAATAAATGCTCTGTTGCATTGGAAAATGTCTATTATACAGGGTACATAGACGAGGAGAGTTTGGAACTTTTAGTTTTGGACCTCCTTATTTCTATTAATGCCATCACCATTACTGTTACTGAGAGGCTGGATATGTAGTGGTTAAGAATGAGGGCTTGGGAGGCTGACTGCCTGGTTTCAAATCCCTGCTTTGCTACTTACTAGGTGTGTGGCCTTGGGCAAGTTATTTGATTGCTTGTTGCCCTAATTACCTCATCTGTATAATAGGGATACTAACACTCCCTCATCAAGTTGTTAAATTGCTTAGACCAGTGCCTGGCATGTAGTCAGTGTTCATATGAGTTTGGTTGTATTAGTCTGCAAGTAACAGGATGCCAGTTAACAGTAGGGTAGGCAGTAAACACATGCAATTATCTTACATGACTAAAAGTTTGGAATGGGTAGTTCCGGGAGTTCAGTGGTGCCACCAAAAACCCCATCTCTTAGTGTCTTTCCCCTCTTTCATCTTTAGCATGTTGGCTTTTCATCTTCATGGTTATCACATTATGGTCACCAGGCTATGGCAGCCCCAGGCATCACATTCACATTCAAGGCAGGAAGAAGGGAGACGGGCAGGGCCAGCATCAACTGTCCCTTTTATCCAGAGCCTCTCAAAGGAATTCTCCCCTACGTCTGATCATCAGGACTAAGTCACATGTCCAATCTTGTGTGTGAAAGAGGCTGAGAAAGTGACTATCCAGTTTTCTAATGTCTGAGAGGGGAAACGAGCAAAAAAGAAGAGCGTTGGGCATGGTTGTTGAGGCAGCCAGGCCACAGTGATTATACATGTTAGCTGTTATTATTATTATTCCAGTTCCTTAAGTTAGAAATACTGAAGTTATTTTCACTCCCCGTCTTCTTCTTCCCTGGCAAACAGTCACCAAGTTTGGTGATTCCTCTTGCTCATTGTTTTCCATGCCCACCCCTTCCTTTCCCTTCATACTGTTCTTTTTTTGTTTTGTTTTGTTTTCAGTTTTGCTCTTGTCATAGATAGTAATAGTCTTAAAAATATTTCTCTTCATCAGATGTTTGGTCCCCTTGCAAAACTTTTGGTTTCTGAGCTTGAATATGGAGTTTTACTCCATCAGTAATATGACTGTCATGTTGTAGTGCATTCTGAAGTTCTTCTTCTGAAGAAAAGTGAATCCAACCCATACTTTTGTGAAAGCCAATCTCTTTGTCAAAAGGTGCAGTGCACTTTCATATATGGCCAAACTGTGCAAAGTGTTCTCTCGGCTCACTCGAGGAGGCAGTCCAGGGAATTTTTCTGACAAAGGCAACGGGCCAACCAGGATTGGCCCGGAGAGCCATAGTGGACCTCGCTGCTAAAGCCGCCATCTTTAGCTTGAGGGACCTCGGCCCCTTCATACTATTCTTAATGGAAAAATGCAGCATCTTTTGTTCTATATCCCTCAATCTCCCGTTTCTCCATGCTCTGCTCTATCTTGTACTCTACTAGGTGAATCTTCATCAAACATCTCTATCATGGCACTTTCTTTCTCCCAATCCTTCCCTATTGTCTCCAGTAGTGATTCTTAAACTTCTTTGCACATCAGAATCACCTGAGAAACTTGTTACAAATCAGATGTCTTTTGAAAAGTAGATGCCATGGTTACAAAATAATGTATGGCGAGATAAATGGGTAATAGATTTTCATCATGTCATCATGTTCACTAGGTCAGCATCAAAGGGATTTACATAAATGCTTAGAAGGCAGCACAACAGAATATGGGAGGATAGCCCTCTTGGCAGATTTTTATGGAATAAGGTAAAAGGCAGATTTTTATGGAATAAGGTAAAAGGCAGATTTTTATGGAATAAGGTAAAAGGCAGATTTTTATGGAATAAGGTAAAAGGAAGACCTTGGTTTTTATATCACATAGTGAGTCTTCTTTTAGCTGTGTGATTTTATTCTTAGTTTAACATGTATTAGTCCCATGTTCAGAAAAAGACAGCTTTAACTCTTATGTTGGAGGATAAGATATCATTTATTCCTCTTCAAGGTGAAATATGAGCTTTCAAAAAAAAAATCCTGCCCTGTAGTTGTTACAGCATTTTAATGTGCTTTTATATTTAATAATTTTAATGCAGTACATTAATTTTGATTATAAATGTTCCCACACACATGCCTATTGGTGATAATATTTTATGTTTACCCTCTCATTTGTACATTTTTTGGGGGTAATGCATTCTGATAACTCATTAGGATACATGGCTGGGAAATTCTCATTTTAAAGTAGAATAGTTGTTAAGTAACATTAAATTTTAATTAGAACTCTTCACTGCATTTCATTATGAGGTTATTCTGTAATTTTCAGCAACTCCTGGTGTTTACTAATGCAGAAGTGACAGCACATAATACCGCTACATTATTGCCACATCGCTGGAGAAGACAATTGGAAAATAAGGAACAGAGGCATTGTTTATAGAGCCACAAGGGAAAACACAACCTCAGAACATAATGCTTTTTTTCCCCTTTAAATACCCTTTTTCATGTCCATTTTGGCAACATATAGCATGTAGATCTCCCCTACCATAGGTTGAGTAGCCTACGTATAATATCTCTAGTTGCAATTTTCACATTTGCATGAAACCTTTTCTTGTAAGAGCAGGTGTGAAGTGGGGCTTGGTAGATAATAGTTCTAAGTTGCTCAGATATATTATTTGTGGAAAGAAAATAAATCTCCAAATAATTGCCACAAACTAAGATTTCTAAGAAGCTTTATGCTGTTTAAATAATCAGATTTTAATCCCTCTTTAATTAGGATGCAGATATTAAACTATGACCAATGAACATAATGGTGTTAGGAAACTCCATCTATGTACCCTCCACAATATGGCAGGGATGTATGGGCTGCAATGTTCATATATGAGCACACTGAAATTATTTTTTCCATTTAAAATTTTCTTTATGCAGATCTCATAATCTTGCTATTAATTTGATATCTGCTCCCTTCCCTCATTATGCCCAAGAATGCTTCTGTACACTCAAATTGAATTGAAGCAACTATTTAAATAATTTGGATGAGAAATAGCTTTAACAAAGACATTTAGATAATAGGCGTAATTTGTGTTTGTGTGTGCGTGTTTAGTTGGTGTTGGAGTTGTTTTGGTGAGGGGTAGTTAAGCGAGGGGATGAGATAATATATATGGAATAGATTACCTTTATAAATAACTGAATTCTTCTCCTAATATGCCTTTTCAAACTAGAGTTAGAAAGCAGACATTATTGTGTTGTTCCTGTTCTTAGAGTAGGGGTGGGGGAGCACTCAGTCTTTCAACCTTAAATATGATATTAGTTGTAGTACACGTATTATCTTGTATTACTTTGGGAATCAAGCCTGCAACCCGTGCATGTGCCCTGACTGGGAGTTTAACTGTGACCTCCTGGTTCATGGATCAACAGTCAACCACTGACACCCAACCACAGTGGCTGGGCTAAACTTTAGTTAGATTTTGTTGTCTGATGGTACTGTTCATTTCTTTTCTATTCTTGCTAATTTTATGTCTACTAATCTATTGATTACTGAGAGAATAGTATTGAAGTAGACAACTATAATTTTGGATTTGTCTATTTCTCCTTTCAATTCTTTTAGTTTTTGTTTCATGAAGCTTTGTTGTACATGCATATTCATTTAGCATTGCTATGTATTCTTTTTGAATTTATATTTTTATCATTATGTAATGTCTCTATTCCTGTAATTTTCTTTTCTCTGAAGTTTACTTTGTTATTAATATAGCAATGCCAGCTTTCTTTTGATTAATGTTTGCATGGTATATCCTTTCTAGTCGTTACTTTAATCTACTATCCTATATAACAGTGGTTCTCAACCTTCCTAATGCAGTGACCCTTTAATACAGTTCCTCATGTTGTGGTGACCCCCAACCATAAAATTATTTTCGTTGCTACTTCATAACTGTAATTTTGCTACTGTTATGAATCGTAATGTAAATATCTGATATGCAGGATGTATTTAGGCCACCCCTGAGAAAGGGTCATTCAACCGCCAAAGGGGTCGCAACCCACAGGTTGAGAACTGCTGCTATATAATAAAGAGCTAATATACTAATTAGACCTGATGGCAGAACAACCAGTGGGCGAGGCACGGGGCCGCAGGGCAGCGAGGCAGCTGGGGCTGTGCATTGGGCCTCTAGTACCAGTATATTTGAGGTGAATTTCTTGTAGATAGCACATAATCTCATGTTTTTATTCTTCCTAAATCTATTTATGTCCATCTGACAATCTCTGATTTTTGATTGGTGTATTTAGAAAATTTACATTTAATGTAATTATTGATATATTTGGATTTGGGCTTATCATTTTATTGTGCTCTATTTCTCCCCTTCTGACTTTTATTCCTTTGTTTCCATTTCCTCCTTTCTTTTGGCTTATTGAACATAGTTTAGTATTCTATTTAATTTATACCTTGTATCTTTGACTATATTTTTTATATTTATTTTTAGTAACTGGTCTAGAGGGCAAAAAGCAAAAACATACTACTTAGAATCAATATTTTACCACTTCAAGCACAGGCAGTAAGGATGAATTCAGCTGGCTTGGGATATTCAAGCCCTGTACATTTCAAAGGATTGGCTTTTGACAAATACATGGGAAATAATCTCTAAATCCTTGGAATATCCTGCCTAATAAGAATGTTTTTGTATACCAAAGGTCTTGGGTCTTGCCAGATAATTTATGCTGACAATATGATTATTGGGGGTCCTTGGACCACACTGTATCAGTTTGGCATCTTGAATGGGCTGAGGACTAAGTAACAGATCAGTCATGTGGGTGTTTTGTGATTATGTGACCAACCCTCAATAAAAATCCTAGACACAAATTCTTGGTTGGGTTTCTCTGGTTGGTTATATTACCAATGTGTTTTTATACACCACTGCTGGGAGAATTAAGTGCTGTTGGTACAATTCTATTGGGAGAGGATAGCTGGAAGCTTGTGCCTGGTCTCTCCTGGACTCTCCCTATGCACCTTTTACTTTTACTGATTTTAATCTGTATTCTTTTGTTGTAATAAACTTTAACCAAGAGCATAATAACCTTTCTGAGTTCTAGGATTCTTTTTAGAAAACCATTGAACATGAGTGTGGTCTTGGGGACCCTGACACAAAGTGGAATGTAGAATCTTACCACTGTGTGGGTCTCTTTTACTCTTCTCACTCTATCTTGTAATTGTTTTATGTAATAAAACTACATACACTGAAAACCCCATCAGGCATTATAATTTTTGCTTTTGGCTGTCACATATATTTTAAAGAACTCAAGAAGAATTATCTAGATTTATCCAAATATTTAGCATTTCTTTTGTTCTTTATTCATTCTTGATATTCCAAGTTTCCTTCTGGTATCATTTTCCTTCTGTTTGAAAAACTTCTTTTTTTTCTCTTTTTTCCAACTTCAAAAAGTTATTTTTATTTGTAAAATACCAAATGATCCATTGTAGGAAAAAACCCCAACATTTTCTTAAATGAAAGTAAAAATTATGAGTATACTAGTATTACAATTGTTTGCTAGTTTTATTTTTTTACAGCTCTATTGATGTTAATTGGCAAATAATTTTGTGTATATTTAAGATGTACAACAGGATAGTTGATACACCTGTACATTGCAAAATGATTACCACAATGAAGCTAATTAGCACATTCATCACCTTACATAGTTATCCGTATATTATGTATGTGGCAAAACACTTAAGATCTACTCTCTTAGCAAAATTTAAGCATACAATGTTACTAACTGTAGTGACCCTGCTGTACATTCATTCTCATGGATACCTAAAGCTTTGTTTTTATTTGTATTAAGTAAATGAGTGAATGAATGAACTGACTGACTTACTATGCAACTCAGCTTCCTCACTTGAAAATTCATTCATTGAGTTGGTTTTTTATTTTTATTTATTTATTTATTTTAAATATATTTTACTAGGGGCCCGGTGCACGAAATTCGTGCACTGGGTGTGGGTGGGGGGGGAGAGTGTCCCTCAGCCCAGCCTGCCCCCTCTCACATACTGGGAGCCCTCAGGGGTTGACCCCCATCACCCTCCGATCGCCTGGTTGGCCCCTTGCCCAGGCCTGATGCCTCCGCCAGAGGTGTCAGGCTTGGACAGGGGACCCCCATCTCCCCCCGATCACTGGCTCTGGCCCCCGCCCAGGCCTGAGGCCTCTGGCCCAGGAATCATGCCTGGGCAGGGGACCCCCATCTCCGTCTGATCGCTTGCTCCACCCCCCGCCCAAGCGTGACGCCTCTGACCCAGGCTTCAGGCCTGGGCAAGGGGACCATCATATCCCCCCAATCCCCGGCTCCGCCCCCCACCCAGGCCTGATGCCTCAGCCAGAGGAGTTGACCCTCATCACCCTCCGATCACCAATCACCGGATCGGCCCCTTGACCAGGCCTGAGGCCTCCGGCAGAGGTGTCAGGCCTGGGCAGGGGACCCCCAGCTCCCCACGGTTGCAGGCTCCGCCCCTGCCCAGGCCTGACACCTCTGGCCTAGGCGTCCGGCCCGGGCAGCGGGGACCTGCAGTGGCAGCGGGGGGCGCTGCGATCGTGGGCTTCGCTTTAGGCCCAGGCAAGGGACCCCTAGCTCCTGGGACTGCCAGCTTCGACCGTGCCCAGCTCCCATCGCTGGCTCCACCCCTACTTCCTGCTATCACTGGCCAGGGCGGCAAAGGCGCCTGATTCTCTGATCATGGCTGGGGGGCAGGGCAAAGGCGGCCCCAGGGCCGCCTTTGCCCTGCCCCCCAGCTCTTAGCTCCCCCCTGGGTTTCAGATCACTGTCAGTGGCAGGGGGCTTCTTCCTGCTTTCCCTTTCGCCTCCCTGCATTGTGCCTACATATGCAAATTAGCCACCATCTTGTTGGCAGTTAACTGCCAATCTTAGTTGGCAGTTAACTGCCAATCTTAGTTGGCAGTTAACTGCCAATCTTAGTTGGCAGTTAATTTGCATATAGCCCTGATTAGCCAATGAAAAAGGTATCGCCGTACGCCAATTACCATTTTTCTCTTTTATTAGTGTAGATTGATTTTTCACAGAGAGGAAGGGAGAGGGACAGAGAGCTAGAAACATCGATGAGAGAGAAACATCAATCAGCTGCCTCCTGCACACCCCCTACTGGGGATATGCCCACAACCAAGGTACATGCCCTTGACCGGAATTGAACCTGGGACCCCTCAGTCCGCAGGCCGATGCTCTATCCACTGAGCCAAACCGGTGAGGGCAAGTTGGTTTTTTAATATCTATGCATCTATCTTGTGAGCACCAGAGAAATAATGAAGCATAAGAAATATTCACAGTCCCAAACAAAAGTGTTGAACTAGATGATATCAGAGGTCGAAAAACTTCTTTTAGCAATTCTTTTGAGTGAGTCTGCTGGCAATGCATTACAGTTTTTCTTATCTGAGATGTTCTTTTTCTTTAAAATATATTTTTATTGATTTTAGAGGGGAAGGGAGAAGGAGAGAGAGGTAGAAATATCAATAATGCAAGATAATCATTGATCAGCTGTCTCCTGCACGCCCCCTATTGGGGATGGAACCCGCAACCCCAGGCATGTGCCCTGGGAATTGAACTGTGACCTTCTGGTTCACAGGTTGATACTCAACCACTGAGCCACACTGGCCAGGCTGAGATGTTCTTTTTTAATATTTATTTATTTATTTTGAATCTTTATTGTTGAAAGTATTACATAGGTCCTCCTTTCTCCCCCATTAACCTCTTCCAGCCCATCCCCTACCCCCCAGTGCTCATCACCCCATTGTCTGTGTCTATGGGTTATGCATATACTCATACAAGTTCATTTGTTGATCTCTTCCCCCTCACTCTCCCTTGCCTTCCTTCTGAGGCTCAACAGTCTGTTCATGCTTCTATGTCTCTGGATCTATTTTTGTTCATCAGTTTATTAACAAAAATAAAACCAGCTCTAGCCAGTTTAGCTCAGTGGATAGAGCATCAGCCCCTGGACTGAAGGGGTCCCAGGTTCAATTCTGGTCAAAGGTGCATACCTTAGTTGCAGGATTGATCACCAGTCCTGGTCAGAGAGTGTGAGGGAGGCAGCCAATTGATGTGTTTCTCTCACATAGATGTTTCTCTCTCTCTGTCTCTCCCTGTCCCTTCCACTCTCTCTAAAAATCAATGGAAAAAATATCCTAAGGTGAGGATTAAAAAAACAAAACAAAAAGAAATGATCATTCCTGAATATTTTCACTGGATATCTAATTCTTTCTTGACTTTTTTTTTTTCCTTTCAGCACTAACAATTAGAAGAGCTGATGGACAGGCTCAAAGGGCAGAGTAGGCTCAAAGCACTGACTAGCCAATTGTGCCAGCTATTAGGCAGAGTTGCTTAGCATTGTCAGTGCCTGCTTTTTAAAAAACTTCTTCCAAAAAATTACTCCATTGACTAAGACCCAGGGATTGCAAGTGCAGTCTAAGGAGTCTTGGCTTTCACATCACAGGCAAGGGAAGAGCTTAACTGACCCGGATATATGTAAGCCATCATAGATGAGTGTTTATAATGATGGCTCTGGAATAACACACACTTAGCTTTGAATCCTGGATTTACGACTTATTGTGGAACAGTGTAAGTGCTACTTCTCAGAGCCCTGGTTTCCTTATCTGTTAAAAATAGGATAATGATGTTTACTTACTTCCCTCTCTTGGTGATTGTGGCGACCAATTTATGTAATCTGAAGAACAAAATGTACTCAGTGAATGTTAGCTTTTTATTCTTAGATTGTGTTGTGGGTGTCAACAGTCACTGTTCACTTGGTCCTTCTAAAAGGGCGCAAGCAAGGGCAAAATCATGGGCATGACCTTTCTTGCATGAGCAAAGGAGTCATCACATTTTCCATGCTGAAACTATATCAGTTCCTTAAGTCAAATGTTATCAGAGCTAACAATGATTTATTTAAAACATTTTTTAAATCTTTATTGTTGAAAGTATTACAGATTCCCCCCCCCTCTGCCCCCCCCCCCCGCCCCGCATTGATCCCTTCCAGCATGCTCCCATCATTTCCCCAGGCCTTTCCCACACTATTGTCTGTCCATATGCATATATGCATATAAATTCATTGATTAATCTCTTCCAGCCTTTCTCTGAAATACATCAACCTGTTGCATGTTTCAATGTCTCTGGATCTTTTTGTTTACCAGTTTATTGTATTCATTAGATTCCATATATAAATGAGATCATGTGATACTTGTCTTTCTCTGACTGGCTTATTTCACTTAGCATAATACTCTCCAGGTTCCTCCATGCTGTCTCAAAGGGTAAGAGATCCTTCTTTTTTAAAGCTGCATAGTATTCCATTGTGTAAATGTATCACAGGTGTTTAATTCATTTATCTACTTAGCTATTGTACATAACACTGCTATGAACATAGGGGTGCATATAGTAGTATTCTTTCTTATTAATGTTTCTGGCTTCTTGGGATATACTCCTAGAAGTGGGATCACTGGGTCAAATGGCAGTTCCATTTTTTAAAAGCTGCCATGAAATTTAGAACAATTTCTAATGGAGAGTCTCTTTCTTTAAAACAAAAAATTCATATAAGGAAATGCTAATATTTCAAGAAAGTTGTTGGAAGGATCTTAATTGGCATGTGTAAGTGCTATAGTGCAATTTGAATTCAAATAGGAATTCTTTATTTGTTATCCTTTGGAGGATATGTTTATTGATTTTAGAGGGAGAGGAAGGGAGAGAAATAGAGAGAGAGAGAGAGAGAGAGAGAGAGAGAGAGAGAGAGAGAGAAACAACAGTTCAGCCACCCCCACTTGATCCCCTGGGGGACTGAACCTGCCACCTTCTGGTATATGGGTCCATGCTCCAACCAACTGAGCCACCTGGCCAGGGCTAAATAGGCATTCTTAATATTTCCTTTTAAGTGGGCTTTATTTCTCTCTTGTAAAACTAAAAATTGATTTCTCTTTTTTAGCAAAGTGGGTGCCTACTAGGGTTCACGGTTAAGAGATGTGGTACAGCTGTTCTTTTATGGCTTCCACTCAGTGTGGAAGCAGCCTTACCAGAGCAAGGCAGAAGCGAACAATAGGAATAAAAAAGAAGTGCTTCTGCAAAGGATTGATCAGTGGTTTAACAAAGATTGACACCAGCATGACATTCTCTCCGTAAATGCACAAGGTTGCACAGAAAAATCTCCCCTATTTACAAATAGTCAACCTTCCATCTCATTTCTCCTTGGTATTCTCTTAAAGTGCACTGCAGGAATGGGATTTCGTTGCCTTTTCTCCCTCTATACTGGGATGGGAAAGTTCCCTGAAAAAGCCCCCGTAATGGAATCTTGTGAGATAGAATTCTCATCTGGAATTTATTACCAAAGTAACTCCCAACAGGTGTTTGGCACACGTTCCCAGTCTCCTGAGAAGGGGATTCACAGGACGGAGCTTGGAATTTATTGAGGTCTCTTATTCAAGCCTTTTTCTAGGTCTGCTAATAGTCTGTGGCAGGAAATACTAGGGACTCATCCAAATCCATGTTCTTCTCTTCATTCTGGGTACACAGCTGGACCACATTTCCCTGCCTCCCTTGTGGCTAGGTATGGTCATGTACTTGAGTTTTATCTGAAGCTGATATGTCCTCCTTTCAGGTTTGGTCTATGTAAACCTCCCATAAACTCCTTTTTCTTTTCTCCTTCTTGCTGGTTAGAAGGAGGCGACGCCCAGGGCAACCTCAGAACCCAGGTGTTGAAGATGGCAGTGGCTCCGTGAATGACTGCTCTGCCAACCTGTTCACTTGTTAACAGTATTGCCAGTACTGTTCTGTAAGCAATAAATAAACTTGTATTAAGTTTGAGCCATTATACATTTATTTGCTATAGCAGTTATCCTCACTATAACTTACTTTTTTCTACGCTTTCAGTCACAGTATACATCAGGGCTATGAGTTCTGCTGACACAGGACCAGTACTCCTTGAAGCTTCTGTTATAACTTTAATCCTCACACATCCCCTTCTCTGGGAATCTGTGGTCCAGGTTATTGTGCAATGATGCTAAAGTCGTTCTTTCTCTTTTTGAAAACAGTTACTATTTTTATTCAGTCACTCATTCATTTCACCATCTGGTGAATAAATCATTTATTCATTTGATTATCTGTTCTCAAAAATGTTCCAGACATTTATAAGATGAATAAATACAACAAAATTTCCTATGAGAACCAGGAGTGAAAAAAAGAATGGAAAACAAGGGTAGAATCAACAAATGGAGCCAGAAATGTTAGCCAATACACATAGGAGCTCATCTCATTAGCTCCTGCCTTTTCTAACATCTTCCTCCTGAAGCTGCTACTGGTTGCGTCCCCATGTCTCCTTTTTCACAAACCCTAATTTCTTGCAAGACCATTCCTTTAACCATTTCCTGATGGCCCCATCTCCTCCTATGGGATCTTTGGTGGCTTCTCATTCCCTTAAACTTCATCTAGGCAGTTGCACAGTGATGAGGGAAGCATTAACTGGGGAAGTCATTGTTCTTATCATGAGGCTGAGTATTTTTCCATATATTGCAGTTATTTTTCTTTTCTGTTTCTCTTGTGAGTTTTTATTCTAATCTATTACTGATCTTTCTATTGGATTTCTTTTTTTATTGACATATAGGTGTTCTTTACCTTTGAACAATATTAATCACATTTTATTTTTATTTTTTTCTAGATTTCTGCTTTATTTTTTTATTTTTTATTTTTTTAATTTTGTTTTATTGCTTAAAGTATTACAAAGAGTATTACATATAAATATTTATGTTACAGATATTTCCCCCAATTTGCCTTTCATCTTTTGAAATATATGTATGCAAGTTATATAATTTTTTGAATGTGTTCCTTTTTTTCTTTAAACCTTTTATTTTGAGCAGTTTTAGGCTGGCAGCAAAATTGAGGGGAAGGTACAGAGATTTCTCATAAACTCCCTGCCCTCAGACATGCATAGCCTTCCTCCTTATCAAAGTGGCACATTTGTTACAACTGATAAACATACACTGACACATTATTATAACCCAACGTTCATAGTTTACATTAGGGTTCACTCTTTGAGTTGTATATTCTATGGGTTTGGACAAATGTTTAATGCAATGTATCCACCATTATAATATCAGACTAATTTCACTGCCCTAAAAATCCTCCGTGCTCCACCTATTCATCTCCCTCTGCCCAACCCCTGCCAGCCACTGATGTTTTCACTCTCTCTATAGTTTTGCCTTTTCCAGAATTCCCTATAGTTGGAATCATATAGTACATAGCCTTTTCAGATTGGCTTCTTTAACTTAATTTAATTTTCCTCCATTTCTTTTCATGGCTTGATAGTAGCTTATTTATTTTAGTTCTAAATAATGTTACATTGTCTGGTGAACCACAGTGTATCCTTTCACCTACTGAAGGACATCTTGGTTGCTTCCAACTTTTGGCAATTATAAAAAAAAACTGCCATAAACATCTTGTGAAGGTTTTCGTGTGGACATAAGTTTTCACATTCTTCGTGTAAATACCCAGGAGAGTATTGCTGGGTCATATGATAAAAGTATGTTTAGTTTTGTAAGAAACCACCAAACTGTCTTCCAAAGTGGCTGTACCATTTTGCATTCCCACTAGTGATGAAAGAAAGTTCCTATTGCTTCACAAACTCACCAGCTTTTGGTGTCGTCACTGTTCTGGATTTTGGCCATTTTAATAACTATGTAGTAGTAGTATCTCATTGTTTTTTAAAAATATATTTTTATTGATTTTCAGAGAGGAAGGGAGAGGAAGAGAGAGATAGAAACATCAATGATGAGAGAGAATCATTGATCGTCTGCCTCCTGCACGCCCCCCACTGGGGATCGAGCCTGCAACCTGGGCATGTGCCCTTGACCAGAACTGAACCGCAGCCTTTTGATGTACAGGACCCTTCAGTTCACAGGCCGACACTTTATCCACTGAGCCAAACCGGTTAGGGCTGGTTAACAGTTCTTTATCAGATGCCTCTTTTGCAAATATATTCTTTTTTTTTTTTTTTAATCCTCACCCGAGGATATGTTTTGTTGATTTTCAGAGAGAGAGGAAGGAAGAGAGAAACATTGATGTGAGAAACATCAAGTGGTTGCATTTGGTAAGCGCCCTGACGGGGGGTGGAACTCACCACCTACGTATGCACTCTGACCAGAATTGAACCGCAGCTTTTTGTTGTACAGGATGATGCTCTAATCACCTGAGGCACCCGGCCAGGGCATGTTTGCCAATCTTTTATTTTTTCATTTTTGGCTTGAGAAAATCTTCCTTACCACAGCTCACAAATATATCCTCCTAGTTTTCTTCTGCATAGAAATGTATAGATAAGGCAGAAAGAGGTTAGCTGCTTAGCAAACTCTTTTCCTTTTTCTCCCAAGTACAGAGCCAGACTTCATATCCCAACCTTCCTGGCAGTTGGGTGTGGCCATGGTATTGAGATCTGGCTAATGGAATGTGGACAGAGTCGAATTGCCATCTTCTGGGACTTGCCTGTCTGATCTTTTATCCTCTTTTCCCTTTGGGTTGGCTGTAATGGATACAACCTCCAGGGAGAAATGGGAGCTATGTGTTGAAGATGGTGGAACAATAATTTGGAAGGCGCTTGGGTCTGAATCATTCCTTGGAGAAGTGCTACTTAATCAGAAACAATTGTTTTGACTTTTACATGAGTTTTAAGCCACTGAGATTTGGGGACTTATCTGTTTCAGCCACTAATGACCTTAACTAATATATATTAAGGACTTATCTGTTCCAGCCACTAATGACCTTAACTAATATATATATATATATATATATTTACACTAATGATCTTAACTAATTATATATAACTAATATATATTTAACTAATAGATGTAAATATTATGTGTAATAATGATTGCTAAAATAGTAATGTGTAATAATGATTGCTAAAATAACTTATTTTTGTGGTTGGTATGAGAGAAGGATCTAACTGAAATTTCTTGCCCTCAAATGGATAGCCAATTTTGAGGGATCATTTGTCTTTTGTCTACCTTTATAGCATGCTACCCTTATCATATATTTGACTGTGCTATACACAATCACCAATTTTCGGCCATTTTGACCTCTAAAGATAACAGTTTCAGTAGATTTAATATTAAATTCCTCTTATATATATTAGAATGTTTATAGACTTTCTATCTTTGTCCACCAATCTATGTTTCTTTACCAGTAGCTTACTTTTTTAATTACTGTAGCTTTATAGTATATTTGATATCAGGCAGGGCAAGATGAACTTTAAAATCAGTCAATCAAATTCTATAAAAAAATCCTGTCGGGATTTTGAGTGGATTATATTTTGCATTATATTTATACTGTATAGATTAATTTTTAGAGAATCAACATTTCTATAAAATGAAGTTTTCTCAATTGGGAGTGTGAACATAAAGAAGCAATATGAAACTTGTCCACAAATAATTAAAAATGTGTAAGTCTCAGCTCTAGGGAAGGGGTTTAATGGCCACCGCTCAGGTTGTTCTAAAGTATGGGTAGGATGTGTAATTTACCCACTGGGGCATTTTGAATTAAGCTGTACCTGCTCTCCATGGTTTCTGTAAGGCAACAAGGGATACTGTTATTTATTAATTAATTAATTTTCTGCATCTCTCCACTAGGGTGTAAGTACTATAGAATTAAGACTTTGCCTCCTGCACTCTTCAGTTTTTCCATTGCTTAGAGCAGAGTCTGACCCATCACAGACCTTAATGTTTGTCAAAAGAAAGAATGAATATGAGGTCTCAAGTCCTTAATGAGGATGATGGTTTGCATCTGCAGATCATATATAAGATGTACATCACAGCAAAAGAGTGCCTATTTCTTCTGGCTCTTATGAGTACCCACAGCTGCATCTATTGAGCCATGCTGAATTGTTATAGAGAAATGGTGTATAAAATGGCAGTGACAAGTAAAGCATTCACAAGCATGATGTTAGCATAAATATTGCAATGAATCAACTAGGTTACTCATCTCAGCATTGTTTTCAGGAGAGAAAGATAGGGAAATGGTTTTAAAAAAACTATGGCATATTCATGCAATTGAATACAAACAAAAGAAGAATTGATATGGAAATATTTCCAGGATAATTGCATTGTTAAGTTAAAAACAAAAAGCAGAATAGGCTATATGATATGCAACATTTTGTGGGGAAAAAGGTAAGGAAATAAAAGTACATATTTATGTTTGCCTCTAGATTCATAAAGAATCCCTAAAAGCATTAAAAGAAATTAACAAAAGTGATTTCCTGTTGGAGTAGTGATGGAAAACTGGGGTGAGTGTGACACTTTTCACTGTATACTTTTATATATTGTTTGATTCTGGAACTATGTGGATATATTGCCATTTAAAAATTAAATAAAACATAAAAATTATTAGAATAACAATCATATTTCATCTAAGAAATAGTCTCTATCCATTAGTTGGTACAAGAAAGAAATGTAAATTATTTCAGATTAGTACACAGAGGAATTTGTGTCTTTGAAAAGGCTGTGAAGTGTTTGTAGAAATAACATGTAAGGCAGTGGCAACAGCATAGGGGAATCAGACACATTCCCTACTTGGTTTCATTTCATTCAGGGCACTTTTCTCACCCAGGCAGTTAGGGTTAAAGTGCTTTTGTTCTTTTCAGTGAAATTTCTTTTTTAATGCAAAGAGTTTCAGCCTTGTCCTCTCAGTTCAAGATAAATCAATTAAATATCCTATATAATAAAACCCTAATATGCAAATTGACCGAATGGCGGAATGACCAGTAGAATGACTGGTCACTATGACACGCATTGACCACTGGTGGGCAGACACGCACTGACCAGTCAGGAGCAGCTCCTGTGTTGAGCGTCTGCCCCCTGAGAGGGAGTCAACTGGCAATGGCAATTGTGGGGTGGGGCTGGCCAGTGGGCAGCACCAGGCTGCCAGCCAAGGTGGGTGCCAGCGGGAGCCCCTGATTGCCCTGCCCACCATTCGCCCTGCAGATGGCCCTGATCACCAGCCAGGCCTAGGGACCCAACCCTATATATTGGGAACAGTCTCTGAGATTTAAAAATTAAAACCTGGCAAGGCTACTCTAACACTGAAAAACAGGATGATGCAGTGATGACATGCATGGGCTCTGGCTTGCACATTTTGTGGTCAGTCCTGATTCTGACACTTACAACTGTGTGACAAAGCCAATTACTTAACTTCTCTCTGCTTCAGTTTTCCACCCATTAGATGGGAAAATGGTACTACTGCCTCAGAAGGATCATGTTATGTACTACTTTTTATAATCAGGGCAAAAAAAATGTAGCTGCCCATACAACAGCAAGATGCTTTTCACCTGTATGAAAAGTATGGTCATTGGTGCATGCAGCATCCTGGATTGTGAGAGGATGCAGGCTGGGCTGAGAGACTCCCCTCCCCGTGAACAAATTTCATGCACTGAGCCTCTATTTTTAATAATTTCAAGGTATATTAGTTCCAGATAAGTGACTTACCCACAGATCACTTATTCACTAAAATAAATTTGTTAATGAATGTATAGAATTGCAAATATTGAACATTCTTAGCTGCCAGGGCCTGGTTCATTCATCTTCCTCATTAATATTAACCATCCTTCCCTATCTACACTAATAAAAGACAAAGATGCTAATTGACCGTACCTTCGCTATACCCACCAGCCAATCAGAGCGACTATATGCAAATTAACCCAACCAAGATGGCGGTTAATTTGCATATACCAGCTGGGAGCGAAGACTGAAGACAACATGGAAGCGAAGTGCTGCAGAAGGGAGCAAAGTAGAGGCAGCGGAGACAGGAACAGAGCCAAGGCGGTGGAGGCGGAAGGCGGGAGGCGGGAGGCGGGAGGGAAACCAGCCGGGCAGCAGAGCTGGAGCGAAGCCCACCTCAGCAGGTTTCGCTCCCTTCTCTGCTTTGCTCCAGCTGCAGGAAGCCCTATTCTTGCAGGAATCTTCCTGCAATGGGCCTCTAGTGTGATTATAAGAGTCATTGTCTTTTAAATTTATATTGTGAACAAGAGTTGAGAAGGCTTTACTTATGTTACATTTGTAAAAACATTATCTTAAACAAATGTACCATTATCAGAAAATATTATTGATTAGGAACTGTATCAAGAGAAGTTACATAAATTCAGCCATGATCTTCTAGGAATTTACAATGAAAGTTTTACTTTAAAATTGAAGTTACATAAAATAGATTCAATAATAATTGTGAAAGTTCTCTGTGAAGTGCAGCATGCAAATATGTGGTGTTATTTTTGGGGGCATGCGCTGTCATATAAAAATAATATGAAGGTAGAAGTGACATAAAGGATGAATGGGCAATTCAGGCAGGGGAAGATGGATGAAAGTGCTTCTAATAAACATAATCAGCTTTCAGCTAGGTAAAAAGGCCCCACAAATATTCAGGTTATTAACTGAAACTCACCAACCCCTTAGTAATCATGCATCTAATGAAAGTGAGTGCTAATGGCTCAAGGAACTAAGAGTCAAATAATGAAGTTTTATTAAAATGTTTTCTCCACCTGTCTTCAATTATTTAGATCCAATCTAATTTTTCTTCAAAATTAAAGTCTGGGGCTGAAGCTAATTTATGTGACGGACATTTAAAAATAGATGTCCTCTGTACCTGTATGTAAATCTCTGAGACAGAGTACGGTATGTTTCCACAGTGCTGTTGTTGAAACACATTTTTCTAAACTTATTAAAATAACTAGTAGCCCTGCGCACGAATCCGTGTGCCAGTAGCTTGCTGCCTCCCTCCTGTAGCTCTCCGCCTGCTGTCCCGCCCTCCTGTAGCTCCCCCCACCCCTCCCTCTTAGCTTGCTGCCCTGCTCCCTCCTGTAGCTCTCCCCCACCCACTTATAGCTCACTGGCCCACCGTCCTGCTGATCTGTGATCCTGTCATTACACCGTCGGTCATTATGTAATGACCATTTGCATATTACATCTTTATTATAGAGGATGTGCAATGGAAAGAGCATAATGGAAGCTTTGTCTCTGAGCACTGAAATTTAGAGGGCCTCCAAATTACGTTTTCCTCGCTTATATCTTACCTACTACCAACTATTTCTTTTTTTCTTTATTTTTATTTTTATATATTTTTATTGATTTCAGAGAGGAAGGGAGAGGGAGAGATAGAAACATCAATGATGAGAGAGTATCACTGATCAGCTGCCTCCTGTACACCCCCTACTGGGGATCAAGCCCACAACCAGAGCATGTGCTCTTTACCAGAATCAAACCCGGGACCTTACAGTCCACAGTCCAGTGCTCCATCCACTGAGCCAAACCAGGTAGGGCCTACCACCTGTTTCTTCAGTAGCTGTGTCAAGCACCCTTCACTTTTACTTAAACCCCTTGACATACATAGAGAAAACCAAGAATCTAGGTCAAAGACTAAGAGAATGAAGCATTCATGGTCTGGAGTAACAGTATGTATTTAGCTTCTTGGAAAATTATTGCAGAACTGTTCCTAAACCTGGAGTCTCAGGGGCCATTCAAGAAATAGCCCCTTTCTGGGATCTGGGTATCTGGGACTTATTTTATTTTGATGTGTAGCCCCTGGATATTATTCATCATTGTTCAGGAGCCAGGTACCTGTAAAAGGATTCATGGTGAATGGCTGGCTGCCTTTCCTGTTTGGAGTACCTGGGACTTATAGCCACCCTCAGGCCTGACCACTGTTCAGCCTTCTCCCCCTCTCCATCTTCTATTGTTTCTTTTCTCTCTGGCTCTGATCTTCTTTTCCCATATGTCTTTAGTAGTATTTTCCTATACAAAATTTACTTCTCTTTTAAGGCCCCATTTGTATATCATCTTACTGTGAGAAAAAACTTCCACATTTTGATAGAACCAGCACTAATGAATTAATAACTTATCAGTGGGAATGATTCAGGGTAGAGTAGTTACGAATATACCAGGTAGAGGGACTTTTTCCTCAAGGGGTAGGTATTGTCCCATTTGAATGGACAATATACACATTTTAATTCCTGAATGTATGCACTGCTACAGCATGCAGTTATTTCTTAATCCTATCTAATAAAAGCCTAATATGCAAATCAACCAAATGGCAGAAGGACCGGTGGAACGACAGTTGCTATGACATGCACTGACCACCAAGGGGCAGACGCTCAATGCAGGAGTTGCCGCCAGCCCTCAGGCCCCAGGCCAGCCAAGGTGGGTGCCAGTGGGCACCCTCTCCCCCATTGCCCACTGGTTGCCCCACAGATTGGCCCTGATTGCCAGCCAGGCCTAGGGACCCTACCCATGCATGAATTTCATGCATTGGGCCTCTAGTTATCTCATAAGAGGCATTGACCAAATGAATAATCCCAAAATATTTGGCACTGAAGTACACAGTACATCCCCCCGCCCCCGAAACTTATTTGACTAATTACATTTGACTTGAACTTGTATTAAAATAACTATTTCTCTACAGTACACACCAAACTGCTTCCAAGGAGAGGCAATCTAGAAATAGTTGGGACATGGGCAAGGGTCAAAGAGAAATGAAAAATGCTCACAATCAGAAGATTCAACATTTTAGTCAATTATTCATTTATATCTTACTATATTCCAAAAATGATTTTGAGGGGGAACAGTAGCTGCGTCTCATACTGGGAGCATTATGCCTTTCGAGGCCCACATGTAAGATTCCAGCTCTGTCCAGTGTAGCATTATGCTGTCTGATGATAACAACAACCGTAATCATTCCTGGATGGCCCAGAGTGTCAAGTACTCTGCTGAATACTTAACATAGCTTATCTCATTTAATCCTCACATTACTTGTCTCATTTTACAGATGAGGCTCAGAGAGATTAATTGCCTTGCCCAAAGTTACAAGGTAGTACAAGGCAGAAGCGTCATTTGGAACCCAGTTTGTGTGGCTCTGGTTGATACCTGTGTTCCTACTACCTTCGCCTTGTTGCCCCTGCTTTTGTTGAAGATAAGCTATGCAGCTCTGGCTGAAGCACTGTCTACACCAGTGGTTCTCAACCTTCCTAATGCCGTGACCCTTTAATACAGTTCCTCATGTTGTGGTGACCCCCAATTTAATTGTTACAAATTGAACATAATTAAAGCATAGTGATTAATCACAAAACAGTATGTAATTATATATGTGTTTTCCGATGGTCTTAGGCGACCCCTGTAAAAGGGTCGTTTGACCCCCAAAAAGGTCGTGACCCACAGGTTGAGAACCGCTGGTCTACACTGAATGTGAGGAACCAGCCTTTGTATATGTCAAAGTACGCCATCTGAGAAAGGGGTTGTATTCATTTACCAGGACAGTTTTGAGAAAACTAGTGGAACCAAAACTTTTTTTTTCTATATATTTTATTGATTTTTTTACAGAGAGGAAGGGAGAGAGATAGAGAGTTAGAAACATCAATCAGAGAGAAACATCAATCAGCTGCCTCCTGCACATCTCCTACTGGGGATGTGCCTGCAACCAAGGTACATGCCCTTGACCGGAATCGAACCTGGGACCTTTCAGTCCTCAAGCCGACGCTCTATCCACTGAGCCAAACCGGTTTTGGCGGAACCAAAACTTTTGATGATTGCCCAGACACATTGGTTCCAGACAACTGTCAAGTCTTGAGATACCTTTATATGTCTACATGGTCTTGGCTTGACCAAAGGACCTGGTTGTAGAACACCTTACCCAGCACTGCACCTTCCTATTTGCCATTGCATTCCTTGCCTTATTCCTTGTATTATCCCCTGCCAAGTGTTCTCCCTCAAGCACAAGTCTTCATTCAGCCAGGAGCTGTGGGATGGGAAGTACCAGTCGATGGACCTTACAACCCATTGCATTGAGTAGGCTCAGCTGTCCAGGGGTGAGCCATCTTGCCATTATCCTCCCAGTTCAACATCCTGCACTTAGCTGCTACTCAGCTCCCCAGTTACAGCTACTGAGAACTCAGTGGTGTTTGACCCCCATGTGTGACTGTTGGTGCAATCTCAACCCAAGTGTACCCTCTCAGAAGAAAGTTCCTCAGTACGAGCCCTTTACCTGCACCTCTTTTTCCATCCTGCTGCCTACATCCTCCACCCTCCTGTATTTTAATAGGTCAAAGTCAAAGATCAATAAATATTAAGTTTCAGCTCTTAGCAATTAATGTCAATGCTTCCTACAGTGGTGAAGCTTTTGGTAGTTACTCAAAACCGTTAGAATCAATTATATGCAGTTTTGTTTTTTAATGAGAAAGAAAAAAAAAATCAAATCGAGCATGAATCTTCCTAAGCACATGCTCTCCCACCTTGTGGAAATTACTTTGCAGAAACAGAGCACAATATCTAAGTCATGTCAGTGCAAATCAAAGTAAGGACTTAATGCTTGTGTTATTTTAAAATTGTTTTCAGCCTGAGATTGACATACCTAATTGCTTTTTAAATATACCTGTTAAAGCATCAAGCGTGTTGTTGACGGTATTCAAGCATCTTTGGGTGGGCTGCTGTCATTAAGAAGCAAGGTTGGCATTTTCCTCTCTAACCTCAAGCTTGATGGTTTTAATATCTAGGCTATTTAATTTACAGCAGGAAGAACTCTGGCGGATAATTTTTTTTTTTTTACCAAAGCAATTTAAGTAAACAACAAAAAATAAAGAAAAGGGTAAAGCATTTAGCTTTCAGATAACACATCCTCCAAGGACTGTCCTCTGTTTTAGTGGCACTGCACAGATTTGTTTGAAGCTGAAGATGCTATATTTAAGGTTGACTTTTTAAGGAATCAGTTTCTGAATTCAACCCTGAAGCAAATGCTTTGACTTCAAGTGTAGTGTTGATGAATTACTGAACAGATTTCAATCAGAAGTAAAAATCCTAAATTTTCTTTTATTATTTCTTTGTTGGAGGTCAAGAGTAACCCCTTGGGGGAAAAAAGCAGAAAAAAATAAAATTCACTTAGTTTGTTTCATTGAAATATATTGCTTTGGTCTTCTCCCCCCATCAAAGTTCATCCTTCATTCAGCAAATACCAATGGGCCATCTACTACATTTGAGGTACTGTTCTCTGCACTAGGAAGTGTAGTGACCATAGCCCAGAAAGACACATCACTGGGAGCATCTCTGTACCAGTATGATGAGGATTTACCTGGGGAAACCCTGGCTGAAATGAGAATGTCTTAGGAGAGTTGTGAAAAGTAAAGGCACGGAATTTCTTCTTCTTCTTTGATATACATTTCAATCTGGATTTTACTTGAAAATGCTTTCTCATTTCTTTTTGGTGAAATACAAGACAAAGGAGCCCGGGCTGTTTTTGGAGAACCTGCCTGCTTTTTGTTGTGGAAAGCAAGTTTTACATGAAGTAAAAGCTCTATTCAAGGCTGGGACTATTGGTGACAAACACAGTGCTGTTTGTGCTAGAGGAGATATGCAATTTTCCCCCTCTGGTACAATGTGCGTTTATGAGAGCATTTATCAAATAATTTGGTCTTCCACTACATTATCAGGAATTAGCGAGTTTGGTTATGGACTTAATTATGCTTTTGTAAAAAATGTTTTTAGTCCGCTCTCAAAAATTTTGAAGTGGACCTTTATTATAGTTACCAAATTGTATGAAAGTGCATTGCCCTGGTCACATGAGGGTCACAGGTGGAACGTAGCAGGGCTGAAATGAAGGGTAATGGAGAAATCCAGTACTTGTGTTTGCTACTTAAATGTCAGGGCTGGGTAAATGGATTTCTCTACTTCCTAAGACTCAGCTCTTACTACATTAGTCTGACAGCAATTAGAGAGAAGAGGTTGCTCTGCAAATTGGCTTGGCGAATCACACAGTTCATCTTTTTATTGTGCAAACCAGAAAAAATGGCTTCTAATCAACCCACTTCGACTTTTAGTCAAAAAATTATTTACCATCCCATCAGCTGAAAGCACCTATGAAATGTCCTATTTGAATTAATTGAAGGGGAGAGATATTTGTACCAATAAGCTAATCACGATTGTGGGGGGCACAGTCTTACTATGGAAACAATAAAGAGATGGCATTCTTATTGAGATGTCCTTGCCAAATTGATTCATGCTTTTAGAAGAATTAATCTACATTTCAAATATAACTGGACTCTTATCAACTAAATCAGAAATGTACCACTTCATGACTATGGTGCTCAAAAGAAAGAGGTTTTCCTCTCAAATAGAACATGATTGATTTTGAACTTTTTGTAATCTTTGCATTTGATTCTCATGATTGTCAGTCCCTTTGCTTTGTAACTGCTCTAGGATGTAACATTTGGGGGTGTTAGGTAAAAGTTTATTATTCGTACTTTTTTAAAAAGCATAAATTAACAGAGAACCGATGTGAGGCACAGGGAAATTTCCACTTTGCCCATTAGCACACTCAATGATTTAAAAAAAGTGAATGAATGAATGACACTTCTAAGTGAAGTGTAATAATGAATTTAAGGTAGTGCAAACGATAAGAGTAGGCGCCTTTAAGCTGTGCCTTAACCTAGCTATCTTCATTGGGAAAACACTGAGATTCAGGCGGCCTGTGCCAGGAACTGGGGGGTGGTAGGCTGAAAACCTTGGCCTATTTGAGGAGAAACTTCACTTTGGTGTCTCAGAAGACAAAGATGTCTTATGCAGTATGAGTCCAAATTTCTGAACAACAATATCTTAGTAGAGAAGAACAAAAAGTCTCTCGAAACCAATTTTTTTTTTGATAGGTCCTAATTCTTCTCATTAACTAAACCAAAATCATAAAATTAAACAAGGTTTTTTTAAAACAAGGGTTGGTTCTTTAAAGAGAAAACGCCCCTCTTTTAGATGAATGTTACACAATGGAGGGTTAGGGGGTATCTGCAGATAATGTCATGTCTTATTTGGGGTAGTAGTTCCAATCCTAGGCTTCCATTTCAAAAGAAGCCCTTTAATCTTTCAAAAAATAAACAGAACTCCATCGGGGAGGCGTCCCTTCTTGTGTTTCCCCCTGACTTCCCCTCCTGCCTCCAAACAGCTGGTTTATGCCTGCAGAGAGAGAAGGAGGGGCAGCTGGCTTTTGCTTTGATTTGAGCTCCATTGCCCTCACTCAGTTCGCTTCTCATTACCGGGGCCACATATGTTGTTAATACGCAAATAAAGCTTGCTACCTCTTGCAAGCTAAAAGGGTTTAGCTGAAGTAGACATTGTGCGTTTGGTACATATGGGAGTGCCTGAGCGACAGCATCCTATTGCTTTAGTCCTCCATTCCTACCCAGACGGGGCCTCATTAGAAAACTGAAGGGCCAGTGTGCAGGACAAGGGAAAAAGAAAGGAGGAGGGAAGGATTCCCAAATGTAGTGCTTTGTGGAGACTTAGGGCTCTTGGGTCGCCTGGTCCCTGGTGGGAGGAGGGCTGCCTGGGTGATTTTCATGTGGCAGGCCTGCTACTTGCTGGTTAGACCTGAGTGTTGGCTTCCAGGCTTTCCTTTATCTTCAAGGGTTGTTTATATCTTTTGAATTTAGTTCCAAGCAACAACCTCTCCGGGTCTCCATTCCCTGATGGCAAAGATGAGAAGGTTGACTCAATGGATGACCTTCTTGGGCCCCTTTCAGTGCTAACATTTAATCTTGCAAAAGTCCCCCACCAATGTATCAAACATATCCCAAAAAACACAAGGTGCGGATAATTAGGGATGAACAGAAGGTCCCAACTCCATGTGGAACAGAATAGTACATTTTTTTCTTTAACATTCTCTTTTTACGCCTGTATACACAAGAGGTTGAAATTTTACTTGCATCCAATTCAGGCCTGCCCAAAGACTGGGTTAGCTCTCATGAGGCAATTCAGAGGTAAGAATCCCCCAGGACCTGGATTTACTGAGCATGTTCATAAACACAACTGGTTTCCCACATTAAAGAAATGAGCACTCATTCTCATGTCCTTGCTCAGATGTTTAGTTTGCTGAGAAGTGGGGGTGGCAGGCTGGGGGTTGTGGTGCTATAGGAAGTTTCATGGGAAATGTGCAAAAATATAAAACAAAGATTTCTGTGCTATTCATTTTTTAAGAGAGACTATAACTAAATTCTACTTCTTTTATAGATTCCTTTCTTCCTTTTTTTCCAGAAAGAGCAAAACAAAACAACCCTCTGGCAGCAAATGCTTAGGTACTTGTAAAGGTCAGGACCTTGGTGCAGATTATTAAAAAGAACGCTGTAAGTTTGCCTTAAGAATTAACTTCCCTCAGGTTTCTATTATTTTGTGTTTCTCCTGGGTTAATTAAAAACTTAAAGTGGTTACTAAAATTATTGTCTAGCCCTGGCTGGTGTGGCTTTGTTGGTTGGAGTTTCCTCCCACACACCAAAAGGTGGCAGGTTGATTCTAGGTCAGGGCACCCAGGTGGCGGTTGGATCCTTGTGGGGTGTAGGTCAGGGTGCATATGGGAGGCGACAGATGGATGTTTCTCTCTCTCCCTCTCTCTCTCAAATCAATAAAAAGCATATCATCCAATGAGGATTAAAAAAAAAATTATTGTCCAACACTTCCTCTCACACACACCGCATCAGGAGGGGAGCTAGCTAGCCGTGAGGGCCCTGATTCAACATTACAGATGGCCACAAAGCACAGAAACTTCATGGGCACATCGAAAAGGCCTCTTGGCTGGCGCGGTTTGTAAACCTTTACCTAGACAGGAAGCATTGTGAACTGGGAAACTGACACTCAGCTGGGATCTTGCTGCTCCCAGCAGACAGGGACCCTGTAAAATGTTCTGTGAGCTTGGAAACCCACGCCGCGCCCCCCGCCCCCTGGAAATCACTGGGATTGTGCAGTAGTTCTTGAGAGCAAAATACCTCCTTAAGTCGTCCAGTTAGAGCGTTTCCATTTTCCTGCCCTTTTCCAGCCTTCAGTGTGCCTGCCCTGCCTGGTACGGGGCAGGTTATTCTGGGCAGACCTGGCGGGGGGGTGGGGGGGGGGTGGGGGGTGGGGGGGGTGGGGCGGGGGCGGGACTGGCACTATCCACCGTGATATTTACCTACCGTGGCCCAGAAAGAGAAGTGCCCAGGGATCGCATTCCAGATGGGGACCTTTGTGCCATTTTTTTTTTAATTTTAATTTTTTATTCTGGTGTTACAGACAGTGGGGATGGGAAAGGATGGAAAGGAGGGAGAAGGGTTCTGTACCCCCTGAGTGCGCCTAGCGCGCAAGAGGGCTGCCCCCTGCCGCCCCGCCCCCAGTCAGGCAGAGCGCCCTGACATTTACCCAGCCCCTTTCATAGGTTAAAGAGAAAAACCGCTTTCACATACCGAATGAAGAAGGAGGAGGGGTTAGGTTTGCTAATCCAAGAGGAAGAGGAGAGAGGGCTTGGGATGAGATTTATGGGTAAACGGTCTTTGCGTGCCTTTAGGAGAGGGCATTCATAGCCCTCCTGCCCTTTTTGTTCCGTTGTCACTTTCAATTTTAGATTTTTGTGTGTGATTTTAGAAGAGGGACATTTCCTTTATAAAAAAACAAAACAAAAAGATCTACATATAAAATATAGGTAAATAAACTACATGGCATATTACATTTAATTAAACATTGGATAACATTTTTCAAGTTTCACGGTGTTAGCACTTGGAGAATTTTAACCTAATATTTAACCTAACAAAATACCGTGATACTTTCTGATAGGATGGTTTTAATTTTGAAAAAAATCCCTTTGTTTCATTTGGTAGGAAATTTCTTAGTGTTTATGAATAAACGTATGGTGAGGATGGAGAATTCTGGTGCGTTTTAGACAGTATGACACCATTCTATCGTATGCTTGGAACCAATTAAAATTTCTATTATAATACGTGTTTGTATATATATGTGTGTGGGTATGTGTGCATTCATCTATCTATATTTATAAATAAAATCTTAGAATTCTAGAATATCAGGGCGAACAGCGCCCTTTGCACCCAGTGAGCAGCCTGACTCATTTGACAGAGACTGATTCCACAAAGCAGTTCTTTGTGTTGTTTTGAAGAGTGGTGCGCTTCTATTCTCTCTGCGGTGAAGTGTTTTCTAAGAATTGTTTCATGCCAAATCACCTTTTTCCCTCCCAAATCACTTTGATGACATGTCAGCAGCATAGAGTATTTAGGCAATGTCAACATATGTTTTATAAATGTTTAGAACTAATTTTAACCTCTACATTTCTATTTTCCAAAGAAACACACATGCACACACACACACAATCCTGGGTTCAGAATTTGCTTATGGGCTGTGTGAGTCAAACAGGAGCATGAGTTCTCTTGCTTAAGGGTGCTTTTGTTCCTATTCTTTCCATGTATCCAACAGGAGACACTGTAGTTGGTGGGCTGCAGGCTCTTTCCAGAGGTCTGTGAGGCATTTTAGACTGCATGGGTTTACGATGATGGTCTTGGGAAGAGGCTGGTTAATGAGGACAAATTCACAAGTGGAAAGACTTTCTGAGAAGGTTTCTCATTTCGCTGCAATTGCTGAGCAAGCACCAGTGTTCATTTCTGCCTCATCCTCTGGGGACGTGAAGAACTCTTATGGCAGGGAAATTTTAGTGCACACACTCATCACATTTTTCCAGGTATTATGAAGGTATGGTGAGGCTGCAATTTACACACTTATGTCAGGGCTAATGGTGAGCACTCAAAATTCCTAAATATGATTACATTTAAAGATACCATTACACTCCTGTTCTTTATTATTTTATGGCAGTGGATTAAGCTGTGGGGTTGTCAAATACCCTACCCCCTTTTCCTGTACAACTTCTATAACTGATTGTCAACATTAGTAGGAATAACAATACCACCATCCATTGAGTATGTTCTGCTCCAGACACAGTGCTAAATACTTACATGCATTATTTTATTTAGTATTTACAACAATCCTATGAGGTAGGTAGGTAATGAGCAAATTGAGGTTCAGAGTGGTGAAATAAGTTGCTTAAAATGACACTATTTTAAGAACCAGATTTGGGTATCAAATGTAAGTGTTTCTGACTCCAAAAACAGAGTTCTCAGTCTTTGTTAAATCCCTTGATTCCAGAGAAAGTTTAGTTTTCATTTACCTGGTCAAATTAGAGCAATAGCTCTTAGTTCTCAACTGTTTTCTAAAAGTTTCTTCTTATCTTGATATAGTTCTAACATTTGAAGAAAAACAATTTCTTTCCATAGTAACAAAAGAGATTTATTTAGTAGTTAATTTTTAAATTCCAGTCCTTCACTTGTTCTCACTAATTCTAATGTCCATCCTGCAAGGAGATATGTGGAAAAGATGATGCCTACACTACCAGTATCAGATTTAGAATTCCCTGGGGAGCTAGTTTAAAATGCAGATTTCTGGATTCCCCTGGGACTGGAATAAGAATCTGGGCAGTCAGATAGGACTGAGGAAATTGCCTTTTAATAAATTCTCAAATACATGAATGTCTAGAAGGAGAAACATGAATTTTGGAATCAAAATTTATTTATATCCCAGTTTTAGCTCTTTTTACTGTTTTTTTTTTTTTTTTTTTTTTAAAGAGAGAGAGACAGGGATAGGAGGGAGACAGAAAGAAACATTGGTGTGAGAGAGAAACATCAATCAGTTGTTTCCTCCATGCACTCTAACTGGGGATTGAACCTGCAACCTGGATGTATGCCCTGACTGGAAATCGAACTGCTGACCTTTCAGTGCATGGGATGATGCTCCAACCAACTGAGTCACACTGGCCAGGGCTTTAGCTTTTTTTAATTATTTGACTTTAGGCAAACTGTTTATAGAGCTGTAGTGAAGATTAAATTAGCTAGTGTGTGTGTGAAAACAGTAATGTTTAAGAGTACTAATAGTGATGAAGGCTAATACTTTGAGCTCTAACTTACCTCGTCAAACACTGTGCATGTATTAACTCATCCAAGCTTCACAGAAACCACCTAAGGGAGGACTACGATTATTTCTAATTTACAGAAGAGGGGGCTGAAGCACGGAGTTTAAATCAAGCCAGGTTTGGTATCAGGGAGTCTGGCTCAGGTTTGTGCTCTTCAACTCTGTACCCAGCTGTTCCTCATAGTAGGTATTTACTGACTGTTAGTTCCCTTTGGACCATCTTATAAAAACAACAGCAACAAAAACTAGGTGCTAGGTGCTAAACAATAGAGCTTTTTCCTTATGACCCAGACAGGTATGCACTTTATGGTACATTTCTCTTTAAGATTATTCATTCAGTCCAGGATCAGATATGTGTTTTCAATAAGATCTGTTTGGGTTATCCGATGGCTTGCTTTGTACAGGGCTACTCAAAATTTGGCTTGTGGACTTGCAGCATTAGCACAGATGGATGCTAGTTAGGCAAATTCTTAGGTTGCACTGCAGATGAATATACCAGAATCTCTGGGCATGGCCCAGTGATCTGTTTTGACAAACTCTGCAGGTGACACTGATGCATCCTAAGGCTGAGAACCAATGGTTTAGAGAAGAGGGAGAGAGAGAGAGAGAGAGAGAGAGAGAGAGAGAGAGAGAGAGAGAGAGAGAGAAGAGAGAGAAATTTTTTTTATGGTTTATAAAAACAGTAAAAAAAGTTGACATGTCTTTATTCCCTGGTGATTTAGTTAGAATTATGGTTGTTCTTCTTTGGAAATAGGGTATTCACTCAGGGAACAGAGGGTGCCTGCTAATGATGGACATACAAGTAGAAATCAGACACCGTTCTGGTGCCAGTGAGGTTGCAGCCTAGTGATAAGGAAAGACGAGTACATCAGACCAGAACACGGTGCAGGCAGGGCTGTGATGCAGCTTGCACAAAGCACTCTGGCTGGAGCTGAGGTTGGGCAGGGGAGGCTGTCATCAAGGTGAAATCTGAGTGGTGACTTGAAGGATAAAGAGACTTGCTCTAGACAGCGATGGTTATCTGAAGCTTACTGAAAAATTGAGACTAACTTCATTTAAGAGTAGAATAACAACAGTTATGAAGACTTTGCCCTCCAAATAAGATCTAGTCGGGGAACTACTTACTAGTGGCTACATATAACACTATCCAGTGTACACACAATCTAGGTGCAGGGGGTGTTTTTAGACTTTAGAGAAGTATCTAACCTATTCCAAATGGTGGGTTAGATCAGTTCCGGGAAGACTTCCTGGAGAAGGAAGTCACATAACCAGAGCAGAATCTGAAAAGATGGGAATAAATTACACACCTAGAAGTTTTTCCAGACAGAAAGGGCAGCTGAGTCCAGGAACACTGTTAAGGGCAGTGCTTCCCAACTTTTAGCAACTGATACATTGAGAAAAAGGTAGCATTTGCAAGGCACCCTGGGCAATGCAGTGCATTGGTGGCACACAGGTTGGTGCTTTCTGGTTTAGGGAGTGCGAGTTGTTCAATAATCAGAGTGTACAGAAAGAGGCTGAGAAGGCGGTTTGGAGAGCAGAGAGTGGGAGAGGTGGCAGATGTCATCTCCTAGGAATTATTTTATATATAAAATGAGATAACCACCACTTCAAAGGAAATTAAATTATTATTATTATTATTATTATTATTATTATTATATTTTTAGCCCATATTTCTTACAAAGCATTGGGAGACAGCTGGCCTCTCTTCTAGGAGGTAAGGTGCCAGAAGAATTTTAATGTTGCCCCTTTGGGTGTCTCAGGGAATGAGGTTTTCCCTCTCCTTGGGTCCAGAGGGGAGGCTGTGTGTTGTTGCAATCAGAAGATCAAAATCCAACGGAGTGAGAACTGAAATCATTGTTTCCATGAATGAAGATGGCTCCACTATTCATTTTCCTCTGTGTGGGACGAGACATGTCAAACCCTCCCCCATTGAAAACAGCTTTGCTCGAACTAATTTGGGCTTTAATTTTAAGAGCCACACTTTCTGGAAAGTAGAATTGGTACAGTTTAAATATAAATCTCATCTAAAAGCTGTTTCACAAGACCAGTGGATCTTAAGTATTTCTGTTCATTTCCCTATATGTGTCTCTTTTATTAGAATCAGAACTTCCAACCCAGTTTTTTAGGGACATTCCATCTGCCCCCCAAAAGAAAATCAAGGCCTTGGCCACTGAACAATGTCCTCTGCCTCCTTTCCCCACTGGGCCTTATTTTATAAATCTGAACAGGGAGAGCAGAAGCAGCAGGAGAGGCTATAAGATTTATGTTAGAAAAGCTTAAAAGAAAAACATTTTTGTTTGGGATTTGAGACGGACATTCATGGGGAGAATATGACAGCAATGGGGAGAACATATTTTAAAGATGTTCTGCCAGGCACAAGAAGTTACCGTCCTCCACTCCTGGCACCGTGTTCCTGAGAAGGTGCTCCGTGAAGCACTGAACTCAAGGTGTCCTTGAGCTGCACAAGCATAATTTTACTTGAGCTTCAGAGAAGGCTCCACTTATCAGTCTTTTAGAATTCAGTATGTCCTCTGGCTTTTCACTGCAAGGTCACTGGTGAGGTTTACAAGAATTGGTTGGGCTGAAAAGAAGGGGGAAAGGACATAACCCAGGAGCTGGTAGTAAACAAGGTTCTATGGGTGCATCATTTCCTGAGACTGGCCAAATAAATGAGGGGGAGCTTCTAGAATGATTAATTTCTTGCCATTTAATTTATAAAATGGTAAAGGATGATTTTATGTGTTCTGTTTCTTCCCTATTTTAAATAGAAGTTGATATCAGAGATACCAAGAGAGTTGAGATTTCTTTTAAGGAATTCAGGACAAAATCTTCATGTTGTGAGATCAAGTTTGGCTGAGAAGAGATGAGAAGCTGAATAGAGAGTAGGGGATTTATATCATAAGCTTTAAAAAACTATGGTAAAATAGACATAATATAAAAATTGCTATCTTAACCATTTGTTAGCAATTTTTAAATGCACAGTTCAGTACTGTTAAGTACATTGTTGTGCAACTAACCTGCAGAACTCTTGCAGTCTTGAAAAACTGGAACTCTATACCCATTAACCAATTTTTTAAAATATATTTTATTGATTTTTTTTTTTTTTACAGAGAGGAAGAGAGAGGGATAGAGAGTTAGGAACATCAATGAGAGGGAAACAACTATCAGCCGCCTCCTGCACACCCCCTACATGGGGATGTGCCTGCAACCAAGGTACATGCCCTTGACCAGAATCGAACCTGGGACCCTTCAGTCCGCAGGCCAGTGCTCTCTCCACTGAGCCAAACGAATTAGGGTGCATTAACCAATTTTCTATTGCTTCCTTTCTTCAGTCCCTAGCAACCTACATTCTATTTTCTGTCCATGAATTTGATTCTTCTAGGTATCTCATATAAGTAGAATCATAAATATTTAAATATTTATTTATGTTAGTTCTCATCTGAGGATTCCCCCCTCCCCCCCATTGATTTTTATTATTTATTTATTTATTTATTTATTTATTTATTTATTTTTTGAGAAAAACTGGCTAGGGCTAAAATAACTTTTAGTTTTGGAATAATTTTATATTTACAGTAAAGTTACAAAGGTAGTACAGAAAGTTCTTAGATATCTTTTACCTAGTCTCAGCTAATGTTAACATGTCACATTATCATTGTACATTATGTCAAAACTAAGAAACCAACATTGGCACATTACTATAACTAAACTCCAGACTTTATTTGCATTTCACCAATTTTTCCTTTGATATTCTTTACCTGTTCCAGGATACAATTTAGGAAGTTACATTTCATTTAGATAACTATACTTAAAAAGAAACCACTTTATTTTTTTATAGCACTTGTAGGTTCACAGTAAAATTGAGGTGAAGGTACAGAGATTTCCCATGTACCTCTGGACCCACATATGCACAGCCTTGCTCATTATCAACATCCATCACCAGAGTGATACATCCTATATAATAAAAGGCTAATATGCAAATTGTCCCCTCAATTGAGAGTTCAACCTGGAGTTTGATCAGGGGTGGGGCTGGGCAGCAGGCCAACTGTCCTCGGCCCCTCCCCCGGCCGGCCCCTCCCCTGATCAGCACCCCCCACTTCGATTGGGGGGCAGGACTTTCCAGCCACCCGATCAGCCCCAATCGGGGCAGGCTAGCCAGACCCAACCTGTGCATGAATTTGTGCATCAGGCCTCTAGTTTATAATAATCATGATCCTACATTGGCACAACATAATCACCCACAGTCCATAGTTTACCTTAGGGTTCATCTTGGTGTACATTCTCTAGGTTTGCACAAATGTATAACGGCATGTATC
The DNA here is from genome assembly GCF_964212035.1 of Myotis nattereri. Lineage (NCBI taxonomy): Eukaryota > Metazoa > Chordata > Mammalia > Chiroptera > Vespertilionidae > Myotis > Myotis nattereri. The sequence continues at coordinate 49,956,695 of NC_138087.1, forward strand.
TACCATTATAGTATCATACAGAATAGTTTCACTCCCTTAAATGTCCTCTGTGTTACACCTATTCATCCTTCCCTCAGACTCCCCACTCCATGGCACACAGAGATCATTTTACTAGCTCCACAGTTCTACTTTTTCCAGTTGGAAACATGTAGTAGGCACCCTTTTCAGATTGTCTTCTTTCACTGAGCAATCTGCATTTAAATTCCCTCCATTTCTTTTCATGGTTTGATAGCTCATTTCTTTTTAGTGCTGAATAATGTTCCATTGTCTGGATGTACCACAGTTTATTTATCATCCACCTACTGAAGGATTTCTTTGTTGCTTTCAAGTTTTGGCAATTATGAATAAAGTTGCTATAAACATTCATGTGCAGGTTTTTATGTGGATATAATTTTTCAACTGCTTTTGGTAAATACCAAGGAGAGCAATTGCTGGATCATATGGTAAGAGTATGTTTAATAAGAAACCACCAAACTGTCTTCCAAAGTAGCTGATTATTTTGCATTCCCACTAGCAGTGAGTGAGAGTTCCTGTTGCTCCACGTCCTCAGGAGCATTTGGTGTTGTCAATGCTCCAGATTTTGTTCATTCTCATAGTATGTGATGACTCTCATTATTGCTTTAATTTGCATTTCACCAGTGACATAGGATGTGGAGCCCCTTTTCATATGCTTATTTGCCATTTGTATGTCTTCTTTGGTGAGGTGTCTGTTAAGGACTTGGGTCCGTTTCTTCAATGGGGCTGTTTGTTTTCTTATTGATGAATTTTAAGATTTCTTTGTATTTTTTAGCATTCATTTGTCAGATGTGTCTTTTGCCGCTATCTCACCTCCCCCCACCAGCCTGTGGTTTGTCTTCTTGTTCTCTTGACTGTCTTTCACAGACTGTTAAAAATTCTCAAACTGAGTAGTCGCACCAAGATGAAACTGTTCTTTTCTTAATTGTAAATGATTTAATTAACAAAATGGACATATGCTTTGGTTTATTCATAATACTAAGGAACATGCTCGTTAGTCCTGCACTGAGTTAGGGGGATCCCAGCTTTCAAGGAGTGTGCTTTCTGGAAGGCACATGCATAACATCTGAGCATCAGAGGGAAGAGCATGTCTGCTGAGATATGGAAAAACCTCCTGGAGGAGGTAGCACTGCAGCCCGACCTTGAAGCTTAAGTTGGATTTTATATGTAACATTTGTTGCTTTAAAAATTTTGATTTTTTTTAGTTTTATTGCTTAAAGTATTACAAAGGGTATTACATATGTCTCCTTTTTTCCCCCACCCTTGACAATCCCCTGGCCTCTCCTACCCGCAAGTGTCTTATGTCCATTGGTTATGCTTATATGCATGCATATAAGTCCTTCAGTTGATCTCTTACCCCCCCCCCCGTTCTGCCCCCCTCCCCTCCCCAGCCTTCCAGCTGCAGTTTGACAGTCTGTTTGAGGCAGCTCTGCCTCTGTATCTATTTTTGTTCATAAGTTTATAATGGTCTTTATTATCCATGAATGAGTGAGATCATGTGGTATTTTTCCTTCATTGACTGGCTTATTTCACTTAGCATAATCCTCTCCAGTTCCATCCATGCCGTTGCAAATGGTAAGAGTTCCTTCTTTTTTTTACAGCAGCATAGTATTCCATCGTGTAGATGTACCACAGTTTTCTAATCCATTCATCTACAGATGGGCACTTAGGCTGTTTCCAGATCTTAGCTATGGTGAATTGTGCTGCTATGAACATAGGGATGCATATATCCTTTCTGATTGGTGTTATTGGTTTCTTGGGATATATTCCTGGAAGTATAATCACAGGGTCAAATGGGAGTTCCATTTTCAGTTTTTTGAGGAAGCTCCATAATGTCTTCCATAGTGGCTGCACCAGTCTGCATTCCCACCAGCAGTGCACGAGTGTTCCTTTTTCTCCACATCCTCTCCAGCACTTGTCGTTTGTTGATTTGTTGACGATAGCCATTCTGACAGGTGTGAGATGGTACCTCATTGTTGTTTTGATTTGCATCTCTTGGATGATTGGTGACTTTGAGCATGTTTTCATATGTCTCTTGGCTTTCTGAATGTCCTCTTTTGAAAGGTGTCTATTTAGATCCTTTGCCCATTTTTTGATTGGATTGTTTATCTTCCTTTTGTTAAGTTGTATGAGTTCCCTATAAATTTTGGCAAAAATAAACTCAAATGGATAAAGGACTTAAATGTACGACGAGAAACCATAAAAATTCTAGAAGAATCCAAAGGCAACAAAATCTCAGACATATGCCGAAGCAATTTCTTCACTGATACAGCTCCTAGGGCACTTGAAACTAAAGAGAAAATGAACAAATGGGACTACATCAAAATAAGAAGCTTCTGCACAGCAAAAGAAACCATCAACAAAACAATAAGAAAGCCCACTGCGTGGGAAAACATATTTGCCAATGTCATATCTGATAAGGGCCTAATCTCCAAAATATGATTTTTTTATTAGTTTTAGATGTACCGCATAGTGGTTAGACAATCATATAAGTTACAAAGTGGTCTCCCTCATGTTTCAAGAACCCACCTGGCACTGTACATAATGATTACCGTATATTGACTATATTCTCTATGTTGTGTGACTTTCATAGCTACCAATTTGTACTTCTTAATCCCTTCACCTTTTTCACTCAGTCTCCAACCTCCCTCCCTGCTGGCAGCCATCAGTCTGATCTCTGTGTCTATGAATCTGATGACAAAACTGTTTTTGATGAAAGATGCTTTGGTCATTCTGTGGGAAGTCCTCCAATCGAAGTGGTTCATTCTCTCAGATCTTAGCTAACTCTGGCCACATTTTACATTAGTTGATTTAGTCAGGCTCAGTCTGTTGCCTCTGAATGTGTTGTGGCAGGAAGGAGTTTCTTTCCTCCTTTCCAAGCTTCAGAAATCCCCCCTCTTTGCTGAGCTTCCCTTTTTCAGGGGCCCTCAGGCTGTGTTCTCACATCTGGTGGGTGCTTTCCTCAGCTCCCATGAATCCCTTTCTAAGCCTCTCTTAAATCATAGAATTAAGCATATATGACTGTTGGAGTCATACTCCACTAGGTGGACATGACCATTATGAAAAGTTGACTGCTGCTTGGGTATAGCTGTGAGTCTCATGGTGGGGAGGGGGTAAGTGAGAGGGGCTGCCAGGGTGGGGACTGCGGCTCTTTCACACTCTCCTTGTCTTCCCTGCTGACCTTAGAACCACCGTTATTCATGTGAATATTATCTACCTTTTGTTAAATCCAAAACCAAAGCAAACAAATAAATAACCAAGCAAAAACACTGGTTATGGGGGGAGTTGGTTAAATAGTTATTCTTTTTGTCTGATTACAAATATATAAACCCGTTCTTCTAGAGACAGAATCAGGCTTATGTGTGTATCCCTGGTTTGTCCCATTTTTTTTTCCTGCAGGTCAATCAAAGTCCTTCCCCACTATCTGACTTCAGGGCCTTCTCCAGAGTCATAAGTTAGTCCAGGCCTGTGCTGTGCGTGCCAGACATGAGCCACGGGGAATGGAACCGATGGAGCGCTGGTCCCAGAGGTCCCGGAGCTTGTTTTCCTGACCAGTCCCTGATGTCAGCTGGCCGGCTGGCCATTTGCTGCCTCCTCAGAAGGTAGAGTGAGGCACGTACAGCTGCCTTGCTGAGCTGGATAATGTGCCTGCCTTTCTAGCAAACTAATTAGAAAGACTAAGGCAGAAGCAGTTTCTTCCCCTCAAGTGATTTCTTCTTCCAGAAAGTTATTATCTTCCTGCCGTACTCAGTGACTCACCTCATGACTTGTCAGCACCATTCAAAACATTATTTCTGTCCACATGACACAATGCCTGTGCTCCCACTTAGGGTTCATATTTTCATTGCATGCACACCTGTAAACACCCAGCCCATCCTACCCCCTACACACATTCTCATGTGTGCAAGCTGGTAAGACCTCTCTGGATTTATGTATTTCTGTAATAAGCAAATACAGGGTTCTTTGGGGTCACAAGATCTTAAATGAAAGCAGATTATAAATCTCAAAACACAATAGAGATTTACAAAGCAACTGAAAGAAATCTATAGAACTCACTATGGAGATCACTAGGAAGTTAACTCAAGTGTGAATAACAAAGTAAGCATGCCAATCCTTTTTTTTTCCCCACCACATGGGTAAAGGTTTCAAGTCTGGAGAGTTAGGTATATCCCAGTCCATTTTTTTCTTTTAGTCTGGATTGATTTTCTTCCTAAATATTTCACATTGTCCTCTGTATTCTGCAAGCCCAGCTGTCTAGTCTCTCTGTGTTAATTTGTGCCGTTAAACAATTTGCAAGGACCTTTTTTCCAAGTACCTCAATGTCAAGCTACTTCTATTACTCCTAGGACTTGCTGCCCTTGCTCCCATATCTTAGGAGCTCACTTTCTTTTCTGTTTGTTTTTCTCAGTTTCCCATGGCTTATGCAACTCAGGCTGGCTAGTACCCTGCACAGAGGCACATAACAGGCTGCTAACATTTTTTGCTGAGTAAATGCATTGAATTAATGCTCTTAAGGCTGCATCTTTCTGCTTGGTCTACACCGGGACTTTCTATGGTTTATTTATTCTTTCACTGGGAGTCAGGTTGCTAGATTGTTTAAACAAAATTATCAGATCCTCTTGATAAAAATTGCCTCCCAAATTTAAGGTATTAGAAGTTTATAGATAACGATTCATATCATATTTTCATATCACAGCAGGTTATGCAACTTTCTGTTACTTTTGTTTTTTAAACATTTGCCTTATGCTTTCTAACATTCGGGAGGCCTGTTGTTTAAAACACACACAGTCCAGTGCCACAGGGTGCGTACACCCACAGGGCTTTGATGTTTCAGAGTAAATGCCAATCAGTGAGGGATTAGAGATCTTATTAGAATTGAGCTCATCCCCCTGGGAGAGATCAGATGCAGTTGACCTCAGTACAGCCTCCCTTGGTCCCCAGAATCCCTAATAGGAAGGGGTGCTTGAGGGAAGCACCTGGAATCAAACATTGGTTTCCTGTGAGGGGGCCTTACCAAGCCTGAAAAGCTCTATTCTTGTTTTGCCACTGCCCTCTTATCCTCACTCCCAATCTCTTAATTGTTATCTTCTCTTTATCCTACAATCCAAACCCATGCACTTCTATTTCATTACATTTACAAACCTCAGGTTTTCTCAGCTCTGACTCTTACTTTTGCTCTCTCTGTCCCATCTTTGCGTCAGCATAATGGGGTTCATAAAAGTAGCTAGCTCATCGGATCCTTCTGAAGATGAAATCAGTTAAACCATGTAAAAAGCTTATTATGGTTGATGGCACTGAAGAGTTGCTCCATGAATTATCATTTAGAGAGTTATTTCCCCCCTCCCCCAAGAAATGTTGCTTCACATTATGGACTGAATTGTGTTCCACCAAAATTCCTATGTTGAAGCCCTAACCATCAGTATCTTAGAAACAGTATTTGGAGATAGGGCTTTTAAAGAGGTGACTAAGTAAAAATGAGTCTGTAAGGGTGTACCCTAATCAACTATGATTGGGGTACTTATAAGAAGAGGAAGACACACCAGGGGCACACATGCACAGGGGGACAATCGTGGTAAGAGGCAGCAAGAGGGCACCCCTATGGAAGCAAAAGAGAGAGAGGCCTCAGAGTAACTCAACCCTTCCAGACCTGATCTTGGACTTCCAGTCTCCAGAATTGTGAGAAAATAAGTTTCTGGGGTTCTTTTTTTCCTTTCAAGGGTAAAAATTTTATTTTTGAGGAAACTTGTGCTATACATTTTCATAGAGAGTCACATAAGAAAGCAAAAATATTATTCTCCCCTCATCCTAGAAATAAATAAGAAGGGCACACAATTTGTTTTTAAATCACAACACTTGGAGGTTTAGCAATAGCATCCAAAATAAACAGAAAGGAGGGGAAAAAAGCATTTACTATATACCTCAGATTTCTTTGCTTGGGGTTCTCCCCATGTGGTATTAATATTTCTTCTTTCAGCCGAAACCGGTTTGGCTCGGTGGATAGAGCGTCGGCCTGCGGACTGAAGGGTCCCCGGTTCGGTTCCGGTCAAGGGCATGTGCCTGGGTTGCGGGCGCAGCCCCGGTGGGGGATGTGCAGGAGGCGGCTGGTCGATGTTTCTCTCTCATCGATGTTTCTGACTCTCTATCTCTCTCTCTTCCTCTCTGTAAAAAATCAATAAAATATATTAAAAAAAAAATATTTCTTCTTTCAATTTATGTGACCAAAACAGTAAAATCCAGGACAAAAAATATAGAGCTAGTGGTTGCTGAAACTGGGGAGGTTGCTCTCTTGTCTTCTGTGCAGGCAAAATTTCGGTTGTTAATTGCCACCCAGTCTGGTATTCTGTATGGCAGCCCAAGCAGACTAGCACACTCCCTGAAAAGAACAAGGCCAGCAATGTCCAAACTATTTCCTCCTAATGTGAGAGGATTAGGGGAGTGCTCTTTCTGCTATGATGACGACATCTAGATTAGAGTCACCCCATCAAAAGGAGCGATTTCACGTACACTCTGAAGCATTGTGCATTTCGAAAAGGGAATCTTTTTCTGTTACTGAGGATATTTCCATCGTACATTGTGCTCTTATGACAAGTGTGTTCCATTACCTTCCTGGCAATCCTTCTAAGATGCAAATATAACTTGTAATGCACACTTATCAAATATTCTCATGACTTTTCAGAACTAGACTTTAAAAGATTTTTTAATTTAATTTTAATTTATTTATTTATAACCTTCACAACATTTTATTCTATTTTTAAAAAAATATTTATTGTTGAAAGTATTACATATGTCCCTTTTCTCCCCCATTGACCCCTTCTAGTCCGCCCCCACCCCCACTCCAGGTCTTCACCACCCTATTGTCTGTGTCCACCATATATGCATATAAGTTCTTTGGTTGATCATTTCCCACCCATCACTTCTCCTGCCTTCCCTCTCAGATTCTGCTTCTATGTCTCTGGATCTATTTTGTTCATCCGTTTATTTTGCTCATCAGATTCCACATATGAGTGAGATCATATGGTACCGGTCTTTCTCTGCCTGGCCCACTTCACTTAGCATAATACGCTCCAGCCCCTTCATGGTGCCTCAAAGGGTAAGAGAAGATTTTTTTTTTCTTTTAAAGGGCTCATTAAAGTTTTTCTTTTTTGCTAAATATTCTTTATCTTTAGAAGAGGGCTTCTAGTTGGAGAAAGATTGAGGCCGGCAAAAGACATCGCCTGGAATAGCACAGCCCTGCGGTTCGTGCTGCTGGGCAGGTCAGCAGGGACAGCACAGCAGTGACTGAATCAGGCTCATGTTCTTAAAGTGGCCTCCTGGCACTGTCTGCAGTGCGAGTGAGGATATGTGGACACACGTCCTGCCATTTCACGCTAATGAATCTTACTTGTGGAGCATTTATGTCTAATAGTTTTTCTGTTTCTTGCACGTGCCAAAGACTGAACTTCTAACAGACAACTCTAAGTGAGAGGCGTGTTTACTTCACAGAAAGCTCTATTGTGGGGAGGAGGAAATATTGCCTCTGGCAATGTAACCAGGAGACAGACTCCTCCACTCAAAGAATAAAATAAGCCTTTCCTTGATGATGCTCCCTTTTTTGCTTCCATTGAATTAAATGTTGCAAACTGGTAGCCAAATTTGGTTAACATATAGGTTTTGTCTGACATGCATGTTATTTACGCAGGTTTTCAGCCTGAACATGTTTAGACAGAGCATGACTTTCTATTGGACACAGTTGCCGTCACTCCCTGTTGTCTTACACACAACACATTGGTTCCCACTCATTTATGGCACTTACTTGGCTCCTCGATGCATTTAGCTTGCAGTCCTTGTTAAATTGTTCCTTGGCTACAGTCAGAGATTTTGCCTAAATGCAGAAAAAGGATTGTTAAAAAGCTCTTGTTGTTTACTACTGTGGGTCAGAGAAGGCTTTCATTTGCATTGAATGCATTCCAGATACCTGAGGGATTTAGAACACTGCCTCCAATACAACTTTTTCTGTAGCCAGCAAGACATGGACTTTCAACGCCGCAGTTTCTTCTAAAACCTGAGAAGTGAGCTTTAGTATGATACCTCACACATGAGTTATTCTTAATTTTGAGGCTAGACCTGAGCTATCCAATGTGGTAGGTGCTGGCCACATGTGGATATTGAGCACTTGAAATGTGGTTAGTCTGAATTCAGATGCACTGTGAATGTAAAACAGTCTCAAATACTTAGTACAAAAATAATGTAAGATAAGCACCTCAGTTTTTTTTAAATGAACACCTTTTATGTCAATATCTTTAAAAGTCCTTTTATATTAATACCTTTTAAATGATAACTTTTTGAGATATTGGGTTAAATAAAATATATTATTAGTTAATTTGACCTGTTTCTCTTTAGTGTTTTTAAAATGTGACCACTAGAGCCCTGGCTGATATGGTTCAGTGGTGATGGGTTTGATTCCTGGTCAAGGGCATGTGCCTGGTTGCAGGAGGCAACCAGTCGATGTGTCTCTCTCACATCTCTCTCTCTCTCTCTCTCTCTCTCTCTCTCTCTCTCTCTCTCTCTCATCTCCTCCTCCCTCTCTCCCCTCCCTCCCTCCCTTCCACTCTCTCTGAAAAGCAATGAAAAAAATATCCTCAGGTGAGGATTAACAAAAGAATGTGATTCCCACAGGATTTAAAATGCATATGTGGCTCACATTGTATTTCTATGGGACAGCATTGGCTAGAAGTTAACCAAATGACTTCTTAACTACATTAAGTTTATTAAGTTCTCGACACCATAGGCTGAGTTTATTTCTAACCCTTCTACAAAATCAATAACGAATGACTATTTTTGGTTTCCAGAAAGAGGCCCCTTTCTGGGATGTGGTGTGAAAGGTGAGTGGCTGAGCTGACAGGAGGAAGTGTGCCAGGAAGACTTTGCATTCAGCAGCAGGTGAGCACACAGTCCAGGAGGGTTTGGGTGAGAAGTTAGTGGAGGCTTGGAGGTGTGTGACATGATTTATCACCTTTGTCACTTGTATTTCTCTAGTGCACGCGCACGCACACACATAGACACACACACACACACACACACACACAGCTGTGGCCAGGAGCCTCTCTCAGGGGTTCTCTTGGCATCTAACGAGAATTCCTTTCCAGTGAGAAGTGACCTTTGTGTCCCTTTACTATCCGCCTGGCTGGTAGAAATCGCTCTTGGACACTTTCCTTCTTGGTACAGATATTGAAGAGACAAGCCATTTCAGCATGAATTTCATTAGAGTTCAATATTTCTCAATAGTTTTTTTTTCCTTCTGATATAAAACTTATATACAGTGTGATGTGTGCAAATCTTAGCTGTACATTCACTGAGATTTGACACATGCATACACCTCTGTAACCCAAATCCCTATCACCATAACTATTGAACATTTCCATCACTCCACACAGTTCCCTCCTGTTCCTTCCCAGTCATTTCCTGTTCCAATCCCACCTCTCAGAGGAAGCCACTGCTCTATCTCCTGTCATATGTTGGTTTGGCCTGTCCTAGGACTTCATATAAATGGGATCACATAATATGCACTCTCTTCCATAAAACTTCTTTTTTTCCAGTATGTTTTTGAGATTTATCTGAAAAGTTAAATGAGCAAATTCTAAGGAAAAATGTTATACAATACAATTTAAAATTCTCATCAAATATTTACCATAAAAAAGCATGGGGGTCTATAGGTTTTATGTGTAACGGATTTCAAACTATCAACAGATAATTTCTATACATTTTATATTATTTCATGGCAAAGATATAGATAGAAAACTGTTCAGATAGAAAACTGTTCAGATTGTCTTGCTAAGCTACCAGAATTCCAATACCAGAGCCAATCAATATAACACTCAAAAAAGAAAATAAACATGAATTCCACTTATGGATGCAAAAATCCTGAATATAATATTAAACTGAATCCGTATACCTTATAAAATAATATATAGCAATCAAATAGAAGTTATTCCAGGATTATAGATAGCTTAATATTAAATAAACTATCAATATATTTTATTATCTCAATAGGTAACAAAACAAACACCCAAACACACACTTGATTATCTTGATAGCTGTGGCATTTATCTTGATAGATGGGCATTTAAGGATTTCTAGTTAAACATGAAAATGGAGCATATGCATTAGCTCAAAGACTCCCAAAATCCACTAAAATAACAGTAAGGGAATGCAAAAAGGTAGAAACTTTTAAATTTTTTTTATTGATTTCAGGAAGGAAGGGAGAGAGAGAGAGAAACATCGATGATGAGAGAATCATCCAGTGGCTGCCTCCCGCACCCCGCTCCCCCTCACTGGGGATCGAGCCTGCAACCTGGGCATGTGCCCTGACCGGGAACCGAACCATGACCTCCTGCTCATAGCTTGACGCTGAGCCATGCTGGCCAGGCAAAGGGTAGAAACTTTAAAGGAGAAGGAGAACTTGAGAGGAGATTGTTGCTGACTAGAGAAGTCAATACAATTCTAGAAGAAAGAAAACAGATGGAAGAACAGGGGGATGCCAACCAGGAACAAGTTATTCTGCATCACCTAAGCTCAGAACAGCTCAGGAATAAGGGTGGCAGGTACCCCTCAAAGTAAGGATATGAGTGGGCTGGAAACAAGAGGTTCTGCTGGAAGTTTATATAAGAAACAGTTAGACCCTCAGATTCCCTCTTCACCTCCCATAGCCAAACAAATCTCCCTCTCTGACCATCAAAGAAGACTGGAGCTTTATTCTCTGGAGATGTTTAGCCAGAGAGATGTGGACTAGGCCACCAGTGGTAGTTAAAGGCATTGGTGCCATATTGAAAACAGGGTAATTAACTCAATCAAGATTGATGAGATGCCAGATCCTCTCTCCAGCTCAATGCCCAGGCGGGACACTGGTAACCAGGCTTATGCCTCACCTCTCAGGAGAGTAGAGAATTATTTTCTGAGGAAAATGGCTAGGCCAAGAGAAAGACCTATAGAAAGAGATATTTGTGTTTCCCAATGGCATGGTTGGGTCCATGCCAATTACTGTGTAATGAGGGCCATCATTCTGTAAGCCTTATGCACAGACATAAACACATAGCTTTTTAAGAGTAAAAAAAAAAAAGAGTAACTGAGAATTATTATATATTTAAGGAAATATCTTAATGTGAAAATATTTAATATCAAAGACATGTTAAAACATAAAAAAAGAAACTCAGAGGAAACAGAGACAAGGCAGAAAGCAGAATAAAACCTCACAAGGCTATATAATTAGTACTCTCAGATAAGAAAAGATTGTATTAGTGAAATAAATGCAGGATGCTTTTTTTTTTTTTTAAATATATTTTATTGATTTTTTTTTTTTTACAGAGAGGAAGGGAGAGAGATAGTTAGAAACATCGATGAGAGAGAAACATCGATCAGCCGCCTCCTGCACCCCCCCCCCCCAACTGGGGATGTGCCCGCAACCCAGGCACATGCCCCTGACCGGAATCGAACCGGGGACCTTTCAGTCCGCAGGCCGACGCTCTATCCACTGAGCCAAACCGGTTTCGGCACAGGATGCTTTAAGAAAGGAAAATCTGGAGGCCAAGAAAAGCCTTTTAGAAATAAAAAAACACATTAACATGAATGTTAAGAAGTCAATTGAAGGTTTGGAAGAGAGAGCTGATGAATCTTCTAGGAAGGAGAAGAAGGTTAGTGAGGAGAAGGAGGAGGAGAACAAGAGGCTTCCCTGGAAAACACGGTCAGAGCAAAACGCAAATGCTGGTGCTTTATTTGAGTCATAAACCTAGGGAAGCAAGAGTGAGAACAAAGGGGACGTGAGACAAGGAAAGATGTCAAGAGATGTAAAATGATGCCTTACCAGTCTGGTTACCACTTCATGACACCCTGAAGAGAAAAAGTAGGTTAGTAGGAAGGTCCACTCAGCATGCAAGATTTTTTTCCAGGTGGGAGTGCAAGGAGCCACAATTTGTAACAATCTGCAGGAAGGAGCAAGGAGATCCTCTCTCTTGCTTCTGTTGATTGATGTTTACCTCATCGGAGTTAACCTTTCTGCACATGCAGGTTGTATCATTGGCCCCTTTGGAAGCTACCAGAGATGCCAGGTCCCATGCTGTACAGTGTCGTGTTTCATCTAAGAACTGAAGCGGAGGGAGGAGCCAGGAACTCTGCAGCCGTGGTCACAGAGGAGGGTCTGACATTCCCGGGGCAAGTGGCCAGTTAGCCTCAAGTAAGACTACTACCAGTTGTGATAGTCCATAATTTTACCAACAATATTTTATTACCATAAATACTAGTATAGCTCTCAGTTATTAATTATCCATAAGGCCAGGCCTTGGGCTACAGGTGTTATGTGTACTTTTTAAAGTTTCATTGAATTCTCACAACAGTCCTCTGAGTAAAGACTATTATTATCACCATTTTATAGACCTACTCAGAATCATTATCCCAGGCACAGCACCCACGCCTCTGTACTTTTGAAAGCTCCCGTGTAATTCCAGCACATCTGTCCATGGTTGGTCATTCCGGAACCATTATGCCTATTAATATGGGAGAGGTGATGATGGATGACACAGATATTCTGCCCACTATGTGCTTAGAGGCTACTAGACAAATACATAAATGCCTGGTAAAGGAATGCCAAATGACCAAACTAAAACAGTTTAGTAATGAGTCTGATGCACTTTATTTAAGGGAAAACAATCCATAGATTGGGGGAAGAACAGGTGGTAGAACACGCCCACTCAGGGATTTGGGGTAAGAGCGAGCCTTATAGAGCATTAGAAGAGGCAACAGGACATGATGGGCTAGGAGGGCAGGGATTTCCTTATATGGCTTGTAGGTCCTATTAGCTAGGTTAAGGTAAGTTAGCTAAAGCTGAGTTAGAGGATTGTGGTTTCTTTGACAGGCGTTTCCTGTAAGTGCCCACTGACTTAGGTTTAGATTTGGGACATGGGCAAGGCCACTGGAACAGCTGCCATTTTGTGGGCCCTGACATAGGAATTAACTTTATTGGGTATAAACTCCTATGAAATGGACTCAAAGTATGGCTGTGGTATCTGAGAGTTGTGCTTTTTGCATGAAGATGGTTATTAACTTCTTGGTTTGATTTTTAAAACTTCTATTATACCATAGCCCTACAGAAGAATCATGGAAAGAGGAAAGTTTTAAAAAATATTCAAACCCAAATCCACTTTGATTTGGATCTCTTCTGGTGAAGCAAGGCTTTTACTAGTACATGTCCTTGGGAAGAAAGAATTCAGAAATTAAATTTTAATGGAGCTGGGTGTATGGAGAGAGTGGATACAATGAATAAATGTTTGTGTAGATAGTAATGAAGTATTTACCTATAGGCACATGCTGTTTGTATGTTCTTCCACAATTTACATGGTACTTGAATGGATAAATGTTGCCATGGCAACGTTGTTACAAACAAGATGGAATTGCATACAAATGAATCATGACTTTATATGCAAGACAAAGAAGCAATGTTCTCCTATTAGGGCTGGCTTTATAAAGCTTAAAAATTACAGCAAACATGTTAATGAGACTTTCTTATTGTTTCTGATGAAGAAAAGAGGGAAGTGCACAGGGATGAGTGGAGAGGGGTAGAAGCTGTGAATTATATTTATTTCCATAACATTACTGCACTGGGAACAGATCTGTTGCCTCAGTCTAACCTGCTGGCATCCCAGCCCTTTTGACAGTATGGGGTTTGAGTTGGTCTCTTTCAGAACATGTAGTCCAGGAGTTCACACATGTGAGGGGAACATGGCAAGAAGCTATCTTTTCATTGGGTTGAAAGAGATAGGTAATTTAATCATTCATTTCAGGGTGTGAGGCAGAGAGTGAAATGATTATACACGTGGTTCCAAGGGACTTATGATCCTTCCTGAAGGTCAGAAAGCTTGAGGGGTTTTATGCGTGAGGCAGAAAATTTGAGTGTCTTGGTGATTCTTTGGGCATCTTCTCTTTGAGCTCCATGAAGAGAGACTCCGTGTGTGGGCCCCACAATCATGTACTAATGTACTCTAGTTCATTGGTTTAGGTTATGGTTATATATCATCCCTTCCTTCCATTAGGCTATGTCCTGGGGCTGGGGAATGCCTGTGTTGTGGCATTGTCTTGATCAAATACCATTCTTTGATACAGTGCTGGGAGTACTACTAGGCTGCTCTTGGCTGTAGTCTTACCTCAGTGTTTCCTGTGCTTGAGCCTACATCTGAACCACCTGGAGGTTAAAACCAGGTGGCTGGGCCTGCTCCTAGAATTTTTGAATCTGCATTTCTAACAAGATCCCAAGTGATGCTGATGCTGTTGTTGTGGGGACCACACTTTGTGAACCAACACTCACATGATATAGAGTATGGGGTCGTTAGTCTTATGGTTTCCTTCTCAATTCCCAGGAAATGGCTCGGCAGCAATTCAGGGACTTCTATAATGGAGAGATTAAGAAAAGGACTCTCTTTAGTCAGTTCCCAGGCCGTGTAGAAGGAATTATTTTCTGTAATTGAAGAATATTGAGAATAGAGGTGATAGAATGCACCACTCAGAGAGTAGTCCTGGCCGAGCGACTTTGGCCTCACTGGGGAGCCTATTAGAAATGCAGATTTTTAGATGCTACTCTAGACCTGCTGAATCAGAGCTGGCATTTAACAAGCATCCAGGTGATTCTTTTTCCCCATGTGATTTGTTTGCACTGTGGTCCAATGCATGGGAGAGGGCTTTAGGGTGGTTAAAAGAATGCATAGTAATTTCAAGGAGAGGCTCAGGTAAAAGCCAGACATCAGAGGAATGCAGAGGGGCCCCTCAAAGGCCTCTGGGCTCCAAAGGCGCCTCATCATGCTTGATGGGAGCCTTTCGAGAGATTCTGGCCCAGCCCAGTCTGGGGGCTGGCCAGCCTGCGGATGTGAGTCAGGTGTCGCCCATCTTAATGAGTTTCACCTTCTCACCCCGGAAGTGATTCTCTGGGAAGTCACAGGGATGAGGGTAGAACCCAGGGCTTGCAGCTCTAACGGGGCCTGGTTCAGGTTCCTCTCCGAGGCCAGGGCAGCTTCCATGGCTTCCTGAGTGTTTGCCCACTCATCTTGGGGAGGCTTCAGCATGTCCTGGAAGAGAATGCAGCCACCGCGCTGGTTTTGCAAATTTAAGAGAAGCTCAGCGCCCTCGCACTTCTTCTCCACCAACTTGCGGAAGAAGTGGCCCACGTCCTCAAGGGCTATGTCATTAAGGTCGGTTGAAATAGAAGCCCAGAGAGAGGTAGGTGTAGGAGGCCCGCAGATGCAGGTTGGCCAGGAGGTTGACCGCAGCCTCCACCTCGGTGGAACAGTTCTGACGAATTTGGGAGCTCATGGTTGGTCGGCAATAAGGAGTTAAGGTAAGAAAAAAAATGGTGTTGGCTGGTCTAGGACGTGGTTCTGAAGGTGGTGACTGATGCAGGAGAGTAGCCAGAGGCTGGAAGAAGTGGTCTCCCTGGGTCTGTTCCATCTATACACTGCTGAAGCAAGAGATGGGTACAGGACCGCAGAGGGCACTGCCATTCATTTATTTTGATTTTTAGATTCAATTGTTGATAGATATGTATTTATTGCCATTTAATTGTTCATATTTTTTATCTTTTTCCCTCTTCTTCCTCTTCATTGTCTTCTTCTCCTTCTTCTTCCTCTTCTTAAGGAAGACTTTCAGCATTTCATGTAATATTGGTTTGGTGGTGATGAACTTCTTTAGCTTTTTTTTTTTTTTTTTTTTTTTTGTCTGTGAAGCTCTTTATCTGACCTTCAATTCTAAATGATAGCTTTGCTGGGTAGAGTAATCTTGGAGGCAACTAATCATGTGTCTCTCTCATATTGATGTTTCTTTCTGTCTCTCCCCCTTCCTTCCATTCTCTCTAAAAATCAATGGAAAAATATTCAGAGGTGAGGATTAACAAGGAAAAAGAGATAACTTTTGTATCACCCATAATCCTCATTTTATGGTTTATCTTTTGAAAATTTGAAGGAACGTTATTGCAGAAGGAAGGAAAGGGATATATGAATTTTTGAGAGAAGTTAAAAAAAAAACCACACCACACGAGTTTGTTCCAATAAGTTGGTTACTTTTGTCTCTATTTGGTCTCCACTTTTGGTCCTTGGGTATCAGCGTTCTCTCCAGTGAGTCTTCTGTTGATTATTCAGGAAGTTTTTCAGTATTTTAGTTGTAATTCCAGTTTGTTCCTGGGAGTGTGTCCATGCAGCACCCACTTACTCTGCTGCCATTTTTAATCAATTGTCAGTTTTGGCTCAAATAAGTTCTTATAAAATTTTTCTAAAGGTTTGGATGTTCTTATGTTGACAGTGCATGGAAGTCTGAAAAATACTGGTGTAGGGCAGACTGCCAACTCAAGGGTCAAGATGCCTGGAATTTAGCTCAGGTGCTGCCTCTACCCAGCTCTGTGGCCCTTACTGGGCTTCAGAAGGGGGCTGAGTGTGGGTTAGTGACCTACAAGATTCCTGCCAGCTTTGAGGTACTGTAATTGTGAGTCACAGCCCAGTAGGCTTCTGGGAAGTGTGGGCTTCAGGGCCCCTGAGTTCCTGGTGCTCCCTCCCTCTGCTGCCTCCCCTGCCCTCCCCTGGGAGCTAGCGTGAACCCCTGTGGGAGGGCAGAGCTGCCATGAGCTGAGGACGTGACCTCATTCCCTGTACCTGAGCTCCTGGGAGCCCAGTGTATAATCGCTTATGAATGGAACTGCAAGCAATCTGGGGCAGTGCATCCTGCCTGAGGGCACTGTCCAGTAAGAAAGCCCTTGTCCTGAGTAGCCTTTAGGAAAACAGCTGGTCAGCTGCTGTGCCTTCACTCTCCCTAAGTCACATGATCGAAATACCTTCCCCGCAGAAAACATCCCCCAAACTACTAATGCTCTGTGCTTAGGGAATTGCAAGGTTTCTACTCTATCAAAGCATTAATGTAAATCTCATGTATTTTCAGATTTGAAAGATGAGTTAATTAACATAAAATGGGCAGAAAAGATGTCTGGAGGGCCAAATTAATAAACAGGATTTTATATGGGAATGCTTTATCTGCTCGATAGGATAAACTGTTTGCAAAGACTTCAGACACACTGGTTTTCATATAAGGCACATTTTCTTAAGGCTAGCTCTATGATGGTGCACTTACCCTAATCCAACATTCACATGGATTGCATTTTATATTTCTTAAATAGTCCATCATCCTGATTTTTTAAATTAATTTAAGTCCACTTTCTCTCAAATTAAGCATTTTTTTTTTTAGCCATGAGATGTTCCTACTTGCCATTGGAGGAGCTTGATTGTGAGAGGAGATTTCTTTTGGCTCTTGTTGACTTTGGTCCCTTTTTGACTTGTATTGGCAAAAGGCTCTCGACCACCACTCACAGCCCAACTTTACTTCCCTGCAGCAGGCGCTTTCCTATTCTTTTGTGCTCTGCCAGTTTGGTTTCTAGTCAAAGAAGATCTTTGCAGTTTCTTGTTTTGCATCCTTTGCCAGACAGGTCTGAGGTATGTGGGAGCAGTTTGCTGGGAGAAATGCTGGGCTGGAATGGAGGCAGAGCCCTGGTGTTTGCTGAGGGAGGAAATGCTGCAAAAACATTGGAATTGGGTTTTCTATGAACTGGCTCCAGGTCAGAGGTGAAGGGAAAACATATCCTTGAATCCTTAGTGGTTTGTCTGCAAAGCCATCTGTTGGGATGGGTATATAAAAAGTGAATGGACTCTGTAGCCTCCTCATTGTATTGCTTTGATTCTGACAGGGAAGCAGCTACTTCTGTTACAGCATTCTCAGATTCTAACTGTGATTTTGTTTGTTGGAAGGAAGATTTGTGTTGTTGCCTTCTCTCTCTCTTTTTTTTAAATGTCAAACACGATGTATATGACTTTCTTTTAAAGGAAACTAGGATAGTTTGGCATCAAAGCTTGGAGGGTGTGCAGAATTTACTGCAGCTTCGTTTGGAATAGCAGGACCTGGAAACAACCCAAGTATATACCAATATGGAATTGCTTAGATAACTTATGATACACCCAAATTAGGAAATGTACAGACTTTAAAAAATAGTGAAAAAACAAAGCAAAAGACAACACAAGGCATATCTCTATATTTTGATAGGATATAATCTCCAAAAAAAAAACTAAGGGTAAAAAAGTAAGAACCATGAGATGGTAAGAACAGGGTGTATGATTACTTGAATATATGTATATACACAGGTATGTAGGCATAGAAATCTCTGGAAGGATGCAACAGAAATAAGTAACACTAGTTGCCTCTTTGGGGAGAGAGACTGTATTTCCATAGGATACATTTTTGTTCTCCTTGAGATGTTTTACTTTGTATGTTACAGATTTAAGTAAAAAAACAACCAAATTTAGAGATCAGCAGATACTCAACCACACAGAGAAAGAGCAATGTGCTGCACCTGGGGGCTTCCAAGAGGAGGTGTGCCTCAGCTGGCCTGGCTGCAGCTCCAGCTGGCTTTGCAGCTGCAAAGGAGCTGCAGACACTGTGAGCCTTGCTCCCCAGGCTAGGTGGCCGGCCTCACAGGGACCAGAGCTTAAATTTTCTCTGATGGCCATGTCCTGGCAGGTTGCTAACTAAGGTTTGGGGGAGGGGGTGGTGGAGAGGACAAGAATCCCGCAGAGGCCTGCTCCGCCAAATGTCTTCTTCAGTTCCCTATCGATGGCAGCCCTCAAGCCATTCATTTTCAGTTAATGAAAACACTGGGTGGACTTAGCTTTTCCTTTGGGAAACAAAAAACAACACAAAGAGCGTGTGTGTGGATCTTCTTTCAAAATAGTGGGGCGTTTGAAACCGGTGCTGCAGCTGCAGAAATGGTTTCAATCCCCAGCATCTCAGCGTTCCGTGTTCTGAAAGCACTTTAAAAAGATGCTGAAGAGAAAGCCCTGAGCACTTTTGGAAATGGAGAACTTTGAAAGCCTGTATTTATTGGCCCTTTGCAGAAAATCAGTTCCTCTGGGGGGTAGAGCTTCCTGACCTTTTTACATCATGTCACACAGAAAATAACATTATTTGAAGACTATTTGGGAGGAAATGAAGGGAATTTGAGAGCATCTCTGGGAGGCTTAAAATTTTTTTAAATTAGTTTTTTAAATGTTATAGAATTATAAGAAAATATGTATAAAGTATTAGAGAAGATATTGTATTTGTTTATAATTTTCAAATAAAATCTCCAAAATTTTAAATAAACTGAGCTTGTTTCCATGAATATTACTTTTTTTTCATTATAGAAAAATTTCAAACATATACAACAGGGAGAATAGTTTATTGACCAACTTCCCTCCATCACACACCCAGGACCTAGATTAAGCAGTTATCAACAATACCTTTCAGATGTCATGTACTCCATCCTCCCTTTGTTGCTAGAATCCTTAAAAGCATATCTCAGGCATCACTTCATTTCGTCTGAAAATGCTTCAGTATGGATTTCCTACAGATGGGACTTAAAAGAATAACCGTGATGCCATTACCACCTCCAGTAAGGTAAAAATAATTTCCCAGTGTTATCTAACATTTAATTAATGTCCTATTTTCTTCATTTGTCTCCAGAAATGTCTTTTTACTGTTGGTCTGTCTAAGTCAAGATCAAAACAAAGTTTGTAATTTATTAATATGCCTTTTAAGCTTCTTTGCATCTATATCATGGACATAGCTATTTTTCGAGGTATACTAAATTTTATTTAGTATAAATTACACTATATTTATTATTAATTATTTAAAAATTTGAAAACATTTTTCAATTAAATTTGACATAAAATAGTATATTAGTTTTAGGTGTACAACAGAGTGATTAGACATTTATATAACTTATGAAGTAATCACCCTAGTAAGTCTAGTACCCATCTAACACCATACATAATTATTACAATATTATTGACTATATGCCCTATGCTATACTGTATATCCATGACTATTTTTATAACTGCCAATTTGTGGTTCTTAATTCCTTTACCTTTTTCACTCATCCCACCCCCTCTCTATTTTTAAAAATAACTTTATTGAGATATCCTTCACACCCTGTGGTAGGCTGAAAAATGAGCCCTCCTATCTCCACCAAGATATCAGGTCCCAGTCCTTGGAACCTACAAATGTTACCTTATGTGGAAACAGGGTTTTAACAGATATAATTAAGTTAAGGGTTATCAGATGGGAAGATTATCCTGAATTTATTGAAATGCAGTCACATGTAACCTTCTAAGAGGCAAGCAGAGGGAGACTGGACACACCCTGAAGGCCATGTGAAGATGGAGCAGAGAGAGATCTGAAGATGCGTGCTGACCAGAGCGATGCAGACATAAGCCAAGGAATGCCAACAGCCACCAAAAGTTAGAAGAGGCAAAGAAGAGATTCTTCTCGACCCTCCAGCCCTACCAACAGTTTGATTTAGGCCCAGTGATACTGACTTTGGATTTCGGCTTCCAGAATTATTTTATGCCTCCAAGTTTGTGGTAATTTGTTTCAAGAGCCACAGGAAACTAATATACATACCATCCAACTCACCCACTTAAAGTATACGATTTAATAGTT
Source organism: Myotis nattereri (assembly GCF_964212035.1). NCBI lineage: Eukaryota > Metazoa > Chordata > Mammalia > Chiroptera > Vespertilionidae > Myotis > Myotis nattereri. Next base: position 49,977,233 of record NC_138087.1, read on the forward strand.
TTCAGTTTATTCAGAGTGTGCACCCATCATCCCAATCAGTTCTAGGATATATCATCACCTCACAAAGTAGTAACCTTGGACCCGTTTGTTGTCACTGCCATTCCCTATGCAGTGGGGAAGGCTCCTTGTTACTCATTGATTGATTAATTGCTTCAAAAGAATCTATTGAGTAGAATTTTATCTGAGAAACACCGTTTTTAGCCCTCATAGCCACCCTCCCCCAGAAACCAGAAATCTTCCCTTTTGTTTAATCTCCATCACTAGTCCCTCCCCCAAGCACTTTCGGGTCAAAGCTAGTTCACACGTTTCCTTCTCTGGAGACCTTCGGGACATATATAGACACTAGCTAGCTCGGGCGGCATTGTGACCAACCCTCTCGGGAAGTAAGCGAACAGCTGGTATCTAAATCCATTAGGGAAGAGTAAGAGGAAGCAGAGTTAAATTTCAATAGGGACAACAAAGGCTTGACATAAATGACAACTGTCTAATTCTAGAAGATTTCCTTAATTGGATGTAAAAAGAGCAGTAGACTAGGCGGCTATGTGTGGAATGATTTGGGTATATTTCCGCTTAGAAGCAGAGAAGACATTTATGACTTCTTTACTTCTTAAACTTTATTTTTGGATTTTGAAAGTAATACTTGTTCATTCCTTCAAATTCAGAAAATATATAACACATAGAAGATAAATATTTCTCATAATTCTGCCACCTAGTCATAGCCACTCTTAATAGTTTGATGTATTTCCTTACAGTTATTTTCATATATATGTATGTATACATATCTCACAATTTTGTATCTTGATTTCTCTCATTTAGCATCTTCCCACATTATTAAATATTCTCCCAAAGCCCATTTTTAATGTCTGCACAATAATATCTTGTAAGAATATATCATGATTACTGTTATCATTGCCTTATTTATGTCAATTTAGGTGGTTTACAATTTCTCAACATTATAAATAAGAACTGAGATCAAGAGCTTTACATATAAATCTTTCTCTACATTTCTGATTGTTTCCTTGGAATTGATCCTTCTAGACAACTCTTCTTCTGTTGCGACTTCCTAAGCACCTCCATCAGAATCAGATATAGATGCAGATCAGGGGTCCACCTGAATCTTTGAGATCAGGGCTCAGGAATCTGCCTTTTAAAGAAAAGTTCCTGAGATTTTTAGGCACACTGAAGGTTGAAATCCATAGCTCTATGAGGATGAAGGTTGGGTAGAAGGCTGTGCATACTGAAATTTCAGGTTGACATGGTGTCAAATTGCTTTCCTATAGCCTTATACACTCCACACTCCCACCAGCAGCATGAGGGTGTTCCACTCACCAAACTCTTGAAAAACAGCTTTGATAATTTGATGGCTGGAAAATGGTGGCTTCATGAAATTTTCTATGGATGCAATATTTATTTTTGTTCCGTTAAGTTTAGATTTTTCTATAGTTGTGTACAGTATTCTTATAATTTTACAACTAGTTCTATGAAAATATTTGATGATGTTTTATCCTTTTAATTCATTGATATATTTGTATTCCTCATATTTTACTTGCATTTCACACATTTTCATACAAATGTAAGCTCCATGAGTACAAGGATTTTGGGACAGGGGAGGGGGGTGGTCTGATTTGTTCATGGCTGTATCCCAGCACTCATAATAGTGCCAAAGACACAGTAGGTTCTCAATAAATATTTTTCAAATGAATAAATAGGTGAAAGGTATATATGGGTTCCTTTTACCATGAACACACACACACACACACACACACACACACACACACACACACACACATACTCACACTCACACTCACACACGCATGGCAGCAGCAAGGCCAGGTCTACTCAGTAATCTTGCTTCATGATTTCTTAAGGCCCTTTCTGACCTGAGATTCCATGACTTGCTTCTTTCTTATTGGTGACCCTATCCCAGGAGATACCAGCATCAGTGAAATAGAAGGCAGGAGGCCTTTGGTCAGTGGATAAAAACCAGATGTGAGTAAAGTAAGCCTGCTGAATAGCATTGCCTTCTCTTTTCTCTTCTGCTAAAGAAGGCCCCTTTCTTAAGGGGCCTGGTCTGAGTCACCCTGAGAATAAAGAAGTGTGAGATTTAATTCTCACCGCTTTGATTTTGGGCAATCTGATTTCAGTTTCTTTTTTTGGCCAAACATTTCTGTGAGAACTGTGATAGGACCGCAAGCCAAAAACCAAAACAAAACCTATCTCTGTAATGTTAACAAAGTGGTCATTCTATACAAGTATATTTGGAAGTGGCATATTACCATTTGACTGAGCAAAATGTAGCCATTTTACCTCAGGAAGGTTACATTCTTCCTGACTCATATTTTCATGATTCTCACTGGTCCCTTTCTGATGGTGGGACAAAAGAAGTTTTGAGAAAGGCTTGGTTTCCTGATGTCAGCATGATTTGACCTTTGGAGGTACACCTGGTATATTGTCATTTTGTGTTTTTCTTCTAGGACTTTTGAAAAATAATAGAATCACAATTTTTTTTTTGATCCTCACTTGAGGATATTTTTCCTCAATGATTTTTAGAGAGAGTGGAAGGGAGGGAAGAGGATAGAGAGAGAGAGAGAGAGAGAGAGAGAGAGAGAGAGAAAGAGAGAGAAAGAGAAACACCAGTGTGAAAGAGAAACATTGATTGGTTGCCTCTCACAAGCAACCTGACTGGGGACAGGGATGGAACCAGCAACTAGATACATGCCCTTGAACGGGAATCAAACCTGTGACCATTTGGTTCTTGGACTAACGCTCTGACCTCTGAGAAAACTGGCAGGGCAGGATCACAATTTGAGGTGTGGAATCTACAGTTTTTGACCTTGCTTAAGTTATTCACATTTGCATAAACTTGAGGAGACCTGCAGGTATCACCTTGAACTTTGGTGAAAATTTGTCTTTTTATTGTAAAATTGAAGTACCTTGACCACTTCTTGGAAAAGTATCTGTTTTTGTTGTTTGGTGCTGGAAAGAGATGTAGAGAAAAATGGGAGCCAGGTGTGAGTGATTGTGGGGAGGGGGTCTATATGTTTGTGCTGCCATTTTCACACCAGCCACTGTGCCAAGGACAGATCACTATCACCTTGAAGCCTATAGCTGTATTTCTAGGTGAGAACCTGTGAACTCAATATATCATCTTCAGATGTTAATCTAAGTTGCTGTTCTAATTCCAGTTTGTTCTTTGGTGAGTTGTGTTGGCAGAAGCCAGTTTATCCGGAGACTGCGGAGAACTTAAGTCTAAGGTGATTTTAGAGGCTTCAAATGGGCAAAACTGCATTAAAGCTTAGGCCGCACACCCACTACCCTGTGATCCCCTCTCATTCCCTCTCTTCCCCCTCAACCTCTGAAGTTGTTAAGATACAGAAAATGTACCAAGTGCTGTCCAGGAGATAGAGGTTCTCTGTCTTGTGGACTCAAAACTTGCATAATAACTTTTGCTGGAAAGCGATCTTTACTGGAATGATTTTACACAGTAGAATGATCATAAGTTAACTCTGTCCCTAGCCGGTTTAGCTCAGTGGATAGAGCAAGGGCCCCAGGTTCAATTCCGGTCAAGGGCACATGCCCGAGTTGTGGGCTTGATCCCCAGTGGGGGCATGCAGGAGGCAGCCAACCAATGATTCTCTCTCATCATTGATGTTTCTATCTCTTTCTCTCCCTTCCTCTCTGAAATAAATAAAAAAATATATTTTTAAAAAGATAAATGAACTCTGATCATGCAAAGATTAAAGAAACTTGAAATACATTTGCCACCAAAGACAGGTAGCCCTTTCTTTTCCTTAAGGTGAGTCGAATGCTAGTGATAAAGATTTGTAAAATCAGAAGAGAACTAGATTAATTCAAAGTCTCTAAGCAGCCAGGACTAAGCAAAATGCAATGATTTCCCTTTTCCATGGGTTCAAAGATGGTAATGATGCATGTCTTTGTTCTTTGAAGTCTTGTTAATCTGGAAGCCTACCAGGCTTCAGGAGCTAGTGGGGAGCTCCTTGGTCTGTGAGTCCTTCTTACATAAAAGGACAATATTTAAAAGACCGCCTCTCTGAAAGCCATCTCTGACATTTGCAGGATTGCTGCCAATATCTGTTTCTTGCAAAGAGCAAGGAAACTCAAAAACAGCAACAGCACCTCTCTAAGGGCCCCCCAGCCTTTTCTTTATAACTCCTTCCCTTTAATAAAGGGAAATTGGCATGCTACATTGTGTCAGAGTTTGGGGCCCACATAGATATGAAAGGGAATTAAAGAGTGACTGGTTACCACTGTGCCAGGTGTTGGCTGATTGAAAAACGGAATCATGGATAATCACCATCTCAGTGTGTTTATCAATGCAGTCCGCTCTCTGTGATGCAGAAGAGGTCACCGGAGACAATGTGCGGGCCTCTCATCGCTGCTGTTCATTAACAAGGCTCCGCTGCTGAAATTCAGGCTCCATTACCTAGACACAACAATGGGGGAGCCTGCGTCAAGTTGTAATTAGGCTTGATCAGGGCTAGGGTACAGGAGCTATAATCAGAATCACTCAGAATTAATGTTAGACTTGTGAAAGGATGTGAGGTGAGATTGATTCAATGGTAACCAAAGCAACCCTGTTTTCTATAACTCTCTAAGCTTGAGAGAGTAATGAGAGAGAGAGAGAGAGAGAGAGAGAGAGAGAGAGAGAGAGAAGAGAGAGAAAGAAATGAGAGAGGGGGTGGAGGAGAAAGGGAAATAAGGAGGGCAAAGGAAAACCAAAAGATGACCATTTAAGTTGTATTAATTTTATCACAATTAGGAGAAAATGTGTTTTAGTAAGAGCAAGTATAGTGTAGCAAGGTGGTCACTGTCTGGGTCCAAGAAACCTTTGTAGATGTCATTATGTGCCCAAAGCAGGCTCCGTGATACTTCAATTCCTCCTCCTTTTTGTCACTTCATATGTATTTGGGAACAGCCCGATTAAGGCAAGAATTTCAATTTGCAGAAAAAGGAGGAGGAAATTCAAGCTTTTCTCTGGTAAGAATCAGTTCTTCAGCCTTTTACCTTTCGAGCTATACGGGTGGAGCAAAAGTAGGTTTACAGTTGTTCGTATGAAAACAAATATAATAATAAACAGTAAAACAAAATTAAACTGTTCTGTGTACCCTAAACTGTAAACCAATTTTCCCCCCACCCTGTATATCTCTAGACCCAATGACCAATGGCTTATGTGAGAGCACATAGAAGATTTTGGAAACTTGCTTGTTTAAGAAGTTAGAGAATTTAAGAAGTTACGGAGATGTGGGTGATATGATAAGAGGATCCTATCTGATTCCTCGCTATTGAATGTCCATTCCATTTTTTTTCAGGTTAGCAAGATGCCACTCGGGAAATATAATCTCACCTTTAAGGTTTGAAATAATTGGTGAAATATCTGTGCATAGGCATACATTTTCATTTCTGCACACGCATGCAAATGTTGGCACACATGATTTGCTCCATTCATACGTGTTTGATCTCTCATGCTTAGATGTTGTAAATGCTTTTTCTCTTTTATCACCCCTTGGCAGGTTTGTGAATCTCTTCTCATATTACAACACCTTCAAGAGTAGAAATATCACAGACATGTTGAGGCTAGGATACTGTTAGACATGTAGAGAATAGCTCAAAGGGGGGAGCTTTGTTTCTTTTCCTCTTAATTTTATTTTATTGATGAGAGAGAGAGAGAGAGAGAGAGAGAGAGAGAGAGAGAGAGAGAGAGAGAGAGAGAGAGAGAGATGTGAGAGAGACGCATTGATCAGTTGCCTTCACATGTGCCCCATTGAGGGCTGGGTATTGAACCTACAAACCAGGTACACACTCTTGACTGAGAATAGAACCCGCAACCCGTTGGTGCGTGGGGAACACTCTAACCACTGAGTTACATTGGTTAGGGCTGTTTCTTAAACCTCAGATTATTACGTGGATGAAAAAAAATGGCATGTAAATATTTTGAATCATTTAAGTGAGCAGGAAGTGTTGAAGCAAAGTATATATCTTCCAGATTAAAAAAAAAGAACACTCTAGCTTTTTTCCCCTTTCTCTCTTGAGTATAAAATGTTAGCTATTCAAATAATACAACTATAATAAACTTATTAAGAAATCATTGAGGAGCTACTGATGCATATTATTGCATATCTGACTATGTAAACATTTCATGTATGGATTTAGTTTTTATGTTACGTGTTCATTAGGATTTTTTGCAATTTGAGTAGAGCAGCAAATTCAGCTCCTTTGGAGCTGGAGATTTTATAAAACCTTAAAAATAGACTTCATGTATATAGTGCATTTATTATTTCTCTTATGGTTTTGGTAGTGTACCCACTACCCAATGCAAGGAGGAAAAAAATATGCATGACAAAAAAACCTTGGAGATTACCGTTTTAGTGTGTGTGTGTGTTATTCTTTTTGTAATGGAGAAATTTTTCTTCTGAAATAAGTTTCTTCCCTACTTCCTCCCTTTTACAAAGGGATTTAGAGTAAGATCACAGAAAAAGAAATGAGAAATCTTTATTCTCTGCTAGTGGGAGGGTTAATCTAAATAAGAGAGAACCCCTGTACTCTAACAGCACAGAGGAACACCTTTTGGAATGGGTTCTTTTCTCTGACCTGAGTCCAGATGCTTCCCTCACTAATTATAAATGCTCAGGGGTAGAGCTATGGCCGAGTGAAAAAAACAGGACTTGGTCAGAAGCACTGTCTTCATGGCCAACATGGTATTTAATGTTGGATCTGCTGAGCCTTCCAGAGTGAAAGATTCAATTAGATTCTGCTTGCTTGTTTTCTTGGCCCTCTTCCTCACGTCAGCGGGGAGGTCTATAGGACAAGGTGGAGAGATGTCTGTCATTCTCTGGCATTTACTGCAAAGGTGGCTGTCCTAGGCTTCAGGCTTCCTTCTGTGCTCTGGGTCTCACAGACACAGTTCCTGGTCTGGACTTAGAATTTGTTTGGTGCTGAGCTTTGGGTCACCTGTTCAAGTGGCCCATTTATTTGTTTTGGTGGGACTCTCTGTGTAAGAAAACTCATCACCATTTTTTTTGAGTAAATTGAGAGATGTGGTTTCAAATCAATGTGCAAATATAACTCCCCTCTAATAGACTCACCCTGATCATCTGTCCTTTCATTCATTCAATACATATTTACAATCCAGAATGAAAAGTGAACTGGAAAGAGTATTTCTCCGTTAATCAAGATGTGAGATTTGGAATTACATTTTATAACATTCCCACCCACCAAAAGTACTGGACTTGTTAGTACACCCCCCAACCCCCCGCACATTGTATGTAACCTTTTCTGGTTCTTTTAAAAAAATTAATTTATTATTATTATTTATATATACACTAGAGGCCTGGTGCCCAAAATTCATGCACTTGGGGGGGGAGGGGTTGTCCCTCAGTCCGGCCTGCGCCCTCTCACAGTTCGGGAGCCCTCAGGGGATGTCCAACTGATGGGGGAGTGGGCCTAAGCCAGCAGTCAGACATCCTTAGCGCTGCCGTGGAGGCAGGAGAGGCTCCTACCACCGCCATTGCACTTGCCAGCCTTGAGCCCAGCTTCTGGCTGAGTGGTGCTCCCCCTGTGGGATCTCACTGACCACCAGGGGGCAGCTCCTGCATTGAGTGTCTGCCCCCCTGGTGGTCAGTGCACGTAATAGCGACTGGTCGTTCCGCTGTTCGGTCGATTTGCATATTAGCCTTTTATTATATAGGATCATTTAAAAAATTCATCCAGTATTTTATCAGTTTTCATGTATATTCTGGAGTTCAGCTGCCCTACTGGTTGCTATGTCTGTATTCAACCACAAGTAGAACCCTTGTGTCCAGGCAGTTTTCTTGTAAGACCTTAGATTATAGCTGTACCCTTGCCTGGTGCCAGTGACACCCCAAGGGCAGAACCCTGGGAGCACTCTGCCTCGGGAGCAGACAATGAGGGGCATGTGGTTTGTAGAGAATTTAAAAGCAATAAAAATATTTGACTGGAATTTGGTCTGCTTTTTATTATTACCATGTGCTGGCAATTCTAAACACAAAGATAAAATACTCCCCGCCCCACTCAAATTTGTTGTACTGAGTTCTTTTTGTTGTTGTTGTTGTACTGAGTTCTAAACAAATGTTGTAGTTAATGTAAAGTGAGGTAGCCATTTGCTTATATGTCCTAGAGCAGACATATTTATAATTTTAACTACTTTTTTCTTCTCCTTATTTATTTATTTATTTATTTTACAATTTTAACTACTTTTGAGAAAAAAAACATTAGTATAGGAAAAGTCCCATTTTTTGGTGGGAAAGCTTGCACAAAAACTGATTTATATTCACTCCTATTAAAATGTAGGCTGAGGCATTCTTTACAGAAATTCATTTCACACATCACAGAGTTTTTGTATTTACAATTTAAACAGTGAAACAGTGGCAAACTATGAGGTATAATGTTTTTGTTTGGCAAATGCAAATTTTATTTCTTACATAAAGTATTGAATGGAATTTGAATAATAGCTTCAAAATTAGAATGTATTTTTAAAATTAAACATCCAGATCAAGAACATAATGATTATTGCAGAAAATAATTTTATATAAAGGAAGGGGATGTTAAAAAGGATCCAGTTGAGTATCAAGTTCACAAGATATGACTCTGTAGTTTTTTCAATATTTTGGTGGTTAGCCTTCTAACTAATGGAGACCAAGGTTCTTACACAATTGGCTACAGGATTCTCTCTATTTTCTGCTCTTCCTGTCAGATAAGCAGAAATGAATTCTAGTTTGAAGGCCTTTTATTCAACCCTCCTTCTGAGTGATTGAAAATTACTGCAGAACACCCACCATGGCAATGAGTTCTTTTTCTCATTTTTAAAATTCAACTTGCTTTCCTAAGTTTATTATTTACTCATTTATGGGCCAGGGTAAAAAGAATATCATGGCAGGAAAAGAACCATTTCAAATCTTTCCAGACTTCGAAGTAAAACCAAAACTGAGCTTGGAATGTTTGCACTAAATGTTAAAATCAGTTTAGAAACCAAACCATACAAAGGATGTGCTTCCCAAATGCAAAGCGATGGTGAAACTCTGCTGGGAGAGAGATTGGTCTGGGAATATGGTTTCAGTGAGATGCCCCTCTTCCTCTAGCTCACACGGCTCAGGAGAAAGTCCAAGAGCTGAAAGAAAACCACCATGGCCACCCTGAGACAGCCTCAAGACAAGCAGACCCCAGTGACAGAAAGATACAAAACTGTCCCTAAAGCAAGCCCTCTCCTGTGCAAAACACAGAACCCTGAAGATCCCTCAGTTGGTGGCCAGATGAGTTAAAACTCTATTCTGCACATCAAAAATGCAGACATTTATCAGCATTGTTGTGCACTTTGAAGATTAAAAATTGGAGTGTGTGTGTGTGTGTGTGTGTGTGTGTGTGTGTGTGTGAGTGGAGGGGGGGTGTTCCAGAGTTTTTAAAATAAATGTAGTAGAAACTGTCTTCTCTGAGTCATTGGAACCAATAGCTGGTAGGATAATTTAAAAAATCTGGTGCAAGCACTCAGTCATAAATGGTAATGCCTTAAACACTTTAACTTAAAACACACACACGTACAGTGGTTTCCCAGACTTTTGATGTGAGACCAAAGTCTTTCCTTTGACTTTAGATCTCTGAATTGGCATTTCCCCTGCATTCTCCATAATTTCCTGGCTTTGTTTAAGTCTTTGAGTTTAAAGACATTTAGAAATCAGAATGCTTATGAGTTCTTTTTCTCATTTTTAAAATTCAGCCACTTTAAAAAAAACCCTTTGCCTAATTTTTTCAAAGCATTCCATTTACATGAGAACTCTTTCTTTTGCAATCATTTTTCATCAGTTTATATATTTTAAAAATTTAATTTCATCATTTCAATAGTACTGGCATAAATAGGTTCAAACAACCGATCCTTGGTAAACATAAAATTCCACCGCTTGGAGGCATCAGGGCTCAGTGTACTGTGGGTACCCATTGGAGGGCTTGACTAGGAGAGTAGAGCCTCCTTTTCTCAAGACTTGGAGCTACAATTAAGAAATCTTCTCCTGTACAAGTTGAATGTCCTTGTCTGTTCCTACTGCCATAGCAAAACTCCAAAGATTGGGTGGTTTATGAACAACAGAAATTTATTTCTCACAGTTCTGGAGCCTGGGGAGTTCAAGATCAAGGTGCTGGCAGATCTCAGTGTCTCCTGAGAGCTTCCTGGTTGATGCCCAGCCATCTTCTTGCTGGGTCCTCATGGGGTGCAAGAGGCAAGAGAGCGCCCTGGGGTCTCTTTCTAAGGGCACTAACCTGATTCAGGAGGGCTCTACCTTCATGACCTAATCACCTCCCACCTCCAAATACCATCATTAGGGATGAGGTTTAAACATCTGAATTTTGGGGGGACACAAGCAGTCAGCCTAGAGCAATGAAATGATAAAACTACTTTCGTTATCAAGATGGATTGGAGAATAATGGGTTTGGAAAAGTGAATTTTCTAGATATCCGGATACTTAAAATTATTCCAAATGAACTGCTGAAGGAAAGCTTTCTATAGTGTATTACATTTTAGAAAGAAAAAAACAAAGCCCCCAACAAGCTAAAGAGCTGACACCAGAGTAAGCAATAATGTGGCACAATGATAATGATTGAGCGCCACTGGGGTGCTGGGTGGGCACACGCCCTTTCAGTGGATGTCCCCCCACTGCCTTGCTGGTCTAGTCTGTGCTTCCCCTCCTTTCTGTACATGCTAGCACTTTTCTGGGAGCCTTCTCTGACCGCCATTTTCTTTGGTTCAAGTTGCCATTCCTGCGCCCTGATTCCTTCATGTGCCTGATTTTTATTGTTTCTTCTCTCCAGTACATGGCTTTCATTTTTCCTGCCACTTGGAGTTTTCAGTGTTGGGGCCAACAGGGTTTAGCTTTGTTCTTCTACCAGGTTAGCCAAGTTGGATGATGACATCGCCTCATCTTGGATTCTCCTCATCTCTTTCCATGCTGCCTCCTTGGGGCCCGGAGGCTGGGGCTGACTGGAGGGCTGGTGACAACCGAATATGTGGGGATATTGCAGGGAGTGGGACCCAGAGCCCTCTAGGCACAAACAAAGGAAGGAGACGTCCCAGAGGGTTGTGCCCTTTATTCTCTCAGCCATATATATATATATATATATATATATATATATATATATATATAATTTTATATATATATATATTTTTTATTGATTTTTTTACAGAGAGAAAGGGAGAGAGATAGAGAGTTAGAAACATCGATGAGAGAGAAACATCGATCAGCTGCCTCCTGCACATCTCCTACTGGGGATGTGCCCACAACCCAGGTACATGCCCTTGACCAGAACTGAACCTGGGACCTTTCAGTCCACAGGCCGACGCTCTATCCACTGAGCCAAACCGGTTTCGGCTATTCTCTCAGCCTTTTAATGCACATGTTTATTTCTGTAAAGTGCTTTTCCCATTTGGATGAATGATGAACTGTAATGCCCAGAGTAAAAGGCCACCAGAAATGAGTTCTGTTCAGAATCACAGAAGGTTACAGTGGAGTCTCACTGTGTTTGCTTTAAAGTTCTCAGGATAACGCCGACGTATCTTTAAAAGGGATAACAGAAGAGCATGCAGTGTAGCTGTTGCTGTTTTGATGCAGAAATTGGTTTAGATATAGCAAAACCGCCCTTCTTAAGATTAAAAAAAAAAAAAAAAGCAATACAGCAACAACCCACTCATGTATCTCAAATCCCAGTTGAGCTAACGCTACAAATCGCATGCATTTGTAGGATATGGCTTAGAGATGACTCTCGATAATGAAGGCTCCTAAGCCTGGGCTGTAGTTAGCATAACATGTAAACAGGGCCTCCCAGTTTTCACTCTGTTGGATGCTCTAATTCATTTCTAATTGCTATTTCCTGGAAAAACACTGTGTTGTCTGTCATTGCCTTTTAAATTTCTTCCTTCTTTAGAGAAAACACATATTTTAGACCATTAAGAAAATCCTTGTCTTGATTTGGATGATGTTTTTGTTTAACAAAGCAGAATTATTATTTTCTTCAAGACTCAATTCGTGTGGTAGGAAGAAGTGGCTGCATACATTTTAATTTGGCAATGAATTAACAATAATCAAGATAATGTGGCTTATCTACTGTTACACAATTCAGATCTACCTGTTTAGTTAAGCCAGAGAAAAAGAGCCTTTGCTATTTGATTTTTTAAAAAATATATTTTTATTGATTTCAGAGAGGAAAGGGGGGATGAGAAAGAGCGAGAGAGAGAGAGAAAGAAAGAGAGAGAGAGAGAGAGATCAATGATAAGAGAGAATCATTGATTGGCTGCCTCCTGCACACCCCACACTGGGAATTGAGCTTGACACCCAAGCATGTGCCCTGACTGGGAATCGAACTGTGACCTCTTGGTTCACAGGTCGACGCTCAACCAGTCAGGCACACTGGCCGGGCTGCTAATTTGGATAGTTAAAGTGAATTAGTCAGGAAGGAAACATATTGGCATGTGAAATATTAAAACCTTATCTTAATTTTTAACTCAACATTGCATTTTGCAATTTAAAAAAATCCATGACAAAATATACAAAGAAGGCTTTAAAATTAGCAGGTGTAGTAAAGAAAAACCAATATGTTTTTGCATAGACAAGGAAGTAGAATGTGCCAAAACCCAGCTTTAGTTGTTTTTCCTGTTATGACATATTACCAAAGTACATATGGAAATTTAAGTGGACAAAACTCATTTTCTCACTCATTAGCTGAAGTTACCTTGGTTATTTTTTCAGTGACTTTGTCCATTTTTATAAGAAATTTGGGTAACGTATGAATTGGTGGGATAAAGTTTTCTTTGAGATTGTGAATGAAAATGAGGTCAATGGAGGATTGTCCACCAAGTCCAGCTCCAGGAGAAGGTTTGGGAGAAAGGGCTGAAGATAACTGGAAGGGGGAGAGGGGAGAGAAAGCTCTTCTAGGCCCAGGTTTTATCTTTCCTAAAAACTTTCACTTCTTTTCTATTCTTCTGGGGAATATAAAGAAGCTGAAAAATCAAATACCTAATCAGTCATCTAGTTTAGAGGTTCTCAAAGTGTGGTTCTGGGACCAGTATTATTAGAGTCACTTGGGAACTTGTAAGAATGCAAAGCCTCCGGACCCACCCCAGACCAGCATTGCTGGGAAGTAATCAACTGCAAAGGCCACACCATGGACGAGAGAGGGGATCCGGAAGTCAGAACTTGCCGTTTTACTCCTCGATTTACCATTGGGCTCCAATCTTGAGCTGTAATGTGGAGGGTTGGGCATAAGTAGTAGGTAGGTAGGTCTTAAATCTTGTTGAAAAATAGATTAATTCTGAAATGTTTTAGCATGTAGAGTCATAAGAACACATTTTGATTATTCTTTAGGCCATTATTACCGGGCCTGGCAAAACCTTTTACTTATTTGATCTTTACCAGCTGCATTTTTGTATTACAAAAGTCAACCATATTTGTTGTAACAAGAAGAGACCGGAAATGCCGATAAGCCACAAGAAAAATAAATTATTCGCAATTCTGTCTCTTGGAGATAACTACTGTTGACATTTTTGTATAGATTCTTTTAGCTGGCAAATGAAAAACAAACGCAATTCCTAAGAGGGTGTCTTTGAAAGCGCTCTCACATGAAATATAACCAAATGAAAGCGTTATGAAATTCATAGCAGCCTGGGCTCTGATGTAAACCTGCAGTTCATAAACTCTTCTGTCAACAGTGCAAAAAACAAAAATAAAAACAAACAAGCTCTTCTAGGCCTAGGTTTCATCTTTCCTGAAAACGTCCACTTCTTTTCTATTCTTCTGAAAAATCAAATGCCCAATCAGTCATCTAGTTTAGAGGTTCTCAAAGTGTGGTTCTGCCACCAGTATTATTAGAGTTACCTGGGAACTTGTAAGAATGCAAATCCTCCGGCCCCACCCCAGGCCTCTTGAATTGCAAGCCTGTGTTCCAGCAAGTTGTGTGTTTACGGGTCTTCGAGGTGATTCTGAGACGCACTAACACCACTGCCCCTCGAGACATTCTCCAGTGGGGTCTGGAAATGGTCTCTGGCAGGCTGTTCAGAGGTCTGGCAGCCTGGTGCTTGGCTCAGATGCACAAGGGGACTGCTCTGTTGGTGTCTGGGTGTAGTTTCCAAGAAGAGTCCAAAGAAAGAAGAGGCAGCTGTTTTCTCTGGAGGTCAAGTGGCTGATAGAATTAGGAACATGTAATTTAAGACCGGAAAGAGGTGTTTGTGTGGAGATATGCTCTAAAGACCAAATTAAGACTAATGAATTTATTGAGGAAGAATAATTAAATATTCATAATTATTGGAACACTGCTACCTCTCCTGCCATTTGCTTGAACAAACTTCTTCTGCCTTTATTAGAACAAGTAATGCTCGCTAGCGAATCATATTGTATTTGTATTTCCTTAAGTATGTCATCATCTTACAGCAGGGAGCAAAGCAGAGCAAATGTTTATTTTTAAAATGTGAAAACATTTCATGCCTCAAAACATGACTTAAGATAGTATTTAGCATTTAGAATTAAAATAAAGAGAATTTATGCTTTGTGGATTGTTTCTGTCTGTGTGTATAAAAATATTTTCTATTTCCAAACAGTGTGATTCTAATAGCTGAGTGACCATAAGAAAGAACTGAAAGCGCACCAAGCCTTAATTTTTTCACCTGGAAAATGGGCTAATAATGCTATACTCATGTCAAATAAGATAATGATATATTAAACTGCTTTCCAAGCTGCATAGTATTATCATGACCATTACTATATTATACTGTTATTATATAATGTTTTTTAACATAAATATTGATTAGTTATTTGTATTTACATTAGTATATTTAATTGTTACTTATAGTAGAGAACAAATACCACGGACCTTTATTTTTTAAATAGAGAAACTATTTTGGTCCAGATATAAAACATGGTATGAGTTAGCATTTATTTTTATAATTTATTGATTTCAGAGAGGAAGGGAAAGGGAAAGAGAAACATCAATGATGAGAGAGAATCATTGATGGGCTGCCTCCTGCATGCCCCACACTGGTGATTGAGCCCGCAACCCACGTATGTGCCCTGACCAGAAATCTAACTGTGACATCCTGGTTCATAGGTTGATGCTCAACCACTGAGCCATGCTGGCCGGGCGAGCTAGCATTTAGACTTTGGAATTGCAAAAGAGAAAAGTTATGAATTGATAAATAAAGAACACTTATTGGCAAAGTCACCAGCTAGATGCCTATTTACTGTACTATTATGCCTATTTACTGTACTATATACTATTTATAAACGTTCATAAATAAGATCCTGTGCTCTGCTGGCTGCCATTGAGTGACAACATAGACAGAGGCCTAGTCCCTGCTAGGAAATGCAGTGTGTGTCTTGGGCAAATTGCTCTCTGTCCTGTAATATCTTAGACCTAGGGAAATGCCAGCTGCAAAACATTGAAAAATAAAAACCTGTTTTTCTCCTGCATAAACTTAGATGCAGAAATCCTTAACAAAATATTTGCAAAACGAATCTAGCAATACATAAAAAGGATAATGCCTCATGATCAAGTGGCTTATCCCAGGAATACCAGGTTGGTTTAACTTTTGTAAACCAACCAATGTTATTCACCATACTAATAGACTATAAAATAAAAACCATATATCACAATTGATGCAGGAAAAGTATCTGACAAAATTCAATACCCATTTGTGAAAAAAAAAAACAACACTTCAAGAAATTAGGAGTACAAAAGAATTTCTTCAATCTGATAAGGTGCATATACAAAAGTCTACAGCTAACATCATACTTAATAGTGAAAGACAGGGAACAGGGCAAGCATGTCAGCTCTGACCATTTCTATTCAACATGGTACTGGAGGTTCTAGCCAACAGTCCAGCTAGCCAAGAAAAAAATAAAATAAAGGCAGGGTCCTAATATAAGGTGACAGGAGAAGATTTGACTTTGATGATGGGCACACGGTGCGATATACAGATCCTGTAACGTAGAATCCCCCCTGAAACCTATATGTTCATGTTGACCAATGTCACCACAATCAATTTAATAAATATTAAAAATAAAAGGCAGATATATTGGAAGGGAAGAAGTAAAACTATCATTATTCTCAATGAAATAATCATCTATGAAGAAAATCTTAAGTAATCTACAAAAAAGTGGCTAGATCTAATATGTGAGTTTATCGAGATTGCAGAATACAAGATCTACATATAAAAACAAATTTTCTTTACTAGCAGCAAACAATCAGAAATGAAATAAAATGACATTTACAATAGCATCAAAAATATGACATTCATATGGATGAATTTAATAATATATGTGTGAGATTTCTGCCCCCGGAGGGTCTTGTTGCCTACTGCCAAATTGTTTTTTTATTATGGTACATTCCCAGGGGCAGTATACCACAGACAAGTATTAGCTTACACTTGTAAGCTTTGGATGTTATCATTCCATTTTTATTAAAACTTTAAAATCTGGCTATATCAGGTCTGGCCTGTATCCAGATGGCCTGAACATCAGGTCTTTTCTTGCCAATTTTAAGTTTCACTTTTAAAACCTAAATTGCAAGTGGTCATAATGATAAGGATAGCGTCCACTTACTGTATGTTTTTGTGTGCAAGGCACGTTAAGTGCTTAAGAGCATTAACTAATTTAATTCTCACAACGACTCTATGAGTTAGGTACTGTCAGATTTCCTATTTTACAAGTGAGAAACTGAGGCTTAACGAGGGTGAGTAATTTGCTCAAAGACTCACTGCTGGGAAGTGGGAGAGCTGGATCTTAAACTATGGACAAGCTTTATAACCTTCACACTTGCTTCTCTGAGCATTGTGAGCTGCAGTGTGGGACTGCCATCAACGGTGCGCTTGCATTTAGACTGGGTGTGCATGCTGCTGAAATATAGCAGTCAATGGTTTTAGAAAGGCAGATGCTAGGCAGTTCCTTCAAAGGAGGAACATGCGGTGACACATAATTTACAGGTCTTGAATAGAAGAAGCATGGTCCTGGGCCCCACCTCCAGAGATTCTGCTTCAAGAGTGGTGGGGTGGGGTCCAGGAATGTGCGTGAGTAACAAGCATCTTGGCTCAGGTGATCTAAGGGCCCTACATGGAGACTAAGATACACCACACGTCAGAAGGAAAGAGGAAGCTTACACAGGCTGACCATCTTTTTTTTTTTTTTTTAATATATTTTATTGATTTTTTACAGAGAAGAAGGGAGAGGGATAGAGAGTTAGAAACATCAACTAGAGAGATCGATCAGCTGCCTCCTGCACGCCCCCCACTGGGGATGTGCCCGCAACCAGGGTATATGCCCTTGACCGGAATCGAACCCTGGACCCTTGAGTCCGCAGGCCGACGCTCTATCCACTGAGCCAAACTGGTTCGGCAACAGGCTGACCATCTTGACACCAATGAAGCATGGGTAAAAAGTGAAGGCTTCAAGGCACATGGCAAATATGAAGGTGTGATGATCCATTGAATTAAAAGTACAAAGATTCATAAATATCTTTCCCAAGTACTAGAGAAAGGAATTTTCATATTAACCATGAGAAGGAAGGACTACAATGTGACTTCTCAGTGGCAGGAAGTTGTTAGGAAGTGGATTGCATCAGTTCCTCTGTGAACTCCTCCCTGTTTCTCCAATCGCAGGTTGTGTCGGCAGCACCCGCCCCGTGCAGATGTGAGAGTAGCACCTCCAGGACCATCACTCTGCAGGGCCTTTTAGGAAATAAGCAAGGCCTGGGCCACTTCTAATTTTGGGGCGACCCTCATATGTTAAAAATGGAGAAAGCCAACACAGGATTACCAATATACCTACCAGTATACAGAAAATGTTTTCATTTAACAAATTAATGCTTTTAACACAAAAAATTGAGTTCATCGAATTTTGAATTCACCAGGAGAGTATAAGATTTCTTTACAATATTAATTCATGATAGGTGACGTAATCCAGAAATGGAGCACAGCTTTGAAACTGTCTGATGAGACTATTTTCCCCATCCTGTCAGTGCATCTCTGTGAATACGTGTTAATGTCATTTGGAGATGATGTCACAGATCTAAATTTGAAGCCCTTCCTGAGAGAGAGGTCTGGGCCAAACAGCTCTCCAGCTCTTTATCCTGAAGTAAGCCTTGTTGTTGACTGTACTTACTACTCTTTTAGCTCTTTAAACTGCAAAGAACTTTGCAGGCGATTTCATGTTAACTGTTCGCATATCTTAAACGTTCAAGATGTAAGGTAGTATGTGATTCTATTTACATACATTTCAAAAACGGGCAAAACTAACAAATTGTGCTAGAAGACAGCGTAGTGCTTACTCTTGGTAGGAGGGAACTGGAAAGATGCCTGAGAAGTTCTTCTGGGTGCTGGTAATGTTGTTCAAAGAAGTTCAGCCACCATAGCAGTAATCCCTTAACAGTGGTCGGCAAACTGCGGCTCGGCAAGCCACTGCTCATGAGCCACATGCGGCTCTTTGGCCCCTTGAGTGTGGCTCTTCCACAAAATACCGACTTCTGCGCATGGGCCACAAAATTTCAATCACACTCTTCATGCGGGCCCGCACGTGGTATTTTGTGGAAGAGCCACACTGAAGGGGCCAAAGAGCTGCACGTGGCTTGCGAGCCGCGGTTTGCCGACCACGGCCTTAGGACATGAGAGGCATCACATCTGATGAGTGGCTCTTCCATCTCCAGGAATAGCCCTCATTGGCAAGGACCCCTAGCTCAATGGTGGACCCCTGCTGGTGTATCCAGAGGGCCTGGCACCACCAACCAGGTGGCCCTTTAGGTTCTCCCTGGCGAGTGTGGACGAGCACAGCATGTGCAGTCTGTCATAGGCTAACTGTGCAAGGCCTGTGACAGAAATTCCCTGGATGTGAGTCCAACCTGGTTAATGGTGGCTCTCAGTGTCTCTGAATTACTCATTCACTGTGTGTGTGTGTGTATGTGTGTTCTTCTCACCTTCCTCAACTTTGTTGTCCATAGAGATTCTGAGTGACAGAGTGGAGTGAAACAGAGCCTGTTCATAGGAGAGGTTGGAAGCCTGCCAGCTGGCCCTGTGGTTTGTTTGGCCCCCGGGAGGCCGTGCCTGACACCTGGCCCCATATAGCAGTGCATTCTCAGCTGACATGAGCCAAGAAATCCCAAGCAGTAACAGAAACACATTCCTAACTCCCTGGCCAGACCAACAGGAGCCAGGGAGGTGGGATGAAGTGCCTGGGCTTGGGCGTTTAGAGACGTGCATTTTAGCACATGTCCTCATGGCAACTGGCTGTGTGACTCTGCACTGGTCTCTTTATCCCTCTGAGCCCTGGGACTCCTTTTGAACGACAGATGAAGGGGACCAAAAAAAGGTGTCTCTAAAGCCCCTTCCAGTTTCTATGATCTTATGATAATTAAAAGAAGTTTCTTGCTGGAGTTTAGACTTTTACCAGATTCCTTCCTCAAGTTTATTTACCCCTGCTCCTGGCCTCCCCATTACAACTCTGTATATCTGTCATGGTCTAGATTAAATGCTATTTTCCATATGCATTCTTCGCAAGAGAATGTCAACAGTCTGTCATAATTGTCATCTAACTTCTATCCTGTTACTTATATCCATGTCTTATAGTAATTCCATTTGAGAATGCAGATTCCTGGATGAAAATGACAGCACCATCTTTGTATCCTCAGTAGCAAAGATTCCCAAGTGTTGGTTGACTGATCTATAGCAGAGTGCCTGCATTCAAGTCACACAGGGAACTTAACCATTCAGATTCCTATGTCTAACCCCAGGAGTTTCTGAAGCAGAGATTGAGGGAGAGACCAGGGAATCTGTATTTTATTATTATTATATTTTAGTTTTCTAGCCTTTTATTTTAAAATTTATTTTTCAACTTCAGTTTACATTCAATGTTATTTTATATTAGTTTCATGTATACAGCATAGTGGTTAGATAATCATATATTTTACAAAGTGGTTCCCCTGATATTTCAAGTACCCACCTGGCACTGTACATAGTTATTGCAATATTATTGACTATATTCCCTATGCTGTACTTTACATGTTTGGTAATTACCAATTTGTAGTTCTTAATCTCTTCACCCTTTTCACCAAGTCCTCCAACTCCTCTCCCCTCTGACAACCATCAGTCTGATCTCTGTATCTATGAGTCTGTTTCTATTTTGTTTTTCATTTATTTTGCTCTTTAGAGTCCACATATAAGTGAAGTCATATGGTATTAGTCTTTCTCTGTCGACTTATTTGGGAATCTGTGTTTTAAATAGCACTTGAAGGGTGTCCAGGGCAGAGCCAGTTTGAGAACTCCTCCATACTGTGATTGGCATTAAGTACTCAATATGTACCAGTTGAATCAGTCGAGGAATATAGTTCATCACATCCTTTAGTCATCTAAACACTTTCCCGAGTTCACAAAGACATAGAACACGAATTAAGATTGTGATATCCAAGCCAGGATCGCATTGCCTTGCAAAAATGTCTTTGAGTTGCTCCAACAGCACTTTTGGATATTTAGAAATGGTCTGTACCATGGAGATAGACAAAGTGAAGTAGGGACACTTTATTCCCCAAAGAATTTTTGACCTGAAATAGGCAAACTTTTTTTAGAGCAGTGGTTCTCAACCTTGGCTGCACGTTAGAATCACCTGGGAATCTTTTTAAAATCCTGATTTCTGGGCCTCATCCTCCGGAAAGTCTGTTTCTTTGTTACTAATGTTGTGGCCTCACCCCATAACAAAGAAACAGAATTTCCGGAGGATGAGGCCCAGAAATCAGGATTTTTAAAAAGATTCCCAGGTGATTCTAATGTGCAGCCAAGGTTGAGAACCACTGCTTTAGAGGCTTCTGCTGCACCTATATTATCCTTTTTTTACCTGCTCTTTGTCTCCCTCAACTGGCCCACCTGCTTCCTAGTTTGGCCCCCACCCCCCACTTTTTTCCCTTCTTCCATCAAAACCTGCTTTCTCTCATTCTCTCTATTTATTTGTGCAGCCATCCAGTTGATAAATGTTGACTGAGAGGTGTTCTGTGCCAGGCACTGGGCTAAGCCCTGGGAATGCGGCAATGAACAGAGCAGGCCTGGCTCAGGCCCTGTGGAATTTACACTCTCAGGGGAGGGGGAAGGCAGATGTGATATAAATAATTACAAATATTAGCTAGGGCCTAACAGCTTATCTCATCTGTTAAACTAATGACATCTAAACTCTTGGCTGCTAATGACTTAATATTTTATTCTTCCCAAATAACATTTGCAGCTAAAAAGGCGTTAGCACCTAACCTCAAGAAGAAAATAAGTAGTAGAGGAGGAGAAATTTCAAAAAGAGGTCACTTTGTGGAGGGAATCTTTTCTGCTACTCTTAAAATTGTGTAGTATAGCTAGACACCTACCCCACCTGACCGCGATGGTCTCTTTTTGTTGTTGTTGTTGTTGTTAATCCTCACCCAAGGATATTTTTTCCATTGATTTTTAGAGAGAAGGAGAGGAAGAGAGAGAGAGAAAGGGGGAGAGAGAGAGAGAGGAGAGTGAAACATCGATGTGAGAGAGACACATCAACTAGTTGTCTCCCACATGCACGCTGACCAGGGCCAAGGATCAAACCTGCAACCCAGGTATTTGCCTCTGACCAGGAATCGAACCTGCAACCCTTCGGCGTATAGGCCTACACTCTACCCACTAGCCACACCGGCCAGGACTGAAATGTTCTCCTTTGCAAAATAACATTGGTTCTTAAAGCAAGGTTTCTGGAAAGGCTTCCGACAGGTCTGTGAATTCTTGAGTATTATGCAGTGTTACGTGTTTGAATATTTTCCTGCCCATAAGTCCATTCCTTCCTCAGTCTCTCAAAGGTCTCAAAATCTTTAGGGGGAAAAATAAAAAGAAAAGGAAGGAATAAAAACAAGCAAGCATTCTTGTTTTTCCTACTCTGTTAATGTAACTCAGATCTCTGTTCTTGTCCCAGAAACAAACACACACACACATTAACAAAATAAAAAAGGAAAAAAACGTGTTTCTAGGATTGGGTTCCTTGGTAACTTCAGAGAGTTAAAATATCCACCCTCACCTTCTCCCCTCCCACCACCCCTTAAAAAGAACTGGAAATATAGTCTGAGGATTTTTATTTGTTGGGAAGGATGAATAAAGCCAAGAGCAGCATCTGTGTACAATTCAGGGGGGAAAATCTTCAGTAGTAAAGGTCCATTAGACATCCAAATCTCCTGGGTCTCAAATGGCAGGAGTAAATTAGATTTTTCATACATGCAAAGCAAATTTTATTTAAGTGATAACCAAGACAGTTCTTGTTGCTTCTGTTAATAGCAAAACCAACAAATACAGGAAGCTAACTTAATGCATCTTAATGCCAAATTTTGATGCGTATAAAAAAAGTCAAGAAATTGAGCATTTCGTACCAAATTGTGTATCTGTGCCATCCAGACCAAGTAAGTTAAGATTAGAATCAGTTGTGAGAGACTGAAAATCCAAAATAACAAGAGTCTGAAAAAAGATGAAAGTTAATTTTTCTCATGTGAAATTCTGAGTGAAGGTCCGGGGTTGGCATGATTGTTCACAATACCAGGAAATATTATATTTCTTCTCCACGTTGTTCTCTATTCTCATGTTCACCTCATTGTCCACAATGGCTGCTCCAGTTCAAGCCATCAGGCCACATTCCAGCCAGCAGAAGGGAGTAATAGGAGAAGTTCTCTTTAAAGAGACTTCTGGGAGATTGCATACACCACTCTCTTCTACATTTCTTTGCTCAGAACATAATAACTTGACCACACCTATAAATAAGGGAAAGTAAGAAATATAGTCTTTGTTCTCGAAGGTTAGATGTTCAACTACAGATTCTATTGCTATGGAAGAAAGGGAGGTCAGATACCAGGAGTCTTTGCTACTGAAAGTTTTTACATATAGATAGTTCCAAATGGTTAACTTTGGTATAACATGCAACTACAAGTCTTACTTAATGTGCCAATGCAATTGCTTGATCCTAATCATCCATTTTTGGAGCTGCCTCTGATGAAATCTATACTGACATTAAAAAATAAAGCATATTTTTTATTTTGAATGTCTGTCTGAAGGATGCTAAACAAAATTCAGCCCACATGGAACAGCATATCTTATTTGTGGATTCTTGAGACCCCTTTTCATTCCCTCATCCTTTCTGCTCAACATCTTTCAACCATTTTCCCATTAGTCACAGCCTCAAGTAGAGAGAAAAAGGATGAAAAAGAAATGAAGTCTAGAACAGATGGTTTTGCTCTTTCTGAGCAATGTTTCTAGAAGGGCTAAAGCAAAAGAGATAGAAATTAAATAATACAGGTTGTAGGATTATCTGTCATAAAAAACAGTCCCTAATGCAGGCATTAGGCAAGCTCGTTTTCATTGCCATCTGTAATTGTGGCTACAGCCCTATGAAGAAGGTGACGTCACCCTCCCCCATCCTCACCCCGACTGTGGAGAAGAGAAGAAACTTGCCAAAAGAACCTATTTCTAAGGGGCAGAGTCAAGATTTTAGTTAAGGCCTCTCTGCCCCCCAAACCATGCTCTTTGGACTACTCAATCCACAGACTCCATTTCACCATGAGTTTTGAAGCACCCTATCGCCATGGGAGAGCAAGTTTTTACATTAACATTGACAGAGACTGAAGCAGACCTTGAAGGTATAAACAAAGTGAAGAGGTTCAGAGAGTGCTAGGCAGCCAGCTCCTCATGGGCTCCCTGCCCGCCCAGGTTTTGAGAGTGGTTATTAGCCAGCACTTAGGAGGCACTTGATATTTGCAGAGTGGCATCCAGGACTTCCAGCCCCAGGAAGCATGCAGAAGATGAGACAGTGCTCTCTCTCCAGAACACTTGGAAAGAGCAGGGATGGTTTCAGGACCGCATTTCCTTGGCTTTCGCATCCTACAGTGCTTGAAAGGAGAA
The DNA here is from genome assembly GCF_964212035.1 of Myotis nattereri. Taxonomy (NCBI): domain Eukaryota; kingdom Metazoa; phylum Chordata; class Mammalia; order Chiroptera; family Vespertilionidae; genus Myotis; species Myotis nattereri. Next base: position 50,001,165 of record NC_138087.1, read on the forward strand.
AGTCACTGAGTTGGGTGGAAGTTTGAGTGGGACACTGCCCTGCCCCCACCTTTCTCCAGCTGGGGATGGAATAACAGCCTCACATGTATTCTCTTCTTGCTCTGGGGCAGCCACTGTGCTAATTGTTTCTTCTCGGACAAGCCTTTAAATTCTGAGAGCCAATCTGATGTGGGGCGGGGAGGTATGGAGAGGGGTTATGAGATTTGAACGCAGAGGAGTTTTGGAATTACTGAGGAGGTGACATTTGGTGTCTGCTAATATTGCCTTTTTATTTGAGAGAGGTAGAACTAAGGCCCAAAGTCAAGTAACTTGGGGGCAGGTCAGGATTTCTTCCTGGTCCCAGGCTGCCTTTCAAAGGGAATCTTGGCAATGAGGTCGGCTGGAGAGCTTCCACTGTGTAAAGAGTCAGGGCCCAGGCAGAGGCCAGAGCAGGAGGTTACCTGGATCCTGATTCCACTCTCCATCCTTATTAGGAGGCTGTGGACAGCTCTGGGCCCAGCGGGGCCAGTTAGAAAGTCTCTGCCTTTGTAGGATGGAAGGGGAAGCCAGCAGATCCTGGCAAGGGCATCTGCTGCTTTGAAGATTTTTGCTGGCTCACTACCTTAATTTGGGTCCCCTGGAAGCAGATCCTGATACAAGTTGCTGAAGGAAGTACAGGGAGGGGCGTGGGAAGTGAGACAGGGAAGGGCAGGCAGCCAGCAAGTGGTGTGCTTCCAAGCAAGTCACCGATGTGGACAACTGGAGCTGAAGGCAGAAACACCATGTGCCCAGAGCGGGGTGCTTATGATTGTTGCTTCCAAGGGTGTTGATTCCAGTGCAGTTCCGGCCTGCTATTAGGTGGCGAGGCAGGTTCTACGAGCCAGTGAGCCAGCGAAAGTGCTAAGGCGAATGAATGCAGGTGTATTGTTGGAAGCTAGCCTGCATGCAGGTGCTGGCACAGGTGATGGGACATGGGCGGGTCACCTCTTAGTCATCAGCGGACTGGCTGAGGGATAGAGCCCCACAAGGTGTGTGTGTGCCACCTGCTCAAAAGCCCTAGTTCAAGTCACATGCTAGTGAATAGAGGAGAGGTGTAGCCCGCGGCTCTGCCAGACCCCTGAGGCTTTCATCTCCCAGGACTACTGTCCCTACCTGCTCTGCCTGTCCATCCCTGCCAGCCCTCACAGACTCCAACGTGCTGCCCCAGTGGTTTCTGCCCAGTTTCTGAGTGCCAGGCCAAACAACTTAGAAATGGGTCTTGCCCCCTCATGACCGCTGTCATCAGAAGGCTGGGCAGGAATCTGGCTTTCAAGAGCTTTGTCAACTCCCAGTGTCATATTTCAGGTGCAGGGCAGTCAGCCTCGGTGGATAGTTTAAATCCGCTCCCTTCCCCTGGTAGCTGAAGCCTGTACAGGTTTAGTGGAGGTGTCTATGCCCTCGCATCAGCGAGGAAGCTGTCGGTCTGAGTGAAATAATGCCTGCTTCCTGCGTTCTTTGGGAGACACATGGCACGGCCCTATTATTTCTATGATTATTTGCAGTGTTGTTTTCTAAACACACACAAATGTGCATATATAAAAGGCTAGAAGCATGCTCATCTGAACACGAGCTCTCTCCTTGGGTGTCCAGGACAAAGGCAGGTTCACAATGTTTCCAGACTGCAACGTTCCATCTGAGGGGGCAAGTTCTTCCCCCGGAAACCAGGATAATGTGGTCAAAAGGAGTTTTTGAATTTAGAAAAGTGTGCTATTGAGCAATGTTCTAAATCAGGCTCCTGTATGCTTCTGTGTAGGTTATAGCCTGCAATGCTCTAGAATTCACTTTGCCATATGGGGATGTTGCCTCTAGAATTTTCAGTACACAATTTGTGCAAGCACACACAGTGGCCATGAAGGGCCAATGAAAGCCTGTGTATAAGACAGTAAACAGTTTGCAAATACCAAAGGGCTAACCAATAAAAACTAGAGGAAGTCAGCTCTTAGCTATATTTTTTATTTTTTCATCACTTAGAAATTTATTTTTGTTAGCAATTTAAAAAAGCTTATGTTACCCATAAGTATAAAGCTCATTTTAAAACTCCTGTGTTATCTTAAGGTAAATCTAATCTTTATCACTCATATTTAATTTATTAAATGTTGTCTCTTTGATGCCTAATAAGCTTTTCTCTAAGCTCTGAATACTAAGATTAAATATTTTCTCTCTGATGTAGAATGCTGTCATTTTGTGTTTACTCTGGGCTAGCACTGTCCAATAGCATTTTCTGTGGTCGTGGGATATTCTCTGCGCTGTTTAATAAGGCAGCCACTAATAACATGTGACTATTGATTATTTGAAATGTGGCTAATGTAATTGAGGAAGTGAATTTTAAATTTTATCTAATTTTAACTAATTTACATTTAAATAGCCACCTGTGGCTCTTGGCTACTATACTGGACAATGCAGCACACCCTTAGACCCAGTACCAGTCATGATTTCTAATCCTGTTGAAGTCACACTGTCACAGTCCAAGGGGACCCTACTTAAGGGCAGGGTGCGACTTTGCTTTGGCAATAAAACTGCTTCATTTTAATGCATAACACGTGCCTAAAAAGTCCTATAGATGGAGAGAATTTTTATATCAAATCACATTTTTCCATTTAATCCTATTTTAATTTCAAGATGGCATCCCTTCCCCCAAACCCTTTGATTTCAGCGTGTAATAGATTTGATGGTTGAGAAGACTAACACTTGCTTTAAGAAAATTTTGATCTTTATCAAAGTCTTGTGTTTTCATGTCTACTTTTCCTGGTTTGCACCCTTCCAAGGAAGGTTGATCAAATGGATTAATGCGATTGTGATGAGCACTGTTAGAAGTATTTCTCTATCAAAACATGCCAATGCCCTGGGCCTGGGAGTCCACACCGGGCCCCTGCATCTGTTCTTGCCTCTTTTGCACTTGCTGCATCTTTGCAAACGTGGCTGGAGATGGGAGCTCAAAAATTCAGCACTCCTAGTGGACACCTGCCCAAAGAGCAGACAGGTCTTCCCTTCCCCTCTCTTTAGGTCCTAGAGATCAAAAACATTTGAGAATTAATGCTGCGGGGTTAAACCAATTGTGAGTGTGCAGATTGAAGTTAATCCAGCAGTGCTGGCCAGGGCCCCCGCCCCGAACCCCTGACCCTGCTACATGACTGGGAGGGAGGGTGAGGAAGACAGTTTCTGCTTCTTTTGAGCATGTAATGAACACTCCAGAGAGGGCTGTTACTGCTGCCGAGACCAGGCGGAAGAAGAAAATTAGAAGTAGAGACCATAGGCTCTCCATTTTTCCTCTCGGAGAACCTTCTGGCCTGATGCTGTCAATCTGAGAAATGATGATCACTTCCCAAGTAAAGAGCAACAAACAAACCTTCATAGTAATGATCAGAGAGTCTGTGACCTGCTCCCAAATCCACATTCCCACTTAGTGACACGGGTCAACCATGTAGCCAGCAGAAGCCATTGACCTCCCCTAAGCCTGCCAGCTGGGTACTCTTTCATATAAGACCTTTAAGCTCCCCTTTTTCTCTCCAAGAAGAGGAATGAGTAATTTTAGCCCAACACTCTATCCTTATTTTTAAAAATACCTTGTTTAAAGTCTTAACTTTATGCTCAAATAAACTGCTTCTAAATCACGTATTCGTTTTCCCCTTTAATAAGTATTTAAGCCATCATTGTAAATGCTTCACCAGGGTGAATTGCTAATGAAAAGGGCTTTGGGGTAGCATAAAGCTCCCCAAATATTTGTGTTACTTGCAGATTTCCAGGTGGCATTAAATAGCCCCATTTTACAAAAAGTGCCTCCCCCATCTCATACGGTAGCACTTATTTACCTAAAATGTTCTCTCGGCATGCACAGTTTTGAATTGCTGCCACCAAAATCTGCCTGCTGCTTGAATATTTTAAGAAGAAAATTTACCGAAGAGTTAAAAACTCATGGTTGTAAATATTCAGCAGGCCCTTAATTTATTGTTTCAAAATAGCTTTTGTGATGCGGAAGCCATGTTTTTATGTCGGCTGCTCAGTATTTATTTTAACATATTAAACAACCTCAGAAATATTCATTGCATGGAAATCTTTCCACGTTTGAGTGGATGAAATTTATAAGCCCAAATTAATGCTATAAATTACATTTACATAATTCATTTCCCACTAAACAGTTATTTATTTAGTCTGCATCTCTGCTAATACATATGTTTAAGAAAAAAAGCAGCACCTGTATTGTTGCCCACGTAGTTAATTTAGTCTAAGTAGAATTTTAGAAGGCATCTCAGTGCTTCTTTTGTTACAGGCTCTCCTACCTCCCCTCCCACCCCCACATTCAACATCTGAATTTTGCAATTAAACAGCATATGCATGTGGTCTGGGCGAGGAGAGAAATCCGCTGAACAAAACCCAAGCCCCCCTTATTTTTGCTTTTCAGAACGTTGTGTGATGTCTTTGCAAATTTTCTATTACTCGTGTTTTGATAATTTTACGCGAACCTGAAAAGAAGGTAAGAGATAAATAAACTGGGTTGGAGGTCAGACAGAAACTTTGAAACCAGCACCTCAATCCCAGATGGGTTTGAAATTGCCAAGGAAGGTAAAAGAAGCAAGAGATAGTGAGTGGGTTGACAATGCACACGGGGACACAAAGAGCCTGGGAGCTTTCCTTTTGCATTTACATCTATTTTCACAGATGAGGGTGAGGGCTGGCAATGCATTTGCGGCTGTAATTTCAGGTTTTAGAATGCTTTGAACAATATGCCTCAGATCACGCCAATAATTGGAGCACCCTTCGTTATTGAGTGTTATGCCTCTAACGATGTTAGTGGCAGACAGGAGCCATCAGTTTACCGGGCTTGGTTTTGTGTGACTGGCACCAAAACAGGCATTGTTCCCCTCAACTTCCCCTCTCTTTTTTTCTAGTAGCCCTATTTAAACCTCTTTGTTAAACGACCCAGCTGCTTGTTTTCTCTCAAGATAATGACTGAAAAATGCGCTTTAAAAAAATCATGGGGAAAATGATTTCTGGAAGGTCTGTTTCCTCTTTCTTTTGCTGTCATCTGGCTGATGATGACTTTCAATAATCCTAGGGTAATACAAATTCATTTGACTACATAGACCCAATATGGAGTTTAAATTGCCACAGAAACCAGAAACGACTGCCCTTCTTTTTACCTTAACGGGTATTCTTGATAGTCTCTTTTTAAAAATGGAGATATAATTTACAACAGTAGTTATGTACAGATTTTAAACCTGCTGTTTGTTGAGTTTTGATAAATGTATAGTCCCATGAAAGTACCATCCCAACCAAGATGTAGAACATATTTGCCCTGGCCGGTGTGGCTCAGTTGGTTGAAGTGTTGCCCTGTACACAGAGAAGTTGCAGGCTCGATCCTCAGTAGGGATATGCAGGAGGCAGCCCATCCATGCTGTTTCTCTCTTCCTCTCGCTTTAGAAAAAAACAATCAATAAAAACATATTTTTGAAAAAGACAGTATGGAACATTTCCATTATCCCAGAAAGTTACTTCATTTCCTGTCCTGATCCAACCCCTCTCCAGAGATTAAGCACTGTTTGGATTGTTATCACCATGGATTAGTTTTGCCTGCTTTTGTACTTGTGTAAGTGGAATCATACAGTATGCATTCTTAGGTCTGGCTTCTTTTCACTCAGCATGTTTTTGAGATTTGTGTTGCTACCTGAATCAATAGCTTATTCCCTTTCGTTGCTGAGATGTGCTCCGTTGGAAGGATGCACTACAATTTCTCTCTTTTTGTTCATAAACATGTAAATACATAGATTGCCTCCACTTTTTGGCTATTTTGAATAAAGCTGCTGGAACACTTTTAAGCATAAGATTTTATGTGGATATTTGCTTTCATTTCTCTGGGGTAAATACCTCTGTGTGCAATTGCTGGATTTTGTGGTAGGTGTAGGTTTTATTTTATAAGAAACTGCCAAAGAGTTCTTCAGAGTGGTTGTCCATTTTCCTCTTTTGATGAAACAACAAAACAAACAAGCAAATAAACAAAAACATGTACACATCAAAAACTGAATTTGGTGAATTAGATCATAACATTTATGAGGGGACCAGCATAAGGTATGCTTTGATTCACTTTTATTTGGGGGAACACTTGTTTTGTTAACAAAGAGATTCGAGTTATTAGAAATATTAGAAGTTGCTTGATTGTTTTTTTTTTCTTTAAGAAAAAAGACCTGCAGAAGCTCAGGCAAGTGTCCCAAGGAAGTGATCCCTTGCACCCGATTCCCTGTAAGTTGCATGCTCTGATACACTGCTCATTTGGGAGGTGGGGGTGTCTCAAAAAAGGCTAGATCTGCAGGCTCCATCCTGAAATGCAGACATCTTTCTGCAACAGAAACTCAATACTCATCGACCCTTCTGCTGTAACAAAGAGCCTCTATGAAAAATCAGAGAAAGATAAAAAAAGTCAGCAAAATGACAGATCTCTTTTGTTTTACTGGACAAACACCAAGACCCTTTTACAGGTTGCTTTTGTACTGGACAACTACTAGGACTTTTTGCACATGTATGCTGCCTGCATGCCTTACAAATAGCTGTGAACCAACACATTGAGACATTTTTGTACTGTGTTTGTCCTGATCGGTTTATCTAGGTATTACTGAATCCAAAGAAAGCCTACTGTGTTTACTGCCCTCTTCATGAATCTTTGCAAGGCAGGCAAGGAACTGAAGTGTGCACACTGCCCTTTTTCCTTCCTGGGGGTGGATTTCATAACTAGCAGAGACCTACTTTAAATTCACAGTCTCTGGTATCTTAGTTTTGACAACAGATGCCAGACTCTATGCTTGGCTTTGCAAATAGATGTTCTCTTTGTGTAAAAACAATTAAAGGAGGAACTAGTATAGTTTAAGAAATTGAAATCTCTTTACCATACTCATCTTCCATCCCCACGTGATTCACAATCTCAATTTGTGATTCATGCTGCTATAGCTAATATACCAGATTATTCTGGTTAAATGGGTCCTTTGAAGTCAGAATATTTGAATAATTTTATTTATTTATTTATTTATTTATTTATTTATTTATTTATTTATAATATATTTTTATTGGCTTCAGAGAGAAAGGGAGAGGGAGAGAGATAGAAACATCAATTATCAGAGAGAATCATTGATCAGCTACTTCTTGCACACCCGCTACTAGGGGTTGAGCCCACAACCTGGGCATGTGCCCTGACTGGGAATCGAACCATGACCTCCTGGTTCATAGGGTGATGATGCTCAACCATTGAGCCATGTCAGTCGGGTTAACAGTATTTATTAATTTTATTTTTTTAAAAAACTTCAAATTAACAATAAGAAAATGAACAACCCAATTAAAAATGTGCAGAAGATCTGGAAAGACACCTCACCATATACAGATGGCAAACAATATGTAAAGATGTTCAACATTATATCTCATTAAGGAACTGTAAATTAAACTGAGTTACCACTACACACCTATTAGAATGATGAAAATTGAAAACACTGACAATACCAAACGTTTACAGGGATGTGGAGCAGCAGGAGCTGTCTCATTTATTGCTGGTGGCAATTTGGCAGTTGTTGTTTTTGTTTTTTCCGCCCCACAAACACTAAGCATACTCTTTCCATAGGAACCAGAAACTGCACTTCTTGCTTCTTGGTATTTATCCAAGAGAGCTGAAAATTCATGGCCACTCAAAAACCTGCACACCGACGTTTATAGTAGTTTTAGTCATAACTTTCAAAACTTAGAAGCAACCGAGATGTTCTTTAGGAGGTGAATGTATGAACGAATTACGGTATATCCAGACGATGGAATATTATTCAATGCTAGAAAGCAATGAGCCAAGCCATGAAAAGACATAGAGGAAACTTAAATGTCTACTACTGGGTGAAAGAAGCCAACCAGAAAAGGTTACATGTAGGATTCTAACTATATGACTTTCTGGGAAAGGCAAAACTGTGAAGACAGTAAAAAGAACAGTGGTTGACAGGAGTTAGGAGAAGAAGGGATGAATAAATGCAGCAAATTTTTAAGATTTAGGGTTTTTGATGGCAGTGAAACTATTCTGTATGATACTGTAATGGTGCATACCTTTGTCCATACCTATAGAATGTACAATATCAAATGAAAATTATGGACTTTGAGTGATAATGACGTGCCCATGTAGGTTTATCAATTGGAATAAATGTACCACTCTGGTGCAGGATTATGTTAGTTTGTTAGGGCTGCCAGAACAAAATGCCACAGACTGGGTGGCTTACACAACACAAGTTTGTTTTCTCACAGTTCTGGAGGCTGAAGTATAACATTATTGTGTCATGAGGTTGATTTTTCCTGAGGCCCCTCTTCTTGATTAGCAGATGGCTATCTTCTCCCTGTACCCTCACATGGTCTTTTCTCTGTGTGAGTACATCCCTGATATCTCTCTGTGTGTATAAATTTCCTCTTCTTATAAGGACATCAGTCAGATTGGATTAGGGCCCACCCATATGACCTCATTTCACCTTAATTGCCTCGTTAAATGTCTTATCTCTAAACATTCACATTCTGAGATACGGGTGGTTAGAATTTAAACATATGAATTTTGACGGGGCACAATTCAGTTCATAACAAGGATGTTGATAGTGGAGGAGGCTGAGTGTGTGTGTGGGGTCAGGGAGTATATGGAAATGATCTACATTCCACTCAATTTTGCTAAACCAAAAACTACTCTAAAAAAATTAAATCCATACAAAAATAGCTCCAGAACTCTGAACTCATGGGTGATGTTACTCACAAAAGCCACAGTCATACCCTTTGTTTGTCCAACAAATGTTTAGTGACCACTTAAATGTGCCAGGCATTGTCCTAGGCACTGGGGAATATGGTAGTAAACACAGACACAAATGTCTGTCTTATTGGAACTTAACTTCTAAAGAAGAAGGATAGACAATAAAAAGATAATAAGTAAAAATATGTTTGTTAGATGTAATAAAAGCTATAGAGAAAAAAAAAAGGAAAGGAGGTTATTAGGTTGATATTTCAAGTAGAATGGCTATTAAAGGCTTTATTAGAAGGTGATACTTGAATGACATGAACTTATTATTATTTGGGGATTTGCATCAAGTTAGAGGGAATAACAAGTGCAGAGGCTCTGATGTAGGAGTTTGCCTGGTGCGTCCCAGCAAATCAAGCCACCCTGTGTGTCCCAAGGGTGTGGTGAATAGGAATGGAGATCAGAAAGAGAATAGGATGAAGGCCTGGAGCTAGGGTAGGGGAGCAGGTGTGGACTAGAAGGAGTTAATGGGAAAAAAGGGGACATCTGCAATACTTTCAAACAATAAGGATAAAAAAAAAAAACCCCAACAAAGCCCAGTTGGTGTGGCTCAGTGTTTGGGTGTCGTCCTATGAACCAGGAGGTCACAGTTTGATTGCCAGTCGGGGCATATGCCTGGGTTGTGGGCTTGATCCCCAGTGTGGGGTGTGCAGGAGGCAGTCAATCAATGATTCTCTCTCATCATTGATGTTTCTATCACTCTCTCCCTCTCCCTTCCTCTCTAAAATCAATAAAAATTATTAAAAACAAACAAACAACAACAAAAAAGAAAGTTAACAGGGCCTTTGAGGTTATTTCAAAGACTGTGGCTCTTACTGAGTGAGATGGAATGCCCCTGGAGGATTTAAAGCAGAGAAATGACATAGCCTGCTGACATTTTAAATCGATCAAGCCACCTGCTGTGCGAGTCCAGACTGCAGAAGAGAGACCAGTGAGGGCTCTATTCTGATAGTTAGGTGAGAGATGGTAGCAGTGGAAGGGATGAAAACTGGTCAGGTTCCAGATATATTTGAAGTTAGAGCTGACAGGAAATGCTGAAGGGCTGTAGATAGGAGAGATAAAGAGGAGTCAAGACTAACTCTAAGGCTTTAGGCCTGAACAACTGCAAAGATGGAGATGCCACTAACTTTGTTATGGAACCATGAGGAACACGTGTTATGAGTAAGATCAACAACTCAAAAACATAGGGATAACTCTTTGTGGCTTTGGATGGTTTCTTAGCTAGGACATCAAAAGCACAAGCAACAAAATAAAATATATAAATTAGATATCAAATCTAATTAATATGTTGTCCTTCAACATATTAAGAAAGTGAAAAGACACAGCGGGAAGGCCGGGGAGGGTAGGGGGGCAGAAGGGGGGGGGGCGGTAAGGGATCAACTGAAGGACTTATATGCATGCATATAAGCATAACCAATGGACATAAGACACTGGGGGGTAGGGGAGGCCAGGGGATTGTCAAGGGTGGGGGAAAAAAGGAGACATATGTAATACCCTTTGTAATACTTTAAGCAATAAAACTAAAAAAAGAAAAAAAGAAAAAAAGAAAGTGAAAAGACAAACCACAAAATGGGAGAATATATTTGCAAATCATATATATAATAAGGAATTTATATCTAGAATATGCAAAGAACTCTTAAAACTGAGTAATTAAAAGACAAATAGCTCAATTAAACAATGTAAAAAGTATTTGAGTAGATATTTCTCCAAAGAAGATATACAAATGGCCACTAAATACATAGAAAGATGCTTACTATCTTTGGCCATCAAGGAAGTGCAAGTCAAAAGCACAATGACATACCCCTTCACACCCCTCAGGATGGCTACAATAAAAATAGTAGATGGTAAGTGCTGGTGAGAATGTGGAGAAATTGGAAGCTTCACACAATTGCTGTTGTGAATATAAAATTAGAACGGCACTTTAGAAAACAATCTGGCAGTTACTTAAAAGGTTAAACAGAGTTACCATGTGACCCAGAAATTCTATTTTAGTTATAAACCCAAGAGTAATGAAAACATGTCTACCCCAAAACTTCTGCATAAAGGTTCATAGTAGCATTATTCATTATAGCTAAAAAGTGGAAACAATCCAAATATCCATCATGATGAATGGATAAATAACAAGTGACATGTTCATTGGAATGGAATATTATTCAGCCACAAAAAGGAATATAATACCAGTACATGCATGGATGAACTATGTTAAGTGAAAGAAGCCAATTACTTAAGACAGTAGGATTCCATTTATATAAAACACTTGGAATAGTCTAATCTATAAAGGCAGTTAGTACATTACTGGTTGTACAGGGATGGGAGGGCTGGAGGAATAGGGAGTGGCTGCTACAGAGTATGCTGTTTCTCTTGGGGTGATGAAAATTGTGTTCTAAAATTGATTGTGGTGTTGGCTGTACAACTCTGTGAATATACTAAAAGCCACTGAGTTGTAGACTTGACATGGGTGAATTATATGTATATGAATTGTGTCTCAATAAAGCAAAAAATAGTTGAAAAATTTAGATCAAGAGCTCAGTTCTGGACATGGTAAATTTGAGATGTTCATTAGATACCCAAATGAAAATGTTGAGTAGATAGTTGGAGATATGAGTCAGGAGTTCACAGGAAGGTCCAACTATAATTACAAATGTGGGAATTGTCAGCACATAGACATGTATGAGACTAGATGGACCACAGAGATTGAAGATAGATGAAAAAGGAAAGTCCATGAGTGAGGCAGTATAAATCATTAACTCAAACTCATCACCTCAATGGGAAGATCAAATCAAACAAAAGTCCAAGAGGGGACAAGAATGGGAGCTTTGATCTAAAAATAGCAAATAAGTGTGCAAGTTTAAATGAACATGGCTTTGTACTGATAGAGTGGCCCTGAAGTACCACATGGAATATTAAACCTCTGTTCCAAATTTCCTAGATATTTTTTATTAGCAGTTCCTCTACTGTCCTGTAGACGTGGTTGGAATCTTTATGGAACAAGCAGTTGATGAAAAAGCCAAAATGAGAATTAGGCACAGTTGTTTTTTTTTTCTAGGTAGCTGCTGAACTTGAGGTTTAAACAAAATTTCAGGTTAACCATTCTAGAGTCAAGGTCAGTAAGTTTGGAGAGCCAAGGATTCATGTTCTTTTAGTGGTGAAGCAGTATCTGAATAACATAGTCACCATACCCTGCCTGGGGAAGCAGGTAGAATCAGTGAAAAAGTGTGGACACTGTAATTTATTTGCTTGTATAACTATAGAAGCTTCCTTTTTTAATGCAAATTCTGGCACCACCAATTTCTAAGTATTTAGCTTTGGGCAAATCACATAGTCCTCTCTCATAGAAACTCTCAGTTTCTTCCTATGGAAAAGGAAAAAAATTATAGTAATCATCATTTTGCACAGTTGTTGAAAGAATAATATAAGATAGGTTAGTACCAAGCCCTGTACTAATGTAAACATTAGTACAGGGCTTGGTACATAATAGGTTCTCAGTAGATGGTAGGACCCTGTAATTGCTAAACATGGTTTACAAATTAGGAGAAGCCTGCATATATTTTTTATACACTCATACCTGTATCTATTTGCTAGACTCAGTGTAACACCTCTGTAATGGGTTCATTATTTACCTGCCTGTCTCTTCACTGGACTTTGAGCTACCTGACAGAATGAAGGGACTACCTGCTCCATCTTTCTATCTCCAGTGACTAGCACAGTGTTCAGTGAATGTCTGAGTGAATAAATGAAAAACTTCTCTCATTATATGGACTGGGAGAAAAATTTTTTTTTTACCAATATCTACCCTATTGAGGACTTCTCAGACTGATCCTATCCATGCTTGTAAACTCCTGCCTTTTACAGAGCAGACTCATCACTATTCAAGGGTTTTCCTATCTAACAGGGCATGAAAGAAAGCAAGTCCCTCCCTCTCTGAAGCTGTTTGACTCCAAAGTTAGGCTCTTAACTGCTGTGTGGGGAGAAGCTCCTGTCTTTTTCTTTTCTTTTCTTTTTTATTGTTTTATTGCTTAAAGTATTACAAAGAGTATTACATATGTCTCCTTTTTTTTTTTTCTCCCCTTGACCTTCCCTTGGCCTCCCATACCCCCCAGTGTCTTGTGTCCATTGGTTATGCTTATATGTATGCATACAAGTCCTTCGTTTGATCTCTTACCTACCCCCCCAACCCTCCCCAGCCTTTCCGCTGTAGTTTGACAGTCTGTTCGACGTTGCTCTTCCTCTGTATCTATTTTTGCTCATCAGTTTATAATGGTCTTAATTATCCATAACTGAGTGAGATCATGTGGTATTTTTCTTTCATTGATTGGCTTATTTCACTTAGCATAATGCTCTCCAGTTCCATCCATGCCGTTGCAAATGGTAAGAATTCCTTCTTTTTTACAGCAGCATAGTATTCTATCGTGTAGATGTACCACAGTTTCCTAATCCATTCATCGGCTGATGGGCACTTAGGCTGTTTCCAGATCTTAGCTATGGTGAATTGTGCTGCTATGAACATAGGGGTGCATATATCCTTTCTGATTGGTGTTTCTGATTTCTTGGGCTCCTGTCTTTTTCTAAAGAGAAGACAATATCTCCTGTCAATTTTGATGGTTTTTCTTTACCATCAGGCATTCTTATTCCCAGGGGCTGAGGAGGTGAGTCTTAGGCTGGAGGAAGGTGAGGAAGGGGAGTTCCCCTCTCTTGTGCCCTCGTGGATGTTGGTGCCCTTGACTCTAAACGGGTATTTGAGGATGCTTCTCATGGGGCAAGGGAAAATAGAACTATCTACCTGATGAATGTGAAGAGCTAGGCATACCAGAGACCCCAGGGAAGACTATAGGGACTATGAAGAAGCACATCTACTGTCCAGCACCGGGTTTCTTTTTGTTATAATTCCTCTCTGTTAACTCCAAGACCCCATGAAACCCCCTTTAAACATATGGCTTGTTTTCTGCCTTCACTGAGAGAACTTCAGAATAGGACAGCGGAAAACAGCAGTAGCTGGAAAGAAGCAGGGCCGGGGGTCACAGGGGCGCCACCAGCCGCAATCAGAGGCTAGGCTGCAGTCAGCCGCGGAAAGAGCATCATAGTGCATGAAACGATTCCATGGGACTCCCAGAAAGGCTGGTGGACAGGAAGCTGGTAGAAGAACTGACCTTCCTGGAACCAAGTGGATAGGAACCTGAGGTGCCATCATTTTTACAGAATAGATGTGACTTTATTATGTCATTTGAAACCAGTAAATCCTGAAAATGTGGGCTAACTAATGTGAGGAACTGTGGCTTGGTGACTGTGGCTTATTTTTGCTCATTATGTTGTCCAAGGAATGGGAACAAGGCCACACTCTGCTTGAAAATTGGGAGTAAACTCTGATGGAGAGGGACATTCTGATTTCATTGTATAAAATTAGAGTCACAATGTAACACTCTCTGTCTAATTAGCTACAAAGCTTTGACATCAGTGTTCATGCTCTGAATCTCAACACAGGTCGCTCTGTTTTTGCATCCACACTGTCTTCTTGATTACCAAATACCTTCGCAAATAGGACAGCAGATGTTCCCTCTCACAACTTCAACGAGGCATCTGCTCAAATCATTTGTCTCCTCTTACCCATTCAACTCCTAAGCCCAATATTTGTCCTGACATCTGGGGGCTGGCTCTTTGCCCATCCAACAAAGCTGAGTAACATTGAGTAATTTCCTGGACTAAACTGGTATTCAAAGGGGAGAGAGCTGAAAAATTATCTGAATTCTTCCTAATGAGATAAATATTAATTTTGCCTATAACCAAAGTAGGAGTGATTTTTTTCCCCCTCTGGGTGACAGGAGTGATTGTTATTTTTATTTACCCATTTCTATTTGCTGATTTTAAAAAAACCCAAACATATTATTTATAGAACAACAATTTAAACATTTATGATTATCCATTTAGGAAACTCTGGTCAGGCCTAACTTCTCAGTCCTCCATTCCATCTTAACATTGTTGGAAGAGATGGATGGACAGGCTGGTGGCTTATGGCAACGTGGGGACCATCAGTTCTTTCCCTCCCTACATTTACAAACCATTCTCCACCTTACTGAATTAAGGTTGGCCTGTGACTGGCTCTTGACAAGCAGAATATGGTGGAGGTGACACTGTTTATCTTCTAAATGATAAGACTTGCAGCTTCTGTTGTGTCTCCTTGAATACTCCCTCTTGGAGTCCAGCCCTCATGTGAGCAGCCGAGCTGCCTTGAGACCACCATGCTGTAAGGAAACGCAGTCTAGCTGCGTGGAGGGGTGCGTGAAGGAAGATGCTCCAGCAGTGATGGCGTACGTAAGGCTGAGAGCCTTGCCGGGTAGAGGGCGGTGGCTATTCCACAGGTCTCCTCTCCCAGACTTGCGCTTTGAAGGCCACTGCTGGCTCCATGTTTCTCCTTTGCTCCCTGGCAATCATCTTGGGCAAATGCCTGCTTATTTGTGCTTGGGAGAAAGTGAGGGGTGTTCTGGGCAAGTTCACTGAAGGCATCGTGCCAGTTTAGGCACAAACACCCTGCCTCAGCGGCCACCCAGCTTCAGGGGCTGGTTCCTGCTCTGACTGCAGGGTAAGCAGTGTCTGTGCTTCATTCAGGCACAATTAAAGGCCCGGGAGATCTGGCCCCGCAGAACTTCTCCAGTGCCTCTTCCCCCTTCACTCGCTGACCTGCTTCTTCTTCCTCCTCCATTGCTGACCTGCCTCTTCTCCCCTTTCATAGCTGACCTGCTTCTTCTTCCCCTTCCATCGCTGATGTGCTGCTCAAGCAGCTGTTTTGGGGCGGATGGCCAGCCAGAGACATCTTTCATTTTTATTGCTTATATGGCAAGGATCCTTCCAAAAAACTGTTCTTTTCATATATATATATGCTTACAATTTTGAGTCCTGGGTTTTTAGCTATTCCATTAGATGTTTCTTGTGTTTTTTTTTTTCTGGTAACTTTCCTTCCTAGGGAGGGAGAATCAATGTCCTTTGGCAGCAGCTTTCATCTAAAGCAGTGTCCATTTTGTTACTCACAGGCCTCCCCACTGCAGGGTGGGGGCTGGCTGCTGTCCCCCTGCCCACGTCTGCATTTTGCCTGGGCAGTAGCGAGGCTCGGGAACTGACCGTCCTCTCCTTCTGAGTCCTCCCACCCCACCAACAGCCTTTAGCCAAAGACTGGCAGGAGCTGGCATGCACATACTCCAGCTCCCCCACTCCCGGGAGGGAGAGCTCTGAGGGGTGGAACCTGCACCGACACCCGGGTTTTCTGGGCAGGGTGCAACCATTCACATTTGAATTCTTGTTTCAGGCTTTGCTTCTGGAGGCAACCCAATAGCAGACAGTCACATTTTGCTGGAATACACTAAGCCCCCCATTTTAATCTTCCAGATGCTTTTTTCTACACTCAGGTCGGGAACATTATCCTACGTGTGGATATTACCGTCAAGAGTTGACATCAGTTAAGCTCCAAGATGTTTTATTGCAACATATGTTTAGAGTAAAACTCGTAACAAAGGACATAAACCTCAGTCCAATGGCAGGCAGACATCTGGAGTGAAGAGAATGAGGGCTCCCGAAGATGCAGCCTGTCCCTGACTCTGCCAGCTCTTGCTGAACCTGGCTGGATGTTTAGCTTCAACAAGCCTCATTCCCAGGGGCTGGGGCAGTCAGAAATGTTTGAGGCAGAATGAAGTTTCAGTGTGTGGTTTTCTCAGCTCGTGGGTGGCCCATTTGACAAAGTAGAAAAAGAAAATCACGTTGCAGCTTCCGAAGAGAAACGGATATAAAAGGACTTACCTAAAAATAAGTTTATTTCCCAGCGGAGAGCTTACCGGACAGACAGCAAATTGGAGTCACAGGCCCAGCCACTCCGTGCGGCGGCACGCATGCTCCTAGTGCTTGAGTTTACCTGTCATCTCCCACCAGGAGGCCCTTCATCTCCATCACTTCCTTTAAGACAGCGGTTCTCAACCTGTGGGTCGCGACCCCTTTGGGGGTCGAACGACCCTTTCACAGGGGTCGCCTAAGACCATTGGAAAACACATATATAATTACATATTGTTTTTGTGATTAATCACTATGCTTTAATAATGTTCAATTTGTAACAATGAAAGTACATCCTGCATATAAGATATTTACATTACGATTCATAACAGTAGCAACATTACAGTTATGAAGTAGCAACGAAAATAATTTTATGGTTGGGGGTCACCACAACATGAGGAACTGTATTAAAGGGTCGTGGCCTTAAGAAGGTTGAGAACCACTGCTTTAAGACGTGGCTCAAGCATTACCTCCTCTAGAAAGGCTTCTGCGAAGCAGGTCCATCTTCCCAATGGAGATACAGGTTGCTGAGACGGTGAAGGGCCTGAGATTTTACACTACTTGCAAGTGAACAATCAGGCAAATAGTTTTATGCATGTGGCAGAAGACCGGAGACACACAGATCAGAGACAAAGGACGTCTTTACTCCTAGCAGCCGTAGTAGCTTAGTGCCAGCATTTGCTCCTGAACCCTAATTCTACAAAGAGATTCGAAGAAGGCCAGATGTCACCTGTTGATTCCCTTATAGGAGGGGAAACCTCTCGGGAAGCCTGAATCATTTATAATGAGCAGGGAGTATGTCTGCCCTTTGCTCCAGAGGGAGGCAACAGCTTTATCTTCCCAAGGCTGTTCACTGTGCAAACATCTATGAAACAATAGGTAGGAACGAAGAAAGTTGTGCCTCTGTGCAAAGATGTGTAAAAACACGAGACCCACAGCAAATTGTCACCATCACAGAGCACTGAGAGGACTGTTATAATTAAGTTGATAAGCAGTGTCATGGTTAAGATCACAGACTGCATGAGTTCCAGTCCTTTTAGCTAGGATTTAAATCATGTTAGTTAGCTGACCTTTGGTGAGTTAGGTAGTCCCTCACTTGTAAATGGGGGGAGTAGTCCCTCTCAGGTGC
The DNA here is from genome assembly GCF_964212035.1 of Myotis nattereri. Classification (NCBI taxonomy): domain Eukaryota; kingdom Metazoa; phylum Chordata; class Mammalia; order Chiroptera; family Vespertilionidae; genus Myotis; species Myotis nattereri. The sequence continues at coordinate 50,018,906 of NC_138087.1, forward strand.
TTGTGAGAATTCAGTGTTAGAAAATATGAAGTGTTGGTATAATAAAATAAGAAATAGAGATGAGTCAGTGCAATCCCTGATGGCCTGTGGCCAGGACCCATGTTCTTTGTAACATTCCCATCACACTGACTGATGTGCCTCAGCTAGAAAATAAAGTACATGATTTACGTAAATGGGAAATCTGAGTGTGTCTCCTCAGGATGGCAAGTAGAATGGGCATTATCAACATAGGAAATTGAATTTTTAAATATGACTCTGTGTCATGAATGTTATTTTCTGTTTACACAGAGTTCACCAAGAGACCGGTCCATCTTAGAGATGAAGCCTCTCTCCAATTAAATGTGACTTGCACCTCCAAAGTTCCGGCACATGTGTATACTTTTCTTATATCCCTTGGGGCAGTGTGTGTGTGTGTGTGTGTGTGTGTGTGTGTGTGTGTGTGATCTCCCAGTAGACTCTACAGTGGTTCTCAACCTTCTAGCCCTTTAAATACAGTTCCTCATGTTGTGACCCCAACCATAAAATTATTTTCGTTGCTACTTCATAACTGTAATGTTGCTACTGTTATGAATCGTAATGTAAATATCTGATATGCAGGATGGTCTTAGGCGACCCCTGTGAAAGGGTCGTTCGACCACCAAAGGGGTCGCGACCCACAGATTGAGAACCGCTGCTCTAGAAGCTTCTGCAATGTGGGGGCTGTGTCCTGCTCAGATTAGTTTGGTGGAGCTAACATGACAGATACTAATGTTGTGCCTGGATTAGAGCTGGGCTCAGTCACCATTGACTCCAACTGGAGTTCTGCAGCCTGCATAATGGTCTCCTGCCTGGCCTGGGGGCTGCAGAAGCCAGAGCTGTGCCACTTGGTTGGTAGAAGCCCTCAGTATGGAGTACCCAAGGTGGGGAGGAGATGGGATGAGAGGCTATTCAAAGACAAATCTGAGCAGGCAAACACAATCCTGTTCGCTTATCTGCACCCCTTCCTTGGCAAGTGTGGCATGTGTGGCCAGTCAGGTGACGGGGGGACAGGGTCAGTCCATCTCTGTGGCCTCATAATTCAATTGAGGAATAGAACAGGTGGCTCTCACAGGGTTCTCTGGTGAGCAGAGTTCTGTTCCTGAGAAGGGCAAGTCTGTGATAAAGCACCAAGCTTGATTTTCAGGATGCTGGCAGGTAGCAGCCACTGGCTCTGAAGGCACAATTTCCGCAGAGGTCTGTTTGTCTGTGTGGCATTATTAAAAAGGTCATGGTCAGGACAAAAGTTATAAAGGACATTTCTCCAGCTTGCTGCTGTGAGGCTGTCCACATGTAACATGTATGTAAGGCAGGACTGAACAATGATATTTCCTATTAAACGGTGAAGTGCATCTGCTTTGGGCTCCTTGGGCAGTTCCAAGTGCTTGTGCCAGCTTGGGGTTAAGAGACCCAGACATGGATGTGCCTGGACTCAGCCAGGAAGGTGATGACTAAAACAGGGCCCTCTGGAGCTGCCGCTCTAATCCCAGGCCTCCGGTGGCCTGTGAATGAAAAAGTGTTGGTGTGAAATCCAGGTGGCAGCTGACCCTGTGGTCTCCGGCAGGTCGCTCTGGCCCTGTTTTTCGGGTTTCTGTTTGTAAATGGAGCAAATATCACTGGAACATCATAAGCCACGAAGGCAGCTGGTTCTGAAGGAGCTGGAGAAAGCAAGGCGGGGGGTGAAGGCGGAGGAAGCCAGTGGCGTGGAGGGGCTGAGGACCTGTGGGGAAAGGAAGCCGCAGCTACGGCGACAGAGAGCTGCAGAGCACGCAATAGATTTTCCAGGCAAGGGCCATCCTTGGGTGTTAGAGCCCTGTGTGAGGAGACACTGCAGTGGGAAAGATGGGAGGTGCAGAAGGGACTAGGGAAAGGAAGGTGGAAAGGTTCCCTGAGGCTAAAGCTTTTTCTAAGGCTGGGTGAACATTCTTTTAATTCTCCGGAGAGATAAAAGGAGGAGCAAATGGCCCTTTTAATACATCGCACATGCAATCTCTTATTGGAGAAAAGTTTAGTGAGAAAATAAAGTCCTCCACTGAAACCCGGTCATCACATGCCTTTCACAAATCTGACCTGTGATGGAAATGACCAGGTGTGGGAATGCTGAGAGGAGTGCAGTGGGCATAAGTACTTTTGTCATCTATCCAGATTAGTAATTCTCTTATTGGTAAACCCTCTGCATGCTGTCCACCATGAAAACTAAGCCAGGAGTTGGAAGAGGGAAAGAGGATGCGGTGTAAGGGATGTAGCACCCAATAATGGGAGGGGGGAGGGATTAGCTCTGTGGTGAGTAAAAGGAATCAAGGAAAAGAAGGACAGGCTGGAGTCATAAGGGTCAGGCTTAGGATGGGGGTAGGATGAAGGACGGAGATAGGGAGGAGATAGAAGCCCCTGAAGAATGTGCAGGTGTCTACTCTGTTCCTGCTAGGGAGCTGGGAACAGTATAAAAAGAGGTCAGGAGTTCAGGGAAACATTCTAGTTGTGAAAGGAAGATGTAGAAAGATACATTCCTTCCAGGAACTCTGAACATTGACAGGGTGGACTGAGGTGGAAGTGGTGATCATTAGAACGTGGTCAATAGCATTCAGATCTGCAACATGTCTTAGAGGTAGACGCAATAGAGATGTCTCTAGAGTTGGGAGGTAGAGACAGGGGGAGTTGCTGATGGATTGTATGCGGGGTGTGAGAGATGATATCATTTGGGCTTGGGTGTAGGGAGAGAAGAAAAGAGTTTGAGGACTGAGTCCAAGGGTCCTCCACCAGTTAGAGATCAAGAAGAGGCTGAGGATCCAGCAAAAGAGAGCAGTTCCCTATATTCTCTTAAATGGAAATACAGCAGAAGCCTCTGTTTACTGTGGGTATTTATAATCAGGGCTAGTGCCTATTGTGTAGATTAAACCAGCTTTAGCCCTTTGGAGTTTGAGAGTCTGGAGTGACACCAATCATCACATGGTCCTGTGTGTTTCCTCTATGGGTCATGGATGGTCAGGAAATCAGTTTATTGCATCCTGACCAGCATTTTAAAAAAGGAAACTGGAATAGAAGACTCAAGCACACCAAATTGAACCAGTGCTAATCCTTAGTTTGTGACATCACATATTGGCATTGGTACATGGAAGCACTCTTATTTTATGTATCATTTAATAATTTAATTAGAAAAATAACATAAAGGTCACTGGCAACTAAGAACTAGTAAGAACATTTCCAATAATCTTGACTGCCCCCAGGTAACCAGGCCCTTAATTGTATGTTTATCTTTCCTTCTTTTTTTGGTTCTGTCTTCCTATCTTTCTTTATATGTATAAACACTGTGTTGTTTAGATCTGTTTTTTTTTTTTACTTTTTATTGTAGAAAATTTCAAATATATAAAAAGCAGAGAGGATAGTATGATAATAAACTCCATATACCCATCTTTTAGCTTCAACAATGATCAACTCATAACCAATCTTGTTTCATCTCTATCCCCCCCTTATCCCATTTTGAAGCAAATTCCAGATAAATATCATTTTATCCCCAATATTTCAGCATAAGACTTAAAACATTCTAAATCATTATCATAGCTAAAAAAATTTAATAATGGCTTTAAAATATAATTAAATATTCCATGACTTCTAGAGTCCCAATTGTCTCAAGAATGATCACATTTATGAAAAAAAATAGAAATTTCAAATTAGACCTGATAATGAAGGATATTAAAAAATGATTGTCATTGTGTCTTAGATATAATATTATGGTTGTTGTTTTTTGGTATTTTTAAAAGAGTTTTTATTTTTGAGGTCTATATTATATATCTATATTATAAAGAGGTGATATGCAAATTAGGCCAGGACTCTGTAACAGGTCACGACCAGACAGGAGGAGGTTGCACATACAGGTGAGGTCCAGAGCAGAGATGGAGACAGAGGCAGGGGAGCCTGCCTGAGCTGGCGTGGTAGCTCGGGCGGCCCCGGAGTGGACATAGGCAGGGGGGCTGGGGGACACTGCGAGTCAGCATGGGTCCTGGCCCCCTGCAGTGCCGATCTGGCCTGACTCCTGCAGTGGCTGGTGCTGTGCGAGTCAGGTGCGGGTCCCCCCCCCCCCCCTGCAGAGTGCCTCCTCGTGTGATTTCAATCATGTGATGGGCCTCTATTTTGTTTATATACATCTACTTAGTGTACGTGATATACCTGTACTAAAATATTTATGGGTGAGATGATATGATGTCTGAGATATGCTCTGAAACAATATAGGAGTGGTGGTGAGTGGGTAGATGAGATTGGCTATGAATTTATTATAATTGAAGCTGAGTGACGAATATATGGGGATTTACTAAACTTCTATGTAAATTTTTGTATGTGTTTGTAATTTCCCATAGAAAAACACATTAATGCAAAGAATGCAATACTGAAATGAACATGCAGGTACATAGCTCTTCAGGTCATAAACTAGAAGTGCAGCTTCAGCTTCCCTGGCCTGTGCAGAGGGGCTCCCCAGCGTCCATGGCAGCCGCAGACAGAGACCAGGTCAGGACTCAGACTGCCTCACTTTGAGGACAAGGAGTCCAACCTCTATGTTGGCCTTTTTGCACCTTCTGGGGTGTGTGACTCTGTCTGGGGTGAGAAGGAAAGTGTTGATCCGTGTCCCTACTGAAGTGTGATAGGACACAGCTGGATCAGATGAGCAATTTCTAGAACATGAATACCTGCCTAAGTCTACCTACAGAGCCCTTGCTTTGGGTATAAGACTCACCCAGCTTACAAAAATCCGCATGCAGGAGCTGTTTTTGTTTTGTTACAAAAGAAATACATGTTTATTTTAGACATTGCAAGTAAGTACAAGAAAATAAAAATCAGCTTAACCTACCATACCTGTCAGTATTTGCTATTTACTCTCTGTCTTTTTTGTTTGCTAACACTCTTCATTCTATTGAAATGTGCTTTCTTCATTTAAGGTGTATTTTCATATTACTAAAATACATTTACTAAACTATTTTTTATGGGTGGCTTAATATATTTGTTGTCTGAAAATGACATAATTCATTTAAATCATTCCCAATTTTCAACATTTAGACTATTCCAAGTATTTCCTCATTTTTTTCTATTTTTGCTCATTTTGAAGGACTCAGCACTTTGACTTGTCTCCAGCTAGAACCAGCTCCACTGTGAATGAACAGATGTGAATGTTTCATGGGGAAACACACAGTGCACAGCACGGAGTGGAAACTCAGGCTCAATAGCTCTTTGGTTTTTGTGTTTTCTACCCTCTGTTCTTCTTCCCAGACAACAGCTTCTTCTCTCTTCTCTTTCTTCCCTGGGCACCGTTTCCAAATATTTCCCATGAAGCCTGGAATTCAGAGTTACTCATCTCTGGGCTCCTCCTCAGCAATGTAAAAGTTCTGCAGTCAGCAGAACCACCCATCTTGACACAGCACTTCCTGGAGCATCTATTTTCACTGAAATATGTCCCTGGAAAGTTTCACCAAGTGACTTATCAAAATGTTATATAATCCATAACTCTTTCCTTGAAATAAATTCTTAGGGGTGAAGTGGCTATATCAGAGAGTATAAAATATGTGAAGAGTTTGATGACTGTGAGGAATGAGGTGCGTTGACTTGCTTTCTGCCTGTGTTCCCGAGTGAGTGTTGGCTTGACTGCAGTAATTAACAAGCTGAGATTTGGAGTCCTATTTCTCGGGTTCATTCGTCACTCTGTTCCCCATCAGCTTTCTTTCTCAGTAGCACATCAGTCAGAGTTCAGTCAGGAGAACAGAACCAGTGTGTGTGGGTGGATAAAGGGATTTGTTATAATGGTTAGACTTCACACAATTATGGAAGCGCTAAGGAAATCAAGTGCTGGAAGGAGTTTAGTTGGAGGATCACAGACAAATTTCCAACCAGGGACGTTGGAGGGGAGCTGCCTAGCGATTGGCCTGAAGTGGTTGTAGGTCCATAAGGCAGACAGTTGGGAAGAAAAGTTGGTTATGAAGCAGATAAGTGACCATGAGCCTGCATAGTGGCTTGGGGGACACCAGACCTAACTGAAGACTTTCCTGACCAATAAACAATGAGGCTGTTATAACCACCTTATTCAGTCATCTAGAGAGATTTCAAGCCTTAATAACCACCATGAAATTGCCTTCATTACACTTAAAAATACCTGTGAGTTCCTCAGCTCATTTATTCATTAGTGGGTGTTTCCTTGCCTAGCAAATTTTCCCCTGGTACTGAAGGTCATTGTTTCATTCTTTGGCATGGAGGAAGTCAATTAATAGGTGTTTTTTTAATTAAATTTAAATGCCATTTATTCTATTTTATTTATATTTATTTCTATTAAAATATTTTTATTGATTTTAGAGCGAGAGGAAGGGAGAGGAAGAGAAATAGAAACATCAATGAGAGAGAGACATTGATCGGCTACCTCCTGCATGCCCCCTACTGGAGACTGAGCCTACACCCCAGGCATGTGCACTGACTAGGACTCACTGGGAATCAAACCAGCAACCTCTTGGTGCATAGGTCGATATTTCATCACTGAGCCACACCTACATACAGGCTTCCCTCTTGGGTGAGTGAGGTAAGGGATGACATCTGCAGGGGCTGACAGCTGCCTTCTCTGTGCCCCAGTACACTGTGATGCCAGGAGCCGGTCCATCCTTGCTGTTTCAAGGGACCTGGCATATATGGCATACTGTTCTTAATATGTTTGCTCACCTTCTTGGCACTATGTGTTTTAACCAAGGTCACCTCTCTGAGAAAGGTTGTTTCCCCAGGTAGGGATTTTCCCCTGAAGTTAGGGAGGGAATAAAACCCCTTAACTAAGTGCCAGGCGGGTAATTAATGACTTTAACTACGAACAATCATGCTTAAGCTACATAATCTTTATTCCCTGGAATGGAGATAAGAAATGCCCTAACCTTTGGAATAGAGATTGATAGGATTGGAATTCACTGGTATAAATACAGATGTAACAAGACAACAGGACACAGAACCTAGACACAGAACCTAGACACAGAACCTACACACAGAACCTAGACACAGAACCTACACAGAACCTAGAGACAGAAGAACTTCGCTGGAGAGAACATGGCAAAAGATCCTGGACAGAAACTGGCCACAGAACCTAGAGACAGAACCTAGCGAGAGAACATGGCAAAAGATCTTGGACAGAAACTGGCCACAGAACCTAGAGACAGAACCTAGCGAGAGAACCTGGCTGAAGAACCTAGAGACAGAACCTGGCTACAGAACCTGGATAGAACATGGCAAGAGAACCTGACTAGAATCTGGTGACTGAACCTGGCTACAGAACCTGGACAGAACCTGGCTGGAGAACCTAGCGAGGGAACATGGCTACAGAACCTGGCTGGAGAACCTGGAGAACCTGGCTGGAGAACCTAGCAAGAGAACATGGACACAGAACCTGGCTGGAGATCCTAACCAGAACTTCGCTGGAGATCCTGGCTAGTCTGCTGATCAACTGAACGCTGTCTCCGTGTCATTCCTTCTTCGCCGACTCCGTCTACACCTTTGGTAACCCCTGGACCTGCTGGGGTTGGACCCCAGCACTGTGACCCCTTCCCTTTGCTGAGCAAACACAGGGCTGTGGGGCCAACCACCAGATGGGAAAACAGTGTATTTGGAACTTGTACAGTTTTGGGGTACTTATTTCAGGAAAAGAATAAAAAATTTTCAGAAATTTAAAGTGAGAAAATAGAACCCAAGACATTATAAATTTAAAACAAGCAAGAAATTACAGTTTCCTAATTGGAAGGCATTAGAAAGGGTACCTTTTAATATTATGAGCCTCCAAAGGAGCTTGGGCAAGTGCAGAGCCCCAAAGCGTAAGCTTTATCAGCTTCATGGTAAATCTTATTCTGGTGACCACACCCCGACATTTCAAACCCCAGTCCCAGCAGCCCCAGGCTTCCACTTTCCTTCAGCTTCCAGTGAGGAAGATAAAGGTTTGGGAAGTGGGATGAGGAATTGCTTATGTATGTAGATAAGTCATTGGTTAGATACCTGGGCCTTTCTCCAGAATTGGCCTCCTCCTTGGAAACTAATTAACCTCCATGAGCTTTGCTTTCTTTCTTTGTTACATGTAATCAGAGGCTTGCCACCTGTAATTCAGTAAGAGGGATCACATGATGTGAGCAAAGGCATTTTTTATCCATCTTGTGGCTCCAAGTCTGAGCAAACTCCTGTAATTGTTGGTGCTCAGTGAGTTGTACCCTAAGGAAATCTGCTCTACAATCCTCTCTGTAAAAGGTAAAGTAACTAACAGGTAATGTAAGATTTGGAAATGTAAGCTGTGTCCTACAGAACAGTAATAATGCGTCATTTAAAGTGATAACAAACAGTATTTCTTCATGGTGGATGGGAGGAGGCTCTTTGATGGCTGTTCTCCAGATGCTCCCTTGAGGGTTGGTTTGGCATCTCCTGTCTGTATTTCCATTGTCAAATGGGCCCATAACAGACTCCATAAATGTTTGATGAATGAACACATGCATTCCCAAAGAATCCCATGTTATAGAAGTATTATGTACAAATTGCACTTACAGTGCATCTACACTGACCTGATTCTCTTTTCCTTCCTCCCTTCCTTAAACATAAACAACTTTTTTCTCTATTCCAGGCAGACTCATGGCCTTGGAAGACATCCCAGATCCCAGGGCCATTCTCCAAGTTTTCCCCACACTTAGAGCTGTTACCAAATGGGGACTGGCCCCAGAGTGGGTCTGTCTCGGGCCAGCCAGTAGTGCGTGGGTTCTTGACGTTGTGCAGGAAAGATTTCACAACTTGAGTCCAGGTGATTTTGAGAGTATGCTTATGAAAGCTGGAACAAAGGAAGGGCTCAAGGTAGAAGGAGCAACAGGAGAGAGCCTCAGTGGGGCTGCTTTGGCTCACCGGGAAGTCAGAGAAGAGGGGGCCCATGAAGACAGGTTCAGGGGGTGAGCCTGGCAGGAGCTGCTGCTGCCCGCTGCTCCCCTCATTGCTAGTCTCATGGGGGCTCTTAGAGTTGAGGATAAAAAGAGCAAAGATGCAAGGCGTGGGTGGGCTCCAGCAAGAGTGCTCCTTGGGTCCTTTGTCTTGAGGCTTCTTGATCTTTCTTTGGCTGGCTGGAATCCCAAGAGAAATTGGACTATTCATTAGCTTTCCAGGTGTGCCCTTCAATATGTCTATTCATCAAAATGTGTGTATAGAGGGGCCAGGGTTATTTTCTGGTTAGTTTTATTTTCAAAGAACATCTTTGAAGAGGGGCTGGGACTGAGGCCATTCTGTCCTGGGAAGGTCTGGAATATGTAAACCATTTGCTCCTAAGTGTCCTTGGTTAAGGAAGATAAACTTGTGAGTCATTAACTGGCTGTAAACTGCTCAAATATTTGGCCTTGTTTAATTATATTGTCTTGGTTTCCCTTATTCCGTTTGTCAAGGAATTTCCCCAGCTTCTTACTCTCCTGCCACAGACCGAGTGGCTGGGTGGTGGTTTGGGGGAACATACCAGGATTATCCAGAAACTGCATTCTATTTTGAAAAGGAATATTTTGTATCCCTTTGAGCAGTGGTTCTCAACCTCCTGGCCCTTTAAATACAGTTCCTCATGTTGTGACCCAACCATAAAATTACTTTCGTTGCTACTTCATAACTGTCATGTTGCTACTGTTATGAATTGTAATGTAAATATCTGATATGCAGGATGGTCTTAGGCGACCCCTGTGAAAGGGCCGTTCGACCGCCAAAGGGGTCTCGACCCACAGGTTGAGAACCGCTGCCTTTGAGGCTACTCCCTGAAGCAGGGCATTCTGCAACAGACAGACATCTCTTCTCTTGAGAGCAGGTTTCTTGCCTTTGTGTGTACCGTGGGGTGTCGGCACTCAGGTCAGCTTTGTCACAGCACTTTGCAGCTGTGATTCACGTAACATTTTACTTCAAGAAATGGCACTTCTTTAAGGCCCTGCTGTAAATTGAGATGAGATGATAATGTGTTTTTAAAGTACTTAAGGAGAGTTAGAGACTCAATTGAGGCCACACGTGTTAAATGTTATATGGAGTTGCTGACAGGCTGCGCGTTAACATTTTTGACAGGTAAGTGAATTACTGGTGAGGGAAGAGGGTTCCATCATGTCACCTTCTGACCTGAAACTCCCTGCAGCCCTCTGTGTAACAGCCATGACTCGGGCGAGAGAAGGAGAAGGAGAAGGAGGTATTTGTGGGGCTTCTGGGGTTTTTTTCTTAGATTCATGCACGGGAGCGGTGTGAAGGGCAGGGAGTTTGTCCATCACTTCACTCTCTTTCTCCCTTCCTTCTTGGAATTATACATTGGCAGGAGCCAGTGTGTCTTTCCACTTTATATTACAGTGAGCAGTCTCTATTTAGGTAATGGAGGATTTCCAATCTCTACCTACGGCCTGTCATTTTGAGCAACATTGGTGAGAGTCCCATACAGTAAGACATGTGAAAAAAATTCTTTAGGCATGTGCTCTTTTGGGTTTGAGTCACTTAGAAAAACTAAATATCCTTGTATGATACAGGAACATTTTCCTTTCTATTCTTTAAAAAAGAAATTAATTTCCCCCATTTTAATTCTTTCCTTTCTAATTAAATTTTTGTTTTTATCAGAGTAGTGTCTGAATCTAGTTTTAAAACTCAGATGCATTACCAATGGTCTTAAAAACATCTCCCTCTCTCTTTGAAACTTTATTTTTATTAGAAAAGCAGTGTATTTTAATGGAAGCAAATTTAGAAACATTTAAAAAAAATCTAAATGAAAAAGTTTAAGCCTGACATGCTCTCTTAACACCCAAATGATAACTTCACCTTTAATTTTAAACACAAGAAACATCAAAGCCATGAGCTACAAGCATAGGGCTGAACAATTGATTTGCTTAATATGTTTATAGTAAATGAAAGGTCCTTCATGACTGTATATGTTTTAAACTTATTAAATATCATCATATTTAATATTCCATATTATACCATGTATACAAAAAATCATTAACATATCAGAATTCTAGAAATGCAGAATGGGTCAGACCCATATATTTGGGTTAGTAGTCTTTTTTCATACTTCTTATTAGTCATCTTTTTCTCTGTATATATTTGAAAATTAAAAATAAATTTTGATTATATATCAGCTATTATTTTGTTAGGAATCATTCTCATTAGAGTCCTTAAAAAGGATGCATGGGAAATTTTGGAGAAATTCACTGAGTGTTAACTAGAGAGAGAGAACGTTTAAGATGGATGTGATTTAATCATTACTGGATGATTGAGTTTGACTGATCGAGCTATGTTCAGTCTTCCTGATGGGGAATAGGTGTGGAAAACCCATCAAAGAACGGTAAAGCAAGCTTCACATAACCCAACCGGTTGCACAGAGAGGAGAATACCTGAAGGAAAATTCAGCAGGCTGTGAACAGTGGTCATCTATGGTGTGTGTGTGTGTGTGTGTGTGTGTGTGTGTGTGTGTAGAGTTATAGGAGGCCTCTGTTCTCTACATGATGGATTATTGTGGTGATTTACTTTTATAATTAGCATGCTATTTTTTGTAATTATGAAATGCCAACAAAGTATAATTAAAAAACCCAGAAGTCGATTAGCTTCCAGCTAATCAGTTTGACGTGGCCTTTGGAGGTGGATGTGCGGGTCAGCTGTGCTTGCTGATGGAGCCGTGGTTCACACGAAGGGCTGGGAAAGGCCAGTGGGGCAGGACGTGCAGATCAATGCCGTACCATTACCACCACTAGCAAATTGATCGGAGCCTCTCCTTGACGGATGGTGAGGGAGCAGCTTAATCATGACATGTAACACAGGAGTAGGGCTAACATTTAATGTATTGGCCAAGCCAGTACATTCTGAGTGATTGGGAACATTAGTAATTCTGCCGGGACTTCAGTGTAAATAAGGACTGTTTTGGCAAACGGGCATATGGTCACTCTTAAGCATAGGAAACTCACACAACCCTGAGTGTACGCCATGTGGCTGTGTTCTAGGAGTGGTCTCCTCAGGGCTGTCCCCCTGGGCCCTGGAGAGGGTCTGGGCACCATAAAATGGTCCATCTAGTGAATTTCAGTGATTAGAAAGGCCCTAGGTTACTGAGTGCTGTCCAAAAGAAATGCAGTGCCAACTACATATGTAATTGAACATTTTTTGTAGTAGGCATATTAAAAAAGTAAACAAGAAACATATTAAAAAAGTAATACATTGTATTTAATCCAACATATCCATGTGGTAGGCAGAACAATGGCTTCCAAAGAGGTCCACGTCCTAATTTTCACAGCCTGTATCCTACTTGACAAAAGGGACTTTTCAGATGTGATTAAGTTAAGGACCTTGAGATGGGGAGATAATTCTGGATTATCTGGGCCTGATCTATTCGCATTGATACTTAAACATTGAGAGCCTTTCCTAGCTGTAGTCAGAGGAAGACATGACTAGAGGAGAATGGTCAGACAGATGAAGCATTGCTGGCTTTGACGATGGAGGAAGGGGTTTGAGTCAAGAAATGGCAGCCTCTAGAAGCTGCAAAAGACAGGAAAACAGATCTTCGCTAGAGCCTCTGGAAGGGGCACAGCCCCGTCCACACCTTGATTTTAGTCCAGTGAGACCCATTTCGGATTTCTGACCTCCATGACTGCAACATAAAAAGTAATATTGCTTTGAGCCACTATATTTAGTCGCAATTTGTTATGCTAACAATAAGAAACCAATGCGATCCAACACATTCGCATTTCAACATTTGAACATATAAAATTTATCAATGAGATAGTTTACGTTTTTTATTTCATGCTAAGTCTTCAAAGTCTCACGTGTATTTTACACTTCAAGTACAGCTCAGATCTCGATTCTGAGATCTGAAGTTTAGCCCCACTGTAAGGACTCAGAAGCCAATGTGACGGGTGACTATCATACTGAAAGGTGTCATTCTAGTAGATCCATTGCCCCAGGATTCTGAAATCTGAGGTGCCCAGGATTGACTAATCTCAGCTCAAGGCATCTGCAGATAGCTAGCTGTGGCTGTTTGCATGTGTGTGTGTGTGTGTGTGTGTGTGTGTGTGTGTGTGTACGTGTATGTGAGTGGGTTGCCTCCATGAGCGTTTATGCTGTGTCTGTGGGCAGTGGGGCAGGGCCAGCAGCCTTGGCAGACATCCCAGATGCCCAGGGAGAAAGGTACAGTTTTTGCAGATCTTAGTGGTCATCCTAGTAGGAACCAGCTTGCAAACTGATCTCCTGCTACAGATCCCTCGTCACTGCCCCCAGCCCTGCCAATGTTGGCAGGCAGCTATTCCCGATCGGCACAGAGGCCCGTGTCTGCTTGTAGAGGGTCCACATTCCATTTAATTAATGTATGTTTTAAAATTCTCACTTTATTGAGATATAATTGACATATAACATTGTGTAAGTTTAGGGTGTACAATGATTTGACAGATGTATATGTTGTAAATGTTTACCGCTATAAGGTTAGTTAACACATCCATTGCCTCACGTAATTACCATTTTGTTGTTGTTATGGTGAAAACGTTAAAGCTCTGCCCTCATAGCAACTTTGAAGTATACAATACAGTCTGGTTAACTGTCGTCCCACCTTCTGTTTTGATCTGCTTTCGCTGGCACCTGCCTGGGAGCCAGCCCAGGGTCACGCACCACTGTGGTGACAGTTCCTGAGTAGGACAGTGAGGAGAATGACTGCACGATTATGTTTCACTGGGTTAGGGCAGGGAACTGTATTTCCGTCAGGTCCGATTTTCACTGAGAAGTTGCATTTTCTACCAGTTCTGCATTAGGTTGTGGGGAACACCACAGTGTAGTTGAAACCCTGGCAGACAGAGATGGTTGAGGATATGTATGTCAGTGCACACCCATACAAAGGGGGACATGAGTCTTCAGACCGCTCTTCCTGGCATCTCGAAACTGGATACACAGGAATAGGCCAGCCTGGATGCAGAACCAGGCAGCGGATACATTTATGTGCTGGCAAAACCAGTGGAGAGCAGAGGGAGCTGTATCCCTAACTCTTACTAGAATGGCTCTCTATAATACTTGATGTGCAAAAGAGATACAAGGGACCTACTGTACTTGCTAAAGGTTGTGCTGCTGTCACAAAGCAAGTAGAAAAAAAGTACATTATCCTCACCTGATCAGATTTCCTGAAGAAATGACCCATTGCCTGGGCATGTAATCCTAGTGCCCATCTGCGTCTTCTGTGTCCCTGCTTCTGATTGTCTGCGTTCACTTCTCTCTGGCACACATTGTTTTGTATTTCTGATTAGACTAAGGTGGAAAGTAGGGTGGCAGATAATTTATTGGTACAATTTGCTCTTGTAATCTATGCTGTTGGTGATTCAGAAATACATTCTGAGGCATTAGCTTTTAAATTATGTGTTTTCACAGGATTCTTTGATATGCAGATGAAGAGTCAGCCTCTGATGGGGGGAGCTCTAGCTGAGGATGGTGGCATCACGGAGGGCAACCTATTACGACTGCAGAAAACATGATTCATTTAATAGTTATGGCCCACCTTTTTCCTGGGTGTGTTATGAGGCAGGCTGCAAAGCCTTGCAAGTCTACACAGAAGTAAAACCTACTCATTAAACTGGGGATGAAAATTTTGCTAGGGAAAGTCTAATCTTAATACCATTGTGTTCCTACTTTTTAGCCTGCAGGAGAGCCTATCTCAGGCTCCCCTCAATTTTGCATAAGTGTGTGTGTGTGTGTGTGTTGGAGCACAGCTGGAGAGGCAGCAGTGTTCTCAAGAGGATAAAAGTGTGAGAGCGTGGAGCACACACTACATTTTTCCGCATCCTTTCATGGCAAGGAGCACTAACAGACTCTGTGGTGGTAAAACCCACTGATAAAAGGTCTAGCCCTTTTCTAACATTAATGGGCTGCTGAGAGGCAAGGTGTGAGCTTACAATGGACATCTTAGTCTGAGGAATAAGGTCTGAGGCTCTTGGTTGGATGCAGGGTTGAGGGATCCTTACAGAGAAGAGCTCAGTAGACTTTCTTCCCACCTCCCAGGCCCACCATGATGCCACATACTTAGAGCAGCTTGGGGCTATTGCAACTCTGCTCACAGTCCATCCCTTTGCCAGCTGCACCCCAAGCTCTTTCTGGGGACCATGGCTTTGTGCGTGGCATTCAAACCCTCCAGTATTGGCTGCAAGCCTCTTCTATAAGCTCGTTTGCTTTTATGCCACTTCTTGCCTCTGGGCTCCAAGCCAGTTAAATGACTGCCTCTTCCCCACACAGCTCCATGCTTCTCCACTCTGTGCCATTGCTCACGCCTGCTGTGTTTCAGGTTGCCTTCTCTTTTCTTCCTCCATGTGCCCGAATACTACACATTCTTTCAGGTTTAATGCATACATCATCTCTCCACAAAGTCATGCCCCCCCCCCCCCGCCCCCTCTGGCTCAATGTTACCTCTTCCTTTTCTGAACTCTGTTCCTCTCTCATGACAAATCTCTTACTCCCTTTGAGTGACATCCTATACATAGCAGGTCATTATTTGTTGAATAAATGAAGAAACACAGCATTGATCAGAAGCCATTGAGATGCACACTCTTGGAGGTCACTGGTTTGTCAAAGTGAATTCCAGGGGCCCTTTTACTTGGTTTGGGTGGAGACAGAAGGTTGTTGAAAATGCAGATTCATGGATTCTACAAAGACCTACTCTAAGATTCATGGGTTAGGGTTTGTGGGAGGTGAGGCCTGGATATATGAATAAGATCCCTGAGAAGTCTGGTTTTTGAGAGTCTCTGGGTACTTACAAGATGGAGATGTGTCTGTCCAGTTGGGGTTCGGTCCCCTTAGGATAAGGATCTGGAAAGTGCTGACTGGGGGGCTGGATAATTCCAGTCTACTGATGTGGCAGAGAGGGTGTCTGTGTTGGCTTTAAAGCTGGGGAAGGGAAGCTGTGGTGAATTTTGGCTATGATGTTTAGGGAGCCTGTTCTCAAATGCAGAGAATCCTGCTAAGTCAGGGGAAAAATACATCCTGGGCAGAGAGTTTAATTTGTGTGTGCCCATCACCCAAAGGGCTGTCAAGGACTGGCTCCAGTTTAGGAGGAGAACCATGTCAGGAAAGCCAAAGGTCACTGATTTAAGGAACAGAATTGGGTGTTTACTTATTAGTAAAAAAAATTTTATTTTAAATGAGTAAAGCAACAGAGGAAAATCAGCCAGCCTTTAGGCCTAAGGGTGGGAAAGAAGCTCAGCTGGGATGTAAAAGAAAACACACAGCATCCAAGTGAATATTTTAAATGTTTATAAAATTTAAATAGGAAATGGGAAGTGGATCTCTGTAGACTTTACTATGGCCAGTGGGTAACTAAGGAAATAACCCATTTTCCCCTACTAATTTTTCCAGGTGATCTTAACTAGGTATAAAAGCCATCAAGAAAAACAAAAAGTGGCATCCCTAGCTACATAGGGGGAAAAAGCAAATAAAAGAAAGGCACTTCACACTTAAAGAGCTTTTTTCTAAAGAAAAGTAGTGTATGTGGTGGTTGGGGGTGTCAAAAAAGGCAAAGGGTGACAAGTACTTTTGAAAAATGATGGTATTATGGGCTGCTGCTAGTATTTAAAAAGACAGGGAATATAAGAGTTGAGCTGCAGAGAAAATGGCCCAAGGTTCTATTTTCAGCTTTCCCGCAGGTCAGAGGCACTAATGAGGGCTGTTGGGGTGGCAGGCACTCTTCCAGCTGAACTGGTTGTACAGCTTCTTGTACTAAAAGCAGAGACTGCAGGAGCCCTCCCAGAGCAGAAGCAGCAGGTAGAACAGCTGCCAGGACCCGCTTTCCTAAATAACTCGCTCTTTCTCTTTAACTTTTCAACTTGATGTCCATTAGGGGGAAATTTACCTGGTTGGATCGTTTAGGCTGAGTTATCGAGTTTCCATTTGGCCGAAGGCCGTGCGTCTACTAAGCATGCGAAGGTCTTCCCCTTAACTGAGCACTCAGAAGGCTCCTGCAGTGTGATGTTCACCAAGTGGTCCCGGGAGCCGTTTCAAGTCTTCTTTCTATATGGCAGGGAAGTCACCCATGCGATGACTTATAAGTTTCACTTGAAGCAGACTGTCTAAATCTATATTATGTTTGCTTGAGGCCAAGTTCTGGCTGGGTGTGTGTGTGGTGGGGTGGGGGTGGGGTGGGCTTTGCTTGTGTGGTATTTATTTTCTTTCTTCATGTCCTGGGACAACTTGCTGTATCCAGGTTAATTGCACATCTTGGTTGTTATTCTGGAAACCAGGCCATCCTGGCAGCCTCAGAAAGAGTCACCCTGGCTCTGAGGATTCGCACGAGTGCTTTGCTCCGGGGCACAGAGGCAAATGTCTTCAGAGGCATCTTCCTTCTGAGGCTTTCCAGTTGTTCTTGCTCATAGGGTTGACAAATCCTGTGGTTTTTTTTCCCCCTGCTGTCTTCAATAATATGCCATTCTCATCTTGAAAGGCAAGCAGTACATCATGTACCGGGTATGGCTATCAAGACCAGCAGATCACCTCTGCATCCCTGTCCCTTGGTGCCTGATGGTACCTGCACTTGAGAGGACTCATTCCACACCTCCTATGTAGCCATGAACTCAGCAACCATAACTCAGCAAACAACCTCAATGCATGGAGCTATTGTCACAGAGTCGCTGCCCCCAGGATGGAGAGCAAGACTAAAGTGGCAGGTGGGGGGAGAAAACCAAGATGGCGGCATAGGTAAACACCGGAAATTGCTGCCTCCCACAACAACTTTAAAAATACAACGAAAAGACAAAACGGACATCATCCAGAACTACAGGAGGGCTGGCTGAGTGGAAATTCTACAACTAGAAGGAAAGAGAAAAGCACACTGAGACTCAGAGGAGGTGTGGAAGTAAAGTGCAGAGGTACAGAGGCTCGAGCGTGCTCGGAAAGGGGCTGGCACCTGAGGACGTGGCTGTCTTTTTGAATCAGGAGGGATTCAAAAGCTCCCAACTGCTCTGAACTGCAGTTCCGGGAAGTCTCTGGGGACCCAGGACTCATACGGGGAGAAACTGGACTGTCTCGCAGCAGGCAGAACTCGGAACTTGAGGGCGGCTTTCCCTCAGAGGTGCTTGCAGCAATTACCGGGACACTGAGACTCGGGGCCCCTTAGGGCAGGACTGAGGATCAGCCATAGCTGCTTGCTCCGCCCTGTTGATTCCCTGAGACCCCGCCCCACCCAGGCTGTGGCAGAGGCTTTTGCATATGAATGCCCTGGCCCTTTGCAATCTGAAAATTACCTAACAAACTATAGCTGGGCCAGACAGACCTTCCAAGAGAAGGCCCAAGGCCCCACAGCAGCTTGCATTGCTTCACAGCTGGGCCTCATCTGGGCACCTCCAAACCCCAGAAAGGGGAATCTGCAGATCTCTTTGTAGCTCCTGCTGGGTAGCCTCAGGCAGAGGGTAAATTAGAACCTCCTTAGATCCAAGAGCCAGTGTACCCAGTGGTCAGAGTGGGCCCATCCAGATTACAACTCCTCAGATCCATAAGGGACACACTCAGGGGGCAGACTCAGTGAGCACCAAAGCCCCACTGAAGCAAGTCTTGCCCCAGAAGGGTGTCTTCAGCACAGAAGTTCTCCCACTGTAGTAGATACAGCTGATTCTCACAGCCAATTGGCCTGGAGGTCAATTCCTCCCAGTGATACCTACAACAATCAAGGCTTAACTATAACAAGACTGTGCACAAAGCCCACAAAGGTGTGCACCAAGAGTGTCCACCTCAGGTAACTGGGGAGGCTGAGCCACTGGGCCCTACAGGACACCTAGCACAAAAAGCCACTCTATCAACACAGGGAAGCATAAAAACTGCAGAGACAAAGAAACAGGACACAAATGACAGAAATGGAGGAAAGCAAACGATTGGATATAGAGTTCAAAACCACGGTTATAAGGTTTTTCAAGAATTTTCTGGAAACCGCCGATAAATTTAGTGAGACCCTGGAGGATATGAAAAAGACCAACTAGAAATTAAGCATACACTGACTGAAATAAAGAATAATATACAGAGGTCCAGCAGCAGACAAGAGGATCCCAAGAATCAAGTCAAAGATTTGAAATGCAAAGAAACAAAAAACACCCAACCAGAAAAGCAAAAAGAAAAAAGAATCCAAAAATATGAAGATAGTGTAAGGAGCCTCTGGGACAGCTTCAAGCGTACCAACATCCGAATTATAGGGGTGCCAGAAGAAGAGAGAGGGCAAGATATTGAAAACCTATTTGAAGAAATAATGACAGAAAACTTCCCCCACCTGGTGAAAGAAATAGACTTACACGTCCAGGAAGTGCAGAGAACCCCAAACAAAAGGAATCCAAAGAGGACCACACCAAGACACATCATAATTAAAATGCCAAGAGCAAAAGACAAAGAGAGAATCTTAAAAGCAGCAAGAGAAAGAAAGCCAGTTACCTACAAGGGAGTACCCATCCGACTGTCAGCTGATTTCTCAACAGAAACTATGCAGGCCAGAAGAGAGTGGCAAGAAATATTCAAAGTGATGAATAGCAAGAACCTACAACCAAGATTACTTTATACAGCAAAGCTATCATTCAGAATTGAAGGTCAGATAAAGAGCTTCACAGATAAGAAAAAGCTAAAGGAGTTCATCACCACCAAACCAGCATTATATGAAATGCTGAAAGGTATTCTTTAAGAAGAGGAAGAAGAAGAAAAAGGTAAAGATACAAATTATGAACAACAAATACACATCTATCAACAAGTGAATCTAAAAATCAAGTGAATAAATAATCTGATGAACAGAGTAAACTGGTGAATATAATAGAACCAGGGGCATGGAAAGGGAGTGGACTGACAATTCTTGGGTGGGCAAGGGGTGTGGGGGTGCAGGAAGAGACTGGACAAAAATCGTACACCTATGGATGAGGACAGTGGGAGGGGTAAGAGCAGAGGGTGGGGTGGGAACTGGGTGGAGGAGAGCTTTGGGGGTGGGGAAGAGGAACAACTGTAATAATCTGAACAATAAAGATTTAATTAAAAAAAAAATAAAGTGGCAGGTGGGAGGTGGGATGAAGCGCCTGCTGTTTTGAACTTGCTGTGATGACACCCAGCCCATGGGATTGCAGTGGAAGCTGTTTCATTAAGATATAATTGCCATATAACATCGTGTAAGTTTAAAGCACACAGGCGTGATGACTTGACACATATATTGCAACATGCTTTCACTTTTTAATATTGAAAAAATATTGCTTTTGTAATCACAAAACGTTATTTAAAAATAACAAGACCTATCTTTTGGGACAACAACAACGCAAAGGGCCCTGGGAACCAGTCAGCCCAGCTTTGTGACTATTCCCCCACTCCCACCCCCGCAGCCTGGGACTCCTCAGGGAGACCCCAGCAGAGACCATGATCTCACAACCATGAAACCCCACATTTTTCTTTTTGAGGCGCGGGTGAACAATTTAAAATCTGTCACAATGTAAGTGGGATGTGCAGTGACTTCCCACCGATGATGACTTTGGAGGCGTGGAGACTGTGGAGGGGGAGTTGCAGGGCGTGCTTGAGGGAAGAGGTGGGCTGTGGCTGTGCTGCCAGCCTGTTTCTGCTCGGGCCAGGCTTTGTTCTGGAAAGCATTTCTTTAAGCATCTTGATGGCTTTGCCTATCACTCTCGTCAACTCCTCAGGGGCAGGTTTGATCAGTGACATTTTTCCTTAGTCAATGCCTTCCCTGAGAAGAGTACTCTCTAAGAGGCAGACAGTTTTCCATGCAAACATTAAATGACACTACACTGAAATCATAGCCAGAAAGTTCTGTGTTCTAACCCATGAGTCCTTTCTCTGGGGTAGCTCAGAGATGCTGGATGACACCTCCTGGATATGCAAACGAATGGATGGTGGGGCAGCTGCTCTAATTGTGCTTTGGTGGTAAATTTAGGATGAGGAAAAACAAAAGCAAGAAGAACCAGAGAGAAAAGATGGCTTGCAGCCCAGCTGGCGTGGTTCAGTGGTTGAGCGTCAACCTATGAACCAGGAGGTTACTGTTTGACTCCAGGTCGGCATAAGCCTGATTGTGAGCTCGATCCCCAGTGTGGCGTGTGTAGGAGGCAGCCGATTAATGATTCTCTTTCATCATTGATGTCTCTCTCTCTCCTTCTCCTTTTCTCTCTGAAATCAATTTAAAAAAAGAAAAAAAGAAGAAGATGGCTTGCAGCACAGTGACTTCAGCCCTGATTTGCAGGGTCATATCTGCCCTGAGGGAGAGAGGGGGGAAGACCGAAAGCACACTTTGTTCCTTCGTCAAATTGGTTAAGGGCAAATTAGATAATCCGGCCTGTCTAGCTGAGTCCCAGCACCTAGAAGGACCAGGCCAGCAAACCTGCTCCCAGACGTGTGGATTATGGCCGTCATCTGCAGGTTATTACTCAGGGTGAGAATGATGTTTCTTACAGAATAGCCCTCTTTGTGAAAGGCTGCTTGTTGGCGTGCTTGGCAGACTTTTTCACCCTTTTGATGCACTGTTTAAATCGGTGAAAAACCTAAATGCATAATGAGTAGAACTACCAGGGGAAAACTGGTGTTTACCTCGGTTGTGGAGCATCATCCCTGGCACATTCCCTGGCAGTTCAGTGTGGGCAGCCAGGATCGTCCATCTCAGCACAGTGATATTAACCAACAGTGTTGGACTCCTTTTCACTATCGTGCTAAAATAATAAGGTGTCAAATGTAAGATAGTAAGATGTCAAATTAACCATATGATTTTTGTAGATCAATGTGGTGAAATGGCAGCAATTTTCATAGAACTCAAGCTAGTAAGTGGTCTTTCCCTTCACGGAGTTTAGACATGAGTTGGGAGACAGAAGTTTAACTTATCAATAGGGACATATGAATAAGACTTGGAATTCAGAAGCTTTTATTTTGAAGCCAGTAATGCATGTGGTGTTAGGAATACTGTAAGGTTTTTCCTGACTGCCTCCATGTAGGTGAATCCATTTCTCACTTGATGAACCATATGGTTCAATTTATAAGTCACAGGGGAAATCGACCCAATGACTATATGCAATTCAGTTTTATCTGAAAATGTTATTATCTGCCTCGACCACCCACGTTTTCCCCAAGAGTTGATTCTGCACATTTTCCAGAAATAGCCGCACCCTCACGTGACCAAGCTTTATGCTGGGGTAGAGATTTGGCGGAACGTGCTGAAGCTCTGAGGGCAATTCCTGCAGGAGAGTTAATATTTGAGCCGCTGCAGCGGATCTGGCACTAATATGCAGCTTCCCAAGCTCTGCCTCGGAGGACACAGGGCTCACTTGGAAAGCGCTGGCTGTGTTTCTTTTAACATCAGGCCCATTACTTTATTGTCACACCTTGTGACACCGGCTCAAGGTCTCCAGGGTCCAGGGAAAGTGACTGTTCCTTCCATCTGGATTTTATTCAGTCACATATCCTAGTTGAGTGGCTGTGGCCTGGCAAGTTCTTTTTCAGGTTCCAAAGAGATTAGCCCTGGATCATCAGGGGTTGTTGTTGTTGTTTTTAAGGCTTTGCTATTGGAATAATCATGATGTTTCTCAGATAGTTTTGGTCCTAACTGCTATTGAGTTTCTGATACAGAGCTGGACTGATATTCTCTCCTTGCTGGTGGTTCTCTACGCTCTAGGGTAAAGGAAAATCACAACTTTCCTGACATAGTTAAATAGAAAATCCACATTAGTCCAAACTATCCTGAGAGTCAGGCAACACAAGTTTGGGCCTCAGTTCTGAACTGGCTTTCTGTGTTATCTTGGCAAGTTCATTAACTTCTGGAAATATTAGTTTCTTCCTTGGAAAAATGAGGCCATTAAAGTAGATAATCTCCCAGTTACCATCTGATTCTAAAACAGTATGAGTCTATGTAAAACCTTGTATATCATTTGGCTCTATTTAAGTTATTCTATAATCCTTAGATATTCATTTTTTTTTTGTAACTAGTAAAAGAGAAGGTAGCTCAGAAATAGGAAGATTGGTAGGAAAATCCAGGTTTTAAAATGTTTATGGTAACTGAGTTATATGGAAATAATTTAAATTTGACTATTTTTAAAGATATTTTCATCTTTATAAGAAAATGTTATATGCCCTGACCAGTGTGGCTCAGTTGGTTGGGCGTTGTCCCGTGCACCAAAAGGTTGCCGATTTGATTCCTAGTCAGGCACATGCCCAGGTGGTGGGCTCCATCCCCTGTAGAGGGCATGCAGGAGGCACCTAATAGATGTTCCACTCTCACATTAATGTTTTTCTCTCTCTAAATATTAATAAAAATGTTTTAAAAAAGAAAATGCTAGGATAAGAAGGTTCTGGAGATTCTGGAGGGTTGCTGCTGATATCTAAAATTTCTCATTCCTTTATACATCTGATGCTTGGAATTCATGCAAACAGAAGGAGTCATTTGTGTTGGAATAAGTTCCTGGTCACCTTAATGTTCCTTTTTGTGCAGACTGATGAGGTGCCTATGGTACTGTCTTAAATAAGAGCTGAGCATGGAGGCAGAAGAATGGCATTTTCAGAATTTTTGTCACTAATTTAGGTTTAGGGCTGATGTTAACTGGGATATTTCAGTTTGTCATCTTGGACATCAGGCATCAATCAGTGCCAGGGCCGATTGTGAAGTTGGGGCTTGAGCAATGGGGATTCGTTCTGCAGTGAAATCTGGGTTTGAGCGTCCTTGCTGGTGACATCCTGCCACCTTGTGGCCAGCTGTGGACTTTAGCATCGTGCATTGTCCCTAAGTGCGCAGGCTGCTCTGGGCTGAGCCTGGTGGAGAAGTAGTCTGTGACGGGCATTTCCAGGCCCGGAGATTCTGTGGGCTCTATTCACTACAGACTCTTCCACTGATCATCAAATGTTTGCATTGTCCCCTCTCTGCAGAGGAGAGCCAATAATCCTTTCCTTGTTTAACAGTGCTCCCATAGCTGATGGGATGGCAGAAATAGAGGAAGGTTAATGTTGCAAATGTCTGACCTTGGTTCTGCTCCTAAGCCGATTCTTGCTTCGGGTAAGCCCAGATCTGGAGTTGAGGGGTGAGGTTCTTCCTGGTTCAGTCTTGGGAAGACCGACTCACCTCTCTGTCCTCAACTGATAGTTACAGCATGTTACCAGGGTTACTGCATGTCTGCACTGCATATCACAGCATCTGCCTGTGGTAGGTACTATCTTTATTCTCATTTTATAGGATTATTGAGGGTCAGAGACATTCTGTAACTTGTCCAAGGTCACGGAGGTGATATGTGTTAGAACTGAGATCCAAGGCCCAGTGACGTGAGCCCCCACTATTAACCCCTGTCCTGTGTCTGTGAAAAAATGTAAAAACACCCACTTTACTGCACACAAGGAAGCTGCATATGCAACTAACGTGTTTTGTATTGAAAAAGATCTACCCAGACATTTTAAAAGTTACCATTGTTACTATTGTTATGCATGCTGTTGAGATTGTTGCCAATTAGGCAAAATATTTCCATTTCCTAAATGGAAGAGAACAGCGACTTCTTGGAGAGAAATATCCAGATGATTTAAAAGTTATTTGCAGTTGCTATTACTGATGTTCTCTAATTTTCTCATTGGCTATAAAATTTCAAACAAAGCTGATCCTAATAAGAGATTCCTTTTGGAAATGAATTGAATATATGAATGAAAAGATGACTTTGGACCACTGCGGGTAACAACTAGACCAGAGTGATGAAGTTTTGAGGTTTGGGCCTGTAGCTAGGTGAATCATGCAGTTTGTTTGGTAGACAAATATCCTTCAAAGAGTGTGACTCTTGTGGTGCCATGGGATGGAAGGACATGACAAAAAGAATCCAGAATAGTGAAAAGTTTGGGTGTTACTTACTAGAATTATTGTTTTGTCATGAGACTTTCAGGTTATATAGCTACCCTAGAGCAATAATTTTCAAACTCTATGGAAGACCATAGGGACATTGTTAAAATTGCAGCTACCTGGGACCCATCCCCGGAGATTCTAATTCGATAGTTTGGGGCCAGCATTTTGACAAATACTGGACTGGAGGATGCCCATTGCTCAAAGTTTAACATTCCTGAATGGAGTTAATTAAATTTCTGTTTTTTCAAAAGAGAACATGTCATTAAAAAATACAGAATTTGTTCACTTAGTAAATTATATAAATGTTTGACCTCTATGCTGTACACTGAAAACTACTAAAACATTAAATACGAACTGTAATAAAAATAGTTAAAAAACAAAACAAAAAAGTATAGAAACATTAAAAGAAAAACACACACACACCAGAATTTGCTTTAAATACTAAATTGTCTAGGTTTCTGAAGGGTCCAGTTCTCCTCCCCCTCCCAATCTCTTTTGTGAAGCATGACCCTCAGACCCATTGCATACAATTGAATTCTTGCCTAAATGTTAATGATTTGACCAGGGGCTTTTAGCACTCTCTTGCAACTCTGGGCAATGTGCATGGCGGAATCATCCTTAGGTTCCTCCTCACCATGGCAACCAGTGCACACTGATCTCTGTCCGTTTCCAGGCTGACAACTCTACAGGCTCACCTGAGTCATAGCAGCAGGAGAAAGCTGCAGCTGGCTTTGGTGGTCCAAATGTCCTGGAAACAGGGCTTTCAATCTCAGGCCCTGACTTCCTCTCTGCAGTTTCTGGGTAAGAAGCTGTTTGGACTCTGGGAATTGGGGGCCTGAGAGAAAGAGGGTCAGAGGGGGATTCTGGGACATGAGAGAAATTGGTGGCAGATAGGTGTAAATTGGAGCTGTCAGCTGGATCAGCAGGAAATAAGAAGTATGAATCTCAGGGGAAGGGAATGAATCACAGTTCACAAAGACAGCTTGAAATTTAGGCCAGGAGGTGAATTATAAGTTTTTCACTCTACGTGAAATATCAAGACACAAGGAAAACCCATCACCCTTTGCCTTTGAGTGTTTGTGGGGGGTGGGGGAGGTGTGGTAAAATTAGAATTGGAGAGAAGGATGATAGCCTTGAGTTTCTCCCAACATTTTAATATAAAAAAATGTTCAAACATATAGCAAACTTGAAAGAATTTAGAGTGAAACATACTAGTTAGATTCTACCATTAATATTTTTTAACTACTTGATCACATTTTATCCATCTGTATATCTCTCTGTTCCTCCATCAATATATCTTATTTTTTTGGATAGCTTTGATTTTAATATTCTGATTATTTTCTTCTTTCTTTCCGTCCAATTCTGGCATTTATTCCCCTCCTTTTATTTGTTCTCATTCATCTATAGCCATCATCTTTAATGATACAGCAAAGAATATGATGATGATAAAAATAATTATCATTTATTGAACATATACTATATGATAAGCATAGTGCTAGCCACTTTTCTTATATTATTATCTCATTATTTGTCAGAATGAGAAAGAGGTAAAATTATCCCTCTTTTAATGATAAGGAAATGGAGTCTTAGAGATGAATGGCTAAACTAGAATTCAAGTCTGGTCTTACCTGACATGTTGCCTTGGCAGACCAGTTTCAGGGGGAATAACAGCCCTTGAGGTTCACTTTCAAACTGAATTAGTGAAAAAATTCACTAAAATAATCTCAAACCTCTTATCCAGATCATTGATGACCATTTTTCACACGTAAACATGTCTTTAGTTCAGATCTAGTGGAAAGGCTATCCTTGGCTGGGAACCCTCTGGGTACCTGCTTTTCTTTGCACAAGAGTGAAGTAGACGACATTTCCTTCTCTTTGTCATCATTGCTGAAATTTATCGAATTTTTCTATGGACTGAACATTCCACATTTATTTAATTTTTAAGGCTAATTCTCTGGGTTAGATATGATAATCTCCATTTTAGATATTATAAGGAAGAAAAAGGATCTTTTCTTCTACCCTGTTAGGTTCTGGGACTGGGGCCCACAGATTAAATTAACAAAAGAGATTAACAAAAGAAACAGTTTATATTACATGCACATGGGGGCTCCCTAAGAAAGAAGTGAAAACCCAAAGAAGTGGTTAGATGTGGAGGCTCATATCCCATTCTAACAAAGATTGTGAAATAACAAGACAAAGGGAGTGGGTAGGTTGTAGGAAGTGAACTGTGCTTCTAGGCACAGTAAATTATGGGAAGGTAAATATACGGGAGAAACTAATGAAAGAAAAGGGGAAACATCCATAGTGGCCAGCCATGGGAGGCAGGTTAAATTATAGTGAAGTCATATAACGGAATGCTTTGCAGCCATTTAAAAATAATGTACAAGAATATTTAACAACATGCAAAAGTGTTCATGATACATCGGAGGTCGGGGGGAAGCTGGCCTCAAAATATATCTCAATGGTGTTACACACACACACACACCACACACACACACACACACACACGTGCACATTAAATGACTATACATTACAGATTACTAGCACTAGTTATGCTTTTGTAATGGGGTACGGGGAAGTTTTAACTTTCTCCTTAACATTATGAATATTTTTCTACAACCAAGGATTGATTACGTTTGCAATGAAGCATCTTATAAAAGTGGTAGAGACAGAATGCCTCTGAGTGCCTTTCCCAATCCAGTTACAGCGGCTGACGCAGGGAGTCACCCCTAGAACAGGGATCTCTGCCTTGTCCTCCCAGGGCCATCCGGGCTCTGGCCAGTTGCTGCGGGAACTATCTGGATCTCTGCTCTGTTCCTCACCTCAGGGTAAATACCTAAACCCTGAATACAATTCTCCTCAAACGCATTCCTGATATTATTGGTAAGAAGGAAGAGAGAGTATTTTAGAAATTCATGTTACTTTCAGGTCATCTAGAAGGCCAGTTTCAGATGAAATTTTGACTGAAACCTTTCTGAATACTTCAGTAACTTTTGAGAAAGAAGTTTTTTGAGTGTCCAACTGCAGCCTCCTGTAGGCACTTGGCTACTTTTGAGAATTCCAGAGTCTGTTGCTATGGAAACAATAGTCAAGTCACACTGACAGGAGAACTCCTGAGCCCCCAAGAACATTGAGTTTCCTTCTGTTCGAGAATTAGTCTTTTGTTTCACACAGGTGCTTTTAAGAACTGGCCAGCCATTCTCATAAATGGGATTACATTTTTTGTAGCTCCTAAGTAACAAAATTTTCAGCTGATGGATGCTTTTGTATCTTGCGAGCTGCTGGAGCCAAAATATTAAATGATCAGAGCTCATCTTGCGTGCACGCCAGGGTTGCCCACAATATTTTCAAACTATAAACTGCTTTCTTACATTATTACTTGTATTTTTAAAAATTCAAGTTTCTGCACTACAGCCCTATGACATCAAATGCTAATGTAAAGTAGATCTATTGGAGATTTAGAAAAGCCAAGTGAATTTTCTCAAAACACAGTAGAGTGGAAACACCATTATGTCCTGTGTAGGGACAGATTAATCACCACTCTTTTTAACCAAGAATGACTGTACAGGTACTCCAGCTTCCCTGTTATTCTCTTTCAAGGCTCAGTTATCACTGACCTTCCAGTTTGTGGCCCGAAGCCAGTGATCTTGAAAATACCTTTGAAAAACAACATGTGAGTAAAGAGATTCAGCTTGATGATGAGGGAGAGAAAGGGCATTAAGGAGCAAACCCCAATGTGGGCAAGCCACATCTTTTTTACCTTTCAATTCACATTTCCTAAACTTCAGATATTCTGAAACACCTAAGCAAAGTGTGGTAAATAGAAGTTATTTTCAAAAAATAATTTTGCAAAAACTGAAAATAACCTAAATGTTCATTAAGAGTAGAATGGATACATAAATGGTGTCATATTCATACAAGGAAATAATACTCAGCAATAAAAGCAGAAAGACCTGCTGGATAAAATTTGAATACACTGTGCTGACTGAGAAAAGCAAGAGTCAGAAGAGCATGTGCTGTATGATTGCATTTATATGAAGTTCCATCTGATCTTCCAGAGCTAATCTCTAGGGGAAAGAAAATGAATGAGGCTAAACTGGGAGGACAGGGCGAGATTGACTGGGAAAGAGGCACCCGGGAACTTTCTAAAATAGTGCTTCTCAACCTTGGCTGCACATTAGAATCACCTGGGAATCTTTTTAAAATCCTGATTTCTGGGCCTCATCCTCCAGAACTGCTGTTGCTTTGTTACTAATGTTGTGGCCCAGAATTTCCGGAGGATGAGGCCCAGAAATCAGGATTTTAAAAAGATTCCCAGGTGATTCTAATGTGCAGCCACGGTTGAGAACGACTGTTCTAAAATCAAGGAAATGCAATCCATCTCGACTGGGGTGAAGTCACATACATGGGTGTATACATTTGTCAAAAATCATCAGGCTGTACACTTCAATTCTGTGTAGTTGCTTATATGTTATACCTCAATGAAAAAAAAGTGTATTATATAGTCTTTCTCTGTGAGGCATGCTTCTAAGTGCTTTACATTGAATTAACTTATTTAATTATCACAAAAATATGGGAGAGAAGATATGTTTATTTGCATTTTACAGATGGCGACACTGAGATAGGTAGAGAGGTTATATCAAAGGTAAAGGGGCCAGGATTTGAACACTGGTAGTTCCACTCCAGAGCCGAAATCTTAGCTGCTGAAGTAGCAACCAGCTGGTTGTTTTCCATTCCTTGAAAGAGCTTTTCCAAATGTGATAGCAGGACAATGGCTCAGATAAGCAGAAGGAATCTGGTTAAGGGTAAATACTCGTATTCATGCTAGGTGTTGGGATGTTTTTAATGATTCCATTTAGCTTCAACAAAGACAACACTACTAAATTGCAGGCTGGCCTTGCAGATAGATGATCAGGAAGGCCAGTCTCCTGAACTTTGTTTGCTAATTACTGTACAGCACAGTTCATGTAGGACAAGCCAAACCCTGTGCCTGGCATTACCAAGAGATGGAAGGTGAAGTGCTTCAGGCTTTGAGCTTGAAAGAAGACTCACCTGTGCTCTCTTCGGCAGCACACATACTAAAATTGGAACGATACAGAGAAGATTAGCAAGGCCCCTGTGCAAGGATGAGATGCAAATTTGTGAAATGTTCCATATTTAAAAATAAAGACGACTCACCACTCCAGTTTGCTAGTTACCACTTATTGTATTGTTTATTATACAGAGAAAAATTAGCAGCGACACCAAAGTATTAACTGTGGCTGACTTATGGTAGGAATGAGATTGAAGTGGGAGGCAATTTCCAACTTCTCACTTGCATAGCCTTTGCAATTTTTATGAGTGTGTAATTTTGATGAGATTTTTAAGAGTTTTCAACAGTTATCTAATCAACTGCCTGCTTATGTGAAGGTTAGCCATTTTGCAATCTTCATTTATTCATTGAATAAACGTTTACCAAATGTCTACTAGATGCCAGATCCTAGGTACTAGAGATACATAGGAATTAGTAGTCTCGTGGTCAGACAGACATGTGCGTAAACAATCAAACAACGAGGTGGTTACTCTGCAGTTGCAGGGATTTAGATTAGACCAGGGATACTGCCCAACTCTGCTGTTAGCCATGGGTTTGGTGGCTCTACTTGTCTGGGGGCAGGGAGTAGGGGGGCTGAGGGGAGTTGAAACATTTCTGAATGATGTAGGGTTCTACAATTCTCTTATCTAATCTATTAAAAGAGAAACAATGCAAATTGACTGCACCTCTGTTATGCCCCAAGCCATGCCCACCAGCCATTCAGAGCGACTATATGCAAATTAACCCAACCAAGATGGCAGCTGGCAGCATAGAGCTGGAGCAAGCAGGCGGCTTGGTTGCCCTGGCGATGGAGGAAGCCAAGCTCTGAATGGCTGGTGGGCGTGGCTTGGGGCATAGCAGAGGTGCAGTCAATTTGCATGTTTCTCTTTTAATAGATTAGATAAGAGAATTGTAGAACCCTTCATTATTCAGAAATGTTTCAACTCCCCTCTGCCTGCCCTGCCTGGCTGTGGCCTCTGCTCAAAGCAACAAAGTTTCAATTATAGAAGAAAAATAAATCCCAGATACTTGCTTCCAGCCAGCCTCCACTGGGAGCTTGGGTGGCTGGGGGCGGTGGCCAGCCTGTAGACAGCCATCAGCCCCATCACCCAGGCTGGCCACACCCTCATGGGGTGAGGGTCCCCGCTGGGGGGCTTGACCAGCCTGCAAACAGCCATCAGCCCCTTACCCAGACTGGCCAGGCCCCCCAGTGGGGACCCCTACCCTGAAGGGGGTGTGGCTAGCCTGCAAACAGCCATCAGCCCCTCACCCAGGCTGGCCAGGCACCCCAGTGCGGACCCCCACTCTGATCCGGGACACCCTTTGGGGCAAACCAGCCGGCCCCCACCCATGCACCAGGCCTCTATCCTATATAATATAAGGGTAATATTCAAACTGACCCTAACAGCAGGGAATGACTGGCCACTATGATACACACTGACCACCAGGGGGCAGATGCTCAATGCAGGAGCTGCCCCCTGGTGGTCAGTGTGCTCCCACAGGGCGAGCTCTGCTCAGCCACAAGCCAGGCTGATGGCTGTGAGTACAGCAGTTGTGGTGGGAGCCTCTCCTGCCTCCTCAGCAGTGCTAAGGATGTCTGACTGCAGCTTAGGCCTGCTCCCCGCTGGCAAGTGGACATCCCCCGAGGGCTCCCGGGCTGCCAGAGGGATGTCTGACTGCCAGCTTAGGCCCAATTCCCCACGGGTCCCAGACTGCGAGAGGGAACAGGCCGGGCTGAGGGACGCCCCCCCGAGTGCACAAATTTTTGTGCACTGGGCCTCTAGTTTTATGAATATTACCAGAAGCATGTTTGTACATGGAAGATGTAGGGCTGATTTTACATGTTAACATGGCTTGTAAGACATACATTTTATTACAATCCTGGTTTCTCATGGTCAAGTAGTTGCTGTCAGTTCTAGGAGAACTAAATCTTAAGGTTGTAATTTGAATGCTTTCCTCCATTGCATGGCTACTGGCTATATCCTCCTCAACATCAGTCACTGTTTTCCCATTTTGCAAAAGATATAATGGGTAAGAGGGGCTGACTTGGTGCAGATTCATTGTTTATTTTTTAGAGTCTTTTGAAATGAAAATGCCAAGGAAACCCACTAATGACCACAGTTGAAAATACTCACTGTACATCCAGGAGACAGTCATATTGCTTTGTGATATAAAGGCAAACAATTGTTACAAGCTTGTGCTGTCCTTAGACCCAGAAAAAGAATTGGTAAATGTACACTTTCCTTCCTGCTTGAGCTTACAACAAAATTTTTTTTTTTTATAAATAAGTAACGGGTTGTAGAAAGTAGCTATTCTCAGGGCCAGGTGGTTCATTAGCACCATATGGCGTGCCTGTACCAGACATCTCTTTCTTAAGTCCTATGTTCCTGCTGTTTAAAATGTGAATGATTGCCTCCCCTTTCCCACTCCAGGACATTCAGGGGAGCTTAATCCTTCCTGGCACACTGTGTCCTTCAGCACCTTCTTTAAAAGCATGCCTATTTGTAATTGTTCTGTAATCGGAAGTCAGCTTCACTGGACAAGTGCACGTCTTAAGCCCTTCACAGTAGCCTGTCAGCCTAAATAAACCACAGAAATATAAAAACAATTCGTTGGGAGTTTTTGCAAAATGAATGCATGTTAGTAATCAGTGTAGTTGCAGAGACTTTGCCACTCAGGTCTAACTGCTTGGATATGCTGACTCTACCAATGGGGGTTAGGGGGAACCAAAGAAAATTCTCCATGGTCCATGATTCCAATTTATTTTTGGCTGAGGCCCTAAGGCTTCTATAGGGTCAGAAAATTTGTTTATAACCATAGTTTCTGCATTGGGGAAAGAAATGCCATTTCTGCCCCTTCTCCTTTTGCAAACCAATGGAAAACAATTAGGAGAATAATAGGCAGTAGAGAGAACTTCCATCTTTATTGAAATTAGGAGACATTCATATCTGGACTTCTAATACTGTGTTTGAAAAGGGCTTTCTGATTAGTGAAAACTGTCAGTGTAAACACAGACTCAGAGATAAGGCCAGGGGCTTCAAATTTCGTGGGCCGACAAGGCAGAGTGCAGAGTTTTTCAAAATATAGGGTGCCCCAAAAAGTGTATACACACACTTTGAATAATTATAAAGCAGTGTCTATTAAAACACATTTTGTTTTCAAAATTGAGCTGTCAGGTGTTAAAGTATGTATATATTTTTGGGGGACACCCTATAGATATCACAGCTTTGGCTTAAAAAAGGTCCAGGTACCTAGGCTGACAGCCACAAGTTGTCAGCTCTGAGTGACCTCAGAGAACAACTGAGCAAGCACATAGGAAACACATGGACATACCATCTTAGGACACTGGGGGGCGGGGTGAAGGATAAACTGGGGTGTGTGCAAACATCCCTTTAGCTTCTATGTCTGCTAAAGAAGAGTGAAGATGCCCTGGCTGCTTTAGCTTAATGGCTAGAGCATTGGCCTGTGGACTGGAGTGTCCTGGGTTTGATTCCGGTCAAGGACACATGCCTGGGTTGTGGGCTCAGTCCCTAGTAGGGGGCGGGCAGGAGGCAGCCAATCAATGATTCTCTCTCATCATTGATGTTTCTATCTCTCTCTGTTTCTCCCTTCCTCTCTGAAATCAATAAAAATATATTTAAGAAGAAAGTGTATAGACTTATCATGCACCAAAAACCTCCATTAAGAGGTTTCACTGGGAACATGTAGTTTGCTATCTCATTTATGTAGAATTGTATGCACACACATACACACAAACAGTGGTGGGAAGGGAAGGATAGAGCTAGAATTATACATAATGACTTATAGGAATTTGCAAGGTTATATTACCAAGTGAAAAGAAGTTGAAGGTGATATGTAAATTGACTCATTCTATTTGTGTAGAACCAACGTTCTTACATGTTTGGAGAAAGGTGCGTATGGCAGTCAATTAACAATATTAGTCTCAGGGGTATGGTACTGGAAAGAGCTGGAGTCAACAGGGTGAGGAGAAAGGTGTGTGTGTATTCAGATAGTCCCAAACTTATGATTTTTAAACTTTATAATGGTGTGAAAGCAAATTACATTCAGTAGAAACTATCCTGCAAATTTTGAATTTTGACCTTTTCCTGAGCTAGTAATATATGTTAAGATACTCTCTCTTGATGCTGGGCAGTGATAGTGAACCACAGCTCCTGGTCAGTCACACAATCTCAAGGGTAAACAACTGATACTCTACAGTATACTGTGTTGCTAGCATTTTTAGATACTGTGTTTTGTATTTTTCCATCCTATCATGTCTACAAAATACCCGTCTGTGTCTTCTAGTTCTGGCGAGAAGGGGAAGGCAATTACTCTTGTGATGAAACTCAAGATGATTGTCCAACTGTAGGCTAATGTAGGTGTTCTAAGCACGTTTATGGTAGGCTAAGCTAAGCTATGATGTTTAGGTTAGGTGTATTAAATGGATTTTTGACTTACATTTTCAACTTCTAATGAGTTTATTGGGATGTAACACCATTGTAACATCATCATTTAAAAATTATATAATTTTAAAATTGGTATTACTTTTTATAATTTGAAAAAGAAAAATGCTTAACAAAAAACAGGGCAGTAATTGTTTTTCTTGAAGTAATAATTTTAAAAAAGAGCTCAGAGAAGAGCTAAGAGCTACAAACATCCAAGAAATAGTAATGGTAACAGACATAATTTGAAAAGTAGTTGGTCAGAGAGAGACACTAGAAGCATCAAAGAGATTCTTTAAAATAAAGCAGAATATAAAAAAATGCAGCGTTAAAAAGGGAGAGAAAAATAATAGCCATAGCAGACAAAGGAGAACCAATATATGAATAATTGGCCTCCATGATACACTAAGCCAAAGGCTTTTATGAAAGCTGACACCAGAACATAAGAACAGAGGGAAAAGACATATAAATATGTTTCCATAAAAAAAAAAGTCTATATACCAAAAGGGCACATTGAGTTCCAAAAAAAATTTTGATACAAATGATTAATAACTAGAAATATCCTGGTATATTATGCTTCTGACATAAAGAGTTCTTTGGGTATTTAGCTTGCTTCTTCACCACCACCACCAACACCAGCACAAAAGAAAATCAACTATTTACACATAGATTTAAAAAAATTACTCTTGTACATTAACAAAAAGAAAAATATAAATAAATTACTTAAGGTATTTCAAAACCTTTTTTACATTCATTTTCTGTGAGTCCAGACCTTAGTGTTTGTGTTTTCTCATTCAAAATGGTCTTTACGGCATGAAGAGCACTTGTGATGGCCCGGCTGGTGTGGCTCAGTGGTTGAGCATTGACCAGGAACCAAGAGGTCACAGTTTGATTCCCAGCCAGGACATATGCTGGGTTCACTCCTGTTCTTCTTTCGAATTAAAGCTGATTCCATGATGGACGTATCGATCTGTGGAGAATAGCTTTTTTTCTCTCTCTCCAAAGTAGAAAATTCAGCACCCGTACTTAGAGTTCTGTTGGAGAAGTAACTGAACTCAGAATGCATCAGGGATCCAACTGCAGTTCAGTGATGATGGATTCAACAATTGGCAGCAGTTCTTCAGAGAATACAGGCTGTGGTTTCCTCCTGGGATGACCTTGCCTGGACCGCTGACAACAGTGCTAGTGGAAAGTGGAATGAAACAGTTAGTTGAGCCTTAGAAAACAGAAACAGTAGATGAGCAAAAGATGACACATCAGAAAAAAGCATAGGGGAGGAAGCTGATTTCCTCCCTCACATTCTGTTTAGGGTTAGGTTAAAGGCAGAGTCCCCGGAGAATTAGTTTTGGCTCTCAAATCCTATTTGGCCTCAAGGATTTTCCCTATTTCCTCCAGAATAAACAAAGGGAGAATCAAATCAATCCTTATAGAACACTTACATATTAAGAAGGGCAGATGGGTGGGGATATTGGTTTTGTAAACAGAAACTGTAGAGGACGGGGGTGGCCAGCATGGGCCACTGGTGGCCTCTCATTCCCTGTAGTTCATCACCACGTTGTCAGGATAACCTGTGCTGCATGCCCTCCTTCAAAGGGAGGCAGTACCTAGTAATGAAACTAGGATACTAGTTAAGGGCGTGGGTCCTGTGGCAGAAAGACCCAATTTTTCTTAGGTCTTTCTGTCTTGATTGTGCATGAACTCATTTTTCTTAGGCAAGTGACATAGCCTCTCTAAGACTGATTTCATCCAATGCTTACCTACCCAAGCAAGGGTGGCCTAACTTAAACAGTGGTTTCGAAGTTCAAGTGAACTAATTCAGACACGGGGCCTAATACACAGCTGGGGGCATATAAAATGCTTGAGCAGCACTGTTTAATATTATGATTCCTAGCCTTAGCTGAGAAAAGTCATAGTGAAAGGGGGTTAGAATTGTCACACACATTCTTATATTTAAATAAAGCTAAGAGTTATGAAGATATAAAAATAAGTGAATGGGGTCTATAACGGATATAAAGTAGTAATAATCAAGAATACAATACCTGCTCAATAGAGTCTGGCAACAAGATCCCACATAGGTTGTGTTTCTAGGTAAACTGTAGTTGAAGACTTTCTCTAAAATGTAGTGACAGTTGACATCTACAGGAGTGCCAGAGAGAATGCCTGGAAGTGGAACAGATGCCATTCAGTGTATTAACAAAGCCTCTGAACTCTCCTTCAGTTCTTAGCTTCTCCATCGCCCCCCACACATTTCACTTTACAACATGCTTACAGGCAGCTCTGCCTCTCAACTCTCTGCAGCAGCATATGCTGCATATGCAGGTTGGAAGCTCTGTCCCCCTGAAAGCTGCCATCCTATGGGCACAGGCAGACAGGACACAGAGGACAGGATGTGGTACCTGCAACACAGGCTGTCATGAAGCAGGCTGTGGTCCCTGAAATCAGAGCTCTCATTGCCCCTGAGATGATGTCATCCTTTCTGGAAGGAGCCATGGATGCTGGGAAACAGAAGCAAGAATTAGAGATTATTGTCGAGACTATTGAGTAGAATTCCAAATTCCCAGCCTTTGAGAATTGTTCTGGGGTGGGGTCTCAGGTCAGCTAACTTAAAAAACAAAAAACAAAACAAAACAGAAAGCTAAGCTGGAAAATTCAAGATTCAAGAACTTAGTGATGAGCTCCACAATCAAAGTCCTCTGGTGTGTGAGGAAGGGACTAAGTTTGTCCACAAAGAAACAAGTCCTCAGTTCATCCAGAAGGCTCCTGGTATGTTGGGGGCATGGCAAGGCAATTGCATTGCAATGATGCATTCCAAATATTTGCCATCCATTCATCATTATCATCTACTTCTATGCCCATGAGAGAAATCACAATTTAATCATAGCATTTTCCCACTGAACTTCCACTGAACCCTTGCATCCTTCTTCAGGTGGCCATTATGAATCTCTGGGAACTGGCATGCAAAGTGAAACCTAGGTGTCAGCCTCAGGTGGAAA
Organism: Myotis nattereri; assembly: GCF_964212035.1. Taxonomy (NCBI): domain Eukaryota; kingdom Metazoa; phylum Chordata; class Mammalia; order Chiroptera; family Vespertilionidae; genus Myotis; species Myotis nattereri. The sequence goes on from NC_138087.1 coordinate 50,056,220, forward strand.
AGAACCTGTCCATTGGAGCAAATTCTTGCTCAAGTCAGCTTGGGTATACACAGCAAAACTGCACTGCAGAGCAGGGATAAAAAATAGACTCCAAAAGATTTATTGCTTTACAGGGCTTTTTTTTTTTTTTTTTTCCTAACACGAATCATGTCACAGAGCAAAATGGAGAGCTGAAGCATGTTTACATCACATCTATTGTTGAATAATATTCTTTCCACTTACTGAGTGCGCCAATTGCTATTCCTAGGGAACTGATATTGGCAAAGCCACAGAGAGCATAAGTGGCAATGGTCTCCGAACGAATCTGTAAATAAGCATAAACACACAAGTGTATATAAGGTGTGACCCAGCTTATAAATATGACATCCTAACCAGGTTTCCTAGTGTGACTATGGAAACAGTATTGACAACTAAATGTGCAATGCATGGTGTCCAACACTTGTTGCTTCCTAGACACTTTTTTCCATCTCCCCTTGAATTTTGAGGAAGGGAAAAGAGACTATGTGGATTCAGAGACTCTATAAAAGACTTGAGGTTTGCCCAGGCTGGTGTAGCTCAGTTGGTTGAGCACCATCCCATGCACTGAAAGGTAGCCAGTTCGATTCCAGGTCAGGGCACTTAACCAGGTTGTGGGTTTGATCCCTGGTCAGGGTGTGTATGGGAGGCAACCGATCAATGTTTCTCTCTCACATCAATATTTTCTCTCTCTAAAAATCAATAAAAAAGAGATTTTAAAAAGTTGTTTAAGAAAAAAAAAATTGACGTTGGTGGTCTTGGCCTCTACAAATTGCTACTTTCTGCTTACAATGATAGCTTCTAACATCAATATGACCAGGCCACCTATTATAATGTGCCAGGCACAGTACTAACTACTAAAGATACAAAATTGGTCCCAGAAAATATCCACATTACATTTATTTGACAAAGGACTTATTCAGAATGTATAAAGAACTGTTATAGCTCATTAGTAAGAAGACAAGCACCCAATTAAAAAAAACAGATAGATTTCACAAAAGACATATGAATGGCCAATAAGCACATGAGAAGATGCTCATCCTTACTCACCAGGAAATGCAAATTAAAACAATGAGATACCACCGAGTCTACTCAAATGGCTAAAAAGGTGGACAATAGCAAATGTTGGCAAAGATGTGGAACAATTGGAGCTCTTGTACATCATTGGTGGGAGCATAAGCTGACATAGCCTGTTTGTAAAATACAAATGTACTCGGCAGTTTCTTATCAAGTAACATTGCTGTGTCACCAGAAATCCCACTCCTAGGAATTTTCCCAGGATAAGTAAATATGTATGCCCACAAGAAAACTGTATATGAATACCTGTAGTAGCTTTATTCATAACACCCCCAAGCTGGAAATAACTCAAATGTCCTTCAACAGGCAGATGGACAAACAAATTGTGGCTATCCATAAAATAGAATACTACTCTGCAATAAAAAGGAAAATAACTAATATATGCAACAACATGAATGCTAAGTGAATCTATTTATATGAAATTCTAAAATAAGCAAAAGTAATCAATAGTGAAAGAAAGGTCCTTGCTGCCCGGGACTGGTGAGGAGGGTTGTTGACTACAGTGGGACGTGGGACACTTTCTAGGTGTGATGGAAATGTTCTATATCTTGCTTGTGGTCATGGTTACACAGGGCACACATTTGTCAAAACTCATGTACACCCAAAACGGGCCTTTTGGTATGTAAACTATATTTCAGTAAAAAGAATGAGTTAAAATGAATTCTACGAGGCAAGAGGAAGCTCAGAGATACCTCAGGAGTTCCTCTCAGTATGCGCGTGGTGTGTGCTTGCTTTCCTTTCTTTGTTCCTCAGCTCTGAACATCCCATGGGAATATTAGGTGCCTGCTTAGAAGGGGGAGAGTGAACAGTCCTTCTCACAGGGCAGTGAGATGATGGAAGGTGAATTTGTAAAACCATGAACATGGCCCTCCGCCTCTATTCTGATAGTCAAGAGGTATTGCTCTGGCCAGATAATTCTTTCTCAGACTGAGGGTCCTACTGTAGGAAGGAGGCTCAGAGATTCAGTGGACTTTGTTGTTCACCAAAGGTATACCCCATCTGGTAAAGGCACCCCCAACAAGGAGGCAATGATTTTCTATTCCAAAATCCTGAAAAATCTATGATTTGGTTCAAAGAACAAACAAGGCCAATGCTACATTCAAAGTGGTGGTGCCTTTTCCCCCCTTTTCACTCACTAGATTTTTAAAAATATGTATGTTTTCATTGATGAGAGAGAGAGAGAGAGAGAGAGAGAGAGAGAGAGAGAGAGACATCAAACAGTTGTCTCCTGCATGCACCCCAACTGCAGGATTAAGCCTGCAACTCGGGCTTGTGCTCTGACTGGGAATTGAACCAGCGACCTTTTTTTTTTTTTTTAAATATATTTTATTGATTTTTTACAGAGAGAAAGGGAGAGGGATAGAGAGTTAGAAACATCGATGAGAGAGACACATGGATCAGGTGCCTCCTGCACACCTCCTACAGGGGATGTGCCCGCAACCAAGGTACATGCCCTTGACTGGAATCAAACCTGGGACCCTTCAGTCCGCAGGCTGATGCTCTATCCACTGAGTCAAAATGGTCAGGGCAACTGGAATTTTTGAAAGCTCACATTTAAGACTCAAGTGGTCATGGCAATTTTTGTTGATTATAAGGCCCCTCTTCTTGTTCCTGGTTTCTGAGAACTCCTTTGTTGGTTGTCAATCAGTGCGCTTATAGCAGGCAGGAAAAAATATTTCAAGTATTCGAGCAGTCCAGTGTTTCTGGACAAGCTCATTCTCATCCCCTGCTTTCTCTAGTGCTTTTCATTTAGTTCAGTCGTCTTAAAAAACAGGCCAGCCTATTAAGAGACCATAGGGAGGGAAATGGCATAAAGGACTGAGACTCCTCTTTCGCCTTTCTGGGGAGTTATGGGAAGGGGGTACACAGATGTGGCCATGGAGGGTTGTAAAATAAGAGGAAAGGGAGGCTGGGATGATTGCATTTTGCCTTTTCCCATAAATGTGCAAGATTACATGATGGAATGGGCTGCATGTACTAGGAAATTAATAATAGATCCGACGGCTCTCCTTGCAAAGATGCCATATGTACAAGGACATTCATTGCAGCATTACCTCCAACAGCAAAAAATTGGTAATATTGTTCATCAGCAAGGGACTGGTTACAATAAATTGCAATGTGCCTGTACAATAGAATACCATGTCACAGACAATGATATGGAAAGGCATCTGAAATATGTCATTACGTGCAATGAGCAAGGCTAAGAACAGAGAGAGCCTAATATGGTACAGGGAGAGGGGCTGGGGACAGAGAATAGGGAGAATGACTTACTTTTCCCTCTACATCATTTTGTACCCTTTGAATTCTGTACCACAGTTTGTATCACATGTAAGCAAACAAGCAAGACATTGTGGTTAAGAAAGAGAACATGACTGAGAAATAAAGAGCTCATATGTGGGTGCTGCATACATGTTCTGATCTCTTAAACGGAGATCAGCAGTGGCCATAATTCAAAGGATTACATTGGGTTTTTGCCTCTTGCATCCAGATCTCACACTCCAGTTACAGTTACAGGGTACCTTTCCTAGTAGATTGTTGTCCCTCCCCCGAAACACACACTTCTTGGTTAGTAAACAAGAACTTGCAGGGACTCATCCCCATTTTATTGATTGGAAATAAGATCTGGAAAATAAAAAAGTGCTTTTCCCATCACGACTCAACATTAGTAGAAGACAGTGAGCTCATATTTCCAAATGTCCTTTGTGTGCCTGCCTCTGGTTGGACTCACCCCCAACCCAAATCAGCTCTATTGTTCTTTCCTCGATCCCCTTAATAACCTGTTGGCAAATGTGCTCAGCATTGCCAGAACTGTGAGCTTGCTGTGCTCATTAACAGAACTACTTTCTCCTGGCAGCTGGCAGCTGGGGATGGACAATATTTCACTTCATCTAGACCAGTGGTTCTCAACCTTGGCTGCACATTAGAATCACCTGGGAATCTTTTTAAAATCCTGATTTCTGGGCCTCATCCTCTGGAAATTCTGTTTCTTTGTTATGGGGTGAGGCCACAACATTAGTAACTAAGAAACAGAATTTCCGGAGGATGAGGCCCAGAAATCAGGATTTTAAAAAGATTCCCAGGTGATTCTAATGTTCAGCCAAGGTTGAGAACCACTGATCTAGACTATTGTTTACTTTTGTCAGGGGAGCAACCTGGTTAGTGGTGGCATCTAAACAATGAGGTCACTGGGCCAAGCACTACTGTGCTGCCAGTCGAAGAATGAACATTTGAGAAACAGGAGACTTACAGAGCCACTGCTCATATCAGATATGTGGGTCAAAATGCTCCCAACCATAAAATAGTACTCTCCTGGAGTATGCTGTTACATGTGTGTAATATGTGGGAGTAACTTTGCATGTTTGGCCTTTGGGGGGCTGGGAGAGATGATGGTATTGTTCAGAGGTGGGTTGTCTGTCTCCATTAGAACCTTGGGCAGCATGCTTTCCCTCCCCTTTCCTTTGAAAGCCTAGGACATTAATTCCAAATGGATTGTGTCAATGAGTAATGGTCAGAAATGTTCACCATTTCCCTAAGAGCTTCCTTGTGTGACAATTCTGTCCTTCTAGAAAGTAAAAGTTGGAGACTCAACTGCAAAAATGGCCTGAATAATGGCCTCTCCTGAGTTCTCTTATCCCATCCAGGGCCAAGCAGACATCAGCATCTCCTTGCAGCCTATTGACTTCGTTCTGACATAGTTATGGGATACTTGTCTCAGAGGTTCTGATCACAGACCCTGACCTTCTCTTCTCTCATCCACTTGGAGGGTGGCACCTGTGCCTAGGATGTCTAGGCACTATGTTGCGGTTTCTCAGAGTTCATAGAATTGCTTAAGCTGGAAGGAAGGGACCTTCAAGATTATTAGACTCTGAGCCCCATTAGGGGTTAGGCCTCATCACTTGTTCAGTGCTGTGGCCTCAGTACCTAAGTATGTTGTACATAGAAGGTATTCAATAAGTATTTGCTGATTGATTAATTTCAGTCCCAGCTCCATAGTGCTCAAAAGTAAATGATCACAGTGATAAGGATTAGTTGTGTTTCTCTGTACACACACACACACACACACACACACACTGATTAACTCAACATAACTGAAAATTATGAGGTGCTAAGTACCCAATGAGCTCCATGAGACCAGGGATTTTGGTATGTTTTGTTTTCTTGATGCATCCCAAGTGCCTGCCATGCTGTCTGACAATCAGAGGCACCAGTAACTATCTGATGAATGGATGTACGTGATGAAAAGGCGCACTGAACATCAAAAGATTTACTCACCGACATGTATTGCTGCACACCATTCACAAATTTGGGTCCAGCCTCTTTCCTTAAATTGATCAATTTTGAGAGATGCTCATAAGCCACAAATTCATTGAAGAATGTCTTATAACCTAAGAGTTTGGCAACCATAAAGCTGTCCTGCCAGTCCACTCCCATTATGAAGGAGAAGGGCATGAAGATGTAGGAGCATATTAGCTACAGAAACCAAAAACAGATACTTTATTAGAATGGTGATTAGCTTCTGCCTCAGCCTCCGTACAAGATTGTTCCTGCCCCTTCTGTGTTTCCTTGAGGCATAAAAATCCCTTCACATACCCTTGCCCATCTTTATCCATTAGGAATCAGGGTTGGAATTGGTCATTTGAAGCAAGCTGGATTCTTGGGATGGGGTCAGGAGAGAATGACTGTATATTGGGGGGAGGAGGGAGGAGGACGTTAAGAGAGGGAAGTGAGGGTGAGAAGATGGGGGTTACATGGTAAGTGCGTACATTAGGTAAGAGTGTGCTCTAGGCATTAGGGAAAACTGTTCAGAAACCTTTTCTTAGTTTTAAGAAAGCTAGGCAGAAATAAAATAGAGGAGAAACATAGTAGAATTATACCTCGAAACTTAGTTGTGGGTAGTCGAGCATGTTTCCGAACCAGGACAGCGCTGAGTTCATAAAAGACAACAAAGCTATGAAGGCAATCAGATTCACAGCGATGTTTGCCACCAGGGAGATGGATGCGGAGGCGCCCTGCGTTGCGGCTTCTAGGAGATTCCTTGAATCACTTTATCAAAAAATAGTAATCCCAGAATTACCGATGAGTTTTCTGCAGATGGATATCACATGTATGGGAATGGCCTAATCAAAGCTCATTTGGGTGGAGAGACCAGCTCTCAGGCCCATGTCTGAGTCAAAATACTCACCTGAATTCTATGAAATCATGGTGGCAGAGTGTAGGTGATGGGTATGTGTTATATTACTCTTTTCATATGGAGTCATTATAATATAAAAATTAGGAAAAGATAAAACTTTAGGTTTTAAAAATTATCTCTAATTAAAAATAGCTATCAGAGAATATTTAGAAAATATTCATTATGTAAGAACTAACAGTTCGAGGAAGGTCTGAATATCCATAACCTCACTTAAGAAATGGAACATGACTATCACCTTTGAGTCTCACCTTCCTGCCCCCAGTGCTCTTTCTTAGTCTCATCTTCTTCTCTCTAATCTCAGAAGTACCTGGCTCCCTTAAAATTTGCTTATCATTCTCTTTCTTTTCAATTTTCTTACTTGTCTGTATCCCTAAATAATATGCTGTGTAGGTTTACACATTTGCTAACTTTATAAGTGGAATCACACATATTTCATATATACATTCAACAACTTGCTTTTCACTCATGGTTAGGACTTTCCCTATAATACAAACAAAGGATGAATCTCAAGAACATGTTGGTTAATTCTGTGATTTCATGAAACACTCTTGAACATCCTAAATCCCTTAGTCTCTTCCACCTTTTTTTTCTTTTCCACAGAGCCAAAGAAAATGAACCAATGAGGGGCTAAGGATTATTATATCACACTGTCTCTTCCCTATCTATATATATAAAAGCCTAAGTGACCGAAAGACTGAACAACCGGTTGCTATGACACGCACTGTCCACCAAGGGGCAGATGCTTAATGCAGGTGCTGCCCCCTGGTGGTCAGTGTGCTCCTGCAGCCAGCCAACCTCCCAGTTCCTCCCCCTGGCCTGCCGCCCCGATGGGCCCCGATTGCCAGCCAGGCCTAGGGACCCCACCCGTGCATGAATTCATGCACCAGGCCTCTAGTTATATAATAAACTTCTAGAAGTGATTATCCCATGGCTTTCCAATGGTCTTAAGCTCAATGAATACCATACTATATTTAAAGTGAAATATCTACATTTAACAGTCAAGGAATTGTACTGACATTCAGATATTTAGAAAGTTTTTCCTCCAGTGTGAAAACAAGATTTTTTTGGGTGAAGTCTAAACAGCCACTGGGAAATTAAATTTGTTTTACTACCATAATTCACTGTGCTCTCTGATGATCACCTTGAATTTGGACCTCCCTCCCGCTCTGGTTGTGTAGTGATGAACTAGGTGAACGTGTTCCACTTACCCAGTTTCCATTTTCATGGCATTCTTGAGGGTTATTTTAGGTGTTTCTGTCTCAGGCCAAAAGAGTTTAGCAACAGCCAGTGATGCGGGTGCTGACATAACTGAAGCCGTCAACAAATGGGTGGGTGAAACCTGTGATTTCAGGAGAAAAAAGGCCAACTTAGGTATAGCTCTTCTGTTGTGTTCAGAATAAAGGTCCCAAAAATCTTCCAAGGGAAAAGATGGGCAAGAATTGATTCTATGTCAGAAAACAATGTTTCTTTGGAGGCTTGGGAGAGCTTACTTAGCCAAATCGGCATTACCTTGAGAGTCAGAGGGAGAAGAGATGAATTTGTGTGAATTAATCACATCCTTGAGGAGAAGTACAAACAACTCAGATCATTTCAGAAGAGGATTAATCTTGCACTGTAGGAACTTTCAAAGGAGCTCCTCCACCTCTCTGTTGTCCTTTTGAATGTTCAAATAGTCCCTAAAGCCCATACTTCATTATGCCATCAATTTAGATAGGGGCTACCTGTGGGGTACAGGCATGGATGTACCCCTCTCCATCTATCTTCTGCTATCCTGAAATCCTTTGAGTCTTTACATAATATTAATTTACCCAGACTCCCTTTAATCTGTAAACTATTTCTGCTTTCCTCACTGCTGGTCTACTTAAACTCTTTCCCCTTTCCTCCCTGTCACCCTAATTGTTTCTGCATTCTCGCTTATAGTTTCAGAATTCTAGAATCAGCACCTCTCTTCCTACTCCCATCTGGAGATCTGGTCAAACTGCTATTCCTGAGGTTTCCTTGCTCCTTTTCTTCTTCCCTCTTTTTATTGACTGGCTTTCCAAGGCCCAGACGTAGTCCTGGAATGAAACACATCTGTCTTGTGAGAATTCCTAATCACTGGTTCACACAGCTGGTGTGTTATTCCATTTCTCCAATACGGGCTCCATCTATGTGCAGCTCTGTGCACCAGTTATCATAACATTCTCCAGCCCCATACCATAGGCCACTAGCTCTCAACTGGGCTGTACATTGGAATCTGGGGAGTTTAAAAAAATATTGATTCCTGGGTCTCATCCCAAGAGATCCAGGTTTAATTACTCTGGGTTATGGGTTTGGGCATGAGGGTTTCTAAAAGCTCCTTGGTGATTCTAATGTATGGTAAGGTTTGAGAACCACTGCTCTAGGCCAGAGGTCAGACAGCATTTTCTGTAAAGGGCGATGGAATAAAAGTTTTGGCCTTGGGGGCCACAACTATTCAATGCTATAGCATGAAAGCTGCTGTACAGAAATGAATGGGAGTAGCTGGTTTCTAATAAAACTTCAATTTTATTAGAAATAAAGGAAGTGATCTAGATTTGGCTCGTGAGCCCTCACCTCTGCTAATGTCAGAATAGTTTAATTTTTAATCTAATTTAAATTTTCAGCAAAAGTAACCTCATAATCAGATTTCATTCTTTTATGGGTGGATATAATTCACATTTAGGTGACAGGGATATGAAAGTGAAACCCCCAAAAGGTCACTCCATTCAAATGCCAAAGGAATTGTGACCAACTATACAGCAAAAAGGATACTCTTTTGGTCTCCTTATCCAGCAGCAATGGGGGGGGGGGGTGGGTAAAAAAAGAAAAGAAATAATAATAGCAAAGAAAGACGAGGTTGTATTTCCATAAGTCAATCCCCAAATATTCTTACCCCAAAAGAAATGTATGCACCCAAGACACTTCCGGCAATGGTAGCGTACCCAGCGGTCATAATTGCGTGGAGTTCGGACTTGGTGACGTATGGTAAGTACGGTCGGACCAGCAGTGGGGACTCTGACTGGAAAGAAAGTGTGGCCAGATTAAACATTCCCTTTGAAATTTTGGGACTTTATGACAACCTACTGACATTTCTATTCTCTAAATGCAGTATTTCTAAGAGCAGACCTCAGACCAGCTCTATCAGCAGCACGTGGGAACTTTGTAGACATGCTGAATCAGAGGCTCTGGGGGTGGGGCCAGCACCCCGTTTTAATAAGGCTTCCAGGTGCTCCGGTGCATGCTGAGTTTGAGGACCCCCACCATAGGTGTCTGGCTTATTTGGACTCTAGGGCAGTGCACTTACAGGATAGAGTCATGTGTTGTTTGCAAAGCTTGCAAGGCCAATTCACCTAAGGCCGCCACCTAGCCTAGGACTGAATTCTGCTGGCTGTGTACACTTTTCAAAGGTGGGAACATCACTGGCCAAATAACTCTACTCAGTGGCCTGGCCTTGTGATTCCCAAGCTTCTGTAACTTCCCATCTTCCAGCTTCATGCGACAGACCCTAAGTCACTTTGCTAATACCACAGGGAAATGGAAACACAAGTATATAAAAAAATGCCAGCAATAACAAGGACAGGGGCCCACAGGCCCTTTTCTCATTGAGAATCAGAGACACCCCTCTTCCTCTTGGGCGGAAAGGAATTGGAGAGGGTGTAGTTGTAAAGGCTTGAGTCCCATTAAGGAGAGCCGGTGCCTGCAGCGTGGGGCTCTCCATAAATAATAGCTGTACTTTTAGCATATTAAGTACCAAATTGAGCACCACAGAAGCATGTGTGCAATTTTACAATTTTCCCCTCATTATTTCTAATTGTTTGAAAAGATTGAATGTGTTGAGCTCCAATTTATGGACTAAATTGAAACTCAGTCCATGAGTCCTCTTACCCTGCAGGTAGGAGTAATCAACTCAAGATGGTGCCCTAATTAGTCCTGAGAGAGTTTATGACTATAATTATAATAATTTCAATTCCTACGGAAGGAATATGGGCCCCGCTCTAAAGACTCTGCTGCCAGCTAGCAAGCTGGGCTTACCAATAAGGCCCAGTCTGCCTGGAGCAGTTGTAAGCCTAGGATTTGGGCCGTGTGCTTTCCTGGCTGACTTGATTTTCACTTCAAATCCAGTTTCCTGGGGCAGCCCTGACAACAAGCATTCATACTGGGTTTCTGTGGTGTGTGATGCCATTCTGCCTGGAGCTACGTATCTGAATGATGAGATGATCATTACCATTTATTACGTGTCCACCCCTCAGGAATGCTGCTGTTTTTGAGGGATATCTGTTGGCACATTTTTTTTCTTTCTTAAAGGGACGTCAAGCAAAGAGACACTTTGCCTGATGGGTGAGAGATAAAAATGCTTTTGTTCATCAACATTTTTCTTCAGGCTCAGCAAAGATAGTGTTGGCCAGTTCAGAAAAGGGAGAATGAGCTCGAGTATTCATACAGCTGCCTGGTTGTTGGTTGAAAGCCTTTCTTGGTCTCCTTCATTACCACAAGCACTATACTAGGGATGCCTGGGCACGTTAGCAGCTTCGAGGTACATGGTGCGTTCCCTTCGAGGGGATGAGCTGCTAGCCTCAGAAGGGTGAGCCAGAGACCTCACCAGTTCAAAAACTCAGAAAAGATGTACTGAGAAGCTGTACACAAGAAGCCCGATGTTTTTGGTAAATGAGCCAGTCTTTCTTCCTGTCCATGAACATTCAAGAACCGAAATACGATATTAGTGCACCCAGACTCTTGGCATGGATTTCAACTCCTCCTCCCCTTCTTGCTCTCATTCCCCCCCCCCCCCCTTTCTCTGGAATCCTGGACATTGTCAATACTGACTGTTTTCTATTTTGACACCCTTCCCCTTGCACTGAAAGAAATAACGTAGTTCTTTTAAAATCCTACTTTCTGGGAAGAGTATCCATTTGAGCAGATGTTTTGTCTTATTTTTTAACATTACAACTTACCTGTCCGACAAAGATATTGCCAGCAGCAACTACAGATTCAATAGGAGATGATCCCATAGTTACTAGCATTATCCATCCAACCTAAATGGGAAAAATCAATGAAGAACTATTTGTATGTACACAAAATGTCAAAGTAGGGATAAGAATCTTTAAGCTGGAGCAAAATGCTGTGACCTTCAGTTGTGGGCACGCTGTGATGGTGCTGCATGTGAGTATATCATATCTAGTCCAGAGCAGGCTGATCAAATCCTCCTGTGTGACTCATAAGTCTGAGTCACTGTATATACTTTGAACATTATACAAATGAATTTCTGTTGAAATAGTGTAAACAGTCATGCTGGCTTTACTGTATTCCAAGCACTGTGTTAAACTCTTTGTCCGAATAATGCATTTAATCCTCATAATAACCCTTTTTGGGAGGTGCCATAATTATACCCATTTTATTTATTTTTATTTATTTATTTGTTAATCCTCACCTAAGGATATTTTTTCCTTTATTTCTTTAGAGAGAGCAGAATGGACAGAGAGAGGTGGGGAGAGAGACAGAAGAAATCGATGTGAGAGAGACACACTGGTTGCTTCCTCCACGTGCCCAGACCCCAGACCTGGGGATCAAACCTGCAACCCAGGTACATGCCCTTGACTTGGAATTGAACCTGTGCCACACCAGCCAGGGCAATGCCCATTTTACAGAAGGGGAAACCAAGGCACAGTCAGTTTAGTTGTTTTGTGAAAGATTGCCCAGCTGCTAAGTAGTGGAATGTAGTTGAGTTTTGGCCTTTCCTACTTAACTGAAATGAACATAGCTTATGGTCCGGTTTTTGCACTGGTCCTTCCAACCAGAGCCTGTGGGGCCACCTCAGGACTTCCAATTGCATTTTCTCTCCTTTCTGTTTAGACACAGTAATTCTGAATGTTTAAATTAACAAGCAGATAATTATGGGCCCTGGCTCTCTTGTTGAAATTCTGAATCTGCTGGTATTCATCTGGTTCATTCTCTCTCTCTCCCTCCATCCTGCCTTTCCTCCCCCTCCCTCCCTCTCTCCCTTCCTCCCTTGATCCATTTTATTTATTTACAGAAATAAAAGGAGGGCCTGACTGTGCCAAGGCCTTGTATGTACTGTTTCACTCTCATGTGCATTCAAGCTCTGTTAAAAATCTCCTACTTTTAAAAATCAAACATATGAGTGTAGGACTGACAGTTGCTGAGGCAGCAGGAAGGAGATAAACTTTTCATATTTAAAGCAAACATTGTGTGCTTACAAAACTCCCCTAGAAGCAAAAAGCAGCTTTGCCTTCCTCCTCCTTGCGTTGATTCTCTAGCAGCCCCTAGACTTTTGTGACCTCCTTACATAGACCTACTCTGTGTAAGGTGCCGGGTGGGCAGCCAGGATGAAGGAACAATGCTGCTTTCCCCGGCAGGTGTCTGACCTGTTGGCGTCAAGTCTTTGACTTAAAGAAGTAATGGCTAATAGAAGTCCCTGAGATAACATTCCCTCCATGGAAACATGTGGGATTTGGGGCATTTCAATCAAATAATATGGGTGGTGGTGGATCTTGGTGCAAAGAGAAAAATACTTGGAAAAACTGGGATAAAAGGCCGATAAGACTTTGTCCCTGAAATAATCCAGTTCTACACCTGTCACCCAGTCCCTTCCAGTCCAGGTACCTTTCTAACGATCCACTGCATCAGTCCGAGGTAATAGAGCATGGACATGACAGTGCTGAAGAAGATCACGATGGGCAGGATCTGGGTGGGTGGAGATGAAAGTGATCACGGGTTAATGTTGGCCCTCCTGGTGTTAGTAGGTTTCAGATCCGGCTCCTTTCTGCCTCCCTCTGAGGCATCATAACAATACTAGGAACTCCTCTCGAACAAAACAACACTTTTATTGGGCAGCTTCCCCACGGACTGTTCTCTTATTCTAATTTGTTCTGGGTAAGCTTGAGTATATTTCATAGAGAAATTGACATTTTTTTTCCCTCTGCTACAATGAGCTCTTCTTACTTTAGTTTCTCTGAGAAGGAATGAAGTTTGAGAGGAATTTGTAATAACTAGATCAACAAACTGAAGGTGCTACTGGGAGATATACTTGTTCAGATATTTAGCAGGCATGGGTGCCACCACTCAGCAGTGGTGGAGATTAAGTGTGAGCAACCTTAGATCCTTATTCATAGTGGCTGCACAGATCAGCTACAGCGTGGTCAGTGCTTACACACTGTGCCTCCTACAGAGGAAGCACTCATTCATTTAGCTTTGAAGGTAATAATTATTTTACTTCTACATTTTTGAATCGCTGAAATGATTAAACTTGGGAAACTAGGTAACATCTGTGCTAACAAAATATTGTCTTTTTTCTGGATCCTATTTTCCTGATGCTCTTTGGGTGCCTTCAATGCAGCCTGTGTGTCTACAGGGAGCAGCTTGTACCCCGCGGAGATCAGGCAGAGCTGTGGTCTACGACCTCCGCACCCCTACCCCACTGGACCCCTTCAAGCCCTCTGCTCCCCAGCTAAATGGCTGGAGATAAGCCTCCACCAGAGGCACAGAATGGCTGAAGACAGTTTGTACAAGATCTAATTTAGAAAAATCTATTAATAATATATATTAAAAGACATTCTGTGCCATTCTTGAGAGCTCACTCATGTCCCTTCATTGGCTTTAATGGGAAGGCAGAGCCCTTCTGAAAGCCTCAGGGAGCTGGAGGGGCTCATCTCTCCAGCGTTCCCACGGGGACTCTGCTTCGGTGGACAGGATAGATGTTGCTGCCCCCGGAGAACAAGATCTGAAGACATTCAGACAGTCTGGACAGCAAATTTCATCTTCCCTGTGGCTTTATTTTTCTCAGTTCTGAATTAAGTTCATGATATGAGCACACTTCCATCTCAATTTATAAACACTTGACCTTTCCAAGATGGCTTAGTTATCTCAGCACCAAAGCATCAAATCAACGGTTTAAAAAATCAGCAGTTGCTAAAGGTTCACCGTTAACAGTTGGCCCAACCGATGTTGGGGTTCTTTGGAGGTAAATTGGGAGTCACGAAGTGAGCAAACAATTTAGAAGTGTAGGAACAATAACATACCACAAAAGAATAAAGTGGAATGAAAAGCCACATGCATCTTTCTGGCTCATCAACAAGGATGTATAGGGATTCCCCCAAGGAAGGTGAGCTTCCTGGGCTTGTGGGAGTCTTGGGAGGGAACCTATTAGTCCTGGCCATGGGGCCAGCTGGGCTTTCTCTTGTAGAATAACATCTCTCTTTTGGTTGGGAGAAGGCCCTGCCTCCAGGCCTGCATAGGCAAAGGCTGTGCTCAAGGAAAGATGGGAGAGATTTAGCATGGGGATGGTTCCGGAAGATGGGGTTGATGTGGGGAACCAGCTGTTCCGGTTTGCTTGGGACTGAAGGGTTTCCCGAGCACAGAGCTGTCACCGATCCTGAACCTGGAACCATTAGTGGCCTCTCCACTGCCAGGTACCTAATGTCCTTTTCCCTGAAATCCCAGGTGCTTTTCATAAGTATCTCAGGCATTCTACAAGCCCACTCCCGAAAGGATTCTTTTAGTATTTCCAGCTTCCTCTAGATGTTCCCCTTAAGGCTGTGGTTACAAAGTAAAACGTTTGCAGTCCACTGACTTCAGATATCATTGCAAATGAAAAAGGGCGGCACTATGCTGTGCACCTACAACTTACACCTGGTGTGTGGTGGGCTAGGTCCTACCTGAACGACTGCACAGACTGAGCCGTTACTGAGAAGAAAGCGGCTACATAGAAAAGCAGCTTGGCTTTACCTGGAATGCAAAGAAGTGGTCCGTGTATTTCTCACCGAAGACAAAGGAAGCGCCGGCATTTGTGAACGCCAAGAACGTCTGAGTTGAAGAAAGGAAAAGAGAAGGTCATTACAGCCAATGAAGTGGCGGTTACCATGCGTAGGACCTATCAGGCTCTGCAGAGGTGGGGGCCCAGCACGCTTGTTGGATTTGGTGGATAGACTTGGAAAGTTAATTTCCCAGCTTCCCCCACTTCTCCAGTGGATGGCAGGGAAGTGTATTTTGTTGTTGTTAATCCTCACCTGAGGATATTTTTCCATTGATTTTTAGGGAAGTTGGAAGAGAGGGGGAAAGACAGAGAGAAACACATCGATTGGTTGCCTCCTGCACAAGCCCCGACCAGGGCCTGGGCCGAGGAGGAGCCTGCAACCAAGGTGCGTGCCCTTGATCAGAATTGAACCCAGGACCCTTTGGTCCACAGGCCAGTGCTCTATCCACTGAGCAAAACCAGCTAGGGATGGAAGTGTATTTTTGAACTCTACATGCATACAGATTTCCCATCATTTCTGACATTCAATCTGACTCCAGAATGCTCAAGAATGAGTCAGGCGTGGTAAATTGTTCCAGCAAGTCACAAATGGCACATAGGTGGCACTAGTTACCACTAGATGCAAAGAAAGCCTGCTTCTTCTCTATCTGTGGAACTATTTTAAAAATGTGAAACTCTTTGGGCAGAATAAAGGGGGCAATCAGGATAGGGTGTGATGTAGTAGATGATATGGATAAGGGACACCCATACTATTAATAAACTAGACAGATGTTAATATTCTACATAAGCCAAATTATTTGTCTAACTCATGCTACAGAATTAAAATTTGGGTCAACTAATGCAGACAAATAAACCTATTTTTGACATGTCTTGAAAATTATATCCAAATGTTAAAAAGCATTCTAAAAGCAAGGTGTTCATTTGAACCCAACTTACCTGAACTTGTTTGCCCAACCAATCAAAGGCTATATATCCAGGCTTAGTCCTTAGTATTAAGAGCCCAAGAAGAAACTGTAACCCAAGTCCCCAAATGACAGGCCTCCAGTAAACCTATGCAGAAAGGTGAAGAGATATTTCTCATTAGAAAATGAATACTGAACTTAGCATCAATGCCCATAGGATCACTATTTCCTTGGAAGCTTCTCTCACGAGAGCAGCCTATGACTGGCTTTCTGTGGGAGGCCAAAGTGGTCCTGAGCAGAGAATCCCTTGATAGAATCAGACCTAAACATCTCAGGATTGCATCCTCTCTTCCTAATCCTCAGTTTGAAGGCTTCCGTCCTGGGAGAGTATGTAACTATTATGTCATGCTAAATTAACTTAGTCACAAGAGTAGGCTTAGAAGGGTCATTAAGGGAGGAAGGACCTGGCCTTCCTGCCATGCTGTTCATATTAGATATGTGCCATTACTTCCCCTGCCTGGAAAATGGAAAGGCAGAACATGACTTCTCTGTGTGCCCCAGGTTTGTTGATCTGACAATTTGTAAGTGAATTAAGTGAAATTCCACCCTGTTGAGGGGCTCTCATTTCACTGTAAAAGGCACCAATTAACTCTAATGCAGACCCAGAGAGTACAGCGGTAATGGACAATCATCTGCTTTCATTTTTGGTGCAGAGATGAGTGGCTTGCAAAGAACTATGGGATTGGAGGCATAGAACACAGTGGAGACGTTCACCAGAACATGGCAAACAAGTGGAATCATATTAGGCGACTTTTTTTATTCCTTTGGTCAATCTTTCAGCCAGTAAAATCTTCCAGAGTTGGCCCATATGAATCATATGCAAAAGCTTCAATGTCTCAGAATTCTTGCCCATTTAATGGGCTACAGGCAAGGAGGAGAATTGAATTCCATAAGAACAAAACTGTTCAAGGACAAAGTTTTGGGGTAAAACAGCCTACATTTCAAATGGAAATGTGATAAAATGCGGAATTCAATGGTAGACTATTAGATTATTTGCTGGTCTGGGGAAATCTGGATAAAAATGGATGAGTTTTCTTTGTATGTGTGTTTCACAGGGGAAGGTGGAGTACATGAGTAGCGATTGGACTTGACAGGAGAGAACATCTCACTGGTTGTGTAACTGAAAAATCTCTGGAAGTGAAAAATGAGAGAGCAACTGTACAATGAAAGTTCAGGAAGAAGAGTGCCCTAGCCATTTAAAATGTAAGAGTAAGGTGAGATAAATATTGAATAACAGTTCAATTTGCTCACACTCGTTAATCTGAGCAATTTATTCATGAGGGGGAAAAAGGGAAAAGAAACAAACAAAAAAGATCGCTTTTGTACTTACTTTGGTTGGGTATTTGGAAAATAGAAATAGCAGGATAATGTATATGATGAGGCCCCCGAAGGACATCAGCTGCTGCTGGCCCAGCTTGGCAGTGTCAAAGATCAGCCAGAAAATAACCCCCAGGATCAGCAAGCTCCAAATCACCCTACGAGACCAGCACAGAGGCATGGGCGTCATGTTCTGTGCTGACTTGAAAATCTCAATCAGCTAAAACCACCAAACAAAAACAAGAGCAACACACCCTGGCACCAGAAGTAGTGCTTCTAGACATTGCACCAGGTCCTTTCTGGTTGTGGCTATACAGGCAAATAGCCAAAATATTAAGCAACATGTCTCCCTCACTCCACAAATCTTATGGCTCTTGGCCGGTTCAAGGATCTATAAAGGGGTTAGAGAGGAGAAAGCATGTTTGGAGAGAGAAGTGTGGTGACTTCTTTGAGAGATCTCCTGGGAGTCCTCACCTCTGTTTTGGGAGATGGGTGAGGCGATACCTTTTAAGGGAGAACTTGAAATGTGTTCTCTGCAGTGGAGGGAACTTACCCAAGCCTTAGAGAGCTAGGTTTAGCCTGGGTTATGACTCTCTGGGGAATCTGGCAGGTATGACAAGTCTGACTCATGACTTGGGTGGCAGAGCCAGAAAGGGTGCTGTGTTGTATTGCACAATCCTGGTTTATTAGGCCAAGGATATGTGACGTTTCCTAGCAGATCCTACATGGCCACGCCGCAGAAAACTGGTTCTGGATCCTACCCAGTAGGGGCACTTGGCGGGAGAGGAGGTCCCATAGACAGAGACGGGGGAGAGCCCCGAGTGGCCACCGGCAGGACACAGGGTCCTATAGGAAAAAGTTGGCTTTAGGAATTTACAGGATTTTTCTCCCAAGGAGGCCAGAGCAGGAAGCCACCTTCCCAAGTAGAATCATCCCATATATTGGACACCAATTTTTCATTTAGTAGCACTTGAAATTAAGGTAGTTTATAGGGACATTTGAATACATCTCAAATGAGTCATTGTCTTATCTAAGCTTTGCTTTACTATTTGTAAAATGAAGGCATTTTATTTATTTATTTTTTTAAATTGTTTTATTGCTTAGAGTATTACAAAGAGTATTGCATATGTCTCCTTTTCCCCCCCGCCCTTGATAATCCCCTGGCCTCCCCTGCCTGCCAGTGTCTTATGTCCATTGGTTATGCTTATATGCATGCATACAAGTCCTTCGGTTGGAAGGCATTTTAACAGATACCCCCTAGGTTATTTCTAGCTACAATATCCCATAAATGAGGAAGCAATTTCAGAACAAACTTTTGAAACAGTTGGAAAAACTAACACCCCTCTCAACTGTAATAAGAGAACCAACTGCATTTACCACTTCAGCCAGAACCAATGGCTGTCCAGAAGTCTTCTGCCAGGAGATAGGAACTCATCAATTTGATGTTCATATTTGGCCATAAAGTGATCCCAGATCACAAAGAAGATGGCAACCACGGTGATCACGAAAAGAGGAAGGGCTCTGTGAAAATTCAGCACACAGGCTGCAATCACCATGGCCAGGTAGCCTGTCCAGGAAGCAAAGGCAGACAGTGAACATCACCAACACTGGTTGGAGACCAGCCTCCAGCGCTGATTTGGCTCAGCCAAGGGCAGGTTCAGTGAACAAACCACTGAACACAAGAGTGCTCCTCATATTCTTGATATGGCTATTGTCTCATCTGATGATACGTCCCTAACAATCTCACCATGAATGCCACGAGACCAGGGTCCTAGATCTTTTTTCCTTATGTAACCTTCTGAGTTCTTAAATCGTGATGCTTAGTCATCGGGTTTCCCACTTAGTACTAAGCACCTTTTTCTGGTATCCATCCAGACTCAGCAGGTGGACTTCTACCAGAGAAAATCCAGGTGTCGAGGCAACCACTGGCAAAAAGACATTGATTCACCTAGTTTGCAGCTCACATTTTGCCTAAGCTTGAGTAGGAAAATTGCTAAGTGCCACAGAATCTCTAAAGGAAAGGGGTGGAGGTAGTAATCAAGGTGGCTGGTTTTTGTTTTTGTTTTTTTTTAGAAAGGAGATTCTAGAATAAGAACAACAAGGTTTCCCATTAACGGTCAGCAAACAGTTTTGTTTGCAAGGTAAATTTGGCCTGCCACTTGTTTTTGCAGGTAGCAAGTACAGTTGTATTTGTATATTTGTATTTGTATTCTATAAATAAAGTCACCTGGGAACACAGCCATGCATGCCTGTTTGCTTTTGTACTATGAAGGCAGAGATGTGTGGTTTTGATGTATGGCCTGTAAAATACTTCCTGGCCCCATTCAGAGGACACTTACAACCCTGCTCTTCCCTGTGTAGGCCGTGTGAGCACCAGCAAAACCACTGCCCTTGAGGGTGCAGCATTCTTGGATTAATATCTATAGACTTGGGCAGTAGAGTTCACGTTTTCTAGATAGGGGTATTCTTTAAATGGGTGGAGCCCGAAGCAGTAGCTCTGTAAGTTGCTTGGTGTAAAAAAGAAAGAAAATTGTCTTAAAAAAATAAATAAATGGGTGGAGCCCTCGGCTTTGGAGGGAGTGAAAACAAAAAACCTGCTCTTCTGTGTACATTGACCCTTGAACAACACAGGTTTGAACTGCATGGGTCCACTTATCTATGGATTTTTAAAAATAAATTGTCAATGTAGTTTAAGTTCTTAATAACATTTTCTTTTCTCTAGCTTACAGTATGTAATACATATAACACACAAATATGTTAATTGACTGTTATGTTATTGGTAAGGCCTGGGTTCTTCAATAGGCTATTAGTACAGTTTCTGAGGAGTCAAAAGTTAGATGTGGATTTTTTGACTGTGTGGTGGAGGATGAGGAGTGTTCGTGCCCTGAACCCCTGCATTGCTCAAGGTTCAACTGTAAAAGGTAGAAAAAATGCACACAAAAATAAAAGAAAAACAAAAACAAAACAAAATATTTTTTTAAAAAACAAGAGTCAACTGTAGACAGTTCTCTGCCTTCTGGCAAGAGGAGTGGGCTGCGTGGTCCTAGGCAGCTCCCAGCATTGTATCCACATAAAGCACCTACTGCTTACTTTTCCTCCTGCAAGTAGAGTCCTACCTGTGATTACCTTATTTTCCAGTTACTTGGATTTGGGTTGACCAACTTTCAAATCCACATCACAATAACAAAGGCCACAGAGTAGGTGACATAAATGAACGAAGTTAACCAGACGGGGAGCTATCTGGATAGGTACCCCAGGCTGAGGCCTGCAATTCAGGGCCTTCTGGGTTTGCTTCTCTGGATGATTCATGAGGGTCCATGGGGAAGAAAGGATTTACTTCCTTTCCACAGAAAGCTCAGCATAATATTTGGGGGACCCTCAAAGAGAGACACTGATAGCCCATTTCCTTTTGTTATTTACCTGCTAATAAGATGCCCCAGATGATATACCGAATGGTGGTTCTGTGTTTTCTACGAAAACCACAAACTGCATCATACTTCCTTGCCAGACACCTGCAACAAAACGAAAGCAAAATGGCAGGCAGAAGTAAATGCCAAAAAATGAAGTAAACCCGTATACTAAAGCTAGATGAGCCTTTGTAAATAAAGCAAGTAAACAAACAAATTTGCAAAGCGTATGTCCTACAAAATGGAAATGGGAAACTCATTTTATGGTAGGCTAAACTCAGCCATGGCTTGGATTCACCTTTGCTGAATGGATGTGCCAAGCACTGAGAGATCCCAGAGATACAGAAAACATGTTCCTGGAAATAAAGCGGGGGAGATTGATAACTAACCAAAAGCTGAAAATAATACATCGGACGAGACTGTTTCTCCCTGAACCCTGAGGGCCTCCATTAGCTTTTAAGCCACCGTTATTAAATGCTGTTTAAAAAAAATCCAATCAACTCTCATCTCTTTATTTCCACAAAGTTTGAGCAATGTGGTGGTTTCCTGTCCTTGCTCACCACACCTGGTAGTGGGAAGCTGACAGACTTCATTGAGTGCTTGAAATGTAAAGCAGGATTCTGTGGATTTGAGAGCTTTAACCAGTAGGTTGTTATGCAGCTTCCTCAGAAAGTTCTAGAATTGTTGGTGTGTCTTTGTTTCTGTTCAGGGCTTTGTTGCGGGGTGGTGGGTAGTGTGTGAGCAACGTGTGCATGTGATCGATCACTTCTCGTGACCACCAGTGAGTGAGATTGGAGAGGCCACAGGGCTGGACCCACAACAACTGTCCTCTGCTTCTCCTGGGAAGCTGCTGGTCCCTCCACACCTGCTCTGAAACCTGGCTTCCCTGCAGGTGCCTCTTTCCTCAATGCCACATCGAACCGAGGCCTCTCCTCCCACCTGAGGGCGGGCAGAAGGAATTTACTCACACTTGTAACCACTGCCACTTCCAGGCCATTGAATAGCATTTCTAAAACAGGCACTTCTTGTCCATGTAGAAGATCCCAATTTCCAGGACCTCAAAGGACACAGCTTCCCCCTGGGACATCTCCCCCCTTGGTTGGTGCCTCTGGTTCCCTTCCTTCCAGCAGTAATTGTAGGAAGCACCTCACGTCAGGAACAATAGACTTAATTATAGAGGAATGGAAAATTTTAAAGCTGTGTGACCCCGTTTGCAACAGCTGCCAGCTGCTTTTCTAGCTTACCTGCAAACCCGCACATCCTGCTTCTCGGGCCCAAGGCAACCAGCCATATCCTGCCAGTTACCCCGAAATAAAGATAGCTTTTGCAGATTAAAGATTAGCCAATTAGCTTTTGCAAAATAGCCCCCCAGAACCAGGGGATAAAAGCAACTTACAACTGATGCTCAGGGCTCTTGTCTGCTGCTGTGTCAGCTAAGGCTTGAGCCCGGATTCGAATTTGTGAATAAAGGCTGTAATTTGAACCCAATTGACTCTGTGGCTCTTTGTCTGGGAATTCACTCCATAACAGTAATGCCCACATATCCAAGCCTCAGCCCCCTTCAAGTTTCAGCTCAAGTTCTCGCTTCTACAAAGCCTTCTTGTATATGCTCAGACAGAGGCATTCTCCTGCACTTTGCCCTACTGTCTTTTTTTATTTTGTTTCTTATGAAGCCTTGATCTGACTGACCTCCTGGAGAATAGAGTCCTATGGTGGCAGCATCTTGGACATTAGGCATTTGCTACATTACTGGATAAATGAAATGGGGGTGCATATTGCTTCTCTGGAGCAGTATTTTATAGCTGTGGGTGGGGACCCATTAGTGAGTTGTGAATGATAACCATCACTAAAAGCAATAGGACATGTCAGAGTGGATCACCTTTAGTGATGACAGGTGTTATTTCATGAGACTTCTGTCATTACGTATGTGTGTGAATGTGTGCACTGAGAATTAGAAACACTATTCTAGAAAATGTTGAGGTAATAGAAGTGCAGTAAAGACTAAGTTTTTACATCTAATTGAGGATAATACATTATCCTCAGTTGTGGATATAGTGTTAAAAAGTAGCAGTGGTGGAGGGCAACATTTCATAGGAAACATCCATCTACTTTAGGTTGGATTTATCAGATTTTTTTAATTGCAGGGAATGTGTGTAGTCCATTAAAGCAATCTGACACTGCATAAAATAAAGTAGCTAGAAATAGATGCTTCTGCCGTGTGGTTATCTGGGCTGAGCCACTTCCAACCACCCCATGGTTGTTTGTCCCATTAACATTAGTGAAACCTGAGTTATCTGACCATCCTGGAGACTCTCAGCTCCCAGGGTCAGAGAGTCATGAAGTGCAAGGA
Source organism: Myotis nattereri (assembly GCF_964212035.1). Classification (NCBI taxonomy): domain Eukaryota; kingdom Metazoa; phylum Chordata; class Mammalia; order Chiroptera; family Vespertilionidae; genus Myotis; species Myotis nattereri. The sequence goes on from NC_138087.1 coordinate 50,079,309, forward strand.
AGGATGGACCTAAGCTCAGGTGATAAATATTTCTTGATGGGGTATATGTGACAAGATCTTTCAATCCTAATTTTGAACAACTCCAGAGATATCCTCTGATTCATAAAAGCAAAGTTCCTCAGAGACTTAGGAATTTAAATTAACTTTAAATTGGAATTTAGAAAATTGACAAATATTTGAGTCTTATGATAGAGTACCAGATAATCTTGGACTAGGAAACAGAGGCTGAAATTGTAAGTTAGCTTTGTTCCTCTCTAGTTGACTAACCTTGAGTAAGTCACTTCTCTGAACTTCATTTCCTGGTCTCCCCCTCCTTTCGCCCCCCACCCCCCAAAAAAGATAATATAATTTGCCTCTCCTACCTCACAGGGTGATAAAGACTTGGAATACCTTCAGGATACCTCAAAGTAATAACAAGTAGATTGGGTTTTGAGAAACCAATTGCTTATTGATTAACATTGAGAAGACGAATTAATTACTTTTTTGTGGACTGGAGCAATTAGTTGGTAATTTACACCTGTAATTAAAAGACCATCCTGGATATTCAGTTTCTAGGACATAAGCAACTTAAATTTTCCACATTGATTATCGTAGAACTCCATTAATTTTTCTGAAAATGATAGGAAATAGGATTGGTGGTGGTGATCATCTCTAATAATAAATGTTAAAAAATTAGGTGAGGATAAACAAAAGAGTGCCCTGGCCAGTGTGGCTTAGTTGGTTGGACATTGTCCAATGCACCCAAAACGTTGCTGGTTCGATTCCCAGTCAGAGCACATGCTCTAGTTTTGGCCTTGATCCCAGGTAGGGGGTGTGCAGGAGGCAGCTGATTGATGTTTCTTTCTCACATAGATGTTTCTCTCTCCCTCTCTCTCAAAATCAATAAAAACATATCACCCCCCCCCCCAAAAAAAAACCCCACAAAGGAGCAAAACCATTTGCTTAGGAGGTAGGTGTGGTTATTTCTATGGTTTAAGCCTGTACCCATTTGGATGCATCACTTGATCATCCTCCTCATCTTCTTCGTTTAGAGAATCCTGCTCAATGGTGATCTGCTCTTCACCCTAGAAATCAAACATTGGAACAGAGATGCTAGAAAGAAAATCTTAGGCATAATGGACCCTTTCTGGACTGTTGCCTACAATCAATCCAAAGGCAGCAAACACTTCTTCCTTATGGACTATGTACCTATCCCACAACTTTCTTTGCTTCCCCTTCTCCTGCCCCACCCCTGTCTACAGCCAATGTAAAATCTTTTAAAACAACTTACATCTTTCTTTCCAAATTCATTGTATAAAAGAGCTCCCTTGGCCTCAGGATGGTGCCAATGTTGTCTTGTCCATCTAGCTCTGCTGGTGGTGGTTTGGTCTGGGTGCCCCAGGACCTGGTCCTTTTTTGGGCTGGCACACGGCTCAATAAACCCTTTCTTTCAGAAAATCTTTTGGCCACAAAGATCTTTGTTTAACAGTTTTATATTCTACTAGAGGCCCAGTGCACGAAATTCATGCACTGGTAGGGTCCCTAGCGGCTGCTGGCCTGGTACTTCCTCCCTTTCCCTGGCAGGCCCCGCCCCCCTGGTCGAACTTCTGGAGGAACTCCTGGTTGAGGGGACAATTTGCGTACTATGATTTTATTATGTAGGATGGGTTTGGACAAGTATTTAATAGCATGTATCAACCATCATAAACAGTCATTTCACTGCCTTAAAATTCCTGTTCCTATTCATTCTCCCTCCCCTCTTGGCAACCACTGATCTTTTCACTGTCTCCATGGTTTTCCTTTCCAGAATGTCATAGAGTTGGAATCATACACTACGGAGCCATTTCAGATTGGCCTCTTACACTTTGTAATAGACACTTAATGTTCCCCCATGTCTTTTCATGGCTTGACAACTCATTTGGTTTTAGTGCTGAAGAATATTTTATTGTTTGGATGGACCACAATTCATTGAACCATTCACCCACTGAAAGACATGTTGGTTATTTCCAAGATATGGTGATTATGAAGCTGCTATAAACATCCATATGCAGGTTTTATGCAGACAGAGTCTTGTTTTCTCTTTCTTTGTTGAATAATATTTAGTGAAATGGACACTTTTTATAATATAGTAAATAAAATAGACAGTAATAATATGGATAGCATGATCCCAATTAGGTAACATATGCATGTGGATGTATATAGTATTTGCCTTATTACAAGATTTTCCTTAAAATGGAAATGATCTTGTTTAGACCATGCACTGATTTTTTTCTGAAATTACAGGTCACTTTTTTTGTCTTCCAAATTTTGCTGCAATAATTTTCCTCTTTTTTCCCTAATTCAAACAAGTTATTCTTTTTATCATGAGAATAACTATCCCCCAAGAAATGGCTCCATACTAGGCAGTTACTATAGAGCCAGAATTACTAAAAAGAACAACAAAAAAGGATGACTGACAGGGAGAATTTGCTCACTTTTAATAGCAGAAGGCTTTCTTCAAATGAGATCCTACCCAGATCCAACATATAAGAGAAACAGAAGTGGCATGGTGATGGAGCGCCTCGGACTGCTATGTAACTTAGGTGTCACTGAGGAGCCCCAGGGCTTGATGGACACAGTTTTACAACCATCTCTTAGAATCTTTCTTGTCTGCCTCCTTTACCTTAAAATTAAAATGCCTTTGTTTAAGCCCATGCTTTCTGCACAGGATGGAGCTTGAAACCTGTAGTAGTGACATGTCAGAGAAAGCCTGGGTACTCTCCCCATCAGAGAATTCTGAGGACAGGTATGTAAACAAGACCTTTATTTGGGCACGAATGTTTTCCTCATGACTTGGTTTTATACACTCTAATTACCTCTTAATTCATTCCTCTGAGTGCCAGCTGAGCACCATGCTTTCTGTCCCCATAGCTCTCAGGTGGCTGTCACACAGTGGTTACCATGGTAACAGACTCACTCACCAATCTCGGGCCATACCTGTTTGGCATTTACATGTTCGCTGTTTTGCACAACTCTATTCCTTATGGAGTTGTTTCCTGATGTGTTCTGGTTTTTATTAATGCCTTCTTCATTCTAAAAACAAAGTACAGTTTGCAAAAATAAAATTTCAGAGCCAAACAAATATATGTTCTTTCAATGAGTGGTGCCTAGAAAACTTTCTTTTTATTAAAATTGGGATGACATTGGTTAATAAGATTATATAGGTTCCAAGTGTATATTTCTATGATACATGATCTTCATATTGCATTGTGTGCCCACCACCCAAAGTCAAACCATCTCCCATCACCATATATTTGAGAGCCTTTACCCTTTCCTACTCCCTCCATCCCCTACCCTCTGATAACCACTTCACTGTTGTCTGAGTGTACATGTTTTTGTTTGTTTGTTTTTCTTTTTTTTATTTTTATTAAATCTTTATTGTTCAGATTATTACATTTGTTCCTCTTTTTTCCCCCCATAACTCCCCTCCTCCCAGTTCCCGCCCCACCCTCCGCCCTCACTCCCCACCCACTGTCTTCATCCATAGGTGCATGATTTTTGTCCAGTCTCTTCCCGCATCTCCCACACCCCTTTCCCCCCCAAGAATAGTCAGTCCATTCCCTTTCTATGTCCCTGATTCTATTATAATCACCAGTTCATTCTGTTCATCAGATTATTTATTCACTTGATTCTTAGATTCACTTGTTGATAGATGCATATTTGTTGTTCATAATTTGTATCTTTACCTTTTTCTTCCTCTTCCTCTTCCTCTTCTTAAAGGATACCTTTCAGCATTTCATATAATCCTGGCTTGGTGGTGATGAACTCCTTTAGCTTTTCCTTATCTGTGAAGCTCTTTATCTGACCTTCAATTCTGAATGATAGCTTTGCTGGATAAAGTAATCTTGGTTGTAGGTTCTTGGTATTCATCACTTTGAATATTTCTTGCCACTCCCTTCTGGCCTGCAAAGTTTCTGTTGAGAAATCAGATGACAGTCGTATGGGTATTCCCTTGTAGGTAACTGAGTTTCTTTCTCTTGCTGCTTTTAAGATTCTCTCTTTGTCTTTTGCTCTTGGCATTTTAATGATGATGTGTCTTGGTGTGGTCCTCTTTGGATTCCTTTTGTTTGGGGTTCTCCACACTTCTTGGACCTGTAAGTCCATTTCTTTCACCAGGTGGGGGAAGTTTTCTGTCATTATTTATTCAAATAGGTTTTCAATATCTTGCTCTCTCTCATCTTCTGGCACCGCTATAATTCTGATGTTGGTACGCTTGAAGCTGTCCCAGAGGCTCCTTACACTATCCTCGCATTTTTGGATTCTTTTTTCATTTTGCTTTTCCGGTTGGGTGTTTTTTGCTTCCTCGCATTTCAAATCATTGACTTGATTCTTGCGCTCCTCTGGTCTGCTGTTGGGAGTCTGTATAATATTCGTTATTTCAGTCCGTGTATGCTTAATTTCTAGTTGGTTCCCCAATATAACATCGAGGGTCTCATTAGTTTTCTTGTAGATCTCATTAAGTTTATCGGCGGCTTCTAAACAGTTCTTGAGAGACCTTAAAAGTGTGGTTCTGAACTCTATATCTTCCATTGACAATTTTGTCCTGTTTCTTTGTCTCCGCATTTTGTTATGCTTCCTTGGTGCACCCCCTAGTGGTCTTTGTGCGCAGTCTTATAGTTAATACCAGGGAGGGTTTGACCTCCAGGCCAAGTGGCTATGAGAATCAGCTGTGTCTGCAGTGAGAGAACTTCTGTCCTCTAGGGAGGTGCTAATCTAGCCTTTGCCTGAGGCTATCCGGCAAATGCCTCTGTGCAGGGCTTGGGCGGGGCGGGTTGCACAGGATCAACAGGGTGGGCCGGAGAGAGCAGTTATGGCGGCTCTCAGTTCTGTCCCCAGGGGCTCTGCCTCTCTGAGTCCCAGCACCCGCTGCAAAGCTCGGAGAGAAAGCTGCACTCGCTCTGACCGAAGCCAGACAGTCCCGTTTCTCCCGTTTGAGTCTCGGTCCCTAAAGACTCGCCCGGATCTGGAGCTCAGAGTCTGTGACTCCCTCCCGATTGAAAACGCCAACCGCGCCCTCCGCCGCCAGCCCGCTCCGCGCACTCCGCACCTCAGAATTTGACTTCAGCACTGCGCCTCCTCTGCGTGTCCGTATGCGTTTCTCTTTCCTCCTAGTTGTAGGACTTCCACTCAGCCAGCGTTCCTGTGGTTCTGGGTGATGTCCCTTCCGTTTTTTGGTTTCACTTTTGAAGTAGTTGTTCAAAGCAGCAAACTCCGGCGTTAACCTATGCCGCCATCTTGGTTCTCTATCTGTTTGTTTTTCTTATTTGTTCATTTGTTGCTTTCAGTTTTACATCCCACATATAATGAAATCATATGGTTCTTAACTTTTTCTTTCTGACTTATTTTGCTTGGCATGATATTCTCAAGGTCCATCCATGTTGTCACAAATGGCAATATTTCATCTGTTCTTACAACTGAGTGTATTCACCATTGTATATATGTACCACATCCAATCATCTATCAAAGGACACTTGGGTTGTTTCTATGTCTTGGCCATTGTGAATAATGTTACAATGAATGTAGAGATACATACGTTTTTGTGAATAAATGTTTTCAAATTTTGGGGGTAGATACCCAGAAGAGGGGTTGCTGGGTCATCTGGTAACTCTATTCTTAATTTTTTGAGGAACCTCCATGCTGTTTTCCATAGTGGCTATACCAGTTTACATTCCCATCTCCTTTTTCTCTGCAGCCTCTGTAATATAGCACATACATAAAATCTAACTTCCAGCACATACATGACCTATGCATAAGTCTTGTTGCCAAAATGCTCTTTTGTGTTAGCTGTTTATATCTTACTTTAGCATAATTCCTTGTGCTTAGCAGACACTAACAATTATTTGTTACATTAATAAGCCACAGTGATTTTAATATTGCACTAACTGGTACAGCAATGTGGTATCTCTTGGTATTTCCTATCAAATCTGATAGGTGTGCAGGGACAATATGTATAATAAAAAAAGATGACAAAATATTGCTAATTGCTGAAGCTGGCTGATGTGTACTTAGGGACTCATTTTACTATTCTTACTTTCATGGATGCTGAAATTTTCTTTAATAAAACATTAAAAATAAAATCCAACTGGAGTTGGTAGAAAAATGGGACACAGGTAATAGAAGGGGCTGGTCCTTAGGGTCCCTAATTACAAGTGTGACCCTGGGCAGGTCATATCTTTGTAAGCCTCAGTCCACCCATTTATACAACACAGCTTCGACTGGGTGTTCTCATGGTTCCTTCCAGAATCCTGACATTTTCCAGTTCCATGAGGAACTTTAGCTTCTCGATGCTGATGATTCCTGCCACCTGGTGGCAGAATCTGAAGCTTCCTTGTGAAACACAAGGGTGGAGCCTGCCTTTTCAGAGTTAAAAAAAAAAAAAAAGAGTAAGGGGTGTGTGTGTGTGGTGGTGGTGGTGGTGGTGGGGGGGGGGGGCGGGGCGGGGCGGGGCGGGTGCGCCGAGAGGGGAAAGGATGGTGTATGAGGTGGGGGTGCAGAGTGGGCATGAATGATGACAAGGGTACCTCTGAATGTATTTTGTAACATGTAATGGGGTTGTTTTACCCCCAGTAGAGTGCGCATCTTAGCTTTTTAGCATTTTCAGGAAGAAAAATGCATCCTATTTGAGGATTTCCAACAGAAATAATGGGAGTGTTGTGTGGGTGTTGATTGGTGCCTGAAAAATAACCCTTAAAACACATGCTTCTCAGCTTCTTTTCAAATTGGAGTTGTGAGGCTGTAATAGGTGGCTCATAATTACTTCTGAGGCCATTGTTCCCCCCCCCCCCCCATCTAGTTAGCAATTCAGATTACTAGCAGTTTAGTAGTCTCCTGGACTCCTGCAATCCTGACTGTGTTCTAAGTGCAAACCTGTCACTCCACAGAGTGCGTTTCAACTCGGGGTATGTGTGTGTATGAGCTTTTCTAAACAGTTTGCAGCACGACACTTTTACTTTCTCAAACCAACGTTCACTGCTGGCATCCTGAGGGTGATGATTCCGGATAGAGCCCCTCTGAAGGGCAGGTCCTTGACCAAGGAGTACATGTGCCTGGGCTTTTCTCTTTTACGTTGCATTCTCCATGCTGCTCGAGCAACTACAGGCCCACTGTGGGTGTTACGGGGAGTACAGATGGACAGAGCCCTTTTTATTGATTTCTTCTTTGTATTCAGTTTCTAAACAGTATTATAACTTCTGGCATATAGGAAATTATTAAAACTGTTCCCTCCCCCTAATCTATTTGTGATGCCCCCTTCTATAGAATTTTAGCTGAAAACATGGCCACCCAGAATAAAGGCTACATTTCCTAGAGTCCCATTTCACTAGATTCTGGCCAAGGAAATGTAAGTACAGTAAGTAGGTCCTCGGGTTAGTTACATCGGAGATCCATTCCTATGGCAACATAACACGATTTTCACCGTTAAGTCGGAACCCACCTACATAAGCACCTACGCCACTCACACGGAGCACACACAGCAGTAATGAAGTGAAACAGTAAAAACAATTTAAAAGAAAGATAACAATTCCTGACCTTTACTTGTGGTGAATAAATAATAATAATAAAAAAGCACATATGTACACACGTCAAAATGACGGAACTTTTTTTTTTTTTTAAATAAATAAATGGGAGATGGCCACGTAACCGTGAAACGACCTTCGTCGAATCGGATGTAACCCGAGGACTGTCTGTAGAAGTGGCAGGTACTCTTTGTCCCCTTGATCTTTTCTCCTGTCCTGCTGCCTGGTGTGTGGATGGTTCCATCTGGACCAAGAATACAAGGGCCCATCCTAGTGATAACAGTGGTGAGTTGGGGTGGGGAGGAACTTGGGTCCCGGAGAGCCTTGAGCAGTGCTCCCACCCCAGCTCTGTACTACCCACTTCCAGCCTTTAATCTGCAGGAAACAAACTTCTCCTTTTGTGTCTTTTGGGTTTTGCTTTTATTTGCACCTAGCCTGATATACTAGGTTAAACCCTTTAAAGGTTTTGTTATTTGACCCTAAGAGGCCTGTGAGATGAGTTTCCTGGTCTGTAAAAAGTTTCCTCTTTTTACAGATCAAGAAACTAAAGCAAAAATAAGTAAATCACTTGACGTGGTTTGCACAACCAGAAATAGCTGAGATGGGATCTCAGGCCACATTGTGTCTGCAGAGTTTTGCGCCCTTGGGCCAAGGCCCTTTGGCTTTGGAGAGGTGTAGACACAGTGGTATACCTACAAAGTAAATTCCCTTTTGATTAGGAAACTTGATTTGACCCTAGACCTAAAAGACAAGAGTAGAAATGAAAGAGGTGGTGAAAGATTCCAGAATTGCTCGCGGCCCCTTTTGAACAAATTTGGGCTCTGGAAGTCATTTCGCAAGCCAGAATTTTTCAAGCCCCACGGTGCAGTCTGATTTTAAGTAGATTCTGTCTTTAAACGATGTGAGTGGACACTCTTGCATTTGTGGACATGTCATGTCTCTGTGGTTAGTTTGACATTTTGTTTCCTTCCAATATGTCTGCTCCATTCACTCAGTCTCTCCCACCACGGTGGCCCAGAATTCACAATGTGACTTCCATTTCTCAGTTTTGTGACCAGGATTTTTCTATTGTGACAGGAGAGCCTCTGTTCCCCCTTCTTTATAGAAAGTGCTATGGCCTGGCGTTGCTCTGAATGTATGAATGGCAGAGGGGATACAGCCGGGCTTGAGGACTGGGGCAAGAATGGCAACTGATACCCCAGGGAGACTTTCATCCTGACCTTTGGTGGGACATAGATCATGTACGTTTGTGGAATATGGGGACGGCCCAGTGGGCAAATGTAATGTGGACATGGAAACTGAGGAGTTGCTATGAAGATGTTCAACTGGTTTTAGCATTTGATACTTCACAGTGAATTCTATGAGGTGTTTGATAATATGTCTTAGCTGGAAGGCATACCGCCAGAACAGATTTAGATTGGTGGTTAAAGTTGTTTATTGTATTATGCACGTATGTGTATATGTATGTGTATATGAATGTATATATGTATCTGTCTAGCTATCATTTTCACTTCTCTGTATACCTTTTAAGCAATCTTCCTAGAAACAGTCAACATGGAACATACTGAGAAGGAGTGATGCCTTAAATATTGCCATGGATGTCAAAGTCTCAATCCCCAGATCAAAATGGGGATATGATGTTAGTTGAGCTTGGGACTGTTTAAGTCTATATATTTCACCCACTCGCCTGTTAATCGAAGAAGCCAGATCTTTACTTTGTCCCCTGTTCTCTGCTGAATATCATGTGCCCAGACATAGAAATGCTCGATACTGTTTTTGAATGAATAGAGAAGATATTCTCAGGGGCTGTTGAGCTGATTTTAGTAGCAGCTGAAACAGTGTCTCTACAATTAAGTAGAGACCAAATGGTATAGGACTGCTTTCTCTACTTCTCCACAAGGTTACCTTATGTTCTAATATTCTAAGCCTTAGGTATATAAATAAAAGTGTTAGAAATACATCTCTAATTTCGGTTGTTTTTCGGAGCTTCTTCAAGTGATGTAACCTCTCTGCGTTCATTTCTCTGAACATGGAAGGAGACTAGACTAGAGCCACTGCCTCAAATAGTAGCTTGATTCCAAAATGCATGTAAAGGGATTGGAGGGAGTGGCTCAACATGTGCCTTAAGATGACTGCTGTTTGGAATATTGATAACTTACCTATATTAATTAATGCTGCATTGCAATATAAAGCTTGGGTTCCATGGTCAGACCTGGGTTCAAATCCAGCCTTAATATTTTGAGGCCCTGTGCCCTGTTATATGGGAATGTAGCACTCATTACTTGCCTGTGGGGCTGTGTAGCTGCTGCAGAGCCACTCACAGAGGTCATTGACTATTGTGTTATATAATTTTATGGTTTAGTTTGGCACTTGCTTGCTTGCTCTGCGGCTTGTACTAGTATAGTCATTTTGTTCTATTAAGATTTGGCCTGTAAAAGTCAATATCTGTTTTGTGAATCTGATCTCTCCAAATTGTTTGAGATCATTCCTCCCCTATTTATTTATTTATTTATTTATTTAATTTCCCAAAGCTATAAATGTCAAATATTTTAAGGCAATTTCTCTATAATGTTGTTCTCTAAATTGCATGGGCTGTACCTTGAAGGATTGCACTTCCAAAGGCCATATAGAGAAATATTCCAGAAGCCTTTGATCTTTATCTATTGCTCCTGGCCTTCTTGGTTCACGTAACCTTCTGGCACAGGTCTTGGGTTTATGTAATCTTTACTGTGAGTTAATGGGCACTGGCTAGCTAGACCCTTCCTCCCTGCAATCCTCCTGTTCTTCTTGCCGGCCGGTGAGGTTTGAAGACTGGGTAGGGAGCAGCAGTGCTGTGGGCTGAAACCACCTGGTAAGCCTGGGATGCACTGTTACACTTGCCTGTCCACAGTTCCCTGTCATCTCTGAAGGCTCTGAAGGGAGCTTTGAATTGGGTGCAACATTCTCCCTTTGTGATCATGTGAGCTTGGGGCAAACAAAACCATGCAAGAAAAAGGGAAAAGTGGCAGAGTTCTGTCCCAAAAGGAGAAAAATGAAAGGTTTACAATCATCAGGTTAAAAAAAATAAATGTAATCTATGAGTTCACTTCTGTTTAATTATTTATTTTGTTTTTTAGATTCCATATATAAGTGAAATCGTATTTGTCTTTCTCTGTCTGACTTATTTCACTTAGCAGAATTCCCTCTAGGTCAGCCGTGGGCAAACTACAGCCCGCGGGCCGGATCCGGCCCGTTTGAAATGAATAAAACTATTGAAAAAAAAGACTGTACCCTTTTATGTAATGATGTTTACTTTGAATTTATATTAGTTCACACAAACACTCCATCCATGCTTTTGTTCCGGCCCTTCTGTCCAGTTTAAGAACCCATTGTGGCCCTCGAGTCAAAAAGTTTGCCCACCCCTGCTCTAGGTCCATCCATGTTGCTGCAAATGGCAACTGTAATTGAAAAATTTTAAAATAAGTATAAAAAGTTTTAAGTATGCATATACTCATAGAATATGGTTTCTATGACCTTTCTTGAAAACACTGTTAGAGGAAGAACTTTAGCCAAACAAATGGTAGATGGAGAAATTAAGGCAAAAGGAGTGATAATATATTTTGGATCTAATTAGTGAAGTAAAATAAAAAACATTTCCAGGGATTTCAGAACAAATTTTAAACATTCTCTGTCAGGGATAGATAGAAAGATGATCAGAACACTACTTGAAGGAGAAGGAAAGAAGGGGGAGAAGGTGAAGTACACAGGTAAAGTACCATTTCCTCATCTGTTAATTTCTGGGAAGCTGAAAGAGATTATAAATAGCTGTGTTTAAGATAAAAAGGTAAACACTACACGATATATATTCAGTTAAAATCAAGTGGCGGAAGAGAAAGAAAGAAATTATGGAAGGTGGAAAACATACCAATTTTGTATTACTCATAGTCTTAAGCTGGTTATGAAGGAACCATTAAGACAAAACAAACAAAAAACCACACCAGTCGTCAGTAGAAACCAAACAAAAATAAAGGATATAAACCATAAAGTGAAAAGATTTTTTAAAAGCACAATATAAAATATGATGAGAGGAGCTAAGAGCAAACACATATACCTGAAAATCAATCACTGGATGTGATTGAGTCATATAGCAAACACACCACAAGCATATACTGAAGATGATCCAAGAAGATGAAACATGCAGTGGTCATGACCTTAAGCCACCAAAGCTGAATACAGAACAATGCCCCCTCCCCCCCAAACAATAAACATGTCCAAAAAGAAGCAATGGGGGAATACAATCTCATGTTTTGAGATGTACCAATGGCATAGATTAACATAAAGGAAACACAGAAATATCTAGAAATGCATTTAGAAAGAGTTTTGTCTATGACAGATCAAGTGGGCAAAGGTGAAGATAAGGAAGACAAAATAATAATGAATAATAGGAATCTAACTAACATCTATTGAGCTCTATAACCCTGATAAGACTGCTAGTTGTCCCCAAATCTATTCTTCCTCCTTTCCTTTAAAAACAGAACTCTGAGTTTTATGGAGCCTAAGATTTCCCAGAATAAAGATACATTTCTCAGGCTCCCTGTGGCGTTGATAATGTTCTGCCAGTGTGGTTGATGCTGGGGGCAACTTCTGGGAAATGTTCTCATGCAGGATAGGTAGTGGAGCCTCTAGACCACTTTCTAGGTATTTTAAAATACACAAAATGAAATATATAGGATTCAAAGAAAACCAATTATATTGAAGTAGTTATTAAAATAAATTTGTGGTAGAATAGTGTATATGAATCTTTATCAACACATTTAAAAACAAGGAAAAAACTCAACAAGGTCCAGTGAGAAGTTTTAGTAACTACCTTAATTTCAATGCCTTGAGATAATTTTAAAATATTAAAATAATGAGGGATAATTTCAATATTTTGAGATATCTGCAACAGATATGAACTCTTTTTACTACTTGTATGTATTAACTCTATGGAGTGAGGGTGCTTTTGCACCTTGAATGTTCATTTCAAACTAGGGGCTCTACCTTCTCGTGGTCTGTGGAATAGAATGGACTGTGTCCTTTCCCCGCTCACACTTATGTGGAAGTCCCACCCTTCCTTCACCCAAAGTATCTCTTAGTTATGAGGTAACTATAAATGGGTACATCTGGGAGAATATGGATCTTTTTTCTTATTTGTAATTGAATATCTTGGTTTCATTTATGGATCTGTTCATAAATATAAGTGGGGGGAATCAAGTAATACCCAGGAGTAAAGGCCTTAGCATCGTCTTCACGTAGATTTTTGAAATAGACAGCAAATGAGTAATGTTTAAGCATTCTGCTTAATTGTGTGTGAGGCTGACTTCCATTGACTTCATCAGAGTCCCGAGTTCCATTTAGAAGATGAAATGCAAATTAACCAATGTAATACAGGTGCCAGACCACGGCAGTGGTCGCTGCAAGAAATGTCCACTTGATGGCACCATTCTACTAAGGCTGTAAGATTCAGCTGCCATGAAGGCCAATGCTTGCCCAATTTCTGATTGCAGCAGTATGTTGGCTCTGGAAGCAGGTACCTGATTAAAAGTATTAATATTCATCCTGTTCGGTGTTGCCCAATGGTTAAAGCATTGGCCTGAGCAGGGAAGGGTCTTAGGTTTGATTTCTGGTCAAGGGCATGTACCTGGGTTGCAGGTTCGATCCCTAGCCCTGGTTGGGAGGCAACCAATCGATGTGTCTCTCTCACATTGTTTCTCTCTCCTCCCTCTGAACCTCCCTCCCTTGCACTCTCTCTAAAAATCAATGGAAAAGATATCCTCTGGTAAGGATTAACAATAACAACAACAGAAAGCATTAATATGCTAAGTCATGGTCTCAATTTTATATACTATAAATGTTTACTTCATATATTGTCTAGGATGGTTATATCTAGTAAATAAATTCAATCCTTGTCAAAAAGCGTTCTGAGATTGCTGGCCAAGTTTGACACAAATTGAGAACCAAAAGTAAAAAACATGAGTAAAGTATCTGCAACCTGTATCAAAAATAGATGGATTGATGGGTGGATAGAGGGTAGCATAGATGAGTAAATATGTGAGAAAGCAAATACAGCAAAATATTAATTGTAGAATGCAGGTAGTGGATATAGAGGTGCTCACTATGAAATTCATCTAACTTTTCTGTATGTTTGAAGTTTTTCATAATAAAATGTTGAAACAAATATTGATAATTGATTATCAAATATTGAATAAAAGGGAATTTTAGTCTCTCATGAAACAAAAAGGGAGAGCAAGTCAAAAAAGGGAAATCTATTCTTTTCAGAAGAATGTGAAGTAAGGAATATTGAAGAAATGAAAAATCATCATTTTACAGATCCCAAGTAATAACTGATTTAGAGAAAGGTCATCCATGGTTGCTAAACCATCAAGTGAAGTGTGTGGGAAACTGGGTATTCACAAAGCCTTGAAGTATCAACCCCTCAAATTGCTTATTAATTAGAAAGAGAGATGTATACTTTTATAATAGAGTGGTCTGCTCATCACACCCTATCCCAGTCATCATCAATAGGGGAGTTAAGTTCCTCCAAATGCATGTATGTGTATTTATTTCTTTTTTACATTCGGAGTTTTTGGAGCTTGGAGCTAGCTAAAAGTCACATAAAAATAGAATTATACACTCCAAAACATCACTGACCTTATCCTACTGGGTTGCCTTTCACTCTTATTATGCTTTTGGTATTTGTGTTGATAATTTATGTTTGATAAGGTGTGATTCCTTAAGCCTTGCTCTAATTTCCTGCTATTGTCTTTCTTTGACTTAGTCTGATTTGTTTGAATAAAGAAAAATACTCCTGTAAAGATTTCTACTATATGTTTGAGTGGGAGAAGGCCAGAACTAAGTCTCAAGACACCCAATGAGAAGCTAATCCCAAGAACAATATGTAAGTGCCTGGACTTTTTACTCTGAGCCAGGCCTAGGCACAGTACTCTGTGCTTCTCTACGTACTACCTTACTCAAACCCTTCTTCCCTTGTTTTCTAATATTTGCATCTTTATCAATTTTTTATTACCCTGAGGCCAAGAATTCATAGATAAGCATCCTCTCTCCGCCCTTTAAAAACCAGTCTTCTTTCTACCCTTACTGCTTGCTATGGTCTAAATGTTTGTGTTCCTTCAGAATTCATTATGTTGAAATTCTAACCCCAAAGATGATGGTATTAGATGGTTGGGCCTTTGGGAGTTGCTTAAGTTATGAGGGTGGGACCCTCATAAATAGGATTAGTGCCCTTATAAAAGAGACCCTACAGAGACCCCTAGTCCCTTCTGTCATGTGAGGGCACAGTGAGAAGGTGCTGGCTGTGAAATAGGAAGAGGGCCTTAACAAGACTGCCACCATGGTGCCCTTGATCTTAGATTTCCAGCTTCCTGAACTGTGAGAAATATTTTGTTGTTTATAAGCTACTGAGTCTATAATATTTTGTTATATCAGCCTAAATGGGCTGACACTAGGTCCATATTTTGCCTCAAATTCATTCTTCAACCCATTCTAGTATGGCTTTCACCACTAACATGCTATGGAGATCACCCTTGTCAAAGTCATCAATGGTTTCCATTCCCCTGAATCCAGTTTTCATTGTATTAAGTGTTCCTTAAAATACTTTTGTTCCTGACTTCTGTGATAACATGTTTTGCTAGTTTCCTCTTACCACCCAGACTTCTCTTTCTCCCTTTCTTGTACCATATCAACCTTTCCATTCAACCTTCATTGTCACATACAGTTCCTTGAGGCTCTGTCCCAGGCATTCTCAGTCATTCCTTTAACAAATATTAGTATTTACTGTGCACCTACTGTGCTGGTTGTTGGCATTTCATATATGATTCCTGTTCTTAGAGAGTTTAGAAAAAAGCTGTCGACCATAAATTATACAATTGATTATTTAAATAGTAGGGTAAGGACTATTAAAAGGTTCAAGGTACTATTTCTACAGATTAACTGGAGTAAACTTGTTGTGTTTGAAAGCCCAAAGATGCAACCCATTTAGCCATAGGGAACTGGAAATACTCTTACTAGCAAAATATCTTCCTACAGTTGAGAGGGGGAAAAAAGGAAAGAAAGAAAAGAAACAAGTATATAATCACTTTGAATCTATTAATTCTCCTTAGACTTATCTCCTTCTCTGATTTGTTTTTAAAGGCAAATCTCTAGTAATCTGAAGGGATCAAAATTTTGCTGTCCTCATGATTCGTTCAGGATGTGGCTTTTAGCCTCAGCATCTGTGCCGGCCTGTCACCCTTCCCCCTCCCCATCACGCTTCTGGCCACACCGTTACCCTCACTCTCCCACTTCCTCTTTAATGAGAGCCCCTTTGTCATTTCCACATACAGTAGAGTCAATGCCTGGAACATTACAGGCTACCTCTTAGTCCCACCTGTGCTTTCTAAATTCTTCCTCCTCTACTTCTTTGTTCCCATTCTCTGACCTAAAGATCTCGTGGTCTACAGGGGAATGAGGAAGTGGACATGTGGGCCAACAGGAAGCCTAACATTTTGTTGGCTTTGTGTGCCTTTGTCTCTTTCCCCGCCTTGCTAGATCCAATATACCATGCAACTGGACTTTTGTTCTCCATCTCCTTTATCTGCATGGGTCAGGCCCTCAAGCAATTCTTTATTTTTTTAAAAATTATATATATATTGATTTCAGAGAGGAAGGGAGAGGGAGAGAGAGATAGGAGCATCCATGATGAGAGAGAATCACTGATCGGCTGCCTCCTGCATGCCTCACACTAGGGATCAAGCCCACAACCCGGGAATTGAATGGTGACCTCCTGGTTCATAGGTAAGAGCTCAATCACTGAGCTACTCTGGCCGGGCAACAATTCTTTATTTTAAATCTCCATGGTTGCACAAGTCAGACCTGTGCCCTCTAACCAACTTTCTCCTTGCAAATGTTCCTGAACCAATGGATTTGGGTGATGAGAAACTCATGATGCAATAATTTGAATTAGAAAAAAAAAATTCTTTAAATGCTAGCAAAGTTGTAAAGTGGTAGAACTGAAAGGGCGGGACACTGACAGGGAAGTAGAACCCATCAGTGGACAACTGCACAACTGTACAGACTGCTGTGAGGAACTTTGGTATGCTCCTGAAGATGAGCGTGTCAGGAGGACACTCTCAATGGAGAGTGGGGAAGGAGAGCAGATATATCTGTGCTGGCCCCTTCTGGATTATGACCTACACTTCCTCATGGTGTAAAGAGCCTTGCCTCACATTAATGAATTACTTTCTGATCATGTTTCATGGAGGAGTTACAGCCCCTTATAAGCTGGCAGGCTAGTTTTTTGTTTTGTTTTTTTCCCCGTGAAATGTTCCTGAGTCCACACAGTATAGAAATTTAGTTTTAAACCTAAACCGTATCATTGGTTTTGGATCCTTGGGACCAGGATTTTGAGGTAAATCAGACCTGACTGCCCTCTCTACTCCTGTGTGCCTGTCTTCACCAGCCTTTCTATCTCCCTGCTCACGTCTCTCATGCCTTCCCAGTCAGGCCTAGCCTTCTCCACACGATGCAATATGGAAAAAGTGGTTCTTGACATGGTAGCTTGGGGAGTTACTTCTGCTCTACTGGGTATTTCCTTCCACCTATCACAGAGTAGATGTTCAATGGACATTTGGAATAAATGAGGGAGAGAATGAAGACCTGTAAGGGTTCATCTGGAATATCTGAGAAATATTCTCCAACCCTCAACCTAGGTGAGCTCACATTCACTCTGCATTGTACGACTTGGCCACTATTAACTGCTTTTAATCAAACAATAGTGCTCTATTTCCATCTCCTTGCATAATGCCTGGCACTAAGTCAGAGCTCAATACATATTTGTTGAATCAATAAATGTCATGGTTGCCCTAACCGGTTTGGCTCAGTGGATAGAGCATCGGCCTGCGGACTGAAAAGTCCCAGGTTCGATTCTGGTCAAGGGCATGTACCTTGGTTGTGGACACATCCCCAGTAGGGAGTGTGCAGGAGGCAGCGGAATTGATGTTTCTCTCTCATTGATGTTTCTAACTCTCTATCCCTCTCCCTTCCTCTCTGAACAAATCAATAATATATATATATATCTTTAAAAAAAAATGTCATTGTTTATGCCAAAGAATTTTGGCTCTTGGAGGAAAAGAAGCAAACAGGGCCTTGACTTTGCAAACCCAGGAAACGAATGAATATTAAGAAGTCTCCCAGTGCATTTCCCTGCTTCCTGATTTAATCATTCCTAGCAATCATCTACATTGTTCCTGACCACTCTGGGAGGCTCCTTAACCATGTGATTCATAGGGCTTCCTTAAGAAACCTCTATCTTTATTTACTGCCAAAGGACACACAGTGTGCATCTTCCTCCTCTTTCTCTCTTTTAAAGGAAGAAGAACAGTTAGACACGCCAAGGCTGTAAGTGGCTTCCCAGTCAAACACAGTAGCCCATGCGTGGCGTCCAATTAGACACCTCCAGATCCAGATCCCGGCTTAGAGTGAAAACCATGTTGCACTCTGTCTGCCTAAATCTGCAATTTGAAGAAAGAATTTTATGCTCTGTGGCACAATAGGGACTTGCGGTTCATGCTCACAATAATCTGTTCTATATAAAATTCCAAATACTCCCACCTTTTATTTTTATTTTTTTTTTTAATTTGACAAATAGCAGTTTGGCTAGCACCCAAGGCCCAGCTTCTCATCAACATCAGCAGTGTCTGGATAAGATGGGTCAGCGAGCACCACCACCCTCATTTTAAATTAAGGGACTGTGGAATGAAAGCTTTATTCCTGCCCTTTAAGGGCCTGACCACTAAGGTTAGGTCACCAAATTAAAAGTAAAGTAACACGTTTAGATTTGCCTGGTGTAAGTAATTTATCTTTTCTCTCTCTCTCTCTCTCTCTCTCTCTCTCTCTCTCTCTCTCTCTCTCTTTCACATTGGTCTTTTAAAAATTTTTCCTGGACTTTTCTATGTTGGAAGTGTGTGATTACTAAGCCAATCTTTTTACTTGTTATAGGTCCCCCCCCCCCCCATGCCCCCAACTGTTATCACTGATTCAGGTAAATGCCTTTATTAACGGTTGGCTCCAGGGAAATCATGGTGGGTGAGCTGTAAGTCAGATCAAAGACAGACAAGCCTTGTGGGATTTTCTAAAGGAACTGCAAGACAGGTCAAATAATGGCAGTTAGCTGGGAATTTTGCCCCCTCCATAGGCTGTTAGGTTGCTAGTTTTCATTGTGATTTCAGAGTTGTTTTTCAAGACTATCTTGAGTCTGCAGAGAGTGGAATAGGACTAGGAAATTAAGACACCAGAATGCTTGCTGGTCTAATTGGAATTTAGTTTTGTTACACACACAAGACACTCTCCGGATTGCTATGAGGCTTTGATTATTTTCCAGATTATTGATTATTTTCCATTTTTAAAAAAATGATTTTGACAATTTTCCCTAGCATTCTTGTTGCTTTTATGAAAGAGAGCTTTGGAGGTCCTTACTCCACCATCCTGTTAATGTCACCAACAACCTCAGATTTAAATAGAAAAGTCAGATATGTCACAAGGGAGAATCTGTATGATCAAGTGATAAGTAGTATCAGATTTTTTTCTGTATCCTCCCAAACCAAAAAATATGTATATTACCTGAGTCATCAGTACATGTGGCTACTAAATATTTGAAAAGTAACTAGTGCCACTGAGAACCTGAAAGTCAATTTTACTTAAATTTTAACTAATTTAAATTTTAAAATGAACATGAGAGATTCATTCATTGGAAAACATTTAAGTATGTTTGAAACTTGGGTATGTATCTACTTTTTCAACTATACATTTTATGAAACCTAAATACAGATTAAGTATTTCTGACAAAAATTTAGCATTAAAATTGGCGTGTACTGTTAAGTATAAAAACACACTGGATTTTAAAGACTTAGTATGAAACAAAGGATGTAATGAAAGCATCTCAATAACTTTACATTAATCGCAGGTTGAAATGATAATGTTTTTATTATTTCAGGTTAAATAATCTATATTGCTAAAATTAATTAAACCTGTTTCATTTTACTTTTTTTTAATTAAAAAAAATTTTTTTTTATCCTCACCCAAGGACATTTTTTCCTTTGAGTTTTAGAGAGCGTGGAAGGGAGAGGTAGAAACAGAGAGAAACACCAATGTTGGAGAGACACATCAATTGGATGCCTCCCGCATGTCCCCTATGAGGGTCAGGAGCCTGCAACTGAGGTACATGCCCTTTACCAGAATTGAAACTGGGACCCTTCAGGCCACAGGCTGACGCTCTAGCCACTGAGCACACTGGCTAGGGCTCATTTTACATGTTTAATGAATTTATAGAAAAATGTGAAATTACATATGTGGCTTATACATACATATTGGACAGATCTGCCCTAGTTAGTCTTCAGTTACTATCTACTTTTATCCACATTATTATGCCACATTCCAATGCCTTAATTACTAATGAGTAAGCGCCCTTCCTTCCCCCAACACACACACACACACACACACACACACACACACACACACACCTTTTTTTGAAGGGAATCATTTCAGGAATGTTTGAATGAGGAAAAAACAAAATCATTAAGCACATCCCCTCTGAGATGTCATGGAAATGACATGGTTTATCGTCATGTAGGTTATTTTCCTTTAGAATTAAGTAGGTCTAGAGATGATCATACAGATCTGAGGAAAAAAACAGAGAATGCAATTTTTTCAATTTTTTAAATGTCCTTCACAAAAGCAAAGTACTGTATTGTCATGGGTTTTCTGTGTTTTAATTCACTGATAGGGGGGAAAAAGCATCTGATAGCTCCAGCCAAGCTTGTCCTGAACTATGTGAAAACCTACTTAATAACCTGAGTGTGATTACGTTGACCTCTCTAACTAGTGTGTTGGAGAAACAATACCCTTCCTCTTCATTTTGCATAATTTCTTCCAACCTCAGAACTATTATATTCAAAGATTCTGGGTTAGAAGTCCATGCCAACGTTCTTGCGCTTATATGACCTCTCAAGTTTTAACCTCCATTGAACAAACTCTCCATACCTGACTGGCACACCAGACAACTCACGGAGCAGGCCAGCCTTCCTCTGTGTGTGAGCAGGATGGAGGCACTTTTCCCGTCTGTCCTTGCCTCCAGACTTTCCTAAGAGGTTTCCACCCAACTGATTTCCTCATGAGCATAAGGCAACCTGAGTTGGGATTCTGAGGGCCATCTTCCGTAACGGTGTTCTTTCAAAAACTTGCCTGAATTTTCACCCTTGGAAATTCTGAACTTCATCTGACTTCTCTTGCTGTCCCTCTCTCTCTTCTCCGGATCCTTCCACCTCCATTGAGTTTGGAAAAATCTTTCAGTCACTCTATGCTAAAAAGTCATACCCCAAATATGAAGACTTGGCAAATGTGGTATTTTTCAAATGGGGAAACGATGGGTTTTTTAAAAAAGTGATGCTGAAATAATTGGGTGTCCAGGTAGAAAAAACAAAAAACTTGACTCCCACTTACACTATACATAAAAATCAATTTCAGGGGACTAGAAGCCTTGATGTAGAAGCAAGGACAAGCTTTTAGAAAATACGGGAGGGCATCTTCATGATCTTGCGGGTTAGGAATTGATTTCTTTTTAAATTTTTCAATTACAGTTCACATTGAATATTGTTTTATATTAGTTTCAGATATACAGCATAGTGGTTAGACATTTATATAATTTATGAAGTAATCCCAAGGTAAGTCTAGTACCCACCTGGCACCATAGATGATTATTACAATATGATTAACTATATTCCCTAGGCTGTCCTTGACATTCCTGTGACTAGCTTGTAACTGCCAATGTGTACTTCTTCTTCCTTTTACCTTTTTCATCTAGCCCTCCAACAATCCCTCCCATCTGGCAACTATTAGTTTTTTCTCTCTAAGGAAAAAAATATTTTTAAAAAATCTATTGATTTTTAGAGAAAGAAAACATCAACTTGATGTTCCACTTACTTAGACATTCATTGGTTGATTTTTGTATGTGCCCTGACTGGGGATTAAACCTTCAGCCTTGGCATATTGGGAGATCAACTGGGCTATGCAGCCAGGGCCAAGGAAAAGATTTCTGAAACAGGATATTTAAACAGAAAAACATCTGATAAATGGGACTCAATGTAATTCACTTTGTTCATCAGAATATTCCAGTGAAAGACAGCTTCAGTGATAGAAGACATTTGCAAATCATATAACTGAGAAAAGGTTTGTATTTGAAACATGTAAAGAACTCTCTTAAATCAATAAAAAAAAGGGACAAAATCCAGTAAAGAAAATGGGCAAAAGACTTGAACAAGTATTTCATAAAAGAGGCATCTAATGGCCAATAACATACAGAAATTAAGTTTAATTATAATTTTGTTTAACAGTGATATACTACTATACATACACTTACCAGAATCACTGAAATTAAAAGCCAGACCAATACTGGTGAGGCTGTGGAGTAATAGGAGCTCACACTCTGTGGATGGGAGTGTAACTTGGTAACAACACTTAGGAAACCGGTTTGGCCTTATTGCTAAAGTTGAAAACATACTAGTATCTATGCATTTCCAATAACCTAGCAATTCCACATCTTAGATAGAGCTCCAGAACAAACTTATTACATAGGCATCGGGAGACATGTACAACAGTATTCATAGCTTTGTTGTTTGTAAAAGCTCCTGAAAACTCCAAATTTAACTGTCCACTGAACGGTAAAAATAAACAGTGTAATATTTACGGAGAATACAGTATATCAATGGAAGTGTATGAACTCCAGTTTACATGCAACACCGAAGCAGCCGGATCTTAGACATTTTAAGCTGGACCAAAGAAGCCAGTTATAAAATGATTCAGCTTGCTTACTTCCATATAAACATTTTGCAATGAGCAAAGCATTTTTCTTGTATATTTCTACTTGCAAAAAGTTAAAAATCAGGAAATGGTGGTGCTTGGGGATTCATAACTAGAAGTTAAAGTGTAAGCAAAGCAGGGAAGCAATGACTATAAAGCTGGGGTAGCTGTGACCCTCGGGGAGGGCGGCGGTTATGACAGAAGGCTGGCAGTTGGGGCCTCAGAGCGGAGGGATGGCAACATCCTATTTCTTAACCTGGGTGGCACTTTATAGTAAGCTGTCTATTTGGTTCTGTGTATTTCTGCATGTCAATTTCACAATGAAAAAATTTTATTAAATAACATCTCTCCCCACTTACAACCCCAGTCTTGTCTCCCCTGAGCCCGTCTCTCTCTCTCCTCTGTTCTCTCAGTCAAAGGAATGTTCCTTCTGCCCTCATTGTCTCCAGTCTCTTAACTCCCACTCATGACATAAACTGTCCCTACCCTCTCCCCCACATCACGAGGAATTGGCAAATCAAATGAACTGATCTCATTCTAGGTGCTCTGTTCCCTAGGGGAGTTTTTGCTGTTGACCTGGTAGCTCTCTTTTCCCTTGGCTCCCCCGACCCTTCTGACCCTTCCATCTGACTTCTCCAGTTTTTCTGCTCATTCAACACACGTGCCTCCCAGCTTTCCCTCCAGGAGGCCCCCAGATGGATGATGCCTCCTTCTAGGCTCCAGTGCAGCTCTGCATCCATTTCCTGCTTCATCTCCTTCTTTATCCAGGCGTAAAAATCACCTGAATTTCAACCAGCAGGCCTCACAACGAATTCACTCTCTTCCTCACTCCAACCCTATTTCCGGATTTCCTTTCTAATAAACTTCCAAGTTGACATCTGAAGCTAGAAATGTTGACTCACCACTCTCCTTACCCTGCCCCAGCACCAAAGGCTACATGCTTATGTTCATTCTGTATGTGAGGCTCTTACTATGGTCTTACATTTCCGTCCCCCACAAATCCATCTGTTGAGACTCTAATTCCCAATGTGGTGTAGGAGGAGGACACTTTGGGAGGTGATTGCATTATGAGGGAAGAGCCCTCATGTGTAGGAGTAGTGCGCTTATAAAAGAGGCCCCAGAGAGCTTCCTTGCATCCTTCTTCCATCTGAGGACACAACAAAAAGACGGCTGTCTCTGAGAAGGTAGGGTAACTCACCCCTCTATTCTTTTAACATTGTTTCTGTTAAGTGTTTTTGTTAAAGATGAATTGTGTTCATCCCACGGATGAGCAGCATATGTGTGTAAGAGTTGCTGGAATTAGCTTCAGGGAGGAGGCTGACTCCAGCAACTGGATGGTCTGGCTCCGGGAGACGTGCTGACTCTCAACCATAAAAACTGTAACTTCCCTTGACCAGTTTTGAGATAATCATCAGAATGGACTGTGCTAACCTACAGTAGAGAACTGGCAATCCCCTAACCACTTAGTTATTTGTTCTGCTTTCTCTCTCCCTCCTAATAAAAACCCCGTGTGCACTGAGATGTGCGGATGGTCAGTGGGACAGGAGTCTGCCCTCTTCTCAGGCTGCTGGCACTTGGATAAACCGTGTCTTTCCTTGCACCAGCATCTGTCTCTTGAGTATTGGCTATCGAAGCCGAACTTGAGTTCAGTGTCAGTGGGTCCTCACCAGACACAGAACCTGCTATTGCCTTAATCTTGACTTCAGAACCGTGAGAAATAAATTTCTGTTTATCAGTCACCCAGTCTGTGTGATATTTTATTATTCAGCTTGAATGGAAGAAGACAGAACTATGTGTTTTTTTTTTAACATATATGACATATTTATGACATACATTTTAAAAACTTATATTAGCTCACTTAATTCTCTCAACAACTCTAACATAGGATATTATTATCCTTCCTTACAGAGGAGAAAACTGAAATCTTCAGAGCTAACAGCTCTTATTCCAGACTCTTATCAATTCCAGTGCTGATTCCTCTCCTGGGCATATACCTGAAAACCTCAAAATCATGTATTTGCAAAGATATATGCAAATGCCCTATGTTCATTGCAGCATTATTCATAGTGAGAGGAGATTTGACTTTGGGTAGTGAGCACATGGTACAATATACAGATCTTGTAACATAGATCTGAAACCTATATGTACATGTTGACCAATGTCACCCCAATAAATTTAATTTAAAAAAATTCTAGTGCTGAAGGCCCTCTTATCAGCAATCGGATTTCCCTATCTGACATCAGTTTACACTGCCTTGAACCTAGTTTAGATTATTATACTAATCTCCTAACTGGTGTCCCACTGCACACACATATACACACATCTCTTTCCGTTTCTGTTCACCTTCAACAGGGGTAGTAAAGTACTCCTAAAAAATTTGATAGTATAGCCCTGGCTAGTTTGGCTCAGTGGATAGAGCATTGGACTGTGGACTGAAGGGTCCAGGGTTTGATTCTCGTCAAGGGCACATGCCCAGGTTTCGGGCTCGATCCCCAGTAGGGGCCTTGCAGGAGGCAGCCGGTGGATGATTCTCTCTAATCATTGATGTTTCTTTTTCTCTCTCCTTTCCTCTCTGAAATCAATAAAAATATATATTTTTAAAAATTTGACAGTATTAATTCTGATTGGTTCCTTCTCAAATGCCTTATCGCACACAGAGGCCATGTGATCTAGTGCCAGCCTGCCCTCTTGTCCCTGGCACACATGCTCTTTCAGGCCTCTGGGCCTTGCACAGACAGTTCTTTCTGCTTTCGATGCTCTGTTCAACTGGGGACTCCCTGCCTACCCTTTAAGCCCTATCTGATATTCTCTCTCCCTCTGTGATGCTGTCACAGACTCAGTCACCCAGCTCTACCTACATTTGTTTACAAGGTATTTGGTGCCAACCTCCAGGCTTATATTTCTTTTGTTTTTGTTTTCCATCACATTATATTATAATTACAATTGCTTATTTGTTTCTGCCTGCCCTGTTCCTTGAGGGCCAGAATAGTGTATTATTCTTCTTGAACTGGGATCTCTTTCTAGTGATGGCCATGTCTAGAGGGTAGTTAATGGTTTCTCTGAGTAAGTACCTGTCCCTGGAAATTCTTGTTGAAAAGCAAGCATGGGAAGAAATAGCTGGTCACCATTGATTGGTGTTGGTGTGCAGTGATCTGCTAGGTTTGAGATGCCCTGCTCTGCACCCTGAAACCTGGAGATGCTCTGTTTTGATAGAAGAAGTGAGGGATAGAAAACAGGGCAGTCAGTCATTAGCACCACCACCACCAACAAAACAACACAAAGAACAGAACAGCAGGGCCGCTGCTGATGTGTCCTCCTCACGGACTGAACAGCCAGTTGCTTGTGACATGGACCTTTCTCCTTAGCAGACACTTTTGTCTTGCTGCCGTGTTCACTTTGCCTCTTCATCCCATTCCATCCCTTTAATACTCTTGGACCATAATAGGCCTTTTGCTCTATGCTTTTCTTCTCATTTAGCCCTTCTGAAGGTGATAAAGATATGCCACCCCAGCTCTAGATGGCCTGGCTCAGTGGATAGAGCATCAGCTTGTGACTGAAGGGTCCCGGGTTCAATTCTGGTCAAGGGCACATGCCCAGGGTTGCAGGCTTGGTCCCTTGTGGGGGGCGTGCAGGAAGCAGCCAATCAGTGATTCTCTCATTGTTGATGTTTTTTTTTCTCTCTCTCTCCTTCCTCTCTGAAATTAATAAAAAAATATATTAAAAAAAAGATACGCCACCCCAAATATGACACTTGGGCATAAGAGTTTTTTGAGAAGATGGGAAAACCAAGATGGTGGCATAGGTAAACACTGGAGATTGCTGCTTAGCACAACCACTTCAAGAATACAACTAAAAGATGGAACGGACACCATCCAGAACCACAGGAAGGCTAGCTGAGTGGAAATTCTACAACTAGAAGGAAAGAGAAAAGCATACTGAGACTCAGAGGAGGTGTGGTGTGGAAGTAAAGTACAGAGGTATGGAGGCGCACGCAGAGAGGGCTGGTGGCTGAGGACACGGTTGTCTTTTTCAATCAGTAGTGAGTCTCAAGCTCTGAGCTCCAGTTCTGGGTGAGTCTCTGGGGACCCAGACGCATACAGGAGAAACTGGACTGTCTGGCATCAGCTGGAACTCGAGGGCAGCTTTCTCTCAGAGGCACTCGCAGCGATTGATTGCCGGGGCCTCTGAGGGCAGGACTGAGAGCAGCCATACTGCTTGCTCTGCCCGCCCTGTTGATCCCCTGGGACCCCGCCCCGCCCAAGCCGTGCATGGAGGCTTTTGCATATGAAAGGCCCGGCCCTTTGTAATCTGAAAATTACTTAACAAACTGCAGCTGCCCTAAGGCCCCAGGACAACTTGCATTGCTTTACAGCTGGCTTCTGCTGGGTAGCCTCAGGCAGAGGCTAAATTAGCACCTCCTTAGATCCAAGAGCCAGTGTACTCAGTGGTCAGAGTGGGACCATCCAATTATAACTCAGATCTATAAGGGACACACTCAGGGGGAAGACTCAGTGAGCACCAAAGCCCCACTGAAGCAAGTCTTGCCCCAGAAGGGTGTCTTCAGCACAGAAGTTCTCCCACCGTAGATACAGCTGATTCTCACAGCCAATTGGCCTGGAGGTCAAATCCTCCCAGTGTTACCTACAACAATCAAGGCTTAACTACAACAAGACTGTGCACAAAGGCCACAAGGGGTTGCACCAAGAGTGTCTACCTCAGATAATTGGGGAGGCTGAGCCACTGGGCCCTATAGGACACCTAGTACAGAAAGCCACTCTATCGACACAGCGAAGCATAAAAAATGCCGAGACAAAGAAACAGGACACAAGTGACAGAAATGGAGGAAAGCAAACTACTGGATATAGAGTTCAAAACCACACTTTTAAGGTTTTTCAAGAATTTTCTAGAAACTGTCGATAAACTCAATGAGACCCTCAAGAAATCTAGTGAGACCCTCGATGTTGTGATAAAGGACCAACTAGAAATTTAGCATACACTGACTGAAATAAAGAATATTATACAGACTCCCAACAGCAGACTAGAGGATCGCAAGAATCAAGTCAAAGATTTGAAATACGAAGAAGCAAAAAACACCAAGCCGGAAAAGCAAAATGAAAAAAGCATACGAAAATAGTGTAAGGAGCCTCTGGGACAGCTTCAAGCGCACCAACATCTGAATTATAGGAGGGCCAGAAGAAGAGAGAGAGCAAGATATTGAAAACCTATTTGAAGAAATAATGACAGAAAACTTCCCCCACCTGGTGAAAGAAATAGACTTACAAGTCCAGGAAGTGCAGAGAACCCCAAACAAAAGGAATCCAAAGAGGACCACACCAAGACACTTCATAATTAAAATGCCAAGAGCAAAAGACAAAGAGAGAATCCTAAAAGCAGCAAGAGAAAGACAGTCAGTTACCTACAAGGGAGTACCCATACGACTGTCAGCTGATTTCTCAACAGAAACTTTGCAGGCCAGAAGAGAGTGGCAAGAAATATTTAAAGTGATGAATGCCAAGAACTTACAACCAAGATTACTTTATCCAGCAAAGCTATCATTCAGAATTGAAGGTCAGATAAAGAGCTTCACAGATAAGAAAAATCTAAAGGAGTTCATCACCACCAAACCAGTATTATATGAAATGCTGAAAGGTTTCATATAGGAAGAAGAAAAAGGTAAGAAGTGGAAGAAGAAGAAAAAGGTAAAGATACAAATTATGAACACCAAATACACATCTATCAACAAATGAATCTGAAAATCAAGTGAATAAATAATCTGATGAACAGAATGAACTGGTGATTATAATAGAGTCAGGGACATAGAAAAGAAATGGACTGACTATTCTTGGGCGAGAAAGGGGTGTGGGGGATGTCGGAAGAGACTGGACAATAATCGTACACCTATGGATGAGGACAGTGGGTGGGGAGTGAGGGCAGAGGGTGGGGTGGGAACTGGGTGGAGGGGAGTTATGGCAGAAAAAAGAGGAACAAGTGTAATAATCTGAACAATAAAGATTTAATTAAAAAAACAAAAAAATCCCAAATACACATCTATCAACAAGAGAATCTAAAAATCAAGTGAATAAATAATCTGATGAACAGAATAAACTGATGATTATAATAGAATCAGGGGCATAGAAAGGGAGTGGACTGACTATTCTTAGGGGGGAAAGGGGTGAGGGGGATGCGGGAAGAGACTAGACAAAAATCGTGCACCTATGGATGAGGGGGGAGGGGCGGGGGCGGAGTGAGGGTGGATGGTGGGGTGGGAACCGGGTGGAGGTTAGCGATGGGGGGAAAAAAGAGGAACAACTATTATAATCTGAACATTAAAGATTTAATTTAAAAAAAAAAGTTTTTTGAGCTAAAGGCAATTGACAAAAAGCAGACATAGAAAGAGCACTTTCTCTTCCCTACCTGCCCTGAAACAGGGCATACATTTCCCTGGTACATGTGTCACCCTCTCCCAAGCTAGAAAGAGGTAAACAACCCTTATCACTGGAAACAGAGATGGCATTGAGGTAAGATTGCATAAACAAACCTTATCTTCCATTAGTTCCCCCTACTTACTTCCCAGTCAGTTTCCCACAATACATTGGCCCTAAAAGTCCAACCTCTCTTTCCTTTGTTTAGACACTTCTTCACATTTACCCATTCTTTGTTAAAAAGGTATATGATGCCCTGTTTCTCTATAGATGTTGCTCTCTCTTCCTCTCGCTCTAAAAAAACCAATAAAAACATATATATATATATTTAAAAAGGTATATAAGCTGCTGAGTCTTACTGCTTTCTTGAGTTTTTTATTTCTTTTCTATAAAGCCCAGTGCAGGTAAAATTAAAAATATTAATAAAATTTGTATAACTTTTTTCCTGTAAATCTATCATTTATCAGTTTAATTCACAGACCCCAGGCACTGAATCTAAGAGGGTAGAGAAAATATCTTTTTTCCTCCCCCTACACTTATAACTTATGGGATGAGCATCACTGTGACCTCTGTGCAGGCGACTGGAGTGAGGCTCCCGGAAATTTTAATAACTTGTGAGTGAAAGAGTCAGGATTTATGTCACAGCCCTTTTACCTTCCTTGTTCCTCTTTTGCTAATGCCTAAAAGTTTGTTTTGCCTGTTTAGTGGCTCTGAAGTCCAAGGAACTGCAGGCTTCCATGTTGAATATTGGCTCAGGAAAGGAAGCACATTTAGGAACAGCCCTGAAAAACCCCCAGGCCAGCCCCAGTTGGAGCAGCCTGGTGTTTCCCAATGACGGGACTCCGGCAGCTCTGTGGCACCCAGCCCTGGGCCGAGCAGCATTAATCACTCAGCGAGTTTTGGTTGATGACATGAGACTGGTTTGTTTAACCCGGCTGCACTGGTGTGGGCACCAGGTCACCATCTCTCAGAGACTCTGGGACCTGGTTTAAGAGAGAGAAACCCTGAGGTGTGAACTACATTCAGGATCGGAATTTCCTCTGTTCTTTCTCTCTCATCCAGCCTGTAGGTACATACTGTGTCCCTGCCTGGAGCTAGTTGGACAAAAGCAGGAGAAGAGTCTTGTTTCCAAGTGATAAGGCAAGTCATCGATCAAAACAGGTTCCGGTTAAAAGAGACTTTTCAGGTTTGTCCACCCAAGAAGGAAAAAGAATAGGTTTAAAAAGTGCCGTTGAAAATCTTACTGGGTCCCAATAACTCTACTGCTTTAGTTAAGCAACTTGCCAAAGAGGCAAGGAAAGAGGATTATTTAAACTTACTTGGTCTTAAAAACAGATGAAAGTTCTGCTCACCTGGAAGGCAGTGTTTCGGTAGCTGTTGGCTTCAGGGGTTGCCACAGTCCTCAGCTCCATGCTGCTCATGGAATGGGCTGCTCTCTGAGGTCCTTTCAGATGTCTGGTTGGAGGTCCTCTGTACCTGGGCAAAGGAACACAGCCTCTGCTGATGCCAGAATGCCACCTGCTGTTGTAGAAACCAGGGCACTGCTTCAGCTTGAAAATTTCAAGAGTAACCTCCTCATTGGGGCGGGGCAGGAAAGGTGGGTGGGGTGGAGGCTTTCAACTCTGCTCCCACCCACCTCATTAATCCTTCCTATTTCCCCATGATCACCAGCCGGTTTTCACTCCAGGGAGAAAACTCACGTCCTGCACAAAACAGAAGAGCACACTCTCTTTACATCCATGAGTGAAATAGTCTGTTTCCTGTGGGCAGTGTCGGGGACTAGGAGGGGTGGGGGTGGCAGGGAACGTAAGGGCTGGCTGCAACCCAGTGACCATTGCTCTGTGCTGGGAAGATGCTCAGCACTTTATATTTGGTGGTCTTGATGATTTTCAAAGCAAGGCAAAACGGAGGTGTGGGAAGTTAACAATGTGTTCAGGATAATTTGGCTAATCAAGGCACGAAGAGAAGCCAAATCCAGGTTTGGTGGATTCCAAAGCCTTTTTTCCTCCATCCCTGTCTGTAGACCAGTATAGAAATGTCATACTTTGCTGAGTTTTGCTTTTAAAAATCCACTCCTAGAGAGGCAACTATGTGGGAGATAAATGAAAGGTGACCAATGGCTCACTTAATAAAAGGACCCTTTGCTTTATGAAATTATTAGCTGTAGGATTCTTTCAAAAACAGTATATTTAAAATGAATTATTATATATCTGTTAACTATGAGGATTGTGTGGCCTATGTGGAAATGTAGAAAACGCTTATGAGAAGTGAAAAATAGAATTAATAAATTGAATACTACATACCGTGGACAAAAGAATAAAAGAAACTATCCAATATTACTAGCTATTTCTGAGCTGTGATTTTGTGGATGGTTGTTAGTTTCTCCTATATACTTTGCTGAGTTTTTTTTTTAAATAAAGAACACTATGATTATCATCATGATATAGCCTGCATGTGCACGTGTGTACATGTGTACACACACACACACACACACACACACACACAATGGTTAAGAGCTTGCTGGAACCACACTGCACACTGCCTGGGTTCAAGTCTGGGCTCTACCACTTGCTGCAGGAAACTACAGCTCAAGAGTTAAACCCAGTCTGCTGACATTTCTATACAACCTGGGAGTTAAGAAAGCTTTTTAGCCTGGCTGGAGTTGCTCAGTTGTTTGATTATAGTCCTGTACATTGAAAGGTTGCCCAACTGGTTTAATTCCTGGTCAGGGAACATAATTGGGTTGCGGGTTCACCTGCAGAAGGCAATCAATTGATATTTCTCTCTTTCTCTCTCCCTTCCTCTCTCTAAGAATGCAGTTGGAGGAAAATTAAATAATAAGAATAATGATAAAAAATAAAATGCATATCCTTTTTTTAAAAAAAGAATGCTTTTTTAGTTTTTTAAATGGTTGAAAAAATCAAAAGGATAAATATTTCATGACACATGCAAATGATATGAAATTCACATTTCAGTGCCCATAAATGAAATTTTGTTAGAATGTAAACATACTCATTCATTTATGTATTGTCTTTAATGGCTATTGCTCCACAAATGTAGGGCTGGGTAGTTGCAACAGAGACTGCATGGCTCAAGGCTAAAATATTCACTTCCTGGCCCTTTACAGAAATTCCGTGCTTACTAACCACGTGAACTTGGACAAGTCACTGTATCCTCTGGGACTCAGATTATTCATCTACAAAATGGGAATAATAGTAACCATTTTACGCTATTATTGAGATGGCAAATGTGTTAATATACTTAAAAACAAGTGGACTAATGCCTGGCATATAGTAAATTTGTTGTAAGATAATACTTACCTTAAAATGCTACAAAAGCAAAGTAATCTCTACAAAGTGATTTGCATGTGTTTTAGTACATCTTTTTATTTTTTTATTGATTTCAGAGAGAAGGAGAGAGAGAGAGAGAGAGAGAGAGAGAGAGAGAGAGAGAGAGAGAGAGAAAGAGAGAGATTTGTTGTTCCACTTATTTACACGTTCATTGGTTGATTCTTATATGTGCCCAACCTGAAGATCAAACCTTAACCTTGGTGTATGGGGATGGCACGTTAAGCAATTGAGCTACCCTGCCGAGGCTAGGCACATTTTTTTAGCTGAAGCCCGGTATACCTAAGTGTTATGCTGCATTTGCACAAGAAAGCATAGCACCCCCTGCTGAATGGGGTCAGGTCAGTATCTCCCCCAAACCCCTGTTGGCTCTGTGGGAAAGATGACCCCTGACTTCTTGTTTACTTTGTGTTCTGGGCCCCCTAGTCCAAGCCCTACCCACTTACCAACACTATCCATGCTTTCCTTATGCGTTATCTCTGTATTGATTCTTTATGGATTCTCTGATGAATAGAGACTTGGGAATTTTCAGTTCTGTCCCCATAATTGTGATTTTCCAAAATAAGTAGTCCCTGTGTTACCAATTACGAAACATCAGCGTGGAAGTGATCAAGAGAGACGCAGAGAAATGGAAGGTAAACAGTGTGGGAAACTACACGGTAACGTTGTTGGAGCAGACCTATTGTTGCAACCAGGTGGATGAACTCATGACTCCATCTACTTTAAGGTTATGGAGGAAACAGTCTCTGGAGGAAAAGGAAAATCTTCATTCTGCCACTTACGGTTATTTATAATTGCACAAACATGACTCAGATGCCTGACATTCTTGTAGATATTGTCACATGAATCTTTTAAAACACAACTTTCCTGGCCAAGTGGCCCAGTTGATTTGGAGTGGTGTCAGGTCAGGGCGTGTGTGGGAGGCAACAGATTTCTCTCTCTCTCTCTCTCTCTCTCTCTCTCTCTCTCTCTCTCTCTCTCCCTTCCTCTCTCTCAAAATCAATAAAAATACATCTTAGGTGAGGATTTAAAAATGTAACAACTCATTGATTTTTCTGCCCCTTGGCTGTAGACAGTAAACTTGAAGAGTACAAGCCAAATGGGATGAAAGACCCTTTACTTTATGACACACCATCTTAACCAAACGGCTACCCAGAATATGGCAGAGACATTAATGTGCCATATTTGATATGATGCCTTGAGGGGGACACATCGCTTCTGTGGTATTCTTGCCCAAAAGGCCCCTTCTGTGGTATTCTTGCCCAAAATACAATGTAAGTAAGATCTATAGTTTTCAAATTGTTAAGGTCATGAAAGACAAAGAAGATAAACACCATTCCAGAGTGCAGGATACCAAAGATACCTGGCAAATAAGTGCAACACACCATCCTGGAGTGGGTCCATTGTTGTAAAGGACCATGGAGGGACAACTGACCAAATTTAAATTTTGGACACAGTAATGTCTCAACATCAAATTTCCTCATCATGATAATTGTACAATGGTTATGTCAATGAAAAGAACCTGAACCTCTGAAAGTATTAGAAAGATTTTTACTTAGGCCTTCCCAAGGACTATAGCCCAAGAGAATAACTTCAAGAAATTGTAAACAGTGCCCTAACTTTGGAAAAGTGGGGATGCTTATCTAGGCAGAGGAATAAGCAAAAAGTACATCTAGTGCTTCAGAAGTTTCAACTAGGGTGCATACATTTTAATGATTAACAGTTTTACAGCAAATGGAAGGAATGTACAGTATAGGAAAGGTAAGGTGCCCCCTGGTGTCAGGGAGTCTGGGGATAGGGTCTGAAAGTAATTAAACTGCATTGAAACTAGTTTATTTCCAGATCACAGTTTTTAGCACAGTAGATTGAATGGAATTAAATATCAATATTAATTGAGGCGTGTGGAAACGCAAAATCTAGCCACAAAGGTCATTTTGTTAGAAAAACAAATCCCAAAGTACTTTTTATTTCAAATACACATTTAAGTTGTTTTTCCCCCTCTCAGGTGAATTTTTATCAGGATGTACCAAGAACAGGGCACTGATTTCCATACTTACTGGTCTTTTGAGTTGAAACTGTAAAAGATTGGAGTGGCGAGCACACAACAGAATATACAGATGATGTATTATAGAATTGTACACCTGAAACCTATATAATTTTATTAACCAATGTCACCCCCATAAATTCAATTTAAAAAGTTAAAAAAAGAGAAACTATAAAAGGTATGACCATCCCCCTGGTTTGTGCCTTAGTAAGAAATGTTAGGGCAGCTCATTGTTCTCCTTTGGTTGTTAAGCTGAAGCATCCTTTCTTTTCTCAGTCATGTAAGAGAATGTCCTTAGTTAGACATTGGAGGATTTAGGAATGAAGGGAATATGATGTCTGCAGTTTACTCCCAAGTGGTTCAGAAAGAAAAGCAATGCCATGTAAATGTAAATGACTCTGAGAGAGAATACAGAAAGCAAACGAGGCAGCTTGTTACTTGTGAATCTGATTAAATTATAAGAGTTTTTGTTATTCTAGCAACTTTTCTCTAAGTTTGAAATTATATCAGAATGAAAAATTACAAAAATGTTTTCTGAATTAGTCACACTTATTCAAATGTATAAATTTAGCCTCTTTGTCAGTTATGTATGTGGACAGTGAAATGGTTAACTTATATAAGATATATTTTTCTCTTACTATCTTTTGCACTATAAAAAACAACAACCAATAGTAGTGCTTTTCTTCACATTTGTATGGATTTGAGGAAATTACTGCCTTTTCCTCTGGAGAAATAATCTTCAGACAAAAAAGAAGCAGTACCACATTATGAAATCTGCAAATCCCAGAAGTCAACAGCTTATAGACAACCCTGGGGGTGGGGAAGAAAACAAGTCTCACAGGAGACAGACAAGCATGGGTAAGGACTGCAAGCTGGGGAAATCGTAGTTTTCATTCCAGAATACATAGCAGGGACCTCTCTTTCCTGCCCCCACTGCCACCACCTCGAAGGGGTGATTGGTAGCCTACGGTCAAAAGAACTCCTTTCAAATGACACAAAAGTTGCTGGGAGGAGAGGTGCAGGGAGAAAGGTTCAATGTGAATAAGTATCATGCTGAAGTTCAAGGAAGAGCCCACAGTGAAAAGGCCACCCAGAAGGGCCAGCGTCTCCCTACTTCAACCAACTGCCTCCATTGGACCCAAGAGGGAATCTCCAAAGCATTTAAGGCAGCGGTTCTCAACCTGTGGGTCGCGACCCCTTTGGAGGTCGAACGACCCTTTCACAGGGGTCGCCTAAATACATCCTACATATCAGATATTTACATTACGATTCGTAACAGTAGCAACATTACAGTTATGAAGTAGGAACGAAAATAATTTTATGGTTGGGGTCACTATAACATGAGGAACTGTATTAAAGGGTCGCGGCATTAGGAAGGTTGAGAACCACTGATTTAAGGGGTCAAATCAGAACATATCTGGTGTCCGACGAACCCTGCAGGGTTACTTGCCTCAGAAGTTGGTGATCAGCTTAGGCCCTGAAGCAGAGACAGACACTGAGATTACCAAAGCAAAAAATAAATAAGGTGGAAATAGTGTTTCCTTGCAAATAAACTGGCTTTGTAATCACCTTTCTTCAAGCCTAGCTAGAGCTTTCTCCCCTGTTGCTGCAGGTACGCATTGCCTTACACTAGAAGTGAAAAGGTGAACTTTGTGGTGCCGGGACCGGGCAGCTTGAATGGGCAGGAAGTCTGCAAGTACAGGAGTCAGCCTTCCATGTGCTCTCACAGGCTTGGCCTTCCTTCCTTCGGTCCCGAGACCTGCCCCCAAGGTCAGCCTGAACTTTGTCTATAAGTCTGGTGACTACTCAGTCACACGCATAGGATTACACAGGTATGAAATGTCCACCAGTTTAAAAAAACAAAATTTCTGTTGCTCTTGGGCCTGGGCTGGTTCCCCACCCCCGTTTTTGAGAGTGTGGCCGTGGCCATGGGGCTCTGGCTGAGCTCTGAGACTGTGGAAGGGTGGGCCCTGGTGCCACATGGAGGTAGGGCAGTTGTGCATGTTTAGTAGGAGCCCTGCCCACCGGGGTTCAGTGTCTGCATGTGGGCAGTGTGGAGCCTGCAGGTGGGCGTGGAAGACAGGATCTTAGATTCCTGTTGCAAGAACTGCTCCAAAAAGCCAAAACTGGGCGAAATCACATGCCTCCTCTGCTTAATGTCATTGAAGGCCTCCTTCAGGTGGAGCTGCTTGGTCTTCATGAGGTAAGCCATGCAGGTGGTGGGCAAACGGGAGATCCCAGCTTCACAGTGGACCAGGACCTCACCTATTTTTTTTTTTTTTATTATTAGTTAAGGTATTACAAATGTGTCCTCATCCCCCCCTTTAACCCCCAACCTCCCCCCCCACACACACACAAACTCATGCTCCCATCCCCCCGTTGTCCATGTCCATTGGTTTGGCTTATATACATGTATACAAGTCCTTCGGTTGATCTCTTCCCCTTACCCCCGCCCTCCCCTACTTTCCTTCTGGGGATTGATAGCCTGATCGCTGTTTCTCAGTCTTTGGGCAGGACCTCACCTATTGTTGCTTAAAAGTAGAAGCTGTTGTCAGCCGCGATGATCCACTTGTAGTGTAGAAGGGTCAGGCAGGCCTCAGAGGTCCTCAGGGAGACACTCAGCAGGACCACGAGGAGCAGGTTGGTGAGGATCTCAAACTTGGATGCATGGTTGGCACTTCCAAGGTTGAGGAATGGCAGGGTTCAGAAGATGGCCTGCAGCGGATGTTGAGCACCGGTTTCTCACCCTGGCTAATGAGGGCTCTCTCAAGTTTCAACTTCTCTTGTGAAATGGGCTTTACATTCATGGTACACTCAGGATGTTCTGGGTAGAAGGTCTCATAACCCCCTTTGAGGAAGTAGATGTGACAAGAAAGATTCCAGGCCACCCTGCAGGCTCAGTGCCCAACCTGACCAGGCTCCTCAACACCTCAGAAGCCCTATTTTATACTTTTATAAATCTCTGAAATGGTATAATTATCCCACACATTTCCCCCAATGTAATTAAATACAGATTTCATGCAAATTTTATTATTTCAGTTTGAGTTGGGATGGATTCATTAGCAATAATAACAACAATTCTGCTATTGATGAGGTTAATGTTTCTGGTATAGTATAGAGGTTTCCTCTCACATATTCATAAAAAGATAAGATTTTTCATTACTGGCTATATGGCTCAAAATCATAGAGATGCCAAGTAATTATGAGTGATGTTAGATTTAAAGAACTTTAGGATGTACCCCAAATGTTCTAAGTTGGTCTTAAAAGTTGCTTTAAGTCTAAAAGTAAATGTTTAAATCACATCTTGAGCTCACTTATATTTTCAGCTTCACTCATCTCTACCCTGTTATTTCACATACTGGTGGAAGCTTGAGGTGGTGGCAGGGCCCTTAAACCAGATGATAGAACATCTGGAAGATGTAGTATATTTGGGAAATATTGATATTTAATTCTATTCAATAAACTGAGCTACAAACAATGTATGAGAAGAAAAAGACCATGTCCTACATATGCAATGTAACAATCACAAGTACACAAAACTATGTAAAATTAAGGAAGAAACCCCCATTTCTGAATTTTCTGTTTACTTCATTTTGCTACTTCATCATTTGCTTTGTTAATATTCATTAGCAGGATTCCAAACTCCATTCATTCATTCATTCACTCACTCAATTCAAATTACAATTACTAAAAGGAAAAAAAGACCCCATGCCAAGCTTCCTCTTCTGATATTGCAGGTACTCAGATACTGTGTACCTTTGTTCTCTGTTAGTAGAGGAACATGGCAGAGGCCTGGCCCTTGCCTCATTGTATCCAACTCTCTTCCTTGCTTGCAAATCTTCCAGGCCCTCCAGGCTCTGTTCTGCCTCAGAGCATTTTTCACTTGAACTTGACTGGCCTCTGGACTGGTTCTTTCTCATTGCTTGGTTGCCAGACCACCTAGTCCTCTTGCCAGCTCTCCTCTAGTGGAGGACTGACTGTCTCGCAAACTCTAGGGTCCTGGAGGCAACACAGAGAATAGCTATACAGGATTCTCCCGATCCAAATGCACAATTTGCTTCAATACATCCACGAGATATTATGAACTTCTGATGTGGGTCAATATAAAGCACATATGATCACTTCTGTTTTTTTGCATTTGTATGTTTTGGTTTCTTCTTTTTTTTTTTTTTCAAGAGTTCTGAAGTTAGACTGTTTGATTCTAATCCAAACTCCCCCGCTTCGAGGTTGAGATTTTGAGTAGTGTATGCACTCCCTCAGAGCCACAGTTTCCTAGACTCTTAGGGTTCTGTGAGGACCTAATAGGAATATTTGTAAAATTGTTGGACCAAGGCCTGGCACTTTTAATGCTCAATAAGTAAGCTATTGTTGTTGTAAATATCCAGTTATTCCCTGAATA
The DNA here is from genome assembly GCF_964212035.1 of Myotis nattereri. Lineage (NCBI taxonomy): Eukaryota > Metazoa > Chordata > Mammalia > Chiroptera > Vespertilionidae > Myotis > Myotis nattereri. The sequence continues at coordinate 50,117,921 of NC_138087.1, forward strand.
AATAAATATGACAGTCATAGTAGCTATATATGTCTATCTTTCCTCTCCACTCCCTTATCCATAGCTGCCGGAAGCCGATCCATCCTTGCTGCTTGACACAGTCGCTGCAGGGAAGAAACATCTGCACAGCATGTTTCAAGGGACCTGGTGTATATGACATACTGTTCTTAATATGTTTGCTCCCCTTCTTAGAGCTATGTGTTTTAACCAAGGTCACCTCTCTGAGAAAGGTTGTTTCCCCAGGTGAGGATTTCCCCCTGAAGTTAGGGAGGGAATAAAACCCCTTAACTAAGTGCCAGGCGGGTAGTTAATCACTTTAACTACGAACAATCACGTTTAAGCTACATAATCTTTACTCCCTGGAATGGAGATAAGAAATGCCCTAACCTTTGGAATAGAAATTGATAGGATTAAAATCAACTGGTATAAATACAGATGTAATAAGACAATAAAAAACAGAACTTGGCAGGAGATCCTGGCTAGAGATCCTGGCTAGGCTGCTGATCAATTGAACGCTGTCTCCGTGTCATTCCTTCTTCGCCGACTCTGTCCACACCTTTGGGGACCCCTGGACCTGCTGGGGTTGGACCCCAACACATAGCCTTCCAGCAGGGGAAACTTAAGAACCTATAAAGGTATCAGGACCCAGGTTCCAGATTCTTCCATAATTAAACCATCTACATGACCTGAATTAGTCCCTCAAGGCCCTTGACCCTGTTTCCTCAGCACGAACCTGAAGGAGAGGTGGGCAGGGTGGAGGGACCTCAAATGTGTGGCACATAGGGAAGACAGATGATACAGACCAGGGTAGGAAGGTATTATTCAGCATGACCATGTTCTAAAATCCCAGGGCACAAGGTATGTGAGATAAAATGCGGTGCCCTCCTAACCCCAACAGGAGGCAGCACACTGATCCTATTTTTCTTAAATTTTCCAAAATAATTTCCACTCCTTCCATAACGTTGGTTTACTAAATCCTTTACATTTTTTATTATCATAATTCTTATTCCAGAATAAAAGTTCCATAGCACTATCTATTTATATAAAAACCCTGGGTGTAACATCATGACCAAGGCTCGACCAACCGGAAGGAAGTCAGTCCTGCAGGGGTGGTCTTGGCAATGGCTGTGCCCTCCCTGAGCTGTTTCCCATGAGGGCAAGTTGAGGCAGGAAACGGCCCTTGGAGCGTGGAGGCATCTACACTAATAAAAGGGAACGATGCAAATTAACCATCACTTTATCACTCCGCTACACCCACGAGCCATGCCCACCAGCCAATCAGAGCGGCTATGCAAATTAACCCAACTAAGATGGTGGCGGCCATGGAGCTGGAGTGAGCAGGAGGCTTGGGTTGCCCCCGGCGATGGAGAAAGCCAAGCTTCCCGCCTGCCCTGGGCTCCACTCAAGGCTACAAAGTTTCAATTATAGAAGACAAATAAATCCCAGCCGCCCTGGCCTTGGCTCAAGGAGGGACTAGGGTTGCCAGGGGCAACCCAGGTTTCCAGCTGGACCTGGGCTCCGCTAGTGGTGGTGGTGGTGGGAACTGCTCCTGCCTCCTCAGCAGCGCTAAGGATGTCCGACTGCAGCTTAGGCCTGCTCCCTGCTGGCAAGTGGACATCCCCTGAGGGCTCCCGGGCTGCCAGAGGGATGTCTGACTGCCAGCTTTGGCCCAATCCCCTGGGGAGTGGGCCTAAGCCAGCAGGTGGACATCCCCTGAGGGGTCCCAGACTGCGAGAGGGCACAGGCCGGACTGAGGGACCCCCGCCCCAAGTGCACAAATTTTTGTGCGCTGGGCCTCTAGTATCTTTATAAAGTGTGCCATGCCAGCATGGCAAGGGTGAACTTGAGTCAGGGTGTCTGAAAGGCTTAGAAAAGACAGACAAGAGAATGAAAGCTGGGTCTCAGTGGGACGCTGCTTCCCTGAGAGACAGCAACCATGCCCACAGCCATGTCTTTATTTTATAGCAGATGCCACGAGGCAAGGTAAGGGCATAATCAAGATGTTTACAACATTCTCCTGAGTTTTAATCCTACTTAACAACATTCACCTGAATTCTATCGAGCCTATATCACTCAGGCACGTGGGGCCACGTGTTTGGACCATAGGTTCAAGCTTACAACTATAGCTGTTGGCTATAATTGGGCGGGGAGGGCCCTGCCCTCCAAGCTGGGACTTGCACGTGGCAATGAGAGGACTGTGCCCTGTTATCAGTCCAAGGCTTGAACCTGTCCAAAAACACTGTAGCGGCTCCCCACAATAAAGTTTTAATACATTATATTAGAGGTTGTGGTGGTACTGTTTTACCCACAGCGTTTACAGGAATTACTGCAAATTTACTTCTCGGTGGAAGACTCTTTCATTCCCAATATAAATGACCAATTCCATTAAATGAAACTTCAATTTCTAGACTCAATATAAACAGTGAAGTTGCTAAAACTATTAAAAAGGCCCAATTTCTCATTATTGATGAATGCATCATGGCATCCAGTCATGCTATAAACGCCATAGACAGATTACTAAGAGAAATTATGAATTTGAATGTTGTATTTGGTGGGAAAGTTCTCCTTCTTGGAGGGGGTTTTTGACAATGTCTCAGTATTGTACCACATGCTATGGGATCGGCCATAGTACAAATGAGTTTAAAGATCTGTAATGTTTGGGGATGTTTCAGAAAGTTGTCTCTTAAAACAAATATGAGATCAGAGGATTCTGCTTATAGTGAATAGTTAGTAAAACTTGGAGATGGCAAACTTGATAGCAGTTTTCATTTAGGAATGGATATTATTGAAATCCCCTGTGAAATGATTTGTAATGGACCTATTATTGAAGCTACCTTTGGAAATAGTATATCTATAGATAATATTAAAAATATATATAAACATGCAATTCTTTGTCCAAAAAAATGAGCATGTTAAAAAATTAAATGAAGACATTTTAGGTATACTTGATGGAGATTTTCACACATATTTGAGTGATGATTCCATTGATTCAACAGTTGATGCTGAAAAGGAAAATTTTGCCATCTAATTTCTTAATAGTATTACTCCTTCGGGGATGCCATGTCATAAATTAAAATTGAAAGTGGTGCATTCATCATGCTACTGAGAAATCTTAATAGTAAATGGGGTCTTTGTAATGGTACCAGATTTATTATCAAAAGATTACGACCTAACATTATCAAAGGTGAAAGTATTAACAGGATCTGCAGAGGGAGAGGTTGTTCTGATTCCAAGAATTGATTTGTCCCCATCTGACACTGGCCTCCCATTTAAATTAATTCAATGACAGTTTCCTGTGATGCCAGCATTTGTGATGATTATTAATAAATCACAAGGACAAACTCTAGACAGAGTAGGAATATTCCCACCTGAACCCATTTTTGCACATGGTCAGTTATATGTTGCTTTCTCTCGAGTTTGAAGAGCATATGATGTTACAGTTAAAGTTCTAAACACTTCATCACAAGGGAAATTAGTCAAGCACTCTGAAAGTGTTTTCACTCTCAATGTGGTGTACAGGGAGATATTAGAATAAGTTTAATCACTTTATCAGTCATTGTTTGCATCACTGTTGTTTTTAATATGTTTTTGTTGTTTTTATATCATGCCTCTGTTGTTGTTATATCCTTTTGTTACTGTTTATTTATTAACTAGAGGCCTGGTGCATAAAAATTCATGCAATGGAGTGGGGGGTCCCTCAGCACATCCTGCCCCCTCTCACAGCCTGGGAGCCCTCAGGGGCAGGAGGTGACCTGGTGATCAGGGGAAGGTGACGCCCCCATCACACCTCTGTTGCTGCCACTGCTGGCAGAGCAAGCCTCGGCTGGCCCTGGTTACCTGCGTCTTGGGCTGGCCCTAAGCAGCTGGGGGCTGAGGGTACTGGGGAACTCTGGAGGCAGGCATGTGGGGCGGGCCTGGCCTTGCTACACACCTGTCACCCCTGTGGGGCTGAGGGGACTGGTCGCCGCCATCTTGTGGCTGTGGGTGCCACCATCTTTGAGGGTGTGACAGGCAATTAGCATATTCCCTCCTTATTGGCTGAGGGCGCCATCATCTTTGCAATGGTGTGAGGGTCAATTAGCATATTCCCTCTCTATTAGATAGGATAAATTTATATATTATTTTCATATACATTTTACTAATTTCCTTTCATCTCTCACACTTCTATTATAGCAAAAGGGCAAATAGCAATATTAAAATATTTCTGCTAATTAATTCCCTTTCAATATGCATGAATTTCGTGCACCGGTCTACTAGTCTCCTTATAACCAGTACAGTGTACTCATCACTGCATTAATTGGTTGGCTCTCCTGCTAAACTGTAAGCTCTGGAAGGCAGAGATCTTTGTTTTGCTCATTGACATATCCCCCACCAGTGGGCAGACAGTTGACTGGTCAACCAGTTACTATGACATGCACTGACGACCAGGGGGCAGGCACCTTGACCGTTAGGTTAGCTGGGGTCTGGCCCATCCGGACTGAGTGAGATGGGCCTGACACACCCTGGAGCCCTCCCCTGGTCCCTCGCCAGCCCTGATCATGCACTGATGGGGTCCCTCAGCCTGGCCTGCGCCCTCTTACAATCTGGGACCCTTCAGGGGATGTCAGAGAGCTGGTTTCATCCCTATCCCACAGCCCACTCCCCTTGGGACGGTACCAGATGCAGGGACTGATCTCCTGATTGGGACTGCTTGGGTGCGAGCCCATAGCAGGTGCAGTGGGGCCAGGATGAGTGAGAGTGGCAGGTAGGAGCTGCAGGAGGTGTTTGACTGCGGGTTTCAGCCTAATCCCTGCAGGCCACCCCGAGGGACCTCACCCATGCACAAATTTGTGAACCCGGGTCTCTAGTTACAGAATAAAAGTTCCATAGCACTATCTCCTTATAAACAGTACAGTGTACTCATCACTACATTGATTGGCTGGCTCTCCCGCTAAACTGTAAGCTCTGGAAGGCAGAGATCTTTGTTTTGTTCATTGACATTTCCTTAGCATGGACGACCTTCCTGTGCCTGACCCCTCAACAGTGTCTGACACATAGCAAATGTTTGCCGAAGCTGTTGAGGAGCTTGAGTGAGAGGCCTGAGGTATGTGCAATATGTGTCCTGGCACATGATAGCTTGGGGTTTTTCCCATAACTTTCCCTCTGCTGTGTTAGTCACGAGTTAGTAGGAATTCCCATCCTCAGCCCTCTCTCTCTTTACTTCTTCTAAATGTGTGTGACTAACCACAAGGAGCCTATCAAGGCTGTGAATCTCAAGTCCTCAGGACTGGAGTCCCAGAAGGGATCAGGGAGTGGAGACTGCTTAGCATGGCCTTGGCAAGAGATGGGGCAGGGTGTATTCTAGGCAGAACTGCCTGGTCAAAAAGGTTGCCCCACCCAGTGAACCATGATGGAGCCCCCTGTCCAGGCCCCAAACGTTAAACACTGTGCCCTTGGCCACACAGCTAGAACCTGCTGAACCCAGCTATCTGCCTTGTAGCCTTGGGCTTTCCCCTCTGTCCCCTTGTCTACTTTTGCCATCTCCAGCTTCCAAACAATTATTTACTGAGCGCCTGTCATGAGCTAGATCCTGTTCTAGACATCATCAGCGAACAAACATCCCTGAGCTGATCTACAAGACTTGAAAAAAGCCAAAGATCACATTACAAACTGTGCCTTGAGCTCCTGGATGGAGTTGCTGTCTTCCGAGAGGGGTGGGGGGCTCTATGAGGGGCAGTGTTGGGGGGCAGAGACAGAAGTCCAGCTCTTTAAACTTCTGTAGAAGATCTTCGTGCTTCTCCCCTGTCCACCTGAACAACCTTCCACACACCCTGGCCTCAACCTTAGAACCTGCTCTCCACACGCAGCCCTTGCACCTCAGGGTGGGCCTTGTCACAGTCTGTGGTTCAGAAAAAAGATGGGTTTCAGTGTCATGGGTTGAAACAGACAGGGCACCGTGTGACCTGACACTGTCTATGGTATCACTATAGATCAGACTGGAAGAATAGGAATTAACTTTGACACTGTGATTGCCTCTTTAGAAAAGAAGGAAGGCTGGGTGGTGGCAGTGGATCCTTGAGGACAGAGTTGTTTATGTGTGTAGCAGTTTTAAAAAGGAAATGTTGTAAAGCAAATTGGAATGAATGGTAATTGTCAGTTCTGGCTGGTGGCAACGTGATTGTTTATGATTTGATTCTTGTGTGTGGTGAGTATATCGATTAGAACAGCGGTTCTCAACCTGTGGGTCGCGACCCCTTTGGGGGTCGAACGACCCTTTCACAGGGGTCGCCTAAGACCACCGGAAGACACATATATAATTACATATTGTTTTTGTGATTAATCACTATGCTTTAATTATGTTCAATTTGTAACAATGAAATTGGGGGTCACCACCACATGAGGAACCGTATTAATGGGCCGCGGCGTTAGGAAGGTTGAGAACCACTGGATTAGAATGAAGTGCTGGTAGGTAGGGACAGAGTACTTGGGATCATTTCCAGCTTTGTCACTTATTACTGGTGTGACCCTGGGCGATGACTCAGCCAACCTCCCCCTTCCTGTTACAAAGATTGAATGAGTTTCTATAGAAAGCATTTATGCTGGGCACAAAGCAACAAGTACTGAAGCAGTAGCGGCTGCTGTTCTTAGTACTAAGTATATGGTTACATCATTGTCAGTTAACCAACAGAAGGATTTGTGGGATTTTCTAACTGCATAGAAACCCCGCAGTTTTGATCCAAGAAGTTCTGTCCAGGCCCGGAGACTTCCTAGAGGTGGGCCTGGTGTGTGGAGTGCGCCGTGGAGACCCAGATCATGAGCGAGAAGTGGAGGGAAGCCCTGAAACCATAAGCCCAAAGCATTTGCTTGCATGCATCCGGGGGTGGGGGTGGGGGAGGGTGGTGGTGGGGGGGAGTAGGGGGAGGAAAGGTTTCAGAAAGAATTCGTAATTTACCTACAGGAAGCATGAATTCCACAAAGCAAGACACAAGGCTGTTTTCATATCCTTCCAGACAATCAGACTTTTTTTTTTTTTTTTTTTTTTTAAATGATAGTTTCCTTGCTCCCCTTTATCATCCATCTTTCTATTTAACCCTCGCTACCTGGGTGTGTACTCTTACCTCATTGCAAAAGTGGATTATTTCAACACATGCATATTTTTAAGATGAGAGATTGTTTGTTCTGCTTTTATCAGTTTATAAGTCTTTGCCTTGAGGAAATAATTTCTTATCTGTATACTGCCTCTAAGTGAAACAACTCCGCCTCCAAACATGTTTATTAACTTCTGATTTCACGCATAACATAGGAAAACAACTCAGATTTTAGTCGTTAAAGGGAAAGAAAAACATTCATGAATCCATGTGGACCAAGTCATAATTCTCTGTGACGCAGATCTCTGTACCTTTTGTGTTTCTTCTTCACTCCCGGACCTCTCAGATCTCCTCACTCTTTCTTCAGAGTCCTCTCATCCCAAACCCAACTTTCATTTCTAAATAAATAGCAGTGACTGCTTATTTGTCACGGGTAGAAGCAGCTACAGTGTGCAGGGCACCCTATCTGTGAATAACGGTCCCCGATCTAAGCGGACTGTTACTGAGAGAAGGGGCTACACTGGCTGAATCCATCACATCACCTGCAGGTTACCTTCCTGCGCCTTGTGCCTGACCCCTCTACAGACTCCCCACCCACTGAGGTCACCAGAGACCCCTCTCCTTACAAATCAAAAACCCTGGGCAGTCCTGATTCTGATGCTGAATCTTGGCCCTCCTTGGCTGCAGTCCCCTGCACTTCCATCACCAAAAGGTTCAGGGCAGCCAGACAAAGCAGATGAATTTTTTTAATTTTATTTTTCAGATGAACTTATTTATTTTCCATTGTTCTTTTAGAGAGAGTGGAAGAGAGAGGGAAAGACCAAGAAAAACATCGATGTGAGAGAAACACATTGATTGGTTGCCTCCTGAACGCACCCTGACCAGGGCCCGGGCTGGGGAGGAGCCTGCAACTAAGGTAGGTGCCCTTGACCGAAATGGAACCCAGGACCCTTAGGTCTGCAAGCTGGTGCTCTATCCACTGAGCCAAACCGGCTTGGGCAAAGCAGGTGAACATTTAAAACAATGCACATTTCACATGACCCCACATTCAACTTGTACGACTCTTTTTTATGGAAACACACAAATCCTCAGGGACAGGTACAAGGATGTTCATTGCAGTGTAATAAAAGAAAAACATTAGAATAACTTATAGGGGAAATGGTGTGTCATGTAAGAAACGTCCAAACTTGTAGAGAATTTTTATAAGCGTTTATTTGGGCCAAATTGATGACATATGCCAAGGACCAAGATCTCAAATGCTCCAGAGAATAACAGTTTTGCAGTTTCTTTTATGCATTTGAAATTAAGGAGGGAAAGGAAGGAAGATTGGAGAAAGCATGGTGGGGATTGAATTACAGGAGAGTTAAGATTTTGTACTCTCTTGAGGTTTAATACTCCCTTGAAGGGGCATTAGTTTTTAAAGGTATTACATTTAAAAGGTGTGTAACCTAGAACACAAGAACAATGGACAGGGCTGGCTTGCAACCTTTCACTAAAGAAGTTATAGGCCTGAGGCTTGTTGGCCGTTTGAATGTCTCTTTGGAAAAATTCAAGAACTGTCTAAGTCCTTTGCCTATTTTTTTAAATCAGATATTTTTTGCGGGGAGGGCTACTGAGATATGTGAGTTCCTTATATATTTTGGACCTTAACCCCTTATCAGGTATATGGTTTACAAATATTTCTCCCATTCCTAGGCTGCCTTTTCATATTTTTGGATTGTTTCTTTTGCTGTACAGACGCTCTCACATTTGATGTAGTCCCATTTGTTTATTTCCACTTTGGTATCATATCCATAAAATCATTGCCAAGACCAACGTCTGGGAGTTTTTCCTTATGTTTTCTTCTGGGAATTTTACAATTTCATGTCTTACGTTTAAGTATTTTAATTCATCTTGAATTATTTTTTGTGAGTAGTGTAAAATAGGAGCCCAGTTTCATTCTTTTGCATGTAAGTATCCAGTTTCCCAATGCCATTTATTGACGAGACTATCCTCTCCCCATTGAGTATTCCTGGCTCCCTTCCTTGTCAAGTATTAGCTGACTGTGTATGCATGGGCTTATTTCTGCTGAGCCCTGGGTCTTAGTCACTCTGTTATAAACACAACAGAGGTCCTGCTCTCTTGTGGTTTATATTGTTAGTGAGTAAATATACCAGTGAATTCTCTAGTACATTACTTTCATAAAAAAGAAAAATAAAAACAAAATCTCGAATTCTCCCTGACCCAATTTGCCGGGAGCCGGTCCATCCTTGCTGTTTCAAGGGACCTGGCATATATGGCATACTGTTCTTAATATGTTTGCTCACCTTCTTGGCACTATGTGTTTTAACCAAGGTCTCTGAGAAAGGTTGTTTCCCCAGGTAGGGATTTTCCCCTGAAGTTAGGGAGGGAATAAAACCTCTTAACTAAGTGCCAGGTGGGTAATTAATCACTTTAACTATGAACAATCATGCTTAAGCTACATAATCTTACTCCCTGGAATGGAGATAAGAAACGCCCTAACCTTTGGAATAGAGATTGATAGGATTGGAATCAACTGGTATAAATACAGATGTAACAAGACAGAACTTAGAAGACAGAACCTACACTCAGAACCTAGACACAGAACCTACACAGAACCTAGAGACAGAACCTAGCGAGAGAACATGGCAAAAGATCCTGGGCTGAACCTGACTACAGAAATTGGCAAGAGAACGTGACTAGAACCTGGTAACTGAACCTAGCTGGAGAACCTGGACAGAACCTGGCTGGAGAACCTAGCAAGAGAACATGGACACAGAACCTGGCTGGAGATCCTAACCAGAACTTCGCTGGAGATCCAGACCAGAACTTCGCTGGAGATCCAGACCAGAACTTGGCTGGAGATCCCGGCTAGAGATCCTGGCTAGGCTGCTGATCAACTGAACACTGTCTCCGTGTCATTCCTTCTTCACCGACTCCGTCCACACCTTTGGGGATCCCTGGACCCGCTGGGGTTGTACCCCAGCACCAATTAAAAAGTACAAATTGGCAGTTATAAAAAGTTATGGGAGGCTTCCCCCGGTCGCATTTTGAGCAGCGCACCCAGAAGGCCAGGCCTGCGGGGCAAGATGGAGTTCCCGCAGGTCCTGAGGCGAGGACTGCAGCAGGTCAGCAGCCACAACTGACTGAAGGCTGGCTGCGAATGCTCCTCAGGGCAAATGATGTGAGGGTTGGTACATTAGTGGGGTAAGACAAATATGGAAACAAGTACTATGAAGACAACAAGCAGTTTTTTGGCCGTCACCGATGGGTTATGTATACTACTGAAATGAATGGCAGAAATACATTCCGGGATGTGGATGGAAGCATGGTGCCCCCTGAATGGCACCTTTGGCTTCACTGTATGACTGATGATCCTCCAACAACAAAACCACCTACTGCTCATAAATTCATTTGGACAAACCATAAATTCAACCTGAGTGGCACTTCAGAGCAATATGTACCTTATTCCACCACTAGAAAGAAGATTCAGGAGTGGGTCCCACCTTCAACACCTTACAAGTAAAGACAGTGAACAATTTAAACATGTAAAATATGAGGCTTTTCATGTAATGGCACTTTTGCTGCTTACTGTTAATTAAAATTATTTGATTAAACAATGAAAACAAAAAAGTTATGGGATGTAAATTCAACATAGGAAGCACAGTAAATCATAATGTAATAACTATGTGTGATTGTCAGATGGGTTTATTGGGGTGATCATGTGGTAAATTATGTCTAATTTACTAGGTTGTATACCTGAAACTAAAAATAATATTGTATGTCAGTTGAAAAATAAATATAAATTTTAAAATATTCTCCCTGATCCAACACCTCCCCCTTTCTCTATTTCAACCCTATTTTTCTGCCTTTTTCAACAACTCAACTTCTCAAATATATATATATATATATATATAGATATAGATATATAGATAGATATATAGATATATAGATATATGGATATATAGATATAGATAGATACACTAGAGGCCCGGTGCACAAAAATTTGTGCACTCGGGGGCGTCCCTCAGCCCGGCCTGTGCCCTCTCACAGTCTGGGATCTCTCACAAGCTGGCAGTCAGACAGCCCTCTGGCAGCCCGGCAGCCCTCGGGGGATGTCCACTTGCCAGCGGGGAGCAGGCCTAAGCTGCAGTCGGACATCCTTAGCACTGCTGATGAGGCAGAAGAGGCTCCTGCCACCTCCGCTGTACTGGCAGCCGTCAGCCTGGCTTGTGGCTGAGCAGAGCTCCCCCCGTGAGAGCAGGGGACAGCTCCTGCATTGAGTGCCTGCCCCCTGTTGGTCAGTGTGTGTCATAGTGACCAGTCATTCCCAGTTGTTCTGCTGTTAAGGTCAATTTGCATATTACCCTTTTATTATATAGGATTTTTTGTCTAGTGTCACTCTGGCTCCTATGACTCCCCTTATTTTCCTCTCCATCTAATGCCAAACACATTCAGACACCCCCATTTCTCTGAAGCTGCTTCTGTCAAAAATCCTATGACCTCCATGTTGCCAAGTTCAATGGCTACTTCTCTGTATCTCTTCACTATCTCTCAAACGTCCACTCACCTTTTTGAAACACTTTTTTGTTTCTATGATTCATCACTCTCCTACCTTATTGCTCTTTCTCAATCACCTATACCCTATATAAATAATTCTCAAACTTTATACTGCATCAGAATTGTGTGTTTTGTTGACAAAGTAAAAAAGAAAAAGAAAATAAAAGATGACTGGGCCTCACTCCAGGCATTCTGAATCAGAACAGGCAGTCGGGGTACCCATGTTCCACTATGTTTTAAAGAAATGGCACAAGTAATTCTGGAACAGACTGAAGTTTGGAACCTAGCACCATCCAGGATTTTAAAATTACCTTTGCATAGATTAATTACAATAAAATTAACCAAGTATTCCTTTCACACTTTGGATGATGTAATAATCCCATTTCTAAAATATTGTGCGTAATTGAATGTTATGACAATCTCATTTCTAAAATGAGATTATTTCCATGATTTCAGTCCAGTTGTCAAGGATGCAGGAAAGCACATATTCCCAAAACAAAACAAAACAAAACAAAACAAAACAAAACAAAACATACATTTCCTTGGTTCCATCATATGCCAAAAAAACAAGCAGCAGCATCCCTGGATCTGGGGTCAGAAGATCCAAGTTCAAGTCCAGATGTGATTTTCCAGTTCTGGATAAACCTCAGCTTTGTCTCATCTACAATAGGAGGATTGTCATAATTCTTGTCTAGACATGATTCATTGTTCTATTGGCCTCCCTCCCTCTCTACCGTAGAACCACTGTTTAAATGTCCCAGAGGGACTGCTGTAAATGTATCTATTCATCAGTTTATATCCTAGAGAAATCAGAAGCGTTATCCAAGGCACTGTTTTGATACCTATGCTTGTCTGTTATAATTACTTGAATATACTGAAAGGGGGTTTTGATGAAAGATGAGCAGCTAGAAGATCATAGTTTTATTGCTTTGGGGGACAGACTTTTTACAAGTCTAGATAGTAAAGAAGAGATTAAATGTAAAATAAAAAAAAATCATGAATATGAGAGAAAAGTAAGATTTAGGTTAATTTCTAAGTAAAAGGTCTGACAAATCTCAAAAAAGTCTATGCTCATATCCTGTTCCATTTGTGTGTGTGTAAGGTGCAATCCCTGCAGAATTCTGATTATATGTAGGGTGTGACTGGATGGAAATAGGTGCATAAAACAGAGGAACTGCGCAGATCTGGTTGGAGTACTTTTTTCTTTTTCCTCTCAATTTATAAAACAAACATTTGGTAGCAAGCTGCCATCAACACAGTTCATACGACGTGCGCTGGCACCTTGATGAAGTCTCAGCTCTCTCCTCTTTATGTGATCTGACCACCACCATCTATGAAGTCAGGTATGATAATATTCCAGGCCTGTGTGGTCCATTGTGGTAGCTTTTAGCTACATGTGGTCATTTAGATTTTAAAATAAATGAATTAAAATGAAATAAAATTAAAAATGTACTTCCTCAGGCACATTAATCACTTTTCAAGGGTCAATAAAACACAACGTGACTAGTGGCTAGTGTTGTATTTGGAGATGTTTTTGTTTGTCAGGCTTGGGTGCTGTGGGTATCTAGTGAGTGGAGGCCATGGGTGCTGCTAAACATCCTACAATAGATAAGACAGACACCTCTCCCCGCAAAAAGAAATTTCTGGGCCAAAATAACAATAATGCTGAAGTTGAGAAAGCATGCTCCAGAGGTAAGATTCTGTTAGACTGATGGTTGGCATCAGGCCACCAGCACAATCTGAGATCGTGATGGGACACAGATCACTTAGGATTTAACCCAGGCCGTTATCTCTAAAACTGCAGGCTACAGACTTTACGGAATTCTTTTACGGAATACAAAACAGATGTACTGTAACTAATTAGAATGACATTGGTTGGGTAGAGTCCCTGGAATATTTAAACCAATCTGCATATCATGAGTTCTATTAATTTCCTTAAATAAGAGCTCACTTTTCACAACTCTTATGCTGATTAACAAGCCAACTGATTTTACCAATGAAAATCCACTTTGTGACACTCATTATGCTAATCAGCCAAACCTCTGGTACTGATGGCCAAGAGGAAACTGGAGTGGTTGAACTATAGTTTTGAACTATGACAAAAACACATGAGGTTTTTAATTTTCTTTTTAAAATTTTAAAACAAAAAGCAACACTTTAACTGATTTAAATATCTAAGCCACCTATTCATCGCACAATATTTATTGAGCACCAACCATATGCTATACACTGTTTTTGGGGTTAAACCAATGAACAACAAAGATTCCTATCATTCTGTCTTAGATTCTAAAAGGTACAGGTGGGAAAAAAACAACAACTAGAGGAAACAACTAATATAATTACTAATATAATTACTAATATAATTACTAATTAGTAACTTTGTTACTAATGTTGTAGCCCCATCCCATAGCAAAGAAACAGAATTTCTGGAGGATGAGGCTCAGAAATCAGGATTTTAAAAAGATTCCCAGGTGATTCTAATGTGCAGCCAAGGTTGAGAACCACTGTGCTAGAAAGTAATTAAGTGCTAGGGAAAAAAGGAAAAAGTTGAGAAGAGTAAAGGGTATTTGGGTACCAAGGGCAGGAGGGCTCATTTCAGCATTCACTCAGCCTCATTGAGTATTCAGTGTTCAGCCTCACTGAGAACCATGAAAACAGGTATCTGGCAGAAGTGTGGTCAGAGGATTGAGAAAAATCTAGAAAAAATGCCCTATGGCAGGAATATGAAGGTGTGTCAGGAGAAGGACAGGTTGCCCAAGGTGGTGGAGCTGTGGAAAGGGGGATGAAGAGATCACAAAGGTGAAAAGGGACTGGGGAGGGTCCTATTGGACATGATACAATCTGATTTACATTTTAGAAGCATCACTGGCTGTCCACTGAGAGCAGACTAACTGAACCCATCTTTTCTGAGTAGATGTGCTTCTAGGGCTAACTTCTGCTTTTGATTAGGTTATTGAAACCTAATGAATTGTAAATACTGGCCCTGTCTTGCCTGGTTATAGGTGAGGTCAGATCCTAATTTTCCCCCTAGTAGCCCCCATTTATCTTTATTTTTGCCCATGTCACCTTCTGCTTTAAACTTGACATTGCTGGTAGGTTCCAGTTAGGACTCTGGTTTCCAGAAAACTTTCATTCTAATTAGTTACGGTACATCTGTTTTATATTAAAAATGAATTTTATGCATCTTTAAATCTTTGAAGTCAAAGATTTAAAGCTTTCTCCCAGGTTTGTTCTCTTCCACCCCTGTAGGCCTGATTAATGCCTTGGAGGATGTGCATTCTGACAGCATAATTAAGGCATACTTTTATTGTATTGTCTTAACCTCTGTCACTCAAAGAGGAAGCAAAATAGAATTGATGTGGCTGGAAGAATGAGGTGGCAGTGACTTGTTTTGTTATGTCAGACTGGAGGAGGATATGAGTATTTATTGAAAAAGTGGAAAGATGGTAAATGGTCTTGTAGAGAGAACCTGCTTAGCATCATGCACCTGGGAAGGTGGGGGAGTGACTGGCAGAGCCCTGGAGAGGCTCCTATTTCAAATACAAAGGATACAGTGTCAGAGGGAACAGATGGCATTAGATAAAGAATGGTCCCCCTTACTCAGCAAGGCTGGTTGCTGAGCCCTGTGGCTGGATCCAGCAGCTGACGTCTTGCTCATGGAATCAGGGCTGAGTGCCTAACCATGTTCTTCATGGTCCTCTCCGGGCCTGTGTTGCCTTTGCAGACAGACTTGGGAAGGCAGTGTGCCCTTCAGACACCTTGGGCTTTCCTTAACTGGCCTCCAAATTGTTGCCTTTACCTGAATTCTAATTGACCAATTTTGTGAAATGTATTCCTCTTGAAGGTCCAAGACATAATGAATGGGTCACTTCCCCCATAGCCCTCTGTAATGATAGGAACGGTTCATGTATCAAGGGCTCACAGTGCACCAGGCACTGTAGCTTACTCTCTTATCTATCTATCTATCTATCTATCTATCTATCTATCTATCTATCTATCATCTCTATATCTATCTATCATCTATCTATCTATCTATCTATCTATCTATCTATCTATCTATCTATCTATCTATCATCTATCTCCCATGTTCAAAGGCTGTTAAATCGCATTGTTTACCCATATCTTCAGAAAAAAATCACTTCTACTGCCGTGGTAAACAACCTGTTTCCCTATTTATAATGGTCTGGCCCTCTAGCAACTTCAGTGCGAAATTATAGCTAATTTGCCTACAAACGTCAGGTGGTCATAATAATCTGGCTACTCAGTGTACAGGTATGTTTCATCCATTTCCCTCATTGACAATATGAGGTAAGTATGGTTTTTATTCTGCTTTTCAGATGAGATAAGGGAGACCCAGAAAGACATGCTAAAATTTATACAGAGTTGGGCCAATTCCTCACCCCTGCATGAATAGTTCTGATCATGTTATGACTTGTATTCATTTACTTACCCAGTAGCTTACAGCCTCTTTGAGGAATGGGACAAGGCCACACTTGTCTTTAAGTTGTGTCCATAGCTCCTGGCACAGCCCCTTTACACACAGGAATTACCAACTGTTTGATGGAGTCAGTGATACTTAGAATGCCTATCATCATGTTTTGAATTCTCAAAGTTATTTATTTGGCAGAGGATAAGGATAGTTTAATAATAATTGTAACAGAATTTAACTGAAAGAAAAATTTGCCAAGAAACTCTGAAAGAGTTTTCAGATTAGTTCTGAGGCTAAGACACATGGCAAGGGAAGAGAGAGATGCTCTCTTATGCCTGAGTTCTGTTCTTTTTTAAAATTTTTCTTTTTTTTAATTGATTAAGTTATTACATATGTGTCCTTATCCCCACTTAACCCCCTTCACCCCACTCATGCCCTCATCCCCCTATTGTCTATTGTGTCCATTGGTTAGGCCTATATGCTTGCATGTAAGTCCTTTGGTTGATCTCTCCCCTTTACCCCCACCCTCCCCTACCTTCCCTCTGAGGTTTGACAGTCTGATCGATGCTTCTCTGTCTCTGGATCTGTTTTTGTTCATCAGTTTATGTTGTTCATTATAATCCATAAATGAGTGAGATCATGTGATATTTAACTTTCTCTGACTGGCTTATTTTACTTAGCATAATTCTCTCCAGTTGCATTCATGCTGTTGCAAATGGTAAGAATGCCTTCTTTTTTTACTGCAGTGTAGTATTCCATTGTGTAGATGTACCACAGTTTTTTAATCCACTCATCTACTGATGGGCACTTAGGCTGTTTCCAAATTTTAGCTATGGTGAATTGTGCTGCTATCAAAATAGGGGTGCATATATCCTTTCTAATTGGTGTTTCTAGTTCCTTGGGATATTTTCCTAGAAGTGGGATAACTGGGTCAAATGGGAGTTCCATTTTTAGTTTTTTGAGGAAGCTCCATATTGTTCTCCACAGTGGCTGCACCAGCCTGCATTCCTACCAGCAGTGCATGAGAGTTCCTTTTTCTCCACATCCTCACCAGCACTTGTTGTTTGTTGATTTGTTGATGATAGCCATTCTGACAGGTGTGAAATGGTACTGCATTGTCATTTTGATTTGCATCTCTCGGATGATTAGTGACTTTGAACATGTTTTCATGTCTTTTGGCTTTTCTTCTGTCTTCTTCTGAAAAGTATCTATTTAGGTCCGTTGCCAATTTTTTGATTGGATTTTTTATCTTCCTTTTGTAAAGTTGTATGAGTTCCCTGTAAATTTTAGAGATTAAACCCTGATCAGTGATAACATTTGCAAATATGTTCTCCCATGCAGTGGGCTTTCTTGTTGTTTTGTTGATGGTTTCCTTTGCTTGTGCAAAAGCTTTTTATTTTGATGTAGTCCCATTTGTTTATTTTCTTTTTAGTTTCCATTGCCCTTAGAGCAGTATCAGTGAAGAAATTGCTTCAGCATATGTCTGAGATTTTGCTGCCTGTGGATTCCTCTAGTATTTTTATAGTTTCCCATCTTACATTTAAGTCCTTTATCCATTTTGAGTTTATTTTTGTGTATGGTGTAAGTTGGTGATCTAGTTTCATTTTTTTGCATGTACCTGTCCAATTTTCCCAACACCATTTATTGAAGAGGCTGTCATGACTCCATTGTATATTCATGCCTCCTTTGTCAAACCTTCAAGGAAGAACTAAAACCTATCCTCCTCAGACTATTCCAAAAAAATCAAGAGGAAGGAACACTTCCAAGCACATTCTATGAAGCCAGCATCAACCTAATACCAAAACCAGAAAAAGACAACACAATGAAAGAGAATTACAGGCCAATATCCCTCATGAACATAGATGCCGAAATCCTCAACAAAATTCTAGCAAATTGGATCCAGCAGTACATCAGAAAAATCATACACCACGACCAAGTAGGATTTATCCCGGGGATGCAAGGATGGTACAATATCTGCAAATCAATAAACATGGTACATCAAATAAACACATTGAGAGATAAGAATCACATAGTCATATCAATTGACCCAGAAAAAGCATTTGACACAATCCAACACCCTTTCTTGATAAAAACTCTCAGCAAGGTGGGAATAGAAGGATCATACCTCAACATGATAAAAGCCATATATGACAAACCCACAGCCAACATACTCAATGGGCAAAAACTAAAACCATTTCCCCTAAGAACAGGAACAAGACAGAGATGCCCACTCTCACCACTCCGGTTCAACATAGTACTGGAAGTACTAGCCATTGTGATCAGAGAAGAAGAAGAAATAAAAGGCATCCAAATTGGAAAAGAACACGTAAAACTGTCCTTATTTGCAGATGACATGATACTGGACATAGAAAACCCTAAAGACTCCATCAAAAAATTATTAGACTTAATAAATGAATTCAGCAATGTAGCAGGATACAAAATTAACATCAAGAAATCTATGGCATTTCTATACACCAATAATGAACTTACACATAGCGCTAAGAGCGGGAGCAAACATATGCCATATACGCCAGGTTCCTTGAAACATACGCTGTGCAGATGTTTCTTCCCTGCAGCGACTGTGTCAAGCAGCAAGGGTGGACCGGCTTCCGACACAAATGCTCCAGAGAAGGACAGCTTTGCAGTTTCTTGTATACATTTGAAATTAAATAGTGAACATAAGGGAGGTTACATGAAGGTGGGAGAAGGCAAGGGGTGGGGTTAGATTTATAGGATAGTTAACAAGACTATGCAGTCTCTTGGAGTTGATTATTTCAAAGGTGTGTTGATATAGATGCAATGAACTGGGCTTGCTTAAGGCAAAGGTAAATTTTTTTACTAAAAAAGTTATATACCTGGGGCATGGTTATCACCATGACCTGACCATTAAGAAATTTATGGTCAAATTGTTGTGGGAATGGCACCAGGTGTCTGACCCATGGGGTCAGACCAAACCTGGGTTTAGCAACCTTGGTACTTGGGTTGTGGCCAGGAAAGAATTCAGAGGAAGACCCAAAACTATAAGACAACATTTATTGTGTAAATCCCAGAGGTAGGAAAAAGTAATTCCTAGAAGAAATGGGCTTTGGAAACAAGTTTTAGAGATAAAAGAAGGGCCCTTGGAGCTTGGGAGTGGGGAAGCTAATGACAATGTGCCTGGTATAGGAAGGGTGTGCTTCCTGGAGGGAGAGCCCCCTGGGTACTCCATCCTAAGGGTGGAGACTTTAGGGGAGGTCCCAGGAAAAGATCTTAATAGAATAGTTAGAAATGTTCCAAGTGTGTCCATTCAGGGTTGTGGTCTCCACTGATTGATTGGCCGGCACCAGGGTAGGGGGTCATTGTTCGATGTGGCTGGTTGTGACGTCAGCGGTGGTTGGTTTTGTTGCTTCACTGGCCCTGGCACTGAAAATACAACTGAGGCCTAGATGTTATCTCTAGGGAGGAAAGGTCAGGAATATGCTAGGGGAGAAAAAGTCACGTTGGTGGCAAGATCCCACCCTACAATGATTGTCCATTGCTAGGCACCTGGGGCTTTCCATCCTGGTGACCTTCTGTACCTGGCCTATTGTCCTTGCTCTGCTCATGTGTGTCTAAACTGCCTACAGTAAGATCACTCCATGAGGTTACTTTCTGTAGAACCCCCTTTTCATCCACACATTCATTCATTTTATGAATACTTGTTAAGCACTTACCACGTGACAGATGTTGAGCAACATGTTGGGAATGCACAGATAAATAAAAAGAGTTGTCCCTATCCTGAAAAGGAATGGGAAAGGTGGATGTACAAAAGATATAATGTAATGATGTACACTAAGTACTGAACAAGAGTTTAAAATGTTCTGAAAGTAATTGTTGGGGTTGGATCACGAGAGACATTTTTGCAAATGCTGTCTCCACTCCCATATAATTTTGTTTCATTCATTCAACAATCTTTATTGCATGTCTATTATGGGCCAGGTACAAGGAACAGGACAATTTCTGCTCTTGGAGAGGTTTCAATAGAGAGAGTTAGACAGTGCAATGATCAATCAATACATGAACAAGAAAAAATAGCAGGTAGTAATAAGTGCTAGGTATAAAATAGAAATAGGAAGGGAAGGCCTCTCTGAAGAGGTCACATTGCAGCTCACATCTGAATTAAGAGCCAGCCGGCAAACATGGAGGGAGTGAAGTGGGGAGGTGGAGAAGGGGATGAGGTGGGTTTGGGTAGATGGGAGGGCATAGAGAACATTCTAGGCAGAGGACACGCTGGTTGCAGACACTCTAAGGTGGGCCTGAGCTTAGCTGGTGGAAAACAAAGGCTGGAGCACAGTGAGGGAGGGGAAATCAGCAATGCAGTGGAAAAGGAAATCAGCCAGATCCTAGAGGAGCGTTAAAGAGTTCTGTTTTATTCTGTGTGGTGGGAACCTACTGGAGGATTTTTAGGTGGGGAGTGGATGAGATTCGATTTACATTTCCAAATAACATTCTAGGGGCTTTTTAGAGAACGGATTGGGGTTGGAAGCAGGAAGAGCACCAGAAGCCTTTTCTAACAGCCCAAGACTAGGGACGGAGCAGTGTACATGGCAGTAGTAGCAGCATCAAGAGGCAAGAGGATCTGGGTACTTTGTGGTGGAGAAGGTAAGACCTACTGTTGGAGCAGATGTGGGCTGTGAAGTAAAGACAAGCATCAAGGCTGACTCTGATCCCAAAAGCTCTTCTAATCAAACTCCTAACTTCTTGAATGTTTGTATCCCTCTTTTTCCCGCCCCACTCTCTCCGATCTTACTATCTCTCTCCTCGAGCCCTGTTAGAAGCTGTCAGCTAATTTTTCTGGGCCTCTAGACTGTCCTCTCTTCTTCCATTCATCTCCACATTGCTGACTAAATGGTTTTTTTCAAACAGTGATTTTTTCTAAGCATAGCTAATCGTATCACCCTCATCGTGAAAATTATTGAGTTCCTAAATGCTTTAGACCAAAAACCAAATTCCTTAGGGATTGAGAAAGGAATTACAATGCTAGGTACTTTCCCCACCCGGAACCCCGTTTAATCCCTCCTGGAATCCCATGAGGAAGTGATTATCCCTATTTAATGGGAAATAAACTGAAGCCAGGGGTGAAAGAATGTGCCCAGGTCACAGGGTCACCGAACTATTAAATGGCACATAAACCAGCGGCTTCTAAAAATGGCCATAACAGGGGCTGTTGTTGGGGAGTGGGGAGCCCCCCAGGGTGACATCTGAATATCCTGGGGAGTAGAGGAATTTTATTTTTTTAAATAGACTTTATTTTTAGAGCAGTTTTAGATTCACAGCAAAATTGAGTGAAAGGTACAGTGATTTCCCATACATCCCCTGTCCCTACACATGCACAGCCTCCCCATTACCTACCCCCCAGCAGACTGGTATATTTGTTGTATGTGATAAACCTCCAATAACACAGTATTATCACCCAGAGTCCACAGTTTACATTAGGGTTCACTCTTGGTGTTGTACATTCTATGGGTTTGGACAGATGTATATTGACATATAGCCATCATAAAGAGTAATTTGTTTGTTTTTTATTGTTGAGTTTTAAGAGGTGTTTTTTTTTGTGTGTGGATATTTTGAATAATAGTCCTTTATCAGGTGAGTCTTTTGCAAGTATTATCTCCCAGTCTGTGCCCTGACTGGGGATCGAACCTGCAACCTTGGCCTATCAGAATGATGCTCTAACCAACTGAGCTACCCAGCCAAGGAAGCTCGGTTTCTTTAAACTGTGTTTTCTTCTTCATAGCCAGACATGATAGAGTGGGCAAAAGGAACTGTTATAAATGACTTAGAGAAACTTGGCGGTACGGTGTGGGGCGAGGGGAAGCATTCCACTGTCCTCTGATGAGCTCTCAGTCTTTGGGTGATCCTGTGTCCCTAGACTGTGACCTTCACAGGTGCTTCTCAGGTTTCCTTCCCGTAGGTGGGACAGGATGGTTAGAACGAGCTGGGGTTATGTGTTTCCTTTCCTTCACATGCAAGGCCAGAGGGGGCTGGAGTTGGGTATTGCCCTTTCCCTGGGTCAGTTGGGCTCTGACAGAACCCCAGCAGGTTAAGCTCTGGTGAAGCAGTTTCTCCCGAGGGCACGGCCTGTTAAGAAGAACACAGTGCTCTCTTGTAGTTATAAATGGTTCCTTTCCCTCTCTCCCTGCCAGAAGCGTGAAAGGGTGAGTGTGATGGAGCAAAACCCTGATACTCATATTGAAGCCACTCCAGCTTCCAGCATTCCTGCCCCCACCAAGTGCTAGTTCCTTACCAGGATAAAGTAATCCCGTGCAATTATTTCCATTGAGGCGGAAGGTCTGTGACAACCAAATCCACTAAGTGTTCCTAGTTTTTAGTGTTAAAAGTACTGTTTAATTGGACCTTACTGTAGGGAAAGTCTGGTGATTGGAACAGGAATTTACGGCAGGATTAAGCCGTGTGGGGGTTCCAGTAGGCAGTCCTGCCACAGGTCTCACCATCTCAGAGTTGGCGGGAAGTCACAGGCTGTGACCAGGCACCACGCAAGGCCAGTGTTGTAATGTGCCCCGCGAATCACAGAAGGACGCCTCAAGAAGTTGAATTAAAGAGTCACGTTTATTGCAATCCGGGACTATGAGGGGCGATTCCCCAAATCTCATAGTGATAAGATGGCAGCAACACCAGATTTCTCTAGGCAAAGATCACAAAGGTATTGATTACATCCCAAGGTTTGGAATGAGGAAACTGATTTGCAAAAAGCAGTTTACAAAAGCAAAAGCAGCATGTTATCTAAATTATAGTTTTGGGTCTCCGGGTCACTGAATTGACAGCAACACATTTTCTAGAGCCCTCGGGTCTGGAATGAGGAACCTGGTTTGCAAAAAAGCGGTTTACAGAAGCAGAAGCAGTTTCATGTTATCTAAATTACAGTTTTTGGGTCTCCAGAACGCTGAGTCAACAGGGACATGTTAACTGGAGCTCTCTGACCTTGAATAATTGTGCTGTTCTTCCCAGGTAAAGGAAAATGTGCTTTCTAAGACCAGTATGACCACAACCAATGGGGTAGTCACAGTACAATCCATAGGGTATTCAATCGAATGGGGTGATTTATATAATTCAGAAAATCAAAATAACTCTTCTATTGTTAAACAAAGCAAATAAGTACAGAAGCCAAACAGCAGTGTTAAAGTTAAACTATAGTTTCTACCTGAGATGACTGCTACCATACTTCACTGGTAGTCTCTTTCCTCCTGCATTCCTGGAGAACTGTGCTTTTAAGCGAAACCAGACTTCTTCAACTTTGGCATCAGTGAAAGTCTGGGCTGGGGAATTGTGCGGTGGGGCTGTCCTGTGCATTGTCCCCTGCTGACAGCATCCCTGGCCCCTCTCCTCTGGATGCCAGTAATGCCTCCTCTGTCCCACCTCGTGACAACAGGAATATCTCCAGACATTGCCAAGTGCCCCTGCCCAGGTCAATCACACCTGATTGAGGACCACTGCGGTAAACAGACTCAAGATTCAACAGCAGCGTATGGAATTTTGTTTTTAATTTTATTACTGGGAAAACTGCTAGCTGGAGCATCTTTTGTGCTATTTGTTGGTAATTCCACTTTTTTACTTTTATTTATTTCTCTCTCCCCTTTGTAGACAAAAGGGGCTACTTGCTAACCTGACAAGCTAAGGGAAGGCCTGCACGGCAGTCTAGCAAACTCAGAGACCTAAAGTAACCACAGGGATAGTCTGAAATCAAAACTTGAACTAAAAGCAGTTATTGTGGGTAGTCACGTCCTAGGCTGGTATTTTCCTTGACAAGGTCAATCTTTATTACCTAAGCTTAAAGTCTTTTTACATCTACAATAACATACACAACATATCTAGATAACATATCATTGAAATGTCAGGGTGACTTGTAACTTCCCTTTTTTTTCTGGACCCCTCAGGGCACAACCAAATGCCCTGGGCACCAGGACAGATACCACAAATTCCTTCATTATTATTGTTATCATGTTAATTGTTGCCTGTTAACTATCCCGTACCCACCTAAGTAAAAGAAGTATGTGTATATCATTTTACTTTTTACCCAATCCCAGAGGTTTCCCTGCTTTGCTTTCGTCCGCCTTTCTAATCTATCACCAATGGATTTCATGTAACCCACTTACATCTCCTCTTTTGATTGAAATGTATAAAAATAGGTGGAAAAAACCACCATTCTCTGGAGCATTATCCCAATCTGTTGAGATTCTGCTTCCTGGCAATTGTTAGCAGTTTGGCTCAAATAAACTCACAAAAATTCTTTACAGGTTTGAATGGATTTCCATTAACACTTTCTAGGTTCTTTGGTTGACCTAATAATTAAATTGATACAAGACAGCTTAACAGAAGAAAAACAATTTTAATTTTAGACCATCGTTGTTCATCCTATCCTGATGATATTTTTCCATTGATTTTTAGAAATAGTGGAAGGGTTGGGGAGAGACAGCCCCTTCCCCTTCCCTCCTGGGAGCCTACCAGGTATCCATATCACCCCCAGACAGGCTTAGGCAGAGGTTAAACTTCCCCCAAACCTTTCTGGCCATTACAGGAGAAAAGATGACATTGACCCAGTGGGGGCTAGGACCTGCCCAGGGCATGCCAGCACCTTTGAGTTTTTCATGAGCCATGGGATCCCTCTTTCCCTCTGATGGAAGCAGCTGGGATCCACATGATGGGTTAGTCTCTCTGCTTGACATCAGGGGCTTCAGAAAGTATTTCCAAAATATCTCCAGAAGCAAGTTACTTGGGAAGGATGACCCAACCCACTACGGAGAAGCATGCCCCTTAGCCCTAACCTGGTCTTGGTGGGAAGGAGGGTGGGCCAGGCACAGCTGTGGAGGAAATTGCGTTACAACTGCAGCGTGTTGATGGGAAACAGAGGGTGCGGGATGGGAGGGTCCCTGCTGAAAACGAATGCCGCGGGGCTGTGCCTGGTTTCTGTTATACAGGTGATGTTGCAGATACGTGTACGCAGATTCATGCGTAGTTAATGTTTCGTTGTATGAAGATAAGGGGTTTGCTTTTGGAGATTATTGCATCATAGATAATCCTCTTGTCTGAACTCCTCATTTACTACTGATGGGAACAGATGATGCTCTGGGATGTCAAGCCGGGTAGATGCTGAGAGAGATTGAGAACCCAGAGACGCTGTGAGACACGAAGGAGGAGCCCTGAGCAAGTCACTTCAGCAACCCGGGCCTCAGTTTCCCCATCTTACAAATGTTACGCTGGGGTTTCCCATCTCAGATACCAGCTCTCACATCCCACAGTCCTATATTTCTTCATTGTACATGCTTGGGCTTTTCCAGTTTTCTAAAACACAATGGTTTGAGATTCCTTAAAATCAAATGCTGCCAACTAGCATTACTTCCATTTTCACATAATAAAAAGTGGATAATTCTTTGATTGATTTAAAAAATGATCCGTTATATAACAAGCCAAAAAGTCAAAATGTGCAATGCAATGCACCCAATTACTTATGAAACTATCAATTAAGAAAAAAACCCCTACTAATATTTGGGTCCCTTTCTTCATGAAATAGAAATGTAAATATTTTGTCTGATAACTTTGAGTTAGTGTTGTGGTAAAAGCCAGTGTAAAGTACGGCACGTATAGTTCACCCAAATAGGTATGTAACATATATGCACATTTATATGAGTTGATAAAATATGCACAGGAAAATGCATACAATCAGTGCATGTTGGAAAGAGAGTTTCAAAGACAAGGAAGTCCTCGGGCTCTCTTATTACTCGTTTTCCCTCATGTTTTATGGCACTACAGATTCATTATCGTACACAGCATTCTTTTGTAACTTAAATCAATTGTAAAGATCTTCAGAGGAGGTTCTGTTAGTTTCCTGGACCACCCAGTTCAGGACTGTAACGATTTTGCCCATTAAAAGGTCTTCTTTGTGTCCATCTGCCTAAATTTCTCACGCTGCAGGGTCACCTGGACTGTTAGGGCAGCTGAGGCTAATTTGGCCCGGCTCACTGCACGGGCTGGTGCTCAGGGCTGCTGAGGACCAGGAAGGCCTTAAGACTGCAGCATCCAGCAGCAGGCCTTGGATGCCGAGGAATCAGCCCGATTTCCAGAAAACTGTGGGAGGAAGGTCAGTACCAAGCATATGGGAATAGGGGGCGATGCTGGTGAGACGGAGGGCATGGCTGAAGACCATGTAGAGACCCCCAACTAAGCCTTTGGTTGGATCCACAGGAGCCCAGAAGGCAACCACTGTGTGACTTTAGGAAGTCCTCTCCCTCTCTCCGATTTCTCATCTGTAAGATGACAAAGTTGGGGTAGGGCGTTTCTAAGAGTTGTTCCACGATGGGTGATCTGAGTTGATTTTGTGGGGGCTGGGATGGGCATTTGGTTAAAATCGTGCCTTTTTTCTATTATCTGCTGGTTTCTCCTGCTCTATCTGTGAGAGATGGGATTTTAGCTATTGACTGTGCATGAGCTATAAGGAGGTGAAGAAACCAAGGCATAGACAAGGCTCATGGTTATTTAGAGTGTCTTCAATGCACCATGGATATAGCAGTGAACGCACAGGCAAGCATGCTGGCATTGGTGCTGAAGGAGTGCGTATGTGTGTGTGTGTGTGTGTGTGTGTGTGTGTGTGTGTGCGTGCGTGTGCCTGTGCTGGCATGCTTGCTCAGAGTACGTCCGCAGGCTAAGCAAGAAATCCTCAGTAATACCTCTGAGGCCAAGAGCGAGGAGATTAACGTTCCATTGCGGAGCATTTGGAACGAATGAGCTTTGTATCAGGTGCATGTACTTCCATGAATACAAATAGCATAGTTTTAAGAAGGCAAGAGCCGTGCACACCTGCTGCTCCATCCTGCCCTCTGTGTTTAACCCGGTGAAAGCAGAGCTGTGATGACCGAGAGCAGCCACGTGGTGGCAGTGTTTCACTTTGATCAGCCCAAGTAACCATGCGCTTGGTTTTAATGAATTTCCCACTGCGGATTTCAGGGCCCCTCCCTCTAGGTTCAATATGGGCTTCAAGTTAAGACGCAAAATAGGATCCTGAGTAGAAAATAACGGCTGTAACAGATATCCTCTGGCTCCTCCCTGTCTTCTCTATTAGAACATCTCCCCGCCGAGAGCTCCTTAGCTGCGGCAAGGGGTCATTATTATAAAGACGGAATCAGAGAGCTCAGCGGGGACATAGGGCGGGGAAGCAAAAAGGGAGGTTGCATCAACCAGGCAAGGGTGCTGGGGAAGGTTCTGGACCTCCAGAACCGAAGATAATGACTGGCTTTTTTTCTTCCACCTGCCAGCTGGAGCCCCGAGGGCCTTTTCTTTCTGAGGGGTCTCTCAGGTGGGCAACATCTTCCACAAAAGACTCGCAGAGGGCGTGGTTGTGAAAAGTGAGGGGAAGTCGCGGGGGAGATGACCTTGGGCAGGTGACAGGACTCTTCTAGGCCAAATTCCTCTTCGGTGAAATTGGGATGCTGATCCACTTTGGAGGATCCAGGGGCTCCAGTTCAGGGCTGCCCTACTTTCACTGGGTAAATCAATGAAACATCCAGACCCCCGGGGGCGCTGCCCCGGCTGGGTCTGCTCTGTGGGTCGGGTTGGATCCCTGGAGTTCGCATGTGTAACATGCTCCCAGGAGAATGCTTGGGGGCGCAGTCCAATGTCTGGGAATGCTTTTTTTTTGGTTCCTTCCAGTGAGAAACTGTGATTGTGGAAGTGATAACCGTGTGTGAAGCAATGCCTTGGAATCTACTCCTTTAAGCAACTGAGATCTGTCTGCATTCGTTTCCTCGAGCTGCTGTAGGGCCTTCTGGGGGCAGGAAGCGGCTTCCACGCCTGGTGAGGCCCGTTCTTCCTCCAGTCCAGGCTTTACCACTGACGAGGGTGGTGGGCCTCACCTCATAACCACAGGATCTCAGCTTTAGATTTTTAAATTCTTTTTATTATGAAAAAATGTATGTACAAAAGTAAAGAGAATAGCATTATGAGTCCTTATTCCCTAGATTTGGTAATAATTACAGTTTCGCTATAGTTGTTTCACCTACTCACACTTTTTTTTGGGTTTGTCTCCCATAAGATATTTTCAAGCAAAATCCAAGCATCTGGTCATTTCTCCCCAATACGAAGCATTTTCTTCTTAATTTCTATGCTATTGCTACATGTTAATAATAAACTTCTAGGTATTATCTAATTCCTGGTCCATACTCAAATTTCTCCACTATTGTCTCAAAAATGACTTTTTACCTTTAGCTTGAGGTCTAGACTTTGATGTCTTAATCTCATATCTTCTAACACATGCAGTTGCAGGAGTTGATGGGCTCCTTAAAATACAGTACAACTTTCTAGTCCCAGACACACCCAGAGCCCCAGTGAAGTAGAGATTCTCACAGGTTCAGAGTTGGAGGGGCCTTGGAGATCACTCAGCTCCCTCCTCCCCAGTGCTGGGGCCCTTCACAGGGCAAGGCTTGTGGTTCATTCAGTGATCCCTCAAACTCTTTTTGGGTCCCCCATGGAGAGAGTGTGGATTTGGAATAGAAGAGACTCACTGGTTATTTGACTGAGTGAATTACTTGCCTTCTTTGAGGCCAGGACACGCTAGCATTGAAAGGTAGAGTAGAAGTTTGCTTGGCAGATCTCCATTTAACCATCTCTCCAGCTTGGCCCACCTGTGAGCTGACAGGTGTCCATGGCATACTGTTCAGGCGTGGCTGGAGATGTTCATGGAATTACCCAGGGACACATCCAGCAGTTGAGGGGCAGGCCTTCCCACAGGCTGTCATATTCTCTCTCAAACTAGTCCATGCCAGCTCTACTAGATACTATATTCACATAATCGAATCTAACATTATGTAAATTGAGGAAATATGGATGTCAAAGAAAACAGTTATTTCCATCTGCTCTGAAATGGTTGAATGCAAAGTAAAGACAGAACAGGTGACTTGATAAAAAACTGATTCCCTCCCCCCAATTTTATTGAGATGTAGTTAACATATACCAGTGTGTAAGTTTAAGGTGCACACATGATGATTTGCTATATGTACATATATGAAATGATTATCACAATTAGGTAGTTAATGCACCCATCAACTCATGTAGTTACGATTTTGTTTTGTGGTGAGAACTCTCTTAGCAACTTTCAAATACACAAGATAGTCTTTTAAAATTTTTTATTCTTTATTGATTAAGGTATTACATATGTCTCCTTTTCCCCCCATTGGCAACCCCCCTCAGCACATGCCCTCACCCATCTTGTGTCTGTGTCCATTGATTATGCTTATATGCATGCATACAAGCCCTTTGGTTGACCTCTACATCTTCCTGCCTTCCCTCTGAGGTTTGACAGTCTGTTCAATGCTTCTCTGTCTCTGAATCTATTTTTGTTCATCAGTTTATGTTGCTTATTATATTCCACAAATGAGTGAGATCATGTAATATTTATCTTTCTCTGACTGGCTTATTTCACTTTGCATAATGCTCTCCAGTTCCATCCATGCTATTGCAAATTGCGAATGATAAGAATTCCTTTTTTTTTTTTTTTTTTTTTTTTACCGCAGTGTAGTATTCCACTGTGTAAATGTAGCACAGTTTTTTAATCCACTCATCTGCTGAAGGGCATTTAGGCTGTTTACAAATCTTAGCTATGGTGAATTTGCTGCTGTGAACATAGGGGTGCATATATCCTTTCTGATTGGTATTTCTGATTTCTTGGGATATATTCCTAGAAGTGGGATTATTGGGTCAAATGGAAGTTCCATTTTTAATTTTTTGAGGAAACTCCATACTGTTCTCCACAGTGGCTGCCCCAGACTACATACCCACCAGCAGTGCACAAGGGTTTCTTTTTCTCCACATCCTCACCAGCACTTGTCGTTTGTTGATTTGTTGATGATACCATTCTGATAGGTGTGAGATGGTATCTCATTGTCATTTTGATTTGCATCTCTCGGATGATTAGTGACTTTGAGCATGTTTTCACATGTCTCTTGGCCTTCTGTATGTCCTCTTTCAAAAAGTGACAATATGGTATTATTAACTATAGTCCCCATGCTGTGCATTGCATCCCCAGGACTTAAATATGTTACAACTAGAAATTTGTACACATTGACCAACATCTCCCCATTTCTTCCACCCCCTGGCAACTACCATTCTACTTTTTGCTTCTGTGATGTCAACTTTTTAAAGATTCTACATATAAATGAGATCTCTTAGTATTTGTTTTTCCCTGCCCTACTTATTTCACTTAGTATAACACCCTCTAGGTATATCCATGTTGTCACAAATGGCAGGATTTCCTTTTTAATGGCTGAATAATATTCCATTGTACATATTATACACCACGTGTTTTTTTTTAAGGTTGTAAAAAATACTTTATGAAGCCTTAAGAAGTATTAAGTATAATTAAACTGTAACCGGAGTTAGATACAATTCCAAAATAAAAGTTATTGTAGGTGACACCATGAAATTTCCTAATACTTGATTTTAATACATTGCCCTAATTTTCTAAAACAAGCCAGAGGAACCAATATTTATACTAGATGAAATATTTATGAAAAATCTGGCATCAGGTATAATATATATTTATACATATATACATATATATATTTATATATATATATGTATATATATATTTATATATATACATATATATATATCTCCCAAGATTATATGAACTAGGAAACATGATGTATATCTCAATAGCAGTACTAGAGTACAGAGTTTGAGACTGGCATTTATAAATGCTTTTCAAAGCCTGGGGTTTGGAAAAAGAGCAGATATGATGTTTTCAAAACCTGAAGTTTTTCTCAGGACTAAAGTCAAAATTGTAACTGCCACAAAAGAGGAAAAGGAGAAGTGTTTCTCACTTTAATTGTTCGTCTGCATTGGAAATCCAGTATCCCTGAGACAGGAACCACTGCACTAAGAAGGGAGTAAGTAAGTTCTCCCAAAGGAAGACTGTTGCTTAATCACGCCCACTGCCCTGGCTATCACGTGTAAACTTTGCATTTTCCAACCTAATGCTTGGCAGCACCAAGATGTTTCAGTAATGGTTCATCGTAAACCCAACATTCTCCGTCTTCATGTCCCATTGACTTTCCTTCTCCTTCCTCTCTTGGGCTTTAGCTCTTTGTCTTTTTTCAAGACTATGCTTTCAGTTGCTAAATCACCATCTCTGATTTTTAAGTTGGAAGTAACATCCTTCCAAAGGCAGCGAGGTTCACACTCATTCTGATCTTCCAACTTTCTCACTTTCTTCTTGATTATAGGCAACTTCTTAGTATCTATAAAAATTGCATTTCCCCTTTTTGCATATTTTGCATACATGACAACATTCCATTCCCCTTTAATTGAACAGAAGGACTTCTTCTCATTTGGAGAACAAAATCTCAGCAGTAATTCTGTGCTTCTTGCCCAGAAATCTTACAAAGATTTCATGTGGACGACAGTATTTGCACGATAGCCAGTTTGGAACAATTACTATTGCATTCTCCACCTAGTTCCACCCAGGGCACTGTGAGGATAGACCTTCCATAACCACTGGGGAATGTGAAAATGTTATGGTTGTCACGGTCTAGGCATGAGACACAGCCCTGCCCTATGCTGTGGACCCCAATTGACATTCCCAGGAATTTTGATTTGGTCCAGATATGAGCACTGAATTGTATCTTCTTGTTAAAACACTCAGCATAAAAGGCTGAAATGGGTGGAGGATGGGAAACTTGCTCACACAGGAATGTTACACTGTTTTTGGAACCCCCGGGAATGGTCCTTCTGAAACTATCTCTGTGTTCTCTTCGGTATCATTTGGTAGTGTCCAGTGACACTGAAAGATCTTGCCCAAAATGGGGTTGTATGGCTTTTTGGCAACCGATCCTCTCCTTCCTGTATGAAAGGCTGCGAGGTACCATTTCACAACCCGAACCACTCCGTCTCTGGCGTCCTTTTGGTCACTAATGCTCACAAACAGGTCTGGGTGTGCAAAAACGTCTGCATACATTTCTGAAAGATCTTCTTTCAAGAATAAATGCTGGATGAACTACCTTAGTAAGATCCATTCCAAGCCTAACATGTGACAAGAAATGCATGATAACACCCTTGTGCTTTTCCACCTGCCCCGCCTCCCCTTCATCATCTCTTTCATCATAGGAACTGAGAAGGTCAGCATCACTTGTTCCATTGAACACGGAAGAATTAATGGATTCTGCGCTATCTAGAAACTTTAGGCTATTTCCTGAGCTAGTATGGGTTAAGACAGAAGCAAATCCAGAGGAATCTATTAAGCACTTTGGGGATGAGCCACTTTGATGAAATTCATCAGGGTCATAGAATTCATCTTCACCTCTAGAGTAAGAGAACTCTGGACTGTACTTGGAGACAAGCTGACATAGCTTGGAGAAGTTAGACTGCTCCTAGGTGGTGAGTGCCCCCTGCCTGTCCTATTTGGTGTTGGAGTCTGATGATGTCCCAAGGTAGCGAATGCAGGCCCAACTGGTAGGGAAGATGGATGCTGCTCTGACTTACACAACTGACGGGGTTCTGGAGGTAAGACAGTCTGAGGAGGCATTGTGTTGATCACAGGTTCCAAGGGACTAGGTTGATATATTGCCTCTCCAGGATTCATAGTACTTATAATTCCATCTGCATGATTCTCTGCATTACATCCGTCTTTAGCAATCTGTAGCAACACAGCGCAGCCTTTAATGGATTCTACCATGCTATTCGTTGTCCGAGTGTTTCCATTTTCTTTCTCTGTTCATCATCTTTGTAGTTTTGAAGTTTGTCATTAAAAATTTTTAATTGTTCTATCAAGATATGCAGGCAAGCCTCAGCCTTTGTAATTTTCTTATCAAAGTCTTGGACACTCGGAACAGATTCTGAATCCAGACCTCGACGATGAGGAGCGTGTTGAAGAACTGTTTCTTCTAAGGCACGGATCCACTTCTCTCGCTCATCAGCATCACGAGCCTGGAAATGGAAGGTTTTCTGCTCAGCAGCTATCGTGAAGTTGCTGTCGTCCTCATCGTCTAATCGCGCTTCTCCGAGTCTCACCAGCCTTGACGAGAGCCTCTCAACATTTTGCCCTTGGACGTGTAGTAGGAGAGCAGCCCTGCGTTGTAGTCCAGCATGAACCAACGTACTGCCAGCCCTTCATTATGTTAGTCCAGATGCTCAGCGGCCCATCCATGATGGACGTCATCTTGGGAGCCGCCAATGACAACAAAGGGCATGATGCCACTTGCCTATAAGGCATTAATCAAGCTGGGGCAGGGGCGGGACTGGAAAAGGGGCTGAGCTAGGGGCTGCTGCTTCAGGTGGACACACCCACTCTGGTCTCCAGCAATCATCCTCAGACATGCTTTCTTTGGTCGCCTATTGTGTGTAGAACTCCCTGCCATTGGCAACAGCATGGAGGGACCTGGAAAGCATTATGCTGAATAAAATAAGCCAGTCAGAGAAAGCTAAGTATCACATGATCTCACTCATATGTGGAAGCTAATGAGCAACAAACTGATGAACAAAAATAGATCTAAAGACAAGGAAGCATCCACCAGACTCACTACATTTTTTTTTTTTTATCCATTCATCCATCAATGCACATGGGTTGTTTCCATGTCTTGGTTGAGGTGAATAATGCTACAATGAACATGGGGGTGCAGATATCTCTTCAAGATATGAATTTCATTTCCTTTGGATATATCCCCAGAAGTCGAATTACTGGATGATATGGTAAAAACTAGCTTTTGAATTAGGCGTAGAGAAGATGGTTGTAAAGACCTGGGGAAAATGATAGAAACCTGGAAAAGTCTCCAACTCAGATGCTTCTTAAGAGAGTTTAAGTTCTCACTCTACTTCGAAGAAATGGAAACTGGTAACCTTGATACATAGAAGTATATTTTTAAAAATAAAGACCAGGTGGATCCAATAAGCAGTTTTCCCCTGAAGAAGGCCTTGGGTCAACACCACAGTTGTGGAATGGAAGGACACTCATATGTATTAAGTTAAAATTAAAATTTTAAGGCATGGTTGTATCATCTTTTATGACTCCCTACTTTAACTTAAAAAAAATCAATTAACTACCCATATACAGGTGGATAGTGTTGGATATGAGGATCCTGAATTAATAATAAAAGCTTATTTCAGAGAATGAATGTGAGGAAGAAATGAGATTACATAAATCCTCCAGTCCAGTGTTTGGCACACAGCAGGCAAGCAGCGCATACAAATTCTCATGTCATCTGCTTCCTTCCAAGGATAAGGAACCACAATTTCCTGAGTCAGCCGATTCCATTTCTTAACAGCTCTAGGTTGTGAGAAATTCTTCTTAAGCCTCTTTTTAATTTCTATCTGTTAGCCCTAGTTTTATTTTTGGGGTGTACAGAATCAATGGCAATTCTATACATATTTGAAGAAAACTGTTTTGTCCCTCAGGAGCCTTTTCTTCTCTATAACCAACCCTCATTCTTTTGTTTTTAGTTGTTCTTCAGATGATATATTTTCTTTTTCTTTTTTTTAATCCTCACCTGAGGATATTTTCCCATTGATTTTAGAGAGAGTGGAAGAGAGAGGGAAAGACAGAGAGAAACATCGATGTGAGAGAAACACATCGATTGGTTGCCTCCTGCATGCTCCCTGACCAGGGTTCGGGCTGGGGAGGAGCCTGCAACCGAGGTATGCGCCCTTGAATGGAATTGAACCTAGGATGTTTGGATCCACTGAATCCAGTCGACAAGGATAGATGGTATATTTTCAAGATTCTTCCTCATTATTTTATCCATTAGATCCAGTGACCCCCTCTGGGCCCACTCCATATGACCCATGTTAGACCCCAGATGAATGTGACATTCTATCCGTGGCACCATGGAATTACTCCCCATTTCATCTTTATTCTGGACACTCCCTTCCAATGAGGCCATCTGTCACTGCACAAGTGTTTTGACAGGGTCAAATGTTGCCTTTACAGGCCTTGCGTCCAACTAAAACTTTCAAGTCTTGTCCTTAGAGACTGCTGTGAGCCAGGCCTTTTCCACCCTGAAATTGTATACTTTATTTTTTTCAGCCTGTATGTGGGAATTTGTATGAATTACATTTCATGCTGTTGGTTTCTGGCTTAGTATGTAGATATGGCAATATGATTCAGGTCATCATCATATCAACATTTCCCCCAGGTTGGTGTTGTGGGTGGATTTGGTAAGCAGGGCTCCTAGGTCTTTTCTTAAGCTGCTGGTAAATATATTGGACAGGAAGGGGGATGGGACACAGCCATGTGACATGTTACAAGAAGTCCTTCTTTCTCCCCAATCCATTTAACATTCAAATTAACTAATGTTTACTAAGCCATACACACTAGGCATAGTTCTAAATGCTGGAGATACAGCAGTGGACAAAACAAACACATATCTTTATGAAGGTTACTAGAGGCCTGGTGCATAAAATTCATGCACTGGGGGCGGGGGGAGTCCCTCATCCCAATTGTGACAGGGCGCAGGCCAGGCTGAAGGACCCCACCGGTGCACAATTGGGGCCGGGGAGGCACACTGCAGGGTTCTAGGGCGTGTCTGGTCCATCTTAGTCCAGATCGGCCAGACCCCAGCAGCAAGCTAACTTACCGGTTGGAGCGTCTGCCCGCTGGTGGTCAGTGCACACCATAGAAACTGGTCGACAGGTGGACTATCTGCCCCTGGTGGTCAGTGCACATCATAGCAAGTGGTTGAGCGGCCTTAGCATATCATTAGCATATTACGCTTTGATTGGTTGAATGGCTGACCGGACGACCAGACACTTAGCATATTAGGCTTTTATTATATAGCATATTTCAGTGAATATCATTTTGGCTAATAATTCTGCCCTCATCATATATATTTCTTTGTCCTTATTTAAGTCAGCTCACATTTATTCACTATAATAATTTATTGAGTAGTTATGTGTTTTGCTCTTCATGGATATAATAGGTATGAACTGATGTAGAACAAACACATAGGATCAGGGGTCCCCTCTTCTTTCTGGGTTATCCACCGACCTTTGGAAATATTTGCAGTCTAAAAGGAAATTTCTCCAAACTTCCATTTTCAAGTGGGGATAAAGTCCAGTGTTGGTCAGTTCTCTGTAGTGGCTGTTTCTTGACACTTGGGGGCGCTGCTAAACACAGATTGTGCCCCTACTGTTTAATGGGATACCTACCCCATCACCCAGTACAAGAAGTTGGTGCACTTCAGAGCGAGGTGATTTTCCTCCAGTAGAGCCTCATTCAGTCCAGAGAGCACCCCAGTGGGTTGGTTCTCTGAGGCAGTTCCTAGTTCTCAATTGTTCTCCATTAGGACCCGTGCTCCACGAATGGCTCAGGCTCAGGGACCCATCTCTAGTTGCTGAAAGGATCGCTAGTTCTGGATAGGCAGGTGGAGAGATTGAGGAGACCAGGGTTGAGACGTTTCTCCTACGCAGTTAAAAAAAAAAGTATTTCATTTCCTTTTTGTGATAAAGTTACTAGTAATTAATCAAAACATTCCGAATGCTTTTTCATCTAAAGTGAAAAAAACAACAACCTCTGATTACTTTCTAAGGAAGGGGATAGGTGATGAGGTACCGCTTTTGTGGGGGTGCTGCTGGCCACTGCTCCCTGTGCTTGTCGCATAGGGGTGGTGGTACTGGCAGTAAAGCAAGTGAAGGTGGGGATAGGGTGGTGGGGAAGAGATTTCAAAACTTAATGTATGAATTGCCATTTCTCAGAGGCCACTGGAAATATATCAGTAAAAAAAAGCCTTCCATGATTACCCTTAAAATATACATTATCTCATTTAATTCCCAGGATAGCGCTGCAAGTTGGCATCATGTTAGCCACCTGCAGAGGAGGAAATAGATTCAGAGAAGTGAAATGACAAGACCTCTTTGTAAGAGAGCTTGGCCATCAGGCCAGTTGGTCTTTGAAGTTGGACTGGTCCACCATGCTGTGCTCGCAGACTCCCACCCTCTGTGTTGACCTGGACCTCCCTGCACCATCATTTAAACACAGAGAGGACTGCTGGAGGGCGTGCAGGCCCAACGCGTTTCTTGTGGATGGAGAGCTAAAGGCAGGGCTTTTCCTTTGCAAAGAACTGCTGTTTGGATTCCTGAATAGTACATCTCATGAATCCAATGTTCATAATGAGAGTAGAAGGGCCAGACTGTGCTAGAGCTGAAAGAGACATTGGTGATCATGTAGCTTAGCGTGTTTTACAGAGTTCCACACTGAGGTCCAGGGAGCTTCAGTGACAGCGAGGCAGTGAAGGAACTGGTGTTCTCACTCCCAGCTCAGAGCTGATTCTAAACTGGTTGTTGATGACTTTAACAGTGTTATTCTTAGAACAATGAAAATTATTGACATATTAAAATATGTAGGAAACAAAAGTATGCAAAATACATAGGACTTCCAGTTCTTGAAAAGACAGAATAACTGATTTATTTTTCTATCATTAACAGCTGTAAAACCGGGCAAAAGTATACGAACAACTATTCTCAGGCACTGGGCAGTGGACGTCACAGGACTGTGGTTCTCGAGAGAAGGAAAGCACACTAGATGAGGTCCCCTTTCCTGCTGACTTTTTGTCTGAGGCATTCTTCTAACTGTAGGGAAGTGGAGCTGAAACAGAGAGTGGCAGTCTGGTGGGATGGAGAAATAAAGATAAAGGTCAGGGCTGCTAAGTCCGCTGAAACTTGCAGGATTGGGCACCATAGAGCAGGCAGCAGAAGAGAAATAGCCCCCAGATCTGTAGACATTTCTTTCCTGCAGGTTATTTGCCAAATCTTTAGCTCCATGTGCACTAAATGAGACTTTGCAAACTCAACGAAGAACAACTTCTAGGGAACTGAGAGGTGAATGTGCATTTTAGAAGTTGCACATATAAGGGAGCTGTGGGAATTCTGTTCCAGCTCAAGTGGAGCTTGACACTTATTTGAGGCCCCAGAAAGGCTCACCTCAGGAGGCAAGGCCATGTCCTAGGAATAAAGGATGTGGCATAGGATTGAGAGCAGTGATGAAAAAGGCCTGCTTTAACAAAGCCCAAACCCAAGACTCCACAGGATCAAGATGACCCGTTAGGAATTTAACTGCTCATCAGGACAATGTTACACTTCTTGGAGGATTACAACAAAATTCAGAAGCTAAAAAGGATGTTAAGCATATAATTAAAAAAGTCTAGACATGCAAAGAATAGAGTTAAATATGTAGAGCTTCCTTATCATTTGAAACCCCAAAGACTCTCACTTAGTTCTATTTTTCTATGAGGGTATTTCAGTTTGACTTAAATAATTAATGGAACATGCAACGTCTGGGCTTTAGCAATGGGATTGGATTTCTGATCTAGAGTCACAAAATGTTTGTTTTTAATTGCTCTTAATGTCTTGGCTGATGTCTGACCTGCCCATGGGTGAAAACACGTGGACCTCAGCATTTTGTGGCTCAGTTGAGGGAATTTGAAACATATCTAAAAGTTTCCCCTCATCTTTAAATAGAATGGCTATGTTGCCCTGGCTTGTGTGGCTCAGTTGGTTGGGTATAGTCCCATGCACCAGAGGCCGCTGGTTCACTTCCTGGTCAGGACACATGCCCGGGTTGTGGACTCGATCCCCAGTTGGGGGCATGCAGAGGGTAGCCCATTAATGTTTCTCACTCTCTCTCTCTTCCTTCCTCTTCCTCTAAAAGAATCAATAAAACATATTTAATAAAATAAAATAGCCCTAGCTGGTTTGGCTCAGTGGATGGAGTGCAGGCCTGTGGACTGAAGGGTCCTGGGTTCGATTCTGGTCAAAGGCACATGCCTGGTTGTGGGCTCGATCCCCAGTGGGGGGTGTGCAGGAGACAGCCAATCAATGATTCTCTCTCATCATTGATGTTTCTCTCTCCTCCTTTCCTTTCTGAAATCAATAAAAATATACTTAAAAAATTAAAATAAATAAGAAGAATGACTATGTTGGTCTGGGTTCTTTATTTTCCCCCCAGAGGTATTTGGTGGTGGTGGTGGTGGTGGTGGGGGTGGGTGGACAGGCAGTGGAGGTGACATAGAGCAGAGGATTTGTGTGTATTTGGGAGCGTACGCTGGATTTTACTATTTGCATCACTGATGAAACAGTAGGGAGGAACTGTAAAATCTGAGCAAAAATTGTAAAATCTCCAGAAGAAATCTCTTCCAGCTTTTATGATTCATGGTAAGAATTTATAAGCATTTTTCTGAGACAACTTCAACTTTTTTAGTGCTACCTAAAAAAACTGATTTTTACCATGTATGAACCCCAAAGAAGCAGCAAGAAAATTTGTTTGCAGTTTTTGTTTTTAGATAATTGATCAGCTAGCATTTTTAGTAAAAACAGTCTTTAATATAGATTTTTTCCCTTTCCCTAAAAAAACAAAGTTGATTTCTAATCAGGAAGCAAACAGAAGATTCCTGTCAGCGACCTTTTTATTCCGGTTGCTATTGAACTTGGGGAGATTTACTGTTCTTAGAATAAGTATATTTATTCCGAGAGGGAATAAAATCAACATTATTAATTATTTTAAGAGAGACAACATTTTGAATCAAGAAACCTCTAATTCATGGGTCTTAATTTTTCTCCTTGTTTCTAACGGCCGATAGCTCATCCTGCCTCTGCCCTTGGAATGCTCTGTAATTAATTAATAATTTATGCCAGGCGAAGTGATATGCAGAACAGGGTTGGGCGTTCCTCCCGCATGGGGAGTGCGTTGGCTGATTAAATCCTCATGGAAGTTTCCCTGGTGGAAAAGCTTTGTACAGAAGTGGCCAGAATGAAGGTCAGAGGCTCAAAGTGGTGGACATGTGTGGGAAGCTTCTTTCTTCTTCTCCCAGCTCTCGGCGTGACAAGGTCTCCAATGGATCAGGTGGAATTTTGCAGACCATGCCACCCTCCTTTGGCTGTGTGGACTCTGAAACATTTTATAATCTGAATCTTTGAGAAGAAAGGCCTTTATTTGGGCATGGGAACATGAGCATGCCATTGAGAAAGAGATTTTAAACACAGAAGCAGGACTGATTAGCTTTTCTTTTCTTCTGATTCTTGGGCCATTTCCATTTTAGTTTCAGTAAATGAGGACTTTTTTTAATGAGTTATGTGATATTTGCTGAAGGTTGTGATTTTGGCAAACACTAAATAGAGAAAACAGTCTCTCCTCCCCTGCCTTCTCCTACCCACCTTCTTATTTGGATGGTGTTCTCAAATTGTTTGCCGAAACCAGGGACATAGCTGCCTTGTTCAGATGGGCACCTGACAAGCTGGCCCAGATTTCCACAGCTGCCAGCCAGCTTTGTGTTGAGTCTTCTTCCCAGAAACGCCAGCCTCTCAGACGGAAGGGCATTGTGTGAAAAGGAGTATGCGCATCTCTAGCTGAGCCACAAGGGCGCTTAGCCTAAATCCCACCCATGAGTAGAGGGCAGTCTTCTGTAAATACAAAAGTGGTTTTATTCCTTTATTAAAAGTCACAATTCTCATTAAAAATTCTATGCAATAAAACAAATAAT
This sequence comes from Myotis nattereri, assembly GCF_964212035.1. Lineage (NCBI taxonomy): Eukaryota > Metazoa > Chordata > Mammalia > Chiroptera > Vespertilionidae > Myotis > Myotis nattereri. Next base: position 50,158,462 of record NC_138087.1, read on the forward strand.
AAAAAAGAAAGTAAAACCCCAAATCCAAACACCCATACCCCCAGATCCCACCATCTATGAGCAGGAGTCACCAAACTTTCTGCAAATGTGTAGATAGTAAATATTGTCACCTTTGGAGGCCCAGTGGTCTTTGTCACTCCAGCTGAATTCTGCTGTAGTGATAGGGAAGCAGCCATAGGCAACATGCAATGAGCACAGTTGACTGTGTTCCAATCAACAAACTGTGTAGCTTGTTAACCCTTGGTGCAGTGGTTGGCAAACTCATTAGTCAACAGAGCCAAATAGCAACAGTACAACGATTGAAATTTCTTTTGAGAGCCAAATTTTTTAAACTTAAACTATATAGGTAGGTACATTGTTATTAACTTAATTAGGGTACTCCTAAGGCTTAGGAAGAGCCACACTCAAGGGGCCAAAGAGCCGCTTGTGGCTCGCGAGCCGCAGTTTGCCAACCATGGGTCAGTTGCACATCATTTCCCAAATCTTATTTATTCCTTCTTGCAGGTGTCTTTGTGAATATTTCTATAGGGGAAAAAGGAGAGAACTAATGTTACACAAATGAAAGCACTTCTTTAAAAATGAAAGTTATATTTAAAAAAATATCAATTCAATTTAACAGAAGAAATAAATTGAAAGGAGCCTGAGGGAATTGTTGAACTCGAGACAATATTTCTTCTCCATAGGTGATAACAGTTCCTAAAACAGTTCCTCTGAAATTAAGGGGAAGACAGATGATAAAAACACTAGAGATTCTTTTGCTTTTTAAAGTCCAGTTTTCAATTTTGGGTGGAATGGTTGACTTACTCAGACGAATGAGGAGATATGCAGTCTTCCACTTCTACCTCCTCTGAATTCTCACTACTCATTTGAATGTTTAAATGGTCAAGGCTGGTGATTTACATTCTATTCTGTAACCATAATTATCTGGGACTTTTGTTTTTTTAAGTAGATGGATTAAGGCCCACCACAAATATTTTTAATTAAAGTTTCTCCACTTCTTTTTAAAATTTCAATTCCTTTCTTATTGAGTTAGATTTATTATGTAGGAGGGCTCACAGGAGTTTTATTTACTGATTTGCCCCTTAGCTGAATATTCAAAGGAAAAATTGTCTAGTTGTAAAATTCCTGAGTTACACTTTCTATCAAAGGTTGTATAATTTTAAAATCACAGCTTCTACATTCATCTTTTGACTAATTGGATGTGGTTAGGAATCCTACTTTCCCCTCCCTCCAGAGATATACAGGTGCTCCATTTCTTCTCTTCTTTCCTGTTGGAAAACGTCCGTCTTATATTCATGCTGGAGGATTACTTGGCTGTGTCCATCTCTCTTTGCCTAAGAACCTTGTAGACATTGCTCCTTTGCCTGTTGGCATTGGATATTGTTTTTGGGAGGCCTGAGCACAGCTTCATTTTCATCCCTTAGGGCAGTGGTTCTCAACCAGTGGGTCGCGACCCCTTTGGCGGTTGAATGGCCCTTTCACAGGGGTCGCTTAAGACCATCCTGTATATCAGATATTTACATTACAATTCATAACAGTAGCAACATTACACTTATGAAGTAGCACCGAAAATAATTTTATGGTCAGGTCACAACATGAACTGTATTTAAAGGGCCAGAAGGTTGAGAACCACTGCCTTAGGGGTATTCAATTTAATGGAAGAAATAAATTGAAAGGAGCCTGCAGGAATTGTTGAACTTGAGATACATATTTCTTCTCCACAGGTGATAACAGAGCCATGACTGAGGGAATCTTTATTGTTGGAATTAATATCTTCTTGAGAACATGTCATATAATCATTTATATCGATTTTGTGCCCTTTTGTCTTCAGGTTTAGTTGTACCTTTATGTCATGATAATTTTCTTCTATTGTTTTTTTTTTTTTACTATCTTTTTAGTTCTATGTATTGAGTTCTTTATCTTGTCATGTTGTTGTTGTTCCTCTATATCTTCTCAATTGATTTTATATCTTTGCTTTCATTTCCTTCACTGAAGGAAATCAGAATATGTCACCCCAAAATATACCTCTGACATAAAGATTATTTTGAGCTGAAGGCAATTAAGAAGAAGTAAATGCAGAAAAAGCAAGGAGTAAAGGCAGGAAAGGAAGTCTCCTTTGTCTGGAGACAAACTCTCATGTGCGCAGAGCTGGCACCAGAGGAGTCTGCAAACAAACCTTGTTAAACTGACCCTTATCTTCCCAGTTAAGTCCTAGGTAGACCACTCCAGCCCAGACCCTTTTGTATTGTAAATTTTTCACAAATGCACAATTTCTTTGTCTGTAAGGTATAAAAGCTTTCTGCTCTGGTCACTTCCTCATGTCTTCATTCTCTTATGAAGGTTTCCATGTATATGTAAAAATTCAATAACATTTGTATGCTTTTCTCCTGTTAGTCTGTGTTTGTCCATTTAATTTCCAGACCCAGCCAGGGACCTTAAGAGGTCAAGAAAAACTTTCTCCTCCCCCCATGTGCTGTAACTAAGTTAGCTTTTCTTCTGTCAGTAATCTTCGTTGTTGTTCTCTTCTCCTCACCATTTCTACTTATTATTTCTGTAATGATGTTGTATTGATCCCTAATTCGTCTTAGTTCCACAGTCTTCCTTTCATTTCATTCCATTACTTATTCATTTTGACTTTGATTTATTGCTTTATTAACTTCATGTTTTTCTTAGATTCTTCTGTAGCAAGAAGCACTCAATGGGAATTGGTCTTTTCTTCCTGGATTATATTTTCCTTCCTTCTTTTTCATTGTGTTTTTTATCTGCCATGCCTTCTCCCTTTCTTCCTTCCCTCTATCCCTCTCTCTTTCTTTGTATTGTTTTTTCTGCTTTATTGTTTGCTTAGCTACAGTGCTATGTTTAGATCCAGTTTGGCATGAATGGCTCTGCCCACTTTCTAGCCAATATAAACTAGTAAACAAATTCTCTCAACTCTCCACTTTACCTAAGACCTGTCTGTCTTTTTCTATGACTTGAAGTTCTAAATCCCTTAGACTGCTTCTTGTGCACTCTTGTTCCTTTTATGTAACCAGAACCTGTACAGTTGGAGGTGTGTGGCTGGGCGCTGCAGGAACATTCTGCTGGGCTGTGCGAAGCCTTTCTTGGAGCCCTTGGCTTGTCCTACACCAGGGCTGACTCTGCCTAGGTCTGTTCTGCTCCCAAAGGGCATGGAAGCCCTAGGCTTTAGACATCCCTAATTCAGTTGAGCTGATTTTCTGGCCTCGTTTGCAATCCTGACTTCTTGTAATGGCAGAACAGTGCTGCTCCTCTTGAGAACCTCCTCCCTGCACTCAGTATGCTTATCTCCAAATTAGCAGGTATAAGTGCACATTGGAAAATTTTGTCTACTTATCTTCTTCTCTTAGTATGATTTCTAAGAGATGGAGATGAAGTTAGAGACTATAATAGTTTTTATCCTGTGCAATAAGCAACCTCAAAAACTCAGTGGTTTTGAAAATATTTATTTTCATTCTCAGGAATCTATAAGTAGTCTCTAGTTTGTCTGATTAGGCCGGGTGTGCTGTGCTTGGCTGGACTCCAGGCTTCCAGCCTGTTTCGGGGATGCTTCATATCTCTACTTTGACCAAGACTGAAGGGAGCTCGTACCTGGTGGGATCACAACACTCTAAGAAACCAAAAGTTGAGTCACAAGCACATTTAAAGCCTCTATTTGCATCGTGACCTCTAAAATATCATATGGATCCAAACAAGTCACGTGGCCAAATCTAGCTCTAGTGGATGATCAGCAGCTTCACATGGCAAAGAACAAGCTGGTAAAAGTCTGTAAATGGGAGAAAGTGGAAAATTGACGATCTTTTTCCAACCATCCTCAGAGACCCCCTAAGTCTTTTGAGAATCTCCTGTTTCTTTCATTTGCTTCCAGTTTTGAAATTTAGAAAAGAAAGTTATATTACTTTTCCTTGATTTGAATTGGGGTAAAACTTTTTCTTTTTATTAATTTTTTTAAATTTGATTTTTATTTTATATTTTATTTTATTAAGAAATAGAACAAATCTTTGATCTGGTCTCAGTCTGACATTATTACCCAGAAGTCCCCTTACCGTCTCTGTAGGGTTTTCTCAGTTTCTTTAGAAAGTAAACTCCAGATTTTAATGACAATAATTTCCTATTACAAACCCAACTTTCTCCTGCTTTAGTTCTGTGCTTCTCTCTGGGGATGCTTGACCCACAATAAATCATTTTGGATTTGGCCTCTCCTGTTTCCTCTAGACATCTCTGTTTGACTCTAGTCTTTAAATTATACTTTATAACTGACACTAGGCATCTGCAGGGTGCACATAAATTGGATTGTATTAAAAGGGGAAACAAAGTGAGAGTATTGGCTTTCAAAAAATTTTAGTTCATAATGTGTCACCATAAAGGTGATTACAAGCGCTCTGTGCAGAGTGGGCTTGCCAACTAGTGGGTTCTATTTGGGATCAGGTCCCAAACTGGACTTTTCCACTTGGATCTGGGATTGGAGTTGTGAAGGGTCTTGTATAAAGGGCTGGAAGTATATGTTACATGTATATTGAATACACAGTATATCAAAGAATATTAAAGAAGGATATAGCATGTCTACTGAGGGTCTGGCAAATCTGGTTCAAAATCTTCACAGAACAACCCTCTCTTGTGGCCCACCATGGTGGTACCCTAATAGAACTGGATGGAGGAAGGGTCTAGACCAGTGATGGCGAACCTTTTGAGCTCGGTGTGTCAGCATTTTGAAAAACCCTAACTTAACTCTGGTGCCGTGTCACATATAGAAATTTTTTGATATTTGCAACCATAGTAAAACAAAGACTTATATTTTTAATATTTATTTTATATATTTAAATGCCATTTAACAAAGAAAAATCAACCAAAAAAATGAGTTCGTGTGTCACCTCTGACACGCGTGTCATAGGTTCGTCATCACTGGTCTAGATTCTCCAAGTTTCATATTCAGATTTGACTCACCACCCTGTTTTCAGGTCCATGATTTGGTTGGCCACTGATCCAACCTCTCCAGGCATGCATTCCCAGGCATGCATTCCCCAGGCATGCATTCCCAGGCATGCATTTTCCAGGCATGCATTCCCCAGGCATGCATTCCCCAGGCGTGCACTTCAGCTGTGTTTTGGCTTCTCCCTCTCTAGGCACTTGGTCTCATCCTTTTCAGCTACATTAACTCCTCATTTACTTCCCATTTCCCCCAAAGGTGCTCACTTTGTAATGCTATTTGCCCTTTGACTTCATAGTCTAAAATAGTTTTCTTTAGAAAGTTCCTTAAGCCCCTTCCATTTCAGGGTCATTTTAGAAGACAGCAGTGGTAAGTGCAGGCCGCCACGTTTAGCCAGGCTGTCCCTTTTATGTCCCTCCTTCTTGTGCTCCCCTTGCTTCGAATGTCTTTGATCCTCTTCTGTGTTTAATCAGATCATAACCACCCTGTACAGTCCAGTTGGAATTGTCCTCTTTCCCCTCTTTATTGAAAGGAACTTTGATTAAGTACCAACTATATCCTATTTAATGTGTTAGGCATTGAGGTCACAAAGACAAAAAGACACACAGCTCCTGTTCTTCGGTCTAGTGTACCGTTCACTCGGGAGACTGTGCAGTGGGTAAGCATGTCTCAGACAGTTGGGTGATGGAATTAATTGAGGTAAGTGTGTGAGAGGAGAGTCTGCCTGAAAGAGTCCAAATGTCTTCCAGAAGGAGGCGGCATCTGGGTGAGCCTTAGGAAGGGGCTTTAGTCAGAGGCAATAGTGCGAGGTAACAACAGGACAGCGTGAGAGTGCATGACTACGGAATAGCTCAGTGCTATAGAATATGAAATTGTTTCCTTCCTTTGCACTCCCACTGTCATTTTAAAATTTATGACTTTACCATTTTCATGTGTTAAATCCAAATGTTGCCAAGTTCTCCAGTCTCTGTTTCTTTAACATTTAAACACAATCCTCCAAATGCAGTTTCCAAGATTTACAAATCCTGGGGGAGAAAGGACTCTGATTGTCTTGCTGACCCCAAGCATTGACCCGGTCTCTTCCTTTTTTTTGTCCCCATGCACTCTTTAAAGGATCTCGACTGAAGGCTTAGGAAATCAGCCTATAAGCCCCCCAAAGTCTTTTCTTTTTCCTGAGGGCTCTGCCAGCTTGTCATGTTGCTGGGGGGTCATTCTCCTTTATATGTCACTTTATATGTCAGTTTTTCCTCCCCTGAGTTCCAAACATCCCCTAAATTTCCATCCTTTTGAGCTTCTGGGGGAAACCACCCAAATTCCTACTAATTTATTAGACAGCCTATATCAGTTTTCCTAGTTAAAATTAATTGTTTCCACCTGTGGGTTTTTACAGGATTGTCTTCCTCAATTAAGCAAATTTCGCCTACCGCCTTTTAGCTCTGAACTTGCCAGTCTTCTCCATCAGATATAAGCTCCCTGAGGTGGGGACCTTGACTTGTTCATGTTTATATAATAAAGCATAATATTTCACTTGAAGTAATTATTCAAATAAATCACTCTACAAGCACCACCAAAAAACCCAAGTCTTTGCAAACATGAGATGGCATTGAATCTCTGCATAGTGGATTCTTCAGCCTGACACAAGCCAGTTTGATGCTTCAGCTGTTCCTGATTGAGATTCTTCTAGTCAGTGACAAAGGGCGGAGGTAAATGCACCTCAAGACCTGAGACTCAACATTCCCCAGGTCATCTTTAGGTGTCCCGTGCTTTCTTTTCCTGTGGTAACCACAATCACCATGGGAAGGGGGTAAGGATCTCCCCTCCTCACCCATCAGGAGTGGCATCAGCAATGGGCCAAGAGATGCCGCCTGTCAAGGACCTGCAGAGGGGAGCGATGTCAGGTGGGATGGTGTTGGACATTGTGTGCTTGTGAGGCTGTGGCAAAGGGGTAAGTGGGATGAAAAGCCCTTTCCTCGGGGGATTGAAAGGTTATAGGGCTTTACCTCTGCCCTGTTTGTCTGTGATAGCTTGTTCTTACCAATGACCTGAGGAACTTTAAAAAATTTCACTTTATGTATGTATGTATGTATGTATGTATGTATATGTTTTTATTGATTTCAGACAGAGGAAGAAAGAGGGAGGAAGAGAGAAACATCAATGGTAAGAGAGAATAGTCCATTGGCTGCCTCCTGCATGCCCCCTACTTGGTATTGAGCCCACAACCTGGGCATGTGCCCTGACCAGGAATCGAACTGTGACTTCCTGGGTCATAGGTTGTCCCTCAACCACTGAGCAACACCAGCCGGGCCATTATTTATTGATTAGTGGCACCAGGATTCAATTTGGCCAGTTTCACACAGGATCCTTTAGTCAATTGGGGTTGGCCAGTGGTTCTTCCCACTTGGACAATTTCTGTTTGCAAGTGCTGGCAAGGTATGTGGTGGTTGGGGTGGTCTCATTAATAATATTTCTTATTGGGGAGAGAGAAATATTTCAAATTAGTAACCATCCATCTATACTAGAATCATCAGGGTGATCACTCCATAAATTACATGAATATCTATTCACTCTGTTGTACACCTGAAACTAATATAATATGTCAACTGTGATTGGAAAAAAACCACCCACCCATCCTAATGACATGATAATAATGATTATTTGTAGACATTCTTATGTTGGAAATAAGCCAAGTTTTATGTTTTCTGTTCTCTTCCAATTAGCAGCCTTCAGCATTTTGAAGAAAATTACTTTCTTAGAAATATAAAAATAACTGTTTAATAAATGCTTGAATCTGAAGCATTTGAAATTTCTGGGTTATTTTCTTTCTTCCCTATAGGATACACTTTAACTTCTGACTAGGGGTTTAGATTTCATAAACTTATATGTTTTTCTCCTCCAAAAGCTAAGAAAATATGGCCTCTGCTTGCCCAGACATATGTTATGTAGATTTCAGAGAACAGGTTGGAGAAGTGCTTGACAACTTCATTCTCATGGGAAGTAGCCCCACATGTCTGACCTGGTCCTAGGCTGAAACATGAAGCAGAAGGTCGCTGGGAGTACTGAGGCAGTTCTGCTGCAAATGTAGAAGTGTGGAGTGAAGCTCCTGAGGTACTGCCTCAGCTTTGGGATAGTAAGGCCTGCCCTGGAGCTAGGCTTGGTTTTTCCCAGTGTTTGTTGGGTTGAGGAAGCTGGTTTGGAGTCTTCAGATGTGCTCAGCTTTGTAGCAAGGTAACAGGTTACTGGCTGAATTCCCATACTTTCTAAACTGAGTAACACAAGTCTTCTCAAAATTGGTGTACAATCAAGTAATGAGGCAATTTGTTCTCATTAGAAGAATTAAAGAAAAAAATACTCACTTCTTAAAGATGGAAAAGGCAGACATTATTCAGGACTGTAGCAGTAGGGATACAAGCATTACAGTGGGATTTTGCATTGGGAGAGAGAGATTGGGTTCAACTTTGAGCACAATATGGGTAAGTTGGACTTCATAGCCAAAGAGCAATTTGGGGGTCAGTCCATGGAAAGTTACTAAGAGGAAACATCAGAGGTAAGGAGAATTATGGCTAAAGTGACCTAAGAGAACTCTTACTGAAGATAGGCCAGGCTGACCAGATATCACTTGGGAGTGTCAGGGGGTAATGAACCCAATCACATATGGGGGATGATCAGATATCGAGGGTGAGGGATTTGGTTAAATTGACTTAGCAAGGGTTCTTGCTAAAACTAGGTTTTATAAGGACATACACAGATAGGCTTAGGAGAAAGTTCGGGAGGCTGACTACAGTTGGATCAAGCAAGGAATCTTTGTCAGAGGCCAGCTTGAAAATTATAGCAATCTCTACACAATGTAAAGTTTCCCTTCCATGGAATATTAGTATATAAAGTTTACTATGGAATAATTGTAAGATTCTACTTTTAATATGGGTGACTCATGAGTCCCTTGTTTTAGATAGTTAGCAGAGAAATTAGTGTATCAGTCAGGACTTTCCAGAAAAATAGAACTGCTATCTAGTGTGTGTTCTCTCCCCCCCCTCCCTTTCTCTCTCTCATATATTTTAAGGAATTGGCTCACACAATTGTGGGGTATGGGGCTGGTAAGTGTGAAATCTGAAATCTGTAGTCCAGGCTGGCAGGCTGGTAACTCTGGCAGGAGCTGATGCTGCAAGTCTTGAGGCAGATTTTTCTTCTCTCTGGGAAGCCTAGTTTTCCCTCTTAAGGTCTTCAACTGATTGGATGAGGCTCACCCACATTATCATGGGTAATCTACTTTATTTAGGTCAGGGGTCCTCAAACTACGGCCTGCGGGCCACATGCAAATACAAATATTGTATTTGTTCCCGTTTTGTTTTTTTACTTCAAAATAAGATATGTGCAGTGTGCATAGGAATTTGTTCATAGTTTTTTTTTTTTTTTTTTTAAACTATAGTCCGGCCCTCCAATGGTCTGAGGGACAGTGAACTGGCCCCCTGTTTAAAAAGTTTGAGGACCCCTGATTTAGGTCAACTGATTGTAGATGTTAACCACATCTATAAAATTACTTCACTGCTATGCCTAGATTAGTGTTTGAATGAATAACTGGGTCCTATAGCCCAAATTGACACATAAACCCAACCATCACAGTAAGTAAAGCTGGCGTCTTTGCAGCGAGGCAGAAGGAAATTCAAGGAAAGGATAGGTAGTTCTCAAAGTGACTATGGTGTGTGGTGAGGATGAAGGAGGGGAAATGAGCCTACTGACATCAGGCCCATCATCCTGGGATTTGGGAAATAATGAGGAACACATTCCTCAGCTGGAATGTTCCTCATAAGATGTTTTCTATTGAAAAATTCCCTCATTGTTGGGACCAAGATAGGTAGTCATTTGGGCTGTGGGTGTGGTGCGGGTAGGGGTGGCCACAGCTCTGAGTTATAACATTTGAATGGTAGAAAGAACATTTGGCTGGAAAACTAAAGACAGAAAAAGCTGTCTCTTAGCCTGTTGTGTATTGATAAAGATAAAATGAATTCACTAGGATCCCTTTGAAACTTGAGGGAAGATCTTAATAAATATCCATGGAATCAGAGCTAGACAATGAAGATTAATTATATGGAGGCCTTTATTACTAATTTAAGATGTATAAAAATGTCAGTGACTGCAGTGTGCTGGCTTTATCACAGTATATTAGTAAATACAAAATATTTGTCAAAGGTTCACTCAGGACCTATTCCCTCAGCCCTGTTTTTCTCCTAAGGTTACTGTTCCACAGCTGGGAATTCCCCTACCAGGAAGGTTCTTCAGGAACCCAACCATCTAGATTTGGGAGGGATGCTGCTATTGGCTCCTATACATAAAAGCAAAAGCATCAAATTCATCATTGTGTCTATGATAGAGTATGTCTACTGAGACAGTGGGAAAGATTTATGCTTCAATTATTAATAGGTTAGCACTACCGATACATTTAACAAAACTCATTCCCCTTCAATAAAAGGCAACCATTAACTGCTTCTAAACTCAGCCTATCAACTTTGGTAGGTTAAGTAGATTCGTTCAATAGTTGCATAATGTTCTCCTGTTTAGTGACTCCCCAGCTGTGGAAACATTTGGTTTTCTTCTCTAATGAAAAGGAGAAAAAATAGAATGTTTTCTTTCTTCATCTTCTTCTGTAAAGCTTCCTGAAAATGGCCTTTAAGTCAGAAACCATCACATAGTTGGCTGTAGATAGTCACAGAGTTTACTTCTGTAGTTCTAATGGGCATCAAATATGGGCGGGGCCCCATAAAACCTGTAAGCTGCCCTCTAAAACTGTCTCCATTTCTGTTTGGATACAAGATCCTACTGTTTCAGGAGCATCGGTGCTTTTTGTAAACTTTTATTCTGGTTAAAAATTTAAAAGGGAGCTACTTGTAATGTCTTTAGCATTAACTTAAGCTATAGTAGGCCTATAAAACAATCATTGAGATGCTATTAAAAGTATATGAATAATAAAACAGCCACAATAAGACAAGCTTTAAAGGAGCACCTTGGCCTTGGTAGCTCCCCCGAGGCAGAAGAAAGGCTTCTGGGTTTGTGGAGGGGGGGGGATGGGGTGGGGGGATATACCTTGGCTCTGTCCTGAGCAGTTAAATGTTATTTGGGAAACAGGGAATCTGTACCCCCATTTTTTTTTTTTAATTAGGAGAAAAGGCTATGGGACATTTTCTCAGTTGTAAATGGCAACAGAGCATAATGCAATAATATTTCTAGGAAGTAGCCTCAGGCTTCTTTGTTTATATGAGATATTTATGAAGGCACAAGGTTTATGAAGTTGTTTTATTGGTTAGAGCAAAGCAACTTTGGGGAAATTGCTAAAGTTCACTGAGTCTTAGTTCCTTCCTTTATAAAATGGAATTAGTATATGATACCTGTTGTGAAGGGCTTACTGAATTACCAGAGACAACATATATAAGGTACAGAGCCCATCTCTGGTAACATATCTGGTGTTTAATAATGTTAGTTCCTTTTCTCCTTCTGTTATTTTGAGACTAGAGGCCCGGTGCACAAATTTGTGCATGGGAGTGGGGGTGGGGAGAGGCACCACAGGAGGTTGGCCACTGGACCTGAGGAGGGAGCCAGCTCTTGGACCTCCTGGGAAAGGGGCTGCATCCACCACCACCCACTCCCAGTTCCCCCTCCCAGCCCAGGCCTGAAGGCCCCAGTGGGGTTGGGAGAGGAGGGGAGAGTTGCTGGGCTGGGCGCAGAAGGAATGGACACCAGACACTAACGTTGTCCTCGGTGCCCTGCCACCGTGTGGTTCCCCACCTTCTCCCCTCCTCCTTCCCTTGCTGCATCACCACTGTGGTGGGTGGGTGGCCCCAGGGGAAGGGAGAGGATGGGAGACAAACCCTTGTGTTGAGGGCTGACTTTCAATAGATCGCAGCGAGGGAGCTGCTCTGCTACATACAAAACCCCAACCCAGAAGCAGGTCTCTATGAATGGTTTAGCACCAGGGGCCAATGGGGGGCCAGCCAGCTGGTGGTGGGGGTGGCAGGAGGTTGGCTGTGGGAGTGCATTGAGCATCTGCCCCCTGGTGGTCAATGTGTGTTATAGCAACTGGTGGACGGGTCATTCCAGTCGTTTGGTCGTAATGGTTGCTTAGGCTTTTATATATATAGATTATCAGTGATCTAATATAATGTCTATAATATTTACTTGGTATTACTATCTAATAGACATCTCTTTTTATATCTATGAAATTACGCTGATGTTTGAGGTCACAGTGAATAAATGTCCTTGAGTGGTTTTAGGAATTTCAAGGAAGTTGCTTTGATCAAGAATCTTAAGATCCTACCTTAACTAATAATAAAAAAAAATAAATTAAAAAAGAAAAAGAATCTTAAGATCCTTAGAATTCCACCAAAACAATGCTTTCTTTCTTTTTAAATATATATTTTAAAATAAACTACTTTATTGGAAGATAGCATATGTTTAGAAAAATGCACAAATTTTAAATATACAACTGATTAGAATGTGAAAGTTCTGTGTAATCACCATTCAGATAAAGATGTACATCTCTTTCAGTACCCCAAAGACCCCTTCATGATCACCCCTAATCATTCACACTGTCCTCTTCCCCAAATAATAATGATCCTGACTTCTCACAACATTAATTAATTTTGCCTGCTTTTGAACCTTATATACATTAAAAAAAATTATTTTGTGACTGGCTTCTTTCATTTCACATTTTTTCCCCCCAAAGATTCATCTGCACTGTTGCCTATAGCAAGTGCTTCATCCATGTTTCTGCATTGTATTCATTATATACCACCATTATTTATCCACCTATTGTTGATGGATATTTTGGTAATTTTTAGCTTTGCCTATTAAAAGCAGTGCTGTATGAACATTTTAGTATATTTCTTTTGGTGAATATATATTTACATTTCTGTTGGGATTATACCTTGGAGTGGAATTGCTGACTTAGCAGGTAGGCATACACACAATTTTACTAGAGACTGCTAAACAGTTTTCCAATGGTTGCACCATGTGGTCTGCCATCCTTGCCCCCCTACAAGTGATGTATGAGAGTTTCCATTGCACTATATGTATGCCATGCTTGGTACAGTCAGTCTGTTACATTTCAGCTGTCCTGATGGGTGGGGAATGGTGTCTTTGTAATTTTGATTTGGGTCCCTGATGACCAATGAGCGTGAATACCTTTTAATTTGTTTATTGGCCATCTGGATTTTCTCTCTTTCTTTTTCCTCCTTCTCTCTGTTCATCCCTGTCTCCTTCCTTCCTAAGTCATGGTCACCCATATTTCAGGCTTGTGCTACTGCTCTGTAAGTCTACATATTAGACTGAACTTAGGCTGTTCACTAAGATTGAAAAGAACCAAGCCAGAGAGGGCAACTCAGCACTGGAGGGAAAGCACTGGCCTGAGAGTTGGCATATCTGGGTTCTACTGTCAGATCCTCTGCCTGTCCTGTGACCTTGCTCATAGTTGCATTCTCTCTCTCTCTCTCTCTCTCTCTCTCTCTCTCTCTCTCTCTCATTCTGGTTGGTAAAATAAAAAATAATTAAATGATTTATAAGAGCACTTTCATCCCTGGCACTTTATGATTCCCCATACTTGAGCAGAATGTCTACCATTTCCTCACTGACTTGAACAGTCCGCCCTAAAGTGATCTGGAATAGTGATCATAAAAAACGGGTCTAAGAGTTGTTTTGGTGTGGTAAAGCGTGCCCTTTAATCTTATTGACAAAGGGACCTGGGTGATACAGGAGCTGGCAGGACTGAGGAACTTCTGGTTTTTAGGAAAATAAAGCAGTGTCTCGAGTGGTCCTATGAATCTGAGGCCATATGGGCTGAAGTAAAGAATTCGAGTCACTAAAGGAAGTCATAGCCCAAATCTTTATTGAAAATCGTGATTATGTTTATTCAGGGTTCACTAAGTCTTTGAATTGATTCTATGATTCTCTACCTGCCCCACCTCTGTATGTTCATAACAGGACTGGAGACTCAATACAATGTGGCTCCCAGAAAGTTATCCAGCAGGCGACTGAGGGATCAGTGATGGGTAGGGGACGTCACTGGGTGGTTCCACAGGCTTTCCTCTCCTTCGGGTACCCCACTGTGCTTCTTCCACCAAGAGGAACCACCAGGGACTTAAACTAGATTCAGTCACTATCTGACAGAATAGAATTTACTTAGATGCACTTCTTAACAATATATAAGCTTTGTGGTTTTTTTGTTTTGTTGCTTACAAATATTTGATTTTACATCAAATTTAAGACCATAGAAAAATATTAACAACATCATTATTCTATGCAATCAGTTTTGAAGTTATATATATATATATATATATATATATATATATATATATATTATGATTAATTTACCTAGTTTGCCATTGTAGACATTTAAATAGTTTCATTTTCCTCTATCAGAAACTATAAACATCCTTTTAGTTAATTCTGTATGTATAAGTTTAATTTTAAAAAACAGTTTATTATGGAAAATTTCTAACATACACAAATGTGGAAGGAGTAGTGTCATAAATCCCCATGAATCCATCAATTAGCTTTAAGAATTATCAACACATGGCAGGTATCATCTCATTTATACCAGTCCAATGTCCCCTCCCCAGTGTTTGAAGCAAATTACATTTTATCCTTAGATAATTCAGGGCTTACTTCTAAAAGATAATAATTCCTTTTTTAAAAATATATTTTTGTTGATTTTTTACAGAGAGGAAGGGAAAGGGATAGAGAGTTAGGAACATTGATGAGAGAGAAACATCAATTAACTGCCTCCTGCACACCCGCTACTGGGGATGTGCCCACAACCAAGGTACATGCCCTTGACCGGAATCGAACCTGGGACCCTTCAGTTCGTAGGCTGATGCTCTATCCACTGAGCCAAACCGGTTAGGGCAAGATAATATTTCTTTATAAAAATTGTGGTTGTCTCTCATATTTGAACTATATGTGTATTGTACAGAAAATTGATGCAACAAACTGTACTAGCTTTCTAACTTGCTGTGTAACAACCTACTAAACCCTAGTGGGTTAAAACAACATGTATTTGTTATCTCACTATTTCCATGGACCAGGAGTCCAGGCATTCCTTAGAATTACATGGATTCTCTGAGTTATGGTTTTATCAGGCTATAATCAAGGTGTAGGCTGGGGCTGTAGTCTTACCCTATGCTCAGGGTCCTCTTTTAAACTTACTTGTTTGTTGGTGAATTCAGTTTCTGTGGTTTTGAGGCCCTCAGCCCCCTAGAGGCTGCGCACAGCTCTCTGCCACATGGCCCTCTCACAGCATGCAACTTCTTCAAGCCAAGAAGGGAGGGAAGTCTCCAATGGCAGCGAGGGCCCAGGCCTCTTTTAATGACTTTCACTTATTAAGTCAGGCCCATCCATGATACTCTATTTTTTTTTAAAACACTTACACTGAATTGTTTTAAATTTAATTTTAAATGTTAACTGCTGGGGGAAAAAAGAAAATGTCTTTTAAAATGACCAGTTTTTATTGAAATACAGGATTTAAATTTTCACTGTTGCTAAGGAGAACCGTTTCATTGATAAACATAAGCAATGAGGGCATGTTAGAGATACCGAAGAGCCAGGTTTGAAAAGACAGTTACATAGGAGAAAATTCCTTCCTTCCTTCCTCCCTTCCTTCCTTCCTCCCTCCCTTCCTTCCTTCCTTCCTCCCTTCCTCCCTTCCTTCCTAACCTCCCTCCCTCCCTCCCTTCCTCTCTTTCTTTCTTTCTCTCTTCCTTTCTTTCTTTTACTTTTTTATTGAATTTATTGGGGTGACACTGGTTAATCAAATTATATAGATTTCAGGTGTACAATTCTATAATATATCATTTGTATATTGTGTGTTTACCACCCCAAGTCAAGTCTCCTTCCATTACCATTTATCCTCCTTGTACCTACTTCTACCTTCCCCCTCCCCCCCTTTCCCTCTGGTAATCATCATACTGTTGTCTGTGTCTATGAGTTTTATTTTCTTTTTTAGGATTGTCTCTCTTTTGATTAAATAAAAATCAACTGATTTGGCACTTTAATTATATCTGCAAAATCCTTTCACTTTTGTCATATTCTATTGACTAGAAGCAAGTCATTGGTCCCACCTGTACTGAAGGAGTGGACATGAACAAAGGCATGAACAATTACTAAGAGGAATATACTACCCCGAATTCCATTTAACTGCTAATTCACAGCAGAAGTTGGCAAACTCTTTCTGTAAAGGGCCAGATAGTAAATATTTTAGGTTTTGTGGGCCAGATGGTCTTTGTCACAACCATTCATTCATTCAACACTGCTGCTGTCACAGGAAAGCTGCCACAGACATCATGTAAATAAGTGGGAGTGATTGTTCCAATAAAGCTATTTAGAAAAACAGGTTGTGGGCCACATTTGGTTAGTAGGGCTACAGTTTGCTGACCCATGACTTAGGATATATGCCATTCTAATATATTTTTTCTTCTTGAAAAATATGCTTCCACATGCAATGTACACAAAATATGATGCTATTTCATAACCTTCTGGGATGGGGTCATGTCTTGGGGCACTATAAGAAATAGTGATCTAAAAATATGTTCATGTATATCTTGTAGAGAGGCCATTCTCATTACATCATTCAATAATTTCTACCATGATGCTCCATATGAGGGATTTTCTTTGGAATTTAGTGGTTATAGAGTTTTGCTTTCCCCAACTAACTGATTTTTTCTCTATTATAAAAATTATGTAACTTACCATATTTCCCTTTGCATTTTGGTTTCTAGGGAGCTCAGAGTTGAACTTATAACCCAATTATTGCAACTATAAAGACCTGGTAGATTGCATACTGTGCTTCTCTGCCAGGCATTGATATTTTATCCTTATTTTAATTTTCTGTGTTTTTCTACACTATTGGGTAAACTTCTTTGTGGAATAACATTGAGTACAAATATGATTTTCTAAGTGTGGGAATCTGTAGCAAATGAAGGGCTGGCAACTGGGAGCCAGAGAAGAAAAATATGATTTTCTATTCCTTGGATTCAAGGGACTACTGAATTTTTACTCATAGTAGCTCCAAATTAGAAACAGTCCAAATATCCATTAAGAGGGGAGTTAACAAATTGTGGTATCATCATGTGATGGAATTTTACACATCAACAAAAAGGTCAAACTACTGATATATACTACAACATGGAAGGACTCCCCACAGACACTGTGCTGAGTAGAAAAGCCAGACACAAAAGCGGACACACTGTATGATTTCCCTTATACCAAGTCCAAGAACAGACACAGCGAACTGAAGGTGATGGAAGTCCGAGAGTGATTGTCGTGGGGCAGGGGTGCTTTCCTGGGAAGGGCCAGAGGAAAGCTGTGGGGGCTAGAAATGTTCTGTAGTGTGAATTGAGCTGTTGTTATGGAGTGAATGCACATGTAAAATAATCATCCAGGTGTCGATTTAGGGTTAGTACACTTTGTGCATTTTACTGTGTGTATACACCTGCCTCCAAAAGAGAGCAGCTGATAATGCAGCTCCTTGCGTATTTCCCTTCTCTGCTTATGTCCAGGTGCCCCCTGGAAAAGAACTTTAAAGTGGATGATCTCAAAAGTCCATAACTTTTTTGTGTCCCGAAGTTCACAGGTTAGCAGCAATTGTGCACCTTTATTACACCACCTCTCTTAAATGCATAGTTGAAAAAATAGGTAGAGAACTTCTCAGCCAAGCAGGTGGGTCACGGCCTATGGCTGTGCTGTCCGTCCACTTCATGAAGTGGTGAGAGGGTGAGTAGAGGTTGGAATCCGGCCCCTGGGCCACTTGCCAGGCTTAGCAGTGTCTGCCTACAGTGGCACTTTTTGTAATTTGCACTTCACAGCACAGGTCATAGCTGTTCTACACAAAGACCACACTTAGGACGTAATATTACTTTTCAGGACTGAGCATATTTGGTGCTCTTCAAGATAGAAGCCAGTCTCTACCTGGGTCTTTGCAAACTCAGGAGCCTATTATAAAATAGAATAGGAAGAATCAATATCAATTCCCTCTCCTTACTTTTCATGTGTATATTCTACTTAATGATGTTAAGGATTCAACCTCTAGATGGTCTAGTAATGGCTTAATGGGGCATAGCCATATGGAGTTTGGGGGAGAACGAATTTTTTGCTGACCTAAGAGATCTCTACTTTTAGCTGAGGCCCCTTAGAAGACTGAGCTCATCTTGACTTTTAAAGAGGTCAGGGTGGCCATCACTTAAAGGAAAGCATGTGAGCAAAAGATGGGAGGAAGCATCTAATCAAATCTATCCCAGCTGAAACACCAATGTCCTGGAAAGAAAGCAAGAATGAAAATCAAAAGCAGATTGAGATCTAAAAAGGCACTTAGCATTTTTAAGTGCTAAGATATAAATTTCCAGTTATATTATCAACCAGATAAATGGATGCCATCAAGACCTATCTATAGTTAATAATACTGTATTCCAGATTTGAAAGTTGATAAGAGAGTTGATCTTGAAAGTTCTTATCACAAGGAAAAGTATTTGTAACTGTATGGGGACAGATGTTAACGAGACTTATTGTGCTTATTATTTCATAATATATACAAATATTATGAATCATTATGTTGTAAATCTGAAAATAATATAATGTTATATGTTAATTTTTCCTCAGGTGAAAAAAATAAAGATCCACCTCTTGCCGAAGTATAGTGAAATATCAATACATGCTAGACTATTGCTCAACTTATACCACCTTTTCTCATTTGATATGAGATAAACTAGAATTACAGGTAGGTGTGAAGTTGTCTCCATCACAATAAAAGAGCCTGTCTGGAAATAATAGTTATGAAAAAACATCCCAAGCAATATGATTTAGTAAGCCTAATTATTGATTACTCATATGATTTTAGTATTAGGTTAAGAAAAAAAAATCTTGTATCTACTTTGGATACTTCAGATATATTTGAGTAAAACTTACATTTAAACATATACATAATTTTCTAGGCTAATTACTCATATTACTCACAAGAGATTTTGGAGGAAGTTGTCTTTGCAGTGCTATTAACTCAGTCCTTTTGGGATAATGCAGAAATAAGTCTGGTGAAAATTCAGGATATTGGGATCTCTTCCTTCTCTAAAACAGTCTGAAACCATGAATCCAGAGACTACTTGATGTTGCTCCTTGAACACACCCATGGATTTGTTGATGAACTCCTGACTTGCTCACATTCCCTTTGGTTGAAATAACAGAGACTCACTTCAAATCAATGTAAACAGAAAAAGGGATTTACTGAGGATCCTTCCTAGTCATGTAGATTTATTTTGTTGAGTTCATAAAAGAATTCCTGGGACAAGATTGCTTTGATATGTAGAGTTTAGAGGCTTTCTAAACTCTTGATTTCTACTTTAGGTCTTAACATGGAATTTAGATTTCCACAGCCCTCTCACTTGTTTTGCCCAGGAGAGGATCTCCTTGGTTAGTGTTCAGAAGACTCAGCTGGCACGGGTTCACTTGAGCCCACTTTTTTAGTGACTATAGTTGGCCAGGCACATATTGGGAACACAAATGAGTAAGAAATCCTGGCCATAAAAGGCTTGTGCAGGAGTTGAATCTATAAATACACAATTGCCCTACACTATGAGAACTACATAGTGGTTCACTAAGGCTGTGGTAGTAACACAAGGGGGGAGGGTGCACTTGGCATAGGGGCTCATGAAAAGCCTCAGAGAGGATATGACACCATCTCCTCTCTTGTCCGTATCAACCCACCTGTGGTTCCAACCTGTGCCAGGCTGTAGCCCTCGGAACTCTCCCTGTGGTGCTAAGGATGCCTCTGTTATCAATAACCAAGTGGCCAGGCTGAAGGGGAGGGCTCTGCTACTCATGGATTTTCTTGGGGAAGTCCAAGGCCCAGACATGCCAGGCCCTGCCTCCTGGAACTTGAGTCTATAACACGATGAGCTGAATCGATCAGACCCAACTCACTCTTGTTCAGCTGAGTAGACAAATTAAAACAAATACAACAAAACACGACAAAAATACCTCCACTAAACTCAAAACAACAGTGTCAGGAGACTGTCATAGCTGTGAGGAAAGCCTAATATGATGGTTTGTGTCGAATCCCACCTGGTACAAAGGTCACAATCCGATTCCAGCCATAAGACCTTAACTTGCATTTGTGAGGCAAAACCTACAGTGAAGATTAAGAGCAGAATGGGCTCCTGAGATGATTAGTGTAATGAATCTGGCAAAACTCCCAGTCTTTGCATGTAGGGAGGAAAAAATGGCAGCTAAAAAAATGAGCTAATGCCAAAGGCAATCTATACTCAGGTACTTTGAAGGTTTTCCTGGGCACCTCCTACCCTTATTTGAGTCTTAGTGTAGTGTATTGTATGTGCTTCAATTCATATCCATCTTGAGCCACGCCCTGTGGAGCAGGCCATCAATAAAAGGAAAGCCCCCCTCATCACTGACTCCAGCTATGGACTCTAGAGCAAGTCTCTAGCTTCACTGTTTTTTGTTCCTTTTCTTTAAAATGGGAGTAATTACTCTGAAAGAATAAAGATAACAAACGTGAAGCACTGACTGTAGAGCTTGGAACACAGTAGATGTTCCAAAGCTGGTAGTTATTATTTTTATATTATCAAACAAAGGCTTACAACTGTCTCGCTTGGCACTACCCTGAGTGTAGTCCATGGACACGTGCCAGTTGGCTAGTTGTTTGCTACCAGTGCCGATGACATAAGCACTGAAATGGCGAGTGTTTAACTTTGGTAATTTGACAGAGCAGTTTTATATCTGTTGAACCTAGTGATAAATTGTTGGTCTTGTGCATTTTTTAGTGTTATTTTTTGGATAAATTGTTTTTATAGTATCTATAACAATAAAAGCATAATATGCTAATTAGACCGAATGTCCTTCCGGACATCCTTCTGGACGAAGCTAGGGCTGCAAGGGAAGCCTGGGTCCTGGGTGCCAGAGGGAAGCTGGTGCCAGCAGCCAGGGGAAGGAAGGCCTACTCTTGTACAAATTTTGTGCATCAGGCCTCTAGTGTCTTTACAAAACTCTGAGCTCACAGCAATTTGGATATTTAAGAATCCCATTATTCTACACAGATTGTTCGAGAAACACTGGTCTAGTTTATCCCCCACGAGCTAACTTGCTGAAACCCAGCCCCCCACATGCCTTCTGTATCATTTAGGGAACCTACAGGGGCATCTCCTGTGTGCTCACACACACTCCTCTTGGCCACCTCATCTCATCCCTCCCCTCCACTGTGCTGTTGTTACTTCTCCGGGCCAGGATGTGTCTGCCATTGTGCCTTGATTTCCTTTGTTTGCTTAGATGCTCTACTTCCTGCTCTGATCATCACCAGGGAAAAGTTCTCTTGCCCTTGGGACTCTGACTTGCTCCTTAAGCATAACTTCTCTGTTCTCTTCATGGTACAGCTTCAAGTGGTGAAGTTTTTAATCAATTCATGCAGACCCCCTCAGCCAGAGACTTGACTGGTTTCCTCGGCCTTGGATGAGAAGGACTTTGAATTTTACCACATTATACAGAACAACTCATTCTCTTCCCAGCTTGACCATCTGGCCATCTGGCTCTCCTCCTTTGGGGTGTATCTTTCCTCTCCATTTGGCTCATTACTTCCTAGACTGAGAGTGAGCATCTCTCCCTGACTGCTGGGAGGAAGGACCTTGCTTCTGGACTCTAGTTACCAGTCTTGATGTAACAGGAAGTTGTCCCTCCAGCCAGTCACGCTGCACCTTTATGTGATGGGGAGCAATTTTTAATTCAAAATAATCTCTCACTTCATTCTTTTCAGAGGGACCTAATGTTATTTTCTCATTAAGGGACTAGAATGACTTGTAGCAACACATGTGAATTGGGTAGGGTGTTTGGGGAATTGCATAAAGACTTGCTGAACACTTTCACTCTTTCCCTAAATGGAACGAATGGATAAATAAGCAAATTTGTTGGGAGAAAAATTAAGCATCTTCGGATAATGTTGAGACTATCTAATGAGGATGCAAATTTGTTTGAGGGATGTGAAAAGATGGGATAGAATTAACAGAGAACAAACATATATCATAAGATCATGATTGATTATTGTGTAACTAAATGTGCAAAGCTATGTACCAGGAGAAAAAAAAATAGAGAAATAAGCCCAGGCTAATATTTATTTTGTTGCCTGTAATAGTTTCAATGTTAATTTTTTTGGCCTTAGATTCTAAAAACCATATTCCTGAACTTCCCTCAGGGAGCTCCTAATGCTGACTTCCTACTATATTCTTTATTTCTTACTCTTACCTTCATTTTCATCCAAAACAATGTTATTTTCCCAGATTTAATCTGAACAAACATGGCACAGCCTCACTGAGTCTGTGGAATTATATCAAATTAATGAAAGATTGAAGAGAAGCCCATGGATAACATCAAATTCCAATGTTTGCTAGTCAAATTACAAAGTAATTGTAAATGCACAATTTTCTTAATTTATTGATTAAATCCATCAGGGTGACTTACTCCGTTGTAGGCAGCTTCTGATTGTAAAGTGGATGCCAGAGTGCCTCAGCAGCTTTTGAGGTTTAAACTGCTTCCATAATGCAGTTTGTTCATTTTGACTAAAATGATTTAGTTCTTTGAAAACATATCAACTTTAAGTGTTAAATATTAAATGACCCTTTTTGTGTCTGTTGTTAAATTCTGTATGAGCTATTACTTTTAGTTCAACAATTTAACAAATATTGAATGGAGGGCATTGTGCCAGACCCTGGGATGGAGACTTAAGGGCAGATGTCATTTCAACTTATGGGCATGGGTGACCATGAATAATTTATTTCTCATTTTTGTTTTTGATATTTTTAATTATTATTTTCAATATGATGTTGGGGATAGAGATCACTTCCACATAGTACAAAATTCTAACGATACAAAAGGGCAAAGATAAAAAGTAAGATAGTTTTCCTCTCCTTATCCACCAGGGACCCAGTTCACCTCCCTGGAGGCTACTCTCTCCTTCCCAATGTAACCCATGCATTTCATCATGGGCATATGTGTTTGTTCTCACCTATATACAAAAAGTATCATACCATATATGCTGGTTTTCATTCTGATTTTTAAAAAACTTAATAACATGCCTTGGAAATCTTGCCATTTCTGGATGTGTCATAATTGCATGACGTTGTCATAATTGATTTAACTAGCCCTTATTGATGACATTTAGGTTCTTTCCAGTCTTGCACTGTTATAACCAAGGCCACCAAGAGTTCCTTTGGGAATGCATTGTTTTGTCCTGCACGTACTTTATTTTACCTTATCTTACATAGAGAGTAATACAAAAAATACATACAGTGTGTCTAGATTCCCTAACAATTACATAAATAAAGAGAACACTAGGGCAACACTTTTCACTCTTTTAGTTTTAAAATTTTCAACTTCTCAGTTTCCCTGGAAATAAAAGTTTCACCAAATCTTTTTTGTTTTGCTTTTGAACTTCTCTGAAAGCTTGACTCAGGTATTTTGAAAGTCTGGAAGCCCCAGACTGGATGAGAGTGTGGACAACTAACCAACAACTTTGTAGGCCAGAGCTGCTCATCTGTGGTGAAAGACTGGTTCTTTTTAAAAATTTTATTTTATTATAATTATTTTTAAAATTTCCAATTCATCATAGATGCCATGCCACTGTGTGCCTCACACCACGTGACTCTTCCCATGAGAGAGATGGTATGCAAGCTGGCCTCAGCCTTGTTCAACAAGACAAGCTGCTGATCACATGATTTCATGTTGTGTCAACATCAAATTGTGATCAAAGTTTTTAGCTACTGTCTCGAGTTTCTTGTCCCAGACCCATTATAATTTGTGGATGCACACTCTGTAGCACTGTTGTAGTACTCAAGACTCAGTTCCTCCCAATCACATTTTGTCTTTGCTCTAGTAGAAAGAACATCTTTCTTTGAATGGTCAAAGGCAACACTGAATAAAGAACAAATTTTGTTTTCAGTGTCTTACATATATCCTTTCCTGGGAAATCCATCCACTAAAAATTATGTTCAATGGGAAAAGTCACCTTGGTCAAATATTCACAATAATGATCATCAAAGCCTCTTATTCTATCTTTAAACAACCTCAGAATTGGGATTGGTTATGGAAAATCACATGACCTGAGCTGAAGTAAGTGGTGGATCTCTGGAGACTTGACTAACAATCTGTATACAGTAGGTCCTCGGGTTACATCGGAGATCCGTTCCTATGGCGTGATGTAACGTGATTTTCACTGTAAGTCAGAACCCACCTACATAAGCACCTACGTCACTCACATGGAGCACATACACAGCAGTAATGAAGTGAAACAGTAAAAAAAAATAAAAAAAAGATAACAATTCCTGACCTTTACTTGTAAGTAAATAATAAAAAACATAAAGCACATATGTAACATACGTCAAAATGACAGAACTTTTTTTTTTTACAAATAAATGGGAGATGGTGACGTAACCACGAAAAACGATGTATGTCAAGTCCGATGTAACCTGAGGACTGCATGTATATAAAAGGCTAAATGACCATTATGACCAGATGACCAGGCAACTGACTGGTAGCAAGGACACATCTTTCTGTTTTTAAAACCATTTTTTCAATTGACTTTTTGAAAAATGAGAATCAACATATGCACAAGTGATGGACTTGTTTATCTATGAGTGCTGATGCCATTGCCAGGAAGTTCTCAGGGCATTCTCACCACAGCAGTGGTCCAGCAAGCTCTGGTTTTCTGTAATAAGTAAAAAGAATGTTCAGGATGCAAAGGGCTGATGGTGTAGAATGCTGAGCGCTTGGTAAACTGAATCTAACCTCAAGGAGGAAAACTGTAACCTTTCCTACAGCAGAAACACTACCAAAGTGGAAAGGTTCTCCCCTTTCATGTCCATGTAATTTGTATTAGTCACTTTGATATTATGAGACACAAAGAAATGTTAATAAATAAGACTCTGTAGTTTTTAACATATGGAGCCTGAGTGCTGGTTTTATTTTTTTCCGGCCACTCGAAGTCCAAAGATCAAGTTCTCACAGTTTTCTGACTTGTCCGCCTCCACCCCAAGCAGGGAATGGCTTTCTGCCCCTTGACCTTCCACACAAAACTTCTCAGTGGGAGTCCTAACACAGAGAGGGATGTGAGAGATGGAATATATATATCTATAGTTACTTTAAACTTCGACTATATACTCCTTTGAAAGACTATAGTCCCATATTACACATTAGTCAGACTTATGCTTTATAGCTGAAAGTTTGCACCATTTTACCAACCTCTCCCCATTTCCCCAAACCCCCAGCCACTGGCAACCATCATTCTATTTTGTTTCTATCAGTTAAACTTTTAAAAAAATGTTTTTATAGATTTTTTTTTTTGAGAGAAAGGAAGAGAGAAGGATAGAGAGGTAGAAACATTGATGAGAGAGAAACATCATCAATCACTGCCCCGTGCACACCCACTACTGGGAATCAAGCCCACAACTCAGGCACGTGCCCTGACTGGGAATCCAACTGGTGACCTCTTGGTTCCTGGGTCAATGCTCAATCTCTGAGCCACATAGGCTGGGCTAAATTTTTTTTAAAGTTGATTTTTAAGAAGTTTCTGGGGGAAGCAGAGAAGCCGTGGTGACCTTCAAGATTTGGCAGGAGCTCAGAAGCAATATGGGTAGCCGAAGGCTCTTCCAGGCACCTCTTCTTGGTTTCTCATCACTGCTCAAGTGCCTGCATCTTTTCACATCCTCTGGTCTCACATTTATAGGCTCACCTCTCTCCTTGTCTCTAGAGCTGGTCCTGACTCTCGGCTGGAGGGGTTTCTGAGGCCTTGCCGCATGTGGAGGAGACAGCTGCAGGTCATCCTTGGCACCCGTGTGGCTCTGACCTGAATTCTGATAGCTAAACACTTACTTTTGTGGTAGAATAAGAAACATTTGGTCTTGGTCCCCAGTTACTGACACCACACCTGACACCTTGGGAATCTCCTGAGTGACAAGAATGTCTTTGGTGTGCTAAAGATGTGGCTCTACGTCAAGGCGCTGCTAGCTAGCCTCAGGATGGGGGCTGTTTGCCAGAGATGCCAGCCATGGTTAGTTAGAAGCCTGGAACTTTCAGTCCCACCTCCAAACCTCTGTAATCATGCCAGTGTAATGAAACCTCTAAAAAAATGCTAAATGAAGAGGTTTTGGGAGATTCCAAGTTGGCAAACATACTCATGTGCTGGAAGGGTGGCCACTCCAACTCCACCGGGGCAGAGGCTCCTGGGCTCCAGACTCTACTGGACCTTGCTCTATGTACCTCTCCATTTGGCTGTTCGTTTGTATCTTTTTTTTTTCAGAGTATGTTTCTATTTATTTTAGAGATGGAGGAAGGGGGGTGGGGAGAGAAATATCAGTGTGAGAGAGAAATATTGATGGGTTCCCTCGTATACACACCCTGACTGGGGATTGAACCCACAACCTGGGTATGTGCCCTGACCAGGAATCGAACCGGCGACCTTTATGTGCATGAGATGACACTCAACCAATTGAGCCACAAGGCCAGGGCTGTATCTTTTATAATAAACTGTGTTAAATAACAAAATTCAACTGAGTCAATTTGAAGGTGAATTGTCTTTATTAAGCAATTCATCAGGAAACAGGGAAACATTCCATCTAGTAGCTGGAAGTGTTGTCCAAAATGAAAGTTTTTTTTTTTTATAGGCAGAAGGGTGTGGTGGAGGGGATTTTAGCAAAAGAAAATGAAAGATAATTTTAAGGCCAGGTGATTTTGGGGGAAGGAAATGGCAGGGGTTTTATCATGCAGATTACCTCTTTAGTATTGATCAGGAAATTTCAGACTAGTTGGTTTAAAATTCCACTCCTGGGAGAGGCTGAAACTCCAATAGGTTCGTTATCAATTCTGGGTTTGGTGAAATGGCTTAGCCAAAGTGACTCCCCTTCCTTCCTTCCTTCCCTCCTCCCTTCCTTCCTTCCTTCCTTCCTTCCTTCCTTCCTTCCTTCCTTCCTTCCTTCCTTTCTTTCTTTCTTTCATTCTTTCTTTCTTTCTTTCTTTCTTTCTTTCTTTCTTTCTTTCTTTCTTTCTTTCTTTCTTTCTTTCTTTCTTTCTTTCACAACTATAATAGTGGCTATAGCATTTCCCTGAGTTCTATGAGTCATTCTAGCCAATTATCAAATCTGAGGGGGATGGGAGTAGGGAGCCCTTGACTTTGAAGTCACATGGGACAGAGTGTGAGTGACCAGGGACCTGATACTTGCAGCTGGTTTCTGAAGCGAGTGCAGTCTTGTGGGACTGAGCCCTTACTTTGTGGAGTCTGACACTGACTCTAGGTAGTGTCAGAATTGAGTTGAATCCTAGGGTGACAGTTGGTATTGGAGAATTAGAGAATCAATTGATGTGAGGGAAAAACCTCACAGCCTCTAACCCTAGACGTGGTCTCCATCCTGCCCCTGGTTTTCCTACCTGCACCTCTCACCCAAGTCCAGGTTTTAATAACTTGCTCAGCTTCCAGCCCTTTCACACCTGGGCTTTCCCACTTGCTTCTGCCAAGCACTCTAGCATCTGAGGTCTTGGCTTTCACCATCAGGCCAATGGATGGGTCCCTGTTGCCTGATGACAGACATTCCCAAGCCTGACTCCTGGTTGGTCTCTAAGCACTGTCTGCTATCTAATTTCCCACCATTGTCCCCTGTTTGCATCATTAGGACACCTTTTCTCTTCCGTAGAACTACCTGTGCTGCCTGCTCTATCCCATTTCTACTGCTCTGTATGCAGATAGCACACAGGACTCTCCAGAAAGACAGCACCTTTGGGGGTCCTGCTCCCCCAGTCCCCCATTCCTGGCTAATTAGTGGGCTGATCGGTTCCTGGATCTGGACCCTCACACCATGTCCTGAGGCATCACAGCTAGATTCTGAGAAATGATGTCAGCAGTGAACTTGGCCTCCCTAGGACCTAATTAAATTAAACTGTTTAGTGCCAGGGCTTGGCACCTGGTGTAGCTTTGAGGGTCACAGGACTGTCATTGCCAGCCCACGATACAGGCAGAAGGGGCTGAAAGTTAGAGGAAAAACCAAGAGATTAAGGAAGCGAGAAGGTGATGGAGCAAATGTGCACGTTGAAGGGAGTCTCACAACCATGGTCTCTGGTGCCTTCCATGGCAACTATTTTACTAGACACTCAATGATCAACAGGGTGTCATTGGAATGGGAGCAAGTGCTGCCCTCAAAGAGCAAGAACAGAACTGTATACGGACTCTGGTGGCCCTTTTGAGTAGAGTGTGCAGAGAACATGGGTTTGGCTTCAAACAAACCTGAGTTTACCTCTCAGCTCTGCTCCTTTTGAGTTGAATAAACTTGAGTCAACTACCTATCTGCCCTTTCAAAGCCTCCATTTTCTCACTTCTAATGTGCGGATGACAACACCAATTTCTAATGAGATGATGCATGCACAACACCCAGTGGCATGCTTGACATAAAGGAGGTGACTCCATGCCCCTCCTTCCTTGTCACAGTTCCCTGTCACAGCCCCAGGGCAGAACAGTCCTGGTGGCTTTGCAGGACCATTTGCTGCTTTTCCCAGATGGTGCCGTGAAGCAGCAGATTGCTGCACATTGCCCAGTACCCACTGACCTAAGGTCAGCCTGTGTTCTGCTGCTACAATTGGTTCAATTGCCTACATAAATGTCTCTTAAAGGAACCAGTTGCATACAAAAGTGCTCATCAGTGAGATGGCATATTGAGGTTTTTGTAGGTACCCAATATTCAGGTGCATTGCCATTGGGACTGCTGGGATCACAAAGAGGCAGGCATCCCCCACCCTCTGTCCCCCACCCTCCTAAACCTAGGGAGTCACCCTGGAAGTCAGCTGAGTCTTTCCATGAGGAATAAGTATTGCAAAGATGGCAGGTTGCATGGCAGCCTTTTATTCATGCACATGTGTGCAACTAAATATCCAACAGATGTTTTGGGGGCCTCTGTTACATGCCATCACAGTGCTAGCTATGAGGGATGCAAGACACAGGGAAACAGTGAAAAATAGGTCAGCTCTGGTCAGTGTGGTTTGGTTGGTTGGAATGTCATCCTGTACACTGAAAGGTGGCAGGTTTGATTCCTGATCAGGGCACATACCCAAGTTGCTGTTCAATTCCCAGTGGGAGGCAACCTATTGATGTTTCTCTCATCAATGTTTCTCTCTCTCTCTCTCTCTCTCTCTCTCTCGCTCTCTCTCCCCCTCTTCCTCTCTCTAAAATCAATTAAAAATAGTTTGTCTACATTAAAAATTCTAGAGTCAGGTGAAGAGCTTTCTGATATAGAGGGAAAAATCAATTATTATTTGTGAATTGGGCAACTTTTGTTTTCCTATTTGCTACAGAGCATACTTTTAAAAAATAAATTTTTTATTGACTTCAGAGAGGAAGGGAGATGTAGATAGAAACATCAATGATGAGAGAGAATCATTGATCAGCTGTCTCCTACATGCCCCCCACTGGGGATTGAGCTCCCAACCCAGGCATGCCCTGACCAGGAATCAAACCATGATCTCCTGGTTCATAGGTCGATGCTCAACCACTTAGCCATGCCAGCCAGGCTTGCTCTAATATGGTTTAAACTGTCTCAGAGTGAACCCAGGTCATGGGGCTGGCTTTTGGGGAGCCCATGTGTGAGTTAGAGAAGAACTGACTGCATGAGTCTGTTGGGAAAGATCCTGCATGGATGGAGGAACTTCATGAGGCATGGGTGGTTTTAAACACAGTCATATCCATTCCTACGTGGTGTATTTTGTACTGACATTATATTTCCTGGCATTTGATGAAATGATGGTGTGGCCAACTCACTTTCATTCTGACTCATTTGTGGGAAGGGAAATTTAATTCTCTGGGAACTCTTGTTTGTATTTGTGTTAAATCATTTGTCTGCTCTTTAATGATTTATACACTCAGTGCAAAGAGGTCCCAGAATTGCCTTCCTGATTGTCCCACCCTCACCCCTCCCTCATTCCACCCCAGGTTAGAGATAATTTAGTCTTGTGCTTTAGGGAATCCACCCAAGACACCACTCTTTAGCTTACTGGCTCCTTTTATACGTATATTTATACTCTATTGATATTGGGCTTTTAGATGAATATAAAGACTTGAGGGTGCTTGGATAGGTACTATGTGGTATTTTGTGCTATTAACATGCTGACCTGCTTTGCTTCCTTAACTCAGCAATTAGTCTCTTCCCAAACTTGATGCACCCTTTTTAGGTCATAAATTGTAGTCCTCTGATTTATTTTTCTCGAGTTCCTATGCTTAATGTGGATGGGCCTTTGGTGCTCATTAAAACAGAGACTTCTATTTGAAGGGCTGCTCTCTATGTAGTGCTGATGGGACCTTGTGTATTACGCTTCTCCTTACTGGCCATCTATAATTTAGTATAGTGCTCCATTCATGTAATGTTTCAGCATTTGCAGTGCCTATGAGTAATTGACAGTATACAATGGTAATAATAAATCAGACAGGCCAGGCTTAGCCCTTTATGGTCAGTTTCACTGTCAACAAGGAAGAAAGGTTAAAAATTGGTGACTGCCATTAACTGGGAGCTTTTCAGATCATAAAGTCAGAGAAAGCACATTCATTGACCTTTGTTATTAATACCTTCTGAGTGGCTGTTTAAAATAGACTTCCCTGGTTGAATAAGGAGTCATGAAAAAAAATGGTTCCCCATTTTTTAAAAAAATTATTGCAGTTTCTTTGAAAGGAATGACTTATCTTGACAAAGTGAGTGAACTTGAGTTGTATATAGTAGGCAAACGATATAGGAGGCCTTGGGCCACATGATGTGGCATGTATGTCACAGAGCTCCTGAAATTAGGATTTATTTTCTTGAAATCTGGACCAGGGTGGCTCAGTATACAACACAGAGTGGTGTACACTGTGAAGCACGGTAGTGTGTCTGGGACACTCTTGTAAAGGTTGCATTGCCTGGGGACAGTCCTGGGAATCTATTTTTTGTGTGAGAGATGTACCTAAAATGTTCATTGTTGATTGTGAGTATTCCACATGAACTTAATACTGGGCATTGTCTCTTCATACCTATTTTTCCTGGGAGAGAGATGTAGGGGTCGAAAGTTGGCAGGAGGAAACGTGTAGTTGTCTCTGAGGAAAAATAACCTCTGGTGCTTGAACACTCTGGTGCTGTGTCATATAAACCCATACGAAGCTGGGTTAGATGCGGTGACAATGAATGAACTCTAGAGGCAGGCCAACCTCTAGATTTTATTTCCCGGCTCTGCCATATATGCACCAGGCACGTGGCATTGGGTAACGTACTTCATCTCTCAAAAGCTCAGTTTCCTTGTTTCTAAAATGGGGAGGAAATTCCTGCCTCATAAGTATGTTTTGAAGAGATGATTTGACTTGCACAAACACCTGTTAGCTTTTCCTTCCCCGTATTTCTGGAGAAGAAGTGTAGTCATCAGGCAGCATCTGGCTCTATAGACTCAGAAATCTTTTAGCATTCATGAAAAGCAGTGTGATGTCATGGGTTAAGACAGACCCTGGACTCTGTACCAAGAAAGTGTGCTGAGCAATTTAATTAGGATTATGGTTGACAAGGCCATCTCTTAAACATCAACCTGTAATAAATCATGTGTGCCTGTGAGTAAAAATAAAATAAGTTCTACAGGTATACATCTTGCTTTCAGGTCAGAGGTTTTTTTGGTATTGATATATAAATTAAGTCAAGGAAGCCTACTTAAGCTAATAGTACCTGTTTTTAGCAATAAAAATGGGCTGTAATGAATTTATTTCAGGATATCAGTCAATGTGTGTATGAATATAAACACACTCTTACACACACACTCTTTCTCTATATCATGAGGGCTTATTAAAAAATTGCTGAGCACTGGCTGGGTGGTTCAGTTGGATGGAGTGTTGTCTTGTATGTCAAAGGGTTACAGGTTCAATCCCTGGTTGAGATGTGTACAGGGAGCAAGCAATTCATGTCTCTCTCTCTCTCTTTCTCTCAAAATCAATGAAAACATATTCTCAGATGAAGATTGGAAAAAAAAGAATTGCTGAGTCCCTTCTTGTGGGGCTATATGGTTTGATCATGATTGTGAACAAGTTAACCTGTAGATGATTTTTTATTTTACCCATGTCTCAGAGAAGAATAGGACAACAGACAGGTAGAAATAAGGGTCAAAACGTGGTCTTTAAATACTAGTTTCTCACAATGTAGAGGGTCTCATGTTCATTAACACAGGGGCTCCCACAACCTGGGTTTGTAGCATCATTTGTCTGTCAGGTCAAACCTGAAGAATGGAGGTTAGTCTTTCAGCAACGAATACCCATCTCTTTATTGAAATTGAAGAGGGCTGTTAAGAAGAGGTCTACATAGCACAACTCAGGATATATGAAGTACTTAGACTGATATTCCTAAAACAAATATATGGTGAGCTGGGGTTCCAGAGAGCTCTGCTGGATTTCGTGAGCACCAATGAAAAGAGTTGGGATCCTCTGCTAACAAATCTCTTTCCAAAGAAAGGTAAATAAATGAAGCCATCAGGACAAAAGCCATTATGGGCACCAATAAAGAGTCAAGAGAAGAGAAAATCAATCCCCTGTGTGTGTCTCTGAATACCATTCTCTGTGGTCAGGAATCAGGTGGTACATGTGTGAATCCACACATTAATGATGCAGGAGAGGGTTTGAATAGAGCAGAGACAGTGGCAGAGAGATTGATGAAGTTCTTACCAAACTGTGTGTGTCTCTAAAAGAGTTCCATTAAGGAGATGTGTCCTTGGAGTGGGAGGTGGTGGTTTTGCTTTAAAGGGTGAAGAGGCTGAAGCTGAGAAGGAATAGCAGTCCTGAAACCTTGAGGTGACTGTAGAACTTTAATGGACCAATGGCAAGTGTTGTGGGTTAAATGGTGTTTCCTCACAAGATATGTTCAAATCCTAACCCTTGGTACCTGTGAAGGTGACCTTATTTGGAAATGGGGTCTTTGCAGATACCATCAGGTTAAGGATTATATTGGATCAATGTGGTTTCTAATGTAGTGACTGGTGTCCCTATGAAAAGAGGGAAGAGGACCCTATGACAACAGAGGTAGAGATTGGAGGGATACAGCTGCAAGCCCAGAAAGTCAAGGATTTCCAGCCACCACTATATGCTAGGAAGAAGCATGGATGGATTCTTTCCTGGAAGCTTCAAGGGAGTGTGACCCTGTCTCCACCTCTGGCCTCCAGACTAAGAGGATACATTTCTATTGCTTAAGCCACTCAGTTTGTGGTGTTTGTATGGCAGTCCTCACCATTACTGAAGCTCAAACCCTGCCCCCAAACTCCCAGGTTAGTTCACTACTTGACAGAGAAAAGGCTTTCCATGAATGGATGGATGGATGGATGGATGGATGGATGGATGGATGGATGGATGAGTAGATGACTGGAGAGAACCTTTGGGAAATATGAAGTGGAATGTGTAAAATTAAAGTATATGGGCTGCCATTTCCCAATTCTATGCTGATAGAAGGCATGGCTAATGGATTTTAGCATTCTTTCTGAGTATTGCAGAGGATGCCTCATATGGTTTTTGAACTAATAGAAGCTGGCAATCATATTTTGTATCTTAGAAAAACAAAAGCATAAAGACTCTTTTTTTGAAACTTCAAGTTATTAAAAATATTGTTAAATAGAAGTCACAATTCTGTATACAACTACTTCATGAATTTCTTTCAAGGTTTAAGTAAAATTAATTAAACCCATATATATGTTTTTGTGCTTTCCATGTGCATAGATTTTACATTAAGAAAAAATATCTCAATGCTTTATGGTCTTTGCAGTTGACTGGAGTGTGGTGAAGCCTTTAAGTAAAGACTCCATCTCAAAAGGGGAGCAAATAATAAAGCAAAGTGTGGGATTCTGGAAGTTGAAGTGGTCAATAATAATGGCATTGTTTACAACCAATCACTTACCAGGATGACAGGACCAATGGAGAAAGGAAATTACCTACCCACCCACATAATTGTACCAATTGCTAGAATCGGCTAATAGGCCATAAAAAAAATCAATCCAAGAGAAGCATAAGGAGATATGCATGAGAGTTGGTCTTTGTTATTATTGGTCTTCATTTGCAGCCACAATTGAGAACATACTCAATGACAGTGGGATGTCATTTCTGATAAGGTATCCTCTTGGTCTCTGCTTTCATGGTCTCCTTTTGTTGGGAATGAATTTTTTATTTTCTCTACTTTTTGTGTTTTGATTTTCATAGACGGGTGCCTGGCTTCAATCGAGAGGGAGAGAAAGAAAAGGACCCTTAATTGTGCAAGGAGCAGTACCAGGGAAGGTATCAAATTCCTTATGTGACTTGTCTCATTTGATCCCATTAGGTATTGACGATGGTTACCTCTACTCTACAGAGGAGGAAACTGATGTTCAGAGTTGTTAAGCCATTGGCTACGCTACTAAAGAGGGGATTCAAATTCAGGTCTGTTTGTCTGAACTGAAAGTCTTTTTTTTTTCTTTTTGCTATTGAACAAGTCCCTGATTCCATAGCTAAAGGTTTAGAGCCAGATGTATTATGAAATTCAGTAGGGACGCATATCCCACATATTACTTAATATCCCCAGTGGGGTCTGGGGCAGCACCAAGTAATCAAACCCATTAATATTTTAGCAGTTAAACATCAACATTGAAAGTAAATAGGATAAATAAAAAATACAAATAGCCTCATTTTTTTGTTTGCCAAATGGTTTTGTACCTATTTTATGAAATTTTTGATTTCCAGAGCTTTTGGCTTTCATAATTTTGGATGAGAAATTGTGGAACTGTATTATACTGGCTCCCAGGAGAGAGTGTGTACATTTATCCTCTTCCTCAGGGAACTCCTAAATGGAGAAAGCTAGAGTTAAAAAAACAAAAACAATTGCCTGATGCTGTTGCTCATTGGCCAAATTGACATACATTTGGCATTTTAAAAATGAAAATGGTTTTAAGAACAAATTGGTAGTAGAAGCCTAATAGTCCTTCACAGGCCTCCTGAATACAGAGAATTGGGAAGACCAGGCATCTCCCATAGTCTTCTTGAACTAATCCCATCCTGGGCTCATTGAACTGTAATTCTAAGCTGCAAGACACGTGAAACAGTCATTTGGACCTCACATGAAACCGATACTCTGTTTCTCTTTTCTCATCCCCCCTCATCCCCCCTTTTCAGATATATCTGCTGAGGACTGATGGGCATACCGGAGAGCCACTGCTATTTGTTCTAAATAATTGGGTTGACCCTTTGAAGATAAGGTTAGGTCAGATAAAATGAAATTTTCAAGTGAAGGGCCAGATTCTCATCCTAGAATATCTGTAGTTTACTTGGAGGATGAGTTTTTAGCCTTGTTCTATCATTTCATGATTCTCTACTTACTAGATACACTTACCCACACTTCGTCCCTTCTGCCAAACCTCTCCCACTCCATCTCTTTTGTTGGTGTCATTTGACCACCTTCCTCCCATTCTGTAGCCAGACCCAATAAGACCGAGCTGGGCCAATCTCATTTTTATCTCTTGATTTTAATTATATGACACAGAAACTGAGTACATCAGGTAAAGGACTCTGGTTTGTAAGGTCATGTCCTTGCATGCCCTTCACCCTGGCATGTTGTAAAGGAACAGAAAGCAAGAAACTCATTCACATAAAAGAGATTTTACTATAGCAAATTCCAGAAACATGGAGGGAGAGAGAGAAAGAGGGTATGGAAAGATATATATTAAAGATTTGGTTCATGTGATTGTGGAGGCTGAGAATTCCAAGCTCTGCAGTTAGTAAGCTGGAGACTCAGAGGGCTGATGGTGGAGTTTTAGTCTGAATCTTCAGGCTCGAGAACCAGGAAAGCCAATGGCATAAGTTGCAGATGGTGTTTGAGTCCAAAGGCAAAAGAAGACAGATGTCTCAGCTCAAAGACAGAGTCAGACAGTGAGAAAGAATTCTCTTTCTTTCTTTCTTTCTTTCTTTCTTTCTTTCTTTCTTTCTTTCTTTCTTTCTTCTCTCTCTCTCTCTCTCTCTCTCTCTCTCTCTCTCTCTCTCTCTCTATATATATATATATATATATATATATATATATATATATATTTTTATTTTTATTTTTTAAAAATATTTTTTATTGATTTTTTTACAGAGAGGAAGGGAGAGGGATAGAGAGTTAGAAACATCGATGAGAGAGAAACATTAATCAGTTGCCTCCTGCACACCCCACATTGGGGATGTTGCCCGCAACCAAGGTACATGCCCTTGACCGGAGTTGAACCTGGGACCTTCCAGTCTGCAGGCTGACGGTCCATCCACTGAGCCAAACCGGTCAGGGCGAAAGAATTCTTTCTTACTTAGCCTTTTATTCTATTCAGGTCTTCAACAAATTGGGTCACACTCCACATTGGGGAGGGCAACCTGGTTTACACATTTATTCAAATGTTAATCTCACCCAGAAACACCTACCCAGACATATCTGGAAGTAATTTTTGACCAAATATCTGGGCTCTTTGTCAAGTTGATGCATAAAATTAACCATCACAACCCTTGTAATAAATCTTCCGTAGGGCAGCGTTTACAAAATTTATCTAAATGATTTAGAGACCTTGGATTGGTGGAAGCCAAAATTGCAAGCTCTTGGGAATGTCCTGTCATAGTCCTTGTACATCCTGCCTACAGAAGCTGCTGAAGAACTTATGTATGCAGTTGTTGCTTCAGACCCCATTCCCTTCAACAATGCATCTTTCTAAGGTAATGGAGAAAGCTCAGCAATGAAGTGGGGCTCATTACCTTTCACAGATTTTAAAATAAGTGGTTGGAGTAGATTAATATTTCCTAAAACCTGGAATGTATACCAGATACTTTTAGGAAGTACATAAATATACATTTCTTTAATCATTTGGGTATTTTTATGTGGAATAGACAAATCTATAATTTACACATTATATTAGGGTAGGTAAGACATGCTATGTAAAAAATAGGTTACTATACAGTAAAGAATTAACTCAGCAGGTCTGGGTGGTCCAAACCCTAACCATTCCATAGAAAGGTTTGCCCCTTGTCCTGCTCCTGGAAGATAACCTCTACACCAGTGGTTCTCAACCTGTGGGTCGCGACCCCTTTGGGGGTCAAATGACCCTTTCACAGGGGTCGCCTAAGACCATCGGAAAACACATATATAATTACATTTTGTTTTTGTGATTAATCGCTATGCTTTAATTATGTTCAATTTGTAAACAATGAAATTGGGGATCACCACAAAATGAGGAACTGTATTAAAGGGTCGTGGCATTAGGAAGGTTGAGAACCACTGCTCTAAACCCTTGGAACATCTGCTGTTAAGAATGGCTTTGCTTACTTGAGGTCTTGGGCTGTGCCAGATACTTTACGTTAATATGGTTAGGGTCTTGGTCCAAACAGTATTAGCTTGACCTCTGGAGGGAATGGAACTAAGTTCAGCAATATGGGCGATCAGCCATGCCTGTGTGATTGACCCCAGTAAAAAACTCAGATACCAAGCCTGGTTGGAATTACTTCATCCATGATGTTACAAATCATTGCTAGGAGAATTAAGCACTGTCCATGGGACTCAACTGGGAGAGGACAAATGGAGGCTGTGCCTGGCTTCTCCTGGACCCTGTCCTGTGTGCCTTCAGTGTGGCTAATTTAATCTGTTCACTGTAATAAACTATAATTGTGAGTAGCATATAGCTGTCTAAGTTCTGTGAGGCGTTCAATTGAATCACTGAATCTGAGGGTGATCTTGGGGACCCACAAACATAGTCACAAAATCTCAACAGCTTAACACAGTTATCTTTTGCTGTTCAGGTAAAGTTTAATCAGAGCTGGACACTCTTCGGGCCAACACTCCTCTGAACAGCTAGGGAATTGAGTATTGCCATTTCGGAGTCCATGGTTTCTAGTCACACAGTTGACAGAATGGCAACTGACATTCACATAGATGACAGAATGAGAACAAGGGAAAACATGCAGGATGTTTGAGGGATGCTTCTTGTAAGTGTATCATTTTTGCCCAGGTTGCATTGGCCAGAATCCAGTCACATGGGGCCAACCTAATGCAGGGAGGTTGAGAAGGGTAGCTTCCTGTGTCACCAAGAAGAGGAAATTAAAAGGAAAAGGGAATAAGAAATTAAATTGGTGAGTCTAATTAGTCTTTATCAAATCCTTGACTTCATGGATATCAATGGTAAGGCAAAGGCAAGTTTATATAAGTATAAAAAATGTGTTGCATAAAGAAAGGTATTATAAAAAAAGTAATTATGACAAAAATTCTGAAGTGGTAGATGAATAACTGAAGTCTGGATAACATTGGACCAGATAATGGCCATGGGGATATTTTGGCTACAACATGCTTCTGTGATGATACTGACTAATTGTCACCACAGTCTTCTTCAAGATCCTGGGACTGTTAGCTTACAGTTTTAAGAGTTTAGAATTTTACGTCAATCTGTCTCTAAATCTAGATTAGGAAAAAATAATGGCTAGAAAACTTTATTTTTTTTAACATTTTGCTACATCAAAACTGAATGAACATTTAATTTTCATTCAACATTTTCTTCTTAGGAGCAACTATAAGAACAATTCTTTTCCAGCCTATGTACTAGTATGTTATTTTTCTCTTTTGAAATAAAGTTCCATCCTGGCCAGGTATAGCATATTCCCTTTAAAACTTCTGGCTTATTCCTACCATATGATTTACATGGCTTAGTGAACATTTTCTTGTCAAAAATATAGCAGGAAGTTTGAAAGCTCAGGGAAAACTTTTGACCACTGACAAATCTTTTGAATACAGTGAACTTCTCAAAAGCATATTTTCTAGGTAAACTTTTGTTCACCTTGTGAAGCTAAAAGAGAAAAAAGGACAAACATATAACAAACAAAACCATGTTGGCAGAAAAGCTGTATTAAAAAATTAGTATTCTACACAGCCAACAGTTACACTGCCTGACAATAACTTTAATAAGATAGTAAAATAATTTTAAAACATCCAAGCTTCTAGAGATCCCATAAGAGTCTCTTATCTTATAGAATTTGAGAATTTTGGAATCTGTGGAATTCAAGGGGCACCTCACCTGGTTCATCCCTCAGCCTTTGCCAGGGCTGCCTGAAAAGCACCCAAGAGTTTTAGGAGTTGATTGACCAGCTCTGAGCTCTTTTTCTCAGCAGAACCTCTCATCAGTTGATGTTTAGGACTATGTCACACTTTGGAAAAGGATGAGTAATTTTTACCCAATGCCATAAATCCTTACACTCGGTCTGCAGTTTACCCTGCTATTTTGAGACAAAATGGCAACCTTTAGTGTTCCAATAGAGAAATTTCCTACAGTATTAAACAGCTTGTAGTAAAATTTGGTATAGAATGAGAATAGGGAAACTTGATTGTTTTGAGTGGGGTCCTTAGTTCAGATAGCTATGATTCCATCTTCTTATTAGAAATACTTTTTAAAAAAGACTCCAAAAACTTATGCCAACTGTAGGTGATATATGTGAGATGTCTATCAATAACCTAGAAATAAGGTGGATTAATTAAATAGTACTAAATTAGACTAATTAGATAAAATTAAATGGCATGTGTTGGCTCCTGGGAGTCTAGAAATGAGATTGTTGAATTGAGTAGAAATAAATTAGACTACTTAAATAAAATTAAGTAGAAGCTGTCAGTCCATGGGGACAGCTCTTTGACTTGT
The DNA here is from genome assembly GCF_964212035.1 of Myotis nattereri. Taxonomy (NCBI): domain Eukaryota; kingdom Metazoa; phylum Chordata; class Mammalia; order Chiroptera; family Vespertilionidae; genus Myotis; species Myotis nattereri. The sequence goes on from NC_138087.1 coordinate 50,198,099, forward strand.
AATTTAACCAGTGATATTAATATAGTATAAGAACATTTATTTATTACAGCATAAAAAGTGGATTCAAGAGAAGCAAACTCTGCCAATATCCCTTAGTACTACTTACCTATTTTATATGCTCTACATCCAAACTTCTAATTACCCAGCTTCCTGGGATACAGGAAATAACAAACCCATTCCAGTAAATTAAGCAGAAATGAAATGTATCATATGATCTTGGATAACTCCACAAGTGTCTGGGGCTGGGGGTCAGTGCTCTGCCGCCTAAAGCAGAACTCATGGTGGATGGCTTCAGGGATGATCCCACTCTATCAAGCTGTGATAGAGTGCACTATTGGTGTTGGAAAGAAGAACCCAACCATTGGTCACTGCTGCCTTAAAAGCAACTTCAATGCCCGCCGCAAACAAATTCCATTCTGCACAACTCTAGGTTAAAATCTCATGAGGGTGTGTTTGATTGGAAAAGTCTTGGTCACATGGCTTCACCTTAGCTTCAAGGGAGTCTGAGAAAGTAGACTCTCTGATGCTACCTTGGCAGATGCCACTCATGAAGGACAAAGTGCCCAAATATAGAAAGCATACAAAGGTCTGGCACAAGGGGGGAGCCAGATGAGAGAATCAGCACTCCGGTCACGGGAATGCCACATTGCCCATTGTAGTGAAGATACCATTCTGTGTTATTCATTGGTTTTGACCTGGGAGCATCTGACTTCCTTTGGGTGTAGTGGAAAAGTCAGTTTCTAGACCTTCCAGGCTGTGGAACAAACTTGAGCCATAATAAACTCATCAAGCATGCCGAGGGAGGCCCTCTGCTGCCAGCCAACCAGCCAGCTTTCCCCTGGCAACATCCTTTGTTTTAAATCTCAACAGAAATGTCTTAGATTACATTTAAATCAATCCTCAACCAAGTGGCCCAACATAAAAAAGAGGATGACAGGAATTGCTTTATTACCAGGTACTGTTTTGATTAATGTGAATTTCTACTTTAAATGTGCTCAGGTTGGGAGTTGGGAACCATGTCAGCTGGACTGACAGGTGAGTGAGGGGCCCAGGTGCAGGGGTGTGGGTGAGCATGGTCTGTTCCAGGTGTAGGCAATGTCCATAAAGAATTTAAAAACAATAAAACCAACTAAAAGTTGATGCACTCTATATTATCACCATGGGTCGGCAATTCTAAACCATGTCAGTGATAAATTACTCCAATCCAAAAAAAATCTTTTTTATTGGCTATATTCTAAATGATTATTAAAATTATGTTTGACGTTTACTAACACACATGCATCTTAAATTAGCATAGTTTTATTTCTTATTCTTTAATAATGACTGCATTCCACATGGCAGTTAATTTGGAGAACTTGCTAGATACTGGACTCGGAGGTCTGTGGACTCAGCCACATGTTTGTTTTGAGACTAAATGTGTAAAGAATGATCTGGAATCGTTTGAGCTCGCTTTGGACACAGCATGTGTCTTCCACCCTCATGATACTGTCGGTTCTATGGTTAAATAGCAGATATGAAATACACAATGATAGCCTACTTAATATGAAGATGAAGATGCGGAATCTGAGTTTTTAAAATTCTATCACCCTCTGTGACCACCTGGAGATTTTGTGCTTAAAATTGAAAACAGGAACTTCAAAATGTAATATTTTTGTTTGATAACTGCAAATATTACTTCATAAAGGAAATATTCTACTAAATTTTGAATAACATCCTTAAAATAGAAATTTCTTCTAAACATTTGAATCACTTTACAACTAAAGAACAAATGCATCAAAAATAGTGGCTATGGCTCATACCACATGAGTATAAGTGAAAATAATTTTATCCTATGGAGAAGGGTGAATTGAAAAATTATCTGCTCCAAGTGCCAAAGTCCTAGGTTCTCTGTGAGGGATGTCTCAAGATCCCTGAGGATTTGGAGTAATAATGTTGATGGTTAATCCTCATCTCACCGTGGCCAAGTGAGTAAGGTGCATTCCACATTGGCCCTGTGGCATTCTTTCCAGCACTACTGCAAATATTATGCCTAAGAGAAACAAACAGCAAAAAGTACAAAGAACAACAACAAATCATAAGTTTTATATTAAGACAAAGAACTACATGCAAAATTAATAGTAGTGATAATAACAAAATATTGGGTGGAAGACTGTTCATTTGGATCTTGGTCTCTTACCATCACCTCTAGGTTCCCACTTCAAGGAACAGTTCCCTTTTGGGGGTGCCATTTAGGTGCTGTATCACACACGGCAATCCTGTGAGGTCGATCCTGGGGTCATCCAATTAGCAGATGAAGGAACTGGGAGGGGGGAGATTAAGCAATTTGTCTGAAGGCGCAGTAAAAGGAGCTGGGAGTGAAACCTGTCTTTCTGGTTTCAAAGCCAGGTTTTTTCCCACTCTCTACCTCTGAAGAGCAGAAACTCATCATCTCAAATTGTCCAGGGTTTTCTCAAGTCTTAGTCTTGTGACCATCATTCTTTCCCTCCATGCCTTGGTGCTGCTCAGAACTGAAGGCAGTTTTGAGCAGTGGTCACAGGGCATGGTTAAGCTGACCAATGACTGGGGACAGTCCGAGCTCCTTTCCTCCTCCGGGCTCTGTGCAAGAGGCCTTCTCCACATCCCATCTCTGATCTTCACCAACCAGCTTCATAGAGGAGGGAACCCAGGCTCAAGGAGAAGCATCGCCTTTGTTTCTGAAGGAGAGCAGGCCCTCCTAACTGCCGCATTTCACACATGTTCCAGCTCATCTTGCCAAGTGCTTCTGGTCCTAATCTTTGATGGAAACTTTTAGATTTTCTATGTTTTTAGCTTCCAGGTTTCGGGCTTTCCTGTTATTGCTTCAAGGACCAGGCAGTGGTCACATTCTCTCTTGCTGAGCCCTGAGAGCTTGCAGGATCAAACCCCAGGCATGACTGGAAGGGAAGAGGAAGGCAGGAGGTGGGAGTGTAGGGAAGGTGGGCATGCTGTTGGGTCTCCCTTCTCCCTCCTTCTTTCCCAGTCTGAGGTAAGCATGGGACTTCTGTCGGCTGCCATTCAAATAATTTATTTTTGTCCTATTCCCATTATTTCATCATTTCATTTTGTAGATAGGCAAGAAGTTCACTTGTTTTAAATATCAAAAGGCATACAAGGTACCCTTGTCTTACTCCCACTCCCCTCCCCCCCCCCCCCCCTGCCCAGTTGCCCTGCATCTCTTCCCAAGGGAAACCACTGTTACAGTTACTCGTGTGCACTTCCAGGGTGGTTACATGGGTATCCATGGAAACACAAGCAAGTACTCCACAATATTTATGCCCAGAAAACGGTAGTGTTCCATACTGAATTCTCACTTAATGAGGTTTTCCATGGGGGATGGGAGCGAGGGGAGATGAGGAATCTCTGACAGCTATCCGAGGAATTTGCACAATTGCTCAGTGAACTTATAGAGTGGTGAGTCTGAGGAATGTCCGCTGGTTCAGACTAGTAAGTATGTGCTGGACTTCTTTCTGATTTCTTTTATTTTTCCCCTCTATCTCTTTAGGCAAATGCTCTGCATGTTTGCCACTATCCTGATCTGCCCAGCATTGTTGATCTCGATCTTTGTTGCCGAGACACAGACTCTCACTGAGCAATTCCCCAAATTTGGTCTCACGGCACCATACGCCTTATGCCAAACAGACACGGGTCTCTGCCGCAGACTGTCTCCCATCAAAGCATGCGGATCCGCTCCTGTCAGCTTCAGTGAGAGATCCAAAGGCAAGTTTGCCTCTTGGAATAAATCTGCCGATCAAGCGTAATTGTGCTTGGGTGAATACTCCGTGAATAATCAAACTATTTCTGCTTCACGACTCCTGGGAATGCAAACCTCAGTGATGCCAGTTCAGAGAGGCCCCTAGAACTGCTCTTGTCAAAACACCATGTGGGGGTTCTCCTGCCAGCCAGCATTACCCGGCACTGCCAATCCCTACTCGATATTTCAGTAAACATGTTGAATGGAAATCAACTGGTTAGTTTGTGGAGTTAAATGAGTCTAGGAACACGATCAGTGAAGCAACGTGAGGAAGGGGCGCAAGCTTTCTCCTCATTCCTGTCAACAGGCTGGTCCCACCTGGTCCGAAGGTGCCAGTCACCTGAGTCTGGGTGGCAGCCGAAAGAAATCTGCTCCTAGTCCATCCAGCCATTGAAAAGTACTATGGCAATAATCCCAACACATTCTTCAGAGATCACTTCTTCATGGTGGTTCTTTTCTTTTCCTCCTATGGCAAGGGCCCTGAAGGCACCATAGCCTTCCAGGCATGTAAACATTCTTGTGGTTTAAAGTGCCACGTGGGTGCCTGGGTCTCCCCTTTTTCCACAGTTGTGTTATTCTGAGAAGTCACTTGATGTCATGTGCTCCATAGGAAGCGTCTCTTCACGTGGGCCTTTGTACCTGGTGTCACTGGGAAGGGAGGGCTGGATTAACAGCACAGTTGGTGATGTGGTAAGACAAACGGCTCACCTCTAGGATTTCCTCTGCATCCACCTTTGGAGAGAGTGAGATGGGTCACCCAGGGGTCACTGTCATGGCTGCAGTGACAGTGGATGGTTACAGGCTGCACAATTTGGACAGAGAGAGGCAGAGCCCATGGAGGGAAACGGATTCTCTCCTGGGTAAAGGCAGATGGTAACGATCAGCTTCACCTTGGACTCTGTCCCTGTGCACGTGAGAGCTCTCAGGTTCCAGGGCCTCCTTCCCTGTTCAGTGGTGCCCAGAGGAAAGGGAAACAGCGCCTTTCTGGTGAGGCCAGGCTGTAGGTCTGGGTGGAGAAGGGGAAGGTATGTCTTCTTTCTCTGAGAAGCGAACCTCATTTCTAAACTCCCAGGGATTTCTTCAGTTCTTTGATTTCTTCCCTCTGTTTCCTGCATTGCAGTCTGAGGGGCCCAGGAGAGCGAAGGGCTGTTGGTCCAGAACCTTACCTTTGGGAGGTGAAGAAATTTCTTTTCTTCTGGGACCATCCATGTTCCAGTCCTCTTCCCATTTCTTGGAATTCTTACCACCATCACCACCTCACCTGTCCCTCCCCGTAGGTTCTGGTGTCTGTGTCCTCAGGAAATGCAGGGCCTCCATTCCTACTAGTTAAGGTACAATGGGACCAGTCCTGTTACATCGCTGCTCCTCCCTTCTGTCTATGCCTTAGTTGTTGTGACTTCCATCACTCCCCCCACCCCCAGGGGGTTCAGACACTTGAATCCATGCCCTGTGGAGGCCCTGATGGTAGAAGCCCCCTTGCTGATTTTGAATATCCATTTCAGTCTCTGGTTTCTCTTCTGGAGCTGCTGCAAGACCCCGAGTTCCTGCAGAGGGACTTTCCCATGGCAAAGCGCCCCCCCCCCTCGATTTTCCTGGTTTAAAATGTGGAGGGCCATCTTCAGTGATTCCAGTGCTTTATTGTGTTTTTATCATGAGGCTGGGAGGGCATGGAGCCAGACAAACAGGCTCCCCGCTCCCACCCCCTTACTGGGAAGTTTCAGGTTTTGGGGCTCTGGTCTGTACAATGGAAGAATGGCACCCACTTCTTGGGCTCCTGGTGGAACAGTAAATGAAATGATGTTCATACGCCACCTGACCTGCAATCATGTCAGTTTCTTTTTCCTTCCCTTTCTGTTAACCCAATCCTGCCCCTGTTGTTAGCCCATTTCCATCTGCCTTTCCCACAGCCAGGACTTCACACCTGGCTTCGAGTCCACCTTTCTCTATCTTTAGCATGCCCAGCTGTTTTCTCTGATAGCTGTGAGCCCCGCTTCCTACACAATTTGTACAAGGTGCAACCCGAGTGAGCGCTAGGAATTAGCACATACATTAAAAGTCTCCTGTAAGCATTTTGCTGAACACAGTGATGAAGAGCCCGTTGTTTCCAGGCAGATGTTGGTTGCTCTTAGGCAACATGAAGGGAGGCTGGGCTTGTGAAGACAAGCAGAGGCACACCTACTGGCAAGCACCAGAGCTTACTTACCTGAACTGGGCAGGGCATTCACCTTCCCTTGTGGCTTTAGGAAAAGGAGGAGATAGAAGGCACAAAGGAATTGCAGGCCATGTGTCCAGCCATGGTTTAGGATGCCGGAGTGGGGTTCATGGATCTGATCACCTTCCTGTCGTCTCTGTCCAGCCTGCCCTTTGATTCTGAGCTTTACAGCCTCTACTTGGAGGAGTAGGTGCTGGAGACTGACATATGGACACTTGGACAAAACCAGGTCTTTAGGCACTCTAAAGCATGCATTCTCAGTGGGTGTGATACCAGCCCTAATGGTGTGACAATGGATTCTTAGGAAACAAAGAATCCCCTATTTACCCTCCTTTTCTTGGCGGGGTTCGGGCATGCGGTCCCGGTCCCTGTAATGTACGGAGGCAGAGGGAGAGGGCTCCGGCCCCCTCGGCGTCATGTCTTCGGTGATGACGGTTGCCAGTCCACCGGTTCTATCCTCAAGCGCCAGGACACAGAAGAAAAAAAAAAAAAGAATCCTCTATTTATTTATAAAGCACAGATATGCATACAATACATAAATTGATACATAGTACATCTGTGATAATTAAATTTCAGGAGAGGTATTTAGGAGAAAATGTCTCAAAAGTTTCCTCAAAGGGGTATGATTTTTAAAAATGCTCGATAAACACTGGACTAAGGCAGTGATTCTCAACTTTGATTGCACACTCCAATTTTTGGAGCAGATTTAAAAATCTTGATGCCTGTGCTGCACTTTGGACCTATCAAATCAGAATCTTTGGGACTCATTTTGGTAACATGCCCCACATGATTCCAAGGTGCAGCCAAGTTTGACAACTCTTTGCTCTGGAACCCTGGTACTCAAAGTGTGTTGCATGGAGAGCAGCCTTAGTGTTGCCTGGGGGCTGCTTAGAAATGCAGATTCTCAGACCTCCAGGTGGTTCTTGTATTTATTAAGGCTTGAGAAGCACTTGGGTAATATTTGTCACTAACAAAACCTCAGAGCAGGGGTTCTCAACCTTCCTAATGCCACGACCCTTCATTCAATACAGTTCCTCATGTTGTGGTGACCCCCAATTTCATTGTTACAAATTGAACATAATTAAAGCATAGTGATTAATCACAAAACAGTATGTAATTATATATGTGTTTTCTGAAGGTCTTAGGTGACCCCTGTGAAAGGGTGGTTCGGCCCCCAAAGGGGTTGCGACCCACAGGTTGAGAACCGCTGCCTCAGAGCATTTTGATGCTTCTGCATTAGTCAAATGTCAGCATGTTTCTGTCTGTCTGTTTCACCACCTCATTGTTGGGCTTTGGAATGAGTGGCTGGTGTACTGGGGGTGGCCCAAACTGAATTTGTGTTCTGACATGTTGGGAAGCCCCAGGATCTCTCAGAAACTTAGCAGACAGCTTGTTCCCAGGAAGGGGACCAATGTGAGCAAAGGGGCCAAGCCAAGCCAACTGGGACTGAGTGAAAATCTCATTGTTAAACCAATTACCTTAGAGCTGGTAGTTTTTGGGCAAGCGGCTGATGCATGGAAAGTGATGTTTGGGACAATATTAACTCAGCAAGTCTATAGGATAAACGTGACCAGAGAAAGACTGGGATGTTGGTGAAGCTGCTGGATCTTGAGGTCTGCCATTTGTTCATTTGTTCATTCAGGGATTCATCCACTCAGTGAATATTGATTGAATGGTCACTATTTGACCTGGAGAAGTTGTTTATGGAATAAAAGAAGATAAACATGATAGACCTTGAAGGGGGAGCTTTGGAAGTAATGATCTAAAGAAATTTATGTTAGGAACAAGGCAGTACTGATCAACTTAAAATACTGGCTTATTTATTGGAATTTCCAGATGCAAAATCTTTTTAAAATCTAGGGTTTATAGAATACTTTTATAAGTGGATGACTTAGAAAATAAGGGAAAAATTTAATGTCATCCATGTAATTAAGCAAGAGAAAAATCATTTCTGGAGTATCTTCACTTACTGTTTTAGATGGGCAGAAGTTTGGATTAGGATCTTGAAAAAAAATTTTGGCTCATTGCCACAAGCTCTTCCTGATATTTTATGAAACGTTATTAGAGGGACATAAAACGGGCGAGTCCATCACTATTTGGAATGACTCTGCTGTAAGCTGATATATTACTGAGCCAAGCACTCTACTTCTTTGGTTTCTGCATCTATTTGACAACTGCAGGGATAATTATTCTTAATTGTAGTTTCATAATTTAACCAATTTAAGGTTACCAGAGTAAAACATTTGAAGCTATTATGTGGCTAATGGTTTAGACATTTTCCTATCTCTGCCTTTAGGGTGATAAATGGACAATGTGCTTAACTCTTCCACCAACATTAACTTCTCACATTTAAAATGTTGAATTAAACAATTTCGTGTCCTTGACAGTGCAATAGATTTTGTTTAGTAGGCAATGTTTAAACCTGGACCTAATTCACCTCATTATAGTTAATGTAATTTTTCCCACAGGAGGTGTTTGATGTGAATCTATCAGACATGTATGGATCCATGTGACCTCATCACAACCCCTGTGGAAGGTGTATAAGAACCACCCAGATCCCCACTTCTACTCTGATGATAAGAGTGACATGAAATGCTAAGAATGATGCAGAATGAAGCAAGGGCATTTTACTCAGTTGTTTCCTTAATCTTAGAAAGAAATATATATCAACCCCTCCTCCCCCCAAAAAAACCCCTAAAAAACAAACAAAAAGATAAATAACAGCACACATGCACACAAAACAATGGGCCTTACAGGCTGGTATTAGGAATCATTTTTAGTTATTTTACAGTGCTAGATATATTTAGAAGATTTCATAAAATGTTTCTTAAATTTCCTTCTCAGTACATTATGAGATTGGTCAGGTCCCCCCTGCCCCACTCTTTTCAAGCCACACACAGAAAGTCACATTTTCTATTTGTAGTAAGTCACCATGAAGATGATAATGGAAATATTAAACCAATAAAATTTATACATCAATCATCTATAAAATATAAAAAATTGGTGAATTAAATCAGATTTTTTGGATACCGAAGTGAATTTATTCACTGTAAAATGAGGGCTCTATCTAGATGTTTAATAAGACAGAAAGAGGTAGACTAAAACACGCTTATTCCAGAAACCTTGGTTAGGGTTATTTTGATGAACAGCAAGGTGTTTGGTAGATAAGAATGAAGGTAAGTGTGAGGAAACAACAGTTCAGATAAAATAAAAGAATATAAAATCCACTAAATTTTAGAAATTTATAGTTGTTTAGATAGCTGTTCTGGTTATTTATTGCTATGTAATAAAGCACCCCAAACTTAATAGCTTAAATGGTGACTATTGTATCACGTACTGCCTGTTGCTATGGGTCAGGAATTAAGGGAGGGTATGGCCGAGTGATTCTTTACCGCCATGTTCCAATCTAATGAGGTTGCCTGGTGGTATTCAGCTGATGGCTGGCTGGTCTGGAGGTTCCAGGAAAGCTTCACTCACAGGTCAGTCACCCTAGCAGGTATGCCTAGAAAGCAGGGTTCATTGGTCTTTCCAGCAAGGCGGTTTCAGGATAATCAGCCATTTTTGCATGGTGGCATAGGGCTCCTGAGAGTTTGTTCCAAGACATCTGGGTGGAGATTGCAAAACTTCTTATGACGTAGTCTCAGAGTTCTCAGAACATCACTTCCATCACCTCCTGTTTGTCAAACAAGTCAGGCCATGCTCTCACTGACAGCTTCAGCAGAGAATCCAGCCTTGCCTCTTCTAGCTGCTGGTGTTTGTCAGCAAGTCTGGACATTCTTTGGGTTGTACTTGTATTATTTCAGTCACATGGCCACCTACTTCCTATGTGCCATCATATGATCTTTTTACTGTGCATGTATATCTGTATCTAAATTTCCCCTTTTTATGAGGACACAGTCATATTGATTAGGTTTTACCATTTCAACTTGATTACCTCTGTAAAGACTCCATTTCCAAATATGGTCATATTCTAAGGTACTGGGAGTTGGGACTTCAACATTTCTTTTTTTTTTAAATATATTTTTATTGATTTTTTTTTTTTTTTTTTTTTTTTTTACAGAGAGGAAGGGAGAGGGATAAAGAGTTAGAAACATCAATGAAAGAGAAACATCGATCAGCTGCCTCCTGCACACCCCCTACTGGGGATGTGCCCACAACCAAGGTATGTGCCCTTGACCGGAATCGAACCTGGGACCCTTCAGTCCCCAGGCCGATGCTCTATCCACTGAGCCAAAGCATTTAGGGCTCAACATTTCTTTTTTATGGGGACACAATTCAAACCATTACACCATGCAAGACTCACTATAGGCTTCTCTCCTTCAAAACTGTTAGATAAAGTTGTGTAGTTGTAAGCCCCAAAGTCTGTAATAATTTATTACAGCACCAATAGGAAACCAGTGTACTTATATATTGTAGAATTCACCAGAAAGTGATTTGGTTCGAGGCCTTACTTTGTTGGGAAGTTTCTGATTACTGTTTTAATCTTATTTGTTATTGATCTGTTCAGTCTTTCTATTTCTTCTTGATCAGTCTTGGTAAGTTGTATGTTTCTAAGAATATATACATTTCTTCTAAGTTGTTTAACTTATTTGTGTATAATTGTTCATAGTAGTCCCTGAGAATCATTTTTAGTTCTTTGGCATCAGTTATAAAGTCCCCTCTCTCCTTTTGAATTTTATTTGAGTCTTCACTCTTTTCTTTTTCTTAGTCTAGCTAAGGGTTTGTTGATTTTGTTTGTTTTCAAAAAATTAACTCAGTTTTATCCAATTTTTCTCTTGTTTTTCTAATTCATACTTTATTTATTATTGCTCTAATCTTTATTATATTTTCTTCTGATAACTTTGGGCCTACTAGTATTTTGTTTTTCTTTTTCCACTTCCTTGAGGTGTGAAGTTAGGTTGTTTGAGATTTTTCTTCTTTCTCCCATCCAAGTACTAACCAGGCCCGACCCTGCTTAGCTTCCGAGATCAGACGAGATCGGGTGCGTTCAGGGTGGTATGGCCGTAGACCTTCTTTCTTAATGAAGACATTTATCACTATTACCTTCCCTTTTAGTACTGCTTTTGCTGTATCTCATAAGTTTGGATATACTGTGTTTTCATTTTCATTTGTCTTAAGAAATTTTCTAATGTCTCTTTGCATTTCTTCTTTGACTCAATGGTTGTTCATGAATGTGTTGTTTAATTTCCATCTATTTGAGTTTTCCCAATTTTTTGTTGTTACTGTTCTTTTTTTTTTTTTTTTTTAAATTCCTAGCTCTCCCCGTGGTCTAGCCCTGACAATTGCCCCAGTGCAAGGCAAGACCTACGGGGGCCTCCTGGCATAGCCCTGTAATGCTGGGGAGGTGGCAAGTCCACCTGTTCTCTCTTTGCCCCCAGCTGCTGTTCTTTGCGGTTCTGGAGCTAGGAGAACTTTCTCCTATTTTGATCCAGGACTGGGAGGATCTGACTTGGGAATGAATGCATATCTGCTTTTAGGCTTTTGTGGCTTTGCTGTTATAATAGATGTTAAGTTTGTTTTGGCTTGATAAGAGAAGTCTTGATAAGACCTTGATGGGTCTTGGGACTCTGTTTGCTAATGATCTTTTGAAGACTGAGGCTTGTCATAAAATTTGCGTTTTCACATCTAGAGTGACTTTCACAACTTTTATCAGCCAGAGTGGATAGAAATTACCAGAATACAAATAAGTGGAAAAAAACATATACATAGGGAAGTAAATGACACACAAGATAAACACACACACCACTCCGGATAGCAAGAGAGTGTGCTTGCTGGCTGAGAGAACTCACAGGATGGGACACTAAGAATCATTGGCCAGGGGTGTCAGGAGGATCTGTGTCACGTTAACTCATTGGCTGAGAGCAGTGGGCAGCACTGAGATTGTGACAAATGAATGGTGTATTGTAGTGGGCTGAATTTTATACACACACACGATATATAATATAAATATATGTATATGTACATGTATATGTAAATACATTTCAAAATGTATACCTTTCTAATGTAGCATATATTACAAAATTTCCCCCAAAACACATTATTTCAAAGACACGTAGGGTTTTAACACATTATCAGAGTAGGTGTGTATAGCCTTTCCCGCCTCAGGATATTGCAGTTTTGCATTTTTAACTGTCTTTTGTCACCAATCCTAAATTCTTGACTGCTGTGCTGTCAGTTCAAGAGAAATGCTTGCAGATAAGCTTGTAGAAACACCACACAAGAAGCATTTTAAGTAGGGCAAGTGAGCTGGGTTGTAACAAATCTGGAACAAAATAATGAAGACCAACAGCCTTACTTTATGGTTGGGAGATGGCTTTGGGGGAGGGAGATTTAAAGGGAAAGAGCAGTGATCATGGCTTTCTGATTTACACAGATCTGCACAGGAAGTACAGGTGTGATGTTAAACACAAATATGCCTCTGTCTCTTTTAAAAAATCTTTTCTGTTTTCATTTGTTTTTGTTTCCTTATTGGTTATAAACAATTGGGTCAGATGGAGAATATAAAATGAAGGCAATTAGCAAATATGCTACAAGAAATTGTTTAAATTCCTTCCTTCCAATTCATTTACCATTAGACTCCTCTTTTGTGATAGAATTCAAATGCAAACGAGTGTATTTTTGGTGGCTAATGGAAGAGTAAAGGAAGGAGTTTAGGAAGCTGTCTGTAACAGGTCCTCTTTCCAACTCCTTTATGTTCTTGCCTCTGCTTCTATTGCCTAAAGTAGCTTACACCCCTAGCTTAACTAAATACTCCTTTTAAAGTCCACACACTTCACTTTTCTCCTACACTAAAGAGTCATTATAAGCAGAGCTAGTAGACAACCCAGTTTGGCCTCTGACACCACTGTGACCTTCTTTTGCTCAGAGGAGGGAGGCGGGGATGAATGGGGAGGGGGCAGAACTTTGCAGGGAGAGGGCCGAAACTGGGGAGAGCTGAGTGTCCTGACCCTTCCTCAAGGAAGGTTGCCCTTCTGGTTGGTATTTTAATGATGACTACTCAACATTTGATTTTTTAAAAAAGCTTCATTTTCAGATCACTTTTCTGTACCTGGTTTGCACGTACAAATACATCAGATCATGATGTTTCTGTATTGGAGAAGATTCATTCAGGTTAATTGAGGCACGTTGCAGTTACTTTAGGGAGATTCATATTTGCAGTGTTGCCTGTCAAAACGCTTTATCCATTCTGCATCTGTCTATGCTTGCCTTCATGTTTGTTGACAAAGTACAATATTTAAAAAGTTAAAAACACAATATCCATAAAAATAAATAGTAAGCAATGTAAAAGATTTAACTCATTAATGAGGGTACCAGCAGGATGACAAAGCAGAAACAAAGGCTATTTATATATCCATATCTACAACATACATAAATACATACATGTGTAGTGAGTGGGGAAGCAGATCACTGGATAGGATCATGGAAAGTTAATACAAAACTGGTGAATTTCCTGCGGGGTAGTAAGTTGTAAGCTATGAGCTTATGATCTCTGCCAGACAAAAACTGTCACTTATCAATCTACAAGTTAACATCAAACTTTCCATAATAAAGGGGGAGTCAAAGATACATGCCCTAGCCCAAGGTTGGCAAACTGCCTGCGGGTTGCTCTGTATAGCCCAGGATCACAGCCATGCCCTTTCATTTGGCACCACCTGTGGCTGTTTTCATACTACTGAGGCACATTGAGTAGTTGCAATAGAGACTGTATGGCCTATAAAGCCAAAAATGTTTACTATTTGGCCCTTTACAGAAAAAGTTTTCTGACTCCTGGTTTAGAGGCGTAGTCAAATGATCCTTAAATCAGCTTATTAGGAAATGTTTCTAGGGTCTCTAGACCTTCTTTTCAAGGTATGGATAACTTTTCTCAACTATAATATGCATATATACATAGATGTGGGGTTTACTTTAAAAAAATTTATTGTATGAATTTTCAAGATAAAGAGAAATAAACAGAGTTCTAGGTAAGTTCTATTGCTCGTCAGCAGTAACTTGCTCTAGGAAATAGTGCCTGACATCTAGTCCCATTCTATTTACCACCCAGTCCTGTCCCTCAGGCCAGATCAGGCACCCTGCTCAGTCCGTGTATTTCTGTCTGTCTTAGCACATCACTCTTTATTGTTTACCTATGTGTACTCAGAACTGGCCACATAACCTGCGGGACTCAGTGCAAAATGAGAATAAGGGATTTTGTTGAAAAATTAAGAATTTCTAAATAGTGACAGTAGAGCATTAAATTGAGTGCAGTGTGCAACTACCCAGGTTGTACACTCATGACACCACTGTGACTCCTCTTGCTAGAATTTGATCTCCCTGTTGTGTTCACCTTTGCATCTCAAGCACACCGAATATCTGACACATAGTAGGCACTAGACAAATATATTTGTGGGATTTTACTCATTATTTAACAGGTTCTGTAAAAAAGTGATTCCTCTGATGATTTCATTTTTGCAAATTCTATTTTTTTTGAAACATCTATTGCATAAAATATTTGTATGCACATCTTTAAATGTAGGAGCAGGTTATATTGTGCTTTGTGTGTTATATGTGAATGTTCACTTTTTTCATCCTTTTTTCTTTCTGCTCTTCAGACTTGATAATTTTAACTGTCCTATCTTCAGGTTGGCTGCTTCTTTCTTCTGCCTGCTCAAGTCTGCTGCTAAACCTTCTACTAGCTAGTACTTCTGGCTGTGACTTTTGTATCTTCATGGGTTACATTCCTCTAAGGCCCTTTTCTGGTCACAGTCACTTCTTCTGGGCTCTTCTGCCTGGTCTTGCACACCCTGCTGCCCCTGCACATCACAGGCTGCCACCTGGTTTCTACCTGCTTCTGCCAAAAGCTATCCCTCCTTCTGATACAGACACCTCAAGCTTCCCAGCTGGATGGTATTCTGTGGAGAGGTGGTAAAGGAGACCAAACTTCCTTATGTTATATTTGTTAGAAGAGTACAAAGTTGTGCATCTCATGTCTCCATATCTTAGAGTGTTTGGTGGAATGGCATTTGCAGTGTTTACATTTTTTGACTTCCCCTCCTCACCCACACACTCACATAAAATTCGTACACAAATTAAAGTTTGGAGACATCTTTGTAATACAATGCTAGGCTTTTCTGCCAGCTCAAGGTGTTCTCAATGTTCCTTTGTTAAGAGTCCTTTCCTATAAAATGTTTTAGGCCCTCATGAAATGGACGTTCTGGAAGGCCACACTGGGCTGGTTATCAAACTAGCTCTACAATTCTCCTCCAGTGTGGGATGTACTGATTATACCTTGCATGTCTCCCCATTCACCTCAGTTCCCTGAATATCCAAGGACATACCTTGTTTTCCCTTAATTTCCATTGAATGTTATTCAGACCATCTGGGAGGATAAATTACTCATTCAGCAAGTGGAGAGCCTGTTTGTATTGTAACTAACCAAACTTATTTGACATGTCTTCTGTATTCAAGGTTTTATATGGTTGTCATGTTTGTTCAGAATCCATATTTAGGAACATCATACAGCTGTGTATGCATATTTGTCGTGTCCTGACGGGTCATATTGGCCAGAATAAGAGGAAGCAGCAGATCATGTTTAGGCAAAGGTTTGGTTCCAGGCCATCACCCACACAGTTGCAGGAAAAACAATCCCATAAATAAGTGCAAATAGGTTGTGAGTTTTAATCCATGATGATTAGTTCACAGATTTTACATGAAAAAGTAAAAAAAAAATACCTCATATCAAAAATAAACTTTAGCTAAAACCTCTGACAGGCTCTTCAAAAGATTTTTGAAAAGAAAAGTTAATTTTATCTTAAAGCCAACACTACTCACAGTATTTATATAGCATTTACCATGTGCCAGGCACTGTTTTAAGCACATTACAAATATAAACTAAATGAACTCACAGAGCTGCCCTATGATGTAGGTACTTGAGGTATTATCTGCTAGGCCACATCTAGACAGGGCTCTCCTACTCTGTTGCAAATATGCAATCCTGTTTAGAGAAATGAGCCATGACATTTATTTTCCATTAAAATATGTCTATAATTTTAAAATATGTCTTATAGGTCAGCATGATTTTATCCATCAGCAATCAGTAAATTAATGCAATATTTTTTTAATCTTAATTATCCAACTAATAGATTATTTATATAATAGTTCTCATAAGTCTTTCAGCAAATTTTTTTTTTAATATATTTCATCGATTTTCCACAGAGAGGAAGGGAGAGAGACAGAGAGTCAGAAACATCGATGAGAGAGAAACATCGATCAGCCGCCTCCTGCACACCCCCCCAATGGGGATGTGCCCACAGCCCAGGCACATGTCCTTGACCGGAATCGAACCCGGGACCCCTCAGTCCGCAGGCCGACGCTCCATCCACTGAGCCAAACCGGTTTCGGCATCAAATTTAAATAATTTAAAAAATAATTATACATTTGTCTTAAAGAAGAGTAAATATAAGGACAATCTCTCATTTTGTCAGATTAGCTGACCTAATTAAGACAGTTGACATCAGTTAAATAAGCAATTGGAAAGAAAGCAGAGTCAGCCATGGCTCTCAGTTAGTTACTTCTCCCAAACTGTTCGTGCATATTGGCCAGTTGAAAGACGATAGCCATCCCACAGATTCATACATTATTCATATGTATCATTCATTATATATAGTTAATGGCATGTGTATGGTCTGGATTTTCTGGTTTTCTAACTATTCTTCCCTCTTACATATACCCTTGATTGTCCAACCACATGTCCTGATTGTTGTTTCAGAAGCTTGGACACTATATGATAGAACAAGTGTCCATAAACACTGTTGGGCGTCAGTATAATTGAGGCAAACTAGAATTTTGCCCCAGTAATCAATAAATTGTACTAATAAAAAAAAAGTGAAACATGAATCAAAATCTCCTTTGAAGCCTAAGCCACAATATGCAAAATATTTAGGGTCAGTGTTTCTGAAATAGGACCCTAAGGGGTATCAGAAGATCTTCCCTGGAGAGGAAAACTGGACAGTGGTGAAAAAAGATAAGTGGTTACATCTTTCATGTTCCTGTAGTTTCTGGGAACTTCAGGCAGCATGTTCCGGGCTGCTTTTATTTTTAAGAGAAAATTTGGCCCTTTTTGCAGATTCACTTCTTATCATCTTTTGTCATCTTTTTGGAGGGCAAATATCTTTGTCTGGCAATTCCACAAGTATGCCTTCTGCAAGATAAAAAATTAGGGTGCCACAAAACCAAAAATGATCGCAGAACCGGTTGTATCCTAGAAGTCATCGGACACATTCATTTTGATCTCTGTTGATCCAGTAAGCCTGGTAATATACATATGTTTACCTCTTTACATGTTATCAAGAGTAGACAGTAAATGGTGGGCATAGGGGAGGCAAGTGGAGGTTGAAGGTGGGTTTGAGTTCTGACTCTACCAGATCATCAACCTTGTTATTGTCATGATTAGCTAGCTTATTAATATTAATAGCAGAAAGAGAGCCAAGGGGAGGCCAGACGCTATAAGCTTGGTCATCTGGGCAGCTTCACCAGGAAGCTACAGCTTCACGCTTCCCAGGGAACCACCTGTCCATTCTCTGCAAATCACTGGAAGAAGGGATAGAAAAAAAGGGTGAGATGGGTGCATACACAGAGAAGTCGGGGTGATGTAGGGAAGGTGCTTGCCTGTTGTTCTAGCCTGGGCAGCAATGGATTGGCTAGGAGGGGGAAGCCACTGCAAGGGAGCAAAATATTGGAAAGTTGAAGTCCCCAGGCAAAGAGTTCCCTCTCTTGTGCTCGTGTTCCCTCTCTTGTTCTGTGACCTGCACTCGCCTGTGCATTTGCTCGTTCTCTCTCCACAGCCATGTGGCCTTAAGTAGCTGCATGGCTCATGGCCGTGAGAACCCCACACACAATGGACTGCAGCTGGGAACACAAGCTAAGCTAGCCAGATGCTGGACCGGACTGGACTTTAATATAGAACAGAAATCCTGGGCAGTGGCCATAGTGCTGGCTCCTAAGAAGACAAGATTGGACTTCTTCCGTGGCAAGACAGACAGAGATGGGACCTTGGAGGGAAACTCCCTTAATTTCATATAATCAATAAAGCTTTCCACAAAACCCCATCCTCCTGTGGGGGTCTCAGGAAGTTCTTTTTCTTGAGGCCCCTCAAGAACTCCACTTCTACCAATAACATTGTCACCTGCATGTTATTTAACAACCCACCAACAACTGAGAGGAGAGCTAGGAACCAGCGAGCAACTCCCTTGAGCACTTTCCTTAGAGCAGGCCTTTTCAAGAATGCTAAGCTAATAGGTAGAGGTGGTCACTGCTAGACCCGGATGCAATCCTTGCTTTTGGTAGCAGAGAGACTGAGAGCCACGTGGAACATAATATAACAACAGTCGTAGAATACTTCCAAAGTTTTATATATATTCATCCCTGACAACAAGCTACTAAGCTGGAACTATTTTCATCACCTTTACTTTACAGATCAGGAAATGGAAATTTTTGAGGCAACGTAATTTGCCTAAGGTGATACAGCTATGGAGACAGAGCTGGGGTTTGGTTTCAGCATCTGTGATAAACCTCATGCCCGTATCTCCCCCAGAGAAAGTAGCCAAAGGGTGAAGCATCTTTGGGCTTCTTTTCCCGCCTGCCCAGGTACAAGCCGCAGAGCGCTTTCTTACAAGTGAAATGGGAGTGTTGACAGCACCATAACAATTGTTAATGGAACTGAAGGAGATATCTGCATGGAGTTGCTGCTCAGAAAGAAAAAGGGAAAAAAGTTTTTGAGCTACCATGAGATACCCTAAGAAGATGTTAAAGAAAATTCAGGGGTTGAATAAATTCTGTGACAAAACCTAGATGTTTCCAAATCTAGAATTTCTTTGCCTAGTTAAACTATAGCTTTCTTCTTTTTGTATTCTCCTTAGTACAAATTACCTATGGTTTTAATGATCCTTAAAGTAAAAGTACATTGTAAACAAAAATTCAAAATAATCAGAAAAAGTGAAGAAGGAAGTGAAAATTTCCTATAACTCTGTCACTGAGAGAAAACATCAATGAAAATTGCCTATTTCTTGGACTTTCCCCACCCCCCACCCTCCAGACCTCCCACCCCCATGCATTTAAATGCATATACATATAAACACATTCAGGTAGAGCAGGCTCTACAAATGCTGTTTACCTGCATTTTTCACTTAATATAATGTGGTCATTTCCCATGTTAATAGATCTAGTTCTACATCTTCATTTTTAATCATTACAAAGTGTTTTGTTGTATGTTTTGCAATTTATTTAAAAGTTCCACAATTGAATAACACTCATGTTGTTTGATTTATTGGTATTATAAACAAACCTGGGATGATTGAAGGCACATCTATGTACTTCTGTTTGATTATTTCCTTAGAATAAATTCCTAGAAATGAAATTCTTTAATAAAGAGTATGTCTGTTTTTTAGATATTACTGTATTATGTCAATTTCCATCTCTCTCTTTCCCTCCTCCAGCTCCCTTAAAAATTGTACTTTTTAAAACTCTCATTAGCTTAGTAAGAGTGTTTGTTTGCCCACACACTTGTCAACAATGGGTTCAGTAATAGAGTGCTTTCACTTTAATTTTTGCTAATTGTGATAAGTTAAAATCAATGAAATAACATTGTTTTCATTTGAATTTCCTTGTTTCTTACTAAAGTCAACTTAGGTCTGTTTACTATTTACTTGTATTTCTTCCTTTAGGGAGTGAGTGATCACACCCATTTTCCATTTTACTTTTATTTTTGGCTATCAGTGCTTTCTATATATTAAAGACATAATCACTTTGCCATAGATGTTAAAGCTGTTTTTTCTATTTTTATTTGTCTTTGACTTTATTTATGAGTTTTCTAACCATACAAACATTTAGAATATATCAACCTTTTCCTTTAAATTCTGCATTTGAGCTCAACCTTATGAAGACTTTTCCACATTAAGATTATAAAAGCATTTACCTCTATTTATTTTACCTTAAAACTTTTAATCTACCTGACATTTATTTGGTATATGATATAAAGGACTTATCTAGCTAGTTCAATCATTTTTCCACTAATTAATCCATATTTTCTGGTGCTTTGGAAATATTTAGTATTTTCAGTGCTTTAGAAAAACTGAGATGTACTTCTCAGGTGAAAATGAAGTCAAGGACCACCAATAGGCCCTGAACCACATGCTGTTTTCCCACTAGTGGTGCTAAGTTCCTGAATTGTCCATCCTGTCCCTGTCAGTCCCTTATGCCCTTATATCAGTCACCAGTGCCACCTTTTCCAAGATCTGGAACAGTTTTTTACTTTGACCAAGCCCTTGATGTGGGCCTGGAGAACACCATACTCCAACTAACAGTTAAATTGACAAGCCCTTGATACTGTGAGAAAATGGAGAAGAAAACCTTTCTTCTGAGTCCCATAGAAATGAAGCCAAAAAGGAACTGTGGGCCTAGAGACACATGGAAAACCCTTTAAGAAGGAGAACCAACTAGGTACAGAGCGTGATAGACACTCTGTGCCTCTTCGTGGCCCACACGTCGTTACCTGCCACGGCAACAGGTTGGGTGGATCTCAGCTTGCTGCACAGATGAAAAATTTCAGGATATCTGGAAATATTAGACTTGGCAGGAGAGCAGACCAACCCCCTGCCTGTTGTAATAGAGTGGGCAATATAACTCTTGTTGTCGGGAAATTCTCTGTGTAGCTGACTAACTCTCATTAATTTAGTTGGGTTCCCTCTGATAACTGCTGCCTGCAGCTTGCTCTTCTCTGCACTGCGGACCATAGACACCAGACATTTCCCGCCAAGCTTCTCATCTTGCACAAGTGAAACATATTTTATTTGGACAAAGCGACCTCTTGATCTGAACCGATTATAAAAATTAGCAGGAGAGGGACAAACAGGATGTGGCATCAGATTTTCCAGGGGCCCTGACAAAATCTTTTCCTTCTTTTCAAATCAGAGGATAATTAAAAACATGGAATGTGCCATGTTTTTCTTGTCTCTGTTTAAAATAAGACTTGTTGATTCATTAAAGTCTAGTCTAAATTCCGTTTGCAAGAGATATTTATCTCTACTTGGCATTCATTTATGCAATTCAATCTGTCTATTGAACACATATTATGTGACAGTAGTGAAACTAGCATTTCAGTTTTTGCAACGTACCTTGCTAGGTGCTTTCAAGAATACTTTCTCATTTAATCTGCATGAGAATTTTGTGAGAGGCATAACTATAGTCACATGACATGTAAAGAAACCAAGGCCCAGAGAGGTTAAGTGCTTTGTCCAAGGATGCTCAGCATGCAGATGTTGGACCTGGGAGTTAAATGTATATCTCTCGGAGTTCATGGCCCATTTGTTCTTCCTACTCAGGTAGTGATTCTTCTTTTAAAAATCGTATTTCTCTCTAATTTAATATTCATGGCTTAGAACACGGCGTATGTGATAGCTAGTATTTTTGGACTTGTTGAGGCCTTCTCTGTGACCTAGTACATGGTCTGTTTCTACAAATATTCCAGGTTTACTTGAAGAGATTGGATAGTCTTTGCTAACCCAGGGTTACATATATTCATTAGGTGAGGCTTGTTGCCTTGGTTGTTTAAATCTTCTATCTGTTCACTAACCTTTGATTGGCATGATTTAGTAGTTTCTGTTTCAGAAGATGTTAAACTTGCGCACCATGACTATATATCGCTAAATTCTTTTTGTTGCTTTGTGTTGTTCAAGGAATTGGTTCATTTGATCTAAGTTATCAAATCAACAAACATAGGATAGTTCATAATATTCTCTTAATGCCCTTTTATCAGTAGTGATGACCTCTCTTTCATTTCCGGCATTAGTAATTTTTCCCTCTCTCTGTCTCTCTTTTTACTTGGTTAAGCTGGTGAGAGATTTATTGATATTATTGATCATTTCAAAAAACCAGTTTTTGATTTAGCTGATTTCTCAATTTATTTCTGTTTTCTATTTATACTCTAATTTATTAAGATAGTTTATTAAGAGAAATCTTAGATTATTGATTTTAGATCTTTCTTTTTTTAAATAGATACATTTAATGCTATAAATTTCCTTGTAAGCACTTTTTTTTTGCTGCATAGCTCAAACTTTGTAAGCTGTGTTTTTGTTTTCATTTAGTTTAAAATATTTATTTTGATTTAGTTTGAAATATCTTTTGAGATTTCTACTCCTTTTCTTATTTTTTATTAAGAAAATTATAGTTTATTCAGATGGTACATTTACTTTGACATATACATTGTTTTATTTATTACTAAATTAATTATATTTTAAAACTATAGTTAAAAGCTCCAAATTAATACCTATGTCTATATTTATATACTTTAATATGTATGTGGGAATGAATACATATAAAAATATATCAATAAGTCCTTTACTGTAAATTGTTATGTGAATAATATATAAAAGCAGTAAAATTAGAATTTGGATCTTTTTTCCTATGAAATGAATTAGTTATTTTATGCACAATTTGGTAGAGGTCACAAATTATTCAGCTAATTCTTGGTGCTTCTTGACATAGTCTTTTAAAAAAAATAAAAACCTTGTTTTTAAAAAAATTGAATTTATTGGGATGACATCCTATATAATAAAGAGCTAATATGCTAATTAGACTAAACAGCAGAACATCCAGACAACCTTCTGGATGAAGCTGGGGCTGCGAGGGCTGGCTGAGGCTGTGAGGGGCTGTGAGGGCCAAACCCCTTGCATGAATTTCATGCATCGGGCCTCTAGTTGGTTAATAAAATTACATAGGTTTCAAGTACACAATTTTACAATACATCATCTGTGTATTATATTGTGTGTTTACCACCCAAGTCCATTCTCCTTCCATCACCAGAGATTTCTTCTTTGACTCACATGTTTTTTAGTACTTTCGATTAACTTCCAAATATTTAATCTCCAAAGATTATTTTCCAGCTATCTTTTGTTATTGATTTTTAGTTTAATTTCATTATGGTCTGAATCATACTTTGTACTATTATTTCATATTTTCTCAGGAGTCTTTTATAACTCAGAATGTCTCTATTTTGGCAGATGTTCTATGTGAGCTTGAGAATGTGTATTCTTTTGTTATTGGATGGAATATTTTATAATGTCAATTAGAACCAGTTGACTGATGGTACTCTTCAGGTCTACTATATCCTTACTGATTTTCTGCCTGCTTCATCTATTGATTATTGAAAAAGAGATGTTGAAGTCTCCAAGTGGATTTATTGGTTTCTCCTTGCAGTTCCATCAGTTTTTGCCTCATGTATTGTGCTGCCCTGTTGTTAGATGTGTACACATTAAAGATTGTGATATCTGCTTGGAGAATTGATCCCTGTATCATTATGCAATTCTCTCTTTGTGAGTTTTGGAGTTTGCCAACCATTATGTCAACATTATTTACATAGATTAACTGATCACAGTCCTTAAGTAACCAGAAGCACCTCTTTTTTATTTTTACCATTTCAGAAATTTCCCCTCTAATTAAATGTAGCAAGACAAAAACTATATTACAGTCAGTGAGCTGAGCTAATGCTTTAAGGCGTGTCTGTCTAATCCTTAAATGAGAAAAGTCCCCAGATAGTAGATGCAAATGTTGCTTTGTTTACTCCATCTTATCAATTCCCTTGCTATTTTTTTTTTCAGGAAAATTTTTTCTTTTATTCCAAAGATTAATTAGAAATATTTAAAAAATATTTTTTTTTTGCCTGGCTGGTATGGTTCAGTGGTTGAGTGTTGACCTAAAAACCAAGAAATCACAGTTTGATTCCCAGTCAGGACACATGCCCAGCTTGCAGGCTTGATCCCCAGTAGGGGGCACGCAGGAGTCAGCTGATGGATGATGTTTCTCTCTCATCTTCCTCTCTCTCTCTCTCTTAAAAAAAAAATCGATAAAAACATACTTAAAATATTTTTTCTTGGATTTACCCACATGAAAATAAATTGTTAGACTAAGACCTGAGTTTTGCCTAAATGATAAAAATTGATACAGAGCAGTTGCCTTTGATACTACCTACCAGCCTATTTAAACCACTGACCTGAAAATAAGTGCCTTTAAATGCATATTTCTTCCCAATCATCTCAAACATTCAGGCCCTGGGGAATTAAATAACCTAAAAGTGGCACATTTTATATTAGCTACTGAGATTTTTATTGACTCTCCCATATGATCAATTCATGGTTTTCACCTTAGGTAAGTTGATCAACCTACTATGTATGTGCAATATTGTAATTTCATTTCTTTTTGACAAGGATGCATTAAGTGTGGCTGTAATATGGGAACCCCTTTCAGCTTTCATTAATTCAATATAAATCCAAATCTTGCAGATTCAGCAGAATTGTCTGTAGTGGCCTAATTGGAATTGCTGGTCAAGCACATTGATTCTGCTTCACTCAGGTAAAGATGAAAGTAACTGCAGCAATAGATTGCATTTGAAGGTCATTGAGTTGTAGTCAGGCAAGGGGAACAAGATGGTAAGACACAAAGTAATGGGATTTTTATTTGGTATGTAGGAAGCCTTGAATGACATAGTATCAATTGATCTTGAAATTTCATACTTTTGTGACTGGTAGCATTTGCTTTTGTGTTCCAGAGAAATATAATGATGCTTTAAAGGGAGGTTAATACAGTCAATTTTAATCCATGGGAAGACTACACCTGACGTTATTTATGTGTAGACTCTATGATAATATGTAAAATGAAGTCCCTAGATGATTCTGATATAAAGATTAAAATCATTCTTTTATTAGCCTCCTCTTGATCTTAAGATGATATGCAAAGGGCTGTTGGCTCCAAATTCTTAATTTCCTAATACTACCTACAGGAGGCTGCACTGCCCTGGGTGTTCTCCCCTGTACAGGCTCAGGGAATGGCTCATTACCCACCCAATCACTGCCTGACCATCCCATTCCTACCCTTTGCATAGTTCAAATATACCCCTTGGAGTGCACTTTTTGTGAAACACCAAATTTAAGGTCAAAGCTGTGTTTTGATTTTAAGGATGGAAGACACATCAGCTGTTTCAAATATTAGACTTCAGCTTGGGCAAAAAGAGAATTGTCATGTCTTTTATTGTGTAGTCATCCTTCTGCAAAAATACTATTAGGCAGGAAAAGACACAGTGAGTGTTCAGCAATATAAAATTAGCCTATAAATGGGAAGGCTAAGACCAAAAGTGTCAGTTACAAACATCACACTAGAACTCCTTAGCTGGCAGAGAGCAAGCACTCTGTGGAGTTGGAACTTGAGTCTTTTCTCTCCTTTCTGCCCCACGGATGAATGCTGATGTCAGACGCTAATTGTTGCACCCTCTCTGGCAGAGGACTGTATAAGCAGAGGGTTCCCGTTGCTGGAGCATTTAGAAAAGACAAGCAGAAATTAGCTTTAGCATATTTCACTGGTCTCTGCCCCCCCTTCTGACCCGTAGGGTAACACGAGCATCTTACAGTTCATTCTCTGGGGGCTGGCTTATGTGTGTTCCCTTCTCTTTGGCAGTGACTTTAAATAACCAAGTTCTTATTACAATCCCCAGATTTACAATTAGGTTCTGATCGCGTCTTCTCAGGGTACACCTAAGAGGCTCTGTGATCCCTAGCCAAATCAACTGTGTCCCCAAATGACCCATTTCTGGAAATGTTATTGTTGCTAATAACAATACAGCTCAAATCTGTATTTTCATTTAATCTTTCCTTTTACCTCCATTTCACATGGGTTGCTGTGTGTCACACAGTTTCCACAATGATCTGCCATTACATCATTGTATGAAGTATAAAATGGGGTTTGTTTTAATTAAAAGATTACTTTTACTCAGATGGAGCTGGGCTTGGAAATGTTCTCTCTGGCCCTGGGTGTTTTACACCAAGGCTAGTGTGTGTGTGTGTGTGTGTGTGTGTGTGTGTGTGTGTGTGTATTTCTATTTTGTGAGAGAATCCATTGCCTGTGTTTCCTCATGTAACACAAACTGGTTTAGACAAGTGAAGTCAGAGTGGGAAGAAGAAATTTCCAAAGGTGTTTTTGGCATGTAAAGGGCAGCACCGTGTATTCATCTGGTTACAAGGGGCAAGGATGCAGCAAGGTGACCTTCCCTGGCCCCTCTGACCAACATGCAGGAGTCTAGAATCTGTATTCAAACAACAGAAATCAAATGCAGTGCCCATGAGCAGCATCTGTAAACTGCAAGAAGGAACAGGGGTGTTTTGTAGTATTTTATAACAATGGGTCCTTTGGTGCTGATTCCAGGTTTTACTCCTCCTGTTTTGTGTCTTACAAATCGTAACAGGCAGTTTACCTTTCTGGACAACACTGGAAGCCACTGGCCTGGACCAGATGCAACTCTGTACTGCTTTTCCAACATCATTCTTCTCCTTAATGCAGGAACTCTGGTTTTTATTATATTCCTTGCTTTTCATATTCCTGGTGGGGCATCTGATGAAACCCAGTAGCCAGGTGTGTGAACGTGGTTGACAAGACCCATGCAGGACAGTGGCACCTCCCCACAGCGTGGGCTGGTACTCTCCCTAGATCACCCTGTCAGTGGAACTGGTACTGAGGTATTTTCCCAACCAAGAGGATGGGTCATGTGACCCTTTAGGGCTTTTTGTCCTGGTATCATTTTTAACTGACCACACACACGGCATGATCTCTGGCCAGAGTCCATGGCTGAGGACAGAGGTTCCCTGTGTAGATTTTTCCGCAGGAGACATTTGTACTGAGCTGTTGGAACAGACCAAGCACAGCCACCATTTTTCCTATTACAATGGGATTATCCAGCCTAAGCTTCAGAAAACATGTGTGGGATTCTAGAGTAGGCTGGGCAGCTTGATAACACATTCCCTGTCCTGTACCAGACGCCGAGCACTGCATCCTGTCTGCTCCTGTAACAGCCTGTTCATTGTCTGCTCGGCTATTCTGCTGCATGTGCAGATCGCCCTGTCTGAGAAGCAGCTCCAAGAAGCTGAGAATGCTGCTGATCCTTAGACAAATATATAAGCCAGTGATGGCGAACCCATGACATGTGTGTCAGAGGTGACACGTGAATTCATTTTTTTGGTTGATTTTTCTACTGGCATTTAAATATATAAAATAAATATCAAAAATATAAATCTTTGACTATGGTTGCAAATATCAAAAAATTTCTATATGTGACACGGCACCAGAGTTAAGGTTTTTCAAAATGCTGACACGCCGAGCTCAAAAGGTTCGCCATCACTGATATAAGCCAATGGTAGAGGCAAATGATCATGAGACTTTTTTTTTTTTTTCCATAAGAAACAAAGAAACAGACAAACAACAATGGTAGGGATTCAGCACTAAAAAAAAATCGTGCAAGTTGAAAGTGCTATATAAATTATACCCATGTATCAGTCCTTTGAGGGGCAGTATAGTTTTGAATGAATCTGTTTGGAACAAATGCATATTTGGTGAAGAAAAAGGTAATCTGAGATTTAGGAACACTAATATACATTCACATAAAACATGGGAAGCAAACACGGTGGAACTTGACACCTATCATAATCATGGTCAGGAGAGAGATATCAAGGTCTTTTCAGCTCCCTGATGGATGCAAAAATGAATATCATTTTGGGCAATTTTCCTTATTTCTTGCTTTAGATTCTTCTCCCCTCTTTAGATCCAGGAAAAGGTTTTCAATAGGAGATAATTATGAAAAATTATGTGACAAATGAGTACTCTAAGAGGGGATTTGGAAGAAGAGACAAGAAAACCAACACCGTGTTGTGAGCCAGAAAAAGTCATGGAAAGTTATGCAAGTTACCATTCATTAAGTACCCTCCATGACTTCACCTCACTTTTCCCCACCCAGCAAAGTGAGAGGTATCATGGAAGTTGGGGAAACCAAGGCTCCAAGAGGCTGATAGATGGCAGATCTTGGATTTGAACCAAAGAGCTGCTCTACAACAACCTTGATTGAGCTACTGTCCTGCACTATGAGCAGCTACAGGGGGAGACTTGACCTCATGGATGAGACAGTTTGAACCTCCCACAGCAAACAGAACTTGGTAAAAAGGTAGAAACTAACTTTCCATAGCCTTGAATTATAGATCGTACTTGGGCGGAAATTATCGACCTCCCCCATTTTTAAAATAATTGGAGGGGAGAATGGAGAAGAGAAGATGCCAGGGTGCCAGGACATTAAAATGGACATTTTGATGAAGACCTAAGATGCTAACTATAAGACACCAAGTGAGATACTGGATCAAGTTGAACACATTCAGCAGATAGCTGAGAATCAGTTAGAACCGCCCTCCCCCGCCCTTCCCCCCTTTCTCCATATGGAGTGGTGATGAAGGAAGTTTGAAGAGAATTTCTTTGGCAAGAATCATTGGTGTGCTGTGAGACCCAGTGCCATTCCCCAATAAAAAGGGGCGTGAGATGCCTCTTCCTCACCCTAAAACAAGTGGAAGGATGATGAGTCCACTCAGTGAGCTTGTGGTCAGTCTCCAGCCGCTGGGTAGAAAAATGTCTGACTTGTCTCTGAAGAAACACAAGGCTTGCTTTCTTTTCTGGTGGTGGGAATGAAGCAGCAGAGGCTGCTCCTGCCCTGGACATATCCTTTCAACATTTGTCAGGGTAAAGGGTGCATGAGCATCTCTTGGACCAGATGCAGCTGCACCTGGGAAAGGTTAGTCAATCAAGAAAGTGAACAGACTGTTTGCTGATTCAGGTATGGTCACATAGTCTTACGCAGAGACATTTCAAGACGTGCTTATGACTTCTGCACTTGTGATTGTTCTATGATAATAAACACTGCTTTTAGGAAGAGTGAAGAAGCGTCATCAGAGAGAAGTTAAAGTGTTGCTGGATTCCTCCGGGCTGCAGGTAGAGTGCCTATGAGTTGGAGGAGAACACGAAGGGAATGCTGGGTGCATGGCCATCAGGGAAGGTTTCAAAAGAATTCATGGAATCTCTCTGAGAGGAAGAGCCAGCTTGGAACACTAGCAGGCCCCAGAGAGCCCACAGCCTGCTCTCAACAGGACCACACATCACCTCCTCCCTGCTTTCCAACACTGGAGGAATCAGAAACCTGGTTAGCAAGTTAGGGCTAGAGGGACTGTGGAAGGAGAAATGTGACAGCCCTGCCCCCTTCACTGACTGCTGCTGTGTGTTTGTATTTATTTATTTATTTATTTATTTATTTATTTATTTATTTATTTTAAAAAACAACAGACCTACCTAAGCAAAGGTGAGTGCCTGAAACTTTGAAGATGGAAGTCTTTAGTAGTATGTGTGTTTGACATTCTAAGTACTAACCAAGTCAAGTTTTTAGCCAGGGGCAGGGGAAAAGCTAGCCCTCCGAGCAAGTTGGAGGATGATGGGAGAAGAAATTAAAGCTGCTTTATTCTTACACCCAAGATGCCTATTTGTTCAATTTACCTACTGCAGTCGTTTGAAAGGAAAGCTCTGATATTACCCCAGAGTAGTCAGCAGCAAAAGCTGTTCATTGTAAATGCAGCACTACCTCGTTGAAATATAATGCAAACTCTATATGTGATTTAAAATGTTCTGGCAGCCACATTTAAGACAGGAAAATAAGCAGGTGAAATAAATTTTAATAATATTTTTTACTCATCTAATATATCTAAAATATTATCAGTTAACATGTAATTAATATAAAAAATTTAATAAGATATTTACATCCTGGAACTGGAGAGCATTATGCTAAGTGAAATAAGCCAGTCAGAGAAAGATAAATACCACATGATCTCACTCATTTGTGGATTATAGAGAACAACATAGATTGATGAAAAAGGACAGACCCAAAGACTGAGAAACAGTGATCAGGCTATCAATCCCTAGAAGGAAAGTAGGGGAGGGTGGGGGTAAGGGGAAGAGATCAACAGAAGGACTTGTATACATGTATATAAGCCAAACCAATGGACATGGACAACGGGGGGATGGGAGCACGAGTTTGTGTGTGGGGGGGAGGTTGGGGGTTAAAGGGGGGGATGAGGACACATTTGTAATTCCTTAACTAATAATAATAAAAAAAAAAAAGAAAAAAAAAATAAAACAAAAAAAAAAAAAAAAAAAGATATTTACATCCTTTTTTAATTTTTGCATTTATTCTTTGAAACCAGGGTGTGTTTTACACTCCCATCACATTTCAGGTTGGGCTAGCCACACGTACAGTGCTCAATAGCCACATGAGACTAGTGGCTGCCAAATTTGACAGTGCAGTTGCAGGGTTTCTGCTGGAAGGGAAAACTATTCCAGGAAATGAGAGGACTCCATGCTTGAGGGATGAAGAAGTTGAGGCAGTGTCTCCAAAGTGAGAAGAAGATGATTTAAGATTCTGTTTTCACTTAAGTTGGGTGTGATGAGAAAACATCTGGAAGGATATTTGACAAAGCAGTAATGGGAGATGGAAGAGAGCTGCAAAGATTCCTGCATAGGCCATGATTCCACCGTCCATGTTGCCAGTGGAAACTGATCTAAACCAGCCAAGATGAAAGGAAATGGAAAGTCTGAACCAAGGAAGTAAAAATAAATTCAGCATAGTTTTCTGAAGTAATAACTATCATGTTAAGTATACATTGAAATGAGCACAATATGTCCCCAAGGGCGCTGTTACTGGTCTTTGCACAAACAAGCAGAGCTTGTCTGAAATAAAAAGTACCCTGTGATATGCTTAGCGTTATATATAGGGTAAGTGCTGCTATTGTTCTGGTTTGGCTGGTGAGAAAACTGAAACTTAGATAAAAGCCACCGAACAATCAGCTTCTTGCTGATAGAATGTTCTCATTGAGGGAAGCTTGGAAACCACTAGGTGCAAAAGTTTTCCTTCACGGATGAGAAATCTGCTGCTGGGAGAAGCAAGCTGCTTCAAACCACAGGCATAACCAGAGAGAGTTCTTCGGGTTCTAAGTCCAGTGCTTCTTCCCCTATATCAATCACATCATGACTTTAAGGGTACCAAGATGGAGCCCTGTTTCCTTAAAGAACCACCTATAGAGTAGAAATGATGATTAACTTTTTTTTTTTAAAGATGTAAAGCTTTTTATTGTATGGAGAGTAAAAGTTCTTCTTGGCTGTGAGTGATACCATGATCTATCATATGTAAGTCAAAGCCATGGATGAAGAATGGGGTGAGAGTGTAGGAGCAGGGTGCTATCAGTGTGGGCAGGAGAAATGGAGGTATGAGGGAAAGAAGGGAAGGTCAAAGGAATTGGAGGCCAAGAAAACTGACCATTTGTCAAGGGCATTGAGAAATTGGCACAGTGTTTATTTTGGTTGCTGGTAGGGGAGTCCTAGAAGAAAAATGGGTGGAATATTAATATAAGGAGTTAGTCTAAGGGTAAGTCAACAAGAAAAACAAAACAAAACAATTCAACAAAATGAATAGTATGGGATCAAAACTTAAATATCACAAATGTTTGGAATTATAGTTTTTTTTAATATATATTTTTTATTTTATTATTTTTTTATTTCTATTGTTTTCTTTATTGATTAAGGTATTAGATATGTGTCCTTTTCCCCCCATTGCTCCCCAACCCCCTCACTCACGTCCTCACCCCCTGGTCTCTGTGTCCATTGGTTAGACTTATATGCATGCATACAAGTCCTTTGGTTGATCTCACCCTCCCCTACCTTCCTTCTGAGGTTTGACGGTCTGATTGATGCTTCTTTGTCCCTGGATCTGTTTTTGTTCATCAGCTTGTGTTGTTCATTATATTCTACAAATGAGTGAGATCATGTGATAATTATCTTTCTCTGACTGGATTATTTCGCTTAGCATAATGCTCTCCAGGGCCATCCATGCTATTGCAAATGGTAAGAATTCCTTCTTTTTTACTGCAGCCTAGTATTCCATTGTGTAGATGTACCACAGTTTTTTAATCCACTCATCTGCTGATGGGTACTTAGGCTGTTTCCAGATCTTAGCTATGGTGAATTGTGTTGCTATGAACATAGGGGTGCATATATCCTTTCTGATTGGTGTTTCTGTTTTCTTGGAATATATTCCTAGAAGTGGGATCACTGGGTCAAATGGGAGTTCCATTTTTAGCTTTTTGAGGAAACTCCATACTGTTCTTCACAGTGGCTGCACCAGTCTGCATTCCCACCAGCAGTGCACGAGGGTTCCTTTTTCTCCGCATCCTCGCCAGCACTTGACCTTTACTGATTTGTTGATGATAGCCATTCTGACAGATGTGAGATGGTACCGCATTGTCGTTTTGATTTGCATCTCTCTGATGATTAGTGACTTTGAGCATGTTTTCATATGTCTCTTGGCCTTCCTTCTGTCTTCTTTCAAAAAGTATCTAAGTCCGTTGCCCATTTTTTGGTTGGGTTGTTTATCTTCCTTTTGTTAAGTTGTTTAAGTTCCCTGTAAATGTTGGAGATTAAACCCTTATCGGTGATAACATTGGCAAATATATTCTCCCACGCAGTGGGCTTTCTTGTTTTGTGGATGGTTTCTTTCGCTGTGCAGAAGCTTTTTATTTTGATATAGTTCCATTTGTTTATTTTCTCTTTAGTTTCCATTGGAATTGTAGTTTTTGAGTGTAAGGAATTCAAAGAGCTGGTAGACCAGAACCATCCTATAGTAATATAATGCAAAGCACATGTGTAACTTAAAATATTCTAGTAGCCACATTTAAAAAATCAAAAGAAATAGGTGAAGTTAATTTTTTTATATTTTATTAATTTTTTTACAGAGAGGAAGGGAGGGAGATAGAGAGTTAGAAACATTGATGAGAGCGAAACATCGATCAGCTGCCTCCTGCATACCCCCCACCGGGGATGTGCCCACAACCAAAGTACATGCCCTTGACCAGAATCAAACCTAGGACCCTTCAGTCCCCAGGCCGATGCTCTATCTACTGAGCCAAACTGGCTAGGGCAGGTGAAGTTAATTTTGATAACATATTATATTAAAACAATGTGTCTAAAACATTAATATTTCAACAAGTAATCCATATAAAAGTTCTAATGAGACATTTTACATTCTTTCCCTCATACTAAAGTATGTCTTCAAAATCTGGTGTGCATTTTGCACTTCCAGTTCATCTCAGTTCGGACTGGTCATATTTCAAGTACTCAACAGCCACATGTGGTTATTATATTGGACAGTGTAGCTTTAGACAGCTTCCTTTCGCATCGTCACATTTTGTCCTTTAATAAACTTTTAAAAATGGATGATTACTTTTTACAAAATTTCAAAACAAGCAAAACTAAAAAGTTTGTTGTTTAGAGATGTATAAGTGGGTGACAAAAGTAGAATAAAATGCAGGGGGTTGATTATCACAGAGGTAAGAATAATATGTAGTTCTTTTATTCCATGGAAAACACATGATAGAATGAGGGGAAAAAATAAGTAAGGGAGAAGAAAATTAAAATTGCCCCAAATCCCACCAAGTAGAGATGACTATGGTTATTTTTGAGGGTGGGAGGGAGGTCAACTTTATAAGAAGAGAAAAACCTGGACCTGAATGATTAGTGTGCATGGAAGCGTCTTGGGTGGAGCAGGGGACCGCCTGTGGCATCGTGGGCCTGGGTTATTGCCTGTTGAATGAAGTTTTCAAAGGCAGGCACCATAAGGCTGCTGACAAAAGGAAGCGAGTACATTTGAAACGTTTGAGGAAGGTAGACGATGTTGGACCCTTGGTGAAGTCTGATGATGTCCATTTCCTCAGGGGGACACCCTAAAAGATGAGGGAGCAATTAAGGACATTGACTCTGTTTTTCTCTTTAAGTCATGAGCTTAACCAATTTCCTGGAATTTTTAAAAGAATTTACTAGAAAAGCACACAGCAACCAGCCAATAATCTCACAAACCATTAGGTACTCCGGGTTTCTGGAAGGGCAGCTCTAAGTGCACGGTTGATGTCCAATTTGTGCTGTCATCTTGGAATGGGGAGAAAATTGGAGTGACAAGTTAGATTGCAAAACTGTTAAAAGCCAGAAAAATCCCGAGTGTCTAATCCATAAATGGAAACCTGTCAGATCCTTATGTCTTTATCTGACTTGGTTTGATGGTAATTCAAGCAAAGCTTCCCAGTTTTCAACCAGCCCTTAATGACAAAGAAAAGAAGCCATTCAGAGAAAAAGAGTCATTAGTTTAGTGTCTGAAGAGTAAATTTGGATAATATAACTTATTGAGTAGGAGAGAACATCTGAACAAAGAGATGGCATGTAGCTGCAAATGTGAAACCTGGCTAGTGAATTTGGAGGCGAAACCCCCTTGACTTAGGGCCATGATCTTCAATGACCTTGCTCTGGCCAATGGACTGGGATATGCAACCACAGATACAAAAACTCCCCTGCAAGATTAATGGGGACCTTATGTAGCACCCAGTTTCCTCTGTCTAGCCCACTCTGCTCAGTCATCAAAGGCTGTGCCTGCGTCATTGGTCTGTTAGGCTAAGAGAGCTGTCTCAAAGCTGGGGTTTCCAGGGCTTTCCTTTCTCTCTGCTGAGATCTGTGGACCCCCATGAAGTCTAAATGGCAGCTGGAGGTTGTTGGTTACATTAGGGGAAAGCCTCAGAGAAACACATAATGTGTAAAAGCCACTGCAGCATGGAAGCCTGCGGGTCCCCTCTGATTCCGGGCTCCAGCACTGTGGGAGCCCTGCTGTTATGCTATAAAAACAAGTGCAAACAGCAAGCCTGGGGACTCAGATGTGCATCGTCAACTTACAGCCGTCTTAGGAGCATGGGCTTTTGATATCTTGGGAAATGCTTCTAGCTGAGCAGTTTCAAGTGCTAACCCAGGTAGATGAGAGAGCTGTTTTCTCCTCCATTTATCTCATTGCAGCTTGATCATGTAGCTGGGAATTGTTAGATCCTCAGAAATTAGGCCTGCTCCATTGATCCTCCCCACCAGCCGTCCTGGCTTCTTTTATCGCTGCTCATGTGGATGGGCTGTAAAGACACACGCACTTGCTTGCTGGAAAGCTATTCACGGTTCCCCTAACACAAGTCAAAAAAGCAGATAGTGGTGACATCAAAAAGAGCATTGATGAGGGACTTGAATGACCTTGAAGTCCAGTCACTTCTCAGGGGTTCAGAGACTGGGATGAGCTAGCACTCATGGCTTTAAATTCAGGATCTGGGAAGTCTGCTCAGGATCTGGCCCTTTAAAGAAAAGTTTGCCTACCTTTGTTCTAGATGATGTCTAACGGTTAAACCACCTACAGGGTATTTCTATCCTTCTTTAAAAAATAAACTCAGAAAACATATCTGACTTGCCTGAAGGTGAGGATGCCAGGCCTGAATGGAACTTGCATGCTATCTATTACTAAAGTCCAAGTGCTTTTATTGCATCCCTCTGCCTTCTTAACCT
The DNA here is from genome assembly GCF_964212035.1 of Myotis nattereri. Classification (NCBI taxonomy): domain Eukaryota; kingdom Metazoa; phylum Chordata; class Mammalia; order Chiroptera; family Vespertilionidae; genus Myotis; species Myotis nattereri. The sequence goes on from NC_138087.1 coordinate 50,233,363, forward strand.
AGCAAGGTCATTGCCACAGGTGCCCCCAGGCCCTGCTGAGCCACCCCCAGCTCCTGAACCTCTGCTGAAATAGAAGCATGCCTTGCTTTGACATCTCTCCATGGCGTGTCTCTGCCCCTCTTCGCCTCACCTTCAAGTTCACAGTAACTGGCCAGCCCTTAAGAAGCTCACTCTACCCCTCTCTCCTGGTCTGCACAGTCATCACAACTAAGCAGTCAGAGCAAAAGATTTGGGAGAATGGCTCTAACATAATGGAAATCAATGTTAAAGCAAGATTTGCTCTCCAAAATTTACGGTATAGACAACTCTTTAGGAATGCATCTCTTGTAAAGCTAAGTACCCCTGTCTGATGAAAAAGGAAAACAGCCCTCACAATGGAATATTAGTGCCAACATTTCTCTGCATTTGCTTGGGGAGTCATCTTAGGTAATAGTATTTATAAGTCAAACTGTGTTGTTTTTGTGCACCACAAAAACAGCAGGAAGAAGTGCCTGAAATACATGAGAATTTATATTTGCTGGGAATTTCAAGTGATTGTGCGGTAGACACTGCTTGCGTTTGTTTTGCTCACACAGATGGCAAGAGATTGCATCTCTGGGAAAAACTTAAAAGGTAAACAGAATGCATGTGAAATTCATGAAATTCGGATTTGCATGTGATGACACACAAAAAGAGCAGAGCTGTGGCTGTGGTATTATTTGACTTAGCATTTAGCCCAACACAGGCATTTTTATAATGCAGTGCATGTGCTCTGCCTCCAGAAACTATCCTCCTGACCTACTCCTCCCAGGACAACTGAAATCAGTTGTGTTTATAAAGCCACGATGAAGCTCTGCTAACCACCCAAACCTTCTCCCGGCCTGACTTCACTCCCTTCTCTGACCATCAGGGGTTTGGAATGAGAGCCTGACTCCTGGGAGCTGGCAGAGGGCTGCAGGCACAGGAGGGACTGCTGGTGTCCCTGCCACCCTTGGTGTAGGCAGTGGGCACTTGGCTCTGAAGCTCAGAAATCTATTTTTATCTTGAGGGTCCTGAGTAAATTCGTAACCTCCTAAATCCAGAAGTTCACTACTACTTCATGAGAAGCAATATGATGGCTTAGAGAAAGCTTGGGCTTCAGAGGCTGAACACCTGGGTTTAAATCCTTCTGTTTATTAGCCAGAATCTGATCCCCTGTCCAGGCCTTAGAGCGAGGTAGGGATGTCGCTGCAGCAGGCCTAATAATGGTCCCCAAAGACTTTCAGGTCCTAATCCTTAGAACCCTGAGGATGTTCCCTTATGTGGGAAAATGGTCTGTACAGATATGATTATGTTAATGGGGAGATTATCTTGGATTGTCTGGGTGGACCCTATATGCAATCACAGTGTCCTTGTTAGTCAGACAGAGAAAGGAAGAGGCAAAGTGACAATAATGGGAGCAGAAGGAGAGTTGGAGATGCTGCTTTTCTGGCTTTGAAGGTGCAGGAAAGAACCATGAGCCAAGGACCCAGAGACTGCTGGCAGCCACCAAATGTTATTTGCAGGTAGAGAAACACATTTTCTTCTAGAACTCGAGGGAGGCTTCGTTAGGACAATGGCTCTGCTGCCTGAAGGAGCAAGTGGGGCAGGTGAGAAGCCCTGCTAGGGATTCAGATTCCTATATGGATGGTCTAGACCAGTGGTTTTCAACCTTCTGGCCCTTTAAATACAGTTCCTGATGTGGTGACCCAACCATAAAATTATTTTCGTAGCTACTTCATAACTGTAATGTTGCTACTGTTATGAATCATAATGTAAATATCTGATATATAGGATGGTCTTAGGCGACCCCTGTGAAAGGGTTTTTCGACCGCAAAAGGGGTCGCGACCCACAGGTTGAGAACCACTGGTCTAGACACATGGCCAATATTAAGACTGACTTACAGAGTTCTTGGGACATTGGAGACAGGTTACACTCTCTCTCTCTATCTCTCTCTCTCTCTTTCACACACACACACACACACACACACACACACACACACTCACACACACCCCACATCCCTCCTAGGACTGCTTCATATAGGAACTTCTACATTCCTGGGAATAGAGTCCCAGATAGCCATCAGCATAGTTAAAAACAATAGTCACCAAAGCAGTAATAATCACAACAAAAATGTCATGTTTCTACCTTCCAAGAAATGTAGGAATAAAGACCTTTGCAAGGAACTTCAAAGATTTACTCATGGGCTCAAAGCCTCTGGTCATCTGTTTGCATCCCTGGAGAGAAAGTAGCCCAAAGTCAGGAAGAATCAGGAAGACTGTCTTAGAACTTGGGGCTAGTCTAAGAGCAGCATGGTGTTTGAAGCCCAGTTGTCTCCTGGCCCAGTCTGGAAGTAGAAGCTGGAGGAAGGATGAGCTAGGATGAATGGCACCCTGCCTGCTGCTCTCCTATAGAATCAGAGTCAGTGTCACTTCTCCAGGGGTCAAGGGAGATCCATTGCAGCTGGTCTGGTGGTGCTTCTAGGTCTGACCTGGGACCGTGCCAACTGGTCCTCTGCCCAAGGATGAAAGAGTTGTTTATTCACAAGCAGTCTGAGCCCTGTTGTTAGGACAATGAGCTCTCCTCTTATCAGGCTAGACAGTGCTGAATCTGAGAACCGTTATGCTCCCCTTGGTGAGCTGAGCAAGTGAGGAAATCAGAGATGGCCTTTGTTGGTGGGAGAAGAAACTAAAATTCAGCAACCACTACTTTTGTCCTGACCCTGTGGCCTGAACTCACAGACGTCCTCTCCAGATTCAGTGACAGAGCAGAGAAAGGTCCCATCAATCCCCAGTTTGCAAGATGGTAGCAAGAAGGACAAAGGAGGGGCAGAGAATCCCAAGATAGTGGGTCCTAGATTTGGAGGGGACTTGGAAGAGGGCTTCAAGAAGAATGGGGGGGGGGGCTGTCCAGCAGCCAGGAAAGTGGGTGCCAGCCTTGGGCACCCTCCCTTAGAAGGTCTTAGGCTAGAAGGCCTTCCCTTGGGGGGTTCCAAAGTAATAGCAAGTTCAATAAAATTCCAATGTTTGTTCTTCACACTGGGATATCTGCTAAATTCTTCAGTAAAGAACACCGATGCTTGTACATGATTGATCCAGATAAGATGGGTGAAGCTGAGGGAAGGGAAAGCAATGACATCCCATTATCTATAGAGTTCTGACTGGACAGGGCTGGAGATGGGAACTTCGCAGGCCAGGAGAAGCAGATACTGAATTCTCTGAATATTACTCTGGCTTGGTAAGGTACAAAGGTGCAGGACTATCATATGCCAGCTGCTACCATTTCACTGAAAATACTACAACATACTAAGCACAACTCCATGCTTGGCCAGGAGGCCATACTCTGTAGTGGTTAAGCCCACTGACTCTGAATTCAGGTGGCCCGAGTATGGAGCTGGTTCCTCTACTTAATACATGTGGGACTGTTGGCACAATCTTGCCATGACTCAGTTTCCTCACTTATGAAGTGGTGCTACTCATCATGTCACTAGGAGGATTGAGATAATGCATGTAAAGGATATGGCCCGGAACTTGACTGTATTAATTTTCCTTTGGCTGCTGTAACAGATCACCACAAACTTGGCTTAAAATAACAGAAACTTATTATCTTACAGTTTTGAAGGTCAGGAGTCTGAAATGGGTCTCACTGATCTAAAATCAAGATACCAGGAGGGCTACAATTTTTCTGGAGGCTCTAGAAGAGAATTCATGTCCTTGTCTTTTGCAGATTCCAGAGGTCACCTGAATGCCTTGACTTGTGGCCCCTCCCTCCATCTTCAAAGCCAGCATGTCTCTATGATTCTGACACTACTGACTGCATTTATCACTTATAAGGACTCTTTTGATTACATTGGGCCCATCCAGATAATTAAGGATAATCTCTCCATTCAGGATCCTTAATTTAATCACATCTTCAGAGTCCCTTTTGCCATGTAAAGGAACATATTCACAGGTTCTGGGAATTAAGATGGGGATGCTTTTCGGGGGAGGGCTTTACTATGTGACCAGCACCTTGGCTTAAGTTGAAAACTTAATATATCTTGGCCACCATACTTTTTATTATACCTCAACCAAATGTAAAATAATAAATGGAGGAAGAATGCTTTCTCCTTTGACCTGGATACCACCAAACTTAAGGATAATAATATACCACAGAAACAGTGGAAATGGTGCTACGTTGGGGTTGCTGGTCTCCGGCAGAGGTGTGCATGGTGCCTCCTATGGGAAGGAGGGGGCAGAAGTAGTTAATCTGTGATAGAAACAGTGAAACCTAGTGGGTGTGCAAGAGATGGCTGCACTCAGCAGAAGTATTGATACCTAGCAGAACCGAACCATGATGCCTGGGAGGCAGCTTGATGGTAGACTCCAGAAGCAATGGGAAAGTGTGGTGCCCTTGTCTTCTCATAACTTTACAGGCTTTTATTGTCACACTAGAGGCCTGGTGCACGAATTTGTGCACCAGTAGGGTCCCTCGGCCTGACCTGTGGGATTGGGCCGAAACTGGGCTCTCTGACATCCCCCGAGGGGTCCCATATTGCGAGAGGGCAGAGGCCATGCTGAGGGCCCCCGCTGGTGCATGATTGGGGCCGGGGAGGGACAAGGGAGGTTGGTCAGCCAGGGAGGAACTGTGGGAGGGCTCCAGGGCGTGTCCTGCCCATCTCACTAAGTCCTGATCAGCCAGACCCCAGCAGCAAGCTAACCTACTGGTTGGAGCGTCTGCCCCCTGGTGGTTAGTCACCATCATAGTGACTGGTTGACCAGTTGACTGTCTGCCCCCTGCTGGTCAGTGGACATCATAGCAAGCGGTTGAGTGGCCTTAGCATATCATTAGCATATTACACTTTGATTGGTTGAACGGCTGACCAGCTGACAGGGCATTTAGAATATTAAGCTTTTATTATATAGGATAACTACAGGCCCAGTGCATGAAATCCATGTACTGAGTTGGGGATCCCTCAGCCCGGCCTGCACCCTCTTCAATCCAGGATCCCTCTCGCAATCCAGAACCACTGGTTCCTAAGTGCTCACCTTCCTGCCTGCCTGATGCCCCTAACTGCTCCCCTGCCAGCCTGATGGCCCTAACTGCTCTCCCCTCCTGGCCTGATTGTCCTAACTGCCTATCTGCTCTCCCCTCCTGGCCTGATCCCCCTAACTGCCTATCTGCTCTCCCTTGCTCTCCATGCCCTTCAGACCCCTGGCACAGGCATGCTGAGAGCTCTCCACCACGGCCCTGCCCCCGTCTTGATTGGTTGTTATGTGATGGCGTCCTGGACAATTGGCATATTCCTCTATTATTAGTATAGATTAGAGCAAGAGAGGAAGAAAATGGCAATTGCTATGTGGTGAATGCCCAGACTTGTTGTCAAATGTGTGTTTAACCCCACGGGGCATGCCAGAGATAATGTGAAAGCCTTTGTAGGGGCTGGAGTTGCTGCAGCAGCAGGTAGGGCAAGAGCAGATTAAATGCAGATTCTTACTTTTAATATGTGTATTGAACATGTATTTTTACTCAGATGCTTTGACACCTTGAAGCTTTGCTGACACTGAAAGAGACTGCCCCTCTCAGGGTTAGCTAATTCCCAGAGATAGCAAACAACTCATCTGGGAGAATGCCTTTTCTATGCACACTAACCAATCTGAAGCCCAGACTCCCATCACCTTCTTTATCAGACTCTCAAATATCAACTATCCCCCTGCCCTAATTATCCCAGGGCCAGGTACTAGCAACTCAGGACACGCCCTATACTCCAGAGCTCACTGAAAGTATTCTTGCCCTTCCCCACTCCTTCCTGCCCATGGAAGCCACACTAAAGGCTCTTACTATCTCCTCAAACTCCGTTCTTCCTCTTGACTGATCCTAATATTTCCCCATGTGGCCCTGTGTGGTATGGCATGCCCCCTGCTCGTGGGAACTGTAAGTAGCAAGCTGTCTTTTCAATGATGGTCATCTCCTAATATGTTGGCCTCACAATACCTTAATAATAATAAAACCCACATTTAAAAACAATATGTGCCCATATTTATCCCTGGATTTTTGTGGCTGAGGAAGACCAGGTTATATAAGCCAAGTTCCTAGCCCAGCACCAAACACCTTGAAGGGCTCTGGAAGTGCCTGACCTCATTCCTCCCTTTCTCTCCCTTTCCTTGACTGTGACCTCACTGACTTGCTCTAGATGCTCTCATCTTTCCCAGCAGCCTCATTGCTTACACCTTGCAGTTTATGCTGGCATTGTTCCTCTTCCCAGAGAGCTGCCTAAGCACTCCTCTCCTCTTGCTGTTCCACTTTGAGAGGCTGAGGGTGAGGCCACAGTGTGGCCAGTGCATCAGCCTTTGCATTGCTCAGGCAGTGCTGTCAGAGCCTGAGCTCACACTCACAGGCAGCGATCTGTCGATACCCTGATTCCGGAAGCTGTGTGTCCCTCCTCTTGAACTGGGTCCAGACATTGCCCAGGTTAACTCTTACAGGCTAATTCACAGCTCCTTAACTGGGCTGGCTCTGTAGTGGATTATATAATTTTCTTATTTTGGTTATCTCTTCCAACTCCACCTCCCCATGTCTTTGTGCAGTCTAGAACTTACTTTTTAGGTTGGTAACTCCTCATTAGCACCCACCCCCACCCCCAAAAAATGCTATGGGGAGAAAATTGTCTTAGTTAGTTTCCCCTAAAAGAAGAGCCAGAGACAGATAGTTTATGTGGAAGTGATTCTTAGAAGCTGGAGTGTGGGAGTGGGGAGTAAAATGCAGGAGAAAGAAACAACAGAGAACGTGCCATTGTGGGCAACTGATGCTCAGTTCCTGGGGACCGCTGAGGAATTGGGTAGAAGGCACCTCAGAATTGTCCTGAATGCCAGCAGCCTGAGACATTTACCCACCAACTCCTGTGATTGAGTGGCAAAGGGTTGCCCTGGGATGTTAACTCCTCCCTGCTTCTGGGATAAGCCTGAGTGTAGGCTGAGTGGTCCTCCAGGGCTAGAAGAGCGGCTGCTGGCAGAAGAGCAGGAGGCCCTTGAGATGGGACTCAGAATGGAAAGATGGCACCACATCCACCTCAGGTGTGCTAAAATCAAGAAGGCTCATAAAAAGTGTCTCATGGAGGGTGAAATTGAAATCAGTCAGCAGTAGCTTTAGAGAGAGATTTTTGCATATAGGAGTTTAAAGTTGATGACCTAAATTGATGGTTCCAAAATTATCTGTAGATCTTATCTGCCTGTGTTCTTCTTCTTCCTCTTCCTATGTCCAAGGACTTGACCTGTTTACTACTGATGATTCAGTTAGGATGGATGATTAACATTTTATTGGTTACTTAGACTCCCTCTGCCTAGATACCCTTGCATTGTTATTATTCCTTCTCTAATTTGATCAATCAATTAATTAACACATTCATCCCCAAAATGAAAGATACAAAGGCATGTGATTTCCCTCTTCAGAGCAGAACTTTTCTCCCTTCAGAGCAGGTCCTGGCCATACTTCATTGTCTCAGAGAAGATTTCCCTTAGGGCTGAAAGCAGTGGAAGCCAGCAAGGATTTCTAGCTTTTGCTGTCCAGAAGCCTGAGCCCTTGGGATGTTAGAGGTTAGCGTGCTTGCAGAGGAGGCAAAAAGGTGAACTTGGTGAGTTAGACAGTATGTCTTGGAGAAACCCTCCCTCCCTCAGAAGAGAAGGAGATGGCCCTTGGCTAGAGGGAGGAAGAGGTGAGAAAGAGAGAGCCCCAGAAGTAGTGGGGATCCAGATCCTGCTCTCTGCAAGGTCTCCCAGGATGTGATACCTATCCAGAGTGAAATGGTTAGGGGATACATCTGATTCCAATGTCTCAAGCCTGGAGCAGAAGTGCCAGAAGAGGCTGTAAGCAGGGACAGTGGATATCTTAGCTGCAACCAGTGCAGACAGGTGGTGGAGCCCCCTATTCCTAATGCCTTGACAGAGTGTAAGATCTTGTTTTGTTGGCATGACCTTCAGGAAGGGGGAAGGAAAACTAAGGAAGGACTGAGAGTACGTTTCCTGCCACCCTGGAGAAGCGGGGTGGGGCTTAAACTTGATATTATATTGATTTATTCAAAACAAGTTTTTGGACTTAGATGCATACCCACTACACATTTATTGAGTGGTTGCTACGTATCAGGTATCATGTTTAGCATTGAAAATGAATAAATATGACTAAGACATAGCTCCTTGCTTCCAAGGTGCACCCATCCAGTCAAAGAAGCAGACATATCAGATGATGATTCAAATGTATGTGTAATGTATATGTATAATAATAGGTGCCTACAGGTATTATGGAGACCAAGGAGGGGGGTGGAGAAGAGAGTCAAATAACCCAAAATTTAGCAGCTTAAAATGAAACCTATATTTATTATCTCCCAGTTTTTGTGGGTCAGGACTCAAGGCACAGCTGAGCCAGAGACTCTGTTTCAGGACATCACCCTGTGCAAAACACAATAATACAATTTCCATGGTTCATGGTGAGACTACAGTTAAGAAAAAGAATGCCCCTATAATGCATGATCTCTGCAGCCTAGCTTGATTAATATGCTGGCTCATTTTTTCCTTTCACTCTACCACCAGAAACTGTACTTCAATGTCACTTTTTGCTTTGGAAGGAGGTAAACTTTTATTGAAATGCATGACTCTGACCTTGGGGACTGCATTACCATTAATTTCTCCTTTTCACGAGTTTTTAAATGTTTCCATCTGAACAGTAATCATGTGAACATGATGTTGACACTTTCCCAAGAAGTGGCCAATACCAACAATAGCTCAGAAATGTAGATTTTGACAAGGCTGGATTTAACAATTTACACATTTTGCGAAACTGTTGGAATTTCCAAGTGAAGCATTGCAACCAAGAGGTCCCAGTCTCCTGGATTTACCTGAAGCTTATATGACCTCTCTGGCTTACTGATTTCAAAGGGACTCAACAATCTCACAGATTGTTATCTTCTCAGCATCTTTCAATTAATATGCCCCTAAGTGAGCGCTGGAATCCAGGGATCCCAGTAAGATTCAATGTGATGTGTAATCTGGGCTTGATTACCCTATTAATTTTATACAGTGTTCAAGAGAAGAGTGTGGGGTCATGCTCTTCTAAGGCTGTTTACTTTGGAATTTCCCTGAAGCATCTGTGTATTTTACGCTCCTAGAAGTTGCTATGCTTGTGTTGAAAGTTGCATTCTGAAATAGGACCTTAAATCACATTCCCAGTTCCTCTATTATAACTGCCCTAATCAAATTTTCTATTGAAAATTTGCAGGAAATTATCCATTATCTACATTTTGAAATTCATTGCCATCAATTTGCATAGAACATTCTCTCATGATTATTTCAGTCTCGTCAGTATCTGTGGTTATGTCTCACTTCTCATTCCTGATTTAAATGTGTTTTCGCCCCCTCCCCCCTTCCTAATAAGGCTTACAAGGGCTTATCTTTTTTATTGCTCTTTTCAAATAATGAGACTTTGGTTTTACTGTATTTATCTTTTTTCCTTTCCTTTATGTTTTCTATCTCTTCCTAGTGCTAGTTAACTGAATTTCTCTTTTTTCTAATTTATTAAGATGAACCCTAATTATCTTTAATTTTGGCTTTTGAAGCCATTTAAAACTATAATTTTTTTTAAAGTACAGCTTTTGCTGTGTTCCACAGAGTTTGTTATAAAGTAGCCTCATTTTAATGGCCTTCTAGATCATTTGAAATTTCAGTTTTAATTCATCTTTGATACAAAGATTGGATGGGAATGTTCCTTAATTTACAGGTAGTTGATATTGTTATTATTTTTAATATTATTATTAAGCTTATGAATGAGCATGTGACCTCTAAAGCTCTTTCCTTTTAAAATTTATAAAGGTTTTCCTTATGACCAAATATTTGATTTATTTTGGACATACAAGGAAACATATTTTTCTATTCAGGGATCTAAATTTTTATACATATACTAGAGGCTCGGTGCACAAAAATTTGTGCACTCGGGGGGGAGGGGGGTCCCTCAGCCCGGCCTGTGCTCTCTCACAGTCTGGGACCCCTCGGGAGATAACAACCTGCTGGCTTAGGCCTGCTCCCAGGTGGCAGAGGGCAGGCCCAATTCCTAGGTGCAGCCCCTGGTTGGGCTCAGAGCAAGGCCGATGGGGGAGTTGGGGCGCCACCCCCTGTCATGCACAGAGCAGGGCAGATTGGGAGGTTGTGATGCCACCCTCAGTCATGCTCAAGGTAGGGCCGATTGGGGGGTTGGGGCACCGCCCCCTGTCACACTCAAGGCAGGGTTGATGGGGAGGTTGCGGCGCCACCCCCTGTCACGCACAGAGCAGGGTCGATCAGGGGGCTGGGGAGCTGCCCCCTGTCACTCACAGAGCAGGGCCCATCAGGGGGGTGGGGAGCTCCCCCCTGTCACGCACAGAGCAGGGCCGATCAGGGGGTTGAGGAGCTCCCCCCTGTCACTCACAGAGTAGGGCCAATAGGGGAGTTGGGGCACTGCTCCCGATCAGGGGGTTGGGGTGCTGCACCCTGTCACACTCAGGTCAGGGCCAATGGGGAGGTTATGGCTCTACCCTGTCACACACAGAGCAGGGCCCATGGGGGGGGGGCGTTGGGGTGCTGCATCCTGCCACACACAGAGCAGGGCCGATCAGGGGGTTGGGGCGCCTTCCCCTGTCACAAACAGAGCAGGGCAGATAGGGAGGTTGTGGCCCCGCCCCCTGTCACACACAGAGCCACAGGGTGATCAGGGGGTTTGGGTGCTGCCCCCTGTCACGCTGATCCCGGTGCCAGGAGACCTCGCAGCTCCACTGATCCCGGTGCTGGGAGACATATTACCCTTTTACTCTATAGGATAGAGGCCTGGTGCATGGGTCGGGGCCGGCTGGTTTGCCCTGAAGGGTGTCCTGGATCAGGGTGGGGGTCCCGCTTGGGTGCCTGGCCAGCCTGGGTGAGGGGATGATGGCTGTTTGCAGCTGGTCACACACCCTTCAGGGTGGGGGTCCCCACTGGGGTGCCTGGCCAGTCTGGGTGAGGGGCTGAGGACTGTTTTCAGGCTGGCTGGTGACTGAAGCTCCCAACAGCTCCTTTTTTTCTTTTCTTTTTTTTTTTTTTAATTCTGGGCCAGATTTAGCTCTGAGGCTTGGCTCCAGCTCTGAGGCCTCGGCTGCTGAAAGCAGGTATCTGATTTGTTTGGGTTCTATAATCAAAACACTGTTTCAACTCCAGCTCTGAGATCCCGGCTGGCTGAAAGCAGGTTTCTGGGGTTTTGTTTAGCTTCTATATTTGTAACAATGTTTCAAACTGCAAGCTCAGAGGCCAGCAGCAGCAGGTGGGGAACGTTGGCTTCCTCCGTCACTGAAGCAAGCAAGCCTCATGTTCGCTTCAAGCTGCCTGGCTGCCGGCCGCCATCTTGGTTGCCAGTTAATTTGCATATCGCCCTGATTAGCCAATGGGATGGGTAGTGGAGGTACGGCTAATTACCATGTTTCTCTTTTATTAGATAGGATGTAGTAATTATTCTTTGTTCTCACTCATTTTTTGCCTTCAAGATTTGCCCTTATGGGGGTGAATTAAAGTATCACAATATTTGCATTTCTGATCAATTTTTTACTTATATGGCTAGCAACTATGTTGTATGCAGTCTGAAAAACTTCAAAAAATAACTTATATTAAACAAGTCCATGAGTTTATTATAATCCAAGATGCCTGGCAGAAGCAAATGTCAATCTCTAACATAGCTTCAACCTGGGCCTCCAAGAATTCACATATATAAATCCAAGGAACTTGAGCCCAAGGAAACAAAGTATTGTGAATAAAAGTGGTAAGCAAGATTATTGGACACAAGAGATAAAGTAAATGTATTTAATATTCACAAATATATTCTGTGTTCCTTGAGTGTTAGATACTATTGTAGGCACTGAAGGTACAATAATAAAAAGAATCCAGGAGAAAATAGCTCTGCCTTTAAACATTTACATTCAAATGAGATATACCAACTATATAGTCTTTGAAGGTAAAATGTACTGCAAGGATAAAGAAAGCTGGGGGTGGGTATAAAGATTATGTGTGAGAAGGTGATATTTGAACAAACACTTCAAGGAAGTGAAGAACTAAGTTGTGCATTTCTTTGAATCAGGTGTAAACATTCTACAGAGGGGCCAGTCAGAGCACAGGTGGGAGTATGCTTGGCATAGAAGGGAAATCAGGATGACTGAGGAAGAGTCAAGTAGGGGAAGTAAATATAAGATCAGAGAGCTTAAAAAGAAATTAAAAAAGTGGATTGAACTACGAGTATGGAAAAAGCTTCTATTAAAATCACTAAGCTGATATTAAAATCAGCCAAATGAACTGCCAAGAATAAAACATTACAGTTGATATTGAAAAGGCATTGGATGATCTAAATATCAGATAAGACACAGATGAAGAGAGAATAAGTGAACTAAGAAATAGAGATGAAGGAATTCTATAGAATATAGCAAAAAAAAAAAGACAAAGGGATAAAAAAATATGAAACAGGTTTAACGTACAGGGTGAAGCAAAAATAGGTTTACAGTTGTGAGTACAGAAACACAGAGTTTATTCTTATATTATTATTTATTAATTATATTATTTTCTATATGAACAACTATAAACCTAGTTTTGCTCCACCCTATATGTTTAATGGGAATTCAAGAAGGATAAAGAGTGAATGAGGGAGAAGCAACATTCAAAGCCAAAAATGGCTTACAATTTCAAGAACTTAAAAACACCAATTCTTAGTTTCAGGAAGCCCTATAAACCCCAAATGGGATAAATAAAGAAAAATACTTATCTAGAAACAACATAGTGAAATGGTAGGACACACACACACACAGAAAATAAAAGAAAAAGAAAAAAGAATGTAGAGAGAAGAGACAAATCATTTACAAAAGAATGACAATTGGACATATAATAGTGTCAATGGAAGTCAAAAGATCATAAAATAATACTTGTAGTGTTAAGTCTATATCTTGGGAATATGTATTCACTATATTCTATATTTAATGAAATTGTCTTTTGAAGTTAAAGTTATTTTCAAGCAAACAAACACTGTGTTTATCTGTAAAGGAAGTTTGGATATTTCCATAATGGAAAATGATAATGTTCCCAGGTGGAAGGTCTGTGATGCAGGAAGGAAAAGAAAACATATAAACTGGTAAATATAAGTCAATATAAACAAATAATGATTGGGTAAAACACTGATAATGATGTCTGATCTGTGGAGTAAGATAATAAAACATAGACACTGATGGCATGTAAGTCACACTGAGGTTGACAGAAATGGTAGATATGCATGACTTATGTTGGAGACAGTTAGTGTGGATAATAAATATTGGGAATCAAATATAAAACTTGTGTCATGCTAGGAGAGCCAGGGACCCCCACCCCAGCTCCCTCAAAGCTTGGTATATATTTCTCAATAGCTATATAAGAAAACAATAGCAAGCAATTATTTATTAACATCTACCATGTGCCAAAACGTTGAAGAAACAACTGATTCTATCAGCTAGGGTTCTTGTTCAAGCAACAGAAAACTCAAATGGTGTAAACCATAAGGGAATTTGCTGTCCCATGTAACTAAAGTTGTGAGAGTGGGGGGAGGGGTTGGTTTATTCTCAAGGCTCATGCCATCATCAAGGCTGCGGCTCGGTTTCTCTGTGGTTCTCTCGGTTTTGCCCTCCTTGGGTGGTTGCTTCACCCCCAGGCTCGCAGCCCAAGTTCTCGGCCATCAGTTCTAGGGCCATGTTTCCTCATCCACAGCTTCTCTTTCCTCCGATGGCAGAATAGCCCTATTAGGACACCGGGTCTCCTCCCTGAGCCAGTCACTATGATGAGGGTGATACATGCTCTGTCTGACCATCCCTGAACCAGCCTCCATGGTAGAGGGGGCTTAGGCAGAACCATTGGAAACCTGAGCTTGGGGCCTGGGTAGAGACAACCCCTCCCAGTCCCTATGGTTTCTCCACAGAGGGTGGGTAAGTGCTGGGGAATTGACCGTGATACCCACCTTGCCACAGACTCTGGGTTGAGGGAGACTGTGGCTTATGAGGGCTCATCACTTAAGGCTGATTTAAAAAACTGTGGCACTGTGGTCACCAAACACTGGTAATGTCTCCTCTGGGTCCCTGGCTCCAAATCCCAATGTGTGGTTCCAGGCCTGGTGTAGTTCCAGAATCCTCCCAGCATCCCTGCCCCTTAATCTTCCCTCTGCTTCTCCAGCTGAGGTGTGGCAACAGCTGCCTGTGGGTGCCAATCTCTGGGTGCACCACTGTCTCCCATTGGCTTCTAGAATTTCTGTCCACTTCCATCCCCTGTGTCACCAATTCTCAGCACTGAATCCCCTTTGGTTCAAATACATAGAGGGGTTTCTCTTTTCCAGGTTGTTCCTAACCCACACCTTGGATTATTAATATTATTATTTTTAAGCTTAGTGTGGCCTGGAGAAGCAAGGGTTACATGTTGAATCAAATTAAGCTGAGACCTCCAGGGTGTTACTGACCCAACCTCTACACTTCAGTGAGCAACTCTCTGTTCAAAATGAAAATACATCTTTGCCCCCATCTCTGGAGTTGGGGGTTGAGGGGATGGTGTCCTTGGGGAAGAAGTATTGTGATTGTCAACAGCAGTAATGACAACTGATAGAACGGTTAGGTCTGATTTACAAGCAATGCTGGATTTGCATTAGTGTGGTAGGTTTAAAATAACATCCATGCATTAGATGATATTCAGATTTAATGGAAAAATAATGACTGCATTAAATCAGGTTTATTGTTATGGAGGGTTTTAATTTGGCAGGACCACTTTCCTTTTGTGATCTAGAAAGGGCTCAGTTGAGGAAGGTGGGGCTTTCATGCTGGTTCCTGACCTATATCTATTCTGCACGCACCCAAAAGTGATTGCACCTTTTAAACAGGTTAACCCTCTTTTCTGTCTCCCCCTGCCCCTCAGAAGATGGTTTTCACTTCTTAAAACCTTACAGATTAATTTAAAAGTAATAAAAATTAAACAGAAGTTATTGTTCTTCCTTGCTTTATGAAATGGAGTTTCCATTGTGGGTTGTTTTTTTTTTAAAGAGGAAATGCATCATTAAAGTTGTTGCATTATTTATCAGAGAAGCTAATGAAATCATAACTGCAGTAACTGAATCCACGCAGCACAGCGCTGGTTCGAAACACTGCCTGTGAAACCCCAGTTCGTCGCCCTGGGACCAGGGCCTTCTATACTTCAGCTCGTGAAACCCAAATCATTGCAGTGTTTGCATTAGGCCTCAAAATTCTTGACTCTCACCAAGGTAAGACAATCACAGTTATGGGCTGGTGAGGAAATTTGGTCAGAGGCAGGAGCAATGGATTTTAATGTCATCTCTAAAGATTTTTAAAAAGATTGCCTCTCACCCTGCTGGTCGCTTGCAGCCGTGTTACCTGTGAATGTATTACTCCTTCCACCTGCCAAGGACAGCTGTGATCACAGGGATAGAAGCTGTAACAGTGGAGACAGAAGAAACTATGGTAAATACATGGGGCAGTCTTTAATTTTACAAAGTCAAAGCTAAGGATGGATGTAAGTGACTTGCCAAGCGATGGACAAAAAGCCAGATCCTTCCTGGTTACCACGTGGCCTGCCTTGGGGCCTGGGCTTGGAGGGTCTGAAAAGGTTTGGGAGTCGCAGGGCTAGAGAGAATCTGAAAAGGCGATCTGTTCCTGGGCCAGCAGCCAGCCCACCTTCTTTGTCTTCCATGCCAACGCCTCACTGCCTCTGCTGGCCTCCCCACGCAGGTCCCTGTATCTGTGGTTGCCTCTTTCCTTGACCCACTGTCTCTTTTCCCGACATCTCTGCAAGTTGAGGATCATGACATCTGGCAGGGAGGCTTTTATGGGCATGGGTAGAAACCCCAAGAATTTGGGAAGGCCCCTAATGTGAGTGCGAGAGGGTTCTCCAGCATCCCTGAGGCTGTCAGTCACTTTGGCTGGGGAGTGGGGGAGTCTCAGTGCTCCCCATTTAGCAACCTGATGGCTTTATAGAGGCGACAGAAACAAATTCTAGCCACTGACATTTCTTCATTCCATCTGGCATGACCAGAATAGTAGACTACAACACACCCAACCCTACGTAGTCTGTGGCCTTCGTTTAGTCCATTCTTAGATCTCTGTATCCTCCTCCAGTCGATCATTGACCATGGGGATTGTACACCTAGCAACCTCACCCTGTCTCCTCTCACATTTTCTGGGTAAGAATGTCCTATGGTCCTGAGGTGGATACGTGACTCTGGCTGGACTAAGGAGGATCTTACTAGGTCATGCGGCCTTAGGGCTCATTTTAGGGTTTGTCCCTCTCCAGGTGATTAATGAACTGTAGGGATGACATTTGAGAGCTGTTGGAGACCTTGTCTAGAGAGTCTTAAAAAAGGGGGGGGCGGGGAATGAAGCTGCTGTGTAGACATAGAGCTGGGCGATGGTCGGAGTGTGCTTGTTTCCCTCTGTTCCTGAGGCCCAGCTGCAAACACCTGCCCTGAGTGCAGCCAGGGTGCAGCTTTTCCTGGATTCTGAATTAAGGCTCAATACATTTCCTTTCAGGCTCTAGAGCTAACTGAGTTTCTGTCACTGCAGCCACAAAGGGCCCTGACTTGTACACCTCCATCTGTTCGTTGATCGCTTCATTCATTCAGGGATGTAAGCACACAGTCAGAAATGCTTGTAATTACTCACTAAGTGTCACCCGTTTATGGGCACTCCATTACTTATTTTGCTCATATTGTTCACCCACCCCTTCATATTTTCCTCTTTATAGTTTTTGCCCATGTTAGATAGACGGGGGAAAAAAAATTTAATAGCTATTTTAGTTTAAATAGATTGGCAAGAAGGACTGGTTCTGGGGTATGAGATTATGACACAACAGCCCTTAGGATGCAGGACTCTGCTGTGGCTTTGTGAACATGCGACGAAGCAATCCATCACTGAGCTCTGTAGCATATTTATTATTTGCTGCAAGCTACCAAGAAAAGAGAAGACATACTCCTTATTTGAGGTTCTTACAACGAGGCAAGTGGGAAAACAGCAAGATAAATGTGAAGTACTTACAAATAAGGAAGGGAGACCTATGTCAGGGGAAGCAACTGGGACAGCTTAACACTGAGGGAATGCTGGCCTGCTCTTGCTAAGATCAATTTGCACTTTTATAGCACTTCTCATTCAGAGATCTCAGGTAGATGATAAATACTAGCATAGCATGGCTCGCCATCCCTGTGGTACCAGAGATTTAGAATAGGGAATAACCAGGGGCCAGAAAGGATGAAAAACATACTTCACAGATATTCCTGGAGGAGTTAGGTAAGTAGAATTAATTACCTGACCTGGAATTGGGCCAGAATACCAGAAATGGGTGAGTTATCAGACTTTTGTTCCAGGTGATGATAATATCTCTCTGTCAACTCCAATACAAGGTATGTATTGAAGTTAGTTTCATCACCCACCTCACCACGTATATTTCTTATACTATGCTGCATGAAAATGTTTTACTTGTGAATTTCTCAGTCACTATTTCCAAGCTAGAGGCTTCCTGCAAAGCCCGCATCCAGTCCAGCTCTCCCAAACCATCTGTAGCCATCTCTGCGCATGCCTCCTCCCACCTGACCTTTCTCTCTGGCGCTGCCCCCGCGCCTGCATAAGTGATGAGCAAGGGAATTGGTCCCCGTTGGGACTTTAGAGAAGACAGATGATGCCGCATTCTTCTTTGTGCTCTTCCCATTTCCTTTCTTCATTTCCGACTTGGACTTCTCATAACTTTTCCAGGTGCTGCCTTGTCCTACAACCTCTTTCCCCGTCCCTCTCCTTTTCCCAGTTCCACAATCTCTGAAGACTGAAAAGTTTAGGTGGATCAGAAAGGCTAGTTCTGATTGGATTGCACTCAGACCTAGGTCCTTTCCATAAATCTATTAGTAAGTAAAATGGGTACAAACTTCACAATTCTCAAGTTCAGATGTGTAGAGTAGTTTGTTTAGGTAATAAAATTTTATTTCTGGCTTTGAGCTTCCACTTGTCTTAATACAGAAAATAGGATCTTGTTACTTATTGGTAAACTCAGTCAACTTTCACCATTTCTCAGTCACTTCAGGTGAAACATTTTGCTATATTTGGGACTTTCCCCCTCTTTTATAAAAACTTCATTGCCCCTCAGGTTAGTGTTAAGCGTTAGGAAGGGGGCTGTTTACATCAATGTGATTTGCCTGTTCCTTGTCCTCTATCTGATGATGCTCTTATTGACATCCCTGGAGATGTGTATTGTGTTACCTGGCTGTTAGAATTGGCCACTTCATCCTGGTGTCCCACAGAGCTGTAGCCTTGTGCCTATCAGATCTGTAATGGGTGGTTGAAAGGGAAAAGACTCCAGTTCTGAATCATAGATCTACTTTCTAATTCTCTTTTTAAAATACCTGAACTCCTAGCTTTTGAGTTTTACACTTAAGAATTATGTCTTCGTTCTGTTTTCTTTCTGACCCTCTAAACCCTTCTTTCACCATGCCTGTCAGGTATATATTTGCAGCCCAGGGAGAGATGTTAAAGGGGAAAGAACATCTGAGTTAATATCTTAAAGTATTATCTCTCTAAATAGGATGAATTCTTCGGTCACATATATTTTGAATGCAAAGTAAAAAGACTAAGAACTTGCTAGAATTCTTTTGTTTTAGTCAAAATTTTTTTTAAAAGGCACAGTATAAACTTCCCGTTTTCTTTTTTATTAACCAAGTATTTTAAAAAATTGTTGCTAGTATTACAGATGTCCCCCCTTTTGCTCCATTTTGCCCCCTTCCACCCAGCCCCACCTCATCCCAGTTACCATACAACCCCTTAGGTTAATCTCTTCCCATACCTCAGTCCCCCTCATCTCTTTCGTTTGGGGGGACAGGTGGATAAACTGATGTTACCAAATAGATATTGATGAGTTATGCTCAGAAACCAAGGTTTGCCTTGGTAACAAGGAGAAAATCCCATTTTGTCCATTAGCAGTCCATTATCGCATGTGAAATACCAGATCAAGATGACAAAATTAACAATATCGAAAGTTATCAGATTTGATGATGGGGTAAGTAGAATTTGAAACAGAGATTCAGAAGTCATCCACACTAGGGAGAAATATGTCATTTACCATCATGATATGATATTATTAGGGAATATATGCAAGTGCTTTCAGCAAACAAGAAGGAAGGAAAACAACATCTCAGGTGCTCATATCCCTGTATGCTCATATCCCTCAGCCCCTTGTCAGTGTTGTTGGAGGATTTCATCTCTTGCTACTACTCAGGTGGTCCATTTGAACTTGGGTCTCGTTCTTAGAAAACTTTGTCTGACATATTTTGTTTTGAATTTTAGCATTAAAAAAATAAAGTAGCTTAAAATCTTTTGTTGACGGAAGCACCTGTCTTGCACAATTATCATTTCATTTTAGTTTTGCAGCGCATATAATCAGAACAAAATGCACACTAGCCCTAAGATAGGTGGTGGATTAAATTTAAGAACAAAAAATGGTTAATACTAAATGACTGTGGTGTGGGGGAGGATCAGGGAGGAGAGTTTATGTTCAAATTAGATGAGACCTATGAAATGACCTGGAGGTGATATCAGAGATGCAATTCTTTCTGAGAAATTTTTTCATCAACTGCATGTAGTAAATCTCTTCCGGAAGCTGTGTTAATGCCTGGGCACCAAGGTAGTGAAAGCAGACAATTCACTATATTATCATCAGAGTATCCAACTTACTAGGCGGGCCATGGAGCTTGAGCATGCAGCACATCCAAAGGCAGTTCTGCTGAACAGCAGTCCTACCTGATGCTAAGGGACAAGTAATAGCAAATTTCTCATTTATGGGCAGCAGAATCTGACCCTGAGTGACTTAAAAGGAAAAGAAAGGTACTTGAACTCACAGTCATAATGGGAAGATGAGAACAGGTTGAGAAAATGATTGAGAGACAAGGGAAAAGGCCATTATCACAGCCAAAACCACGCCGGGGGGCAGCCCGGTGGGGACACCACTGCCACCATTTGTAGTCACTTCACACTTTTCTTGACCACCAATGGCTCTGCACTCTACAGCTCGTGCCTGTCATAGCCACTGGAACACCTCTCTGCTGCTTACTTCAGAGTCAGAGATCCAGGAGTGGCCACTGGCCCTGATTGGCCCTGGCCCTGATGTGGGACCCTGGTTCCCAGGAAGTGAGGCCAGAGGACTATCTGCCTTCACCTCCACTGGTGAGAGCTGGGCTGTGCCTCCCAGGAAGACTCACACAGTTGGGAATTCCTTAACTTAGGAAGTGACTCAGATGCTTGGCAGCCAACAAATGATAAAAGACAACAGGATGTTACAAAGGAAAAGGTTCCGCAGTCAATTAATTTAGGGAAATAACAGGTTTCTTTACTATTGGGCTTTGGATGTGATCACATGCGTGGTGAGTCTCCTAGAGGATTCCAGCACCCCTGGCTCTTCATCATCCCATGTGACTGCTCCATGGAGGATATTTTGTGAATCTCTACTATAAAGCAACAAGCAACGCTACTTTTTCTCACACTCGCCCTCAGCAAACCATACTGACACATGCCACATTTCTAAGCATGCGCATTAGGACTGCAATTTGGAAACGTTCACATTTTCTGCTGCCTCATGGTTGGTTTATTTTTGATGGTGAAGGCACGATTACTATTGCATATTAACAGCACCCACCAGGTCTGTCCCTCCTCAGATGTGCAGGCTCCTGTGGGTTTAGTCTTCTGGATGTACCACCACCGTGCACTTTTCCTTCCTGAAGCATCTCCGTTGGTCTTGCACATAGTGCTACTTGCCTGAAGTGGTTAATGTAGCCTCGGGAAATGTCTAAGAGAGTTGCCTATGTCTCAGACACCCTGGCTGTACATATAGCAGGGGTGGAAGCTGCCAAGATTCAAATTCTCTGATAATTCAAAACAAATGTCCTGCTGATTTTTGTAGTGCAACTATGTAAGAACATACAATTCAACGGCCAAACAACGAATGACCTTTGAGCCATGTTCAGCATAGGAAATTGCTCCTATTTGTATTCAGAGATCATGTCTACACTTTAGGTCAGAGTCATATTTTATTTGAAGATCCGAAAGCTGAAGAAAGTATCTTCACATGCAAATCCAAGCCTTGGCTCTCTAGGCAGTAGAGGTAAATACAAGTATGTGCTTGGCCTAAATCAGCAATGAAAGTTGAATAAAAATTCCATCATTTATAGTGTTCCTTTTCCAAGCCTCCATCTTCCCATCCTGAAGCAGCCTTCCCTTCTGTTATTATCTCTCAGGTGCTCCTGTGTATTTCTCTCATGTTGTTAACCACAACCCACACATGTTCACTTGTCTACTGACTGCCTTGCCCACTAGAATGCAAGCGCTAGGAGGGAGGGCATTGTGTGTGGCCCTTCTTTAGCCTTGACCCTTAATACAGTGCCCAGTTGGGGCCTAGTACATAGTTGGATGGAGAAGAGGTACTGAGTGTGCCAAGTAGACAGAGTGGGGAGTTAGATCAGAAATGAGGGCAAATCCTGGTACACTCATCGAAGGAAAATATGGCTCATTTTGGGTTTGCTAGACAATTCCTGAACTCTTCTCAAAAAACAAGCACATGGAAAACAACACCCAAGTCTTTTTATAGCCTTTGAAAGTTTGTGAAGACTCCTCTTGGAATAAAGTTATGCAAATATTTGGGATGTTCCAAGTGTGAATATTTACAATGTTTAAAATACTTTTCTAATTAAGCACTTTATGAGATAGCTTTATTTTCATCCTCAACTTTTCCACTAACCTTTTAGTTAATGCCTTAAATAACTCTTCCATTTGACTTTCCTCCGAACAATTGCTAGTTCATCCTGACTCTAAAATTGGGATTCACTGAATAGGGTAAAATATGAGGAGATTGTCTCATGGGTCTTCAGGGTCCAAGAAGGAACATGGAGCTTTTCCCACCCATGGTTACAGCTTTCTCTTCTTCTCAAATGAAAACTTTCTGGTGCCCCTGCTCCTGGGCCTGGCTTGTCACTTAGGTTCTGGGATCTGCCGTGCTGGGAAGAGGGTGAGTTCTATTCTCAAGATTGGATGCTACCTCACCATTAATGTAATCCTGTCACAGTGTGGAAGTGTTGTCTGAGCATTAGAATATCTTGTGAGTGATACAAAGACAAAGATTCTTGCTGGGCAGTAGATCCTAAAGAGCCCACCAGCTTGTTAATTAAGTTAATGGGCTATAGAGTCAAACTTCCTGGGTTTGAATCTTAGCTCTTTCTACTTGCTAGCAGGGTGCCTTAGCAAATTACTCAAACTGTCTGTATTGCGATTTTCTCACCTGTAAAAGGGGGATGACGATTATTATACCTACTTCAGGGAGCTGTGTCGTGAGGATTAAATGGGATAATATTCATAAAGCCCTAGAAAAGTGCCTGGCACATAGTCAGTGCTTAGTAAATGTTATCAATTACTTTTGTTGTTGTTGAATATATGAGAATCCTTGTGCCTGCACAGCCCTTTTAATTGAACCCCTTTCATTCACGAAAACCCATGTCTTGGCGATCAACACTCAGATTCTACTCAGATCCTATTGACATGCCCACTTTTCTCTCCTCAAAACCAGTTGTTTAACCTCCCCTCATTTCAGTTCCACATCCTGCCTTGACTGATGACTTTGCTTACCTGACTTTCTTGCTCATGACCTTGAATGGCCGCCTTCCTGGGATATGGCTCTTTATATCACAGGTAGGAGGCACTGCACTTCCACACTCGCCCTGACTAGTGAGGAGTGATGGTGGAGGACACTTGTCCTTTTCCCTATGCGTGGGCTTTCATCAATCCCCCAGTTTTTCTTAGAGAGCTGAAATAAAACGGTGCTGGCACCGTGAGTGTGGGGAAATAACATGGCTTATCCAGAAGAGGACACCCAGCCAACCCAGTGCGAAAGGGAACTAGGTTTGTTTTTCAGCACAGCCCCTTCTGGTCTCAGCACCCTTCTCTCTCCCCAAGTCTCCTTCTCCTCACTGCTGACAGTGTTCGGGTGGTGGCCTTGTCTGGGGCCGACCCATTAGATTCATACACATAATTGGAACCAGACTGCAAGTGTGGATTCTTGGCCCTTGATTGAGCCTACAGCAATGACCCCGTATTCATGCGGCGTTGCCATAATCCAGAAAATGATCAGCATTTCCTGGTGTCCTGGAGACTCATTTGTCTGGTCTTCTCCCAGGCAGCCAGTCAGCCTTCTGCTGGTGAGATGGTTTGCATTGTTTTTTCAGATATCTTCAAGCGTCCTCATTCTGTTCTGTGTTTCCATTTACAACTCCACATTTTTTTCCAGGAGAATAGCTCTCAACCAATCGTTTTGGTTGTCAGAGGCTGGGATGAAGCATCGCTGGTGATAAACAAACACAGCTGAGCTCCCAGAAAATGTTTCATGTGGCATTTACTGCACACTGGGATTTACAGGACTTGTGCTGCTCTTCTTAAGTAAACGTGGTGCGCTGTGCATGGACTCGCCGTGGATGAAGGATTGCTGAGGCTCCTGAGTTTCCTCAGTGCTGTGGCTGCTTCCTCTACACATGTAGCTAGAATGTCTGAGGATAAGGAGAGTGCATTTCCTCCACTGCAGGCTCCACACAACAAGCTCAGATGATGAATTCCCTGTTAATTTTCTCACTCTGGCTCTCAGCTCCAAGCTGCCACAGTTCTTTTAAAAATTCCCTGGCAGTCCTGGAAGCCAGGAAAGATTTACTTTCAAACAAGAATGTTGGTGTTTGTATCACTGAGTTCTTTATTTAATTACAATAACACATTGTTTATTAAATAAAGTTTCCTTTGAAATGAAATAAGGGATTAAATGAAGGGAAAAACATTGTGTCAAACTAGACAAAGTTTTGAGAGACTGAAAACTTCCTTCCTTCCTTCCTTCCTTCCTTCCTTCCTTCCTTCCTTCCTTCCTTCCTTCCTTCCTTCTTTCTTTTCTTTCTTTTCTTCTGTCTTTCCTTCCTTCTTTCTTTCTTTCCTTCTTTCTTTTTTTTTCTTTTTCTTTTTATATTCTAAAGCCTTTGTGAAAGCCTCCTCCCCACCAGTCACTTTGCTCACACTGTGGTCTTCATCTCAGAGAGGCTCTCAACCCTGTCACCTGAGCTAGGTTTCAGTGAGACCTGTTTTTATAAAGCCACACAGGCCTCAAACCAGAGCCTTACAGGGCTCTGACGAGGCCTTTTAGAAACGTTAGAATGAGCTTTTAACTATAACCAGAGGGTGTCAGTTTCCTTACTTTAAAAATGTCAGGTTTAGCTGGATATATGTATTTTTGTAGTCTAGCTGAAAATTTGTAGCAGTTAGTTGTAACACATGAAATGATGGACAAAACAACCAGAATTTAAGAAGTGGTGGTTGTAAGTACACATTGTTACCCAAATTCTGGCTCTCCCCTCCATCTCTCTCTCTCTCCCTTTTTTCTTTCTCCCTCCCTTTCTGCTAAAAGTCCTCCTTAGGATGGGAGAGGTTGGCAGATTTCAGGAATAAAAGACAAAAATGCTTTCTTCTACTTAAGCAATTCTCCAGTTCTCTGTAGACACCAACTGGGTACAGTTTAACTCAGCTCTGATACTAACTGTTTGGAGTTAAGCATGCAGGCTAAGGGCTCAGTGCCCCAAGACTGCCCCCACTCCGGATGCCAATTGTAAGTCCCAGGTGGTCACTTCTTCTTCCAACCACTGGTTCCAGCTGGGGTTCCAAGGACCCTCTCCTCAGGTTTGATCATTTGCTAGAACGGCTCACAAAACGTAGGGGAACATTGATTTACATTTACTAGAAAAGATCTTCTAAAGGATGCAGATGAACAGCCAGGTGAGACAGTACATAGGACAAGATCTGGGGAAGGGGCACGAGCTTCCGGGTCCTCCTCGGGTGTGACACCCTGCCCACACGTCCATGTGTCCATGTGTTCACCAGCCAGGAGCTCTCTGACCCCTCAGTTTAGGGATGTTTCATGGAGGCTTTATCATGTAAGCATGACTGATTACTAACTCAGCCTCCAGCCCCTCTCCTCATAGATGCCATGAGGAAATACTAATATTTTTAATTTTTAATCAGTTTACATTCAACACTATTTTGTATTTTTTAAAAAATATATTTTTATTGATTTCAGAGAGGACAGGAGAGGGAGAGAGAGATAGAAACATCAATGATGAGAGAGAATCATTGATCAGCTTCCTCCTGCACACCCCCTACTGGGGATCGAGCCCACAACCCAGGCATGTGTCCTTGACTGGAATTGAACCCAGGATCCTTGAGTCCACAGGCCAATGCTCTATCCGCTGAGCCAAACCAGCTAGGGCCATTATTTTGTATTAACTTCAAATGTATAGCATAGTGGTTAGACAAGCATATCCTTCAGTGATTCCCTGATATTTCAAGTACCCATCTGGCACTCTACATAGTTATTACAAAAGTCTTGTTGATCGGGGTAGGTGAAGCTGAGCTTATAAAGGCAAAACCACAGGAGAAAATGTGAATGTGTCCACAGCCATATTTTTCATAGATGGCCCCCAAATTCCATGTCTGATTGTTTTTTTAAAGTATAAAACTACTAGTATAGATGCTCTCCAATTTGCCTGTGTTTGGAGGCATCCATCATTTTCTGGGCACCAAACCCAGCCTCTCTCATGGGCTTGTTCTCACTCAAACTTCCCCCTCTCTTTTCCCAGGAGGGTCCAACGAAGACGTGCCCTAGCTTACTAGTAAGTACCTACATCCATTATCTCCATTTAAAACTGCTTTGCTTCTGTGTTTCAACATTTTATCTATACTTGTTAAACAGGAAAGCCAGCAAGTTTTGGATAAAGTGAAAGCATTAAGGCAATTTTTAAATGACAGCAATGCTTAGTGCCCCTCAGGAGGCCAAGTGGAGCAGCTCTGTTCTGGAGTTTGTCTCACTGAATTTTATTTTGTTGTTTATTTTATTTATTTATTACTTTTGGTGTGTGTGTTTCTGCATTTTTAGACAAAACAGCCGTCCTTTAGGGAAAGATAACATCAGACTGTTTATTATAGATCTCAGCTTAAAGTGCAGATGTTTGGGCTCGGTTAATAATAAACCATTCTTTAACCTATTTTTAATTTTAGTTCAGGAAGTAACAGGAAGATATAGTCACTTTTTTAAATGTACTCTGGGGAGAGAGAGAGAGGTCTTTTTTGAAGGTAGATATAGATGGCTGTGAGTCACGGGCAAGCGTTAAGACATTGCCATGAAATGTCCTTGTTCCCCTTTCCCATCATCACTGCCTGTCTTGACTTTGACCATTTCCTCTCTCATTCTCTTGACTCCTTTCCCTGGTGTGAACCCTACTCGAGTCTGGGGCATACTTTTCCTGCTGGCATCTACATATTCCTCTGAATGTCAGGCCTCAGGGGCCCTCACATCCCTCTTGTCTGGCCACCCCTGCTGGAGCTCCAAGACTTCGATGTCTAGCAATGTTCACTTGTCAAAGTGAATATTGCTCGCTCTGATTCCTGGGAATGCTCATGAACAGACTCCATGTGCAGGGAGATGGGCCTGCGGACGGAAGCCATACTGTCCAGACCCCAGGCCCAACCAGAGTATCGCCTCTGCTGGCACTTGTGTCTGAGCAGGTAGGAGGCAGGGCTGGCAGGGGTGGGTTTGGAGTCTACCGGTGGGCTAGGTGCCCTTACCTACTTCTAGTATATGGGGCCACACAAACCGTTTGGTTCTCTTTACCTTATGAAACAGGTAGCCACATGCATGGCTCAAGTCTGGGTTCTCATTATTATATGTGGTTACCAAATGTGATTCAGAGTAGAAAATGACAATGAAGCTAACAACAACAACAACAACATATATTCAATACATAAGTGACAGGAATTGTGCTGAACATTTAAAATTATCATATCGTTTAATTCCTACAATTCTATCAGAGAGGGACTTTTGTTATTCTCATTTAATGTTAGAGAACTAAGGTTGGTTCAGAGAAGTTAAATAACTTGTCCAAGATCACATAGCTAGAAAGAGTTGGGGCCAGATTTCAAACCACTTTGATCTGAGTTTTGAGCCTCCTTTAATAATTCTGCTATATTAAGTTAAACGAAAAAAACCTAATGTCCAGGTGGTGAAGGATGTGAGTATAAGTGTGTATTTGTTTTGTGTATCTGTGCATGCTGTGTCTTCGTATTCATGTATAATTGTATATGTGCATTGCTCATGTATGCAAGTGTTTTTGCCCATGTGTGTATGTTTATGTGTGCTGCATGTTTTCACACATATTATCATTTGTTGCATGTGTGTGAAGCCATGTGTTTACTTGTCGATGTATGTGTTTTTGTGTTCAGGTACTGCATATGTATGAATGTATATGCATGAGTGCATGTGTGTGTGATTTTATAGCATAGTGAGATGCAGCTAAGGAAGACCTTTGGTAAAATTAAAGCTTGATATTTAAGTTCTGTGCACACATTTAAAAAACTGATTCTAGGACATGTTCAGTCACAGTACTGATTACATGGTTCAGGGTTCTAGAGCAGAGACAGCTGGAAGGAGGTGCTTCATGTAGGACCTTCCAGAAATCATGGCATACCACCAGTTCATGTTTCTGATCCTAGGTGATTTGCCTACATTTTTCTATGATGGGCTAATTTTCTTATTTGGGGACATGGTGCATTAACTCATTCAAGTGAGTTGCTTTACTTTTATTTTGATTTTACTGTCCTTTACTTCAACCTAAGGCACCCTTTTCCAGGATTGTCCTAAAGACATAGCCACGCTTTGGGAAGCAACTGTAAAGTGATGTGAGGTCACAATAGGGTGGAGGCCTCAGGATTCCACTGTGGGTTTAAGAAATGTCAAGTGGCAGAAACCAAGAATCCTCTTTATTTTCTTAAGCCAGTACAATGCAATTATAACATGACTCACTACTGCATGGGCTCATATGTGTCCTTGTGTGCATATGTGTGGATCATGGGTTCTTCAACATTTCACCAAAATGTTTATGAAGTTGAGACTTTATAAAAAGACCCAGTGATGGATGTTGGGACATGTGTACCAGTTAGGTAGCTCTTGGCTGCAAGTTACAAAATAATAGTTGGGCACCAAGATTGGGGAGTGATGGAAGTGGTAGACCTGGACAAGGGGGAGTATTTTGTCACTGGTGTGGTGTAGAATTACTGGTGCATCATGATAATAAACAGCAGATAGACTTCTATGCAAATCATACACTCCCTCACAGCCTGCACCCCAGGCACGCTGGTCCCAATGCTCCCCTTGCAAAACATCCAGTTAAACAATGAGGAAAATTCATTTTCTAATGAAATAAAGCCTGGAGTCAGATGGTTTCAGGGTTGCTTTGGCAGTTTAATGATATCAATAAGGATCTAAAATCTTTTTACTTGTCACTCCTCTAAACATCTTGGCAAATCACCAGGGTTGCCTCTCTTGGCCCCAGATGGCATTAGGATGAGATAAGACAATGTCTGGCCTAAAAATTGGGGAGGATCCTTTTCTAGGAAGCCACTCCAGAAAACTTTCCCACAGCTCCCATTGGCTAGGATTGGGTCACATGACCATGAACTATTTCAGAAGTTGGCAAACTACTACAGCCCATGGGTCAAACATGGCCAGCCATCTGCTTTAGTTCAGCCCACAAACGAAGAACAGTTTTTACATTTTTAAATAGTTGAAAAAAAAACCCACAAAATAATATTTCATGACATGAAAATTAAATGCAATTCAAATTTTAGTGTCTATAAGTAAAGTGTTACTAGAATACAGCCATGCCTGATTATTTATGTATTGACTAGGGCTGCTTTCGACCACAATATAGAGACAGAATGTCCTGAACAGCTGAAAATGTTTACTGTCTAGCCTTTTAACTGAAAGAGTTTGCTGACCCCAAACTAACCAAATAGATGGCTGGAAATTTCTGATATTTTCAACCTCTGTGGTGGATGGTGTAGAGAGATTTAGGTGACTTAGCTAAGGCCCCTCAGCAAGTGTCGCAGTTCTGAGGACAAATCGGTTTGGTTTCTTACTCTTTCCCCTGTGTTTTTCATCAGCTGAGCCTTGAACAATGAGGCAGGCAGCATGAGCAAAGCACAGAGTTTGGAAGGTACATGGGAGAGCAGAGGGTCTCAGGTAGCTGGAAAAAGATACTGCAGGAGATTAGGTTAGTGCCAGATTGTGGAGGGCTTTGAATGCCAATCTAAAAAGAACTTTATTTTGTTGAAATGGAAAGCTTTTGAAGATTGAGAAAATGAGTAGTTCTGAAGAAAATGTGACAGCTGAGTAACTGTCTGATATAACATGGTTGATTTTTAACAGGGGCTAACCCTTTCATCTAACATCAAAATTGTGCATGCATCCCATCAACCTCAGTATCAAGCCCAGAAGGGTGCAGTGTGGCAAAATAGGATTGAGTATGTGTTTTGTTTGGCTTCACTGAGACATCCCCTAATGGGATAAATCATTAAAAATGAGAAGACCACAGACTGCATGTAAAAATATGGATTTATTATGAGATTTTTATTACACTTGGCTGATCTCTTTTATATTACTTAGTAAGTGCAGTGGCCATTGGATTTCAACCCCTGGCCTGTAGCTAATGCATTGCTTTAGAACAATAGTGTAACGATCACAGAGGGTCCTGGATAGAAATGCTCTGCTGCATTTATACTGGTGTCTGGTTACTGTCTGCATGTAGACCATGGCAACTCTCCACCAGCTTCTTCCTGGTTAGAATCTGGACTTTATTTATTTATTTATTTATTTATTTATTTATTTATTTATTTTTGTTATCTTTGGTTGTGTAGCTGATGACTTCAAAGCCTTGTGGCATAAAAATGCCCAATCATTTCATTATGTTCATGGATTCTGTGGGTCAAGAATTTGGGCAAGCATAGCAGGGATGGCTTGGCTATAGCTCCTCATGTGGGAAGGCTTGAACATCTGGGGGTCTACTCAAATGGCTGCGGAATGGAATCATATGAAGGTTTCTTCACTCACCTATGTGAAGCCTGGGCTATTTGGGACTCTCCGTGGAGGCCCTACACATGGCCTCCTCATGTGGTTTGGGATTTCCTCATGGCAGCCTCATGGTAGTCACACTTCCTCCATGGTGGCTCAGGACTCCAACAGCAAGTATTTTTAGCAAACAAGACAGAAGCTTTATAAATAACCTTTTATATCTTAGCCTTGGAAGTCACATAGTATCACTTCTACAGTGCATTATTGGTCCAAACAGTCACAAGCCAACCCTGATTCAAGCGGAGGGGACTAGGACCCCTACCTTTCGATGGCAAGAATGTCAAAGAACTTGAGACCATGTTATAAAACTGAATCAAACTGGCATATTAATTGACATCCTTGTGCACATAGCATAAAGCGGGTCATTTGACTAAAGGAGTAAATTGTCATCATAAGCTCAAACTCTCTCTAACTTTTGATTCCCCCAGCCTTGGGAGAATACAGTGAATAAGGACAATTCTAATGGATCAAAACTGAGATATGCTACTCAAACCAGGTAGTCCATTTAAAAGTTTGGCTCTCTCCTTTCGAAATTTAACGTATTTGACTTTGAGTCAACACAGAATTATCTCAAGTCTGACATGAGGCTTCTGTCTCCCAAAATGTCTAAGGCTTTAAGACTGACTGCAGACCAACCAGTTCATCTTATCAGGATTCCTAATACTGAGCACACTTGAGTCTAGATCAGGGTCTTTATCTCAGATCCACAAATATAATTCAAGGTGTTCACAATCTTGGATGAGAACAGTTAACAGTTCTTTTCACCAACCTTTAACTGAAATAGAGAATTTCTTTCAATTCTGAATGAAGGCACCAAACCCCATTAGTATTAGCTGTACTGATGAGCCCGTGACTCTGCCAGCAAAATAAATCAATGATACTTTCATATATTATTATAGTTGTTGCAGTTACATTAAAATGCTATTTATGCTCATCATTACTTTGAAATAATAGTTGATGTTAGATATGCTAGATTGCACGTGACTGCAGTTTTCCTGTCTACAGATATACGTCCAATACAGCTGAACAGTTATCCAGTCAACTCTGCCTTCAGTAGTGGTTCAGCCATTAACCCATGAAATCCTACTCTCTCACCTTGTCTTCAGTCATATAGATTCCTTGGCACATTCTCTATCCACAGCTGTTAGAAGACCAAAACATGGAAGGAGGTGAGTTATTTTTATGCTTTGGTAAGCATTTCGCAAAACTGGACAGTCCAAATGTGAAATTGTAGCCCTCTGTAAGGTGGTGAAATTGTTCTGCTTAGAATCCCAGAGGTAGCCATGGGTCAGGATTTAGGTGGGGTTGATGGAGGAGGAACAGTGAGTATGGGCACAGGAACTTGAGAGAATGGTAGAAGCCCTACCAACACTTTCATTTGGAAATTGAGGGTTCTATCCTTATAAATAGGGCTATTGTTGTGGACAGGAAGAGTCTTTACAAAATTATTTTTGGGGGGTCAGTCATACAT
Organism: Myotis nattereri; assembly: GCF_964212035.1. Taxonomy (NCBI): domain Eukaryota; kingdom Metazoa; phylum Chordata; class Mammalia; order Chiroptera; family Vespertilionidae; genus Myotis; species Myotis nattereri. Next base: position 50,264,864 of record NC_138087.1, read on the forward strand.
GCACATTGCACACAATTTAAAAGATACAAAAGGAACTTAGCAAAAGGTACTCATCATACTCCTGTCCCTCAACCACACACATTGCTTTCCCAGTTGCTATCAAGTTTTTATGTATGACTCTCCACCTAATGAATTTGTATACAACCACACATACCACACACACAACATGCCTCAACTATAGCAAGAGCCTACTACTTTTTGAGCAACATGAAAACAAATTGGCCCTAATCGGTTTGGCTCAGTGGATAGAGTGTCGGCCTGTGAACTGAAGGGTCCCAAGTTCGATTCCAGTCAAGGGCATGTACCTTGGTTGCAGGCACATTCCTAGTAGGGAGTGTGCAGGAGGCAGCTGATCGATATTTCTCTCTCTTGATGTTTCTAACTCTCTAACCCTCTCCCTTCCTCTGTAAAAACTCAATAAAATATATTTTTTAAAAAAGAAAACAAATTGAATGAGCAGATATCAATTACAAAATAAAACCCTGCCTGATGCTTTTTCCTTGAAGAAAAATTCCCTAAACCATTTATTTTTAGTCCTTCTGATGTCCAGCTCCATACTTTGAATAAATTGCATGTGCCTCTATTTTTGACTTATCAACTTTAGATAAGATCTGATATTCTCCATTAAGAAATGCTTTAGCTGAATCAACCTAAATCAATAAATTTAAGTCCTTTCCATTTTTAAAAAAATTATTCTTTTAAATTCTTTTGACTATCTTTACAACTTTACTTTTATAGTGTCAATAATATTTGATTTGTATTTTGTTTTCTAAATAGAATTAATTATTCCATGCATATGTTTATTCTAAATATTAATGGCAAATAAAATGTATACTATTTTATTATGTAAACTAGAGGCCTGGTATACAAGATTCATGCACTGGGAGTGGGAGGGGAGCCCTCAGCCTGGCCTGCACCCTCTCACAGTCCCGGAGCCTTCAGGGGATGTCCGAAATGATGGCTTAGGCCTGCTCCCCAGGTGATCAGGCATAAGCTGTCAGTCAAACCCGCCTCTGGGAGCCCTCAGGGGAATGTCCAACTGATGGGCCTAAGCCGCAGTTGGACAGCCTTAGTGCTGCTGCAGTGGTGGGAGAGGCTCCTGCCACTGCTGCTGGGCTCACAGCCATCAGCCTGGCTTGTGGCTGAGTGGAGCTCCCCCTGTGGGAGTTCACTGACCACCAGGGGGCAGCTCCTGCATTATGCGTCTGCCCCCTGGTGGTCAGTGCGCATCATAGGGACCAGTCATTCCTGGTCGTTCCAAGTTAGGGTCAATTTGCATATTACCCTTTTATTATATAGGATATTCCTATATCAGCATATAAAAATCTACTACATTGTCTTAAAATAGCAGTATAAAATTCCTTTATATCAGTATACCATGAATACATACATAATCACTCATCTATTGGTGGATATTTGGACTGTTTCCAGTTTTCACTATGGTAAACAAAGTAGCCAACAACTCCTTATTCATGGTCTTTGGGCACTTGTGTATTTTTCTCTAGGATAGGTTAGTGTAATGAAATTACTCAAAGTGTAGACACATTAAAACTTGGGATAACTCTTGCCAAATTGCTTCCCCCTATTCACAAAAACCTTTAAAATATATTCCTTCCACATTGAATGAGAATGCTTGCTTCTTTATAGCATTTTCAACATTTGAAATCATTGATTTTTTGATAAGCTGATTAGCAAAAATTGATATCTTATTCATATGCATTTCTTTTATTGCTTATAATATCTTTTTTCATTGGTATCTCACCATCTGTTTATTGACATTTATAATTCTGCAAATTGCCTGTTCATAGCCTTTGCTCATTTAACTATTGAGATATGGGCCTCATAGATTTTTAGGAAATCTATCTATTTTGGATAATAGTTTTTTATTTTGGACATTGTATATACTTTCCTCCATGTGTTGCTTGTCTTTCAATTTTATTTGTGGTGCCTTTCCTGACACAGAATTGAGCATTTTAAAGTAGTTCAATCTGTCAGTCTAGTTTACAGTGTCTCAATTAGCATCTCAAACTCAACATGTATAAAACTTCACTTCCCATTGTGCCCCTGTAACATTCTCCTCTTGACCATTCATCCATTCAGGTATTCAACAAATCTTGCAATCCCTAGGGAACCCATGAGTATTGTTTTTGTTTTTATCATGTGGTGACTGGCAAACTTCATGACCAATGATTTTGTAATACTTTTAAAAACAAGAGAGAAGGTCAAATAAATCTTTTAAAATGCAATGATCATGCGCTCCACCGAAGCAGAAACAATAGATTACTAAGATGGTGTCTGCAAGTTCCTGCAGTGAAACTTTATTACAAATCACTAAGTGTGCTGCCCCAGGATAGGCTTCTTGACCCTGATGTTGTCAAACTTTATTTGGTTCTCTTTAGCTCGCTAATCTCCAAACCAGACCTCTCGTCAGCCCACAGAGACCCCATTTTTTATTGTGAGCACAATAAGAGTGGGAAGTATGCGGAAGGAATGGTGCAGACTCCTGCAGGAACCCGGGGCAGGTGTTCCCTCTGTGGTGGAAATGGTTCCGGAATCCTCCCCATGCTGGAGTGGGAGTTGTGAAGCAAACTATCAGTTTGAAAAATGATTCCTCTTTTCTTTCTTCTTGGGATGGCTCTCCAGGCCTCCTCCTCCTCCTGACTCTCCCATTGGTCCTGTCAAGGAAGGGAGAACATTGCTTTATGTTCATTCTTTGCCCTCCCCTGGCTTCCAAGGCTGTCCTTTGGGAACCTCACAGCAACTTCCCTTTGCAGAGCACTTGACAACATGGAACCTGGATTGACTCAAACTCATGAATTCCCTTCCCTGAAACCTTAGGATGCCATGGGGTCCCCCAGCTGATTTCATAAATTTGGTGTCACATTGTAAATCTCGCAGCTGCCGAGTGGCTGGAACATCTGCTTGGTTTTGCTATTCTCTTTACACCAAAAGGAAACTAACTCTAAAGGTTAGTAAGTCCCAGGCATGGATCCGAAATATTAGGTACTTTTACTTCCTAAAAATAACATCTTAGTGCACGCGCGCGCGCACATACACACACACACACAAACACACACTTATCATAGCTCATAGAACTCTGCTTAAAAAATTAGGGAGTAGGAGGCCTAGCCAGTTTGGCTCAGTGAATAGAGTGTTGGCCCACAGACTGAAGAGTCCGGGGTTCCATTTTGGTCAAGGTCACATACCTTGGTTTGCAGGCTCTTCCCCAGCCCAGGCCCTGGTTGGGGCGTGTGCAAGGAGGCAACCAATCGATGTGTTACTCACACATCGATATTTCTGTCTTTCCCTCTCTCTGAAAATCAATGGAAAAATACCCTTTGGTGAGGATTAACAACAGCAGCAGCAGCAGCAGCAACAACAACAGAATTAGGTAGTAGGAAAAGGAAATGAGGAAGTAGCAACTTGGAATTTATTGGGCTCTTTATTTATCTTTAGCAATTTAAAGATGGGAGCAGTCATAGAAAATAAATAGCTCAAGAGAATGCCAAACAAGAGCTGTTATCTATAACCTTTAGGTTAGGCATGGGAGGCCATTTTTCAGAGCAAGATTTTTACCTATTTCCCTTTCTCATAGACTAGTGTATTAGGTTAGGTCAGTGGTATGCAAACTCATTAGTCAACAGAGCCAAATATCAACAGTACAATGATTGAAATTTCTTTGGAGAACCAAATTTTTTAAACTAAAACTATATAGGTAGGTACATTCAACTTTAAATTCAACTTTAAATTCATGGTTTTCGTCTTCCGTTTTTCTTTGCTTCTTTTTTGTAGCCATCTCAAATAGGGCACCTAAAATAATGTTTCATTTTATAATAATAAAGCCACCAACACAAAAGAATTACAGTTCTTAAATTGATGACAAAAATACCTGTAGGATTTGCAGCTGGTTGGAAAAATACAGGTAACTTTATGCTTCGAGTAGGTACTTTTGTCACCCGCGCGCCATTTGCGGACGCGACTAGCACTAACCACTGCACGTGAGACTGCTCACTGACTGGCTCACTCAACTCGTGCATGAATAGCTGGCGCCTCTCCCGCGCTGCGTCTCCCGTCGCCCAATCGACCGACAGACTGACACACCCCATTTCTAACACCACTTCTTCAAAATAGACTCGCCCAGGCTGAAAACAGACTTCTGCGCATGGGCCACGAAGTTCCAATCACACTGTACGTGCGCTCCCGCTCGTGGTATTTTGTAGAAGAGCCACACTCAAGAGGCCAAAGAGCTGCATGTGGCTCATGAGCCACGGTTTGCCGACCACTGGGTTAGGTTATGCTGTGGAAACAAACACTCCCTTTCCCCAATGTCAGCCACTTAATACCACAAAACTTTATTTACGGCTCATGGGAGCCTAATTGGGGTTAAGTAGCCCTCCTGGGCAATTGACCTTCGTGCTTGGGAGAGAGAAATGAAATGCCAGAGAGTGGCACACAGCTCTTAAGGGTTCTGTAAGTGACATATGTTAACTTCTGCTATCACTTCACTAGCCAAATGGCCACACCCACCACAAGGAGGTTTGGAAATGTGAAAGAGCACATGGATATTTGGCCACTGATAAATGTCTCCAAGCTGTATTTGAGGCAGATATAGTAAAGATAATATTATTCCTTGTTATAACTTCTTAATCTTTGACTTAGCAACTCTCCCTTTCTCTCCTCCCCCTTCCTTTTGACTTCTACCACCAATAGCCATATAGTAGGCTAACATTTAACCTTAAATAAAAGATAAAAAGTCAATATGACTTAAAAGGTGTGTATGTAGAAGAATATCTATGGACTAATATAGTTTACACAAAGTTATTATAATAAAAATTAATAGAATTCTCAACTAAAGGTTCTCAGACTATGGTGATTCTCAGACTCTCAAACAATTTCTACATTAGACCACTTGGTTGGCAGTTCAAACCCATTCTCACTGTACTCCCCTCCTGAGCCACTAGGGAAATCACTTGGGACAGTAGGTAAATACACAGATTCCTGGGCCCCGTGCTAAGTCCGCTTAAAGCAGAATTCCACTGGGTAGAGCTCCTTTTGAAAGAGCTCCCCAGACTATGCTAATAAACACTGAAATTTGAGAAAGGCTAACTTGTAGTAATTCTCCCAGGAGCATTTGTATGTTTCAAAAGGACAGCTGAAAGGAGAAAATGTTTCACACAAAGGAATGATTTACTAAAAATTGAAATTCAAACATCAGTGGGAGAGTGGTCTTTGGGTGAAGGCCTTCCTACATCAGGTCAGATTAAATGTGTTTGCTTATTCAACTATGTAAAGTTGGCATGCACAATTTTTGTATTGTTTTGTTGCTTTTTAAAAGGTCTCTCCAGGTAGTCTATGCAGTATGTTGCATCTATTGGGTTTCCCTCACAGGAGATAGTTTCCTATTATGGCTTTTCATTTTTAGTTGTGAGTTTGTCTTCAGTGGGAGCTACATTGTCTCCTGTGGGAATCTTTGAGCCCTGGAATATGAAAGCATCTCTACAGAGTAGTTTTTTCTTGGTTCTACTAGGTGTCCAATGGGTTTTACTTGCTTAGAACTATTTCTCTGTGGTTGGCACTGTGGCACCACGCAGAGAAGGGTATACTAGGTGTCTCTAATTCACACATGACATAGTCATGAAGTTTTTAGTTCTGTCCATCCACAATATCAGCAATTACAGTCATTTTTTCCCCTAGATTCCCTCTTGTAGTCTATCCCCTTAGACTTCCTAGACCTTCTCTGATATCCCCAACTCACTTCCTTGGGTGGCTATGGCATCATCTTTAAGATCTAATTTTGTTACTTTTAATTTCTTTTTTATTTCTTGGCACCAAAGAAATTAAAAGTCTTTATTTAAATTCAGTGTAGAATGTTCATAAAATAGTTATAATTTATCTAGTATGTGTTTGGAGCCAGGCCAGGAAAGGGATAAACTCTGCATTTTCCCTGAAGTTTTTATGAGTTTTTATTTTTTTTTTTAAGGAAGCACATTCCTTTGCAGTTCATTTGTTTTGTGCCATCACTGCTGTTTTGTGGGCGAATTCTCTTTGCACTTGAACAATAGTTGATGTTTAACGGTCCTATTTCAAGCAGAAAACAGTCCATTAATCATACTCTCTCCTAGAACTTAGCTCATTTTCCTCATCATAGTAGTTGTCACCATACTACATGTGGTCAGCTCCAGATAGCTTTGCCTTCCACACCATAGGCTTCTGGGGCCCGTGACCATATCACACTAATCTTTTTATCTCCAGTGCTATCATGGTGGTTGGCACATAGGGGGACAGCAATGTTTGTGTGACAGTTACTAGGCATGAAGCCTTGCCAATGGTAGTGATGTTTGCTGTCACACAAGAAGGGCCTCACAGAATTCTGGGCCTGTTGTGAATGGTTAGAGCATCCTTATCGGTTTATTGGATTTTTAAGTGCTATTAATGGCTATTAACTAGTCTGTGTAGATTAACACCTGCTCCCCACTTGGCTGCACACACAGCCATTAGTTGCAGAGAATAGCCTCCCTGGGGGATCAGAAGTACATAGAAATTCAAGGGGCTTGTCTCCTTGTTCTCAGTGATGGCCGTGGGTCCCCAAGTACATGCTCAGAGGCCATCTGCTACATGCTCTGCTAGCCCACCTGCCCCCCCTCTCCCCGCTCTTCTCTTTCCCTCCCTCTCTATTTTACCTACCTCTCTGGGTGATATTTATTTGTTAATAAATATTTCTTGAGTGAACTCTTTTAATTGTCTCTAAAAGGACAAAAATATTATCCGTCTCATTTTTTCATACAGAGGCAGCCTCTCTAAAGTATAAACTAATGATGATGGATAACATTTACTAAGCTCATCGTTATCCACTGGGTACCTGTTGCTAATCATTTCACACCTGTGGAATCACTTCATCCAGAAACCACCTGTGAGATGGGGCTATGACACATTATGTTGAATCCTACTCACCTGAGGCAGAGAGTCATTCACCCCAGATAACACACTCCGTAAATGGTAGAACTGACCTCTGAGTCTAGGCTGTTTGGCTATAAAGCCTGACCTTCTAATTGCTCGAAGAGTATGCATCTGCCGAAGAAACACTTTATGCTGGAGCGTCCACCAGGCCCAACCACACAGTAGGATATTTATTTTTTGTTCAAGAGGGACATAAAGGAACAGAGGGCTGGGTCCCTTATCCCCTTCCAGATGGGAAGATTCAGGAAGGAGATGGAGAATCAAAGCTGTTAGGTTTTCTATGGCAAGTCTGAGTCTGAAAGCTTACATCAGTACCAAGGAGTTTTGGTCTGTGTATCTGGGGTTCCTGTCCTGGTTTCTAGGTGATAAGGGTTATATTTTAAGAGCATAATGATAGTAATATTAAAAATGTTAATGTTAATTTCAGAAAGACAAGGTCATAATCTCTCAGAAATATTCAGATTGTTTCTTTAATGATCCAAAATCAACTTTGAGATGCAAGCGAGTTTATTTTTATGAGAGAGAGAGAGAAAGAGAGAGAGAGAGAGAGAGAGAGAGAGAGAGAGAGAAAGAGAGAGAATGCGAACCTTAACAGTCTCTGGAGAAGCTGGCAGTCTTTGTGTGAGACAGCTGGCTCTAGAGAGAGGAAGTAAGGCAGCACTCCCAGTAAGAGAGGACGCTTTCCCACTCTGCCTGCACTGGAGTCCAGGATCTGGACTGTAATTATGTATGTGTTTGTGCATAGGCTCCATTGGATCAGATATTTTTACACTATCTGGCGACTAAAGAAGATTAAGTAGAGGATATGGGCAAGACCCAGAAAATTTCTTTGTAAAAATGCTAACATGCGATTTTTGTCCCTTCTTCTGGCTTATCTCTTTCCTGTTGACTGAGGTTTAAATAATGATGGGAGATTCAGCAGACATATTGAACCATGAGGTCTATTGTGTTGGAGCAAAAGGAGAGAGCCTGGATCCTTGTGAAGAGCAAGATCAATCCTGGACCGGCTTTGGTTTAGACAAGAAAAATGTGTTTTTTAGTTCATTGAAGCTACTGCTAACTTGGGTTTTATACCACTTGCAGCTAAATCTCATTGTAGTTGAGCCATCCTGTACCAAGTGACTCCCAATGGACCTTACACAGTTTGAGCTGGAGAGAAACAAAGCCTGTTTACTGATTCAATCATCCTGCAGCTAGCAGTCCGGACCAGAAAAATCCTGTCTGAATAATGGTGGTAGTGCTCACTCTATTTGGACACTTTCCCTAAGTTCTTTGCCTAGCTGACTCTTCCCAATGTGATCTATGTAGAGAAGATGACATTGTCACTTTTCTGTGGTGCTTCTGACTCCCGCCTTCTGCCATTTGCCAGGGACCTTTGCTGTTTCCATCAGGAATGCTGGGTTCCATCCCATGTTGTGTAAGATAAGAATTTGGTTGGGTCTAACCTTGCATTACCAGAGGGTCCGAGTGATGCTGGCAAGCCTGATTCCATTTCTTTCTCTCCAGAGAAAGAGGTTGAGTGAAGATGATGAGGGTGGTAGGGGCAAGGTGGAAGCTCTGGGACAAAGTCCATTTTGATTTTTGAAAATTTGAACAGATCTCCCTTCTAGACCAGCCAGCTCGGCTAAGTGTATCTAGGCTAGAAACTAAGGAAGCTTCTAAGAGTGAATGGAAGTAAAGTTCATGAACATGTTAGGAACAGAAAAAATGCAAAATGCAATGGGATGGAATTACGCTGAAGGATTTGTAATTACTTGTGCTGATAGTAAGGGATCTTATCGCTACCCCTGTGGGCCAGGAGGTAGCCACTTCCTCCTCTTCTGTGTGATGGTATCTCTGTGACTTGGCTCTTAACTCCTGCTTAGGAGCTGATGCTGCACTTGCAAAATTTTTTTCTAAATTTTAAATAATGACAATAAACCCTATGAGTCTTTCCTAACTTGGGCAACTTTTTGCTGCTCTGGCCATGCAGTATTTGATGTAAGAGGACTTTAATGAAGGACTGTACTGGGGGAAAAATGATTGACAAGTATGTGCTTCATTATGTCTTTTAAGGCAGCATGAACAGCCTACACAAATGGGGCATAAAAGCAATATCTATTTTTGTAATTTGGGATATATGGGGAACATCACATATAATTATTTCTATAATTGCTATTTCTATAGCAATAGCAGCACTGACTATATACTGGATACTTTCTAAGTACTTCTCAGATGTTAACTCTCCAAAACTAATAGTCCCACAAGGAAAATTCTACCATTGTCCTCATTCCACTTTTCAGTTGAAATGAGGTAACTGAGACACAGAGAGATTAATTTGTTTAAGGTCACACAGTTAACACAGGTAGAGCTGAGATTTGAACCAGAAATTCTACCTGTAGAGTCCAAGCTTTTATCCATTACACAGATCATTTCTTGACATTAAATGAAACCACCCCCCGCCACACATACACGATGTTGAAAAAACCTAAAAGTGCCAAATTATCCATCCTCAGATTCCCAACATATCATTCTTTTTAATAGTTATGACAAGATCTTGTGCATGGATTTAGATAGTCACAGAGAGCAAAAATTATCCTCATTCTCTGTGTGGCTTTACTAGACAAGTAAATAAACCTCCCCAAGCGTTAGATTTCTTGTTTTAAAGTTGTAATAATAATTCCTTCTTTACTGGATTGTCAGGGACATCAAGTAAGAGGATCTGTAAAATGCCTGTGTTATTTGGGACTCTTTCAGTTGTCAGTGACTGAAAACCCAACTTAAATTGGGTTCAGCAAAAAAGTGGAAATTGTTTGCTCTTTGTAAATGAAAAGCCACAGGGTGTTCCTCAAGCTGGATTCACACCCAAATGAAGTGATCTGTTTTGTTTGTTTGTTGTTTATCCACTTTTCAGCTCCATTTTCCTCTCTTCTTTATACTGGCTTCATTCTCAGGTTTCATGGGAGGGCAAAGTGGCTCCAACTCCATAACTTCTCAGATTCAAATCCAACTGGAAGGCAAGGGCTTTGGGATTAACTCTGATTAGCTCTGATTGGCTGGGCTGAGTCTTGTGCCCTTCCTCCAACCAATCACTGTGCCTGGGGAAATTGCTTGCTCTCATTGGGCAGGAATAAATCATGTGCTGGAGTCAGGGGTGGAGTCACTATTGGGGGAAGTATGGGGATTAAGACTTGGGGAGGGGTGTCTCCTTGGATGTAAAATCAGGATGCTTACCCTTATGGAGGAAAGTGTAAGTGAATACAGAAACAACTGTTCACTCCAGTGCCTGGTCCATGTGAAGAACTGTATAAATGCTGGTTCCAGGCCAGTTCTTGTATTGGAACTCACAGGAGCTCCAAAACCTCTTTTTAGATGGTGTAAACTAGAACGGCATTAGATCACTTTGTTTTAACAGAGTAATAGATGTCATCACTAGAATTGCAAGAAAGCACATCCTTACCTTACTTTTTATTCAACATTTCCTTCCATTGCTGCTCATCGTATTCCCCCAGTGGTCCTAAAAGCCTTCCACATCCTTTCCTCAGATACGAAGACCAGAGATCAAGTGGAGGATAATGCGTCTGCCTTATCTTATCAGGCAGTCTGCCAGCAAACGATCACTAACGCCCCAGCATTCGAGAACACACCCAGTGCCGAACTTGGAGAGAAATTGTTACTGCAAGGAGAAATAAAACCAGGAGGCCACACTTTTCCTCTAATCTTTACTATCATTTGTCAAGTTAGTCATTTGGTGTTATTCAATTATTTATTTGTTCAACGAATATTCATTAAGCACCTATGCTGTATGTATCTGGTTTTATGTAGGCACTGGAACTTCAAGGACTTGTGAGTTATTTTATCTTATTTTATTATTTTTTTTATGTCATTTATTCCATCCTCCTTGCCCCTGGAAATTGCTGTGACTAACTTGCTACAACAATAGGAGGACCTACCTGAGAAAGCAGGGCTGAGCTGGAGAACCAGCATTTGTCAAATTCTTCACATGGACCAGGCACTGAAGTGAACAGTTGTTTCTGGGGCTCTACATTCACTTACACTTCCCTCCCTAAGGGTAAGCATCCTGATTTTACATCCCCTCCTCAAGTCTTAGTCCCCATGCTTCCCCCAATATTGACTCTGCCCACGACTCCAACATGTGATTTATGCCGGGCCAAGGAGAGCAAGCTAGTGTCTGAGCTGAGTCCTTCCTTCTTTTTTTCATCTCTTTTAACCTCACTTTGGGGGAGCTGGTGTTGACTAAACGTGAACAGATGTTGATCTGAGATGTGGCAGTTATCACTGCTTCTACGTTGTTGTTGCCCCACCTGCCTTTGCGTCCCATCAGGAGATACCAGCTCCTTGAGAGGAGTGTCCCAACTGCTCAGCACACTAGCCCAGGTGACCTTGGCTACCACCCGATTAGCTGCACTCCTGGGAACATCAGAATGCTGACTCCAGCAGGGGGCCCAAGGGTGGGGAACAGAAGAAATACTTCTCTTTTTAATTCTCTGTGGAGCAAACTCATTGCAAACACCAGCCTAAATGTGAAATGGGGGAATTGGTATGTAGCGTAGTCAGAAACATTTAGTAGCAAGTTCCAGGTGCTTAACTCAAATTGGTTTGAGCATGAAGAGGGAATTGTTGGTTTAGCAGCCCCAAATCCGACTGGCTTCAGGAATGGCTGTATTCAGTTATTCAAGCAGTGGTTTCAGAAGCTGTCTCTCTCTCAGCTCAGCTCTACTTTCTTAGGCAGGTCCTCCTATTGTGGCAAGTTAGTCACAACAATTCCAGGATTGTTTTCTACCAGCTTTGTAAGCACAGCAGAAAGAGAGCATCTGCTTTCTCTGGTTCTAGCAAGAATTCCAAGACTGATTTGCGTCAGTCTGCTTTGAATCCTTTGCCCACCCCCGACCCCATCACTGTGGCCAGTGGGATAGAATTGTCTGACTGCCCAGGCTTCCTCCTGGAAGGGGAGGTGGACCAAAAATGGGGAAGATGTGGTTCCAAAGGTAAATCTAAGGCCTGGCAAAAACCTATCTTTTTGAATTAGTGTTTTTGTTTTCTTTGGGTAAATATCCAGAAGTGGAATTGTTGGGTCATATGGTAGTTCTTTTTTTAACATCTTGAGGTCTCTCAATACTGCTTTCCATAGTGGCTGCACCAATTTACAGTCCCACCAGCAGTTCATGGGGTTCTCTTTTCTCCACATCCTCACCAACAATTGTTTGTTGACTTTTTGATAATAGCCATTCTGACAGGTGTCAAGTGATATCTCATTGTGTTTTTGTGTTTGTTTGTTTTGTTTTATTTTCTGATGATTAGTGATGGCAAGCATCTTTTCACCTATCCTATCAACCTTCACAGGAATAAAAAGAATGGACTGAAGATAAGTTTTACTTCACCAGGGCTGTTATTAAGTTCTCTAGATAGATCTTTGTTTCTATCCCAATAAATTACTTAACCGGCAATCACTGAAAAATACCATGAAGCTGTGTGTGATGGCTACTGTTATGTGCCAACCTGGCTAGATTATAGCATGAGTTATATTCAATCAAATACTAATTTATACACACACACACACACACACACACACCACACATAAACACAAATGATCTACAAATACATGCATAGGTATACACATCTATATATAAGTATTCATTTGTATATATAAATATATAGTAGGTACATCTACTGTTTCTGTTCTCTGATATAACCCTGGCTAATTCACCATGGAATGTCAAAATATAATCTGTACTTGAAAAATGACATTGACAGTTATATCACTGAGTTTTTAAGTCAAAGTTGAGGCAGAAACCTATTCATTTTCCTTCAGTGCACAGCTGGTGTAATTTGATTAAAACTCTATTGGAATAGTTTGTGGGCCTCTTAAAAACAGAATGTCACTGTAACACTGGAAATAAATACCTGGTAATACTTGAAATATAGCGCCTTTCTGGTGAGGAATTTAAACTACTTCACAGGCATTATCTCATGCACCCACAAGTCACGGTAATGAGGTAGGTGGCAAATATGACCAACCCCACGTTTTAGAGTGAAATTGGGTCACCGTGAATGTGACTTGTCCAAAGCTATGATGGAACTCACTCACAGACGAGGAATAGAAAAAGAAGTCCTGCAGGCTTTAGCTTTAGGCCTGTGTTCAGCCAATTGAAGTTGTGGTCTCCAGGTCCCCCATATGGGATTAACCTGGGGTTATTATAATGCAGATTCCTGGCCACTGCCCAGAACTGAATCCAATTCTGACAAATGGATCAAAGTGTTTGCCATTTTAGTGAGCTCCTCGGGTGAGTCTTAGCATATGAAAGTCTGAGAACTGGTACTTCGGTGCAGTTTTTCCATCCTGTCTATACCTTCACTGTTTAGCTTCATGGGTACAAATATTGAAAAATTTAGGTACTCAGTGATAGTTTTTCTGTTCAAGTAGAAAAGGAAAATTGAAAGAAAAATAAATTGGTTGACTTTCACTTTTATAGCATATTTTTAAATGCTTCTCATTATTTTCAAAGAGCTGTTTAAAGAAAATGAATCTGTGAGTCACTGGTGGGAATATTCTATCAACTTCCTGATATCCATTTATTGGTATTTGCATAATGTGTTTTTTCTTTGTAGCCCTTTGTGCTCACCTGAGAGACCTCTCTCACTCTCTCCCAGAGGTTATCTGAGTCCTTTAACCAAATAAATGCACACAGCATTTGTAAGACAAGGGCACTTTTGCTAGAATGGCACTGGCAAGAATTGCATAGCAGCTCTTAAGCTGTCTCAAAGACCAGGGGAATGTCTGACAGGGTGAGTTCACCTTGGCAAAACCATTTGATCCACCAGCCAAACAAACTCAACTGGCAGTGATGCAAACATTGATTGGGCTTGTAGCTTAAATGTCCTTACCCTTTGTCATTTTTTTTTAAGTCTGACAAAGGAAGTTTCTGTACAGCAGAGATTCTGAAAAACAAGAAAAGCTTACTTATCTAGGAAAAAGAGGTTAGGCTATGCGGTGTGTTCAAATATACAATAGAAGCTGAACTATTACTGCACACACTGTTGGTGTTCGTAGGAGGTCTTTGGAAGCACAGAGTCCTAGAGATCTAGAAGGAAGGGGACACTAGTGACTGGGTCCATCCTGCAAGTTAGCACCTGCCCCATCCACCAGGTCTCAGCTAACCTGTGCTTAAAGTCACCAGGCAGGTGAGGCAGAGAGGATGGATGGAGGGATGGAAGTTCCTCAAGACTGCAGGCAAAATCCCATTTAGTAGAAACCCATTCACAAATCCTTACTACCTAGAGGTGCAATTATAAAATATGGGTTTAGTACCTGAAATTCCATTTTTTTTACTCTGTTTCCAAATACCAAAATAGATGATAAAAAAATAAAATGAAGTTCAATAATATGCTTTCACAAATAATTCAATAGGTAAACTTGAAGTGAACAGTGTGAAAGCCATTTGTCATGTGGAAATGTTTAAATAAAGTATGGAATCATCATACAGTGGAATTCCATGTAGCTGGTAATCAAATGAGTTATTTCTACATGTAGGGATGCCGGGGATAATATCTAACATGTATTTTTTAAGCAAATTGCGACAAAGTACAGTGTGATTCTAGTTTGTAAACTAATAACAACTATACATAGTAGCATAGGCCTATGAAGAAAACCTGGAGGAATAAGCCACTGATGGTTAAGAGGTTTGGGACTGCAGGAGATATTTGCTTTGCACATTATGAATTTCTGTTATATTTGAATTCCTTATAAAGAATACAATTACTTTCTTAATCAGAGCAAATTTTAAATGTTTAAAAAATGAAATGCTGAAAAATTCCTTAGCAGGGGGAGATTTTTCTGCATGGGCTAGATTGCTTGAGGTTCTTATAATACTAGTTTAATGAAGTTTGGACCAAAGATGCTATGCAACTTTGGTTCTCAGTGAAGCAAGTGCTGGACAGAGTTGGGAGTGTAGGCTTATGGGGCTGTAGCACCTGAGAAAGGAAGAGGGAGGAAGCAGGGTTGGGTGGGGAAAGCCTTCAGGCCCTGATACAGACATGATGAAGTCTTAGCTAGTTCACTGGGAAGACTGGGTGCCCCAGAAGGGGGGTGACATGGGCAGGAAAGCTGGGGAAAATCCTGCAAGAATTAACACCTGCAGGCTTCTGGACATCCTGGCTCCTGGAAGCTAGAGGGTCAATACTTTCTTTAATGGGTATCCAAGCTAAACATTCACACGTCTGCTACCACCATGCCCTTAAAGCGTCAGGCTTAGGTGTCTACTTACAGTAAAGATAGTTTGGGGTGAAATTTTCAGCTTTTCCCAGGCTACAGTGATTTTCTATCTCCAATGCTTTCTAATCACCTCACTTCTAGTTCAGCTAAATACTAAAAATACTGTTTAAGAAGTGGCTCATTATAGGTGAAAAGGACAAAGTTATTTCTATTAGAATAGATAGATATATCCGTGTACTTCTATGAACTTCTCCAAATGATTTCAGAAAAGGTATTGGAAAATATCAATGGCAAATAGTTCCTAAGTATAGAAACTTTATAATCATTCACACGCCATTCTCACAGGATTGGCAGGAGCAACGTTGGGGAGGAAGGACCTTGGAGGCCGTGTCTGGGGCCTCCCAAGTGTATTTTGGCTGCAGTTTAGGTGAGGGTGTGTACAGAGGAAGAGTGGGAAACATTCAGATCGTGGAAAATCTTGAGGCTGGGTTCAGTGTGGGAATGAGGATGGGAAGCCAAGAAATATTTTTAAATAGATGTGTAACAGATGAGGACAAAGTCAGTTGATAGGTGGGAAAGAGGAGATGGGCAAACCAGTAAGAAAGTTTTTCTGGTAATTTTGGGCTTGAAGTAATAAATACTTGAACTAAAGTAATCAAAGTGGCCCTGAAAGAAAGAAGAAAATTTAAGAGCTATTTCAAGAAACAAGCAACAAGAATTGGCAAAGAGATGTGGTGGGAGAAGAGAAAAAAGTGTCAAAAATGATTTAAAAGTTTTGAGATTGGGTGGATCCGGTGAAGGAAGATGTAATTGGGCAGAGAGCAGGTTTTATGGAGTGACGAGCTCAGTTTTGGTTGTGTGGAATTTGAGGTGCTTATGAGACACTGATGGGCTACATAGTTGGTTGGGAAATGGAAATCTGAAGTTTACAGGCTCTTACTGGTGCCTCATCAAAATAATTTATGAAGCATCAAAGGGGTTTCATAGGAACTGAGTAATTAGAGTTTCAGATGAGATCTTTATTTATTGGGCTTTTGGTTTGCTATTAAAAAAAGTCTGTGTTTGTAAAGTAGGAATTGAAGATTATTTTCCCCCAAGAGTAGGTTTGTTTAAAACTCTCTTCTTAGAAGTCTATATGAACTTTCAGTAGTGATTTTACTTCACCAATGCGTAAAGATTGCTGAATTTTAACAAACCAAGCCTTAAAGACAATTGTGTAAAAAATCACTTTGGGCACGAATGACATCATCTCAAACTATTGTGTTGACTCAAATGAATGAGAGAATCAAAACCAGATGCGTTTAGTGGATTTGCAGATTACTGTCAAAGTGTTCAGCCCTCAGAGTTTCTGAGTTGAGCAAACACTCTCTCTGAAAGATTATTTAAAATATTCAGTAACTTACACCCTGGTCTGCTGTTGCTCTGAACTTAAGCGGTAGATGATCAGAGGGCAACCCCACCCGCCATCAGGGCCGAGAAACATCAATTAGCCTTTGGATCCAGGCAGCGAGGATCCATGGCGCTTTTCCTTCTGTTTTTGCTCATCAATCACATCAAATATTTTACAGTTCACTTCAGAAATCATTGTTTAAATTGAGAAGTTGGTGGCCAATCCAAAAGCTGAGACTTACTTTCCAAAACAATGCTTTTGAAATGCCATTACAATTTTAGGCATTTGAATTTTTTTTTAGGTTATAGACATCTTATTTTTTTCCTTCCACCACCTTGAATTAGTGTGGCAACTGTGCAATTTGTATAAGATATTTTCAGAAGGAACACAGAATTTTTTCTTCCAAGAAAATGATGGCATTAATTCTTTCAATTGTGTACATTAAATATGTAGGTCTTAAAAATATAAAATTTTGAGTTTTGGATTGAGAGTCCTAATGGATGTATTTTATTATAAACAGAGATCTATATATTTACTTCTTACTGGTAATAATCTATTAATAATTGGATCACTATTCTTTACATGGGATCTGTGATATTGGGAAATCTGGTGTACAGAAAGTGTGATGAGAAACAAGTATTAACAAGTATTAGTAAAAATTAGTGATAGTCTGTCCTTTTAGTGATATTGCTACAAAACTCATTTGTGAATTTGAAAGAGGCCTTTTTTGTGTGTGCTGAATTTCAAATTATTTGCCCCCTAACCTGTCTCAGTCTAGTTATTTTAAAAATGAATTAATCTGATTTTTTTAATTTATCATATAGACTGTGATGCAATAGAGAGTTTTAGATTTATGTAACAATAATATGAAATAATAATAATAATATTTTAGAATTGCAACTTAGAGTTACCAATGGTTGACTTTGCTAAGTAAGGACATTGATACAAAACATGTGCTATTTACTAATACCATCTCTTGTAGCAACTGCCAGTATTCACCAGTGTTCACACAAGAAGACTTTCTGGCACACAGAAAGACTATTTCCCCATCTCCCTCTAGTCAGGTGGAGCTATTTGATTGTGGTCAGGCTAATGGAGTGTAAGCAAAAATGACTTGATTTAGTTCCAGACCCAGGCAATTAAGAGCCAGAAAGCCTTCTCTGCTCTCTCTCCCATTCCTCGTGCCCAGGTTAAAGCCAAGAACTTGAAGATGGTGGATCCACACAGTAGCAGTTACCTGGATTCCCGAGTCGCTGCTTGGAGGAGAGCTGCCATTAGAGCCACCACAGTGGACGATGATGAGAGAGGGGAGAACTGACATGAATGGCCTCATACAACACCATTTCATAAAAAGAGGGATGCTTCAAACCCAAAAGATGTAGAAAGAATATAATCTCAGAATTTAAAAAAAATTAAATATCTTTTACTCTGGTGCTGCTGACTGCCTAAAACAGGGGTTCTCAAACTTTTTAAACAGGGGGCCAGTTCACTGTCCCTCAGACTGTTGGAGGGCCAGACTATAGTTTAAAAAAAAACTATGAACAAATTCCTATGCACACTGCACATATCTTATTTTGAAATAAAAAAACAAAACGGAAACAAATACAATATTTGTATTTGCATGTGGCCCGTGGGCCGTAGTTTGAGGACCCCTGGCCTAAAACATGGTCACCAGCCAGCCAGGTGTTTGGGAGCCCTGACATGGTACTTAAGAGCAGTGCCTGGAGTCAGACAGACTTAGGGTTGCGTCCTGGCTCTGCCACTTCCCAGATGTGTAGCTTTTCCAAGATCCTATCTCTGAGCCTCAGTTTCCTTATTTGTAAAATGGGGTAATAGTATCTCTATTTTCATTTGGGGTCAAGGTTAAATGAGATGATGAATGGCTCCTTGTAAGTGCTAAATAAGCATTGTTTATTATATGTATCTTCAGATCTTATTATTTCCCATGTTTCTTTGGAGTGTATACCCTTACAATTTTAAGTATTTTATAAACCCGGAAATGAAAATGTAAGCATTTTAACATCCACTGGAAAAATTTTCCTGACATTTCATTAGGAATTACTAAAAACAGGAAACTGGTTATTAGAAAGTTAAAGAAGGTGAAGAGGCTGGTATATTGGGAATAGATAGTTTGAGCTGTGAAGCTTTGTTAAAGAAAGAAGAGCAAAGACCACCCATGTCATAGAATCATGTTTCCTTGCTTGGAATGTATTCAGGAGCAAAGGGGACAATTGATAGAGGCAAACAGAGGGTTCTGGTATGTTCTATTAAATTCTGCACCAGGCCATCATGGGTGGAGCCAGGTAAAGAATTATAATCATATAACCATATTAATAGGATGATTAATTTAATAATAGTAAGAGGATAAATTCAATTAATAATGATATCAATAAGAGAGTAAATGGAATAGGTAGGTAGAATTTCCTCCTTTTAGTAAATGTTATGTCAGACTGGGTGAATAAAATTGCCTTGTTGTGGCTCTGGAAACACTTTGGTTAAATTGGGAGGTCAAAAACCATTGCTCTGCAAGATGCAGTCTCTATTCCTTTAGTCTAAAGTTTCTTCTGAATAGGAGACTTCTATTGGCCAATCAGGATGAGAAGTTCAGACTAACTCTCAACAACATATAGTTGCTTACAGATTTTTTTAAACCCTCAATCAGACCCTTCATCCAATTATTTTAGTATCTGTGATGGAGATTTAGTATAAAAAAAGGAATGAACCTGGCCGGCGTGGCTCAGTGGTTGAGTATCGATCTATGAACCAGAAGGTCACAGTTCAATTCCTGGTTTGGGCATGTGCCCAGGGCTCTATCCCCACTGTGGGGTGTGCAAGAGGCAGCTGATCAGTGATTCTCTCTCATCATTGATATCTCTCTCTCTGTCTCTCTCTGTCTCTCTCTCTGTCTCTCTCTCTGTCTCTCTCTCTCTCTCTCCGCCTTCCTCTCTGAAGTCAATAAAAAAATATATATATATTTCAAAAAGGATAGATCACAATGACAAACCCATGATTTTTTCTGATATTCTATTGCTGGTGTTTTATTGTGTCTGATATTTTTGTTTAAGGGAATTTCTTTTCAGAAGCACCTGCCAAGTTATGTACAATTTGTAAAACAATCTCAGAAACTTATAAGTTGTTTTAATTTAGCTATGTTGTCAAAGTGCATTGTTTGGTTTCTTTTGGTCTTGGAGATTTAATGTCACTAACATTCAGAAGTTACATGTGGTGAAAAAATATTTAATATATATGATTTTAATTTTTATATTTAGTCATATATTTAAAAAAAATTTTACTATAGAAATTCCTCAGATTTGATTTTATCTATAATTGGAAGTATCTTTTTAACAGATTTCTGTGTGAATTTCCCAGCCAGATGACTCGTGTTTGTTCTTTGGATCACCTGGCAATTTAACAGTGATTCTGAAAGCCTCTCCCACAATAAGATGTTAGAAATGACAAAAGTCATTGGGTGAATGTTGTAAATGCATCCACAGAGAACGAAGAGATTGTCTCTGTTGATATAACATGTGTGGTCATTAACTTTTCATGGCTTCCTTGAGCAATAAGATTCTAAACAATTTTCAACCACTGTGCTAACCTCCATTGACGCCTGCCAATTATTACAGATAACATCCCTTCCCTGCACTGTGGAATAAGTTAGAACAATGACTGATCACTTTATTTTCACACATGCATTGTAAAATTTTTCACAAACTCCTCCAATTTCACCAAGTGGCATCTTATCCCCACTGAAAGCACTCTTACCATGCTTAAAGGCTTATTTAATGAATAGGAGAGACTATGTACCACACAAATGAACAAAATTCCTGAGTATCTACTGTTCATAAGACCTTTCTTCTTAGCCACACCAGGAATACTAATTTCTCTCCTTAGAAGGACATCGGAGAATTTGGGTGTACACTGGCTTCCCAAATTTCAGGAGACTGTGCTGCAAGCATGTAATATTGGCTGCTGGTGGGAGGACACAGTCTCTGTTGTCTGTCTAGCCTACATCCTATACCCCAGATCCAAAACAGCTTCCCAGACTCTGAAAAATGAGTTTATTTCTTTGGTTATCAGGGCTTCTGATTACCATTCCTTGCGAAGCTCATTTCCTATCCCAGTTTGGTTCTCAAAGGGCCTCTCTGCTCACTGACTCATCCACTCTCCCCTCAAATGCTTGCTGCATTGTGGTCACTCTGCATGGATATGACCAATGAGGCAAGTCAGTGACCCCCACACTCCCCACACGGCAGGCCTTCCACGGTCCTCCCGATTTGTGGCTTTGCCTGCTGTTTTCCGTGTCTGGTACTGATTTTTAACTTCCACTTCTGAGTGTCACATTGTCTGTGAAGTCCTGGCAAAGACCCATCCTATTTATGTTCACTCCATGTATTCTTGACCTTCTGCCTGCCTGCCTGCCTTTGTTTCCTGAGATGCTGCATGTGGTAAACACCTTTGAGGATGTTCTTAGGAGCATTTTTTCAGAAAGCTGCATTTTCGGGGCCCATCCTGCTGGGGGTGATATTAATTCATTTTATCTACACAAAGTGGTATTTTAAGAGAAAGGCTTATATGTAATGTATGGCTTTTATAATTGAGGTAGAGGTTTGGGGAAATGTTTTAGAAGAGTAGGGAAAAGCACCCTGTGCTCAAATGAGCTTGAGGTTTTCCAATAAATGTGACCTCAGGTGTTGTTTCCATAATGATGTGAAACCACATAGTCATGGGGTTAGTAAGCAAGGAGCTCTGGGGGGAGAGTATGGTTTGGCAAAAAGCTCAGAGACAAATTGGGTGAGATTTGTTTGAGATGCACAGAGAGTCCAGGGTACAGAAACAATAATTTTTCTCAAAGAGCATGGATAAATATTATTCATGTGAGACTGCTCAGAGAATGAGAAGTGGGGCTGGTCACAGGGATTTCATGTAGTGTGGCGTAGTGAAGAAAGCAAGGGTTTTGGAATCTAAGGATTAAAATTTGGCTCTAATCCCAATTGTCTGTATAATTTTGGTCAAATTACTTCAAAGCCTCAATTTCCTTTTTTCTCAAAGAAACAGAAATATCTTGCCCTAGCTGGTTTGGCTCAGTGGAAAGAGTGTCAACCTGCAGACTGAAAGGTCCTGGG
Organism: Myotis nattereri; assembly: GCF_964212035.1. NCBI lineage: Eukaryota > Metazoa > Chordata > Mammalia > Chiroptera > Vespertilionidae > Myotis > Myotis nattereri. Next base: position 50,286,549 of record NC_138087.1, read on the forward strand.
TTCAATTCTGGTCAAGGGCACATGCATGGGTTGTGGGCTCCATCCCCAGTGGGAGGCATGCAGGAGGCAGCTGATCAATGATCCTCTCTCATCATTGATGTTTCTATCTCTCTCTCCCTCTCCCTTCTTCTCTAAAATCAATAAAAAATTATATATATATTTTTAAAAAAGAAATATCTGGAGCAAGCATGTCAAACTTGTGCAGCCCATGCCTGGGGCAGATGGGAGCAGTAAGTGTTGTTTTATGAGGGGCACCGTGGATTTATGCAAAGATTTTTGTGGGGAGGTCAGGAAAGGAGGTACATCTTGGAGGGGATGCCGGGTGGAAATAAACATGTACTCTATCTTGGGTTACAATGGATCCGTCATGAATATTTAGAGGGTTCGCTTCACATTCAGAGTATTTTTATGAGGACTAGGGTCTTTTTATAACCCACCTGTGCCATTAAGAGGCCAAATTTAGCCCAGTTGGGAGTGCGGCCAAGGAGAAGTTGTGTTCCTGGGTCTGTTCTCCCCATGATGCAACAAATTTCTTATTTGCAAGTTTTGGCAGATTTCTGTGCTGCAAGGAAAGATGACTAGAAGCTATTGGCTTTCTATGCTCTAACTAGCTCTAGTTTCCTATAAGGGGAATTTAGTGAGAGAATTGTCCTCCTTCCATGGCTCTATTTGGTGAATTATTCCACCTTGAAGAAATGGGAGAATTGAGGTCTGAATAATTTACAGTGCATAACTATTCCATGCAGGATAATATTAGTGTAAGAAACAAGAAAAATAACTGGCAAAACATATGATCACACCCTGGGAGCTGTGAGAGCGATTTTCAACCATGTAGAAATTTCAGGATCCTCCTGAATGCCAACAAGTTATGGTTTCTGGTAGTTCCTGAAAATAGAGCTTCCACACAATCTTCTGTGTCTCACATTCTGGTCACTTCAGTCCCATGTTTCCCATCCCATCTCCTCTTCAGTCTTTTAACAGTTGATTTCTGCTTTCAGGAAAAGTGCCTCTAGAAAGGTTGGTGTGGCAGAGACTTGCTTTATGCTCATCAAACCATTTCCTCTCCTGGGCACCTGGCCAAACTACATTTCTGAGCCTACCTGCTTCTAGGTGGGGCCCTGTCATTAGGGCTGGAAGAAGCAGTGCATGTTGCTCCCGAGCTGACCTGGAAAGCATCCTGTTCCATTCAAATCTTCCCTCTTTTCACTGCTAGTTGCAGTGGAGTGATGCCAGAGCAAACTTGTATTGAAGATAGACTAGACATAGCATGAAGCAGCCTGGATCCCTGAGTCACCATGGGAGGAGATTCATCCAATCAGGTTTATTTCCTTTGGACTTTGCATAGTGAGAAATAAACTTTAGTAGTGTTAGGCCACTTGAAATTGAGGGTTGTTTCTTAGAGCAGTTGGCTTGTTCCGGCTAATCCATTGAGGCACTCACTCCACTGTCTTTGTGAGCACTCATTATTCATCAGCTAATCTTCAAGGCAGGTGACTCACAGTTCACTCAACAGGAGGGAAAATCCTGAACGGATGGGATTTTGGGGAATGACAAAGGCCCCTTTGTTCCTGAGATATTTGATTTAGTTTCTTCTGATTACAGTGGATTATTCAGTAATGGTGAAAGCCACTGTATGAGGCTGACGAGGTGCAATCCATTTTGGAGGGAAGGAGAAGAACCTTGGTGTCAGTTCAGGTGCAATGGCGTACACTGTGTTGTGTTCCATTGCAAGGTAGAGCATAAATGGTATGTTATTAATTTTGACTAATATGTTGAAATTTGTGAATTAAAAAAACTTTTATTTTGAAATAATTACAGACTCAGAAGAAATTGCAAAGAATGTTCAGGGAAGTTCCATGAACCCCTTTACCTGGCCTCCTCCAATGTTGATATTCTATAGAACTATAGAACAATATCAAAACCAGGACATTGATATTGGCACAGTCTATAGGCTAATTCAGATTTTACCAGTAATACCTGTACTTATTTGTGTGTGTGTGTGTGTGTGTGTGTATGTGTGTAGTTGCATGCAATTACATCACACATGTAACTTCATGTAACTACCGTTCATAATCAAGATGTAGAACTAAGCTAACACCACCAGGCTCCTTCATGCTCACCCTATTTAGCTACACCCACACTCTAACATTCTCCCCTCTGCCAATCCCTAACCCTTGGCAATCACTAATCTTTCTCCATCTCTGTTATATATCTTACTAGAGGCCCGGTGCACAAAAATTTGTGCACCCCGGGGGGGGGGGGGGGAGTCCCTCAGCCTGGCCTGTGCCCTCTCGCAGTCTGGGACCCTTCAGGGGATGTCCACCTGCTGGTTTAGGCCCACTCCCCAGAGGATCAGGCCTAAGCTGGCAGTCAGACATCCTTCTAGTAGCCTGGGAGCCCTCGGGGAATGTCCACTTGCCAGCGGGGAGCAGGCCTAAGCTGCAGTCAGACATCCTTAGTGCTGCTGAGGAGGTGGGAGAGGCTCCTGCCACCACGGCTGTGCTGGCAGCCGTCAGCCTGGCTTGTGGCTGAGCAGAGCAGAGCTCCCCCTGTGGGAGTGCACTGACCACCAGGGGGCAGCTCCTGCATTGAGCATCTGCCCCCTGGTGGTCTTGTGTGTCATAGTGACCAGTCATTCCCAGTCGTTCTGCTGTTAGGGTCAATTTGCATATTACCTTTTTATCATATAGGATAGAGGCCTGGTGCAAGGGTGGGGGCTGGCTGGTTTGCCCTGAAGGGTGTCTCAGATCAGGATGGGGGTCCCTCTGGGGTGCCTGGCCAACCTGGGTGAAGGGCTGAGGGCCATTTTCAGGCTGGCCACACCCCCTTCAGGGTGGGGGTCCCCACTGGGGGGCCTGGCCAGCCTGGGTGAGGGGCTGATGGCTGTTTGCAGGCTGGCCAAGCCCCCCAGCGGGGACCCTCACCCCATGGGGGTGCCTGGAAAGCCTAAGTGAGGGGCTGATGGCCGTTTTCAGGCTGGCCATGCTCCCAGCGGCACAAGCTCCCAGCCTCTCCTTTTTTTCTTTCTTTTTTTGCCTGGGATTTATTTATCTTCTATAATTGAGACTTTATAGCCTTGAGCGAAGCTGAGGGCCGGCCAGGGCAGACAGGAAGCTTGGCTTCCTCCATCGCTGGGGGCAACCCAAGCCTCCTGCTTGCTCCAGCTCCGTGGCCACTGCCATTTTAGTTGGGTTAATTTTCATACTCACTCCTGATTGGCTGGTGGGCGTGGCTGGTGCATGTTTCTCTTTTATTATATAGGATTTTGAGAATAATATAAATCGAATCATGTAGTATTTGACCCTTTGAGATTGACATTTTATAACTCAAAATAATTCCCTTGAGGTGCATCCAAATTGTTGTGTATATATGTACTTCATCCTTTTTTATTTCTGAGTAAGTACTTCATGGTATGAATATGTCACAGTTTGATTAACCATTCACACATTGGAGAAATTAGGAATATTCCCAATTTTGGTTATTATGCATAAAGCTTCTGTGAATGTTCATGTGCAAATTTTTGTGTGAACATAAACTTTAATTTCTGTGGAATAAATACTCCAAAGTGCAATTGTTGGGTCCTATGGTAGTTGTATTTCTAGTTTCAGAAGAAACTATAAAACTGTATTCCAGAGTGGCTGCACCAGCATGGAATGAACGGCCCAGATTCTTCATATCCTTGCCAGTATTTAATGTTGTCACTATTTAAAAAGATTTCTTTTAGCAATGCAGGAAGCTATGTAGTAATACCTTTATTGTAATTTTAATTTGCATTTTTCTAATCATTAACTATTATATTTAACTTTCTATATTTCCTCATTAGTGAAATAGCTGTTCATATCTGGGCTCATTTTCTGATTGGATTGTGTGTGGTTTTTCATGTTAAGTTTTGAGTTTTTTTTGTGTAGTCTAGATATAAACCCCTTTATTGGCTATGTGGTTTGCAAATACATTCTTTCACTCAGTAATTCGTTTCTTCATCCTCTTAACAGGATTTTTCACAGAACAAGCATTTTTACTTTTCTTTTTAATGTTTTTATTAATTTTAGAGAAAGAGGAAAGGAGAGGGATAGAGAGAAATATCAATGTGAGAGAGAAGCACTGACTGTTGCTTCCTGCACAACACCTACTGGGAATCAAGCCCATCTCCCAGGCATGTGGCCTGACCTGGCATCAAACTGGCCACCTTTTGGTGTATGGGACATTGCTCAACCAACTGAGCCACACTAGCCAGGGCAAAACATTTTTACTTTTGATGAGGTCCCCAAAGGACCTTCAGCCACCTGGCATGGAGTGCACCATTCATGTGTAGTTAGTTTCCAATGTAGAGAAGATGGTAGAAAATGGAGAAGACCTACAAGGTCTCTGGTTTTAAATGACCGGATATGCCTTAGTTACTAAGTGCCCAGTGTCCTGAGATGGGCCACTGAGTTCAATCATAAAAGCATAAGTAGTGGCATCTGAACTTTAATTTTCTAAGTCGCACTTGGAGTCTTTTGGAAAAAAAAAAAAAAGGCTTTCAACAGAGAGATGACTCATGAGATCCTGGAGAGAGAAAGCCAAAAAGGGAAGCCAAAGGATAGGAAATTTATAGAGCTTCTGGGAAAACCTAGGTCAGAGAAAATCAGACCTGGACTCCAAGGCCTTCTTCTCTCAAATCCCACAAATCACATTTGATTTCAAAAGAAACAATGATAACTGTCTTGAGCACAAGATGGCAGTCTTACGTCTGCTTCATTCCCCAGGGTTGTCTGGAGAAAAGTGATAGGAAACAGAGCAGAAAAAAACCTGCTTGTGTTGCTGAGAAATATTGAAAAATAAATACTCATCAAGAAGGATAATGAGGGAAGGGAAGAGATTAAAAATAAGTGGAAAGGTTTTTTGTGTGCTATGTTTTGATTTGTTTTAAAATTTGGCTCTACTCATCTTGAGTTGCTGCTAAATACGTGTAGGCTAGGTCCCACATGCATGTTTTGGCTCTAGAGAAAGTTCCTAGGAAAGTACAAGAGAGGTAGAAGGAGGTAGAGACCATATGTGCTGTAGAGGAGGCTGGCTCAGGGCCCTCGTTCTCAGATGAAAGGGGTCTTGGGCTAAGCTATGATGACCTCTTCTCAGTGTTCTTATGAAAATAAGAAAAGGGGAAATATCTTTTTTATACCAAAAGCTATGCCAAACTCTAGCAAGAGTTTACATGTGTTCTACTCATAGGTAGATATTAAGAAGAAGAGTAGAGTTTCTCCCTCCTCCCCCTCCTCCTTCCCTCTCTTCCCAACCTGAACCTCCTTCTTAATTTCCTCCTCCTTCTCTCCCCTCCCCTGACCCTCCCCATCTCCTCCTCCTCCTCCTCCTCCTCCTCCTCCTCCTCCTCCTCCTGGGAACCTGCAACCCAGTTATGTGCTCTTGAGTGTAATCAAACCCACGACCCTTGGGTTCATGGGCCAATGCTCCAACCATTTAGCAATGCCAGCCAGGGCTAGGGAAAGGTTTTTAACTAATAATTCAATTTCTGAAATAGATATAGAACTATTCAGGCTATTTCTTCTATAGTGATCTTTTAAGCTTGTATCTCTAAAAGAATGCGGCCATTTCATTTAAGTTGTCAAATTTATAATATTACCTTATTATTCAATATCCATAGGTTCTCTAGTGTTTTCATTGCTGTCATTCCTGTTATTGATAATTTGTGTCTTTCCTTATTCGTTCCTGGTCAGTCTGGATAAAGTTTTATTAAATTCATTTGTCTTTCAAAGAACCAGCTTTTGGCTTCATTGATGGTCTTGCCAATGGTCTGTCTCTCTTGCCTTTCTGTTTTCCATTGCATTGTTTCCCACTCTTCATTATTTCCTCTCTCCTGTTTACTTTGTGTTTAATTTGCTCTCTGTCTGCCAGTTTCTTAAGGTGGAAGCCGAGGTCACTGGTTATAGACACTTTTCTTTTCTAACACAGGTATTTGAGTTATAAAATTCCTCCTAAAATTTTTTTTTCTTTTAATTTGCTGAGTGAGTGAGTGAGTGAGTGAAGGTGGGCGTGAAGGTGCAATGTTGGGTTTGGGGGGAGGGGAGGCAGGTGCTGGCAGAGTGATGGGAAACCGTGCCTGATCTCTCCTAAAATTTTTAAGATGCCTTAGTAGCATCTCACAAATTCTTTAAAAAATGTTTAATATCTTTTTCTCCCAGCTTTATTGAGATACAATTGACATGCAAGCATACATTGTGCTATGTAGTGCTTTTTAATTTCTCTTTTGAATTTTGCTTTAACCCTGATCCCTTTAATCCTCTTGGGATTGATGATTTGGTTGGAAGTAAGTCTATTCCCTACCACTCCATCTTAGTCAGAAGCAGAACCTGGCAGTGCCTTTGCTTTCGCAACCCAGCACTGGGTGTTAAAATCAATGTATTGGGTTATTACAAGCAATACAAATAAAATGGGATAACATAGAATATAAAAATTAGTGCATTTCATGTATTAAGAGTAAGTTTTGTTTTGTGAAACTTCCTTTAAGTTATATGTACGTATGTATGTGTGCCTTGGACTGTGATATGAAAGGAATTTTATGCTGTGGATCATGATAAAAAAAAAAAGCTTGAGAAATGTTGTTCTTGACACAGCATGGTCCAGTACAGGCAAGGGTCGCAACACTCAGACCCCACCTTCGCCGTGAAGAGTTCATGTGATCTGGGGGAAATTATTTCTATTCAGTTTTGTCCATCTGAAAAATGTTCATCATCTCCTGTCTGAGAATTCCTGAAATCTCTGTGCAATATCTCGTAGTTCTTAAAATTGAGTTAGATCGATCATTTTATCAATCAAGAAAAGTTTATTGATTGCCAAGTGTGTTTTAGGCCCCGTGCACGCTAATCTTGAGTTACCAGCATGAATATGAGGGAGGCCCTCGCCGGCCCAGTACCAGACTATACCTGGCTACCAGAGGAAGCAGGAAGTAAGGCTTTAAGAAGTGCAATGCAGACTCTCCGCACAGGGAGGATTCAGATATTGTGGAGGTGAGAGGGAGAGTGTCCAGAGGGAACGAATTGTTCAGAGGGACTTGTAATGTTAGAGGTTAAGAACGTGAGAGTGAAGAGGGCCTGTTTGAGAAATCTCAATGCTAGTTTGTTTCATTTCATTCATTACACACACACACACACACACACACACACACACACACACACATTTTAATACTATGTCCTTGAGATATAGCAAAGAACAAAAGTACCCCTGCCTTTAAGGAGTGTGCATTCCACTAGGAGAAATATAGTAAACATTACATATAATAAGTAAGTAAATGATCTGTTAAAAATGGTAAGGACTATGGAAAAAACCGAGCAGGTGAAGGGTAATTAGAAGTGGGTCTGCCAGTTCTAATTTCATGTGGGAGATATTCGATGGAGGTATATTTAGAATCTAACAGTAGTATATATTATAATACAAATTCTAAAAATATTCTAACATAATTAGAATCTTTATGTTGTATTGACACTTTCTGGCCAGTAGGAAGCAAAGGACCATTTCTGAGAAAAATGGGGTGCGAGGGGGTTGTGTGAGAGAGAGAAGTGAGTAATTATGCACACGCCCTCCCCCCAGGTGTCCTGTAGGGCAGCTCCATTAAGGACATCAGCAAGACAGGCAGAAGAGCATTACTGTGTGACCTGGACCAAGACATTTTTGCCCTTTGCTTCCCTTCCTTGGCATGTCCTCACCCAGCAGGAGTTGGCGGCTGAGCAGAGAAGTGAACTTCAGCCTGGCCTTTCAGCACCCAATGGGTGTCACAATCCAGTGATGGTGGAAAGAGACAGACCTGCTGGCCTTTTCTTCCGGCCCTGCATCAAGATTGTGTGTGTGTGTGTGTGTGTGTGTGTGTGTCTGTGTGTGCGCACGCACGCTCTGCAAGGATTCCTGTGGTTACACTCATCGCTGGGGATCTGCATAAAAGCCCCACTAGATGCTTTCTGTTCCTTTGTAATATTTAAAACGTCATGGAGATTAAAGCATTTACCTGGACGTCCGGATATTTCGATTTCCCCACCTAGCCTCTGTGGGCAGATGGGTGATCATGCTTATCTTCTGGCGCGGTGAGCTGCCCGCCTTTCACTCAGCTGGACAAGGGCGCGCAAGCGTCCGGGGTTCCGCAGGTTGCGCATCTGGCGCCTGGGCCCGCCCGGAGCAGTGCCCGCCTAGGCCTTGGCCCCTGGTTTGTGCTCTCCAGCGTGCTGGGCGCTCTCTCCCCGCGCGGGGGCACCAGAGCCCTCGGAAGTGTCTGGCACTGCGGTGCCTTTTCCCAGTTCCTTTTAAATGACTGCGGAAAAACAGCCGCTCTGAGCCGCAAATGGGAAGACGGATTCACAGACCAGGCTTGCAAATGCCCCACAGCTATCGCAGCCATCATCTAACTGAGCCCACAGAGCCCTCATGGTTTGTCACCCGGCCCTCCCGGATCGCCTTATTTGTCTCTAGTGAAACCCTGAGGCTTTGGTCCTGCCCGGCTTCTTGGTAGCTGGATGCCTGTCGTGCTCTCGGTAGCGCGGGCGCAGGGCACGCGTTTGCGCACACTCGCGCTCCTAGGAAAACGCACAAGGTACGGCAGGGGAGCAAGGGTTTTGGGTGCCCCGAGTCGGGGTGGGCATCGCGGGGAGTGAGGTTACGATCTGGGAAGGGTTGCATCCTGCCAGGTTGACGGGTGAGAGAAAATGACGCGGCGCCACACATCGGACAGGCCAGGGCTGCTGCCGCGCATTTAGGGAACCCAATACGAGTCAGGCGCGCTCCCTTCCCCTCACATGTCTCTATTTCCCGGGAGTGTGATGCCAGAAAACCGCAGGAAAAAGACCCACTTAGAGAGCTAGAGTTGCGTTTGGAGATTCCCTTCCCTCTACAAAAGCACCAACAGAAAGACCCTCCCAAACCACCAGGGTTCCAAAATCGATGTCCCAGAACGGGGGCGGTCATCCTTGGTTACCGATGCCGAACACGTTTTGGTGTTTACAATATTTATTTATTTTTTTAAAGATAGCTCGCCCTCCCTTTTTAGGCAGGGTGGGAAAGGAGGACGCAGCGGGGAGGGAAGACTCCTGGAATAAGAATCAGCGTATTTTTCAGAGCTGAACCGAACCGGGTTTCAACCATTTCAAAAAAGGAGACAGCCTCTACCGCAATTGTCGAAGAGACCGCGGTGTGAATTAGGAACTGGGAGGCGTCGGGCGGCGGAACGGTCCATCTCAGAGGTACCAAGATCTAAATGCGCGCACATACACGCACACACACGCTCACACGGAAACACCCCCCCACACCCGCACCCACACCCACACCCACCCCCACACACACACACACACACGCACGCACGCGCGCACGCGTCTACACAGCCTGGATGTGTGCGTGTGCGCGTCTGCGCGCGTGTGTGAACTCCCACATGCTGCTGCTGTCTGCTTCTGGCCGGTGGCACCGATGCCTCCCTCCTCCCCGCTCGCCCCCAGGTTCCCCTCCCCTCCTTGTTGCTTTTGTCTGGAGGGTATTATGGGTTTGTGTGTGTGTGAGCGTGTGTGTTTTTGGATTTCAGACTAATTTTCTGGAGTTTCTGCCCCTGCTCTGCGTCAGCCCTCACGTCACTTCGCCAGCAGTAGCAGAGGCGGAGGCAGCAGCGGCGGCGGCGGTGGCTCCCGGAATTGGGTTGGAGCAGGAGTCTCGCTCGCTCCTTCGCTGGCGCTCTCTGCGCTCAGTGCTCGGCGGCAGGAGGAGCCTGGACCCGGGCGCCGCCGGCAGGCGGTAGGCGCCGGAGCCGGGTGAGCAGCGCGGACAGTGCCCTCCGTAGTCTCGGCCCTCACTGTCCCCTCCTTGGGGCGGCTGAGGCGGCTCCCCAGGTGGGACGTGCCGCGCCACCTGCCCGCGCCCCCTGCACCCAGCAGCGGCGGCGGATTCTGCAGCATCATTGGGGCCCCGTCTCCAAGCCGCGGCAGCGGCAGTCTCTTCGTCCCCCCTTTTAAAGGGTTCTTCTCCTGGCCTGTGCCATGGAATCCATCCATTCCCAGGGACCCTTACCCTATCTTCCCTCCCTCAACCTGACTTGGAAAGAGGCATCAGTGCCATCGAGGGGCAAGTTTATTTCTGGGGTGGGAGCTGGGCACTCATCTTTCCACAGTCTCCTGGCTGGGGTCGGGGTGGGGGTGACGCGAGCCCCAAAGGAGAATGCCTCAATTCGTCGTCTCTGGGGTCCTGCGCTCAGTCTTACCCATGTCTGTTTGTCCTCAGCCCCGAGGTGCGTCTGGGATCTCAGTGCGTGTCTAGCAAGGAGCCTGCGTCCCAGAGAGTCCCCGGAGCACCGCCGGCTGGTGCCCAGCGCGCCGGGCCATGCTGCTGCGGCCACAGCGGAGCTCCTAGCGGCGGTAGCGCCCCCTGTGAGGAGGCCGGAGATGCCTCTGCCACTGTGAACGGTGCTGCCCGCCAGGATACGCTCAGCCCCGGACCCTCTGGGCTGTGCGGGCCCGCGACCCACACCGAGTAGGGAGAGCAGCGAGCGCAGCAAAGACCGCCCAGCACGGGCAGCGGAGGCCGCCCGGTGCAGCGCAGGGACGCGTACTCAGTCTGACTGGGGCTGGCACAGGCGGCTAGCTATGTCGTCCTGGACGAGGTGGCATGGACCCGCCATGGCACGGCTCTGGGGCTTCTGCTGGCTGGTTGTGGGCTTCTGGAGAGCCGCTCTCGCCTGTCCCACGTCCTGCAAATGCAGCGCCTCTCGGATCTGGTGCAGCGACCCTCTTCCTGGCATCATGGCATTTCCGAGGTTGGAGCCTCACACTATAGACCCTGAGAACATCACCGAAATGTGAGTTCCTGGTGTTCTCCTTTCTTTCTCCTCTCCTGGCCCCTGCAGCCCTGGCTGGCCAGGCGAGTCCATCCTGGGCATGAATGTTGTCTCAAGTCTGGGGAGAAGTCAGAGATGAACATGCAGGGCTGGGCCATCTGTCAGTTACCTGTCCGTTTCACGGGCCTGGGGCTGATAACACGGGGAGAAGTGTGACAGTTTAAATTAAGTTTTAAATGTACTATATGTGAATAACATACTTGTGGGAAGGCATTCTATATGCACTTTATATTTCAAAGTCTTGCTGGGCATGCTTTAGGCTTTCCACACGCAATAACTTAGTTTTGGACATTTTTGTGTCATAAGATGAAATGTGTATGTTGTGTTAGGAGGAGTTCTAGTAATATTTACTAGAAAGGAGGTTAAGATAATTCACTTTTTAAAAATTTGTTGGAGGGGGTTAGAGTCTACCCCCTAACATCTTTTTCTGAGGTTTGGAGTTGACCCACGTCCCTTTTCATTTTATGCATCGAGGTTTTACTTAGGAGATTGCATCCAGAGATGGCCTTGAACATGATCTGTAAGAGGAGAAGTTCTGAGTGTTGAAAAGCACTTGCTCAAAAGGGAAAATGTGATCGTTGGAAGCCTAAAAGCCTGGTCTGATTTAATTTGGAATTGACTTCTCAGAGATATAATTTTGAGACCATTTGGGTGATAAATTTTAATTCCACTGAATATTTTCTCAGGCCAAGGTTGGGCGATAAAGCTGTGTGTAGTCCTCAGATGAATGCTGCCTTTAGCATGGGACCCCTAGGTCCCTGGCAATATCTGAGCTTGTTCTGATCTGATGGAGAAGCAGAATTGTGCATTTGTGTCTCCTCTTGTTGTGCCTTGTGACAAATACATTAGCAAGTAGGAGTTCAGCAGTCCTTCCTCCAGCATTCTCCTATCAACTCTACTAGAGGTGTCTGTCCTCCCCAACATTGCCGTTTATTCCATTAACATGAGATTTTATTCATCCACGTAGAGGGGCTGTAAGGCAAAGTTTCTCTAGGTTTCCCTTACGTGTCTGATACTAAGATAGGCAGCCCTGAAAGTAGGGCTTGGGCTGTGGCCTTCCGGTTGGCGAGTGCGCATGCATATTCCCCCCACAGAAAACGCACACCCTGTTTCTGCCAACGTATGACCGAGGTAACCTGTTTTTTTTTCTTCATGTAAGTAAGAGACCTTCCTGGTCTCTGTTTGTTCTACTGGGGATGGTCTTGTTATAAGGCTCAGGCAGAAGGAAGTGACAGCAGAACAGAGGGGAAACGTGCTGGCCGAGCAGAGCTAAGATGTGCAGGGAGCAGCCAAATATCAGGCTGGATTCAGGATGCTCGGGTTTTCAATCTTTTTTTTTGTTTGTTTGTTTGTTTGCCAGGATAGCAGCAGTCAGGGCCTGAGGTAGGGCCGTGGCCGTGCTGACCCTGGGCTGGCCTTAGACTGGCCCTAGGTTGGGCTGGTCCAAGCTCACCAAGCTAGTCAGAGTGTCTGTGGCCTTTTGTCAGATGTGTCTTTTATATGAGATGGGGTGTCAGTAGTCAGATGGAGAAAGCCATATAGAATTCAGAGCTCTTCGGACTATTTTAAGACCAGGGGGAGTGCCTTTGTACAGTTAGATGTTGTTTTATTATTGTTTTTAAAATTCTGTCTTAGGCAATAGATAATATAAAGAGGGAGAAAATGAGGTAAAGCTAGTCATTTTCACTTTAAATTTTTTCACTTTAATATTTTAAAGTCACAATCAGAGAAAAGGACACTAAAACTCTTTAAATTTAAAATGTTATTTTAAATCTTAGTGTCCTTAGCTGCCTGAGATAGATGAAATCAATAGATTTGAGGAGAGCTTTCTTATATTAGTCCTCATAATTGCTGCTGCTGTTGTTTTTATATCTGATGGCAGATTCCTATTTTCAGGCTTTTGAAAATGAATTTTTTTGGGTTATATTTACCAAAGCACTTGTCACAGTTACTCATTCAATAATGGCACTGCTAATTGCTACTCTTATTTTTTTTATCCTTTGGTTTGAGCATTTGTTGAAATTAAGATCACTGAGAGGTATCAATGCATAAATGTTTAGGATGGGGAATTAGACTGGCCAATAGGAAAAAGTATGCTCCCTGCTCTGTCCCTCAGTTTTGATCGAGCCCAGCCAGTTTGAGCCCCAGGTGTTCTTATCTGTAAAAGGTATCGAAATCCTTGTTTAGAAAGCACTTAGCCTCATCATTTTGAATTCTGCTGTTTTGATATCAAAATGACATCAGTGGATGAGCTTGTTTCACTCTCACCATCTGTGTTCTTTTTCTTACATATTAATATTTGCTTGAACAGCTTTTCAATTCTTGGCCAGTAGGTACCAGCTACAGTTGGAACCAAATTACACTTTTTTTTTTTTAAAAAAAAAACTTGTTATTAGTCCCAAGGGTATTCCTAAAATAACATGTTTCAAAGTTCTGGTTTAATGGTGCTTAGCTAAACTTACATGTTCCCATCAAAAAGTAGGAATAATATAAGTAAATAAACTGAAGCAACAGTTGACTGTATCATTTAAAAATAGTATATCTTTTAATAACTATATATGGGGGAAAATATAACCACTGTGCCTTTTAGAATTCAGATAAAGGTCATGGTAGAACATTTTAAAAAATATATGTATGATTAAAGAAGAGATAAGTTTATTTTTGTTTCTACATGCATATTTTAAGTCAAGCTGACATTTTGTTTTGAGAGTCAGTGTTTGACTTTATTTTATGAAAAATCTCTCTATCACAGTGTCTGTGTCTCATAGTCTTTACTCACTAACATGGTCTACATCTAGATCTACATCTCTCTGTCTATAGATGTGCATTACATTTGTCTATCATCACACTGCTGAGAAGTGCCCGCTTTTGTTATTTGGTTACGGTTTTACCAAAGCTATACTAAATTCAGTTTAAAAATAATACCATTGTCACATATAAGTGGAATTCAAGAGTAAAGCCTGCTGTTGGAATTATGTAACCGGCCATTTAAGTCTCAGTTTTATCAGGTGCCAAAATGCATTGCAAAGGACAAGTTTTGTCTCACATAAGTGGTAAAAGGCATGGATAAAATAGGTCAGGTATTTTAGTTTTATTGTGGTCAAAAGCATATAATGTAAAATTTGCCATCTCAATTATTTCTTACTGTACCATTCAGTAGTGTTGTGAAAGAGAATGCAGTTTATATTGTCTATATTTTAGTGAGGACCAATGAGGACCTTTTTCTCAATTTCTTGTGTGATGTTCTCTGATTTGGGGTTAATATTTGGAGACAAGTGTAATATTTTTCCTTTCAGTACAGCACAAATAGAATTTGCAGCTTCTGCCGCCAGAGCTTCTATGTGCAATTTATTGCTGGCTTGGTTAAGTGACTGTAATGTTATGTCATTAATACATTGATTTTGGCCCTCTCACCTTAGTAAGCTTTTCCATTGCAATTAATTGTACTAAATAAAAGTTCTGGCATTTATAAGGATTCAGTGAAAGGCATCAGTTTTTTATGACTCTGATGTTTACTTCTCAGCCCCTCCATGCTTGAATTGTGCTTTACATGCATTTAAGAACCTTGGAGTAAGTTTTGAGTGCGGCTACATAGGCCACACTGGACTTGTTAATAAATAAGACAGTCTAATTTATGTCATTCATTATTTAATACAGCTTGCAAGCTCTTGTTGAAAACCTGCTGTCTTCATAGTGAAGATATTTTCAGAATTCAGCTCAGCACAACCATTTTGAAGTCTGAGTTTCATACCTTCCATCTCTGCATTATGGAGGTTTTTATTACATTGGGTCAAACAACTGAAAAGCCCCATGACCCTTCTGACCCTACTTTCTTCCACCTCCCCCTCTCCCTCTCATCGACTATCCAGGAAAATGTATTTGATTTTTTTTTCTTCTCCGAAAAGTGATATTTCCTTATGGGCATTCAGAGCATTGGAGTTAAGAGAAAAGCCTGGGTTATATGTTATTATAAACAAGTAATGGGAAGTTACAATAGTGTGGTCACAACTCCCCAGTACTGAGTGTAGCTTTGTTTTAGATCTGCCACTGTTTTTCTCCCATAGACCTGTGTTTGTGTCTGTTTCAGTACTCCCCTGTAAAGACATTTTCTAAGCTGAAAAGTTGGCTGAACAGCTGAGAGTTGAGGTCTCTTTCTCCCTGGGAACATTCTGTATGATCTCTTTGACTATATCTAGGTCGTAGGAGCATAAAACCTAGAGTTTTTGTTTAGCTGGGAAAGGAAATAGAATTTCTTTTTTTCCCTTTTTCTTTTTCTTTCTTTCTTTTTTTGCCTTTAGTACTAAGTGAGTGCCTCTACTTTTAACTCATTGCTCACCTTGCCTGTAGAGAAAGAAACATTTGCAAACCACGGTAAAATATTATATACTGGCATTATTCATAGACTAGCTTTACTACTTCTCAGGAGAGTTTCTGATAGGGTAAATACCTATATGGTAAAATGTGGCATTGAACCTGCTGCCCTTTGGAGCAGTGCCAAATTTTTGTTCGTCTTGATATCTATAAATCAATAGAATGATTTTTTGTGTGGGAGAGATTATTTAGGCAGCACAGACTTTTTACTTGTTTGATGTATGAGAGAAAAGAAGAGAATAAAACTCAACTTTGGATTATTAACATCTGATTAATCATTTTCATGAACTACTTGGTCTAGTGAGTTTAAAACACAAATCCTGCCCCCCAGGTGGCAGAGATCAGAACCCCACAGTGGCCTGATAATTTTAGCTCTCCATTTGTTTGCTGATTGATTTCCATTAAGAAAAGCAATGATCCCACATGATCAGGTGTCTTCTCACCACTTACTTTGCTCTCTGGGATGCCCAAAGGTCTGAGAAGTCATAAATATTGATCTGGAAGATGAAGGAGTGAATGGTTGTGAATGATATAAATCTAGGAAGAAATGTGATGCATAGGTATGAAGTTTACATGTTTCACAAAACCCTGGATGAGATAGAAAACTGGAGTCAGGTGTTACCTGGTCTGGAAATAGCCCCTTAATGTCTCTGGGCCTGAGCTTGTTAGATGTAAACTGAGGGCTTTGGAGTTGGTGATCAGACAAGTTTCTCCTGGCTCTGAAGTTCTGAGGTTTGTACATCAGCTTTGAGGTCAAGGATGGTGTGAGAGTCTGAGGGTCTTGGGTGTCATCCGTCACATGTGCATGTTTCCAGTGTCTGCTCTGAGTTCCCCAAACTGTGTCTTTTTAAATTTAATGAATTAACTAATTAATTAATTACACTTATTGGGGTGACATTGGTTAATGTGATCATATTGGTGTCAGGTGTGGGTTTCTATGTTACAAGATCTGTACATCATGCTGTGTGCCCACCACCCAAAGCCAAATCTTCTCCTGTGTCTTCCCATGATCTGCTGCTAAGGCTGTTGGCATGTTAGTGCTGGCTGATGGGTCCAAGGTCTCAGGGTCACTTAGAATCAGGACCACAGAAGGCAAAGGGGCTTTAGAAATGCTCTGTTTCAGCCCCCTCTGCTTGCACCAGGTCAGTGAAGTTAGTAAGGCCCTGATGCACTAAAACATGGTGGAAGCTAGAACTCCTTTTCCTAGCAGGCAGAGAAAATGCCATGGCCTTTACTTTAGGGATCCCATGCTCTGTTGTGTGTCCTGGGATTTACGTGACTTTAGCCCACCATTTTAGAAGCATCAGAAATATGAAGACAGGCTTAGCCGGGCTAAGTGTGTGCAAACATGTCTCTACTAAAGACAAAACAATTAAAAGGTGCTTGAGCTACTGATCCCAAAGCAATGACCTTATCTTCATAGGAAGAAATACATTATTTTGTTTAGTTTACTGTATTTTTAAAAAATTTCAAGTCTTCCTCTTCACTAAGCAATTCACACACAAAAGTTGAGCTGCGAAGGAAAGCCTTCCTGAGTTGGTAGCAATGAGGGACCCTAAACTGTGCCTGGTGGGCCGTGTTGGCAGGTTGGGGTTGGACGGAGGGCAGAGCAGACAGAGCAGTGGAGGCTGCTGCTCTTGGAGTCTCTATTACAATCAGTTATGTAAGTGGAGGAACCCAGAGCCCTTTAAACAAAGTCAGCCTTAGCGCCCATGCAAGCCATGTGGCTGGAGAATACTCATTCTCTCCTGCCTTCTTTCCCCCCCTGACTTCTCAATGGCCCAAGATTGATGGCCGAGATCAATGGCTGAGCCAGTGGGCAAGCTTAAGGGTTGTTGATGCACATCCAGAATGTATTCTGCTACCATTATGGGTGCTGTCCGTGGCCTGCACGAAGCCTTTCCTGTTTAGAACATACCTCTGAGATGTACCTTTGGTTTCACGCAGAGCTTCTCCCCAGGGACCTGAAAGGAACTTTACAGGCATCTGCTTATTTAGGTTTAAAACCTTGCACTGAAGTCAGTGGGAAGGTCTTGATGGCCTCGGAAGGAAGGGACTGTCATGTTGATCGGCTCTCTGGTCCAGCAGAGTGGAGTTTGGATCAGAACCCCATCCAGTATCTGGCTTAGGGCTTTGTCTGCTCAGCCCACTTGCCCAAATCTGGGCCCCAGAGGGCAGGTAGTTTTAAGAGAAGTGTAAAGATTCAAATAAATATTCACAAGTTAAATGGCATGGCAGTGGAGAGGTGGACTAATGCTTCATGTCTTTGCCCTTCATCATCATCTCCGCTGTCGCCGTGTGTTACAATAGAAGATAAGGATTTGCGTGCCCTTGGGAATATGGCATTTTCTAGTATGGAATAAAAATGTTAATAATCACACACCATTTAGAGTTCCCTTTTCAAATTTCTTTTCAATTACAGTTTATATTCAATATTATTTTGAATTAGTTTCAGGTGTACAGCATTGTAGTTAGACAATCATATACTTTAGGAAGTGATCCCCAATATTTCCAGTACCCACCTGGCACCATATATAGTTATTACAATATAATTGACTATATTTTTGCTGTACTTTATATCCATGTGACCATTTTGCAACTACCAATCTGTACTTTTCAATCCTTCAAAAGAGCCCTGTTTTTTTATTGTAGATTTAGCACCGCACCCTTTCCTGTAATCTCCATATCTCAGCAGTTCTCTGGAGACACACACACATCAGAATTCTATTTGTGTGTGTACAGGGTGTCTATGAATATATAAATATATGTATACAACTCCACTAGGTGTGGCTCTTTCATACTTAATTATATTGAATTGTAAAATTTTCCTAATAATTTAGGGTTTACTTCCTTAAACTATCCAGACTTTTTTAAAAAAATGACATATAACTGACATATCAGCTTCAGGTGTACAAAATAATGATCTGATATTTGCACTATATATTGGGAAATACTCACCACAGTAAGTCTAGGTAACATTTATCACCTCACATACTCATAATATTTTTCTTGTGATGAGCACTTTTTCAATTTACTCTCTTACTAACTTTCCAATATACATTACAATACAGTATTATTAGCAGTAGTCACCATGCTGTGCGTTACATCCCCAGCCAGACTTTTAATTTTGTTTTCATCATTCTGGATGTCTCTCCCTGAGGTATTCTCTGAGTGAAGTAGGTGAATGTTAGTACTGGGACACCATCAGCCAACCTGGCTTCTCAGAGGCCCATTGCATTGTCCTCTTTGATCAATTCTCAACATGAACAAAAATTTACATTATCACTGATGCATTTTTGAACTCTACAGTAGTGTAATTTAACCCAAAAGATAATGGAATTTTGGGTTTTAACCTCTGAAATATAGTGCAATCTAAAAAGATAGGCTCTTCTACACTCTCATTTTTGTAAAAAAAAAGTTGTTTCTATTTCATGTGCCCCAGAGTCCCTTGCAGTGTGGTAGCAGAGGGCGCCTGGTACTGCTTCTCTGACTGTTGCTCACTGGGACAGCTTGCTTCCTTTGGCTTACTCATCTGTGTGATGTGTGTGCAGGGGTGGGGAGAGGGGAGCCAGAGCTTGACGTGTGGTCTCTAAGGTCTCTGGTAAGGTTTGATACAAAAACAGGCACCTCTCTCCAAAAAACCCAGCCCAAGCCACTCAACCCAAACCACAGCACTCCTTGTGGTCTGCTCCCAGTTTCACTTCAGAGCACTGGTGCTGCCATCACAAATTCAAGAGTGTCGTGGGAGATTTTGCCTCTGGCGTGTGTAACTTGCACTCCTGCATTTAGCCTTTTCTTGTTGTCACTCTTTAGTCTTCTTCCTCTGTTTCCGATGGTGTTTCTTAGGCCCCTTTTCACTTTCCTCAAAACACACACACACACACACACACACACACACACGCACACACGCACGCACACACGGAGATAGGCATATAGCTGCTAAGCCCCTTGAGCAGATTGTGAAGAAATCTTTGGTTGTAGGACCTGGGCCGACCACCATCATTCCCACTGAACCTGGCTTGATAAGGTTAACACAGACAGTACAGGAACCTGAGAGGGACCTGGGCAGGGAGTTGGGATGTGGGGTTCACATCTACTCTCTCACAGTATCAGAACCTGGGATCCCAGGTGAGCCATTTAATCTCACCAGCCTGAGTTTCCTTATCTTGAAATTGGAGGTTGAATCTTGGATGGATGCTAGCCCCTGAAAGGCTGTGTGGTTCTAAATCAGTCAACCATGGGCACTAGTGTTTCCTTTTCTATTCTGGAATTCACCCTTGCCTCCTCCCACCCAGAGCTTGCTCCAGTTCTCTGGTGGCTTAAGCAATAGAAGCCTGATGGGTGAGATTTCTCCAAGTCCAACTCTGCAGTCCATGTAGGATGGCTTTGCAGGTCACGGGCTCCCTGCCTTCTGGGTTTCCCACTAATTGAAACAAACTTGTATTTTCTTCCTTAGAGATCATCTTCTTCCCATGTACTGTCTACATCCATTTTCAGCAATTGTATCAATGAATCCACATGTTCATGTCTGATCAGCCCACTCTGATCAGAGCCACTTCTATGGATGGTGCTCTAGAGGGATTTCTAATTGCCTTGCCTCTTTGGCCAGTCTCCACCTTTCCTGACCCTCAAAGCAGGAGCTTACACTGAAATCAAGTCTCATCTTTCTGCCCTTCAAGCCTTCCTTTCCTGCTCACTGGAAGAGTTTATCACATATTTGCAGTGGGCTGCCTGATATCTAATTCAAACTTCCTGCGAACATTAGTTCGGTTCCACTAGTGCTTAGGGAGGACACTGGGGTGCTACAAACAAACAAGGAAGTGAGGCAAGGAGCCTCTGAGTAGAGTAGCTTATATCTAGTGGGAGAAACAGTTGAGTGAACATCGAATTTTAATATACTGTGAGAAGGATGTCAGTGCACTTGAGGATTAAACCCCCATTTACATCATGATTGTCTCAGCTCCTGGGAGACATGGGGACATTTACAAAGGGTGCTTCCCCCAAATGTACATGGTTTTCACTGTTTAATAGTGGATGGTGTGGATGTGTAGACTGGATGTGAGCAATCCCCACTTCCTATGATGGCAATAATCCAGCTGAGCTTTGTTATTTCTCTCTTAACAATTTTTGACATGCTTGTGTCCTGGTTTGCTCGTATTCCATTTGGAGCAAGCTTCCTGCATCTGAAACACACCTTCCCCTTTGGTTATAATAGCAGGGCTAGAGCACTTCGAGGTAGAAGCCAATCACTCCTCCTCTATTACCGAGCCCATCCTCTGAAACTTTCCTTCATCAGTCACTTCCCTCTCATCTCTATTTTCAGTCTCTTCCCCTTGTAAACATCAGAATTTAAGCGGGACAACTTTTCCTTTAGCAATGTTTCCCTCCCTTCCCTCCCATCCTTCTTTAGTCCTTGCCCTATCCCCTCTCCCTTCAAAGCTTGATCTTAGAAGACTGATCTGTATTCATTATGTCTATTTCCTCAGCTCCTAATCTCATCTTAATCCACAGCTTCATTGAACTTGTTTTCCACCACCAGTTCCAAAGACCTTGGGCTAAATCCAAGGCATATTTCTCCGTCCTGCTCTTATTTGCTTAGTAGAACTTGGCCTCACTTCTCACTCTCTCTCTCTTGAAGCATCCTTTTCCTTCAGTGCAACTGTACTTTCCCTGTCTCCTCCAGTTTCTCTGGCTGCTGCTTTTTAGTCTTACTTATGGACACTCTTTTCTCTGCTCCTCCCCTAGGGGATGTCCCATGGGTTTCTTTCCTAGGGCTGCTCTTCCTGGGCTGTCCTTGGACTATGTCATCCTCATCTACTACTTCTGTTGCCTTTTGTCTTCTAATGATGTCTTGATCTATATTTCCGTCCATGATCAGGAGGACCTTTGAGCTCATAAGCTCAACTGCCTACTGAACATGTCATAATGTGTCACCCTTGAGATTTCCAAATTGAATTCTTCATCATCATCATCATCATCATCATCCCAAACCCCTGTATTAATCTAAGTATCATGCCTTCCACATTCATTTTCATAAATTCCCAAATTTTTAAAATGTGTTCAGTTCTTTTTATTTCTGCTGCCCTCATCCATCCATTCATTCATTCATTCAACAGATATTCTGGGGTCTGTTCTGTGTCCTGCTAAATGCTTAGGATATGGTGGTGGAAAGACTGATCTGGCCCTTTCTTCTTACCAAGCTTGAAGTCTGGGAGGGAAAATGAACATAAAAAAGTACTTATGTAAGCAAAAACAATAATTCATTTTACCATCCTTTTTGCCTAAAATGCTGCAACCTTTCTACTTGGCATCCTAGCCCTCAGTCTTGCCCCTTCTCTATCCATATGCCATGCTGCACTGGAGTGGTCTTTCAAAAATGCCGATTTTATCACATCACTGCTTCTAATTGCCCAGTAGCCTTCTCATTTCTTAAAATAAATTCAAAGTTGATTTCATTTTGTGTTTTTTTTTTTTTTAGTTTGAAAATTAAAACCAATTTTGAGCATATTGCTATGTAATAAGACATATGACTGTCACGTGGACTCAAATACACAGATCAGCATTACAGTTGCTTTTGCACCAGATCTATGAAGGCGAACAAATTAAAGCTGGAAGCTTGCTTGGTGATCTTGGAATTAGAACAAGGGCACTTAATTCTGCATTTAAAATGTTAAATGAAATTAAGCTAAGCCTGCCCGAGGCATCCATATCCATAATTGGAGCGCCTTCGCAAAGGGAACGCAGAACTTTAAGTAGTTTGGCCCAGACCTGAGTCCCCTGGATGGACACTCCTATTTCTCCCCTTTAGTCCCAGGGCCCAGCACCAATTCTGATTGACACCTTCTTTCTTTGCATTGCCTTTAGCCAAGTTTTGCTCAAGCCTGGGAGCTTGTCAGATTCTTTAAAGTGATTTTGTACATATTTTCTCTGAAATGCATTTTCATTGCATGGAATTTTTATTAGTAAGTATTTTTTAAAGTACTATTTGAACATAATAAGAAATTCTGGTGGTACAAAAGAGTGTATCATGACAAGTAGTCTCTCTCTAACTAACCCAACAATCCCTCAGCTTCATATCCAGTAGCAGCTTTGACTTAGTTGCATGTCTGCCTCTAGAAACAGTCTACTCACATAAATGAGTACATGTCTGTCTTTTTTGTTTATACAGAACGAGGGCATACACATACATATATACATATATGTACATATATATGTATGTGCATGCCTTCCATTTCCACCTTTAACTATACTCACTGATCTGCATCTTGTTGTTTTTTTAAACTTAACAATGTATTTTCAAAATGTTTCTCTATCAGCATATATACCTAACCTTTTATTTTCACAGCCAGGCAGTAAAGTAATCCATTGAATGAATCAACTTTATTTTACCAACCTCCTTTTAAAGAACCTTGTGTGCAAGTTCTTGCACACATTCATGATTTTATCTGTAGATAAACTTTCTAGAATTTGAATTGCAGGGACATTTGCCAGACATTTGTGATTTTGATAGATACTGCCAAGATGTCTTGCAAGAAGACCACATCATTTTATCCTCTCACTCAAACTGGAAGCACCTGTTTTTCTGCTGCTAAGCCAATACTATTTGTTATCAAACCTTTGACCTTTGCCAATCATCTTCCTGGGAAATAGTATCTCACCATTGTTTTACTTCGTAATTCTGTAATTCTGATCCAGGTTGCAAGTGTTTTTGTGTGTATGTAAGTCATTTGTATTTCTTTTTCAGTGAACTATGTTATCATATTCCTTAGCTCTTTCCTATTTCTATTGGATTAGTGGCCTTTTCAGTCATAAAATCTGTTTAACAATGAGAACGTTTATACTTCCCCTAATGTTTTGCTTGTCTTCTGATGCTGATTATAGCATTTCCTCCTCCTCCACCTCCTCCTCCACCACCACCTTTTCTTCATCCTCATTTTCTTGTAACATAGAATTACACTTTTTAAAGCAAAATATATTATTTCTTTTATGGCTCTTACTTTGTAAATGTGGTTAAGAAGAGTCTTCCCCTCTCTAAGAGTATCAAATGAATCTCTTATATTTTCTTTTACTATTACTATTTCATGCTTTTGTATTTAAAGATTTACTCTATCTGGGTTTTTTAAAATATAAGGCATTTTATTGTATTATTATATTTACTATATTAAAAATTGTTTTATTATTTTTCCAAGATAGATAATCAGCCAATCAGGTCTCTTGATACCATTGAGTATATAATTCAACCTTTTCCTCACTAAATTAAAATAAATATGTTTATTTTAATAGACATATTTGTACTATTAAATCACCTTTGTACTTGGGCCTTTTTGGAATTGATCCTAGTCTGATAATCAGTCTGTATGCATGCCAGCACTAAACGTTTTTATCTCCTAAAGCTTCATTTTATTATTATTATAATTTTTATTGGATTTATTAGGGTGACATTGCTTTATAAAATTATATAGGATCATGTTATTATTATTTTTTCTACTTGAAGTACTAGTCTTACCAGTCTTTTAATTCAGAATTTTTAGGATTAATCTTGTATGATAATTTTTCCGTATGAATTTAGGAACTGCTTGCCTAGCTCCACCCACATTATACAGTATTGCTGTTTTAAATTAAGATATCACGACATTTATATATTTAAACAAGTCTTAACAAGTCTTCAAAGCCCTGTATCCTCAAATTCAAACCTCTAGCCTCATTTTTTGCCCCTCCTTTTGTTCAGTGAGATGATACAGCCACCCTGAGCTTTCAATGCACCTATTGAGCTTCGCTGTCACTCATTTCACAGGCTTCCCGCTGGCCATCTTCTCTTCCTGAGCACTATTTTCTTGACTTCTGTCTCTGGATAACTTCCTTGGCCTCCCTACCTCTGGGCTGTGTCTTCACCACGTGCTCATATATTTTACAGCCCCATGCATTCCCCAATCCCAGCATAGGTAACTTAACATTATAAATGCACTGCTGGCTACCTGTCTGTAGACACCATTAGAATATAAACTACATGAAGGCAGGGACTATGTGGATCTGGCTTACTGCTCTTCCCTGACACCCAGTACAGTGTCCTAGATCCCCACATTATACACATACGTGTGGATATACCCACACCCCTCTACAAATCTATCATTTAGAGGTCCAAGTAAGAGTATTTACTAATAGTTGTTTGGGTTGCCACTATGCAAATTTCTAGACTTGACTTTTTCAAAGTCATTGAGTTAAGATGTGTGTTGTGTTTTTTTTTAATAAGTAACTTCTATGGAATTAAATAGCACAGCATTAATTCATATGCAGTAAGAAATCAATTCATTATAGAGACAGAATAGCTGGAGAGGAAGAAAGACAAAGCTTTGATGAGCCAGCTGATTCTGTATCCAACGGGGAGGAGGGGCAGGGAAGAGATGGAGGACGAGGGCAAGCAGATGAGAGGTACACAACAGGCTGGCTGGCTCAACAACAGAGGTGAATCTGGGGGAAAGAATCATTCCAGGGACATCTGATTCCAGCAAACAAATCGGTCTAATGAGAAGGAGTTGTGCCTTTTCTGTTGTGAAATAGCTAATAATGATATCCCTGTGCATCGATTGCAGTTTTCCCTATGACTGCATTTATGATGCTTCACTTAAAAAGCGATTCTGGTGTGAGATTTCAGATGTGATTTGTCCTTCTTTAGTGTGGATGGTAGAGACTGTTCATTTTTTTCTCAAAGAATGGCAGACATCAGGTATAAAAAGACAGTGTGGCAGGTGCCATGTAATGGACCATCTGATGCGTGTACTTTTGTGCCTTTGCAATCAAGGTGCACACATGGGCTGATTCTATGACTGTTTCCTGGGGTTTCTTTATATTTATAGTAATAACACTATTATACATCTTGCTACTTGTTTGGAAAACTGATCATAAAACAGCTGATAGACATAGGAGACTGGAGGGCTCTTAAAATAGAGTAGGGAAGTATATAGGTGAACAGATTGTGTTGAATAATCCAAAATGATAATTCTCCCTTGAGATAAATAACATCCATTTATTTATGTTTACATGATGCAGGATGTTTATAATATACATGCAAATAAAGATAGACTCCATATATATTTTGAAAGTTAATTTTTAAAAAAGGAATGGGCATTATAGATCCAACATATGATGTTAAACTCTGATGAGAAAAGTCTTATTTTTGGTTGAATCATTGGTTCTCAAGGTAAGCCTCGTTGACCCTTTGGGATTTAACTTCTTAGCCATCTCCTTTATTCTTTAAGGGAATTGCTTTCTCACTAATAAAAAGTGTCTTCTGGAGTTTAACTGCCTGGCGCCTTGAAGGCTTAATTGAGCCTTTTGTTTACTCCAGCCTAGCCTAGAATGCACTCTGTCATTAACTCTCCTCTAACTGTATTTATATCTATACATGTACAGTTTAGAGGGCAGTAGGTATTTGTTGACAAAGTCATTTCAGGATAGCTGAAATGAAAGACAGTAACTGACTGTTTATACACGCATCAGTGGATTGATTGATTGATGAGTTCATTCATTTATTTAGTCAATTAGCAAGTATATATTTTACATGTCCTCCCACCAGGCTCTTTTCTGGGTCCTGGGTAGCAAGACTTAGGCCAGCTCCTACCATTTGTGTGGCCTGTTGAAGGGCACCAGTGGAGGTCTTCAGTCAAATCACTTCTGTCTCACAGCTGTGTAGACAATCCATCCTACACATCTAGACTCCAGCAACACCACCACAGACAGCAGTTTGAACCGCTCCGCCCCCCACTGCCTCATGTCTAGGGACATGCATATCCATAACAGATCCACAGAAAAGGCCTACATAGGCCCTGGGATTGGGCTCATGGTCTTTGGATAGGGAATTCCGGGATCCTACTAGGTCAAGAGAAAGGTGCCATTTCCAGGTCAGAGCATCCTGTTGGCCCTGTGACTTTTTGCTTCATATGGAGGAACTCAGTTGGAGGAGAACCAGAGTGAAGGCCTCTGTCCTGCCTGAATCCACTGCCCAGAGCTAAGGGCACAAAGGACAAGGCTGTTTGGGCTTCTGCCTTGTATCTGGCCTTCGCATTATGGTAGCTTTGTGCTATGATGACGCTGTGGAAGTGCAGGGCTTATGTCACGGGAGCAGGCAGTGGGGTGGCCAGGATCTCCATGCTTCTCCCATTGCAGGGCCCCCTCTCTTCAGAGGATTTCTCAATCACGGGGTCAATGTTTCCACAAGGACAGCATGCACAGGATTCCCCTCTGACTTGTATTACAACAAGCTCATGATATCACAGACACAGACAGACCAGCAAAGCAGAGATCTGTCCCCAGCAGTTCATGGGTAAACATCTGTGGCTACCAGCTCCTACCTTTCTCTCTTCCCCTTACAGATTTTATTAGTACCCTGAAAGCTCTAGATATGAATGTAATATTTAAAGAATCAGCCCATTATGGCTGAATATATATTTGCTGATATCCTAGGAGGGATCCTAAGATTGTGAAAACTGTGCCTAAAAAGTTCCTTTCCTCAATATTTTTTTTTCCAAGCTAAAAAATTACTGAACATGTCATTTGTGCATAGGTGATCGGCACCTTAATTTTTCATTTTCTTGAGGTATTGAGTAGGGGAGTGCTACAGGTTGTGAAGCAGGATTACTTGGTGGGTTAAGAGCCCACCCCACTCTGAAGCTGGTCTGCCCCTACTACTTGAGACTAATTATTAAAGCCCTGTGTGCCTCACTTTCTCCACCCGTAAAAGGAGAAAATAATAGTACCTTTCTCTGTGGGTTTCCGTGAGGTTAAAATGAGCTGATGCATGTAAAATGTTTGTACCAGTGCCTAACACATAGTAAGAACTTGACTGTTAGTTTTTATTCTGTGTGTCTATCCTAACCATATTTTGAAGAAGAGTGGGCTCTACAGGGGTTGGGGAGCATGGAAAAGCAAAAGAATCTGCTTTGAGTATGGCACTGGACAGGCGTGGGGTTAAGGGGACAGATGGGCCCTTTGCTTGTTGGTATAGTTCTCTCATCTTGTGGGACCAAGTGTGCTCAGCTGATTGGGATATTGATCATTTGTGTGCTGAGCAATCATGGGTCAGACTCAGCCACTATTATGCAGGTCATGGTCTTTTTCTGCCACTGTTTGTTTGATAGTCCTGGTCCATTTCATTTATTAGATTGTTTACAACAGTTGCCCTGGACTCTGGAGGTGATCAGTCAGTTTGTACTTCATTTTCTCTTTTAACTGTCATTCTCACTCTTTAATTGCAAGGCCTTTAAAGAATGCTTTCTCTCTCTCTCTCTTTCTCTCTCTCTCTCTCTCTCTCTCTCTCTCTCTCTCTCTCTCTCAAAATACACATAGCATAAAATTTACCATCTCAACCATTTTTACATGTATGATTCAGTGGCATTAAGTACATTCAAGTTGTGCAAGCAACACCACTATTCATTTCCAGAACTTTTTATTTTGCAAAACTGACACCATTAAACAACTTCCCATTCCCCTGTTGCTAGCTTCTAGCAACCACCATTCTACTTTCTGTCTCTATGCATTTGACTATTCTAGGTACCTCAAAAATATGTCTTTTTGAATAATGGTATATCTCAAACTAAATTTTTTTTTTTAAAATAAGAGATTTGTTTAGGATTTTAAAATTCACTCACACTTTCCATCTGCAAAATAGCTTTTCTTTATTGTGGCCTTACACAACCACTTATGACTGGAATCTTTTCCCACCAGCATCTTTGTAGTTTAATGCCAAAGAAAGAATCTCTAACCTTCTATAAAAGTGACTGAAGGTTAACATGTGATGTGAAACCGGTGAGGATAAAATTGGAAGTGTCCCTTATATTCTATCGCTCTTCTTACTCCCACAGCCTATAAATGTTGGCTGAAGAATTGTGCCCAAATCAAAACAGACCTTCACAGAGATCCTAAAATTTCACCACTCAAATCATTCTCTTTTCTTGACATTACACCCGATGCTGTTTTCTCTGTGCCATGCTTGATCTATCCCGAAGTTGGAGCAGAAATATTTAGTTCCACAAATTCTCTTCATATGAAATGATTTGACCTGACCGGAGGCCAAGAGCTTTCAAAGCTGTGTTCTGCTGTGATTAGTGCTGACTTGAATGCTTCTTAGAATTCTTAGTGCCTGGGCTAATCATTGGACGCTCTTTTTTTGCTAGTAATAAATGAAACATTGACTCGCCTGAAATAACAGAGAAAGAGGAAAAAATATATTTTTAAAAAGTTAATTTATGTGTTGGTTTGGAGTTGCAAGATGATTTCACTTATTTATGACCATTCACTCTGAAACTCAAATGAATCATGGATGAAATGATTTACTAACCATTTCTTGAAAACAAGTATAAGATAATGACCACTGAGTTTGTATGGAACACATATCAGAAATGTTGCAGGTAACCAGTATTTAAATAACTGGTGATAATTATTTTATAAAATAAGGTTTCTAAGGTAAAAATGAGGGGAAGGGCGTGAATGAGGAATAAAAAAGGAATAAAAAATGGACCCCCCACCCCCCCTGCTCATTGTAAGGGTTGACTTAGTTGCTGGAATGGAGTACAACAGTTGTGCTCAACTTCCTGGCAGGGAAAAGAGAAGCTCATTATTAGGAAGGAGAATGCCTCCTAATTCCACAGGAACATGGCTTTGTCTGGCACTGTGTTCTGAAAGGAATTTCTCTTGCAGGGGACAATGAGTGATGTAATTCATAGCTCTTATGAAAAATGCAAAAGTGGATTTTATTTTTTCTTACTGAGAAGGCCGGTGAAAGTTGGGGGATGTGATGAGGACCCCTATTCTGCAAGGAGGCTGAAGTGGTTCAAGAATTTAATCTCCCAGTGCTGTGTTTATCAAATGGGTAGGACATGGGATCTTAGTCCCCCACCCCCACATACCTTCTGCTGAGCCTGGCTTTGCTAGAAGTTGGACTGCATGTGCCTTGAAGTTGACCCTTCTGACCACAGCTTGGACATTTTCATCTCCCTTGCCAGTTAAGGCCAGATCCAATCTTTTTGGAAACCAGACAACCAGATGGTCAGGCTGACATCCTTTTACAAAGACCAAGCCGCCTGCCTGCGTGCTCATCCAGGTGGAAGCCACCCGGTCCCCAGACCAAGATGAACTGCGGAGGTACCAGCGGGCAGATCCAGGCTGTGGGGAAGCAGCCCTTTGCCTCAGAACATGGACAGATGCTCAACTGAGACTGCAGAGTTCCACCCACAGGGCGCAGCAGAGATGGTTTTAGCTTAGGAGCTGTTAGGAGCAGGTGTGATCATCCTCTTTCCAGCCAGAGGAGAGACCCCCTTAGGCTCCCGGGGTGCCCCAGGCGGAGAGGGATGGCCTCTCACGGGCCTGCCTGATAAATTAGCTGCAGAACACACCAAAAGTCACCTGATGAGCTGACTTGTGTTCGTGGTGGTTTCATATTGACCGATGTCAGAGGATACCTGCTCAAAATAAAAACTTTGGCTTAAATATAGCTTAAGCCTGCTTCTTGACAGTAGTTCGATATCAGGACCATTTCCGCCATGGGCTCCTCATCTAATGTGCTGAAACGGTGTCATGATACATATTTACTTACTTGATTCTCATTTGCTCCGGTGGGTTATTGTGACCTATCGAAAGATCTGAGACCTAATGTGAAATATACAGGGTGTCCCTGCAAAAATGTATACACATGCAACAGGGGATAGCTCTGTTTCTTTCTTTTCAGATTTAATCCATTGGAATTAATAATTATTCAAAGTGTGTATACATGTTTTTGACACCCTATATAACGATATGAAGCAAATTAGTTGGAAGAAAAATAGTTTGTTTGTTTTTTTTTTGGTCAGGAAAGAAACACATCCCTTTTTCCTCCTGGGTATTTATTTACCACTGTGCAAAGTATACAATTATACTTGGATATGTTGTGTCTGTATTAGTTAGCTTTTAACAACAGAGGAATTTTCTATAGGTTCCGGACGGGTAGATGTATTTTCATTGTGGTCTCGGTGTCCCTTTATTTGATGAGATTCCATTTCAGGATCTCTGTGCATGGAGACAACATATCAATGTCGGAGAATAGTTGGGGCATTGAAGTCTCAGAGGAAATTACAGGCAAGAATTATGTCAGGTGTCATAAAATCTTTCCATGGGCCTGTGAAATAGCTGAGGTTGGTTGGGAATGTTACCAACTGGAAATGTGCCCCAACCCCCCAGGGGCACTGTCACTCACCTCGTCCTAACTGTGGCCAGGAAGAAATGCTAGTCCAGTTTGGCAGACCTTCTGGTTTTGTTTGTTTGTTTGCCTGAAGAAAATATGGAAGATCATATTTCTAAAATGTGAAATCCTTCCATTTTGAAAAGTGAGTTGCTAATAAGACACATAGGAAAACAAAGGACCCTGGGTCTGGGCCTCATGCTGTTGCTGTGACTTCTGGTCAACCAGTTTGTACGGTTTTCCATCGCAGTCTTTGTAGGCTGGGGTCCGATCCTAAGCCAGCAGGAAAGGCTGTTATTTAATTTAAGTCAAGTGAAATTTACATTTTCCTAGTGAAGATGGATGTGCTTTATGTGGAAAGCCAACTTTAAGGTCTTTTTCTAGAATTTATTTTTCTGGTCATAGTTGTAGTGTTTCCTGTTGGGAACCTCCTCGTTCATAGAGGTGGGTAAGAAAAAGATATATAAATATTCAGAGGGAAAGAGTGCAAGTTTTTCCTTCATAATATTTGGCTGAAACTTTCTTGTAAGTTGTGTACTGAAGGGAACTGAGATATTATCAAGTCAAATTTCCTCTTTCACCGGTGTGGGCACTGGTGGCTGACCGAGATTCAGCTCATCAGGTAGTTAGTGACAAGCCAGCCCTTGAACCTTGGTCTTCTGCTCATTGTTCTTAATAATTAGCGTTAATTGAGAGCAGTTTCCTAATTTTCCCAACCACTCCATGAGGCAGTTACTGTTGTTATTCCATTTTATAGACAAGTAAATTGACGCTTAGGGGCTGGCCCCAGGTCAAACAGCTAGTAAGAGGTGAAGCTAGTGCAGTGGGTTTATCCCTCACACTATACCACTGATATTCTTTTCTAGCCACTGGATTCTTAAATTCCTAGGGATAGCCTAGAAGCTGCAGTTCTCAGAGCTGCAGAAGAATCTGTAGAAGATAAATGAATATCTCCTCTTACTGCTCTATGTAGATATACTACACAGGAGCATTCTGTAAGATGTCCTCATTCCTTTTCATTGACTATTGATTTTAGGCCATGATTACTCGTGAAGGTCCTCTTTGCAGAAATTTTAAAATTTATTCCTTATTGAAGGTGCTAGATTTACACGTCTGTAGTCCCACTGGTGTCGTACAGTGGCTTTGAGTTTGGAAATCATGGCAAGTAGATCTGGGTGCAAATCCTGTTTGGGCAGCTATGTGAACTTCAGGAAGTGACCTGGCATGGTTGGGCCCCAGGTTTCTCTTTTGAAAAGTGGAAACAATCACAGTGCTCCCCTGGTAACACTGTGTACAGGGAGACAACCCCTGGGCACTCTAGTGCCTGGCACACAGCGCTCTGTAACAGGAATTACTGATGCTACTTCTATGCTAATGGCCAATAAAAGGTGGAAGTGCTGATGCTACCCAGCGTGTCCTAGCAGGCGGTTCACATCCAGATTTCAATCATGCTCTTTTGCTGTTCTCTACATTCATGTGGGGGTGGTGTTTCCTGTCTTAAGAATGAAGTGACACATTGGAAAATTCCTGTTTTGAATTCTGCTATGGCCCATTATCGATTGACTATCATAACTCTTTCTCAGCATTTTGCTGATAAACTGAAGCTGCCTAGTTGTGGACTAGGACAAAGGCATATTTTTTTAGAGCAGTGGTTCTCCACCTTCCTAATGCCGCGACCCTTTAATACAGTTCCTCATGTTGTGGTGACCTCCAACCATAAAATTATTTTCGTTGCTACTTCATAACTGTAATTTTGCTACTGTTATGAATCGTAATGTAAATATCTGATATGCAGGATGTATTTTCATTGTTACAAATTGAACATAATTAAAGCATAGCGATTAATCACAAAAACAATATGTAATTATATATGTGTTTTCCGATGGTCTTAGGCGATCCCTGTGGAAGGGTCGTTCGACCCCCAAAGGGGTCGCGACCCATAGGTTGAGAACCGCTGTTTTAGAGGATTACTATATTCCCTATGATGGACATCCCGTGGCAGAGAGGATCCTATAAGAGTTGAAATGCCTCACTCCATGCTGTAAGCCTGGGAACATATCACAATCCCTTTTGGCTTTTAGGTTTTACCTACTTTTATTAGGTTATTTAGTTATTTGGTGTGTGTGTGTGTCCGGGGTGGGGGTGTGGGGATGGGGGTGAAGTGGGAGGAGGGGAGAAGGGTTGGCCCAGGTAGAAGGAAGTGATTCCATTTTGAAGAGTGGCCATTAGATACATTCATTGCTGTTACCATTTCTTTTCAATGTATTGCCAAAGTACAGTTCAGTAATGAAGTCTAAGCTAAAGATAAATTTTATTTTAGAGGATACTGCTGTTAGGCTAATACACATGAAGAAAAGCTGCATTAGAAACAACTCTTTGTTGCTCAAGCAGATTACCTAGAGGAATTATTTGATAGGTCCTTATTCTTTTTTTTCTTTTCTTTTTTATTTGATAGGTTCTTAAAGCCTGTGTGAAATCTATTAAAATGGGATGAGGACCCTTTCTAGGAACCTGTAATTCAAAAATGCTTCTGTGAATTTTTCCTAAATTTACTTCTTCTCTCTTTTTTTTTTAAAAAAAAAAAATTACCAGTAAGCATTTTGCTAAGTCCGAGGAGAGGAAATTCTTTACCCTCAAGAAAATGTCTTAGTAAAGGTCCTAGATGTCCAGTTGAGGTTGGAGAAGCTTTGGTGATGATACAAAATAAGATGGCAGATAGTAGATACTTGGCTTATGTGCATATTATTTATCTGTTGACTTTCTGGTCCCTCTTCAAGGCCCGAGCTTCATTTAAGCCTTTGTTGACCTGCCCAATCATATCTTGTCATTCCTTCCACTGTGGCCTTACCATCCAGATGCTTGTATCTCTGCTTGGAACCTTCTCTTTTGTGCCCATCAAAGACGGTGGCAGTGATCCATGTCCCCAGAGAGCATCACCTCTTTTAAGGTTAAGAACCTTGGAACCCAACTGGTGTGGCTCAGTGGTTGAGCATCAACCTATAAACCAGGAGATCACAGGTTCACTTCCCAGTCAGGGCACATGCTTGGGTTGCAGGCTCAATCCCCAATAGGGGGCATGCAGGAGGTAGCCAATCAATGATTCTCTCTCATCATTGAATGTTTCTACCTCTGTCTCCCTCTCCCTTCCTCTCTGAAATCAATAAAAAATATTTTTTAAAAAGCTTGGCTATCTATCTTCATGGATCTAAAGATTCTTGGAGGCAATTTCTAGTCTTAACATTCCCTAGACTGAGGAGTTTGGTGGCAAATAAGTGCTCATTTTCTAAAGGCAATTAATTTTTATATTTAAAAAGATAAATAACTACTGTAGTTGGTTGGAATGTGTTGTGTGTTTGTGATCCAAATTCACTCCTAGATTGGACAAATTTTGCTTTCAAAATTGGCTCTCCATCTTCTTCTGTTACTGTCTTTCCCTGTTTTATACATGATAAATGAAGTTATTTTCTATTATCACAATTTTCATTTAGTACTTACTATGTATCTTTCATGAACATGTGTGTTTGTGTCTGGTCTTTTCAGTGGGGTAATAAAAGTCCACATGGAAGATGCTTAGGTCTGTTTGATTGTGCTAAGTCCACCGGCATTCGTGAGAATCAGCCCTGTGAGTGCATGAAATGGAGAGGCAGTGAGATGGCTAGAACTCCTTAATTTGAAGAGTTAGTGGTTCAGCTGGGTAGTCAGATAGGTTCATGGAAAAATGCAAATGTGGGTACAAAGAGTACCTCCATTTCTTTTAATTCTTAATTACAAAGTTGGAAAATGCTTGCCAAATGATGGAAAAAACATGTTGTGATTGCAAAGAGCCTTTTTGGGTTGTGTAGAAATCAAGCAACATTTCAGATTGACTGGGCCCCAGAAGAGATTGAGGTGAATTCATTAAGAAGTGCTTTGAATATGGGATCCAATATTTAGGGCAATAGATAGCGGCCTTAGGATGTAGTAAAAGTGCAAACTTTTGATACTATGATACTATGAGGTCCACCCTAGAGTCCTTTATATGAATTCAAGAATGGAGGAAGGCATATTTGGGCAAAACAGGTTGGTTGATGGCCAAGAATGATTCCACACAGATTGCTGATGAAGGAGTGGAAGGAGTGGGCCTGAGGGAATGGGAGTCCCAGGAGCTAAGTGAGAGGAATTCTTAAGGAGTATCAAATTAAAATAAATTCAAATTCAATGAGTCCCTGTCACTGTTCAAAGGCTTCATAAAAGTAGAATGAAGGCAACCTCTGCAGGTTTGAAGGGCAGAAGCTTGGTTTTCCATGAAGAACCAAAGCTCTGCTGAACTCATGAGATTCTTATTGGGACAAGCCCTGGGACATGGGCCCTGGGGGATGGCTAGGGGAGTTAGGAATTGTCATGGAGAGAAAGCTTTTAAGAAAGGCCTGTGTCAAAATGCTGGGCTTTCCCTCTGCTTCACTGGAAATGAAACTGTTCTCAGAGATGTGTTTTATTAAGCAAAGCTTGACTCAGTACAGAGCCCCCAGAGTTTAACAGCACTGTGACTGGAGTGATGGGAAATGGTTTTCTGTGGGAAAAGCTGGTGGTGCATCTTTCATTTGTCTGCCCTGGCCTGGCTCTTCTTCTCTCCTTCCTGACCCAGGGTCTCTAAGCAGTGCAATGAGATGGGAGAACTCAGAAGACCTGGTGTTGTCAAGATCCCCCTGGAGATACGTGGACATCACCAGTAGGGGGCAGCCCAGCTCCTTAGTCTCCTGGTTCCTGTAGAGCAGCTCTGGGCAGGGAGCAGAAGGTTTTCAGACTTCTGTCTTTTGGGTGATCCAGGGAACTAGAACTTAGGCCCAGGTGTATTTGTCCACTGAGTAACTGAGAAGTCCTGGAGTTCAGCTTCTCTGCAGTCATTTCACCTCTATGCGTTTCTCTGTCTCTTTCCCTCCCTCCCTCCTTTCCTCCTCCTCCCCTCTCTCCCTCCCTCCCTTTCTTCCCTCTTCATAAATTTTTTTAAAAGAAAAACCAAAAACACAATGATATAACAATAACTTCATGTACTTATATTCAGAACTGACACTTCAACATTTTGGTCTTTGTTGCTACAAGTCTTTTCTCCTCTAATAAAAGAGTTTAGTAGTTTAATAAAATAAATACTTTAACAGCTTATTTCTTAATCCGAGACCCATCCTCCTTTCCCAAAGTGATCTTACTTGTAATTTTCTTATACTTCACATGTATACTTGACTATGAATATTATTGGTTGTTTTCTGTATATTTTTTTGAAAAAACAAGACAAACAAATAAACGAATAAACAAACAAAAACTCATAGACACAGACAACAGTATAGTGGTTACCAGAGAGAAGGGGGGTGGGGCAGGTAGAAGAGGCTAAAGGGGATCATGTACATGGTGACAGAAGGAAATTTGACTTTGGGTACAATATACAGATGATGCATTATAGAATTGTGCAGTTGAAACCTATGTAATTTTATTAGCCAATGTCACCCCCATAAATTAAATACCTTTTTAAAGTTTGCATTAGTTGTTTTATATTATATGCATATATTATTATGCATTTTTCCTCATTTAACGTGATGATTATTTTCTGCTCAAATATAAAGATCTGGTTCAATTCAACTTATGAATTTAACACATCCTACTTTTTTCAGTTTTTTAAATTTACTTATTTTTAATTTATTTTAAAAATATATTTTTATAGATTTCAGAGAGGAAGGGAGGAGGAGAGGTAGATAGAAACATCAATGATGAGAGAGAATCATTGTTCAGCTGCCTCCGGCACACCTCACACTGGAGATGGAGTCTGCAACCTGGGCATGTGCCCTGACTGGGAATCAAACTGTGACCTCCAGGTTCATAGGTTGATGCTCAAACACTGAGCAACAGCAGCTGGGCTTTAAAAAAAAATAAATTTATTAAAGTAAAATTGGCTAATACATTTATATAAATTCAAGGAGTACATTATAATTTGATATCTGTATATTTTATTGTATGCTCACCCCCAAAATATAATTTCCTTCTGTTACCGTGCATCTGACCCCCTTTACCTAATTCACCTTCTCCCTTCCTCTCTCTCTATGTGGTAACCAGCATTCTGGTGTCTGTATCTGTGAGTCTGGCTTTGTTTGTTTTGTTACTTTTTTGTTTTATATTCCACATATAAATGAAGTCATAAGGTTCTTATACTTTTCTGTCTGATTTATTCCACTTAGCATAATACCTTCAAGATCCATCTATGTTGTCGCAAATGACAATGTTTCATCTTTTTTTTTTTATGGCTGAGTAGTTTCTGTATTGATGGACACTTGGGTTGTTCCCAAGTTTTGATTCTGACCGTAAATATAGTGAATATTCATGTATATGTCTCCTTGTGTGTATGTATGAGAATTTCTCTTGGGTGAATACCTGGAAATGGAATAGCTGGGCTATGAAGTATGCCAATTTATAATTTTCTAGGATACTGGTAAATTGCTCTTCAAAGTGGTTATACCAATTTCTTCCCCTCCAACAATGTAAGAGAAATTCTTCACATCCTTAGAAATGTTTTATATTGCCAATCTTTAAACATTTTGTCATTCTAGTGTGAGAGGAATATCATTATTTAATTTGCATTTCAGATTCCTTATAGTGTGAGCAGTTTTTTTTTTATATGCTTCTTGGCCATGGAGTTTCCCCTTTGTCAATTGTCTGTTATTAATTTCACTGGCTTCTTTTCTAGTCCTGTGATTGCTCAATGGTAGTGAAGGATAGTTCTTAAGGGTAGATTTCATGATCATATAACCAGCAGCTTTCATGTGGGCACCTCTGCAGATGGTAACTTATGAAGGGGAATTCCTGGCATCTGAGAGGACACCTGCTGACCTTTCAATATAGTTCTGTTGATTTTTCCATTTTGAACAGAAAAAAAAAATCATTATTTACCTAAGAAATTCCTGTCTCCACAGTGGAAGAGTATTCTCTAGTGACCATTTTTTCATAATTTTATATGGTTCTTTTGATGGTTTTCCACAAAATTGCCTGTCTAGTCTTAGATCCGAGAGCAGTTATGTTTTGCTTAATGTCTGACTTATTTTCATCTCATGAACACTATAAATTTACCATTGACCAAATTTATGTCCCATTCCTTCTTTTCTTGGGCATTGGTGACTAGAAAACCTAGAAATAAGCTTGTGGCTTTTTTCTAACAATACACATTTTAAAACCTAATTTCTAGCTCCGTTGATGTCTCTGCCCTTGCTTTTCTTTCTTGTATGACTTCCATTTTTATTTATGCTAGTTCACTGTATTTTGTCAAGTATAACTAGGGAGTTTATGAATTAAAAATCTGGTGTAATCAATGTGTTTCTCTCACATAGATGTTTCTTTCTCTGTTCCTCTCTCATCCACTCTCCCTAAAAATCAACAGAAACATATCCTTGGGTGAGACTTAACAAAAATACAAAACAAAAGCCCTACCTAGCTGGATAGAGTGTCAATTTGCAGGCCAAAGGGTCCCAGGTTCGATTCTGGTCATGGGCATGTACCTTGGTTGCAGGCTCCTCCCTGGTTTGGGCCCTCGTCAGGGCATGTGCAGGAGGCAACCAATGGATGTGTTTCTCTCACATCAATGTTTCTTTCTCTGTCTTTCCCTCTCTCTTCCACTCTCCCTAACAGTCAGTGGAAAAAATATCCACTGGTGAGGATTAATAACAACCCCTCCCCAAATCTGGTGACAAATGTAATAATAATAAAATGAAGGGCATAAATAACATAAAGATAAATGCTCTGTGCTTCAGTTGATTAAGGACCTGTTGGCGTTGGGCCCCTGTCATAAGCACGGAGCATATAATGATGTCCAGACAAAGAGGGTTGAGGTTTTCAGAACACTGACAGCCACCATGCTAGGGCAGCTATAAGGAGTGGACAGGTTTCTCTGAAAAATCTTGATTGTGAGCCCAAATGAAAGCTATTTATCCCTTTTACCATAATTGCATGGAAAAAGCATTAAAATTTGGGGCTCCCTGGAATCCATCCCTTATTGGGAGATAATTTAGAAGGAGGTCACTGTGATCTCTATTAAAAATGTTAGTGGAATGAAAATCTTGGAAAATACATTTAATGTGTGATAATTTTAAGCATTTAATAAAAACTCTTGATGTTGAAAATTATTCTTTGAGCATTAGGTTGGAGTCTTAAAATGTTTCCTTCTGCGTGCGCTAGAAAGAGATAAGAGGATGAATCCTTTCTGCACATCTACTAGCATTAAGTGCCAGGCCCTGGGTATCAGGGGAACCAAGATCTCTGAGTAGAAGATGGATTTCTACCTAGGAAGTTGCATTTTTATATAATGGGGATGATGTTTATGTGGGTCCTTTTAAAATTATTTCTCTTTGGTGTAATTTTATTCCCT
Organism: Myotis nattereri; assembly: GCF_964212035.1. NCBI lineage: Eukaryota > Metazoa > Chordata > Mammalia > Chiroptera > Vespertilionidae > Myotis > Myotis nattereri. The sequence continues at coordinate 50,325,360 of NC_138087.1, forward strand.
CAGAGCATTTACTTATTTTATTTCTAAAATTTTGTTTTCTAGAAATGGGTGCACCAACTCTTACCATAAATATTTTTTGTTTCATTTTTGGATTAGGTGGAAGGGACCTATAGATGCTGCATCTTCTCTCCAATTTGTTATTTTTAAATTATTTTCCCCATTTTAACTCATGTTGATAACAGCAGGATTATATAGTTGTTTTCAGCAAATTGGAATCTTATTTGGAATATGTTATGTATCTTAATGAAAAAGAAATAAAAAAATGCATCATAGCACAACTTCCTATAGTGACTTTAGAGCTCTAAGGGTTGTCCATACATCCATTAGGCTATCCATCCATCCATCCATCCATCCATCCTTTATCTGTTGAATAGCTACCTTGTGCAAGGTTCTTTGATAGATGCGGTGGTGTATATTAAGAACTGTAAAACAGGAGCCACTGTCTTTAAAGAGGTTTTGATCTAAGAAAAATGGACAGACAGGTTCTTGACTATCACAAGGAAATTCCATGAAAGCAATTTTAACAGCTTTGTGTTTGTATTACTGGGTCTATATTCTTGGTCATAGGTGACAGAAATTCAGAACAAACTTCACTTAGTGGCATCTGACCTCAGAGATAGCTGGATTCAAAGGCTCAAGTGGCATTTTCAGTGTTTTATCTTTTTTTGTACTCCTATCTCTCTTCTGTGTGTGAATTTATTCCTGGATAGTCCCCTCATGGCAGAAAAATGGAAGCCCCATCCTGTATAATCTTTCAGCTATCACCCAAGAGAAAGAGAGAGAGAGAGAGCGAGAGAGAGAGAGAGAGAAAGACTGACTCTGTCTGGACTAGCATTCATCTATTTAATTTTAGGGAGGATTCTCATTGGTCTAGTTGAGGTCACATGACCAAGTCTAAGCCCATCATCATGATCAAAGGGATGAAATTCTCTGTCCAGCCAGAGTCACCAGTGTATTGCTGTATTTGAGGCTTTGGGAGGTAGAGGAAGGTTCTTACAGAGAGTGCACTAGGGCTATGTGGGGTTTGTGAAATGTGTTTCCTAAAAGGAAAAATTGTTATTGTTACTGACAAAGGCAGAGAGAGGGATGCTGGGCCGGGACAAGAGAAAGTGGGGAGGAAGGGAGGAAGAGAGAGAAAAGGGGAAGGGAATCTGCTTCAATGTTTTAGGAGCTAAAAGGAGGGAGTGATTGTTACTCTTGGAATGTGAGGAAAGGTGTCATTTGTCTTGCTTGTGATGATGCCAGCATCCCTGTGGCTGTTGCCATAAGGGTGAACTGCCTTTGAGAGACTTGGAAATGAACGCATTTCCAAGTTATTTTCACCTCTATGCATAGGGTGAAAGGGGAGGGAAACTAAAACTGTTAGTTGAAAGAGTGATAAACATTAAGAAAAATGAAGCCTGGTGAACCTGTCATTGACCTTGACACCTACTCAATCCTGGTTTCTTCTCAATCACACTCACTTTTGCTCCCCTAGCTAATTTTTTTTTGTTTGTTTTGTTTTACATGGTGGGGTTAGGTTGGGCGGGGAAAGATCACGTTGGGCACTGTGGTAAGATTGTATGGATGTTACCCATTCTTTTATATTCTGTCTACATTCTGAGTCAATGGTTTTCACTCTGCTTTTTTGCAGTTACATCGCAAATCAGAAAAGGTTAGAAATCATCAACGAGGATGATGTTGAAGCTTACGTGGGCCTGAAGAATCTGTGAGTACTCAGGGCGTGTGTACTTAACCTCAGAACTTCTTCTTATGTTCTATTGGAGTTAGGTGGCTTTCATCGATTAGTTCTAACATGCGTGCAATTATGTTTTCATAGGACAATTGTGGATTCAGGATTAAAATTTGTGGCTCATAAAGCATTTCTGAAAAACAGCAACTTACAGCACATGTAAGTAAAAGTTGTCTTTTGCTTCCCCAGGCCCAATTTACTAAAAAATTTGTCCTCTCTGCTTATATTCCTTCTTTTCCAACTCTAACCCCACTTTTAAAAAATTAGTATATCTGTGACAATAACTTAGAAATCATTATCTTTGACTTCTGAATAGCGTTAGAGGGTTATTAGAACAGCCTGTTTATTCCCTTTCATGAATTTCTTGGCCATTTCCATCTTGGACGGAGCAATAGGCCAAGGCAAGAATCTGATGTGAAAACTATGTCCTTGATTCTTTTCCTTGGAATCATGACATTGCCTGGAAGACATTAAACCAGTGGAATGGAAAGACACTGACTTGGCCATGGCCTTTTCAGGGAGCTCACAGTTACTAATGCCTTGCCCCCCACAATAGGTCCTCTTTTGAAGTTTCATTTAAAAAAAGCTATCTGTCATGATTGACAGAAGTAGAGAAAAGTCAACCATGGGACATGCCAAAGGTTCAGACAATTATTAACAATAGCAAATGCTTCCCCTGAAGTCATGTTGAAGCTTTGTCAGCTGAAGTCAGTTATAAATAAATAGGGACAGTGGGAGCTCTTAGGCTGCTGGCTGCTAAATCCTGTTAGATGATAGCACTTAGTCAACAAGGTGTGGCCTTTCAAAAAGGTTTCATCATTAAACAGAGCATCACCCACTCCTAAGCTCAGACTGGTGTCCCCATGTCCTGATTTTCAGTGTAACCTTCTGTTGGAGGAATGTTGCCTGCATTCATTGGGCCTTTGGTGCTTTGCAAATTATTTGTAACAATACCTTATGTGTCTCATAGTCACCTGCATTATCTCGCTTGGTTTTTCTAACAAGTGGTAGGGAAAATCATTTTTATTCCCATTTCATGGACAGAAAATCAGACTGAGGAAGATGTTGGACTTTCTCAGGTACAGCGACTGGAAGTGACAGAATTATGGCTCCAGGACTTGCTCCTGGCCATGGTCTTCCAATAAGAGAACAGGAAATAAAATCTGTGTCATCCCTAAGATTCAAGGACCAGCGTTCTGGTAACATCTGTCCTCTTTCTTTTCTTGGGGAGACTAGTTCCCCAACTGATTTTCAGGCCGGTTATAAAAGAAATCATTCTCTTAGAGCAGATTGCCTGGACTCTCTATGGAGATTTTTGATATTATGAAAAACCTTAATTTCATAAAGCCACTAGGTTGACTTCATATTTTATAGGTGGTGTTAATGATGAAGACAATTTAAAAATAAAGCCTATGGAATTAAGATAAAAAGCATTTGGCAAAAATGTGACAAAACTCCAAGGAACTTTATTAACATGTTTCACTAAATGCTGTTTGGCACCATCTCTGCAGTCAGTTTGCCTGAACAAGTCTGATGGCTGCGTAGGCCTTGACAGCATAAACAAGAGAGAAGCTGGAGAGAAGAAAAAAGGCAAAATGCTCTAATGCAGCCACTTACATGTATTAATGACCTCAGTAGTTAATTCCGGTATTTTCATTACACCTGGCTTTAGGCCCTAATTGCTCAACAACCACATTTTACTGGTTGTCTTACCAAATCATTTCCCCTACTGTTGTGATTTTTGTTTAGTGGGCTATGATTAATTGCAGTGTTAGTAATAGACTAGTTTATTTCTTTATTGTGCCTCTTATATTTTCCCTACTTTCCTTGTTGCAAGCTATTTCTAGGAAACCAAAGCTACCTTGTGTATTTTTGCTACTATCTGGTAGAATATTTTTAATGGCATTCTATGTATAAAGCCCAGCATTTTCCCTATCTTCCAAAGGTGTGCCATTTGAAAATAGGAAACCAATGAAATAGGCCTATCCTATACAGTTTCATTAAAAGCCAATAATTTGGAAGCCCAGTCACTGGGCAGATTGATATTTGTAGGCATAGTTACACAGTAAGGCTAGTGTTCAAACTGTTATGAAGGAATCATGAAATGTCCATAAGCTTCATTGATTTATGTCATGAAAGAGGCTCTAATCACCCAACTAAGGAATTAAATTGTGTGGTTGGCTTTTAAGGATGGTGGGGAGGGAGGAGAGAATTAAGTCAAGCGCTTGCCTTTCCAGACCTTAGTCCCAACCTCGGTTTAAGATCAAGCACTTGGGGCAACTGGCTTCTCTTCCCTGATTTCCCACAAGTAAATTTCACCCTTAACTTGAATATCAGCATCACGGGTGACAGTGAGCTGGGAAGGAAATGTGTATCAGAAGCTGTTTCTTGATGTCCCTGGGATATGCTGATTATCTCTGCTAGTTTCTCCTACGGTGTAAAATCCTGCACAAGAGCATTACACTTGGGGTTTAAGGAAATTCAGATTGGCTCCTGCCTCTCACTTTCAGCACTCCCCTCCACCCTGCTCATATTTGCAGGCCTGGGGACTCTCCAGAGGCTCTGTAACTGGTCACTGAGTTTATTTCTTGGTGCCTTCATTCCTGCCTGGCCCCTGAGAATCCAGAGACTGTGAGAAAAGCCAGCATTTGTGTTTTCCAGGGGCTTTGCAGAGGTGCTAATTAGCTCCTTTGCAAAGTCCTATAATCAAACAGTAAGAGGATTGTGGATTTTTCCCCTCTCCTCCTCCTTCTTTTTGGCTTTTGGCCCCAATAATAAGTATGGTTCATAAAACTCATCTTGTTCTTTGGCGCGTAACCCAGCTCTGGGCTGTGCTGCTGGCAGCCCAATAGGGGCAGCTGCGCCCGGTGCCGGCTCGCTGGCTGACCTGGGAACCTTGACAATAAGTATCATTTTTCTTTGCTCCTCTCCTGTTCTTCTTGGAAGGAAGAGCAGGTTCCCCTGTACTCCCCCCCCCCCCCACCCCAACCCCCCAGAAGGCTTGGGATTTCTGATGAAGATGAAAATATTTGTGTCTCCAAGACTGTGGGGAAGATAGGCAGATTGACTTTTCAATGTATAATACTCCAATGAAAGCCATTCTTTATCCACATTCCAAAAGAAAAGATTTATGTAGGCACATTTTTTAACTTCCTGGCGGAGATTTTTTTCATGTTGGGGAGCATTCCATGTTCCAAAAGAGAAGATGGATGCATAGAAGGAAGTGGGCACCCTTGTGTAGGTAGGGGTTTGGGTGAGTGGAAATGCCAGTATAGAATAAGGCTGGGAGTGGACACATACATACCTCCTTGAGTTATGTGGCACAAAAGTGGCCCTTTCTATATTCATCAGCTGCCTAGTTTGAGATCATGCATTAGCTCCTGGGTTGTAACCTCTTTCTGAAGGAGACTGGTCAGACACACCCAGATACTTTTAACTTATGACTTTGTTACGCTGTTTGACCAGCCTCAGGTCAGGGTCCAGGATTACTTTCACCCTCAGATCTCCCATTCTTATCTGGCTCTCAGCCCAACACTCACTCTCCTGAGCAGGAAACGGACACTGAAGGGCTCATTGCAGTTCGTTGAGGTGTTGGCTGTTTTTGTAAAAGTTGGTGTTTATTTTATATTCATATTATTTACTAAACACATGTCTAGAGGACCAACCACTGGACACTTTTTAAGTAAATTCAACTAGTAAACAAATTCACAGAGGGAGTCAGCTGCCAGGATTATGGCTTAGAATTTTCCAAATCAAGGTCTCATAGCATTGATCATTGGAAACTGAAACTCTTGCCCATTGAAAAGACTACATGTTTGGAACATATATCCATGTTTGGATATTATTTTTCCCATAACAAATATGAAATCTTTTCTTTGATTGGTCCAAATCTTAAAATGACATGTAGTTAGAATAGTTCAAGAAAAATTCTGACATACTCCACATAATTTCCTGTTGTTCTCTTCATGGCATTATCTAGTTATTAGAAATCCTATAGAAATGATCTCAGCAGAGTTTATTAATCAATAACTGTTTTCTCTCCTATGAGGATGTGTTAAATCCAGTTCATATCCAGAGTTCTGTATGTCACATGACTTCAAAATATTCATGACACTCATTTTAAAGCATCTTTTCTCTCTGGTGATTTTATGGTTTTAAATTAAATTTAATTTAATCTTTCTATTAGTTGTTCAAAAGGTCAGAAATCTCTAGGAGGTATATAACTTGGCTCTGAATCAGCATATGAAAAATAAGCTTTTGGGTAAAAAAGAGACTTAACATAGACAATAGGAAAATTATGTTCCACCCCCTGCTCTCCTACCCACCATTGGTAAGAATGATAGGTAGGAGAAGCAGGAAAAACTAAACTATCACTTCTGGTAAAAGAAAGAGATGATTGGGTTTAAGTAAGGCATGGACCATGATCAAATAAAATTATATTGTGAAAAAAATCTTGATTTGAATACTTTATTTCTGAAATATATCATTTTAGATTCACATTTAATCGTTTTTTATTCCTTTCAGCAATTTTACTCGAAATAAACTGACGAGTTTGTCTAGGAAACATTTCCGTCACCTTGACTTGTCTGAGCTGTAAGTAATGATTTTGTGTTGTTTTTTTTTCAAGGAAAAGGGCAATTAAGTATTTTTTTAAATGAGTGATGCTGCAGATCTATTTTTATGTCAAAATTCTTGAAAAATGATTTCTCAAGTTTTAGTTACTTGTTTTTTTTCCCCTTAAGAAGACAGGATTGAGTAATAAAAATTAGAAACCACAATAGTAATATGTTGTTTATGATAAGTTTAAATGTTTTTACATAAATGATTTATTTTGTAATGGAGGGAAAATATTTAAATGTGTTGATGACTAATAGCCAGAATTTCCAAGTGTGTTCAATTTTTGTGTTATCACCATGAAGCAGATGTGAATTGTTGACATTCTTATGGTTAAAGGTGCCTAAAGAACCCTGCAACAGAGGTTCTGTGTAGCAGAGGTGGGCCAAAATGGACAAGGCCTTTGAATACCAGGCAAAGCTTTTGCTTAAACTGTATGTGGCCTGAGTTGTAGGGTCTACCCCATTCACAAGGAAATTGAGCAGATTAGAAGATGTCACTAGTGGAGCGACAGCAAGCTAATTGGTAGCAATGAAGGTTACATGATGAAAGTCTTAGTGATTGGCAATGATTTTAAATAAACTGAATTCAAGTAGTTGAAGTACTAGGTTTCTAACACAGGAGTAGACAAATTAAAAACTTAAGGAAGATACACAAAATAGAATAAGATACTCTGTAAAAATTTTAAGCATCACTGCAGAAAATTTTCTTGCTTGGTTAAAAATTAGAGTTCTGATTCCAAATTCACATGTCTCAATATTCTCCCTGCAACATATTTAATGAATTCATTCAACAAATGTTAATTGTGTGCCTGTTACAAATCAAAGTAACATGGTAATAGGCCGTGGCGATAGAAGATCTCTGTGGTCCAGGATTCTGCTATGTGGTGGGAGAGGTAGAAGTCTAACATGCACATGTAATAATAATCACTTCAAAAAGAGTTTGCACAATGAGCTAGAGGAAGAAGCCAGTTGTCCACCAGCATTATGTGGTCATAGGAATATCTTTATATCTATAACTGAAGAACCCCCTGGCTTCTTTATCCTCTCTGATGATTCAACCAGACTTTCTTTTTAGAATGATTCTTTAGTTTTTTATGGACTCAGGCTGCCAAGAAATAGCTTGAATTAGTGGGGCTTAGACATTGTGGATCTCCTCTGCATTGTATTCCATATCTAGTCGCGCCAAATCTTATTTTGGTGTTGGAGGGATACTTGGAGGCCATCAAGCAGACACAAATTAAAGAGTCGTCCATGATCACATTTCCCCAAAGAAATTCCCAGAAAAGTCTCCAGGGATCCCTGAGATTCTTAGAACCCGACCAGAAAACCACAGGAGTAAATGATGCTGCAAAGCCCAGGTCCGGTCCTCATGGAAATCTTAAGTATTGTGGTTAATTCCAGGCAGAGCCTATGTAACGATTTTAAATGGCCTCATTTAAAGGCTCATTACCATAAATGGAATTCATCTTAAATAGGCCACTGAGTATTATAAATAAGCATTTAAAGATTTTTTTCTTGTGGTTTTTATTTTCCTCTTGACTATTTCCTCCTTCACCAGTCGCAGGCCACAGGAGTCCAGGCAGCACGGCTGAATGGTGGCTTTCTCTCAGCAGATCTCACAGTGGGCTTAGAGGCTCAATCTGGAGCTCACTGCCCTTGCTTTCTCAACTCCTGAGCTTGGCGTGTGTGTGTGTGTGTGTGTGTGTGTGTGTGTGTGTGTGTGTTTGTGTAGCCATGTGAGCACGTGTGCACATGCATGCCAGAGGTCCAAGAGCTCCCTTGCAGATTCTCTCTCTCACATTCACTCCACCTTTCTTGCATCAATCAAATGAACTGTGGTTGCAGAAAGCTGTGAGCAGCACCCGATTAGCTCTCACACTTCAGTCCTAGCATTGGATTTACAGTCTCATTTTAAATGAAGATGACACTTTTCTGCCCCCCACTGAAGTTTGAGCTTATTAAATAACACTTTGATCTCTAGCCTGACCAGAAATAAGTATGGTAGTATTTCTGAAAACTTACTGTTGGCATCTTCACTTAAGATCTTCTTAATAACTGTATAATAACAGTAATAAAATGGTTACAGCACCTTATTTCCCCCCATTTTATGAGACACACTCTTTTTTTCTTACATTACAGCTATTTCTGTACTTATCTTGTTTCCCTATTATTCTGAAAGGTCTTATATCACTTTGCATCTTTTAGCCTTTACAGTGGTGTTTGTACACAGCAGAAGCTCAGTAAGCATTAGATAAAGTAATGAATAATAAGTAGTTACTAATATGTTTTAAAGGTAGGTATGACTTTCAAAGATGGCTGGTTAGAAAGAATTCATAATTTTGTAGTGCTTCAGGAACATGAATGTAGTTAAAATCAAAAAAGAGAAGCCTGACTGGGTTTTATTTTTGTTCCATGTAGGATCTTGGTGGGCAATCCGTTCGCATGCTCCTGTGATATTATGTGGATCAAGACTCTTCAGGAGAGTAAATCCAGTCCAGAAACTCAGGATTTGTACTGCCTAAATGAAAGCAGCAAGAATATTCCCCTGGCGAACCTGCAGATCCCCAATTGTGGTAATTCACTTTTAAGTCAATGAGTTCTAGTTGCTATTAATTATTCTAATTGCCTTGGTGTGGTAGAGAGTCTGGGAAGATTACCACTACCCAGATTTTATACAGTATGCTGTTATGTCTCCAATGAATTGGGCAACATTTGTGTGCAGTGTGGAGAAATCATTTGGGAGCAACTTTGCTGAACATTTTTTGCAAGTAGAATATTAATTTTGAATGAATGACTTTAAAGTGCACAGAGAAAAAAAAGCACACACTGTATTCCTTTGTTTCTTTGTTCATTCGTCCATCCATCCATCCATCCATCCATCCATCCATCCATATATCCAAAAAGTATCTGCTAAGAGTGCAGTACCCCATTGGCCACATACAGGCAGTCCTTGGGTTATGTCCGACTCGACGTACATTGTTTTGCGGTTACGTCGCCATCTCCCATTTACAATATTTATTTAAAAAAAAAGTTCCATCATTTCGACGTATGTACATATGTGCTTTATGTTTTTTATTATTTATTTACCGCAAGTAAAGGTCAGGAATTGTTATCTTTCTTTTAATTTTTTTTTTTTTTTTTTTTTTTTTTACTGTTTCACATTATTACTGCTGTGTATGTGCTCCAAGTGAGTGACTGGGTGCTTATGTAGGTGGATTCTGACTTATGGCGAAAATCGCGTTACATCACACCGCAGGAAGTAACCTTATATACTTGGTTGGCCCTCAGGCCATGTAGAGGGAAGGATTTCAAGGTGATAAAGTGTCCTGGAAGCATAAGAAAATGCAGTTCAATCCAGATGCCAGATGTCTATGTCTCTGGATGGGGCTCCTCAGATTTTCCCTTACAAGAGCTTTATCCCATGTCTAAGTTCAAAATCTCTTCCTTCACCCTTGTCCCCACTCCTCTCCTCAGCATTTACACCTTCAGAATGTAAAATGGCACCATGTGATGAAATCACAGCTCTCTGTGAGGACTAGTGTGTTTATAGGGAAGTAGAATCCAAGGGTGCCTGTTAGGATTTTACCACTAAGGGCCTCTGGGACATACCTCTACAATGCTCACATATGCATATTATTTCTCTGTTGAAATTTTAATCAGTTAGTCAACCAGTTAAACAGTTCACAATGATATTTGATCTTCTGGTCTAGAGGTGACTCAGCAGGAAGCTAGGTAGCATTGGTTCTCCACCGCCCTGAGGTATCTTCATATTGACCATAAACATCCGGTTCTTTGTTTTCAGAGGACCCTATTGTTTGGGGTCAGTTTTCATTTAAGGAAAATATAACTGCTGCTTATTTTTAATGAGAATGTAATGAAAGGAAAGATAAGTGTTCACTTCTGACCCTGAAGGAGCTTAGAAGATAGCAGTTACCCTTCCCACAGATTTTTCTGTAATAACTAGAGATGTTTGGCTTTAGAATGGGAGAATCGGGCTTGGTTCCCTTGCCAACTTCCCTCAGCTTTCTTTGCTAGCCAAGGGTGAAAATAACAAACACTTTTAATATATATCTTTTCCTGATAAGAAGGTAACTGTTCTCTGTTCTGGCATAAATTTGTGCTGCTGAGAGAAATTGCCTAGAGGGACAAGAAATGCAATGTTGAGTCACCTGGCCTCTTGGCCAGCTCCCAAATCCCCACGGCTGTTGTGACCACATTGGTTCAGCAACCACTGAGAGGAAAAAAGAGAAAGCATCTAACTCCTGCTCTGATTTCACAACCTGCACTTAGTAGATGTCTGTTTTGCCCTTGCCTGAAACCATTCTATTTCTTTGATTTTAATTTTCAGCCTCATTGTCTCGACAGCATTCTGATAACGTACTCACTGTATGGGATGTTGACAGGCTATAGTGATTGTGAAAGGGGAACCATAGCAGTGACCTGGTCCTTATTTTTGCTGATTGATTTGTCAATTTTCAATAATTTTTATATGATTCCTACAATTAGTCAATGCATTCTGTGTATGAGAGTGAGACTGAATCCACGTCAGAGAGAGCATGTGCTTGCTTGGTTGAGTAGGATCTGTTTATATTCATGATAACATTCACAATTAATTTCACTGTCACCAATGCTTTTCAAAAAGCAACATTATAAAAGGAGAATTGACAGACTTATTTTTTTTACCACTTTTATGTTCTTATGTTTTATTTTTCTGTTATTTCAAGTGTTTTTTTTACTTATTTATAATTGTACAAATCATGTTGATACATTTTGTTGTGAAAATAACTCCCTATATATTATACATAAAGCTTGTCTTTTTCTTGTTTGTGACCATTTCAGGTTGGTAGTCATAGATCTATCATATTTTTTTTAATCATTGCCTGGTATTTGTGGCAGAATAAATCTTACATTAAATCTTCCATATTGATGGACATTTAGCTTCCCATTTTTCATTGCTACAAAAATGTTTCAATAAGCATATGGACAGATGCAAAGATTTTTCTAGAGAACATAGTAGGAATCATATTTTTTTGGTTCATATGGTTTACACTTTAAAAAATGTTTGTACTGATTTATAGCCACCCCAGAAAAGTATATCTTGATATTAGCAAATGTATTCTTTGTCTCTCTAAAAACTACATGGTACGTAATTGCTTTTTAGTTTGCATTTTGCTGATTGCTATTGAGTATCTTTTGAACATTGTGTTTATTCTTCAGTGAACTACCTATTTATATCCTTTGTCTAGTTTTCCTTTTTTTTTCTTTTCTTCCATTGGTAGTGTTGTTTTATTTTTTCTTAATTCTTTGAATATTATAAATTATGTTTCTGTAAATGTATAATGATAAGATATTTACCATACATATTTAAATATATTTCTGTAAGTATCTAGAGATAACCCTTCATAAGACAAGATACTTTTACTTCTCTTTACTTCTTTCTCTCATTCCTCAAATTGTTTTCATTTGAGATTTTATTTTAGGATTTACTTATTTTTTTCAAATTTTTATTTATTGATTTGAGAGAAAGAGGTTAAGAGAGAGAGAGAGAGAGAGAGAGAGAGAGAGAGAGAGAGAGAGAGAGAATCAACATCTATTTGTTGTTACACTTACTTCTGCATTCATTGGTTGATTCTTATATGTGCCCTGACCAGGGATCGAACCCACAACCTTGGCGTATTAGGAGGATGTACTAACCAACTGAATTCTCTGACCAGGGCATTACTTGATTTTTTTAAAGATTTACTATTTTTTTGTGTTCCACTGATCTTTGTATCTTATTACTTCCTCTTGGAGTGGTTTTTCATTTTGCTGGAATGTGTTCTCTAATATTTTTTTCAGAGAAATTTCAAAAATAAAATCGTCCCATTCTTGCCTGGTGGAAAATCAGCCTGTATTTTTTTTCCCCAGTGGTATTGACTGAGTATAAAGTTCTAGACTCAAAATAGCTTCTTAGGATTTTGCAGATTTTTCTTGTTTTCCAGTGTTGCTGATGAGATGCTTGAGGCCAAGCTGATGCTTATTTCTTGACAAGTAACCTCTGCTTTTCCTTCTGAAGCTTTTATGAGTTTCTCCTAATCCATGTTATTCTTAAATTTTAGAACAATGAAATTAGGTGTGTTTGTGTTTAAGAATTTATTCTGGTCGATATACAGCATACCCTTTTAGTACAGGTGTTCCTGTCTTTAGTTCTGGAAGAATTTTCTAATTTATTTAGATGAATGTTTCCACTTCTGGCTCCTCCCTTCATACCTCTTAGTCTTTCTGTAATACTTTCCATCTGCTTGTCTTTTTGTGCTGCATTAAGGGAAAATTGGTTTCCTCACTACTTTACCCTTCAGCTATTTCTGCAGCTACTGAACTTTTCTCTTCCAACAGTCAGTTTTTAATTTCTGCAATCTCTAGTGATTGGTTATTATGATTGAAACGCCTTTTTCCACATTGGAGCTCACCATATCTCTACCATGTCACAGCTCCTAGCATGACTGATTTTCTCCTGGCAAGTTCTCACTCATTGCTTCTACTTGGAAGTGGCTACAGCTGTTGTTGGATTCTATGTCTATGGTGAGGAGGTAAGGGTGGAAAGCCTATTCCTTCTGGTGTTGGCTAATGACCCTGTGGCTTGGCCTCTGTGGGACTCTACTCTGTCCTACAGTCCACCCCTTTAGCCTTGGGTCAGCTGAGAGCCTCCCTGTTTCATCTAATAACACATACTATGTATTCATTTAGAGCTGTACTGTTTTTGTTTAATCCCATTTCTCTGCTTTCTCTTGTCCAGAGGTTCCTTATAGTTTCTTATCCATCAACAGCATGCTTCCTTGTTTTTCTGGCTTTAATTTTTTTTTTTTGGGGGGGGACTAATTTCTAGAAATTTGAGATGAAAGGCAGATACTTCAAAGTAGGGCTTCGTTAACATGTATTAATTTTCTTCATGATGGCTTCCAAAATTTTGTTCTTTTTCAAGTTAGATTGAGCAGTAAATGACACTAGACTTTTTTGGATTTAAATTCTGTCTCTGAAAGTCCATGCTCAGGGATTCAGATGATCTGCTAATATCTTCAAGTTAGATCTTGTTTGCAACATGGATTCATGCTCAGAGGCTTTTCTTTTGTGTCCCACCCTTTTCAAGCTTTTAAAACATATCAGTTGTGTTTAATTAAGTCACAGTATGCTAAATTCTTCTTATTTCCACTTCCTGTGATCAAACTTTTCTCAAGAGTAACTCCTAAGAGTATGGTCTTATATGTTTTATTGTTGTAAACCAACAATTTGCCAATAACTATGGCCATTCAATTTAGTTAGCAACCAGTAATACTTTAAGTTCAATAACAAAGAGCTATTGGCAATTCATTCTTTATAAGGTAGGTTTTCTTTAAAAATGTCTCCTTTATTAAGGAGTACAAGTTGCCAGTCATAAAAATAGTCACAGGGATGTGAAGTAGAGCATAGGGAATATAGTTGATAGTACTCTAATAACTATGTATGGTGTTAGATGAATACTGGACTTATCAGGGTGATCACTTCAGAAGGTATATATAAATGGCTAATCATGATATTGTCCACCTGACAGTAATATAATATAGAATGTGAACTGTGATTAAAAACAAAATAAAAAAAATCTTCCCACTTTAGTATTTTATCATGTCAGTATTATATTGTGAACAAATTGTCAACATTTTATATGCAAACATGAATCCCCAGACTGCTTAATGTATGCTTTGAACATAATAGGGATTTGATTAATGTTTGCGGAATTGATAATTAATAATTGCATGAACATATTATATTAATGCTCAGATTGGACTGAAATTTTAATATAATGTTGCAGATATTTCATTTTAGTAAAGAAAACCTAAACATATATTTTTCTAGCCAAATTATACCATATTTTGTAGTTCTCTTTGAAATTTTTGTCATCTTGCATTTTAAACTTTCATTCTGAAATTGTGTGTATTTTTTAAAATTTTGTTTTTCAATTACAGTTTGTGTTCAATCCTTTTTTGTATTACTTTCAGGTATACAGCACAGTAGATAGACATTCATATAGGTTACAAATCATTGTTGCATTTCAAAAGGATCTTGTTTCTTCTTTTTCCTTCCTCCCTTAGTGATTAAGGGAGCATAACAGGTGGGGCTGGGAAGTTTGTGCAGTTCCCACCAGCAGCACAGTCAACATGGCTCACAATATTTTTCTAACAATCCCCTCTTGCCGTGAATTATGGTAAATTTATTCATGCCGTGAAACACATTGAGGTCTGTTTCTCCACAAGGTTCTTTTTAACCTTAGAAAAACTTTATTGACTGCAAGGCAATAAAATATGTTCATATAACATTTCCACATTACTCAGAAAAAACAGGTGCTATGAGTGTTGTTTCTGAAGACAGAAACTGAGTCACACAGGTGCTAATGAAGGGAAGTTATTTATCATTCCACAAAAATGTCCCTGCTACTTCTTTTCATGTTTTTCAATGAAATTACTCATCACATAGCATATTTTAAATTTCTGTACTCAGTTTGATCTTCAGTAGTTAGTTTGCAAAAAGACTTTCACTTTAATTGTTTTATACTGTAATTATAATTCAAATCTCTGGAAGAGCGTTTCTTCAGGGAGTGTTAGTAGTGAATGAAATGCTCTGTTTTAACTAGATGGCAAATATATTTAAGAAAGTCTGTATTCCTCTGGGTTAGATCAAAACAATCCTTCAACGCATTTAACTAGTTAGCATGTCCAACAGTGAACATACGGTGGTAATTCAGGTAATGTTTGAAGGACTGTGAAAAAAGGAGACATGTAATACTTTCAACAATGAAGTTTTTTAAAAAATGGTAATGTGCATAGTGAACAGAGTTATAAAATTTTGTATATATTTTTTTAAATATTGCATTTTTTTTTAAACCACAGAGCATCTCAAAGAATTAACATTATCAAAGAACACACTACACACTTTGGGGAAAGTTTGGTGGACTAGGTCAGTGGTCTGCAAACTCATTAGTCAACAGAGCCAAATATCAACAGTACAATGATTGAAATTTCTTTTGAGAGCCAAATTTTTTAAACTGAAACTATATAGGTAGGTACATTGTTATTAACTTAATTAGGGTAATCCTAAGGCTTAGGAAGAGCCACACTCAAGGGGCCAAAAAGCCGCATGTGGCTTGAGAGCCGCAGTTTGTCGACCGCGGGACTAGATGATTACTCAGACCACTGTTGGTTTAAGAATAATAGTTGTAGAAACAGAAGCTTAGTGAACAATTGTTCAACATCCATTGTCTAAACTCTTGCTACTCCAAATGTGGTCTGTGGAACAGAGAGTTTGTTAGAAATGTGGATTCTCAGGCCCCAACCCAGACCTACTGGAAAAAAAACAACGTTTTTAACAAGATCTGCTGGTGACTCATGTGCACATTAAAGCTCTGGTCTAAAGAAAGTCAGCCTTTTTGCTAGATAGTTTATGATTTTCTGCTGAGGTCTACAGGCTGGTATGTTTTTCCTGAACACATCCAGGTCAAGAGACACTGACACGGAGGTGTCTGTCTGCCTGGGCAGATGACCATCTTTTATCTCCAGTGAGGTTTCTCAGAGTGCAAAGGACGCCATCTCTGAAGCTCAAATCAGGATCCCATTACGGTAGTGCTAGAAGCTGTTGGAAGCATTGCTGAGCTTTGCTCTGTTCTTGTGCCGATTTCAAATCTTATTAAGCCAGGAAGTAGTGCCTGGCAAATGGTTTATCCTGCCTTGGCTATTCATGCTTCCCAATTCATTTTTATTGTGCTAATTAAACCTCAAGTGATATTTCAAGTACAGATTGTTTTTTCCATTATTAACTCTTTGGCCAGCATATTAATGCTGTAGAATTAACGTGAGTCAGATGCTTACTCATCTGTGGAAGACTTTACATTTAAAAGATCTAGACTTGGCCAATTTTGCACAGATTCCCTTAGAAACTGCTATGACAGGGTGATACAATTTCTCTATAAATAAAGGAGACTCACTCTTCCTTCACAAATAGACATGTAATTATTTTTTTTAATGAATCAAATTCCTAGATCATGGATATGTATTGGCATTTATGGTCTGTGCTAAAATGGATATATGCAGTCTGGGAGATAGTGTAGTATAGTTGTGTAGATCCTGTGTTTTGGGTTCAAATCCCAGGACAAAGATACTTGGGCAACTTGAGATGTATTTGACTTTTTCAAACTTCATAGTCTGCATTAGTTAAATAAGGGCAAAATACTTAACTTTAAGATTGGTTGTAAGGATTAAAATATACAAAAACTTAAAATATTAAAGAAGAATATATGGTTTAGTGAATGCCTATATAAATGCTATTATTGTTACTGTAATTAAACAAATATTTTTAGAACTGTTAGTTATATAAGCTTAGGCTTGAAGAAGAAAACCATAACAGATTTTATAGTGGAAATTAAGATTATGGCATAGGATTCTCTACTGAGAAACTCTTAATTTTTATCCTTTTCTGCTCAGAATTCCTAAACTATGAGATACATTTATAAAAGCTAGAGAATTCCTCCCATAGGTTTGTATTTGAGGTACCAAGAGGGGTGTCCCCAAGCTCCATTGGTATTTTCAAGAAGGTCAGACCTTAAAAACAAGCACCATGGCAGGCCCTGGCTCCATGGTCCCTCCAGCATCAGCAGATAAATTTGTAAGTACAAAGAAGATGGCAGAAGAGTCAACAAAGCACACAAGTTAATTGCAAGCTGGAAAGTAGTAACTGACTTAAAGGCTGAGAGTGCTATTTACCAAGTTGGCAATGGGGAAAGGCAAGAAGAAGCGTGGTTTATGTTGCAGAACTACTACAAGGCTCAAGAAGTGACAGTACAGGCAATGCCAAATACGGGGGGTTGGTTGAAAGTCTATTAAGAAGCAGTTAGTCCCATTTTTGTTCCATACATCCTAGGTGCCTGCACCTCTCCCTCCTCAGCATGTTTATTCTCTAAAGAGCATAAAATGCTGGTCACAGGATCTCCAGCTAGAGTTGAGGCTGTGAAAACCATAAGAAAATGATGGATTTACATACTGAATATCGATATTTTCAGCCTTCTTCCTTTCCTAAGGAGAACAGGGAAGAAACATTTTTTGAATAATTTGACCAGTCCTTTCCCAAAATGATTTAATAATATTGACATCAGAGAGTACCCAGTAGGAGGCCAATGCTATTTTTCTACATGAAGCCAACAATGAATAAATATGCAATGCTTCTAATACCTCATTCTTACGGATGTATGAATGGCCACGGATCACCAACTGTTTGAGAAAATCTTATAATATAAAAGATACACACAACATGATCAGAGAGAGAAAGGAAAAAATTACAAGAAACAAAGTTGATATGGAGAGAAAACAATTAAAAAGAAATGATCATTAATATCTCACAGAAATCAGAAGAGACATTGCACCTATAAAAGAAAAACGGGGTGCTATAAAAATAAACACCATTCACAATCAAAAGAATGAGCTTTGGAAAATAAATACATGGGACAGAGGAATGAAAACCCCAGAAGCAGGTTTGAAAGGCAAATCTGAGGAAATCTCCCGGTAAATAGAACAAATATACAAAAATATGGAACATAGGAAAAAAAAAAAGGATGAAAAAAAAATTTGATGGGATATCTAGAAGTTTCAACATCAACATTAGGAGATCTCAGTGGTGAGAAAGCATTGCATCGTAGTTGAGTTGGCATCTTTATTTTCCCTTCCTTAGTGGTACATATGACAGTGTTGTAGCCTATAATCAGTGCTGACTTAAATTTGATAAAATGTAACTATTACATATGATGGTTCAGCTGTTTGTAGGGTTTATATTTTTATAATTAAACTTTACATCTAGACAGCCTAACTTCACAGCATATATAAGGGCGTGAAGACAGAGTATGGTGAATGTGCTATGGGCATGTGGGGAGGGTTGGCCTTCTGTGTGAAAGTGAACCTTATCTTCCACAGCGAGAGGTCAGTAGATAGTGTTAACACAGGGAAATCAAGAAGTAGCAATATAGGCATGGTATTTATCAATGTAGAGATCACGGTCAAAAAAGAACCATTAGGAGATGAAATGAGTGCCTATGGGGAATAGGAAATAATGCCACACGGGTGAGGTGAGACTACTGCTTATCACAAACTAGACTGAATGTTTTGCATAACAAGTTTTGTAGAACTATAGACTCTTCAAACTATGTGACTATATATTTTGATTTTAAAAATATATATAGTTTTTAAAAAGTGACCTAGATTATACCACTGACTTCAAGGAGATTTTTCACTTCATAAGCCCTTTTCTTATATCTTGCCTTGACAACTTCTTTTTTTTTTTAAAAAAAATATATTTTATTGATTTTTTACAGAGAGAAAGGGAGAGAGATAGAGAGTTAGAAACATCGATGAGAGAGAAACATCGATCAGCTGCCTCCTGCACATCTCCTACTGGGGATATGCCCACAACCCAGGTACATGCCCTTGACCGGAATCGAACCAGGGACCTTTCAGTCCGCAGGCCGACGCTCTATCCACTGAGCCAAACCGGTTTTGGCGACAACTTCTTAATAAATTGGAAAGCTTAATTGTCATGGAATTTGTCACCAAATATTAGAACAAGAAGTCAGAGCTCGGTCTTCTAAATGAACAGCTGAATTTTATAGAAATTTAAAGAAAACACGTGGCTAGAGGAAATGACTCACCCAAGGCCACACAGTGTGAGTCAGATTTAGGGTCTCGGGCTCCTGACTCCTGATTGAGAGTTCATTCCTATTAACTGCACTGCCTCTTGATCACTCATATTCGCTTCATTGTCCTGTATAACTCAGAGGATTAGGGGCCTTTTGAACCCCATGAAAGACACAACATTGCTCTCTATGAATGCTGACAGGAAGGAAGAGTTCTGAAGAGGTCACACCAGTCCCTGCAAGCCAGAACTTGTCGGGAAGTCCTCTGCTACTGGTGGGAATACCATGAGACATGCTGTATAAATCTTGTTTCAGTCTGGTGTTAGTAATAAAGAATAATGGCTTTGTCATTAAGGACTGCATCATAAGGGAAGGGTGTAGCATTGTGAAGCTCAGATGGGTCACAGAATGCTAGGTGGGTGGGTTAATTGCAATATAATGGCCATTGAAGAGGAATTGCCTTTTCTGACCTGTAGGTTACTCCTGAGTTAATCATGTGTCATAGCTCCGTGGGACACAGCTGTTGGGATGAATGCAGTCCCAAGCAGTTTCTGATACCAAGCAAGGGACTAGCTTGACTGGCAGGATCTGACATACTATTACATGCTCTGGGACCTGTCTTCATGTGAAAAATACTGTGATTCCTATGTGGTTATAAGCAATGTAAATACCTGATAGGTGTGATAGTTTAATGAAGTGACAGCCGCATCAATAAATGAAAGCTCGCATTTGAAATGTAAAAGTATTGAAATGATGCTCTCCTGAAATATTGAAAAATGTTTATAAGGTTCAAATTTTCATCAGGTAAAGAGTACTTTCTCTGGGTTTTTCTACAAAAGAACTTTTCATTGGAATAAGGATCCATCTAACTTTTTTCATCATATCATAAATAGAATGACCAATTTTACCCATCGTGTTTAACTGTGACTTACATAGCTTTGAAACATCGTAATACTGTGATGGTTCAAGCTTCATGCCTTTGAAACATGCTTTGAAATTACATTTTCTTTCCATAGTTCGATTCTCTTTCAAAACTGAGGTCTGGTAGTAGGTTAGATTTATGAATTACTTAATTTAAAAATGGATTTATGCAAAAATGCAGATGCCTTTCACTCTTTTGTTCTTGACTATAAAAAAGTGGAGGGAGCCTGGCCAGTGCTGCTCAGTGGTTGAGCATCTATCTTTGAACCAGGTGGTCACAGTTCACTTCCCAGTCAGAGCACATACCCGGGTTACAGGTTTGATCCCCTGTAGGGGGCATGCACGAGGCAGATGATCAATGATTCTCTCTCATCATTGATGTTTCTATTTCTCTCTCCCTCTCCCTTCCTCTCTGAAATCAACAAAAATATATTTTTAAAAAGTGGAGGGAGGGAGATGGGGAAGCTAGGGTGGTCCCAGACAGATGCCTGTTTATGTGGAAAAAAAACCAGACTAGTAACTGTAGAACAGAAAAAAGAAGTAGAAGACATAGTTTTACAAACTAGAGTTGTTTTTTAAATAAAGTTATTCTGCAATATTATTTTTAAGAGATGAGTAAAATTTGCTTTCTAATCTAATTACCGCACATTCTTGGTTCACATTAAATCTGTAAAACTTACCAACCTGGCTCTTTTTCAGATCAACATATATCAGTCTCAGGAAGTAAATAATAATTAATTTTAAAGCATGAAGAGTTTTCAATTTATTGCTGTGATTTTAATAATGTATTTAGTTGTATATGTCTCCATTTACTTCTCTTATTGCACAGGTTTGCCGTCAGCAAATTTGGCCGCGCCTAACCTCACTGTGGAGGAAGGGAAGTCTATCACGTTATCTTGCAGTGTTGAGGGTGATCCAGTTCCAAGTTTGTACTGGGATGTCGGTAATCTGGTTTCCAAACATATGGTAAGACTCATCTTTGGTTCTGTGTTCATAGATAGATGAGAGTACTTCAGAACTTGAGGTTTTATTAACCTAGTGATGATCATTTAATATTTTATAGGAGCACATGAGGAATTGTTGGTGTATATTTACTTTCTATTTATTCTTAATTAACAAAGACTAATGCAGGTTTGCATTTTAGTTATGTAAACCCAATAGACTGGCGAGAGTCTATGTCTCTAGTGAGCTTTTTGTGTCATCATGAGCAAGGTGAATGACTCCTTTTCCCTTGGAGGAAGGTAGGTAGGCGTTTCAGGATTAAATCAATTTCACCTATTAAACAATTGCCATCTAGAGAAATAGAACAACGTCTGATTTACTCCTTTGCCTGTGCTTGATTAGGCTGGAAACCTTTTCTGATGTTATCAATTATTTTCTCTAATTAGGGGAAGAAACCCCAAATCTTGTCGCTTTGGGACCAGTCCTAACAAAGATTATCTTTGTCTGTTAATTCATTTGTAGAATGAAACAAGCCACACACAGGGCTCCTTAAGGATAACTAACATTTCATCTGATGACAGTGGAAAGCAAATCTCTTGTGTGGCAGAAAATCTTGTAGGAGAAGATCAAGATTCTGTGAACCTCACTGTGCATTGTACGTAATCAGACCAGCATGTGTTTTTAATAGCAAATGATCGTGGACACCCATACATTTGTCGTTGGGGCACTCTGGGTGCTGCTTACGTGTGCTAAAAAAAGGTGTATGCCGTGTTCTGTGCATACTTAATTAAGAAATGTTATCAGCCTCATTCACTTGTTCTATTTCTGCTAATCTTTCTCGCTCATGCGCTGTCTTTCCCTTAAGCTTCTTTTCGATTTTAAGCTTGTTCTCTGTGCCTCCCAGTCTTTATTTGATAGAACATATTTTGAGCTGGTTATCCTACTCTTGTTTATAACTTTTAGCTTAAATTCTGATAAACCAGTTTCTAATTTCTTTTTCTTTATAAAAGCAATATAAAGCGTTAGAGTTCTGATACCTAAAGTATGGGGCTGACTGTTCACAAACACCTACTTGTACTGTTGATACAATAAAACCTCATTAATTTGACACCAAGTTTCCATGAGAAGGTTGGAGGAGTCCTACTTCAGTTATTGAAAATTATTATCACCTGCAAAAATCTTTTATTATTATATCTGTTTTAAATTTCTGTATACATTGAAACTAAGCTAGAGGATAGTGATACTTCTTAAGCATATGTACATTATTCTCTAGTATTAATAAATAACATGACACATATCTTAACATTCCAGATTGTGATGCTCAGTGTGAATGTAAATTCAGTAAAAATCACATATACTGTTCACATCATTGCAAATTCTGAGCTGGATGGTACAAATTAATGAACTTTTACTCTGAAAACAAAACAAAACAAAAAACAAGCAAACATGATGTGTGGTGTGTGTATGCACAAATCCACACTGCACACATATAGACACTGGTTAATGTTCACTCATAGAGGACCTACAGTATGTGGGGGTTGGAGTGAATGACTAAAATTACCAACCATAATCCTTTGTCACTGGCAGTATTACCACTATGCCCAGTAGACTCTGGACTTATAATCTCTAATCATTTTGACCTTCCTGAAAGCCTGAAGTCAGTGTTACCCTCAAACATATGCAACCAGCTTCCAACTTTAGAGCCTTAAATCAACACCTCACCCAAAGCTCTTTTGAGCTTGGTGGAAGGAGTAAATGTGTCCTGGGAATGGGGTCTTGGGCCTGTGGGAGGAAGGTAAGTGTGGTTCCTACCCCACTGTGGTCCTGTGTTTGCAACACGGACCTCCAAATAAGGACATGGAAGTTCAAAATGTTCTCAATTTGGGTTCATATCTATGTGGTAGCCATGGTCTGAAGAATTAGCTTTATCTATCAAAGTTTAGATAAAGAGTAGGAGGAATAAATGATACAGAATATTAACAACTGAGCTAATCTTTGCAGTGACCTTGCTCAGAGTGTTTTAGTTATCACCCCCACCCCCTACCCTTTCATGTCAGGAACCTATACATCCAGGAAGCTGGGCTTCTGGATTGGGCATCAGGAGACCTGGATTCTTGTTTCAGATCTGCCTCAGTCAGTAACCTTGACCAAGATACTTACCCTCATTGGACTTGGGTTTCTTCATCTGAGAAAGAATGCTATTAGGTCTCAAAAGTGTTTACAGTCCTTGAATGTATAATCAAAGTCAGACGACATTAAAATAAACAACTATGAGGGGTTTTTAATACCTTCACCTAGGACAGTGGTCGGCAAACTCATTAGTCAACAGAGCCAAATATCAACAGTACAGCGATTGTAATTTCTTTTGAGAGCCAAATTTTTTAAATTTAAACTATATAGGTAGGTACATTGTTATTAACTTAATTAGGGTACTCCTAAGGCTTAGGAAGAGCCACACTCAAGGGGCCAAAGAGCCGCATGTGGCTCGCAAGCCGCAGTTTGCCGACCACTGACCTAGGATAATTACTGTTTAAATGAGCTACTTGATAATGTTTGTTTTCTGAAGCATAAAGTTCTTTATATTTAATGTTAAAATAATCTCTAGTTTGTTTGTCCAGGTTTAGATAGGACTTCAGCTATTAGAAGTATCAAAACATTGACACAGCCCAAAAAAACCCCAACTGTATTATAAATAAATGTGATGCTTTTAAAGAGCATTTACTATTGACAATCAGTGAAATCAATCAGCATTGATAGGAACATTTGCAGCATTGATCTGTTTTAAATAATTTAGGTGAGATTAGGACTGCAGGCAAGATTTCCAGTCTTTTTTTTTTTTTTTTGTATTTATTATGAAGTACTGCAATAGTGACCTTCAATGTTTTGATGATCAATCTATATAACATCAAGGCATATAAACCCAAGTCAACTTCAGTTGAACCCTTTCTGCAATCAGAAGTCTCTAGGATCTGTTTGGAGCAGGTTCCCACACTGAATAAATGTGAAAATGACTGTGATGCATGGGTCTTCAGCTGAGCAGGGGCAGGAGTCTCTCTGAAGCTCTCTGTAGGGAGTTAAATCAACCTTGATAAGGATAGAAAATATTGATGGATTCCAGGGTTGCAGGTCATATACCTTCTTAAACCAAACAATGGTTGAATAAAATCCCCTATTGATGACACAGAAATCTGGAATGGGGAAAAACTTGAGTTTTCTGATGCTATTAACTCTCTCTTTTTTAATTTAGTTGCTCCAACTATCACATTTCTCGAATCTCCAACCTCAGACCACCACTGGTGCATTCCATTCACTGTGAAAGGCAACCCCAAACCAGCGCTTCAGTGGTTCTATAACCGGGCAATACTGAATGAGTCCAAATACATCTGTACTAAAATCCATGTTACCAATCACACGGAGTACCACGGCTGCCTCCAGCTGGATAATCCCACTCACATGAACAATGGGGACTACAAGTTAGTCGCCAAGAATGAGTATGGGAAGGATGAGAAACAGATTTCTGCTCACTTCATGGGCTGGCCTGGTGATGATGGTGAGTACCTGATACTTTTGCATCTGGAGAGAGGCTAGAGTCTGCCATTCAACTATGGACAAAATCGTGTACAACAATACCCCCTCCCTTAACCCTTATATCATTATTTAGTCTCATCATTTTGAACTACCTGGTTGTTCTCATGGGTTTGTAAAAGACCCCCAGCTTCATCCTGTGGGTCTTTATTCTGGGGTGCAGGGTGAAGCAGCAGTAGCTACACAGGAGACCTGCTTCCTATGGTGAGTATAGAGTTCAAAAAGACAACTCGAAATGTGCAAGGCTTCTTAAGGCCTACGTTCAGGACTGGCGCATGGTCTCTTCAGCCTATATGCCCTTGGTCAAAGCAAGTCCCAGGACCAAAGCCAGGTCCAGGGATAGGGACTCCTATTTCTCTCAAGAAGGTGATGGTGGGAATGAATAAGTTTGAACAGTGATCTGATATACACATTATTTTTATCCCAACTGCTTAATGAGATTTATAGTGACAGTGGCAAAACCATGAGCAGAAGGAATGTGTTTGTTTGGCTCCTGAACAAATTAAGATGTATTTTCTAGCCCCTTAGCCACTTGGAACTCAGGATCCTACTTTCTGATCCATAGATGAGAAACCAGTGCCTTGGCATGTTTTGCTTACCTGGACTGACTGAGTTGAGGCCTCCTCTTGATCAGGTCCTGAATTGTTTTTCTAGGACTGGTGATAGTTTTCGTCTGACCAGTGGCTTGGGTTGGGAAAAGGGTGGCTGGCATCAGGAGTCTGTTCTGGGGCCAGCAGCAGGATCTTAGTGTGAGCCCCGATAACAGCAAGGGTAGTTGTCATGTCTTCACCTGCTTCAGAGGAGTATTCTTGCTTGCTTGGTGTTGTTGCCCAGAGACCTGTCTCTGTTGTGGAGGCTGAGGCTTGTGTTTGGATATTGGGACCTGTACATGAGTTGAATTCTTCACCATAATATTTTTGAGTTAATCGAAGCCACACAAAGATGGCTTGGCAGAAGGAAGGGAAAATAGAAACTTGGAGGCCCATGAGACAGGGGCTGCTTGGGAAGCATCAACTCCTGTGGCTTACAGGGCAGCCCCATGGACAAAGGTGATGTATGCGAAGCCACCTTCAACAAACAGTAAATGAGAATGTCATAATTCTCAATCATAATAAATGTTCCCATTATCCTGGAATTTATTCCATGGCTAGGTAATGCACAAGCTTCCTTCGTGTTTAAACTGTGATTTGAATTCTATAAGTTTGATTTACAAGCATCCTTTCAGGAGTGTATAAAACACACAATGTTTGGATGCCTTACCCAGACAGCTCTGGCAGGGGCCATTCCCATTAATTCTTCCTCTCAATTGAGTTTAGCTGTTTGGCTACATTTGCTGTAGTAAATCTCTAGGTGACTTTGTTGTTTTTTTTCTTGTGTGTTACAGGGATTACAGCTTCATAGGTTAACCCAGGGACTCTGCTTTGGGACAACTGCTTTTGGTTTGTTCTTAAGTAAACTTTTTATTTGTGAATAATTTTAGATCTACAGAAAAGTTGCAGACAGTAGAGAGAGTTCCCAGCTACCTTGTACCCAGTTTTTGCTATCGTTGACATCTTGCATCACTGCAATACATCTGCTAAAACGAAGAAACTGACACTGGTATATTACTGTTAACTAAACTGCAGACTTTATCTGAATTTCACCAACTGCTTTTTGAAACTGTTGGAGATGAATTTGTGCAGGGTGAAGGTCAGACGTTTAAAAGTTTTAGAAGTGGCTTGTGTGCTTTGATATATGCACAGTTCTGTCCATGTAAAGCCAGCAGCTTCTATTTTAGGTGGGATTTTGATGTATTTTGTTTTGAATGCTTCTGTATGGTGCCAGTGTTTGAGAGAGCTTACCTCCTCTTATCCATGTGGCCTCATTTTTATCAATTATTTCTGTTTGTTTTAACTCAGCTAGTGATAGGAGAATTGTTTTCTGGCACAAGACTAGCTTGGAGTTTCTCAAATATCTTCTTTAAGAGAAATAACCATTTATTTATCAAAAATAAAAATTCAGCTCAATATTACAAATGTCTTTAAAATGTAAATATCTGCTTTTAGAAAAAAAATGATTTTGTTTTTTCTCTTTAAGTATTTACTCAAGACCCAGCTCTCAAGGAGTAATAAATGAAAGTGGAAATGAAAGAGACTTGGCCCAGAGTGACAGTGGATATAAATGGCCCTCGTGGGCCATACACCAGTGTGACCAATTATAGCTTGACCTCACTTGGCTTATGTGATAGCATCTTTGCGGGTATTTACAAGATTTGTAGCCAGAGCATACAGATAATGGCTTTGCATAGAATGGATTCCTTTCCCTCTCCTCCCCATTTAAAATGAAAGAAAAATAAATAGCAAATATATGCAATTCATTTCCCTGCTGGTCTAAAAGGTACATTCCAAGTTAAGGACAACAGGTCAAATTTGAGTTTATATTTGTTCCATATTTCTGCTGTCATCATATAGTAACTGATGAAGTTTAGCTTTTACAAATATTTCTGATAAAATGTTTTAGCTATATTTTCTCAGTTGTTTTGATGAGATCCCTTCTTTTAAACATTGTGAGTTTCCTGGCTTACAAGGAAGCCGGCAGCCTGGGATCATAGTGGAATGGGTTTGCATGTCCACACAGAGCCAGGAGAGTTAACATGACAGCACTGCTATCCTCAGTGTGTGTCCCTCTTCAGCTCAGAACCAAGATTTTTATGGGATGGTTACTTGCCTTAGGAATTAATTCTCTATTTGGAGCTAGATGATGAAGCATGTTGGAAGAAATTTAAACAGAAATAAAATCAAAAAGTCCCTAAAACAGAAATGGGTGAGCATGGAAGAGAACAGACTGGTTGGAAGTAGTTACATTCCTGAAGGCCTTGACTTTCAAGTGGCATGGAAATACTGGACATAGTGCCCCACAGAACCTGGGGGAAGCCACTGGGAGAACTGGCCAGGCATCCATACTGACTCCTCTTGGGTACCAATAGTAATAATGATAAAAATATAGAATAATTGGTGCACTGAGATGCATTTTAATTGGGTTTGGCAAGAAGTAGGATGAATTTAATGCATGGCTTAAGGAGGCTTGGGAGAGTGAATTAAAAAGTAGAAAGAGCAGTGCAGGCACACGTAGAAAGCGTGGAGCTATCTGAGAATTCTCCTAAGATTCTGCTGGATCCTATTTAGCTTACAGGCCAAAAATAAGCCTGTCTGAGGTGAAATTGATCCACTATGTGGCTGTCATTGGAATTCAATCCCCCATATAGAAAAATCCTCTTCATGACATGAAAATGTGTGTGTGTGTAGGCTACGTGGAGGTTAGAACTGGTGAGGGTGTCTTTTAAGTAGAATTTTAAACAAAAATTAATGGCACGGTGCTTGTGAATGTCATGAGAGAGAATCCTGAAGACTTTGCTAGTATCTTCTAATCAGCACACCTTTCCAAGGTCAGATAGCTCTATGAACCTGAACACGTTGATTGTTTAAGAATACAGTTTTCTATGGAAATCATTACCTGAGTGACTAAACATTTAGACTTGGGACAAACCTAGCCAGGGCACTAGTTGATAAAATACCTTGGATGGAAGCGTCCCAGTCTTTAGGCAGCACATACAGAGTGTCTCCATGGCCCACTCATTCAGGAAGAATGTCACAGCTCCGGAATGCTCATTCACACACGCAGTGGGAGTTAGTGACTTATGCTTCCTAATTCGGGAGCTGTTGTTTCCTATGCAAAATTCGCATCAGGAACAAACTATAAATACTGGAAGAGTTTTCCCCACAGCTTCTTCTTCGTGCTGTTTTATCAAGAGATTCATGACGTCTGGATGAACTAGAGCACTTAGAATTACCCTCAAACTGGCAGATTTAGATCTGGTGTACTGAGGCCAAAGAATGTAGAGAAAGGAAATTCCTCCAAATGTATAGCATTGAGAAAATAACCCTTTCCTCCCTGTCACTTGCCCCTCAGCCCATTTGTCAGTTCCCATTTCTTGTCCTGGGAGTGAAAGGAAAGTTCTACCTGCCTTTCTGCCTTAAATAACTGTGAAGTCTGATTCGGCCATAAACCCATACTAATCATGATAATTAAGATTTATACTTAAATAGCTCTTTATGTCTCAAGAGTACTAATGTTAATTAATTATGCTTCCCGAAACTCCCAAGGACTTGCCAGAGCCAATGCTATTATCCGCTCCCGTCATGGGGAAGACTCCTTTGTACAGGAAAAGTGAGCAGACTCGCTCCCCATGCTGCCTACATTCATGGCTCAGCCAGAAATGAAACCCAGACATCTGAACCCCCAATGTTTTCGGGCCCTGAGTTCAGCCTGCCATTCAGAAAGGGAAGAGGAGAGGGATCTGGAATCAAAAGGCGAACCACTATGAGCTAGAAAACACTGTTGACAAAGGCCAGTTCGTTTGAAAAGACCAGGCCTTTTGCTATGGCTTTATCATATGGAATTCTTTGAAATACTTTTCAAGATCACACTAAAGAGAATCTCAAAATAGAATTTAAAGAAAAGTCTTTTCTTTTTCTTTCTCTTTTATTTTTTTTTTTTTTAGGGCATTAGAGAGAGACTAAAAGCTTAAAGGAGAGAAACAGATGTGTTTTCTGGCCTCCACCATTATTTTTATCTTTGCAACAGAATGGAACGGGAACCCTACTGTCAGGCTACCTATCTTCCCACAAATTTCTTTATTCCTACAAATGTGTTTTTTTCCCCTTTAACTGTACAGTCTTACAGTTAAAAGTCATAAAGATTTACTCATGAAGATTTACATAAAGTTATAAGATTTACTCATGAGCAATAACTGAGATTAGAAGATGGAAATCAAAAAATCCTCATTTAAGTCATTTAGCATCTAATTATGAGGATGATGAGGTGCTCTGGTTTGATATTATTTGGGGGGTGGGGGTGGGAGGGTGATTTTGTGGACCATGTTTAGAGGCCTAAATGCCCCGCAGGTCCTCTCTTGAGGGTGCAGACATTGCAGGTTTGATACCGAGCTTGTTGGGAGTGCATGTGCGACTGTGATACAGTCTCCATTGTTCTATTCCCAGGAGTGCTTCAGGCGGAACTCGGGCCCTGTTAGTCTTCCTCCTGTAGTTCTAGGCAACATGCCTTAGGTAAGAACCTAAGTACAAATGAGCATCGCACCTGGAGACACTCAAAAAATCCTCCAGAAAGTAGAACTTGAACATCAGACAGGCAAACATTCCTGCTTGGCACGCATATTCTTTGGGTTGGAAAACAGTTGTAGCTTCTGCCTGTGGGTGAGCTGTGGAGGGAGAATGTGGTCTGCGGCTTGTTTGGAATGCCAGTGGGATGGAATGGAGTTTCTAGATTCCCATATTCTATTCCAGAGATTCCCAACAAGAAGCTTTCCGGCTTGATGCCACCCCCTGCTGCCTAGATTTGAGATTTGTTATGCAATGAGAGCTACTAGGATAGGATTCAAGGAAGCCTAACCCTTCTCAAATCCCCACTGCAGGTACATAACTCAAGTCCTATGTTGCTCATTCATCTTTCATTCATTCTCTTTCTGCTGGCTTTTCCCCTCGGAGCTAGTCATTGCCTTACCTCAGTCACCTTTTAGTCCTGAATATCACCAACAGGGGTTTCTGTTGTTAGCATATAACAACATATGATGGACATATTTAAACTAAATAAAAGAAACCAGGTAGAAATTAGACTTAAAAATGGCAGGATATTTTCAGAATTTGACCATTGCCAGAGGTCAAAGAGGAAAGTGGTGATTTTTTCCTGTGTCTGCATTTAAAGTGATGTTAATAACCACCTCGCTATGGGAATGTAAACATCCTGGGAGGTTCGCTTGACTAAGCAATTGCCAGAAGCAAAATCCTATGCTTGATGAGCTGGGGTCAGCTGGAGTAATGTGACCCTTCTTCTGCATAAATGCTAGGTCTGGGCACCCTCCATGTGCCAGGCCTCCCAAACCTTTGTACCTGGAGAGGCATTTCTTTATTGTGACAAGTAGGTCCTCATCAGACATAGTACAGTATGCTACGGAGGGAAAATAAAGCAACAAAAAAAAACCCCATCATTGTTCCTCCCACGTTGTCTCTCCGTGAGTTTCATAATCTTGCACTAAATTTGGCTATTCCTGAGGACAAAAGGAAAGTGACAGTACATCTCATACATCTAGGATGATGAAGTCAGAAAAATGTGCTTTCTAGAAATTTTAGACATCGCCCGATGGCTTTGCGGTTAAACTTGGTAGGAAAGGCACGCAGAGATAGGCGTCAGAAGCCTGGACAAGAGCCTGTGCTACAGGTTGTAGGCTAACTTGTGTACTTTTGATCCCACCCCCAAATCCCACTTTTCTGTAACCTGACGTTTGCTCCATTGGATTGATTCGATGTTTTGGATTTCCCGGGAGCTTTGTGTGAGGAATGTGTCTGGGTGCTCCCTTTCTGTGATGAGGCTGATGGCACCTGTCAGTCATTTCCCCTGAGGCCCTGCCAATGTGCGGCTTAGATAAATCTGCTTCAAATCCTCATGATGTCTTTTGACTTTCTTATGGAATTATACCTGTAAAAGTGGGTGGTGACTGGGTGGGGGGTCTCTGAGGGCATGAGAGCAGGTCAGGTGACCAGTAGTCCCAGTTTTAGCACTAGGAGCCCTATGCCCAGGGAAAGCCCTCATTCCTGTACAAACTGCAAGGATTTGCCTGGAACCATCCCAGTTTTAAAACTTAGAGTCCAATGTCTCAGGAATCCCCTTGGCCTCTGGCAATCTGGGATGGTGGGTCACCCTAGTACAAAAGGAGGTTCTCATATTTATATCCAAATACTTAAAAATATAAATCAAATTAATGAGTTGTTAAGTAAAATAGGTGCTATCCTCCTCCAAACATGCTTGTAATGATCTGGAAGGCTGGGTTTGAGGATCGGCTTGTCAGACTCTCAGAGTTCCGTGCTAGAACATAGTGGTTTTGGGAGAGGTGGTCCCTGTCCAGGGCTCCTGTCCCGTGCCTCCAACTATTCAGAAGACATATATGAGATGTAGTGAGTGAGCATGTGGACACCCCAGCCCATCTATCTTGGCTCAGTCCTCACCCCTCCCTTGGGTCTTGGGTCACAGGGTGCTCATACTAATGGTGTGGCCACCCGTGTGTTTGGGGCCTGTGCGGAGGGAGTTCTAGGTTGTGGGCACCTGGAGTGAGGTCTAGAAGTGAAGAGTGGACTACGGTGGGCAGGTCCCCTTGCAGATTCAATATACCCTGTTCAAGGAGTAGGGGACCAGAGTGGGATTCTTTAAAGTAATAGATTACTGAGAAGTTCAAAGAATGATTTGCTGACTTGGGGTTCTAGGACCTTTCCTTCAGCAGGAGTAGGAAATTCTCACAGTGAGGGGGCACCATTTGGTCCATGAAGTTTGCAAAGGGAAAGGACTTTAGCAGATGGGTGTGTGCCTGGCGAATGAAGTTGCCAGGGCTGCCGCTGGGATTGCCTGTTGCTTTATTCACTGAATTATCTCTCAAAGTGCAGGGTAGTTTCAAGACCCTTCTCCGGAATGCCACATCAGGTACAAATAATTCTGACAGTACATATGGACATATTGCAACTCAAAACTTAAAAATGGTATTTGGGATAATAAAACTCAAAATACCACTGAAAATTCCTGGAATCAATAATTTTGCATGAATTGACACAGGGCCATCTCAAATCCTGCACAGGTGTGCACTGCGTAATTTCAGACGGTGCCTTTCACATAGACGAGGCCGAATAGTGCCCCCTAGAGTTGTACAAAGTGTGGACTGCACGGCAGTACATAACATCCCTGAATCAAAGTGCACAATCATCTACTTAATTTTTCTCTTGCTAAAATGGATGCTCTTCTAGTTGAACTGTGTTAAAAAATTTAATTTAAACAGGGCCACTTTTATTTGTTTCTTCATTTAGGCTAACCTTAATTATTCACTAGGGAGTACATGAACAGAAAATTGGCTCATTTCACTTTATTTTAAATAATATTTTTCTGCTAAAGCTTCAAAAGAGATGTGAGAACTAAGTAAGCTTTATGATTTACAAGTTTTACTTTTTCACATGATAAGTGAAGACTAAAAGCATAGGAAGTAGCTTTGGAAATTCATTTAATAATCACTTAAATGTTATATCAAAGTATAAGTTTATTTCCAAGTAGGCTTTCATCTAGAAGCCCAGTAAGTTCTGAATGGAAAGTAGGAAATATTTTTGCCACCAGTTCTTATTGACAGTGACTTTTACAAAATGTTTTTGCAAAATTCTCATAGGAATATTTTAAGACAATATTCTGATCATCTCAGTGAATACAGTCATTCAAAAAATTAAATGGGTATACTTTTGCACTTCTCTTTACATATTAATTTATAATCTCATACATAAACTATTTCAATAGAGAAAGTACATTTATTTATTTATTTTTGTGTGTGTGTGTGTTGTGTCAGGGCAAAAACAATAAAAAGAGGGAAGGGCTTATTCAGCCGTGGCAACCTCCTGAAGACCAAGCAGTGAACAAAGCACTTTTGTTCAAATTGCTTTAGATATTGTTATATAGGCCGATTAATAATGTATTCACAAATGCATATGGACCTGCCAAAGGCATAGTTTGAAAGGAACCCCCAAATCAACCTAGAATCACAACAGTGGTACAGAAATGGTCTGTCTTTGGAATACAAATTGCAATTAAAATAGCCAACTATATAATAGAAACAGTAAAAAAAAATGGTCTTAAATAATTAATTGCTGAAGTTTTTCCAGCTAAAGTGATTTGTGATTTCTCTTGATTTTTGTTTTCTTTTTTAGAGGGGTGGAGGTTGTGGGCCTGAGAGGGGAGCAGAGTTAACATAAAGTAAACAGAATTTCAGATTTTATTTACCTGTCCAATAAAACAATTTATTCAGTCATAAAATCTTCAATAAATATTTGACTCGTTTTAGTGGGAATAAGTTAGTATTTTTTAAACTCTGAATACATACTTACAATTCTTTGCTTTGTTTTTTTTTTTTTAGGTGCAGACCCAAATTATCCCGACGTAATTTATGAAGGTAGCTATCACATTGTCTTTATTTTGTATTTTTTCAAAATGTTTATCTAGCATGAAATAAATCAGCTAACAGAAAACCTTTAAGTGCAGTTAAATGTACATTTCAGGTAATACATAGGCCAAAATAATACTTCTAATAAAATTGTTCTCTCTCTATATATTTATCCTCACCCAAGGATATGCTTAGAGAGAGGAAGGGAGAGAGAGAGGGGGAGAGAGAGAGTGAAACATTATCATTGCCTCTTGTATGTGTAGGATTAAACCTGCAACCCAGGCATGTGCCTTGACCAGGAATCGAACCGACAACCCTTTGGTGCACAGGATGACACTAAACCAAATGAGCCGTTCCGGCCCGGCAAAATCATTCAATATTGATGACCATTTTCCCTTGATATTTACAGTGCCTGTAAATAGCATTTTCTCTCTCTTGCTCTATTCTTGGAAGTAGTAAATCCATTCTGCTGCAACAATTTGTTTCCATAATTGGGAACTAATTGCCTGTTTAAAAGCCATGGCTACCAAGAAAACGGCGGTGAATCGGTTTCTAGTTATGACAGTAAACCCAATTCAAAATTGCATTTCTTATATAATAAGGAAGTAGGGCATGTTTTAGGGTGGATTAAACCAGCAGCTTAATCATGTCATCAGGGACCCAAGTATTTTTCATCTCTACCCCTCCTCTGCCCATTGTTCTGCCTTCCCCAATGCCCCTCCACCCCCCCCCACCCCCACCCCATCCACTCTAGTGCATTATTAGCTGAGGCCAACAAAGGGGCTGTGGTTGTTCACACTGATCTGAGAAAAGGGAGAGTTTCTGAAAGGGTTCCAGAAGGAAGGTAATTTTCCCAGAAACCTCCATCTGATCCTCCTTGTATTGGATTTAAGACCCAGTTGGATCATGAACCATTTTTGCCTCCCTGACTGATAAGCAGGATGGATTACCCCTTGACTGAACCACCCCTGGAGTTTAGATTAGTTTCCCTGGAGGATGTGCTTGAATCCCTTGAATAAAATGGGGTTCTTTTAGGAATGTGGGAGTGGGAAACCTAAAGGTACACTATATTAACTTTTAACCAAACATCTCATCTGTACTTTGCCATTTTAGTCAAATGCCAAGGAAGTTTTGCTAGGTATGAAAATCCATCTTTCACAGATTTTCAAACCACCTTCATGACCAGGAGGCCTCTGTTTGGGGAAGTGCAGGCTAAATTTTAAGACTTGGCTTGAAGTTTGAGATTGAGTCAAAGTTAGACTGATTAAAATATTATTTATACATTTATTTTATAAAATATTTTTCTTTAATTTTTTATTTTTATATACACACTGACTTTTTTTTTTAGACATGATTCTGTAAGCTAATCTTAACTAGGAGATTATATTTTCTTTACTTGCTTTATACATGTTAAGCTACAATTCCTTCATGCTCTGGTTTGGATGATTTTGTGCATGTGATTTATTTTTGTTTTTATTTATCTTGATATGGTTTAAAGGAAGAGTATCTCAAATTGTATCACAGAGAAATACGTTTTCATTGTGATTTAACATTTTAAAATTATGCTTTGGACTCCTTTCCAGTAATTTCAAGACTTAATGTCATCTTTCCATTGGCCTCAGATAGCACTTTGTCTTTGGGTCAAAATGTCATGATATTAAACTATAGATATTTTAATGATTTAGTTTTGCCATGAGTGGCTGGGTATGATATGAAGAGGTAAAAATAAGCAAGTAAATGATATCTCTTAGTGTTTGAAATTGAATTTTAGTACATTCAAAATGGAAATGGTGAGGATATAGTTTTGCAGTCAAAAACAAAACAGCAGGCAGATAGAAAATAGATGCTTTTTCTGTTACTTTCATTCAAATTCAAAGGAACACTACTAATAAAAATATAATTTAAATTGGTTACCCCAAGGCTTGCATAGAAATTCTACCAAGAGAGTTTAGCTGGGGCTGACTTAATGAGGTTGTTTATTCAGGATGCAAATTGAAGGCACCATATCCACTTAGAAAAAAAAAATACAAAATATTTATACAGAACATTGTCTGCATTATGTTTACAAAATTTTCTGACTTTTATATGCAATATTGCTAATAAAACTTTGGCTCACACACAAAAAAATCAGTCATTAATTTTCTAAAATTGATTCAGAAGATGGCAACCACATTTGAGACATGTTGATGTGATAATGCATCCTTACAATTCTAAAGATTGTGTTGGCACAGCTCCCTGTCTATTAATTCTGAAACAGAAATATTAATGATTCATAACACTTCAAAAAAGTTCATGTGTGTGCCCAAGTTCCCTATCAGTTTGATTTCATATTTCATCTCTAGTGGCTGCTTCTTACCCAAATAGGATGCATCTGCCTTAGAATCAGTGCTGCTGATTTCCAGTCTTATTCAGGTCTAGGTTCTGTTACCTTCTTGCCAGTTGACCTTAGACTAGTCAATGAACATTTTTCATTTGCAAAACTGACGGTTAGACTTGGTCTTTAAAGACTCTTCCAGGTCTACAAATCTGTGACTCATAGATAATTGATTCTTTTTCGTATTTATGTCAAGTGCTTAATCAGAAAAGTGCTTAATCAGTATATATTTATGTGCGAAGAAACACCCCAAACAAGGGCGCAGAGATCTGGGTTGAGTATGAAGTTGGCGGTGCGCAGTCCCAGTGTTGCAATGGATTTAACCAGTAGCCAGGTCCTGTTCCTCCCCAGCCAGGCTGTCAGTGGTTTGGAATCTTTTGATCTGTCTGGTTTTGTTTTGGGTCATACTGTGGCTTCGTGTTTGTTGATAGCTTAATGACAACTTCACTATTCTGTCTCTTTCCCTTTTCTCCAATTTAAGATTATGGGACTGCAGCGAATGACATCGGGGACACCACGAACAGAAGCAATGAGATTCCTTCCACAGATGTTGCTGACAAAGCCGGGCGGGAGCACCTCTCGGTGAGTGGGCTGGACAGTTGTTTCCTAGGCTGGTTCTGAGTGTGTTGGATGCTTACTGTTGGAGGTAGCTAGCATATTGTCTTTATTCTGAATGTTTTAAAAATGTTTGTCTAACATGAAATACATCAAATAAAAGAAGACTTTTGGAGTTGCTTCAAGGCAAGCCTTTCAACAAGACCTTTTTTATTGTTCACATGTAAACAGGGCATTGACGTTTAGAGGGTTTAATAGCAAGGTTTAAGAGAAGTGGTAAAGGTAGCCCCTGAATTATTGCTAGTGGTTCCTGTTTTAAATATCTGTCCTTTAAAAAGTTATTATTAGAAGAGCAAGAAAGCAGCTTTCTTGTACAGGCACATATATAATTATTTCTGCCTTCCACACCTCCACACTGATCTTAAATATTTTAATAAATGTTTCAGTGCGTACCACATGTAAGGATATATATGTGGTCCTTTTTTTTTTTTTTTTTGAGCTTAAAGCTTAGGCAGTGGCCTGAGATGTGAATCCTAGCACCTCACACAAATAGAGGTGGAGCTATGTGGTGCGAGAAATAGAAGTAGAGGGGCTGGCACTCTGTTCCTTCCTTCTGGGAGAGCCAGGAGTCTTTGAGGACAGGTGGCATTCTCCATGGCCGGTGCAGGATGCCTGGGATTTGGACATAGAGGAACAGAAGGGAAGGGATTTGGGGGTGTGAACAGGAGCCTGCAGACTGGAAAACAGTGGTGATTGGAAAGTAAGGCAGGTGAAGGGTGGCAGTTGGAGGCAAGGTTGGAGAAGTTGGCTGTGCCAGGTGATGAGGATTTGAAACACAGTGCCAGGTGGTTAGATTTATTGCACAGTGAGGCAGCGAAAGGGGCTTGTGAGAGTCCCAAGATCACAGGGCTTCAGGGTTCTGGGCCGGGGTGATCTGTCAGCTGCTCAGGTAAAAACCCAGCTAATCTCCTCCATTTTCCCCTTTTCTTCACTTGTTGTGTGAACCCAGTTGCACGTCCTGTGAATCCTGTATCCTTATAAACTCCAAATATCTCCCCATGTCCACTGCCACAGCTGCAGGCTAACTCGGGGGAAGGGGTGGTAAACTTAGGCCTGCGGGCCAGCTTCTGGCTCAGGACCTGTTTCTGTGAGGTCTGCAGGCTAAGAATAGTTTCTATATTTTTAAGTGGTCTGAAAAAAATCAAAAGGATGATTTGTAACATGAAAATTTTATGAAATTCAAATATCTGTTCATAAATAAAATTTGCTTGGAAAGTAGTCATGTTATTTGCAGATTGTCTGTGGCCACTTTTGTGCTGTGTTAGAATGCCAGGTGTAGTTGTAGGCCTGCAAAGCTGGAAGTGTTTACTGTTTGGTCCTTTCCAGAGAGAGTTTGCCACCACTGCTCATTCCTAGGTGACTGCCATGCCTTTTACCTTCCCCACTCTCCCACTCTTGTCATCTTCCTGTCTCCACACAGCAAGCTGAGTGACCTTTGAAAAGCACAAAGGTCACTCATTCTCAGAGTCTTCCCAATACACTGTAAAAAACTTACGTTATAAAAGCCCAAATCCTCACAGTGGCTAACATGGCCTCTACATACCTTGCTGGTCTCTGTCTTTCTGACTTCATCTCCCACATCTCCTCACTGCTTACCACCTGCCTTTAAAATTTTTTTTTATGGATTTCAGAGAGGGAGAAAGAGAGAGATATAGAAACATCAATGATGAGAGAGTATCATTGATCAGCTACCTTCTGCACACTCCACACTGGGGATCTAGCCCTCAACCCAGGCATATGCCCTGACCAGGAATTGAACCGTGACCTCCTGGTTCATGGGTGGATGCTCAACCACTGAGCAACACCAGCTGGGCACCACCTGTCTTTTAAAAATAATCTCTTGCATGCTCCAGGTTTGCTCTTGTCTCACAGCCTTAACATTTGCTGTCCCCTCTATAAAGCATGCATTTCCTGAAAGTCACCACATGGCTTTATCTAGGGTGGCCAGCAGGCAGCCATTTCCCTATATAGTTATTATTGTCTGTAATTACCTTGCTTGCTTATTTGTTTGCTTGTTTATGTCTTTTCCCTTTCACTAGATTCTTTAGTAAGATTCTCAGTAGGCAACATGGTCAGTATTTTTCATAGCTGTATCCCTAGTCACTAGAATAATTCCTGGTACCAAGAAGGTACTCAATGAAAATTAGGCTGATTAGTTTCATGTGAATACGATAGACTGGGTTGCCAATCAGAGAGATTGGAAGTGGGGTGATAAGTTAGGGGCCTGGTACAGTAATACAAAGATAGTGTGATGTGCATTTAAACCAGGGCTATGGCAGAGAGAATGGGAGGCTCAAAATATGCACACCCAGTCTATGGAGACACACGCGCACACACACACACACACACATTTCCACTGATGACTCTATGCATTACATTGAAACAGCAGGACAAATGCTGTGATCAGTCAACTGTAGAATGCTTTCAACTTCTGCCTTGTGCAGTCATTTCAGTTTTTATTCTAGCTCCCAACCACTTAATGTTTTTGATTTGAGAGAATTGTTTGTGTCCATAGGAATTTGAGAGTATGTGTTAAGCCCACAGGTGTGTAGGTATTCCAGTTACTAAAAATGATTTTAACTGCAG
Organism: Myotis nattereri; assembly: GCF_964212035.1. Lineage (NCBI taxonomy): Eukaryota > Metazoa > Chordata > Mammalia > Chiroptera > Vespertilionidae > Myotis > Myotis nattereri. Next base: position 50,364,432 of record NC_138087.1, read on the forward strand.
TTTTCTCTTTTGAATCCAAATGATAAATTTAAGCTCCTCACTGGCATATCTCAGTGATGTTTGAACTGTCTACAGGAGGGCCACTGGAAGGCAAGATCAGTTAAAATAATCTGTGTTAAGTCTCTACATTTATGACTCTACCTGAGGCCCCTGGAAATATATCTGAGGGGTATAAGACCATATTTTTATAATTTAAAAGAAAATTTAAAAATTATGTGTGGATCAGATATTTTATATATATATTGTCCATGATCACGGGGTGGGGGGGAGTGAGAGGGAGAGGGGGAGATTATTCAATTAGAAGAAAAGTTTCAGAGCCACTACCTGATGCAAAAGTTAAAGTTGTCAGAGCACTTGGAAGACAGCCCCAAACACTCACCTTTCTGTTCCAAGTGCTCCCATGAAACTTGCTGGGTTTCCAGAGGAGGGCAACTCCTTGTTTTATGCTATGAGATATCCTCAGATAAAAATGAACCAACCAGCCAGCCAACCAACCAAACCACAAAACACCAACCAACCATCCAACCCAACCACCCAAACAAACCAACTCACCCCTATTTGTCCCCATATAAAGACCATACTCACCCTAACACAATCACAGTACATTTTCAGGCTGTTTTTATCAAACCATTTTTGAGGAAATGATTCTTCTCATTTTCAAGAGAATCTTTGTTTATTAAAGGATTCTTTACATTTAAAGCTGCTTTAATAGGTCTAAATATTTGTTGGCAGACCATTAACTACTTTTCAGGTGTAAAACCCCTTCTCTGCAGGTTGAATTAAGTGTTCTTTAATAATGCAGAGAAGGCAGTGCAGGTATTCTTATTTGCATGGACAAATGAGGAAATGGAGGCTTGGGGAAGTAAAGGCTCTGATCTAGTTCTTACAGCTGGTAGAGTCAAAGTGTTCTGCAAACATAAAGATTCAGATCTCCTGAATGCCATTCAAGTACTTTCCAAAGTGATAAGAGACTACTGTGGGACTTCAGAGAGGTCCTGGGACTCAGGGCTAGCCCTCCAACCTTTCTTCATCCCAGGTTCCTTATGGGTAAAATAGTTTGAATTTGTTTCTTTAGGTATTCTCCTTCTACCCACAGAAGTCTGGACATAGTAATAGGGTAGAGAAACCTAGAGCTAAAATACTATGATCTCTTTCCCATGAAAATGTTAGAAATAAAGATTAAAAACAAACAAATAACCACATCCAAACTAATTAGGCAAATCGAGGGAAATGATCTTGGTTAGAACAAGTTGATCCAAAACTAGCTTTTTAGGAATCATTACCATGTTGTTTGTATATAGACTGTAGAGAGAGTTTAGTGTATATTTAGACATTTGCAAAAGCTTTTTGTGAGAGAGCCACTCACAGCTCAAGTACCAGAGAAGAGAATTATCACACCTTTGCCAAGTGCTTGGCATGTGCTTTTTTCTGTGCTTTGTGACTTATTTAATGCTGTCCCCATCTGACATCAGAGAAGGTGCTATGGAGGTCTAGCCATGTGTTTTTATTATCCCGTCTTCACTTCCAGCCACATGCTTAGGAGTGGCAATATAGTGGATAAATCATAGGGTTTATACTTGGGCAGACTTTCGTTCAAATCCCAAGCTTCAAAGGTGTGATCTTGGCCTGCTTATTAAATTTTTCCTAAATCTATTTTATCATTATTATGATCATCATGGTAGCTGACATAAGAAGCTGGGTGAAAAAAAAAGGTGAAGGGATTAAGCAAAAACAACAACAACTATGTATAAGCCACAGGGGCACAGACATGGTGATAACTAGCGGGAAAGGGGCAGGGGGTAGGTAAAAGAAGGCAAAGGGGGATAGATAAATGGGGACGGAGAGAGACTTTACTTTGGATGATGGGTGCATGATGCAGTGTGGCGATGATGTTTTGTTGAGTTGTACACTTGAAATCTATATGGTTTAGTTAACCAATGTCACCCAATAAACTCAATAAAAAATGATAGCTGACATTCATTTAGTATCTATTGTAGATAGATACTGTTCCAAGTCCATTATCTGCACTAACTCACTGAGGATTTACAGCTTGCAAAGTGGAATTATTATATTCCCTCTTTACACATGAAGATCATGAGATTCTGAAAGGTTAAGTAATTTTGAAGTCATAAAACTAATAAATGGTAAATATAAGTTTTAAACTCAGGAAAAACCCATATTCTTAATCTTCTCACTGTGAGGATGTATCAGTTAGGATAAGCTATGCTGCAGTAACAAGAATTCCCAAATCTTAGTGGCTTGAAGCAACAAAGGTTTAATTCTTGCTTCAGTACATGTATTGGCAGGAAGTTCTTGCAGCCTCATCCTGATTGCAAGAATAGTCTGACAAGCAGCCACCTTTTGGGAAGTTAGCATTTACTACGGCAGAGGTGAAGAGAGCAGTAGAGCAGAGTTTCTCAACATTGGCACTATTGACATTGTTATTGTCGATGACTAAATCATTGTTGTGGTGGTGAGATGTTCTAGGTACTTAGGATGTTTTTGCAGCATCCCTGGCCTCAACTCACTAGATGCTTTCCCATAGTTGTAACAGCCCCAATTTTCCAAATGTCCCAGGGGTGCAACATTCTCCCTGTTTGAGAACCACTGCCTTAGCCTAAGATCTTGCAGCAGCAATGAAATCAGTTGCCTTGACAACAAATATTTGCCAATCCTGGTTTAGAGAATCAAACTTTTCTTGGCAGCAGGGCCTTGGGGTGAGCAGTAGGAATGGAAGGAGATACATAACCCTGCATCCATCTTTGTTTCTAAAATGGTACTGTGCATTTTGTTAGCATCATGCACTTGTGCCTCTGTGATCTCCAGCTCAGGGGTGAGACAGGATTCACATAGAATTTACTCTCTGCATTTACTCTCTCAACTTATAGAATCCACATCTTGCAATTACATTTTTAAATTAAAAAACACCTTTGAATTGATCTCTATCATACATATAGAGAAGTGTACACATCGTAAGTCTACAACCTAATGAGCTTTCACAAGTTAACTCACCCACAAGTGCCATATTGCTCTTTTCCAGGCTCACTCAGTGCTCCAGAGGACCCTGACTTCTAAGAGCAACAACAGCCAACTTAAAACATATTTTTATTATAAACATTTTTAAATATGCATAACAGTTGAAAGAACAGTAAAATGAATCTCATTATATCTTTCACCAACTTCAAATATTATCAGTATTTTTTTTATTCGTTTCATTCTTCTATTCTCCAGGTAGGTAGATAGGTAGGTAGATGGGAAGAGATAGAGATATATCTAATATTATATTTCAGTATAGATATATTACATATATCTGTGCATATATCTGTTGTATATCTATATCTCTACATAATTTCAATTAGATATGCATTTTATAACTTTTAACTTGTTTTCTCATTTGAAAAGTAGAAATAATAATACATACACCATTGTAGGGTTGTTGAGAATTAAGTGAATTGATATACATACAGTTCTTAGAAGAGCAAGTGGTAAGCATTGTATGAATATTAATTGTCATCATCATCATCATCTGGATATTGGAAACTAATTAGCAAGGCCATAACTGTCCTCCCTTCCTGTCTCTAGGTGTATGCTGTGGTGGTAATTGCATCTGTAGTGGGATTTTGTCTGCTGGTAATGCTGTTTCTGCTGAAGTTGGCAAGACATTCCAAGTTTGGCATGAAAGGTAAGAAGGGTTGTGTTTATTTTACTTCTTATGTGGAATCATTTTTGGCTTATGACTAATGCTAATTACCACTAAAGAAGGAAGCAGCTAGATTTACGATCACTAGTTTTTAAGGCTGAAAAAATAGCAACAAGGATAGGATTCTACAAACCAAGAGAGAGCAAAATAATGTTGATTACTCAGCACTACCTACTTTCCAATGAGGACAGTTGTCCCAGAAGACATGGGACTGGTTTCTTGAGTATCAAGTGACTAATAATGATATAGGCAAATAGTGCCCAAGTTTCCCTTTTGCATCAGAAAGGAAGGCAAGGCTTGGTAGAAGTAGGCTAATTATGTGTATTGTGTGCAGAAAGGTTCTCTTGGTCATTTTGACTTCCAGATCTTCTGTGGTAGGCTTTTGGTGCTGTGACTGCTGTTTCAGAATCTCATCTTTTGGAAGTTGAACAGCATTGGGAAGCAAAGTAACAGCCATTAAGTAGTACACCATTGCTTTGTGAATGAGTGACTTCTTTTGTGAAGTGGAAAATTCAGAGTGCGCGATTAAAATTTAGGGTCTATGTTGCCCAAGAATAGATCACTGGTCTCATTTAGCGAGCTGAAAATTAATTTTAGGGGGAAAACTTGTTTAAATGTTCCTGTGGATGGCAAGAGTTTTAGTGGTTTAAGAGCATTTGCTTTGAAGTTTAAACTTACACTAGTATATTGACTAATATATTATTGTTGAGTTTTGTGTGGTCTCATAAATTGCCATGAGCTTGGGAAAGCTGTGAAGATGGTTTAGTGGTGTCTTAGTTGCTTTGGAGAGAAGGTCTGGTGGGTTTTCTTGATCTGTATGGCTTATTACAACTACCATTGATGTTGCTTGTTTACTTGGAAGGGAATGATTAAGTAGCAGGAAGTTGCCTAGCGTCCCCTGGCCTCTGACATGGATCAGATCTGTTTCTGAAGTTTTCTCCTCTCCCTCTGTTGGTGCCCATCACCAAGATTCCTAAACCCAAAGTGAAGGGGAGGAGTAGTGGTCACCTGGGACTTAAACCCCTCAAACCTCCTCCTGACACCCTTTGGCCTGCTGACCCTTGACATTTCCTTTGGAGGAAGAAAGGTCTGCCATTCTCTAATTATAACTAAGTCTTGGAAGAGGAACTACACTACCGTGATTTTAATTAATCCTATGGTGGTAGCTCACAAACTGGACTTTGCATCAGAAACTCCTGCAGGGCTTGTGAAACAGGTTTCTGGGCCACCCCGCGAGTTTCTGATTTAACGGGTCTGCAGTGGGCCCCAGAATGGACATTTCTAGCACTTCGCAAGGGACACCGATGCTGCTGTTGCCTGAGCATCTTGGAGAATCACTGTTCCCTGGGATACACATGGGCTACCAGGTCTCGTTGTGAGTGTGACAGGAAGCAGGAGAGGTACTGCAAATCAAACTCCCCCACTGCTTCGCAGACCTTCCTGGGTCCCCATGTGCCCGGGCCCAGGCCAGGCTTCTGCTCTCTGCATGTCGGCCACCTCCCATAGCATTTTGCTTTCCTCATTCTGATCAGGGGCTTTCTCTCCTTAGAGGCAGTTGGAATGGATGTCCCCAAGCATCCATTTTTTACCTAGAAAGGCAGACTCTGGCTCTATCCCTTTCCCACCTTGAGAGTGTAGTTTGAGATCTTTCCAGCTCATGGATCTTCAGGGAGAGGATCTGTCTAGGTCTTTTTGGGAGCTCAGCAAAGGCTTTGAAAACTCCTCCCTACCCCGACTTAGTGTTAGGAAAACCACCGATTGAATGATCTGTGAAAGTTAGCATATTCTCTGTAGCTCGGATGGAGGAGAGTTTGGTTCAGAGAAGACTGAGTTCATTCAGAGACTCTGGCACTAAGACGGAAACAGTATTTTATTTGGGTAATTTGGGGTGATTACTGCTAAGGCACCTACATTTTCCACATGTAACCTAAGGGTATTCTTAATGAATTGCAAGAAAAATTTTGCTCAACCTTGTCAGAGAGCCACTAAACGACTTCCTTCAGGCAGTATGCTTAACTCTCTTATTTCTAAACATAAATTAAATACTTTAAAAAATTGTCTTGGAGACTCACATTCTTGTTTAGAATAACTACTTTTTCTATTTTTAGCTACATGTCTATCCATGCCATAGTTTGAACAAAACAGACCTGCATTGAGGTTATGGTTTTATTAGTCAGATGCTGAGTTGATAATTTTGGGGGAATCTAGTAGATGAGGCTCATGCAATGAGGGAAAATGAAATTGCATAAAAAGTGGTGATTAAAAATTCATGTAAGCTAATATACTTTAAATGCTATTAGGGCTGCGATTACTGCTGAAAAAACATATGTCTGAAAAAGGGCAGAATATGTAAAAACACTATTATACTTCCTGAAAAAGCTAGGAAATATGTCAGTTGTGATTTCTGAGTTTCAAGGTAAGAAATGTGTGTAGCCTTGGCCAGAACCAATGTCTTGTTTCCATGTGAGAGGCCACTGGCTCACATGCAGGTGAGCTATTCCAAATGTAACTCTCACCCTCATAAGCACTCTGGGGAGATTCTGCCCTCCATTCATATTCCCTGTCCTGGAGGCAGAGTGTGACTGAAAAGGGCGGCCAGCCCACCCATAGGCATTTACAGCTTTTTACCCATCCCCAGCGTTGCACACTTCAGTCTTAAGTATTGACTGTTTCTTTTTTAAAATATATATTTTTACTTATTTGGGAGAGGGGGAGAGAGAGAGAAACATCAATGATGAGAGAGAAGCATTGATCGGCTGCCCCCTGCATGCCCCCTACTGGGGATCAAGCTCACAACCCTGGAATATCCTCTAACCTCCTGGTTCATAGATCGACATTCAATCCCTGAGCCACACCTGCCAGGCAAGCATTGACTGTTTCTGTGATTATAAAGTACAATTTAATACTGTTAAAGGGCCTAGGGCAGTGGTTGGCAAATTGCGACTTGGCAAACCGCTGCTCGCGAGCCACATGCGGCTCTTTGGCCCCTTGAATGTGGCTCTTCCACAAAATCCCGGCTCTTCCACAAAATACCGACTTCTGCACATGGGCCACAAAGTTTCAATTGTACTGTACGTGCATGCCTGCACGTGGTATTTCGTGGAAGACCAACAGTCAAGGGGCCAAAGAGCCGCATGTGGCTCACGAGCTGCGGTTTGCCGACCACGGGCCTAGGGTAATACAACCGGAAACCTCTTAAAAACCACACTGTGGCTGAATGCAGGGCCGCTCTAGTTTTATGGATTGACCTGAGAACACAAACATTATTGATGGCCTTCCTTCCATGGGAGGGTGATCTGTAAACTTCATAGAGTTTTCTCTCTGTTCTGTCGATTTACCATGACCAGATGCTGATGGTGCCATCTAGAGCAGGAGGGCAGACTGAGCTCTGTGGTTACAACATTCCTACTGGTCTTGTTCATCATTCCTTATCCGGTGCCAGGCCCAAAGTTGGCACCTAGTAAATATTAATTGACTGAATGAATGATCACAGATAATTTTTAGCTTCATCCATTTCAGTTTGGTATTTGGGAAAGAGTTAATATTTGGAGTGCAGCTCATCTGTGAATGGTTAAAGAGAGATCTTGGATCTTTGCTAAGTTTCTGAAGGGGTGAAAGCCCTACCCACTTTTTGTTTCCACTTATTCCAGATAAGTAGTGGCCATACAAGGAGGTCATTTTGTCTCCCATTTTCTCAGACTATTTTAAACAATTACTGCTGTTTAAGTTGGAGGGTTCTCCATTTTTCACATGAACATCTTTAATTTCTGCCTTTGTGAATGTACAGCCTCAGAATATGTGTCTTTGTCCATCTCTGAATCCAGCTGAAGTGATAGGTGGTGGCTCCTATCTGCACGTTAACCTAGAATTTATCTTTCATTATCACTTGATATATTTTAAACTACTTATTGCTAGTGACCAAGGGACTACCAGCCTGTTTCAATAATGACGTCGAGAGGCAGAATTTACCCCAGTGCATTTTACCATGCTCACTTCTGTGCCTTTACCACCTTATTGCTTTGTGGTCAGCTATCTAGTTATCATAATTACAGAAGCCCCAAATACAGCCCCTCTGTTAGTGCTTGGCCATCTGTAGTGAGGTCATTCTATGTGTGCTCACTATGGATGCATAAAATGTATAACACATGTATTTAAATCTGTATCTGTATTGATATCCTAAAAGCATAATTTTATCCCTTTTCTTTTAAGGCTGCCTGTGATTTATTTTAGTTTGATTTCCGCTGAAATAGGCCAGAAAGGCTTTCTAGAGTAGCCTTATTGCCCAAGGAACAGGCAGGAAACCAGGCCTTTGAATGCTCTCATTTGTGTTTAGCTCTCACTTGCTTCCTGGCTCTCTTTCCTCACTGAAGATGTTGACATTTCTTCATTTCCATAAAGGGGAAATGGAAGCATCTGGGGGCCCAGGGGCTGTGTGTCTTCCAAGAGTGTTCCACGTTGGGAGTCCTGCCTGATGGTGTTGATGGTGTGTAGGGCTGGAAAAAATGCAAGGGAGCCAGGAAGGTGGAGGGAGCTTGGCACCCCTCACAGTGGTAAGAATAGTTTTGACCATAGGCTTGGAGTTCTTTGCATTTTGTGATGGAAATCCACCTATGATATTTCCCCCTGGGTATTGATGCATCCTTTGTCCTTCTAGAGCAGCGGTTCTCAACCTGTGGGTCGTGACCTCTTTGGGGGTCGAATGACCCTTCCACAGAGGTCACCTAAGCATCGGAAAATACATATATAATTACATATTGTTTTTATGATTAATTACTGTGCTTTAATTATGTTCAATTTATAACAATGAAATTAGGGGTCACCACAACATGAGGAACTGTATTAAAGGGTCGCGGCATTAGGAAGGTTGAGAACCACTGTTCTAGAGCAAACATCTAAGGGACCCTAAGGGATCCTGCAAGAGGCACTGGAGCAGGAAGGCTTTCTTTCATTCCACATTCAGCCTCCATATTCCCTTTGCACTCATTCCTGCTATTTGAGCTGGAGATATTTCCAACTAGTAACTGACCAAACAACTACACAGCCTAAGAATGCAGAGCCAGGTTTTCTTAAGTCCAGATTCAAGGCCAAGAGTTTAAGTTTCTCCTCTTATAAATGATCTTCTAAATGTCTTTCAACAGAAACCAAAAATTTGGTGATTTAAAAATAGTCATAAACATACTGGGGCCAAAGCTAAAGAGGTTGAAGGTTAAAGCCTTTTCTACGAGCTGAAAACAATCCTGGAAAGTTTAGGAGGTTGAGTTTAACAGATACTTGGATTGACTTTTAAAAGAGGAAAAATATGACCGAAAGCCAGAAACAGTTAGTTGTGGAAACATCTGTAAGGACAAACTATTTTCCATATGCTGCCCCCCAATCTCCACCCCACTATTTTTTAAAGACAAATAACATTAAGAAATTGTAAGAGTAACACATGAATCAATTCTTGTTTTTCACGATTTCAAGCACTTTGGAAATAGAGCTAAAAGTGGAGGTTTCTATTCACCCTCCTCTCTCATGACACTTCTGCTCTTAAGGGTAAACTTTTTGAATAATCTAGAATGTGTATATTATATAAATAAGAAAATATATAGCTTCCCTTATTATGTAGATATTCAAATATATTCACTTTTGGTTCCATAAAGAAATTAAAATACCAATCTTGTCTGCATCTTTAAAAAAAAACTTTTTAATCAAATTTTCTGGGGTGACATTGCTTAATAAAATTATATAGGTTTCAGGTGTACAATCCTATAATACATCATTTGTGTATTGTATTGTGTTTACTACCATCACCATGTCTGCATCTTTTTAAGAGAACAAGTTTGCCTTGTAGATATTTCCATGTCAGCACCAAGGTATATACTGCATTTTATTTAACAGTACTTCTGCCGAAACCGGTTTGGCTCAGTGGATAGAGCGTCAGCCTGTGGACTGAAAGGTCCCAGGTTTGATTCCGGTCAAGGGCATGTACCTGGGTTGCAGGCACATCCCCAGTAGGGAGTGTGCAGGAGGCAGCTGATCGATGTTTCTCTCTCATCGATGTTTCTAACTCTCTATCTCTCTCTGTAAAAAATCAATAAAATATATTAAAAAAAAAAAAAACAAAACAGTACTTCTGAGTAGTCTGGTGCCTGGCTACTTGGGTCTGGAACCTGGCTGTGTCCATTACAAGCTGTGTGACTTAGAGCAAGTCTCTTATCCTCTCTTACTGTTTTATCTGTAATGGGGCGATAATTGTATCCACCTCATAAAGTTTGACAAGACAAACTGAATTTATGTGTGAAAAGCACTAGTATTTAGTAATTACTACACAAATGTTGGTTATTATTATTGTTGATAAATTGTGATTTATTTTCTTTCTATAATGAAAATTTTACATTTAATCAAGTTTACAGAAAGCTATTTCAAATAATACTTTACAATTAAGATAGAAACTTGGAAATGGATTGCTGAGAGAAATGTGTGTATATTTTAAATGTTGATAGATTACCTTGTAAAAATGCTTCATTAATTTATACTCCCACCAACAGTATTTTTTGTTTATATTTTCATCCATATTGGATATTATCAATCTTTTATATTTTTTCCAAGTGAATTAAAATGATATTGATTAATAATAAGGTTAATGAGGTTAATCATCTTTATTATGTGAAGAATAAGAAATGTTTATTTTTACTTGTCAATTTATAGACATTTTATAAACTATATATATATAGATCAATCTTTTATTGGTTACATATGTTGTTCACATTTTCTTTTATTCTTGACTTTTTAAAATAGTGTCTTTTGGCAAACAAAAGCACTTACCTCAGTGTAGAAGCAAATCTGTCCATTTTTTTTTAATCTTAGTTTTTGTGTCTTGCTCATTAGGAAGGCCTTCCCAAACCTATGGTGGTAAATATACTTTTAAATATTTCCTTTACCAGTTTTACTCTGTGTGTATTTTTAAACTTTGATCTTTAATGTTTTAAAAAATTTTTTAAAAACTTGGTGTGAAGTACTCTGTCTTTTTTGGAGCTATATGGAGTAAGGATATTTGAATGACAGTATGACATTTTTCAGAGAGACCAACGGTATTATTTTAACTTTCTGGAATTAGAAAGCCACTAATAAAAAGAAAAATAAATCTTGAAGAACTTAGCAATTAACTCTTTTGTACAGTAAGTATTGAGTGTTGTTGGTTCTCTCTGATAATGTGGGAATGTAACCCTCACAGAAAACAGATTTTCACAGGAACCATTCTTTTACTGCCCTTCCCCCAGCTTCAGATTGACCACACAGTATATCTTAGCTCTCTCTTAGTAGAAAAGAAAAATTTTAAATAATATTCAAATCCTCAGGAATTTCAGAAAAGACATCATTTGAAAGAGTTGTTCAGTAATTTGATAAATAGGAAATTTATCAAAATAAAAGAATTGGTGCAAGCATTTCTTTCCTGTCATTTGGAATTGTTATAAAAAGAGTTTTTGCCATGTGTTTTGAGGAAGGGAGGGGAGTTTGAAGATCTACCTTCCAAAGTCTTTTACTTCTTTTAGGACAACATTTGGGTTATGTCTGTATGAGGGCAAAACATGCGCATTCTTTGCAGCATCTTGAAACAGGGGTGGGGGTGGGAGGGGGGGTAGAACTTTCAGGAACTGGCCAGATCACCTAAGACTGGAAATAGAAGAAGCAACTTTTCTTCCCTTGGTCTTGCAAGTGCACTGACCTTGAACTTCACAAATTACTGGTCTTATGTGGGCATCCCACAAGCCTAGTGTGATTCAGGGGAGAGCCCAGGTTTGTTTGCCTTCAATGTAGAAATTTCTCTCAGTGTTTTTTAGGGGCTTTCCACACTACTAGTTTCACTAAAAGGTAAAGTGTTCCTTAAGAAATTAGGTTTTGTATTTAAAAAGTCAGGAAAAATGGTTACCCGTCTTTATTCTCCATAAATCTTGTAGTGAACTCATTTTGACTTCCTTACACAGATCATGGCGTATTTTAAAAAGGATTTCCCAAATTGGAACACCTGCTGGTTTTCTTCTCTATTTCTTATTTGATTATAACCTTTCATTTTTTCCCTTGCCATTTTGTCCTTCCACATCTCTCTGCTTCCTAGTTTTACATTTCTTCTCTCTTTTGGTTTTCTTCCTCTTTATTCCTAGCATCTGATGTTGGTGGACAAGCTTTTCAGAATTTATAAAGAACACAGATAACTTGGCTTAAATTCTAACATATGCTCTGATTTTATCTTACTTTATTTTGGGCAAGAATATTGAATGATTGTGGGAATAAACTTAGCTCTAAATCAGCAAAATTGTCATGTGGTGATTCAGAATTTAGCCTGTTTGAATACTTCACATCCTTCATGTTTGTGCGACATTAACTCTTAAGTCTTCAAACCTAGGAGCCTGTAGCTATCTAACACTGGGGACTTATGAATCAGATAAGCTTGTGTTCAAATCCCAGATCTCCAGTTAAACATATTTTTGGGCAAATTTTGAAACTCTCTAAATCTTATATTCTTCTTTGGTTAAATGAGGCAATAATAGCCATCTCTTGGGTGATTATAAGAATTAAATCAGTGCTTAGCTTAGTGCATGGCTCATTGAACTAATTCCATGAGAGGTAGTTATTTTTCAGATTTATATTATAGTAATACACTATTAAGGAAAAGAGTATGGGGTGAGTCTTGTTTGAATTTACACTGAGTCTGAATTTCAGAAAAATGTCCCAAATGTATCTAGTGCTGATCATTTCCTGAAACAATTATCTAATTTCTAAGAGTTGCAGAATGGTGTTCATTGTTTATTTGTTTGTTGTTTTGTTTTTTAATTCAGTCATTTCTTCTGCATACTGGCTTCTGTTAAAACAAAAGAAAAACAAAAACAAGAGCAACCTGATCTCCACCAAAGATTTCAACTTTTTTTTTTTTTTTAGTTTTATCTGGACAATCCTTCCTTGAGGCTGTGGATGTTTGATGTCCAGCTGCCTAATTGGGGTTGTGGGGATACAGAAAAGATGTATAGTCGTATGTGTTACTATATCAAAATATTATTATATTTTATAATTTTTTGTTTGTCTCAAGATTATTGAGCAAAGATACTGGTGGAATTCTTTTTTTCCTTATCACATTGATTAATCATTAAGTAAATATAAACCTAATTGCTTTAGAATTATGTCCCTCATCTCTGTGATTATTGGTGGAATCAAAGATAGTGAGAACTGGCAGGGAGCTCAGGAATCATCCAGAGCCTTTATTGTAGGTCTGAGGACATTGGAGCCACAGAGCTTCAATGACTTGCCTAAGGTTATGTCTCTGCTTTGTGGCAGATCCAGGGCTGGAAGCCAGGCCTCATGACTCCAGATTTAATGTTTTATGCTGTGAGACTAAGAAACATAAATGAAATTTATTTCCACACCAAATTCACTGCTTTAGCACTAGTTCATATTGCCATTGGATGTCACTAACATATATTTCCACTGGTATGTATTGCTATTGAAGGCTACTGTTTGCTCCTTAAATCTGGGGCATATGTCATCAGTGGTAATAAGATGGCTTCAGGAGATGCTCAGGGCTTTAATCTTTAATTCTGCTGGTTCTATATTTATTTTAATATTTATTAGGAAAAAAGTGTACCCAGAACATCATACCTTTGGTTTAATGATACTGTTATTTAGGATAAGGCTTAAGTTAAATAATAAAATAAAGAAAAGTATTGAGTAAATAATTTTAACTTAAACTTTATAAAGATTATTTGAATAGAACTATCCTAAGGCACTGGAAATTTAATACTAAAGAGAACAAAGACATAGGATGGAATTCTAAAGCAATTAGGTTTATTATACCTACTTAATGCTGAATCATTGTGATAAGGAAAAATAGGAGAATTCCCACAATGTCTTTGCTCAATGATTTTGAGACACACAAAATAACAGCCTCATGACACTTAAACTCCAGGGGAGAGGAGAGGCAAAAAGATGGAGGAAGAACTATAGATGTAATCTATAGGTCATGACAAATGCTATAAATAAAATGAATAAAGGTAAGAAGAGAATAGTGAGTTCTGTAATTTTTAAATAGTCAATAAAGGCCTATGTGATAAGATGGTATTTAAACTAAGAAGAAGGCAGTGAGGAAGTGAGCATGCTTATATCTGAGGGAATAGCATTCCTGGCAGAGGAAACAGCAATGCAAGGGCAGGGAGGCTGGGAGAAGCTCTGCATGTTGAAGGAACAGCAGAGGCCAGGGTGGCTGAAGCAGAGTGAGGGATGGGAGTGGGGGCAGCAGGAGGAGAGATCAGAGAAGTGACAGAAATGCATATCCTATAAAGACTTACAGACCTTTATAAGGCTTCTCTGAATGAAGGGTACTTGGATAAGGCATAAACTGTGAAAGTATATATACAGAACTTAAATGTGGACAGCACTGATGTATTAATGTACTGAATTGATTTCTGATAACAAAAGATGACTGGGGAAAAAGGTATCTTTGGAGGACTAGGGTAGAGAAATTCATGATACAGGTATATGGAGAAAATTTCAGTTCAGAATCATGATCAGCTTTACTTCAGCAGTATGATCCCCAGCCTCTCCGCGTGTGTACACACACACACACACACACACACACACACACACACACACACACTCACAAAACCAGCCCAAAATGATGGTTTGAAAAGTATGTTGGTCAAACACATTTTCCCCAGTATCACACACTCATAGAATGCTATGGTTGATAGTGACCACATGACCATGCCAGGGGTAGGACCCAGGGTTTGAGTTATGTCTTTAGTTTTTCTTATCATTCTTCTCATCTTCATTCTGATTCCTTTTATGTAGCCCAGTTCATTTCAAAAGCTAGGTCATTAGAGTATAGTTAATTTTGTAGCTGAAATAATTTGAGTCAGGTTCTTCTCTTTTTTATATATATTTCAGTTGTTATTGAGAGAAAAGCACCACTCTTTGAAAACTCAACTGATACATGTTCAGAGTGATACAAGATATTGTGGGAATTCTGGGTTTCCTCATAAGTATGATTACATGTTAAGTAGAGCCCATGTTCTCTGTGCATGGTGCTCCCTTTGGCTTGAAAGACAGGGCTAGAACATAAGGAAAGGCCGGGAGTTTCTGAAGTGGTGCAATTCTGGAGAGGAAGCAAGCGCTTGATTTTTCTGCTTATTATCCTCCTGACAGATTACTAATAGTGCTTTGCCATCTTGTGGTCTGGATTAGTTGTCGATCTTGAATCACCATGATATGAGAGTGGGGAGGATTTTATTATTCTATGAGCAGACATTCACAACTCCTTAAATGCATTTTTCTATCTTTATGATTCACCCCCTTCTTATTTTCTCTCTGTTTGGGGATGTATTTAACTGTCTGCCCCCTTTGGAGAGCTTCTGTCCTCTTCCTCCTTCCTTCCCCAGCCACACGTCCCTGTCCGCTGGCCCCGGGAGAGCACTCTGCATCCTTTCCCCATAAGACCTGGGAATTGGGCCCTTTCCAAGTCATCACTGTTGTCATGTATATCTTCTTTCTTATGAAGTGCCAGTAATACATATTTATTCTAGTCTATTTTCTTACGTACCACCTAATATGCTTATGGGTTAGCAAATTCAAAGAAACTAAATCGGGTATTATTGTCAAAAAACATATTTGAAAAGATAGATCTGTACAGACCTCCATAATGAAAACCTAGAAATGGAAAACAGTTATCCATAGTTTTGGATAATTCCAAATATTTACATCGATTCTTTGACAATATTAATTTTGGTTTGACATCCTTGTTTTCCCTCTATTCAGCATTTTAGACTCCATACCAGATTCTCATTGATTCCAAAAGTTTTAAATTATGGAACAATGCATGGGAAAGCAGAGAATTATCATCAGACTCTGAATTCTCAAAATTAGAATATGCCAAGAGTAGGAGATGCCAACTCTGAGTGGCTTCATTTTAGCCCTGACTTTAGCAAATGTTTCTCCTTGACATGATCGTTCATTGCAAGTATTTTACAATTGGTAGTTGAGAATTTTGTATTTTGTTTGAGGAAGACCATCATTCTTAGGCTAAAATCTTTTTTGCTCCAACCCCTCCCTAAATCCATTCATCTCCTGAGCTCCTAAGGTGTTCTGAGAGTTTCTAAAATACTAAACAGCCTCCTCCCCTTAGTGGCAACCACCAATACTTGCTTACTTAAAATTGGAACTTAGTCCAGTCCATATGAATCAGTGCATTGACTTATGAACCAGCAGGTCATGGTTGGATCCCTGATCAGGGCACATGCCCGGGTTGCAGGCTCCATCCCTAATAGGGACGTGCAGGAGGCAGCCTATCAATGAATCTCTCTTATTATTAATGTTTCTATCTCTTCCTTTCCCTTCCTCTCTGAAAATCAATAAAAATATATTTAAAAAGTAAAATTGGAACTTAAATCTAGGTGCAAAAGCTCAAGGTGCCCGTTAATTGTCAGCGTTATGTCTGTTTGGGCCCCTCAGAAGGTCTTCATGAATTTTGCTTTACTGTGTCTAGTTATACAGTGGTTTAGGGTATGCTTTCCTGTTCCAGTTCTAGTTTTTCAGATGTGCTGACATAATCGCCATAAATTCTAATTGCCAAATTATAAACATTATTGGAAGTTTTTTAAAAGAGGTGTTTAAAACCATTCACAACCCTAACAAATTCATTATTTTGATATTTCATGTTTCTGTAGACATTTTAAATAATGCCTGAGTTAATCCAGTCTGCCTACCCAATTGGCTGTCTCTAGTGAGTCTCCATTATCTGAAATCTTAGTCAGCATTCCCCTCCTGCAGATAAGGATATAGAGCTATAAGAAATTATATTTTTAAATTACAGGAATTAATTTGATTAAAGCAGAGTCTTGAATCTGTGCAATACATCTATCGTACAGATGCATAGATCACACAACTTAATTTAAATAACATCCCAGAGTCTCTGAGCGGCGTGGATGGTTAAATGAATAAGCATGTGTGAAGGAGCCCAGGGGTTGTCTGTGTGGCTTTTCTCTTGGTATTTAAGGGGTTGGCCACCGATCTCTCCCAATCGCTTCCATCTGAGCAGTGGCTGTGCCCTCTATTAGAGACTGGCACAACTTTCTTCAGCAGAAAACCACAGCTGTAATCGGTTGAAGTGCTCATTTTTTGATGCCTGAGGGCAAACCTTCAAAATTGAATATTACACTCCTAGGAAATATGCACTTCAAACTTGTCTTTTGTAAATTACTAAAGAAAAATGCATATATTACAGTTAAACGTACATCATTTGGTGATAGCCCAACTCCAATGATCGGAAGGCAGAGCTGACACAGATAGGTTCCCATGAAATTCTCTTGATTAATGCTGTAAATGTTATTATGTCTGTGCTCCGCTCAGCTTCCCTCAAGCTCCCGTACTGGTTCTGTGTGCTGATCCTGGCTTCTGTGTGCATTTTCTCCTAAGGGCTGGCACCTGGAACCTTCTTCAGAGGGCAAGCCGTGCACTAGTGGAGCTCCTGCACACCAACACACACACACACACACAATACACACACACATGCACACAATACACACACAGCTGGAGGTGAATGGGGGCTAAGTACCCTCCACCCTCTTCTCTCAACCCCTCCTTGGCAGCTGGATGACTAGTGTAGGAGCAGAAATGCTCCCTCCCGTGCCTGGAGGCTGGACCAACTCTTTGGGATGATTGACGGGTCCCCTACAAGATCTGTGGTGTAATTTGCCCCGCAGCGCGCCCTGCGTGATCAGGCTGAGAGTGAGGCTTCACTTGAAAATGCAGTTTTGCGTGGCTTCTTCTATTTCCTCTTCCTACTTCCCTCTCTCCTGTGAGCCCTTCTTTAATAAATCACTTGCCATGAACACTGCTCTCTGGGCCCACTGCTGGGCAACTGACCTGTGACAGTTTTTTCTGTAGGAGCTCTAAG
The DNA here is from genome assembly GCF_964212035.1 of Myotis nattereri. NCBI lineage: Eukaryota > Metazoa > Chordata > Mammalia > Chiroptera > Vespertilionidae > Myotis > Myotis nattereri. The sequence continues at coordinate 50,382,053 of NC_138087.1, forward strand.
GCATTAAATATATTACTTGGCGCTTTTTAATCAGTATGTTTAAAACTATTTTTATCTCTTGTTTGCTAATTTGGGCTACATATGAGCAAGTGGACGTTCCTAAAATTTAATTTAAAAATTAAGCTGGATATAGATTATAGTTGCCACCTATTGAGGGAAGTGGCACTGTGTGCTACATCCTTGACACATTTTCTCTGATTTTCATAAAAACCCTGCATTGTAACACTGAGCTCATTGACGTCCAGAGACATTTACTAATGTGTCCAAATCACAGAGCTAGTAATTGGCAGAACCACAATTTATATCCAGATAGTTCTGGTTTTAATGCTTTAGCTTTATCAGCTGCTGCCCTGCTGACTCTCTTTCCTTCTTGGTGTATTAAAATATATATTTCTAGATGCTATCGAAGGTGCATTCCAACATCAAAGTTCATAACCTACTAACATTGGAGGAGACTGTCTCTTTATTAAAAAATACCAAAATACATCACTAGACATCAAACTTAACTCACCAGAATGGGAGTGATTGAAATAATTTCTAATGAACATTTGAGTTAAGTCATACCATTTTTTTGTGTAAAGAGAGATCTTTGTCCAGTTTGTAAGGGAATCTAGATAGTTCATAGGAAAACCAAATCGTGGAGAAAGTGCAAACAAGAAAGGGAGTAGGGAATGTGCATTGGGAGGATTTCTCCCTCTGGGGTGGTCGTGCTCAGTCCCATGACTGTATTGTACTGGGATGCTGTGTAGAAAATGACTCTCCTGCCTCTAAATGGACCACAGCATCCTGAAAACCTGAACTCATCTCACAGGAGTCATCAGTGTCTGACATGGACAGACCCTTAAAGAAAAAAGGAGGGATAATGGGTTGGGTTCTGTTTGAATTATTGATTACAAAACAAGCCCTCCACATGTGAAAAATTCAGCAAGAATACACGAAAACCACACCAGTGACCATTCAAGTTCCTGTAAGGTGATGTCACCACTTCCTAGTACTGCAGACAATACTGTTTTTTCTTTCTGGAGTGTTGTTCACCCATCCCTTTGCCTGGTTGTTTCTTGCCTATCTTTTAAAGATAAACCTCAGGCATCACCTCTTCCAGAAAGCCTCCTCTGATAGCCTCGGGTTGGACAAAGTCCCTTTTTTGTAGACTTTTAATGCCATGAGTAATCATCCAGAAAAAAAAAATGCTTAGCTTATCATATTGAAAGAATATGTTTTACCTGTTAATCTTCCCATTAATCTGAAAGCTCCTCCAAGTCAACAGTTCTGTTCTGTTATCTCTATGTCTCCAGTACTTGGCAATGTGCAAGACAGAGTTAACTCTCAGTAAATGTCTTTTTTTTTTTTTTAACTGAACTGAACTACAAGGACAGAAGAAGGCACCATGTCTTTTTGGTATTCATGGTTTATTCTTATACATTGTTTCAAAGCCATTCAGGAGGCTTGGGTAGCAGAATTACTGAAGAATTAGAAGGCACTGGGAGCATTTAGTTGGGCTTTTGGAGCAAGAGGATCTTGAAAAGAGGGGAACGTCCAGGAGGCTTAGAGAAGTTTGGTAGACAGATGCCATTTGAGGGCCACTTGGAAACGTAGTTTAAGCGGTGAGAATATGGGAAGAGAACACCCTCTGAATTGATAAAGGATAAAATGGAGTTTGCATTTGAGCCAAAACAAGGTAGTCGGAGGAGTGTAGACTCAGGTTGGACTCTACATTCTGAAAGGTTCTTTTTCTGTGAGTTTCATTATCTATAAAATGGGCATAACAGCACCAATTTCAGAGAGGACTTCTGGGGATAACCAAAAGGTTAATAAGATAGTACCCAGCAGATATCGTGCTTCATAAAGTTTACCTCCATACCTTCTCAGTGATCTTTTGTCTTTGGTTGTAAGGTCATTAATTAGCTGGAAAGGATAGAGATGTGGGAAGAGAAAGTGTAACAGTGGTCATGCATCCATTTCTTTGTTCTTCTGATAAACATATTACTGAGCATATACAATGTGCCAGACAAATAAAATAAGTATGTGTACATCACTTACACAGATAATACATTAATAAATGACATCTAAGTGGATGGTAAGGCAGTAAATAATCTAAATAGCCGCGCACAAGAGGGGACTGATTCATTCTGTCTAAAAAAATCAGGGAGTACTTCACAGAGGAGTCAACCTTCAAATGAGGCTTGGAAGGATGAGGAGAAATTCACCACATAGATGAGATGAAGAAGGAGACACCTATCAAGGCAGAGAGGTTCATGTTGGGCTTGTTTGGATATTGCTGGGGTGGAGATGTAAGAGGACAGTGGTGGGAGATGATGATGGTGAGATGGATAAGGGCCAGGATGCAAGGGGCCTTCCTGCCATGCTATGGAGTTTGGAATTGGTCCTGAGTCCTGAGGACACAGCGGAGCCACTGCATTTTGAAATTGATAAGGAAGTCAGTGAGAGGCAGGTTTAGAACATCCAAATGTGAAGTGTGATTATGTTTATGGTGATTTCTTGGCTCCTGCCAAGGTTTTTCACTTTCATGATTTTTCTATTAATGTTGGAAGTGATTAATAAAGCTGTTCATTTGATTTATAATAACATTACTATTTTTTTTAAAAAATTCTGGTCTCATGGTCTTCATTTTGTTTTAATGGACTATAAATCCTTGAGTGTTCATGCTTATTAAATAACTAGTGTGGGATTCATTCATTCTTTCAACGAATATTTACTGAGAACCTGCTCTGGGCCAGCCTGTAATAGACCCTGAGGGCAGAGCGAGTCCTTACTTTGTGGAGCTTCCATTGCAATGAGGGAGACAGACAATAGATTAATAAATGTATAAGGTGGGGGAGAATATAGTCGTGGGTGGAGGAGGTGAGGGGAGTCCTAACTTAGGGAAGTGGTCCCCCTACCTTACTTCTGTGAGGAGGACAGGTAGAAGTCCTTATTCAGCAAACTTGAAATGTTGTTCTTTCATTGTTGTCTGCAATCTTCTTGGAATCCAATAGGTAGTAGTGCCTGTTTTCTCTCTCTCAGAATGACAGCATGGAAACTGCATCTGCCACCAGTCATTGGGCACATCTGCAGTCAGTCGTGGGGAATGAAATATTCTGCCCTGTGTCTAGTCCTTTTCCTGGGGTTTCCCCAGAAGGATTACGATATATATTTTCCAATCTAGAAACCAGAGAATTTGATTTGAGAATAATAGCATCTACTTTCCCCCTTCATTCCGAAAAAGAACACTTAGCTCTGTGATTATTTTCTACTGTGATTATTTCTCTGTGATGTAGTTCCTACTCTGTGCCAGGTGCTGTGCTAAGTACTTTGCATATGTGATCTCCCCTGGTTCCTTAACACAGCTCTGTGATATTTGTATCTTTATCTTTATATTTGAAACGGGGACCCTGAATGAGTCCCAGGGAAAGAATTCACTTGCCTGAGTCCCTGTTTCTCTAACAGGTAAAGTCAGATTTGACTCAGGACAATCATGCCCCCTCTCTCTGGCCTGGCCTCATTCCTGCCATTGTTTATTCTCTGTGACCTTTTCCATATCAATTTCCCTTCTCTCCTTCATTCATTTGGCAAATGTCATCTGTTAGGACTGACCACAGACAAACACAGCCTGGGGGCCAGCCCTTGGAAGAGCATATTCAGATGTGAGTGGATGGGACAAGACACAGGTCCAGTTTTGCAATTTGTGAAGTTAGAAAAGAGGCTGGTGGCCTCCTCTCCATATTAGTTTTTGGTAAGATGAATGCTTTCTTATCCAGCCCTCAAGGGATGTGGATTAACCACTCCTCTGAATCTGAAAGGCCAAGGTGGGCTAGCAGCTCTGTGCCTGGTGCTTTTCATAATTTGTCTCACTCTGTCCTATCAATAGCACCATCTGGTAGATGCCATTGACTCCTTCTACACCTGAAGAAACTGGAAGCTCAGAGAAGTTGTGTGACTTATCCAAGGCCACAATGCTTGTTCCCGGGGGGTCTAATTTAAACACAACAGCTTGGGCTCCAGCATTCAAAATCTTCATGTCAGAGCTCTCTTTCTCAGAGTGAATTCTTCAGAACACTAGTGGGAGGTGGATGGGAGAGGGGTTTTTATGTGGTCAACTATAGAAAATGCAGCAGCCACAGCCCCATCTCAGAGAGCACAGTGGACATCAGCCTGTTAAAGGCTTGAGGTAGTAAAGAAACCTTTGAACTCTGTTTAACCCAGGATTTCCTAACCCAGGACCTTCTATTTGACCATAGAAATCTTTACAAAAGTGTTAATCACTAACCTCATGAGAAACTGGTGCGTGGAATTCTGAAATACATACCTACTGCCTCCCTGGTAGTCTTTATTGTAGAGAGAGAAAGAAGAGGGAGAGGATAGGAAGGAGGAAAAAAGTCAAAAGAAAGGAAAGAAGGAGACAAAGAAAGAAAGAAAAGAAAGCAAGTACTACTCAATATTTACTAATAAAATCACCAAATATATTTCCTGCCTTTCAAAAAAATTTTTGAGCCCTCTTTCTCTGGTGCTTTTCAAATGGGCATGTAACTTATTCCCAAGTGAGTAAGATGAGATGGAAAGATTAAATTCTTTGGAGGACAATAGTCTTAAAAAAAGGGCCTATGAGGCTGAGTGCCTGCCTGTAGAGGTGACTGAGGCCTAGACTAAGATGAAGAAGTGGCCAGGGGTCTGGATCTTGGAGTATCCTATCACCTTTCAGCAGGGAGTGCCTCGGTTTCCCTCAGCTTCTGTAGCAGGGGAGTGACAGCGTGGGGACCACAAGTCAGGCCCTCCTCCTGCCCATTATGTTTTCCCTGGCAGCACATTTAATTTTTCAGAGTCAGTCTTTATGTCCATATATTATTTCCTCTTTCCCTATATGCTTAGCCCATCAGCATTAGCCTGGACAGAGATATAATTATCAGCAACATTAACCATGAGGCTATTTGCTCTGTTTACTTAAATGCTTGCTACCGTCTGCAAACTCTTTACATAACCCAGAAAAGTCTTCTCTTACATGTTTCCTTTGCTCCTATTTCTTTGAATAGATGTGTTTATAATGCAGACTAAAAGATAAGTCATATCAAATCTTGATATTTTCCTCATATAAGTATATAAGCACTCATGATCATGTTCTCAGAAATTGTTTTAGTATCCTTTACTAAACCAATATAGACATTCTCGGATTTATGTGGACTTCTTGGGTTGTTGTAGATAATTTTATTAAACATGTTAGAGTTTATCGCTTCTTGGCCTTTTGACTAAGATCAGTGTAGTATCTGCTCTTATCAGTTTAAAAAAATGTTTGAGTTTATGCAAATACTAGAGTATTAACAGGCATAAAATGCATATTTAGTTGCTGTTAGAGCCTTGCTATCAAGACCAGCATCATCAGCATTGCTTGGAAACTTGTTAAAAATGCAGTATCTTGGTTCTCATCCCAGATCTACTGAATCCAAATATGCATTTTAATGAGATTCCCAGGTGATTTATATGTTCCTTAAAGCTTGAGAAGCCCTGTCCTAAAGGACCCAGAAGTCTGTTTTGTGCATGCCCATTTTGGCTAGTTTCATATGTATATCTTCAACAGAGTGAACAGCTCTTCAGTTTTCAGTCTAGTAACATCATTGTGTGCTGCCTTATACATTATTGCCCAAGAGAGCTATAAAGAATCCCTGAGAGATACAATTAGTTCTCACTCAATAGATAGGTAGGTAGATAAATACAGGTAGAAATAGAGATATAACTACAGATATAGATTACTTTTTAAAAGCTTTATAGGTAACAGGTGTTAAGAACTGTGAAGGGTCTGAGATTTTCTCTACTTGCAGGCTAGTAAGTTAGCCTGGCACAGTTTCATAGATGGTGGTATGAGACATGAGAGGACATGAGACCCCTGGGTCAGAGACAAAGGACTTCATTACTCATCCCAGCAGGAGCAGCATACACGAGTTAGTTCTCTGCCCAACGTTTCATGGGGGTGATGCAGATGGGCCCAGAAGGATTCCTGCACATACTCTGTGTTATAGAAAAGGACCCCTAACTCCTTTAATGGGCAGTAAACATGCTTTGGACATATTATCTGTAGCTCCTAAGGCTGTTTGCTATACAAACTTCTTCAAAATAATAATCCAGAATGAAAGGCAATAATATCGCTCCTTATAAGATAGATGGAAATGCAAGGGGCCCAAGAAGAATCATCTTGGTATCAGGACATCTTTATTATTAGGTTTTAGAGCCAATAACTTTTTTTCAGAAGTCATGGAGGATGCATTTCCCAGTCCCTAAGTTGTACTACAAGTTATTTCTGTCTGAAAGACTCCAGGAGGTAAAGAACTTCTGGTCTGGGCACACAGCTTTAGCTCTTTACTGGAAGGGAGAAGTTATATTCAGAAGGCAAGTAAAGTTGTGCTTCATAATACAGAGGTCACCTGTGGCGACTTATGATGTCAGTTGTCCCATTCAAGTACTGAACCCATTCTTATCCTGAAGTTTGAGATATGAGATAATTCCCAGAGCTCTGAAGGGACTAAAGGTTGTTCCAAAGATTGGCAAATAATAGGAAGAATAGCACAGGTAAATTGGGGCTAATGGTGTCTTTCTAATACAGCAGTTTTGTTGTAAGGGGGTTGTCTTGCAAAGCAGTTGATTTCCTTTTACTCTCAGTAGAGGCTAACTCTTCCAGAAAATTGTAAAGGAGATTTCTGATGTGAGTTCTACTTTTTCGCCACTCTCAAAGAATGTAAGCCTTTGGAGAAGAGAAAGCTGGAGAAGTTTTCCAAAGCCTGTGAGCATGGTACATTAGTAAATATTTAACAATCCGCTTGCAGGGTTGGAGCGGAGTTGGGGTTCTGAATTATACTCTTTGCTGTTTTCCATGGTTGATTTCAAACTACCAATGTGAAATCACCTAGCTTGCAAAATTCCTGAAAATCTAACAAACCAGTTTCAGCCGGCTCCAGCCACCCATTGCAAAACTGTCCGAATTAGCAATTTTTTGACAGTGAGGGTAGTTTGATCACGCAAAAGGTTTGCTTGTAGAACTTTATTTTTCAAAGTCTTTTACAATAACTCCCTTGCTAGTATGTTTGACCCTGGAGATTTGTAGAGAGACTTACCTTAAGGCAGAATGAGAGCCTAAATGATTTTTGAACTTCGTTTGAATGGTATGATTTCATTTTTTTAAAAAGTCTTCCTTTACATAGTAGGCCTCACCAGCCTGGCTGTTTGCTTTCTTTAAATAAACCACCTGCCAGCTCAGCACATTTCTCCCCTATGCAAAGGCCTGTAGGTGCAGTCTGATTGTCAGTGATATTTTTAGAAGAGCGGGAGGCTACTCAGGTGCCAACCAGTGATGATTCCTTATAATTGGGTGATCTGTAGAACCATAATGAATCACAAATTTGGGAACAAGGCACCTGCATTCTTGGTTGGATCGGGAGCGTAGTAAATCCTCTTTGCACTAATGAGGCTTTATACCTCTTCATGAGACTTACCGTGGAATTCCCCTTGGGCTCAGTTTGGCTGCAGAGTTCTGTAAAGACCCTCTCTGGAGTGCTTTACCGCTGTGCTGACAGAAACGTTTTTCCAGAGCAGTTCAGTGTGGGCCCACACACTGCAGTTCCAATGACGCTCCTGGTGAGCAAGTCACCCTCGCGCATGGACTGCCCAGCTCATGCTGGTGGACTTTGCTTCACGGGGGCAAGCACGCTGTTTCCATCCTCTGGCTTATCTGTGCCCATCATGTGAAACCGGACATAGTGAACTGATTTACTCTTTGTAGAGGGCTAAGTGGAAGGATCAGCTTGCTGCTTTCAGCCCAAGGCGGTGAGAGGGAGCCTTTCCTGGCCTCTGCCTCTTCTTCCCTAGCATTTACCAGAGGAGGGGGAGGATGGGGAACCTTGATTTTAATGCAGATTTGAGTGCCTTCTTCCTTCTCCCTTGGGTGATACATATTTTTTTCTATTTTGTTTGTTAGTTTATTTTGTTCATTATCCCTTGGGTGATATTGATTGGGAGGCTTCAATTATTTATCAGATTTATAAAATGCTCATCTTGCCAAGGTCTCTGAGCACACGGACAAGAGTAAAGCTGTTAACAAGTAATAATAATAAAATAGTCCACACAACATAGGTGCTTATTCTGAAAGGTCTACATGAACTCCTGGTAACATCGTTTCAGAGGTTCATTACAACTTGATTTTTTTCTATTAATAAAGTGAACCCATTTCCAAGGGGGCTTGTTCTCCCCCATAAAGAAAATATTTTAACAAGCCAGGAGATGGAACACATAGGTTGCTGTTTCGGCTAAGGCCAAATTAAAAAGACAGCTCATCTGCCATGTTCAAGAGGTCAATTTCCAGCCACCCCCTCACTCCTACCTTCCCTTTTTCGGTGAAGGCAGAAATAGACCTAAATTTTCAAAAAGAAGGGTTTGCATTAGTTCTAAATTTTTGTCTAGTCACAGGGAGACAAATTATTTTCAAGAGTTTTCTTGCTCTGTAAGAAGGGGGGGCGGGTTCCCTGAGGAAAATGTGCTATGCCAGTCCATGACTCTACTTGCTCCTCAGGTGTTCAGGAACAGGAAGGCGAGGCATTTAGCTAAGTAGAAACAGAGTGTGCAAGTTAGAAGAACTTTTCTCAAGTGTATTGGGCCTGAAATCCTTCTGCCATGTTGGATGTTCTCTATGGAGAAAATGGAGATATTTCTATCCACTGCTGACAAAACCAAATGCTAGGTGTTCAAAGAAGAAATCAAGACACTCCTGACCATGGCCTACAATAACCCCCCACACCTTTAGTGGGTCAGAGGGTGCCTGTGGTAGCTGGATTTTGGGAATAGAAAATAAGTCACTATAGATGGGACTCTATGTTATTTTCCCCCCTTAAAAATCTAGTTATGATGAACACACTTGCACTACATGCCAAAATTCCACCAGTATAGGAGAAGAAAAACACAAAACTTGAGCTATTCCCTTAAAACTGAGGTTGTCAAACTAAGGCCCACAGGCCAAATCCAGCCCATTGCTTGCTTTGTAAATAAAGTTTTATTGGAACCCATTCCCACCCATTTGTTTGTGAATTTTCTGTGGGTGTTTTAATGCTACAATGGCAGACTTCATAGTTATGACCAAGACCATTTGGCTCTAAAAGCCTAAAGTATTTGCTATCTGGCCCTTTACAGAAGAAGTTTGCTAACCCCTGCCTTTTAAGAACAAACAGGCAAGATATTTAATAAAATAATCTGCCATTTAGCCTCCCCCATATCTTGTGAAACGTTGCTGATTTGGCTTCCATTGGCCAAGTGAAGAAGCACGAGTGAGAAGGGAGCAGGAAGAAGTTCTAGGTCAAGAGCATACCAAGGCCTAGTTCCCTCACAACCTGACCTTAAGAGTCTGTGATTCCCACTGTGGATACTGCCTTTTTATGTGTAACAATGGACACTGCATAGCAGGAGAGAGATATGTTCAAAGCTGCCATCAGAGTTGGGGATGGGGGTGGTGCTAGACATCATCGATCAATAGTCCTTATTGATGTATTGGCTCCTAGTTAAGAGCTAGTGTATTAGATGGTTGCAGATAGAAATATGAACTATCATACTTGGCCTTTTCTTCTATCTTGTTTTGTAAAGAAAAAAGGGGAAGTTTTCCAGTTTGAATGAGACCGTGGTAATTTCAGGGATATGGAAAACTTTGTGCGATATTATCTTGGTAGGTAAACAAAAAAGGTATGGTTCTGATATGGATTGTCTCAAGAATCGTGTTAAGTGCTTTTTGACAGTGTTTGTTGTAGCTTCACACGGATATTATTTTGCGTGAAAGACTATCAAAAGTCATACTGTAAAATGGTAAATGTGTGGTATATCCTTTTGTCTTTTCTTCCTCTCTTTATAATTTACCAAAGAAGGCCAGCCCCATTTCTATCGTCCAGTGTCCAAACCTTATGTGTGCAAAGTAACCAGGCAGATGAAGGATGATCTGATCTTTGAGAAGTAGGCAGTTTTAAAAAGGATAATCTCTGCCTTTGTGAGTGTCAGTTAATACTTTTAGGATGAGGAAGAATCTTAAGAAACTATCTGGTATATCCCCCAAAATTAATTTCAAATTAATTATAACACCTAAAATTAGTCTCTAATTATAATGGGTGATCTTTATGTGTGTGTTTTGTTGACATTTCTGAAGAGTTCCTTACATTCTCTAGTATATCTTACCTTTTTGAACATAAGGATAATTTTTCCATACTCATATAGCTTTTCATATATACCAATCATTTGATTAAAGAACCCACTAAAAGACTTAACCTTCTTGCTTCCCATTACAAGTGTGAATTTCCAGATTAATAAAAAAATATGTATTTTTAGCCATTTCAATATGATGAATACTTTTACCCTTATTCCCTGAATTTAGCCATAGTTGAAAAATATTTATTTTCAGTGAGATGAATGCCCCCTGGTGGAAACAATAATGGGTATTTGCACAGATTTGGGGGGCCCACATACAACTGGTATAAATATATCAAGGATAACCAAGGGATAAAATTGACATAGCTTAGAGAGTTCTTTCATTTTTTAAGTGTATGTTCCATTTAAGTGCAGTAAATAGAAGATAATATCAAGTTGCAAGGGTCTTTTTTATATTGACTGAAATAAAAAGATTCAACAAGAAACTAACTAACCCTTTATGGTAATTCTTTTAGTGTCTTTCACTAAAACTTAGAAATCGCTTAGCTGGTAAATTTGTTTATAATATGGCCATCTTTGTAATGATTTTTTAAATGTAGGACTTTTAGATTACACCTCAGAGGGTATTTTAAAACTAAATTTTATAACTCAGCCACTGTAGCTCAGTGGTTGAGTGTTGTCCCATAAACGAGGAAGTCCCTGGTTTATCGGTTCAATTCCTGATCAAGGCACATGCCTGGATTGCAGGCTCTGTCCCCAGTAAGGTGCACGCAGGAGGTAGTCGATCAATGATTCTCTCTTCATCAATGTTTCTGTCTCTATCTCCCTCTCCCTTCCTTTCTCTGAAATCAATAAAAACATATTTTTTTAAAAACTAAATAGTTATATATAAGAGAATTGCTTAAAGGTTTGTAAAATGGCCTCCTAGAAAAAAATCTCAGTTTGAGGAAGGAGCAGGGTTTGGGATTTATGCTCCACCAGATGAAAACTTTATTGTTTGTCTCATTAATAGACAGATAAATTATCTCCAGTTCAACAGAGAATGCTTACCAAGCCAGGGACGCGGGCATGCCAGGACTCAAGTTTTTATAGAAAACAATTTTGGAAAATCTTCAATCTGAACACACTTAAAATTTAGCTCTCAAAAAAACGTTGTAAAAGCATTTATAAGTAAGTAGAGAACAGGGAAAGCAAGAGTTAAGTATGAGTTCATGGTGCTTCTGTAGGGAACAGAATTGTGAAGCCAGCAGAGGATGTTTGCATATCCTCCCCTCTGCCCAATGATACCTGGTTATGCTGTGACTATAGCTCTTACAGAAAAGCTATAGCTTGTTCTGCTCCTGCATTTCCCCCCACTTGGATGGAGCCTTTGGATATATAAAGAAAAATCAAGGACCATTTTATATTGAAAGATGATGTTCTATATACTTAATGGCTTGAATCGCCCTCCCTTTACAGAAATGGCTCATGTCCATTAAGCTGTGGATATGGATGATAAATGCCATTTTACTTGTCATATCACCAAGTGCCACATTTTCTCAAGCAGTGCCATCTCTTTGCCTCAGCATTTGTAATGGACTGCACTCTGGGATATAACAGCACAGCCTGATGTCGTCTATTAATGTGCAAGTACTTAGAAATATGTTGTTAATGGCTTGGTGAGAATTGACTCCTGTAGAAATTATTTTTCTTAAACCAGTGCCTTTGATTAAGCTATGATGCTTAATCTTATGTTATCCATTGGCTTGTGTGTTGAAGTGGGGGGGATATGGGCTTGACTTCCCCAAGTGTGAGAAGGTAGATTATATCTGAGAGTCCAAGAGAAATTCTCACTGAGGTTTGCTGAAGATTCTAGAAATGTTCTCAGATAAGATGTACTTGCATCTGTCTTCCTGTGAATATCCTCTCATTATCCCCACATTCCTAATTTGACAGGTCACTAAAGTGTAATGTAATACAAACTCTTGACAACATTTCCTCTCACAGGTGTTTATTGAGGACTGTTGAGCAGCCTATAAAGGAACATTTTATACATAAGGGATTGACTTCCGATTCTCAATAGTCTCTATCTTCCTGTATTTTTGTTGAATGGGTAATGGACCCTAAACAGTGTTTCCCAGCTTCATCACTCACATTATTTACTCAACTTGGCTCAGAATAATTCTCAGCTATTTCTCTGAGTCAGATTCACCCCCAAAGTTTGAATGTTTACTGTCATCCCTTCCTACTTACATTTATTCATTTACAAACATGTATCTATACTAAACATTGGGTCAGATGGTCTCATCTTCTGGGAAAGTATAGTCAGTGGTTACTTTAAATACAGTTTGAAAGGTGCTTTGAGAGAAGGTAAGTGCAGGTTGCAGGGGAGCCCTGAAGGGGGATACCTAAACCTATAATTTGGTCCTAAAGATGAACATTGGAAGGGGCTTTGGAGCTTACAGAATGTGAGAGTTGGGAGAAGGGCAGGAAGAAGGAGGACAGGAAGATTCCAAGTAGAAATTTCCTCTTCCAAGACATGAGCATATGAGAAAACTCATGGCATTAGTAGGACCTTGGTTTGGCTGAGCAGAGAATGGGTGTAGAGCAGTGGTTCTCAACCTTCCTAATGCCGCGACCCTTTAATACAGTTCCTCATGTTGTGGTGACCCCCAATTTCATTGTTACAAATTGAACATAATTAAAGCATAGTGATTAATCACAAAAACAATATGTAATTATATATGTGTTTTCTGATGGTCTTAGGTGACCCCTGTGAAAGGGTCATTCGACCCCGAAAGGGGCCGCGACCCACAGGTTGAGAACCGCTGGTGTAGAGAATTGGAAGGAGAGACTGGAGGGGAGTTTTGAGGCCCATGAGTACCCTTGGATAGAATTTATCCTGAAGGGCTTTGTGTGGGGAAGAAGGAAGAGATGGGAGGAACATCCTAATTATGTGTATGTTGTAGAAAGAACACTTGGGGACAGTGACGAGAGTAGTTGGAGGGCTGGGGAGCACAACTAGAGGTGGGACTGCCAACAGGGATGGCTGAGTTCAAGCACAGTAGACCCCTCTTACCCAAGAGGACATGTTCCAAGACCCCCAGCAAATTCTTGGAATGGTGGATAGTACTGAACACTTTACATACTATGTTTTTTCCTATATGTACCTACCTATGAGAAAGTTAAATTTATAAATTTGGCACAGTAAGAGATTAACAACAATAACTAATAATAAAATAGAAAAATTATAACAATATACTTTAATAAAAATGTGAATCTCTCTCTCTCTCTGATAACCACTCTGATAATCTAGATGGATACAGGCAGGGAGCATATACAGCGTGGATATGTTGAACAAAGGGATGGTTAACATCCCTCGCTGGATGAAGCAGATAGAGTGAAATGTCATCACACTACTCAGAACAGTGTACAACTTGAAAGTTATTAACTGTTTATTTCTGGAATTTTCCAATTAATATTTTCAGACCACAGTTAACTATGGGTAACTGAAACCATAGAAAGCAAAACCATGTCTAAGGGGGGACTCTGGCCATTCAAACTAATATTAGTGGGCTTCAAGGTAAGATTTAACACGAGTTCCAAAAGTGCTGTGGGCAATGGCAGCATGGCCTGATGGAAAGGCATGGATACAGCCTGGCTGATCTGAATTCAAATCCTCGTGTGGTGGGTGACTAGCTGTGTGGACTCAGGTGGTTTCCTCACCTGTCTCAGCTGGCTTTTCCTCTTCTGGAGAGTGGGGGTGGTGCTTCTTTATCCTCGTGTGTGTAGTGGGAGTAAAATGAGATTATATGTGTTAAGTGTAGAGTTTGATAGTTACTCTGGAAGGCATTTGGGTATGTATTTGAAGAAAGAAAGGACCTTCATTCAGATATAGATTTTCTGCGTGCTTGTTTACAACAGTTTATTTGCATGCTGCACATTCAGCAAGTATTTCTTCAGTGGTTCCCACGTGCAAGGTCCCGGGCCAAGGACGTTGTTCCCTTCAGTGACCTACCCTGAGGGTGGGGACAGCGAGTGTTTAAAATTAATGTTTGTCCACTAGTTGGTGATCACATATGATGACAAAAGTGTCCAATATCCAGTATAAATAAAAAAAAATACTCAAACACCATCCATTTAGGTTATTAACATTTTGATTCTAATTGATTGGGAAAGTAAGCCCTTTGGGAGGTTTATTCATACCTTATTGAGCATTTTTTTCCTTCTCACAATTTCGTTACTTTGAGAACTGAACATTTATAAAATGTTTTTGGCAAACACATTTATATGGTAGAAACCATTTTCTCTGGGAGGTTGGAGAAAAAGGGAGGGGGAACCAGAGTCATAAATCCTATTTAATTTGTATTTCTGGTTTCATGAGAGAAAGCCCCTTCTTAATCCTCTTATTGTATTTCTCGGGAGACCTATAAACAGATGATGTTAGCAGTGATTTAAAAATGCAAACCACATCACAGAAGTCTTTTTCTTTTCTTTTTTTTAATAATTTTTTTTAAAAAAATATGTTTTATTGATATTTTACCGAGAGGAAGGGAGAGGGATAGAGAGTTAGAAACATTGATCAGCTGCTTCCTGCACATCCCGCAACCAAGGTACATGCCCTTGGCCGGAATCGAACCTGGGACCTTTTAGTCTGCAAGCCAACGCTCTATCCACTGAGTCAAACCCGTTAGGGCGACATCACAGAAGTCTTAAAAAGGATTGTCTCCACTCCTTTGCCCCCATTTAAACAACAGGAATGGTAAATCTAAAACCAAAATTATACTCTGCAGGTCGAAGCAAATCATTTCCAGGAGCAGGTTGGCTTTATCAGTCCAGCATGTCTTCATCATGCATGCATAGGTTCTGTGCTGAATCATATGCATGCATTCACTGATTCATTAAAAGAGTGTGAAGGGCCTGCTATGTGAATACGTGGAGGAAGGAGAGTGGGTATGATACTAAATAAAGTACTGTGTAGCCCTTGCAGTAACAGAGCTTCTGTATAACTCAAGGGCCGATGTAATGCATTTTCTAGAACAGGGAGAGAGATCGCTGTGGGCCTTCAGACAGAAAGATTACTTCTGGCTCATGCTATCAAGATGCTTTCATGGAAGAATTGGTTTCCAATTGGGCCTCTAAAATACTGGCCTATAGAACCTTCCAGTTTGAGAAATCCTTAATTGCACAGTGTTTATGGTATATGTGTTTTCATTGTGTATTGTGCCTTCTGTTTCTCTATGACGTTTTTATTCATTTTTAACACCTTAAAATGCATTAGAAAAACGTCCTTGGGAAACATGAGTGTTGAACTATTTTTAAAACATCAATTTTGAGAGTCAGGGACAGCTAATCATTTCTGACAAAGGATGAATTGAGGTTTCTCCCATTCCCAGCCAAATTGTTGACTTACACACAAGCACCATGCTATCAGAGCCTCTCCCCTGGCAGTGCACACCAGATTTATTGCACATTTGGTGTGAAAGGAACTGAGACATCTTTTAGAAACAAGACCTGGGACTTCCCAAAGTCTGGTGTGCCTATGTACAAAGCACAGGAAACCAGAGCACGTTGAGTCCCCATGTGAGCCTCCAATCCCTGTCATTGTTCCTTGTCAATCCATTTCATCTAAGAGCCTCACACTTACTGAGTCCTTTGGGAATGATCAAGTTGGTGAAGTGCATGTCTTCTTAAAATCACCACCACCACAATTGCTATCATTTATTGAGCAATCGCTTTGTTCTAAGCCTGTTTCTGTACTTTTACATGTCTCATCTCATTTAATACCCTCGACACCTCACAAATTAGATGAGGAAGTATAGATGAGGAACCTGAGATACAAAGAGGTGAAGTAACTTGCCTAGATGTGGTGAGTGGTGATACTAGGATCCAAATTGGGGCCGATGTCAGTTATACATTTTCAGTGATGTTCAGGATCATTATTCCCTTCAGTTATTCTTTTCTCCCTTTTTTCCCCTTTTGTTATTTTGATCCATCTGTCTCTACTTCTGGTTCCTTGTTCTGTTTTTCTCCAAAATAGGATATGTTATTTCACTTCTCTTTATAGGCTAATCTTTTAATCATTTGGCCTAATAATATTGAGCCAAAGGAAAAAAAAGAGAAAAATCTATGAAGAAAGAGGTGCTATCTCAAACTAAAAAGGGACAATGGGGTACAAGCTTGCTTTTAGAAAGATTTGATGTTGCACATGTTTGAATTACGGGCATTCAGCTCACATTGACCATCACATGTCTGTGATTGCAAACACCTGTCATCTTTAAGGAACCGTGAACATGCAAGGGTGGAGGTGGCAGCTCTCCAGTAAGGAGTTGTGAGCTTCTTGAAAAACACATGTAAAACCCACTCTCAATTCTGATCTCTTGTATTGAAATTTCATTGTCCTTGAACCAAGAAAGAAGCAATTCTATTTCCATTTCTGGAAGCTTCAAATGATGCTACCAAAAACAATGCATATACAGAACAACCAGGTGCAAAATGATCTCATGTATAAGAGACAACTGAATGGTGCCAACTCAGGAGTTTCAGGACTGCAGGGCATGGCTCCTAGACTGAGCTAGTCTTTGCCCAGCTGCAGAATTAGGCTGATGTGAACAGATCTCTCAGATATTTGGGGTACTGGGTCATGGTGGAATGCTGCTGCATAAGCAGTAATGACTGTGGCTGGAAGTGTCTTAATAAATTCTGTATGATTTTACTTCATCTCATCTTCTCAGAAGTGAAAAGTTAGGCAAAACATTGGACTTTGAGTTTCAATGGCCACCGCTTCTTAACTGTGTGACCTTTGGTGAGTGTCTTAACTCTCAAAGACTCTGTTTTCTTAATTGCAAAAAGTGATGATAATTACCTATATTATAGAATTGCTTTGAGGATTGAAAAAGAGAATCATATACTTATAGGACTGTTATGAAGATTAAACAAATAACACATGTGAAGCCTTAGAAGAAAGCTTGGCATATGGTTAACACTGTGCATTAGCTACTATTATTATACACAGTAAGCATAAGAATAATGTTAAACAAGTATTATTTATTATTTACTTTAATTATTATAATTGTTATTATGTTATAATATCATATCATATCTTTGGGAAATAAAAAATTTCAAAGAGCAGTAGTAATATACTTAGTAGGAAAATGAAAATTAAATTAACAAAAATGTAAATTTATTAGATTCTAGTCGATTCATTGAGGCAGCCTGACATTTTCCAGGGTGAGTGTCTATGCTATGTGTTGGGACTATTGAGAAGGAGGGTCACCCCTCAGAAGTATTTGCTAAAATCCAGTCATAGAGAGCAATGTGATATGTTCTGTCATCAGCGTCTGTTCTTGGGGCCCTGGTGGAGGCTCTGCCATTCCAGCCTCAGAGACGCAGGGCTGGCTTTATGTAGAGGGGGCACTTGAGCTTGGCTGTTGAAGGTAGGAGTCCCCCAGGCATGGAGGTGGCAAAGAGAACTGTACAGAGTTTCGCGCATGTGGAATGAGGGCAGGGTGGGTGTTCTGTGGGAACAACGTCTTGTGTGCTTGAGACACAAGATGCATGAGGACAGAGAGGTGTCAAGTGTTGTCCAGGTAGACTTACCAAGATGGACAACAGAAGAGGAGAGGGAGATTGGGGGAGCCTGGGCTGGACTTGTTCCCAGAGGGCACCTGGAGGTGGCTTTTGTCAGCTTCACGATCTCTCATGAATTGAATGTAGGGTTCTGGTCCTCCCCAGAACAGGTATCTGTTTCCCAGCATAGAGAAATAGGGAATTAGAATACAGGCCAGATACACTGATTTGGAAGCCATAGTCTAACTCCAGTAAGAGCCTGGAGTGTGGATGAGCTGCCAGAGAATAAGGAGCAGAGAGCCTTGGGACAACTAAAACTGTGGAGGAGGAGGTGTCGAAATGGCCAGATTGAGGATGGACAGACCTGAATGTGCTGTTAGGGAAATCAAGGGCGTAGGGAAATTTAGTGTGATCACCAGCACTGAAGTCCTCAGCTTGGTCAGCTGGAAGGGACTGGAGGAAAGGCCACTGAGAACTGTGTATAAGGCCTTTGTGACAACTGTGAGGGGCTTTGCGAAGTGGCAAGGCTGAGAGGCCAGGATCCAAGCAGGTTGGAGAAAGGTTAGGTTGTGACCTGGCTGGCAGCTATGCTGTTCACCTCCCATTCACAACAGGAAGGGGAGAGAAGGTGCAAGGAGGCTGGCAGGGACACAGGGAGCAGCTGCTGCCTGTCCAGGTGTGGCCTGAAGGAATGACCAGTACGAGGACCAGCTGCAACCTGAGCAGATTGTGAAATTGCTGAGCTGTTGGTGAGGTGAACTGAATTCACTGTATCTGTGCCAGATCTTGATAGTCCAGAGCTGAGTGTGAAGGCAGAATGTCTTGCTGACCTGGCCATCAGAGGCAGTTATCTACGCACCCACCACCTGAAAATGCTGACTCAGGGTTTGGTCTAGAGATGGAAAAGAAAGACAAACTTGGATCACAGAACCTCTGATGTTAGACCTGAAATCGGGGGGTCAGAGGCTGCCTAGTACAGCTTCCTTGGGGGAAACTGAAGCCCAGAGTGAGCCTTGGACTTGCCAGGGTCAGGCTGGAGTTAGTGGCAGACTTATATCCAGGAGGACTTTCTTGCCCCTGCAGCCTTTTCTCTTATCTCTTTACCCCACTACTGTGCCCTTTACGCCCCTCTGGCCACAGAGATTATCAGTTAAGCCCTAAATTTTCTTCTTCCTTTTCCATCTTCCTACCCTTAATGGCACATGCTACTCTCCTCTCCGTCTTTTTTGGTGGTTGGTTAACGAAATAGCTTATATATTAGGGTGGCATTGGATGGGTGAATATAACATTCTATTTCTTCCAGAGTCTCTCCCCAGTGCATAGAGAGACTCTCGGTCTCTAAATATAAGTGGTCTTTATGTCAATCTCAATACTTGATCAGAGGAAACCTTAGGTAGAAAAATAACGTCAAGCAAACTTTTAAGTACAAATTAAGTGCCTAAAATATTTCCTTTGTCATCCATTCTTTAATAAATTTCTAAGGGAGACTAACATCAGCCCCACAGAAGAAGCAAAAATTATATATCTTACCAAGGCAGACATTCAGCTGGTTATGGATAAAATTTCCCCTGGCTATTCTGAGCAGTGGTTGAAAGAAAATTGGGCTCTCTTCCTGCACATTTTCACAGAAGTTTTACCATTTCCCTCCAAGACATAAGGATGCAAATTCCTGGCTTGGGCAAGGGATGGGGGTGTTGAATAGAACATAAAAAGAATCCATTAATGATTTAGAAGACTACTTAATTTCCCTACCTCTGTAACAGAGAAACAGAGTTTGATCAATATTCTCAAGGTCACTGTTGATATTTGCTAAGTCAGCGAGTCTATTTTAGAATTTTGAAAAATCATCCCCTGCATCCACCCTGATGGATTTCCATAGATTCATGCAGGGAGGTAGGTTTTGACTATGTGGCCAATGTGATGTTAAAGGAGGGAGTGTAGGTATATGTACTGGGGCTCTATAGTAGAGTTTCAAGACTTGGAAGACTAATTTAGTTCAAGATGGGATCTAGGGAATTGAGAGAGAAATTCCCGTATGATTGTTAATTTGCACTGAAAGGGGAATTATTATTACTAAAATGAACCCTAGCTATTATGTGGTTTTATTAATCAGGGTGTTTTATCTTCAATTATTTCTTTTTAAAAATTTTATCTTTATTGTTGAAAGTATTACAGATGTGCTCCCCTTCCCCTCTCTTCAATTATTTCTGTGTGATATTTTAGTTAGCTCTTTCTTTTCAAAGGTAACATTGCCTCTTTGGGATTTGCCTGGTAGTGTCATATCATATTCTGTTTATTTCATTTAGTATTTATTGGCTAAGCTGAGCCTTTTAGAATAAAGAGTCTCTAACTTACTAATATTAATGTGTGCTTCTTACCTCTTCTGCTGACTGGAATGAGTGTAATGTTCTCTTGGCATCTTATGAAAAGGGCTTTGATAATTGTATAACCCAATATTCAAAACAGTAATGGAGAGATGAAAAGGGGCCTGTCCATGACCCTCATTCTTCCAAAAGATCTGTTCCCTTTGGACATCTCATTAAGTCCTTTGATCAGATCATCTAGATTAACTCTTAAAGTTAACTGCCTTTACCCTAATATTTACTTATATTTGCTATGTCTCAATCAGTCAAAAAAAAAAAAAAGAAAAATAAGTACTCCCAAAATGACTATTCTCTCTGCAACATTCCAAAACAAACCTTGGTTCTATGCAGACTAAAGGCTGATAGAGCCCACGGTGATAACAGTCCTTTTAAAAAGTTTATCTCTGGAGAGTTCTGGCTGTTGACTCATCAGAGATAGACATGTTGAAACGTTCCAGAGAACACATGTGGTTTCCAGTCAAAATACCATGCAAATATTTTCTTGACCATGGTATTTCCTCTCTATACATTGCCCTTAAAATGGTGTTTTGCTATTTATTTAGAAAAAAAAAAGCAGGTGGAAAATTCCTGCTTCTGATTGAATTTTACAATCCTCTGAGGCAACACTCTAGAGATTAGAATCTGATATTTTAGAGAAAAAGGCTTCTTTTTTAGAATTACCTCTGAGATTGAAAGACGTTGTCTAAAGTACAACTCAAGCTTGAAAAAATGTCTAGACTCTTTCAACATATGTAGCCACTGGGAACGTGGTAAAACAACAAGGAATGGTATAGTTTCAGATGGGATTTTATTTTCTTTAAGCTTGTCAATGAGCAGACAGGCCTTTGAGGGGAAATCATCTTCCCCAGCCTGGGAAGGGAGAGTTATTTTTACTCGTAGTTCCCACCATGGAACAAGAAAGAGAAACTAATTGTTCTCTCACCCAATGCTGCTGAATCCTCTTCCTCGTCTTAAGTATGAACCAGGAAGAAATTCCTCTGTGGGAAATTATGAGCAGAGTTAATTATAACTGTCTAATGAGGCAAATCCCAATTTTCAGTAGACCATGACCCTTGGTACATTAAAGAAGAGAGGCACTTCATATTTTTATTCAACTGACATTTGGTTAATACACTTCAAACAAATTTTGGCTACATTGAGCTGATTATGAAATGGACTTTGTCCTGTTCATAAAATGCTGCTAGTAAAATAAAAAAAATACCAATGCTGTTCTTGTCATTTACTAGCTCCCTGATGCCAGTTTCAGTTTGTTAAAGGGGAACTCAGTAAAAAAATATCACGGGATTTCTTTGAAGGTCACTAAGTTAGTAAAAAAAGCAGTGGCCTTTACATCAGTCAAATTCAGATTAAAATCCCTTCTTGGCCACCTTTCATTGTCCTTGAACAATAATAACAACAGTACTACTAATAATACCACTTGCTGGGCAAATGTAAGTTTGAGCCATATAAAATGATCATTTTGTAGGATCAGACAGTGGTCAAATACAGACATTTTCACATGGTTCATATGGTTCAGACTAATGGCAGAGCGTTATAGATATTTTATTTGATTCTTTCAAACCAGTTTTAAAGAAAATATAATTATCACCATGTACATATGAGAGCACCTAGCTATACCCAGGGTTTAAAAAGTTGCTCTAGGTCACAAATTAGTAAGGTGGATGGTTGAAATCTGAGCTATCTTTTTTTTTATCATCTTTAAATTAAATTTGTTGGGGTGACATTGTTTAATAAAATTTCAAGTGTACAACTCTATAACACATCATCTGTATATTACATTGTGCGTTCAGCATTCAAAGTCACATCTACTTCCATCATCATATATTTAGACCCCCCTCTACCCTTTATTATCTTCCCCCACCCTTCCTTTCCCTCCAGTGAGCAGAAAAAGTCAAGGACCATATGATTTCACTCATATGTGAATTATTTTTTCACCGCAGTGTTCTATATATTCCTGTAAAGTAGGTATTCAATAACTGCCCTGAGCCTTGGTCTCCTCTTCTGTAAATGGGGAGAGCAGAAATGCCCTGAGGATTTGAGCTGACACATGTGGAGTGCTTCCCATGATGTCCATTCTGTAATGATGCTTAATAATGTGTAGCTGTAGTCATCAGCACCACCACCATCAGGGTCTCACATTTCACTCACTCAAAGGTGTGTAAAAAATGTGCCTAGTGAGACAAGAAAGGAAGGCAACTGGCGTGTGTGTGTGTGTGTGTGTGTGTGTGTGTCCGTTGTGTGATTGCTAAGAGGTCTCTTTCCTATTTACAGTCACTCCTTGCACAAACTGTAGTGACTTGAGGCCAACATTTGCACATGCATTTCTCCCACTTTGCTATTCTCAAAACAAAAGAGAATTGGGTGAAAATACCCTATTGAGAACAGAGGTGTCTGTGACAAATTGGCTTAATTGAAAACAACTAAAAAAAAAATATCTCCCAGTTTAGGAGCAGTGCGGGAGATCAAATTAGCCATGGAGAATCTAAGTGGAGGATTTTGATTGCCGTAGGCATGACCTAAATTGCAGAGTGTGAGTCATTATGAAAGTACTACTATTTCTGCTCTGCTAATTGAGAGGCAGTGTTTCTCATACAGAGTGGTTAGGGATGGTGAGAGTGCCCATGTGTCCCACAAACACTGTGCTGCCTTAGGCCCATTTATTTGCCCTAGGCATTGGTTTTCCCAGTCACAAACATAGATGATAACTTTATAGAATAAGGTTTTGAATTTTCCCCTCAGAAGACATTTGATGTGCAGCCTATAAGTTCTAAGCTCGTACTATATAGCAAGCATGTCAAACTTGAGGCCCTTGGGCCGCATGTGGCCCACAACAAATATTTTTGGGGCTAGGCCAATATAACAGTATGTAAGAAATGTTTTAATAAAAATTTCATTTCATAACTTAAATTTTACAATATCCTGTTATACATAATTATTAATAATGAACTACAGTGTTCACTAATGACTGATTACTATAATCATGTTGTATTAATTTCCCTTACACGCCTTACGCGCAGGCGCACCATTTCTCTCCACTAATACTAGCAGTGAATATTTTAGCAGCCACATCATGTCATTAGTCTTGTACTTACTTGTTTGGTGTGCACAACAGGAAATATTTCGCTTTCGGAGAACAAGAAAAATAGGCTTATTTGCATTACGCTTATTAATTGTGCGTTATTCAGTGTTTGGTAAGTTAATGTTCAAGAAAAAATATTAATTCTTATTAAAATGTTCTATTATTTTATGTTAACGATTACTCATTTATTTCAGCCCTTTGTATTCAGCATGAAATAAACCTACATTTCTATGAAAATTGAAGCTTTTATTTTTTGTGTGGCCCATATAAACTTAAACCTTGTTTATTTGGCCCAGGTTAGCCTTTACTATACAACCTGTTTACTATACAGGTTGGGTTATTTTCATAGGAAGGAATTTCCACTTGTTCTTTTTCAGAGGGAGGAAAGAACAAATAACCCTCATGGTGTGGTTCACAGAAATGACCACAGAACAGGGGTCAGTGAACCTGTCGGCCAAATCTGTGTTTGTTAATAAAGTTTTATTGGAACACAGCCACGTCTGTTTTTGGCATTGTCTCTGGCTGCTTTTGAGCTAAAACAGCAGAGCTGGCTACAACAATAAACAAAACAAACAACCACTTAAAGAGATAGAAATGTGTTTCACACAGCAAGAATTCCTGGACCAAGGCCTGATGGTGACTTGAGGATGCTGTCAGGGACACCGATGCCTTTCACCTTTCTTTTCTGCTGTTTTTAGCAGCTAAGCCTCTTCCTTATGTTTGTGACCTTGAGGTCTCAAGGTGGCTGCACTTCCTCTAGATGTCAAACCTACATTCCAAGTAGAAGGAAGGAAGGAGGGCAATGCGGCTTTCTCTGATGAGGTTTTGCTTTTTAATTCAAGAAGAGACAAGCCCACCCCCTGGACTTGTAGATATCTCTCAGAGGCCATCATTATGTTACATGCCCACCTTTAACTTCAAAGGACACGGGGAAATCAAAGATATTGGCTTTTCTCCCTCAAAGGTAGGGGAAGAAAGGGAAAAAGGGATTGTGAGTGGATTTTGAATAACCAACCCACAATGTCTGCCAGAGGTGAGAAAGAGGATCTTAGAGCGAGAGCAGTAAAGCTGTTTCAAAGATGCTATTAACCTATGATGTCCTAGGATTATAATTCCTTTATCTTTTCTGAAAGTTCAAAAACGCTTGCTGATCAGATCATTAATTTTGTGAGGAATTGGTTTGGTGGAGTATTTTGGGCATTTCTATGAACAAAGGAAGTACCAAATCAATTAATAGTGGAAACAAGATGGAGTGGTAGGAATCATATTGCACTGTTTCGGGGAGCAAACTTTTTAATCCCTTTAGAAGAAATCTCATGGAAACAGTTGATGAATTATGTAATTTTAAGTTCTTTTCTTTTGGGTAAGTCTGAATTACCCCCTACTTGCCAAAGCAAGCTGGAAATGTTTTATTGGCTTAATTTCAATTTCTATATGTATATGAAAGTAATAAAACTGCAGTTCTTTAAACATATTTCTTAATTTAGAACTTTCATAAATTCACGCTGGCTTTTCTTTTTCATGTACAATAAATTAGATTCTACGGCATATCAATCATATCCTGGTAAGAATATTGAGACAAAGTATAAATGTTCATTTAAGGAGGAAGCTAAAGCTGAGAAATGGTAAAGGAAATACGGTAAAGACCACATTAGGTAGACAATGGCATTAATCAAAGATCAGCAAACTACAGCCCATGGATTAAATACAACCTTGAGTCTGTTTTTACAAATAAAGTTTTATTGGAATACTGCCAGCTCATTCTTTCACATATGTATAGCTGCTTTCATGTACAGCAGCAGAACCAGTGGTTGTGACAGACTGAATGGCCCACAGAGTTGAAAATATTTACTCTTTGGCCCTTCACAGAAAATGTTTGCCAGCCCCTGCACCAACAGTCATGGGGATTCTGTGATAGCTGAACACAGGGACTGTGAGTCCCCTCCATGTGGAAATCAATTTCATGTTCAGGAAAAGATAAAATAAAGTAAAATATGTGGTTATATTAGCAGAAATGCATTCAAAATTCCCAGACCAGAGCCATCAGGATGTTTGTTTTCATATAAAAAACACACAACTGGTTCCATTTCCGTCTTTGGCTCCTGCCAGTCATGAAAGATGCTCTCTCCACATTGACATGTCATCCCAGCTCTGAGTCTGTAGCCAGCAACAGGGGCTGTGAGGTTGCTCTTTGCTGGCTCTGGGCTATTGAGCAAGTCATCACGCTCTTGAAAACATATCTTCCTCCTCAGACAAGAGGGCAGTGCATGGACTTCAGGGTCTCTACATCCTTTTCTTGATGGAAGCTCTCTGATTCAGTGACCACATGATTCCTTTCTTTTTTGAAAGCAGAGGAATTTTTTTTTAATTGACATTTTCAGCACTGAATTGTCTTTTCTATTTGGGGCATGATTTGACCAGGGTTTGCAACAAGTTTAGATATGTACCATTAAACATTTGCAACTCTTTTTGAACATAAAACATTAGCTATTTTAAAAGAACAAAAACAGAGCTAGACTCTACAGATAATGGAAATAGCTACTATTGAGTGAACGTGTTATGTGCCCCAAATTAAGTACTATCGGCATTTCCATTTCACAGAAGAGGATACTGAGGCAACTTGCCCAAGGTTACACAGTCATGGCACTTCCTAGCTTCAGAGCCCAAAGAACATGTCAGCCACTGTTCTTTCTGTCTCACGGTGGGTCAGACACAGAAACTATTCTTCATCTTCACGGCAAATAGGGAGAAAACAAATATGAGAGCTGCAGGTCAGCATTCCTAGAAATGATGCGGACTTTGGAAAATTAGAACAGGACTTTTTTCATGCACTAAAAACCTGCTTTGTGCCATCAAGATCATCCTTAGAGGCACCTTTTAAGACAGATTTAAAAAACAACAACTTAAGGTGATAGTTGAAGCAATACCGATTGGAAACTAGGGCGTTTTTGTGAAATCACCTTTCTTTGCCATTACCATTTTTGAATTCTTTCTCAGAATTAAGAAACACACAAGCAAACAAACCATGTGGAACAATCTGTGGCAGATGGTTATTTCAGCTCTAGGTGAGTTTTGTCATTATAGTCTGGGACAGAGAAATGATTGCTTTGGATAATCATCTGTTATTTTAGTGAACTGCCAGCTAGGAACTGTTATAGCTATGATGGTTTAGGATAGAGATTTTTCCCCCCTAAAGATTAGCAGGTAAATTGTCTCCATTCAAATTCTGTAGAATATTAGATGTCACGCTACTGAGTATCAAGGAGAAACCTAACAGTTTGGTTGGGGACAGGAAAGGGGTGAGATGAAATGAGACTTAAAGCACAAGGTAGGCCTCTCCTCCAGGTTTAGCTTCCCCTGGAAAATACAGCAAATAACAGCCAAACCATGGTGTTCATTACCAGCCCACATCCCTAATTAATTTATTTTATGTTAATTAAGTTTATAATTATATAGTAAAACATTTACTTTCTCCCTCAAGAAACTGACTGAATCTTCTGAAGGGGCTTTGTGACTGTAATTTAGGTGCAATTAGCCAGTTACATTTAGTTAGGGTTTGGTACATTTAGCCGCTGCCTGAAGATGCTAGAAAGGAGGAAACCAGCAACAACTCAGAAGCAAGTCTGGATCCAGAGGACATGTGGCTAGAGGCTCTCCCTGGCTTTTGGGCAGTGAGTGCAGGTGTCTAAGGCAATTGCAAGCTGGAACTCTGTCACGATGTGGTTTCAATATCATCTATGTCAGTGGTTCTCAACCTTCCTAATGGCATGGCCCTTTAATACAGTTCCTCATGTAGTGGTAACCTCCAATTTCATTGTTACAAATTGAACATAATTAAAGCATAGTGATTAATCACAAAAACAATATGTAATTATATATGTGTTTTTCGATGGTCTTAGGTGACGGCTGTGAAAGGGTCATTCGATCCCCAAAGGGGTCGCGACCCACAGGTTGAGAACCGCTGATCTATGTATATTGCTCAATTGTGGAACAGTAGATTCCTATCACTTTGGATAAAGGCAAAACCTTTTGCCCAAAGTTTTGTTGTGGTTGTGGAATTGGAGCTGAAGCCATAGAATGTGTCTCAGATGTTTTCCACCATGGGTGTCAAATCCCTGCCACTGACCAAACTTCCGACTCAAAGGGATACCACCAGCCAGCAGGCACCATTGTAGCATCAGAAGACATCTTACCTGCTGAGCAAGGTAAAGAGGGCATGTGACCACCTGAGGATCTGAGAGCAGTGGTTCCATACAGTTCTCCACAGCCCTCCACAGCATCTCCAGGGCTTCTAACTCTCATTTTGAGCCACACTTTTCTGAGAGGGTGAAGATGAAATTAAAATATATATATATATATATATTAGAGGCCCGTTGCACAAAGAGATTCATGCAATAGGCCTTCCTTCCCCTGACTGCCGACACTGGTTTTCCTCTGGCACCCGGGACCCAGACCTTCGCTCAGGCCACAGCAGAGAAGCCAAGCCTGGAGGCTTCTCCTCTCTGGCTACAGCGAGGCTTGGCTTCTCCGCTCCAGCCGCAGCAGAGAAGCCAAGCCTCTTCAGTCTTCAGTCATCTTCAGTCTTCAGTCGTCTTCAGTCTTCAGTTGTCTTCAGTCTTCAGTCTTCATTCCGCGGTGCCTGCATATGCAAATTAACCACCATCTTCATGGGTTAATTTGCATATTCATCCTGATTGGCTGGTGGGCGTAGCGGAGTGACACCAATTTGCATGTTTCTCTTTTATTAGTGTAGATATATATTTATTTATATATATATTTACATATATATATATATATATATATATATATATATATATATATATATACACACATATATATATATATATTCCAGAGAGGAAGGAAGAGGGAGAGAGACAGGAACATCAATGATGAGAGAGAATTATTGATCAGCTGCCTCCTGCATGCCCTATACTGAGGATCAAGCCAGCAACCTGGGCAATTGCCCTGACTGGGAATTGAACTGTGACCCCCTGGTTCATAGGTCGATGCTCAACCACTGAGCCATGCCTGCTGGGCTGAAGGTGGAATTTTTGAGCAAAGTTCTTTTCTGTTATTTTTTACTTAATAGTGCATGACAGAGAATCTATTTAGGCCTATGAAGAAAATCCAGTTGAAAGAAATCATTTGCAGTGGCTCCTGAGCTGACTGTGGGCAGGGTTGGAGTTCACTACCCATGACTGTGAATGGAAATTTGGGAAGCTCTAAGGCATAATTATTCTAGTGTGGTGCACAAGAGTATCCCAGTGACACCCCAGTGGTTGGTGTAACAAGGGTCCATCTACCTTAAAATCCCCTTGGTTCTTGAAGCATTTATTTCTTGGTGGATAACAGAGGTCTTTGATTTAGAAAGGAAGCCAGAGAATTTTTTGTCTTGGAGTTCTGAGCTGAATTAAACATTTTTTAAAAAATATTTTGGTGTCCTGCTATCACAATGGAAGGTTATTACTTGTGTGATTAATGAGTGAAACATGTACTTATGTTGAACAAAATATGATCACTTAGCCACCTTCTGCCTTTTTGTTTCCCTCTGTAAAATGGAAGCCCTAACCTCCTTTCACTTCACAATGAGCAAATGGTAGCCCCCTTCCCAAAAGAGGTGTGTAACGGACTCACATATACTTGAAATGATGTATAGATTTTTATGTTTCCATGTTTTTGTTTTTGCTTACATTATTTAGTAATATTTTTAGAAATTGTGTCTCTTTATTTCTGGTTGACACTTCAATGTTGTTGTTTTTTTAAAATATATTTTATTGCTTTTTTACAGAGAGGAAGGGAGAGGGATAGAGAGTTAGAAACATCGAGGAGAGAGAAACATCGATCAGCTGCCTCCTGCACACCTCTTACTGGGGATGTGCCCGCAACCAAGGTACATGCCCTTGACCAGAATCAAACCTGGGACCTTTCAGTCTGCAGGCCGACGCTCTACCCACTGAGCCAAACCGGTTAGGGCAACACTTCAATGTTTTTTGTGCCCAGTTGTATTAAAACAGAGTAATAAACAAACACAGCAACACAGATGGGGATGGGAAGAACATCCAATTAATAGGTTTTTAAAGAGGACACTCTTTCATACCCCAATCTTGAACACAGCTTCCACTCCATATATAAAAATAGTGATGTCAACATGTACCTCTTAGTTCTTCTTAGTCCATAGGAGAAAATAGAAAGAATTGGAAATGAGAGAAGGACCTACACATGGAGAAAATGAGACAGATGAGGGGGGGGGAGAGAGAATGAGATTGAGAGATATCCCCCAAGAAAGACATTCAGGTGGCCCAGAAAAACAATATAGGAAGTTGAAAAAGTTGGAGATGAAAGAAAAAGACACTTGGTTACACTAGCCTGGACCAAGGCAAGCATTTGTGAAGGTATATATCTTGTGAGCTTTAAGAAAACCATCACTAATTGGTTTAAGGTTATATTGCACATTTACAGCAGAGTCCTAAATGGGCTCAATGAAGGTGGATTCAGATCGTGTTTTATGTATGGGTTACAGTTTATTAACCTGAACATTTTTTTGGTAGATCATACATATTTGGTAAAACATAGAGCTATCTTCAATGAGAGGGGTCACTCCAATTGTATTTTTTAAAATCAATAGGACAGTTTGGAATTTCTAAGGTTTTATACTTTGTCTAAATAAAATATTAATAGACAATGCTAGCAACTACCCTGAGTTGAGGAGCCTGGACAATATTAGGTACTCATATTAATTCTAGCCATCACAATAAGTCAAGTTTATTTCATTCCTATTATAGAGTTGGCTAATAGGTTCAGAGAGGTCCTCCGACTTGGCTGGGGTTACACAGCTCAGGAGGGGTAAGGGCAGGATCCAAATTCAAGTCTGTCTGGCTTCAGGCCTCTTTTCACTGTCTAGCCAGCCAGTCATCAGGCATCACCATGGAAATGAGTCCTTTAGCACACAGTTGTCAAGGAAGATAAATATGTGGGGTGACTGTACTTATTAAAATTCTAATCCTAATGCTAGCTGTACGTAAAGTTCTAGGATCTTGTGTAGTTAAACAATGGATGGTAAATGGCCCTAATTATGAAGAATGAAAGAAAAACTAATTTATAATCCAGTCATCCTGCTATGCACGTGTAATTATACTCTGTCTTTTTATCTATGTGACATTTACAATTTCTTACTGCTTTCATATAAGGCAATGCATGTGTCCATCATGTCTTTGAATGCCTCTGTGCTCATGCAAAAGGCGATTTCTGCTTTGAACTAAGGATGTGTGTAGGGTTACAAGGTAACTAACCTTTCCCTTTTAATCACTTTGATGTAACAAAAAACTTTCTGTAAGTTTTGGAAAGCATTTCTAAAGGAATTTCAGATGTTTGCATATATTAAAATTTCATTTAAAAAAATCTAGAATGCATTGTTTTCTCAGTGTCTTAGTTCTGGTTGATTTTGGGCATGGCTGCTGTATTTCTTAACCAAGCTGTTATATTTTATATATTGCCAAATTTGCCATGCATACTTTATTTTAAAAAGGAAAGTGTGTGTGTGTGTGTGTGTGTGTGTGTGTGTGTGTGTGTGTAAATGAAAGGCATGCTTTTTAAAATCCAGAGTTTTACCCATGCATAAACTGTACTAGAACCAAAGAATCATGAAGAGACCTGCTGTGTTCCAAGATGAAAGAATCAAGGAGTTGGGAGAATCTTCCCCCTCTTTCTGAAAGAGAGTTTGTGGGATACACAACTGAGGGTGGCACACACTCAGCTGCCCTAAGACACTGTTGAGGTGTTAGTAGGGATAGTTAGGTAGGGTGGCATGGCATCATGGGCTTTTCCCAAAGTGAGCTTTTGGAGCAAATAAAAACGTCACTAACAGATGCTTCTAGAACTGTGGGTTTAACTTAAGTCGAGTAGGGGGTTCTGTTGGTAGCCTCCGTCTGAATGCTTAGAAGACTGTGACCCTGAAGTCAACTTTGCACTTTGCAAGCTTCCTGTTGAGACTAGAGTGAGTTCTCCATTTTACAGAGGCATTTTGGGATGGGTCACCTGCTACTCTTAAGGAGCATGTATAGCAATTGGGTCTGGCCCCAGAATCCTGAGGGTTCTACTTGATGTTGAAACATGTTTGGAGTATAGATTCTGTTCTTCGTGGTGTCAATGGGTGGGTACTCTTTCAGAGTGTTAAGTAATGTTTGGGTATGCCCTTATGAGCTTTGGTAGGGTAAGGGGTGCTCATTGTGGGTTGAGTTAGATGTATTTCTGTAGGATCTGATCTGGAACTTTAAATCAGAGTCCAATCTGGGATGGTAAATTTTGTTTTATGGAACAGTGTCAAGTAATGTCCCAGGTAGACTGACCAAGGACAGGATGAGCCACCATTTCAATCCACATTTTCCATCACCTCTTGGATTCTGTGGAGAGGCGCTTTTTAATTCTCACTATAGGGAGGTAACTTCTGATTTGATGGAAGTCCTTTTGCTAATGGTTGTCCCAGAGAAAAAGCATCAGAAAAAAAAGGCATGTTTGGGTGAAGGACCTTCTTTCTACCTCATGATCTTCATCTGTCTTTAAGTTTGGACACATTCACTTCTCTGGGTAAAAGGCCGAGTACAAAGAAGTACAACAGGTCCTTGAATAACATCCTTTTGTTCAACATCATTTTTTAAAACTTTTTTTTGTTAATCCTCACCCAAAGATATTTTTCCATTAATTTTTAGAGAGAGATGAGGGGATGGAGGATGGGGGAGAGAGAGAAGCATCCATGTGAGGGAGACACATCAATTGGTTGCCTTCCACACATACCTGCAACCAAGTTATGTGCCCTTGACCAAGAATCGAACCTGAGACTCTTCAGTCCATGGGCCAATACTCTTAACCACTGAGTGAAACCAGCCAGGGCTGTTAACATCACTTTTTTGTAACATTGATGAGAAAAAAATATTAATTCCCAGCTGGGGCCACTGACTGGCCACCTTGATCCTGAACTAGAGTAAGCTGGTTGGGAAATCATTATCTTACTTGTTTGATTAATCTTTCTTACATGTATATATAGCTCACACTTAGTTCAATGTTTAATATTAGAAGTGTTTGTTGAAATAAGCCAGAGGCTGGACACACCTACAGGACAACAAGAGATTGATTTATTCAATCTTAGTGTAGTTGGTGTGAAAATCTTTGAGAATATTAATGCCCTGAAAACCATGAACTCCATGTGTTTTTTTTGTTTGTTTGTTTTGTTTTACTCCATTTATAGCATTTGTAGGTGATTCCACAAATAGAAGCAATGGCATCTGTCTTTGGATGTGCTACCTATCCTATGTGAAGTCCCTGACATGGTAGTGGTTGAGCCGTTGGACACTTGTCATCAGACCCTGCTGATCCATCACATTCTACTTAGAATCACTGAGTTTTAGTTGTGCAATAGCTCTGGGTTTCCTTACACATTCGAGTTTAGCCAAGAACTCTGTGTGTGTTTCCTGCTTTGATTTTCAGCTCATAACAACTTCATTTTGCTAAGACAAACCAGAGCTTTCCAAGACTTGCTGACCATCCTCAGACATTTAGTTTTTCATCTCCAGCTAACAAATGGACAATACTTTTCTTTATCCAACTCCCACAGCCACGATCATTTTGATCATCATGAGAATTAGAGTCAACTCAGTTTGGCACCTTTTCCTCAGTGGTTTCAGATGCTTCAGGAAGCACTCACTGGTTGTCCACCTGGTTACCTCTATAATCTTCAATATACTGAGCAAATATCTGATTCTGTCCAGGAGCTTTGAAGTGATCTGATTAACCCAGTTGCCAATGAGACACAGTAGAGCCTACATTGTCTTGTATCCTCCCTACTTTCCATTTTGGTTCTGTTGTTGAGTACATAGAAATTATTTTTAAAAAGTTTATAGATTACTATTCTGCAAGGCAGTGTAGGGTGTAGAAGGGTATAGACATTCTCTGTCTGCCCTCCTGTGGCTTACAGTTTGGGATGCAGGAAGTGAAAAGGAAAGAACTATAAGTTTCAAAAAGGTACACAAGAAGGCCATGTGAATGCATGGAAGAGAAGTTAAGAGGCCCATGAACTGAATACTCACAGGAGACCTCTTTACACTGGACCTTCAAGAATGGTCAAGGCTTCCAACACATGATAGAAGGAGGTCTTAGAAGAAGTGGTATATGGATAAAGCACATCCTTAGGAAGCTAAAGGAGTGTCAGAAGGCTGATTAAGGAACTTCTGCAATGAGCACAGAGAGGGAAGCACCAGGACTTAAACTTTTATATTGGGAAATTGCTGCTATAGGTGCAGGTGATACCATTGTAAAGGAGGCACTAACAATCCAGAAGTTCCGAGTTTAGATTTCAGCTATCTCACTCCATACAGGTGACCTTGGACACATCACAGTGGCCATGTGGGTTGAGTGAGTTCCCTATAAAATAGGAAAGGCGGGACAGTAATGGCTAGATGGTGCAAGAATCAACAGATAGTCACTGTTCCACAAATGGCAAATTAGGACAAGTGGTGCTGAAATAAAGCAGAATTGTGCCTCATTCAAGTCTACCTTTGTGATGAAAGCAAAACCTTTTTGCACCCACTGTTGTTCAGGTACCTCATGTTATGAGAACACAGGAGTTTACTCTTTGGTTTGACCTAGTACACATTTTCTAGAAGGCCCAAGGAGCATTTGCTTTGTTCTCCAATGAAGGTGTGCCACCGTACTGTCACCTTCACCACCACACCGGCTCCCAAGAGGCCCCATGCCACTCAGACACCCAAGTTGGCAGTTTTTCTGTTTTAACTCTCCAAATGACAGATGTGGTAAGATTGGCTTTTCCAGATAGCAGCTGCATCTTTCTTCCACTCCCTTCCCTTCGCTTCCTTTCAGACTCAGCAATTTTCTTCTTTCCCCCAGATAAATTGCTGTTAATTTAAATGTACTGCAGATCCTTGCCATTTTATGGCTGATTGCTTCTGAGTAATAGGAGGAAAATGTGTGCATGTTCGAATGTAAAGAAATCTTAATGAGTCGGAAGCCAATGATAAAGAAAGCACAGTGCTTCACTGACCTTCAGCCCACCCCCAAGCCTTCCCTTTGAAGAGGTCTGTGAGCAGATTTGAAATCAGCAAATAGCAGAGACTGAGTTTTAGGACGCATCCTGGTTTTCCTTCTCTGCTTTCAACTTCACATTGCATTCTCAGACAGCATCTGCTTTAACCTTGTTCGGATTTAGCTCAGCTGGTGCAAGGAGTGGTGGCAACATTTCTCTAAGGTTGTTTTTGATAAAGGAGCTGTTCTCACAATAACTCCTGTGCACCATCGGAATGCTACAAATGCTTCAGAATGTCACATTGTCAAAATATCTATATTTCAGGCTCAGAAGCTAGACAGCTCGTTTGGCTGCTAAACCCACAAGATGTTCAGCCATTTGTTGTGGTCTAAAAACTTTCCCCCTCACTAGGAGAAAATAATCATCTATTGTTTTTATATTATTTTGTGGCCCCTTTCTTGAGTTCTTATAAGAGGGCAAAATTCATGAGATCCTGGTAGGTAGACTAGGACCCTGATTGGATATCACTTTTGATCCTTGAGAAATATGAAATATTGGAGACATCTCTATATATAAAAGCCTAAGTGACTGTCGCAACCGAGGCCTGGTGCACAAAATTCGTGCATGGGGGGTGGGGGTCCCCTCAGTCCAGCCTGCACCCTCTCCAATCTGGGACCCCTCGGGGGATGTCTGCTGCTGGTTTAGGCCCCATCCTGGGGAATGGGCCTAAACCGGCAGTCAGACATCCCTCTCACAATCTGGGACCACTGGCTTCTAACTGCTCACCTGCCTGTCTGCCTGATAACCCTAACTGCCCCCCCTGGCTGGCCTGGTCACCCCCAACTACCACCCCTGCCAGCCTGGTCACCCCCACCTTCCACCCCCTCCAGCCTGGTTACCCCTAACTGCCTCCCCCACCAGCCTGGTTGCCTCTTACTACCCCCCTTGCTGGCCTGGTCACCCCCAACTGTGCCCCCAGCCTGGCCACCCCTCAGTGCCCCCCTCTGCTGGTCTGGTCACCCCTCACTGCCCGCCCTCCCCGCCCCCGCTGGCCTGGTCACCACCAACTGCCCCTCCTGTTGGCCTGGTTGCTCCATGCAGCCTGCTGTCCGGTCGTTTGGTTGCCCCTCACTACCCGCCCCCCCACCCCGGCCCCCGCCGGCCTGGTTACCCTATGCAGCTTGCTGCTCAGTCATTTGGTCGTCCCTCACTAACCCCCCTGCAGGCCTGGTCGCCTCACGCAGCTAGTTTCCTTATAAAAGGATGAAAGTTGTAAGTCAAACTAATTTTTCAATATATGGTAGAGTATCTTTAGTGTGTCAATAGTATGGGAAGATCAAGGGTATTAAGAAGCCTTCCTGAAGGCTCACATTGCTTATCCTTGTTTCAGGCTGTTTTTTTCCTCTTAAGGGAGATACTGCATGTGTTTTTATGGTGGTTTCACTTGTTATTTTTTATTGCAAGGGCGAATGGAGCTAAGGCATGCTTCTTTGAAAAGGATGAATCACAAAAGGCAATCAGAAGGAGGTTGAAGAGTAACATCTGACATCAATTTAAATAGGGGCAAATGCTGTTGTGTCCCGAGTGAATGGCAGTCCAAAAGAGCTTGCATCTAGCTAAGAAAATTGTTTCTCAACTGTAATTTTAAAGAGCCTAGAGGAGCATCTGGGAAGAAAATGTCAAATAGAAGCAAAGGAAGAGTGGCTTGGTTCATTCTGTAAACACTCTGACATCAGTAAACTCTTAGAATTTCCCTGCCAAATGCCCAGAAACTAGTATATAGGAGTCAACAAATCTTTTTGTCTGAGGGTGATGTCTTCTGTTTGTATCACCAAGTTTCTCCTGTTTTTTATTGGCAGACTTGACATCCCAATTTTAATCCTATTGTTACAATGGGAAAGGAAGTGAGAATCACCTTCTTAAAACCTGATGGAATAAGTAAGAGGTTTGGTTGGTTAATTTGGCATGCTTGTCCTACATGCCATAGTGTCCTCTAAACTAGTGCGGCTTATGTGTGCCCGGAGCCTGAACTTTTAGAAAGAGAGTAGGAAGAGTTATGAAGGAGAATTAATCAGTGCCCCTAAGCTCTTCCTAAACTCTCAGTGCTTTGTGGTGTTTAAATCCACAAATGATGTTTGGCGTCCATCCCAAGTCCTTTCCCTGAGACTTGGAAGGGCAGGAGACAGGAATGCCATGGAAATTAAGCTCCAGAGGGTTGCTGTAAATGATAATACAGATTGGTGGTGGTAATTACAGCTCTGGAGGCAGATGACACCAGCACTTGGCAGACCAGACACCAGGTTGAGGAAGATCGAGAGTCTGGAGGGGTTGTGTTTAGAAGCGCCTTCCAAAGCTGAACTTGAAAACATCTTGGCAGTTTCTACCATGACATCATCTATTTTGTCACGTATGAATCTGGTGAAGATTCATGCAAACTATACACAGAATTGTATGTAACAGAATCTTCCCCATCCCTGCTGGGTTTTTACGGCTAAGTGCAAGGAGAGTTTGTCCTCCCTGCACAGGGACACAGCAGGGTGGCCATAGAATCTGAGTTCCTGGGTCAGAATCTGAGCTCCATCACTTACTAGTTATTAGACTGTAAGCTACTTTGGACAAAGAGCTTAGAGGAGAGATTGGCACAAAGTAGATTAGCGTTATTTATTATGCAAGTTGTCTACTCACCTTTCTCCAGCTGTGGGGCCATGAAGTAGTTGAGGTCAACTACTCCATTTTCTTTATTTTTGTATCATCTATTACAGTGTCTATGATTTGGTCTGTGCTCAGTAAATGTTTGCAGGATTAATTAATACTAAGTATTACATATTATGTGTTTTATATCTATTACATTTAATATACACACTATATGTCTTATATATACTAGTTATATATTGAATATATATACAATATGCTACATGTTATATGTTATATATCATATGTGATATAATGGATATTACATTTCTACATATCTATGTGTCATATATATTCTGGACATTTGATTCCATTTAGGCAATTAATTTATTATTTAATGTTAGGATTCCTGAAAAAAAAAATCTAAATCTGTGTGTAGTTCCATATTTTATCAGTTATATCCAGCCAGCACTCTGCTTTAGTTGCTCAGTAATTTATCAATTGTTTAAGAAATAACTTGGTAAAATTAGGCAGGGGAAAAATTAGGATTATGGTAGATATTTGTTGTTAAGTTTTATTTTTTTCCCCTAAAGATAAAAATTCTTCAGGGGTCATCGATATTGTTCATGTATTTCTCCTACTTAAGTTAAGAAGTTAATATCTGACAGTTGTGGGTGGAGCTGTGTGCAGAAATTCTTTGCGTTTCTTTCCAATGTTTCATGTTGCATGTAAAGTTGGTTTTGAGTTTAAAACGAAGTTGCTCAATAATGAGATGCACATTTTCTTCCAATTTCTGTTCTGTTATTATATATTACTTTATATTTTAAAGCATATTCCATGTTGTGTCTTAATTTTGATGTTTATTTATGTTCTTTTAAAAGTGATTGTACTTGCATGTTAATTTATGTTGATTTTTCTTTTGAGCATGACTTATGTTTTATTTTGTGTTTCTTTTAGGTTTTGTTTTGTTTCATAAGATCCCACTGGATGGGTAGCTGAAATAAAGGAAAAGACAGAGAAAGGGGCTGTGGTGCTTGTTGGTTGGTGCTGCCTTGTAAGCTGGACTCTTGGGACTGGCACAGGCTTCTCCCGGGAAGTCTGCTTACTTGGCGTTTTCTGGTAGAGGCGGGTGGTGTTGGCAGGAGGTACTGCATGGAGCCTGCAGATCCTGAGCTGTGATTGGGGAACACCGGTGCTGAGGCAGCTCACAGGCAGCTACTCGGAGATGCAAGAAAACATCTTAAATTAATGCTTCCATTTGTTCTTACAATCATTCAAAGGTGGAATTGAAATGAAATCCTATTGGGTTGTGCTTCTCTTCTGGAAGATGTGCTGTTTGACCATACTGGAAATGTATTTGATTTTTATTGTTTCTGTTTATTAAAGATGAACTACAAAGTTAAAACAAATCTAAATTTAGGGACAGGCATAAGTGCACACTAAACTGTAACCTCCATGTAACTCGGATTTTAACATCATCTTCTGTTGTTGTTTAATCAGTACTGAACTGAGGAAGTTTTATGTTTCCATCCATACCACAGCAGCTGAAAGCGCGTATACGGTATCACCGTGGGGACGTGGTGATTTCACAAGAGAGGCTCTTTCCTTCACTGATAATAAAGACCCAGAGCCATGCAATCAACGCTCATGATTTCCTTAAATTTTCTTTAATGATTTTCTTAAAGGAAAAACAAAAAGCTACTTAGTCAGGGCTGTAGAGTTAGGTTAGGCATAGACAGGATAACTAAAGGAGTGAAATATATGCATATGGTGCATATGTCCTTTCATTTGCCCGCTGCGATCCACCTGCGTTTTAGAAGTTTGTCGAGTGATAAGGCCACAGCAACCCATGCTGTTCCCCTAACAGAACTGCAGCTTTTCTACTCTGAAAAGGCCTGTGAGCAGAATGGCTGGCCTGCTGTGAGCAGAAGTCGATATTGTAAGTAAGACAGTCTCCCTACGACATACTATACTGCTGCTGGGTTTTCAGGGGGCAGGACAGCTCATCCTGACCCCAGCAGCACAAGGTGGCCGGTCGCTAATGAATATGTGCTTTATATTGTCCAGCTTCATTGCTGAGAGGGCAGCCGAATCCTGCGCCCCTGCCTTAGTCTCACCGTGGCCCCCTGTTTCAATCGCTCAGCCATGGCAGTGACCTCGGTACGCTCTGCTCAGTCTGCACCAGGCAGGATCCCTGTCAGAAGACAGGTTTGACTGCCCTGCCCCACCTCACCTTACACCTTTCTTGTTAGGGGGACTTCAAAGGCGGGCCTGGAGCATGTCCTTTGAAAACACAATCAGGTCTGTACAGCACAGGGGATGTAGTTAATGATATTGCGGTAACTATGAATGGTGTCAGGTGGGTACAGGAAATATTGGGGGGAACATTTTGTAAAGTATATGATTGTTTAACCACTGTGCTATACACCTGAAACCAATACAAAACAATATTGAAGGTAAAAAAAAAAAAAAAAAAAAAAAAAAAAAAGACAGAAAAAAGTGCACTGATGCCATGGCTGCATTGGAAATTTATTGATGTCCTTCAAAAATAATTTTTTTGAAATAGTTACACAGTTTTACAGTTCAGCTTTAAGGATGCATAGATTTTTAACAGGTCTAACATGTTTGGAAATGTTTTGAATCCTGTGTAACCAAGGCATTAATCTTAATAAACCAGGATCCATTTAGGTACCACTTGATAAAATAAGATAACCCATGATGGATATTTTATACTCTCTCTTTTACATTAGCCACTGACGATGGTATTGCTCAATGCCGACATCTCACAGAGTCTATGGATTACAGCATTGAACTTGGCTACTTCAGACCCAGGCCTGAAAGGGACAGTTTCTCCAAAGTGTAAACAGGCTCCTGGTTTTAGAAAGTATTTTTCCCCCTAAAAGGACATTTGAGTGTGAGGGCAGCTGGCCCTCAGTGTGGGGACGTCTGAATATCCTCAGAATTTCCATTTTCTTACTTGCTGCTAAATGACAGTTCCTGTCACGACTTAGATTCTGATCTTTCCCAAAGGTGTTGATTTACAAAGAGGCCAGCTAATTGCAGAAATCCCGAACCCTGAGAGATTAAGGAAATTCAAACTGGAAGCCAAGCAGGGGCTGTCAGGACAGCTCAGATTCTTAAATATCGGCCATTTGGTATATATACATATATATATATATTTTTAAAAAAGCTTTTATGTAATTTCATAGAGCCATAAAAAGGCGATGAATTGTTTAAGGCCTATTTTTAAAGTTTTCCAGACTCAAAAGAAAAAAAAAATAAAAGGATATTTGTACTCAACAGCTAGAAGAATGACGAGGTGGATTTCTGTTTTTCAATGGAGAGAAGTGGACAGATAAGGCAATTTAATATATCAGACCGCAGTTGACATCTCCTAGGGAACGATGAAAACAGCCAGCTATTAGAAAATTGTTTCATATGGTTCTTGAGTTCTTTGCTTTGTCTTTTCTTAAATCCCTGAAGACCACAATCAGTAACATAGCTTCTCATATCTGTGCTCTAGACCACCCGCCTGCATCCTCTTGCTTTCTGTGTCCTCTGTAAGAAATCTTTTATGAGCTTCTTAATGTAATTCTGCAACATTAGAAAAAGATGGGCAGCATTTTTTATTGAGATCAAGTCTGTCGCCCTCCAGCAAGGACCTAGCACTGCAGTACCAGGCGGGTACCCTAAATGCACAACGTACCCTAAGTGGGTGTTCACTCCAGAGGGGAGCTGTCACTCAGCCCCAGCCAACTCCCGCCCCCCGGGAATGTGGTCCCAGGTTTCCAAATCTTGGGATTCTTTAAGAGAAACTTGAAACCTGTGAAATGTCCCTATTTTTAAAAAGTTGACTCAGTTATTTTTAAAACGTTATGTAGGCCAACAGAACATGTCTGTGGGCTGCCCGTTTGTTGCTTGTGTCTTAATGCAAGATCGTTGTTCTCTCACTGCTTCCTCCTGTCTTTCCTTTGCAAACGTGCTTCCCAGCGTCACCATTGAGAGCTTTATCAGCTCGCCTCTGCCAGCTGGGACCTGGGCTCTCTCCCTGCCTGGGACTTCCTTGCAGCAGGGTTTGCCCTTCATCCCTGATCGGCCCCACGTCCCTGTGGCCAGAGTCGTTCCCCCTGCTTTGTCTGACGTGACTCCTTTCGTCAGTGTCTGTGCTGCCTGGCCTGCTCAGGTGCAGCCAAGTTCAGGGGAACACGCACAGCCCCGTTTCTCGGGTGGCCTTAACATACCAGTGTGGCTGTTGATGAATGGAAAACAGCTGTGTCATCTTCACGAATCGCAGTTCAGGCCCTGTATCTTGACTCCAAGGCAGCTGAGAGCGATTGAGAGACTCCCACTGTCATCACTTCAGGCATCAGTCGAGGCCAAGAAGGTCCAGATCTCCACAGGAAGAATGAATCCCCACAGACTTCAAAGATCACTCCGCGGTTTTCACTCCTGATCTCCAGCAGGGACCAGCTTCATTCTTGACCTAGTGACTGCTCTTCCCAAGAGTAGGGAGCAAAGATGGGACTTAAATAACCCCAGCCCCTCCCACAGCCCAGAGCCCAGAGTGTGCTTTGGACACCACTCTTCACATCACCCTGAATTACAGTGCTCCACGCCCCCACCCCCACCCCGACCCTGGCCCTGTTAGGGCCCAAGCTCCTCCTCAGACAGAGTAGAGGCCACATTGTTCAATAGTTGGAGGAGCAAACAGCTCAAGGAGTTCAAGGCAAGAATTTAGTTCCGTGGCAAGTGTGACGGTCAGCATGATGGAGGTGCTCCTGCCTTCTCCTCTTCCTTTTCTCTTTATTTGCTTAAAATCCCTGACTTTCTCTCTCCTTCCCACCCTTCTCCCTCCTTCCCTCTCTCCCTCTCCACTTCTCCTCCTCTCCCTCCCTCGCTCTCTCTATCTAGCATTCTAACTTGACTCCGTGACAGACAGAGTTAATTTTTATTTGCTTTACTGGTTGCTTTCCATATATCTTTTTAAAAAAATTTCATTTTGAAATGGAATCAAAGCACTAAAGGGGACCTGAGCTAGCTCCTCTCTCACTCCGTCGGAGAATGGTGACTTATACTTTCTTCCAGTGCCTTCTGTCTAGACTCCTCCCTGGCTTCCATCTAATTTGCTCACACAACAGTAGAAGCTCATTTCACCTTGTTTTGTCCTGACTGCAGATACAGAGGGAAGGCAGCTGATGTGGAGCAATTCCACATAGTTCAGGATCTTCTCAGGGCAGCTGCACCCAGCCAGGTGGGCTGTGCCATGCCTGTGGCCCCCATGGGGCTGTGCCAATCAGCAGACTTGACTCCAAGGACAGGGACAGAAGCAGTCACCTGTGAAGGGTGCTCTGCTGTGTTCACACCACCTGTGGCACCTGAGGACCATGTCAGGCTTACTCAAGGGAACCTGGGGAGGTCAAGGGCTCTCCCGGACAGGAAGGGCATGTCATTTTCTGTGGGGTGCTGCCACAGTGAATTACGTTAACAGGATCTGCAACCCTGAAAGTGACATAAAACAGCTGTCACAGAAGGCAGCTTTCTACTCAAGCCAGTCCATTTCTTTTTTTTTTTTTCCCTCTTCTGGGCCAAAGGTGTCTCCCAACCATTAGAGTTGGACAGTGAGAGCACTCTGAGTTTAATTTGGGCTAATATTGCAATGGAGCCTTGGGATGGTCATTGGTGGGCACCCAAGGTAGGTGGCTATTGGCTGTGTCTGGAATCTGAGTTTTCATGAAAAGAAAAAGGCATGAGAAGGAAAGAAAAACACAGAGGTTTTTTTCACCACTTTTAAGACAGTCCGTTTATGAAGGAGGCATAAACACAAAATAGCAAGAGATTCTACTCACAATGCATATGCATGTCAAATCATCATGTTGTACTCTTTAAATATCTTTCAATTTTATTTGTCAGTTATGCCCCATTAAAACTGACAGAGGGAAAATGGAAAAATAATAGCAAGAGATTCCAGAGAAAAACAGATCCTTGCGTATCACACCCATTTCATGTTGGGGTCCATTCGCTGTAATCCATTGGCGACTGTGAGTCATTCTCATGCCCTGTTTTCCCCCTGTAATGTTCCAGGTTTTAAAGTAATTTTTCACATTTCCTGTAAATAGTGGATAATCATTTTTATTTTATTTTTAAGTGCTGTTTTAACATGTGGATAGATCATAAATGTACTTGCTGAATTCATTCTTTCTTTTTTTTTAACAAGCCAATAAAGTTTTATAATTCATCTCCATGTGTCTTGCATTCTCTCTAGGGCCTTGTATACATCTGCTCCCTTCCTCAAGCATCCCCATCACTATGTGTGTCCTTGGTGGTGTTTAAGAGGAAAGGTCTTAGAAGAAAGAGTATGAGAAACATCATAGAGAATTGGGAATGGGAGAGTCCCAAACCCACTATAGATTCTGGAATAAATCTCCCTCAAAAAAGGACTTTCAAATTTCCCATTAATGTGAATTATACATTTATTGTTACTGATCTTGACATGGGATATAGTTTCATTTGGTTAAAAGAAAATACTAAAAAAAAAAAAAAATACAAAAAAATGTTTAAGGAAACTAAAGAAACAAAAAAAACAAACCGTACATTCTATGGGAAAATCCTTCGGTATTTAAAAAATTTGGAATAACCCAGGTCCCAGTGAGAGGACACATTTGGTGCTCTGCCCCTCCCTCCCTTCAAAGGGCCTTGGTGGTCAAATGAACATGATGACTTGTGCTTTCATGGAAAGGGAGACTGAGGAAGATAAGTGGATGTAGAGATAAGATACTATGGAACCGTACCTATTAAATGGTGCCCACACTTCACATCCCTTTTATTTCCAACCTCCAGTGGCCCTCACTGACATTCCTCATCCCCCACCCCCCCCCACCCCGGCTTTAAGATAGGACCTAAAAGTAAGGTTTGTAGGACCCCAGCTCTGATACATGATACATCTGAGCTTGCCTCTGGTAACTTTGAAAGGGTTTTTCTCCAAATGTAAGACTTAGGATTAGAAACTGATCCAGTGTGACCCACTGTCTTATGGAACCAAGTACACAGACCCTCTCTTAAGAGCCTGTTTAGTGCTATTGACTTGTGCTTTTTTTTGAAACACCCTTCTAAGTTT
Organism: Myotis nattereri; assembly: GCF_964212035.1. Classification (NCBI taxonomy): domain Eukaryota; kingdom Metazoa; phylum Chordata; class Mammalia; order Chiroptera; family Vespertilionidae; genus Myotis; species Myotis nattereri. The sequence continues at coordinate 50,425,999 of NC_138087.1, forward strand.
AACTTGCTGAGAACAGGTTTTGTGGGCCATTTGGAGGCCGTATAATAATTTGAGGCAGTAGGTTTTGGATGCAGACTATTCAGGTTTGAAGCCAGCTTGCTCAAGCTAAATGAGTCATTTCACTCTTCTATTCCCATTTCCTCATTTGCAAAATGGGGAGTAGTAATGTTGCCCCCTCACTAGGCTCTTAGGAGAGTCAAGTGAGATGGTCAGGTAAAACCCTTACTTAGCACATTGCCTGGCGGGTTGGGGACCTCTTCTCATTGATAAAATACTTTGAAGGACGTGGGTTTGCACTGAGCATGGGTATGCCTCAGTGAGTGCCTGTGAATCTCATACAGATTCACTTACATGTATTGGTTATATGGCGGTTATGTGAGCACAACTAATGGAGTCCAAATGAAAGGGAATTTCACTCGCTGAACAATTCTGGATGTGTCCACTCCGTGAAGGCCACATTGGAGCTTTCTCAGGAGTTATCATCATTGTGCTCCTAGATCCTTCTTTCTGCCCAGGTGATTCTTGTGCACTGGTTCTACCTCAAATTTGATACTGATAAAATAATACGATACGATTTGTTTGGGCCTGTATTATGACTGTCCCATGAGTTTGAACGATGCTCTGTATTTTGAGGATTCTGAAAGAAATAGCATTGAAGGACATACCCCAAACATGGTCTGCCTCTTTTCTACTCACCTTATCAATTCAGAATTTTTAGTCATTTGAACCGAGTCTACTTTAACTTTAACTGGTGGATTCTCCATGTGAAAATATTTGGCTAAGAATACAAGTGACGAATGAATTGGCTGAGGGATTGTTTGAAACAAAAGACTTGTTTCAAGTTCCCTCAAGGCTTAGAAACAACTGTTTACAGGCAATGAGTTACAAATAACTGGATTTTTCTCTTCTGCTTCCTGAGGTAGTTTCTGATAAAGGCTCCATTAAGCAACACACAATTGGCCTAGTTGGAACTACTTCATGTTGCAAGTAATAAAATTTTATTTCTTTAGTAATATTTTGTAATTTGTGCTGTTTTGTTGTTGTTATTAAATATCTTTAAATAAGTGGCATTGAAGTTTTACCAGCACTTAATTTAAGGTACTTTTAGTATTGTTAATACCTTTTCCAACACATTTTAAAGTGAGACTGTATCTAAGAGTTAATGAGTATTGATTTTCACTCCGTACCAAGTATGCATGTTATGTTTTAAGTACTAAAACATATATTAATGTATTTATTCATTCATTCCCTGCAATCCTACAAGGCTAATGATAATATTGCTTCCATTTAAAGTGATAGTAAACTGAGGAACAGAGTGATCAAGGACCTTCCTTCAGGTTACCTAGCTAATGAGGGGTAATCCCAGGGTTTGAATTCAGGCAGGCTGGCTCAAGTACCAGAGCTCAGAACAACTATCCTATATGGGCTGGATCTTTGAGCAGGGCCAGGACTGGGGTGAGGCCAGCAGGTGCCTAGGACACTCTCAGGGCCGTGCAAGTGCCCAGTGGTCACTCTTACCAGCACTGGTGATTGAGCAGAGACGATTGTTTTGGCAAAGCACAAATGTAAGGTGAACTTTAGTCACTGGTGTGGCACGTGCTGTCCCAGGAAGTCCCTAGTTATATGTGCCACTCACCAAGCCTTGCAGATCTTGACTTGCAGGTACAGGGATGATAGTGAAATTGGCACATGCTTTGAAATTTTTATCTTATAAAACAGAAATTGCAGGAGGTATCACTCAATGCTAATCCTGTCTAATAAAAGAGTAATATGCAAATTGACCATCACTCCAACACATAAGATGGCCTCTTCCATGTGGACACAAGATGGCCACCACAAGATGGCCAGCAGGGGAGGGCAGTTGGGGGGGGGGGTGACCAGGCCTGCAGGGGAGGGCAGTTAGGGGCAATTGGGCCGGCAGGGAAGCAGTTAGGCATCGATCGGCCTGGCAGGGGAGCGGTTAGGGGGTGATCAGGCTGGCAGGCAGAAGTGGTTAGGGGAAATCAGGCAGGCAGGCAGGCAAGCAGTTGGGAGCCAGCAGTCCTGGATTGTGAGAGGGATGTCTGACTGTTCGTTTAGGCCCGATCCTGGTGGGACATCCCTCGAGGGGTCCCAGATTGGAGAGGGTGCAGGCTGGGCTGAGGGAAACATCTCCCCATGCATGAATTTCATGTACTAGGCCTCTAGTCCTATATAATAAAAGGGTAATATGCAAATCGACCAAACAGAATGACCAGTCACTATGACATGCACTGACCACCAGGGGGCAGATGCTCAATGCAGGAGCTGCCCCCTGGTGGTCAGCCAGAAGCCAGGCTGACTGCTGGTAAGCGCAGTTGCAGAGGCGAGAGCCTGTCCCGCCTCCGCAGCAGCACTAAGGATGTCTGACTGCAGTGTAGGCCCACTCTCCGCAGGGAGCAGGCCTAAGCCATCAGTTGGACATCCCCTGAGGGCTCCTGGACTGCTAAAGGGCACAAGCCGGGCTGAGGGACCCCCTCCCCCCCCCCCCCCCCAGTGCAGGAATGTCATGAACCGGGCCTCTAGTTAACTAATGAAAACCCAGAGCATGTTTGCTTTGTTCATTGTAACTAAAGGCGGATGTGTTATTTTTTATTGTTCTAAAGCAAATTTTCTTGTTGCTCCTGAACTTGAGTACTTCCTGTTCCCTGGGAGCAGTCCTGACTCTCAGATGAGTGATGGCAAGGGAAACCGCCGGGTGGGGGTGGGGTGGGAGGAGTGTGGTGGAAGATTTGTTTGAGGACACATCCTGTCACCTGCACTAAGAGGATCCAGACATTGCAACAAGGCTATGGAAAATGCCTGAGCAACTCTTGCTTCTGAAACACAAGGAGACAGAGCAGCATCTAAGCAGCTCAGTCACGTCCATGCTCCTGCCCCCGAATGTGCCGTCTGGCAGCAAGTGACTGAAAGAGACGGCCAAGGGCACATGCTAATTTTCCAATCAATGGGTCAGTCTCATCCACACACCACAAGACCCAGAGCTGTGTTTACTGAATTAAAATCTCTGCCTGACCATAAACTAATGAACAATAAGTTTTCTCCTTCCCTCCCATCTTTCAACATTTTTATTCTGTTTCCTGGGAGGCAAGGAGAAACCTCTTTTGTCATTCACCACCCTTCCCTTTCTTTTTAGTAATTCTCATCATACAGTAGATTAGTCTTGCCGAATGGTCAAATAAAAGCATAGGCCACAGCTGTTTGCCTTGAAGATTAGAATTCAGCTTCAGGTAAGTCGTGCAATTTCACTAAAGACCCTGGAGCTTTGTGGGGTGGGAGTAACGGTTGCCTAGCACTGTTTGACCTCTTGGGGGAGTTCTAGGTTTTAAATGAACTGAGCCATAGCCTGTTAGGGTGTTTCAGGCTTTGTAGAGATTACTTCCTGGACAGTTTTTTCTCTCTGCATTTACTTAGGCTTCTGGATTTGGGGGAGACCATCACCCTCCTTCACTAAAGGCTGTGGAACTGCCTGCCATGTTTTACTTTGGGGCTGGTAGTGTGCTGGCTTTTCAGTGTTTGCACAGTGGGTTGACCAGCAGGTCTCGGTGGCGGAAAGGAGTCAGGATATAGCTGCCCTGTTGCACAAGTGGAGACTCATCTCAAATAGGGCTCATCTCTCCACCACTGCAGTCTTTCAAGGTGGGCTTATCTCTCCTTTTCTCCATCTGTTTCCTCAACAATGGAGGGGAAAGGCTTCCTTCCCACGGTGGGCGGTCTCCAGTGCCTCACCATTTCTTGTTTGTCCTTTGAACAGGCCCATACCTCTATACATTGTCCCTACAACTTGCAATTTAAACCACTGGGGATGAGTTCTTTTTCCCTGGCACAACCCTAACTGAGACAGATACTAAATTCCTTAATATATTATCTTGTTCTATCTTACATAGAGTATACTCAAAATCCAGTAAATATATAGTGAGTGTCATTTATAGGTCAGAGAGTGAGCCTAGCACTGGGAGATGCCATAATAAGCCAAGCATATGCCATCTTTGGCCTCATGGGCTATGGCCTAAGGGTAATATCAGTAGTGTGGTGCCACTATGGTCCGCACTTTGCACATAAGAAAACAAAGGCTTAGGAAGTTGACTAACTTGTCCAAGGTCACGCAAATCACATTCCTCAGCCTATAAATTCATGCTCTGGCCTGCTTCTCTGAGGGCAATGCTTCCTTTTACCTCTTGGGGGTCTGTATTTCCCTGAGCTCTAAGATGGCCATCGATCTCTGCACTATATTTCCAACTCAGAATAAGCTGATGAAAAGTATCCCCTCCCTTGTTACCTATTTTCTCTTTCCCTTTTATCATTAAAAAAATAGATTTCTTCTTTTCCTCTAGTTCCCTTTCTACCCAACACAAACACATGCAAATATGCTTTGTCCTTTCTCTAATTTTTACACATTTGGTTGGAATATGTGCATCGGAGAGAGATTGTGTATGAAGGTGTGTGTGTGTGTGTGTGTGTGTGTGTGTGTGTGTGTGTGAAAGAGAGAGAGAGAGAGAGAGAGAGAGAGAGAGAGAGAGAGATCAGCAAGTAAAGACACAATAATTCTCAACATACACACACACACACACATACATACATACATGGAATAGGAATACTACATGCTTTAAGTGGGAATTTAGTTCCAACACATACACAATTTATGCCATTATCACCTCCCCAGTGCTTTAATGCCCCCAACTCCTTTAAAAAACTTTCCATATTGTATTTTTGCTTTTTGTTTTTACTTCCTTATAAAAAGCAAGAAGTTTTACTGAGAAGAAATGATTACAAATCCCAAAAGGTTGGTGTTCTGTTCTGAGCTCCAAGATGTAAGGATTGAGTGGATTTCAAACTTGGCTAAATTTCTGGCTTGGCAAATGCTTCCATCCTTATTTATGACAGCTTGGAAACTTCCATTTTCCAGGGCTTATAAATGAGGCTGCTGATTTGGTCTCCCTTTTCTATTTTGCTGTGAATTATGAAATAACCAGCCTGAAGGCTTCTTTTAGACATTAACCCTCTTAACAGAATGTGTGTGTGTGTGTGTGTGTGTGTGTGTGTTCTTTCTTTTCTTGGTTATGAGGCATCGTTTACATATTTTACACAGGCAATGTACTTCCCTTTTTCTGTGTTTCCACAAAATGACACTAGAAGGTGTTGAGGTTTGGGGTGTTGAGAATTATAACTGTATGGTCTTCATTGTAGTCACACAGGACTGTACATCTCATCCTCGAAGGGCAATTAACAGTTGGGATTCTGGAGCAAGTCAGGTAAATAGAAAGTCTCAGCGTTTTCCCAGAGGTTATGAATAGGTCCTGTGTCAGGGGCTATCCATGCTCATTTTGTTTTAGTAGAAAATGGTCAAAAAAATGGAAGAACTCTGAGAAGTTTTCTCCTTCTTCCTACCTCCTTTCCCCTCCTTCTCCCCCACCTTTTTCTTAACTTATACCCAATTTTTTGAAGCTCACTTAAGTTCTCTTCATAAGTGCTTTTTTCTTTGGATTCATGTAAACCACAGCAAAGTTGGTTAGTGGGGAGGGTAGGCAGGTTTTGCTGAGTATAGGCAGTAGGAATTTTCAAATGCAGATTGTGTCCTCTGAGAAGCAGGTGCCTAGACAGGATTAAAGCTGCAAGGATTTTAATCAGGAGAAACTCTCATGTGAGAGGAAATGCAGAAGGAGCCAGAGAGGGATGTGAAAGCATAGACAGTACTCAAGTCTGACCTTGGTGATGAGAGGATGGGAAGGTTAGGATAAGAATCCTAGACCATTCACTCTAAGGAAGTATGGGCAAGGCTGCTGGGGGAGTCTTTGAGCCAAAGTCAGCCACCGATCAGCCAAGAGTTCCTTGTCTCCGAGGATGGTTATGCCTTATATTCCAACTACTCCTGGCACTGGTTCTAGAGCAGTCATGGGAAGCATGGACTCACTGCAAATGAGCGATGGATTTGAGAGCACAGGTGGGTTTCAGGATGTAGCCGGGACCCTTGGTCAGTTATGCTCCCTGAAGGTGACGTCTGCGGGGTGCTCTCGGACAAGAGGAGCTGTCTTATCCACTTAACCGATGTACTGGTTAATGACCGCTCCCATCTCTCTTCAACATACGGACCCATTTGATAGTGACCTGAGCACTCCTGGATGGACGGCTGGGTTCCACTGTTCAAGGGAACTTCTGCTTCTTTAATGACCTACTATCAGTGGCATTGGTTAGAGGGGCTGCAACTATAATCACTCTTAAAAAAAATAAAAGAAGAACACAGGCTAGGCAAGTCAACATTTTGAAATGTTTAAAATGTCATTTTTGAGCTGCAGCCATCCTTTTATTTATGGCAACATAAAACAACATCTGAAACTCAGACCTGTTTTTGTTTTTCTCGCCTGCATACTCAAACCACAAGTGATTTTATTTCATTTCATTACGTGTTCCCTGTCAAACAAACTTCCTATCACGGCAGCGCCTGTCATTGATTCATCTTCTCTCAGAAGAGTGTTTGTGGAAGCGTACACCAGCACCTTGCCAGGCGCAAGGAAAGACCTGGATAGGGGCAGCGGGGCAGCCTCTTCCACAATTACTCATCCCTGCTCTCCAGCAGCCCCCGAGTTCGGTTGTTTTCAAGAAAAATGATGCCTGATTCGGATTCAACAGACCTTATCGAGGACTTTCAGTGTGCTAGACTGTAGGTTGCCAAGTCCAGTGATACAGATGTGAGTGAGGAGCTGAGCTGGTGGGGACTGGCCCCAGGCCCGCAGTATTGCCACGCAAGGACGGCGAAGGCTCAGGGTAGCCAGATCATCTGGTTTTTCAAGACACGGGGAGATCTGGGTTTTTGTGTGAAATTTCCCAGTTTGTAAAGGTTGGCAAGTCCCTTCACATTTTTTAAACTCTCTGTGAGCCAACGAAAACATGTCTTTTTGCCAAATTTTGCCTGTTGTGACCCTCGTGCTGAAGAGTCAGCTCGCTGCTTTAAGATCTGATTCTTCCACCACAGCTTTGCGCAGACAGCGGTCTTTGTGGGGCCTCCTGGCAGCAGATGCTGTGATGAGGACTCACATATGAGTGATTTATTAAGGGTGTGCTCCAGGGCAGCCTGAAGGGACTGGGGGAGGCAGAACAGGGAAGGGGGAGCTAACAGGAAAATAGTTTCAGATATAGCTGCCTGCTGGAGGGGGAACTCTGGAGCGGAAGTTGCTCCCTACAGATTTGGGTGTAGGCCTTTCATATTTGTGCAACCGCTAGTCACTGGCTAAGGGTCTCAATACACAAAAGTGAGCTTCTATAGCTCAAGGGCAGACCTCCAGGGAAGAGAAACACAGATGCTGGCTGCTGCATGGCTGGCACACAACTGCAGCCACAGTGGATCCAGGGGACCCCAATACGACCCACTCCCAGAGATCTGTGACTTTCCCAAGTCTACAGCTAATAAGAACCACAGGTCAAGGCAGCATTTGGACCCTGATCTTCTGACTCCAGTCCAGTTCAGGGCTTGTTGACACTCTTTGCAGCTGTTTCTTAATGAGATCAGTGTGCGAATTCAGATGATCTTAAACCCTGATTGGTATGTCAATCTCAGGCTCTTAAATGATCTCCTCTTTTAGGATTGCATGGAGAGAGGACTACTTGGCTCTTCAGAAGGCAGGAGCAGGTTGATAGGAATCCAGAGGTACTCTGGAATTGGAAACACTAGACCAAGCATGTCAAACTCAAAGGCTAACATGGGCCAAATAAACAAGGTTTAAGTTTCTGTGGGCCACAAAAAAAACAAAAGCTTCAATTTTCATAGAAACGTAGGTTTATTTCAATAGAGACAGGCTGAATACAAAGGGCTGAAATAAATAAGTAATCATTAACATAAAATAATAGAACATTTTAATAAAAAATAATTTTTTTTCTTGGACATTAACTTACCAGACACTGAATAACTGCACACAATTAATAAGCATAACACAAATAAACCTATTTTTCTTGTTCTCTGAAAGCAAAAAAGCAAAGTATTTCCTGTTGTGCACACCAAACAAGTCAGTGCAAGACCTAACGATGTGGCTATCAGCTGCTAAAATATTCGCTGCTAGTATTAGTGGAGAGAAATGGTGTGCCTGCGCGTAAGGAGCGTAAGGGAAATGAATGCAACATGATTATAGTAATCAGTCATTAGCGAACATTGTAGTCCGTTATTAATACTTATATATAACAGGATATTGTAAAAATTAAGTTATGAAAATTTTATTAAAATGTTTCTTACACACCGTTATATTGGCTGGGCCACAAAAATATTCATTGTGGGCCACATGTGGCCTGCGGGCTGTGAGTTTGACATGCTTGTTCTAGATAGCCCCGAATGGGCTCCCAGGAGCCTGCAGTGGCTCCCAGCTCTAACGTCTCACTAAGTTTGGTGATTTCATATCTGAGATGTGGGCAGTGTTTGGGGTACTCTGTACCCTAGTGCTGAATTTTGGGCCTATGAGGCATGTCTATCTTGATGCTTTTGAGGTGGACTTTTCTGAGAAATAGTGGTTTATATAATCTGCATAACATATTTAATTTTAAGATACACTAAACTCCAACCAGTTCCCCTTGAAGGAAGTCCATTAGAGGCAGGGAGAGAAAGCAGAAGCTGCCTTACCATCTATTCACCAGACATCTCTGGAGCTTGAGGGTCATGGAGACAAAATCCGATCAGTTTTTTTTTATTACACTGAATCTATCATGTCTGCCCACTTGGCCCTGGGCCTGTGCCTTCTGCTGTGGTAAATGCCTTGCCCATCCTTCCAAACCTCTGCGTTGGCCAGGACAGCTTCCTTGCCCTCATCTTGCCGTCCTGAAATCAGACTATGTCTTGCTCCCCTCTGCCTTCCTCCGGGCCCTCCATATTTGAGAGGGGCAGACTGGTCTTCTCTCTTCTTCTTACCATGATTCCATTCTTGAGTCAAAAATGGATGTGAGCTAGTCAGTCCTGTACTCATACACCTCTGGCATCTCACACGGCAAAGTAGATCAAGTCCAAACTCCTCAAAAGGTCATTCAAATTCCAGAGCATCATCCCCCCCAGCCTGGCTTTTCAGCCATGCCTTCCCCATCCACCACTTCTGTTCCTCTTTCCCACTCAACCCACCTGGCTTGACCTTTTCTCTCCCACTACCTTGTTCATTCATCTATCAGAGTCCTGTCACTTTTGATTGGGTAACCTTGGACTTGGCCCTTTGGGGGGTATGGCAAGACAGTGGGATAGCATGTGACATGTTGTAGGTTCCCAGTAAATGATAGCATTGTTGCGACGATTAGCATTACCATCATCCCTTTTTAAAGCCCAGCTTCATTCCTCCTAGCAGAATCCCCAGAATTGTTCACACAGAAATGACACCTTTTTTTTCTATATTCTGTATTAGTGTCGTGACATATTTGATCATCTAGCAGGAGAGCCTGGGTCCCCTATTGCTGCATTAAATTTAATTATTCCAAAGCACCGGACCACATCCCACTCCTACTAGAGATATTTACTGTGCTTCCAAGGAAACAAATGAAGAACATGTACTACTCAGCTGAGTTCATGTTTTCTGAGATGTAAGAATGTTTCTGGATACTACTGTGTGGGACCTTTGAAAGGCTTGATCAGAATAGGGAGCCTTGGAGGTAAGGGAGGTCAGTAAAAGTTTAGGGTGCAGCCTGGTTCCCCTATGACAGTTCAGGCTAAGTTTTTGCAGGGGTGGGGGACTTCTTTAGCATGTGAACCAAGAATATTTTGATGTATTAGTTTCCTAGGGCTGCTGTAACAAATGACCACAAACTTGGTGGTTAAAACAACAATTGTGAAGCCCTGAAGTATGAAATTAAGGTGTTGGCAGAGTTGGTTCCTTCTGGAGGATGTGAAGGAAAATCTGTTCCATGCCCTTCTCCTAGCTTCTGGTGGCTGTAAGCAATCCTTGGTGTTTCTTGGCTTGTAGATACATCACTTGATCTCTGCTTGTCTTCACATTACTTCTTCTCTGTCTGTGTCCTCTCCTCCTCTTATGAGAACAATTGTCATTGGATTTAGGGCTCAACTCTAAATCCAGGATGATCTCATTTTGAGATCTTTAAAGACTTGAGATCTGCAAAGCTGTTTTTTATTGTTGTGTTGTTTTTCCAAATAAGATCACCTTCACTGGTTCTAGAGGTTAGAATTAGAAATATCTTTTTTTGGAGGCCACTATTGAACCCACTACACTTGAGAATAGAGTTTATCTGAGAGGTTGGTAGCATAAAAAGAAGGCACAGGGTGTAGGTGCCAAGAAGATCTAAGTTCAAATCCTTGTTTTGCCCATGCTGTGGACCTATTCCTTAATCCCTCTAAATCTCCGTTTTCTATAAAATAAGGTTAAAAGTTAAGAATGTATATATCCGTCACATAGCAGATTCACAGTAAAGTTATTGTCTATAGTGATTCCCACTACTCATTTATTCATTAAATCAAAATTTAAATCTCTGGACATCAAGGTGAAAGAAACATATCACATGGCCCTTAGTCATAGTAGCACTTTGAAGAGGACCAGTGTTTATTGAATGAATGAACACATGAGCAGATCTGAAGCCTATTAGAAGTACTTGCTCTGCTCAAGCACCAGAAGAGGCTCTGGCAAGTACAGCTATCCCCCGAAAAAAAGTGTGCTTTCAGCCACTTGGCTTTCATGACAGACCTACATTAGCACCTGTTTTCACTGACCAAAAGAAATTTCCACAGGATTTTTGCTTTTATGAGAAAAGGTGAAAAGTGAAAACATGATCCACGCTTGCAGAGAGCCATTATAGAGGCAGCGTGCATCCTAAGCACTGAGAGTGGCACTGCCCTTAGTGTGCACCAGTGTTATTTTAGGTTTTATGCATTATTGGGTATGATTTGGTGGGTTATTTTTTGGGTCTGGGGATGCTCAAAATTGTTCCATATAAATTAATGGTAATTGCTTCTTTGATTTACGCCATCTTGGTTTACGAGAGGTTCCCTAGGAACGCTCTACTTTCGGTTAGTACGGGAAACCTCTACATTTATATAGCTTTCTGAACTCTGATGCCAAACCCTAAAGTAAGCTCACTTTTGGCTCTTTAAAAAAAAAAACAACAAAAAAAAACACACCCTTAAAGAATATTATTGCATTGTCATTTTACTTCAACGGCCCACATATGTGGCCATTAGAGTGAGTTTTATGGGGAATTTATATCAAGGTGCATCGTGGTGTCCCAACCAAAGAAAAACTTATCGCACTGAGCAAAGTGGAAACCTCAAATGCATGTAGGGGCCAGGCAGTCTGGGTGGGGTAGTCCCCCCTGGAGAGTGTTTGTCTTATTTAGAGAGGGCAGCTCCCTCTAATTCATTCACCCAACCATTTATCTTGTACTTTGTTCTTGGTGGGTGCTGAGCCCACAGGGTAGAAAAAGGATAACTTTGGGTTCTCATGAAGCTCCTGTTCTGTGAACCCAGCTCCAATGCCACATGGAGCTGCCAAAGTATCTCTTTTTTAAAGAGAGGGAGCCAGAATTGTATGTGCAACCTCCTGATTTTTATATGTTGGCAAACACTGTACATTTTTAAAGAACACTATACAGGCCAGACAGAACTTGCCTCTTGATTTAGCGTGCAGGTCATTTGTGATCCTTGGAGTGGAAACTCATGGCCTTTATCTTAAGAAGCATTTTCCCAATGTCTGATTTTAAGCTAATTCTCATTTTTCTTGATCTCATTGGAAGTTGCTAATGGTCATGGCTTATTGTCTGTGTCCTCCCAGATTGAATGATTCTTTGGTGTCCCATCCATGCATCTAAGGTGAACTGTTCTCCATCTATCAGCATTTCCTTTCTAATTCCATCTCCAAATCTTTGGTTACTTTTCCGTATTCTCTCATACTTCCAAAAAGACTCTAAGTACTGTCATCAGCATTTCTTCTCTTGATGGTCAGAATCTAACCCCAACTCTTAAATAAACTGCTTACAGATAAGTCTGCTTTTAAGCCTCCCTTTCTGACTTTGCCATCCAATTTTCACAGCCTCTGAGTTGCACTGACTCCCAACCTTAGGTGTAATATTAATTTCTCTCAGGGGGGCATGGGTTTAATAGATTTTTTTAATTAACATTTTGTAAAATTGGAGCTGTCATACTTTATGGCAGACTGATACAAATGTCTGTAATTATATTTTTGGCACTATATCTTGGGAATCATGTAGAAATGTTTATTTTAACCCCTTCCTAAAACGTTTTGATTTATGGAAAGGCCTCTTTATGTACACCTCTAGCAGGCCCAGTTGTCATGACAACCCAGAATATCATTTGTCAAAGAGCTATAACTTCATTCTATGTTGAAGCTAAAAATTTATCTTTCAGGATTTATCCTTGTGACAGGGAAATTTTGCATTTTCTTGGATCTAATTTTTCTCCCTAATTCTGCTTGTTGTTATGGAGATTTAGGGTTCTGGGGAAGATTTCCTAGAGTAAAACAAACCTACACCTTCCACCTCACCTCTCCAAACATATGAATTCTCTTATCAGGTTTCTAAAAAGTGGAATTATCCCCCTTGTGTTTCTAACTCAATATGATTTTTCTTTCTTTAAAAAATTGGAATAAAATTTTTTAATTGATTTTTTGTTAGTAAGGTTTTAAGGAAGGGAAGAAAGACAATGTCTATTGATCTCTTTTACAAGCTGAAGAAGACCAAGATATTTAGTTATCATATTTACTTGTGTGATCTGTGGTTCAGAATGCAAACTCACTAGGAACCAGACAAATATATCAATTAGTACAGTAGGATCCTGGGGACACACCGTGTCTAAAGGGGATTATTTCTTTGTTTCTGTTGACATACAATGGACCATTTTGTAGGGTTGCCTGTTTAATTTTAGTTTTTAAAGAGAAGTCAGAAATCAGTATTTTTATGTGAAATTTTCTGATTTTAAAATGTTGGCACGTCATTAAAAAATAACAACAACAATGTAATAGTCAAAGCACATCTGAGAGCCAGTTCACTCCATGGACTCCCAGACATGATTTCTGCCCCAGGTGCATGCCATGCTACCCAACAGTTTAGCGTGTCCTTGTTTCCTCTATACTGAACAACTAAACCAATTTTGCTCAGTTCTTCTCGGGATTTGATTTGTTAGATAATCTTTCTGTTGGCCTCACTGGAAGTGGTATTCTGCTCACTCACTCACATGTTGGGTAGCTTTTGAGCTCTGGACCAAGTATGAGAGGAAGCTGTGATGGAGGGCTCATCTCAAAGACCCACACACATTCCCCTCTGTCAGTTCAAGATCGATAGTGGGGTCCAATGCCTTCTGGGATTGTTCACAGATTTATGATGCTCTCTTGTTGCCTTTGATGGATGGGGCAGTTTAATTCTCTTCACTAAGCTCCATATTTTTCTTTTTTATTGGAAACTCCTAGATGGCCTTTGCCTTTTCACAAAGATAGCAAGGCATTTTATTCCTCATTGTGTTTTGTTTCTCATCTATCTGTGGACAAAAACACTAGTATTTCATGAGAATATGCTACCAAAAAAACATCTAAGGGCAAAGCTGCCCTGTAGCTGTCACTGATAGAGAATAGGAGTGTATAAGGGACATCACCCACAGTAGTCACTCATCACCAAACCTGCTTGCAATGAGACTTAAGACATTATGGAATTTATGTGAATTATGCTGAATATGGAAACACACAGTGGCTCTGGCAATAGAAACAGGTTACAGGAGAGCTTCATGCCATTCAGACTCTGTTGTCATCTGGTCTTTTCCAGCTTCCCCCTCACCCACCTCAGCTGGCTTTCACACTCTCCAGGCTCAAACCTCACCAATAGCCACTGCCAGTTTCCAGTTACCTTCACACTCTGTGTATACGACCTCATCTCATCTAAACCCAGTCAGGGTTTTATGGAGTCTTTATGAATGTTAATTAGCTCTGCCCACCTGTTAAGCCTTCTAGGACTCCAAGAGCCCACCAATTAAAGGTAACAAGAAGGATAACAGTAATATGAGGTACAAAACATTACTCATACTCAGGATCACCCTCATGGGAGTGGGCCTGCGCCTTCACACAGGGTCTCCTGTAGAAGGTTTTTTGGTTTAATGCTCTACTGTTAACATTTTGGATTTCTTAAAAATTTATGAACAAGAAGTTCACATTTCATTTAGCACTGAACACCGCGAATTATGTAGCCAGTCCAGCTCATACTACAAAACAGGCAAAATAGACTAAAAGTAGTGGCCTCGCCCAGGCAATAATCAACATTCCTTGTAGTGGGTATGGCCTTGCTCTTCTCTCTTGGGCGAGTGGTATTTCTTTGGCAGGGAAAACCCATAACAACTGCTTTGCATTCCTTTCCACTCTTCTAGGCATGCCTGTCTTAAGAAAGACTTCCACAATTCAAACCCAGACATTTTATCTTGGAGCTTGTATTCACCTACGTGTCTTTTCAAGTGTAGCTATCTTTTAGAGTGGCATTTAGTAGCTATCAGGATTCATCAATCGCAATTATTGAGCACCTAACCGTACGTGAGTCACTTTCCCTCTCTTGTCCCATCATCATTGTCAATCATCACCTATATGTATTCACTGCTCATCTGTGCCTGACCCTGGTCTACAAGGTGGGGTGTGCTAAGCTATTTTCTGTTGGTGAAACTAGGCTGACTCCGAAAGACAGCCATCCTGCCTTTGGAAGAGTAAATTTCTCCACATCAAAGGAGGGTGTGTCCATCAGGTGCCAGAAACATGGGATAATTTTTCTGGCATTTGCACTATGAGAGTCAGACAGAGATAAGCACAAACCTACGAAAATCCAAAGATGACACATTGGGTTGGCTGAAAATCAAAGGTTCGCCTTTGTAAGCATCTGTTGTGAAACCGTGCAAAGCATTGCCCTCGATATCAATGCTGAAAACAGCCATGTGGACACTGGCCACATAAAGCTGACCCAGGGTTGCTGGCGCATGTGAAAGTATTCTGAAATCATGGATGTGAGAGTACTTTTAAAAGAGAAATGTGTGAATTTAATGTAAGATGTTATTCTTATTCATGACCTATAGAGCTTGCTTGAGGCACTTTCGGCATATCCCCCTTTAATGCCAGCAAATCCTAATCTCACATGAAACTCAAAACAATTGACAAGATGAAACAGCTCCAGAAACATAAGGAGGCCCTTGTGGTTAAAGTGTAAGACAGGATTTAATGGCTCATGCTTTGTTCCAAGGCAGAACACTGGATTGCATTGCATGTTGGGGCTTTTTTTTTTTTTTCTTTTTTTTTGAGAGAAACAGAGTTCCTTACTGTTTGAGCAAATGCCTAGTTCTGTTCTTTGCCCAAACATTTTGAGTCAGCCTTATGGTAGAAGTAAAATTGTTAAAATGTGTTGAGGTATTTTGAACGTTTTATTTAAAAAATCAACTACTTTTCAGGTATTTAAGGCCAAACACATTGATAAGAGGCAGAAAATTGCCTCTAGGTATACAGAAATGCAAGTCAAGGACAAACCTGTCTGTCTGCCCAGCAATCAGTTAGAAAGTGGTGGCTACATTGATGTTTTCATCTGAGGAAAGTAGCCCTGCAGGGAACTGAAATATCTTGGATTGAGGAAGATTCTCTTGGATTGAATTAATTTCAGCAAAAATGATCATCAAGAACCCACTTGGGAGCATGTGAGTTACTGTGGGAGAGAAGACAATGCCTTCAAGGGACTTGCATTCTAATTGAGAGAACAAGTTGATCACATTCAATAAATACTTAAGGAAATAAGGGTAGTAATAAGAAATGTTAGCTGTCATTATATAAGCAGTGGTTCTCAACCTTCTGGCCCTTTAAATACAGTTCCTCATGTTATGACCCAACCATAAAATTATTTTCGTTGCTACTTCACAACTGTAATTTTGCTACTGTTATGAATCATAATGTAAATATCTGATATGCAAGATGGTCTTAGGCGACCCCTGTGAAAGGGTTGTTAGACTGCCAAAGGGGTCGCGACCCACAGGTTGAGAACCGCTGGTATAGAGTGTTGGTTCCATGTCAGACAGAGAGACCTTCACACCAAAGCTTGCTAAGTAGGCACTGTTGTTCCTATTGCTATTCTGACTTTAGAGGAGAGGAAAGTGTTCATGAGAGAAGTGACCTGCCCAAGGCATCCTGGTTGGCAGATGATAGGCTGTTGATTCCACTCAGGATGGCTGTGATGGCTATGAGCACACTGCAGTGTCAGCCTGCCTAGGGTCCAGGTCCTCAATCTGCCACTCACTGGCTGTGCGAACTCAAATGGTTCAACTTCTGTGTGTCTTCATTTCCTCAAGTATAAAGTGGGGATACCAATAAGCTCAAGATCTACTTATTGGATAGTTGAGAGGTGCATAAAGCATACTTAGAAACCGTACCTGGAACCTAACAGGCCCTCAGTGGATGTTAGCTAAACCTGAGGCATTGGAGGGAGACTTTGCAGCAAGGAATTTTGTCCAATGTAATGGAAAGGGTCTTTAGGCATAAAAAGATAAAACTTCAGATAACCTTTTATACAACCTAATAATGAAAGAATAACTCCAGGCACTATGATAAGCTAAGAATCCAGTGAACAAGACGAAGTCACAAAAGAAAATCTGGTTATCTCCATTTAGTTGATAAGATTAAATAATATAAAAATTACTAGTCCAAGAAGAGAAGAATACCTCCTTTGTATGACAAACAGACTTAATGGCTAGATTCAAAAGTTTTCCCATTACAATATGAAGCAACCCAATAATGCGTACCTCATCATTCAGATTTTATCATATTCTGGAAGTTATGGCTAATGAAATAAGACATGAAATGGATATAAGAGATTTATCTAAGGGAAAGTGAAAGATACATTTATAGATATTATGAGTGCTTAGTAAATGATGAATAACCAATTTCCAAACCCAGTAATGAATAGAAAGTTTCTATAATCTGGCTGGATATGCAACAGATTATTTAGTAGCTCACCATTATGTTAACAGTTATCTTAGAAAATAGATTGGTTAAAAAAAAATCATTCAGAATAGGAGAACAATAGCAATAGTATATCCAGACGAAAACAGGGGGCAGAGATTGGGAGGAAGCTCTGTGTACGAAGTTGATACTTTCCACATAAGTTATGACAGAAGAAAAAAACCCTAAACGCTTAATAATATTGGAATGATTACTTGAATGATGGTAACATTGAAGATGGTAGTAAAATACTATCTGACAGTGGAGTTTCGAATATTAAATTATACTCAGTATATATTCTAATGCATCATGACTCTAAACTTATTTTTTACATAGAGAAAAAATAGATGAAAGATCAGAACGTTAATAATTATGGGATGTAGAGGTGATTTTTTAAATTTTTTAGATGTTATGTATTTTTTCAAATTTTCTACAAAAAGGAAGCATGTGTTTTATAATGCCAAAAGTTATTCAACAGCTTTTAAGAAAAAAATAATAATACCAGAGGACTGAATTTACCTACCTAGTATTGCTTTTCTTTCCATAATATATATTATTTTGGGAACTTTTATTGCTGATATATAATTTAAAGTAAGATAAATAATGGTGTATTTACTCAAAATAGACAGTTCTAGTCTTTAAAATATGGAATAGCACCCTTTACCTTCTGCTTCATTGATTGAAAAGAATTGAAATTCTGCAAAGATGCCTTAGTTATTTTTTTCATGTTGTCTTGCTATAAGTCTTGGATTCAATTTCTAGAACAGAGGACATGCCAAGATGTATGAGAAGGGCCTGGAGAGTGAAACATCCATGTCATTAACTTCTTGAAAAATAAATGACCTCACTTCCCTTATTACTATAGTAATTAACCCACATTCATACTAATTCTGGCCATTGCTATGTATTATTTATTACTCTCCATTTGTGGTTTGGTGATCAACCTAGTGAGTATCTTTGTCAGATGATTGCTGTGTGTGACACCCTGAGGTAGCTCTCATCTGCTCTCCTAATAACCTCTCACCAGAAGAGTCAAAATATACTTTTCACAAACCTAACACAATAAAGACCACAGGGAAGCACACACTGTAACTTGACTTTTCATTGGCCTCTACTGTATCTTAGCCATTTGGGGAAAGATGTAATGTTGATGGATTTACATCAGAACCCCAGTTCTTGGCACAAAGCGTAGCACATAACAGTTGTTCACAAAATGTTTGTGGACTGGGTGGAAATGAGAATAAAATCTGGGGCTTCAAATTGTTCACCCTGTAGTCTTCTTTCACTGGAAATACCTTCACGCCAGCAGGATCTCAGCTCATTTGGACCTTCTTCTGAACGCGTGTACATCCTGGGGGTCCCTCATGCTCCATAAAGACCCAGAGCAGTGGCAGTTGCCTTCATTTGGTCAACATCGAATATTTATGGAGTGCCTGCTCCACGTTCAGCTCTGTGCTGAATTTGGCCAAGGGGTGGATTTTATGATGCGGAGCTGATTTCCGAGGCCCTCGCAGACACAGAGCACACTGCGCATTCTTCAGGCCAGGCCCGGGCTTGCCTGTGGGCTTTTCCGCTTTGCTGCCCAGGAGTTATGCCTCTGCCTTCCCCTAATCCCTGCAAACAGGCAGTGTGAGCGGGCTGCCAGCACATCAGCGTGTGTGCAAAATGCACACAAATGGCTGCTCTTTATTAGAGGTGTGGATGGAGGGCCTTGGGAAGCTCTGACACTGCAGGGTTTTGGGTTTCTTGGTTATTTTTTCTCCAGGCTCTACTTTCAGAAACATGATGTTATTAAGTGCTGCTGCTTTGCTGCCAAAGTCCCTCTGTCTCCCCTTCCCTCCTTAACCTCCCCTCTTTTCTTCTTAAAGGCCATAGAAATGAAATAAGATCTCCTTATTGATTATTCTCACTCAGTAGGGAGACTCCACAGTCTGTTCTCACTACATTTGGTCCTTTGTGAGAAACAGATGCATTGTTGTAGTCACACTCTCACGGGGACATTTTTTTCACCTTGTCATTAGCAACCTCTCCATGATCTTAAGAATCCCTCTTTTCCATCCTGTGTCCAGCTAGCACCCTGCTACTCTCATACCAAAAGTCCTTTGACCTTCCCAGACCACAAGCCTTAACCGCTTCTTTCTTCCTCCATCCCTTTCTTCCTTCCTTCTTCTTGGAGCGCATATATTCACTTCTTCTAGCTTTGAGTCCATGTTCACTGGCTATAACCACTGCCTTGCACATACAGCATCCTTGCCCTCTCTTGGGAAACAACCACCCTGGTAAGTCCAGTGCTCCCCCAGCCCAGCCAGCACTGCAAAGCACCCCCTCTCCCTCTCTCCTAGAGAAGGGCCCCATACCTTCCTTTCCCCATATCCCCCTACCTTCCCCTCCCCTTAGCACAGCGATTCTCAACCTGTGGGTCGCGACCCCTTTGGGGGTCGAACGACCCTTTCACAGGGGTCGCCTAAGACCATCGGAAAACACATGTTGAATATATAATTACATATTGTTTTTGTGATTAATCACTATGCTTTAATTATGTTCAATTTGTAACAATGAAAATACATCCTTCGTATAAGATATTTGCATTACGATTCATAACAGTAGCAAAATTACAGTTATGAAGTAGCAACGAAAATAATTTTATGGTTGGGACTCACCACAACATGAGGAACTGTATTAAAGGGTCGCGGCATTAGGAAGGTTGAGAACCACTGCATTAGCACACTCTTAGCGCCAGACCTTGCTTTCATGGCCCTAAAGAGAGCCCCACAGCCACCCCACTGCATGTCTCCAGCTGCTTGCAGTGCCATGGCTTTGTGTGCCCTCCTGGCACAGTTTCCCGGGACAGCCCCAACGTGTGCACTGAATTCCACTCCCTTTTACCTCATGAAGGACATCACCCCAGTAGTTCTCCCGTCTCCCCCCTGCAACATCACTTTTCCCTCTGGCTGGACCATTCTCATCAGCTTACAAATATGTTGCCATGCCTCACTTGTGAAAAACAGACTCCTCCTGCCCCCCTCCTGCCCCACCCACTGCGCTTTCTCTTCCCCTCCTACAGGGATCTCCTGGAAAGACCTATCTTCCTCTCTCAACTCCGCTCTCCCGCTTTCTCCTTAATTCCTTCAAATCAGCTTTCACTCGGAATGGAGCCCCAGAGGGCCCCCTTTCAAGGTCACCGTTGTTACATCCCATTGTCACTCTCAGTTCCTCCCCGCCTTCACCTGTCAGCAGCACCCGGCACAGCTTCCTGTATCTAATTCAGACACGTTCTTCCCTTGACCCCAGGACACCCCTCCTCTGTTTTCTGCCCACCTCAAAGGTGACATCTTTCATCTCCCCACTGTAACCATTGCTGAGTCCCCAGAAGTGTCTGAGCCTCTCTCCTCTCCAGCTGCACACACACTGTGGGGACTACCCAGTCTCATGGCTTTGCATTCATCTAAATGAGGGCTTTGCCTCAATCTCATCTCTGGCAGAAACCTGTCCCCTGAACTCCAGACTTCTATGGCCAACAACCAGCTCACCAGCTCCACTTGGATGCCTACTAGGCACCTCACATCTAGCGAGTCAGAACAGAGCTCTGGACTGTCCCCCAAGACGTGATCTTCCCAGGGTTTCACCCAGCTCAAAAATAGACACTCAGACCAAAATCTGTCAGTCCTCTCTTCACTCTCACCCCTTTTCAGCTCTGCCTTCAAAATATATCTAGAATCGTATTGCTTTGTTCCTTCTCCACAGCTACTAACTTGGTCCAAACTTCCCTGCTCTCTCTCCTGGGTTATCTGCCTGCGCTGGCCTCCTTGCTGCCCAGAGCCCACTCTGGGTACACTCTTTCCCCAAGGCCGTTGTGCTGGTGGTTCCCTCTTTCTGGAATGCTCTTCTCATCTCAGTTAGGTCCTTGTTCAACTATCACCTGCTCCCCAGAGGCTTTCCCTGAGCATTCACTGTATCTAACTGCAGTCCTTACTCCTACTGAATTGATCGTCCCTGTCTCTTTTCCCCGCCCTACTTCTTTTCAAAGCCCTGAGCATTCACACATGCTATATATATTTCCTGGTTACTGTTGATCATCAGTCTCTTCCACAAAATGTAAGCTGCATTGCAGTAGGAATTTTTATCCAATTTGTTCCCTTGTCTTAAGATTGTTTGTAAATATTGGTTGAGTAACTGAGTGAAAGCATGTATCCCAGGTTGAATCTCAGGACATCAAAGCCCAGGCCTATGTGATGGGAAGCATTCAACTGAAACGAAAAATCTTAGTGGCCCAGATGTTTCTATATAGGCAGATGCATTGCATCCCATTACAAAAACATTGAAGAAGTAGGCAGAATTATTCATCCTTTCCCCCAGAAATTTGATGACACAACCAATGTGGGTGACTCTGGAATCCCTCCTAATCCCCTGTTTTCATTTCCAGCCACCCTTGCATGCCGTGGCAGCTCTTAAGCACAATAAAGGGCTGGCTAATCGTAGTCTGGGTGTTGAGCATACTTTGGGATGCAAGACTGTTCCATGTGAAGAGGCCCTTGACCTCTTCAATCAACAGCAGTGGCCTCCTAGTCCATTCCCCCTTCTGATTCAAGCCTTGCCCTTCCGCACATAATTATCCCTATGATGCCAGGGTTATCTTCCTGAAACATATGTTTACATTGTCAGAGGGTAAACACTGATTTTAATACACGGTGTGTGAATGCCATCCTCTTTCTGGATGACCCAATAAAATCAGTTCTGAGCCCAAAGGAAGAGCCTTGGTTGAAGTTGTTGATTTGCCTCAGGAATATTCCTCCGCTCAGGGCCACCAGTATCTGACTGAGAGCCTGGGGCTGAGACCCTGGCTTTAGTTCTTTCTAGACCCCTGATTTCAGTGAAGATGGGGTTTTTCCTCTGTCTGCAAATTAGAACCTCACTCTGTTCACAGTCTCACACTATTACCTTGAAACACTGATTAGAACCCTCTGTTCTTCAGGCTCAATTTGGGGATAACTAGACCTTGCCGACCATCCAGGGGAATAGCTGGTGGCTGAGTTCTAGACCCAATACTAGAGCCAATACAAAGGCCTTATGAGATCTTAGCCTGTGAACATTTTCCAGAAGTTTATGAAAGACCAGGATTGTCTGGATGGGGAGAGGTAAGAGAGAGGGTGTGTACTGGATGACCTCCTATTCTATTCCTGTGATCCAGCCTTTTTGACTATTTTTTGACTGCACATTTACTTTGCTTCATTTCCTGCCTATACAGTGACCCAAAGATTACTGAATTCCTCTGCACCTTCGGGATGGGGATCGTAATACCTACAATGAAGTAATGGTCAGGATCTAATAATAAGATTCCTAGTATGTAGGAAGGACTCAGTAAATGCTAGTCCTACACACAACAGTGCACATAGTAGGTTTTTAATCTAATCATTTTAGATGATGGATTTGCAGTGTGTCTGCAATAGCTGAGCAGTTATTATGCCTGGAGGTGCTCAGGAAAGCTTGTGAAGTAGAGAAGGCCTTGCTCCTGTACCCACCCTCTCTCATAGCCTCCCCTCCCAGAGAAGGGTTCCTCAACCCCCTGGGGAAATCTCCTAGGCTTTAGGAATCTCCTGGTTCCTCCCTTTCCTTCATTTAAAGGTGGCTGTCTAGTTTCCTTCACTCCTCAGGGCCCCACTGACAGTTTGGCCCACTGCTCAGCGAAACAGTGCTCAGTCTCAATGGTTATGATGTTGGATGAGTTTTCTTTGCCAGAAATGGTTGCATTTTCCCCAGAGAGTTTTGGAGGCAGAGATCTCCAGTGGTTGGCCACAAGCAGCCTGGCCTCTCTGGAGCTGACCAACTCCAGGGGCACTGGTCAGGGTGCAGTAGTGCAGTGCTTTAGCACTGGGTGGGCCATTGCCAGGGCAATGGCTTTATGTTGGGCACTCAGTTGCTAGAGCATAAGATGAGAGGAAGAGACTGGAAGAGGAGAGTCCGAGAGGAAGTAGAGACCAAGGCCTAGAGGAGGACTTGGGGTTGTAAGTGATGTGGAGCCCTCAATTGATTTTAAGTAGTGATGGGGGGAAGAAGAGAATCAGAGCGGCATTTTGGAACGTTCTCTCCAGCTGCAGCATGGACTGTCGACCCGAGGAGGCCAAGAGGAAGGCTGGACGCTACAGTAGGCCAAGACAGCCGCTATCATGAGAGCTGCAGAGGCCGGTACCAGGGCAGGGGCCGTTGCCTTTTTAGCCAGCAGCAGTCTAGCCATAGATGATTCATTTCTGGGGAAAAGCAATGGGTTCTATGTTTACAAACGTAGCGCAGATTTCTCCTACATTCAGAACAAGTCAGAAAATGTTTGCAAAGCGGGTAGAATGGGTGAGCAGAGAATGAACCCCCTAACATTATCCTCTTATTACATTTCTTGATGCATCTGGGTAACTTGCTTAGGTTTCTTTTTCCCCTGCTTGTTTTCTAGAAACACCTGACATTCCTGAAGGGGAACTGAGAAAACCATTACTGTTAGAAGCTATAACGTGTTGCAGAATGTTAAGGAATGTGCTGTTGTTTGTTTCTGCCTACAACAAAAAGGGAAACCATCCTGAAAATGGTTCTTAAAATTTCTTGGGTTGCAGAAACCCAAGGAGGAATAATACTAATGGGAGGGGGGTTGTATCATTTCATACAAGTCTCAACTCAACTCAATTGCTAGATTTTTACTCCTGCCAACTTCCAAATTTGAGAATGCATGATTATGTAGAACCAAGCTTCCAAGCTCAAGGATTCTCAGTTAACAGTAATTCAGTCAGTTGAGTTAACTGTTAATCCTACCATGGCCGCTTACTCTTTAAAAGTACATTTTCTCATATTATAATAATTTCAGAAATGATCTGAGAAATTGGCCCTCATCAACAGACCTCATATATTTCTCTGTATCTGATGGATCGGATGCAGTTTTTCCAAGTAAAAGCTGTATTTCTAAATCATTTAAAAAGAAACAAGTGGAAATTTAATTTTAAGACAAACACTTTTTTCTTTTACAGTCAGTTTATTCTTCATGCTTCTTTATTTTCCCCACCAGCATCTTTCACTTTTGTGTTTTAAGAAAGGAATATTTTATTGCCCGAGTCTTCACAACATGGAGGCCTACAAGCAGTCATAAAGAGTGGGCTTAGATGATATATATTAAAAATGATAAATCATTTCCCAGTCTTCCATAATGTTTTATTTTCTCTGGATCCTTACCTCCTCTGACTCATGTACCTAGGCTGATTAATGCCTCATCTCCCCTGTTACACTTTAATCCAGGGCTTGTGTTTCATTTGCCTGTCAATAGCGATAGCCAATAAATTAACCATGCAGCCACACAAACCTTGCCATGCAGGCTGCTGCCAGCATCAACTGTCCATCAGAAAGCAGCAATTCTGAGCCTCCATTTATCTGATACCCTCATTACTCACATCCCATTCTGCAATTGGAGCTGCAAATGCTCATTTCTTCATAGGCATGGGCTGGGAAAATGAGAGAAGGCTAATTAATGCATTCAAGGGATC
Source organism: Myotis nattereri (assembly GCF_964212035.1). Taxonomy (NCBI): domain Eukaryota; kingdom Metazoa; phylum Chordata; class Mammalia; order Chiroptera; family Vespertilionidae; genus Myotis; species Myotis nattereri. The sequence goes on from NC_138087.1 coordinate 50,450,456, forward strand.
CTACTGAATCAGCAAGCCCCTTAAAGGAACAACAGATACAAACAGGCAGCTGCAGCTTGTTGGGATTCAAAACAACAACAAAAGGGCTAGTTAAATATTTGAATAGCTAAAGTATATGTCTATTCATTCCCATAGAAATTGCTAAAATAGGATGTCCTCCCATTTCCAGAGGAGTCAAAATCATTGAAATTTCAAAGTCTTTCATCCTGTCAAACACGCTTTTAAAGCACAGAACATTTACATCTTTATAACAGGCCAATTCAACAACAGTGGTAACAAAACTTGGGTGCATGGAAGGATTCCAGAATATGGTACCCATTCATTCCAGCCTCTGGTGATGCAGGACTGACTTATTGACAATTAGCCTACTATTGCCCCATGTATTAGTTTGGCATCTTGCAGTTGCAAATGTCTCTAACAATAAATATACCATCACGAAGTAAATGCCAAGCTCTGGATGTGACTTTATCAAAGGCTCACAAACTGTGGCCAGGATCCATCTTTGGCTCTTTCCCATTGGATTGCGTTGACTGGAGACAGAATTTCCTCTCATGGTTTCAGTAAAGATGACTTCCATCCACTCTTGATGCTGCATCCTTCCAGATGTCCATCCAGCAGGAAAGAGAACATCACTCCATCAACCTTTGTACACACATTCTAGGCTTGGTTTTCATCAGACTAACTTTAATCACATGCCAGTTCTTTAAGCCATTATTGTGGGCAGGGAATGGAATTATGCTGATATTTGTCGCCTGAGCCATTGGCTCCATCTTGAATCACATTGGCTGTCTGGGGTTGGGTGGATAACCAAATGAAAATCATTACCAGTTGAGGAGGAGGAAGTGGATACAGGCTGGCAATCCAAACAGCAATAACAACTAAAACAAACACAATAAAATAGTCTGCTTAGGCCACCATAACAAAATATTACAGGTTGGGTGGCTTAAACAACAGACATGCATTTTCCCACAATCCAGGAGCCTAGAAGTCCTAGAATCAAGGTGCACCCAATAAGTTTCCTGGTTAAGGGCCCTCTTCCTGGCTTGCAGACAGCCACCATTTTACTGTGTCTTCACATGGCCTTTTGTCTGTGGCAGAAACAGGAGAGAGAGAGAGAGAGAGAGAGAGAGAGAGAGAGAGAGAGAGAGAGAGACACTCTGGTATCTTTATTATAAGGATACCAGCCCTATAAGATTAGGACACACCCTCATTTAACCTTAAATACTCCTAGAGACCCAAATGCACCCACACTAGGAATTATGGCTCAACATATGAACTTGGGATGTATACAATTCAGTAAAGAATACACAAAAAATGATCATCCCCAACTATGCATCTCTAATTATTCTTGTTTTGCATGGGCTTTTTAGATATCAAGAGTATGTTGTTTTTATGGTTTTATAGTTTGGGAGTAAATGTGTTTCAGTAGCTTCTAATGTGCACTGTGAAGAACACCCAGCCAGCCATCCAATTATGTTGCATCTACTTAATGACCATGAATTTAGGGACAAAGAAAGTTTCTGGAAAATAACATTTAGTTATGATTCTAGAACTAGGAAAAATTTTGAGAATCACCAGAGAAGAAACTGTGCATTTTTGGAACTCATCTTTTGGAAATGTCTTTAGTGAAAAGTTATGAGAGCCACAAAAAAGGGAGAGGCCTGAGACTATAGAATCAGATCCCCTGACATTTTGAATAATGGTGATGTGGCCCAGCTTACTGACCCACATATTTCATTTGACCTGGCTCCAAATGATCTTTGACTATTAAAAAATCAAATTTCCCCCAAATCATGAAGATTTGCATAGTTGACAGACTCTACTACATTAATTAAAGATGATTCCCTCAGAGGAGCTCTGAAAGTATGACAAACAGGGGTTGTATCCTTGAAACAGATACAACAGAAGGCATGGCCTTCTAAGGGTATTGCTTGCAAAGTCACATCTCTTATTTCTTAACATGTTACAATGAGTTTTTAAAAATTTTGTACATTTATTGTTAACATTAATTTATTATGTATGTATGTACACATCTGTGCATGCTTTAGGGAGTACACATGTGGGTATGTACTCTCTTAACCATGCATATTGAGCCTTTCTATAAAATAAAAGTCACATATTTTCATAGATAAGACTGTCTTTTAATAAGATCTACTTGGAAGTTCACTGTTGTATCAGTCAGAATAGGCTAGGCTATGTTGTAGAAACAAATAACCCTTAGAACAGAAAAGATTATTTCTCTTCATGCTATATGTATAACACAGATTGACAGGGTACTTTTTTTCACCTTAGCCCTTCAGGAACCCAGAACTTTATGATAGTACCATCTGAACATGAGGCTGCATGGTTCTCTGTGGCAGGATGAAGAGGAAGTAGAATACCCAGTTTAAATTAAATGTGATTATTACATCTTCTGCCTAGGAGTGGCACATGGCATTTCTGCTCCCTTTTCATAGGCAAAAGCAAGCAACATGGATTGATGGTGGTAACGGGGGTAGAGTGGGATGGGTCCAAGCCACTGCTGGGCCAGGAAGGGGAAGAGAGCAGTATAATGCTTAACACAACCATGGACCTATGTTATACCAAATTTCACTCTTGATCGAAGAAGGCCAAGATGAAAAGTTGGAATTCATGCATTTTCTTACTCAATAATCTTTATTGAGCGCCTTAAATGCACCAGACCCTGTACTCAGTCTAGAAGTACAGTGGGGAGACCAGCTGGAAATATTTGTTACTCATAAAGAACTTGAGGGGAAGCTACAACAAGTAAGTAGATAATTAATATTCAGAGTGAGACAAGCTATGATGGGAAAAGAAAGTGTGCCTTGGAAATACAGAGAACAGTAGTCAACAGCAATGAATATTGCTACTGCTGTTGTCTATCTGTGTTTTACAACTCTGTTTCTACTATTTTTTGTGGGTGTCTCATGCCCTAAATTTAAATTCCTCTAATTGGACCTAATCTGGAATTGAGATATTTGTTGAGTTCCTACCATGTGAAAAGCACCATGCTTGACACTGTTGTAAGTGTTCTGAAGCTTATGGAAAAGGGTGAAGAATTTCAAGTCTAATAGGAGAAATAAGATTATGTAAGTAATTAACACAGTGAAGAACGTAGTATTTACCATGAGAGATAAACAACACAAATGTCAATTTATGATTGGGAAATAAAGAAATGCTTCATGATGGAGTGACTTTTAAACTGGATTTAGTTGAACAAATGGAGTTCAATGATCAAAGATGGAACTTTAAGGTTACATTTCAGGTAGAGAAAAACAGAGGTGCAAACACAAAATTTGGAAGCTCCATATAGACAGGGGCTGTGATCATTTTATTCTATTCTTTATTATACCTAGAATTTATCACATTGTCTAGTATCAGGTGAATGAATTAACAACTAAATAGGAAAATTCAAGGCATTTTTTATTTAAGGACTGCAAACTAACAGTTTCCTGGGATCTGGTGTATTTTAAGGGGAAATCATAGATGATAAAGCTGGGGTCAGGTCAAGGTTTTTAATGTCATTGAGTATTTGGTACTTTATTATCTCCTTACCCCCATGTTTATATAACACCAGAGCATTTACAGAAGTCTCACACAAACATCAGCTCACGATCTTAAACAGCACCATCAGGTGGCCAGGGAAGTAATTATTGCTCTGAGGGGAGACTCAGAGAGACCAAGTCACTGTGGGGCTGTCAGGAAATGGTGGGTCCAAAACTGAAATCTAAAGCTTAGCATCCAAATCTCGTTTCTGTCACTTCGCACTGCATTTCCCTCTGTTTGGGGGCAAGAATAGCGCTATTCGGTGTTTGGGAGCAACAGGAGTGACAATCAGAGCTGTTTCTTGTGAGATACAAATGGTAAACTGAGAAAGGAAGGGACTGGCAGCAGGGACACCAGTGACAAGAACACGGAAATAACAGGAAAGAAGACTAAACTCCCATAGGGGCAGAGAGTGTAGGCAGGCTAGGTCTTTTTAACAGAGATGAAAGGTTTCAAGATTAATTCCTCTTTGCAGGCCCATGATCTAGGACAGTGATGGCGAACCTTTTGAGCTCGGCATGTCAGCATTTTGAAAAACCCTAACTTAACTCTGGTGCTGTGTCACATATAGAACTTTTTTGATATTTGCAACCATAGTAAAACAAAGACTTATATTTTTGATATTTATTGTATATATTTAAATGCCATTTAACAAAGAAAAATCAACCAAAAAAAATGAGTTCGTGTGTCACCTCTGACACGCGTGTCATAGGTTCGCCATCACTGATCTAGGACAATATTTCTCAGTGTTAACACCACTGACATTTTCGGCCTTTCAGTTTTTGTTCTGGGGGACTTTCCTGTATATTGTTGGCCATTTATCTGCATCCCTGGTCTTTACCCATTAAATGCGAGTAGCACACACCCTCCACCTTATTACAACGACCCAAATGTCTCTGGCCATTGCCAATTTTCCCATGGGAGGCAAAATGGCCCCTATTTGAGAACCACTGACGCAGCCAATCAGTTTTGATTAGTTTCCAGAAAAGCGGTGGATCTTGAAGGACATATCGGGGATTTAGTGGGGAAACACTAAAGGAAGAGATATAGTTTCATCTTATAGATCTGGGTTTCTTCCCCTGACAGTGAGTCACCACCTCAAGTGACACTAAGCAGGGTGGCCAATCATTCATTTGTTTGACTGGCATTGCATTTAAACAATGGGTTTTCATTTTGTTCTACTTCAGGTCATTTTATCCCATTATTTTTATTCAACATCCAGCTTTAGAAGTGCATATCATCCTATTATGTCCCATTCCATTATGGGAGCTTCTTAATAGAAGTGCACACAGTCATACAATTAAATAAATATCTTGGCTATTGCATTGGCCTTACACATTTCCTGACCTTGACTAGATTCAAGTGTGGAGGGTGCTGGTGGGATGGGAAGGGAAGGGAGACAGTGGGTCATTGAAGAGAACGACAAGGAAGCTGAAGGATGCCACGAAGCAGGTCACCATGTTCTCAGATTGCAGTAAAGGGTTTGAATACAGTTGACAATGGAAAATACCTTGCAGTGAGGGTCATGGCTGGAAATGCTCTACTTACTTGGAAGTTATTTCTATTCTTTTAACGATTCACTTGAAATTTTGCCATGCCTACTTAACTTGACATCTAAGTTAACTGATATATTATTTTTCTTCCTCTCACACTATAAGGAATAATTTTATTCTGTTCAACCCTCCCAACTTAAATGCTATTCTTGCCCAGTATATTTACTGTTTTTTAATTTCCTACCATGTTTTTCTGCCTTCAAAATTCCATAATATACCACACAAAAAATTCCTATATGATGCTTTGCATTAGTTATAGTAAACTTTGGTTGAAAGGAACTAAAAATATAATTTGCATGTTTAATATATGCAGATATAAATAATGCAAATATATATATATATATATATATATATATATATAACATAACTTGCATTGGCATTTTCAAATGCACTTAATGCGGCAACAAACCTTGTGCAAAAAAGGGTAAAGAGAGCAACCTTCCTTTATTTTGGCCTGATAGGGTCTGCGCAAATCCAGGAAGTCTGAGTCATTGTTTAGGTTTTCCATGGAAACAAAAGCTCATGGGAATTTATCATAAAGTGTATGCCAGCCTCAATGCCTGTTGCTCTCTCTGAAGGCTGCTAACACCACTTTCAAGATGACTCCCTGAGAATCACCCAATTTCCTTCCTAAAGACTTGCTTTGCAGAGAATTTGGGGCAAAGTTCAAGCAGTCCTTCACCCAACCTTAAAGCAGTGTGAACAGGGAAATTTGTTGTGTGTGCATCCAGATCACCTGCCTTTTCTGAAGAGAGCTTGTGACAGCTGAAAAAAAAGTCTTTATAGGGCATTTTGAGCTTTCACTGGGTCGGACAGTAGCAAGGCAAAGCTTTGATATTATTCTCCCATGTCTGTCATCTCTTATTAGTAAGCAGAGGCTGCCCCTGCCTTTCTCAAAGTTCCAAGCTTAGAAACTAATTATTTGACATTCCCGGTTCCACTTTTTACCCGGGAAAGATTGTAGCCACTTTTGTTAAAGAAAAAGCCTTCAGAATTTACAGTAGATTAAAAAACTCCAACACTTTGTACAGTTTAAATGTGAATGACTAAGATGTATACCGGCTGACTTTTCTTTGAAATAGTCCACATGTTCAAAATGAAAGGTGAAGTAGTTGGCAATTTTATTTTCTTAAAATTAAATGTCTGAAATATAGGATCAGGATATTTTGCCACATTCCAAGAAGTCTAGTTTCATCTCTTTCTACTTGAGCCTTCTGAACTGTATCTGTGGGATTTAAGGCTTTAGTCTGCTTTTATTATTTTTTTTAATGTTGCAATAGAAGTTGACTAATTTTCCCTAATTAAAATAACATCTAATCTCTAGTAAGTTCCTGGCATATAGCAGGTATTTAGTAAATACTGCTTTTATAAAATTACTTTTCCAGAGCCTGGGTCCTTCTCTCGAGATAAGGATATAGTGACCCCAAAGCATCTGAGTGTTATTTAGCAGGAGAAGATCTAGGCCAGCTGACTGACTGCTTTTCTTTAAATTGCACATGATTTCACCTTCCCGAAATACCCTGGAAAGCTGTACGAGGCCACGTGGCAATCTATTCTCAGTCATATGCGCCTAATGATTAGTACTATAGACTGCTGGAGCTTGAGCAGGCCTTCTGTGCCATGTCTCAACCTCTGCCTTTGTGCAGTGGGAAACAAAGTCTACAGGGGAGAGGGGGAGAATGGCTCACCCAAGGCCATACAGTTTATTTCTTGCAGTGTCTAGAGACAGCCCACATCTGACATCTAGCCCACACTTCTCCCCGGAATGCTTGGTTCTAAGTATTGCTCACCTTTAAAGACTGTCTTCAGTGAGGTTCCATTGAAGGGCCACAAATGAATCAGGAAGGGAGCACATATATTTGCAAAACATAGTGGTTTTATATTGGGTGCATACTTTGCATATTGATATTTTCATTAGACTTGCTGTATTTCATATTGTTATGCTTTCAAAAAATTGTTCTAATTCATTCATTCAACAAGCATTTATTGAAGCGCTGTGCAAGGCACCAGAGATAATGGTGAATACACAGGCAAGATCCTTGTAGCAAATACTTTGGTGTTTCACCCATGTCCTCTCAGCTTTTCCCAGCTGCGCCCATGGTGTCATGCTGAAAGCACCCAGGACTCTCTGCCTGAGGGCTTCCCCTTATCTAGAAGCTCTCAGCCAATGACAGATGGTAGTTGGAGGGTCAGTGACCCAACTTCCTCACCTTTTGGATGGGATATCTCTGAGTTGCATTCTATACCATTGCCCCTGGTTTCCCAGGAATTTGAATTCTAGTTACCCACAGTATAATGTATCCATGATGGGCTTCCCTCCCAGCCCTGTGTTACTTGCTCACTCCCCTCTAGTATTTCTTGGATCACTTCCTTATAACCTGCCTTCACTTGAATCCTTGTGTCCAAGTTTATTTCTGGAAGAACCTCTTCTAAGACAGTCACTGATTTCCTGGAGCTCAAGTTCTAGTAAAGGACACAGACAATACACAATAAATCATTTATGCATATTTCAGTGGCTCTTAGCTTTTTGGGGTTAAGAAGTCTTTGAAAATCTAATGAAATCTGTGGGCTTTCCAGAAAAATGTAAATATACATGGATACAAAGTTTTGAATTTTGTGATTGGGGGGGGGGGGCGGGAATTGGGAAATCATGGAGTCAGTTAATTAAAACCTTTGATAAGTAAAAAGATAAATAAGTTTAAGATCTGATTTACATATAACTATTTTCAGGTGTATAACATAATTTTTCTGTATTTGTGTATTTTGAAAAATGATCACAACAATAAGTCTGGTTAATATCCATCACCTCACATAGTTATAAATTTCTTTTTCTTGTGATGAGAACTCTTAAGTTCTGCTCATTTAGCAACTTTGAAATATGCAATGTAACTATAGTCACCAAGTTGTACTAGTACATTACATTGCAGGACTTATTTATGTTACAACTGAAAGCTTTTACCTTTTGACCCCTTTCACCAATTTCGTCACTTTCTCATCTCCTTTCCGTTGGCAATCACCAATCTGCTGTCTGTATCTTTGAGTTTTTATTTTTATTTTTTAGATTCCACGGTATTTGTTTTTCTCTGACTTATTTACTTAGCATAATGCCCTCAAGAATAGCAAGATTTCCTCCAATTTTTGGCTGAATAATATTTCACTGGATATATATATATATATATATATATATATATATAGTCACTTTTTCTTTATGCATTCATGCATTGATGGACACTTAGGTTGCTTCCATGTATCGGCTATTGTCAATAGTGCTGCAAAGAACATGGGGGCACATATATCTTTTTGAGTTAGTATTTTCATTTCCTTCAGGTAAATACCAGAAGTGAAATTGCTGGATCACATGGTAATTTTATTTTTAATTTTTTTTGAGGAAACTCCATACTGCTTTCCATAGTGGCTGCACCAAAAAGATGTATTTTTTTTTTCTTTGTGTATATGTATTAGTTATGGTAGGCTCACTCTCTACCATGGCAAATAAGTCCCAAAGTGGATAATAGTTCAGACTCAATAGTTTATTTTTTGCATGTGAATGGGAGTTGGAGGATAAATTGTTTCATTGGACCCCAGTAGAATAACTTAGTTTCTACACTGTCTACACTCACTGGGAGAGTTAGTAGAGAATTTCTCTGCTGACTTCAAGTCATTAATTCCAAGTTTGATGTAAGTATTGTCTGCATTCTGGATAGGTGGAAGGGGAAAGCATCCAGGAGTATGCATGGGAAGTCTTGATGGCCAGTCCCAGAAATGGTGCCCCTCACTCTGCTCACTGTCCCTTGGATATAATTTAGTGGTTTGGCCACAACTAACTGCAAGGAGGGCTGGTTAACTGAGTCTAGCTGTGGGCCCAGGAAAAAGAGAAGAAAATAAATATTTCAGAGAGCAGCAAGCAGTTTAAGCTAAAGTACACTTATTTTTGTCCTAGCCAGTTTGGCTCAGCGGATAGAACATCAGCCTGTGAACTGGATCCTGGGTTTGATTCCTGTCAAGGGCATATGCCCAATAGGGGGCGTGTAGGAAGCAGCCAATCAATGATTCTCATCATTGATGTTTCTATCTCTCTCTACCTCTTCCTTCCTCTCTGAAATCAATACAAATATATCTTAAAAATAAATAAATAAAATAAACTTATTTTTCTTTATATTTTTTGAATTGGAAATCTTCAATGTTACTTGGAGAACAATATAATAAGTCACATTAGCATTTGAAGAAAGGGAAGGGATGAAGCCAATGAAAGTTGGTCAGGAGGATTCCAGGACCCTGTGCATCATGATTTCCACAACCAATGTAACTCAGATCAAGTCCACTTCCTTGTCAGTGGATATGGGACTTATATAAAGGTTGTGTCCTTAAATGAAAGATTAAGATTAAATTGAAGTGGAAACTTGGCACCACACTACACTGTTCAGTGGCCTGAGGAGCTGGAATTAATTTGAAGCAACTATTACTCATGCTGATTGTGTGTCACTTGGAACGGGTGATGCTTATTGTGTCAGCAAAGCATCCATTGCATTCATTTTCCCTCCACTCCAAGGGTCAGTCCTAGTTCTTTATTTGAGGTAACAGGCAATTGGCTACTCCATCAAGTGCTTATTGAGTGTCTATTCTGGGCTCGACACTGTCTGGTCCCCACTTTCTCTGCAGCAAAGGCAGCCCAGAGCTCCACTTCCCTGTGTCCTTTAGGGAGTGGGTGTGGCCATAAGAAGTTGGAGGTGATTATATTTCTGTCAGTGAATCATATTTTCCCATTTGCTTCCATTAGGATGTTAGCGATGCTTTTCTTGGAGTTGGAGGGTGGTGAGTCTTGCCTTAAAATATAAAGAAATTACATTTTAGAACACAGCAAATTTTAATCTCTCCAGAGTTAAAAGGGAGGGAAGCTGATTTTTCTCCTGACATACAAAAATGATTTTTTTCTGAAACTTAAAAGAGAAAAAAATTCAGAAATTCATTCTCTGGAGATCAGAACCCTTCTAACAATCTCCTTTAGTTTGTGCAAGCCAGCACCCACAGGGAAGATTAGATTTCTTCACATAGCCTATTTGTTGCTCTCTTCTCTGATTCTCTCCCTGGCATCATAAATATTCCTTTTCAACCTCCTAAATTTTTACTGTTTCCTTTGGGAGATATTTGAAAAGCAATCCTCATTGCCATTTATTTTGTTTAGTTTAAGTTCTATCTTTGAGTTCTTAATGTGTTAATGTGCCATTTAAAGAAATACATTTCTCTTCTCTGGTCAGGGAAGGTTGAACTTTCTTCATCATAAATGGATTTATTTGATTAATTTTATAATTTAGAATCTTTGTTGGTCTAGATTCCAAAAGGCAGAGTTCCTTTAAGCTCACTGCAACTACATTTGCTTTTGAAGGAGCCCTTTATTTTGCAATGAATAAAGTGTCTCTTATTAAACAGAATAGAAAAGAATGTTTGGCAGGACTCGACTCCCAATGGGTGAAACATCACAGGAAATTGAGAAATTGTTTCTTTTTGGCCTTGTGGGAAAGTTTTGCTGGTGAAATTTAGTATTAAGGCTTTAAGACTACTGCTTAAATCCATCAAGAAAGAGCTGTCAGACCAGGGACAACTTCTGAGGTGGGGGAGGGGGAAAGAGGTACCAATGTGACTCTGATAATCTGGTCTTAAATTTTCCAAGTACTCTGAGATACGGGCAAGAAGATTGTATTCTGTCTTACATAATAATTGTGTTACTGTTAAAAAGAACTTAGAAATCTTTTAGCAATTTAGGAATAAGTTTGTCAAAAGTTAATCTCAGCTGGAAGCCCTTTCCTTTGTTCCTGCAAAACAGGGTGTTTATGCGCCCAAACAAGAAATACATCTAGCTTCTGCCCACCCATGAAACCATGGGTTCTTGATCTTGGGCAATTCTACTTTGGGTATTAGATATGTGTTCTGAGGTCTCAACACCAGTCCTCACGTAGGCGCCTTTTTTGGGATTTGTGCCCCACACCTATGCTGTCAGTGTAACCCCCTAACCCTCTTTGGAGACACTGTGAGCAGCATCACCATATGTCTCATTGTTCAAACCCTTAACCTTCATTATTCACTTCCCATACTCCCCTCAATTTGCAATCAATCACCATGTCCTGTTGATCCCCCTAAATATGCCTGATAGCCATCCCTTCTTTTCCCAGAACCTGGTTCATGCCAGTTCACTCGTGCCTTGATTTCTCTAGAAGCTTCCTTACCAGTCTCTGGCCCTCAGTTTTTCCCTCTCATAATCTTGTTTGCACCCTGTAGCCAAAATGACTTTTCTAAAACTAATCTTGATCATGTTACTGCCTAGCCTAAGATTTCTTTTTGCAGGGGATGAGCGTAGGGGGGACTACCTATAAAATTTAACCTCTTGGCTTGGCGTTTATTTTGTTTCTCAGTTTCCTTTACTTTCCAGCCCCATCAGCCCCTCGACACAGGCAGGACTGCCCATGCGGGACGTGACTGGACTCCTTACACCGACAATGCCCCCTCTGCCTTCCCCCATTCAGGGCTAATTCTAACCTGTTGTCCAGAAGCCAAAATCATGTTTCTCTCTTAACAGAATATCCACCCCTGCCCCAATTGGATAGTTATTCCTCCTGAGTCTCATACACCCTGGACATACTTCTAGGGTAGCTGATCTTTGATTGTAAGCTCCTAGGGGGGAAGCCACACAGCCCGTTTCTGTTGAATAAATAAATGAGAATAAATGACTACTTATAGTGCTTTTTATATATAAAATTGAATCTTGATTATAGTGTTGTAAACTTTGGCTAATTTTGGCTAGGTTTGGAAAGGCAGCTATGAATGAAAAAAAAAGTCTAAACCGGATTTGGCATCAGAAGGCTGGGTCACTATGAGCTGGGACCTTTGCTAAATCTATCAGCCTCTCCGAGTCTCAATTCCTTGTTACTGAACAGAGGATAATATATTAAAGAAAGGGCTTGTCTGGGGTGTGTGTGGGGTAGGGGGCAGCACTTGGTGAGTTATAATGACTACACAAGTGTTATCTGCCTTATTCTGATTATTTCCATATCTGCAGTCCTTACTGCACCCATGCCAAACACCAGCCCAGAAGACAAAGTGTGAATGGTTTCATGTAGTACAGGTCAGGGGTGAGTATTTGCCAGGTCTCTGTTCAGTTAGGCGGACACATGCCAATGGCAAGGACAAAAGTAGGAAATGGTGCCCCCTTAGCCTTCCCATTGGAAATATACTCTTACCTTCTCATATATTATTGGTAACCCTAAGATCTAGATGTGGCGGGAAAGCAATTTGATGACATGTGTGGAGAAACTCAACGATAGTTACCCCTTTGACCCAATAATTCCATTTCTAAGATTTACCTGGAAGGAATGATTTTTGAAAATGGAGATGGGAACACCTAAAACGGGTAAAGATGTTCCTTGCAGTTGTGTTTATCATAGTTAATGATCGAAAATAATCCGGCCTATAAATCAGTGGGGGACCGCTGTGCCATTGTCCTTCAGTGGGTATTCTGTAAGACAGAAACATGATTTTGATAAAATGCTCAGGTGGAAAAAGCAATCTTAAAAATTCAACCTACGGTTTCATGAAGATTATGTAAATCAAACAAACAGAGGAAAATGCACCCTGATTCGATAGGGATTCTTCGTAGTTAGGAAGTCCGCACGCTCAGCCCTGCCTCCCTGGACCAAGGGCCCGTGAGTGAGGCCCACTGTCCTCTGTGCCAAGGCGTCTCTATTCGGCGTTGGACGGAGGCCAGACCCTCCACCCCATCTTCTGACACCTGGAAGAAAGCATTCAGAGGAATACCAATCAGAAGCAAAAACCGGCTTAGAGTTTGAAGAGCTGAAGTTCTGAAACCCCAGGGAAGGAAGGGCTAAATATACTTGAAAAAAATAGTAATCATGACACAGCTTTGGAAGGCATTTTTGAGTGTGCAAAGAGTTTTACATGCATTGCCTCATTGAAGTCGGCTCTTCTCCTACATAGTTCTTTATCCTAGTCCTTATAAAAAGTCACCACAGATCTAAACAGCTGAGTAACACCGTTACTTACTTCGGCTCCATGCCTTTATTGGCTTTGATCCAAGGATTTCCCGCTGTGCAGAATTCACTTTGAACCCAGTGGACATTACCTAGAAGAGAACAGTCAAGCCCAGGAAGTAAACAGCCATTTCACTGTAGTTTTATTCACTAGAGGACCTGCAAACATTTGGCAGACCTTTCCTACACGTACCAGTGTAAACTTGTATTGTAAGGGGCATGGATCTGCCATGAGCTACCCACCGTCACACAGCAAGTCAGTCATGGAATCCTTGGAGAATCGATTCCCTTTTTTTTTCCTCTTGAATCCCCATCCAGCCCAAGTGTCCGTTCTCCTATGGGAAATCTTAGCTGTCTTAGCTCCAGAGAAGATCTGCTTTCCCTTCTTATTTTCTCACACAGCTGAGGATCAGCACTCTCGTGCATTTCTCAGATGCGTTGTGTATTTCCACCCAGCAACTCTTCTGTTCCACTCCATACTTTGGGAGGAAACTGCTCAGAACTTTTAACCCTGGGTTTTGGTTCTTTTTCTTGAAGATTGGTTGTTGTCCCTTATCTGACTTGAACTTCCATGTTCTCAGGATGAGAAATAGATCTTTACACAAAAATCCGAGGGTTGGGAGTTTGAGAGGAAGCTTCGGTCCTCAGTGGAACTTTGAGAGGGCACTGGAGTTATTTCACTAAGGACAGTGCTGAACACCTCTGGTTTACACTTCTCTTTCGACGTTTATTTTATGTTCTGTTGTGGTTTTCAGATTTCTCATGGTTTGGATTTGGGAATGTAAAATCAAGACAAGGTGTTGGTAAGTAGTTACTTCTTCTTTGGATAAATAATGAGCTTGTGTTTAATTCAGATGAAACTGTTGAGCCTCTTCATACTGGTTGGCCTTTGATTCATTTTTTCATGTTCCCAGTTTCTGACTTGCTGAAGAAGGAGGCCTAGGATTTTTTTTTTTTCCAGAAAAGGCATTACTGCTGCTCATTGAGTTTCGGTAAATGGTTCTGTGTTCTTGAAGTTGACTTGTTTTTACCCTCCGGGGATGTGTCAACTGTCATCCAGTTCTAGGTTGTTGATGCATTTCTAAGAAGATTAAAGAAATAAAATACAACTGGACTGCAGCTCCATGCCCAGCAAAGCTGGCTGAATATTCATGCCTGGAAAGTGTGGGTCTTAACTTTCATTGGCCACGATGTAATAAATTTCTGCATTGGTAAATCAGCTGTTTGTTTATGACCATTTCTCATTCAAGACAAGGCTAACATCTAGACACTATGATTTGTGCTTGATTGCATTCGATTCCTTGCAATTGTGTTGACAATTGAAGAGCAGAGCTTATAGCTATCAAATGAGTGCAGATAATGTAGCTCATCGCTAGGATTGAAATCAGGTGTGATCTCCCGGGACCTCCAATTTGTTTAGTATTTTCTATGCATACAGAGACAATGAAGAGGAATTGCTAAGAAGGCATGAAAAGACAGACTTCCTTCCATTTTGCATATGCTTTTCCGAGATTTAGCCATCTTGGGCATCTGTTGGTTAATATTTATTTTGGTTGCAAGGTTGGCTATAGGCAAAATTGCAAAGTATACCAGTATCATGGAGCCTTCCAGTTGTGAGCCCTCCTTGTCCATATGAGGAATTCTGTTCATTTCCCTTTTTGAACTTGATATCAATCAGTCTGCCCTTAACTAGCCCTATGAATTCCAAGGGAGGAGTTCTCAACCAGCAAAGGGAAAGTGGAGATGTGGTCAAGTTGGAACATTAAACTCAACCACCTCAGGATTTGTCGGCAACTCCCCAGGGCACACTTCAGATACAACTGATCATAGGCATTTTGAGAAACCAGAGAGAATCCTGGGCAGTATGGCAGGTGGCCTGTTTGATGGCTTGTGTTGTGTATGTGTGTGTGTTGGGGGGAAGGGTAGCAGGAGGAGTTGGGTGATAAACTCTCCCACAACAGTGCTGTGGGATGGGGCCTTCCCTCCACTAAATAGCAAATCACTCCAACACTTAAACATTTTTCAGGCCAGTTCACCCTGCAGGGCGGTGCTGGTTCCTCAAAAGCTCCAATAACAGGATTTCACCCTTTTAGGCTACAAGCAGAAAGAATTCTTCAGAATTGTTCTTTCAGCTACAGTTTGTCAGAGGCGCTGCTGCTTTAAAATGTTGGTTTTGTTATTATTCAGAGATGGTGAGGCCAATAGGTCAGGAGACAACGGCCATTGATGCAAAGATAATTCATTATTCACAGTTCCCCAGAGAAGAGGGCACACCATGTGGAAGGAGGACCTCAGGGAGAAGCCCCTGAGTCCATCAGGAGGCAGAAGGAGTGAGGGGAAAACAGAAACAAGAGCCTTTATTGTGGTTTCCTCGGGAAGGACTGGGTGAGGCTGGGGTAGCAGGTTTAGGATTGGAAGGTTTGAGAAGCTTCTGGAGCTTTGTGGGTTCTGGGGTGTAGGAGCTGTCCCTGGTTGTCTGACACCTGGCTCAGGGGTAATGGGACACATGGATAATGGCCTGGAGTATGATAACTTGAAAAGGGATGTGGTTGGGGTGAAGATTACAGATTAGTTGGTTTGTATATGAAAGGCTCACTCAGAGGCAAGTTCCTTACTACTTGAGGATGACAAAGGACAGTCCCTCAGTATCATCAAGCCCAAGATTGAAGCATGAGAATACAGAAAACACAAGACACGCTTACACAGCTGCTCAAGAACAGTGATCTCTCCCCTTGCCCTGAAGGCATTGTTGGTCCTTCCCCAGACGACCTTCATGGATTCTTATCTCAAGAAAATAAGTCTAAGTTAGGCTCAGAGAGGCCTGTAAAGTCATAGATGTAGAGATCTTACCCAGAAGCTCTGATAAAAGAAAAAATGGCTCTTTGAGCTGGAGACATATTAAAAGAAAAATAGGTTAAAAATGTTTCCAGGCATAAGTCATATTTGTCAGCTCAGTAATTAGAACTCTCTACCCAAACTCAGCAAATTGCACACACCCAGCAATTTAAAACTTTTTATTAATTTTATAAGAAATTTTTTCAAGTCCTCATATGAATTTCTTATAACACTGTGATGTGCCCCTGACTCTTCTGTCTGTCTTTTCATTGTATCTCCCCAAGCACGTGCAGATACACACAATGACACATCGTGTGACATGCACAGACAGGCGCCTGTCAAATTATATAGACATTCATTGTCCCTGTTGAGAGCATTTCCCCCCTTCCCAACTTTGCTGAGCTCTATTAGATCAAAATGTTCCTAGAAAAATGGGCTGAATTCCTGCAGCCTTGCCAGCCACATCAATCTTCCAGACTTTGGAGCATCAACAATGAAGAACACAGCACTGGAATTAATATTCCAATTGATAAATGGCTGAGGTTTGTGTATCAGTCAGATTTGTCAACAGCCACCTCCTGGCAAAGTGAAAAGGCTTTTGAAAAATCACCTCTGGTCTTTTATACCCCCCATATGCTTAAAAATCCACCAGTATCACCATCACTCTGCCAAAAAAAAAAAAAAAAAAAAAAAAAAGCCCATTTTCTTTCAATTTGTTACTTCAGAGTCTGGTGTTTTACTCAGGTCAGGGGAGGAAACAGTGCCCTTTGGTGGAGGAAGGGACACAAAGAGCAAGTCTCTGGGTTGAGCTCTTTAAGTTAGAGCCCCACTGTGTCCATGGCAGATGATTCAGAGCTCAGATTCCTGGAGGCATCTCGACATTGTCTTCTAGGTATCTACCTCCTCCAAAATGATGAGATGCTATAGGAATGTTGGTAGTCTGACTTGGGCCACAAGAATCAATGACAAAGGCAACTGGGATCAGATGTTTCTACTCCTTGCAGGGGCTCCAGAAGCAAATATCACTGGCCTTCTGACAGCATGTGGAGTACCTGAACATGACAATTCCTGTATTGCTGAGGGTAAATGGGCAGCCAGGAATCTGTTGAGAAATGTGTGACCCTGCCTGCTCAGGGAGCTCAGGCAGTAGACTATTTGGGTCATTCCAAAGAGGGGACAGCTGCACCAGGAACAGAGTGACGGAGCCAGCGGGGACACGAGGCAGAAACCTTAGCACAACACATTTCTATTTTCCATCTCTGGATTTAGGCTCTGGGTGATCTAGGTCTGCCAGAAAGCAAAGAGTGAAACATAGATGGTTAAGGATATTAGAAAGAACTTGTCTTTATTCTTGGCAGAATTTCCACACTTTACTAATGCTGGTGAGCCAGGCACAAGAGGAGTGCAACTGGGGAGATTGCCTTTTCTTTGAGTGTTCTGTGGCTTCTAAATTGGCTGTGTGAGGACTTGTTTGCAGAATTAAGCCAGAGTGTATTATGAAAGGCATCTCAAATGAACATCCCCTTGAGAGAATGCTTTAAAAAATTACCTATAATAGCAGTTGGCTGCCTCCTGCATAGTTTGTTTAAGATTCAGCTAGCTGGGGAATGTCCAATTGCTATCACTACATACTGTGATAATCCCCATACGAAGGGGAAAATGGATCTTGAATTGGGAGATGGATTACAATGATATTTCAGAGGGGATTTAAAAATGTATGACCCAACAGCTTTTGCTTTTAGAATTGTGGTGCTTCTCATTGCAATAGTCAAGTGTGAGGGAAGAGGTAAAGAATGGATGGAGATGTTGAAACATGCATCCTGGAGGTTGGATGAATATACATTCTCTTGCTATGAAAGTAGTGATTCAGACTTTCCTTTCCTTAGTATGCATTTGTCTTGACTGCATTTGTCTTTCCTTTGTCTTTCTTTCTATCCTTTTCTTCCTGTCTTCCTCCTGGCTTATGCTAGTAGTCCTGGCCAGTGGTTGCTTTCCGTGGGACCCTGCACCTAGTTAGTTCGCTGCAAAAACACATGTCATAAATATACGAGAGGCCTGGTACACAGATTCGTGCACTAGTGGGGTCCCTCGACCTGGCTTGCACCCTCTCACATTCCAGGACCCCTCGCGGGATGCTGGAGAGCTGGTTTTGGGTTGATCCCTGCAGGCCAGGCTAAGGGATCCCACCGGTACACGAATCCATCCACTAGGCCTCTAGTATGCATATAAAATCTTTGGTTAATCTCTTTCTGCCCTCCCTCCTTCCCCCTTCTCTCTGAGATTCATCAGTCTGTTCCATGTTTTCATGCCTGTAGTTTCCGCTTCTGCGTTGAACATCTTCCCCCTGGTGGACAGTGCACTTTATAGCTACTGGCCAGTCGGCCGGTTGGCCAGTTGCTTAGGCTTTTATATATATAGATAGATTTCTAGGGGGCTTTGTCTACTTTTCATGTTTGGGTGTCTACCATGAGCCACCGATATCTTAATTGTTTTGAAGCTTTCATATAGACATTTGTCTTTGTGAATTTATTTTTGGTTGAATATAAACACTGTGGGTTTAATGGCCAATGGATTAATGATTTAGATAAGACACAGTAGACTGTATTTATGGACATATACATTGTGAGACTCTGGGCTAGAAAGTTAAAGTGTCATATGAAAAATGCTATGGTTATTACTTTAGCATAAAGACATCCATGGAATGATTATAAATAAACTAGTGGCCTGGTGCACAAAATTCATGCAGGGGGGGGGGTGTTCCTCAGCCTGGCCAGCACCCTCTCCAATCTGGGACCCCTCGGGGGATGTCCAACTGCCGGTTTAGGCCCGATCCCACAGGGATCGTCAGTCAGACATCCCTCTTGCAATCTGGGACTGCTGGCTCCTAACTGCTCACCTGCCTGCCTGCCTGATTGCCCCTAACCACTCTGCCTGCTGGCCTGCTCGCCCCCAACTGCCCCTCCCCCGCCAGCTTGATAACCCCCAACTGGCCCCCTGCCAGCCTGATCACCCCCAATGGCCCCCCCCCAATGGCCTGATCACCCACAACTGCCCTCCCCTCTTGGCCCCTAACCACCTCTACCTCGGCCCCGCCACCATGGTTTTGCCAGAAGAAGAACATCAGGAAGGTCTCCTGGAAGGTCTCCCAGTCTAATTAGCATATTACCCTTTTATTAGTATAGATAGAGGCCTGGTACATGGGTGGGGGCCTGCTGGTTTGCCCTGAAGGGTGTCCTGGATTAGGGTGGGGCTTCCCTTGGGGGTTTGGGCAGTCTGGGCGAGGGGCCTGTGGTGGTTTGCAGGCTGGCCACACCCCCATTGGTGTGGAGGTCCCCACTGGAGATGGAGCTGGCCTGGGCAAGGGGCTGGGGCAGTTTTCAGGCCAGCCACACCCCCATGGGGTGAGGGTCCCCACTGGGGGTCATGGCCAGCCTGGGTGAGGGGCTAAGGGCTGTTTTCAAGCTGGCCACACCCCCCAGCAGGGACCCTCAGCCCATGGGGGCATAGCCAGCCTGGGTGAGGGGCTGAGGGCCATTTGCAGGCCCCTCCCTCAGAGGCCAACCCAGGCAACCCAAGCCTCCCACGTGCTCAAGCCAGCTTCGTGGCCACTGCCCACAGGCCCCTCCTTCAGCGGCCAGCCAGGGCAGGCAGGAAGCCTGGCTTCCTCCATCGCTGGGGGTGACCCAAGCTTCCCACCTGCTCTGGCTGGCTCTGTGGCCACTACCATCTTGTCCCGCTAATTTGCATATTCCCTCCTGATTGGCTATGGGGTATTTGTGGAGGTGCGGTCAATTTACATATTTGTCTATTATTAGTGTAGATAATATTATGACTAAAGGCAAAGCAGGTAAATTGCTGTGAGAGTGAGCCATTATTTTATAGGCAAAAGTGACGCAGCTACAGACAGAACACACAGAGAGAGGAACAGAGTAATAGGACAGTTCAATGTAATTCTAGTCCACCAGTTGTAACTTCATTTAGTAAGACCTAGTAGCAATTCATACTCATGACACACATTTAAATTTATAGTGCATTTTCCTATCAGTGGTTTCATAAAATAGCAAGCAGGCATCATTTTGCACATGTTACAAATGTAAGTGGTTGCAGAGGTACAAAGAAAGTAAGTAACTTGTCCTAAGAGTGGAGAAAGGAACTCAGATCTTTGAGCTCCTTGTATATATTTCAGTACACTGTGAAACAGGATCTTAAATTGATGCTGTGAGTTTCAATGAGCCAGTGTTCTAAAGATGGATGTTCAGAGAATAGAGAGGAAGGCTGCATATTAAATTACAGAAGAAGGAAGTCCAGGAATCTGAACACTCATATGTTGCTGGTGGGAATATAAAATAGTGTAGCCACTTTGGAAAACTGTTTGGCAGTTCCTCAAAAAGTTAAACAGGGAGCTACCATATGACCCAGCGAGTTCACCCAAGAGAAATGAAAATGTATGTCTACACAAAATCTTGTATATGAATGCTCATTGCAGCATTATTCACAACAGCCCCAAAGTTAAAACAACTCTAAGTGTCTATCAATTGGTGAATGAATCAACAAAATGTGACATATCCATACAATGAAATATTATTTGGCAACAAAAAGGGAATATAATAAAGGCACATGCTATAAGTGAATGGACCTTAAAAACATTATGCTAAGTAAAAAAAAAAAAAAAATTGTCCTAAAAAATCACATATTATGATTTCATTTACATGAAATTTTCAGAATAGGTAAGTTCATAGAGACAGAAAGTAAGTTTATGGATGTCTAGGGCTGGAAGTGGAGCGAATGGGGAATGACAGCTATTTGGAATGATGAAAATGTCCTAAAATTAGATTGTAGTGATAGTTGCAACACTCTTTGAATATCTTAAAACCCACTGAAGTGTACATTTTAAATGGGTGAATTTTATGTATGTGAGTTACAGCTCAACAAATACATTAAAAATTACAGGAGAATGTGTATTTTTTCCAACTCCAGGCCCAGCTTCAGTTATCAGCAATGATGATGACTCTGCTAGCCCACTCCACCACATCTCCAATGGGAGTAATACTCCATCATCTTCAGAGGGTGGCCCTGATGCTGTCATTATTGGAATGACGAAGATCCCTGTTATTGAAAATCCCCAGTACTTTGGCATCACCAACAGTCAGCTCAAGCCAGACACATGTAAGTACATCTGTTTATACTTATTGGCCCATTTGTTGCATAGCTGTATCTATAAGTGTGTTTATCAGAATCCTTGACAAGGATGACTTGGGGGAGGAAGGCTGTGAAATGTCTGAGTATTCTTGGGGCTTTGGGACCACAGAATAGATTCTTTAGTTTGTTTCTTATGGAATTCACGGGGCGTGTCTTCTGCTGGGCTTGGAACTGTGGGCAATTTCTGGCTTCTCTTGGGATCTATTTTCAAAAACCATTTGTCAAAATGAAGTTGGAATCAAGGCATACTTATCTTGAAAAAGAGAAAGAAACCAGAAGTATCATTAGAATGAACATATATCAGGCAATTGATAGGATTTAAATTTGGTTTATTAAAAATCATTAAAATATACATTATAAGGTCATCATGAGGAGCTATGTTGCACACAGGTGGTATCAATTCTGGTAGTTCTGTATTATTTGTTCAGTCTTAGTTCTCAGCATGAAGCTTCTTGTGATGTCATGATAGCAAAGAGACATGTTAAATAATCTGACATATTTTTTAGAACCAAATGAACCTAATAGCCTCTATTGAAAGCTTACAGTTTTTTTCCCCAAGACTCTTACTCTATTTTTTGAGACATTGCCCAAATACAAAAAAAAAATGGAGCACAGACTTAAGGACAACAAAGAATAAAATCGCAAGGGACAAATGGGTCTTATGCCATTGGAACTCCAGACCTTCCCTTACACATGAATAAGGGGATATAAAGGTAGAACATTAGGTGACCCAGGTTCCAGGAGTTCCCTGGCACTGAATAATGGATATATTCTATTTGCATGTTCTCACCCCACCTTAAATGCTTTTATCCTGAGAGGTAAGGTGGGACTCTTAGAAGGTTAGTATTTGGGGACTTACTTTCCACTACGACTATCATGGGATAAGGAGGCTTAACAATGAGTATCAGATCTGTTCACATATGAGGAAACACCTATTATTGCCTCCTATTTACTCAAATTTATCCCAAGGTATGTTTAACAGTGGATTCAAGTTTCATTTTTAAGAAGAACAGAATTATAAGCTTGTAAATACGTGAGATTGGACCCCACCATAGATTTCAGTTGAATATGTAATATGACAAGATAAATAGAATTGCAGATGTGAAGAATATTGAGCTTCTTGAAATAAAATTATTAATTTAAATCAAGGTATTTCTAATTCTAACATTGTCATTATGGTATGAACAAGATGTGTGGAGGTATTGCTTAAAAATGTGCATTTTCTGTTGAGATAATTATCCTCCATAGGTCCTTGAAACACCCTGCATGCATTGCAGTCAAGTGTTGAATAAGGCAAAGCAGGGTATTATGGTGAGAGAATCTGTCATCATTTTGATTGTTCTCCCTAGGAACAGAGTACTTTGACACTCCTGTCACCATCAATATCAGGCTGTATAACATACTTCATTTAGCCTGAGGCTGTATTATAATTGAGGTTGACTAAAATCAACCTGTTCCAAAAGTTTGCTCTCCTTTGTCGATAGTGGAAAAATAAAGCAGATAAAGCTGAATAATAAAGTATTTAGCATCAGTTCAATAAGTCCAATAAGAGAAAATTAACAAATGAGCCAGCAAAGAAATAAACAAACAAACGAATGAGATCCTATAGAAGAAAGTGGATTAGATGGCTGCTGGGTCTATGGTTCTATCTAGAAGTGCTTTCTTACCCTAGAAATCCACAAAGAAGTTTCCAAAGGTCATTTCTTTAACCTAGAGTCTATGGAGATTTTTGCAAAGGTTTTAAACTAGACATTTTTATTATTTTGGAGGAGTCTTGGTTTTGTGGTTTAGTCATTGTACACCACCTGCATTTGGAAGAGAGTTGAGGAGACCTGTGGTCTCCCCTTAGCTTCTGTCCTCTACCAGAGGGATCCAGACCATTGATGCTTAATTTGATAGTCCATTCCTTAGAAAGTCTTTCTGGACCCTTCACCCAGCCATCCTTACTCAGCTCAGTATTTCCAGTCACTCAGAAATGTTTTTTCCTCTAGGCTTCAAGCCATACACTATTTCATGATTTGAAGAACACTTAAAATCATACATCTTCTATGAATCATTTTTCAAAGAAATGGGAATGAAGAAGCAAATTACTTCTCTCCTTGTCTTCACCCTTTTTAAAAAGTCATTCTTTACCCCATATTTTTTACCTTTATCTTTAATGTATCTGTTGCATTTTGTTAAGAGTATAATCACTCTCATGTATGTGTTTCTGTCTTGTTTATGTTAGATTGTAAGCTCCTCGAGAGCAGAAACAATATCTTGAATTATTCCTTCATATCATGGGACATGATACACTTTTAATGTTGGCCAAATGTTGACCAGATATGGATATATATTACTGAAATATTAATTACTAACAGACTTGTAACAAGTAAAGATGACCCATAGCCTTCTTCATTGGCTCTATTCCTATTACACTTGCCTACATAATAGTTTACTTGTTAGACATGTTTTTAATAATATATTATCCAATTTAAACAGATTTAGATGACAATTTTAGCAAGAATAATCTTTTTCCAAAAACCCTGATTTTTGAACATCCTAATAGCAGTCATCCAGAAATTAAAATATTTTAAAATGCATAAATCTGCTATACAGAGGGATCTGTTGCTCTAGGCCCATGCAATTTTGGGAGATTAGCTTTCAATTAAGTGATTCCCATGGAGCATTTTTCCCCCCCATGGAACATTTTTATACCTAACCTCTAAAAAACCTTTAGAGAAGGGATCTTTCAAGAAGTTTGCTGAGCAACAAATTTAATATCATCTCAGATAAAGTTAAGAACTTTTCCCAAGTGCGTAAAGCAAAATGTCATATGGATGATATACCACCAACTTCTGGACCTATCAGTGTCTTGGGCCATAAGCCAGCATATTTACTTCTCTTTCCAGAATCTACCTGCTACCTAAAGATGTTGGCTTTCAAATATATGTGTGATCTTACAAAGAAGGAGTGGTTCCAATCTTATTTTACTGAATTGTAAGAATCTAATATAGAAGGTGAATTTCAATCCATTAAATATATATTAACTATCCATAATACTCCTACAGTTCCAGGAACTGCAGATTTAGTGGTGATAATGTTCCTTGCCTTCAGAGAGTCTTGTTAGGGAGGCCAATGGTTAAAGATTTCATCATATAATTACAATGCACTATAATAGAATAGCTTAGAGCTAGGGTCCTAAACTCCAATTACCTACAAGATTATGCAGGTCAATATGGAAACAGGCAAGATCAGAAAGATTATATGGCACTGTGAAGGCTATGCTTAAACATGACCTGATACTCAATTTTTTCCAGCAAGAACAGGCACTTATTAAAATATTTTATTGTGAATTTCCCCAAATTTAAAACACTGGGCGAGAACAATAAATGACACCAGGTTGAGTCAGATTTGATCACATAATCGACCACTTGTCTGTGACCCCTGAGTTAGACCTTAAAGATCATTTAATACAAATACTTTATTCTATAGATGATGCTTAGAAGTCACTTTTCCAAAATTACTCAGCCTCCATACTTATATAATTTTGCATTAAAAACAAACGAACAAGAACAACAACAACAAATCCCAAACAAAAGCAGTCTGCTTTAAATGATATGTAAGATCATTTAAGTGAAGAATGTTAATAAATTATATCCCCCAAAGTACTTTTTACTATCAGGAGCTATGTCAGGCTTTCATTTACCAAATCTAGAGATGGTTTGCAGGATTTTAGAGCAATCTGAACAGGGCTGAATTGCTCCTGAGCACTTTCCAATAGCAAGTTTGTCTACTTTATTGCAGGGCCCAGAGGTTCCCCCAAGACCGCCTGATAATAATTTGGTATTTGGAGGCTCCTGTGTCACTGCAGGAACTAAAGGAGGCTAAATCCATGCCTGATGGAGGAGAAGAGTTCTATGGTTATCTGCAAATTCTGGCCAGAAAACATCTTGACGTCACTCCTTAGCTTCCATACCCTAGCCAAGCAAGAAGTTACCTTCCAAAGAGAAAGCAGTGTGCTCTAATGACTAAGCCCTCAAAGTGCTATGCCACTTTAACTATAGACCCATCTCCTCGATCAATCAGGATGGCAAGATGGAGCTGAGGAGCTCAGCACATCAAGTCTGGAGTTGGTCTTTAATTCAACTAGTCTGTATAGACGTGTCTGAAAACCACATCATCTGACAGCATGGAGTGGTTTCCCAGTAGGATTTACAAACTTGACTCAAGGGCAGCTGTGCTGCTATCCTGTCCTTGACTGCTGAGAAAATTTTTGCTAGGCAGGATACAAAGGGAGCTGAAAAAAAATAATGTAAGAGTGAAATAAAAAAAATAAAAAAACACTAGCCAGCAAAACCCCCAAGTCATAAATCTTGGGTTCTCTTGAAGAGTGGGAATGTGTTATAGCTTCCCCTGCAGGAAAATCAAATGCCATAGACTATTGTCATTCCTAAAATTGTGTCTTTCCTAGAGAAGCCTTGTAAATTAGCTAGGGTCCTAGGCCTGGGGCCTAAATTAAATGAGAATTGTCCCCAAATATGTACTGTATGTCTTCTCACAGAGCATGCCCTCTATGTACCTAGGGCTAGTAACTCCTTGTGACAGATGCATATAAAGAACTCTGATATTTGTTCCTTTTGGTTCCATTTCCAATGAAATGGATCTTTATTGATTTCCTACAGAATGTGCCATATTTTTCCAGGTATTATAGTGTGCGAGTGTGTGTGTGTGTGTGCTCACGCGTGTGTGTTTTCCTATTGGTTATATGCTTATTAGGCAATTATGTAGATAAGCACAGATTCATAGACCAGCTAAGCATAAGGAAATAAAAGGTTATAAAGGCAGGGAGTGTTTTAACAGTAGTTGAAAAGATCACATGGGGCACCCTCCTCTTCCCTTAATGTCATACCCATACCAACAAAGGGAGAAAAAGGAGGTGATATTTTTTCACAGAACTTCAGAGATTTGAACACATTTGCAATGTTACTTGAGTACCTATGAGAAAAAAATTCTTAATTATGTCCAGGACTCTAGGAGCTCATTAGATCAAAGGATAAGGACACAGAGTTACCTGACGTTATCTTCAAACTTGAGTACAATCTGTGTCCATGGTCCATTTTGGTTTAAAAACACGTAGAAACAATTGCTTTAGCACTTATCTCTGTCCTTTGCCTCTTAATTTTGTCCTTCAAAAATATATGTTCTTCTAAGCATTTAATTGGCCAAATATAGCTGGTTTGGGAACTGTTTATATCCCTTTGAAGGGCATGGCCTACACTTTAAAAACAAACTAAGTCCATTGTGCCCAGCATGAGTGTTATGACAGAGAGAACACAGTTATTTTAGGATCCTTAGAAATTGCTTCGTTTATGGCACACTGGGTTCGCAATCCACCCCTTGGGGGTCTTCATAGCACATTGCTGGGATTCTGTAGGTCCCAGTTCAATTCTCTCTCCCTCTTGGTTCCATAGTCCCCCATCGCTAGCGATAACAGCTTGATATTATATTCTCTTTTCAACTCAAGAGGAGATGGTAAGAAGCTATCAAAAAATGCTTTAAAAAGCAACTTGAGTTCCCTAGAAGAAAGGAAATGAATACATGCTGCATAATTACATTTACAATGCAAGCCACGTTACAAACGCCACTGAGATGAAGATTTGTTAGCAAACCAGTTTCAAGCACATTTACAACAAGTAAAATAACAGACATCATTTTATTAGCATTTGACCACTGGGTGATTTTATTCGTCTCCAAAAAGAAATACCACTTGATTATAGGATCCCTAGATCCCTAGAGAAAATACTTCTGTCTTATAGGTAACAGCTGAAAAGGAAAAATGATTATGGATTTAGGTCAAGGAAGCGCTCATAGTGATATTCTGAAAACTGTTTTACTTCCACATCATCAGCCAGCCAAGATAGAATTATGCAGCCCTCTCACATCAAACATTTCAATCCAATTTCACCAAGTCATCAGTCCTATGCTGGAAGCACGCCAGCAGATGCAGGATCCTAATGCATGTGTTCGGGGGGTTGCCCAAGGCCCAGCTCAACTGGAGAATGGGTACCAGCAGGGTAAATCCAATCAAGTCCCCCCCCACCCGGCTCTGTTTTGGTTTCCAGTTGGCCACTCTTGCATGTGCCAGCAGATTGTGGACCAGGGCCAGCTCAGCAAATACAAGTGCAGAGGAGCCTCTTGTGTTGGGAAGAAGCTCCTGCCACCCAGATGCTTGAGCACTGAGTGCTCCCTATGGTTAAGTCGAGATGGCACCATGGGAGTTTTCCTTGGATGTGACACTCAATCCTTGAAGGGGGCTTTTATGCGAGATGCAGATTTTCTCCTTGTAAAGTGCTAGTTTTCTCTGTCTTCACTAATTCTGCCAGCTGAGAGGGTAGCCCACCACGGTTGGGCTTTTCAGGTGACTCATCATGCCAGCTCTCCTTAGGTCCTCGCTGATATTTTAGTCATCTTTTGTTTGTTTGTCTGAGTGTTCTTTTTCTTGTTACTTGTTACTTCTCTTGAAAGGCAGGTTAAGACGAATGTGCTCCATACCAGGGACAGAAAAAAACTGTTGAACTACTTCTTAGCCACGTACTGATAGCCACGCACAATGGCCATCTGGCTCCTCAGGGTTAGTCCCTAAGTGGGAGCAAGAGCTGCCTCCTGAGGGGACCCCACAAGTTGCTGAGTCCACGCTGCCCTCTGCGGAGCCTGCTCCCTTTTGCTTAGAGAAAGCTTCCTGTTTCTGAATGCCTGACCTCCTCAGGGAGGGGAAAATTAAAAGGCAATATTTATGGCCTGTAGGAAAATGGGAATGCCAGTAGTACAGTGACCACCAGGACTGAGGAGGTTTGTAGGATATGGAACTTCCAGTTTTAAACCAGGACAGTCCCAGGCAAACCACAGTGGATTTGGTCACCGACCCAATGGTTTTGGCCAATAAAACAGAATTAAATGCCTTCAGGAGCCCTAAAATGAGAAACATTTAGAAAATGTAAGAAACAAAGATTCTGGCAGCTAGAGATCACTGCTGATGTCACTTGGATATATGGCTTCCTAGTCTTATGAGTGTCCTTTTAATCATCCTGTGATATAAAGTCTAACTATTTGTGCCCCAACTTTTATTTGGACTGGGCTTTGTTTATATTTCTATAGCAGTGGTTCATTTCAGGTGGATTGTGCTGGAAAATTAGTAGGGACTGCAGTGAGTGCATTATTGCCAGTTTCAAATTTCACATTCGATTCATGGTACATGGGTTAAAACAGAGGTGGGGGGTTGGACTGGCCATGTCAGGTCTGGTCTAGAGTGATCCTAAGTCCGTATTTGCTCAGTTCCACATGGTGAACATCATAGAGTGGGTGAGGCCTGTGTAGTGGGCTGGGAAGACTCAGGAAGTAAGAGGCTCCCTGTCCTGCCTCCGCAGGCTGAGAGTTCTGGCTTAGGGTCAACACTCTTGACGACTCCAAATGTAGATTACCGCTCAACTGAAGCAGCAAATCACTTTTTGTCTCCCAGTTCTTCATCCTGATCAGCCAACTTCTTTCATGGAGTGTGCTGGGTCTTAAAGGGCCAAGCTGGTTATATCTGATGTTTCCCACTATTTAGGGATGTCCTTCTTCCGCCAACATCCCTGGTGCAAGGACCTCTGATGACTTGAAATCTCTCCTTAGACATTCAACCTTACTTAAACTTGATGGAGTTAGCACCCAATAATCTCCAGTTTCTTCTTTTTTTAAAAAAATATATTTTATTGATTTTTTACAGAGAGGAAGGGAGAGAGACAGAGAGCCAGAAACATCGATGAGAGAGAAACATCGACCAGCTGCCTCCAGCACACTTCCCACTGGGGATGTGCCCGCAACCCAGGTACATGCCCTTGATCGGAATCGAACCTGGGACCTTTCAGTCCGCAAGCCGATGCTCTATCCACTGAGCCAAACCGGTTCCGGCTCCAATTTCTTCTGATATTTCAAGCATCTGGGCCTAAACTGGGTTTCCGGCAAGGGGACCTCTCACTAATACTCTCCAGAAGTATGTCCATGTTGGTATTTTGCACAATGTTACAGTTGACAGATTCTAAAAATGAGTTCATAACAGAGAGATTTCTATGATTTATAAGAGATTAGATTTGTATGATTTTGAACCAAAGGGTGGGGGAGGAATTTTAGAAAGAAAACAGTAATCTAATACCTACTTTTTACATTATTCTTATTATTATATATGCTATGAATATACATAGACATCAATATTTTTTTATCCTGTTGCTATTATTTAGCACATTTACTTAACCATGCCATTGACCTTTTGGGTGCATTAAAGTGGAACCCAAGCTTGTTATTAGATAATGAAGGCAATTAGACGGAGTGCCCATATTCCTAATGTTCCGACAAAGTGGTTGATATAGAGGGGGCAGGATAAAATCCTACACTATCTAATCATATCAAAAGAGCTAGCCTCCGTGTTAGGGAATGTCTTTAGTACAGGAGACTACATGATATGGCACCACTGACCAGCCACCTGACTTACTTTCCTGCAAGAGTAATGGAACTTCAGATCCATTTGTACTCTTGTGCCCAATAATCATCCCCACCTTTGCTCCTGGAAAGAGTTTACTTTTGCAAGTGAGTCAGCCTTCAGTCTGTTACTACAGAACAGAGCAAAATCAACTGGCTACCCAGGGACAGAACTCACGTTCTTACCTTATATCAAGAGAGTACCCCGGCCAGCTGCACTGACTGGGTCTCTCTCACATTGTCTCTATCCTGACCCATAAATATCAATTCCTTCGTCCAGCTCGTCTGCCATCCTCCCTCCTTTTCTCTGTGTATGAAAGTTCAGAAACTATGGAGCTAATGATCACATTTCTCCCTAGTTCCTAGTTCCATTAGTGCTGTATCCTGATACCCACAGAAGCAATTACTAATCCATATAGCTCTTTGACCCTTATCTAGTGAGGGCCATTTTCTTCCTTCCCAAGTGCAATTACTTGTAGGGTATTTCTTCCCTCTTACAAGCCTTTGTTTTGAGTTGATGGTAAAATCCCTTTAGTTACATGTAAGGTTTTAGTGTTCCTTGATCCCTACCTAGACCTTTATCCACACTGGTTTTGAAGAGGAATGCACTCATTTTCTTAGTGAGATATTGGTGGTGGGGAGCTCTGCCTTTGATTTTTTAACTCCTGAGCTCTGGAGAGGGAGTCAATGGCCAAGTAGCAAAGGGGATAAGCTTATCTCTCACTTCTTAAATACTGCTTCTCATCCGGGGTGATGTGTACTCTCTCCTGTTTACTGCATATTGCATCCCAATTTAATTAAAGTGGATGTTAGCTAGACTGGGGTCTCATAGCTAGTACATGGGTACAGTCCTTGGTGTAGACACCCCCGTGCTCTCTTTTGTTCTCTTAGAAGAGATCCATGTTGTCGCATGCCGAGCTTCTATGTGTGGGCTGAGCTATCGGGTGGGTTATCGGGTTGTGGATGAATTCCTGTGGTCCCCACACCCTCTGCCCACTTTTGAAAAGAGGGGACTTGTGTGGGTGGGTGTGGATGATGTTCCCCAAGGAGACCCTTCTGAAGCTGGGCATGCAGTCTGGGTGTTACACTGATCCTCACTCAGATTCCCTGCTTCTCCACTGCGGGCAACAAGCAACCAGCCTCCTACTGCTGGGCCTGTCTGCTGCCTGGCAGCAGTGGTCTCAGTGGCCATGCCCTCTGATGCTGCACCATGATCTAAGGGGGTCGCGGAGGGAGGGGTCTCTGTGATTGCTACACGTTGTTTAACTTTAATTCCCTCTCTCATATTTGATGCAAGAAAGTGGACCTAAAACATGACTTACATTCTCTTACTGTGTTCAGAAACTCCAGGCCTTGTCCACATATATCAATGTGATCAATGGAGTTTGGAAGTTTTTATTATACAGACATGTTTATGAAAATAAGATCTGTTGTATTGAATTCTGTGATGTAGTTGATCATTCAGAGCCAAACGCGGATACCAATAAAGATAATAGTGTCTCATCTGTGGTCTCTGTTGCCTACTTTCATCACCGACAGTGTTGGGATCTCTAAAAGCACTACAAACAAGCCTCTAGAAGTTGTCCTCATTTGTTTCCATGTAGCTCCCAAACTGCCCCTCTGCACCCAGGCAGGGCCAGGACTAGAATAAGGCAGGTGAGACCCTCCCTTAGGGTGCAGAATTTAAAGGAGCACCAACAATCTCAGAAATCAAGATAAGTAATATTTTAATGCAGCATTTTAAAAGACAAAAATGTATGCAACATCAATCTATGAAAAACAGAGCAAAATTTTACCTAAAGACGGGGTCTGAGAGGGCTCTATTTATTTAAAGCCTCTACTTGTTTAAACTTTTAATATTTTTCACCATAGATGTTTGCATTAATTTTATTTTGGAAAATATTGCATTAAAATATCGTTCATCTCAAATACTGAATTTTGGGTGTTCCCTTAAATTTTGTGTACAAGGCATGGACCTCACTCCCCTCACCCTATATAGGCTCCTTCTGGCCTGAATCTCAAGTAAACCTCTGGTCATTGCCAAGCACTGCTTTGTATACATTAGCTGCTGGGCTGATTAGCCTTAGGTCTTCTCTCCCTTCCTGCATTCCTGGCCTAATTGTGCTCCTTCGCCCCCAACCCCTGCCCATTAGGTACATTTCCCTGCCCCCCTTTGCTACCACCGCCAGTACTAACCATCCCGTGCTGTCTGCTGAGCTATGTGCAAGGACATGCACTCTCATCTTCTCACTGCATTTTTCAAAAAGTAAATCTGCAGAGGGAGGAAATGAACAAATGAGGGAGGGAGGGAGAGAGAGAGAGAGAGAGAGAGAGAGAGAGAGAGAGAGAGAGAGAGATTTTTTTTAAAAAGGTTAAAAAGGCTTGGAAGGTCAGGAGACCCTCTCAGTAAATTTGAGAAATGATCTAGGAAAAAAGGATAAACTTTTAAAATATAAGTGAAATCTTTTATATAAGTTTATTAGATATTGTTTTATTTTCCCACATTTGGAGTTTTGGTATCACATTTGCTAAATTAAAGTTCTAATACTTGAAATTTTAAATATTCCATTTTCACTCAGCCTGTTCCTTAATGTCATGAGCACCTTTTGTAATGTGCACATTCTTTGTAATTTTTAAACATCCAGTATCTGATGCCTTGTGTATGCCAGGCTCTATGAGTTCCACTGTCATATTTACAAACTAAGTTCTTATTCATGCTGGCAGATGGATACCATTACTCTGTTTTGCATCTATGAAAACGGAGGCTCTGATTGATTAGGAGGAAAAGTAACAAACCCAGATTATAGCAAACACACGGGAGCGTTTCTGTTCTGGCCCAGATCAGCCTCCTGGAGTCTGGACGCTTTGTAGCCCAGTGCGACTGCTGACCTTTTCAAAAAATAATATCTAGCAATTTTCTAACTCTGCAAGGGGAATTGTAGTGTTGGTATTGCACCTTTCATGTGGGTTTATCAAGGTATGCTGAGTGTATTAACCTTCCAACATGAAAGCTGGAGAATGCCAGATGGCTGGTAGTGAACTTACTGTTGAATAAGAAAGGAACCAGTGGTTGGCTGACCCCAGGACCGTCTTTAATGTGAGGCTGACACAGAGTCCACTGGGCCAGTTGTGAGGTTTTCTCAACGGAGGTAGTACCAGAAATGCTAAATAACCATGAATAATCAATCTTATTTTTATGTATTTTTTTTAACTTTGTTTTTTAAATTTTATTTTTCAATTACAGTTGATATACAATATTATACCAGTTTCTGGTGTACAACATAGTGATTAAACATTTACATTTTGCTCATTAAAATCCTGTAAAATTCCACTTTCTCCCAACCAAACTCAGCCCATTCTGATAAGTTTACCGTTTTGGTTTTATTTTAGAAAATGCTAGGTAAAGCATTCGATACCGTAGATCTCCAAGCCTTTCTCGAATGCCCTCATTGCTGATATTGTGACATCACATTTCCTAGGTGAACTTGATGTCTGTTTTTCCAAAGATGAATTCAAAGAGTGCTAAGTATTTTGGGAGCAATTTGAGGTGCACACATTTACTCAATATTTTTTAGGTGATAATATAAAGGTGGAGGTACTCACAGCACCTGCCTTGAGTCACCCTGTCCCAGAGAGGCCAAGGGGCCAAAGAGCTAATAATCCCTTCTCGCCGCCCATTCCACTGGCAACCAATTCCGATGCCAGCCGCGTGCGAACATCATGTAGAACAGGCAAGTCACTTGTCTGGCTCACCCTCTTTGGCTGAGTCTTTTGTTTTCCATGCAAAGGACCATGTTTCCAAACTGACGAATTAAAAGGGGTCGACATTCTTGTAGATCTTTGGCCTTTAGGGAGTCCTTTGAAAAACAGGAGTCGGCATTGATAGATGGCATTTCTCCCACAGGAAGAGCATGCATCAGGACTTTCCTAAGGTCAGGCGACATCAAGAAGCTGATATTTTAAGCACCTACTTTATCACAGGCGCATATGCTTACACAGATTCATATATGTGACCAGTACCTCATATGAGGCTTTTAATAAGTAGACTAACATGTGTTTCTCCCAAACACCACATAACATGTCTTCACTGGGCTTGATGAATGCAGATGAATTAGAATGGTGAGGTTAGCCAAAATGAACAAACTCTTTTCTGACCGAATGTTGATTCTCTTAATTATCTTGGTAACTTAGAAAAGACCAGAGTATGAATTATTCAATCACAATCCAAAGTCCATCATGACAAATAATGATACAATCAACATGTTGTTTATCAGAGATTTCCAGGCCCCCCGAATCCCCATGCATGTATTAGCACAAAGCTGCAGAGTTCAGGCAGCCCTTTGGGGTTTGCGGAGGTGTGGCCCAAGAGCAGCTTGGAGAGGCTAATTAGATTGACACTTAAGAGAAAAGGGTGGGCTTATTTCCAAAGAGAGCATTTGATGAGCCCTTTGCTTCCCCCGGAGTGAGGGTTGTGTGTTTTGGCATGTACCTAAGTTCATTTGCCAATGTGGAAAATTTTCCCAATGAAATGAAATAAAACAAATTTCTGACTAAGAAGACTCTCTGGAACCGGTAACAGTGAGACTCCAGGATGGGGCAGGGTAGAGGGGATGGGGATGAAATTCCAGATTAGGCTTAGCACGTGTAATCATATGTCTCTGTTGGATGATGAGTGAGTATAATCAGGAAGTCATGTCTTACCCTGGAATTCAGTGGCAGTAGACTTTGAATGACATTGAAAATCGCAGATGGAAATACTTACTGACAGTTTTCTAAATTCCTAATCATGGGATGTTCAGTGGACAAGCAAGTGCTTTGGCACCTTCTGCTCCTAAAATAGTGCGCAGGACACTGTAGGTGTACAAGAAACATGGGTGAATGACTGAATGAATGAATGAATGGACAGTTTTATCTACTGTACTTGTAATATTACTGTAGCTTTGGGGAAAAATACATCTCTACTTCACTGAGCATCAGGCATGGCTAATAAGTTAAATTCCTCACTGATTGTGTTAGTAGCAGAAGTTAGGGAACCTTTCCATTTGAATTGCACGCTATTTACCCTCATGGCCATGTCTGTTCACTGTTGGGTTTAAAGCTTTTTTTCTGTTTTTTCCCTTTCACCTCCCAAGTTGTTTATGTTTTGAGAATTCTCCTGACTGCTTTTGTAAATTTGGTTACAGTTATGTTAATGCTTTAAGTTTTGTGTTATGAGGGAATACATTCTCAGGAGGCCTAATGTTTAAGTTCCAAGAGTGACTGTATGGAGAAGAATTTGCAACAAGATAGGCATATAGAGGCTTCTAGAGGGAAACTGTAAAGAGCAGGGATGTGAAGATGAAAAGATGAACAATTCTGGGAAAACTACAACAGAATGTAACCTCGGGGACTGTAAGCAGTGGCCACTGAGAGAGTTGAGGCTCAGGGACCAAAAAGAGGCTGCTTGGGAAGATGACTGGGAGTCTTCGTGTCATAAAGAAACCCAGAAGATTCTTGGTAAGAGGCAGGGAGATTTCTGGACCAACCCTTTTAGGTGTGTCAGATGGCTCCTTCCTGGGACTAATAAGAGTGTTTTGGCCCAGCCGATGTAGCTCAGTGGTTGAGCATTGACCTATGAACCAGGAGGTCACAGTTCAATTCCAGGTCAGGGCACATGCCCAGGTTGCGGGCTCAGTCCCCAGTGTGGGGTGTTCAGGAGGCAGCCAATCAATGATTGAAGTCAATAATGTATATATATTTGTATGAACCAAGGCCTAGACCACCTCCCTCCCCCTATTTTTGCTGGCAAATCTAGAAGTAAAAGCTAACTTAGAAAGCTAAGAACTTGACTCATGAATGCTATCAACTAGGATTTAATTTTATCTTTAACACAACAACAATAATAATAATAATAAAAATATTTTTATATAGCTAGCCACTGTACAGTGTGCTTAACATATATTTATCTCATTTAATTTGTGCAGTAGTTCTATGTAATAGGTATTATTGTTCTTAAGTCTCAAAGCTGAAGAAAATAAGGCGCAAAACAATTAAGCAACTTGTCCAAGGACATGTAGCTAACAGGTAGAGAACTAGGATTTGAACCTAGGAAGGGTGACTCTAGTCTTTTTTCTTGATTACGTAGTTTAGCACCTATTTCTTTGCCTCTCTCTCTCTCTCTCTCTCTCTCTCTCTCTCTCTCTCTCTCTCTCTTCTCTCTCTCTCTCTCTCGCCATCAGCCAGTTTTCTTTCATGCTTTCCCCAAACATGCACACATTGGTCCATAAAGGATTTGAAGCCGTTTACATTGGAAATTTAGCTAATTTAACTGATGAGATAATATATCTGCAAGTTTCTCATTTTGCCCATAGTTTAAATCCTGAAATTCCCTCCTATACTATAAAAAAGTACTTTTTAATTCTAAGCAACCTATCACAGCATAGTGGAGAATGATTTTAAATGGTAAATACCAGGACCTCAAGGCCTCACCTTTGATGGAGAACTACCCAATGGCAGCCACATGGCTTTGGGAGGTGATGGTAGAGTCATGAGGTAGCCTCTTGTTTGAGGTTTTGCCCAATCTTTTTCTTCTCAAATACCCAGTAAAGCTGGGTGACACCACTGTTGGAGGAGACCTGTACCTATTTACCTTTAACTCTGCACCCTCTAGCTACCAGTCAGCTATTTGCAGTCTCCAGCAAGTAAAAGCCTTTGGACCTGTAATCCTCAGTGTGGTCCGTGTGTGTGTGTGTGTGTGTGTGTGTGTGTGTGTGTGTGTGTGTGAGAGAGAGAGAGAGAGAGAGAGAGAGAGAGAGAGAGAGAGAGAGAGAGACTAGACATGCTTTGGAAGGATCAAATCCCTGTGTCCCAAGCAACATCCGTCAAATTTGAATTGCTAGAGGTGAGACCAGAGAGTATACATGGTGAAGAGAGCCCCCAGATGATTCTGAGGCATGATAGAATTTGGAGATGGTTGCTGTAGACCAGACCCACTGCAGAAGGTTCTCTTCCGGAAGGACCATAAATCTGGTGAAATGAATAGGCAAGTACTCTAGGGACAAGCTTGTACCTTTGTTGCTGACCTGATTCTACCTCCTTTGCTGACATTTGGCTGCGCTCTCTAGTCAGCACAGAGCTCTTACCAGTCTCTAAACATGGAAATCTTTTACTTCTGATGGGTTAGGGCATAGGAATGGTGATTTAGAGGTATACTATACCACAGAGGTTTAAAGGGCACTTAAGGGATGGTCTTGCCATTCTAAGCACATGTGAGTGTCCCCATGACAAAATGGCTACTGTTTCTAAGCAGTCGAATGGAGTTTGGTAACTAGATATGTTTATGGATTGAGGCTGCCCAATGTACTAACATACCTGACACAAAACAGGTATATAGCATGTGAGAGGAATCTGCTTATTTTTTCACAAACACTTCAATAACATTATGAAAATGCAAAAACCCTGAAAATCTACTATTTGAAGAGGAAAAGATCAGAGAGTGATTTGGCAAATTTTGTAATCTACATAATCAAAAAAAAACCCAGAAATGCTCAAACTGGGTCAGATTAGGCTCAAACTTCTGATCATTTTATAGCAAAATGATTAGGAACTACAGTTGCCTCAAAAGTTTACTTTAAAAAGTTAAGTTCACTAACTCAGTTAATTTTCTTTAGAGAAAATATACTATTATATTGCAAAGTGGTAATAATGTTAATTTCTGTATAAATTAGTATTCATAGTTTAAAGAATTATTGGGATATTATTACATCTCCACAAATTCTTAAGTTTTTTGGAATCTTGTCTTATGTGATTCAATCTGCACAAAATAATGTAAGAAGAGATTATGGGATTTAAGGAGAGAAATGATTGAATCACCATGACCCAATAAAAAGTGTTCAAATTGCATTTCACTACATAATGAAGTCTGCTTCAACTTACTTTGACATAAATAAGATTGGGTAAGAGAAGCCAGAAGTAAATCAAATAAATTAATAAACTATCAGAGCTGCTTCAATTTCATCTCCCGGACAGTGTCTGCTTATTTGTATAATAAAATCTGCTTTTATGAATTAAAACTCTGGCATACCACTTGGTTGAAACCAAACATTTAAGGAAGAGTTAGTATATTTGGGGACCTGATTAGGGTGCCTTCTAGTTTCACCAATATCAATAGTCCCTTTGAAAAATGAAACTTGAAACCTAGAAGAGCAAGGTTCAACTTTCCACTAGACTTAAAAAAAGCTCTGGTGGGGGTTGGTGGCATTTGCAGGGGCAGGAGGGATTGAGCAAAAAAGAGAAAGAACTCATGAACACGGTCAATAGTGTGGTGATTGTGGGGGTTTGGGAGGGGGTGTAGAGGTGGAAGAAGGTATAAGGGATGTAAATGGTGATGGAAATAAAATAAAGGAATAAATTATGCTATTTAAAAAAATGAGGTTGGAGATGCACGCATGCATTCAATATTGATGATTAGCTGTTCTTCATATTTTCCTAATTATACATATTTACTGAACATGAGGAATTTTTTTTTCCTTTTGTCTACATAGAGGCTGTGTCTCCATTGGCATAATATATGGCAGTGTTTGTGAGTCTTGTGCAAAATTGAATTTGCATTTCTGCTGCCACTTGTTGGGAGTTCATTATCTTGCAGTACAACCACTGGGAAAAATACAATTTTCAGTGTTTAATAAAACTGTGGTCCTCTCGTAATACTTATGATGCTTGGGCAATTTGTTAGGCACAATTTATCACAGATGTTTAACACTAATTATACTGTGCATAGTGCCAGGAAGGGTGATTTTAAATATTTCCTTCATTTAATATATTTCAGGGAAAACAAGTATCTTGCAACTGCACTATTGTTTGCATTTCTCAGAATTGAGGTATATTCTCCAAATGCTAAACTTAAAAAATAAAGCTTAAGCTAAACATGCAATGAGTAAAATACATACTGAATGTGGCCGAGAGGCCAGGAAACTGATGGGAAAAGCCTGTCTTTCTGTGTCCCAGGTAGCCCAGGGCAGTAGGAAGAAATAGTGTATTGACTGGCCTGTGATGTGTGTCTCCTGAACTAACTAGTAATTTATAACTCTCTGGTGTAGTGATGATCACTGAGGCAGGCCCCTTCAACATATTCAATTCCAAAATCTGTGATCTAATTAAGCCCCATTTATCAAAAAGTATTTAGCATTTTATAGATGGCTTTACTCCCTGGGAACCTGAAAGACCAGAAGCCTGCTTTCTGATGGTTCCTTGAAAATGAGGTTCAAGTAACAAATCACTGAGAGGGAATCGAATTCTAAGTAGTGAGGTTGAGACACTGAAACATGATCTCCAGCTATTAAACAGCTTCTTGAAAAATGGCTATTGCACACTCACAATTTTAGCATCCCTCAATCTTTATATTAAAGACACGACTTAAATGCGAACCACATTTGGTGTTCTTTGTGCTGTAATAAATTGAGTACGTGAAATGAACTTGTAGTAGAAGTTATCTTTTCTTTGTTTTGTCTTTTGCTTCTTATAATCCCGAGAAGCATTAGTCAAGCACATGTGAACGCCTGGAGCTGAAACAATGGACAGAGTTAGCGTGGGCAACTTCAGAAGGAAAGAGGGGCAGGAGGACCTATTTCCTATATGGCTTACTTAAACCCATTCTTCAAAATGGTTTTCCAACAGCAATCTTGAAGATGCTGTGCTTTTTACACTACGTTTACCAACAGATTAATCAGCCCGAAAGACAAGATCTTGAAAGAACTCAGAACATATTGTAGATGAGACATGGGATTTAGCTCTCTGGGTCACCACTGTATGCTTTTGTTGATATGTGACCTCTACGAAGTATTTGCTGTGGTCTCAGCTAAAGTAGTTCCATGCAAAGAAATCTCCAGAGAGAAAGTTATGGTTATCATGCTTTATGAAGTTCAACTTGTATCCCCATATTTTCCTTTAAAGGTGACATTTCACTTTGGACCATGGATCCATGGGAAGCTTCTTCTTAAGCTCACAGAGCTGTTGGTCCCCTAACCTCTTTAATGCCCAGCATTTGATGGTTTAGGAAAATGTAATCACCACCTGAGCAGAGTCTAGGCTTGTGTTCGAGTCCAGCCTAATGCCACTGCCATCCCCAAAGCTGCTCCACCTTGGTGCCTCCCGCTCTTTCAGACCAGCTTTGCCCTAGTAACATGTGCATATTTTATCTTTTTCTTCTGTCACTGTACAGAGGTATCTGAGACTTGTCACTGGACTCTGTATGCTGAATGCCTTCCCTGAATGTGTTGAAGGAGAAGATCTTTTCTGTCTTTTTATCCCACTAGCTCCTAATTACTTTTATCTCAGCACTTTCTCCTTGACCTGACCTTTCCCTAGCTTGAGACCAGTCAGTTCTCATTTCTAGATTTTGCTTAGCTGGTGTTTTCTGGGCCATGGAGTATTTTTCCCTAGATTGAGAAAAAGAAGATAGAGCAATCCGGGGAGCAGATGTCTTTTGGGTGGTATGTGTCTTCCAGAGTAAGAATTTAAAATCTCTGTATGAAAGGAACAGTGAATGGTGTAATTAGTCAGGCTGATGAAGAAGTAAATCCTGGTAAGCAATTTTTCTTGACTGGCTTAATGGAAAGCATGAGCTATCAGTTTCTGCCAAACTAGCTAAGGGTAGAATGAGTGTGGGGTTTGGACAAAAGATAAATATTTCATGTGAACTTGGACTCTGTTGTGTAGTTCATTAAAAAAACAAAAACAAAACAAAACAAAGAAATCAATGACTTGTGGTACTTCATGCATTTTTTTAATGGATAATTGATCATGTTTGAAGAAGTGGAAGAGGTTCTTGCCAAAGCCCAAACTGGTATTTTGTAATTAAATATGTGTGTTGCTCATATTCTTCTCATCCCCTTAAGCCAGGCATTTTCCCCAGGTCAGCTTTCAAGGCAAAAGAATTGTTAAGGATTCACTTGAGGTTATCTCCCAGCATCTTCCCCTAATGGTGTGGATCTGGCCAACAGCTGCCAAAGGCCTTGAGACTTATTCATCATCAAATAACAAGCAAGAAATTAAATGCCCCCAGGAGGGGATGTTTTCCTGCTGTCGAAGGAATTAAAAAATGATAACTCTAACATCATTTATGACAAGTAGGAAAGGCCTTGGAGTCAAATGATTTAAGGTTCAAGAAGAAAATAATTTAATATTCAAAAACAAAAACAGCAGCTTCTTTGAAGCTTGACTGTAAGCTGTACTAAGCATTCTTCATGTGGCAAGATCAAATGTATGAATGATATCTATGCTTGAGTCCAGAGTGTCATCCGAAATGTTGTTTCTCTTTCTGGCCGTCACCAGTCACTGCCTCTAGGGGCGTTAGGTAGTCATCTCCAGCAAATGGCAGCATCCATTCTCAGCCTTGCTTTGCTAGATAGATTTCTTGCTTGGACCCCAGTAGAAAAATTGAAGTTGGTAAACAACAGAAGGGTTGGGTTCATTTATTTTTTCTTAAGGGAAAGATTATTTGTTAATGTTACTTGAAGTTGTAGATTATTTTCTTGATGCTATGGGGAACAAGAGGGGCACGTGATCTTGTTTTGTGTCTTATTTGCTTAAGATTCAAGTAAATTTCACAAGGAGTGACAAAACCCTTTTTTTTCAAACGTACATGGCTTTTTGACAAACCACAGAGTAGAGCAGAAAACAAAACAAATCCAGCCTCAGTACTTTCCAAGTAGTTAATAAGGCAAACAAAAGTCAGCCAAGACAACGAAAGCAGAAGAAAATGTTCTTGGGTTCAGAGGTTAGAGATGAGTATTGGCAGAACTTAACTAGTTTTGGAAAGGGAAGGGGAAAAGAAACTTTTTTAGAGACTTGCCATGAGCTAAGTGTTTCCACAAACATTATCTTGGCTAAAGTTCACATTCAGATAATTTCTTATGGATGAAGAAAGTAAGACTTGGAGAGTTTAAGTAATACTCACAGTCTAGGTAGAAATTGGCAGAGACAAGATGCAAACACTTTCCCTGGCCTTGAAGCCACCTGGAGCCTTTTGCCTCCACCATTTGTCATCAAGCACCTGGCAACCAACCACATAGAAATCCAGAAGGGATTGGGCTCAGCTTTTAAAGTTCTCCACACAACTGAGAAGTTGACCTGACCCCAGACTCCCAGTTCAACTCACAATAGCAGAAGGTTGAGTCCATTTTTAGGACAAATCACAGGTTACAAAATCTGCTTTGGTTGAAATCCCTGAGAGGCTCAGCCTTTATCTGTTGGCTAACTACCTTTTGGATGAACTTTTTTCATTTGTTGACAACAGTGACTTTTTTAAAACAGCTCTTATAAAACATTCTCCCCTTCTTGCAATTTTAAAATATCCTTGATGCTTTAAGCAGGACTTCACAGTAGTTTTCTATTTGAAATTTGATATAACTTTAACATACCATTGGTGGTTCATTCTAAGGATGTAACTTTTTCATCCATTACATGGGAAGGGGAGTGCAATTGACAATTGTCCTTACCACACTATCAGTTTTACTGGTACAGAGACAGTGGTATCGGACAGACCTGGACTTTATTCCTGGCCCCACTCTGTTGCTCCTGTGTGACCCTAACCTCAATCAACCTCAGTTTCCACTCTGCAGAATGATATTATCAACACTATACAAATACGAGTGGCTTCTATTTGGAGACACTTATCAAGAGTCGGCTGCTGTGCTCAGCACTTGGCTCTCATCATGGCCATATGCATAAAATGAGAATAATAATCCCACTTGCTCTAGTTCTTCTGCATCTTGAGTGATTTTGAATGCATAGAACATATCTAGTATCATGCCTGGCATCATTGTAGTCAATGGGCATGAGTCCTGTCCTCCTGTCCCTTTTCTTCTCCACCTCACATTAAGTTCTCAAATACTCAGGATCTGGTACTGGGCAATAGTGGATCCATGGATCTGACCGATCAATACTAATAACTGCAACCCTTATCATCTTCATGTGACAGGTACTGAGCCAGGCCAGGCTTATTCATTATGCTAATTCAGAGATTTAATTTGGCAGAAAGATGCTGAGGGTCTTGCTATGAAGGGGCTATTTGATGAGGATTTATTTCTCAGTCTCAGCTTTAGGTTGTCTTGGGTAGAGCAGACATAGACCAGACTTTACTGGTCTTTTCTCACTGTCTGGGATCAGTTACATCTGACCATATGGACTGAGTCTCTCAGTTACAGAAGCAGGAATTTGAGATAAAAATAATGAAGAGATCTAGAGGAAAGTGCTGAACATAAATGCCATTCCTACTTGCATTATGTCTTAAAATGATCCCATTAGCAATTACCTTGGTATAAATAGGCA
The DNA here is from genome assembly GCF_964212035.1 of Myotis nattereri. NCBI lineage: Eukaryota > Metazoa > Chordata > Mammalia > Chiroptera > Vespertilionidae > Myotis > Myotis nattereri. The sequence continues at coordinate 50,493,432 of NC_138087.1, forward strand.
TGATTAAAACATACTTATCTCTGATCACCTAACACAGGCTTATGACACAGCTCCTCTCAATCATATATCAACTAGAAAATATGCCTGAATCTGGGGGGTTATCTTCTTATATTCTAAGGAAATGCTTCTCAATTATCTTCACTGAAATACTCTGATTGGTGGGTAGAGGTTTCAGGATATAACTCTAAGAGGCCTTCTTCAATTGTAAAATTTTGTTGAGATCACAAACTATATTTTAAACATGACCTTTGGTTATCTAATTATGTATAACAAACTACCCCAAAATTTAGCAGCTTAGAACAAGAACCATTTATAATTTTTCACAATTCTGTGGACTGACCAGGTGGTGTTCTACTTTATAAGCATCAGTTTGGACACTAGGAAGGTTCAAAGTGGTCTCTTGCTCATGGCAGGTGGTTGCTGGCTGGGAATTCACCGGGCTTATCAGCCAAGAGCTTTAATTCTCCAGGTGGACTCTTCCACATGGATACTTGTGCTTCCTCACATCATGGAAGACTCCAGATAGTCAACTATTTTAAAAAGCCTAACTGTAAAAGCCACCAGGCCTTCTTACAGTGTAAGGTCTAGAACTGGATCAATTTCACTGGCTTCTATTGGCTAAAGCAGCTCCTAGGACCAGACTGGCTTGAAAGGGAGGAGCTTACACAAGGGCATGGAAATAGAGGGATTTTACACACTATTCCAGAATATATCTGTTACATTTTAGTATAAAAAATGTAGTACCCCAAGTAGTTGAGTAAAGTGAACTCTTTTGGAAATTATGTCAGTATTCATAGTACCTTGGTTTTGCTTAACTTTGATATACTGCTGCCATGGACATGCCACTTGAAAAGCAAGTTCTAGTTTGTTTTTTTTTCTTTGCTCAGTTGTTTACTGGGTCTTGGGACCCAATAGGGTTGATCTGGGAGGAAACTAGGATATGGCTTAAATGGTTAATTCATGTATTTATCTCACTTATCATGAGTCCCAAAGCCAAATACCAGTGATTTTTATTGATATTCATGTCCATGTTTTCATTCTTTCACAATTAAGAGTTATGAGTTAGAGCCTACAGAAATATAGAAAGGACCCTGTTTTATTAAGTTGGGCAGAATGTAATTTAATTTGTTTGGCTAATGCAATATATTATGTTTTTTTAAAAAAGAGGAATAATTCTTTACCCACGTGTCACCCTAAAAGAATTTTTTAAAGAGATGAACTTAGGCCAATATGATAGCAAGATGGATGTAGGCTAGGAGAGTTATAGGGTATGGTTCAAGTAACTCAGTCTGATTCACTTCTCTTAATGGTGGAGGAGTTTTTCATCACAAATAGTAACAAGGATACTTTGAAATAGCACAGCAGCCAAAAAACAAATCATACCTCTAAATGTATCTGCCCTTATTTCAGGTCAAAGTCTGCAAATTATCCAAAGGAAATTTTTCTTTCTTGAGTTATCTGAGCTCTGCTGTTGAATATAATTATATATTATAGTCCAATAGAGGAGAGAGAGAGAGAGAGAGAGAGAGAGAGAGAGAGAGAGAGAGAGAGGCCCCAGCAGTAGAATCCATGTAGAGTATAGAGCTGTGTGCACTGCCTTTCACATCGGAAACTTTCTGTGTGAGAGATTCCATCTGGCACGTCAGCCAACTCTGAAACCTGACTTCTAAAAAGTAGAACTGAATTTCTCTGCTCCATTCCCTATATCTTACTAACCAAAAGTCTCAAGCATAGAGTTGAAAGAACCCTTCAGTGAACACCCATACACCCATCTAAATTCTGCAGTGGAGATCTCTTTATCATCATCAGTTTTTAGAAGTATTTCAAAGGAAGCTGCAGACAACAGGACACTTTAACCTTTTTCCTTTCTTCCTCTCGTTATTCCTCCTTTCCTTCATTCCCTCTCTTTTTCCTTCTTTCTTTTTTTGAGATAAAAATTATATGTAATGAAATACATGTAACTTAAAGGAACTATTGCATGAACTTTGACAATTGCATACTCCCCTGTAATCCAAACTCTCATTGGGATGCAGAACATTACTCTTCACCCCATAAAGTTTCTTCCTTGTGCCTTCTGTCAGTCCCTCCACCAACCCTCCATCAGACAGCAAATCATATATCTACATGTATCTGCCCTTATTTCTAATGACCACAAATATATTGAGACATGCATGATGACAGACATCACATCAATTGCCATATGCATAGAAAATAACAGATACTACCAATCATCTCTAAAATTGTCTATGATGATTGCAAAAAATAATACAAGAATCAGGGGCCCGATTCATAAGCCTTACACTATAGGTTCGTTTGGACTATTCTAGAGCTTCATATGAATGGAAGAATACAGTATGAACTCTGTGTGAGAACTGGGCTTTATCAAATACTTTCAGAAAGGCATAAACCTTAGAAATGGGCTTCTTTGAGCTCCATTGAGAGGTGGCTGCTCCAAAACCACTCTCCTCTCATTGCCTCACAGGAGCAAGAACTGTTGCTCCAGGAGCCATCCCTGATGCTCAGGGGTTTTGGAGCAGTTGGCCCTGTGTCCTGATTTTAGCAGCAGCATCTCATTGACAAGGTGGATATGGATGAGCGGTGGGTGCGTGGCAGAGAGCAGGAGGCATGACATGCCAAATAGACACCTCGAATACCAGGCGGGCTATGTTTAATAGTGAGTTTGCCATCACAACTTTGTTCTACATCATTACAGGGGCCAGCCAGAGTCTACTCAGCAAGAAACAGGAAGACTCCCTCAGCCTCCCCACCCCTCCACCTAAATATCCTCCCTGAACTTCAGCATATGAATCAGATTCTGTATGACTGATTTTATTTCAATTGTTCCATGAGACAACGGAGGAAATAGTTTGCCTCAAAGCATACGGTGTAATCTAGGGGGAGAATGGCGTGTATCTGCAGAACAGAGTGGGGATTCTGGGATAAGCAGGCAGATGCTGCCCGCTCTGCCTCCATTGTAGAAGAATTGGCTCATGCAGGAGCTGACATTATCTCTGAGGCTTTTCCAAACCCACAGAACTCTTTTCACAACAAGAAACAGGTCACCCTACTTTCCCAGATAGATGTGGTACATTCAATAACTAAGAGAGGGCAGCACAGATGAAATGCGCCCCAGGAGGCCTTTCCAACCAAGTGTTGCAAGGAGATATCATTAGGCTGTTAAATCCAGAGGGCCAGACTGTGCAGAGGGTATGTTCCCAAGGCTGAGCCACTCGGTGTAATTCGGCTAAATGAAAACTCTAACAGGTGCCTGGCAATTGCATGCACTGGTCAGACCCCACGCTTGGAGGGGTTTTAATAGTCTGCCTTGCACTCCCATATTAATCTAAGAGGGCTGCTGCTCCAAGGCCTTGAATGCATTCCAACTGTGCGCTGGTCCTCTTTGATTTGCATCTCACATACTTAATTTAATGGGACATAGTTCGTATAACCAGACCAGCAGCAATCACGCTTATCTCTACTAACAGCTGATTTTATTTAGCTTTGTACATTAATGGGTCATTGGCTGCTAAGCTAAAGCAAAGTCAAGCAATTTTTTTTTTTTTGGCTTCTTGCAGCATTGCCATCCCAACTCTCTGTTCTACCTCATTACAAGGACCAGCCAGATCTACTCAGTAAGAAACAGGAAGACTCCCCCACCTTCCCCACCCCTCCACCTAAGTATCCTATCTGAACTTCAGTATGCCTTGCTTAGGGCTGGCCAAAACCAAGAAGCTTCTTTGAGTTTTATAGTCTGGAAATATTGTGGTCATGTAAAATTATCATCCAAGCAATAGTTCACCCACAAAAGTCTTACCGTGAAGCCTGATTTACAAATATATCAAGACATGAGTGATGACAGACATCACGTTAATAAATTGCCATATGCATGGCAAAACAACAGATACAATCGATCATCTCTAATGTTGTCTATGATGATTTCAAAAAACCACACAGGATCGGGGACATGATTCATTAGCCCTTTCCTCTAATTAGGTACAGACAAAGTTTAATAGATAGAGGGAAATTGAACAAGCATCAAAGAAGATAAGGCATTTGCAACATGGCTCAGCTGGGTTAAAATTGCAGGAAAATATATAGATCCATGATTCAAGCTTATCCAAGCAATAATGGGGGAAAATATTATAATCCTTAGATAACAGGGCAACTTGAAACAACAAGCCATACAACTTACCAAACTCAGGACGAAGAGAAAGAAGTGAAGGGTGGGGAGACAGCAGAATATTGACAATAAAACAGACCCAAGGACAGGAGGTTCAGCAGATTTTACACTCTTTTTCTTTTCTTCTCCTATACTCTTTTTAAAAAGTGTCTTTTAAACCCTAAAGACACGCCTTGCAACTTTCAAGCTGTAACTTTTAAGCAATTATTTGATGCAGAGATTTCCACTTTCTCTGAATCTGGGGATATTGCCTGGATGCGATTTTGGAGGTAGATAGTTTGGAATTTCCTGGCACTTTTTATCCATTAGTTGTCTGTTCAGAGTGGCAGTCTTTAATGAAAGCCTTTTTGATTTGTTCCTCTGGAAATGATTCTCCCCAAGCAGTTCATCTCTTCTGCATGGTTACCTGTCCTGGCAGCCAGATAATCAAATCCTAGGGAGGGATGGAGCCACCAAGAAAGTGGAGGTCAGAAAGGCAGGGTTGATCTGTGGGGCTGTCTTGGCTTCTTGGTAGGTTTTATGACTTTTAAACTGATGCTATTGTCTCTTTAAGTGATAAAGAGGAAAGTCCCCCAGAACTGCTGATGGCATTCAATTATGGTCATGATTATAAAATGTCTCAGATCTTTGGGGAGTGTGAGCCAATCAATACAGTGTTGAGAGAAGGGAATATAAAGCTCTTAGAGATTCCTTTGCCAAATTCTACTCCTTTCTCCATCTCACCATGGCCTGAAGAAGCTTGTAGTATAAGGGGCTTGCTTGCTGAGTGGAGGGGGCTTGAGCAATTATTACCTAATAATAAAAGACAAATGGTGCCCTGAGGTCTTTAACTCATTTGATGAGATTTCCAAAGGGTGTGCTAGGTAAGGCACTTGTCTGCGCTGTTCTCTTGCAGAAGCCTATGCTGATTTCTAAGTCACATTCTCCTAGGAGTCTCAGGCTGCCCCTTTTGAGTAACTCTCTTTCCCGCTCTCTCTTTCTCTCTCAGTCTCTCTCTCTCATTGTTGTTGTTCTGTTGAGATAGTTCCTCTGGGAAATGAATCACAGTTGGTTGGTTGGTTTTTAATTTTTTTCAAGACAGCATTGGCTATGCGCATGGCTACACTTTTTGAAGAAATTATATAACTACTTCAGATTTAACAAGATAATTTGGTCAGCAGGGTGAAAGTACATACGTGCATTCATTCAACAGCTTTTGCTGAGCACTCTTTGGTGCCAGGCACTTGCAAGAGTGTAAGCTCCATGAGGGCAGGGACTTGGGTCTCCTTCACGTGCTGCTGAAACACTGCCTGGCAGAGAGGAGCACAGTAACATATTGGGTGGAATGAACATGCAGTGATGGAAATTTGAAGCACATATTTTTCTCTCCAACACTAACCGAGTTCTAGCAAGTTGTAATATCTCTCAAAACTAGAAGGAAGAAAGAAATTTCATGTTAGGCCTCCAAGATATATGTCTTTAAAGTGACTTATTGTACTCAGTGTTCTGAACTATCCAGATCTTTTACAAATCTTTGACATGAAACTAGCAGAATATGTGAGCATTTGAAGAGTCTGCTTGTTTACCAAGCCCAGGAGACATAGCAGCTCTACCTAATCCATAGAAACAAACACAGGGAGGCTGCCAAAATGAGGAAAATAACACATCCCACATGAAAGAATAGAACAAAACTCCAGAAAAGGAACTAAACAAAATGGAGACAAAAAAATCTATTATGCAGAGTTCAAAACATTGGTTCTAAAGATGCTCAAGGAACTTAGTGAGAACCCCAACAACATAAAAAGGACATGAAAACCATTAAAAAGAACCAGTCGGAAATTGATGATACACTAACTGTAATGAAGAATAAATTAAGGGAATCAACAGTAGAGTAAATAAAATCAAGAATTGAAATATAAAGATTATATTCACATCATGGGGATTCTGGAAGAGAAAGAGCAAAAATTAAAAACATATTTGGAGAAAATAATGACTGAAAACTTCCCTAACTTGGTACAGGAAATATATATATACAATTCCTGGAAGTGCAGAGAGTCCCAAACAAGATGAACCCAAGGAGGCCCGCACTAAGGCACATCCTAATCAAAATGCAAAAGGTTAAAGGCAAAGAGAGAATCTTAAAAGCAGCAGAGAAAAGGCAGTTAGTTACCTGCAAGAGAGTTCCCATAAGACTGTCAACTTATTTCTCCACAGAAACTTTGCAGGCCAGAAGCGATTGGCTAGAAATATTCAGAGGAGTGTCGTGGCTTCTCATAGCTAGACAGAGGGCCAATGGAAATGTTAGATAGTACCTCTGGATGCCCCCCTCTGAGCCCAAGGTCTTAACTACCATGCCCTAGGAGATATGGCACTAAATGCTTTTCTTGTTGGCAATCAGACCCATTCAGCTGGTATCAAGGAAAGGAAGTAATGGCTTCTCACTGACACAATCACACTCAGAATGTTAGTGTTGGCTGGGACCTTTGAGAACATGTAGTTCCACTTCTTCATTTAAAACATAAAAGAACTGTTCAAAGGGTAAGTGACTGGCATTTAGGGTCTCATATCTAGTAAATAGCAAAGATGGGATGAGAAACCAATCTCCCTGTTTCTATTTGGAGCTCTGTGATTGCACCTCCCCTTTGCCCATACCTGCTGAGCATGTGAAGGATTTTGTGTTTCTAGATGTGTGCATGGGGTTGAGGAAAATGAAGGAAGGGTATTCTTAAAGTTTTTATTCTTAAATGTGGATCCCCCTTGGAGAGTCCTAAGAATACCATGGGCACAGTAATGGGATGGCTTCTGCGCTTCCCTTTTTCCTTTGTACATCGTCTGTAACTCAGCCAGGGCAAATCTGAAGTGAACCATAACAACTGCATTTGAGAGGCGTGCTTGGGGAACGTTTGACAGGGCTATTTAAAAAGCATTTGTACTTGTGGGTCTAAATGTAAATTGTCAACTTTTTCACGATCAGATCGTTAACATGGTCTTCGCCGTCACTGAGTGGGAAAGGAAGCCTCCTTGGCTCTTCTGAGATGGCAGGGAACAACCTGGATAAAATGTAAAGGCCTCCTTTTATTGATTCATTTAAAAAATTCTTTCCCCAAGTCTTCGATTTAAAATTTTTCAACAGAGAAAAACATTTATCAATTTGAGCACAGACTCTTTTTTTTTTTTTTTTTTTTTTTGCAAGCATCAGGAAGCAGCATATTGATCAAAAGAGGAGTTAGTAGGTAGCAGGAGGTAAGGAGCCAGTGTGCTAATGAACTGCATACAGTTGGTTCACATTTTAACCTAGAAATAAAATCACTAGTGGAACATGGTGGATAGGATGGTACTTTCTAAGAGAAAATGTGCAGCTACAGGTTATATATTTGATTAAGGGTTTTTTTCCAGCAATTCAGTCACAGATAGGACCCCAAAAATGAAGAAACAAATATGAAGTACTATATTCTCCATTATATTTTAAAAATGTAAGTAATGTTCCAAGTCCTATAAAACAAGCATAAATCCATCATCTATAATAATAAATGTGTAATATGCTAATTAGACCAGACATCCTTCCGGACAACCTTCTGGATGAAGCCAGGGCTGCGAGGGAAGCCCAGGTCCCAGGTGCCAGAGGGAAGCCCGGGTTCTGGGTGCCAGAAGGAAGCCGGTGCCAGCAGCCAGGGGGAAGGAAGGCCTACTTTTGCACAAATTTCGTGCATCAGGCCTCTAGTAATTAATAATGATATAAGAAACCCCAAATTATTATGCAGAGCATATTTATTTTTATCTTCCTCTTTATTTATATATAACCCTGCTTTATCCAAAATATTATGGATGTGTCTGAAGTACAATAATTTTGGTGGTATCCCCTAGGACTTGGCTCTTCTTTCCTTCCAATATCTTCTTCTCAAAAACCCCAGCTCCACCCACCTCTAAACCATAGTTCCCACTGCTCAGAATGCCCAGAAACTCGCCTCTCCGTTGAAGTTGAGATGAACTTTAGTAATTTTACGTAGCAATATCTAAAGACTGGCATTGGCACTGCCATTGATTTTTTTACTTTAAGGACATTTTTCCTACTGGTGAGAAGGCAAGAAACTTTAAAATTTCTGTGTGTTCTTTTCTGAATGGCTGAGGGGGGTCCATACGCATGCTTTAGGAATGGGGATTAGGGTGAGCATGTGAACCTGTATTCTGCAATTCAGAAGAAAAAGCAGTGAGGGGTGGGATGTGAAATGCTCTTTATTCTCGGTTGTTAGTACTTTTAGGAGAAATCTGAATTTTTATGAACAATGAGTACACATTGGTTTTAATTTTTTTTAAATTTCAGATTATCCTTGGGAGGACAGTAGGCAAGCAAATCTACAGGACTAGTAGTAGAAAGGTAGGGAAGACAGAAGCACTCAGGGTAAAAAGAGATCCGCTAACTCTCCCCAGGCCCTCAACCTTTGGGTGCCTTAGCTAGGAATCCTGGCTCCTCCTTCCTGTGCCTCTGCAGCTTTCTCTGTGATGGTGGACACAGCATGGGCTCTCTGCTACTTGAGAGCCCCAGGTTTAAAACTCAAGTCTGATACTGTTAAGTCTATGGTTTTTACCAGTCACTCAACTGGGCCTTAGTTATTTTATTTGTAAAATGGGTACAATAAAGCCTGCTATATAGCTTCTGTGAGATCTCAATGCAACAGTAATTGTCAAGCCTCTAGCATGATTTCAAATGTTTACTAACAAATTATTTCAATAATTTCTCATCCCCTTTTCCAGCCCACCTCATTAAGGTCACCAAGTAACTTAGAGATGAGGAAATTTTAAAATTCTATTGGACTGCCCAACTGAAAATCTATACATGTGCCTATTTAAATTTAAATTAGTTAAAATGCAATAAAATTAAAATTTCAGTTTACTTCAAATGTGTATGATATAGGACAACACAGATGGGACATTTCCATCATTGCAGAAGAGTCACTTGGCCAGCGCTCTAGACTCTCTAGCAGCTGTCAGTGTGACACAATTCTGAACCACACAGTTTTAGTAAACATGAGTCCTTGGGTAAGGGTTTCTTAAAAGGCCTGCTATGACCATGGGGGTGACATGAGGATGGAGTGGAGCTGATCATTGGAGATATTCTACAGCTACTCATATTCTTACAATTTCCTCATCTTTCCAAATCCCATGTTATGATCACCCCAGCACTAATACTTACTAGCTTTATCTTAAACTGGGAAAAGTCTTTGATTTCAGTGCATCATATTTTTAATGGGAAAAGAGGTCAGCTGGAAGAAGCAATGTATTCTTAGTAGGCAGGGAAAGCTTTCCTTCTCTCTCCTGACTTCCATTTAGAATTTTTTTTATATCTTCTCTTCCCTTCCCTCCTTCCCTCCCTCCCTTCTTCCCTCTCTCCTTCCCTTCCTTCCTCCCTCTTTCCTTCCCTTCCTCCCTCTTTATCCCTCCCTCCCCTTTTCTCTTCCTTTCAAAATATGCTAAGGACATTTACCTGGCCTGAGAGCAGTGGTCCTTCTACTGAATCAGGGGATGCTTTGTCCATGCACCTGTATAACTTCCCGCCTGGACTATCACTAAGCAGGTGCTCCAACTATTTCTGAGCAGCTGCTCCAGGCTACTCAGAATTAGTGAATCTAAAAGAACAGTACCTGCAATGCCAGACGAACTGAGAAAAATATATCTGCTAGGTGCTGCAAAACAGCTTAAATACGGAAATACCCTTCCCTTCTTCTCTAGCCTTCCTTTCGTAATCAGAAGTTATTATAGATTATTGTTTCCTTTCCTGTATACTAGGCACATGGTGTTCTGAGCTGAGAATTCATGAATTCTAATCTTCATCATTGAACTGGCTTTTTGCCTAACCTCGGACAGAGGACACCCTGTGTCTTTAATGCATTCCTCTAGGAGTCACATGGAATGCTGTAAAAGGTTTCATTATTAGTGGCATTTACAGAGAACTTGCCTGGCTGTATAACTCCAGCCAGCCTTCCTTTTTAACCTTTATGTATATACCTTTGTGTTTTACTAGTAATAAGATAGGTTCTCCACAAGGCAACCGTCTATTCTTCAAACATGGCTTTTACTCTATGATTTCTTCACAGGCTTTGCTTTATCTCCTCTTCCTCCCTCCACTGTAGCTGGCATTTTCTAACATCATCCTCCACCATAATATTTTATCTTCTTATAACAATGGTCACTTGAGAAAATGTAGTTAAGGAAGTGTAAGCAAATCGCTAAAACGGGCATCTGAATTTTCTGTGAATATTTTCACTCAAACACGGTTTCTCCTCTGATATCAGAAATGAAAATTTAGTGATGTCACTTCAAATAACAAGACACTGTGTGAAGACAGGAGCTATTTCTCTTACATTACAGATGCTTGCTGACTATAAAGCCAGCTTTTTGAAAGTTGGAATGCATTACTCTATGGGAAGTAGTTTATAAATGGTGGTTAGACTGTGAGGCTAGCTAACAAAAGTCTGTTTCACTCAAAGTCCAACACTTAGTTTTGCAATAAAAAACGAGTGGGAAATAGCGTTGTTATAATCAGGAGTCAGGGACCTTGGGAGGCAGTTTCACCAGACCACTCGCTAGTGGGCAGTAAGGGCGGCGATGAGTGTGGCAGGGCCAGGAGGGAGAATGGCTAGGAAGATTTGATTTGGCTCTTCCCATTGACTGGTTCTTCCCACTTCTGCCCAACCCCTACAATCGGTGACTTTTGCTGGGTTTAGTGTGGATCCAAGTGAATCCACTCCCTGACCCTGTCTCTCAAGAGCCGTACGGTTAGAGGACGATAATGAGCCCTGTTTGGTCACATAACAACCAGGTCGTCTGGCACCAGCAGGGGGGCTGAAGGCAAGTGAGAGAAGTTTTCAGGGAGAAGTGGCCTCTGGTGCCCTTGAGATCACAGTGGGCAGCTGCTCTGCCTGTACAGAGAGTGCTTTCAATGTTTCTGTCTGTTCCTTTATAAAATTGCACTTCATATACAACCTGCCCTCCCACCCGCCTGGACTTATTCTTTATCTTTTTTCTTTTGTAAGAGTAATTTTTAAATAGGTGCATGTCTTTTGAGAAGGAAAATTTTAACTAATTATGTGGCTCAAAAAAAAAAAAAATCCAGAATGCTTTTGGGGAAATTCAAAGCACTTCTCTAAAGTGTACTGGGAATGGGGACGAGGGTAGGTGTGGCAGTCCTCCAGTGAATGTGGAATCAATATATTTGTTGAATTGAAACATGTGAATCTCCTTCAAACCACACTCACACAATGTATTCAGCATCACCCACCACTAATAACAAGTGATGGTAGGCGTGGACTTGACATCTGAAACTTTGTTCTGCTTCCAATGCAGGTTTCAACCCAGTTAGAAGGTCCTCACCTGTGAAGAATGGGTTTCATTTGGATAAATTGCATAGCCATTTACATAGCAACAGAACATTTTTAGAAAATGAGCTCATCAACAAGTTGCACTCGGGGTTCTAAATGCGTTTTGGTAAAAGTCTAGATTCTTTGGTTCCCCTTTATTATCAACAGGAACAATAAATAGGAACACACTCTTTTCAGTTAGTTTACTTCTCTTTCAAAACAAAAACAGCACGCAGATTTTTGTACCTGCCTGGCAAAAATCCCAATGGCTTTGCTTAATTTTGCTCAGGCTGGTGGTTAACATTTACACCAACTACAACTATTAGGAAATGAAAATAATGCATTTTTGTTGATAGAGTAGATTTTGCCTGGTTGTCTTTAGAGGTATTACCTTTTTCCTTTTAAAGAATAAAGTTTTTCTAAGAATATAGATTTGATATAAATATAAGGTGGTTATGGACCCTAGTATCTTGTCCTGTGTAGTTTTTTACTTTGTTCTGTTTCTGAGTGCATTTGAATACATGCATTCACAATCTTGCTCAAGTTCAAGTTTTTGATCTCCCAACCTCTAATAAAAAAGTGAGTCCACATCTTTTGGCTGTTTCTTGTCTTCTCTGTTGGTTGTAGTGCCTGGGAAGATGTCCCCTGGAGATGTCCCCTTTATTGCTAAAGAAATACTCAGTTGTGTTCATCATGAACCAGGGGCACTGTCCTTTTAAGATATCGAAATAGCCTGGCTGGCATGGCTAAGTGAGTTGAGCATTGACCTATGAACCAGGAGGTCACGGTTCTATTTCCAGTCACACAGCATATGCCCAGGTTGTTGGCTTGACCCCCAATGTGGGGCATGCAGGAGGCAGCCAATCAATGATTCTCTCTCATCATTGATGTTTCTATCTCTCTATCTCATTCCCTTCCTCTCTGAAATCAGTACAAATATATTTAAAAAACATGTCAGGAAGCTTAGGTTATTTTAATATTGGCCACCAGAAAAGAGAAATCAGTCTCCCTCTGGCTGGACCCTTCAAACGAGGGAGTCCATTTCATTTGCTGGATAATTCAGGGAGCCCCACTTCTCTCTGGGTCCACATGACTGCCTTTGCCCAACCATCAACATACATCTGATGAATGGATGACTTGATGAACAAAACAACTGTAATCAAATACTTTGGAAGAAAACCATGTCAAATTAAAAGTGACTTGTCTGGTCATTGAAATAGGTGCAGTGAAAGGCCTTTACGCCTGTCTAGACTGTAAAACTTTTCTGTAATGAACATTGATTACTTTTGTAATCATGCAAAAACAAAGAGAGAAAAAAGTAAACAGAACACTAGAAAAAAAAAACAGAGATCTAATTGCTTTTTTAAGGATGGCATTAATTTACTTCATGACACTTTTCTTTAATATTTTTCTCATTTGCAGCAAGCAATGTTTTAAGAGTGCACAATACACATACTCAATGTATTACTGATAAAAAAAACATTAAACCAACAAACATTTATTGAGCACTTATTACATAGCAGGGTGCTTGCTAGGCACTGTGGGGGATTTATGGGTAAATGATATACGAGTCAGGCTGTCAGGAGCTCACTTATGGTGCAGGTGGGATCAAAGGCATAATTGTTCATAATGAATGGTAGCTTTTAGTGGCACACTGGTTCTTATAAGCATACAGTGTGCTTTGTCCATATTAAAAATGTATCCAATGGCACATCTATTTCATTTTTTAATTAAATTGTTTACTTTGGGATAATTGTAGATTCACATGCAATTGTACGGGATAATACAAAACAATCCCATGTGCCTTTTACTCAGTTTCCACCGATTCTAATCTTGTAAAACTATAGTACAGTAATCCAACAAGGTATTGACATTAATATAGGCATGACACAGAGTGTTCCCATTACCAGTAGCATCCCTCATGTTGCTCTGTTATAGCTAACCCCACTTCCCTCCTCAGATGCCTCTCTCCCATCATAACCTTTTTGCAACCACTAATATGTTCTCTATTTCTATAGATTTGTCAATTCAAGAACATTTTACATATATACATATATATTCTTTTTTTTCTTCAATGCATCTTTTATTTTAAACTTACCTATACTGTTATTTTGGAAGTGACTTTCTTATAGGTGCCATATAGAGTTGAGTCATGTTTCTTAATATGTCAATTTCTATCTTAAATGGTTGTATTTAGATAATTCCACTTAATGTAATTATTGGTATGTTAGGTCTTAAGTCACCCATTTTATTTACTTTTTGCTTTTTCACTTTTGTCATTGTTGTTTTTATATCTCCTTTTTCTTCTTCTTGCTTTCCTCTGGGTTGCTTGAACTTTTTTAGCATTTCATTTTGATATATGTACAGTATTTTGAGTATGTCCTTTGGCATAGTGGTTGTTTTTGGTATAATATTCAGGGTGGGGAAAAAGCATGTTTACAGTTGTGAGTATGGGAAACACAGATTTTATTCTTGTATCACTATTTATTATTTTCTATATGAAAAACTATAAACCTACATTTGCCTCACCCTGTATACATAACTTATTACCATCTACTGGTTTTGACATTTTACAAGTTTAAATGAAATATGGAAAACTTATTCCCCTTTACTTTCTCCTTTTCATTTATAATATAATTGCCTTCAATATTTCTTCTGCATATATTTAAAATCATAATAAACAATATAATTTTTGCTTTAGCCCCTCAACATAAATTAGAAAACTCCAAGAGAGAAGGGAAATGTATTAAATATGTCTAGTTTTTCCTTTCTCTGTTCCTAAAGGATATTTTCACAGGGTTTTGGATTGATAATATTTTTCTTTCACCACTTGAATGAGGTTGCACTGCTTTCTTCTGCGCTCCATCATTTTATATGAGAAATCCACTGTCATTCAAATAGTTTTCCCCTTATAGGCAAGGTATCATTTCTCCATCACTGCCCTCACGCTTTTTTGTTGTTGTTGTTCTTCATTTCCTGAAGTTTGGTGATGAATAAGGTTTGGTGATGAATTATAATCTTCATAGTATGAATTCATAGTATGAATTTCTTTGGGTTTATTCTGTTTGGTGATGACTTTTTAAATCTTTAGGTTTATGTCTTTTGCAAGAGTTGGAGAGTTTCAGTCTTTATTTCTTTGACTGCTTTTTGACCATTCCCTTTTCTTCTTCTTCTAGGGCTCTGATAACATGAATGTTAGATCCTTTGCTATCCCCCCACATCTCCATTTATTCAGGCTCCATTAATTTTTTTTTTCAGTCTATTTTCAGTCCATTGTTCAGATTGGATAATTTCTGTAGCTCTGTCTTCAAGTTTACTGAGTGTTTACTGTCCCCTACATTTTGTAGTTGAGCCCATTTATTGTATTTTTAATTTTGGTTATTGTATTTTTCAGCCCTAAAGTTCTCATTTGGTATCCCTCTTTATATCCGCTGTTTCTGTACTGAGACTATTTTTTTCATTTGTTTCAGTGTGCTTGCAGTTGTTCATTGAAGCATCTTTGTCATATAACTCTAACATTGCTGTTATCCTGGTGTTGGCATCTATTGATTTTATTTTTTTCATTCAGTTTGAGACCTTCTTGGTCCTGGGTATAATGAGTGATTTTTTTTATCGAAGCCTAGAAATCTGGGGAATTCAGTTTTGAAACTCAGAAGGTACTGAAATCTTCTATTTTAGCTAGCTTTCTCTGACAGCAGCCTAGCAGGGAAAAGGGGGACTCTGCCTCGTTACTGTCAGGTGAAGGTAGACATCCAGGTTTTCCACTCAACGTCTGTTAGCATTTGAGGTGGCAATCTCCTCATTACTTTTTGGTGGGAGTGGGAGTGGGAGTTCCACCTCCCCATTAGGCCTCTACGGATACCTTCTTGGTTGGGAGGGGTGGGAATGCTTTCTTACTTTTCCCCATATGGCTTCCAATGGTATCACAGTGTATGGGGGTGCAAGAAGAATGACTTCAATATTGCTGGGTGGTAGTGAAAGTCCTGACTCCCCACTCGGCTACCTCAGACATTACCCTTGCATGGAAGAATGGGGGTGCCTGATTCTTGCAGGGTTGGGATGGAAGTATAGGCTCCCTTCCTGATGAGAATGAAAGCCTGAGCTCTACTTGGCCTTTTCTCTGATACCACCTGGGTGCATGGCTGGGTGCCTTGTTACAGCCTCATGAGGATGGAAAGAAATCCAGGCTCCCTACACAGCCTTTGCCAGCATGGGTGGAGGTGGAGCCACAATTACCCTATGGGATTTGGTAGTAGAGCAGTTACTGTGTAAGATTTTTCTATCGAGGCTACTGTTTTTCTGGTATTTTAGAAAGAGAAAGCAGCCTTTTTTTTCTGGGGATTTTTCTGCCTGTATATCTTCAGATTCCTGGCTTCTTCAGTTCCAATTTGGGTATATATGAGAAAAAAATACAATATAGGGAATCCACCACCATGTATTTCCAAGGTTTCTGGTTGATATGTCTTCTTCTGTCCACCTTTCAAAGTTTTCTTATGTTTATTTTCTCTATATCGTTCAGGGTTCTTAGTGGTAGTTTATGAAAAAAATTGAGAAAATGATATCTATTTCATCTTCCTGGGAGCAGAAGTCACATCTCTTACATTCTAATTTGCCATTATACATCCTCAAATGTGGAACTTTCTGGAAGATTAATAAAACTAATTAAATGTAGATTCAGGCCTGGGATACTCACCTGGTTGAAGCCTGGCGTCTGAAATCTATTAGTCCAGAGTGAGCAATGTACAGAGCTCCAAAGGATAGGTCAGGTCTACCTCCGTACTAGGAAGTCCGGGTAGGTGGGTGGATCATGGCAGAAAGAGCTGCTTAACAAACAGCAGAGTCCGAGTTACAGTTAATCTGCCTTCTCAGAGCTGGGTCCCAGCAAGGGCCTGGGAGCATTCAACCAGGTTGTATGAAATTACATACAACCTTTGGAGAAGGGCCTAGAAGGACTTGGCTGGGATTCATAATGGGTCCCAACTCAGAAGAGAACCGAGATGCTGTTTAGGAAACTGAAGGAGAACACTGGCCAACAGACAAGGCTAATCAGGGTGATCAAAACCAAACCAAAACAAAACAGTGCTTTACATGATACGACATGATGAACCTTGAAAACATGATGTTAAGTGAAAGGATGCCAGACCCAAAAGGACACATATGGTATGATTTCATCTGTATGAAATACCCTGAATAGGCAAATCCATAGTGATAGGAAACTACTGGTGGTTGCCAGAGGCTGAGGGGAGGGGAAAATGGGAAGTGACTGCTTAATAGGTACAGGAGTTCCATTTGGGGTGATCAAAAACTTCTGGAACTTGATAGTGGTAATGGTTGCACAACATCGTTAATGTACATAATGCCCCTGAATTGTACACTTTGAAATGATAAATTTAAGGTGTATTTTACTACAATTAAAAAAAAAAACACCTGTGATAAATGAAAACAAAGCAAACAAAAGAAACCACAGCAATGCTCCTCATCCCTGTGCCCGGCAGACATTACTAGTTGATTATAGCTCTTTTCCCACTAAACCCCTGATCCGCCCAACATAATGTTCTGTGTAAGCATTTGCAATTGTTAGAAGACATATATGAAGGATCTGTTTTCCATCTCAGACAAGGAGCTCCTTCTGGGCACACTGACATCCAGCCTAGAGTGGGGCAGTGGATCCCAGTTCTTACCAGGAGCCGGCTTGGGACTGCTCATTTTTTGCCTCCCTTAATCAGAACAGGCCCAGGGGCTGGGTGCAGCTGAGCCTGCCCTGGGTTACAGCAGCTGAGATTAGTGGAGGGCCAAGTGGCAGAGAAAAAAAACACACCTTGCTTTTCATGTTAAGATCCAAGACATAGCAGGCAGCTCTATAGTGTTAATTCTTGAAGCTCTCAAGGCAGCCTGCTTGCAAGTTGAATTTCAGGGGAGAGATGGGAGTGATTTATGGTGACATCTATTAAGCTTTTATAGAACATAATACATGTGTTCTTGCTCCTACCGTAAAATTAATTGTTGCTAATTAGTTAGGGCTGCCAGCTCACTGGTGTACGAGTCTGTCACACTCCCTAGTCCTGGCCCTGTTAATTAGCCTCTCAGAGTCTCATCCTATCCCAGTGTCCTGTAGCTCTCCCTGCTCTGTACATTTCTCATTTACACAATCAAGCCTACTTGTTGGGTTTGGTTGGTCTTGAATAGAAGTTTAATTTGAGGGGCATAGAAGTCCTTGTGGGTCATCTAATGATGTCAGGTGAGACAAGTCATTTCTTTAAATACATATACAGTGAGGCCTTGACTTACGAATGTCCCTACTAACGAGTTTTTCTAGATACTAGCCGTCTCGGCCGATTTTTTGCTTTGAGTTGCGAGCTAAAATTTAGGTTACGAGCCAGCTTCCGATACCCCACCGCTAGTTGGCGCAGCGAACGTCACAGTGAACGCCACAACATCAGCCCAGCATCACGTGTCTCACTCATTCACTTTATGATTTGACATACGAGTAATTTGAGTTACGAGCTCCGTCAGGGAACGAATTAAACTCCTAAGTCAAGGCCCCACTGTAATTGATTTTAGAGAGAAAGGGAGAGGTAGAGAGAGATAGAAATATCAATAATGAGAGAGAATCATTGACTGGCTGCCTCCTGCACGCCCCCTACTGGGGATCAAGCCCACAACCCTGGCATGTGCCCTTGACCCGAATCGAACCCAGGATCCTTCAGTCCACAGGTGGATGCTCTATCCCCTGAGCCAAACTGGCTAGGGCCAAATCATTTCTTGCATGCTATCAGGTGTCATGTAAGCACATATGACCCAAAATAAATACATGTCTTTCAATAATTCTTTTCATGGAGTACAAAGTCCCCATGAAAAAATACAATGAAGATCTCAGGGACTTGGTTTCAGTTATTAATTTCTGGGTTGCCAGGGTCTGAGATGAAGGTCATCCTGCTGGAATGATAGCCCACAAACATGTACACTGCGGTAGGAGCGACTGGGCTGGGCAGCTCCTACCGTAGCAGCTGCTTGGCCTGGGGCATTGTAAGTATCAGCTCTAAGGAGATGCTATGAGGTGCTGAAGATACCCTGACAGTGATTGAGCCGTCCGCAGCTCCCAGCCCTCACAGGGGCTTTGGGAGATTTGCCTGGGGAATGTATAATGCTGTTGACATTTCCATGGGAAAAGGAAGTCAATTCTGTTAGATTTTCCGAGAACTGGGAGCTTGCTTTGTCCATTCAGGGTGAATCTCGAGGGAACAGTCTTATGAAGTTGTCATCACATGTCATGACAATAAAAAGGACAGGGTTTTTCTAAATACAGTTATGTACCCAGTGAAGCTTGTTCACTCCTCTGCTTAATAAGCCAACAAAACAGCCAGGCGCAGGAGAGAGAATATTCCCGTTTACATTGATTGCATCGTGCATGCCTCTGCCCACCTCCTGTGAGGCGGCTGATTTCACACATCCCCATGACAGAGTAATGTGACTTCATTGACTGGCAAGCAGCTGTCGATGCAACGTGTGAGGTGCCTGTGTGTGTGTGTGTGTGTGTGTGTGTGTGTGTGTGTGTAATGCCCACACACTGCAATGAAGAGGGAATGGAAAGCACAACAGAGCTATTGAAATTTAAAGGGGAAGTGCATCTTTATTACAATTCACTTATGAAAAGGAAGGCTGTAGTTATGTTCAAATCTGACCATGTCTAGGAACCCACCTGGCAAACAAAGAAAAAGGACCAATTTCAACCCTCACTGTGTACTGCATTGGGGTAAGTCTTCAGATAATAGGTCTGGGAAGGTAGGATGAAGCACCGAGACTCCAGCTGGCCCAAGCAATCAAGGTATTAGGACCCAGGTTATCCACGTACCAGTGCCATGCTTGTCCTTGTCCTCCTGCCCCCTGTTGTCCTCCTTCTCTGCTCCACACCCGGGGCTTCAGTGCATCTGCTTCTGCTCCCCATCCCCCCCTGCATCTCCTTGGAGCAGATGTGGGTCCAATGGTCCATGTAACAACATCTTCTGAGAAGTCTTCTTGAATAGAAGACTAAGGGATGAAATACGGAACCTTTTTGACAAATGCATGTGATTTTTTCATGAACATTCTCTTAGGCAACTGAACCACTTCATTTGGCTGCACAGTTCAGGGGACACTTGGTTGAGAAAGCTGTTCATGTTTCTGAGAGTCATGTGGAGTATGGTAGCTGAGTGAATAATGCTTTTGTTCCAAATATTAAATAGCTATTAGCATCTATAGCTTTCCTTTTACTTTCACTGCCACCACTCTAAACCAGGACTTTGTGACTATGCTTTTATTAATGCAACAATCTCCTAGCTACTGTCTTTGACTCAGTTCATACGTAATACACCATGCATATCCCTACCAGACAATATGCTAATTACATAATGCTCCACCCTCATTCAGGAACCTACAATAGCTCTTTTCTGCTTATAGGACCAAATCTATCCTTCATGCTCTCTGTGACTTGGTCCTATTGAGCCCATTGAAACTTCCTATTGTGATTTCCAAACTACCATTTCTCATCATACCCCTGATTGAACATGGCAGTCCTGTCGCCACTACCCTGCCTTTGCTGCTCCTTCTTACTTAAGAGAGCCCACCTTTACCTCCAATTATTCAAATGAATCTATTTTTCACATTTCCACCCAGACCTTTTTTAATCTGTGAAGCCTTTCCTATAATTACCATCCACATTACTAGTAACTTCTCCTTTCTTGAGGTCATATCCCTCTAGCAGCCAATGCTTGGTGCTATTTCCACACTAGCATCTTGCATGGATCGTAGTCTCTATCTACAAGGTTTGTCTTCAGATTGAATTTTTAACTTTCTTGATTTAGTCTCCAAAATGCCTTCCACGCCACACTGGTGTAAAGGACATTGAACTTGGAATAAAAAAGCAAAGCTTGAGGTCTGGCTTTATAACTGACCAGCTGTGCAACCTTGATGATCCCCTTGAACTCTTTGAACCTCTGCTTCCTCAGCTGTAGCATGGAACTCCGAAAGGTTTAGCAGCCTATCTCACATTGTTTTAATGTTCAAATAAAATAACACGTGTGAGGGCTTTATGAGCCTTAAAGTGCTCTGGGACCAGAAGGCCCATTATTATTGTAGTTGTGGGTAATATTTAACATTAAAGTGAACCAATAAAAGTGTATCTGTAAGACACTGTGTACTCGTGAGTGCCAAATCACTAAATAGCAGTGGTCACACCATATGCCATTTTTAATGCATTTTATTTGTCAGCATGCTTCTTATTTAGAATACCATTTTGTTCTTGCAGGGGGGCGGGGGGTCAGGTACTTTCATTCCCATTTTAGAGCTAGAGGAAAGAAATCAAAGTTGGGCAGATACATTTAGAGAATTGCTTCAAGTTGTGTAGTTAGTTATTAACAATGATAGGGCTGAGGCTTCCCTTTCTGCCTCTTAATCCCTGCAAATTATAGTCACTTCACTCACTGCTCCCCCATCACCACCCTAGACCCTGTCCATGGGACACTTCCCTCTTTCTTTTTCATTTGCCTTCTTTAATGGGCCTTTTTTTCCTTGGCCATCATTGGATCTTGTATAGCTAGGTGTCTTCATTTGAGCTTGTAAAGATCTCATTCCTGTTCATCTATAAAAATAAAAGCATAATATGCTAATTAGACTGGACAGCCGAACGACCTTCTGGACAACCTTCCGGATGAAGCCGCAGTGGTGGGGGCCAAGGCAAAGGTGGTTAGGGGCGATCAGGCAAGCAGAGTGGTTAGGGGAGATCAGGCAGGCAGGCTGAGTTGTTAGGGGCGATCAGGCAGACAGGCAAGTGGTTAGGGGTCATCAGGCAGGCAGGCAAGTGGTTAGGGGTGATCAAGCAGGCAGGCAGAGCAGTTAAGAGCCAGCAGTCCCAGATTGCAAGAGGGATGTCCAACTGCCAGTGTAGGTCCGATCCTGCAGGGATTCCTGTGGGATTGGGCTTAAACCAGCAGTCCTGGATTGCGAGAGAGTGCAGCCTGGGGTGAGGAACCCTTCCCCCCACTCCCATGCAGGAATTTCATGCACTGGGCCACTAGTTTCCTTATAATCATGTGCACATTTATAGATGGAAGGGCAAAGTAGAAGAATTTTTAGTGTTCCTTACAAATACTGTGATTCACTCAATTATTTTTAAGTGGAGGAGCCAGGATCAGAAAAGTGACCTGAGTCCAATGTTGGCTCTTCACTCTCAGTTCTGGCCTCCTGAAGACTGTAGGTCCCTGAGAAATCAGGTTCTTCTTTAGGGGCTTGTCCACCAGGACCACAAGGCAAGGCTAGACATTTTTTATCCATACTCACAGGGACACTGTTACCACTGAGTATTCCTCAGCTTAAGCATACTGTATACTTTAACTTTGACTTGTTCTTGAATGAATTTGCTTAACATCACCTTCTCTGAACATGTGATGGCATTTTAATACTTTAGAAAATTCCAATCCCAGATGTAAATGGTTCATATTAACATATGGGAAGAGTTTTTAATCACCCACCTTAAGTTCCCTTTGTCTTAGTAACATTGAAACTCTCTCTGGAGAAGGCACTTTTTATAAGGGACTTCATTATAAAACCCAGGGACTCATACTAGAAGCCCAATTTGTGTGACCCTCTACATAATCCCCAACAGGACTCCAGAGCCCAGGGGATGGGAAGACTTCTCTCCTTTCTAAAGCAGCCCGATTAGGTCAATGTGACTTAATTATGTATTTTTTAGAACTGTTCTCCAAAAGTGGAGCTTGTAAGATTGATGCAAAATTTGGAAGTGCTCCAGCTAACAGAACCACCCACAAGTTCTTATCAAAAGACAGAGAGGAAAGGAACCCAAACACCGTGACTCTCACACTATAAATCCATTCCCAGCTCATAAACTGCCTTCAACACTGTGCTTCTTGACATGCGTTCACACCCAAGGTTTTGCAGCTCATCAGGGATGGAGAGTGTATATAGACAGAGAATGAAAGGGATACGTCTGGTAGCTACAGAGAATAGGTGATTTGACTTCTGGGGAAAGGATATAGCAATACTCTATGGACTTCATCCAGCTTTTAACCTCCCTGACTTCCCCTGTTCTTACATTTTTGTGTGATACATTGCATTTGGTTGATACATGTCTGTAATGAGAAGGAATAGGGTATTAATGAACATGGCACTGGATTTGACATTAGACACATGGAGAAGAAAATGTAGTCCTGGTGCCCACTTAGCCTTGCAGGATACAGGATTAAGCTGCTCCTGTTAACACAAATTCTGTTCATTGCTTTCCAATTTTTAGAAGGAAAGGACACTTAATTGTATCATATTGTGAACTGAATGTACACGGAAGCAATTTTGGCACAGTTGCAGTAAAGGTCAAGCTCGCAGGATATAGGAAATAATTGGGGCAGAAGAAGCTAGGGGTGTAATAAGCTCAACATATACAGAAGAGTATTAGGATACCTGAAATAGAGATGCAGTGTGATAGGTAATCAATAGAAGAACTGAAAATATTACAGCTCCAAATTATTGGGAGGAGGTGGGAGGGAGTGTGAGCAAAATCCTCCTCCTATGTAGCAGAAAGTCATTAAGTGTCTTAAATTAGGAAAACAGGAGTAGGAGGTACAACATTAATTAGAGTTATGGAGATGATGCCTAGAAAACAAGAAAGACAAATTACACTGAATTAAGACGAGTAGGACTGAGGACAGGAAGGAGTGTGGAAAAGTACAGTTTCTTTTCATCTTTAGCTCATTAGTACTACTTATTTGTTACCATTTGCACGTATACCTTTTCATAATTTTTTTTTTTTGTAAATTAAAAGAAAAAACGCAGGTTCTTTTCTAACATTCCGAGGTTCTGTTTGCAAAGGTAAAACCTAGCAATACATTAGGTTGAACCATATGAAATAGCTGTTTGTCCCATTTGGGCCTGTGCAAATAGAAATTTCATTTGGTTCAACCTAAATAGTTTTCAGAGTTTGTACTTTAATGCAGGCACATTTTAACGTGAAGGTCCAGTTTCACGCTAGTATTTTGGAAATGGTATAATTCATTATGTCCAACAAGCCCCTTCTTTCCAACCAACATTTCCAGCCCTGCTCAACTTATAAGGGAAAATTAAAATGGCATGTCCTCCTACCTCAAACCCTATACTCAAATGATTTGCTTTTGCTTTTTTTTTTTTTCATTCTAAACACCCCTCACCCTTTATTTTTTACACCGGTCATGGCAGGCTTTATGTTCCACCTTTAACAACTGTTATTGTGTATTTGTCTCATCTCCCTAGTAGACTGACCATCATTTGGGGAAAGATTTGTGTTCTATTGGGAGAGACTGCATGGGTTTTGAAGCCAATCCTAGCTTGTCTTGCCCACTTTCCAGCTGTGTGGCTTTGGGCAAATTACTTAATATCTCCAAGACTCAGCTATGACATTCCTGAAATGGAGACAATGATGTCTCTCCATCAGTCCATCAGGATGTCTGAATAGAGACTCTATGTACAATGCTTAACACAATGCCAAGCACACAGAAGATGTGCTCTTAGTGACTGTTGATCTTCTCTTCCCCTGCTCATCCTTGAATCTCCCACAGCACCAAACATAGTTCTTTTCACATAGATGCGTAACTGCTGAAATGGGGGTTGGGGGGGGAGGGGGCGTGGGGTAATGTTGATTAAAAGATGCTGTAAGTATTGTGAAACCCTTTGAAGAAAATAAACTTTAGCATTACCTTTTGAAATGTGAGTCCTCAAATAAGCATGTTAAAAAAAATTTCATAGAATTCTGTTTTGCATATTAACTGGGCAGAAAGCCATGGAAACATTTGGGATGGACTCCAAAATCTTGTCTGTGGCCCTCATTCTTACAGACTTTGGCCACATGTCATTGGTTATGAGCTCTACCGAGCATCTGCCTTTCTAAGGAGTTTGGGCAGAGTCTATAGCTGAGGAAAGCCTGGGAAACTGGCATGGAATTCTGAACCTCATAAATGCCCATTGACTTTTCATTGCCTATAGACTAAGTGCTTGCCCTTGTGTTCAAAGCTTTCCTCATAAGGACTCTAACATGCTTCTCTCAATGACTCCATGGAGCTTCTTCCAAGTTGCCCATTCACGTAATGCTTGGCTTGCTCCTCTCATCATCATTTATCACATTCTGATAGAATTATTGCTATTCTCTTACCAATTCCTGCTCCCTTACTAGAATATATGTACAGAAATTGTGTTATATGTATATAACATGTATATGTTACATACATACTTCTGTTAGGATAAACTCTTCAAAATGATGACACTGGTGTGGTTTATGAATTATCCCCCAAAATAAGATTTCTTTTGCAATGGGAGGATTTATATAGAGGTATGTTGATAAAGGCCAACTAACCTGCAGAAGTCACTTAGGAGAATGTAGCAGCTACTAGAAGAAAAGTATTCATGAGGAGGGCACAGGAGTGGAGGACCCCAAGTGATAGAACAGATACCAACATAGAACCCTCAAATTGAGGTTCGTGCATACAGCTTGGAAAGCAGGTGGTAAAGGAATGTTTTTCATCCTCAGGAGCAAGAAGAACTTTCAGGCTCAGGGACACAGGGTCGAAGGGTAGGCAGATAAGACTGTCTGGCCCACCTGCCAGGATTTTGTACAATCACTCTGCATAATTATTCTTGAAAATACAAACATTGCTGGGGCTGACTGACAAGTATTGTTCCAGCAGGGAGGGCTGTCAGGGTAAATCAATCCAATTCTACCACATGCCAGTGTGTAGAACAGATATAATTTTGGCTGTTAGGGGCTGTCAAAGCGAGGGATGTGCCGTATGTGTATTTTGAAGTGTGGTGTTCCCGTCAGTCTAACAGCTTGAAAGATTTCGGGGGCTTTCCCCCTCCTTGGCTGTTTTCTACAAGAAGTTTGGGTAATTTAATTTCAAATAACTCGGTTGCATTTATCTACTGTAATGATTGGGTTAAATTAAGCATTGCTCCTGCATGCCCTACAGCTGTTCTCTGGTTTAGCATGGGGGCATCAAATATGTTTTAGAAGGAAGGGGCCATTTGCTGCCATTGGATGTTGCATGGGGCATCCAGGTTGGTATCTGGTACCCTCCCAGGAGTGCTGAGTCACCCTGCAAGAGTCTATCTTGTCTATCACCAGACCCATTTCAAAGCTTAGCCCAAAGGCACACCATGGGGCCCTTGGGGATCCCTTGAAGTCCACTTCCTCCTTCAGTGACCCAATGCTGTGATGAGCATCAAAGATTAAGCCTTCAAAAGTGGCTCACTCAAAATCTTTTCTCTCTGTTTTAGACTTTTTCTACATCCTCCACCGCACTATACTCCCAGGGTCTTCTCCAAGAATCTGTCTTGCCAGTTTTCCTCTCACCCTCCTTCTTTCCCTCCCTGCCTTTCTTTTTGTGCCTGTTTAATTTCTTACTTCCTATTATTCTTCTTAACATATACACACACTCTCAAATTTCTCCCTCCTCAACCCCATCACCAACTCCATCCTCTATATTCACTTGTCTGCATGACCTCCCACATGTGTAGGCTCCACTTACCACTTCCAGATCTTCACTTACACTCACCCTTTGCCCCTGGCAGTCTGACCTTTGCTCTGCTCAGCCTCCTTCATGGCTCATTCTCCTGCCTCTCTGATTCCTCCAGTTTGGTTTTGTTCTATGGCTCATTGTTCTTTGTCTTTCCCTGAAAACACAGAGGATTAGTACCTGGCAAAGTCCTCTGTTGTATTTCGGGGCAAGGACTTGATCTCAGCTTCCCTAGGGGCAGTCACACTGAGCTGTGTGCATTTCAAGGATAAGGGGCTAGCTAGAGAATGAAAATAAATTATAACTGGATGGAGCTAACTTTCAGTCAGCAGAGGCCTCTGTGTGAACTAGCTATAGCTACACCCTAACTGACTTCTCTGGCTCCAGTTTGCCCGGCCAGCATAACCTAATGATTTGTACTCATCACTTTTCTCCCAGGCTCAAAAGTCTGTCTAGCTCTAGATAGGGCTCATATACAGAATAAAGTTGTGGAATGTGTGTGTGCTGGAGCTGACCTGATGCCATTTAGCTCAAAAGTATTCATTTAAAGATGAGGAAATGAAGGCAAAGGGCATTGACATCATTGTTCAAGAGTCCAGACTTACTAGTTCCCAAACTTACTACCTAGTGAGGTAGTCAAAGCCCTCTGTCATTTAGGCTTGTCCTACTCTTAGAGAATATCATCTACACTCTCTTCAGGAATAAACCAAGATAAATCACTATTTCGCACATATACTCTGAACTTCTCCCTCTACCTTAAATACCCTCTTTCCCACCATTCTTATCTCTTGTTCAATCACATCTATTTTTAAATTTTCATGTTATTATTTATTCATACTTTAGATTGCTTAATAAGTCTAGACCCAGCAGTGGGTATGGGGAAATTATACCTATTCTTCATCTACACCCCCAAAGCAATCTTGAGTATGCCCACAGACATTGATTTTTATGTCATGATGATAAGAGTCGTGGACTCCCTGTGTAGTGCTTTGACTGGGGGTGGCTTTTGTGTCATATGTTTATCTCTTACTGAGTTATGCTTTAAGAAATAGTCTTTGGAAAATCACTATTTACTCTAGGGCCTTTGTGAGGACATCAATCCCCTGTGTAAAATTTATTCAAAATATTCCTTAGAAAATGAGATGCTATGAAGAATCTTACCACAAGGAATGTCTGTACTTTTGCTTTGAGTAGTAAACATTTTGTGAATTATTATGTTTTTCTTTTGGCTTCTGATGCTGGGAAGTTCAGGGTCAAATTATAACTTAATTTTAATAACCCTGTGATACCCTAGAATTTGCATGTTTGCATTTCTACTGAATACCTTGCCTTCATCTTCCATGCCACTTTCCCTGATGATCCTTATTTAAATTTTTTTTTCCTTGCAAGTTTACATAAAGTACCTAAAATCTTTTATGAAGGAAGCAAAGGTGTAAGGTGTTATAGATATACATATTTTTTCCTGCCCTGCTAGGTTGTGAGTTTCTTGATTTTTTTGAAGAATTTCAATAAATTAGGGTCTATTTTACTCATCCTTTTATCTAGGCCCTAGAAAAGTGCCCAGGCCATAATAGGTGCTTAATAAAGTTTTGCTTAACTAAATTGCTAAAAGTGGACTCACAATTCCCTAGGTGGGCAAAGTTGAGCTCATACACTCACTTTGTTCTTTTATAAGAAGGCCAAGGAAAGGTAGAGTGTTGCAGTGAAAAGAACTCAAACTCTGCCTGTTACCAATGGTACAAACTTGAATGAGTGAGGTAGCTCAGCTGATCCTCTTCTTTTTACTTTAATCAAAAAATGGAGATAGGGATACCTTACTAGATTGCTATGAAGATTGATAACCCCTGTAAATCTCTCAACACATTTTCTGGCTCATAATAGCAATCAGCACGGGTTAGGCCCCCACTTCTCTCCCTCTCATTTCATTAGAAATAACACTTGGAAAAGGATAAGTGGATGACTCTATGACCACAAGTAAGTCAATTAATAGTGGTGTCATCTGTAAAATAAATGTGACTATTGACCTCATTCAGAAGGATATGAAAATTAATTGATGGTAATGCACACTGGGAATTTTTGCTGAAAAGTGCATAAGAATGGCTCAGTATTATTACATTTTATTTCATCATTAATATTATTTATGAATATTTGGCTGTGTCTTGTCCTGGTGCATTTTATGTTTATGGTCTTAATTGCATTTATTTCATTTTAATACCAACTTGTATCTTCATAAAAATGTAGATGAAGTTCAAAAACATAGTTTCCATCTTTTACGCAAATCTATTTTTACAAGGTAGATGGTTTTACCTGTTTCAATATGCTACCCAGGAAACAGACATCAAGATAGATAGAAATAATTTTTATTAATTTTATTCAGATCAAGCTTAAGCACTTTCTAAGGTATTTAACTTTTATATCCTGCTTTTCTCACTCATATTTTATGTTTATTTGCTGTTTTTTAATGAAATTCTTCATTATGAGATGTTTGGCCCATTTCAGACGATAAACGTGAATGTTTGAAACATTTCTACTGAAAAAGATAAATTAACTAAATGAAACACCTGTTACTATTTTAATCTCAGGAAACGCTCACTGCCTTCAGTCTCAAATGGGCCTGTGTTACAGAGTCCAAGGGTGGCTCTTCTAAAGGTCAGGACACCTGAGTCCTAGTTGGGCCACCTCCTAGCTGTATGGCCCTGAGGAAGTCACTGTCCTGCCCCAAGCCTCACCGGTCAGCTGTTAAACAGGAGGGAGTCAGCCTCACAGATCTTTAAATTCTCTTCCCATCATAGCACACAGCCCTCTGAGAGAGAACCACGTAGGCAACTGGCCCTGCATTTAGGTCTGTAGAGAAGAAGAGAGATTGCTCCAAATACAGAATATTATCTTCTGAATCCATATTACTTTTTACCTTTCTGTTCAGAAATTTAAAATATCTTTCTTTTGAGAGGCAGATCACTTATTAGCTGGCATATATGAGAAACTCAAGAAGTGTCTCAATTCAAGGTCCGTGTGCTGAGCAGGACATGTCGACTGGGTCAAGGTTTTCTATGAAACCTCATTTCTGGGGAAACGGGAAGGATACATTTCTTACTTCAACTCTGAGTAGACAGGGATTTAATTATTTATTTATTATTTATTTTTAGGTTCAGTGGTAATGGTTATAGATAGACACAGATTAATACTTTATCTATACCGTGTGTGTGTGTGTGTGTGTGTGTGTGTGTGTGTATAAAATTTACTTCTGGGTGATATCAATACCAGGAATTCAATTTCGACCATCTGAAACTGCTGGTATCTCTGTAAACTAAAGAAGCTACTTTATGACAAAATGCATTTTTCAGAGGCTGTAACGTAATGCTAATACAGAACCGGAAATCTACTCAGCTCTGGTCCACATGAAGCAAAAGACAAAGGGCACCAAATTTCCACTTTGGAAAATTTCATTAATGACAAAGATGGCTAGACAGTTCACAGCCGCTCATCTTGATTGTTATTGCTCAGTTTTTTGTAAAATCAGTTTCTCTCTGATTTTACAAAATAAATTTATTTGCACAATAATCTAATCACACACTTTATTTTGAATATGTAGATGTACATAGATCAGTCTGCAGACCATATGTGTTTGGCGGTATATTTCCTACACCACGTATACCTCTTATTGATGCCCCCTTTTCTTTTGGGAAGGTGAAAAAGGAAACTTTATCGATAAAGCTTTTTTTAATCAATTTTCCCCTTCAAATCTAGGAACCCATTTATGCTGGAGTTTGGGCATTTATTTATTTTTTATTAGTTATTCTTGTTGGGTTTGATGTGATTTTAATCAGGTCTCTAAGATTCAGAAGAGAATTGACTGACCTCAGGGAAAGAAAGTGTGTAAAGAATCAACATGCTTACCTGATGGTTTATTTGTTATAGAGTCCTTAGATTCACTTCACTCAGGATATTTTGTATAAATGAATCCAAATACATAGGGCTCTTTAAGGCAGTGATATTCAAAATGCTAGTCAACAATGAGATAAGGAGCTTGTCCAGAATCAGAGCATTGCTTCCTGTATTAAGAAAGTCTTGGCCCTAGAAAAAGTCACCTTAATGCCATGCACTCAGCCAAAAACTCCCACAGAGCCTCACCTCTGATCTGCAGAAGAAATGGAGGCCCAGTGTTTCTACAGATTAGGCAAGTGACTGAACCATTCTCTGTGCCCTGCACCCTGAGAATGATGACACTGGTGGGGTGGAGAAGGAATGTGTCAGCCAGGAGCATAGTGTGTGAGAGGAGGAACCAAGATGTCAGCAGTGAGGGGCAGAGGTGGTGTAGGCTGCTGGCTCCCTAAGATAGATGCTTTAGGATAGCTAGATGCTTTAGAAAATTTTGTCTTTAGCCATAGCTCTATAAACTTCTTTCCAGCGGAGAGAGAGAGAGAGAGAGAGAGAGAGAGAGAGAGAGAGAGAGAGAGAGAGAGAGAGTGTAATGGCCAGAAATCACACACAAGGGCCTGAAGTACCTGCAGGTAAGGGGTGGGGATGGCTTGCATTTGAGAAAGCTGTAGGGGAAAGGCATGGATGTCCTCAGGGCATGGTCAAAGTTTCAGTTGAATCAAGGAGGTAGAGGAAAATTTAAGGAGAGCTCATGGATGATAGCTAGCCATCCCAGAAGGCTCCAAGAAAGGTCTGTGAGGGAGGTGAAGGGGTGAGCATTGACTCAGCCTGGGACATTTATGAGCAAAGCTGGGATGAGAGGTTGATTAAGAAGTGATCCCCTGAGAGGGTACCAAGGACTTCCATGCTTATTTCAGGAAACAGGAAGGAGGCAGGTGGGGCTAAGCACTGATGCTCTTCGGAGGAGAATGGGAAGAAAAACTTAGCTCGGTTAGTTGTTCTCCCTGCTGCTGACATCTCAGAGAATTCTTTATTGCTTTCGTACTCAATAGGATTGTCAATTGACTGAGATAATATGATTATACAGTGTTTGCCTGCTGTTTATTATGATTCAGCACATTTTTCAACAAATATTTTACAGCACCAACCGTATGCAAAGCACTGTGACACACTGTCAGGAATGCAGATACAAACACAAATGGTTACCTGTGCCCCTGGGCTACAGGTTTTACCAAAGAGATTAACTCTGCTTCAAGAGAATACATTGGCAAAAGGCCACCATCCATGTAATCTATTATTTTCCAAGACAACGAAGGAAATTAATACAAACTAGCCATTTCTTAAAGAAAAGAGGCATTTACTGCTTTCAAGGTCAACATGGGAAAACGGGTCTCATCAATTTTAGTTTTGGAGATGATGAAATTTGGTCTTTTGCCATAGCTCTATAAACTTATTTCCTACCAACTTTTTCTCCTCCTTCGAAAATGTTTTTAAAAAAGAAAATGCAAATTAAATGGGATAAAAAAGTTAAATACTTGCCTTGATGTGGTTAGAGTGTAAAGTAAATCAAGTGGCTATTTAATTCCCAGTGAACATGTGACAACCATGGAGTTAAATATTAGATTTAAATAGGGCAGCTAATTCTCTGCAAGAATTACATTTATCTCTTTATATGGGCACTCTACCTAATGAACACATTTCTCTCCTCTTCAATCCGGGAGTTGCTACCAGAGCATGAGATATTAATATACATTCCTAGACTCATTAATATTGTTGCTCATAAAAGACCTTTAGATTTTTATCACCCTGAGTTCCCAGAGGCCTGTGGAAACCATCATTGCTTCAAACCACATGAGTTACCAGGGGAAAAATCCTATTAAAGTAAAACCTTAATCACCACTTGCATTTTATATCAAGTTGTATCTAAAAAGAAACTGTATAGCATCTTCATCAGCATAGAATGGATAAACAAATGGCAATACAGTCCTCCCACAGAATATTATAAAGCAGTAAAAGCAATGTGATCACTACTACACACACTGTAACTCAATAAAATTTAATCTGAAAGACATTGTTGAATGAATGATGCAAGATATGGAAGAATACATATAGTATGATTCCATTTATGTAGGTTCAAAACCAGGCAAAGCCAAACAATATCTTGTTAAGGACATATCATTAGTAGCCATCCTAGGAAGGAAATGATTGACGCAAATTCCTTTCCCCACTAGACATGTGATTGACAAATAGATGCAAAGCATATCTGGCTTGTAAGAAAGAGGCCTGCCGTTAAGGTGCATTTCTTTCGCATTTCTCCCCTTTCCTAGTCAGTAAAGTCCATTTAATGACCTTCTGCAGCCAACAGGCAAGTCCCTACTTCACTTCTATCAAGGACAATAAATGAGCTCTGGAGAGCAAGCCAACTGTGAGGGCGGACATTGGGCTTCTCCTCTGCTTTGTTTTGTGCAGAGAAGAGCCCGGACATGAGCCCTGAGACTCCCCACCCCCTGCCTCCCCTCTATGTGCTTTGATTCTAATTTCCGTTCTCTTTGTTTTACAGTTGTTCAGCACATCAAGCGGCATAACATTGTTCTGAAAAGGGAGCTAGGCGAAGGGGCCTTTGGAAAAGTGTTCCTAGCTGAATGCTATAACCTCTGTCCTGAGCATGACAAGATCTTGGTGGCTGTGAAGGTAAGAGAACACTCCAGAATGTCTCGTTATCCACAGTCTCAGTAAAGTGTTGAAAGTGTTACTTTTTTATTTTAGTGGCCAATTCAGGAGCATGTCTGCTATGAAGGATGTGTTCAAACTCTTTTAACTAAGTGGACAGTGGGAAGGATATTTGGGGCATATCCAAGTGTCCTAGGTTCTTTCTAGGGGCACCTCAAAAGGCTGTAACTAGCTCTGAGCTACTCTTTCAAGTCAATTTTAACTAAATTTCAGACAGAAACCAAACAGCTAAGGCTTGAAGACTCAGCCTGTCTCCCCTGATTGCTTGGTGCTTGTGTCTAGCTCAGCTGCACCTGTTCTCACGTTGAGGTTCCGAAAGGGAGACTATGAATTCACTCCCTCTCTCAGCCTCTGTTCCACTGACATCTCCTGTTACACCTTGTCCCTCCCAACTGTCTCCAAGGCCCCAGGATTGTATGTAGTATATGTGCGATTTTTTTCTGGGATGAGTGGCATTTCTTGTGGATTCTGCCACCCTAGCAGATACAAGGTTTTACTAAAATAAAGAAGCCCTCAAGTCCTTTATCATAGCCATTTTCTCAGAAACTCAGAAAGGAGACCTGGTCTTCAATAAGATAAACATTATTGAAGGGATAAAATTTACGCTGAGCTCTCTAAAACACAAGAAGTAATAAAAATAACACAAAAGACTCTGTAAATCTTTACATATGCATTGTCAAAACAAAAAAACAACAACACCATGGTATTGAATAACATTTGTAAAACATTTAAAAGAGGCATCTATTTATAAAATCAATTAAGTGGCAAATAAACATGGACATGGCTAATGTACTAAAATGCAATTCTTTAGCTTAATATAAGATGATTGAATTTTGGCTTTTTGTTACTTTGCTTCTGCCAAACACAGAATATTTATACGAATAGCATTTGTTTACCAGTGAGCAGATCAATTTGATTTTTTAAAAGCAAATGTGTATTTCATTACTGTTTTACTTAGCATTAAAATAATTCAGCATATACATAATGGGTAACTGAGGAGAGAGAAAATTATTCTTGAACTTACCCATCCTGCAGACTAAACACAGTTTCTGTTAAAGTCCACTGAAATGCAAACTGTGGGTTTGCTTTTCTCATCATCAAAAGTAAGTAACCCCAGTGGCATCAGCACTCCTAGACTCTCAGGAAAGGCTCTATAAACTTGCACTTTGGGGTAAATAAAGGTCAGACCTTTCTAAGGATGGGAAATGTAATAGCCATCCAGTAAACATTACCTCACTAAGAAAGGCATATGGGGTTGGTGAGACAGTAGAAAAGAGAGGGGAGGAGTGAGGAGGAGAAAGCTGAGGTCAAATGGGTCAAGGTGTAAAGTAAGAATCCTGCAGTGACTTTGGGATGTTTAATCCCTGTTGCTGCGATTGCTTCCTCTTTTCTTCCATTTACTCAAAAAGTTTGTTATTTTTTAAGCACAAATTGTTCAGAACACTTGGCAGCATTAAATCCGCAGTCTTTGCTTTCTTCTCCTGCTATCTTTTTTTTTTCCTTTGGATAAATAAGACCAAAAGGTGCCTCTATTTTTATAGATTCATACACTGATCAAATGTTAGAACTGAAAGAAGCTTAGGGAACATCTAATTCTGACCCAGCCGTGTGTTATAGACAAGGGGACTGAAGACCGTGGATTTATGTTCTGGCCCATGGTTCCCATTGTTGTTTGGGGGCCACAAGGGGACTAGGTTGGGCCTTCAGACTCTGAATTCACTTTATGGGCTCATAAGGTGAGAGGCTTTGAAGGTGAAAAAAATCCAGGAGAGATTAGGGAATCTTAGGTGACAGTGGAGGGGTAGCTGAGAGACCTCAGCTAGTATAGAGACAGATACACAAAATTCCTTAGTATAGCCTTTCTTCATATCATTCCTTATTGCCTCTCAGTACTTCTTGCCAAGTCCTTAAGGATGGGATATTGCATAGCTAAATCCAGGGTACCCTAAACTCATATGATGCATTTCCTGCCGGGGTTCTTGTTCCAGCACCAATAAGGGTTCAGGAAATCTGGAGACGGCTGTGCATAGATTAAATAGGAGTCCAGAGATGAAATATAATTTTGAAAGGCATTTGGGGGTCAGAGGAGTTTAGCTTAAAAGAAACTAAGATCTAAGTCCTAAGTTCTCTGGTCTAAGGTCTAAGGTCCCCTCATCTCAGGACCCCTTGCTTTTTATTAACACAACTTGTCCTGAGGTGAGGCAGAGATATATACTTCAAAGGGTATACACAAGCATTGTCAGAATGGGGGAATTAGCCTACAGCTGTTTATGTGTTTGGCCAGTAGGAGGCAATAATATGTAGATTTAGATGCCCTTTAGTTGTCTGGCAGCAAACAATCCATTTAATGTATCCTATTCAGGTTTG
This sequence comes from Myotis nattereri, assembly GCF_964212035.1. NCBI lineage: Eukaryota > Metazoa > Chordata > Mammalia > Chiroptera > Vespertilionidae > Myotis > Myotis nattereri. Next base: position 50,528,450 of record NC_138087.1, read on the forward strand.
GGGAAATGCCCTTGCCACTTCAGATGATTCAGCCTTGCTGAACATGCTGGAATTGGTTTCCGGCAATTTCCTCCCAAGCACGTGCTGAGATAGGACATCAGGGCTTGGGCTAGTAATGACGAAAGAATAGCCAGTGACAGCAGTGTAGCCAGCTGTCCTGCCCACGGCATGCTTCTACCTGGCCTATCTCCCATCACCACTGTCAGGCTTCTCTATGGTTTAAATCCCCATCATAGCCCTAATTCTACCTGTGACCCAAACCCAGAATATATGCCTCATACACTACCTGGCTTTGCCAAATAAGTGTTTACAAATTAATGACCTATGAAGAATGTTTGCTCTTTCATCAACACTGCTAAATAAAATAAAACAAAATGGATTTGCCCCTTTGTCAAATCCCGCCTTATTCTCTTTGCTAGTCTTCTTGAAATGCAAATGAAACTGTTATCTCAAGTAGAGTGTACAACATGCCTACAGCTTAAACATTTATTCCAAGGTCACACACCTCAGAAGTCTCATCTCACTGACCTTGACTGTACATATTTGTTGAAATCAGAGGCTTTGCTGGAATGACTACAGGCTTCCAAGACGATGCTTGTTTTAACTTCTAGAATCCAGAGGCTGCAGCCATCCAAGGAACAAGTCAGATCTTCCATAGACTCTAGGATGAACTGGATCAAAATAACACACGGACCTTTCCTGGAGCTGCCTCTTGCCAGCCTGACCTGCTCATTTTTAGGGCGGTGGGCCCATTGGACACCTCAAAGACGATCTAATGAGCCATGGTTCAGTTCTGGCCAAATAAAGGGATTTTTCTAAGGAATGAAACAAATTGGTCACAGCTTCCAGAGTCTGCACAGCCTGTCACCTCTGAGGAGTGGCTGCCAGGGCTGCTCTTCCTCCATTGGAGACACTCAGGGATGTTTGAAGCCTTTCTGCCTGTTGCCTAGCAACCCCTGCAGCATTGATTATGCATGCTAAGGAATAGCAGCTATTGTCCTTTTTCCTTCTCTAGAAGGAGCTGGCTGATTTGAAATGTAAGGATTTGCATTCAGACTGACAGATGTCAGGGTCCTAGAAATTCTGGTGTCGCTTGCTCCAAATGACTTAAGAGCTTGAGGGGTCCCAGGAACCAGTGTAAGATGAAAGGAATCATGAGGCATGTGCAGGCCACTCAAGGGCACATGGAGGCTGAGCTTGCCTCTACCATTGCTTGTTCAGATTCAACTGGATTGCCCTTTTCTTGATATTTTTGGATGACCTTTGTGGGGTTTTTTTAGTGAAATGGATTTATCAGCCATTTATCCTTTTACACTGAATTATAATTGAAGAACCCATAGAGGATAAGAAGCAGAGAAACCAGTCTATGATCAAAATGAGTTACTTTGCCTTTAAATACCTCAATTGCCAAGAAAACGCTTCACTGTAGTTTCTCTACATTGAATGCATTAACTATGTTAGCTCTATCCTACCTCCATTTCAATAGCCACAATTCCTACAATGTTTTTTATATTATGAATGCATTCTGATTTTTTGTTTTTTAAATATAGCCATAAGTGTTGATGGATTGATGGTCTCTTCTCACCCTCCCCACTAACTCAGGTGTATTTCTAGAAACATCAAATGCCTAATATGAGAGAGACCTTAGAAATCATGCATATAACCCTAGTCTCCTGTTCAATAAATGAAAAAAAACAAGAACCAGGGATGTCAAGTGACTCCCTTGAGATATAAGTTAAAGTGAAAGAGGGGTGCTACATAGGAAGACTTAACAAGATGAGAAATGGAGAAATCTAAGTTCAGCAGGCACTTTCTTTGGGATCTAAATTAGCATTTTTGCTTTTTGTGTTTCTGAATATCTTCTTGTCAATGCAGGGAATAATGATGATTATCTTCACCAAGGGTTTTGGAAGAGTTGATGGGTAAACCCTCTGGCACATTACCACGAGACAGCCACAAGTACCATCTAGCTAGCTTGTTGCTGCCGTTCTATGTCTGGAGGGTCCAAACCAGCCCCTTGGTCTACATGACTTGCACTAATCCATCAGCTCTCAGTTCAAGGTGATGCTCAAGGGGAGACTTCCCCTTGCCTATTCCCCCATTAAGGCCATACCTCCCTATTATATGCTATTAAGGCATCTATACTTGTCCTTTATAGCATTTGTCAAAGTTATTCATTATATATGTATTCATGGGTTCATTTAATCAATGGCATGAATGTCTGTCTCTTCCACTAGAGTGGTATATTCTTGAATGTTGGAACCATGTCTTTTAGCATATGGCCTAATTTGTAGTAACATGCAGTAAATGCGTGTTAAATAAATGAAGAGATGGATGGATGGATGGATAGACTACAGAAAAAGTAAAGAGTTGGCAGTTGACATTTCTAGGTAAGGAAATGATTTGATGAACTATTGATAGTTATGGAGATTTATAACTGGGAGGAACAGTAAAGAGAATATGTATAGAATAATGTAATCTAATTAAGAATCATTTTAGAAAACATTGAATACAGATACATAGAACTGTTATTGATATTATTTAGCTTAACTACCTAATTGTGCCAATGAGAAAACAGGAACCTAGAGAAGATAAATGACCCACCCAAAGTCACACAGCTTGGACAAGGTCATTTAATGTCAGCCCTAGGACTAAAACTCAGGCCTCACTTTAGTGTCCATTGTGCACCACACTTTTATTTATTAAATTTTACATGTGCCCTGGTAAACCAAATTGAGAAAATTCAACATAATACCACTTGTCAAGTAATATAAAGAAGGATGTTAGTTGTGCTCATTTGCGTGTAAGAGATACTTTTTTATGTTTTCCAAGTAAAAATGTAATTCAAGGGAATAAGTTGGAATAAGAAAAACTGGATCCTGGAGTGAGGGCTTTGGCTTCAACAAAACATCATAATCAGCTTTAATAAGAAGAGCAGTATAATGCTCATAGGAAACCAACTCAAGCTGGCCAAAGCAGAAAAGGGAATTTATTTCTCATGCTTCTGGAAAACCATGTTACTGGCATCTTAGCTCACAGCATTACAAGATCCAGGGGATCAATTACCTATCTATCTATCTTGGCTCTACTTTCCTCTATATTGACTGCATTCTCAGGCAGGTTCTTCTGAAACCACAGTAAACACTTGGCAGTAATGTCTCTGCTTAGATCCTGCCATCCTAGCAACCCCAACGAGAGCTCTTCCTTCCCAACAATTATGCAAAAGTCCACTGGCTGACTCTTACTGGCTTGCCTTGAGTTGTGTCCCCTGGCCCTATGACCAAGACAATAGAATATTCTGATTACCCAGGCCCAATACACATGCATATTCCTGGAAATGGAAGATTGGGTTAATGCTACCCAACACACATGACTGAATGTGGGGTACTGGTTTCCAAAAAGGATATTAGACATGCTATAGCCAAAAGTAAATAGGAACTGCAGGGCAGCTAGGCCTCATTGTGGCTACAATAGATGGGATCCAAAAGTTCACTCAGGATTTGAGATAGCCCCATGACTGTCTCTTCTTTACTCTCACAAGTAAGAGCCACCAGGGATCGTCCTCTAGGCTTCCCTGCTAATGTAGTGCAGCTGTCCCTTGCCTCTGCTGTTCTCTAACATATGACTGCTGCTTCCATGCCAATTGTTGCTCACATGGCCTCTACTACTCACATGCAGAGTCCTCAAGAAGGAAAATACTATGTGTGCAGTTGTTCCACTTAGTCTTTATTCCAGGCCATCTACCTGTGGTCTAACCACCCAAGGTGGTCCTATGGCACAGATGAGGCCACCTATGGGAAAGAAGTAACTAGAGCCAGTTATCTCAGAATATGCTTATGGGCAGAATAAGGGCTTCAAAAGGAAAGCTCATTCTCTCCAATTCTGGAATAGTGAAGTTATTCTTAAATGGGAAAGTGCATCAAGTGTTCATCAATTCAAGTGCTCTACCAAGGCAAGTTCATTTCTAAGACAGATGGCTATTTTCTTTTTGTCTTCCCTTTTTTGTGTGACAGTCATCATATCCATACTCACATCCCAGTTAATGTAAAGGCCCTCACCCATTCCTATGCTTCCTCTCAACCTGTTTATATCAGCATGTGAAATCCTTATTCCTGCAAAATGGAAACGAATGGTAATAAGATTAGTGCATTTAAAAGAACATTTGTCAGTGTTTCCCTAAAAAAAAAAATGTTTGTATACCTTAACAGGACATAATGTTGAAGAAAGTACTATCAATTCCATCTTTACATGTCTCTAGGAACAGAAGTTATAGAACTTGGAATAGTGGTCCGTTAAAAGACTTAATCATCTTTATGGTCCAGACATTGCTTAATTGATTCCTGTTGATCTTTGGTGTAAGTGCATTCTTCCTGGTGTGTGTGCGCATGCACGTGCCTGCTCACACATACTGTAGGGTGGAGAACAATGTTTCCTTGTAAGAATCCGTACTGCACTTGAATCAGGTCGGCTTCAGTCATTAAGTCCCAGTAAGTTCAACTTTTAACCTTTGATGGGAGATCTGTTTTTTGTCTTGTTGACCCTCTTTTCTGGCTTATCTCCAATGTATCCCCATCTTTTCATTAATGCTAAAACCAAAACAGTGCATTTTACTCTAAGGAAGACTCATCTGGCACCAAAGGGTTCACTTCACCCCTCTGTATCTCTGGAACATGTGAACTGTGGTAGTTGTGCTGCTTTTTCATTGACTTGAACATGATAACCTAACTTGCAATTGAGTCACAGTCCACATCTCCACCAGCTCCTGCGCAGCTGGTGAAACTGACTCAGACAAATGTATGCTGGCATATTTGAAGCCTGTAAACCTATTGCCATTTTCTACATTGGAGGCCAACTTCCTATTCACTCTTTTGAGTCAATATTTCTCTATGAGTTATATCCATACCTTTCAAAGCATGTATAACATGCACCTTGATATAATATGCACACATAAACCATGTTATCCCTCAAATTATTGAAAAGTATTTTAAAATATGTGAATTAGAGCTTGGCTTCATGTTTCTCACTGGATGGTCAACTTCTTAGATTCTGAACCATTAGAGTCAGCATGGCCATGATAATAAATGTAGTAGCAATCAACACTGTGGCTATGAACCTTGTATTTCAGGCTGTCACTGGTACGTAATTAAAGTCCTTGCAAAGGCCAGCTATATACGATGTGCTCAGAGTGTGAGTTTTTAATACACAGTGAGCACAGTCTGAGTGTTTGTGACCACTCTTTTTTTTACAATCATTTAGTTCATTTTTACATTTGTAGGAATGTGGGGGAGTTACCCATTGCACTCTCTTTAGTTTCTAAGATTTTATTTTTATCAAGTTCTCCCTATTTCTGAATTTATTAAAATACTAGAGGCCAGCCCTAACCAGTTTGGCTCAGTGGATAGAGCATCGGCCTGTGGACTCAAGGGTCCCAGGTTCGATTCTGGGCATGTATCTTGGTTACGGGCATATCCCCAGTAGGGAGTGTGCAGGAGGCAGCTAATCGATGTTTCTCTCGCATCGATGTTTCTAACTCTCTATCCCTCTCTCTTCCTCTCTGTAAAAATTCAATAAAATATATTAAAAAAAAAATACTAGAGGCCCGGTGCACAAAAATTTGTGCACTTGGTGGGGGGCCCTCAGCCCGACCTGTGCCCTCTTGCAGTCTGGGACCCCTCAGGGGATGACCACCTGCTGGCTTAGGCCTATTCCTCGGGGGATTGGGCCTAAGCTGGCAATCAGACATCCCTCTGGCAGCCCTCGGGAGATGTCCACATGCCAGTGGAGAACAGACCTAAGCTGCAGTCGGACATCCTTAGCACTGCTGAGGAGGCAGGAGAGGCTCCCACCACCACCACTGTACTGGCAGCCATCAGCCTGGCTTGTGGCTGAGCAGAGCTCCTCCATGTGGGAGCTCACTGACCACCAGAGGGCAGCTCCTGAATTGAGCGTCTGCCTCTGGTGGTCAGTGTGTGTCATAGTGACCAGTCATTCCCAGTCTTTCTGCTGTTAGGGTCAGTTTGCATATTACCTTTTTACTATATAGGATAGAGGCCTGGTGCACGGGTGGGGGCCAGCTGGTTTGCCCTGAAGGGTGTCCTGGATCAGGGTGGGGGTCCCACTGGGGTGCCTGGCTAGTCTGGATGAGGGGCTGAGGGCTGTTTTCAGGCTGGCCAAGCCGGCGACGGAAGCTCCCAGCCTCTCCATTTTTTTCTTTTTTCTTTTTTTAATTCTGGGATTTATTTACCTTCTATAATTGAAACTTTGTTGCCGCTCCAGCTCCGAGGCCAGGGCCTGCTGAAAGCAGGTATCTGGGGTTTGTTTAGCTTCTATAATTGCAACTTTATTGCTTAGAGTGGAACTCAGAGCCCGGCCACAGCAGGGAAGAAGCTTGGCTTCCTCCATCACTGGAGCAAGCAAGCCTCCTGCTTGCTTCAGCTGCATGGCTGCCAGCCACCATCTTGGTTGGGTTAATTTGCATATCCTGCTGATTAGCCAATGGGAAGCATAGCGGAGGTATGGTCAATTACCATGTTGCTCTATTATTAGATTAGATACTCTTCCAAGGTTCACTTTTATAAGAATCTGTAAGAAGCTTCCTCTACCTTTCTTTAAAGGAGACCCAAAAGTTAAAAGAATCATACAGTATTGTGACTATCACTCTAAATACTTAGCTTTGCTTGCCTCTAAGAATCTTATAAGAAGGGTATCTGCCTTAATTCTATTTCAGTCTAGCATTGTTTCCCAACATTCCCAAGAAGCAGGTTGACCCATGAATAGCCTACTGAGGTGACTTTTATAGAATGATGCTATCCAATAAAAATATAATGTGAGCCACAAATGCAAGCCATATTTGTATGTATTTAAAAAATTTTTAATATGCACAATAAAATTGGAAAACAGGTAAAACTAATTTTATGAATATATTTTATTTAACCCAACATATCTAAATATTGTTACTTCAACACATTAATATAAAATATTAATGAGATATTTTATTGATACCAAGTTTTCAAAATCCAGTGTGTATTTTAACTCACAGAACTTGTCAATTTGGACAGCCATATTTCAAATTATCACTAACCACATGTGGCTGTTGGTTTGCATTTTGAACAGTACAGCTCTAGACGATATCAGAAGCACTAGGTCTTGACCCAATGAACCTGACCCAGAAGAACTTAGGCATATTAACATTCCCATGCATCTCGGTTGCCTCATCTGGGAGTTTACTCATTGACATCTATGTTTTAGGCATGGTGGTAGGCATAGGCTTAGTGAGGTCTTACCATAATAATCTCTTTTAAAAAAAAGTCTTTCTCCGTAACTCATCTTATGATCTCTAAAAAGTGTTAGAGAAGAACATAAGATCATTAAAAAGAAAAGGACACCATCTCTGTTTTAACTTGTGTCTCCTAAACCACCTACATTTTGAAATGCATAATCGTTTTTCATGTCCTACAACATCCAGAAACACAATGATTTCAAATAAGCTCTCTTGCCTCTACTAGTTTCCTGCTAGCTTTATTATTTGGCTGAAGCATTTCAGATGAAAGTTTATCTTCCTTTCTTCTATTTTACTTCAGTAACTTCTCAGTTCTGTGTTGAAGTTAATTTCATACTATTCCATTCTTCCAACTCTGAATCAATGTGTACTCCAGGCAGGAAACTCACTTTAGCTCTGGATGAGACCTCTCCCTTGAGACTGTCTTCAGAAAGGATGGCAGCTTTGGAGTTTCAGGAAATTCACGAGGAATAAAGAGAAATGAGGTTACAAGGCAGACACTAGAAGTAAGAAAACAGTAATGATCAATGATGAGGCAAACATGCCTGTCAAAATGAAACTTAAGTGGAGAGAATTATCAGGGAGGGAGGCTGCCACCTCCTGTCCATTTCCAAGGGACTCCAAGTACCAGCCAAGGCTCCCTTAATTGAGTAAAATGACAATCAGGCATGGCACTGAAACAGAGATGACTTTTATAAATAGGGCTGATAGCAGAATTTTTCCAACTTCTGATTGCTGTCTGGCTATGGTTCCACCTTAGAAAAATTCTTTCCTTAGAGTGCCAAATTCACAAGATGATTTTGCCCAACTCGGTGCCGCCATATTTTCTGAATCTCTTAAAATAGAATTGAATCATAATTTAGAGAAAGGATCCAGCATGCAAAAATGGATGGGCACATGGGATGAGGCCAAGTCTGTGAGATGCATTTGCCCCATGAATAGTGAAATCTTCTCTCTTAAATCTGAAAATGTTACTGAAGCACAGCTTTTGAAATTGAAGTAAGACTCTTCTCATAGTAGTTTGCTTTTGGGAAATGGAAATATTAGATGCTTGTTAACTCTGTCAATTTGGTGCCTCCACCCAAAAGGAAAATTCTGTCTACTCTCCCAGTCTACCCCTCTATCATGCTACATCTCTCTCTCTCTCTCTCTCTCTCTCTCTCTCTCTCTCTCTCTCTCTCTCTCTCTCTCTCTCTCTCTCTCTCTCTCTCTCTCTCTCTCTCTCTCTCTCTCTCTCTCTCTCTCTCTCTCTCTCTCTCTCTCTCTCTCTCTCTATCTCACACACACACACACACACACAGACACTTCAGCATTTGAATCACCACTACATAGCTAAAACTTGAGAAGAAAGATTACATGTAGAGTTTGTTCATGTCCTGTGATAATGGTCTAAATGGGTTCAGTCACCTTCTCTATCTCACTGCTAAAGACACAAGGCCTTACAAGTAAGCTCTCTCAGTGACTCAGAGCAGTCTGAGAAAACATTGTTATCTTAGAAAACATTGCAGGGTTCAAGGGCTTTCAGAAGGGAAATGGTGGCAGGATCAGGAGCCCTGCTGCTCTATTGCCTTGGGCTGGTCACCACTGGGGAGAAAGCTTCAAATCCTGCCAAAGGAGTTAGTGAAAATGCTCAATTCTGTGAAGATGATAGCAGAAAAGACTTGGTAATCTTGCTGCTATCCCTGACATCCTATTGTCTCCATGTGGCTGATGTGAGGCACACCCTGCCTATTCATGGGTGCCCCAGGCATGGTAAATAGCATACTGCAAACTCATCCTGTGGTGACTCAATGATGAACCACCTGCAACAGACAGTCCTCAATAGCCAGTTTCCTGTGAGGGCTCAGCAAATCCTCTCATGGTCACACTCCCTTCCTAGAGTGGCCCCCATCATATGAATGATTGATTATGAGTTATAATGGCTCAACAGTATTGGCCCAACTCAGGAAAACTATGAATGGTCATCCTTTGGGGCCAGATAAGCTTTGTTGAGACTATATCATAGCTCAACTTCACCCTCTGCCCAATTTTTCCCACAGGTATTAATCCTAAGAGCATGCCTAGGAAATGTCTTGTCTGCTGAATACTTGCCATGTGCCTGGCACTATGCCCAGTGCTGGCAATGCAGACATGGAAGACCATCCCTGGGCCAAGGAGTTCACCATCTATTCCAGAGAGAAGCAAATAAACATGCACTTAGAATGTACTGTGGCCAGTGATATGACAGAAATTAAGTATGGGGCGTACCTATGAGGGTCATTCAGCCTAGCCTGGGAGCAGGTTATAACAGGGGTTGTAACAGCAATGAGAGGGTCAGGGAACACTTCTCAGAAAGGTGAGGTCTGAGCCCAGTCCTGGAGCACTGCCAGTTGTTAACCAGGTGTATTGGTTTCCTTTTGAAGCTGTGACAAATTATTACAAACTCAGGGGCTTAAAACAACACAAATTTTCTCTCATAATTCTAGTGGTCAGACACCGAAAGCCAGTTTTACTAAGCTAAAGACAAGATGTCAACAAGGCTGGATCCTTCTGTAAGTTGTAGGATAGAATTTGTTTCCTTACTTCTTCCAGCCTTTAGAGGCTGCCCACATTTTTTGGCTTGTAGCCTCTTCTTCCATCTTCAAAGCCAGCAGCACAGCATCTCTTCTTGATCTTCCTGCCCCTCCCTTGTAAGTCCCCTTGTTTGGGATGACATTGGCCCACTCTGTAAAGTGACATATTCCCATGTTTCAGGGATTAAGATGTAGACACCTTCAGGAAGGCATTATGCAACCTCCTATACCAGTGACATACCCGAATCAACATTCCAGGCAGAGGGTTGAACATGTGCAAGGACAAGGAGGTATGGCCCAGTGTCACTGGGGCATCTCCAGGTAATTCATAAGGTGGAAGCATAGGTTTCAAGAGAGGCATGTCAAGAAGAGATCAAACTGGACAGAGATGCAGGGTTGCTGGATCATTTAGGACATTGTATTTTAAGCTTGACTTACACTTAATTACATATGTGACTTATCTCCCTATTTGCATATGAGCACCTGAGGTCAGGATTTGGGTCCCTGTCTTCTTGATGCCACCACAGGTCTGGCTCAGTGACTGGCACAGAGCAAGAACTCAGCACATGTGTGTGACATCAACAAATGCCAGCTTTGCCCTGCTATTAGACCATAGTGTCTGAGTAATCTGAGCCAAGAACAAAAGTCCCCAGAGCCTGGCTGGCATGATCCTGTGCAACTTCTTCTTGGCAGTGTGACTGGCCTGCTGGCAGGGGTGTTTCCTGAGCCAGCAGTGTGTGTGGCACCAGTGGGAGAAGGCTTTTTAGAGTGTCCGTGATAAAACCGGCAAAATGGTCACTGTGAAAGTTGGAAAGTGGGTCCATGAGAGCTTACTATGCTCTTCTCTCTACTGAATATTTCCATAATTAAGTTTTAAAAAGGTTACATGAGCAGAGGTGAGGTGCACATAGCATCCTACAAAGGGCAACAGGCACCAAAATGGGAGTGAAGTCTGTAGTTGAGCCCAGACCAGGGTTAAAAGGGATGAAGGCTAAAGGCTTGTGTCCATAACTTAATGAGGTAACATCTGGGCTGGTGCTTCATCAACTGTCGAGTTCTGCAGATCCTTGAGGGGCTTTTCCTCAAAAGGTTAAGTTAACACAAACATTTGCTCAGAATTTAGGCCATTTTCCAATCTTTCATGGAATAAATGAGTTGAATTTCCTTCCCATCAGGAAGCTCAGGGCCCACTGAAATAATGCCTTCTCCACGCAGCCTTCCCTTTGACACCCTCCGTTTAAGATATGCTGGTTTCCTCCCATCTCTGCCCCTCACCCCAGACGCTGAAGGACGCCAGCGACAATGCGCGCAAGGACTTCCACCGAGAGGCCGAGCTGCTGACCAACCTCCAGCATGAACACATTGTCAAGTTCTACGGTGTCTGCGTGGAGGGCGACCCGCTCATCATGGTCTTCGAGTACATGAAGCATGGGGACCTCAACAAGTTCCTCAGGTACAGTGCGGCAGGAGGGCGAGGCAGGAGTGGGCCTTCGGGGTTCAGGCAGCCTGAGGTGGAGCCCCTGAAGTCCTGTCTGGCTCCAACGTGCTGTTTTCTTTCCAAGAAAGCTGCCCCTCAGCTTTTCAAGATTAGCAAACGTGCAGCCTGGGATTTCTTGGTAGAGGGTGTCACTTAGGAGAAACAGGAAGGGTGTAAGGGGCAGGCAACCAAGTTGCACCTGCCCTTGCTGGCCTCAGTTTCCTTACTAGTAAAAGGGATGTGTTTATATCAACAAAAAGGACTACTGTCAGGACGATTGGGATGGGAGGTGATTAATAAATCTTGTCCCCATGCCCTTATTCCCGGCCACATTTTCCTGGGATGTTTATTATGTCTTCCGTGTTATGGCAATACCTATACCTCTGTTCTCTGGATTCTGTGGGCCCTGGGGGGCTTTTCACCAGAAGTCGGTACCAGTAGCTTCATGCATCCACTAGAAGATTCAGAAACCATGTAGTCTAAGTAATAAGGCAATTGTGGAGAGAGCAGTGGAAGGGGGAGCTTGTACTGCTGTGTTTGGAAATGTCATCACGTGGCCATCGGATCACTTTCACCATCTCTAGCCTCATGAATACATGTGGAACTAAGTTCTCTTTGGCTGGGACAAATCTTTCTCTGATTTGCCTCTGATTGTGTGGGTGATGGAGATTAGGAATATGGAGCCAATTCATGGTGTTCAGAGACAATCACCCTAAAAATGTGTTATCCAATATCAGCAAAGGTTTTCTTGTAGGTGATAGGAGAGTGGATGATGGTAGATTTCACACATTGTCTTGTTGGACCTAATATGAATAAGGAGCTGAATTTTGCTGAGGTCCAGCTGCACATTGGAAAAATATTTTTCCTTGTTCCCATGCTCTAGGCTACTTGTTTAATTAAAAATGGTGCTTTCCATAAATTGTAGCATAATAAATCCACATGTACCCATTAGATGTAATTAAATGCTTCTGTGAGCTCAGACTGTGCATGTGCGTGTAAGCACACTCCTGTGTGTGTGTGTGTGTGTGTGTGTGTGTATTCTTTCACTTTTGGCTCCATCAGCCTCTCCCTACCTCTCCTTTCTGCCTCCCAGAAGGAGCAGGCACCTGGTTCTTCCTTGGCATCTTGCCCAGGGCACGAAGCTATTGGAAACCTCCTCCTCTCAATTTTAGAACCTGCTGAACTCTGGGAATGAGAGGTTTTCCATGCCAAGGATCAGGTTCTTAGGTGCAATACTGTGCTGTGCACAGTCTATCCTCTCTTTCTGGAAGGAAACCCAGCCTTCAAACTGCCATGAATGTGTTCCCAAGTGTCATTGGCACTGCCCTATGAAGACAGATGCCTACAGTTATCTTCCCACCCTTTTCATTCAGCCAAAGGGCACCCATTCAGTAGAAACATGGTCAGGCCCTATGCTAGGTTGGCTAGTGGGTGACAGGGCTGGAATTCAAACCCACAGCCTCTGGCTGCAAAACCCCCAGTTTTTCACCATTGCAATACCTCCTCTTGAGGTTGTGCTAAAAGATCAGAAGAAAGCAGTGTGCTATGGCATTCCTCAGCCAGAACAATGTGGCGAAGTGCTGGCTGTGACCCACACGGGGAGCGTACAAGCCGAGGAAGGTGAGAAGCCTGTTGAACCTCCCCGCTCTCCACAATGGGGCGGAGGTGTTGATGGTGCTTTTTCCCTCTTAAATCATGTTCTCATGGAAGAGATGAGCTATGTTTTTATTTCAAAGAGTTGCAGGATAGCCTGGGGAATGAAACAGAGGGCTCTTGTGCTAACTTTATTTATAGTCTTCTTAAGAACTTGTTTAGAAGACTCACCTGCCCTCTATTCACAGCAGGACTTTCTGCTCAATGAAAGCATCCACAGGATTTTCTCACTAGGAGGAGCCTTGTTCCAATCCCTAGAAGCAAGCAGGCACCTGCCCTACCCCACACATGGTAGTGTAGCGTGCAGAAGCCTTTGGCGGGCGCCTCCACCTTCTGAATGTGAGGGTGGAGGCTGGAGTTTTGCACAGAGGTAGCCTTTTGCACTCGCCTCACATTTTTCCTTTTCCCCCAAGTCTTTGCAATGGACAGATTCTTAGCGGAATCTCAGCTGTGGCAAATCAGCAACTTATTTCACTCTTTGCACTACATCTATGAAGATTTCATCCTGGCCTAGCTTTTCTGGGTATTTCAGGATTTCTCATAGTCTATGTGCTCCCCTAGGGCCTCCTACTGGTATGGAGGTCACATAAGAGCTTTGACTCCTATGATGGGTGGAAACATTCATATTTTTCCCTGCCTCTCAGTGCTGGGAAGGGTTGGGCTTGAGTAACCTTTAGTGAGGTGGGAAGGGCCAGCGCTATGGAATCCCTAAGAATGCTGGCACTGGCAACCACAAAAAGGAATGCCCAAAGGACAAGTTGTGCTGTCACGTCACCTCTCCATTTCTTTTTGAAGAGGAACCTGCTTACAGAGTCTTTCTCTATGGCTTTTTAAAAATTATTAAATGTATTGGGGTGGCATTGGTCAATAAAATTATATAGGTTTCAAGTGGAAAATTTGAGAATACATCATCTGTATATTGTATGGTGTGCTTGCCACCCAAAGTCAAATCCTCTTCTGTCATCATATATTTGACCCCCTTTACTCTTTACGTAAAGTCAAATCCTCTTCTGTCATCATATATTTGACCCCCTTTACTCTTTATGTAAAGATTAAAGGAGGCAAAAACATGGAAAAAGAGGAGACAATAGCTACTGCAACTTGGAAATGAGCTCACGGCATAAATAGGAATAATTTGTGACAATAAACACATAACAGGGGAGGGGTATAGGTCTCTCGGGCTTTTCAATGAAAGGCCACAAAGCACCACACAAGCAGAGTTTCAATTGCTCCTCCCATGGGTGTGCTTAGGAAGGTGCAGTCACTATCTCCACTTTCCAGGTGAGAAGCAGGTCCAGAGAGGCTCAGTAGCTCACCTGAGGTCATAGCCAGTGTGTTAGAACAGGGTTCAAGTTCAGTTCTGATACCCAGAGCCTTGCCCACTGCACTGCAAGACGGTTTGCTCCAGTGAGAGAGTTTGAGCTGAAGAGACCCCTGAGGCATTTCCCCCATATTACTCCTCAGTGTGACAAGAGGAGGTCGGGGGCTGTGGTTTGAGTGGAGGTGAAATAAATGTGCTAAGACTTTTCTTGTACAAAAACAGGAAGCTCCTCCCCAGGAATGGGTCGATCAGATATTTACTAGTAGAGATAGAGGGGACCTAAACGATCACATGGCATCATGTCGTTTTGTAGTTCTGACTAATGGGGAAATCACACACTGGAAAAGTTAAAAGCCTTCCCCAGACCATGGTGCTGGACACCCCAAAGACTGGGAAACTCCCCACCTCCCTGTCCAGTGCTTGTTCTCTGAGAATACAAGAACGGAAGATCAGATGACAGCATGTTTTGGAAATCAAGGAAAGGCGGAATGGCTGTGGGCTGGAGCCCTGCTGGAGCAGGGTAAATGCCTGTGCTTGAGAAGCTCATCCCACCTGGGGTGGTGCTGGTGGGTAAGCGGAGGGGCAACACCAGATGGGGGTTGTTGGAGAATCCTGGCTCTCTCACTTTCAAATCCTCATACTGCTCTGGAACCCTGCAGGTCCATTCACCACTTTAAAATTCATTTTAAATCCTCTATTATTTATTTTAAGTTCTTCAACGTGTCTGGAAAGAGATGTCATTGGCATTGACTTTGGGAGGGAGAAGCCCTTGACCAGGCCTTTATTCCTTGCCCCCTCAGGGCACCAGGGCCTGTGACACCAATGTTGGCTCAACATGCAGGGTTAGAATGGGGACTGCAGGCACTGATTGCATATCCTAAGAGCGGAGGCACTCCCCGAAACACCTATCAGTGTTGCAATGCCTTAAATCAGCGATGTTTAACCACCGTGGCAGGCACACTGGTGGGCAGCAAGAATTTTTAAAACATGCATACCTGATTATTTAGTCAAAGGCACTGACTTCCCTTACATTGTCAAATAAAAAATAGCAACAGCCAACACAAGAGCCATGTGGTGTGAATGAGTCAAAATTATACCTATTTCTATTGTCAGATCGGCAAAAAAATATATTTTCCGGTTCATTGCAGAATTTTAATAATTAGTTTATGTGTGCCATGAGATGAAAAAGGTTGAAAATTCCTGCCTTAAATCATTCCTGGGAAAAGATAGGAGAAAGAGAAGACAAAAAAATCATACTCTCCCCACCCCCCAAAATATATATATATAAAGAAGAAAACTTGTCAGTAAAAGAATGAATGTGTTGTGATTCAAAGAATTTTGCCTATGTGGTGGCCAGTGTATGCTTTGAGCTGGAGATCAGGGGGAAGGGTGGGCACAGGAGGTGGCACTGTTCATGGGGAATGAATGTACAGGCTGAGGATGCCCTGGGATTCTGATGACTTGGGCTTACTAAGATGAGGGCAGCTTGGAAACCATGCCCAGCTGCAGAGCAGGTGGGACCAGGGAGACCAGAGTTGCCAGCTCTGGCCCTGGTGGGGCACTCTGGAGGGATTGCCCTGAGTATGTGTGTGTGTGGGGGGGGGAGGGGGGGGTGCTGGGCTGCAGCATGTGGCTGGGAGGGATGGAAGGTGTGGGCTCAATGATCCATTGCTCTAGAAGAGCCAAACTCTCCCACCTGATTGTGATTTTGTTGTTGGGTTCTTATTTGTTTTGCGTCAGCCACCTACTGCTTTTCGGAGTCAGGGGACTACTTCTGAAGCCCCTAAAACATGAACCTGTCTGTATGTTGGGGGTGAGGGGTGGTCCTGGAATTCTGGACTCTGTGGGAATGGAAGCCTGGGTGCTTTTGAAGTATAACCATGGGTGAAGCATCTTTTCCTCCTCTGCGTGCTAAGTCCGGCGGCGTCTGTTAGCACCAGTAGCTGATGGGGGCAAAGAGCCCCTCCAGGCAAAGAATTCCCCCCAGCAACTCCTTCTGTGACCTCCGCAGGGCACACGGACCTGACGCCGTGCTGATGGCCGAAGGCAACCCGCCGGCGGAGCTGACGCAGTCGCAGATGCTGCACATTGCCCAGCAAATCGCAGCGGGCATGGTGTACCTGGCGTCCCAGCACTTCGTGCACCGAGACCTGGCCACCCGGAACTGCCTGGTCGGGGAGAACCTCCTGGTGAAAATCGGGGACTTTGGCATGTCCCGGGACGTGTACAGCACTGACTACTATAGGGTAAGTGGCTGCACCCCCAGGACCCTGGGGCCTGGTTATATTATTTGCTCGGGCAGCCATAACAAAATACCATGGACGACGTGGCTTAAACAACTGAAGTTTATTTTCTCCAAGTCCAAGATTAAGGTGGCTGCAGGGTTGATTTATTCTAAGGATTCTCTCCTTGACTTTCAGACAGCACCTTCCCTCTGTCCTCCCCGGGTTTTCCTCTGTGCAGGCACCCCCTGGGGTCTCCGTGTGGCTAAATTTCCTCTCCTTATGTGAATACCAGTCAGACTGGATTAGGGCATCATTTTAACTCAATCACGTCCTTAAGGCCCCATCTCCAAGTACAGCCGTATTCTGCGGTACTAATGAGAGCACAGTTCGGTCTACAACATTCTCCTGCTCTTTCCACACCTTTCAGGTGTGCGGTCTCTCCCTGAGGGCAATCCTCAGCCTGAGAATTTCACCAGGAAAACCTGAGGGCCTGGGGAAATTCCTAAGGGCATGAGGTTAAAGGATTTTGAGGTTTGTACTTGATTCTGTTAAATTATGTCTGAAGGCTTTGTTTGAGGTTTGACCTAAGATGAACTTGTTCATGGAAATAATGGTACCCCAGACCTTGGAAGTTCCCCCACGGAACCGTCTTGGTTGAAAGTGGATTAGCTGGTGGTGTCGCTGTGAGATGCAAGAAGCACCATCCTGCAGGTTTCTGAAGAGCCCCACCCAGTCCAGAAGCTCTAGCAGGGGTCCTCAAACTTTTTAAACAGGGGGCCAGTTCACTGTCCCTCAGACCGTTGGAGGGCCAGACTATAGTTTAAAAAAAAACTATGAACAAATTCCTGTGCACACTGCACATATCTTATTTTGAAGTAAAAAACCAAAACGGGAACAAATACAATAATTGTATCTGCATGTCGTCCGCCGGCTGTAGTTTGAGGACCCCTGCTCTAAGGGGTTGAGTTATAGACAATCATTCAAATCCACCGATTACCAGCAATTGGCCCCTATGGCATGTTAGATTTGCTAACTGAGATCTTGGGACCTGGGTCTGAGAAAAAAGGGATACTTCTGGAAACCTCGAAGTCCTGATACTGAAAGCAAAGGTTCAGGTGGCGTTCTACCACCTCAAAGCCTCAATTCTGTTTTCTTCTTTTTCTGGAATTTCAAGGGTAGAAGAAGAGAATAGGAAGGAAAGGGAGTAAATGTGCTGTGTGTATATATAGCCTAAGACAGTGGTTCTCAACCTTCCTAATGCCGCAACCCTTTAATACAGTTCCTCATGTTGTGGTGACCCCCAACCATAAAATTATTTTCGTTACTACTTCATAACTGTAATTTTGCTACTGTTATGAATCCTAATGTAAATATCTGATATGCAGGATGTATTTAGGCGACCCCTGTGAAAGGGTCGTTCGACCCGCAAAGGGGTCGCGACCCACAGGTTGAGAACCGCTGGCCTAAGAGGATAAAATGGATAATGTGACTAACTTTCATAATAAGGTAGGGCTGGTGAAGAAAAGGCCTCTCCTCACCTTTACTCTTCCCTTGACGATTTATTCGTGAGGAGGAGCCTTCTCAGTTTGTTTCCTGTAGTTCTCTCTGCAGCCTGACTCACCTCCAATGCCTCTGCACTTTAGCTGAGCTAACTTTGCTTCAATTAGTCTAAGACAGCGATTTTCAACCTGTGTGACACAGCATAGTGGAGTGCCCCAAGAACTTTTCAAATATGCAGTACCTGACTCTGTAGTCAGGGGCACTGACCTCTTTTCCCTTAGATTGTCAAATAAAAATTAACAACAGCCAACACAACAATATCCATGTGATATGATGAATCAAAATTACACCTTTTTTTGTCAGATTGGCAAAGAATATAATATATATTTTTGGTGTGCAACAGAATTTTAGTAATTAGTTTATGTGTGCCATGAGATGAACAAGGTTGAAATTCACTGGTCTAAGACAATGAGTTTATGGCCTTGGTGTATATTCTTCTGTAGATATTTTTTGTGATGTGTTATTTTTTTCCTTTGTCACCTCCATAGGCATTGTCCACATTTTGTATAGCAAGGAGTGGAGGCCAAAATTAAAAATGATTATCTTGAGTGTATTTGTAGAAAACATGAGCATAGTCTCAACTTCAAGTGTTCAGAGTGTAGCTTCAAAGCACCTGTCCTGAGTTTAGGGATGGCTAGTTTGATCTAGATATCTTAAATGGGGGAGTGGGGTGTTATTACCAATGAATGCATCTCCTCTGTTAGCTCTGCTTCTTTGGTGGTAGGTGGGGGTAGGGGCCTGTTCCCTTTAGTGGTGCTTCCCAAAGGGAAAGCTTTGCTGAGCTTGATGAGCATCTAAGGGAAAAACACATGGCCCAAGTAACAGCTTTCTCTTTAGCAGGAAGTTAACCAAGGTCTCAGAGTGTCTGGCACAAAATAAGTGCCCAATAAATGTTTTCAACTATATCATTATCCAAATCGATTATCCACCCAATTAAAAAATTGGCAAAGGATTGAAGTAGAGATGTCTCCAAAGAAAATACACAAATGGCCAATAAGCACATGAATCGATGCTCAATATCATTAGTCATTTGGGAAATGTAAATCAAAACCACAATGAGCTACCACTTTATACCCCCTGGGATGGCTGTAATAAAAAGACAGACAAAAACAAGTGTTAATGGGGATGTGGAGAAATTGGAACCCTTATAAACTGCTGGTGGGAATGTAAAATGGTGCAACTGCTTTGGAAAACAGTTTGGCAGTTCTTCAAAATGTTCAACATAGAGTCACCATATAACCCAGCAATTCCATTCCTAGGTATACACCCAAGAGAATTGAAATCATATGTTTACACAAAAACTTGTACACAGTGGAAACAACAACATTATTCATAATAGCTATAAAGTGAAAATAATTGAAGTGTCCATCGATTGATAAATAAACAAAAATTCATAGTTTATACAGTGGAATATTATTTATTAATTAAAAGGAATGAAGTACTGATTCATGCTACAATATGGATGAACCTTGCAATTACTATGGAAAGTAAAAGAAGCCAGACACAAAAGATCACATATTGTATGATTTCAATTTATATAAAATGTCCAGAATAGGCAAATCTATAGGGACAGAAGGTAGGCTAGTAGTTGCCAGGGGTTAGGGCAATGAAGAATGAGGAGTGACAGCTAGTGGATATGGACTTCCTTTATGGGATGATAAATTTTTTCTAGAATTGTATAGTGGTCATTTAGTGTATTTGAAAATACACTAAAAACCATTGAATGTGTACATTTAAAGGGTAAATATTATGGTATATAAATTATATCCCAATTTTTAAAAACCTGAAACAGGAAAATACTAGCCAAATAGCGACATTGGATATAAGGAGTTAGTCTTGGTCATCTATATATTATAAAAGCACTGTCACTTGTCACATGCCATATTTTATCATTTGTTAAAAAGAAAACCCTCCACTTAGATGACATATTCCTGAAGTACTTCCTTCTGAATTGATTGGAGAAAAGAATAATTCCCAGTTCCTTTATCTCTTAAATGTTCTTGGAACTCTCCCAGTCATTAAGAAACGTGTTTCTGGTGCCACTTTATTCAGTCCTTCTGCCCCCCACTAGTTGCAGCTGCAGGGTTTATAATGTTCACTTGGTTGTTTGTTGTTCCCGCTGAAGAGAAGGAAAAGAACCAGCCTTATGTTAGCTTAGTTAAGGTGGGAAAAGTGGGTGAGGGAATGTAAGATCTGGCAATGTGATAGCCTAGGAAAACAAAAAAAGTAACCTCTCAAATTTCAAAATGATGGTTTGCCTTTTGGTTCCATGAAAGTATTTATCATCATGGAACTCCTTTGCAGAATTTTTTTTTTTTTCTTATTAAAACATCAAAAGCAGCCCAGCTGGCGTGGCTCAGTAGTTGAGCATCGACTTAAGAACCAGGAGGTCAGGGTTTGATTCCTGGTCAGGGTTCATGTCCAGGTTGTGGGCTGATCCCCAGGAGGGGGCTTGCAGGAGGCAGCCAATCAATGATTCTTTCTCATCATTGATATTTCTATCTTTCTCTCCCTTCCTCTCTGAAATCAACAAAAATATTAAACAAAAAACAAACAAACAAACACCAAAAGCATATCAGTGGAGTCCATGCCATTGAGTTTGTCAGATAGACAAGCAGAGGCTGTTGCTGTGTTTGCAGGTGAACTCCAGAACATCTCACAGCAGCTATTTGCCAGAACACTTTTCGCTTTTACATTAGTTATTTACCTGTTGCATCATCTATAAGCTTGGCATTCAACGCCTCCCCACCAGGGTGCCTCTTCATCTTCTCTGTTGTAGCAATGTGTTCTCCTTACAGTTCGGGTTTCTCATGTGCAGACACCTTTTCTTCTTATTCTCCTCTGGTCTTCACCCTCCAAGGTGACAAGCTGCTGTTGCTGATGTGGCTGGTCCTTAGCTATGTTAAATACCCTTTCCGCCATAGTAATGGGGGAGGATTTTCGTGTTAGCCAACGGTATCTTATACAGAAGGATGGTGATTAGGCCTGGAGTCAAATTTATTGAGGAGTAACATGCCCCTTGTCTTTAAGCAAGAACCAGTCCCACTAGCAGCCCAAGCCTTCTGCTCATAGTGGCTCATGGGCAGCGTTGTGCGGTGGCCACAGCCCTGTGCAATCTGGGGCAGCAGGGGCAGGTGGCAGCTGTTCTTCCATCATGAAAACGGCTGCCTCAAGGCTTACACCCTGTTGCAGCTGAGCTAATTATATCTTCCCAATGAAGGAAGAAATCAGAATGCTGCATTTGCATGGAAACCAGCCTGATTTGGTGGGTCCAAAATTACTCTAGCATTTATGTTCTCTGAATTGTTTTAATTAGCAGCTCTGCAGTACTTGTCTTTTATTTCGTTTTTATTCCTTCCCACCACTGGCAAAAACTGACATTTAAGAAACATCTGAACCAGGTTTCTGTCACATTCTGCCTATGACAGACCTAGGATCTCACTCTATGTGGTCATTACTGTGCCACAGTGGATCCACTGAAATTTTTCTACTATGCACTTTGGTGGTTTTCACTGTTTGGGTCCGACATGTATTTAAAATGAATGTGATCTGTCGGTGAATAGAAGGCCCTAACCTCTGAAATCCTAGTTTTTGTGTCTTGTTCTTCTTTGGGCTTTGATTCTTCTTTGGGTGGTAAGAAATTCTATCCTTTAATTAATTCATCTTCCACTTAAGAAGGAAAAAAAAAGGAAGCAGAATAGGCAAATTGACTTAGGGTGGACATTGAACAAAGTAAATGAATATAATTTGACTAAACAAGGTCATGGTCAGAATCCTAAAATGTTAAAATGGTATTAGTCCAATAAATCATCTTTGGGTGCTCAATCCTGGTTTATTAGCTGCAGAGAGAACGGAAAATGGGTTGTACTAAAATCAGCGGATAGAACAAGTAGCAAAAAGAACTGATTTGAACTTCAGGGCCTTTCCTTTCCCACTCTGGAGTAAGAGGGGTGATGGACTAGAAAATAAAGTCCTGAACCACAGAGGAGAGGAGAAGGCTTAGATAAGTTAAGAACCGAACAACCACATAAGAAATAATCAAGAGGTAACTTTCATACCTCAGTATCTGAAAAAAGTATGCTTATTTTTAAAGGAATATTTTCATGTCCTATGAACATTTCTAGATAAGACAGGTAAGTAGGCAGACTAGATAGATGATAGATAGATAGATCTTGACTCATTTCACAAATATTTTTAGTGTGTTGTTGTGTAAAATGCCGATGTCATTTTCTCTGTGAATGCCTGCTAATTCTTAAGAAGCAATGCCAGCTTCACCTGCTCCCTGACTTCCTCCAAGCAGAGTAATTGCTCACAAAATTTGTGTGGTCTCTCAATACTTCATATAGATCAGCATTACAGCATAGAGCATGTTTCATCATGGAATTTTGTTCATATATGTTTCTCACTGATATGAGAGCAGGGGGAAGACAAGTCTTATACATCTTTGTATTCACACAGTCTGGCTGTACTAGGTGGCCAATCAGTGATTGTTGAACAAGGCGCACACCAGGAAAAGTCTTTTTTTTTTTTAAATATATTTTATTGATTTTTTACAGAGAGAAAGGGAGAGAGATAGAGAGTAAGAAACATCGATGAGAGAGAAACATCCATCAGCTGCCTCCTGCACATCTCCCACTGGGGATGTGCCCGCAACCCAGGTACATGCCCTTGACCGGAATCGAACCTGGGACCTTTCAGTCCGCAGGCCGACGCTCTATCCACTGAGCCAAACCGGTTTCAGCGAGGAAAAGTCTTTATGAATGAATCTGCTTAGCCCTGTGGATGAATGCAGAAGACACTCAGCTTTACAGTGGGCCTGGTTCTGAGATTAGGAGCACTGACTTCAGGAAGTAAAACTAGAGATACAGGGACATTCTTATCTCAGACAATTTCTTTTCAATGGAGAGCTCAGAGCTACAACTTACTTGCATGTTTTCTATAGTAGAAAAGCTTCCTTTGGTATACCTTTCCTAGAGCTCCTCAAAACCAGGCCCAGCGTTCACTTTAAGAGACAACACAATCTCTTCCTGAAACAGGAATGCCCTCAATGTCATTAACTCTCTTTGAATGTACCATTTCTTATCTTCCCCTTTAATGTATAACACTTACATGATGGTCCTTAACGTTCACATGAGCAATTATAGACTGTTCTGTTTGCAATCTTTAGATTAAACTGGACCCAGAAACATAAGAGTTTATTTATTTTATGAAATCATCCTCCATTTATGTCCTATATAACACAGAGAGAGCACTGTTGAGAGGAACCTGCCAGGGAGAAATCAGAACATTGAGTTCAGACTAATTCTATATTAAACTAGATTTGCATAAATTGTTTCAAGATTCTAAATTGGCTTAGTTTGTATTCAAGCCTTCCTAAGAATCTTTTCCATATGCTTTGGAGTTACAACAATGTGGGTGAGTGTTCTTTCACTCATTCATTCATTCAGCACACATTTATTAAACAGCTACTAAGTGCTAGGTGCTGTAATAGATACTAAAGGGATCCAGATAAAAAAGACACATGGGCTGTGACTTGAGGCAGTTTTCAGACTTGCGTCAATGTGATAAATGCAGGAATAGAGATAAGTACTGGCAACCCTAAAGAGGAAGCCAACAGCCTACTTTGGGAAATCAGAGTAGGGTTCACAGAGTTGAGACATTTGAGCTGGTATTTAAGATACAAACCCTAAATTGTTCTATTGGCAAGAGGGCTCTGGGCCAGGAGGGGAGGGAGACATTCTTGGCATAGGGGGCAACATATGAAAAGAGATGGCAGTATAAACATCACAGGATGTGTGGCCAGGGAATGGGACTCTGTTGCATGCATCTGAGATAACAAAGTAGGCTATTTAGGCTATTATCAGGTTTCACAGTGGCCTGTTTGCCATGCCAAAGACTTTGGACTTGGTCCTTTTGGCAGTGGGAAGCCACTGAAAGTTTTTATGCCAGAAAGTGACATATCAGATTGTATTATGTCAGCTTATGAAAATAGATCCACCCAACAGATTCCCAGATCCCCATTCCTGCACATCTTTGATTGGTCAGCAGTAGTCGGCAAATTGCGGCTCGGCAAACCACGACTCGCGAGCCACATGCTGCTCTTTGGCCCCTTGAGTGTGGCTCTTCCACAAAATACCGGCTCTTCCACAAAATACTGACTTCTATGCTTGGGCCACGAAGTTTCAGTTGCACTGTACATGTGCGCTCGCACATGGTATTTTGTGGAAGAGCCACACTCAAGGGGCCAAAAAGCCGCACGTGGCTCGCGAGCCGCGATTTGCCGACCACGGGCCTAGAGCAGTGTCCCTCAAAATGGTCCATGAACTGTCAGTGCTGTTCACCAACACATGAAATATGGGATCATCAGGTAAACAATAATTCCCTTGCTGTAGTCCTCAGTCTGTATTACTGTGCTGTGCAGTCTTTTAGAACAGGCTATTGAAAGTGTCCAAGGCCAGCAAAGAAGAATTGGCCTGGAGAAACTTTGCCCAGGTCTCTGGTCCTATCTATTCTCCCAACCAATGAAGACTGTTAGCAGGAGATGGGATAAATCCTCTGTTTTTTTATTGTCTTCTGAGTCCCTTATTCCTGAAGTCAATAGCCCATAATGCATTATACATAGAAGTGCTACGTGCAGAAATTAAGTGTGTTTAAGTGCAGTGGGAAAGAAGGTAAATCATAGACATTGGCTTGGATGGGCCAGAGGGATTCTGATTTCTCAAAGTTCTGGAAGATACCTTCAGCAGGGACGCTCTCCCTTTTATCTCCCATTTTTGAAGCAGTCAGGCCTCAGTCTCTCATGCTGGTGACATTTCATACTTTTGCATTATTTAGACCAGAGCCCCTTAAAAAGGAAGGTGGCAACAAAGAGTTTATGGGGTATAGAGGAAAGAGCTTCAGACCGGGGTCCTAGAGGCAAAGGTTCAAATCTGATTTGCCTTTTCTAACCTTATGATTCTATCAGGTAGGAGTGCATTTAGTCAAAGGTAGAATTACGCTGCTAGTGGTGGCCTCAGCAGATAGGAAGTGGTTTCCCTTGTGTGACAAGAAGTTCACAGGTGGGCAGTTCCCAATTGGTTCAGAGGCTTTCCAGTGTCAGCTATAGCTTTGCACTTGACTTTTTCCTGTGTTTTTCCTCATGGCTACAAGAGGGCTGTAGCAACTCCAAGCATATAAAAATGCAATTGGAGGAGGAAGGAGGCAAGGCGAGTGCAGGGGGCAGATAGGTTCTTCCTTTACACCTTCCTGTCATTAGAAGTAAATCTTTCCCAGGACATCCTCTCTGCAAAAACTCCTCTTTGAACCTCATTGGCCGCAGGTAGGTCAAGACTAAGGGCTGAATTCAGCTGCACAGATCAATGGCTTGTTATCAAAGACCTACACAACTGGGATTTCACCATTAGGAAAAAGAAAGGGAAAGCAAATGGCTTTAGGGAAAGAAAATTATGTCAAACTCACCTTATGAACCATCATAGCCTCTGTTTCCTTATTTGCAATGAGCTCCTCCCTTTAAAGGTTGTTGAAGACAATAAGTTGAAGTGGCATGTGATCATTGCTCTTTCTTCCTTTGTATGCAATGCATCCTTTTTTTCTCAGGCATCTTTAAAATGGTCTCTTTATTACTGGTCTTGAGCAATTTGATTATATGTGATTTGGTATACTTTTATTCCTATTCTTGTGCTTGGATTTCTTAGATTTGTGGGCTTATAGTTGTCATCAATTTGAGTTTTTAAAATCATTATTGTTCAAATATTTATTCTGTTCCCCCTATGCACCAGCTAGAAATTCCAATTTCACTTATATTAATCTGCTTAAAGCTCACTCATGGCTCACTGAGTTCTTTTTGTTTTGGATTCTTTTTTATGTTTCAATTTGGATAGTTTCTACTACTCTGTCTTCTACTTCCTTTAGACTTTCTTCTGCAATGTCTAGTTTTTTATTATTTTTTAGTTATACCATGTGTGTCAGTCTTGGATCAATATCCATTGATTTATCTCCTCATTGTGGATCATATATTTTCCTGTTGCTTTGTATGCCTGTAAATTTAGATTGGATGCTAGACATTGTGATTTAATCTTATTGGATGCTAGATATTTTTGCATTCCCAAACATATTTTTTAAATATATTTTTATTTATTTCAGAGAGGAAGGAGAGAGAGAGAGAGAGAGAGAGAGAGAGAGAGAGAGAGAGAGAGAGATCAATGATGGGAGAGAATCATTGATCAGCTGCCTCTTGCATGCCTCACATTGGGGATCGAGTCTGCAACCCAAGTATGTGCCCTTGACCGGAACTGAACCTGGGGCCCTTCAGTCCGCAGTCCAATGCTCTATCCACTGAACCAAACCAGCTAGGGCCCAAACATATTTTTGAGCATTGTTTTGGAGTGTGATAATATTGCCTTGAAGCAGTTTGATCCTTTGGTGTGTTGCTATTAAGATTAGGCAGTACCAGACCAGTGGTTACTTTAGAATTAATGATTCCCCAGTACCGAGGCATAAACTACTGAGTACTCAATTCCCCCTGAATCATGAGGATTTTACTCTGCTTTGTAGGAACAGTACTAGTTCTGGTTCTGTGTGAGCACTGGGCACTATTTTCACTGATCCTTTTTGGACAGTTCTTCCCCAGCCACAGATAGTGTCCTCACATGCATGCACTGATCAATACTCATTTGAATACTTGAGGGGCACCCTCTGCAGATCTCCAGATTTCTCTCTTCTCTGGTATTCTGTCATTTCCACTCTAGCCACCTTGGTCTCCCCAGACTCTCCACTCTGTCTTTTCAAGTTATGGAACATACTGGATTCTACCTTGGTTCCCCGCTCGTTTCCATGAATTAACGTTGGTGATCATAGGACTCACAATTATTTCTCATCTATTGGGGATCACTGTCCTTCATTGCTTGTTATCTAGTATCTTGAAATAATTGTTTTATATATAGTTAAGCCATTTTTTGGTTGTTTCAGGGGAGAAGGCAAATCTCTTCCCTGTCACGCCAACTTGCCCAGAAGTAGTAGCCAGTTGCCATCTCTCTTGGTAACAAATATGCTGTTTGAAAAATCTATCAGTGAACCATTTACAAACTGCAGTAAAGAAAACATGTTCTCCCATCTCATTAGAATAGCTACTCCCTGTGAAAACTCCCCTCTTTTTAATTAAATAACTTACATTTAAATAATACTTCTAAAATTAAAGTTTTCCTGCTTGCACAAGATTATTACTTAAGTCCGAGAGTAGATTTTCTTCATCTCCAATGAATATTGAGCAAGAGGAAATTATCTTAGCTTTACTGCTACCTCTGAGAGATTCCCCCGGCTCCAAACGTGAATTGGTTCAAGAAGGCTTTGGAGAAAGATGTGCAGACAGAATATTAATAAGGCTTTTCACAGTTCACATTTTCCCCAGTCTTTGTCCTTTGGTCAGGGACAGAACACCTTGGATGGATAAATGACTGAATTAATCCAAGATAGTATCATCTTTCTTAGCCAGGCCTCTTCAATATGTAGATACTGAGTGAGACATGCCCTTTTCCCTAAAGAAAACCTCAAATCTGGAGAGTAGAAATAAATGAATCACCTGATTCTAGGTAGTGTGATACATGTTGTGAAGACTAGAAATAAATTGATTTTTACTGGGAGGTGAGATAAAATCTGGAAAATTCTTTGGAAGAAATAATATTGACCTAGGTCTTAAAGGCGGAATTACAGATGGGGTGTTGTTGAACTGAAAGACTATAGCGAATGACTGAAGTTATAAACAAGACCAGATGGCCTGATTACAAGTGCTTCTTGGGGAGAATGTGTACCTTCTCATTGCACCCTCCATCATGTCTCATGATGCTAGGCACTTCTAGGTTCTTACTGATTCTAATTGACCAAAAGGAGGTTCCAAAGAAGATTGTAACATATTCTTCTTGGAAGTCTTTGAAACTGAAGATACTACCAACTGTAGTGGATCTTCCAAATGGAGACCACTCCGAAGTCCAAGCATGTCTTGATTTCATCTCCCAACTCTCCATAAAATTTTCCTAGAATTCTGTCCTCTTGTAGTTATTTTCTATTTCTGCTTGATCTGTTCGTTTAGATATGAAGAACTATAAAACCCTTAGGCATTCACTTTGTATTGTATACAGATGTTGAATTACAACATTGTACACCGGAAACATATGATGTTATATAGCAATTTTACCTTAATTTAAAAAGAAAACTTCAACAGATTGTTACAACAGCCTAACCTGATATTAGATATTTATAAAGACATTAAAAACACCAGGACAAATCCCCTGCAGATCTGCAGCAGCCTCTCTTGGTGATCATTCCACTGGTTGTTATGAGAACTTAGTTCAGGCACTTAACCTGAGGAATACTACCTTCCAGAGAAAAACAAATTCCACAGTGGGCTCCACTAAGAGAATTTTCAAACACAAAGTTGCTTGTGATATGAGACAACTTCTCAAGTCCTTTTCCTGCTAATGGAGGCAGAGCAGTGTTGCTTTACCTACTACTAGAGGCACCTCCCACTATTAGGTCCCCAAGCTGGACTGCACATCTGAATAGCTCGAAGTGCTTTCTTCAAAATCTTGATTACTAGGCCTCACCTTAGATACCCTGATTCAGTATCTCTGGGGATGAGAATGGGAATTTATGGTTTTAATGAGTTTCGTAGGTGAGTCTGATGTGCAGTCAAATTTAAGAATCATATTGGCCCTGCACAGCAGCATTTACAGAAGTAGCTAAAGACATAACATAGTCTCATCTATGCTAAGATTCAAGTGGTAGCATTAGAAAAGATCTTAATTCGCAAGTTGCAAAACAGGTAAGATGCTGTTAACTTTTTTTCAAGCTTGACCCCTTATTTGCCTGATGGAGATGGTATTACAGTAATTCATGGATTTTTAGGACTTCCAGTGGGAACGACACTTTGAATTTTAATCATTAGTACATTCTCCTTACCATCAGAAACTAGATTCATTGAACCATGGCATTTCCAAAATATTACTTGAGGCTCACTCCTCTCTTCTAGAGAATTTAGCATGGCTCATTCTCTAGCTAAGCTTTATCAAAGACACCACAGGCTTGAGGGGGGAATAGAAGAAGCAGCAGGTTCAAATTGATGTGACAAGTTCCTGGACAAGCCAAGAGCAGAGCAGGGATGCCTCCCTCCTGCAGGGAGCCAGGGCTCCCCAGCGGTCTGGCAGTCTCGGCAGACCCCTGCTGGCCTTCTCTGTCACTGCATGGTTGTATATCTGTGTGGGTGACTGCTGGAGGCCCTGCCCAGGAAAAGCAAGAAAAGGCTTGTGAGGAGCCAAACAGCTTGTCAAGGTATCCTTGTGGGTGTCTATATTGAAGTGTCACAGTATGAAGGCATTTTATTAGCAGCTATTTTAGAATCCTAACACTGAAATGGAACAGTTTCTTCCCTACATGGCACTTCCAGGCTGGCTTCCTCCCTCACAGCCCTATGACAGCAGCAGCCATCTCCTGGGGGTGGAGAACATGACGCTGGGTTCCTTAAACGGCAGAGCCTGGCTATGTGGCCCACGCCCTCAGCCCTGGAGATAATTTGGTTCATTCACATGTTGCTGATGACGGGGATACGGCAGCGGAGGCTGAGGAGGAGTTGAGGCTCGAGCCCCGCCCTTGCATACAGCACAGAAACCTTCCTGGGTTTTGCAAGGGTTTTAAAATGATTGATGCTCAATTTTAAGGGCAAAGGGGGAGCATTCAGCCCAAGGTGAAATTGCAGAGGGAGCTAAGCCAATTGCAGCTACCACAAATGCTTGAATTCTTCCCAGCTCTTTGAGGGAAAGTCGTTAATTTCTTCTGGAAAAAGCATTAGGCTTTATTGTAGGAAACAATTGTGACCTTAAAAGACTCATGTTAATGTCTTAGAGGGTTGATGTTGGGTCTTGTAAGAAAGACTAACATTTATTGGCCTCCTTCTATATATCAGCTTGATGTGTAACCTTCTTAACCATCTTTAACAATAGACAGATGAGGAGATGAGAAGAATACTCAGAGAAGGCAGGTCACTTTCCTGGGGTACCGTAGCTTATCCAGGTGGCAGAGCTAGCACCCGAACCTGTTCTCAAGCATGAAAGCCATGCTCTCCCACTCTGAACCTCCCCAATGCCCTCAACACAACCTTGGCTCCTCTAGTCTTCTCCTTGGGAAATGGAGAAGAGTCACCTGGTGGATTCTCTGCCCTTAGTGGTCATTACAGGTGCATCTGGGACATGGGCTCACTGCATAGGACAAAGTCCTATAGCTTTACTGGCTGATGGAGGAAAAGGAACACCTTAAATTTCAAAACCATGACCTTTGCAATTGGAAAAGTGCCTCAGAAACAGCCAATCTGACCTTCTTAAGGAAGAAACTTGGATTCTTTCCAGGTTCTATGACTGGCTAGTATGCTGAGGAATAGGGGACCAGCAGACAGCAGACCTGGATCTACTCTCACCTGCAATGTGTATGCAGTGTGTAGCTCTGAAAGTATCTAACTTCTCTGAACCTTACTTTCCATCATGCAAAATAGCAAACAAGTCTGCTCTGCCAGCTACTCAGTACTGTTTTACAGCCACCATGGAACGTGTGAATTATATATGTATATAAGTTATTGTTGTCGTTGGTGGTGGTGAGGAGGGATAAAGTGGAATCCTGTGGTACATGCTAGGCTCTGCCTTCCATGTTTGGAGGAAAACTCTCTTGGATAAACATCCCTGAATCTGGGATGGGTTCTGATCTTTATAGAATAGTCTCTGGGAGTTGCCTTCAGGGCACATACATGGGCCATCACACTCTCCAACTCTTCTTGTGTTCTGAATTTTTTGTGTACACTCCACAAGTGTTTTTCAGCCACTCTTTTCTTTATAATTAATGATAATTATTTTACTTATTTACTATTGATTTTAGAGAGAGAGAGAGAAAATATCAATTTGTTGTTCCACTTATTTATGCATTCATTGGTTGATTCTTGTATGTGCCCTGACCAGGGATTGAATCTGCAACCTTGGTGTATCGGGATGATATTCCAACCAACTGAGCTACCTGGCCAGGGCTACAGCCATTCTTCATACATTATTGGTCAACCCTCCTAGCTAGAGTGATGTGTATGAAGCTTTTGAGAAGGTCAAAGGACTTCCCTAATCCATACTGCCTGCTGATCTGGACTCTGTGTTTCTTATACTATGCTATGCACTTAAAGGCAATTTTAGCTGCCACCACAGAAAGCATATTTTAATATTCTGTGTGATATGCTTTGTTTGTCTCTTTGTGGTTAGACCAGAACTATCACTTGCTTACCTTTTGTCAGCCATTATGAGTCATAACTATTTGTCTGGGCATGAAACACATGTCATAAAGGGGTACCTCATGGCATTAGCCACACACACTGCAGCACAAGTTCAACTTGGGTAACATAGACAGAGCTCTGCCCTTCAGCAGTCTGATGAAGCCTAAGGACTCTTTCCCCAAATAAGCCTTTAAATATGCAAAATAAAATGCAGAGAGTTATAAAAGAGCATTGTTACATTAAAGTAGAGTTAGAGCATGTTAAATATGTGGTTTTGTTAAAACATTAAAGATCTGATGGCAGGTCTAATAACCCCTGTAATTTCAAAGTAGCAAACATAAATGATGTTTTGAGATAACTGCAACAATAATGTGATATGAAAATAACAGGTGACAACTTCATATATTCATCCGATACTCCTGTGGTTTGTTTAATATTATTGAAATATTATTGAAAATTAGACTCAATCCAAATGTATAGAACTCTATGAGTTCTATCTATGGATCCTTTGATGGTCTGTGCATTACAGGCAAGTAACTCCTACTTTAGAGCGTTGCAGAATAGTGCAGGCATGCTTATTCATCAGGTGTAAAGTCCGCTGGCTGAGAGCATCTGGAGCAGGTGGGAATGCATACAGAGCAGATCTCAGCAGCCAGACTTTCTGAGTCTGAATTCCAGCTCCACCTCTTACTTAACTATGTGACCTTGTACAAGTTGCTTAGCCTCTCAACAGCCAGTTTCTTCAACTGTTAAATGGCAACAAGCATAATACTTTCTCAAATTGCTATTGTAAGGATTAAATGCACTTTAAATAGTGCACACTCTGTTCAGAGTGGGCATTTTATGGGCCAGCTATTATTATAATTATACTAGAGGCCTGGTGCACAAAAATTTGTGCACTCGGGGGCGGCAGGGGGTCCCTCAGCCCGGCCTGTGCCCTCTCACAGTCTAGGACCCCTCAGGAGATAATGAGCTGCTGGCTTAGGCCTGCTCCCTGGTGGCAGAGGGCAGGCCCAATCCCTAGGTGCAGCCCCTGGTCGGGCTCAGAGCAGGGCCGATTGGGGACTTGGGGCGCCATTCCCTGTCATGCACAGAGCAGGGCGATCGGGAGGTCGTGATGCCACCCTCAGTCACGCTCAGGGTAGGGCCGATTGGGGGGTTGGGGCACCATCCCCTGGCACACTCAAGGCAGGGTCTATGGGGAGGTTGTGGCGCCACCCCCTGTCATGCACAGAGCAGGGCCAATCAGGAGGTTGGGGCACTGCCCCCTGTCACTCACAGAGCAGGGCCCATCAGGGGGTTGGGGCTCTGTACCCTGTCACACACAGAGCAGGGCCCATCAGGGGGTTGGGGCACCGCCCTCTATCACCCACAGAGCAGGGCCAATCAGGGGGTTGGGGCACCGCCACTCTCACACTCAGGGCAGGGCTGATGGGGAGGTTATGTCTCTACCCCGTCACACACAGAGCAGGGCCCGTGGGGGGTGGGGGGGGTTGGGGCACCGCACCCTGTCACACACAGAGTCGCAGGGCGATCAGGGGGTTGGGGAGCTCCCCCCTATCAGGCACAGAGCAGGGCTGATCAGGGGGTTGGGGCGCCTTCCCCTGTCAGGAACAGAGCAGGGTGGATAGGGAGGTTGTGGCCCCGCTCCCTGTCATACACAGAGCCACAGGGCGATCAGGGGGTTTGGGCGCTGCCCCCTGTCATGCTGATCCCGGTGCCTGGAGGCCTCGCGGCTCCGCTGATCCCGGTGCTGTGAGGCATATTACCCTTTTACTATATAGGGTAGAGGCCTGGTGCACGGGTGGGTGCCGGCTGGTTTGCCCTGAAGGGTGTTCTGGATCAGGGTGGGGGTCCCCACTGGGGTGCCTGGCCAGCCTGGGTGAAGGGTCGATGGCTGTTTGCAGCTGGTCACACACCCTTCAGGGTGGGGGTCCCCACTGGGGTGCCTGGCCAGTCTGGGTGAGGGGCCGAGGGCTGTTTTCAGGATGGGGGTGACTGAAGCTCCCAACCGCTCCTTTTTTTCTTTCTTTTTTTTTTTTATTCTGAGCCAGCTTTAGCTTCGAGGCTTGGCTCCAGCTCTTAGGCCTCCGCTCCTGAAAGTAGGTTTCTGGCCTTTGCTTACAATGTTGCGATCCTGCTGACTGAAGCCTGGTGGACTAAAGCAGGTTTCTGGGGTTTTGTTTAGCTTCTGTATTTGTTACATAGTTGCTTAGAGTTGCAGCTCAGAGGCCTGCAGCAGCAGGCGGGGAACGTTGGAGTCCTCCATCACTGAAGCAAGCAAGCCTCATGTTAGTTTCAAGCTGCCTGGCTGTTGGCCACCATCTTGGCTGGCAGTTAATTTGCATATTGCCCTGATTAGCCAATGGGAAGGGTAGCGGTCGTACGCCAATTACCATGTTTCTCTTTTATTAGATAGGATAATAATTATAATAAAATAAAGAGAACATTTAAAAAGACTATCTCATAGTATTGGACTGAATGAGCCCTGGGCAGGGCAGTGGTAAGCTGAGCATGCACATAGTGCTATTTGACTCCCTGTGAGTTCAGCTTACATGTCTCTACTTCTCAAGGATACCATGGGGAACTTTTCCAAGAGTCTTGATGAAATCAATGCACTTCATGCCCATGGCAATCTCCCATCTTCTATCCTGCTAGTTCACCTAACAGGAACTGGGTAATCATTTGCTATGACTAAATCTTGATAAATCTACCCTTGCTCCTGGTCACCACCACTTCCTTTTCCAAGTGCTTTCAAGCCATTTTTAAGTGGCCGCTGCTAAATTTTAGTCTGGGACAAAGGTCATGTTCAGTTATCAGTTGTTTCTGGAGTCCTGCTTCTTCACTCTGTTTCAAAAATCATATCACCTTTGTCCATCTCCCTTCATCATCTTTGCTTCTTCCTTTTCCCTACTTCCTACAGTCTGCATGAATACCGAATTTAATATTGTCAAGGGGACTAGGTCAGGGCATTATTTAACAACGTCTGGAGACACACATTCTTTTTAAAAAACAACTTTGAGCTCTCTATTTGTCTCATCTCCTTTGGATTTCAAATTCCTCTTGACTATATTTGTTCCATATTTTCTAGATTTAAGATCAATTCGCTTGACAGAACAGAAAGAATCAAATTAGGAACTGCATAATTATTTCACTCAGCAAATACTTTGAGCACCTTATGTGCACTTAGAGAAAAAAGTGAGCAAAAATAGACACATCTTCGCCTAGTGGAGTTCAGGTTCCAACTGTAGAGCCAGGCATTAATAAAATAATCCCAATATATGTAAGTAAGAACTGTGATAAATATCATGAAACAGACGTCCTGAAGACTACCAGAACCTATAAGAAGGGAATCTGACATAGTATAAGAGCTCCTGAAAGACCAGAATCTTTGGGTGAATCTTACAGGTTGGGTTAACTAGACCAAAAGAAGAGGAAAGCACACTCCAGGCAGAGGAAATAACAGGGGAAAAGCCCAATGGCAGAAGGAGCAGAGCATGGTGGAGGAAATGAAAGATGGCCAGTATGTTGAGCACGGAGCATGAAGTGCAAAATTCATTTGGAGAAACAGAAAGTCATGTAGGACCTTGTCAGACATGCTAAGGATTTTTTATTATCATGAAACAATGGGATGCTGCTAAGAGTTTTAAGCAAGATGTGGGATGGTGCTACTCTGGAGAGCGAGAGCAGCTGTAAGCAGCAGGATTAAGGGCCCTTGCAGAAGCTCAGGAGAGAAACAGTGTTCCGGTGGTCAAGGGTGATGCCAGTGGAGATAGGGCCAAGTGAAGAGAATTATAAGTTATTTAGGAGGAAAAATTGTAAGACCTAGAGGTGGATTGGGCATGGAAAGTGCAAAGTAGAGGAAGAAGTGAAGAATGTGAAATAGATTTCTGACTGGAATAATCAGAAAGATGATGAAATCATTCATGGTCTTGGTTTTGAAATGAGCTGGGGAGAGACTAAGAATTCAGTTTGGCATTGAATTCGAGGTAATTTTACTAGTAAGTCATCTATATTTCAACAATGTCTCTAAAAAGTAAGAGAACACTCAGAGGAGGGTGATCAAGAAGTCTGGATAGGCTAGGGAACTGGGGGCATTGGATGAGAGAAAGGAAGACCTAGATGTGAACAAATTAGCTGTCTTCTGCTATGCAGATGAAGACTCTAGTTCTAGAGGCCAGAACTGGGACTGTTGGGTAGATGTTTCATGAAATGGGTTTGGCACAGTGTAAACAGGAATTGCCTAAGAGTGAGAGCTATGACGTGGGCTTCCTTTCCAGGAGGAGTTCCTTGTAACTGGAGGGAAGTGTCCAAGCATAGGCTTTCCATCCTCCATGATACTATAGAAGGGGCTCAGTGTTTTTTAACTTGTGAAACCCAGTAATGTTGTGGAGAGGCTTCAGTAATTGATTCAATAAACAGCTGATGTAAATGTCCTATACTTATGTGTATTATAACCATTAATGAAACTACTACTACTAAGTACATGATTGCCATGAATAAAAACTAGTGGAAACCAACATGTTCATGGAGGTTGTATACAAGATTTTAAAACATTGGGCAACAGCAAAACTTTAATTTTTTTGTTTGATTTATAATATATAAATGTGACCAATTTGAAGCTTTAGAAATAAATTCATACTAATATGAGGCATACTCATTTGATTTATTTTGGGGGATTTTATTTTAAGATTGTATATGCTGTAGATAACTTGTAAAGACTTTTGTAACTCAAAGATTCCGTGATGTTTATTCTGACAATTAACATCAGCTTCCATATTCTCCTTTCTGTCAATTATTTTAGCCCAAACATAAAGAATGTGACCAGATGTAGGTCCTCTGTGCACAGGGAGAAATTTACAAAGCGCTTTGTTTCCAGAATCAAATATGGTTCTAACTTACTCTATGCTCTCCAATAAGCCCTCATGCCACAACTCTCCTTGCTTCTTTCAAACTTGCCAAATTCATCTGAGCTCTCCAGGCATTGATTGTATGTGCATGGACTATTCTAAAAAAGTTTGAAGCTCGGTATCTCATTATACTTAAGACATAATTACTTAAGTAGCATAAGGACAATGCTCAATAGTTTCTCCATGTCATAGAGAAGAGAATGCCCAAATGTTCATGGCTTTGAAGCACAACTGACTGTGAATAATAAAGTGGCAGCAGTTAAGAGAAAAAAGGGGAAATGGTAAGCAGATCAGAAAACCCAGAGAATGTCTGATTCAACTTTTTACCAGATGACTGCTTCACTATTCTCCAAACTTTCAGAAAAACTTACCAACTTTGCAGGAGAGAAAACATTCACCCAAGGACACACTTGGCCATAACAGTGTTCCCTAGTTGCTCATTCAGTGCTAGAACACCCAGTGTACCCTCAGATACTCCCACTGCAATGAAGGAGAAATGAATAGGAATATGGTGGTCATTTTCAGCCCCTTGCTTAACATTTCAAGTTCCTCATTCCCAAACACATATACCTCAAAACCCTTTATAAGAAGAAACAACATTAGCTTGCTAACAAATATAATACTCCTGTTATTAATCAGGTCAACTGTGTCCTAAATAATGATTTCTATAAATTAAGTGCCTCCTGTGTGATCTGCATGTCCTCTGGGCAAACCTGAACCTCCTTTGGCCTCTCTGTGTATAGGTCTCAATTGTGAAATGAGGATAGTGTTTGGATCAGGTGACTTCTGAAGTCCTTTAGCTTTAAAACTCTGTGGTCAATTTCCAATTCCACTGAATTAAATAAAAATATTTTCTGCACAGAAAAGACTTAGGGTCAATTCTAAAAGAATTTACAAATCTATCAACAAACAAACAACACAAAGCTACAGCTATGTTCTTCAGGAGGTGACATTTTACTTAGTGGTATTTTTTTAAATGTGTCTCTTTGTTCCCTGCTCATCAACCAACCCCCTGAATCATTCAGAATTTTCTTCTGATGCATTTTTTTCCTGGCCTTACAGATAAGAAGATTAGGTGGTATCATTTTCTTCTACCTTTTCTCTGTTAGACGAATATCCCTATAATAGTTAAAGAAGTTTATTAATTTATTAGCCTTATGTCAACTTTTCTGGTTTCTTTGTCTTAGGTATACATGTCCAAGAAATACATAAAATGACAAAGGAATGCAAGAGTATATAAAACCTAATAACATCGCCTTCATGCCAGATGTATCCGCTATCATGTTGTGGATCGATTTTTATCTGTGGATGACCATGACTCTCCTCATGACAAATATTATAGCATAACGAGGAGGCGAAGGAACCAGGGTAAACACAACCATGAAATGGTCTCCGCTAAATAGTACAGCCAAGGCAACATGCCTTGTGCTTCTTGGCCCTGTTCAAGTAAATTAAACATTGTCAACAGTTGTCAATGTCCTATTTAAGATCTGTTTTATAGAAGGCAATTTAGAGCTTCAGGAGATTAAAGGTCTTACCTAACTTGCAGCCAGATAGCCCAGGAGTTTTCTTTACTGTTTTAAGGCACAACACAAGGAGAACCCCAAACTTATCCCTCTCCACACTTGACTTATAAGAGAACCGCCTTTTATTTCTCCAGCATGGAGACTGAACAGGATGGAGGATGAGATATTTTGGTAGAAGGTTTCTAGTTCAGAATAGTGATTTTTTTTCATATACCAACCTAGTTCAGTTTCTATCTTCTCTCGGTTCCCACCTCCTGTAGGTCAGGTAAGAACTTCCTGGTGGAGGCAATATCTCTTCCTTCCATGCCCCTGTTGGCTTCAGCTTTCCCTAAGCAGGCTCAAGGAACTCACCGGCAGTTTAGGAGTTAAGAGCAGGCTTGGACATCCCCTGAGTGTGGCACGTTTCCAGGAAGGAAAGCTACAAGTGAAAAGAACAGTGTGGGAAAGAAATGTCCACTTGAATGAGATCAGGATGTTCTGAGCCTTGTCCTGGTGCCACCCGCCAGGGGCTGCAGCTTGGCAGTGCCAGGAGGCTCTCAGTGCCCAAGGCAGCTGTGGGTGCACCTTGGAAGGCAGCACCTGTCCCCATGGGAGGAGACAGGAGTGGTGCAGGCAGAGAAAGGTGACCCAGGGGGAGTTCTCAGAGGAAGGGAGGTTCCTCTGAGGAGTGGTCAGCAAGACATTCTCACCCTGGGACTCATGAGAAGTAGAGCCCTTTTTCTTCTCTCCCAAAATGCAAATAGCCTCTGTCCTTGGAATTGGGAAGATGGGTTGCTAGGCAATCACTTCTAAACAAGCACTCCCCTTGCCCCTTTTTCCTGACCCCTAGAACAATGGAGACTTTTCAGCAAATGGAACTGAGATGGAGAAAAAGACATGGCAAAAATAAAAATGGGACCAGAGATTATGGAAGGTCTGGCTCATAGGGTATGGGGAGAAACATGTAATATTAATAAGTTGTACTGCAGGCAGACCAAAGGGGGATTTATGTCTCATCATTGCACTGGCATTGGCATCACCAGCCAAGTGGTACAGGCAAAGCAGCAGCCATTGTCCCGTGCTGATTCCACTTGTAACGATTTGGGCGACTCAGAAAATGACATTATTACCAATTAGTTAGGAATTTTTGAGCCTCAGTCTCTGTATCAGTGAAACAGTATTTGGGGTTGTATTTTTTTTAATATATTTTTTTATTGATTTTTTACAGAGAGGAAGGGAGAGAGATAGAAAGTTAGAAACATCGATGAGAGAGAAACATCGATCAGCTGCCTCCTGCACATCTCCTACTGGGGATGTGCCCGCAACCCAGGCACATGCCCTTGACCGGAATCGAACCTGGGACCTTTCAGTCTGCAAGCCGACGCTCTATCCACTGAGCCAAACCGGTTTCGGCAGGGGGTTGTATTTTTTAAATATATAAGCATAACCAGTGGACATAAGACATTGGGGGATAGGGGAGGCTAGGGGACTGTCTAGGGCGGGGGGATAAAATGGACACATATGCAATACCCTTTGTAATACTTTAAGCAATAAATTTAAAAAAAATAAAAAATAATAATAATATTTTTAATACCATATTTTCTAAGATCCTGTCATGGTCTTGATAGAAAACAGTTGGCACCCTGAGATTGAGAAATAGAAACATATTTGAATAAGAGGACTCTTTACAAAGGTGTGGGTGGGCTTTAGGGGAACCACAAGGGCAGTGTAAGACCCTGGCATCCCTTGGTCTGAAGTGACAGGGGAGAGAGTGGTTACCTAGAGAGTCGCCTGAGCAGGAGCTGTGACTTTTGGTAGCAGAATGCAGCCAGCTAGTGATGGCTCTCTATGTAACCTCCTGTCCTCTGAACCAGTGGGAAGCGGGAGGATACGGAGACTGAACTCAGGTGTATTAGTCAGCTCAGGCTGCCAGATCAAGAAACCATAGACTGGTGGCTTCAGCAGCAGCAATCTGTTTTCTCACAGTCCAAAATCACAGTGCCAAGCATGATCAGTTTTCCGTG
Organism: Myotis nattereri; assembly: GCF_964212035.1. NCBI lineage: Eukaryota > Metazoa > Chordata > Mammalia > Chiroptera > Vespertilionidae > Myotis > Myotis nattereri. The sequence goes on from NC_138087.1 coordinate 50,568,247, forward strand.
AGAGGTCTTTCTGGCTTGCAGATGGCCACCTTCTTACTGTGTCTTCCCACGGTGGAGAGAGAGGGCAAGCTCGCTGGTGTCGCTTCCTCTTTTTATCAGCACACCAATTCCATTGAATCAGGGCTTCCCCCTTATGCCCTCATTTTATCTAATTACCTCCTCAGTGTAGTCACATGAGGGGTTAGGGCTTTGCCCTAGGCTATCCGGGCTGCAAAAACAGGATACCATAGACGGGGTGGCTTAAACAACGGAAAGTGATTTCTAATCTGGAGATCAGGGTGCTGCATGGGCAGGTTCTTGGTGAGGACCCTAACCTTCCTTGGCATGTGCAGCCCTTAATATCTTGCCATTGGGGGTTAGAGTTTTAACATGAATTTTGAGGAACAAAATTCAGTCCGTAGCACCAAGTAAAAGTTTAGTGCATACTGTGAAAACCATAAGCATATATATATTTGTATTTATAGTTGATTGTTGTTCTTAGTGGTAGTTGTAGTCTGTAAAGTCACTGTAAACACTGAATTAGCAAACACTGAACCATTGCTCCAGGGGACATACAGGGTTAGTTTCCTGTGAACCTGTGGTCACAACATTTTTGTCAAACAATCAATACATATCCTTGTTTTATGTGTATTTCTATTTAAAGACCTACCTTATTTAATATAGGGAGTCAATTCATTAACATTAAACTCATGGCCAACAGCACTATAACTCATGCCTGAATGCAGCATATTTAACAAGCGGATTTTCTCTGTGGAGTACATCACAGCCTTCTTGCCCTTAGGAACACTGGACAACACTTCAGCACTATACTTGTGGATCCTTTTTAATCTGTGAAATCATGAACAAAAATTATAAATTTGTGACAATTTGATGCTAAATTGACCATGAAAAAGATGCTAATTTGCCGTATGAGAGCTAAGACAAGAAGGCAGAGTATCAGTTTGCTCGACCTTAACCAAGAAGGTCAGACAACTCAAAATTATTGCTGCTCTGCATGTGTCTATGAGCGACTATGAAAGCACAGTGAATTGATTTGGGGTTACCAATAAATTGTAGGGAGTAGGAAAATTTGCAAATATGGAATTTTCAAATAATGAGGATCTACTGCATAGACAGTATGTACATACACATACCCATACATGATATAGTTGTAATCACCTTAAATCTAACATTTTTACTCATTTTTTGTGCTTTGCCTTTTTTTATAAACATATTTCTTATTACAACAAATAATCATTTTATAACAATAATTTCTAATGGCTAAGTCATAATTCATCTAGTGGAGTTACCGTAATTAGCCTACTTGTTCCCTATTGTTGGGCGTCTCGATTTTCCTTTTTACACTACCTTAAATAACATTCAGAGAGCATGAATGCATGTAGGACTTTTTTCTTCTTTTGAATTATTTACCTAGGATAAACTCCGGTAGTGGACTCACAGAGTCAAAGGATATGACCATGATTATGAATCTTGATCTATATGGTCATCCTGCTTTTAAAACAATTACACAGGACTCACCAGCATATGAATACTGCTGACCACCAATCCCTGGGTGTCTCGACGGCATCCATCCCTGAGGAGACTGGTGATTACATGAAAAGTTTTGCCAATTCCCAAATAAAACACTGTCCCCAGGTGTGAATCTGGATTACTTTGGTTATTGGTACATGATCTCTGTCCTTCTGAGTGATTAGTTTCTTTGGGGCAAGTCAGGAAGTTAACGGCCAGAAACTCCCCTTACCCACCATCTGAGTCTAAAGAGCAGAGTGAGTGGCATGTCTGAAGGAGAGAATGCCAGGTGGAGCTTGGTTAATGTGTCCAAAGCTTCCGATGCTGAGTGGACATAAAGGGGAAGAACCTGGAAGGATGAGAGCTAATTTACTGGGTCAAAGTGGGAGAGGACAGGTAGCCTGAAATACCAGTAAATTCTTCAGATACCCATGCCAAGTTTTTGTTTTGTGGTGTTGTATGCCTCAGAGCTTTTTTATTTGTAGAACCTGGATAGAATTTATGAAGCTCACAAATCAACATGTATAATATAACATATGTTTCTTGATTAGATTCTACAATACAGCTTTCAGCAAATTCTTGTGAATCATGATTTCAATTTCTCCTACTGGAAGTAGGTATTATGTCTGAGATCAGATACATCTATAAATAGTGTAAATATATACGGAAGAAGTTTGTTTGTAGAATCTAAATTTCCATTACATGATACACTTAGTGTGCAAAGGAATCAAGCATTACTAATCCAGTTCTAGCTTTAGTTTTCTCTGAGCTATGCACAGCTCAACATGTGAATGTGTGACTTCATATTAACTTAGTGTATACGTGTATGTGCACCTATCTCTAGTCTCACAAAGAATATTTTTGCATTACAGGCACTGATTAGAATTTTAATATACTACATTTTTTTGAAATGACTTTAGTCTTTGTAATATACATTTTCCTTACTTAATGCATCCCAACACTTAGTTGAGAGTTAATTTAATTATAATTTTGGCTCTGCCAAGTTTTTATATGAATTTCAGTGACACCTTTATTGGTGGGGCAAATCTCTCTGAAGGGACTGAAATGGACAAATGGCATAACCAACCACTCCCAATTTTTGTAACCCATTTTTGTATTCTCTTATGAAGATTTTCTGCCTGTGTGACTTCTACATTTAAATTTGAGGTCTTGATTTTTTTTCCTTCTAAATGAATGTTCCCTTGAAATGTGTGTGTTAAAATGTATTTGTGTGTGTATGTAATTGTTCATGTATATATTTGATTAAACAAATATTCTTTCCTAATCCACTTTTGTATTTTATCCTGGAAGCAAAATATAGGTTATTTAACCTAGAGTTCTAATTATATAAATATTGGAACTTGCTTATTTTTTTTCATTGTCTTAAATCAATTGAGTAAGTATGACACCTCGGTGTCCTTTTTCTCTGTAAGTGGAAGAATTGTATTTTTTAAAAATAGCATTTTACTTTAGCCATTCTGTTCACAGGTTAAAAAAGGAGTTTTGGAGAGAGAAATTATTTTGCAATGCCTTTATTTTGAATCACTTAGCAGTTTACCTTTAAAATGATAATTTCTGGGTTTTTATTGATTAGTCTGAGGAAGAGTCTATGCAGCCAAAACAATTAAGATGGCTTAGCCAAGAAATTAGCTAATTCATTGGGCAAGGGGGACATCAGTCCAGTTGATTGATTGGTATTAAGTAGAATAACTAACCAAGGGATTTAATTTCTGGATTTTTTCCAGCCCTTTGTTATTGCATAGACAATCTGATTAATGAAAATATAAACTACTTAAGAATGTTTTGCATTTTCTTAGTGCTTACATGTAATATCATTTTTCATTTTGATTGGGCTGAGTCATGAACTATGAACCCCCATGGAACAACGTTGCAGTATTAAATGTCAGTATTAGAGGTTTAAGAAAGGGAGCTGAGTTTGGTGGCCTTTAGCCAAAATCCCTGTTAGGAAAATCCATCTACTGCAACACTGAGAGGACATGTCAGGTTTCGGGGTGGCTCTAACTGACTGAGTATTAGCAGAGCACAATTGAGCAGGATGCCTTTTCAGCAGGACCTTGACCTTAAATGAACAAGAGGAGGCATCTAAACTAAACCTACTTAGTAGCTAGGTGCCTCTCTCTTTTGCATGCTAAAGCTCTCATCACAAAAATCCTTCAGCTTCCCCAAGTCCACCTTAGCCTCCTTGGCCCAACCTTTCCATGTAGATTTATTTTGGCCCCCCTCTTACTTCTTACCTACAAACCAATGTGCTGTAACAAAATTACCCTTTTGTGCACGTGCCACAGAATATAAAAAAATGTGGGTAACCAACATTTGTCTAGTGCACGGCACAGCAACTGTTTGATATTCACATGATCATGTGGTGTAAGGGAAGCAGTTTCTGTACTTTGACTTAAAAAGTGTCTCAAAGATAAGTATCCTAAGTTAATGTCCATTCCACAAAGATATGTAGACAGAATATAATGATATATGATTATCAAAGGTGATGGATAACATGTGGTTGAGCAGATAAAGTAGATTTTCTTTCTCAGAGCTATGGTGGATTCTTTTCTTTTCTTTTTTCAGTCTCATTTTCCTTCACCCTACTTTTGTTGGGCGAAGCAAGGAAAGGGAAGTGGGAAAGGGCTTAGTATTCTTACCCTACTGAATTAGGCCTTGGTAATAAGGTCGCTTTGCAGATGCATACGCTAAGGAAAGAAGGTCCCTAAGTGTACCAATTCTAGTCTTACAAGGTATGACCTACTTGCCCTTTAATAGCATCTTACACCAAATTGCTGTCTTTTAAGTTTATAATCACTTCTGTTCCCATGGTTCCTTGAAAACTTAATGACCCCAAGGTAAGACTGATGAAGAGGGAAGTGGCATAAAATGAAATATGCAATTACTTCAGTGCAGGCCCTGTCCTGTGATTAGCATCAACAGATTCCAGGGCAAAACCACAGAGCATCTGTAGTTCTTTGAAAAATATTTTGAATGACAGCTGTCAAGACCTCCATCTGGAGGTTTCCTCTGCTAGTTGAGGGCTTTATCATTATTTTAACTCTTGGTCTGACAATAAAAAAAACTCTCTTTGAACAGTTGAGCTTATTCTAATTATGGAAATTGAGGTCAATTACATTTTGATTCCCTTAGAAAATAAGTGCCAACCATTTGAAGAGCTTAGTGATTACAAAGTGTTTTGCAACTTCAAATTTGGGATAGTGTAAAAGTGACCTAAGCTCTATGAGTCTGGATCCCACTGGAATTGGGTCTTTGCCTGATAATTCCCTAGAAAAGCTCAGATTTCCACTATGGAGTGTGACAAACGGGTTATTTTAACAATTCCATCCTCCACATTATATGGTGGGAGTGGAGAGACATGATAGCCATTATTTTAAATATGAAGGTCTATTGTGAAGAAAAGGAATAGAAATTTGGGCAGAAATTATAGATAAACAGATTGCACTCTTTCTGGTAAAACCCTTTCTGACAATTACAGTTGTCAGAGGCAGCGGAACAGTGGGTTTAGGAGCAGGGCCTCCGGAGTCAGGCTGACTAAGTTTGTGTTCGTTTTCCCTGACTGAGCACATGATCTTTGAGAAGTTGACTATTGTTTTAGAGCCTTGGTTTCCTTATATCTAAGATTATGATGACAATATTACTCAGCTTGGGGTTTTGTAAGGATTAAATGAGATAATGTAGTTGTTATTATTAGCCTCCTTGTTCCAGGACAGTGGTTGTCAAATGTTGGTATATGTGGGAGTCACGTGGAGGCCTCAGTAAAACAGAGTTTCTGACTCAGCAGGTCTAGGGTGGGGCCTGAGAATTTCACTTCTAACAAGTTCGCAGGTAAAGTAGGTGTTGCTGGTGTTTGGACACATCTCTGAGAACCACTGCTACAGGGCATGACAAAGAAAACAATTTATGGCGTGTCCTCAGAATTTGAAAAACTAACTGTAGGACATGAAGACACAGGTCATTTGTAAACTAGCAAGAGCTTAGGGTTGAGAGTCATGGTCCCTAGGTTCCAGTCTTACCTTTGCCATTTGTGCATATGTTGTCAATAGGAAGCCTCTTATCCTCTCTGTTTCATCTTGGGTTGTCTTCCTCCTGTATCTTTGGCAGGTGGTGGTGGAGATCAAATGAAGGAATATGTGTTACAAAAGCTTTAAAACAGTGTTAGTAATATTAAATAGTAAAACAGTCGAGTTGCTACTGCTACTGTGGGCTCTGAGCATGACTTTTCTCTCCTATCTATGACCAAGCTACCAGTATAAGGCTGTGTCTTTTTAGGAAAAGGAGATAGAAAATCACTGGTCTGTCCTTGCAAAGGTGTTTGCAGAATCAGACAGGCCCTGTGTTAATATATTAATTCAGATAAACCAGGCACATAGAGGATTACTAATCAGGTATGAACCAACCTCTTGTCAGTAATGTCCCTTGTTCACGATGGAAACAAAGTGAAGTTGCCCTTTCTGAAACCCTGTCATTGGTATCTCACTTTGAAAAAGTTATGACCAGCTGGTTGAAGTGACTAACGCGCATTGAGGCTTGCTAAGGACAAACCTCCTGAGCACTTTAAAGGTACAACTCATAAAATTTATCCAACAACTCTGAGTACACTGGGCCCTACTGAAAGGTACAAGGGCTCCCCCTACATTCACACCATCAATAAATGGTAAAGCCAGGAGTTGAACCTGCATAGTACTCACTGATCAGCCTAAGATCTTAACCACTTCCCTGCCAAAGAGCTAACTGCAATGCACTCGACTTATTAAGGGTGATAGCTATTCACCAATTCATCTTTAGGCTCATGGTTTAGTATAAATATAAATAAATGTTAGTGTGGTATCTTCTTGAAAAGTAAAATCTGCACTCCTTAAATTGGTTAAGTATAATTTAGACAACATTTAAGATCTTAAGATGCATGATTCATGTGTAGGGAAATAATGTTCTTGTGGACATCATTATGGGCAAAAGGAACATCCATTCATTCCACTGACATTTACTAAGGCTCTGTGTTAAAACAGAACGGGGCATACAGTTTATTTAGGAAGTGGGGCTGTTGGGTGTTTGGTAGTTTTTCTGCTGCAGTTTATGAGATGAATTATAAAGCCAGAAAATCCAGAAAGAGGAGGAAACAGGAGAGAATGTGGGGGAAGGTGAAGAAGACTAAGAGAGCCCGATTTCCAGGACTCTTTGAACTTCTAATGAGCAGATCCATGCATTTGGGGCTTTAATTACACAGAGATGTGCTCCGTGTTCTTGGTAGAACCACCTCCCAGCGTGGAAAGGTGGCTGCTATCTGCAAAGCTCATATGAGCAGGTTAAATTACAGTTATTATCTGGTGGCTCTTGGAAGGCCAGCGACAACGACCTTTTGGCAAACAGCCTGCAAACCTTCTCCAGTTCAGACTGTCTGGTGGTAATCCTTTGGAGACATTGCTCCAGTCACCCAGGAAACTGTTTTAGCCACCTCAAAACTCTTCCACGTATAATGTCAACAAGTTTCATGGTCATCTATTTGTCTCATTTGTTGGTAGAACTTATTCCTTTAGATCTATTCACACTATTTGATAAATTTTTGGAGAGAGTGAGCAAGAGAGATATAAAAACAGAGAAAAGGGGTCAGAGAGAGAGAAAGAGTTGAGAGAGAGAGAGAGAGACCTTGTGCTCATAATTGGGGACTTCATTGTTGCATTCACTATGTTTAATAAGTCCAGGAAGGTGATTTTAATTTAACTTCCACTCAGGACATTCTAAGATACATCCACAAACCATGTAAAAGTATCATTTAGGTCAGAATAGGTTATTCTGATAATTGGTCTTCAGGAAATGTGGTTGTTTCTTATGAGGATGAGGAAAAGTCACACCTTTCTCTGGTAAAGAACATCTTTTGATTTTTAAAAGTGAGCTTTGTAAAACCCCAAAAGGCCTGCTTTTTCAGTTCAGAGTGAAAGGAAATTATTACTCCCCCACTGAAAGGGCGGAGTATAGTTTCATATCAATTGAGCCCAGGGTTAGATTGGATGGGCTCTCAACAGTTCCTAGTAAATGATTGGTTTGGGTGGAAGAAGAAGAAATGATCCTGTGACTATATTTAAATAATGCAGGCACATGGATGGTGACACGGTTTTAAGAAATAAATGGATAAACAGAAAGTCAAACCTCAGAGGGAAGGCAGGGGAGGGTAGCCGATGGGGGGGTGGGTAGAGATGAACCAAAAAACTTGTATGCATATAAGTATAACCCATGGGCACAGACAATAGGGGGATGAAGGCTGGGGAAGGGGGGTGGGGCAGACTAGAAAAAATTAGTGGGAGAAAAAGGGGGCATGTGGAATACTTTCAACAATAAAGAATTAAATGGGCAAATTAGAAAAATGCAGATAGTCTTATTGACTCGGTGCAGAGAGTGAAACAGCAGTCCTTGAGGAAATCAGCAAATAGATATTTTCTTTCTTCTGTCCCTTCTTTTTCTTTTCTTTATATTCCTCTCTTAGAGTCACACACATTCAAAACTCATGATTCATTCTTGAGGAATCACAGGGTGACGCAGCATTAAAAATGAAAATCAGCAACGCCAAGTCAAGCAGTTTAAAAGTTACTTTACTAAGCAGCGGTGTTCACTACACAATGGCGCATGTGAGGAGGTCATTCTGCTCCCACTTCTCTCTTTAAATAATTTATTCTTGATTGTTTAACTTACCACCACTAAGTAATACTTCTCATGCAGGCAATGCAGGTTTTAATTTATTGTTATAAGAAGAATTTTAATGGTGGAACTTCTGAACTTTCATTTGTTTACAATTCCGGTCCACATATAGTTAATGCTGTATATTTGCCTATACTTCAAAGTTGTGGATTTCTAATTTGACTCCTTAAGTGCTGCAATTATGTCCTTAAAATCATTACCAAGTACGTAATACCTGTTAATAAATGCTTATTTAGCCCCTCCTGGGCATGGTATGTACCAATACAGTCCCCACCCTACAAAAGTTTTTTATTTTTATTTTAACTGAGTGAAATTTGACATAAAAACCGCTTAAGGTGCACAGCACATTACTTTGATACATTTATATGTTGCAATATGATTGCAGGTGTAAAAGAGTTTTTAATCTAGTTGGAAAGACAAAGTATATACAGGGTGTCCCCCGAAAAATGTATACACAGCTGATAGCTCAATTTTGAAAATGAAGTGTATTTTAATAAACACTGCTCTTATAAATATACTCTGTATATGTTTACATTTTCAGGACACTTATACATAAAATGAAAACACCACAAAGTTTAATCTGATAAGTAGTTTTATCAGAAGGAGTAAATGCTAGATACTCTCGTGGGTTGGGAGTTTTCAGAGTGCTACCGAGAAGCCTGAACTATATCCTGAAGGGAGCTGATAAGATCCAGAAGAAATATGACTTCATTTCCCCAGGAAACACAGCCACAGCAAACAGAGGCATCGGAAGAGCCATGGACAGACCTCCATGACAGGAACCAAGGGTCCTTTAATGAGAGTCACCTAGGTGTCAAGTCCTTGAATGGGCATCTACACAGCAGGCAGGTTGGCATAACCTTGGAGGCACTGTCAGTTTGCCAGCCCACAGACCCAGATGCCCTGGGGCTGAGGGTACCACAAGTAGTTTATCTGACTATAGAAAATGACCTAAAATGGCAAAAGTCTTTACTAGAAGCTGGGACTCCGAATTTTAATCTGATACCTGGGTCTGCACAGAATCATGCTGTCTTGGAGATGGGACAGGAGTAACTTCACTTTGCAAATGCAGACACCTAGGATTAGAGAGCACAGGCAACTTGGCTACTTAGCAATGAATCAACAAACTAACCGTAGAAACAATAGTGGGACTAAAGCAGCAAAATGAAAACTTCCACAATGGTGCCCGCCCATTCCACCCTGACCCCACAGCCACACCCCCAAAGGCACTATTTTGTTTCTTGGTTACATGCCTTTTGTTTTTGGCAGGAAATACTTTGATACACTTCTCAGAGGGATATTCTTTTGCAACCTCCAGTTTGTCATCATGACAAAATTCTGTCCTTTGCCCTTAGAGTCTTTTCCTTATTCATTCATTCAATCATCCATACCTTTATATATTTTTTTAAAAAATATATATTATTGATTTTTTACAGAGAGGAAGGGAGAGAGATAGAGAGTTAGAAACATCGATCAGCTGCCTCACGCACATCTCCTACTGGGGATGTGCCCACAACCCAGGTACATGCCCTTGACCGGAATCGAACCCGGGACCCCCCAGTCCGCAGGCCGACGCTCTATCCACTGAGCCCAACTGGTTTCGGCCATACCTTTATATATTGATGATGCAAATATTTATTAAATGTTTGTTTTGTTCCCAGAATTATGGTTTTCATTCTTATCATTCCTATAGGACATGTGAGAGGAAACCTCCAAATGGAAAGCCTTGAAAATTCTATTTAGTTCTTGACATTCAACCAGTCTTGGCAATTGAATAAATACACATATAAGTAATAGTCAATTGCATTATTTCTAAAATTATACTTGATCAAACATTTTTTTCAGGAACTGCTGAACAACATACATAATTGCAAACCTGCCTGCCTGGTAAATCATGTAGAATTTTTAACTGCGGTTTGGAAAAAAATCCGGCCTAATTTCCTCATTTTCCAAAAGCCCCCGAGTAAGACCAGGCTTTCAACCTCCTAACTCCTTGGCCAGTATTCTTTCTACCTTGTTAAACCATCACTTTGAAAATGTCTTCTTTGAAAGTAAAGCAAATTTTCTTTCTGAATAAAGTGTCCTCACTTTCAAAGATTTCTTTGAAGGTTAATTTATTTACTCTCCCAAGACGCTCTTTATACCCAGAAAGCTTTGTGCTCTGGTACCCAGAGAACATGCACTTTTAGCACCTGAAGTTCCCAGAGAAAGTGAGTTGGCAATATCAAGGAGAGCACCTCCCACACTGGTGCCATCGTTTGTGGAGGGCTTTCTGCCCCTTATTTCTTGCTCAGGCGGCACAGGCTTTATCTAACACAGTCAGGCTGGCCCTGGGGATTAAATTAGATGATGTGTGTAGTGCTTTGGAAATTGGAAGTCTGCTGCAAATGTTGAGAGATGGCTATTATTTCCAAAACCCTCTACAAGAAGTCCAGGCAAATATTCTTTGTGTTTCTGGCATCTAGCAGAGTTTGTTCCATAAATATTTGTTGTAAAGAAATGAATGAAAGATTTGTGAAATGTCACCTTCAAAGCCAGGGCTTGGGAGTCAAGCATGTTTCCAAGTCTTTGTGTCCAAAATGACATCCGAGGGACAAAGGTGAATGTGACATTGTTGTGTATCTCATTTAAGACGACTGAATAAGGCTTTTCTCTGCACCGTTTGCTCCCTCTGAAAACCAATTGCCCCCCGTTTTTGTGTGGTTTTCAGTGCTTCATTCTCCAAGCGCGGGCCGTCTCCTGCTCTCTCAGGGTTTCCCGACTTGGATCTGGAGCCAGCTCCCAGCCCTGGCTTGTTTCTGGGAGTTGTCAGGCGCAGATAAAGGCCTGGCGGAATTTGCCCACTCCTTTGAGAACAGGGGACTGTCAGAAACACAATCAGCTTGTGGCCGGCCTTTAGAGACTCTCTCCCACGTTGGTCCCAAAGAGAACATTTGTGTGTGTGTTTGCTTTGGTTTTGAGAACTAAACACCCCTTTTGACATGATGTGTGCCAGCTCCTTAACACTGGGTGTTTCAGAAATGATGCCATGGGCTCACAACTCGAAAGGCACTGCCTTGCTTTAGAAACAGGAAGAAAAGGGACCTGAAGGGGAACTTTAGGGAACAGAGAGGAATGAATTAAAGTATTTCAGAAAGGATTAAGCTTCAGACAATGCAAAGGGACTCCCCAGAATCAGAGAGGATCACCAAACACCCAGACTGTTGCTTTTTTTTTTTTTTGTCCTATTTAAGGGGACACAGAGGCGCCAAGTGCCGTTGGCCTGCCGCCTTTCCCCTTAGCAACATCAACAAGCCTTGGGTCACACTGAGTGGGAGCAGCCTGCCTTCAAACAAGCATACCTGGGCGGTTTCTCCCCTCACCTGGAGCAGCTCAATGGGAAGGCATACATGTTCGATGGATATATATTCCTTCTTTTTTCAAAGGAGGTATAATGTGATTCAAATATGATTTTTTGTAGACGAGCAGAAACAATTACAAAATATTTTATCGAGTGAATAGGGAGCATCTTAGTAAAGAGGCCTTTGCAAGCATGTTCCTACCCCCATTTTTTGGTGCCAGGCGCCCCATGAATGAGGCGATATGATATTAGCATACGCAGGTGGCATGTCACAGTGTCCAGCCCTGTCTGGTCTTGCCTCTGCAGGTTTACGTGCCAGGATGAACATTTGTACAGAGCACCCGAGGCCCTCAGCCAGGGAAGCTCCCCATCTCCAACCACATTGGTCCTCAAACCTTTGTTCTGCCTCTCCCTCCCCTTTTGAGCCCTTCTTTGGAAATTCGACAGTGGAATTTTTCTCCCCACATCTCTATGGTGAGTTCTCCCAGCATTGGAAGGCTGGGTTGCCATGGCAGCAAGCCTCCTCCACTGGGAGCAGGCGATTTCGGAAGGGGGATTGTTGAAGTTGGAGGGAGGGGATGGAGAGTCATTTAAGTGGGCCAATTAGTATGCAGGACCGGAGCCTCCCTGGCAGCGTCTCTCACACAGCGGTCAGCGCTCTCTAAGTCCCACCCGCTGACATGGAATGAAGCAGGCTTCAGGGAACCTCCCTGCGCACCTATATGGTTGAGGCTGACCAGAGCCGCAGCCCTGAGGGGATCTAGGTCCTGCTGCCCCTTCCACTGCATCTCCTCTTTGCCCTCCTCCCCTTTGCTTCCCTCCACCTTGAAAACAGAGCTTCATGGGATGTCCCCAGTGTGGGGGCGGAGTCAGAGCCTGGAGCCGCAGTAAAATCTATTCCCAAGGTTTCATATACTTATTTTTCTGCTTGTTGGGCATCTACCCACCAGAATGAGAGATAAATATAGAGCTTGTCCTGTGATTTTGTTGGCTGTTTGAAACCTACGGGTAGCCAACTTGGGTGATACTGGAAAGATAAAAGTGATCAAACTTTCATAGGAAGCAGTCACTACATTCACAGCTCAATAGAATCAGTCTCTTGAGATCGAGGGCAACACAGGAAGTAGGGACCTCTAAAAGGCCCTGGAATGGAAGCATCAACAAATCAGAATTCAAGATCCAGGCTATGTGGTTGGGCGATGTCAGTTTCCTTGGAGCTTGGGGTTCAGTGTGTTCATCTGTAAAATGGGCTTGTTAGAAATATGTCACTCCATCCCACTGGCCAAGGTTTCTTCTTAAGTTCTATTAGAACATGCAATAGCTGTAAAATGATTGAGGCTCCACTGCAGAAAGTTCTCTGCTCTTATGAGTTTGTAAAATCTGAGAGGTATTGGGATGATCAACTCCCCAGAATATCTGTCCTGAATGAAGAGACTTGATGCTTCTTCCACTGTCTTAGCATGCTTTCCCCTGCCACTGCGGGGTTCAGAGGACATTCCCAATGACTCACTACTAGAGCCCCTGCTCCTTGGCCCACTGTGGCCTCAGACACTGGTGCCTACTGCCAGAGGCTGAGTTTTATCCTCAGCTTCCTTTCCCCTGATTCCTTGTCCAGATCCTGTGGATGAGAAGGTTTCTTTGGGGCTCCACTCTGTGCCCAGTGCTGGGTACTGTGCCTAGCACAGAGCAGCACATGATAGCAGATAAATATTTGCTATCCACCTTGCCTCTGATTCCTCTTTCTATTCCCTGCCCTGCTTGCTCTGATTTGATTTCTGGTCCCATTGCTCTATCAAAGCAATTCTTACTGTAATTGGATTAAGGTCTGTAGTTGAGTTAATTGTATTGGGGGAAGCTGGGCAAGGGTACCTGGGACTTGTAGGTACTATACAATGAATTGTGAGTCTATCATTAGTTCAAAATAAAAGGTTGAGAGAAAAATATAGCAGCTCTCACTCAGTCTTCCTGAAATCTCTCTGGGCATTTCCAGTCCTCATCCAATTGGACAATTATCATCCTATCCCTCTTTCTTGAAATGTTCTCTTTGCTTGATACCACACCACCATGTTTTCCCCATCCACTCTACCTACTCTTTCTTAGTCTCTTTCATAGTTAAAGGGCTGGCAAGTACCTGTTGAAATTTCTCAAGGCCTCCTCCTAGTCCAGTACTCTTGCCTAGGCTGTCTCCTCCACAGTCCAGGCATCAGTGACCACTGCTACAATGGTAACTCAAAAATGCATACTTCTGGTCCAGACCACTCCCCTACACTCAGGTTTCCTCTTGAATACTCTAGTGGCCCCTTCATCACAACATGGTCAGACACTCTCCCTTCCAACAGTCTCTCTTTTGACTCCTATCACCAATATGCCCGAAGCCTGTGGTAGAGTTTCCCATCTCAGTGAATGACCATCATTACCAATTCAGCAAGCAAGAAACTATATACTCTCTCCACCCTCATCACCGCTATGCTAGTCTGAGCCACCAGCCTCTTTCCTGGATGATTTAGGAGCAGACTTCCAACTGCTCCCACTGTAATTTCCGTGCTACACAGCAGCCTGAGTGGTCTTTGTAAAATGCAAATTTGGCCATGCCATTCTCAGCTTAAAATGTTTAGTGGCTTTCCATTGTTCAATGACCTGTAAGATCCCGCATGTTCTAGTTCACATCCAACTCCCACACCCCAGCCCCTATCAGGCTCCTGTTGCTTACTGCACTCCAACCACACTGGACTTCTTTAAGCTCCTCAAACACATTTTGTTCTCTCTTGCCCCAGGGACTTTGAACATACTCCTCTACTATGCCTACAATACTTTCCTCTTCTTTTCACTTAGTTAGTCTTACTTATTCTTCAAGTCTTGGCTCAGATGTCACCTCCACATGAAACCTCTTACCAGCCTTCCAGCCCTGACTAAAAGCCTTCTATTATTATAAGCCCTTATGCAATCCCAAAATTCAGACAGAATACGAGTTGCAAAAATTAAAATATTTTGGCACAAGTTGATAAACAGCCACCACCCTGAGTTCACTTTATTCAGCCACTAAAGAACTGCCTCCAGGGACAATGTGGAGCCTTCAGGCACCAAAACTATGAAGTTATGGTCCATTGGTCCCTGTTAGATATTTTGAATATCTATATACTATTTTTATATATCATGTAGCCCTCCTCAACAGCATCTACTGAACTTGAATTTCATACTTATTTTGAGGGTATTTGATTAATGTCTCCCCCACTCTAATTTCTATGAGAGTGAGGACCATATTCACAGTTTTTTCATATTGAATACACATTAGACACTCTATAAATGTGTGCTCTATAAATGAACCATTTCAGTGGTTCTCAACCTTCCTAATGCCACGACTATTTAATACAGTTCCTCATGTTGTGGTGACCCCCAATTTCATTGTTACAAATTGAACAAAATTAAAGCATAGTGATTGATCACAAAAACAATATGTAATTATATATGTGCTTTCCTATGGTCTTAGGTGACCCCTGTGAAAGGGTCTCGACCCACAGGTTGAGAACCACTGGTTTAGATGAATGAACAGACCTTTCTCAGATCACCCCGTTGACCCCTAAGTCCCACAAAGAGGAAGCGCTAGTAGCTAAATAGAACACAGGTAAACAGTAGTGGCAGAGCTCAGACCACAGCTCGGCGGCAAGTCCCCATCTAGAGCTCTTTCCACTCTCCCACCCTGTATTATTCAAGGGGACTTGCAGAAAGCACATTTTGTCATTACCATTCCTGGATTATTTCAGTGCTTCTGGGCCTTCAGCATCCCATATCCTCCGTCCTGTCATCATGACCTAGTTTTAGACTTTGAAATTCAATCATTGCTGACAGAATCTGTGTGTGGCTTATTTTTTTCCTGTTCTCTAAATAAAAGATTAAATCAGAATGGTCATGTATATCATCTCAAAACAGTGCTTTATTTAGAGAGAGAAGGTGTTGGTTATTACTGGCATTTAACATTTGTTGAGTGAACAAAATCTGCTGAACATTGAAGAGAACATGGAATTAAAGAGTTCCTGCCCGATGTGTGTTGTGGCCTAAATTAGACCCAGACGAGTTACTAATATGCAGCATCTGCAGAGAGCCCAATTGCAATGCATAAACCATGCTCCCATTGGATGGGTAGGATTTTCCCTGAGAAAAGCCATAGTGTGGTCAGGGCTTAAAGGTAACCCTTAGACCATTTTTAAAAACAGCAAAGTGAATGATAAACTCCATGTGAGTCCTTAGAAACAGAAAAAAATCTTGGCAAAATTAGATTTTTCCCCCCTTGCAGGGCCTCTCCTAAGAGAAATGCAGTTCACAGATTCCTCCTGAGACACAGGCAGTCCTGGGGCTCCTGTCAACATGCCCTGCAGACAGCCTGCTGGGCTTCAGAAAGAACCACCCGGACAGGACTGCATTTCCAAGAGGAATGGCTCCATAGTGTGGTTATTGTTGGTGCTTCAGAATAATTACAATAGTGGTAGAATTTAAGGAAAGACCCTTCTTTAGCCCCCGCTCTTTTTTTTTTTTTTTTTTTTTTTTTTGCATAATGTTGCCTATGAGTCTCACTCTGCCCCACCAGGTTCCATAAAATCCAGGTGCCCAAGCGAAGAACACCTATGACTTCTGTACATTCTGAACCCACTCCAAACAATAATCCCGAATCCAATAATAAATTGGACCCGATTTTGGTGTGGGAGCCAAGGTGCTGCTGCACTGGTTCAGCCACACACTGGGAAAAACATTGATCCAGTTTCTCCATCGGAGAATTGGACATCATAAAGCCTAGCTTCCTGGGTTGTTTGGAGAACGACATAAATTAACATATGTAAAGAGCCAGCATATGGCCCGGAACACGTGTTGGCTATGCGCGCAGCACTGGAACATACCATCTTTATCTAGCCAACTAAACTTGAAACTTGACATCAGGTCCAAATTTAGAGTCACAGTTCTAGACTCGTAAAGTTTTTACTTCAATAGCTCGCATTCACTTGTCTAAAGTTAATTAGCCTTTAATAGGGAACAAGAACCACATGGACACTTGAGATCCCAAGAAGTCAACAGCCTCTTTTTTTGAGTCTTACCAAATGTTTTAATCCTGGAGAGAAAAAAAAAAAAAAGAATCGGGGGGGGTAGGGGGGAGCAGATATTTAAAAGGAAAATATCTAATTGGACACAAGTCTGAAATGTAACAAGATGCTTAAAATTGCCTTAACAAAGAGTGCTTTTTAAATTGTGAAGTGATCATCATATTCTTTCAATTTGAACATGATTATGAACATATGAGGCTGCTGTACACAGGTCATAAAAATGTCAAAAGAGCGAAAAGATTTAGCATGAAATAGTAACCTGGGGAGAAAGCATTTCTAAATCTGTAACCCCCTTCCCATTAATGTGAGTGGTTAAGCACTTGAAATTTATCAATGCAGCATGAAGGACATTGCTGTGATAAGACTCCATCCAGGTTTCTTACCCTACCAAACTTACAAAAGAAAGGTTTAAGGCAGTGGTTCTCAACCTTCCCAGTGTGGTGACCCTTTAATACAGTTCCTCATGTTGTGGTGACCCCCAACCATAAAATTATTTTCGTTGCTACTTCATAACTGTAATTTTGCTACTGTTAGGAATCGTAATGTAAATATCTGATATGCAGGATGTATTTTCATTGTTACAAATGGAACATAATTAAAGCATAGTGATTAATCACAAAAACAATATGTAATTATATATGTGTTTTCCGATGGTCTTAGGCGAAAGGGTCGTTTGACCCCCCAAGGAGTCGCGACCCACAGGTTGAGAACCGCTGGTTTAAGGTCTCTGGTCAGAAGGAGAGCTAGAGCATGACAATGACTCTGCCTGAAGGTGGCTGGGAGCTAGTGAGCAGAGCACAGATACCTGGAGGCAAATCATTTAAGCTCAACTCTGCAGGTAGAAAATGGAACTATTTTCCTCTCTGCCTGTCTCCTGACTGCACCAAAAAGGGGGAGAGAGGTCCTGTCTTGGGGCTCAGAGTCTGTCTCACCAGGCGATTCCCAGGAGAGGTCACAGGCTGGTGCCAGGCTTCCATGCGATGGGAGGAAGCATACCCTGATTCAGTCAGGGAGCTAGGGCGCTATTCTAGGCCTGCAACCAGAAAGCTGCTGGCCTTGGGCAGGCCTTTAATACTGAACCTGCCATATATGCAATGGTATTACGTGAAAGATAAGATGAAAGTAGAAGAGGAGGTCTAGAGGAAGGTGCGGGGAGGAAAAGAGAGAGGGAGTTCCAGGGAACAGCCTGTCCCCTGCCTCATGAATGTGACACATCACAGCAGGTGCCCTGTGATCGGGATGATCTTCTAGTGGCCCCACTGACTGACCCCCTTCTTCTCTGTGGCTCCCTTCAGGCTGGCAAGCCCAGTTCACTACTGTCAGCTCACCTAGGGCTTTATAAGCAAGCAGGCAGTCACGTGGACACCAAATAGCTGCTAGTTTAGTAACAACTCCTCTTCTTACTGCCTCTCCATCCTTCCTGGCCTCCCTCTCCTTATCCCTCACTCTTGCTTCCCTGGCCTTAGAATCTCATTTGGAATTTGATGTAAGGTGAATCCACTCAGGAAAGAAAAGGAATTTGCTACTGGAAGACCCTCATTTATATGTGATACAGGGTCACCCTGACATGGTCCTGCACTCAGATGATGTCATCTTAGTGAGAGTTTGCCCCAAATGGACCCTCACTGGTAGTTGAGCTTGTCATTCTCATTTTGGGAAGCCCCTACAAAGCCCTTCCTTTGAGCCAGAGTAACTCTTCCCTCCTATCTTCTGACCTTTAGGTTCTTAGCTCATCCTTTGAATACTCTCAAGGGCCTCCCAGGGCCCCTGTCCTGGTTCTCACAGAGAGCACAGCCTCTTATTTATGTGTGTGGAAGAGCCCAGCTGTACACCTTGCTAGCCCATGAAATCCATTTTAGCCACGTGCTCTACCCTTCCCCACTGAACGCTCCTTCAGTAACCCCGTACTGAAGTTTTCCCTTTTACGACTGCCCAAGCCCGTTGGAACTTGTAAGAAAATGTCATATGACATTCACTGTTCTCAATTGTGAAGTCTCCTCATCAGGAAGTTATAAAAGCTTTTTGTGCACTGTCTGTTAACAGTCTAATATCTTTCAAAGAGAACTGTTATGATACAAATATTCTAATAGCTTGAGCTATCATACTATCAACATATTGGGCTATTAGGGCAAAATCATTATAATTAAAGACACTTCTCACTAATGTCCTTCAACCCTTCCTTGACTTTAATTCACTCTAGCTCAGCACCATTGCTACACTGACATGCTCAACATTCTTGCAATCCTCTTTGGCACGTTTAGCTTTCAAGTTCTCAAAAATTAAAGCAGAAAAGTCTATTTTAAATATATATATATATCATGGTGGGGAAACAGTGTGTGCATTCCATTCCATGGTAAATTAGCTTCATCTTGGTGAGAATGGTCCTGCCCCACATTTTCTTGGCCTCTTTCCCAAGCACTAGCTCTGTCCCCATTTCAGAGGCTCCCCAGCAAAGTTTCCAGTTTCCCGTTTCCTGCTGAGAATGGACTTCCAGCCGCACTGACTCCCGCCCTGAGGCTGGGTGGGTGCAGCGCTCCATGCCACCGTCTGCCCCACAGCGCTCTCTGCGGCTCCTCCGAGGCACACCTCTGTGCTCGCTGTTTAGGTTCTGTCTCTACAGAGCGTCCTCCACAGCCCCGGACAGCAGCAGATCACTGGGAGGGCAGGGCAGGCTGGCAACCTCTTTTCCTGAAATTTGTAGGCATGGATGTAAACTCAATAACAGAGCCTTGGCAACAGTCATGTCCTCACGGCAACACTTTAAAAAAATAGACTTTAGCCCTGACCAGTTTGGCTCAGTGGGTAGAGCATCAGCCTGCAGACTGAAAGGTCCTAGGTTCGATTCCGGTCGGGGGCATGTACGTTGGTTGCGGGCACAACCCAGTGGGAGGTGTGCAGGAGGCAGCTGATCGATGTTTCTCTCTCATCGATGTTTCTAACTCTCTATCCCTCTCCTTTCATCTCTAGAAAAAATCAATGAAATATATTGAAAAAATAAATAAAAAAAAATAGACTTTATGTTTTAGAGTAAAATGGAAGAGAAGGTAGAGAATTTCCCATAAGTCCCCTTCCCCCACACATGGGCAGCCTCCCTCACTATCAATATCCAGCACCAGAGTGAGACAATTGTTACCATCATAAACCTATGTGGACACATCATTATCGCCCACCCAAGTCCACAGCTTATGTAAGAATTCACCCTTGGTGTTGTACATTCTTAGAGTTATGATAAATGTATAATGACATGTAGCCACCATTATAGTATCATACAGAGTAATTTCATTGCCCTACAATCCTCTCTTCTCTGCCTGCCTATTCATCCTTTCCTCCTCCGAAGCCCTGGCAACCACTGATTTTTTTACTGTCTCCATAGTTTTGCCTTTGCCAGAATGGCATATGTATAGTTGAAATCATATAACCTTTTCAGGCTGGCTTTTTTCACTTCGTAATATGCAGTTCAGTTTCTTCCATGTCTTGCTGTTGACCTTCAGCTACAAAACCAGTTGAATACAGTCTACAACTTCATTATTCCACTAATTTCAAAGCTTCCTTTTCCAGCATCACAGGCTGGACTTCTCCCTGCTCCTCTTATGTCTCTAGTTTCTATGGGGTTAGGGGCTGGAAGAGGTATTGCGGATAAAAAGCAAATGTCTCTTTACTTTTCAATTATCATCCTCTCCTTTGCTGTCACTGTTTCTCAGCTAACACCACTGTGGATCAGGTGCCACCTGAGGGCAGCCAGGGTACCAACAAGAAGGCTCAGGCATAGACGCTTTCTACAGTGCCCATTTATCCTTTCCGAATGATGAGAGAGCAGGGTCTCCTGCTGGCTACTTTCTGCCCCACCATCTTTCTTCATCCACTTCTGATTTCAGTACCCACAGCCTGCTGCCTAAACAGAAGCCTAAATGCCAAAGGAGGTTCCCATCTCCCCTTCTTAAGGCACCCCTATCTTTACGAGGACTTCTCTTGAAGCCCTTACCTGATTTCAGGTTGAAGGTGTGGGAACAGAGAGAAGGGGAAGAGAAAGAAATGAGGTCTCTTCAGGAACATTCCGACGCTGGCCCCAGACCAATGGCCCCGTTGCTCTCGCTCACTACCCTCCCCACGTCTCTGCCTATACCAACAGAGAGGACAGGTTACCAAGGGTGGTTATGGTAGGGCTTTTCTGTTAGGGGAGCAGGATCTGATCCAGCTGTCAGATATTGTGTTGAACCCTGACCGACACAGAAGCTTTCTTTGGAAAATGGGTTACCCAGAGCTCCCTTTCTTTCAGCTAAAGCCTGAGTTTTTAAATCATGGAACACCTGGAAAAGCCCCACTGTGTATCTTAATATAAGACATCAGAGGTGTTCAGAGTAGTGTTCACAGCTGCCCTCATCTGAGCATTCAAGCAGTTAATGGCCTATTGGCCATTAATGTCACAAAGCTGATTATATCAAATATGAGATCCTCATGCAACAATTGACCCTCACCTTTTCTTGACCTGCCTTTGGGGACGAGCAGTCAGGCATGATTCTCTTGATGATACCGCCGTGTCACTCAAAAAGGGTGTTCAGACCACCGTTTCACCTGCTTCCCTCCTACCTTCCACTGCCCAGCTTCCAGTTTTCCTGCCTAGGATGTGGGTGATATAAATGCAAAGCAAGCCTAGTCATAATTTCTGAAGACCCCAAGAGGACAACTATGAGAATGAGGCCAGTTCTGATTGGCTGAGTTTTCATTAGCAGAGATCATTAAGAGCCTGACCCCTGAGGCTTGTGGTCCGTGTCTGGTGTGAGCCTCAGATGTGTGGCTACGCAGGGCTGCCCAGACGCTATTAGTTGCTGTGGTCTCTCTGTGGTGTTTTACTTTATAAAGATCGCTTTGGGTTCTTCTGCTGAACCTAATTTCTCCCTCCAGGAGGAACCACCTTTCCCACTTTAAAACAGTGGTGTAACTTTAGTGATTTAATTCAGAGAGGCAATGGAGTGACCCTTAACACGTTTAGCAAATGGATAAGAAGTTCTCAGAAACTAAGCATTCTTCTGAAAGTTTCACAAAATACAGCCTGTAACAAACTAATCACGTGAGCATATATTGTTTGTTATTTGACTGTTCCAGTATTAAGTTTTTTTCGGGTCTACTTACTGTGATGGGGAAAGCTAAAAGCTGGCCCCTGGGGCAAAGAGGAAAGTCATGCAGTGAGTCATTCCTGTGGGGCAGAGGCAGCAGGAACAGACCAAGACCTTGGGGCAGTTTCTGGGGGCAAGGTTATATCCTCAGCCTAAATGATGTCCTTAGCCTCAGGCCAGACAAGGATAAGAGGAAAGCAGGCAGGTTGCCTGCTGAGTTGAGGTTAGAGCTTAGAGAGCTCAGAGGACACTATTGCAAGAGTCTGGGTGCAAGCATGTGGCTTTGGACTTGGTGGTAACAGAGGAAATGGGCACATTGGTACATTCAAGGTATATCTTGCAGGTATAGTTGAAAGAACCTGCTGATGACTTGGATGGGGGTGGGGCGGGGGGCATCAGGGAAAATAAAGAATCATTGATGGCTCCTAGGTTTTTAGCTTTGAAAATAAATAGTGGTGGGGACAGTGGTGCTGTTTAAAGGGATGGGGGAGATGGAGGGAGGAATGGGCTCCAAATGGGGAGGAAATTGGGGGACACTTAACCCTTGGGTAAGAAGAGGACACACCTCCACTGGAAAAGGTGGTCTGTTTAAAAGTCCAATGTTCAGCCGGTGGGCATGGCTCAGTGGTTGAGTGTCAACCTGTGAACCAGGAGGTCACGGTTTGATTCCCGGTCAGGGCACATGCCCGGGGTTGCAGGCTCAATGGTTCTCTGTCATCATCAATGTTTCTATCTCTCTCTCCCTCTCCCTTACTCTCTGAAATAAATAAAAATATATTTAAAAAAAATAAAAGTCCAATGTTCTTAAGTTGGGAACCACCTCTGCTTTTCCCTACAGTTTCCAGTTAATTTACAGTACCTTATTTGTTCACTATAAACCTTGTCCTTCTCTAGAGTGTTCTTGTCTTCGTCTCTAAAGACAAATTCAAAGCTGAAGAGAATTATTATCCTTGAGTCTGTGTTCATAGAGTAGATTGTAGTGTTTAAAGACCTTTATGTGTTTCATGAAAGCTATTACTGTAAATGGATTCAAGTAGATGTTAACCAGTAAATATAGTATCCTAAATGCCAATGGTCTGTACCTAAATAGATGCTCTGGTATAAACAAAATGTAGTTGATGGGGATAGAGACCTTAGAAAGGAAAATTTTCACACACAAAAATGGTCATGGGGTTGACTAAGGGTTTGAGAGACAGGAAGGAAAGAATGCCGAGGGACCATTATTAAGGACTTCAGCATTATGGAATCTTTTCTCTTCTCCCCTGGGATACCACAGAACAGCTTTCTTCCTCAAAGGAAGCTCAAATTGTTTTAAGAGTCAGAGGGTGACTTGAGCAGTGATGTGACTGTATAGCTAGTGGAATATTGGGGAAGTAATCAGGGGGAAAAAGAACGTAATGTAGAGGAAGTCTCCTACTCAAGTACTGACAGAGAGAGGCGTGTAGAGACCATCAGCAGAAATCCTAAAGCTAAATACCAAGGGGGCTATCACTAGTCATCCTGAGAAACTCAGGAATATGTCTGTGCTTCTGAAGGATCTAGAAGCAATAGGATCCCTCCACTGCTCCTTCCTCCTTCCATTGGAAGAAAGGGGTGGAAAACCCATGCAGTCAGACCCACTTGTTCTCTAAATTTATCACTTTTTGCAAAGGAAAGCATCGGTTATTGCTTCTGTGCAGTTATGTCAATGTCAAATTCTCTGGGTTGGGGAAAGAAGGGATTTCCTCCTAAACAGCTCAGAGAAAGGGACTGGTGATTGCTTTAGCTGGCTTGCATAACTGGTCATGCCACCAGGTGGATTTGGGGAAGTGGTGCAAAAGGAGAGGCAAAAATCAACGTGAAAGAGGCAAGATTAGTGGATTTGAAACATCTGCCTTTCATTGCCACCTCACACCCTGATTCTGACTTTGGTCTTGCATTTCTTTGTCTTAGTTTCCCTACTTAATAAATGGTAATGGTATTTATATCATAGACTATGTGTTTGTTGTAAAGCCCCATAATATTAAGTCACTTGCCCTGAAATACTATCTGATGTAGCATATTATTTAGAAGTAGAAGTAAAGCTATAAAATATATACTGATGTGGGCATATAGCTGTAGATACACACCATCGGGTGCAGCTGCACCATTACATAAAACCCCACCAGTGATGGCCTCAGGTAAAACTCCACCTCCTTTCTACCATTAACCTCCTGCCACAGCCACTCCATCCATACTGTCATCCTTACTGTTCCAGCACATCAGGTTGCACCCACCTTAGGGCCTTTGCTCCTGCTGACCTGAAAATCTTGGAATATACTGCTTCCTGATTTTTGTATCTTGTTCTTTCACTTTATTCAGATCTCTGCTTAGATATCACCTGCTCAGAAAAGCCTTTGCTGACCTTCCTATCTAAGGAGCACTGCCCTCTATCGTTTCTATTCACTTACTCTTTTTTATTTCACAGTATTTATCACCACCTGACGTTGTCATGTCCATTCATTTATGTGTGGTCTGTGTTGCCCACTAAATGAGAGCTTCATAAGGATATGGGGCATAAAGCAATCACCAGCTACTTTCTCTTCATGAGGACACATCCCCAGGGCCTAGGACATT
Source organism: Myotis nattereri (assembly GCF_964212035.1). Classification (NCBI taxonomy): domain Eukaryota; kingdom Metazoa; phylum Chordata; class Mammalia; order Chiroptera; family Vespertilionidae; genus Myotis; species Myotis nattereri. Next base: position 50,592,609 of record NC_138087.1, read on the forward strand.
GCCTAGCATCCCGTAGGTAGCTCGGTAAAGTTTTGTTGAATGAGTGTATGATACAAAACAAGCACATGATTATCAACTCAGTGATTAAAAATATCAATCTATGTTCTCTACAATGATGGTTTGAGAATCCTAAATATATTCTAATAGCTTTTCTTAACAGGATATGCTGTGGTAGAAATGGATAGTCGTTTGAAGATGGGGGTTTGGCTTTTAGCTTAACTTCTCCAGACTTCAGTTACTCCATAGCCCTGTGGTCATGGTTTAAGGTTGTGGAGCTACGGTGGCAGGTGAGAGTTAGAGTGAAGCTCATGTAGGAGGCAGTGATGCTGCTGAGGGTTCCTCCTCTGATTAATCTCCACCTGCCTCCTTCACTTCTTCAGCATCACAACTGATGCTGAAGCACAGGTGATGCCAAGGCAGCTTCAGGACAAGCCTCTCCGCTTCCAAGCATCTGCCACTGTGAGTCCCTCCCATAAGAACTCTGATGGGGCCACACAGGGTCTCTGGAAGCGGGATGGCTTCCCAGAGTGAAGTTGCAGTGGCCAATGGGACATGCCTCAGGGAACCCATGGACAGGGCACTGAACCCCTCTGTTCTCTCTGACTTCTCCCAGCACCTTCACACCCTCTTCTCAACCAAGGAGGCACTTTAGCCCATTCATTTTGGCTTCCATGGCTTTTCTTGGTAAAGTATCCCATATGTTTGTTACTCATGTACAACATGGGTGTTTCCATTTCTCATTTGCAGTTTAAATTAAAAATAGGGGTTGCTCTCTAAAGCAAATCAGCTACTGGCCATTTTTTCCTTTTCCCCTCTTGATATCCCTCTCAGCTCCAAGGGGCCTGTGCTGAGAGCCCCACATAGGGCTGGCAGGAAGCCGCCATTCTGGCTTTAGTCCCTTATTCTCCTTCCATATTTATTTCATACCAAACTATCCACCCACAAGTCCTGGGGCAGCCAGATGCACTCTCTTCATTTGACAAATACCTACTAAGCATTCAAGCACTGGGTAGTGTTTTCAGTCATGAACTTGGTAGTCTACAGGCAGAGGCGATAGCAAGCACATAACCACACAGAAAAGCCCATCATTACAATTGATGGGCATGATGAGGGGAAAGTAAGCAGTGTTTCTTGGTGCCAAAGAGTGTGGTATTTAAGGTAAGTCCCCAGGGACAAGAGGAATTTAGGCAGGTTTAAAAAAAATTGAGAAACTGCATGTGTGAAGGACCTAAAGTGAGAAAGTGCTAAGACATATTTAAGACCAAATGGATCACTGCAGGGAAAGGGGGAAATATAAAAGGAGATAGGGAAGAAGGCACTCAGGTCAACCAGGGTGCTATCAGCCATTTCAATGGCTTTCAGTTTTATCCTACGGGCCGTGCGAAGTTGCTGAAGAGTTTATGCTAGAAACACAAATGATCTGATACAATTAATATTTTAAGCCTATTAAATATAGAGTATTAAATAGAGAGTGGATTAGAAAATAGAGAGAAAGGAAATGGATAGACCAGTTAGGAGGCTGTCATAGTAGCCTAGGGAGGGTAATGACAGGGAGATCAAACTGGAGGTGGAAGGAAGTGGGCAGATTTTAAATGTCTCCTGAAGGATGTCATTGAAACGACTTCTTAGAGTGTTCCAGCAGCCTTTGACTGCAACTTCAGGACTTCTAGTAAGTGAGAAGAAACTGCAAGATTAAGCCACTATCTCAGTTGCATGCAGCTGATGGTGATCCCTAACCGAGGTACCCTCTTCATCCCTGCAACTTTCCCATTATTGTTGTGCTTATGCGGACCGGCATCAGTTTCTATATTAAAGTGAACTGGAAGGAAAGAGAACCATATTCATTTTTAATTGGCTCTAGTGTATTAAGTCCTCATCTCAGGCTAATGGTAGGATGTACATTCTGCCAATGTCTTCAGTGTTAACTAAGAAGCTGCGGTTAATGGTGGGACAGATATGTAGTATCCACCCAGAAACCTAACCTCTCCACTTACTGGACATAATGCACCCAGGGCAGCAGTAATCATGGTAATCCCAGCTGTCATAGAGAGTTCTCCCTCCCCCTGCTCTGTTGAAAAGTCATTGATTTCTTCCTTTTCTAAAAGCTAGCTGGAATACCAGCCTTTTTGAGTTATTTCCATAGAAACAATTTCACATTGGAATTTTTGTACTAAACCAGCATAATGCAATCACCTTAGCATAGACAATGCATGAATATATACTGCTCCTGCTCTTCCGGTGGCCTTTGCTCAGAAACATGTCAGTCTTTGTGGCTTTTCTCCATGAAAGGTGCAATGCTCTGGTTGCAATTGCTAAAGCGTCAGACGGTTTCTTGAGTTAAAAAACCAAAATGCACAGGAGGTCATAAAAAGCTCAGTTATATTGTACATAAAAAAATGGCTTTTTGATGACATGTATCATTGGAATGTACAAATTTACATTGCTAAGTGATGTATATGTACAAACATCACATGGCAGTCAGTGTCCTATATTAGATCTTTCCAAAGGCTTCATCCGCCCATTGATCATTCAGGAAACTCCCCATCAAGGTTGATAAGAGTTAGTGGGCTGAGGTGGGGAAAGGATATCAGAGGAAGTGTAGAGAGCGGCCACAGTGTTTGGACAGGTTCAAGCCTCAGACTAACGAGAGGGCATGGTCCTCTCGTGGCAAAGCCACTTGCAAGTCCCAGCTTGGAAGGTAAAGCCCTCCCAGCACAATTATAGCCAAAGGCTATAGTTGTAAGCTTGACCCTATGGTCCCAACCTGTGGTCCCACGTGGCTAAGTGATGTGGGCTGGATAGAGTTCAGGTGCATGTAACTGAGTAGATTCAAAAAAATAGAGAGAATGTTGTAAACATCTTGATCATGCCCTTACTTTGCCTCGTGGAATCTGGCTATAAAATAAAGACATGGCTTTCAGGCTGTGGCACTGTCGCTAGCTCTCCATCAGAAAGGACAGTGTCCCACCCAGACCCAGCTTTTTTCTCTTGTCTGTCTTTTCTCAATCTTTCACTGCCCCCTCTCAGGCTCACCGAACCTGGCTGAGCTGGCTTTGCACATATAACACCCAGTGTGAGGCTGAGTATGCCATGGCTGGCTGGCTCACCACAGGAAGGGGCAGGGCATGTTGTTACTGTTGAAGTTCGCTCAATTGTTAAAATGAAGATTCCTTGTTTTTAGATCCCAATGTGATTCTTAAACATCCGTGTGATTGCAGTTTCATGCTTTACTGAAAGAAGGCTTATTTGCTCCTGATTAGAGCAAATGTAAAATAAGGTGAAACTATAATCACTTCTAGATCTGGGACTCTTGGGCTCTTTAAATTGTATATAGTGCACAAGCAGGGACCAATAGGACCCATGAGAATGTCACTTAAGGCGATATGGAGTCCAAGAAGCCCTTCTGCCTTCTCTCCATATAACTTAAGAGTCCCAGGTCTAGTCACTCTTCCTTAGTTACCCTCAGGGAAATTGGGGTAGAGTTGGGGGAGGGGAAGGGAAAGGCAGAGATTGCTGTAAGTTTTACACTGTAAATGAATTGAATCTGAGGGCTGCTGTGGAACAAAAGCAGGTTTTAAGCCATTTGCTAAGCTCTAGAATTCATTGGTAATAGGAAAATCATCAAGAGTCACCCAGGAAGGGAAGACAGAAGTAGGGGTGAACCTTTACTCTGGGGACATGAAAATGCTGACAAAAGACCACAGAATAACATTCTGGACCAGAATCGTACAACACTTTGAAGTTATTCTTGTTCCTCCAAGTGCATTGGGATAAAAAGGGAAGCATTAGACTGTTTGTGTAAACCCCCACTCCCACCCCCCAATTTATATCTTGAAACTCTAACTCTCTGTGTCTCTATACTTGGAGATGGGACCTCTAAGGAAGTAATTGAGGGTAAATAAGGTCAGGGATGGGGCCCAGAAAAGATGCCTGAAGCTTGCTCTCTCTGTGTGTACACACAAGCTACACAGGGCCATCACCAGAAAAAAAAGAAAAAGAAAAAGAAAAAAAAACTGCTGGAAATTTGATCTTAGACTTTAATCCAATGTGAAGAAATAAACGTCTGTTGTTTTAGCCACCACATCTATGGTATTTCATTATGGCAGCGCAGGCAGACTCATGCAGGGAGCCTTTCCTATCCTGAATCTGACACCATGTCAGACTTGATGCAAAACGGAAAGAATGCCATCCCTTTGGAGAGCTGGGCCCTAGTGTAGACTCTGCACTTCTTAGCTGCGTGGCCTTGGGTAGGTCACTGTGCCCCTGGGCCTGGAGAGTCCTCACCTCTTAAACTGGGGTAAAGAATATGGGGGGACTTACCCCATAAGATGATTGCAGACTCAAATACTTAGCATAACAATAATAGCTAATATAATTTTCACATTTATTAGACACTAAGCATTAATTTAAGAGCTTTATTTATTCATTTTTAAGTCAGGTTTATTGACGTATGATATACATATAGTAAAATTCACCTTTTTAGTGTATAGTTCTAAGTTTGGCAAACAGTCATTTAACTGTCATCACAATGAACAGTGAGGACTTAGCACATCGCCATCATCTCACAAAATTCCCTCATGCTCTAGTAGGGCAAGTCCTTTTGCTGTACCACCAATTCCCATCCCGTGTCAATCATGGATTTTCTACTCCCATAGTTTTTCCTTATCAAGAATGTCCTATAAATGGCATCACATAATAGCACCACAGAGATTTTCTAATATCAACTCATTTAATCTTTACAACCATGTTTTGAGGCAGGTACAATTATTATAGGATGAATACATGTGGAAATGCTATAAAAAGGCAAAAGAAGTGTTATACAAACATGAGGTATTATTATTGTTGTTATTTTTATTATTTGTATTATTACTTCATAGTAGAACAAAGATAAGATTCTCAGTACAAAATTTGCATTGAATTTGCCTCATCTGTTCACCTAGAGTCCAAGTGTCAGGAGATAGCGATGATGGCTCTGTGACCTTTTCCTTCCAAACATAATTATTTGCCCTGTTAAGGCAGGATAGAGATTTAATTGTGAAGAAAAAATATATTTGCAGAAATATTGTAAATAATAAGGTCCAGCATGCCCTCTCTTGGACTAATCCCAAAACACTTGGCTTGAATTTACTCAGTCAAAACCCTTTCATTATGACCATATGATTGATAATGATCAGATTCTATGGTAAAAGATAATTAAAGCTTTTCTAGGCTACAAATAACAGCAATTTCAGGTGTAGTGATAATTGTTTCCCACTGTACGAGAGAAGGTGGCCCAGGATGTCACCAGCACTCCTCCTGACGCAACTTGTTCTGTGTACATTCAGGACCTCTAGGCAAGGCCAGAAGGGCTGACTTCCTTCCCATGAAGTATCCCTTGGTTCAGTAGCCACACACCACAAAAGCACCTCATCGCTCTTTCTAACCGGAGAATTCTTATCTTCCTGGATGTGGTCAGAAAGCGCCCACCGTCTGACCACAGTGGTTCCAGTTTCTCCAGGGAGAATATTTTGCATAAATTGTTTCTCTCTCCTCTTTTTAAGTTCATACTACGGATGCAACACAATAAATAAATAAATAAGGTCCAGCTATTTCTTAAAGTTCACAGCTTTCGTGAATTGTTAAGGAACAGATGAAGAGAAACGGCTGAAAGAGAGCAACCGAGTGAAGGGTGCATGAGGAGGTCTAGGAGTCTCTTCAATATTTAATGCTGCCAAAAGCCTCTGACAGCTAATCATCTCTTAATGGGTTTTGGCCTTTGGCCTGCATGTTTCTAAGGGAGTGAAATGTTTGGCTTCCCAACAAGTTATCACTCAGTCACTGAGTAAATACCACAAGCCAAAAGTGGCCTCCCAGGCATCGTTGGTTTTGCTAGTTGAGTTTAGAAGGTCCCAGATTAGCATTACTCATTTTATATCACCAGTGGTTTCAAAGCCAGCTAGGCACTTACTTTGGGTCTATAGAAAGGCTCTAGCCTGCCATAGAAAGGAGATTAGGCATCACCGTGAAGGAGTAATGAGTTATGGTGGGGATATTCATGGTCATTTGAAGAGAGAAGAAAGGAATCAGATAAGACTACTAGTAAATGCAACATTGATATTTGAAATAGAACTGGACAAGTGGACTTGAAAGAGATTCAAAGAAACAGAAGTAGAAATGGACTGGGAGGAGCCAACACTGAGAAGAAAGAATGTAGTAGAAAAAGAGGAGATGATGAGGGAGCAAGGAGCATGGTAGATGCAATTTTTGTGAAGCCCAACAGAAAGAGGAGAACTAAGCTTGTCACCTCCTCTGTCATCTGCCAGTGCACCTGGAAAATGAATTGTGCCTTCTTTGTTAACTTGTACCAGGAAAAAAGATGTTTTGTATATTTGTAAAAAATGAGAAAGAGCCTGGCTGGTGTGGCTTAATGGATTGAGCATCATCCCATGAACCAAGAGGGTTGCAGGTTCAATCCCCACTAGGGAGCATGCAAGAGGCAGCTGATCAATGTGTCTCTCTCATCGATGTTTCTACCTCTCTATCCCTCTCCCTTCCTCTCTGAAATCAATAAAAAATTATATTTTTTAAAAATGAGAAAGAGCCTAGGTTCTCAGCATGAATAGTGGTGGGACAGAGTGGTCTTCAGTACTGCTGGTCATCAATTCTTAGTTATACTTCCTTAGCAAGGTCTTTCATTTCACTAAATCCTAGTTTTCCAATATAGAAAATATAAATCATATTATTTGTTAAGTGACAGGGAGATTTTCACAATTTATAACCTAATGACCAAAAAGCATGCACCCAAAGAGTATTTCTTGGGTAAGGAATAAACATTGCAGTTGAAGTGATTAGATGTGTCTAATTTGATTTAAAAATAATAAAATCATTGATTTCCAACACAGGACAGTTTTACCAAGGGCTTTTTAATATTCTCTCCAGAAATTATTGTGTTAAGTTCCTTTCAATCTGGTAGATTTAAAAGATGCCAAAGCCCAGGTATTTTAACTAGAACACAGTTGTTATTTTTGTGTTTGACCAAAACATATCACCATCAAAATTGTGAGGTGTCATAGAAATCACATGAAAAGCTAAATGAACAGTTCTTTTCTTGATATGTTTAAAAACAGAACTCATTTTCTGTAATTTAATTTATTTCAGTCACTATAGGATTTCTTTTTGGCCATGGGCCTCAGACATTGTACTGGTTAGTTAGCCTTGCTGCTTTCACCATGTTGCAATGATTAGCAGCCATGATGGTCATTCAGCCCTTTTCTTTACCTTGGGCCTATAGAAAGGCTCCAGCCTTTCTTCTTAAGCCTTTGTCCTTGGTCCCCAGCCTCCTAAGATATGACATGTTAGTCATCATCTGTAGAACAATACTCCCTTCATGTTGTGCATTATGAAATCCTTTTAGACTTCATTCCCAGATTGAATAGTTCAGGTCTGCCATAGACCACCCCCCCACCCCATTCCCATCTCCATCTACTCTACAGATGGCAAACTGATGAGTGGGATTCTCATACACATTAGCTTTTATACTCCATATGAAACCCCATATTTTTTGTTTCATTTTATTAAGAAGTTGCAAATTTCATTGAATGGTTTTTATTTGAAGTGTCAGATAGGTGAACCAGTTTCCAACCATTTAATCTAAGACTTGGTTCTATCAAGAGTTTAGAGAATTTATTGGAGGATGGATAGGAAAGTAGCAAATGCTGATCTCTTTGAAAGCACACTTTGAGATTTCCTTCCAAAATACTAGTACTCACGAGAAACCCACTTGAAGACATGATATGCATACCAGCCAGACCCCTAATGCCCTGTCAGACATAACTGATTAGCATCCACCTTTCTTGAGGCATGTGATCTGTTACCAAAAACAGGAAGTGGCTGGCCTACAGTGTTATCAGAGCTATACTAAGGGGCACTGGACATCCTGGTACTTAGAAAAGGTACAGTGCTATAGCAGGGACAGAGAGTTCCTCGAAATGCTGGAACCTGAGCTTACCTTTAAGATCTTCAGGAAGTAGTTAGAAAGGAAAGGAGATCAAAATTTCCAACAGACTTGAGTCATGTCAGCTTAGTTAAGGAGCCACAAATAAGCTTGCTGGCTAAACACACAGGGCAGTTGTTGGAGACTGCAGAAGCTGGAAACACGAGTGACCCATCAGAATGAGAGGCATCAGGGGGGAGGCATTATGTGTTTGGCTCTAGATAAGCTACTTAATTCTTTGAACTTTGGAGACATGGTTTGTAATACGAAGGCAAGCCAGTGTCCGCCCCAAATGGTAACTATTGAGTTCAAATGAGATAACTGAGTAAAATTCTTTGTAAAGGTGAGGTTATAAGAGTTGATGGATGATTATGGTGGTGAAGTGGTGATAGGTAATTATAGAACTAGAACCCCAATCTCTGGGGATGAGGAAAATAAAAATTACAAGTCCGCGTCAACTCCCAGCTAACTGGGTTTCCTATTTGATCAGTTCTATCTGGTGAGTTTAGGGAAAGCCACATGGCTTGACCCACATGGATCCCTGGAAAGTCTCTTCAGGCACCGAGGCATATCCGACTGTCAAAGCAACAGTTCTGACTCCCAATGTCATACTTGAGATTGTATTCCATGTCACAAATATTTAAGCAAGGGTGTGAGGGCAAGTTGCCAAGTAGCACAATACAAAACAAATGTCTCATTGTGTTTGTTGCCGCACAGTATGTGGTTTTGTGAGATTCCAAAAACCATCCTGTGACGTTAATTTGTAACCACAGTGATTCCGTGCGTGTGTGTGTGTGTGTGTGTGTGTGTGTGTGTGTGTGTTACATGCTCTAAAATCCTGAGAAAGGGCTGCAAAAGAAATGTTCAGAAATGTTCTAAATGGGTTTAGAAAACTTGTGAACCCTATCTGAACTTTTATTAGATTCTCCCACACTCACCCGTTTGACATCAGTACAAGGAAAGCATTATTTATAACAGCATGTGTGAAATCCCAGAAGGGATTCTTGAAAGAATTAAAGTGAAAAATCTGTCCAAGCATAAAATAAATGATCAGATGGGAAAACATGTAAATCAAAATTTAAAACCTTGTTTTTTCTCCTTTAAAGGAAACAGGAGCTTTTTATTTGGCCATTAGCAATACAGGACCGAAAACCTGATAGAGTAGGTGCTGGAGTCCCAAGAGCCCCAAAGCACTTGTCATTGGGTGAGGAGTATGGGAGGATGTATGTGTTGACTCTCCTTAATGTCTCAAGAATGGCTGCTTCCCATTTTAAGGAAATCAGACAGTAAAATTACAGAGAAGGAAGAAACATCTTGAAAGTATTTAGTGCATTGAAATTTATATTGTCTGCTTAGGTATTAATCTCACGATAACCCTAGAAGTTATTCATTGTTACCCACATTTTATATTTGGAGAAATCAGGGCACAGAGAGGTTTGGCAGCTAGTCAAGGTTACCTAACCAGGAAATGGCACACTGGAGTGTGCCCTGTACCCCAGCATTTCTAATGTCATGATTTCAGTGTTGTCCACTGCATTGCAGCTGGGGATCCACAAGGAATATGGTAAGTCTGGTATCTTGCTAGATTAATGGACCCCAGTGTGTGTTTTTCAGCTGTCTGGTTCTAGGAGATATATGTAAATGGTTCTCTATCTCTCTACTTCTTCCCTGCGAACACACCTTCAAACTAGTTAACCACCAGCATCCTTTCTGGTCGGTCAGTGCCTGTGTCATACAGGTTGTGTTTTGACTATCAATCCTGATGGTGAGTAGTGCATGTCCAGGCAGTTTCATGAGGGAAATCTGTGCTCATTGAACAGTGACTACCTATCACTGTAGGGGTAAGAAGCAAGTGAGAAAATCGAAAGTTGAGGAGGGCAACCAGCCTTTACTGAGTGTAGGAGTTTTTGGTGTATTCAAAGCTGAATAGTAAGGATATGGGAACACCCTAACCCAGAATCAGCAAGTTAAATTCCTACTTGTTGGATTTGGAGTCATTGCACACAAAAAAACAACAACAATAACACCCTCCTCCTTTCACATTTGTGCTTTCTTTGGTGCCAAGAGCACTATTTGAAATCACCAAGCAAATTAGACATCTCTGACCCTCTCAGCTCCTTGGGCTCTGGAGTTGAGCAGCATTTTTCAGGCACTGTTAGTCCATTTCCTTCCTTTAATGAGTCAGAAATGGATATTGAGAATGATAATTTGGCAGAAACTCTATGTGGCATTAGTCTTAGAACCCAGGGGCTGAGAGTTGTCAGTGAGGTCTGATTCAGTTGTCTGTAAGCCCACTTGCTGCCCCAGGGTCAGGCATAGCATTTGGGCTGGTTATGCTGGGGTTTACCAGCATGAAAAGTAGGACCTACCACCCATAGGGCCACTGTCTAGAAATCTTATCATAGCTTTAAAATGAGACAGCCCTAATGGGCTACAAATATGAAAATGGATTACTTCACTTTTCTCCAGGAAGTAGGAAATCATGAATGAGTCTCCTTTGTCAGACAATGTTCTCTTTGCCTGTGCTAATGCTTTTGCCATCTAATGCCTCACCCTCCATGTTTTTACTAAAAATGAGCTTTTCAAAACCATAGTTACTTATTTATTTTTGTAAATAAGCTCAGTTGCAGTGCCTTGTCATAGAGAAAAGTCCTGATCTTGGAGTCCAAATACCTGACTTCTTTGTGTCTATCGCAACCTGAATCTCAGTTGCCTCATCTGTAAAATGGGAATAATTTCTGCCTTGTTCATTGCTGGGTTGTGGGGAAGTTGTTTAAGGAAGCACTGTGCACTGTCCTAACATCTTAGATTGGAAGGAAGCTCTGGCCTTGCTAAGGAAGTAGAGTTACTTGGTGGGTCATTTTTGAATGAAGAGCTCCATACTTGTTATCCTCATCAAAGTTATCTTGTTGATTAGAAGGTTGAGTCATCCTCAAACCAGGATATACATGTGTGTGTGTTTATCCAAATAAACACCCAACTGTCATCTCTGCTCCTAGTTAGTTCTGAGAGACAATTGCAAATAATATGAAAAAATTTTGTTGACCATTCTTTGCCCTCTGACTCTGGTGATTGGGATTATAAATAAATCTTATTTTCCTTATGTGTTTATAATCAATTAAAATCAATAAATTCAAGCACCTTTTCCTCTGATAATGGGAATGTTGTGTGGAGATGACTCATGCCTCCTTGTTCACCCCTTTCCCCCCAGGTTGGTGGCCATACGATGCTGCCCATCCGCTGGATGCCTCCAGAGAGCATCATGTACAGGAAGTTCACCACAGAAAGTGACGTCTGGAGCCTGGGGGTGGTGTTGTGGGAGATCTTCACATATGGAAAGCAGCCCTGGTACCAGCTGTCCAACAACGAGGTGCGCAGTGGGCTGGGTGAGACCCTCCGGAGGGGCTAACACTGAGAGGCGCCCCTTGACCAAAAGTTAGGACACAGGACAAGGACTTATGTGGCTTTGTTGGGTGCAGCACCTCCCAAATGGCTTGCTGTATGGCTGAAGGTCATGGCTGAAGTATAGTCACTCTGGAAACATAAGAAAATCACAGTGTTTACTGACATATTTGGCATCCTCTGTGACGAAGAATCGCTATGTGCTGCTCACCTAGCAAATTAATAGCAGATGTGACATTCCAGCACCCTGAGAGTCCAGTTAGCTTTTGTATATTATTCCAGGAAGGTATCAAGGTTCTTTCCTTTTTGCACATTTCACTAGACTATGCACTTCTAGTGAAAACCCAAGCATTCTGTTTCCCTATTCTAATCCTTTTGCAAATATGCCTATATTTGAGGCATAGCTTTTTGGTTAGGCTCCTAACATCTTCAGGCTCAAGTCTGTCTTTTACCCAAATTTGTTATCCAAAATGACCACTCATTTCTACAGCCTGGGGATCTCTCATCAGTCAGCACCCTGACATGAAAGTGGCCTAGGTTCCATATCAGGCCAGTAAAACTGGAATTCTAGGATGAGGTTTGGGATCATTCCATATAGATAAATCATTTCTCCACCAGTTTGGTGAAATCGATGTGCTTGAAAAATGGATGTGATCCAATTAAACACAATATACTAATCTATAATAATTGCTCTCTTCTTTCTGAAAAGAAGTAACATTGAATGGGTTTCTTTAAAGCAGCCCTCTCTTTGCACTGACATTTATTTCACCTGTATTATTTCCCCTATATTGTTTCTCTTCTGATCCTATCTTTGCTCTCTGTCCAGGTGATAGAATGCATCACTCAGGGCCGAGTCTTGCAGAGACCTCGAACATGCCCACAGGAGGTCTACGAGTTGATGCTGGGGTGCTGGCAGCGAGAACCCCACATGAGGAAGAACATCAAGGGCATCCACACCCTCCTTCAGAACTTGGCCAAGGCATCTCCTGTCTATCTGGATATTCTAGGCTAGGGCTCTTTCCCCCAGACCGATCCTTCCCAAAGCACCTCCTCAGATGGGCTGAGAGGATGAACGTCTTTTCACTGCTGCTGGATGCCATCAATCTGCTGTTCTCTACTCTGACAGTATTAACAACAAAGACACTACGAAGCTTTCAGAGGGAAGCAATGTGTACTTCTCCATCGGTAGACACAGTATGGACTTCTTTTTGGCATTATATCTTTCTCTCTTTCCATCTCCCTTGGTTTGTTCCCTAGTTTTTGTTTTGTATTGACTTTTTTTGTCTTCCCTGCTTCAGAGTCCTACCTTTCTTTTCTAATCGATCTGGCTTCTGCATTACTCTTAACTCTGCATAGACAAAGGCCTTAACAAACCTAATTTGTTATATCAGCAGACACTCCAGTTTGCCCACCACAACTAACAATGCCTTGTTGTATTCCTGCCTTTGATGTGGATGAAAAAAAGGGAAAACAAATTTTGACTTAAACTTTGTCATTTCTGCTGTACAGACATCGAGAGTTTCTATGGATTCACTTCTATTTATTTATTATTATTACATTTCTTATTGTTTTTGGATGGCTTAAGCCCGTGTGTGAAAAAGGAAAACTTGTGTTCAATCTGGAAAGCCCTTTACGTATGGGAGACTGAAACCAGAGAGAGAGAAGATTTTATTATGAACCGCAATATGGAAGGAACAAAGACAACCATTGGGATCCGTCCCTACTTAGGAAAAACCCAGCGGCTGTTAGCTGGGAGGAATGTATTCGGCACCTTCCTTTGAGGACCTTTCTGAGGAGTGAAAAGACTGTTGAACTCTGTGACATGGACTACCCATTCCCATCAGCAGAAACTCTAGAGTGTAGTAGAGAGAAAAGATGGCTCCGTGAGAGAGAAGATGGTGCCTCCCACACTCAGACATCCTTGTCTTTGTAGGTCACAGTAATAGCACGGGCTTGTTTCTCCAAATGTTATCAAATGACCCTTTGTCAAGTTCTGTTGAAAATAGGTGGACTCTTGTCCAGAGCTCATTTCAGGGTGGGGTAGAAAAGCCAAGGACTTGAAAAGATAAGAAGAGCTCTACATTCGGAGGCAAGCTTCTCTTATATCAAACTTTTCAGACAGCACTTCCCTCCATCCCCTACCCGCCACCTGCCTGTCCTTTTAACTGTGCAAGCAAAATTGTGCATGGTCTTCGTCGATTACTACCTTGTATGCAGAAACTACTGCTCCAGACGTCGTGCCCCTGCCATGTAGAGCAGATTCATAAAAGGTGTAACTTACATAATGAGGGGAAGCTAATGGAACTCATTAGCTGGGTATAAATGTCTCTGGGCCGTAGGGTGGTGATGGGTTTCAACAAATACGGACCCTGAAACCCGGATGTCCTCATGCACGTTGAACCCACTGTGAGACTGTGGGACCGTGGGAAGGGCTAAGTCAGTCCCCGAGAGAAAGGCCACCTCATCTCCGGGCACGTTGTATGCATTGGTGTTCAGTGTATGCAGGCCAGTCCTCGCTGGGGCTCCGGTTGGGAGAGTGGTTTCATTCCAAGTGTACTCCACTGTCAGTATGCTGTTTTGTTTCCTTCACTCCATTTAAAGAAGTAAAATAAAAAATTAGGCACAGCATGCCAACGGGAGGTTATGCCCAGACCAAGCTTTGGAGCTGTGCTTCTGGGCACCATCACAGGTTTTGTGAAATGAGGTTGTAAATTTAAATAGAAATTTACAGTTATTTGGGTGATCAGTTACACCAAGGAAGAACAATATTTCTGTTCCTCAAGAAAACTTGATACCCTCTGTGAGGGGAATTTTGCTAACTTGTCATCTTTATAACACGAGCCAGATTGAAAGGGAGTGATTTTAATTCATCTTAAGTCATTTTATTTCATATTTGTTTCTGAAGGTGCAATTGCTCTGTTTAGGTTTTGCTTGTGCCCTTAATTACTGGAACACCCTTATTTTTCATTATAGGGTTTGAAAAAGCCAGCCTAAAAAAAAAAAAAAAAAGTCAATTCACAGAGAACAAAAGGAAATCCATTAGCATCTGCAGTCAAGTGAAGGGGGTCGGACAAGACAAATCTTACAGTCTCTTCAAGCTCTGCGCTGGCCTAAAGATCGTGGAGTTGAGATGTTTTTTCTCTTTGTCAGTGAAAAAAAACCCACCAGAATACACATAATAATATAATGAAAGCCATATCTCCATGATATATACCTGCACGTATATATCCTATTAAGGACCCATGGTACTGTTAAAACACTGTGGCACTCTGTGAAGCAGTAAAAGGGGCAGATTTGTACAAAACTTTTCTAGATTCCATCAGCGGTGACCTGAAAACCTGCACAGGTTTGCCATTCTGCGGGATTGGCCAGCTGCTCTGGGAGGAGAAGCTGCAACTTATTTGTCTTATTTTAATGGAGAGCAAAGAGGCAATGCTCTAAAGGATCAAATTCAAGGAAGGCTGTGCAGTTTTAGAGCAAGGATTTGTTTAAGGCACATGAGAAGATGGGAGCATCCCATTCCATTCCAGTGTTGTTTTCCTCTGAGGAATAAAAGCAAAAAAAGCAAAAACAAATACACACCTCTCCTTACCTTTTGACAAGTCCCTCAAGGTCTTGAAATGAAAGGTTCTATGCAAGTGCAAAGCTCTGTAGTTATTTATATGCTTCTTGTTTTTCCTTCTGTTGTCTCAAGAGTATGTACTGATTTCAGCAACGTCTTGCATTGAAAGAATACCAGATTGCTTTAAAAGTAGCTGAATGAAGCACAGAATATCTTCAGGTGTTCCACACTGGTCCCCCACAATCCCCTCTTCTCATGCTCTTCTCACTTTTAGAAAAGGAGCAATCTCACTCTAAAACGTAGCCTGCCATCAAATTCATTAAAAGCTGCAACAAGAATAGTGTCAGACCTAATTCTCTAGCCCAAACTCTGACAGTCATTCCCATTAATAAATTGTTTCCTAGTTTTCTAAACGGTTTTCACATATGTTAGCAAACTAGTCCCATTTTTTTTATAGGTGAGGAAATTAAGACTCGGGGAAGTTCAATGGCATGCTAGAAATCTGCAGGCTAGCTTCTGACACCACTGGGACTGAGTCTAAATGTTCTGACTCTAAAGTTCATGATTCAGTCCACCAGAGACTCCAATCCAGGAAAGAAAGAACACTAACAAATTCATGAAGCAGGATATGAAGTTAGAAGAACAAAATGAAACACATGAGATGACAAGCAGCTGAGATAAAGTGGTATATAATCATGCTCATAGTTTCAGCTAAATCCTTGTACACTGAACCAATGTCATAATCAGGCTTATTTAGAAAATATTTTGAACTATGCTATAAAGGATTATATCAGAATTCATATTATGCATATGTGTTTACATCAGCGCTACCTGTGGTATGTTTATGTATTTATATGTGTGTTATAAATACTTGATTTATACATAGACAAGCACGCAAACATAGTGTGTTTGTGTGCTTATGTATAAATGTATAGGCACACAGTAATAGAGATAATTATAAGTAGGGTGCAGTATGAATAATTTGCTTAAAATCTGCTACATAACCAAAACTCTTTAACGTCGTGTTGCTGTTAGTGCTTCCATTCTCCATGTGGATAGGACTACACCACACTTCTCAACTCTGTGCAGTACTTCACGGGAGGAAAGCCTGGTTAAGACAATGTGCTTCCCAAAACAACTGACTCAAAGCCATCCCACCACACCGAGTCCTTTTTCTGGCTCCATGCAAAGAAAAAAGCGAACTGAGCTAGATTTCCTTCTGTAAAGGTCCAAGAAAGGAAAATGGATTTTTTCTCATCTTTTTTGCTCCTTTGTGTTAGCTCATCTTGTCCCACTATGACCCCTTTATTTCTTGTGTTCAGAGTTCAGACATTCCAGAGAGAGTGGAAATGTTGGGAGCCCAGTGCTTCAAAGGCCAATGGGGAGAAGTCCAAGACCCCACACTGAGGTGAGCAACTCTGAGGAATTCCCACATCCAGGTGGGAGCACAAGCAACAACAAGGCACAAGTCTGTCCTTGGCAAAGAACCATGAGGAAAGGAGCTCCTGGTCAGAAGTAGGCTATTTTTTTTTACCCTTTCCTTTTGCAAAATGGACCTTCTATAATGCCAACAGCATTAAATTATGTGTCTAATTAGATAAATGACTGCATATACACACCCTCAGTTCTCTCTCTCTCTCTCTCTCTCCCTCTCTCTCTCTCTCTCTCTTTCTTCCCTTTCAATGGAGGACTTTTATCTCCAATGTTTGACCTTTGATTTGGCCCTCCATCACTGTTTCAGAAAATTTCACTAGAGGGATGGCTGGTGATTTAACTCCTCAGATGGCTAAGTGAGCAGTTAAAGCAGTTTCTTTACGATGCGTCATTGTGGAATGCAGAGACTCCCAGGTTGTGATAGCAAATGTTATTCTAGAGAATTAGAGGTGGGCGGTATTTGTAGTTAAATATGACAGTACATGAAGGGTTGTTGTCAAGGCTGGAATGAATCACTGCTTCTCGAGTCAAAGGTTATTCAATATCTTTAGGTTCTGATGCTTCCCCTTTCTCTTCTTATTTATTTATTTATTTATTTATTTATTTATTTATCTATCTATCTATTTATTTTGCTCCATTTATCACAAACACAAAGCAAAGCAAAAAATATATATATGTATATGTATATGTGTTGCAGGCAAAACACTGTGAATTTCACATCAACAACCAAGCAACTATTTTGCCATCTTACCATACGTCTCAGGAGACGAAATGGGAAAACATGGGATGTCATTTTTTTAGTCTATGCATTCTAGGCCAGGTCTGCGTTTGTTTTATTCCTTTGGTCTGTGCATTCATAAAAATGATCCCAAGTGAAGGCTGGCTGACTGTTGAACATACTGGAGCAAGCATAATAAAAGCTGCTAATAGTCACGGTTGAACTGGAAAATGAAAATTGGAGAACATAAAATGAAATGTAACAGCCTACATCTTGCAGCTTGTATATCTTACTATTGCTTTAAAAATGTATAAAACTGCTGGAAATGTTTTAAATACAAGGTCTTTGAATTAAATGGGGACTTTAAATATGTAATCTCTTGACAAATGACCAAATTATGGTAAAATATTGCTCCCCGCCTTCATTGATCATTACCTGTCAGTTACAAATCTGCCTAGAGATGTGGACACTCTCTGCATTTGCTTCTGTACATGGAGAGATGTTTGTATATATCCGGGCCATACACACACACACACACACACACACACACACACACATACACATTTCAATATCTCTCTGAAGATATATTGCCCCTTAAATTGTGACCTGGTATTTGGAACTCTTTATTTGCTTTATTTTCTTTTTAATGTGACGTCTCTGTGCTAATTATTACTGGTTCCTGTTTTGCAATCTGTTTTGAGGTCCATTGCTTTACTAAGACCCACTGCATCTTGGCTGATTTCAAAGTGACACCAGAATATCAATGTTTAAAAATAAAAAGTTTTGTTTGTAAATCATGTGACCACCTTCTCTCAACCTGACATGGAAAGTCTCTTGTACTACAGTGTATTTAATAAAAATGATGTCTTAACAATAAATAACATCCTCCAAAAGAGAGACTAAAAATGACATGATTACTTTAAAAATGTATAGAATTTTCATAAGGCATGGTGTGCCCTTTTCCTGTCTGTCTGTCTGCCTATATTTTAGATATGATTACTGTAGATGCCTGCAGTGTTCATTAGTGGACGGTAAAGAGAGTAAGTAGTCTTCAGCACCAATTCCCTAAGCCCTCCCTAACCTGACACTTTCAACTTATATCTTAAATAACTGACCACATGTGTCCAGTTGGTATTTGAAATGTGGTCAGTGTCACTAAATAACTGAATTTTAAATTTTATTTAATTTCAATTTAAGTAGCCGTATGTGGCTCATGGCTACCATGTTATACAGCACGGAGTGAGAAGATGGAATCATCATCATTTCTAAGAGCTCAGACTTGAGAAACCCACCAAGGGATTTAAAGTCAATTGCCGCGCAGACAATATAACAACCTCCCTATGGATGGCTATAACTGTTTTTCCTATGATAGATACGGATTTTTAGATACCAACCCAAGTGTATAAAATGCCACTTTATTCATTTTCTTTAAATCATGCTGTTTAAGTCTACATCCTTCATCGATAAAATTGATCTCAACAATTTATGGGTGTGCCTCTTTCTTAGAGTAACCGAAGAATCCCAAGTCTCATTGATACCCAGAAAATACGGGTTTCCGATTTACTGTTCAAGCCTTCTTTCCGGATTTGAGCTGAGGGTTCTCTTCACATGGTCTTATTTTTCTGGCAAGATAAATATTAGAGCAGTTCTTCTAAGCTTTTCATGTGTATCAGAATCACTTGGGGAACTTTGAAAAATGTAGAAGCCAAAGCTGTAGCCTGAAAGAATTTGTTTCTATTAGTCTGAGGTGGGACAATGCATAGGCATTTGTGGGGGGGGGGGGGAGTTATCTAGGTATTTTTAATGCACAGCTGGGGTAGAGAAATATTGTTCTAGGGACCTTAAGTCTTGGCCCCAGAGTTTCAATCACCCAAATAGAATTACCTGGTTCTAGACCTAGGACTTGACTCAGCAGAGAATGGGCCAGACAGAGAAGGGCCTAGAACTTTAGTACAAGAATGAGAGATAGAGCACTAGATAGTTTTGAAGAGCAGATCATCAGTATCCAAGGAGTTCAAAAGTGAACTACATGTTCTCACAGAAAATGTTTCCTACAAAGAAAGCTCCATGGAAACCGATTATGGCCCAGTGGTTAAGGCAATCAATCAAGCAGTCCCCATCAAATTAAAAGGCTGGGACTTTAACTCCCCATTATGCCAGAGCAGCTGCAGATTCTCTAAGCATAAGTTCTGATAAGGATCATCCTGCTGCTAAATTGCTATAACATAGAGAGCAACCACAAAGCTTGGACCCAGCCTGTGACCATGAAAACTGAGCTGGCAGGATACACTGGAGTTAAAGTCCTGCCATGCCCTAGATCATTGAAGGGGAGGGGCCAGGACTTACTTAATCATGTAATGAAAAGCCCCCAAACCCCAAAGTCAGGATCCCTCTTGTCTAAATTCAGTCCTACCAGATTGCTATGCGCAATTCCAGAGAGTGATGGGCAACTGAACTAGGAACACACATACCAGTTACTGATTCTGTCACCATGAGTCTTACCCCAAATCATGATGTTCCAACAGGTCTGCTATATATACTAGCTAGCCATTTGCATGTGTTTGCATGACAATATTGAAATTTTTATTTATTAACTAGAAGCCCGGTGCATGGACTCATGCACCAGTGGGGTCCCTCGGCCTGGCCTGTGGGGATCGAATCAAAACTGCTTCCTGACATCCCCTGAGAGGTCCTGGAGTTCAAGAGGGAGGCTCTCGGATGATGCACCCTGGAATTGGGCTTCCTCCTCTCTGGTTCTGGGTGCATCACCAGTGAACCACAGCTGCCAAGTCAACCACAGCTCGGCAGTTCCTGCATTGAGCATCTGCCCCCTGGTAGTCATTGCGCATTATAGCTACTGGTTGGACGGTCGGACAGTCAGACAGTTGCTTAGGCTTTTATATATATATATATTTTTTTGTTGTTGTTGGCCATTTCCTACAAATAGTATGTAAGTTTTATACAAGCATAGATTTTAGTGTCTTTGTTTCCTTAAGATAACTCCTGTCATGACACATAGGTGGTACTCAAACATTTTTGAATGAGTGAGTGAGTGAATGAAAGATGGATGGGTGTTAAGGAGCTTAAGAGGTCAAGAAATTAGGCAGGTAGTTATGGTATACTGATGCTTAGAAACCAGAGGTATAACCATAGACAAGTCATTTTAACTCTCCCAAGCCTTAGATTACTTATTTCTAAACTATCTAATACTAGAGGCCCGGTGCATAAAGATCCATGCACTGGAAGGGGGATCCCTCAGCCCAGCCTGCCCGCTCTTACAGTCTAGGAGCCCTCAAGGGCGGGAGGTGACCTAGTGATCAGGGAAAGGCAACGCCCCATCACACCTCTGCTGCTGCCATTGCCGGCAGCATAAGCCTTGGCCGGCCTTGGTTAACTGAGCCTTGGGTGGCCCTGGGTGGCTGGGCAGCTGCCATCCAAAGCTTGCCTGCACCTCGGGCCGGCCCTGGGTGGCTGGGGGAATGAGGGGACAGGGAGACTGCAGAGGCAGGCGACCTGGTGGGACTGAGGGGACTGGGTGCCACCATCTTGTGGCTGTGGGCACCACCATCTTTGAGGGCGGGGCAGTCAATTAGCATATTCCCTCCTTATTGACTGTGGGCACCACCATCTTTGCGACAGTGTGAGGGTCAATTAGCATATTCCCTCTTTATTAGATAGGGTAGGCTTCTTCTCCAGGTTCAGCATAACTAATTCATGCCTTAAAACCATAAATTATTAGTATAAATGACTTCAAATATTCTCAAATGAAAGGAGAGTTGGTTTCCTTCCTGACTTAGTTTAGGAACCTCAGAAGAAATAAGGTTACAATGACTGAAAATAATAATGACTATGTTTTAATTTTCAAATGGACAACTGAGTTACCATGGTGGTAAAAAGAATCTATATCTTCAGAAATATCAAGAGTCCCTTGGAGAGGACTTCCCTCTATGCTTGCTGGAAATTACACCAAATGAAAAAGGATAAAAATAAATCTGTAGTATCAGCATCTTTTGGGTGATGGTTATTTTGTTCAATTGGATCTAGCCAGGGAACTTTTCTATAGTGGACTTTCAGAAAGCACTTTCCAAAGTTATTAGTACCTTCTCAGTTCTAGGATAGAATGTTTTGGAGACAAATAGTGGCCTTCCTGGCTTTGGGGTAAAGGGGTGAATATGGATAGAATGGCTCTACTAGCTCTCTTTGCTCACCTACTGCATCACAGATTCACAGGGTTGATGGGGCCATAGAGGGCAGTCCTGTGCACATCCTTGTCAAGAGTCAAGCACTAGTGAGAGTGAATTTATTTGAACATCTCCCCCTGACCCCCAATCCCCTAGTCCCAGTCCATTTGCCTTTTACAAAGCTTCTTTAGCAAGCACTTCCTGGTGCTGAACCAATGAATGCCTCTCATGGCTTAAATCTTCTGGGAGTGCACAGAAAAACTCTTATTCATTATGACTTGGCATCCATTTATGAATTCCTTGTGGTCTTCCTCCCACATCCATCCCTCTACAGAAAACTCTGGGTGCTTGCCAAGTACCCAGGAGGAAGGGCAAGGAACCTAGTTCTGTCTGGTGAAGCTAGTGCCCAGTCCACAATTCCCTGGTTACTCTTTAGTTGCATCAGCCTACCTGTTCTTCAGGATGCTACTCATTCTTAGCACAGGAGAAAGTAACGTTTTTAAGGGATCAGGGAGATTAAAAGTGAGGTGTGTCTCCTCTTCTCCAGGAAAAATAATTTATCAGTGTTGTCAAGACAATTAAGAGAGCTTCCCACTACTCTCATATCTCAGGACCATCCAAAATCTCCTTGGGTGTTGTTAAAAACAAGGAAGAGGAGGGATTTTGGGCTTTCCACAGGATAGTAAGCTTTGCCATCTCTGATGAGAGAGAAAAAACAAGGTAAAAGGCATTGCTTATTTGTCTACTCAGCCAAGAGTGGGGGTGTCTGCTAACCTAAAGATAGCCTTAATTTTATTTATTTTTCCTAAGGAACATCTGCTTGTACAATGATTAGGCACTGGCATTCATTAACACAGGAAGTAAAGTGTCTGAGGTTTGTGTCACTGGGAGTATTCGAGAACAAAATAAGACAGATACTTGTGGGAGTGATTTCAGAGCATTTTTCCCACTTTGCAAAGGTTCAGCCTAGGAGAATGTCTAATATTCACTGTGGTCACTGAGAGTTCTGTTAGCTGTAGTAGTCAGGAGGTCATTCTCCCTGTGAACTGGGGGACAGGATGGACGATGGATGACATTGACCATGTGTCCATGGCATGTGAATGAAGGTCTAACGAGGGCCTAGTGGCAGCAGCATCTCAGATGTTTGCTGAATAAATGAATAAATTTCTCAGACACGCAGTGCAAAGAATACAGAACATTCTGTGCGCCCTTCCTGTATTCCAAAGTGCATTTAAATTTATTATGGCATTTTTTTCTTCCTAACTTTCCTATGAGGACTAGAGCACAGGCTCCCCTTATCCCATTTTACAGATAAGGGTCTGAGTTAAGGAGAGAGTCAGAACTAGAAGACAAGTTTCCTAATTCTTAGAACACAATCATCTGGCCAGTGACTTTAAGGAAAACTCCCCAGATTCTTAGTTCTCATTTATAAGATCAGAATATAGTGCCAATATAGCTTTACTCCTTGCCTCCTTCCACCCTCCTTCCTTGGTTTAAAAAAAAAAAAAGCAAAAGTGATGCTATTAAAATTTTGATTTTTTAACATGTTAAGTATTACATGAAAAGTGTGATAAAGAGGTAAATAATAAAATTTAAAAGTCAGTTTTTGCCCTTACAAATCTACTCTTCAATACTTAATTGAATAGTCATTTGAAAAAATGCAAAATGCAGGAACCAATTGGATTTTCCCCATTAATTAAAGAAGAGAATTGAACAACTCCATAGAGACACGATATGACATTGTTCCTTGACTAGGAGGAGAAGGTGGGAGTATATGTCACACTCTAATAAAGTTGGAGATTTGGAGCATGCCTTGGGGATGCTCAGCTTATCAGGTTACAGATGAAGAAACTGAGGCACAGAAAAGTCATAAAGAGTCAAGCTAGAGGCAGTGCTCACCCTTACACCCGGGTTTCTTAATTTCCAGAGATACTACAGCTGCAGGACTTAATGTTCTATTTTATTGACTCCCTGTAACTGAAGCAAACATTTTGATCATAATGACCCACAGTGACACGTGTGTGTGTGTGTGTGTGTGTGTGTGTGGACATACACAACAGGGCATATGTGCATGTATGCATGTGGGTGTGTGTCCACAGCATGCCTTATTTGTTCCTTCATCCTTCCTTCCCCCACAAAACAGACACCTATAATCAAGCACTATAAACAGCATGCATTTACATTTTAAGTACCTACAAAATAAAATTAAAATGTTTCTCCTAGCCTTGCTGTGTCTCAATAGTAAGAATGAAAAACCAAACCAACATCGCTCCCTAAATTTTAGTTATCTCCCATTCCCAGATTTCACTGAGAAGCTCAGTCCCCAGGAACAGGGTTGGGAAAACTGTATAACAGCTCCCCGTTTCCATCCCACATGCGAGCCCCCCACCTTCCAGCTCCAATCTTGGCTCTTGGAACCCGCTGCCCTCTTGGGACACAGTCCGCCCTCCACCATCCTCCAGCATCCCTCTCACGTCTTTTTAAAGAGATATTTTGGGAAGCAGCACACGCACATCCAGAGACCAATTACTCAATCTCCTAGCAAGTATGGAGATGATGGAAGTATAGCCCTTCGGTCTCCTAGCAACAGCGAGGGGGAGGCTGGAAAGCAAGCTGGTTGCCCAGCACCACCCTGCGTAGAAGGCATTTGCGTATTTCGCATTTCGCTTTTGTTTCTTTTGATGGCCATTTCTAAAACCGGCTCTCAGTTCTTGGGGGAGTTTAGGCACTTAAGTTATTCTTTTAAAAGATCTCTGCTGACATCCACAGGTCCTAAAATTAACATCTCAAGCTTTCACAGACCGGAAGTGTTCTAAAAATACAGAGCCTCAACTTGGTCTTCCTCCCTTGTTTGTTAGGAATGTGTCCAGTCCCCTACTTCCTCCATGCCCTCTCTTACCTTTACACATATTCGCCCCAGATGTGGACATTCAAGCACTTTTTTTTTCTTTTTTCCAAATTTTGAACTCTGCTCTCCAGAAAAATAAAAAGATTACAAGTCACTGGGCATCTCATTCAGCTTTCTTTTTAACCTAAAAAAGACTCTAGCTGGAGCAGATTTCCATACCTGTTGTCTCAACACCTCCATGATCTTCAACTCTGCTCCACTAGCCCCACAGAAAATGTGTCACTGACAAAGGAAATATTTGTTTAACTTGAGTAAGAGTTGATTAAATGAGGGAGGAAAGTATGAACTAGCATGATAGCTGACCCCCTTGAGTGGAAATACCCAGGGTCACAAGGGAGAAGGCTGTTGAGTGACAAAGCAGTTATTTGTATTGCTTATGGGAGTGGGATATTTGGGGGGAAGAGAAAGAGAGGTAGGATCAGAGAGAGAGAGATGTGGGATTTCCATTATTAATAAAAGAAAACTGAAAGGATGGGAGAGTTGAGGAGAGCTGGGACTGTTCTAAATCCAAGACCCACATCTGTTATTTCTGACCCAGCGGCCTCTCAACTTTGGAAGCCCTCAGAGGGTCAAGGCTTCTGGCAAGGCTTGAGAATAAGGGAGGGCCAATAGGAATGCCAAGGACTGAAATAATTTTTTTGAGGAATTGCCAAAGACCAGGAGGTGGGACACAGGGTGCTTTGTTGCAGGAGCACTGATTGAAAGAACAGGACGAGGCACTAAGCCTGCCCTTCCGTACTAAGTTTACCTCTTAAATATTGGGTATAGAAAATGATGGCTAAGATGAGGAGCTGGGATTCTTAGATAATCTTCCAAATTTTATGTCAGCCAAGTAAGATGCTGTTTCTCTAATAAACAGAGAAGTCTCTCCATTTTTTCTCCTCTTTCTGTCTATGCCCTGGTTCACTCTTCTTTATGTCAGGAATTTTGCACAGATAATTCCGTTTCCATCAGCCTCCCCCTCTAGGGTCCATAGCTAACCATGTGTTTACCAGGACCTTTTTTTTCTAGTCCTTCTGAGCAAGTTCCAGAAATCGTGACCACCTCACTGGAATTCAAAGCTGAGCAATTTAGCTCTAAAACTCTACGTAGAAAAGGAGAAGAGAGACAATTCTCATGATGTCTCTGAGTCCCAGGACAACATCTACGGAGAGACCCATAGCCACCCAGGGGCACATGAGCTCCTTTGCATTCCTGGGCCTGACTCAGTAGCTAAACTGAGCCTGGGCTGAAAAGCTGAGGGATTGTGAGAAGGGGAAGAATGGTCAGAGGAGAGATGAAGAAAGTAGAACAGGACCTGGTCACTGCTGTGTTTATCAGTTATGCCCTAGAAGTGAGAAATTGGGCAGAAGTAACAAGACTTCAGGAAAAGGAGTTTTACCTTCAGTTGCCCTCAGACCTTATAGGTATGGACTATAGAAAGTCAACCTAGCTTAGTTTCCTGCTCCCTGCAGGATCACTGGAATCTGCTGGTTCCACAGAGAAGGATGAATCCATCAGGACCTTCCCCTGGCTCCCCTAGCACCAGCTTCAAGAAGAATGAACTTAGAGATCCTGGGCCCTCAAAGGGCATCCACATGTGTAAGTGTGAAACAGAATAGCAGTTCATGGAAGCCCCTCTGATAGTTAAGGGCAGGGCCAGAGGCCATATCTCAGGACTGTGGACTCAAGGCCAGTCCTCTATTTAGAGTCTAAAGCCACGCTGGCTCTTTGATGACTGACCACCAGCTTGAGCTTTCTGCCTAAAGCTATGATCCTGACTCACAGGTGAAAATGGAACAAGAAGCAGGGCCACAGTTTCTGACAAGGGAGCTATGAGACTGTGAAATGACTTTCTTCCACCATTTTGTGTGGGATCGGTCGATGTTCAGTAAATCCCATGAGCTGCCTCTCAGGAATTCCCAACTTTATGGACAAATACACGCAGAGCAAAGCACAATTCTCCAAATTGTTATTTCTGAGCCTGCTGAGGTTGATTCTTTATTTCATCACTTAACTGAAGTTCTGCATGTTCAAGTTCTGCTCTGACACAGGCCTTTGTCAGGAGACCAGTTACCATGGCAGTGCCTCCAAAATAGAACAAGTCCAGCCCACATCAATAGATGGTACAATAAATAGAATAAGTACTACTTACAATACATTATTCAGTTTCTACTGGGTAATAATTTGTTCAGAGAGTTGAAAATAGCTACACCCCCCCCTTCATTTAATTAAAGGAAAAACAATTCCACAAATGGGAAATGCACAGTGTTTATATCAGAGTGGAACTTGTGTGGCTGTGTGGTGAAGAGGCCAGAATCATGGTTGAATTTGCTCAGAAAAACTTAATGCACGAAAGCTAGGGCCACTCTCTCTTAAAACCCAACTTATTGTGTGGTTTGGTTGGAGGCACCAGCTAAGTATGAACTAAGACTGATACCTAAGAACCATATCAGTTTTTCCTAATAGTCAGACGAGCATTTCTCTCTTTCCCCATAGCCATTCTGGTGTACTCCTATTGTCCCGTGACACCTATATCCTGCTTCAGATAAAAAAGTATATAAGCACTCTAATTATAGGTAACCACAGGGCTCAGGAGGCTGGTGGAAGACTCCTCTGACCCACCTTTATAGTAGTTATTTTAATGACTATTTATTGAATAATTTGGGCTGTTTATGAGCAAATAGATACGTCAGGGCCTCCAGTCCACTGTATTCTCCAAGTGGCTCTTCATCTTAGACAAAGTAAGCAGCTTGATCGAGAGGGAAATGCACCGTCTTTGAAATCCAGACAGGCCTGGTTTCCAGAACCAACTTTGCCTCTAACCCTGTGCAAGTCTCTCAGTCTTCATTTTATACAGATGTAAAGGGAGGGGTAACACTCCCTACTTTAATTGGCTTGCTGTGGAAATTGAATGGTGTGTAGGTACAAGTGCCTAGCACAATGTCTAGTCTATGATATGAAATGAACATTAGTGTATTTTGTTTTCCTACAACAGCTGTAGCTAACATGATAGACATACCAGATATTCCTTTGAAGTCATAGGCATGGAACCAGTGTAATGGCACAGGACCCCAGTCTCATAAGGGGCCACATGCTCGGTTTTATGTTCTGTTGATATCATCTTGAAATTCTTACTAATTTTATTTTTGAACTTACGCCTTGTAAATGAAGTCCAATGGTAGAATGGAGTATGCATGTGCACAGAGGAGAGAACCATGTAACAGTGCGCACACACAAGGCTCAGGTTCATGGACACAGCAGGCAATGTTCTGTGTGCACGCCAAGCAGTTGACCTGACTGCCTGCTGCACACAAGCATAACTGGGATAGGTTAAGACCCTGAAGACACCAAGGGGTGCCTGGGCTGGGACAGCAACTGCAGCAGCAGCATCAGCAGCAGCAGCAGCAGCAGCAATGGTGACAGCCCTGGAAGAAAGGAGAGACACCTCATGAGTTCAATGTTGGGAGCTTTCCCATCCAGCCCAGAGCCTTTTCCTATAGCACCTGCATGTGTATATGTATATGTATATGTATATGTATATGTATATGTATATGTATATGTATATGTATATGTATATGTATATGTGTATGTGTGTGTGTGTGTGTATATATATATATATATATATATATATATATATATATATATATAAACTCTCTGGCCTGATCACCAAATAGGAACTGCCTGTGGTCTACCAGTTAACATTTCAGTAAATTATTACAAAAATTAAAGTGTAATGTTGTGATTTATAATAAGAAATATAGATTTGGTCTCCATCCCCATTTCTGGCATGGAGATCCTAAAACCCCTGGAATTATATAAGTCTTGAGAGAAACAAAGATGTCTTCTGTTTTGTTGATGATGCGACTTTTGGAAAGGGTGCAGGCAGGTTGCCAGGACAACCAACCATATGATTAGAAGTTTGGAACTTTCAGTCCCACCCACTGATCTCTAGTGTGGGCAGAGGGGCTAGAGTTTAATCAAACTCCAATAGCTAATGGTTTGATCAGTCATACCTATGTAATGAAGTCTCTATGAAAACACACAAAAAATGGGATTTGGAGAGCTTCCAACTTGGTGAGCATGTGGAGTTTTGGGAGAGTGGTGAGTGGCATGCCTGGAGAAAGCATAGAAACTCCACCCACTGCTCCCATCCCTTGTCCTATGCATGTCTTCCATCTGGCTATTCCTGAGTTATATCTTTTTATAATAAACTGATGATCTAGTAATTAAAATGTTTGTCTGAGTTGTGCTAGGAAGTTAAACCCAAGAAGGGGGTTGTTAGAACCTCTACTCTATAGCCTGTCAGTCAGAAACACAGGTAACAACTTTAACTTGCAATTGGCATTTGATATGTGTGCGTGCGGTAGGGGTTAGGGGGAGGGGCTAGTCTTGTAGGACTGAGCTCTTTACTGTGGAATCTGACTCTATGTGCAGGCCAGTAGTGTCAAAATTGAGTTGAATTGTGGGACTCCCAGTTGATGGCCCAGAATTGTTTCGATTTGTGGGGAAACCACTCCTCCCTGCCACACACACACAATGAAATTGGTTCTGGAACTCCTTAGAAAGCATATACATGGGCATTGCAATGAAACATATCAGGGAGTTCCTAGAATTCTTCAACTAGTTTAGAAGCTCTGATTTTAAAATTTGCTTCAAAATTGGAAAGTAAAGAGCCAAAGGTTTAAAAGTAGAAATTATATTTAAAAATTGCTGCTTCCAAAGAAAAAGAGCAGTAGTTTCATACAAACTTCCCAATGAACCAATTATAAACAAGAAAGCCAATTTTAAAATTAACATTTTCTTGTCATTGAAGATATAGCAATAGACCACATAACAGACATTTCGAGTTATATACAAATCATGAAGTCACTTTTGGGTTTTTTGTACAAACTCTACAAGTTACAGGAAATGTCAGAGAAAGCATTAAAATGTCATCTATAAATTTATGTTTAAAATTAAAGACAGACTTACACAAAAATGATTTGTATAAAGAGTTAAATCTCTTTAGAAAAAGATTTAGAATCATGCTTTAGATGTAGTAAAATCTTATTTTGAAATAATTTATCAGAAATTTGTCCCAGTGCTGTCACAGCCTGTAATCTATCCTTCACAGCTCCAGTAATGGTGGCATCAACAGAAAGATCCCTCTCAAAATTAAAAGTTATTTGTAATACTACATTTACCAAGATCAACTGATCAATGGCTTTCAATTATATCATTGAGAATAAAGTTGCTAAGTTTTGATGAATTTGTAGAAAAGCGAGCCACAAAAAAATCACATGATCAATCAAGATATTGCATGAAGCAAGTCTTATTATTTTTATACTATATAAAATTATGGTGCCCCAAATATTAACAAACTCCACATGGCCTTTCTTCCCAGCACTTTACCTCTATTACCACAGGGTCTCTCAGGCCCTATGACCCAAATAACAGGGCTGTTTGCACTGCACTATAGTCCTGCTACAAAGCCCTTTCCTGCTATGAATACTTGAAGTTGGCAGCCTTTCACATCACTCAGTCTGGGAGATAGAGCTTAGGCTGACCCCATATTTATCCTCAGTATAATCTCCTTCCCTTGAGTGTGGGCACAACCTGTGATTTGCTTTTATTAAATAGATTATGGTATATGTGATGGGCTGTCATTTCTTATTGTCCATCCTTGATATTTTTAATGGTGCAAATTGAGCAGTATCCTTGTTAGCCTCCCATCTATTCTGCCTCATGAGCATGCTGTATCCCACCGGCCATCCCCATAACTCTCTTCAGGTAAGGCCCTGCTAACCATCCAACCTTGCCACTCAATATTACAATTGTGTTCCTCTGGCTTCTGATGGTTAAACATGGCTACTCAGCCTCTATTATTTTAGGATCCTATTCTCCCCATTGCTATCAGTGAGCCTAACTCTGTAACAGGTCTGTCCTACTATCAGCCCTGGCCCAAGAGAATCACTACCACTGCTGCTGGTGCCCACTTTCTAGTGTGTGAGTTTGGAGTTCATTCTTTGGAGTAGGACTACTCTGGAAAGTAAGCCCTGCACCTGGTTCTCAGATCTCTGTGCCCTTCCTCTGAGGACATGAGAATCTCTTTGTAAAATGCCAGAGAGATCCTATGGCTTTCACACTGAACTTTCCATTAATGCTCTCAGCTTTTTATGTTTTTTTTAGAATAAACTTTATTATAATTCTTTTTTATTGTTGACAGTATTACAGATGTCCCCCATTTCCCCTCTTTACCCCTGTCTATCCAACCCCCACCCCACCCCAGCCCTTTAACACATTATTTTCTGTGTCCATGGGCTCTGCACATATGTTCTTTGGTTAATCTCTTCCCATCTCCCCACCTCCCTCCCCTCTCAGATTTGTCAGTCTATCCCACGTATCCATGCCTATGGACCTTTTTTTTAAGCCTTCACCTGAGGATATTTTTTCCATTGATTTTCAGAGAGAGTGGAAGGGGGACAGGGGGAGAAAGAGAGAAATATCAATGTGAAAATATCAATGTGAGAGAGACATATGGATTGGTTGCTTCCTGCATGCACCTGACCGGGCCTGGGGATTGAACCTGCAAACCAGGTGCATGCTCTTGACTGGGAATCGAGCCTGAGACCCCCCAGTGCACAGGCTGATGTTCTAACCACTGAGAAACACTGTTCATTAGATTCCACATATGAGTGAGATCTTGTGATAGTTGTCTTTCTCTGACTGGTGTATTTCACTTAGCATAATAATGTCCAGGTCCCTCCATGCTATCACAAACAGTTTAGAGATCCTTCTTTTTTACAGCTACATAGTATTCCATGTGTAAATGTACCACAGCTTTTTTATCCACTCATCTACTGATGGGCACTTGGGCTCTTTCTATATCTTAGCTATTGTAAATAATGCTGCTATGAACATTGGGGTGTGTACATTCTTTCTGATTGGTGTTATGGGGTTCTTAGGATATATTCCTTGAAGTGAGATCACTGGGTCAAATGGCAGTTCCATTTTTAATTTTTTGAGGACCCTCCATACTGTTTCCCATAGTATCTGCACCGGTCTGCATTTTTACCAGCAGTGCAGCTTTTTCTAAGCCTTCCCTAGAGCCCTAACATAGCAATAGCCACCAAGTTTTATAGTTAAAATTTCCCCCAAGTTTCTCAAAATCCTCACTTGTTAGTGCTATCCAAATTCATCATAGTGAAGTTTTTAACAATTTTATGGCTACCTGTGCAAGGGATTATGTGAACTTCTCCTACCACTAGTGATGGGCCTTTGTTCTATTAAGGACAGTAATCTACTACTGTCTTAGCTCCTACTTTCCCAGACCATTCCTTGTATCTACTATTATAGATATTAGTATGAAAGAAACTTATTAGAATATGTTCTTTGGGTCAACATTTGGGGAAGGGAGACTGAAGAAGAAATATTGACCAGAGATAAAAGTTGGGCTACCTGCATGCCCAACACCAGCCTTGGCCAAACCCCTAGGGTTTCTGAAGCTAGATAACCCATGAGAGTTGGCCTAAGAGGGCCAGGCTTCTATATTGCCATATTGATCAGACATGGAGGTGGGACACCATAGGAAGGGGCATGAGTTTGGGCACAGGGCTCTCTCCAGAGGAAGGAGACCTGAAAATACTACTGGATAAAGGCTTTCTGCTAAAAGTATTCCTAGCAGCTGGGGCAAAAATTCTTTCATTTAAAGGGACACTTGGGCAATGTATCCCAGTCATTAATAAATTTAACTTCTGTCCTACCTCCTCCATATGTAAAAGTCAAAGATAGTATGAGAAACAGGCACATCTCCTACTTGACATACTAGAACATTTGGGAAAACATTCTGGGAATCTGGAATAACAGACTATTATCCTGAAAAATTGTATAACCCAGGGTCAGCCTCGTGTCTAGGTAAATTAGGTAGTCTCTTCTATGTTTTGAGTGTCCCAGAAAAGCTTTATGCCTTAAAATCTCTATTCAACTTTGAAATCTCAGCTACAGTCTTAATGTCTTCCCATTATCCTCTCTTCCCACACTCTAAAAAAGAATTCTGGGTAGTTATAAAACTTTATGCATCCAAATAATTAAAGATAAAACACCCCACCCAAATTCTACTTGCTAAAGGCCACTTTCCCCAAGAAAGGAAGCCTAAACGCTAAATTAATGACTAGATTAAGGTTCTGAAAAATCTGTTTTATCAGCATCATCAAGGATGATCCAAAGAGCTAAATGATTAATGTAGAGAGTAGATGACAGGCAGGGTCATGGATTTGTTCCATAAAACTGGGTAGCCAGATGATGGTACATGGAATATAGCTCTGAGGTGTCCCTCCTACAGGCACATTTACATCCAGCTAATCACAGATCTTCTCTTATCTAATAGCCTACAAATAAGGTGACCTTAGAAGACATGGACACTGCCAGAGGAGATGGAGAGGCGTTGGGAAAGGGTGATTTTACTGTGGCTCACTTCTGCTGCAAAAATTTGCCCTCGGTCCCATGAGTTGGTGTGTTGGTTTTGTATGTCCTGCTCTAATTTGATATTTTTAAATATGTTTTTATTGATTTCAGAGAGAGAAAGGAAGGAGAGAGAGAGAAATATCAATGATGAGAGAATCATCCATCGGCTGCCTCCTGTATGCCCCCGCACTGTGGATCAAGCCCACAACCCCAGCATGTGCCCCGACCAGGAATTGAACTGTGATTTCCTGGTTCACAGGTCAATGCTCAACCACTGAGAAACACTGGCCGAGCGTTATTATTATTTTTTTTTTAATGAAATGGTTAGGTCTCCATGATGGGGAGTTGAGAGGGGTAAGGAACAAGGATTTAGAAGCCTGGCAGTCCTGTGTTTTGAATTTCAGCTATCGGTCAAAAATTCTTTGACTTAGGGTGGCTCCTCAGCCGCTGAGAGGCAAAAGCCTGTTTTTTGAGAGAGAATACTCCCCAATAATTTGATTCCCTCTTTCCCACTTCCCCCAGGGTGGGGAGGTATATAAACTACCTGTCACCAGGAGAAATCAGACTAAGAGCCAGGACTGCAGAACAGATGGCAAAACCCAGGCAGACGAAGGAGAGTGTGAGGTATAAGGAAGCTATATTCCCTTTTCCCATTTCCTTCTTTTATAAATTTTAACCTTTTAACACAAACTTGTCCCAGGATTCTTATTCCTGTGCTAGCTCTTTACTTGTTATTCTAGTTTACTCATAGATCTGCTAAATGAATATAGTAAATGACTGCTGAAGGTCGACCAGATGGCTTGATGACTTCATTTACTCTCTCTTTGGGAAAACAATTGAAAGAAATCACAGTTACTCATTCCCCTGCAGGCAGGGGTGTGCAATGATTGCTTCTGAAAATGAAAAGATAAACATGCTTATTGTGTGCCTGGAAGCTCTGGGGATCTGGGGACACTTTCTGCCCCACCATTTTACTCCAGAACATAAGGAACTCATTGTACACCTTGCTGAGGGAAAGAGGCACATTGTATTTTCCAAATATCAAGATCTTTCTTTTAGGATTAGAATATGTAGTTAACACAGAGAAAATACTTTCAAGATGTTGTAGAAAAAAATACACAAAAACCTCAAGACTCCAACTCTTTAGAACTCGATATTTTCAGCACCTGCAGTTTCATATCTCTGTGGGGTAAGAGTGTGTATTATTTCTCAGAGACATAACCCAGACTTCCATACTCACACATGAGTTCTCCCAAAAGAAAGCAGGAGGAGACAAGAACTCTCCCCAAGAGTTTAAAAATATTACTAGATATGAGAGTTTTAGAGAACAGTTCCCTCCTTGGGGATTTCTGGACTTCTCAACCTGAAAGGCAGGCAAGCACACTGCTTTGCATTTTCCACTCACACTGGATTCCATGGTAAGTCCAGCACATAGACTGGCTTTCTTTACCTGTGCAGAGGCATTCAGGCAACCAGTGGGGAAGGACCAAACAGGGGAATGGATGGGGCATTTGCAGTCACACCTAGGTTCTGACCCATTCCCATTCTTAGTTATTTGCTCTTTCTGTGCCTCAGTTCCCCCGTTTGTAAAATGGACTTGGCAATATTTACTTTGAATGGCTATTGCAATAAATACATGAGAATAATAGGCAATAAAGTCCCTGGACAAAGGAGACACTTGATAAATGCACGTGTGGTTTAGTTCCACACGAGCAGAACTGTCTTGGTCATCAGCACTTGCTAGTAGGTGCTCATGAATATTTGTGGACGAAATGAACCATATTAATTCTTTTCCATTTCCCATCACTGTCACCCTATAAACTAGACAAAATGTTTCACCTCCAATGAAGGAAGGACTATATTGCTTTATCAGGAAAAGCCATATCAGAGTCTCACTTTCTAGATTCATACACTCTTATATCCTGCTGGTGGGCATATCAATTGACACAACCACTTTAGAAAACAATTCAGAGAAGTAGTCTAGTCAAGTTGAACATGCATGCACCTTGAGACCAGCAATTCCATTCCTAGGTATACACCCCTAAGAATATACCTTTGTATGCAAGTCTATATCTACCAAAATATTAACTTGGGCAATAGCAAACAATGGAAAACAACCTAAATGCTGAGCTTCCCTGAACTACACTCAGCATCTCAGCATCAAGCCTCCATCCATGGCTTTGAACTGTATTTATGAGCATCCGTGCTTTATTTCAATTTGTTCTGTGTATCCATCAGCAAGATGTATCAGAAAAACCTAAGAGAGCTCATGAGAGTGTCAATACTTAGTGTAAAATTGTTCATAATTAAGTGTTTAGATTGTGCTAGATGAAATAATGACGTTGTGTGTGTGTTGAAGTTGCCTATGTCCATTGTTTGTACTATTTTCACACAGAACAAATCTTGAGAGCTGCAGAAGTTACTACTGGTTCTGCTAGTAGCCAAGTGGTCTCTTTTAGTCAGTACCCAATAGTGGGTAAAATGGAATGTCTATGGCTTGAGTGGATTCACGGCTGTATAAAGCATGGTGTTCCATTATCATATACTTAAGGAGAAATCAGGTAGTCTTTTTAATAAGTGAAACAACATTTTACATACATTATGTCTACTTTAAACAGGCTGTGGGTTTATCATATCATTCCTGCTTTTACTGTATTTTAGTGTTATTTTAGATTTATGCATTATTTGGTATGATTTACTAGCTTATTTTTAGGGTCTTGGAATGCTCAACATTTTTCCATATAAATTAATGGTAATTGCTTCTTTGTTTAATGCCATTTTGGTTTATAAAAAAGTTTCATAGGAACGCTCTACTTTCGGATAGTGAGGGAAACCTGTATTGCTTAGAGATTCAAACATACATATGTAATTAAAGTATAAAAAATGCAAGGAATAACAAATGCTGTATTCACAATAGGCCTCGGAGGTGTGGGGAGGGAATTGAAATCACAGAAGATAATACAGAGGAATTTGATGCAGAGGAGTATTGGTGATTTGGGGTGTTTTAGGAAGGTGATTGGGCATCGAGGTATCCTAAAAAATGAAAATGTATACTTTAAAAGAATCTTATCATGTAAAAGCTGAAGATTCCTATAGCAATAGCTCCACCTGTCCATTCTAAAAATAAGCAACGACAGGCTCAGAGTTGTGAAGTCAGGTGGTACATAGTCAGGTGGTGACAGAGCTGGGATTGGAATCCAAATTTTCCAGGTCCCACGCCAAAAGTTGTATGTAGTTTTTTAAAAATTGCATTTGGTTCAGTTCCTTTTTTTCTTCTTGTAGGGAGGAATCTGAACACATATGTGAGCAGGGCTTCAAATGCATCAGAGGCGAGCCACTCAGAGACGGTCCAGAGAAAGGGCTCCTGATATTATTTCATGTATACAAAATGAGACACAAATCACACCCTAAATGTAGGTAATATCAATGTCACGCTACATATCTCCTACATATCTGACATCAGTAATCATCTATACTGCACGATGAGTTTCTGCTCTATACTTTTAAGTTCTTCCTCCCATTAGGTTTCAAAACAAATCTTCGAAGTTCAGTTTGCCTTTTTACTGATGATAAATTCATAGGAGTATTAGTGTCTCTTTCTCCTTTCAACATTCTGACACCTTTCTGTTGTTTTCTTTTTTAACCCAAAGTTTTTAATGCACATATGGGTAGCCTAGAGACACAGAGCAGCTTGACTTCTTGATGGAAAAAGTTGGGGGTTTCCTTATTGAACCAATCCTCTCTTCTACCTTGGAGACTTTTGAAACCCCTTCCCTATCCATGAGTCATACAGCTGTTGCTCAGGGCAATGACCTGTCACTGCATCTCAAACCAGGACACCAACTTACAGCCAGCTCCACACCCCTATTCGCTCCCTAGCCACAGTGAGCATTCAGACCAAGGCTAAGAAATACCTGACCTCATCTTTCCCTATGTCTCATCACACTCTTTAAAAAAGAAAACCCCTAGATTATTTGGACTTGGTCTTTCCCTTTATCTCTTCCATTTCCTCCCAAGTGGATCAATGCCCATTTTGGAATTGCCTCAGAAAACCTCTCTAGAAGAGATTTATTTATATAAGAATTTTGCTGAAGAAAATGTCATAAGTAGGGTACAGTTATTGGGTTTATACTTATTAATTCACAAACATTCCTATCAACCTGGAAAAATGTTACATTGCCCTCAAGGGCCACCGCAGACCTATAGCTAATGAAGTTGTAGCTGGGGGAATGCCGGAGGTTGTTTTTCAACCTTAGTTAAAATTTGTACTTCCCCATTCTCTTGTTTTTTGTTTTTATTTTAGGCTGGGGACCCATGCCAATTATACTGTTTCTATGCCAGGGTAAGTTTATGTGTCTTGCTTCCCTTTATCATTTTGTATATATTGTTGAGAACAGTGTATGTGATAGGTAAGAGAGTAAGTTAGAACCTGGAACAGCGAAGAGTGAGATCTATTGGGCTCCACAGGCAAGAGATCAGCATGGGAAAGGCCAGCCTGCACCAACAAGAATTGAATTTGTTGCCAGCTACACTCCAAGCCCAAGGTTCAAAGCCCTGAATATTTATGAAAGAAATCCAATGCTGCTTCTATTTTCCCCTCCTTCTCTCCTAATATCTCTTCTTATTCTCTGGGTAGGATTCATGGTCCAGTAACACCCAAGCCCTTGTAAGAAGAGAAAGCAAGCTGAGTGAAAAACACAGGTCTTTACTCTTCGTCATTGCCACATACACTAAACTGGCCCCAGTGGTAGATCAAGGCTAGTCTAACCCAGAGCAAAGCCTAGATGATGGGCCAGAGGGACAGTTGGATGGTACGTCATGTCCACAGGGGCCCTCAAATGAGGTTGCACACAGAGTCTCCAAGAAGCACAAAAAGGAAACAAAGGAGACGCTCATCATACAACTCTGATCTCGGGTCTTAGTCCTAGGCTTTGCTTCTCTTTTCATGATAAATTGATATTTTTGGTAAATTCTGTAAAGTTTTTATTAATAGCATAATTACATTATCATTTTCTATCAAAACATGTAGAATAGACTTTAGTTTTTACAACCAGTTTTATTATTTATTTATTTTAAAATAAACCTTGAAAATACATAGTTCACATGATTTAACCATAGTTACATTTTACTGAAATATGTCTATATTTTAAACACGTCTTGCCAAGTGCTGCTGTCAGATCACTGCGTGTGCAGGAATAGAGGTAAAAGGTAAGTTGATATCTTTGGGTGTTTTTCTTTTTGCTCTGAATTTTCCTTCAGAGTGGTTGAAACATAAGATTGTAAAACTCACAAAAATGAGACAGCAGAATGATTCTTTTGTCTTCTGAGCATAATCACATTTACCTTTTTTTTTCACAAAAAAAAAAAAAAAAAGTTGCAACATAAACCCCATAAGTTGACCTGGGCCTTGCTGACTGAAGACCCAAAGCTGGAGGCAAATGGTACATCACAAATAAGAAAAACACGAGGACCAAGCAGAGACATTAGGAAAGAAGGAGAAAAAAATAGAAGCAGCATTCAATTTCTTTCATAAATATTTGGGTCTTTGAACCTTGGCCTTGGAGTGTAGCTGGCAACAAATTCTCTCTTGTTGCCGAAACCGGTTTGGCTCAGTGGATAGAGCGTCGGCCTGCGGACTGAAAGGTCCCAGGTTCGATTCCGGCCAAGGGCATGTACCTGGGTTGCGGGCACATCCCCACTGGGAGATGTGCAGGAGGCAGCTGATCGATGTTTCTCTCTCATCGATGTTTCTGACTCTCTATCTCTCTCCCTTCCTCTCTGTGAAAAATCAATAAAATATATATTTTTAAAAAAAAAATTCTCTCTTGTTGGTGCAGGTTGGTGACTAGAAGTTCTACTCAGATGAAACCACAAATACATTCTCAGGCAACACACTGACCAGAGCTCCCCACCTCACCAAGGGTCATGCAGAGCCCCAGGCGGGTGGGTGAATTCCAAGAGATCAGACCCCGTCTGAGATTGTCTGATATCCTTGGGGAATGGTGGGTTGTGACAGAAACAAAACAACTTCCGCCCAACTCCTGCATCCTGCAGACCCACCTTCCATCCCTCACACCCCCCCTCTACCGCGGGGCACACCTCCTGTCGTGATTCCATCTTGCTACCCTCTGCCTGCCTGCCCTGCTCGCCCAGGTCCTGCAGGTGTGTCTATTTTAGCACTCAGAGCTCTAAGCTGGTGAAGGGCGATTGGCATGTTGTATAATTATTTTGGAGGGGGGCCCATAATTGAATCATGTCAATGATGAAACAACCAGTATTTTTCTAGTTCTGTTCTCAAATTTCTGACACATACTTCTGGAAGCTTCCCAGGCAGTGTCTCACATGTGCTCCATGGACCGACTTGTGACAGCAGATTAGTGTGTCGATGCCTCCTGTCCCTAGGACAGTGGTTCTCAACCTTGGCTGCACATTAGAATCACCTGGGAGTCTTTTTAAAATCCTGGGCCTCACCCTCCGGAAATTCTGTTTCTTTGTTACTAATGTTGTGGCCTCACCCCATAACAAAGAAACAGAAAAAGATTCCCAGGTGATTCTAATGTGCAGCCAAGGTTGAGAACCACTGGCCTACAAGAACAGCCTCTTAGAGGAAATCATCATCAGCTGTGCTGTTGGAAGAAGTGACTCAGAAGTGAGTACCCTCAGCGTCAGCATTGTCACCTGTGCATCAGCAGCCTCTGCTACATCCTAGGACAGTGGTTCTCAACCTTGGCTGCACATTAGAATCACCTGGGAATCTTTTTAAAATCCTGACTTCTGGGTCTCATCCTCCGGAAATTCTGTTTCTTTGTTACTAATGTTGTGGCCCCACCCCATAACAAAGAAACAGAATTTCCAGAGGATGAGGCCCAGAAATCAGGATTTTAAAAAGATTCCCAGGTGATTCTGATGTGCAGCCAAGATTGAGAACCACTGTTATAGGCCCTTTCTGTCATAAACCATCCCAATCCTGTGTGTTTACCGGCTCAAAACCCTGGTCCCTATTTCCTTTTATTATGGAAGCTGCTGGGCAGTGTTGCTGGGGCCTCGCAATATTAAGATCATTAAGTCTTGGCTCACTTTTCATTGCATCTTCCTCCAGTTGGGTTGCAGACTCCATGGAGCAACAGGATTATGTTGTAATCACTCGAACTCTAGCCCCGTAGTCGGCAAACTGCGGCTCGTGAGCCACATGTGGCTTTTTGGCCCTTGAGTGTGGCTCTTCCTAAGCCTTAGGAGTACCCTAATTAAGTTAATAACAGTGTACTTACCTATATAGTTTAAGTTTAAAAAATTTGGCTCTCAAAAGAAATTTCAATCGTTGTACTGTTGATATTTGGCTCTGTTGACTAATGAGTTTGCCGACCACTGCTCTAGCCTATACGCCAAATTTGCCTGCCTCAAAACCCTTCCCAGAAGACTCCTGGAGCCTCTTGAAAATTGACCTCAGCTTCTACAAAGACCTCAATACACACTCTTACCTCATCAACCCCTGGTGACCTCTGACCCTGCAATGGATCTTGCAATAGTATCCATGCAATGGGTGTGCCCCATATACCCAGTAGGTATCTCATAAATGTTTGCAAAAGAAATTAATGACTTGCATTGAACCTGGGCAGTCCTGGCAATGTGTTGCTTATTATTGGGCCAACGAGCATGTCTGCAACTACACTCTGAGGGGGAGTGAGACAAACGAGCATGTCTGCAACTACACTCTGAGGGGGAGTGAGACAGATAAGGGCACAGGACTCAATCTGAGGGTTTCCTTCTCGACTTTGCCTCTCCTGGAAGACTTCTTGACAGCAGGTCACCATGACCACCCTTCATGCTAGAGTGTGGTTCTCAGTGCCCGCTATGCATGAGGATCGCCCCGAGCTCCACTTCAAGACAATCAGTGTCAATTAATTGGGGGCGCAGCCCAGACCTTAGGGTTTTTAGCCAGTTCCCCCGTGATCCTCACACACCTGAGGGTTCCAAGTACCACTTCAGAGCAAACACATGAACATACAGACACATAAAATTCTGAAGAGGATTCCAGCATTTTATTGATCATTTTTAGTCTTATAACATTTTTCTAATATGTCAAGATTTTGATTTTGAAGGTGACTGTGTTCATTGTAGCCATTCAAACATTGAAGACGTGCATAACAATATGGTACAGATAACCTACACTAAGCCCACCCCACTTCCCCCCCAGCCCAGGAAGAAAGGTTGATAATGTTGTGTTTATTCGCTCAGGCCTTTCGCTGTATTCGTGAAAATTATATACCCACATATATACAAGTTGTCGGCTAATTCACTTAGAAGCATAATGTCATTTCTTTCTTATCACCTTGAACACGACCAGTCTCCACTTCTGTTAAGAGACCTACCTTTGCCGTGGGGAGAATTATGTTTACTACACGAGGAACAATAATGGCCAGGTCAGTGTGCTCCTCTGACAAGCAAAATGTGGCTTAATATGGAAGTGATTTGGGAAGTGGGGGTGGGAAATAGATGAATGGGCTAAAATAAATAAGTAGAGAATAAAAAAATTTAAATGGATAGAATCTTGGTGGAGGGAGAAT
The DNA here is from genome assembly GCF_964212035.1 of Myotis nattereri. NCBI lineage: Eukaryota > Metazoa > Chordata > Mammalia > Chiroptera > Vespertilionidae > Myotis > Myotis nattereri. The sequence goes on from NC_138087.1 coordinate 50,633,774, forward strand.
TTTATAGATAACTCATTCCAGGAGATTGCAGAAAAAACCCCATATTCTTTGTAAGCTTAGATGTATGTTTAATTGCTGGCTTCACAACTTACTAGCCAGAAGCCTGAATTTCCCCATTAGTGTAGTGGGGTCATTCATTTTGAGTAAAGGCAGGAGTGAGGAAGAAAGGGTAGGAGAATATGTCAGGAAATGGCTGTGAGTAGTTGACTGAGACAGGAGTCTCAGTGCTGAAAGAATTTGGAAGCCATAGTGTTCAATCAAAGCAATTGGGGTTTATAGAAATTGTTCTCATCAAGATCAATCAAATTCCATCTGTTGTCAGACAGAAATATTTCCAGAGCACAGCTAGAGAGCAACATAATTGTTTTTCAATAAAAAAGCACAGGTGATATTTTTCAAGGGTCTACCAAATTGAGCTCTAAAATCATAACCATGGTTGCCTATGAAGGTGTAAATGCTGGTTTCTCTTACAGCGTGGAGAATTTGGTCCTCTTTCTAAGCATCTATGGATTTTAGAACTGCAGGATCCAGGCACTCTCAATCAGCTGTACTAAGGGGAGAAGAGATCAGCTAAATTGCCCACCCTAGAGCCATGAGTCATATTTTCAACATAAAACGTGTTCTCCTACAAGTGATTAGCTATAATTCCCCATAATTTCTTACAGATCAGAGTCCCTTGGATCTAAGCTAATTTGCATGTCTGTCACAAGGGTCTGGCATAATGCTGAAAATCTGGTCCCAGCATGTTAGGAAATGTAATGAAAACACTGTCATCTTTACTCAGTGGGGACAGTCCCCTGAGTCTAAAAGCCAGTGATGAAAAGTAGAAGAAGAGAACAGAGCTCTCTGGGTCTTGGTAACAGGTCGTGGTAGAGCACAGCAGGGCTGGTCTGGGATCTGAACGCATGTGGCGGACAGTGGGTTTGATTAAGGCATGGAGAAATATGCAGATGGAGCCCAGACTTGGCAGAACGGTGTTCCTACATTCAATCTTGACATCTAAGTACGAGAGGGCTGGGTACTTTATATGAAGTAAGGGCCCTGACAGGCCTCCCTCTCCAATGCAGGAATTGAGTAGGTTAACCTTTACTGACCATCTGGAGGGTGTGGGACAGGCCCACAGCTATGGGCAACCTTTTTTTATTTCATTGAAATACCAGAATCAGCGCATCACAATGTGCTATCAAAAGCTGTTTCTGGGGCCAGGAATTCTAGTCTCAAGAATTGAGAAACCAGCCTCATTCTTAAAACTCTTACAGCTTACTATTTTCTTAGCACACTGTCATGCCACACTAATTCCAGGGAGTCTTAGAACAGAATGTATTTTGAAGTCATCAAGAATGTTGTCTTACCTTAACTGTTAACAGTGGACATGGGGAGGTGTGGATGAATTCAAGTGATATTTAGATGGTAGAATCATCGAGGTCTGATTGGGTTGCATCAGACTCAGGTATTTTAAGATTGACTCCCAAGTTTGTCATAAGAAAATAGGGACTATTGACTGAGAGGGGAAGACAAGAAAGAGAGCATCATGAATTCTGCTTTAGACATGCTGAATCCGTGATTCTTGTAAGCCCCCATCCAGAGCTGCTGGACATACAGGTGATGTACTGCTTGGATCTAGGGGGCTCCTGCCAAGAGCACAAAGTTCAGTATTATCAAGGACAGCCCTAGAAGGTGGTCTCTAATCTCTTGTCTCAATCTTCAGCTCCCAAAATTCCTTGGGGTCATTTTCAAGCAGTAATTTTCTCTAGAATCCCTTAGAGGGAGGTCATGCCTTTGGCCTATGCCTTTGAAGTCAGGTGTTAATGATGCCCAGACTGTGAAAGTGACATAAAAAAATCAAAAGTAAGGGCTTAAGAGAATCCTTAAGTTCTTATTTCAGGAAAGTAAAGGGGGTATGTGTTAACGTTTCTCACTGCTCAATGAGTCTTTAAAATTCCATCACAATTTAGCAATAAGAAGATAATTTCTCCCATTTGGGGGCACATTTCAGTAGGCAATGATCAACCAGGGTTTCTCACACATCAGGAGAGGCCTCTTTCATTTTGGGGGGACTCCTCATATATTAAAAAAATTTTAAATGTCAAAACAGAGATACAAAATTGTGCCATATTTTAAATGTTTACATTGAAGAATGTAATGCTCTTAACAAACACACACCACCGTATGACCAAGCCATTCACAAGGGTATTGAAAGATATATAAATAGTGTGAGGTCATAGTTGAGTGTAGGCGGAGTGGGCTGTAACAGGTGCGAAAATGTAATTTTCAAAAAAACTTTAAAAAATGTCACACAACATACAGTAAATCTGTGCCAAAGATTTATTTGGCTCATGAATAAGGAAAACAGAAGGATGATAACACCAGTTCAAAAGGAGAATTTGAAAACCTGGGAATTTTGTGGTCAAGAGGAATGCTAAAATAAGATTACTAAATTAGCCACTAACTGGTGGATGTGCCCCAGAGCAATGAAAGCACACCCTTTGTCGATCTATCTTGTTTCAGAAAAGAAATGCATCACACATTATCAGCTTCACAGGATTATAGCTACCTGCACCTCAATGGATTGTGCAAACCAGTTACATTCCCCTAGGACAGTGGTTCTCAACCTTCCTGATGCCGCGACCCTTTAGTACAGTTCCTCATGTTGTGGTGACCCCCAACCATAAAATTATTTTCGTTGCTACTTCATAACTGTAATTTTGCTACTGTTATGAATCGTAATGTAAATATCTGATACGCAGGATGTATTTTCATTGTTACAAATGGAACATAATTAAAGCATAGTGATTAATCACAAAAACAATATGTAATTATAAATGTGTTTTCCGATGGTCTTAGGCGACCCCTGTGAAAGGGTCGTTCGACCCCCAAAGGGGTCTTGACCCACAGGTTGAGAACCGCTGCCCTACGGAGTCAGGTGTCCCTTCAGTACTTCAGTGTGACCTTTCTAAGTTGTGGGTAATTGTTCCAGCAGAATGCAAGTGTGATGGACAGCTTCTGCTTTTGGTCCTGTCACTGGGTCTCGGTTTGTTGTCCTTTGTGTCCCAGAAGCCATTTTAAACAGCCCCTCCCACTCTTCCCCCCAACAGCATCCTCAGTTTTGACACTGAACTTCACAAATACCAGCCAGACGCATCAAGCTCCAAACTGAAAATTATTCTTACACAATTGTAGTTGTTTAATAGTGAACCAAAGATTCATGAGGCAGATTTCTCGTGTTTAAAAGCACTGCTGTGCTCTCCTGTTGGACATGGGGAGTGACCAGAGAAAGCTGTTGAAGGGTGAGAAGAGGCAGGATGAAGTGAGAGAGACATTTTTCAGGCGGCGGTACCTGAGAAGTAAAGTGCAGTAAGGAAAAGCAGAGACGGATCGGGATTTTTATGTAATAGAAGACATTGTCTCAGAATGTAATTTTTAGAAACAGGAATTTGATGACGCTAGCCAAAACACACCCATCCAATACTACAACCTCTTCCACAATGATTATTATTAGGGGCTTATTTGGGAGTATGCTTTAATGTTTAAAAACAACATGCAATAGTCCTCATTTTTTTTTGTAGTTCTACTAAGTCTGCAAAATGTACACTTGCATGGTTTTCATATGCACCGATAATTTTCAAAACCAATTCTAAATTTGCTTTGAAAATAAATTACAGGAAGATGACAGGGAAAGTTACAAATAAGATTTTGAAAGTATATAAATACTCACCCCAAATCAACTACTAGTCTTTTCTAATTCAGCATCAATTCTGAAAAATATCCAGACAATCCAGTTACAAATCTGTCCCCACAGTCCCATGCAGATACTATTTTGAGCTCTAGCTTAGCAGAAACAGAAGTGCCGCGAAGAGCTGAGAGCTGTCACCTGCACTTTCTGCAGAGGCTTGCTGAAGGCAGCGTTCACTGCCTCGCCAGCGGCTCTCGCCAGAATCACCTGGGAGGATGGGACATTTGGATGGTATTTACATGGGACCAGGTTCTATTTTCCAACGAAATTCCTACTTGGTTGGACTTTAAGACCATCCTGGGATTTTAATCAAGCACTTGTTGATTAGTAGCTGTATGTGTGCCTCTGCGTTTCATCTTCCCTTTCACTTTTTCTCAAGATGGAGCCTCCTCTTGTTTTGTTCATCCTTTCATCTCCAGCACACACCCAAGTCAATGTCACATTCGTGGAAGAAGCACAATGAATGCTTGTCCCTTGACTGCCTGCAGTTAAGCAGCTCTGCTTTTCAGGGAGGAATGCCCAGGAAAGCCAGTCACAGCCTTTCTTCCCAGGGCCCCAGGATGACATGATACTAGGAAATTTCCTTGGAATGGGGTCATTGCTGCTTCCTTCCACATTGAAACAGAAAAAAAGAAAAATAGTTCAGGTAATGGTACAGAAAGTGCCTATTACTCTCTGTAGTCAGCTGAATAATACTCCTATGGAATACAGGCCCTAATTCCTAAAACCTGTACATGTTACCTGTTTCAGAAAAGAAGGATCTCTGCAGATGTGAGTAAGTTAAAGTAATCTGAGATTATCCTGGATTATCTGCTTGGGCCCTGAATGCCAGCATGACTGTTCATACAAGAGACGAGCAAGGGGGGCTTTTGATGCACATGAGGACAAGACCATGGGGAAAATGGAGGGGGTCGGGGAGGATTGAAGATACTGGCCTTGAGAACAGGAATGATGAGGCCACGAGTCAGGGAACACCACAGCCACCAGAGCAGGAAGAGGCAGGGAACGGATACAGCCCTGCCAACACCTTGATTTTAACTCAGTGATACTGCTTCTGGACTTCTGGCTTCTACAACCATGAGAAAATAATTTCCCATTGTTTAAATATACCAAATTTGTGGTCATTTGTTACAGCAACAATAAGAAATAAATACGCTACCTATCTTGGTCCTTTTACCAGCTGGTTGCCCCATCTTAGCAACCTCTTTATTATTTTCAAAACCCCACAATGTGTGATAAGAAGGTCACTAGATCTAATATTGGAAGGCCTGGCCTCATATGCCCCCTCTTTATGTAATGGCTGTGCTCACTCAGCCATGTGCATATGCTCCCTAAGTTTACTTGGCCTGAGGACAGATAAACAAGAGGCGTGATTTTTTGCCTTCACGGAGCTCACAGGTGAGAGGTTGAGACAAAGAGGCAAACTGGCAGAGCTCTTAGGGACCTCACAGGTGCTCATCAGCCCTTCATCCAGGCTGGAGGAGCAGGGAGGACATTCCAGGGAATGTGATGAAACGTGAACTCAGTAATGATACTTAAAATGATAGTAGCCGACATTATTGAAACTACCTGCCAGCCACAGCGGCAGGACTACCATGCCAAGGAGCATTGCTGACAGAATACGATGGAAGTGTGCCACCTGGAGTCAGGTGATGAGCTGACTGCCTTCTGTGATGCTGCCAAGTGCTATACAGAGAAGATCACTGATTCTCAGATAACAAGTGAGCTGCTGTCTTACCATGATTTTCCCAACCAAGAAAGGAAGGCAGAGAATCAATGAATGACTTCCCTGATCTCCTGTGGTTAGTAAAGAATGGGATGGGAGGTGCTAAGAAATGACACTGGGTCTTCATCCACAGCCCCTGCTCCTAACCATTCCTGGAGAGGATGTCACTCTTCTCAGACATGGATCACATAATTCAGTGGTGCAAAAACTCAATGTTATTTATTTCTCTATGGCAAGACATTAAACTTGAGGGAAATGACTGTGGGTGGGATCACAGGGTCCTTAGATACATACTCACCCGGGAGGCTTAGAGGAGTGGGGTGCCTCTTAGCAGTTTCGGTGCCTTAGAATGGGTTTGATATTCTTGTCAAGTTCTGATCCTAAGGATAAGGCCTTTATTGTACCTCTTTAGAAACCTTGGTGGTTGGGGAGGAAAGGCAGTTACTTAATACCAATCTTCACCCAAGTCCAATGTCTGAAAAAGTCAGCTGCAGGCATTTAGAAATTGAAAATTGAACATGACTTAGCTGGTTGCCATCCTTATATCCTTTCCCTATAAGCTCTTAATTATCGGTACACACCAGGAGGATCAATAAGTAAAGGAAAGAAAACCTGCAGTGAACTCAAAACTTTTTTTTTAAAGAAATATAATCAGTAGGTATCATTTTGTGCCCTCTGAGCAGAGCCAGCGGGAAGGGCCCGATGAAGGAAGAAAACCATTAAGAGACTAAGCATAATTAACCATTAGAATTCATTAGTGAAAACTATCAGGGTGCTTAGCTAATTCTACAGATTTAAAATTAGCCTTAATTTCTAGAAATAAACACAGGGGAAGTTTCTGCTGGTAAAGCAGTTAGGAATGTCTGAAAACCTCTCTTTGCCTACAGAATGATCTTCGGATTCTGGTATGTTCTCTGTAAACCTGGCTTTCTCCACAACTGAGACCAGTCCTGTTTTCTGGAGAAAGGAGCTTGGAAAGGATGAGATTCCTCACATTCAGGGGGTCACTCATTTGCTAACTCATTCATTCATTCACTTAACAAGTACTGATTGAGTACCTAATATGTGCCAGGTACTATTGTAAGTGCTGGAAATAAAGATGTAGACAGATGGACAAAACACTTGGCTTTCAGAAACTCACATTCTAGAACAGTGGTAAGCAAACTTTTTTCTGTAAAGGGCCAGATAGTTTTATAGGCTCTGCAAGCCATAGGGTCTCTGTTCAACTATTCAACTTTGCTTTGAGGGCAAAAAAGCAGACATAGACAATTTGCAAATAAATGAGTGTAGCTGTGCTCCAATATACATATCGCCAACGGAATACCACTCTGCTATTAAAAACAAGTCAGATTTATATTTGCTCATGTGGAAAGATCTTATATTACTAACTTTTAAAAAACAAAACAATCAAACGAACAAAACAATAAGAAAGAAAGAGTCATGGCAGTGGTGTAACTTGTTCCAATCTGGATAAAGTAAAAGAACACACAGACTAAGGATGCATAAGAAACTCTCAATCATAGTTCTTTTGAATTGGGGGGTCCAGGGTGGAGGAAGATTCTTCATTACATAACTTCTTTTAAAAAGAAATCATGTGTCCGTATTAGTCTTCAAGTTGAAATATACCCCAAGTACATAGAGCATTTAGGAGGCCAATCCTGAACGTTAGAATGGACCCTAAGTTTCCATGTGGACAAAGCCAGAAAGGAGATGCCCAAGGCATGGGGTGCCCCTGAACCTTCAGATACCAGGGTCTGGTTGTTCCTGGGCCCTGAGGGAGAGTGTGCTGGAGGCTATGAAGGCAATTCCATAAATGGCAACACCCGCAACATACTTCCCTTGGTCATCCGGACAGCATGGTCCACCACGCTAGGGTAGGCAAACCCTTTCTGTAAAGGGCTGAAAAGTAGATGTTTTAGGCTTTGAGGGCCACATATAGTCTTTGTCTCATATTCAAAAAACAGACAAACATAACATTTCCCTTTAAATACCTAAAAATCATTTTTGGCTCCCCAGGCATACAAAAACAGGCCACAGGCCAATGAACTGCTAGTATTGGCAGATAAATATTTATTCTAAAGATAGACTGATCCCACAGGGCATGTGGCCTCTCCGCTCTTCCCACTTGCTATACTCCAGGTATGGAAAATGGAATCTTAAGTGAGGGCCTGAGTCCTCAATTCTCTGGTAAAAGTGCTTCCCTTCTCTCTTTCTCTCTCTCTCTCTCTCTCTCTCTCTCTCTCTCTCTCTCTCTCTCTCTCTCCCTCTCTCTCTCTCTCTCCCCCCCCCCCCGCCCCCACCTCTCAGTCACCACCTCACCGACATGCTGTATCCTACCTTCTGGGTAAAGTGTCACCTCTCTGTCACTCATAAGAGGTGGACAGAAATAATTGACTTCCTACCTCACTCACGGGGGTATATTCAGGTTCTCTCTTCCTTTCCTTATCTACCTTCCAGAATTCATTGCCTGCTTGTAAGGTCAACCAAAACCTCCCAGTACCAGCCGAGGTCTGAGCAGAACTTCCCTGTTTGCAACTGGCTACTGGTCAGCTAGATTTTGTGTGGGCTCTAGAATTTCTGTTCCTACAGCAGCACTACTTGTCCTACGTGAATGCTGGGAGAGCATTATGTGCACATAGACATTTTATGGAAGAACTATCTGATAATGATAAACAGGCACCAGAAAAGAACACGGTGTTTTTAATAAATCTGGCAGCAGCAGCTTAGGTGAGGAAGGATTATAGTGTTAGCTTTTGGCACAAATAGATGGGAGACTCCTGAGTCTGATAGATGAGTGAGTTGTCTTTATGGTGAAGGATGACAGAAAATTGGGAGTGAGTTTAATTTATTTCACCTGGGTTTCATGAGGGTTATTTCAGAGTAAAGCAGCCTTCGAGGTACTCTGAGTTCAGGGCAGGTCGGCAGAGGGAAATGAGATGCAGTCAGTGGTGGAGTCTGTGGGAACCACGGCACAGATGTGGTTGCTGTGTGTCTGGGCCAACTTCCTGCCTGGAACTGGAGTCTGGCGCTGACTGCAGCTGTAGGAAGAACCCTGAGACGCTAAGGAGCTGCGTGGCTTCCCTGTGTATAACCATCACTAAGCCCCCGAGACTGTGGTTCTAGATCAGTGCCACTGCAGATTTAGACAAGTTGCATGTCAATTTTCTGGAAAATGAAAGGGTTGAGCAGTGGTGATATCCGATGGTTCTTCCAGTTCCAATATTTTGCAAATTTATGACACTAGGTTTAAACTTTCCAATTCAAAGCCAGAGTCCCAAGCCCAGGTGTTTTCTCTTATTAATGTTTTTATCTTCATTTCATTTTCTTATTATTCTGTCAATTCGCCATTCCCTTTTTCCATCAACTCACCTAGAAAGAAGGGGAATCTGTCAGAGTCATCTCATACAGTATCTTCTTTATTTAATAGCAAGTTAAATGCCTGCTGGGTGCCAAGCACAGGGCTAGACCCAAGGGGCCCAGCAATTGAAATGTTAGTCACAGTCCTTATCTTCATGGAGCTCACAGTCGAGTCAGAATCAGGTAAATAATGAGAGACATACTATGAAAGGGTGTGAAGCAGAGTGATGGAAGCATCTGTGTTTGTGAAAGCTTCTCTTCTTTTTATGTCGAGAGAGACTTGGGAATGTTTAGATGCAGGTGGGAAGGAGCCAATAGAGTGGAAGAGACTGTGGCTGTAGAGAAAATTGGAGATAGACAGGTTCGAGGAAAGACCCAAGAAAGAGGAAGGGTTAGGAGGGAGGTAGATGCAAAGCTGTAGCGTGCACTCTTTTCCTTATAACTGAGCAGGAAGGAGGAGACGTGGCGGGTAGACAGAAAGCATAGCAGGACAGGGGAACTTCTTGTTTAATAGTCACCAGTTTCTTCACAAATTCCTGCTGCTCTGCCCTTGTTTGTGCTGTTGTTTTCCCGAAGAAGGCGCTCCTTGGTGGCTTTCTGAAATCTTACCCATCTACAAGGCCCAGGCCTTCCGCAGTGCAATCAGCTCTTCTGCTCTGAACAATTACAGACTAAGCCCTCCTTATTGATCTCTAAAGATGACCTGCGCTTTTATGCCTTCTCTCCTCTACCAGGTCGGACACTCCTTGAGAGCAAGAATAAGACCTTAGAATATTTAATATTTCCCATTGTGTTGGGACACAGCAGATTCTCCAAAAGAACATTTTTATTTACTGCCTCAAATTTGGGGGAAAAAAATGTTGCTCCTGAAAATCAGCAAGATCTCCTGGAATTCAGCACAATCTTCGTCACCCTAATCTCAGAATAAGGAATGGAGAAAACAAGGGAAACTCAAACTCAAATCAGGTAGTTTAAGGAGGGTTTAGAGTTGGGGATCTGGAGACAGAGAAGGGAAATCTGAGAGTCTTGACACGGACATTAATTTGCTGCTAGTGGCCCGGTGCATGAAATTTATGCATGGGGGGTTAAGGGGGAGGAGGGGTGGTCCCACAGCCCGGCCTGTGCCCTCTCCAATCTGGGACCCCTCAGGGGATGTCCCACTGCCGGTTTAGTTTGGGCCTAACCTGGCATTTGGACATCCTTCTCACAATCCAGGACTACTGGCTCCTAACCGCTCACCTGCCTGCCTGCCTGATCACTGCTAACCACTCTGCCTGCCGGCCTGATGGCCCCCAATTGCCACCCCCTGCCGACCTACTCACCCTCAACTGCCGCCCCCAGCCAGCCTGCTTGCCCCCAACTGCCCCCTGCCAACCTGCTCTCCCCCAACTGCCCCCCTGCCAGCCTGCTCACCCCCAACTGCCCCCTCCCCACTGGCCTGATGACCCCAAATTGCCCCCGCCCCCGCTGGCCTGATTGCCCCTAACTGCCCTCCCCTGCCAGCCTACTCACCCCTAACCACCTCTGCCTTGGTCCTGCCACCATGGCTTTGTCCGGAAGGATGTCCAGAAGGTCTCCTGGAAGGTCTCCCGGTCTAATTAGCATATTACCCTTTTATTAGTATAGATTTTTTGCTGGACAAGTCAGTTAAGAACTTGGGTCCTCCGTTTCTTCTTCTCTAAACTGGAGTTAATGTTATCTATCTAACTTGGTATAAAAAATGTCAAGTATCCTGTTGCTTGAGATTTCTTAAGTCATGATTTGTGTTTTGCAACAAAAACCATCCTAACTTCTATGGAATTTGAGTAGGAAACTTATACTTAACTTGACGTTTCTTTAAAGTTGTTGAATGATTGGATGTAATCATTCAACAACTTTATCTTTGGTAAATTATCTGGTTATTATCTTTCTCTACAATGCTGCCCTTCTGTCTGCTTCCACTCACAAGTGATGTCAAAATCCAGTTGCCCAAACAAGAAATTCAGAGTCATCTGATCCATTCACTCAACCACACCATGTTCTTGGACACTGAGCTGTGTCAATGTCCCAGGCTCCACTCTGCTTACCTAAGATTCACTCAGAGCTGGCTGATATTCCCAAGAGAAGAGGAAGGCCAAGGGCATAACTTTGGTGATATTTCAGGACCAGAAGGATGTAGAGAAGCAGTCTTACAAGTAGAAAAAAAAAAAAAAAAACAGAAACCAAGGCACGACGAAGTTTAGAGGAGGGTGGTCAGAAATACCCAATCCAATGAAGATGGCAAGGAGGATGAAGGTATGTCCATAATTAAAGCTGTTACTTACTTCTTGGCCCATGAAAAGTAACGGCTGTGTTTCCATAATGCTGAGATACAGAATACAAAGGAAAAATTCATGCAAATCATCTTTTTGGGCACTCTGCAAACTAGAAGAAATAAGGGGCAAGTTATTGCATTCAAACTTCAGGAGATAGGAAACAGAATCCTTAATTCAAATGAGGACAGCTGGTAGACATTTCTTCAGTTGAAAAACACAGGTGTGAAAAATAAATGTGATTATCTTTGTTTTCCTACAATGGAACTCAGGTTTTGTCTTGCATTTCCTTTTCAGTTAAAAACTTAATCTAAAATATTCCATGGTGCAGCTGCTATATTGGAAAACAATATGACAATTACCCCTAAAGTCATTTAAAAATTAAACATAGAATCGCCATATTATCCAACAATCCCATTTCTAGGTAGATACCTAAAGGAATTGAAAGGAGAAACTCAAAGAAATATGAGTACACCCATATTTACAGCATCATTATTCACAATAGACAAAAGGTAGAAGAAACCCAATTGTTCACCAATGGATGGATGAATGAATAAAGAAAATGTGGTATATCCATACAATAGAATATTATTCAGCATTAAAAAGGAAGAAAATTCTGAGTCATGCTATAACAAGGACAAGCATTGATGACATTCAGCTAAGTGCAATAAGCCAGATACAAAAGGACAAATACTGTATGATTCTATATATTCCATATGTACCAATTTATATGAGGTACCTAGAGTGGTCAAATGCATAGAGACAGAAAGTAGAATGGTGGTTATCAGAGACTGGGGAGAGGAGGGAATGGGGATTTAGTGTTGAATGAGTACAGCATTTCACTTTTGTAAGATGAAAAGCGTTCTTGTGTTGATGGTTGCACAACATGAATGCATTTAATATCACTGAACTATACATTTAAAAATGTTTAAGACAGTAAATATTATGTTTTTTAATAATTTTTTTAAAAACTGTCTTACCACAAATTTTTTTAAAAACAAGGTAAGAAACAAGAAAATAATTTCCAAAGTAATTCCGTCACTGAAGTGTTATTTTCACGCTTTTCAGATTTAAGGACAGACAATAGTTTGGGGGTTTTTTTGTCCCTCTTTCATGTGTGCTCACTTGACATCATGGAGTGGGAACACTCCATGGAATGACATCATGGAATGAAGAACTGCCTGATTTGTGATAAACTATCCTCTTTGGGCATCCAGACTCTCGGACCTTGAGGGTCACCTACGACAATGTCCCTGCCAGTTTCTGATGTAGAACCCCTTCTTGTGACCATGACTTCCCTTCTGGCCAACCAGCTTTTTTTTTTAATATATTTTATTGATTTTTTACAGAGAGAAAGGGAGAGGAATAGAGAGCTAAAAACATCGATGAGAGAGAAACATCGAGCTGCCTCCTGCACACTCCCCACTGGGGATGTGCCTGCAACCAAGGTACATGCCCTTGACCGGGATCGAACCTGGGACCCTTGAGTCCGCAGGCCGATGTTCTATCCACCGAGCCAAAACGGTTAGGGCTGGCCAACCAGCTTTTGATGGACACAGGCTATTTCCAATATTAAGCTCTTACAAGTAGTACTTCCATGAACATATTTATACATGTTCATGGTGAGCATGTTGGCGTTCTGTTGGGCATACACCTAAAAGTGAAACTATGGGGTCACAGAGTCTGCATATGTTCAGATTTAGCAGATAGTGCCACAAAGTTATCCAACATGGTTTACCAATTTACATTCCCATAAGCAGGGCATAAAAGATATGATAGTAACATTTGATGAGTCTTGCTACTATCATTTTCATCATTCTGGTGGGTGTGTTGAAATAATACATTATGCTTTTATTTTACATTTTCCTGATGACTAATGGAGTTGAGCATCTTTTCAAATGTTTATCCACTATTTGAATATCTTCTTCTGTAAGTGTCTGCTCAAGGCTTTTGTCCTTCTTTCTATTGGTTTTCTTACCTCTTTATTGATTAGTAGGGCATATATATTTCTATATAAATATTGTATATAATCCTATCTAATAATAGACAAACATAGTAATTAACCGTACCTCCAACATGCTTCCCCTTGGCTAATCAGGGCGATATGCAAATTAACTTCCAACCAAGATGGCAGCCGGCAGCCACACAGCTGAAGGGAACAGGAGGCTTGCTTGCTCCAGTGATGGAGGAAGCCAAGATTCCCCGCCTGCCGCTACCGGCCTCTGAGCTGCACTCTAAGAAACAATGTTGCAATTATAGAAGCTAAACAAACCCCAGAAACCTGCTTTCAGCCATCTGGGCCTCAGAGCTGGAGTTGCAACAGTGTTTCAATTATAGAAGCCAAACAAACCCAGATACCTGCTTTCAGCAGCCGAAGTCTCAGAGCTGGAGCCAAGCCTCAGACCTAAGCCGGCTCTCAGTTCCAGTGACAGCCATAGAAGGTAAATAAATCCCAGAATAAAAAAAAAAAAAGAAAAAGAAAAAAAGGAGAGGTTGGGAGCTTCAGTCATCCGCCAGCCTAAAAATGGCCCTCAGCCCCTCACCCAGACTGGCCAGGCACCCCAGTGGGGACCTCCACCCTGAAGGGGTTGTGACCAGCTGCAAACAGCCATCATCCCCTCATCCAGGCTGGCCAGGCACCCCAGCGGGACCCCCACCCTGATCCAGGACACCCTTCAGGGCAAACCAGCCAGCCCCCACCCGTGCACCAGGCCTCTATCCTATATAGTAAAAGGGTAATATGCAAACTGACCCTAACAGCAGAAGGACTGAAAATGACTGGTCACTGTAACACACACTGACCACCAGGAGGCAGACTCTCAATGCAGGAACTGCCCTCTAGTGGTCAGGGTGCTCTCACATGGGAGGAGCTCTGCTCAGCCACAAGCCAGGCCGATGGCTACCAGTACAGTGGTGGTGGAAGCCTCCTCAGCAGCACTAAGGATGTCCAACTGCAGTTTAGGCCTGCTCCCCGCTGGCAAGTGGACATCGCCTGAGAGCTGCCAGGCTGCCAGAGGGATGTCTGATTGACATCTTAGGCACAATCCCCCCAGGAGCAGGCCTAAGCCAGCAGGTGGTCATCCCCTGAGGGGTCCCAGACTGTGAGAGGGCACAGGCAGGGCTGAGGGACCGCCCCCCCCCCATCCCCCCCAAGTGCACAAATTTTTGTGCACAGGGCCTCTAGTCTTACCTAATAATAGACAGACATGCAAATTGACCGTACCTTCACTATGCCTTAAGCCACGCCCACCAGCCCATCAGATCGACTATATGCAAATTAACCCAACCAAGATGGCGGTCAGCAGCCAAGGAGCAGGAGTGAGCAGGAGGCTTGGTTGCCCCAATGATGGAGGAAGCCAAGCTTCCCAGCCGGCTCTGAGCTCCACTCAAAGTAACAAAGTTTCAATTATAGAAGGTAAATAAACCCCAGATACCTGCTTCCAGTCGCCATGGCCACAGAGCTGGAGCGAATAAAAAAAAAAGGAAAGGCTGGGAGCTTTGGTCACCAGGGGGCTTGGTCAGTCTGAAAACAGCCATCAGCCCCTCATCCAGGCTGGCCAGGCACCCCAGTGGGGACCCCTACTCTGAAGGGGCTGTGGACGGCCTGAAAACAGCCATCAGCCTCTCATCCAGGCTGGCCAGGCACCCCAGCGGGACCCCCACCCTGAACCAGGACACCCTTCAGGGCAAACCAGCCAGCCCCCACCTGTGCACCAGGCCTCTATCCTATATAATAAAAGGGTAATATGCAAACTGACCCTAACAGCAAAACGACTGGGAATGACTGGTCACTATAACACATACTGACCACCAGGGGGCAGATTCTCAATGCAGGAGCTGTCCCCTAGTGGTCAGTGCGCTCCCACAGCGGGAGCTCTGCTCAGCCACAGCCAGGCTGATGGCTGCCAGTACAGTGGTGGTGGCGGGAGCCTCCCCTGCCTCTTCAGCAGCACTAAGAATGTCCAACTGCACTTAGGTCTGCTCCCTGCTGGTAAGTGGACATCCCCAAGGGCTGTCGGGCTGCCAGAGGGATGTCTGGCTGCCAGCTTGGGGTCCCAGACTGCAAAAGGGCATAGGCTGGGCTGAGGGACCCCCCCAAGTGCACAAATTTTTGTGCACCAGGCCTCTAGTAATATATATTCATAGAATATATAATATGTAAACACATAAAATGCATTATATATGTATATATCTATTCTGTCTATTATGCACATAAATCCCTTGTTGGATATATGCATTGCAAAAATGCAACTCCACTTTGTAGCTTGCTTTTTCTCTCCCTTAACAGTATCTTTTCATATGTAGAAGTTTGTCTTGTATATCAATTTTTTCTTCTAGGACTGGTGCTTTTTGTACTATGTTTAAGAAATCTTTTCCTAAATTCATGAAGACATTCTTCTAAAAGCTTCATTGTTATATCATTCATATTTTCATCTGGAACCCATCTGGAATTGATTTTCATGTGTGGGGTGAAATAGAAGTCAAGATTTACTTTTTTCTCTGTGGATATTCAGTTGAATCAACACCATTATTAAAAAGACTATCCTTTCTTCAATGTATTGCAATGTCTCTGCCATAAACCAGGAAACTGTATATGTATAAGCTTGTTTATGGATTCTCTCTTCTATTTTACTGGCTGGTATGTCTATCCTTGGATCAGTATAACATTATCTTAATTACTGTAGTTTTGAAATGATTGTTGGTGTCTGGTAGTGTAGGTCCTCCAACTTTGTTTCCGCTCTTCTTCAAAAGTATCTTGATTATTCTTGCCCTTTGCATTCCCATATTCATGTTTGAATCAGTTTTTTAATTTACACACACACATATCTGCTAGGATTTTAATTAGGATTGCATAAAATCTATAGATAAATTTTGGGGAAATTGACATGTTGTTCCATTTATTTAGATCAGTGGTTCCCAATATGGGGCACATGCCCCATATGGGGCAGTTTGATTTTTAAGGGGGGAAATTCGAGAATGAGTTATTAACAGTGAATTTTTTACAATTCTTTTGGCTCTAGGGGCCTCATACAGTATATAAATATCTATTGTGACATTTATGCATTTCAGTTCTCTATTATATGTTTTGAAACTTAAATATTTTTTCATATCACTTCATATTATTATTATTTTTTAAACAATTTCTTAGTGATTTCTTCCTCAATACTTCAACTGTCCTTTTGTTCTTTTATTTTTATCTTTCAGGGATGCCATGTTCTTTGGATACTTGTTTCGACCAAGTTAATGGCCTTTTAGGCTTCCTCCATGTGAATAGAAGTTCACTTTTTGAATAATAAGAATTATATGTCACCGGGGGGCATCAGGATTTTAGAGATGCTTAGGTGGGGCATGGCCCACAAAAAGTTGAGAACCACTAATTTAGAACTTCTTTAATTTTCTTCAATAATGTTGTGTAGCTTCCAGTGTAGAAATCTTCACTATTTTTGTTACATATATTCCTATGCATTCCAATGCTTTCATAATTTTCTATTTCATAATTACCTATTTGTTTATTACCTTGCTAAATTCAAGTATTTATTTTAATAGTGTATAGATCCTTTTATATTAATATTCTATTTGTTTGTTTCTGGTATATGAAAATCAAATACGTTCACGAGAGACATTGGTCTGTAATATTCCTTTTTATAGTGTCCTTGGCAGGTTTGGTATCAAAATTGAGGTGTCCTCTGAAGACAAGTTTGGATGTGCTCCCTCTTTTCCTTTACTCTAGGAAAGCTTATGTAAGATTGATATTATTTCCTCCTTACATAGTTGAAAAAATTACAGATGAAGCCATCAGGGACTGGAGCTTTGCTTCTGGAATAAATCTTATTTTAGTTAATTTTTAAAAATTATTTATTTTTCTGTTTGCTCTTGGGTCATGTTTGGCAGCTGTTGTTTTTCAATGAATTGGTCTAAATTTTCAAGTTTGTTGGTGTAAATTGTTTATAGTATCCTCTTATGAGCTGTTTAATATCTGTCAGATGCATACTGGTATCCCCATTTTATTCCTGTTAGTGATAACTTATTTTTTTCCCTGCATTAATGTCACTAGGAGTTTATCAATTCTATGAGTCTTCTCAAAAAATCAACTTTGTTGCTGCTAATTTTCTTTATTGAATATTTGATGGCCATTCCAGTGATTTTTGTTTTTAATTATTTCTTACCTCTGGTTTCTTTGAGTTTCTTTTGCTATTCTTTTCCTACCATTGCATTTTTTAAAAGCTTTATGTATTTTTTTTCCTAGAAATTTTGGTAAATATTTCATGCAAATTTAAAAGAAAGTGTATTCTGTTATCATCAGGTCCAGTATTGGTATAATTTCGGCCATATTTGTTAGTTGTGTGGTTATACCGTCTATGTCATTTTATTTGTCTGCCTGTTTTATCAGTAGAGAGTAGTTAAAGTCTCTAACTCTAGATGATTTAGATTTGTGTGATTTCTTTTTTTAATTGTCATTTTTTGCTACTTATATCTTGAAACCATACTATTGGGTGCTTACAGATCCAGAATTGTTATGCTTTTCCAGTGGATTGACTTGTTTATCATTATGACATAGCTTCCTTTATCTCTAAAAATGCTTTTTGCCTTAATTTCCACCATGTCTGACAATAGCATAGATACCCAGCTTTTTTGGGGGGGTCGGGGTGGGGGGAGGGGGAGTGCTTTAATGGTATAATTTTATGTTGTTTTTCTTCTGTTTGTTTTTCATTGATTTTTAGAGAGATAGGAAGGGAGATGGATAGAGAGGTAGAAACATCGATGAGAGAGAAACATCATCTATCAGCTGCCTCCTGCACACCCCCTACTGGGAATCAAGCCCACAGCCCCAGTGTAATAAAACAGGTGACCTCTTGGTTCCTGGGTCAATGCTTAACTGTGGGGCTAAATGGTATATTTTTAAATATCCTTTTATCTTTATTAAGGTGTGTGTTTTGAAAGCAGCATATAAATGACTTTTATATTTTTATTCAGTCTGATAATATGAGACTTTTAATATTCAGTTCTTTTCACTTTTGTAATTAGTGATATATTTGGGTTTATCACTCCCATCATACTCCTGACTTTCTGTTTACATGCACTAATCTATTTCTATTGTTCTACAAACAGCCCTTATACTCCCCCTTCCATAGTTCTCACTTTTTCTCTTTCTCTTTGAACTTTAGTTTAGATATTTTTTATTCACTTATCTTTCAATTTATCAATCTTGCTTGACTACATCTAATCTGCTTTTTTTAAAAAAATATATGTTTATTGATTCCAGAGAAGAATGAGAGGGAGAGAGAGATAGAAACACCATTGATACTTGTGAGATATTTGTTAAATTAATAAATACAAAATTAAAAGATACTAACGAAAGATGTGATGAAGAAGAAGGTGGAGACAAAACTGCTCAAGACTTTGGTGAACTGTATATTTTAACTCTTCACTTATTCTTCCTCAGAGGAGAACCTGGAAACTTAATACCTATATTACAATTCTCAGGAGAAAACTATTAACTCAACCACAGCCAGCACCTTTAGCCCCTGAGTTTCCTGGTCAGGATTCTGAGTTGGAGGAGATGCTTACCTTACCTCATCAGAGCTTTGACTATTTAATCTCAAATCACTATATTTTAATTCAGAACATCATTATTTTACCCCTCTCCTTTTTTTCCTTCCAAATCACAGAATAGACTTATTTCAGGCATGAGAACAGGAAAGGCGTAGCAGGAAGAAGAGGGAGGAGAGATGAGGAAGAAAGAGGTGAGTTTCACAGTTCTACTTTTCTCAAAGACAGCAATTCACCTGTGAGTATAAACCACACATCTCTGCTCTCACTTCTTCCCTTTGATTCAATAAAAAAGCTACAAAAATGTCAACCTGACCTCAGCTGAGCTCACTTTTTAGTGATTGAATCAACAGTTGTTAAAGTCTATTACCTCTTTATAATAGGATACATTTAGTCTTTGAAGATTTTTAATAGGGTTCAATTCATAATTTCAAAAAATAATAGACTTTAACATCATTATAATATGAGTTCCAAAGGAAAAAAAAACTAAGAAAACTTCCTTACAAAGCATTTTAGGACCATGATAAAAGCATTTGAAACTGTATATTTCTTTTTCATCATCAATGAGTATCATTAGTTCTCATTTTGTGTCTGCATTATTGTTTGTGTCTGCCAGTTGCCATAGGGACAAATGCCTTCCATGGCCTTGTAGCGTAGTCCAGCTGCCTTATTCAGTTGATTTTGAATTAGGGTTAATGAGGTGGAATTCACAGTGGGATTTCTGAGGCTCTTTTCTGAGGCTTCCCTTGATCCCCGATCCATGTTCAGCCACATCATGTAAGAGCAGTCTTGCCTTCAGGGTTATAGGAAGAAACATTCTGGTGCCCTAAAGTGGCTTAGCACCTAATACTTTTCATTCTCCAAGCTTTGCTCTCCTACTTAGAATTCCCTCTCTTCCACCCCACCCTAAACTCTGCCTGACCTACCTGAGAACCAGCTCAAAAATAACTTCTCAATGAGGGTGTACCTGGTGCTTTGTATTAGAGGTGTGGGGTGCGAATGTTGCAACTGTGTCGATTTCAAGTCAGAGGTTACAAACTCAAAGTCATTCAGTATCCAAGTCAGTATTGCATATGGGTGCAACAGTGAGCCGGAGATCACACAGGAAACCTAAACAGGGGCAGGTGCTGCTGACATCCAGCTATGCTTCTATTCAGAATTTAATCTGGTGTACTCAGATCTTCCCATTTTTTAAAAAAGAGATGAAGAGCTATATTTTATGTGAAATCTGTTTGGTTTACTGGCTACTATTAGATTTTGCCATATGAAAGTTGTTTTGTAGATCAAAAACAGTCACATAATAATTTCATATGAGCCCTGATGGTTGTGGCTCAATTGGTTGAGCATCATACCATGCACCAAAAGCCTGTTGGTTCTATTCCAGGTCAGAGCACCTGCCTGGACTGTGGGCTCAATCCTCCAGGAGGGGGTGTGAGGAGGCAGCCAATGGATGTTCCACTCTCACATCGATGTTTCTCTCATTCTATCCCTTTCCCTTTCTCTCTCTCTAAAAATCAATAGAAATATAAAACAAGTAATAATGATTTCATATGATGTGGTGTATGGAGTAATAACCTCCAAGATATCCCTGGGCCATGTGAATACTACTTTATATGGAAAAAGGGTCTTTACAAATGTGATTAAATTAAAGATATTGAAATGGGAAATTTTTCTGGATTACCTGCTTGGGCCCTAAATGCATTCACAAATTTCCTGATAAGAGGGAACAAATGGAGATTTCACTCAGAAGAGAAGGCAATATGACCACTGAGACTGGAGTGATGCAGCCACAAGTCAAGGAATGTTGGCAGCCACCAGGAGCTGGAACATTCAAGGAACAAATCTTCCTCTAGAGCAGTGGTTCTCAACCTTCCTAATGCCACGACCCTTTAATACAGTTCCTCATGTTGTGGTGTTCCCCAATTTCATTGTTACAAATTGAACATAATTAAAGCATAGTGATTAATCACAAAAACAATATGTAATTATATAAGTGTTTTCCAATGGTCTTAGGCAACCCCTGTGAAAGGGTCATTCGACCCCCAAAGGGGTCACGACCCACAGGTTGAGAACCGCTGCTCTAGAGCCTCTGGAAGGAGCACAGCCCTGCCGACACCTTGATTTGAGTCCAACGAAAATAATTTGGGACTTCTCGCCTCCAGAACCGTGTGTTATTTTAAACCACAAAGCTGGTGGCAATTTGTTATAGCAGCCACAGGAAACGAACACATAGGGTTAACTATGATATGGGTTAATACACATAGGTTAATTCAAATACACACACACCTATGTATGTGTATGTAAATACACATATGTGTATGTACACGTGTGTGTGTGTACAAAAGTGACAGATAGCCAAACAAAGCACATCTCAAGGGAGATCTGTGCCTCAGACAATTAATTTGTGTCTGTTTTAAATATCGTTTTTTATTTTTCTCTTATTTGTAGCACTGTGATCGATGCCTTCATCAAACATTTTTTAATCACTGCCGGTGGAATGTGAAGGGTTTTGCCAACAATTGCTTAAGCCTTTGTATTCGCCACATCCCCAGGCAGAGGTTTAATAACTCTAAGTTCCCTTTGCCTTCGATGCAATTCTTTGAGAAAACAGTGATCTCAGATACTGCTTTTAGGGTCAATTCATTAAGTGCTGGATACTATAAGACACTGGGAGTCAGGAAGGAGCAGAAGCTGTAAGTAAAAGCTAAGGAGAAACAAGTCTCTAAAGCCTGTTACTTGAACCGTATATGTATGTAGGTCCATAGGTTTTTCCAGCTGCCTTCCCTAGAGCACTCTAGATCTCCATGTGGCCTCTGGCATCAGCTTCATGGAGTTTTGGCTCCATGATCTCAGCTCTTAAATTTCCATGAAGTCCCATGTTTTTATCCCTAACGTACATTATGTTCTTAAGCTGGCTGAAGTGTGTTGCTGCTGTTTGCAACCAGCTAGTTCAGTGGCCTCCTCAGGAGGCAGCTCAGCCATCTTCCTTCTACCATGGACTACAAAACTGCTCCGCAAGTGCCGTTCCTAAATGTGAAATCAACTCACTGCTCCCTTCATCAAGAAAGGCTCCTTGTGAATGTCAGCTGAATCAAAGAGTGTGCTTAGTGATGGGATGGATTTCCATCCCTTGCATGTTCTTTGCCTTGTTAACTGTAACCAACCGTGTGAGAACTGGCAGCTGGGACACAGATCTCACTTCAAGTCGCCCTGGCCTAAGCGCTTCCCCTGGGACTGGGAATTCTAAGGGTGTGATTGGTTCCTCTCTCCCCCTGCTTCCTCCAAGACGGCAGGAACAGAATGAGAGAGAGGAAAGTTTTTTGCATTAAAATGATGCTGCTAGTTTGCACAAACAATAGCATTTCCTTTTTAATCATAAGGGAATCATTTTTCTCCACTTAACCATCAATTCTGCCCTTTGAAGTCAGATCTTGTGCTAAGTCCAATGTGCATGAAATGGTCCTAGGAAACTTCCTAATCACGCCCAGGATTTGCCTGTTGCTAATGCAGAACCGCCTTGCTCCCTGAAGTCGCTCACATGCACTTACTTGGTACATTTACCAGAGGGAAACTTCATAAAACAATTGAGCATCAGATTAACAAGATTTTAAGCAGAAACATCGCATAGCTTTGCTGTTCTCCCTCTTCCTGGGGAGGGTGGGGCAGATCGAGGTGGGCAGGGGAGATGTCTGGGAGCCCTTTTAAAATTGGGACATTTCTTTAAGGTAGAAGAAAGGAGTCTTCGGTGTGCTGTCGGGCGCCTCAAGGCATCTGCTAGACACAGGAGGACTTTTTTTTTTTTTCTTGTCCCAATAAAACCAGGGATGAAAATAACAGTGAGTGAGTGTTGACTTGAGACTTTTCAGGGTTCATAGACTGTATTGGGCATATATGTGAAAAAAAGAGGTTACATTCATTATGCGGATTAGAAATAGGAGAAAAATAAGTACCAGAAAAGAAAAACCAAACCACCAAATGAGACAGAAACTCTATCAATGCCAAAAATATGTTTTCTTCAAACCCTGAAAATAGACATGCTGGCTTCTCCAGGAAACATGTATTTTAAACTGTTGGAAAACATAAAAGCGAACCTAAAAAGTAATAAGGGGTCATGTGTTAGAAATGAGGCTTTCTAATAGCAAGCGCTTAGGTGTTATGATGAAATAGTTTTGTGCTCCCCAGTGTTTCATTAAGGTCCCATTGTTAATTTAAACTAAGTATGTATGTACCATGACGTAGCCAAGGGGGAACATCCAAGTTTCCAGTGCCCCCTGAAACAGATCAGATCCCTCTGTGCTCTTTGCCAGTTCAAATTGGTGCCCTGCCAGGATCCTCTAGCTACTAACTTATAACGTACTTTTTAAAAAAAAATCCTCACCCGAGGATATGTTTTTATTGATTTTAGAGAGAATAAAGGAAAAAGAGAGAGAGAGAGAGAGAGAGAGAGAGAGAGAGAGAGAGAAACATCAATCAGTTGCCTCCCACACACGTCCCTACCAGGGATGGAACCCACAGCCTAGGTATGTGTTCTGACTTAGAAACAAACCTCTACTTTTTAGTGTACAGGAGGAGGCTCCAACCAAGTGAGCTACCTGGCCAGGACCATGTACATTTTTTAGGTGGTATCTGCCTTCCTCATACAAGAGGTAATGACCTTCAAAGAGAAAATGTCCATTCATTTATGTATTTAATAAGTTTTCACAGAGGACCCAAGCATACCACATGGTACTTTAGATGCCACAGATACCTTCATGAGCTGATAAAGCAGGTCCCAGGTCCCAGGTCCTGTGGAGCTTCTCCTGTGGTATAATGTGAAAATGGACAAATGGCTGCTCACCTTCCACCTGCTCTGGGTATTCGAGACTCTTGGTTGCATTGTAATTGGGGACCACCTGGTTCAGATTTTCTGTAACATTACCTACAAGTCCTTTACCACTATTGTATATTCATTTTAAGATTTAATGCAGTCATTCACAATGAAGCTGACCGAGCAGCCAGCGTGAGCAGAGAATCTTGAAGGGGCAAGCCAGCTCTGCCCAGGCTGCGCTCAGAGTGTTCGATCAAGAGCCCAGTGCCATTCGGATACTCCTTTGTTTCCAATTTGTTTTTGTTGTTTGTTTGTTCGTCTTTTTTTCCTCTCTATGCCTTTATCCTTGGTGTTCTGAAATCCCACAATGTTTCGGAGTTTGAATCATTTATTATTCATGGGACTGGGTATTTGCTAGGTCTTTCTAACAGGGAGACATGTGCCTTTGAGGTCATAGAAATTTTCTGGCATTATTTATTTAATAAATATCTCCCCTCTATTGTTGTTTTTCCTTCTGCAATTCCTACACTCTTAAAGGAGAAAAAAAAGAGAGAGAGATGTAAGAAACTTAAGGCATTACTCTATTCTTAGGAAGAAAGATATATCATAAAGACATCAATTCTCACATTAATATCTAAATTGAAAGCATTCTCAACTAAAATCCAATGGTTGTGGTTTTGTTTGCTTTGTTTTAGAACTAGATAGGCCAATTTTAAAGTTCATATACCAAAAAAAAAAAATAGGTTGGAAAATTCTAAAAGTAAAAAGAAATGAGAGTGGGCCTAACTTATCAGGTATTAAAACTTGTTCTAAAGTCTCAGTCATTAAAACAGTGATACTGATGCATGAATGGAACAGAATTTTTAAAATCTAGAAATACACTCTAATATATAGATAACTTTAATATATAACTAAGGTGGCATCTCAAATTAGTGTGGGGGGGAAATGGCCTGTTCAATAAATGGACTGGGAACAATTTATGTGGGAGCTGATTAAGGGGAGTTGATGGCCGAGTACTGAGTTTCTTTCCATCCATCAGGCAGACCTGAAACTAGGGAAATGCAATGAGATGCCCAGGGTACTGGGCAGGGACCAGCTCAGGGCCAGGAACTGAGGGGGGCTTTCTTGCCACTACTGAGGTAAGATCAAAAACTTGGGTGTTCAGACAAGTCAGATCACATGTTTTGCTTTCTCTTTAAGTAATAGAGGCCTAATTCAGTGGTTCTCCAAGTGGGGTCCCCAGATCAGTAGCATTAACATGATCTAGGAACACGTAAGAATTGCAAATGTTCAGGCCCCATCCGAGACATATTACATCAGAAACGCTGGGGAGGGGCCAGTAATCTGTATTTTAACCAGGGCTCCAGGTGATTCTGATGCAGGTTCAAGTTTCATGCATAGTCTAATTTGTAGAAGGAAAGTTGCTTTTCTGCGACCCAATCCACCTCACTCAAATTTTCCACTGGGATGAGGACGAGCTGAAAATGGTGCCACTTTGTCTTCTCCTTGCAGCTCATCGCCCTGTGGTTACCTCCGCTTCTCGGGCACATTCCATGGAAGGGTTCATTTTCTAGAAGCGTGATTTAGAGAGCCGTGTCCCCGTGGCCATAATATTATCTCATAAAACCCTGATCTTACCCTGATTTCCCACAAATTTCCTAAGTTATCTGTCTCTAAAACCGTCAAGCTGGAGTATTTATAGCCTAAAGAAGCTAGCCACAGCATAGTTCCAAAAAGATAACAATCTGCAGTTTGCATCAGTCGATGGTGTAAAGACTCATATGTTGAGAGAAGAAGAAAAAAGAAAAGGGCAGAGAACCTGTCAGAATGAGATACTCAATTTATTTAAATTTGTGGAATTCATAAATCAAGACTGCCTGCGAAGCTTGAAATAGTAACCATGTTTCCATCTAGCAAGGATTGAAGAAAACATGTTGATCCACTCTTTACCTTTGTGGAGGAATCATAAGAACATGGTTTCACCAGGTAGCTAGAATCTATGCTTGAATTGCAGACAGCTGTGACCAAGTTCTTATCATACCACCGGCTATCAGACGCATTTTGTCTTTGCTGTTCAAGAGTTTGGCTTCATGGGAAAATCTGTAGTGCTAAAGCAAATGCTATGAAAGCAACCACAAAAATCTCCCATCTTAGTGCTCCCACCAATTGAAAAAGGGGGGCTGGTTGCCTAAGTCGTTTTAGAGCTAAAGGAAAGTGAGTGGTAGAGTGAGTCAGTAAGTCCCATAAAAGAAAATTCAACCTCCTGATTTATTTATTTCTATCAGGCAGTTGCCAGTGCTATTAAAATAATGTCAAGGACATAATGATGAATTTAATAAGATATTGATGGTGGATCTGACAATGGGTTAGTGCCTAAAGTAATGAAACGTCAGGGTAAAGTGCTTTATGTAGTCCCTTCCATCATTAAAGTGACTCCAGGCGAACAGAGAAGCATCTCTGAGACTTCCTTCAGATGCACTAAAAGGCTACTCCTCTACTAAAAGCTCTCCAGCTCCTATCTTGGGATCAGGACTGAAACTTCTACATCTGAGAAAAGAGAGAAGGGCCCCTACAGGTCTAAACTAGATCAAACACTTTACCTCCTAACTGTACACATCTTTAACAAAAGCAGTCTAGTTGTTAAAATGTGAAATATGCAATCCAGCCAGATATTTCATGTAGGGCAACTAAAGCCCCAAATTTATGTCATTCCTATCTAAACCTTCTTCATTTCATTACCAGGCTTCGTTCAAAGCAGCCAACATCTAAAGATGTTTTTTAAAGTCACCTTTGGGATGTAAGTTACCTAGAAATTCAGGGCTACTCTTAAGGATTTCTTTAAATTTACTCTAATTACTTTTCATTACTTTTCCACGAACTATGAGAAAAACAAATTGGAGTTTAAAAAGCTATCTCAAAACACAGCTTTTTTCATATTGCCTTTAATCTTTGGATTTTGAGAGTTTTCACAGTAGGTCTGATGTGCTGTCTCTCTGTATTCATCAAATTAAGTGAGTAATTGTCAAGTCTCCATTTTTCTTTGTGCTGTGTATGCAGGAAAAGTGTAATAACAACAGAAAGGAGAAATGAGGGAACAGGAAAAGAGAAATAAGGAGAGAGGGGGGAGTAAGAGAGAAAAAGAGGATGAAAATAGAGAAGAAAGGAAAGGAGAGAAGAAAGACAGACTGGTTTATGTAACTATCTCAGGAGGGGATAAGAAATCTAAATACTCCATAATTTATTGTCCCATTAAGTGAACTCACCAATTACTCAAATCTTAGCTTATTTTGATTGGGAAGTCAAAATGAATGAAGTGCATTCATCTCTGAGTTTAAGAACTAAATCGTGAATTTAGGATTATGCCACAGCTCATATGGAACCAAACACAACCTGTCTAGGCCATGCATTGCCAAAGTTGGTTGACAATGTCAGTAGCATATCAAAGATGCCCACCAAGACACAGGTCTTTTCATTGGTTGCATCACTGTACTTGAAGGAGGCTTGAAATGAAAACAATATTGTTAAAACTTTTTAATTTTGATGAAGGATTTCCCTTTGTCAATGTACAGTTGATTTTCATTATTCACAGTAATTATGTTCTATAAAATTGCCTCAAACAAAGAATTAGCTAATACTGAACCATTGCTCCTAGGGGAAATATAGAGATAAGTTCCTGCAAGCCTGTAGTCACAACATTCTCATCAACCAATCAATACATGATCTTGTTGCATGTGTTTCTATTTAAAGGCACTTTTTTTACATGGAGAGAATATCTATATATATATGATTCATTAACATTGAACTCATAGCCCAAAACAATATAACTCATGCCTGAATAAAGCTTATCTAACACACATACTTTCTCTATAAGGCATATCACAAGTTTGCACTTACAAAATCTAGACAGCAGTGCAGATTGTGTTTGGGGACATTTTAAACAGTGAAAAAACTAACAAAGAGTACAAAAATGCAGAAAACTGCAAAAGGGACACTTGTTCACAGCTAAAACAAGAAAGCAGAGTGTCCCCTTGTTCAAACTCAACTGAGTATGTTCACAGTAGGTGACTCAAATTATTTGCTACTCTGCACATTTCTCCAAATGACAGCAAAAGTAGCAAAAGTATTGATTTCAAAGTTACAAATAAATTTTATGGAATCTGCAACTAATGAAGATTAACTGTTTTTGGTTTTCCATTCAATGTCTTGGCTACTTGATTTTGTTAAGTCTACATGTTCTACAGTTTCTTTGAAAAGAAAGTAATATATAAGGAGAAAAATTATTCTTGTCCCTTCTAGATATCTAGAATTGTGTTTTAGTCCTTGTCTTACTTTTCGTAAGTACACTAAAATAAATAAAATGTAGAGGTGACTGAATCATTGAAAATTTAGAAGAAATGGAAAGCAAGAAACTTGAAAGATAATTAGATTAAAAAGACAATTGATGTTGCATTTCCAATGTCTTCACAAACTTCACTTAATGATGATTATCATTGCACTGATTATGTATACTAAATAGTTATGAAGGCTCCAAGAGATTGAGATGTATCCATGGTTAGACAGCTAACAAGTCATAGGACCAACACTTCAAACTAGGTTTTTAAATTACTAATTCCATTCACTTCCCATGAATAGAATAAAAAAAGAGGCATGGCCATTCATGAAGCTTTGATTAAAATGTACAAAATGTTAATATTTCTTATATTTATTTACAAAGCCCACCTTAAATGTTTTCCACAATTTTTGAGTGATAAAATGTCAACTTTACAAGGACACATTAAGGTCCCCTCACAAGGCAATGTGTGGGAAAATGTAGAGAGTCATTGAGGAAAATGTAAGGCAGTGCATTTAGGAAGAAATTATTCAATCTCTGGTTACTAGCATTAGATGCGTTGACCTGTATTATCAGGAACAACTTGGAAAGAGGCTCCTGAAATCACTGTAAATTTTATTCTGACAGTACCATTTCCCAAACATGGGGTGTTAAATCGTGAGTGAGACACACTGGAAACCATTTTTTTCTGAGTTAAGAGAGCAACTGAGGAGCTCCAGTGGTTTTTGCCTAGTAAAAGTTGTTCTGAGTTGGCAATATCTGATTTTCCAAGAAATGCTGAAAATTCTTGATTTTATGTGAAATCTCCATGACAGATACAATTGGTGCCCAAATCCATGAGCATCTCTACACTTCTCAGCCGCCATGTGATCATTCTGTCCAATGGTCTATGAACAGAAGTGAGTGAGGTATAAATTACTGGTTCCTTTACAAATATATGTTTGTCTTTCTCTTATCTGTCTCCTTTCTGTTCTCTCTCTCTCTCTCTCTCTCTCTCTCTCTCTCTCTCTCTCCCCCCCCTACCCCCATCGCCCCCGCAGGAGTATGACTTGGTTGTACCTCAGATTCTTATTCCCCTTACCCTTGCTCAGTTCCTTTCAGAATATCCCACTTTCCATCTTTTATGCTTTTTTTGGTACTAGATTGTAATCATCCACATAAATGTTCATAATAAAAGCTAATTTTCAAGCTATCCTTCTTGCTATGTATGGCTCTATAAGTTTTGGTCAATGGGATCTTGCCATTTGGGGGGAGGGGGGTGTCCTTCCTGTCTTGCCACATTTTGCTTCATTCGGCCAATTGGAAGCAGATATTGTGAAGAACCACATTGGGCCTGTGGATGATAAGGGGTCTGTAGTTATCTACCTGACACTGTGGAGCTGCCACGTAAGTGTTAGGCTGCTTTTGTTTGGATTGAGAAAAATTGAACTCCTAATTTGTACAAGGTGCTCTTCCCTCAGGTCTTTGTTATAGTAGTCACAATGTATCCTAGATAATTCAGGCTTTAGATACTATGGCTATAGCTGTAACTCCTAATAAAAATCTTGGGAATAGAGTTAAACAAGTTTGGGTGGTAGCATGACATAGCCAAGAAAAGTATGGGCTTTGAAGTCAGATAGAAACAATACTGAATCTCACTTGGCCACTTCCTAGCTGTGTCTCCATGGCTGAGATCATGAATATCTCTGAGCTTAGTTTCCTTTGCTTCAAATTTGAGTGAGAATATACACCATTGGGTTGTCGTAATGGTTAAATGAGCCAATGTATATGAAGTTCTTGGCACCTAATAAGTAGTCAACAAATGGTTGTTGCTGTTGTGCAAGAGTCAGATACACTTAAGAAGTAGGATGATAGAAGAGAAGGTTGGAATGGCTTCCTCTGCCTGCCTCCCTTCTGAAATCCCAGTGATTGCGAGGCAGACACAGGCTGCCGGGGAGATGGGAAGCAACCACTTAGTTCTGTGAATTCCTAATCACACTCTGTCGTTCGCTGCTCTCCCCTAGACAGAAGCATCCTTTAATGGCTGACAGACATCTGGAGTGGCTGTGCTGTGCCTGTCCGTCAGGACCTCACTCTCTGCCTGGAGTGGAGCAAAGGCTCCTTCTCCCGCCTTGGGCTGCAGGTGTTGGTGGAGTGAGAACCTCTTCCAAGGAAACATGTGCTGTAACGCGTCCACGCTGAGTCAACGCTGACAGTCCTAACACTCTGCCCAGTGCGAGAGTCCGCTGGAAACTTCTGAATCCAGCTGCATGTCCCAGATGTGCACAGTGACAGAATGCCAGGCTGTTCCAAAGACGTGAGCAATGTGCAGACCCGAGGCCTGATGGGCTGGTGCCAAGGCTTGGGAGGCGATTCTAGGAGTAAGCAGCTGGGGAAAGGGGCATGAATGCCCATTGTCAAAATAAACACTTTTCTTCCTGGATTCCCTCCTGACCAAAGACATCTTGGCCTTACTAATGAGCTGCTCTAAGTGGCTGATCCAGCTTGAAGTTGTTGAAAGCTGGCTTAGTTGACCTTCACATAGACCAGTGGTTCTCAACCTTGGCTGCACATTAGAATCACCTGGGAATCTTTTTAAAATCCTGATTTCTGGGCCTCGTCCTCCGGAAATTCTGTTTCTTTGTTACTAATGTTGTGGCCCCACCCCATCACAAAGAAACAGAATTTCGGGAGGATGAGGCCCAGAAATCAGGATTTTAAAAAGATTCCCAGGTGATTCTAATGTGCAGCCAAGGTTGAGAACCACTGACATAGACAGCAGCCATCTTGATGATAATTGATGTGATCTGGGAGGAAATCTCCTTTATAACCTTTCCCTGACAGCCACATTACCTAAAATTGTCCAGCAGAGATTTATCCCTTTTTTTTTTTAGAGGCATTGGCCTGTGAGAGTATGAGAGAGCCACGGGGAGAAAATAAAATTGGTGGAGGGGAAGTCAAACTGCTATCTGTCTGGAATAACAGGGACAAATATATTCATTTCATATTTATTCTTCTCTTCAGTATTCAGCTAAGATAAAGGTCAAAGAGAGAGAAATAGCTTGGGTCCAATATACCTCAGTGCCTCAGCCCAGACCCTTTTGCATTCCATCCCTTCGCCACCCAAACACACGCCTTTCCCTCACCTCCCTGGTGAGGATATTTCCCATCTCTCTGCAAAATCTCAGCCATGTTCCTGCCTTAGCAAGTTGGAATCAGGATGCTGATTCACATAGCAACACTCTCTCCTTCAGTGGTCAGGTTCTGCTATGACCTCAGTGAACATCAGACCCTGGTGAGCTGGTCTTGGGACCCAACTTCCAAACACAAGCCATTCTGGGTTCTAACACAAACCCATCGCTGGCCTTAGGAACACCACCATGACACGTTTGAGAATATCTGCTCGTGAAAATTGGCAAACACCTTGGAAAAACCAGAGTGTGGCAGATAGAAATGCATGTGGGAAAAAGTCACCAATATAAGGGAGGAGGCAGACTTCATTTTAGGTTTATTTCCATCACAAATCAGTTCCTCCTCCATGGAGGATGAAGGAAGAACCCAGCAGAGGGAGTGAAGGAAAGAGAAACAGCTCAGGACTAAGGAAATCCACCAGCCTGTTCCACAGGAGGGAAGCTGACCTGTGCCTTCCCCAGATTCGGCTCTGCCCATAAAACCAGGGGGAGGCTGTTTCATTAGGAAGAAGAGAAACAGGCAGCCTGGGTTACGCAATCCCCCTGTACCTTGTCTGCGTGAGGGTGTTTCATTTCACGTGGTCACTCAATGTTTAATGACGAGAGTCTAATTTTCAGTAAATAGTGGCGTTTTTTTATTAACTACCCAACATACCTCAAGTTTAGCTCTCCCAAAAGAAAAACACAAGGAAAATAAAGTCTTCAGAGGAAGGAACTTGACGGAAAGCACAGGCGCAGAGTCCAATGGTTAGTTCCTGTCTTGGAAAAGCAGGCAGCACACTTGGGCTCTCTCTGAGCCCACTGCGTTTGGCCATGCATGTGGTGTCCAGAATGGCTCTTTTCCTCAAGTCTCTGTTGCACGTGGGCAGACACACTCATGCTTGCCCTGCCTGCAGACGCTCATTTTGGCTAATGGCAAGGGCTATGTGAAGTCTCAGGGGTGAGCTCCTTTTGCACAGGTTTGGTGCATGTAAACATTCCTGTGAGCAAAGGCCGTTCCCGAGCTCTTGGCAAGCACAGACAATTTTGGAGTAAACTGAGGCTTAGAAAAGGTTAAGAGGGAGCCTCACACTCCCACTGGAGGAGTGAGGGGGCCCAGCTGTGGTGGGGTCATTTCATTTATTCCTGGCTCCTCTCCGCTAACTTTCTAACTTCACCTTCCCCTACATGAGCAGTATTTTGGCTGCACAGAGCTCACTCCTATAATTTCCAAGAGCCCTTCCCAATTCTCCTTCTTCCCCTAAACATGAAGGCTGTGTCTCCGAGATCACCAGCTGCCTATAATGCTGTGAGCAGGAGGGAGAGGGGCTGGCTCTCCAGGTTCATAGGTCAACGTTCAACTGCTGAGCCACACCGGCTAGGCCCAGTGTGTCCACTTTTAAAATGTCCAGTCTGAGGTTTAAATAATTAATAATGAAGATATGATTGACATGCTGCTGACAGTTGCATAATCTGCCATGAAAAATATATAAGAAAGCAGAGAGAGGTAAAGAAAGGCCATTGCCTGGAACTGTTACTCTCAGAAAAGCAATCTCAGATTTGGTCAGGGATCAACCTGCAAATACTAGAGCTATCAGCCCTTGAGGGCTCTCCAAAGCCCTTTAGGATTTCAATTAGGCGGGTCCGATATTCAAAGCCAAGTTTCAAAATAAACAGAGTTTCGCTCCAGGCTCTGGATGCCCCTCACAGATGGGGAAGTGGACGCTACAGAAAAGCAAGAGGGAGGTGGTGCAGTTCTTGTGTTCTGAATGACATTTCCAGGACTGTCAGATAATCTGGAGGAAATTTTAAAGTCAAAGGCATTGTGAAGTCATGGACCAGTCAGTCAGGAGCCTTAGAATTGAAGTATTAGGCTGAAATGCTTTTGAATCCTAATACTTCCACTTATAAGTGGTACTACTCTCTCAAGTATTTTCCTCATCATAAAGTGAGGCTAATTACATGCACCTAAAAGGTTTTATGGGGGGAAATTAGCTCTCGTAATGTACTTAGTCCAGTGACAGTCAAGAGCTGGTGCTCAACGCTCTTTAGTTCTCTGCCGTCTCCTGTCCCCACTCCTCCATCAACCACAGGGCACGTAGTCCCCAGTTGTAGGCAATCTCGGTGACAAACTGTCACCTCTTGTTACAAAGACACTGTGTAACAAGGGACACGGGAATTTTTTTAAAGTAGATTCAGCCTCTAATCTTTAAGCATTTGTAATTTTAGAGGGACGATGAAGGAC
The DNA here is from genome assembly GCF_964212035.1 of Myotis nattereri. NCBI lineage: Eukaryota > Metazoa > Chordata > Mammalia > Chiroptera > Vespertilionidae > Myotis > Myotis nattereri. The sequence goes on from NC_138087.1 coordinate 50,666,963, forward strand.
GTACACTGGCATACGCAGATGTAGAACACAGTTAGGTGATTAGTGTTTCAGGAAGTTCAGTTGAGTTCTCATCCCTTGGATGTTTAGGCAGAGGCTGGCTGGCAAAGTATAAACTGAGTAAATTAACATCAATAATGGGAGTGTTTACCCAAAACACACACAGATATATACTAGTAGTTGGTTGCACCTATGCACGATCCTCCTATAAAACTTGATGCCTGGGAGAACAGATTTTGATTCTCGTAAACAAGAACCTTCTATCTGTTTTGTCACACAGAGAGAGACTATCAAGGTAAGAGGAGGCCCCAAAAAATCCTCATAAGATGGCACCCATGGAGTCTTGGCTACTGATAAATTCTCTGTGGTGAGGAAGGCCTGGTGGAATCTCTAGAGAGTGATGTCTAATACCCAAGGTGGAGTTGCCGCCTATGCCCAACTACACAGGAATCTCCTTCTCTTATGTCAAACTTTCTATAAATTTCACTATACACAAAGTCTTAGTATTCTGAGGGCAAAAAGCTTTTGAAGTGATTTCCAACATGGGGTGAAGGAAACCAACAATATAAAACCTAAAAGTGTGTTATCAAACTGGATGCTGTGTGGACTTAACAAGAGACCAAGAATTCCCCAGAAATCTACTGCGATATTAGGAGGAGTACCTCATGGAGGGTGGGATGGTGTCTTGAGTTGTCTTATTGTGTCATACTGAGATAAAGGTCAACTCCAGAATTTTGAGACATTTAAATGGTGGATACTGGGGGCTTTTGATTCGAGTATTTTGTTTTCTTAGATGTATTGGGTAGAAATAATAAAATCACTTGCAAACATTCTTTCCTTGTATCTGCCTTTGGGAATGAATGAGCTGTATACCTGCTCCTAACTTCGAAGGGAACATTGTGATAACCCAGGGAGCGTTAGAGGCCAGAAGGCAGCCTGGATCAATGCCTTGAGGTCCCATTGGGGGTTCTGAGAGCTGAAGGAAGGAGAGCATCTGTTTAGTGCACAGGCAAATGGCAGGTCCTCCCTGTTTATTTCTGGATAGCTTGGTGGGAGTCCTATAAGCAGTGACCGCAGAGCACACTAGCACAGCTGCAGACTCTTGAAGTCCTTCCATGCCCAAGCCACTGAATTCTATTTCTGGATTTGCCTTCAACTCCAGGTAAGAATTTTTAACCCAGATGTTCATGCCCTGCCCTGAGTTTTTCATATCAGATTCCAGGAAAGGGATTCAGATAGAAATATGAGTTAACCCGAGGAAAAGCATTCACAGGCAAAGGGTAAGGTGTTAGTAGTTTCAGAGCAAGTGAGAGGCATTTCAAAGAACTTCCAGAGTGTTTTTGCCAATCGCGATTCCACGTCTGGCAGCTGGAACCCAATGTGTAGGTGCTTTGTCTTCAAGGGCTCAGAAGAGACACACTGCTCAGATGAAGAAAGACATGCATCCCTTAAGGGCAAAATATGAAAGTATTTTCACTTCATGATTTCCTGTCTAAAACTTCACTGGCACATGTATGAGATATAGGTGTCAGAAATATTTTTAAATTTTTCTTTGGCTCATGCTCATCACTAACACAATCACTACAAAGGAAGTACCATATTTTGCTCAAACACCCCATTCTTCTGTTTCAGAAAAAAAAAAAAAAAAAAAAAATATATATATATATATATATATATATATATATATATATATATTATAAACCAAGCAGCAGTTTCTTTTTGGGTCTCTTTGTCAGGGGAAAAAAAGGGGAAAGGAGCTGGGAAATACATTTCTTTGCTCAGAGTGGGGCAGAGGAAAGGTTCCTTAATAAAACATATGTACTCCTAAATCCTGCCTAGAAACAAAGAATGATATAAACAAGCCATGGCTTACAGTTTCAAAATCCAGTAAATTATATTTATGGCTGTGCATTTGTCAAGATAAGTAGCTAATGGTAATCCAATAAGCAGATAGGGTAATAAAATGCACTGATGCAGGGCAGAAGTCAGACCTGGTGATGGGGACGCCCTTTCACATTGAGATCCTAGCAGACCTCATCCAATGTCCTCAGACAGGGATGACAACCAGGCCAGGGGCGTAGAGAGTTGGAAAGAAAGGTCATTTGTACTTGTAGCCCTTCAATAATGACAGAGCACTTTCCTAGTCTTGTCATAGTTGAAGTGGCACATTTTATAAGGAGAATTCTTCAGCAATCTAGAGAGAATATTTTGATTTGTTTTTATTTTTTTAAAACAACAGGGTGAGAAGTAGGATTCTTCGGGAGAATATTGTACCTCGGCAGCAGAATAAGCACTAAACACATTTGCAGACGCTAGACTAAAATAGAAATCTTAGCAATTGTCAAGCTCCTAAAATTTGCTTGGACTTATTCTAACAGATTCCTTTAGATCTACATCTGTTGTGTTGTGGCTGAATATTCAGAAATAGATACAGCTCCAATCCCTCTCGTCTAAGGTGTTCGGTACACCAGGTGGCCTCCAAATCTTTCTCTGTCAAAGTTTTATGGATGTAGCAAGATGCGGGGTAAAGGGTCACTGAGCAAGCAGCTCTCAATAGTCCAGTCTTTTAGTCACTGGAAACGTATGAGTGAGCAATCCTGCTGTAAGTAATAAAGAAAATTTCATCGAGTCAAGTCTGATCTTTAGATTTATGTTGAACCAGTGGGTAAGGAAAAATATGCTCATGCCTTTGTATCTGGGCCTCAGGTTGAAAAATGCAATTCCATTGGGGAAAGCATAGTTGCCTATAACTGTCCTTGCTTGGGCCCTTGTTGGCCATTTTTGCATGAGGACTGAGCCTCAGGCTCCCATTGACCCAATATACAGAGCTCAAATGAAGAGAGTACGTGGTAGAAATACAAGACCACCCAAAGCAACCAATGGAATTCTCTAGTTTCCCAATTTTCTCTTGCATGGACTGTTATTCTTCTAGAAATTTCTAAAAATATGCAGACTAAAGGTTTTTATTTGGGCTGATTTAGTTTAGTTGTCAGAGCCCATTCAGGACAAGTGGAAAGTACTTAGTATTTGCTGTCAAACCTGTCTGGGTTCAAATTCTTGCTAGGTCCCTTGTTTAAACTCTTAGAGCTTCATATTTCTCACTTACAAAAGAGAGAAAATTATTTTTATAGGGCAGGGTGGTTGTAATGATTAGAAATCATGTGTGGTGAGATACTTAGCATGTAGACCACACTCCTTTAACAGCAGCTATAATTAAGCTTTTCTCTAACCCGACTGCAAATATTGACATAGATGACAATTATCCTGCACCTTTAAGTTTTCCTGGAATGTTTCTTTAGGCCCAATTTACTGAACTTTATAATAAGTAATATCTTTTAAATACCTAGACCTCAGTTCATAAAACGTTTTCACACTTACATCCTATCTAATAAAAGGGAAACATGGTAATTGGCATACGACTGCTACCCTTCCCATTGGCTAATCAGGGCAATATGCAAATTAACTGCCAGCGAAGATGGTGGCCGGCAGCCAGGCAGCTTGAAACTAACATGAGGCTTGCTTGCTTCAGTGATGGAGGACTCCAACGTTCCCCGCCTGCCGCTGCAGGCCTCTGAGCTGCAACTCTAAGCAACTATGTAACAAATTTAGAAGCTAAACAAAACCCCAGAAACCTGCTTTAGTCCGCCTGGCTTCAGCCAGCAGGATCGCAACATTGTAAGCAAAGGCCAGAAACCTACTTTCAGGAGCAGAGGCCTAAGAGCTGGAGCCAAGCCTCAAAGCTAAAGCTGGCCCAGAATTTAAAAAAAAGAAAGAAAGAAAGGAGCTGTTGAGAGCTTCAGTCACCCCCAGCCTGAAAACAGCCCTCAGCCCCTCACCCAGACTGGCCAGGCACCCCAGTGGGGACCCCCACCCTGAAGGGTGTGTGATCAGCTGCAAACAGCCATCATCCCCTCATCCAGGCTGGCCAGGCACCCCAGTGGGGACCCCCACCCTGATCCAGGACACCCTTCAGGGCAAACCTGCCGGCACCCACCCGTGCACCAGGCCTCTACCCTATATAGTAAAAGGGTAATATGCCTCCCAGCACCGGGATCAGCATGACAGGGGGCAGCGCCCAAACCCCCTGATTGCCCTGCGGCTCTGTGTGTGACAGGGGGCGGGGCCACAACCTCCCTATCCACCCTGCTCTGTTCGTGACAGGGGAAGGCGCCCCAACCCCCTGATCAGCCCTGCTCTGTGCCTGATAGGGGGGAGCTCCCCAACCCCCTGATCGCCCTGCGACTCTGTGTGTGACAGGGTGCGGCGCCCCAATCCCCGCCCCCCCACGGGCCCTGATCTGTGTATGACGGGGTAGAGCCATAACCTCCCCATCGGCCCTGCCCTGAGTGTGACAGTGGTGGCGCCCCAACCCCCTGATTGGCCCTGCTCTGTGCGTGACAGGGGGCAGTGCCCCAACCCCCTGATGGGCCCTGCTCTGTGAGTGACAGGGGGCAGTGCCCCAACCCCCTGATTGACCCTGCTCTGTGCGTGACAGGGGGTGGTGCCGCAACCTCCCCATCGACCCTGCCTTGAGTGTGACAGGGGACGGTGCCCCAACCCCCCAAACGGCCATACCCTGAGTGTGACTGAGGGTGGCATCAATCACAACCTCCCGATCGCCCTGCTCTGTGCATGACAGGGGGCGGCGCCCCAACTCCCTAATCGGCCCTACTCTGAGCCCGACCAGGGGCTGCACCTAGGGATTGGGCCTGCCCTCTGCCACCCAGGAGCAGGCCTAAGCCAGCAGGTTGTTATCTCCAGAGGGGTCCCAGACTGCGAGAGGGCACAGGCCGGGCTGAGGGACCCCCTCCCCCGAGTGCACAAATTTTTGTGCACTGGGCCTCTAGTAATTTTTATAACAGAAAGTTTGGTTTTATATTATCTTCACGTAAGAGTTTAAGAAACTGAGATTCAGGCCACAAATGAGTAAACTGGCAAATATGAGTATCAATGAGGCCAGGTTTATTAAGAGAGCAGTGTTCAAGTTCACGCACACCCTCATTCTTTAATTAAACAAACGTTATTGTATCTCTGCAGGCCCTGAGCTAGGTGCTGTGAATACAACCATGAGAAAAAAGTCACAGGTCCTATCCTCAAAGACTTTATACTCCTTCAGGAACACAGGTTTTACACAGCTACACTGGGAAACAAACAACCTAATAAAAAAAATGAGCAAAAGACCCAAACAGACACCTCACCAAAGAAGATATACAGATAGCAAATAAGCATATGAAAAGAGACTCCACACCATATGTCATCAGAGAAATGCAAATTATAACAATGAGATGCCTCTATACATCTAGTAGAATGGTCCAAATCCAAAATACTGACAACATCAAATGTTGACAAGGAACAGGAGCAACAGGAACTAGCACTCATTGCTCATGGGAATGCAAAATAGTAGTAACTTTGGAAGATAGTTTGGCAGTTTCTGACAAAAATAAGCATATTCATATCATATAATTGAGCAATCATGCTCCTTTGTATTTACCCAAGTGAATTGAAGACTTATGTTCACACAAAACTTGCACACAGATATTTATAGCAGCCTTATTCATAGTTGCCCAAACTGGAAGCAACCAAGATGTCCTTCATTAGGTTGATTGATAAATAAATTGTGGTACACCCATACAATGGATTATTTAGTGCTAAAATGAAATGAGATATCAAGTCATGAAAAGATGTTTTCATGGAGGAGACTTACATGCATATTAATAAGTGAAAGACGGCAATCTGAAGAGGCTACATAGTGCATTATTTCAACTATATGACATTCTAGAAAAGGCAGAATTCTGGAGAAAGTAACACAGTCAGTGATTACCAGGGATTGGTAGGGAAAAAGGAATGAATAAACAGAGCACAGAGGATTTTTAGGGTAGTGAAACTATTCTCTAAAATACTATAATGGTGGACACATGTCATTATATATTTACTAAAATCAATAGAACATACAACACCAAGACTGAACCCCAATGTAAACTATTGACTTGGAATAATAATTATGCGTTAGTGTGAGTTCATCAATTACAACAAATATACCACTATAGTGCAGGATATGACAGTGGGGAGAGGTTGTGAAGGGGCAGAGGGTATATAGAAACTCTATAACTTCTGTTCAATTTTTCTATGAGCCTGAAACTGCTCTAAAAATAAGTCTATTTTTGAAAAAAGAAAACTACACCAATTGTGAAAAATACAGTGAAAGAGATAATGTGGGGACCTTAGCAGCCTAGTATAGTCTTGTAGAGCTGGGAAAACAGTTGATAGTATGCAATCCTAGAGCTGAAATCTGTAGCATAAATAGTGGAAATATCAATTGTGCTAAATTCTATAACTTGACAAACTTTAATAAGCATGTGGACAACACCCCCCTGATAAAGGACAATTAACAAATCCACCTAAGACTGTCATCATACACAAGGAATAATACTTGTTGTAAGTGTGTCAAGTGTGCCTCAGATCTGGAAAAAGGAAACATGGGAAGAGGCCAAACATTGCCATGGTAACAGAAACACAAAGAACCCATGCTAACCAGTTTCCAATAAGCAAGAACAACCAGTATTCAGTAAGTAGCCTTCCATGGAAGTTAACATCTGTTATTTATTTGTTAATTCTCAGTTTGAAGAAAGGCAGGATAATTGGAAATACTTCTGTGTTCTGGGAAAGTATTGAATAGAAGAGCTCTTAGTGTGTCTTAAATATTGGCCCATTACTTTTAACAATTTAGTACAAACCTGCTCTCTCCATTTAAAGCATGGATGAGAGAGTTGGACGATATCTAGATTCAATCATTTCAAAGCTATGGAAGATCAAAGACAGTGTCTTGCTTATGCAAGGAGAAAGGAGCTCCCCCATTCTTGAAAGGACATGCTTTGGGTGCTTGAGAAGAAATAAGAGAAAATGTGCATTAAGGAGGAGGTGGAAGGTAACTGCAACCGTATTGCCTATATTAGAGGAGAAATAGCAAGGAAAAGACAAATATTTACATAGCTACCAATATACCTATACCGTATAATGGTTCAAAGCAAGGATATTGCTATCAAAGACACCTGAATTTAAGTCCCAGTGCTACCACTGACTAGCTCTAAGACTTTAGGCAAGTTTCTGTGTCTCTACAACCCAGTCTCCTCATTTGTAAAATGGAAACGTTACCGGGACCTCCTACATGGATTTAGGAAGAACTAACAAACAGTTATGATCCCAGGATTTAGCACACAATAACCACTCAATAATTATTAGTTGCATTATTATTTTTTAATGGGATAAGTTTTGCTGTACAGCAATCCTGTTTGTCATTAATTTCTATTGTACTGCAAAGGTTTCAAGAAAGTGCTGGGGAAAGTAAGAATCCCTTGGTGAGTTGTCAGACAGCTGACAATAAAAAGACAAATGCCAGACTGTGGCCGTTTCTTGTCTCTGAAGAGCTCCACTTTGGCATCTAGATGATTTTCGTATCTCAGTGACCCTATAATTCTCTGACATGCTGATATCTTCATCTCCCTGATATTCAATATCCCTTCACAGCAGAGTGGGTGACTGACTCACGGGAAGCATCACAGAGCTGGCCAGCACTCCCACACCCTCACTGGTTTCATATGCCCACTTGAGTTGTCGTCCATTCCCCTTTGAGGAAACTTGAGCCACAGCTGTGGACCTCAGTTACTGCGATATCTGAGGATGCTAGCTCTGTGTTCACTTAAGACAGAACACAATTTTACCAATTACTTATGCAAATCACTTATGCAATCTGAATTTTCAAACCTTTGTTCTACAAATAGGGTTTAGGATACTGTCTCCATCAGGGCTGAGGCAGGAATCAGATGGTCCACTCAAGCTGGGCAATGGGGGTGATTTCAATAAAGGGACTATTTACAGGGTGTGGGCAAGGTTTGGGGAAATCAGCTGGGCTGGTACAGTGACTGCACTGGCAGCGGAGGGCCAGGAGCAGTCATAGGCCTGAATGAATGGAAGAAGGAACTGTTTTCAGAACCCAGAGAGGGTAATTTTGCAGAGAGGTCATCTCACAAGTGCTAGGGCCTTGGGTAAAGAAATACAGCCATCCCTTGGCAACTTCATAAGAACAGACCAGAAGAGAAAGTTGACTGCGTTTCTCCTGCTCCCTTTCCTATTGATGCTAAACTATTGGCCAAACCCAAGTGAAAACCCTAGAACAGGAAGCCTGCTGATACGATGCGTACAGACCAGCCTCCTGGGGGCACAGAACAAGGAGAGAGTGAGTCTGGGGTGGGAGGCGGGAGGTGGAAGAAACCCTGCCCTGCTGAGACACCACCAAGAAAGGCTGGTATGAACACAGAATAAGTCAGTTTGTGAAACCCCTGTCAGTGCCTGGCACATGATAGGAGAGCAGTAACTTTAATCCCCCCAAACCCACCCCACTCTCCAGCTGTCAGAGAGAAACCCACAGTCCTTTAGCCACAGTCACTGTCCCATACTCAATACACATCTCAACATTCACACTTGCACGCGCAGGTAACGCTCCCTGTACGTCAGGCTTTCTACATTTGTTTTTAATTTTTAGGTTTTGGCTTAAGGGTTTCTTCAGTCCACATTCTTTCATGGAGTTTTTAGCAACCAAATTTCATCCCATCCTTCCCAAACTTAACCTGGCCCACGAGTTACTGTCAGCACCAAAAAGGGGATTAATGTCTAATTATGTTGCCTTTTTATGGGGATACATGTGTCAGCATCAGCGTTTGACAATTACCAAAAGGGTGAAATATCCTTATAGAAAAAGAAGGAGAGACTCAGTGGCCATAGCCTTCAGAAGGACTCAAGCACCACGTACAAGGAGCGAATTTCTAGAGAGCTCCAAGAGCTTCATCTATGGGAGGAGGGCCTTCGTGGTTTACAAACAGGCAAGCATTTGCTAGTCAGCCCAGCAACAAACCTCTGCTCTCTAGCCAGCCAGTTTCGTTAAATTCGTCTTGAAGACAACCAATAAAAGTGCCAATCATTCCACTTAACTCTGTGGCTAACCATCTATTATTAATCAGAGCACATACTTCTGGAAGAGTAAATGGGGCCTCGAAGACCTGAGCTCGATAGCCCCGTAATGCAATCACTCCCGCGCCTGGTGTCATGTGATGAATGAAATGATTGATCAGAATGGCACCGGGAAGGTGGATGTACTCTCTGCGCTCTCTCCATCCTCTTTCCCTCCTCCCCTGCGGTGAGCACTACTAAGAATGCTAAATGGAAAGGTAGTTATAAGAAATGACACTAAAAATAAACTTCTGTTCTTCAATGCTCGTTTGCAAGAGGTTAAGCGCTGGTAACTTGCAAAAAGCAAAGAAAGAAAAGTTGCTGAGTGTGTCTGTTGTGTCACTTTTCAGTCACGTTTCCTTTAAGAGGGAAAGATTTCTGGTGGAAGCTGCAATTAGACTGGAAATTTAGCGCATCTTTACGGTGATGTTCCCATGTGATTGGAAAAGTCTCTTATGGGCCGTGAGATATTTCGGCTAAAAGCATATTTCAGAATGCAGGGAGAAAGGCAAAGTTCTGCTCTCTCGTTTATTTAGCTAAATCTCTGCCCATCCCATGAAGAGACACATTGCAAACTAAGGTGACAGCAGCAGAGTGTGTGAGCCCGGCACACCCCCAAAGGGAGACAAGACCTTGACGATATTTCTGCTCAGTAGTAAACTCCAAATAGCACAGCTTCATTAGCATAACCTTTCGGTCCCTTGGTCCACGGACCTCAATGTACTTTACCAACATTAGCCTGCGAATTTCAACAAGAGCCTGAAGGAGGTTGTCAGGCTGCCCATTCCTGGCATTTCAGGTGAATTCGCAAATGTAGGCAATGCCTCAGAACCACAGAAAATGAGTTCTCACCCTCTCCCAACGTTGGGTATCAAGGTGTTACAACCGGGGCATCGATAATGCTCCTGCCCCTGCTGGGCATCCGGAGCCTGGACAGCATGGAGGGTGGACTGCCAGTTGTGTCTGAGCCTGTGGGAGAAGAAGCGTGAGTTGAAGAAGGGACAGTCTGCCAATGTGGCAAATTAGGCCAGTGGTTCGCAGTCAGCTACACATTGGAATCACCTGGGGAGCTCCGGGGGTCAGTGGAGCCTGGGGCTGGCTTCAGGATCTCTGATTGAATTGGCCTCAGTGTGGCTTAGGCCTGGAGAGTTTTTAGGGCGTAAGAGGTGATTCTAGTATGGAGCCAAGGTCGAGAACCACTACTAAAGCCAGGAGTGTCACCAAGCACAGGTCAGGGATTTTTGCTTTGGAAGTCCCAGTGTTGCTAGAGAATAGCGGATTTTGGTCTTATGGAATTTTAAAGAAGTTCTTTGATCCAACCTAAAGAAGTCACTTTATCCAACACGGGTGGTCCCCTGTATGCCAGATGACTGTGTGCCTCTAACTAGTGCTTTTCAAACTGTGGGTAGTGGCTTACAAGGAGGTGATCAAATAGATTTAAATGGTTGCAACTGGCACTCTTTATTTTAAAAATATCAGTTTATCACACATAATGAGTATTACATTGTAAGATATGTGTGTGTGTGTGTGTGTGTGTATAAACTTGCACTGGGTCCTGATGTGAAATGTAAAACATTTATCTCAATGAAGATCAAGGTAAAAAGAAAAAAGTATGTAAAACTCTGACCTGTAATGCTAATACTTACCCCAAATGTGGAATGTCTCTCTTCTGTTTTACCTAAGAAATCTGGGGCTCTGAAAGTTTTCATAACTTTCTCCAACTCATCCAGATACAGTAAGGACAACTCAGCGTTTAAGTCCGGACCTGGGTGTCTGCAGCCCAAGCTCCCCTGTTACATGAGAACGCCTTGCCGTCATCCTCCACCCGGGCTTACATCACTGCCATAGCACATCTTCAAGCCTCTTCTCACCTTGATGCACAAACTAGAAAGACAGCCAGCTAGCAGAGTAAAGTGGAACAACGTAAAGGCCTTTCCCCTTAAACTGCTACCAAATGGAAAAGGCCTCCCCTGCTCCCATTGCAGGGCTCTCAGCCTTGGACAGAACTCTCTCTCTTCTGGAGGCTGGTCCCCCCTTCACCTATCAACAGGGAGCTGAAGAGCACTTGATATTGTCCTGCCTGTATTAACCCCATATGCCCTTGCCAGTGATACCTGGCGCCTACCCAACGTGAGGAGATTCACAGCATACTAAACAGAAACTGCTTATTTCCTCTGAAGAAGCAAAAGTTCCCCTAAACCAGATTCAAAACCAACTAATTGTGAGTTCAGAGTATATTTTTATTTTATTTTATTTTTTCTTTATTGATTAAGGTATTACATATGTGTCCTTATCCCACCATTGCCCCCCACAACTCCCCCACTCATGCCCTCACCCCCCTGGTGTCTGTGTCCATTGGTGAGGCGTATATGCAGGCATACAAGTCCTTTGGTTGATCTCTCCCTCTTATCTCCACCCTCCCCTCCCTTCCCTCTGAGGTTGGATGGTCTGATCAATGCTTCTCTGTCTCTGGATCTGTTTTTGTTCATCAGTTTATGTTGTTCATTATATCCCACAAATGAGTGAGATCATGTGATATTTATCTTTCTCTGACTGACTTATTTTGCTTAGCATAATGCTCTCCAGGTCCATCCATGCTGCTGAAAATGGTAAGAATTCCTTTTTTTTATTGCAGTATAGTATTCCATTGTGTAGATGTACCACAGGTTTTTAATCCACTCATTTGCTGATGGGCACTTAGGCTGTTTCCAAATCTTAGCTATGGTGAATTGTGTTGCTATGAACATAGGGGTACATATATTCTTTCTGATTAGTGTTTCTGGTTTCTTGGGATATATTCCTAGAAGTGGGATCACTGGGTCAAATGGGAGTTCCATTTCTAGTTTTTTGAGGAAACTCCATACTGTTCTCCACAGTGGCTGCACCAATCTGCATTCCCACCAGCAGAGTTCTGAGTATATTAAACAGGGCTGAGATTTTTTTTAAGTTAACCTGTCACTAAAATAAAACATACATATAGAAAATAGCATAAACCGTAGGGCACAGCACAGTGGATTTCCACAACCAGAATGTGCCCACATAACCATCCCCCACGTCAAGAAAGAATGCGGTGCCAACTCCCCAGAATCTCCTCACAGCCTCTCTTCCAGTCACTACCCCCTGCAAGAGTAGCCTCTACCCTGACTTCTAACCCAACTTTTTGCCTATTTTGAATTTTTTTATAAATGAAATGATACCCTATTTACTCTTTTGTGTTTGTCTTCTTCCATTCAATTTAGCATTGGTGAGCTTCATCCATATTGTTGTGTGGTGACTGTTTATTTCCATCAATATATAATATCCCACTGTATTAATATATAATTGATTAACCAATTCTCCTCTTGTGGCCACTTGAATGTTTTCCAGTTTGAGGTTATGAATATTTCAGTGCTACTATGAATATGCTCCTAGACATCGTTTGGTGAACATATGTTTGCATTTCTGTTAGTTATGTATTAGCAGTGGAATTGTTGGATCAAAGCTATGCATATGTTCAGTTTTAATAGTTCCTGCAAAGGAGTTTTCCAATGTCATACATTGTAGCTTCCCACCAATTGTGTTATGATAGCTCCAATTGCTCCATATCTTCACCGAAATTTGGTATTTTCTGTCTTTTTCATTTTAGCCATCCTGAATCAGGGGATGTAGGCGTGTGTGTGTGTGTGTGTGTGTGTGTGTGTGTGTGTGTGTGTGTTTAGTGGTTATCATATTTTTTAATATTTTAAATTTCACTGAGGTGTAGTTTACATACAATAAATCATATTGATTTAAGTTATAAATATAGTGAGCTTTGGAAGATTTCGGGCGCCAGATGCTGCAACCTTCGCGGCAGGGTTCAAGATCTGAAGGAGGGTCCAACATAAAAATGAAAATGCTGTACAAGAAATATGAATTTAGAAGGCATGGGGGGCCAGGTAGAGACCTCTTTCTTGAAGAGGCATCTCCGAGACTGGGTTCCGTCTGCTTTGTATTCAGTTTTAGATACACATCTTGCCCTCTAGCATTGCATACAGGTATAGCAAAGGTAAAGTTTAGTAAACAATAAAAGGATTATCAGGTTAGGGAATTGCCTTGAGCCATCACTATCTCAACAGATGAGGTGCTTAGTGTCAGCCCTGCTAATGCCCAAGGTCCATTGGCCTTCCGCATTCTTTGGTGCACTCTCATGATAGTATCGGCAGTGGGTGGCTTCCTGCAGAACATGTGTACACCCATAAAATCACTGCAACAATCAACACATAGAAGAATATATTTGCAATCCAATGTCCCCACATGTTCCTTCTGCATTTTCTAGAAGAGATGCTGGAAGAGGATTCTGGTGCAGCTTGCTCACCAGTCACTGCTGGACCTGGGCAGTTGCTACAGTGCTAGGTTCCTGCAGGGCTTCACTTTCCCCAGCTCTTAATGAGGGCAATGTTGGCAGCGACCCAGACAGCGTAGGATTAATTGCATTTAATTTTAGCTGATTTAAATTTAAATGTAAATATTCAGATATGGTCTGTGGCTATCATATTGTACAACGTAGGTTTAGATTTTACTAAAAGTTTATTTCAGAATTCTTGCACACTACTGTCACGTGGATGTTTCCCCCTGTTATACAAATTTCATGGACGATGAGTTTCTTACGGCAGATTCTTGACCTATTTGAACATTTCACTTTTCTTTTTTTTTACCAAGAAAGCCAAAATAAATCATTTTTCAAATAATCTCTCTGCCAAATTTTAGTAGTAACACATTTGTGGCTGTGGCAAGTCCTTGATTATTTCTGGGATTTGTGTTTAAGCTTCAAGGTTGGGGAATCAAACAGACCCTTGGTTGAATTTCGTCTTTAGATCTTCCCATCTGTGAAATGGTGAGCAAGTTGGTCAATCTGTCAGCTTCAGCTTCCTCATCTGTATAACTGTAGCTGGAGATCTATTTCATGTGTGTCTGACACGTCCCAAACCCAGTAAATGTGAGTGCTGCCCATACCAGCTTAGATCTGCTAAGTGATTCTAATCAACACCCCTCTTCCATAGGGCTTCTGTCACACCAACACTTTGGAAAGTACAGAGCAACACAGAAAATGTGAAGTGACATTCCCTGGGATAGTGTGAGTAGGAGAAGAAATAGTAACTTCCCTGGGCTAAGGCCTTAAAATAACAATCTGTATCAGTGTTTGGTAAACTCTACCCCCAAAGCCACTGAGAAACATCTTTGTTGAGAGTCATTCAGCAGAGGGTCTGCTATCTTTCCAGAAGGAGAAACAGCAGCCTCTGAAAGAAGCAAAGATGGGTCAGACCACAGTGGAAGATTTACTTTCCCTGGCTATGGCCCTTCACTCCCAGGAGGTCCAGGATGTGGATTCTGTTTGCTCAAATCTCATGGTAACTTCCCTCCCAGCAGAAGGAGAGGGAGGGAAGGTATAGTTTATTTGGGGGAGAAGGGGTCTGAGAGTAGTGACTACCCTAAGCAAAAGGTCCTAACTAGGTGCAGGGGGAAGAGGCTGCTGGCAGGCCCCAAGGAGTGGGTGGGGGAGGGAGGGAGGAGGTGGGAAAGAGTGCGCTGAGTGTCAGCTACAGGCCAAGTGTTGGCTGGGTGCTTTATTACCAATACCGCTCCCCACTGTTTAAAGGATTGCTCAATAGAACACAGACCAGAAACTGTGCTAAACCATTTAATCTCACAACAATAAGTAGCATGGCTGTTCCCATTTTACAGAGGATAAATCTAAGGTTTATAAAGGAAAAGTAACTTACCTGGGGCCACATAGCTAGCTGAGCTTTGTGTCCAGGTGATCACAGGCTTTCCTGCTTTATCTTCTCAGAACCTCCCTAAAGTAGATGTCACTGCCTATTAGGAATAGGAAACAGACTACAGGACTTGAAATTGCATTTCTCAAATTCACAGATTTGCAATTCAGATAGTCGAACTAGGATGTGAACCCAGCAACTCTCACTCTGCATCCAGAACACTTTCCATCATACTAGGCAGTAATAGCAAAGAAAATAACTTGCATTATTAAGAACCTCTTCTGTGCCTGGCACTGTCCTACACATTCTACATGTAGAACTTGTTTTATCCTCATAAAAAATATCTTTGCAATATCATCCCCATTTATAGGCAATGAAACAGAAGCACAAAATGGTTAAGCACTCTGCAAGGATGCATAGTAAATAGACAGGCTGGGATTTGAACCTGGACACTATGACTCCAGCGTCACTTTTTAATGACTATGTTAGAGCCAACCCCAGTGTCGGCACACCTTTGCCAGAGGTGGGATAACATCAGGGACTCTGTTATCTGGGCAGAGTAGAAAACCACAGCGTGAAATGAACATCGTCAGAAAGGAGTAATAAGAAAGGACAATTGCAGGTGACAGAGCTTCGAGAAGAGCAGCAAGTACATTAGCCAAGAAGGACTGTCATGGTTCTTTATGGTCCACATAATGGCTTTGCTTTAATTCTAACACAGAAGACTGGCCTTGCTCAATCCACAGTGGAAATCACCCGAGTCTAGAATTGACATGAGAAGTTGATTTATTTTCATTGTTTGTTACAGCAATTCAGTGCAATTTATTTAGGACCACTGTCTCTCACTCAGAGGGAAACTCATAACACAAACGCATTAATCTTGGGAGACAGTATCTTGGCTACCGACAGTTTGGATAATTAGATTGTTACTCTCAGCATGCATGGTCTGTTTGTAAGCAACAAAGAAGCTTATCAGATTCTAATAACCTTTCGTGAATATTACACAAACTACGGTAGACAAAGACATTCACAGTTTGCAAAGAAAATTCCATAATCTAGACTCTTATTTGCCATGGGACAGTTCAACATATATTTTCTTTCCTAATGGAAAGGCTATTTCCCTCATCAGCAGCCTGGCTAGATGACTTTCTATTGATTCTCTAAAGATTCTTCCTTAAGGGAAATTTGAAATTAAAAATTAGGAGCAGTATGACCTTGAAATCATGAGGGCTTGGATACAAAGACAAGACCCATCAAGTATATCAGTAAATGTCTACTGATTAGTATACTTGGTAAGTTGACCCCTTCAGACACCTAGTGACTTTTAGCCAATAATGTCCTCCTCAAGGTCTCTGAGTTCAGAGATCTCCAAGTGACTCAGAAAGGAATGCTCAGATGATGAGGTGGTCTTGGTCCAAATCCTCAAACTTAAACCACCTCCTAGCTTGATATGATGAAGCCCCTGGGACTGACTCCTCCTGCTACATCAGAAATCTCTTTTTTATTTCCCCACTTTTATTGAGTCTTTTATTCTAATTGAGATATTATTCACTTACCATAAAATTCACCATTTTAAAGCATATGATCTAGAGTTTTTAGTATATTTACAAGAATGTACAGTCCCACCACTATCTAATTTTAGAAATCTTTATTACCTTATACAGGAACCCCATATCCATGGGTAGTCATTCCCTATCCCCCACCCCCACAATCCCCTGGCAACCACTGATCTACTATATATTTGCCTCATCTAGAATCATGGAATAACTTAATAAAAAATCTGCATAGCTAAAAAGGTAAAAATAAAATTTAAAGGAAGTCATACAATGCATGGAATTTTGTGTCTGGTTTCCATCACTTAGCATAATGTTTTCAAATTTCATCCATGTTGTAGCAATACTTCATTCTCTTTCAGGGCTGAATAATATTCCATTATAGGGATATACTACAGTTTATCCACTCATCTGTTGATGGATATTTGGATTGTTTTCATATTTTGGCTATTATGAATAATGTTATAAGGATCCTATCTAATAAAGAGGGAATATGCTAATTGACCCTCATGCCATCACAAAGATGGCAGTGCCCACAGCCAATAAGGAGTGAATATGCTAATTGACTGCCATGCCCTCAAAGATGGCTGTGCCCACAACCACAAGATGGCAGCACCCAGTCCCCTCAGCCCCCCAGCCACCCAGGGCCTGCCCAAGGCGCAGGTAACCAGAGCCAGCTGAGGCTTGCACTGCCGGCAGTGGCAGCAGCAGAGGTGTGATGGGGTGTTGCATTCCCCTGATCGCCAGGTTGTCTCCTGCCCCTGAGGGCTCCTGGACTGTGAGAGGGGGCAGGCCAGGCTGAAGGACCCTCCTCCAGTGCATGAATTTTCATGCACTGGGCCTCCAGTTCATATATAATTTTGTATGGATATATGTTTTCATTTCCCTTGGGTGCATACCTTTTTAGCGACACACATTCTTAAATTAACCCATGATTCTCAAACACGCCAGCCTCTTTGAAGAAATTATGGGGTCATATGTGAACTCTATGTTTAACTTTTTGAGGAATTGCCAAACTTTTCCCAAAGTGGCTTCCCTACCAGTGATGTAGGAGAGCTCCAATTTCTCTACAACCTCATGAACTTCTTTTTGCAAACAATAAAAGTGAAACATCTGAGATTAGCAAAGCCCCGAAAGGTAGATTAGGTAGCTCTTGAGTATTTACCAGCATACCCACCTCACAGGTCACCTAAGAAAATGCTGTCCTGCACCTTCTTCTCAAGGAGAAGTGCCCTGCACTCTGCAGCCCTGTGTGTGACAATTTCCAGCTGAATATTAAAGTTGTTTTTTTCTAATTGAACTTCTGGGTTGGCTCATGGGAGAAGGCTGGGTGATTTTATACCTACACCAAGTCCAACTTATTTATCCAGGCCTAGAAACTACTGCGAGCCATTGGGAGTTCAGACATTTGGCAGTGGTCCTGCCCTCAAAGCCATAACCCCCTGTGGCTGACCTGTTTGGTTACTCTTACCCTCATTTTGTTTCTTTTATATTTTTTGTTACTCTCATTTGAAGTGTGAGGAGCCTTAGGACCTAAATTTTGCTTAAGTAATGTGACTCCTTATGCCGGCACAGAGCTGAAACTCAGGTTAGGAACAGAGAAAATAGGTCTGAGAGCAAATATGAGTCTTAATAGAATAGAATAAGAAACTCTCCAACCTGCGCCCCGGCCTTTCTCCAAGCAATCTGCCGGCATCCGTGCCATTATTGACAAGGGTAAGTGTGGGAAGTGGAGAGAAATGTGTTGTAGGTTGGTCAGAAGTTTTGCAAGCTCAGAGGTTTAATTTTTTTGGCTGCCTCTTGAGTGACATGAGTGATGGGTTGTTTCAAGCTTCTCACACCCACCTTGTAGATCTTTCCAGCTCTGAACATGTTTCAGCCAGCCTAGGAGGGATAGTAATCGGATGTGTTGCTTGAAGCCTGGGCTTTAGTGTGGTTTCACACCAGGCCTCTTGACTGTGCCCTTTTAAAGTTTCATCATTCCCAACCAGCTGTTATTTCACTGCCTGTGGTTTTCTGCCTAACAGTCTATAAGAAGATTAATAGTTCTATGGGTAATGGGATCATGATTTTAACATGAGATTGCAGCCAGCTCCCAGGGAGCGTCGACAGAATTCTCTTGCAGAATGAGGGGTCGGGTCTGTAGGATCTTAGAAAATTGCAACTGGCCTCTGGGAATGTGAGTTCTGCTCCTTTCTGACATAATAACACTGAGGGTGTCCAGTTCCTCTGGGTAGATTCCCTTAGCACAGCACCAGCTTCACACTAGTTCTGGCAGATCAGTTCCCCTTAGGCCTTTTGAGTCCTGTCTTTGGAGCTATAAAGAAAACTGAATTTGTTTAGAGCAGTGCTTTTGTGCACGGACAGCAAAGGACAGCTGGCTGTGTATTGGTCTTTTTAGCTACATACATTCCTAAGTCATTCCATGATTCTCAAACACACTTGCCCCTTTGCAGACAGGTCGAATGGGTACAGAGACTGTTCTCTTTTCTAAGTCCTGCCCTGACATCCGCTCTGTCATTATTCCCTGTGGAACTCTATTCTGCACTCGGAAACACTTTTTTGGGTCATCCGTTCCCTTGTGCATGTTCAGACTCGCCAGCTCTTATAAAGGAAAGAGATGGTAATAGATGTTCATTGGATATGAAGATTTGTGTATTTTATCTCATTTAACCTTGAAATACAGAAATTGTAATTCCCATTTTACAGATGACGAACCTGTGGCTCCATACAACTGAGCTCGTTTGTCCAAAGGCACAGAGCTCATGGGCAAGCTTGCTCCAAACCTCAGTTTGGGTGATTCCAAATTCAGGCTTGATCTGTCCTCGGTCTTAGCGTTCTCATACTATAAGCCAGGATCTTGTTCTGTTGAACACTCACAGCTGCCATTGCTGATGAAGGCTCTCTGACAGATATATGGACATATCCTGGGACCCTAGAAGCCATGCATAATATATCAGGTCATGTCAGATCAATATGATATCAGTACTACAAGATCATAAACAAAGACATAATTTTAAAACCTAAATTTAGCTTGTCATGAACACATTTTTCCATTTCCAACTAGAGTCTAACCAAACCATATTAAGTTACATTAAGCCCTACATATGTGGAAAAATCCATTTTTCCCTAAACTAATGAACTGGGCCATCGTTAGCAATTATTGCTGTAAGCAAATTAATGTGTTATTAAGAAGATTGAAGTAATTGTTTATGATCTGGCTACTTTGGTGAATGAATAATTGAATTGAATGACCATTAAGGAAAATCGAACCCATTGCTGTACACTGAGTCAGTCCACAAATAGTGTGATGAAACATGAAGTTACATGTACTGAATTTTAGGGCTAATAGGAGTGTCCTAATGTCATCTACTCAACTTTGCAGATAGGACCAACCACTTACTAACCCTCCTCACTTTTCTAACATGCTTTACGCTTGGTGGGTTTTCTTTCCTGGGGTTCCCCATGCTTCCTCCCAACTATCTCTAGTCATTCTTTAAATCCCCACTCAGTTTTCGTTTGCTCATGGAAAGCTCACCTGAGGCCCTAATATATATTCTTACAATCATACGCTCCCCTTTATATCCAGCATCCCAATTATAATATGATATCTAATGTCTAATTAATTTTTCTGTCTCCTCTTCCAGTATAAATGCCATAAAGGATAAGAACCGTGGGTTTTGGGGCTTGGGAAAGGGGAGTTTGGTCTTCATTATATCTTTAGCACCTACCAGAGTGTAATCCCATAGTAGGCACTGGATAAATATTTGTAGGTTGAATGACTTTATAGAGGCATCTATCTTCTATAATAATAAAAGTGTAATATGCTAATTAGACTGGACAGCCAAACGACCTTCCAGACATCATTCCAGACCTCCTTCTGGGTGAAGCTGTGGCCACGGGGGCCAAGGCAGAGGCAGTTAGGGGTGATCAGGCAGGCAAGTAGTTAGGGGTGATCAGGCAGGCAGGCAGGCAAGTGGTTAGGGTGATCAGGCAAGCAGGCAGGCAGGTGAGTGGTTAGGAGCCAGCAGTCCAGGATTGCAAGAGGGATGTCTGACAACCGGCAGTCAGACATCCCCGAGGGGACCCGGATTGCAAAAGGGTGCAGAGTTGGCTGAGGGACCCCCTCCCTCATGCACAAATTTCATGCACTGGGCCTCTAGTAAATAAATAAAGGGGAAAGACAACCTTTACTGAGGACCTGCTCTGTGTATTTAATCTTCACAACAATTTTGTGAGAAAGGCATCCTCCCCACCTCATTTTTCAAAAGAAGAAACACATTTGAAGAGACTGATTTTTTTTTTCTGACAAATCTTGATCTGTCATAATATAATTCTATAAGAGCACAAGTCCACTGCTCTGTCCACCAAAGCATTATTTTAAAAAAACTTCCAGTGCTTCATGAATTCTACTTCCAATTTTAAGGGGGAACTCAGGTTAGCAAGTTGCCTCCAGGGCATCTTCTAGACTTCCCTGTATGTCCTCCCTCCTGAGCCTTTCCTCTGTTGAAGAATCTCTGCTACCTGAAGTTCTTAGTTCTGCTGTGAACCTCGCCTGCTGCTGCTGCTGCTGCTTTTCCTCATCACCTCTCCCAAAGGTAACCTACAGGCAAAAGAATGGCTTTAGAGGGTGCGGGGTAGGGAATCACTGGGGGAAAAAGGAGACATCTGTAATAATTTCCACAATTAAGATAAATTTTTTTAAAAGGATAGCCTTAGAATTTAGTGAAACCTAACACTCATACTGGGTTATAGCAACATGTTTCACGGAATAAAATTAAAACAAGGGCAGAAAATGTATTTTTTGAGAGGCCATTAGGAGTATTTTAGAAAGGAAGGAAAACCTTGGAGAACATTTATATGAATGAAGTTTTCCTTCTAACCAGGGGATATTTTAATGGAAGAATTGCTGCTACTTAAGAAACACTAAGGAAACTTAAAAATAGGAAGATAAACAATCCAATCAAAAAATGGGCCACGGATCTAGATAGGCACTTTTCAAAAGAGGACATACAGAAGGCCAAAAGACATATGAAAACATGCTCAAAGTCACTAATTATACGAGAGATGCAAATCAAAACGACAATGCGGTATCATCTCACACCTGTCAGAATGGCTATCATCAACAAATCAACAAACAACAAGTGTTGGAGAGAGAGAGGATATGGAGAAAAAGGAACCCTTCTGCACTGCTGGTGGGAATGCAGACTGGTGCAGCCACTGTGGAGAACAGTATGGAGCTTCCTCAAAAAACTAAAAATGGAACTCCCATTTGACCCTGTGATCCTACTTGTAGGAATATATCCCAAGAAGCCAGAAACACCAATCAGAAAGGATATATACACCCCTATGTTCATAGCAGCACAATTCACCATAGCTAAGATTTGGAAACAGCCTAAGTGCCCATCAGCAGATGAGTGGATTAGAAAACTGTGGTACATATACACAATGGAATACTATGCTGCGGTAAAAAAGAAGGAACTCTTGCCTATGGCAACAGCATGAATGGAACTGGAGAGCATTATGCTAAGTGAAATAAGCTGGTCAGAGAAAGATAAATACCACATGATCTCACTCATTCGTGGAATATAGAGAACAACATAGACTGATGAACAGGGACAGATCCAAAGACGGAGAAACAGTGATCAGACTATTAATCCCCAGAGGGAAAGTAGGGGAGGGTGGGGGTAAGGGGAAGAGATCAACCAAAGGACTTGTATGTGTGCATATAAGCCAAACCAATGGACATGGACAACAGGGGGATGAGAGCATGAGTGGGGGGGTGGGGAAGATGGGGGTTAATGGAGGGGATGAGGACACAATTGTAATACCTTAACTAATAAAGAATTTAAAGATTAAAAAAAAAAGAAACACTAAAAATGCAACCCAGAGTTTTCTAGCTTCCCCCTGGGATGGGCAAGCCCGGGCAGATGGATTTCACACTCTCTGTGAACAAATTCCTTTGAGGAAAGCATCTTCCAGCGCTCAATGTTAGCTTTGTCTACAGTAGACAAGAGCTACAAGTGAGGTGTTTTTTTGTTGTTGTTTTTTTTTTTGCCCTTACAGTTGAATTTCAATATTATTTTATATTAGTTTCAGGTGTACATCATTTATATAATTCATGAAGTGATTCCCCAACCCAAAGAAGTCTAGTATTTACGTGACAACATACATAATTATTGCAATAGTATTGACTATATTCCCAATGCTATACTTTACATGACTATATTGCAACTACCAATTTGTACTTCTTATCCCAAGCAACTTTTATGTAAACTGTAACTTTGAAAACATCTACAAAGTATTGACAAATTTATACAAATGCATTGACTGTCTGCTTGCATCTTTCCAACACTGACTATTGAGGCAGGACTGAAAGGCCAGCCTTCTTTAACAATGGGATCTCTTCTGTTGTTGTGCTAGATACCTCAAGGGTTCTACAGTTTACTTTATGACCCCAATTTACCATGGATATTTTCCTCCATATGTTTGGTCTGCTTATGTCAAAGATTGGTTCCTAAGTAAATTAGATAGTTTAGGAGAGCCCTGAGTCCTCCTGGCAAGGAGGAGGGTTGTCAGATTAAGCAAATAAAAATGTGTGATTCCCAAGTAAATTTTAATTATTTTGAACTGTCTATGCACTGTAGATTGAGATAAAAAAAAAAGGTATATATTGTACTAAAAAATTACTTGTTGGTTATCTGAAATAGCTAAGTATCTGAATTGCATATCTCTTTCTTTAATTATTTTCTCTGATAATTTGGTTTTCCTGACCAGTTAATTTATTTTGCAAAATTTGCTCATTAAATTTCTTACAGTTACAGTCTCTGTTCTTATAGTTTCTACAGTGGTCACATCCAACTTACACTGTTCTTTTGTCCATTGAATACTCATGAATGAGAAGTCATGCTCAACATTAGCATTGTGAGCTAATATTCTGAACATGTACTTGCATAAAGTTAACAACTCCAAGAACTGCTCTTCAAGTTTGATTTCTTATAACACATAATGCCATCTTTCATGGAATAATTTGCTTTTTCATTCTTCAGGATTCCATGGAATTGCTTGATCAACAATTTTTAAAATGTCCACTTAACAAAAAGAAGAAAAAAGAAAAGAGCATGGTTGTTGATTTTTAATCTCTTCCTCTTACATGCTGTAAGAGAATTCAGTAACATTCATATAACATAATTGAATTATTTAAGGGATAAAATCCATTTTAAAAGATAGTCATTGCGAGGGCTGTAATAATTCTCCCCTTTTTGTTCATAAGTTTGTTCTTTTAAGAACAGCCTTGACACCTAAAGGGATAAAATGTTGTCATTTTATTTCTTTAAGATATTCAAGAAGTTTCCTTAAGCAATGGAGCTTTCACTGTTTGCTTTTCTTTCAATTTGCATAATCCCATTGCTTACGAGATGCTGAAAACTGTAAGTAATAAGGAAAAAAGTAGACTTCACTTTACTTAAAAAGTCAATAAGAATTTGGGGGCCTTTCCTTGGAAATTAAAATATGACTTGAGTGCTTCAAATAAACTGGGTGTTCTCTCAACTGCATTTGTTAAAGAAGGCTAATAGGCTGTTTGAGTATGAGAGGACTGAAGAATACTAAATGCCAACAAAATCACCAAAAAAAAAAATTTAACTGCTCATTTCAAACAATTATTCATGACAATTACTTCAATGTCAATAGAAAGGACATCGGGGTTGGAGGTGTGTTATGCAGCATAGGGCTCATTGTTTACTTACCAGCCAAATCTGTCAGAAAAGCCAACATCTTACATAGAATCACCCATGTTTCGTTCAACACTGAATAAATACTGTCCACACTTTCATGCAAATCATTACTAAAATTGGTGTTTGTATGATCTCTCCTAAAAGCAGTAAAATTTTCTTATTAAGTCCTAACTCAACCTGAGAGTCTTTGCAAAATTTTGCTATTATTTTTAAGCTCTGGTCTGGAAGGGACTTTATTCACAGCCTAATAAGCAAGCCTTTCATAATAAAAAAAAAAATGCACAAGCCAAAGGAAACTTTTTTCCTGCACTGTGATGACTTGCCTCCATGGCTATTATATAGCTTTACAAAGATCTCTGATCATCTCTGTAATTATAAATTGAGCTAGTGTATTTTTTATCATTAGAGTAGATTTTACCTTGGCACTTGAAAATTTGCTTGCAACTTTGGAATCTGAAAATAATTCCAATCACAGTGCATCCAAACACTCTTTTGAGCTGAAAGATTAATAATATACGGGTATGAAAGGAGCTGCCACAAGACCATCTCTCACTTATCGCGTATCTTCCTATCATGAGGTGGTTTCCCATTGCCTCCTGGACTCTGACAAGTAGGGGGCTTTCTAGCTCACTCCCACTTGGGATACAGCTGTGGGCTGTAACACTGCTTCAGCAACAGGATGTCCCATCATTCACACTGCAGTCACGGAGCCCCTTTGTTTGGTGTTGTCCCAGGAAATAAGGGACATGAAAAACTGGCATATTTGCTACTCGTGCTTTTGCTGTCTGTGTGAGTAATAAATTATTTGCATCGAATAAGGGCTCATTGTTTACTTACGAGCCAAATCTGTCAGTCTTGCCTGACACGTTCTCCATGCAAATTCTCTTTCCAGCACAGAGCGCACACATCCAATCCACAGGAAACACTCAGGCATGTGTTTAGACACACTGATTCCAATGCAGCAAGCCACAACTCTCCTTTTCTCTATCAAAGCAGTTAGACAAATATCTCAGTCAGCTGTGACCACAATGGTGCCACATAATAAACTTTTCAAATCTGACTGGCCTAAAATAACGATAGTTTATTCTCATTCCTATGGGTTGGTTGGAGCAGCAGGTCTACTCCACAAGTCTCTCATTCTCCTTGGACCAGGGTGTCAGCCAGGCATGTTCTTCTCATGACAAAAGCAGAGGCACTAGTGGGCATGCCCAACCACACCCAAGCACATTCCAAGCACATCACCTCTACCAGCATCCCATTAACAGATCAAGTCACATGGTAGGGTGACAAATTATAAGGGGCAGGTAAAATACATTCCACCCATAGAGATAAAGAGGAAAGGATTATTTTTAAATAATCAACTAATCTTCTACATTCTAGGTTAATGGGACACAAGACAAGCTCTCAAAGGAGCTCTGTTACAGCCTCTCTCTAAAGAGGAAGCCTCTCTTACCCCTCCTCTTGGGGAAGAAATGGCAGGTGGGACTCAGCAAAATTCTCTTCAAAGAAACCCTTGTCACAAATCTTCCCTCCATATCTACCCATCTAGACCATTTTATAGACCTGATGAAAGTTAGGGTTGTAATTGACTTTTGATTCTCTTCTTTGAAATCCTACAAGGTCATGCTTTGCAACCCAGTTTAGTATCTGATATTTCGTGCATAAGGGTCTCTACCACATCTTCCATTTTAACATCCTCTTACATAACCAAAACCTGGGAATGCACACAGCAACGACCAACTGGAAGCTTAAAAAAAAATGTTAATGTCAGTGAAATAAGGAATTTGCTCTCCCTCTTTGTAATCAATCTCCTGTTGGTTAGGTTTTTGAAAACAGAAAACAAAAAACAGGAAGCTGTATACTCAGGAATCTTGGAAAAAGTCCTGGAGAAAATGAATCTCCAACAGTATAAGCTCCCAGTTAGCATTTTTTCTGTTTTTTCCACCAGTGAGAGCTCATGTCCCCTCTCTGTTCAGACACCACTGCCCCTAAATTAACTTTCATTGTGCAGCAAGTATACAGGACAATTGGGAGACATTTCATTATGCTTTCTATTCAAAAGTTTCCTTCTAAGTGCACTTTTATAGGTACTAGAGGCCCGGTGCACGGATTTGTGCACCAATGGGGGGGTCCCTCAGCCTGGCCTATGCCCTCTCGCAATCTGGGACCCCTCGGGGGATGTCGGACTGCCAGTTTCCACTAGATCCCCATAGTTGGACATCTCCCGAGGGGTGTAGTAGTGCGCCAAGTGGCAGGTGGCTGGGGAGGAGCCCGAGCGCTGCTCCACTCTCACTCATCCCAGCCCCACTGTGCCTGCTGCTGCGGCTGCTGCTGCCACTGCTGCTGCCGCTGCCGCTGCTTGGTAGGCTCACTGCCGCTCCACTGCAGTCTCCGGGCTGCAGCTGCACTGAGCGTTTTCCCCCTAGTGGTCAATGTGTGTCATAGTGACCAGTCGACTGGTCATTTGGTAGCTTAGGCTTTTATATATATAGATTAGAACATGATGTCCCCTCTCCCTCCCTCTGTCACTCTTCCTCAGATTGAGTAAAGTATGAAGCACACTGACTGGAGGAGGCTCTGACTAGGGCAGGAGTGAGACTGGAAGGTAGAAATATTTTCAACAGAAAAAATATCACTGTCTTCATCAACTGTACTTGAGAACATTGAGCAATCCCAGTGCAAATAAGTCGCACACAATAAGAATTGGGATGTAGCTTAAGTATATTCTTCTACTGTTGATTGGTGCATTTTGCCTGGTGTCAAAGATGTATTAATTAACTAATTATGAGTCCACTAAGAGGATAATTTGACTACAAGAATATCTTTAGAAACTGAATATTTGTGGGCATTTAAGAAAGGAAGTCAGAATAAGATTATTAGGTGAATGCCTTATAGGAGTTATTTTTTCTACTGGACAAAAATTATTTGCATCTCTGCTGGTTAAGACCTACGAATTAACATGTAACTTCTTAGAGTATGAGTCTTTAATTAATAATAGATAGTAGAGCCATAAAAGGTACATTCCCATAGATAAATAGTCTTTGGGTGAGCTTGTTAAACCATACCGCAAGCGTGTCTTTGAAAGGCCATATTGTGCTCACTTGGCCATTATACAAGTTTTGGGTAATTTTTCTTAAGGAGCACATCTGGGCATGTGTGTGCACTTGTAGATGAGGTTCGGTGAAATTCTATCTGCATAGGGATGGAGGAGCCTCCTGGGAAATTTTTTTATGTTTTTCCCGCTGATGAGATGAGGTTTATCTGGGCCAGTCTGGCAGTGACTTATCAAGGACAGTGCAGGGGGAGCAATCCACCCTGGGTGCTGGCAATAAAGGGTGTGTTGTCTGCATAAGATTTAATAGCCATAATAGAACCAACTAAATGTTCATCTGCTTTGTGTTATCACCTTGCACTGGCAATTCTAGACAACATTAGGGATGAAATATTTATGCCTTATGGGGAAGACCACTACCCGCGGCTCTCCTCCTGGGTATGCCACTGAAGCATGGGGAACTAGCAGGAAGGAATCACAGAAGTACTAGTATACTGGCAATGAATGGGCTAAAGGAAAGAGAACATATCCCAAGGTAAGATACATTAGATTAACCCCAAAACAAAGCTCTGCCTCTCAATAATCTGATTAGGAAAGGGATTCTGGGTACACAATTGTTATGAGTTGAATTGCGTCTCCCTAAAATTCATATGTTCAAGTCCTAACCCCTTGTACCTGAGAATGTGACCTTATTTGGAAATAAGAATGTTGCAGATGTCATTAGTTAAGTTCAGATTAGGTTTGGCCCTAGCCCATTATGTCTGGTGTCCTTATAAAAAGGGAAGATTTGGACACAAAGACAAACAGGAAGAACATTATGTGAAGAAGGCAGAGATAAGTGTGATGCTTTGCAAACCAAGGAATGCCAGAGAGCCAGCAAACCACCAGAAATTAGGTTCGAGGCATGGGACAGATTCTTTCTTACATCCCTCAGAAGAATTCAATCCTGATGAGTTGATCTCAGACTTTAGCCTCCAGAACTGTGAAGCAATCAATTTCTGTTTTAAGCCACGCAGTTTGCAGTACTTCGCTGTAGCAGCCTTAGAAAGCTAATTCAGTACCTCCAAGGTCTCCTGTAGCACTTATTACACCCACAATTATTGCCTAACTACATGACACCTATCTGCTAAGACCACAGCAGTTGGACACTAGAGTCAGAGTAAATTTCATTTAAAGTTATAAAGCTCTTTATGGCTCATGAAGCCATTTCACTTATAGTTAGTCATTTGATTCCTAGACCATCCTTCTGTGGCAAGTTGGACAAATATTATTTTAATTTTTCAGAGGAGAAAAGTGAGTTTCAGGAAAGTTAAATAATTTACTCAAGAACACAGAGTTTATAAGAAACAGAAGCAGGATTTGAACCCAGACCATCTGATCTAGAGCCAATTTTCTATCCATTCCATGGCTTTTGGTAACTGCTACATGTTTCCTTCACCTCTCTTTGCATGATGACTAATTTCCTAGTTTTTTAGGATCTGGAATAGAATTATGACAACTTATATATTCTTTCCTTGTCTAATCAGAAAGCAAATGTATTTATCTCAAGGAACAGGGATATTTATGTTAACTGGGCAGTCAATGCATCTGGGACGACATCTACAGGATTCAGGTACCAGTTGAAATTGAGTTGTCCGGTTCATATGTCCCTACACCTAATGGGCCAGCCTGGGAGGCTCTTGGAGGAAGACTGAGCTGCAAGCACCCCGTGAGTTTATAGGCAGCTGTTTTGTTCATAAAACTATTAGGTTGAAGAAGTTTAATAGAGATTGCCTCCGCTAAAGCACAAATGGTCTTTCCTAAATCAGTCACATGGCTTCTCTGGTTCGTATTTTCCATTTATCAGGATTTGTCTTAAGGGATATCAGAGAAGGGATATGTTAATGTAAACTGCACTGATTAAATAAATCTCGGAAAAATTGAGATTTGGAACTGGACATTGAAGATTAATTTGATTTAGAAATATGAAGGTAAAATATTCCAGGTAGGAAGGAAAACTTGACAAATGCAGATAAATAATCTATAAGCCAGGCTGGGGTGTAACATCATACACTGTTACCCTTGTAACTCCTAGAATTTTATTTAATCATTCATTCTTCGAGAATTTATTGTGTACCCATTAGATGCTAGGCACTGTCCTATAAACAGGGACTCAGCAGAGAATAAAGCAAAGCCCCACCTTCCTGGGTTTTACTTTGGAACCCAGGGCACTAGGGAAGATTAATCCTACAGCAAGTCATTTCTGCTAGGATATTCAAACTGGGTTTGAATTAAGCTTTTATATTTTGAAACTGTTCACTGACAAATCTAGTGTGTGAGTATCTCTAAGATTCTATTTTACTGCTGTTTTCAGCTTTCCCAAAGACTTTATTTTAGGCCAATTAATTCTCTTCCTAAAGTGATCAAATCATCTTTTGTTTGCAGTGAACATCTTTTCCTCCATTTTATCACTAGAGCCTTAATGAATCCGCAACTCAATTCAACTCAAAGAATCTCCGTTTCAGAGACATGCAGAAAGTATTGCTTGGCCCAGAGGTATATCGTTAATCTATTTCTGCCTTAAAAAAATTATCTTCAACCCTAACAGGTTTGGCTCAGTGGATAGAGCGTCAACCTACAGACTGAAGGGTCCCAGGTTCGATTCCGGTCAAGGGCATGTACCTTGGTTGTGGGCACATCCCCAGGAGGGGGTGTGCAAGAGGCAGCTGATAGATGTTTCTCTCTCATCGATGTTTCTAACTCTCTATCCCTCTCCCTTCCTCTCTGTAAAAAAAAATCAATAAAATATATATTTTTTTAAAAAATTATCTTCAAAACTTAGAGGCTTTTAACAATTATTATCTCATGGTTTCTATAGGTCAGGAATGTCAGCTGAGGCTGTAGTAATCTGAAGGCTTGACTAGAGCTGGAGAATGTGTGTCCAAGATGATGCTCCCACATGGCTGTTGACAGGAAGCCTTGGTTCTTTGCCACAAAGGTCTCTCCATGGGCTGCTTGATGTGTCCTCATGCCATTATGCTGTCTTGACCCACAAGAGAAAGGCTGAAGCTTCAGAGCCTTTGATGAAATTATATATCATCATGTACAACATATGCTATTCATAGTAAGTGAGTCCTCATACTCAAAGCAAGAAGGATTAAACTCCACTTCTTGAAGGGAAGAGTATCACAGAATTTGTGGACCTAGTTTAAAGCTGGAGATGATCATGAAACTCAGGAAAACACTTACTTACATTTACTAGTTTGTTATAAAAGGATTTGATAACAGATACAGATGCACATTCAGATGGAAGAGATGCATAGGGTGAGGTGAGTGGGAAGGGATGCCGAGTTTCCTTGCCTTGCCTGGGTGTGCCACTCTCCCAGCATCACCACATGCCTAACTCCCCAGAAGATCTCCAAATCTATATTTTGGAAATTTTTATGAAAGCTTCATCACATAGGCATAATTAAGCACTAACTCCATTTTCAGCCCTTCTCAATAAAAGGGGAGGGGGACTAAAAATTCCAAGCTTCTAATCATGGTAATCAGCTTCTGTCCAGGCACCCACCCAAAGTCACCTTATTAGAACAAAAACCACTCCTATCACCCAGGAAATCATAAGGGTTTCAACAGTTTTTTCTGTACCAGGAACCTGAGAGAGAGAGAGAGAGAGAGAGAGAGAGAGAGAGAGAGAGAGAGAGAGAGAGAAATGATAAAGATATAGATATAGATATAGATATAGATATAGATATAGATATAGATGTATATAAACAAAGTCTCACACATGGTAAGCTATCAAAGGAGTTAAGTGACTCTTAAAAGAACCCCCTAAATGCCTGCAGTGGTGTTGGCATTAAGCCCAAAGTTAAGAAATATTAAACTTCTAATAGTTGAGGACAATGGGTGGAGCCCCCACCTAAAGCATAGTTTGAGAGACCTAAATTGGATCCCCAAAACGTGACATTCTTCAGTTGCTATTTTCTGGAAACCAGAGTTATTAATCAATAAAAAGGAATGACTATAAGGTGCCTAGAAATAGAAAAAATCACCAACACAATCTAAGATATGTTCTGTGTTTCTCTTCCTTGTCATCCCCGTGGCAATCATTTCAGGCTCTCACCTAGTAATTGCTATGGCTCCAGAGGGAGGCCCATGTCATCTCACTGAAGGATGTTGTTCATCAGTGAGGACCCCGGAACCAACTGCTTCAGACTTTTTGACTAAGATTCTGGCATTGTTTCCCAAGCATAAGAATTGGGCCAAATGGACATAGAGGTGAACTAAGTTCTAAAGGACTATGTGCTTGAACCTGATGGGGTGTACCCTGAGTATATCATTGTTTTCACCAACATGAAAATACAATATTCCTTTCATTTTGAAGCTCTACGTTGAGGGTGTGGTCCATATTTCTATATAATTATGTCTCAGATACCAGCTGAATATGTCTGTGATGGAGGTAATGACTGTTTCTCATCCGCAATCATTCACCTCAATTTGCACTTGGGCATCTGTTATACATTTAGCCTATTCGTTTTATTATTGTTATTGTTCTATGTCAAGAAGATTGTATCGACAACATATTGACTTGCCAGTGTTAATAGCTAAAACATGCATCTCTATACAAAGAGAGAAACTCATTTAGCAAAAAGCTCACAGGGCTAGAGAGGAGTTTAGAAGCTCATTGAGCTAAGAAGTGAGGCAAGTCCATTCTTAAGCTTCCCTAGAGAGAAAGGGGTAATTTTGTCTGGGATGGTTAAATTTCTTTGGGAAAACCAGTCTAGCCAAGAGATGACTTAACTCCACAGAAGATATGTTCCTGCTTCTTGATATAGAAGTCGGTCATGTGACTTGCTCTGGTAAATATCTGACATGACATGACACGATCAAAGTTCTGAAATGTGCTTATATGGTTGGGCTTGTCCTCTTATACCCCAGCATTTTACCACAAGAATAGCATGCCTTGCATATCTGCTGTTCTAAGGAGGACGAAAGACATTTGGAGCAGATTGGTAGCATGGTGAGAAGTGCAGCCTAGAACAGCAAGCCCCAGCCAATCTATAGGTGTTGAGTGAATGCTTATTATTATATGCCACTGAAATGTGGTTGTATGTTATGCAGCAATAACTGACTAATACTGTCTATCCTCATCTGTAAATCAGTGGCTTCCAAGGTGACCTTCACCTTTTGAGCAGCTTTCAGACTTGGACGATGAGGCAAGGACAAGAATGACTGATGTGGATTGTTCACAGCCTCCTCCTCACCTAGACTTGCAGAGAGAGAGTCCTGCAACTGCACACATTTGTCTCTCTTCCTTTCACCCTCCTTTGAAAGAGGAAGGACTCCTCCTTGCGGTAGAAAGGCTGGTTAATCCACATAATAAAGAAATGGGGAAAATGCAAGAGGGCAGTGGGAGATAAAAGCAGGGCCAGCCTGAAATTTGAGAGAGGTTTCCTGAGTGAGTGTGGGGACACTACACAGGAATTCCTGCAGAGGTGGTGAAGTAAACAGTCAAAGGCTTCCTGTGTGAACGGCAATGAATCCCCATTTGGCTTTTGAAAAGGGCAAGTCAAGGATTTGGCTGACTTCCCCGGGACTGTGTGTCTTTGACCAGTAGTGCCCTCTAAGGCTAAGCCTGGGGGCGGGGCGGTGAGTGTTGAAGGCTTCCTGCAGACCATTACTCTCCCTCAGAGACTGTGACCATGCTCCCTCCCAGGAGTGTTGCTGTAGATCCTGAGAACTGTTGCAGATGGCACTGCGGGGAAAGGAAAGACACTCTTTTACCTGAGCAGCTGTGTCTGTGGAATGCCAATGAATGAAGTGATAGGAGATTATTCTTAGGTTCCCAGCTGTCACACAGGCTAAAAGAAATCAATTGATGGATGAGTGGTTAAGCCAGCTCTGTGGTTAAGCATTTGTAGTGGCACTTGCCTAGGTGTTCCAGCCATTTTAACAAATAAATTGGATTGAATATCTGGCACTTGACCAATGACTCAGTGCTCAGCCATGTCCCTGCACACCACGCCTGAGATGCAGTGGTCACCGTGGTCACCAATGCTCCCCATGATAGCTCTGCCAGAGCTTCCCATGCTATTGATTCTTCTTCACAAAGTTAGTAAGCAAGAAAATTGCATTACTAAGAAATTACATGGCTAATGCATTATTAGGGTTATGCAGGTATTTAAAAATGAAAGATTCATATATTTGTAAAAACTAAATTAAGGGACCATCAAAAAGAGATTATTTGACTTTTCCAGTAATAGATTATGGCAAGTCTTCCAAGTGCACATCTCCAATCTCATTATTTTGCTGCTGAAAACCCTTTAATTATCTATCATTAGCTATCAGTTTCAGTAGAAATCTTTTTGTTATTCACGAGCTTCTACAATATAGTTGGAACCTGTCTTTCTACTCTGGCATCCTTTGGGGCTAGCAGTCCACTTATCTCCTTAAATTGCAAGCAAAATTGGGTTTACATGTGCATGTGCTTCCCCCCCGCCCCTCACCACCAGCATCAGGTGGGGAAGGCAGGAAGATCTAGAACTTACATCAGATCCTGAAGGAGTAAAGGAACCCAAAGAGATTAAAAACCATTGTTTCAGGCCAGGGGTCTGTAAATTTGGATGGAAAAAAAGTATGTCTCTATTTCTGCTTATCTCTAAATGAAATTTAGTATTTCTTTTTATTGTGAATGTAGGCAACAAAGCCTATTGCAGTAGCTATGATTTTATAAGAGGAAATTATGAATCTTTTCCTATCACTCTGAAGATATGGCAGATATCTCAAAATATTACACGTGCTCATCATTATTTCAAAATTTGGTAGTTCATAGACCTGCTGCTACATCTAGTAAACAAATGCTTTAATAAAGAGGCACATGTATTTTTTATTATATACCTTAACTATTTAATATTTATTTTTAAGACTGTTTTTACAAATTTTCATGCAATTAAAAACAACCTGCAAAGGCATCCATAGACTCAGCTATATTGCCAAAGAAGTACATAGCCCCCCTGCCCCCCAAAGAAATAGGTTCAGGACCCTGATCTTAACTTATCACACCCAATACTCCATCCAGGCCCAGCCAGGACAGCTCTTGTTTTGACAAGTTCACTCCAGGCTTTCTGACGGCAGCATTCTTGTTCCATCTGTTTTTGCCACTTGAAATGCCTTCTCCCAGTTGTCATGAGCTGTCCAAGTCCTGCCCACTTTCAAGGACCATCTCAAGTGCCTCTTCATAGAGGAGACTTTCTTCCCAGCCATCAGAGAGGAGATTGCTCCATCCTTTGACTCTCTACTGCCATGTGCTTGTGCCTCTCCTTTGTCGTTCTTAAGTTAAAAGAGGCGACACAGCCGAGCTCTACATGCCAAAGAGCATGAACACTGCCACCATTCAATCTGGGTCTGAATCCTGTCTGTATTTGTTTGCTAGAGCTGCTGTAACAAAGAGTCATAGACTAGGCAGCTTAAACAACGGGAATCTATCTCCTCAGAGTACCGGAGGCTAGCAGTCCAAGATCAAGGTGTCTGAAGAAATGGTTTCTTCTGAGGCCTCCGTCCTTGGCTTTGAAGTGGCCATCTTCTCCCTGTGTCTTCACCTGGTCTCCCTTCTCTGCCTATGTCCAGATTTCTTCTTCTTATAAGGACACCAGTCATATCAGATTAGGGCCCAACCTAATCACCTCACTTTTGCTTAATAGCCGGTTAAAAGGCCATATCTCTAAATACAGTCACATTCTGGGGGCCAAAACTTGAACAAAGCATTTTGGAGAGAGACACGATTCAGTCCATAGCACTGTCTATACTACAGCCCAGCTGCTTTACCTTAGAAAAAGTTCTTAACGTCTCTCTTAGCCTTGGTTGCCTTATCCAGAAAATGAGGACGATAATGGAACGTGCTTCATATGGCTGTTGTAGGAATCAGCTCAGTTCTTTCCCATAAAGCACCAGGAACATTGCCTGAAACACAAATAAGCACGTCCACAAAGTTAGCGATGGCCCTACCTGGCGCTCATGCGCCTGGATCCAGTCAGGTGGGGAGTTCCTAGAGGACAGCAGTGGCTTCGTATTCCCCTCTTTCTTCTGTTGTTGCTAGGACACTGCCTGATTAACACAATAAATACATTTTGAGTTGAAAACTTAATTAAATTTTTAAAAACTGTTGAATTGGCTGTGGGTTCAAAAAGAGGGATCGTGCAATGCCAGCAAAACAAGGTCAGCGGGGCACAACTCTAGGAGAAGAGCGAATCCCGTTGGTTTCTTGCCCCTTTTGAAAATGCCAGTGCTAATGCGCTCAGCCTAAGCCACTACACAACAGCGCATGAACCCCACAAGGTGTTTCTCCTTCCTGCTCGGAACTGCAGGGCGTCAGCAGTCTTCAGTGAGCCTTGTTTCTGCAATAAATTTCAACAAGTGATGTTATCCAAATTTTGTAAAGTAAGGAACAGGAAAATTCTCAGGTCACTGGGGAACTCTCCCTGTTGAACCTAGTTCCCATTTTAGTCTATAAAATGTAAATGAATAGGATCCTTTTTAGACACAGATGATATTATACGATGTACAAAATGCTCAGAGAACTCAGTGTAAAAACCACTTGGCTAGGTTGTTTCTACTATATGCTATGAGGCTGGCCCCCACCTAATGGAAACTCTGGAAAGACATTTTGTTTTGTGGGGATTCAAGTTGATGGGCTGCCATGGAATTAACTTTATTTTCGTGAGATTGCCTTATAATGATTAGAAGTTGGCTCTACGGGGCTGCCTCAACTGAAACTGAGTTCTGTGAAAATAATTTTCTTCATGTTATAAAAGAACCCACTAGCAACAAAAACAAAAAGACCTTACGATGGTTAACTGTATTTTATTTCAAGTTCTTATTTTAATGGTGCTTTTGGCTGAAAGCCTCCATTACTACCATTTTATTTCCCTTTATATTTGATCCCATTTTCCCCTACCATAAAATGCTCTGAGCATGATTGGATTCAGAATTGAGCTGGCCTATGGCGCAAGCACATCTGTGGCTCCTCTCGCTATGCACAGGGAGGGGAAAGGCAGAATGGAAAGGAAGAAGGCAGTGTGAGAATGAGGTCTGGGGATGCAATTTAAAAGAAGAATCCTTCCTGGGTGGTTTTCCTAGACTACATGCTCCATCCCACTCCTGGTCCTACTTTCTCAGCTCTCTAAAGCACTCTGGGTTTAAAATGCTAAGTAAAATACTGTTGGGGCATTGTTTCAATCCTAGCATGTAATTTTTGCAAGATTGAGAAGAACGAGAGTTCTATATGGCCATCTCCAAGGGAAACTCAATAGAAATTCCTGGTGGCGGGCCAGGGGCTGGGCTGCCATGCAGCAGAAGCCCAGACAGAGTGTTCAGACCTTACAGAACCCCCTGCTGGCTTCGTTGCTCAATCTGTTTCCCCAGGGATCTTTGCACCATCTTCATGTCGTTGGAATGACCATCACCTTTATGAGTCAGGTTCAGGCTTCACTACCTTCTTGTAAATTAGCTTCCAGAATATAAATTGCAAATTCGAGTGTCTATGTCCCTGCAAAGCTATATTTCCATTCCGGTGGGAGGAAGTAGGGGTATGATAGGCAGCTTCCAAGCATGGCTCCCAGTGGTTCCTGCCTCCTGGTCTGCACATCCTTGTGTCATCTCTCCCTTTGCATCCGGGCTGAACTTAGTGATTTACACATTGAATATGGCAGAAGTGTCAGGATGTGAGGTATCACGTCCAAGATTAGGTCGTGTGAAGGTTGGCTATCCTACTGGATGTACTCTCTCTTGTTCCTTCATGGATGGGTCATCCAGGACTAAGGAGTTGCCAGGTCGTGAAACAGCCCTGTGAAGAGACACATGGGGTGAGGGCCCAAAGCCTGCTCATGGCCAAACCACCATGTGAGAGTGCTCGGAAGCAGCTTGTATGAACCAAGGGTCTCCATAAAAACAGAACCAATAGGCTGGGGGGGGGGAGAGCGGGGGGGGGATGTATGTGCAAAGAGATCTATTGTATGAAATTGGCGCATGTGATTATGGAGGCTGAGAAGCCTCAAAATCTGTCATCAGCAGACTAGAGACCCCAGAGCGCCAATGGTGTAGTTCCAGTTCCAGTCTGAAGGTCTGAGAACCAGGAGAGCAGCTGATGTCAAGTTCTGGTCCAAAAACTGGCAGAAGAGGCAGTGTTTCAGTCCAAGTTTAAAGGCAGGAAACGACCACTGTTCCAGCTCAAGGCAGTCAGGCAGGAGGGGTTCCCCCTCACTCATGGGGTGGGGGGAGCCTCTTTGTTCTATCCAGGCTTTCAACTGATTAGATGCAGCCCACCCACACTAGACTTTACTCAGTCTACCCATTTAAATGTCAATGTTATTCAAAAACATCCTCAAAGATACACCCGGAATAATGATTGACAAAGTGTCTGGCACCCCATGGCCCAGTCAAGATGATACATAAAATTAACCACCCCACTTATTTTTGCAGTGTTTCAGGGTGATGACAGTCATATTCAATAGTTGGCCATTACTTCCTGAGAGGCCTAGAGAGGGTTTTAACAAATAACTTTTTAATTTTATGTATATCCCACATTTGAATGGAACTGGTCCTAAAAATATAACCATGATGTTCGTCTAAAATTTAAATTTAACTGGGCATCAACATCCTGCATTTTTATTTGCTAAATCTGCCAACTCTTGACCTTGACTCAGAGGCACCAGTCAGCTACAATCTATTGCCTATCCTTGATCCACAGAAGCTGTGAGATAACAAATATTTGTTGTTTTCAGCCACTACATTTTAGACCAATTTGGTATGCAGCAATGATAACTATGATGATGCTGTTAAAATGCAGCATTTGTAACAGAAGTAACCAAGCAAGGTGGGGTT
Source organism: Myotis nattereri (assembly GCF_964212035.1). NCBI lineage: Eukaryota > Metazoa > Chordata > Mammalia > Chiroptera > Vespertilionidae > Myotis > Myotis nattereri. Next base: position 50,704,893 of record NC_138087.1, read on the forward strand.
AAAGGACAAGTACTGGTGGTAGTACCAGCAGAGCCAAACATTGTTCCAAATCATTTTTTTTTCACATTGTCTGGCCTTGGTTGAAAAATTACCCATTCACAGAGTGTGCGATGGTGTCTGATAGGGGTATGAGCTGCAGCTAAGCATTCCTAGGCTGCCAATGCCTGGGAGGGAAGAAACACCCTCAGGCCTAGAGTTGGTATGGGCAGTTTTTCCCCAATTTTAATGTTTATTTGAATTCCTGGTTATCTTGCCAAAATGCAAGTTTTGATTTAGTAAGTCTAGTTTGGGGTCTGAGTTTTCACTTTCCTAGCAAGCTCCCAGGTGACACTGAGGCTGCTGGTTCCCAGAGGACACCTTAAGGGGCAGGGTGGTGGGACACTTCCCCTTAGTAAGGGCACTGGCTGTGTGATGAGCCAGGTATGTGGAAGGTGGGACGCTTCAGAGGAAGAGTGGATTCGCTGTCAAATTTCTCATCATAAACCCAGAGTATCCTATGCTCTTGGATGGAGGAAGTGATAACCATTACTTGTGGAGTATCTTTTTGGCAGGGCTTACAAGTCAGAATTTCTGGGGGTGGGTGCAGAGAGTGCAAAGAAAACAGAACTTTGTCTTACTGTTTTGATTTGTTTTTGACACAAACTTTCACTAGTTTTGGAATTTTAATAGAATTAAAGAACAACACTGACTTGTTATTTTATATATTTTTTAGATATATAGCATTTCATTTATGTAAAGGTTGAGAATTTTTATAAGCTTATTAGCCAAAACTGACAATAATGTTGGGAAGCAAGGTCTCAAATGCTCCTTATTTTATCATTTAAAACACATTTTAATTATAATTATCATAAAAGCTGTATATGTGCATTATAAAAAGAAGAAGAAAAATAAATACACCATATCCCCATAAATCAGAGATTAGTGCGACTAACATCTTAGCGTAACTATCAGATCTGTTCATGAGTGCCATCCTTCCGCATCAAATAGCCAGTCCACTTCCCTCAACTGTCCCATTAGAGAACATTAGCATCATTTTTAAAAATAATTTTGAGAAGTCCTTCGAAGATGGCCCCTGATTCAGTCATTGACATGGGAAGCCCTGTTTGTGACTGATAGGTCAGTGTGTGTTGGAGGAGAAGGTGGTAGGGGAGACTCCGGGAGAGCTTAGAGAGACGGAAACCAGGGTACCCAGCTTGAACACACATATGTGCTCTCCTGCACTGCTGGCCTGGCCATCAGACATTTGAATATAGAAAGCTGTATCCTGATGGGTGAGTTGGACGTGAAGCAAGGTACCAAGAGTGAGGGACAAGTATGTGAAAAGGAAAAATGACTAATCCATATTCTTATAACTTTGAGTGGGAGACACGCAGCCACAACCTGAATGGGCAGTGATGACACGGTCACAGTCACGTGGCATAACTCTGGTCAAAGATACAGCCTGGCCAAAATATCCACTCTGTCCTAAATTCTGCCACAGTTGCCATGGCAACACTCTCCTGCAGTTGGCCCTAGGAAGAGATGACAGTGAGGTGCAGAGACTGTTTTTATTTCTTGGAAATTAATGAAGGCCAGGGCCCAAGGGCAGCACACCTGCGGTCCTGCCATGGGCAGGACTCACATGGAGGCTGTTCGGGACCTTACAAAGGCAGAGCTCCTCTCTCCCTGAAAAATAAAATAGGTGTTGGTGTGACTTTTGATTTTGGGAGACAGGGAACCTCCATGTAAGGGACAAAGCAAGATTTCAAAATGATTAGGATGCTAGATATTTCTGGAAGTGTTACCTAGGAGGTTCAGTCAGGTGGCCCAATCAACCCCCGTGGTGCACCTTATCCTGAGGAGGCACTTCCCCTGAGCCGCGGGGCACTCTCCTGGGTCCCAGGAAGGGTGTGGAGCGTAGAGTAAGGATGTAAGTTTGGAGCTCTGGGGGCGTGGAGCAACCCTTTCTACACGGGGTCCCTGACTCAGGCTCTAGTTGCAATGGCAGTTGCAACACAGATTCTCTCATCCATTTTTAATCCGTTCTTATATTTATTAAATGGGGATATTAATGAGCCTCATATAATGTTCTTTGGATGAAAGGATAAATCAGATACTCCACCCAAACATCTAGCATGTTCCTGGAATGTAGTGGGCATTCAGTAAATAATAGCTTCCTTTCTTTGCTTCCCTAGAGTGGACCACAGGCTCAACCAGCTTTTCTTGCCTCATAGGAGCTGTCACCAGCTACTCAACTTCCTGAGGTTCTTCTCCTTTGAAGGTTGATTTGAGGGCAGGATACAAGTTCCTCAGTTCCCTGCTACTGTCATGCCACCCCCACCCCATCCCCTGATAAAGCTCCTTTATTTCTCTCACTTACAGTTTCCTCTGACCCTTCACCCATCTAGCTTCCCCTATTGCTTTGGGTGCAAGGTGGGAAGAGGGTAGGGAGCGGTAAAGAGCAGAAATCTCTTACTTCACTGCCATTGATCTTGTGGTGGCATTTTCTGGCTGTGGGAGACGTCCTTTCATAGTGTGCTTTGCTGATGTCTGGCAGATACACTTCCATGGGACTCCACCAGCAGGTCCCTGCACTCTCTCACTGTGCGGGTCTCATGCTTAACGCCCTGCTTCCTTTTGCTCTGCAATACAGACTATGTCAGCCAGTCTTAAGCCAGTGGGGGTCATATACCATCTCCCAGACTTGAGAGACTACATATCGAGGAGTCCAGTGGTCTCTTGCAGCCCAGCTTACTAGGAAAGAGAGAAGCATCCCCATTCCTCCGCCATGAAGGTGTCAGTGATACCCAGGGCATTTCTCTCACCAAAGAAATCCTTGACCTAATCTTCAGCATCTTGTATAGCCTCTCCAACTGACCTATAGATCAGGAGTGGGTGGTCAACTAAGGTTTCAAAATCAGTGCTTCAGTGGAAGCTTGGGAGGCTGAGAGAGCACCTGACTTTGGAATGTAAAAGAGTTGACACCTACTGTTGCAGGACTTCAGCTAACTCTAAGTCAGAATCCCATGACTGCATCCTCTCTCTCTCTCTCTCTTTCTCTCTTTCTCTCTCTCTCTCTCTCTCTCTCTCTCTCTCTCTCTCTCACACACACACACACACACACACACACACACACACACACACACACACTTCTTCATCTTCCAAGTAAGGTCAGCATAACAGGAGAGCATGGAAGGCCACTGTTTTGTAGTTTACTGAAATATTTATGAGGAAACTTAACCACGTATGATGGTTTCCCTACCTTCCCTCTCCCCTACCATTCTCTGTTATAATTTCTCACAGCTGCATTAATTTGATGTTGCCGTTCCTACAATGACGCAAGATCAATGTCCTCTGAAAGGAAGAGGGCCTCAGGCAAGACAAAGAACCGAAAGAAGAGAAAGGAAGGCAAGAGGGCAACTTCGCAATCATGCCTGACGCCAGGATGTCCAGACAGGACCAAGCTTTCATCACATCATCTCTCCAACCAGCTGTGCCCTGAGCTGCCACGTTGTTAATTAAAATTCAGAAAAAAATAAGCATTTCAGGACATAACTGGTTTCTGGAGATGTCAGGGAAGAATTAGAAAAGTCATGTAGCCAGAGACACCAAACAACTATTCCAGATGGCAGGCGCTACCAAGATGACTTGGGCAGTCCCACACATGGAAAACATTTCCCTCCCAGAAAGATTGTTGAAATGATCATTTTCAATGGCTCATTAATAGTTAAAAGCATATGGCTCTTTCTTACACAATTTTGGATTATTTAGTCTTTTCTTTTTTTTTTCTTTAAGAAGCACAATTGATGTCATGAAGATAAAACATCTTGATGATGGTAACCAATGGCATTGTTGTGGCAAGTTCACGAGCCATGGTTACCATACTGCTTAGCTGGTTATCCAGGTGGCCAGTCACATGAAAGGATCACCCTGAATAACATTTAAGAAAAGACAAGGAGGTGAAGAAAATATTAAAGAAATAGCTAACAAAGGACAGAGAAACAAGGGTGGCCCAGAGATTCTATCTCTCCTTATTCATGTTGGTGTTATCTCTTCCCAAATAAAGAGAACTAGAAAATAGGGAGAAAGGAAGTAGACAAAGGCACATCTTGGCACTCGGCAAGGGGGGGGGGCACTGGGGGAGGGGGGGAAGAGTGAGACACCAGGGTAGAAAGAATCAAGCAGAGAGGAAGGTTTAGAAAATTACCACCAATAAGGAACCTAAATTCTGTAAATAGAAAAAAAAATACTCCCATATAATAAATAATGTTTTAAACGATATGTGCCCAGATTTAGTCTCAGCAATATTTATTTTGTGATTGTTTATAAGAACAAAAAATTAGAAACAAATGAAGTGGCCAAACAATATGTTTTTTAATAATAGAAATTATGTAATCAGAATAGTATTAACAGAATAAACTGGCTCTTGGAGTTACAATTCAATGGTCTATACATTGTTTCTCAACTTCTCTTGTTTTGAGATGTATTTAAAAGCTTTAAAAACTAGAAGTGCTCCAAAATTATAGAAAATATAAAAGTAGGCAAAGCAAGCATTGTGTAGGAAATGGGCAAAGTTATATTAGATAAAAATGAAGCTATATAAGCAATGCTTTTAAAAATTACATTTTAATGCAAAATAAAGGAAAGGAAATAAAAGAAAGATGTTCAATTTAGTATCTCTGATTTTAAAGTGATGGGATGGGAGATTACCTATTGGTGAATATGATTGTGAGCATTTCTCAACACTAGAAACAAGGAGCAAGATCTGGGTAAAGAGAGCATGAAGATAAAATAGATTGAAAACAACTGTCTTCAGGACTAAAATCCAAGCGGATGGTGGTCGATGGTGAAAATTTAGTCAATAATTGCTTAGATTTGTTTCTCACTACCTCATTTCTCCCATTTCATTCAGCACTTACAATTAGAATCTGTTACATAATGTAATCAAACCATACTTATTAGGAAATCGTTGTTTAAAAAATATTGTATGTCAACTGCACTTCAGTGCAAAAGAATAAATAGTACATAAAAATAAAACCACAAAATAAAATCAGTACATCAGTTAGCAATAAAGAATTCATCAAAGCCTTGTGGGCTCCCTGGAGTTAATGGGTGGGAGTGTTTATGAGGACATCAATAATAGAATGTAAGCACAATTCTACACCACATGTTAATATCAAGGAGACAAAACTAACTACAGTCCACTTGGGAGACACTCCATACAGTCCAACTTCTTCAAAACTTAGAGTTTTCTAAAAATCTTTCAGGCTATTGCCATTCTTTGATCAAATGAACCTAAGTTGTCAGGAATTTTTCCACCCTTAACCTCTGATTAATTCATTTGGGGGGCTAATTAAAGAGCTGAATTCAGGTGAATGAGACTAACTAAAGGGTGTTAGTTAATAAACAACTGACAGACAACTTTTAACCATCATATTCCCCAAGAAGGGAATGCCATTTTTTCAAATATAGTACTTGCAAAATAGATAACTGCTTTTTATGATACTTCTGTTGAGTAGGTGAGTATCGCTATCTTAATTTTCCAGGTGAAAGGAAAACAGAAAAGTAACTCACTCAGTGAATCAGGACCTATTATTATCAAGGCTGTACTCTGACCTCAGCCATAAGGCATGAGTTTGTTCTGGGTTCAACAAATATGGATCAAAGCCTCCTCTTGCCTTTCCAAGCAGAAAAATATGCCATTTTTGTTTTCCCATAAAACTTGGAGAACATCTCAATTGAAACACTTGTCGCATTGCATTATAATTAGTTACTTGCATTATCAATTACACTGGTTCATCATTTCTAAATTTGATATCCTTCAGAACATAAAACGCATGCCTAAAGAATTAAGTAAAAAATACAATGGTCAAATAAATTTCAGAAAATCTAGATTAAACACATTTAAACAGATTTCTTTACTGCAGGATTTTTCAGAGGCTTTAAAATATTAATATCCATTTGAATCCAAAAAGTGAGATACATTTCTCAAATTTTTTGGCCATAAGACTTTTTTTTCTCCTCAGAATATTCAATAAACTATCCAGATCCATGCTTGGAGAATGTAATTTCGGAAACTTTGTGATACATCTTGAATTTATCTTTTTAATGTAATTAAATTTATTGGGGTGATATTGGTTAATATTACCTAAGTTTCAAGTGTCCATTTCTATGATACATGTTCTGTATATTGTATTGTGTGCCCACCACCCAAAGCCAAATCTTCTGTCACCATATATTTGACCCCTTTTACCCTTTACTACTCTCTCAATTTCCTTCCCCCTGGTAAGCACCAGACTGTTGCCTGTGTCTATGAACTTTTGTTTGTTTGTTTTTCTCTTTTGTTCATTTGTTGCTTTCGGTTTATATCTCACATATGAGTGAAATCATATGGTTCTTAACTTTTTCTGTCTGACTTATTTCATTTAGCATGATATTCTCAAGATTCATCCATATTGTCACAAATGCCAGTATTTCATCCTTTCTTATGGCTGACTAGTGTTCCATTGTATATATGTACCACATCTGCTTTACCCAATCATCTATCAAAGGACACTTTGGTTGTTTCCATGTCTTAACCACCGCCATAAATAATGCTGCAAGGAACATGGGGTTGCACATATCTTTGCAAATAAATGTTTGTTGGCAGGAAAACAGACATGCAGACCAATAGAATGGAATTAAGAACCCAGAAATAAACCCACATGCAGATGGGCAAATAATTTTTGACAAAGGAGCCAAAAACATACAATGGAGAAAAGAAAGCCTTTTCAATAAATGGTGTTGGGGAAATTAGAAAGCCACATGCAAAAGAATGAAACTAGACTATTGTTTGTCCCCATTCACAGAAATTAACTCAAACTGGAACAAATACCTAAATACAAGACCTAAAATAAATTACATAGAAGAAAACGTAGGTACTAAACTTAAGGACTTTTGTCTTAGAGAGGATTTTATGAATTTGACCCCAGAGGCAAAGGAAGTAAAGGCAAAAATAAATGAATGAGACTAAATCAAACTAAAAAGCTTCTGCACATACTGGTTTACTGTGGATATTTTATGTGGCTGAGCTCTATGGGCAGAAAACCCAACACTACACTCTTTTCTTTTCAAGTGAAATAAAGATTGTATTTTTTTTTTTAATGAATCAGACACAGCCATGGCACTTTACTAGTAATTCTGTGTTTAATTCACCTGGTCAAGACAGATACTGTCCAAAAGGCTTGAAAGCCAATAAAATGTCAGTCTTCATAAACTTATTAAAATGTGGTTACATAGAAGAGTAATGTGCAAGAGAGTATGGAAAGATATACTAAACCTCTGGTGACAGATATTTTTCTCTTAAACATAAGAAAAAATCAGCTATACTAATATTTCATTTACTCACTGACACTGGTGTCCTCCCTCAGGCCATATATCTCATAGCACGTGTACTTTGACACATATCTGAGGGAAGAAGGGGGTTCTCAGCCAGTGGTTCCTTTCCTCATTTGTTCATTTTCAACATATCACAACATGTTTTAGTTAAGTTTGACATTAGAGAGGATTTATAACTTACATTAGTTATCTAGTATTACATTAAAAACTATCAAAAATTAGACCACTTATAGCTGCATACTGAATTGTGTTCCCCCAAATTCATATGTTGAAACCCTAACTCCCAATGTGATGGTATTGTAGATGGAGCCTTTGGGGGGCAATTAGGGTTAGATGAGGTCATGAGGGTGGGGACCCTGGTCCAATGGTTTTAGTGTCCTTATAAAAAGAGACAGCAGAAAAGCACTCTCTCCGAGGGAAGCCTAGGTGAGCACACAAGCAAGGAGGCAGATATCCATGAGCCAGGAAGAGAGCTCTCACCAGAAACTAACCCTGTTGGCATCTTGATCTCAGATTTCTAGCTGCTGGAATTATGTAAAAATAAATTTCCGTCTATTGTATTTTGTTATGGCAGCCTGAGCAGACTAATAGAAACAGTATCTTAAAAGATTCCTCCCATGAAAATATAGATTAAAGATAATACTAAAAGTGCAAGCCTAATGAACAAAAAGAAAATGGCAAAGTTGAGATCTTGGTTCTACTATGAACTCTTCACTAGCCATATTACCATATGGTGACCTAATAATAATGATAAAAAATGTTCATAATTGTTGCAGGTGAGTGATGAAAACATCGGTTTCATTATATTATTCTTTCTACTTTTGTGAGTTTTTAAAAAATATTTTATAATTAAAAGTATTCAAAAATTTAAATTGGCTAAAAAGATGAAAAAATTATCAAGAACATTATTTGAACCATAGATTTATATCTAGTATCATTGACACTAAAATTTTCTCTGTTTATTATGTCTTGAGAGATTAGCTAATAAAGATGTGACCCCATCAGTAGTAATACTTTTCAAAAAATTTGTCTATATCATCACATCAACATTTTTAATTTCTATATTTCGAGGTATGTTCTTATAATACACACAATACATCAGTCCCATAGTATTAAGAAATTATATATGTGTAACTACATATACATGTAGTGAGGTGTGTAAGTTTCAACATTTTAAAACTGGGGAGTTCATTGTGCTTAAATGATAAAAGGAGATGTATCATAAGTTATGTAATATGTAAATTGGGGAATACCAATAAAGATATTAAGCACAAATTAGGGAGGAAGAAGCTAATAATATTAGGAAATACTACAAGGTTAATGCATACATGCATTGCTTATATACACACACATAATTTGTAAAGTTGATAATGCTCTTTGAAACCCTTTGGGATGAAAAGCAGATAAAATAATATATTATTCATGTTACTACTATCTTGCATGCTTGTCTTTCTATATAAAGTTGCCAGGAGTATTTTAATGGTCTCATTTTTTATGCAATTTATACTAGTCTCCATTGAAAAGGCTTCCATTAATCTAAATTATTGAGATAAAATTTAATTTGGTTGGACAATACTAAAGCTTGAAATGACTGAAGAGTTAAAAAAAAAAAAAATCAGCTCAGCATGCTGAAAAATAAGTGCTCAATGACCTGGGACAATGGCAAACATATTTTCCTACTCCCACATGCTCATGCCACAAATCAATGGTGTGCAAATGTCCTAGAGCAAGGCACTTAGAGTGTGATGGAAGGGCTAATATAGGGCTAAAATAATCCTTTTTTATATCTTTTTTTAAAATCCTCACCCAATGATATTTTTCCATTGATTTTTACAGAGAGTGGAAGAAAGAGGGAAAGACACAGGGAAATATCGATGTGAGAGAAACACATTGATTGGTTGCCTCCTGCATGCGTTCCCGACCAGAACCCGGGCTAGGGAGGAGCCTGCAACTAAGGAATGTGCTCTTGACCAGAATCGAACCCGGGACCCTTCAGTCCACAGGCTGACATTCTATCCACTGAGCCAAACCAGCTAGGGCCTTTTTAAAATCTTTATGTGATAATGGTTATGTATTTTTTTCAGGCACAATTAAATATTTTTACTTTGTAGTCAAATAAAAGCCAAGAAAACACCTCATTGCTTTCTCATCAAGAGCAATACAATTTCTTTCACTGATTGCAGTGTAATGATTTGATTCTTTTTTCTTTTAATATCACAGAATGGAAGCAGATGGATTAAGGGATTCCTGTGCCCTGTGAATGGTAGGTAGCTCAAAAAAGTAGGAGAAACTTGGTTGTGAAAAATACGTTTTAATATTTACTGTCTGCTTTTATTTCACATTCATTAGTTTTCAACAAACTGCATGGACTCCTACAATATCAAGCCATACCTTTGGCTCTGAAAGATAAAGACATCATACTTATTAAAAGGTCATAGAGCTAGAGACCACATGTCCATTCATAATTGGCTGCCTAGGACTTTTTCCTGACATCCCATGCTTCTTCATTCCAATCCCATCCCACTTCCCAGTCCCACCCCTTTTATAATCCGTAGCTGAAAAGTTGTGTCCATATAGACTGGGAAGCACTGTTTCTCAACAAGTACTATGACTTACTAAAAAGCTCAACCCTGGGGACGACATGTTCAGAGAGAGCTGCTCTGACTTTAACATTATCTCATCAGGTGACTCAGGGCTCATAGTCTCCCATCTACAATAGGACTTACTTTGCCAATTGGCAGAACAAGGTGGCAAGATAGCATAGAAGTCAGGAGCACCCAACCTGCTTTGGAAATCTGCCTGTGCTAAATCACAGTTCCACAAAAACAAGTGGTGAGAACTTGGGCACATCACCTGACTGCTCCGAGTCTGACTTTTCTCTTTGGAAAACAAAGATGTTAACGGTGCTCACACCATAGACTTGTTACATACACCATTCTTTGCAAAGCACCTGGAGCAGTACCTATGTCTGTGGGAAGTACTCAATAAACTGTAGCCCATTATTAAGAAGCAACAACTGCCCTAACTGGTTTGGCTCGGCCTGCGGACTGAAGGGTCCCACGTTCGATTCCGGTCAAGGGCATGTACCTTGGTTGCGGGCACATCCCCAGTAAGGAGTGTGCAGGAGGCAACTGATCGATGTTTCTCTCTCATCGATGTTTCTAACTCTCTATCCCTCTCCCTCCTTCTCTGTAAAAAAATCAATAAAATATATTTTTTTTAAAAAGAGCAACAACTAAATCATGGTACAAATTGCAAATCCAAGGACTCTTGGGTAGAATTTGAAATAAAACAATTGTATTAGTTTTCGATTGCCTCCCTAAACAATTACCACAAACTTTAGTGGCTCAAAACAACATGAATTTATTATCTTATAGTTCTGTAGGTTAGAAATCCAACCCCGGTTTCACTGGCTAAAATCCAGTTGTTGTTTTTGCCGAGCACTCTAGGGAAAAAAATCCATCCCTTGACTTTACTTCTTCTAGAAGCTACCCTCACTGCTTGGCTCCTCCATCTCTAAGCCATCAGTGGAGGGTTGAGACCTTCTCACATGACATCACTGTGACCTCCACTCCTACCTTCCTCTTCCACTTTTAAGGATCCTTGTGATTGCATTGGGCCCACCCAAACCAACCTAGATAATCTCCATATTTTAAGATCAGTGGACAGACAATCTTACTTTCACCTGCAAACTTAATTTCCCATTGCCATATAACCTAACACATTCACAAGTTCCAGCAATTAGGGTGTGGACATTGGGATGGGGGGAGGGGGAGGAGATTAGTTAAATGCATGCATAATATGACTGTTGCATTCAGCTATTATCAATGACTTCTTCTGCTATATTTATATACCGTTATATGCTTTTTAAAGGGTACATCTATCAACTAACCAAACTTTGTGATCAAGGGTCTGTGTCTGGGTGGGCAGATCATCTGGAATCCTTCTTTATAGAATGGAGCCCATTCAGGGCTAGTTCCTGCCCCAGGGCTGCACTCCTGACTCTAAATCAGCAGTGAGAGCAGATGTCCAAAGAGTTGCAAGGTCTCTGCAGGCACCACCACTCAGATGACACCTTCAGGACCTCTGCATGTCCCATGAAGACCAACTGTGCCTCGTAAATACTTCCCGAGTCTGTCTCCAAGAGCAATAATGATGCTTCTCATTTGTACAGTGACTTTCAGTTTTACAAGCATTTCACATAGTGACTTCCAAAATAAATATTTTTTTCGGTATGTTGGAATATTCAAAAAATAAACCTCTCCTTGGATCACTCCCATTATGCCAAAAGTAACAAATACAGAAGTAACTAAGGCTTTGGTTTAAACATAGCAGGGTTGTGCCATTGGCAAAGAGTTTCTAAGCACTAAGTCAACTTAGCAGGCGGCCAACTATTAACTCAGGCAACTTCTATAACTGCCTCATTTTTTGTTTCCCACCTCAGAGAAGGTGACTCAAAGTCTAACTGGAAAAGGTACAATTGGGGAAGTCCTTTCTTCCTTAAACTTATCATCCTCCTATGACCATTAAGAACCCAAGGAATAAGACAGCTTCTAGATGCTTCGTTTTGCAATAAACCTTGTTTTTTTACTTCTGCAAATTAACAAAAGTAGTAATTATCTTTAGAAAGACAAGTAAGATCTCTGACATTGATTCTACAGTTCAAGAGAATTTTCTTCAGGATACGAAAATGCCTCTCTTTGGAGAACCGAGGCAAGATCTCTCTGAGAGGCAAGAAAACAAGAGTTTGTTGTGCATCTTACAATGTCATAAATTAAGGAGGAGATCAATTCTTCCATCTTAATTTGTATCAGCCTGAAGGTCAAGCAGAAGCACGTAGTAAATTCTATTTCTGACTCAGGCAGATTGCAAATCCAACTGACTCCTTCAATTACGAAAACCTTACTTTCAAACCCTATCACCCAAGGATGTCTTCCCCCGCCTTTAGCAGATTATTTATCTGTTGGAAGATTTGCCTTTTCTCATTAGGAGCCCAATAGGAGAAAATAAACTCTAGCGATTATTTATTCCATCAAAAATTTCCAACTAGTTAATACTGAAAAGGTGATTCAAATTCTCCATGTGGCATTTCATAAAGCAGCAACCACTCACTTAGGGACATACCATGAAACCTTCTGAGGATGAGTCAAAGACATTTTTATTTTATTACAATTCATTAAAGCAAAGGAAATACCAATGCAGCATGTCAACATATTAACTCTACCCATAAGCAATATAGCTACCTACCTGAAATGTTTCCTCCCTTGGACTTGCATGATTGGCTTACTCAAACTCATGTTGAGAGAAAAGGAGAGGATGGAAAACAACAATATTTAATCTTGTCACATATTCCCAATGTTGCATTAGAAATATCTTCAGTGTGCCAACCCACAAAGAAAAATTTTAAATAGGTATTAACTACTAGAATTGTGATGGGAAAGGGTAGTATCAGGGATGCTATTGTTACCCATACTTTTCCCTTTTACCTGCCTGAGCACCATCTCCCAGCTACAGTGAGCTCCCTGTAGTCCCCTTCTCAGGGAATGGCTGATGCCCACTTCCTGAGATCAGAGGCAACGAATGAGTGGGGAAGGAGTTACAAAAGGCTGACCACTCTTTGTGGGACCAACTCTTTGGTGTTTTTCGTTGTATGTGGGACCAACCCTTTGGTGGGACCAACTCTTTGGTGTTTTTCATTGTATGTGTCCTTACCCTATTGTCACAAATCTTTTATGAACATGGTAGACTTCTCTGGGAGGAATTAAATGTATGCATGTGTGTGTTATTTTCTTTTTTTATTATTAAAAATTTGCCAGCCACTGAACATCATAGGCAAGAGCGTGCATAACCTAGAGACATTGAGCATGGGCTGCCTTACCAGGACAAGTGGATACTATCCATATCCCACCCATATCTCCTCAGCCCTTCCGGAATCCACCTGCATACTTTTCTCTCATGCCAAGGCTTCTCTGCAACTCTCTGTTTGAGGTTGTCCTCTGACTGTAGGTGGATGCTCTGCCATAAAGGCCAGGGAATTAACAAATAAGGAGAAAAGTTAGTTGGTGGACCAGTATCCCAGTGTCCTGACATTGGTGTGCAATTACCCCTAGCACTGCTTCAGCTACCTGAGGAGCCTGATGTCCACCCCTGGAGAGATTTCACTGCTTTCATGTTATTGAGAAGCTCCTGGTGTACCTCTGAGGAGAAGGTCTCCAATGACACTCCTCAGGCATCACATATTCTAGGCTCTTTGGTTCCTAGGAGGCCCTGGCCCTGCCTGGATCTCCAAACCAGCAAGGAGTAGAGATTTGGTAGATCTGAAACCAAGGATTCCAAGCAATTCAACCAGAAACCCTTCTCCAGAGGAGCTCTGGGGAAGAGGAAAGATGGCCAATGAGGATTAGTTACATAAGAGGGAAGCCTCCTAGCACCTGAACCATTTGGGAAGTCAAGGACTTTGCCTCCACTTTGGGAATGGCTTGCTGAGGCCCCTGTTATCTGATTTACACTGTAGTTGACTGGCACAGCAATATAGGACAAGGAAGACCAGGCTTCTTCCCTCAAGACACTCACCGATCCCTCACCAAACAAGGATACAGCTGGAGCCCAAAGGGCATCAGCGTTTCTGTACTTCTTTCTAGAAGTGAGTATTCAGAGAACGCGCTCAGGGAAGGTCTGGGGTTGGAGCTGTTTGCACCCAAACCTGGGAAGGGTATGCCTGTTACATTAATCTTTCTTTATCCTCTTGATATTTGGAGTCAAACAAACCCTATGAAGTCGAGTTTGAAATTTCTGACTAAGAACCAAAGCAAATACAGAGAGGCAAATATGCAATGACTTAACCTGACCAAGAAAACATTAATATTTTAAAAGAATCTACAGTCTAAATTGTAAATATTAGAAACTGTGATTCTTTCCATGACATATTGCCAAAACACTTATCTGAAACTCAAACCACAGAGGAAATAAGATATGACCAAAGCTTCCAGATAGAGAAAGGAAGAGCGAGGGGAGCAGCTGAAAGTGTACTCTGTCGTCTCTGTCAAGTCAATTAAGAACACTTTACACACACAGCAAAGTGCTCTGAGCCTTCAGCATTATGACCAAAAAACAATAAACAAGACTGTAAACAACCATCGTCAGATGGCTCCGCAGTGGCCACACAGCCATCTTCAGAACCCTGGGATGATCTTTCTTCTCTCCCAGCAATCAGCCAGTCACTACAGTTAATACATTCATTCTACAGAACATGAAAGGTGCATTGACTAACACTTCAATTTCCTAAAATTACCATCCAGGGCAAACACAGAATTTCCTTTGAATTGTACCAGAAGGCCGCTTCACTACAGGGAGAGTACCATGTTTAGTCCTGAGCCTTTATTTCTAATGGAAAGTCAAGCCCCAATTCCAGCATTTATTCATAAAAAGTTCTGAAATTCTTGACACAGGTTGTAAACAGAAATAAGATTAGTGTGGAGAGCAGAGCTGGGGATGGTAGGGTGGAAGGTGGATCTAAGCTGAGTTTGATGATTGCAGTTTAGGAGCTCCTTATTCCATTTCTCCTCCTCTGACTTCACAATCAATTGTCACCAAGTGTAGCACCAAGTGTAGGATTACCCCATCTTATTGTATCCATCACTCCTACATTCTAATATCATTGATATCCTGTCACTCATGACCCGGGGTTGTGTGGGATTAGGAGGGCCTTTAGCAGGGCATGGGTGGAGTTCACACTAAGATGAAAAGTTGCCAAGACCAACATTCCAATATAATCATTATATTCACATAACTGGAGACTCCCATGTCATAGTTTGGAATGCAAATAACGCCCCCAGCTTGAGAATACCTCCTGGTTCAATTATCAAGAGGTCCAATCCTCCTGGACATTTCCCTCTCCATCCCTGTAGATCCAAGATCGGGGCAGTGCCCAAAGGGTCAAAGCTCGTTACTTTAGTTTCATGGCTGATGCCAGAGCTTAGATATGCTCCCACACTTGCTCCAGGTTTTTGATTATATGAATATTTCAATATAGGCACCTACACTGTTACTTTTCCCTCTGGTTGGCTGAGGGGGGGGGGCTCCCAAATTCAGCCAAATATTGGACCCCAACCATTTTCCCCCTAAGTCTAGGTATATCAGTTATCTACTACTATGTAACAAATCCCTCACAACTTACAGACTTAAAACAACAACCATTTGGTTTTGCTTATAAATGTATGGGTCAGCTGCATGGTCTGCAAAACTGGGCCAGGCTCTGCCCAACTTGGCTAAGTTTGCCCATGTGCCTGAAGTCACCTGGCAGGTCATCTGAGGGCTGACTGGCCTAGGATGACCTCCCTACACATCTGATAATTGTCTGATGGCTGAAGTGACACTGTCAACTGAGCCACATGTCCCATACCTATTGACAGGTTAGTCCAAGCTTGTTCATGTTGCAGTGGCAGGAGTCCAAGTGAAGGTAGATGTATAGCAATCAAACATAGAGACCCAAACCCATATTTCCAACCATGTTATAGAAAAGAAACAATATTTTTCCTTATCAATACATTTCTCTTCTGCCATCATTTGAACTTAGCAGGGCTAATAGTAAGCTAAGGAAGGTGCTCTTTTTTTGCACATCTGCCCTTCTCTCCATCTCAGGCACAAAACCATGGGAGACTATTTCCTTTAAAAAGCCTCCTGAGACTTAGGCTTGGGCTGGTATATGGTCCTCCTGCTGTACCCAGGAGAAATGGACTACACCTCTTAATGGGAAGAGCCGCAAAGCCACTTTTATTGGAAAGGGTGGGCATCATTGGCAAGTGAAGCAGGCCCATGCTTGTACACAGTCTATGCTATTTGGCATCCAGGATTTCTAAGATACAGAGAAAACCTCTCTCCCTCCAAAGATCTGACCCCATTTTTTGTCCCAGGAATAAATGAAATTTCTTTCACAGAATTCCTATCATCGAATACCTAATGGTTAAAGCAAATGCCAGTTATCTTCAGAGAAAATAGTGAATCATAATTCAGACCTGTTGCCTTGTGGTGAAGAATAGTTAAGGGTGGGAGAAGGGGTGTCACATTAGCAGTGAGGGAGAGAAAGAGCCATGGACAATTACACACATTCCTAACGCTGGCTATACCTCTGCAATGTTCTCAGCTGGGCTCTGGGGCCCAGTGCTGCATGAGGCTCCCATAGGTGGCTGAGATCACTCTGACTTGTGGAAGAAGGGGTGATTGTCACCCTGTTCCCCTTTCCACTTCCAGCTCAGATACTTTCTTGGAAAAGAGAACAAAATGGCATGACTGTATTGGAAGGTTAGAGGGAGAGGGAACAGGAAATACCGACTTCCTATGCTCTCTAACTCCAATCTTATCAACCCACATCTGGTAGGATAACTGCATCCTGAATCTTCCCAAGTTCTGAACAGTCAACACCACCATCCTCCCCATTACTCACTCCCAGGAACCAGAGCTCCCATATATGTGGCCATGCTCCCACATGCAGGCTCCCATAAGCCACGACACTTCACACATGACGGTGAGGTTGGCAGCTGCACATGTACTTAAATTTCTAGTATCAAGAATGCTGTGGTCCCCTAAGCCATCTTCATTTCATATCCCATCTCTATTGTAACCAAAACATTTTTTCCAAATGCTGCTATTTTTCCAAGTGCGATTGTTTTTAGAATTCGTTTTCTGTTTTAAGTCAGAAGATTCAGTACTTTTGTTTTATTCATTTATTCATTCATTCATTCCAGAAATATTGTTGAGTGCCTACCATGCTTTAGGCACTGTTCTAGGAGTTGGGGTTATACTGGTTAGCAAGACCCAAAGTCTCTGCCCTCTGAGAACTTTTGTTTTGGCCCGTGACGGAGATGATTAAAAATAAATTACGGACAGCAGTATCAGATTATGGCTCTAAAGGAAAATAAAGTAGGTATGAGGAGGAGAAGGAGGAGAGACTCTTAGCCAGAGTGGTTGGAGAAGGCTTCTCTGGGGAAGTGATATTTGAACAAAGACCTAAAGGAAGTGAGAGAGCAAGTCATGTGACTATCTGGGGGGAAAGAATTCCAGGAAAAGGAACGATCTTCACGCTTAGAACCTGCAAATCACTCGGGAAGAAAACATTATTTCTTACAACCATATTTCTTCACCTCTTCCATGTTGGTTAAATTATTTTAAAACTTCTTAAGATTTACACTTTTGCTAGTATAAACATCAACAAATATAAGGCTAGAAAATGT
Organism: Myotis nattereri; assembly: GCF_964212035.1. NCBI lineage: Eukaryota > Metazoa > Chordata > Mammalia > Chiroptera > Vespertilionidae > Myotis > Myotis nattereri. Next base: position 50,722,478 of record NC_138087.1, read on the forward strand.
GTGAAGTTTTAGGGGAGGGCTTGCCACCCCAACACATTCTCTTTCTAAATGTTTCTCAGTCAATGTAGTCAAGATCCTACTTGTAGTCCTGCACAAATAAATTTATTTGAAACTTTATTGCAAAAAAATAATACAAAACCGCATTTATACATTCCCTCTCCACAGGTGTGATCCATGGGGACCTAAGGTAATCGGAGGGCAAACTCAGACCAATGTCAACAGTTAGGGCCTCTCCAAAACACCTGCCAAAGAAAAGACCAGAAGCAAGGGCAGGAGAGAAGGGAGGAAGCTCCAGGTAATACAGCTGGCCCTTCTAAGAATTCCCACCTCCATGCCCAGCTGGCCAAGAGCAAGGCCATTAGCACCACCTGCAGACAGAAGGCATGAAGGAAGTCAGAAGGCACTGGTGGAATGAGTCTTGAAAAAAAACACAGAACCTCAGGTGGTACCCAGAGCTGAGGGGGTGGAATAGAAATTTTCAGATCTGACCCTCCCAGAAACTCCCAGGCACCTGGGAGAGATGGGGCTGATAGACTCCAGAAACCTTCATTACTTAACTACCATGGTACAGTTGGACCATATTTCTCCTTTTCTCATCCTTTCATCATACCTATCTAGTACTTTATCTCTTTTCATTCTCATTTTTCTTTTACTTGCCCCATCAAATATCAATTGCTATTCTTTCTGATCCAGTGCAAGCATCCTTATTATTTAGAAACTAGAGGCCCAATGCACAAACTTTGTGCAAGGGACTCGGCTCTTGCGGCCCCAGCTGCCTCACTGCCCCGGCTGCCTCACGGCCCCACGGCCCGCCCCCTGCCCACTGATCATTCTGGAAGGTCATTCTGGAAGGTCATTCTGTCATCCAGTCTAATTAGCATATTGGCTCTTTATTATATAGGATAATAATAAGGAAAGTAATAAGGAGAAATAGGTTTAGAAACTTCTTACTTAGAAAGTGTTGCAAAAGAAATAAAATTCATAGTTATCCAGTGAATGAAATGATATTTTATTACCTACAATAGTGCATTTTTTTGCTCCAAAATTGAGGTGACAATAGCACCCTCATTTCCTGCTGGTGGCATCTTCCACTGGTATGGACCTTTGAGTACGGGCTGATGTACAAAAAGTGCTACAACATGTCCCTAGTCTATGAACCAGTAATCACCCTCCCAAGAACATGTGCTTAAGAAGTAATTGAGTAGAAGCCTTAAAAGGTGCCACATGCATACCAATGTCACCTATAATGACAATGTACGTGTCCAAAATACTCTAATGCCTTAGCAAACTCTGTGAAAGTGACTCAATAAAATACTATGTGTCCATTGAAAATCATAATTATAAACACTATGTGGAAACATGGAAAACTCTGTACTATGTGAAAAGAACAGAACACAAAATTCTGTTACCCTCTTAGTGCAATTACGTGAAACCAGATGGAAAAAAATACACACCATTCCTCTTACATCAAAAGATAAAAATACAGACTTATCCTCTTCTTTTTTTTTCTTCTTAGTTTTAATGTCTTTATTGTATGCTAATCTAGGTCTTTATTGTATGCTAATCTAGGTCTTTATTGTATGCTAATCTAGGCATCTATGTTAATTCTTTTTTTCAGACTTCTATTTTTTAAAAAGCATTTTAATATTGTTATACTGTTTTTACTAATAAATGTAAATAATCCCAATAAAAGATATTACAGAAATTTTATAGGAAATCTAACATGAATCAATTATAATTTCCCGCCAGTTCCCCCCAACACATTTATTTCAAAGTATTTCCTTTTATGATATGTTTCCCCCTCCATTCCAACTTAAGGGGGAGGGAACACTTTTTATTTAACTCTAGCTACCCTATTTTATATTGGCAAGACCTGTTACATATCCTCCACATTATGGCCCCACATTATCCAGGCAAGTTTATTCTCCATCACATCCTAAATGTGTCTGCCACAGTAGGACCAGTCTCTCTATTCCATCAGCGACCTCTCTCATCCACTAACTCTCACTTCCAAATCTTTCCATGAGCAGCTAGACTACCATCAACTCCTCTCCATCTCTAAATCCTGCCCACCCTCTGAGCCCATATCCCCTCTTCTGACCTTCTCAGCCCTCCATGATCTCTTGGAACTTCAACTCCTCCAACACCGGTCATCTTTACCATATGACCATATTATGTACTTATTTCACAACTTATTCTTATCTGTCCAACTCTACTATAAAACCCTTGAAGTTAGGAACTGTATCTAATCTACATTTGACCTTCAAGCAAAGTTCCTCACAATGCTTAGCCCAGAGATAACTAAGTGACACTGTTCATTATGTGATCAATAAGGGAACAGGGATAAGGGAGCATATGGGAACTGAGGGATAGATTTCTAAACCTGTTCTGCATCTCATCTACCTATCAGACACATAGATAATTGCCCAAAACTGATCTTTATTAACTATTGTAAAATGTATGTGGACATCCATAAACATGAAGCCATCTGTAGCTCATTTTTAAAATCTATTAACCAGCACAGATGAATATGTATTACTGATGGTATCAGTGCTGATATTTATGATGTTCTAAAGTAGATTAAAAGCTATAGGCGACATTATTAATAACCTAATTTATCAGTGGAGTAAATCTTTAGATTTAATGATGTGGTTATAAAAAAAACAGCATGAAAAGTTTTTCGAAAATAGATGTTTTGCATAATTGTATCTGACACATTAAACCATGGAAAAATCTGAGTTAGATTACTTAATAGAACACTTAAGCATGCATATTAAATGAATCATATTTGTGACTTTTCAAAAGCAAACTGCTCCTAAATGGGAAATTTATGCTGTAGAATTAATATGTTGCAGATTCATAAATCACTGGCTTTATTAAAGGCAGAGTAATCTGGTTAAGAGAAATTGATCTGTAGAGTTAAGAAGATTGAGGTTCAAAATTCAACCCTCATGTGACCTGGAGGAAGTTGCTTAACCTGCCTGTGCCTCAAATTCCTCATTTGAAAGTGGCTGAGACTACCACCTTCACAATATTGCTTTGAAGATTAACTGGCAGTATATATGCAAAGAACATAGCACAGGCCCTAGTACTACATGGAAAGCAGTCAATAAAAGATATGTCTTATCACTGTCATTATTTTAAAATTATCATCGTATCATAAACGAATGCCCTCCACAGACCAGCTGGTGTGGCTCAGCAGTTGAATGTCGACCCCAAAACCAAGAGGTCACAGGTTTGATTCCTGGTCAGGGCACATGCCTGAGTTGTGGGCTGGATCCTCAGTAGGGGGTATGCAGGAGGAAGCATATCAATGTTTCTCTCTCATCAGTGTTTCTATATTTCTATCCCTTCCCCTTCATCTCTCACTAAAAATCATTTTTAAAATAAAATATAAAAAAATAATGCTCTCACAAAATTATTACTCAAAGCATGTCAAACTTGCACCAAAGTTAATATGAAGTTGATGAACATTTGCATCAGGCCATAGCAAAGACAATTTTTATAGACCTCTTGATATAATGAGCCCTGGCTAATGTCCCTCATTGCAATGAACACAAATCTATTAATAGCAAAGAGCCTAAATGAAGCAATGCAGCAGCAAGGATCGTTGTTTCAAGAAATCATAAATCTTATTGATCTATTTTTTTCCCCTTCCTGGAGAAAGCTAACTGGAAGCATGTTCGATCCTAATGGACCAGTGTTGAAAAAAGAGGGAGCTGTTTTCTCTGAATCAGCTGGAGAAGGCTTATCTTCATACAACACCCATAAATAGAACTTTACCTCCCTGCCCAAGAAACCTCTTAAATGGCTGAACTCCGTCCCTGAACGCAATCTATTACATTGGTCCATAATTTACCACCTGGAAAAATATTCAGTTTTAATGAAGCTTGACAGTCTCCAAATACGACATTGTTTAAGCAGCAAAGACTGAGTTTGTTTTCAATATGAGAAAAAATGGCAATTAGATTGAAAAGGAAACAGTTGAAAATGCAACCTCCCATGTGTGATGTTTTTAGAGGAATTGAGAGATACAGGTAAGAAAGCAGAGAAGTGTTTATCCAAAATCCTCTTGGAAACAGAGGAATCCTCTCTGAACCAAAGAAATGACAAGGGTAGAAGAAAATTATGGGGAACATTCTCTATAACTATAATGATAATGACTTCCTAACAGCACACTGCAGAGAAAGTTTTAATCTTTTAATTTTCGAAGTACTGTTCTGTATCCCACTCTTGTCTCAAATATACAGGAAAAATGTCTTGAAAGGCTTGAGTGACCCCACATTGAACAAACCTAATGGCTGCTTCTCTGAACCTCTCAGGACTTGCCGATGCTGCTGAACCTGCTGGAGCTCATTTCTCCTTGAGTTGGAGACTTTCCTTGTCTCCTCAGAGCTCTCTCGTCCTGCTCCTGCCTCCTAAATGTGCAAATCCCCTGGAAGGGTGGGCCTCTCTACCGTATTTCTTGAGGAACGCATCAACCCATCCCTGCACCAGCTACCAGTACTTTGGAGAGAATTCCCAGAGCCACATCCCAAGTTTGTTCTCTTTCTGAACCTCAATTCTGCATCTGGGATGGCTTCTGGGAGAAGGTGGGGTTTGAACTGGGTTTGAAGGCTGGTTGGATTCAAAGAAGTGGAGCTGGGAAAGGAGCATTATGTGGGAAGATGACCTTCGACAGAGGGCAGAGATGCAGAACAAGGAATGTTTGGATGACAGGGGAGGTCTCTAGGATATTCTTATTCTTTTTGTAAAAGACTTTTCAGGAAGGGGACTTTTCCATCTTCTAGGACCTTCTGTTTTTCTAAATGTCTGGAAGTGCTTACTATCCAAAGTTTAGAAATAAATCAAACCATTTACACATAAACCCTTCCCTCACCCATAACTCTAATGGCATCAAAAAGAATGTCCCAGATCCCTAGAGGTTCCATTTCCAGAAGACTCACCTCTCCAAATATCACCCTCATTGCCCAACTTCACCAGAAGTGCCCCTGGTCACAGGGAGTCTGGTGGGATTTGCTCAGGTCCTCCAATTCTGAACCAGTGGTTTGACTCCTGAGTTCAACTGCTATTCTTCAAAATTTTTCTTAAAAATAAAGATCACTTCACCACTCAGAATTTTGATTTCTTGGCCTTCCTTTTTCCACAGGAAAAAAAAAAAGACAAGGAAAGTAAGTGAGAATCTAAGTGAACTGTTCAAGATATCATTATCTCCAGATATCTGTCCCATGGCTTATAATACAACCTTTGATAGAAGATCTGCAGAAGACAGGGTGCTTTTTAATATGTTAGTGAACAAAAGAAAACCCACATTATGCATCTCATTAACTCCTCATTCCATTACACAGTACAAAGCATGGTCAGTACTTCCCTGAAGCAGAAAATAACCACTGGATGAGTTTTACCACTGGGCCATCCTGAGTTCAAAACTGGAGATCATCTAACCTTGCTAACCCAAGTCTTTTGCAAAAATAACTACTCTCCAAGGAGATACATTATTTAATACATATTTTTCAGCATGTGAGAAGAGGTATAACACTATGTAATACTTAGAAAAATTATTGCTCTTGGCAACTTGTAACTATTGAATGTATTCCAAGGTCAATGGCTTAGATCAGAATTTTTGCTCATCATCTCCCCATGAGCCTATCTATGAATGTATGAGTTTATACTAAATACACTTTAATCTACTCCTTGCTCTAGCCCCACCTATTTTCCTCTAAAAAATATATTTTAAAGGCATTTATAGATTCCATGGTCAAAGGATAGAACACCAGCACTGTTTGTCTACTCAAAACTTTATGTTATCTTCTCTGCTTTGGATTAAATATAGCATGCACCTCATAAATCCATTCCAAAAGCCCATTTTCCACCTCCCTTTACAACTGTCTTAGCATCTTTTTTACCAAAAGATGTTTTAATGCCCACAGTGAAAGTATAATTCATATGCTAGTTATAAGCTTTTAAAAAGACATAAATCTACTGACATCTGCTTTAGATCATGATGGTAATAGTTCCAAAACTAACTAGAAAATCAGATAAAATACTAAAACATTTATTTGAAGGTTCTGGAGAGCTGCCAAGGTAACCAGGATTTGAGAGTGCAAGAGTCTGGAGAGAAGGGAACTGTAGGGAGGCGAGCTGACCTCAGGACATTTGTTGAGTCTTTTCTTTATGATCAGTTAGAATCTAAGAAACTGCACAATGGGCAATGGCAAGAGATAAAGAATCCATTAGAAACCTTGGAAATCTTACAGGGGAGGGAGAAAAAAAATAGGGGTTGGAGTTGCCCAGTAAGCAGTACTAGAGTGATCAAGAATCTGAACAGAAGGGAACACAGGGACAAATTCTCGAGCTTATCAGAGCAAGAGGCTTAAAAGTCTAGCAGAAAACTGGTGAAAATATATCCATTTTCAGCACTCTATTATGCTGATGATATTTTAAGAAATACAACTTTAGCATCCCCAGCTTTCATCCCTGAGAACAAGGATGAATAGGAGGTGAAGGGAGCCCTAGCAGACCTGCAGCCCAGCCTTAGATCAGTGCTGTGTACAATTAGATTAAAGGAATCTGCCCAACTCTAGCTGCCTATCAGAGAGTATAGGACCATTTCAAGAAGTTAACACCTGAGTCACCATAGTTTTTATGTCCAAGGCCTAGCATTCGATCAAAAATCACCAGGCATACCAAAAAAGAGAATAAAAACACATAGAGACAAATTCATACATGATCCAGGTATTGGAGCTATCTAGACACAGAATTTTTTAAATAACTATGATTAATATGGTTTTTAAAATATAGATTTTTACCAAAGACCTATAATATACTTTTTTTAAAGCATCAAATAGAACTTCTGGAACTAAAAAATTACAATAACTGAAACTAAGAACTCAATAGATAGGTTTCACAGTAGATTGGCTACCATAAAGAAGATTGATGAACTGAAGATGAGGAAGTATAAAATATCTAGGCTGAATCCCAGAGAGCGAAACAGATGGGAAGTGCAGAAAAGAGCACTAGCAAAATATGGTGGGCTTCATAAAGGTCTGACACATCTGCAATTGAGTCCCAGAAGGGGATGATAGAATGGGACAGAATATATATTAGAAGTGATAATAGCTGAGAATGTTCCAAACCTTCTAAAAGGTAGCAAATAGTTTCATAAAGCACTACAAATCACAACCCAGGATTAATCTAATAAAAGTACAGCTAGGCACATCGGTGTAAAATTGATGAAAAACTAAGCTAAAGAGAAAACTTTAAAGGAACTAGAAAAGACACATCACCTTCAAAGACGTAAGAATGAGACTGACAGTTGAGTTTTCCTTAGAAAAATGTGGGAGCTAGAGAACAATGGGGCACTAACTTTAAAGAACTAACAGAAATGAATGAATAAATAAATAAATAAATAAATAAATAGAAATGAACTGCCCGTCTAGATGTCCATACACAATGAACATATCTTTGATAATGAAGATGAAATAAAAGATTTTTTAGGAAAACAAACATTGAAAGTATTGATCCCTAATAGACCTGCATTAAAAGATAATTTTCAGGAAGAAGGAAAAAATTATTCCAGGTAGAAACAAAGATATAATGCAGAAAGAACATTAGAGAAAGTAAAAATTTAGGAAAATAAAAATGAATATTGACAGTAAAATCAATACTAATAATGTCTTATGGAGTTAAGATACATGTAAAATATATATAACATATATTTTATATATAATATAAGTATTGTATTTATAATATTTATAAATACATATATAATATACATTACATGTATATATTATACAATATGTCTATAACATCATATATACACTATATATACAATGTACACAGTAATAATATATAGATATTACATATATTATGTATATAACTATACTTATACATAATATAAATATTGTCATATTACTATGACAATAATAATACAAAATAAGGGGATAAATGAAATGCAGATTCTAACATTATTTGGGAAAGGTAATATGATAATAAATCAAGGATGGATTTGTAATCTCTGTGGTAACCACTAAGTAACAGCAAAAGAATGTATAGCTAAAAAGTTAATCAAGAAGAAAAATAGAGCAAAATGGAAACAGAAGTCAGCATAAAGCTAATATCAAACCCTGAGAAGATTATTACAAGAAATAAAAATTATGATCAATCTTTCCCATGAACATATATGCAAAAATGCTTAACAAAATAATAGTATATCCAGCTATGCATTAAAAAAAAGGTAATGCATCATGCAGAAATGTGTTTTTTTCCAAGAATGCAAGGTTAGTTAATATTCAAAAATCAGTCAATGCAATTCCCACATTAACAAAAAGGGAAAAAATGGGAGAGAACTCTTATGATTATCTCATAGATGTAGAAAGCAATTTGAGAAAAATTAACACCTGTTCATGATTTAAAACAAACTATTGGAAACTAGGAGTGAAATGAAACTGCCTTAATCTCAACAAAACTACCTACGAAAAAGCCCACAGTGCATATCATGCTTCATGGTGAAATAGTGAAAGCTTTCCTTCTGCAGTTGGGAATGAGACGAGGATGTCACCACCTATCACCACCAGCTATCACCACCTCCTTTCAACACTGCACGGGGGGTTCTAGCAAGAAGAATAAATAAACGACATATGGTATTGAAAGGAAGAAGTAAAACTGCCATTATTTTAAGATGATATGATTGTGTATATAAAAACAAAAAGAAGCTACAGACAAACTATAAGGATCAGTAAGTGAACTCAGTAAATAGACTGGATACAAGAAGACTATACAAAAATCAACTGTGGGGTGCAAATTTAAATCACAATGAAATGCCATTACAAATCTATCAGAATTGCTAAAATGGAACAAAAATGATTGCAAAACGTTGGCAATGAGATGAAGCAGCAGGAATTCTCATACACTGTTGCGGGACTGTAGATTTGTGGAACTACTTGGAAAACTGCTTGATAATATCTAATGAGGTTGAATATTTCTTACCCAGTGAACCAGCAATTCTACTCCTAAATATATATACAGCAGAAATGCTCACATACATGCGTCCTTTCCCACTTCCCAAAATATCTTGTATACAGATGCTCATAATAGCATCACTTGAAATATCTCCAAACTGGAAACAACCTGTTTGTCTATCAACAGTGGAACAAATAAATTTGGTGCACCGATGCAATGGAAGGCTGGAAGGCTATGCAACCACGCAAATAAACCACCCAGTTCCACATGGATGAATGTCACAAATAAAATATTGAATGAGAGAAGCCACGCACTGAAAGTACATATTCAATGATACCATTTGTATAAAGTTCAAAAAGAAGCAAAGCAAACCTATGAGGCAGTGATTTCTGGGAGACATACGAGGGAGGCTTCTTGGGCGGTGGTTAAGTGGGTATGTTCTCCTTACAGAAGTGTATTGAGCTGCACACCTATGATCTGTACATTATTATGAATGAGAGCTATCCTTTGAGAAAAATTTATAAACAACATCCATAAAGACAATTATTCCTTTAGTGAATGTCTTCTATGTGCAAGAGATTCTGCTAAGATTTATGAAAAATGCAAGATGTTTTGAGTGGAAGGGGTTAATAAGTTGGTTGGGAGTGCATATACATGTGAAAATATACATTAGGACACAGAAATAGGGGAGAAGTGAATGAACGTGTATAATTAGAGCTCTCACCGTGTGAAGGCTGTGGAGATCCCGGGACCTGTGTGTGCACTGGTTCTGCATACTTCCTGTAAATATATAGGAGCTATTCAGGGAGAATTGTGACAGAATCCACCCTCAAGTTTCTGTAAGTAGATTTTGCCCCTCAGTCACTTGGGGTCTTTCTTTCTCTAAGTCAGTTGAGAGCCAGTTTACCACCTTCTCTGAAAAAGCAATGGTGATGAAGAGCCTGGAGTCAGAAACCAGACCAACTGGATTCAAAGCCTTAGTCCACCTCTCCCAAAGTGTGAGACTTTGGGCAAATTGGTTACCACCAAGATGCTACAATCAGGATAATAATAATGTCTAACTTTTGGCCTCGCTGTGTGCCAAAATGTTTGATACAAAGGAAGTTCTTAAGAAGTATTACCTACTGTTCCTCAGTCCCCAGCTGGTAATTTGGGAAGAAATGAGCAATACATAGGCCCCTTTTCAAGAAGATCACACACAAAGGCAGATAGACAAGGAAACAATGAGCTACATGCAGCCCGATAAAAGCTGAGCTCTGAGCAGGGACCAGGGAGCACTTCGTTCTAGTTGCAGCAATCAGAGGAGGTGGCATTTGAGTGTCAAAGATGCATAGAAATCTGCCATGCTCAGAAAAAGCTGTGACAAAGGAGAGGCTATTAGTTGGAAAAGAGAAAGTAGAAAACAAGGTGCCTCTAAGCAGAGGGAACGTTGTGAGCCAGACAATAAAGCTCAGACTGAGCGTAGTTGGAAGACAACAATGTGGTTCAGTGTTAAATAGAAATTGATGTGACACCAGAATGGAGAAAAAGCAACTAGCATATTAACCATTATCTAGTACAAGTCAAAGCCAAGTATTTTTAAATTCTTCTCGGTTTAAACATCCCAGACTTGTTATAGTTATCCATACATTAGTTCCCAAAACAGACAATGGGTTATTTCTCTGTCAGTTAAAAAACAAAACAAAAAAACACACCAGGAATTGTCTATAGCCTTACACTGACAATGTGTGTGTTCCATTATAAAAAAGAACCCGGACGGCCAATTTTAAAGGACAATTCAGATCGCTTTGGGACAGGACTAAATTTGGAAGCAAATTGTGAATTCCATGAAAGATGGCCAAGTAGACTCTGTTTTCATGCTGCAAATTTGGGGGAGATGGTCAGGATTCAAGAACAGAGACAAACCTGATCTGCTAATCACTAAAGCAGGAGGCTTCTCTGAAGCCACACGCAGAAGCAGCATTCTGCCTGGCATTTCTTAGTCACCACTAACTCCCAGGTCCACCAAATGCTAACATCTGGACTAATGATTGTTACGCACAGGGATTCTTGCTTCACCCAGGACATTGCCCTGGAGCCATGGGGAGCAGAGAGACACACAATTATGTGATTTAGTTAGCATTGATGGTGTGCTCCAAATGGGAAACCCAATCTCCTGTGTTGCCTTGGGAGAGTATCACAGTACCACACACTTCTGATATGGGAACCGGGAGCCTGAGCACAGAGCTGGAGTGGGGTGAAAGGTGAGGAATGGAAGGAAGGGAAGACAGGGAGACAGAGGGGAGAGCAGAGAACTAAGAATCTGGGGTTCTTTGTCCACCAGTTAAAGACTTTCAACTGTGCTCTGATAACTTGCCTGGCTCTGAAGAAAACCCTGGAGATAACTTAGTGAACATAATGTGATTCCTGCCCTTTAGGATTCAAATTCTAGATGGATAGAAATAAAGGTGATTTTACATTATGATACAATGTGGCTTGCGCTGCAAGAGTGATTGTTACAAAATGCAATGGGAAGAAGAGAAGGGGTGGTGAAACATTCCTAAGTCTATGGAGAAGAAATGCCAATGAGTTGGTGCTTAAAGGGTAAACAGGATTTTAAGAGAGAGAAAATTGCACAAAGATCCAAAAGTATGCAAGTATGCTCTATATCGGCCCTGGGATCATCAACATTTTAGATACCAATTTCTCCTAAAGTGAGGAAAGTTACCAAATCCCTGTTGAAAGATAATTCCATGATCCTAGGACCAGGACCAGTGACTAACTTGGGATAATGATGCCATACGGTTCAGTGGGCAGAACTACAGGTCAGGAATCTAAAGAAGCCTTTTTGTTCTTTTCATAGTTGCCAACCCCTGCCAGCCTCCTCTTCATGAGCCTGATCCCTCCCCTTTGACACACACCCCAGCGGGGAGCCCCAACAGTTTCATTGGTAGAGACTGTTCCATTCCTGGAATCTTAGACTTGAAGGTCGTGAGTCATTTTCACTGGTCAGTTTTGCAATAAGGTAGATTTCTAAATATTGACTGCTTAGACATTCAGTGTAAATGTCTGACATGTAAAGTAGTATTCCTTGACTTCAAAAATAAGTCGATTGTTTACTTGGAAGTACATAAGCCTGATTTTCTCTCAATGAAAAGAGAAGCAAAGAGTAAGGACAACATATCACCCCTCTTATCCCTAAGGAGATCCAGTGTTCTTATGGGGGAATTTAAGAGAGGAGTGAGGTGAAGTTAGTAGGTACTCCAGCTTTCTGAGATCAGACGTGCTCTCTAAACATTGAACATCATTGACTTGAGCTGATTTTTTTCCTGCCATGCAATTTTGAATTATATAAATGTCTGATTGTAATCAAATTACTTTGACCTTGCAAAGAGTGCCGAAACTATACCCATACCAGCCCGTACAGTAACTTTTTAGAAGTCTGCTAGCTTTAAAATATTAGGCATCGATTCAAAATTGCTCTGAGTTAGGAGATACTGATGTATTCCTCCACCACCCCCCCCCCCCAAAAAAAAAAGTGTGAGGGGAATAATTTGTCTCTAGAATTTAAAGGAAGAAGTCCCAAGAAATATTTTCATGAGTTTTTAACACTGAATATTTAAAAGGGAGAATTTCTAAAGAGAAATTCTAAGAAATACTTTCATGAGCTTTTAACATGTAATATTAAGACCTATTACAGCCTATCAGCAGAAGGTCCTGTGACCTTGCAAAATGGAAAAAGGCATCAGATAAACCACAACAGTAAGCTCCTCCTGTAAGATCGTCTCCAAGTAATTTAGACTCCAGGAAGCTTCAAAGAAAAGTACTGAAATCTTAGTTTACACTGCACCAAGCAAAATTTGGAGGATGTGAGAAGGACAAATGCTTAACTCTGATTCAAGAGAGAAAAAGCCCATGATTGTTTAACTTCTTCCATCATTATTTCAAGAATTTCTCTTGTGAAAGTTTGACTGCAGCTCTCTTGACTTTCTCAGAATTGAAGGTGACAAAAATAGCCTTTAATTAACCAGCTACAAAGTATGATAATGGCTTTTCTTCACCTCTGGGCAATTGCCTTGTGCTGATCTGACATGTACCTCCAAGGTCATTCCCCAATCTTTTGAAACAGTAATTTATTTACTGCCAGTGGGTTTTCTTTTCTTAATTTTTATGTTCAAGTAATAAGGGTGGAATCCTGGGTGTGAAAGGTAAGGGACCTGGCTCCTGAGAGCCAGCAGACTCACCCAAAGGTCCTGACCCGTGTACTGAGTCCTGGCCTGTAAACACATCTGAATGACATTAGCTGTGTATTTACAAAGCACAGCCCTGAGTGGGTCCATTACGCCTGGTCTAATGGAACTGCATTCCTCTAAGTGCTTTTTAAGTTGTGTAGACTGCACAGCCAATATTCCTTCAGGGTCCTAGAAGGCTCGATGGCCATAAATAGTAAGCTAACCACCCCACCTCCACCCCCCCCCACCCCTACCCCCTTCCCCCGCCCAGGGCCATCTTGAACTGCTTTGAGATACACCGAAACCGAGGCCCAAGTCCAGTCTGTCTTCTGTCACCATCTTATCTATTTGTTTGAGCTTCTGTTATCCTTACTTATCCAACTTTCTAAATCGGACACAGAAAACAAACTAATGTCACCATCCTTCCATCAGTTGACTATCCATCATTTGACTTTCATCAGTTACTTCCAACCACTCACACCGTGCTAAATACCTCCATGTGCTAACGTAAACTGCCCCCTACTCCTAACCCAATTAGTTAGTACTATTAGTATCACCATTTTTATAATGAGAAAACTAAAAATCAGGGAGATGAAACCACATGCCCAGGGTTGCAAGGTGAGATGAGTTGCACTATCATTAACCCCATTATACAGAGGAGGAAAGTCAGCTCTGAAAAGGTCAGTAGCTCGCCCAAGGTTACAGAGCTAGTAAGTGGTACAGCTTAAACCAAATCTGTCTGAAGTTCAAGCTAGACTCTTTACTTCTTCTGAAGCCAAGGGCATTTTGATTTTGCATTGTCAAGCCCTTTAGAAATCAGAGGATCATTAGAACCAACCAATCTTCACTTTACCAGTAGGGGCTCTGAATAGCTAAGGTTAAATGGCTAGTGATCAACAAAGTATAACCCAGTTCAGGACTCTTGTCACAGGACTCCTTACAACTGTGAACAAACTCTGACCTGGTTTCACTTCAGTGAAAAACATCTAAAGACTAAAGAAGGTCTATTGGGTATGACATGTATAAATCAGCAGCAATCAAAATGTGATCTTAGGATAACCCTAACTCATTAAAAAAATCAAAATTATCTTTATCAACTGTTTGTTTTTCCTTCACTATTAATATTTCACAAAATCATTCATTTTTTACATTTTACATTTTTTATGACAAATATCTAAGATCCCTCCCTTCATTAAAATCAGGAGTGTTTTCTCAGCAAGTGATATGGACTTGACTTTTTCTAATTATAATTTTGTGTTCGTGATTATGTATATGTGCATTATATATGCATATATATCCATATGCACATATCCATAATATTTTCACATGGGGGATAGAGAATTAGTCAATATTGTCAAACACAAGCCTTTAAATTCAGACACAGAGATGCCTTGTACTAATAATAATAGAAGTAACATTTAATCAAAATATTTGACCTGTAAATAGTCTCAACAAATATTTGTTGAATGAGTAAATTATTTGTTCAGCAGCCCCTCAGATTAAAATTTTAATTTGTATTAAATATAAAAAATTTAATTTACATTTAATCACTGGACTTTCAGTTGTGTGTGAGAATATGCTAATCATATGGAAAATATCCTTAAAGTTTTAATATGTGCCATTTTTTTAAAATGTCCTACAACATGGGAAGGAGAGAAATCTTTCTAGAAAATAAAGATGTTCATATATTCTTGAGAACTGCTCTGAGATTTATAAAGTACACAGCATACTAAGCAAGAGAAAACAGGAAATAGTCCATTTTACCAATATAAAATGAAATGGAGCAATGGATTTGATTCTATTATATTAGTAGTGAAATGTGAGGACACAATAAATCTATCATCATCTACCTCCCTCCAGAAGCTGCCAATGATCACATATTTAGAACCCTACACCATTTCAGGGAATCCAGTTAATTAATCCTTCCAGCCAATAGAAAAATATATATTCCATGTTTTCTGAATATCTTTCTCTTTTTTAAGATATTTGTTTTTATTAATATCAGAGAAGAAGGGAGAGGGAGAGAGAGATAGAAACATCAATGATGGGAGAGAATCATTGATTGGCTGCCTCCTGCACACCCCCACTGGGAATCGAGCCTTCAACCCAGGCATGTGCCCTTGACCGGAATCGAACCGGGGACCCTTCAGTCTGCAGGTCGATGCTCTATCCACTGAGCCAAACCAGCTAGGGCCTGAATATCTTTCTTTTCATCTTTGTGCAGAAACACAATTTCAGTATAATGAAAAGTTTTATCAGAACCCAAATTCTATAACCTTTAGATTATTCTAACATGGAAGACTAGAACCTAGATCAATATTGGCATATGCTCTTGGTGAGCTCCAACAGAAAAGATAAAGATGGTTTATAACCAAGTCTGACAACACACCAACCCACATATGTTTTCCTAGTGGCAATTTATAGACTAAGAATCACTGTGATGCAGTCAGAGAAGCCCTGTTTACTAATGAATGCTCTTATCAATGTTTTATCATGTGGTGGGTCAATAAAAAGAGAGCATAGAAATAAATTAACTGAAGATATGAGGTCTTCCTTTCAGAAATAATATTCCACAAAAATGTTTAATGTCTGCCACCCAGACCTAGGCCTGGACTGTGGGGATCTCTCCCACACTGGAAGAGGAGCTGGCTTCTGCAGCGATAAATGCTTCCTGCACCCTGCACTTTCAAGACCGGCTTAGGGAATGTGCTTGTTGGGATAGCAGGTCATCGGCTCAGGCAAGGCTTGAACGAAGTAGCAGCGCACCAAAAACTGAAATGGAACTCGCTCCATCCACTGAAGCAAAAACTTGTCAACCAGGCACTTTGGGGCTCAGTGAATGGCACTGAACCTAGAGGCGTTTCCAGGGGCAAATTTCTCTACTGCCCTTCTAACATGGATGTGGAACAATGGCTGTGTTGTCAACAAAACTCATTCTTTCATACACGCTGAGCCCTCCAGAAAGTGTCTAGACACAGAACATGCCCAAAATTTGTCCTGCAAGGCCCTCACCAAGCTTATCTTTATCCTTTGGAGTATATGTTCATGATTTCAACCACATTAACCTCTTCTTCCCCTCGACCCTTAAATCATTTTCAACCTAAATTACGTGCGTGATATTCGCCATTTCCTGTTTCACCCTGTGGTCTTTAGTCGCTTTCTGGTCACACACATCCATTCATAGCCTGGTAAGAGCTTCCAGTTTTCACTTGGGTAAGTCATGCTAATCATCTCAGGGCTTTGGCCTAAGAGATGGAAAAGAAGTTGACTTGCTCTACCAAGCTTGAGCCCTGGAGGAATGATCCACAGGGAGTCTGTGAATGAAGCCAACACAGGAAGACAGCAGTGGCTAGATGAGAGACAGCAAAATACTGGGACTTTGTGGCTTATTTTGAGTCTTAAATCTAGTAATTACCCAAATCAGCCTAAAGTGTGAACTTCAGAGTTACCTGAGATAGTAAATCCTTATCCTTCACCTAAGCCAAATTGAGTTGAGTTTACTTGGAATTCGTGATGGTTAATTTTATATGTTAACTTGACTGGGGTAAGGGATTCTCAGATAGCTGGCAAAAACAAACAACAACAACAACAAAAACACCATTATTTCTGGGTGTGTCTCTGAGGATGTTTCCAGAACACATGAGCATCTGAATTAGGACACTGAGTAAGAAGATCATCCTCACCAATGCAGGTGGGCATCATCCAATCCATTGAAGGCCTGAGTAGAACAAAAAGGTGGAAGAAGCGTGAATTCACTCTTTTTGCCTTGGACATTGATGCTCCTGGTTCTTGAGGCTTTGAACTCAGACAAGGACTTCCACCATCAGTGTTCCAGTTCTCCAGCCTTTGGCTCAGATTTACACCATTACCTCCAGACTCAGACTGAATAACACCACCAGCTTCCCTGGCTCTTCAGCTTCCAGACAGCAGATCATAAAACTTCTTAACCTCCATACTTGTGTGAGCCAATTCACATATAGGGTGTCCCAAAAAAATCTATACACACACTTTGAATAATTATAAAGGCAGTACTTATTAAAATACATCTCATTTTCAAAATTGAGCTTACAGCTGTTAAAGTATGTCTACATGTTTTTGAGACAGGCTGTATACACACACACACACACACACACACACACACACACGTCTGTGTGTGGGTAGATAGACGGATGATAGATGATAGATAGATAGATAGATAGATAGACAGATATCCTAGTGGTCCTGTCTCTCTGGAGAATCCTAACTAAAAATATTCTAATTTATACAAGTATGCCATATTTCCTCAGCACAATTTAACTTCTTGGAGCAAGGATCATATTGAGTATTCCCCACAGCCTTAGCCTATTACAAATATGTGGTAGTCACTCAAAAATCTGTTGCTTTATTAATTGTCTGGACTGTTCTATCTCATTTGATACTAAAACTAGAAAGTAAACTTACCTTCATGATGGTCATGGCAAACCTGCTCTGTGATTCCAGTAAGTCTGGTGTTCCCCAAGTTAGGCACCGGTTCTGAATTTTCAACACCCTACCAAAAGCCAGTCATTCCTCATTACCTGGTTATCCAGAACTCACAATTCAAATTAAGATTGACTTAAACAAAAGATCATATTTCTATCTTAAAGTCACTTAATATTTTCTTTATGTGTATAAGTGGTCAAATCTTCTGCACTCCAAAATAAAGACATATGGGGGTTTCCTCTAAAATTCTGGCCATATGTTTCCTCCTTTCCACAGGTGGGCCAGTTATACATACAAATCTTCATGAATTTCCCCAGGTAATTTATTTCATGGCATGTTGCCACTGGAATAATACATTTCCTCCTAATTCTAGAACTACTCAACATGCACTCTTCCCAGAATTACATATTAAGAAGTTAATAAAATTATATAAAATGTGTGCATATATGCATGTATGTGCAAACTTACTGTCTGGTATATGGCCATTGAGGTGACCTTGGTCAGAAAATCAATGCTTTCACTCTGCCTACAGTCAAAATTCGTTAGAGTGTGCTGTATTGTGAGTCATTTTTCTGTTTCTCGGAAGCCATAGCCTTCACTGAACATAATCACTGACTCTTTTTGTGAAATTTTGACACCTTCACGAATTACTGTTCACCACCAGTGTTTACTGGTGCCGACTCTGTCAAGCAATATTACCAGGAGCTGAGGCTATAGTGGTGAGCAACATAGTCAAGGTTCCAGCCCTCATAGAGGTTATGATCTAGTAAGGATGACAGGCAATAAATAAGTAAACAAATATGTGATTAAGCTTGTTTCAGACAGCATCAAGCATTATGAAGAAAATGAAGAGGATGAAATGAAAAAAGAGTCACTCTGAGAAATGGGAAAGTTTTCACTAGGTGGTCAGTTTGGAACCATCACATGCTGTTTTCTCTCATGTGAAAATCTATGTATGTATGGGCCGGTAGCTATTTTTACTTTGATCCCATGGCAAAAGACCTTTCTCAATCTAGGATGAGGGGTGTATGACATTATTCATTTAACTGGAAATTAATTCTCTCTTCTTTTCTTCCTACACCTTCCTTCCACTGGGAGAGGCCCTTTTCCTTTCTTTGGAGGGCTTCCCACAGGGTCCTGTTGCCCCTTTCTGGTTTAATCCTGAATCACAGACTTTTTTACCCTAATTTAAAAAATACCCATTGCACCTAGCAATCAGTTCTTTCACATGGGTTGTGGGTTTAGCATTCGGCAGCCCGAGTTTGAAGACCACAGATACACAAAGCTGGGCAAAAGGACAGAACTACTAAGGATGGATATATATATATAACTTCAATCAAACACAAACCACAGGTGTGGTGTAAGTGGCTAACCACTCCTGAAGTTATGGGATGAATGTCTTCAGACAAGATTCTATGGCTACCTAGAGCACCAGTGCCCTCTCATGGATGAGGTGTGAAGCATCTTCAAGGAAACACATCCCCGTTCTCTCCTAGACAGAGCCAGTACAACACACACCTCTCCACAGATGAGGAAGGTCCTGGCATACTATCAGGAGAAGCTGACTCTACCCACTCTTCCATTCTCCACCTGCTCCTACCAGGTGTCTCACTCCTGAAATCACCAAATTTAAGTAGCATTCTTAAGCCTTCCATCCCAAGCAAATATGAATCTTCCAAAGACGATTCATTTTCTGAAGTTATGAGTCAATTACAAGGTAGTGAGAAAGAGTTTATGCAGCTCTACCTTGATAGGGGACTTTGTCCTTAGACAAAAGGAAAGACCTTGGGGGCACTGGGCAACTCAGAGTACTGGGAATCGTTCAGGAAGTGAGGGCCAACCCTAAGAATAAACTTGACTTTACTAGATTCATGTATATGATCTTAGTTAATATTCCCACTAAGTTAAAAATACAAGAACTATTTTTATCCTGAGACACTTTACAGGTGAGGAAATTGATCCTGACACCAAAGAGCTTGGCATATGGTTGATATCCTTTATTCTGCTATTCTGCATAGTGCAGTAAATGTTCTAAAAAGAAATCTGTACAAATGGGGTTAACCCTTTTTAATGTCTACTCATATGCAAGTGGGGAAACACAGACAGAAAAAGCAAAGTAAAGAGGAATATATAGCCTAATCCTACCACTTCCTCAGAGTAAAATCAGTCTGATTTTTTTATCAAATTCTTATTTTAATTCAACAATTTAAGAAAAATCTAAGATTTCTAATTAACAAAAAGCACTTACACCAAAAAATTGTAGTATCTTCTTGTAAGTTAAAGTTTGCAGAAATTTTTCTTAATAAGCATGTTTGCCAAAGATATTACTCACTTGTATCAAAACTTAAGTTAGCTCCTAACCCTATCATGCAAAAGACATCTATCTCATCAGGACAATGGCCAATATCTTTTATGCAATCTGGAAAACTAGGTTTAAAGGAAGCCAGTATCTCCCTATAAAATCAAAAGTCTGGGTTTGCTGGAGGGCTAGGAGCCATGTCACACTAACTACAATGTTATTATTAACACCATTATCATAATCCTCATTATTATTGAAGCCTGTGGTGATATGCCTTTACTGGATTTTTGTAGGAACAGGAATGCTTAACTTCAGAGTAAGTTAAGAGAGGCCACTGGAGTGTAGAAGCATTCTCCCCATACATTTGGAAGGTGTGCTTTTTCTCCTCGAAGGGTGAGAGCATGAGAATTCAGCTAACTATTCTCATAAACACACTGGCTGTCTGGCAGGGACCTTGCTTGGAAGAGTCCCAGTAGCAACAGAAGAAGCCAATTTAGGATTAAAAAGTATCGTATGAAATTTACCTTTTGGATAACTTACAAGCTAATACCTGAGAGATAACCCAGGTATCTTTTCCTTGAAAGTCTTATTATGAATAACATTTTCCTCAGAAGAATCTCTATAAGACCCTGATAATAATGTTGTAGATATAAACACATAGGAGTTAAGTATGTTTCCCAAGGTAACACAGTAAGTGACAGAGTTAGCACCTAAATCCAGATCTCCCATCCTACTCAATCTTAGTACTCTTTCCACTACTGCACACCATCTCTCCCAGGTAGACCAGAAAGACTCTGGCCAAGTCTTATAGACATAGCCAATTACTATTTGCTAATTATAATATTTTTTTTCTGCTTTGCTATGGCTCATTATATTACCTAGGCAGGCATGTAACTTTTTTTATCAGCCACATAGCTGAGCTATAGTGTTCTGTCTAATTGTATTTCACAATCTCATCAGTGTGTAGATGGGGCCATCACTACATGACCTTTAGTCATACATCACAGTTAAAAGTCAAGTCAGTCTTGATTGGCACAAAATCAAGTTTCAAGTCTGTTTTAATTGGCACCAACATTTCACAAATGAGTTAAGTATGGGTTGATTCTTTAAAAAAAAAAATTAAAAACACTTTCATAGGACCCTGAGTTTCATACACAAAGAATCACTATGAGGACCAGAGCCTCCAGTTCAGTTTATCTTCCTTGTCATAGTATCCTCACCATCAAGAGTTTATCACACTCTTGATGATTAGGAGACTTTTAGATGGTGACAGAGATAGTGCACCTCTCAACTTCTCTAGACATTGGGAATACACTAGGAAACAAAAACATTCCTCTTCTTAGTAGTCTATACTATCACTAGATAATATTCATTTAGACTCCAAAATTGTAGACTGTAAAAGACACAGTTGTCAGTTTTTTTTAAGTTTGTGGGGTTTTTTTGGTGTTTTTTTTTTTTAATGAATTCAAGTCCAGGTCTATATTACAATTAGGAACTCAAATTTCTCATTTGAAGTGGGGAAAATCTTTCAGTTTGTAGATCTTGTTAAAAGATTAACTAGTTAATGATAGCATACTAAAGCTATATTAAATTTAGAGCTTTTCTATGTAAATTTGGCCTAGTCTTCTATCAATTAGGTGTACCTATTCTCTCCTCTTTTCTTTTTTTTGTCTGGCTGCCCACTTCTGCCCCATCCCTCTTTGGGGTTCATATGTCAAAGAAAGGGCATGGAACTGAGGTCTGGCAAGGACTCAGAGTTACCCTTCTGGAGAAAGTGGTCATGGGAAAGGGCAACCTCCTAATCTGCTTTATCTCCATCCAGCAGGATCATGGTTAACTAAGACTTGGTTCTGGCATCTCCTCTTAGTTCACAAAGGGAAAATAAGGAAGTATACAGTCAAACACATATTTGCTATCTCAAGAGAAAGCTCTTTATCTCCCCCACAGCTGCCTGCCAAGCCCCAGAAGGTTTCAGGGCCAGTGATTATCATCTCTCCATTCAGACACGTTGACATCTATGAATATGTTGACTTTGAAGACCAGACCAAGTCATTCCTGACAGATGTTAATTTGATTGCCCAGTGCTGACCTCTATTGAGGCCTGGCTTTTGTCTTCATCACTATATTAAGATGGTGATTACCTCCCTGAAGTCATAAAAATGCTCTGATAAGCCTTATCGATCTTGGATTTGAAACTGAACAGGTAACCAAAGTGTATTATGGTAAACTTTTAACCTACTCCCTAAGACATATGTCAAGACAGAGACAAGAGTTCATGTTTTTCATTTCACAAAAGACCTCTCTCTCATTTGTTTTTACATTAATAATTACTGCTTTAAAAGTAACCCAACCAACTCTGTCCACTTTGCATTTATTTTTGCAAGCCTCTAGCCAACTAAGGGCCATTATAATCAAGAAATTATTGAACATCCTTCTCTTAGAAAATTTTGGATATGAAAAAATTGAAAGACAACAGTGAAATATCAAAAATGGTGATACTCATTGCCTACCTTTAAATAAATTCTGTAGATTTAAGGCCAGTGTTAGAAATAATAGCTATCTGTGTAGCTACAGATGCTGAAGTCCTGGGAAAGAAAACTATTTCTTTTTATTATGCTGTAATAGAAAGAACATGACTTGGAAGTCGGACAGAACTGGCTCAAATATTGGCTCCACAACCTGTCAGACAGGTGCCTTTAGGGAACTTACCAGACAGAGCTGAGTATGAATTTCCTCATTGGGAAGATGAGAATAATACCTACTTTTGTGGTTAGGACTCAAAGATAACCTTTCCTTCAAACATACAATTCCCAAAGGGGCATTGACACCCAGAGTTCTCATTCCTTCAAACTCTAATTAATAAGTGAGCTATATATTAATGACACATTTTCTGTTCTTCTTAGAAACTCCCTAGCCTGAAGTAGAGATACTGTTGGCCAAATACTTTCAGATTGGCAAACATGGGGGCTTAAGGTAGGAATAAGAGAAAACCATTAAATAATCACTGAACTATCAAAGTGCTCCAGAATGGGTAAACTGTGTGTCTTAGAGACATAGAACAGATGGCCTAGAGTCAAAAATTTAGATTGAGATTATAAGGAACAAGGTCTATCTATGGTCAAGTAGGAAAGATCTAGAAGGTTTTACATGGTCTACTCCAAACAATCCTTGGGGTAGGCCTCCAGCAGCTTTATCTCTGCCACACCCGACATTAGTCAAAGTGATGGCAAAGGTTTTTGATGGGGAAAAACATCCCAAAAAGAAAGACAAATCATAACTAATTCAGAGGTGGCTGAGTAGACCGTCACCTCTCTCTTTCTATTTGCTGACGCCTAAAATTCTTTTAAGTTGAGTGGAACATCTTTTATCCCATAATTATAGCTGAAAGGCTTAAACTTCACAAGGCAATTTAAGACAAGGTGTTGATAAATATAAACTCCAGTCAAAATATAATCAGTCAATCAGTCAACAGGTGTCAATGATTGCTTATTAGATCTCTCTGTTTTGAGAGAGAAAAGAGGTGAAGGGAGCAAATCCCTGGTCAGCTGAAAGGAGAGAAGGGGTCACCACTAGAGGAAAGCTCATAAAAAAGTTTTCTTACATTACAGTTTTGCCCCAGAGGGGTCCTGTTTGAAGCTGGGAGAGGGCAACAGAAGCTGACTGAGCTCTGAGATTTGGTTTGGGGATATTTGGGGCCTTATAAATATTGTTTTGTTTTTGTTTGGTCAAGATTCTACAAATACCATAAATCTGTTACAATGGTTTATGCATTATGGTTCCTTTAGTGGTGTTTATTTTTCACAGGGTTGATTGACTTTTCTTTAGGAAAAATGGGGCACCCAATAAATTGGTAGCTTAGATGCTGGAATGGAGACTCCAGCCCCCATCAGCTGTCTCAATTCTATCTGTAACATATTCCTTCTGTGATTACCCAGACCTAGTCTCCAGTTCATCAGTCAGTCAGATACTCAGATAGTCAGTCAGTCAGAGAATTAGTCAAATATTCAGTCAGAAACATTCAGTCAGCATTCAGCCAGTCATTTAGCCAGCCCATCAGTAGGCATTCAGTCAAACAGCCAATTAGGTAGTCAGACATTCATTCATTCAGATTGTCAATGAGTCAGACAATTAGACAATCAGTTAGACATTCAGTCAATTATTCACTCAGACAATCAGATGGTCAAACAAGCAGACAGTAAGATAGTCCAACATTCAGTTTTATGGTTATACTGTAATTCAAGGTGTTGCTACAATTTAAATATATTTTCCTTCTTAGGGTTTTAGTAGAACTTGGGAGAGTTTTAAGTATAAAGTACGTATAGGACCCAAATCAAAGGATTATTTTTTGATTACCTGTGAGATTGCAAGATCCTCTGACAATCTTTTACACAATCCTTGAGGCTGGTGGCAATTATAGTCCAATGGAGACCATATTAATTTTGAAATCTGAAGACCTGGTGCTTGGCATAAAGTGAGTCACATGATAGTTTATATCAGTCAAAGTATTATTGTTATAACACAGGAAAATCTTGGAACTTTAATGGGTTAGCACAATATAAGCTTACTTCTTCCTGGGATGGTGGATCAAAGATCCAGACTAACAGAGGTTTTGCCATGCGTCAACCATGGCGGTTGTCCTGGGCATCTGCAACCACACAAGATTTCATAGGAAGTGTGTACGGGCCAGGCCTAGAAGTGGCTTACATAATGCCACCCTGTTCCATTGGTCAGAACTCAGTCACATGACCATATCCAACACGGGGAGCCTGGGAAACAAGTCTACCTGGGGGCCCAGGAGGAATGGAAGACAGTTCAGTATCTAGCTAGTCTCTGCCACAGTGCTCAACAAATGTTTGCTCAATGAATGGTTCCAAGTTCCAGACAACCATTTACCGAGTCTTGTGATCCTGGTTAAATATTTAGACCTAAAAATATGTGCCATGTTTTAATCTGTAAAAAGGGCATAGTACCCCAGAGGGGTTTTGTGTTTCTTATTTTATTTTAATTTTTTAAAGCATCTGATGAATGTGAATAAGGACTTATAAAGTGATAGCATGCAATATGACCTTTTTTTTCAGATAAATTTTCACCAAAAATGGCTAGAAAGCAAGGCTGAGGACTCTGTGTATAAACTGTACATGTAATGTAATTGGAATCATTTGAAATGATAGGATGGTTTTTTTCTTCTTCCAAATTATATGCTATACATTTGACAGCATACAAGGTGGTTCATTTGGAGTTGCCCTGTGTCTCATGGAAAGGATTCACAAATTAAAATCATCTAAGCTAGTCACATGTTCACAATAACCTGTGTACAGGATTATTCACTTGAGCATTATTAGAGGCCCAGTGCATGGATTTGTGCATCGGTAGGGTCCCTCAGCCTGGCCTGTGAGGATCAGGCTGAAACCAGCTCTCCCTCATCCCCCAAGAGGTCCTGGATTGCGAGAGGGCAGTTCTCAGGTGATGCACCCCAGAATCGGGCTCCCTTCTCTCTGGTTCCAGGTGCATCACCCGAGAACCACAGCTACCAAGTCACCGCAGCTCAGCAGCTCCTGCATTGAGAACCTGCCCCCTGGTGGTCATTGCGCATCATAGCTATCGGTCAGACGGTTGAACAGTTGCTTAGGTTTTTATATATAGATAGATAGTATAAGATTAAAAACAACCTAAATGTCCCTTTCAAAATTATCCTAAGCCAATTTGGTTCCTCGGTAAACATCTGGCTGTTAGAGGTGGATGGTGTCTATGTGTCCCCTACCTCACAGTTTCTCTTCCAGGTACTATATTGTAATGAGAACCATCCTCAGGCCAAAGTCCACCAGGGCTCTGCCTTCTGCCTCACTCACATCCTGAAGAAAGTGCCCAAGAAGTTGATAGAGGAAGATGTGCAATTCTTCCCTCCATAGCTAACAGTGAATTCCCTTGAGGCCCAGAGCAAAATATCCACAGCAAAAGCCTAAACAATAAGTAGAGCTATCTTTTCAAAACGCTTAACAGCTTAGTGAAATTTTTGTTGATGTCATTCTGTTGCCCTTAAATTAGTTTCAAGGGAAAACTGGTGAACTTTTGTCCTCCAGGAAGATTCCTTTTATGGCCCTTCCTCTCAACCTTTTCTCTCCAACTTCTTTCATTTCCTCCCAATCAAAACAACACTAACATCACCCTCTGCTAATGTCTATTTTGCTGTCAGGCTTAAATGGGTCAAAGTTCCAATCACTAGTGAAACAAGAGGGAGTGTGTTTGGCTTAGATGTGATAATGTACAAATGCTTGCTTAAATGCTGGTTTTCATATCCTAATGTTATAGGGAAGTATTCCTGCTGGGCTGGAGGCCACTAGCTAGGACTGATAGCCAAGGTTTACAGGAAGGCACTGGGTTGGGAGGGGCAAGCTGGCTCTGCTCACCTCTAAGAACAACAGATATGGCAAACTGTCAGCTCACAGGCCTTATTGGCACATGGCAGCTTTGGTCTGATGCACATGGTATTTTCAAACATTTTTTAATTAGTTATTGATACCTAAAATATTTGGAGATTTCGCAAAATTCTAGAACTAACTTCTCTATTACACAGCTGGCCAGCCAAGACCTGAATCCCTTGCCGATGTAAGAAACATCCAAACCTGTAGAGAATTTTTATGAGCTTTTTTGAGCCAAACTGATGACAACTGCCAGGAAGCAAAATCTCAACAGTTTGAGAAAATGCTCTGGAAAAGGGCCATTTTGCACCTTATTCTGTACATTACAATCAAAGGAGAAAACCTAAGGGAGTTACATGAAATCCACTGATGGTAGATTAGGGAGGCAGGAGAAAGCAAAGCAGAGAAATCTCTGAGGTTGGATGAAAAGTAAAACCAGAGATGATCCCAGAAAGCTCTGCTAAGGTAGTCGGGCAATGAAAATGGGAACAATGTCAAGCACATTAGCAATAGAATTAATGAATCTGAACCTGGCGAGATGCTAATAGAGAGTGGAACTTCTGAGTCATTCCCAACAAGGAGAGGAAAGTTGGAGCATTCACCCTCCAACCCCCATGCATCATTGACTGGGCTGTTCTCAGAGGCATTAACTCCCCATCTCTTCTGGCCCTCCCCATCCGAGACCCAGAACCAGCTCTCACATGGCAAGTTGCAGGTAGGCAGTAGGCGTTGTGGGAACTCACTAGGATGGTGCTTGCCAAGTTTTCTGGGCGGGACATAGACAGAGGCTGCTACACCATCTTATCTTGTGGTTGCTCAGCATTCCAAAACCCTGTTCTTTCCATGTGTTTCTTATCTTCTCCCAGCATTTTAAAGTTCACTATCTTTTCTTCTGTGGGAGAAAGAGAATATGGCAGGGGGAGGTGGGGAGTGAAAGGAGAACCTCGAGCATGTAGTGATATTTAAAAAACCTTTTCAGGAGTTATTTTGGTGAGGTTTTTGACCACGGGGGAGAAATTGATGGGAGGTCAGGGGAATTCTTGTCTCATATCTGTACTAAATAACTCTGCTTTGATTAACAATAATGACTGATGGGAATAATTCAGTGAGACTTGTCCCTTCTTGTCTCTTTATATCACAGACGAATATATGCCTAATATCCCAGATAAGGAGAGAAAAATTAGTAAATTTATACCAGTGTGTATCATTTAAGTGGTCTACTCCCGAAGCAAATTTTTTTATGACTAACCTAAATTTAACTGGGGCCCCTGTGGTCCAGTCTCAGATTAGTGTCACATGAAAAAAAGCAGTTGGTTTCAATTAGCAGACAAAAAGTAACAAACACTCCAAGTTTTTACTTAGTCTATGGAGCCTTTCTGCACAGAATACCATTTTTATAATTTTCTCTCCCTAAATCTGCCTTCTCAGTGTCATTCACAGGAATGATGGCTGTTCCCCAAAACTTTTTTCCCACTTCACTTCCTATAGCTCAAAACTCTCCTACTTTCAATTGTCACAACTTGTATCTCTCCCCTGACCCACCCTTCTTTTTTTAAGATCAGCTGAGACTCTATCATCTTTGGGGTTTTGTTGTTGTTCCTTTTCCATTGTATATAATCACTACAACAAATGCTATCCAAAGCATCTACTCTTCCCTGTGGAGGGTTGTAATATATGATATGAAAAAGTTAGTGATTACTGACTTTTATGTTAATAATTTTGTTTTACTGTCTATACTAAGTTATCTCTTGATCTGTATCTACCTATATTTATGTTTCTTGAAAAAGGACCTAACAAACAGTAGAAATTTCCTAGTGTCTTCTTGCCTTCTTCCTTACCCCTTTTTCTTTCTTTTTGCCAACTACTTCTTCTACCTTAAGAACTTTGACTAATCTATCAACTGCAAAACTTGTATAAGCAGATTTTAGAAAATACTATTCTAGTGGTTATCAAGCAAGAAGTACAATGTAGGAATGAGCCCCAACCATGAGTTTCAGTTAAAGTTGCAAACAGCTTTCTATGCCAAATGACAAGGACGAGGACTCCGCTTTTCCTGTCCTATGAAACACTGACCCTGCTTCCCTGGGGGAGTCACCAGGTCTTCGGATGCTTCCTGAGTCAAGGAATCAGCTGGTAAAGCCTTTCCAACCTCGATTTGAGTCTCTTAAACTGTTTTCTTTAGATTCTACACAGACAACGTGTGTGTGTGTGTGTGTGTGTGTGTATACACATATATATAAATATTCATATACATATGATGTGTGTGAAGATAAATTAATGTGAAGTTATAGATCACTTTCACATTCACTATGCTTACAAAATGCCAACAGCTTTATGAGGTAAGCATGAGTCTGAATTATTCTACAAGTGATAAAATTAAAGTTCAGAGGAATTAGATGTATGTGTGTGTCTGCGATTATGTCTGTGCTTGCATGAATGATTTGTGATCATATATATTCAATTCCCACGGTTCAAAAGTAGAAAGGGCAGAAAATTATTACAAAATACAACCACATTTAATTTAATTTATCAGCTATAATTACAGTTAATAGTCAGTGTTATCTTCCATTAACATACATGTGAATCTTAATACTCATGATACCAAAATAAGACCTGGATGAAGATCAACCAAAGGACTTATATGCAAGCATATACGCCTAACCAATGGACACGGACAATGGGGGAGGAGGGTGAGGGCATGAGCGGGGGAGGGGGGGTAGAGGGTAACGTGGGGACAAGGACACATATGTAATATCTTAATCAATAAAAAATATATTAAAAAAAAGACCTGGATGGTACAGGAAAGGACAATTACAAGCCCTACCTCATTCAAGAACAAAAATGAAAAATTCTAAATAAAAATATTATCAAGCTGATTCAAACAATTTATAAATAATACGCTGTGACTGAATTGATTTATTCCAGAAATTTGGGTTTGATTTGACATATACAAGTTATTATTGTAATGGACCACATTAAAAGATTTTTAAAAAGACAATATGATCTCAATAGACATAAAAAAGCATTCAAAAATTAACATTAACTCATAAAACAAACATTAAAGTGGGAAGAAAGAGAAACTGCTCTAATCTGATCAAGTATATCTACCATAAATATTATAGGGAATTAGTGAAATATTAAAATTCTTTTCTTTTCTATCAAAAATAAGACAAGAATGGCTGCTTCACTTCAATATTTCCTTGGTGGCTCTAGCTAGCACAGCAGGAAAAGAGAAAAATGTAAACATACTAATTGGAAAGGAGCAAACAAAACTGTTACTATTTATTTGCAATTGTCTACATAAGAAACTCACAAGAGTCTACAGAGAAAGATTAGAACTAACTAGAGATCTTATCAAAGTTTCTGGATATGCATTCAATATATGAAAGACAACTGCATTTCTATACATCAACAACAAATAATTAGAATATCTAATTTTAAAAATTAGAATAGTGCCAAAGACCTTAACAGACACCTCACTGAAGAATATTTACAGGTGACAAATAAGCATATGATAGATGCTCTACATCAGATTTCACTGAGAAAATGCAAACTAAAACAATTAAAATAATGTGTAGAATAATATTCAACACACCTGTTTTTGGCAAAAATCCAAAATACTGACAACACCAAATGCTGATGAGGATGTGGGGCAATAGGAATTTTCCTTCATTGCTAGTGGGAACGCAAAATGGTACAGGTACTTCAGAGCACGATTTGGTGGCTTCTTACAAAGCTAAACATACACTCACCACACAATCCAGCAATTATGCTACTTGTTGTTTCCTCAATGGAGTTTGAAATTATGACCACACAAAAGGATGCACACAGGTTTTATAGCAGCTTCATTCATAGCTGGCAAAACTTGCAAGCCACAAAGATGTCTTGTAGTAGGTCAATGCATAAACAAACTGTGGTATATCCAGACAATGGACTGTTATTTAATGCTAAAGAGAAATGAGCTATCAAGCCCTTAAAATACATAGGTGGAACTTAAATGCATATTACTATGTGAGAAAAATAATCTGAAAAGCTACATTCTGTGTGATTGCAACTATGTAACATCCCGGAAAAGGCAAAACTATTGGAGATAATAAAAAGATCAATGGTTACAAAGGCATTGGGGGGGGAAGGAGGGATGAATAGGCAGAGCATAGAGGAAATTTAGGACAGTAAAACTACTCTGTATGATATGACAATGCTCGATACATGTTATATATTTGTCAAAAGCCATAGAATGTACAACACCAAGAGTGAAGCCTAATGTAAACTATGGACTCCGGGTGATAATGATGTGTCCATGTAGGCTCATCCGTTTTAACAAATGTACCATTACCAATCTGGTGAAGATCCTAGGAGAAAAAATAGATGACCTGATAGAAAGTAAAAGAGGTCCTTTTCCTACTGACATCACAGGAATTAGCTACTATTTCTATGTCATATTTGGAATAAAAGCTGTTTTGTTTTTATCTATTTTATTATATTTGAAAAGACTATTGAGAAGGAGGAACACATGGTACCTAGAGCTTGGGCTCTGGTTGGAAGCATCTTTAAGATTTTGAAAGTTTAGCAGAGATGATAGGACCTGGGAAAACTGCCATTTCAAAGCTCTGGCTTTCTGAATTGCATGCAGGAGATGGAGATTGGAATGCACCTCCAGGACAGGTATCCCTTTTTCTGGAAGTCAGTTCAGATGGGCCAGACATCCTTGCAAATGTCAAGTTGAGGCCAGACTAATGGTGACTTTGCCAAGCCAAGAGCTCTGTGCATTATGTAGACGGTGTATGCAGTGGGCTCTCTGTGGGCTCTCTGATGTCTCTTTTTGATGGTCCCAGGCCTCACCCTTGTTGCTCCCCAGAAGTTAGGCAGACTCCTGTTCAGGCTGATGCTCACAGGAAGTAAGAAGTTTGAAAATCAGAAGAGTGCAAGAAGGACAAGGAGGATGACCCAGAGGAAGGACAACAAAAGGAAACTTGGGTGGGCTCAACCTGGACTGAAGGGCTGACCCCCATCTGGTTTTACTTAAGTCTAAGCAACCCAAATTTAAGAAAATATTTAAAATTAAAGGATCCATCCTACACGCTGTGAGGTTCATAGATACATGGTTTATAAGCTCTCTATGTGATTCCAATGTGCAGCCAAGTATGAGAGCCACTAGGCCTTTAGTAAAATCTCACATAAGGGCCCTAGCTGGTTTGGCTCAGTGGATAGAGCATCGGCCTGCAAACTGAGAGGTCCCAGGTTTGACTCCAGTCAAGGGAACATGCCCAGGTTGTGGGCTCGATCCCCAGTGGGGGGGCTTGCAGGAGGCAGCCAATCAATGATTCTCATCATTGATGTTTCTATCTCTCTCTCCCTCTTCCTTCCTCTCTGAAATAAAAATATATATATATATATATATTTTTTATAAAAACGGGGCATCACTCTGAATTTAATTTTTAGCATGATCTCATTTGAACATTCTGTCTGGTGACCTGAGTCATAGTCTATTGTACTGTTCACCTCCTATTTCCACCTATCAGCTTTCTGGGCAGATAGTAGGATTATATAGCCTGGCCTCCTTGTGGTTGAATGAGACCACATGACTCGGTCTTGCCAGTGGGTTGTAAAAGGGAGTGTTTGATTGTCAGTTCATGACTCTACAGAGTTTGCACTTTCCCTTTATAGCAATGTTCAACATAGTGGCTGCTCTGTCAGCTTGGATCCCAGAGTGAGAAGACATGAAAAGGGCCCCCAAACTTTGTTGTTAAAAGCCACTGTGATTTGATGGTCATCTGTGGCTGCAGCATAGCTTATAGTATCTGTATAACTGATATCAGGACCTATGACCACAGGTTCTGCAACTTCTGTCAATGCTCTTATTTCAAATATCCTGTCCCATTTTTAAGCCACCAGTTTCTGTTTCAATTGCATATAATTTGTTGGTTCTATCTCCCCTGATGGACTGTGAAAGGTATCCGTTGTCCCCCTATGGTCTAACACAGAGCTAGGGACACAGTAGGGGCTTAATATATATTGATTGATTGATCTGCCATAACCCACACCCATTTTAAAAGAACGTTCTCCCTTTATAGCCCGTGCTTCTGTCTATAAAAATCTATCTACCACAAAGCACTCCTCATACTTTCCCCTTCAAATGGTTTCTTTCCCTCCTGACAGTACTTAAATTCAGCATTTGAGTCTCCTTGCTTTGTTTTAATTATTAACTGTGATTAGATACTCCACGAGTTCTGGAGCAACCAGGCCATTGAACACGTATAATTTTCCCGATTATTTTTCCCTGACTCAACCCGGAACAAATAGAAACAAACAACAGAAGTCAAAGAAGGAGTGTTTGTTTTCTCGGCTAGATCACTGTGGATTTACACCTCTTTCCCATTTGCACTAATGAGAATTACATGAGTAATTCCCCCCACAGTGAGCACAACCCCTGAAGTCCTTCCAGTGCCTTCCTAAAATGATAGCAAGAATTTAAAGCTATTCTAGGGCATGTAACTAAAAAATACCAATTGCTATGTAGCATATGTGAGCCTAAACATCTTTCCAGAATTGGGTTCTGAGTTCCTGGAGAGATGAGATTATGTCTCATTCTATCTTTGAATACTCAAGGCCTAGCATAGAATCTGGCACATTGCATGTGCTCAGTACATTTTCATTTTTTTTGAATGAATGAGTGAATAAATAAATGAATGAAATCAAAGTTTTCTTCAATTATTTCACTAGAAGAAACTGAAGACAAATATTTCTAATACTGAAAAAACAACAACATGAGTTGATGAGTTGGAGACTTGCAAATCTTAAGGGGGTTGGGGGAATGCACATTAGATCCAGAGATGAATGCACTTGCTTTTCCTAGGACCAGAATTCGTTGTCGAAACTGTTGTATCCACACAGTGGTTTGATTTCTGTGGAATTTCCCTCGGTGTTTTATCTGGTTTATGTATTGCTGTTTCAGCAACATCTGGAGGAGACCAGAGTAAAGAAATTTCATGGATTATATGCTGCTAATGTCCACTCCAACTAGCTCTTAACATTTGGAATCAATAAATTTAGTAGGCAGAGTACACTGAATTAGAAGCTGAGAGGTCTGGGTTTATTCCTGACCTCATTGCTACATCCCAGAATCACTACAGTGGGTAGACATGGAACATAAGCCTGAAATAACTTCAGTAGAGAAAAGCAAGTTTTCACACAGTAATTCCCTCTCTGTTCTTCTCCATGTTTTCTTAAATGTCTCCAGTTCAGAACAAAAAGTGTAGATCCAATAAGCCACGGGGTTCTAGGTGATTTATCAGGACTTTATTGCTTGCCTGGAGTCAGTCTTGGCTGTGCCACATGATATCATGTCAACCATGACAGAACCTCAGAATTTGAGTAGACATTCAAAATCACCATGACCAAGTGCCATATAGAAATATCTATATACAGCATCCTTGTCAAGCATTTGTTCCAGCTTTGGAAACCTCCATGGGATCTTCTTTTTAAACCCTGTTAGGCCCTTATTATCTAGTCACTTGTCTGTCTCTACCACTAAAATGTAGCTCCATGAAGAAGGGCATGCTACTGCCTTGCTCACAGCTGTATCCCCAGAGTACAGTTCAGTCACCAGTATATTGCAGAAGCACCATTATTCTCTGTTGAATAATGAATCCAGATTTTTTTCAATCTTTCCTCCTATGGCTTGGTTACTAGATCATCCATGATCCTGTTTGCTCCCCTACCACCTCCTCAGATACCCTCAGGTTTACCAGGACTCCATGGCCTCCCAAATTAGCCCATCACACTGTTGAACTATACTCATTGCTGGAAATTTCTGTCTATTTATAAAATTTGATTCTACTCAATTCTACTTCTTTCATAGGCCCATAAGAACCTCCAAATTCCAGTGTTTCAAATATTTGAAGACATCTGTTTGTTACTTTATCAAACATCAAGTTGTGTCAAGTCCATCTTCATAATACATCCCTCTCCATGCTCACTTTCATTACATCCTCCACCACTTCATTCTTAATACATTAGCCTGAATAATATTTTAACATAAACATCTTTAAAAAACAAAAACCTCAGGTAGCTTCTTTTTAAACCCTGTTAGGCCCTTATTGTCTGTTCCTTGCTTCTTTCTCCAGTTCATCACTCATTATTCCTTCCCTTTTACACAATGTCTATAAAATTCTGGATTACTTTGAGATCTCAAACCATAATGATCTCCCACTGCCTATCCTGCCCTCTTTCCCCATCCATTGGATCATTCCTGCTCATCCTTTCAGACTCATCTCCCACCATCCCCCTCACAAAGCTGAATCAGACATCCTTCCCATGACACTCTGCTCTTAATCCATACTCTAAATATTAATGCACTACATTAAAATCATCTATTCACTTGTCTGTCTCTACCACTAAAATGTAGCTCCATGAAGAAGGGCATTCTACTGCCTTGCTCACAGCTATATTCCCAGAGTGCAGTCCAGTCACCAGTATATTGCAGAAGCACCATTATTCTCTGTTGAATAATGAATCCAGATTTTTTCTATCATTCCTCCTATACCTTGGTCATTAGATCATCCACCTCCTCAGATACCCTCAGGTTTATCAAAGTTCCACCTAAAACTTGACTTCTAAACTCTGCCTTGAGCCTGAAGTCAACAGAGGGAGGGAAAAAAACCCTAGGTATGAAATCTAAAATTTTATATGACCTGTATTTCAGGTCTAACTATCCCTCCTCCAGCTCTTCTTACTCTGGGTCACTATAGACATGGTCAGAATCTGAAATCAGGGTGTCTTGGGATGTTGCTTCAAGGGCCTCAGGGGAGGGTCCTTCCTACCTCTTCAACTTCTGGGGGCTCCTGGCCACATCCCTTCAAGCTTCATGTGGCCCCTCTTCCATCCTCCTGGAACATCTCTGGCAAAATCACGAGCCCCCACAACCCTTTTCACCTGCCCACTATCTGCTGATCAGAATCCCCTGCCCCTCTGTTCAGGTGCCAACATCGGACTGGTCACATGGCCCTGCCCTCCTGTCCACCTGCCCACTTGCACTTGTGCCCATGCCCGGCTGTGCCCACTTCCAGATTAACACATGCCCCTGCCTGCCTGTCCACCTACCACTTCTGGCTGTGCCCACTTACAGGTGATCACAAGCCATGATCCCTGCCCACCTGCCCACCTCAAGCTCCGCCCACTTCCAGCTTATCACAAGACCCGCCCCTCTGTTCAGGTGCCCAATTCCTGCTGCTCACTTGCCCCTGTCCCTTTGTTCAGGTGCCCACTTCCCCCTGATCTTGTGGCCATTTACCCTTGGCAGCTGGTGGAGCTGCAGGTCACCTGGGCTGAGTTGACTGGGAGGTGGGCCAAGGCTAGGGACCTCTGCTGCCCCTCTCTGAGCCTCAGTTTTGGCATCTAGACTAGAATCTGGGTATGAAAACCCAGTTGCTGGCTCCTGTCAGCCCAGGTGCTTCAGAAAGGGGAGCCCCAGGCTGGACTCATTTGGGGAAAGGCCTGGAGGTAAGGGCGGGGCTTTAGAGTACCCTACTTCATCCTATAGCCTGGGGCTCGGCAAGCCTAGGAGTCCCTGAGCCCAGTTAACTGCACTTCCCACCAAGGAGCCTGCCCTGGTGTGCGCACTGAACTGTTACTGTGAAGGAGCCCGGAGGAGGGAGGGGGAGGAGCAGGAGAGGTGGACAGGAGACAAGGGCAAGGGACAGACACAGGAATGAATCTCCCTGTGAGCCCCTGCTGTCCCCAGAACCTGGTCAAGTCCCAAAATGAGGGGTAACGAGCTGTAAAGTCCCTGAGGCTTCTGCCCCATGAATACAGACTGGCTTAAACAAACAGGAACACATGCTCTCTTAGTTCTGGGACCAGAATCTGAAATCAGGGTTTCTGGGGCTGTGCTCCCTCCAAGGGTTTCAGGGGAGGGTCCTTCCTACCTCATCAGCTTCTGGGGGCTCCTGGCCACATCCCTTCAAGCTTCATGTGGGCACTCCTTCATCCTTGCGGACCATCTCTGGCATAATATCGTGCCCCGGCTGCCCTGTTCACCTGCCCACTTCCTGCTGATTAGGATCCCCTCCCCCTCTATTCAGTTGCCCTCTTCCACCTGTCCCCTCTTCTGGCTGATTACATGCCCTTTCCCTTCTTTCCACCTGCCCACTTCTCTCTATGCCCATTGATCACAAGCCCTGAGCCCTGTCCACTGCCCACTTCCAGCTGTGCCCACTTCAGGATGATCACGTGGCCCAGACCCCCTGTTCCCGTGCCCACTTTTGGTTGTAAACCTGGCCTCATCCCCCTGCTTATATGTCCACTTCCGATTTTTCACGTGACCCACCCCCCACCCTGTTCACTTGCCCACTTTCAGCCAATCACTGGGACCCATCCCCTTGATCAGAAGCCCAATTCCAGCAGAACTTTTGGCTCCGCCCCCTTGATCTGATGCCCACATCTGGCTGAGCGAGTGGCCCCGCCCCCTGTACAAGTGCCCTCTTAACCCTGACCACGTGGCCCCACCCCCTTGAGACCTCACTTGTTCTGTTCGTGTAGTGCCACCTCCCTGGTTAGTTGTCTGGCCCTGCTCTTTCACTTGTGTACATTACCATTGGGTACATTACCTCTGAGTAGGCGACCCCTCATCCTGTGGCCATTTGCTCTGATGGGCTTCACCCTTCCACCCATACCCCTCCTCCACCCCCAGAGGACAAGGGTCTCATCACTGCTCCAGTGCCTCAGGGTGGCTATCTTTGTCCCAGGGTCCCTCCCAGCTGGTAACCTTGGTGGAGTCCCCCTGCTTTGGGGCAAGGGCCAGGTGTGAAGAACATGCAGCCTCCCCTCACCTTCTGTGGCTTAAATTTCAAAGCATGGTTATTATTATTATTATTATTATTATTATTATTTTGCTTCTTCTGCCTGCCTCCCCTGGCAGATTTTGTTTTACCTCTATTTAATATTATTTAAAGATTATTCACCAAACCTTCCATTCCACGCTCTTAGTTTTAACAAATTTCCTACAATATGCTTGTAAGCTTATATACTGCTTGATAAACTGATTGCATTTAACTTCTCAATGTTTCTAATTATTTTCCTTATTATTCAACTTTTCTATCCATCTTCATTGTCATCAATACTGAGTGTCATTGATGTCTAATAACTTATTTCATCTTTCTTCATTAGTATTTCTTCTGTGGCTTCTTAGAGTTCTTGTACATGGTTCAACCATGTTTACACATCTTAAAACTTCTAACCCTTTGAATACAGTGAATAGTCTATATAATAAAAGCCTAAGCGACTGTTTTGGCGGAACAACCAGAATGACCGGTCACTGTGTTGCACACTGACCACCAGGGGGCAGATGCTCAATGCAGGAGCTGCCCTCTGGTGGTCAGTGTGCTCTCACAGGGGGAGCGCTGCTCAGCCAGAAGCTGGGCTAATGGCTGGCGCGCACAGTGGTGGTGGCAGGAGCCTCTCCCAGCTCCATGGAACAGCGAGCAGGCGGGTGGTAAGGAGCGAGGGCTCCCAGACGACACGAGGGAAGCCAGCAGGCAGACAGCCCCCCAAGGAGACCTGGACTGCGAGGGGGAACAGGAACCCCTCCTCCCCAGTGCATGAATTTTACGCACCGGGCCTCTAGTGCTGGGATAACTATGTATGGTGCCGGAAAGGTTCTTGAGAGACTGGGGGACCACTGTGTGAAGTATCTGATTGTCTAACCCAGGGAGGGCGAGCCTTCTGAGCTCGGCGTGTCAGCATTTGAAAAACCCTGACTTAACTCTGGTGCCGTGTCACACATAGAAACTTTTTGATATTTGCAACCATAGTCAAACAAAGGCTTATATGTTTGATATTTATTTTATATATTTAAATGCCATTTAACAAAGAAAAATCAACCCAAAAAAAGAGTTTGCGTGTCACTTCTGACACGCGTGTCATAGGTTCGCCATCACTGGTCTAACCACTATGCTGTACACCTCAAACTAATACAAAATAATATTGAATGTAAATTACAATTAAAAAAAATAAAATTTTAAAAACTTCTAATCTTTCAAAAGGTAAATACTCCAAAATATGTAAAATTCTGATTAAATAGCAACATGCACAGAAATCTATGCAGGTTTTGCAAAGGGTCACTGCATTTTTCATCATTTATAAATAAACAAACATGGTATTCACATAATAAATAGATACCTCCGTTTTAATTGGCAATATGACAGTATTATCATGTAAAAGTTATACCCAGCTGCACTTTGAAAAAACCTAAGCAATTTACATAGATGACACAAAGACAGATGGGTGAACAGAGAAAGAGAGAGAGAGAGAGAGGGACCCGGCTGATGTGGCTCAGTGGTTGAATGTCAACCTATGAACCAGGAGGTCATGCTTCAATTCCAGGTCAGGCACATAACCAGGTTGTAGGCTCAATCCCCATTAGTGGCATGCAGGAGGCAGTCAATCAGTGATTCTCTCTCATCATTTATATTTCTCTCTCTCTCTCTCTCTCTCTCTCTCTCTCTCTCTCTCTCTCTCTCTTTCTCCCTCCCTCTCTCTTCTTCTCTGAAATCATTAAAATCTTTTCTAAGAAAAAGATAGAGAGAGACCAACTTTCCCTTCACCTACTTTGGTTTGAAATAAGCCTTTTTCTCATTTACTGAACATGGATTGGTGAAAATGGACTTTAAAACATATTTTCTGAAAAGTAATACCAGCTGAACAATTAAATCAACTAATCTGGGGCAAGTAACCTCAACACTCTGGGCTCAGCTTCCATTTCTACAAAAAGTGGAAAGTTTTATGAGATTCTTTCTAGTTCTAAAAGCTTGTAATTCTATGAAAAATCATCCTCTAAATACCAAATAATGTGTGTGGCATTTACTTTTATTGCCACTAAGGGGAATGATGTGTAGCAAGGAAGGGGGTGGTATAGGAGACAATGTGGTAGTGACTAGAAACAGAGAATCAAAACAACTGTTATTAATTGTCACGACCTGGTTTAGTCAGAGGGCAGATGAGCAAGGCCTGTGAGCCAGCCATCAGAAATGGGATAGATTCCCCAGGACAGAAGAATCTCAGTGACAGGAAGAGGCCATCTGGATAAGTAGACTAAATGAAAACAGTCAACATTTATTGGGCAATTAATCATTGCTCTTCAAATATATAGAGAATAATTGTGAGGATGAGATGAGAATTAATACTTACAAAGCACAGACTAGTACTCAGCACATTGTAAGTACTCAATAAATATTAGCTGTTACTATTAACAGTTGTATATAATTTACAATTGGTAGATTTCTAGAAATATCATGAGACTCAAACATTACCACAAAATGCCTTGATCTATTGCTAAGGTTCAGAAAAGTTGGAATGTCTTTTGACCTACTAAAGAAATGTGGAAATTTCTTTTACTTCCTCAGCCTCTCCCAAGATAAGAGTGCCAAAAAGTGGATAGAAGAGGTGAGATGGTTCTAGGACCCTTCTTTCAAAGCTAAGGGCTTGCTCTTTGTTGAGCAAGCTTATAGGAGTGCTGAGAGGTTGTGTCTTGGGTGACTCTTAAAGGGAATTGAGGTGAACACACTCTGTGATGTTCTGAAAAATAACATATACCAGAGGGTTTCCAGGCACAATCTAGATAAAGGATATAGAATTCCCACTAGGAGGTAAATGGGTGCTCTGAGCCTGAGGTGGCTGTAATCTCGTTGATGCTGCCCACTTTGCACTTGTGAGAGGTGTATTCTCTAGTGTTACTGCCCATGCAACGAGTGCTTGGAAGAAATGTCAGCTGTGCAGGAATGGCCCTGCCTCGGTTACTGGAGCAACAGTTCCCAGGTGCACCACATTTCAGGGGAACTGGATGGCTCATGGGAAGCCTGAGCCTGGGGTGGGGTTGGGTAGGTGGCGGGGAGGGGGGCTTGAATATTGTTAAGTTAAATTATGGTAAATATGTAGATATGACAATTAGGCCTTTCTTTTCCTTTTAAAAATGTTATCTTTAAAGTTGAAAGTATTACAGATGTCCCCTTTGTTCGTTTGTGGGGTGTTTTTCTTTCTCATTGACCCCCTTCACCCCTTACCCACCCCTCCAAAGCCTTCACCATTCTATTGTCTGTGCTCATTAGGCTTATTTTTTATAGTAGCATATATTTGCTTGGTTTTGACTCAACTAGAGAAGTCAATTTGGTCTATTCTATTGACAAAATTGAACTTAATTGAATTTAATTGAACTAGTGATTTTTTAATTAAACTAGTGATTTTTAAAATTTAATTATTAAAATCTCACTCAGCACTGATCACAATTCCAAGCTTTCTAGCTATAGGTCTCCTATCACAAGCCCTACTTCAACTTTCTTTTCTGTCTATAGTTCAGACAGCTTCATGCTCATCTTTCTATGGTAAGAAAGGGCAAAGAGATGGTGGGTCATCTGCCTGCATGGCAACCATGAACTAAGAACAGAATGGTATAAGAAACAAACATTCAGAGATTTTTTTAAGTTTTTGAAATTAAAAATATAAGAGCAGAGAAGGAAATATCAATGGGAATCTTTAGAGGTAAAAGTGAGAATATCTCCCAGAAAAAGACAAAGATGGAATATAAGAATAAAAAGTTTACAAAATTGGAAGACCACTAATTTAGAATTTGAAACATCTGAATAACAGAAAATCCAGAAAGATTGAATAAAGAGAGTGAGGAAATATTTAATGATATTATGCAAAAAAATTACCAAAACCTGTAAATCACATTTGTCCACATTAAGAGAGCCCCTTAATGCTCAGCTCAATGGATAAAAACAGATCCAAACTAAGATACATAATTGTGAAATTACAGAACACTGGAATCAACAAGAAGACTCTAGAAGTTTCAGAAAGAAAATAGAAGTTCACTTACAAAATATTAGTAACTAAAGTTTGTTGTTGTTTTTTTTGGATTTTCAAGAATAACACTATAAGTTCACAGATTATGGAAGAATACCTACAAAATTCTGAATAAAATTATTTTTTATCTTAGAATTTGTATCTCTCCAAACAGTTCATGATGTGAAAATACAGATTAAAAACCATTTCAGATATTCTGTCTCTTGAAAAATTTACCTTCCATGAACTCTTTCTCAGGGAGTTGTTGGAGTATATATATCACCTAACAGTGAGAATAAACCACTAAAGAATTCATAGGACACAGCTGATAGAAGAAACAACACACACACTGACACACACACACACGAGCTGAGGGAATCTTTACAATTGTCATTATGGAGGATCACAAGATGAATGAATATGTACCAAGCACAAAAGAAAACAAGGACATGTTAGATCAGGTTAAAAAATTGAAGCCAACGACAGTATAGAACTTCACACCCACCAGTGCCCTTTCCTCAGAACAAAGAAAGTCGCAGGGAGAGTCAAGGGAACCAGCACTTTTACTAATGATATCCAAAGTGATGACACTAGATGGCTGAAATACCATGATGGGGCAATAAAGTGCATGGAAGGTATAATTATATATAATATATAATAAATATATATATAATGTGTCAGAAATGATACACAAAAATTAATTAATACAACTATGGAGCTAGGAGAAAAAAGGCATAAGAGGTCTTAATTTACATTATATGTAATTTTGTTCCTTTTGAAGATTTACTATGTGTGCATTATCTTTTCATAAACGTTATGGCTTAAAATACATTCTCTTAAAAATTGTAAGTATATATACCGCTGACCCAATAATTCTGCATCTTGAAAACTAATATACATTTGCATGTGCAAAGTCATGTAAAAGAATATGCAAAATTACATAAAAGAATATTCATTACATCATTGGTTGTAAAAGCAAAAGACTAGAAATGACCTAAATATCTGCCAAAAGAAGTCCGGTGAAATAAATTTCCTATCACTGCACAATGAAATTCTGTGTATCCCTATGAACAAGAATGAAGCAATTCATGAAGTATCAATGGGGAATGATCTCTAGGATACATAGCTAAGTAGAAAAAGTAAGGCAGAAAAACCCCTGTTGACCCTTGAACAGCACAGGGTTTAGGGTTGCTGACCCCCCACACGCAATTGAAAATCTATGGATAACTTTGGAGTCCCCCCAAATTTAGTTGTCCCTTGGTATTCACAGGGGATTAGTTTCAGGAACGCTTACAGATACCCAAATCCATGGAAGCTCAAGTCCCCTATTGGAGAGGGCATGTACCTATGCAAAGAGTCTTCCCCCCACATCAGTGGAACCCCAACTGTGGATCATAACAGTGCAGGTATTTACTGGGGGGAAAAATCCGTGTACAAGTGACCCATGAAGTCCAAACCCATGTTGTTCAAGGGTCAACTGTATGTATCTTATGCTACCAATTGTATATAAAAATAGATTATACATTTGTGCTTTTTATGTGTGTATAAAATAGCTCTGGGGAGAGGAAATACACACAAAAAAAATAACATTGGTTATTCCTTTAATATTTTCTTCATAGTACTGTCATTATGTGAAATTACCTCACAGATTTATTGTTTATTTCCTCCACTAGAATACAGGTAACCATAGAGGCAAGACCCAGTCTAATAACTTCACATCTGTATCCTCTACATCTGTTCTTCTGTCTGGCATATAATAGGTGCTCAATGAACAGTTGTTGAATGTTGTTTGAAAGGAAATAAGCCTTTTCTCTGACCATGATGTAAACCTTTAGGGGCATAATGGAGCTGTGATCCAAAAAACTTCAAAGGATTTTCTGGCTTCAAGGCAAAAAAACAAAAACAACAACAACAACAAAAAAAAACGAACAAGAAGTCATAAGAAACTGCTAACTGAATAACAAGGAATGTAAAATGTCAGCCTTCACCTATTGGTAATTGTTACAGTATATTCCATCTCTGACTGAATGTTCCACAAACAAGCAATTAAGGTAATCTTCATCACAGGAGGTAGTTTGAGGAACTCAAAGACACAACATGTTTCAAACAGCTGGGGAACAACAGAAACCTGGAGGAAAAACAAAACACACAACATTCTGAGCTGGTGTTTTCATAGAATTTAAAAATAAATGTCAGGAGATGGAACACAATCATTTATGAGGCACCAAATTAGATTCTTGGGTTGCTATAGCGGTCAGAGGACAGAACAGAGATTTCTAGATGTTACCTTGGCAATGAATAGAGCAATTGCGGGTGACGTTGGTTGGTTTGTAAAGGTATCCAAGGTTCAAATTCACAGGTCATAACTGAGGAGAAAAATTTCCCACATGTTGATAATTTGTCCTATTGTTAAATATTTAAAATAAAATCTATTCTCACCAAATTCTTCACAGGGGAACAAAGTCTTTCCGAATTTTCAAACTCTTTGAGTGTACGGTTAATGTACACACATATGTGCCCTCTCAGACATCCTTCCTACTTGCCTCAAGCTCATACTTAACTCTAGTTGTGGCTCAACAACCCCCCCCCCCACTTTAGCCCCTCATCTGGAGTCATGTGACATTTCACTGCACAGATTTAATGTCCTTCACAAGGTGTCGTCTGATCTCAAGACCTCCATTATTCCAAATGTATTGGTTTCTGAACATAACCTTTGCCCTTTCTATTTACCTCAAGAAAGGCCCTGTGGACTTGAAACCAACATGGTCTTGCGATTTCTAGCAAGCACC
This sequence comes from Myotis nattereri, assembly GCF_964212035.1. Classification (NCBI taxonomy): domain Eukaryota; kingdom Metazoa; phylum Chordata; class Mammalia; order Chiroptera; family Vespertilionidae; genus Myotis; species Myotis nattereri. The sequence goes on from NC_138087.1 coordinate 50,766,453, forward strand.
ACCCTCCCATTTCATCAGTGACTTTTAATTTGTCAGCCCAAGTCTAGCAGATACTGCCAGTGCCTGGCCCATGTTCCCTGGCTACTTCCCTCCATGAGCTAAAGGATCTGAAGTCTTCTTAAGAAGTTCTCAGGCACCGACTTCCTGCCTGGGTCATGCCCTCATGGTGGGTGATAGTCTAGTGCTGGCCACACTTCTTCAATCATTTAGAGTAGTCTACATTGAGTATAGGTGCTCTAACCCCTCTCTCTAGGAGTTCTGGGTATTTGGTGCCTGCTTTATTATTCAGCCAAAACCGAGACAGGAAAGTTCTCCTTTTCGATACTGTATGATAATATGAAATTTAATAGTGGCACCATGAGAGGGAGAAAATTATATCCACTGGAAATTCTTGAAAGGAGAATGTTGTATTTGTTTGCAATAGATTGCATGAGAAAGAAGCTGAAGCCCTGAGAGACCTGATTGTGGGTAGAAACTCTTTACAAAGGAAAGAGGAGACAGTTTTAAAATTGTGCTAGGGAGAGTGGAACAATGAAATAAAGACTATACACACCCTTCCCATTATCACTGTGCGGACTTTAGTGCATGTTAAAGTACACTGTGTGAGCCGATTTCTTGTTGAAACATGGAAGAGTCTGATTTAGGTACGATGGAAGCCGGTGGAGTGGGATAGCTCACACAGCACTGGAATGCAATAGCGGGAGAAAGCGTGAGTAAGCTGGGCCTGGGAAAGCAGCAAACTTTTAACGAGTCACCAGGACAGTGGCAGTCTGTGGAATTAGAGCTCACCCAATGTTAACCAGAATGCTGAGTGGTGGGGCATCTGCAAGCCATTCACCTTTGCATAGTGTGAAAAATAAGACATAGACATGCCTCGGAGATATTGCAAGTTGGGTTCCTGACCACCACAATCAAGCCAGCCCTGCAGCTGAAGTGAGTCATAATTTTTTTTTTTTGCTGGTGGAGGGTCCTGCCTTTAGTTTGTAACAAATGCATCATCTGGGAAGCACAATAAAAGTACAGGAATGCCTGTACTGTGTTTGTTCCCATCCACGAACCTTCTGAATTCACAATGGAGAGAGTTCAGGTCAGATGGCAGAATGACATACCGCATTCCAATCCCTTCTGAATCCTTGGTGCTGCCATTGCAAGTGATCTTGGCAAGTTTCTTGTTATCCCATTCTCGACTTCAGTTAATTCATCTATAAAGTGATGTTAATAAACATCTCACAAAATTATTGTGAGATGGGGATTTACACTAGGGTAGGGTAGGCATTTACTATTCTGGCTTGCTCCTCCCTTCCTTCTCCTGAGAAAAGGAATTAAGTGGTTTAATTGAAAGTAAACTCAGTAGGACTCAACAGTATGATGTGACTTCCCAAGATGACAATGCAAATCTAAATTGGAGGAGTGTCTGAAATAAGGAGATGATGACCACACTAACACATCTACATGTGGTTTTGGTTTTGTTTTAGTTCTAAGTACAACACAAAAAAAGGGAGACACAATCTGAAGCATTTATAAATGAGGCAAATGAGGACGATGCAGGACTTGAAAACCATTTTGTTTTCATTTTTTTAAAATAGGACTGCTTTTCATAAAAAGAAAAAGAAAACTGGGGGGGGGGGCGCGACTAAGAGGGCTACTAATATTATTTGAGGGACTAATATATAGAAAAGAAGTTAGATTTGTTCAGCAAGGCCCCAAGAATTATTTTTTCTCTCTTTATTGATTAAGGTATATGTGTCCTTATCCCCTCATTGCACCCCCAAACTCATGCCCTCACCCCCCTGGTGTCTGTGTCCATTGGTTAGGCTAATAATCATGCATACAAGTCCTTTGGTTGATCTCTTTCCCTTACCCCCTCCCTCCCCTACCTTCCCTCTGAGGTTGGATGGTCTGATCAATGCTTCTCTGTCTCTGGATCTGTTTTGGTTCATCAATTTATGTTGTTCATTATATTCCACAAATGGGTGAGACCATGTAATAGTTATCTTTCTCTGACTGGCTTATTTCGCTTAGCATAATGCTTTCCAGTTCCATCCATGCTGTTACAAATGGTAAGAATTCCTCCTTTTTTTTAAAAAATATATTTTATTGATTTTTTACAGAGAGGAAGGGAGAGGGACAGAGAGTCAGAAACATCGATGAGAGAGATCGATCAGCTGCCTCCTGCACACCCCCCACCGGGGATGCACCCGCAACCAAGGCACATGCCCTTGACCGGAATCGAACCCGGGACCCCTGAGTCCGCAGGCCGACGCTCCATCCACTGAGCCAAACCGGTTCGGCAAGAATTCCTCCTTTTTTATGGCACCGTAGTATTCCATTGTGTAGATGTAACACAATTTTTTAACCCACTTGTCTGCCGATGGGCCCTTAGGCTGTTTCCAAATCTTAGCTATGGTAAATAGCTTCTATGAACATAGGGGTGCATATATTCTTTCTGATTGGTGTTTCTAGTTTCTTGGGATATATCCCTACAAGTAGGATCACTGGGTCAAATAGGAGTTCCATTTCTAGTTTTTTTGGAAAACTCCATACTATTCTCCAGAGTGACTGCACCAGTCTGCATTCCCACCAGCAGTGCACGAGGGTTCCTTTTTCTCCACATCCTCGCCAGCACTTATCATTTGTTGAGTTGTTGATGATAGTCATTCTGACAGCAGAGAAATGGTACCGCATTGTTGTTTTGATTTGCATCTCTCAGATCATTAGTGACTTTGAGCATGTTTTCATATGTCTTTTGGCTTTCCTTATGTCCTCCTTCAAAAAGTATCTATTTAGGCCTGTTGGGTTGTTTATCTTCCTTTTGTTAAGTTGTATGAGTTCCCTGTAAATGTTGGAGATTAAACCCTTATTGGTGATAACATTGGCAAATATGTTCTCCCATGCAGTGGGCTTTTTTCCTGTTTTGTTGATGATTTCTTTTGCTACACAGAAGCTTTTTATTTTTATGTGGTCCCATTTGTTTATTTTCTCTTTATTTTCCATTGACCTAGGAGCTGTATCAGTGAAGATATTGCTTCGAAGGCCCCAAGAATTTGATATTGAAGTAGAAAGTACACTAGATGTAGGTCAAGAGAATTCTAGTTACTCTGTTTCCCTGGCCAGTTGTGGGATCTTGGAGAAGTAATTTTACTTTTCTGAGACTAACTCATCTGCAAAATGAGGGTAAACTATATCTGTCACTTTTGAAGTCTTTAAAATTACCAATGGTAACAAATAAATGTTGCTGCAAGCAGAAGACACATGCATATATTTGTAGATAAAACAAAACAAAATGTACCCTTGCTACCAATGTTATACTCAGATATTCTATTTCATTTTTATAAAATGATGGTTGTGCCCTGCTAAATTGGTTTTTATAACCCACTAGTGGTTTCTGCAGTTTGGAAAACATTGGAATATGACATCCAGAAGGTCCTTTCCAGTTCTGACATTTGATAATTCTGTGAACAATAACTGGTTGTTGGACATTTCTAGGAAACTTATTTCAGCTTGAATTACTAAGACCTTCCAAATGGTCAGGAATGTCCAAAGAAGTAATGGGATTCATGCAAGGTGCTGTGCTCCCCATCTTTGCAGGTATGCAAGCAGAAATTGATTGGCCATTTAGTTGGATGTTGGAGAAGGGATTTAAATCAGGTGGTTGATCTATACAACCTTTAATTTCTCTTCCAGCACTGAGCATAAGTAATTCTAGGATTATCATGAGCATCTACTTGCAAATAAAAACTAAAAGTCAATGTAGACAAGTATTTAAAAGTAAGACAATGTTTTTACCATTATCCCTTCTTTCCTAAATATTTTGGAATAACTACAAAGGCTTAGCAAAGGATAATTAGGAAGTCTGAGAAAAGTTGTTTATTGCTCATCTGTCAAGAGCTATTCCAGCTTTTGCCTGTAAATTTTTTAATGTTTTGTCAAGCCTGATTTTTCCTACAGCTTTAAGAAAACCATACTGGAACCATAAAGGTATTGACTTGTTCAAAAAAGAGAATACCTCTGATTTGGCACACACTAATAAAAAGAATCACAAGGTTTGTGAAAGCATTAACTTCCAACTGAAACATGTATTTGATGAGGTACAACCAAGAAGATGTCTTCATCTCTTTGAGAGAGTTTTTGACATGCCTGTGAACAAAGCAGAAATAACTTGATACATTTCCTGTTGTAGAATTAGAACCCAGGTCACAACTTGATAAAATAACCAGTAGATACACCTACTCACCTCATGGTGACGATAATATTAAATGCCAGGTGACTGATTTGCACCTAGAAAATTTAATTCCTTCCTACAAATTCTAGGTTGGTTTATGCCCTGAAGATGGGTATCTCACAGGAAGAAAGATGAAAAGGTCATGGTCAGCCTGCTTCAATAACCATGTTTATTTTTCTCTGAGGTACATGTTGTCCTGAGAGGTCATTTAGGTCTTGCCGCCCCCATGTCTAACCCCTGTCTTATGGGGAGGAAGTAAGTGGCCCGCACTCTCAAAATGGTAGATTCTATTTACATTAAACCCTTCCTGGTTATTATTTTGCAACTGTCCTCAAAAATAACGTAATTATCTGTGTCTATTTGGACCAAAATGTTAAATTTCCATCAGCTCCATTAAAATTGTTTGGCTCCTTAATTCACTTAATTTCCAAATTTTCCCATTTAAAACATTTTGGGATGATGGAAAGCAAATTTATAGCACGTCTGGTAGATTTTAATATTTCCATTACCTTCTACCCCTCAGATGCTTATAATTTTCTGTCTGAGCTTGCTCCAAAAGGGAAAGTAACTTCTACTAACATTTGGTTTATCATCTTCTTCCCTAAAGTACACAGTGAGGATTGGCTGGGGGGGGGGAGGGAGGGGGGGGGCGGGCGGGGGGGCGGGGCTTTGTGGGCCTTCAGGAGAGAAAATACTCTGACCTGGAGGAGGCAGCGAGAAAATAGAGAAGAGACATGGAATAGTAATTAGCTATTGCTTCATAATATTTATTGCTTCAAAATCTAGTGCCTTCAAAGAGCAACAATTTAGGTCATTAGTCTATGAGTTGAGCAGGGGCCTCTGCTGATCTGGGCTAGGCGTGGCTGATCTTGACTATGTTTATTCATGTGTCTTCGTTTGCCCTGCTCATCAATTGCTTATGGTCCAGCAGCCCCAGAATAAAGCTCTCAGGCAAGGAGGATTTTGATGTTCAGAAGTGAAGCCTCAAGGTCTACTCTGGTGTAGATACAGCCTATCTTCATTTTCCTTTGTGACAATTATAATAACCTTCATTTGAATTCATAAAATTTACCAAATTATATTTTTATGTTTTCTCTTTTATTCTTCCCAAGACAGACATAAAAAAAAAATATTTTATAGATGAGGATATAGAAGCTCCACAGGTCAAGTAACTTGTCCAGAGTCAAACCACAATTTAAATAATATCAGGAATGAATCTCAAGTTCTAAGTATGATCTATTTGTCTAGAATGCTTGTCTCTTTTGTTCACTTGACACATTCCTACCCATCTGCCTTTGATCTAGTGTAACATTTTGATTTTTAAAAATCAAAGACATAAGTGAAGATAATTACTATAAATCTAAGCAAGCAAAAACCAACAACAGAAAAGAAGATGATGATGATTGTTGGAGAGACAGGGGGCCTCTTCCTGGATACCTTACAGAGAAAAAAAAGGACTACAATTTTCTAACAGATGGGAGGGGACATGCCAAAATATACTACATATGGGGGAAAGTATGTAGAAATCTTATCTTAAAATTCAGCGTGAGAAGCCAAAATGAAAGCTTTTACCAGAACTTTAATAGGGACTCTACGGAAGATGTTTGCGTAGTTGCCAGGGCCTGTGATATAGGAGGTGACAATTACAGGTTGATCACTGCCACTTGGACAGAAAGAGCCAACGGTGAGCCCATGCCTAAGGTGCCTTCTAGTGCCCAGGGCTGACAAGGAGGAGGAACAGTGCCATTCAGTCTATTCTGTGAAAATTGCTGTGTTGGTCTTAGCTACTGGGAGAACCATGATGCTTTATGCGAGGGAAAATCAGATTTTCCAGTCCCATCCATTCTGCCTGGGATATTCGGGTCAACCAAAGCAAGAACTCAAAGGGAGAGCAAGTGCTTTAAGGGGTGTGCGTGGGGTTAAAGAGAAAGGGGGGGGGGTGGCTCAGCAGGAGGAAGAAAAGACCTGAACAACTGCCCAGGGAAGAAGGAAGTTACAGGAGAGATTAACCAACAGGTAGGCATGCCAGTGCTTTGGTCACAGAGCTTGGAAAGGCGGGCAGGAAATGACGTGTGGTCTGGAGTCTGGGGCCCCGCTGGAGTGGTCTTCCTGACGGTGTAGCCCTCCTCTCCATTTACTTGAGGAATAAGCAAAGGTTCAGAGAAGTAAAATGCTCCCCAGGACTGAAGTGACTTGTCACTTCTAGTCCCAAGACAGAGGCAGGGAGGGACCAGAGTGAGTATTTACTGAGGCTCGCTAGACTTTGCCAGATGCTGTACCCAGGGCATGACACAGATGCTCCTCACAGCCGTCCCTCGAGTACATGGGCTTTTCTCTACTTGGCAGATGATGCTACTGGGGGATCAGAGAGTTGGAGTGTTGCCCAAGGCAGCAAAGGTAGGAAGCTGCAGATCTGGGATTGAATCTGGACTGTCCCGTGCTCCAAAACCAGCATCATGGACACTTAGTCAAGCTGCCTTCCCATCCTGGAGAAAACTATTAGGATTCTAACAACCAAAGGAACTGCCAAAACTGAAGTACAATAAAGTCAGGCAGGATAGCCATTCCCTCCCAGTCTCCTTTCCCTCTCTTGTCAGCACCATATATTTTTATCAAAGGGAGAAGAACACAAGAAATAAGTAACTTCAAAATTTTAAGACAAGAAACATCAGAAACACCTAGAGACACAAACTTTTGCAAAATTTCATAGTGATTCCAAAATAGAAAAATGGACTCACTCCTGAATTGCCTAAGGATTCATTAGGTAAGTTCTTGACTAAGAAACCAACTTGATTTATGGATTATTTGGTTAACAAGGAGGAGAGAAAGGAATTAAGAATTAGAAGTCTTTAACTCCATTAAAAGCATTAAAAAATACATTGCAACCCTCAAAATAATGGATAATGTCCTACAGAGTGTAATTAGAAAGTCAGTGACTATCGACATACATCCTCATCCTGAAAGAAGTAGAGATGCCCTTTGAAGAAGGAAGATAGATGCCACATCATCTCATGTAAACAGGTCAAAAGAAGGTGGTGGGCAGGACAAGAATGGGGAGTTGTTTGTTTGAGATGGCATGGAAGTTTGAGGCGGGTATATTCTAACACTCTTCTGAATTATAACTACTGGCTCAAGAATGACTAAGTCAGAAACTCAGAGTCTGAAATGGACTTTGCAGGCTTCGGGAAAGAGTACAATCACAGGAGGTGCAGAATCTGAGCTGCTGCGGGTGTGGACAACAGATTGCCCTGATAGCCCTTGTCTGTTCCAGGATGTACAGTGGTGGTCGAACAGTGTAGAACCTAATTCTCAAACCGTGTGGTGATGGACAGATCTGGAACATTGACGTATACGGTTTCAAGAGCACTGCCAGTCATAATTTCTCTCCTCCCCAAATCACACCGCATTCTCTACTTGAAATTCCATGTTTAGAATTTCATTGTTTCAGCAATGTGGCAATTCTAGGAGGAAACCACCTCTGTCCCTCAGAAGTTCCACATCCTTTCTTGAGGACATATTTTGAGAGAAAGAGCAATAGGGATTTTGCGGAGGGAAATTAGCAAAAGGAGAATAAAACCTGCCCATGGAAAAAGAAAGATTAATGTGCCTTTAGTCTGCCTGTGGCCAGCAAAGCCCTATGACTGCCCCCAAAATCCTTTTTAATAAAATCATCTGTCAGGATGGGGAAAGGCAGTTCCCCAAGGCTTCAGCCAGAAACGCCACCTGTGAATTGCAAACTCTGCTATTACTTCCAGAGAAGTAGTATTTGTTTTGAATCATTTACAGTTTACCTGTCCAAGAGTTTGGTTGGAATGCCTGTGTTTTATGACAAATGAAGCATCCAGTTGGAGCAAGGAATGAACTGTGGGTGTGTTTTGTCTTCTCGTTTGGGTGGGAAGCTGTGCCTCAATGTGGTGCATGCATTTCCATGTCTAGACAATGGAACATCCGAGGGGAAAATTTAGTGCCCATCCTTTTTATAGAAACCTTTCCTCTGTGTCTGAAAGCTGAACTTTCTGAGAATTTTTCACTTTTATAATAAAACCTTTTTTAAAAAAACAAATTAAGTACCTGGAAAACAGAAATGAAAGTCACAGAGTGAATTGGGAATATTTGTATTTGGTCATCATCTGGGGACATTTTTTTTTTTCATGTCAAGCACCAAACACCAAACACATATGGAAATAATAGGCAACGTTTCTTTCCAAGCTTTTCAAGTTTTTGTCCCTGGGAGATACTGTGTGTCATCTGGCCACCAGTCACTCGATGACCAGAGATTTCCATCTGCTGTGTGAGTCAGGGACATGCCTAAAAGCCGCACGCCCCCTGGAGAAGCTGTGGGGTAGGGCTGGGGAGCTTAAATCCAACACCCACAAGCTTCCTTCTGATAAGCTTTCCCTCTCTGGAAGTCAGCACCTCACGCTCACTTCTACCCAAACCTTTTCTCAAGAAGGAACCTGAACTGTATTATTTCCATTAAAGGTTAGAGGGGAGGAGGATGGCAATCCATCAGAAATCAAAATCAGGAAGCAGCCCGGGGAGGAGGGCTCTTTGGAGAGCTTGGGAAAAATGTACGGTGCACGTCTGAGTGAGGTCCCATTGTCACCCAAAGCCACTGGCGCAGAGCCATGGGCTGGTTTGGCGTCCTGATCTTGTTCAAAAAGAGGTGGGACTAGAGAAATGGTAGAATCAGGGCTCAGGGCTCAGGGAGGATGTCTGCCCACCTGGTCTCTCTCAAGGGTTCCACGCACAGGCAGCAATTGGTTTCTTATTGACCTTGGTCACTTGTAGTTAGGAAGGCCAGCCTTTTGCTTTTACAGTCTCCCTCCATCCCTCTCTGCCTCCCTCCTCCCCACCCCCGTCCCTTTCTCTCCTCCTTTTTAAAAAAGGTAGTTTGCATGAGGTCTTAACTGGAAAGAGTTCATCAGTGGATGTCTCTAAACTTCCTTAAAGATGCAGGATCAGTCAGGGGTCCAGCAGAAACTGGTGTTGTGTTCCCAATTTCAAAGTTTCCAAAGAATGAAACTTTAAATGTATCTAATTTTAGTATAATCTATGATTTTGTAGATAATATTTATCAAGTTTGGAAAGTTTCTTTTCTTTCCTCATTTTCTAAGAGTTTCTTTATTAATTACAAATGGATGTCAAATTATATCACATGCTTTTTGTATCCATTGAGGATATGTGAAATCCCTTAAATTTGTGGTGACTTATATTGATTGATTTTTCAGGCAATCTTGCATTCTTGAAATACTAGTAAACACAACCTGATTATAATTCTTTTTCCTTTTACATATATTGCTAGATTTAATTTGCTCATATTTTGTTTACAATAGAATTTATGTTCATCAATGAGATTGGCCTGACTTTTTTCTTTCTCATAATGTTCTTGCCAGGTTTGAGTATCAAGGTTATGCCAGTGTACTAGTTTTCTACTGCTGACATAAATGACTACAAACTTAGTGCCTAAACAACACAAATCTATCCTCTCACAGTCCCGAGGTCAGAAATCTGACACGGATCTCGCTGGCTGGAATCAAATCAAGATGTCAGCAGCACCGCATTCCTTCTGGGAGGCTCTAGAGAAGAATCTGTTTCCTAGTCTTCAGGGAGCTGGCAGAATGTAGTGCCTGGAGATCATAGAACCAAGGCTGCTGTTTTCTTGCTGACTCTAAACAGAGGGTCATTCCCAGCTCCTACCTAGAGGCTCCTCTATAGTTTGCCTGGAAACCTCCTCCTCTGCTGTCAAAGCCAGCAACAGCAGGTCAGAGTCCTTGTGTGTCACATCTCTGGTGCTTCTTCCTGAACACGTCTTGCTCTGACAGCTGCCAGGAAAGATTATTCTCTTTGAGAAGGTCGTGTGATTAGATTGAGCCCACTTAGAGCATTTAGGTCACAGTGGTTCTCAACCTTCTGGCCCTTTAAATACAGTTCCTCCTGTTGTGATCCCCAACCATAAAATTATTTTTGTTGCTACTTTATAACTGTAATGTTGCTACTGTTATGAATCGTAATGTAAATATCTGATATGCAGGATGGTCTTAGGCAACCCCTGTGAAAGGGTCATTCGACCGCCAAAGGGGTCGCAACCCACAGGTTGAGAACCGCTGATTTAGGATACTCTCCCCTTCTCAAGAACCATAACCTAAACACACCTACAAAGTCCTTTTTGCATGTAAAATAGCATATTCACAGATTTGAGGGATTAGGCCATGGCATCCTTGGGGAGCCATTATTCTGCCTGACAGCAGTTAGCCAGGGTCTTTACTGTCCTCTGCTAGTCTCTGAAATTGTTTATGTTAAACTGAATTATTTTTTTTTTTTTACTTTCTTGGATGTTTGATAACACTTGAGGCGAAGCAACAGGAACCTAACATTTTCTTATGGGAAGAATCTGTTTATTACTATATTATTCAGGATAAAATAGCTTATTCTATGACATCAAATATACCTAAGGTCTCAGTGGCCTCAGACAGCAAAGGCTTGTTTCTCACTCACATCCACGTAGATGTAGGTTGGGAAGATCTTGTTGGCTATCACCCAAGTTGCCATTCAGTGATACAGGCTTCTCCCAAAAAGTGGAAAAACCTTCAATAAATACTTGAATTGAGAAATAAAATATAGTATATTCAGACTTTGGAATAAGACATAGCAATGAAAATGAACAAATTAGAACTACATGCAAGAGCATAAATGAATCTTACAAGCAAAGTCAAATGCAATAAGCAAGATTATATATAAAATTATTGAATTTATATTAAAGTCAAAATTAGGAAAAACTAGTCTATCTTTTGAGGGATGCATAAAGAAGAGGTAAGAGGACAGTAAGAAAGAAATTACATGGGAGTCAGGTTACCTCTGGGTGGAAAGAATACCTTAGAGTACCCCACGTTCAAAAATCCTCCAACTTATCTTTTACTAGGTTTATCTTAAATCCTTGATTACCATCAGGAGTTCCTCTTTGCCTAGATAATAAATGAATCTTAAAGATATATTTCTCAAAGAGAAAGATAGTATCTATTCAATTATTTTAAACAGTACCACATTTCAGAAGGAGATTATTCATATGAAAAATAGTTGTGAAGTTGGAGGAGGGAGAGAGAAATCGCTTTCCCTAAGCCCTCACCTATTGGGCTAAAATAAAGCTGTACTTCAGTTTCAACCCCTACTCTGATCAACATGTACATTGGATTCACTTTTATTTCCTAATTCCATGTATTGTATGTACTTGAATATATGCATATATGTGACTTATTCTAGGGGGTCCCTGTCACAGAAAATACAAGGTGACTTGTTTTCCTGGAAAATTGTGTGTGTGTGAATTGCCATATGTACATGTATGGTAGCCATTTGTACACCTTCCTTAATAACCACAGTCAAATAATCAAAGTTTAAAATAGCCAAACAAAACTTAGCTGGTTTGGCTCAGTGGATAGAGCGACGGACTGTGGACTGAAAGGTCCTGGGTTCGATTCTGGTCAAAGGCACATGCCTGGATTGCGGGCTCGATCCCCAGTAGGGAGCGTGCAGGAGACAGCCAATCAATGATTCTCTCTCATCATTGATGTTTCTATCTCTCTCTCCCTCTCCCTTCCTCTCTGAATCCAATAAAAATATATTTTAAAAAATAATAATATATTAAAATAGCCAAACAATAAACTGAAAAGAGAATGGTCACATTTTATAGTTAATGTAGCCACGTTTGTAGGTCTGTGACTGTCTGATTGATTGCATGCAGATTTGGATTGTGTTTTCTTCATTTCCTCCAAAAGCCCCAGTTCCCAAATAGTCTTCCTTGGAATCCTGGCACTCTCTAAGGTATTATGAAATACTTCACGAACAAAAAACAAAAGTGGCTTTGCTTCAAAGTAGTTGGGAGAAAAGGATTAATTCAACAACATTAAACTCTTGCCTCAACTACTTGGAGTATCTACCGTGATCAAATGCATCGAGCATCTGCAAATAAGGACAGAAGAAGTTGCATTCCCAGACTTATATGTGGTTTTAGTTTGGAAATGCTATGCCTGGACTGGTGATTCTCAAACAATTTTGACTGTATCACATATCAACAGGCACAAAATAATAAAGCAAGAAAGACCTCAATGGCTTGCTTTGCTTACCCATCCCAATTTCCATTGAAAAGAAAAGGCATCAGTGGAATTGCATGCTTGCCCTTGCAAGACATAATATTTTGATTCATTTTATGGTCCATCAGCAGACTTCCATGGCTCACCATTGCCATACTTGAGGAACACTGCCCTGCAGCAGATAGCTTTCCTGTAAATATTTAAATGACTACCACTTGATGGAAACCATTGTAAAGATGTGAATAGTCTGAATAGTTGATTATGTCAACCTAAATGCAATGAAATATAACAAGCTACAGAGAAATAAAAGCCTTTCCTCTCTTTAAAAACTATAATCTGTGACTTACTGTACTAACTCTTGACTTTAAGAAGAGTATTTCCATAATCATTTACAGTTAAGTAAAAAATTTGGGATTTTTTTGCAAACATGCATGCTGCAAAAAAAAAAAAGTCTGTACCATTAACGAATTAAGTATTTCACGAGCTACTTAATGAAGTATGATAGGGTTTTTTGCCCCAGAGTTAGAGTTATTTGCTTTCAAGATAATTGAACTCAATAACCCTACAGAATGTCAAAGGGGGAAGTGTTTCCAAATGTTAAATAACTTCCTTTTAAGGGACATAACACAAATGACCATGCGGAGGGCTACTAAAACCACATGTTAGTCACCTCTGACAACAGCCAGGAAACCATGTCTGTGTAGGGTTAGTGAGGAAAGCATTGCAATATAGCAGGTGTGGGCTCCAGAAATATTTGCATGATTATGTACAGTTCTTGTTCCTAATCTCCTTCCCAGATTCACATGGGCTGTTCTGGAAGAGGAACTGAGGCAGAAAGATCATCTGAGGCCAAACAGGGCCACCACTTACTTATTAAAAGCCATAGGCAAGTTAAAGCCCGTTCCTCTTGTCCTCTGTTGCCTTTCTCCAAACACACACTCTGCATATTTATCCACTGAGAGTCACCTGTTAGCTACCTACATAACAACATAGCCATTTGGTCTCCAGTCAGGAACAAGCTACTGCTATTGAAATGCGATTGAACCAGAAATAAACATGAGTTAGAGGGCAATTACTTAGCCAAAGAACAAACAGGTCTGTGATAATTAACGGAAGATGGCCCTTTTATTTTTTAAAGGTTTATTCTTGGAATAGTAGGAACTCTGGCTATTAATTATTAGAGATAATGCTTCCTATTAGTAAGGGCAGCGGTAACATTTATTATAAAACCCCTGTGAAATATGTGATCTTTATTGTATGAAAGTACAAGCCAAAAAGCAGAGATGTTTAGTCAAGAGTACAAAATTGAAGCATACTTCCTGATATCCGAATTGGTTTGTTCTTCTTAGAAAGGAGAGGGAACAAGCAACAAAGAAATCATATTCTTCCTGTTCTATTTGGTGGACCCACTAAATCTTTGAAGCTCATTAAGTAAAGGTCATAGAAATGTAAACTGGTACAGTCACTATGGAAAACAGTATGGCGGTTCCTCAAGAAATTAAAAACAGAACTACCATATAATTCAGCAATCCTACTTCTGTGGATATATCAGAAGGAAACAAAATCATTAACTTAATATATCTGTACTCCAATGTTCATAGCAACATTATTCACAATAGCCAAGGTATGCAAACAACCTAAGTATTTATCAATGAATGCATGGATAAAGAAAATTTGAAATAGATATTGATGTATATAATGGAATATTATTCAGCCTTAAAAAAAGGAAATCTTGCTATTTGCAACAACATAAATGAATCTGGAGGACATTCTGCTAATTGAGATAAGTCATGGAGTGAAAGACAAATGCTGCATGGGATCACTTATATTGTGAAATCTAAAAAAAAAAAAATGAACTTACAGAAACAGAGAATATAACAGTGGTTGCCAGGGGCTAGGAGGACCAGTTATAAAAGGGTAGAGACTTTCATGTAGACGATGATAAGGTCTAAGGATCTAATGTATAACAGAGTGATTACAGTTAATAATACTATATTATATCATTAAATTCACTAAGAAAATAGAACTCAAATGGTCTCAGGAAAAAAAGGTAAATATGTGAGGTAAAAGTAAATATGTATGGTAATAGATGGTGGGAATCCTTTCACAATGTACACATGTATCAAATTATCATGTCGTACACTTAAAATATATTGCAAATATTTGTTATACCTCAATAAAGCTAAAAAAAAGAAATCAATGTGATGCACCATATTAACAAACTAAAAAAAAAAAAGGAAAGAAAAGCCATATTATTATCCCAACAGATGTAGAAAAATCACTTGGTAACATTCAATATGCATTGTTGATTCAGTAAACTAGGAATAAAAGGGAACTTGCTCAAACTAATAAAGGACAGCTATGAAAAAATTACAATTACATCATTCTTAATGGCAAAAGACTGCTCTCAACTTCTGTAGTGAACATTATACTAGAGGTTGTATCCAGCAATGAGCAACTAAAAATTAAAATGAAAAGTAAATACCAGTTACAATAGCATCACAAAATATAAAATGCATAATTATAAACCTGAATCTGACAAAATACTGAAAAGGTCTGTACACAGACCTACAAAACATGGCTGAAGAAAATTAAGAATACCTAAGTAAAGAGATATGTAGTGTTCATAGGTCGGAAGTCTCAATATTGTTGTCAACTATCCTCAAATTGATCTATAGAGTTAACACAATCCAATCAAAATCTTAGTTCACAGTTTATAGAAATTAACAAGTTAATTCTAAAATGCATATGGAAATGCAAAGGACCTAGAATAGCCAAAACAATTTTTAAAAAGAAAAACAAATTTGGATTATTCATACTACCTGGTCTCCAGACTTATTATAAAGCTCCAGTAATCAGGATAGGGTGGTATTGATGAAAAGAGAGACAAAGGGATCAGTGGAACAGAATACAGAGCCCAGAAATAAACTCACACATGTACAGACAAATGGTTTTTGACAAAGTTGTAAAGGCAATTCAGTGGAGAACAAATGGTGCTTGAAAAATTGGATATCCACATGCAAAAAAATAAACTTCTATCTGTACCTCTCCTCAGACACAAAAATTAACTCAAATGGTTCACAGGCTTAAATTGAAAATCTAAAAATATGAAACATGAAAAAAACATATTAAAAAATACTTTTGTAACTTGTGCTAGGCAAAAATTTTTTGGGTATGACACCAAAGAAAAAATGATGACTTTAGCTTCATCAAAATTAATAGAATTAAAAGACTAGCTACATACTGGGAGGAATTATTTGCAAATTATATATCTTATAAAGGAATTATATATAAAATATATAACTAATATTCAAAACTCAATAATAAGAAAACAAACACCTCAATTGAAAAGGGACAAAGTATTTGAAAAGACACTTACTTCATCAAAGAGAATTTGTGAATGGCAAATAATCACCTATAAATATGCTTCTCAACATCATTAGTCATTAGGAAAATGCAAATTAAAACTGCAAGGGCATTTCACTACTCACCTATCCAAATGGCTAAGATTGAAAAGTCTGAACATACCAAATGTTGGCCAGAAAGTAGAGGAACTGGAACTCAAAAAACACTCACTTGGAAAAAAATAGTTTGTAGTTTCTTTAAAATGTTAGACATACATCAATATATGACCCAGCCATTCCACTCTGAGGTATCTACCCAAAAAATGGGGAAAATAAGCCCACACAAAGACTTGAATAGAAATGATTATAGAAGCTTTCTTTGTAATAGCCCAAAAGTGGACACAACCTAAATGTCCATCAACAGGTGAATGGATAAACTCTGATGTACTTATACAATGGAATACTACTTAACAATAAAAAGCAACAAACTCCCCGAAACCGGTTTGGCTCAGTGGATAGAGCGTCGGCCTCAGGACTCAAAGGTCCCAGGTTCGATTCCGGTCAAGGGCATGTACCTGGGTTGCGGGCACATCCCCAGTAGATGTGCAGGAGGCAGCTGATCGATGTTTCTCTCTCATCGATGTTTCTAACTATCTCTCTCCCTTCCTCTCTGTAAAAAATCAATAAAAATATATTTTTTTTAAAAAAAAAAGCAACAAACTCATGGATGAAGCTCAAATAATTACGCTGAGTGAAAGAAACCATCTATAATAATGAAAGCGTAATATGTAAATCGACCAAACTACTGAACAGTAGAACAACCATCAGGACAACCTTCTGGACGACCACGCTATGACAAGCACTGGTGCCAGGCCAGCCAAGGCCGGTACAATGCAATTGGTCGGGGGCCGGAGGGTCACCCCCCCCCCCACTATCCCCCATGATTGCCCCCAGAGGGAGGCCCAGCGATCGATTGTGGAGCCCCCCCCCAAGGTGGGCAGGGCCTCCCTCTGCAGGCGATTGATCACCCCCCCCAACCCTGTGATCATTGCCCTGCAGAGGGCGGTGACCTGTGGTGTGGGAGGGAGGGCAGCACCGCACAGATGGCAAGCAGTGGCAGCAGCGGGGGTGGGGCCAGCTGCCGGCAGCCGGGGGAAGGAAAGCCCTGATAGGCCCTGATTGCCGGCCAGGCCTAGAGACCCTACCTGAAGGGTCCTGGATTACAAGAGGGCGCAGGCCAGGCTGAGGGACACCCTCCCCCACCCCCACCCCTGTGCATGAATTTCTAGTGTGTAATAAAAGCACACTTACTCTTATGTTTATTTACACAAAACTTAGAAAATGCAAACCAATCTCTAGTAACAGAAAGCAGATCAGTGGGTTGCCTTGGTGGGAAAGGAGGAGCAGAAGGGAGCATGAGGAAATTCGGGGTGAAGGATATGTTCATTATCTCGAGTGTGCTAATGGTTTCATGGATATATATATATATATATATATATATATATATATATGTATTTGTCAAAACGTATCAATCAAATAGCTTAAATATATGCAGTTATCATACCAATTATACCTCAATATAGCCTTTTAAAAATTAATGGCTTAAGACAGCAACCATTTTATTATATCTGATTTCATGGGTCAGGAATTTGGATGAGCAAGAATACTGGTAAGTTTGGGGAAGAAAGGGGAGAAGTGGACAATGTCAGAATAAAGAGAGAGGTTCAAAGACAAGGACATGAGAGCAAACTGTGGAGGATAAATAGTACTGAACTCATGGTTGGCAGTAGGAGGTGAAGTGGAAAATGCACTATAATAACTACTATACATTGATTTAATTCTCCAAATCTTCAGAGTAAAGTTAATAAAAATGTTAACATGCACCCAGTTTACTAAGTGCAGGGCATTGCTCTGCGTGCCTTCATTTACTTAGCATAACACTAGGTGTCCTAATTTGGGTTCTCCCAGTCAGCCCCTGGGACAAGGGTTTGGGCTCAGGAAGTTGATTTAGAGAGGTGAACAAATGAATGAACAATGAAGGAAGGAATGGTTAATGTGAGACACAAAAGGGAGACTGCTCAATAAAAGCTATGTTCCTGCTGTGGGCAAATGGGCTCAGTCCTACTGCTGACCATCTGAGGAACCTAGTAAGATACTCTTAGAAGTGTTCCACCAGAGGGTGGGGCAGCTGGGATATTTATTCAGGACTCCCATTCCCATAGTTTAAAGGTTGCCCCATGAGCATCAGCTCCAACGAGGCCAGGCCTTACCCGTTCAGTGAAACCAGCTTCCTGGTGCCAACAGAAAGCCCTCAGCCTTCTAGAGAAGAGAGCCAGGAGCTGGAGATGGGCAGCTATCAGCATAGGAAGCCCACCTGCAGGTAAACTCAGGTTAGCCAGGACAACCTGGGTCTGGGCATCAGTTCTCCCTCAGACATTACCACTCTCGTCTCACCAGAGGAGGAAACAAAAATAAAATAACTTACTCGAGATCTCATAGCTAGAAAATGGCGGAGCTGGGATTCCTACCATCATCTTAGCTACAAAGTCCACATTCTTAACACGTAATGCTGTTTTCCCTCTCAGACAAGGATGATCAAAGATGTTAAGAAACAAGCCCAAGATTACACAGTTATTAATGCTGGTCATAGGAGATAAGCTTGTGTTTGAAACGATGATTAACTGGCCTAAAAGCCTGCACCCTCTGCAATGCAACACGCTAGCATGCTATCTCCCCAGGACTCAGCTCCAAAGAGTGCGTTTATCACATCCAGTAACTCCTCTTACCCAGAGCAGTTTTTCTCTGAAAGCCCATAGGCTTTAGAGAAATTCTCCTTCACAATGGATGGCAGCCCATATTTAGTTTTACAACCTAAGCACTCACTCCCCTGTGCTTCTTTATGATCTGGGAGCTCTAGCATTTGAAACACAACACCATCTACTTACAGTAAACAGATAACCCCTCTTGATTATCGACAATCTCTGCTACTGGCTTTCTCTTTGAGTGGCCACCTTAGTAAACAAGCAATTACTGGGAAATGAATGGATAAACAATGTATTTCTTTTGGGGGAGCTAATAAATCTTAGGCTCTACTTTCTTAACTTTTTCTTCTACTTTATTTCTCCCATTGGCCTGAGTCCACATCTGGCCATGTGAGGGAAATAATGAATCAATTGATCAATTAGAGAATTGGTGGCCCTGATTGGACATTCTGCATTAAGCAGGAACTAATTGCCTGATTCCAGATGCTTTTTAAAACATATCTCAGCAATCAATAGGCCACTGCCTATATTTTAGATAGAAGAGCAGCTTGGGCTGGGTCAGAGGAGGAAGGATGCTCTATAATCCCCGCCCTAGTCACGGGAGCTCCCAGTTCCTCCCGCCTTGTCCTGGGGAGCTTTGGCCTCCTCCACAAATGCTTTCTGAGGTGACCAGTGCCCCAGTCAGTGCCTCTCACACACCCCTGAGCATCTGGGGCAGAGGAGCGTGAGGAGCCTCGCAGGCCTGTGGAAATAGAAGAGCAAAGGCATCTAGGGATTCTTGCACTTGAACAAAAGCTGTAACAGAATAATGTAAACCAAGACTTGTGAAGGGGGGTGAGGGGTGTTCTCCGCCCAAAGAAAACAGTAATCAATGACCAACGATGCTTTCATAGAACATGATGGAACGTTTCCCAGAATGCCATGAGAGGGCCTCCAGGGCACACACAGAATGACCCACAGCCTCCATCTGCCCCATTTTTCTCCCTGCACCTCCTCACTCTGAAGTTATCCTGCTTTAATGGTATCCTTCTTTAAAAAAAAAAGAAGAAGAAGAAGAAGAAGAAGAAGAAGAAGAAGAAGAAGAAGAAGAAGAAGAAGAAAGAAAGAAAGAAAGAAAGAAAGAAAGAAAGAAAGAAAGAAAGAAAGAAAGAAAGAAAGAAAGAAAGAAAGAAAGGAAGAAAGGAAGAAAGAAAAGAAAAAAAAGCTGTCTCTAACATATCACCCTGCCTGAAACTCTACAGGGACCCCCACCAGCGACAGGCAGTCTGTGTGGAGAAACACTCTGGTTTTCTTTCTCCCAGTGCCCTGCAAAAACCACAGGAACTGCCTGGCTCTCAGGGCTTTACTCCCCCAGCGCCCAGACCTACAGCGTCTCCCCAGGAAGTGCACCGGCACCCCACTACCCACGTGCTGTAGTCAGAATGAAGGGGGAGACGGGGAGCTTATATTTAAAGTTCAAAGAAAAGGATGACATCGTCTTATCCTGCTAAAATGCCTTAGAAAGAAGAAGAGATGGGATTTCCCTCCAAGGAGCCATGTCTGTGGTTCCTTGGGGGCTGTGGGACTGGCCAAATGCTTCAATGACTAAATACTAACTGCTTGTTTCCAGGCCCATGT
Source organism: Myotis nattereri (assembly GCF_964212035.1). Lineage (NCBI taxonomy): Eukaryota > Metazoa > Chordata > Mammalia > Chiroptera > Vespertilionidae > Myotis > Myotis nattereri. The sequence continues at coordinate 50,786,485 of NC_138087.1, forward strand.
CCTGGGTAATGAGAGCTGCAATAAAAGCATGATCTATATGCAGACCTGTTACGAGACATCAGCCACTCCCTACGGAAAAGCAAGGCAGGTGGGAGCTGAGTGATACCCCTTGGTCTGACGCCTCTTTGTGCTCTGGCTCATTTGGTAAGGTCCAGAGGGCCACTTTTTGCTACAAAGGGAGAAAAACCTCTCTGCTCCCCAGAGAAACAACTTTCCTTTGGTCTCAGCTGGTCTCCCCCTGCCGTGCTTCTCTTTGCTCTCAACAGCCAGCCCTGCACCACACTAGGCTGGTGGCTTTCCCAGTTTCTGTGCAGGGTCCCTTTTTGCCTAGAGACTGTGCTAGGAGGTGTGCCCTGGGAGCAGTAGGCATGGAAATTCTGATACCACCATTTATTGCTAAGAACCACTAGGAAGGTTTTATACTTATTACCCTAATTAGTCACCCCAGCAATCTTCTGAGGTAGTCTCAGCCCCATGGGATCAATGAGAAAACTCAGGTCCACAGAGATTAAACCAAGTGCTCAAGTCACTTAGGTAGGAAGCAGGGTTACAAAATACCCAGCCCAGGTGGTCACTACTCCAACCTCCATGCCTGGGACCACCTGCTGCCCTGCTTTCAGCCCCAAGTCTCCCAGGAAGAGAGCCCGTGGAGGTGCAGCCGGAGGACACTGACCTCAGGGCACACCATCTCCACCAAGTCCCCCAGACTATTCCTCCTCAGCCGGTCCCACCATCAGGCAGCACGAGGAAGGTCCATCTCCTGAAACTGATGGTTCCGGGATGTGCCTGAGTTCAGCACATGTTCTCCTCTGAAGTCTTGTCATCTGGCGACGGGCTTGGCGGCATTGTTCACACATTTCCTTTCTAACTCCCTGCTTCGGAGCTGACTTTCAGCACTTCTTGGCTGATGATACGGACCCTCCCTTTAGGGATCAGAGGTCCTGTTATTAATGAAGAGAGTTAGCTCTTATGTCTCCCCAGCTCTATTTAAGACATAGAGACACATTCATTGAATAAACACCCTCCTAATGAAAACCCTGTTTGTTTTGTGAAGCATCTCAGTGGCTCCACTGAAAAATGCCCCCCTCTCTTGAATATGTGTCTAAGAGCTCTGAGACAAGGCTTCCCAAAATAAAGGAGGGTCCCGATAAGTCAATCATCAGTCCATCCTGGAATATCTTTTGATATCAAGAACACAGATTGGAAAACAAGAAGAGAGAACAAAACATCAGGTATTTATTGAGGCCTGACACTGTTCATCACCATGTTTGCCATCCTGAGAATACAGGAGTCTAAAACTCTACAACCCAGTTGCAAAAAACGAGATGAACAAACTTAAAATAAAAAATAAAAAAAACAAGACAATACGGTGTTTAAGTAAGTACAGAATTAAGGTAATTGCAAGTAAAAAATACAGCATAGTTAACTCTCCTGTCCCACTTCTAAATCCTAAATTTTATCTTAATCCCTTATTCCATGTTTTCTGCCTTTTTTTCTCAACATCAGTTTATGCGTTTCAACTAATATTTACTAAGCAGCTCCTATGCATTAAGCATCAGATCAGAGGCAGAGTGTGCAGCAGTGGACATGGGGGTGATGGCCAGCATCACTGAAGGCCCGGATCAGCGACTGAAAGGGTTCCTGGTGGTGTCGTAGACTAGACTAACTGTGCCAGCGCTTTCAGAATAGCCCGCGAGTGGAGAAAGCAGTCGAGGTTCCAGCTTGGGTCTCAGTGATGTTGACCACAGATTTCAGACACGCCTGCCAGGCCTGATGAGACTCTGGGATGGGCCTCCCAGGAGGCTGGTTACAGAAAGGATGGGGAGCCGCAAGGAAAGAGCGCATTCTAAAGAAAAAAAATAAACAGTTGGGCAGATATGCATAGCAAGTATGAATTCTCCTTCCCAAGCTCACATACACAGGAAAAGTCAGATGATCATATCAAAAGTAAAATCTTATCTATCTGGCTCAGGCCTACAGGACTGGTGGGAGACTCCACTGAGTTACAATGAGGTTCCTGCCCTCCCAGGCCTATATGGAAGCTCTCGGCCTGTTGAAGAGAGATGGAAATAATTCAAGTTATTATTGCTATGTAACAAATTACCCCAAAACACAATGGCTTAAAACAACAGTTTTCTTATGCTCATGGTTCTGTGGTTCAGGGATTTGGGGGAGGGCTGGGCTGGGCCATTCTTGCTTCATTCTCTCACGTGGCTGCAGTCAGATGTTGACTCTGGCTTCAGGCGTCTGAAGACGCCACTGGGCTAGACATCGAAGACACCACATGGTCAGCAGCTGCGGCTCACTGCTGGCTGGGAGCTCAGCTGGGCCGTCGACCGAAACATCTACATGTGCCTTCCCCACTATGGAAATCTCAGGGTAACTGGACTTCCTACATGTGGCTCCTCACCAAGCTAGCGTTCCAAGAGAACCAGGTAGAAGCTGCACAGCCTATTCTGAACTAACTCCGGATGCTGTTGGTTTTAAGAGAGTCCTAGGGCCAGCCAGGACTCAAGGGGAAAGGAAGTAGATCACGTCTTTTGATAGGAGATAGCAGGCTGCGTTATAGAAGAGCGGGTGAGATGGGGAACATCACTGTGACCATCTTTGGACATACAATTGTCACCTGAGTGTCACGTGGCCAGAGTTGTGGAGGCAGGTGTCTCTACACTCCAGGGTCAGCATGAGCATTAAAATCACTGCCAAGGCAGAAGTCCTGATGTGTAGAATCTAGTAATCCTTTTGGACAACTGCTACACCTCTCTGGAGGCACTGCCAGGGAAAAGGGTGCCCTTGGAAGCCACAGCTCTCTATTGCCCTTCTGACTTGGAAAATACAGTAGTTTCCCCTTATCTGCGGGGAATACGTTCTAAGACCTCCAGTGGGTGCCTGAAACCTGAGATAGTACCAAGCCCTATATCTACTGTATTTTTTCCTATATATTCATACTATGATAAAATGTAATGCCTTTCTATTTTATCACCTTCTGTGGCTATAGTCTTTGTGGTTTGAGGTGAGATAGCAAAACTAGCATGGACTTCTTTATCCTTCACGATTTCACAGATGGAAGATCTGTTCTTACCACAGATCTTAGAAACCTCCACATACAATTTTTTCTTTCCTTATTAAGTCAAGAACTTCAGCTTTTCACAAAAAGGAAGCCCTTTACGGCTTCTCTTGGCATATCTGAATTGCCAGCACTTTGCTTCATTAAGTAAAATGAGGGTTATTTGAACACAAGCACTGTGCTACCAGGACAGTCACCCTGATAACCAAGATGGCTACTACGTGACTACCAGGCAGGAGCGTCTAAGGCATGGACACACTGGACAAGGGTAATTCATGTCTCGGGCGGATGGAGCCGGATGGAGGGAGATTTCATTACACTGCTCAGAACTGTGTGCAATTTAAAGCTTATGAGTTGTTTCTTTCTGGAATTTTCCATTTAATATTTTTTAACCACAGAAAGAAAAACCATGGATAAGGGGCTGCTACTATACTTCTCCTTTCTCTCAAGAGGACCAGCAGAGTCTCTCCCATGAGTTGAGACTTTTGAGAACAAAAACCAAGAAGAAAGATGTTCACAGAATGCTTATCTTCCTGCCCTGCAACCACCGAGATCTGAGAACACCAAGATCTGGTTTATTGAGATGGAGAAGGGAGGAGCAACCAAAAGAGCATAGTCCAGTTTAGATCCTCCGAGGGGAAGGGCATTAAAATAAGATGACATCTGTCACTGTGAGTAGTCCTATGAGTCAGCCCAAATGTTATTCCAGGTCTAGATGGCAAAATGAAGATACTGGACTCTGTGCAGTGTTTTTTTAACATTTTTGTAAAATGGAGGGGAACAGGTACTACAATATGCTTCATCCCCCAGTTGATCAAGTATAAAAAAGGAGCAGTAGCCTCTCCTCTCCTGCCCAGAACACTGTGGCTCCCACATTTTGTGTCCCAGAAACCTCACCTCACTTGGACATCTCAAGAGCTCCTGGGAGAAGGGAGCAGGAGCAGCAGTGGCTCAGCACTGAGGTTAGAGGGCAGGGGTGCTGTTAAGCACCCTACCATGCTCAGATTAGCCCATAACAACAACAATGAAATTTTAGACCCAAAATCGACATAGCAACAAGGTTGGGCGCCTGCCATAAATCCATCCAGAAACATTTTTAGAGACTTCTCCAAAGCATCAGGTGTAAATATCTATTTGAGGGAAGCCTCTTCATGGCTTCCTAAAAAGGACCTGGGAGACTCTGAGATATATTTTCAGTTATATTCCCAGCCTTCTTGAGACTCACCAGTGTGCCATGAGTCTTGAAATGACTAAGAATTCTTTTATAAGTCAACCCCACCCAAATCACCATCTCTCCTCTCTGTTCCTTCCCTCATTGCCCTTCTTCCTAAATTCCCAGTGTCTGGTGTTAGCCATTGCTGGCCTCATCTATTTGCTAACTGGTGCACACAGGAAGCCAAGCTCTGTGAAATGTTACTAAAAGAGAGAAGCTGGAATATTAATTAACCATAACCAACTAGCTTCCCTTCTCTCTATTGTTTTTCCCACCTAGACCAGGGAGCCCTTTTGGTCCCACTGACTCCTCCATGGGTCTTGGGCCCACCTGCTCCTCCATCTCAGCCTGCTTCATATGATACCCTTATGACACAGTCATGCTTTACTTCAGTACCAAACAATTTTAACACAAAGCAGATTGGTGCAAGTGTTATAACAGAGTAACACTCAAAGGGCAATGTGAGAATTGGTGGAAAGAGATGAATGCCAACTGGGGTGCCCATAGCTTGCTAGGGAATAAGAAATAAACACTTTGGAGACCTGGAGAGTTGCATTAGCTATTCCATACTATTACGGTTTGTTTTAGTGAATTATCTTTCTTAGAATACCAAATGGTCCCCTAATAGCCTGAAAGATTTGAAACACTTCCAAAGCACTAACAGTTTTCTGTACTCAGTCACTGGGAGGGAGGTCTGGACTTCAGACCTTTAGTTGGCTAACAGCCAGAGAGTACCAACTTAGAATGACTTAGATTTGCAAGCTCTGTAGCAATCCAAACAGGTTAGCTTCAGGGGTCATGATGTGGGTTCTGTCAACATTGTAAATTTGGATCTCTTGTGCACACACAGCAAATGCATTGCACATATATGGGGAATTTTTCCAGATGTGCCTTCTTGCTATATATCTTTTGGCTTCCTCTGTTTTTCTAGATCCACTTGCAGTTCTGCCAAGGAGATGGCATCACTTTTTCTTACAGAGATGGCTATCAAGAATTATATATGGCACCCACTTGTAAAGCAGTGATGGAGCAAGAAACTTTCTGTATAATGTCAGGGTTGGAGGGTAATACTTCTAAATGGTACTCTGTGTTTCTACCCCATTCATACCCATCAATTTTTTTCAATTATACCCTGACGAATTCTTTCCTTCCCTTAACCAATCAGATGTGAGTCATCCATTGCAAAAACACAAACAATGGTGGCAAAAAAGCATGAAAGACAGGAAGGGTCTAGAATTAGTTTTTCACTCACGGAGACTAAAAACATATCAAAGATGGATAACGGAGAAAAGTGGAGTGGGCAGAACATCAAAAACAGGGAAAAAAGAAGTGGAAACATTTGAATTCTTAAGGGAAATAATCTTCTGGAGCATAGAAGGGAACCAAGTGGAAGCATAATCATCCATGAATTGACCTTCAGGTACTTATCAATGCAGGGCTACAAATCTGTCCCACTGAGGGTCCAGTTTGAAATGAAGATTGCCTGGGTCTTAAGAAACCCTGCCCAGGTATCTCTCTCTCTCCTATTTTATGAGGACAACTACCAGAATAGTGATCATAGGGGTGTTGATGACATGAGGAGGAGCCCTCACCAAATCAGCTCCTTAAGGAAATAATTTAAAAACCAAGCTAAGAACAAGAGGAAACAAACATTCTTTTCAACAGTAACAAATCCACAAATGAGGGCACTTGCCTAATTATAGTTTTTTGGGTGGAAAGCTACAGTACATTAACTTCCTTTATTCTTTTTGTCTCCTCCCTCCTGCCTCTCTTTTCCCCTCTCCTCTCTCTCTCTCTCTCTCTCTCTCTCTCTCTCTCTCTCTCTCTCTCTCTCTCTCATACACACACTCACATACACAACACAAATTCACACAAAACTCGGAGAATGTCTAATCTTAACTTTTTCTTGACCTATTTTGCTTCCATTCCATTTAACTTCTCAACTAAAGGGGATCAGGATTGAATACTAATATGCATAGCTAATACATATCCATTAAATTGTCTCTTTAAAATTATGAGTTTTCTTCATATAATGTTCTTTGCTTTGAAATGTATATTTTTTTAGTCTCAATGGAACTAAAAGTGAGCTGGAAAGTCATGAACTTTCTTGACCAATTGTTTGTGCCCTGTAGCATCTCAAATGAGAATTTACACTGTCTGAGTTCACACTTAGCATATCACAGGGATAACAAGGAGTAGTTTTTTAAAAGGTTCAAAGTTATCTATGATATTTTAAAGTATCATAATTAAAATACATAAGGTCTAAATGTTTATGGCCCAGACATGCTAGCTTTGTCACTATTTAATTTTCTGAAAATGTGGCTCTTTACCAACTTCTCCAGTTCTCACTTTCCTCATCTTTCATATGAAGAAGCTAAACAACAATACAGTATGTCTTTCTGGCATGCTTTCACCATCCATAAGGGGTTAGTTATTCTGTTCCCTAGTCCCTTTTATCCTTAGGTAACATCTATGGAATTTTCGCTAGTTATTGCTCTGCTGCTCATTTTCATGTGAATTTCATTTTCCTGAACTTTTAGAACACATGATACTGGCAGCCCGTCAAACTTCCAGGAGCTCCCTCTTCTGCCATTCCCATGTTGTGTGAAGACATAAGTTATCTTGCTTTCTGAGATGTCCTCACTCCATCTCTGTGTTTGGGCCTTTTCTTTTCTTCTTATCTTTCATCCTGCTCCTGCTCACCTCGCTCCCATGCAGCAGCCCCTCCTCAGTGTGGGCAGGTCCTGGAAAGAAGGTATGCTTGCTCAGGCGGGAGAGCTCCTGGGAGCTGGGCCTCCAGGCCTTTCATCATTCCCTTGCACTTAACTGTGACGGGAATGAACAAACTCTCCCAGCTTCAGCCACTGCTCTCAAAACGCATTCACTTTCCTTCCCAGGGAACACCTGCCAGCCAAGTGGGATTCTCCTGTTCTCATGTCTATCACATGCACTCAGGTCCCCTTTGGGTTTCCCCACTTTTTCTCACATGAAAACCAACAGCACACAGCTCTTGTGGCTGCTGGCGGCTGGTCCTCTCCCACCTATAGACTGAGATTCCTGAGGCCACTTGTTGCCTCACTTTGTTAATGTTGCCCCTGGGTTTGGTTTTGCATCTCACTGCTCTGCTTCTTTTTACAAACAATTGAAGAGTTCCAGGAGCTACTGTTGTTGCCACCACCACCATTTTCCTAAAGTTATCAAAAGCATCTATTTTAATTGACTGCTTTGAATAACAGAAAGCACCTTCACATTAGTTGTTTCTTCAATATTCTAAAAGCACAAACAAGTGAAATGGAAACATGAGGCAGACAGTGACTTTTCCAAGATACATGAGCCCTGATCTTCACAGTCCATATGGTCTTTGTTGTAGAACTAAGTTGCTCCTTAAATAGAGTGAAGTCAGCATATACTCCCAGTTCAGCACTCACCTTCCTTTAATTAACAGATAATTTCTCAATTACCATAATGGGAAATTAACAAATAATGCCAAACGAATGGTAGGCTATAGTGTTGTTTCTATAAAATAGCATATTACATGGAAATATGGGTTTAAATACCAGAAGCAATGGAAGAAAAGTGTTCCTTTAAGGGAAAAAATGGCATGGTCATAATCAAATAGAACAGAGAATAGTTTTTTATTGTCACAAACTATGTGCATATATCATTAATTAACTATGAGAGACATCTGAGTACTAGTTTCCATATGCACAGAGGTTCTTTATATCTATTATCTGGACTCACAGTCAAAAAATGTTAATAGTTTGAAAGCTTCTAAATGTACTTTGTATAAAACATTTTACAGTTAGACAAGCATACGGAAACATATAAGGTCATGACATGTAAAGACTGTCCATTATTTTCCTGCACCAAAAGATTTTCTTAAGTGTTACCCGAACATTATTCACACCCTTGTCCAAATTCTACCATTAATTCATTCTGGCTCATTAGACAAGTTCCTTTACTTCTATGAGCCGTAGTGTCCTTGTCTGAAACATTAGGACATTTTAAAAGGTCTCTTCCAAAACCTGACATCATTTCTGTCTTGATCATTGGCTGTCAGAATGGAGATTAAATGATTTCTGAAGTCCCTTTCAGATTAAAAGCACTGAAAATTGAGAAGATGCAACGCAGAATCAAGTTTGTATTTGTATCTCTTTTGCAACAGCTGTTCTTCGGTGCTGTTGCATGACCTTCTATTCTCATTCCCTGTGACAGTTCAGGACCTGGTGTGATCCTCTCCCGCCTCTCTCCTGGATCTCAAGAGAGATCTAAAGACAAGCACAACATGGGCACCTTGGATTCAGCAGATGGCTCATAAAACATAAACTGAGTCACCAACACAGAGCAAACAGTGGACAGAAATAAACAGCTTGCGTTTGGAAGTTTTAGAATTCTTAAGAAAAACAGAACCACATCTAAGGCTGCATTTGATACTGATGTTTCTTTATTGGTGTTATACTGAGGAGCTTGGAAACCTTCAGTATTTACAGTGTCAGTAAATACTAAAATTCACTATTCTAAATAATTTAAACAAAAGAGAGCTTAGTTTCATTTTATATGGAATGACACATTTTCAAAGGTTAGTTCTTCTGAATTCAAAAATTACTCCGCAGGCAAGATTTATGGAGAATATGGTTAATTTGGGGGTAGGCTCAAATATTTTAAAACAATCATGAGACTCTTGTATTTTTTTTAAATAAAGTATGTTTCTGTTTAAAAGCTTATAAACCTTGTTTTTCAACCAGGTTTCCTTAGGAGACAAATATTTTGTTGCTCTAGTAAATCTCATCCTCAAGTAATTCTTCCATTTTCAAGTTTGCTCTGAGCTCTCCGTGATGCAGCAATAAAACCATCAACACAGACATGGAGAAGACCTATCTGGTCATTTAGGGCCTCTCTTTTTCTCACCAAGTATCTATCCCTCACGTCTCTTCCCTAAGGACTCTTCCCAGTGATTTGCACTTTACAGGAACTCAAGAAATGGTAACATCCTTGGCTACTTTTTAAAAAATACACCACAACTTTTCATCCTTGCAATTAAGTTTAATTTTCCCCCAAAACCCCTCTTCCTCATTAGACCCAACTCTACCCTCGGGGGCCTCTTGCAAAGTCTGTCTTTACTTGGCAATGGCATCTTTAGCTTTTTTTAAATGGTTTTTTGTTTGCTTTTTAAAAAGGCATTTAGCTCTCGTGTTTTCACCATGATAGAGGTTTATCCCTAAGTCATCTTTAGTTTGTTTTAAATGGATTCTTGTTGGCTTATTTTTAAGGCATTTAGCTCCAGTGTTTTCACTCTTGCAGAGGTTTTTCCCTAAACTGTTCTGCATTTTTGTAGCATCCCGGCATATCTTCTCTCTTAGTGCAGACAAGTAGAAGCACAGGCTCTTTCCTTCAGGACATCCTAGGATTTTCCTCTTGGGAATCCCCAGAGTCCTTATTATTTCTAGTCTTTCTTCGCCAAATGGGGAAATAGTAAGAATTCACTTTAGTCAATTCAACAAACATTCTTTGACTGGCAAATAAGTTCATAGAAATGACCAGAGGGGCCGGAGCTGTTAAATGAGCAGGAAAGACCAAGTCCTTGCCCTCAAGAAATTAACACTCAGAGACAAACAACAAGAACAATGAAGGAGCGTTAGTTACATGAGGGTGAAAAGAGCCTTGAAACAAAAGAAAGCACAGAAGGGGATGCAACGCGGCAGGGGTGCTGCTGCAGAGAGCGGAGAAGGGGTCATCTCCCTCCATAAGGAGGTGGTGTTTGAGCAAAAGCCAAAGCACTCTTGCAACTTGCTGTGTGTTTTCTTTCATTAAACACAAAGTTAGCAGCATTTCTTGCTCAGAGATAAGTTTTAGACATTGTCACCAGTATTTCAAAGAGCTGCAATGAATAGATATTATCCAAAACTTGGAGATAAGGCAAAGATGAGGAACCATGTCTTTTCAATGTTACACTGGGTGTGGCTTAAGAGGCCTGACAAAAGATTGCTCAGTTATCTGGGAGAACACCGGTGTAGTTGACTTTGCTATCTAGTAATTATATCTTGTGAAGCTTTATAACTTAATGGGCTTCTGTCCAGGAGAAACACTGATGATTTTTGTCTGATACATAAAATAATTTGTACCAAACAAAAATTTGCCCTGTAGGGCATTAACAAGTTTTATTGTATCTAACCTAGAACTTATTCAAACATTTTTTAAATGCTTCTAAATAAAATACTTAGTTCCCCAAATCCTCCTGGAATCAGCTTTACCATGTTACTGGCCTCTTCATTAATGAGCTGAAGAAATCTGTGACACAAGTCCATCCTATATTTCTATGCGAGCTAGGTTTTCAACTTTCCGAAAATTGTACTGTAAGACTACAAAGGCTCCAATGGAAATTCACGGGGCAAGAAACGGAGGGCAGCAGCGGCGGACACAGGCCCTGGGACAGCATTCTCATCCATGCAGAGTTGGTCAGCTTAGCCTACGGAACTGAATATCTTGTTTGGCAATAACATTTTATCAAAATTATTCAGGAAAGCTGCACTTCACAGTGCCCAGGGCTCTTTTTCTGGGATTCCAGCAGCTCAGGAAGGAAAATGCTAAGCATTTAAATACCGACAGTATTTTACCACCTGAGAGAAGTTGTGGTGGAAGATTAAGTCTCTGATGTCAAGAGCTTGCCCACTGGTTAGGTTTTACGTGGTAAGTGGCAAGAATCACATTACATCTTTGCTGCATTAGGACTTGGGATGCCAAACAGTTTCTCAAATGCAATTTGGGAAAATAAATAAAATATGGGCTAAGCATGTTCTTATTGTGGCCCTCCAAAACTCACCCCTACCTGAAAAATCATATTCCCATTTACTTTCATTCATTAGGGGTAAATCAAACCAGTTTATGATTAAATTGATTAATTAAATTGGAATATAATTTAATTTTTCTCCAGGGAGAGGTTTACAAAAAGTTGAGAAATCCTGTCCTAAAGTGTCTGATGATTCATAAGAGGACTTTTTTTAATGATGCTTCACAATTCATCGTAAATAACACCCAGCCTTATTTTTGAAGTTGTGGATACTTTTTCTTAAACTAAGAGAGCCATAGAGTGGAAATGGCAGTGTGAACTATCTAGCCAGAGAGGGCCAGAGGTATCTAGCTTCAGAGTCACTCCAAAGGTGTGTGGAAAAAACCTTAATCTGTTCTGGGATCCAAAGACTGCAGGATCCAGCTGGTAGTCAGCCCTGGGGCGGGCCCGAAGCTGAAAGTGACAGATGCAGTGGCAGCAACCACAAGGCCCAATAGATGCCAGAGCAGACAGACCATGTCCGGAACCAGCCACGCACAGTGCCCAGCATCCCCGCAACCTTTTGGACTGTAGCTGCACCCACAGAAGCAAAGAAAATTCTTTCTAACTTGTCCTATATGGTCAGCATTATCTTAGTGCCCAGTCAGTACACAAAATGAAAACTATAGACCGATATCTCTCACAAACACAGACAGAAAAATCCTCAATAAAATATTATCAAGTGGAAACCAACAGTGTATAGTAAAAGTTATACACCAAGACCAATATTTATTCCAGGTATGCAAGCCTAGCTTAACATTGGAAAATCAATTAATGTAATCCACTATATCAACAAACTAAAGAAGAAAAACCATATGATCATATCAATAGATATAAAAAAGACATTTGGCAAAATTTAACACATATTTATGATTTTTGAAAAGCCCTCAGCAAACTGGACCACTATCTTACAACAAATAAAAGATAAAATATCAATTCAAAATATATTAAAGACTTGAATGTAAGGCCTGAAATCATAATAAAACATTTAAAAGAAAATGTAGGGAGTAGATTCTTGACATTGGTCTTGGCAGTTATTTTTGGGAGGGGGGGGGGAGGTTTGATAACAAAAGCAAAGGCAACAGAAACAAAAATTAAAATGTAGAACTACATCAAACTAAAAAGCTTCTACACAGCAAAGAAAACCATCAACAAAATGAAAAAGCAATATTTGGAAAGGGAGAAAAATTTTGCAAATTACATATCCAACAAGGGGTACACGTCTAAAATATGTAAAGAACTCATGCAACTTAATAGCAAAAATACAAATAACTCAATTTAAAAATGGACAAAGGAACTGAATAAAAATGTTCAGTTCCTTGCCCAACAGGTTCATGAAAAGGTGCTCAGCATCAGTAATCATTAGGGAAATGCCAATTAAAACCACAATGAGATATCATCTCACTCCTGCCAGGATGTCTATTATCAAAAAGACTAGAGATAATAAATATTGGTAAAGATAGGGAGGACAGAGACTCCTCGTACACTTTGGTGGAAATGTAAACTGGTACAGCCACTATGGAAAACTGTTCTTCAAGAAATTAAAAATAGTACTACTATATGATCCAGCAATCCCACTTCTGGATATACATCCAAAGTAAATAAAGTCACTATCTCAAAGTCACTATATCTGCACTTCCATGTTTTCTACAGCATTATTCACTATAGCCAAGGTATGGAAACAACCTAAGTGTCTATCAATAGATGAATGGATAAAGAAGATGTGATACATATATACAATGGAGTGTTATTCAGCCTTAAAAGAGAGAGAGAGAGAGAGAGAGAGAGAGAGAGAGAGAGGAATCCTGACATTTGCAAAACCATAAATGAAACTTGAGTGCATTATACTAAGTGAAATAAGCCAGACAAAGATAATATTGCATCGTACCACTTATCTATATATATAAAAGGCTAATATGCTAAGTGTTCGTCTGACCGGTCGCTATGACATGCACTGACCACCAGGGGGCAGATGCTCAACACAGGAGCTGCTGTGGTGTGCACTGGCCATTTACAGAGAAACAGCACCATGGACCTGGTGCCCACAAAGTAACACTCGGCTTCCCCCAAGTGGGACACAGGCCCCACCACCACCCTGGAGCAACAGCCCACCAAATTGCAGCTGATGCTGCGGAGACCCCATGGCACAAAATGCGACCCACAGCTCAGCCCAGAAATGGTGGCTATGGGCACTGGGTAATGACATCACGTAGCAACGCCCAGCTTCTTCTCCCTAGTGACTAGGCTCCTTGGAGTTTCTTCCACCCAGGAACACGACTTGCTTTATAGCCAGGTGGAAACATTTCACACCTTAACCAAATGTCTGTGAAGTGTTTTCCCATGTCTCATCTCATTTGATCCTCACAGAAGTCCTGGAGTAGCTAGATAGGAGACTTGGTGGAATCCTATTTTCTTTTCATTAGCCAGAAAATGGAGATTTAGAAAGCTTAGAAACTTGTCCCGACTGAAAAGAAGAAATGATGGACCTTGAAAATGACTTCAGGTTTTCTCACTGCACAGAATATAGTCAAACACTGCTGCAGTTAAATATTTTACCCTTTGTTCTCCCTGCATGATCTATAATAATAATCTACTTCGTGTTGATATTTATATCTGTGTTACTGACAATTACCTGAAAGAGAAGTTAGGGTGCTTCACTGGGCTGGAAAAAGTTTAGCTAAATCAGAAAGCAGGTCTAATTAAGCAAGTTTATTGTCCTATATAATAAAAATCTAATATGTAAATCAACCAAATGGTGGAATGACCAATCGCTATGATGCACACTGACCACCAGGGGGCAGATGCTCAACACAGGAGCTTTCCCCAGCTCGCAGGCCCTAGGCCAGCCAAGATGGGTGCCAGCGGGGGCCCCTGATAACCCTGCCAATTCCCCCACAGAGGGAGGCAACTGGCGGTGGCAGCAGGGGGTGGGGCTGGCGAGCAGGCAGCGCCAGGCCAGCTAAGGCAGGTGCCAGCAGGGGTCCCTGATAGGCCCTGATCGCCAGCCAGGCCTAGGGACCCTACCCACGCATGGATTTCGTGCACCAGACGAAAGCTCTCGCTGGCGCCAATAGCACAAGCGTGTTTTGATCTGTCATTGTCAACCGTGAATTTGGTTGACACTTCTATTATAGAGAAAGGGTGAATAGCGATATTAAAATATTTCTTCTAATAATTTCCTTTCAGTGTGCACGAATCCGTACGTGGGGCCACTAGTATATGGACTAAAAGAAAAAAAAAATAGGACTTAGAAACAGAGAGCAAAAAAGTGGTTGCCAAGGGATAAGGGATGTGGGGTATAGGAAGAAGGCAGAAAAGGGTATAAACTTCCAGCTGAGGATCTATCTATAACATGGTGACTATAGTTGATAACACTGTAAAACTGAAATTTGAATATAAATGTTCTCACCAAATGAAACTGTGAATACATTGGTAATCCTTCCACATATACACTTTAAATGTTTGACAACTTTATTTGTCAGTTATACCTTAATAAAGATGAAATAGATGAAGATAGATAGACATTAATGAAGAGAACCTCCACAACTTGATAAATAACAGCTACAAAATAAACTTACAGCTAACATCATTCTAAATGCTAAAAAAAATTAGATGTGTTCCCCCAAGATGAGGAACAAGGTAAAAGCACATCCTTTCTCATCCTATTCAACCAGCATACTGGTGGTCCTGGATAGTGCAATAAAAAAAGAAAGAAAAAGCATATATATTGGAAAGGAAGAAACAAAGCTGTCTTTATTTGTAGATTACATTGAAAACTTCCTGGAAGTAATTAAGGAATATATAGCCAGCTCGCAGGATACAAGGTCAATGTACAAAGGTCTATTGCTTTTGTATGTACCAGCAATGAAAAAATGGAACTTGGAATTAAAAACATAATGCTATTTACAATAGGACAAAAAATGAAATACATAGGTATAAACCTAACAAAATATTATAGGATTCACATGCAGATAACTTCAAAACACTCATGAAAGAAATTAAAGATATCCTATGTTGAAAGCCCAAGACCCATCCATTGAAGTACAGCCAAGCAGGGATCTCAGAATGGAGTGCTAAGATGCCTTTGACCTTGAGTACTACAATTAATTCTTTTAATTAAGCAGTTTTTGTGGTTTCAGAAGAACCAGAAGGCTACCATTCCAAAGATACTTCATTCTCATTCATTAATCTGCATGGGCCCAGGATAAATAGCTCCTCCAGTTCTTAGAAATGAAGAGGGGAATGGAAGTTAGGAAGTTAGGAAGTTAACCTCCATGAACCCAAAACATGGAATAGTCCAGAAGAATAATACCTCTCTGCTCTTATTCTTTGACCAAAACACTGCCCTTACATCTCTGGGCAGAGAATAGCCATCATTTTTCTGTTTACAGCAATTGGTAGACTACATCCTAAGCTATCAGAATGAGAGGTGGGAAGTGTATGTATATGTGTGCCAAGCATTTTAAACCACCCTCAATATCTTGAGGGTGAACATAGATGAAGATAGATGAGACCAAATATAAATATCTTTTCAAGGAATGAATGGTTAAATGAATTAATCTTATTGACTAATAGTTTAACAAAAAGAAGCCTGCCAGACCAGAGTGAAGGATGCATTTTAGGGCACAATGAGAAATAACACTGGAAAAGAAAAACTATATTGATTGGCCTACAAGTGACTGAATGATTAGTAGATGCAGTGAATTTTGGCAGGAAAAGTACATACAGACTAGAAGCTAGAAGACCAAGGCATTTAGGCTGTGGCGTATATTCCGAAAGAGTTGAAAAGCTGTTACCGTGCAAAGGTGGCCTGGAAATACAAAATGATTTAGCTATCGAGGAAAGTATATGAACACATCAAACTCTGGAACAGTCAAATAAAATTATCATGGAATCTGACATATTAAGAACCAAAAGAGTTCTAAGAGAATAAATTCCTTCTTTTATGGATAAAAGTTTATCACTCCTGGCTGCACATTAGTATCACCTAAGTCTTTTTTTTTTTTTCTCCTTGATCTCTAAGTATTCTGCCTTTAAAAAAAAAAATACTTTTTTAAAAAAGTCTTTTTTTAAATGCCTTATGCAAACTCCACCCACAATATTAATAGTTCTAGATTGGGACCCAGGCAACTGTACTTTTTGTAAGTAGCCCAAGGTAATTCTTATTTGCATTCAGAATGGAGATGCTCTAATATACAAACTACAGATATAAAGAGTGCTCTGTCTTTCCCAGGAGTAGCACCTGTGCTAAACATACAGACCATAGCCACATCTTCTCCTGATCCATTTTATTTTCCATTTTTGCTTAAGAGTTTGTAGCTTGGTGTTTCCATTGAAAACATATAGGCATTTGGTTGGCTGGGCTACCATTTTTACTCTTGCTTGGAACCCCACAAATATTAGGAATGATCCCAAACCTCAGTCATGTTTCATAGGAAACTGCATATCTCCTTGTACCTCAGAAAATCCATTTGCAGTTAAAACCATTTTCAGAAGGAAGGATCTGGGGGTGGTTCTGGAGATCGAATGCCAGGTGATTTGAGCCCAGATCTGGGCCTTACCATCCTCAACCAAGGCCTTCTCTGAGATTACTTCCCCTGGGCCTCTTGGAATGACAAGCTCCTGGGAAACCTCCAGCATCATCAGCCACTTGCAAAGAAGAGAAACTGAGATGCATGAAGACCACAGGTCTCAGCCAATCTAGGCACAACAGACAGCCTACACCACACCATGTGTCCTGCCCCCTGGCCATCCATCTCTAGTTAGGACCTCGGGCTCCCCCAAAATAGTCCTCTCCATCCCCCTTGGGGTACACCATTTTTCTGATCCTTAAGTTTCTGTGTGTGAATGGTCCTGCCGCTTTCCCAAGGTGTACAAAGATGGAGATGTGTTCCTGGGTCAATTTTTGTAGCTTTAACCAAGAACGTCCCCGTGCAGAGGCAGACACCGGCCTCATGAGGGATCCTAGTCCTGAGTGCACAGTCATCATGGATCCCCTGGCCATGGAGTCCCTGAATCCTGAATGTTCAAAGGGATCATTTCAGTCCTAACTGGAGCACTAAGGCTGCACATCTGATGTGTGAGGACCCTGACCCACAGAAGGGCTGAATTTGGGGGCAGAAACTGTTCTTTTTACATGGCCCCACTACTCTTTCATCTTGCTATCCTCTCCCACCCTCAACAGTCCTAATTGCCCTTCCCACACTTTTAGGTTGGTATTCAGTGCAGGGGTGCCAATTGTACTCTCCTCATCCACTGATGGTTCTACTCCTGAGATAATAGAAAGCATTATTAGAGAGGAAAAGGACTGGCAAGACTTGGGGAAGCAAGTCGCATACCCTCCCACCCCCTGGCATCCCCTCACCCACAACTCTCCAGTGCCCCCACCCAAAAGAACTTGTGTATTTAACTAATTGTATATCATATTGTCATCCAATCAGAGTGTTTTCAAACCCTGGATATTTTAATATGTTAATTTCACTTGGGGTTTTATTTTTTTAATAAATTTTCTCTTTCTGAAAATAAGCATACATTTAATTTTGAAAATATTCAATTTTCAAGATTTCTTGAGCAACTTTACATTTTTTTTAAGTTCAGGTTTCACAGAGTAAAAAGAAAACCATCTGATGGCAACTAAATCTGGGGGACGGGGGGAACAAAACAGATATCTCATTCAAATATAAACAGAAGGCAATTGAAACCATATTTCACAGATAATAGATACCATAAATCCTTGTCTGATCCATTCACAAATAATTTTTCAGTTAAAAAAGAGCTGATTTTTATACATAAAATCCCAAATTCCTATTTTATCTTTATAATTTACATAGATTGATGGAGGTTGATGGCCTGATAATGCCAGTGGAATTTCCCTTAATTTTTGTGCACTGTCATTTCTAGTGCTGACATTGAGAGAAACCAGGAAAAGTGTTTTTGCTCTGGAGCAGATAGTAAGAGAAGCTTTTCTCTCTATTTTTTTTCCATTACATTTCCCCTTTGCCCTACCTTGGTCAATGAATAGGGAGTTATCTTTAGATTATCTTAACTCGAAGTTTTAGAGCTTAGTTGTAGTTTAGGTGGTTAACTAGTCTGCCTTCCAAAGCAATTCAAATCTGAGGTCCAGTTTATATTCACAAAATGCTGGACTGTGACATAGTCTTTTTAATGAGCAAAATGGATCTCACCACTGTCTATCGACCTGTGTTGATTTATAGCAATCATGACAATGACTGAAATGATCAAATTTCCTAAACCAGCTTATATATAAACAAAGCCTAAATCATTGTCATCTTCAGCATTCTCTCTCTTCAGCATTCTCTCTCTCTCTCTCTCTCTCTCTCTCTCTCTCTCTCTCTCTCATGCACTTGCTCTCTCCCTCTCTCATAATTTACTTGCTCAATTTTATCACAAATTGGCTTAAGAGAAAAATTTACTGGGTTGATACATTTCTTCTATGGAAGGAGCCAGTGTTTGGCAAACTTAATTAGTGTATAGGAACCAAGTCTGAAAGCTAAGCCAGTTAAGCTATAGCCATTGAGTTCTGGAATCAGGGTAATCCCTCTTAGGTATTTAAGCACTTCAATTTCATGAGCAGGGTTTAAAGGCAACGTGGGCTGTAGATTTCCATTTAGTCACTCTGCGGTGAGCTTGATCACTTTAATGTGGCTGACTAAGGGTCACTCAGAGTGAGTAATGCGATGTCTTCCAACAACAAAAGCTTAAATATACATCCAACCACAAAGTTTCCCCAGACCTCAAGGGCCAGTTTTCTCCCCTTTGTGGCCATGTTGGCTCTTGAGTTATTGTTATAAAGTGTCTATTTTAAACAGTAAATAAGTGATAACGCTAAACAGCTGCAGGGCACAGTCTAGAAAAATGATGGATGGAGCAGCCGTCAGCTCTGCTTTCTATCCCTGTGCCGGTCTGAAATCCAAAGTGCCTGTTTAAATGGGGCACATTAGCAGTTTTACAGTGACTAATAGGATCCTCACACAGTAATTCAGAACCCGTGCATGTCTCTACGGGGGAGAGATCAGATTTCAACAGACAAACACGGTGAGGAAGGTGGTGATAGCCTGGGCATTCTTCTACACAGCAAAGCTCTCATGTTTGAAACTTTTAAATGCATAACTAAATAAAAGCTCAACTTCATCCCCATTCAAACCTGAGGCCCAAAGTCTACTAATAAGATATCCTCCAAGGAAGCACCAGATTTTAGATCTCTCAACCAGAATGAACATGAGCTATCTTTACACTATTGAAAATTACAAAAGAAAAAAAAGAGCTATTAAAGTGACATGTGAATCACAGATTCATTCTCATTACTGGGGACATAACCCCAAAATGTGTTTAAGGTCTTAGAGAGCCTACCGTAGGGTAGGAACTACACTAGATCTATCCTAACAAAGGTGAAGTAAAACTTGACAAAGTCAAACTGGCGTGCCAGTAAATTAAGAGCCCCGACGTTATTCAAACTGGCCAACCCAAAACTGTTTTCCCAGCCCTGGCTTGCCTTTCCCACAGAAACCCCAATAAAGATTATAGCTGAAGATCTCCCCTTGCTCCTGCTTCTGCCTCCAGACCAAATCCCCATGCTTCCCCTGTGGCCCTGCATGGCACGCCTCCTTCTCTCGGGAAATGTAAGTAATAAAAACCTTCCAATGCCATCAGCTTCTCTATGTCATCACTCAGTCGGATTTATAATTAGGACCCAAGCACAAAACAGGGCTGTGCCTCTACTCTGGGAGCTCCAATCAGACCTCTGTTCACCAGGTCTACTGTTTTGCAGTTCTACAAATAAAATTATATTTTAATGGGCTGCCCATCCATTTCTATTCTACTGTCCCGTGATCAATTGACCTTCACCAGAGATTCCTGGGGATCAGAAAGTTCTGGTTCTGATACCAGCTCTGTTGTCTAGTGTGGTACCTGCATAACCACCTTCTGGTTTCCACATTCAAAATAGAGAACACATTTCAACTTCAACATCATGCACTAACTCCTCAGCCTACGGAGAATAAATACTATAGGACTTCACAAAAGTGATGATGCGTCTTTTACTGGTATATTTATCAATGGTACATACTCAGTATATGCACATTAAACATGGTAAATCCATTCCACCATTCTCACATTCAAAGAGTTGAGATTTCTTCCTCTATGTAATACCAAGGGAAGGCTGGCACCTCCACTCCATCTAGCACTAAAACAAGCAACCAGTTGGAACCACTCCCCACCATTTGATTAGCACATCTAATCCAGAATGCTTATAAAGAATATTTAATATTATATTCTTTCTACCTTTATCTAGATACACGAGAATTCACTCTTACACCAGTTTTTAGACTAAGAAGGTCTATAACTTGGAAGTCTTCCAGTGATCTTCCCAGGTGTTACTTGATTCGCAACTGTTTCACAATTATTGGCCAATACAGTTGGCCAACAGGTGCATGAAAAGATGTTCAACATTACCAATCATCAGGGAAATGCAAATCGAACCCCAATGAGATATCACATGTTAGAATGGCTATTATCGCCGAAACTGGTTTGGCTCAGTGGATAGAGCGTCGGCCTGCGGACTGAAAGGTCCCAGGTTCGATTCCAGTCAAGGGCATGTACCTGGGTTGCGGGCACTTCCCCAGTGGGGGATGTGCAGGAGGCAGCTGATCGATGTTTCTCTCTCATCGATGTTTCTGGCTCTCTATCCCTCTCCCTTCCTCTCTGTAAAAAAATCAATTAAAAAAAATATATATATATATATATATATATATATATATATATATATATATATATGAATGGCTATTATCTAAAATACAAGAAATAACAAGTGCTGGGGAGGATGTGGAGAAAAGGAAGCCCTTATGCACTGTACGTGGGAATGTAAATTGTGCAGCCACCTTAGAAAGCAATATGCAGGTTCTTCAAAAAAACTAAAATTGAAACTCCCACATGATCTGGCAATTTAACTTCTGAGTATTTAATCTGAAGAAAACAAAAACACACCCTAGCCAGTTTGGCTCAGTGGATAGAGTGACAGCCTGTGGACTGAAGGGTCCCGGGTTCAATTCTGGTCAAGGGCACATGCCTGGGTTGCGGGCTCAATCCCCAGTTGGGGGCATGCAAGAGGCAGCCAATCAATGATTCTCTCGCATCTTTGATGTTTCTATTTCTCTCTCCCTCTCCCTTCCTCTTTGAATTGATAAAAATAGAAAGAAAGAAAGAAAGAAAGAAAGAAAGAAAGAAAGAAAGAAAGAAAGAAAGAAAGAAAACAAAACACTAACTCAAAAATATATCTGCACTCCCGTGTTAATTGCAGCACTATTTACTAGCAAAGACATGGAAACAACTTAAGTGTCCATTGGTGGATAAATAAAATATGGTATATATGTACAATGAAATGTTATTGAGCCATACAAGAGGATGAAATCTTGCCGTTTGTAACAACTTGTATGAACCTCGAGAGCATTATAATAAGTGAAATAAGTAAGACAGAGTAAAACAAATTCCATATTATCTCTCTTATATGTGGAATCTAAAACAAACAAGAAAAAGAAGAACAACCAAGCTCAGATATATAGATAACAGATTGGTGATTGCCAGAGGCAGCAGTTGGGTAGGTGAGTGAGAAATGGGTGAAGAGGGTCAAAAAGGTAAAAAGAACAAAAAAGATGGTTTATTCCCTATTTCAAAGTAAAAATGTATTTATTTGCATATGTGTCTACATTTCTATATGCACACATATTCTTGATCTTAAAAAAAATAACACCACAACTTAGTTGGATTTTCACAATCTTCATCCCCAACCAAAGCATACACACACACACACACACACACACACACACACACACCAGACTTCCGTATTTTCTTGAAAATCAGTTGCTTGCAATCATTCCTAGTGCCATTTAGGTATCATTCAGGTTGTTGTCATAGGAAAACAACAAACAGTATTAACTCTAACTGATACAGGTACAAAAAATTATTAAGGTATCACATGCCTCATAGAAATCTTTGGAAGGCTGGAGAATGAGGTTTAGGGATTCGCTTTCAGGAACAATGTCTGAAATCACGGTGCAGACCTGGTGAGGATGCCCCTGGCCATGACTGCCAGGCATTAGGTGCTACATCGTGCTCCACAGAGACCTCCAATCTGGTTCATGCGCACTACCCTGAACACTGGAGCTTTCGCCGCTCCAGGACCTCTTCCTGAAACCCTCGCTTTCCTCACAACCCTTGCCAGTTTCTAGAGTAGAAAGTAGGACTAACCTCTCCCCCAGGCATGTAAAAGAATTCCCAAAATCATAGCGAAGGAGTTCAGACACTGGGTCCCCCCAAAAGCAAGACACCTGCCCACTGCAGGACGTTTTCCTATGCATGTAATAAGTGCCAAATAAAAGCTCATAAAAGAAGTCCACACATACCCATTGAAGTCAGAAAATACACTAACTTTCTTTCTATTCTACTTTTGGAAAGCCACATACATTTGTCCTTCTGTGCAATTTGTTTGTTCCTGCATAGAAGCTTGATTTTTTAAATATGATTTTATAATTCACAGAAGGTTACAGTTTTAAGGGACTTGAGAGATTAGCAAAGCCTGCCTCCCATTCAATGTGGTCTTCTAAAGAATTGCTGATAGATGATTAACGGATCGATCAAACTAGCTAATTTGACAAGAACATTATCTGTTGAACCAAAGCAACCTATATTTTTCTGTTTCTTGGTTCTTTCTTATACTGAGTTGAAATTTAATTTGCTATAATTTCCACCTGTATGCCAACTGTGCTCTTTAGAGTAACAGAGAACACGTTTACTTCCCCTTTTCCAAATCATCATTTCCAATATGGGAAGACAGCTTTGACTCCACCCCACCACCCCCTCAATACCAGGCTTAACATCTTTATTTCCCTCCAACCCTCCTCATGTGACAAGATTCCAAATTTCCATCTTTGTTGGTTGTGCTGTGTGAAATCCCATCAGACTGTCAATATCCCATAAACTGGTCCAACCTTATTTTGGAGACTACAGGAGGTCCTCGGGTTACTGGAGATCCGTTCCTATGGCAAGACGTAACGCAATTTTCACCGTAAGTAGGAACCCACCTACGTAAGCACCCACGTCACTCACATGGAGCACACACACAGCAGTAATGAAGTGAAACAGTAAAAAAAAATCTAAAAGATAACAATTCCTGACCTTTACTTGTGGTAAATAAATAATAAAAAACATAAAGCACATATGTACATACGTCAAAGTGACGGAACCTATATATATAGGAGATGGCAACATAACCACGAAACGACATACCCCGAGGACTGTCTGTAATACTAAAATCTATTTTTGATATATTCATCCCCCTTTTTACAGGACTCTAGTCAGTCCTGAACTCTTATGACACTAAAAGCACTGGATTGTATGTGCTATGTTTTAAGATGAAACAAAACCTCTTAACTTTCCTGGACGTTCCTTTGCCTCCCCAGGTGCTTTGTGTTGCGTTGTTTATTTTGCGTCTTACCACATGCTCCAGGAACAGTGGCTTCCTGAGGAAATCGAATCCCATATTTCTTTTCCTAAGGTAACCTCATAGCTTGAGAGCTAAATTAGAAGGCTCACGGGGAACATCTGCAATGGCTTCTTGGTCAACATCTGCAATGTGTAGGCATTTAATACACCCAAGGAAGTGAATGGAGAAAGAAAACAATAGAGTTTTGTGACTGAAACGCTCTAAGAGAAAATATCTTTGGTTTGTTTTTCTTTTGTGGTGCTTTTATTGTGCTTTGTTTTGTTTTTAGTGATTCTTGGTTTGCAAAGTTAGAGAAACATGATGAAATGTTAATATCTGTGAATGCTGAAGTGGGGGGAGGGGGGGAAATAAGAGTAGTAACTGGAAGAGAAGAAGATAAACTTGTTATTATAGCAAAGTCTTGATAATTTTATAATTGACTTCAACAAACCTACACTTAGAAAGATTGAATTCCACTTGAAGATAAATATATCAGAAATGAACAAATCTCTTCCAGGTTTCAGAAGTGAATTGGTAACTTAAATAGGACATTGAAATTCTAACTCTAATGCTTGTTTAGCTTCTGGGTAAGGAGTCTTTTGTGTTTTATTTATAACTAGAGGCCCGATGCATGAAATGCGTGCAAGAGTAGGCCTTCCTTACCCCGGCTGCTGGCACAGCTTCCCTCCGGCACCCCGGACCGGGACTTCCCTCTAGCCTCTGGCAAGCACCCGGGACCCCAGCTTTCCCTCGCAGCCCCGGCTTCACCGGGAAGGTCATCCAGAAGGACGTCTGGAAGGATGTCCAGTCTAATTAGCATATTATGCTTTTATTATTATAGATTATAGATGGTTGATGTTGATTAAAAACTTATTTACGCTCTAACAGGTTTGGCTCAGTGGATAGAGCATCAGCCTGAGGACTGAAGGGTCCCAGGTTTGATTCTGGTCAAGGGCATGTGCCTTGGTTGTGGGCACATCCTCAGTAGGGGGTGTGCAAGAGGCAGCTGATCCATGTTTCTCTCTCATTGATGTTTCTAACTCTCAATCCCTCTCCCTTCCTCTCTGTGAAAAATCAATACAATATATTTTTAAAAAAAATTATTTACAATGACTCAAAACCAGTTCCTAAAATTTTGTGGGTAAATATGCAAAACTTTACTTCCGTTTCTCAAATATATAGCAAATACATAGTACTAACCATGTGCCAGATATTGTTCTAAATATATAATATTTATAGACAATATATTTACATATAAATATTTTATATATAATATATGTGTACACATATACATATGTATAATTAATACATCTATAAACTCATTTAACCTGAAACACAGAAAGTACAGTAACTTGCCCAAAGTCTCAGAGCTAGTGACTGACTGGTGGAGCTGGAATTTGAACCTCAGGTGGCTGACCCTTGAGTCCATGTTCTGAACTGAAAGGAGTTTTTAGGGGTGAAATAGGCAGGTTTAGAAAATTTTAGAAAAGCAAGGGGTCCATGGAAAAAAGCATAGGGCTACAGAGCTGCAAAGGGTACATTTCCATAGAATAAGGGGACTGGGAGCTGCAGAAGGGTGAACATTTACAGATTAAATGGAAGGAAGCCCCTCATTCAAAGAGAGAAGAAGAAAGCCCAGAGGGAATAGGGAAACAAAAAGGGAAAAGGGGAGGAGGGGAGGAGGGGAGGAGGGGAGGAGGGGAGGAGAGCCTCCCACATGACCTCTGGAGTTACTATAGTAACCAAATCAGGAGGGGATAGTGACCAATCAGAGGGGATATCAAGGCACAAAGAAATGCAGCCTTTATAAACCGCAGGAAAAAGGGACTCAGGGGGACTCTTTCCCCCTCCCTCACGTGGGAGTCTGTGCTTGTTTCTCAGTAAATTTCCACCTTTGCTATACCACCTTTCGTCCGTGGTTTCTTTCTTCGACTCTACTGGACAAGAGCCCGGGAGACCATCCTGCCCAGGGAAACACTGCATGTTTCCGGTCCACATTTCCCGTACAGAACCATTACACTCTGTCTCTCAGGCAGTGGAACAAATCTCAATATATTCACTCAGTTGTAAAGAAAAATGGCAGGCTGTCCAACTTTTCAGTCCCTGAGAAGATGGCCTTGCAGTGTGCCCTTCTTAACAAATAAAAGGAAGATCTCATAAGGTGGGAATTCTACAATGCTGAGTGGAAGGTGTGTGCCAGTTTCCTTTGCCCCGGGAGTGTTGGGGAGAGCCATGTAAAGCTGCACCTGACGCTACGTCAGGCTCCTCCGGGCTGAGGACCCGTCTTTACAGTTTTCAGGTTGCCCGTTAATGACTTCCATTTTTCCAGACTTGAGACCTATGTCACTCCGGAGCATCTCACCTAGCCATAACTCTTTATAGTAGCCATCTCAAGCTGTAAGTTAAATAACAAGTTCTCAAGCCATATAACTAACTTAAGATGTCTTTCAGGGGTAAAGCCACATATATGTGCCCTGATGTGTCCCGATGGCCAGACAAAACGGGCACCATATTGACACCATAAAATATATTTTCTCTTCCTGCCTGTAGTGCAATATATGCCCCAGTTCCAGTGTGAGAGCCCAGATGGCAATGCGCTCTCCTTGTCGTCATAAATACCAAACAGAGCCTTGGGAAAAAGAGCACTAGGTGTCAAATTTAATTTGAAATAAATAATAAAAATTTTAAGGGTTACTTAAGGGCTTTTCTTTGTCCACAGGGACTATTTGATGTTAAGACACAGAGGAAGACTAGGTAAGCTTCAGGTTTAAACCAACCGATATCTTGCATCAGCATCCTTGTTGGAACACAGAAGATGGACAGATGGACAGGAGGGACACCAGCACCCAGTGTGCATGGCCAGCATTGCAGGGTGTGTCACCAGCCTGTCCACCTGCTAGTGAAGAATGCAGGCCACATCTCTGCTGCTGGTCTCTTACCTCACTAGCCTACCCCGGTCCCATTGCTCCTCTCTGCTCCATCCCCGACTTCCACTTTTGATAGTGGGAGAAACTAAAAGTCTAACCTTTCTCAGGCTCAGGATTTTGTAAGCAATTGCTTGATACTTGAACTTGACCTTTTCTTTCTCCACTGTATTTTCATTTAGTTTGAAAGCTCTTTCCTGGAAATCTTTGCTCCAATACCTGATCAATTTATACATAATAATACCATCAATTTTTACAAATTATTGTTCCATATTTCCGGTTGATGGTATCAACTTAACACATTTACTCTATTATACCCCATTCAGTAAATATCAGAATAGCTGACAATTTTAAACAGTTAAGCAGTGTTAAATCTACAGTGTGTTCCCATTAAAGTATTAGGAGTGGTTGGCATCATGTAACAATCTAATTAAAAACAAGGTATATAACTATAGATACTGAAAAGAAAAAAAATTTAAGTCATTCTCTGAAATTTTCAATTACATTTCTGGCATTAGATGAGAAACTTAATTAACTTTTGCCTTCAAGAAGTTTAATTTTTGTCAGCCTCTGGTGAGTTCAGAAGTGCTTGGGGGAAGAGACTGATACAGTATTTCCAGAATAAATAAAGGAAGAAATCTCTCTTGAAAATTCTAAAGGGAATTGGGAGAGAAGGTAATGCCTTTGCAGGAAAAGAAAGGCAGCAGAGAAGATAAAATAAGATGGTCCTGAGTTCGTTAAAGTGGTGGAGGACCCCAGGGTGGCCAACCACATCTGGCTTCCTTGCAAGCTCTGAGAGGCAATGAAGGGGAGGGGTACACCTAAGAATTCCAAGACTTAGGCAAGAGGTGTCCTGTCCCCAAGCATACCTTAGAATCAGCAGAGCCCCTGGAAGTCAGACCACTTGTGTAGACTTGGCCACTGAACATCAGTTTCATATAAGACCTAGCCTTTCTCAATAGGGATTTTTGCATGATTCTGGAAGAGGGTGGGGAAAAAAGTTTTAACAACCCCTGAAGTTAAATTTGGATTAGCACTGTGGAATGAGGGCTTGGAGTCAGATGTGATTTGATTTCAGATAAGTAAATTTCATGACAGGTATATCATGCATACCTGCCTTTGCAGACTAAGGTTCATACCCACTGTACTTCATCTCTTTTCTATTCTTCACTTTGTACAACTAAATAATTAATTGCCTTGATAGCCTATTAGTGTGTCTTTCTTTAATTGTTAAACATGTGTTAATAATTCAAAAATCTACTGGTGACCTTCCAACACTCTTGTGATTTTTGCAGGTCTCAGAGCTGTTTGAACAGGGTCTGTCACTCCTGAATCCACGGCCAGCTAAAAGCTTTCTGGTTTTGTCCTCTCTCTAGAAGGCATCCTGCTTGCCAATAAGGTCTTGGGGTTAAACAGAAGACAGAGTTCAAGGATTTTGAAGCTCTGATTCAATTATAGTAAATAAGTGTAAGAGAATCAGATATGTCATTGCTGAGTGCATTCACCCAGACCTTAGGGACATCTCTCTTTTTTCTCTTTTTAGCTGGAGAAGTCTATCTTCAGTGAAATCTCACTCCTGGGATTAGGGGTTACACTGAACCCCACTAAACCTTTTTTTAAAATATACCTTTATTGATTTTAGAGAGGAAGGGAGAGGGAGAGGGAGAGAGAAATAGAAACATCAATGATGAGCGAGAATCATTGATCAGCTTCCCCCTGCACACCTCACACTGGGGATAGATCCTGCAACCTGGGCATATGCCCTTGACCAGAATCGAACCTGGAACCCTTCAATCCACGGGTTGACGCTCTACCCAACTGAGCCAAATGACCCAGGGCCCCACTAAACCTTTTTACTCAATTCAATCCCCATTCCAAGCAGAAATAGGTGAGAATGAATGAGGAATGTGGCTACCTATAAGCTTCCCATGGATTAGCCCTCTGTTTCCTATACCTGTCTTCTCCCACCCATGCTCTGTTCTGCTAGTGTGGTAGAGTGGCAGTTGAGCTTGGAAGTTGAACAGTCCTTCCTTTTGCTACAAATTCTTAATAGATTTCCAAACACAGGGTTGTCTGGAGTGAGTCTACCCACTTCAGTAGAGATTCTTCAGATTTAAGTCTTTCTGTGTACTGAGTCTTTGTCATACGCATAGATTATACAGTTTTAAAATGTAAATGTGCCTTAAAAGTTAATAAAACAAAACTCTACCTTACAAATAAAGAAATTAAGGACACGAATCTTGTCCATGACCAATTAAGATGGTTAAGCAGAAAATTGGGGCATGGATCCATGTCCCAACTGGTGCCATCTCCATAACACTGTCTCTTCAAATAGTCAAAAATAATTCTACTTTTTTCTACCCTGTTCTCTGATTCTCAGAGATTTGCTTTTTTTGCCTGCATCTAATTTTTTCCGCGGCATTTTGGGAGCCCTCCAGGAACTGTGCATCAGCAGGAAGATTATTTTAAGCTGAAAAATCTCAGTATTCTGCAAGATCTGAATACCATTAATTTCCATATGTTCTGAGAGCTATTACATGTTTTTCATGTGTTTTTATCCTTGGTATTCCCTTCTTGTGTTCTCTGCTGACTGGGACAGTTTCACCTATGCAGGTAAATGTTCTGTTGCTTTAGTGCTCTTTTGTTCTTAAATGATATTTGACATTTGACATCTGGGTTCTATGTCTGCTGTATAAATGGCTCTGAGCAAGAGTCAATTTGCTGCTTTCATAAACTATTTGTCAGCCTTTGAAGCTGGGACATACAGTATTACTCACTTGTGATGTCATTGCTCTCGGCAGAGTTTTAGAAATTAAATATCCTAAATATTCATGAGGAAGAACATTTCTGTCAAATACTAAAGATAACCAAAATTAGTTGTGTCACTGGCTGCTGAAATGAAATGATACCTAATTCTGAGGGTCTCTCCAAAAGCATGGTTCTCATCTGCTGAGTGGTTCGAGTACCAGCATTCAGCATTAACACACATCACATGTGATCTCTTGGGTAACAGAGTACCATGCTCCTAACAGGATGCCAGAGCTGTTAAGCAGGCCTGATATTTTCCCGAGAAATAATCAGAGACTTTAGGGACAGATGTACACACCAGAGAGGCAACCAATTCTTATCTCAAGGACCTCTGAGGGTGAATGGAGAGAGGCAATTTCAAGAATCTCTAACTGAAATCAGTACTTCAAAGACATATCTGAACTCCCATGTTCATTGTAGCATTATTCACAGTACCTAAGACATGGAAACAACCTCAGTGTTTGTCAATCGATTAATGGCTACAGAAAATGTAGCATATATCAAAGGAATATTATTCAACTATAAAAAGAAAGAAATCTTCCCATTTGTGACAACATGGAGGGACTTGAGGGTATTAGGCTGAGCAAAAAAAAAAAAAAAAAGTAAAACAAACAAAAAAGACAATACTGTATGAGCTCATTTATACACGGAATCTAAAAATGCCAAAATCGAAAATGTCAAACCAGGGAGAAACTAAGATGGCGGCATAGATAAACACTGGAAATTGCTGCCTCCCAAAACAACTTCAAAAATACAACGAAAAGACAAAACGGACATCATCCAGAACCACAGGAAGGCTGGCTGAGTGTAAATTCTACAACTAGAAGAAAAGAGAAAAGCACACTGAGACTCAGAGGAGCTGTGGAAGTAAAGTGAAAAGGTACAGAGGGTCGAGCACGCGCGCGGAAAGAGGCTGATACCTGAGGACGCGGCTGTCTTTTTGAATCAGGAGGGAGTCACAAGCTCCCGACTGCTCTGAACTCCAGTTCTGGGAAGTCTCTGGGGACCCAGGATTCCTACGGGGAGAAACTGGACTGTCTGGCAGCAGGCAGAACTCTGAACTTGAGGGCGGCATTCCCTCAGAGGTGCTTGCAGCAATTATCGGGACACTGAGATGTGCAGCCCCTTAGGGCAGGGCTGAGGACCAGCCATAGCTGCTTGCTCCGCCCTTTGATTCCCTGAGACCCCGCCCCACCCAGGCTGTGGCAGAGGCTTTTGCATATGAATGTCCTGGCCCTTTGCAATCTGAAAATTACCTGACAAATTGCAACTGGGCCAGACAGACCCAGAACTTCCAAGAGAAGGCCCAAGGCCCCACAGCAGCTTGCATTGCTTCGCAGCTGGGCCTCATCAGGGCACCTCCAAACTCCAAAAAAGGAAGGGGAATCTGCAGTTCTCTTCGTAGCTCCTGCTGTGTAACCTCAGGCAGAGGCTAAATTAGCACCTCCTTAGATCCAAGAGCCAGTGTACCCAGTGGTCAGAGTGGGACCATCCAGATTACAACTCCTCAGATCCATAAGGGACACACTCAGGGGGCAGACTCAGTGAGCACCAAAGCCCCACTGAAGCAAGTCTTGCCCCAGAAGGGTGTCTTCAGCACAGAAGTTCTCCCACTGCAGACACAGCTGATTCTCACTGCCAATTGGCCTGGAGGTCAATTCCTCCCAGTGATCCTACAACAATCAAGGCATAACTACAACAAGACTGTGCACAAAGCCCACAAGGGGGTGCACCAAGAGTGTCCACCTCAGGTAATTGGGGAGGCTGAGCCACTGAGCCCTACAGGACACCTAGCACACAAAACCACTCTACCAACACAGGGAAGCATAAAAAATGCGGAGACAAAGAAACAGATCACAAATGACAGAAATGGAGGAAAGCAAACGACTGGATATAGAGTTCAAAACCATGTTTATAAGGTTTTTCAAGAATTTTATGGAAACCGCCAATAAATTTAGTGAGACCCTGGAGGATATGAAAAAAAAAACAGTTAAAAATTAAGCATACACTGACTGAAATAAAGAATAATATACAGAGATCCAACAGCAGACAAGAGGATCCCAAGAATCAAGTCAAAGATTTGAAATATGAAGAAACAAAAAAGACCCAACCGAAAAAGAAAAAAGATTCCAAAAATATGAAGATAGTGTAAGGAGCCTCTGGGACAACTTCAAGCGTACCAACATCAGAATTATAGGGGTGCCAGAAGAAGAGAGAGGGCAAGATATTGAAAACCTATTTGAAGAAATAATGACAGAAAACTTCCCCTACCTGGTCAAAGAAATAGACTTACAAGTCCAGGAAGCACGGAGAACCCCAAACAAAAGGAACCCAAAGAGACCACACCAAGACACATCATAATTAAAATGCCAAGAGCAAAAGACAAAGAGAGACTCTTAAAAGCAGCAAGAGAAAGACAGTCAGTTACCTACAAGGGAGTACCCATCCGACTGTCAGCTGATTTCTCAACAGAAACCATGCAGGCCAGAAGAGAGTGGCAAGAAATATTCAAAGTGATGAATAGCAAGAACCTACAACCAAGATTACTTTATCCAGCAAAGCTATTATTCAGAATAGAAGGTCAGATAAAGAGCTTCACAGATAAGAAAAAGCTAAAGGAGTTCATTACCACCAAACCAGCATTATATGAAATGCTGAAAGATATTCTTTAAGAAGAGGAAAAAGAAAAAGGAACTCTTACCATTTGCCACAGCATGGATGGAACTGGAGAGCGGATAAATACCACATGATCTCACTCATTTGTGGAATATAATGAACAACATAAACTGATGAACAAGGACTGATCCAGAGACGGAGAGGCATTGATTGGACTGTGGGGCCTTGGAGGGAAGGTAGGGGAAGGTGGGGTTAAGGGGGATAGATCAACCAAAGGACTTATATGCAAGCTTATAGGCCTAACCAATGGACACGGACAACGGGGGGGTGAGGGCATGAGCGGGGGGGGGGGTTGGGGGGGTAGGGGGCAACGTGGGGATAAGGACACATATGTAATATCTTAATCAATAAAAAATATATTTAAAAAAATAAATTAAAATAAAATAAAATAAAAATAAAAATGCCAAACTCATAGAATGGTCAGGGGCTGGAGGATGGGAGAAATGGGGAGATTTCAGTCAAAGGATACAAATTTCCAGTTATAAGACAAATAAATTCAGCATAATAACTATAGGTAATAATACTGTATTGAAAGTTGATAAGAGAGTAGATCTTAAATATTCTCACCACCAAAAGAAAGGCTACTTATGTGAGGAATGTAGATGTTAACTAACTTCATTGTGGTAACCAATTTGCAAAATACATGTATCAATACATCATATTGTACACCTTAAACTTACACAATGTTATATGTCAATTATATCTCAATAAATCTGAGGGAAAAAATAAAAAGCAAAGGAACACTTTCTTCATGGGGAAAAAAATCTTAATGAAGGCTGTACCGTGTAACCAAGTAACCACATGACCATGGCAAGATATCCTTGCAGGAAGAGCACATGGTGAAGCCTTTAAGAGCCTGAGATGCAAACCCCTTTGGTACAAGATAAAGTGGGCCAGTGGTCACGTTTCCTGCCAAAAGCTCATGTCCATGTTTCTGGCCTAGATAAGATACAGCTCAGATGAAGTTAAGATGAAAAAGTGTCCTGATTTTCCTACATGAACCAACAAACTTCTTTTCAAAAGTGTTCAATAGTTGTTCCTTGACTGAATACAAGAATTTGTGTAATAAATATCAATTAAGAGTTCGTGGTATTGCATTAGCCTATTTGGCTCAATGGATAGAGCATCAGCCTGAGGACCAAAGGGTTCAGGTTTGATTCCGGTCAAATCATGTACCTCGGCTGCCAGCTCCTCCCTGGCCCAGGCCCTGGTCGAGGCTCATGCAGGAGGCAATCCATCGATGTTTCTCTCACACCAATATTTCTCTCTGTCTTTTCCTCTCTCTTCCACTCTCTCTCAAAATCAATGGAAAATATCCTCATGAAGATTTTTTTTAAAAGTTAGTAGTCTATAGAGAAACTCACCTGCTAGTAAATTAATATATATTCTTTTCTCATTGGGTAATGAAAGTGTAGTCCCTCACTACATTTTAAATTTGGATTGCCTAGGAGCCTACTACTAAAACTAGTGCTGAACTGTAATAGCTATTATTAGCCTAGGTTTTTCATTTCATATGATAAGTTTTCATTTTTTATCCCTGTTATATGAGTCTATTACTTACCTTTCTTTTATTGTATGCCATCACAAAGCTGCCTTAGAAACAAGTACAGTCTAAATAATAAATACATTTAAAAAATAATAGTGACAATCTAGGCAGGCCTATTGACCCTAACTTACTTTGGTTGTTTATGTTCCACACACTTTGGTCCATGAAATAAGTCAACCTAACAGGGGCCACAGTGGGGTGATTGCTGCAGGAGTCCCACCCAGCCAGCAAGGGAAATGAGTGAAAAGAAGAGAGAGCGAGACACAGATTTCCACCCAAGCCAATGTGGCTGTCGAAGCAGACATGGAACAGCCAGGTTGGACATGAGCTACTTCATCACCAGAGAAGAACTTCACATTCACCGACGTTAGAAACATCTGAAGAGCTGAAATCGCGAGAGTCTGGGTGTATCATGCTGCCCACAACGTGGAATGCATCCAACAGAGTGATGTTCACAGATACAACAGGGAAAGACAAGGTGTTGGCAGCCACTTCAGCTGTTCTTATCACAGACATGATTTCTGCTTGGAATAATCTGAAATTTTCAGAGTCCTGATTTCTTCTTTCCTTTTTTCCTTTTTAGCTTCTTTTTTTTCTTCTTCTACTTTCCTTTTACCCCTTTTAGGGACAAAATCAAATATCAGTGAGAATAAGCTGTGGGTGGTCCATCTGAGAGCATAGCAATTGTGCAGGATTCCAGACAGACTGGCTGGTGTATTATCCCAGCATCAGGCACAATGTCAGCGCTCAATAAGGGTGTGTGGAACTGAACTGAGTCTTTTCCAAGAGGCCACAGAGATTATTGAACCCAAGTAGCAAGGAAATCCACAAAACAACTGACAACATACCCATTCATTTGAGAACATCAACCAAATTGGGGGGAGGGGGGAGGAATTACGAATAAACCTTCCATATCTAGGCCATCCAGATGTCAGTGCTCCATACATATTCACTCATAAAGATAATCTTCGATTGGAAGAGTAAAATTCAAATAGAGCATTAAACTCAGTCAACAGAGATCTCTTTTTTTTTTAAGCATTAGATCAAATGCATTATCTCATCTGGATTCAGATTTGTGTATATTTCAGTTGAACAATACAAAGTGCCACAGGGAAAACAATTGCATCCCTCTGGCTCAAAGTATAAAATACAATGAGAGTCATTATTAACCTGGGTAAGGTGTTTATGTCTCTTGAAAGACACCCTTTGAATGGTTTTCTCAGCCTTTAAACAAGTTAGCTCTGGTCTCCCCACCCCCACCCTTTGCTCTGTACAGTCAGGGACACAGATGGCATTACTTTTTAAGAAGAGAGCTGCCTCCAGTATTAGTCTCCCAAGCTACAAATGTGATTTAAAACCTCTCAACCAGCACTTTATCCGTGGCAAGATGCATCACCTACCCCCTGAGAAGTCATGAGTGCAGTCTCCCTTTAAGGGCACTTAAAGTGGACTGAAATTGAATAATCTTTGCAATTTACTAAGGCTATTTCCCTCTGGTATAGAATGAAGTTGGAGATGCAGCATGCTCAGAGAATCAGAGCAAGCCAAAGGATCTGAGGTTTGGAGAAGAGCCCACCACCATTTCCACTCCTTATAACCACCCACCTTCAAGCCACCAATGAAAGAAAAGTATCTGTGCCCACGGATCATTTGAATGATTTCTCTGAATGTGACTCATTTAGATAAAACATATGGAAACTCATTTTGGCAAAAATGAACTGGGGGGAAGGGAAAGCAGGAGGAAAGAAAAATAACCCATCGGACTAGATTACATCAAAAGCAAGGTTTTCTCAGGGTGCCTCTGCAACATTACTGCTATCCTCAATGAATTATTCCACATTTATAAAAACAGCTTACGCTCCATATAAAGACTTTAAAAAATGTTGTGCTTCTTTCATTTGGATTCAAAGGAGACAGAAGGAAATCTTTAGGCCTAAAATGTGGTTATGGTTCTAGAATTTGGAGTACTGCATTTTTTCACTGGGCTGACTCTAATCACATTAATAGGGGTCTGCATTCTCCACTTCCTTGGTGTGGCGTAGGTTCACCCTGTGTGACACAAGCTGTGCTCTCCAAGGGCTTTACCAATTGAGCCATTTGAATGGAAAAAAGGTTGTACCAACGTATAAACTAACCATGAGGATAATAACTACTGGCCCAAATGTTGTGGCTGGGCAAAGTCATTCTTATCCCCAACATGACACCTCCAAAATGCATGTGAGAGAGTACTTATTTACACACAGTGCTGTGCAGATTACTGTGTCAATAAAGTTACACAAGTCTGGTCCATCTGTATTTTTAGGAGCATATAGTTTCTGGGGAATACTGGTTCAGTGACAGATCTAAGCATTTTAGTGCACATCAAGGAAGAGGTTTGTGTACATTAGAGGTAGGGTGTGTAGCAAATGCTGCCAGTGCCCCTCCCATGTCCCTTAGAACCTACCTTTGGGCTTTGGATGACCCCAGCCAGCAATTTCCTGCATCTCTGGGTTTGAGAGCTTTTCCAGAGCCACAGGAGACCCCTCTGCCCACTGTGCAGGCCAGGCCGGGAGAACCGGGGCTGCCGTCAGCCCATCAACAAAGGAAACTGGGGGATAAATACCTCAGCTCCCTCCTCTCTCAGGTAAAGTAATTCCAAGGCATGTGCTTTCTCACATTTCCCCACAGGATTAAGTTTCAGTTGCTCAACTTGGCAGCTAGTTCCCTAACTTACCCTTTATCGGCTGCCTTCCCATCCCTATATCACATCTCCCTCCTAGACCAAGAAACTCCTTGCAGTTGAATCTTTTCCCCAGGTCAGTTTCTGGAGGAACCAATTGGGACAGGGTGAGTCCATCCTCTAGTTGTGGTCAGGAACTACATCCATGAGGGTCCGAATCCAGACAGAATACGGAGAGGGAAACTGTCATCTCTTCTGTGACTAAACTTGGGGGACTCGTGGATATGCTGGTGTGGCAGACACTGCAGGTCACCTGCAACTGTCCCTCCCTCCATAGTCATAGAAAACAATTTGGTTTGGCTGCAGCAAGCTCAGAGTAGCTAAGCCCCTCCCTCAGCCGCTGAGGATAGGCCAAGCTCAGTGCAAGTCAACCCTTGACTGTCCACTCCTGTGTGCCAGTCATCTTTAGGGAGGGCTGTTGACTGAGCGCCAGCCCTGAGACATAAGCAGAATCATGCTGAGGAGCTCATTTTTCTTGGAGAAAATTAGAGGCTTCCTTTTGAACCTTCACCTTCCTTCCTGTTTGAGGCACTACTGGGAAATGCTTGGAATTACTATAGTCATCTTATCACCATGAAAGAAAGGTTGTTGAGTTGCTAAACCAACCTTTGAACCTCCTACCTCCAGACTTCACTCATGAGCTAAATATTAGTCAAGGTTTCTGTGCCCTAACCCAACTTAGCCTGCTTGAATACAGATGCAATTCTAGAACCAGCTCGATGAGGAGGGATGGTTCACAGGGGACAGGGCTTCCATGGGGCGGTGGAATGAGAAAGTCCCATATTATCCTTTTCCAGTGCATCATTCTCATAGTTCCCTTAAAAATTTAACATGAAGAGTTTCCATTTCTTTCCTGGGATACTCTCCTATAAACCATCCCTATGCAATTTCAAGCTGCTTAATACAACTTAGGGTCTTAGGCCTGCTTCTGCCTCTGCCTGGATTGTTCTCCCATAGGTCCTCGTGGCATCCTCCTTCACTTCCTTCAGGTCTCTGATCAATTGCCACCTCCTCAGTGACAATCCCCTATGAAATGGAACTACCCTTGCTCTCATCATCTCCTCTCAAAGAAAGAATGGGTGGGAAAGAATGAGATTTGGCCCAGGAAGCACTAAGGTCATTACCATCACTATAATTGGTGCATTAAAGTTTATGATGTGATCCAAAGTGGCCATGTTATTAAGAGCTGATGCTACAGGTTCATGCACCATTTAAGAGGCTGCCTGGGTCAGTGAAAGGTCAGGAAGCCTATTCGCTGCCATGTTCAAGCATGATACACAGAGAGATATTGTGTCATTTTAAAGTCCCCCGAGTCACCTACCTCTAGCAATCCAGTAGTTAATATTAATGAACCATCCTTTTGTTGGACCAAATGTCTTGGCCAGAGCTGGTCTGCTTTCCCTTTGTTTTGAGGAGATGGAGAACAGTTGAGATATATGTCTTAATTGCCATATTTAAAAACTGTCACCAAATCACCTCTTTCCCCTCAGGAAGAACAAGAAAAGAAGAAAGAATAGCTCTGGGCCAATATATCTAACTCACTCATTGAAATCTCTACGTTGATAACACAAAGCATCTCAAACTCCATATGACTGGCAGACACAATTTGGAGGTGTTAGAGTATATTTCATAACCTTCCATTTCCTGTCCCAAAATGAACTTTGAGTTTGAGGTTGAAAGATGGAATAATATCACCTTGTTAGTTAGCATCACTCACCTGAAACAGGATCCCAAAGTCTACTCATAAGAGAACTCTGAAGCACCTAACTGGAATATTCCAATAATTAAACTACAATGCCCCTTGCACTTTTCAAAATACTAGAATGAATATAAGGAAGAGCTAACCCAATCACCTCTTTTTCCAGGTGAGGAATCTAAGACCTGGAGCAAGGTCATATAGCAAGTTGGCAGCAATGCTGAGAGGTCAACCCAGTCTCATGTTTTCAGGCAGGTCCTGTTTCCACTGGACCATGCTAGGTTCCAAGCTATGGTTGTAATGGGTCATCCACAAAGTAATTCTCCCTGCTTTCAATCTCTAACTACTGTAGATTCCCTTCAGAAATGTATTTTTCTCTCTCAGTGGGCTTGGGCTCTCGTAATAAAATATCATAGACTGGTAGGCTTAAACACAGAAATTTGTTTTCTCACAGTCATGGAAGCTAGAAGTCCAAGATCAAGGAGTCAGCAGGGTCAGTGTCTGGTGAGAGCTCTCTTCTTGGTTGCAGATACCCACCTTCTCACATGGCCTTTCCTCTGTTGCAGTTATGGGAAGCGGGAGGAGAGAGGGGAGGGGAGGGAGAGAGAGAGAAAGAAAGGTCTCTCTCATCTCTCTTCTTATAAATTTACCAGTTGTATAAAATTGTTAACCTCATTTAATTTCAATTACCTCTTAAATCTTTATTTCCAAATATAGCCGCATTGGGTTTAGGACTAAAATATATGAATGTGAGGGGAGGAGGACACACAATTCAGTCCTCAACACTTTCCCAACCTGCTACATAAGAATCTGGTTTTATAAACCTTGAACTCCAACTAGGCATTTGAACACCATCAAATTGTATTAAGAATATCATGTATTGTTTTTAAATACAGCAAGAGCAGGACATTTATTCTTCCAGAGAAGGCAAAGTATTCAATTAACTCAACACAGCCGACCCTAATTTACTATGTCTAAGTAAAGTGAGTCTTGAGCATCTGTTTTATGTGAATAAGGAAAACAAACACTTTAGCATACCAC
Source organism: Myotis nattereri (assembly GCF_964212035.1). NCBI lineage: Eukaryota > Metazoa > Chordata > Mammalia > Chiroptera > Vespertilionidae > Myotis > Myotis nattereri. Next base: position 50,825,497 of record NC_138087.1, read on the forward strand.
TTCTTAATTTTAATAACGTCTGGATACAATAGAGCAACTACTGTCTGTATTGATGTGCTATTAAACTTGTTAAAGTGAGACTTAACACACATTGTTTTCACTGGAGACCAGGCTGCCAACTAAATACTGACCAGTTGGTGAGCTGAGTGTCTGATAGCAAGGAAGCCCGACAACAGCGTCATTACCGATAAGGTTAATTTAATCAGCTACTTTTGCTAAGTGCCTATGAGTCACTCCCAAAATCTAAAACACAAACAGAAGCCAATGACCTGTCTAAAGCTAAGTCATCATAGCAGAGAAAAATAAGTTTTAGGAATCTCAGTATTTAAATCCAATCAATTCTGATTTTGAGTTCTTTTCCCTACTTGGGCATACTTTTTCTTTTTGTAGTTGTGTGGATACTCACACTATCATGAATAAATGAGACATTTTAAAAGTATATATACAGAATGGTCAGTTTAGGGACTGGTGCAAAGGGAGAATTGCAGACTGTTGAAGCAGAGGCAATGAATTATGAAGGCAGTTCAATTAAAGGAAAGCTGGTGACTTCGAAAATATCTGTACAACCAATGGTTTCCTTTAGGGACTTTGAAATAACACCACCTGTGGCTTATGGTTCAGGGCCTGGGCATATTAATGGATAGCACTTAATCAGTCAGAGGAAAATGCTGAGTCAGAAGCTGAAGAGAAGTGAAAATCCTAAGTATATCTGGAAAGTTTCCACAGAAAAAAAGTCAAACTTGCTGCTAATGATGACAATGATGATGCTGATGGTGATGGAAGAAGAAGAAGAAGAAGAAGAAGAAGAAGAAGAAGAAGAAGAAGAAGAAGGAGGAGGAGGAGGAGGAGGAGGAGGAGGAGGAGGAGGAGGAGGAGGAGGAGGAGGAGGAGGAGGAGGAGAAGAAGAAGAAGGGGAAGAAGAAGAAGAAGGAGGAGGAGGGGGAGGAGGAGGAGGAGGAGGAGGAGGGAGAAAAAGATAGTGATGGGGAAAATGAGACATTTTGGGGGGGCTAGCAATCTGAATCTGTGCCAGTAACCTAATGCATATTCTTCTTAGTCTATAGTCTAGTCCAGCGGTTCTCAACCTGTGGGTCACAACCCCTTTGGGGGTCAAACGACCCTTTCACAGGGGTCACCTAAGACCATCGGAAAACATATATAATTACATACTGTTTTTGTGATTAATCACTATGCTTTAATTATGTTCAATTTGTAACAATGAAATTGGGGGTCACCACAACATGAGGAACTGTATTAAAGGGTTACGGCATTAGGAAGGTTTAGAATCACTGCCCCTTCTTTAATTATCTGGTCTTGCAAGACTTGTTTACCTAAGTACTACTGCAATTTTAGAGAGGCCAAAAACCATGAACAATACACAACCCCCAGACAGAGTTATCAGCACTGGTGCCAGGCCTTTAGATGCAGTCTCACGGCCCCCACCCCAACACAAGGGGCTTTTTGCAAAGCCCACAAAAGGTCCGGAAGTCCCATCCCATATTTAGGGGACAAAGAAATTAAAGGGGTATAAAGGGAAAGCTTCCTCCATATTGGTTTGCTCAGGATTTGGAAAGAAACAGCCTCCCCTGAGTCCTGTACTAGGACTTAAGAAACATCTGAAAATAAATGGGTTTTTCCTGTGCCTCTAGTACTCCTGCGTATTTTTCGGTTGCCTGGTAAAGTCTATAACAATAGAAAAGCTACATTAAAGGAGTATATATGAGATACTCTAGACAAATGCACAAAAATCAAACCAAAATAGAAAAGATTCAAAATCATCAACACCAAAATCAGAAGTTGAGAATCCTTAAAAATATAATAATAATTAAAAAAAACTTGCCGAAACCGGTTTGGCTCAGTGGATAGAGCGTCGGCCTGTGGACTGAAGGGTCCTGGGTTCAATTCCAGTCAAGGGCATGTGCGGGCATATCCCCAGTGGGAGATGTGCAGGAGGCAGCTGATCGATGTTTCTCTCTCATCGATGTTTCTAACTCTCTATCTCCCTTCCTCTCTGTAAAAAATCAATAAAATATATAATAAAAAAAACTCGTAAAACCCCAAAAGGAACTATTTCTGTAGAAGATATTAAAGCAAAAATGCAAGCAAGTATAGAAAAAAGTGATTTTCCTCACAAAGTTCACCAATTATATGAAGAATTGCTTCCAGATGACTGGTCATGTGGATCTTCAGTGTCTCTGGCAGTGGAAGAAGTCTCTTTTAAGAAAATAGCTAAATTGTTTGTTAAAAATGTCCATCTTATTTTATTTCTGTAATAGTTGATATCTGGCTGTCCTTTTCATAATGCAGAGTGAGGACATTCCCTACCTTGTGTGATAAATGCTGTCCAGGTACCATTGCCAAGAATGTGTTGTCCAAAATGCCTGTTTCATTTTTAAAGATGGAACTCCACCCTTTGCTTGGTTTTAAGTATACATAGAATGCTATGATAAGACATAGTAGCAGCAGTGCTCAAATGTACGTGATGAGGAGACAAAACTATACATGTGAGATAAACTCAGCATTTTAATAAAGCTTTGAAAAATCAATGAGAAAAATGCCCTAACCCAGTGGTCAGCAAACTCATTAGTCAACAGAGTCAAATATCAACAGTACAATGATTGAAATTTCTTTTGAGAGCCAAATTTTTTAAACTTAAACTATATAGGTAGGTACATTGTTATTAATTAGGGTACTCCTAAGGCTTCGGAAGAGCCACACTCAAGGGGCCAAAGAGCCGCATGTGGCTCACGAGCCACAGTTTGCCAACCACTGCCCTAACCGGTTTGGCTCAGTGGAGAGCATCAGCCTTCGAACTGAAAGTCCTAGGTTCGATTTTGGTCAAGGGCATATACCTTGGTTGTGGACACATCCCCAGTGGGAGGTGTGCAGGAAGCAGCTGATCAATGTTTCTCTCTCATCAATGTTTCTAACTCTCTATCCCTCTTCCTTACTCTCTGTAAAAAAATCAATAAAATATATATATTTTTAAAAATCAATGAAAAAAAGATGAGCACCCCAATAGAAAAATATAAAAAAGAACATGATCCAAAAGTTACAAACACAGACCCCCAAATGTTTGTTTTTTATAAAAGTATAATGTCCTTAATAATCAAAGAAATAAAAAATAAAAATATACATAACTTTTATTTATCAAACTGACAATTTAAAAATAAATAATGGAACTAGCCCAGCTAGTGTGGCCCAGTGGTTGAGCATCGACCCATAAACCAGGAAGTCACGGTTCAATTCCTGTTCAGGGCACCTGTCCAGCCTCGATACCCAGTAGGGGGCGTGCAAGAAGCAGCCGATAAATGATTCTCTTTCATCATTGATGTTTCTTTCTCTCCCTCTCCCTTCCTCTCTCTGAAATCAATAAAAACATATTTTTTTAAAAAGAGAAATAATAGAACTCACTTTTGAAAGGACATGGACAGCCCTATAAACTTGACAACTGATGCAATATTTTTCTGGGTTGTTAACTTGCCAATAGAAATCAAAAGTTCTGAAATTTACATTTTATTTGGCACTGAAATTTCAAACATAACCTAAGGAATAAATGTAGATAAGCACAAAAATAAAGTTATAACATTCTTTATAACAGGAAAACAATATTGGGTGAATTAACTAAAGGACATCTGTACAATAGAATACTAGGCAGTGATTTAAAATTACATTATAAAGGTATTTATGGACTAAGTCTTAAGGTAGGTTACTAAACAATATGATCCCATATTTTATAAACATTTAATATATATGTATAACTATATGTGAGATATATTCTTAGAAAACGACTAAAAGGATCTAAACTAAAATGTCAGTGGTACCTACAATGAGATAATAGATGATATTTATTCTGTTCTGTTTGCTCTTCCATAGTTCCTAAATTTTCTTCAGATAGCATGTATCTTTTTATAACAATCCAAAATGGTATTTTTGAAATATAATTTCACAAGCTTAAAGGAAAAACCAACAGTCCAACAAGCCTGTTTCCCACCAAAGAAATGGCTTTTATTTACTCTTTTCAAAGATCATGCTGCTTCTCTCTCTCTCCCCTGATCTGTGCCCAACTCTGAAATAATTTCCTTCGCATCATGAAAAAATTATCCGAAACCCCAAGCTCACTCTTTCAATTAACTCCCTACCTCTTCCTTACTCAATATTCAATTAACATTGAATCACTTTAAGTCTTGCTATTTTAAAACCTACTTTGGCTAATCTATTTTTTTTTAATGGCCAGCTCTTCATTTTACTTCTGAACCTTCCATCATCTGAAGACAAGAGGATGTTTGTAAACAAGGCCCTCGGTTGTGCTACACAGGTACCCATCACCTGCCCTCCAATGTCATTCTCAAAAGTCCAATAGGGTATAAAATAAGGTATAAAGCAGAATGGAACAACTGGGAAGCTTCCAACCTATAGCAGGTGCTGTGCCAAGGAAAGCTGGGCATGGCCTGGTATGTCATGAAAATACCTGCTGGAGGTCAAAGTAAAAATCTTTTTATAAATAAATCACCCACATAGTTGTGTAGCAAGCACCCTGCTCCCCAGGCTGTGCTGCGTGGGGCTCCGGCCCCTGTCTGCAGCCAGCTCCTTGTGTGACTTTGGACCAATAGTTTAATTGCTCTGGGCATTAGTTACATCATTTCTAAACCTGTGGCCTCATTTCTAAGATGACATCTACACTGATGAAAGTTCATGCCCTTTTCAACCCAAATTACGTTATTCTAAGTGTTTTAATTCTATGTTACCAATCAGTCCCTCTTAAAGTAGCTCACAGCCTAGTATCTTTACAAATAAATTTCATTGCTGTGCATACTTAGCTTATCTCACAGTTTCAATATTCTTTTCATCTTATGAAAACAGATTTCTTTGGTCATTTTCCTCTGGTTTCTCCACCCTTCATTTTTTTCTCTATCCCATCCATCTTCCCACATTGATTCAGGCTGATATGAGTCCGTGAGAAAAGTTAGTCATTTGAAATGCTTTGATCTATTACGACTATTATATATGTTGCTATTTCAAGGTTAAATAAAGAGGGTGGGGGAGAAGCAGTCAGAAAACAGAAGAGCAAGAATGGTAAGAGATGTCACTTAGGTGGCCCAAGAATGGGACTGACTTCCTCTAAAGTTTGTAAACCAAACAAAGACCATCCCCTTGACTCCCTGATCAACACAAATCAGATCAATACTAACTCTGAATGCTGGTGAGGGTGTGGCTCACTCATACATCACTGCTGGGAGTGTACAATGGCACAGCCATTCTGGAAGAGAGTGGGGCAGCTTCTAATGAAACTAAACATACACTTACCATATGGCTTAACAATTCTACTCTTGGGCATTTATGCCACAGAAATGAAAGGTTATGTTCACACAAACACCTGTACCTACATAGATGCTTATAGCACTTTGTCCACAAGGCCCCAGAACAGGAACCAAGTGAAATGTTCTTCAGGGGGTGAATAGTTAAAGAAACTATGATACATCCAAACCATGAAATACCACTCTGTGATAAAAAGGAAAAAATTATTGATACATGCCACAATTTGGATGAACTTGAAGGAAGAGACACTCAATTTTTTTAAAAAAAAATCTCAAAAGGTTATATCTCCATGATTCCATTTACACAACATTCTTGAAATGACAAAATTATAGAGAGGAACAAGAGATGAATGGCTGCCAGGGCTGGTGGATGAGGGGGAGAAGGAAGTGGCTGTGGCTAAACAGGGTAGTACAAGGGATCCTTGCAAAGGCATTGTCCTGTGTCTCCAAAGTGGTGGTGGCCACACAAATCTATGCAGGTGATAAAATTTCATCAGACTAAATATACACACAAATGAATGCATTAAAACTGGTGAACTGCAAATAAGGTCACTGAATTTTGTCAATATCATCAATAAAAATGTCCTGGTTTTGATACTGTACTCTAATTATGAGAGAGAGAGAGAGAGAGAGAGAGAGAGAGAGAGAGAGAGAGAGAGAGAATTAATGCTAACAACACATATATGGACAATAAAGAGCTAGAATCAACTTACAGTATTGACTTTTTCCTGTACAGGCTTTTTTTATCAAATGGAAATGCAAATCTCTCCTAGAGTCCACATTCCCTGAAATTTTAAATGATTCCTAACTTGAGGTGTTCTATTTTGTGGTGGTTGTCATGGTGATGTTTAAAGAGAGGAGCTATAAAGTGCTGTACAAAGATCCTATTTTCTCGAGTAGCTGGAGTAGCATTTCCTTAGTGCAGCATATGCCATTGGCCCCCACCCACATGACTTGGCCAGCCTCAGAGGTTACCTGCACACAGAAAATGCCAGGGAGTTGACACTTCAGGAACAGCCCTCAAGCAATAAAGGACAAGAGTTGGTGGGTAACCCTGCATCTCCGTCCCCAGCGGCGGGATGAACCTGAGGTGCAATCTACACCGTCTCTCACAGGATCCCCAGCAGGATTGGACCTCAGTTGCCCAAAGCAGTAATCTGTTCATGATCACAACTGTTATTGGCTCTTTCTTCTTTCCTGTCTCACTCTCCCCTCTCCCTCATTCCATCTCTCAAACAAACCACTTGAACTCAACTCCTTGCCTCAGGGTCTGCTCTTGGAGACCTGGCTGCAGACTCCAGGGCCTGGTTTCTGACTGAGATTTTACTTTCCCTCATGGATACTAAACTCAAAAAGAGACTGCCACAAACTTTAACGGCCTACAATTTGTTTATTGAAGACTAATGACAATGCCCTCAAGTAGACAGTCTCAGACATTTCTGCAGCTTCTCTCCTATTTGCCTGGTAACAAATATGGGCATTGGCCATTAGGCTGTTTGTCTAACAATGAGCTAGAAAGCCTTCTTCACACAGGTTCCATTTGCTGAAGCAAATCTTCATGCAGTGCCCACATCTTTAGAAAGCTGCCACACTTGTGTTCTAGATTCTAGAAGCAGACCATCTGGACCCACAAAACCCAGTAGTCCCATCCAAAAGGCTGAGTGTCAGTCAGTTTCCAAGAGTCCACCTAAGTCACTTAAGAAAGTCAACTTACAGCAAACCATGGTCTGCAAGATGAAGAAAGTGAAAGGATGCTTCAGGATCCTGAAGATCATGCTAAATATGACCCACCTAGACCAATAACCAGCTATAGTCCTGGTAATTAGCATCTTTAATTACTGTTCTCTGAATCTTGGCTGGTATCAAGGCTACCCTGTACTGGTACCATTTTTCCGTGGTTCTGCTATAAATATGTTTATGTCTGTGTGTGGCTATTAATTAGGCAAATATTTAAATACTAGAGGTCTGATGCACGAAATTCATGCAAGAGGTTCGGCCCTTGCAGCTGCAGCGACTTGCCTCAGCCCTTGAAGCCCCGGCTTTGTCTGGAAGGTTGTCCAGAAGAACGAACCTCCGGAGGGTCATTCGGCTGTCTGGTCTAATTAGCATATTATGCTTTTATTATTATAGATACTTTGAAAGACTTGGAGATAGAGTAGCTGAGAGGAAAATAGAATGGGAGTCTGAATATTTCAATGGACTTGCTAGGTCTCTGTTCACTTATCAGCAAAATAAAGGGTTTGAATTAGAAGGGAAAGAAAAACCAAGCTCTGTTGCAGCTTGACAAGTCTGTGATTCTAGGTAGCATTTTTGTTTTGTAGAAATGGGATCCACTAACAATATTACTATCCAGGCACTGATTCATTTAACATCTACTGAGCATCCTCTATGTAGCAAGCACTGTGTAAGGAACACCGAAACATCACCATGCATGGACAAAGGCCGGCCACAGCCTCTGGCACAGCTCAGGTTCTGACTTCCACATTCCCACCAAGTTGGCTTCATTTGTTCCACATGCAATGTCCACCAGGCTAAGCTTGTCCCCAAACACTCCAACAAGAGAGATAAAGCCTCAGTCTATATGTTCACAGTGGCAGGCAATAGGAGATGGCTGTCACCAGGAATTGCCCACCCACCAAGATGATGCACAATAGCAAATTGCCCCAACAGGAAATCAGGGTACTCAAAGGAAGAGAGGAATTTGGATGCTGGATGACACATGTCCTCCACATCTGCCTCCCTGAGCTTTCTGACACACCCAAGCAAATGCGTATGTGCATTGGGGGAGAAGAGAGGAACCATACCCTTCATCCAGCTCTCTAGTGATTCTGGTTTAGGCAGAGGGAAGTGGAGTCCTGGGGTCTTTTGCACTCGTGGACAGATTGGTTTCCACTTGGTTTCGATCTTCATGATGTTCTCACCTGAGACATAGCTGTGAAAACACTACCCAAGACTCTGGACAATAGGCGGGGATCACCTTTCTGCCTCGGACTGTCAGGATATTGTCACCACCACATCCTCAAAGAGATCAGCAGAGGAAATGGTCAGGGTGATACTCAAGATAAAGGTGCCATTCAGTGCCCAGGTCATGGGTGCTTGGGGAGCTTCCTAGTATTTTGTGGATGAACACCACTGGCTGTGCTGGCCCAGCTCAGCAGTGGGCTCAGCCTCCTCTGACTGGGGGGGCATCAGGCTGCCACAGATCCTCATACTTAGCACTGGAAGTCCTGATTCCACTACTGCTCTTTGCTCCACCTCCTCTCTCATTGACTATATAACTGGAGTCATTGGAAGGCAATGTCAAAAGAACCTTTGACATTGCTCAACCCTCAAGCAATTAAACCTAAAATTGGTACAGAAATGCAAAGGACTTAGAATAACCAAAATGAGTTTGAAAAATATGTCAAAAATGATAAAATTATACTTTTCAAGTGTGTGGTTTATTTTAATTATATCTCTACAGAACTTTTTTTAAGAAGGAAAAACACCATCTGGATATCGTAAACATCCCAGATATAGGCCCGTGTAAAGACTTGGCCATGACATCATTATGACCGTGCCCCTCCCAAGCCCCACCCACCCTCAAAAGTAAGCATTATTCTGGTTTTGGCGGTTATCATTCTCTTGCTGGTTTTAAAAATATGCTTACTATCTATGTAGCTTAATTCTGTCCATTTTTTTACTTTTGTATAAAGAAAGTCACATTCAATACATTCTTCTGTGTCTTTTCTTGTTCTATTGTTTGTTAGTAACATTCTCGCATGTTGATGTGTGTAGTAGTAGCACATTTACTTCCACTGCTGTGTAGTATTCAAAAATGTTTTTATTCACCCTGGTCTTAAGGGATATTTGTATTGTTTCCAGTGCCTTACCGTTTGGAACATCACTGTCATGAGGGCATGTGCAATCATTTCTCCTGGGTACATAATTATAGCCTTCCCAGTCAGAGCATATGTATATGCATCTTCCCCTTTATTAAATAACTAGAGGCCCGATGCACAAAATTCGTGCAAGAGTAGGCCCTCCTTCCCCTGGCTGCTGGCACCAGCTTCTCTCTGGCACCCGGGACCCCGGCGTACCTCGCAACCCTCGCTTCCTCCAGAAGGTCGTCTGGTATAATTAGCATATTACGCTTTTATTATTATAGATATGAAACTACTTTCAAGTACTTGTATCACTAGTAGTGTATAAGAGACCCAGTTGCTTTATCCTTCAACAACACTTAATATGTACAAGCTTTCTAAATGTTACCAATCTGAGAATCACAAGTTGGTCTTTAATTTGCATTTCCAAAGTCTACCTCTCTGCATATCAGTTCTCCCCACTAGATATTCCCACCCTGAAAGGCAGGAAGCATGCATTATTCAGCTTAGTGGCTCTGGTGTGTAGCAGAATGGCAAGCACACAGGGCCATTAATGTTGGTGGAATGAATAAATGATGCCAGTTCCTGGGCTTCCCAATCCACAGGCTCAAAAGGGAACAAAATAAGAAGCCAGAGTGTGGACAAGAGAGGGGCAGCGGACGGTTGGTTGATCCCATCACTTGCCAAGTTAGACCTCAGTGACCGTGGCGGGAGAGGACACACACAGAACAGGAGCACAGAGCTGGGAGGAAGGAATCCTGCCTTGTTTAGTTGTTCTTGTCATTCAGTCCTCTGTCACGTGCATTGGGACCTCATGTTAGAACAGTAAGTGGGGCTAAGAGCGGAGGGGAGATGATGGTGCCTTGTCATCTCTGCTTCACAGAGTGATGTGTACCCGGGACCAAGAATAGGGATTGCAGGGTCCCCGGTCACCTTGATCAAATTCCTTATCTCAGGGAAACTTATTTGTTTCCTGCCTCCATTTTTCAGACAGAGACCAAAAATGGGCCCCTTCCGGAAACTGGCAGATGCTGAGTAATTCCACGGAGAGCCTGAAATCGGTCGCCCAGCGATGCTGGTGCTGCACAAGGCCTGTGGCACCCACTGAGCTGCAATCGTAGACTCCCACCACCTGCCTGCTTCCCCTTCCGCCTCCCCAGCCACTTAGTCCTCCTCAGCCACCAAGGGCGCATTCCTGGCAGCTGCCTCTTTGCAGAAATCTGCGCCAAAATTAGACCCATCAAATTGTCAGCCCCATTGTGGGGCTGCTCCCCTGTCAGCTCACGTCATGACAACTGATGATAGAAATGCTGCTATTCAGGCTGCATGGGGAGCGTCTGTTTCCTTTTATAAATCGCTTTTTTAAAAAAGCCTGCGCGAGGCCCCTGCCATGGGGGGCATTGCCCAGTGCTGAGGCAGGGAGGCAGGCTCAGTACCTGCTGGAGGTGGCACTTCCTCTGGAAATTTGGAGGGTGGCCGGGGAGGAGGGGGGTGACAGGGAAAAGGGGGAAGGGACAGGGAAAAAAATTGCCTTGGGAGGGAAGGGGAAAGCAGGAAGGGAGGGGGGAGAGGAGGGAAAAGGAAGGGACTAACAGGAGTCACCCCTTCTCCTTCTGGGATCCTCCTCTTAAACACCACCCAGCACTTGCCTCTTTGTGAGCCCAATGTTGTGGCTGAGTTAAAACTCAGTCTTGCATTCTCAGGAGGTAGAAGGGTGCCCATCAACTTGGGGGTCTTTGTCCCAGGGCAATTCCAAAGCTTCTAAAATGCTGGAGATTGTCTTCTCCAACTCTTCCTACTGCACTGGCATTGACAGCGGGGAGAGAGGGCTGAGTGGAGCGGAGGGTTTCATATCCCAAACACAGACGGGCTCCCCTTTGACAGGCCTGTGATTCAGGATTGCTCAGCAACAAAGAACCTGGGGGGAGAAACATTAGCTGAATTCCTGCTGCTTTCAGCTCCCCTGGCCCCTGCCCAGGAACACACACACATACACACTGTGTGCATACTTGTGATGACTAAAAAGCCCAAGACACAGCTGAAGCATATTCATATTCAGCATCTGAGCATAGAAGTGAAAGGAATCTTAGCATCTTTAGGAAACTAAAGCCCAGAGAAGTCAAGTGACTTTTCCAAAATTGCACAGCTTGTATTTGTCAACAGCCAGGCTCTGAGCCAGCTCTAGGGGTTTCTGCAGACATAAGAAGAGGCTCTGAGGAATAGCAACATGATGATAATAGCAATACTAGAGTTCACTTACCAAGGACATATTGTATGCCAGACACTGTTCTAGGAGCCTCTGTTAAATGACATATTTACTTTGCACCAAACTCTATGAGTAGACGATAGTCCTATCATCTTCATATTTGCAGATGAGCAACCTGAGGCATTGAGAGTTTATATAACTTCAGGTCATACAGCCCCTAAGCATGTGCCAATCTGAGTGCAAGGATCCATCCCAACTCATGCTTTCCATCCTATGCGTGTACTGGATGGAGATCGGGAGATGAGCGCTGTAGAACTGCCTCTGCTGTAGGCAAGTAGACTCCCTCCAAGCGTCCCTGATGACTTCCAAAGGAGATGAACATTTTGAGCCTGGCTCTGTCACAGGTGTGTGACTTTGGGCAAGTGTGCAATAAGGGGTTTAGATGTTCAAACCCTGGACATGTTAAAGGTCTTCAGAACTGGCCCTTGCCCAGCTTCTGGGAACTAACCACCGATGAGAGCGTCTCTGCACACCTGGGTGCTTGGGCCAAAGCTGGCAGGTTATGCCAGGTGATTTATTGGTGTGGGCCAGGGGGGTCGGACCACACGCCATCAGTGTGACCTCTGAGGGGCGGGCTGGAGGCTGAGTGGTTAGGGTTGGTCATATGGGCACTGCCAGCCGATGTGACTGACTCCCCAATAAATGCCCTGGACACCAAGTCTAGAGTGAGCGGCCCTTGGTGAGCAAAACTTTATATATGCACCTCCAGCTTTCAGAACTGTGAGAAAGGTATTCCCATTGTTTACAAGCCACACAATCTACGGTGTTTTTTTAATTGATTTTTTTTTTGGGGGGGGGGACACCTATTTATTGTTCCACTTACTTATGCATTGATTGGTTAATTGTTGTATGTGCCCTGACTGGAGATGGAACCTGCAACCTCAACATGTTGGGACGATGTTCTAACCAACTGAGCTACCCGACCAGGGCCCAGGCTCTGCATCCTGAAGTAAGACACCGGTCCTCCTGGCACCTAGAGGTGGCTATGTGACTACATACTGACCAATAGTGTGTGAGCAAAAGTGGACTGTGGGACTCCTGGGAGATGCCTTCAAAGATGAGTGCACTTCCTTCCTGTCCCTCCCTCCTTCCTCTGCCTGGGGTGCAGGCACCGATGGCAAAGGTGAAGGCTGGAGGGCGCCTCCTTCCATCAGCAGAAAGCTGTGCTCTAGGGGTGGCAGAACAGGGAGATGGCAGGGGTCTGGTTTCCCGGGGACTCCATGAGGCCCCCTGCCAGCCCTGCCCTGTCTCCTGCAAATTTCTTTTTCATGAGAGACAAATAGCATCCATCTTGGTTAAGCCATTATTATTTTGGCTTTTCTGCCACTTGCAGCTGAGCCTCTCCTAACCAATCTGAGCCCATCTCTTGCCTGTACCAGAAAGCAATGATGATTCATTTAAAAGCACTCTATTCAGAATACTATCTTCTCCTATTTCCTACAAATCAAATTACCAGGAGACCAATTGGATTTTTCAAGTCTTTCAAAATGTTCTTTTTAGATGTTCTTGGTATTAAATAGTAACAGAATTTAAATGGCATCAACAAAACACACAGACGTGCCTGTGATGATATGTTACATAAATCTGTGAGGGAAAGACCCGTACCAGAGCACGCAGATGCAGCAAAAGGGGAAAACAACAAGCCGGGTCTCAGAGGTCTGCCTCTCTAGCTCCTTCCATGTTGTCCCAGGCAGCCACCTGTTTACATTCGGGGCACCCTCCCCGTTTCTAGGGAGAGTGAAATCCAAACAGGTGGGGGAAGTAAAGGCCTGTGAGCCTCACTGTTCTCATTTCCTGGATACCCATTGTCTCCAGACCCTGCGCTCCTTGCAAACAGAAGTTGTGTCTCATTCACAGTTTATATCTCTCCTAACGGAGCACAGTGCCAAATAAGCTCAGTGCCAGAGGGCGTGGCTCTGAGCCCCAGCTCCATCAGCGACATGCAGACGGCACTAAGCACGGGACTAAACCTGAGTCCTTGAGAACACTCTCTTTATTGTAACCATATTCTGAGCCCCTCATAAGTGCCAGGCACTGTGCCAACCATTTGATTTTCATCTTCTGTAAGGTTCACCACAGCCTTATGAAGCAGGCATGGCTATCATCCCTATTTTACAAATGAAGCAAATGAGCCACAAAGAAGCTCAATACCTTGCCCAGAGTTATTCAGTTACCAAGAAGCAGAACAAGGATTTGAACCCAGAAGTCTGACTCCAGAGTCCGTGCACTGAACCTCACTCCCCTGTAAGAGGAAAGCAAGGCCCCGATGTTGCTGTTATTGTGACAGACTGGAAAGAAGGGCGGGAAGCCTGTGTCTGGGCCTGGATCAGGACTGTGCTTGACATTTTAGCTATATTATTGCATTTCATTTATACAGAGACTTATTCCCAGTATACAGATAAGGTCGCTGAGACTCAGGAAGGCTAAATAAATCCCCAAGAACTCGCAGCTGGAATGACAGCATCTGGGCTTCATTTCCCATCTCCCTGCCTTCTGAGCCCAGGCCTTTCTGTTCTGGTGCCCCCTCCTGCCCACTGCAGGTGGAATGGCCCCTCTCCGCCCTCCTGAGGACCTGACACTTTTTATTCTAACAGAAGGCGATTGCCATTGTGAGGAAAACTTTTTAGTTGTACATACAAAAATCATTTATACCCTAACCCAGTGGTCGGCAAACTCATTAGTCAACAGAGCCAAATATTAACAGGACAACGATTGAAATTTCTTTTGAGAGCCAAATTTTTTAAACTTAAACTATATAGGTAGGTACATTGTTATTAACTTAATTAGGGTACTCCTGAGGCTTAGGAAGAGCCACACTCAAGGGGCCAAAGAGCCCCACGTGGCTCGCGAGCCGCAGTTTGCCGACCACTACGACCTATGCAAAAAATATATATATTTGAGGCAACACAAAAGACCATATAGAAGGCTAATGAGATAATTATTGTTAATGGGGGAACAAGGTGTTGCTAATTAGTCTTAACAAACTCATTTGGGTCTTGGTCTGGCCCAGCAGTGGTTATGGGTCCGAGTTGGCCCTCAGACTCACAAGACACAGAGAGGCTTTACCCCTGGGCCGTGTGTACTCAGCTTTGTGGGAGGATGAGGACCTCGGAATCCAGCAGGTACAGCATCTTCAGCATCAGGAAGCTCAGCAGCCACCCACCTGGCGCAGGCACAGCTGCCAAGGATGAGAGTCAGACGTGTAGGGTCATCTTGATGCAGAGCAGCACAGAGCACCTTGGTTTCCCACCGGGTTTTTTTTTAAATATGTTGTTATTCACTTTAGACCAGCGGTTCTCAACCTGTGGGTCGCGACCCCTTTGGAGGTCGAACGACCCTTTCACAGGGGTCGCCTAAGACCATCCTGAATATCAGATATTTACATTACGATTCATAACAGTAGCAACATTACAGTTATGAGTAGCAACGAAAATAATTTTATGGTTGGGTCACAACATGAGGAACTGTATTTAAAGGGCCAGAAGATTGAGAACCACTGCTTTAGCCCCCTACCAAGGATCAAACCCGCAACCCGGGCATGTGTCCTGATCAGGAATTGAACTGGTGATCTTTTGGTGCACAGGACAATGCTCAACCAACTGAGCCGCACCACACCTATCTTTTATGCCATCCTGTGGGCACAAGGTGTGCATGCCAACTCTCAGCCCCCCTGTCCACATGAAGTCTCCCAGATCGGGGATCTTGCAGACACAACAGTCCTCATTTGTCTTCTTTAGTTTCCACGGAGCAACACCACAAGAAGAAGACCATCTCTGAGATCACCCAGGCCTGATGTCAACCCTCGACTCTTAGATATCACAATAAGGAGTCAGAACATCCGAAGAGTGATGTTGTATCATGTAAATTCTACATCAGGGATGAAAGTAACAGTGCAACCAACTAATGTTTGCTTAAACACACCGGGGTTTATTTTTCACGGAGCAGAAGTCCAGGGATGCAGCCCTGAGCTGGCGCCACTTTTGGGGGCTGACTCCATCCAGGCTGGCTGCCCTGTGGTTGCCATAGAGATGCTGCATCCACAGGACAGGCAGAAAGGAGAAGGAGGGGAAAGAAAAAGGGGCAGAACCTTTATCAGGAGGCAAAGACTTTCCTGCAAATTCCCAGCAGACATTCTCGCATATCTCATTGCCACCATTAACTGCAAGGGAATGTGGGAACATAAGTGTCCTTAGCTAGGCACAGAATTGCCCCAAACAGAATGGGGTTCAGTTAATAATGAATAAGGGGAGATCAGAGAGTAGGCAAATGGGCAGATGATCAGCAATTTCTGTCACATATGACAACCTTGGAAATAATTTTTCAAACCCACCAGACCCTGCACCATTTTAGGCAGCCTGCTTCATACACCTGACCTCTTCCCAGTGAGGGAAGCTCCCTCCCCTGGTCTCAGCCTCCCCCTAGAGCCCCCCATAAAAGTGTGCTAAGCAAACACAGGTCTCTCCTCAGCACACCCCCCATTCCCACACTAGCCGTCAGCCTATTAGGGAAACCACCAAGGAATTTATATCCCAGACCTCATTTTAGGGCTTCAGTAGGACTTGATTTTTACAACTGGAATTTGGAAAGAATGCCCAGGAGCACAGCGCATCCCCTATTGAGTGGGGCCACCATTCCCTCAGGCACGTCTCCAGGATCGCTGGTTTTTCTTATTTTACCAACCAGATGCTGGCCGCTAAGTCATGCTTTGACTACCATGACCTGGATAGTTCCCTGAGTGTCTTGGAGCTCCCTGCAGAGTCTACATTCACCGAGTCCAGTCACAGCTGTCTTAGTAGGTAGTGAGCTCCTAGATATGGGAGACAGCCGAGAGTCCGGTCGGTCCTTCTAAAAGGTGCAGAGTGTGCGTGTATCAGGGAAAAGTTGGATGTTCCTTCTGACTCCAAAAGTGAATGATTTGGATGCGTGTGGTTTTCTTTAGCTTCCCTCTTAAAACAGCATCAAGCGAGAGTTGCGGGGCTCCCAGCAGAGTCACAGTTTGCAGGTTGGGTTAAGGGAAGTTTGGTGGTAAACTCACCTTGTGGTTGGCTGGGATGACATTCTAGATATTTCTCCTGGGCACCCATTTAGAAGGTATTTTTTTTAATCTCCTGCAAAGAGATGCCTCCTCGCAACTTTATGAGAGTGACAGGTATGCATCTGGAGGTTGCCTCTCAAGGACTCCCCAAATCAGCTCAGATTTCAGAAGTGATGGATTGAAGAAGCAGGAAAATACCATGACTACTATTAATTGTAAGTCTGACAAAATAAAACTGACCTCTCCTTTCCTTCGGGGGGACAGGGGGGTTGGATATAGGAAGAGAAAATATTATTGAAAGCAAAATTCAGCCTTAGTGTGAAACTTTAAAAATCTTAATCCTAGAGTTTACAACCTAAAACTTCTATGAAGAAGGCCCACATAACCCTAACATGCTCTAAATCAAATTCTTCTAATGTGAATTGGCAGCTCTTCCTATCAAGAGATGGCATCTATTTCTCCACCTGGAATCTGGGCCAGGACCTCCAGCCAATAGAATGTGGCAGAAGGGATGGTGTGTCAGCTCCAAAATTGTATCTCGAGAGACCTTGCTCATCTCTGCTCTCTCAGAATATTACTGCTACCAGGTGAGCAGGGGCAGGCTGGCCTGCTAGAAAATAAGTGATCTCATGGCAAAGAGCCCCCTGGACCCAGCGAAGGCCACCCTAGATCAACGCACAGCCAGCCAACCTCCAAACACGAGAGAAAGACCAGCTAAGATCGCTGTTTGACTCGTAACTGACCTCAGATGCCTGGAGTCCATCCAGGGAGCCAAAGAACCCATAGACCTGTGGGCAATAAACGCTTATTGTTCGAAGCCCAGGTCAGCAAACTTTGTCCATAAAGGGCCAGGTAGTAAATATTTCAGGCTTTACAGGCTACATATGGTCTCTGTTGCACTTTTTTAAAAACACTTCAAAAATGCAAAACAAACCCTGACTGGTTGGACTCAGTGGATAGAGTGTTGGCCCATGGACTTAAAAGCGTCCCAGGTTTGATTCCGGTCGAGGGCATGAACCTTGGTTGTGGGCTCGATCCCCAGCAGGGGACGTGTAGTAGGCAGCTGATCAATGTTTCTCTCTCATTGAGGTTTCTCTCTATCCCTCTCCCTTCTTCTCAGTAAAACTCAACAAAATATATTTTTAAAAATGCAAAACAATTCTTAGTTTGTGAGCTGTACAAAAACATGCTATGGGCTGGATGTGGCCATGGGCCATAGCTTGCCAACCCCTGTTTTGAACTACTGAGCTTTGGGATGTTTTGTTACACAGTGATAGCTAACTAACATGCCACATAGTTTTTGTTTGCTATTATATAATATTCCCTTGAAGATAGAGACTAAATCATGAGGCCCATTGCCTCCTTGATGAAGAATTTGGTTATAATTGAAAACAAAAAAGCCATTAATCAAACTTGAGTCTCATCACTGATTTTCTCAGTTACTTTAATAAAGCAATAGCCTAAAAGCCAATCTTTATAAGAAAGATTTTCAAGTTTTTTTTTTATTGCTTAAAGTATTACAAAGGGTATTACATATGTGTCCATTTTTCCCCCCGCCCTTGACAGTCCCCTAGACTCCCCTATCCCCCAGTGTCTTATGTCCATTGGTTATGCTTATATGCATGCATACAAGTCCTTTGGTTGATCTCTTACCCCCCTCCCTCCTGGCCCCCAACTTTCAAGTTTTAAGAACGAGTGGCCAATATTATGGGATTCCAGACAAGGGTACCAGCACATAATCCCAAAAAGTCAGATAAGAGCAGTCTTACCTGAGTGGAAACTATTGCTGGAACAGACCAGAGATACCATCATGCAGCAGAGATGGGCAAAAAGCCAGGGACAGAGTGAGCCTGTCCCCTCTCTCCATGACCATGCAGTCATGTAAACCCAATCCTCTAAGCCACATTCTATGGCACTATAAAGAGAAGAAACAGGAAATAAGCAAGACTTAGCATTTAACTGAGTCATGCCTACAGAGAATGAATAGCCCATTTCAATCACTGAATTGGACTGAGTTTACTGGATTGGACTAAATTTAGTTTTCCCCTGCTACTCAGTGGGTTGGAAACTTAAAAGAGAGATAGATATGTTGTAAGAAATGACATAAGTCTGTTATGAGTTGAATTGTGTCCCCCAAAAAAGATTTCTTGAAATCCTAACCCCTAGGACCTGTGAATATGACCTTACTTGTAATCAAATTAAGATAAGGTCACGAGAGAGAGCCCTAATCCAGTATGACTGCCCTTATCATCAATATGGTGTCCTGATAAAAGGGGAGAAGAAACTCAACGAGGGAGGCA
The DNA here is from genome assembly GCF_964212035.1 of Myotis nattereri. NCBI lineage: Eukaryota > Metazoa > Chordata > Mammalia > Chiroptera > Vespertilionidae > Myotis > Myotis nattereri. Next base: position 50,844,279 of record NC_138087.1, read on the forward strand.
AAGATGGGCAATATGCAGCAAGGAAATGCCAAGGATTGTCAGTGACACCGGAAGCTAAGAGAAAGGTTGAAAACAGATCCTCCCCTAGAGTCTGGGAGAAAGGCCCTGAGATCCAAGCTTGGCCTTGTTGGCCCCTTGGTTTCAGACTTCCAGCCTCTGGAATCCTAAGGGGACAAATTTCTCTTATTTTAAACCACCAGTTGGTTTCTCACAAACAGCAGCCACAGGAAATTAAGACAAGCCCATTTCTTGTTAAAGACAGTAGCTCCATCTAATGAATATCAAAAATGATTTCCACACTCTTTTTCTTAAGCCCCTAACTTTGGTGTGCATGAAAGTCATCCAGAAAGCGAACTCTTCTGAACCCCATTCTCAGAGACTCTGATTCACTTTGGGTAACGAAACCGGACAATATCTGTAGCAAGCACCTTCTAGTGATTCTGATCAAGCAGGTAGAAAACGCTTTCCCCAGAAGCAGCCATGGAGGGACTCCAAAATTCCAAGTGGCATGGAGCTGCCCACCCAGGAAGCTGTCCCCCTGTGGAGGTTTGCTCAAGTGGGAGAGTTTGGGTATAATAGCCCCTCCCCTGTGGCATCCCTCAGGGAGAATGAAAGCAGGCAGAAGCTGCCTCAGCTCTGGCCCTCTCGCCCTTCCCAAATTAGGACCTTGGAGGAGGCTCAGGAGAAAGGCGTCCCCTGGTGGCTCTGTTTCGTTTTCCAGGTACCTAGCACCTGGCAGCCAGCCAGTAAGCTAACATCTCCCCCACGTAAATGGAAGGCCCTGTATCAATAAAGCAGGGCAATGGAACAACTTATTGTGATCTTGACTCATGTGGCAATAAATATGAAATCGGAATAGAGAAGCGGAACATCCACAGGAAATGGCAACTGCCTTTTATGGGTCTAAAATTTCATAACAGAAGAGAAAATCACTACCGGCCTCTGAAAAGCCAAAGCCAGTCTTATTTTTTTTTTAAATCCGTTTCTGAAGAAAGCAAGACAAAATTGTGGAAGGCAGAGTTGAGTTGGGGGGGAGGTGAGGAGGAGTCAAGCCATTTGGAAGGAAAGACTCTGTGTAGTTTTAAAAGGGGGAAAATGTGAGCAACATAAATCAAAAGAAAGTAAGTTTTTTTAAAAATGCATTGGATTTTTTTAAAGCAGCCAACATCTAGTGTTAAACTGTGTTTTCTCCTTCCTACCCTATCCCGCTGATTAAATCACAAAATGGTAAAATAATGAACCGCAAAATTCAGTGCTGTTCCTCATCAATACTTATCATTTGCAAGCATCTGTGCATTCCTGATAAAATCATTTCATGATTTCGCTGAACGTCTCATATGTGTCAGGCCCTCACTAATCATCTGAAAAACCCTACAAGTTAGATATTACTAATCACCCTTTTCAGCCAAACAGCTAATGTCCAGAGTAGTTAATGAGCTCACTTGCACTAAGTAAAAGAGCCCAGGGCTCACAAATAATCTCTGAAGGACTTGGAGCATATCTTGAACCCCCATTTTCCACAATAAAAACAATTCTGGGAATGGGGTTCACATTACATGTGTCTAAGGTCTGTCATTCAGGTGATGAAAACATTCTAAAACTGGATTGTGGTGATGGCTATACAACTCAGTCAACTTAACTAAAAGCCATTTCATTGTACACTTGAAATGGGCGAAGTTTATGATGTGTACATTACACCTCAATGGAGCAAATAAAATACAAGGGCAAGGAAGAAGAATACACAGAAACCAAAAGTATATTAATATGAAATGAGTCTAGGAGAAATAGAATTGTCTCTCCATAAACTTGGCAATAGATGAAGGGTGAACCTGATGGAGAGACAGCCCAGCGCTCACCATGAAGATCATCTGGCAACTTCAGACTCCTTCTGGGGCTGAATTTCTTGTCTCAGTTATAACCTCTTTCCCACCAGTATTTATAAATGGTTCCTTATTTTTCCCTTCCTACCAAAACCTGCTGGCAGACCTTTTGTTTATACTAATGTGTAAATGACTGATGTGCACTTAAAGGGCCTCCCTTCTGAAGGAAATATGTAATTTTAAAACTCCAAGTATTCAACCACCCCCTCTCTCCTAAAGAACACAATGGGACATCTCCCTTAGATGCCCAAGTCACTTCAACATCAACACGCAGACTCTAAACCAGGCGTGGGCAAACTAAGACCGTACCCTTTTATGTAATGATGTTTACTTTGAATTTATATTAGTTCACACAAACACTCCATCCATGCTTTTGTTCTGGCCCTCCGGTCCAGTTTAAGAACCCATTGTGGCCCTCGAGTCAAAAAGTTTGCCCAGCCCTGCTCTAAACCCATTATTACATCTCCAATTACCCCACTGGTCAGGTTGTCTCCCATTCTAAGTTCCCTAACTCTGCTCATCATTCATGTTTCTCTGACCACAGAGTCTTAGCCACTCATAGACTCCTCCAACTCCAGGTTCTTCTGGGGAACCCGAAGATTTTATCCTCTGAGTTCTTGGATCATCTGAGGTGGTCACACAGCATCTGCCATTTTTATCTCCTGCTGCTGCTCCAACCCCCTCCACTAAATACACCTCATCCTGAGGACGCAAGCAGCCTCTCGCTATGGACCACCTTCCCCCCACACACACTGTGCTGCTCCTTTGCCAGCCAGCAGTCTGCTCTTCATAGATACTTACGTGCCCTCCGGACAGGGCCGCCACCAGAGACTTCCATTGGCACATGGGAGCCTGGGGAGGCCATAGCTGCGTGCTGTTCTGGGTTGAAGTTGGAAAGCTCTCCCGCCCCTCTCAGGTGCTACACTGTTAGGAAGGTCCCAAAGGAATCCTTCCTCCCCACACCCCATGGAAAGAAATCCACACTCCAATCCAGGGATGTTATCTGAATAAGATCTTCTACTTGGAAGGACCACCAAACACACTGCCCTCCTTTAATAAATGGAAAACATCACCAAACGGGCCACTTTTAATCGTGATGGGCAAACCATCCAAGTGCTTTTGCATTATGCTACCCAGAGCAAAGTCACACTGGAGTCAGCTCTTATAACTCAACCTGCAGTGGCCTGCCGCACTCCAGTGAAGCCTCAAATTACCCGGCTGCCCGCCAGAGGCCAGAGAAATTAATCCAAACTTGCTTTAGAGAACCCAAGTGAAGGCGGGATCAGCACCGGAGAGAGAGAGAGCTCCTCATTAACAGGGTGTTCTTTAAGAAAGTGAATACTTCGAAAGGGTGTTCCCAACAGACAATTGTGTTGATTAATGATAACAAAAAATCCAGTAGAGTAACCTGCTGCACTCCTGTTGATCTGGATGGATTTTTTATTTTTGCCTTTTTGTTTTTTCTCCTCTGGTTTTAATCAGAGAAAGCCTCTGAGTCTTGCTTTTAAAATAAATTACTCTCTAGCAGCACTTTTTTAAAAAAAAACAGCCATAGACTGATTTTTTTCTTTTCAGTCAAAAGAAGAAACAAAATCTGTTGCCTTCATTTATGTCTCCCGGGTTCTGAGGAGTCTAAAGCTATGCCGCCAGCCCCGCCTGGGGCCTCCTGGCAGCACATACTCTCCCTCCCTCAGTGCACTCACCACCCAGGTCCTATCCACACCTTCATCTGGGGATTTCCAGCCCGCCCCCAACCCTGTTATCAATTGTTCCTTTCTGTGTTGACAGGGTTTGCAATGTATTCTTTTTTCTAAACAGATCTCATGCGTTTGTTTCCATTACCCTTTTGAGAAGGAACCCAGATGAGGCTTTTGGAATTACCTACCATGTTTTAGGAAATGAGAAGAAAGCGTGACCCCCATGTAGTGTCACTGCGACAAGATCCCACGCATCAGGACACCCGATGAAACAACGCTGCCCATTGTGCTGCCCTGACATTCACAAGCTGACAGCCCCTCATCTCTGCAAAACGGCGGACTAGCAGCCACCAGGTGAGAGGCACCTGACTCTGTGCAGACTGCTTCAAGAGCACCCTGACACGGTCCTGACTTTACAAAAGGTGAAAATCTCGCTGAAGGAGTGAAACCAACAGACCGGAAGCAAGGAGGGAATAACGAAGTGACCGCTAAGCTCCAGGGGCTGATTCTGAGAAAACTAGGAGTTTGGAGAAATGAAAGTGGATGACAGGTTTGGGGAAGAGGTGAGACTTGAGCTGGACCTTGAATGAGCAGGATCAAAGAGGCCGAGGGGAATAGGAATTGCTCCATGGGTGAGCAATGAAAGAAAAGGGAGGAAGGCCGCTGGTACAAGAGGCAGGGAGAGGTGGAGTCAGCGGAGGGCCAGGAGCGGTGTGAAATAACAGGGCGGTCTGCAGAGAGGATGGTAGAACCACGTGGATGGGGAGTGTCTCCTGGGCCAGCAACCATGGGAGCTGTTGTAAGCCCTGACCCTTAAGGGACAAGGAGAGTGTGCGAGTACCAGGACCCAGAGAGAGCAACTCTTGGGAGGGGGACACCTGGCAACACCTGGGCCTTCATGGCGGGAGGCAGCCCCCATCCAAGCAGTGAGCCTGCGGGGAGGGAGCCGGGGAAGGCCCAGCCTGACCAGCAGCCACCTGCTGCCATGCTCCAATCTTTGCTCAGCGTGAACTAAGACCAAGCAGATGCCCAAGAACCTGCTGGTGGCTCTAAAGGTGGCCTGCGGATACCTGGGTGGAGACGGGAGGGTGGGCAGTGGTGAGAGAGCCAGCAGATGCGTCACCTGGAGGCAGTGCCACAGGTCCTGTAGCAACTCCAACGGGACATAACGGCTTCCAGGCCGCGTGCAGTAGATGAGTCCCCACCCCACGCCCCCCAGGTGGACTGCAGTCAGTCCTCTTGTTCCCCAAGCCTCTGCTCGAGTATTTTAAATGAGCCCCCCAAAACCCCAAACACATTCCATCACATCAGCCCTGTTCTATTTCCCTCACAGCATCATCTGACATGATCCTGTTTCCCTTTGTCATGCATCATCATCTGCCCCTGGGAGACTGCAAGCTCTTTTGTGAGTCACTGTTCTCCCAGCACTGAGTACAAGGACTCCTGGGGGCCCCACCTGCTGAAATCTGGACAATGATCACTCACAGCACAAAACCTACAAGCCCAAGACACAAATTGTGCTAAAAGCAACCTCAAGTTGAGGAAGGAGCAGCCAGGGAGAGGACGAGACATGGGAGAGAGAGAGAACGGGGAAAAGCTCCTTCCCTTTCAAATGTCACATGTGGCCACAGCAGGTGGCCATAAAGTACCAGAGTCCGAGCACTATGCCACGTCCGGGCGCTTTCCCTGCCTCTCCTTAACGGAGGGCTGGAGAGAGCCGCCAACCTGGCCGCCCCGCCTCCACCTAAGTGGCCCATCTTGCTCCAGCACCCGGCAGATCACAGAGCTCAGAGGGCCTTTCCGGTTGGAGGGTCCCCGCCATACATGGGTTTGTGCTGCACTCAGTTCCTGCGGGGGGGGGGGGGGGGGGGGGGGGGGAGGTCTGTTCTGACATCAAACAGTCCGTCAGCGTCACTGTTCCAGAAACTGCTGGCATGATGAGTGGGCCGCACCAAGGTGGCGGCTGACGATTAGCTCATCTCTAATTATGTGGAATTTACGATTAGGCAGCGAGTTTATTTTGAAACCCGGCAATAACAAGACGCACAGCGCTGGCGCTGGCGCTGGTGAGGACCAGGGGGCGGAGTTCTAGAGTGCCCTTTAGAATATAATAGCTTGTCATTGCCATGGAAACCAGCTCCCTGGGAGTTTGCAGGCACCTTATTCTATAATTATAAAAGGGATCTGATAAGGGGTGGGAGGGGTGTGTGCTTGTGTGTGTGTGTGTGTGTGTGTGTGTGTGTGTGTGTGTTTCTTTATAAATTGCATTTGGTGGCTGAAAATAGAAGAACCTGGAGAACAAAGCCTGTTATTAACCACCATCTGCTAAGAGGCGGCTACACTTCAGCTGCCTGGAGAGGCTCTTCCTGTAAGCTCTGCACATGTGGCCAGAATGCCAGGGGTCCATCAGGACTCAATGTGTCTGGAAGGGGCAGGTGCGTCCAGGCAAGCCAGGTGAGAACATGGCTGCAGGCTGACATGGCCCAATCCGGTGTTTAGCACCCACTGTCTGAGCGCCAACTGCTCGTGTGCCCCACCCGAGGGGAATCTGCAGGGTCTCCTCCTTCCCTCCGTCGTCCTGCCCCTCATCTTCCGATTCCAAATCCAAATGGAATCGCAGCTTGCCCATCCCACCCCTCCCCCTCTCCCCTACAATTGTGGGACTTGAGCTTGAGCAAATTTCATAAGCTCTCTGAACCTAACGTTCTTTTGAGATTAAAGATTGTTAGGAGGATTGATCAAAATAATGAAGATGAAGGGAGCATGCTTGGCAAGCCGCAGCTTGTCGTACACAGCTGGACTCTCCGAAGCACTGAGCCAAACTTGCTTTGGGAGAAGATTGTTTGAAAAGCAAGCCCCCTATTTTCCGGTTGAATGATTTCAGCAATAATTCCACAGTAGATATTAAAGAAAACAGGAATATCCTGCTATAATAATAATAATACAAAAATACCTTCCATTTGTATAGCATTTTATAGCTTAAAAGGGTGTTCACACATTTTATTGTGGTTGTATGTTGCCCTAATGGAGCAGCGCGCACTCTGTTGACTCACTGATAAGAAAGCCCAGGCAGTTCGGAAAGCTTCTTTTCTGAAAGGCCTGCCCTGTTGATAACGGGCCATCGTCATTCAAAGCTGAAGCCTACCGGTGCTGAGTACAGCGATGTCTGTTAAGGGCTCCGAGTCAATAAAAGCACCAGCAGCCATTTTCTAAAGCTATTCAATCTCTAGAGTTCATCCAATTGCCCTCTGAAAGCAGGAAATGAGTGAGAAGAAGAGAGAATGCTTCATTCGTGATCATAGCCTGTTGTCTGGAATTAATACTCTTTCAAACCCAGGGACATATTTGGGGGGAAACATCACTGTCATATTGCTCCCCCCTACTGTGCCCTACTCCCGTGGATCACCCATCACTGCGCATTGTCTGACAATAGGATTACATGTGTTTCCAAGTAATAGACCCCCCCCCAATGAACAGTGAGTTAGAAATGTATTTATTTTTCAAGTAAAGCTCTGAAAGGTAGACAGCACAGAGTTGATGTGGGGGCTCCGCTCATCGACCCAGCGCACCACGCACCATCTCCTTGGCCTGGCCTCAGCGTCTGTTCTCTCCGGCTCAGAGTCAGGAACACCAGGAAATCCGGCTACGTCAGGTGCTGACCCCAAGATAATCAGATGCACCCGGTGGGCAGGGCCAGCTGAACCACATGGATGGGGCAAGAGAAGGGAAGTTCTTACAAACAGGTAGTCTGTAGGACAGTTTGCACCCATATGTATCCATGGCAACAGTCATTCTCCAAGCTCCAATGATCGATTTTCACAACAGGTCAAAATCCTCTGGGAAACGGCCACAGAGCAGCTGTCAGTCAGTGCTCACTTGTGTGGTCTGCCTACCAGGTGGCCAGGGGCCCCACGGCACCTGTGTACCTGCTTATGTCCCCTGAAGAAATAAGCTCTCTGCCCACAGCTCCAAAGGACAGACTGTGACTCCTTCCAGGAAATAATGGCCTGTCCAGGGATGAGTAGCCCTCCAAGTCAGCAAGACACCAAACACCCGGGAAAGTATCACACCAGACTCGTTTGTCCTCCCCCATGAATTTTAAAGCACACGCAGGACAGAGGCCTCCTGAAAAGCGAGCCCAAACGCAGTCACATCTACCCAGGAGACCGTGGTCCCCAGGGACTCACGCATCTCAGGATGATTAAGCCTGAGGTGCTCTGAACGTCCTCTGCATTTCCATCTTGCCATTCAACAATGAAAATCAGGGAAAGCAGGTCAAATGAGTCACTCATAAAATTTTTTTTAAATGTGTCCTTTTCCAGGGATGATTGACCCCATAGCCGCCACCTCCATATGCTACACTAAACGGTCACTGAGGTCGTGCAAGACACGGTCACTTTCAGATCCGTTCTCAGGAAGGCTAAGAAGACAGGAGCGTGTGTGTCCGTCTCCCATCATTTCTCTTCTGCTCTCTTCAAGAGTAAGAAAAACAAAAAATGAAACATCAATTCAGCCACCCGAGTATTCATTATGAAACCGTATCCATAGCTTTTGCTAGAATATCTCTGCTTTTTCATAAGCAGCTCCCTTTAGAAAAGCGTTGCTGCTGTTCCTCCGATGACAGAACAGCCGGCTCCTACCAGCCACGTCACTTGGTGAGAGAGCAGCAAGTAAAACCAGAGGTTGCCAAGGAGGCGCTCGCTGCTTTGCACTCGGAGAACTCAGAGCCTCACACTAGACGCCGCCTCCCCCGGGCTGCTCTCTGTGACCTTCCTGAGCTAAACTAGGAGCCTTCCTTCACGGGAGACCATCATGGCAGTCGGCTTTGTGGAAACAATACTGAATTCAACCTATGAGCTTAGGGTTCAAGCCACAGCTCCATTACTTTCCATGGGACCTACAGCTATGCAACCTTTTGCATCCTTGTTGACCGCTAAAATAGAATACCTACCTCTGGAATTAGATGTTGGCATAAGAAAGTATTCTGAAACTGTCCGTTTTTAGCTGCCGACAAAATGAAATGTGCTGAGTTCTCTGGTATTAAAGGCACAGCTGTTGAAATGAAGCCATGCATACAAGCAGACCTATGCAGAGAGACAAGGACTTCTATGGCTTTTCCTATTGCTAATGAGAATAAAAATTACAGGTCAGCCATCAGAAACAGGGCCCCATCAGACTCCCACCCCCATCTTCTTTGCTCTTTCTGCAGAAGATGCTTTATTGAGCACCTGCGAGGGCAAGCCATCTCCATTTATGAATTAAACATGCATTTTTAGTTTAAAGAAAAAAATGAAGGCATGGTATTAAAAATCCCCTTTTCACTTTACATCACTGCTGTCTACTCCTGATGTATAAATTCTCAAAATAAAAAATCCATTTCACTTCAATTTTTAAAAATCTATTTCTGGCCTTTGAAACCAAGACCACATACCTTTGAGCCAAAGACACACAACACAGAGGTAGCTGCAGGCACCCACCTTCATCCACAATTAATACTCGGAACTTCTCTGTGTCTCTCACCTACTTTCTCCTCAAAATCTCACCTCTACCTGCCAGCAATCTCCTGGCTCTTCAATTACATCTTTAGTCTTGCCTCTGGACTTGGTGACTTGTTTAGTCAAAAAATACTTATGAGTGCCTGCCCTGTGCCAGGCACTGTTTGTTCATAGGGAACAAAATCCTGGGAAACCAGGGGTCCCTGGATCTCCTAGAATAGTTCACTCCTGCTTCCTAATGTTAGAATCTTGGTTTCCGCCAGTGGGCTCCAACTTGTTTGCACCTGGCATGGGTTAGTCCCTTGGGCCTCAAATGTCAATTGCATCATCAAGAAAAGGGTAATTTGAACAGAAATGCCACATGGAACGTCTAAGAAACCAGGTTTGATAAAATCCAGTCCTATATAATAAAAGGCTAATATGCAAATAGACCAAATGGCGGAATGACCAGTTGCTATGATGCCCACTGACCACCAGGGGGCTGGTGTTCAATGCAGGAGCTGCCCCCTAGTGGTCAGTGCACTCCCACAGGGGGAGCGCTGCTCAGCCAAGAGCTGGGCTCATGACTGGCGAGCGCAGCTGCAGTGGTGGGAGCCTCTCCCAGCTCCACAGCAGCACTAAGGACCCCTTGGGGGTCCTGAACTGCAAGAGGGTGCAGGCTAGGCTGAGGGACCTCCCTGCTCCCCCCTGCAGTGCATGAATGTCGTGCACTGGGCCTCTAGTAGGCTATAACAGGCACACAAATCCAGAAAATGCAGGCACTTCAGTTCCTACAGCCTCCTTCTCAGGATTGTCAATAGAAAATGGTGGGTCAAGGTCACCTCAGGCTGTCTGACCCCCTCCTCTAGATTGATAAGCTGGGCTTGGTTCCTTTCCCTCTGCAATTATCTTGGATGTGTCCTTTATGTCGCATAGGCTATTCTCAAAATAACTTCTTTAAAGGAAGAGTTTCAAGTAATTGAAACACAAAATTTACTTGTGTTCAATTTCTAGCAATTTTGATGCTCTTATCTCTGTCTTGGAACAATAGTTTGGGGTTAAAAAATAAGTAAAGAGCTTCATTTCTGGTACCAGTTCAAAAATTAGTCACTAGGTGGTAGGTTTTGTCAGTTTGCTTTTCCTATACTTTTAGTTTGGTACAACGTAAAATTGAAAAAGAGTAGCAGAGCCCTGGCCAGTTAACTCAGTTGGTTGAGTATAGTGCTGTGCACCAAAAGGTCACTGGTTCAATTCCTGGTCAGGGCACATACCTGGTTGTGGGTTCAATCTCCAGTCAGGGTGCATATGGGAGGCAACCAATTGATGTTTCTCTCTCACATCAATGTTGCTCTCCTTTATTCTCTCTCTAAAAAGATCAATAAAAAGAAAAAAATTTAAGTAAAAGAGTAGCAGAACTTTCAGCTTAAGTTGGAGTCCAGCTAGTGACTCTGGATATAAAGGTCCCAAGCAGCACATCAACTACACATGAAAGCAAGAGATGCAAAGTTTCTATGAGACTGGAAACAAAGGAAAATAATTCTCCAAGAAGGAGTACACTTCTCCAAGAATTACACTAACCAAAGTACAGATGAAGCCCTGAGAAAGAAGAGCAGAGAAAGACAGTCAAGCAGGATTTATGGACCCCCATTTCCTGCAAACCCCTACCTCAGGGACATGAGGCCTTCACTGTCCATAAAGCTGATAGGCCCTTCTACTGTAATAAAACCGCTTTCTGAAATGACCGTTGTTTGTTTCACAGTGGTTATTAGGCTTTAGGACTGCATACCAATATTTCTCTCTCTTCTCCTTAGTATGTGATTGGATTGCACTTCCCAACCCTCTGGAGATTAAACATGGACATGTGACTCCCTTCAGCCAGAGAAAAGTGATGTGTATCATGTCTGCATGGAAGCTTTAATACCCAGTGCACAATTAGCCACACTCCTTTTGCCTCTGCTAAGATGACCAGAACCTCTCCAGATGGTGGCCACTCCAATAGCCTAGGTCTTGGAGTGATTCTGGAATGCTATGATGGACATTCAGCAGGAATGCAAAACAATCTTACTGTGTTAAGGTGCTGAGCGTTGGGGTTTGTTTGTTACTACTGCATGGCCTTGCCTATGCTGACTTCTACTCAGTTATCCTGAACTCAGGTTGCCAGATATGCATCACAAAATATCTGACCCCCAGTGGATTCAAGGATGAAAAATATGCATTTTATTTTTTAAGATACCAGAAGTATTTACATTTTATAATATTTGCATTTTTGAAACTGTTCTTTTGATGTATATTTACTATATAGAGCAGGAGTTGGAAAATTTTTCTATAAAGGACCAGAAAGTACAGCAATCAAAGTTTGAGAATAAATTAATTTCAATAATTTTAGAGCTGCTATTAATTAAATAAGTATGCTGGCCCCTCAGGGAGAGAAATGGTATAGTCAAAGTAAAAACTTTCATCATACAGGGAATTAGAAAGGAGGTTGTTTTTCCTAAGTGAGAGCCATTAAATTTTTCTGATTTCATCATGGTTGGATATTTACTCCAATAAATGCAGCATATAAAATCAATATATAAAATCATCCAAAGGACACATTTCCCTAGGTACCTGGCATAAATATTTAATGTTTCTTTTTATAAAATTTTCAACTAAATATAATGGAAAACAAGTTCTTATATAATGCAAATGCAACCTTTTTCTTAAAAGGTAATAATTTTTCTCAAGTACATAAAATTTTTTATGAAAGAAAGGGCCAATTTATTTCTTATATTGAGTTGTGAATATTATGACTGCAGAAATCAGTGAATAAGATAGAGATGGGATTCTGGAACTACTAGCTCTTGTAGAAGAGTGTATTACTAGCCAAGAATTATTTCTTCCTCCCTCATCCTTGCCAAAGTCCTCACAGTTTACCTCCCCATTTCATTTACGGTGTGTTCAGTCATGTGACTTGTGTTAGCCAATGGAACGTAGACAGAAGAAACTGTGCCATTTTAGAGCAGAAGCCTCTAACCACCTCTTATGGGTTTGCATTCCCCCTTGCCCTCTGTCATGAGAAAAGCAAGCCCTTTGCAGCTGCTGTTGGTGATGTTGAACACCTGGAACAGACTTGAACCCAACTCTTATCCTAAGGCAGAACCATTCCAACTAACTTGCAGATGAGTGGATGAGGACATTGTTGTATGCCATTGAGATTCTGGAGTTGTTAATCAGTGTTATCACATCAATAGTAACTAATATAGCTACTATTTACTATTTTTTCTTACTTAATCAAGAAGTATTTTTCACACTGCCATATGAAAAATCATGATTTTTAAATAGTCATCAGTTCAGTAAAAATGTCTCAATTATCTTAATAAACCAAGCCACAAAGTGTGATTAAGCCAAGTAATTCCATGGAATTCATTTTTTAAAACTTCTTAACTTTTTTATTTTAGATGATGCAGCAGGATAGTATTTTGAAGTACTAACAGATGTCCTCAATTATTCCCTATGTGTCACTGAATTATAACCCAGTCCTAGACCTAGTAATAAAGACACTTAATAACTTAAAAAGAAATGCTTCCAACTATGGATTGCAAACCATTAACGGATCACAAAATCAGTGAAGTAGGTCTCAACCAATGTATTTTAAATGAAAAATAGAAGAGAAAACATCAGACTATGTCACACATAAAAAGGTAAATATTGGTTTGCAAATATATGTGAGACAAAGAGAGAATAAAATGTGATAAAGAAAAGTCAAAACAATAATTGAAAACAGTCTTAAAGGAAGTTTATTTGAGTAGAATTAGAGGCATCAAATAATTGGCTTGCATTTGATGCTAGACCCTTCAAATTACAATTAGCACTTTACTTTCTCCATCACTCTGGAGCTATAATTATAGATAATGTAAAATAGAAGGACATTATTTGAACATGGAAAAAAACCACAGCAAATAGTAATTAAACAATGAATTACTGAAGTAATTTCCATTCAAGTCAGGACCAAGACAGGAATGTACTATGAACACTACTTTTCAATCATGTTTAGAACATTTTAACTAATGCACTAAGGAAAAATAAATAGAACATAAAGAAAGATATATCTTTCTTTGCTTATCGATGATATTATTGAATTTCTGGAAAACTAAGATTTAGTAGAACACAGAATTAATTTGATAATGGGACTAACTACACATAAATACATAAAACATCTTATATCCATATTAAGAATAACCAATTAGAAATATAAGTGAAAACATCTAAATTGTGATCAAGACTAGGTAATATATAGGGACAAGTATGATTTTTTTTTAAGTTATAGGACCTAAGTGAAAAGGCAGCTTGCCGATGGCTCAGTTGGTTGCATATCCTCCCATACACCAAAAGGTTGTGGGTTCGATTTCCAGTCATGGCACATACCTAGACTGCGGGAGGCAACTGATTGATGGATGTTTCTCTCTCACATCAATGTTTCTATCTCTCTCTTTCTCTCTCTTTATCTCTGTTTTCTCTCTAAAATCAATAAACATGTCTTCAGATGAGGATAAAAAAAAAAGAAAGAGAAGACAAGCCTCAGAGTGGGAAAAGATCTTTTTAAACCATACATCTAACAAAATAATTTATATCCAGAATATATAAAAATTCTTTCAAATCAATAAAAAAGAATGACTATCCAATTTCCTTTTTTAAAAAAAAGAAAAGAGACTTAAACCAGACATTTCATAAAAAGGCTATCCACATGATCAATAAGCATATGGAAAACACTCAGTATCATTAGTCACAACAACATACTCTAAATAGCCACCAGAATGGCTACAATTTTTAACAACTGGCAACGCTAAGTTGATAAGAATGGAAACAACTGGCACGCTCACAATACTGACATAACTGTCACTTGGTACTGGTTCTTTGGAAAACTCTGGCATGCTCTGTTAGAGATGAATATATGCATACACTCTGGCCCAGCAATTTCATTCCTGGCATACACTTGATGGAAATATGTACATATAAGTGAACCGACAGACATGTATAAGAATTGGTTTGGTATTACTGATAACAGCCCAAACTGGAAACAACCCAGATGTGCATCAAGAGTAGAATGGCAGCCCTAACCGGTTTGGCTCAGTGGATAGAGCGTCGGCCTGCGGACTGAAGGGTCCCGGGTTCGATTCCAGTTAAGGGCGTGTACCTTGGTTGCAGGCACATCCCCAGTAGGGGGTGTGCGGGAGGCAGCTGGTCGATGTTTCTCTCTCATTGATTTCTAACTCTCTATCCCTCTCCCTTCCTCTCGGTAAAAAATCAATAAAATATTTTTTTTAAAAAAAAAAAAAGTAGAATGGCGGGTAGAAATGCAAAATGATGCATCCACTGTGAAAAGTGTCATGGTGAGTCCTCAAAAAAAATTAAACATAGAGTTATTATATAGCCCAGCAATTCCACTTCTGAGTGTCTACTCAAAAGAATGGAAAGCAGAGACTTGAGTGAATATTTGTACACCCATGTTCCCACCAGCATTATTCGCAATAGCCAAAAGTTGGAACCAAGTCAAGTGCCCATGGACAGATATATGGGTAAATAAAATGTGGTATAACCATACAAAGGAATATTATGCAGCCTTAAAAATGAAGGAAATTCTGACACATGCTACACATGGATGACCAATGAAGATATTATGCTAAACCACACACAACAGAGCAAATAATATATAATTCATTTAAATAAGGTAGCTAGAGTAGACAAACTCATCGAGGCAGAAAATAGAATGGTGGTTGCAAGGGCCTGGAGTAAGGAGGAAATGGAGAGTTATTTCTAATGTATACAGAGTTTCAGATTAGGGTGACAAAAAAATTCCTGGAGATGAATGGTGGCAATGACTGCACAACAATGTAAATGTACTTAATGCAACTGAACTGTACATTTAAAAATGATTAAAATGATAGATTTTATGTATATTTTATCACAAGAAATTTTAAGAGTAGAATGGATAAATTGTGATCTATTCATGAAACTACTACTACACAACAACATAGATTTAATATTTTTAATTCAACAGCTTTAAAAAGCATGTGTGTTTTTTGAATATAAAAAAAGGCAAAAGACTTAAACCAGAAAAATAAAGATAAAAATGCAAAAGGATACTTCTTCATCCTTATAACTACAGAAAATATATTTTTAGCAGTTTTAGAATTATTATTTTGCTCTAAATTTAAGCATGAAGCCTACTAGAAACGAAGGCTGAGAAATTTTCAAATAATCAAAGCAAATATTTATATAACTTTTAAAACTTTAACTTAATAAACAAAATAAAAAAGATAAGACTATCTAATTTCACATCAGGCAGCCCTTCCCCAACTGCATTGACAGTTCACTTCCTGCACCACTCGGATTATAACTGCCTGGGCATGGTTACAAGCTGAAGTAGACAAGGCAGTAAACGATCACTTCCAAGTTTTGAGGTTCATAAGAGAGAGGACCAGCATCAGGAAAGGATGTTGGAGACGTGTCCTGCAAAGACTGCCATTTTTACTTACACTTTCTGGCACAGAAAGAAGATAGCTTGTTTCACAGAGCCAGGCACCATAATTGTGCCCAGTTATTCAACGGTTCTTACAGTGAGAGCAGCTTCCTGCACTGTCCAATGGGGGCCACCCCATCGGTGAGCCCAGCGTGGTGCACAGTGCTCATCCTTCTCCCTGAGACCTGGCGGATAGTGAGAGGGACCAAAGCCACTCACACCCGAGCCAGGTGAGCAAGCCCTCACTAGCTCTCCGCTGCTTTGCTGTGCAGGTGGACAGAAAAAGCAACACGGCGCCTACGAAGCAATGTGGGACAGAGAAAAAGGAAGCAGTACACTCAGGCGGCAGGGGAAAACACGCTGTTTTAAGAGCTCAAATCCATTATGTTTATTTTCTAAAAGAATGAGAGACACTCAAATCAAGAGGAAAGATTATTCCCTAAACTTGTAGCCCTACACAACCTTTTTTTAAAAAAAAAAAATGTTTTATTTGCTTTAGAAAGTGAAATACATAGTGTGTGGTGGGGTTGAATGAGGTTTCTTCAAAACTCACAAAGCCCAGAACCACAGAATGTGACCTTTCTGTGGATACAGAGTCCTTGCAAATGTTGTTGGTTAACTTAAGATGAGGTGGTGCTGGCTGAGAGTGGGCCCTGAAGCCAGTGACTGGGTCCTTACGGGGACAGGCACACAGAGAAGGCTGAGAAGACGGAGGCAGAGACTGGAGTGATGCAGCTACAAGCCAAGGATCGTTAGGAGCCACTAGGAGCAAAGAAGAGGCCAGGAAGGGTTCTTCCCTAGAGTCTTGAAGGAGCATGGCCCTGCCGACACCTGGATTTAGCTGCCAGAACTACGAGAATAAGTGTCTGTTGTTTTAAGACACCTACTCTGTGACAAACTGTTATTGCACTCCTAAGGAAATTAGCATAGTAAGCTATACCAAAGAGTAAAATCAACAACGAAAAATAAATACCCACTTATCCATAACCTAATTTATGGAAGTTACTGATAACTTTGAAGTCCTCGAGAGTATCTGTCCCCTGTCACAGCCTCCATCCCTCATCTCTACTATCTGGAATTTTGTATTAATCATTTCATTTCTTTTCTTTGTAATTCCCTTAAACATACATATGAATATATCCCCAAACAATACAGTGTTTAGTTTTGCCAGTTTTGAGCTTTTACATGAAGTTATACTTTATATATTTTTTAATGTTTCTATACAATATTTTGTTTTCAAGACTAATTCATGATGATGTGTAATATTGTATATACAACATCTTTATTTATTTATTTATTTATTTATTTTTCTGCTAACTCCTAAGTGGTTTTCAATATTTTGTTATAACTAATATCACCATGAACATCTTTGTGTCTCTTAATACATCTCTATTATTATGGGGCTATACCAACCTGATTTGCAATAGGCTTAGAATTAAAATAGAGTTTCTACCTCATAGATTTGCTGAATTGTGGATATGACCATGTTCAACTTTATGAAAAGTATACTTTAAAAATATATATGTGACAGAATTTAGAGGAATTTTTTAGATGTCAAAATCACAGACTCAAAACAAGAAAGAAAAGATGAGGTAAAAAATAATTAGTTAATAATCTAAAATCTGATGAGGCTAGGAAAAAAACACAGACTGATCTCACTTAAAAATATAGATTTAAACTCATAAATAAAATATAAGCAATTTAAATCTAAAAGTACATAATAATAATGCACCATTACCAAATTGACTTTACTCCAGAATGCAAGCATGATTAAATATTAAGAAAAATGCACATAATTTATAAAATGAATCAAAACATAAAAGTATATGATTATGTTAATCAAAATTAAAAAGATATTTTCTAATATTCAGAATCTATTTCTCTTTTTAAAAAAACTCTTTATGAACCAATACTAGGAAAATGGATTCATAACATGATGAAAAATATCCACATTAACCAAATTAGAAAAAATAATAGAATGCTTGCCTTCATTATTCATACCAGTTTGGAGAGTTCTAATCTATGTAGTAAGAAAGAGAAAGTGAGGTATAAATTTTATAAAGGAGACTAAAATTAGAAAGGAGAAAATTTATTTGGAGATGACATGATTTGCAAGTGATCTTTCACCTAGATAACAGAAGGCCAAAAAATCTACTACTGTAAAAATCTCACCATAATGGAGACAGATATACATAGTAGTACTTGTCAGTGTTCGGCAAAGACAGTTTGTCCTACAATACTGACACAATGCCTTTAGTGGAGCAACAGATTAAATGGAAGACTGACGTTAATGATCCAAAATATTGTACAAAAAAACATTTTAAAAATATATAAGTAGAGTTTCATGTCATATGAAAAAAATATTAACTTTGAACACTTACAGGCAGCATAGAAAAACTGCTCATATCATTAGAGAAAGCAAGCAGTTCACCTTCCCTTTCTCATGCTCACTCTTGGACATAACTTTATTGGATGAAATAGGGGATGGAATTGTCTAACATTTACATCATTATCTCCTTCCTTTTCTCTTTCTAACTCTATTTTTTTTTCCTGTCAGAACAGACATTTGAATTCATGTACTTCACATGCATTTATAATCAGACATCATTATAAAGTAAAACCATATCTAATTATGCCCATATGTAGATTCTGCTTTTGCTTGATGCCAAGCCTGATGCAAAATTCAGCCTTGCTACAAATCCCACCTCCCAACAAATTATTTTCGCACACCAAAAATATTATTGGAAAAAATTAGAATTTGCTAGGATGTTGATAGTGAAGGAGGGTATGTGGGTATAGAGACAAGGGGTATATGGGAACCCTCTATACTTTCCACTCAATGTTGTTGTCAACCTAAAATTGCTCTCAAAATAAATTTTATTAATTAAAAAACTGGAATTTGCTAATTATTTAAGAACTTAATCAGTAGTCAATTTTAAGAACTGACATTACGCAGCACACATTATTCCCATCAGGCAATTCTTTCCTTAAGAGCCTCTTGTCAACAGCACCACCCATATCCAGCCTGGACCCAG
The DNA here is from genome assembly GCF_964212035.1 of Myotis nattereri. Classification (NCBI taxonomy): domain Eukaryota; kingdom Metazoa; phylum Chordata; class Mammalia; order Chiroptera; family Vespertilionidae; genus Myotis; species Myotis nattereri. The sequence goes on from NC_138087.1 coordinate 50,862,864, forward strand.
GTCCTGGCCCAGGATTAAGAATCCCAATTCTGGCTTCTTCCAGCTAAATCCACTTCATAATTTGGGGTTGGCAGGGTCAGGGAGCTGTCCTCTCCAGAGCCCACCTCCTAGAACTTTCCTTTTATCCCTCCCTACTGACTCTTTTCTGCCCATCCAGCCTTGCTCTCCCTCTCTTATTTTATTATTATTAGAAAAGCTTCCTTTTCTTTTAATGAAACCTAAAATCCTGCCACATGATCATTCCTACCACCAGCAGGTTATTACATGCAACAGACTATTATGCAGCCATGAAAAGTGATGGTGCAGGTCCCAGCAGTACAGCAGCGAGGTGCCCGTACCCTCCCAGTGCCCACTGCAAGCACCACCAAGATGCCCAAGAGCAAGGGTGATCCAGCCCAAGGAGCACTAAAGAAACCCTGTGGGATCAGCCTAAAGGCCCACCAAACTGTTTCTGCAAACATTGAAACTGAGCCACAGAAATCTAAGTAACAAAATAAACTGGTGAACGGAGTGGATCCAGAGACGGAAGCGTGGAACAGAGTGCAGAATCTTGGAGGGAAGGGGCGGGTGAGGGTGGGTGGGAGGTAATCAACCAAAGACCTTGAATGCATATATGCATGGTCCATGAACACAGGCAATGGGGTGGTGAAGGCCTGGGGCAGGGGGTGGAGGCAGGCTGGAGGGGGCCAATGGGGGGGAAAGGAGGGTCAAATGTAATACTTTCAACAATAAAGAATTTAAAAAAAAAAAAACCAGAAATGCAACAAGCAAAAATCAATCTTCAGAGTGCAAACAAATAAAAGTGGAGTCAAAACAAGAGGCCGGAATCAGGCACAAAGAAACTAGTGACTTATCTACAGAAAACAGATCACAGAGGAGAGTCCAGTCAATGATAAACATCATATCCCAGTCTTCTCCACGATCCCCATATTTCCTGTACTGTTCAACCGTTTCGTAAGGGCAAGAATTTTAGAAGCTCTAGAAATAGTTAAGAATTTTTTTTAGGTATTTAGGTAAGTGTTCATACTTTTCCTTAAAAGCTAAAATCAGGTGTCTTGCCGAAACCGGTTTGGCTCAGTGGATAGAGCGTCGGCCTGCGGACTGAAAGGTCCCAGGTTCGATTCCGGTCAAGGGCATGTACCTGGGTTGCGGGCACATCCCACGTGGGGGGTGTGCAGGAGGCAGCTGATCGATGTTTTTCTCTCTCATCGATGTTTCTAACTCTCTATCTCTCTCCCTTTCTCTCTGTAAAAAAAATCAATAAAATATATTAAAAAATAAAAAATAATAAAAAATAATAAAATCAGGTGTCTTTGTTTATTTTTCTGTACAACCCAGAATTAGAGAAATGATGAATTAAGGACATCTTTGATACCTTGTTCACCAATTACCATCCCATGAGCTGGGGTGGGGAAGGTCATATCCTATAATATGAAGCATCATTAAATGCAATTCAAAGCCATAATCACTCACTCTGCATGTCACAAACATTACACATTGCTCCTCTTCTGGACCATGTTGTTCTGTGGTAGAATCTCTTTCTCAGGAAACTGCTCCCTTGCCTTGACTCTCCAGTCAGACCTGAGTGCCATTTGTGACACCTGTGGTCTCAGCAGTCCAGTTTCTCCTATTGCAGCTTTGCTAATAGGCTGTGGAAGATGCAACTGCTTTTAGTCTGTTGTAAGTATGTTATTCGATCATGAATCCGTGGAATTTTAGACCTAACAGCTTATCGATATTTTATTATATAGGTACTGACATCCTCTTTTTAAGAGCAATTTACCTCCAAATTTTAACTAAAGTAACTGGATAATTTTTTAGAAAAGGAGTGCAATCTTTTATTTTTAGATTGTTAGTACCTGTATAAGAATTATCTATGGCTTGGCTGGTGTGGCTCAGTGGTTGGGCACATGCTGGGGTTGCAAACTCAATTCCAAGTAGGTGGTGTGCAGGAGGCAGCCAATCGGTGATTCTCTCTCATCATTCATGTTTCTATATCTCTCTCCCTCTCCCTCTCTCTGAAGTCAATAAAAACGTATTTTTTTAAATTGCTTGAAAAAAAAGAATTATGTATGGCCTCTTCTGTGTAAGTAAGAATTGTGAATAGATTGTGTTTACTGTCTGTAAACAGGTCAGACAGAAACCAATAAAATCTCAATTATAAAAATAATATCTATATGGTGTATAGATACTGTATTTCATTGACTCTAAGACATACTGTATTTTTTGCAGGGGTTCTGCTGTCCTAACTGCTTGGACACACCTGAACTTAACTCCAGCAAAGCTTTATAAAGTTGTCATTGCAAATTGAGTTATGTGCTCGATTGGTACTACACCTATTGAGCTGATTATTCTTTAACGTCTTTCAGAAGACTTCACCATAACCAGCAATGAGGCAAAATCATATAGCATGTGCAGAAAGATGTGGAAGCAGAAAAGCAGGGCATGAATTTGATATTACTGAAGCAAATCTCTTCACTGGAAGAATGACCACAATTTCATATTTTCTGGAGTAGAAACAACCAAGAGCTTAATGGGACCCAGGAAAGAAGATACCCGGAAGTGGCTGAAGGTAAGAAAATGCAGAAAGTTTGGCTTCACACACCATGCCCTGCAGCGGAAGGTGGAGAAATGGCAAACCTCAGAATAGAGGAAGGAAATCTCAAAGCATCAAGAAGCTGGTTATATCAGACAGAGAAAGACAAATACTGTATGATCTCACTTATATGTGGAATCTAAAGAAACTAACGGACAAAGAACCAAGCTCGTAGATACAGAGAACAGATTGGTGGTTGCCAGAGGCGGGACAGGGTGGGGGGAGAAATGAATGAAGGGGGTCAAACACTATAAACTTCCTATAATAAAATAGAAAGGTGATGGGGTGCAACGCACAGCCTGGTGATGCAGTAACAATGCTGCACTGTATATTTAAAAGTTGCTAAGAGAGCAGATCTTAAACGTTCTCATCATAAGAAAAAATGTGAAACTATGTTTAGTGATAGATGTTAACTAGACTTGTGATCATTTCACAATGTAAAGAAATATTGGATCATTATGTGGTATACATAAAAGTAATATGTCAGCCCTGGCTGGTGTGGCTCAGTTGGTTGAACATCATCACATACATGGGAAGGTCACCGGTTTGATTCCTGGTCAGGGCACATACCCAAGTTGTGGGTTTGATCCTCAGTCCAGGTGTGTCCCAGAGGCAACCATACAATCTCTCTCTCTCTCTCTCTCTCTCTCTCTCTCTCTCTCTCTCTCTCTCTTTCATGCACACGCACTCTCTCAAATCAATTCTAAAAGCAATACAAATATATATATGTGTGTGTGTGTGTATATATATGTGTATATATATATTATATATATAATATATATATATTATATATATATTAAAATTCCAGCCATAGTACTCAGTGGTTGAGCACTGACCTATGAACCAGGAGGTCACAGCTCAATTCCCAGTCAGGGCACATGCCCAGGTTTCAGGCTCGAGCCCCGGGTGGGGCATGAAGGAGAAGAGCCGATCAATGATTCTCTCTCATCATTGATGTTTCTATCTCTCTCTCTCTCCTCTCCCTTCCTCTCTGAAATCAATAATAATACATTTTAAAGTAATATTTCAATTACATCTCAATTTTTAAAAAAGGAAACTGGTTAGTACACAGGTGTCATGCTATTGTTTAACTGGCAGAATTTGTCTGTCTTTTTCAGCAGTACATAAAACAATGGGACACTAACAATCAACAATATCTTATATACAATGAAATATAGTTTCTTTACTATCATGGAAAGAAACCCTTGACACATTTTAAGTGTTTTTTTCAGGAGCACAGACTAAACCTGGAATGACACAGCATGGCACCTGGGTAAGGGTGCCATTCAGCCACGTGAAGAGCTCCACCCTTTTTCTGTTTCTTGATCTGGATGTTTATTTATGAACATTCATCCAGCCATACACTTATGATTTGTGGCCATTTCTCTAAGTGTGCCATCTCTTCATATCATTTCTTAAAATATCAATATGTAACCTAGTTTATATAGTGTGGATTCCATTTTTGTAACTGGGTGCAGGTGCGCATGCCCTCTCCCACTTGGGTGCACATATTTTGGAAGGTAGGCACAGAATCCAAAATGTCAAGGGGAATGATGGAAAGACAGGTGGCTTTTACTTTCTTCCTTATGCTTTTCTGTGTCTGAATATTTTTCACAGTGAGTGCATTATTTCTTTTACAATCAAGAGAAAAAGACAAAAAGACCTATTCTCGTTTTAAAAGCACATGTATATAAAACAAAACCAGCATATTCCTCGAACAGCAATTGCACTTCACAGAACTGCTGTACATAATAATTAAGGATGTGCACAACAAGTTAGCTATTAGAATGCTCGTCACATTTCATGTCTTCTACCCGGTATTTTCATTTCTGAGAATCCAGCCTAAAAAATAATTTGAGATGTGGACAGATACTTATATAAGGTTTTTCAGCATAGTGTTTTGTAAAGTATCAAACACTTCTAATAACCTGGGGATAGTTAGATAAATCATTGTACATTTGTGTGATGAATGTAGCCACCAACATGGGTGTGGATTTTGAAGACTTCAGGGGTAGACAAAAGTAGGTTTATAGTTGTGAATACATGGAACAGAGAGGTTGTTCCTATTTTATTATAATCATAACCTGCATGTCTTTTCTATAGGAGCAACTGTAAATTTACTTCTGTCCACCCCTGCATCATAACGAAGGGTTCAAATAATATCAACATCTTTGTACTTCTTGTTAACAAAAAAATAAGAGAAAAAAACAACTTTAAATACTAACAAAACTCTTACTGAACTCCTGTGGTATGCCAAGTTCTTTATATACATTATCTCATTTAATTCTCAGCATAACCCTACAAAGTACATAATCATGTCCCCATTTGAAAGAAAGGAAAATATAGGCTCCCAGGGTTAGTACAGAAGTTAGGAGCTGGGAGCTCCAGAATTAAATCCTGCCTCTCCCTTCTGTCTGATCTCAGCAAGTCAGTGGATTTCTCTGTGCCTCAGTTTCTTTACCTATAAAATAGGAACAATAATTCTCAAAAAGAAGTTGTCAGGATTAAATAAGCCTCAACAAATGTAGGACTGCAAGGCCATATTACATGCTATTTCATTCCAATTCCTCTCCCTTTTAAGGCTCACTCCAATCAAATTTTCCACCCCACAATCTTAGCATCTTAGTGTGGCTACCAATGACATTCACATTGCTTACTCCAACTGTCAGTTCCCTCCCTTCCTTGCTTGGCACAGTTCCTCACCCCCTCTGACGTGCTAACTCCATTCCCTTTGCTTCTCCAACACCACACTCTCCTGACCTTCCCACCTCACTGGCCACATGCCCCACATTTAACCATCTGTTCTGTCTCCGTATTCAGGGGCAATGTGGAGGCCACATGTTGAAGATGGTGGCATCAAAAGTTGGAAGGAGCCCAAGCTCCTGAATGTGTGGAGAACAACCTTTTACTTCCCCTGATGAACTACATTGGGAAAGAAGTAAACCTTTATTGTGTTAAGCTAGTATGGTGGAGAGGTTATTTATTTTAGCAGCTAGCATAATTTAGCCTGACTAATATACTCAACCACTGGAATAGGAAGGCAATGAAAAAACCTAACAAATCAAAAAGTAGGCATTGAAGCAAATTATTTAGATATATGACTGTCTATAGCAAAAGAAACACGTAAAAGAGGTGAAAGTGGTATAACCGAGGTATAAAGTAGGGTGGGAAACTAAAGTGGGGTGACTGCTGGTTTTCATGATAAGCCCAATAGTAACTTTTAACTACATGTATGCATAATTTAAATAGCAATATAAAATATTGATCTAAAAATTATTTATATTAAGTAAAAACATAAATTCTAAATGCTTCTAGGAGAAACAGACATGAGCATAATTACAGAATACACACTATAAAAACCCAGAGTGAAGCATGATAGGTTATGAGTGAGACAGAAAGCGCTCTTAAAATAAATCAAATACGCTTGAGTACAATTAAAGTTGTGTTCAATTCAGTTCGGTTGTTTTGTTGTAGATTTTGGTTTTTTGTGTGTGTGTTTTGTTTTGTTTTGTTTTGTTTTTAAATATATTTTTATTGATTTCAGAGAGGAGGGGAGAGAGAGATAGAAACATCAATGATGAGAGAGAATCAAGCCCCCCTCCTGCAAGCCCCCCACTGGGGGTCGAGCCCACTACCCAGACATGTGCCCCTGACCAGAATCAAACCCAGGGCCCGTCAGTCCGCAGGCCAACGCTCTATCCACTGAGCCAAACCCACTAGGGGCTTGTAAATTTTGGATACGATGGCTTCCCAGAGGGTAGAAAATTTGGGAGCATTTTCTTCCCTTTCTCTTTTTGGAGGAGTGTAAGAGGAAGATATTTTAAATAGTAAGTGGAAGAAGGCCAAAAATCAGGCCTCTGCCAGCACGTACTATTTTTGTGTGTGAATTCTTTTAAAGTACCCCTTCCTCGAGATACTTTCATCAGTTGGAAAATTGCCTGCAGTGTACTTATCTTGTTAGAATGAGACACTTTACTGACATCTGGTGGATACACGTAAGTATTCAAGTTCAAATATTCCTACCTGCACAGTGAACTGCTCTCCTTAAAGGTATGATTTGTTCCATGCACAACCAGCTGGTACAACTCATGCTTTACTAGTAGGTGGTGGCATTCCTAAAATACTCTTAACTGCCCCACCCTTGCAGACCCTGGCCCCTCAATTGATCTTATCTTGCTAATTCCTCTTCCCTCCTTCTTTCTCTCCTTTTTCTCTCTGGCCCTCCTGTTTAGGAGTGCCTCTCCCCTCCAAAGAAATCACCCCCTTCTTTTGCAGAGTAAAGGCCTTGGCTCCAGCAGACACTTTAGAGCTTCACCTTCTACCCAGAGCTTTATCCGGAACTAAGATGTAACCTCAGAGCCTGCGTTTAATAAAATAAACTATTTCCACCTCAGAATAGATGCAGACCACAATTCAGGATGTCTTTTAACTTAAGGCTCTTGTAGTGGGTGAGTGGGGTCCTAAGGGCTCCGCTCCGGACAGAATCTTACCCTGAGGCCCTCCGCTCCACCACTAGGACCATAAATGCTACCTGCTTGGAAGGGAGCCTTTGCCACACCCACTCAGGTGATGTTCAAGCTCTTGACTCCACCAGTAGTCAGAAAACCAGTGGGTATGCTTTCTACACCATCTCCCTTAGGAATCCAGGTTGGTTTGGCTGCTGGTTGCTCAGAGCCCCTGAATCAGCTCAGTCACTTATTTTTTTTCTTTGCTTTTTTCTGTTCCAAATTACTCAAGGGATTAGCTAGTACACATATGCAAAAACACATACTTCATTCTTTCAGACCTAACTCCTCTCTTTTTTGGGGAAAACAAATGAGCCAGCCTATGCTTGGGGGCTGCAGAGTGACCTAGTCCCCTTGACCTACATGCATGGTTTGATGCCACCCATGCTCTATATCACTTGCTAAAACCCATAACCCTAGTTGGATTGAAAGATTTCTCTTCCATGAATCCCTTTTTTGCTGCCTATCTCTCCTAACACTACTTAAGGGAAGTGAGTGGCCTTCAAGAAGGCCCCTCAATATCAATGAGCAGCTTCTGAGTAATTTTTATTCTTAAACATGCTGTTCTGTAAAAACAGAATGACTCCAGGAATCACTGTCTCTAAACCAGGTACAGTATAAATTCAAACATCTCTCGCCAGTTTCTTCACACCCTATTGAGTTTGAGACCTGGAAATTCTTAAGAAACTGGAGCAATTCAGTCCAGAAAGAGAAAGAAGCCAGGGAAGGTCTGAATGTCTTCCGATATAAAAAGAGTTATTATAAAGGCCTTACTTATTTCTATTTATGTCCAATAGAATGAGCTCCACCTGCCATTACATGGCCATCGAGCAGAGAGACACTGTGAGTGTGTGGCTGAGCGCCTCACTCACACCGGGAGCCTGCTGCTTTGCTGGAAGCCCGCTGGAGGCAGGCGAATGAAGAGAGGTCCTTCTGAGCTCCCGAAAGCCATCCGAGTTGAGTGTCTACACTGCTCATTCAACAAGCACTTCACTGGTGTCTCCATTTGCCAGACACTAGTGAGGTTAGAACTAATAATTATTCAGTTAAAACTTGGCCCTAAGGAGCTCAGGATCCGCCGGAGGAATCCAGCCTGTGCAGTCTCCTGAGAGCCCGCTCAGTTTGTCCAGCAGGTGAGGCAGAGTCACTCCCTTGCGCTAAATTCCTGCTGCTCCGGTCCTCTCTCAGACTCGTCTGCCAATGTAAGTGCGGCCGTAATTTAGCCCAAATCCCTGAACACCAGGTTTCTGTGCCCTCCCTGAGAATATCCCTTGGCTTTTTGTTAGCCAGCCTGCATGGGAGGAAGGAGGGATTTTAAGTGTCCTGGAAGTACCTTTCATTGCATTATGCATCAGGGGTGATTTAGGAGTGATGCAGGGAAGGAATTCTGAGCCCTAATTAGGACATTCAACGCTGATCCGTCTCTTCTGCAGCTGTATTCAAAGCTCTGCCTGCCTGTGCAGGGTCACAAGGTTTGTAAGAAACCAGAGCAAGTGTAATATCAAGACTGCGCACAATGAAATGTGAAAATGTGCCAAATATTGTCCATCCTCCTCAGTCCTCTTAGAATTAGGTCGTTAATGCCATGCTTAATTAATGACAACTTTTCACAGGTCCTGTCTCAGCCAGGGTTCCAGCAGAAAAGACTTGACATGCAAAAAATATTAAACGAATGGACAATATAAAGTTATGTAGGGGAACCATAAGGAATCGTGCAATCCCCCTGCACTGGTGTCACTGAGACTCGACATTCAGGACTCAAAGAGGAGGGCAGGGAGCGCTTGAGGACCAGAAGGTTAAAGTCATGGAGAGGATGACGTCTGGAGAGGAGCTGTGATCTGTCTAAGGGCACAGCTGTCCAAGGCCAGGGATCCAAGAGAACAAATTCCCAGCCTCACTCGCCTCCCTCTTTTTCCATTGGCTGAAGCTAAGCAGGAGCTGGAAGGAAAGGAAGTCCATTGGTTCAGTCCAGAGCATCACCATGAGTATGAGTTCTTTATATATTTTAGATACTAATGTCTTGTCAGATATATAATTTGCAAATATGTTCTCCCATTCCTTAGGTTGCATTTTTATTTTGTTGATGGTTTCCATTGCTGTGCCAATGCTTTTTAGTTTGATGTGGTTCCACTTATTTATTTTTGCCTTTGTTTCCTTTGCTTTTGGTGTCAACTCCAAAATACTATCACCAAGACTGATGCCAAGCGTTCTGGGGTCTGTGATCTTTTGTTCTCTAGTCTAATTAGATTTAAAGGCAGCAGTGACTCTGTTTCCACTGGTGAAGAAGGGACTGGTCTTTTGTGAAGCAACAAAACAAAACAAATCATTGTTTGCAACACATTCCTTTAGTTAGCTCTGCTCTCTGTCATCTAAAACTGTTCTGTTTCTTGAAATGTTTGTTCCAGACCTAAGATGAGAAGTCACATTATTCTTCTAAGAGTGTGCCTAATACTAGAGCTCACACTAAAATGTATGATTTTTCATTCGATACTTTAAACCTTAATTTAACTTTTATCTTTATGCATGTAAACATAATTTTGAACATTTTATTTTCTTTCTCTGGTTCACCCATGCTCTTGATTAACCCCATTATTTCATGTCATTTGGTATCTATCCACCCAGAGCTCTTTCTAAGGAAAATCACTCTACCCACAGCCCCTGCTACCTAAGCTTAGAGCACTAGGCCCCTTTTCTTTGTTTGCATATTACACACACACACACACACACAAACACACACACAAACACACACACACAAACACACACAAACACACACACACAAACACACACACAAACACACACACACAAACACACACACACAAACACACACACACAAACACACACACGCGCGCACACACGCACACACACACAAACACACACACACACTTTTCCCATCTAGCTGCAAAGCAGAGAACATTTTTTTTCTTTGATTTTCATCCTTCCTCTCTCTTTGAGTGCAGACCAAGCATGGAAAATGTCCAGTCAAAGGAACAATTCCTCCTAAAGCTGTGATGCAAATGAGAAGGAGTGGTAATGATGTACACCTGGATGCAATACTGAACACTCATCATTCCCATCTGGGGGGCAAGTGCTGGCCTCGGAAGCCAGCCACCTGCATTTTTCTCCCACCTCCACAACTTGTCCAGTCTTTCAGCTGCCTTGGGCTTTATAGCCCACCCTTCCAATGAAGAGGATTAAAGCATTCATTTCCTCCCCTGGGATGCTGTAGAAAGAGTGTGTGAGAATCCACTGTGTGTGGTTGTGTGGTCTGAGTCACTGGAAGATGGAAAATGTAGGAATGGGGGTATGGAAATAGGAAATATGTGCTTTAGGAAACAGTCTTCTTTGATCTTACTTGGTGATAAAATAAATCAATATCATTCATTCAATACAAGGGTTTCCTACTCACTCAAAAATTATGCACAGCCTGGCCAGTACGGCTCAATGGTTGAGCATCAACCTATGAACTAGGAGGTCACAGTTCTGATTCCTGGTGGGGGCACATGCCTGGGTTGTGGGCTCGATCCCCAGTAGGGGGAGTGCAGGAGGCAGCCAATCAATGATCTCTCTCATCATTGATGTTCCTATCTCTCTCTCCCTCTCCTTTCCTCTCTGAAATCAATAATTTATTTTTTAAAAATTATGCACAGATAGTTGTGTGTCTATGTACATCTATTTACACAGACATACATACTTCTTATACACAACTAGAGGCCCAATGCACAAAATTCGTGTAAGAGTAGGCCTCCCTTCCCCCAGCTGCCGGCACCGGCTTTCCTCTGGCACCTGGGACCAGGTTTCCCTCCAGCCCTGGCTTCATCTGGAAGGATGTCTGGAATGACGTCTGCTCTAATTAGCATATTACCCTTTTATTATTATAGATTGCACACAGGATACTATGGGTTGCATGTATGTTAAATATCTAGAAATCTTTTCTGTGCCAGGGTCTACGCTAAGTGCTATGGATTTGAAAATGAATAATGCACAAAATCTTTTCTTATGAAGTTCATTAATAGTGGATACAGACTCCTAACCATCTCAGCCTTTTTATCAAGTACAGCATTGGGCATTTTTTTCAGATTTAGAAAACATTCAGGGAGTGGACCAAATAGCATTATCTAGCAAGACATAGGTAGGCTGAATAATGCCCCCAAATACATCCACGTCCTAACCCCAAAGCCTATGAATATGTTAGCTTGCATGACAGAAAGGACTTTACAGAAATACTAAATTAAGGACCTTTCAGTTTAGACTTCTGACCCAAAACTGAGAGAGAATGAATTTGTGTTGTTTTAAGGCACTAAATTTATGGTAATTTGTTACGAAGCAGCAAGGAACTAATGCGGAAGATTAGGAAGGGATTCCTGGGAGAGATCAGACTTAGGTTTGAAACTAAGTAGACTGTTTCTGGGAGCCAGGGTAGGGTGACAGTTGAGTGCCAGACAGGGACCGTGTCAGCAATGGATAGAGGTATAAAAGCACACTCGGGACAGAGGCTTCACTTTAATTTTTTATTTTGTTGTGATCATCGAGCTTAATGGAGCGGGGAGGAGGTGACACCAAGCAGACTGTGGAAGGCTTTGAATGGGGAATATCAGTTAGCTGTGGCTACAATTACGCTGCATAACAACCCACCCCAAAACTGTGGCTTCAAACGCCACCCAGTTATCATTTCTCACAAATCATTTGGGTCATTTGGGTGGTTCTACTGATCTGAGCAGACAGCTGATTTAGCTGGACTGGCTCGTGCATTTGTGGTCAGATGGCAGGCTGGCTGTGGGCTGGTTGGTCCAAGTTGGCCTCCGCTGGGAGCTCTTGGCTCTTTTCCATGAGTTCCTCACACCCTTCCAGGGGGTATATCTTGGGTATGTTCTCTCAGTAGTAGCAGGGGTCAAAAGAGAAGAAGCAGAAATTTAAATGCATTTTTTCAATCTTCTGTTTGCATACAGATTACTACCATCCCATTGGCAAGAGCAAGACAAATGGCATATTCATTTTTGAGGATTATCATAATAAGTACCACAGATGGTAGCTTAAACAGTAGAAATGTATTTCCTCATATTTCTGGATCTGAAAGTCCAAGACCAAGGTGCTGCCATGGTTGATTTCTTCTGAAGCCTTTGGCTTATAGATGCCTGTCTTCTCCATGGTCATTCCTCAATGCGTGCCTGTGGCCTAACTTCCCCTTTTTATCAGGACACCAGTCATATTGGATTAGATCCCACCCTAATGACCTCATTTTTACTTACCCCTTAAAGGTCCTTTCTCCAAATACAGAATGTGACTACATTCCGAGGTATTGGTAGTTAGGACTTTAACATATGAATGTGGATGAGACACAATCCAGCCTATAACGTGTGGGTAAGTGCAGTGTCATTGTGGGAGAGGGTACCAAAGGGCATGGACCCTGGAAGCATGAAAATTTGGACCATTAATATAATCAATCTACTGTACAAGGAATTGAGAGTTTTTACTTTAATTCATTACATGATTGGAAGTCTATAGATTTTTAAATAGGGGTACAATGATAAAAAATATATATGTATTTAAGGAAATTATAGTTCCAAATTTATTTCTTGCTACACAGAATGTTGATTTACAGAATATTAATAAGAGTGAATTCTAAATGCCATGGCTCTGATTCAACATACTGATTTTGTTTATCTATTGCAAAACTTAGTGGCTTAAACAACTATTTTATTAAGATGTCATAGTTTTATGGACCAGGAACTGGGGATGGATTAGGTCCTCAGAACACCCAGAGAGAGAGTTTCAAGAGAAAGAAAGTGGGAGTTCGCAGTCCTTTAAGCACTGGGTCCAGAACTGGCACAGAGCGCCGTCCACTGCACTCGATTGCTCAAAGCAGTCGCAAACAAGGTCAGTCTCTTCATTTCTAAAATCCAGTTGCTTCCTCAGGACCACAGGGTCTGAGCAGCTGGGTTTCCACGTTGATCCTTTTGCACATGTTTGAGGTGGGCTTTTGTAAGATGAGCAACATCTGAAACCTAGGGATAGTACTGGGTCTGGCAGGTGGGTGTGGGTGTGTAGCCTGTTCTCAATCCTGCTGTGGATTCTCAATCTGGAGACGCAAACTACACACCTATGCACTGCATCCAGACCCAGGGTCTCCCAGTGCAGGCTTCTGCGTTCTTAAGTGCTATCAGCAGCAGTGACCGCAGATCTTCTCAAGGATGGGAAAAATGAAAGGGGCCAACCTCTGGTCTTTCCCTCTCAGTGTGGTCATTCTACTACCCCCTACCCCAACAAAGGAGTGAGGGTCAGGGGGACATTGTGCCAGCCCTCTGCCTGAGGGGTGCACCTAGCTCCTGGAAGGTTTCTTCTCTCTACTCTCTCCTCTCAAAAGTGCTCACCTCCTCGGAACTTCCTCACCTACTTCCCCTGCTCAAGGGAGAAAGGCAGCTCATCTTCCCTGGACTCACTAAAACTTACAAGTATGTCTTGGGTTTGGTTCCCCCAAAGCAGACTCTGAGACAAGGATTCAAGTGCAAGAAGTTAACTTGGGAGGAAGCACAGTAGTGGAGTGGGGAAGGAGGGAAGCCAGGAGAGGGTGTTAATGAGCGGAACACCACTGTGGGCAACCGGGGCTCACTCTAGCCGGGGACCTCTGGGATGCTGCAGAGCGTTGCCCCACCCATTACGACTGAGGCACTGTTGGTGCTCACAGGGCGCCAACTCCCCGGCACTGGGGTCTTTGCCGTGCATGGGCTCAGCAGCCAGAGGCAGCCTCAGGCTGAGCCACAGGTGCCTGCGTAGGAAGCTGTGGGCATGTTCAGGGTAAGGATGGTAAGTGTTGAGGGGATGAGGATGGGATGCCAACTGTGTCTGCCACAAACTCATATCCAGGGACTCACCTTAGACCTCATATCATGCCCGTTTTTACCAATACATCACCGAGATACTTTTATCAAATAAGAAAAAAATCAAATTTTGAAAACTGTATGTGTCCTTAGCAAAATACAATACAATGAAATAAGTTTGAACAATACAGAAATGTATACAATCAAAAATAAAACTCTTTGTCTCTACCTCATTCCACCAAGATATCCACTCTCTCAACAGTTTCTGTTTTAAATGATTGGGTACAATCATCCCTTTAAATCATGTGCTTAGCCAGGAGTTCCTCACAATCCAAGGACAATTAGCACCGGAAAAAGCCACTTACAGGGAATCCATTTAAACTGAGATCAAAATTTCACACTAACTGGCGATTAAGAGATTATCTTGAAAACTGAAACTAAAATTATAAAAATAAATGTATTTTTATTTAATAAAACATAATGGCCACTGTGCACTAATTCTTGGAAAGAATAAAAAAACAAATCAATCATGTAAAGGGTTTGGGGAGTCATTTTCAGACAAAATTGTACAGCAGCAGGATGCGACACCCTTCGCTTCATATTTGACTTTCACAGTTCATGGAATGCTCACTCTCACCAAGAGCATTTAAGACTTCACAGATGCTCCCAAGGACTTCTCTGTATTTTGTGTAATTCGAATCCACTGCCTCCCAGTGACTGCACTGGGCAGCCATTACCCTGGTCAGGTTTTCCCTTCCCTGTTGTCAACCGGCCTCACTCCCTGCATCTTATTTCAGATTTGCAGTTGACTGAGTTAGAGTGATAGGGGGACATGACTGCAAGAGTCAGGAAGTGAGGTTGTTTTAGTGCAGCGGTTCTCAACCTGTGGGTCGCGACCCCTTTGGCAGTAGAACGACCCTTTCACAGGGGTCGCCTAAGACCATCCTGCATAGCAGATATTTACATTATGATTCATAACAGTAGCAACATTACAGTTATGAAGTAGCAATGAAAATAATTTTATGGTTGGGTCACAACATGAGGAACTGTATTTAAAGGGCCAGAAGGTTGAGAACCACTGTTTTAGTGGAAACTAATTTGATCAATATTCATATAATTTTGAATTATACAACCTCATAACTACAGAGACCAGCATAATGAACATTCAGATAACAGGGGCCCCGGTACCTTCATTTCTGAATTTACAATTTTGGACATCTGTGGACATTGCCCATTCGGCAGTTCTGAGTGTTTGAACCTGGCTTTCATCATAGAAGCACCTGGGCCAAGCAGCTTTTCCACACTCTTCTCCCTCCCACTTTCTCAGAATCCATGGAACAAACCACCCTGACCTCAGTGTATTAAACAACAAACATTTAACCTGCCCACGAATTCTGTGGGTCAGGAACCAGGAGGGCACAGAGGGATAGCTTACCTTTTATCCACAATGTCTGAGGGAAGACTTGGAGCTGGGGTGACCTCATATCAGGAGTCATCTGAATGGGTGGGAGGAGGACAGGACTGCGCGCCAGAGCACCTGTGTGTGGCCGCTCCCTGCGGGCAGCTTCCTCGCACCACGGCAGGCTCCGCAGGCTCTGCAGGCCCAGGCTTCTTATGTGGGGCTTGGGCTCTACACACAAGTGTTTCCACTCGCGTGGGGCAAGAACTGCAACCCCTTTTATGGCCTAGCCTCAGCGACCTGGCGCTGTCTTTTACACTGCATTCCAGTGGCTACATAGAGGGTACCAGCCACAGCTTCAGAGGGGAGAAGAGCATGGGCCATGGTAGATGTTGTTGGGATCACTTTTAGAAATACTATCTGTCCGAAACCTCAAAGCCAAATGACACCACTAGTTGTTAGGCAAACATGCCCACACTCTCTCATGCCTTGTCTATTATCTGCACCTGTCTTAAATCTGGCCCGGCCTTTAAGACTCATCACAAATGCTGCCTCCTCCATGAAGCCAAGAGAAGCTCTTCTTCAGCCACTCCCCACGCTGTAGCTGTTTTTCTCAGCTGCTCCTCTATCTTGTGTCCTAGGTGTCTGGACTCTCCCTGGATCCTTCTGGTCATCAAGCCCAAGCCCCATTTCTCCTTATGGCCCCTCGGTGTCTGGGGCACGTGTCTGTTGGCAAAATGTGTCTCTGGAAAGTTTATCAGCCTTTAAACGCAGCCCCAGCCTTGGTGCAGAGCCAGCTGGCAAGGTCTGGAGAACAAGCTAGACATTGTCACATAGACTACCCAGGCCCATATTCCCACCCACGGCTCTTTAAATGTGATCCTCTGAAACAAGGTTCCCCAACCTTCTAAGCTAAACAGACATCCCCTCTGAGTTGCAAAGGCAGGCTGGCACACAAAGCTCTTGGCTGTACAAATTCTGGGGTCCCATGGCTCTTGGATGTCCTTCCACCTGGGCAATGGCTGTCAGGTGCAGATTGTAACTACCCCATTTCCTCCCCGCCCCCCAAGCTTTATTGAGGTATAATTGGCAAATAAAAATGTAAGATAGTGGAAGTGTAACGTGTGATCATTTGAAATACATATACATTGTGAAAGAAATCCTCACATCTATTAATTTGCTCCACCTTCTGACCTATGTCAGCAGACTGTACCAGCAGCTGGGCGGGGGTTGCAAATCCAGCCCACGGCCTGTGTTGGTAAATGAAATTTTATTGGAAGCCAGGCGTGCCCATTTATTGCATTTTGTCTATGGCTGCTCTCCCACTACAGTGGCAGAGTTGAGGAGTGTGACAGTGATCATATGGCCCACAAAGCCAAATTCATTTATGCTCAATAACATGATCTGCATAAGGAAGTGACTAAATAAAAATTTAAAAATGCTGGGACTAAGTATACAAAGACTGGGTTTCTAAGTCCTTCCTTTGCCACAAACACTTTGAATAACCCTTGTAGAGTCACTTGACCTCAATGGGCTTCAGTTTCCCCATCTGCAACATAAGAGATTTGGACTAGGTTCTATTACGTTACAGAATACACAATTTGAGAAAATGGTGGGGACAAAAGGAGCTTGAGAAGGATGTGTAGTCTTCTGTTGTTGAATGAAGTCGTCTATAGAAGTCGATGGTGTTGTTGAGATGAACTATGTCCTCACTGATGTCCTGCCTGCGGGATCTGTCCACTTCTGACAGAAGGGTGTTGAAGTCTCCAGCTGTCACAGTGCGGTCATCTATTTGTCCTTGCAGTTCTATCAGCTTTTGCTTCATATAGTTCAATGCTCTGTTGTTAGGTGCATACACATTAAAGATTCTTATCATTATGTAATATCCTTCTTTGTGTTTACTTCTTTATTGTTTAAAGTATTACATGAGTCTCCTTTTTCCCCCATTGACCTCTCTTCAGCCACCCCTACCCCCCAGCACATTCCCTCACTCCCCTATTGTCTGTGTTCATTGGTTATGCTCATATGCATGCACACAAGTCCTTTGGTTGATCTCTTACCCCATCACCGCCCCCCCCCCCCACCTTCTCTCATAGGTTGGACAGCTTGTTTGATGCCTCTATATCTCTGGTTCTATTTTTGTTCATCAGTTTATGTTGTTCATTATATTCCATAAATGAGTGAGATCATGTGATATGTAATATCCTTTTTTATCCTGGTATCTGCTTGCCCTGAAGCCTGCAATGTCTGAAATTACTACAGCTACTTCTTTCTCTTGACTGGTGTTAACATGGTATATCTTTCTCCTTCCCTCTACTTCTGATCTATATATGTGGGTTTCTTGTAAACAACATATTGTTGGGTCTTGTGTTTTGATCCACTCTCAAAACCTCTGTCCTTTAATTGATACATTTAGACCACAGATGTTCAAAGTGATTACTGACATAATTAGGTTAATATCTACCATAGTTGTTACTGTTTTCTACTTCTGACCTTGTTCTTTGTTCCTGCTGTCTCCCAATCTTTTTTTGCCTTTTTTGGTTGTAATTGAGCATTTTATATTTTATTTTTCCTCCCTTCTCAGTATATAAGTTGTACTTCTCTTTTCGCTTTTTTTACAGCGATTGATTCAAATACTCAGGAATCAAGTGCCTGAAATTCAGAAGTGCCTGTCAATTTACCTCATCTTAACCGCCATCCTCAGCCTCCGGGACTCAGCTGGATTTCTCTACCAACTCAGGTTCAGTCTTTGTTCTTTTGTTCTCCCCTGTTGGAATAATAAAACCCTGGCCTGCACATAAAACCTTCTTCTTGAACTAATGTTATTCTGGATAGCTGAGAACCAGAGCATACCTTTGTGTTCCAAGTTTTAAGCCTTTCTCCCACACAAAGACTTGCACAGGAAGTCTTTGCGGCATTATTCATAATAGATGGAAATTAAAAACAATTCAAATGTGCAATGGATAAAAAAATGCATTGGTCCATACAATGGAATATTATTTGGCAATGAAAGGAAACAGAGTAACAGCACACTATGAGACGTGATGGGCCTCAAAACATTTTTCTAAGTGAAAGAAGCCAGACACAAGAAATTGCATATTGTATTATTCCATTTATATAAAATGTCAAAAAATGGCAACTCTACAAAGATGCAGAAGTTTAATGATGCCCTGGGGTGTAGGGAGGGAATAATGGAGATTAATGGTAAATGTGCATGAGAAATATTATTAGGGTGATAGAAATGTTCTACAAGTGATTTGTGGTGGTGGCTGCACAAGTTAGTAAATTTACTGGGGGGGGAAACACATTGAATTGTACACTTGAAACGGGTGAATTATATGATATATAATATATGCCTCAATAAACTGGGGTTTTTTTATTCTAAAATTCACGAGCTGATGTTTTTAAATCCTTTTTGCATGACTGAGTCCCAGCCTCCATCAGTTGGGTGAACCATACTGCTCATTGCTGAGGGATTTACCCTCAAGGTGCGGAAAGTTCAAATACAGAGCTGACACCTTGAATCCCATATGACCTACCCAGAAAGCCTTTTGTTTATTAGCAAGGCTCCTGCTTTGACCCACCTGAAAGTGTTCCTATTTCTGTAGGTTGGGTTCTAATTGATCGGGATTCTTATCTTATTTTTTTTCTGTCTTCCTCCAGAATCTCCTCCTGGGGAAAGAGAGACACACCGATAGACAGAAGCATTTGAGGCAACCTGAGACGGAGACCCGGGCACTCCTGCACGCCTCATCACCCCGCACAGAGCAGGAGCTCCATGTGTGTGAAGCCAAGAGAAAGGCAGGGCATTCGTATTCCATGTGGGAAATGTTCATGGCCCATCGCCCCCGCACCTCCAAGCAGAGGAGCTGGCTAAACACAGCACCAGTGAGTCAAATGTGTCTTTGCGGAGGGAAACAAATAATTAAAACAGATCAAAAGCTCGACGTGATCGGAAACATGCTCATCACTGTCCAGTCCCTGCCGAGGCTCTGCACTCTCAAAGATGGCGAAAAAGCCGCAGGTGCTGTTTACACACTGGCCTCAGCCCCTACTCCCACCCCTTGCGCTTCCTTCTATTTTTCTGCTGAGAGGGTTTCCGCTTCTGTATTTGTGAAAGGATCAGGCCCTTCTTTCTCAGCCTGGTGGCCTCTTACACAGCCTTTAACCCTCAAATGCCATGTCCTCTAGGAAGCTGGTCCCTATCCCTTGGGGCTCAGGCTCACAGCTGTTGGAGCACTTCCCCTCTTTGGCTTGGTTCTGCAACCAGGGGTAAGGCTGCTGACACCACCACCGGACCATACACTCCAGGAGGGCAAAGCCTGTGTCACTCACCTCCGGGTGCATCACCCACCATGCCCCACACAACCACTGATGCTACACTTCCACTGTTTGTAGCACCATCAACACGCTCCTGTTGCCTTACATGTTCAGCCTCCACTCACCCCTGATTCAGAGAGAAAGAGAAACATTCACACCTAATATTCCCTCCACTTGCCAGTTTACACCTACTCCCTTCTGGTCTAGAAGAGGAGGTACCTTCCCACCAGCTTCTAAGCCTTCACTGGCTCCTCATCACTCAGAGATTCATGTCCCCCACCCCCAGCATGGCCTTCAAACCCTAGAGCCACCACCCTGAGGCTTCCTGCCAGCCCCACCCTGCATTGCAGCCCCAGCAAATATGGGCCCCCTCTTACCTCCGCCCTGGCTGCTCCAGCTCTGTGCCTCTCCAGGTGCTTTCCCAGCTTCTTGTGTTTCAAAGATCCAGCCCCAAACAGCG
Organism: Myotis nattereri; assembly: GCF_964212035.1. Lineage (NCBI taxonomy): Eukaryota > Metazoa > Chordata > Mammalia > Chiroptera > Vespertilionidae > Myotis > Myotis nattereri. Next base: position 50,882,959 of record NC_138087.1, read on the forward strand.
CTCTCCAGCTCCCTTCCCCTGGTGCTCCCAGCAAAACCATGAATCCAGCATTTCCCACCCTGCCTACGCTGTCACTCTGTGTTGGTTCTTCTGTGTCTCCATCCAAACGGTAAGGATTCTTAAAGCAGGGACTCCGCTTTGCTTGTCTTCACATTGCAGTGCCTAGCACAGTGCCTGGCACATGCTAGGGGTTTTAATATTATTCAGGTTTGGTAAAGCCAACAAATCAAGAGAGGACTGTCATTAACATGATATAGTTTGCTACTCAAAGTTCCCAAGAAAAGAGGGCACACCATGCCCCCGGGGGCAGTGAGAGGGGAGAAGGTGGGGTGTCCCTTGGAGAAGAAGCACCAGAGTTGATCAGGAGGCAGAGGGAGTGAGGGGGAAACATGGACACGAGCTTTTATTGTGGTTTTCACAGGAAGTAACAGGCAAGGCAGGATAAGCCGGCCGGGGATTTGCTTGTTGGAATAACTTAAAGGGCTCTGGGTATAGAGGCTCTTCCTAGTCACCTGGCATCTGGCCTTGGGGTAACAGGGCAGGTGGATAGTGGCCCCAAATGTGAGAAACCAATAAAGGAGGTGGTTGGGGATAAGCCCTGGACTGGCTGCTTTGTATTTGAAAAGCACACCTCTGGGAGGAGGAGTCCCCCCCGGGCATGGGAGACAATGAGGAAGATGGGACGCCAAGGCAAGGGAACTCAGCACAGCATCAGCTTGTCCAGAACAACTGTGTGCAAATATGCATGCGGGCAGATGTTAAAGCATCACATTTACAGAAGCTAGAAACATGGTTATATGCAGTAGGTGCTTTAAAAAGGTACAAAGAATGACCAAATGACTAGATGGATGGGTGGGTGGATGAATAAGTAGATAAATAGACAGGTGGATGAATGGGAGGGAGGTCGCAGGGGAGTAGTTGGAGGGAAAGATGAGTAGATAGATAAATGGGCGGGTGGGTGTGTGGATGATGGGTAGGTGGATGGATAGATGCTCACATGCTAACAGTTTCAGGCCGTCAAGAGAGATCACTGAAGCATTTCGATTTTGCATCCTTTAGATTTTTGCGTATTTCAAATATGGGAGAATTAGCATTTGTCCATAAAATAATTCTCAAAAAGTCTTGAGCTATAACAAATTTTCTTTCATAGCCTAGTTATGGCACCTATATTTTACAGATACCATTTGTTCAGTTTTATTTTTCCCTTCTAATTATGATTAAAGATAAAACTCATGGTTCTATGTTCACCATCCTAGTAAATGTAATAAAAAATGCAATATCGCAGTTTTAAAGAGCTCATTTGTGCTGACAGAGTCCCAGAACTGAGTGGTACGTTCAAGGTCGGAGATGAAAAGGATTGGAGGGAACTGAGCCTGGGAGTGGTTCAGAGGCTTCGGAAAGGGCTAAGCTGAGACTCACCCCCAAGTCCCTGATGCCTGATGCCCAACTATCTCTCTCTCTCTCTCTTTCTCTCTCTCTCTCTCTCTCTCTCTCTCTCTCTCTCTCTTTCGTTCTCTCTCCCTCTCCCTCTCTCTATTGCAAATACCAAATTTGTGCCACCAAATAACAAATCACTGCTGATTTCAAACCTAATGCAAAGATGTTTCAAAAGGAAGCCACACTCGAAACCCAGCAGAAATCCAACTCAGACGCATCCCAGAAATACCCCTGTGGTGCACCCTCCACTTTAATCTGCTTTATGTGAATAGCCGGGGTTTTAACGTTTCTAGGTTGGCATCGCCGGTCTCATTAAAAAACACCCTGCCAGCTTACATAACGCACTTCATATAAATCCGACCAGCACGAAGGGGAACGGCCGCTTTGGTAAGCTGGGAGACGCACCCCGCTGCCACGGCTGAGATCTCGGGGCGAGGGGTCGGGTCTAGTCCCGGGAAAGCGGCGGAGGGCATGGGCGATGCTCAGAGGCGAGCGAGCGAGAAGCCCGGATCCCACTGTTCCCAACGAGAGAGCCGCGCAGCTTGGCCTTCAGCTGGGAGCGAATAAGAAGTGGGGCCATAAAACACATGTTGTCGTCGGAGCTGGAGACAGGGTATTCGGTTAAGCGGGCCAGCACGTTTACTGCCGGCTTCTCGGGCCCGGTTCATTACGCGTCGCTGCTGAAAACCACGGGGGCTCCGGATGGAGTGGACTCTCCGGGCAGCGAGAGACTCAGACCAGGTCCGGGAACTTCAGACCAAACCTTTGCTTAGATTTTTTCCCCGCGGGGCGTCCGGAACAGGTGACAGCACAGGGAGCCGGCACCAGGCGGCAGCACGCCCAGGCCCTCCTCCAGGGGGACCACAACAGCCCCGCACACGTGCCCGCGCGTTGTCCGCGGCGGGGCGGTCCTGTGCGGCCACCACTGTCCCTCTCTCCAGTCCCAACACCAAGATCCCATCTCCCGCCGCTGGGGCAGCTCACCGAGTGCCCTTGGTGCCGGGCTAGCTGTGTCCGCAGCACCGCAGGGCTGTCACCCTCCCCACATGTCCAGTTTCTTGCTTCTTTTGGCCCTGACACCGCCCCTGCAGAAAAATTTGCTAACTTGCAGGAAAACTTCCAATAGAAAAAGAAAATTCTACCCTGGCCTCTCCCACCCCTCAAATTCCTTGAAGAATTTTGCATTCAAGCCTCAGCACCTGTTAATAACACAGTCCCAGTGATTGCGACCCCTAAATCAGGATGGAGAGACCTGAGTATTGTGTCCACATAGTATATAGCAGCTGTTGTCTGTATATATAAAAGCCTAAGCAACCATTAGGACTGGATGACAGGCTAGTAGCTATGACACCCACTGACGACCAGGGGGCAGATGCTCAATACAGGAGCTGCCCCCTGGTTGTCAGTGCACTCCCACAGCCAACCTCCCATGGTCCCTCCCACCAGCCAGCCTGCGCCCCATCACCCTGATCAGCCCCAGTGCCGGCCAGGCCGAGGGACCCTACCCATGCACAAATTCGTGCATGGGTCCTCTAGTACTGAACTAATACTCTGCGTATACTTACTGGGTTAGTTTGACTGTGACTAGACATAGATGATATAAAATTATTAATAATTTTCTTAGGTGCGATAAAACTACTGTGGTTGCTAGGAAAATTTAAATTCACATTCATAGAGCCCTAGCTGGTTTGGCTCAGTGGATAAAGCATCGGCCTGCGGACTGAAGGGTCCCGGGGTTCGATTCCGGTCAAGAGCACGTACCTTGGTTGCAGGTTCTTCCCTTTCCCGGACCCTGGTTGGAGGCAACCATCCATGTGTTTCTCTCTCATCTTTCCCTCTCTTTCCCACTCTCTTTAAAAAAAAAGAAAGGAAGAAAGAAAGAAAGAAAGAAAGAAAGAAAGAAAGAAAGAAAGAAAGAAGGAAGGAAGGAAGGAAGGAAGGAAGGAAGGAAGGAAGGAAGGAAGGAAGGAAGGAAGGAAGGAAGGAAAGAAGGAAAGAAAGAAAGAAAGAAAGAAAGAAAGAAAGAAAGAAAGAAAGAAAGAAAGAAAGAAAGCAAAAGAAAATTAAATTCACATTCATAGAGATAGAGATAGATAAATCATACAAAGCTAAGGAAATAATTAAATCTAGATGGAAGCTATGTGGGAGTTCATTACATTACTATTTCAACTTTTCTCACCGTTCAAACATTTTAATAGCAAAAAGCTGAAATAAGGAAACAGCCAAATAATGCTACTGTAATAATAAACTACTTATTATAACTACAATTTATAATAAGGAAATAAAAAAGCTTTATTACATAAAGATTTCCCATGTCAAGGTATACTGACCATTCAGAAATCTAAAAGAAAAAAAACCCCAGAAAGTGACAAAGAATTGGGGTGTGAGGGTGTTACTCTGTGGGGTTGGGCGGCATTGGCACAGGCTTTTAGAAGGGCAGTTTAGGAATGTTCTTTAAAAACTTTCCCCCCAGCAATTCCACTGCTGAGTTTAGCCTAAGAAAACAAAGGAGCTAAACCATATGTATGTATACAGGCGATCAATTCAGCCCAGTTTATAAAAGAAAAAACGACTGGCAAACAACCAACTGTCCCTCACTCTGGGGCTGAGCTAGTCACATGATGGAATAATATTCAGCCATCACAATGGAGGACATAGGTCCACATGTGCTAACCCAGGAAGATGCCACAATTGATAGGCAGGTTAGAGATAGATAGACAGATAGATGCAGACAGCAAGACTGATGATGATGATGAGGAGGAGGAGGAGGAGGAGGAGGAGGAGGAAGGGGAGGAGGAGAATGTTAATGTTGGTATTTAATCTTTGCTTCCAGGAAAAAAATAATGATCATTTATTACTTTTGTAATTATGAAGAAAAGGGCCATTTCCATTTGGGAACCAAAGTGACACAGGCCTTTTACCCAGAGTAAATCAATGGGGCCCAGCCTGTGCCCCACTGCCCTGCCTGTCCCCAGGAAGGGGAAGGACCAGAGTTCCTGGAACCATCATGGGAGGAATATACCCTCCAGGACCCCTGCCAGGGACTGAGTTAACTGAGTGCACAGCGCAGGCTTCTCAGGGAGAAGAGCACGCGGTGCCATTATTCCCCCGCCCCCCCCCCCCCACTCCCCAGGGGCATGCCAGGCTGCATCTCAGTGTCTGATTGAAATTGTGCCATCCAGTCTGTCTCTCCACAAACAAATGGAATATTCTGAGCTTCCAGCATTTGCAGGCACACAGCTTGCATTTTTCTATGAAGAAAAATAAACACTGTGTATGGTAACAACTAAGTCATGATGGATAAAACATGCCTCGATCCAGGATCGCTTGTGCAGCCCAGGCCGCAGACTGGTGGCAGGGCAGGCCCTGCTGGATGGTGATGGGGAACAGGCCGCGGTGTGGGAGACGTGAGGGAGCTGTGTGTGGACGTGCCTCTGGGGAGGACACCCTTATCTGGTCACGTCCCCACCGTTCCTGAAGAACAAAAGGCACACGTTGTTTATTCCAATGGTGACAGTCATCAGTGGCATCCAATTCTCTCTAGGATTCCAGCCACAACTCCAATCGCCCCTTCCCCCGGACATCCTCAGCTGCTCTGGGGACTGGAAGGAATGGAAAACCACTCACACATGACTTCCCAACTCATTCCTTAGGACGTCTGAGCAGTGGTTCTCCAAGCATTGTCCCTCTACCAGCAGCACCCACACTGGTGGGCGCCTATGAGAAACCCATCCTAGCCTGCTTGGCCATCCTTCATCGGTGCCCGTCCCCACGTCCCTTAGACCAAGGACCAAGCCTAAAGCTTGACCAGCAGGTGAAGCAAGCTGGTCTGAATATAATGCCACCAGTAGGCAGGAGCGTCATCCTTATAAGAAAAGGGCACCCTTCTCTTTAAGGATAACGCTGACATAACTGTCCCAGCGCCATAGTCACCAAATGGACCATTTTTGAGACACTTGCTTTTATAAAATGAAGTCACTGAGCTATAATTTTTGAATGAGCAGTGAGCAGAAGAGGGGAGGAAGCTGGATCAGTTTCCAGATTTACCTGATAGTCGAGAAATTGTCACCCACCCTCACCCAAAGCTGACCCAAGATGCACCTCCAAGAGAAAGGGCAGGTGCGACTTCCTGCGCCAGGCTCTGAAAGCAGGGCCTTCTGTCTCCCCCTGGGTGACCGCTTCCCCTCCTCCTCCCAGGGGGTGTCCTAGGAAAGCATCCTGTTTCCTCTAAAGAGATCATCAACTGTCTCCAGTCTCTCTGTTATAAGCAAACAAAGAAGAAACCCAGGCGAAGGGGCGAAGGTGAAATGAGATGTTAAAGAATACAAGTCTCACCAAGAAGAGTGCCAGAGACCCCCCCAGGAGGGTCATCGTCTTGCACCTAAATGCCAAAGCAGGCCAGGCTGGGCTGTTCCGGGAATCCTGATTGCCCTACCTCTGACTGACAGTTTGCCACCCCAGATGAAACCCCCACAGAGTGTCTCATGGACTATGGGAGGTTCTCACTCTTCTGCAGATGAAACCACCACTCCCCAAAGGGAGCAGAACAAGCCACCATTCTGTCCTTCCCCCTCCTTCTCCACCCTTCCTTGACTTTATTTCTTGGGTGCTCCTCCTCACTTAAAGGCGGCAGGCCTGAGCAGTTTAGGGAGACCTTCGTAACAGGCTCCCTGGTAGACAACGTGGGAAATAAAGCATGGTGGAATAAGCAAGATCAGAGGGAAGGAGAGATAAGAACTATTTGTTTAACCTCGTATGTGATGTGCACTGCAATAGCTGTTGCCACTCATTATCATAGCAAAGCCTCCCAATGGTCTTCTGAGGTAGGTATTGCCCTATACCACAATGAGATGATTGGAAATCAGCGCGGTTCAGTAACGGTCCGGGACCACAGAGCAGAGGAAGGAAATCTTAACATAATCACCCTTTTTTTCTCATCACTTTTAATGTGGCTGGCCTTCTGCTTCTCTGGAATTTGAGGTCACCATCGGAAGAACACTCCCCTGCCACCAGCTGTTCACTCCCACCCAGGCGTCTGGCTTGCAGGAGTGTTCCTGTCTGTTTGACAAACCACAGGAGGGAAGGCGGCTGCAGGCACAGTCTAAGCTGCAAGGCTTTTTGGAATGGGGGGCTTGAAACTCACCTTTTTTGAGGGATCCCAACTCTGAGAGAAACAAAAACCAGAATTCTTCGGCTGTGGTCTGTGGGAATATCTGGACACTTTTCCCAGCATGTGACATCATTTTCCTTCCAGACTTCAATGTTAAAAATAGCCCGGAAAATCCTTTGAACTATTGTCTCAGTCCTTAAAACACAATATGGATTGTGTGTGTGTGTTTACCACTTGGAAGAAACTCTTTGTGACATGCGATGTGCAGTCAGGCTGCTCCTGGCCTGACAGACGCTCGGGGAGCCACAGACTCGCTGAACTTGCACTAACCAGACACATGCACCGCGCACACACACAGGCTGCTCTTATATGACACAACCATTCCAAACTAGCGGCTAATGCTCTTTTATGTATGTATTGTCTAAAGTTTTACATATGTCTCCTTTTTCCCAATTGACTCTGGGCAAGCCCCCACTGCCCCAGTGTCTGTGTCCATTGGTTATGCTAATATGCATGCATACAAGTCCTTTGGTTGTTCTCTAACGCCCCCCCCCCCACCCCCCACCCCACCCCCAACCTCCCCTGCCATTTGTCTCTGGATCTATTTTTGTTCATCAAGTTTATGTTGAGCATTATATCCCACATATGAGTGAGATCATGCGATATTTATCTTTCTCTGACTGGCTTATTTCGCTTAGCGTAATACTCTCCGGTTCCATCCATGCTAGCTAACGCTCTTTTAAACTACCCTGGGAGGTGATCAGCTTGACCGAGACTCAGCAGGTAGCTGACCAGGCAGAATTTGAAGAAGCTGCCCTTATGAGACCTCTGACTGCCCTTCTGTCTAGATGGACCCAACACAGTTTCCTCAAGCAAGGGTTGTTCAGGTGAGCTTTCGGGCTCTGTGGAGGTGAGGCAGCGGCCGCCTCTGCCTGGGGCCTTAGCAAGGGCCTTCCTCCTAGAACCGCTTCTACCCAGAGCAAGCTGCAGGGGGGAGATGCAGGGAGCACAGGGGTGGGGAACTACCCAAGTCTCCGAGGTTCGCGCTATTAGAGCCTCTTGGTGAGACTGGAACATTCTGACCACGGTCAGCTGGCAGAACTGGAGCAAACACCCCAGAGAAACATGGGCATCTGACTGGTAAGCCCAGCTCAACAGGTACCAGCTGGTTGGGTGGCCCGTATAAGGAGGTGCCCGACCCAAAGCCAGCGAATCTGCAGCCAAGGCTGTAAGTGGCTTTCCCAGGAGGACGGCAGAGGCTTACCAGAGCTTAGGGCGAAGGGCTCTTCAAACCCAGAGGGTGGTTTCTAATAGTAACGAGATGAAGCACAGTAACAACAGGCCAATGAACAAGATTCCCGGGTTTTCTGGGGGGCAAGAGAAGGGTCTGGGAAGGAAGGCCTGATGCTTGGAAACACGACTGCTCTCCTTAAGCTGAGCAAACGCCAGGTGGCAGGGGTAGTCTGAGGAAAGGTGTGCACATTCTCGTCTGTTTTGTTTTATCTCTTGGCATAAACAGCCAGAAAAGTCCACTTTACTGACATTAAAAAGTTAAAATGGCTAAGATCACTCCAACAAAATGCAGCATTGTAGTAATTAAAAACTCAAGGAAAATAAGAATATGTGAATGAGAGGACTTGGAGTTGTGGAATTCCCTGCCAAGAACGGCTAGGTGTTGTCAACAGCTCCCTGCAAATAAGGACACGGAAACTGGCTGAGCTATTTGCACCCCTCCCCGCCCCGCCCCAGATCAGGCAACTTCCCCCATCCGCAGTCCTAAAGGACAGCGCTGGCTGCTTCCCGATCCCATCTGGCATGTGCTTATCAATTTCCCCCCAAAACCTAAACCAAACTATCCTTCCACAAAGAGTATGAATCACATAGAAAGCCTGAAAATTCAACCCACTCTGCACAATTTGACTTTTTTAACTGAGGAGAGTCTATTTTCCCCATTCTCATATTCTCTTGACTCCAAAGGAGATTAAAATAAACTTTCCAGACACTACCAAACAAATAAAACGCATCACCTTGAAGCTGAGGCCAAACACGAACACGTTTGGCTCAAGCAAGCAGGAAGTGGTCGCTGCCTTATGGAAGCAGGCCCGCTTCCGTCTCAGGGGACACGGAGAACCGGTCGCACGGCAGCGAGGCGGCTGGCTTTGGCTCTTTCCCCTCCTCTTTTTTCTCCAGGTCCCTCCTTTGGATTCATTTTCTATTGCTATGAATTTAGCAGATTTAAATGACTCCAAACACCCAGTTAGAACAGCACAGTGTATTCTCACAGTATCTTTGGGGCAGAAGTCTGGCCATAGCACAGCTTAGCTGGTTCTCCGTGTAGGGCAGTGGTTCTCAACCTTGGCTGCACATTAGAATCACCTGGGGATCATTTTAAAATCCTGATTTCTGGGCCTCGTCCTCCAGAAATTCTGTTTCTTTGTTACTAATGTTGTGGCCCCACCCCATAAACAAAGAAACAGAATTCCGGAGGTTGGGGCCCAGAAATCAGGATTTTAAAAAGATTCCCGGGTGATTCTAATGTGCAGCCAAGGCTGAGAACCAGTGGTGTAGGGTGACACCACGCAAGGCTGAAATCCAGGCGTCGGCAGGGCTGCAAGGCTCTGGGCAGGAACCCGCTTCCAAGTTCAGTCAAGTTATTGGCAGAATGCCCTTCCTGATAGAACTGAAGTCCCCACTTCCTAGCTTTGGGTCAATGCTGTTCCCAGCTCCCTGAACTCCCCACTCTGTGTGTCTCCAGCTTCCAGCCTTCACCTCCAAGGCCAGCACCAGCCATCCGAGTCTCCCTGACCTCTTTCTGCCTCCTTTCTCTGTCTGGAACTTCTGCCCCCTCTTCTGCGTGCGAGGGCTCGTATGTTTACATTGTGCCTACCTGGCATTCCCGAAGTACTTGGCTGCAAATCTGAAAACTCATCCAAATCTTAACCAGTATTTGGGCAATAACCTGACATGTTGTGCCTTTCAAAATACAAAATGTACCAACATAACTGTGGACCAGACAACCAATGTCACTAAAAATCCATTATCAAATCCCATTTGCCCAGATTTCTCATTTCACATGAGCTATCATCATGCTGCTCTCCTATGCCACCACTTAAAAGCCTCATTATTAGGCATGGGGAGTGCACATTTGGATGGGTAGAGTGTTTGCAATTATATTTTAAGGTGCTTCCCCAAAGCTATAAAGTCAAAGCTATAAATGGCAAGATGGGTGATGTAATTGCCAACAGAATATGAAACATGTCTGAAATTAGAGTCAGTTCTGCTCATCCTTAAAGGAGGTTCCCGCAGAGCATACATATCAGAAAGGATACGATGAGGGGGTGCAAAAGCAGAGTCAGAAAGCTGGGTAGCCCTGGCAAGTTTGGCTCAGTGGTTGGAGCATCGGCAGCTGACTGAAGGGTCCCGGGTTCAATTCCAGTCAAGGGCATGTAACTCAGTTGCAGGCTCGATCCCCAGCCCTGGTCAGGGCGAGTGCAGGAGGCAACTAATCCATGTGTCTCTCTCACACTGATGTCTCTCTCTGTGTCTCTCCCCCTCCCTTCCACTCTCTCTAAAAACCAATGGGAAAAATATCCTCTGGTGAGGATTAACAAAACAAAGCAAAAAAGAAAGAAAGCTGGATGGCTTCAGGCAAGACACCTAACCTCTCTTGGACTGAATTTGTTAATCTAAAAAATAGTGGGACTCCATAACCTCTAAGAGCCTTTTCAGCACTCAAGATTCCATGGAAGGACAGAAAAATTCTGAAATATTAAGTAGAATAAATGAAATGGAGTCCAATGGGACACTACCCACAGCATTATTGAGCTGTTGTGTGCTGGGCTTTGTGCCTGACACTCTACAAATTTGTGTCTCTGGAACCTCATAAGCAGTGACAGTAATGTTTGGTAAATAATTAAATGGATATTAATCCTCCACCCAATGCAAACTAATTCCGAATTTAAAAAGTAGACCTTGGCCCCAACAGGTTATCTAAATCAGATTCCACTTACCCAGTGGTTCTCAACCTTCTGGCCCTTTAAATACAGTTCCTCATGTTGTGACCCAACCATAAAATTATTTTCGTTGCTACTTCATAGCTGTAATGTTGCTACTGTTATGAATCATAATGTAAATATCTGATATGCAGGATGGTCTTAGGGCGACCCTTGTGAAAAGGTCGTTTAACCGCCAAAAGGATCGCGACCCACAGGTTGAGAACCACTGCACTTACCCAATATGAGTGACCTCCCAAATCAACACCAGAATTTTCCCAAGAATATTATGGCCCAGGTTCATCAATAAAGACAACAAAATAGGGATATGAATCCAACAAAGATGCAAGAGCTGAATTAGTCTCCTGAATTTGTGTTTCTTAGTCATTCATTAACTAAAGTGTCTCCAATTTCCAAGAAGTTTAAGGATATTTTGACCCAAAATGAAGAGGCAATTTCTAGACAGTTTTAAGCTAGATATAAAGAATTATAGAATGTCTCTTGCTTTTCTTCCCTCTCTTTGTTACAAACGTGCATTATTTTCTTGAGGGACTAGAGCAGACTGAACTGAATTACACCATTTTCCTTCTGTCAATAGGTTGCTTCTATTACTTTAGGTCTTTATAACCTCACAAGCTGTAATAGTAATACTTGGTGAAATAAGTAAGTGGACATTAAATCCCTCGTCCAATGCAGACTAATTCCAAATTTAAAAAACAGACCCGTGAAAGGGCATCCTCTGTACCTTTGAAAAAATTCAGATAATTTGAAAAAATCCACATTTAATAAGATGCAGGTCTCTCAGCTGAGACAGCAAAACAAGCCTGTGGGGCCAGAGACCACATGGGTGATGCTGGCAACAGGGGAGGTTCAAGAATAAAACTATCATTCGAAAGACCTCTGGTGAACTTACACCCTTCTGAGTGTTACATCTGTCCCTGTACATTCCTAGGCAGGTAGCTTTCACTTGGGAGAGGGGCTATTTAAATATCATACCGAAAAAGTCAAGGTAAAGTCTTGCTCTGCTCTAAGTATTGAACAGATTGGCATGCTCTGGAGTGGTTTGACTGAAAAGTTTTCTAAGTTTGATGGACTTACCTATAAAGATACAGTGAAACCTCCCACCCATATCACATTAACTAGAAGAAAAACCATGGAGGAGCCTAGAGTTCTCTTCCTCACTTAGCTGGGTATCCAAACCCTAAGTTATCCATAATACATGTCTGCTACAAGGCAGGCAAGAGGGCACCTTGTCAAAGGGTTTCAGAGGCGGTGACCCAGCTTATAGTTCTTAACTATTGCACTCACACCCTTAGGATTACAGAATTTAGAGATGATACAGGTTAAGTATAATCAACCATGAATAAAAAAGTCCATGAAGTTATGCCAATAATTTGATCATAAACTAATACAAAGTTGGAGGGTTTAGTTTAGGTCATCTGATTCTTATATTGTAAAAACGATTATATTCCTCTAAAATTAAATCTAGAAAAACAGGTAATCATGGGCTTATTTCTAAGATTTACTTCTTAGCCCTGCCAGTTAAAGTGATGAGCTACAGAATAAACTATCTTCTCAATGAAAACCTAAGTTCTTTAAAGAAAATGAAGTAAAAATTAACTTGATGTGAAGTCTGTGAGACAAATGTAGAGTAGACAAAATTCTTTTCCCTCACCATCAGAGATAGAAAATCAGCCTTGCCAAGCCTTAGGAGAAACCAGAAAGGACAGAGAAAGGCGTGTGCTAAACCATTACCTATTCAGTTAAACATAAAATCAAAAGACTCAAGGGTCTCTTTCCTTTGAAAAAAAAATAAAATTGTTCAAAACAATGGGTCACCGCCTCTGTATATACCGCCTTCCTCCTAACCAACCATAAAAATACTGATTTGGAAAATATGATAATCATTTCACGGGCTACGAGAAAAAAATGTTTCCATCGAGATCATTTCAGAAGGCACCCAGCAGATGTCAGGGTTAGCTCACCCCACCTTCCTCAGGGACTCTATGGTATGTGATGATAAAACAGTTGCATGGTTTTCCAATATCATCAAACTGCTTATCCAAGGCTGGCTGAGCTGGCTCACTCACAGGGATGGCCCAGGCCCACCAGGTGGCTGCTTGTGAGGAAGCACAGGGTCCTCAGATGCGGGCCCCAGGCTCAAGTCTGAGCCCCACCTCTGCTGCATCCTAGCAAGTCCAGGTAAGCCAGATGGCCTCTCCGAGCCTCACATTCTCACTAATTAAATGGGAATGCTAATGATATATTTATGAATAGTGTTTGCAAGACGCTAAATAAGCTTTTTTATATTTAAATATATTTTTTATTTCAGAGAGGGAGAGGGAGATTGAAACATCAATGATGAGAATCATTGACTGGCTGCCTCTGCATGCCCCACCTTGGGGATCCAGCCTACAACCTGGGCATGTGCCCTGACCGGGAATCAAATTGTGACCTCCTGGTTCATAACTTGACACTCAACCACTGAGCCACACCAGCTGGGCTCAAATAACTTTTAGGAAAGCACTTCTTGAACTTTAAAGAGCTATTTAAATGCTCTTTATCTACAAATCTGGTGTGGATGAAAAGCAGGCGTTTACAATTCTAATCAGTGGGTGGGTGGAAGTAGCTTTGAAATTGCTAACTGCATAATACTAAGAGGTCATCCCATTATATCTGCTCATTGGTCTAATGGTTAGACTCTAACCAATGAAACTCAACAAAGGGATCTCTGACCCCCCTCTACTTACTTCCTATGTCCATCTTATGATGATACACCATTAAAGAGGTCCTCACTTTCAATATTAATATTTCACATTTGTGACCTCTGTTACTACTGGAGAGAACTTTCACGATGCTGAAAAGTCAGCTCTTGGGACAATATTATCTCTGAAACCCCCAACAAGTGTCATGACTGGAAGAAATAACCCCTAAGTTTTGAGCTGGCAATGCCAAAAGCCCCGTAAACTTTTCTGGTAGGTATAAAAATTAGTTACGTCTGATGTGTCTGAGTGGACATCTGATGTTTTTGCCTTCCCAGAGTGTCCCTTTGGGTGAAAGAACTCTCCTCTTTTTAACTTCTCTTAGAACACGGCTTTGGATGGAACCACCTCCCAGGATGGCATGAGAGGCTGCTGGTTTTTCAGACAGGTTTCAGACATACAGACCTGAGAAATATTTACTTAACATAAATAACAACATTCTATTGTGTAAGGTAGAATAGCTTTTCAATTAAAATATTGCTTCAACAGGTTTTTCCTAATGGAGAGAACTAAGGTTTACATATGGCTACTGAACCCTCACCAAAATAAGAAAAAAATCACTGATTTTCAATTAAAGTTTTATGATTAAAGTACATATACAACAAAAGGACTTAAAAAGATGCATTTGTAGTTTCATGACTGCCATTTATTTCTGGATCGTGCACAAAACAATTCCATTAGTACATTTACTACATTATCCATCTCAGTGCTCACAATATGGTCATCATAATTTGGACATCTGAAAGTTAAAAGTATTGTATTCATTGCTGTTAGTATGCTATATGAAGTCAAACTCCAGGTTACTTATTTTAATTAGGATTCAAATGTCCATGTTTCCAAACACCACACAGAAACTGGAAAAAGTGGCAGAAACGAATGAATGGAAGACAAAATCTTGGGTCCAAACAGCACTATGACTGCAATGGAGGAAGAGCCAGCGTGCAGCATAGGTTTCTGCATTCTGCCTTGCCTGACTACATTTCACAAACTCGAGGCCCTAGAGCTTTTAACATTCCTCATCTTTGGGGAAAGGCAAAGGGCAGCATCTTCTTTTGTGGTAGGAACATGAGGCTAATTGTCAGGAGACCTGGGCTAGAAACCCTGGCCATGCCCAAATGACCCTGTGACTTTGTATAAATGTTCTTGATTTCACAGGTTAGTTTGATCTAAACCAGCGATCGCCAACCGGTGGTCCGCGGACCACTGGTGGTCCGTGAGGTCCGAAAGGTTGGCAACCACTGATCTAAACCATCTCTGGTGCTAATTTCCAAGTCAGAGGTCCTCTGATTCTTAGGAAACTGTGATCATGAAAGAGCACATGAGACCACACCAGTGGTTCTCAGTGTGGTTCCCACAGCACTGAAGAATTTTTAAGAAATGCAAATTTAGGGGCCCTACCCCAGATCTTTATGATCAGTAATCTCTGTTTTGAGAAGCAAGTTCTCAGGTAATTCTGATGTACACTCTACAGTTTGAGAACCACTGGATTAGACCAAAACTACATTTAAGAAATTCACTGATAAAAAAAAAAAGAAAAGAAAGAAATTCACTGTAGTTCCAAACACAAGATAAAGCAAATAAATCTAAACTCCATCATTAGTCTCAGTTGATGGGCTACACATTAATTTTCAGGCTTATGAAAAAGTCCTGAAATCATTCTTTGAAAGTCTTGAAATGACACAGTCACAGAGGTAAGAGGTAGGGCAATTTTAGCTACAACTAGCCAATGAAACTTAGTTTTACATCTAATTAGGAAAGATTTTAAATTATTTCTCATATTTCCAAAGCTATTTATTGTTTAAGAAAAAGATCATTTCCTAACCATAAAGACTTCCTCTTTAATTCTATGAATAATTACTTAATAAAAGGCATATTCAGGTTTATCACATATGCTAAAAGATGAACTTAATCAAAACAAAATATTGTAACAGTACATGGCACAGGGTTTTTACACCGCTTAACATAATAAAGTGAAGTTTTGAGTTATTCTGCACATTTTAGTAGCTGTAGCTGCTTTTCATGACTGCTTTGGTTTTTAATTTCTAATGTTATAAGAACCAAGAAAAATTCATAATATGGACATAGTGGCTCCATAATCTACTCTGAAAAATATATAATTAAATATGTAATGTGTTATGTATAAAACATATAATAACTATGATAAATTATTAGACAAATTATTAAATACATACTACTTTACCTTGCTAAAGTATCCTGACCTCTCCTAAAGTATTAGGTCACCACACACCAAGAGGTTTTCTTCAACTTCACAATCCATTTAGTCTTTTTTTTCTGAGATTAATAAGAATTAGGCTATTGCCAAAACCGGTTTGGCTTGGTGGATGGAGCGTCGGCCTGCGGACTGAGGGGTCCCAGGTTCTATTCCGGTCAGGGGCATGTGCCTTGGTTGCGGGCACATCCCCAGCAGGAGGCAGCTGGTCGGTTTCTCTCTCATCGATGTTTCTGGCTCTCTATCCCTCTCCCTTCCTCTCTGTAATCAATAAAAATATATTTTAAAAAAAAGGAATTCGGCTATTTAGAGAAAAAGACCTCTTCATCAATGGCTCCATGCCGTTTTTTAGACATGGTTCCCATGACACCAAAAGGAAGCTACATCGTGGGTAAAATGCCTCAAACAATACAATGAAAATCACTGATTTAGAAAATGCATAAATCCAAAATATACTTTTCTTTCTTTCCAATTATTAGTTTTTTAAAAAGACTGAAAAAAAATGACTCAGGAATAAGCAAAACTAATGTGCCAAAACCTAAGCCCCTGAGTCCAGAGAAGAGATTAACCAAAGAATTTATATGCCTATATGCATTGCCCATGGACACAGACATTAAATAGAGTGGTGAAGGACTGGGGTGGGGTGGGAACTGGGTGCAAGGGGGTGTAGTGGGGGTACAATACTGCAGGACTCTTCAACAATAAAGATTTTAAAAAGGAAAATAAAATCTGTTAATGAGGTATCTTTTTGGATTTCTTTTGCTACAACAGAAACTTAGCTCTTAAAGCACTTATCCAATGTCATTGGACTTGTTATATTTTATTTGAAAACAAAGTCATTCCTTCAGCAAGGCAGCTTAAACTTGGGAAGATGTCGCTATAAGAAAAGGCTTGCACTCACTGCAGTCACCTAGGACTCAGGTGCCAGTGCCGGCTTGCCCTGAATGGGTTAACTTCAGCAAGTCTAACAGCACAGCACGGCTCAGGAAATGCTAAACGCGCTTGCATGCAACTGTACATTTAACACCGGACTGTATCCTCACTGCATTTTTAAAGCTTCTTAACAAACTGACTGAAGTGAGAAACTCCAGGTGCACCCAGGAGACACCATTTTAGACAAAAGAGCTGTTCAGTTACATCTTTTACAACAGGTAGAGGTGTGCCATATCAGGAAACACTTAACACTGGTAAATTAAGCATTTTTTTACAAATTTTTCTCAATGTGTGTTCAGATGTTGGATTTCTATAATATTTCCGCAAATATTCTATAAACCAATAATCTGAACTGGTTAGAAAGGATGACGAAATGAATACAGTATTTAATTTCGTTTTTATTTGTTTAATTTGGTAAATGTAGAATGTAATGGTTTCAAGGCAAACTCTGGATTATTCAGTCACAGCTCAACAGTTAACATGATTCAGAAGAACAGTCTTATCTTCAATATCTACCCGCCCTCCCTACACAGACACATCTATAGACATCCATGTACATATATATTAGTTCTCAAAAGCTCAGGATTCTCAACAACTCTAGAATTTAGATTTTATATTCTCACACACTTCAGAATTATCCATCTGATGCAGGATATCACCATGAGGAGATAAAAATTCATGCAATGATACTCAGGGTTTCCTTTAAAAACATAAATCCAATACTTGATGATTCAATGCTGTATAAAGTGCATTGAATAGCTAAAATAAAACAAGTGCCAATTTTATCATGAATTAATAATATATTTATTGTCTTGAAACCAAACAGGCCCAAGTTTCTTTTTATCTTTATGAGTCAGCTCTCTATAAACTCATTTCTTCCAAACTTCTCATGTAATAAAAATCAAGATAGTTCATTTCTTCTTTGCATTTACAAGAGACAGCAGAGGGCTCACGGTAGGTATGTTCTGGATGAATCAGAGTCAGAAAGTACTTCTTCTTGAGTAGAAGTTTCATAATCTGCACTTTCAGCTAATTCAATATCTAACTCATCATTACTTTCGGCACTGTAATCAACTTCTTCGAGGAATCGAGGTTCATCTTCATCCAAAACATAAGTGGTGGGGCTGCAGCCAAAGCACACAGAACATACAAGGCTTCATTAGGTTTTAAGGTTCTAGTATAAGATTGTTTGAACACACTGGAGTAACTCGGATTTCAATGTAATAAATCTGGTTCGGCCAACTTTAAAAATGTTATCCAAATGAACAAATTAAGAGATTTATAATGGTTAAAACCTCCTTACATTGATAACAAAGGGTGAAATGCTAATTTTTAATTATATTACTGGAGTGTCAATATACATCCTACAATTAGCAACAAAAAACAATAGACTCTCAGATTACTTCTTTGAAGAGTTTTTTCTATAAAACAAGCAACAGATAATTTCAGTAGGCTTTATAAGAAACTGTGGGTAGCCCTGCCCAGTGTGGCTCAGGTGGTTGGGGTGTCGTCCTGTGCACCGGGAGATTGCCAGTTCGATTCCCAGCCAAGGGTACGTGCCCGGGTTGCACGCTCAGTCCACAGTGAGAGTCAGCTGGTCGATGTTGCACTCTCACATCGATGTTTCTTTCTCTCCCTCTCCCTTCCTCTCTCTCTAAAAATCAAGAAAGTAAAAAAAAAAAGAGAAGAAACTGGGTATTTAATTGGTTCCTCCAGTAATGCACTGACATCACTTCTAAGTCTGTAAAGTGATTATTAGCCATAAAAACATATATCCATCCTCAGTTTCTACTGGTCAAGAATAAAAATTAAAAACAAGTGAACATTCCATATTCATATTACCTACTTTCCCTGGGGACACAGAATAATATATTTGCTTAAAAGCACTAAGTGCTTCTATATATTTCATCAGGTACATTGTTTGGGATTAAGACAATCTTTCCACTAGGGTATATATTATTTTCTCTTCAATAAAATAGCAGTATTCTTATTTTCCTCATTTGAGAGATTACACACACACATACACAGACACACTATCAACAAAACACTACAGCAGCATTTCAATGTCCCCATTTTGTGACCCAAACTATCTTAATTTCCTATAGATGTATGTTCGTTTATATCCCACCTGCTTCCAAATGGATTTCCCACCCCTGGTGCAATTAAAAGCTACAAAATCAGACAATAAAAAGGGAACAATAATCTGTTAAAATGAGCAGAGAAGCAGATGTCATTAGACCCCTAAAATGAAAGAATTCATGCAACCGAATATCAAATTTGGTCCAGATAGCTGCAAGTTTGGGCAAGAAAAACAAGTGAATGGATTATAAGGTTCCAATTTTCTGAGAGGAGAAAGCAAACTCATCTGGTAAGAATATCCTTTTTCCTAGAATTTTTTTAAATTAAATCTTTATTGTTCAGATTATTACATTTGTTCCTCTTTTTCCCCCCCATAGCTCCCCTCCACCCGCTTCCCACCCCGCCCTCTGCCCTCACCCCCCACCCCCCCGCCAACTGTCCTCATCCATAGGTGCACGATTTTTGTCCAGTCTCTTCCTGCATCTCCCACACCCCTTCCCCCCCCCCAAGAATAGTCAGTCCACTCCCTTTCTATGCCCCTGATTCTATTATAATCACCAGTTTATTCTGCACATCAGATTATTTATTCACTTGATTTTTAGATTCATTTGTTGATAGATGTGTATTTGTTGTTCATAATTTGTATCTCTACCTTTTTCTTCTTCTTCCTCTTCTTAAAGGATACCTTTCAGCATTTCATATAATACTGGTTTGGTGGTGATGAACTCCTTTAGCTTTTCCTTTACCTATGAAACTCTTTATCTGACCTTCAATTTTGAATGATAGTTTTGCTGGATAAAGTAATCTTGGTTGTAGGTTCTTGGTATTCATCACTTTGAATATTTCTTGCCACTCCCTCCTGGCCTGCAAAGTTTCTGTTGAGAAATCAGCTGACAGTCGTATGGGTATTCCCTTGTAGGTAACTGAGTTTCTTTCTCTTGCTGCTTTTAAGATTCTCTCTTTGTCTTTTGCTCTTGGCATTTTAATTATGATGTGTCTTGGTGTGGTCCTCTTTGGATTCCTTTTGTTTGGGGTTCTCCGTGCTTCCTGGACTTGTAAGTCTATGTCTTTCACCAGGTAGGGGAAGTTTTCTGTCATTATTTCTTCAAATAGGTTTTCAAATTCTTGCTCTCTCTCTCTTCTTCTGGCACCCCTATAATTCTGATGTTGGTACACTTGAAGCTGTCCCAGAGGCTACTTACACTATCTTCATATTTTTGGATTCTTTTTTTGTTTTGCTTTTCCGGTTGGGTGTTTCTTGATTCTTCGTATTGCAAATCGTTGACTTATTCTTGCGCTCCTCTGGTCTGCTGTTGGAACTCTGCATAATATCCTTTATTTCAGTCAGTGTATGCTTAATTTCTAGTTGGTCCTTTTTCCTACCCTCGATGATCTCACTAGATTTCTTGAGGATCTCACTACATTTATCGGCAGTCTCACCCATCTTTTTGAGGGTCTTACTAAATTTGTCGGCAGTTTCTAGAAAGTTCTTGAAAAACCTTAAAAGTGTGGTTTTGAACTCTATATCCAATCGTTTGCTTTCCTCCATTTCTGTCACTTGTGACCTGTTTCTTTGTCTCCACATTTTTTATGCTTCCCTGTGTTGGTAGAGTGGTTTTGTGTGCTAGGTGTCCTATAGGGCCCAGTGGCTCAGCCTCCCCAATTACCTGAGGTAGACACTCTTGGTTCACCCCCTTGTGGGCTTTGTGCACAGTCTTGTTGTAGTTATGCCTTGATTGTTATAGGTATCACTGGGAGGAATTGACCTCCAGGCCAATTGGCTGTGAGAATCAGCTGTGTCTGCAGTGGGAGAACTTCTGTGCTGAAGACACCCTTCTGGGGCAAGACTTGCTTCAGTGGGGCTTTGGTGCTCACTGAGTCTGCCCCCTGAGTGTGTCCCTTATGGATCTGAGGAGTTGTAATCTGGATGGTCCCACTCTGACCACTGGATACACTGGCTCTTGGATCTAAGGAGGTGCTAATTTAGCCTCTGGCTGAGGCTACCCAGCAGGAGCTACGAAGA
Organism: Myotis nattereri; assembly: GCF_964212035.1. Lineage (NCBI taxonomy): Eukaryota > Metazoa > Chordata > Mammalia > Chiroptera > Vespertilionidae > Myotis > Myotis nattereri. The sequence continues at coordinate 50,903,525 of NC_138087.1, forward strand.
GATCTGCAGATTCCCCTTCCTTTTTGGGGGTTTGGAGGTGCCCAGATGAGGCCCAGCTGTGAAGCAATGCAAGCTGCTGTGGGGCCTTGGGCCTTCTCTTGGAAGTTCTGGGTCTGTCTGGCCCAGCTGCAATTTGTTAGGTAATTTTCAGATTGCAAAGGGCCGGGGCATTCATATGCAAAAGCCTCTGCCACAGCCTGGGTGGGGCGGGGTCTCAAGGAATCAATAGGGTGGAGCAAGCAGCTATGGCTGATCCTCAACCCTGCCCTAAGGGGCCCCACATCCCAGTGTCCCGGTAATTGCTTCAAGCACCTCTGAGGGAAAACCGCCCTCAAGTTCCGAGTTCTGCCTGCTGCCAGACAGTCCAGTTTCTCCCCGTAGGAATCCTGGGTCCCCAGAGACTTCCCGGAACTGGAGTTCAGAGCAGTCGGGAGCTTGTGACTCCCTCCCGATACAAAAAGACAGCCGTGTCCTCAGGTGCCAGCCCCTTTCCGCACACACTCGAGCCTCTGTACCTCTGCACTTTACTTCCACAGCTCCTCTGAGTCTCGGTGTGCTTTTCTCTTTCCTTCTAGTTGTAGAATTTCCACTCAGCCAGCCTTCCTGTGGTTCTGGATGATGTCCATTTTGTCTTTTCATTGTATTTTTGAAGTTGTTGTGGGAGGCAGCAATTTCCGGTGTTTACCTATGCGGCCATCTTGGTTTCTCCAAATTTTTTTAATTTTGTTCATTACATAAGAGAAAATAATATATTACAAAAACATCTTGACCTGTTATATAGCAAACTACCTCTTACTATGATGGAGTAGTCCTGATAAACCAAGCTGATGGCCAGGAGGATTATGGGAGAATTTACAACAGACCTCACACTCATAAAAACAAGTGTGCAGCTTTCAATTATGCATCTAAAATATTTCTCATGACTCTGTTATATCTTTAGGGGGAAAAGTTAGATTAAAAGAAAAAATTATTTGCCTTTCAAAATGATTATTCTCTTTCTTTTGAAAAACTAATTCAGTCCTCTGCTTAACGTTGTTATTTCAAATTTACAGGATGTCTCAGGTGATTCTTAGCATAAATAGAAGGCTAGCTGAAGCAAAAGAGGGGGGGGGAGAGAGAGTGAGGAAAGAAAGCAAGAAAAGACCAATCTCTTGCCACATACTTGTTTGTTTTCTCCCTGGACACTGTCATAATAAGAAATGATCATCCTTATGCCCAGAGCGGACCAGTTTCATCCTCCTATTCCACTCTGGTAACCCATACTGGTCCTGATGGTTCATCTGCAGATCTAACAAAATCATGTTCCTAGCCTGCCACTGAAGTATACAGAGTACCTCCAGCAATGGTGATGGGGCTGGCTGGGCCCTCATTGCTAACTTATGTACTGGGAGGTGGAGGGTGAGCAGTAGAGGGGTGAAGGGGAGGAGCAATCAGATCTAGGTTTAAGGAACTGGAGGAAAACTGAGAGAGAAGAAAGGGAAGGAAGATTAAACCCCTCACTCCACGGAAAGCAGCCTTCTTACTGCTCTTCCAGCTGCCACTTTCCAGTCTGTTTTTTCTAGGTCTCTCTGCTGTGCTGACTGTGGGGGAAATTCTGACTCTCCTCTGTCTCTTCTCAATGCTGATCAAGTGCTCTTTACCCCTTGTGTATGCCTCAAAAGTAGGTGCTCATAACAATGCTCTAACTCACTGGTTCTCAACCTTCCTAATGCTGCAACCCTTTAATACAGTTCCTCATGTTGTGGTGACCCCCAACCATAAAATTATTTTCACTGCTACTTCATAACTGTAATTTTCCTACTGTTATGAATCGTCATGTAAATTTCTGATATGCAGGATGTATTTTCATTGTTACAAATTGAACATAATTAAAGCATAGTGATTAATCACAAAAACAATATGCAATTATATATGTGTTTTCCGATGGTCTTAGGCGACCCCTGTGAAAGGGTCATTCGACCCCCAAAGGGGTCGCCACCCACAGGTTGAGAACCGCTGCTGTAACTGCTCTTTCTTGTATGCATGCCCTCTCTGAGTGACTTCATGTATTCTAATTTACATTCTGATCATTTCCAAATCCAAATGTCTAGCCCCAGCTTCTGCCTTGAATTTTCCCTGTGTATGCCTGGACTTGCTAGTATAGTCACATGTCTATCTCACAGGCACCTTGTGAATGTGGCACGTTCAACTGATGTGGCATGTTCATTGTTCTCCCCACCAAGCCAGCTCCTCTTGCGTTTTCTCAGTATCATTCACTGAGTCATAAAACCAGAATTCTCAGCAAGCAAGTCCTGCCAATGACTGTCCAGACCACACCTTACCGAACACTTTACAGGTCTTCACTTACAGGACACTGTTTCCTCTGCTTAGGACATACTTCCCACCTTCCTTCTCACCACTCACATTTCTTTCAAACCACAGCTTGTGCTCATCTTTACATGTCTTCCTTTCTTAAAGCCCAGCTTGGGATAAGAGCCCTTTCTTTTTATTCCCTTTGCACCCTGCACAAACATTCCACCTGATCACTACTCAGATGCAGTTGAAACCATCTACCTGTGGGGGCCTGTGTTCTCAGTACTAAGTCGTAAGCATTTTAAAGTCAGAAACTGTGACTTACCCATCTTAGTACCACCTGGAAGCTCCCAGAAGTGCCTGACACATTGCAGGCCCTAAAACAAATGTACACTGCGCTGTCTATGAGGAGCCACAAGGTCTGCAAGATCAGTGACTCTCACATCACCCTCTCCCACTGATTTCACTTTAGTAAAAGAATTAAGGCACAAGACCAATCACAGCAATTCAGTTTCACTTTTATTAATAATTACAACATACGTTTTAAACACTTTACAATTTAGGAAGTACCTTCACACACATTATCACACAATAACCATCACTTATAGAAAGATTTTAAGGTAATTTGCCCTAGGGTTATAAAATAATTATTCCCTTTCCATTAGTAGATAGGAATTCAAATATTATTTCAATCATAAAAAATGTCTAATCAACATTTAATTCTTTCCCACTGCTGTAATTTTGGTTTTCCACCACTATTTCCTCATTTCCCTCATTTTCTTCATGTAAGTTTACTCCTTTTTCCCCGTTTTTGCTTCATCCTCCAACAGCTGTCCTAGACACACCTGCCTTAACAGCCTTCTACTCTGGATTTTAATTCTTAGTGTAAAGATGACAAAGTCAAAAACAATTCAATATGGAACATTTCATTCTAAAAGAGAATAGCATTTTAGTCTAAATACAAATCCTCCTTGTGCTGCTTCAAGAAAAATACAAAACCTTCACCCAAAGGGCCTTCTCACAGATGAAGGCAGTAAAATTCTCTGCTGCATGGTGTCATCATGATGCAGAAAAGGTTTATAATTGCAACTATTTCTAAAACAGGAAAAAACTGTGCTTCATTCAGATTCAAAGTTTTAAAGCTATCTTCATATTAAGCTGTTAATAAGCACTGCACAAAATTAAACCTAAAGAATTCACCATCTTCCTCAAACGAATACCCGTCTACTTCCATTAGAGCTGACTGGCCATCCGAGACAGCAGGATGTAGATCTTCAGCTCTGTTACCTATACAAGCATGAGAGAAACAAAACACTGTGTATGGAGTCAGAAATTCTCTTGTGCCTCTTCTCTTCTACTAACCAGCCGCGTCTTAAGCAAGTCTCTCTCTCCAAGCACCCGTTTTTCTCACACGTGAAGCCGAGATAACAATATCAGCCCTATGACCCCACAAAGTTGTTTGCCTCAAATTAGGTAGTAAATATGAAAGCGTTTGTGAACTCTTAAGCTGTACAAATATAAAATGTTATTATGACATTAATAAAACCTACCTTGTTAAAGAAAAGAGTAAATCAATCCTTTCTCAATTCCTAAAGAGCCCACACAAAGAGCTGCCCCAGGCCAATAGGACTAAAAATGCTACCTTATCTTTGTAACTCGAGTCCCTCCTTAATCTCATGTTGGGCTACAATTTTGAGACTAACCTACCTATTTTAAAACAGCACAATAAAGATATCCTGGAGTAGAATTTCATGCACAAACAATTCCATGGCCCAAAGTCTCAGCAATTTGTGACTTGCTGATTGTATCTTTGGGATGAAATGTCAGGTCTAATGTGGCAGAAAATATCTATGCGCATAAATATTAGAGAATATTTTACTTATATAATTTGATTCCTAGCTTATAAGAGATATAGCATCTCCTAAATATCACAAAGTGAATAAAATCATCCATAGAAAATACAAGGAACAACTCTGTCCATCTTAAGTGATAGACATATAAGGATACATGTAAGTACTTGCACACACTTGCACATGCACATATAACACTCAGACTTAGTGTACAGAATATCTAACAAGAGAATGTTACCTATTTGGAGGGGGAAGCTAATTTACACATACTTTGTTGGAAAGTATAACTAAACTGTCCTTGCGAAACAGTAATTAACTAATAAACTCCAACTTACTTTACTATTGTTCTAATAACATTCCTTAGACACAATGGAGGACTAAATTATTAAATTCTCACATAACACAGGAGAGCTTCAAAAACTGAAGCCACTCCTTTTCAGTTACTTGGAAGACACAAGATATAATAAAAGTACAGGGGAATTCTGGAGTTAGACCTGGATGCATTCCTGGTTCTGTTGGGAATTACTAGATGGATGACCATGGGTAAATTCATCTCTGAGCCTCAGTTTCCACACACATACAAAGGGATTACAATACCAGCTGTCTCTGATCATTCTCAATAAAACACTAAAATCTCCGAGATAATAATCAAATTTAACAAATTCAGAATGGCACGGGTGTGTTGGGGGTCCCACTCTGGGCTGAGTGATTTGCTACGAAGACTTCAGGATTCAGCACACACTTAAGACTTATACAGTGAAAGGATACAAAGCAAAATCAATCAAGGGAAAGGGTACTTGGGGCAAAGTCCACAGGCAACCAAGGTCAGGCAAGGGCAGCTGCTAAGAGGCAGGGAAGTCCTCAAAGCTTTCAGCAATTTCAAAGAATTGCATGCAAAAAACGGGAGTTCAGGGCTGCCAAGCTTCCTGAAAGAAGGGAGTTGCACAGATGTGACCCCAACAGTTTTTCCCTAATGGCACTTGACAAATTTTTAAAATACATAATACACAAAGCTGAGAAACAGAGCAGAAAGCAGCAAAACAAATGAAACAGAAAATAAACACAAAATTTTTGGCAGAACCGCAGTACTGAGGAAAGAAGTCTTAGGCCTTCAATTTCGACCTCTGGAGGGGAAGGGCTGAACCAAGGATCAAACAGGTTTCACAGGTTTTGCAAATCCACCTCAAGTCAGCTAAGTCCCACACTGGAGTGGAGCCATCTGCCCTACTCTATAGCCTACTAAAGGATAGAATGAATCCTCTTTGAAGGAATATGTATTCTTCCTTATTCTGATATATGGTCTTTTTATATTAAAGTCTCAAATAGATACTTATGTGAGAAGAATAACTTTTCTTCCAAGAGGCTACTAAAAATAAAACACACAAATATCTATAAAATATACAGTCAGCAAACTCCTTGTATAGCTAAATCTTAGAGATTAGAAATTACTAGTTTGATACCTATCTGGATCTCAATGATAAGGAGCATTTCCTTCTCTTATTATAAGCCTCAAAGCTTTCATTATAATCTAATCTGGCCTGGGGTCCTGGAAGTGCTCATATAAATCCCAAACTTATTTTTCTAGATGACTGTGATCTCCTCTGTATCTGTGAGTACAATAGCATTTCATTGACTCAGCACAAAAACACTATCGGTTCACATGTACTTATAAGCCACTACGATTTCAAGTGGACTGGAAGTGTGATATGATCTTCAACTATGTGGCATGATTTATCTGCCTAGAAAATATCCCAACAGCAAGTATAGCTGTAAGAATGTCCTACGTGGTCACAATAAATGACTAAGAAATGCAAACCAGGCTCCACTATGTGCATCACAGCTATTAACTAGAAAGATCTTTTAAGATTGGCTTGATTAAATGGTAAACTTCACATTAAAGATAAAGCACACTAATACCAGTAAGCTTCACTACAGAGCTGTGTATTAGATATTACTGTTAACATGTGGCCCCAAGTCATCTATATTGACAGAGGCCCTTAACTTAAGTCAGGCTCCTCTGAGTCCTCTTGAGAACTAGGCCCTGACCGTGGGCTGTGTCCTTAGTCCAGTGGCTCTGCCTTCTTAGTCCAGTTTCAGCAAGAATCCTGCTCAGTCAGTTTATCGAAAATCCCTCTCCCTCAACATCAAATCACCCTGGCCTTATTTCAGCAAAAATTCTGTCAAGTCCGATTAGCCAACATCTCCCACCGCCCCGATGTTTCAATCCAACAACCCCCACTCTCCTCCTTGGCTATAAACCTCCACTTTTCCTTACTGTGTTCAGAGTTGAGCCCAATCTCTCTGCTTTCCTGCAAAACCTCATGTAGCAGTCCTCCTGAACAAAGCCTGGTTCCCATTCTTCAAAAAGTGTCATGAATAATTTTTTCTTTAACAATATTAATTTAACTTTCTCAGGAAAAAAGTTCCTACATATGTATAAATACTAGCTTCACATAAAGAAAGTGTGGATAATATAGAGTTTAATATTTCATCCTAGTGTTAATAGTCTGTAGCAATCAATATCTTTATTACTATTTTGTAATAACTTCAAGGCAGTCTCTTATAATGACAGGGTCAGTACAGCCTTTAAACAAGGGACATAATGATGTTAACTGGCCCACCGACCTGTACTTACTCCCTATAGCTTATCAGCAAGGTACTCTACCTTTATCACAACATATCAAATTAGGTTTTTAAAAATTTTAATACAAAATAGGAGTAAAACTAAGCATATTTCAAAGGCATTCTCTAGCTTAAGTTCTATTTATTTTACTAGTTGTATTAGGAACAATTTCTCATCAAATTTTCTAATGTTCATGCTGTATGCATAAACAGGGATTAAGTACTAATACATGCTTCAACAAGGATGAACCTCGAAACAAGCAAGGTGAAAGAAGCCAGACACAACAGGTCACCCATTGTATTATTCCATTTATTTAAAATATCCAGAATAGGTAAATCCACAGAGACAGAAAGCAGGCTAGTGGTTGCCAGGGGCCAGATATGACTGCTTAATGGGTATGAGGGTCTGCTTTGGGGAGTGGGGGGGAATAAAAAGTTTTGGAATTATATAGAGGTGACAGGTGGTTGCACAAAATTGTGAACGTACTAAAACGCCATTTTATTGTTCACTTTAAAATGGTTAATTTTATGCTATGTGAATTTTATCTCAATTTTTTAAAAAAGAAGTTCAAATACTGTTTGATTGTAAGGCAGTAATTAGGCTTCATTTCAACATGGGCACATTTTGTATTATGATAAAACACTATACAAAATTCGGTATTTTTCAACTTTACTTTTCTATAATGTTTTAAGCATACTCAAATTTCAAATACGTCTTCCATATGCCCAATATACTAAAATTTAATCATCAATGCAAAATCCTAATGAGAAATATTGTTAAACTAGAGGCCTGATGCACAAAAAGTTGTGCACTTGGGGGCGGGGGGGGGGGGTCCCTCAGCCCGGCCTGTGCCCTCTCGCAGTCTGAGACCCATCAGGGGATGTCCACCTGCTGGCTTAGGCCTGCTCCCAGGGGATTGGGCCTAAGCTGGCACAGACATCCCTCTGGCAGCCCTGGAGCCCTCAGGGGATGTCCACTTGCCAGCGGGGAGCAGACCTAAGCTGCAGTCAGACATCCTTAGCGCTGCTGAGGAGGTGGGAGAGGCTCCCGCCACCACCGCTGTGCTGGCAGCCATCAGCCTGGCTTGTTTTGTGGTTGAGCAGAGGTCCCCTTGTGGGAGCACACTGACCACCAGGGGGCAGCTCCTGCATTGAGTGTCTGCCCCCTGGTGGTCAGTGTGTGTCATAGTGACCAGTCATTGCCAGTGGTTCTGCTATGAGGATCAATTTGCATATTACCCTTTTATTATATAGGATTATATAGAATAGAGGCCTGGTGCACAGGTGGGTGCTGGCTGGTTTGCCCTGAAGGGTGTCCCGGATCAGGGTGGGGGTCCTGCTGGGGTGCCTCGCCAGTCTGGTCGAGGGGCTGCTGGCTGTTTTCAGGCTGGCCACGGCCTCCGGCGACCCAAGCTCCCAGCCCCTCCTTCTTTTCTTTTATTTTTTTTCAGCGCCTCCTTGAGGGGAGGGAAGCAGGTATCTGGGATTTATTTATTTTCTATAATTGAAACTTTGTTGCCTTGAGCGGAGCCCAAGGCCGGCCAGAGCAGGCGGGAAACTTGGCTTCCTCCATCACGGGGGGCAACCCAAGCCCCCTGCTCGCTCCAGCTCTGTGGCCACCTCCATCTTAGTTGGGTTAATTTGCATACTTGCTCCTGATTGGCTGGTGGGCATGGCTTGTGGCTGTAGCAGAGTGGTGGAGTGATGGTTAATTTTCATGTTTCTCTTTTATTAGTGTAGATGTTTTATTGGTTCTCAAATTCTTTAAATGAGTGGTACTGAGAAAACTACTTAATAGTTCAGGTGACATGTAAAATAACACTTTTGCTAAGTACAAAAGGATTAAGGAAAAAAAGTCTAAATCCTTCCTAATTAACTACAATTAATAACTGAAAAGATAAATTTCACATCAGATAAGACCCAGCCTAAGAGAGCATGGGTGAATTAAAAGTTTAAAAAAAGCCCAAACACAGCACAGAGAGACAAAGAGCAGAAACTTATTAATGAGAGTAAGACACAGAAGATCTATGAAAAGGTCAAACTTAAATGTAAATGGAGTCCCAGAAAGGACATAATGGGGCAGAATCAATGTTTGAAGAGAAAATGGCTAAGAATTCCCCTAAATTGATGGAAGATATCCAGCCACAGATTTAAGAAACCTTGTAAAACCCAGGCAAAATAAATAAAATACTAAGTAAAACCCCTACATACCAAAGACTAAGAGAAATTCATAAAAGCAACTTAGCCTTAAAAGACAGATTACATTCAAAGGGCAACAATCAGACTGGTACCTCACAACTCAATAGTGGAAGACCAATGACAACAGAATGGCTGTTCAATGAAGGACAGTGTTACCTATCCAGCAAAAACATCCCTCAACACTGAAATGAAGACTTAATAGTATTCTTTGAACAAAAGAAAAATTGCTTCAGATAAAATCTGAAATGTAGAAATAAATGAAGAGGAAAGAGGGGAAGAGGGCAGCAAATGTATGAAGAAATCCAAAGACTGCATAAAACAGTAATAATGTCTGTAAAGTTTAAAATATTAATAGTATACTCATAAAATATTTGACAACAGCAGCACATATATTGAGAGGGAGTTAACATGTTCTAAGGAGCCTATATTGTCCAAGAAAAGATAAAAGTACAAATCTGTATTGACTCTGATAAATTGAGAATGTGTGAATACCAAGTATCCACTAAAAAAATTGAGAGGATAAAATCAATATAAACCTGAAATCAATCTAAAATCTATCAATCAAAAAAAGGCAAAACAAACAAAAACTACAGGGCAAGTGAAACAAATAGCAAACAATAAGATGGTAGAGTTCAGTCTAAATGTGTCAATAATTATAATAAATGTAAATGAACTAAATATTTCAGTTAAAATATGACTGTCAGATTAAAATTTATAAAAACAACTATGTCCTAATTATGAGACATTTTTAAATATAAAGAGGCAGAGGTTAAAAACAAACATTAAATAAAAAGAAAGTTAGTTATAGCTTATATACATAGTAATACCAACATGGTTTAAGAATCTGTGAGCTTTTTAATATAAAGTCTTACATTCAGAGGTTTCAAGGTTTCTAAGTAAAGTAATTTTACAGATCAGTTTTTAAGCTTTATTAAACTTGTAATTAGTTTTTATATTTCCATTGTTATTTATAAAAGTAAATTATATTTACTGAATGAAGCATTGTAGATATACTTAAGAGAATAACTGAAAACTTAGCTATACATATAAAAGTCAAGCGATTGGAACACTAGAACAACCGCTTGCTTTGAGCGCACTGCGGCCCTGATCCCCCCACCCCCGCACCCGGATCAGGGGCAGGGCTGGCCAGCTGACCACCCGTGGCCCCTCCCCCTGGCCAGCCCGGCCCCGATCAGGGTGGGCCGGCCAGACCCCACCTGTGCACGAATTTGTGCACCGGGCCTCTAGTTTTTCATAATTATCATAGATTAAAATGCAGTATTTTTCAGCCTTAAAAAAGAAGGAAACCTGGCCAGTGTGGCTTAGTTGGTTGGGCGTCATCCCATACACAGAAAGGTTGCTGGTTCAATTTCCTGTCAGGGCACATGCCTGGGCTGCAGGATTGATCCCTGGTAGGGGGCGTGCAGGAGGCGGCCAATTGATATTATGCTCTCACATTGATATTTTTCTCTTCTCCCTTCCTTTCTCTCTAAAAATCAATAAATTATTCTTTTTTTTAAAAAGGAAGTATTTTAATTTGCTACAACATGGATGAACGTAGATGACATTATGCTAAGTGAAATGAGCCAAAAAATATATATATATATTGCATGGTGTAACTTCAATGTGAAACCTAAAAGAAAGGAAAAAAATGGAACTCACAGAAACAGAGTAGAAAAGTGGTTGCCAGGGGATGGGGGTGAGGAAATAGGAAGAGGTTGGTGAAAGGATATAAACTTTCAGTTGTAAGATGAATAAGGTCTGAGGAAGTGATGGTGACTATAGTTGATAACACTAGATTGTATAATTGAAATTTGCTAAGAGAGTAGAACTTAAGTATTCACACACACACACACACACACACACACACACAGATAAATGTGTACAGTAATGGATGGATATGTTAATAACTCAATATGGGAAATCTTTTCACAATGTATACATATATCAAATCATCACATTGCATACTTCAAATATCTTATAATTTTATTTGTGAATTATACCTCAACATAGGGGTAGGGGGAGAATAAATGAAATAACTTCAAAGCAGGCTTCTACACATCAGTGAGAACAACTAACAATCTTTACATTAGCTTCCGTTATTGTTTAGCAGACACTTTCAAGGGTAGAAAATTCAGGTGATCACTCTGTCAACTATCACAGTGAACGAAGTTCTAATTGATGTTTTACTATACTTAAAACTGCTAAGTTGATATATATAATAGAGCATGGTAATAATTAAATCTGATGACAAGTCAATATCTAACAACAAAAATTAAGGTTCTGAATAATGACAGTATTTTTACTCATATACATCAAACTATAAAATGCTAAGGTCTAATATTATGATTAAGAACTATGATACTGAATTGTTTCTGATCCTATAGCTGATCAAATTTTATATACATTGAATTTTAGGAACCAAAATTTACCTATTTAGAAGAATATTTGGCAGACACGGTTCAAGTTTCAAAGGCATACTAAATTATCTATTTCTGGTATATGTAACCAGAAGATTATATGATTGGAAAGTTATATGAGGTGTGTAGATAACAACAAAATAGACTTCCTTTTAAAGTATGAATCCTAAGTCTAAAGCCCTCTTAATTTAAATATTACCTGATATGCATACTGTTTTCCACACTGCTTTTTGGGGAGGTTAAAGGTAAACCATTAAGAACACTAAAACCAGCATTCAAAATATAAGAATATTTCATTAAAATTTCATCTAAAAATCAGTATTAAAGAATCAAGAATATTATTACAACTTGGAATAAATATTAAATGTGTAAACTTAATTATAGTAATCTTAAAAATGTTCTTAACTGTCAAAATCTCTGTGCCTTTTCTATGCTTCACTGATTTAATGAAGTCTAATAGAATACTACAAGGTAACAACAGAATAAACAAGTGTGCCTTACCTAGTTACTTTGCAGCTTGATTCAATCAAGTCATTTTCAAAGTCAAGCAGGCTGGAAGGCAGACTATATTCCAATGGGGATGTCAGTCTTTTCAAACGCAATAGACCAACACAAAATTTTGCTCCCATCTCTTCCAATTCTCGAGTACCAATCTGTAAGCCCTGAATATAAAGCAATATTATATGTGTAACTATGATGTTTGCTATCCTCTGGATGTATCTCATTAAAATTACATAAAAGGAATTTATAATTACATTAATAAGATTAGAAGATTAATATTTTGTATGGGCCTAGGACTCAACAAACAGAATGTCTTAGCAATATCAGATATTCTAAGTAATAAAGAAAACTGTCTTTAAAAATCATTTCTAAACTATTCTTATTCATCAAATGCAAACTATTTTCACTAATACACTGGGAAGAAAAAAATACATAAACATTTTGTGCTTATGTTACTCTTAGAGTTCATGTGTGAAAATAGATTTTTACAAAATCTCGCTAATATTTCTTGTGATCCACTACTCTGGATGCCAATGTTGAAATATTATAGTGTTAAAATCAAGGCTCCAATTTGTATACTTAAACATTATAGGTACTTTTATTGTATGATAAACAAATAAAAGAGAGGTAGCTATGTCAAAAAAGGAACAAACAAGTCTAAGCCAATGAAGTATTAGTAAAATAAGTTCCTATATTCCATGTCAATTAAAAATGCCCATTTCAAATTTTGTCTATTAAAGCAAAGAGAAAATTTCAGCACAACCCCCATACCCTTTATACCCAAGAGTTTTCAACTACTAACAATGTACGATTTACTGGAAGTTAAATGTAACCATGTAAAAGGATAAAAATGGAGTATAAATCAAGATTTTGCTTATCATGTAATTTTCAGATAAAAATAAATCTCTAAAATAAGTGAAATTCTTATACCAATAAAAGCTGGATGTATAGATGAGAGCTGACATAATTTAGAGAGGCGGTACTGTAAAACAAGTTTTCAATGACAGGACTAAAGGCACAGGCTAAGTGAAGAAAATAAATTGTAAAAACTATTACTTAACCTACATGCCTTTATAATAATGACTGATTAATTGATTGATTATTTAAAGAGTTTAGACATCTTAATTTAAGAGCTTTAGAAAGGTTATGCCTATTTCTGAATTAATTCATAGGAAAATAACATTTACAGCCTAAAATAGAGTAATATAAGAACATTCTCAGGGTGAAGAAATCTTTTTTAAAAAATATAATTAGACTCACACAACTTATCCTATCCAATAAAAAGGTAATATGCAAATTGACCATCACTCCAACACACAAGATGGCCACTTGCATGTGGTCAAAGATGGCCAGCAGGGGAGGGCAGTTCTGGGCAATCAGGCAAGCAGGGGAGGGTAGTTGGGAGGGACAAGGCCAGCAGGGGAGGGCAGTTGGGAGGGACAAGGCCAGCAGGGCAGTTGGGAGGGACCAGGCCTTCAGGGGAGGGCAGTTGAGGGCGACCAGGCCTGCAGGGGAGAGCAGTTAGGGGCAACCAGGCTGGCAGGGGAGGGCAGTTGGGGGGGAACAAGGCCGTCAGGGGAGGGCAGTTAGGCATTGATCAGGCTGGCAGGCAGAAGCAGTTATGGGGTAATCAAGCAGGCAGGCAGGTGAGCAGTTGGGTGCCAGCAGTCCTGGATTGTGAGAGGGATGTCTGACTGGGTCCCAGATTGGAGAGGGTGCAGGCTGGGCTGAGGGACACACACACACACACACACACACACACACACACACCGTGCACAGATTTCATGCACCAGGCCTCTAGTTAGCTAATATTAATAAGTGTGAAAAGTATAATTATATGCATGTGTGGGGATGGAGGTAGATGGGGATTTTGTATTTTCCACTCAATTTTTCAGTGAATCTGAAACTATTCTAAAAAACAATGTTTATTCATCAAAAAAAGGAAAAAACTAAAAAGAAGTGTATGTTATGATCAAAGAATTGAATTTCAGACATAAAAAAAATTGGCTTAGTGAAACACACTTCTCTCCAAGGACTTTGAATGTCCTCGGCAGAGTTGTCCACTAAAGCAAAGATTGGGGGACAAGAGTTTGGGGGCTGGAATGGTGCTCAAGCTCCATTTTCTCTCTCATCACCATCATGCCTTTGGCAAACTACAAGTCACTGTTTTACAATATTTGGAGAGAATTCAAAAGTTATTATTACACTTTGGAAGAATACGGTGTTCAACCTAAAACAGAAGCACTGAGATGTCATTAAGTTCTATTCTACCAGGCCCCACAAGCTTGAAGTTGGTTACAAAACCTACCTAATCTTCTTCCAGCTTGTTACAGACTGAAAGTCATTACTTATGCTCTCTCTCCTCTTAAACATTCTGACATCAACTGTCATATGCTTATATTTTTAATACTAACCAATTGGAAGATTTTTAGCTCTTTCAAAACATAAAGTTATAACCATTGTTATGTGAGGTAACTATTCGATTCAGTTCCCTCTTGCCCTATGTCAAAAACAAAACAAAACAAAACAGGACACTTAAGAAATCTTTCTGCACCAAGGCAAGAAAGATGTTCAGATTTGCTGTTGCATGTATAAAGTCCAATTCATTGTCCATTAAGTTCTCGATATTTAAAATTTTTAAGTTCAAAATCACCTAATATTTTATTAGTCTTAAGTTTCAAAAGCAGAGTTTAAACTCAAGTTGTTTCCAAAAATAGTGTATGGCACTACAGAAAAGTAGTCTTAGTAAAGAAAAATATTTACTGAAGGGATATGCATTTAAAAATCAGACACAAGAGGGGGTCAGTGGAGGGGAAAAAGGGAAATCTGAAATACTTTCAACAATAAAATATATATTTTAAAAACTTTATAAATAAGTGTAATGTGTTTATTTCTAAGTGCATAAAAATATATTTATATCCAACAAATTAAAATGATATGGAAATTTGATTAATAATGTTTACTTGCACAACTCATTATAAATTACTAATCAGTATTTATATGTGTACCACAACGTTTTCTTAAAAAGTATGAATATAAATATACTCAATATTTTGTGTGAACCCAAAGCAAACTATTTAGTTCAAAGAAATTTTTTAAATGTTTAAGACTGCATACAATTCAATTTCATCATTACAAATTACATATAACTCAGTATATCATATATATCATGGAATATATACTTGAAAACCTTTGGATTATACATATGAAAAAAAGTCTTCAAATATTGTTTTAAGGCTAGAAGTACTGAAATGTTTTACCTTATATTTCCCCTGATCACAGCCACACAAAGTACTCTCCATGGTATAGCTTCTTTGTACTCCGATCTCCCTCCAAACTACAACACGCGCTGTGGATTCTTTAGATTTTTCCACTACAAAGCTACAGCTACTCATGCAAAATGCTGGGGCAATATGGCTCAGTATCTTAGGCAAAGTCTGCAAAGATAAGAGTGATAAAATAGAATATTTCAAGAAATTTTTTAACTTGAAATTTTTCTAAGTTTTTAATCTTTAAAAATGTTCATGAAAGCACAGTGACTAAAGCAGGGTCATGCAGATCTTCTTGCTATACAAAACATCAAAATAATTCTCTTACTAATTTAGAATTTTCTGCTTTCCCAGAAAATAGAATGGAAGAAAGCATCACATTTACTAGTATATAGCAACCAGCAAGTGCAATAAAACTATGTAAGAAAAACCATGAAGAAAACATGTTTTAAAAAATGAAAAAACTTTAGTCATGAAAGATGGCTTGACTAATTAAGACATTTGCCACTGTAGCCCTGGCTGGTTTTCTCAGTCGTTAGAGCATCAGCCTGTGTACTGAAGGGTTTTGGGTTCAATTCCCAGTCAAGGGCATGTACCTTGGTTGAGGGGCGTGTGGGAGGCAACTAACAGATGTGTTATCTCTCTCCCATTGATGTTCTTCTCTCTCTCTCTCTCTCTCTCTCTCTCTCTTTCTCTCTCTCCCTCCCTCCCTCCCTCTCTCCATATATATATATCTTCCTCCCTTCCACTCTCTCTAAAAATCAATGGAAAAAATATCCTCTGGTGAGGGTTAACAACAACCAAAAAAGATTTGCCGCTGTAAATGTCCATCATTCCAAATTAATCAATAAAATTAAGACAATCACAATCACAATGCCCACAACATTTATAGCAACTTAAAATCATTCTGAAGTTTACCTGAAAGTGTAAATATGGGAATACCCCCTGAGAAATTCTGAAAGAAAAGGCAATGACTGGAGAAATAACCCAGCAGATATTAACCTAAATTATATGCCTAAGGTTAAGTTAAATTGTAATATTGGTGCAGGAATAGATTTATCTCTAGAAAGAAAAGATTCAAAATTAGAACCAAAGGTATCTGTTAAAGTTATTACACTTACTTAGAGAAAAGACTGATCACTCACTAATGTTGACACCACTGGATAGCCACTGACAAAAACAAGCTCCAGTCACTAATTTTCATTAAATTAACTTCTAATTAGATTGAAATTTTAAAATAAAACTAAAAACAGTAAACACAGAACCATACTTTTAAATCTTGGAATGAGAAAAGTTTTTCTAAAGCTTAAAATTCAGAAACCATTTTTTAAGAATTCAACAAATATGATAAAAGTTTTAAATTACTATATATCACAAAAAACATGTACTACACTTGTAATCACATAGTTTAAAAACAATAACTAGGTGACCAGCACAAAAGTAAACAGAGAATATGCGAAAAGGCTATTTTGAAAAAGAGAGAGAGATCCTACTTGGTCAAACATATGACAAAATACTCATCCTAAAAATTATAGATTCGCAAATTAAAAGCATGAGGTATTTTTTTAACCTGGCAAAAATAATAGTATTATGTAATAAGGGTGTGGAGAAATAGCACTATCATTCATTATATTGGGGAACATCAATTTGTATAATCTTTATGAAGAACAATTTGGCATACTAATCAAATGACCACCAACTGGATAAATAAATTTTGGCACACCCATACAACAAAAACAAAAGCACACAACGGAAATCTTGTGAAACTGTCAGAAAGACTGACACAGATCTCCATGTGAGGACCAGGAAAGATGGCCAACAAACACGTGAAAAAACAAGTAGCTGTGGAGCACTGAAAAACAGACACAAACTTCATATGCTCTAGGTGTAATCTATGAATTAATGTGCTCAGAATAGCAAAACTGCTTAATTAGTAACTGTGAGATGACTATCACTTACTACTGTGAATTCCTCGATTGTTTCCATTTTTTATATAACTCTAACATTTTATTTATTAGGAAAAGGGGAATAAAGAGAAGCAAAAAGAAAATGTACTTCGAGCTTGCAAATTAACCTAGAGTGCTTGTCTAGGCATAAATGTCGGAGGAGAATGAAAGCACACAGGGCTTGAAGCAGTAAGATCTCGTGTCCGTCCTTGGCATACCTCAAAACACACCCAGGCATGTGGAAAAATGGTATGCCACAGATGGCTTTATAAAATCGGCCAAGGAAGGATGTACTGTTTAATCAATGATTATACATGAAACTAAATAGGTCCCCACATCTCAGATCAAATGAATTCTAGATAAACATCTACATGTAAAAAGCAAAAACATTTGGAAGAAACATTTAAAATGAAAAATTTGAAACCATAATAGCAAAATGGCAACATGAACAGAATCTGAGTAGTTTATATGTTAAATTATTTTCTGTAGTTGTATGCATGGTTGCATCTCAAAAACTCCTGATTTATCTGTCATAATTACCCTGTATCCCACATCTTCCACAACATCACAGGAACTTGCATTATTATTGGTATGCCACACTGTCTCCTTGATGCTGCAGCCATACATAAATACATTCTTCTTTCGGGAGTGGCCATGATAATCACAATAAACCTTGAAAAGATTATGTTTTAAGAATTAAAAACCTTCAAATTCATATATTGCCGAGTAAATCTAGTTACTATGAAGCCAATAAACAGGTCTGTGTGCCTCGATCCTTTTACTGTAACTGAATCACCATTTAACAAGTAGAGTCAATAAAAGTAGAAATATCTAGTTTTGGAAAGAAATCTATGATTACTAGGAATGGTTAGAAAGTCCTTTGCAAGATCTGCATCAAACCACAAATTCCACTCTTATGTATCTTCTATGTGCCATTATAAAAAAATAATAAATTTAATTATAGGTCAAATCTGTATCTGTAGTCATCACTGCCCCAAGGGCTGTTAAAATATTTATCTAATTTAAAAACACATGAAAATGTTCTCATGAAAAACACTATAAAAAGAGTGTGGTTTAAGCCCTGACCCATGTGAGCCCTGGCCAGTATGACTCAGTTGGTTGGAGCACGGTCCCATACACCAAAGGGTGGTGGGTTTGATTCCTGGTCAGGGCACATTCCCAGGTCATAAGTTCCACCCCTAGTCAGGGCACAGGTGGGAGGCAACCAATCAATGTTTCTCTCCCTCTCTCTCTCTCTCTCTCTCTCTCTCTCTCTCTCTATCTCCTCCCCTTTCCTCTCTCTGGAATAAATAATTTTAAAAATAAATGTGTTTTTTTAAAGGGTATAGTTTCAATTTAATTTTTGAGAACATAATTTTAAAAGTGAAGGACAGACTCACATGCCAATTTTTCCCCTCTGCAAAATGTTTCTTTTTAATTTTTTATTTTTTTTATTGATTAAGGTATTACATATGTGTCCTTATCCTCCCATCTTCCCCCACCCCACTCCTGTTCATGCCCTCACCCCCTGGTGTCTGTGTCCATTGGTGAGGCTTATATGCAGGCATGCAAGTCCTTTGGTTGATTTCTCCCCCTTACCCCCACCCTCTCCTACCTTCCCTCTGAGGTTTGAGCATCTGATCGATGCTTCTCTGTCTCTGGATCTGTTTTTGTTCATCAGTTTATGTTGTTCATTATAATCCACAAATGAGTGAGATCATGTGATATTTATCTTTCTCTGACTGACTTATTTCACTTAGCATAATGCTCTCCAGCTCCATCCATGCTGTTGCAAATGGTAGGAGTTCCTTCCTTTTTACAGCAGCATAGTATCCATTATGTAGATGTACCACAGTTTTCTAATCCACTCATCTGCTATGGGCACTATATAGTAAAAGCCTAATATGCAAACAGACTGAAGGGCGGAATGACCAGTAGCTATGTCGCACACTGACCACCCGGGGGCAGATGCTTAATGCAGGAGCTGCCCCCTGGTGGTCAGAGCACTCCCACAGGGAGAGTGCAGCTCAGCCAGAAGCTGGGCTCATGGCTGGTGAGTGCAGCGGCGGTGGCAAGAGCCTCTCCTGCCTCTGTGGCAGCGCTAAGGAACAGGGAGCCGAGTGGTAAGGAACAGAGAGCAGGCAGGTGGTAAGGAACAAGGGGTCCCGGACATCCCCTGAGGGATCCCGGACAGCAAGAGGGTGCAGGCTCAGCTGCAGGACTCCCCACCACCTCCACTCCCCGAGCGCACGAATTTTGTGCACCAGACCTTTAGTAATGTATAAAATACTAAGTCTTTAATCAACAAAGTTATGTCTTTGTACAAAGCACAAACAAATCCTGGCACTTACCAGTGGTAGGCGCTTCACTGCAGCCAGGTACTGCAGCAGCCCCTTCGCATGGTAAATTGTAGGATGCAAATCAGGATTTGGACTCTGCCACTGTCTGTTCAAATCCTCTCCACTTAAAGAACAGCGGTGACTACACAAATGCAAACACAGTGATAGACAAACAGTGATACCAATAAATTCTTAAATATATTTGATTTAATTTTATTCTATTTCACTAAATATTTCAAATTGGTATAGATGATGGGCTCAACAGAATGCATAAGTTAGTCATTAAATAATCATTTATTAAGCATTTGCTGTGTCCAAGATCCTGTGTTACATGCAATTAAGTGTGGTAACCTTTCAGATTCATAGGTCAAAACTTTCAAGCTATAGAAAATACTAATTCTCAATTCTGGGATTTTATTCCATACTCTATAAAAATTAATGGCCATATTTCCCATTCTGACTACATAATAATCATTTTTTATACTAACATTTTATATTCTGATTGTATCAGTTATTATTAAAAGTGCTATCTGGGCCCTCCTAAGAAAGGTTAGTTTATGAAAAGCATATATACTTAAATACATTTTCATTTAATCATAGATATTAAGTATTACAGCCACTGAGCAAAAATTTAAGCAAACAATCAGAAGGTGATAACAGAAATATAAACAGGATTTTAGCTGATCAATTAAAATAAGACATAAATTTTTTTTTAGTTCCATTACCATAACATACCTAAAAATAAATTATCCTTTTTAAAATTTTCCTAAAATATGAGGAAGATTCATGCTACACTTATGAATAAAGTGCCCTCAACTTTGGAGATGCCATGTCAAATTCCATCTATCCAATGCACTAAAGAGACCTTGTCTAATTGCCACAATAAATGAATTGTACAACAATGAGCTACCTTCACTTAAAAAGTAGTATCTTCTAGCATCTCCAGTCTAAAGAATTCCTTCTGTCAGAGACTGTACTTCCTCATATCAGGAAGAAGTTAGCAGATGGACCCAACATGCCATATCAGTGGAAAGAGATCCCAGAGATTTTAAATTTACAACTAAGATCACACCACTGACAAAATTAAAAAAGAAATATAAGAGGATATGTTAAAAAAAAAATCTTTCTCATATCCTAACACTGTGATTTTTCTAAAATAATTCAAGCAAGATAGACATTTTATGAAATCATACTGTCATGAATACAGAATTTGTCAAAATCCCATACTACTAATATACAAAATATATTTTCATTTAAAAATGTATCTTAAATGAATTCCCCACTAAAAATTTGTTCTAGAAAAAAATCACTAGATTTGCTCTCCAAATTTACCCTAGATAATATTATTTCAACCATTTTATATAGGCTCACCACAATTATCTATAATATTTCTCTAACTATTGCTTAACTTACTTTCCATTGATGACACCATCTGGATTTAGCATAGGGACAATTTTAAAAATATAGCATTCTCGTAAGCTCTGAGCAGTAGGGCTATTACTCATGAGATACTCCAATGTTCCTTTCATTACCCAACTTGCATTCGTTTCTCCAGGATGTACCCGAGCAGATAAGAAAACGTAAGGGCGATTTCCTAAAGGACACATAAAATCTCAAATTAAAATGAACAACGACTAAAAGTTTGTATGATGTTTGATGTTGGAGATTTAGAAATATATCTACTCAATCATGAATTCTGATATACATTCATAGTAGAATTCAGCGTGCACCTACTATGAACAAGCACTGTACTAGGCCCTATAGAGGAAAATGGATATAAATCCCATGCAAGCCACATTTTAAAGGAATTCATAATATGAACATAATGCAATAAATACTACATGAGTCACTTATTTACCAATGATTAATCTAACATAAAAAAGTATTTAATATAATACTGGTTTTATAAAGAACAAGGGCAAGTTTTACATATAAATTTATTTTTCATAAAGCCATTGGGAAAAGAAGGAAAATATAATCTTACCCCTGTTTTACAGTCAATATGACAAGTACAGAAAAAAAGGTATATCTTCTCAGAAATTTACAAAGAGAAATATTTTCACTATGCATTTAGATATACCCATCTAAAAAATAACAGCTCACCTGGTCATATTTTCATGCATAGCAAGCTCTTTCTCTTTCCTGAAAATATTTTACTTTCTTATCAAAATTAGAACAGTTTTCTTATTTTTTCTACCCCAGCTATACATCTGAGGCAACTTTAAAAAAATAAATAGCAGAAAAAAAACAAGTAGTTATTTGGTGCTAGAATTAAAACACTTAATA
Source organism: Myotis nattereri (assembly GCF_964212035.1). Lineage (NCBI taxonomy): Eukaryota > Metazoa > Chordata > Mammalia > Chiroptera > Vespertilionidae > Myotis > Myotis nattereri. Next base: position 50,925,249 of record NC_138087.1, read on the forward strand.
ACTTTCTGGTGGCTTTATTTATAAATAAAATTAGCTATAAATTTAATTGATGACATTATTACATAAACTCTTAAAATAATTTGTTACATTATGGTTATGACTTACAAGGATAAGAACTACAGAATATCAGTATCAAAAGGGACCTTAGAGATCATCTCAAAAAGCTCTCCCATTTTCAAGATGAGGAAACTGAGGCCCAGATGTAGACCGAGGGCTAGGCAGTACAAGACCAAGACTTCAGATGCCTATTCCTAGTGTTATTGCCCTTACAGACATACATAAAGCAAAGGAAAATAAGTAAGGATGACTGGCATTTTGAGTGAAGAAGACAGACTTACTGAATTGACAGATATGTTCATAATAATTAGACTCTGGCATTGCTGTTATAGTCACCAGGGGACAGCTGTTTCCAGACAGGGTTTCACATAACACATCTCTTCGAAAATAGATTTGCTGGGGGTTGTGCGCTGATTCCAATTTTTGAAGATGCATCTTGATAAAAATTTAAAAGTAAAGTATACAATTATTTTAAAACCCCCTATGAAAAATAGAAATAAATGCATCTAGATCTCCATATAGCTAAATGTCAGTCAGATTCCTAATCCTCTCTCTGGAACCCTCAGGGGCCAGATGTCATTCAAACATCAGTACTTGGGGAACTCAAGACAGATACAGTGTATATACCATTAAATGTGCAATACCACAAACAGGGTCAGAGGCAGCCTGTATAAGCAGGTTATTAAATCTGCAGCAAAACATATAAAGAGTCCCTCTAAGTGGAATCAATATTCTAAATAGGCTCACATCAATTTAGGCCAGGCTTTGCTAAAAGCTTTTGGTTCTCAAAGCCTTCTGAATTTTGAAATGATAAATTACTGTAGACCTACCTTCAACAGCAATGAAAAACATACAGAATAAAAATTATGTCAGACCTGCCAGAACCGGTGTGGCTCAGTGGATAGAGCGTCGGTCTGCGGACTCAAGGGTCCCAGGTTCAATTCTGGTCAAGGGCATGTACCTTGGTTGCGGGCACATCCCCAGTGGGGGGCGTACAGGAGGCAGCTGATCGATGTTTCTCTCTCATCGATGTTTCTGGCTCTCTATCCCTCTCCCTTCCTCTCTGTAAAAAATCAATAAAATATTTTTTTTAAAAATTATGTCAGACAAAGTTTGTAGCAACTTTTCCTGATTTCAAGATTAATACAGGTTCATTGTGAAAAGGGAGGAAGATACAGAAAGAAGAAAGAAAAAAATTTAAACATCCATAATTGCATCATTTAGATTACTACTAACAAATGCCAATGTATATAAACAAAACTATAATTACACATGACTTTTTAAAACCTGCTTTTATTCCTTAGTAATTTATACAAACACACACATACTCATAATTACGAATACCATACAACATCATTAGTATATGGTCGTACCAAATATAAACTGTTCAATCCCTTATTTAAGATACTTAGTTGGTTTCCACACTTTTGCCTATGTTCATTCACGTAATCACTATTCACTGTGTGGTCACTACTTCTGTGCCGAAAACTGTGCCTGGCACCAAGGACATAACAGTGAAGGAATGGACCCTACCTGGGGACAATACAGAGCACTGATAGCTTGTAGTAAGGAGAGCCTAGCTGAGTCTGCGCAGTGAGGAAAGGTCTCCTAGAAAAATATTACATTTAAACTGGGAGCCAAAGGATGAGTGAAGAGGACAGAGAAGAGAGGTGCAGGCAAAGGAAAAGTGTGCAGGAAGAACAGGAACTACTGGTAATTGAGATAACTAAGTGATGCGTGGATTGCCTTTTAAAAATGTAATAGGTATGTATTTCATTGTGAATTACAAAACTGTCTACACATTAAACCTGCAATTCTCTGGATATTAACTTAGGATGTAGATAAATTTTAAAGAGTGAATTATTTTAAAAACTATTTAATAATAAATATTAAGTAAATAATAGCTCACAGTCTGTGGAGGTGGCAAAAAATGTGAAAGACAGCAAAGAAATGACTTGGTGAGAATTTTAGACTTTGTGCAAATGGCTAGAGAAATCACGAGGGAGTCTTAGGCAGGGGTGTTACATGATTAGATTTGCCATCAAAGAACTCTCTTGCTATAGTGTGGAAAAAAGACAGACAAAGAGGAAATGGGACACAAGTAAGTTTTAGGACACCAGTAAGAAAAAGGTTGGCAGAAGTCCAGGTGAGAAACCATGCAAATGCCTGGAAAAGGTCATGGGATAGAAAGCAAGTAGGGGAATTCAATATACACTAAACAGGTAAACATCAGTAAGGAACACTAACATGTAACCCTATAAAGAACAACACGACATATTCTGATGCTGTGTTATTCAGAGGGATACCTGATCACGCCTTCATTGCAATCTTTATTAAAGTAAAGGGAGCCTCATTTAGTGTCCTCAGCCTTGGTACCTCTGCTGCTCCATGGACTGTGTTTTCCTCTCATTTTCCCCTCTAATCATGTGGAAGCTTGTTTCTAACCCTAGTGCTCCAATTTCTTTCTGGGTAAATTGATCATATCTTCATGATCCTTGGTCAGTAGAACAGCCATTCTGTTCTGAGAGTAAATCTACCACAGTAATTACTTGAATTCACTTGTTTTATTTTGTTTTACTATGCAAATAATCAAAAATCTCAAAAGAACCCACAAAGTAACTCTTGTACCCCAAATTCTAAGCAACCAAGATCTAGGACTCCATATAAAACTATTAAAAGAAATAAATTCCCTATAGAATACTTTAATTGCATCCACATTTTTCTACTGTTAGATTTTTCTATCAGATCCAACGCTTCTCATTAAACAGGTGGAAATCTCATCCAGTTAAAATCTGAAAATCATGAATCTTAGAGAACTGTAGATTTCTACCCAAATTAGAAAGTAAAAATCATGTCAAACTTCCTTTCTAGTACATAAAAATAAAGACTACATCCCCATTTATACCCTTTAATGTTTTCAACAAATGTTGTATTATTATCTAAAATCTTCAACACTGGATCTTTTTATTTCATTAAGAAAATTAATTAAAGCAATTTTTCTTCTATTATCTGGCACATATACATATTACACAATAATAGTCATAATACAACTTAATGAGTTCTCACCTGTAAAGTTGAGTACGTATATGGATAGTGATAAGCAAAGTAGCAAACATCATCTTTATGTGGGAAATTGACAGTGAATGTAATTGTATAGTAGGATTTTCCCTTTTGCCCACCTGCAGCAACTGAACTTCTTGAGAAGTGATTTCTGCAATAGAAAAGCATAAAACGTTTATTTCCTCCAAACAAAATCCTGATATTTTTCCTTGCTATTATATTAAACAGAACTTCAAGGTTGGGGGGGTGGAGGGGGAGAAAAACCATCATTTGTGAAAAGTGCAACTTAAGTATTCTATAAAAATAGACTTGATACTAATAAAACAATTTCTATTAGGCAACATCATTACTGTTCACTTCTGGATTTACTAATTAAATAGAGTTAATACCCTACACATCAATAAAAGTTTTAGAAGCCATTCTTTGATAGCCAAACACATTACTGGTAGACAATGACCATCAATGGCTGCTACAACCATTAGATGAAAGGCTGATGAACACCTTTGCAGTCGGTGGGACAAAAGTAGGTTTACAGTTGTTTGTACATCATAGGAAAATAATACAATAGTTAATAAATAATAATACAAGAATAAACTGTGTTTTGCATACTCACAACTGTAAACTTACTTTTGTTTCAGCCCATACATGAATTTACTAGTCATTCTTAAGATTAAAAAAAAGAAATAACCAGAGATAATATGTTTTCCAATTCACTGCACCATCTACAAAGTTTTCTTGCCAAAAATCAAACCTGAAGTTGATCAAGCTTCTAGATCTAACTATTCATTTACAACACAAAAGAGCAATCAGCAGAATCCAAAATGTGGGAAATCCTACATGACAAATTATCTAGTTTCAATAAACAAAGGAGAAATAAAAAGAGACAAAAGGGAAGCCTATAAATTAAGACACTGAAGAGACACAGCAACACAATCAAATGCATGTGCAGCCCTTGGCAGGTCTGATTGAAACCAACTATAAAATAACATTTATGAGACAAGTGGGGAAGTTTGAACACTGACTGGATATTTTATTACAGTAAGGAATTTTCTTGGGTGTGATAATGGCATTGTGCTTATTAGACTCTCTTAAATATATACATCTAAAAGACAAAGACCTTTGAAGTATTCGTGGATAAAATATGGTATCGGGAAATGTTTTTAAAAATTCAGTGTAGAGGAGGGGGTGAAAGTATAACTAAAAACTTGTGTTGACACTTGTTGAAACTGGGTGATGAATACATGAGGTCTCATTAGCCTATTATTTTTTTTTATAAATGTAAATTTACTTTTCAGACTTAAAATATCAGTGACATAGGATGAGTTAAAAATGCTTTTTCTATTAACTTAATTTCTAAATTTCCAAATCACCTTGTGCTATTTAAGCCACAAACTGAAGAAAAGCTATGGCCTATAGACACATACACAGACTTTCAAGGAATTTTCAAATTGGTATAGTCTTCATTAACTTAGCCATTACCCCTTCAATAGATTCATATTCTCTCTCTCTCTCTCTCTCTCTCTCTCTCTCTCTCTCTCTCTCTCTCTCTCTCTCTCTCCCCGCCCCCCCCCCCTCAGGTGAGGATTAACAAAACATAAAAAAACAGAGTATACATTTTGACTCCCCAATATAACAGCCGTCCCTTAGTATCCATGGGGAGCTGGTTCCAGGACCCCCACCGATAACAAAATCAGCAGATGCTCAAGTCCCTTATGTAACATGGCATAGATGAATGAATACAGTTGGCCCTCCAAGTCTGCGGACTCCCAACCACAGATGAAAACCAGTACAGGTATTTATTGGGGGGGGGGGGGGGGGAGGAAATCCACATATAAGTGGATCCGTGCAGCTCAAACCCTTATTACCCAAGGATCAACTATACTTCCACTAAATGTACCCCTAAACTGATCTCAAATTGAAAAGGATTCTGTTAGAAGTAACACTAAAGCATATCACCACAATTCAAAGAATGCAATAATAACTCTACTTTTTAATCTTTAAATTGAAATAGAGTAAGGTTAATATCCCCTTCTGTAAACGGATGTCCTAGTAGTCTTAGAATACTTACTTATAGTAACAAATGTCCGTCCCCACACGAGTCCACCATGGTCTGGCATTTAATGCTTCCTGAACTGAATACATGAGTGGTTGCATACCTTTGACAGAGAGACAGAAAAAGAAAATTCTTTCAAAATTTTTGAGATAAAAATTAATCTTGCCATTGTAGAAAGCAACAAATATTCAGAAAGTTAAAAGGCAACACATTTCCATTATTTTAGTATATATTTTTTAAAAATCTGAGAAATTTCTTTAAAATCTCGTAAGTCAATCAATATGCTTTAATTTCCAGTTTAACTAAAATAGATTACAACTTTAATGCGTGAAAAGTCATTAAACCTTTTCTATGTTAGATCAGTTAAAATAAAAAGGAATATATATATATATGTAAATACATACACACACACATCTTATAATAAGTGAAAGAGTAAAAAAAAAAAAAGAAAAGAAAATAGCTCTATAGCTCTCAGAAGATTATCTACACTGAAGAAAAAGAAAAAATGCCACCAAAATAGCCTGGTTATTTTCTTTCCATACAAATGTGATTATAGCAGGGAGGAGGAGAAGGAAGGACTGTTAACAAAAATAGGATTAAATATATAGTGTATTTTTTTGGGTAGTTTTAGAAATATACTTTCCACATGAACTTTAAAATCACCTTATCCTATTTCATAAAAGAAGGTACTGGGTTTCTAACTGGAGTTAATGAAATGCATGTTAATTTTACAAATGATGATCGTTTTTGAGATGCGATTTGACTTTCCTTAAATCCTAACTTAAAGATATAATCATTTTCTTAATTTTCTTGCTACAGACCATTTTGCTAAACTTATCCAGGTATCTTTTTAGTCTTTAGTTGGCTCTTGGGTTTTCTAAGTATGTAAACCATACCATTTGTAATTTAAAATATTTTATCTCTTTTAGTACTTACATCATTTACTCTTTCTACTTTTATTTTCTATTTACAGAAATGAAACCTCCAAAATGATTCTGAATACAGTGGTAAGCAGAACTGTCTTGTTCATAATTTTAATCCAGCTGTTTTGCCATTCAATAGAATATTTGTCAATTTTTTTTTATAAATCAACTCTATCACATTTAAATAACAAAAGTGCTAACACTGAATAATTCTGATGTGCCAGACCTTGCTCTAAACATATTTACATAACTTAAGTCACTAAATCCTCACAACAACCCTCTGTGGTAGGTGCTATGATCATTTCCATGGCTGAAGTCGTTTCTTCCATAATTCTTATTACACTTAAGGGTTTTAATTATTTTATCAAATGCCTTTTTAGCACCCACTAACAGAATCACATGGCTTTTCTCCTTTAATTTGTTGATGCAATAAATTATGCTGAAAGGTTTCCTAATGTGAATTCTTTGTATTCCAAGGAGATACTATTCTTTTACAGCATATGATTAGATTAGCTGAAATCTCATTTAGGACTTTTTCGTCTAAAAATGGTCTTTTGATTTTAATTAGCTTTACAAAGTATTGGTATAAGATTACACTAGCTTTGGGAAAATATATTAATGATAATTTATTGGAATAAAAGTAAAATCTATTTTTTAAAAGGTAAGTATCTCAGCTGCAATAGCATCTCAATATAGCACCTAATACATTTCTTATTTCCTCAAGAACAGTTATAGAGTGTTCATAATCATTACTTTGTATTAATCAATTCCAGTGCTTCTATATTTTGTTTTATTTCTAGTTTTAAAAATAGTATTTCTAAAATAGTATTTAAAATAGTATTTCTAATTTTAAAAATTTTCTTCTTCTTTTGGTTTATCTTCTTGTTTTTCTAATATCTTAAGTTGGGTGCTTAGTTTACTTATTTTTAGCCTTTTTTTATTGTAAACTAGAGGCCCAGTACATGAATTCGTGCACAGGTGGGGTCCCTCAGCCTGGTCGGCAATCAGGGCTGATGGGGGCCATCTCACCCAGTCCCCGGGGCGATTGGGGCCAGCTGGCAGGGGCAGGGATTGTGGGAGCTTGGCTGGCCACAGAAGGTTGGCTGTGGGAGCGCACTGACCACCAGGGGGCAGCTCCTGCACTGAGCATCTGCCCCCTGGTAGTCAGTAAGCATCATAGCTACTGGCCTGTCGTCGGTAGTAATGGTCGCTTCTGCTTTTATATAGACTAGAGGCCCTATGCACGAAATTCGTGCAAGGGACTCGACCCTCGCAGCCCCGGCTGGCCCTCGCAGCCCCTCGCAGCCCCGGCCGGCCCTCGCAACCCTGGCTTCATCCATAAGGTCATCCGGACAGTCGTTCTGCTGTTCAGTCTAATTAGCATATCAGCTCTTTACTATATAGGATAATGCCAGTTATTAAAGGCTTTCAATTTTCCTCTGAATACCAGTTAGCTATGCCCATAAGTCTATAATGTGTAGCACTTTCTAGATCCAATTGAACCTTCTGCCACAGTGGAAATGTCCTCTATCAACACTGTCCAATCTGGCAGCCAATCACCAGGCCTGGCTATTATGCACAGAAAGTGAACTTAGAGACACTAAAGAACTAAATTTTAAATTTCTAATTAATTTAAATATTTAGTCACATATGGCAAGTCACTACTATAATGACCAGTACAATTTAGATAATTTCTAGTATCAGTTTAAATTTTCTCTCTGGGTTTTTGTTTTTAGAAGACTATTACATATTTCCAAGTACTCATTTTTGTTCGACTTTTTGTTGATTTCTACTATTTTTCATCACAGCAAGGAAATCTAAAATCTCTGGTAACTAGAGTTAATGTTGCTATACGGCTCACTTGAAAGTTGCCAGGAGAACAGATCTGAAAAGTTCTCATCACAAGAAAAAAATTGTAACTGTGTCATAATGGGTATTAGCTAGATTTATTGTGATCATTTTGCAAGTACACAAATATCTAATTATCATGTTGAATATCTAACACTAATATGTCAATACGTTACAAGTTATATGTCAATTATATCTCAATTTATAAAAGAATTGTGGTTATTAAAGCATCTTCAAGGACTTAAACTGGTTAATACACATCTATTCAGTGCTTTTGGCCCTGAATTTTTCTTTGTCTAATATTAACATTACCACTTTTGTTTCATTTTATTTGCATTTGCCTACTTTATCTCTGCCCAATCATTTTCAACTTTTCTGTCATTTAAATAACACACACACACACACACACAGATTCTCTTGCTCTCTTCCCACCACCCCTCCCCCAATTGTGTAATTCTCAATACATGATTTTTGAGGACATCTTAGCTCATTCATTAGTAATGACAGATATACATTTCATTTCATTCCTTCCATCTTATTTTCTTTCTACTACTGATTAAATATTTCTCCTTCTTTACCTTTTTGTTTTACAAGTTTGGTTGCATTTTTCCACATTTCCTTTTCATTTGAAAAGTTTTCTATTGTGCTTTCCATCATAATACTTATGATTACTATTTCTCTGATACTGTATAAAAATAACTAAGCAATCCCACCAAGAAAAATGAACTTTCACTTCTTCCATGTCACTCTCTTAGAATGATTTTACCTAACACATTTTATAAATTCCAAGTCTTCTATCTTGAGACCATTTTCCTTGTTTATTCTTCCCAGAGATAGTTCAGGGGTAGCACATTTTCTGATTTCTACATACACAAAGATGTCGTTTGTTGGAAGTGACAAAAAATTACAGATTTTGCAAAAGACATCTATTTGGCTGTCTTCTCACTTCCAGCGCCACAGATGAGAAGTTCAATACTAATCTAATTTTTTCACATGCAGAACAACAAGGTTATTATGAGCACGCGATCTGCAGCCAGACTATCTGGGTCTGAACTCCAACTTCATCACATCAGGTGTGTGGTCCGGGGCAGATTACTGAACCACTTAACACCCGTGTCCCCTCTGTAAAATGAGTGCAACGACAGCGCTAGAATATTTGTTGTGTGGATTAAGAGCATCACATCTGTTAGCACTTAAAGAAGGTCTGGTACATGATGAATATTCAATAAATATTAGCTGCTGTTATTATCGTTAATTAACCAGTTGTTTTAAAGTGGATGTATGATAAGATTTTTTTTTTTACTTGAAACTCATGTATTTCACTGGTACATAAAAGATTCCTATCTTTCTTATTCCTACCTAGGATTCAGTGAGCCATTTCAAATGGAAACAGTAACCTCCTCCAGACACACAAAATTCATAATGGTTATTTATAGCAAGGTGGAACAAGATTCAGGCTGAGGTCAAAGGGCACATTAGATTTATCTGAAATATTCTAGTTTTATAAAAGACAATGTATTCTTACATTACTTTTAAAATGATAAGTTCATTCTGGGCAGTGAAGGGAGCTACATTTGGAAATTCTGACTATAATAAAAACCATATGAACCAAACAGGGTGCCCCAATAATAATCAATCAAATGAGGTACCTCAGGCTGAATAAACCATAATCTACTCAATGTGATATAGAAAAGCTATCACTGAATAATTAATGTAGTCATTAGCCAAAGAATAAAACCTTCATGTGCATAAAACAAATACACTAAGAACTTCCCATCTCGTCATATGAATATAGACCAGCGGTTCTCAACCTGTGGGTAGCGACCCCTTTGGCAGTCGAACAACCCTTTCACAGGGGTGGCCTAAGACCATCCTGCATATCAGATATTTACATTACGATTCATAACAGTAGCAACATTACAGTTATGAAGTAGCAACGAAAATAATTTTATGGTTGGGTCACAACATGAGGAACTGTATTTAAAGGGCCAGAAGGTTGAGAACCACTGATCTATCCATTGCCTCATTCGTTTAACAAATATTTACTGAACATGAATTTAATGCCATGGTATAAATACAGTGGTCAGCAACAGAGACACTTTCCCTGACCTTATGAAATTTACAAGGAAGTGGTAAGGGTAGGCAGAGAAGGTATTAATCATTCACACACAATAACAACATAAAGATGTAAAGAGCACCCTGAAAGGAAAAGATTACAAGGAACATTTATCAAGGGGACTAATCCAGTCTGGAGAGTCAGGGAAGACTTCCTTAGTCCAGAGATGGCTTAGCTCAACTTCACAGTATGAAATTAATTAATGTGGGCAATTTAGAATCCTACATACTAGACTCCAAAATTCTATTTTGTTGCCTGGTTCTACAATGTTCACTTTATATATGAAGGTTGTTAAAAATCCTATTTATATGGGAGACAGTAGAGGGTGAAGGGAATGGGAGAGGAAGACAGCGTGCAAGAGTGCCAGAGAGGAAGCTGTGATGGAAGCTCCAAGTTTTACTAAAATGCAAGACTGCCATCTAGTGGTAACTTGAGCAAACCCCTTTCAATTATTGAGGGTGAGGGTAAGGGGTCATGGATTACAACAGATACAGACAGCACTATTATACAGTGTCATAAATTCTCAAGCGTAAGTTCACAAATAAGATCATTCATTTGTAAAAAAAAGAAAAGAAAGAAAGAAACCTAAGTATTTAGTAGAATTTCCTTAAATATTCCCATAGAAGGACAACTTGGGGAAACAAAAGCAGCAGTAATTCAGCCTCTTTTGGGGGGAACTGCCAAAGAACAAGACCTCTTTAGGGCACCTTTGCTAAAATCCAACATTAAGTACTCCACCAACCAGTATGTCCCAATCAAGAAAAGAAAAAATAGTCAAACAATAAGCTCCTTTTCTAATTACTATTATTTCCTGATTTCAATCACATAGGGCAATTAAATAAATCCTTCCAGCTGAAGAAGTTCTACTGCAAATATTTTTAGTCACCAGTATCCTCTCTTAAAGTGACTTCAAAATTAATCTGACGATAATAACATTAACTACATAGCTAGTTATAAATTCTTAAAATGCTGAATTCTTAATTTACTAAAATATTGGTCCCTTCCTTCTTCTAACTCAATTAATGTTATAACAAACCAAAATCTGCTCTATGTTGTATTAACTTAAATCTTATGATAGAGTTCCATAAAAAAAAAATACATCTACCTAACAGCTGCTTCAATAGCTTATACCAACTTCATAGTTAAATATTTACAAATATGTGGAAAGAAAAAGGAAAATCAAGAGACAACTCCTTGTTAGAATCTGGGAGGAATCTATACTAAATTTAAGGCAGATGGAGCAAGACTAAGAAAAATCCAAATATGCCTCATGATCTATTTTTTATATACATATTTTAGATTTCCACAACTCAAAGAAGTGTTGCACTACACCTTGAAGTCTCTTCAAAAATAATAAAGATATAATAAAGAAGTACAAGAAATAAAAAGCATAAAAACCCAAACATATCAATTATAAAGAAAAACTTTAACAGGCTAAAAATCACATATTAAAAGGGTAAAACAACAAAATGCAAACTCTATTTACAAGAATTAAGATGCAAAGATATCAACCAAATTCAAAAGAATATTAAAATAGAATTTGGGGCAAAAGATACTAAATGGGATAAATATGACTATACTGTTAAAAGGAAATATAAAAATGTGAAAAATTTCTATGTAGCAAATAATTCTGCCAGGGTTGGGGCTCGATCCCCAACAGGGGGCATACAGGAGGCAATTGATAGATATTTCCCTCTCATATCAATGCTTCTCTCTCTTTGTTTTCCTCTCTAAAAAAAAAATTCAATAAAATAAAATATATTTATATATTTTTACAAATAAGCTTTAATACTGTAATCCTACCTCTATAAAAGAGTAAAATTGAAATTTAAAATTATGTGACTGTGAATAAATTTAGAGATAGATACAACATGCTAAACAGTACATTTTCTCTTCTCTTTCCTTCCTAAGAGAGTCTTTTAAACTGTTTTTAATTTACCAAGTTCCTATATGAAAGACCCAGTTTAATAATCAGGAAAAAAAACACATTTACAGCAGGCAGATAGATTTTAAAAATTCCACTCCTGTGAATTAGTAACTAAAAATTATATACACAAAGATTTAGTATAATGTTTATCTCAGCATTATTTAAAATATAAGATACTATAATTAGAAACAACATAAATGTCCAATAAAGAAAGGTTTAAGGAGACAAATGTACTACTCTTTGTAATATTTTAAGCAATAAAATAAATAAAAATAAAATAAAAAATAAAGAAAAAGAAAGGTTTAGATAAATAAGTTACAGTTTTAGACACATTCAAAGACCAGAAAAATGTTGACAATATGTTTGGTTAAAATACAGATTATGAAACTTGCATAGGTTATCAGCCCCATTTTTTTAAATAAATATATAACTATGTATACATAGACATCACATATTGCATTATTAAAATGCCTAGGAGGAAACAACAAATGTAAAGATGATTGTCTCTGGATGATGCACTGTTGATGGTTTTTATTTTCTTAACACCAATTTGTTTTCTACATTCTCCACAAAATGAGTTTGGAAAGTGTGATATATACATAAGAATATCCAGCCCTGGACAGGTGGGAGGCTCAGTTGGTTGAGCGTCATTCTGTACACCAAAAAGTTGCAAGTTCAAATTCCCAGTTAGGTCACATACCTAGGTTGCAGTTTGATCCCTGATCAGGGCATGTATGGGAGGCAACGGATGGATATTTCTCTAATATCGATGTGATGTTTCTGTTTCCTCTCTCTCTCTTTCTGTCTCTCTGTCTCTCTCTCGGCCTCTCTCTCTCTCTCTCTCCCTCCCTCCCTCTTTCTCTTCCTCTCTCTAAAATCAATGAAAACATATCCTCAGGTGAAGATTAAAAAAAATAATAATATATATATATATGTATATATATATATATTAAAGAATTAAGGAGAACCAAGATGGCAGCATAGGTTAACGCCGGAGTTTGCTGCCTTGAACAACTACTTCAAAAGTGAAACTAAAAAACGGAACAGACATCACCCAGAACCACAGGAACGCTGGCTGAGTGGAAGTCCTACAACTAGGAGGAAAGAGAAACACATACGGACACTCAGAGGAGGCGCAGTGCTGAAGTCAAATTCTGAGGTGCAGAGTGCGCGGAGCGGGCTGGCGGCGGAGGGCGCGGTTGGCGTTTTCAATTGGGAGGGAGTTGCAGACTCTGAGCTCCAGATACAGGCGAGTCATTAGGGACCCAGACTCAAACGGGAGAAGCGGGACTGTCTGGCTTCGGTCAGAGCGAGTGCAGCTTTCTCTCTGAGGTTTGCAGCGGTTGCTGGGACTCAGAGAGGCAGAGCCCCTGGGGACAGGACTGAGAGCCGCCATAACTGCTCTCTCCGGCTCACCCTGTTGATCCTGTGCGACCCACCCGCCCCACCCAAGCCCTGCACAGAGGCATTTGCCGGATAGCCTCAGGCGAAGGCTAGATTAGCACCTCCCTAGATGACAGAAGTTCTCTCACTGCAGACACAGCTGATTCTCAAAGCCACTTGGCCTGGAGGTCAAACCCTCCCTGGTATTAGCTACAACAATCAAGGCTTAACTATAAGACTGCGAACAAAGACCACTAGGGGGTGCACCAAGGAAGCATAACAAAATGCGGAGACAAAGAAACAGGACAAAATTGTCAATGGAAGATATAGAGTTCAGAACCACACTTTTAAGGTCTCTCAAGAACTGTTTAGAAGCCGCCGGTAAACTTAATGAGATCTACAAGAAAACTAATGAGACCCTCGATGTTATATTGGGGAACCAACTAGAAATTAAGCATACACTGACTGAAATAACAAATATTATACAGACTCCCAACAGCAGACCAGAGGAGCGCAAGAATCAAGTCAATGATTTGAAATGCAAGGAAGCAAAAAACACCCAACCGGAAAAGCAAAATGAAAAAAGAATCCAAAAATGCGAGGATAGTGTAAGGAGCCTTTGGGACAGCTTCAAGCGTACCAACATCAGAATTATAGGGGTGCCAGAAGATGAGAGAGAGCAAGATATTGAAAACCTATTTGAAGAAATAATGACAGAAAACTTCCCCCACCTGGTGAAAGAAATGGACTTACAGGTCCAAGAAGCGCGGAGAACCCCAAACAAAAGGAATCCAAAGAGGACCACACCAAGACACATCATCATTAAAATGCCAAGAGCAAAAGATAAAGAGAGAATCTTAAAAACAGCAAGAGAAAGAAACTCAGTTACCTACAAGGGAATACCCATACGACTGTCAGCTGATTTCTCAACAGAAACTTTGCAGGCCAGAAGGGAGTGGCAAGAAATATTCAAAGTGATGAATACCAAGAACCTACAACCAAGATTACTTTATCCAGCAAAGCTATCATTCAGAATTGAAGGTCAGATAAAGAGCTTCACAAATAAGGAAAAGCTAAAGGAGTTCATCACCACCAAACCAGGATTATATGAAATGCTGAAAGGTATCCTTTAAGAAGAGGAAGAGGAAGAAAAAGGTAAAGATACAAATTATGAACAACAAATATGCATGTATCAACAAGTGAATCTAAGAATCAAGTGAATAAATAATCTGATGAACAGAATGAACTGGTGATTATAATAGAATCAGGGACATAGAAAGGGAATGGACTGACTATTCTTGGGGGGGTGGGGGGGGAAGGGGTGTGGGAGATGCAGGAAGAGACTGGACAAAAATCGTGCACCTATGGATGAGGACAGTGGGTGGGGAGTGAGGGCGGAGGGTGGGGCGGGAACTGGGAGGAGGGGAGTTATGGGGGGGGAAAAAGAGGAACAAATGTAATAATCTGAACAATAAAGATTTAATTAAAAAAAATAATAATAATAATAATATATAATAGGCAAGGGGTAAGGAAGAAGGAAAAACTAAAAATAAAGAAGTCATCTATCTCACTGCTTTGTTTTAGTTGCAGAATTGTATTCATTTTAAATTTAAAATGGCACTAGAGGAAGAGATTATTTTATTAATCATATAGATGTATAGAGTTTTTAAAAACAGAAAAACATTCCAAATGTATGTTTCTAATTTAAAAAATTAAAAGAATAAAGTTTAAAGTAGTAAGAGTATTATTTTATAAAAGTGTATATAGTTAGTAGAAATACCATTTACCTTACTTAGCACTACAGTTTGAAAATTATACTGATTATCATTTCAGCAATAAATATGCCTTTGTTTTATTCTTAAAGAGCACTCAAAATGCAATTACATTTATTTTTTTCTCCTCTAAAATATTATGTTAGCATTGTACTTACAGGTTAAATAGGAAAAATACAAGATTCTTTACTTGTTTTGGGTATTTTTAATAAGTCCATTAAGGTCATTTTTAAAGTTATACAAACACTAAGGTCAACAAACAAACACTTCTGCAAATTAGGGCATTTACTAATTAGTATTTATACCTAAAAATCAAAAATTAAGAATGTGAAATAAATTACCAAAATATCCATACTCCTATTCATGCAAATCAATATAATCACTGAGATAATCCTTAAAATTAGATTACTTAAAATTTTTAAATACTATAACGAAACCAGATATTATGCCACCTAATCTTCTTATACTTAGTACATTAAATTAGTGAATCTGACTAAAGCTTTCATGCCATACATGTAAAGTGATTAGAGTATACAATTTCCTGTTTTCCACATAAATAATGACAATTGGGAACAACCTCTTCAACTCTTGAAAGGTTCAATTTTCAGCAACGCCCCCCTTAAAGAGCATCTTCATATTCATGCTTTTAACAAGTTAAAACATTTATTTGAAACAGAAAACATGGCCTCTCATTCCTTAGTTGTTAAAAGCTTTTCATCCTTACAACAAATGACTTGAGACCTCAGATTTTGAAACTTGTCAGACAAAATATATCTGTAAAGAATTATTTTCTTTTACCCCAAAATTATCAGACTAAATACTTGAAAATTGATGGTTTCCATTTTAAATGACTGAACTTAAGTTTTACAATTATATTATCTTCCACTGATATATTTGACTATAAAGACTGATGCCTGACAAAGAACTCTTAATTTTTTAAAAAATATTTTTATTGATTTCAGAATGGGAATGAGAGGAAGAGAGAAATAGAAACATCAATGATGAGAGAGAATCACTGATCGGCTGCCTTCTGCAAGCCCCTGCTGGGGATCAAGCCTGCAAGCAGGCATATGCCCTTGACCGGAATCAAACCCAGGAACCTTCAGCTCGCAGGCCGACACACACTGAGCCAGTCCGGCTAGGGCTATATTTTTTAAAGTACTGAATACATAGCCTTAACTGAGGCTATGAATTTAATATTTTTGCTGGTACAACACCAGTTTTGTTTTTGTTTTTAATTGCCTCATGAGGAAACAGTAGAAAAAGCCAATGAAACAAAAAGCTGGTTCTTCGAAAATGTCAATAAAATTGACAAGCCTCGAGCAGGACTGACAAAAACAGAGAAGACACAAATTACTATTATCAAGAATGAAACAGGGGATATCATTGGAGACCCTGCAAACATCAAAAGGACAGCAAGGGAGCACTCTGAACAACTTACACACATTTGACAATTTAGAAGAAATGGGTCAATTCCTAAAAATACAAACTACCTCAACTCACTCAAAATAAAACAGATAATTTATATGAAAGAAACTGAATTTCTAAGTTAAGAGACTACCAAAAGAGAAATCTTCTGGTCCAAATAATTTCATTGGAGAATTCCACCAAATGTTTACGAAATCAACACTAAATCTACACAAGCTCTTCCAGAAAATAAGAGGAGGGAACATTCCCAACCCCTTTTATAAGCTCAGTGCCGCCAGGGCATACCAAAGCCAGATACAGTACAAAACAAAAAGAAAATTATTGCTCAATATCCCTCCTAAAGAGAAATGTAAAAATTCATAACAAAATATTAGCAATTATACACAGTGACCAAGAGGGGTTTATGACATGGATAAAAAAAGGCTGGCTCAATATTCTAAAACCAATGTGAGAAGTCATATTAATAGGCAAAAGAAGAAAAATCACATGATCATATCAACTAATGCAGAAAAACACATGACAAAATTCAACACCCATCCTATACTAATAAAAGAGAAAAATGGTAATTGGCGTACGAACGATACCTTTTTCATTGGCTAATCAGTGAGATATGCAAATTAACTGCCAACTAAGATTGGCAGTTAACTGCCAAAAAAGATGGCGGCTAATTTGCATATTGCAGGCAGGATGGTACAGCGCCATCAGAGAGCGGGTAGGGGGCGTGAGTGCCAGTGGTTGCCCGGACCCGATCTGGCCGGCAGACCTGGACGCGAGCCGGCGGGGCGGCTGCGATGTCCGCCCCACTCACGCCGCCAACCCTGGGCAAGGGGCTGATCAGGCGATCGGAGGGTGATGGGGGTCTACGCCTCTGGCCAAGGCATCAGGCCTGGGAAAGGGGCAGAGCCAGCAATCGGAGGGGTCTGGGGGTCCCCTGCCCAGGCCTGATGCCTGGGCCAGAGGCATCAGGCCTGGGCCTGGGGCAGAACCAGTGATGGGGGGAAATGAGGGTCCCCTGCCCGGGCCTGACGCCTCTGTCAGAGGCATCAGGCCTGGGCAAGGGGCCGATCCTGCGATTGGAGGGTGATGGGGGTCAACGCCTGAGGGGGCAGGCTGGGCTGAGGGACACTCCCCCACACACACACACCCAGTGCACGAATTTTGTGCACCAGGCCCCTAGTTTACAATAAAAAGTCTCAGAAAACTAGTAATAGAAACTTCCTCAAGTAGATTTTAAAAATGTACAGAAAACTACAACTAACATCATACTGAATGGTGAACTCTGAAGGAGTAGCGCAGGCTTTGTGGTGAAGGAAGTGCCCTGTATCTTGATTGTGGGGACAGTTACAGTAATCTACAAATGTGATAAAACAGCACAGAATTATGCACCCATGATTTACCAATGTCAGATCCTGGCTTTGATATTGGACTACAGTTATGTATGATGTAATCGCTGGAGGAATCTTAGTGAAGAGAACTTGGAACCTTTCCACAACTTCTATAATTTTTAACTTTCTATGAATCTATTCAAAATAAAAAGATTGCTTTCTGCAATTCTCTTCTAGATGAACTGACATGAGTAACCTGAGCAGCATACATGATACATTTATAGTGGCATTTAATTTGGATGAAATCAACCATACTCATTACATTTTAATGAGTATCCACACAACGATAATTCTCATTACTAACAATGCAAAGCTTAGTCTATGTCAAATTTTGCATAATAAACATCTAAATTATGAGAACCAGAGAAAACAAAAGAACACAAACTTTCTTTTTTAAGTAAGCAATTTTTTAATTATCTATCCCTCGGATATGTTGCCTGTGTGCCCTCTAAGTTGGAGGAAAAGAACAGTCTTACCATAATTAAACTGACTGTTGGACTTTTCACAGTTAATGATGTTAAACCTGTAAGCAACACCTGGCCGCATTCCACTGACTTCAAAGTAAAACCACTGATGATAATGATTACTATTTATATCCGAGTTCAGAATAAGATCATATTCATTTCTGAAAATAGAAAATGAAGAAATCTGATGAAAATGAGAAAAGTATCTGTGCACATACAAAATGAGAAAACTTTAAATGACTTACTTTCTAATTTGAATTACTTTGCGCAGATTCCCAGATTCAAATTTGGAGTTAAACTTCAAAATATCTCCTTCTTCTGGAATGATGTAACTAAATAAAAATTTTAAAGTAAGTATAATAAAATACATTGCCCTTAAGCAGGTAAGCAATAATAAACATAAAAACACACTACAGATTAAAAATACACCATTATCACCTCACCTTCCTCATTATTTTGAAACCAAAAAACATAACCAACACAAGCAAAATACAAACTCTGGCTAATACTTATAGACAAAAACATTATAATTACAAGTAGAGATTTGTTCCTACATTGATAGCAAATGTTAATAAAAATAAGAATTTGTGCCGAAACCGGTTTGGCTCAGTGGATAGAGCGTCGGCCTGCGGACTGAAAGGTCCCGGGTTCGATTCCGGTCAAGGGCATGTACCTGGGTTGCGGGCACATCCCCAGTAGGAGATGTGCAGGAGGCAGCTGATGGATGTTTCTCTCTCATTGATGTTTCTAACTATCTCTCTCCCTTCCTCTCTGTAAAAAATCAATAAAACATATTTAAAAAAAAAAATAAGAATTTGTGCCTCAGTGAATAAGTGCCATTTCAAAATATGTACTAATAATCATATTAAAAAGGCCAGACATACTTTTTAAAATACATAAGACCTGTTCTGAGTACTAATAATTCTAACTAAGCAGTTCTGAAGTAAAATATTGTTTTCAATTGAGATAACTACATTATCTACTATCCTCTAAAACCCAGAAAGGCCAAAACCGGTTTGGCTCAGTGGATAGAGCGTCGGCCTGTGGACTGAGAGGTCCCAGGTTCGATTCCGGTCAAGGGCATGTACCTGGGTTGCGGGCATATCCCCAGTAGGAGATGTGCAGGAGGCAGCTGATCGATGATTCTCATCGATGTTTCTAACTCTCTATCTCTCTCCCTTCCTCTCTGTAAAAAAATCAATAAAATATATATTTAAAAAAATAAAAATAAAAAAAAATAAAACCCAGAAAGATGAAAGTATTATCCTCATTTTACATACTCATTACTTTAGTAAATACTTACTGAGCACCTACAAGGTGCCAGATACTCTTTTTGTTACTTGTCTATTTCCCTAAATGAATACAAATTCTTGCTCTTCTGGAGCCTACATTTAATAGGAGAACACTCCAAAAAGCTCAAAGATTTTGTTCAAAATCATTTCAGTTAAAAATATTTAACTGAAGCCACACTCAGGATTCTTGTTCTTACCACTTCTGCCTGGTCTGTCTGACACAGAATTACAAATGTTGAAATAACTAAGAGAGATAAATAAGGAGATCTGTTTTTCATTTTTAAGAATATTATTTCAACTTCAGTCATTATCCTTTAATAAAAGTCTTTGAAAAGTGCTTTATTTCCTCCAAATAAGACCAGGAAAATGTGAAATTTTCCAAAAATATTAGAATGTTAAAAGGGAAGGGAAAAATCCACTGAGGGCTAATTAAATTTCTCATTTGAGGATGCAAATGACTAACTAATAGTCACATTTGTAATTTGTAATTTTCACTTATTTACTTTTATATAAACCCTAAAATGTTTGATATTAGTGATAATCCTAAACTGTAAATTCAAGCGTCACAGTCAGGCAAGTAATTTCAAGGACTGAAGCAGATTATAAACAGTAAGAGACAAAAGAGCATAGCAGGGACAGTGGGGAATTAGCAAACTTGTATTCCTTCTGAAGGGGATGGTAACTTACTGTCCTGAGGATATGAAAGCTAAATATTACAGGACAAAATTAAAGAATTTCATGTGACATCTCCACTCTCTTAAGTGGAAGTAATTTTAATTTTTTAAAAAACAGCATCAATTTGTGACCTTTACCTTATTAAACCCATTAAAAGTCCACCTAAGAACAAACAAAAGCTTATGATATATTCAAGTAGATAAACATGATTTTATTACTACATTATCATTATATCCCTGCTAAAAGCTGAAAGTGTAGTGACAGTACACTAGGTGGAAGTTCAAAGATAATCTTTATCTTTTAAAAATAACACTGAAGTTTTACAGTAAAAATGAAACTACTAAAAGTAAAACAAAGCCAAACAAAAAAAATCAGACTTACTTTGGGTTATCTAAGTCATATACCACTCGATCTATGATATCACTCTGATGTATTAGCCTCTCAATATCTTGGGCAATTTTTGTCCTGAAATCATAAAAGAGACATTTGACCAAAATTCACTGATATATGCCAAGGCACAACTTTCTCCAAATTAAGTTTTGGATAAAAATAAAATATAAAACGATAAAAATTTCTTAAAGATGACCATTCCCCTCCCTCTCTCTCTCTCTCTCTCTCTCTCTCTCTCTCTCTCTCTCTCTATATATATATATATATATATATATATATATATATATGGCGTATTAAAAAATTATCCCTATATAACAAGACAAAAGTCAGTATTTTTAAAGTCTGAGTTCAAGAAAATAACCATGTAGAATACAATTACAAGCCCAATAGTTTTTTTAAATCTTGAATGCCTATTATGCCTTATTTCAGTGTGGACCCACTCTCTAGCCCTTAGGCAAATAATTTTGTATACATAATAGTAGCATTATTAGAAGCAGTAAAGATCTGAAAAGCCAGAGATTATATAAGAAAGAGATTTTTTTTAAACCCATCCTCACTGGTATGTAGCTAAAATGCAGTTAGGAACTGGCCTGCACATTCTGCAGAGTCCATTCTCTCTTCTACAGCTGGAGAGGAAATGTGCAGGGGAGGCAAACACTTGTGTCGGGAAACGGAAGGCGGTCCCTGCAGCTCCAGGATTCTCTAGGCCTGGCCTTCCCCTGACTCAGTCCAACAAAATAGACACCAACTTACTGGAAAATTCCTAAAATCCCTGCCACTGTCCTAGAAGATTCAGCCACACGGAGACACCACAATCTTCCCATCAATACTCAAGCCAAGGAACACAACAGTCACCAAAAGTGGTACCAAACTGTAGCTAAAACAGAATAGATCTGGATCAGAAAGCCAAGTGCCTGGAACTGCAGGTAGATTGGTCATGAAAGCCATGGTGGGAAGGTGCCTGCTGGTGTTAGTTAATACATAGCTACTTCTCAGAGTAGAGTGGTTAGTCTGAGAGGGATGTTTCAAGATCCCCAGGGATGCTTGAAACCACAGAGAGTACCTAACCCTACATGAGTTTTCTCCTGTACATACACATCTAGGATAAAGTTTAGTTTATAAATTAGGCACAGTAAGAGACTGACAACAACAACTCATAATAGCTGCAGCTGAGCTTTTTGAAGGCCATTCCAGCACTCCAAGAAGCCAGCTGTCTCTGGATGATGCAGTCTGTGGTACAAGCAGGAGGTGGCAAAGAACGGGCCCACTCCCACACACCCTTCCCAGCAAAGTCAGTCCCTTCCTAATGCTCTGTGATTCCATGACGTGGTCAGGTGCATTATGCCGGTTTCATTTGAATAAGTAATGAGCTTAGAAAAGAAACAAACTAACTCCAAAGGACATTTTCAAAACAATGTAAAATTCCCAAGACAGGATAAAAATTACAGCAACTTTAATCCAGAGTAGTTTTCTTTCTAAATACCCAGTTTTTGTTAAGTGTGCCTCATATTTTGACAATGGTCTTGTTTAGAAGGAAGAAGGCATCTGCAGCTCACCTTTGTACACCATAAGGCCTTTCTAAAATAGGCTCTTTGAATGGAGGCGGAATGTGACCAAAATAATCGGGATAAGCCACCTCTGAATATTCTGGGACAGACTTCGTATTTTTCACAATCTCAATGTAGAGGTCTGAGTCGTGGAGTGTTGGTCCATCAGAGACTTCAACTGATACTTGTTCCACTGATGAAGCAGACTCAGTATCTTCATCATCCTCGATTTCGACTCCAGTGCAGCAAAGCTTCCCCAGCTGAACTGTTCTTCCCTCAAACAGAACATTTCCACAAGCAGCCACGTGTGGGCACGCTTTAGAGCACGTAACTACGGTAAGAGGGAGGCTGTAGTCCTTCCTCATTCCTGCAGTAAAACCTGGAGCTGTTTGAGAAGGAATATTCTGCAATGTAATTCGGTCCAAGGCCTTCACAATATCATTGTTTAAGCCATGGACTGATGAAATAGTTCTATTTTGATCACCTAGCGGTTGCTGTAATGTTCTGTCATTATCTTTAATATCTTCTTTTGCCAGATCCATAAAGCTAGGTTTCTTATCACCTTCATCTCCTAGGGGAGACACATTCTCCTTCATTACAACTCCTTTTCTGAAATTGCCTGAATTCCCAGCTGCTTCCTCTCCTGCTGTAGGCACAACAATTGGACCACGTACTTTTCCCTCAAATACTAAAGGCTTTGGTTCTTTGGAGATTAAGTCATAGTCCTTTGAAAATAAAAAACATGTTTAATCTTTTATCTCTAAATATTAAAATGTATTAACAAAACTAAGGCCATATTCATTTTATATACTGCTTCAGAAACCTAAAATTTTAAAGATGGATAAAACAGTATATTTTAATCTTGCTAGCAAAAGACATAGTACAGGGAGGGGCAAAAGTAGGTTTATAGTTGTTTGTATGGAAAATAATACAATAATTAATAAATAATAATATAATAAACTCTGTGTTTCACATACTCACAACTGTAAATCTATTTTTGCCCCATCTTGTATTTACAACAAAATTCATTACACTTATTTTACTTTTTCTATTACAAAAATAATGCCTATATATAACAAAAACATGAGAAACTTAGAAAAGTAAAAAACATCAAAATCCTCTTAAAGAAAACACAAATTGTTATTCTCTAATTCAACAAATATTTACAAGTGTCTGTTTTGTGCCAAGCACTGTTTGAGGAACTTAAGACCCATCACTTGAAAAACAGAAAACAACTCTTCCCTTTTGCAGCTTACATTCTTCTAAGGACAAAGGAGAGAGGGCTGTCAATACAAGTAATAAACATGATATAAATATACTTCATGGAATATTAGAAGGATAAAGTGTTAATAGCAAAAAAGAGGATGGTGGAGTGGTGGGTGCTGGGTGGAGGGGAGGAAAGTGGGGGGAAACAGAGACTTCTGTAATAGTATCAACAATAAAAATAAAGAAAAAATAAACAAACAGGTACCAGGGAAATAACCAAAATTAATTTAACTACATTAATATTTTTTAAAACCTTTTAAGTCTTAAAGATGAAGACAATCTAATAAAAGAGAAACATGCAAATTGACCATACCTTCACTATGCCCCAAGCCACACCCACCAGCCAATCAGAGCAACTATATGCAAATTAACCCAACCAAGATGGTGGCCAGCAGCCACGGAGCTGGAGGAAGCAGGAGGCTTGGTTGCCCCAGCGATGGAGGAAGCCAAGCTTCCCGCCTGCCCTGGCCGCTGTGGCCTCCGCTAAAGGCAACAAAGTTTCAATTACAGAAGATAAATAAATCCCAGATACCTGCTTCCAGCCAGCCTCCACTGGGAGCTTGGGTGGCTGGGGGCCATGGCCAGCCTGCAAACAGCCATCAGCCCCTCACCCAGGCTGGCCAGGCACCACAGGGGACCCCACCCTGAAGGGGTTGTGGCCAGCCTGCAAACAGTCATCAGCCCCTCACCCAGGCTGGCCACACCCTCATGGGGTGAGGGTCTCCACTGGGGGGCTTGGCAGCCTGCCAACAGCCATCAGCCCCTCACCCAGACTGGCCAGGCACCCCAGTAGGACCACCACCCTGAAGGGGGTGTGGCCAGCCTGAAAACGGCCCTCAGCCCCTCACCCAGGCTGGCCAGGGGCCCCAGTGGGAACCCCAGTGGGGACCCCCCCACCCTGAAGGGGCTGTGGCCAGCCTGCAGCCAGCCATCAGCCCCTCACCCAGGCTGGCCACACCCTCATGGGGTGAGGGTCCCTGTTGGGGGTCTTGGCCAGCCTGCAAACAGCCATCAGCCCCTCACCCAGGTTGGCCAGATACCCCAGGGGGGACCCCCAACCTGAAAGGGCTGTGGCCAGCCTGCAAACAGCCATCAGCCACTCACCCAGGCTGGCCAGGCACCCCAACAGGACCCCCCTCCCTGAAGGGGGTGTGGCCAACCTGAAAACGGCCCTCAGTCCCTCACCCAGACTGGCCAGGGACCCCAGCGGGACCCCTACCCTGA
This sequence comes from Myotis nattereri, assembly GCF_964212035.1. Classification (NCBI taxonomy): domain Eukaryota; kingdom Metazoa; phylum Chordata; class Mammalia; order Chiroptera; family Vespertilionidae; genus Myotis; species Myotis nattereri. The sequence continues at coordinate 50,950,059 of NC_138087.1, forward strand.
TCCAGGACACCCTTCAGGGCAAACCAGCCAGCCCCTACCCATGCACCAGGCATATAATAAAAGGGTAATATGCAAATTGACCCTAACAGCAGAACGACTGGGAATGACTGGTCACTATGACACACACTGCCAGGGGGCAGATGCTCAATGCAGGAGCTGCCCCCTGGTGGTCAGTGCGCTCCCACAGGGGGAGCTCTGCTCAGCCACAAGCCAGGCTGACGGCTGCCAGCACAGCAGTGATGGCGGGAGCCTCTCCCGCCTCCTCAGCAGCGCTAAGGATGTCTGACTGCAGCTTAGGCCTGCTCCCCACTGGCAAGTGGACATCCCCCAAGGGCTCCTGGGCTGCCAGAGGTATGTCTGACTGCCAGCTTAGGCCCGATCCCCCGGGGAGCAGGCCTAAGCCAGCAGGTGGACATCCCCCGAGGAATCCCAGACTGCGAGAGGGCACAGGCTGGGCTGAGGGACACCCCCTCCACGAGTGCACAAATTTTTGTGCACCAGGCCTCTAGTATCTTCATAATGATAAAAAGTTCAAAAGGAAATCAATTTACATTCATATATACTAAATAATAAGCCTCAAAACATATTTAAAAAACTGATAGACCTGCTAAAAGAGAGACACATTCACAATCACAGAAATTTCTAAAATATTTTGCACAGTAATTGACAGCATAGGAATAAAACTCCATAAAAACAGAAAAGAAGTTTTCACCATGATTAACAATCTTTTCCTAATAGGCATATAACCACAGGAGACAAGGACACAAGAAATCGTAACAAAATTTGACCATATTTAAAACTATAAAATAAGCCTCAAAAATGTGAAAGAATTATAAGAATAAAGAACTGTGTCCTCTTATCCTACAACAATATGCTAGAAATCAATAAAAAATGGAAATTAAAAATCCAGCTTTAACATTACCAATGAATCAAAGAAAAAAATAATGAAAATAAAGTTACAAAATAAAAATTATAAGAATGCTGAAAATCAATACTTATGTGATATAGCTAAAACAGTAATTAGAATAAAATTTATCACCTAAAAATGTAAATGTTAGAAAAGGCTGAAAAGAACTAGATGCCTATCTTAACATGGTAATATACACAAAAATATAATTTATAAAAGAACAAAAATTGAAAAAAATCAAGACATGGCAGTGTAAGTATATTACATTACTTAGAAATATGGGGATTAACTTCAAAAACATGCTAAAAGTGACTGTAGGAAATATCAGGTGGGAAGGAGACAATAGTTTCCCTCATTAAACTACACAAAACTGTTTGGCTCTTAAAACTCTGCCCATGTATAACTTTAATAAAAATTTAAAAACACCCTAACCAGTTTGGCTCAGTGAATAGAGCATCAGCCAGTGGACGGAAGGGTCTTGGGTTCAAATTCTCATCAGGGGCACATACCTCCACTGCAGGTTCTATCTCCACTTGGGGCACATGCAGGAGGCAAGCAATCTATGTTTCTCTCTGTGTGTCTCTCCCCCTCCCTTCCACTCTCTCTAAAAATCAATGAAAAAATATTCTCAGGTGAGAATTAACAACAAAAAATTTTTTAATAAAAATTTAAAATCAAATTAAAAAGAAGGGAAAAAAGAAATAAAAATAAAACAGAACAAAAGTTCATATGGTAGATATCATCACGCTACCACAGATATATGAAAAATGAGCTGTGAAAATACAGAATTTTGACACCTCCCATATTCTGCCATAAAGAAACAAAAGCAAATAAAACTATAATTGTCACTATGCATAAATAATCATGGCCTTTAAAGCATGGTAAGTTCTCCTCAAAAGTCTGTTGATAATTACTTTAATAATTCCATATGTTGCCTTCAAATGCATTCATTTTGCCTCCTCTGGCTATGAATAAGAGACTTAGCACATCTGGACACAAAGTGGGTGGTGTTCAGGACTCAAACAAACACATCAAGTAATTTTCACCTTCACTAGCTGATGTTGAAAATGACATGCAAATCAAAGAGGAAAACATCATAATATTAATTTCATTTATGTTTACTATCCCATGATCTGCCGGTATTTCGTATGATGATGGCTGAAAAAACCTTTCAAACACTTCCTATCTAGAACCAACCAATATAGTTCTTTCTAATATAATTGTATTCATTTTAGAGAGAAAGGAAGGGAGATGGAGGGAGAGAGAGAGACAGAAACATTGATTGGCTGTATTGAGTTGGCAACCTGGGAAATGTGCCCTGACCAGGAATCGAACGGGTGCACAGGATGACGCCTAACCAACTGAGCCACACCGGCCAGGGCTCCAACCAATATTTTTAATTCTAAAAAGTATATCATTTAAGTACCACTGCCTATATGTACTTCCAACACAGACTTCAAAAAATAGAGACGCAGCAGTTCTCAAACCTGTGGGTCGCGAACCCTTTGGCGGTTGAACGACCCTGTCACAGGCGTCACCTAAGACCATCCTGCATATCGGATATTTACATTACGATTCATAACAGTAGCAACATTACAGTTATGAAGTAGCAACGAAAATAATTTTATGGTTGGGTCACCACAAGAGGAACTGTATTTAAAGGGCCAGAAGGCTGAGAACCATTGGACCAAGGGGGGGGGGGGGCCAATGGGGGATAAGGACACATATGTAATACCTTAATCAATAAAGAAAAAAAAAATATAGGCTGAAGTATTTGAACAGCACATTCTTCTACCTAAAATTGAGATAGTCAAGTATGATTTGAAATGATTTCCCAATTATGTAAATAAAGATACGTGCTATTTCCTGTAGCATATGCTATAGAAATAGAACTAACTCCTCTACGTAAAACTTTCTGGCAAAATAGAGGATATGTTAATAATTATGTACTATTTGAAGTAGTTTCTTTTGATTAAACACAGTAAAATGGAGTCCTCACTTGGGAAAAAGATTTTTCAGAGGTCTCTCACTTAGACAAACCTGTCTTTACCAAGTGACCATGGACACACCAAGTCAGACCAAAAATAGGAATCTGCTCTTGGAGCAGCCAAACCGAAGGGCAAGTTGGCCACCTGTTCATAGGTACTAAGCAAGAAACCATCAAGGGTAGTCTGTCTATGTGATGAACGAAAAGACGGACATACAAGAAGACCTCATCATTGCAGCCTACAACAAAAAAGAACTGGCTTGTGAAAGAATGAGAATCAAAATCCTGGCCTTCACACCCATTAAAAAATTACCTCTATTCCTATAATTTTCAATCACAATATGTAGTTCTCATGTGCACACAGGGATGAAAATAAATTATTTCTTCACACAATAATCAATTCCTTCCCCCAAATCCCTTTCACATATTTTTCTACTTTGAGTTAGCAGTATTTCTTACTTCTGTGGTTTTATTTTTAAATGGTTCTTAACCTGGTCACAAAAGTATTAACAGAGCAGCCAGAATACTTCCTGTAGGATGATTGTAAGAAAACCAACCTGTATCCTTTCCCAAATGCCTCTTCTTATCTTCTTTGTCTCTTTTTGACAAATAACCTCTCTTTCATTCCTGCCCTTTTTTTAGCACCCCTGATTTCAGAGTAACTTTCCATACCTCAAACCTATGGAGGGAACCAAACATTCGGGAACGGGGAAGGAGAACAATTTGCTGCTCCTTCTACTGCAGCCAAAGTTCATAAGTTCTCAGAGAAAAACCTGAATAATCAGAACTGAGAAATGTAAACATTAGCTAGTAAGTACCTCTCTTTTTTTTTTTTATTTCTACATATGACCGCAAATTAAAATCTTTTTCTTTAAGCGACTGGATATTAAGTGAATGGAATTTAGGGGCATGGAGGTTTGGAGCATGAGCTAAATAAGTCTGAGATTATCTGATTCAAACCCTTTTTTTCACAGTTTAAGATACTAGGCAATTTCAGATTTATTCAAGGACCCACCACAAGTGGGCAGCACAGTCGGAATAAGAAACCAGATCTACCAAGTGCCATCATTCAATCAGCTTTACTTGCTGTGTAATCCAGGCTGAATAACTGTATTCCAGTAAATAACTGAGTTTAAGAAATATTAACAAGTCATTCTCCCTATGAACCAACTTCAACTTTTAAGACTTCGAGTTGCTTTCCTCTCTCCCGAACATTCCACAATTATACAATGACCTTCAGGAAAAGAAATTCAGCATGCACAGACTATACATATTTTAAATTCAGCAGCTTCTTAGCTCTCATCTCCCCTTAGTTGAACAAAAGTGATTCAAAGAAGACTTTAAAATAAGATTTTTTAAATACTACTTTAAAGAATATTTTTAAAGAGTAAAAAACTATGTCAATTAAAGTGATAAACCAAAGTGATGAAAAAATTAAAAATCTAGTCCAACAGTTAAATGATCTAGTTCAGTGGTCGGCAAACTGTGGCTCGCGAGCCACATGCGGCTCTTTGGCCCCTTGAGTGTGGCTCTTCCACAAAATACTGACTTCTGCACATGGGCCCCGAAGTTTCAATCACACCGCACGTGGTATTTTGTGGAAGAAAAGGGGCCAAAGAGCTGCATGTGGCTCGCGAGCCACAGTTTGCCAACCACTGAGCTAGTTCCCTCATTTTATAGATAAGCAATTTATACCCAGAATGTTAAAGTAATTGTCCAATGTCACTCAGAAATGCAATGCTACTTTCATGTTTTAGAAATTAAAATAGTGATTATATACCTAAGGGAGGGGGAAAAACTATTTTATAAAAATCAGTTAAGATGCTAAGTTTTCTAGATTTATACCTGAAAATCATCAACAAGCTCAGGGAAAAGGTGTTCATACATTTTAAGTTCTTCTATCGTTCGTCCTGGTTCTTGCTGGGGTTTTAGTTTGTTAATATCTGTTTCAATATCATCATTCTGAAATAATAAAAATGGCATGTCACCAGTTAAGAAAAACCTAAAATTACAGAATACATTTCAGATTTAAAGTTTTCCAAATTATTAATTACATATAATTAGAGAATAATTGCTGAACAACGGGTGTGTTAATTTTACCGTAAATTAAAATTTGCTTGTATTTTTGGGTTGTTGCTGTGTTGTTTTGGTTTTGTTTTTGCCTAAGGTTATTCTAAAATAATATGGTATTTGGGTTGAAGAGAGAAAAACTACAGTGAAGATCAAGACTAAAATATGCTCCCCTAAACTCCTTAACTGCCATCATTTTGCTCATATTAAAAGGCACAAAAACTAAATTGAAAAACATTAAGTATATGATTGTGTTGGTGATAATCAAACTAATGTTTATTGAGCATTGAAAATATGTGAAACAGCCCTGACCAGTTTGGCTCAGTGGATAGAGCGTCGGCCTGCGGACTGAAAGGTCCAAGATTTGATTCCGGTCAAGGGCATGCACCTTGGTTGCGGAAACATCCCCGGTAGGAGGTGTGCAGGAGGCAGCTGATCGATGTTTCTCTCTCATTGATGTTTCTAACTCTCTATTCCTCTCCCTTCCTCTCTGTAAAAAATCAATAAAATATATATATATTTTTTTAACTCTTTTTTTAAAAATATATTTTATTGATTTCTTAGAGAGAAGAAGGGAGAGGGATAGAGAGTTAGAAACATCGATGAGAGAGAAACATCGATCAGCTGCCTCCTGCACACCTCCTACCGGGGATGTTTCCGCAACCAAGGTGCATGCCCTTGACCGGAATCGAATCTGGGACCTTTCAGTCCGCAGGCCGACGCTCTATCCACTGAGCCAAACTGGTCAGGGCAAAATATATTTTTTCAAAAAAAAGAAAGAAAGTATGTGAAATACTAGCTAAGGATTTTACATATATCATCTAATGTAATCTTCATAAGAGCACTCTGAGGGGATAGTATTATTACTTCCATTTAACTGAGAAGGAAATGGGTACAGAGAGGTAAGTGGCTTGCTCAAAATTACCCAGCTTGCCAATAGAGTAGTCAGTGACTCGGAGTCGGCACAATGCACTGCCTCAGGAGAGACTCATGACTATCATGCACTCTATGTTCTGTGGTCAGCAAAGTGCCCTTAGAAAAGCTCAGTGTCACTATTCACTCTGTTTTTTCAGGGAGAAGAAAAGGGGTGGAAAACAGCCAGAAGTGATTTCTGTAACCCTTTGGGAAAGAAGAGGATATGGTTAAAGGAGACGTATGACCTCAGAGAAAGAGGGTATGTATCCAGGAGCAATGTGATCTGTATCTGTTCAAACAGCTAATTAATGTACAGCATGATGGGAAGACAACAAGTGCCAGTTTACCTACTATCTAGGCTAGTCTCTAGGGCCCTCAACAACTCTGGTCTCACACAAATGCAAGCTCATTATTATCTTCATTGGTGACTAAAAAGAGGTAACTGAATATTAATTTTCAATTGGTATTTGTTTTTAATGTTGCATTTATCTACCACATAGTTAACTGCTTATTTTTCTGCCTTAGTCTACTATGCTTCGATCCTTAAAATGTTTTATATACACGTACCTAACTATATACATTTCCTATCAATAAGCAATTTAAAAGAAAAAACATACTATGTATTTCTCATTCAGGAATTTAGCTATAACTTGTATAACCAATAAAAAGATTTTTTCCATGGCCATATATAATAAAGGCTGGTTTTACTTAAAGAGTATCATGTTAATTATTGTATCAATATTACTTGAATATGTAATTTCATACATCTTAAATTATGCACTGATGAATCAAAAATATATAATTTTCTTTATTAGTATCTAATAAAGTAGACAATGCTTTCAAAATAACAAAAAAATTACAGAGGCATTACTTTTTTCTGTTTACTAGATCAATATTCAATATTATCTTGTGAAAATATAGCCTTACAAATAGTGGCTCTGTACTTAAAAAAAAATTGCCTGTAAATAGTATTAAATCTTCCAATCCATAAACATGTTATATCTACCCATTTCTTCAGATCATCTAGGAGTTCTTCAACCAGTGTTTTGTGATTGTCAAGATATAAACTTTTGTATATATTGTATAAGATATTTACCCAATTAATGATTTGATGCTACTGTAAATGGTACTTTAAAGTGTTTTATCACTTCCTACATCTTCATTGATAATGCATATAAATATAATTTTAATATATTATTTTATATTTACATACAGAATAAAAACTTTTTAATATTGAAATGAATTTATCTGTATAACAGGCATAGTGAAGAAAGAATGCATTAACCCTTTTCAGACCAATGCATTCAAAGCAACATTATTTTCTCTTTCAATAATTTACTGTCCATAGTCAGCCATGATAAAAAGATGTGCCTAGAACAAATTAATCTACCATTAACTATGTCCATTTATCCAATCTTTGTTTTACAACTGTGTATATAATTTATTAAGTAGACTGAAGACAGACATTTATACTAACCTTAAAATTTTGATCTAGGTCATCTTCATTTTCAGTTTCATTTTCAGCCTCTAAATCAATATCATCGTTGTCATCACTTTCATCTACTACGTCATCCACTGTGATACAAAATGTGCTATAAGTAAGTAGGTCAGAGGTAAGCATTCTACAACATGCACATCCAAAGGTAGAATGTTATATTTATACATATACATAAAGTATTTCAATTATCAAAGGAAAGTTAAATTAAATTTCTTATTAAAAATGTCTCTAAGGCTGTACCAGGTGTTCAAAAACCTATGAGATAAAGTGAAAGTGTTTTAAAATTTGGAAAAGCACTATAAAAGTGAATGGCCTTTTTGACTAATGTTTGTTTTTAAAAATTAATGTCTTAAGTACCACCTGCATCTAGTGATTCTTTACCAAAAAAATAAAAATTAAAAAGTCTTAAGTTGCAACAGCCTGAATAAAGCAACTTGTTTCCTATTTTTGATAAATTTCAATAACCCATTTCATCCCTTTTACAATTCACTTCCCATTTATTTATTTCAGTGACTACCATGTACCATGTACTGTGGTGTGTGCTAGGAATTTTTTTAAAGATGTGGAGCTCAGGAGGTTAAAGAGCAGAAAAGAGTAAACAAGTAGAAGCTGTCTATCTTTAGGCATTTAATATCTAAGAAAATAAGAATGGAGGCTAACTCAATTCATTCATCCACCAATGTTAAGTGCACACTTATTATGCCTCATGCAATCTAATGGATGCTGAGGATAAAATGATGATGACAGTCTATCTTCACAAAACTAGCTGAGGAAGATAAAAAAGAAATAATGAAGTTTGATGTTATGAAGCCTGATAGGTGAGAAAATAACAGGAAAATGGTATTTTTCCTTCTACCTATGCAGTTGCTAATAGGACCTTCCCCTTACATGTCATCTCTGTCATTTTTTGCACTAGAAATCAGCTTTCCCTGTACATGTGATTATTCTAGACACTGTATAAAGGACATTAAGAGGTATATCCTATCTCCCTCCCAGTGTTATTGCCTATCATATCACAGACAAGTCTCACCAGTTTCCTGCCAGTTAAAATTAGCACTTAAACCCCATAATCCTACACTGAGATACAGAAGAGAAAGGGATTCCAATTGCTTTTTTAAAACATATTTTTATTGATTTCAGAGAGGAAGGGAGAGGGAGAGAGAGATAGAAACATCAATGCTGAGAATCATTGATTGGCTGCCTCCTGCACACCCCCTACTGGAGGGATCGAGCCCACAACCCTGCCATGTGCCCTTGACCAGAATAAAGCCGGGACCCTTCAGTCCATAGGCCGACGCTCTATCCACTCAGCCAAACCAGCGAGGGCCCAACTGCTTTTTTACTGTCCCTCCAAATTGGGCACTAACTTAACTTTGGACTCAGAGATACTGCATTTCATATTAGGGTGAGTGAAAAGATGACACTCTTCTTAATCTATCTATATTTCTGCCATGTTTTTTGCATGTTCTACATTTATTTCATGAGAATTAGTTTTTAGATTCAGCACATATTTTCCTATATTTTTAAAGTCTGTTAGTAATTTTAAATGGCATGGGAAGAAAATATAAAATAACTGCTTTTATTTAGCTACCTTACTCAAGTTCCCAGACTTGATTTTAGACTTTTAAAACTTTTAAAGGAAGTTTCTGAATAATCCATTTTAATATTTTGTGCAACTAAACTTTGTACTTTGTGTGGACTAAACTTATACTTCAATAATTAAATATTCTAAAATAAAATCATAAAAGTGTACTCTGGGATAAATACCACTAATAAATCTGTGTCAAGAATAAAACTAACTATAATTACTCAATTCTCTTAAACCACTGATTTCAAATAATGCTTTTAAATATAAAAGAGGTACCCTCAAAAAAATTTTTTTCCCAAAAGAAGTGATCAAGTGACAATACCTCAGAAATTCTATTAGTAGTCTGGACAACTTTCTCTTTTCCATTTTTTTCTAGATCTTAGCAAAAAATTCTATTTTTCCCCCAGATTAAAAATTTTAAACTCTTACTTTCTTTACTATGTACCCACAGTATTGTATGGAAAATGGCAAATAGTCGACTTCTGATAATTTCATATGTTTATAAAACATTTTTGATGACTGGGTTTTTGGGGGAGGGGGAGTTTTCTGATTAAGTATTTTTAACTTTAAAAAATGAAGTTCATGAAAAAGCTACAAATGAAAGTCAAATATAATTACTTATACATTTAATGTTTACATTCTTATACCTTGAAATGTTATATGAACTACCAAGTGATGGTCCTATATGATGCTTACGTTTTTTCAGTTCACATTTACATTTTTGTAACAAATCCCACCCACTTCCCTTCATTACTAGACCACAATTTCTTATATTTAAAGAAATATTTATTAACTAAAATACAATGTGAACATTTACTGTGTTCTTTAAGACCCTCTTTTGCTGGAGAGTTGGATACAAAAAAAAAAAAAAAGTCGACAGAGTCACACAATCCCAAGAACCACTGAAGGCCAGCCATGAGCATGTGGTCCTACCTTCAGGGGGCAAACTGTAGAGCTGAGCCACAGGTCCAGTCATAGGAATAACTGGCAACTGGAAATGGAAAGAACTTTTAATCGTTGGCAGTGGCAGACGATTTTTAGGAAAACACTTTCTCATTATCAGACTGGAGATGTTGACAAGAGGATCAAGGGTCCTGACTGCCAAACATTCCTGTTTTTTAAGAAAAAAAAGAATGTGCCTTTGGTGAGTAACTGAACCAATTTCACATTACTTCAGAAAGTAATATATTAATAATTTTTAAGAGAAATATCACAAGAAAACAATATTTTAACAATGTCATTATAAAATAGCTTTGACTCTTCAGATTAAGAACCTCATGTGGCAAATTTAGTAGTACTTTACCTTAAATATTTTAACTATGCAAAAATCAGTGCCATCTTTGGTACTAAAAGTCACCAAAGTACTAAGTTATATCTATGATGGACATAGGCACATTTAGCTAGCTTAGCACTCACTTTTTAAAAAAAAATTAAGCAAGAAATATAGTAAGAAATAAAAAAGAACTTGAACTTGGCTGAACCGTTCTCAAAATTTTATCAGTTATCATGCAATAGCACCTCGAATACGTTAGCTATTCAACTATAAAAAATAGTCTGAATATCAGTTTTAAGTTTTAAGAGTTTAATCTGCTGTCCTAATATCTAATCTTGAGAAGGTCTAATATATAGGGGATTTAAAACTGTATCATATATCATCATCATTATTGACATTTCGATGGCACTTTGATACCCTGTAAAATTTTCAATACAAGTCTTCACATCAGACCTGTCAAAACAGATGAGAAATTAAGGCTCAGCAATGTTAAGTGGCATAACCAAAGTCATCCATTGCCTATATTAGAAATAATAAAAAAAAAAGTAAAAAAAAAAAAGGGGGGGGTTATATGATTGATAAGAAAAAAAAAGCTAAGAGTAAACATAAAATGGGTGTCCTTATATCTTAACTACTCTCAAGCAGAAAGAGATTGTCAGTTGTATAAAAGACCAAGAGGCACAGGTAGGATAACTGGCTGGAATTTTCAAAAGGACAGTTTTCTTTCTGATAATCACAGACTACTAAAAACAAAGGATTGTGTTGCAACATCCCTATCTCCCATAGCTGACAGTCTTCTACAGATGCTAGAACAAGTCTTATTAAAGGTATTGTCAAGGTTTAGTACAACAGCTGGCAGAACTAGGAACACTAACTCCAGGTTTCACTTTTGTACCTTCTCCATTTAAAAATGCACTATCCAGAGGAAAACATTGAGAACACTCACAAACAACAGAACTGCATTACCAGCTGTAAAGAATCCATAAATACCTTATGAGGGAAACGTGCAAAACTGAGTATAGCCAACTGCACATCTTAGACAGCATGGCTAAATGGTAGGAAATACGGCTACATGGATAGATTTATGTATCTTGCTTTTACCTGTGGGGATAAAATCTCACACTGCAGATATATGGATTAAGCACTTTCTCCAACTCAGTGGTCACATGTGAGAAATGCCTTTGTTTTCTAATTTTTTTAAAATATATGTATCTTACTTTTAGGGTATTTTTAGAAATACTAAGTTTTCTTAAGAACCAACTCATATTATTGACACATAATCACAATAATTGGAAAAAGCTTACTTGCGAAGTGTTATAGAGAATTTTCATCCCATTGGCATCAATAAATGCTTTTCTTCCCAACTTGATATTTGTAACACTTTTTAAACTCTGTAAAATTCCTTTCCGAATGAGCATGTTTCTGTGCCGATTGTCATGGCGGTGCCAATCTACATAAATTGTCAAAAGGACTTGAACATATCCTCTGTCTACAGCTCTCCTGGCATTTGTTTCTTTAACAAAAGAAAATTGAGAAAGAATATTTTTTAAATGACCAGAGAAAATAGTAGAAATCAAATTTAAAAATATAACCACACTATTGTAATGAATTGTTAAAATTTTTTATCAAAAAAATGGCAACCACATATTTAAACATTTTTATCTAACAAAATAAATATATCTTCCAGTTAGTACATTATGATATTTTCCAGAAACCTGCCCATATATTGTTTTGTCGTTAATAAATAATAGATATGTGTTTAATACAATTAGGGCTACAGCTTTTTAAATGTTAATACTAACGAAGGTTTCACGTATTTTAAAACAGGATTATACAGACTTTGTTTACAATAAATGGACTATACAAGGCTTTAACTTACTAGCTGTGAAAATGGTTTTGTTAAAAGCCATTATCATGGTTGTAACTTCTATTACAAACTTTGTGTGCTTCCATTAAAATTAACTACATTGGGTTGTAGCTGTTATTACAAACTTTGTGTTTCCATTGAAATTAATTGCTTTAATTATCCCAATTATATAAATACTAAATGCTAAGTTAAAAATACCTGTAAAACTTTTTAGTAAATAAATATAAGAAGCATTATGTAATTAGGAGATAGTACTTTCTAATCATTAATTTTTAATGTAATGAAAAAAACATTAAGGGTTTTTTTTATAAATGGTCAAATTTATTGGGATAGATTTTTAAAAATCCACCAATCTGACCTATTCTATTATTTTTAAAGTGTTAATATTTAAGATTATTAACCAAATGGGTGCATTTAACTAAGATGGCAGCAAAGGAATCCTATCACAGCAACATCTTGAACCACCCAGCATCACTGGGTGGGCCTATCATAAGAGCACAAAATAAAGTGGAGTCCAACCCATCTTAGGTTGTACAAAGAAATACCAATCCCTCCTGGCCAGTCTTGCTCAGTGGTTAAACTCTGACCTATGAACCTGGAGGTCAGGGTTCAATTCCAGTCAGGGCACATGCCCGTGTTGCGGGCTTGATCCCCAGTGGGAGACGTGCAGGAGGCAGCTTTTCAATGATTCTCTCTCATCATTGATGTTTCTATCTCTCTCTCCCTCTCCCTTCCTCTCTGAAATCAATAAAAATAATTTTTAAAAAAAGAAATACTAATCCCTTCCTAATCTGAATTTACCTATAAAATGACCCCCTGCCTCATGACATAGACACTAAGATAATGCAACAGTAAAGCTCCGTTGTTTTTAGTTGCCTCAAAGAATTACTAGTGCTAATATATAGCTGAAACATAAGGCTTAAGACGGTGAAATCAACCTTACTGACGCCTTCTCAGAAATTATGCTCTTACATGAGGAAACTGGAAGACACTCCCAGGGTGGGGAAGGAGTGGGGGTTCTTATCCAAAAGCTTTAAAACCTCTATCGCAGTGGTTCTCAACCTTCCTAATGCTGCGACCTTTCAATACAGTTCCTCATGTTGTGGTGACCCCCAATTTCATTGTTACAAATTGAACATAACTAAAGCATAGTGATTAATCACAAAAACAATATGTAATTATATATGTGTTTTCCGATGGTCTTAGGCAACCCCTGTGAAAGGGTCATTCGACCCCCAAAGGGGTCGCGACCCACAGGTTGAAAACCACTGCTCTATCATGATTAGAAGAGCTAGTTTTGCTAAAATTGTGGCTATGTGCAGTATCAGTTAAATAGTTTTGACTAGCAATAGATAGTTTCATGTATTTTATTTTTATTTTTTTAATTTCTTAAGTAAGTTATTACATATGTGTCCTTATTCCCACATTACCCCCCCCCAAGTTTCATATATTTTAAATTCATATACACACTTTGTTTATTCCAGTTGGCATATATAACAGTAAGCCTTTAACTAACTAGATATGAATATGAGTTTCTTAAAAAGACATTATGGTCATTGTAACTCCTGTTCCAAACTATGTCTCCACTGTAATTCTCAATAGCCTAAATGGTATTTATGAGGAATATTGAAACTCTTTATTAACATTCAAATAAAACAAACTTGCCCATAACTCAAACACAGGTACTGAGTGACCCTAAAGAGAAGGGTACAGAGTAACCTGCAACTGAGCACAATAAAACAGTTTAATAAAGGCGGTTTTATTCATGTGTTCAGGACACTTACCTTACGATCAGCCTACATCTCTTCTCTCGCTACTTAAAATGCACTTAGGTTCCCCTATACACTGCAGCATCTGATCTACACCCCAGTGATGATAACTAAGCTGCCTATCTTTCTGCACTTTGTATATACATTCTTTGCTTTATACTCTCTCAGGTTTATTACAATAGTTTAATTATCCTTTTAAAGTAAATTACTGTCCCCCCACAAAAGAAGTCAATGACTAAGAATGCTCCAAAATGCCATAGTACATTTAAAAATAGGCCTCTAGTTTATAATCTAACACCTAAGGTGATTTTTTTTAATTTAATAAACCATTACTTTGCCAAATATCAGATTTACCAATTACTTATTTGCTACTATATTCAAATAAAGAGTTCTGGTCATTCAAATTTAAGAAAAAAATTGGTCTACCCTTGATAGTTTGAGGGGAAAATAACATTAAAAGCCATCAACATAGCTTTTTGGGACTAAAATGTTATTATGGTTAAGTAAATGTTAATCAACCAATGGAAATATGGGTGCTAATGAAAATCATTACTTAAAATGGAGATACTGAGTATCTTGGTGAGAAGAAACATAACGTAGATAATCACTCTTCCCAGGCATCATAAGGCACATTTACTCCAACGCCTCAGTTTTGAAGATAGAGCCATAGTTTGTCAATTAATTTAGTAAACTGTAAATTTACATCAGTAGCCATCTGGATTCATGGTAGACATAAAATTTCTAATAAAAGGGCTCTAAATTAAAATTATGTATGCTATACATAGAGTAATTATTCAAGACAGTCTTCACAGTAAACATACTCAATACCATGTTAACTTTACTTTAAAAAATGATACTTACATAATATTTACATATTACTTTCTTCTATTAACAGGGCTTTATGTTTATAGTAATCACTTAGAAAAAGGAAGTCAATGTATTTTAATAAATTATAGCTCAATAAACATAAATGACATTAGTTATGGCACATCCAACAACAGTACTAAAAGGTAAAATCAACTTTGACATTAAGTAATTATAAACCAGCTTTATAACTATAGACTAACGCTACATTTCCAGTTTAACACTGTAGATAAAATACTCAGAAAAATATTATCTAGAAGTTCTAGTATTTAAAAACTTACTTGATTTTAGCAATGCAGCAAGAGTGTCTAAAGCAACCCTGTCAACATGAGAAAACACAAACAACAACAAAACTAGTAAAATTAATCTACAATAGTAAATTCATACAATTTTTTCAGATAAGTAATTATTATCTATTCCAAAAGCCATTCCTGTTAGAGTCAATTACATATGGCGTTTCTCTGTATATATTTCTCCCTTAAGGTTAAAACTGAATACAGGAAGATTGAAATATCAACAGAAAAGCACCCCAAAAAAATTTTTAAGAAATAAAAAAAGGAGAACATTAACAATACCTAAGTCGTTATATCAGAGGTTAGATGAATTAAACCAGTTGTTGTACCTGTATCTGATCCTAGCAGAGTTCACACAAAAGCATTATTAAGAGTCACAAAGAAATTAAAAACAAGTTTCACACAAATAAAGTTCATAACTATTAAATTCTATAGATATTTGTAGCTGTCTGACTAGAAAGTATTTTAGCCCTATCAAGCGATAATCCTAATATTTAAGGTAATAATAAATACAAAATACTGGAACTAGAAGGTTGGATAAGAGGAAGGAGGAGCCCCTTAACATTTTTCAGTCCTAAGGCACCAATGAGAATAATGAACCTAATTCATATCTCAAAAACTCTTACTGCCCATCAGAGAATGAAAAAACAGCCCCCAAAACTGAAGGTACTTACTTACATTTTCTTTGCACATAAACACTCAGTTACCCACAGTAAAATCAACTGCCATTAATCAGCTTTAAACATACACATAAATATTACTATGAAAACCTATAATTCAAACAGTTTTTTAAGGAAGAGTTACTGAAGTAATGGCACTTAATTTCAGTAGCTTTAAGAATATAAGGCTACATGTTACAGTTCCTCTTAGTAAGATTTCAACAATTATATTTGCATAAAAATATGTACACTGTTAAACTTACATATTTCACTCATCATTAAGCATTTGTTGAATGCCTACTAGATACCCACAAAAGCAGGGTCTTCATGGGTATAAAATTAGAAAACAAATTTGTCTTCCACAGATAATTTTACAATCTAGCTAATGTAGTAAAATGTACACATCTGTGCAAAAGCTACTCAAGAAGTTAAAACCAAAAACAAAGCTGCATACATTAGTGGTAAAGGAGACACAGCATGACCAGATGTGAGTAACAGTAAAGAACATAATTAATTAGAAGACTGAAGATGGATACTGGTTCATAGGAAAACCTGAAACAATAATTCCAAGGCCATAAACGAGAGAACCCATGTGATGATGGAGGCAGAGTTTGAAATATTGCAGCTATAAGCTAAGGAGCACCCAGGATTGCCAGCAACCCACCAAAAGCTGGGGAGAAACAAGGAAGGATTATGCCCTAAAGGACTTAGAGGGACCACTGGCTCTGCTGACAAGCTGATGTTGGGCTTCTACTCCAGAATTGCGAGACAATAAATTTCTGTTATTTTAAGCCACCAAATTTGTACCAGGTACTTGGTCACAACAGCCCTAGGAAACTAATACAATCACTTAGGTGCAATCACTTGCAATGAATTCATAGGACTTTCCCATCTACAGCTAAGTCTTCATTCAAACTATAAAAATCATAGAGTACTTTAAAAAATAGCTTTTTCTCCCTGCTGGCAGCTGTTTGCAACACATTTGAACCAAATCAAAGTGCTTCTGACAGTTTGCAATCCTTGACATTTATTCTTCAAGACTGACACAACTGGAACATGAACCCCGTTCTGACTCCATGCTTGTTCCACAGTTCCACTAGATTAAAAAAAAATTATGAAGTTTGGTGCAAAGTTGTCTCAATACTTTTACCAACATGTTATTTAAATGGTATTTTTTTAAAACTTCAGTATAAAGGATTTTCTGAAATTTTACAGCCACACTTATAAGCCAGTAGGATTTTATAATATAAAAATTACAAAAGAATTTTAGAATAGATTTTTTGAAATGCATAATTTGTATTATGTTAATTGATTAGAACTCCTCAGTACCAATATTTTATTCTTCCTCACACACGTGTTTTTTCAATCTTCATATGTCACACACAATAATACAACCAGCAATGGCTTAGACAGCGGCCTGTGGCTTATCTATTTAGGAGCAGTAAAGGAAGAAGAACTTAACCCCCGGTATTCATGAAGTTACGTTAAGGTGGGGATCAATCCTTGCAGTAATCTCCAAAACTATTGTAACTTGAAAAGACAGAGTTACAGTAACTTCTGGAGTTGCTTCCTTTTGGATTAACAGTACTTAAATCCAAAACCTAAAGTTGGAAGAAAGGGAAATCCTAAAGGGAAGCAAGACCTTTCAAACATAAATAATATCCCTCAATCTTCTTCCATGAAATTCAGGGCATTGTTTAAGGAGAAGAAAAAGTATGATACAAATGCTAGATGCTGAGATATCTTAATTAAGGGGGAGGGGGCTCTACGGTGATGAAGAGATCAAGATATACATGTTTGGTCAATGAGTGATTTTTCTTTTTAAAGTAAAAATAAAGCTTAAGATTTTGTTTTTCTTTTTAAAATACAAATAGAAAAGAATTAAGGGGTAATTTATGTAACAATACCCCTTTCTCAGAAGTTTAGACTCACTGATTTCTACATGGTTTTGGATATATTCCATGTTGTAGATCACAAAGATATTGTGAAATGTTTCTCCTAGGGACATTTTACATTAGAGTTGGTAACTTGGTTACAATAGAATAATGTAGACTGTAAGTAGATCAAAACCATTAGACAAAAGATAAATAATAAAATACTTTAAATATCAAGGGAGAAAATGGTATATAAATTCAAAAATAAAGAATGTACTTTTAGAATTCACATGCACATTACCACATTTCCTACCTAAATTAATTACATTGCTTTAATAAAAGCATTGTGCTAATTGTAGGAATCATCTCATTAAATCCTCACACCAACCCTATGATGTACGTTCTAATATTACCACCTTACAGACAGGAAACTGGGGCATAAGTTAGGTAACTTACTTTGTGTCATGGAGCCAGTACACAAACCCATTCTGCCTACCTCCAGAGCCCACTAACTACACTACACCAAGCTGGTTTTACTAATTGTGACACAATCATTGTCCTTGTCTTGTTACATTTCATCAGATGCTCTAAGACTGTATATGATCTTTGCACAAGTTTGTTAAGTTATCCTACCAAGTAATATTTAATAAATGATTATATGTGCAAGTAAGTTCCCATTTTCAAAAGAATACAAGCTAAAATATTTTACCTTTACTAAGAACGGGTAAGGAGACTGAAAATGTTCTGAATCTTGTTAGTAGAATTTAATCAAATAGTTAACGTGGACAAGTTCTACCTTATAAAAGAATCATAGCTAATAAAAGCAGAAAGAATGAGAAAATTAGCAAAGTCAATGACCTGGACAATGTCATGAAATACTGCTAAATTACCAGGTGAAAAGTAGATGGATTACATCAACTCAATGATCTTAAGTGATGTGAAATAGAGTGACTATCACCACCTATGAAACATTTTTTTATTGGAATAAAAAGAACCCAAATCTAATCAAGCCTCTAGCTCTATCAGTCTACATAAAATTCGAGGGATATACCTACATGTTTAAATGACCCCAGGATACAGTCATCTTAATCCACAATGCTGGGACATTCTATAAGACAGCACCCAGGTCCTTCAACAAATAACAAAACAGAACCAAAAAAAAATAGGGGGACTGTTATTGATTTCAAAGGATTATAAGACATAGTAATCAAATAGAATGTATAGACTTTATTTGAATCCTGATTTGAACAAGCCAACTGCAAAAAAAAAAAGATTTCTTAGATAATCAGAAAATATCAGTGGATATTAAGAAATTATTAATATTGTTGGGCAAAGAAATGATACTGTGGTAACACTAAAAGTAAAAAGCTCCTTGTCTGATAGCAATCGCACACAAGAATTTACAGAACAAATGTAAAGGCTGATATCTATTTTAAAATACTCTGAGGGTGGAGGCGGGGGGACAACTAGGAAGGGAAAGATGAAATAAAAATGACAGAATGTTGATTTTTGTTGAAACTGAATGATGGGTAGGCATATCAGGATTCATTATTCAATTCCTTCTATTTTTGAGTAGGTTTGGAAATTTCCTAAGGAATAATGTGTGTACCTTGGATTGGATCCCAATTCAAACAAGCCAACTGTCAAAGGGCATACTGAGACACCTGGAAAACCTTGAACACAGACTGAATTTTAGATTATATTAAGGAATTAATAATTTTGCTGAGTATGATTATAGTATAGTGGTCATTTTCTAAGTCCCTATTTAGTAGAGATATACTGAAGTTCTTAAGGGAAAAATTAGAAAATATCTGAGATTTGCTAACAGAAATTCATATGACATTTAGGATTTGCTTTAAAATAACCCAACAAAAATAAAGCATGTAAGGAAATAAACAAAAAAAATGGCAGAGTGCTGACAACTGCATATAATAAGTAATTAATATAACTATTCAAGACAATTAATTAGCTTACCATAATGTAAACTCTATGTATATTTGAAAAATTCCACGTAAAAAATTTTTTGAAGTATGACCTCTAATATGGCCTAAGAAAATACGGCTTTTTTTTTATTTTCTGAGGTTGAAAGACCTATAAATGTGTGTGTATGTGTTTTAAAGAATGACATTATTTTGGAAAAAAAAAAAGTATAAATTAAAAATATGTTCAGATAATTGTGAGAATGAATGACGTGGTCATTAGAAGATTGAAAAATTGGTAGGGAATATAGTAGGCACTCAATAAATGTTTCTGAGTGAATGATAATCTATAAACTTTTTTCCTCTTATAGTATCTAGAAATTTTCAAAGTCTAAATTTCCATAACACTATATTCAATGAATTTAAAGTTTTCTAATTTTGATATATTTTTAAAATTAAACTTTATAGTAAAGAAAATCCTTATCATAATAAAATCACTATCTAAAATTTAACTCTACTATTCATTGTACAGATCAAGATGATGAGACCCAGAATAACAAAGGATATCTTTATTTACACTCAAAACATTTACCTACTTCATAAGACCCGAATTCTTCTTACTAAATGGTCCGATGGTTTTAAACATCAGTTCCACAACTCCATTTTTCCCTAAGGATACTGAATTCACAGCTGGGAGGGGAAGAAAAAATTTTAAATGATTTTAAAGATTCGGTAAGTAGGAATGTACATATACTTGGTGAAACATAGTCAAAATATATATTAATTGTTCAGTAAATATAACTCATGTACCCTCATATAGTCCACCTTAGCCAATCACTTAAAGGTATAATTTTTTTACTTTATTTTTAGGGGAAGTTGCAGGAAAATCTGAAAGAAGTTATAGAAAACAGTAAAATATTACTTCTAAAAAAATACTTTTAAGTTGCTTCATTTGTTTCTTCAAAAACTCTACTAAATACCAGGTCATGGGGATTGAGAGACAAAAATAAGGAACAGTTTAGAGGAGAATGACAGTAACAGTAAACAAATCAATACTAAAGTACTTTTTAAATAGATGAAGGGTTACAGGCTATTTAGATCACAACAGGGAGGAGTCCCTAATTCTTAGTGAAACAGAAAGCATTTCTGGAGAAACGGATGTCTGGGCTTGGCCTCTTTTTTTTTTTTTTTCAATCCTCACCTGTGGATATTTTTCCATTGATTTTTAGAGAGGGTGGAAGAGAAAGGGAAAGACAGAGAGAAACATGGATGTGAGAGAAACACATCGACTGGTTGCCTCCTTGCACGCACGCTGACCAGGGCCCAGGCCTGGGAGGAGCCTGCAACCAAAGTACGTGCCCTTGACCAGAATCAAACCCGGGACCCTTTGGTCCACAGGCTGACACTCTATCCACTGAGCCAAACCAGCCAGGGCTCTGGACTCAGTCTTTACAAATGAGGAGGAGTTAGCTAGGATGGGAGTTGTAGTAAGGGGAGGAAGTGGCTGTGGAAATATCTCTGGAGACAGAAACATAGATAGTCAATGAACACAATGGTTATGAGCAGTTAAACATATAGTATCAGACAAAAGCATTCTAATGAGAAGAAGAGCTGGGTAAAGCAAATTATGAAGGATCTTAAAAGTTGTTCATTCTTTCAACCATAGGGAATACCCCCCCCCCCACACACACACACACACACAAACACAATTATTGGAAAATAATAGATAAAAAAACAGTGTGCGTGAAATAGTGCCGGGAGCCGGTCCATCCTTGCTGTTTCAAAGGACCTGGCATATATGGCATACTGTTCTTAATATATTTGCTCACCTTCTTGGCACTATGTGTTTTAACCAAGGTCTCCTCTCTGAGAAAGGTTGTTTCCCCAGGTAGGGATTTTCCCCTGAAGTTAGGGAGGGAATAAAACCCCTCAACTAAGTGCCAGGCGGGTAGTTAATCACTTTAACTATGAACAATCATGCTTAAGCTACATAATCTTACTCCCTGGAATGGAGATAAGAAACGCCCTAACCTTTGTAATAGAGATTGATAGGATTGAATCAACTGGTATAAATACAGATGTAACAAGACAGCAACACACAGAACTTAGAACACAGAACTTAGAAGACAGAACCTACACAGAACCTAGAGACAGAAGAACTTCGCTGGAGAGAACATCGCAAAAGATCCTGGACAGAAACTGGCCACAGAACCTAGAGACAGAACCTAGCGAGAGAACCTGGCTGAAGAACCTAGAGACAGAACCTGGCTACAGAACCTGGATAGAACATGGCAAGAGAACCTGACTAGAACCTGGTGACTGAACCTGGCTGGAGAACCTAGCGAGGGAAATTGGCTACAGAACCTGGCTGGAGAACCTGGACAGAACCTGGCTGGAGATCCTAACCAGAACTTCGCTGGAGATCCAGACCAGAACTTGGCTGGAGATCCTGGCTAGAGATCTTGGCTAGGCTGCTGATCAACTGAACGCTGTCTCCATGTCATTCCTTCTTCACCGAATCCGTCCACACCTTTGGGGACCCCTGGACCCGCTGGGGTTGGACCCCAGCAAAATAGCACCAACAGACAGTAAATAGATAAAACATACATTTTAATAATCCTATATAATAAAAGCCTAATATGCTAAGTGTCCAGTCATTCAGTCATCCATTCAACCAATCAAAGCATAATATGCTAATGATATGCTAAGGCTGCTCAAGCGCTTGCTATGATGTACACTGACCACCAGCAGGCATACACTCCGACCAGCAGGCTAGCTTGCTGCTGGGGTCCAGCTGATCAGGACTGAGTAAGATGGGCTGGACACACCCTGGAGCCCTCCTGCAGTCCCTCCCTCGCTGGCCAACCTCCCACATCTTTCCCTGGCCCCAATCATGCACCAGTGGGGTCCCTCAGCCTGGCCTGCGCCCTCTCACAATCCGGGACCCCTCAGGGGATGTCACAGAGCTGGTTTCGGCCCTATCCCACTCAATTCAGGAGCTGCCCCCTGGTGGTCAGTGCACTCCCACAGGGGAAGCACCGCTCAGTCAGAAGCTGGGCTCACTGCCGGTGAGTGCAGCAGTGGTGGCAGGAGCCTCTTCCACCTCCACGGCAGTGCTAAGTATGTCCTACTGTCGGCTTAGGACATCACCCGACGGCTCCCAGACTGCGAGAGGGCACAGGCCATGCTGAGAGCTTCCCCCACCCCCAAGTGCATGAAGTTCGTGCACTAGGCCTCTAGTGTATGGATAAAAGCTAGAAGAATGTACACTAAAATTTTTATAGCGCAAATATGGTTCTTTTAAAATAAGATCTGCATTTTCAAATACAGGTCAGACCTCACAGCACACTGGGGAAGGTACATTTGAGAGACATCAGGAGGCTGCGTGCTAGGTGACAGGTGATGAGGACCTGAATTAAACAGGTGTAGCAGGGGAAAGGTTCCACACAGAATATGCAAACAATTTACCTAATCAGAAAATTGTGCCTAACATTTTCAGCTCTGAACAAATATTATTTTAAAGTTACAGATAAGCCATTTACTAGCCTTCTAGTGGTTAATTCAATAAAATGCCGCCAAAAATATAACTCCCAACGTTTTGTACGCTGATTTTAATTTCCTCTGCATCTGTTTAATATTCCATTATCCCTTCTAATTTTGTCTGTGCTGTCTTGCTTCTTCCTTAATTGCAGTATTCAGTGGTTTATTTTATTTATTTTTAATCCAACTGTTTTATTTTTTTGGATCAGTTGGGGTTTTTTATTTTCTACGTGTGTGGGTTTTATAATTTCAATTTCAGACGTTTTATTAACCACCCCAATTCCTAATCAAGAAACAGAAAAAACCTTATGGGTTTGGGATCTAATATGAGCGAGAAGGAGAGACAGAGACAGGGAGGGAGGCGGGGGGGAGGGAGGAAGACAGGAGAGATACTTCATCTGAGGTTCTCTCTTGGTAATCCCTCTTCTTCCCAGTTTCCTCAGGGGCTCCTGTACTACTAACTTGCTGTTCTGCTACTTCCCTACTGATTGCCGAAGGTAATTAGCTCCAGGTGACTATGCTACCACTTGCCTTCCTTCTCAGCTTTCCTCTCATCTGTGAAAACCCAAATAGGCAGGCAGTTTTTCCAGCTGCCAATACCCTCACATTCTTCCACAGATTTCCCACGAGCTGCCTACTCCTCCCCCTCACTACAAGCTTTTACAAATTGGAGGAATTCATGACAATTCTCAAGATTTTGCCAATTCTCCTTCTTACCCTATATCACTTCTGTGGCGGTGCTGGTAGGCATTATAAAAAGCCGTATTAAATATTCTCTTACCTTGTCCACAAATTTTAGAGAGTTATGGAGTTAAGGTACTTTTACATTTTCATTTTCTGTAACTTCAAAACACTGAGTTTACTAAAAACTACTCTGAAATACTTACAGTTTGCAGAATATACTCGTAAAAGCTGAAGACAAGGCAAAACCAAGCGATGATTCTGCAAATTCTGTTTGACCAAGTTCAGGGTTATATTCAGAGTTCCATTAATTCTAGCTTTCACTCCAAATTTTTTGTCTGTTTATAAAAAATTAACACAATGTATTTATATGTAACTTTGAGTAAAATAACAATGGCATAAAGCAATGAAATTTTAAAAACTTATATGATGAATTTATATTACAACTGTAAAGTTGACCTGAAATATCTAAAATTATAATCATTTTCTTGTATGATTTTAAAAGTACTCCTTATATGCCCTAGCCCAGTGGTCAGCAAACTGCGGCTCGCAAGCCACATGCAGCTCTTTGGCCCCTTGAGTATGGCCACGAAGTCTCAATCGCACTGTACATGCGCACCCGCATGTGGTATTTTGTGGAAAAGCCACACTCAACGGGCCGCAGTTTGCAGACCACTGCCCTAGCCAGTTTGGCTCAGCGGATAGAGTGTCGGCCTGTGGACCAAAAGGTCCCAGGTTCGATTCCGGTCAAGGGCATGCATCTTGGTTGCAAGTTCCCTGACCCTGGTTGGGGCTCATGCAGGAGGCAAACAATCAATGTGTTTTTCTCACATCGATGTTTCTCTCTGTCTTTCCTTCTCTCTTTCACTCTCTCTCAAAATCAATGGAAAAATATCCTCGGGTGAGGATAAAAAAAAAAAAAAAAGTACTCCTTATAACCCCTGGCTGGTTTTGCTCGGTGATTAGAGCGTCGTCCCGTGCACCAAGGGTCACAGGTTCGATTCCTAGTCAAGGTGTATACGCATACATACATACTCTTTAGAACAAGCATTTAATCAAATACTTCAAAGTGTAAAACCTATATGCATGTCATAAGACAATGGGAGAACTCAGAAATCATTATTTGAAAAGTTTAGGGGATCATTTTCATCTCTGTGCAGATAGACAACTATAAACTGAAATTAGGTTCTATTCAAAGGATTATTTTTTTTATTAACCTAAGTCAGCTTCTTTGTTTCACATTGTTTTTTCTCAATTTTTGTAATACTTTGCTTTGTGCCAATAATCAATCTTATAACTTATCATACACACACACCAAGAGACACTTGTGATTTTGACATATTTTTCTTCTTTTTCCCACCACATGCAATGCAATTCCTCATGAATTTATCAGGATCCTCAATTCTTTCAGGTCACTAATTGGGTTTGGAAAGCATTCCATGACTTAAGACCAAGAAAAAGGGTAGCATTCCAGATTTAAAATTTTACCAGCATCAAGGCACAGAGAAGCCATGTCACAAAGATGCTTCTAGGTTTGATAATCATACAAGTGAAATCCTTACCTTTTGGTCCAATCTTTGCAAGAATAGAATGAATCTGCACCATTAACTCCTCATTTGGGGGAGATTCTTTGCTGGCATTCATAAGTAACTGTAACAATATTTGTGAACCACCTTTGGCAACTAAGAAACTAGCTCTTCGACCTCCACCTAAAAGAAAAAAAAAAATTTATTTGTTTAAACAGCAAATCTTCCCATAACATATCAAATATCACAACTTTTAGCATTCAAAAAATAAAGTGAAGACTTCTGAAATAAAAACATCAAAATTAAATTTTGTTTTATTTCATTTGTTTTATTTAGAAAACAGTGCAGAGAGTAAATACAAGTGATGCCAAAATTCTATGTTCAAAGCTCTAGTTTAAGGAATACTGGAAAATAACAAAAACAAAGCAACAACAAGAATATGACATATCAGTTTCCAAATTCCAATACCAAAAACAAAGCAACAACAAGAGTATAACATACCAGTTTCCAAATTCCAATACTCAGAATAGCCTCTATGAGTATCAGAAAATTCCTCATAAAGTACACATGCCACATTATTGATCACTATTTACAAACAGAAATTAGACAAAAAAAAAAAAAAACAAAAAAAAAAACAAACTTACCAGCTGACACCAGCTCAACAAGAATGCTTAAGATATTAAGTGTAGTTTGAAGATCTTTCGTGTTCTGAAATAAATAGTTTATTTGCTTTATTAAACCATTGTAAATCTGTAATTCCCAAATTTTTTCTATTCCTGTTGGGAACTATCTATATTTTACAGATGACCTTTCCAATTTCTCTAAGAACAAATATAATGAGGTTTCCACTATTCTCACTTATCACTTCAGTCTCTTCTTGCCCTTAAGAATTTTTACAAATAATCTGTGCTATTACTTTCTTAGTATCAATATTATTAAAAGAGGAATTAACTTGGTATTTGAATTCATCATGATCTACCTAACAGGCAATAAAAATAAATGAATCAAAGTATAAAGGCACTACAATGTACATATGGCAACTACCCAGTCACCTAGCCCACTCAGAAGGCCACTGTGTTATCAGTTCCATGTATCCAGCCAAGATAATATGCAGTTTTAAATCCATGTAAATATACGTGTATACAGATTTATTTCTCCAAATAGCACTGCCCTATATAGATATTGTTTTGTACAGATATTTTTACATATCAATAAATAGTTTCTTCATCTTTTTAAGGGCTACAGAAAGTATTCCACTATATGGCTAAACCATTATTTATGTAACCAATCACCTATCAATGAGATATTTTTTCCCAATGAGATTTTTAACAATCTTTTGTTATTAAAAAATTGCAAAAGACATATGTAACACTTTCAACAACAACAATGTAAAAGCAAAAAATAAATAAATAAATAAATAAAGTTATTTGGCATTAAAAAAACTGCAACAAAAACTATATATATTTACATGGAATCAATTACAGCTATATGTAGGATAAATTTCTGGAATTTCTGGGTCAAAGAATATAAGTATTTTGATGGATATAACTACATAGTCAACTGCTCTTCACCAGCAATGGAGAAGATTAACTATTTCCCAAAGTCTGGACAACCAATCTAATTTTTTAAAAAAGTTTAAATATTACACATGGTTACATTTCTCTTATTAAAAGCAATGGCTGGCCCAGCCTGCATGGCTCAGTGGTTAAACATCGACCTATGAACCAGTAGGTAATGGTTCAATTCCCAGTGGGGGCATATGCCTGGGGTTGCAGGATCAATCCCCAGTAGGGGGCATGCAGTAGGCAACTGATGAATGATTCTCTCTCATCATTGATATTTCTATCTCTATCTCCCTCTTCCTCTCTGAAATGAATAAATATATATATATATGTATAGCAATGGCTGAATGGACAAAAAACAAAACAGATGCACAGAGCAGAAGCATGGCCTATTCAAGAAACCACCACACCCCCAATGTGGAGATTTTTACAGTGTTATACAGAGGAATCTCAGAATTATTGTGCACCAGTAACTGGCATGGGACTCTTATTCTTCCTCTTTCCAAAAGGAAATGAGTGTTTCCACTTCATATTTTAGCTCACAGACTGATAGAACCAAAAGCTCCATCCAGACCAGATGGAGAACTGTACATAACCAGAGACCCTTGTTTTAGCATTGGAGATATTAACTGGACCACTGTCTCATTAGGGGGGGATCTGGAATGAGAAGGACAGATGTTTGTTAAAGAGAAGAATGGATTGTGTTCAGCGAACTGATTTCATCGTCTTCCTAGGTACAGAGCTACACCATATTTCTCAGCGCTTTTGTAATAGAGTTTGAGCCATGTGACTGAGCTCAGGCTATTGGAAACTGAATGGAAGTTGCACTGCTATCTTTAAGCCTTATCTAGACAAGCTCCCAAAAGTAATTCATCACCTCCCACCTCTGCTGACCTCAATAATTTGTGACATGAGCAAATTAGGAGAAAAAACCATGATGCTCTATCTCAAGTGCAATTTGTGTTTCTTTTTCTGGGAACGAACGGTCTGTTCATAACCTTCACACATTTTTCTATTGGGTAGACTTCTTCCCTTATGAATCTGTGGAAGTTCTTTATATGTTAAAGAAATTATATGAGTTGAAATCTTTTTTCTTCAGTTTGCCAAGTGTCTATAATGTTTTTTTCCCAATGCATTTTTGTTAATATAGTTGAATTTATCAATCTTTTCTTTTATGGCTCCTGTTTTTGTTTTTTTTCCATACTTAGAAAAGCCTTCCCTGCGCTAAGATTATTAAAAATTCTTCTCATTACTTCCTCGAGTATTCTGGTTTTCTTTTCCATGCTTAAATATTTGCTTGCTATGGAATTTATTTTGGTGTAGGAAGTAAGGATCTAACATTATACACTTCTGCATGGCTACCAATTTGTCCCAGTTCCACTTATTAAGCAATCCCCCAACCCCTCACTGATCTGAAATGCTACCATTGATTAAGTAGTATTAAATTCCCATAAGCATTTTTAACTTAGTGTGGATTTTTCTATTCTATTCCATTGATGTCTATCTAGTTCCCACCCACACTTTCTAAACTACCTGAATTACTGAAGTTTCTAATGTTCTCTGATATTTGGTGGGGCTAGTCCTTTCTCTTTTATTTTTCAGAAATATCCTTTCTATTCTTGCTTATTTTCCCACTGAACTATAGAAAAAAAAGTTAATATTTTTATCAAGATTGCTTTAAACTGACAGATCAATTTAGAATAAAACAAAAACTTTATGTCACTTTTGACAGGAAGTAATTCCTATCAAAAAACATAAAATCACACCCTGTTCTTTTTTTCCCAGCTATTTTGAAATATAATTTGATATATAACATTATGTAAGTTCAAGGTATACAATGGTACTTACCCTTTGTTCTTAATAAAATATAAAATAATGATTCTGAATATATCCAGATAATCCACCCAAAACTTTCACACTGGCATAGAAATTTAATTATTATCAAGATAATATAGTTGCCGAAACCGGTTTGGCTCAGCGGATAGAGCGTCGGCCTGTGGACTGAAAGGTCCCAGGTTCAATTCCGGTCAAGGGCATGTACCTTGGTTGCAGGCATATCCCCAGTAGGAGATGTGCAGGAGGCGGCTGATCGATGTTTCTCTCTCATCGATGTTTCTAACTCTCTATCTCTCTCCCTTCCTCTCTGTAAAAAATCAATAAAAGATAATATAGTTATCCAACCAATATATGTAGTAAACTAAATCACAAATATACATCAGCTGACATAACACAATAAATTAGGATTTCCAATGCCAATCATTGGTATTAAGCTAGACTTATTTCCAGCTAATGCTTTAATTTCCATTACCAATTAGAACAGCATGTAAAGATTTAAAATGTGGTTATCATTATTATCATAGGGTAATATACTTAGAGGTTTACCTAATATATATTAGAATGTTTATATCACCATCCCAAATGTTAATCTAAAACATAAAACAAACTTCTATTCACTGGCTTTACCTCTAGGATAAAAATTTTATACTTCATATACTATTTTTCTTCAGTACTGATTGATACTAATAGTTACATAATTAAAGCCTGCAAATACTTTACCTCTAACGTTGAGAGAAGAACTTCCATTCCTGTAGAACCTTTGGCTGTCATTTCTCTCCTTATTTTTTCTGAAAAGTGAAAATATATATATCTTCTAAAACATTTTAAAAAGTATATATCGTTTTATTATACAGCTAACATAAAATAAACAAGTACCCATTGGTTCGGTAAACATTCTAAATTGGTTTTACATGATCTTCCCTCTGATGCTGCTAATTCTACTCTCTGTAGACTTTCCTTGCCCTTCAGCACAGCTCCTAGTAGGGACTAGGTGAATCCCTGTCTGTCCATCTGTAATCTTAAAATCATTATCATAGTACAGGCACCAGAACTGGAGGTGAGGAGGGAGTGGCAATGGAAGGCCTCTTTATCATCTTTATGACCAGAACTAGAAAACATTTAATCAAATTTGTGAAAACATAAACCTAGTACCATTTTAAAAATGGGGTTTTTTTAAATATATTTTTATTGATTTCAGAGAGAAAGGGAGAGGGAGAGGGAGATAGAAACATCAATGAGAGAGAATCATAGATCAGCTGCCTGCCACAAGCCTCCGACTGGGGATCGAGCCCACAACCCAGGCATATGCCCTTGACTGGAATCGAACCTGGGACCCTTCAGTCTGCAGGCCAACACTCTATCCATTGAGCCAAACAGCTAGGGCCATTTTAAATGTTAAATACTAAGGTGGCTGCAGGTTCAACTTTATTTGAAAAAAGAAAAATCAGGTTTTCTGTGTGTGTATATGTTTTAAATCAAGTATAGGTTTTAGAATCTTTTTTTAGCATCTATTGAGATAATCACATGGGTTTTATTTGACCTGTTCAAATAATGTTATAGGATATATTTCCTAATATTAAAATATTTTACATTCCTGAAATAAGTGCACTTTAGCAATGATATTCATCTTTCAATGTATAATTAGACTTATTTCACTAATATTTTATTTGGGACCATGCTAATAACCAATGTTCTCTACTACCTGACATCTTTTGTCAATATTCTAGTACAAGTAGCACTGGAATTAGGTATTACTTGAAAATTGATGGGGGGGGAGGGGAGGGCGGGATTCATCCGTACGGAAAATCATAATCATTTCTTAGAAACTATGCTTTGAAAATTAATTTCTTTCACAGCTATTCCATTTTCTACTTCTTGAGTCTATCTGAGAAAGTTCAATTTTTAAGGAAAATCATTTATCAAAATTTTAAACATTCTTAGCCTCCACTTGTTAAAGAATTTAAAAAGCATTCCCAAAACAAGAGGTTAAAGCTCACCTTGACTTTGAGCCAGATGAAGAATTTTTGATGTAACATATCTGGCAGTATCTGATTCTGTAGGTTCAGTACTGATCTTTTCCAGCTGAGCGAGGAGTCCGACAACCCGAGAGTTATTGGTAAGGCTAAAAAGAATGTTACTTTATATTAGGGCACAGCAAGATCACTGTTTTTACACTGAGTGAAATGGGAGGTTTCGAGCAGAAGAGTAATGCCCTCTGACATGCCTTTATTAAACAATTGCACACAACACATCTGTAAGTTTTATCTCTTGGGTCATTGGTACAAGGTGTTCATTATATATGCTCTATACTTTCTGGTTTTCAGAAATATTTCATTTTTTAAATAAAATTCTGTAGTGAGAAAAATAAGTTACATGTTTAAGTTTTTATATATTTTCTTTTTCCTTCCAATATTGCAGAAGAGATAAGTAATTCCTTAAAACTTACCATAAATCTGAATGAGCAAAAACATTAACATCATGAAAAATTCCTAACATGAGCAAAAGAAGACAAAATAGGACAATGAACCATCATATACCTATCACCCAGCTTCAACAATTATCAATTCATGGACCATCTTATTTCACACATGCTTACTTGCAGGCACACACATCCACTGGCTAATTTTGAAGCAAATCTCAGATCATTTCCTATGGCATTAGTTATGTTTTCTAAAATAAGAACTCTTTAGAATATATATAACTATAATAGCACTACTATACCAAAAACAAAAACAATAATCCTTTAACATCAACATCTAATTTCCAAGTTCAAATTTCCCAAATTCATATTCTCTCTCATTGTCTTTAACAGTAAGTAAATTTGTACAAACCACCAGAGACGGAACTCAGAAGAAGAAAAGAAAATCCACCTGTCTTCCATTAAGTCAAACATTAAGTTTTCAAAAATGTAATAAATCGCCCTGACTGGTTTGACTCAGTGGATAGAGCATTGGCCTGTGGACTCAAGGGTCCTGGGTTTGATTCCGGTCAAGGGCATGTACCTTGGTTTCGGGCACATCCCCAGTAGGGGGTGTAAGCAGCTGATTGACGCTTCTTTCTCATCGATGTTTCTAACTCTATATCCCTCTCCCTTCCTCTCTACAAAAAATCAATAAAATATATATTTTTAAATGTAATAAATCAATAGCACTCTTCTTACTACATTTTCTTTTTTTTTTTTTTTTTTTTTTTTTTTTTTTTTTAATTAAATCTTTATTGTTCAGATTATTACATTTGTTCCTCTTTTTTCCCCCCATAACTCCCCTCCTCCCAGTTCCCGCCCCACCCTCCGCCCTCGCTCCCCACCCACTGTCCTCATCCATAGGTGCACGATTTTTGTCCAGTCTCTTCCCGCATCTCCGACACCCCTTTCCCCCCCAAGAATAGTCAGTCCATTCCCTTTCTATGTCCCTCATTCTATTATAATCACCAGTTCATTCTGTTCATCGGATTATTTATTCACTTGATTCTTAGATTCACTTGTTGATAGATGCATATTTGTTGTTCATAATTTGTATCTTTACCTTTTTCTTCCTCTTCCTCTTCTTAAAAGATACCTTTCAGCATTTCATATAATCCTGATTTGGTGGTGATGAACTCCTTTAGCTTTTCCTTATCTGTGAAGCTCTTTATCTGACCTTCAATTCTGAATGATAGCTTTGCTGGATAAAGTAATCTTGGTTGTAGGTTCTTGGTATTCATCACTTTGAATATTTCTTGCCACTCCCTTCTGGCCTGCAAAGTTTCTGTTGAGAAATCAGCTGACAGTCGTATGGGTATTCCCTTGTAGGTAACTGAGTTTCTTTCTCTTGCTGTTTTTAAGATTCTCTCTTTATCTTTTGCTCTTGGCATTTTAATTATGATGTGTCTTGGTGTGGTCCTCTTTGGATTCCTTTTGTTTGGGGTTCTCCGCGCTTCTTGGACCTGTAAGTCCATTTCTTTCACCAGGTGAGGGAAGTTTTCTGTCATTATTTCTTCAAATAGGTTTTTAATATCTTGCTCTCTCTCATCTTCTGGCACCCCTATAATTCTGATGTTGGTACGCCTGAAGCTGTCCCAGAGGCTCCTTACACTATCCTCGCATTTTTGGATTCTTTTTTCATTTTGCTTTTCCGGTTGGGTGTTTTTTGCTTCCTCGCATTTCAAATCATTGACTTGATTCTTGCGCTCCTCTGTTCTGCTGTCGGGAGTCTGTATAATATTCTTTATTTCAGTCAGTGTATGCTTAATTTCTAGTTGATTCCCCAATATAACATCGAGGGTCTCATTAGTTTTCTTGTAGATCTCATTAAGTTTATCGGCGGCTTCTAAACAGTTCTTGAGAGACCTTAAAAGTGTGGTTCTGAACTCTAGATCTTCCATTGACAATTTTGTCCTGTTTCTTTGTCTCCGCATTTTGTTATGCTTTCTTGGTGCACCCCCTAGTGGTCTTTGTGTGCAGTCTTATAGTTAAATCTTGTAGCTAATTCCAGGGAGGGTTTGACCTCCAGGCCAAGTGGCTATGAGAATCAGCTGTGTCAGCAGTGAGAGAACTTCTGTCCTCTAGGGAGGTGCTAATCTAGCCTTTGCCTGAGGCTATCCGGCAAATGCCTTTGTGCAGGGCTTGGGCGGGGCGGGTCGCACAGGATCAACAGGGTGGGCCGGAGAGAGCAGTAATGGCGGCTCTCCGTCCTGTCCCCAGGGGCTCTGCCTCTCTGAGTCCCAGCACCCGCTGCAAAGCTCGGAGAGAAAGCTGCACTCGCTCTGACCGAAGCCAGGCAGTCCCTCTTCTCCCGTTTGAGTCTGGGTCCCTAAAGACTCGCCCGGATCTGGAGCTCAGAGTCTGCGACTCCCTCCCGATTGAAAACGCCAACCGCGCCCTCTGCCGCCAGCCCACTCCGCGCACTCCGCACCTCAGAATTTGACTTCAGCACTGTGCCTCCTCTGAGTGTCCGTATGCGTTTCTCTTTCCTCCTAGTTGTAGGACTTCCATTCAGCCAGCGTTCCAGTGGTTTTGGGTGATGTCCGTTCTGTCTTTTAGTTTCACTTTTGAAGTAGTTGTTCAAAGCAGCAAACTCCGGCGTTAACCTATGCCGCCATCTTGGTTCTCCCTTCTTACTACATTTTCAAAACACAGTTATTTTAACATAAAATGTTATTGTGTCATTATGCATTGAGTTTATTATTTTTAAATGGATAATTTTTAATTCCTCAGTTTTAATTTATAATATGGTAATATCAATAGATTAAAAAATCCACCTCAACAAAAACTTTTTGGAGTCTTCATTCATTTAAGAGTACAAAGAGATTCATTGAGCCAAACCTGTTCTTTTTGAGAGCTCTAGTTCTTTGTGGTGAGAAATTACACTAAGATACCACAGTTTTGCATACTAGGGAAAATACATCTTTAAGAGAAATTTGCATTATGGAGACCAAAATTAGAAACTTACTGATTGAGTGTGTTTTCCTAATTTTATTCAATTATTTTCATGTGTTAATATTTTTAGTAGCTAATAAGACATCTATTTAAAAAATTCAAAAACATACAAAAACACACTAAGCATAACACACAGTCTACTCCATTCCAAATTAAGAGTTTGTTTTGTCAGTAACTCTTAAAATTTTAAATTAAATTGTACCACTATAAAAAATAAAACTTTTGCCCTAGCCAGTTTGGCTCAGTGAATAAAGCGTCGGCCTGCAGACTGAAAGGTCCCAAGTTCAATTTCAGTCGAGGGCACGTACCTCGGTTGCAGGTTCCTCCCCAGTCCAGGACCTGGTCTGGGCTTGTGCAGGAGGCAACCAATCTATGTGTTTCTCTCACATCAATGTTTCTCTCTGTCTTTCCCTCTCTCTAAAAATCAATGGAAAAATATCCTAGAGTGAGGATTTTTAAAAACTCATAATAATAAAATAAAACTTTCATCTAAGTGATTCTTTTCTGAGAATCGTGCTATTTCAAATGATGGATGGTAGATGAATTTATTTTTTGAAGGAAGGAAAGAAAAAAAAAGAAAAATTCAGAGCATGGGCATCCCCCTCTCTGTGCTTTTTTCATCTACAGAATGAAAACTGAACAAAATATTCTAAGCCACTACTGACTCAGCTCCAAAATTTAAGGCTGTTGACACTAATGTTGGGAGAATCACAGGGTGAACACCAGAGGGCAGCTATACCATGTGAATAATTTTTAGACTTTACTAAAACACACACACACACACACACACACACACAATTATACAGCTTTTCAATGAACAAAGCAGAGAATTTTTAAATAAAGAGATGTATCTTCACTGTCTTCCTCTACTTTTTTAGATAAATCAAAATGAGGCTAAGACCAACCTTCAGAGTTACCATTTATAATTCTAACTAGAGGTCCCTCAGCCTGGCCTGCGGGGATCAGCCGAAACTGGCTCTCTGACATCCCCAAAGGGTACTGGATTGCAAAAGGGCAGTTCTCAAGTGACACACCCTGGAATCAGGCTTCCTCCTCTCTGGTTTCAAGTGCGTCACCCAAGAACCATAGCTGCCAAATCATCGCAGTTTGGCAGCTCCTGTGTTGAGCATCTGTCCCCTGGTGGTCATTGTGCATCACAGCTACCAGCCAGACGGTCGCTTAGGCTTTTATATATAGAGAATAGATTTTCTAGTGAGAAAAATCAAAATCCCAGCAAGCTACTGTATAGAAATGTCAAACTGATGCAAAATTCCTATGGAAATGCAAAGGAACCTAAAATAGGACAAACTTTGGGGGGAAAAAGAACTAAGTTGGCGGACCAACACTAATTTCGAGATTCATCATAAAGTTATAGTTACCAAGGCAATGAGGTATCCTCACTATGATAAACATCTAGATCAAGGGGAAAAAACAGAGTCCAAACCAGACCCACACATAAATGGACAACTAATTTTTGACAAAGGTACCAAGACAATTCAATGGAGAAAGCAAAGTGATTCTAAAAACGGTGCTGGTCCATATGCCAAAAAGAACTTCTACCCATACCTCACAACATAAATAAAGTTTAACTCAGAATGGAGCACGGGCTTAAATGTTAAAATTATAAAACTTCTATAAGAAAACATAGATAATCTAACATGGGTTATGCATATATTTCTTATCTACAGCTCTAAAAGCATCCTATATAATAAAAGCATAGTATGCAAATTGTTCCCTCAATCGAGAGTTATCCAGGAGTTTGACCAGGGGGCAGGGCCAGCCGGGGGGGAGGGAGGGAGGCCCCGGCCGGCAGCTGGCAGCCACTAGGGACCCTACCAGTGCACGAATTTGGTGCACTGGGCCTCTAGTTATCTATAAAAGAACAAATAAACAAAATGGACATCACCTAAATTTAAAAACTTCTGATCTTTTAAGACACTCTTTACAATATGAAAAGACTGGAAGAAAATGTCTGCAAATCTATTAAAGGAATTGTATGTATAATAAATAGAAAATTTCACCCAGCTGGTGTGGCTCAGTGGTTGAGCATTGACCAGGGAACCAAGAGATCAAGGTTCAATTCTAGTCAGGTCTTGTGTC
Source organism: Myotis nattereri (assembly GCF_964212035.1). Classification (NCBI taxonomy): domain Eukaryota; kingdom Metazoa; phylum Chordata; class Mammalia; order Chiroptera; family Vespertilionidae; genus Myotis; species Myotis nattereri. The sequence continues at coordinate 50,986,203 of NC_138087.1, forward strand.
TGGGTTGCAGGCTCCAGAAGGGGGAGTGCAGGAAATAGCCGATCGATATTTCTCTCTCATCGATGTTTCTATCTCTCTATCCCTCTCTCTCTTCCTCTCTCTCTAAAAATCAATAAAAACATATTTTAATTAAAAAATAAATTCTAAAACTCAGTAATAAAAACAATAAACATTCCAATTTTTAAAATGGGAGGAAAATTTGGAAAAATACTTCACCAAGTAAGATATGCTGAAAGCATGTAAGTGCATGAAAAGATACTCAACATCATTAGTAATTAGAGAAAAGCAAATTAAAATCAGAATGAGATACCAACACACCCTCTATTGGGATGACTACAATTTTAAAAGAATGACCATAAGAATTTAAATATTTTAAATGAATGACCATACCAAGTATTGATGAGAATGTAGAAAACTAGAATTTTCATATACTGCTGGAAGAAGAATAAAATATAATGTCTTTGGAAAACAGGTTGTTGGCAGTTTCCTAAAAAGAAACATAAGCCTACTATATTATTGATTCCAATCCTAAGTATTTGGCCAAAGGAAAGGAAAAAAAGCTAAGGCCATACAAATACTAGTACACAAATGTTTCTAACAGCCTTATTTGTAACTAGAGGCCCGATGCACAAAATTTGTGCAAGAGTAGGCCTTCCTTCTCTCTGGCACCTGGGACCCTGGCTTCCCTCCAGCCACCGGCAGGCACCTGGGACCCACGTCTCCCTCGCAGCTCTGGCTTCGTCTGGAAGGTCGTCCAGAAGGACGTCTGGCCTAATTAGCATATTACTCTTTTATTATTATAGATAGCCAAAAACTGGAAACAACCCAAATGTCCAATATATGAGTAAACAAATTGCAGCATATCTATCCAACAGAATACTTGTTAGTAATAAAAGAAGGTATGGTTGATACACACTCCAAGAGATGAATATCAAAATAACTATGCTGAGTAAAAGAAGCCAGTCACACACCCCCACCTCTCACCTCAACCTCCAAAAAAGACACACTGTATAATTCCTTTTATATAAAGTTCTAGAAACACAAATAAATCTGTAGTGATCAAAAGTAGATGAGTGATCGCCTGAAGCAGCAGTCACCAACCGGTGGTCTGCAGACCACTGGTGGTCTGTGAGGTCCGAAAGGTTGGCAACCCCTGGCCTGGAGTGAGGGATGGGGCAGGAAGAAAGGATTACAAAAGGGCTCCAGGAAACAAATGATAAATATGTTCAGTATTTTGATTGAGAGAATGGTTTCACAGGTATACATAGGCCAAACTTACCAAACTGTACTCTCTATGTATTATTGGTGTATGATCATTATGCCTCAATAAAGTTGTTTAGAAAAATTATAGGTGGTTTTAATAAGTACTCTTGGTATAGTGGATAAGACAGAAACTAAACAAGAGTGGTTGGAGAGTATGAAATGAAATGCAGATTGCATTTATAGACTATTTCAAAATTTGGGCTTTTAAAAGAATCATATAAATTGGACAGTAACAGAAGAACAGAGTCTATAAATATAGGAAAGCTCAGATCATTTTTAAATGGTAAGAAATGGAGGAGTTAAAGATTCAAGACAGAAGAATAAATAATAATTAAAAGACCCTGAGAAGGAAGGAGGTATAAAATTTAGAACAGAGGTGATAGTATTAGTCTTCGACAAGAAAAGAGAAAAGCTCTGTTGGAGTAAATAATAAGATGATAAGAAGAGGGTGGAATTAAAAAAAGGGGAGCATGTAAATCTGGTGTAAGAAATGTGAGGATATGGTGAACACACAATACAATATACAGATGACATATTATAGAATTGTACACCTGAAACCTACAGAATTGTATTAACCAAGGCCATCCCAATAAATTCAATAAAATTTTTTTAAAAAGTAATGAGGCCCTAACCGGTTTGGCTCAGTGGAGAGAGCATCGGCCTGCGGACTGAAGGGTCCCAGGTTCGATTCTGGTCAAGGGCATGTACCTTAGTTGCAGGCACATCCCCAGTAGAGGGCGTGCAGGAGGCAGCTGATCAATGTTTCTCTCTCATTGATGTTTCTATCTCTCTATCCCTCTCCCTTCCTCTCTGTAAAAAATCAATAAAATATATTTTTAAAAAAATAAAATAAAATAAATAAAAAGTAATGATAATAGATTTATTTTCTCTGTGATATGATAAGAAATGATAATCTGCTGAGGTTATGTATTGATATATCTGAGGATTCCAAAGATTTGAGGAATATAAAAGAAAGTATAAAACAGTCATTATAAAATTTGGGAAAATGAACTTTCCAGATAACCACAATAAGATTGCTGGGCTCTGTTCAGGTTGCTAATCAATAATTTTTAATGATCTCTGCCAAGTTAGTTCATCTTCCAACATCATTCAGCTGCTCAATAAAGATTTACAGGGAAAGGACTTTGTCTAGTGGGTGTGATTAAAAACACACACACACAAAGTGCCCTGGCCAGTGTGGCTCAGTTGGTTGGAATGTCATCCTCTGTGCATTGAAAGGTCATGGGTTCGATTCCTGGTCAAGGGCACATACCTGAGTTGCAGGTTCCATCCCTGGCCCCCGTCAGGCTGCATGCAGGAGGCAACCAATATGTGTCTCTCTCACATAGATTCCCCTCTCTCTCTCTCTCTCACTCTCTCTCTCTCTTTCTTCTTTCCTCCTTCCCTCCCTCCCTCCTTCCCTCTCTTCTTTCCACTCTCTAAAATCAATGGAAAAATATCCTTGGGTGAGGATTAACCAAACACACACACACACACACACACACACAAAGTGAGATAAAGACATTCCAGTTATTTGCAAGAGTATAATAATAGACAATCGATTCTACACTGGGTAAAAAAGAAGGGGATTAGCCCTGACTGGTTTGGCTCAGTGGATAGAGCGTTGGCCTGTGGACTGAATGGTCCCAGGTTCGATTCTGGTCAAGGGCATGTGCCTTGGCTGCGGGCACAACCCCAGTAGGGGGTGTTCAGGAGGCAGCTGATCGATGTTTCTCTCTCATCAATGTTTCTAACTCTCTATCCCTCTCCTTCCTCTCTGTAAAAAAATAAATAAAATATTATTTTTAAAAAAAGAGATTAAATGAGAAAACAATAAAAGTCAATAAATTAGAGTTCTGAGTAAGGCAGAATCTTACAATACAGATATTTGCAGAAGTGAGATAGACAGATGAAAGACTGTTGTTGGAGAATAAAAAGTCTGAATTAGTACTTAGAAATGAGAATTCTGCTGATGGTAACATTTAGGGCATGATCATGATGACGGTGAATGGGATGTAGAGAAAATATCTGCCTGCTGTAGCCTTTTTTTTTTCTTAGTCCCCACCTAAGGATATGTTTTTATTGATTTGAAAGAGAGAGAAAGAGAAAGAGAGAGAAGAAAACATTGATGGGAGAGAAAAACATCAATGGGTTGTCTATGTGCCCTGACCATGGATTGAACCTGCAAACTTTTGGCATATGGGACGACACTTCCAACAAACTGAGCCACCCAGCCAGGGCTCTGCTTGCTGTATCTTACAAAACATGTTAATTTGATGTAGATCACCACTCGTGGTCTTTAAATCTGCCAATCTTATCCATTCAATTACAACCCTGTCTAAACTCAGCAAGTATCGATATCCAACCACCCCTCCAGATTTGCTAAAAAGTAAGAAAGTCCACAGGAGAGATGATGCTTTATCTCAGGAGTCAATGAAAATTTCTCTTTAAAGGGCCAGATAGTATATATATTTTAGACACTGCAGGCCATGTAGTCTCTGTCACAACTACTCTAACTTTGCCATAGTAGTAAAGAAGTGACCAGACAATCTATAAGTGAAAGAACATGCTCAATAAAAGCTTATTTACATACATTGATATCTGAATTTCATGTAATATTTATGTCATAAAATATTATTCTTTTTACTCTTTTTTCCAACAATTTAGAATGCAGAAACCATTCTTAGCTCACAGACCATACAAAAACGAGAGGTGGGCCAGATTTGGCCTCCCAATTATAGTTTGCTGACTCCAGCTTTAACTGAAAAGGTAAATCTTAATAAAACAATATAAATACAGTTGATCCATGAACAATGCAGGAGTGGGGGTAGGTAATCCCACCCTTGTGCAGTTGAAAATTTGTAAATTTTGACTCCCCAAAAACTAACTTGTCCCTAGGTAAACATGGAAGGAACCCACGCAGATACCAGAATCTGCAGATGCTCAAATCCCCTATATAAAATGGCATAGATCAATGCATACATGAGAACCCAACTGTGGACTGAAAACATTACAGGTATTTATTGAAAAAAAATCTGTGGCTCAGATGGTTGAGCATTGACCTATGAACCAGGAGTTTACAGTTCAATTCCGGGTCAGGGCATATGCCCATGTTGCAGGAGGCAGCCAATCAATGATTCTCTCTCATCACTGATGTTTCTATCTCTCCCGCTCTCTTCTTCTCTGAAATCAGTAAAATAATATGTTTTTTAAAAATAGAAAAATCGGTATATAAGTGGACCTGTGCAGTCCAAACCCATGCTGTTCAAAGGTCAACTGTATAACATACTATTACTTAAACATAAATAATATTTTTACAGTAATAAGTGTGAAATAACTGCTTCCTCTTTATTTCTATAATCTACACTAATAAAAGAGAAAAATGGTAATTGGCATACGGCGCTACCCTTTTCATTGGCTAATCAGGGCTATATGCAAATTAACTGCCAACTAAGATTGGCAGTTAACTGCCAACAAGATGGCGGTTAATTTGCATATGTAGGCACAATGCAGGGAGGCGAAAGGGAAAGCAGGAAGAAGCCCCCTGCCACTGACAGTGATCTGAAACCCAGGGGGGAGCTAAGAGCTGGGGGGCAGGGCAAAGGCGGCCCTGATCGGAGAATCAGGCGCCTTTGCCGCCCTGGCCAGTGATAGCAGGAAGTAGGGGTGGAGCCAGCGATGGGAGCTGGGCACGGTCGAAGCTGGCAGTCCCAGGAGCTAGGGGTCCCTTGCCTGGGCCTAAAGCGAAGCCCACGATCGCGGCGCCCCCCGCTGCCACTGCAGGTCCCCGCTGCCCGGGCCGGACGCCTAGGCCAGAGGCGTTAGGCCTGGGCAGGGGCGGAGCCTGCAACCGCGGGGAGCTGGGGGTCCCCTGCCCAGGCCTGACACCTCTGCCGGAGGCCTCAGGCCTGGTCAAGGGGCCGATCCGGTGATTGGTGATCGGAGGGTGATGAGGGTCAACTCCTCTGGCTGAGGCATCAGGCCTGGGTGGGGGGCGGAGCCGGGGATTGGGGGGATATGATGGTCCCCTTGCCCAGGCCTGAAGCCTGGGTCAGAGGCGTCAGGCTTGGGCGGGGGGTGGAGCAAGCGATCAGAGGGAGATGGGGGTCCCCTGCTCAGGCATGATTCCTGGGCCAGAGGCCTCAGGCCTGGGCGGGGGCCAGAGCCAGCGATCGGGGGGAGATGGGGGTCCCCTGTCCAAGCCTGACACCTCTGGCGGAGGCGTCAGGCCTGGGCAAGGGGCCGATCAGGCGATCGGAGGGTGATGGGGGTCAACGCCTGAGGGCTCCCAGTATGTGAGAGGGGGCAGGCTGGGCTGAGGGACACTCCCCCACACACACACCCAGTGCACGAATTTCGTGCACCGGGCCCCTAGTTTATACATATTGGTATTTAGAATTACAGTACCTTTTCTCTGATACCACTTTTAACTTGCTCATCTTGAGTTACTTCATTTCACCATTGCAGATAATCTAAAATTTAAAAAAAAGTTAATTAAATATAATTCTGATTTCTATACATTATGAAGGTTTTTATTATGGAAAACACAAGATAACATTGGAAGTCAAAGGAGAATACTTGAGTTCTGTGTGCTTCTGGCAAGTCACTTCAATGCACAATATGTGACTATTACCCAAAATCAACCAGTAAAACAGTGCCAAAATCCTGGAGCTATAAGAATGCAAAGACCTAATCTAACACAATTTACAATCTAGTGTTCACTTTTGAGATAAAATTATCCTTCCTGCTCTAATACTCTTCCTTAAAATACTCAAACCAACAACAGCATCCTGAGATTAGTGTACTTGTTGTCCACCATTCACATAAGTACTCAAATACTGCAGATATGTATGATTAGTTCTACATGAGAATATTTTTACATTAAAAACAAATTTTCAGACTGAGTAAAAACCTGTAACATCTATTTAATGCATTTCATGCATATTTTCCTTCAAGCAGTACAGGTTTTATCTTTACAAAGTTCATACTATATATTTTAAAACATTAAATCTTGATTCACAAAATTTTGATAATTTTTGGATTATTATGAAAATCACATGGTCTGTTTTTAAGTTAGGAGAAATTTAAAAATTGCTGTTCTTTTTTTCAACTGACTTATGTTTTATTTATTTATTTATTTATTTATTTATTTATTTATTTATGTGTGTGTGTGTGTGTATGTATGTATGTATGTATATATGTTAATCCTCACTCGAGTACTATACTTTTTCATTGATTTTTAGGGAGGGTTGAAGAGAGAAGGAAAGACAGAGAGAGAAATGTCAATGTGAGAGAAACACATCGATTGATTGCCTCCTGCAGGAGCCCTGACCAGGGAGGGCCCTAGGCGGAGGAGGAGCTTGCAACCAAGGTACGTGCCCTTGACCAGAATCAAACCTGGGACCCTTTGATCTGCAGGCAAACACTCTAGCCCCTGAGTCAAACTGGCTAGGGCTCAACTGACTATTTTGTAATGACTACAAAATCAAAGTAACTTTCCCAATATCCAAGTTAATTAAGACTTAACTGTATATACAAGGGAGGAAGAATCCAATGTGTTGTTGCCATAAAAAGTTACTTCTTGCTGAGTGGTATGTTTCTCTCTAAAACTGCATTAGCAGCACACCTTATGGAGAGTTCACTGTAAATTCTGATTTGCAAAAATTAATGCTGGGCATTTACATCATTCCTATTTCAACAGTTAAGAAATGACTCAAACTTTCAATTCCCAGTAAGGTAGTACTTTAACCACAAGCATTTCTCTCCTCTCCCTCGCAGGACTGGAGTAGACAGTAAAGCCCACAGTGACAGAAAGGAAAACTATGAGGAAGGAGGGGACTTTGTCCAGAAGAACTCAGGAAACTCGTAACTAGGGAACTGGGAAATACCAAGAACAGCAGAGGAATATACTGCTAAACAGCTAACTAAAACTTTACAATCGCACGTAACTTCTTACCTCCTCAATACCCCCATGTTCAACATGTCTGGCAAATAATCTTCACCAAAGAAATTGACAACCTCAAAGAAATCTGCCTTCTGAGACTTTAGAGTTCCTCAGGAAAAAGGCCAATTCTCGTCCTCATTATCTCAGGGTTAGCCCAGTGTGTCCCTGAGGGCGCTTTCTATTTCTGAGGCCTGAGACCTGAGTGCCTCCGAGTAAACCAAGGCCCTTCTTGCTGCTGTGAAAGTGTGTGTTCATTGCAAGTTTGGGGTAATAGAAGGAGAGGCACCTTAGAAACAGAAGTGCTGCACTTCACCAAGCTTGTGGTTTTGCCAACCAAAGGTGACAAAGCAAGAAATAGGCAAAGAAGTTGAGAAGGTATGCGAGGGAGTATATAACTGACCGTGGAATTTAGGCACATTCTACTCATTCCTCTTCGTTGGATCATTTTCATCACCATAAAATCATGTTGTTGTTTTTTTATGCCTTTGGTGGGGTAGGGTGGAGGACTCTCTTGCTCTCAGTTCCCCAGTTCAGCTACTGTCCCATTTTTTCCCTTCTGAAAGCAGTTGTTTATATATATTGTCAGAAAGTCCTCTCTTCCCATTCCCTCTTAAACACATTCCAGTCCAGTTTTCCACACACCACCCCATCAACACTGCTCTTGTCAGCAACCAATGATCTCATTTACTGTTACCAAATCCAACTGTCAATTCTCAGGCTTCATCTTACTGGTTCTATCAGCAGCACTTGATATGGCTGATCACTCCCTCTTCTTGGAAATACTTTCTTCAATTGGACATACTCTGTTTTCTGTCTACCCACCTGCCACTCCTTCTAAGCCTCTTTTCCTGAAATGCCCCAAGGCTCAGTTCTCTCATGTCCTTTTCTACCTCAGGTCTCTTGGTGATCTCATTCAGTCTACTCAACCACTTCCACTTAGATCTCTCATATCACAAACTCCAGATATCCACAACTGATCTCCTGACCTTCCCTTCCCTTTCAAGGATGTTCTAACCTCAGCTTTTCCCAAGGTTAGTTAAAGACAATTCTCTCCCTCCAAGTATGTGACCCAAAACCTTAACTTCCTCCTTAGCTTCTGTCTTACACCCCACATCCAAAACACCAAGAAGCCCTGATAAGCCCTGGCCAGATAGCTCAGTTGGTTAGAGCATTGTCCTGTTATGCCAAGGTTGCAGGTTCTAGCCCCAGTCAGGGCACATACAAGAAACAATGAATGAATGCATAAATAAGTGGAACAACAAGTTTCTCTCTCTCCCCTGCCCCTCAAAAAAATATTCATTAAAAAACAAAAGTCCTGATAATTCTACTTTTAAAATATAGAATCTGATCACTTTTACCACATCTACTTCTATGATCAAGCCACCGTCCTAGGCTCCCTTCTACCTCTGGCCCCCTAGAGTCTGTTTATTCTCAACACAACATCCTGCCTGACCCTTTTAAAACCTTGGGGAAAAGAAAGAGAAGAAAACAAAAAATAAAACCAAGAAATATACCCAGTTGCCCCATTGTTAATGCTTTGCTATTGGTGCAAACTTTCTAAAATGTGGGCTGACTATATTACAAGGAAACTATACTGTGAAATTTTGTGATTGTCTCATTTGGTTATTTATTATGCCCTTACGTTTTACATTATAACATTGTATTTACAAATATGCTTGATAATCAAATGTGTCCATTTTTAAGGGTGAGGTACAAGAGAAGGGCCAGTGGACAATTTTGCGAGTCATTTCACTAAACTAGTGCAACAAAAGACACACACAAAACCCCAGCTTGAGAACGAAAACGACTTATCAATGGGTTTACACACAGGCTGGTATCTCAAGTTGGCCCATTCCATTCTGTGTTGTCTCTGAAAACAACTTTACAAGTATTGCAACAAAGGTTCCAGCAATATTCAAAGGACATTTAACTACAAATTATAGTCATTTCACAAGTTAAAGGTATTACTGGAATCTCAAACATAATAAAGCTTTTATTTTTAAAAAATTATATACAATGAAAAGGCTGATGTACCAATATGAATAGTAGCAGAACTTACTAGAAAAGGGAAAGCCATCCCATTGCTGAGAAACTAATGAGATCAGAATGTAAAATTATTTCAAGTAAAATGCTTATATGAGATGCAATAGGAGAAATGTTTAAAGTTCTACAGCATATTAACTGTAAGGTAAGTCAACATATTGGCATGTCACATGATGTAAAATACTTATGTAATAAACAGAAAAATATGGGGGGGGGGGGGGGTTCTATCCGGATTGATGAATCCAGAGTTTGTAAACTATAATATATATATATATATATATGATTATACTCTATATATATTATGCATTCATAATTATAAAATTTGAGAACAGTAAAATCAAGAAAAATATTTTGCTACAGAGTGCTTGCTGCCCAAAGTTAACAAAAAACAGGGTATTTAATGTTTTGATCTCCTATCTGCAAACTAAGGATGTGTTTTAGAAGCACTATGTTGGCATCTGAATTGATAATATCCCATCATAGCTGGCTCTATGTGAAGATTTGCTACTCTTATTAAGAAATTAAAATTAAAAATACCTGACTTCACAACACAGTATTTTCACAGAGAGCTAAGTGTCAAAAGCTCTGGGAGATGACATTTTTTTTAAAGTTCTACTTAAAGCTATAAAAATGATTAACTTTATTAAACAAAAACCTGTACACTCAATAATGTTTAAAGAACTACAAGGAAAACTGGAGAAAGAGCACATAAAACTCCTGCCACACGCAGAAATCCAGTGGCTTAGCAAATGAAGAGTTCCCAACAGGTGTCAGCTGAAAGGTGAATTGCGGGAGTACTTTCACAAGTAGGTCAGAGGATCAAGAGCGGCTACTGAAGCTAGTCAACTTAGCAAACACTTATCACGTGAAACAACTGGACAACTCTCTGCGAGACCTTAGAGAAAATATTTTTACTTCAAGTGACAAGATTCTTGGCAGGGGGAGATCATGTGACAAAAGGAAACCATAAAATGATTGCTACTTGGGCTTGAGAGTGGAAAAGGATCTCTGGACCTTGAGGAGGAAGAATCTTATGTGCCACTTTCTGACTAGACCAGCCGTGGGCAAACTACAGCCCACGGGCCGGATCCGGCCCATTTGAAATGAATAAAACTAAAAAAAAAAAAGACCGTACCCTTTTATGTAATGATGCTTACTTTGAATTTATATTAGTTCACACAAACACTCCATCCATGCTTTTGTTCCGGCCCTCCGGTCCAGTTTAAGAACCCATTGTGGCCCTCGAGTCAAAAAGTTTGCCCACCCCTGGACTAGACCCTCAAGATGAGATTTACTGATCTGCCCCTTAAAAAATTCTGGATTTCGCCTAAACCAGTTTGGCTCAGTGGATAGAGCTTCGGCCTGCGGACTGAAAGGTCCCAGGTTCGATTCCAGTCAAGGGCATATACCTGGGTTGCGGGCACATCCCCAGTGGGAGATGTGCAGGAGGCAGCTGATCGATGTTTCTCTCTCATCGATGTTTCTAGCTCTCTATCTCTCTCCCTTCCTCTCTGTGAAAAATCAATAAAATATATTAAAAAAAAAAAATTCTGGATTTCTATGTAAGAGTAGTGGCCTGCAAATCACAATAAAGAAATGAACATTTTGGCTACAAGTTTTCAACTTTTTATGTAAGAAATTTTTTAGTTGTTTATCGAGATCAAGGAGAAAATCACCTCATGACAGCTGACAATGAAATCTGTGAATGGTTATTTCAAGTTTAACAAAAGAAAGCAAACAATTTTCATATGAAAGACATAAACTTCATTATTTAGTTTTAGTTTTAAAAAATAATTGCCTTGTATAAAGTCTTTTCATAAAAGGTCAAGTAATCAACACACACACACATATATATATATATATAATAATTTGAAACTTCTGGAACTATATTTGAGCCTCATCATGTCAATCGGTTAAAAAAGTTTTTTTTTCAAATTCTTATATAAATTCTGTCTTAGGATATATTTTTATTAACATTATTTTTAGTAGCTTTGTTATTTAGCATTCTCAATAATTTCCATATTGTAAATACATTAATACAAATCAGCTTACAAGTGGTACTGGCCAATAGACAACAGATGAATGCAACAGAACTGAAAGTCTAGAAATAAACGCATATATCTATGGCAAGTGACTTTGGCAAGGGTGCCAAGTCCAATAACAAAAGAACAGACTTTTCTTTGCTGAGGTAAAGGGGAATAGGTACTCATTATTTAATGGAAATTATGGAGTGTCCGTCTGGGGTAATGAAAATTTTTGAAAATAGTGATTATGGTTGCACAACATTGTGAATATAATTAATGCCACTGAATTATAACGTTAAAATGGTTTAAATGGTTTTATTGTGGCCAAATATATTTTACCACAATAAAAAATTACCAAAAAAATTAACTTGAAATATTTATTTAAATTAAATCTATCAGGCCTATTTTTAAAAAAACTGAAGCCATTTATTTAACAGTAACTTAATACCTCTACCATATGAGTCTTTAAAACTCATGAAAATGTTCCAACTGGCGTGGCTCAGTGTGTTCCAACTGGCGTGGCTCAGTGGTTTAGCGTCAATCTATCAAACAGGAGGTCACAGTTCAATTCCAGGTCAGGACACATGCCCAGGTAGAGAGCTCTATCCCCAGTAGGGGGCATGCAGGAGGCAGCCAATCAATGATTCTCTCTCATCATTGATGTTTCTATCTCCCTCTCCTTTCCTTTCTGAAATGTGTGTGTGTGTGTGTGTGTGTGTGTGTATCTATATCTATCTATATCTATATCTATATCTATATATATATATATATATATATCTCCAATGCTTTAAAAAAAAATCATGAAAATTAGCTGTTTCCAGAATGGTAAACTAAATTAATTACTTGTTTTTCAAATAAGGTTAAAGTCTTTTTTGTTTGCTTTAAATAAATATAAATAAAACTACTCTTGCACATACCATATACATAGGCCATATTTTATTAGTACCTTGTATAGTAAAAATTTATGGTAAGACTCCTAGGCCTACTTGAATAAAATAAAAAATAAAGTGGGAAATTTAAGAAAAGGAAAATCTATTTTTTCTATCTACATTACTAATTCACATCAGAGTTTACATTCTTTGTGGGCTGGATATCCACACAAAAGAAGAGACTAATAAGATGGCCAAAATAATTAGATGCACAGAAAATATATCATCCTCTGTCAATAAAGCATTAGCAGTCATTACTGAAGCACTGTATTATAAGACCTAATTATTTTCAAGTGCTGCCCTGAGAATCCTGAGCTTCACAGGGCCCCCAAAGCCTAATGAGAGTTCTCCCACTCTTTCCACATGTGCCCCTTCCAGTGGGAATGGCTCCTCGCCCAGCCCGTTCCACCATCAGCCAAACCAGTTGTACTCGATTCAATCCAAAACCTAACTAGTCTCAGTCCCCTGCCAGCTCTCAGAATTATTCAAACAAACTAATCACAAACTCCCACAGTGAAGGGATGGGAAGGTTACTTCGTCCTTTTGTTACTACAAAGCCTGTCTCCCACAGACCCTGTGGCTGGTTCACTCTATTCCCATGGGATGTGCAGCATCTTCCTCTCCCAGAAAATTGCCATCAATCTCATCTCACCAGTGTCAGGTAGTTCCGATTTCAAACTATTTAGGACAGAAGACCCATACTTCACCAATGGATTATAGGTGATAATAACAATTATTTTATCTAAACTTTCTGTTTAAACTAAATCACAAAGTTTATAGATGTTATAACTTTTATGGAGGAGCTCCCTGAGACCTAAGAATTATTTCATGGATCCTCCAGTGTAGAAAGATTGAGAAAGGCTAGTCTAGTCTCTTGTAGGCAGGGTTGGTGCAGACCAGATAGGCTGGTCCTGGTCCAGTATAGCTCTATAGCTGGTAAGCACAGCAAAAGAATCCTGATCACCACAGCCTCTGACCACAGCAGTTTCCTAATTTTAAAACAGGAGTGTGGTTCTCGCAATGAAGATCTAAGAGCAGTTTCACAATTACACAGAAAGCTTTTTAATCATAAAAGAAACAATTATACACACACCCCTTGGTTTCTCAGTTCTCTGCAAAGATTTTGGGAGTTGTTCCTTCAAGCTCAACCTACAGTCTCTTCCTTTAGATCTCCAAACAATTCTGTAAACCACGTGATACCTGTGCCAGACATTAATTTATTGCCCCTCATCTCCAAATTCACCGTGTGCCTGTTCTGTGAAAATGGATGTATGCCCTCAAACTATTCATTTCTCTGCCAGCTGGCACGATATTAAGCTTTGTCAAAAGAGGACACTGGAAAGACACTGCAGAGGAGAGAGTTTTGCTTCTGGTTCCAATTTGCTCACTAGGCTGCAGCAGACAGGCTTCTTCAGGACCCACTCCTGCAACAAGGATGGCTTTTCCAGCAGCAGGCTCCTGCAGCACACCCAGCGTCCCCAACAGGAGGTAGCACAGAGACCGGACAGACATCTCCCCATGAACAGCTTTCCCTGGCACCCTAGAGGGTTGATGGCCAGCAAATTCACCACCCACAGCTACTTGCCTTGACCTTGCCCTTTTCCAACAAGGGACCCTTGAGTCCGCAGGCCAACGCTCTATCCGCTGAGCCAAACCGGTTAGGGCTACAGTGTGGTTTCTATCTTCTGAAAGGACCAAACTGACACATCCCAACAATTCTCTAAGCTCTTTGGTATCCTCTGGTAAATAAGCCCTTTCTGCTTAAGGTATCTAGAGTAGATTCTGTTCTTTACAACTGAATCTTCACTATTTTCTTTTTCAATAAAGAAATGTTTGAGGGGTGAGGAATCATACAATAATATCCTCAGAGATTAGATAAATCTCTGACTCTTTTTTTTAAATTAGGAAATGAACCCTACCTGGGCTGGCTTGGTGGTTACAGCGGCAACCCGTGGACTGAAGGGTCACAAGTTCAATTCCAGTTGAGAGCACATAACTCAGTAGCAGGCTTGATCCTGGGTCCTGGTCAGGGAGCATGAGGGAGGCAACCAATTAATGTGTCTCTCTCACATCAATGTTTCTCTCTCCCTGTCTCTTCCCCTCCCTTCCACTCTCTCTAAAAATCAATGAAAAAAATATCCTCGGGTGAAAATTAACAAAAAATAAGTAAATAAAATAAAATAAAATTAGGAAGTGATACTAATCACGCATAGCTAGGATTAAGATGGCTACTGAGGATTATGGTCCTAGGTTAGTCTATTAAATACTTTAATTGTAATATGAATTCCATCTTAGACTATTATCATCCCTGCTATGCCTAGTTACTATTTAAAATTTAGTCTACAATAAGATAACACTTCACACCCACTACAGTGGCTATAATAAATAATAAACAATTAAGATAATAAATATTAGTAAGAATGTGAAGAAATGGGAAACCCCATACATTGCTGAAGGGGATGTAAATTGGCAGATAAAATGGAAGTAGTCTAGCAGTGCCTTAAAAGGCTAAACATAAAGTATCCAAATGACTCAGACAGTCCATTTCTAGGTACAACCCCAAAATATGAAAACCTATATCCACACAAAAACTTATACACAAATGTTCACAGCAGCATTATTCATAGTAACCAAAAAGTGGAAACCCAAATGCCCATCAATGGATAAATGAATAAGTAAAATGTGATATAGCCCCATAATGGAATATTATTCAGTAATCAAAAGAAACAAAGTACTAATATTTGCTACCTAGATTAAACTTGAAAATATTATGTTAAATGGGAAAAGTCAGCCACAAAAGACCACAACATTATATAATTCCATGTATTTAAAATACCCAGAATAAGTAAACCTATAGAGACAGATTACTGGTTACCTGGGACTAGGGGAGATAGGGATTAGGATGGGAGGAGAAGGTAAAGGGGTATAGAGTTTCTTTTTGAGGTAATAAAAATGTTATAAAACTGACTGTGATAATGTTGCACAACTCTGTAAATATACTAAAAGCCACGGAATTGCATACTATAAATGGGAAAATTGTATGGTGAGTTATATCTCAACAAAGCTCTTTAAAAAGGAAAACAAGCTTCGTCTCTGCAGGAACTTTCATAATTCAATCATTTCTAAATTAGAATTAGAGACTTATGTCCTCTGTACCTCAATGCCTACTTCCCATGACAAAATACTATGTACTTTTGCACAAAAGCAAACTACCGACCCACCTGGGTCTTTGGGAAATGTATTCTGAGTTAATTATCTGACAGAAGTTTTTTAAAAATAATAATAATAATAAGCTGTCTTTCCCTGCTGATAGCGCTCTTGAAAACATGATGAATGTTCCTAAAATCGGCTGAACTTTCTGTAAGAAGTGTGGCAAGCGTCAACCCCACAAAGTAACACCGTAGGAGAAGGGCAAGGATTCTCTGTATGCGCAGGGAAAGCGGCATTGTGACAGGAAGCAGAGTGGCTATCGTGGGCAGACTAAGCCGATTTTCTGAAAAAAGGCTAAAACTACAAAGAAGATTGTGCTGAGGCTTGAATGCATTGATCCCAACTGCAGATCTAAGAGAATGCTGTCTATTAAGAGCTGCAAGCATTTTTAACTGGGAGGAGATAAGAAGAGAAAGGGTCAAGTGATCCAGCTCTAAGCTTAATATTTTGTTTTATTATATGACAACAAAATCTTGATATGTTCACTTCCCAAAAAAAAGCTACATTAAAAATCTATGCTGTCACCTAAAAGTCCACAGCATACATTACCCTAAATTGGGGGAGGGGTCTGTATGAGTGCTTTTATATATTTAACGATGACCTATACTAAAATTATATGGTAATTTGACTTTAGCAGAAAATCATACAGCAAAATCAACTTCCTCAAGCTAGCCCATGCATAAGGAAAAGCAAGCAATTGTGTCTACTCTAGCTCAAGAAAAGCACAAAATTTTAGATCTGAATTTTTTATTTTCCTCAACTAGAATTAGTTCCAGAGCCCAGGGAATCTAAAAACTGAAAACTTCAATTCTCACTAGCTTAAGACTGAAATGAAGCCCATGAGCTAAGTCAATAAGCATGTACACACACCAGGCATCAGAATTTCATACACATAAACTGTCTTAATTTTCATTCCACAAATAATCCATAGAAAAAATTCTGACACACACCCCAAACTTAAAGTTGTATAGTCTGATATATAAATACTTCAAATATACATGGTTTTTAATTTATTTCAAGTTTAAACTGCTTTTTTAAAAAAAAAAAAAGTGCAAAGAAACATACACTGTTCACACTCCAAAGTCCCATCTAAATCTTGTAAATTCAATCTGAGGAAATATGATTCCCTTCTGACTTGCCCAGACTAAACAACTTGGTCCAGTTCCCATTCAACCAGAACAACATCACTATTTTACTCTCATCTATTTACAAATAGGTCTTCCTACAAGATACCGTTAGACAAAAAGCTTCCACTGTTTAAAAACATTTAAGAAACCTTTCTCTAATTAACCATGAGAACCTTTGCTATAAACACTATATTGTTCCTGCTGGAGTGGGAGCGGGCAACCAGGAAAAGACCACAGTTAAAGAATATCTGGGTAGCTGGTTCAGCCACAGGAAATGGGGAAATAGCTACAATGAATACAAATCATCTTTTGTTGACTTTCTCTAATTGTTTCACCACCTGAAATGAATAAATCACTCTTCAAGAACATAAGGGAGCTAACTATTATTCCCCCACACCAGCTATATCAATGTGAGAAAAACTGCAACCCTGAGTATTTAGTAAGAAACAACCCAAAGAATATGCCCATCATACCCTTGGCAGCATCATTAAAGAAAAAAGTGAGGAACTCTGAGGGAAGGAGGTCAAAATATCTGTTTTGTTATTAAAGAAAGGAAGAATAATCGTCCCAGCAATAGGCAGATAGATTATCACCATTTATATTAAGAGAAAAAAAACTTACCGTGAACATGGTCTGTGTATATTAACCTACTCTAAATTACTATGTTAAAGTAGACATTTTTTTTCATCTAGTTACCTGACTCATATAACATCCAATTATTAGTTTATGAATGTGTTAGCCCAACTAGAAACAGGCAAATTTATTTCACATATATTACTGTCATTAACTTGATCAAAAAATGTGGGTAAGAGTAAACCTGTAAAAAGATTATACTTTTTACCTTTTCTCATCATGCATCCTCATTAGGAGCACAAGTTTGAATGTTTCACACATTTCTCCACAAAAGACACTCTGGCACTTATAAAGGTCTCATTTGTTCTGCTATGTGATTCCTCAATTATACTAAAAGTTATAGGGTATTATTGTTGGGACAGTTGAATCCCACTACACTTCAATTTACTTTATTTAAAATTACTCTTCCAGCAATTCAGATTGCAAATGACTACTTTTAGGCTTAAACAAATTCCCAAATCCCTAAATCTATATAGGTGATAGATGAAATTAAAAATTTTTACCTTGAAACCAACATATCTATTGCCTCTAACCTAACTCTGATCCATTAAAATGATTTAAGTTTTGTTTGTTTTAAGGAAAGTACCATAGCTAAAGTCAGGCCCCACTAATATCCCCAATAAGAATCAAAAGACACAAGATATGAGGGACTCAGAAAGCAATAAGGCATATTAAAAAATAGCAAAATGACAGAATTTCCTCCTTATCAATAATTATCTGAAATGTAAATAAATTAAACTCTCCAATCTAAAGGCAGAGATTAGCAAAATGGATAAAAAAATGAAAAATTTTAAAATTTTAAAAGCCATGATGCAATATGCTCTCCACAACACTCACTTTAGAAACAAATACACTGAAACTGAAGGGATGGAAAAATATATTCCTTGCAAACAGTAATCAAAAGAAAGCAGAGGTGGCTATACTAATATCAGACAAAATGGACTTTAGATCTAAAAAATGTTTTAAGAGACAAAGGATATGTTAATAAAAGGTTCAAGAGAGCAAGAAAATGTAATAAGTATAAATGGCAAGCACCTAATAACAGACCATCAAAATACTTGAAGCAAAAACTGACAGAATTAAAGGGAGAAACAGACAATTCTACAATACTACTTGGATGCTTCAGTACCCCATTCTCAATAACGATGGAACAACCAGAAAGAAGATAAGAAACAGAGGACTTGGAGAAACTAAGATGGCGGCATAGATAAACACCGGGAAATAGTCGCCCCACACAACAATTGAAAATTAGCCCAAAGGACGGAGCAAACATCGTCCAAAACAACAGGAAGGCTGGCTGAGTGTAATTTCTACAACTAGAAGAAAAGAAAAGCACGCTGAGAGCCAGAGGAGCTGCGGAGGCTGAGTGCAGAGGTACGGCGGCGGCTCCCGCGCGCGCGGAAAGGGGGTGGCACCTGAGGACGCGGCTGTCTTTTTGAATCACAAGCTCCCGACTGCTCTGATCTCCGGTTCCGGGAAGTCTCTGGGGACCCAGGTCTCATACGGGGAGAGGCTGCTCTCTCAGGCGGCAGCGGGCGAACTTGGGGGCAGATTTCCCTCGGAGGTGCTTGCAGCCGTTGCCGGGACACTGAGACGCGCGACTCCGGGCGCGGAGAATCAGCCATTGCTTCTTTCTACGCCCTTTGACTCCCTGAGACCCTGCCCCACCCGGGCTGCGGCAGAGGCTTTTGCATGTGAATGCCCCGGCCCTTTGCAACCTGATAATTACCTAACTGCAGCCGGGCCAGCCAGACCCGGAACTTCCAAGAGAAGGCCCAAGGCCCCGCAGCGGCTTGCATTGCTTCACAGCTGAGCCTCTTCGTGGTTCCTGCTCTGTGGCCTCAGGCAGGGGCTGAATTAGCACCTCCTTAGATCCAGGAGCCACTGTACCCAGTGGTCAGAGGGGGACCATTCTCCCACTTCAGACACAGCTGCTTCCCACAGCCAATTGGCCTGGAGGTCAATTCCTCCCAGTGATCCTACAACAACCAAGGCACCAAGAGTGCACCAAGAGTGTCCACCCCAGGTAACTGGGGAGGCTGAGCCACTGGGCCCTACAGGACACCTGGCGCGCAGGCCACTCTATCAACACAGGGAAGCAGCCAAAATGCGGAGACAAAGAAACAGGTCACAATTGGCAAAAACGGAGGAGGCCAGACGACTGGATATAGAGTTCAAGGCCACGTTTATAAGGTTTGTCAAGAATTTTATGGAAACCGCCGATAAATTTAATGAATCCCTCAAGGAGTATGGTGAGACCATGGAGGTCATGAAAAAGGACCAATTAGAAATTATGCATACACTGACTGAAATAAAGAATACTTTACAGAGCTCCAACAGCAGACAAGAGGATCCCAAGAATCAAGTCAAAGATTTGAAATGCAAAGAAACAAAAAATACCCAACCGAAAAAGAAAAAAGAAAAGAGATTCAAAAAATATGAAGATAGTGTAAGGAACCTCTGGGACAACTTCAAGCGTACCAACATCAGAATTATAGGGGTACCAGAAGGAGAGAGAGGGCAAGATATTGAAAACCTTTTTGAAGAAATAATGACAGAAAACTTCCCCCACCTGGTGAAAGAAATGGACTTACAAGTCCAGGAAGCGCAGAGAACCCCAAACAAAAGGAATCCAAAGAGGACCACACCAAGACACATCATAATTAAAATGCCAAGAGCAAAAGATAAAGAGAGAATCTTAAAAGCAGCAAGAGAAAGACAGTCAGTTACCTACAAGGGAGTACCCATCCGACTGTCAGCTGATTTCTCAACAGAAACCATGCAGGCCAGAAGAGAGTGGCAAGAAATATTCAAAGAGATGAATAGCAAGAACCTACAACCAAGATTACTTTATCCAGCAAAGCTATCATTCAGAATGGAAGGTCAGATAAAGAGCTTCACGGATAAGAAAAAGCTAAAGGAGTTCATCACCACCAAACCAGCATTATATGAAATGCTGAAAGGTATTCTTTAAGAAGATGAAGAAGAAAAAGGAACTCTTACCATTTGCCACAGCATGGATGGAACTGGAGAGCGGATAAATACCACAAGATCTCACTTATTTGTGGAATATAATGAACAACATAAACTGATGAACAAGGACTGATCCAGAGACGGAGAGGCATTGATTGGACTGTCGGGCCTTGGAGGGAAGGTAGGGGAGGGTGGGGGCAAGGGGGAAAGATCAACCAAAGGACTTATATGCAAGCATATAGGCCTAACCAATGGACACGGACAACGGGGGGGTGAGGGGGTGAGCGGGGAGAGGGGGGGTAGAGGGTACACATATGTAATATCTTAATCAATAAAAAATATTTAAAAAAAAAAAGAAACAGAGGACTTAAACAACACAATAAACCAAATAGACATACAGAGCACACGCTACCTAACAACAGAACGCACATTCTTCTCAAGTGCACATGGGACAGTCTAGGACACATTATAGGTCAGGCCACAGATTAAGTCTCAATAGTATTATTTTTTAAAATAGATATACAAAGTAAGATATACAAAGTACCTTCTCCAACCACAACAGGATAAATTAAGAAAGCAGTAAGAGAAGGAAAACTGGACAATCCACAAATTTGTGGAAATTAAATAACACACTCTTAAACAACCAATGGGGCAAAGTAGAAATCTCAAGGGAAATTAGAAATACTTAAGAGACAGATGAAAATAAAAAACACAACATACCAAAATTTACACGATGCGGAAAAGTAGTGCTCATCAGGAAATTTATAGCTATAAACAACTTTAAAAAGAAGGAAGCTCTCAAATAAACAACCTAACTTTACAACTTAAGGAACTAGAAAAAGGAGAACTAAACCCAAAGCCAATAGAAGAAAGAAAATTTAAAAAAAAAAAATAATATGTCAGAGATAAATAAAATAGAGAATAGGAAAAAGCATTGAAACCAAAAATTGGTTCTCTGAAAACATTAACAAGATTGATAATGCATTAACTAAGAAAAGAGAGAAGACTCAAAAGCTCTTTAGGGTGCTCAATAATTTTTTAAGAGTGTAAGAGGGTCCTGAGACTAAGAGTTTTAAAACTGATTTAAAGAACACTGTATTACAATCCAAGATTCTATCAGATCCCTGCAAACCAAGAACAAATACATAAAATCATTAAATTTGGGGGAAAAAAAAAACTTTTTAGTGTTTGAGCTTTGACCTATGAACCAGGAGGTCATGGTTCGATTCCCAGTCAGGACACAAGCCCGGGTTGCAGACTCAATCCCCAGTGTGGGGCATTCAGGAGGCAGCCCATCAGTGATTCTCTCTCAATACTGATGTTTCTATCTCTCTAGCCCTCTCCCTTCCTCTCTGAAATCAATAAAAATATTTCTTAAAACTTGCCTAAGGCCAAAACCGATTTGGCTCAGTGGATAGAGCGTCGGCCTTCGGACTGAAAGGTCCCAGGTTCGATTCCGGTCAAGGGCATGTACCTGAGTTTCGGGCACATCCCCAGTGGGGGGTGTGCAGGAGGCAGCTGATCGATGTTTCTCTCTCATCAATGTTTCTGGCTCTCTGTCTCTCTCCCTTCCTCTCTGTAAAAAATCAATAAAATATATTAAAAAAAAAAAAAACTTTCCTAAGAATATTACATGAAAGCTAAAAAGGAACACGATACCAAATCAAAACTAACCTCACTCTCTGTAATATTAATAGCAAAAAAAAAAGACATAAACAATTTTTAGAAGAAAAGTGATTTGGGTATGTTGGAAATACCATGCAATATATTGATCAGATAAACATAGTTTGGTACATAATATTTTTCACCGTAGCACATGACAGTCAAATAAGCACAATCACATACTCAAAAACAGGTGATTAAAATAGCAGCCACCACCACCACGAGGGAGACACTCCAAGGTTCTGTCAGGAGGACCAACAGGGATACTTGAGCAGCTCCACAGCAGCATCTCAAGACACCCCGCTCAGGGTCCAGCTGCTCTATTTAAAACCAAATGACACGCTCCCACGGCAGGACAGTGAGACTAAGCTCTCAATGAGCCCCCAAAAAGCGAATGGGTCTTAGTGGAATTAATCTGCGCTAATAATGTTCCATCGGCCCAAAGTCCTTCTTCAGCTTACCCGTTCCCTTCAACGGCTGAAGAAAAGCAGCAGCAGCAATAATATTTACTGAGCACTTGTTAGGTGCCAGGCTGAGCACTTCAGGTGGATTGGCTCTTTTCATGTTTAATATCATCCTAAGGGTGTCACCACTATTATCCCATTTTTGAAGCTGAGAAAATTGAAGCACAAAGAGGATAAATAACTTGCTTCTAAAGCAAAGCCAGGATTCAAACCCAGCCAGTCTGGCTCTGAGGCCCAACCCCTTAGTCACTACACTATAGGTCAGTGATGGCGAACCTATGACACGCGAACTCATTTTTTTGGTTGATTTTTCTTTGTTAAATGGCATTTAAATATATAAAATAAATATCAAAAATATAAGTCTTTGTTTTACTATGGTTGCAAATATCAAAAAATTTCTATATGTGACACGGCACCAGAGTTAAGTTAGGGTTTTTCAAAATGCTGACACGCCGAGCTCAGAAGGTTCGCCATCACTGCTATAGGTTAAAGGCAGTGTAACTAACAGAAATGTAATAGTCAGTGTAATATAGTGTAATATATAGTGTAATATATAGTGTAATATAGTGTAATATAGTGTAATAGTCAGTGCCCACTCTACCAACTGTCTACAGGATGCTCCCAACTTGCAGAGAACCCTCTAAGGGGTTCATTTATTAGAACTGATGCTCAACTTCCAAGCACTGAGAGACTTCAAGCAAGAAGAGCAGATTTTGGATGGTGAATACTGTAAAATACAATACTGTAACAGCGGTTCTCAAACTGTGGGTCGCGACCCCTTTGGCGGTCAAACGACCCTTTCACAGGGGTCGCCTAAGACCATCCTGCATATCAGATATTTACATTACGATTCATAACAGTAGCAACATTACAGTTATGAAGTAGCAACGAAAATCATCTTATGGTTGGGTCACAACATGAGGAGCTGTATTTAAAGGGCCAGAAGGTTGAGAACCACTGCCAGTGTAAACTAATCTAGACCTCTACTACCTCTGAAACCATTATACAGGATTCTAGTTAGACTATTCTAAAGAGAATAATGCCTTGACTCAAGGCAATAAAAATTTCTTCTTCAAAAGCTTAAACTACATTAAAACATTTAAATGCTTTGCAGAGTTGGCTAATTACAAGGGTAGCTCTCAGTCTACCCCCTTCACTTCAGGGTTCAGAGTGAGACTGCAGTTCTAACTATGTATCGAAGCAATTCAAGGCAGAGTTCTAAAGCCATTAAAAATGAACTTAAAACTTCATTGTAAAGCTTAAGAAAAGTGGAATGGGAAACTAACAAATCTGCTTAAGGGTGAGAAATAAGGAGTGGATAAGAAACTGGTAACTATCTCACAGTAATTACACAGGACATCCATACAGATCTTGCAGAGTTTTAACTTTTGGCACACGTTTTAAAATATGTACCATTTAAAGCTCCTTAAATAAACGACTACTTTTTTGGTCTACTAAACTGAAAACATTCCACGATACAATTACAAAAATAACTTTCTGGTTTTCTAAGGGAAAAGGACAATTTAGGAAGAGGAATGCAGAAGTTAAAGAAAGTGATAACTCGATTTACATACAGACTACAACATGGGCACAAAAGATAAGTTAAAATGAGTGATCAAGAGGACTGTTGAAGTCCTATCTAACTACAAATTGTCATGCAGTGCAAACACTGCTGCAATTCTGAATACCTGAAGGAAAAAACATCCACCCAGAATTAAAATCGCCAAAGAAAATGTCCCCTAAGCGTTAAAACGTATTAGCTAATCAGCAGTGCTAAGACCTTCAGACACTTGAGCAAGCTACTAGTATCTGAAAAGGAAAAAATGGGCTTGCAGTTACCAACATTCACATCGAGCAGACGAAGATGTATCAAAACTCCATTCTACAATGGGCAATGCCCAGGAAAGGAAACCAACGGATTCAACGCTGCACTGGTCCTAATAGGCTTAGAGGACACGGGGAAGGGGGAACAAGCAAGCCGCCTAGCGTAGGGATTGCAGGAGTCCTTGAACTGAATACTTGCAATTAAGAACCCGCAACTCAGGAAGGAAGGCTGTGGGGAACTCTGCAGTGTCATCTAGGGCGATCTGATTGAGGTTCAGAGCAAACACACAGGGCGACAAGTTGTAAATAGAGAACACACTTCAGGCCAAAACACCCATTGCGGGGAAGCAAACCTAGCCATCGCAGGTGCCACACCCCACCCACCTCACCTCGCAGCTCCGCACACCTCCGAGCAGAGGGCTGGCTGGGTACCCGAGTGGATGGAGAAGCAGGGCGCGCACCCCCACCCCCCCCACCCCACCCCCGGCCCGCCGCCCCTCTGGGCTCTGCTCTATGCCGCGGCGAGCGGAGAAAGGGCAGGGCACGGGGTCGCCTCTACCCCGAGACTGCGCCGAGGACCCTCCGCGGGGATGGGGATAGGGATGGGGGAGAGAGGGCGATCAGATGTTCGCGGGTGGGAGCGGGAGAGAGCGTTTTCCATTAACAGCCAAACCTCCAGCCCATCAGGGATTTCCCTCAAGAGCCGCTCCACCACCACCCCAAAGAAACGCGTTACACAACCTGTCAGGTGAGGGTCCCAGGGCGCAGGCGGCGGCGGGCCCGGACTCGCTCTCCTCCCGCTTCTCCCGCCCCCAGGACGCCGCGGCCCGGGGAGGGCAGAGGGGCACCGAGGGTCGGCCGGCCGGACGCGCGGACGGCGGCGGGGCGCTCACCGTGGGCTTAGGAGGGGGAGCTGGCAGGGAGTGGGCCGAGCCGCACCCCCTGGCTCGGCGCAGGCAGGGCCGGCGGCTGCTCGCTGGACGCACCGCGGATCCCTCGCCGCCCGCCGCCGGGTGTTTTCATAGAAACCCGGCTGGCAGGCGCGGCAGAGGCGGCAGCAGCGGCGGCGGAGGAACCTTCCCGCATCCCGGGCAACGTCAGCGCGGCGCCCCGCCCACCGCGCGCACGGGCCAGCTGGGCAGCGCGCGGAGCGGGGGAGCGGGCGGCGGGGTGCGCACGGGGGAGAGGGCGGCGCAGGCGCGGGAGTGGGGTGGGGAGCGCGCGCGGGCCAGGCGGGAGCGCGCGCGCCGGCGTGGGAGGGGTGGGGCGGGCAGGCTGGGCCCAGAGGCTGGAGGGGTGCCGTGCACGCACCTTCGGCCCCGGCAGCTGCCGCCCAACCGGACCAGACGGGTTGCCCGGCCACTGTCCACAAATCACCTTCCTGGAGGCTCCCAACTAGAGCCCCCGCCTTTTCCCGGCACTAGTCCGGCGCCCACCCCGCTACCATCCATCTCCCCACGCCCCCTCCCTTAAGAGGCTTTTGGTCACACCAGACAAGCGCTTCTTACCTCACCCCACGTGACACCGGGTCACATTAGATTAGTCCCTGAGGGCCATGGTGACGCTTAGCCCTTTGCTGACCTCAAGGAGAATCCATAATGAGAAGCTAGAAGACATGCAGTTTCCCCAGCTGGGCTCCCAGAACACCACGAAATTGCACCTGGTGGCCAAACCTCAAGTCAATTACATGCCTATTGCAGCAGCGAACAAAACAGCATGCTGACATGTTTGGGCTACTAGCATTTTGTATCGTGCCTACATATAGTCACGAAAATGGCAATGCTAAATTGGCTACGGAAAGCAAAGACGGAATTTTTATCTGAGCCAAAGTAGTGTTCCAGACAGATTAAACACTGATACACCCCCTTCTGTTTTGACTGTATTTTTAATAAATACACTTTTTTTTTTTTTTCAAGAGCATGGGTCATGTCTGCTGCTGTTTATAGTAGCTGGTAAGGAATGTAACATGATTACAACCAGTTAGGGCAGCGATTTTCAATCCGCGTGCAGCAAGAATTTTTACAACATGCAATACCTGACTAGTCAGGACCGCGGACCTCTTTTCCCTTCCATTGTCAAAAAAATAACAGCAGCCAACAAAACAACAGCTGTCAGTGTGAATGAATCAAAATTATGCCTATTTTTGTCAGATCGGCAAAAAGTATGTAAGATTTTTTGGTGTGCTGCAGAATTTTAGTTTAGTTTATGTGTGCCATGAGATGAAAAAGGTTGAAAATCGCTGAAATAGAGAAATAAATTGAGAACTGTGAGGTCCTTGTTTTGTTTTCTTACCTTCATGTTTAAATGAGATTGAACAGGTGTAAAAGAGGTTCAAAAAGTAGCCCTGGCCCCTGGTCTTAGCCCTGGCCTGTAGTTAGAGCCTAGGTCCTCCCACAGAAGGGTCTCAGGTTTGATCCCTAGTTAAGGGCACAAACCTGGGTTGTAGGATTTGATGCCGGTGTGGAGGGGCGCCTGTGGGAGGCAACAGATTTCTCTCTCCCTCTTTCCACCCCTCTTCCTCCACTCTCTCTAAAAAAATCAATGGGAAAAAATATGCTCCGGTGAGGATTAGCAAATAAAACAAAAAAACTGATCCAAGGTGAACCAGGCGAGTTTCTTGCAGCTTACCCTCGGCAGATGTCTTTACTGGGATAAACAAGAGTCTACCGTTTTATAAATGCCATAGTTTCTCCCACCTTGAGCACCAAAAAGTAGATTATGGTATTTTTAATCATTTTAAAACAAATGCTACCCCAGACCACCCAGTCTGAGAACACCTAATTATCTAAGAATATTTAACATTTTACAGAAATTAAATATATATAATATTATGAAACTTTATTCAAACAGCATTTTCCTAAATGTATCAACCAGTAATATTGAAGGATATAAATATAAATGCAAATGCTTGTGTTTGTAGATTTTGAATTCCACTTTAGCAAAGCATCGTTAGTGTGGTTTGATGGCCAGAACACAGACCCCAGAGATGAACACACACAGCTAGGTAAAAAGCAGATCCCATCCCTGTTGGTCACTCTTTTCCACTATTTTAAACAGCTTCCTCAACACACCTTATTATAATATATAAAACTAAACATAAATACTTGTGTGATGTAGATCAGAGTCTAACCTTATAATGATATTCACTTAACTAGGACTCCTCACAAAAGTCCAGCCTTGTAGGTATTCAATAAACATTGTATTAGTTTAACTTAGGACTCACTTGTCAGGGAAGAGAAAGATGAGCACTGGAGCCCAGCCAGCTATTTCTTTTTTTCTCTCGCTGATTTCCTCACTTCCATGCCTTTAACAGAGTAATATACAAAATCCAACAAACTTTATAACAAAACTCTATAACCGTCAGGTTTAGAACTCAAAAGTCTACAGCCATTTCCATCTGGAACCATAAATGTTCGGAGCACAAGCTTGATCGCGAACTTTCTGAAATATGGCCAGTCCTCCGGAGTTGCAGGATTGTTGTAACTATTCAATACTGGTCAACAATTGCCAATTTATTCCGCCCCTCCTCATGTGCTAGACACACTGCTCCTGATATCTTCTGAGGAGTTAAACAAATGATAGCACTCAAGAAAATACCTAACAGCTGTCCTGTGTCAAACGAACAGCTTTATGACAAATAGACCATGGAGCAGAAGTGCAGTAAGAACAATGTGAGCTAAACCTCCATGAATGTGGCAAGGCTGGGAAATGGAGGGACACAGCCCCAGCGTTTCACACAATGGAGTCATTCTGGGGGCAAAAGCTTTTACAGAGACAAATGGTGTCCAGCAGTCATGCGGTAGACTGTGAATGACGCATGATTCAGGGCCAGCAAAGTGGAGTTTAAAGAACCATATCTGTAAACCACTACGCCCTCACTTTCTGTATTTCTGAAATGGGACTTAAATATTCCTGCCAAATCTAAAATTGTAACATTTGGAATATCCTTTGATCCACTTACAGGAATTCATCCCAAAGAAAGAACCAGGAAAATATGCAGAGATTTACCTGTAAGGGTTTTTATCCCGAGCAGTATTATAAACTAACTTTAACGTTCAACAGAAGGCACTTGGTTAAACACATTATTGTACATTCATAATATAGATCGCTAGGAAGCCATAACAAATGGCGGGGCAAAGCAGGTGTTCTTAACCAGGGGTCCAAGGGGTTTAATTCATGAACAGATGTGGATTTATCTTGAGGCTAATGAAGTGAGGAGCTAAACTTAGCCCCTTATTTAGGCAGGCTTCTGTGAGTACTAAATTGCTGAGTGTTAAAGAACTTTCCAGATGCTAAAGGGGAGCCAGATTGCAATCAGGAAGCTTTTCTACATAAGTATTTCTGGTAAATACATTACCTTACATGGCAAGGAGACTTTGCAGATTTGATTAAATTAAGCACCTTGGAAATAGGAACACTACTCTGGATTATTTGGGTTATTTTGATTTATCTGAAGCCAATCTAATCACATGAGACCTTAAAAACAGAGAGGCTGGCCTGGCCGGGTGGTTCAGTTGGTTGGAGTGTTGTCCCATGCCTATCCTCAGGTGCTATGATAAGAACCACTCAAATGGCATTACATTGTGCTCACAAGTTTCAAAACTCCTCTTTAAAAAAAAAAGTTATGTGTATATGGGTGAATAGATGTGTTTGTATAAAGAGCTAAAATATACACCATAAGTAAGAGTGACTGTCTTTAGATGGTGAATAAACTGATGTTCATTTTCTTATTTTTGCTTTTGTCGTTTCCTAAATTTTTATTAGAGACATCAAGGTCATTTTCGTAATTAGAAGAGGAGCCATTTTATTATTATTATTTTTTAATCCTCACCCAAGGATATGTTTGTATTGATTTTAGAGAGAAAAGGAGGGAAGAAAGGGAGAGGGACAGAGAGAGGAGAGAGCGAGAGCAAGAGCAAGAGTGGGGGGGAGAGAGAGAGAGAGAAAGAGAGAGAGAGAGAGAGAGAAACATTGATCAGTTGTCTTCTTAGGTGCCCAACTGGGAATCAAACCCAAAATCTTTCGGTGTATGGGACAACGCTCCAACCAACCAAGCCACCTAGCTAGGGCAGAGGACCCTTTTTAAAAGACAAAAACGTCCCCTCACTTGAGCCCAGCTCACATGATTGACTCATTTTCCAGTTTCCAGTAGCAAAGGGAAAGTTATCCAGTTGCTTCATGTCAGAGAGAACCATCAGAAAGGAGGCCTGCTGACCACACTGATCAAAATCTCAGAAGGGCAATCCCTCACCACTGTGTCTGGTCGTCAACATGGTTAGTCAAGGAATTTGAATTTTCCGTCAGTATTTCCCAGCTTTATCAGTTGATAGGAAACTAACAAGAGTTTAAATCCACAGCAGCTTATACCCAGAATAATAATTTATTGACAATAAGGGTTGCTTTTCTGGTGAACAAAGAGCTCTGGCTTACTACTTTCAAAAGCTGATTCAGCAGCGGTATGCTTTCTCCAAGCAACTGTTCTGTTTTGTATTTTTGTGGACATATGTATGACAGGAAGTGAAGCAGCTCTGTTGCAGACAGCTGAAGGACCTACTCGGGCTCCTGTGACCCTTCTCCGCCCTTCCCTAGATGTCCCTTAAGTTGGGTCCTTAGAGTCCCTAGGACCTCAAAGAATATCATTAAACACCACTTCATCTATTGGTACCAAACAAATAAGCAACAGGTTGTTTATTGAGCATAGATCAGAAGAAGGGGAATTCAAGGGATATTAAATCCAGGTCTCGGAAGTGTCCGATGACCTTTGCCAGTTCCACAACAACACAGACCCTCTCTAAGGAATGGGACTATACATTTCCCTGACAGACTCTCTCAGCCTTCAACAGCATAGTCAGTGGCAGACTGGTAGATCAGCTATCTGAAAACAAAACAAAAGCCCTGGTCTATAGCAATTGCCAACTTCCATGGTATAAAGACTCCCACGTGACTGATTTCAAACTATCTATAGAATTTAACAACAGCTTGCAAAATTTCTGATTATTTAGCATCAGCTCTAAGCCTGTACTGCTGACTCCAGTACAACATTGCTGTGTGTGTGTGTGTGTGTGCGTGCGTGTGTGTGTGTGTGTGCGTGCGTGATCTGCTATTTCTTTATTTGCTCACACATTTGGGTTACAATACAGCTTATTAGGCTGTCGCCTTCTCTGATGATGTTCCTATCTTATAATATATCTAGATCACCTTTATGAAAGTTAGGGTGTCCTGAAACTCTAACAATCACATATCTACAAACCATTTCTGATGGTTTCTGTAAAAGGCAAAACTACTTGCCCTGTGGTTTTGTTCAGAGGGCAACCAAATTCCCACTCTTTATTGATAGCAGTGATTCTGACAAATTGTAGTCATCTCTTTGGCCTGGTGATGATTTCATACATTACAGGCTCTTTCCGCCCTTATGAATCATGCTATTGTTTACTCCTGGAAATGAGATGGACAATTTTTAATAAATGCATGTTTGGATGGCCATGGAAGAATTGGACCTGAACAAATAACTGCGTTAGTCTCTTTCTAGTGTTTATTATCCATATGTTCTACTTTGGTACTGAGGACCTGGATGACCAGTTCTACCGTCCATGATAAAGTAGCTGCTTGGTTCTGTTTTTCATACAATTACGTAAGGTTACTGTCTTCTGCAGAATCACAACCACTGTAAAATATTTCTATTCACTTCCTCAGCGATGTGAGCTAGCATTAAAATAACTGCCTATCAAAATATTTATCTATCATCCTAACCGGTTTGGCTCAGTGGATAGAGCGTCGGCCTGCGGGCTCAAGGGTCCCAGGTTCGATTCCGGCCAAGGGCATGTACCTTGGTTGCAGGCACATACCCAGTAAGGAGTGTGCAGGAAGCAGCTGATCGATGTTTCTCTCTCATCGATGTTTCTAACTCTCTATCCCTCTCCCTTCCTCTCTGTAAAAAAATCAATAAAATATATATTTTTTAAAAATCTATCAATCAAAATATCCAACAGCAGGTACATCAAGTTACCCGAAATTCTCAGCCTAGGCGTCACTCATTTGAGGAAGTTATAATTCTCCAAAATAACTTAGAGCTATGAAATATTTAACCTACGTGGAAGATGCCTTAGCAGTAAGAGACAGAATTTTTAGATATTTATGAATTTAATGAAAAGGAAATGGGCCACAAAGAGAGATGATCACAAAGAGGTGGGAGAAGTGTTCAGAGCTTGAAGAATGCTGTGTGGGAGCTCTGGGCAGAGAGGCATAGTTTGCTTTGAAAGTGACTAGAAAGCCACAGTAATAGCAGGTGAGGGAGGGGAAGATAGACTTTAATTCTATGACTTTTCTTTTTTTCTACTGCTGGCTTTAATCCAGCACATACGTGATTCTAGGAAACAAAGCACAGCGTTCCACCGCAGCTGGAACTGAAAAGTGTGTGAGAACACTCTGAAGACACAGCCGCCCAGGACATAGCTCTTTCCTCTACGAATTAGCAGCAATCACAGGTATTAGTCAACAGATTAGGCCTGGAAGGGCGCCAGCGTGTAACGGGATCAGGTATCACTAACCATTGCAGGAAGATGAAAAGAGCCAGTAGCTAAAAGAAGACTTTGAGCTGGGCATACAGCCTGGAGCAACTGGGAAGCCAAATCCTAATATGTGCAAAATTGATCCTTCCAGTCACTCTTTGGGAAACTTCCTTGTTGCCAAGAAGGGTTTAATTCAATTAGCAAAGAGCTGTGGGGAGAAAAACCTTGTGCAACCTTGAGCCTGGATGGATATTCTTAGCTCTAAAGCAAAGTTATTTTGGGAGAATCATCATAATTCACTGCTTCAGCACCGAAGGCCATCCTGGATAAGCTCCCTGAAACTAAAAAAAAAGTAAAAAAATATTTTTTATAAAAAGCTCTGTCCCACATCCTGTGTTTCTGCAGGTAACAGTCCATGAACTTTGTTACTGCTCCCTATACCCACCACTCCCCCGCTCCTCCTGCCTCTCTGCTTGATATCGTTATTTCACAGGCACAATCTAGTTTGTCTTCTATATCCCTCCATAAGCATCCCTCTTCCCGAAATGTCTGAGCATATCTCTCCCAAGGAATCTTAAGTTACACCCGCCATTATTTAATCAGTCACTGGGAGCGCATCCCCCACCAACACCCTACATGATCGCTTGATACCCCTCACAGTGTGTCAGCATTGTGGGCAAGATCCTGGCCATTTTTATTTTCCTTTTGAAGAAACTGAAGCTCAGAGAGGGCAAGTCACTTACTTGTGGTCACACAGCTAAAAAGAACAGCAACCATAATAGCTATTATATATTAAGGATTTATCATAAGCTGAAACTGTACTCAGCAATTTACATACACTTCTAAGACAATTTACATACATTTCTTAGGGCTCAGCTCTGGCTTTAGTGCTCTTTGCACTACATATAAACTATATAATTAATATGAAACGCTCTATAGTACAAGTCAACGTAAAATGCTGTGGAAGTGCATAGCAGTTTTATTCCTAATAGCCAGAAAACTGGAAACAATCCAAATGTCCATCAAAAGGTGAATGGTTAACTTGTGGTTTATCCATACATTGGAATATTACTCAGCCACAAAAGGAACAAACTATTGATGCAGACAACATAGACAAATCTCAGAAATATTACCCTGAGCAAAAGAAGCCAGAGAAAAGACAGTCCATAGTGTTTGATTCCACTTGCACACAATTCTGGAAAACACAAATTTAATCAGTGATTGCCTAGGCTGGGTAGCAGGGTGGGGAACAACTTTCTGACAGGGGCATGAGGGAACTTCAGGAGTGATAGAAATATTCTCTATATAGGCAGTGGATACACAAGTATACAGATTTGTAAAAAAAAAAAAAAAAAAGCCGAAACCGGTTTGGCTCAGTGGATAGAGCGTCGGCCTGCGAACTGAAGGGTCCCAGGTTCGATTCCGGTCAAGGGCATGTACCTGGGTTGTGGGCACTTCCCCAGTGGGGGATGTGCAGGAGGCAGCTGATCGATGTTTCTCTATCTCTCTCTCTCTCTTCCTCTCTGTAAAAAATCAATAAAATATATTTAAAAAAAAAAAAGTAACCATTGAGCTGTACACTAAAAATGGGTGCATTTCACTGTATGTAAATTATGTCTTGTTTAGCTGATTTTAAAAAATAAAGCAATGGTACAAGGAGAGGGAATGAATAAGAGGAAGTGATTAGTTGCCCAAGGTGGCTAAGGAAGGTCAGACAAAGGAGGTAAAGGAATAGAAATCAGGTAAAGGGTTTTGAAGGGTGAATAGAAATCGCCAAGGGTGGAGGAAGAAATGGAAGTGGAAAATGGAATGATGGGCTTCCCAGACATAAACAAAGGACGAAGAAGTTGGGGGCCCTGGACGGAGAGCCTTGTTAAAGGACCTTGTAGTGATGAAGAGGAGTCAACTCTCAATGGAGTGAGTGGGAGAAACTCCAGTTCAGTGTGTGTCCTTGGGTAAGTCAGGATATCTCTGTGGATCTCCGTTCTCTTTTCTGAAACTGAAGGTCTGGAAAATAAACAAACCGAGGGGCTGGGCTAAACAACCTCTAAAGTAGTAAATGCCAAGCAAGTGTGTTAAGTAACATTAAGTAACGGCCTATGGGCAAGCTGACAGCCATCTGGTTGCCCCTGCGTGGCTACTCCAACATGTGGAGGAAATGAACCTCTCAACCCTTGGGGCAGCTGGAGTCCTGCATGTGCCACTTGCACCCACAAACATCCCTATCCATTTTTCTTGGCGTACAGTATATATACACCAATTTTTAGCATAATGAGTTAATTCCCTAAAATCCTCCAAAGATGACCAATGGTATTTTTTCTTTAGTGTCATTATTGGGATAATGTTACTCTGTCTGAAGGGATGCCATCAATTGGATCTATTTTTAAGTTCACTTGTTTATATTGTAATTTTACATTCAATTTTCTATTATGATTATGTAAAAACATTTACATGGTTCCAGAATCAAATAGATGAACAAAATATATTTGAAAAAGTCTAACTTCTGTCTCCATTCTTTGGGAAACCTGTTATTTTTTAATGTAATGCTTTGTCCTTCCATTTTATAGGTCACTTCAAATCAATTAAGTAATTTTAGATGACATAAATCATTTTGCTTGAGAACCAGAGAAATTTTATTAAGTTTTACACTCACCCAGGACTTCATAGTTTAGAGAAGTAGTTTAGAGAACTGAATTATGCCAGGGGCTTCCAGAGGGAATTGTACCATTAAGTCTCTTTATGGACCTATTCTCAAGTGGGATGTGATTCTCCTCCCCTGAGAATTACAAAGACTCAGGCAATTTGTACTTTTTGCCTCCAAGCCATCACCTAGAGGTATGTATGCATGCCAGGATATCAGAGCGAGCCTTCTGCAAAATGGAGGACGTGCTGGAGGTTATCTAACACTTGTTTCCAACGGCTATTTGGCTCAGGCTCCTCCATTCTTTCTTGGTTCCACTCCAATAGCTAAATTAAATGAATATGAATTTGTTATTCACTTGCACAATGCAGCACATATGATTTGGAACATGGTTGCTAGGTGCCGGGGGTGGGGAAGGAGGCTACAACAAAAGACAAGACCCAGTGTCTGGCTCCAGAAGCTGGCAGGCAAGTGGATTTTTCAAAAGCTATGTCAACAAACTCCCGGCATTTTTGTTCATTGAATACAGTTCTACTTTGCATAGAATTTGTATTTTCTAGGAAGCTTCAGCAAATGTAAGACTTTGAACCAGAGTTTGCAGATAAATGAGAATGGTTCTACTTCTTTGTCTTCAGATTAATGGCTGAAAGACGGCCTTCTGACTTTTAGGATCATACCGATGGTTCTGTAAAACCATACCCACGGTTCTTCAACATTCCTGTGCAGGGTAATAGCAAGAAGGTAATATACGACGGCTCCCTCCAACACATGGTGTTCCCACTGTGAACAGAGCTCAGGGGAAAACAGGCTAAACGCGCTGTCAGAAAGACTTACGTAATATTTCCCCAGAGCAGCAGCTGTTTTCTCTCTGAGGTTTTAAACTAGAATCTCCAGAGAACCTTCTCTAAACAAAGCTGGTCGAAACAGTTTCATGAAGGATCTATTAAAAAAAAAAAAAAAAAAAACACCTCACAAAATAATTTTTATTTCATATCTTATTTCTAAAGCCGCATAATTAGGAAAGAAACTAAAAAATAAGCAAAATGATTTTTTCAATGTTGTCAGCCCTTTAGAAAGCTAAGGATGCAAAGGTCGTCATTGTAAAATTTGGGGTCTGTGGATAGGAAGATATTATTTTGGTGTTTTTAAAGGAGGTCATTGCAAATTACAATTGAATTTATAAATCCAAATTGCATATCTTATAAACATCCACTTTCTGCTACAAGCATACCGGAAATCGATGATAATACTAATGCTATTACAATACTGACCATCACCTGGCTGAGCTAGTTATTTGTCAGCTTTCTCCACTGTACAGCCATAGTCTTCTCCTCCTTTTCCATACTGTCCTATTCGGAAGGAAGTCACTACACACAGCCCACACTTAAAGAGTGAGGAGTCAGGCTCTCCTCCTTTAGGATGGA
This sequence comes from Myotis nattereri, assembly GCF_964212035.1. Classification (NCBI taxonomy): domain Eukaryota; kingdom Metazoa; phylum Chordata; class Mammalia; order Chiroptera; family Vespertilionidae; genus Myotis; species Myotis nattereri. The sequence continues at coordinate 51,021,872 of NC_138087.1, forward strand.
GTATCTGCATAAATTATTTGGAATTTTCATCACAACCACCAAAACAAAAGCACAGTTATGAGAGTATTTCATCAGAGCATACGGATTATTCTAGCTGATCCGTAAAATTCCCACTTCAACCATGAAAAACCTGGCGCCCACATCTGTCATCAATTTGCTTTGCTGTGCAAGTCCAGTACACAGGCATGGCAGTATCACAATTCCCACTCCCCCAAAGGACACAATTTCATCATCTAGAGTGCAGTACCCTGTGCAGTTTCTTTTGCCTTTTATCTAACAGACTCCATTCGTGTCCAAAGTTATTTAGATCAACAACTGCCCTCCCACCCACACTCCCTTCAGTAAGGTTGTTTCACACATTTGTAATACAGTTATATTCTCTTATCAGCGTCTGCATTTTTTCCTGGTAGCGCCTGACCTCCTAAATTTGCATATATTACTATTCACTCTTCATGTTATAGATTCTCTAGGCTGTATATATATATATATATATATATATATATATATATATATATATTCTTGATTTCAGGGAGGAAGGGAGAGAAAAAGAGAGGGAGAGATAGAAACATGATGAGAGAGAGAATCATTGATCGGCTGCCTCGTGCGCGTCCCCCACTGGGGATTGAGCCCAAAACCTGGGCATGTGCCCTTAGCCGGAATTGAACCTGGGACCCTTCAGTCCACAGGCTGACGCTCTATCCACTGAGCCAGACCAGCTAGGGCAGATCTCTAGGTTTTGACAAATGCATGATATTTTGTATTTGCCATCACAGTATCATAAGAATAGTTTCACTGTTCTAAAAATCCCCTGTGCTCCACCTACTCTTACCCCTCCACAACCTCCTGGAAACAACTGACCTTTCTACTGCTATCTCTATAATGTTGCCTTTTCCAGAATGTTCTACAATTGAAATTATACAATATGTAGCCTTTTTAGTTTGGTTTCTTTTACTTACTAATATGCGTGTCTTATTATGCCTCAATAGCTTATTTCCTTTTATTGCTGAACTAGAGACCTGGTGCACAAAATTTCTGCATGGATAAGGTTTCTAGGCCTGCCTGAAGATCAGGGCTGATCAGGGCCTTCCAGCTGCTAGCCCAGGCCTTCCTTCATTTCATGCCACCCCCTGATGGTCAGCGCACATCATAGCAAGCAGTCAGACTCCCGGTCAGTCAAACTCCTGAGGGGACAATTTGCATATTAGCCTTTTATTATATAGGACTAGGGGCCCGGTGCACGAAATTCGTGCACTGGGTGTGTGGGGGTGGGAGGGAGTGTCCCTCAGCCCAGCCTGCCCCCTCTCACATACTGGGAGCCCTCAGGCGTTGACCCCCATCACCCTCCAATCGCAGGATCGGCCCCTTGCCCAGGCCTGACGCCTCTGATAGAGGCGTCAGGCCTGGGCAGGGGACCCTCATTTCCCCCCATCACTGGTTCTGCCCCCAGCCCAGGCCTGATGCCTCTGGCCCAGGCATCAGGCCTGGGCAGGGGACCCCCAGACCCCTCCGATTGCTGGCTCTGCCCCTTGCCCAGGCCTGATGCCTCGGCCAGAGGCGTAGACCCCCATCACCCTCCGATCGCCTGATCGGCCCCTTGCCCAGGCCTGACGCCTCCGCCAGAGGTGTCAGGCTTGGACAGGGGACCCCCATCTCCCCCCGATCACTGGCTCTGGCCCCCGCCCAGGCCTGAGGCCTCTGGCCCAGGAATCATGCCTGGGCAGGGGACCCCCATCTCCCTCTGATCGCTTGTTCCACCCCCCGCCCAAGCCTGACGCCTCTGACCCAGGCTTCAGGCCTGGGCAAGGGGACCATCATATCCCCCCAGTCCCTGGCTCCGCCCCCCACCCAGGCCTGATGCCTCAGCCAGAGGAGTTGACCCTCATCACCCTCCGATCACCAATCATCGGATCGGCCCCTTGACCAGGCCTGAGGCCTCTGGCAGAGGTGTCAGGCCTGGGCAGGGGACCCCCAGCTCCCCTCGGTTGCAGGCTCCGCCCCTGCCCAGGCCTAACGCCTCTGGCCTAGGCGTCCGGCTTGGGCAGCGGGTCCCGCAGCTGCAGCGGCCTCGTGATCGTGGGCTTCGCTTTAGGCCCAGGCAAGGGACCCCTAGCTCCTGGGACTGCCAGCTTCGACCGTGCCCAGCTCCCATCGCTGGCTCCACCCCTACTTCCTGCTATCACTGGCCACGTCGGCAAAGGCACCTGATTCTCCGATCATGGCTGGGGGGTAGGGCAAAGGCGGCCCCAGGGTCGCCTTTGCCCTACCCCCCAGCTCTTAGCTCCCCCCTGGGTTTCCGATCACTGTCAGTGGCAGGGGCTTCTTCCTGCTTTCCCTTTTGCCTCCCTGCATTGTGCCTACATATGCAAATTAACCGCCATCTTGTTGGCAGTTAACTGCCAATCTTAGTTGGCGGTTAATTTGCATATAGCCCTGATTAGCCAATTAAAAGGGTAGAGCCGTATGCCAATTACCATTTTTCTCTTTTATTAGTGTAGATAATATCCCATTGTATGTAGTATAGCTATTTTTGTGCAACTTAAATGGGTAAATACCTCGTAGTAAGATTGTTGGATTGTATGGTAAGACTTTGCTTAGTTTGAGGATCTCATTTTTATGGATACTCTTATTCTAGAAAACAAAAGTATGTCACTGATAGCCTTACTCTTTTCGGTAAGAGAATCTAGTCATTATGTTTTAGCATCTGATTGTCTTCTCTATGTTTTTTTTATTCTCCATGTCATTTTACTACATTAGCAATAAAACCTTATCCATTTGGAAGACCAATTTGAAATAATAAAAACTCTGAACTAGATAATTTTTAAAGTTTTATATCTTTCACATATTTAGAATTAGGAAACAAATGACCAAGTTTGCACTAATAAAGTCTTCTTTGACTTACAAGGAATTACTTTTATCTAACAGATAATAATTATTAAAAGTAGGACAATAGCCCTAGCCAGTTTTCTCAGTGGTTAGAACGTCAGCCCGTGGACTGAAAGGTCGCGGGTTCAATTCTAGTCAAGTGCACATATCTCAGTTGGATGCTTATTCCCAGGCCCTGCTTGGGCACTTGTGGGAGGCAATCAATGTGTCTCTCTCACATTGATGTTTCTCTCTGCCTCTTCCCTTCCCTTCCACTTTCTCTAAAAAGCAATGGAAAAAAATATTCTCGAGTGAGGATTAACAACAACAACAATTGTAGGACAATATATGTACCTGGATTTGAACACTGTATGAAAGCAGTTTGTTTATTAATGTATGCTTAACATTCTTTGTAGTTTTATTAGGATCACAAGCTTGCCTCTTCTCTCCCCACCCTCGCTGATGGGGTAACCTATGTGCCTACAGTCTGCTCCCATATTCCCCTTATGCATAACTAATGTTATATACCTCCTCCTAATCTCCTTGAAGGCAGGGACTATGCTCTTTTCAATCCTAATTCTTATGTCTGGCATATACTAACCACTCAATAACTAATAACTTCATTATGAGGATGGATGAATAATCTTGAAGCTAGAAATAGCTCTAGGAAGGAATTAGAGCATCTTGCAGTTAAATAACCATCATCCCAGACCTTATGTGGACTAACACATATTCTAAATCAGTAGAGGCTGAAAAAAAAACATAAACACTAGTCTGTTGAAGAATTTGTGACTCCACACTCATTTTAAATGTGACTTCCAGCCAGTATTTGTTATGAATTCAGCAAAATACAAACAATCCTGTACAATTTATCCCCAATCACAAGAAGGTCAGCTCTATATCTCTGATAATTGACTGACTGACTGTCAGATGCCTGGGGTAACAGGATTCCACAGAAACCAAGCAAGCCAAAAAATGGGAAAATGGACGAATTTTCAAAAAGCCAGAGAAATGTGAGATTAGTGACGAGAGAGAGGTGGGAGATCCTTAAAGGCTTTGCAGCCAGGACAAGGGAAAACCACAGTAGAGCCAAGAAGGTGAGGCTGGAGAGCAGATGGAGACAAGCTTTCATCTCAGCTAAGGTGAACCACAGTGGAGGCTCAACCATCTGAAGGGTAGATCGTTTGGTAACCTGCAGCAGATTCAGGAGTTGACTTTAACGTGAAAGGAAGGGAGAGACAAATAATTGTATTTCAAGATTTCTCATGTTTTAATGTGCACACAAATCACCTGGGAATCTTGTTAAACTGCTGATTCCTCATTCTGAATAAGGAGATATGGGGCGGGGCAAAGAGTCTGCGTTTCTAACAAGCCATCAGGCCATCTATGCCGCTGGTCCACTGGCTGTACCTTGCCTAGCAAGGCTGTGCTTGACTGAATTTCAACTGAAATTCTTAAGAAATCTCTACATTTAGCTGAGTTTATCTGGAAGTGTTTAAATTAAATTTTCTGATATCAGAAACAGGGACTTGAGATAGAAATTAACTTCGGTTTTAGGGAAATAAAAGTTACATTTTTATACACCTGATTGTATTGTTTGAGAATCCAGGCTTACCACCACTATTATCCTTCAGTGTCCAGGTCAAATTCGCCAACCTCCCTGAAGCCTTTCCACATATTTTCCTGGTAAGGATTAACTACTCTTGATGATCTATCTCTCAGGTATTATGCACTGAATGATGTGTTCCCACAAAATAAATATGGTAGTCCAATGCCCAAAGTGATGCTATTTGGAGGTGGGGGCCTCGGGGAGATAATTAGGCTATGAGGGTGGAGCCCACGTGAATAGAATTAGTGCCCTTAGGAAAGAGACCAGAGAGTTAGCTTGCCTCTTTTTCAGTGTGTGAGGATACAATAAGAAGTCAGCTATCCCCTTGGCCAGTTTGCTCAGTGGGTAGAGTGTCCGCCTGCGAACTGAAGGGTCCCAGGTTTGGTTCCTGTCAAGAGCACATGCCCGGGTTGTGGGTTCGATCCCCAGTAGGAGGTGTGCAGGAAGCAGCTGATCAATGCTTCTCTCTCATCATTGATGTTTCTATCTTCCTCTCTGAAATCAATAAATGTATATTAAAAAAAAAAAAGAAAGTCAGCTCTCTGCAACCCAGAAGACAGGCCTCACAGACTCTGTCCATGCCTTCACCCTGATCTGGGACTTCCAACCTCCAGAACTATGAGAAATAAATTTCTGTGGTTGAGAATATAGGCAGTTTATGGTATTTTGTTACAGCAGCCTGTGCTGACTGAGGCATCATGTTACTTTTTAGTATATATTCCATGCATTTCATACATTACTATTATTTATGATAAAGGCAGAGGCATGGTTTATTTTTTCTCTTTTTTCGAAGCACAGCAACTCATAGAAAAATATTTGGTGATTGCTCCTTGAATTGAAAATGTGGGTTTAAAATAGATTAGTGGTAGAATTGGAATAGTATCTCAAAAGTTGAATATATCAAAATTGAGTACTTAATCCAAAAGCATTTGGGGAAAAAAACAAAAATTAAAATAGTGACTCTTGGCTGGAAACCTCTCTAAACAGCAGAAGAAAATGTTCTCACACTTTGGGGGACAAAGATGATTCAGCTGAAACAAGTCCAGAGTTCCTTAGATAATTAAATATTTAACCTTTAAGACAGCTAAGAGACTTTGTTTTTAGTAAATCTAAAATTATTTTGTAAAGATTATAAAACTAATAATATCTACAACATGCAAACTTTTAAAAATATTATCAAAGTTTATTTATACCTCTCAGAAAGTTGCCAAGCTTCAGTATTCTTTTGGTAATGGTACTTTAAAAAAATAGGTACAGTAGGAAGGGTTTATACATGGAAGTTAGGTTCTAATATAAAAAAACAAAATTGAGTTTAGTTAAAAGTCCTCTCTAAGCCCAGGTAATGTGGCTCAGTGATTGAGCATCCACCTAGGTCACAGTTTGATTATGGTCAGGGCACCATAATCCCCAGTAGAGGGTGAGCAGGAGGCAGCCAATGGATGATTCTCTCTCCTCATTGACTTTTTTCTCTCTCTCCCTCTCACTTCCTTTATCTGAAATCAATAAAAGACATATTTTTTTAAAAAAAAGTTCTCTAAAACACTGACCAGCCAGTGTGGCTCAATGGTTGATTGTCCAGCCATGAACCAAGAGGTCACTGGTTTGATTCCCAGTCAGGGCACATGTCCGGGTTTCAGGCTTGACCCCCAGTAGGCAGCCTGCAGGAGGTAGTCTCTAAAAATCAATAAAAACATATTTTAAAAGTAAATAAATAAATACATAAATAAAATGCTTTAATATGCTAATTAAATATTTTATACATGCAGTACCCCTTCCTTGTCACTAGGGGATATGTTTCAAGATCCCCAGTGGATGCCTGAAACAGTGGATAGTACAGAATCCTACATATATTGTTTTTTCCTATACATAGATACCTATGAAAAAGTCTAATTTATAAATTAGGCACAGTAAGAGATTAACAATAGCGAATAATAAAATAGAACAATTATAACAATATACTGTAAAAAATGTTATGTGGATATGGCATCATTCAATAAAATAAGGGTTATTCGAACGCAAGCACTGTGATACCATGACAGTCAATCTGATAACCGGGACCACCAAACCAAAAGGGTTTCATTCATAGAGAGAAATGTTCATGGTGCATTATCTGCTTACAAGCAAATCTATGATGGGAAAAAAAGAAACAAACCAAGCAAACCGCCATGAACACATTTCTGAAAAGAGTGACAGCTCCTCAAGAAGAGCCTCAGGCAGGTTCTTTTTTTTTCCAAATAGATTTTTACTGATTTCAGAGAGGAAGGGAGAGGGAGAGGGTCGTACATCGGCTGCCTCCTGCATGCCCTCTACTGGGGATTGAGCCCGCAACCCGGGCATGTGCCCTTGACCAGAACCAAACCCAGAACCTTTTGGTCCGGAGGCCGACACTCTATCCACTGGGCCTAACTGGCTAGGGCCTCAGTCAGGTCCTTTAGGGGGTGTTCCAGAAGAAGACATTGTGTTATGGAGGTAACAGCTGCATGTGTTTTATTGGCCCTGAAGACCTGACCTGGTGTAGGCCTCGGCTCATGTGTGTGTATCTTAGTTTTTAACACACAAGTTTAAAAAAAGTAAAAAAAATAAATAGGAGAAAGCTCTTAGGATAAGGTTATAAAGAAAGGAAATATTTTTGTACAGCTGTATAATGTGTTTGTGGTTGAAGCTGTTATTACAGAAGTCAAAAGTGTTTTAAAATTTTAACATGTATACAGTAATAAGGCTAATTACAGTAAGCTAAGGTTAATTTATTACTGAATAAAAAAAATATCTTTATAAATTTGGTGTAGCCTAAGGGTACAGTATTGATAAAATCTATAGTAGGGTACACACCCTAGGCCTTCACATTCCCTCACCACTCACACTGCCTCCCCCAGAACAGCTTCTAGCCCTGCAAGCTCCATTCCTGCTACCTGCCCTAGACAAGTGTGTCCTTTTTAAAATCCTTTTATACCATATCTTTATTGTCTTTTCTATGTTTAAATATGTTTAGATACACAAATATTACCATGTGTAACAGTTGCCTATGGCATTGAGTACAGTAACATGCTGTGCATGTTTGTAGTTCGGGAGCAGTAAGCTATCCCATGTAGCCTGGGTGTGTAGGAGGCTATACCATCTAGGTTTGTGTCAGTGCGCGCTACGATATTTGCACAACAAAGGAAATTGCCTAAGGACTCATTTCTCAGAAGTATCCTGTCTGTCGTAAGTGACACATGACAGTATCTATGCATAGCTAGTAGTTCCTGCCAACCAGCCCAGACAACCACTCATAATTACGGCTATCTGGGAGGCGATTCTCTAGGTTTGAGAGTTGTTCGGGTTAGAATTTAGACGAGCGTCTCTCTTGGTACTATTTGCGTCTGGAAGAGTGAGTTTGCTTCCACTGTGGGTGAACTACACAGCCAGGGCAGACAAGGTTTCCTGTCTTCAGTAACAGGGACTGCTGCCACCTGGAGGACGAATGCCCGAGTGAAAATCCGTTCACTGGACGCTCAGAACATCTGTGAAGATGCGTTTTCTCTTGTTTTAGAACCTCAACTGCTCATGAAAAGGCACACAGACACAGATCTTTTTCCTCCCTAAACTCTGTCCAAGTAACCCGAAGCTGGAACGACTCTCTGTTTCTTTCCCTCAAAAGAAATAAACACATCTCATAAAAGTACATGAATGAGCCAGGTTAAGCTGTGAGGAAAAGCTTTGAGTGCTAGTAACAAGGTGTTGCTGAGGCCCTTTGAAATCTTTGCACCAAGACCTGTCTCTCCACAATGTAATTGCGAAGAATTAGCACATTTACTATGTTGACTCTTCCAATGGATGAAGTATGTCTCTCAGTTTATTTAGATCTTTGATGTCTTTCATTAGCATTGTATAGTTTTCAGTGTATTTACACCTAAGCATTACTCTCTTCTTTGGAGGAATTTTAAATGGCATTGTGTTTTTAATTTTGGTGTCTATGTTTACTGCTAGTGTATAAAAATACAATTGACTGTTATATGTTTGTCTTGTATTCTTGTATCCTATGATCTTGCTGAACAACACAATTATTAGTTCTAGGAGCATTTTTGTATATCTTTTAGAATTTTCTATATAAACAAACATTTCATCTGCAAATAAAGATAGTTTTATTTTTTGCCTTTGCAAAAACTGTATGCCTTTTATGTCTCCTTCCCACCCCACCCCCACGTGTGTGTGTGTGTATGTGTGTATGTGTGTGTCTTATTGCACTGGCTAAAAATTCCAGCACTTTGTTGAATAAGAATAACGAGAACAGACATTCTTGCCTGTTCCCAGTCTGGGGGAGGGAGGGAGTATTCTTTTTGATGTCTGCAGGGTCTGTAGTGATATCCTCTGCTTCATTTCTAATATAGGAAATTTATAAATTTTATTGATCTTTTCAAAGTACCAGCTCTTTATTTCCTTTATTTTCTTGCTTGTTTTCTGTTTTTTAATTTCACTGATTTCTGGTTATCTTTATTTTTTCCTTATGCTTTCTTTGATTTCTTTTGCTCTACTTCTATGTTGTTGGGGCTTAGATGATTGTTTTGAGACTTCTGTCCTAATGTATGCATTTGCTATATATTTCACTCTTAGCACTGTTTTAGCTATGTCCACAAATTTGGATATTAATATTTTCACTCAATTCACAGCATTTTCAAATTTCTTTTGAAACTTCATCTTTGACACATTATTTAGAAATGTGTTATTTAGTTTCTAAGTGTTTGGATATTTTCTTCTGTTATCTTTCTGCTATTCATTTCTAGTTTGATTCCATGCTGGTCAAGGAATGCACTCTGTTTGATTCCAAATATTTTAAAATTGTTTATGTTAGTTTATGGCCCAGGATATAGTCTATCTTGATATATGTTCTATGGATAATTGAAAATAATATGTATTCTGTTTGGTGGAGTATTCTATACATGTCTTTAGATCCTGATGAGTATTCTATAAATATATTTAGATCCTGATGTGTTGGCATGGATTTCTTTAGGTGTATCCTGTTTGAAATTCACTCTGATTCTCGAATCTATAGATTTATGTGCCTTATCAAATTTGGGAAGTTTTTTTGAATACTTTTTCAAGCCCAACCTTCCTCTCCTTCCAAGACTCCAATGACACAAAAGTTAGATTTTTATTTATAGTCTCACAAGTCCCTGACCAACACAACAGAGTGGTAATATACTAGTAGTTCTTGAATTCTAAATAGAGGCCTAAGGTGATTAGAATACCACTAGTTCCACAGATATGATGCTTGAGAAAAATATTGTCTTTTCTTTTGGAAGCTTGTGGCAGAAAATCTACCAGAGGGGAAGGATACCCAGGTACCTTTCTAAGTGGGAATCAACCTAACCCATTTTAACAAATGGTAAGACATAAGCCAATGACTCTATATTTCATTGGTCATTAAATACGGATTTCATGAACAAAAGCTGAAACTAATGAGTACACTGAGGAATGGTGTATTGATTTCATTGATGTGTGCTATCCTTATCTTTGATGATTATATAATAGTTAATTCTATAATATGCACAATAATATTTTTCTTTATTTGTTTCTTAATTATTGAGGTGTTTCAAAAACAGAGAATTATTTTTGAGCACCTAATTTATCACATATACTAAAATTTACGATGCATGCTAAAAAGAGAAACTGTTAGATGAATTACTGAAAATAAAATATTGATTTTACCATGGAATGGTTTCAATGTTCTTAGACATGTACGTTTGTCTCAGTCTTGTGTATTGCTCTTTCAAGGATAAAAGGATTGAAGAGAGGAGAGTTTCATTTATAGAGTAAGGTGAGTGTGTAACTTCTGTTGACTAAGAATACAAAGTGTCCTGAACTGAAGCAACTCTCATTCAAGTCACATATTTTCTGTCTAGTCTCCCTCTCTTTGGATGGCATACACATTTCTAAGAAATAGACAGGAAGAATGCTGTATTTGCATACAAATATTGGTATTTTTTTCAAATTTAGCTATCCAATGCAAGAAAGCTATCTCAGGAGCTGACAAAACATATTTGAATAATGGAAATTTGGGTTATAAAAGATCATATATCTATCTGATGCTTACATTGCAATCCATAAATAATTGCAGTTGGCTTTTAAAAAATTAACATTTTAATACAAATATTTCAATGAAACATTGAGACTCACTTAGCTTATTATATATTAACTAGAGGCCCGGTGCATGAAATTTGTGCATGGGGGGGGGGCGGGGGGGGGGTACGTGTCCCTCAGCCCGGCCTGCACCCTCTCCAATCTGGGACCCCTTGGGGGATGTCCAACTGCCGGTTTAGGCCCAATATCCCCACTGGCTCCTAACCACTTGCCTGCCTGCCTGCCTGCCTGATCGCCCCCTAACTGTTCCCCTGCCGGCCTTATTGACACCTAACTGCTCCCCTGCCGGACCAATCGCCCCCCCAATGGCCCTCCCCTGCCAGCCCGATCACCTCCAACTACCCTCCCCTGCCTGCCCAATTGCCCCCAACTGCCTTCCCCTGCCAGCCATCTTGTGGCAGCGTGAGGGCAGCCATCTTGTGATGATGTTGTGCAAGGGCGTGATGCCACCTAGGCTTTTATTATATAGGCTACATCTCAATGCAGCTACTGATTCCTGTCTCCTAGTGTTTTCCCACTGGTGTTGTGGCAGGATAGTAAGAAGCTAAGAAAATCCCTGGCAAATGGAATAGGAAAACTGAGACAAGAAAATTCAACAAGACCAAACAATTTAAACCATTTGCAGCCAGCTAGTGAATTGTAAGACCTTATCTTCCCTAACCAAGGACACTTGAGAGCAAATGGTTTTTACCTCCCCTCCCTAATGAGAGAATGCATAGTTTAAATCACCCTGGTTGGGGAAAATAGGGAACATGGACCAAATTAATGCCATTTGTACCAAGTAAACCCAAGGACAGATGAAGTCAGGAGAACAAATAACAAAAATCCCATTATAGCCAGACCAACCCAAGGTGAAAAGTAAAACGGTAAAGCCAGCCAAAGAATAACCCCAAACTCCCCTATTTGTTCATTTTGATGCATCAGCATATTTTAAAAATGTACCTGGGAAGCTGATGACTATTCTGCTGAAACTCTCCCTTAAGATTCTCACCCACAGGAAAAAATATATATATTAAAGACCCTCAAGAAAATGTTCCAGTGTGGGCTCACTTTTAGTTTCTCCTAAACTCTAAGGGATCAGAGAGCAAGGACAGCTCGTCCTGAGCATCCCCCCTGATTCTGTCTCCAATGCCCCCTTTTTCTCAGACTTCCCAGTGAGCTACCAACAGCCCTGCCTTGGCTCACTTTTTTCCTATAGCTTTTCTAGAGAACAAAGCAGAACACCACCTAAGCTCTCCCCTATTGTTCTTCTCCCCTAAGACCTTCCTTGGTTTCTCTGTCTAGAGCTTTAATAAACATACTCTCAAAATCACCTGGACTTGTGTTGTGAAATCCTTCCTACATGAAGTCAAGAACCCACACACTACAGGCCAGCCTGAGACAGACCCGCTCCAAGCCTGTCACTGCCCCGTAACAGTGTCAGGGGCTGGGCTGGCCCCCACATCAGACCCGGAAGAGGAAGTTGTGCATCAACTTAAGGAAAGTGTCATATTCTTTTTCTTAATGCAAATGTCTCTATTTCATGGATTTTATATGGGTGATGAGAATTCAACTCCTTCAGGTATTGCTAATTTTCTTGATATCTTTTTGCTTTCTTCTAGTTTACCTAACACATATAACACCAGCTACATGCTTGCTTTAACTCATTTAATCCTCAAAATTTCCCCATAAGGTAGGTACTGTTGTTAATAGCTGCCCTTTTTAGATGTAGAAACATCTACAGACCAAGTTAATGGCAGAGTCAGGATTTGAACCCAGAGAATTTCGGACTTCAAAGCCTGTGCTCTTAACCCCTAAACTTACTCTCTTTTTTTTCATTCTGTACTCTGCCTCTAGTTTAAGATATTTTTCTAGAAGTAAATGGTATATTTGTATACTTGTAGAACAATAGGTCTGAAGCAACCCTAATGTGGGCCTATTGTTCTGTGTAACCTGTAGGCATTCATCAATTGAGCCAGAAAAAAATTTCCGAGGTCACTTAATGCTTCAAGATGTAGATTATGGTTAAAGTGTAGCTTTTCTAAGTCTTGAAGGAACTGGCCAAATAAATGCTTTTCCAGGTCCTGGAGTTCTAAATCCTAGGCTCTCCCAGCAATTACCCCAAAAGAACATGGACCGGAAGGGCAGTTGAACAGCTGGTGGCTCCGAAGAAACACAGACCTGCTGATCCCTGGTCTCTATCACATTCCTTGGACCTTGGACAGCACTCTATTTTTTTCGTTTTTGTACTCACTCTCAGCTGGACCTATGTGGTTTTATTATTCCGTGTTCATTTAGTTTATAGACTTTCAATGTTGTTGCTTTTCACATTATCTGTTCATTACTGCTAGATATTATTTTTATTAAATAACCACTTTATTTTATTCTCTTTTACTTTTCTTTGATTTTAAAATTATGCCTTTATTTTATCATGTTTTATTTTTTTACCTCTCTTCTGTCATTCTATCTTTTGTTATGTATCTCTTTTTCTTGCCATTTTAGTTTCACAGCATGCTGTTTAGTTTTCTAGATTTTTTTTGTTATCTTATTTTTTACTCAACTTCTACAAATGTTAAGCAAGAAGCCCAGACAAAAGGGACATAGTGTGAGATCCCTCTTCATCCTAAAAGGAAGGAAGACAAATGTCTGCTGAGTTAGGCCTGCAGTGACTAGTTCAATCTCCACATCACACTTCTAAAATATTAACTTCAGATGTCTTTTCAATGGTTCTAAACCATCTGTACTTTTAACAAAATCTTTCCTGGCATTTTGTTGTTGTTGTTTTTGGTGTGTGTGTGTGTGTGTGTGTGTGTGTGTGTGTGTGTATTCAACTGTAAAATAGCCAAGGGTTTTTTCCTCTTTAAAAATCTTCAAACTTAAATTCAATATGTGACTTCATTCTGAATTTATTTGTGGGAGGTTGGGGGGAGAGTAGCATATTCATTTTCTTGGTAATTTTTAATATTGATATAACTTTAACTTGCATAAATATTCTAATAATATTACAAAGAACACGTAATCTTTTAACCAGATTCACAATTGCTTACATTTTGACCTGTTTGCCTTATAATTTTCTCTGTATATTACACACACACATACACACACACAGACATTTTTTCTCTGAATCATTTGAGAATGAATTGCAGACAGAATGCTTCTTTATTCCTAAATAGTTCAGTGTTTATTTCTTATGAACAAGGATAACCCTTAAATAATTATATTAAAATAATCAAAATCAGCAAAATTATCATTGATGCAATAATCTTATTTAATCCAAGTCCATATTAAACTTTTGACAATTGTCCTAATTATATCCTTTGTAGCAACCGTACCCCCTCCTCTTCCCCCAGATTCAGTCTAAGATGACACTTAGTTGCTATGTCTTCTTTAATCTGGAACAATTCCTCAGTCTTACTTTTTTTTCATGGTACTGATACCTTTTACCAGTTCTTTTTGCTAATCATGGAGGTAGCTGCTTTAGGAGATTTCCTGTGCAAATAATATACAAGTCACTCATTAACCAAACAGAGTCTGTCTGGTACCCCAAAATCCATTAGGAATCCCTCTCTCCATGGATTTAAAAAATACCCATTATCCAATCCCATAAATCCTTTGATTCCTTCTGCATTTACTGGAAAAAACAGTGGCAGAGATAAGGCTTTGCCAGCCATGCTACTGTCACTTAACATGACATTTGATATCTGAGCTTTTGTGATTATGTAATTATAACATGTTTCTTCTGACCTTCATTCATCTCCCCGGTGAATGGAATTGGTATGTCTCAGTATTTATATTCCTTCTGCAAGTGCATACAAATCCTTTAAACATCAGATATTGATTTGAGTCTTCTAAACGCTGTATATTTTATAGGATGAAGCCTGGTGTGTGTAGAAATAACTTCATGAGAAGTCAGAATGCCTAATTTAAAATTCCAACTCTCACTTTAGGGTCTGTTACTTAATCTCTATCAAATTGAGGTAATAACACCTAATTTATAAATCTGTAAATCTTAAATAAATGTATGTAAAGTGTCTGACCTTCAACAAACTTTAGCTTATTGAAACTTTTCCACTCCTAAACTCAAATGTATACTTGCTTTGATGAAAGTATTGCCAAAACTGCACACACAAATATTCCAAATTATGAGAAGTATTTTCACAGGAGTCACATTTAGGTAGATGTCACATAGATGGATCAATGAAGAAATCACCTGGCCAAGCCATTCACAGCCTTCATATTGACTCCACATGCCCCTCAATCAACCACCCAATTTCTTTGCTCACTTTCTAGCAAAATTCCTCTAGGGACTGTCTCTACTCACAACCTCCTATTTTTCCTTGGTGTCTTTTAGCAGTTTCGGAAGATTCTTGGCCATGATCTAGTTACTTCCTCCCCTTCTGCAGTTCCTCCATCGGGACCACATGTAAGTGTTTCTGATCTGATGATCTTTCTCCTGCCTGTGCTTCTTCGTGCCTTCATTCTTTCCACTTGTGTGCTCATAAATCCAGGTAGGGAGTCATCTGATGTTTGGGTCATTTGCGTGAGACACTGAGAGAGCCCACAGATGGGAATATGGAGCTGTTTTTTCCACCAAATGAGCTGGAAGAGAGGGGAGATTAGTTTGTATGGATGTGTGTCAGCAAAGCGCCCAAGAAGCTGAGGATGCTTGGTCAGCATAATGCTTCACAAAGATAGGCATCAGCCTCACCTGGGAGGCTTGTGAAACCACAGATTTCCAAGCTCCGCCCCAGAGCTTTTAATTGAGTAGATCTGAGGTGGGGCTTGAGAACATGTTTCTAACAAGTTCCCAGGTGAGACTGAAGCTGGTGGTATAGGGAGCACGCTTTTGAGAACAGTGTCTACATAAAGTAATAGGTAATGGAATCTTGTGCTGGGGAGCTGGAAGGAACTTACTGATATTCAGAGCAATTGCTTTTCTTTTGAGATTGTGCAAAATAAGTTTTGCCCTTTTCTCCTGACAGCTCTTCCCCCCGCCCAATAAACCTATTTCTGGTTTCTACTTCAGAAAGTCATCAGACTCCAGCTGACTTTGCCTTACTCTGAAAAGAATTGAATTGCTAAAAGCCTGGGCCTTCTTAGGACCATTTTAAAAGCCAGAATAATAATAATGGTCATTAAATAAAATAATTAATAGTAAAAAATAAAATAAAAATAAAAGGGTGGGCTTCATTTCCACAGAGTAGGAGTTTGAGAAAAGCAAGAGTTCAGAGAGAGGCTTCTATTTAAAAATTAGATTTTTAGCAATTAGCCTCAGAGAGATAAATTCCAATCTGTAATAATAAAAGCGTAATATAAGAAAAAGCTAAAGGAGTTCATCACCACCAAACCAGGATTATATGAAATGCTAAAGGGTATTCTTTAAGAAGAGGAAGAAGAAGAAAAAGGTAAAGATAAAAATTATGAACAACAAAGTGACAACAAATACATATCTATCAACAAGTGAATCTAAAGATTAAGTCAATAAAAAAATCTGATGAACAGAATAAACTGGTGAATATAATAGAAGCAGCGGCATAGAAATGGAATGGACTGACAATTCTCGGGGGGAAGAGGATGTGAGGGGTGTGGGAAGAGATTGGACAAAAATCTTACACCTATGGATGAGGACAGTGGCGGGAGGTAAGGGCATGGGGTGGGGTGGGTAAAAAAAAAAAAGAGGAACATCTGTAATAATATGAACAATAAAGATGTATTTAAAAATAAATAAATAAAGTGTAATATGCTAATTTGACCCGACCTTTCGGATGAAACCATGGCTGAGGGAGGCCGGTGCTGGCAGCTGGGGGAAGGAAGGCCTACTCTTGCACGAATTCCATGCATTGGGCCTCTAGTATAAAAGAAGTGGATTGTGTAGAGAGGGAAAAACTAATACAAGACTTTAAGAAACAATTGGTAGATTTAATAAAGCAGATTGCCCTCCTGAATGAGAGGCTCATCCAATCAGTTGAAGGCCTGAATAGAATGAAAGGGCTTATCCCCATTTTCACCTGCCATGGATAAGGGGAAACTCCTCCTGCCTAGCTGCTTTCAAATGTGGAACATCAGTACTTTTTCTGCCTGCAGACTCTAACTCAAATATTGGCTCTTCCTGAGTCTCAGCCTGCTGGTCTCAGCATTACCTCTCCTGGTTTTCCACCTTGCCAACTGCAGATGTTGGGACTTAGCTCCCATAATCACATGGGCTACAAATTCTTTAACACACACACACACACACACACACACACACACACACACAATATCCCAGAGAATCCTGATTAATAAAAGCAGAGATGATCCCAGCCACAGCACAAAGAAGTCTTCTCAGAAGGCACCTGATGAGGAACCAGCAAGAGGAAGGTGCTTTGAGCCCAGTGATTCCTCAGGATGGACCAGGCTTGGAACAAAACCTGAGCTTTGTCTTTAGTGTATTAATACATCTTCAGCATAATCCTCACTGTAGGCTAACCTTATCCTAGATCAGCTAAACCCACACTAGGGATCAATGGTTTGGTCTCCCCAATGTATATTTTTGTTATTTTTTCTAGAGCAGTGGTTCTCAAGCTTGGCTACACATTGGAATCACTTGGTCTTGGAATATTTCTAGAAAATTTCCGTTGACCTAACCATTCTACAGACCAGGTAAAACAGAATCTCTGGACAGGAGGCTTGGCCTCATGTTTAAAGCCCTCTGGGTGATTCCAGTGTGCAGCCAAGGTTGAACCTCTGAGTCCAGAACACCGCAAGTTTGCTAGGAACTAAACATTATCTAAATTATAGTTCTGAGTCCCCGTATTCCTCTGGTTACAGTGTATAAAACTACTTGACAAACTGGGTTCATAAGAGCAGTAAATATTTCACAACTGATCCTTCTTCATGACTCAAAGCTATGTCATTTTGTAAATTCGTTTGTAAACATCTTGATGATACCTTATTTAAATCTTAATCCAAACCTAAAATATGGGTAGTGTTATGACTACTTCCAAGACAGTAAAACTGAGTATTAAGGATGTTATGACTTGCAAAGTTCATATAGCTAATAAATAGTAAAGCCAGAATTAGATCTGAGGTTAGTGGATCCAAATTTATAATCATCTCTACTCTACCTATTAATATAGTAAAGTAGTATGTTCTCTGTGACTTGAGAAATCACTGTTTACTTTGCACTAAACTCTGGATGCCTACTGGGAGGCATGTAATAGATAATGTAAAATATGACAGTTCTCAGAACTAATGGGTTATTGGCAAGTTAGTAACCTAAATCTCAATTTAAAGTAACTTAAGTAAATTTTCTAAATGAAATAGACATGTTCAAAATCCTCATTGAAATACTCCATTCATAAAATAATTATTCAATTGCTGCTGAGGGTTTTTTCCCCAGGCTTTTTCTTTCTTGAGAATTTGTCATGGAGATGTCACATCTAATTTAAACAAAAACTGCCTTCCCTATCTTGCTAACCTATATTCTCAATGTGCCTGGTTCCCAATTATCAGCAAATACAACATTCATCTTCATATCTGTGTTTGCCATCTTTTGTATCATTAGACCGTCTGGTTTTTTCCCCTCTTATTCTATAGCCTTTCCTGGGAATGGTGGAGAGCATCTCACATATTCCTGTGGCTTCAGAAGTATAGGAAAAAAATGATCTCATTTCATATCAAACCTAAAAACCTAAAAGACAGGTGGGTGTTACAGATGATGAACTTGAAGTTTAGCCAGGGAAAGTAGCTTTATTACTTAGATAGTTAAGTAGTAAATGGCAGGGCAAGAACTAAAGCCCAGTTTCATGCAGTTTTAATGACTGCAATCTCTTGGACCCCCCAAACTTATATTTCCTTGATTTTCCTCTGGAGAATCTATTGCCTTAAGGACTTGCCTTTAGACCAGTCTGAGCGCTTCAACCCATATAGATTGATAATCTAATGGGCTGTCCTAGAATGTAACCCTTCAAGTTAATTTTTCCATCAATGTTTTTTGTTTTCTATTGCCAACTGTGGTGCCAATCTTAGATGAAGTAGCATGTGGTGGACCACATTAGTTTAGTTCCCAGTGGATGGTAGTTCTTAGCCTAAGAACAAGGCTGGTATATACAGCATTGCTTATAGATGCTACTTGGAAGGTTTGGTGGGACCCTTCTGGATATAGTTGTGAATACAACAGTGGATAGCTAAGCTATCGTGGCCAGTGTTGCAAATTTGACCAAAAACTAGTTACTAGCTTTTACCTTATAAGAATCCTGTGTGCCTGACTGACAGAGAAATCAGGTAACCACCATTCCAAGGTCCTCCATGCCTATCTCAGGTTGATGGTATAGTTTGTCCTGCATTGGCGGCTAGCCATATGGATATGTTCTTGCCTGCATGGGAGAAATGGAGAGGGAGCAGAGGCAGAGACTAGGTACATCTCTGCCTCTCTGCTTTCTCTCTGATTATTAAAAATTATGAAGTCTGGCCAAAACCGGTTTGGCTCAGTGGATAGAGCGTCGGCCTGCGGACTGGAAGGTCCCAGGTTCGATTCCGGTCAAGGGCATGTACCTGGGTTGCGGGCACATCCCTGGTGGGGAATGTGCAGGAGGCGGCTGGTCGATGTTTCTCTCCCATCGGTGTTTCTGACTCTCTATCTCTCTCCCTTCCTCTCTGTAAAAAATCAATAAAATATATTTAAAAAAAAAAAAGTAAAAATTATGAAGTCTGATTTCTGGAGCTGTTTAGATGAACACTGCCCTCAATTTATTTGACCTGTGGAATTCTATGGGGGGTATTAGGCCATTTCACCCACCAGGAACCAATTCAGTGACCTTACATAACTACTGTCCTAAGAACATCTCCAGTGTAAGAAGACACCATGGATGGTTATGCTCTGCTGGGCAGCCTAATATACATAGAGTTCTGTGCTCTAGAGGTTGACATAGGGCTATAAAGAAATGCTCAGCTTCACAAGTCTTTGCCACCTAACCAGTTGAAAATTGGCATATGCCTAGCCAACTGGAATTTGTAAAATATTATTGCCTGCAGCAAAGCCTCTGGGCCTGTGGGTGACCACGAGTCTCTCCAGTGGTCTGAGGCTGGCCAGAAAATAATGCACCTCACAGGGAGCATTCAAGGAGTGTGACTTCTGCTTCAGGGAGCGTGACTGTTCCAGGAATTTGAGTCTGACCAAGAATATTTCTTGCCTCTCTGAGCTGAAATTCCAAGCCCTGAGACTATACTTTGTAGAAATGTTATATTAATGTGTAATTTATATACCAAAATTTTCACTCATTTTAAGGGGGTACACTTCAATTATTTTTAGTAAACTTAGAGTTATGAAACCATCACCATAATCCCATTTTAGAACATTTTCACCATCCCAGAAACATCCTTCATGACTATTTGCAGTCACTCTCCAATCTCACTCCAACTATCTCAAATGCTTTTTAAAAAACCAGCTTTATAGAGATAACTCAGAGATAATACAATTCACTCATTTAAAGTGTACAATTCAATGGCATTTTAGTGTATTCAGAGCAACCATCACCATCACCACAATCAATTTTAGAACATTTTCATTACCTCAAAAAAGAAACGTTGTACCCCTTAGCAATCACCCCCTGCCCCAACCCTTTATCTTCCTATGCAACTACTAATCTACTTTCTGTCTTTAGAGATCTGCCTTTTCTGGACATTTCATCTACACTGAATCATGTAACATGTCATCTTTTGTGACTGGCTTATTTCACTTAGCCTAATGTTTTCTGTTTTTAAATTTTTTATTGAACTTATTGGGGCTACATTGATTAATGGAATTATATAGGTTTCAAGTATATAAATCTATAATACATGTCTGTATATAGTATTGTGGGTTCACCACCCTAAGTCAAGTCTCCTTCCATCACCATTTATTCCCCCTTTACTCTCTTCTACCTGCCCTCACCGCTCCCCCCCTTTCCTTCTTGTAATCACTAAACTGTTGTCTGTGTCTATGAGTGGTGGTTGTTTTCTTTTTGCTTAATAACTTCACCTATTTCGCCCATTCCCCAACCCCCTCTGACAGCTGTAAGTCCATTCTCTGTCTCTATGAGTCTGTTTCTATGTTTGATTGTCTCTGTCATTGAAAAGTTTTACTATTAATCTTTTTCTAATAAAGGTATTAACTCTGAAAAAATAAAATAGACTTCTGTTAAGCTAGTTTTCAATTGGTTGTTCAGGCCGATTGTCCTATATTTTAGTTGTAATTCCAGTTTGATCCTGGGAGGAGGTTAGTGTAACTTCCACCTACTCAGCTGCCAACTTGGATCTCAGCCTAAACTTTGTAAGGTACATCCATATCATAGCATATATAAGTACTTCATTTCTTTTTTAAAATATTTATCTATATTGTTGATAGTATTACAGATGTCGCCTTTATGTTTTTTCCCCCCATTGGCCCCCTCCACCCCACACCTGCCCCTCCCAGGCCTTCGCCAGACTTTTGTCTGCGTCCAGGGCTATGCATTTATACATATAAGTTCCCCAGTTAATCTCTCCTCATTCATTTATTTTTATTACTGATTAATCTTCATGGTATAGCTATATACCACATTTTATTTATTCATTCATCAGTTGATGAACTTTTGGGTTGTTTCCACTTTTTGGCTATTATGAATAATGCTGCTATGAACATTCATGTACATGTTTTTGTGTGGCCATACATTTTGATTTCTTTTAGGTTTATACCTAGGAGTGGAGTATCTGAGTCATATGATCACTTTATGTTTAGCTTTTTAAGGAGCTGCTAGACTGTTTCACATTCACATCAGCAATGTATGAGGGTTCTAATTTCTTTACATCCTTGACAACACTTGTTATTACATCAGCCTCTTTTATTGGTATGAAGTGGTATCCCACTGTGGTTTTGATTTGCATTTTTTCTGGTGGCTAATGATGTTGAGTATCTTTTCATGTGCTTATTGGCCATTTGTCTATCTTATTTTCGAGAACCATATGTTTAGATACTTTTCAAGTTATTTAATTGGATTGTCTTTTTATTATAGAGTTGTGATAGTTCTTTATACATTCTATATACAAATCCTGACATATGAGATACAAAGTTTTTCTTCCATTCTTTGTATTGTATTTTTATTTTCTTCAAAGCTTCTATCTCTGTTGTAGTACCTTACTTCCTCCTGGCTCATGTTATAGCTAGTTGTTAACAAATAATTACCTCCTTGGAAATCAGGAGCTAATTGAGGGCCACACCTTTATTTTGGTTTACCCTCAGAAACCTAGGTGGTTCTCTGCACATATATACAGTATATTGGAATTAAGCCCTAAATTCTAGGTTCTATTATCTGAAGTATTTCAAAAATATCACTAAAGCCAAAGATTTTGTTTCCCAAGTAAAATCAACACGGCTGCCTTATATCTGAATAAGATAAATGGGTGAACATGACTGATTCTATCCATTAACAATTGTCCCCTTTATCAAGGAAAAATAGCATTGATATAACAGTCAACACTTTATAAATAGGTCATATTCCAAAAATGTATTTGTATGGCAGTTACTTGTAATGCTGGACATATTTTCACCTACTGCCAACATGATAACAATGATTCAATTAACACATCTGGGATCCAAAGCCAATGAAGCTTAATGTAATGAAGCTTAATACTAAGTTCATCATAGGCCAAAAGAGCCCTTCATGATCAGGACTTGCCTGGGAATTGAGATGTCATTCATCATGTTATTTCTATGGAAAAGTGTGTAATAGCACTGGTGGTAGCATAAGCACATATCTATTTTCTGTGTAAATCGATTGTAGACTTAGTGACCTCTGGTCAGCAAGCCTGAAATTAAAAAAGGATTTGGGGGTATAAGGAGGATTACTTACAAACCCCAGTAGTGGCTAGTTATTCCTCGGGATGGGATATATAAACTTGAGTTTTGGATATTACCGAAATACCAATGTCAAGAAACAGTGAATATTTGATTATAAACTATCAAAATGATGGTCATGAAGATTATGCAGTTACATGAGCACATGTATATAAGTGGAAAATGTAGGATCTGATATTTAAATACTACCCCCCCAAAACACACACACACCCCATAAAGAAAAACAACAAAAAAATTCTAGCAGAGGAAAAAAAATAACTGAAAACAAAGAGACCAAAATGCTAACAATAATTATATTTTGGCAGAATTACCTTTTTCTGCTTTTCTTTATTCTGAATTACCTCCAATTTGCTTAAATTTATTTTTATTAAAAAACACCAGAATAACTTATCTTCCTAAATTTTAATTTCTGTGAGAGCAGGATTGTTTGTGTGTATATTAAGATATTGTCACTGCATAGAAGAGTTCGTGGATTTTTTAAAGGTGCTTAAAAGTATTTGTTGAGTTATATAAGTAATGAATTAAAAAGTTTCAGAGCTGAAAAATAAGTAGGGTTTAGAATGCAGTGATGTGCTTGACAATAAAAATAGTAATTTTTCTTCTTTTTTTAAAAAATACATTTTATTGATTTTTTTTACAGAGAGAAAGGGAGAGGGATAGAGAGTTAGAAACATCGATGAGAGAGAAACATCGATCAGCTGCCTCCTGCACACTCCCTATTGGGGATGTGTCCGCAACCAAGGAACATGCCCTTGACTGGAATCGAACCTGGGACCCTTCAGTCCGCAGTCAGACGTTCTAGCCACTGAGCCAAACCGGTTAGGGCTAATTTTTCTTCTTTATAGTTTTCTCAAATGGAGTAAAGGGAGACCAGCACCATGTGAAAATTCAAGAAATCATATAGTTTTTAGGGGCTTATGTTGTAGAGAAAGATTTCACAGCATGAATGCAGTCTGCTTTTAACCAAACGCAAAAGGATGTGTAGAAATATAAGTTCTATACCAAAAAAAAATCTAAAAAATATGCACTTCATATCTTTCCCAGCCTAATTTCCAGAAAGGGTGATCAATAATGAAAGAAGACTAGTGCTGCAAATGCACGGCAGGTATCTTTTCAGTTGTCTGTTTCCTTGTGATTTGTGTGTGTAGAAGGATGTCTCACAGCTTAGATTCTTGTAGAACCTAGAAGTTGTGATACTTCCTCAAATTCTTTAGTCTAACTGCAAATATTCCAACACTCATATGCTGACATTGTATTATAAAGTTAACTCTAAATTTCATACATTGGTATATCTGCAGCAATCCTAGTTCTCGAATGTCCTAAGGAGAAAAAGGCTAGAGCAGAACTAGAAACGTTACTAATCATAGTCTGTAACACATGCTGTTTTTCCCCCCTGCACATTTGCCAGTGTACTTTTTCTGGATTAGTTTCAAATTATTTTAGTAATTATTTTGTAAGAAAGATTGCTAGAATAGGTGCCATTTCAGATTCTTTTTTAGCTACTGCATTCCAGTTTTGAACGAACCATATTCTTAGTCTTAACTTTTTGATAATACCAATATACGTAAATCTTGTTTTGTTTGTACTTAAGCATATTTTAAGAATAATTGGCACTGAATAATGGAAATATGCCATTCTATAAATAACAACATTCTTTTCGTGATTTTCTACATTTGCTTGAGTTGCCCAAACTTTTCTTTTTTAATCTTGACAGAGTTCTCCAAGGACTTTAGATGTTTAGGGACTATGCAAGTTAAATAGCATTTCATTTTTTAAAATAAAAGGTAAACATGATCATTTATAGCTTTTTTAAAAAGTCATGCCTAAAGGATAAAAAAAGAAATCTGTAATTTTGGTTCAATTTAGTTTAGAATTATAATAATTTTACAATTTATCTCAGGGCTGACAATCACAGAGACTTAATATAAATCTTCAAGCATCTAAAGGGCTGCTTTTTAGCCAACTGAAATGATTTTTTCCATCTACACTGAGTACTTGTACAGAAGCTAAAGCATAAGTGCCTTTATAGTTTTATAAACTCAAATAACTGAAATGGATTTTTGAAGAGATGGGAATATAAAGTAAAGATCTTTTCCTCAAAGATGCTTGATAAAATGGGATAAGCAAGCCATGAATCCAAGTGGGACAAAAATGAAGTACTGGACTTCACTTTCAGTGCTGGATAAATAGTCTTCTAGACAGTGTAATCAAGTGCTACTGAACAACCAAGACATCCAAAAATTGATAAAAAGAACTACATTATATAATTTTATGATTCACCAATCTCTCTGATTCTCATAACGCTGTAAGTGATGTGAGACCCAGGACCCAGGAACTGGTGGAACCAAATACCTCCAGAGGTGGAGGTTAGTGAGTAGATCTAAGGCTCTGTGAGGAGATGTAAGGCTCTATGTTACTAGTAGGGACTTGTCAAGGGAGATCTAAAACAAGGGACTGTGTTTAAGAAGCACCAGCACTTGACATCTCCCCCCTTCCTTGGCTGTAACTGCCTTTCTGCAATCCCTGTAGAGGACTGCAAAGAGTAAAGGAGAGAATGTCTGGCAAGGAGGGGTTAGAGTGAGGTAGGAAGAGATACTAGAGCAGATGAGAGAGGGGAGTACCTTAAGAAAAAGGGAGATTAAATGAAACTGTTATAATGAATGTGCAATTCTCCCTGCTCCACCCCCCAGCCTTCTTCCTCCACTCCAAATGGCTGTCTAGCCAGCAGATTTTTAGAGTACAGTTGCTAAATTGCACAGCTCTGGGGGAGCCTGGCATACACACAGTGTATGTGAATGACACCGATGAAGCTGTGAGTGCCCAGCTTTCACAGCCATACATGAAGGCTCTAGATCAGAAGCACTTTCTCTGAGAAATGGAACCAGTCCAAGAAACAAGACCCAAACTTAATTATGTGAGATTCACCACCAGAATGGTCCCACTAAGTCTCCTAATAGCGAAGGCAACATTTGGCAAGTCCCTACTAGTAACACAGAGCCTTAGATCTACTCTTTGAAACCCCAGGCTCCAGTATGAACTTCTAGCCAAGAGTCCCCAGGCTGAAGAAGTCTCTAACATGAAAAACAGAGACTGAAATAATTAGAAGAAAAAAAACTTAGAGGAAATAAAGTCTGTAGGGAAAAAAGAAAAATATCATTAATGTTATCAGAGATATGAGAAGATAATGCATATGTGGAAAATATACAATATTTTATTATGGTAAGGAATAGCCATAGAACCAAAAAAAACCTCTTGGAAATTAAAAAATGTGATAGCAAAAATGAAAACTTGATAGAAAGTTCAGGAGATAAAGCTAAAATCTCGCCCAGTTAACAAAGCAAGAACAATTTTTAATTTTAAAAAATATTTGTTAAATACAGAAAATATTTTTTAAATTAAGGGACCAATTCAAGACATCTGACATCTGAATAGTAATATTTTTAGAAATTCATGACAAAGGAAAAGGGGGAAGATACAATAAAATACAATTTAAGGAAATTCCCGAGAACTGAACGATATGTATTTTTACATTTAAAGGGTCCACTTAATGCCCAGAAAAATGATGGAAGAAAATAGATTTATACTTTAGTACATCATCATGCAATTTTAGTACTTTGGGGTCCTATTTGAATATTAACCAGTAACATTTAAAATAAAGGTTAAAAATACAAATAGGTGACCTCTCACATTTTTTTTTTATTTTTTTGTTAATCCTCATGGGCGGATATTTTTCATTGATTTTTAGAGAGAGTGGAAGGAAGGGGGAGAGATAGAAACATCAATGTGAGAGAGACACATCAATTGGTTGCCTCCCACATGCACCAGGATCAGGGTTGAGATAGAACCTGCAACCAGGGTATGTGCCCTTGACCAGAATCGAACCTGGGACCCTTCAGTCCATGGGCCGACACTCTATCCATTGAGCAAAACTGGCCAGGGTGGCCCCTCAACATTTAAAAAAATAATAACCTTAGATCAAGGAGGAATTTTTAAAAGATGAAATTGGCCAGGGGTGAACCTGAAGGGGAGCCTCCGGTGAAGGATTAAAGAAGACAGACAAGAGAATAAAGCTGGGGCTAGCTAGCTGGGACACTGTTCTCAGATGGAGAGACAGTGCCACAGCCTGTAAGCCGAGTCTTTATTTTATAGTCAGATCCCACGAGGCAAAGCAAGGGTGTGGTCAAGATTTTCACAATGTTCTTGAAGGTTTCGAATCTACTCAATTACATGCACCTGAACTCTATCAAGCCCACATCACTCAGCCTCCTGGGATCACAGGTTCGGACCATAAGGTCAAGCTTACAACTATAGCCTTTGGCTATAATTGTGCTGGGAGGGCTTTGCCCTCCAAGCTGGGACTTGCGCATGGCTTTGCCACGAGAGGACCGTGCCCTCTCATTAGTCTGAGGCTTGCACCTGTCCAAACGCTGTAGCCGCTCTCTACATGAAATAAATCAATGGAAATAGAAAAATGTTATCAACAAAACCTCTAGAAGGAAACTTTAGCATCTCAAATGTCCTCATTATTAAATACAAACAATGAAAATTAAAGAACTAAATATTCATCTTATGAAATTAGGAAAGGACTATTAAGAGTCTCAGAAGTTAGTAATAAGGATAGCATTTAAAAATTAATAAATTAGAAAACATACAAAAAGGATAAAAAATAAAAAGATGGTTTGGGGGGGGGGAATATAAATGGGAAAAAATTGAGTGAGCTACATAAACTTTTTGCAAGCCTGATAAGGTGAAAAAGTGACAAGGTTAGAAACCACAGAGGAGAAATAACCACAATCCTGAGTGGAAAAATATTTGTGTCTGATGTTCTACAATTTTTATTAACGTGAAATATATTCATACTCCATTTTGAAGTTAAAAGTAGAATGCAAAACAGTAAGTACAGTGAGGACCCACTTTTATTAAGACAAAATAAAAGCATATGTTGTATATTCATGGAAAAAAGAGTATAGATCTTGAACGGAGGTCTTCTTTCAGCCTAGAATTATGGGTGATTTCTATATTAGGCTTACAAGTATGGGTAACTTTTTTTAAAAAAGATGTATTTTTATTGATTTCAAAAGGAAGGGAGAGGGAGAGATAGAAACATCAATAATGAGAGGATCAGTGGTTGGCTGCCTCCTGCACGCCCCCTACTGGGAATTCAGCCTGCAACCCAGGCATGTGCGCTTGACCGGAATTGAACCTGGGACCCTTCAGTCAGAAGGCTGACATTCTATCCACTGAGCCAAACTGGCTAGGCTATGGGTAATTTTTTATATTGGTTTTGTAACAAATACTAGTATACTTAAAGGTTAGTGTGTAAGTTAACAAACATTATAAACTATTTTAGGTTACTGAACAGTAACTATTTAGTGTAACATTTAAGGGAAGACAATTTTAAATTTCCCTATTTACTTTGCAGTTTCCACACCAATATGTTTTATTTTGTAGCAACATACTTCTTGCAATGTGTCGTTACCCAAATTGCTGGGATTATGGTAATATAGCAAAGTAAAGATCATTTTCTCCTTCAATGAGATAAAGCCATAAAGGACAGGCATTTAGCTCTTCCTTTCTTTTTTAAAGATTATTTTATTGATTTTTAGAGAGAGAGGAAGGCAGAGGCAGAGAGAGAGAGAGAGAAACATTGATTGGCTGACAACCTACTGGGGATGGAGCCTAAATCCCCAGCATGTGCCCCATCAGGAATGGAACAGTGACCTCCTGGTTTATAGGTCAATGCTCAACCACTGAGACACAGGGGTCCTGGCCTGAGTGTATATATTGAGTGCCTACTATATGCCAACCATTGCCCTAAATCAGTGATGGTGAACCTTTTGAGCTCGGCGTGTCAGCATTTTGAAAAACCCTGACTTAACTCTGGTGCCATGTCACATACAGAAATTTTTTGATATTTGCAACCATAGTAAAACAAAGACTTATATTTTTGATATTTATTTTATATATTTAAATGCCATTTAACAAAGAAAAATCAAGCAAAAAAATGAGTTCGCGTGTCACCTCTTACACGCGTGTCATAGGTTCGCCATCACTGCCCTAAATGCTGCCGATACAGGTTTACTAGTAATTAAAATAGGCAAAGCTTCTGCCCTTAGAAAATGTATTATCCTGTAAAACATAAATATGTATCCTTTATTTTTTTCAAATCAACTTTATTGAGGTTTAGCTTGCAAGCAATAAAATGCATTCTTTCACTTCAATGAATTTTTTTTTACACGTGCATATACCCATATAACGATCACCATAATCAAGATACAAAACATTTCCATCACCTCGGATCACCTAGTCCTATTCCAGTGAATCCTTTCTTGACACCCCCAGCAGTCACTGTTCTGTTTTCTGTCGTTGTAGTTTAGATTTGTCTTTTTGTAGTTTCACATAGATGGAATCATACTCTTTTGCCCAAACTCTGCTTTCCTTTGCTCAACATAATTTGAGATGTGTTTCTGCATGTTAAGTAGCTCACCCATTTGCTGATAATTACTATTAATTACATCGTATGGCTACGACCCAAGTTCACCAGTTGATGAACATTTGGGTTGTGTCGAGTTTTTTGGCATTAAAAATAAAGTTATGAAAATTCATATACAAGCACATTTTTATTCCTAAAGACCTAGCAGTGGGATTGCTGGAACACTTAAGTGCCTAACTTTATAGTAAAGACGAACTTTGCCAAAGTAGTTGTGACCATTTTTGCATTCCCATCAGCAACAAGGAAGGTCCAGCTGCTCCATGTCCTAGTTAACATTTGTTATCTTCTTTTAAAGTTTAATGGGTATGTCGTGGTCAAGATGCGTTCCTTACCCGTACCAGGCTACTGACGTAACCCCACTTTGAAACTGATTCTTTTATTACATTTTTTGTAGGAGTTTGAAAGAAAATGGCTAGCTTGAGCCTGCAGATGTTGTGTTCCTATTTTTCCTCCAGAAACCCGCAGGCGCTCTCCAGAAAACATAAACCTGGTGCCGGGTGGCACTAGCCCCGCAGAACTCCAAGAGCCGGCTCTTCATTCCAGACCGCAACGGATAGGGGCTCCTGACGCATCCATATTTCACGGAGGCTTCGCGTCACCTTTCTAAGAAGTTCCCAGGGAGCCGCGCGGAGGGGGGCGGGGAGGGACGGGGAGGGGCGGGCTGTGCCCCAGGCCCCGCCCCTTACTGGGACCCGCCCACTATCCCGGGACTGGGCCGTAGCTGGAGCAGGAAGGTATTTTCCGGTCTCGCGATTGGCGGTATTTACGCGAGAAGAAAAGACGGCAGCCATAGGCCGGACGGTGGCCGAGGCGAGGGAAGGGGTGTGGCCGGGGAGCGCGAAGTCCCTGAGGGTAAGGGAGGGGGGCGGGGTCGCGCGCTCCGGGCGTACGCATGCGCGCATGCAGCTAGGAGAGCGGAGTTGAGGGGAGGGAAGCGGGTGGCGGCGGCAGGGGAGGCGTCGTTATTTCCGCCGTCTGCTCGGTGCGTGGCGGCGCGGGTGGCCACTGGAGTGGTAGGTAGGGACCGCCCGTGCGGAGCCATTGAGACTTCCTGTCTCCCGTGTCTGAGCGCTCAGACCCCGCTCTTGTGGCAGGTCCTGGGGACGCCAGGTCACCCTGCGGCCCCGGCCCTACCGCCGCGCCTCAGGTAGGAGCTGGGGTTCCCGGACACCCGCTGCCCGCCGAGGCCCGGCCTTGACGGGTGTTACCGGGGCGAAGACCCGGGCCGACGTGTGCCCGCACTCCGCGCGACAATAGCCCTGCCCTTGCTTTCGCGCCCTGTGGGGCCGGGGCGTGCTGACCCGGTGGGGAGGGGGTGCGCGTCCCCTCCTCAGGTGCACCCCTGCTCTGGGCCTGGCGGGGGGGGGGGCCCACGGGCCCCATGGGGCGCTCCCGCGCGCCGCGCCTCTCGGCCAGGCTGTGCCGGGGTCCTGCGGGCCGGGAGAGGCGGCCCGTCGTCTCCTGGCAGATGGGGGGATCACCCTGACCCGAGTAGTTGGGAGAGGGGACCCTGAAGGATGCCATGGCCTGAGTCCAATGTCGGAAGCTCTGGCGTGGGTTCTGCTGGGGCCAGTGCTGGCATGAGGTGTGCTCTTTCTCCTGAAATAGTGAGCAGGCAAACTCTTTGTGAGCTCTGGTAGGTGGTTGGCCAAGTAGATGCGCCGCAGTGGTGGTAAGTATTGTGAGACTTCATTGTATGAAGACATGTTTTTCCAATACCAGCCGCAGACTCAGAAGAGCTGGGCTGAAGCACTGGGGTGAGATTTTCATCCCCGACTTAGACGCACAGGGGCTTGCAGATAGGCTGGCCCTGAAAGCGATGTCCGCCCTGCCTTTCACACCAGGTGTTCATTCTGCAGGCATCATGGTTATGAAAGCGTCCGTGGAAGACGATGATTCAGGATGGGAGCTCAGTATACCCGACAAGATGGAAAAGAGCAGTGCGAACTGGGTCGACATCACTCAAGATTTTGAAGACGCTTGTCGAGGTGAGTTTGGATATTTGGATTGGAAGCTCAGAATCTGGGCAAAGGTAACATCAAATCTTGATTGTGATTTTGGCAGTGTCTCCGTAAATCAAGTCAGTAGATAAGCGTGCTTTATGTAAGTTTTGTTAACCACACTCATTCATTCTCTATCCTCTAGGTTTAACTTTCATTTAAAGCCTACATATATATATATATATATATATATATACATATATATATATGTATGTATGTATGTATGTGTATGTGTACATACATATATACACATATATGTATATATGTATGTATATACGTGTGTATCTAATAGAACATTAAATAAATATGTTGAGGCACTTCTATTAAAATTTTCTTCACTTTTTAACTAAAGGTTAGAATATCTAGCAATAATTTAAACTGTGCAAATGGAATATGTTGACCTAAAGACAGTAATATTGTTGTCTGTTTGAGGTTTGAAAGTGATCAGATTATGTCATGTCCTGCTTAAGATCCTCCAGGGGCTTCCTGTGGCATAGAATAAATTTCAACTTCTTCCCCATGGCCTTTATGATCTGGTGCCTGCCCACCACTCAGATATCTTTTTTTTTTAATTCTCACCTGAGGATATGTTTTTTTATTTTTATTTTTTCCCCCTCAGGGCCTAGGTTTTTATTTTATTTTTTCATATTTCAAGAAAAATTATCTTAAATATAATAATGTTACATGCAATAAACACCAATTATTACAGAAAAACGATCTTAAATATAATATTACATGCAACAAACATTAATATTTCAAGAAAAAAAAGAATTTTAAGTATAATAATATTACCAAAACTGTACTAACAGTATGATATCACAAAAGTTGTAGGAAATATTAAAAATCTGCAAATAACAGGATTACTTCTACTATAGTCTAAAATATTTTTTCCCCTGGCTCTATTTTTTGTTCATCAGTTTATGTTGTTCATTATATTCCACAAATGAGTGAGATCATGTGATATTTATCTTTCTCCAACTGGCTTATTTTGCTTAGCATTTTTTTATTGATTTGAGAGAGAGAAAGAAACATCAACGTGACAGAAAAACATCAATCAGTTGCCTCCCGAACATGCCCCAACGGGGGATCGAACCCACAACCTGGGTATGTGCCCTTACTTGGGACTGGAACCCACCATCTTTCAAGGTACAGGACCACACTCCAACCAGTTGAGCCACATCATTCAGGGCAAGATTTCATTTTTGTCCCACTGTCCCACTGGGCTCATTTATGTTTAGTTGTGTTTTTTGTTTGTTAGTTGGTTTTTTAAAATGTATTTTTATTGGTTTCATAGAGGAAGGAAGAAGGAGAGAGAGAGAGAAACCTCAATGATGAGAGAGAATCATTGATCGGCTGCCTCCTGCATGCCCCCCACTAAGGATCGAGCCTGCAACCTGGGCATGTGCCCTTGACCGGAATCAAACCTGGGACCCTTTAGTCCGCAGGCCGATGCTCTATCCAATGAGCCAAACCGGCTAGGGCTGTGTTTAGTTTTAAGTCCTTATCTTATTAAGCACTACAACATGGTCCTTCTTTGAATATTTTGTTTTTCATACCTTAAATTACTTTACCCCTGGGTCTTCGCATAGCTGGCTCCCTCCTGAGCACTTAAAATGTTACCTCTCCAGTGAGGACTTGTCAAAACAACCAATCTAAGCAGATTCACCCCCTTCTATCCAACTCCAGCTCAG
Organism: Myotis nattereri; assembly: GCF_964212035.1. NCBI lineage: Eukaryota > Metazoa > Chordata > Mammalia > Chiroptera > Vespertilionidae > Myotis > Myotis nattereri. Next base: position 51,054,474 of record NC_138087.1, read on the forward strand.
TTAAATCATCCTGTTTTATTCTCTTTATAACATTTACCTACTGTCATAAATTATCATTTTCAGTTATTATTTATTATCAGTCTCACCCACTGGATTGTAACTCTGTGAGTGCAGACATCTTGTCAGTAACCTAGCACACAGAACATTTCCTGACATATAGTAAGTTCAATAAATGTTTGGGCATAAATGGTTGGATAAATGAGCATGTTTGTATGAGGGGAAAAGCCTTACTAAGGTGGGAGATTGAAGATAAGAGAAAGGAACAAAGAGTGAGAGCTTGAACTTTAAGAGAGAATTGGCTCAAAAACATGGTAGAGAAATTAACTTGGGGATGGGGGAAAAATCAATATATATAAAAGGCTAATATGCAAAGTGTCCCCTCGGGAGTTTGACCCAGAGACCAGGAGTTTGATTATTCACTATCACATGCACTGACCCCCAGGGGGCAGTGCAGAATGAAGGAAGGTCCCGGCTAGCAGCTGGGGAAGGGAGGCCCCAGCTGGCAGCCAGAACGCCCCCATCAGCCCTGATTGCTGGCCAGGCCTACAGACCCTACTCATGCACAAATTTTGTGCACCGGGCCTCTAGTGGGGACATAATGAGACAGGAGGAACTGAGGTTAGGATGTGAAGATACAGGTCTATTTCTAAGTGGATGGAGAGGAATGGTGGAGGGATTCACACCTTGATGGCTTCTACATTAGTGAGCAAGAAGGTTAGGTCTTTGGTGGTGAAGTAGGGGGTTTTTAGAACAGTGCTCTTAAGGAGAGGAGTGAAGACTTGGAGCAGCTGCAGATGGAAAGGGAGCCAGTTGAATATAAGCAGAATGATAAATCATGTGCCTACCCTTTTACTCTTAAAATATGTGTCCAATTAAAATATACCTGAGAGAGAGTGGAAAGAACATTAGACTGGGAGTTGGGTGATTGCCCATGTACTGGTATGGGCAATCTAAGGAAGAGAGAAAGAAGTGTAAGTTATAGTGTAGTTTTTGTGCTCAGAGATCTTAGACTATTAGTGGATCTCATACCTATCATCTTGCACTGATTTTAAGTGATCTATATTAAAGGGCTGTTATTATGAACCTAAATGGGAAAGGTTTTATGACGTACTTATGGCTTAAGTTGGGGCTTAAAGAAATGGTTGAGTTTCTCTAAGTCAGTGGTCCTCAACCTTGGCTGCACATTAGAATCACCCGGGAATCTTTTTAAAATCCTGATTTCTGGGCCTCATCCTCCAGAAAGTCTGTTTCTTTGTTACTGATGTTGTGGCCCCACCCCATAACAAAGAAACAGAATTTCCAGAGGATGAGGCCCAGAAATCAGGATTTTAAAAAGATTCCCGGGTGATTCTAATGTGCAGCCAAGGTTGAGAACCACTGCTCTAAGTGAACATAGGGAATTATTCCAGTGGTTCTCAACCTTCTGGCCCTTTAAATACAGTTCCTCATGTTGTGACCCAACCATAAAATTATTTTCGTTGCTACTTCATAACTGTAATGTTGCTACTGTTACGAATCGTAATGTAAATATGTGATATGCAGGATGGTCTTAGGCGACCCCTGTGAAAGGGTCGTTTGACCACCAAAGGGATCGCGACCCACAGGTTGAGAACCGCTGTTCTAGACTGAGATGAACCATTAGAGTCAGATACAGTTTTTATGTTTGAGGAACAGTGAATAATTTTGCTTCCTGATGGAAGGACCTCAAGTAGGAAATATGGTTTAATCTCTGCTTCAGTGTGGATTGAGAGAGGGTAGCATGTCATTTTGTTGCCAACATCAAACCATCCTATTAACTTCTCCATAATTAGCTCTTGCATTTTCTCAAGTGGCACAAATGTGAGGTGTACTTCTTAAAACTAAAAAGTTGATATAGAACTAATTGTCATTTACATGTAGATTTAGAACTAAAGGCTTTTGGCATTGTGGGACTGGTGCCGGGTGCCAGCAGCAGGTGCGAGCACTGGGTGGGACTGTGGCATGTGGGAGCAAAGAATTTTCAGTAACCACCATAGGCCCACCCCAATGACAGTGACCAGCACCCCGCCTTGGTCTGGCACCCCCGCTTACCTACTCCACTATCCCACCACAGTTGATGCCCGCCATGTTCCACACTCTGCCACCTGCTGCTGACACCCACTATATTCCACACATGTCCCCAGGTGGTCAGTGCATGTCAGTGACCAGTTTGGTTGTTCCACTTCGGTTTATTTGCATATTAGGGTTTTATATATATAGATAGACTAGAGGCCCAGTGCATGAAATTTGTGCACTGGTAGGGTCCCTAGTGGCTGCCAGCTGCCGGCCGGGGCCTCCCTTCCTTCCTCTGGTGGCCAGCAGCTGCTGGCTCCCTCCCTTTCCGCAGCCGGCCCCAACCCCTGATTGAACTCCTGGACAACTCCCAGTTAAGGTGACAATTTACATACTATGCGTTTATTATATGGGATATTTTTATTGCAGAGAGGAAGAGAGAGATAGAAACATCAGGGATGAGAGAGAATCATTGTGTCAGCTGCCTCCTGCATGCCCCCCACTGAGGATCGAGCCCACAACCAGGCATGTGCCCTTGACCAGAATCCAACCCAGGAACCTTCAGTCTGCAGGCCAAAGCTTTATTGACTAAGCCATTTTCTTCTCTCTTTGATGATGGCTTAGTTCCCACCTTACCAGCTCATTGATATTACTTGGAGTACTTTAAAACCACTGCATAAGCCCCACCCCTCGTTGGTTTGGGGTGCTGCTTGGACTGAAATTTTCAAATGCTCCCCAGTTGATACTAATATGCAGTTGTAGTTGAGAACTGTTTTATAGAGGATGAACAGTGTTTTCATTAGCTGTTTATGCAAGTGTTTTCTATATTATTTAACTAAAATATAATTAAAAAATAGTTTTAACACTTTCAAAGACAAAAGACATTAGATGACACCAACTGGTTTAAAAACAACTTGAGAAATAGTAGTTCTATGAGAAAGTTTATTTAAGGGAACACTAGTGATTTTTTAAAAATGAGGTTGGCAATTCTAATTGGATTATTTTGGCCCTTGATGGGTTGCTTATTAATTCTTAAAAGTTTAGTTTATGGCCGAAACCGGTTTTGCTCAGTGGATAGAGTGTCGGCCTGAGGACTGAAAGGTCCCAGGTTCGATTCCGGTCAAGGGCATGTACCTGGGTTGCGGGCACATCCCCAGTGGGAGATGTGCAGGGGGCAGCTGATCGATGTTTCTCTCTCATCGATGTTTCTGGCTCTCTATCTCTCTCCCTTCCTCTCTGTAAAAAATCAATAAAATATATTAAAAAAAAGTTTAGTTTATGGTTAGTATCTAAATGTTCACTGTGTAGAAGGCATTGAGTTAGTAATTGAGTAGAAAATAATACAACCATATCTTAGAAAAGTAATGCAAGCACATTCTTCAGGTACTAGCATTTTGTTTTATTTTTTTTTCTTAGCATTTAAAGGATTTTTCTCTTTGTTTCTTTTAGAATTAAAGTTGGGAGAACTGCTTCATGATAAGCTGTAAGTATATTGTGCCCTAAGTATTTGTTTTTTCTCATGTGCAGTAGTGTTCCTTGAAGTCTGAGTAATTTTATATTCAAAGCTATAAAAATAAAACTAATTATAAATATATCTTTAACCTTAGTGAACTATATAGGGGCAGCGGACCTTAGTTTGTGATATGAAATGTTTGTGTCAGTGGTTAGAGAGTCAGTCTGTGGACCAAAGGGCCTCAGGTTTGATTCTGGTCAAGGGCACGTACCTGAGTTGCAGGTTCGATCCACAACCCTGGTTCGAGTGCATGCAGGAGGCAATTAATCAATGTGTCTCTCTCACATAGGTGTTTCTTTCTCTCTCTCTCTCTCTCTTCTCTCTCTCCCCCCCCCCCCACCTCCAAAAGCTAATATGCTAATATACCCAGGCCTCTGGTATAGAGTTTTCAAAATGCTGTTGACCATGGAAACTTTATTTCATGGAATCTTCATAGGACTAATGTTCTACAAAAAATACTTTGGCACATATCTGGATTACAGAGTCCCATATATTTGTTCAGTATACATTCATAAACCAAAAATAGCACAGGCTCTCTAGAGGCCATAACTACTAGGGAACATAAACACTAAGCGTTCTCAGGACTCTCAGTTGAGCATGAAAATTGGTAAGGGTCTCCAGACTGCCAGCCATAGGATTAATTAAATTCTGTAATTTATACATACAGAAGACAATTTTTAAAATCCCCAAACTGCATCATACAGATATTGTGCTGAAGTACAGTTCAGTAGAATAGAAGGGACCAGAGAGATTTGAAGTACAGCCTCCCTTTACTGGAGTAAAGCGAGTTTACATCATGCTTCCCCTCTTTCTCATAGGAGGTCTCCAACTCTGAGAAAGCAAGCGGAGAAGCACCTCCTGAGGGTGACTGTGTGCTCCCTTTACCCCAGCCAGTTCCAGCCTCTACCTTTGTACACCCTTTTCCTTTCACCCTTACTTTCCCTTACCTACTTTGCCTAGCTAAATATTTGCCCTGCTTGGTTATTTAATTATTTCATATTTGCATGTCTGTCTTTCCAAAAAATGTTTTTAAGGCCCTGATGACAAGAACTGATTCTAGCTTAGGGCCAAGCCTTTATGAAATACTGCTGTAATTGTCATATCTAAATGACATGACTGCAAGAGATTTTGTTTATCACTTATATTTGAACAAAATTCCACTTAGATAGCCTGAGAAATTGGACTCTAATCTGAGGCTCCTGGTTCTGTTCTTTTGTTTTGTTTGTTTGCTTAATGGTTTATTTTTAAGTGTTAACACAGGTTCTGATTCTCTAAGATGCTACTTTCTTAAAACTTAAAGAAGCAGCAGGAAGAAGGAAAATTGGTGACCTTAGAGACCTTAGGTGAAGTGTTGATGTTATTAGAAGCAAAGTTCCGGAGCTGTGCTATCCAATAACCACACATGGCTATCAGCTGGCCCAAATTGAAATGTGGCATAATATATGCATTGGAATAAAAACCTTAATATGCAAAACAGAATGCAAAATATCTCACTAATAATTTTAAATACTGAGGATCAATTAAAAAAACTTTTGGACATATTGAGTTAAAACATGTTATTAAAATCAATTTTATCTGTTTCTTTTTACTTTTTTGTGTGGCTACTAGGAAAGTTATAATTATCTCTGTGGCTCACATTATATTTCTGTTGGTCATTACTCCTCTAGTGTTTTGAGCACCCAAGACTAAAACGTGGTCCAAATACTAAATGTGACTACTAATTTATAAAACCTAGTTTCATTTTTTTTCAAGTTCATAGTGCTGAAAGTAAAACCCAACAATAATAAAGTTGAAATAGATCAGTTGATGTCTTTTCCAAAAATTTCTAATGCCCAGACTATTGAAAGAAGTACAAAATTCATCTTTTGTTTTCTCTTCCACAGTGCATGTAAAGTAATTTCATTGACAAGTACATTGGAGAATTTTTGTGTTAAAGGAAGGTTATTTAATTGAAGCGTTAGCAAGTTGGAAAGACTTAAATATTAAGTACATAAAATAATGAAGTTATTTTAAGTACTACTTTAATTTTTTACCATTGTGGAAATCTGGATAAGCTTACTAGTTCAGAAACAATTTGTGGGGTCAATTTTTTTATTTGTAGATTTGGTCTTTTTGAAGCCATGTCTGCCATTGAAATGATGGATCCCAAGATGGATGCTGGCATGATTGGAAACCAAGTTAATCGAAAAGTTCTCAATTTTGAACAAGCTATCAAGGTAGTCACCATTGTGCTTTTTGTGTTTTCTTTTATTATTTGTTATTCACATTTTAAAACATTTTTGGTTAGTAATGAAAATGAAACTTAGTATATTACTTAAAGTATAATTTTCTAAGAGTATCTCATATATAAATGAATTATTCATAACTTTTAGTTATCTCTTTCTATGGAAATCTGAAAATTATTTAAGGTCTTCATTAAAAGTTTGCTCTAATTTTGTGTGTGCATTATAAAAATTGATTTTTGAAAGCATTTGAGTATATATTCAAATACCAGGGTAATTGGCTTAAGGATTAAATTTTATCTATTAATATATTTATTATTTTTTATTATATAGCTTTTAATCCTCACCTGAGGATATGTTTTCATTGATTTTTAGAGGGAAGGAAGGGAGAGACAGAGAAACGTCAATGTGAGAAGTATCCATCAGTTGCCTCCTGTACTCCCTCTGACTAGGGATCGAACCCATAACCTATCTATTACATATTAAGTAAAATGCTTGTGGCAGTGAATTTGAAATTTACTCGTTGAGAATTGATTTAGAAATTCATTCATAGTTACCACAGAGTTTAATTTTGCATATTTTATGAAAAAAATTTGCTAAGTAAATGGATATTGTAAACAAAATTTATAAGTAGTATAATTAACCAACTTAAGGGAAGTATATTTTTTTAAATGTTTATTTTATTCTTTGTAAGTTTTGATTCATTAAAATGATTCATGTTAATGCTTGAAACTAATTTGAACTGCTTTTAAAATACTTGTTAGTTTGGCTTTTCAGTTCTTTATAAAGTCCTTTATTCTGTTTCAAATGAAAGAGGCTTGGATTTTTCTTACTGAAGACCTGTTTCAAATATATTACTTTTAAGAATACAGAGTTAATTTGGCATCTTAGTTTTATCAGATGGTGAGATAGAGTGCTCTTAGAATTGCTATTTCTAAATACTTAATTTTTGAACGCCAAAATGCATGGATCTGATATAGCATTTGCAAAATGCTACTGTACATAAATTTTGAAAACTGTTTATATGTCATATTTCCCCTCCTTTTTAGGATGGTACCATTAAAATTAAAGACCTCACCTTGCCGGAATTGATAGGGATAATGGATACGTGTTTTTGCTGTTTGGTAAGAATCAAAGTAACGCTATTGGTTAATTTTAAAACTATGACTTACCTGAATCTTTAAATTTAAAAGTATACACACTGATGTTGAGTATGAAATATATGTAATGCTTGGCCTACTAAGGTGTACAAAAGATTGACAGGCCAAGTTACGCTATAGGAAATAGCATTTTATCTACTCATCTGGTGATTTTAAAATCTCAGTTTCTGGAAAAGGGGATATTTTCTTTCTAGTGAAGATAATAGTGTAGCTATTACCCTAAGGACCCTTTTTGTTCTCAAGGTACCCAGGGAAACAAATCTGTAATTGAAAGGTTCCATAAAGAAGCATAAAATTGAAACAAAGATTTTGGATTGGCTTTGGAGAGATATTTTTCCTAATCTAGAGTGAATTATACGAAACTGGCCATGTTTTTGAAGATGAAGAAAATTTTGTGGTGCTTTCTATATGCTGGATAAGTTGTCTTCCCTAAACATTATTGATTAATTTTGGCAAAATTCTCATTTGTACTGCTTTTCTTTCTGTTTTTCCTTTTTTGCCCACTTTCTAACCATCCTTTTTAAATTTTTAAATTATCTTAGAAATATGTAAATTTTATTCATTTGGTCATTTAGTAAGTCTTCCTTGCCAGTGTAAAAATGAGTACTTCTATATTTTTCACTTAGGTCTTATATCAGCTCTATTCAATATCTGACATAATCTTATTTGCCTAGGATTACATTGCTAGGAAGGGGCATAACCAGAGTCTTGATCCTGATCCTTCTTCCCCCAAAGCTGTTTCTTTCCCTCAAAGATATCTTTCTTACTTTTTAGCAGTTTACAGTCCCATAGGACAAATGGAGGCAAGAGGGAGGATTTTTGCCCAAGTTGAGCAACCATTATTTGTATGAGATTCTTGGGACTGTAGCTAGGAGTTTGGCCTTTAATAAGCAGATGGCTTTTAGTCTGGAAAATCTTCTGCATACTGGTAATACAAAATACATACATTAATTATAGTAATTTTCATACGCATTTCTCATTTTGTAATGCAGCAGTATGTGTCTTCCTCTATTGCAGAATTCTTGGACTTAATGTAAAAAATAACTATATAAAACTTGGACAAAATTATTTACACTCTCTGACTTTATTTCTTTATATGTAAAAGGAGAAAAGTATCACTTTCCTCAGAGTGTTAGGAAATGAGATAGAATATATGAAAATAGCATAGCACTTGGGGCATAATAGTTACTCAGTTTTGGCTGCTATAGATATTCCCAGCTTTGAGCACCTGGTTCCTGGCCCATTGTAACTACTCAGTAAAATAGTGTTGAATGATTTTTTTGTGTTTTAGAAAGTTTCATCTCGTTGGGGATATATGAATTAGAGATGGGGGGGGCAATTAAACCATTGTATGTTTCTTATGGTAATACTAGAGGAGATAAGAAGAGTTGAATGAGTGGGTTGGGACCTAGTTCTAAAATTGTAAATTCCCTAGTAGTGTGGCTTTTTATTGACTGCATGGGGAATTGATTGCATTTGGATGCCATATTTGGAGATACTTAATTTCATTAGTTTCCAAGTATATTGCAAACTTGAATTATATTTAATAATGCTTTCCATATTTATATCTTTTAGCTAATCATATTTATGGTATGTGACTCTTAAAAGACTTTAGTCAATGAAAGTGAATTCTAACTTTTTTTTTTTTTGAATTCTAACTTTTTTGTCTTTCCTGACCTTTAATCGCCTTTTATTTTATTTTTTTAAATATATTTTATTGATTTTTCAGAGAAGAAGGGAGAGGGATAGAGAGTTAGAAACATCGATGAGAGAGAAACATCCATCAGCTGCCTCCTGCACACCCCTTACTGGGGATGTGCCCGCAACCAAGGTACATGCCCTTGACCAGAATCGAACCTGGAACCTTTCAGTCCGCAGGCCGACGCTCTATCCACTGAGCCAAACCAGTTAGGGCCCTTTAATCACCTTTTAAATCTTGTTATTAATATTATATTTACTTGGGTCTGTGGCAGTTTGGTCTTTGGCTGTTGGATCAGTTTAGACTTTGCAGACTCACTTTAAACATATGCATTGTTTTATTTCTTCATAGATAACATGGTTAGAAGGCCACTCCTTGGCACAGACAGTCTTTACATGTCTTTATATTCATAATCCAGACTTTATAGAAGATCCTGCCATGAAAGCTTTTGCTCTTGGAATCTTGAAAATCTGTGACATTGCAAGGGAAAAAGTAAATAAAGCTGCTGTATTTGAAGAGGTAAGATTTTGTAATTAATTATAAGTGTGAGATACCATTTATTTATTTATTGTCTAAAGTTTTACATGTCTCCTTTTTCTCTGCTTGAACCCTCCCCCCCACCCCCCAAGCCATTTCCACCCTGTGCAAGCCCCCATCGCCCCAGTGTCTGTGTCCATTGGTTATGGTAATATGCATACATACAAGTCCTTTGGTTGCTCTCTATCCTCCTCCCCTCCCTCCCCCGCCGTTTGTCTGGATTATTTTAGCCATTATATATGTAAATAGCAATAGCACTAGTTTTAAAAATTGTTTTTATCTATACATGTTACAAAAATATGTATCATATAATCATTTGAATACATAACAGTGAAAAAGCTTCAGGGATTTAAATTGCAAATAATGGGTTAAAAAATGGTATCTCTTGTTAAATCCCTGAAGCTTTTTCACTGTTTTGTATTTAAATGATTATATGATACATATTTTTGTAACATGTATAGATAAAAACAATTTTTAAAACTAGTGCTATTGCTATTGCTATTTACATATATATTGGCTAAAATTATCCAGTTCTAAGAAAGGGCTTTCATCCTAGGGTATGTTCTTTCTGTCAGTACCATTCGTTGAGTATCGATTATGTGCAGAGTACTTTGTTCTGGCTATTGTGGAGATTCACAAAGAAAATAAAAGAGCCAACCTCTGCCCTCAAGTTTCTTATAAACTATAATTTAAGAGTGCTTTACTTTCAGTCTTCAGATGAGAGAGAACTAAAGAAAACAAAAATATGAGGAATATTTTAGGGCAGCGATTTTCCGTCTTTTTCATCTTGTGGCACACATGAACTAATTCTGCAGCACACCAAAAAATATAATTTTTCTGCCCATCTGACCAAAATAAAGGTATAATTTTGAGTCATTCACACCAGACGGCTATTGTTGTGTTGGCTGTTATCTTTTTTATTTGACAGTCTAAGGGAAAAGAGGTCAGTGCCCCTGACTAAATAATCAGGTATTGCATGAATTAAAAATTATTTTGACACATTGGTTGAAAATCGCTGTTTTAGAGTATAAGCATTTTCTTAAAGTTAGTACTAGGCACCTTGCCCTGGGAAAGTGTTCTGAGGTTATATTTTTCTCCTTATAGAAAATAAGGTTTCAGATGCTGATAATTTTAAGGGAAAATGTGATAGCATTTGAGATTATTGGTAAACTAGAGGCTCAGCACATGAAATTTGTGCACGGCGGGGAGGAGTGTCTCTCAGCCTGGCCTGTGCCCTCTCGTAGTCCGGGATCCCTCAGGGGATGTCTGCCTGCTGGCTTAGGCCTAATCCCCATGGGGAGCGGGCGTAAGCCAGCAGTTGGACATCCCTCTCACAGTCCAGGGCCCTCCTTACCGCCTGCCTACTCGCTGCTCCTCACCACTTGGCTCGCTGCTCCTTAGCGCTGCTGCGGAGGCAGGAGAGGCTGCGGTCACCAGCCATGAGCCTGGCTTCTGGCTGAGCAGCGCTCCCCATGTGGGAGCTCACTGACCACCAGGGGGCAGCTCCTGTGTTAAGCGTTTGCCCCCTGGTGGTCAGTGCACATCCTAGTGACTGGTCCTTCTGGTCATTTTGCTGTAATGGTCACTTAGGCTTTTGTTATATAGATGATTATTTAATTTTTCCCTTTGTTGAAACTGGTAAGTTTCTTTTTAACATTGTTGTTGATCCAAAATAAATATCTTAGACTCCTACAGTAGTCCAGTGTATAGTACAGCTGTGGGCAAACTATGGCCCGCGGGCCGGATTCGGCCCGTTTGAAATGAATAAAACTAAAAAAAAAAAAAAAAAAAAAAAAAAGACCGTACCCTTTTATGTAATGATGTTTACTTTGAATTTATGTTAGTTCACACAAACACTCCATCCATGCTTTTGTTCCGGCCCTCCGGTCCAGTTTAAGAACCCATTGTGGCCCTCGAGTCAAAAAGTTTGCCCACCCCTGGTATAGTATGTAAAGCTTTTCTAAATAATGTTATGTATGTGAGAATAAGTATATACCTAACATGATTGTCCACTTTAAATGTATGGCTTGTGTGTTGTCTATGAAATAACTGTCAACTTTTATATATTCATTGTTTATTTAGCTACATATTTGAATTGACATGGGTATAATTATGGAAAATCTAATCCATTGGGTAGAATTACTTAAAAGATTAGTTTAAGTTAATAAGTGAGAAGAGAAATACAAATTATTTTAAGTAGTTACATTCTCAAAGGATATCAGAAGTCAGTGGGGAGAGAAATGATTCATTTGAAAAATGGTACTGGAACAATTGATTAGCAACCTTGAAAATTAACTTACCATTTTACATCTGCCTTAGTCATTTTGGGCTGCTATAACAATACCATAGACTAGTTGGCTTTTAAACAACAGCAATTTATTTCTCACTGTTCTGGAGGCTAAATCATCTAAGATCAGCGTCTGGTGAGTGCCTGCATCTTTACTTTACACTGTGTCCACACATGGTAGAAGAGGAGAGGGAGCTCTCAGGGGTCCTTATGATGAATGACATTAATCCCAAAGGCCCCACATCATAATACCATCACATTGGGTTTAGGATTTAACATACGGGTGGGGTTAGGGGGAAGGTGGTTAACAACATCAAAATAAATTGCAGATAGGTGAAATGTTTTAAGTGTTAAAAAGTTTTTAAAAATCAGAAGATAGTTCACAAAGTAAAATGGCCTTTATACATAAGATGCTTAAACTTACTTAAGAGAAATACAAATTATAAGTATATCATTTTTAACCCATTATTGGCAAAGATTACAAGATTTTTTATAATACTCCATGTTGATGAGAATGGGAAAACAGGCACTCACATACTGTGTATGTATGATATGAATTGTCATTGTTTCCCTCCAGACTTGACCGATTTTCCAGATAAATTTGTCTCAGTTTTATAATTAGGAATAAAAAAAGATTGTTCAGTAAAAGTCCTTAAGAGATATGGCAATGGACAGAAAAAAGAGGGGACATCTGTAATACTTTCAGCATTAAAGTTAATTTTTTTAAAAAGAGATTTGGTAGTGAATAAATAAGAATGACATAATCATTTTTTTGTTTGAAATAATGTTTCTGAAGTTCCTAAGTGCTGGTGTATTTTGTTCTCAGATTATGTCTCTGTTTTATTTTAACTCCTGAACTGCATACATTTTCAAGCTGTGTAAAAATGTTTCTTTCTTAATATCTTGCTCACACATTCAAAATGGGAACCATAATCGCCTCCCCCCCCAATTAGACCTCTTTTCCTCTTGCATTCTGTATCTTGCAAAATGGTTTCTAGAATGTTATCTTTGATTACAAAAATAATTTTTAACCTTCTGTATCCAGGTTTTATTTACCTTGCAGATACCTTGAATCTGGGCTCTGTTTTTCTTTGTTCCTGCTTTCGTTCATGCCTTTGTTAGCTTTAGGTTTAGGCAGAACTCTTCTTCCTGGCCTGATCTTTCTCTCTAGTTCATTCTCTACTTGACCCTCTTAAAAGTAGGTAATTCGGTCATATTCAGTTTTGCTATTCAAAAATTTTCCTTGGGGTTTGTGTTTTAATAAAAGTAATAATACTTGCACATAGTCAGATAGCCCACAAGTCTTATAGTGAGAAATTACAGTTCTCTGCTCTTCTTATCCATTCTGTCATTATATTCTTTTAGCTTTTTCCTACAACTTATTTCCATATTTCTGGATAATAGGCTTATATTCTAATTTCTGGATTTAAGGACTTAACAGTTTTTAGCAATGATATATCTCAGTACATCTTTGGCAGGTACTTAGCATTTTTACATTACCCTCTCCCCTACCCTAAATAGGAATTCAATTTTTGGTTAAATCATTATTTATTGCTGACAGTATTGTGATTATTTAAATATTAATGACAGATGAGCCAAACTAGTGTATGCCTACATTTTCTTTCTCGTTTTTCTTTTTCTCCCCCTGGCATATTATTGTTCAGCTGATCCTAATATTATTCTCTTCCATTATTTCATGCTAGTGCACAGGATGTGCCTTCTGGCTCTTACGCTTTCTCTCTCTCTGTCTCTCTCTCTCCCCCCCCTCTTTCTCTTTCTCTCTTTCTTTCAAGTTTTAAAACTTTATTTCCATATTTTTTAAATTGTTCATTCCAATGATTAAAGTCATTTTAACAACAACAAAAAAAGGCACTCTGATTAAACTGCATTTTACAGACTGTAGGACACCTTGGACCAGCTTGGTTTTTACTCTAGATTTCACTGTCGTCCTACCCAGCTTCTTCCTTCACCAACATGCAAGTTCTTTTCCTTCCCTGCCTGCCAGACAGATGGGAGAGGCAGGTGCAGCCTTCACTGTCAGTAGTTCTTTGATGTGAAAAGGGGCAGGAGTCATTTAAACTGATCCAAGCTCTTTGCATCTTACAAACTTAAACAGCTAAAATAAGAAAAATCAGAAGGCAGTGCTTGTGGAATATACAGTGCATATTGGTGGTTTGTGTATAGTATTGGCAGTTTGTGTCTCATTATGATTTTCCTGCTGGCTTCCGCTGTCGAATGGTTTCATTTGAAGGCAGTGGATTTTTCTCTTGTGTTTCTGTCTTCAATTTCAGCCTATCAAATTTCTCAATCTGAGACATGTTGGGTTTGATAGGCATGGTTGTAGAGGAAGAGTTCTGGAGGGCACAAGTGTCACACAAGTTTCACGGGGCCAAAATCAAGGTACTGGAGGGCTGTGTCCTTTCCAGAGGCTCTAGCGAATGCTCTGCTTTCTTGCCTTTTGCCACTTCTAGAAGCCTCCTGCATTTCCATCTTTAAAGCCAGCGACTCTGCATATCTTTGAACCTTCGCCATAGTAGCATTTCCCTCTGGTTCTCCTTATGCCTTTTCTCTTTTACTTAGCTTTTTAGGGCAAAGTCCTGCTTATCTTTTTGTTGTTGTTAATCCTCACACGAAGATATTTTTTCCCCATTGATTTTTAGAGACAGTGGAAGGGAGTGGGGGAGAGAAAGAGAGAAACATCAATGCATCGACTGGTTGCCTCCCACATGTGCCCTGACCAGGGCCAGGGATTGAGCCTGCAAATGAGGTATGTGCTCTTCATTAGTATCGAACCCGGGACCCTTTAGTCCTCGGGCCAACACGCTCTAACTGCTGAGCCAAACCAGCTAAGGCAGTCCTTCTTATCTTTAAAGTTGGATCCCATTCTCCTGACTTGCCCAGATTTTAGTTTTTTCTCTGCCCTTCCTCAGCACATTCTTCTGTTATAGCTGGTGTCCGTAGGTATTGGTTAGCATGGAACAGTCCTACTTGACACCTTTTTGTTCTGGTGTGATTATTAATAGCATCCTCTTCTACTCTGAATAGAATACCAGTTTGACTAATAATGGTGTGGTCCACCCCTACTAATCTCACCTCCAAAGATCTTGATTGCTTCCACTTACTCTATTTACTCTGATTTCCCTGCTCCCACTATCCTTCAGTTCTATACTAGAGACCTTCAATTTGTTTGCTTTTGCTTTATTTTTCTGTTACTTTCCTTGTGTCCTCATTTTCCTGATCCAGTGCTCTCATTTCATCATAATGTGTCACTTATCTGGTAAAACCCCAACCATCTGCCTGCTTGCTACTTGTACACAAACAGCAGAAAACTGCTTGAGAAAATCCCTATCTGTGTGTCTAGTTCTCACTTTAATTTTAGGACTGCAAATCTCAGATGGGCCCTTTAACACTAGCGACAGCCCTACCCATAATACTTGTATAGTGAACTTGCTTTTCCAGTCTCCAAGGTGACTTTTCCACATCATTTCCTCTCAGACCTCTAATGCCAACCCTTCTCTATCAGCTTGCTTTGTACTGTAATGAAATATTAGTTGGAATCCAGTGGAATTAGAAGTACCCCATCTCTCACTATCACAAGTGCTACCTGTGTTGATTCCCATATACTCTGCCTTCTATCTTGTTGAAATTGAAAGTATACCTGTGACAGTCTAAGCCAGGGGTGGGCAAACTTTTTGACTCGAGGGCCACAATGGGTTCTTAAACTGGACTGGAGGGCTGGAACAAAAGCATGGATGGAGTGTTTGTGTGAACTAATATAAATTCAAAGTAAACATCATTACATAAAAGGGTACGGTCTTTTTTTTCAATAGTTTTATTCATTTCAAATGGGCCGGATCCGGCCCGCGGGCCATAGTTTGCCCACAGCTGGAAGCTCAGCCCCTCCACTAGCATTCTAGATTCTTTTCCCTCTTGCCTACTGCAGTTATTAATCCTCTCTTTGTATCGCATTAGTAGTGTTTCCTTCACTACTAATTGGCATATAAACATGTTTTACTATCACTTAATTTAAAACAGGACATCAGTCCTGGCCGGGTGGTTCAGTTGTTGGAGTGTTGTCCTGTTCATCAAAAGGTTACAGATTCAATTCCTGGTCGAGGTACATACCTAGGTTGCAGGTTAAATTCCCTGGTCATAGTGCATTCGAGAGGCAACCAATCGACGTTTTCTCTCACATTGATGTTTCTCCCTTTCTCTTTGCTTCCTCTATAAAATCAGTAAGAACATATCCTTTGGTGAGGATGGATGGATGGATGGGTGGACGGACGGACAAAAGAATGAATGAATGAATGAATGAATAAATAAATAACAAAACACCAGTTCCCTTGACCCCATGGCTCCTTTATTTATAATTGCATTTCTCTGCTACCCTATACAAAAAACTCCTTGAATGAGCTGTTAATATTTACTTATTTTACTTTCTCTTTCAGTCTCTTCTCACTCATTTGGACATTGTCCAACAGGACATTCTTTTCTACCACTACACAGAAATTAGTGTTAACAAGGTCCTTAATGATATCCATTTTGCTAAATCCATTGTTCTCACCCCTCCCTCTTCAACCTGTCAGCATCATTTGACCCAGTTGACTACTTTTTTAAATACTTTCTTCTCCTCATCCTCCTGATACTTCAGTATCTTAGATTTCTATCTTCCTCACTGAGTCCATTTCCTGTGCTTGTTCTTCCAACTGCTGGAATACTCCTAGGCTTTTTCTCTTCACTATAACTTCTTCAGTTGCTTTCCTCTAGTTCTTGTGGCTTTTTATACCAACATTATGATGCTGAATCCCAAATTAATATCTCTAGTTCTGATTTCTCCCCTGACTTCCAGACTTAAGCAAGTAGCTTCCTGAAATCTTCATTTGGTTGACCAAAGAAATTGCAAACATAATATAAATAAAATTGTATTCCATTTCTGCATTTAATCCTGCTCCTCCCTAAATGTGCCCATTTCAGTAATTGGTACCATCATTTGCTAGTTGCTCAGACCAAAAATGATTCTTGATTGTACAGGTTTCCTCATACCCCATATTCATTTCATTGGCACATCATGTTGGCTTTACCTTTTAGATATATACTGATTTCAACCAACCCACTCTTAGTTATAACCTTAATCCAAATCACCGTTAGCTCCTGCTTGGACTGTTGGATTGTATTTAGTATTGGTTTCACTTTGATTTTTGTTCTCAAATCCACAAAATTTTTAGAGTGATCTTTAATGGCAGCATCTTTAGCAGCATCCTCTGCCTCAGCCCTCCAGTGACTTAGGTTAAGTTCTTATAATTGAGGCTTATATTTATTACACAGACCTGAGATATTCTCCTAGAAAATGCTTTTCCTTAGACTCCTCTAGATAAACTTAACAGTTCACTGAGAGGGCTTACAGGTGTTTTGTATTTTTTTGTCTTAGCAATGTTGGCCTACTTAATTTTTGAAAAATTGGTAACATTTAAAAATTGGAAAATTTTACATTAAATTAGGTTTTTGCTTTGAAAAATTAGGAGATCCTACCACACTAGTCCTGCATTAATTCATGGCCACAATAGGGTAACTAGTGGCTGACTTCCTTTAGATGAGGTGTGTGTTCCCTGGTTTGCTATGGTTTCCACTATTTTCCAAGGTATTTTGTAACCAGCCTGATATACTCAGGAAAGTTACCAGCTGTTTACACTTATAGCCCCTGCCCTACAGTAAGTTATCATTCATTCAACGAATATATTTTGAACAGTACTCTGAGCCAAACACTATTCTTAAGTCCTGGAATAAAGTAGTAAATAAAGCAAAGCCTGATCTCATGAATTAGGCATTCTGTTGGATAAGCAAATCTATAATAATAATCTGTAATAATAAAAGCGTAATATGCAAATCAATCGAACAGCCGAACAGTGGAATGACCATCCAGATGACCACGCTGACACCCACTGGCGTCAGGCCAGCCAAGGTGGGTGCGATGCGATTGGTTGGGGGCCTACCCATCGCCCCATGATCGCCATGCAGAGGGAGGCCCAGGCCACCAGCCGGCGGGGCAATTGATCAATCAGGGGGCTCCACAATCACCCCAAAGAGGGAGGCCCCCCAGGCCACTGACCAGCGCGTGGGCGGAGCCTCCCTCTGGGGGCAATCCATCACAGGGCTCCCGGACTATGAGAGGGCACAGGAGGGTGCAGACCGGGCTGAGGGACCCCATTCCCACACCCTGAGTGCATGAATTTTGTGCACCAGGCCTCTAGTACATATATAATGTCAAGTGGTGATTAATTTTAGGAAAAGCCAAGCAGGAGAAGGGGGATAGAAAGTGGTAGAGGGTACTGTTTTAGGGAGAATGCACAGGGGAAACCTCTGTATGAGGGATTGACATTGGAACAGTGGGGGTGGAGCTTTGTAAATCTTTTGAAGAAAATAACTTTGAGGGGGGGCTCAGTGAGTACAAAGGTCCTGAGAAGAGGATGTGTTCAATATGTCTGAAGTACACAAGCAGGCCTGTGTGGCTGCAGTACAGTGGACATGGAGAAGAGTGGTGGGTAGGAAATGAGGTTGGAGAGGGAGACCAGAGCCACATGGTGGAGGGTTTTAGGGGCCATGCTGGGCTTTTGGATTTCCCTATGAGGAAGGAAACTAGGTTTTGAGTAGAAAGTGCTGTAAAATGACTTATTTTTAAAACAATCCCTTTGACTTCTGGTGGCAAATTATAGCAGGGATAAGTATGGGAAGGTGGGGACCTGTCTGCAGACAGTTATAGAAGGTTGAAGTGCAGGTTTTCAGCGGAGTAACTGGATAGATGGAGGTGCTATAGTAATGTGATAAACATTAGGAGAGTTCATTTTTTCATACACATAAACTTTGAGAATCCTATTTGATGTTCAAAGTATTGCATCCTCTGAGTGATATAACACCTCTGAGTTCTTTGAGACCAGGAGCATAATGTATGTTTTTTTTCTGTAAGATAGTAATACCTGACCATGAATTGCATGATCTCTGTTGCTTTTGTTAAGAATTCAGAAATTTTGCTATAGTTCTGGCCCCTGCTGTAAATACCTATTAAGTGCATTATATTAGGCTTTTATATACATTTTTATAAGAATTGTAATGTGACAGAAACACTCCTTAAATAGAGCTTCTGATTTGTTAAATAATCCAGATGATATTAAATTCATAGTCTTCAATGCAAGTCAGCAAGCCACTTAATTTGTTAATGTCTCAGTAGTGTTTTAAATTATTCTGGGGGTAGGAATCCATGTGTGAATAATTTTTCTTTGGAATGGGGCTAAAATAGGAATGCGGTTTTGCTATCCTTTGAGTAAGGCTTAACCTTTGTTATACTAACAGTGAAACAGGCTTTTGAAGTAAGAATCTTATGTAAATCTTACAATCTTAAAATCAACCAGTAATTACTACATATTTACTGTTCACCTGTGAATTTGAGAATACTTTGTAAACGGGAATTGCCTTGTAATACTATCATAAGCATTAGCCTTATTTTGTAAATGAACTTATTAAATGCAAGTATATTTAAATTGCCTAAGGATAAGTAGTTGAAATTAAGGACACAGGGAGCCTTAGAATATGGATTTTTAAGGATGCAAGGATAAGGAAAGCTTGGATGTTTGATAGCAATATTAAGACAAGCAGGCTGATATTCCATTATGTTTTCTTACTAACAAATAGTAATTTTTTTAAGATAAATATAAGGAAAGGTTTTGCTACTACTCAGGGACCTAATTATTCCTTTTTTTGTATAGGAAGACTTTCAGTCAATGACTTACGGATTTAAAATGGCTAACAGTGTGACAGATCTTCGAGTTACAGGTAACACCATCTATAAAGATAATTCACAAGTTTATTGCTTGTATTTTTTTTAACCTCATTGTCTCTCCCTCTAGGCATGCTAAAAGATGTGGAGGATGATATGCAAAGAAGAGTAAAGGTATATATATATATATATTTTTTTTTTTTCTCTTTGGTGTAGGATTTTTTTCTTTTTCTAAATGTCAGGTTAACTTTAAGTACAAATAACTGATGTAGATAGGACCATCAACTTCCTTTGTATATGCTGTGCCTTTTGGTAATGAGTTTGAAGGCTATTACAGAAGCTTCTGATAAATTAATGTCACTTTCAAGTATTGAAAAATAAACCCTCTCAATTTTTCAATTTTGGGCTAATTTTTTAGAATTTTTGTATGCTATTTTAAGAGTAGTACATATTGTAGAATTGGAAACTCCTCCAACATAAGGACTGTCTTCATCTTTGTACCTTTAATAGCTAGGAGAGTATCTACAACACAGAGGAAAAGCTAAGTAAATGATGGTATCCCAAATCTGGTAAATATCTTCTATGAATGGCATACTTCGGCCAAATGACCCTGATGTCATGGGTCTATAGAGATTAAACAAGGGAAAGGTTAATATTTCTACTATTTTTTTTACACTTGTATAACACAGCATAGTTATCAAAGCAGTTTTACATTGTTTTATTTGATATTCACAATTATTTATTGAATTAGACAATAAACTGCACACAGTGCCCCACATTTAGAAAATACAGTTCAAAGGAGTTTAATAACCTGTCTGAGTCTCACTAGGACATGCTAGAAACCAGCTCTTTTATGAGATCTTCCTAGAATTTTGTCAAAACAGTTAACCATATATTACTCATGTATTAATAAGATGGCTTGCATTTAGTGCAGAACAGATCGGTATTCACTATGTGGCTTTATTTTTATGATGTGATTTTATAAAGCTTACTTTTTTCCCAGCAGGGTTAGTTTTGAAAGCATCTAGAATTTCAAAGAATAGATTTTTTAAAAGAAAGAAGTACCATGTGCTTTTACTTATATTGTTTTACTGTTTTGCTTTTGCTGCTTTTAATACCTTACTCTTTTGTATGATCTTTGTAAAACTAACTTTTTAAATATAGTATTAATAGGAGGAAATAAATACTAAAAACAGCTTCTTTTCCCTCTCAAATATTTTTTTAAAAAATAAATTCTTACAATAAACTAATTTAGTGCTTTACCTTGTATACTTATAATTTAATGCTTCTATAGGCCTGTGTTTGTTTTAATTCACCTTTCTTAAAATTTTAGAGTACTCGAAGTCGACAAGGAGAAGAAAGAGATCCAGAAGTTGAACTAGAAGTAATTGAACTTATTTTCTGGTAGATAATATCAGAGAAGTCAACCTCTTAGTATTAGAGTTTTATGAACTGTGTTATAATTTGTGGAAACCCTTTTTAAGGTATTTCTTTACAAATTAGACATTGCAAGAGATTTTATTTCCCTTGTGTTTATTTTGATAGAATGATAATACAGTTCTTTCAAATACATGATTTCAAAGCTGAATCTTCAGTATTCCTATGAGGTAGGAAGAAAAAATGACTTTACAGATGACACATCAAAACCTGGCAAAACCCAAGAACTTGCACAGAATCAAAAGTTGCCAAACCTTTGTTAAGGTCCTAAATTTTCTGACTCTGCTTAGTTTTTTCACAGTCCTTTTTAATTTATGATTAAATCAGTTTTGAGATGATAGTGTAACTTTTGTCTTAGGGAAAAATCAGTCCTGTTGATACAGAAGCTTTCTATTTCAATAGAGTAAGCTTTGCTATGTTTCCTGCAGCTCCGACTTTCAGGCATTTAAAGACTGAGTGAACGTTTTTGTAATGTAGTAAGTTATTAACACTGAGATTTAGGACTTAAAATATCATATTTTAAAATGAAATTCTTTTAACAGACTTTGCATCTTTTAACTTCTTGTTCTTTCTTATATATATATTTTTTAGCACCAACAGTGTTTAGCAGTATTCAGCAGGATGAAATTTACTCGAGTGTTACTGACTGTGCTTATAGCCTTTACTAAGAAAGAGGTAAGGGGATTTACTATCATCTGTCTATTTACTGGTATGTGGTTTTTGTGTTTGTTTTTTTTGCTTTGTTTTGATAGAATGCTTTATTGAAGTAGTTCTGAGACTATTCCATTGATATGCCCCTATTGCACGTGTACAGCACTGAACATTCAGTATATTTACACCAGACTAGCCCTGATGATTTTCTCAAAAAGTCACATGAATTTTACATTTTGCTCCATAACATATGCATATCTATTATTGATATAAAAATAGTCATATTTTGTGAGTTGAAAGGAGAAAGTAAAAATGAGAATTTTAGGATGTCCTCTTTCATTCAGGAAATAGCTGTTAGATTTGTGTAGACCCCAAAGTAAGCCCTAGATGGTGATTTTGTGTGTGTGTGTGTGTGTGTGTATCTCAATTACAGGCAAGTTAGTGAATAGTTAATAAGTGGTGAGTAAAGGGCCAACCTTTACCAGTGTCCTAACTTTTGCAATGCTATTTTTTTCTGTGTGTGTTTTTTTATTTCACCTTAATGAATGACAGAGTAGAAACATTGTAATTTTCCAGTTGGCTGCATCTCTCTTTTTTATTTTTTAATTATTTATTTTTTTAAAATATATTTTATTGATTTTTCACAGAGAGGAAGGGAGAGAGATAGAAAGTTAGAAACATCGATGAGAGAGAAACATCGATCAGCTGCCTCCTGCACATCTCCCACTGGGGATGTGCCTGCAACCCAGGTACATGCCCTTGACCGGAATCGAACCTGGGACCTTTCAGTCCGCAGGCCGACGCTCTATCCACTGAGCCAAACCGGTTTTGGCTGCATCTCTCTTTTTTAAACGAAATATTAATAGAATAAACCAGAAATGTTTTCTATTGTTTTTTAATGGCTCCTACAAAATTATAAAAAAAAAATAATAATTTCTATCCTGACAGGATCTGGACATTCTGTATTAAGTGAATAGTTCATGAAAACCAATGTCATCACAACAAGCACTTGATTTCATTATTGTTTATAGGATTTTCCTATCCAATGTATATCTTTCAGTGAAAGAATATGTAAGAATGTTTTTGGTGATTTATTTGCTAGACCAGTGCTGTTGCAGAAGCTCAAAAATTGATGGTTCAAGCAGCAGATCTTCTTTCTGCCATTCATAATTCATTGCATCATGGCATCCAGGCCCAGAATGATACTACAAAAGGAGGTAACTATCTGTTTTTGCTCCTACTCTTTTTCATTCTTTCCCATTCAGATTGCTATGGGTAGTATGGACATTGGCTAAAATTTTATTTAATTAAATCTCTCTGGGCCTTAGAATGTTTTTGCTCCATAGACTTACAAAGTGTGCTCCCTTCTTTTAAATTTTTTTCTAGAAAAAAAACAGTACTATATCTTACTGTTTGTGCTCTGAGTATTTACCCTGTCTGGTGACCATGCTGTGATGTCAGCAGTACATTCTTCTTAGTCACCTCTCCGCTTCACTTCTTTAAGAGATCATCACCTCCATTACAAAGTCTTCCCTGACTCAACCAGGCATATTCAATAAAGAGGAATAAACAGGGAAAGGAGAAAATAGCAACAAAATTTTAGAAGCTGGGAAACAGAGGACATTGATCTAGCTGACCCCAAATAACTGAATTCTTAGCCACTGATAAGCAAAGTCAAGAACAGACCAGTTTGTACTGTGGATTCACTCAAGAGCCTCATTTTTATATACCAGGTACCTCAGAAAATGAGGATGATAATTATGCGAATGACATGTGAACTAGTTTAAAAGCTATTTAGAAACAGAGGTTTCCTCCCTGTTCTCCTGCATACTGTATTGCATGCTGTAAGAGCTGCTGCCTGAGGATCAGGCTTCCAGTTTAGCAGGCATCTAGGGGCTGGATCAGATCTTCCTGAGACTGGGAAAACCAGCAGGCACCTTTCCCAACTTCTCACTTCAACTTGTTGCAGTAATAAAACCCGGTTACCAGTATCTCCCAGGAAGGAGCTTGCACTCACTGGTGCTCAAGCCTTTGCAGCTGTCAGTCATTGGATAAGCCCCGATCACCTGGCCCGACTAACCAACTGCACTTGCATTCAGGAGCCCCACTGGCCTATAAAACAAAGAAACAGTTGTTAGCAGGTGTGGGAGCACCCTTCCTCCATGGGTATACACACAGAAGAATTGAGCAAAAATGCCCATCTCCCAGTTTCTGCCTGGAAAGGGGCTTAACTATATACTTCCCCAGCTGCTACCTGAGGATTTAGCTTCTAATTAGCCTACATGTAGGTGCTGACTTTGGGACACTCATGGGTGTTGGCACAATCTCAGCTATTTCTAAGACCTGAAGAGGAGGTATGGACAATCACAGAAGTTTGAGAGGGAGCTTGGGCTGGGCTGAGAACAGAAAAGTATAAAACTGTTCAAAGTAAATATACACAGCCATCCCTCTGTATCAGCAAGGGATTGGTTCCAGGATCCTCTACGGATGCACATATAAAATAGCGTAGAACAATGCATACAGTCAACCTGCATCTGCAGACTCCCAGGTGTGGATTGAGTACTGTTTTTGATCTGTGGTTGGTTGAATCCATGGATGTAAAACCTGTAGATACCAAGGGCCAACTAGTTTCGTTCAGAATACTCTAATGTTGTAATGGTGGTGGGTAAATCACTTAAAATTTTTGTCTGAAGGTTAAAAGATAAAAAGTATTTAAAATACTTTGTTAATGGATGTACAATATAAAAGATGCAAATTGTGCCCTCGCTGGTTTTGCTCAGGGGATACAGTGTTAGCCTCTGGACTGAAGGGTCCCCGGTTCAATTCTTGTCAAAGGCACATGCCTGGTTTGTGGGCTCAATTCCCAGCAGGGGGCGTGCAGGAGGCAGCTGATCTTTTATCATTGATGTTTCTCTCTCTCTCTCTCCCTCCCTCTTCCTTCCTCTCTGAAATCAATAAAATATTTTTTTAAAGGGGGGGATGCAAATTGTGACATCAGATATGAAATGTGGCAGAGGTAGCTTTTGTGTGTTTGAAGTTATCAATTTAGACTATTACAAATGTATTTTATGCAAACCTCATGGTAACCACAAAGCAAAAACCTATAGATATACAGGAAAAAAAGAACAGAATCAAAGCATACGCACTACAGAAAATTATCAAATAATGAAGAGAGCAAGAGAAGGAAAAAGAGAATAAAGGAATTACAAAAAATTACAAAACCAGGAAACAATTGACAAAATGACAATGGCATTTCCATACCTATTGACAGTTACTTTAAATGTAAGCTAAATTCTCCAGCCAATAGACATATAGGAGTGTAGCTAAAGGTTTATCAATTTTGTTTATCTTTCTGGTAAACCAGTTCTTGGTTTTGTTAATATTTTCTGTTGCTTTTTGGTCTCTTGTATTTATTTCCATTCTAATCATTATATTTCCTTCCTTCTAACTTTGGGCTTAATTTGTTTTCTAGTTCCTTGGGGTATAAAGTTAGATTGTTTATTTGAAGTCTTTCTAATTTTTTAATATCTGCATTTATTGCTATAAACTTCCCGGTCACAACTACTTTTGCAGCACATCGGTTTTGGTATGTTGTGTATCAGTTTTCATTTGGTTTGATACATTTTTAATTTCCTTTTGATTTCTTCTATTAGTTCAGAACTGTGTTGTTGTTTAGTTTCCACATATTTGTAGATTTTCCATTTCTGATTTCATACTACTGTGGTCAGAAAAAGGGACTATATTAACCCTATTTTATCCCATTCTTGGCTTGAAGGTAGAAGCTCCTCTCTGTCACCACTACCAACATCATGTAGATAGGAAATACAGTTTTAGGTTATTAAATATGCTTATCTATTTTAAAATATGTGTGTATAGATATGTTAATTGTCAAAGGCACATGCCTAAATATAAAATAGGCACATGTCTAAATATAAAATCTAGACAATGTTGTGATTAGAATTTGTTTGGAGATGTTTTTAAAACTGGCCATTTTTACTTTTCGTAGTATTTGAGATTTAAAATTCTGAGAAACATTGAAATTTTTTTTTTTCTTTTTAGATCATCCAATTATGATGGGCTTTGAGCCTCTGGTTAACCAGAGGCTACTTCCACCTACCTTCCCTCGATATGCAAAAATAATTAAAAAGGAAGAAATGGTCAACTATTTTGCAAGATTAATAGATAGAATAAAAACTGTCTGTGAGGTGGTCAATTTAACAAATTTACATTGTATCCTGGTAAGTACAAATCTCTATTCTGGAATATAACTATTCATTTTAGAAATTAAGGAACTAAAGTCTAGAGAAGTTAGGTAATTCATCCAAGTTTTAGAAATGGGAGTTTGAACCCTGGATTCTGTCTTCAAAAGCTTTTAAGTGTGCATGTGCACCAATATTTCTTCATATAAAAAATTGTATCATGGTGTTTGGTAAACTTCATTAATTATTAATCTTTATATTGTGAATATCTGTCTTTTCATGTGAACAAATACATATATTTCTATATTAATGGCTACATGGCATTCCACAGTAAGCATATATCAGGTGTTTCGTTTTGTTTTCAATCCGTTCATATTGAATTGCATTTAAGTCTTTTTCATTGTTTTACTATTATAAACAATATTGTGGCAGATATCTTTATAGGTAAATCGTTGTATCAGGTGCTTTCTTCCCCTTTAAGATAAATTCCTAAACAGTGAGGTTGCTGGGTAAAAGAGTATGTACATTTTTAAGTTAACAGTTTTTGGATTAATCTTTTTTATGGATTTAAATACAGAAAAATATACTTTTATTTTGGGAATATTAAAACATTCAGAGGTGGAATTTTGTTAATGGTAAGGTTGTAGTGATATTTATGTTTCGTAGGTAAGTAGAAAATATGCAAAATAATATTCTTGATATTTAGACATAACTACACTAATTTCTTTTTTTTGTTTGTTTGTTTTTTTTTTTTTAATTAAATCTTTATTGTTCAGATTATTACATTTGTTCCTCTTTTTTCCCCCCCATAACTCCCCTCCTCCCAGTTCCCGCCCCACCCTCCGCCCTCACTCCCCACCCACTGTCCTCATCCATAGGTGCACGATTTTTGTCCAGTCTCTTCCCGCATCTCCCACACCCCTTTTCCCCCCAAGAATAGTCAGTCCATTCCCTTTCTATGTCCCTGATTCTATTATAATCAACAGTTCATTCTGTTCATCGGATTATTTATTCACTTGATTCTTAGATTCACTTGTTGATAGATGCATATTTGTTGTTCATAATTTGTATCTTTACCTTTTTCTTCCTCTTCCTCTTCTTAAAGGATACCTTTCAGCATTTCATATAATCCTGGTTTGGTGGTGATGAATTCCTTTAGCTTTTCCTTATCTGTGAAGCTCTTTATCTGACCTTCAATTCTGAATGATAGCTTTGCTGGATAAAGTAATCTTGGTTGTAGGTTCTTGGTGTTCATCACTTTGAATATTTCTTGCCACTCCCTTCTGGCCTGCAAAGTTTCTGTTGAGAAATCAGCTGACAGTCGTATGGGTATTCCCTTGTAGGTAACTGAGTTTCTTTCTCTTGCTGTTTTTAAGATTCTCTCTTTATCTTTTGCTCTTGGCATTTTAATTATGATGTGTCTTGGTGTGGTCCTCTTTGGATTCCTTTTGTTTGGGGTTCTCCGCGCTTCTTGGACCTGTAAGTCCTTTTCTTTCACCAGGTGAGGGAAGTTTTCTGTCATTATTTCTTCAAATAGGTTTTCAATATCTTGCTCTCTCTCATCTTCTGGCACCCCTATAATTCTGATGTTGGTACGCTTGAAGCTGTCCCAGAGGCTCCTTACACTATCCTCGCATTTTTGGATTCTTTTTTCATTTTGCTTTTCCGGTTGGGTGTTTTTTGCTTCCTCGCATTTCAAATCATTGACTTGATTCTTGCGCTCCTCTGTTCTGCTGTCGGGAGTCTGTATAATATTCTTTATTTCAGTCAGTCTATGCTTAATTTCTAGTTGGTTCCCCAATATAACATCGAGGGTCTCATTAGTTTTCTTGTAGATCTCATTAAGTTTATCGGCGGCTTCTAAACAGTTCTTGAGAGACCTTAAAAGTGTGGTTCTGAACTCTATATCTTCCATTGACAATTTTGTCCTGTTTCTTTGTCTCCGCATTTTGTTATGCTTCCTTGGTGCACCCCCTAGTGGTCTTTGTTCGTGGTCTTATAGTTAAATTTTGATTGTTGTAGCTAATTCCAGGGAGGGTTTGACCTCCAGGCCAAGTGGCTATGAGAATCAGCTGTGTCAGCAGTGAGAGAACTTCTGTCCTCTAGGGAGGTGCTAATCTGGCGTTTGCCTGAGGCTATCGGGCAAATGCGTCTGTGCAGGGCTTGGGCGGGGCGGGTCGCACAGGATCAACAGGGTGGGCTGGAGAGAGCAGTTATGGCCGCTCTCAGTCCTGTCCCCAGGGGCTCTGCCTCTCTGAGTCCCAGCAATGGCTGCAAAGCTCGGAGAGAAAGCTGCACTCGCTCTGACCAAAGCCAGGCAGACCCGCTTCTCCCGTTTGAGTCTGGGTCCCTAAAGACTCGCCCGGATCTGTAGCTCAGAGTCTGCGACTCCCTCCCGATTGAAAACGCCAACCGCGCCCTCCGCCGCCAGCCCGCTCCGCGCACTCCGCACCTCAGAATTTGACTTCAGCACTGCGCCTCCTCTGAGTGTCCGTATGCGTTTCTCTTTCCTCCTAGGTGTAGGACTTCCACTCAGCCAGCGTTCCAGTGGTTCTGGGTGATGTCCCTCCGTCTTTTAGTTTCACTTTTGAAGTAGTTGTTCAAAGCAGCAAACTCCGGCGTTAACCTATGTCGCCATCTTGGTTCTCTCCCTCATTCTCATTCCCCACTAATTTCTTTTGTGTGGCTACGCATACATGTGCATTTGTCCCCTCCATGCTGAGACACATGATTCCTAGCTCCATGTCATACCTCTGTGAGTCTTCCTTATTGGTTCCAGGCCTCTTCTGTACCTGTGTTTCCTGAGAGGACAAATGAACCAGCTTACATTCCTAGAATTAAGCAGCAATTGTGGGACATAGTTGATAGTCAGTGAAGATTTGTGCTTTTGTTTATGTTCTGTCTTAAAATAATTTTATTTTCCCTTCCACTAATTCTTTGTCATTAAAGCCCAGCGTAAGTCTTCATTCCTTAGTGAAACTTTCACTGATTATGTCTTTATTACTCCCCTTTGTATTTGTTTACTTTATAATAGTCTGTCCTTAAGAATCATGAATCTTAAAGATAGAAAAGATTACAGGAATAAGCCAATTCATTTTGTAATTCATTGTAACTTCATTAGATTGGTTAGTGACTTATCTGGATAATAAATAGAGATTTTTTGGATACTCTTCTGTATCCACTTTTCTGATCCTTAATTGTTACATAGGTACTTATTTGTGTTCACCAGATTAATTGTAGGGTTTTAGAAAAAGATCAATGTGAATTGGAATAAGAGAGTGTAATGCAAACGTTGGAATTTGTATTCTGGCAGGAGATTATGGATTACCTTGTCAGACGGGTGAATGCATAATGACATACCATAATAGAATGGAGCTGGGGGAACTGCTGGCACTGGACATGAAAAAGCCTAGTCAGAGAAAAGTCTGGATCCCTGGAAGGCTTGGGACAGAAGAATAGTGGTAGTGGGGCATGTGGCAGAGGCCAAGAGTAAAGTGAGGAAGGATAAGGGACCAAATGGTCCACTGGATCTGCATAAGAAGCTTGTTATTAGGATAAAGTGCCAGATTATAGAGAATGCGGACATATCAGTAAGATAAAGATAAGCAACAAAATGTAAAATTGGGATAGGACATAAACACACACATTTAAAAAGCAATAAACATTAAAAATACTCAAACTTAATAATAATATAAAAAAATTTACAACAATTAGATTGATAAGTAAAATAACATTTTAATGTTGATAAAGGGAAATAGTCATTGTACTGTATTCCAGTGGCTATCTCTCTCCAGTCTTAAAAATGTACATTCTTTAACCCAGCAAAATGCAGAAAAATATGAAGATGATAAATACCTACTATCTTATAACCTACAGATGTTAACATTTCAGTGTTGTTGTTTTAAATATATATTTGTATTTAAATTATGTGATTTCAGAGAGGAAGGGAGAGGGAGAGAGAGCAAGAAACATCAGTAATGAGAGAGAACCATTAATTGGCTGCTTTCTGCCCACCCCACATTAGGGATCAAGCCTAAAACCCAGGCATGTGCCCTGACCGGGAATTGAACTGTGACATCCTGGTTCATAGGTTGATGCTCAAGCACTGAGCCACGCCAGCCAGACTTCAGTGTCTTTCTTATCTTTTTTCCTGTCTGTGTATAAACCAATCTATAGTTTTCTGAGCATATCTTTTGGTCTTCCGCTAGCGTCAGGAACAGTCATTTGGTAATACCAATCCAATTGGCCTACTTACTTGGTATTTATTTATGTGAGGTAGGAAGTAAACCTCTGTCATTAGTTAGTAAATTATTACTGTTATTTTTATGGTGTACAAATTTAATATGAGTATCCACACAATACTATTGGTCAGTTTGTTTTAAAAAATTGAGGCTCTAAAATTATCCAAAATGTTATTGGTACAATTAGACAATTTAGAGAACATCTTTAGCTAACTCTGGTAGGATATTATTTCTAGTAAAAATTACACTCTCTCTGCAGATGTTTTTCTGCTTTTATGTAATCCATTATTGACATTACTTTTTCTCTGTTTCTCTCTTAGGATTTTTTCTGTGAGTTTAGTGAACAATCACCTTGTGTTCTTTCAAGATCTCTATTACAAGTAAGTTCCACTTAGTATTGAAAATACTTATTTAAACATCAAATTATGTGATTGATGGAACAAAAGGTAGATACTTCTTTCTATAGGATATTCCACAGTTAATGTTACATTTTTTAATTAGAAGCATTGATTTAGAGTGTTAGATATTCATCAAGATCATACCCATGCCATAAAATATACCTCAATTTTAAAACAAAATGATATAAAATCTGCACTCTATTTTGGAATTAAATGAGTAATCAGTAACAGAAAGATAACTGGAAAATTCTCTAAATATTTGGAATTAGTACATGTCTAAGGAACCCATGGATCAAAAAGGAAATCTTAAATTAGAATGAAAATGAAAATAAAATTAATACTGTAAATTTTTGACCAAACACAAAGGTAAATCAATAGAGAAATGGTAGTCTTTTACAACAGGTGGTGCAAATTGGACAGGCACATGGGGGGGAAAATTGACTCAGAATACATCATAAACCTAAATGTAAAATGTGAAACTATAGGACTTTTAAAAAAAATGATAATGAGGAAGTCTCTGTGACTTTAGAGAAGGCAGAGAGTGCTCAGATGTGACATTAAAAGCATAATCCTTAAATTGATAAATTTAAAACTGTCTAGTAATTCTGTGGAAGACACTTAAGAAAATAAAGAGCCTCTACAGAGTGGGAGAAAATATTTGTAAATACTGCCAGACAGAGGACTTGAATCTAGAACATATAAAGAACTCTGTAAGCATAACAATAAAGAAACAGTCCAGTTTTTAAAATGAACAAAATGTTTGAACACTTCAATATGGTAAAATATTTAACATCATTAATATTACTGAAATGCAAATTAAACTGCAATGAAATACTACTATCCACTTTTCAGAATATCTTTTAAAAAAGAAAAAGAAAGAAAAACAGAATATCAACTGCTTGTAAGGATGTAATGCTTATGGGAATGTGAAGTGCTTCAGATACTTTGGAAAGCAATTGGCACATTCTTATAAAATGTAATATACAAATCCCACTCCTACTTGTTTACCCTAGAGAAGTGGAATGTGATGTTTTGGAAACCTGTATGTGAATATTACACTGTTTGGTTCATGATCACCAAAAACTGGAAACAACCCAGATGTGTTAGGAAAGCAAGTAAGGTACAATATAGTAAATATTAAAGGGCACTAAGGTTGAGGGGAGAAAATTAAATACAAATTATTATTAAATATTTTCTTTTAAATTTAATAATGTACTTTTTAATCTATTGTTTCATCCAATTTTGGAAAGGTTGTATATATTCCAAAGCATTCATTAGAAATAAAGATTATTGACTAGTTTAATAAGTATAGCCACTTAACTATTACACAGTTTATGAAGCCCATTCCTACATATTAGCTCATTTGACATATTTAGACAAGTCAGTTGATTTGAACAATTCGCAATTACTACTTTTGACTTGAAAGACTTTTATTCTCCTGCATCAAATACACCTTAAATCGGGATTAATAAGTAATATCTTGTGGAGACAGTGATTATAAAAATTTTCCACCAACTTTCAATATTTTAATCTCTTTTTACTTTATGGTATTTTAAAAATTATGCTCATGTCACAGTAATGGCAGCTGTAAGTGCAATAGGTCAAGTTTGTGGCAGTATTACTAATATATAACATTTGTTTTAAGACCACTTTCTTGGTGGATAACAAAAAGGTCTTTGGAACTCACCTCATGCAAGACATGGTGAAAGATGCACTTCGGTCTTTTGTCAGTCCTCCAGTGCTTTCCCCAAAGTAAGTATCATAGGAAGTTTTATAACATATGTGTTTTTGTTTTTTTTTTTAAGAAAGAAGGCGATTTTAAAAAATTATATCTATGGATAGATATATAGATAAAGATATATACATTTATTGATTTCAGAGAGGAAAGGAAAGGGAGAAACATCAGTGATGAGAGAGAATCATTCATCAGCTGCCTCCTGCATGCCCCCTTACTGAGGATCAAGCCCACAGCCCAGGCATGTGCCCCTGACCGGAATTGAACCGGGACCTTTCTGTCCATAGGCCGATGCTCTGTCCACTGAGCCAAACCAGCTAGGGCCCTATGTGTTTCTTCTAAGCCCAAATTGCCTGACCAGCTCCTTTTTAACCAAGGCATTAAAACTGTTGGAATTAAATATCTATATAAAAAAAAAAAAATTCGATCATGTTAAAATTGATTTAAGATACATGTTGTTTAGATTTAAACTGAGGTTTTTATGAAGTTGACATTAGGTCCAGTAAGAGAAGAAAAACTTCCAAGGAGTTATCAGAAATTCAGTAAATTGCATTTGACCCTTACTGAGTCTAAAGCACTGTTAGGTGCTTTGGGAAATAATTACCAAAAAAAAACAAGGTCTATTTTCAGTGAGCTGAGTCTAGATAGAAATAGAAAATGCAGATAATTGATTCTTAATTATGTTCTGACAGAGTCACTGCCCCAAAAAACATGCTGCTATAAGAAGCTGGAAAGTATTTCAGGCAGAAGGAATCATCATTTGAGTTGGTATTTTGGAAAATAAGGAGAACTTTCCATGGCTGAAGGAAGAAAGGAGTCTATTTTATTTTTTGTTATTACTCACCTGAGGATATTTTTCCATTGATTTTTAGAAAGAGTGGAAGGAAGGGGGAGAGACAGAAATATCGATGTGAGAGAGAGAGAGAGCGAGAGAGAGAGAGAGAGAGAGAGAGATCAATTAATTGCCTCCCACATGGCCCCTGACCAAGGCTGGGCATCAAGCCTGCAAACCATGTACATGCTCTTGACCAGAATTGAAATCGGGACCCTTCAGTCTGTGGGCCAAACTATCCACTGAGCCAAACCTGCTAGGGCAGGAGCCTATTTCTTAACAAAGAAATCAGTATGTATGAAGACTGGTTGTATGAGATTCGTGCACCAGTGGGGTCACTTGGCCTGGCCTGTGCCCTTTTGCAATTCGGGACCCCTCTGGGAATGTCAGAGAGCCAGTTTCGGCCTGATCCCCACAGGCCAGGCTGAGGGACCCCACTGGTGCACAAATCTGTGCACTAGGCCTCTAGTATGCATATAAGATCTTTGGTTAATCTTTTCCCGCCCTCCCCCCCTTTCCTCTGATATTCATCAGTCTGTTTCATGTTTCCATGCCTTTCTGCTCCTGCATTGAGCGTTTGCCTCCTGGTGGTCAGTGCGTGTCATAGCTACCGGACGGTTAGATGGTTGCTTAGGCTTTTATATATATGTAGATAACAGTTAGTGGTTCAGCAACCAATTTCTTGAATAAATGATGCCACATCTCACTTAGAACTTTCTAGTAGCTTTCTTTCTTAGCTTGGATTCCCCAGAAGCAGACCCTGAGACAAAGATTCATGTAAATGTAATTGTAGTGTTCCCAGGAAAACCCAGTAGATTTTTGGGCAAGTGGGACATGAAAAGAAAGAAAGCCTACACACAAACGTGTGCTCCATAGAGAGTAATTCCTCCGGTTCAGTCCTGTCGGGGAGTTCTGGAGACAGTGTTGGTGACCCCTCAGAGTTGTCCTACTCAGGCAAGGGAACTTGAGAATTTACCCAGACACCTCTCATTTAAGGACTGCTTCTTAACTGGGAGGAAATAAATTCCTAAGCATCCTTGGTGCTTGGTTAATATTCATCACTTCATTCACAGTAAAAGCCACCGTCTATAACTGAGCCTTCGAGGCCCCATATGCTCTGATCTAGACCCCTGATAATGCCTCCCTGACCTCATCTCTTACTTCCCTCCCTGCACCTCCATTCCTTCAGCCACACTGGTTTCCTTACTCCTCCTGGAACATACACGTTCTCTCATGGTCTTTACACAGGGATGGGAGTGGAGAACATTTTCCTCAAAAATTCCCAAGGCTGGCCTGGCCCCCTCACTACCTTGAGGTCCATTCAGTATCACTTCAGTGAGGGCTACCCTGGTCCGTCTATTTAAAAAGTCAGCTGCCCAGCCGGTGTGGCACAGTAGTTGAATATCGATTCATGAACCAGGAGATCACGGTTCAATTCCTGGTTATGGCACATGCTTGGGTTGTGGGCTCGATCCCCAGTGAGAGGCATGCAGGAGGCAACCGATTGATGATTCTCTTTTTCTATCTCTCCCTCCCACTCCCTTTCTCTCAGTGAAATCAATAAAAACATACATTTTTTAAAAAGTGTCATCCTTCTCTTCTTTGCCCCTCAAGGCCTAATACTCCGTTTCTTTCTCTCATTTTATGTGCCATCTTGAGCTAAGGAGAAAGGGAGGTAGAGCTTTGGGACTTCACAGAGGAGGAAGGCAATTCACATGGAGATGGAAAAGCAAATGTTTGATAGGTGTTTTGCTGGGCCATCTTTAACAACAGGACACGGAAAGAGCTTTGATTAAACAGACCTTGCCAGGTTCCTCCCTGTCTGCCACATCTAGTTCCTATTAAACTATAGTTATCTCTGATGGTAGTTCCCAAATAGTTTGAGTTTCATGACATGGATATTATCTTACAGGTGCTGCCTATATAATAATCACCAGGCTAAGGATTGTATTGATTCCTTTGTTACTCACTGTGTTCGGGTAAGAACTACAGTTTGGAACGTTGTGATGGATACTTTAAAAATTGTGGGGTATAATTCCTTTAGTAGCATTAATTTGTGCTATTTTTCCATCTAATATTTCTTATTCACATTCACTACATAGAAAGTTTGTATCTCTTCTTATGCTTGAGTTGATAGCATCATAACCTATTGTGTTCCTGGCAGGTTATCAGGTACAGAGGCACTTTTGATGCCCTCTTACTACTACCCTCAGGAACCACAGAAACGGGTTATTACCCCCATCTGGGAAAACAGCAGTCCACATTGTTTTTTGGTGTGTTTTTTAAATAGACACAAAATCTTTACTTATTTTTGACCTTATAAACTAGGCATATTTGTAACATCCCCAGGCACATATCCTCATACTATCTTAATGAACAGGATTATAGTAAAATTATTAATTTAGATGAGATCAGAAACTTCTTTCAAATCTCAAGGAATTAGGAAAACTTACAACTCTTGTGGTGGATTAAGTTTATTATAAGCCATTCTTATTTAATTACAATCTCTTTTTAGAGAGCTCTTTTTAGTAATTCCAATTACTAAACCACACACACACATGCACATATACATACATGAAGACAGCATGGTATGGTCAAAAGAGACCAGATTTCATTTTTATCACTAATATTTTGTCATCATCAGGGAGGTCACTTTACTTTTGTATAAATTTCCCGATTTTTAAAATGTGCAGTGTTAATTCTGCCTCTATACCTCTTAAGAGGATAGACTAGTTAGTGATCAAATGAGATAATCTGTCAAAGTATACCATATTAAAATAATATTATACTTGAATCTTATGATTCATACTTCTTAAATCAGAGCATCCTACTGTTCATGTCTGTTGCCCAATTAGTGAAATGTTACAGTATTTTATATGAGAACTAGAGGCCCAGTGCATGAATTCATGCACAGGTGGGGTCCGGCTGGCCCAGGCCAATCAGGCTGGGCTGGCTGGGAGAAGGGGACATGGGAGGTTGGCTGCTGGCCGGCCCCACCCCCAATCGGGGAGGGGGAGCCAGCCAGGGTGAGGGGTCACGGGCCATTGGCCAGCTGGCCCTACCCCCCAGTTGAACTCCTGGTCGAGAGGACAATTTGCATATTAGGCTTTTATTATATAGGACTAGAGGCCCGGTGCATGACATTCATGCACTGTGGGGGGGGGGTCTCTCAGCCCGGCCTGTGCCCTCTTCAGAGTGGGCCTAAGCCAGCAGACGGACATCCCCCCGAGGGATCCTTAGCACTGCCGCAGAAGCGAGAGAGGCTCCCACTGCCACTGCTGCGCTCGCTAGCCATGAGCCTGGCTTCTGGCTGAGTGGCGCTCCCCCTATGGGAGCACAATGACCACCAGGGGGCAGCTCCTGCGTTGAGCGTCTGCAGTGCGCATCATAGTGACCGGTTGTTCCGTGGTTTGGTCGATTTGCATATTAGCTTTTTATTATATAGGCTACTGTATAGATTAGGAACAGAACAACTTAGAGTTTATAGTTATTAGCCATTACCAAGTATTATAATTATTAGGCATTCTGGTATATTTAAAGCAGCACAGATGTGTCAGCCTTGAACAGTGCCTTTTGCCTTGAAATAAGCACAAAAGAAACCCCTCTTTAAATTGTGGGATGATATCTGAAGATTAAAGGAAGACATTTTTGTCATATGCAAACAAGTTTCATAAATAGCCACTTTCTTCTAGCTATTGATAAATCCTGGTGTTGAGTTCCTCAAAAACACCTGTGTAAAAATACACATAGGCATGATTCTTATATGCACAGTATTTTTTTCTCCTTAAACCGGATTTTGGAAACTTGGAATGTTAATTTTCTATATTATCAGGAAATTTCATATTGACGGTTAACAAATTTTAATGTGTTGCAGCCTTTCTGTAGTCTTATTCAGATCCATGGGCATAATAGGGCTCGACAGAGAGACAAGCTTGGTCATATTCTTGAGGAATTTGCTACCTTGCAGGATGAGGTAAGAGCCAACAAGTAACCCTTCCTTCTAAAATTCAGCAATTCATATAACTTGAACAAACTTTTAAAACAATTCTTTGGAACAGTATTTTGACTATTTAATTTTTCACTATGGTGAATTCTCTTTTCACTTACAATGTAACAGTTTCATATACCAAAGTAAGAGTTTGCAGAAAGTAACACAACAAGCCCAGGCCACAGTGACTCAGTGGTTGAGCATCCATTTATGCAGGAGGTCATGGTTCAATTCCTGGTCAGGGCACATGCCTGGGTTGCAGGTTTGATCCCCAATAGGGGATGTGCAGGAGGCAGCCAATCAGTGATTCTCTCTCATCAGTGATGTTTCTGTCTCTTTCTCTTCCTCTCTGAAATCAAAAAGATATTTATATGTTTTTTAAAAGAAACAGAACAATAATTAAAGCTGAATTATTTGGTAATCAGGATAAGCTATAAAATATATGTATAACTATAATTTTATAGCAAGTTCACATTAACATAAAAATGTATTACATATTAACCTTAGAGTAAATTTGTGAGCAGCAGCAATATTAATTGAAAATATAACTAAAGACCTGAAATCAATTACTTTTATTTTTGGCCTATTGGATGTCTTTTTAGCTTAAAGGACTATTTAGCTAAATGTTATCCATTGTGAAATGAAAAGTTTGAATATAAACTTAACCAAAACTACTTTTATAAGTATGAGTTCTTTTAGTGGCAAGATTTTCATTTTCTGCTCATGCTGTTTTTAGCTGTTTATTTTAAATTCTCTCTTTACTTAAAAAGAAAGTATTACGATATTTTATTCTGATAGGCAGAGAAGGTTGATGCGGCTCTTCACACCATGCTGTTGAAACAGGAACCCCAAAGGCAACATTTGGCCTGTTTAGGTACCTGGGTCCTTTACCATAACCTCAGAATTATGATACAGTATCTTCTCAGTGGCTTTGAATTGGAGCTCTACAGCATGCACGAGTACTACTACATATATTGGTAAGTGGGTGGGATAGGAAAGATCTGAGAGAGCATCTGTAGAATATAATTTTAGGGTACTTTTTTCATTTGTGTATTTTAATTTTAGCTGTGGGACAATTGGAAGAGCGCTTATCTATTTCTAAGGGAAAAAAATAATACACATTTTGGCCTAATTTCAGTGATGCTGGTTGCTACTGGCTATGTATTATACTTATTGGAATTAAAGTTCAAAATTTGAACCAGATCATTCTTCTGAGAAGAAATCAAGGCTGAGGTTATCATTTGCAAACTGCATCCCTGAGGACTTGTTTCAGGTGGTTTAAAGAAGCTGATGAGAGATGATCCTCAACAGAGTAGTTCTCTGCTTTCACTTAGAGATAACAAAAGCTAGTAAGAGAATGCTTGAGAATATTTTAGGCATGGAAAAACTGTCATAGAATAAAATGAATTTCAGCCAGGGACAAAGTCACTCCTTGTTTATCCCAGCTTGGCTTTTGGTCTGTGCCCATGCCTGGTTCATGTTCTGGACACATGGGGGGCAGGAAAAAGAGAGAAAATTGTGAGCTAATGAATTGAGTCATCTTAAATCTTTTTCTTAGTCTGGCAAATTGTGTGGTAATTTTTAAATAATAATAATCTATTACTGCTCATCACAAACAACCAAGTTTAGTATATTAAATCTTAATATAGTTCATCTTTTTAACTCATTCAAGATTATTTTATTTATAATTAAGATACTGTATATTCCTTGGAGTAACTCTATGAAGGAATGAAAGTAATTCTCTTCCATGCAGTTGACATAGGTTTTTTATCATGGCGCTAAGGGTTCTTTAATAGAAAGCTCTTGACTATGAAAATTAAATTTGAGCATCAACTATAGTGATATGAGAAAAATATTTAGTATATTCTCCAACATTTCAATAGATAACTCTTACCAAAAGGTCTTGGTATAGATACTTGGGTTACATTTTGTTAACTCATAGTAGACAAGACAGTTTATAGGAGAAAATGCTCAAGTTCTTTGTGGTTTGAGGTAGCTAATTAGAAGCTTTTGTGCTCTTGGCTTGGACTTACTTGCTTTCTTTTGTAATTAACGGGGGGGAAAAATTTAATAGGTTGAGGTGAACGTGTCCTGATACAGTAAAACCAATGTAATGTGCATTAATTTGATTTACATATACACATCATTATCAAGAAATCTTTTGTAAAGTTGTAAAACGCATGTTGTAGGGAATTAAAGAAATTTTCCAGTATTGTGTGGCAACATAGATGGCTACAAGAAACGGAAAGTTAATTACTTGTAATGCTGATTTCTAGTCTAATTGATCTGACCTAAGATCTATCAATTATCTAATTGGATAACCTATTTTTAAAAGACTTTTTTAGCATTATGAAAAATATCTCTTTATCAGTATTAATACATGTGTTGATAAAGCTATCTCATTTAGACACCCACTGTTAACTAACATTTTTATTCTATAAGGTATCTGTCTGAATTCCTTTATGCATGGTTGATGTCGACATTAAGTCGTGCTGATGGCTCTCAAATGGCAGAGGAACGGATAATGGAAGAACAGCAGAAGGGCCGTAGCAGTAAAAAGACAAAGAAAAAGAAGAAAGGTGCTGTGGATTATTTCTAAACTTAAGAAATAAGTAATATTGGAGACACTTCTGTCCCTTGTAATGGGTGACTTAGTCATAATATTTTAATTCTCATCTTCTCTTTAGAAGTATAAGAAAAAGAGTCCCAAACTTAATGATACAAGGCTTTTTGGTTCCTTTCTTTGCAATTCCATGTGTCAGAGGACCTTAGGACAAGAAGTAGCACATAGACCATGCAAGCAATTTAGTTAAGGCGCAAGACAGCAGGTCTCTGATCTTTGGACAGAAGGCTGGCAGCTCAGGAGAGAGGCAGATCTGGAGCTGTGCTCTTAGAGTCAGCACAGGATAACTAGCACCTTGGCACAACACTCGGGGACCATGAGGAGAAAGAACTGTTTCAAAGGGACTGTCTCATTAGTCACTAGTGACTAGTGGAAGGGTACAGATATTGCTACAATCGTTACAAAATACTTCTTTGTATTTCCATCAGATTTTAACAGTTTGGGTGGGCTATTAAATGACCGTTCATGGGCTTCTTCTTTAAGAAGTCTCTTAACTATGTGTGGTGCCAGGTGGGTACTGGAAATATGGGGAGAACTCTGTAAAGTATATGATTGTCTAACCACTATGCTATATACACAGGCAACTAATACAACATAACTTTGAACATAAACTATAATTGAAAAATAAAAATTAAAAAAGAAACATCATTTATCACAGCATTTGGGACTAAACATACCATATTATATATAGAAAAAAAAACGTTAAATCTCTCTATGACGAATTCAGAAGTTCAAATTACTTTAGAATTCTTTAGTATTAACCATTCAAGGAACATAATTTTTATTTAGTCTTTAAGTTATATTTTATTATTTGTAGTTTTGGACCATAAAATAAAATGTAGCCTGTGGGAACAAACTATTCAAAATTTTAATTTAGTAAACATGGAAGATTTTTAAAAAATTAGATTTTATCCTGCAGTAATGCAAGAGGAAGGTGAAGAGTACAGGTGATTTTCCTTCTAATTACAGTTCGCCCTTTGAGCCGAGAAATCACAATGAGCCAGGCCTATCAGAACATGTGTGCTGGAATGTTTAAGGTAAGTTGTTGAAAATAGAGTTCTTTTTGCTTTTTAACTACACTGCTATCATGTAGTTTAGTTCAAATTGACTCTCTGTGATTTTTTCCAGGTTCTAATTTCACCTATGTTAAACATCTGCTAGAAACCTTTTTTCCAAGTCTAGTTGTTTTCATTGAGTTGTTTACCAAATATTTGAGCCCATGTTATGCCAGATATCTTGTACTGGCAGAATACCAAGTCTAATCAGATGTGATCCTTGTCTCAGATCCTTATTAATGACAGGCCAGGTGACTTGTGTGACACAGATAATCAGAGAAGGAAGAGTTTACTTCTGATTGATGATCAGCAAAGGTTTCTTGAAAGAGATGGGGTTTGGATCTTTTAGGGGTGTATTAGGAAGGGGGCGGGCTCCACAATGAATGGCTTAAGCAAACGCAGGCATTTTCAAGGAGGTGGAGTGAGTACTGAGTCCTAACTTTATTGGTAACACATTAAAATATAAAGAACATGGACTCCTTTTCTTATAAAAATTTATATGCCTACATGTTTCTTCAGAAACTTTCACTTGAAGCGGAAAATAATGTGCATATGGTATAATTTCACTGGGAAAAATAGTAATATCAACACTAGGCCTTGAAAACCTATTAAAGATGACACATGAGCCCTAACCGGTTTGGCTCAGTGGATAGAGCGTCGGCCTGCGGACTGAAGGGTCCCAGGTTCGATTCCAGCCAAGGGCATGTACCTTGGTTGTGGGCACATTCCCAGTAGGGAGTGTGCAGGAGGCAGCTGATCGATGTTTCTAACTCTCTATCCCTGTCTCTTCCTCTCTGTAAAAAATTAATAAAATATATATTTTTTTAAAAATAAAGACACATGACATAAAAGTAAACACTAAAGCCAGTTTTTCTCTTCCTGTTTGATTTCTGAGCCTTAAGTTGTTTTAGATATCTGTAAATAGTTGTTTCTTGTTTTCTATTCTGAATTAATGAGAATGTTTACTTTTTCATATTGATATATATTTCCTCATTCTCTTTTTTCCTGTAGACCATGGTAGCATTTGACATGGATGGCAAAGTACGAAAACCCAAGTTTGAGCTTGATAGTGAACAAGTTCGATATGAGCACAGATTTGCTCCATTCAACAGCGTAATGACACCACCCCCAGTACACTATCTGCAGTTCAAGGTGAACGTGCTCACTAAAGTCACTGTAAAATATTTAGTCTTAGGTCTTAGAGATGTTTGTACCGAGCCACTTCGTTAAAATACTAAAATCAGACTGTTGTTGGACTAATGGGACAGAGTAAGAAAATGGCAATTTAAATAGTGTCAAAATTATTTGGCTTTTTTGGGATACTATCATCATGTTTAACATTATTTAAGAATGAGAATAATATGAGGCAGTATTTGAAGGTTAAGAATTTAATATTACCTAGGAAAAAATAGGGACATGCTGAGTGTTTGCTTAGGTGTCTATATAGGAATGGATGGTCAATGTAGAATCCTTTAATTTAAAAAGGTTTTTTTTAGAGTTGTTCATATTAAACATGTTTTGAATAATAGTGTTTCCCCCTTTAGGAAATGTCTGACCTCAATAAATACAGCCCTCCCCCCCAGTCTCCAGAACTGTACGTGGCAGCTAGCAAACACTTCCAGCAGGCCAAAATGATCCTGGAGAACCTCCCGAACCCTGACCACGAGGTAAGGCTCAGTCTCAGTGACTACAGGGAAAGACTGGTTGGGAGTACAAATCTTACCACTGAATAGCAGTTTAAGTGTAAAAGTGAACTTCATGGTATTCATAAAGGAAGCCTGTCATGTTTCTGCCCCGGATTTCAAATGGCTTTCTTGACCTAACCTTGTCAGACTTAAAATTATTTGATGAGAGGTGATGTAAATACCTCCTATGGGTAAATTTAGAAATCAGTGCAAGGAGAAATTATGAGTTAGAGCTGTGAAGAATAGAAATAAGATCTGGCTTGTTAGAAATGTTAATGTTTAAAATATTTTAATCTATAGTTTACTGTATTCAAATATAATCACATAAATCTTAAATCTGAAAAATGATCTGGTTAGTTATCACAGGAAGTGAAAACCACCTTATCCCCTTGACCATATAAAATAAAGACTATTGTTTTTGATGACTTTATTTTAAAATACCATTTTACAGAGGTTGTACATATTAAGTTTCAGGTTTTCATAATTTTCACAATTCGCTGTATACCTACTTTTATTGAAATGCATTTCTTCTGTAAAATGAGTACCTGTATCATACACCATTTGCGGGGAGTATATCTCAGTACAACCTCCATGGAAAGGTAGCTCAGCAGTTCTACTTCTTAGGGTTTTTCTACAGATACATGTGCACATGTGGAAAGTAAGGGAAGTGACGAATATACAAGAGTATTCATCACAGCAGGATTTCTAATAGCAAGAAAATGAAGGAAGTAGTGTTCTCCAACAGGGGACTGTAAAATACCTTAAGACACGTCATACAATGAAATATTGTGCAGCTTTTGAAAGGACAAGGAAGACCTTTATGCACTGTAATGGAACATTCTTTAGAATACAAGAAGTTTAAAAGGCAAGGTAGTAAACTATATAGTATGTTGCCATTTCAGTCAAAAGGGGCAAGTATTATATAATATATATAATACTTCTGGAAAGATAATAGAAATTAGAATA
The DNA here is from genome assembly GCF_964212035.1 of Myotis nattereri. NCBI lineage: Eukaryota > Metazoa > Chordata > Mammalia > Chiroptera > Vespertilionidae > Myotis > Myotis nattereri. The sequence continues at coordinate 51,097,501 of NC_138087.1, forward strand.
ACAGTGTGTGCTTCTTGAGAGGGAGTGTCAGGGAACAGGGATGGAAAGGAGACAACTTTTTTTCTTTTTTTAATTCACATACTAGTATAATGATGTAATAAAAAAAAGGGGGGGGGGGAGTATACAAATTAGAGGAAGGTACCTATAATAAAAAACAGCCTATTTATTTTACTAGTAGTGGACTTCACTTATTCAAGTATTTCCTTAGTGCCTCCTATGCCTCCGACACTGTGGTAGATTCCAACAGTGAAAAAGGGACAAAAATCCCAGCCCTCCTGTGTTGAGGAGAGTGGTGGGTTGCAGACAATAAGTAAATAAATGAAAAGATAAGTAAAATAGTATATTAGATCCTAAGTATTATGAAGAAAAAATCAAGCTAGGAATGGGATAGTGACTGCTACAGGAGATAAGAAGAAGAGGAGGTGAGGCATTTTTTAATAAGGTGGCCTTTGAGCAAATCCTGGAAGGTGAAGAAGCAAATCATGTGGCCAGGTAGGGATGGAGCCTTCTAGGCAGTGGGATCCGCGTGTGTAAAGGTGTGATGAGGCAGGAGTGTGCCTGGACTATTTAAAGAACAGCCAAGGACTGATGTTCTTCAAGGGGCAAACAAGGGGTGAGTTGTTAGAGGGTTTCAAACAGAGGAGTGACCAGGTCTGTGTTCAAAGGATCATTGTGGTCACTTGGCTGAAAATAGACTGTAGTGGGGCCAGCAGAAGCAGGGGAGCCAGGTAGTAGGCCACAGCAGTATCCCGGGTGAGAGCTGGTGGTGACAGTGGAGGTGATCAGAAGTGATCGCGTTCTCTATGTATTTTAAGGTCAAGCCTGCAGAGTTGGTTGATGGATTGGATATGGAGTCAAGGATGACTCCAAAGTTTTTGGCCTGAACACCTGGATGGATGGAGTTATATGAGGAAGATGCAGGTGGAGCAGGCGGGGTGGCAGAGCTGGGAGTTGAGCTGTTTTGGACACGCCACCTAAATGGAGCTGTCACCAGGGCAGGTGGCTGTGTGATTTGGAGCTGAGGAGTGTTTCTTAAAGTTATAGTGAAGTGTGTTTCCTGAGGGGTCAGCAAGATGACAGAACTTTTTCCTTCAAGTTGCACATCCCATTGGTATTCATGTGTTGGCGTGACGCTTTTTAGACAGTGATAGAAATAACAGTTAACACTTACAGGATACTTACTACCTGTGAGGCCTGGTTCTCAGGTCATAATATAAATGAACTCATTTAATCTTTACAACAGATCCTGGCGGGATAGGGAAAATTATCCCCATTTTCACAGGTAAAGAAACTGAGGAAGAGAGGTAGGGACCTTGCCAGAGATTTCATAGCTAGTAAACGGCAAAGCTAGAATTTGTAAGCAGACAGCCTGACTCGAGTCCATGGCCGCCTCCATGGCGTTGTCTTTGCAGCTCAGTGTTCTTTTGTTCTCATGAGAGCAAGCTACGGTAGCCCTTTGATGTTTTCAGAGTTGACTAAAATAGGATTCTGTGTTACTAAAAGAAATCTATTTTTAAATTGCCTATATTTAATAAAGTATCAACACTTAAATGTGCAAAGTTCCTATTAGTATCTGTAATAAGACATTTTGATTGTAAATTTTGTTTTGATAGCTTAATGTTGCTCATTGTCTAGGTCAATAGAATTTTAAAGGTTGCCAAACCCAATTTTGTGGTTATGAAGTTACTGGCAGGAGGACACAAAAAGGAATCTAAGGTAAGAACATTGTGGGGAAAATAAATGATCCTAAATTATCATAGAACTTCACTTTTTTCAATAAGGTGTTTCATTCTAAAAAAATTAAGCACTCAAAAAAGGATCAGAAGCAGGAAAAAGAAAATAGACTAGAGCTTGCCCTTTTGACTTGAAACATAGGTTCTGTTAACTTAAAATTTCAAGTCTGCCTTTTCATTCCCCTATTCCCACTCTGCAAATTACTGGATGACTTGGGATAAAAAAAAGAAAATGTGTATACATACATATATGGGAGAGGTATTTAAAAAGTCTTTAGAAATGGATGCTTTAATAAGATATTTTTAATGGTTCAGGAGATGGATGCTTCCTTGGTAGTATTTTATCATCAGTGCTATGTAAATACTCAACACAGAGGTTCTCCATCTCCTTGGAAGCCAACCACTGAAGCATCTGCGGTGGCATCTGCCCATTATATGTACTGCTGTTTGTTCACTCCCATTGCTTTTCTATCTCCTCTCCCGCCCGGCTTTACCAGTGACTCTCATGTAACTGCTCAGCACTCTCAGTGACCCTGGAACTAAAAAATGTGCTGACCCGTGACTTCTTCCTGTGTTTTAAGTCCCTTTTCCTTTAACTATTCTCTAAAGATGTCAGCTTGTTTTCTAGTGATCTTCATAAATCCAGGTTAGTTTCTTAGTTTTTTGCTATTTAACCAGCTTTTTAAAAATCTCCCTTGTACTGCCTTGTCTTTAAAAATAAAAAAATATTTGTTTACTGTCTAAATATTTATTAGGTACATTTGACTTTCTGATTTTTCTTTACAGGTTCCTCCTGAATTTGATTTCTCTGCTCACAAATATTTTCCTGTTGTGAAACTTGTTTGAGACTGACAGGTGACGATAAAGGGGTAAAATCTACTTTCAGATTCTACTTTTTAGGACCCACCCATCAGTCTTACCATATAACATGAAGTGAAATGGATTTCTTGGATAACCACCCATTATAAGGAATTCTTTTAATTTGACAACCTTATATGATGTGAATGAAAACTGCTGTTTTAAAGTGGTTTATTATGTCCGTGGATGAAACTGATGTTGTTGAATGCATTGATGAACGTTATATGGTCTTATTACAGATTTAATCATAAATCATTTTTTATGAATGACTGAGTGAAAATAGTGTTTGTAAAGGTAAATAAATTTGACCAAAATGTATTACTGGAGATAAGAGCTGAAGGTGTTTACTCTTTAACATTTGAGTAATTGAAACAACTTATCTAAAAGATGTTTCAAATCAAGTGATTTAGGCAAAATACATTTGAACGGGGCCTAGTCTAAGCTATGTAGGGAGGCTATTATATGGGCATTATGATTCCATGTCATGACATTAAATTATATACCTGTAAGAATGTAGATGTTTTTTAAAATGTCTTTAACTATTACTTTGGTACTTTTAAAAGATTAAAGCTTAGGCCAAGCCCCTTAAAAGTACTTAGCACTTTCAGTTGTAATTTAAATAGTTGTTTCTATCTTCCCAACTGTAGTATAAGCTTGAGGAAAGTGACAATCTTTCTAGAACCTGCTCATTTAATTAATGGAATATGGAATTTTTAAATGTGGCATTGAGCTATTCTGGGGTAAACTGAGTAGAGAAGGTAAAAAAGGTCACTAGGGCAGTAGGTTGACTGCCTTTTTTTAGTAAAAGAAACACTGGTGGTGGGAACAGGACGGATAAAAGGGCAGAGGAATTTGGAGTAGCAAGTTGGAGGCTGGTCCTTGCACTTAAACAGTTTGCTTCAGCTGATGAAAGTTGATTCATTTGTCGGGTATGTACAAATCAATCCAAGCACACAAGTTGGTATATCAGATACATCCAAATCTTGAGAGTAGGGAATCAGAACTGGTTGCTTTTGCTTATAAGGAGCCATAAAATAAAACTTGAGATGACTGAATATTTGTGTCATCCTACAGCTGCCCGAAGAGTTTTAAAATTGATTTTGAAGAGATGAAATGACCTGAGATACTGACCAGAAAGATTGTAAGGTTTTTTTCCTGTAGTCCTCTGCTAATAATGCCTTCCATTTAAGAAGAGAATGTATCTGCTTTTGGAGGATCATGTAAAGTTATTACACAACTCTGAAACCTTCTGTCTACAATTCAGACATTAAGCCAAGCTTAAAGGAAGGTGTTGTACTTTGTTTTGATCACAGATTTGTCATCTGTTGAGTTCTAGAATAATTTTGTAATGAGCCTATCTCAAAAACCAGAGCAAGATTGTCCTTTACAGGAAAACAAACAAAAAAACAACCCTGTCAGTTGTAGGCTGCTGGTTGAAATCACAGAACTACTTTTTTAAATGGTACAAAAATGTTCAATGTTGATAATACAGCAGCTTTTTTGGAGAGAGAGTGAAAATGTTGAGGTGACTATTTAAATGTGAACTTAAATTCTGGATAAAGGCAGATATGGCACATCACCCTGGAGGTTCCATCACTGTCGTTCACTACAGTTTTCAGAGACAAATTAGTAAGAAGCAAGCTACCAACACAGACTCTGGCTTACCTCTTATAGCCAAGTGGGTTTTCATCTTAATTCCCATGTGTTTAACATTCATACAAAAAGCCATCTATTCATTTAAATGTTTCTAACAGGCAACTTTCAGTTAATATGAAAAGTAGGTTATCTATCTAGGACATCTCTGATCAATCACAATCATTTATTTGGACTTAAGAGTAAAATATTTACTAAGCACCCAGCATAGGACTAGAATCTCCAGGGGTGTAAATTATATTGGCAACTTATGTTCAATGTCACTCAGTTCAGGAGTAAGAATAGAAAATAAGCATTTGTCTCAATTGATTAGGGCCTTGGTTTGTAAAACCCATTATCTGAAGTGTATAAAGATAGTATCAAAAGCCAGTTAACTTTTCCCAGAGATGCACACCAGTGAGATTAAAGCCTTTCAGTTGTGTGTGTGTTAAGTGCATGGGAAGATATGTATTTTAGAATAATCTTACAGTGTATACATTATCAGAATTTTACAAACCAGTTTTTAAGGAACAGTGGCTTAGTACACTTTAAGAAAGTGTTGCTCTCTGAGCTGAGAAATAGCATACAAACAAACATTTAAATACACAGTCAAAATAAACTTTTCCCAACTTTCAGGCACTAATGAACATTTTCAACATCTAAGCTAATATGTGCAAAAAGGAAGTTAGTAGAACCTCTGCCATTAAAAAATTTTTCTAAAATCCATTTCAAAGACAAGTGTTAGAAAAACTATTTGTAGTTAATAATCTTTTAGGCTAAAACATAATGGTAGTAAAACTAACCACCAGGACCATGAATTCACAATTCTCTTCACCATGCCAGGTTCTATAAATGGATAACCAGCAATTACCAATTAAAACAATCATGTTAATGATCTAGTTATTTAATGACAACATACTGAACAGGGAGAGGTTTATTTCTCAAGCTTCATCACACAAAAGTACACACTAGGTGTGTGCTGTGATTAGATTCCTCGGGAAATCTAAATCTAATCCAAGGTTGCTTAGAATCTCCACCTGCAGTCTGATCTGCAGGAAAAAAGATAAAACGATTCATCTTTCCTGCCCACACACCATTTGAGAATAGAGAGGACAGGTGCCAATTAGTTGATGCCAATTACAGATTAGAATAGCTGCTGATTTAATTTGGATACTTATTACACAGGTGTGTGTTTAGTTTTTTAACAGCCATAATACCTCTAAGTTGTGCTTCGGGCTAGGTGCTTGTGATCCCACAGGAAGCCAGTAATAATAAAGCATGACTGCCTGGAGAAACCACGCATGGCACACCCCCTAAAGCGGTGATTCTCAACCTTGGCTGCACATTAGAATCACCCGGGAATCTTTTTAAAACCCTGATTTCTGGGCCTCATCCTCTGGAAATTCTGTTTCTTTGTTATGGGGTGGGGCCACAACATTAGTAACAAAGAAACAGAATTTCCAGATGATGAGGCCCAGAAATCAGGATTTTAAAAAGATTCCCAGGTGATTCTAATGTGCAGCCACGGTTGAGAACCACTGCCCTAAAGGAATGGCCTTGATGCCTCTGTAAATGATGAAATCATCATCACGGGTTACTTTTTATTTATATTGATATCTCATCTCCACAACTTAAAAGCTGGTTCTTTAGCGATCAAATAAGGGATGAAAGGAAAACTGAAAGTTTTAAAAGCTGGACTAACAGTATTTCATTTCTCAGCAACTCTGTGCACACTAACTAAACATGAGATGAATTAACTACTTGGGAAATCAAGCCTAAGACTAAGGGAGGTGGGACAAGGACTTGGATAAAATCTTATAGAGCTACTTTCATACTCTTAGATGCCTTTTTTGGGTGGAAAAGTTCAGTCTTAGCAATTAGGTAAAAGGGAATTATACATGAAGAACATCCAAGTTGTAGAGCTTAACCTGAAGGCAAAGCAGGTGCTGCCTCAGTGACTGCCAGGGGCACAGCTAGTCAACCCTGGGTGTGAGGCCAGGTTATGCTCCAACTCCTCTAGGCCAGTTTCCTCTCAAAACAAGGGAGTCCCACCAAAGGACCCAAGGAGACTGCATCTCAATCCTGTAACTCCAAATATATTTTAGTAAGCGCACCACCCACTTAACTGCTTAGAGAGCCTCATTGAAAGCCATTGGTGTGGTTTTGCCAGTTATTCACAAGTGGCAAAAGCCTATTTTCCTGAAATATTAAGGACAAACTAAAACTAAAACTATTATCAATGTAAATTATGATTAGTCATTTTCAAATGAACATTAACTTTTGATTTTTAAATCAGTTTTGATAGGCATTTACCACAAGCTAAATATGTAAACTATGGCACAATGCCATTTCTCTTCCCTTTCTAATATTTCCCAACTTATAACAGTATACTGTTCAACACCAACTTTCTCTTTTCCTCCAGCAAAGTAGGCAGTTTGTCCACAACAAACCCCATGGTGCTGTGTTGCCCTCGGGCACCCGGGTCACCTCTGCTCTGGCCCCTGTTGTGTCAAGTCTAATCCACTCATAGCTTTTTTTGGTGATGCCCACTCGTTACAGAAGATCCTGCTTTGCCTACAAACATTAGCAAAGTAAGTACAGATCACCAGTTTTCACATTAGAAGCCACTTAACATTAACAACAAGGGCTATTATACAAGTGGTCGTTAAAAATTCTCCCACAAACACCTTGTTGTTTAAACGTGTTTACAATGCTGTCAGTAGTGTTAGTAGTCAGTGCTCCAGGCCTCTGAGTGTCAGAACCAGGAATGAGCACAGGAGAGCAGAAACCCGTAATCCAGTGCTGATCAGGGAGAACAGAAATGACAGGCCGGTGCCCTCACTTGCCACCACATTTGGAAAAGAGAATAACTCCAGAAGGAACCAAGAAGAGATGGGGTTGTTTTTTTTTTACGTGCAGCAGGCCTCTCCTTCGCACCAGAAGATGGACTCTTCCTGTGGATTTTATTTTAAACACAGGTAGATCCAGGATGGTAAGTGCCACTGTCGCTATCCTAGAGAAGTTGTGTTCTATTTTTGGTGTTGATCTTCTCATGAAATACCTATTAGCCAACACATGTTAACATCTTTAATATAGAGGCTTCAAAAGTAACCCCCAGTGACATACTAAAATTCCACAATAATCATCTTTAGGTCTACTTAGTACATTTCACAGTATTCAATCCCTTGCGAATATTTTGTAGTTATCGCTGTTCAGTCCTGACATGAAATGAAGTGATTCCAGTTTGATTGTGGGTTTCCTCTTTTCATGCTGATCAAGTAAACTTATCATCTCTTTTCTGATTTTCTGCATTAAGAACTAAAAAGGAAAAAAAAAAAACACCATAATATTCTAGTATTAAATGTTTTGAGAAACCAGCCTGGCAGGTCCCATTGACATAAATATTTAGAAACTGTCATAAAGACTCATAGCAACACTACAATGGGGAATTGCACTCATAGGACAAGATAGCAAACGAGACCACTTGTTTGGCCAACAGGTGCCATGAAACGAAACTCAAACATGTGAAAAATCCATATTTGAAATGGTGAAATTATGTCCCATGTCCTATAAAATGTACTCTCAGAAGAATTTTGATGCTGTCACAATCCTCATGAACACCTCTGTCAGTGCACCTGCAACAGGAAGCACATGCCTCCTAAGAGCCACTGGCAGCTTTGGTCAGCTCTCGCCACTCCAAAGCTCTCCCCTTTCAGAGTCGGAATGGACTGTGGCTTCCACCTTCCTTTGTCCTTGGAACACATGGACAACATCAAAAGACATGCCACAAATAAGACCTAAGACACATACCTGATTTACAACTACTGCACAGAAATGGCTGACTTAGAAGAACCCCAGTGAATTAATAAAGGCACTAAGCATCAACTGCTGCTTGTATCACAAAAAGAGAGACACCAGACATTACGTTCCTCCTGGTGAAAGAACATAACTGTCATCTTACCAAAGGCTTGACCAGAACCTGAGTCTTATCAAGACTGGTTTGCAGGAGGTAAAAAGAACATAGTAAACTGCACTACCCAGACTGCGGAAAACTCCCAGTCAACTGGCTTTGGCTCTTTAACAGACTACAAAGAAGAAAAGGGGAAGGAGCCCCAGGGACTTACTGGTTAAAGAACATACTAAATTTAGGAAAATAGGCAAGACTAAACTGGTGTCCAGGGATGCCCACCTGGGTGATAAACCCACAAAGAAATGTAAGAAAATGCCTACTAGATGGGTCAGGAGAGGGGTTGCTACTTCAGGGAGGGAAGGTGCTGGGCCTGGGGCAGGGCATAGGGAGGAGCTTCTAGAGGGCAGGCCACATTCTATTTCTTGACAGGGTGGAGGGTGGTTACAAGGTGTTCATCTTCTAAAAACTCCTTTGCTTTATGTGGTTTTTCTGAATCTGTTTTACTTCCTAACAGGAAAATTTTGTAAGCCTACTAAATGAAAACACAGGTAAATTCCTTCCAACTCCCAGAGGCAATAAAAGAAAAATTGTAGAAACTTGTGCATGGCAAAAATACACCAGAGGCAAAATCAAGACAAACTGGGAGAAGGTATCTGCAACTTCACAGATAAGGAGCAATGTCTCCAGCATATACAGAGTCTTAAAAACAGAATTAAAACACCAAGAATCTGAAAAAATAAAAATTTAAAAGGAAATCATAATGATATTAAAACCAATCAATATGTGTGAGTGTATGAGTGTGTGTTGGGGTAGGGAGGTCCCTAAAGAATGGCAGCTAGTCCTGGCTGGGTGGCTCAGGTGGTTAGAGCATCGTCCTGTACACCAAAAGGTTCAATTCCCAGTCAGGGCACATACCTAGGTTGTGGGTTCAATCCCCAGCTGAAGCATGTGGAGGAGGCAACCAATTGATATTTCTCTCTGACATCAATGTTTCTCTCCATTCCTCTCTAAATCAATTTTAAAAATTAAAAAACAACAACATGACAGCTAATACCTGTGAAGGTGACAGGATCAGAAAAGTCACCATTAGAAAGGGGTTCCAATGGATGGTAAAGCCAAACCATTGCAAAGGACCCCTGCCCCCATGGGGATGGAATGTACAATATGATGGAAGTGATTAACAGTGCCTTGTGATACGTATGAAAGTTGTTAAGAGCGTGGATCCTAAGTATTCTCATCACAAGGAAAAAAATATACTGTGTATCCCTATGAGACGATGGATGTGAATTAAACTTACTGTAGTAATCATTCCACGATATACATGTCAACTCATTAGGCTGTACAACCTAAACACAGTGTTGTATGTCAATTCTATCTCAAAAATGGAAAAAGGGGTCCCATCTAGATGACATATTAGTTCTATGGAAAGTGGACTTTGGCAAGGGAGAGACCTGGTGCGCACTGCCTTCACCAAGCCGCCAGCCTGCCATCCGTGCCTCCTGGTGTGGCGCAAGAGGAACGCAAGGCAGCTGCAAAAACGCCCAACCTGAATCCAATCACAGCAAAACGGACACACCCAGACCTGATCCATCCCGCTGGACTGGACTCTCCAAAAATTCAAAATTGTAACATTACAAAACGCTACTATAAAAAGCTGCCTGAAAGCGCTGTGCACTGTAACAGGGCTTTTTGATGGGTGCTACGGAGTAATCAGCGGTGACCTGGCCGTTTTGTTGGGAAATCCCTAAGTGTCGCTGAAGACCCATCCTCCAGCTGACTCCCGAGGGCTGGAGCCCCGTGAACACGCTCCTCAGCCCTGCACCTCCCTCCTGGCCCCTAATTCGAAGGCTTCTGAAGAAAAGTCTTCAGCGACGGATCACTTATGCTACTGCTGGGATTCGCTGTACAGCCACCTCCATGGTGAAGGACCACAGAGTAGAGCGTCACAACTGCGCCTAGAACGAGGCAACCCCACCACAGTCATTACCATTCACGTTCCTGTCATTCCCTGCAAGGGCTGCCTGCTTGTCTGTTTCAGATTCTGCCTCATTTTCATCCATGTTGTAGTCATCATCTCCTCCCACTTTTTGCTCGTTTCTCCCTGAAACAGCACAGACAACACATAAAACAGAAACGCCATCATTTCTCTTGGTGCCACAGACACAACAGAGCCCAGACACTGGGTTCTTCTTCCAGCCATGGTTTCACCAACAGATCTTTTTGCCACATCTCAGAACTGACAGGGACTCATGTGTTTGCTGCCAGTACACACACCGTGCAGGAGTTCTCTATTCACGTATTCCACTTTGACTCTGAGTCTATATAAAACGGGGGACCTACCTACCTAGCTGAACCCAAATCCCAGTTTTTTAAAGAGACAATCAACTCAAGGTTGTTTCCACTGTTTTTGGGAACAACAGGTTTCTAATTAACTAGAGGCCCGATGCACGAAATTTGTGCAAGACGCTTGACCCTCGAAGCCCTGGCTTCGTCCAGAAGGTCTTTCAGCTCTCCGGTCTAATTAGCATATTATGCTTTTATTATATAAATAACGACATCTCCTTAGAGTAGCTCATTGCTCCAAAAGGAGGAAACGAGTGGCTGCTGTGAGCCAAAGGATAAAATTTCCCGTCAGACCTACAGAATTCCATCATTCATCACTACATCCATCCCTGGAAAGGAAGATCAGGACACAATGCATTCCACAGACACAGTCACAGAATTTAACCTAAACATGGCATATATGTATATAGTAAGTAAATTTTTTTAAGCACACCTGGAAAAGTCAGCTCTAGTTATATTTCTCTGCACTTGCTGCCTGACGTGAACATGAAGCACAGGCCAGTGTGCCCTGTAGCTTCATTCCACTAAGTAGATCATCACCAGTGCACCTGAAAGGAAGTGCATCCTCATGTCCTATAGTAGCGCGCCCCCTGGTGGCCGTTACACGTTGTGACCAGCTGCTAGGGGACAGCCACCTACTGAATCAGCCACCTGAGTTTTATTGCTTCAATTTTTCAATGGAGAACTTGTGAGGACACATTCTTCAGAAAGAGAAACTTGAGTGAAAATTAGGTTTAAATGGACTCAGGATAACTTCTGTAATAAGCACATTCCCCAACTTCTGTTCCTTGGTCACTCCCAGAGCACAGGTGCCTTCTATTTAAGTGCTCCTGGCAGCTGGGATTGAAGTTTTTCACATCTTTAACACTAGAAAGAATGAAATTTAGTATATACCTATATTGCCCAAAAGCAGTCAAAATGACTGCATTGTGAAAGAATAGTATCGGAGCACTCTTCACTTATGTTCCTTAGCTTTTCCAATAACTCACTTCTATTCGACATTTCTTTCATGAATTTAGGGCGCAAAAGAAAGAAAATAAACAACTTATTAGAACAAGTATCACTGCATAAAGATTCGAATAACAAGTACTAGTTTAGCTTATTGAGCAACTGCAACTTATCAAGTATCGACAATTTATCATGTACTTGTATGTTATCATGTGACGGTAATTGAAAAAAAATGAAAACTGTTATTTCAATACAGAGCCGAAATGGTCATATAAGAAATTTACTCAATTCAATAATAAGAGTCATTTGATTATTTAAAATTTCCCAAGCAGTCAAAATGACTGCTTTTGGGCAATATAGGTATAACACATATATATATATACCGGAAATGAAGGAGGGGGAGGTAACTATAATTATTAATAAACGCATTTATATGTTGTACAAAAAGTCACAAAATTCTAAAACATTGTGTCCTCATATACATAATTGTTTTTCTAATTGAAATTAAAAAGCAGTCAAAATGACTTCCTTGGGCAATCTAGTGTTAAGAAACCAAAACCAGAAAGGTGAGATTCATGTGTCCCTTTTTGGCAAACTAACTTCCTTCCCTCCTTCTCTTCCGCTGTCTATGCCCCCCCGCCCCTTGCCACACACACACACACACACCTCACCAGGTACTAACTGGTGACGCTGGGTGCTGAAGTGCAGAGATAGACAAGGCATGTGGGCTGCCCACCAGGAGGCCTTTTACCTGATGCTTAAACACCATCAAGGTTTCCCACCTGAAAAGCCCCCTCGCTCCCTGTGAATATTATTTCTGAAAATTCCAGGTGCCAGGGAATGGACTGCTCTTCCCTCCTGCCTCCTACTTGATAACGGATACTGAATAAGCAAAATGAACCCTCTGATCATGGGCTGCTGTTTGGTCAACTTCAGGGGGACCCTTCCCATGTCTGCGGGCAGCCCACAGAGCCTCTCACCCACCTTCCTCGTCAGCATCCTGCTCCTCCTCCTGCCCATCCCGGACCACAAGCTGGTCCCGCTCAGGCTCCTCCACCTCCTGATTTTCCTGGCTCATCAGCAGGGTGGCTGGCACCTGTGGGGTTTGGCCGGGGTCTCTAGCATCTCCCGTGCCTCTTCCGCCCGCATGTCTGTCTGCTTCCACAGCCTGCTCGTGGTCCGGCTCCTGTGGCAGCGCCTGGCTGTCCCTCCGAAGCGCCTCCTCGCTGATGACCTGAATGTCATTGGTTTCCTCTGTGCATAGAACAATGTTAGCTGTAAGCCCCCTGCCATTTAACTTCATTAAAACAAAACCCTCGTACCACTCGATTCCCAGAGCCCTCCCAAGGACTGTGGATGGGGTGCTGAGGACAGGTGGGGCAGCTGGGTCATGTGCTTAGTGACCTCAGCAGAAGGCTCCCGTCCTGTCAGAACCGGGGCCTGCCATTCTGCCTCAGAACCAGGAGCAAGGGAAAAGTAGTTTAGAAAAAAAAATCTGGACTAAGTTATCTTGTTTACAGTGACAACCTACAGATGGGGGAAGGTGCATGCTGGGATCATCTGACCACCGTATGTTGGAGACAAGTACTTGGGAGCCACTGACAGGTGCCTAGGACTCAGCTACCGCCTGTGATCCCCCAGCCCCACCCTGTCCTGAATAAAGGCGCAGCCTAGGCCCTTCACACAGAACAGGCACTTACTTTACAGGGATGAGACCAGCAAGAGAGAGAAGCCCTGCGGCCCCAGTTCCAGGTGCCCAGAGACACCTGCCACCTGCAGCCCCACTATCGAGCTCGCTGACGCCTCCAGCAGCACGCTCTGCCCTCCGAGTGTGTGTCTGAGTGCAGGGCTTGACCTCCACTGTCTTTTATTTGAATGGGGCTCTGGCGGGAGTTTAAACATGTAATAACTACCAAGCTTCACTTACCTTTCTCACCCTCTCTCCTCAAATCCAAAGCCGCCTCAGAACTGGGGACTGGCGTCTGGGGCTCACCGTTCCCGGGCACATTCCCTTTCGTCTGTGGCACCTCTGCCGGGGGCTGAGGCTCACTGGGAGCTCGGAGCTGAAACAGGAGCACAGGACAGCCATGGTAGGGCTCTGTCACTAGAAACCTTACACTGAGACCCTGAGAAATGCCATCTCCCCGACCGTGCCCCTCCTCCTGGCATAAATCAGAACATCTGAGGCCGACGCAAGATCTCCCCGAAAGTACTTTCAATAATGGATGAAAAACTAAAATAATGGATGGACAAGTGGGCAGAAGATCTAAGGAAAAAGAAACTAGACAGGACATCAATAGAACACTCACCCAACCAGAACAAAACATACATTCTTCTCAGGACAGACAGAGGCTAGGCCACAAAATGAGCCACAACCAATCTAAAATGACTGAAATCATGCAAACTATGTTTTCCAACCACAGTGGAATGAAATTCTTCATCATAGCAGAATGAAATTTGAGAAATTCACAAATAACCAATGGATCAAAGAAATCACAAGTCAAATGAGAAAGTGTTGAGAAAAATTAAAACAGAAAAAACACACAACATACCAAACTTATGGAAGGCAGCTAAAGCAGTGCTTAGAAGGAATGTATAGGCCTACATTAAGAAAAAGAAAGATCTCAAAAGTCAGTAACATAATCTTTCACGGTGAAGATAATGGCGCAACAGGAGCAAACTGAGCCTACTCAAGGAAAGATCATAAAGAATAGAGAAGGAATTCATGAAATAAGAAATAGAAAAATAGAGAAAAATCAATGAAATCAAGTTCTTGAAAATATGAAAAAAATTGACAAACCTCTAGCCAGATTAACTGAGGGGAAAAAGAGAGTAGACTCAAATTACTAAAATAAAAAATGAAAGGGTATAACAATACTAACCATACACAAATAAAAAGTATTATTTATAAGGAAATACTATGAAGAACTGTTTATCAACAAGATTGATAAATGAAATAGACACGTTCCTAGAAAGACAAACTACCAAAACTGACTCAAGAAGTAGAACATCTGAGTAGACTTATAACAAGAGATTGAATTAGTAACTTAAAAATTACACCCCTCTAACCCCCCGCCCCCGCCCCCCCAAACAAAAGCCCAGGCCTAAAATGGCTTCATTAGTAAATTCTACCAAACATTTAAAGAAGAAAACCAAATCTTCACAAACTCTTCCAAAAAACAAGAGGAAAGAATACCCCCCAAGTCATTTTATAGCCAGTATTACCCTGATACCAAAGCCAGTCAAAGGCATTACAAAAAAATAAAACTCTAGACCAATATTCCTTATATAGGCACCAAAATCATCAACAAAATATTAGCAAGTCATATTCAACAACACACAAAAGAATTACATACCACAGCCAAGGAATTTATCTTGAGAATGCAAAGTCAGTTTAACATTTAAAACTCAGCGAGTTAACTGCCACGCATCTAAAACGGAAACCATCCCCACACGCCATGATATTTTAAGTTTAATTTAAAAAATCAATTTGCAATGAATATTATAAAAATAAATATATTACTCACAATTCGGGTGTTCTTGAATAGTTTCAGTTGAAAATGCTCACGAAAAATGATTAAAGTTGGTCTATAGGTGCGTATGGTAGGCAAATGGTAAATGTAGCCCTGGCCAGTATTCTCAGTGGTTAGAGCACCAGCCTGTGCATCAAAGGGTCTCAGGTTCAAGTCCCAGTCAGCGGTACATACCTGGGTTGCAGGTTTGATTCCCGGCCCATGCAGGAGGCAACCAATCAAGGGTCTCTCTCACATCAATCAATGTTTCTCTCTTTCCCCCTTCCTCCTTCCCTCCCACTCTCTCTAAAAATCATTCAAAAAAATATCAAGTTAGATCAATATAAAAATGAATTGTATTTCTATATACCAGCAAAAGATAATTTGAAAATGAAATTAAGAAAATAATTCCATTTATAATAGCATCAAAAAATACTTAGAAATAAAGTGAACAAAAAAAGTGCAAGACTTCTGAAAATCATAAACACTGCTGAAAGAGATTTCTAAAGGACTTAAATATGTGGAAAGACATCCCTTAAATATGTTAAGACATCTGATTGAAGACTTCATGCTGCTAAGAGGGCAATACACCTCAAACTGATCTACAGATTCAATGTAACCTCTCAAAATCCCACATGGCTTTGTTAAAGAAATTGACAAACTGATCCTAAAATTCATAGTGAAAGTCAATGGATACAGAATGGCCAAAGTAATCCTGAAAAAGAACAACAAAATTGGAGGTTACTATAAAGCTACAGTAACCAAGACTGTGTGTGAGGTACTGACAGAATAGACAATGGAATAAAAGTGAGAGTCTAGAAGTAAACCCTCGTGTTTATAGCAAACTGATTTTCAACAAGGGTGCCAAGACAATTCAGTGTGGGGAAGAATAGGATTATTTTTCTCAGTAAGTGGTGCTGAGACAAGTGGATAGACAGACAATGCAAAAGACTGAAGTGGGATCCCTATCCTCACAGCAGCTACAAAGACTAAATTCACTCAAGATGGAGCATAGGACTAAATGTAAGAACAAAATGTGAAGAACTATACAACTCTCAGAAGAAAACACAGGAGTAAATCTTCCTGACCTTGGGTTAGGCAAAGTATTTGTAGATATGACATCAAAAGAATAAGCAACACAAGAAATATATAAACATGATTTCATCAAAAGTAAAACCTTTTTGCTTCAATGAACACCAACAAGTAAAAAACAACTCACAGAATGAGAAAAAATATTTGCAAATCATATGTCCAATAGCTGTATATATGTATGAACTCATTACAAACTCTTACAACTCAAAAAAAAATAACTTTTAAAAATGACAAAGGAGCTAATAAACATTTTCTCCGAGGAAGATATACAAATGGCCAATAAGCACATGAAAAAGATGCTCAACATCATTAGTTATTAGGAAAGTGTAAATCCAAACCACAATGAGAAAACACTCCACACCCACTAGAATGGCTGTAATGTAAAAGGTAGATAATAACAAGAGTTGACAAGAATGTGGAAAAACTGGGACCCTCATAAACTGCTGGTGAGAATGTAAAATGATATGATAACTTTCCAAAAATAGTTTGGCAGTTTCTCGATACATTAATTTACCATGACCCAGCAGTTCCACTCCCCGGTATATACCTAAGAAAAATGAAAACTTATGCCCATACAAAAATATGTACATGAATGTTCATAGCCACATTATTCATAACAGCCAAAAAATTGGAAATAACCCAAATAACTACCAACGGACAAATGAATAAAGAAAAGTGGTATGTCGTATAATGGAATATTATTCAGCCATAAAAAAATAAAGCCACAACATGGACTTTGAATCCATTATGCTAAGGGAAAGAAGTTAGACACAAGAGGCCACATAATGATTTTACTGATAAGAAATGTCCAGATTAGGCAACTCTACAGAGACAGGAAATGGGCTGGTGGTTATCTAGGGCTGGGGAGGATTGGGGTACGTGGGGGGTGAGCTAATGAGTATGGGGTTCCTTTGGTCATGAAAATGTTCTAAAATTGATAGCAATGATGGTTTCACAACTTTGTGAATATACCAAAAACCAAAAAATTGCAAATATAATATGGGTGAATTGTATGGTATATAAATTATATCTCAATAAAGCTGCTATATTTTAAAGCAAAAATGAAGAACTCCCAGAAGCAATTTCATGGGATGTGCTTTACACAGGAGACAGCCTGGAGGCATGGGCTCTGATCGGCTCCACCGCTAACCAGGTTAAGTGTGACCTTGGCCATCGCACTTAACTATCACCATGGGCCTCAGCACCCTCAAAACATGAAAACAGCAGCAACTCCCTCCCAAGGTGGCTGTGAGCTTTCGGTGAAGTTAATCCCAGTAGAGCCCAGAGCACAGGGCCTGGGCCCGGAGGCCAGCCTACTCAGCACCCCAGGGCCAGGCCGGGTATCTCAGGGAAGCAAACCCACTGGGGAGAGCAGAGAGCAGAGCAAACCAGACAGCAGACAAGGGAACAAAATGCCTGGACACCGGTAGGAAAACCTGCAAATCCTTGGCAGTGAAATCCAGAATTACCTGCTGGCTTGGTTCCTTGTGTTCACTCAGGTCTCTGGAAGCCACAGCTTCGTTCCCCTTTTTGGTGACTTCTTCTATCTGCTCCTCACACTGCTCCTTCACCTCTTTCATCTGATTGATGCACTGGCTCCTTTGGGACAGAAGGAAAGGACAAACATCTACAGGGGTGTCTGTACGCCAGGTGTGTCCCTGCAGTGACTGAAATCCACAGGAGACACTTCCCCTGCCCCAGGCACGTCATCTACAGACAACACGTAAGCAGGACAACGTGTGCTTTTATTAAATGACAAGAAAACTGTAGTTGATTGAAACTTTCTAAGACTATGTCACCTTGTTCTAGAACAGGTAAACTTTACTGGTTAGAAAAAAAAAAATTTTTAAAACATCATCTGTGGCCTGGCCAGCATGGCTCAGTGGTCGAGCGTTGACCTGTGAATCAGGAAGCCACGGTTCAATTCCCTGTCAGGGCTCA
Source organism: Myotis nattereri (assembly GCF_964212035.1). Taxonomy (NCBI): domain Eukaryota; kingdom Metazoa; phylum Chordata; class Mammalia; order Chiroptera; family Vespertilionidae; genus Myotis; species Myotis nattereri. The sequence goes on from NC_138087.1 coordinate 51,115,470, forward strand.
TGCCTGGGTTGTGGTTCGACATCCAGTAGCGGGTGTGCAAGAGGCAGCTGATCTATGATTCTCATCATTGATATTTCTATCTTTCTCTCCTTCCTCTCCCTTCCTCTCTGAAATCAATAAAAATACATTTTAAAAAATAACAATAATGTATGTATTGGTTAGTTCATGGTGACAAAAATGCCACACTAATGTAAAGTGCCACACTAATGCCACACTAATGTAAAGTGTTAACAACAGGGGACACTGGGTATGGGATATACGGGAACTCTACTATCTTAGCAATAAATCTAAAATTCAAAATTTACATTAAAAGATGGAAATGACTGAACTGAACTGGAGGATACCCAGTTGGTGTGAGAGAACTGCAGATGAAGCACAGAATCTAATTCGGCCCGAGCTCCCAATCAGCAGAGACACTTTGAGGTATCACTTCAGCTTTGTACCTGGAACTCAAGTGTCTGTTATAAAGTAATTGAGAGAATTACCCACTTGTACAAATGAGGAAGCTAAGAGGTGACCTGACTGACACCATCCAGGGTTGCAGAGAGGAAGAGAGACAAGGCTGAAATCAGAAGCCAGACTGTGGTTTCCTGACTGCAAGGCTCCCTCTGCCCCACAGCTGCCTCTTCTGAGCCACACCCATTTCAGAGCCAGGCTAAGTGCACGCCACCCCTAACTCTAGTGCTGTACTTGTCAGTTCACAGGACTTACTGGATCTCGGCCACGCACACAGAGGGACACCAGGTACTTCAGAAATAATGAAAGACAGAGCTCCTAACCTGGCACAGCTTACAGATCAAGAGAAGACTTGGGGAAAATTCGCTTGTATAAAATTCTCACACACATGCGAGCCGCGGGCGGTAGACTAGTGCCCTGTAGCTTAGCACAGCGAACAAGAAGAAAGACATCTGTATACGGAAAGAACCAGAGGTGTCCAATTCATTGTGACCCAACAACGTCACAGAAGCTCAGGATTAGCACAGGAGCAGGTGCAGGGCCATTGCTGGACCTTTAAACCTACAAAAGGAACTACTGTTTTCGCCTGCTCTCAGCCCTGCCAACATCAAGTACAAAGAAAAGAGCCTGTGCGTCTCCGCCCTGCGGATTAAGGTCAGCTTCCACGTCCCCACTCAACAGCAACAAGAGGAGCAACCGCAGAGCCAAGCTCACGTGCAGGTCCTACAGATCGGGACAGTGTTCCTTCCTGGAGGCCGCGGGCTGGCTTTCCTTACACCTTCTTGATGCATGTGCAGGCAGTAACTGGAGCTCAAATGGAGAGGCATACAAGACCGGGCCACCAGAGCTCATCCTAAACCAGGGATGGGCAAACTTTTTGACTCGAGGGCCACAATGGGTTCTTAAACTGGACCGGAGGGCCGGAACAAAAGCATGGATGGAGTGTTTGTGTGAACTAATATAAATTCAAAGTAAGCATCATTACATAAAAGGGTACGGTCTTTTTTTTTTTTTTTTTTTTTTTTTATTCATTTCAAGCGGGCCGGATCCGGCCTGCGGGTCGTAGTTTGCCCACGGCTGTCCTAAACGGTGCAACCAATGGTCGGAGGACCATGAACAGAATGTGCTCAGTACAGGGATCTATCAAGGCAGATGATCTGAGGATCCAGGGTGCTGACTCAGAGTTTTACTGATTACATTCCACCAGCCCACTTCCTCATGGCATGGAGAGGAGAGCACAGGCAGTTCATCCCATACACCAACTCTAGGGGCCCTGGGAAGGGAATGCAAGGCTGTGCTTGGATCAAGTACAGTGATCTCTCAGTGATGTCTGCCACAGGGCAGGAGTACGAAGTGGGGATGAATGCTCACTCTGGTATTTGAAGGTTTCCTGGCCTTTTCTCAGCTTCTGCATTCTCAGCATGGCCTTCTGTAAAATGCTGAGGCCAGAGAGGGTGTTCTAATGGACGATGGGCACATTTATAAATGGACATATACACCAAGTTGTGCATTCAGTTTGTGGGACCTTCATGCACAGCGCTGTGTACATGTCCATTCGTAAACTGGCTAACAAGGTGTTCCTATCTTTTACCAGATCCTCACAAAGGGTCTCTAATCCAAAGACAGTTAGAAGCAACTAACTCTTTCCAGCTTTCAACATTCAATGAGCATCATCCCTGGGAATCATCTTGTATCTGGCTCAGGGCTCTGGACACAACTAATGAAACAGATGTGCTCAGCCAGTTTTCCATCCATCCTCCTCCTAAGAGAAAAACAGTGCGTCCCACACACAAGGCCAACCCGGGTTAGAACATTCCGCTCACTGCTTGTCTGAATGCTCCTATCTGGGAGGCAGAGCTGCCCTTCCTGTCACTGGGCCCTGGCTGATGTCCAGCTAAAACCTTCTGGGTCAAATATATCCAGGCCATTAATGGCTTACTGTATTTCAGTCAATGGACGGGGAATATGTGCATTAAGGTGTCTTTCAAGGATGAGTAATAGTAAGACTGGGGCCCTTCATGTTTGTCTGAAAGTTTTGATTACCAGCCCAGCTCAGGGTTTCTCAACTCGGCACCTGTGCTATCTGGGGGCAGGTAAAACCTCATTGTGGGAGGAGACCCATCTTTGCAGGATGTTTAGCTGTGTCCCTGTTCCCTACCCACTAGATGACAGTAGCCCCTCTTCTGAGTTGTGACAATGAAAAATGCCCACCAAAAGTCTCCTTGGGCACAATGCCACCCACTGAGAACCGCTGGCCGAGCTGAACAAGGTTCCATCTATGCATGTTTTCTTACTATGTTTCCTTTGCCTTGACTACACATGTCCTTTGCCTGTTTATGTCCTGGGGGGCTCCTGGTTTGGGCTGTACTTGGTTTTGAAGTGATCAGGAAGATGTCACGGTGGACAATCGCTTGGAAGTCATCAGAATCCCTACCAGGGCAATCGGTGTGCGGAGACTTGTTCTGGTGCATCGCTGGTCACCACGCAGATGGCCAGAGTCCTTTCAGAGACCTACCTGCCCCTCAATCTGGGAGGTGGACGCAGGTCACATCTGAGCACTTCTGGAACACATGCTTAAAGGCTTTGAATGTACCAACTTAGCCAGGTCACCTGGGCTCCACAGAGCGTGAAGTTACATTACGGCTTAAAGCAGGCTGAGCAAGTCATTTCCTGCTACAGAAAACTGCCCTCTTATTTATCTTGTATTACGAGCCACTGGCTAACACTTTCCCACGCCTTTCTGAAGCACTGCTAACACTTAAGACATAAAATGCATTATTTCTGAAGGCCTGACTCCTGGAGGGGACTGGGCCTTCCCCATCTTCTCCCTGAAAGGGAGGGTGAGGGTGACTAGGTTGGCCCGTCCGCTGCCCGAGGCCTGGAGCTCGGCAGCCCTGAATGCACGCACTTGGTGCCGAGGCACACTTACAGGTCGTAGGAGAACTTCCGCTCCAGGTTGGTCTGGTTCTTCTGAAACTGGAGGACGTCCTGCTGCAGCCTGCCGTAGTTCCTCTGCAGGGCCTTCAGCTGGTCTGAGCCACAGGGAGGACAGAGTCACACAGGCCCACAGGACGGGAAGGGGAGAGGTGAGCACACGGCCCCCCCCACACCCCGACGCCCCCGCCAGGGAGGTGGCCCTTCGAGATCTACAGGAACCGGCGGCACTTGGCTCCTTTTCCAAACATGTCTTCTCTCTTAAATCTCCTTCTTGACCTCCAACCCTGAAAATGCCTGTTTCTTTCTTAGACATCATAAGCCCTGAGCCGTCTGTCCTACCAGGTCACAAAAGCTCCTATGCAGCCCACTGATTTCGACATCTTATCAGATGAGTAGCCGCTCCTCCCTCCGCCTGTCCTTGGCTGCCAGGCTCCACCAGGGAATTTCTCCAGTCATCTGCTCACAGCCAAGCTACTCTCCGAGGCCCCCATGTTCATGTAATCATCTCGCCCTCTTATCTGGGAAACTGCAGCTTTCGTTGAGGAAATTCTTCAGCCCCATCCCTGCTGCCCTGACAACTTGGCTCATAAAAGCAACACAGGCCCAGCCGCGGTGGCTCAGTGGCTGAGCATCGACCTATGAACCAGGAAGTCACGGTTTGATTCCCCGGTCAGGGTTGTGGGCTCGATCCCCAGTGTGAAGCATGCAGGAGGCAGCCAATCAGTGAATGATTCTCTCTCCCTCTCCCTTCCTCTTTGAAAGCAATAAAAATATATTTTAAAAAATAAAAAAATAAAGGCAACGCAGTAGGAAAAACAGAAACTAAGTAGGTATTTATAAGGCTGGTAAGAACTGCAAAAGAAAATGGCTGGGATGCTACAGAAACACTGAAAAAATCTTGTAAAAGCTCTACAGAAAAACAGCAGCAGCTGACAAAGCGCCAAGCTGGGGGTGGGCGGGCAAGCTGCCACGGAGGGGCCCGCAGGGCGGGCAGAGGGCAGCAGGGCCAGGACACAGCCCTGGACAGACACCTGAGTCCCCCCAGGCTGTCCTCACAACTCTAGACCTGCCGGGCTCTCTGAGGGGAAGTCAGCGAAAGTGAAGGATTCCGGGAACTGCTGCTACACAGCCACAAGGAGCCATCTCAAGCACATGTATGTAATGGCCTCGAAAGGCAACACCGGGATGGGGTCAGGGGCATCTCCCGGGTGGGAAACGGCTCAGTGGGGGCCCGAGGCTGAGGTGGGGGCAGGAGGCTGACCACGAAAGTCTGCGGGGGGGTGGGGAGGGACATCCTGGAGTGATGGACACGAGCTGTGTCCTGACTGTGACGGTGGTGGTCTGGGGCAGTCGGCATGTGTCACAACGTATAGAAAGGCACACTGCAAAGGGCAAACTTGATTGTGTGTAAATTCAGCTCCATTAACCTTAAAAAAAAAAAAAAAAGACTCCGCCCTAACCGGTTTGGCTCAGTGGATAGAGCACCGGCCTGCAGTCTCAAGGGTCCCGGGTTCGATTCCGGTCAAGGGCATGTACCTTGGTTGCGGGCACATCCCCAGTGGGGAGTGTGCAGGAGGCAGCTGGTCGATGTTTCTAACTCTCTATCCCTCTCCCTTCCTCTCTGTAAAAAATCAATAAAATATAAAATAAAAAGACTCCATAAATCAAACTGAGCATGGGCAATGGAATACTACTCCACAACGAACAGGAATGAAGTACTGCCACCAGCCTCGGTGTGCAGAGGCCACACCATCGAGGTGTGGGTAAGCACGCGCCACGCTGCGTGCACAACGACGAGACCGCCTAATGACACGTCTCAAAGCACAGCGGCCGCTCAGCAGCACAGGGTGCGTGGGAAAGGCTGCAGCCGTCCTCCCTTCCTGACGTGTGACCAGGAGCATCAGCAGATCGCAAGCTCTGAGAAGCCCCCGGGACCAAGAACTCACTTAACTCTGTGTAGCCCTGCCTTTCCCCTCCGAACATTCGTAGACTCCTAGACAGGCGCTGTCCAATCGAACCACGGGCGGGGGCAAAAGGTCTGCAGTTGTGAGTACGAGAAACAGTCTATTTCTCTTCTTCTGTGTTAATGACTGTATTATTTTCCATACGAACAACTGCAGGCCTGCTTTTGCCCCACCGTGTATATACACCATATATAAAAAATAGATCACGTACATATCATAGGTATGTGTGTGGGCACATATGTATATTCTTTTCACCGTATCAAAAAATGAGAGAGTGAATTCTTCTGTGCAGAGCAGCTTGCAATGTATTCAGTAGCATTTTTAGAGGAAAAGCTCTTTCAGGATAAATTAAAGATTACTCCATCACTCATAATCACACCCGTCACTAGATTAGAATAAACAACCCACAGGACAAGCGGAAAGTAGGTCCGCGACCGGAGGCCTGGTGTCAGGAGGAGAGGACAGCTCACCTTGCAGGGTCCTGATGAGCCTCTCGCCTGTGGTGATATTATTCACCAAAACCGCCTGCAAGGAAGATAAACGCAGAATGAAACACCAGAACCACCCCAGTAAAACATACACGTGGGGAAAAGGAAGGCTGCACCCCTCCCCCACCCAACGCAGAGGTCAGGAGGGCAGGCCTGGGGCGGGCAGCTCTGATTACCTGGCGCCCATAGCCAGAAAAGGAACTCGCACACAGAGACCTGCCCGCCCAACACCAGCTGTGACCGGAGGAAGAGGAACCGGTCCCTGGCCCTGGCCGAGTTCCAGGACCGGCCCCTCCTCTGTGCAAGGCCCCTGCCATGCCTGGCTGATTCCCAGCTCTGGCTTTTTTTCTGGAGGAGCCTGGGTACAGTCATATCCTCCTCACTCAGAAGTCAAACTCTGAAGGCCAGGCCGGCTAACAGAGCGAAGAGAAGGAAACTTGGGGCCCACTCCTCCAGCACAGACTCTGCGTCATTTTAACGTAACCTCTGGCCTCTTCCTTCTGTCCACAGTCGGCAAGCCTGGGGAGTGCGAGGCTCACACCCAGCTAGTGACACAGATTTGGGAACGCTGACAACAGAACAGGGAAAAGGCCGCACAGGACTCGGGACAACAATGTAAAAGCAGCAACAAGAAAGAGAAATGAGTGTGCAGCTGAGCGGGACCAGCAGCCTGTGTGCGCCGAGCGAACGCCTCACAGCAGGTCTCTGCGGAGGCTGCGGGAGCGGGCGGGCGCTCCTCCTCTGAGGCACAGGCTGCTCAGGAAGCTCCAGTCCTGCGGCTCTCTCAACAGCCAACACGCAGAGCCACCCCTGAGCCCAGCGCCAGCTCCGGGAGCCAGCACTCCATCACTACTTGCCAAACTGGGTCTGAACCTCGAGCCGGACACCAAGCCAGTGGACCGCGCCCAGCACTAACGGCGAACAAAAGCCTGAAGAGGGCTGGACTGGAATTTACACACCAGAGCACCTCACCCTGGAAGCACAGTTTGTGCACACACTGTGCACGGGGCCACCTGGGAAAGCTTCTTCCTGTGTCATAACCAACGAAGCTTGGAAAACGCCGCCCGTAACTCGGAGACACGTTTCTGTCCCATTTCTGGTTCCCGGTGATGATGCCAACCACACCGCCTCCCCCTTCTGTGCCTCTGGCCTTCCCCTGGACCTCTCTGCCCAGCCCCCGCCCTTCCTCTGGCCTGGACAGAGTTTCCTGGAGTCAGGTGTTTGTGAATACAGGGGTGTGCACCAGAAATGAAATCCGGCCAGGCTAATCTGGTGTTGATTCTGGGAGACCCGAGCAAAGGCACATTTCCTGGTATAACAGGGGAGAAGTCACAGTGCATGAAATCCACGCACAGGGAGGGTCCCTAGTGGTTGCAGGCTGGGGCCTCGCCGCTGGCGACCCTTCCTTCCCCCAGCCACCTGCCGCCCCCGCCCCCTGGTCAAACTCCCCGTCGAGGGGACAATTTGCTTATTTGACTTTTATTATACAGCAGCGGTTCTCAACCTGTGGGTGGCGACCCCTTTGGCAGTCGAACAACCCTTTCACGGGGGTCACCTAAGACCATCCTGCATATCAGATATTTACATTACGATTCATAACAGTAGCAACATTACAGTGATGAAGTAGCAATGAAAATAATTTTATGGTTGGGTCACAACATGAGGAACTGTATTTAAAGGGCCAGAAGGTTGAGAACCACGGGTATGTAGGATAATTATTCTCTCAGGGAGAGGTATCAAGAGGGGTCTTTATAGATATTCTACACCAACAAAAAATATTCTATGCGGGCAGCAGAGAGAAGAGAACCCGCGGTGACAGGAGGGTTCGCACAGCCAGGAATCCGATTTACACAGCGTGCAGCTCCTGCTCCTCTCAGAAAAGGCCTGCACCAGTTCAGCTAAAAAGACAAGAGATGAGCACGTCGGCCAGCATCCCCACTCCGGGGATTTGTCTGGAAGAACTCAAAGCAAGATCTCGAGGCGGGATCTGCAGCCCCATGTTTTACAGCAGCACGATTCACAGGCGTCAGCGCTGCAGCCACCTCCTGTCCCCGATGGTGACGAAGATGTGCACGCAGCAGGCTGTTACGCAGCCTTTAAGACAGAATGCCACGTGCTGCAGCAGGGATGAACCTGGTGGACTGAATGCCAAGCAAAACAATCCAGTCACAAAAGGACAAATGCTACATGATTCCGCTCGGAGGAAGGATCTAACGCAGTCAAAATCGGAGAAACAGAAAGTAGAAAAGCGGACAGTTGCCAAGGGCTGAGGGTGCGGGGAGGGGAGTTGGGGTTGAATGAGCATGGAGTCCTAGTGTGGCAAGATAAAAACTATCCAGAGATCTTTGGTACAACAACATGAACTGAACACGTAAACTTCCACCTCGCCCAGCGATCAAAACCTCCTTCCCTCTGAACACCAGAGCTGAAACAAACAGAAAAAGAAAAGGACCAACTTAAATGGCTGATCTCGGATGTAATCAACACAGAACAGTATTCATGAGATATTTTGCTTTTCTATTCATTCTAAGCCTTCAAATCTATTCACATTACAGCACATCCCAATTGGGCCATTTCCAGTGCTCAACAGCCACAGGCTGGCAGGGACAGCTCAGGCCCTGAAGAATAAGAAGGGAGGACAGAGAGAGTCCCAGCAGCAGAGAAGAGCCAAGTATTTATTTATAGCAGCCTCTCTCTCCCCTTCTCCATGTTGCACCTGTCACCCAGGCCTGTCCTGCTGGCTGCCTCTCGAATCTGCTCACTTTGCAGAATTCATTCCACTCTTACCTCAACTCAGCACATAATTTTTACTTCAAATATTTCAAGAGCTGCCTCTGCTCTGCCCTGCTCCCCACCCCAAGGACACTCCCCAGGGCCAGGACCCACCTTTTAAACCCCCAGACCTGATCTGATGACCTTGATTCACAGATTAAACCCTCTGATGGGTCCCCTGCCCTCCACCTCAAGTCCAAACTGTAAGTGGCTTAAAAGACCCTGTGTGAAGGGCCCCTGCGCTCCTGTGTACTCCCTATATGTTCCTAAAATTAATGGGGATAAAAACAGAAAAGTAATGGAGATAAAAACCAGCCTCACACCCAGCCACGGGGTGCTGCTCCCACCTCCCGACACCCCCAGGGACATTCACCTGGCTTCCAGGTGTCTCGGTGGAGGACACTCTCCTGTGACCCCACAGCACTTGGGCACCCCCTCCCTCACGCCTGGGGGCAGACACAGGTCCCGCATCTGCAGCACACGGCCTTTGCTGCGCCTTCCTGAAGCAGCTTGGAAGCTAACGTACATTTTCCAGACTCCTTCCCAGTGGGACTTAGATCCAATCAGATACACTCCCTGGAGAGTGGAATGCTGACGGGGTTAGAGGCTGGAGGAGCAGAATGGAGCAAGGAGTGTGGTGGCCCTGCCTCTGAGTGAAGGCCCCCGCACAGCCTCCCGGTTCAGCCTCCAGCCTCCGGGTCGGACCCTGGGGCTGGTCCTGACAGGTGAGCCATCCCAGCAAACTTGCTCCCCCAGGCCCTTCCCACCATCCCGTCGGCATCTACTTCCCTGTACCAAATCGTTTTTGCATCAAACAGCTGGAGTGACTTCTGTCTATGACTGACTCCAACAGACCCATTTACTCATCTCTCCACAGCACCCGATGGGAAATGCACAGACAACAGGCACAGCCTGGTCCCGACGAGGCACAAGGCCAGTGCCCGGCAGCATCCTGAGCAGACAGACAGAACCGAACACAGAAAATGAATGGGGATAAAAACAGAAACGCTTTTCTAGAAGCCTTGATTCTTCCATCAGTCACAGGGGGAGAAGAGGTGATAAAAAGCAAAGAAACGACAGGGATCTGCTTTGGCCCTCCAAAACAAAAACAAACGAGAAAGCGCGTCTGCAGAAGAAAATCGCCTCGCTCTCAGGTGCACAAGGAAAGCCGACCCAGAGCGGAGAAACTGGAACCCTGAGAGCCGTGTCTGCTGGAGGGCAGGCAGTGGTGGAGCCAGCAGCCTGGGCCAGCCCCGGCCACGCAGCAGGGCCCTGGAGCCCGCTAGTGACCTCTCAGGGCGCAGCCTGTACCTCCATCCCAAAGGCCACACCTGTCTCCCCGTCGGCACCTTAAACGCGTTCTTGTGTGAAAGCACTCTAAGCCAGGACAAATGACCAAGCTGCTTAATTCTAGTCAAGTCCTTTGGAAGGGGCAGAATCTTCCTGAGAATCACCCACAGGAACCCACGCCGAAGGGAGCAGCCCCCAGCCCAGGCCCACGGCACAAACCATCTCAGCTCTCCTTGCTTTCCCCGCCCAGCAGCCAGGGAAAAGCCACTCACCCGTCACTGACAACAGGAAAGCCCTCTAAAGCATGGCGATTTCATGCCACACCCCCTCCAATAAGGCCGGGGAGTCTCCTCACGCCCCAAGTTACCTACCAGGCAAGAAAGGAGAAACCCGGAAGCTCACCGAAGCCACCTCAAAGCAGACGCAGGTCACACAGGTGAGTGAGGAAGGTGAGGCTAGGTGAATGGCAGGCCTGTTCTCCCTCCACCTTCCCGGCTGCCTCGGCCTGTAAGCTTTTCTCTTCTGGACACAGATGAATTAACAATCCCCAACATCCCCTCCTCTCATCTCCCACTCGGCCATCTTTCTTTTTTAGGCCACTGCTGCCCTTCAGGACAGTACTGTATTTCCATTACCAATGAAATGGTACTCAAACGATTTGCTTTGCACTACTGACTGCACTGCTCGCTCACATATTTTTTTTCATTTACATAGTTTAACAGCAAATGAAAAGCCTAAATTTCAACATCAGATAAATGGCTGCAAGAAACCAGCCTAGCATGAACGTCACAAGTAAAATTGTACAAAATGAAGCTACTTCTGACTCCAACCGGTAGCAAGCAAAAATGAACACAGTAGCAGGAAGCTGGGTGTTCCCTGGATGAAGTGCCACTAAGTCCCTCAGGGTCTTCTGATTCTTTGCCCAGGCATTCAGAGAGGAGGTCACGTGCCCCTCACGTGCCTCCAGGGCCACTGTGCGGCTTCGCCGCAGCCAGGGGCCAGGAGAGGGCCCGAGATCTCATCAGGTCTTCAGGCCCAAAAGGACTGATCTGCCTTCCGACAACCAAGTAAAAGAATGAATAAAACATCCTGTGCCGCCCTGAGACACTAGTGCAGACCTGCACCAGCGACTCTCCGTTAGCTTTTGCCAAAAACTAGCACCTGAAGGCCTCTTTCTACTGGGGCCCCTAAACACTTATTTTATACATACACACACATAAATCTAAAAAGAAAATAGCATTTCACTGCTGGCTGCGTAAAGGTTATTTATAACCACACACATTTGGCGGTTGACAATGTGACCTCAGGTTTCTGACCAAGACAGAGGCTGATTCCCTCTCCCCTCCCGTCTGGGCTGGCCTCGGCCACACACTTCCAGCCACCGCACAGGAGCTGGCCCTGCTGACTACGAAACAGGTGCCATGGCTTTTACCCCGAAAACCCATGTCCACCCAGAACCTATAAATGAACCTATGAAAAGCCTATTCAGAAACAGGGCCTAAGCAGCTGTAATTAAGTCAAAGTCCCGAGGGTGGGTCCTAAATCGATGTGACCGAAGAGAACAGGCAAAGCTGCAGAGACGTGGAGGACACGCCCTGTGCGAACAGCGGCAGAGATCAGAGGGACACAAGTGCAAGTCAAGTCACGCCAAAGGTGCCAGCAGACGCCAGGAGCTGCAAGAAGCACAGGAAGGATCCTCCGATGGAGCCTCCTAGGTCCTGGGACACCCTGACTTTGGACTTCCAAGCCTCCTTGAAGGAGTTAATCTTCGTTGCTTTAAGCCGCTCAGTTTACGGTAATTTGTTATGGCAGACCTGGGAACGCATACACAGGTGACAGCTTTCTCCCGGCTCCCCCCTCTCCCCCCATCCCTCCCCCCCCTCCCTCGGCAGGATGCTTGGCCTGGGAATCTAGCCTCCACAGTAAAGGAGGGCAGCAGCCTTGCGGAAAAGCCTCACAGGTGCTTCAGCCCCGGCCCCACGGAGGCCTCTGGTCACTGGTCACCAGACACGAGTGAGGAGACCTTCTGCCCCCCGACTTCGAGGCACCCCACACGGTGACACAGTGGAGTACACACAGTTGCCCCACTAAGCCCTCCCAAAAAGCAGACACCTGAGCAGCATACACGCTGTCCGTCATGGTTTTAAATCACTATGTTTTGGGGTAATGTGTTATGAAGCAGTAACACGTGTATGTGCACTCCTGTTCATCTGAATCAAATGTACATCTTCATGTCCAAAACCTAGCCACCTCAGCCAATCAGACGTCAAGGGAATCCACTGCAGTTCCCTTCAGCAAACGTTTATGAAGAATTCTCTCTTATCTCGAATTATACTCCTGGTTTTCTATCACTGAAGTGGTTGCCTCAACACCCCTGAAATAACAATGCATAATAAGCCAAGAGTTTCCAGGTCTTTTTAAATGATGTGCAAACTAGATGTGTTCAAATGTATGTATCATTTAAAGAGTCCCCTTTACATTCTATACTTTTCATGGCATACCCACATTTATAAAAGCTTGAATATAACAGTGATTTAGAAAAGCTTAGATGTAATCTATTTTTGTTTAAAGGGGTGAGTGCTTCTCAGTAGTTAATCTCTGAGTGATGGAACTGCAGGTGATTTTAAATTTCTTTTTTGTATTTTCAAAACTGTCTATAATATTTTGATAATTAAGAAAGACAACTTTTTTGAAAGTTATTTAAGGTTAACTTCTTACACAATCATTTCTGTTGCAAAACAAAGCTGTATAACTCTTCTTATATACAACTATACGAGGGCTTCCACCAAGTTGTAGCAATACAATATAAACTCTAATAATTGCATTTATGTATCAAGCCACCATAAACATACCTAATTCTGCAACAGATAAGGAGACAAAAAAGAAAAGAAAAACAGAATGACAGTTCAATTCCCCAAAATCAGCTGAGGCCTCAAAATCAAATATTTTTTTTAACTTAAAATCCAGCATCCTTGAGTCCCCTTACTCTCTCTGTTAGTATTTTCCTGAATGAACCTTCATGCAACCTTTCCAATCATCCGACATAAAGAGCACAAATATCACTCTCCTTTGAGACACAAATCCAGCACAGGCCCGGCTCAGAGCAGGGACTTAACACATGTTTGAAGACAGTAAGAAAAAAAGCCAACAGGGGAGAAAAAGGAACCCTCGTGCACTGCTGGTGGGAATGCAGACTGGTGCAGTCACTGTGGAAAAAAGTATGGAGTTTCCTCAAAAAGTTAAAAATGGAACTCCCATTTGACCCAGTGATCCCACTTCTAGGAATATATCCCAAGAAACCAGAAACACCAATCAGAAAGAATATATGCACCCCTATGTTCATAGCAGCACAATTCACCATAGCTAAGATCTAGAAACAGCCTAAGTGCCCATCAGCAGATGAGTGGATTAAAAACCTGTGGTACATCTACACAATGGAATACTATGCTGCTGTAAAAAAGAAGGAACTTTTACTATTTGCAATAGCATGGATGAAACTGGAGAGCATTATGCTAAGCAAAACAAGCGAGTCAGAGAAAGATAAATACCACATGATCTCACTCATATGTGGGATATAATGAGCAACATAAACTGATGAACAAAAATAGACCCAGAGACAAAGAGACACCAAACAGACCATCCAACCTCAGAGGGAAGGAGGGTGGGGGGGTAAGAGATCAACCAAAAGACTTGTATGCATACATATTAGCGTAACCAATGGACACGGACAGTGGGGCGGTGGGGGCTTGTCCTGGAGGGTGGGAGTGGCCTGGGAGGGGTCAATTGGGGGGAAAAGGAGACATATCTAATACTTTAAACAATAAAAAAAGATTAAAAAAATACTAATAAAGCCAACAGGCGGATAATCTGATGCTAAGATAGTTCTTTTCATTTCTCTCATTTATCCCCACTGCAAAGGGTTTTACAAGAAGCCCATCCAGACGGGGAGATACCCAAAGCTTCATCAAGAGGCTAATCTCAGTTAATTCCGGGATACACACACACCGCTCCCCCTCCCATGGAGAAGAGCTGCCCAGCGGGGAAGGGTGTCTAGAACCCAAGCCGGCCTTGCCTTTTCATCCTGGTGTAACCTGTTGACGCTCTCCATCTGGAAGTTGTGGCTGGACTGGATTTTGTCCAGCTGCTCCCGCTGCTTCTCCAGCTCCCCCTGGAACTCGTTCTTCTTCAGCTCCACCGCGCCTCTCTCGGCGGCCGCCCTGCGGACCCTGCCTTCCAGCTCCATGATCCGCGTCTACAAGGACACCACAGTGTGAGGGCAAATGTCAGGCCTCCCCTGGAGACCAGACCACCTGCGCAAAGACAACCCCGCCCCAGAGCCGGCAGCACGCCTTCACCCACAGGCTATGCCCAAGGCTCAATCTGCAGTCACCTGTGTAGAAGCTACAGCGGTTTTTCTACAAGCAACAGAATTCACTGCTATGAGCTTCCCTGACTCCACTGCACGTCTCCATGGAAACACCACCACACCTGCACAGGGATTTGGTGAACTGTAAATAAATACATAAAATGTCTCATGCTTTACCAGGTGTGAGATGGAGATGCTGCTCAAGTACAGTGGGGCCTTGACTTACGAGTTTAATTCGTTCTGAGACCGAGCTCGTTAAGGAGCTCGTTAACTCAAATTACTCTATCAACTCAATGCAAAAAATCAGCGGAGAGACAGCTGGTATCTCAAAAAACTCGTTAGGACACTGTAAGTCAAGGCCCCACTGTATTTAGTTCCTTTTCCCCACTTAAGTAGTTACGACTCCTTATCAGACAAGATTTCTAAAAAGAGACTCAGTTCTCCAAACCAGGATGCCAAGAGCCCATCTGTGCAGAGAACATGGCTCAGACAAAGGCTCTAGACGCCTGGAGGGTAAGCAGGAGAGGAGGACAAAACACTCGAAGTTCCAGGGCTAAGAGCCCAAGCTCTGACGTCAGACAGACTGGGCTGGAATCCCAGCTCCCCAGGCACTTTACCTCTCTGGGCCTCAGTCTGCCTACCTGTGAAATGGGAAGAATAAAGTCCCAACCTTGTAGAGTTGTGTACAAAAGATGATGATGTGTACAATCCACTGTTAAATAAAAACTATTCTGATGCTTATTAACACAGTAGGGAAAATTTTATTCGAGACAACCCCACAGGATCATGATGGGGGCCGGGGGGGGGGGGGGGGGACAGAGAAACCATGCTCAGCTCTGAATATAGCAAAGACAGCAGTGGATTGGTAGCCAAAGAACAGACTGAGGCGGTCAAGACGTGGAAAAGTATCAGAAGGAGACATCTTGCTAGAAGTGGATTCTTGCTAAGTGGCTAGCAGGATTCTCTCTAAAGGCAGACTGAGGGCTTAGAGAATAAGGGAGGAGGAGCTTGGTCCGATATGGAGGCACATGCAGAGCCGGCACTGGCATTACAAGGAGCACACACGTTGAACAACGCCTCAGGGGGCGATAAATGCAAGCCAAACCCCTCAGGCCCCACCACCCAGCACGTGAAATACTCTACAGCAGCCACACAAACAAAGCGAACAAGCAAAGTACCTGGAGATCCACGCTCCGGGAGCTCGCAATCCAGTAGTTGAAGCCCAGGACGATGATACAGGCCACCAGGGCAGCCAGCACAAAGGGCGGCGACTTCATGGTCCGACGCCCGTTTCCCAGTCCCATCATCTCATAGGCCAGGCTGAGAATCTGCCAAATAAACGCAGAGATAAACAAGCGTCAGTATTAGTACTCCACGGCCGGCCACGCAGGCCACGTCCATCGTCACAACCACGTGGAAGGCGTCCTCGCCTTGAAACGCGGAGCTGCGGAGGGAGAGCAGGCGGGCAGCACCGCAGCGGGCAGCACCGCAGCGGGCAGCACCGCAGCGGGCAGCGTGGCTGGCCCCCGGGCTCGCTCACGGACCTCGGCAAGTAAGCATCTCTCAGGCTTCAGTTTTCTCTGCTGTAAAATGGGGATGGAATCACTAAGGGCACCAGCCAACGTGTTTCCTGGGCAACGGGGCGTGAGTGTGACCTGCACTGTGTAAGTCCCGGGACAGGCAGGGCCTGTGGGCAGGAATGAGGCGGGCACCAGCTCCCGAGCTCCTCTCCCTGACTGGTGGGACCCCAGCACGCGGAGCGCACAGCACGCCCAAGGAACAGAGCTTGGAGAGCTGCAGAGGGCACCGCGTTCTTCAAAGAAACAGACTCGGCTGACAAGAAAGGAGCCATCCATTTGGTTCACGGGCTTCAACCCAACGCCAGGTCTGGCTGGATGCCAGCACTGGGCACCAGGGACAAGGAAAAGCTGACTTTGCCAAAAGGCTTCTGCTGAGCCAGATAAAGCAGGACCTTATCAGAGGGAGGGCAATGAGCAGTAACTGCTTCTATGCCAGGTGGGGCCAGCAATGGAGGAGGGAGAGGGAGGAGGGAGGAAGGGGGAGGAGGAAGGAGGAGAGGGGGAAAGACCACCAGGGGCTCACCTTTGAGGTCAAGGTCTTGAGAGTGAGAGCACAGGAGAGCTGACGGGGCCTTCTCACCCTACGGTATTTCTAAGTGTCCCTGGGAGACGTCCTCCTCCTTAATACAGGCAAACCTTATTTTATTGCTGGTCTGTTTCCTGAAGTGCATAGGTGTTGCCTTTTTAACAAATGGAAGGCAAGGCCCTCCACCGGCAAAAAGATGACGACTCGCTTACTTACACGACTCGCTTTACAGCGGTGGCCTGGACCTGAGCCGCCGGCGCTCTGAGGTGCGCCTGTGCACACACCTGGGCCCCACGCCTCCGCCTCTAATCCCGACCGTGCTTAAGGCAGGGCCCAGGTGATGGTGCTTTATAATCTCCCAGCCACGTTTCTCGACCTCATTCTCGATGTTTCTGGGTGCGTTTACAAGCAAACAAGCTCACCGCGGGGTGCTGGACATGTCCTGAATCAATCAGCGACACATCCTGTTACCCTTTTCCTGGCAGCACATGACAGTCTGCCCCATTCTTTCTAAAGGGCTGCCTCGGGCACCTGTGAACCAGGACTGACTTAGCCAACCTCCTGCCAAAGGCCGGGGGGGTTTCCAGGCTTATTTCCAACAATGCTGCCACGAGCACTCTTCCGCATCTGCATCTGTGTTTGCAATCTCGTATGCCGGAGTACAATCCCTCACCCACAATTCTGAACTCCAAAATGCTCTAAAACCCCAAAGGGATTTTTCATCACTCACCCGGCAACAGAACCTGGCCTGAAATCAGATCAAGGTCTGGCCAGAACTCACCTGAAGCTACTAAAAATCTGTCTTTACCTTCCTCCGGTCATGTGACTATTCATACATCGTGCTGCAGAAAGATCAGTGTTTGACTATGGGGTGCTGCTGCAGAGCTGTCACATAACATATAATAAATGCCTCTTACTAGCTTCTGAATTCTGAAAGAACTCAGAACTCCAAATACCTCCGGCCTCCACGGGTTCTGGGAAGGGAGGGGGAGCCAGCAGGAAGCTCATTACGTGGGAGGCACTGACCAAGCGCTTCCAATAAGGCCTCGCTGAATCCCCCATCAGTGCGAGGGGTGCAGGGGTCCTCTCACCCCCTGCTGCGGCACCTGAAACATCCCAGACAGCTGTGGATAAACTTCAGTAAGTGGAACTGCTGGGCCTAAATATATGTGTTTAACACTGACGGCTCTTCGCTCCTTTAAAATATTTAACAAACTACGAAAGGAAAACAATACCTTTATACTGGAGAATCCTAACAGACTCCCCCTTATGTCAACATCACAGACTGCCTGATATGATGCACCAGGAGAAAAATTCTGAGGAACTCAACTGAAGAACATCCTATAAAACTCTGACTAGCACTCTTCAAATCTCTCAAGATCATGAAAAATAAAGAAAAGACTAAGAAACTGCCACAGACTTAATAATAACTACAGTCAAGAACTCAGTGCAAGATGGGATCCTGCACTGGACCCTAGAACAGAAAAAGACCACCACGGAGAAAAACCAGTGAAATTCAAATAAATTAAGTACTTTGGATAATAAGGTAGTGCCAAGGTTAATGTCTTAATTTTGATAAACTCTCCGAGTATGTAAGAGGGTAACATAAGATGGGTGACGCCCTAACCGGTTTGGCTTAGTGGATAGAGCGTCGGCCTGCGGACTCAAGGGTCCCAGGTTCGATTCCCGTCAAGGGCATGTACCTTGGTTGCAGGCACATCCCCAGTAGGGAGTGTGCAGGAGGCAGCTGGTCGATGCTTCTCTCTCATTGATGTTTCTGACTCTCTATCCCTGTCCCTCCCTCTCTGCAAAAAATCAATAAAATATATTAAAAAAAAAAAAAGATGGGTGAAATATACTAGTATATGGTAACCACCTGTACTATTTTTGCAACTCTTTCATAAATTAAATTTCTAATAATGTTTTGAGAAATCTTACCATGTTGGCTTCCAAATTATTTCCAATAATTTACCCTCCCACCACCTGTAGGAGAATATCTGTTTTCTCACATAATAACACACAAACTTTTTAATGTCTGGTAATCTCATTCATAGTAATATTTTTAAAATACACTTCCTTAGTTGTGAACATAAATGAACACCTGTTCATTCACTGGCCATGTGTATGTTCATTTTGGTGAAATACCTTTCCATAGTCTTTGCCCACTTTAAACTGCAGTGTTCATCTTATTGATTTGTAAGAGCTCTTTGTATATTAAAGATAAACTAATTTTTGGTCTTATATAATTTTTTTCTCAATTTTTCATTTGTTCTTTGACTTTGTGAAATTATCTGCCCATAGTTTTTGGCTGTTGGTGGTATTTTTAAAATAACCTAATCTTGTCCATCTTTTTTTGCTTCTGGGTTTTTCAGATTTAGAAAGACATTTCCTACTCTGAGTTTTTTTTGTTGTTGTTTTTTTTAATATTTTATTGATTTTTTTACAGAGAGGAAGGGAGAGGGATAGAGAGTTAGAAACATCGATGAGAGAGAAACATCGATCAGCTGCCTCCTGCACGCTCCCCACTGGGGATGTGCCCACAACCAAGGTACATGCCCTTGACCAGAATCGAACCTGGGACCCTTGAGTCCGCAGGCCGACGCTCTATCCGCTGAGCCAAACTGGTTAGGGCTACTCTGAGTTTTGAAATATATTTACCCATATACCGTATCTCCTCTCAACATATCTGTGATTTCATATTTATATTTAAACTAGGGGCCCAGTGCACGACTTCGTGTACCAGTAGGGTCCCTTGGCCTGGCCTGCGGGATCAAGCTGAAACCAGCTCTCCGACATCCCCCGAGGGGTCCTGGATTGCGAGAGGGTGCTGGCCAGGCCAAGGGATCCCAGCGGTGCACCACTGGGGCCAGGGAGGGATGCAGGAGTTTGGCCAGCTGGGGATGGACCGTGGGAGGGCTCCAGGACATGTCCGGCCTGTCTCACTCGGTCCCAATCAGCCAAACCCCAGCAGCAAGCTAACCTACTGGTCAGAGTGTCTGTCCCCTGGTGGTCAGTGCACGTCATAGCAAGGGGTTGAGCAGACTTAGCATATCATTAGCATATTACACTTTGGTTGAACGGACAACCGGACGACCGAACACTAAGCACATTAGGCTTTTATTATATAGGATCTTTCCTCCACTTAGAATTCTTTTTAATGTAAGGAGTAAGGAAATACAAAGAAAAAAAAAATTCCTCCTATTGACTCTTCTGTCCGCTGTAGCAGTAGTAACTGCCATCACCTGGGGCTAATCCACAGACGCCCCTGCAGCAGTCGACGTCCCAGACCAGGCCCATAGCATGAGCAGGAGAGATTCGGGGAGGCCGAACACAGTGCAGTCTCAGAAACCCCACTCGGTGGCCCAGGGCTCTGCTGGCTGGTGTGGACGAGAGGGGCCACATGCTAACCTGCCTAATTCAGGAAAGCCTTCGTGGCAGCTTTGCAAACTCAGAGACTAAAGTAACCACGAAGGATGGTCTGAAATTAAAACTCTTAACTAAAAGCAATTATGGTGGGTAGTCATGTCCTAGGCCGGTCTCTCCCCTGACAAAGGCCAACCTTTACCTTAACTGAGCCTACTGTCTTTTTGCATCTATGATAACATGTCGTTGGAATGTCGAAGTAATTTTTCCTCTTTTTCAGACCCCTCATAGCACAGCACCACTCTGAGGAGGCCACAAACCCCTCACTGTTACTGAGGTCATTGTTAACCGTTAACTATCCTACACCCACCTAAGTAAGAGAAGCATGTGTCTATCACTTCACTTTTTATCCAATCCCAGAGGTTTCCCTGCTTTGCTTTCTCCCATCTCCCTAATCTATCACCAATGGCGTTCATGTAACCCACTAACGTCTCCTCTTTTGATTGTAATGTATAAAACAAGGTGAAAAATCGCCATTCTCCAGAGCATTATCTGAATTCCTTGAGATTCTGTTTTCCAGCAATTGTCAACAGTTTGGCTCAAATAAGCTCCTAGAAATTATTTACAGGTTTGAATGTTTACGTTAACACCAGGAAGGTGTGCAGCTGCCCAGAGGGCAGTGTCAGGAGAGCCTGGGCACCAGATGGACACAGGCTGCCCAGGTTAGAAGGGGCCCATGAGGAAGGGCCAGCACCCCTGCTTCTGGCCTGCGGGTGCTCCACCACGGACTTCTGGGACTGTGGTAACCACTGCTGCGGAACAGAAGGGACAGACACAGGTGAGAAATGGCAAAGACCGAGAGGACTTCAGGCAGGAAATCAGCACCAGATTTACAGTCGTCAAATACGATCAGCATTCTCCTATCCCCACCTTAAATATCCGTGCACGGAGGAGGCGATGAAAGTGGATGGGAGATACGGTGATATTAATGTTCACTGTCATTTAGGCTTTAGGTTGTGTCTTGTCTCGTATTTGATTACCAGTATCTGGACATACTAAAAAAATGATTAACCTTGATTAACTAACCCCTGCGACCCCCGGCTCCCCTGCAGTGAAAGTTGTGTGTTTCTGCACTGAAAGTCTCTTGGTAAATTGGAGAAGTCACATAAATACTGCAGATTCTTTCTTACTGGCTTAATTTTTAAAATTTGGTCTAAATTTGGTTAAAATTATTGTTGGCTTATAAAACAAAAATTCTTATAAGAGAACAGAGACCTCTTCTTTTCTCTTTTTTTAAAGAAAAAGATATATGAAAATGGGCAACCTGCCAAATGCATCAGCCCCTTGAAGCTCCTAGTGAAATACTTTTCCTCCCACTTCCTTATTTTCCCAGAAGGGTTTTTAATCGTATGGGCAAACGGAAAGGAGCAAGCAGATCAGGTTAGCTGTTGGACCACGTCACCAAGGCGGGACCGGCTTCTCCGCGCAGCAGGGGGGAGGGGGCTGCACCTTTGCTCTTTCTCAGGAAACGGCCTCCCCTGGAGGTTCAGAAGTCACTGTGAGAGACTCCCAGAGGCTGGTGAAGTAGAAGGACTCAGTCACCAACACAGTTTTGAGAGTTTAAAATTATTCCCCCCTGTCCCAAGAATGTCTCCAAGTCAGGGCAGCAAACTGAGGCGCCGGAGCCACCGCTGGCCTGTGCTGTAAATGTAGTTTCACGGGCACAGCCATGCCCATTCCTTCAAGAACTGCTCACGGCTGCCTCCTGGCTGCCAGGCAGAGGCTGAATGGTTGAGACAGAGATCTCTCAGGGTGAGTGTGAGGATTAAACCAGTTAAAGTATGTGTTATCTGGACCTTTAGGGAAAGTTTGTCAATGTCGGCTCCAAACTATGAGGGTTAATAACCAAGACCATTGTGTTCTCCTCACATCAATTTAAAAACGTACACAGAGTCTCCTCCTCTCACTTTCCAGTCCACCATCCTATATAATAAAAGGCTAATATGCAAATCAACTGAATGGTGGAATAACCAGTCGCTATGACACGCACTGACCACCAGGGGGCAGATGCACAATGCAGGAGCTGCCCCCTGGTGGTCAGTGCGCTCCCACAGGGGGGGCGCCACTCAGCCAGAAGCCGGGCTCATGGCTGGCGAGTGCAGCGGTGGTGGCGGGAGCCTCTCCTGCCTCTGCGGCAGCGCTAAGCATGTCCTACTGCCTGCTTAGGCCCGCTCCTCATCAGCTGGACATCCCCCGAGGGCTCCCAGGTTGTGAGAGGGCGCAGGCCAGGCTGAGGGAACCCCCCAGCCCCCAGTGCAAGAATCTCATGCACCAGGCCTCTAGTTAGTATATAATTTTGTCTCTTCTAAAAATCTGTCAAGGCAATACTTTTAAAAACTGGTAATAGCCAAAGTTCCAGCCCAACTGAGCCTCGCAAGACTGCTGCCCTGGCCAACATCACATGGAGCAGAACCACTCAGCTGAGCCCAAGTAACTAACAGACCCATGAGCAATGATAAAATGACAGTTTTGAGTTTGGAGGCGATTGGTTATAGAACAAAAGATAATCACAATACAAACTGTTGCCCTGGTCAGTGTGGCTCAGCTGGGGAGCATCATCCTATGCACAGAAAGGCTGTCAGTTCGAGGTCACCCAGTTGATTCCAGCAGGGGATATGCCCAGGTTGTGGGCTCAAGTTGGTCAGGTTGCATATGGAAGGCAGCAAATCCACATCTTGTTTCTCTATTTTTCTCCCCCTCTCCCTCTCTCTCCTCATCCTCTCTCTCTCTCTCCTCTTCCTCTCTCTCTCTCTCCTCTTCCTCTCTCTCTAAAATCAATAAAGATACATTTTAAAAAAATACAAACTCTCAAGTAAAAAAAAAGTTCCAAAATATAAAAAGGAAGGATACATACAAGCTATGGTGAGAATAGAATGTATAGAGGAAAGGAAGAGTAGAAATGAAGCTTGCATTTTTTATTTTTCACAACCTTTTTTCTCCTCAATGAGCATATTTTTAATACAAAAGCCAAACACTTTGTAATACTTTAAGCAATAAAATAAAAAATAAAAATAAAAAATAAAGCCAAACAATAACAATAAAAAATTAAGATGTGCCCTAGCTAGTTTGGCTCAGAAGATAAAGCGTTGGCCTGTGGACTGAAGGGTCCCAGGTTCGATTCCAGTCAAGGGCACATGCCTGAGTTGCGGGCTCGATCCCTAGTAGGGGGTGTGCAGGAGGCAGCTGATCAATGATTCTCTCTCATCATTGATGTTTCTCTCTCTCTTTCCCTCTCCCTTCCTCTCTGAAATCAATAAAAATATATAATTTTTAAATTAAGATGTAAGGAAGATATACATTGGTAATATTAGCCAGTGTTGAAGCTGTATTTTTGGCATTCCCAGATTAAATCATGGTATTTTACAGCTTCCCCTGAAACAAAATGATTATACCACATGTATGTTCATGAAGTAGAGAACAAAACAGAACTCATTCAAACAGATTCCAAGGCTCTCTTCTGTGCTGGAACCCATCCTTGGGGACACCAAGGTGGCAAGATAGATCTCTATCTTCAAAGGACACAAAGAAGACACAGGTCCCCATCTGGAGCTTGGGCAGGTAAAGGAGAGGAGGTGGAGTGCAGTGTGAGAATCCGTTTCTACCTGCGTACCTAGCAGTTCCTCCCAGCCCTCTGGAATCGTCTATAAAGGGGTAACCTTGGTGTCTGTCTCCTAAGACAGGTGTGAAAATTAAATGCCATCATTTACTTGCCACTAAGTAAACACATGACCATTTTTAGTCTCAGTTTATTCATTTAAAAAAGGGGGAAAGATCAATTGTACCTGCCTTAATGGGGTTCTTCTGAGGAGCAAATGAAAGAATTACCTGAGGCTAAAATGAGAAAGCAGCTGTCTGCAGCAGGGCTCAGGCATCCCTGAGGTTGAAGAAGATGCTCCAGAGCTGGGGAAGGGAATCCCAGGAGTTACATTTATTTTTACCCAAAAAGTAGGATAGCAACTATGTTTTAGTGATACCAGTATTACATGTAGTAACTTAAATTATATGATGTATGTACTAATCATGCTGATTATTGTATACTGCTATGTTATGCTAATTTTATTATGCTACAGCAAAATACTAGCAGTGCTAATAAAAGCAGAAACTGACTCTGCCTCCTCACTGAGCCTCTCTGTCCAGGGTCACGCGCCACCACCCCTCGGAAGTGCCTGAGGTGTTCTTTGCCTTCAGGACTTGCACAGAGAAGTGGATTGACACAGTATAACTAAACTAAACATTAAAGAGGATATGAAGCTTTACGATTCCTATAAAAAGCACAAATTAGGTTACACCAATAAACGCAAGCACAGGCAAACACAAACCCAGTTTGGAAGGTCCACGCTTCTCGCCCAGAGTCAGCTTTGCCTGAGCCACAGCATGAAGTAAAAAACTGATCTGACCAGAAATAGGCCCAAAATACTCAAAATTCAAGAAGCAATATCTGAAATGGGGTTTTACCTCCACTGTTATTAACAATGAATCCAGGCCTAAGTGTATACTGGGCCTTGAGATACAAGACAACAATAGCACATGTATTTGTATGGGGAGAGCTAAAGGTTATTTCACTGAGATATAACTGACATATCCTCTGTAATAGTAAAAGCGTAATATGCTAATTAGACCGGACACCCCTCCAGATGACCTTCCAGACAAAGCCGGGGCTTTGAGGGAAGCCTGGCCCCAGGTGCCAGAGGGAAGCCCAGGTGCAGAGGGAAGCCGGTGCCAGCAGCCAGGAAAAGTAAGGCCAACTCTTGCACAAATTTTGTGCATTGGGCCTCTAGTATAATAATAAAAGCCTAATATGCTAAGTGTCTGGTTGGCCGTTCAACCAATCAAAGTGTAATATGCTAATGATATGCTAAGGCCGCTCAACCACTCACTATGATGTGCACTTACCACCAGGGGGCAGACACTCCGACTGGTAGGTCAGCTTGCTGCTGGGGTCCTGCTGATCAGGACTGAGCAAGACAGGCCAGACATGCCCTGGAGCCCTCCCGCAGTCCCTCCCCAGCTGGCCAACCTCCTGTGTCCCTCCCCCGCCCCAATTGTGCACCAGTGGGGTTCCTCGGCCTGGCCTGTGCCCTCTCCCAATCCGGGACCCCTCGGGGGATGTCAGAGAGCTGGTTTTGGCCCGATTCTGCAGGCCAGGCCGAGGGACCCTACTGGTGCACGAATTCGTGCGTGCACTGGGCCTCTAGTAACATATATAAGTTTTAGGTGTTAAAAATTTTTCACTAATGAGAATGATAAAAAAAAATTTGGAAATCACAGCAAACTACAAAATGTATTATTATATAGTATTTTACATGTATTTTCTTACTGTCAGGCACTAATCAATCTTCAAAGATCTTAGTTGAAGGAAGTTTTATGAACACAGCCTTGAGGCGTTTTAAAGAAAAATAAAATCAAAATGTAAAAATCTGACAAGGCATGCATTTTTTTTTCTTCTGAAAGTGTAGGAAATTTCTGTGTGAAGCTAAGCAGACTCTCTGGGAATTTAGGAAACACTTCTTTAACTTCAAGCCAAGTCTCTCTTTCAATGTATTTCATCAGTAACTTGAAAGTCTAGAAAACCATCACAATCAAAGAATGCTTTTTGGGGGCAAATGAAATACCACTCATACTTTCCTAAGGTGAGAGCAAAGGCCTATGAAGACCATTCCTCTCCTTTTGCAAATGTTTAAAAAAATTAACAAAGTGGGGGTGTTTTTTTGTGGGGGGGGGGGGTTGTTTACAACAAAGATTTTTTTTCTTACCCCAATTATGGATATTATTTCTCATGTTAGGTCATTGAAAAATAAATGAATCTTTTCCTCAGGCAACTTATTTTTTTCTAAAAATAAACATAGTAACAATAGTACAACTGAATTAAAGCCCAGGGCACAGGGGCTGTCAGCCCTCATCCCAGTCTCCCTCCCCGCTCCTGGTCACCCCAGGCAGTTTTAGAAGAGAGGGGTGGGGGGGGCCTACAAGCTCCCTTTCGCTCAAGTGCCATCAAGGAGCTCTCTGGTCATCACAGCCTGCGCAGTGACACTCCACCTTCCAACTCTCCCCGTAGAGGCGGTTTCCCAGGTTCTGCCGGCTACCCTGCCTGCTTCAGATGCAGAAACCCAGCGGAACAAGCACAGGATTGTCAGCAGGGTCAGCAGTGCCCTCCCTGCTGGGGGAAGGTGGCCACATAAATAGACTCAAGTAGCCCTGGGCCTGACCAGGTCAACCATCTTCACTATGGTTTCTGCTCACCCACCCCCAATGAAAAAATATATATAAATGCAAAACATTGGCATTCCCCATCAACAACTGGACCAGCAGTTAGAAAGCAGATGGCATCCTTAGCTCCTAACAGCAACCTCACTGCAATCTGACCCCTCCCTCGCTCCCCAGCACTCCTTCCTCTCATTCTGGGTTGAGCAAAACCAATGAAAAAAATGTGCTCCATAGGAGAACAAAATATGTCTTGAAGAGCTAACCTTTCCCCTCTAAGCATCTGAAGAATTCAATGTCTTTTTCACCGGGTGACACCTTAAAAATTGAGTTCTGGCCCAAGGACAGTAAATGTTAGCAAGTTGCTGGTTTCTACTTAACGAATAAAGTAACATTCCTCTTCCCAATCGCAGGAGCTTAGTTTCTATCCTCGATGACAGGAGGGGGAGGAGCCAGAATGCCCCCGGCCACCACAAGGACCTCCTGGAGGTTACACGGCCCCCCAGGGCCCACGCTCCGAAAAATCCAGAAATACTACAACTGCCTCAATTTGAGTCCATGCGATGGCCTTAGCCAAACCCCGCGTCACTCCAGCGCTGTTGAATATTTCATCGGGCTGTTGGACAGGTTAGTAATCCGCCCCTAGGAATGTCCCTCAACACTGGCATAATTTCAGGCTGCCGCCCCTCGGAGACCCCAACCAGACAAAGGAAATCTCGGAACGTCGAAAGACGCACAAGTTGAAGGCACCGTTGGACATGGGGCATCTGCAAATGGCTAGCAGCATAGCATCACGGCATTCCGAATGTAATAATGATTCTTAAGATGCGCTAAAAAGAACATTTATCAAAATAGATTATTTTCCCCATTTTGCTTTACCGAAGATAAAACAACACACACATTAAGAACATTAAGCAGGGTGTACATATAAAGCGTATATAAACCCCGAAGACCCTCTTCAGAGCAGAGCTAAAGTTCTGTGGAGCCGTCACATGCCAAAGGTGGGGAAGGCAGGGGCGGCCCTGGCGCCCCCAACACGGGCTCCGCACGGGCTCCGGCGGCGCGGTCCGAGGCCCCGGCCACCTACCAGGGCACGACCGCCGCCAACGTGGGCGCCCGCGGCGGCGGGTGGGGAGGTGGAGGGAGGACGGGGAGGAGAGGCGCCCGGCGCCAGCCCTCCCTCCTGCCCTCGCGCCCGTCACGCCCGCGAGACCCGCACCCGCGCGGCTCTGGGGGACGCACGCTTTGGGCTTTGGATGCTGACGCGCGTCATCCAGCGAAGAACAAAAAGAAAGGCCCGCACCGTCCCCGCCTGGCCTCCGCACGGGCGGGCAACCCTCGCACGGCCCCTGGGCGCCGGGGGACGCGGCCCGGCGGGGCCCGACAGCCCCGAGGCGAAGGCTGCGGAGCGGGGAGGTGCGGAGCAGGGCCCAGCCGACGCCGGGAGCAGGCTGCCGCCGGGGCGCGAGCCGGGCGGTGTCTTCCGGGACCCGCACCGAGTCCCTGGGACCGAAGCCCGGGCCGAGGAGGGACGGAGAGAAGGAAGCAGCCGGGGCGCCGGGCGGCGAAGGGCGCGCCGGGCAACGCGCGCCAGACACTCACCTCCTGCCGCGGCTCGGGCGGCCGCTCGGCGCTGCAAGCCCGGCTCCCCGGTCCCCGCCGCTCTCCCGCCGCCGCCGCCGCCCCCGCGCTCCGCCCGCTCCGCGCCGCGCGCCTCCGGCCTCCGCAGCGGCGAGTCCCCGCCCCCGGCAGCGCCCGCGGCGCGGGGAGGAGGCGGCGCCTGGAGCGCACAGAGGCCAGGCCGGGGCCGCGCCCGGACGCCGGCCCCACGGTGCGCGCGCCCGAGCCGCGGCCGCCCCTCGGCCGGAGCCGGGGAACCCGCGCAGCGCCCCTCCCAGCCGCCCGGCTGCCGCCCCTTCTCTCCCTCCGGACGCGGCTCCGACTGCAAATCTGAGCGGTCCCGGCGCTTCTTCGGGGGGCGGGGCGGTGGGACGCGGCGGCGGAGCGAAGGGCGCTGGAGAGCCCGTTCCTCCCACGCCCCCTGGGCTCCAGGGAATTTTCCGGAAAGCAGACCAGCCCCGCCCGGCGCCGCGCACCTTGCCACACTCCGGTCTCCCCGGTGGTCCAGCCCTCACTGCTCGGATAGAGGAGCCAGTGAAAAGTACATGTTTGGGGGGGAGGGGGGGATCTTGTTTTGTTTTTTTAATTCCACAACCATTCTGGGTTGGCCATAGCCTCCGCTTGACAGTTAACTCGCAAACCTGATTGTTGGAGCTGTGGCACCCCGACTTCTTGCGAGAGCTGCAGTGAAGGTTCCTGGGCGCGCGGCAGTTTGCAAAGCACTGTCAGGTCGTATGTGGAGGCCACAAAACGAATGTCCTCCGGGGTTCCTACGCTAGAAAATTCTACAGCAGCGGTTCTCCCCCCGGACCGCACGGGGCAGAGTTGGCATGATCTGGGAGCTTTTACAATATTCAGGTGCTAGGGTCCCGCCGCTGGAGTTGTGAGTCCAAATATTGATATTTGTGCTTGTTTTAAAGCTTCCCAGGTACTTCTAACAGATGGCCAGACCGAGAAACGTCCTCCCAGAAGGATCACTTGGGAAGCTACCTAGCTCTGCTGTGTGGGAAAGGAACTCTTCCTCTCACCCCTCCCCAATCCCAACAAGAACAAGGACATACACAAACTCCCAAGGGAATGCTTACAGCCCAGATGGTTCTCAACCCGAACAAAGTCTCAGCTTGAAGAAGGTGACCAAGGTAACCTCACACCTCCTGACCCTGGGTCTCCTTCACCGCCAGAAAAGACCTTTATGAGCCAAAATCTCCTAACTGAATTATGAGCGGACGATCATGACCCCTCTAAAGTCACGTTTTACCGTATTCCAAAGTGAATTGCTCACTGTTAGACTGCCACCTGCTCACACCGAATGTTCAAAAGCCGAGGGTGCGTGGGACAGCAGCTTTGGCGTGTCCAAGGACTGGACGTGTGCCACTTTGATCTTCTCCTGACCTTAGGTGTCCATGTCCAGGTGTGGGGACAGATGCAGTAAACTTCCTTAATGGCTGAGGGCAGGATTGGGGGGATGAAGGGACATTGGTGGGATAAGGACACATTTGTAATATCTTATTCAATAAAGGAGAAAAAAATAAAAATAAAAACTTCCTTGATGGCTCCTTTTGGCTCTCTTAGATTGGTAGCCCACAACTTCACCTCATTGGCCTCTAAGTAGGTCTCCATTTATCTGCAACTAATTAGTCAGCAATGACTCAGCCAGTGATTATTTTTATGGAACACGTCCGTATGTCTGAGTCTGAGGGCAGCTGGCTGAATTAACTACATCTTCACTGAGGGGGAATCAGTCCTTTTCAAGTTTCATGAGAACCTTTATGACAGAATTTGGAATTTTTAAGATGCAGTTATATCTAAACATATATCATATATACTGAGAGGCCAGGTTATTATGACCACCTGACGTTTGTAGGCAAATTAGCTATAATTTCGCACTGAAGTTGCTAGAGGGCCAGACCATTATAAACAGGGAAGCAGGTTGTTTACCATGACAGTAGATGTGATTTTTTTTTCTGAAGATATGGGTAAACAACGCAATTTAACAGCCTTTGAATGTGGGATATTGCCGGGGTCCAACCCCAGCGGGTCCAGGGGTCCCCAAAGGTGTAGACGGAGTCGGCGAAGAAGGAAGGACACGGAGACAGTGTTCAGTTGATCAGCAGCCTAGCCAGGATCTCCAGCCAAGTTCTGGTCTCTCTCCAGAGAGGTTCTGCTTAGGATCTCCAGGGAGGCTCTGCTGTTTATTGTTTTGTTACATCTGTATTTATACCAGTTGATTTTAATCCTGTCAATTTCTATTACAAAGGTTAGGGCATTTCTTATCTCCATTCCAGGGAGTAAAGATTATGTAGCTTAAGCATGATTGTTTGTAGTTGAAGTGATTAACTACCCGCCTGGCACTTAGTTAAGGAGTTTCATCCCCTCCCTAACTTCAGGGAAAAATTCCTACCTGGGGAAACAACCTTTCTAGGAGAGGCATCCCCTCCCTGACTTCAGGGAAAAGTTCCTACCTGGGGAAACAACCTTTCTCGGAGAGGTGACCTTGGTTAAAACACGCAGCGCTAAGGGGAACAAACATATTAAGAACAGTATGCTATATACGCCAGGTCCCTTGAAACATATGCTGTGCAGATGTTTCTTTCCTGCAGCAACTGTGTCAAGCAGCAAGGATGGACCGGCTTCCGGCAGGATATATATACTGTATATGTAACATATAAATACAATATATATTGCATACATAAATATTGGATTTACATTCCTTACAATGTTTTCTATTTCCTCAAGGCTTCTTACCCACAGTATTTAGCCTATTCAGTTGCTGGCCCTAAAGACTCAACTGGACATATTTTGATTAGATGATGTACCAGGGGCTGTGGTGGTTGGTGGCAGTGGGCAGCCATGATTTGCCTGTTCAGTATCCTTTCCCTCACTTGCTAATGGCACCTGCTTTTCAAACAGGAACCTCCCCCCTACTCTCCAAGGGATGCAGCCTTGTTAGAATTGTCAATCAAAGGGGTGTCCTCTCCAGCTCAAGGGAGGGGGAGGGGGAGAAGGCACTTTGTATTAGTTTTCCATTTGCTGCCCCAACAGTTTATCACAATCAGTCAAAACCACGCCATTTTGTAAGTCAGAAATCTCACTGGGCTGCATTCCTTTCTGGAATCTCTAGGGATGACCCATTTCCTTGTCTTTTAGGACCTCAAGAGGCTGCCTGCATTTCTCAGCTCTGACGCCCTCCCCAGTCGGCAGCATCTTTCTCAGCCTGCTTCTACAGTCACATCACTCACATCCAGCTGGGCCAGGTTCTCCACTTCTAAGGACCCTGTGGTTATATTGGTCCCACCCAAATAATTCAAGATAATTTCCCCACCTCAAGGTCCTTAATTTCCTCAAAACTGTAAAGGCCCTTTTGCTATGGAAGGTAGCATTCGAAAGTTCCAGGGATTAAGGCGTGAATGTGTTGGAGGGCCATGTTTCAGCCTCCCACAGATCCCCAATGTTGGGGGCCAGATGTAAGCTAGCAAGGACCTTGCACCTGAAGGGGCTAGCAAGGCTGGGACCCTTACCCACACAGTTTTCCCAGACTTGTTTGGATGGCGATTATCAGTAGAATGAGAGCAACATTTGTAGAATGAGAACAGCCTTTCATAGCTTACCAAGAAGTCTGTACCTATTTACTGAGATATGCTGTACTGAGAACTTGTCCTTCTGCTGTATCTCTCCCTTAGAGATTAAGAGGAACAAAGAATACATTCCTCTTGACAGACCTCTGATTCAGTGTGTTGTGTATAAAGAGGATTGTATAGCTGATAAACTCGCTCCAGTTCATCAAGAGAACTGGGGTCCTCCCGACCCCGCTTTCCTGTCTTTCTTTCTTTTCTCAATTCCCACCTCCCTGCCTCAGCCCGGCTCAACCCTGTCAGGCTGGCCCTGGCACCCCAACCCCGGCTGGTCCTTTACTCTGTTTCTGGAATGAGCAAAGGGATGACCAAGAACTGAAAGTATTGATGTGCACCTACCTCCATGATGGCTCCCTAGACCTGCAGGGCTGGCTCCTGCTTGACGCTTCAATTTATCCTTCAATCCTTAGAAGTTCCCCATAGCCTAGAACTTGCTAGGATTAAATGTAAGACATCATAGGACAGCATCAGTGTGGTATCAGAACACGGTTTCCGACAACAGACAACCTCTCTCATCTTAAGTAAGGAAAAGGGAAATTGAGTAGACAGATGTCAGTGTCTCACAGAATCAATGGTGAGAATTAGTGTCATTATATTGATTGATTTCCAATCCATTTGGGAAAACCTAGGCAGCAGAAAACACTGCAAAAGTGATACAGCAGGAAGAGTGGGTGTAGTTTATCTGCCACACTCTGCAGCAGCTTTAAGAAACAGGGCCTTCAACCCATCCTTTGTAACCCTGGCCCAAGATACAAATTGCCAGGAAGGAGCTTCTAACTGGAGGAATTTGATTCCTCCCTGGTACTAGAAGGGACAGCCCCTCCGGTTTCTCTAGTGGGATGTGGCCACTAATTTTCATCAAAGCAGGAACCATAGGACTTTCCCCCAAGGAGGCAGGATGCTGGCAAATGCCCCCCCACAAATATCCTAAGAGAAATTCAAAGAGCTATGGGGGAGACAGAAGTCATATCTGTTTAGGAAAATCAGGAAAGGCTGTATGGAAAGTGGGTATAGAACAGGGCTGTCATATAGAAATAGAATTCAAGCCATTTATGTAATTAAAAATGTTCTAGTAGCCACATTAAAAATAGCAAAAGGAAACAGGTGAAAATCAGTTTAATGTATTTTATTTAACTCACTATATCCAGTGTATTATCATTTCAACATGTAATTAATATAATAAAATGTTAGTGAAATATTTTACATGAAATAAAGTGTTCAATGGAAAAATTTACAGTTTCAGTTATTTTAATTTAAATTAAATACATGTCTTTAACCAATCTCCATGCTTACATGTATTTTCATATGGTTGGGAAGGTATCTTCAGAGTATGTACATTCTAAGAGATTTGAGACTTTCATACTTATTGCCAAGTTGCCCTCCAGAAAGCTATCCTAAGTAATAATTCCCCTTCTACTGCTCTAGACCATATCATCCTTTTTAAAAATAAAAATGAATGTATTGACTTTAATGCAGTGGCTCTCAACCTTCCTAGTGCCGCGACCCTTTAATACAGTTCCTCATGTTGTGGTGACCCCCAATGTCATTGTTACAAATTGAACATAATTAAAGCATAGTGATTAATCACAAAAACAATATGTAATTATATATGTGTTTTCCGATGGTCTTAGGCGACCCCTGTGAAAGGGTCGTTTGACCCCCAAAGGGGTCGAGAGACAGGTTGAGAACTGCTGCTTTAATGGAATGGTCGCTTGGTAGTGGTATCCTCTTAGTTATAGTGAGGGGGGAAATATAAGTGAATAAAATGTTGTCCATCTCCTAGTGTATTTGTTTGAATAAGCAGCAAAGCTGTCTGAATACAGCCCGCTGGTGTGGCTCAGTGGTTGAGTGTTGACCCATGGTGGTCATGGTTCCATTCCAGGTCAGGGCACATGCCCTAGCTGTGGGCTCAATCCCCAATAGGGGGCGTGCAGGAGGCAGCCAATCAATGATTCTCATAATTGATGTTTCTATCTCTCCCTCTCCCTTCCTCTCTCTGAAATAAATAAAAACGTAGTTTTAAAAAAGCTGTCTTAATATAGGATCTCAAGTGAGATAAGTTGAGATCAGGCTTTATAAATGGTAAAACTCTAAACAAATAATCATCACCCTTACTACTGCTTAGAGCCCACAAAGGCATGCTGTCAGGGATCAATAAGAGCCTGCTCATTAAGGATGGCGGTGGGGCGGATCTAAATAAGTTACCACATCATAAGTATAAAGCCCAATATGTCAGGTTGTTCTGTGTTTTTAAAGCCTCCAGACCTAGTTCAGCACAAAAGGTTTGTATTATCTTCCTTTTTTCCTTTCTGCCTTTGATCCACGTGTATTCCAAATGCTTTAATTAGTGTCACCAAAAGGTCTGGTTTATCATCACCCTATGCCTCCGGTGACATGATAAATAATTCCCTTTCTCCAGACCACAATGTCTATTTCTATTTTCAGACATGACAGTAATTAGATCATTTGTCTTGATTTTGGACCTGGTAAGACCCCAGCAGTTGCTTTTTAATTGTCCCATTTCCCCTTACTCATCATTTCTTAATAGGAAGCCACACAAATTCAAAACTAGTATGCTTCTTATCATCATGCAATTGTATCATTCAAGCGTTAATTTTCTCAAAGTAATTTTGCAGATTACTATATTTTTATTATCTCATAATCCTGATTATGTTACATACTCTTTTAATGAAACTGTATCCATGTGTATCTGCAACCCCTAATCTTATTTTTTTAATCTGATTTAGGTTGATTTTATTACCATTCTGGAAACAGATACAAATTAGAGGAAAACTAGAAGCAAAATTGGCACAACAGATTCTCAGTTTCATGATGCATTAAATTTGGAGGCAATTTATCATAAGTGGGAAAAGTTCAAGAGCCCTTAAAGAGATATAATTTTATCTTAAGGTTTAGAACAAAGAAAACTCATCTGTTAAGTAGAATTGAGTTCATGGGACCCATTTTCAATAGTGAAACACATGGACTATTCAGGGATTGATTTAAAAATTTTTACTTTCCAAAATAATTCGACACATGAGTCATTGTATCTGCCACGATGAGGTCAGTGGCCACAATTGGAACTCTCTGTGGGCACTTCAAAGAGCTGCAAAAATTTTATCTTCTCTGAAAAATTTCTGGGAAAATGATTGTGAGGAGAGAAAAATGTGTGGTGTAGTGAAGAGGAAAGGTATAGTTCCATAGAGATACTCTCATTCATTCAGTAAATATGTAGGATCATTTTATTCATTCATTATTTGTTCCACACAAAAAATCGTTGAGTATTTATTGTGTCAAGAAATATTCTACATAATAAAACAGACTCATAGAGAGTGGGCTGGTGGTTGCCAGAGAGAGGGACATTGGGGGGCTGGGTGATAAAGGTAAAGGAATTAAGAAGTACTGATTGATAGTTACAAAATAGTCACGAGATGTAAAGCACAGCATGGGGAATATACTCAGTAATCCGCAATAACTGTGTATAGTGCCAGGTGGGTACTGGAAATATCGGGAGAACATTTTGTAAAGCATATGGTTATCTAACCACTATACTGTACACCTGAAACCATACAAAATAATATTAAAAGTCAACTGTAATTGAAAAATAAAAGTTATGCCCTGGCTGGTTTGGCTTAATGAATAAAGCATTGGCCTGCAGACTGAAGGGTCCCAGGTTCGATTCCAGTCGGGGGCACGTGCCCGGGTTGTGGGCTCCATTCCCACTGGGGGGCATGCAGGAGGTAGCCAGTTGATGATTCTCATCATTGATGTTTCTATCTCTCTCTCCCTCTCCCTTCCTCTCTGAAATCAATAAAAATATATATATATTTAAAAAAGAAAGAAAATAAAAAACCAACACAATTTTTTAAAAAGATGTATTCTAGGCACTGGAGATAGAATGACAAACAGAATGACAAGACTCCTAGTGGGAAAAACAGACCAATAGGGGGGTTGAGAAGGTAAGTGAAAAAGGTGATGGTAGTGGACAATTATGTCTTCTGGATGAATAAAACTTTTATGATTAATAAGCAATCCTCTATTTCTAATGATGCTTCTTTTTTTAAGTTGGCTTTGTCTGATAGTAGTATAGATATAACAACTTTATTTCAGTTACTGTTTAGAAGATACATCTTTTTCCATCTTTGCACCTTCAACCTTTTTCATTATTATACTTAGCTTATGTTTCTTGTAAGCAGCATGCCATTGAAACTATTTTTATACAGATTGACACTCTTTGGCTTTTAATAGAAGTATTTATTCCATTCAAATTTAAATTAATGATTGCTATATCAATATCTAATATCTTACTATTTACTGTTTTTCCCACCTGAACTATATTATTTTTTCTTTACTTTCTTGTCTACTTTTGGATTGATTAAATATTTTTTATTCCTTTTCCCTCCTCTATTTGCTTGTTAATTATACACTATCTTCCTGTTCTTTTAGTGCATACCTTACACACTACAGCAAACATCCTCAACTTATTACAAACCAATGTCTATTAGTCCACTCTATCTTAGGACCCTCTCACTCCATTTACCTCCATCCAACTTATGTGCTCTTGCTTTCATGTACTTTCATTCTAGAGAGAGAGACCCATCCCCTAACATTTACAGAACTCAGAGAAGGAGTACAAATGGAGGCCCACACATGGTATATCTAAATAGTTAAAAGTATAAATCAAACCAACAAATCACTGAATTAAATGTGTGCTATTCACCAATAATTCTTCATGACAATTTGGAAGGCCAAATTTAAATTTAAGTTAAAATTTAGAACTCTTCTGCCAGTGACCCAAATGTTTGTCAATAGCAGAATAGATACATAAGTCAGGCTATTTTTATATAATTGAATACTAAACAGCAATGAGGATAAATAACTATTGCTACATATATAACATCAATGCATCTCACAAACATAATGCTGACTGAAGCCAGATCAAAAGAATCCATGCAGTATGTGTACATTGGTATAAAAAAGTGCAAAAATAGACTAAATCAACCTGTGGTCAGTACCTGTGGTCAGGAGGGTAAAAATTTAGGAAAGTGCAAGAGAGGGGCTTGCTGGCAGTGTTCTAGTTCATGACCTGGGTGTGGTTCCATGGGTATGTTCAGTTTGTTATAATTCATCAAGCTTATGATTTTCTGTATGATATTATACTTAAAAAACAAGTTTACTAAAAACAAAACAAACACCAATGAATCCACAATGCTACTTTTTTTTTAATCTTTAAATTCTTTATTAGTTAAGGAATTACAAATGTGTCCTCATTCCCCCCCATTAACCCCCATCCTCTCCCCCCCGCCACCCCCCCCCCCACCCACTCACGCTCTCATCCCCCTGTTGTCCATGTCCATTGGTTTGGCTTATATACATGTATACAAGTCCTTCGGTTGATCTCTTCCCCTTAC
Organism: Myotis nattereri; assembly: GCF_964212035.1. NCBI lineage: Eukaryota > Metazoa > Chordata > Mammalia > Chiroptera > Vespertilionidae > Myotis > Myotis nattereri. Next base: position 51,152,136 of record NC_138087.1, read on the forward strand.
CCCCACCCTCCCCTACTTTCCCTCTGGGGATTGACAGTCTGATTGCTGTTTCTCTGTCTTTGGATCTGTCCCTGTTCATCAGTCTGTGTTGTTCTCTATAGTCCACAAATGAGATCATGTGGTATTTATCTTTCTCTGACTGGCTTATTTCACTTAACATAATGCTCTCCAAGCTGCTTGGATGGAACCACAATGCTACTTTTAAAAGATAAAAAGAGCCCTGACTGGTTTGGCTCAGTGGATAGAGCGTTGGCCTGCAGGCTGAAGGGTCCCGGGTTCGATTCTGGTCAGGGGCATGTACCTTGGTTGCGGGCTCATCCCCAGTGGGGGGTGTGCAGGAGGCAGCTGATTGATGTGTCTCTCTCATCGATGTTTCTAGCTCTCTATCCCTCTCCCTTCCTCTCTGTGAAAAAATCAATAAAATATATTTAAAAAAAAAATAAAAAGAGAAAGACTTCTTTGTCCATCCTTGAAAGAGACTAGAACATCAACTCCTTAATCTGAAAAATGGCAACTAAAGAGGGAATCCTAAGCAATAAAATTAGAAAATCATAGTCAGTAAACCCTAATGAAAATACCTGATCCAGCAAAGATGATTGTGCTAGTTACCTATCACTTTAAAACAGATCACACCAAAGTGTAGCAGCTTAAAATAGCAAATATTTATTATCTCACAGTTTCTGTGGATGAGGAAGCTGGGTCTGGCCTAACTGGGTGCTCTTGGTTCAGGGTCTCCCACAAGGTTGCAGTCAAGGTGTCAGCAGTCATCTCAAGGCTTATAGGAGGAGGGTCGGCTCCCAAGTTCATTCATGTGGTTGTTAGCAGATTTCAGCTTGTTGCTGGCTATTTGCCAGAGCCATCAGTTACTTGACACATGGACATCTCCAAAAGGCATCTCTGAAGATGGCAGTCGGCTTCCTTAGGAGCTAGCAAGTGAGTGAGAGTAAAAGAAGGAATCCAAGATAGAATGCACATTTTTTTTTTTTTTTTGGTAGCTTACTCTTGAAGTAACTTCCTATAACCAATGATGCATTCTTTTCATGGGAGTAAGTCATAAGTCTAGCCTACTCTCAGGGGATACATGGGTGTATCCACTAGGAGGTGGGGATCACTGGGAGCCTCACAGAGGGTGCTACCATTTTCATCTTTGGATGAAAGCCATTAGATGAAAGGTTGGTGGGGAACTTTATAAAAAGGCACCAGGCTGTCACCACCTGAATGCACTCCTCAATCTTACAATCACTAAACTAGGGACAACCAGATATTATTTGCCTTCTATGGTGAGGCAACCTGAAGTACACAGCATCACCTAGTGAATTTATACTTTTCAAAAAGAGGTGAGCCTGAATATAATCAAGCCATAGCAAACATCCAATTCATAAGAAATATGGATGATAGAAGAATAAGTTAAATGACCCCGTGAGGTACAAATCTAGATTGTGGAAACTTCTACAGGACAATGGATCTATTTCTTCAGTAAGTCAATTGCATGAAAAAAGGTGAGGAATTGCTCTATATTAAAAAATCTTTGAGAGACCAAATGCAGTCCTAATCTTGCATGGATCCTGATTGAAACAGACAAACTGGAAAAAGATAGTTTTGAGACAACAAGGGGACTTCAAATATGGATAAATAGATGGTAGTAAGGAATTATCATTTTTCTTGGTATAATAATGGCAGTGTGGCTATGAAAGAAGATTCCAATACTTTCTGAGATGCACACCAAAGTATGTAAGGGTAATATCTTAGACCCGAAGCCTAAGATTTGCTTTAAGATAGTTCAGTATCGACAGCAAACACAACAATAGGAATAGATGAGATGAGTGTGGTAAAATCTTAAGTATTGACTGTAGTTCAAACAGTTTCACAATAAAATAGGAAGAACAATGTCAGGACTAGATGATTTTATAATTGAGTTCTGGCTAGACTTTAAAGATCTAGCTTTAAAATATTTCCAATGTTATTTAAAAGGCTATGGCCTCAAATAAAAAGATGAAAACTCCCCAATTCATTTTATTTAATTAATTTTATAATCCTTACCCGAGAATATTTTTCCATTGATTTTTAGGGAGAGTAGAAGAGAGAGGGAGAGACAGAGAGAAACATCAATGTGAGAGAAACACATCAATTGGTTGCCTCCTGTAAGAGCCCCAACCAGGGCCTGGGCCAGGTATGTGCCCTTGGCCAGAATCAAACCTGGGACCCTTTGGTCTGCAGGCCAACATTCTATCCACTGAGTCAAACCGGCAAGGGCCCCAATTCATTTTATGAAGGTAGCACAACTTGTAAACCTTTTTTGGTGAAGTATAACATGCATGATCAAACTTTACAGTTGTTAAATGTATGGCTTGAGGAATTTTTGCACACTGAACATACCTGAGTAGATAGATTTTTAAAAAATATATATTTTATTGATTTTTTACAGAGAGGAAGGGAGAGAGACAGAGAGTTAGAAACATCGATGAGAGAGAAACATCGATCAGCTGCCTCCTGCACATCTCCCACTGGGGATGTGCCCACAATCCAGGTACATGCCCTTGACCGGAATCGAACCTGGGACCTTTCAGTCCGCAAGCCGATGCTCTATCCACTGAGCCAAACCGGTTTCGGCATGAGTAGATAGATTTTAAGAACCCAGACTATTGTGAGAACCCAGAAACCTCCCTCAGACCAATTGCTAGACAGTATCTTCTGCTGAGGACATCCACTATGCTGAAGCCAAAATCTGATTTTTAAAAGTGGTGCAAAAAAATGAACATCACAGAATAATTTCTTATATATAGGTGAATTTTTAAAATATCTCTCTATATAAAAGGCTAATATGCAAAGTGTCCCCTTGGGAATTCGACCAGGAGACTGGGAGTTGGATCGCTCGCTATGATGTCCACTGACCATCAGGGGGTGGCACAGAACAAAGGAAGACCCCAACCGGCAGCCAGGAGGCCCCGATCAGCCCTGATTTCTGGCCATGGGCCCTACCCATGTATGAATTTTGTGCACTGGGCTTCTAGTTAGGAAATAGAATTTAGAAATATATTTTAATATCGACACAATTGCAATCACACACTATGAAGAATTTAATTGCTCACCCCTGTTACTTGCACTCCCTCTGGGTTCTTGCCAATGTATGCATTTGCTAGTAGTTTTTTCAGTAAGGGGTAGTAAACAGTTTTTGCTCTTCTATGTTTTAACAAGAATTTACTTTACTCTTAGTTTTTTTTAAAGAGCGTTGGCTGGTTAGTGAATTCCAGATCGCCAATTATTTCCCTCAGGATGTTGGGTATATAAAACCTTCACCTTCTGACTTCTGCTGTTAGTGAGAGTTTCACCATCATTTTGTCATTTGTTTGTCATCCATCTTCTCTCTTTTGTAGATTATATTTTCTTTTTTTTTTTTTTTTTTGCTAAATGCTCTTTGGTTCTGCTACTGTGTTTCTAAGTATAGATTTATTTTCCTGCTCATCACTCAGTGAGATTTTTCAATGCAGGTTTTCATGCGTTTCTTCATTTCTAGAAAACGATCAGTCATTTTTTTTTTCAAGTGTCATCTTTTCTCCATTCTCCTTATTTCCTTCTGCAATTTCCCTTGGATATATTTCTGAACTTCTCATTCTACTTAGACTCCATTACCCTCAACTTCTTTTATAACTTCCTCCTTTATCTTACTGTGCTATGATCTGGAAACTTCTCTCTCAGTGCTTCCTGCCAACCCTAGAAGGTCAGCTTGGATCTTTTACTCCATATTTGTGGTTTAATTTTAGACCTTATGTGCATATCATATAGAATCAGGTCCCATGTTCCATTGGTGCATCTGCTTCTTAAATTTTTGTGTGTAAATTCAAAATTCTTAAAAGCAAAATCTGCATCCAAAATATTTTCAATAAACTATATATTTCACTTAAGAAGAAGTTAAATTTGGCGGAAAATCAATTTTGGGAAAAACGACCAAAGACCTACGAACTAGTGGGGGGAAACTAACGCCAGGCATCTCCTTGCTGTTTACAAACCTCTTCTCACTGTTGTACTGTATTTTTGCTAATACATCTGAAGTTTTGCGTGTCCACTTTGTGATCCCTTTGTAATATTTCCACTCCAGATCCCTTAGATCCATGAATTGTTTTTCTGAAAAGAACCAGATGTTCAAAGAATCACATGGTGTCATTTAACCTTCAGCGATTCAGAGGTGTTTCATGACAGAATAAGCCTTTGATTAATTTGATTCTCCTCCCTTCTTGTAGAAAGCCTTTTCTGAATCTGTATAAACTAAGGGGGAACCTATGGTGTCCACCTCATGTATTGGGTGGGTCTGGCTAGCAGGGCTGGAGAGGAACCTGCAGGGCCACAACAGGTGAAGTAAGTGTCTCATTTGGTGCTTGGAAATGAAGAATGTGCAAGTACAGAGACCTGCAGAGCCCTGAGGTCAACAGGGGGCAGGAGCCTAACAAGTGGTGGAAACAAGGAGGAAGATTCAGCAGAAGTATATACATTGCTGGTGTCACTTCTTCCAAGATGCTGGTATAAGCCCTGAGTACAGTGTCTTAGCTAGAATTTGGCTCTTTTCCCTTCTCTTTCAGGACCTACCAGTGTGGACAGTGATTAGTAGTTGCAATTTTTTCAAGAACCCAGTGAACCACAACCAAGATATACTGCATATTCCCCTACTCAGCAGCCATTTCTCTTTCCCTTCCCTTCAATTCTTTTCATGACTAAATAAATTGTAAACTTGAAAAAAAAAAAAAAAAAAAAAAGCAAGGCCCAAGGAAGGGGCTTGAATGTAAAACCAGAGGCCAAAGAGCCAAGATGAGTTTGAGGAGTTTAAAGAGAATAATTGATACAACAAACAAGCAGGTCTATTTCTCATGGGTAATTTTACCATCCTTCCTGTTTGGTGATATTTGAGAAGGTTACCTATGGCCCAGGTACCACCCCTGCCCCAATCAAACCTCCATCCTGGGAAGGGCCTGGGTTTCCCAGGGTTTACCTGGTGGTAAGTCTATATCTCTATCTCTATCTCTATCTCTATCTCTATCTCTATCTCTAGCTCTAGCTCTATCTTTATACTAGAGGCCTGGTGCACAGATTCGTGCACTGGGGGTTCCCAAGGCCCAGCCTGCGCCCTCTCACAGTCCGGGACCCCTCGGGAGATGTCCACCTGCTGGCTTAGGCCCGATCCTGGGTATCAGGCCTAAGCTGGCAATCAGATATCCCTCTTGCAGTCCCAGACCCCTTGCTCCTTACCACCCGCCTGGGTGCAGGTCCTGTGAGCCCAGCTTCTGGCTGAGCGGTGCTCACCCTGTGGGAGCACACTGACCACCAGGGGGAAGCTCCTGTGTTGAGCATCTGCCCCCTGGTGGTCAGTGCACATCATAGCGGCTGGTCGTTCTGCCGTTCAGTCAATTTGTGTATTAGGGTTTTATTATATAGGATCCTGTTCATGCCTGCAGTGGGAGACTGGAGCCAGGGACTGTTCCTTGAGCCATGGTGTTCAACAGTCTGTCCCCAGGGTCAGTTGCCAAATTTCAGGGAGTTTGACAAATCTTGGCAGGGTTGGCATAGCAAGAATTGATGATAGAAGAAAGGACAGGAAAGGAATATTTGGCAAAAGAAGGCCATAGAATTGATTATTTTGATTACTAAAGAGCTTTATGTTGTGATCTGTGGTAGACACTATAGGTTAGGTCACTCCAGACCCATTACAATTTTCTTCTGCCTTCCTCTACTATAGGGGATGGAAAGATCAGAATTCTATTCACCAGCCTTCCTTGAAGTAAGGGTTACTATTGGCACAGGTCTGGACAATGAAATGCAAGGAGAAGTCACCTTAGGATGTGTGTTCTGAGGAGCTTTGCTTCCTACTCAAAGAGGATCAAACTAGCCAAGGTGGGCCTTTGTCCCATCTCCCTCTTCCAGCCTGGAAGGTGGTCATAGTTCCTGGAACGGAAGGAAGCATATCTTGGCCATGAAGACAAAAGCCATACAGAAAAAGATGGTGGAGCCTGAAGCCTCAATGACATCAAAACACTACTCCCACCCTTGTTTGCCCACCTCCAGACTTCTAATTACATAGGAAAAATAACCCCTATTTTTTGGTCACATCCCTAACCTATAGGGCTTAGCCTGAGCAAGAGTTGCTCATAAGCTAGGAGAAGAAAAATGGCAGCACCACTCCCTTTACCTCCTCTAGTGCTTGGTGCTAGTAAAGATATGTTCAATACTATCCTTTGGTATACCAGGAGTCTTACAATTTTCCTGGACTGAGTAGACTTCAGGCACTAGCTGGCTGATGAAATGATAGTAATATTGGGCAATGTAGGACAGTAAAAGGTGAAATGTTGCAATATCAAGTAAACCTAAGGAATTACTGGATATTTCTCATCTGGATGCCTATCTGGCTTCATGCATATTCCTTGAATAGACAGGACATGCCTCAGAAATTTTATAGCTAGGATCTCAGAAAATGAGGTCATGGAGGCAGAGAAGAGACTGAGTGAGTCCGAGTGTAGAAGGGCACATGAGAGACCTCCAGGGTTAGATAGACCGCAGGCAATCCATGCATTAGGAAGGAAGGACAATTCAGCCCCTGTGGGTGGCAAAGCCATAAATGTTCAAGACCCATCAAACATCCAAAGCCTTCAGCACTTCTTCAGTAGGCTTTTTTTTTTTGCCAGTTATTATTGATCCTAGCACTTTCCTGGCATTTTCCTCTCTGGTCCCAAACTTTAGCTGTGCAGTTTTGTGGATTATGTAGGCCATTCCACAATCGCCTTAATTTCTACTTCTGCCTGAAATCCAACACACTTGTATGATTCTGTCAAAGGAATTTGAAACCTGTGTCAGGATATCAATGTAGGGAGTGAGAGCAAAGATTCTTCCAGTGTCTTGGACCAAATACTGTATTGGTCAGAGTGATTGATCTATTCCTTTAACTTTGTTCCCATCTTTCACACTACTTTTAATATAAAAGTTGTGATGTCATAATATTTGCTGTGCAAAGGGTTTTATCTTGGGTCAAGAAGCTATTTTAGAAAAGTTTGAATATTTTATATCATTAGTTTAATCTATTTTTTATAGTTACACAGAATGACAAAATATGACTTTCCTCAAATTACATAGGAAAAATGGAGACCTTAGGAATATTCTCTTCTCTTTATAACTTACCAACATATGTTTTATGACATATTATTGACTTTCTCTGTATGGTCTTTGGACTTTTATGGGTACTTACTTATTAAAGTATCAGAACTGGAGAGTTTCCTTCTCTTTGTAGAGATGTAGCAATAGGAAAGTATAAAGGTTCATGAAAAAAATCTTAAAAAACAACAACCCTCAATTGAAGGAAAATCAAGATATTTAAGAACGATAAGTCATTATTCAGTAAATACTTGACTAACTTCATGAAACAATAAACAAATAGTTATGGGTGCTTTAGAGGTCAAGTTGTACTGGCTCATTTTAGAAAAGTAAGTTTAAATACACCTTTTCGGGAACGAGTCTGGGACTTGACCCTGGGATGTTTGCTAGAGCTCTGCATTTCCCACTGCTTTGACATGTAGCAGAGCACCAGAACGCTATTATTCCCATCGATCAATATTTGACACCTTTAACTCTAGAAATCTAGGTAAATTTTCTAGTAAGATTTCCACTCTTTTTCTCCCACCATGTTTAGAGTACCTGGTTCAATTATTGAGTATTCTGTAATTCTATCTTCAAATAAAAACTTGTCTGCCTTCACCTTGGGAATGCTTATCTTCGATAAATTTCTGGCACTTGAAAACTTCTTCTGTGTGCCTGAAAGGTCGGTTTCACTGAGGATAATCTCATAGGGAAAAGTGTGCAAGGGAGGAGGGATCCCATAGTAAGCAAGTCTCTCCTGGGATTTCCCCAGCCTGTCTACTTGACAGGGTGAGCCGGTCAGTAAGCTGCGGTGTAGGAGTTCAGTCATTGATGGTGGCTTCTCCTTGTCTTTTCTAACCACAGATTGGGAGTCTTCTCCCAAATCAGTTCTGCTAGTGGGTGCCATGGCATTCAGGGTTTGACTAAGCGTTCTCCGTGCTTCAGTTGGTGAAATACCAAAAGTTTTTAGGTGATTTGATTTTTTGCTCTCCTTATGAAAATTCTCAGCTTGTGCATATAATTCTGGCAGCTATGGGAAAAAAGTGGGAAGTCATGAGATTGATGAATGGTGATTGCCTGGCAGATCCGCAAACCCTAAAACAAAGAGCATAACAAGTAACCATGCAAACAGAAGCATCTGTCTTTGGAAGATATTGTTGCCTAGCTAAGCCAAGTCAGTGGTGACAATGCGGAACAGAGACTAGATGGACAAGTCTCAGATTCATTCCCCAAAAGAGGTAGTATTTAGACACATCACTGAAAGGCTGCATCGCAAAATGAGCCTGGTTTCCAAAGTCTTTAAGATCTTTCCAACTCTACAATTCTGAGTTACCATGGAGAGACGCAGTTGTGGGGGGTTGCAAAGTCTGTTTTGGGTAAGGCTAGATTTCTTTGAAAGAAGAAAGGGAGCCAGATCATCTAGATATCAAAGCTTCATCCTGGTGACCGAGGGGCTTGGCATATTTAGGAACACTGTGCGAATGAAGCTGTAATTGACCCTTTTAACTGGAATATTTTACCAAAGCCAATGGTGACATTTGTGGAGTGTTTGGGAAGAATTGTTGGCAGAAAAGACAATAAATGTCCCCTCAGAGTCCCCCTTCTCTATCTAAAATCCTGTATTAAAGGGATAAAATTTTATTTGCTAGAGCATTCTGCCTGCGAATCCCATTATTCCCAAGAAGTTTCTTAGGTCATTGAATTGGAAGGGCAAAAAGGCCAAAGTGAGAGCCCAAACGTGTGTCATTTAGCCCAGTGTAGTTTCCCTTCAATTCTAGTCAAGAGCAGCAAATAGGAAGTGGGCTCAGTTGGTCAATGGCTCTTTCAAACGCATTACCATTAGCACAAACTCAAGTCAGCACTCAGGATCCCCTGCCCACAGAGGAGCTGTATTTTGCTGTGCCAAGGAAGGCTAAGTCACAGAAGTGAAGTGTTTGTGTTCTCTTTGCCCCCCACATGGCATGCCACTGAGTACTTAATAGTTCTTCTTATAATTCTCGAGAGCACAGTTTCCTGTGCATATTATAGCATTAGGGGGACATACCGAACACCTGGGAAACTCGGCCTCCACATCATCATTACTTGGATCAATGTCGCTATTGGTGAACATTGTGCTGGGATTTTACTCTCTAATTCCTAAAAAATCAATATGAAGAAAGATGAAATGAAAGAGCAAAAGTCAGATAAAATACAAAGGGTAACACTTTTAAAAAAACACATATATTTATTGATTTCAGAGAGCAAGGGAGAGGGGAGAGAGAGATAAAAACATCAATGATGAGAGAGAATCATTGATCAGCTGCCTCCTGTATGCCTCCTACTAGAGATCGAGCCTGCAATCCGAGCATGTGCCCTTGACCGGAATTGAACCCGGGACACTTCAGTCCGCAGGCCAAAGCTCTATCAACTGAACCAAACCAACTAGGCCAGGGAAGCACTTTTTAAATCTTCTAAACTTTGTAAGTGTGACACTTTAAATTTTATAGCATTACAATTTTTCTTTTGTTTTCTCCTTACTCCAGGTCTGCCAAATGAATCATGTTTCAATGAAATATTTTCTGTGAAACACTTCAAATTCTTATATGACATATATGTTCAGGCATTTATTACTAGTTCAAAGAATCCCATATAGATTTTTGTTTCTTTTACATGTTTTTGATTTTCCAGATCATCTAAAGAAAAACTTACACTTCTTTACCCAAGAAAAGTATTTTTTTTAATTGGAAAAAAACGCTAATAATAACAATAATTAATATTTTGAAATTATTTGCTTTGGGCCACAAATGATCGCAGGCATTTTACAGATGGAATTTTGTTTAATCCAGTGGTTCTCAACCTGTGGGTCGAGACCCCTTTGGGGGTCGAACGACCCTTTCACAGGGGTCGTCTAAGACCATCGGAAAACACATTTATAATTACATATTGTTTTTGTGGTTAATCACTATGCTTTATTTATGTTCAATTTGTAACAATGAAATTGGGGGTCACCACAACATGAGGAACTGTATTAAAGGGTTGCGGCATTAGGAAGGTTGAGAACCACTGGTTTGATCCCTTTTTGAGGGGTTAAAAATGGCCATAAAATCTATACAATTGGTCTCATCAATAAGTGGCAGCGAAGTCCTCTCCCACACTTGACTCTGGGCTGGTATTATGCTTGCCTTTACCTCTGTACTTGCTATTTTTTATATTCTCATAATCTAATCTTTAGTATAACAACATTGAGCTTCTACCTTGACTGATGGACCAAAATTGAAATCTTGAAGACAACAGTGAGTTCTTAATAATCAATTCTAATGCAGTTTTCACAGCCTTCATATTTATCCACCTTAACTCTTAACCTTTCATTTTGAAATTGATTTTTAAAAAGTATCTTCTCTAGTCTTTCCAAACTCATTGTAATGATTCTGATAAGAAGCCTAACTGACCTCATCTTTGAACTGCTACAAAGATCGCTTACCGTTTTTCTTGCCTGTATGTTGTTGTTGTTAGTAGTAGTAGTAACAGCAGCAGTGGTAGTAAATCTATTCTAAATCACCTCTTTACTCAGCCATTCATTAGTTCACTCTTCAAACTTGGCTCTTTATTCCTTTTAGGATAAGATGTACATTTCTTGACCAGACTTAAAAAGACTATTCACAATTTGCTTCTAAACATTCCAAACATTTACAAATCCTATTTCTATGTCACCACAAGGCCACACATGTTCTCTCTGTTTCAGTGGGGGCAATTCATTTTTTTTCTGAAACTATCTCCTGTGCTCATATGCATTCTTCATCGCATCTGTGTTCACTCTGACCCGCCACTTAATCAAGCAGAATGTTTATTTAATCTCCCTTTTATGTCAGTCTAAGTAAGAACATAATAGAACTGAAGAGAAAATGGAAATAAGCATAATGTTAATTAGCTATTGTGGCAAACAAAAGCAAAATTGGAACAGGAAATAGAAATAAGGTGGCTAGGAAAATAATGTTTTTTTTAAAAAATAAATGGTGTTGAGACAATTGGATATCCACGTGTAGAAGAGTGAAGTTTGACTCCTACCCTAATCCATACACAGATTAACTTAAAATGTATCATAGACCATAATAGAAGAGTTAAAACTAAAAAAAAACAACTCCTAGAACAGTGGTTCTCAACCTTCCTAATGCCGCGACTCTTCAATACAGTTCCTCATGTTGTGGTGACCCCCAATTTCATTGTTACAAATTGAACATAATTAAAGCATAGTGGTTAATCACAAAACAACATGTAATTATATATGTGTTTTCTGATGGTCTTAGGCGACCCCTGTGAAAGGATCGTTCGACCCCCAAAGGGGTCGCGACCCACAGGTTGAGAACAGCTGTCCTAGAAGAAAACATAGGAATAAACTTTCATGATCTGGCTTAGGCAAGGATTTTTTGGATATACATCCGAAAACAGAAGCAAAAAGAATAAAGAAATACATAAATTGGGTTTCACCAAATTAAACTTCTGTGCTTTAAAGGACACCATGAAGAAAGTGAAAATGACAATACACAGAATGGGAGAAAATATTTACAAGCCATATATCTGATAAGGGATTCATATTTAAACATACAAAGAACACTTACAACTCAACAGTAAAAATACAAATAAATAAATTTAAAAATGGGCAAAGGATTTGAATAGAGATTTCTCCAAAGAAGATATACAAATGGTCAATAAAACATGAAAAGGTGCTCAACACCATTAGCTATCATGAAAATGCAAATTTAAGCAACAGTGGGGTATCATTTCACTCTCCCTAGGATGGCTATAATAAAAGCAGATTAATGATGTTTGTTGGCAAGGATCTAGAGAAATTGGTACCTTCATACATTACTAGTGGGAATAAAATATGGTGCAGTGACTTTGAAAAACAGTTTGGCAAGTCCTCAAAATGTCAAACACAGAGCTGCCATATAACCAGAGGATTCATTCCAAGGTATATATCTAAGAGAAATCACATGTCTACACAAAAACGTGTATATGACTGTTCATAGCAGCACTATTCATAAGAGCCAAAAAGTGAAAACAACCTTAGTGCCTATCACCTGATGAATACTATTCAGTGATAAGAAATGAAGTATGTTGCAATATGATAAATCTTGGAAATTTATGCTAAGTAAAAGAAGCCATCCACAAAAGGCCAGATATTGTACGATTCCATTTATATGAAATATATAGGATTGGCAAGTCTATAGAGAGAGAAAGTAGATTAGTAGCTGCCAGGATCTGGGTGCATAAAGGAATGGGGAATGACTGCTAATTGTATGGGGTTTCTTTTGGGAGTGATACAAAGGTCCTAAAATTGACTGTGTTGATGGTTAGTGGGTTGAACTATATATTTTGAGTGGGTGAGTTTTATGGTATATAAATTATTTCTCAATAAAAATGTTTAAAATGATTTATAGCTATCATTTAGAAAATGATAGCTATAAAGGTTGGGCTAAGGAGATATAACATATTTAATTGGATATCCCAAAGAGGGGAAAAACAAATTCCTGGAAAACATTTAAAATTAAAATTCAAGATTTTCCTGGAATTAAAGATTTTAATTTCTATATTGAAAGATCACACTCTCCATGGTTTCAGATATCCCTGGCCAACAGTAGTCCAAAAATAGTAAACGGAAAATTCCAGAAACAAACAACTCATGTGCTAAACTGCGTGCTGTTCTGAGTAGCGTGAAGAAACCTTGCGCTCTTCTGCTTGTCCCCATGCGCTGGTCCTGGGGAAGGAGAGAGGAAGCTCTCTAGTATTTTTCCATCTCCTCCTCATTTGGATGCTCCTATTTTCCAAGGCTGTACGCTCTCAAGGCTGGATGGAGGGAGGAGGAGGAGGAAGGACCCAGGCGTGGGGAGAGCAGAGCCAAGCCAGGGCCATGCATCTGTGGGAACGTGGTGCGGAAGGAAGAAGGCACAGGAATGCAGGGAGAAGGCAGGGCCGTCAGTGGAGAAGGCCCCAAAGGAAGAGGGAGATTGTACAGGCACAGTCCTGACCAGCTGGGTCCAGCTTTCTGGGACCTACTGGAAGGAATGATGGTCTCCCAGCCACCATCTCATCCCTTGGCTCTGGCCTTTCCTGTCTCTCTCTCCAACTGCCCACTTCACCCCACCTCTCCTTGCCAAGCCCAACTGGCTTCCTTTTCACTTTTTGTGCTTTTCACTTCATTATGCCCACTATTCATCACTGCACTTACCACCTGCTTAATAATCATCTGCTTATGTGGCCATCTCTTTCACGAATCTGTGTGCCTGGGAGCAGGGGCTGGGTTCCACGCATCCAGTCGCCTCATGGTCTAGGAGGGATCAGCTTCCTAATGCTTAGTAAGTTTTGAGTAAATGAGTACCTGTCCATTGTGACATACGAACATCCTCAAAGTCACATAAACAGCTGTGTAACACTAAGGTCAGGGGAATATCTTCCTGCATGAGGGTAATGGGTAGAGAAAGTGGAGGATGGAAAGGTAATTTTTAAAAAAGTGAACATTAAATAGCCCAGCCAACATAGCTCAGTGATTGAGCGTCAATCTCTGAACCAGGAGGTCATGGTTCAATTCCTAGTCAGGGCACATGCCTGGATTGCAGGCTCGATCCCCAGTGTGGGGTGTACAGGAAGCAGCTGATTAATGATTCTCTCTCATCGTTGATGTTTCTGTCCCTCTTTCCCTCTCCCTCCCTATCTCTGGAATCAATAAAAATGTACTTTAAAAAACGAACATTAAATAGCTGAATTGTGAATATAGTTTCTAATTCAGGTAGGTGTTTCTTCTATAGATAGGGGCAAGATGCAAAGGAGAAATTGAGGCAATTAGTCAGGAAGCAGACCTGTGCTCCCTGCATCTGCCCAGATGATCCCTTTGGGAGTGGACGGGGGTGGGGGTGGGGGGCTGCACGGCCATGCTGACTCTCCAGGAGCCCAGCAGCCGTGCTCTGCACCATGCCCCACTCTTAAATGGCTCCCCTTGGGAGGATTTTGTGGCAATCATGAAAAACTTCGCCAAAACAACCGCCTTAGGTGGCCGGTCAAAAGAAGGGCCATGCAAGACTTTCCTCTTCTTTTGTATCACTGAGGTGTCAAACGTAGTCATTCAATTTGAAAACACTCTGGTTCAAAAGCATTGGGATAAAAATGACTGGTGGAACCTCCAAGTCGCCTGCTTCCTCAGGCTCAAGCAGTGGTGGCCGAATGGGGACCCCAGCCACCCAGGAAGCTAGTAAATGGAAATGGGGTCCCCGATATGTTTAGTATTTCAGAACACCTAAAGGAGATCAGCCCTTAGAGCTATAGCCGCCCGGTCCTGACCTTCGAGTTGTCATCTCAGGATGGCAACCTGGGTATCTCATGCTGGTCAGAAAGCCTGAACACCACGAGGGCACACATGGTCATTCATACAGTCAGGCTCTTCCAGAGGCAAATTCTTTACAACCCTGGCACTCAGAGAGCAGAGCAGCAGCATGGGCTGCAGCTGGGCCTGGCTGGGTGTGCACACCCCCGCCCAGAGCCCTGGAATCAGGGATGTGGGAACAGGATCCCCAGTGACTTACACCTTAAAGCTGGATTAGTGGGTACCTCACAGCGATCCATTTGAGAGTTACTCGTTCCTGGAAGTAAAACCATGAAGTAACCTACGAAGGCCATTAACAATAAAAATAAAAATAAGGGTTGTAAGCTGGGTACAGCGCTCTTGCCTTGGGGAACGTTGGATCCCAAGTCACCATTAGTAAGAATCCTCCGACTAAGCCTTCAACCAGGATTTCGCAGGGGAGCCAGGGAGGAAGTTGACCTCATCGCCTCACAGTTAACCCCCAACATGGGCTGAGCATCTCAAAGGAAGCGGAGGGCAGGGCAGACCTCCAGCCTGGCTCTCCCTGAGGTCTGGTGTGGTCCACCCAGGCTCCTCCTCCTCAATTAAGGCAGGTTTCTCTACACAGGAAGTCTCTCATCAGCTGCTAAGAGAATATACTTTCTCTGTACGATTGTTTTTGTAGTACTGTAGTCATTGTAAAGAAATGCAGCAAATTTCCCCCCCAGATTTTAATATGGGACAATAACTCCCTAATTGTGTGGAGACTCATTTCCGTAAACTCTTGCTTGGATGGACAATCTATGGGTAAACTACAATGTATCTAAGCTGGACGCTGTACTGTGTGTGCTCTTAACTCTATGTTTCCAACCTTGGCTGCACATTAGAATCACCTGGGAATCTTTTTAAAATCCTGATGTCTGGGCCTCATCCTCCGGAAATTCTGTTTCTTTGTTGTGGGGTGGGGCCACAACATTAGTAACAAAGAAACAGAATTTCCGGAGGATGAGGCCCAGAAATCAGGATTTTAAAAAGATTCCCAGGTGATTCTAATGTGCAGCCAAGGTTGAGAACCACTGTCTTAACTCATCCCATTTCCCCACATTCTGAGCTTGTTCTACAGAAGGGAAGCAGGCTCAGAGAAGTGACCTCACCTGTGCCAGGTCACCAGGCTACAAAGTGGCAGAACCCACGGTTCAAATTCAGGGGTAGCTCCCTCCCAGACCTACACCTTTGCATGCCAGCCTCCCATGCACTGCACCAGGCCGCTGAACTTGTACTTCCTGCAGGCTGATGCCGTCTCTCCGGCCCCGGCCACACGGGGCACTGACGGTTCAAGAGCTTTGTAGGCTGTTAGATGGCAGGGAAGGGCCAAGTGGCTTCACATCACAGGCTTTTGCATTTCCTGATCTCTGAGGCATCAAAACGAGACAAGAAGCTGTTTTTTTAAAGGTATTTCCTGCTACGTGAAACCTAGAAATGTTAGGAACATCTGATCTTGTAGGGATTTCTCCAACCCCGCTCCACCCTTTCCTTGTTGAGAAAAAAGTCATCCTGTGGGTCCTGAGACAGAGGGCAGGGGCACGCTCTGGGGCAGTGTGGCCCAGCACTCCCACCATTTCACGGGATATTTAGCCACAGTGGCCCGAGCCGTCCAGTTAGCATCTTGATGTGAAAGAGTGGGCTTTTAATTGTGATGATCCATTGGTTCTGGCTCTGCTTCTGCGTGAAGAACCCTCCACAAAGCTGATGGTCTACCTGTCACACAGGACGCCCGGGGTCTGGAGTGGGGCTTGGGTGAATAGGACACAGAACACGTTATGGCTGCTAAGGGCCGTAGGAATCATTTTGCCAAAATATTTTTGATGTGCCTGGTGTTGGGTGAATAGCAAAGAAAATGGTAGAACTTGCGTCAAGAACCTTTCAATATTGTGCAAGTGACAAACCAAGATAAAAAACACCAGTACAAGTTTTGCTAGTGTGGGTAGCCAAGAGGCGCAAAATCACGGCCCCATCGGGTTGGTCTGTTAATGGAGTCCCACCGATTTCACCTTAGGCTTCCTCATACGGGTCCCTCCCTCAGGTCCTGCTTGGTTTTGAGGTAGCTTCCTGTGCTCCGCCACATCACACAGCCTTCTCCATGCTCCACAGGGCAGTCCGGCTGATACTCCCAAATGCTCTTGTTTTGATGACTCCCTTTTAGAAACCATCAGCGGCTCCCAGCACATACATTACCGAGAGAAAGACCAACGTCCCAGGCCTGCCTTGTTCGTCCTGTCTGCCGCCTTCTGTGCCTCACACTCTTCTGAATGCTCAGCTTCCTAAGTATATTTGCAATCCTCTTTTTGTTCATTCTCTTTCCCAAACCTCTGATGTCTTTTATGACTTGGCTCTTTAAAAGTGCACTATTTTGGTTCCCATTGTGACATGCAATGTGGCCTCGCTACTAGGAACATGGGGCTGGAGCCAGACGCCATGGGCTATCATCGACTTGGCCACGTACTGTGTTACCTTAGCCAGGTACTTTATGATGTGCTTTAGGCTCTCATCCACAAAAAAGAAGTCAGACCTACTTCACCGGGTTGTGAAGATTATGTTAATTAGAACAATCCTGGGCACGTAGCAAGTCTGCAATAAACGTTAGCTATTAGCAACACCATACTTTCTTTATTGGTGTCTGACTCATTTGTCAACTCGAAGATCTTTGAGGTCAGAGACTGACGGTCTCTGGTCATCTGTAAAACCTCAGGGCGAGTGGAGAGCAGGTGCCCATGAACATGCCTGAAGTGACGCGTTAAGCACCTTTTTGGAGGTGAACACAAAACTCGGAAGACCGACTTGAGAAAGCATTCCAGATAGGGACGATGACACACGAGAATGTATGAAAGAAATCTGTGTGGGAGGCTTGAGAAGCAGCTTTGGTGACATGGAAATGCTGAGGACGGTGGAGCCAAGAGCAACTGGAAATGTGACAAGGACTGCGAGGAGAATACAGCAACTGAAACGCAACAGAATCAGGTGGAGAAGATTCTGGCCGCAGGGAGACTAGTTAGAAAAGTTATGGCAATTATTCATAAGAAGCTATAACAGTTACTATTCCCAAACCCATCTTCCTTAAAAAGAAAAGGCAATTTCGTGATCACAAAGAGGCCACATTTTTTTATTGAAAACTCAAATCACTACATACATTCAGTATTGCACAAATTATAAGTGGGTTGACAATTATATTAATACAAACTCATGAGCATAAAGCAACTGCTCTAGGTTTTGGTGCAATTTGTGTCAGGTACTTCAGTAAATACGACAAACATCAAGGAACTCAGCTACTTCAATTCATAAGACTTGGCTTTCAAGCATATGGCATCTCATAAAACAATATGTCAAGCTCAGGAAAATTAAGTATTAAATTACAAAAGGAACACTGTTAAAAAGAAAAATTGGTGACAAAAATGTTGGGTTAAAATATTAAGATTTAAAATTTTTAGCACTTGGACTTAGGATCCAGAAAGTATATGCATCCTGGGAATTTCAGGAGAAGACCCCTGTGCTCTGCTACACTCACTACTACATTCCAAAAGGGTGCTCTGGGTTACCACGTCTTCCCTGCAGGTATAAACCACTGCTTCATACTTCAGAAGAAGTATGGTCATTCACATAGAGGGGTTTACAAATAAGATTCTTCTCACTCAAAATAAAAATATGATCTCCATCAATTTACGTAGAAATCTTATCGAAACGTCAATCAGCTGGGGAAGCCAGATCGCCCATTTACCTTCTCTGCCTGCCTCGATGCTCCAGGCTGGCCTGTCACTGAACGGAAGGGGAGATGTGAGTAGTCCCGCTCTGTCTGTGCAGGTGGGCACAAGCCCCCCTCCTTCCCTGGGGTTTTGCTTCCTAAGGTACAGAATTGATGGGGAGGGGCTGGATGGCTTGTAGGAGACCTTTCAAATAAAAGAATCTAAGCTTGAGATTCCATCTTCAGCAGATGTTTAGAGTGGCAAAGAAAATGGACGAAAAATGGTGGGTGAAGTATTTCTTACCTTTGATGCCATCACTCAAAACCATTCTGCACTGTATTTCAAGGAAATCTTTGACCCTTTCATCTGATGGCTGATGCTGCTAAAGGGGAAGGAAATGAGGCATCTGTCAATGAAATTTTGGATACAAATGTAGAAAGGCTGAGCCAAGTTTGGGTAGAAAAACAATGCATCGCCATGTCAACTAGCAGTCAGGGCTTTCCGCCTCTGAATTTTAAGAACCATCAATCTGGCCTAGAGATGCACGTTCAAGCCATTCAACAGAGATACAGTGTGTACACCTACTAAGAATGTGTTTCCCCGAAATCCTCCCAGGCCGGCACCTTCTGCAAAACTGGTTCTAACAGAAAGGATGCAAGAGAATTAAGTACAGGGCAGGATTTATTTTTCTTTACAGATCAGAAAAATGACCCAAAGGGAGTGATGGCTTCTCATGTTGTCCCCTAAAAAGAAGACAAATATCACTTCTGAAATCTAACACACTGGCTTCATTTTCAAAATAGTTATTTTCCTCCTAAGGCAGCCATGCATTGTCAACCTTAAGCATGTGACAGTCACGATTTCTTCCACAGCTTTCCTGGAGCTTACAGCCAGAGTAGTCCTGAGGAGTCAAATATTAAAGCTTTCTCCACAGCCACATGTTCCTTTGATGTTGGGGTTATTGAACACAAACTCACTGGATAATTTGTCCTCAACATAGTCCATTTCTGTTCCTAAAAGTGTTAGCTGTGCTTTCTTTTCGATGAACACTCTGACTCCTGGGGGAGAAGAAAACACATGTCATATAAAGCCTGCACACCAACAGAACCTGCGAGCCAAAAGTCAAGTAAGCTTTAAATAGTAACACTAACAAAACCCAAACAGGGCGCTTTTGAATCTCTTATTGTTTCCTTTAAGGGATTCAGTGCTCAGTTTCCTGTCCCCTCTTTCTACACAATAACCTACGTAAAAAACAATTATATTAGGTCAGAAAGTTGTACCCAAGCAAATTCCATGACAAGTCTATGTAAAACTAGAATTTGCCTTTCACTATATTTCACCCATTTTTCAAATTTGCAATATAAGGAAAATGTGTACATTCAGTGAATTTTGTAAAGATGGAGACGATACATTTATGAAAACCCTGCAATGCCATCTATGCACATGACACATTGCCACACCAAAGACTGTGGTAGAATGGGCTGGTTTAAGACAACGCAGCAGTTCTGTTCTGTGCATGGGCTAGAAAACTGGTAACAACATAACCCATAGTAATTATGTAGGCAGAAGTCAACATCTTCATAAAAACAATCAGTTTAAGAAAGCTTTCTCCTTATAAGAAATTGAGTCATTACTTAAATATAACCATACATATTTATTAGATCTCCTATTCATTAATATGAAAAATTTAAGGTTTATGTACTGATTTAAAAATAAAATATCGACAAATACCTTTCTTGCTTAGTAAATACAATTTAGTAAAATGAACTCACACTAGGAATCCAGGAAAGCTGGCCAACAGCACACTTCTGATGCACAAAGCCACAACTGCAAAACCCATGTACACTGAAGTTCCCCTAAAGCTGTAGCACTATTTATTTTGTTTTAAATAGGCTTAATCAGATTATTGCATTGGGGGCAAATACAATTAAAGACCTAAAAATTTTAATTTGGAAATTAAAATTGAAACTATAGAATCCTCAAAAGCATGAGATGACATTACTAGAAATATATGTAAAACTGCTACTTTACACAAAAGTAGTCGGTTCATTTTGACGTTTTATCATCTTAAAAACTTTCTGCACAGAATAACCTTTCATAATTGAAACAAATAAATATATTTAACCAATAATCTACCCTAGCTCTGCCATAAATCTGATTGGATTTAAGTGTTCACTAGGCCACTTACTAGCTCTGTGACCCTATGCAAATGATTTAATCTCTCCATGCCTCAGTTTTCCTTATTGGCAAAATGGGGACAATATGGGATCATTCTCATTTGGAAAGTCTCTCAAACTATGTCTACTTCATAGTGAACATTATAAATGTCATCCCTACTATTACTATTACTCTTGCTATATAAGGAGAAACATTTTAGGCAAAATAAAGTGCCCAGAAAAAGTTTGTTTAATACTCACCATCTTGAACAACTTCTTCATCAGAATCTCCTTTTGTTTTTGTATATTCTAGAGTATAAGAAAGGCCATTGCAACCCCTGGTTCGGACACCAACTTTCACGCCTACCTGAAAAATAATTGTAAATATAAACTTAATTTTAACATAGTACAGATTAAACAATCATATTCAAAAAGTCCTGGCTATATGATATTCACTTCTTCATTTCTTTTTAAGCTAAAAGATATATATTAGAGGCCCAGTGCACAAAATTCGTGTACTCAGGGGTGGGGGTGTGCGGTCCCTCAGCCCAGCCAGTGCCCTCTTGCAGTCCGGGAGCCCTTGGGGGATGTCTGACTGACGGCTTAGGCCCGCTCCCCACAGGGAGCAGGAGAGGCTCCCGCCACTGCTGCTGCGCTCAACGGCCGTGAGCCTGGCTTATGGCTGAGTGGTGTTCCCCCTGTGGGCGCTCACTGACCACCAGGGGGCAGCCTCTGGTGGTAGGTGTGCATCACAGCGACTGGTCGTTCTGCTGTTTGACTGATTTGCATATTATCCTTTTATTATATAGGATTCCTGGCTATAAAATAGCTCTTTAGAAAGTATAAGTGGAATGGGAAGCAAGTATTTTGAAAATTTACTTATTGTACAAACATTATTATGACACAAAGGGGTGGCCCAAAAAGAATCAAAACTAAGTATATACAAAGAAAACAATACAGGGGTGGGGTGGGGGGTGGGACCCAAACTACAGTCACTGGGAATAACATTGTAAAGGAAGGAGTTTTAATTAAAAAAAAAAAAAGAATAATCACTCTTTTTAAAAGGAAAAAGAAAAGTATCTGAATGGCAGAGATGACAACTTAAAAAAACGAACTTGCTCAAAAACACTTCTGCTCCACCTCATCATGTGAGATGTTCTCAGGAAGTTTCCCTATGGTTAGGTTCGCCAAGGTCCACAGACCTGGCAATCATGCTGCCTCTAACAGGGCCTTAATTCTAAGGCAGAGTTGTGTCAACATTCTCAAATACCAGGAAGCAAAAGACTGATGCCAACAGAAATGTAAGAAATTTAAAAAGTGACCCAACAGCACTCTTAACATACCAAAGTCAGCCTTAATGTAATTTTCTAACAATGTCTACAGAATTTCTATTCTTGGATCCTATCTGCTTTTTCATTTATGTATACAGCAAAAATATCATCATAAAAAGTATTATTTCACTAAGCAGATGTTGATTCTCAGAAAAGCAGCAACATGTGCTTGCTTTCGGAAAGTGATTATGAAGGAGGAAGACACTGGTGAAGAGTGTGAGTTAGAATGTCAAGCTGTCTGGGAGTTTCGATGAGCTGAATCATTCAGAGTAGTCTCTTCTGTCCTTAAACAGCAGCAAGGACAGAGCCATGATTTTATTCACCTTCAGATGCCAGCTTAGAGAGCCTCGGAGGCAGTTTAACATATTCAGCATAAATACACAATAAACTGTCTAGCTGAAGTTCTGGAGCTTAAGTCATAAGTATTTAACTTAGTCTTTATCGTTGTAAACAGGAAGACACAAGCAAGCAGGAAGTCCAACCATCAGAATGGATCGAGACACTTAAACAGTATGTGCAAGTACAGCTTTAGGTAACTGGAATTTGGAAAAGGGATTGACTGCCACAGTGACACCAGATGAAGTGCTTGCTCAATCCTTTTCATGTCACCATGACCAAATCCACAAAGTTAATTTTTCTGTTTCATTTGGTTAATTTCTACTCTAGTCATTAGTGTATCTAAATGGAGTTGGAACACTGACATACGTTAGCACATAATCATTCATAGGAGGAAGGTGCCAGAACTCCCATTGTAACGGGATGTTGTACAATGGAATCTAGAAACCACTCTGTAGTCTAATCAGTAAATGTTAATAGTCTTGGAAGTAATTTACAGTATTCTGTAGGCAATTAGCAATACAATAAGACTAAGATTATGTACACAGTCTTTACTCATCAATTCCACATCTAGGAATATAGCCTACGTACATACACTAAGCTACGCTTACAGGTCTAGAACAATGGGCCTGGTGTACTATAGACACTAAATATTTGTTGAGTGATGTTTGTGGCAGCACTGAATGAAACAACCCAAAAATACCCTTTAATATGGGGGGACTGGTTAAATAAATCAAACTTGTTCAATGGACTATACTATTAAAAACGCAGCCAGGGATAACAATGAGGTAGATTTTTATGTAAAGACTAGAGGCCCAGTATACGAATTTGTGCACAAGTGGGATCCTTCAGTGTGGCCAGTGATCGGGACTGATGAGGGGCAGTGTGGGGGGGACTGCCCACCGGGGAGAGGGACTGCAGGAGGTTGGCTGGCCGCCCCCGCCCCGCATTGGGCTGATGAGGGGGAGGGGGCAGCCAGCTGGGGGGAGGGACCGTGGGAGGTTGTCCCCAGCAGCAAGCTAACCAACGGTCGATTCCACAAGGAATTGGGCTCCCTCCTTTCTCCTGTCTGGGTCTGGGGTGTGGGTGAAACAGATTCGGGGTTGTCAGGGCCCCAGCAGCAAGGTCTGGGTCAGGGCATGTCATAGTTACTGGCCAGTCGTTCCAGTCATAATGGTTGTTTAGGCTTTTATATATATATATATATAGATATGAAAAGATCTTCAAGCTATTTCATTAGGGGCAAAAAGCAAAGTGTAACTACAGCATATATGGTATGTTCTCACCTAAGTAGGAAAGAAATACACATACAAGCTTAATAAGCAGAGTTGAGGCCAGTGGTTCCCCCCTCAAGGAAATATTTTTGGTTGTCACAACTGAGGAGTGAAATGGAGTCACTGGCAGAGGCTATAGATGACACTAAACACCCTGCAATCTAAACCCAAAAAAGAATTACACAGCCCAAAACAACAGTGCCGAGGCTGAGAAACCCTGGTCTAGGTAAAGAAAACGTACAGATTATCTCCAAAGGACACTAAGAAGTTGCCTCTTGAAAGGGAGAATGATGACGAAGTGTCTGGGGTAAGAGAGTGACTTCCTTTTCTGAGTATCCTGTTGTATTCTGTGGATTTAGGGAGCGTTTGAGATCTTGGTCCCTGGCTATGTTGTCAGTTTGGCTCAATTAAACTAACCCCTAATTAATAGAAGCATATTGTTTATCACAAGACAAATTCATTGTGAAAATACGTTATTTGACTGGTTTACTTACATGTTCAGGCTTATCTTTAAGAAGTTGTTTTATCTTGTTTACTGCTGAAGGTGTCTGAAAAAGAAAACGTTAAGTTTTTAGCTACAAAATTTGCATTCTTCAAATCAAAGCCTTATATTTTCTAGTCTTTAAGAGTACTCAAGTCTATCTGCAGCAAATTCATGTGATGAATTTATGTTCCATTTCCACCAGGGTACCTTGTGGATTTTATACACAAACATATGAACTATACTTAATTAAAATCATTCCCTTTATTTTTCTTACTTATTATCCTCACCAAGGATATGCTTTCATTGATTTTTAGAAAGAGAGGAAGAGAAAGGAGAGAAACATCGATATGAGAAAGAAACATGAATTGGTTGCCTCCTATATGCACCCGGACCAAAGATTGAATTCGCAACCTAGGTAAGTGCCCTGAATGGGAATAGAACTTGCAAACTTTTGGTGTATGGGACAATGCTCCAACCAACTGAGCCACCACCCAGGGCTTAATCATTGTCTATATTTTAAAATGTCTTCTAGCAACAGCCTTTTCATCTTGCTCCATCCAGCAAAGGTCCACTCCCTGTCATAATCTCTATGGTACTATCCATGTGCATCACAAATGTAATCTTTCTGGGCAGCATCTATTTTGTGCTCCTACTGGATGTCCAGCAATAAGCACATTGCCCAACACACAGAAGACGCTCAAAAGCCAATGAATGAATCAAAAGCCAACTTTCAGGCATTTTTCCTGTTGATTAACTCCATTGCTCTTTTTGCTTACCCAAAATCTATTTCAACCCATCAAAATGCACACCTAGATGAAAGAGTGCTACCATCATCAAATACCCCAGAGTGTGTCTCTCATCCCAGTCTCACCAAATGTTCAGATATAAAGTTGGCTTGCCGGGCCTGTGTGGCTCAGTGCTTGAGCATCGACCCAGGAGGCTACGGTTCAATTCCTGGTCAGGGCACATGCCCAAGTTGTGGGCTGGATCACCAGTAGGAGGGCATGCAGGAGGCAACTGATCAATGATTCTCTCTTGTCATTGATAATTCTATCCCTCTCTCCTTCTCCCTTCCTCTCTCTGAAATAAATAAAAACATATTAAAAATAATGCTAAAGTTGGCTTACATCAGTATTTCAGGGTATCTAAGGTAATCAATAATAGAAACAAGAACAGGGAGGAGGTTTTTTGGGAGAAATGCTTTTAACCTAGTCCAGCTGTCCTCAAAATAAGAAAAACATCACAACATACTGCATGTGTATCACCAACTCCACTTTCTTGAGAAGGAGGCTGTTAGGGACAAAGTCTGTTCCAGGGCATTCCTGGTCTACCTCCTAGCTGTGTCCCAGCCCATTACTTGGCTTAAATGGGTATAATAATCTCTCTTCTTCAGGATTCATGAAGACCATTTAGAGCAGTGGCAAATATAAGCCAGCTGTTGTTATGACGATGAAATCATGTCCTTCCTACTTTATTAGCTCCTCTAGCTGGCAATGCTGTGCTGGTCCTCCAGTTTTTTGTACTGGCATTTTCCTGGTTTGTGAAATCCCAAAGAGTGGACATCATGACCTGTGATGGGGCAGTAACTCTGGCCAGAACTCAAGCCTGTGCCCAGGGAGCAGACCCAATTGATGGCCCCAGAGTATGCTTTTCTGCTTTGCCCCATGGGGGCTCAGCCAGATGAGGATGGTGAAGCAAAGTCTGAACCCAAATTAGAAACGTCATGAAACCAGTTCAGAAGGTCGAGACTAGCATTTTTAAAACTCAGAACACAAACACAAAATAGAAAACAATGCATTGCAGTTGATAAAAGATAAATGTGCAGTGAAACTTTGATTTCAATTATTAATATACTATACGTATATTTTATTGTGCATCACTGTAAAAACAAAAGATATTACTACCAATGCCCATAAATCACTACCAATGTCACTGAAGAAAAAAAATTAAACAAATCACTACCAGTGTCCATAAAGGCCCTTTCTCACGATTTTATCCTAACAGGAGGCAAGCCGCTCAACAAGACAGGGAACAGTACCCAGGGGGAGAAAGAAGGAAATGCTGAAGAGAAGAATTATGGCTTCTATTTATTTTGGAAACCACAGCATTCCAACCTTAAAGAGTTACAGAAATATTAATGAAAAAAATTTTAAAGTGCTCGTTTACCCTTCTAAATGACTGAGGATAAAAACTAGCTTGCAAAAAAAAAAAAAAAAAAAAAACCAACAAAAAAAAACTAGCTTGCATAATTTTTATGGTCATATTTCCCATGAGGCCTGAAGAACTTACTCAAATTATTGTCAAAAAGCAAACGATAGCTGATAAATTACACACAAGAAGCACAGCCATGGGAAAATATTCTTTGGAAGTACAACCCAAGGTATAACCTTGGCTAAAGCTGGTGGGTCAAAGGTGTAGAGGGCGCACCACTGCTTGAGGTAAACAAAACACACGTGAGGGGTCTGGACCCTAAGCTGTCAACAGCCCCAAGGGTTTTTAATTCCACATGACTTTCTCAGTGACCTAATTTAGTTTTACAAAATAATATATTTTATTTTTTTCTCAACTCTTAGTAAAAAGAGGAACCCTCAATTTTTCTGTGTCAGGAAAATCCCAAATAGACTCCACTGGGAGAAGTGCTACTACTGACAGATGCCTTAGTTTAGTACTCATCTAAGGGGAAAGATATGGTTCTTCTAACTTTCCAAGTGATGGATCCAATTTTCAGAACAAGTCAGAATGACTAAACAGGAAACATTTGGGACTAAAGATAACTTCCTGACAGAAGCTAAGGAGCCCACTTTGCTCTAAATCTATTTGCATACTTCAGCAACTTTGCACTTAAGTAAAATCAACCTGGGAAATAGTATAAAAAGTCCAAATAAACAACAGGCTGCAAGCTAGCAGCCTTCCCATTTCACTGCATTTCTCAATTAAGAAGCCCATGCCTTTCCAAGGAATTTATGTATAATTAATGACTAGGTCACTTGAGATTTGCTTAGTGATTTAAAACTTAAGAGATTCTTAAGGGGGGGGGTGGTGGTGGAAATGGGGGACATCTGTAATACTCTCAACAATAAAAAGTAAATTTAAAAAAATCTTGAGACTCTTAAAACTCAATGAAATATAACGATGGTTTTTAATCTACTCATACGTATATCAGAACAAGACATTCTTTCAAGTGAAGGAACATCTTTGAGTGAGACAGTGTGGCCTTTTAGAAAAATATTTCCACTTTGTTTTTCGTGTTAACATTATGGAAGAAGGCACTGTAGATGATGCATTTTTCACCTACTTCTTAGCAACATACCTCTATCCAATGCCATAGGGTTTCTCTCCTTTGTAGCAAAAGCTTTTCATTCTCAATACTGTGTTTCCTTGAAAGGAGACACCAAGTATGAGTCATGTCCTATAGTTCTTGTGATTTCAAAACCTTAGGAAATCCGAATAATTGATGGTATATCTTTGAAACATGAAAACAGACTTGGTGGTATGGGGAAAAGTAATACAGAATATGGCCTAAAATGTTAATCCATTGTAAAAACGAATTCTTCCGCCGGATCATGACTTTCTTCTATTTTGCAACAACGAATTTTCTGGCTTATGGCACTATACTGACTGGCATCAACGATTCCACTTAAATACAGTAATCTATTTTCCTAGTATCTAGGTCAGCGGTTCTCAACCTGTGGGTCCCAACCCCTTTGGGGGTCGAATGACCCTTTCACAGGGGTCACCTAAGACCATCGGAAAACACATATATAATTACATATTGTTTTTGTGATTAATCACTATGCTTTAATTATGTTCAACTTGTAACAATGAAAATACATCCTGCATATCATGTATTTACATTACGATTCATAACAGTAGCAAAATTACAGTTATGAAGTAGCAACAAAAATAATTTTATGGTTGGGGGTCACCACAACATGAGGAGCTGTATTACAGGGTCGAGGCATTAGGAAGGTTGAGAACCACTGATTTAGGCGATGAATACTTGAAGTCTTCTCCTTAATCAGAGAGAGGGAGAGGTGTGTGAGAAGGCCGCTGATCGCAAGCTTCCCAATGAGATTAATCTTTCCAAACTGCAAATGCACACGCCAGGGTTTTCTTTTGGGACGACATAGAAACGATGGCTGGACAATACTGTGAATGTACTAAGTGCCACTGAATTGAACACTTTAAAGTGGTTCATGTTACGTGATTTTTCCTTTGGTGACGACAAACAGAGGTCGGGGGTCGGCACGAACGCCGAGTTCTTTGCGTGTCGGGTTTGCACTCCGCTGCCCTCTGAGTGTCAGACCTCTCACCCAGAAAACGCTGTCAACAAACGCAGGGCAGACACCTTCACCCTTCTTTGTTCCTGGTAGGCGGCCTCGAACGGCCTCCACACGGGGGGTGTTGCAAAGAGCCTCCGCTAACCCCACACCAGGAAGTAACCCTCGGTGGCCCGCAGCCTCCGTCTGCGCAGGGAACGCACCCTTACCGCCGAGCACCGCACCGACACCGACACCGACTCCGTCCGCCCCAAGCACCTCAAGGGCCAATTCTGGTTTATTCACCCGACTACGCCCCGCGCCCGGCCCGTTCGACCTCTAAACCTACGACCTCCAGCACCGCACCCCAAGGCCCCCGGGGGGATCCTGGGCAGCAGGCAGGCCGCGCCGACCCGACCCCGGGGTCACGCACGCACACCGCCCCTCCCCCCAGGCGGCGCGCGGCCCGATGGGAAACGTAGTGCCGGGGGGCGCCGGGTCGGGCGGAGCAGCCCCTCCCGGGTCTATTTTCCCAGCAAGGACGGGGCCTAGGGGTGGGGGGCGCAGAGCTGCGGAGCAGGCTGGGGCTCCGCCGCCCGGCCGTGGCGCACCCCCCCGCCCCGGCCTCCCCGCGCGGAGCGGAGGTGAGCCAATGTCACGGGCCAGGCCGCGCGCCCGAAAACTCACCAGGGTGAGGGCGGCCCGGGTGGCCTGCAGCTTCCTCTTGCTCACAGCCCGGACGGTGGCCCGGACTAACGAAGCCGACATCCTGGCCGGCCCGGCGCCCTGATGTCTCGGGCCGCAGCTCAGATGCCTCAGCCGCTCTCCATGGACACAGCGGCGCATTGACGCCACAAGCTCCGCCGCTGGCTGCCTCAGGCCTCGCCCCGCCCCGCCGCCCCGCCCCGCCGCGCCGCCATTGGGCGGGCCGCGTGAGTGATGGGCGGAGGGCGGGCCGTGGGCTGTTGACTCGGCAGCGCAGGGCCCCGGGGAAAGGTGGCCACCGCGAGGGCACGGGGCGTGGTGCCGGCGCGGGGCCGAGGCGCGTGGCTCCGGCCGCTTCGCATGGGCCGGGTGCACCACCGCTTGACGCCGCCGAACAGTCAGCCCGGCTCTGGAGCTGGTGCTCTCTCTCCAGGCAGGATGGTTCCGAGGCCCAAACGGCTCCAGACGCTTCAGTCTTCTTTTTCGGTCCAGCTGGACCAGATGTTTCTTCACTTGAAAGAATGTCTTGTTCTTTTGGAGCTAGAATTACCGCAGACTCGTGGGATAAATAAAGAGCCCCCGAGCAAGCGTGCTGGACAGCCTGGGGTGGTGAAGGATGGAGCTAATGCGATCTTCGCTTTAGGTGGTGATTTTGGAAAACACTGCCGTATCCTAAAACGTGACTGGGCAGCTCTGTGGATGCGCACATGTATGTGTCAGACCTTACCGTGGCTGCTTAGGGGCCCTGCCTTTTAATGCCGCCAGTTAATTCAGCAAATATTCCTGAACACCAGGCACTAATAGGAAGCCTGGTAAACGGAGGGCCCAGGAAGAATGAGAGATCCTGGTAGGACAGACGTGCAGCAGGGTTAGCCGATGGGAGAACATCAGGATAGGCGGCCATTTCTCACGGAAGTACTGGAAGTTCAGGGGGAAAAGGAGTGGTGCTGGGAGGATAGAGTCTTGCTCCTGGTTTTGATGTGGAAAGAACCAATCGGGGCAGTGTGTTTGCAGCCTAGTTTATCTTTAATGCTCTAATTCAAGCTTAGCAAACTTGTGGCCTGCGGGCCGCATGTGGACCACAACGAATATATTAGTGGCCTAGCCAATATAATGGTATGGTTATGTAAGAAACGTCTTAATAAAAATTTCATAACTTAATTTTTATAATATCCTCTTAATTATTCTGCTGTGTATTCCTTCCAATGTGTTCTTTGTGTTATGTCATTCTTTATTTCAGACTGTTCTTTTTTCGTAGTCACTGTATCTTTTTTTGTAGTTACTGTATCTTTTTTTATGCTCTTGAGCATTTTTACTATTACTCTGAACTCTGATTCAGGCAAATTTCTTATCTCTGCTTCATTTATCTCTTCTGGAGAATTCTCTAGTTCTTTCATTTGGGGGTTGTTTCTTTGTCTCCTCATTTTGGCTTTCTTTTTGGGTTTATGACTATGTATTAGGTAGATCCTTTACACCTCTCAATCTCTAGTGCACAATAATGTTAAAGGCTGTTTCTGATTAATTAGGTCAGGCATAGACTCAAAGCCTTCATCAATAGCCTCTGCCTACAGACTGATAGGATTCTGACTTGAAATGCCCCCCAAGTGTGGCAAAAGTTATTTTCAATAGGGTGGGGCAGTTTCTTCTGCTGGAGATTAATTCTTAGTTTTAATTTCTTAAGTGGCCTCAGGGCAAGGTGTTATCCAATAGGGTGTGTCGACTGTTTTTCCCCCAGGCAAGGCAGACAGATGTCTATGTGGGAAATATGTCCTCCGCTGTGTGAGGGAATGACTCAGCCCGGGAAACTTGGGGTGTCTGCCTTCTGAGCTCTATCCCTCGAGTCCCCAATCCTGGCTTCTGCTCTCACAGCTCCAGGCCACTTCACCCTCCCTCTGCCGGAGCACAAGGTGGGTGGCTCCACAGGGAATTTAGTGTGTTGGTCCTTTCAGGGGATGCCTAAGTTTTCAGCTGTTACTCCCTGGCAGATAGCTCCCTGCTGCTTTTCACACCCATATGTTATGTGGGTACCCTCCTCAGGTTTGGTGCTCTCTGGGGGCCCAGCTTGGGGATTAGATCCCAGAGTTCTCAATGGCAACCCCCTACATCTGAGATATTTCTTTGGAACTTCAGTTGCTGTGGGTGCCCGGCCAGCTCTTTCAAGCCTCCTCCCCTCCCTCTATGCGGTCTCCACTTTTGGTCCTTGGATTCTCTCCTGCGAGTTTTCCATGGGAGCATGTCCGTGATACATCCACTTACTCTGCTGCCAGTTTTAATCTCCTCTCATTGCCTGTTATACATAATCTATATATATAAAAGCCTAATATGCAAATTGTCCTCTCAGGAGTTCTATCAGTCACTATGATGTGGGCTGATCACCAGGGGGTGGTATGGAATGAAGGAAGGCTCTGGCCGGCAGCAAGAAGGCCTCTCTCTCTATATAAAAGCCAAGTGACTAGAACGCCGGGATGACTGGTCACTATGATGTGCACTGCGGCCAGCCAACCAGCCTGATTGGGAGGGTGGCCCCTCCCCCTGCTGGCCCAACCTGATTGGCCTCCATTGGGGTGGGCTGGCCGGACCCCACCCATGCACGAATTCATGCACCAGGCCTCTAGTTATTAATAATGAACTACAATGTTTGCTAATGACTGATTACTATAATTGTGTTGCATTCATTTCCTTTACGTGCCTTGCGTGCAGGCACACCATTTCTCTCTGCTAAGACTAGCAGTGAATATTTAGCAGCCAATTGCCACGTCATTAGTCTTGGACTGACTTGTTTGGTGTGTGCAACAGGAAATATTTCATGTTTAAAGAACAAGAAAAATAGGTTTATTTACCTTACGTTTATTAATTTATGTAGTAATTCAGTGTCTGGTAAGTTAATGTTCAAGAAAAAATATTTTTATTAAAATGTTCTATTATTTTATGATTACTCATTTATTTCAGCCCTTTGTATTCAGCATGTCTCTATTGAAATAAACCTACGTCTCTATGAAAACTGAAGCTTTTGTTTTTTTTGCGGCCTACATAAACTTAAACCTTATTTATTTGGCCTGTGTTAGCCTTTGAGTTTGACAGGCTTGTTCTAGAGCAATGGTTCTCAACCTTCCTAATGCCGCGACCCTTTAATACAGTTCCTCATGTTGTGGTGACCCCCAATTTCATTGTTACAAGTTGAACATAATTAAAGCATAGTGATTAATCACAAAAACAGTATGTAATTATATATGTGTTTTCCGATGGTCTTAGGCGACCCCTGTGAAAGGGTCGTTCGACCCCCAAAGGGGTCGCAACCCACAGGTTGAGAACCACTGCTCTAGGGCCTATAGGAATGATTAGAAATCCTGTTAAATAGTTCCCTCTCCCTGGTACTGAAATCCAATTGCACTGACAATAAGAGTGTAAGTTATTTTTTCCCTAACCTCCAAAATTTAGAAGAAACTGGGATTAGGAGACAGAAGTGTGGTGTGATAGTAGTTGGGTGATTTAGGAACAAGGTATTTTACTTCTCATGTCCTTCCTCCTACAGGTATTGTGAAGATCAAATGAAGAGCCCTTAGAGGAGTGAATGGCACATTGCAGTGCCCAGAAAAAGTTGCTAATTAATAATGGATATTTAAAGATGCCATATATTCGAAACTATTCTGTGTGACACTACAATGGTGAATGCATGCCATTATATATTTGTCTAAATCCATAGAATGTACCACACCAAAAATGAATTCCAATGTAATCTATGCATTTTGGGTGATAATGGTGTGTCCCTGTAGTAGTAGGTTCTTGGATTGTAACAAATGTCCTACCCTGGTGCAGAATGTGGATAGTGGGGAAGTTTGGCTTGTTCGGGCTTATGGAAACTACTTTCTGCTCAATTTTGCTGTGAAAAACTGAAGTTAATAAAAATGTAAAAAAAACCAAACACAACCCCCCCCCCCCCCTCAAAAGGCCCCAGCCAGGTGACTCAGAGCATTGTCTAGATATCCAAGGTTTCAGGGTTCAATCCCAAGTCAGGACACTTACCAGAATCAACCAATGAATGCATAAACAAGTAGGAAAAAAAAAAATCAATGTTTCTCCTTTCTCCTCTCTCTAAAAATCAATCAATAAAAAAATATAAGTCCTTTTAAAATGTAAAAAAAGTTGATTACCTGTTATCATTTTTATCAATTACTAAAATATTACACAGTTGTGTAGCACTTTACAGCTTTTAAAAGAACCCTTAGCACACTGTGTCATAGTAGCCTCACAACTTTGAGCTGTATAGGTCAGGAATGTTGGTGTGGGTATTTTATTTATTTTTTTTAGAATCTTTTTAAAAAAAATATGTTTTATTGATTTTTTTACAGAGAGGAAGGGAGAGAGACAGAGAGCCAGAAACATCGATCAGCTGCCCCCTACACATCCCCCACCGGGGATGTGCCCACAACCAAGGAAGGTACATGCCCTTGACCGGAATCGAACCTGGGACCCCTCAGTTCGCAGGCCAACGCTCTATCCACTGAGCCAAACCGGTTTCGGCTGGTGTGGCTATTTCAAAAGCAATGCTTTAAATATAACTCATCACACGCTATTTTAAAATTTTAGCTCTAAGTCTTCTGATTCAGGACCCTGTGGTACACTGAACAGCCTTCTTTCCATTAAGACACACTACTTAGTTTTTAAGTGCTAAATCACAAAATCTACTTGTCAGTGGTTCAGTAATACCTACTGTTATTTGAAACTGGCGCAGGTCCCTTAAGTTGGATTTAAAAGAGTTTTCATGAGTAAGAAATATGTGCACTCCTTTATCTCAGAGCAGGAGCTGTTCTGTGATGTGGAAATGAGGTGGGGTGGGAACTGTTAAAGGAGATTGCAAGCTGTAACCATTTTTAGATGTCAACAGGGAAATGTTCAATATTGCACCTCAGGATTTAGTTTCAGGGTTCTAGACATTTAAAAATGTCTTTTCCTAATAAGACCTTACCTGATCCTCACCACACGGTGGAAGGGCAGGTATGATTTCCATTTTATATGCAGGGGAATGGACCTGCCAAAAGGTTAGGAGTGCCACACTCCTAGCTGGAAAACTGGCAGAGCCAGACCCCCTTTAAGCCTAGAATTTCACACAGTGAAGTTTGCTAAAGTCTTGACTGCTGCCCATACACACCTGCTTTCAAAGAAAAAAGCATGGAGCACGTTTTTACAGTTTTATGGGGGGTTCTTAAGTTCTGTATTTGCTTTTCAAAAAAAATTTTTTTGGCCTGAAACACTATGAACCCTTTTGACCTATCTACCCACAAATTTTCCCACTTGAGAAATATTAAGAAAACCCAGAACCATTTGTGAAAAACATTTTAAGATGAAAAAATAAACTGAAGTTATCTCAGAACAATTAAATAACACCTCTGGGCACATTGTTGATACTGTACACACCGAGCAAGAGATTTGTAAGTATTGATTGGGGTTATAAAAATGGATTTCATATTTTTGTTTGTTCCTGAGAGAAAGAGAGAAGAACCCCAGGAGTGGGGCATTTGTAGAGCCTGTTACGAGAGAAGCCAGCTGCATTCAAAAGATAGCTATGCTCAGGGAACTGGACATGATACGGAACAGATGTATCTGTCCCCCAGGGGTGTTGAGAAGGGGCTATCGCTGGCATCCAAATGAGGGAGCAAAAAGCCAAGGGCAACACTGCCCAGGTCTGCTGGCAAATACTGGCCACTATCCCCCTGATCCAGTGGGAGGGCTCAAAACCAAACTAAAAGCATAATACACTGGGTGGACTCTACTTTGGAAATCAGACTAGAATGCAGGGAACTTTCAATATCCTTAAAAGGATGTAAGAAAACATGGTTTCTATGAAAAGGAAGACAATGAAATTAAGCTAAAATGAGAGGAAATAGAAAGTGGTTGAGAGTAAGTCAAGAAAATAAGTGAAATGAAAAAATTTAGTTAGAAATAGCAAACAGCAGAATGGCACTAAAAAATCAAGCTGGTCATGTGGAGGTTAAATTTGAGAAGTTTTCCTAGCAGGAAGGAAAAAGATGAGAGGAATATTAAGACAAAAGGATTTTTGAGAAAAAAAAATTAAAAAAAGATACTTTCTCTAATTAATTAAGCCCTGGCCAATTTGGCTCAGTGGATAGAGCGTCAGCCTGCAGACCGAAGGGTCCCCGGTTTGATTCTGGTCAAAGGCACATGCCTGGGTTGTGGGCTCAATTCCCAGTAGGAGGCAGCTGATCAATGACTCTCTCTCATCATTGATATTTCCATCTCTCTCTCCCTCTCCCTTCCTCTCTGAAATCAATAAAAATATATATATTTTTTAAAAAAGCTCTGGCTAGGTTGCTCACTTGGTTGGAGTGTCGTCCCATATACCAAAAAGCGTGGGTTCGACTCCTGGTCAGAGAACAAACCTAGGGTTTGGATCCCAGTTCGGGGCATGTACAGAAGGCATTGCTGGATGTTTTTTTCTCTCTCTTTCAAATCATACAAAAAATACCCTTGGGTGAGGATAAAAAAACAACAATAAGAAAAACTTGGGTAGGGAGATTCACTGATTCAGTTTTGTTCAGACAAAAGTCACTGACACAAAAGATACAGGAATAAACACACAAGCTTCAAAGCAGAAAAACAAAACCTGCAAGGGAATAAAAATCAGGCTGGCCTCAGACTTCTGCTATCATGCCAGAAGACAACAGTGTCGATAGACTTTCCACAGAAAGTCTGACAAGAACTGTATGCCCTGTCAAGCTGACTTTCATGCATGAAGGCAAGAGAGGAACTCGGGAGAGCAGCAGCCGAGGAAAGTCATGTAGAGCAGAGTTTCAGCCCAGGTTGCATAATTCACTTAATTTACGAGTTTGTGTTCATTCCAATTGAGTAAGGAATGATCACTAATTCTATCACAATTCTGAAGTTAATTTTTATATGATTCTTCTTTAGCTGGAATATGTTTTCAAGTAATTTGTTTAAAAGAAGGGCCATGGGTGTATATGTTTTGAGTTCTCCCCTACCTAGGAATGCCCAGCAAAAACCCTCTGGTACCTCCCTCTACGTATTTGTTCTCCTAAACCTGTGCCTATTTGTGCATTCCTAGTGCTTGCCACACAGTGGGTGTCAATGGACACCAGCATAAGCACAAGTAAAGGGACCACGAGATAGAGAGGCTCAGATCTGTACTGCCCTGACTCCCGATCGTTTCCTCATAAAAGTTAGGATTCTCACTAGAAAGGGATGTGGATGAAATTACAGGTCGAAATTTTGCTTTTATTTCAAAATCAAACTGAAGCATAGTTCTGACCATGTACTACTTGTGAAAGGCTTGTGAGGTTACAGAAACAGTTCCATACGGGTTCCAGTCAGACCCAAAATGACACCAAGCAAACTTGTAATTGGCAGAGATGGCTTCTTTAATCTGCAGGGATTTTTTTGAAGTTCTCCACCCTAATTTCTGAATATCATAAAAAGTAAAAAGCACTTTTGTCATTTTTCCTTTGAAAATGTTTTTAGCAGCAAACAGGATTACTTGTTTTCCTCACTTCATTTTTAGGAGCATAGTAGATATATGTCAACTTAATTAAAATTAGAGAGGGAAAAAACCAAAAAGCCCCTCATTGGCATTGCTCATCCACGGAAGACTCACATAAACAGGTAATCATGTTCATGTTATCACTTCTTCTACAAATATCAATAAAATAAGGTTTGTAAATGGTAAATACAGTAGTAGCAGTTCACATATATTTGACACACTTTCACACAGGATTCAGTAAACAACAATAAATATAATTTCCCCTCTTCAGAACAAAAAAAGGGATTTATAGGAAAGAAAGGATTAATTTCTTGGGGTTTATCAGCACACCATTTTAGTGTGACTTGAAAGAATTAAAAACCATGAAATTGTATTCACTGAATACTGGCCCATCGTTTTTTCTTTTTCTTTTTTTAAACCTGGCTTAAATACATACACCATGGCTTTCTATTAAAATCCTTCAATCTATGAGGATTTGTGGTAGGTAAGACTACATTAAAATTTTTTTTCCTTATTATGAATTTCATTCAGTTAAAAAAAATCTGACATTTCCCTTAAATGTTAAGTTGAAGCCTGATCTATGCTGCTGAATCCTGTAAAATGAACCTAATTTTCAGAGTGATTAGGAATGCCTGAGTGGCCATTTAGAGCGCTGCATTTTCCTTCCCTCATGATTCCTGCTGGGTCCTCTTCACTGAGGCTTTTCCCTGAGTCATATATTTACTGGAAAGGCTACCTAGAGGAGGGGAGGAAACAAAACCCAACATAAATAAAATAAGTCTCACTTCATCAAAAAATCTGTAACATTACTACTTATTGCTAATTATTCACGGAAACTTTTCACACTGGAAATGGTCACTTGTTTTGAATTAAGTAATTAGGCTAGATATAAAGTCTATAGCATATGAAACACGATCTATTAAACATAAGCCTAGTCAAAGTCTTTTTAAATGCAGACAAGTCGCTAGAGTGACATCATTTTAATACAGTTTCAGAAATGAGGATTACTTATTAAAACCACACCACAGAACAGTTAATAATATATGCTGTAACCTAAATAATTTGACTTCTGAGCACACACACCCTATAGAATCTCTCACCTAAACTCAAGGACATTCACACAAGAATGTGCACAACACTGTTTATAACAGCAAAAAATCACACTCAATTTAATGCTCATATACTAGGTAATGGATATATACAATATTCTGTATTCATATGATGGAATACTGCAAACCCCCCCCCCCCCATAAACTTCTATACAGCAATATGTTTAAAATACAGCAATATGTTTAAAATTTAAAAATCATTTTGTTAAATAGATATGAAAAGCGATTGTAGAATATTTTATACAGCATGATGCCATGTAAATTTAAAAATTCACCAAGGGTAATATGTTAAAGGATACATATGTATGAGCTTTCATGAAGAATTGAAGGAGCCCTCAATTCATAATAATGGATGCCTCCAGGATAGAGGGGGACATGACTTACAGAATGGACCTGGGCGTGGTAGTAAAAGGGTACTTTCAGTATTTTAATCTTTTATTTTAAAAAAGATTGGAAATGTGTGCTGGCCAGTGTGGTTAAGTGGTTAGAAAGTTGGCCTGAGCACCTAGGGTCATAGGTTCGATTCCCAGTCAAGGACACGTACTTTGGTTGCAGGTTCAATTCCTGGCCAAAAAAAGAAAAAAGATGGAGAAAATATCCTTGGGTAAGAATTATTCAAAAAGGATTGGAAATGTGAAAAAAAATGATGCTATTTCTCTAGTACAGTGATGGCGAACCTTTTGAGCTCAGCGTGGCAGCATTTTGAAAAACCCTAACTTAACTCTGGTGCCGTGTCACATATAGAAATTTTTTGATATTTGCAACCATAGTAAAACAAAGATTTATATTTTTGATATTTATTTTATATATTTAAATGCCATTTAACAAAGAAAAATCAACCAAAATAATGAGTTCACGTGTCACCTCTGACACGCGTGTCATAGGTTCGCCATCACTGCTCCAGTAGATGGGTAGTTGTTATATTATGTGTATCTTTTTATATTTTTCCCAAAGTGTTAAGAGCCATTCTTTTCTAATAGTACTAATAGTTTTATTAATATATCACCTAAACATGTAACTTCCTATATCTATATATATAAAAGCCTAATATGCAAAGTGTTCCCTTGGGAGTTCAACTGACTGAGAGTTAGATTGCTTGCTATGATGTGCGCTGACCACCAGGGGGAAGCGTGGAACCAAGGGAGGCCTCGGCTGGCAGCGGGCAGCCGCTAGGGACCCTACCTGTGCATGAATTTCGTGCACTGGACCTCTAGTATAAACATAAATCTCAGCATACCTGAAGATATTTTAAAATTAATAGAAATAAAATATAAATGAACACCATGAAATTCATAAATTGTGTAAGCGTGACTTGAAACTACCCGAAAGTTGGCTTGAGATCAAACTACTAAAATAAACAAACAAGCAAACAAATGTCTGGATGGCAAAACAAATCATAAATGAGGCTGAAAGAATAATAAACTGGGGGTGGAGGTGGTGAAGGATGTTATAACACATTTGACAAAGCATGAATGCATTTCTATGTAGAAAGAACTAAAAACAAAGATGACTACTGTAATAAAAAGTGCAAAGATATAACATGAAGAAATACAAATGAAAACATGTACAAAAATGTTGAGTTCAATGGCATAATAGAAATTCAAGCAGACTGTCAAAAAAGTATCTCAATGAAGTGAGGGTGTGGGAGACAGGTTGTGAATGACTCTCTGGGATTGCCAATCATAAATTGGCATTACTGGTACCACTGTTGAAAGGTACATACTTCTCAACCCATCATTCTAACTGGGAATTTGTCCTGAGGATATATACCTAGACAAATATCCTTTATAGGGTTTTATATACATAGTGATCTTCAAACTTGGGTATATGTATTTATGAGCTGACTTAACAAGACAAGTGGGGAAGGGGTGTTAAGAGAATTGCTTGCAGCCTCTCAATTTCTATCTGAATTCTTCCTGAGAATGCCTTCATGACCAAGGCTTTGGGCAGGTTCTTAGAAATCACACCAATTTTCCTTTCCAAATTCCCTTTCACAATTCTTCTCCTACTTTCACTATAATATAAAAGACAGGCATATCTCCTAACCATCCAAATCTTAATGTGGTATGATGCCCTGGAGTGGAAAAACCTGGAGGTAGGGAGGTGAAGAAAATGATGGTTTGTGATAAATGCAAATGTCTCTAGTAAAACCCCAAAGTTTTAGTTTTTTGTAAAGTTACATTAATAGCTGATGATCATCACAAATAATTTCTGATATCACATTACTATGTGAGTTTTGGTCATTTAATGAATGATAAATAAAGAGTCATTGTTGTAATACATTTTTCATTCCCAAATTCTTAAAAGAATTTATATTATTTTTAATTTGCTATCATAAAGACTACTAAGTTTTCTCAATATTTACCAATCATAAAACAAAAAACAAAAATTAGAGATAGTAATGATAAAGAACACTGTTTTCATTCCTGCAGTAAGTAGTATTGGTCCATAGATAGATAAATGAACTGGGAAAAATCCCATCTATTCATTAAATGACAGTCATTTTTTTTTTTTTAATATTTTGATTTTTTACAGAGAGGAAGGGAGAGGGATAGAGAGTTAGAAACATCGATCAGCTGCCTCCTGCACATGTCCCACTGGGGATGTGCCCACAACCAAGGTACATGCCCTTGACCGGAATTGAACCTGGGACCTTTCAGTCCGCAGGCTGATGCTCTATCCACTGAGCAAAACCGGTGCTGGCAAATGACAGTCATTTTTAGTATGTAAACATAAAAAGTAATTTTAAATCCAAATTTGTAACATTTTCTTTGATCAATCATTGTTCTAATGGTTGTAAAAACAACTTAGAAGAAAATTCTATGCTTTGAGACTTAAGAAAAAGCTTAAAATTCCAATTTACATAAATATTTTTATTTCAGGTAAGTATGATAGGCTGATCAATAAAATGCTTGAACTATATGATAAAAATATATCAACCTATATAAAAGCCTAATATGCAAATTGTCCCCTCGACTGGGAGTTTGACCAGGGGGCAGGGCTGGCCAACCACTTGTGGCCCCTCCCCCAGCCGGCCCAGCTCCCAATTGGCTCCCCTCCCACACCCGCTCCCCGCAACCGTGCATGAATTCGTGCATTGGGTCTCCAGTCTTAATAGAAAATTCTGTGGAAGTGAAACAAAGGTATTCAAGGAAAAATAGGAAATGATGTAAAGTTTCTGCAATAATATTTATATTTCATTTGATACATACATTTAAAGCTGATTTAAAAGTTGTATTTTATGTTAGTATTTATTATCCCCCCCACCCCCAGAAATTACAAAAGCTTTGCAGCTATGATGAAAAACTTAGACATCAACTTAAAAACATAAAGGAGACATATGAACTTTCAAAATTTTGTGAAAGTATGTAATCAAAAAATGTTTTGAAGACACTGATATATCATATATTTGAAAACAGTCCCTTAATCAGGAATGATTAAAGAAATAATAATATAGTGATATACTGGAGTATCAAGAATACTGGATATCAAAAAGGATGATTTACATTCACGGATAATAAGATCTCCCCATACTGTTTCAAAAAATGTTGGAATGGCTCAGAGGTTGAGTGTCGACCTATGAACCAGGAGGTCATGGTTCGATTCCCAGTCAGGGCATCTGCTTGGGTTGCAGGTTCGATCCCCTGTGTGGGGTGTGCAGGAGGCAGCCCATTAATGATTCTCTCTCATCATTGATGTTTCTGTCTCTCTATGTCCCTCTCCCTTCTTTTCTGAAATCAATAAATATATATTAAAAAGAAAAAAGTTATATAAGTACACATCATCATGAGGGAGAAAAGATACCCATTAATCTATTTACAGCATCTTTAATTTTTAAGATTTCAAACCATGGGATTAAAGTGGAATACATGAAGAAACAGTTCCTTTAGAAAAGTAATTTCCTTTAAAAAATGGGGGAGGATTAAGGATCAGAAATATGTTAGGTTCTTGAGATTCACAAACTGAATAAACTGTTATATGTAATTATGTCAGAGTAATTAACTTATGCAAAAAAGTCAGTTTATAACCACGATTCTCTAATCTTCAAATACTCTTATTAAGAAATTTGTCCTGTAAGATAAATTACAGCAAGGTTGGTACTTCCTGTTAATTACAGTAATAAGAACAGTGATAATTTATTGAGTGGTATGTGCCTGATACTGTGCTATGGGCTTTACATATATGAAATTAATCCTTATTGCCCTGTAAGGTGCTAGTTCCAATTAATTGATAAGGAAACTGAGGCAGAGAGAGGTTCAAAACTTGTTGAGGTGACACAGCCAGTAAATAGTTGGGCTTGATTTCAAACTCAAGTATGTCTGACTTTAAAAGCTCATGTTCTTAGCCATTCCACACTCTATTGTTCCTTCAAAGTGAGTATAACTCTAATCAATACAATTTACAGAACATCTAAGGCATTGTGTTTTCTGTGTGTGTGCGGGGGAGGGAAATAACAACGAAGAGCAAGGAAATTCATGAAATTTTCTATTCAATACTATCTAGTTTAGGAGGTAAGAACTATTTTTTAGCCATATGGAAAAGAATGGCCCGGCTGGCGTGGCTCAGTGGTTAAAAGTGAACCTACGATCTAGGAGGTCAGGGTTGGATTCTCGGTCAGGGCACATGCCCAGGTTGCAGGTTTGATCCCCAGTATGGGGTGTGCAGGAGGCAGCCAATCAATGAGTCTCTCTCATCATTGATGTTTTTCTCTTTCTCTCTCCCTCTCCCTGCCTCTCTGAAATCAATAAAACATATATTAAAAAAAGGAGAAGAAAAGAATGGAGACAGGTATTAGGAGAGGACAGGGAATGTGGCTGAGTGTTTACTATAATCTGGGTGCATCTTCTCAGCACCCAGCGAGAATAAATGGTGCTACTGCAATTTTATACATGAGACATCTGGAACTCAGAGAAGCTAACCTCTTGCCTAAGGTCAACACAGCTAATGTGCTAGAGCAGTGGCTGTCCATCAACAGGCTCTGGTGAGAAGGAAGAGCTTTGGGGAAATTTAACACTACATATAATTGAGACATTTCACATTCATAGCAACATATATAATTTGGGTAAGTTTATCATGGATAAGTTTGACAGTCTTAACAGATGTCATATTCTTACTTGAAGAGTTTA
Organism: Myotis nattereri; assembly: GCF_964212035.1. Taxonomy (NCBI): domain Eukaryota; kingdom Metazoa; phylum Chordata; class Mammalia; order Chiroptera; family Vespertilionidae; genus Myotis; species Myotis nattereri. The sequence goes on from NC_138087.1 coordinate 51,194,591, forward strand.
TGTTTTTGGAAAGGATAGATTTTAGCTACCTATAACTGTTATTTGTTTTTTTTCTGGCATTACATTAATTTTTTTTTTCTGTAATAAATTTAAGTTTTACAGTTGCTCAAAAGATTTATAAGTGTCTTACTTAGAAGATAATTACAGAAATCCTAACTTACTGCCAATCAGTAATGCCATTTTTATAATGTCTAACATCTGTATTCCTCCAGCACTTAAAAAATTATAATAAAATTCTACTTTCAAGATGTGTAAAGCCTTTAGCAGAAGCAATGTTGACATAGCCCTGCAGAAATACCAATGAATCACCACCCACCACAAACCTCTGCTCTGTTCTTGCTGTACGCAGGCGCTGCTCTAAGTGCTTTGACATGGATTTCTCAACATCCCTACAAGTCAGGTATTACTTATTATTATCCCTTAGGACAGATAAGAGAACTGAGGCAAGTGGAGGCTAAGCAGGTGTTTCAAGATTACAAAGCTAGAAAATATACCATGCAATCTGATTGCAGAGCCAATATTCATTCTTAAGACATTTCATCTTTGGCCAAAAGGACATCTAAACTAAGCCATAATCAGTATTTTTCCTATGTAACATGTTCTGGAATTGTTTGTTCAGGGCTGACCCTTGTAAAAACAACTCTTGGCTTGTTTACATATGCTAACCTTGTGATCCTCAAACCCAGAGGATCTATGAGAAACAACCCCTAACTGTGGTTGAGTCTGTTTCCCACAGGCTTTCATTTGTTGAATCAAAGTTGCTTCCAGGGACAGCCTGTCAACTCCCTTATCCTTCTTTCATGGCTGCTTTCATTGTCAATCAAATCATCTCACAATAGGCTCTATTCTCATTTCACTTCTACTTGATTTTGGGGGTTTTCCCAGTAATATTTTTTTTGGTTTATAAGTCCATGCATTCCACTGAGAACAATTACAAAACCTTCCCAGCAAACAGCTGCTCCTGAATTTTCTCACTGAGCCTCCTGTGTCTTTACCTTTCATGCATTCCAGTCCCCTTTTGGGTAAGGATGGCAATTCTTTGAAGCTTTGTGCTTCTCTTTGAATCATCTGACCTCACTCTGTATGTCAACATCAATCCCCAGGCCTTTGAAATTTTGATTGTTAAAAGGTCTGACGCTATTAAAAAACCCACCACCAGTCAAGTTCACAAATCATAAAAATAAATGCCTATTTCTTTTTAGATTATTTTACATGAGATAATGACCTTGGCACTTTTCTCCTGTTAACATTCAAAGTAGAGACAACCAAACATTCCTCGCTGGAGCTTTCTTAGCCTTCCCAGGTGAGATCACTGTGCCCTGGCAACAGCTGGTGGACCAGGGAAGAGCTCTCTTTACTGCAGGATTTAGGAGGCTGCTGAGGATCTGAGTGCTACTTCTCCGTAACTGACATTTATGGGAGATAGCTTAGAGTCCAGCGGTTCTCAACCTGTGGGTCACGACCCCTTTGGCGGTCGAACGACCCTTTCACAGGGGTCGCCTAAAACCATCCTGCAAATCAGATATTTACATTACGATTCATAACAGTAGCAACATTACAGTTATGAAGTAGCAACGAAAATAATTTTATGGTTGGGTCACAACATGAGGAACTGTATTTAAGGGCCAGAAGGTTGAGAACCACTGGCTTAGACCCGTCACACTTTGTAACTAACACAGGCATTAGCAATAACATGATACGTACAAACTGAGCATACAAAATGTGGATTGACATGACATACAAAAATGTCAGGTTATATTAATGAAGTTTTAAAATTTCCAAATTTTCTCATAAATTATACAATCAAGTTCAAAAGACTATACATGCTTATATAATTTCCCTCCTTTAAAACAACTTTATTGGACAAGATGAGAGAGGGAGAGAGGAGAGGAAAGGGGAGCGATGAAAGACTGACAGGCACTTTTAAGCAAAGTTACTACGGATATCAACAGGCCAGAAGTCAGAATGTTTGCATCAAATTTATAGTTTCATCCTTTTGTACCAAAAAAGCTGAAAAAGCTAGTATGTTAAAGTTACTTTATTTTTCTTTTCTGCTTCAATTTCCTCCCTTCTGTTTCAAGACTCAAAAGCACTATTGAAACTCCAGGAAAAGGCCTGCAGAGCCTTCCAGTGTCCCCTCCCTTCCAGCACCTGTCCATAGACCCGGGGACCTACCACTTTGTGCCCACAGCTGAAGTCACGTTGCCTGCAATTCCTCTCCCAGCATTTCTCACCAGAACTCCTTGTAATCAGGTTTTTCTCCCTTGCATGCCAAAGAAACAGCTCTTTTCAAAGTCACCAGTGACTTCTGCATTGCCAAGTCCAGTGCTTAATTCTCAATCTACAGCTGCAGGAGACCTATGAGCAGCAACTCACACAATTCCCTTCTCTTTGAGGAACTTCCTCTATTTGAATTCCAGGACCCAGCTCTCTCTCTCTCTCTCTCTTTTTAAAAAAATATTTTTTATTTATTTTTTACAGAGAGGAAGGGAAAGGGATAGAGAGTTAGAAACATCGATGAGAGAGAAACATCGATCAGCTGCCTCCTGCACACCCCCTGCTGGGGATGTGCCTGCAACCAAGGTACATGCCCTTGACCGGAACCAAACCTGGGACCCTTCAGTCCACAGGCCGATGCCCTATCCACTGAGCTAAACCGGTTAGGGCAGGACCCAGCTCTATTGCTGCTTCTGTTCTCTCATTGACCATTTTTTCTGTCTCCTTTATTTTCCACCTGAGCATCTAAATGCTTTTCTTTTCTATCTGCATTTACTTTCTAGGTGATCTCACTCACACCCAGGCCTAAATACAATTACACTGATATTAAAATTTATTATCTCCTGCTCTAAAGGCCAGGCTTATATCCAATTGGCTACTCGGCATCTCTATCTAGATATCTAGTCAGTTTCTTAAACTTAGGTTTCTAAAACAAAACTCTCTTTCTCCCCCCAATATACTCTCCAAGCAGAGAAAATTCAACCTCTATTCTTCTGGTTGTTCAGGCCAAATATCATAGTGGCATCTCTGATTTATACTTTGTCATCCAACCCTCAGAAATTATGTTTGAAGATGCCACCATCAAAATACAGTGGAAGTCCTCACTTAATGTCATCGATAGGTGCTACATGATCCAGACCCATCTACCCTGCCCTCACCTCTTACCACCCTTTCCTGCTCATTCCAGTCAGTGACCCTGGAGGACAAAAACTGTTTTTGGTTCTGCTGTAACAGTCGAACTCCAATTTCCCACTGACTTGCCCCTTCCTTGATTCTTTGCTTAAGTTTAAAAGTTACTTTATAAGAAAGGCCACCTCCCTCTCCAACATTCTGTTTCCCTTTTCCTGCTTTATATTTCTTAGCACCTGTCACCACAGGAAATGTTTATGTATCTCCTCTGACTAGAATGAGAGAGGGGCTATGCTGTAGCCTCAGTGGGTGGGTGTGCGCCTTAAATATTTGCTGAAGGAATGAATAAATGACTTAGTGAGAGAGAGAGAGTGGAGTTCAGACCAATAATTACTTTCTTTCCTTACTTTGGTGCAGTGAATAATCTCCATGAAGAGATTACACTGTTGACAACACAGTGGCAATTTCAAAGCAGAAACAAAAAGCATGGAAGAGGAACAAATAATTCAAGACTATGGTTCCTTCTCAGGGATGGTATAAGAATCACCTATAAATTAAAAAAATACACAGGCCCAAGCCTAATCCTTGAAGAATCTGATTTAGGAGATGAAGGAGGGGCAGGGTAACTGTATTTTTAAAAGTTCCCCAAGTGATTCTGATGTCCAAGCCCTGTTAAAACCACTTATTCTAAAGAAGTGTCTCAAAAGGCATGTGGTAACTATGCAGTAAGTAAAAGAACACACATTTGTTGTTTTCAACCCACATACCTGACTGGGGACTCAAAAATATAGCTGCTTTTTGTTTCTTTTTGTCTTCATGTAAAAGCACTGCCTAAAAAATGAAATACACTGGTTTACAAAATTGAAAGGAATAGCATCTGAAAGAGCTTTAAAACTGTAACCATATCCAAGGAGAGCTGAAATTAGGCATGTGGGTGGCAGAATTTTGCAAGTTACTGAAAAGCGAGACACATATGCAGGGATCCTTAAAGCACGCCCTGCCATCCCGGGCACAGCAAGCCTCCTCACCACACTGTGCTGAGGGCAGAGGGAGGGAGCCGGGGGGTTAGCCAGAAGGAAGTGAGGGCCAGGGCCTGCCCAGCACCTCAAGGACCCGGCACACCTTGAGGACCTGGCAGAGCTGCTAGCACCCAGTAAAGGTTTGCTGACTAGACAGATGCTGGAAGGCCTTCTTGCTTAGGTTTGAGTTAGGTTTACCTGAACAAATGTTTCAGTTGGTCTCAAAGTACTAGGTGAAGAAGGGGATCCACATACCCAATGTGGTTTAAACATACCTAAGAAAGAAATCGGCACTTTTTGTTCCTACTTTAAATTGAAAGCAGTAGTCCTGTTTTCAAACTTGTACAGAAAGCTTGTCTGTTGATATGACAGAAGCTCTACTGAATATATTGCGTGGACAAAATAATAATGTATTTGCAGAAATGAGAGGGAGCAGCAGAACTCTTAGATAGGAAGCAGCAGCTAATTATTCTTCATTGCAACTGGAAAAAATTCACCACACTCCAGCCCACTCTTCCCTTCTTATTTTACTTTTAGAATATGACAACTTGACTTACACTGTACATACTGCATTCTGAAGTAACCAAGACTAATGCTTCTGCTTTGGTTGGATTATTACCTCCCCCCGCTCCTGCCATATCCCCTTCCCCTCTGATCTGCTGCTGTCGCAGCCTGACAGAATCACTGCTCTAACTGTTTTGAGAGCTTCACTATTAGACAACTTAAAACTTGCTACTAGCTAAAAAGCAGCAATCCATCCATGCTGGGGACCACAGGGCATTTCTTCACCACTCCGTTGTAACAAAAAGGAACACAATGACAATGTGCTTCAGCTATTTGTAACACAGACCTTGAGTTCCTCTGAATGGTGGCCTACAACAACTGTGGTAAAACTTTATTACATCTCATCTACACTGTTTACAGTTTCCTCATCTGTTAACTGGGGCTGTGGTGAAAATTACATGAAATTACCCATGTAGTTAAAATAGTGCCTGGTCTATATTAAGCAATCAGTGAATGTTAGTTATTGCTATTATTTTGAATTCTCATAATTATATTTATTTCATATAAAAGAAAATCATTTTATTCTGGCATTTGTCCCACATTAGGGCAAAAGAGCTTGAGTTTGAGTTCTTTAGAAGTAGGGCAAAGTGTATCTTTCATAAATGTTTTAAGTCCTATTTTAAAATCAGTAATTAATTTAAAAATATACTCCTTTGCATATAAAGCTTCTTTTTGGAAAAAGCAAGTACAGGTGATCTATAAGTTTCTTGTTTTAAGAAGAAAGAGACAAAAAAGAAAGAAAGAGACACCATATTGCTGATTTAATGAACTGGGGAAGAGGTTGTTAGTGTTCCAGGAACAATAAACACTGGAATGTACACTTTAAGGGAAACTACCAGCAGTGCTAACTTTTGTGGGCTGTTCACAAACATATACAGTTGAGGACAGAAATAGGGTTACTATTTTAATAAAAAAAAAAAATTTCTTAGAGTCTCTTTTATAAACTAACCATATTTCATCCACATTCACAGATTTGTTCTAAAAAAGTGAAAGTGTATAAACTGCTTATATATATACAAAGGCACCCTTACTCTTACTAGTCTGTCAAAAAGGTACCTTAAATATTTGAGCCATTTAATATAATGTGTTAATTCAGATCCAACAACTTAAAGAGGCAAGATAATGGATGATTTTGAACTACTGACTTATGTTTTTCCTCATCATAATCATCGTATTTATTGCAGAAAAATATTTAAATGATAAAATCCAAAGACAAACCCCTCCTTAATTCTCCTCTGCAGTTAGAACCACTATTAACTGTATAACCTATTTCCTTATAGTCCCTTTTCCACGCATGTGCATGTTATGTATTTAAACAGAAATACATGTGGCTCAGTGAACACACAGTTTGGCAGCCTGAGATTACCTGACGCCTCCTCCATGGCTGGGCAGTGCTTCAACTTCAAAAGTGCCCACACTCAGTAGCTCAAGTTACAGTTTGTCTTATGGTCACTTAGGCTACATTTTTTAGGTACTGGGAATGACTAGGTTTTCATTTTATTGATAATCTTATTTAAAAAGTCAACCAAAATACTTTCATAAGCTTCTAAATAAAACCAGGAATTAAGTGTTTAAGACTTATAAAAGATAAGGATTAAAGGAGGAGAGGGAATCTGACTTTCTTAAAAAAAATCTTTTTGAGTCATTACATTTGTTAAAGAAAGAAATAGTACAGAACTCTAAAAAGATTTCCCTTGAGATGTGATTGGAAACATCAAAGTGTGACTGGTGTGCATACCTGGAGAGCCTTTGAACTGTGGGCATTCCTTTTTAATGTGCCCCTCTCGTCCACAAATAAAACAACGTTTTTCTCTCAAGTCTTTGTCATCCTGTCTCTTCCACTTTTCCGCCGACGGCCTGAGCATCTTCTCTCTCCCCAGATCGACAACTGCCTTCACCGGCTTGGCTTTCTGAGGCGTGTACTGCACGGGCTTCTCCTCTTTTGAGGACACCTCCCTCTCTGCACACTTGTTTTGCACTTCTTTGTCATCTTTGCTTCTTTTGTCCTTGTTCTCAGGGTATCTTTGGTTTGGGGTATCTTCCTGATCTCGCCGTCGCCTCACTCTGTAGAAAATGATATAATACTGGTAGGAAAAGAATCCAAACAGAATTCTAACAAAATAAGACAATTCCAGGTTTAGAAAATAATGAGAAACAGAAGGCATTAAAGGGCAACCCCAGAATTTAACAAACTTAAATCTATTTTTTTCTACTAAAAAGCAACCTCAGGGCTTAAGGGTGTTTTTCCTTTTTATTTTCACAATTACTCCAGTGCTCTAAAACCAATTAGTGGGACTCCTTGATATTGATGTAATGAAACTTGTCCTTGGGGTGATTCTTTTAGAACCTTTCTGGCCTGCTTAGCATTCTTTACTAGACACTGGAAATTTGAGATGTGAAACTTTAAATACATTCATTCACATGCCCAGAAAAGGGACCAGAAGGAAATAGGTTCACAAGCAAGTGATGGTTATAAGGAGATTTAGGGTCTTAAAATATTAAAATCATTTTTTCCTTGCCCATGACCAGTGACTATATTACTTGAGTAAAAAACAAATATGTACTAAATAAGAGCCTTAAATTTCAGATGATGACCTGTTTTATTTTTGTTGTTGTTGCTTGTTTTTGGTTAATCCTTACCCAAATATATTTTTCCCATTGATTTTTAGAGAGTGGAAAGTGGGAGGAGAGAGAAATATCAATGTGAGAGAGACTCATTATTGGTTGCTGCCCATACACGTCCCGACAAGGGCCAAGGATCCAACCTGCTACCCAGGTACGTGACTTTGACCGGGTATCAAACCCATGACCCTTTGGTCCCAGGGCCGATGCTCTAAGCACTGAGTAACACCAGCCAGGGAGATGATAACCTGTTTTTAAATGAGCATATTATCATCCAAGTAAAAGCACCACTACCACCTCAAACAATATGTTCAAAGTGAGCATCCAAAACCATGTCCCTCTGTCCTCCTGCAAACAGCAGAAAGCATGGTCACCAAGCTGAGTAGGTCACCATAGCAATATTAAGGCGTACAAGTAAAACTGTGTACAAGTGAAAGGGTCTTATAGTCCGAGACATTGTCAGTGAATCCCAATCCCAACAGGGCACGCCCCTTATTGTACATTAGAAGTGTAACTGACATCCTGAAGGAACCAATTTTACTTTTCATTGACTGAAATGATTCTGAACTTCTCACTGCTGTAAAAGGGAAGAATTTTAGTTTCCTCTTTTCTCTTCCATCCCAACCGGAGAGGCCGATAACCAGATGATTGAGCAATGATTAGGGCCATGACCAATATTAGGAAAAGGGACCAGGCCTGAGAGACTGTCGCCGTTACACTGGAGTCAATTCTCATTATCTGTATGTAAGGCCATATTTTAAATCACCTCATTTTCATTACAAAAAACCTTAAATTTACCTGAGAACTGCTGAATTTCCTTAAAGTTTATTTTGTTACAATAGAACCTCATTTAAAAACGGGTACATTAAGAGCATAAAATCAAAACCACCACTTTTGAACATTTACTTACTTTCTCCTCAAAGGGCAGTCCTTCATGAAGTGTCCAATTTTCCCACAAATTCGGCAACATCTATCATTTGGGGCCAACTGTCCTTCAGTTAGTACATCTGGATCAAAAAAGTACTCCTAGAAAAACATAAATATATACAAATATGAAGTATTACTATGAGATCAAAACACAAAGCTAACCCGACAGCAATCAGGTATCTTATATCTCAACATCAACATTATCATTAACTTAATACCTATTATTTATACTGGTTAATTTCAAATCTAAAACTATTATGAGGTCTAAATCAGGATTTTACCTAAACTCCAATTTTACGTAGTCCTTTTCATCACAGCACTCTGTTTATCCTTAACCACAAAGGTAGCTTTCCCCAGCACTGCTAAATATAAGAGCATCACATAGCCCAGAAGTCAGCTGCCCCAGGACTTGGAGGGAGCTGAGTCCAGGTACAAAAGTTTCCTTGCTCTAAAAAAAGAGAAAAGCTAACACCTAATGAATTGAGGAACATGATGTGCATATACAGATTACAGAGAAAAATAAAGAGGCTATGTGCTGTTGCTTTATTTCATTGTGGTTTCTGAAGGGAAATATCAGAAGAAAGGAAAGACAATGGTCTGGACTCTAGCCCCTTTACCACTGAAATGAAGGTGGGGGACCAGCAGCACCAGCATCACCTGGGAGCTTGTAAGAAATGCAAAGTCCTCCTGAGTCAGAATCTGCATTTAACAAAATCCCCAGGTGATATGTTTGGACAAGTTTCAGAAGCACTGACAGACTACCACAGCAATATCTACAACTAGATGTTCACATGTTATCAAATGCTGAATATTGTTACACACAAAACAGTTAAGGTTCATTAAAAGTGTATTCAGAAGATTAATGCAGAAAAATAATAACTTTATTTTAAACATAAAACCCTCTAGCTCTGCTCTAGCTGGTGTGGCTCAGTTGGTTGGAGCATCGTCCCATGCACTAAAGGGTTGACAGTTCAATTCCTGGTCAGGGCACATACCTGGGTTTCAGGTTTGATACTCAGACAGGAGGCAACCAATAGATGTTTTTCTCATACATCAATGTTTCTCTCTCTCTCCCCCTTATCCATAAATATAAAATATATCCTTGGGTGAGGATAATAATAATAATAATGATAATTTTAAAAACCTCTAGTTTCTTACCCCCTTTTTTCTCACTGAAATACGTTATGTTTATAATGCAAGTTTGTTTTTAATGAGTGCGGCTCAATAGAAACCTGAGCATTAGTTTATATGAGAACAGACAGTTCTAGTACAGGCAGCACCGTCCCATTAAGGGATTTATTACTCTTTGCAAGTACAGTAATAAACAAACAAAGGAAAGTCTAGACTTCATATGGATGCCCTTAGGCATGTGCAAATGGCTTGGCTGAGGCTGGCATGGAGCTCAATGCTGGTGGTGCAGCAATGCCACCTATATGTCTTACCAAGGAAAAGCAGCAGCACCAAAATTATAAATCTTCCCACCCAAACTCCACCTCTGGCTATTTTTCCCCATTCTCCTGATGAACTGTCTCAGAGCAGGGATTTTTTTAAAAAATGTATTTATTGTCTAAAGTTTTACATATGTCTCCTTTTTCTCCAATTGATCCCCCTTCCCCGCCCCTCCATTCCCACCTCAGGCAAGCCCCCAAGAGCAGGGATGTTTTAGAAAGGATTTTTAGGGATTTGTGTTGTAATTGTTCATCTTGGTGGCTAGACTCACCAGATAGAGTATTTAAGTTATTACTGAAGTAATATGTACAAATTAAATGCTTAATAGGGCTTTCAGAATTTTTTTTTTTTTTTTTTTTTTTTTATGTCCAACAGATGCTTACCATTTTTGAGGTGTAGTCCTTTGGAAATCCTTTGACTGGAATACCAAATACTCTTCTACCATTAATAAATGCTTTCATTATAAAATTGGTCACTAAAAAGAAAAGAATAAGAGCTCAAGTAGGTGAATTAAAAGAGATCACATGAATATTTATAAACAAAGTTAACTTACTTTTCCTTGATAATCCAGCTCCAAGATTATGATTCAAATCAAAGGGATCTAAGTAAAAAAAATGAGAATAAGATAATCAAATGGAAAATGCCGCTATTCATACAATAAATGGTTTACATAACAAGTGTTACATAATTTATCATTATTAAAAGTATTAAATAACTACCTTCTTAATGATCTTCAAATTTGTTATATAGTTAAGTAATATATATTCCCAACTACAAGGCAAGTTTTATTCTCAAAAGTGTCTATCAGAAAAGAGGGTGTTGCTTTATATTTGAATTCTTATAAAATCTTTCGCATTATGAGGAGTTGCTTTATTTTGAATAAAATACTATTTGGAGAAGACTAACATTAGCCTGACATTATTTAATGCTAGTTTTTGAATGTATATAGAGGTCATAAATATATTTAAGACATTTTAGCACTAAATGTTCCCGCCAATTAATAAGCTTTTTAAAGACCACGTTAGAAAATAATTCATCATGGATATCACAGAATGCACTCAAGTGATAAATTAAAACACACATAGGCAATAGCTACTTGGATCTCAATTTCTAGTAAAGGCTTCATATAAGAACTTCCATATGATCTTAAATATTTTCACTCAAACATCTTAGATGAGTGGATATCTGTTGTGTTCTGGAAAACTATTTGTTAGGTGATCCAGAAAGTGGTAGGAAGGATGAAAAACCTGCTGATGTCAATGATGTATGTGGGATCTGAATAAACTGGTTCATAAAATCAATGGGGATAAAGCATGCTTTCTAAAAATTTTTATTTATTTATTTATTTTTTAAATATATATTTTATTGATTTTTCACAGAGAGGAAGGGAGAAGGATAGAGAGTTAGAAACATCAATGAGAGAGAAACATCGATCAGCTGCCTCCTGCACACTGCCCACTAGGGATGTGCCCGCAACCAAGGTACATGCCCTTGACCGGAATCGAACCTGGGACCTTTCAGTCCGCAGGCCGACGCTCTATTCACTGAGCCAAACTGGTTAGGGCAAAGCATGCTTTTTAAATCAAAATATTTTATAAATGATTTAAAATAAATTTACGCTCATGATAATTCATAAGTGAAACATAATGTGTAGATATTTAATTTAATTTAATTATTTCCCGTAAATGCTTAAAAACATATTCAAGAAAGCAAAAAACACAACACAACAAAACAAAAACCACTCCAAAATCTTTTGGAGGGGGATCAACCCATTGTGATTTGAATTCCATTTTATATATTTTCACATTATAAGACTATCAATAGGTAGATAAAAGTTTAACCTAGAGCAGCGATTTTCAACCCATTTGTTGCCACATGAATTTTAAAACATGCGATACCTGACGTAGTCAGGGGGACTGACCTCTTTTCCCTTAAACTGTCAAATAAAAATATGACAGCAACCAGCACAATAGCCATTCGATGTGAATGAGTCAAAATTATACCAATTTTTTTTTTTTTTTTTTTGCCAAATCGACACAAAAATATATTTTTTGGTGTGCTGCAGAATTTTAGTAATTAGTTTATGTGTGCCATGAGATGAAAAAGGTTGAAAGTCGCTGACCTAGAGTAACACATTATTTAGGTGATATGACTTCTGATAGGCAAAAACCCTCCATTAATAGCAAATAAAGATGTTGAAAATTCACTCTTATTAGGGCTTATATCTACCAAGTGTTCAATGATAATAAAAGATCTGTCATGGTGACCAAAGACATAATGTGAAAGGATCCACATAAAGGCATCAATCATTTAAAAGTAAGTGTTTAGCTACAGCAGGAAGGCCAGGAGGGTGGGGGGGCAGGAGGGGAGGGTGGTAAGAGATCAACCGAAGGACTTGTATGCAAGCATATAAGCATAACCAATGGACATAAGACACTGGGGGGTAGGGGAGGCCAGGGGATTGTCAAGGGCGGGGGAAAAAAAAGGACACATATGTAATAATACCCTTTGTAATACTTCAAGCAATAAAAAAATGAAAGAAAAAAAAAAGTAAGTGTTTAGGTGGGAAACAGATGCCTCCACCTGACGCAGGCAGTAATAGGATGGTGCACTGCACACCCTAATCAGTGGCTCTGGGCTGCCCTCCTGGAGAGATGAAGAACAATGCCCTCTTAATTCAAACTCTACATTCTAAGCAACTTTAAGTTTTGATCTTATTTGTACCTTCAATAACAATGTATTTTGAGGTCCACTGTTTCTTAAAAGTTGTAAGCAGACTTTTTCTTCTGATGCTAATAACATGTTCTTTAAAATCAAAGTCCTCTGTGTAGAAACGAAGAAGTCCCAACCAGAGCTGCCCAACAGATTCTGTATTATTTCCATATTCTGGCCAATAGGTGGGCTAAAAACAGAAGAAAACAAGGGATATCATGCCCTATAGTAAAGTGTTAATGTCAATATTCACTTGTATCTTATGAAGTAAATATGGGCTTATTTCTAATTAACTACAGTTTAAACACACAAAATATGTAATTACATAACTTTTCTTTTACGTTTTAAAATACCACCTACCTGAGTTTATTAATCTTCACCCTATGACTTGGGATAGGGAGAGCTCAGGGTTTTTAATGTCAAACCTCAGAATGCATGCTAGTTGAAGAATCTTGAAATGAACTTCAAGAGCCCTGGTGATAATTATAAGTCTTTCCAAGTTATGTACAGAAATTACAGAGCAAATATTCATTTATTTGGAAAAAACTACTAAATTATTTGAAATTATTAGGCATTAAAGAACCTGGATATAGTCCCTAAAAACTCACCTGGCTTAAAAATGTTTTTAACTTCAAAGGAAACATCTGTATATGCTAGTTTTTTTATATTTTTTGTTTTGTTTTTACTATCATAATATAAATAAATATAGCAAAAGATAATATAGTTGTTGACCATCTATCTATACTACAGCATAGTATAGCTAACTTTTAGTCAAGGATGTAAGAAAAAAATCTTTACTATTAAAATACGTACCAGTTCATCTATTTGATCAAAAAAATAAATATTCCAGCCATCAACAAATATTTCAGGTTTCTTTTCACCTTTGTATATCTGCAATTAATTTTTAAACTATTAGTATGGGTTACAAACTTAATGCACTGATACAAAACTTTAGAAAAATTGTTAAAATTTTAACTACAGAACCAGAGAATTTTTCAAAAATATATTTTAATTGATTTCAGAGAGAAAGGGAGAGAGGAAGAGAGAGAGATAGAAACATCAGTGATGACAGGGAATCATTGATTGGCTGCCTCCTGCACGCACCTCCCCACCCCCCCCTCCCGGCCCTGCACTGGGGATTGAGCCCATACCCTGGGCATGTGCCCTGACCGGGAATCAAACCATGACCTCCTGATTCATAGATTGATGCTCAAGCACTGAGCCATGCTGGCTGGGCCAGAACCACAGAATTTTTGAGAAGGAATAAGGCTCAAAATATCACCCAGCTTTACAGATAAGAAATAGAATTTACTTTATTAATACCTCTTGAAGGACAGGAATAACTGGTGGTTTCCTCTGCTGGAGAAAATATAGCACCATAAGTGTATATGCATATGATGATAAGCTGCCTCTGGATGCATCACCAATATCACACATCTGGAGGGAAGGAAAATGAAGATCACAAAGGAAAGATTACCAATGTTTTCTGCTTGCAGCTATTCTATTATCACTAAAAGCAAGTGCTTCTACAGGGCATTAATATAAAAATTACATTTTCAAATGCTAAAATACGCCAACAAAACCAAATAAGAAAAAAGAAAAAAAACCCCAAATAAAACAAAGAACCCAACAAAGCAGTGGAACAATCAGTCACAGCAAGATCAGATAATCATGTAAAATTTAAGACAAAATTTTAGCTTGCTGAGTAGGGCTTCCCAAATAGTTAAAAGAAGCTTTTGACATGGCTAGTCTTAAAAAAAAAAAAAAAAAAAGACGTTTTCAACAAGGTCTGAAGATGCAATAAAATTTCCTGATAAGGTACAACTGAAAGCATACTCACCTTTGTAAAAACTTTCATGGTATAGCATAAATATTTCACTCTGGGATCAATGGCTGAATAAGCAAATAAAAGCCTTGTGTTATGAAGGGCCTGTTAAAAAGGAAATTATACTATAAGGCTATCATTTAGAAGAAAAAGTTTTAAGCTAGAATATTCTGAAAAGATTTACACTGTAATTCATTTTAGAATAAACACACTTAGGCTAAAACTATTATTTCTTACCCCCAAATAAGCTTCAATAACTTAAGAGATAATAATTAAGAATTGTAAATGAGCCCTAACCAGTTTGGCTCAGTGGATAGAGCGTCGGCCTGCGGACTGAAGGGTCCCAGGTTCGATTCCGGTAAAGGGCATGTACCTTGGTTGCGGACACATCCCCAGCAGGGGGCATGTAGGAGGCAGCTGTTCGATGTTTCTATCTCATCGATGTTTCTAACCCTCTATCCCTCTCCCTTCTTCTCTGTAAAATCAATAAAACATATTTAAAAAAAAAAAAAGAATTGTAAATGACATTTGATTTCATGATTTCCATTATGTTAATACTAGAAGACCCGGTGCGCACTGGTGGGGTCCCTCAGCCTGGCCTACACCCTCTTACAACCCAGGGCCCCTCGGGGGATGTTGGACTGCCGGTTGCGGGAATCGAGTCAAAATCCCCCAAGGGATGTAGTAGTGCCTGAAGTGGCAAGTGGCTGCGGAGGAGCCTGAGCCTGGGCAGGGCGCTCACTGCTCCCGCTCATCATGGCCAAGCTGCACCTGCCACTGCTTGGTAGCACTGCCATGGAGATGGGAGATGAAAGAAGCTCGTGTTGCTGAAGCTGTGCTCGCCAGCCATGAGCCCGGTGTCTGGCACCCGTTGGTCAGCTGAGCGGTACTTCTGTTGTGGGAGCTCATTGACTACCAGGGGGCAGCTCCTGCGTTGATCACCTGCCCCCTTTTGGTCAGTGTGCATCATAACAACTGGTCAAACAGTCGACCAGTCACTTAGGGTTTTATATATATATAGAGATAGATGTCCTTAGTGTTAACATTCCTAAAAAATAAGGGCTATGAAAATAATCAGTTTCCTGAATATAATGAACAACCTAAATTGATTAACAAAAATAGATCCAGAGATGTAGAAACATTGAACAGACCAGTCAAAGCTCAGAGGGAAGGTGTGTGTGTATGTGTATGTGTGTGTGTGTGTGTGTGTGGACTTCTATGCATGCATATAGGCATAACCAATGGACACAAACAGTAGGGGAGGGGGTGAGGTCATGTGCTAGGGAGTGGGAGCAGCCGGGGAGAGGTCAATGGGGGAAAAAAGGAGACATATGTAATACTTTCAACAATAAAGAATTTAAGTAAAATAAAAATAATCAGTTTCCTGTAAGTAGATGGATGATTCCCCCAACCTGCCCTGCCCTAGCATTGCCCTTAGGGTCCAGAGAGGTGCCATAAATCCCTAAAACAAACCAAGTGTGAAACAGATATACACACACACACACACACACTCTCCCTCTCTCTCTCTCTCTCTCTCTCTCTCTCTCTCTCTCTCCAAAATTAAAAAAGTTCAAGCCAAACAAAAGCGCCTGCCACTCTGACCTAATTTCAAATGAATATTATTATTAACTTAATTCTCTGTTATACCCCAGCCTCACATCACTGCCAGGCACAGAGCAAGCAAGCACTAATAACTACTGAAAGAATGAATGCATTGGAATGAATGGCTTAAGAGACATTTGTTTCCCTTAATCTCCCTAGAGAAGCGGCTATATCTTACCAATGTGTTATACAAACTGATGTCCACTTCCAGACCGCTTCTCAAATGGTAGAACTTTACAATTGGCACCTTTGCTGTTGTAATAGGCAAGATGTTTCTCAGACCTAGGTTGAAACAAGAGAGTGTCATTAAATACAGCTGGGCACAGAAACTCTTATGTGAGTACCAGAGGCCCGGTGCATGGATTCGTGCACTGGTGGGGTCCCTCAGCCTGACCTGCTCCCTCTTGCAATCCAGGACTTCTTGGGGGATGTCAGACCTACCTACGGGGCCTACGGGGATTGGGCCGAAACCGGCAGTCTGACATCCCCCAAGGGATGCAGCAGTGTGCGAAACAGCAGTTGGCTGGGGAGGAGCCTGAGCTGGGGCTGGGCAATGTTCCCGCTCATCCCAGCCCCGCTGCACCTGACAATGGCTCGGTGGTATTGCCACGGAGGTGGGAGAGGCATCTGCCGCCACCAGCCATGAGCCCGGCTTCTGGCTAAGCGATGCTCCCGCTGTGGGAGCACACTGACCACCAGGGGGGAGCTCCTGAGTTGAACGTATGCCCACCTGGCGGTCAGTGCACGTCATAGCAACCGGTCATAACGGTGGCTTAGGCTTTTATTTATAGATATCAATATGGATGTATACTTAACTTTATTGTTATTCCCACTTTATAGGTGAGTAACTGAGTGCTAATAATGAGGTTGAGTGACTTTCTGAGATCACATAGCCAGCAAGTGGGGGAGCCAAGATTTAAAACCAAGAGAGTTTGATTCCAGATGCCCCCTGCCAATTACTCTGCTATACTGCCTCTAAAGTAGACAGCCTTTTCTCCACCTACTTCCCATTCTAGAACTTGACACTGTTAACCTTAATGACACTTATAAGCCCATCCTCTAGGACTTATTCACAGCACATCCTGGTTTTATTCCAATGGCTCCTTTTTCAGTGTCCTTCCTTAATTTCTACACACAGAAATTAAAGTGCAGTCCTCAATTTCTCTCAAACAACAATTCCCTTGGCCTCTTTACTTTTCTCTTTCTTGGCTTCTCTACTTCTCTCTCTTTAAGGCTTTCAATGCAAAACTTCTATTTTGTTCTATAATCCTGATTGACAATTCCATATTTTTAGTTTCTTACTAGAGTGCTACCTCTTGGAGATTACACCTTCATGGCAAACTAAATACCTCCACACTGGTGTTCTCTGCAAATATTCCCATTTCCCAAGTACCCAGACATCAGCCCGAACCCTTACTTATTTCCTACTTGTAGATACCAAATCTAAGAAATTTTCCTTTGGAATCTCTGATCTTCTTTTCCTTTTCAGACCACTTGGACCTGGATAAGGTCTTTCTGCTCTGTCCTTGGGTTATACTCTCCAACAGAGACTATGCTAGTTACCAAAAACCTCAAGTTATGCTTTTATTGGGTTCCTCCTCTCCTGAAGAAACTTCAGTGGGTTCTTAATATCTACAGACTTTACCTTATCTCCTAATAGTTCCCACTTGAAACTCCTCTCTAAATGTGTCAATCTTCTCACTGTTCTCCAAAATATACTATACTCCATTCTAAGGAAAGACTTCTCTTCCTATTCTTTTCAAATCATATTCATCATCATTTGAGATCAGAACAAACCCATCTTTTCCACTAATCTCCCTTATGCAACAATTTCCCACTCTCTCCTCAGAAGTTATTTAATACTTATTAATATTAATAAGACACCAATTCTGCAAACATAATATACATAAGCCATGATGCTGTTTTATTGGCATTAAATTCTAACTATGCAAAATACTAATAAAAAGATGAAAATAGCCTTAACTGGTTTGGCTCAGTGGATAGAGCATAGATAGGCCTGCGGACTAAAGGGTCCCAGGTTTGATCCTGGTCAAGGGCACATACCCAGGTTGTAGGCTCGATCCCCAGTAGGGGGCGTGCAGGAGGCAGCCAATCAATGATTCTCTCTCATCACTAATGTTTCTATCTTTCTCTTCCTCTCCCTTCCTCTCTGAATAATAATTAAAAAAAAAAAAAAAAAAAAGGGCCAGTCTTTAAAAAAAGACAATAATATTTTTAGGACTCTCTTCTTCTCCCTCTCTGACCGCGCCCTCTTCCTTTAGGTGTGTTTCTTTCTTTACTTTTCCTAAACTCCAACGGCCATTCTTTTGCCTCTGTAGCTTATTTCCTGAGCCCATGCAGCCCAGCTAGCTCACTTCCTCCATGGCTCATTTCTACCTCTTATTTTCTAAATAAACTTTTGCTTGTAAATCAATAAATCTATATCTATATGTAGAAAAAATTTACAGAGATACCTGAATGTTTTTTGAGGACTCTGGCCAATTCTTCAATAGTTCTTATACAGTCCAACCCCTGTAACAAAAATGACATAAAGTACTGAACCAAAAATGCAAGATAGGTTTCTAATTTAGTTATAGTTTTTAGTACCTTCAGAATGAAATTAATTTCACCTCATTTTTCCCCCCTTTTAGGTGAGCATTAATTAGTATCCATAGCAAATATCCTAAAAATAACCCCCTCCCCCCAAATACAACCTACTTAACTAATTGCTTTTGGAGGCTCAACAGAGGCTGAAATTGGAGCCTCCAAAAAAGTCTCTGAACCAGTGAGGACCTCCATTTTTCCCTCTGGGTAATTATGTCACCAAGAAGTACCCTATGTGCCAGCATAAATAAGAGGGAACTTCTATGCCCTAATTCATTCTGGGTAGCCCTTCATTATTGTTTCATTAAGAGCTGAATGACTGCTGTGGAGAGTGATTAAGCTCACATTATTTTTCCATAGGACTAGACAAAAATATAATGTACAAAATGAAAGTCATACGGCAAATATGAATATTTCTAAAAGATCATACTTAAAAATATTTCGGCTGGCCCTGACTGGTTTGGCTCAGTGGATAGAGTGTCGGCCTGCAGACTGAAGGGTCCCAGGTTCGATTCTGGTCAAGGGCGCCAAAAAAAAAAAAATTTTCGGCTGACCCTTTCCAACATAGGTCTTTTTGAAGGTTATATATGTCCCACAATACACTGAAATTTTATTTTAGAAATGCCTTCAAAACTAGTTTATAAATCATGTAAAAATTCCATCTTGATGATGTACATTAAGGTCATTCTAGGTATCAATCCCAATATTACTTATCTACCTTATTCAGCAAAGTTGGGCCTGATAACTTTGCTATTTTCCCAAATCAGATACATCCTCAAAAGACAGACTTGAAACTAAGAGAAGGCATAAAAAGATCTTGGGCAACAGCAGCATCACTCATGTTGATATATAGTATCTGCA
Organism: Myotis nattereri; assembly: GCF_964212035.1. Taxonomy (NCBI): domain Eukaryota; kingdom Metazoa; phylum Chordata; class Mammalia; order Chiroptera; family Vespertilionidae; genus Myotis; species Myotis nattereri. The sequence goes on from NC_138087.1 coordinate 51,213,902, forward strand.
CTGTTGCTAAAAAATCTTTTTAAGAGTAGGGATTTGGTACTAATCAGATTTTACACCTTTTCACAGTATTTTTATTTCATCTTCACCAGAGCTGGCAAACCTTTTGTTTTGTGGATCTTATGGTCTGTTGCAACTACTCAGTTCTGCAGTTAGAGTGAAAGTGGCAGTAGAGTATACATAACTGAAGGGGTGTGGCTATGTTCTAATGAAACTGTATTTACAAAATAGGCAGTGGGCAGAATTTAGCCCGTGGACCGCAGTGTTTGCTGACTCCTGACATACATGATCCAGGCTGATATGCGTAACAATCTCCTGAAGCAAAAGGACCAGAATTACCATTTCCATTTTGTAGATTATCAACCAAACACCACATGTATAGGGACTGATAAAACCAAGTTTGTTTTGAATCCAGGTCACTGGACTACAAGTTCCGTACTCTTATCATTATACCACATTACTGCCTGCCAATCTAAGCCTAGCTGCTATGCCAATGGGACACTGGAGATGCGGGCTTGGCTTTCTAGAATTCCCAGAGGTTGTTTTCAAATTCACTTTGTACTCCAAGTTGAAAGTATAAGACTTTCTAACCCTTACATCCACTCTAAACTTCTTACTATATTTGGCCAGACTGTGCCCTGATAAATTTGGAGAACACCAAGCTAGACTGTCAAAGTTATCAAATCACACTGCCATAGCAAATGGAAGTGTATGTGGTCACTGTACCTCAGCAGTTTCAAGTCCATTAATTGTCATACAGACGTCAAGATCACTCTGTTTGAACCCAAATCCATTTTTGGAAGAGCCAAACAAGCTCAATTTAGTTCCTGTTAGGGATATATGAAAAGTAATCATTAATTACCTGATTACATTTACTTTTTGGATCAAAAGGTCCCTCTCACAAATCAAAATATCCAGTTAACTATCTTGTATTAATCACCTAATTATGTCCTTATTAATCAGTCATTTATTATATTTTTCTCTCTAACTTTACCTTAAATAAATACAAGTTGTACATAGCAAAAAAGATTACCAAGTACCACTTTATTCTTAAATGTAAGGATATTGCCTGGTCAGCGTGGCTCAGTCATTGAGTGTTGACCTATAAACCAGAAGGTCATGGTTCAATTCCCAGTTAGGGCACATACCCAGGTTGCAGGCTCGATCCCCAGTGTGGGGTATGCAGGAGGCAGCGATCAAGGATTCTCTCTCATCACTGATGTTTCTATCTCTCTCTCCCTCTCCCTTCCCCCCTGAAATCAATAAAATAAAATAAAAAATAAAAAATGTAAGGACATTTTGAGGAAAATGTGGATCTCCTAAACATATTTAATACTGTAAGCTTACTACTTTCTAAATAAATTGACTTTTTAGAGGTGTGAACTTTGACTCTAAACATAGTCCTCAATGAAATTCACTTCGTGGCATCTGCTAAGAGAAATCCTACATGACAGCTGTCTTCTCTGTTGGGAAGCTAGGACTGAGCCGACCAATGGCCACCCTAGGCATGCCACACACTGAAGCCCTGTCCCCTTCACTGCAAGATTATGTTCTCTTTCTCAAAATTTACGTGACTGTAACACATGGATGCTTTCTGAAGGAAGGTCACCCTACCCTTCTTTTCTTAAAGGTAAAGTTAGTTACCTGGAAACTCCTGTCTTATGAAACTTTCTAGGTTTTGCCGAATATGTTCACGAGCTTGATCTTCTAAAATAGTTGGAGAAAAATCCTCTGTTTTAAATAAAGAGAAACATCAGAAACAAAGATGTTCACATTCTCTGAAAACTATATTTTTAATAAAATGAAACCTAACAGGCTTACAGAAAAAACACACCCTAAGTTTTGTGTCTTCTCAGTAGAAAGCATGTAAAATAAAGAAGATGCCTTTAAAAAAAGATCTATCACCAAGAACTGCTTCTGAAATGGAAACTAATCTGAGAAGTACTGCCTTTCAGAGACCCAGGGTTCTCCAAAGGGCAGCCTTCAGGAAACTCTTCCAGAGGGTGCACACAAAAGTTTGTGAGCATGTGCATATATACACTGAGTGGCCAGATTATTATGACCACCTGACGTTTGTAGGCAAATTAGCTATAATTTCGCGCTGAAGTTGCTAGAGGGCCAGACCATTATAAATAGGGAAGCAGGTTGTTTACCATGACAGAAGTGATTTTTTCCTGAGGATATGTGTAAACAACGCGATTTAACAGCCTTTGAACGTGGGATGGATACACACATACACACACACACACTCTGGGTGGCCAGATTATTATGACCACCTGAGATTTGTAAGCAAATTAGCCGTACACTGCATTGTATGGAAGATGGAAGCCAAAGGCCTGTTCGAACACCTTTGCTGTCTGCAGTTACCAAGATAAAACATCTCCAATTCGCACAAGGGTTGGACATTCGAGCATTGAAAAAAAGTCATGTGGTTCGATGAATCACGTTTCCAGTTGCAACATGCAGATGGCAGAGTGAGAATTTGGTGGAAACAGCATGAAAGCATGCACCCCACATGCATGAGTACAACCCTTCAAGCTGGTGGGGGCAGTGTTATGGTTTGGGCATGTTTTCCTGGCATGATTTGGGCCCTTTAATTCGTGTGGAAAAACATCTGAATAGCACAGCATACCTAAGTATCATTGCTGATCAAGTTCATCCTATCATGTTGATGGCGTATCCCAATGGAGATGGCTTCTTCCAACAAGACAATGCGCCATGCCATGGTGCTTATATTGTGCAGGAGAGGTTTCAAGAACATGAGGGAGACTTTAACTTGCTTAGGTGGCCCCCACAATCACCAGATCTCAATCCAATTGAGCATTTGTGGGACGGAGTTAAAAGAGCCATTAGGTAGCTGGTTCCACAACCATCAAATCTCACAGAACTGGACAGTGCTATTCATCAGGCATGGTGCCAGATTGCTCGCATCACCTTTCAACATCTCGTGGAGTCAATGCCAAGAAGAATCGCCGCAGTATTGAAGGCTAAAGGTGGCCCAACGAAGAACTGATGGGTGGTCATAATAATCTGGCCACTCAGTGTATATATATCCCATGCTCAAAGGCTGTTAAATAGCGTTGTTTACCCATATCTTCAGAAAAAAATCACTTCTACTGTTGTGGTAAACAACCTGCTTCCCTATTTATAATTGTCTGGCCCTCTAGCAACTTCAGCGCGAAATTATAGCTAATTTGCTTACAAACGTCAGGTGGTCATAATAATCTGGCCACTCAGTGTATATATTCAAGGAGGACCTACAATTTCCTTTCATAGGTTATAAACTCCAAAAAGGCTTAAAAAGTAAATCACTTGTTAAGAATGGTCATCTTTTAGCACACAGACACCTCAAGATGTAGCACCGTGATGCTTCCAGTTCTTCTCTAAGTAGCTGCATCCCTTTCCTTTAAAAGATTCTTCTTAGTATAAATTTAAACCTCTGCATACCAGTGCATCCCAAAACCAATGTTTCTTAAAGTGCTGTTATGTAGGCTATTAATTAGTGTTAACCAAAAGTATTCTATGCTCAATTTTGGAAATTGGGATTAAAGAGTTAAATAAATTCTTCACCATAACATTTATCAAAAGCCTTTATTATGCTACTGTGCCCTGTGTTCTCCGAGGGAACAGTAAGTAGAGTTATTCCCTATTTGACCCATAAAATATCTCTTATCACAAAACTAGAGGCCCAGTGCACAAATTTTTGCAGGGGGGGAGGGGGGTGGTGTCCCTTGGCCTGGTGATCAGGGTCAATAGGGGCCGATCGGGACAGGCCAGCCAGCTGGGGGAAGTGACTGTGTGAGGTTGGCTGTGGCAGCGCACTCACCACTTGGGGCAGCTCCTGCATTGAGCGTCTGCCCCCTAGTGGTCAGTGCACATCATAGGACGGTTGTCATCCAGCTGTAACAGTCACTTAGGCTTTTATATATACAGATACTATTAACTGTACCTAGAAACACATTTCAAGAAATTCCACTTGGGAAATAATAGTACTCTAATCTTAAGCCTTTAAAGATTCTCCTTCCTGTCTTTAGCAATTATTTATTATGTGTCCCAAATGGAACAGGATACGAACAACACTGGATACAATGGGGAACAGAACAGATTTAGTTCCTATAAAGAAGTTAGAAGGTTAGTGATTCAGGTGACTCTTGAGAAAACATCAATTTAACAAATCAAAAGAAATGTTAACAACTTACTATAACACTGGATACAAACTTGATCTAGGATACTTGTAAATTTGGGTGTCAATGGTGGCAAAGGTTCCAGCTGGATTCTTTTGAAGTCTTCAGGGCAGTCCTTCTTTAGATGACCCTCTCGTTTGCATAAATTGCACACTACTGTAGGAGACTGCAGGAGGAAGGCAAAACAAAACAAGACTTAAGATAAAACTTTATTTGCCAAATAAAGGGGCCGTAAATCTTTTTTTAAAAATATATTTTATTGATTTTTTACAAAGAGGGAGAGGGATAGAGAGTTAGAAACATCGGTGAGAGAGAAACATCGATCAGCTAAATCTTTTTTTTTTTTAAAGTACAGAGTCTACTCTTCACATTCCACAGGAATCCTCCTATATAATAAAAGCCTAATATGCTAAGTGTCTGGTTGTCTGGTCATCCATTCAACCAATCAAAGCATAATATGCTAATGATATGGTAAGGCCACTCAATTGCTCGCTATGACGTGCACTGACCACCAGGGGCAGACACTCTGGTAGGTTAGCTAGCTGCTGGGGTCCTGCCGATTGGGACTGGGTGAGACGGGCCAGAAATGTCCTGGAGCCCTCCTGCGGTCCTTCCCTGGCTGGCCAACCTCTTGGATCCCTTCCCGGCCCTGTGCACCTGTGGGGTCCATCAACCTGGCCTGCACCCTCTCACAATCCAGGACCCCTTGGGGAATGTTGGAGAGCCAGTTTCAGCCCTATCTCCCAGGCCAGGCTGAGGGACTCCACTGGTGCATGAATTCGTGCACCAGGCCTCTAGTGAAAATATAAAGTGCAGCCATTCCAAACTATCTCAGATGGGGACACCTGGATGGCATACTCAAGAGGAAAAGGCAGTTATTTTCACTACCAACAGCATTCCCTTTCTCCTGTGCAAATTCCCATGAGACTAAGGAGGAAAGTGGACCAGTACTGGAGTTGCAGACCAACTCATTAACCACTACCAAAATGGGGAGTGCCCTGTTCTAGTACATAAAATTGTAATCACATGCATTACAACTGTTTCAAGTCTCCCAGTTCTATGTCTAAGACTGGCACTGATTACCTACCTTGCCTTTGGTGAAGGTGAGCTTACTAAATTCATAGTAGTTAGATGGATCCATGGTTGAATTTTCTTCACATACATTTTCCTCCTTAAGACTGATTTTATTAAGTTCTGTTAGTAGAGCTCCATCCACATCTTTTCCACATTCTTTCGAGTCTTCATACTTAGACTCGCCTACCTCCTCATCCTCTTCAGATAGGGCATCCTCATCCCCTGATCCAGTGTAGGCATTGTCTAACCCATCTTCATTAGCACCATTGTCCTCATCTTCTTTTCGGGTAATGCCCTCCTCCTCCTCTTCATCAGAGTGAATGACTCCTGAGGTCTGACTCCGTCTTAAAAGGGCAAAGTGGCTTAGAGAGTCTTCTAGTTCATCAACATCTAAGCTTTCTTCATCAACATCGTCATTATCTAAAGTAGCAAATCCATCGCATTCTTTAGCTATAGAGCTTTGGAAGCCTTCTACATCCAAAGTGCAATCTGTCTCAGTATTTCCTGTGCTACCAGAGGTGAGAGGCTCTCCACGTTTGCTGCTGCTTAAATCTCGAGCATCAGCACTCAAAGGATGCTTGCCCTCCCTTCCAATTTTTTCTTTCTCAGTTTTACCTCCAGTTTCTCCATGGTGTACATTAACATCCTCATGATTATCACAACTAACTTCTACCTTGATACAACCTGTGTTTCCCAGGTGGACACTGATGTCTGTGCTTCCTGTTCCCTCTGTTGGTGGGCTTCCAAAGCTTTCAGCAGTCTCTTTAAGAGTAACTGGCTGTGCTGTGCAAGTATTTACAGCTGAACTGGGAGCACTGGGACCTTGAGCAACAACTGACTTTTCGAGTTTATCATTTTTTGCTTGTAAATCTGGAGCATGCTTTGCTACTTCTTTAGAATGTTCTGAACATGTAACAGTACTCAGAGGCTTCGGAAGGCTAGATTTTGTAATTTTGTGTGGGAGAGCAAAATATTTATATGTTGTTCTTAAACAATGAAGTATGTATTCAAACACAGGTTGACTATTTAGGGTTCTTGCCACATTCCTTTTAACAGAGTAGGGATCTGGAATGAAAAAGAAAAATCCATTGCATACATTTGTATTACATGTTTTAAAAATTAGCCTGCTCAGATAAAAATAGACAACAAATGAACAATTGTAAAATTCAGCATGTATCTTAACTATGCTTTTAAAAACGTGGAGATGGGGAGTAAGAAGATTAGAGTTTAAGAACAAAAAGAAATGTTTTCTTAAATATCTGCTCTATGAAGAGAACCCATTCTGTTCTGAACCAGTACCCCTTCCCTATTTTGTTCTATGACTGTGGGGATAAAAAAGATGTCCTGAATGTGGCTTTTGTGCCTGGGGAAGTGAGGGCTTTCCACCAGGTTCTGCTAAGTGCTCTGCCTCCCCACTCAGCCAGGCTGTGTGGTTTGTACAGCTTACCTCCACTCTTCTGCCCTGGGAAGCCCCATCACTGAACTGGCTGGGCTGAATTCAGGGGCGAGAGGGAGGCACCAGGAGGAGACACCACTTCTCTCAATCTTTTCTCCTCCCCTAGACTCCAGCAGGTTAGGTAATTGGCCAGAAGAGCTGAGCCAGAGAAACTGCAGGGGAGGGTTTAAAAAGGTGAGATCCCTATGACTGTACAAAGAATTTATGCAAAATGCAAAAAAAAAAACCCTCTTATGCAATATAAAGCTTGAAAAAAATCAAGCAAAAATAACAGAATTCCATTTAGGAGATTCTTTAAATTATTTAAAGGAGGAGAATTAAGATTTCTAGAGAGGTTTCAACCGCCTGACTTTGAAAAGCTGAGAAGAGATAGTCCATTTAATGAAGTCTATGGAGCACATCAGTGTGTCTTTTATTTTATTCATTTTTAATCCTCACCTGAGGATATGTTTTAGAGAGAGGGAGGGAGAAGGGGGAGGAGAGTAAAGGAGGGAGGTAAGGAAAGACAGATAGAGACAGAGAGATGGGGAGAGCAAGAGAAAGAGAGAGAGAGAGAGAGAAAACCATCAAGGTGAAAGAGAAACATCGATCGGTTGCTTCTGACCAGGGACTGAACCTGCGCCTAGGTATGTACCCTGACTGGGAATTGGACCTGCAACCTTTTGGTGTATGGGATGACACTCCAACCAACTGAGCCACCTGACCAGGGCCACATCAGTGTGTCTTTTAAACAATGTTTTCAATTAAATGAGTCTCACTAGAAAAAGTGTTTTCATTAATAAGTTCTAAATGTTACTGCAGATATTCCAAAAATAACTATCTTTTCTATGGTGGGGAATCTAGCAAAGAATGTTATTTTGCATGAGAAAAAGTATTATCCTCAACCTCAGTAAAACTAAACAACATCAACAATTCATGAAATGACTCAATTAAAAAATACGGAAATGAGGACATTAAAAGAAGAAAGGGGATTCATACATCACTGGGAGAAAACTTTTTAAGGGCTCAAGTTTTTAAGCAATTTACAAAGAAAACAAGGACTCAGCCAGCCATTATTTAGTTGCTTAAGTGATTAAGATGCGCTTATTGCTGCACTTAAGAAATACACTTCAAAACAAAAAGTTTGGTTACTTGTAATGACCACTGTAATGCATGCCAAGATCCTATCTACTTCACTTTTGGGGTCAGGCCTACCTTACATGTAGAAACTGAAAAGAGACTGAAATAAAAAGCATGCTGTTAGGTACCTTAAAAAATAAAAAAGGAATTAAAGATAAACATTTTGGGATACCTTCGATGGCAATGCGCTTTTTGGGCCAATCCTTTGATTCACGAGATATCATTTCTTTGACTCGGATACTTATCACTAAATCGGCCAAATTAAATTCTAAAGCATAGAATCGAAGCAATTCCACCCAGAGCTGCCCAACTGGCACTGAAGGCTGGTGTTTTAAATCAAATATTAATGATACCTATTAATTGCAAAGAGAAAACACAGGCATTTCAGATGTCAGCACAATTTGAAAAATTAGCATTCAAAAGCATGAAATTTTTTAAAATCTTAAAAACCTTAGCAAAGATGTGAATTTGACAACCATTTAGATAAATCGCATTCTAGTTTTCATTTTGCTTGTAGAAAAAGAGCATTCTTTCACTACACTGCTGGGATTAGAGTATTTTTAAACCTTGTCATCATCATAGGAATAGACAGGCAGTTGTATGTAATCAGACAGTACTCCTAGTTTTGAAGTTCTAATGACAGGTGGAGAGAACTGTGCATCTATTTCATTGAGCTCTCCCTGTTTCTGCTGCTGGAGGACACCTTTACAATGTTACACACAGAAATGGGCGGCAGCTAAAAGCATAGAGCAAAAGGAAATATGCTCCTCTCATTTGCTCTGAGAAGCTACTTAAGCTCACTGAATCTGCCAGTGATCTTAAATTAATCTGAAAGTCAAATAACTCTCTATGCCAGATATTACTGCTAGTTTTACATTCACAGACTCTTGACAAGTTGGAACACACTGTAATTAATTGGAAAGCACACAGGACTTAGAACAGGAAAAAAGCATGTGTCCAATACTAATTCTGCCACTTCATAGTTAACTGCTCTGTGACTTAGCTTCTTCCTTCTCATTTGGCAGTATAGCACAGTGGCTAAGAGAACTGGCTTTGGAATGAGACATGCTTAGGTTTGAAATCCCGTTCCACCATGTACTAGCTGTGTATGATCCTAGTCAAGGTATATAAGCTGTCTAAGCCTCAGTTTCCTCATGTGAACAATGGGGATCACAGTACCCACCTCATAGGGTTGTTGGGAGGATTGAGTGAGAGAGTGTCTGAAAAGAGCTTAGCACAGTGCCTGGCACACATGTTCAAAAAATGGTCGCTATCATTATCTGCAGAGTAGGGATGATACCACCTATAACACAGGATAGTTATGAGGATTAAGTCAGAAACAAGGGAAAGCAGACGTGGTTGCTCTCTGTATTTTTTCACTTAGATAAAATCTTTAAGTACAAGAAATCCATTTATCACTGAAACATAAAGTCACAACTGTAAGATGCTGTTAAGAAGTAATCTAGTTCAACTCCCGTATGTTACAAGAGAAGAAACTGAAGCCAGAGAGTTTATGTGACTTGTCAAAAGTCCCACTGCTTGTCAGCGGCAGAATGAGAACAGTCTCCCATCCCAGTACAGTGCTATTTCAATCACACCAAGCAATTTCGACAGTTTAGATATCCCTTTCAGAAGTGGCAGCATGATTACTCTCTCCAAATAGCATAAAAATGTAAAGACATAGTCTTTAATTGGACTTATAGTAATAGCTTTTCCTCCTAAGGTATAAATTTGTTCCTGATTGCATTTATTATATCAAGCTTCAAAACAAGTGGTAGAGTATTTTAATAACTACTACATCTCAACCACGCAGAATCTATTAATAAGACAAAGTCATCAGGTGGATTTACAAAGCAGACCTGGTTGAAAAAGGAAGTTGTCTAGGTCCCAAACTCTATACAGTTGAGGACACAAAGAAAACCCCCAGAAATTGAAAGCCTTATTAAACTTCACCTCTTCAACAATATGCCTTATTCAGCATTACTAAGGATTTTTAAGCATCTCATTGAAATGACTTGGTAATACTGTACTATAGAACTTAGAGACCTTTCATATATTTAGATAGTGTTACTTAAGCGATTTTTTTTGGTTATTGTCATTGTTTTTTTAAAGTAGAGAACACTTTCTTTTTTGGCACTGAGTTAAGCATTCTATAAATCAATGACCCTATGAGAGGGTACCAATATCATCCCCATTTATAGGTGAGGAAACTGGGGCCCACAGAAAGATTACGTCACTTGCTCAAGGACACACAAGCTAGGAAGTGGGAGAGCTGGGATACAAATACACATATTCTGGCTCCACAGGCTGTGCTCTTATCCACTACTGGAACCATAAATAGGACACAGATAAAAGTGTTGCTGTGCTGGTGACAGCAGAGGAAGACAGGTTCCCTCTCCCCTTCCCGCTCCAGGATTATAGAAAGCAAACTGGAGTATCTATGATTCACCACTACCTCCTCTTTGTAGGCTTGGACTAGAAGAGTGATATGACCTACTGGTGTAAAGCTGGGATTAAAATCCTGGTCTCAGAAGTAATTTGTGGATATTATTATCATGTCACCCCCAAGGGTTATAAGGTTGTGGGGTCTGCCCCAATTTGGGGCAAAATCCTATTCTTTTTTTTTTTTTAAAGTATATTTTTATTGATTTCAGAGAGGAAGGGAGAGGGAGAGATAGAAACATCAATGATGAGAGAGAACCATTGATCCGTTGCCTCCTGCATGCCCCTCACTGGGATCAAGCCCACAACCCAGGCATGTGCCCTTGACCGGAATCAAACCTGGGACCCTTCAGTCCACAGGCTGACACTCTATCCACTGAGCCAAACTGGCTAGGGATGAAATCCTATTCTTATTACTAGTATAGTTATATTGCTCAGATTTTTTTTTTTTTGAAATTCAAATGGCAATTCTTTCTTTGTGCATAAATTTCCCTGCCCACCCCTAACGGTACAGAAACAAGTTCATATAATTACTCGTTATTTTAATAATCTGAGGTTAACTTTTCATCTGTATAAATCTCATAATACCATCATCTAAGACCTAAGTACTTTGAGAATAGGTAGGGCTTTAGCTTTGAATTCTGAGTATCTTTCACAGGACCCTGCACACAGAACTACATCAGTAACTGTAAATCTAATATGAATTTTACTTTTTCTCATTACTCGTCTATTCAAAGGACTGCACAGACTAAGAGATGAAACATCAATGAAACAGTTAAGATAACTGAGGAAAGAAGAGAGGACTGATTAATTAATGAACTCAACAATTAATGACAGAATTAAAAATAGATGATAAAATTAAAAATAAGAGAGAACACACCTGTCCTGTTTTAACAGGTATTTTTTTTAGTGCCTCTTCTTTTGCTGTGTCAGCATCCCCTGTGGCATTATCAGTGTATTCCCAGACCACGATGTCTTTCTGAATATCTTTTAGGTTGAAGTTGCCTAGTTTATTCAATGAGAATCCTTCAATCTAGAGAAAAATTAGACATACATTATTATAAGGTAGAAACAATTTTATATCAATCAGAACACATTAATCCTGAAAGGAATGAAAAGATAACACACTATGGTTCATTAAAAATGTAAAAGGTATCAGTTATGAAATTTTTCTGAGATATTTATAAATTTTTAAAAAAATATTTTTAGAGTAAAAAATAAAGTTTTCATTTGCAAAATAAATGATTTTGTGAAATAACTCTTTAATAAATAAGAGAAGGCAAAATGGCCCAGGCGAAAGGCCACAAGTTCTGTAGTAAATCTGTCTGGGATAAAATCTCAGATCCTGGGGTGGGAATAGGTAGAAGAGAGTATAGGGGGGGATAAATGGTGATGGAAGGAGACTTGACCTGGGGTATGAACACAGAATACAATATACAGATGATGTATTCTATAACTATACACCTGAAACTTATATAATTATATTAACCAGTGTCACCCCAATAAGTCCAATTAAAAAAAAGAGAGAGAGAAAAAAAAATCTCAGCTCCCTCATGACTTTCTTTAGGTCTCAGGTTTCTGTTTAAAGAGATAACACTAGACCCTCCTTCATGGATAGTTGTGACATGAAATAATGGAAATAAAGGATTCAGATACAGGTATGGTATGGAGTAAATGTCAATAAATGTAATAATTGTTTCTACTGATATTGCTGAGATATGAATTGCTGAAAAAAAAGCCTGGGCTCAAAAGGTCTAAGAAATGTGGACAAATCTGAACAGGTTTCTTTAGTGTACAACGGGATTTATCGCAGCCTTGAAAAGGTTAATGTATATAATGAATGAATATGGAGTGGGGTGATGTGGTATACTATTTCCCAAATGTATTTCCATATCAAATGGACTACTTCTTTGGTTTAGCACAGTAATCCTGAGAGAGAGAGAGAAATCATGTTGCTCCCAGTTATAATGGTTTCCTTCAAACTCAGGATGAAATTCACAGCCCTTTCCAGGGCTGAGAGAGGGCCTACATAATCTGGCTCTTTGCTTCTTATCTGACCCATCTTCCTGGCTCACAGCTGATACCTGCTGCTACTTCTGCTCGGAAGGTTCCTTCCCCCAACAATCAGGTAGCCCACTCTCCCTCAATGCACTCAGGCTCTGCTCGAGTATCTTTTTCTCTAAATAGATCCTTCGCTTTCACTTTCTGTCCTTCCCCCGTTTATTTTTCCTCAGAGAAATTACTGCCACTTGATATGTACTTATTTACCTTTCTCACCTCACTGTATATATAAATTTGAGGACAAGGATGTTGTTTTGTTCACTGCTCTAACTCTAGCATCTAGAACAGTGCCCAGCACGGGTAAATGCTCAGTAAGGACTTGCTAACTGACTGAAAGAACAAACTGCTCTTACAGAAAATATGAGGTGCAGTGACTGTTAGAGTCATACATTCAATATTTTTTTTCAATACTGTGGATTATGTTTTTGTTTTCTTGTTGGGTTTTGAAGAGTAAAACATTTCTAAAGAGTTTATCAATATTTTTCTCTATTGATGCAGTTTGCACTTTTAGTTTTCTACATAAGAAATACTTGCCTATCCCCAGGCTGCAAAGATTTTTCTCCTAGGCTTTCTTTTGGGCATTTTAGTTTTAACTATGTCATTTATGTCTCTGATTCATTTAATTTTGGGGTATGTTGTAAGGCCAAGATTTAATGTTCATTTATGGATATCTAGTTTTTCCAAGATCAGTTATTGAAAAGACTTTCCTTTCCCCCAATGAATTGCTTAATTGGGGCAATTCATTCAGATTTTCACAGGCTTGTGTGTGACAGAGAGCATTATCAACTAAGACTTGACTTTGTTCTTTCTTTTTTCCCACCAGAGAAGAACAGTCTAGCAAAGATACCTTCTCAAGACCCTGAATTCCTTTGCTTCAGTACTACAAACACAAAGAGAGCTCCCTTAGGCAACCTTGCAAAAAGTGGACTGAAACTTCTTATTCCAGGACATAGTTTATAAGGCGCTTATTCTGCTTTAGTCTTTATTCCTGGGTCATGGCAGATAAAGGGTGCTGCTTAATTCTCAATCTATTAAGTAAAAAGAAAAAAATCCTTCCCCTCGAGCCCCCAATATATCCAAAGTTAAGTAACTACTACTCTGGTAAATGTTCCTTAAATAATGAGAATTCTACATATGTTAAGAAGAAAGGTAGTTAAAATATTCAAATGTGCCAAAGTTAGCTTTGCACCAAGTAAGAATTTCTATATAAAGTAAGTGTACACAGACCTTCTCAGGATAAATACCTTGGTATTAAAAGTGAGTTTAATTTTCTTAAAGATAGTATCTAAGTATTATTTAAGAATTTTGGAAACCAAGATGGCGGTACAGGTAAAAAGTGGAAACTGTTGCCTCGCACAACCACTTCAAAAATACAACTAAAAGACAAAACGGACACCATCCAGAACCACAGAAAGGCTGGCTGAGTGGAAATTCTACAACTAGAAGGAAAGAGAAAAGCACACTGAGACTCAGAGGAGGTGCAGAAGTAAAGTGCAGAGGTACAGAGGCGCACACGGCAAGGGCTGGCAATTGAGGACACAGTTGTCTTTTTCAATTAGGAGGGAGTCGCAAGCACCTGACTGCTTTGAACTCCAGTTCCGGGCGAGTCTCTGGGGACCCAGACTCATACGGGGAGAAACTGGACTGTCTGGCATCGGGCAGAACTTGAGGGCGGCTTTCTCTCAGAGGTGCTTGTAGCAAATACCGTGGAACACTGAGACTCGGGGCCTCTTAGGGCAGGGCTGAGGATCAGCCATAGCTGTTTGCTCCGCCCTGTTGATTTCCGCCCCACCCAAGCTGTGAGCAGAGGCTTTTGCATAATAATAGCCTGGCCCTTTGCAATCTAAAATTACCTAACAAACTGCAGCTGGGTCAGAGAAACCCAGAACATCCAAAAAAAAGGCCCAAGGCCCCACAGCAGCTTGCATTGCTTCACAGCTGGGCCTCATAGCTCCTGCGGAGTAACCTCAGGCAGAGGCTAAATTAGCACCTCCTTAGAGTTCCAAGAGCCAGTGTACCCAGTGATCAGAGTGGGACCACCCAGATTACAACTCCTCAGATCCATAAGGGACACACTCAGGGGGCAGACTCAGTGAGCACCAATGCCCCACTGAAGCAAGTCTTGCCCCATAAGGGTGTCTCCAGCACAAAAGTTCTCCCACCATAGACACAGCTGATTCTCACAGCCAACTGGCCTGGAGGTCAATTCCTCCCAGTGATACCTACAACAATCAAGGCTTAACTACAAGACTGTGCACAAAGCCCACAAAGGGGAGCACCAAGAGTGTCCACCTCAGGTAATTGGGGAGTCTGAGCCACTGGGCCCTATAGGACACCTAGCACAGAAAGCCACTCTATCAACACAGGGAAGCATAAAAAATGCGGAGACAAAGAAAAAGGACACAAATGACAGAAATGGAGGAAAGCAAACTACTGGATATAGAGTTCAAAATCACAGTTATAAGGTTACTCAAGAATCTTCTAGAAACCACCGAGAAATTTAGTGAGACCCTCCATAAATCTAGTGAGACCCTTGAGGATATAAAAAAGGACCAACTAGAAATTAAGCATATACTGACTGAAATAAAGAATATTATACAGGCTGAAACCGGTTTGGCTCAGTGGATAGAGTGTCGGCCTGCGGACTGAGGGGTCCCAGGTTCGATTCTGGTCAAGGGCATGTACCTGGGTTGCGGGCACATCCCCAGTGGCAGATGTGCAGGAGGCAGCTGATCGATGTTTCTCTCTCATCGATGTTTCTAACTATCTCTCTCCCTTCCTCTCTGTAAAAAATCAATAAAATATATTTTAAAAAAAAAAGAAAAAAGAATATTACACAGAGATCCAACAGCAGACCAGAGGATTGCAAGAATCAAGTCAAAGATCTGAAATACGAAGAAGCAAAAAACGCCCAACTGGAAAAACAAAAAGAAAAAAGAATCCAAAAATATGAAGATAGTGTAAGGAGCCTCTGGGACAACTTCAAGCGTACCAACATCCGAATTATGGGGTGCCAGAAGAAGAGAGAGAGCAAGATATTACAAACCTATTTAAAGAAATAATGACAGAAAACTTCCCCCACCTGGTGAAAGAAATAGACTTACAAGTCCAGGAAGCGCAGAGAACCCCAAAGAAAAGGAATCCAAAGAGGACCACACCAAGACACATCATAATTAAAATGTCAAGAGCAAAAGACAAAGAGAGAATCTTAAAAGCAACAAGAGAAAAACTGTTACCTACAAGGGAATACCCATACGACTGTCAGCTGATTTCTCAACAGAAACTTTGCAGGCCAGAAGGGAATGGCAAGAAATATTCAAAGTGATGAATAGCAAGAACCTACAACCAAGATTACTTTATCCAGCAAAGCTATCATTCAGAATTGAAGGTCAGATAAAGAGCTTCACAGATAAGGAAAAGCTAAAGGAGTTCATCACCACCAAACCAGTATTATATGAAATGCTGAAAGGTATCCTTTAAGAAGAGGAAGAAGAAAAAGGCAAAGATAAAAATTATGAACAACAAATACATATCTATCAACAAGTGAATCTAAAAATCAAGTGAATAAATAATCTGATGAACAGAATAAACTGGTGAATATAACAGTCAGGGACATAGAAAGGGAGTGGACTGACAATTCTCGGGGGGAAAGGGGTGTGGGGAGTGTGGGAAGAGACTGGACAAAAATCGTACACCCATGGATGAGGACAGTGGAGGGTGGGGTGTAAGGACAGAGGGTGGGATGGGAACTGGGTGGAGGGGAGGTATGGGGGAAAAAAAGAGGAACAACGGTAATAATCTGAACAATAAAGATTTAATTAAAGAAAAGTATTATTTAAGAGGTTATTACTAAGTTCTGTATCAATAGCGATTCTTATACAAATTATAAAACTGTACCTAGAGACAGTGTACCAAATGATAAATTTATTACAGGTTCACAGTCTCTTGTTCAAAACCCTCAGGATCGTATGTATTTCACAAGTGTTTTCTTCAATTTAGAATAGTTCTCCCAGCAGAGGGTAGAGCAGCATATTGTAAACAAATACATTAACATTTCAGCAGTTAAATATATGAATATTCACAAGAGGATAAATTCATGTCAATTCTGAGTAGGTTTTTAGATTTTGAAATTATGCACAGGTATTGTGTGGTCCTGTATAAAAATCAATATTGAATATATAATCAAAAAAGTTTTATACCCATGATCCTAGATAAACAGGTAGAAGGGGTTCTTTCCTCTGCTGAAGAAAGAAAACTGTCATCAGGGCAAACACATAGGGTGGCAAACCTCCTTCTTCAGGGCGATCTATACTGCAAAGCTACAAATGAGAGAAAAGAGGATAAGCATTCATTTGTACCACCCTGTTATATAATTTGGTCTAAAACCTGTCACTTCTTTTCCTTGTATTACATAATTTACTACTCAAAACACCACAGTGACATAACGTAAAGCCCACTTATACTTTTGGAGCAACCACATATTGTGGTTTTGAGTAACCGCTCTAATTTCAACATTTTAATCTTGTTAACTACACTTATTTGTAAAGGATTCTAACATACTATTTGCTGTTTCATTTTTTTCACATCCACAGTAATCCATTCACTTGGTTAAAACATTTGTTAATGAAACCAAAACGATGGTTCGATTCCAAGTGCAAGCCCTCACCATCCTAACCTACTGCCTTGAAAATGCATGCTTTGACCACATAAGTGATCAGGGAAGAGAATGTGGGCAGATTCATTAACACTAATAAAAACAACTTAAAAGCATGGTTTAGCCTGGCCAGAGTGGCTCAGCTGGTTGAGCGTTGTTCTGTGCACTGAAAGGTTGCTGGTTCAATTCCCAGTGAGGGCACATACAGAAGGCAACTGACTGATGTTTCTCTCCCTTTCCCTTCCTCTCTGTGTGTCATTGGGCGAGGATTAAAATAAAAATAAAAAGGATAGACTATTTAGTGATAAAGCAGGAGGCAGCTTTCAAAGAATGGCATACTTTAATTATCAACTTACCCAGTTAAGAGTGAGGTACTCTCTGTTTAGCTTGGCCACAAGCCACAGGAACTATATGCATTGTTACTGCTATATATTAATCAGTAAAGCTTTGGATTTTCTCTATAAAGCACCTGCAGAGCAACTCGTTTTTATAGTCACGATGGGACCTTACGTTTTGAGGCAATGTTAAATGCTCTACTGGCATTTTAATTCAGGTACTGCATTTAAAACATTATGAAAATGTAAGCAACACCAGATAGTGGCTTTAATTCTTTGGAGTCTCTGGGTATTCAAACAGTATTACTGGAAATGAAGCTTTATCTCAAGCTTTCCTGTGGCTTATAATCCCCATAAAACCTCATAAAAATAGTTAAAATGTAAATTCTTGGGCCATGTCTTCTGGGATTTGACTCACAAGTCTGATTTATAATTTGCACTATAAATCTTTTGAGCAATACTACTATACAGTGAAACAGAAACAATGAATTTCCCTTTCTGTGCACATTAAAATTTCTGGTCCACCCTAGCTGGTTTGGCTCAGTGGACAGAGCATTGGCCTGTGGACTGGAAGGTCTCAGGTTCGATTCAAGGGCACATGCCCGGGTTTAGGCTCAATCCCCAGTAGGAGGCAGGCAGGAGGCAGCCAATCAATGATTCTCTCTCATCATTGATGTTTCTACCTCTCTCTCTTCCTCTCCCTTATGCTCTGAGATCAATAAAATATATTTTTAAAAAAATTTCTGTTCCAATATCCAGATGCCTCCTCTCTTTGTGTTTATAAATATGCATCCAAACATTTAAGATTAAACTAACCATACAAAAATCAAAGCATATACACAGAATGTATTCACAAACTTAAGAACTAGACCTACCTTTGCCCAGTACCTAAATGCAATCACCAAAGGAACCAGCTTTGGTTCTAGTTTTCCAAGGGCAGTTAAGTGATTTGTTGTCAGACAAGCATGTTCATTTCCTGCACTCACTTTACAAAGAAGTCCACTGGAGGGGGCAGAGATGAGGATGGGAAGGAAAAAGAAAAGATAAAAAGTGTTATATAGGTATCAGCTGTCTTTCATGCCAACAACTAAATTACATTGATAATAAGTTCTTTAAAAATGAAAGTAAAGTATTAAAACCCCAAAACTCACTAAATCTTTAAGGGTCACTTAAGAAAGTGTGTTGTTGTGTTTTTTTTAATAAAAAAAAAAAAATAGGGCAGCCATTTTCTGAGTGAATTTTATTTTCAGAACTAAAAACTATGCACTTTCATACATTAAAACTATTTTGTGTAGAAATGAAAATAAGGGAATACTGCCCTAGCCAGTTTGGCTCACTGGATACAGCGTCGACCTGGAGACTGAAGGGTCCCAGGTTCGATTCCAGTCAAGGGCATGTACCTTGGTTGCAGGCACGTCCTCAGTAGGAGGTATGCAGGAGGCAGCTGATCGATGCTTCTTTCTCATCGATGTTTCTAACTCTCTATCCCTCTCCCTTCCTCTCTGTAAAAAATCAATAAAATATATATTTAAAAAAAAGAAAATAAGGGAATACTATAAAATATTTCAAATGAGAGCATGAATTCCTATTTGTAAGTATACAAGAGTGTTCTCCCAAGAGTTGGAGAAATCTGCCTAGTAAACAATCATTACAGCCTGTAAACCACCCACTTATAGTACTGATAGTACTTCCAGATGGAGAGAGAAATACATGGGTGAAGTCATCTAATTGCTATTTAGCAGTGCTAAAAATGCTGCTAAAAAGATGGCAAAAGGTGATCAGAGCAAGTAACTGATTAAGTTGTTTTTTACCATGCTGAAATGGGTCAAAATGTTTCCTTCTTGCCCTGGCTGGTTTGGCTCAGTGGATAGAGGCCTGCGGACTGAAAGGTCCCAGGTTCGGTTCCGGTCAAGGGCATGTACCTTGGTTGCAGGCACATCCCCAGTAGGAGGTGTGCAGGAGGCAGCTGATCAATGTTTCTCTCTCATCGATGTTTCTGGCTCTCTATCCCTCTTCCTTCCTCTCTGTAAAAAATCAATAAAATATATATTAAAAAAAAATGTTTCCTTATTCTATTTTTTCCTTTTAAAAAATTTTATTCTTTTCAAAATAAAAGTTTTCTTTTGCATCAATTGCCAAAAGTATAAGGAGAAAGCTAGTAGTACGCCTATGAAATTAACCACATAAGGTCTCTATCAATCTAGAAATTAGACATAAGATTTCGTGAAGTATAGAAAAAAAAGGTTTAGTGAAATACACGTGCTTTTGGCAAGTTGATATTTAATATATAAACAGCTTAAAGAAACAGACCTTTTCTTTTCTTTGCACACCACCATTGGCACCCTAGCATGAAAATCTGCATCAACATCAATAAAAGAATCTGAGGAAAGAAGACAAAAATGTTAAGTAGGTTAATTATACTTTTGTTTAAATAGAGAACTAGATAAACTACAAGTTCCAGCTGTGACTTATCTGCTCTGCCTTTTCCAAAACCATTATTAAGTAAAGCTCCAAGATGAATTGAAAAGTAAAAAGTATTATATTTAAGATTAAGTAATCATGTTAATTTAAAACCCTTATTTTGTGAAACTATGTTTGACTGAAAATGACTATATTATTGAATTAGACTGTTTAAATGTTATATGAATAACATAATTAGAAATATGTGTAGGCTATTCAAACAAAATTGCTGCAAAAGTTTCTAAAATATTTGATGTAAAAAAAAATATTAAGTAAAAAAATATGTTTACAGGTTTAATTCAACAAGAAGGATGGGAAAGACTAATTCAATAGAGAAGACAGTTGGATGAGACCTTTGGAAAGCATAAAAAGCCATTAAATCCCAAGCTGGACAACTGACAAGTCTATTTGGGAACAACTGTTTGTTGATTCATTAATCAGGGTTGGATTACACCTATGTGCCATTAGAAAGTATTAATTTAAACAACTGTATAAAGCAGATTACCCTTTAGTTTTACCCTCAAGAGTAAATTTTACATATTTTGTGTCTTTTTAGACTTGGTCTAAGGTTCATTTAATCTTTACAAATTGTGACATTATTATCAAGCTAAATAATGACTTCCGATTTTCAAAGTTTCAGAAATGATATATTCAAATTATAGACAAAAGAAACATTTAAAAGTAAAATGTAGAAAGAATCTGGCCTTACCACTGTTCTTTAAACATTCCTGAACAAGTAGGAGAACATCTGGCTGAGACATCTAAAAAATAGATCAATGAATACATCAAATTATCTGCAAGTACTTTTGCTTCACTGAGATGATATACAGTCATCTGAAATTATCCAAATTAGAAAGTACAGTACCACCAGAGTAAAGAAGTTAATCATTATATTGGTCAGGGACAGAGAAATGAGCACCAAACGAGGATGAATATGGGCAAAGGAGACCTATTACACAGTTAACTCCAAATTATCTAATTCCTGAGTTACTTAGCCGCTCAGTAAATCTCAAAAGCTGTGGCTAGAAGCTGACATACTGTGAACAATATTACCTCTCTCACTCTCTGAGACTCAGTGAATATTTGCTAAATGAAGGAATGAATCAAAACTGCTGTGCTGGTAAATTACTAATCATAATTTAAGGTTAAAAGAATAGTAAAATCTATTGGTCAGCTGACCATGGCGCAACAGTACCCAGGATGGCAAAGAATGAGGCTGTGAAATAGAACATCTGTGAGTAGAACCCAGGAATTTGTATTTGAACTAGCAACCCAGGTAAATTAAATGGGCACGAACCATCTACCCACTGGGCCATGGTAACCACTAGTGGATAAATGGATAATCTACTAAAGTGCCTCCCAGTTTTAAAATTCTGACTCATCAAAAGTTTTTCTGAGTCATGTTTAAACCAGAAAGTTAGGTCATGTGTGGTTCTTCAAAAGCATAATTATTTTTGAGTGGCGGGGGATAGGAGGGAATAAAAAAAAAAAAGCATAATTATTTTAATAAAGTAGGTGTATAAGAGAGGAAACCCAGAAGCAAATTAAGCTTTCAGGTCATAAAAGTTATATATCTACACTGTTTATAACATCTAAAATTCTTTCCTGCACTGGAAAGTTGACTTTCCCAAGGTAATTTAATCATTTCAAATTAACTGAACCTAAATAGTCCCATAAGATTCACATGGTAAGAATACCAGTATTTGATGTATGAAAGATCTAAAGAGTAAAGTAAGTATGAAGAACTGTAGAGTATTTGAAATAATGCCCTCAAGCTGAAGATAGGCAAAAGAAAATAGAAATAGAAATTTTAGGAAAAAAAGCTGCCATCATTACACTTAAAAGAATCTGCAAATCTCTAAACTATATTCATATTTGAAATACAGAATTTCCATATCACTCTATGAAAATTCCAACATTTCATTTTGTACTTACAATGGCTGGAAATTGAATGTCAATGTTTACATCCGAATTTTTGAAACCCAATTGGCTACAGGATGACCCATATAATCTTAGAGAACAATCTAAAAAAAAAAGTAAATACATAAAAGTCATAAATAAGGTAAAATTTCTTGAAAGTTATAACAAAACACTGTTATTTCAGAAATAGGACCATCAATTAAAACTATACACAAAAGCAAAACACTATTCAAGTCTGGCATAAACAAAGGATAGCAAGGGTGACTTTTTGCTCTTTATTTTATTTTATTTTATTTTATTTAATAGGGAAGACTGCATTGACAGTGATTTAGCATCAAGGCTACTCTTTTCAGTTGTAAAATATATTTTAAAAATTCCTAAATTATTATTTCACATTTTGTGCAAAAAATACTACTTGCTATCATTTTTAAAATGTTTAAATGTGAAAATGAAAAGAAATGGCTAACTTTGTTTTATATTTATAAACCTGACAGTATACTAAAGAGTTAATGCAAACACTTCACCTTTTAGAAAGGCCACATAAGGTGTAATTTACTATAAAGATTTTGTTTCTATAGACCAATAATCATAAAAATGACCTTCAGCATAAAGATTTTTAATAGGAATACTCATACGATAAACAAAAAGCATTTAACATAATATAATCCCTTTAGGAAAACTTATGAAAAATAATTATATGACTTATATAAAACACTAGGCAACATGTGATTCACTTTTCAGAGAAAAGTGTGTATATGGCCTATATTTACCACTCAATGTTTTACCACCATTGTGCCAAAATTGTATCCTTTCTCATCAGGAAACTTTGTGGGTTTTTTTCCCCCAGGTTAAGTCAAGTGATTTCTTTGGGCTTTAAAAGTTTCCCATGGAAAAAATACATTCAATTTTATAATGGAAGTCTATGGCCAAATACATCAAAATTATAAGTGGCTTTTCAGGAACTATCTACAACATAAAGAATGAGGTCCCTATATAATGAAATGAGCAAATTCTCACCCTTTATTTTTATGAAAGCATGTATGAATATGAATGATACACTATATATGTAATGATCTTACAGTGGAGCAAATGGTTCTATGGGTAATATGGTAATAATTAAAACAATGATTTCAACCCTAGCTGTGTTTTAGAATCACTTGAGAAACATCCTAAAACATAGTTTCCCATGGCTCCACAGACATAATACGGAGAATGAATTCAACAGTACACAAAATCTATTACAAATTAGTTTGCAAAGCTCATTTTAGATATTATAAGTCTTTAAGTGTGGTTAAATAGAACCTTTTTTGGACACAGATACATGAAACTGACTCCAACATACTTCTCTGTATTTTAACTCAAAATATTATGTCAATTTAAATAGGTAGAAAGGTAAACAAATATATACACTAGAGTCCCATAGTGCCCCACTAACATGGGGCATTTAATTTCAAGTACATGCACATAATGAAATTCAAATGAAAACAGGTTTAATGACAATGAATGTAAAAGTCTTTGTTTCCTCAGGGGAAGCCAGGAAAAACAAAAACAGGCAAAAAATAAAGATATGGCAAATCAATTTCTATTAGGTGAAAATTATTACTAGTAGGTAAAATGACTGAAGTACCTTTAGCTAGGTAAATAGAAAAACAAATCTAGAAAATACCTGGCAACTTGTGTTGGAACACATTTTCCATGATACGTTTAATTTCTAGTCTCTGTTCCAAGTTCTCATTGAGTAACCCAAACTCCTGTACAACCTTGTCAATGGCAATACCAATTGCATTTATCTGGGAGGGCGTAGGCGGGGGTAACGTAGTGAGCAACTCTTCCTCCTGCTTCTCCTTTTAAGATCAATGTTGAGATTAAAAAGTGACACACTTTTTTAACCTTCTACCATTTACCAAGACAACATTATAGTATATTCTTAGCCTTCCCTTTTACTTTAGCTGTGTTAGTTTTCATGTTATCAAACATTTCTTCATGCACATAAAGTAATAATAGCAGGAAGGCAGGAATAAGAAAAAAGTGCTAAAAAAAGAATATTAAAAACAGCAACGACAAATTATTTTATTACTGGCATAACGACATATACTAAAGTCCTATCAAAGACTTTGTTCATCTTCATAGTGTCCTTAAGGAAATTCATAAGACTACCCAGTAAAACATGTCTGAGCAGCATAAAGTATTTTGGGTAAATTCAATAATATAGGTAGCAAAGTTATTAAGGAGAGGAAAGTCACAAAGACAAGAAATAACAACTGACAGGTAAACATTTGTTTTGGTTACTTTAAATTTACCTTAATGTTTTTCTTGTGCCTCTTCTCTTTGATATGCTTATGGGCAAATGCAATAGATTCAATGAAAACATCACAAAGTTTGCAGGTGTACTTTGCTGTAGGGTAGTTTCTTGGTCGCTATAATTTGAAGAGATTTATAAGATATATATCTTTAAAACTACAGGTCAACAAAAATTAGGCAGATGATTTCCCCTCCACTTTTAAAATTGTTAATATGTTACTGTCACTCTCTCACTATCTTAATAGTCATTTTTATTTAAGTAATTCATTAAATCAAACTGACTATCACTTGTAGCTTTCAGTGTTTCAATACTAATAAACAAAGTAGGATATCTAATTCACCAAAGCACATATCCCCAATTACTAACACAGTTTAAACAAAACAAGGATTTTAACTAACAAATAAAAGTTGTTACCCTTTTCAGCCTGTCAATGCAGTCCCTTTTCAATCGCTCCTCAGCCTGCTGTAAACCCAGGAGCTCCTTTGCTGAAAGCACAGACTCATCGATCACAGGGCCTTCCAAGTCCCCGTCCAGTTCACTTTCCCCATTTCTAGTCCTTCGTGGCTTCCTAGGTCTGGACTTCTGCATCTTATCTTCTTAAGTTAGGGAAAAAATATTATTGGTGATATTAAATAACAGAACTGACTAAAAAGCAGAATTTTATATTAATTAATGAAATCGTATAATATCTGAATGACAAGTGAACACAGAGCATAAGGAAAGGGATAGGCATGGATAGAATGTCTGAATATTCATTAAGCACCTCATTTACATACATTAATCCATAGAAATAGGTGTGTTTTAAACTTAAAAGGAATTCTACTTCAATCATATAATTTGATTTTATCATCTTTTGGTATACTGCTGAAAGTATCCTCTGAAGGTGAGTATACCTGTTCTAATATACCTAATATATCATAATATATAATGTACATGTATCTACTATATTCTAGTGTACTTGTAAGTATACCTGTTATTCTAATGAAAACTATCCACATTTGCTTTCATTTTCATAAGTGAACAATATCAACAGAGCAGATGGACAATAAATATGTTTCCAAAGATCTCAGAAATCAACTACATTCTTATCTGAAGTGAAAATTCAGTCTTCACATAATTGTCTCCCCACATTAATATCAAGAAGTTTAAGCCAAAATTTTATTTACTGAGGACAACTACTTCCCATTTTATCTTTACTTTCACTTTCACTTCTTCAATGGCATGCACACTGAATACTTGTGAAACTAAAGGTGATTGTGGAATTGCTTTATAAAAAAATTGTCGTAAATAACTTGGATAACTTCCCTCAAGTTCTGAAAAATGAAACTATTAGTAACACATGCAATTAAAGTTAAATTCATTTCTCCAATTAAAATTGTGATAAATAGACTGAATGACTTGAATGGAAATAAAGTTTCTAAATGGCTTACCAATAACTAGTCTGAAAATAGAAACCTGCAATGCCCTGCATAAGGCAATTCCTGTCAAGTTTCCACTGGAACTTACTACTTGTATAGCAGCTACAATAAATCAGTTGGTTGAAAAAAAACTCTATCAGAAAAGGGAGATACAGGACCTTTATTTTACAAAAGCTACCTGCTAACAGTTCTAAAGGGAAATCAGCAAGCACTGTGTTCAAACAACCATAAGATGAATATAGTGAAATTCTGCAAACAGTTTCTGTACTACAGTAAGTGGCAATTAAACAAAACTAAAGTATTAGGACAAATACAGTTTTATTTTTAAAAGCAACCAACATAGATCTAACAAAATAGTAAAAAGTAGTCATTGGAAGAAAAAAATCAGTCTACACCTTGATACTTGCTTTTAAATACTCTCCCTACTCCCAATTAAAATATCAATCTTTTAAGGACAGTACTCTTGGTCTGCCTAAACTTTTGAGATAGGCATTTCTTTTACTTTAAAGAATGTCTATTTTCATTTCATTTGTTTATCATTACCAACTTAAAAAAAATTGCATCTGATTTCAGTATTCAGGACGGAAGTTTCTCACTTAGGCAAACACTAGAGATTTACACCAACATGTGCAATACCCATTAAGAAAGTCCATATTAGTTCACAAAACACTAACTGATATAGAACCAAATTCCTTTTTTAATCCCTCCTCTCTCCTATTCACAAAGACTTCTAAATGTAACTATATTTGCTGTCATTTTGTAGAAAGAATGACTTCAATTTCCCTCCAGAGACCACAATTAACTCCTTACTGTTTTTACTAGAGAAGCAGGTGGCTGCAGAAATTTTGTCTGATGCTGATGATAACAGCAGCTACCATTACAGAGTATTTTATTATACAACAGATGCAATGCAAACAGTTTATATGGCATTGCCTCATTTAATCCCTACAGTGATCCTGTCATGGATGCTAAAATTACTCCCATTGTACAGATAGGGAAAATGCTGGTCCAAGAAAATAAGTGACTTGTGCAGAGACACATGGCTAGGTCAAAGCAAAGGGATTTGAAACAGAGATTAAAGCATAGATGAAATTCTTAAATTCAGCCTTGTAACAACATACAAACTAAAAAGAATTAATTAAAATCCCTTCTTGCAGCATACTCATTCACAACTAGAACAGACCAGTACTGATAAGGCAATATAACCTGAACCTCACAGGCCTGCATAGTAAAAATGATCAAATAAAATCTAGCTGTTGGGAATCGGGAAAGCAAAGCTGGGTTTTGCTAAAAAAATTCCCATAATTATTTAGACTACCTGGCTTATCCCAAGTTTTTTGGTAATATGAATGAATTCTCTATATACAGTATTCTAAGTTCCCATATTTTTCTTGCATATGAACCATTGTTCCATTCACAAAGGACATGTGTATTTGAATGGATGTTTTCCAGCTAAGATTATTAATGGAACTGTCCCAAATACGATAAATTGGCAACCTAGGTTATTTGAGAGATGATGTGTAAGTGGTAATGAAAAATAGGTAGTATTAAAAACAAAGCAACTCGAAATAATTTCACTACATTTTCTCACATCATTTAATAAGATCCTTCCTTATTAAGACAAGTTTGATTTCAGGAAAATTTCTGTTCCTTTAATGAGATCCTTTTTAGGAATCTCTGAGTGTAGTGCAAAGTTTAAATTTCTCTCTACAGTGAGCAATGTTATACCAAAGCTTAATATTTCCTGTATGAAGATTTTCAAGAAATAGAGACTGAAAAGATCTTTAATTAGCATTTGTGAAAGAATCATCTGTATTTCACATAGAGAAAACACGGGAGCTTTCAATAAAAAGATAGTAACGATGCATTTCCTATTCAAAACCTCTCAAAATCAACTTCTTTTAAAATGAAATACAAATACATATAAGAGGTTTTTGGTATGTAAACAGTCCCTTTTAATATCTTTCTGGTTGCGAACTCTTGATCTATAAACCTTTCTTTACATAATGCTGCTCAACATCAAATTCTCTTTTCTAAAAGACCAACTACTGATAACTAAGTTAAAATGTCCATGTCCGACACAGTAATACACAAATACTTAAAATCACACAAAATTTTAAAAAGAAAAACACAAACGAAAGTCCAGAAATTCCATGCGTGTGCAGTTTCCCTCTGTCAGACTGCAGGTCCAGTGACGCTGAGTTAGCAGCCAGAGCAGCACAGTACGTACATGATTTCAGTTTCACTTCCTCATCTGCCATTCTACATAAACTCATCTACCATTCTACATAAACAAGTCTGGATAAATTTAACCTCTCTGAGCCACAGCTTCCTGCTTTGTAAAATTGTGATTCTTCTACCTTTGGTATATCATGACAGACAATTCCTTCAAGTTCTTTACAGCTTCAAGATTTCCGAGGCTAAGGTTTGATCTCTCCCATGCATTTGATTCCTAATACCTCATTCTGTTTTGGCTATTTGATTCAAAGCATTTTCTTTTGCTTTTCCTATTTAAAAAAATATAAAATAACACCTTTTCTTCCCATTTTATACTTTCATAAGACCCTATAAAGACAGAACATGATGTTTTCCCTATTAAGACTTATAAATGTACAGGTGACAAATGTCCTACAGGTTTAAAACACACACACACACACACACACACACACACACACACACACGCCATTGTGAGATAATATGAAGGAAAAGGGCCTAGAAAGTGCCAACATTGCCTACCTGCACTTAAATTAAAAGAAACACACACACACACACACACAAAACCAAAACCTGTAAAAGTGCTAGCTAGTTTGCAACTCATTCTATATGGCCTCCTTTCCTGCAGCCACACTGGCTTCCTTGCTCTTCCTGGAATGTACACGCTCTGTCTTGGCCTTTACACAGGGGTGGGAGTGGAGGACGTTTTCCTCAAAAATTCCCAGTGCTGGCTCCCTCACTACCTCAGTGAGGGCTACCTTGATCAGCCTATTTAAAAAGTGTCAACCGCCTCTCCCTCACTACTCCCCAGGCCCAGCACTCCATTTCTTTCTCTCATTATTTTATAGTCAGTCAGGAACTGCTTTAAGTTTTTAGGAAGAAATTGTTTTTAATAGGAAGCCAACCAGGAGTGATGATGGAGGCCAAGTGTTTAGCTAGGCTGATTTGGTAGCAGAAATGAGGAAGAACTACAGACTGGGAATATAAAGAAGACCGATTTCAGTAGTAAAATTAACAGGAATAATTTTGGTAGTAAAATTAGTAAGACATAATAGCTTATTCAATAGGGGAAGGAAAGGGAAAAGAGCATAACTAAGTTGCTTAAAAAAAACAAAGCAGGCAGCCTTGGCCAGTTTGCTCAGTGGTTAGAGAGTTGACCTTCAGACTGAAGGGGTTCAGGTTCGATTCCAGACAAGGGCATGCACCTTGGTTGCAGGCTTAATCCCTGGCCTGATCTTGGTCGGGCTCATGTGGGAAGCAACCAATTGATGTATCTCTTTCATATCGATGTTTCTTTCTGTCTCTCCCGTGCCTTCCACTCTCTTTAAAATCAATGGAAAAAATATCCTCAGTGAGGATTAACGTTAACAACAAAAACAACAAAGTCAAAAACAACAAAGTCAACAAACGTAATAGTCCATTTTTCCAAGAAGAATTTTCTAACCATACTTTGCATTTTCAGACTAAATATTAGTTTTATTTTTTTCTGAAAATGTATGACTTTATTTTAGTAATTACTGTCCATTAGATAAAAATAATTTTCCTGTTTACAGATATCATTGGTACATGGACAAAATCTATTCACCTTTTAGAAAAATGTATAATGCTTTGGGGAAATTATTATCAAACACGTAGGGCAGTCAGAATAGGCTTCTGGTTTGAAACTAAAAGGTAAAGCTTTTATGTGTATTTCTGACTTCTAAACTTAGTATCTCTCAACACGTTTGCAAAGCTCACTTTTGAGGAAAAATAAAAAAATCTTGGACTACCCACCTCTCCCTCTGTGGCAGGAGCTATATGCAGTCTATATTGTGCTTTTATATCAAATAAGATTTTTAAAATCTTCACAGTCTGTCATTTAATTATTCAAATACAAAACTGTGATACATGATTTAGACATTATATACACACACTCAGAAATTATGATATAGTCTGCAGGAGGATATGATCACCCTCTTATGTAAAAAACACCAACAGGAAATATGTTGACTAAAGTAAAATGAGCATTATGGCAAAGGAAACTTTTAAAGGGACCAATATACACATGTATCACAACTGCAATCCTTAAAATAATTATATTAAATAAGCAGAAACTATGAAAAATTTGAACTGCATTGCTAAAAATAATAAAACTCATTTGGATGAAAAAGAAAAGACTTTGCTGACTTTGGGTTGTTAACTTGACAGATTGCAACACATTACCATGGTTTCCTGTTTCCACTTCTGACATGGTTTCCAGGCTTGTCGGGTCTTTGTGAAATAGTCGCCTTACAGCTCTACAGCCTCTTCCATCTTGCCACCGATATCCATCTTCACTTTCTTGAAAGGAGTCTTTTCTTGGTCGGTTCATAGCAGGAATTCTAGGTCCCAGTCTGAATTCTCTCCAACTCTCTGAACTACCAGCAAGTTCATCTGATAGCCATCTCTTACTTTGATCTCTGTGGTTGTCATTTACCCAAACAGGCTGACTGTAAATTGGGTTTTTAAATGCATATGGATTGCTGGAAACAGCATATGGTCCTTTTCTAGGAGTATTCCCATAATTCCCTGGTGTAATTTTTTTCTTGGGAAGGCCTTTTTCCATTTTATTGCTATGGCCTTTGGCATAATCATCCATTATTAAATAATCTTGTTGAGGGTGACCCCTTCTGAAATCCTCATCTTCTATAGCTCCCCGGTCTTTAGCACGCTTCACAAAATAAGGTTTTGCTGTATCTCCCATGGTCTTTGACTTCACTTTCCTTACTTGCACCTGAAAGAAAGCATTTTGGGGGAAAATCAAACTATAACAAGATATCATACCTAGTGTACCAAATACCACAAGTATTGCACAGATGCTCAAAAGCCCATAAGAAACTTCCCTCCTCAGGAGGATGGGGGTTAATGGGTGTGAATGAGGACACATTTGTAATTCCTTAACTAATAAAGAATTTAAAGATTTAAAATAAATAAATAAATAAAAAGAAACTCCCCCCCTCCCCTAATTTTCATCACACTCCAATAATCAGTGTGTTACACTAGAAGGTAGGAGGCTTATCCTATGATATTCATCATGAAAATTAGTACTTACAATCCTATATAATAAAAGGCTAATATGCAAATCGACCAAACAGCAGAACGACCAGCCGCTATGATGCGCACTGACCACCAGGGGGCAGATGCTCAACTCAGGAGCTCCCCCCTGGTGGTCAGTTCGCTCCCACAGAGGGAGCACTGCTCGGCCAGAAGCCCTGAGCCCGGCTCCCAACCTGCTATGGCGGGAGCCTCTCCCAGCTCGGTGGCAAACTTAAGGCTGTCCAACTGAGGCTTAGGCCTGCTCCCCACCAGGGCTCCAGGACTGCCAGAGGGCCTAGGCCAGGCTGAGCGACCCCCGTCCGCGGACCCCCCCCCCCCCCGCCAGTGCAAGAATTTCGTGCACCGGGCCTCTAGTTTAACATGAAGATTAAACCTGTGACTGAAGGAAGCTCCCTATAGTCTCGAGAAGTGGAGTATTAAACACTGTTACTCAGACCAAGTTTTACCTATATGACAAAAGCGCTTCTCTTAAAAAACAAAACAAAAAGAAAAACCTTCATCCCAAGCCTATACTGTTAGAAAACTCCCGAAAGAGTCCTTAAAACTCCACGTTCCCGTCCCTCCTCCGCGTCCCGGGACCTTGGCTCACCTCACCACCCCGATTCAGACCGATGGCTTCGGTCGCTCGGGTGACGGAGGCCCCACCGAGGGTCCGCTCCAGTCAAAGGGGCTGGGTTTCCAACCAAGAAACAACTCCAGCGACGCTTCCCCGTCCTCCTCCTCCAACCCCAGACAAGTTTCGTTTTTGTCACAAACTGCAATTTCCCCTCTACGTTCCCCATCGGATCGCCCCGCCCCCGATCTGCCTCAGTTTCCACCCTTTGGGACCGGAGGCGGAGAAAGAGGAAGCGTCCCCATACTCTCGGCCACGAAGCCACCCACCGCGGGTACCAGGAAGCAGGAAGTGACCTACCTCCCTGATGGGTTCCGAGGCCCCCCGGGCTGGCCTCCACCTAAACCCCTTCTTCTTCGGCCCTTGCAGGGTCTGACAGAAAGTGGAGATACGGGCTCGAACCCGATAGCTGGGTCCCCGCTGGCCTGGCCCCTGGGACCGAGGCCAGCGGAGGATGAAGCCAACGTAACTGCTGGGCGGGGCCCGCCCTCCAGTCTGGGGACCGGGGAGCCTATCGGAGACTCACCCGGGAGGCGAGTCTGGGAGGGACGCGCGGAGAAGACGCTCGCAACACTCACCACCTCCGCGGCGCTCCTCCGCCTCCCTCGGTCCGGGCTGGGCTCCCTCTCTGTGTTGTCTTTCGGCCCCACTTCCGGCGCTCAGCGCTGGCTCATTGTGCGCGATTGGGAGACGGGGGTTGCCCCCGCCGGAGAGCTCCGCCGCTCACGCCGGAAACGCGCGCCCAGCCGAAGGGCCGCCCGCCTCCAGCCCCGCCCCGCCTCGCCCCGCCCCCGCAGCGCCACGCCCACTTCCGCCGCCGCCGCCGCCGCGCGCTGACTCTCCGGAGAAAGGACGTCCTATCAGGCCGTGGCGTCTGTGCCCCGTCCTCCTCGCCCAGGTCTCCTCTCTACCGGGGAGGCGGGGAGGCGTAGGAAGGAAACCTCTGTTTCTCCGAGGGAGACTCGGAGCCCGCGGTCGGCCGCTGCCGGGGTAGGCTCGCAAGCCCGGCTTGCCCCTGGAGGCTCCCGGTTGCCGGGTGTGAGGTCTTTAGTGTTCTTGCCATTTTCCTGGTCATTCCGCGGAGGCCTTGGTTGCCGGTCCTGTAGAAGTGCCCATCCTGTTTCAGCATCCGCTGCTC
This sequence comes from Myotis nattereri, assembly GCF_964212035.1. Classification (NCBI taxonomy): domain Eukaryota; kingdom Metazoa; phylum Chordata; class Mammalia; order Chiroptera; family Vespertilionidae; genus Myotis; species Myotis nattereri. Next base: position 51,246,364 of record NC_138087.1, read on the forward strand.
ACCCAGCTCTCAGTATGGTGGAGGGAAAGGCTTTGCTTTTTTTCTTAGACGGTGTACGTATTAGTTTTACTTCAACAAAAACAACACAGAGCGGTGTTTTTAAGAACATGTGTAATCTAAAAAGATGACCCAAGAGATGTGCTCGAATTTTTGAACGAAAATTGCACACCTGGAGCTGGCAAACACCCCAGAGCGTTGAGAAAATGTGATAGTTTTGATTGCTCTGCTTTGAAACATTTAAACTTAAATTCATGAGATCCTGTGAGGCCTTGGTCTTAAAATAATGATGAACCCATAAGTACTGGCTACTGCCAGGAACTGGTCTGGGGGCTTTACAAATGTTAAGTCATTTAATCCATGCCACATCCAAATGCTTTGGTTCTGAAAAATACATGGGAATCAAGCCAGTAACCTGTTTGACAGGCAGACAGTGCCTTTAATAGAGTCCAAAGGGAGCTTGGTGATACATGATTACATTTATTAAGGGACAGTAGCGTTGCCTCACCCAGTGGAGTAATTCTTGCACACAAGAACTGGTTTAGGAAAAGTTCTAGAGGAGCAATGGAAGATATATCTTTTTAAGGATTTTAAATATTTCTTTATTTGCATTTTCTTCAGTGCACCTCCAAAAACCTAACTTTTATTCTAAACTTGCTTTGAAGTTTGTTAAGAAATAGCAGACCCAAAATGCAGTCACTGTGATTAGCCCCACCAAGACTTAATACCTAAACTAATCACAGGAGTGGAATTTTAATTCAATTTGAAATTTCCTGATCAGCACTAGTGAGGTAATATGCCCAGTAAGAACCCCCTGCCCTTCGCTAAGGGAAGGTGATCTTGCCTGAAATAATCCACTCTTTTACCTTTCTTGTCCTACCATCTTTCTGTCTAAAACAACCTTCCATTTTGTACAATTCCTTGTAGTGCCCTTCTAGTTGCTAGATGGGATGCTGACTCATTAATTGACTCATGAATCAATTAATAAACCAATTAGACCTGCAGATTTATTCAGTTGAATTTTGTTCTTTAACAAGATTCATCTTGAGGATACCGGTATTAATCAAAGGATATTGACAGTTAATATACCTCTGTCTATATCATACTGCAATGACAATTTAAATTGGTCATGGGGACCCAAAAAATTAAATTGAAAAGTTTGGTTTAAAAAAAAAATTTTTTTTTTTTTTATGTGACTGGAGGGAATTGAGTTTCTCAGATTGTTTGTGTGACTGCTTCACGGTCTAGACATTTTTTCCAACAACTTGGAGCAGAAATGTGGGGCCTGTTTGGCTCAGAAGACGTTAATATTGCTCCATGTGTTACAGTGTGTCTTCTCCCTTGAACCAGAAGCTGAACGTTGTGGCACCTCTGGACAAGTTAACCTTTAACAAACACTGTGCCAGTGCTGTTTTTCCTGGAGGGCCATGGAGTCAGAAGTGCAGAGGTTGTGTTCATAGCGTTGTCAGCCAGTTTTTCCCCCTTAGTGCATTTTATTCACTTCGTTAGTGAATTGTATTGGCTCCCCCTTTAACTATGTCCAGAGTCCATTGACTCCTCACCACTTCTGCTGCTCCCAACCTGATGTTAGTCACCACCATGGCTCTGATGCATTGTTGCAATCATCAGCTTTCATCCTTGCCCTCCTCATCTGTTCCCAGCACTGTAGCCAGAAAACTCATGTTCAGGTGGAGGCAGATTACTATCTCCCCTCTCCGAATCCCTCAGTGGCTCTTCAATTCTCTGGGAGTAACACCCAAAGTCCTTAAAGTGGCTACAAAGCCCCTCCTTTTATTTCTGATCGCACTCTTTATTCCTCTGACTCACTCCACCCAAGCTATACTAGCCTTTTTGCAATTCCTTCATCATGCCAGGGCTTTGCACTGCCTGTTCCCTCTGCCTAGAAAGCTTTCCCTCCCTTTGGTGTCTATTGGTCACACCTCCATCTCCTTCAATGCTTTGCTCACATTCTCAATGAGAGCAATTCTTGCCACTCATTTCAATTGCTGTCTGCTGCCCTCTCCTCTGCCTTCCCCTCACTTGGTCTGTTTTTTTTTTTTTTCCCTTGTAGCACTATGTGCACTTTGTCACCTGCCATGTCACTTAACTATTTGTCAAAAAAAACACACACAAAACAACAAAAGACTATTTGTCATGGTAATTTGTTTCTTGCTTGTATCACTCCATAAGAACTTAAGTTTAACAAGGGCAGAGACTTGGCAATTTTATCAGTATATCCTGTAGGACCTAGATCATTATCTGGCTCATGGTAGACTCCCTAAAAATATTTGTGGAATGAATGAAAGATGCAGGATGTCAATGCAAGCACATTCAAACTTGTGGAGAATTTTTGTAACAGTTTATTTGAACCAAACAGAAGACACATCTGGATGCAAGATCTCATCAGAGTGAGAAAAATGCTTCCCAGAATGACATTTTGCAGTTCCTTTCATACATTTGGAATTAAGGAGGGAGGGTAAAGAAGATTAGTACATGAATGCGGAAGAAAAGTAAGGCAGTGAAATCTCTATGCTTGGATTACAGGATGGTTAACAAGAATATGTTCTTTCTTCAGGTTGGTTATGCTTTACAGGGGTCTTAAAAAGAGGCTTTTCAAGTGTGTTAACCTAGATCAGTGATGGCGAACCTTTTGAGCTCGGCGTGTCAGCATTTTGAAAAACCCTAACTTTGGTGCCGTGTCACATATAGAAATGTTTTGATATCTGCAATCATAGTAAAACAAAGATTTATATTTTTGATATTTATTTTATATATTTAAATGCCATTTAACAAAGAAAAATCAACCAAAAAAATGAGTTCGTGTGTCATAGGTTCGCCATCACTGACCTAGATGCATAAAAACAATGAACAGAGCTTGCTTAAGGCAAAGATAAACTTTTTATGGGCCTGGGATGGGATTAAGTACCATGACCTGCTCAGTTAGGAACTTGTGACCAGATCACCCTGTGAGGTTACTTTTGGTTAGGTTTATTACAGAACCCCTTTTTCATTCAGGACAAGCCAGGCTCTACAGCAGTAGTTGGTCATTAACGTTTGATTCCCCTCTCTTCTTATGGTGTATTAGTACTCTGACAGAGGTCTAATTTTATAATAGGACTAGAGGCCCGGTGCACCAATTCGTGCACAGGTGGGGTCCAGCCAGCCTGCCCCAATGGGGGCCAGACTGCCCTGATGGGGGCCGATCGGAGGTGGGCTTAGCCAGGGGGAGGAGTGGCGGATGGTTGGGACCAATTGGCTGCTGCAGTGTGCGTCGTCATAGAGACCAGTCATTTTAGTTGTTCTGTTGTTCAGGTTGCTTGGCTTTTATATATATAGATGAAAAATAAACTCAAAAACTTTAAAATGTTCTACCCTTCTTTCCTCTTTCACTGTCTGCCTAAAGTTTTCAACATCCTCACATGGCTTGCTTCTCCCCCCACCCCAATTCTCAGGTAATTGAGTTAGGATTCTTCCTTGAGTCAGTTAGGGTACATACAGCTTTGTTTGATATAAAACCTAATAGATGTGGAATGAATGTTGTTGGCTGCTATCCATTCTCACCTTTGTCCTTCCTAAAGGGACCCATATTTTATTCTGTATCCCATCCTTCTCACTTACAATAAAAAAAGTATCCCCAGGTATTGCCAACCGTCCTTGGGAGGGCAATATCACTCTTCTTTGGAGCCAGGGGTTGGGGTCATCTTGCTTTGGGGCAAGTAAATATTTTCTCTGAGCTACTCTGGCCTTATGGATGCCAAATGTGTCAAAATGCAACTTCAAGACATCCAGAGATTCTTGTAGGAGGGGAAGGTCCCCAATCAACCTAGGTCAAAGCATTTAATGATATTCAGTGGGGCAAAACACAATGACTCAAATTTTCAGAAGCAACCCTCTAAGTAAATTCATTGTTTTGAACTTCTCTCCAGACAATAGGGTGTTTTGGAACTTCTCACAGGCAGTAGGGTGGTGAAGACTTGGGATGGGGGGTTGGGGGCTTTTGGGGGTGCAGGCTAGAAGGGGTCATGGGGGGGAACATCTGTAATACTTTCAAAAATAAAGATTAAAAAATAAAAATAGAGTGGAATTTGATTAAATAAAAATAGTAGGAATATAAATGGCTCTAATCTTGAACTGTCCTGTTGTTCCTTTCCCCTGGGCATGGAACAGTCCATAGTGCCTCTCAGCGGGGGACATACTTATACTGAAAAACTGTTTGTTGTTTATCTGAAATTCAAATTTAACTGGGCACCCTGTAATGAATGAATGAATAATGTTGCCCAAATTGGCTATCTGCAGTATCTCCCAGATCCTTTCTGCTGGAGCTTGCACTCTTGGTGAGGATCCACCTAACAGATATATTGGCTACTTGTCAGATTGTCTATGCTGTCTTCTTGCAGTGACTGTATAAACAGCTCCCTCTTCTCCTCCCACCATGTTGTATTTTGAAAAACATCAAACCTACAGAAAAATTTCAAGAAGTATACAATGGACATCCATATACTATTTACATAATTCACCCATTTTAACATTTTGTCACATTTCTCCCTTTGTGCATGTGTGTATTTTTTGGCTGAACCATTTGACAGTTGCAGACATCTAGATACCTAAACCCCCAACCTTTAGTGTATATCTCTCAAAAATGAGAATATTTTCCTACAGAAGCACAAATGCAATGATCACACTCAGGACATTTGGACATGACACAGTACTATTTTCTAACATGCAGTCCATGTTTAAATTTCTGCAATTGTCCCAATAATGGTATACTTTTTAATTTAACACTTATTTTTACTGAAGATTTGAGCAGGATTCATACATTGCATTTTTTCTTTTTCTTTTTTTTTTTAAGTGTTCTTTAATGTAGCACAGGTTGCCAATATTTTTTTTCCATTCACGATGTTGACATCTTGGAAGAGTCTGGGCCTATTCTTTTGCAGTTGATTGTTTCCCCATGGTTAGACTTACATTAAACATTTTTTTGGCAGGAATACTATATAGGCAATGTTGTGTCACACATCTCAGTGTATCACAGCAGAGGACATATGAGGTGGCAATGTTTTTTTAATGTTAAGTTTGATCACTTGGTTAAGGTAATATCTACCATATTTCTCCATTATAAACATTCATTTTTCCCTTTGAAATTAATAAATAACTTGTGATACTTTGGGCTGTGTGGATATTCTTTCCCCCCATCTTTCTCCCAATGGCTTTAGCATCCATTAATGATTAACTCCTGAAGTCAAATATTGCTATGTAGTTGTGAAATGACAATTTTCTATTTTTACCATCTGTCCTATGTTTATTAGTTGGCGTTCTTGTATAAAGGAGGACTTTCACTTTCTCCCATTTTCTTTAAAGTTTCTCTTTAAGGACAGTGTGAGCTCGTGGATTCTATTTTATTAAGTGTGTTATAATCCGCTCTGGTCATTATCTATTTTGATGCTCAAATTGTTCCACATTTGGCAAGTGGCAGCCCCTTAAACTGGTTCTTCCATCTCCTTGACAGATCTTCCTCAGTTTTGAGTGCTTCCCTAATTTCTGGCGCAAGATGTCCCAGGTTTACCTTAAAATTAGGCATTTTCCCAATACTGTTTGGAAAGTGAGACCTGGGTGCCATGTGTACTCACTGTTCTAGGCTAAAATTGCTTTTAGGTTCTCTCAATGGACAGAACTAGGAAACATGTTTTAAAAACCATTAATTCATAATGATAGCTCTATCTGTGGTTGGCAAACTGCGGCTCGCGAGCCACATGCGGCTCTTTGGCCCCTTGAGTGTGGCTCTTCCTAAGCCTTGGAGTACCCTAATCCTATATAATAAAGAGGTAATACGTGAATTGACCCTCACACTCTCACAAGATGGCTGCCTATGACTAGGCTGGCAGGGGGGTTAGTGAGGGATGACCAGGCCAGGAGGAGGGGCAATTGGGGGTGACCAGGCTGGCGGGAGTGGGGGGGGCAGTAAAAGGCAACCAGGCTGGCGGGGGGGGTTGCAGTTGGGGGAGACCAGGCTGGCAAGGGGACAGTTGGGGATGATTAGGCTGGCGGGGGGGGGGGGGCAGAGAGAGGTGACTAGGCTGGTAGGGGAGGAAGTTGCGGGCAACCAGGCAGGTAGGCAGGTGAGCGATTAGGAGCCAGCAGTCCAGTATTGTGAGAGGGATGTCCGACTGCTGGTTTAGGCCCGATCCCCAGGATCGAGACTAAACGGGCAGTCGGACATCCCGAGGGGTCCCAGATTGGAGAGGGTGCAGACTGGGCTGAGGAAATCTCCCCCCCCCCGCCCCGCCCCATGCACAAATTTTTTGCACCAGGCCTCTAGTTAAGTTAATAACAATGTACCTGCCTGTATAGTTTAAGTTTAAAAAATGTGGCTCTCAAAAGAAATTTCAATCGTTGTACTGTTGATAGTTGGCTCTGTTGACTAATGAGTTTGCTGACCACTGCTCTAACTGATACCCAGTTCAGTAGGAGAGGATTCTTCCTCTCCTTGCACCATTCCATATTTGTGTCTTTGTTCTCCCACAATGAACTCTCTGTTTCCTCAGAACATCAATATATTTACTCATTTGCTCAATCCTGCAATATACACAAAACAGTTTCAGAATTGCCTTACCACATTACTACCTAAAACAAACCTACCAAGTAAAGTTCAGGATATTTTTTGTCCTTAGAATATATCCCACTGAAAGTGTATAGTCAGAATGCTTTATGTTCAAAAAGTTTTTTGGATTCTTTTTTCTTTGCAATTGTAGGTCTTCCCACCCCTCCCCCCAATCTTGTTGATTTAATTTTTTGAATATGTAAAATGCTAACATGGTTCAAAATCCAAAGCTATAAAGAACATTATATTCAAACAGTTCCCCTTTCTATCTCATCTATTCCATTTCCCCAACCCCCTTAGGTAACCAGATTCATTTGTTTTATGTTTATCTTTTCTGTGTTTTGTAAAAATAAATGAATATATATATTTTATATATTTATGTAACTATATACAAAATCCAGCATGCTACATATAATCTTTAGTATCTTGTTTTCCCCCCACTTAATAATATATTCTGGAAATCAATTTGTCATTTCATGGAAATGTTTTATGTTTTTTAGTTTTCCAGCTGTTTAGTACTCCATTAAGTAAATGTACCATAGTTTATTCAACCAAACTCCTATGTATGGGCCTTTGGGATGTTTCAATATTTGCAATTATAAATAATGCTGCAATGAATAATCTTATGCCTGTGTTTTCTTGTAATGTCAAAGGTGTATTTTTAGAGTAAATTCCTATGAGTGGGATTACTAGCACAAAGGGTAAATACACATGTAGTTTTGCTTGATATAACCCAATTCTTCTCCATTTTCTACCCTCCAATAGTGGATGAGAATGTTTGTTTTCCAAAAATCTGTTCAACAGATTGTTTCTACAAGAGTTTATATTTTGCCAATGTGATGGTTGAAAAATAGCATCTCATATTGTTTTAACATCTACTTCTCTTTTTATGAATTGAGTATATTTCATATATCCTTCTCTAAAAAGTAAATATAAAACTTTAGTGATAATTCTTGAACTGAATCTTTTATCTGTGCTAAAATAAATGAAACAAAAAAAATTTTTTTCAAAGGTTCTCCCTCTGGGTGGTTTCATGTACACAAGAAGTAGTTTTATAATGTATTAGAGGGCAATGACTTTCAAGATAAAGCATTATTTTGTAACAGTATTGCAAAACAGATATGTGAAGTTAAGAGAAACATTATCTGAATGGAATATGGTGTGTATTTTCCTCTGCAATTTAGAGGAAGGTTAATAATCATATCATTTGCTGTTTTGCTCTCTTACAAAAGGCTCTCGCTTTATTTTTTTTTCTCACTTTATTTTTTTTAAAATATATTTTTATTGATTTCAGAGAAGAAAGGAGAGGGAAAGAGAGATAAAAACATCAATGATGAGAGATAATCATTGACTGACTGCCTCCTGCATGCCCCACACTGGGGATTGAGCCTGCAACCTGGGCATGTGCCCTCACCGGGAATCAAACAGTAATCTCAGATGTTTAACCACTGAACTAGGCCAGCTGGGCAAGGCTCTCACTTTAATTCTATAGGGTCTGTTGGGCAAAAGGTATTACCCCTTTTTATAGGTGAGACTAAAGTTTGGAGACTTATCAAGGTCACGTGACTAGCAAGTGGCTGAGTCAGAATTAGATCTCAGGCTATTTGACTCCTAATCCAGTATTTTTTAAGTAACGAAAGATTAAATACTGAATTATGAATTTATACATTGGGCATTTCTGTTTCAATGGTGGGTCAGAATTGGTGTTTTTTTTTTCTTGTATGCTGATGGAAAATTCATTTAAAAATACTGATTATTTAAATGAAATAATTAAGTTAACAATGTTGATTAAATGTTGGTTTGTTGTGGGGTTTTTTTTTCCTGATTTTGGGCATGCTCAGTTACTCAGGCTAAGCCAGATGGGTAGTCAATGGAGATGCCTAGAAAAGTGGGGATAAAGTGTAAACAGGGGTCTCATTTACCATTTTCAGGCTTTTGGGGGGAGGGGGGAGGATTCCTGTCAGTCTCCCTTCAATGACTTCCCACTGCTTTTGAGATAAAGACTGACTCCATCTTGGGGTCCAGTCTCTGAGGAGCCTGATCCCTCCCTGCCTTCCACCATCATGTTGCCTAACCTCCCCAGGCTGTCTTTGTCTTAGCCACACTTTGCCTACTTTCAGTCCTCAAACCTGTCATCCAGGGCTGTTACACACACTCTTCCTGGGCTGCTTCTCTCTCTCTCTCTCTCTCTCTCTCTCTCTATTTTTAACGTTTCTCATATCTCAGTGCTGAACTCAGGCATCACTTATTGAGGAAGCTCTGGTCTCTCTGCCTGGGCCAATCTCTTTTATGTTTTCTCCTCCTCCTCCTCCTCCTCCTCCTCCTCCTCCTCCTCCTCCTCCTCCTCCTCCTCCTCCTCTTCCTCTCTCTCCTCCTCCTCCTCCCTATTATTATTTTTAATCCTCACCTGAGGATATTTCTCCATTGATTTTTAGGGAGAGTGGAAGAGAGAGGGAAAGACAGAAATATCAATGTGAGAGAAATACATTGATTAATTGCCTCCTGTATGAGCCCTGACCAGGGCTAGGGCTGGGGAGGAGCCTGCAACTAAGGTACATGCCCTTGACCGGAATTGAACCTGGGACCCTTTCATCCTCAGGCCAGTGTTCTATCCACTGAGCCAGACTGGCTAGGGCTCTCTTATATTCTCTTATAATACCATGTACCCTTTCTTCATAGCACTCCTCACAATTGCAACTTTACAAATGTTTGTGCACTTACTTGATCAATGTCTGTCTCTTCCACACTCTGGCTTTGCTCACCATGGTGTTCCACAGCCTAGCACAGTGCCCGACACATTGTAGGAGTTCAACCAATATCGATAATGAGTGTTGGTGTGTGTGGTTGCATGCCTGCCTGAGCACAGGCAGTTTCCTATGCTCGGCAGGCCACTTTCACCCTTCACATCTTCTCTAGGTTTTATTTTCACCTTTCTGTATCTGCTTATGATATTTGGAGCCTTTAGTAGATGTTTGTTTGATTGCATTGCTCTCTTGCTCCTTCTTCTGCATGTATATCCTCTGCTTTGTAACCTGTCAACCCAGACACAAACCCCACACATACTTGCAATCCATTTCTAAGCTTCATGGGTTTAGGGGTTTTGGTGAGAAGTCGAGGGGTTGTCTCCTCCCTCACAGCCACCCGTCATTTCACATGCTCTTCTTCCTTCGCTCTTTCTCCCTCCCGACTCTTCTTCCTCTTCTTCAGGAGTGTCACAGGCCACTCACCCTGCACTGGGTGATGTTGCAGAATCCATGGTGCCAGCCAACATCCATGACCCCGCCGGCATTCCCCTTTCCCAAGCGGTCCGACCCAGCTCTTTCCCCAGTAAGGACAGGTCTTGTGGAAGAAGAGTTCTGGTGCCAGCTACTACAGTAAGTAATAGTAAAAGGATACAGTTTCATTACCTTATCTTAGAGGGAGATAATTTCTGGTCAGGTTTGAAGGATGTCCAGTGCCCTAGCCCATGCCATTTGGAGAGAGACTGGTGGAAGGGAGAGTGAGAGGAAGTGTGAATAATGAAATGCTTCCTATACTCTGAGATGCATTTCTCCTGCTGCAGTCCTAGCATACGTCCTTCCTAAAATTACTTTCCAGACACTCCCTTCTCTTCCCATTTCTACCCGTAGGCAAAATAACAGAAACAATTACACCATTCTCAAGAGTTCCTCTGAGGACACTTGGGCAAAATCAGACTCAGGGCAGGGCATTTGAATTTCTGGAATTACCAGGTAGGATCAGTTCAAGGAGTCCTGACCTTAATATGTCATCTTCCTTTCACAAGCAGTTAAGTGTGTCTGAGCTTTCCAAGTGTGTATTTCTGCCACCCTGGGTTCTTCTTTCAGGCTTTGTTGCATTTCTTCACCCAAAGCAACCTTGTACAAATTTCACATGATGATGTTGTCACTTTAGAGTTCGAGGTTTTAGTGCCCATGCCCTGAGAGCTTTAGTTTCTGTACCAGGTGTTCATAAGTGTGAGCCCGCCATCCCACTCCACACCCACAGTCACTGGGCACATTTTGTAAGTATTATTTCATCATTACTTACAACTGCCCTTTGACAGAGATTGACAGACATACCGTCCCCATCATATAGATGCAGAAACTGGGACTAAGGATAGGAAGCTTGTCCTAAGACACACAGTTATAAAGAGCAGGATTTGAACCTCTGACTCAACACCAAAACCCATGAGCCTAAATGTCAGAGTGTGTGCCATGGTTGGTGGGGAGGGAAGGGTGAGGAATGAAAATCTGTGTTTTGTTAAGTCAACAGATATGTTGACATGTCTCTGTATAAACAGTGAAATTAGAGTTACACAAGAAGAAACAGTAACTCCTGAAAACACATTGGTGAACTTGGCTCTGCCTTAACTGCTGTGAGCTCTTGATTTTACTCATCAATGTCTTACTTTTCTTTTGTCAGCATATTTTTATTACTCATTAATCAACCAGCTCTCTTTTGGAATAGCTGTTTTTATAGTTTTCTAGAAAAAATATCTGCTTCCCTTTTCACTTTTTCCTAGGATATTTTCCCACAAAAGAGAATATCTCTAAATTTGTATTATTCCAGGCCTGAGAGAACCAAGATCATAAACCATTACGGGATTTTTAAGGTTATTATCTTCTTTCTCCTCCCAAATGCATACACACACACACACACACACACTGCTTTTGCATAGACATTATTCATTATTCAAAATATGTACTTTAAAACTCTTGGTTGCAGGCAATCAATATTTAAGATGACTTCAAAATACATTGAGCTTGTGTGAGAGTGGTGAGGGAGTTGGTTGCAGTCTCAAGATAGAGCACACATGCCCTAGCTAGTTTGGCTCAGTGGATAGAGCGTTGGCCTGCGGACTGAAGGGTCCCAGGTTTGATTCTGGTCAAGGGCATGTATCTCAGTTACATGTGTGGTTCCCAGCCCTAGTCGGGGCACCTGTGGAAGGCAACCAATCAATGATGTGTCTCTCTCACATTGATGTTTCTTTCTCTCTGTCTCTCTTCCCCCTCCAAAAAAAATCAATGGAAAATAGCCTCAGGTGAGGATTAAAAAAAAAAAAAAAAAAAAAAAAAAGACAGCACAGTATGAACCAGTACTGGAGCCTACTTGTAGACCACAAAAGCTTCTGCAGAAGGCGGGTTAGGGACCTTCTCCTTTCTAGAAAATTGGAATGACTCAGAATACAGATGATCCGCCTACCCCTGCACTTGTAATTATGAGCTGTGCATTGTCAGGGAGTCTTTGAATGATCTGTTTTTATATCTCTCATGCTGCTGCTCTTTTTTAGAATAATGTAGGACATGCCAGCTGAAAAATACAACAGTTGCTTGCAAAGAGAAAATGGCTTTTTTTTTTTTCTTATGTGGGGGTGGGGACACAGAGTTCTCTTTCTCCCTCTGCTTGGGAACATGGTAGAGAGAATGAGCTAATAATTCTCAGAGAAATATATGAGTTCTGATGAACCCAGATATCTGGAGAACAACATGAAGTGAAGATGATTTAATGTAACTTTGAGCTTTAATCCTGGCATGAAAAAAAAGAAGATATGATCATTTCACTTTAATAAATAAACACTAACACAAAGGAGATGAACCAGAGAAACCTGAATTTGGAGGCAGACTCATGCAGTAAAAACAAACTGGGTAGCTTGTTGCAAAATTATTATTGGTGCCATGTGTCCCTGGGCCGTGTCACTCCTGGTTTTATTTTTTTTTTCCACCCACATAGGAATGTCCCAGTCCAGGCAGACCCTGGATTCAGATAAACAGATGGAACTTCAGATCAGATGAGTTCCTAGATAACCTGGCACAGGAAAAAAAGGCCTTATTTTTTTTTTTTTAATTTGTCAAGTTTTTATCTGCACAAAGCATTCACTGCAGTCTTCTATTAGCTTTTACATTCCTGGGATTCTGAAAGAAGTGGTGGAAACAGAAGCAACAGTATTAGCAGCACGAAATTTTAGAGCAAAAAAGGACTTCAAAGGAATGCTCCTCAAATGTTCCTCCCATGCAAGTTCCTGGATTGGTGATAGGAAATGTTCATCAGTCTGGATAAAGTGAAAAAGAAAGAAAGAGGAAAGTGAATTTTATATAAAGAAAATGTTTTCAATTTGTGGGGAGTGAAACCCTTATCCTCAATCCTTTCTTTGCTACCCCTTTTTCTGTGAAGGAAAGCAGAATATATTACTCCAAATTATGCCTCTTTGACAGAAAAAATGATTTTGAAAACAATTAAGAAGCAGAAAATGCAGGAAAAGCTCCTCCCCCTTTTTTGTCTAAAAGCATAGTATAATTTTTCCTTTTACTGGAAATAGAATCTTATTAACTCAGAGACACTAAAGGAATCTGCACGCAAACCTTACTTCATTAGTTCCCTCATAGATTTACCTTCCCACAGTTTGAAATCCTTGGAAACCTAAAACTGCTTTCCTTTGCCCTGTCATTTCTATAGAAAGTCATTGTTTTTGGTTGAAAATGCTATATAAGTTAGAGTTCTAAGCCATTGTTTTGAGTTAATCTTCATTTAGATTTCTCCCACTGATGTGTGCTGCTGCGTGGTTGGTTTTTTTTTCTTGTTAATCTGGTTTCCTTTCCCTTTCTTTCCTTCTCTTGTCTCTTTCCTCCCCCTCTTCCTCCTCCCCTTCCTGCTCCTCTTCCTCTTCTTTTGTCTTCTTCCTTTTTAAAGATCCCCAGTGGAAAACCTAAGATAGAAGAAGAGGCTCAAGAAGTTGAGATGAGAATAGGGACCAAAGTGTCACTATGGTCCTGGGCTGGTCAAGAGCCCAGTGTTGCTCTAAGTCCAGTTCAGAGGGAAGCCTCCTCCTCACTTGCCCATAATCAAGTCCGGCCAGGTCTATTCCACAAAGCAGATTTGACTCATCCCCAATCACAGGCAGAGGAGGCAGAGCAGAGAGATAATGATGAGTTGCTAGAGTGGGCCAGGCTTAGTCTGCTTAACCACATAAAGAGAAGGACAGGTGCAGTGAACTCTCACTCAGGACTTTGTCCATCAGCGAACCATGCTTCGTGAATGTCATCTCTCGCCATTCAGATGCAGTGCTGCCTTTTTTTTTTTGGATGGCAAGATTGTGGAGTGGAAGCTTTCTTCCCAGCCTTGGCCAAGAAGTCGAAATGTTGGCAAAAGAGCCTTCCTTCATGGACTAAATGGGGTGTGCAGGGGGCCTGGGTAGGCTATGGAATTCACTAAAAGGGCCCAGAGAAGCCCTGATGGTTTCATTGCATCTGCCATCACTGGGTACCTAAGGATTGGAGAGAATCATAGAAAGGTGTTATTAGTTCCACAATCAAGTAGGAAATATTATTTTAATTAAAAAATTTAAATTTGTGGTAAAATCTGCATAACAAAATTTATAATCTTAACCATTTTCAAGTGTACAATTCAGTGGTATTAAGTTCATTTACATGGTTGCGCTATCATCACAACCATCCGTTTCTAGAACTTTTCCATCTTCTCAAATGGAACCTCTGTCCTCATGACACACTAACTTCTCCATCCTCCCTCCAGCTCCTGACAACCACCATTCTACTTTTTGTTTCTATGAATTTGACTATTTTAGGTGCCACACAAGTGGAACCATATAGTATTTATCTTTTTGTGACTAGTAGCTTAGCATAATATCTTCAAGGCTGATCCATGTTCAAACATGTCAGAATTTCCATTTTATTTCTTTTTTAAAAAATTTACTGGGGTAAATTAAAAATAACCCCAAAGATGCAAATTGACCATACCTTCATGACACCCACCAGCCAATCAGGAGTGAGTATGCAAATTAACCCAACAAAGATGGCAGGTTAATTTGCATATGCAGGCGTTCTGCGCCACCCAAGCTGCTCTGGGCCTCTAGGCAGCGTGGGAAGGCAGAAAGGTGGCTCCGGGCCAGAGCAAAGGCAGTTCCGGCAGCCAGGGGAAGGAAGGCCCATTCTTGCACGAATCTTCATGCATCAGGCCTCTAGTTGGTTAATAAAATTATATAGGTTTCAGGTGTATAATTCTATAATATATCATCTGTATATTGTACTGTGTGTTCACCTCCCAAGTCAAGTCTCTTTCCATTACCATTTATCCCCCCTATACCCTCTTCTGCCTCTCCCATCTCCTTTTCTCTCTGGCAATCATCATACTGTTGTCTGTATCTAAGAGGTGTTTTTTTCTTAATCCCTTCAGAATTTCCTTCATTTTCAAGGTTGGCTAATATTCCATTGTATGTACTTAACTGATCTCTTTTTTTAGAAAACAATTGCATTCTTCTATTTGTAGTAGTCGGTATGGAGGGATTCCTGGGTAGATAGGGTAACTGGAGGTTTGTTTGAACATAAGATGAAAAGAAATAATGACTGTATTTCTGAGCATATTTTTTGATCGTGAAATGTCTGAGGATGTGGTTGTGATCTTGATTGGCCCATGGTGGTTTGTTGTAGGTGGATGCCTGTCTCAGAAGAACTGGATATTGCATATGAAACAGTGCTAATTTTTGATAATCCCACAGAGAAAATTTTATATTGAACTCAACTCATTTGTTTTTCATATTGCTCCTGTGTTGCAAAGGATTGATTTTTGTACTGTGTTTGCTATTTGGCATTTTCTTCTTTGGTAAACAGTATATGTAAGCCTTAATCCTTTAACCTTGAATATGAGCCCCAGACTATTTGATGGAAAAAGAACTTTTCTTTGTTTTATGATGTGGCCTGGTGAAGGATTGTATTAGTCAGGGTCAGGCAGAGAAACAGACCCAGTAGGAGATATACTATATTATGAGACATATTGCAAGAAATCGGCTTACGCTAGGCCCACCTGAAGTTCATAAGGCAAGCTGCAGGGAAAACAGAGAGAAAGCTCAGGGACAGGCTGAAGCTTCTTTAAAGATTTTTAATCTGAATGAGGTCCATCCAGATTACCTAAAATGTGGGGGCTTTTAATCACATCTGCAAAATACCTTCACCTAGATTTGTGTTTGGTTAACTGGGGATTGTAGCCTAGCCAAGTTGGCATATCAAAAAGACCATCATAGCCCACCCCTTGTCAACTTAGCACCAGATACATCTTAAACCATACTTAATCTCCAAATAAAGAAAATAAAAGGCATACTAACATCATATAACTTCTCCCACATACAACTGAAACATGCTAACCAATTTCCCACAAGAAAATGTGAAGTCCTGGATGGTGTTCACTCTTCTCATTGATGTCCTATGATTTCAATGTTGTGATATAAAGGTAATTATTACTCATGCATCTTAAGTTAGGTGATAAAGGAATAAGAGAGAAAAGAAAACAAAAATATTGGGTTACTATCCATATATAAACACACCCATAACAAAGTAAGGAAGAAATATTCATAATTATACAGTCTCATCTCTACAACTGGTCACATGGCTGTAGTTGGGGTTTATAACTACTTTATTTCACTGCCCATCTCACTATACTTTGCTGTCAGCAAATACTTCAACTGCTCATTGTTCTTTGTGTGGAAGGGTGGAGAGAGAGAGAGAGAGAGAGAGAGAGAGAGAGAGAGAGAGAGAAGAGGGAAAGAGAGAGAGAGAGAAAGAGAGAGAGAATCATGTGTCAAACATATGAATGGTCACTGAAAACAAATAATCTCCAAGGTGGGGTGATGGCAGAAGGCTGAAACTGGTGTGGCCTCTGGGCTGAATCAAGCCTCCAGATTCAGTGTTTGGTTAGCACAGTGTTTTATTTATTTATTTAATTTTAATAATCTTTATTGTTGAGATTATTACAGAAGTACCTCTCCCCGCCTCCCATATCCCCTCTCCACCTAATTCCTGCCTCACCCCAGGCCCTCGCCACCCTATTGTGTGTGTCCATAGGTAATGCATACATGCATATAAGATCATTGTCTAATCTCTTCCCGACCCCCCCCCGCCCAACACCTCCTTCCCTCTGAGAATTGTCAGTCTGTTCCATTTCCATGCCCCTGATTCCATTCCATTCACCAGTTTATTCTGTTCATCAGATTTTTTATTCGTTTGATTTTTAGATTCAGTTGTTAATAGATACGTATTTGTTGCCACTTTGTTGTTCATATTTTTTATCTTTATCTTTTTCTTATTCTTCCTCTTCTTAAAGAATATCCTTCAGCATTTCATATAATCCTGGTTTGGTGGTGATGAACTCCTTTAGCTTTTCCTTATCTGTGAAGCTCTTTATCTGACCTTCTATTCTAAATGATAGCTTTGCTGGGTAGAGTAATATTGGTTGTAGGTTCTTGCTATTCATCACTTTGAAGATTTCTTGCCACTCCCTTCTGGTCTGCATAGTTTCTGTTGAGAATTCACCTGACAGTCATATAGGCACTCCCTTTTAGGTAACTAATTGCTTTTCTCTTGCTGCTGTTAAGATTCTCTCTTTGTCTTTAACCCTTGGCATTTTAATTATGATGTGTCTTGGTGTGGTCCTCTTTGGGTTCCTCTTGTTTGGGGTTCTCTGTGCTTCCTGGACTGATAAGTCTATTTCTTTTACCAGATGGGGAAGTTTTCTGTCATTATTTCTTCAAATAGGTTTTCAATATCTTTCTCTCTTCTGGCACCCCCATAATCCAGATGTTGGTATGCTTGAAGTTGTCCCAGAAGCTCCTTACACTAACTTCATATTTTTGGATTCTTTTTCTTTTTGCTCTTATGTTGGGTGTTTTTTGCTTCCTCATATTTCAAATTGTTGATTTGAGTCTCAGGATCCTCTAGTCTACTGTTGAATCCCTGTACAGTGGGGCCTTGACTTACGAGTGTCCCGACTAACGACTTTTTTGAGATACCAGCTGTCTCTTGGCCAATTTTTTGCATTGACTTGATAGAGTAATTTGAGTTAACGAGCTCCTTAACGAGCTCCTTAACGAGCTCAGTCTCAGAATGAATTAAACTTGTAAGTCAAGGCCCTACTGTATATTATTCTTTATTTCAGTCAGTGTATGCTTAATTTCTGACTCGTCCTTTTCCATTTTTTTTGGTATTCATACTAAGATCCTTGAAAGTCTCACTAAGTCCCTTGGAGGTTTCGAGAAGATTCTTGAGTAACCTTATAACTATGGTTTTGAACTCTATATCCAGCAGTTTGCTTTCTTCCATTTCTTTCATTTGTGACATGTTTCGTTGTCTCCACATTTTGGCTGCTTCCCTGTGTTTGTTTCTATGTATTGGAAAGAGCTGCTAAGTCTCCTTGAGTTGATAGAGTGGCCTTGTGTAGTAGGTGTCCTATAGGGCCCAGTGGTTCAGCCTCCCCAATCACCTAGGTGGACACTCTAGGTGCACCCCTTTGTGGGCTGTGTGCACGGTCTTGTAGTTGAGCCTTGATTGCTGTTGGTGTCACTGGGAGGAATTGGCCTCCAGGCCATTGGCTGTGGGGACGAGCTTCACCTATAGAGGGAGAGCTATTGTGCAAGAGACACCCTTATGGAGCAGGACTTGCTTCAGTGGGGCTTTGGTGCTCACTGAATCTGCTCCTTGAGTGTGCCACTTATGGATGTGTAGAGTTGTAATCTGGTATGGTCTGACACTGACCACTGGGAACACTGGCTCTGGGGTCTCCAAGGAGGTGCAAAATCCACCACTACCTCGGGCCACCCAGCAGGAGCTACAGAGAGATCTGCAGATTCCTCCTCTTTGTATTGGGTTTGGAAGTGCCCAGAAGAGGCCCAGCTGTGAAGCAAGGCAGGCTGGTGGTGCTGGTGCTGGGTCTTGAGCCTTTTATTGATAGGTTTTGGGCTCCCTGACCCAGCTGCAGCTTGTTTGACAGGTTTTAGCCTGAGAAAGGACAGGCCATTCGTATGCAAAAGCTGCTGCACACTGCTTGGGTGGGGTTGTAAATTGGGTGGGGCAGGGTCTCAGGGAATCACCAGGACGGAGCAAACAGAAATGGCTTCCAGTCAGCCTTGCAACTGGGGAGGTCCCAGCATGGGAACAATGACCACTGCGAGTGCCCCCGAGTTCTTTCCCCGATGCCAGACAGTCCAGTTTCTCCTTGTATGTGTCTGGGTCCCCCAGAACCTTGTCCTGGTGCTAGAGCTCAGAGGAAGCAGGATCTTGTAAGTTCAATTTGTGTGCTAGCCTTTTAAGAGGAACAACTGTGTCTCCAGCAGCCTCAGTGTCACTGGGCCCCAGTCTGCACTGGTTTTTACAGCGCATAGTTCTTACTGACCGTAGGGACTTCTTTTCCCAGCTCTAGGACCCTGGGTTGGGTGCTTGGTGTGGGGCTGGGACCACATGCTCCTCCCAGCGCCCTCTCCGGAGGTGATCTCCCTCCTCATTAAAAGAGCGGCTCAGGTGGATGCCAGGCCAGCCCATTCCGTGCCTCTGCCTCTCCTCCCAGTCTCAGCGTGCTTTCTTCTTTATGTCTCCGGCTGTAGGACTTCCATTCAACCAGATTTCCAGCAGTTCTGGGTGATGGTTGTTCTGTATTTTAATTGTAATTTGGTGTGGTTCTGGGAGGCAGCGAGTTCAGGCATTTGACTATGCCGCTATTGTGGTTCTCACTGATTGTTCTCTATGGTAATTTGAGCTAGAGCTTCAATGTGGCAGCGGGTGCCTGTTGCACCAATAGTGCTGGGAATGGCCTAAAATGCATAGACAGTCCTAGCAGCTTCCTGAGCACAGAGCTGGGGAGTGGAAAATGTAGAATAGATTCTTTTACTCAGGTGAGAAGCAGAGTTATAGCATTCAAGAAGGAGATACAGGAGTGCTTCTCAGTCACTGGGTACCATTTTAATGGCTCTTCTCTCAGGACCCTGCCATTGGAAGCTTGCTTGTTGATGGTGCATCAAACCTCTGGCTTGTTCCTAAAAGTTCTTTTTGTGATACTGGATCCCTGATCCACTGTCTTTCTGCTTTCAGGACTATGCACTTGAGAAGAAGATTCCTCTGATACAGCAAATCTGAGAAAGAGAAAATGTTAAACCTTAATGTCTTCCTACGTTAATTGACCAAGGTCAAAGAATTTCAGCCTGTCTTTGGAAATGCAATCATGGAGGTGAGTTCATGTTAAAATTTGGGCATTTTTGTTTTGCTGCCTTTGCATTATTTGAAGTATTTTAGACTGTCATTGGATGTTCATTGTGAAATATCTAGTGAGTAATGTTGAGGATTGAGTGGAACATTATTTGAGATGGAAAACAGAAAAGGCAATAGAAAGAAAGAAAAACAACCTTTTATAACTTGCTTTATTTGGCTCTAGAACTTCCTTTCCATGATTTAGCCTGAAGTGAGGATCTATATGTTCTGTAGTTTGATTTGTGGTTTCTAAAGAATCATTTGATTCTAGAATTACATGGTTCCTATCGATATCTTTGCTTCTGATGTCAGAATCTGGCTTTCAGAAGCAATGTTGACTTGAGTGGAAATATAGCCAGTGATTTCTAAGAAGTGCTTTTCTCCTCAGAAGTGAAGTGTCTTAGGCCAATTGGGCTGCTATAACAAGATACCATAGGCTGGATGGCTTATAAACAACAGAAATGTATTTCTTACAGTTCTTGAGGCTGGAAATCTGAGATCAGGATGGTCAGGTGAGGGCCCTCTGTCATTGTGTCTTCACATAGAGGAAAAGGCAAGGGGTCTCTGTCTGAGGTGTCTCTTTATAAGGGCATTATTCTCATCTCCATCTCATGACCTAAGCACCTCCCAAAGGTCCCGTCTCCTAATACTATCTCATTGGGTATTTGTTTCAATGGATGAATTTTGGGGAGACACAAGATTCAGTCTATAGCCAGAAATATATGTTAAAAACTGGGTGGCAGCCTGCAAATGAAAATGTGCTGTGCCCAGGAGAAAAGGTATCACAATCACACAGTGTTAGGCACATTCTTGCCCTCCATTATGCTCTGCTTGGGGCTCTCGCCCCTTCCGGTGATTGTCCTGTACTTCGGCTTCCAGTAAACTGCCTCATCTAGTTTCCAGTGGACCACCTCCACCTGGCCTCCACCTGTGCCTGGTTACCTTGACTGACCCTTACAAGACACATAAATATCCTGCTCCCCCTACTCTGCCCCACTGATGCCATTTTGGTCTCAGCCCTTCTGCTAGCAGATGTAATAATAAATTTATAATTCTTTACCTCTTTTGGCCTCGTGCAACATCCTTCAGCAACCCTAACACATAGCCAAACAAACATTGCAAATACATCTTTTTGTCCATTTCTAGAGGTGCCCTCACCATTCCTTCATTTATTAAATAAATATTTATTAAATGCATGTCATATATGTGCACGGCATTGCTCTGGACATTTGGGATACACAAGTGCACAAAACGGGGGGGCAGGGGGCAGGTGGTGGCAGGAAGCAAAATTCTCTGCCCTCTTGGAGCTTACACTTTGGCATAACAAATAAGCCAATAATCCTGTGAAAAAGGAGGCTGTGAGCACCAGGGAAAGCACACAACAGGGTGGGCAGCAGTGGCTGTGTGGGGTGGTGGTGGGGATGTGGGGGACTGGAAGGGTTGAGCAAACTGCCCAAGGTGTGTGGGCCTGGCCTGGTGGTTCCTCCTCAGGTGAATCAATGAACAACCAACTGACCAGCACAATTCATTGCCTTCTCATTTCTTTCCTTTCCTCATTTTACCTTGGATCCTTGACATTTCCCCCTTGTTTTTCTCTTTCTTGACTCCTGGGCTTCCTATTCTAACACTGAGTGGTTTTCTTCTTCACTCTTTTTCTTGTTCTGTACTCCATTTTTTAGTCTATTATTTTTTCCTATCATCCACATACACCCCTGTCTTATTCTCTTCCTCTTTCCTTTGAATTTCTCCTTCTTTTCCTCTTTTTACCTTCCTCTTTCTAACCTGTCACACTTTGCCAAAGACCTGAGTACTCAATTGTAGTGAAAGGAGCAGCTGGAGGAGTCCTTTGTGATAGGGTCCCTGGGTAAACCAAGCCTTATCACCTAGGGTAATGTGAAATACAGTCTAATTTTTGAAGTACTTAAAAAAAATCTTTATTTTTGCAAATATTACAGATGTCCCCCTTACTTGTCCCCAATGTTCACCTCCACCCAATTCCCACCTCCACCCCCCAGGTCTTCAGGCAATGCATATATGCATAAAGGTTATTCCAGGGGTGGGCAAACTTTTTGACTTGAGGGCCACAATGGGTTCTTAAACTGGACCGGAGGGCCGGAACAAAAGCATGGATGGAGTGTTTGTGTGAACTCATATAAATTCAAAGTAAACATCATTACATAAAAGGGTACGGTCTTTTTTTTTTTAGTTTTATTCATTTCAAGCGGGCCGGATCCGGCCCGCGGGCCGTAGTTTGCCCACGGCTGGGTTAACCTCTTCTTAACCATCCCCACCCTTCTTTCTGAGATTCCATGTTTCCATGCCACTGGTTCTATTTTATTCATCAGTTTATTTTGTTAGATTCCACATATAAGTGAGATCATGTGATATTTGTCTTTCTCTGATTGGCTTATTTCGCTTAGTATAATAGTCTCCAGGTGAAGACTGATAAAAATATCGTTTTTATTAGAAATTTTACTTCATCCAAAGTAAAGCAAGAAGATCATGGTAGGTATAGTTTTCAAAATTTATTCTGCAGTAAAACAGGCTTTGAATCCAGATAAGTAAGCAAATAGTACACACTTACTTTCTCTCTCTCTCTCTTTTTTTTATGGAGTACAGAATTCTTTTCCCTCCACACTAGAGGGCAGTAGAATTAAAGGAAAACATATAAAGCAACTTCGGTGAATTTTCCACAAAGCTGGGATGAGGATGGTCTATCTGTCTATCCATTTGTCTACATTGGTAGTTGGCAAACTATCACCAAGACCAAATCTGGGCCATCACCTGTTTTGTTTTTTTTTTTCTTTTTAAATTGATTTGGAGGAAAGAGAGCGAGAGAAAAATTGATTTTGTTGTTCCTCTTATTTATGCTTTCATTGGTTGATTCTTGTATATGCCCTAACCAGGTGGTGATCAAACCCTCAATTTGGCATATTGGGAAGATGCTCTAACCAACTGAGCTACCCGACCAGGGCCCCATTACCTGTTTTTGTACAGACCCAGTTAAGAAGGGTTTTAAAATTTTTAAGCAACAACATTTTAACTGGTTATACAGCTATCTAAAAAATATTTTTGATTTTTGTCTTTTGGTTTTCAAAGTGTAAAATATTTACTATCTGGCCCTTTACAGAAAATAATTTGCCAACCCAGGATCTGCCCACACACACACAAAGACACACACAATCTTGCTGAACCATTTGAAAGCAAATTGCAGACATTATAATATTTCTCCCTCAAATATTTCATTATGTATCTCCTAAAAATAAAGTAATATTCCTACTTACCCAAAGGCCATTATCACAATAAAGAAAATAAGCAATTATTTTATAATATCATAAAATAGCCATTCATATGCAAATTTGTGATTGTATTTGCCAATTTTACAAAATGAAAATGTATTAGCTTTGTAATAGTAAAATAAAACATTTAAAAATCAGATTTTTAAGTAGTCAACATGAATTTTTAACATCAATTGAATTATACAAGGGAGTTAGGAGAATTGCTCTGTGCAGATACTAGCCCTAGTCATCTCAGATTGGAATTAAATATGTTTGCAGATCAAATAGCTCATATTCTGCAAAGCATTCAGTGTGGGTGGTGATGTTATTGTTTGCTGCAGGTGTAGGCAGGACAAGGTTGGATGGTGTGTAATCTTTTCTTTGTATTTGAAAACATAATCCCTAACATCTCTAATAATTTTGAAGCTGGGTGATTGGTACATAGGAATTTGTTATACTATTTCTTCTGACATTTTTGTGTATAGTTGAAAATTTCCATAATAAAAAATTATATGTATGTATACATCACTATAGTAGTAGACTTGATTCATGACCTAATCTATTAAGGCAAAGTTGCATTTAATGTATGTCAGAACCCTGATACTTAGATGTGAAAACTGTGTGTTTATATGAACCTTTTATTTTGGAATAGGAAACATGGTAGTTATGTCAAAACATAGAAAGATTGTCTTAAAATTTGAATGGATTTTGAGAAAAGGCTACTTTGTCCTTTGGGAGCCTTGCTTTTGTAAACATTCCATTTTTTGTGGGATGTGAATCATGTGTTGGAATCACCTGATTTAGCTGTGGTATAACTAAGTCTGGAGGGTTTAGGGGAGATTCTGTTTTTAAAATTCTCCACCACCAGTCATGATTATGGTTACATGAGATTTGTGTCTTGAAAAAAGAGATCTGTGTCCAAAAGCTCTGGAATTATTTAAACCATGTACTTTGTATGCTCATCTTTGTTCTGTTGAGCCATAATGTTATGTCTGCTTTTACCACAATCATATGGATAAAGAACTGGCAGGTCAGGTCCTCTCCCATCATGCAACAGTGTAGAAACTGCTGTATAAAGTCAGGCGGAAGATTAAACAAATTCTTCCTTGCTTTATGAAGAGGTCACAGATAAATATTCCAGTGCATTTTTATTGAAAAGTGGACACAATACTGCTTTGTTATTTGATAATAAAAAATTTAATAATAAAAACTTTGGCCAAACCGGTTTGGCTCAGTGGATAGAGCATCGGCCTGCGGACTGAAAGGTCCCAGGTTCGATTCTGGTCAAGGGCATGTACCTTGGTTGCAGGCACATCCCCAGTGGGGGGTGTGCAGGAGGCAGCTGGTTGATGTTTCTCTCTCATCGATATTTCTAACTCTCTGTCCCTCTCCCTTCCTCTCTGTAAAGAACCAATAAAATATATTAAAAAAAAAAAAACTTTGGAAGAGAGTTGTAATGAGCCCTTGAAAACTCCTGTGGTTCAAAAATGTGGTACTATTAAATTTTTTTGCAAATATAAGACATGCAGATTTTTGATGTGCTCAATGAGATACAAAGAGTAAAGTTATTATGGAGTGTAAAATTCAGGGCAGTCAGATATGCTTGAATTTGCATAATAATAATCATTCATTTGGAAAGAAATTATCACAGAACATTTTCTTTCCATTGAATAAAAAATGTGTATTTATTACCTATATGGCAGTCTATTTCTGCTTGTATTACATAATCTGGCACCTCTTTATTATCCTATATAATAAAAGCCTAATATGCTAAGTGTCCGGTTGTCCAGTTGGCCATTCAGCCAATCAAAGTATAATATGCTAATGATATGTTAAGGCCGCTCAACTGCTCACTATGACGTGCACTGACCACCAGGGGGCAGGCGATCAATGCAGGAGCTGTCCCCTGGTGGTCAGTGTGCTCCCACAGGGGGAGTGCTGCTCAGCCAGAAGCCGGGCTCACAGCTGGCGAGTGCAGCGGTGGTGGTGGGAGCCTCTCCTGCCTCCACGGCAGCACTAAGGATATCTGACTGCTGGTTTAGGCCCACTCCCCGTAGGAGCCGTCAGTTGTACATTCCCCGAGGGCTCCTGGACTGCAAGAGGGCGCAGGCCAGGCTGAGGGACCTCCCCACCCAAGTGCAGAAATTTCATGCACCAGGCCTCTAGTATCAACATAAAATTCTCTTTGTATATGTTTGCCTTCATGTGGGTTCATGAAGCAGCTTTTCATTTGTTAATGTCATTTTTTCCAACCAGATGTCTTCTGTTCTTTATTCTTTCATCATACACTTCTTTACCACTGACTAAGTTGATTCTTGCTATTCACAGTAGTTACGTTTTACAAAGTCAGTGGGAACACTGCATTAGCAATACTGAAACATTGCTCCTAGGGGAAAATACAGGGTTTGGTTCCTACCAGTCTGTGGTCACAATGTTTTTGTAAATGAGTTAATACATAACCTTATTTTATGTATGTTTTCATTTAAGGACACCTTATTTAATATAATATATATTACTGATTTATTCACATCAGACTCAGGGCCAACAGCACTGTAACTCATCTGAAACTTATCAAAGGCACACACTTACTCAGTAAGGCACATCACAATCTTCATGCACTTAGGAATACTAGACAGCACTTTAGTACAATGCTTGGAAGTCATTTTATTTATTTAACTAAAAAAATTTTTTAAATTGAGGTAATGTTGGTTAATAACATTGAATAACTTTCAGGTGTACAACATTATAATCCAGTATCTGTATATGTTATGGTGTGCTCACCACCAAAAGTCTAGTTTCCACCTGTCCCTATACATTTGACCCCTGTCACCATTTTGCCCTCCAACCGACTCCTCATCTCTCTGGTAACCACAAATCTGATGTTTGTATCCATGAATTTGTTTTTGTTTTGTTTTGTTTGTTCATTCCCTTTTTTTCTCTTATATTCCACATATGAGTGAAATTATAAGGTTTTTATTCTTTTTCATCTGTTTTATTGCACTTAGCATAATACTCTCAAGATCCATCCATATTGTTGGAAATAGCAACATTTCATCTTTTTATGGATGAGTAGTATTCCGTTGTTTATATATTCCACATCTTCTTTATTCACTCATTTGTTGTTGGACACTTAGGTTGTCTTCATATCTTGGCTATTGTAAATAATTCTGCAATGAGCCTGGGGTGTACACATCTTTTTGAATTAGTACTTTTGTATTTTCAGATAAATACCCACAATAGGAATTGCTGGACCACCTGGTAGTCCTATACTTAATTTTTTTAGGAACCTCTGTACTGTTTTCCATAGTGACTGCACCAATTTACAATCCCAACAGTCGTGTTTAAGGGTTTGGGAGTCATTTCAAATAGTGAAATCACAAAAGAAGCACAACGTTGTGAAAAATAGGGCACTAAATAGACCACATAGAGGACACTTTTTTATAGTTTGAGAGCTGAAACATGAAGGCAGAGTGTTGCCTTGTTGGACCTCAGCTTGTGCGAGTCGGGTGACTCAAAGTTTTCACCCTCTGCACATGCATGCCCACAGAAGTGCCCCTAATATTGATTTTTGGGTGACAAATTTTAGCAAATTCTCAAATGTGGAACCTGTGAATAATGAGGATTGATTGTATTTGCAGTTACTTTACTGACTTCTGGGGACTCATAGATGAGTATTACTTAGTTCTTATGTTTGAATAGTCAAAATCAATGTTAGGCAATAACCACTGAAATTGAAGTATAAGCAAGATGTTATCAGAGTTTTAAAGAAAAAGTACTATGTCTCTTAGGACTCATTTTGGAATAGCGAGAGGACTATTCAACTTTGAAGTCAGGCCTGGGCACCAATTCTGGCTCTGCCTTGAAACAGCTGAATGACCATATCCAAGTCCTTTAAAAATCTGGGTCTCTGCCTACTCATTGAACAAATGAGGGTGGTAACATCTTCTTTCCAGAACTACTGTGAAGAAATCTTCTAATACTGTGCTTGGAAAACAGTAGGTATTTAGAAAGGTGCTTAAGGTAGGAGCAGGCAGGGGAAGCTTTACAGAGGAGGTGAAATTTGAGCTGAGGCCTGAGGAAAGTGACCAAGGGTACACTGCTGGTTGGGGGAAGCATCAGGCTTCAAAAGCCTTCCTAGTTTTGTACTTTTATGCCCCCATCTAGTCAATCATGGTGCTAGGAGAATAATAGTTACTCAGTTAATAAATGTTGACAGGTTGGTTAGTTGAGTGAACAGTGAAGGATCCCTTTTTAATCTTTTTGGTACATGCTTCTTTGTTAAGTCACCTATTTTTTACAACACATATTTTTGGCATGCTGATTACAAATGCCTGGAGATTTAGTCTGTAGTAATGGAACAAAGAGTTGTATACTTCCAAATTGATTTCAAGTAAGAATGTGGCTGGAAAATGAGACAGGGAAGTAAAAAAGATAAGAAAATGTGTGTGTGTGTAGATGTATGTGTGTAGATGTACGTGTGCGTTTTGGGAGTGGGTGTGGGAGAGAGAAAGATAATGGGGGGTGAGATAGAGAGGTGAGATGCAACAATATGGATAAATCTTAGCAATGTAATATTAAGTGAAATTATATGCAAAGATATAATCTGTACAAACTGGGTAGCACTATTAGTAAGGGACCAAAGATAATGTCACCAACAGTGCACCTCCGGATATGATTTACTGAGGGCACAGCACATGCTATTGCTTCTGTGATATTCTTGCCAAAAATGTATAACCTTGATGCAGTCAAAAGCAAGCATCAGGAGAACCTAAATTGTGGGCCACTAACAAAATATTACATGAATGTTAAGGTAATAGAGTGAAAAGTAAGGCTGAGGAATTATTTCAGATTAAAGAAGACTAAAGAGACACAACAATGGAATGCAATATGTGATCCTGGACCAGATTCTGGACCTGAAAAAATTGCTATAAATGATATTATTGTGACAATTGAAAAAACTTAAAAATAGACTATTGATAAGATATAAGCATATATGTATGGTATTAACATTAAATTTTCTTACTTGTGGTTATGTAAGATTTTTCTTATTCTTAGAAAACACACAGTGATGTATTAAGGAGTAAGGAGGTAAGATATATGCACCCTATTTTCAAATGATATGGATAACTCTTTATATAAAAATATAATATATAGGGAGGCTATATGAGAGTTCAACATGTGTATTATTCTTGAAACATTTCTAAAAGTTTGAATTTATTTCAAGACAAAAAGTAAAAAACCTGTAAAAATATAGGTAAAGTAAAAGCACTAGCCTTTTCATAGACTTAAAAAATAGAGTAATAATACTTTTTAGAACCACATATAGATACAATTAATTTGTATAAAAAGAAAGGAAGGATGGCCGGGATTCAGCATGGTGACCACCCTGAGTGAGGGACCCTGGGGGTGGGGTGGTGGGCTACCAAGGGTTTGCTGTAGGATATTGTTGTGACCTCCTTTTAGTTTCAGTAGTTGTCAGAGTCACTGGTGCTTAGCACATTATTAAGACAAGTAGTTAGAAAGAAACATGAACCAAGTCAGAGAGGGCCAGGCATGGAACCTACAGTGTGATCTATTTATTTTTGTCTGAGGCCAATTAAAAAGACAGGGAATGGGGAAAGAGGGAGGAAGGATGGGGGAAAGAGAGAAATCAAGAACAGGGAAAGGAAGGGCCATCAGGTCTTTTGAAGGAAAAGAAAAAATAAACCAACTGTGGAGGAAATAAAGAAATGAACGAGGAAAGACAGAGTATTTCCCAGAGAAGAAGGGGCCGGAAGAAGCTGAGAGAATGAGGAATGCTGAGGCAGAAGAAAGGCCTCCATGGCATGTCGGAGCCACAAGAGGGACACTCTGTCTCCACAGAAGAGTGTCAGCCAAAGGGCTGGCTTCCAGGAAAGGGTGATGCGGTTCAGCAACACACCAAGGTTTGTTCTAACGGAGGCTGACACTCAGCCAGCGGGGCATTTCCAAAGACTCGGAGCGTTGTGGTTGCTTCTGGCTTCTTCGATCCTCCAGGCCATTAATTAGGAGGAACCGCTAGATTAACCCGCGGCCATAATCACCTATGATGAGGGCCTGTGCCCAGATGCTTGTTGTGGGTAACTGAGGGCCCGCCTCCGGGAGGGGCCACCTTGCTTCAGCCCTTCTGGCTCCCAGTGTGGGAACAGTGCATGCTGGGAGCACGCAAGGGGCGCTGGGTACACGCACAGCGCAGATGCACGTGTCCAGGGTACCTGCCCCTCATGATTGCCCTGCAGCCTCGAGTGCTCTGCGGTGAGCGACCAGTGAATGTCTGCCATTCAGCGTTAAAATTAGCAGAACACTTCAGAAATAGGCAGTCTCAGAGGTTCAGTCCTTCCTCTGTGTTGGTCCATGGCAGTGGTTCTCAACCTTCCTAATGCCGCGACCCTTTAGTACAGTTCCTCATGTTGTGGTGACCCCCCAACCATAAAATTATTTTCGCTGCTAATTCATAACTGTAATTTTGCTACTGTTATGAATCGTAATGTAAATATCTGATATGCAGGATGTACTTTCATTGTTACAAGTTGAACATAATTAAGGCATAGTGATTAATCACAAAAACAATGTGTAATTATATATGGGTTTTCCAATGGTCTTAGGCGACCCCTGTGAAAGGGTCGTTCGACCCCCAAAGGGGTCTCGACCCACAGGTTGAGAACCGCTGGCCTATGGTTTTTGGAAGGAAAACTAACCAAAGAAAATGCCTCCGCTGGCGAGGGGAGGGGGATTCACATTTGCCAGGAGATTCAGTCTGCCCGCCTGGACCTGTGATCTGGCTCCTGCGCTGCTAGCCTTTTCCTGACTGCTTTTCACCTTGGATGCCTTCCTGTCATGCTGAGCTGATCACAGCTCTTCCAATAAATGGTGCTTTCCTCCGATACTCCTCCACTTGGAATGTCCTATTTCCCAATTCCCCTCAACCTAGGGAAGGAAAACTTTACAAAAATGTTAAATGAACACTCTCTTCTCGTGATACTTTTATAAAACCTTTCCTGATGTCCTGTGTCCCTATCCCGTCCTACATGAATGTAGGATGCGTTTCAATTACTTTAGGTCTTGTTTCAGTTTCTTAAATGATGCTTTGTAGTTTTCAGTGTGTAATTCTTATACTTATTTTGTTAAATTTACTCCTAAGTATTTTATTCTTTTGATACTATCAAAAATTAAGTTGTTTTTATTTTTGTATTGCTCATTGATAGTGTGTAGAAATACAATTAATTTTTGTATGCTGATCATCATAAAATCTCTGTCCTAACATCTGTTTCATCTGATGTTAATATAGGACTCCAACTCCCTTTATCCTTACATTAAAAATATTTATCAAATGACCAAATGAGTGAATTTGGATGAATAAAAAGTTCAGGATGGAACTTGGAAGAGAGAATCTATAATGTCAAATTTGGACCATTTGCTAGCTAATTAGTGAGGAGGAAACAGAGCCAATTAAGCCATCTGAGTAACAATTGGCTCCTGTAAGGTTATTTCAACTGCTGGTATAGATCATTGCCATTATTTTTATTAATTTTCAAGAACCAGGAAATACCACATGGTTTTCAATTATACCTAACAAAATCTTACAGCTGTACTCTCTTTTGGAAGTTCAGAGAAAATAGAGGTATAAGGACACTATATGCATTATTGCATTTCAATTATGGACGAATGGGTGGCAAAGGTTCTGCAAGTACTGAGAAGAGAGATAATAGGAAACGCATGAAAATGTTGTTTTAAAACATCTAAAATGGCTTCATTTTTATTTTCCTTTTAAAAATTCCCTTTTAGTCCTTAATTCTCCAGGGTAGTCAAGATCAGAAAATTTCAATAGTTCCAGCAAAGGTCAGCAAAAATAAAGAATAAAATTTATTTGTAAGGGCTTAAACATGTTATGTTAACTCTTCAATGTGATGTTTGCTAAAGGTTTTATAAATCTTTGGTTAAGGTTTACTTTCAGAAACTTGCACTGTTATATTTTCATTCATTGGAGAAAGGAATCTGGCTAAGAGTCTTTCTGAATTCATCCTTAACTATAGTTGCAAAGCCAGTAGAGGGAGCAGTGGATCTATGCTTTGATTTCTAGGATTGTAAATAAGTGCATAGGCTGGATACTATAGTATAGATAACCAATATTCGAGTTTATCTAGAAAGAAAGAATTCTGGGACTGTGATTTGGTTTTGACCATCATGATTTTATGTTAAGGAATTAGCAGAGTTTTATAATTGCTTTACTGCCATTGGGAAATGTTGACTAGAGTGCTGCATAAAGACTATTGTTTTGCTTCCCTGACCAAAAAAAAAAAAAAAATCACGTGAATTTTGTATCAAGTCCACAAAACACTGGCCTGAGTGAACTCATCAACTAGTTTAGACGTGGATATCCAGAACTACTTGCACAATGGGTTGGACATTTTTTGTGAATCCATGAAACCTTTAATGTGGCTGCAGAGGGGGCACTGGGATGCATTCTTCCCAGCAGCTCCCATTCCAGAGTCTCCAATGTCTGTCCTCAGCTGTCTCCACAGCTGACTTAGCAGAGGTAGGATGCCTCCTGTTCTCTCCTATCTCTCCGTTCTCTCTCCCACAGTGTGATTCTTCCTTAGCAGCAGGGCTGTGGGCTGAGCGAATGAGGCACCTCCCCACCTCCACCCCGTTCTGGAACTGTTGGTTTATGTGATGCTTTGCTCATCCTTTCTTCAGGTATTCTCCAGTTACCAGTTCAGCTAGACTTATGAGGGGCTCTTTTCTTTGTCTTCGCTTATCTTCTGGTTTGGAAACCAATGCTTTAGTGTAATATTATCAGGCCATCTTTTTTTAGCATTTCTTTGGAATACAATTCTTTTGACATTAGCTTTAGGCCTTCTTATATCTCCTGTATTTGTTTAGCAGATGTTTAAATCTCTTTTTTAAAAAATTTAATGTTTTTTTTTTTGTTTATGCCTTCTCTTTCCAGTTAAATGCTAAAGCACTAACCTTTTATGTGCATTAATACCTGTGGCTGAAAAGAATCTTTTACGCAGGAGTAGAGAGAGGTCTTTCTCATTTGGCTAAAAGTGTTTTAGAGAAAAAAGATACAGAAATTCAGTACCAATCAGCAATTCTGCCCTCCACCCTTTTGGAAAAAGAGAAAAATATCTGTGCTGTTTGGGATTCAATTTATTTGCTCCTTTCTTTCATCTGACAGATTTTGGTAAATGTCCAATTCCAATAATATGTTAATATTTTCAGGGTCAATCTGGGTTCAAAAGTAAGTGAACTGTTTTTGTTGTTTTTCTCTTTGGCTCTTTCTTACTGTCACCTTTAGGTGCGCTCTCTCTCTCTCTCTCTCTCTCTCTCTCTCTCTCTCTCTGTCTGTCTCTCAACAAGTCAGCATGTGTGCTATGCTTGTTTTAGGTCAATGTGCTTGGATGGAGAATTTCGGTCCAACCGCTCAGTTAATCACTAATCACTCTCATGTGACTTGCTTTGTGAGATAGACTAACTGTTGACCATTCTTAAAGTATAGCTATGGTGACAAAATCATTCAAGTGTCTTTGGCCACTGTATTCAGAAAAGATCTTAAATATAAGAATTTGGGAAAGACAGCTTTATTCCGT
This sequence comes from Myotis nattereri, assembly GCF_964212035.1. Taxonomy (NCBI): domain Eukaryota; kingdom Metazoa; phylum Chordata; class Mammalia; order Chiroptera; family Vespertilionidae; genus Myotis; species Myotis nattereri. Next base: position 51,278,867 of record NC_138087.1, read on the forward strand.
AAAAAGGATAAGGCACTCCCACCTGCTTTACTTTTATTTTGCAATTGATTTAGAGGTGAAGAAGGGAGCTGGACTGACTTACTGGTGTCTCTCAAATCCCCAACACCAGGATGTGATGGAAAAGGTTGAGTTTTAAAGGTCTGGGCAAGTAGAGAAGGTTTGGAGAAAGGGAGAAGGCCAGAGGGAAAGACTATTGTGATAGAGATAGAAGAACTGGAAATGACAGAACAGATTTTGTGAAGATTTCAGGTGTGGCTTATGTCAATGAGGAATGAAGACAGAAGTCTAAGGTGTTAGAGAGAGTAAGGATAGAAACAAAATTACCACATGTGAAAGAGTCAGAACTGAGAGTTTCAAAGTTTGTTGAAAAGAACTTCAAACATAATTCTACTCGAAAAGGGTAGAACTGCCTTAGTGACATTTTTATCTGGTGATTAAATAGCTACTTTTAGGTGCCCTTTTAGGTGCATCTCTTACAAACTGTGTAAACTGACTTCAGTTTTTTTAAAATTCAGTTTTGTTTTCATTGTTTTTTAGCTCATTTAGCTTTATTATGGACTTTCTTTTTGTCTCATTTTTTCCTAGTTCTTCCCACTTTCTTTAAAAAATTTAAAGAAAATTTAGTTTTTGTTTGTTTACAATTTTTTTTCTAATATGATAATTGTTTGGAAGTTATATAGTATCTTAAGTCACTACCAAAACTAATCAATATCCTTATTGTTCCCTTATAAAACAGAAAGACCTTAGAATGTTTAAACTCTGTTCATTCCCCTTTCCCCTTACGTGATTGCAGTTGTACTTTATATTTAGAATGTTTTCTGCCACAAATTAGATTATTAATATTGCTTTAGGCAGTAAATTCATTTAGATTTACTTACCTATTTACTAGTTCAGTATCTTTGCTTACCTTTTATTTTTCATATCTAATCCTTTCCATTTTAGATAACCCTCTTACCTGAAATACAGTTCTAAAATGCTTTAGTTTATCTGACAATGTCCTAATTGCACCTTATTATTATTTTTAAAAATATATTTTTATTGATTTCAGAGAGAGGAAGGGAAACGAAGAGATAAAAACATCAATGATGAGAGAGAATTACTGATTGCCTGCTCACTGCATGCCCCCTACTGGGGATTGAGCCCACAATCCCAGCATGTGCCCTGACCTGGAATTGAACTGTGACCTCCTGGTTTATAGGTCAATGCTCAACCACCGAGCCACACCAGCTGGGCTCATCTCTTCTTTATCCTCTCTAATAATTTCTTCTGCAACTATTTTAAGCTAACTTCTCCACTTAAGATTCTTTGGACTATTCAAGCACTATGAGTTAGTACCTCAAACCCTAGTGAGGGCCACCTAGTGGGTATTACCCCTTAGAGGAGATTTTTCCTTCTCTTCCTTCCTTTTAGCATCAAGGATGGAATAGGCAAGTTCACTTTCTGCCTGTCTTTTTCCTGTGGTGGAGTTTAGTTCTCGTTCACCCTCCAGGGCAGGCCTCTGGGGCCTCAGCTTTATGCAGGGACCTTCTGTCACCTTCTCCACCTTGGCAGGCCTAGGCTTTACTGCCAGTCTCTCCTTGCACCTGAGAGTAGAATTCCAGTGACTCTAGGAATGCACAGAAAACTCCAGGTAAAGGCAGATTTGGCATTTTTCTCCACCACCAGAGCTGTTGGTGTTGGTAAGTTAAGTAATACTGGTATTCACAGAGATTCTGCGTGGACTTGTTTGAATAAAATGGGCAAAAGCAATGGGAGTCCTTTTCAGGGCCATGATTATTAGAAAATTACACCTGAGGAAAGCTTCTTCCAATCATATGCTGGACCTTCTGGAGACATAGAATTCTTGGGTGTAACTCACAGTTACCTGACCCTCTCCACTGATGAGGAAACTATACATTTTTAGAAATGACCACTAGATGTGCTAGTCCAGTCATGACATACCATCATCTATACATCAAAATGGGACTCCATTAAATATCAGGTTGATTTGAAACTTTTATTTTTATTCTAGGAAAACTTTTTAAGCATATGGAAACTTATTTTTGGTATCAGGTTGACTTTTTTGGGGACTAGATGTAATTCCTGGACTTTTTTTTTCATTCTAATTGTTAGAATGGTGTTTATATTGGCTAAAATTGTGCATGTTATTTATAGCGGAAATTGTAAATGCAGTCTTATCATTCATCATTAATACTTAATACGTTCTGTAAACATTTCAGGGTATAAATTAAATATCACTTGCTGCCTGACTGTATTTCTTTTGGTAGTTTGTGCCAATTATGTTTTGACCATATTTAAAAAATTTTTGTTGTAATTTGTTCTTTTGGAATATTTTATATAGACTTTGACAGTTAATGAAAAGAGATACACACTTCATGAAGGTTTAACTATATACATTTTATATCATCTTAACATATGATTCACTGGTAACACATATGTACAAAGAAGAACTATGAATAAATGAATCTATGCTTTTTACATTAGGAGAGTAAACCAAATAATGAAAAAGTGAGTTAAATTGCTGTGTTGTTATTTACACTTCCTTACTCATGGAACCATGATGGATTTTCAGTTACATTCTCATGTACCAAGCCAATAATTTTGAAATCATTACTTTTATCATCATTATTAATTGGTCACATGCATACTTTGGCAGTAAAATCTCATTCTTTTGAGACTTTGTATATTTAACATTAGGCGATTCTTAATGTATTTTATTATTTTACTCTGTGGGTTCTCAGCTCTGTAATCATGTTCAATAAAAGTGAGAAACATATATATGTGGACAAACATATGAAGCCCACTGAACAAAGTGGAGCCTTTAAAACATTAACAAATCTCTTAAAAAATAGCTAATTTATTATCAGAGAACCACTTACACATTGGACAATATGACTGAATAAGTAATTTGAGTACTTCAGATACTAGTGTAATCTCTCATATATGAGTCATGTGTTTTCAAAATTCAGTTTGAAATAAATATATTCTGCCCACTGTAATGTAAGCTATGTGAGGACAGGGAACTTTATTTTGTTCACCATTACTTTCTAGTTTGAAATATAATAATCACCAATTTTTAAAAAATGAACAAGTTAATACTTAATTAAGAACTAATTAATAGTGAAAAATATTGTAGTAAACACACACACACACAAAACGTAGCCTTAGTTTAAGTCAGTATTTATTTAATATGTTTTGTGGCTATAGGGTTAGGTACATACAGATTTAAAGCAAGTATATATTTTTGGTATACTGTTCTTTTTATAATTAAATAATGACCCCTCTTAATTTGTAATCATGATTTTTTTTTGGTCTGAAAGTCTCTTTGTCTAATATTGTTATACTGACTTCTTCCTTCTCTCCCTCCCTCCTGCCCTCCCTTCCTTTTGCTGTTGATTCCCTGTAAAGTAGTCTTCATTTCAGTTAATATATTCTTCATTTCTGACTGGTTCTTTTTTATGGTTTCTAGTTCCATTTTTATGTTTCTGATCTCTTTGTTGAAGTTCTCACTAAGTTCATCTACTTTTCCCCTAAGTTCATTGAACATCCTTAAAACCAGTGTTTTAATGCTGCATCTAGTAGATTGCTTGTCTCCATTTTGTTCAGTTATTTTTCTGGAGTTTTGTTCTGTTCTTTCATTTGGGACATGTTTCTTTGTCTCCTCATTTTAGTAGCCTCCCTCTGTTTGTTTCTGTGTATTAGGTTGAGCTTGGTAGAGTGGTCTAGATAGTAGGTGTCCTGTAGGGTTCAGTGGCTCAGCCTCCCCATTCATCTGAGCTGGGCACTCCAGGTGCACTCCCCTGACCTCTGTGGACTGTGTATACCAGTGGTTCTCAACCTTCTGGCCCTTTAAATACAGTTCCTCATGTTGTGACCCAACCATAAAATTATTTTTATCTTTTTTTATTTTTTTATTTTATTTTATTTTTAATTAAATCTTTATTGTTCAGATTATTACATTTGTTCCTCTTCCTCCCCCACCCCCCATAGCTCCCCTCCTCCCAGTTCCCGCCCGACCCTCCGCCCTCACTCCCCACCCACTGTCCTCATCCATAGGTGCACGATTTTTGTCCAGTCTCTTCCCGCATCTCCCAGACCCCTTTCCCCCCCAAGAATAGTCAGTCCATTCCCTTTCTATGTCCCTGATTCTATTATAATCACCAGTTCATTCTGTTTATCAGATTATTTATTCACTTGATTCTTAGATTCACTTGTTGATAGATGCATATTTGTTGTTCATAATTTGTATCTTTACCTTTTTCTTCCTCTTCCTCTTCTTAAAGGATACCTTTCAGCATTTCATATAATCCTGGTTTGGTGGTGATGAACTCCTTTAGCTTTTCCTTATCTGTGAAGCTCTTTATCTGACCTTCAATTCTGAATGATAGCTTTGCTGGATAAAGTAATCTTGGTTGTAGGTTCTTGGTATTCATCACTTTGAATATTTCTTGCCACTCCCTTCTGGCCTGCAAAGTTTCTGTTGAGAAATCAGCTGACAGTCGTATGGGTATTCCCTTGTAGGTAACTGAGTTTCTTTCTCTTGCTGTTTTTAAGATTCTCTCTTTATCTTTTGCTCTTGGCATTTTAATTATGATGTGTCTTGGTGTGGTCCTCTTTGGATTCCTTTTGTTTGGGGTTCTCCGCGCTTCTTGGACCTGTAAGTCCATTTCTTTCACCAGGTGGGGGAAGTTTTCTGTCATTATTTCTTCAAATAGGTTTTCAATATCTTGGTCTCTCTCATCTTCTGGCACCCCTATAATTCAGATGTTGGTACGCTTGAAGCTGTCCCAGAGGCTCCTTACACTATCCTCGCATTTTTGGATTCTTTTTTCATTTTGCTTTTCCGGTTGGGTGTTTTTTGCTTCCTTGCATTTCAAATCATTGACTTGATTCTTGCGCTCCTCTGGTCTGCTGTCGGGAGTCTGTATAATATTCGTTATTTCAGTCCGTGTACGCTTAATTTCTAGTTGGTTCCCCAACATAACATCGAGGGTCTCATTAGTTTTCTTGTAGATCTCATTAAGTTTATCGGCGGTTTCTAAACAGTTCTTGAGAGACCTTAAAAGTGTGGTTCTGAACTCTATATCTTCCATTGACAATTTTGTCCTGTTTCTTTGTCTCCGCATTTTGTTATGCTTCCTTGGTGCACCCCCTAGTGGTCTTTGTGCGCAGTCTTATAGTTAAACCTTGATTGTTGTAGCTAATACCAGGGAGGGTTTGACCTCCAGGCCAAGTGGCTATGAGCTATTTTTATCTTTTAGTTGTATTTTTGAAGTGGTTGTGTGAGGCAGCAATTTCTGGTGTTTACCTATGCTGCCATCTTGGTTTCTCCCTATTTTCGTTGCTACTTCATAACTGTAATGTTGCTACCGTTATGAATCGTAATGTAAATATCTGATATGCAGGATGGTCTTAGGCGACCCCTGTGAAAGGGTTGTTTGACCGCCAAAGGGGTCGAGACCCACAGGTTGAGAACCGCTGGTGTATACACTCCTGTTGTACTTGAGCCTTGACTGCTATCAATGGGAGGGATTTATACCCAGGCCACTTAGCTGTAAGGACTGGCTGCAACCACCAACACTGTGGAGGATCAGCTGTATAGGTGCTGACCCCGTGGAGCAGGACTTACTTCAGTGGGGCTCTTGTGCCTACTGAGCCTGCCCTTGGAGTGTGTCACTTGTGGAGGTGGCTGGGTGGTACTTCTACATAGTCTATAGCTGTCCCAGGTGTGCTGGCTCTGGAGCCTCCAGGAGGTGCAGGCCAAGGTCAGCTGCTGCCTGTATTCTGCCTGGGGCCACCCAGCATGAGCTACAAAGTGATCTGCAGATGGCTGCAACTTATGTTGGGCTTGGAGGTGCCCAGAAGAGGCTAAGCTGCAAACCAAAGCCAGCTGCAGCTAGTGCTGGGCCTGAGGCTATTTAGGAAGAGGTATGGGCATGCAAAGCCAGATGCTGCTTGTTTGAGAGATTTTAGGGAAGTCTAAAGCATGAGCCAAGACAGGTATTCATATGGAAAAACCACTGGAAACAGCTTGGGTGGGCCCCCAAAACTGGGTGGGGTGGGGTCTCAGGGAATCACCATGGAGGGGTGAACATTGATAGCCAGATTGATGGAGACTCGGATATTGCACCCTCCTGGTGGCTCTGTGGGTGGTAAACGGAAGAATGGTCTCTGCTAGTACTTCTGTCTGGGAGAAAGCTGCTCCTCCATCTCTCACCTTGATGCCAGACAATTCAGTTCCTCCCCATATGTCTCCGGCACCCTTTGAACTGCTGCCCTAGTGCTAGAGCTCAAAGCGAATGACTATGAGTAAGTCTGTGGGCAAGCCCTTAAAGAGGAACACCTGGGACTTCAGCTTCCCTCTGTCTCACTCAGCCACAATCCCCACTGGTTTTTACAAGGAGTATGGAGACTTCACTTCCTGGCCATGGAACCTCAGGCTGGAGGGCCTGGAGTGAGGCTTGAACCCTTTGCTTCTCATGGGGGATCTCCACAGCCCATATATGCCTCTCAATTTTTATCCGCCCCACATGGGTGTAGGACCAGCCCATTCCCTGTCTTTGCTCCTCCTACCAGTTTCAGTGTGACTTCTTTATATCCTTAATTGTAGGACTTCTGTTTAGGTAGGTCTCAGATGGTTCTGAATGATGGTTGCTCATAGTTTAGTTGTAATTTTGATGTGGTTGTGGGAGGATTCAAGTACCACATTTATCTACTTCACCATCTTGACTGGAAGCCCTATCTCAATAATTTTAAATAAATTTACTTGTAGTCTCTTTCATACTGTGTATAACCCAGATTTTGGGAGTGAGAATTTTCCTATTGATTGAATTTTCTGAATCTCCCTCACAGTGTCTTGATTTCTTATTGGGTTTATAAATGATTTTCAACAATGGGGCTCCCCCACCCCCACCCCCTTTCGAGTTTCTTAAATCCGTGTTCCTCCTTTCTTTTTAAAGTATCCACAAAGAGTGGTTTCACATTTTCTTGAATGCTAAGAGTGCTTTCAGAATACATTTTATATCAACTGCATGGTTTGTTACATATTAATCATGGGAGTGTTACATATTTAAACCTTATACCCATGGTAATGGGTACTGGGAGTTTTGATTTCTCACAGGTGATTTATTTTTAACCCAAGGCCCTAGTGAGGTGGCAAGCTTACTAAGTGCTTCCACAGTCAGGTAGGAGGAGTATTTTAGTTTTTTCATGAAGGACATAGTTTTTCATGGCTCCATGCTTTACATGGGACATTCAATTACAGCTCTTTGGCCCTTTGCAGACACTCTATGTTCTGTCCTCACAGAGGCATTAGAATCTGGTCCTGAACCTCTAGTACCTGTGATTGAGGTGGAAAGTTCTGTTGGGTCAGCTCTCTATAATGGCCTTGATTTCTCTGTTTACCTGGCACATGAGGATTTTCTGTTTTTTTGTTGTTTTTTTCCAGCATGGGTATGTGTTAATTTTTTTTGTTGATTTGGCTAAGATTCACTTATTACTTCTAAATGTTTATAATGAGAAGATGAGTCCTCCATGACAACAAAATAAATTCCTGTTCTTGAATGTCCTATTGGTCTGAGAGATTTTTTTTTTGTTTATACTCATTTGGCCCTGTCCTGTTTCTTGGTTTATCTTTGAGTTTCTTTGTTGTCCTTTAATTCTTTGTTTGGCTTAAATTTTTGTTGCTTTCAGTTGAAGCTCTAACATTCTAAGTATGCTATATTTTGAAATAAGCTATATTACCTTAAACATTTAATATAAGGTTAACATATGATACATATGTAACAACTTCTCTTTTATTCAGATGCCTTTGCCTGGAATTTCCATTAATTTTATGCATTCTTAGAGTTATGAAAATCCAATGTGTTGAAAATTACCTACTTCAAGATGGAGATATTTCCCCAAGGAAGTAGGCACAAACTTTGAAATGATAAGTTTTCTTTCCTCATTCTTACTAATATTGCTAAAATTAAGGATTTTGAGGATACCAGTGTCCAAAGGCTAATGTGAGATTTTTAAAGCAAGACATTTTTTTTTAAAATGTATTTTATTGATTTCTTACAGAGAGGAAGGGAGAGAGATAGAGAGTTAGAAACATCGATCAGCTGCCTCCTGCACATCTCCCACTGGGGATATGCCCGCAACCCAGGTACATGCCCTTGACCGGAATCGAACCTGGGACCTTCCAGTCCGCAGGCCGACGCTCTATCCACTGAGCCAAACCGGTTTCAGCGCAAGACATTCTAGATCAACCATTTTTAATTCCTTTTCCCTTCTTTACTCTTTCCTTTCATACATATATCAACAACAAAAAGCAACCAAACACTCACGTTGGAGATGTTATTTTCTTGAAGGTGTTATTTTCTTGAAGGTGTTATTTTCTTGGATAAATACTTGTTATTTATTTATACAATTTTTTCAAGTACTAATTTTTAAAAGAAATGATAAATTGTGGTCAGTAAATCTTACTGTTTGTGCTAAGGATATTTTATTTATTGAATCATTAGAAAATTGACAAACCCTCTGTTTCTATTTTTATTGCCTTTTAAAAATTAATTAAAAAAACCAGGTAACCAGAGTAACTTTTACAACAGAGCATGTACTACACACCACACACACACACACACACACACACACGCACACGAGCTCTCCGTGCAGTCATGCCATGCCATCAACGTCATTTTCATTTACTTTTTTGTTTTTTCTGGCAACAGTAGAACATGCCCTGACAACACACCTTCCATTATAAATATTTTAACAGCTAGGCAGGAGAGAGTCATCCTTTAGCTACAGTCATATAATAGAATGAAGGATACACACAGCTGCAGCAACACTATTTAATTACTTAATTTGTTTTTGACAGCTCCCCTTGCAGAGGAGAGGAAAATATGAGCCACACATGGGCAGGGATTTTATGTGTGCCCAAATTTGTCAGTTGTGAATATTCACACATATTCTTGGGGAATGTCACAAAGTATGGGGCAGGAAATCAAAACCAACATCACCCCTTTCCTAGTATAGAAACAGCTCAAGATGCTTGCTGTCCCTGGAAAGTTGAAGTAAAAACTCAAGTCAGCGTCTCCTTCTCAAAGAGAAGAAAAAGTGGACTCGCAAGCACTTTCCAGCTTGAGTTGTTAGGGGGGTAGAGCCAGTTAAGAGTGTGGTCTTGCTCCTCAAATGGTAGAACTCGTTTTAATGAGTAAATGGAGCCTAGGTCAGGCCACCACATTCATCTCAAGCCACCTTTTATAACAGTTATGTGTTGGGTGGTGGGATAGCTTTCCTGTGGTTTCTGTAAGCCAACTGTGGGGGCTTCGGGTGCTCCTCTTCATGCACTTCCCCGGAAACGAGTTTTGGCTGCCGTAGGATGGAGGTTAATGGGGCCCTGGGTGTTTCCTGAATCCCCTGACATGCATCCTGAGTTGTCAGAGACAACATTTTATGGGGACAGGGCTGTGTGATTGTGATTTGGGCTCTTTGAGGGGTATGAGAACTCTCTTACCGCAACTGGAAGTTGGAGTGGTGATCCTGAACAAAAAATACAGACAATTGTGTGAGGGGATGATGGCAGCAAAGTGGGAAGCACTAGGGACAATGGGATGATTTGAGCTAGTTCAGAATTATCATCAGCAGTCAAAACTGTGCTATGATTTCACTTCTATGTGGAATCTAAAGAACAAAACAAAAAAATGAACAAAATAGAAACAGACTTATAGATACAGAGAACAGACTGATAGTTGTTGGGGGAGGGGGCGGTTTGGAGGACTGGGTGAATTAGGCGAAGGGATTAAGCAAAAACAAACAAACAAACAGTAAAAAAACCCTATAGACACAGATAGCAGTATGGTGATTACCAGGGGGGAAGGGGTTGGGGGCAGGTAGAAGAGGGTGAAGGGGGGATGAATGGCAGTGGAAGGAGAGGTGGCTTTGGGTGGTGAGCACACCATACAATATACAGATGATGTATTATAGAATTTTACACTTGAAACTTACAAATTTCTTATGAACCAATGCTATCTCAATGTGGTCTACTTTGCCTCACCTTGAAGAAAGTTCTTGGAAGGATCTGTTGCAGAAGGAGGTCATGAAGGGAAGGAATTTGACGTAGGAAAAAAGAGTAAACTTGAGGCCGGAGGCTCCAGAGAGCCCCTGGTAATGCTGGTCTGTCTTTGCTCCTGCTCCTTTTGGTCAAGTCATATAATTATGGTCAAACCTTATAGTTACATATTCACATTGTCTTGCATTTTCTACTCAATAGAAAGAAAATAGGATCTGGAAGGACGCAGAAATTCCCTTTCAGATGTCTAGAGCACTTCGGCCCCAGGTCCTAGTTATCAGGTAGCCTGTGGCTAAGATTGCTCTCCCTGCCCTGACCAACACTCCATCGCCTCAGGCTTTCAGAGCAGCCTTGGTGTCAGGATTATGCCTGAGTCAGCCTGACATTTATACACACAGGCATGTATAAACTGCAGGTGCTGAAAGTTGTGGGGCACCTTTGCCCTCTCTTATTCGAATGTCCTCTTTCCAGTTTTCAAGGTCAGTCTTCCAAATAGCACACATTTAAGCTGTGGTACTTTAGGTAGATGCCACCTTTCTCTGTAATTCTATCAAAATATTATTTGATGCTTTCACTAAGGGACACATTTATAAATATATTTATTTGAACTTTGGAGAGTGATTATACTTGATGAATCTCAGCAGTTTGGTATATTCCCATATGGATCTGTCTGAAGGCATTGGCAAGTTATAGATGAACTTTTTGAAGTCAAAGATCTATGTTTCCATATTGGTTTTCAAGTCCTCTCTTTCACATCAAACATTTGAATAAACTAGGGACAATGGGATGATTTGAGCTAGTTCAGAATTATCATCAGCAGTCAAAACTGTGCTATGATTTCACTTCTATGTGGAATCTAAAGAACAAAACAAAAAAATGAACAAAATAGAAATGACTTAGCTATTCCTTTTTACACATCATTGTTTAATGATAGATTATTCCGGACTATGTGTATAGATGCTATTTATAAAACTATTAACTGCTAGTTAAATTAGATAACTCTAACTTATCAAAAATATTCCTGGAAGATGAATCCAAGGTGGAAAGAATTAACAAAAGAAAAAAAAATACTAAAAACAAGGAAACAATTTAGGTTACTGGAAATAAATTATTGACATTTAAAACTTTGAAAGAACTTATTAGTAACCATCTATACTTCCCCCTTCATCCAATTTCCTTTTTTACTTTTATTTCCTCTTGATTTTGTTGTTATTAACAAGGGTAATTTATGATCATTATGGCTATTTAAACAATCTAAAATGTATAAAGAACAATTTCATGATACCCTTCCCCTTTAATGACCTAGAATAAATGTTTTCATTTCTTTCTTTTTTTTTTCCCATACAAAGACACACACACACACACACACACACAGAGTTTTTTTTTTAAAACTAGGATTATAATGTACAGATTATATATTATATTGGAATTGTTTTGAGGCTCATTTTACTTTGCTGAAAATATTCAGCAAATTTCCTTTCTCACTTTATACAATGTAGGTTTCTCTTTAGGATGATAAATATTGATCAAACACTTAGAAAATAAAGCTGTGCAATATTTCATATTAATTAGGTATCACAATTTATTTAGCCATTCGATAGACGTTATACAAGAAATGCATACCTGCATCTCATCTTAGAAGAAATATGAGATCAGAAATATGGATTTATTTTTTATTTATTTATTTTATTATTATTAATTAAATCTTTATTGTTCAGATTATTACATTTGTTCCTCTTTCCTCCCCCATAACTTCCCTCCACCCAGTTCCCACCCCACCCTCCTCCCTCACTCCCCACCCACTGTCCTCATCCATAGGTGCACGATTTTAGTCCAGTCTCTTCCCGCATCTCCCTCACCCCTTTCCACCCCCCAGAATAGCCAGTCCACTCCCTTTCTATGCCCCTGATTCTATTATAATCACCAGTTCATTCTGTTCATCAGATTATTCACTTGATTTTCAGATTTACTTGTTGATAGATGTGTATTTGTTGTTCATAATTTGTATCTTTACCTTTTTCTTCTTCTTCCTCTTCTTAAAGGATACCTTTCAGCATTTCATATAATACTGGTTTGGTGATGATGAACTCCTTTAGCTTTTCCTTATTTGTCAAGCTCTTTATCTGACCTTCAATTCTGAATGATAGCTTTGCTGGATAAAGTAATCTTGGTTGCAGGTTCTTGCTATTCATCTCTTTGAATATTTCTTGCCACTCCCTTCTGGCCTGCAAAGTTTCTGTTGAGAAATCAGCTGACAGTCGTATGGGTACTCCCTTGTAGGTAACTGACTTTCTTTCTCTTGCTGCTTTTAAGATTCTCTCTTTGTCTTTTGCTCTTGGCATTTTAATTATGATGTGTCTTGGTGTTGTCCTCTTTGGATTCCTTTTGTTTGGGGTTCTCTGCGCTTCCTGGACTTGTATGTCTATTTCTTTCACCAGGTGGAGGGAGTTTTCTGTCATTATTTCTTCAAATACGTTTTCAATATCTTGGTCTCTCTCATCTTCTGGCACCCCTATAATTCTGATGTTGGTACGTTTGAAGCTGTCCCAGAGGCTCCTTACACTATCTTCGTGTTTTTGGATTCTTTTTTCATTTTGCTTTTCTGGTTGGGTGTTTTTTGCTTCTTCGTATTTCAAATCGTTGACTTGATTCTTGCAATCCTCTAGTCTGCTGTTGGGAGTCTGTATAATATTCTTTATTTCAGTCAGTGTATGCTTAATTTCTAGTTGGTCCTTTATCACAACCTCGAGGGTCTCATTAGATTTCCTGTAGATCTCATTAAGTTTATTGTCAGTTTCTAGAAAATTCTTGAAAGACCTTAAAAGTGTGGTTTTGAACTCTATATCCAGTAGTTTGCTTTCCTCCATTTCTGTCATTTGTGTCCTTTTTCTTTGTCTCTGCATTTTTTATGCTTCCCTGTGTTGATAAAGTGGTTTTCTGTGCTAAGTGTCCTCTAGGGCCCAGTGGTTCAGCCTCCCCAATTACCTGAGGAGGACACTCTTGGTGCACCCCCTTGTGGTCTTTGTGTACAGTCTTGTTGTAGTTAAGCCTTGATTGTTGTAGGTATCACTGGGAGGAATTGACCTCCAGGCCAATTGGCTGTGAGAATCAGCTGTGTCTGCAGTGAGAGAACTTCTGTGCTGGAGACACCTCTCCGGGGCAAGACTTGCTTCAATGGGGCTTTGGTGCTCACTGAGTCTGCCCCCTGAGTGTGTCCTTTATGGTTCCACGGAGCTGCAAACTGGATGGTCCCACTCTGAACTCTGGGCTTCCTGGCTCCTGGATCTCTAGGGAGGTGCTAATCTAGCCTTTGCCTGAGGCTATCCAGCAAAAGCCTCCCGACAGGGCTTGGGCGGGGCGGGTCCCACGGGATCAACAGGGCGGGGCTCGCAGTTATGGCTGCTCTCAGTCCTGCCCTCAGAGGCTCTGCCTCTCAATGTCCCGGCAATCGCCTCAAGCCTCTCGGAGAGAAAGCTGCCCTCGAGTTCCCACCAATGCCAGACAGTCCCGCTTCTCCCGCATGAGTCTGGGTCCGCAGAGACTCGCCCAGAACTGGAGCTCAGAGCCTGAGACTCCCTCCCGATCGAAAACGACAACTGCGCCCTCAGCCGCCAGCCCGCTCCGCATGCACCTCTGCACCTTAGTATTTTACTTCCACACTGCGCCTCCTCTGAGTCTTGGTATGCTTTTCTCTTTCCTTCTATTTGTAGAATTTCCACTCAGCCAGCCTTCCTGTGGTTCTGGATGATGTCCGTTCCGTCTTTTAGTTGTATTTTTGAAGTGGTTGTTCGAGGCAGCAAACTCCGGTGTTTACCTATGCCGCCATCTTGGTTTCTCCGGATTTATTTTTAAGAATGAAAGTTAAGCACTAAATAATTAGGTTCTGTCTAGGCAGATTTTCAAGGCTAAGGAGAATCTGAAAAACGAGTGCATTTCAGCTTTGTTCTCAAGCTGGTGACATGGAAGGTAAGAAAGGCAAGAATCTTTCTAGGGCTAATAAACTTGACTTTTCTACACACATAGACACTTTATAGAGCTCAGTTATTTCAATGTTTCAGAATCAATGTTTAGATAATTACATGAGTCATAAAACAGTGGTTGTTGCGAAAACTAATGATGATTTTAAAAATGTAACAGCTAATGTGAGTGATTCACCAGGAAGCTTATTAAACCTTTTAAAAAGGTCCATTATACTTAATATCTATTGATGCCCATTTTGCCTTGGGGGTGTTAGATAAAAAATGCAAGTTAGATACCTTCTTACTGTAGTGGATTTTTCTTAAAAAGCATCGCTTCCCATCAATCTAACACAATGCATGTGTCTTTAGTTAGCTTTTCTTTTCCCAATACATAAACCATTACAAATAACCAGCAATCAAAGCACGAGCACGGATATCTTTGTGTACTGCTGCATTACTCCAAGTGGGGTTACTGAGTTCAGTGTAGGCACATTTTACTTTTTAATAGAGAGTGGCAGGTTACCTTCCCTAAGAGTTATGACAATTCATATTGCCTTGTCTGTTCACATTGTTATACTGCTTTAGAAGGTGACATTATGGGGCATGCTGACTTCAAGCTGCCCTCTTTCCAGCTGGCTCCATATTTTAAAGTATGATATAAATAAATACTTTAAATTATTCCCACCTGGACTTAATTTGTTCTTGAGATGAGAATTTGGAAATGGTATACAGTCCAATCACAAGTCCCCTTTATCTCCTGCCCAGACTTTCCCCCATTTTCTCCAATTTAATAGGAGCGATGGATGGGACTTGCCGTTCTAGAAGACAAATCAGATGGACACAATGGCAAGAACAGATGTTTCTCAATTTGGAACACAAGGAGCAAAATACCACATATTGCCTTTCATCCCAGCTCTTGGTTATGTAGGTTTTTTCCAGTTAAGTTTTCTGCTCCTTGCAATTTACCTGTTGATGAAGAATAAGGAGAACTACATGGTGGAGCTCTAGTGTGAGGATGGAAAAGCAAAAACAAAAACAAACAGAACAATAAAGATTTAATTAAAAACAAAACAAAACAAAAACAAACAAACGAACAAAAAAATCTCATCAAAGTAAAGGTTAGTTTGAATTCCAAGTTGTAATCTCCTAAGTGCTGTGCATACTGTGAGAATTAAATGATTGCTTATTGACTTTTTTTTTTCTGATACAATATAAAATCTTGTTTGCTCCTGCGCTTAATAAAAGACTTACTTTGGAGAGATAAAGTGATACTCAATATTACCTGTGCTGATTCTGGTGTGTCCTCTTGAGCAGTCTATTTTACTCAGTGGTGAGAAACTGGTGTTATATTAACTTTACATGGAAAAGAAAAAAAACTACCGTTTAGGGCAAAATGCAGATTTTCCATTCACTTGTTAAGTTATGTGATATTTACAAATGCTGCCCCCACCGTGCCTCCAGAATCTCCCTGGATATGAATCTACTCTGTTCTATCATTAGGGTTTCTTGGAAAAGTCCGAAAGCCTAGTGTTAGGTCACTCCTCGGCCTCTTTGGGCTTGCCCTCTTTTAGTGAGTGGCTTGGACTTGGTGGTTTTCTGTCCCTTCCTCTGACTTTGAGTATTCCTGGTCTTGGCATGGTGACCTGGTTCTCATCGCTTGTATTCTTGACCTTGCTTTCTCTTTTCCGATTCTCTTCTGCTTCTAATTTTTCTCTCTAGGTTTTTAATCCTGGTCTGACGTAGGGCTTCTGTTTAATATCTCAGCTAGAGGCCCCCGGGTCCCTTCCTCCTGACATTTGGGGAAAATGAAGCAGAGGGTAAAACCTGCACAGGACCCTTAGCTCCTTGCACCGTTTCTTCATTTCTTGCTATGGGGCCTTTATTCTTGTGCTTTTTCTTTCTCTCCAGGTTTTAGATGATCTCCCTGTAGTTATTTTAAATGGCTGTTAAACAGGTAACCTGTTTCAAAACTTTCTTCCTGTTTGCAAATGAGCTTTTCTTATAAGTGGGTTGCTGCCACTATTCTACCTTACTCTCTCCTTTAATAATAAGATTTCTTGTTTTCCCCAGATTTTTCAAAACCCGAGAACTAAATTTCCAGAAAGGCCAAACCACTGCATTTCATCTTGACTAATTTGTCATATGGGCAGGCTTCCTGCTGCAAAATCAGCATAAGTTGTTCTTTCTTTTAAAGAAAAAGAAAGCAATATGATTCTCTGGCAGATACCATTACTTTCCCAGCAATCTGATAAAATTCCATCCCTCTACTCCCAAAAGCAAATCTTGAGCTAAACTTTCAACTTTAAAAAAAAAAAATGGGGTTAAACGAATGCACTCAATCTGGGGAAACAGATCTTCCTCTAGGCAAGGCAGGCGGAGCCACATTCCTGCATTTCTCATGCCAGTGGGAAAAGTTCATGAATGTCAGGGAATGCTTCTAAAGTTATCTGTGAGGGGAAAGAAATAATTACGTCTTTGTGATTCAAACCTGGGCACCATCCAGGTTCCCCCAATTAGCTGTAGGAACAGTGCCCGCTATTGTGTCTCAAGTTTACCTTGAATTCTCCAAGAAAACTATCTTTTTTGATCACTATGAATATTAATTAGAAAGTAGGAGCCCACAAGATTCTTCTTTCCTGTCTTAAAGCAAAAGAGGCCCAAATGACCACAAGAGAGGTTAAGAGACAAGCAGTTGCTGTGAGAATTTCATTGCCAGGGGCTGAAAAGGGAACTGTGCTGTAATATATATCTATATATCTATATATACCTATATATCTATATATCTATATATCTATATATACCTATATATCTATACATCTATATCTATATCTATATTTATATGTATATATAATATTTTTATTGATTTCAGAGAGGAAGGGAGAGGGAGAGAGAAATAGAAACATCAATGATGAGAATCATTGATCGGCTGCCTCCTGCACACCCCCTACTGGGGATCGAGTCCGCAACCCAGACAATATGGCCTGACCAGGAATCAAACCCTGACCTCCTGGTTCATAGGTCGATTGATCAACCACTGAGCAACACCAGCTGGGCTTATAGTTTTATAGGAGAAAAAAAATCAGAAACTTCTGCATTGTGAGGGGTGATTGAATATAGATAATTCTTCATGCATGGGGTAATGGTGGGAAATATAAAAATGTTTTTTCTATCTTTACTTTTATAACCCTCTTGTTCAGCATTACTTGTATTTCTGAAGTCACACTGGGTTAGGGGTAAAATTAAGATGAAAATAAGTCACAAAATAGTATATCTCTGGTTCTGCCTCTACAAACTCTAGAAACTCCAGATTCTCAAATTCTTAAATAGCTTTGGAGAGGTCCGTTTGAATAACTTCACAAATGCTCAGAGTGCTACCACCTGCTGTTTCCCGCCTACCCAGGTGCCCAGGACTGTTATCTTCACATAAGACCACTGTCTTGTCTGTTTTCCCTGATGACCCTACACCTGGTATTGATGCTTTGGGTCTGTGTTGGGAGCATCAGTGTTGATGCCCTCAGCTATCCAGACAACACTGCCAATTGGGACGCCTGCCGAAAGGTTGAGGTGTCAGCAAAGTTGATGTCAAGACTGCCAGTGGTTCTTGCTCAAGGTGTTTACCTCTGCACAGAGGTTGTTCTGAGAAAGCCATTGTCTTAGTGTGTCTCCACCTGTGTTCTAAAAAGCCCCATGGAGATATTTGTGAGTGTTTCTTTCTTTTTCATAAACCTGTCTCAACTGTGAATATGGGGTATGTGTCCCTGAAGACTGGCAGGGTAACCTGAGTGACAGGCACATGTTTTATTAAAAAACTAGTGCCCTGGTGCACAGATTCGTGCACATTGAAAGGAAATTAATTAGAAGGTGGCTGGCAGGGCAGGACTGGGCAAGTTGGGCCAGACACACCCTGGAGCCAGCCTCCGTCCCTCCCTGGCCACAGCACCTGGGGTGGTGCTACGGCTTAAAGGGTGTCTGTGGACTGAGCAGGGTCCCTCTGGCAGGTGGAGTCCCTCGGCCTGGCCTGCGGGGATTGGGCTGAAACCAGCTCTTCAACATCCCCCGAGGGGTCCCAGATTGCAAGAGGCTGGTTCTCAGGTGATGCACCGGGATTGGGCTCCCTCCTCTCTGATTCCGGGGTGCATCACCCAAGAACTGCTGCTGCCAAGTCACAGTAGCTTGGCAGCTCCTGTATTGAGCGTCTGCCCTCTGGTGGTCAGTGCGCGTCATAGCTACTGGTCCGAGTGTCTGCCCCCTGATGGTCATTGCATGTCAAAGCTACTGGTTGGATGTTGCTTAGCCTTTTATATATATAGATAACTTTCCTTTTTACCTGCTTATTATCCTGAAATGGACCTCGCATCAGTTAACCTGGTAGCTCCTTGGTCCCTGATGTGCATAGCCTCCACTCTCAGATGTGCCAGGTATGCCTGAGTCTTGGGATGAGTGTAATTGCATTAACACAACTGCATGCATTTGACTTCATCCCTTTATCCCCAGAAGTGACAAGGACAGTCATGCACAGAGTTGTTTGTGGAGTGCTTGGTTCTGGAGCTAACACTCACACATTATACTCTAAGTGTTTATAGGCTGTTTTCTTCCACTAGACTGGATTCCTTTCCTTCCTTCCTTCCTTCCTTCCTTCCTTCCTTCCTTCCTTCCTTCATCTATCTATCTATCTATCTATCTATCTATCTATCTATCTATCTTTATATATTAAATTGATTGGGGTGACATTGGTCAACATAAATATATAGGTTTCAGGTGTGGGTTTCTATATTGTACTGTGTGCCCACCACCCAAAGTCAAATCTTCTCCTTAGACTGGATTTCTTAAAGGCAAGCCGGGCTCTAGTGATCTCTGACATCTACCAGGCTCCTGATACATGTTAGATGTGCCTAAATAAGTAAATGAATGAATGAACTCAGCTCTAATACCTTCAGAGTTGCTGCATATATCAGACCGTCAAACCTCAAAGGGAAGGTAGGGGAGGGTGGAGGTAAGGGGGAGAGATCAACCAAAGGACTTGTATGCATGCATGTAAGCCTAACCAATGGACACAGACACCAGGGGGGTGAGGGCATGAGTAGGGGGTGGGGGGCAATGGGGGGATAAGGACACATATGTAATACCTTAATCAATATAAGAAAAAAAAAGAATTTTTCAGAAAAAATTTGAAGGATTCTCAGTGCCAGACTATTTTCATCACCCCTCCTACCCCACACCCCTTTTCCACCCTTATTTGACTGAAAAGCGTGAATGCATTCTCTGCAGACATTTGGCCCAAGGGAGATTTTGGTAAAGCAACTAATGAGAAATGCCCTATTAAATGTCAAACTCACTATAAATTAGCATGAATCTAAGACTTCTGTTTTTATGGGAGAATTCTTATGGGTTGTTTTTTTCATGATTTTTCTCTGAAAATATTTTAACGATTACCATAAGAATATTTTTAGTAAATTATTGTATTAGTTTTTCCCCCCTAGAAGCGAATGGTTTTGTTGAATATAATTCACTAGCTCCATATCAGAACTACAATATGAGATTGTTGCATGTGATTTTTTCCCCCTTTCTAGCCTAAATTGGAACCTTATGGACATTGAACCTAGAAACATATGCCAATGTGATTTATATGTAGAAAATCTCTTTTCATATTATTAACAAAATCACTATTGTGTTCCAATCTTTGTTCTCCGGGGATGAATTTTAGTAAATCACTTCCTGCCATTCAGATACCTCAGAGCTCAAACTGCCTGAAGCTTAACAGAAAATGCAATTCAAAAATCCAAGAGGGTTAGGATGACAGGAAAAAATGTTTTCCATTTCTCCTGAAAGGGTGGGGAGGGGACAGGAAGGAAAAGAGAGAATTTTAGAATCTGGTTCTTCGATGTCTGAAAAAAGACAGTTCAGATTAATTACTAGTGCCTTAAATAAGAAACAGAAAAACATCCTCCACGGAGAGAGTCCCTTAGCCAGCCACCAACATTTGGTACTCATCCCAAGGCTCCAGATGCAAAGGGAAATTTAGACAGGTCTGAAAACACTCAGGACAAGCATATTTTAAAAAATAAAAGTTAGAAACACAGTGCATTGTGCTTATGGTCTCCCTCTTCAGCTCTCTCGGTATCTTGAGTCTATCATGTTAACAGTCCTGGAAAGTTCAAGGTTTCATGAGTGTGTGTATATACTGCCTTTTCCTCCCAGATAACATATTTCACCAATTTAGTTTACAAAGAGAATTTAGGTCTTTGCTGTCCGGCTTTACTCACCTACAAGGAGGGGTCATAAATATGCTTCCATCTTGTAGGGAACATTCTCTCACGTTGCATTTCCAAGATGTGCTGTCCAGATGTGAGAGGTTAAGCCACTTTTAGAATTTCTTCCGAGTAGGGATCTCTTCATGGAATACAGCCTATAATTCATACAATGCCAGGTTAGTAAAGGATGGACAAGATGCACCTGAGGTTTCGTTTCTTTTCCTGAATTTCTGTTACAGGAGATGTCATGGAGGAGGCTTAGAATTTGGAGGAGGTTTGATGAGGTGTCAGATGGACTCAGATCTGCTATTTCTCAATTCCTGAATGCCCAGATTTTATGTGCTTATAGCTACCTGTGAGTCTGAATTCTTGGGAGACAGCCTAAAAATGCAGGCAAGTCTGCCCTCCAGGTTATCGATACTGGTTCTGCTTGGTAACCACTGGTGTGTTGATAGGACCAGCGATTTGTGTGGGTCAAGATCTGTGAGAATATCTTTTGAATGAAACGTGCAGTGGCTTGATCCAGCTTATGAATTAGAGGATACTGGCCTTTCTTTTCTTTCTATGAAGAACCTCATTTTATATCAGAAAAAAAAAAATCCATTATGAAAAAGGGAAACACTTTATTTTTTTGTGCTATTAGAAAGTACCATTTTATAAGCAATTGTAAAGCTAAATTGCAACTGCTGTGAAATCTATTTCTACATGTCCTTTTAAAAAATTCTTTATTGTTTAAAGTACTACATATTGTATTACATATGTCTCCTTTTTCCTCCATTGACCTCTCCCTGGCCACCACCCCCCACCCAGCACATGCCCTCACCCCCCCTAGTGTCTGTGTCCATTGGTTATGCTTATATGAATGCATACAAGTCAAAAAGGGAAACACTTTAAATTAAAGAGAAAGCAGATGGTCTGGGAAACCATGTAGTTTCATGTGTTCATTGCACCCATAAACGGGGGATTGAGAGGCCCAGCCAATCAATAATACAATAGGGCCCTTTATACATATTCCTCTGCTTCTCTTTCCCTTGTCCTTATAAATTGCCTTTTAAAACATAAATAAAGGCACTTGCAGTCATTCTTAGGGTTGAATCTTCTCCTTAGTACACCTCAGTGGAGAGAGGAAAAAGAAATTGTTTAGGTTCTGAATATCCTACATAAGACATCTTAAAGGCCTTGAGCTATGTATTGCGTTTAACACATGATAGTGGGGGAAAAAAATTGGAATCGGAAGATATGGGCCCTATGTATTGAACATGCTCTACCTGAAAGGTTTTGTACCAATTTCTTAATCTTTCTGAATTTCAGCTTAATCAATAAAACAGGAATAATAATATCTTTCTCACAAGATGGTGAGGAACCAATGAGATCTACTACCTTGAACCATAGGAAACTGCCAACATTCAGCTGTTTTTTGACCTTCACAAACAACTATTTTAAGTGGGGCAAACTCCCATGAGCAATGTTCTATAAATTGTAAAGTACAATGTAAATTTTTTAGTTAAAATTAAGTGTAAAGGTTTCTTCTCATGTGTGAGGAAGAAGTGGAACTTAGTGCTGGAGAACAAAGTTATAGGAAGGTGTGTGTAGAGTTGAAAGACAAAGAATGAGAAAGATAATAAGTGAGGAAATGAATTTTTATTTTTTGGGCAACCTTTTGCTACTTTAATATGGAAAGGTGATTAGGTTGATTTATTTAATGAACTGCATATATGTGAAATATTCACACTATTTTATTCTAATTGTTCAAGCCATTGATATTAATAAACTATCTTCCTTTTCAAAGGACAAAACATTTCCTATTTGAGCCCTTAATAAAAACCCTCCAAATTAATTTGAAATTTAAATGATATTCATACATTGCATTGCAACAAGTAACTCGATGTTAGAGGTCACCTGGAATAGATGATTCATGTAATATTTATTTTAAGAAAACAATGATGAAAAACATAACACCGTCATCTTTTTTCGAGGTGATTGTCAAAGTGTGATAAGGCTTAGGAAATGAATGAGCTAACTATGGTGGGTATTATGCTTGAGATGTTTTCTTCTGATGTACTTGAGATATTACATAAAGCATATTCTGCTTGCCATCTCTTAGACTGATGTTCTGCAGCCAGAGTTAATAGCTTAGGCTTAAAGTCTTTAATAAAGGTTGTAACAATCAAAAGTGGAAGACTTAAAACAGTGCTAATTCTCTACATTAAAAGAAAAAGATCAATTAGAAAGATCTAATATTTTCCAAGGAGGAAGGAATCCTGTAATCATGTGGTTTTGTGTAAAAATTCAGTGAGGGTTTTCACATTGACATTTTCAGTCATGGGTTTTCATCTTGAGTTTGGCAGTAGATTATGCAGACTGCTAAACCATTCGCACCCGTATTTTCATGGCAGATGCTTCATTAAAGGACTAGGCTTTGGTTTTTTTCCTTTGCTCTTTTTCATTGGGTAGAGAGTTTCCATATGAAGAATGTCAATATGATGAATATTTGCATGCTTTGGAGACCCTGTAAAATGACTTAAAAACACTGAGAAGGTTCACCATTTGCTCTACACCATTTAAATTCTAAACCAGGGGAGATACTTAAAACTCAGGAATGGTTTTTTTAAGGGCAAGACCTGACCTATACAGAGATGCTCTAAGTGATCAGTCTTCCCATTGGGCAAACCCCCAGTGGAAACTAAAGCACCAGATTGGCAGCTAAGACAAGTGTGGATATGTGTTCATGCTTGTGTATGGCCCCCGTGGGGAGGTGACCTGTCTGCACAGACTTTGTCAGGAAGGAGAGAAGGAGAAGAAGGTGTGTAAATTTCTGTCTCAGCATAATGATTATTGGCACTGCTTTAATATCAAAACTGCCTCAGGATGGATGATAAATTACAAGGCCACCGAATGTTTGGAGAGTCTTACTCTCAGAAACGTAAGTCGGGTCTCAAATATACCAGAACTTCCATTTGCCTCCTGAAGAGGGTACCAGGGCTATAAGAACGTTCACTGATTCCCAGTTTGTGTGACTGTGGCTAATGTTATCCTTGTGTTTGCTCAGGTGTTTAGGATTCTGACATAGCCTGTGAACTTGTCTTCAGGGTCAGCAAAGAGGAGGGTGAGAAAGATACTGGGGAAGTTGCCAGTGTTAGGGGAAAGGAGCAGTCAAGAATGGACTAGGGATGTACCTGGTGCTGTTGCAGAGAGGCCTCCTGAGCTCTTCAACAGCGTTTGATTGATCACATGGTCATGATGATAGCATTTGAGAGATGGAAATGGTTTAAGAATCTAGTCTCTCCTTTTGCCTCAAGTAGACATATGCTGACATTTTGATGGCCTATGGAATCTTGTTCTAGTATGTTATTGTAGCATATTTCCTTCCAGGCACATTTAGTAACTGACTCACCTGTCAAGTCAAACCAACCCTGGCAGTGGATGCTTAAAAGAAATTAATGCAACAGGTTATTAAAATGGAAATCCTGGTTAAAGTGCATCCCATATTATAATATATTTATTTGTTAATATATTTTACATCTGTCCACATCAATCATCCCAAAGCGAGGATGGAGACCAGATTGCAGAATCTTTAAAGGATATGGGCAAAACCCAGTCTCATTATTTCTGTCTTTCTCACCCTCATTGAGGTTATGACAGGCAGACTCTGGAGATTAGAGGAGAGGATTTTTGGAGCCATCTGTCTATGTTCTGCAAGTCCTCTTCAACCTTGGGGGAGAGCTGTGGTGCCTCTTATCTAAAGCCCTCGGACACTGGAGAACTTAATATGCAACTCTTGCAGTTCAGTAGATAGAGTGCAATGGTGTTGGACTCAAACTTAGAAATCTATAGGATGAGTGACAGGCTGACCTGGCGCTGGGATGGTGGACCACAGGAGGGCTTCCTGCTTCCTGGGGATCAGCCTGTGCTCCAGAGTTTGTAGACACATGAGTGTTTTTCCTAGGGGCCAGGCTTTCTCATGAGAGAAAGAAAGACAGACACTAGAGGAGTGCCCCTGGAAGTCTACTTGCTGCTGGAAAAGGCTGCAGCCATCAGGTGCACCAGAGAATCATTTGCCCAGGTCAGAGGGCAAATGTATTGTAGTCCCTATAGAAGGGAAAGGTGTCTGAAGAACCCACAAAAGCATTCAAGAGAAAGTCAGCTTTAAGCGCCTGTCAAGTCCAGAGGTCACCACAGTCACACTACAGGACAGTAGCCATCAAGGAAGAATGTCCCTGCCTCCTTTCCTCTTCTCTTCTACGCCAGCCCTGGAAGGGCCGGAGACCATGACTAACAGGGAAGGGGAATGGAAGATCTAGATGGGGGAAAGAGAGAATGTGCCCACTACATCTCTTCTTCCTCCAAGGGTGGGCCTCCTCTCTGTACTGGACCAGCCTTGGGGGGCTGTGAAATATTCTTTAAAATTTAAAACAAGATGAAAGCTTTATCTGTTACGTGATGCTGAAACTGGGACTGTGCTGTGTGACTTCGAATGCACATTGTTTGTATTATGTAAAAGGGACGAGAAAAATAAAGGGGTTGACCAAGTTTTCATCTGCTGTCATGGGGAGAAATAGCCCTGTAACACATTTAAAGGAACAGTAGGAGATAAAAATAGGGTAATTACACCCTGTGATTCCTGCTAGTTCAATTTAATAGTTATACAATGTTTTCAAGTTGCAACATTTGATTTTAAATAAATATAATTAGATTGTCCTTTTCTCTGACAGTACTTAAAATATATCTGGCAATGTCATAATTTATTACTATCACCTTGAAAACTGTTTACTTTATTTTGTTGTTGGTCTTATGTAGTCTCTATGAGATCACCCAGGAATTGAAAACACATTTTCAAATTGGCACTAGGGATTATCAGTCAGTTCTTTCTGCAACGTCTTTCTTTAGTTTTGGAATTTTCCATTAGTTCTAATGATCTGCTGTTCATCAACTTTTGTTTTCTTAACTGAAATAAGCCTTTCTGTAGTTGTCAACAAATAAATCATATAATTGTTACACACTTTCCTAGTGCACAAATTATGTTTGTTAGTCCTACCATCTATATGTCATGTTTCTACTGCTTGAATGGCATTAAAAAATACATAGTATACTCACATAGAAATAAACATTGTCAGTGCACCATTCTGTAAAGTTTATTATTGACCTGACCTGATGCTGCCCAAAATTTAACTGAAATTGGTGTTTTCCCAATTCAGATATCTATCTGCAGTGACATACTTGGAGGGATCCTTCATCTGAAACAAAGAGATACTTGAGAATAATTATACACACAGTTAGGGATGGGAAGTGTATTATAAATAACAGGTGGCAAGTAATAGATGACATGGCTCTGGTACTGTCTAATCCTGCTTCAGTGTGAATTGGTGAAGGGGTTGCTCAGCGAAATGTCCTCTTGACAATCTCTTGATTGTGTTCTTTATCATCTCATTCTTCTATGACTCTTCTTTATGGTTTTTCTGGGCCAAGTTTTTGTTATTTTCAAGACCCACGTGACTCTACCTCATCCACTTGCAGCCCTGGGAAGGCTCATGCCATCACCAGTGGGGGCCTGGCCCTGCCCAGTGGTTGCCGTCCCCACGGACCAAGGAGCCTCCTTGCTGGATGCCAACCAGCAGGGAGAGACCCCAGTACTCAGGGAACTGGCTGACAAGACCCCAGGAGACTGTGGCTTCCTCAGTGGTTGCCTTGAAATGATGGGACCCTGTGGAGGCTGGAAGGTGAGATGGGGGAGCAAGCAGATGCATCGTCAACGGTAGAAGAGTTTCAGGGGCTTCTTTGGAGAGGGTTCACGAAGACCAAGCAACTAACTGCTCCTGTGGAGCCCTGACCTGCTTTGAACCATCATCTTTCCTGCCCCCGGCCCTTCCTTCACTGTTACTTTGCTGGGGCCACTTCTTTCCTTGGGAGTCTCCCTTAAAAGTGCTTTTTAAATTGCATTTATTATTTGTTCAACAAGTATTTCTTGAACAGTTCCTATGTGCCCAGATGCTGCAGTTCCTTGTGGGCTGCACTAAGAAGTTTGATTGAAGAGTGTTTTGTTTTTTAAATTAAAAAATAGGAAGTGATATAACTTAGTAATAAAACTTTAAAAAGGCCTCCGCTGTCCGCTGCCTGGAGAATGGACTGCAGGTGGCAGGAGTGGATCAGGCAGAGCACCTATGAGGCCACTGCCCCATCCTTGGGGGTCTGAACAAAGGGTGGTGTCAGTCAGGAAGGGAAGGAGTGGATGAATTTACCAGATAATTTGGAGATAGAAAATAAGAAGAGGAGTGAGGAAGGGAGTTAATAATGATTCCTAAGCTTAGGACATGAGCTGAGGAAGATGGCAGGGGAAGGGGTCCTGGGAGGATGACCAGGTTTGTGGGGTAAATAGGAAACTTCTAAACCTTTCGTGGACTAATTCACCTCTTTAAAAAATTCCTGTTTCAGCTAAACAACTCTACTTAGTGAGATAAACTTGTTTTTCTATGTCCATCTTGGTTCATAGTTGATTATTGTAGAAAGACACTCATTTGAAAATCTCTCTCTCTTGTGATTCTGCCAGCTTTCTTCCTTACCTATTAAGGACTTGTGCTTCCAATAGTATATCTTTGACACACTCAAATTAAATAATGTATTTTGTTTAACTTTTTGCACTTGTGAACTAAACTATCTTTTATCATCACCAATAAATAGTATGTCTTCTAGATCTCACACTTTTATTTTTCATTACATAGTCCCCATCATAGTTCTAAGTACATTTTATGCTTTCAATTACCATTTTCTTCACTTAATAGAAAAGAAGTGCAGAAAAAGAGACAAAGATGTTTAATATAAGCAATTTGATGGAGATATTTTCAGGGGGAACTAAAAGAATAATTCAGGGGAAAAATTGCTCCAAAAACCACACAATCTCTCTTTCTTTTTTTTTTTTAAATATATTTTATTGATTTTTTCACAGAGAGGAAGGGACAGGGATAGAGAGTTAGAAACATCGATGAGAGAGAGAAACATCGATCAGCTGCCTCCTGCACACCCCACACTGGGGATGTGCCCGCAACCAAGGTACATGCCCTTGACCGGAATCGAACTTGGGACCTTTCAGTCCGCAGGCCGACACTCTATCCACAGAGCCAAACCGGCTACGGCTATTTCTTTAAATATTAGTTGTCAAGGAAAGTTTAACAAATTATTGGTTAATACTTGCAGACAAATACGGAATTAAATTGAAATGCTTTCCCCAGAATTATCCCAGCTGTTCCCAACAGGACCTCGGAGTCTCACTTTCATTGAGGATCTGGATGGAACAATAGTCATTTTATGACAAATGTTCCCCCATGCCAAGATTTTTGTGGCTGGAAAAGTCGAGAGAAACTGAGACAAGTTTTTTTTTTTATTGTACTAGCTCAGTAAATTTCAGTGCTTGTTCAGTAATGACACTGGGAGATAATAACAGAATAATCTTAGAATTTCCTCTGAACTGTACTGGATTTTCCAAAATCTACATTTGTTTTCCCCCTTTCTGTGGCTACCCTTTGTGTTCTTGATGAGTACCCATTTTTAGAATCAAAAAACAAGTCAGAACTTTGCTGAGGTTGGGACCTTGCTGAGGAGGCTCAGATCTAAGAATGAAGATTAGCACTGTGTTTGGAAAGTTCAGCATTTCCCGATCCCCAGGTCGTTCCTGTTTCAAGATGGAAAAGCAGAATGGCAATCACTTTTGTTAGGTAAAATATTAATGTTTCCCTTTGATTGACATAAGCTTAGTGTTGGAACATGGAGCTAAGATCTTCCGTTTTTAGGGTGAAATTTACTCTGTGACCAGTTGTTTTATATCTTGAATTTGGGATTGGAAGTGTTAAAATAAGCACAGTAATTCCCTTCTTTCCTGTGGAGGGGGTGGAGGGCTTAATTAATTTGTAATTTGTAATATGCTTTGAAGAATAAAAGGACTTCATAGGAATAATAAACATTGTTATAACTACAACTTCTGTGTTTGTAAGCAAACTGTCAACACAATTGAGGCTGTTTATACATCAAAAATAAAGTGAAGACTTGGCCATGTTCCAGCTGATTTAATAAATGTACATAGCTGAAAGACATTCTTTATTACATAAAGTGGGCTTTTTTTTTTTTTTCCTGGAGGAGGAGGTATTCTTGAATAAACCAGTTTCTTGTTCTTGGTATTTAGATGAACTGAATGACTGTTAAATCTTCAGTTTTATTTTGTAGATCAACTTCTACAAGGGTAGCAAATGGTTTTTGTTTTTTGTTTTTTTAAATAAAATAGGCACTTCTACTGACAATGTTAAGTGTTGGCAAGGATTAGGGTAGCCAGACAAAACATAGGAGCCTCAGATAAATGTGAATTCCAGATAAATAAGGAATAATGTTTTAGTGTACACATGTCCCATGCAACGTATAGTGGATAAAGGAATTATAGTGTATTCCTACAATTGACTACCATTCAGCAATGAGAATTAAAAAACTGCAGATACATGCAACCACAGGGATGAACTTCAGAGACATAATATTGAAGGAAGGCAATAGTCTCAAATACTAGATACTATATAATTTCATTTTTATGAAGTTAAAAAGCGATAAAACTAAACTATGGGGTTAAGTCAGCCTAGTGGTTACTCTTGGAAGGTTGTGACTGGGAGGGTCAGGGTGGGGTCTTGGGGGTGCTGGTCTTTCTCTGTTTCTTCATCTGTGCGTCAGTTATATGGGTGTCTTCCTTTTATGAAAATTCATTGAGGCGTCCTATTTATGGTCTGTGCACTTTTCCTTATACATGATATATTTAAATACAATTTACAAGAAAAGAGAAAAATAGCATGCTTTAACACACTTTAACAAGTATCTTAAATTTAGAAAGTTTCAAAAGAGAAATTAAAGAAAGTAAAAAACTTGACCAATATTCATATAGTATACATTTATTACTATAGAATTTTAATCTATAAAATTAAGATATCCATTTAAGCTTAAGGTGATAGTTAATATCGTATTGTTGGTTCCTAACCAAATACTTTGAACATGAAATTTGGCTGTAATTATTTGTTCATATACTGAGTAATATTTTACTTCTCAGTGGGGACTACATAAAACAGTGATTAGCAGCCCTAGCCAGGTGGCTCAATTGGTTGGAGCATCATCCTGAACACCAAAAGGTTGCTGGTTTGATTTGATTCTGGGCCAGGGCACATACCTAGGTTACAGAATCCATCAGTGTTTCTCTCTCTCTCTCTCTCTCTCTCTCTCTCTCTCTCTCTCTCTCTCTCTTTCTCTCAAATAAGTAAACATATCCTTGGGTGAGGATTTAACAAAACAAAACAAAACAAACTCAAAACATGATGATCAGATTTGCTCACAAATATTAAGTGAATTATATTTTTAAAAATTACTTGGGTAAGAATAAAATAAATGAATTATCTGATCCATTCAAAGAAAATAACTATTTTTAAAGGGACAGAATATCAATATTTATTTTAAACTGAAAATCTACTAAATAGCGGTTCCAGTGGATGAGAAGGTAAAGCTGTGTACACTGCGGTGGAGTACCAATGTCACCATGAACAATTGAGCACCAAACTATCTCAGCACATGAATAATGACAAGTGTGTGGGGGCTGTCCGGCATCTTTGAAGATAAACAAAGACTGTTCATTTTTAAAATTAACTTCATCACTAAAAATACAAAAAAATCTACCAAATAAAATTTCATAAAATAAATATATGTAAATACATAAGTCAATATTAAAAGACTTAATGCTTTTGTTTATTGCAAACATATCTTACCTAATAATAGACAAACATGTACATTGACTGTACCTTTGCTATGCTAACCAGCCAATCAGGAGAGTATGCAAATTAACCCAACAAAGATGGCTATTAATTTGCTTATGTAGGCTCCAAGTGGCGGAGCGAAGACTGAAGGCGAGCCGGAGCAGCGAAGACGGAAGACTGAAGGCAGCTCCAGCCGGAGCAGCGAAGACGGAAGACTGAAGGCAGGTCCGGCTGGAGAGAAGGCCTGGGTCCTGGGTGCCGGAGGAAAACCGGTGCTGGCAGCCAGGAGAAGGGAAGGCCTATTGCACGAATCTCTTTGTGCAACAGGCCTCTAGTATAAGATGAATATAGGAAGAAATGAAGACTGTTTTATCCCAGTAATGATGGATTAATTGATTATAATGCATATGCAAGGTGTGATGATACAGTAAAGTGGTTGGCTTTAAAAAATAAACACTCTAGATATGGCCAGTGTGGCTCAGTTGGTTGGGCATCATCCTGTGAGATTCCATTCCCCGTCAGGGCACATGCCTGAGTTGTGGACTTGATCCCTGGTCCATGTTTTGCTCTCATATCAATCTCTCTCTCTCTCTCTCTCCTTCTCTCTTCCTATATTTCTAAAAATCAATGAAAATTCCTTAGAACTCATACATTAAAGTGCATGTTCACGTTGGAAGAAAACACTTGTTTGTGTGTCTAGTCCGGCTGGCTCTTGAGACGTTTGCAATGACTTGTGGTTACTGACTTGTCCACCTCTCGTTGGTACATGATGGAGTCCACCACATCATTGTTTAGCTCTCAGGCCCTTTCAGGTCTCTGATTTCATGATTCTTATTTCCCTGACGCACCTTTATCTGAACGTGAGAGTAATAGTCACCATTTCCAAATGGGAAATATTTATAAAAGATCAACGTCCCATGATGATCCAGATCAGATGGCTGCAGTTTTTGGGAAGGAGGCAGGTAGAGTGGAGTAATCAGATACATACATGCCTAGGCTTTGAAAATGGACAGACCTGTCTGTGAGTCTTGGCTAAGACACTAACTCGTTACTTTGGCAGTTTACCTAACCTCTTTAAGCCTCATTTTCTTCACATGGGTACAATAATCTCTTGTGCTTCACAGGCATTGTTGTGTATAATAAAGACACTTCTAGGAGTCAAATGTAGTGCCTCTTATGAGGAAGGCACTCAACACAGCAAGCAGTGAATTTAGAAAACCAGCGAAATGATAGGTTGCTTAGGTTTGAAATCCTTGAACCTTCCTCTGATTGGCAGTTTTGGCTATAGATGTTATTATGCCCTGGGTCAAGTGGAGGGTCTGTTTTACAAACTGGGTTAGAAAAAATAGAGCATAAATTGGCTGGTGCCAAGCTCTAAACACATTTACTCAGTGTGGAAAGCCAACGTCTTGCCTTTGTTCACTTACACGTGACCAGTTGGAGTTAGGACTGAAGGCATTGCCTTTTGGTGTGGAATTCCATGAAATAAGGATCAGACTGAAGTGGCACCTTACCTGTCATGGGCAGGTCTGTCTATGGTCTTTCAAATATGTCTCATTTCTGATCATCTCACAATCTACCTCTGGGATGGATGTGTATGGAGGGCGGTGAGAATATGTATATGTCGATATTAAGCAGTATGAGGACAGGACGTTCAAAGATGGGCTGACTTGTTTTGATGGGGGTAGCAGAACTGCAGCAGTGCATGAAGCAGGAGTGGGGCTCTATGGAGGAGGTCTCACCCTCCCCTGCATCCAGGACACTGACTGTGCTATGAGGTCCAGGCTTCTCAGAAATGAAACAGGAATCTACTGTTTAAAATCAGTGATTCCTCAGTGATCATAGAGGGGGAATTCCCTTTATTTATTAAAATTTTTTTATTGATTTCAGAGAGGAAAGGAGAGGGAGAGGAGATAGAAACATCGATGAGAGAGAGAGAGTGATTGATTGGCTGCCTCCTGCACGCCCCTTATTGGGGATCAAGCCCACAATTGGGGCATGTGCCCTGACAGGGAATGGAACCACTACTGAGCCACACCAGTTGGGCCGAGGACTCCTTTTAAACGTCAGACCATTTAATGAACCTCACGTGCTTGTGGCTTGTACTTTCAATGTTTGTTACTTGAGAAGATACAAAATGGCACAAAGATACAGTAAATTCAGTGACATTTTTATGAATGTATATTTTATCTGTAATGTGTATTAAAAAATTGAGCATGGCATAGTATCTATTTTGTCTACAGATGGCACTCTGTGCACCTGTGGCTTCTGAGGGGCCTTGCATCACCTCTCAGTCCCCCTTTGGGGGCCTCCCTTGTGGGGAGCATAGCCCTAAACTCTCTCTGGGAAGCAACAACTTTTGATAGGTCCTTATTTAGGCCTGGGAATAACTGAAGTAAATAACAACAGAGAAAGTGAGTCATGTGGCTCCTAAAAGTGGTTCTCTGACAAGTCCAGGGATCCAGACACTCCCTAGGGTCTTTATGGCTGTCCTTAGGGGACAGTAGTTGGCTCACCTCCATCTCTAGGACATGTTTGGATGAGATCAAAAGAGGGAATTAAATTTCTGTCACTCAGGAAAGCAAGAGAGCCTCTGAGTCACAACTCTGACAACCGACATTTCCAAATCAAGGATTAACTTCCTCTTCTAGAAAAGGTGAATTAAATTAGAGGGATTTTTTCTCCCCAAACAACCATTGGGAGTGTTTTTGATTTGCATTAGTGTGACCAAAGGGCACATTTTTGTTGTGTTTTTTTTTCCTAAAGTAACAATTGCCTGGAAGATGAATTCAATCTTCCTTTGAGAAGACAGAAAACTGCTTTGAAATCTAATATATATATATTTTTCACACCAGCCAATGCCCTCTCTATCTTTCCACTATAAGCTTCAGGCACTCATTGCCTAAACATAAGGACCATGTCACACATTTCTGTTCACTTCAGAGACAAGCACACTGCCTCCCAACTACAGGCATGTATCAGTCAGGATTGGCTTTGTCATGCTGCAGTAACAAACATCTCCAAAAGTGTTGGTGGCCCAACCCATAACAGTTTGTTTCTCACCTACATTACATATTCTGCTCATTGCATGTTTAGTGCAGATAGGCCATGTTTGGTACTCATGGCTTTCTCCCAGGGACCCAGGATGACAAAGCAACCACTGTATTGAATTACAGGCCACTGTGCCACAGGGACTAGCCATCTTGGGGTATTGCATCAACAATTCAGTGATCTATCCTGGAAGTAACATAGCACATGCCATTTCTGCTCTCTACTCATTGACCCAAACTAGTCACATGCCTCACCCAACCACCTGGGAGCAAGAAGTACAATTCTTTCCTAAGCCTGGGAAGACTGGCCGCTTTGGTGAGTAGCATAACATTCTGATTAAATATTTGGTGACTAATTTCCCTTTCTTTCTCAGAAAGAGCTTATGGGTCTTTTTTTTACTTCCAGTTGGATTAAAATTTTTTTTCTCTTTTTGAGGAATTAGAAAAAAAATAGGACCTAGCACATAGTATTAAGAATATATTTCATTTTTTCAATTGACTTTTGACTTTATTTTTCTTGCATTACTGTTTCCACTTCTTAGATGTTTGACCTGTTATGTCCCCTTCTATCTTTGACAATACTCTGAAAACCTGACACTGGAATTTATGGGGCTCCTGGCCAACACTGGGAAAAAGCATTCAGCTTGGCTCCCTTTCTGGGTCCTGTCTTGTGCAACATTTTCCCCCCTCCCAATATTTATACATTACTGTTACCACATTCCTGAGCGTTCCTGAGAGAGCCTCCCTCCCTCCTCTCCTGAACTTTCAATCCCAGAATCTCTTAGGCTATGGAAAGGGAATTGTGTTGTGAAAATGCACAACTCTAGTTAGAATCCATTATCTTTTCCAGTTAAAAAAAAAAAAGTAAGTTTCATGAAAGAAGAAACTGTGTTGCAAGATGGTTCTAGCTGCTTCCTACATTTTGTCTGTTCAAATTTAATGTCCATGTATAATTTTAGTCACCACTGTGGTGGATCAGGCCAGAGTTGCAGTAATGTGAATTATCTACTCAGGTATTAGAAATAGTAGCTGCTAAGAAGAACTGCAAAAAACTAGCCTTTCCAAGTGAAAAATTTATGTATTTTTTAAAAACAGAGACATTCCTTATAATCAAACCCTTAAATTTTTTGGTGTATATTTAACAGACATAAACTTTCCCACGATGAGATAGTTCACTCTGAGGTAAAACAGATAGATGTGTTTATCCAAACATGGGTATAGTCTTACTTCTCAGCCCTTCCCTCAGAGCCATCTACAGAGATATATACAGCTATAGAAATGTCTTGGCAACAGGAAAATGTAATGAAAAAGTACACCAGACCTTGCCTTGCGTTTATGTGATATATTGTAGGGCAGGCAATTTTAAACACTTCTGTTAGGTCAGGCTAATTTTCTAGTCTAAGATCAGAATGCAAACATGGCTAAGCCAATGTATGTGGATTTCTATATAAAACATATGTGAATAACATTATTTATTGGAGAGATTATGGGCAGGCCCTTTCTTGTAAATATAATTATCTGGGATTATGGTTCAATTCCTGGCACTGTCGGTGAGGCTTAGGAGCTTTCCAGGGAATGGAAGTTTTTGCTCTCTCTATGTCATAGCTGCCTTTGACGGAGAAGCAAGCAGGGTTTGTTTTTTCCCCCCTTCCAGGTCCGAGGTTCTCCTGTAGCAGGATCAGCACTGAGGCTAGAGAAGAAGAAGCGATCAAAAGTCAGGAAGCTATTTCAACGGTGACCAAAAAAATCGCACCGAACAGGCCTTTTACAAATAAGTTCGTTTCTGTCCCACAAGGTGGCGGTAAATACATTCCTAAGCAGCCATCTGCCCGTGGAAAGAACGAAGGCACTAAACGGCAAAGTGTTATTTAATGTGTGGCTGCAGGAATCAATGCGACTGAAAGCAGAGTAAACACATTTGAAGCCTGGGTGAGTGCTGGGAGGCACTCCCTCTGCAAGCTGCTTCTTTAACTCTCAGGAGGGAAATGCAAGCAAAAGAACAGCAGTGCAGCGTGACCTCATTCCATGAGGTTCTGCTGTCCCCCAGCAATGGATGGCTCTCTAGCTGGAGTCCACAGGACTTGCTTTCTCTTTACTACAGGCCTGAGGTTTTTGTGAAGTTAGAGAATAAGCAAGCCATCTATTGCCTTTCGAGGCTAAAATTACAGTCTGAACCATGAATTGGAGGGAAAGAAATTCAGAAGCACTGCACTTAGAGCAAGTGGTCATAGAATGACCTAATTAAGGACACGAGCAGTTATTTGTTTAGATTTTTACCCAGGAAGATACAGCCATCTGTAATTCAGAAGTGCATATTAAGTCAGTTAAATTAGAACTTTTTAAAATGTCAATATTTTTGTCTTGATAAGGAGAATTGGAGTGATGACGTCATCGCCATGTTTTCTGATTCCATCAGTGCTGGAATAAGAGGAACATGCAAGATTTAGGTTAGATACAGGAAGTTTCTAAACATGGGAATTGAAGTCTCTTTTCTGAAGGACTATCCAAGTTGTCTATATTTATATGAATTATTCAAGACCGCCCTAATTCTGTATCCGGATTCACATCTCTCCCCTGAAGGGGAGGATCAGGCACTTGGACGCCCGCTTTGGGCCACTCAGCACAAGTATCAACAAATATTGATTGAGCAACCGCTATTCAGTTCAGGCCCTGAAACTCAAGGCTGAGAAAGGCACATTGTCTGCCCTCAAGGAAAGAAAGTCCTTTCTTCTCCATCTCTTTGCAAAAATTGTAGCCTTGTTTATGACCTTTGTTTCCACATAAAACTTGAGAGCACAGTTGATGAAGAATTGATCTGAAGCTTTTGTTGGGTTCTTTTTTTTTTTTTTTTTTTTTTTTTTTTTTTTTAATTTTTTTATTGCTTAAGGTATTACAAAGGGTATTACATATGTGTCCATTTTATCCCCCCGCCCTAGACAGTCCCCCAGCCTCCCCTATCCCCCAGTGTCTTATGTCCATTGGTTATGCTTATACGCATGCATACAAGTCCTTTAGTTGATCTCTTACCCCCCTCCCTCCTGCCCCCCAACCCTCCCCGGCCTTCCCACTGCAGTTTGACAATCTGTTTGAGGCAGCTCTGCCTCTGAATCTATTATTGTTCAAAAGTTTATAATGGTCTCTATTAACCATGAATGAGTGAGATCATGTGGTATTTTTCCTTCATTGCCTGGCTTATTTCACTTAGCATAATGCTCTCCAGTTCCATCCATGACGTTGCAAATGGTAAGAGTTCCTTCCTTTTTAGAGCAGCATAGTATTCCATCGTGTAGATGTACCACAGTTTTCTAATCCATTCATCTACTGATGGGCACTTAGGCTGTTTCCAGATCTTAGCTATGGTGAATTGTGCTGCTATGAACATAGGGGTGCATATATCCTTTCTGATTGGTGTTTCTGGTTTCTTGGGATATATTCCTAGAAGTGGGATCACAGGGTCAAATGGGAGTTCCATTTTCAGTTTTTTAAGGAAACTCCATACTGTCTTCCATAGTGGCTGCACCAGTCTGCATTCCCACCAGCAGTGCACAAGTGTTCCTTTTTCTCCACATCCTCTCCAGCACTTGTCGTTTGTTGATTTGTTGATGATAGCCAGTCTGACAGGTGTGAGATGGTACCTCATTGTTGTTTTGATTTGCATCTCTCGGATGATTAGTGACTTTGAGCATGTTTTCATATGTCTCTTGGCTTTCTGAATGTCCTCTTTTGAAAGGTGTCTATTTAGGTCCTTTGCCCATTTTTTGATTGGATTGTTTATCTTCCTTTTGTTAAGTTGTATGAGTTCCCTATAGATTTTGGAGATTAGGCCCTTATCAGATATGACATTGGCAATTATGTTTTCCCACACAGTGGGTTTTCTCGTTGTTTTGTTGATGGTTTCTTTTGCTGTGCAGAAGCTTTTTATTTTGATGTAGTCCCATTTGTTCATTTTCTCTTTAGTTTCAAGTGCCCTAGGAGCTGTATCAGTGAAGAAATTGCTTCGGCATATGTCTGAGATTTTGTTGCCTTTGGATTCTTCTAGAATTTTTATGGTTTCCTGTCGTACATTTAAGTCCTTTATCCATTTTGAGTTTATTTTTGTGTATGGTGTAAGTTGGTGGTCTAGTTTCATTTTCTTGCATATATCTGTCCAATTTTCCCAACACCATTTATTGAAGAGACTATCTTGGCTCCATTGTATGTTCTTGCCTCCTTTGTCAAATATTAATTGAGCATATTGGTTCGGGCCGATTTCTGGGCTCTCTATTCTATTCCATTGATCTATATGCCTATTCTTGTGCCAGTACCAGGCAGTTTTGAGAACAGTGGCTTTGTAATACAACTTGATATCTGGTATTGAGATCCCACCTACTTTGTTCTTTTTCAGGATTGCTGCAGCTATTCGGGGTCTTTTTTTATTCCAGATGAATTTTTGGAGAGTTCGTTCTAGATCTCTGAAGTATGCCGTTGGTATTTTAATGGGAAGTGCATTGAATTTATAGATTGCTTTGGGTAGTATGGACATTTTAATGATGTTGATTCTACCAATCCATGAACACGGTATGTTCTTCCATCTGTTTATGTCTTCCTCTATATCTTTTTTCAACGTCCTGTAGTTTTCTGAGTAGAGGTCTTTTACCTCTTTAGTTAAGATTATTCCTAGGTAGCTTAGTTTTTTTGGTGCGATGGTAAACGGGATTGTTTTTATAATCTCTCTTTCTGAAAGTTCACTATTGGTGTATAGAAATGCCTCAGATTTCTTGGGGTTAATTTTGTATCCTGCTACATTGCCAAATTCATGTATTAAGTCTAGTAGCTTTTTGATGGAGTCTCTAGGGTTTTGTATGTATAATATCATGTCGTCTGCAAATAAGGACAGTTTTACTTCCTCTTTTCCAATTTGGATGCCTTTTATTTCTTCTTCTTGCCGAATTGCAATGGCTAACACTTCCAGTACTATGTTGAACAGGAGTGGTGAGAGGGGGCATCCCTGTCTTGTTCCTGTTCTTAGGGGAAATGGTGTAAGTTTTTGTCCACTGAGAATGATGTTGGCTGTGGGCCTGTCATATATGGCTTTTATTATGTTGAGGTATGATCCTCCTACTCCCACCTTGCTGA
The DNA here is from genome assembly GCF_964212035.1 of Myotis nattereri. Lineage (NCBI taxonomy): Eukaryota > Metazoa > Chordata > Mammalia > Chiroptera > Vespertilionidae > Myotis > Myotis nattereri. The sequence goes on from NC_138087.1 coordinate 51,317,063, forward strand.
GAGTTTTTATCAAAAATGGGTGTTGAATTTTGTCAAATGCTTTTTCTGCATCAATTGATAAGACCATGTGGTTTTTTTCTTTCAATTTGTTTATGTGATGTATCACGTTTATTGATTTGCGGATATTGTACCATCCTTGCATCCCTGGGATAAATCCTACTTGGTCATGGTGTATGATCTTTCTGATGTACTGCTGGATCCGATTTGCTAAGATTTTGTTGAGGATTTTGGCATCTATGTTCATGAGGGATATTGGCCTGTAATTCTCTTTCATTGTGTTGTCTTTACCTGGTTTTGGTATTAGGGTGATGCTGGCTTCATAGAATGAGCTTGGAAGTGTTCCTTCCTCTTGAATTTTTTGTAGTAGTCTGAGGAGGATAGGTTTTAGTTCTTCCTTGAATGTTTGGTAAAACTCCCCTGTGAAGCCGTCTGGTCCTGGGCTTTTGTTTGCTGGAAGCTTTTTGATGACTGCTTCAATTTCTTCCATAGTTATTGGCCTGTTGAGATTTTTAGATTCTTCCTGATTGAGTTTTGGAATGTTGTATTTTTCTAGGAATTTGTCCATTTCCTCCAGGTTGTCTAGTTTGCTGGAGTAGAGCTGTCCATAGTATTTTTTAACAATCATTTGTATTTCTGTGGGGTCTGTTGTTATTTCACCTCTTTCATTTCTGATTTTGTTTATTTGGGTCCTCTCTCTTTGCTTCTTGGTGAGTCTGGCTAGAGGTTTGTCAATCTTGTTTATCCTTTCGAAGAACCAGCTCTTGGTTTCATTGATTTTCTGTATTATTTTTTTGGTCTCTATGTTATTTATTTCTGCTCTAATCTTTATTATCTCCTTCCTTCTGCTCACTCTGGGGTTTTCTTGTTGCTCTCTTTCTAATTCTTTGAGTTGTAGAGTTAGCTGATTTACTACCATTTTTTCTTGTTTTTTGAGATAGGCCTGTAGAGCTATAAACTTCCCTCTCAGGACTGCTTTCATTGTGTCCCATAGGTTTTGGATTGTTGTGTTTTCATTGTCATTAGTTTCCAGGATGTTTTGAATTTCTTCTTTGATTTCATTGGTAACCCAATCAATATTTAATAGCATGCTATTCAGCTTCCAGGTGTTTGAGTATTTTGGGTTGTTTTTATTGCAGTTTATTTCTAATATTATGCCATCGTGGTCTGCGAAGACGCTTTTTATGATTTCAATCTTCTTGAATTTGGGGATACTTTGCTTGTGACCCAATATATGGTCTATTTTTGAATATGTGTCATGAGCACTTGAGTAGAATGTATATTCCGTGGCACTGGGGTGAAGTGTTCTGAAGATGTCTATTAAGTCCATCTGATCTAGTGAGTCATTTAGTATTGCTGTATCTTTGCTGATTGTTTGTCTAGAGGACTTATCCAGTGATGACAGTGGTGTATTAAAGTCCCCTACTATGATTGTATTGTTGTCGATCTCTCCTTTGATATCTTCCAGAAGATTTTTTATGTATTTGGGTGCTCCTGCATTGGGTGCATATATGTTTATCAGGGTTATATCTTCTTGTTGTATTGATCCTTTTAGTATTATGAAGTGGCCTTCCGTATCTCTTGTTATGGCCTTCACTTTGAGGTCTATTTTGTCCGATATAAGTATTGCTACCCCAGCTTTCTTTTCTTTTCCATTAGCCTGAAAGATATTTTTCCATCCCTTCACTTTCAGTCTGTGTGAGTCCTTTCTAATGAGGTGGGTCTCTTGTAGACAGCAAATGTATGGGTCATGATTTTTTATCCATTCAGCCACTCGATATCTTTTGGTTGGAGCATTTAGCCCGTTTACATTTAAAGTTATTATTGAAAGGTACTTGTTTGTAGCCATTTCTTTTTTTGTGTGTGTGGCTGTTTTCTTTCTGGGATTTTTATTTCTTCTTTTTACACCAGTCCCTTTAGCATTTCTTGCATTGCTGGCTTGGTGGTGATAAACTCCCTTAGCCTTTTTTTGTCTGTGAAGCTTCTTATTTCCCCTTCAATTTTGAATGATAGCCTTGCTGGATAGAGTATTCTTGGATTCAGTCCTTTGCTTTGCATCACTTTGTAAATTTCCGTCCATTCTTTTCTGGCCTGATGTGTTTCTGTTGAGAAATCATTTGATAATCTAATGGGAGAGCCCTTGTATGTAACTTTCCGTCTCTCTCTTGCAGCCTGTAAGATTCTCTCTTTGTCCTGAACATTTGCCATGGTAATTATGATGTGTCTTGGTGTGGGTCTTTTCGGGTTCACCTTGCTTGGGACTCTCTGGGCTTGTGTGACTTTTTTCTTCCCCACCTCAGGGAAGTTTTCTGATATTATTTCTTCCAATAGGTTTTCTAATCCTTGTTCCTCTTTCTGTTGTTCTGGCACCCCTATTATTCGTATGTTGTTTCGTTTCATGTTGTCCCAAAGCTCCCTTAGGCTCTCCTCCTGTCTTTTAATTTTTTTCTCCAACTGAAGTACAGTTTGGGTGTGTTTTGCTTCCCTGTCTTCTAATTCACTAATTCGGTCTTCCGCTTCTCCTAGTCTACTGTTGATACTTTCAATGGTGTTCTTTATTGCAGCTATATCGCACTTCATTTCTTCTTGGGTCTTAGTTAAGTTGTCGATTTTTTCATCTGTTTCTTCTTGCTTCTTGGATAAGTTGTCGATTTTTTCCTCCATCCGGTGTATGCACTCTAGGACCCTTATTCTGAATTCTTTTTCTGTCATGTTGTATGCCTCTGTATCACTTAGCTGCTTTTCTGGTGAGTCCTCCTTTTCTTTCCTTTGGGGATTTCTTTGTCTACCCATGTTTGATCTCACTGACGTATATAGATATTGAGTCGATCAGTGGCTGCTCCCTAGGTGGCAGTGGTTCCTTGGGCTGTGGTTGCTCCTTGGGCGGTTGTGGTAGCAGCTGCTCCTCTGTTGTTAGCGGGTCTTCTGATGGGTGCTGTTCACAGCTGTTGTGGCTCTTTTGGCTGGTGGAGGGAGGCTTCACCCACAGCAGCTGTTCCTCAGACAGAGCGTGTGGAGATCAGGAGGCCGCTGTTGCTTGGATCTGCTGCGTTGATTTAAAGGCACAAAATACAACACAACAAGGCACAACGTACCAGGCACTGAACACAAATGAATTACGGTATTAATAACCCCAAATAAAGATGGCCACCCAAGCTAAGAGAGTTGGGGGGTAAGGAAGAAAGAAGAGAAAAAGATAGAGAGAAAAACAGAAAAAAGAGGAAAAAAAAAGAAGAAAAAGAAAAAAAAAGAAAAATAGAATGAAGTAGAAGAGGGGAGGAGACTATTCATATGAGGAGAAAACTCCGATAGAACCGCCACTAATCCCAACAAATTCCAGCAACGGATCTCTGGAGTGAATACAAACTACAAACAGCCAATAATATCAAGTGAGGCAAGGGAAAGCAGAAGCACAAAAATAACTGGCCGGGGGTGGGGTGGGGAGGGGGAATGGGAGACAGAAAAAGAAAAAGAAAAAGCAGAACAACCTCACATACAATCCTTAAAGAAAAGAAAAGAAAAAAAAAACACAATATACTCAACAATCGAGCAAGCAACAACAGAACAATAGAGAAAAGGAGAGAATAGAAAATTTGGATAGTGAAGAAAGATAAGGGAGAGGTGGATAAGGATTTAGAGCAGGTGATTGGAAAAGGGATATATAAGTAGGGTGAAATTTAGACAGGGCATATGAAGAATAGGAAAAATCTAAAGCAGGAATAGGGTAAGAGAAACAGGACAGCAAAAGGGGAAAAGTGGGGAAGAGAGTTTTAGCACAGCAGCACAATTGAGGTAGAGGAAAATGATGCTAAAGGAATGATGAAAATAGAATGGAGAACCTTAGTCCCAAAATAAAATAAAGAGAAAATAAAATGACACTTTAAAAAAAAAAATGGTAAAATGGCAGCAGTAATAATACTGGTTAAAAATAAAAATGTAGTAATTAAAAGGGTAATATCAGGTGATGAAAAAAGAAAATAAATGGTTTCTTAGTTAAAAGGTGAAACAATAATTAAAAAAAAATAATTAAAAAAAATGGGCTGTAATGAAGGTGCTTCAGATCTTCTGCTCCTCTTTTTGGCACACCAGGTATTCAGGAGAATGTTGAATTTTCCTCTGATACACTGTTTCTCTGTGTTGTAAGCCACAGTCCTGATTTTAAGGCAGGCTACATTGGTTTCCCAGACAGCCCTTATCTGTATTTACAGAAGAGTCAGTTCATGGCTCTGCCTCTGGGTGGCAGTGCGTCGGGAATGACCTCCGAGGGTATAGGACCTCTCTGACCAGGTGTTCTCTATTGTACCGGAAGCTGGTTTGGGAATGTCCTCCGCCCAGAGCTGGTTTTCCAGTAGTCACTCCCCGCTCTGTTTCCCAGGCTCCCCCAAAACAGCCTTCCCTTACAAGCTCTGTGACTGCCCCCAACTGGGTAGTCCCTTGCACTGGGTTCAACAATCAAACGCACAGATTTAAGAGCCTGGGAAGTTGTGCGAACTCGCAACGCTTCACCTTCCAAATCTGCGCGAAGTCTCTGCGCGCGCTCTGGCTCCTGGCACCGAGTAGCCGGCAAACTGGCGTAATCTGAGGCTGCCCGTTTGTGTCCCGTCCAACTGTGGGTTTATTTATAGCGTTCCCTTCTGCCAGCAGCCCTGGGGGTGCCCTTCCACACTCGTGGGTCACGCTGGCTCCAACGGCCGCGGTCTTTGTGGGGCGCAGAGCCCCCACCCCCCTGCGCGCGTTCCACTCTCCAACCTAAACTGCAAACCGCACCTTTGGGGAAAGTCTAACCTTTCTGTGGGGAGAAGCAGAGTTCCTCTGAGTTCACGTAGTCGCGCTGCTTGAGAGCCGTTGTTGCCGGGTTAGTAGCTGGTCTCTGGATGCCGGTGACAGTCACCCAAGATGGCACGGTCTCCGCGGCTGTGCCGGCGCACCTGGAGAGGTTTCAGCCTCAGCCTCTAACCATTCCCTTTATCTAGGATTTCTCTGTCTTTCCTGGCTCCAGACTGTCTCAGCTGAATCTCCTCTGCTTATTCGGGCTGTATGCTACCCGTTTCAGCTGCCCGCCCTTATCTGCTCCGGGACAAGGCACCGACACGTCTGTCTAAACCTCCGCCATTTTCTCTAGCCCGGCTCATATTCCTTGTTGGGTTCTTGATTAGGCATTTAGCTGTGTAGCTACTGCCTAGCTAGGCTTTTCTCGTGACCATTGTGTAGCTTGTGAAGTGAGCTTCCATTAATTTTCCTTGGCAAGGGCTACAAAGTAGATTTATTTTTCTTTTTGATTATAGAATAATGCATAGCTAGTAAGTAGCACTTTCTTAGGACAAAAGTGAAGAAATAAAGTCTAATGTTTAATATAAATATACAACCTTTAGTGTAAATATTACAGTCTCTCTCTAGTGAGCTCAGTCTGTTCCTTATAATGACTATATCAAGGCAGAGGACAAGGAGTAGCATTACTGTCACCGTTTTGCAGTTGGAGAGACTGAGGCAATGACCAGTGAAGTGATTCATTCATTTTTAGGGCATCTGTCAAGGGGAGAGTTGATAATGAGCTACTACAGGCTATTGGCATCCGACTGTCATTTCTCTGGCAGATGTGTAAATGAGTGTTTGTTCAGTGGATTAGGTTAGGCATCCCATCCCGTGGGCTGGGTCACCCTGCACCATTGCATTACTGTGGCCATGGAACTCCCTATAAGGGCATGTTGGAAGCAGAGGTAGAGGTTGGATATTAGGCCTGGTTCTCAATTGAATGCCTCTTCTTAAGAGTGTTATATTCCTTTGGAACTACTTGTTCCCAACCCTTATGAATAAGAGGAATAAAACTGAGACCACATCATTTCTTTGGAGCTGACCACATATCTCTAAGGAGGTGCACACCTTACATAGGGGCCTGGGAAGAGGTAACTACCAACAGCTCTCTTCCCTCCATACCCTAGGAGTCATGGGCAGGCTGGTGTGGTTGAGCTGTCTTAGGGTTCTACTAGACAGAGTTGGATTTACCCATAGACCTTCCTATTGTGAGCCCTCAGAGAGGTAGGTCTTCTTCCCTTCCATCAGGGGTAAGAGAGATTGCTTAGTAGCAGTTAGAGAAAATGGATTCTTGTGTTCAAGGGCTTGAAAAGCACCTGTCAGCATGCTCTCAGATGGATGGAGAGCATCAAGCCTGAGGGGTTCCTTATTTTAGAGTTATAATCAATGGAAAACTTGAAGGTGGGATAGTATCTTTCCTTCATCCTGTATCTTTTATTACACCAACCTAGCTGGGCATGTCAGTGTAGGTTCTTGATTAACACCTTGAGGTTGCTGATAATGCCCCGCTTCGTTTAGACAGGGCGTGAGCCTGGGACAGGTTGGGTACTAGATACACCTCAGTGAACTGCTCTTTGTAAACAGCAGAATCAGCCCATCTTGTGCATTATCTGTTATTTTCACAATGCAACTATGACAATGAAATTATTCTGCATTGAAAAAGAGACCCCAATCCCTCTCTCTCAACAAAGTATAGTAACCATTTTGAATTATTTTCCCTCCCATGTCTCAAATTCCTCAATTTTCACATTTTTTGGGTAACTCAAGGATTATATTTGGATTCTTTTTTAAAAATGTTTTTATTGGTTTTTAGAGAGAGAGGAAGGGAGCGGTATAGAGAGATAGAAACATTGATGAGAGTGGAACATCATCATTCGGCTGCTTCCTGCATGCCCCCTACTGGGGATCGAGTCTGCAACCTGGGCATGTGCCCTGACCTCTCGGTTCATAGGTCAGTGTTCGGCCACTGAGCCACATCTGCCAGGCTATAGCTGGATTCTTTAAGTCCTCAAATAAACATGACTTTTCTGTTGTTTTAATTTTTATATTTTGAGTGAACATTTTAAAACTGGTTGCATTGATTTAATTTCTAAGTTGTTGATGTATTATTGTTTTTCTGGGGGTAGGTGAGTGAACAGGTGGGAATATACTCATGAAAGGCTTCTCTCACTTAAGAAACTCACACCAGCAGCCAAGCAGCAAGATGACCACTCTGTCCTGGCTTCTGAATTCTGACACACAGAATTTTTACTGCATGTACGGTTTACCTACTGGTTAATAGATTCTTGCTGCTGTAAAGATTTTATAGTTGTCTTGTGATGATATGACCCCAAGAGAAGTCTAGGCATACAAGAATGTCTTCAGATTACTTGCTCAAACTGGTATCTGCTGAGGAATATGTTACTTAAATATGATCTTTGCATTGTAAATAGTAGAAAGATGCACATCGTTATGGCAGTATTTCCAGGTAGGTATTATTTTTCTTTTTAATTCTCAACTGGAATACCATTTCTAAACATCATTTTGACTAGTCTTCCTTCAGGAGCAATGCTAGGAAAGATCACTTTTCTGGTGGCTTCCTGAGTCTTCTGCTTTGCACCAGCTCTTGAGAAATTAGCACTTGAACCACGGTCAGTTGACGTAATGACATATTAGGCTGATGGTTGCCTGCATAAAAGCACCACCAAGTTGTATTTTTGTTTTGTTAAGACTTTAATTTTTTTCTTATTGGAGCTTTATAAACTTTGAAGCTTTGTACCTGGTTTATGCTCCGAATTAAAAGAAAGTCTTTGTAATCCCAGTTCTTAGCACACCATCAGGCACATAGAAAGGGCGATATCTGCAGAAGGAATAAGCAAATGACTTACTAGAATGACCAGCAGTGCTTTCAGGTACACTAAGCATTTTCCTGTATTTGGTCTGCTGCATTGTTGTCAAGTCACGGGTTCAGAGAAATCATTGAGCCACAAAAAATGCCGCTGCTGACATAGCGTTTCCAGTGGTCAATGGGCTTTCCCACCATCTCTTTCTTTGTTCTCCCCTTGTTTTATGAAACCCAGGAGGAAAATATGTAGAAAGAGGGTCACATGATTTAGCATTTTTTTTTGTTTCACCCACTTTCTAGTTCTTGCTAGGTCAGCTCTGCGTTCTCTCAGGCCTGTGCAAGTGGCCAGTGTGAATTTGACTATTACCTGCGAACACAGTGCTCTGAACTTGACCAAACATTTGGGTAACTCACCACACTCCTTTGGTAACAGGATCAAGTTTCTGCTCTGGACTGTGGATCTAGCCTCAATAATTTACAGTCACACCACAGATGCTGAGTTGGGGTGTCAAGCCCTGTGGCGAGACTCATTTTAGTGTTAGTGCTGTCCTAGTCCTCACTTGTGTATCCTTTCACCACTAATTATACAGTAATAACTTCTGTTTGTTCTCTGCTTTGAACACATATAGTGATTAAGAAGGTTATTATATGAACATTTGGAAATGGGCAATTTAACACAGACTTTGAAATTTATTCATTTGCTTATTATTCTGAATGCCTAGCACAATGCCTGGCAGGCAGGAGACAACCAGTACATGTGTGTGAGTGGAGGAGAGAAAATAGCACATTATGAACAGTTTTTGAAAACTGTACCAAAGTGGCAAGAAGTTGTTCAGGCACAAAATAGATGGTTTGATGGCAGGCACAATTTTACATGCTTGACTTATATTAGTTCACTTACCGCCCACAACAGTCCCGAGGGGTGCTTTGCATTGTCATGCTTACCTTGTGGATGGGAAACTGGACACATGTGAAGGCTGAGTGAGTTGTCCACGTCAGCGAGTGGCAGAGCTGAGGTCTGAAACCAGGCATTGTGTGCCTTTAACCACAATCCCACACTGCCTTTCAAGCTCTGATACTGCCGACACTTGTGGGAGCCCAGGAGAAGCGGCAAACATAAAGTGCCATTCATTTCCAAAAAAAGGGCTCTTCGCTCCAAGTCTCTTCCGGATTGAAGCAGATGCTTGGGGTTTGGTTTAGGAGTTAGGGAGGATAAGTAAAATCCAACACACACACCCAACTACTAACATCTTATCTCTGCTGATTTCTGATCTCATTTTTCACGTTGCACATAAAATACCTCTGGACTTCTTTGTCCTCAGAAACTCACACAAAGGGCGCTTGATTTAGTGACGTCAGGTGATCAATCTTTGTACAGTTGTCTTATCACAAGTGTTACAAAACTATTTTTATGGTGTTTCCTTTTGAGCAGCTATTGAGAGTTCCACATCCACAGCTAATTCCCATTTCTATGCAACTTCCTCAGTATATTGGTGGGCGTTCATGTCTAGACAGTCAGCCCATAACTCTGAACATGGAACTAAACTGGAGCACAAAGGACCATGAGTCTGAAGCATGGGTTCATTTCCGTAGACACCGCCCTACTGTGCTCTTTCTTATTTATAATTTTCAATTATCCTTATTACTTAGGAAAGTGATGCACAATTGTTGTCACAAATGAAACAATGTAGAGATATATAAACAAAAGTTAATAATCACTTCCCAACGCACACCTTCCTCTCCCTCCTAGAGTAAGCCAGATATTTACCCTTCTGTGCTAATTTTTCTCTATCCCAGTGAAGACACGTAGAAATATAGATAGAAATATAGATGCATGTATTATTATGTACATTACTGTGCATTTTTTGTAATTTATATGAATAGAATAATATGTGTTTGGTTTCACTTAGCATAATGTTTTCAAGGTTCATCTATGCTATAACCTGTGTATCAAGTCTTTATTCCTATCTATGGCCAAAGAATATTCCACTGTATACATATACCTCATTTTGTTTATCCATTCATCAGTTGATAGACATCTGAGTTGTTTCCACTTTTGATTATTATGAATAAAATTGCTATAAACATTTATGTACATATTTTTTGCATGGATGTATATATTTGTTCTTTTAGGTACTAGTATATACCTGGGAGTGAAACTGCGGGGTCACGTGTAACTCTATGTTTAAGTTTGAGAGGAACTGCCAGATTGTTTTCTAAACATCATTTTACATTCTTACCAGCATTGTATGAAGGTTCCAGTTTATCTACATCTTCACCAACATTTGTTGTTATCTGACTTTTAGATTGTAGCCATTCTATAGGTGTGAAATGATATCTAATCAGGGTGGTGGTGATGGGACCTTCTGTGCAGGCCACAGTTCACTGCTCAGGTTCCCATTGGCATTTTCACTGTGGCTGGGGAAGAGCATGGAAGTGGGAATGAGACAGACCCGCATCACACTCCTAGGTCCATCCCTCACCAACTGAACGATGTAGGACAAGTTACTTGGTATCTCTGAAACTCTGTAGACATGAGAACACAACTAATCTCATAGGTTCATTGCAAGGAGTAAATGAGAATGTATCTGTAAAATGTTACTCCAGTAACTGGCCCAAGACAGACACTTAACGACATGCTACTTTCTTCTCCTACCCCTCTTTTTTTTTCTGTCCCTTTTCTTTCCACTAAACTGCTCCTCCACATGTTGGCCAATTTAGCACTTGAACTCTTGAGAGAGTCTACCTGGTCCATGGCACAGAAAGGAGTTAATGTCCTAATGCCCACCCTCAGATCCACATGCAAAGTAAGATCCTTCTAGTTATCATTGGCCTTTGGCAAAATTGACTACAATTTCCACCTCTTCTTCTCCTTGTATATATCCCTCTCAGTTATTTTTTTTTTTTTTTATTGCTTAAAGTATTACAAAGGGTATTACATATGTGTCCATTTTATCACCCCGCCCTAGACAGTCCCCTAGCCTCCCCTATCCCCCAGTGTCTTATGTCCATTGGTTATGCTTATATGCATGCATACAAGTCCTTTAGTTGATCTCTTACCCCCCTACCTCCTGCCCCCCAACCCTCCCCGGCCTTCCCGCTGCAGTTTGACAATCTGTTTGAGGCAGCTCTGCCTCTGTATCTATTACTGTTCAAAAGTTTATAATGGTCTCTATTATCCATGAATGAGTGAGGTCATGTGGTATTTTTCCTTCATTGACTGGCTTATTTCACTTAGCATAATGCTCTCCAGTTCCATCCATGACGTTGCAAATGGTAAGAGTTCCTTCCTTTTTACAGCAGCATAGTATTCCATCGTGTAGATGTACCACAGTTTTCTAATCCATTCATCTACTGATGGGCACTTAGGCTGTTTCCAGATCTTAGCTATGGTGAATTGTGCTGCTATGAACATAGGGGTGCATATATCCTTTCTGATTGGTGTTTCTGGTTTCTTGGGATATATCCCTAGAAGTGGGATCACAGGGTCAAATGGGAGTTCCATTTTCAGTTTTTTAAGGAAACTCCATACTGTCTTCCATAGTGGCTGCACCAGTCTGCATTCCCACCAGCAGTGCACAAGTGATCCTTTTTCTCCACATCCTCTCCAGCACTTGTCGTTTGTTGATTTGTTGATGATAGCCAGTCTGACAGGTGTGAGATGATACCTCATTGTTGTTTTGATTTGCATCTCTCGGATGATTAGTGACTTTGAGCATGTTTTCATATGTCTCTTGGCTTTCTGAATGTCCTCTTTTGAAAGGTGTCTATTTAGGTCCTTTGCCCACTTTTTGATTGGATTGTTTATCTTCCTTTTGTTGAGTTGTATGAGTTCCCTATAAATTTTGGAGATTAGGCCCTTATCAGATATGACATTGGCAAATATGTTTTCCCACACAGTGGGTTTTCTTGTTGTTTTGTTGATGGTTTCTTTTGCTGTGCAGAAGCTTTTTATTTTGATGAAGTCCCATTTGTTTATTTTCTCTTTAGTTTCAAGTGCCCTAGGAGCTGTATCAGTGAAGAAATTGCTTCGGCATATGTCTGAGATTTTGTTGCCTTTGGATTCTTCTAGAATTTTTATGGTTTCCTGTCGTACATTTAAGTCCTTTATCCATTTTGAGTTTATTTTTGTGTATGGTGTAAGTTGGTGGTCTAGTTTCATTTTCTTGCATATATCTGTCCAATTTTCCCAACACCATTTATTGAAGAGACTATCTTGGCTCCATTGTATGTTCTTGCCTCCTTTGTCAAATATTAATTGAGCATATTGGTTCGGGCCGATTTCTGGGCTCTCTATTCTATTCCATTGATCTATATGCCTATTCTTGTGCCAGTACCAGGCAGTTTTGAGAACAGTGGCTTTGTAATACAACTTGATATCTGGTATTGAGATCCCACCTACTTTGTTCTTTTTCAGGATTGCTGCAGCTATTCGGGGTCTTTTTTTATTCCAGATGAATTTTTGGAGAGTTCGTTCTAGATCTCTGAAGTATGCTGTTGGTATTTTAATGGGAAGTGCGTTGAATTTATAGATTGCTTTGGGTAGTATGGACATTTTAATGATGTTGATTCTACCAATCCAGGAACACGGTATGTTCTTCCATCTGTTTATGTCTTCCTCTATATCTTTTTTCAACGTCCTGTAGTTTTCTGAGTAGAGGTCTTTTACCTCTTTAGTTAAGTTGATTCCTAGGTAGCTTAATTTTTTTGGTGCAATGGTAAACGGGATTGCTTTTATAATCTCTCTTTCTGAAAGTTCACTACTGGTGTATAGAAATGCCTCAGATTTCTTGGGGTTAATTTTGTATCCTGCTACATTGCCAAATTCATGTATTAAGTCTAGTAGCTTTTGGATGGAGTCTCTGGGGTTTTGTATGTATAATATCATGTCGTCTGCAAATAAGGACAGTTTTACTTCCTCTTTTCCAATTTGGATGCCTTTTATTTCTTCTTCTTGCCGAATTGCAATGGCTAACACTTCCAGTACTATGTTGAACAGGAGTGGTGAGAGGGGGCATCCCTGTCTTGTTCCTGTTCTTAGGGGAAATGGTGTTAGTTTTTGCCCATTGAGTATGATGTTGGCTGTAGGCCTGTCATATATGGCTTTTATTATGTTGAGGTATGATCCTTCTACTCCCACCTTGCTGAGAGTTTTTATCAAAAATGGGTGTTGAATTTTGTCAAATGCTTTTTCTGCATCAATTGATATGACCATGTGGTTTTTTTCTTTCTGTTTGTTTATGTGATGTATCACGTTTATTGATTTGCGGATATTGTACCATCCTTGCATCCCTGGGATAAATCCTACTTGGTCATGGTGTATGATCTTTCTGATGTACTGCTGGATCCGATTTGCTAAGATTTTGTTGAGGATTTTGGCATCTATGTTCATGAGGGATATTGGCCTGTAGTTCTCTTTCATTGTGTTGTCTTTACCTGGTTTTGGTATTAAGGTGATGCTGGCTTCATAGAATGAGCTTGGAAGTGTTCCTTCCTCTTGAATTTTTTGTAGTAGTCTGAGGAGGATAGGTTTTAGTTCTTCCTTGAATGTTTGGTAAAACTCCCCTGTGAAGCCGTCTGGTCCTGAGCTTTTGTTTGATGGAAGCTTTTTGATGACTGCTTCAATTTCTTCCATAGTTATTGGCCTGTTGAGATTTTTAGATTCTTCCTGATTGAGTTTTGGAATGTTGTATTTTTCTAGGAATTTGTCCATTTCCTCCAGGTTGTCTAGTTTGTTGGAGTAGAGCAGTCCATAGTATTTTTTAATGATCATTTGTATTTCTGTGGGGTCTGTTGTTATTTCGCCTCTATCGTTTCTGATTTTGTTTATTTGGGTCCTCTCTCTTTGCTTCTTGGTGAGTCTGGCTAGAGGTTTGTCAATCTTGTTTATCCTTTCAAAGAACCAGCTCTTGGTTTCATTGATTTTCTGTATTGTTCTTTTGGTCTCTATGTCATTTATTTCTGCTCTAATCTTTATTATTTCCTTCCTTCTGCTCACTCTGGGGTTTTCTTGTTGCTCTCTTTCTAATTCTTTGAGTTGTAGAGTTAGATGATTTACTACCATGTTTTCTTGTTTTTTGAGATAGGCCTGTAGAGCTATAAACTTCCCTCTCAAGACTGCTTTCATTGTGTCCCATAGGTTTTGGATTGTTGTGTTTTCATTGTCATTAGTTTCCAGGATGTTTTTAATTTCTTCTTTGATCTCATTGGTAACCCAATCAATATTTAATAGCATGCTATTCAGCTTCCAGGTGTTTGAGTATTTTTGGTTGTTTTTATTGTAGTTTATTTCTAATATTATGCCATCGTGGTCTGTGAAGATGCTTTTTATGATTTCAATCTTCTTGAATTTGGGGATACTTTGCTTGTGACCCAATATATGGTCTATTTTTGAATATGTCTTATGAGCATTTGAGTAGAATGTATATTCCCTGGCTTTGGGGTGGAGTGTTCTGAAGATGTCTATTAAGTCCATCTGATCTAGTGAGTCATTTAGGATTGCTGTATCTTTGCTGATTGTTTGTCTAGAGGGCTTATCCAGTGCTGTCAGTGGTGTATTAAAGTCCCCTACTATGATTGTATTGTTGTCGATCTCTCCTTTGATATCTTCCAGGAGTTTTTTTATGAATTTGGGTGCTCCTGCATTGGGTGCATATATGTTTACCAGAGTTATATCTTCTTGTTGTATTGATCCCTTTAGTATTATGAAGTGGCCTTCCTTATCACTTGTTATGGCCTTCACTTTGAGGTCTATTTTGTCCGATATAAGTATTGCTACCCCAGCTTTCTTTTCCTTTCCATTTGCCTGAAAGATATTTTTCCATCCTTTCACTTTCAGTCTGTGTGAGTCCCTTCTAATGAGGTGGGTTTCTTGTAGACAGCAGATGTATGGGTCATGTTTTTTTATCCATTCAGCCACTCGATGTCTTTTGTTTGGAGCATTTAGTCCGTTTACGTTTAAAGTTATTATTGAAAGGTACTTGTTTGTAGCCATTTCTGTTTTTGTGTGGCTGTTTTCTTTCTGAGCTTTTTATTTCTTATTTTTATACCAGTCCCTTTAGCATTCCTTGCATTGCTGGCTTGGTGGTGATAAACTCCCTTAGCCTTTTTTTGTCTGTGAAGCTTCTTATTTCCCCTTCAAGTTTGAATGATAGCCTTGCTGGATAGAGTATTCTTGGATTCAGTCCTTTGCTTTGCATCACTTTGTAAATTTCCGTCCATTCTTTTCTGGCCTGATGTGTTTCTGTTGAGAAATCATTTGACAATCTAATGGGAGAGCCCTTGTATGTAACTTTCCGTCTCTCTCTTGCAGCCTGTAAGATTCTCTCTTTGTCCTGAACATTTGCCATGGTAATTATGATGTGTCTTGGTGTGGGTCTTTTCGGGTTCACCTTGTTTGGGACTCTCTGGGCATGTGTGACTTTTTTCTTCCCCACCTCAGGGAAGTTTTCTGATATTATTTCTTCTAATAGGTTTTCTAATCCTTGTTCATCCTTTTGTTGTTCTGGTACTCCTATTATTCGTATGTTGTTTCGTTTCATGTTATCCCAAAGCTCCCTTAGGCTCTCCTCCTGTCTTTTAATTTTTTTCTCCAATTGCAGTACATTTTGGGTGTGTTTTGCTTCCTTGTCTTCTAATTCACTAATTCGGTCCTCCGCTTCTCCTAGTCTACTGTTGATACTTTCAATGGAGTTTTTCATTGCAGCTATATCACTCTTCATTTCTTCTTGGGTCTTACTTAAGTTGTTGATTTTTTCATCTGTTTCTTCTAGCTTCTTCCATATGTTATCGATTTTTTCATCTGTTTCGTCTTGCTTCTTGCAGAGGTTGTCGATTTTTTCCTCCATCCGGTTTATGCACTCTAGGACCCTTATTCTGAATTCTTTTTCTGTCATGTTGCATGCCTCTGTATTACTTAGCTGCTTTTCTGGAGAGTCCTCCTTCTCTTTCCTTTGGGGGTTTCTTTGTCTACCCATGTTTGATCTCACTGACATATCTAGACGTTGAGTCGTTCAGTGGTTGCTCCCTTGGTGGCAGTGACTCCTTGATCTGTGGTTGCTCTTCGGGCGGTTGCGGTAGCAGCTGCTCTTCAGTTGGCAGCAGCTCCTCTGGTGGGTTCTGTTCACAGCTGTGGTGGCTCTTCTGGCTGGTGGGGCGAGGTTTCACGTACAGCTGCTGTTCCTCGGCAGAGGGTGTGTTGCTCAGGAGATTGCTGTTGCTTGGACCTGCTTTCCTGGGGAGTTCTGCTCTTCTCGGCTGCAAACCGTCTCACCAGCTGAGCAATTTCGCCAATTCGGTGTGGGTGTTACTAGTTTCAGCTGCTGACTCCATTTGCTCCGGGACATGACCTGGGACGCGTCTGCCTATATCGCCGCCATCTTCCGTCCTCCTCTCAGTTATTTTTAATTGGAATATAATTAACATATAACTATATATTAATTTCAGGTGTAAAACATAATTATTTAATTTATATAGTAAAATGATCACTGCAGTAAGTTTAGTTAAATCTATCACTTCAATTTACAAATAGTTATAAATTTCTTTTTTTTTTTTTTAAATTTCTTATGATAAAAACTTTTAAGATCTACTCTCTTAGCAACGTTCAAATATGCAACACAGTATTGCTAACTAGAGTTGTCTCCCAGTTATTCTGAGCTAGTGAATGCCACCTGTGTTTTGCTCACCTTTAAGGTGTGTCACTTAAGAGGCAACATGGGAAAAGACAACCAATCCAGGAAAAATATTGGCAATTTATAGATGAATGAATCTACCTGATTAAAAGAGTTTTGAAAGGTGCTCAAACCCACTGGTAATTAGGAAAATTCAGATTAAAGTAACAGTGAAATACCACGGGCAAAAATTTAAAAGATTGTAATACCTATGTATGGCTGGTAGCAAGCTGAATTGACCCAGTATTTATGAAAACAACCAGGCAAGATCTAATGAATTTAGCCATTAGAAGGATCTACTAAAATTCACAAATGCACATGCTTTCCAGCCTAGCAGTCCATTCCTGTGACTATATCCCTTGGAAATTAAAACACCAATATGAAAAGTCCTATTAACATGGACAATAATTGAAGCATTGTTGGTAAAGGAAAAAGCAAAAACGCAAAAAAACCCCCCAGGAAACAGCTGGAAACAGAGATGTAGGGAAAAGGCTGGTAAAATAATTGGTATCACCTCACCAAGGTATATTTTTAGGTTTTAAAAATATCAATTAGAGCTATCATAGTTGACAAAGTATTATAGAATGAGAAATCGCAGGCTACAGAGAAATATGTATAAAATGATCCAATTTGTAAACAGGGACCAATAAATTCCAGGTCGGTGTGTGTTTATGATGACTTGAGCACAGAGATAAAAAAGGACAACAGTTTTAGGTCACCATCTTGGGATACTGATGAATTGTGGGGATAGAGAAAATGAGGACAGGTAAAAAAGAGACTAAGCTGATCTCCATCATAGGCTATGAGTCTATTTATGTAAAATTAACGTGTGTGCCTACATGGATAAAGAAATAGGAATAGTTAGAACTTGACCTACTGACTGTAGAGACAAATGCTGTATAGTGAAAAAAATCAAAGTAATGGGAATAGTATTATTTTTGTTTGCAAAACAAAAGCTATCTAATCAACTGTGGATGAACCCATTTGTCCCAGGGGTCCTCAAACTTTTTAAACAGGGGGCCAGTTCACTGTCCCTCAGACCGTTGGAGTGCTGGACTATAGTTTAAAAAAAAAACTTTGAACAAATTCTTATGCACACTGCACATATCTTATTTTGAAGTAAAAAAAGAAAATGGGAACAAATACAATATTTGTATTTGCATGTGGCCCACGGGCCGTAGTTTGAGGACCCCTGGTCCACACACCTACATATGGGTATGTTTGCATTTGCATGTGCTTGTACACAGGTATTTATGCCTAGAGAATGTTGTAGAAGAGGTGCATGAACGTATTAGATGGGGTTTTATCATACATCTTTTGGAAATTTGGGAAAAAAATAAATTTTTATTATTTTAGTAATTTGAAAAAATATCTAATAGAGAAAATAATTATTTCAAAATAAAGTTTATTTTTTCAAAGAAAGAAAAATAAACCAAAGATAAGCTAATGGCCATCAAAGGCTGAGAGGCAGTTTATAATTCTGTTGAAGAGAATCTGGTTAGCTACCTCCGTGGGCATTAACTCGATGTTAAAGAAGGTATCAGTGAGCTAAAAATGAGCATGGTAAGAGTTCATGTAATCTGAGCTCACTTTGGGCCAGACCCTTCCCGTTCCTGAGAGCTTCAGCCAGAAGACCTAAGCTGTGATAGCTCATTCTAACCCCGACCTCTGTCTCAGAGCTTCTTATCTTTCAAAGGCATGGTCCGGCAGATAAAGTGTCTAGGCAGATTTTGTGTTTTTCTTGCCCAGGACACCAGATTCCAAACTGGACTGTCATTGTGGCTTCCATGAGGAGTCCCAGGAGTTCTATAAACTTGAGGTTAAACCCAGGCCAGGACACAGAGACCTGGGAACAACCTTTCCCAGACAATCCTCTAAAAATGCTTCTTGCTTCAGTGGGTGGAGGAGTGGCAGGAGGAAGGGAGGGACACACAGTACTTATTACGTGGCCACAGATATTCCACTAGCAAAGTCATGAAGCTGATTAGAGCACTAGACAGAATATTAATGAAAGATTTTCTTTTCCCACGGCTTGGGGTTTGTCAGACAGCCTGTGTTGGGATTATAGACTCTTGTGGATTACTATGATTATTGAAATCCTGCTCATCTTTAAAAAGACATCCTTGGGATTTGAAGAGATGAATGCTGAGTAGCTCCCATTATCCTGACTTTTCTCCATTCAAAATGATGAACAGTGAACAGGCCTCCCCTACATTTTGTTTGAATGTCCCTCCATATTTTTTTCTTTCTTCCCAATTTGCTGTCATTTCACAAGGCAGTTATAGATGGATAGATGTTGAATCAAAGTACATAACTGCAATGGAATTTTAATCTCTCGTGAATATTTCTGTGATGGGAGATCATGCATCTCTTAAGAGCCCTGATCTATCACGTAGCCCTAATCCAGAAAATTCATAGACACAATGCCTAATTATGACAAAGGCACAAGAGCACTGACTGATGAGGACTGGTGACAATTTTTAATATATATTAGGCCACTTTCAGCGTTCCTTGTAGATTTGTAGTTTTTTTAAGCTAAGAACCCTATGTAGATACTAGAGCAGGAGTGGGCAAACTTTTTGACTCGAGGGCCACAATGGGTTCTTAAACTGGACTCAGAAGAAGGAGCTGCGGCCGTGTTTCCCGACGTTGCCATGTTAACACTGCTGCTGGTGAAGGAGCGGAGGGGAGAGCAAGAGAACCCTCTGCTCTTTCGGCTCCATGGGCTGGATAGAACAGCCGAACGGGCCGGATCCGGCCCGTGGGCCGTAGTTTGCCCACGGCTGTACTAGAGGCTTGGTGCACGAAATTCGTGCACAGGGGGAGGGGATGAAGTGGGGGGAGGTCCCTCAGCCTGACCTACACCCTCTCCAATTCGGGAGCCCTCAGGGGATGTGTTACTGACAGCTTGGGCCCACTCCCTGTGGTTCTCTGTTCTCTGCGGGGCCTGCCTGCTCCACACCACTGGGATAGGCAAGCAGGCCCTGTTGGGTGCTGCCTACAGGCCACTTGCCTGCTCTGGGGTCGCTGCCGCCACCGCCCAGCAGGCCCTGCTGGTGCTGCCTGTGGGCCCCGCTTGCCTGCTGTCCGGTCTGTGCTGTGACCGCCCAGCAGGCCCTGCTGGGTGCTGTCTGTAGGTCACTGCCGCCACTGCCCAGCAGGCCCTGCTGGGTGCTGCCTGCGGCCCCGCTTGCCTGCTGGGCTCACGTTGCCGGGGTGATGCCGCCAGTGTCCTGTCCAGCCTCTATGGGCACCGCCATCTTTGTTGCGGAGTGACAATTAATTTGCATATTACTCTTTTATTAGATAGGAGAGCAGAAATATTGCTGGACATATTGCTTTCCAGTCTTACTTAGAGAACGCTTGGTCTTTAGGAAATTATGGACTCATTCAAAAATAAAACACTAGTTAATTTGGGCAAATTTGCATTTTTTTGCATTTAAGCTTACTTTTGGACAATTTCCTCTGAAGTAACTACTAGGCTTGCAAAGATAAAAATCATCCAGCTTCAGAACTTTTCTTTAAAATGACTGAGGCTATCCATCCCTCTTTATTTTCTCTTTTGGCAGTTTTGCAGTACACTTATTATAAGATACCTCACATAAACATAGATGGCATTCACTATATACTTTTTGTATGAAGAAATGCCATGATGGTTAATACACTTCGTCAGGATAGGCTAGGTTATGCTGCTGTAACAAATAACTGAAATCTCAGAAGCTTTTCACAACCAACATATATTTCTTGATCACTGCAAACTCTGATGTGAGTTGATGGGGGAGGAGGGTCTTCTACATCGGGTGACTTGGAGATTCCCTTCAACTTGTAAAGTCATCATCTCAACATGTATTTTATGTGCAACTTAAAAATGTTTTTTTCTTTTTCTTTTTAAAGAAAGGTTAATTGATTTAAATGTTGGACTCACTAGGAGATAGAATTTAAGATTCATTTGTTTTTGAATTCATAGACATATACGTTTGGACATAACATGGGCATAAATTGATGCAAGGAAATAACGATTGATGATAATTCCATAACCTGGGCAGAATTTTACAAGATGTTAATGTTAAGTGATTGCATCTAAAAATAATAATGCTTTCTGAGTTGTGATGAAAATATGGAGAACTGAGGACACAGACATTTAGGAAAATGGGGTAATATGTTTCCCTTTGGATATTCAACATGAGTAGGAAAAGGGAACAGGAAGAGCATGACTTTTTCTCCCTCCTCTGAAATGAAGCAAGCTGCCAGGAACCAGGGAGGGAGGATGCAGGCCAGAGATCTTGCACCTGCCACAGCAATCACTCCCATCTTTGAAGTGATTTACAAACATTAATGAAGCTTCCCAGCAGCAGTGTAAGGCAAAGAGGTTATAATTACCCTGTTTTACAAACGGGAGATGGAGACACAAATAGGTTAAGTGCTTTGCCACAGGCATACTGATCCCTCCACCACAGCAGCTCCGCTCACACCCACCCTGGGAAGCTTTCCTTTCCATCCAGGGCATGGCCACTGCCCTGCAGACACTGGCACTGGCCTGGGAAAACCAAGGGCAGGGCTCCACTGGGGCAGAGAGGTAGAGAAACAGGGCACAGTGAGGTGACTCGATGACTCTGCGTAGATATTCTCATTAGTTGTTTAAGGGCAAGGACTGAGAATGTCTTTCCATGTACAATGCACCAGTAGGCATTCAATAAGAATATACTGGTAATTATGGCAGATTACACAGATCACAAAGGCAGCCATCTTGCCTCTTTTTTAAAAAAATTGATTTCAAAGAGGGAGGGAGAGGGAGAGAGAGAGAGAGATAGAAACATCAATGATGAGAATCATTGATTGGCTGCCTCCTGCACGCCCCCCACTGGGGATCAAGCCCAAACCCAGACATGTACCCTGACCAGGAATTGAACTGCAACCTCCTGGCCTGTAAGTTGACACTCAACCCCTGAGCCATGAGGGTTGGGCTTGTCTCTTAACTGTATTGATAATTGTGCAATTTTACTTTCCCAAAGACTTGGCAGAATCCAGATTTCAAACTAAAACAAAGGTTCTCTTCTCATCATACTGGTGCTTAACTCCTACCCAGAATGCTGCTTTAAAATGTAAAGCAGAGAGTTGAGAAAATTGAGTGACAAATATAAAATAATATAGATGGACAACTTGGAAATGAGTAATCGGGTCCATCTTTGTACTTGTCCTAATCCTTTAACACTCAGATGAAGAGTTGTTACTATTGCCGGAATTCTATAGGTGAAAAAATATGTAAGGGAAAGTGTTAAGAGAAATATCTTAATACATATCATTTATTCTTTCATTTGCTGTTGGTTGGGCATAGGATAAGTTTTGGGAAGGATAACAGAGAGTGGTAAATTTTTTAGAAACTGCTTTATTATAGCTCAAGAATTGGTGAACAACTTCAGGCCAGTTTCCTATAATCTACAATGGACAGCAGGTGGGCAAGCTAATAGAAAGACTACGAAGACAGAATGTGGACACATGTCACTTATAAAACATCCACGTATTCTTAGACAACACTTCTATATGTATCTTGGACAATATGTATAAACATAAATACACACACATATTCTATACACACAGGCATATATATAGGTTATACATTTCTCACCTATAAGTGCATGAGGAAATACACAGTGAGCACATTGATTTCATTATAACATTTACATGTGTGTGTATGTTTCAGTTATTCGTGTGAATGTTTCACTTCCTAATAAGAGGGCAAGCTCTTTGAAACTGGAGGGACCATGCTCTTATCATCTTTTGTACCTACCCAAGATTTCGCACAGTTTTTTGCTTCTCATTTGTGGAATATCCAATATGTGTAAATAAAGGTGTAGTCCCAGCTCTCAAGAGGCTGAAAGCTCTGAAGCACCATTCAGGATTAGGCCAACCTTTCAGAGCCTGCCACCCAGGAAATAAATCTAGACGTCTTGCTTTGAAAGGGCTTTCTCAAAGACTCTCAATGCACTCACTTCTGTTCTAGAGACAGGGCCCAAAGATAAAAGCACAAGTTTAAAATTTAAATGTTTCTTTACCACGTTCACATTGTATTTTCCTTTTAGCAATGAGCAACAGTTAATGAAAATAAAGAACTACCACAGAAGATTATAACAGAATACCTGAGGGATTAATATTTCTTTATTCCACCTCTTATGGGTGGTGGTATGAGAATTTCAACAAATTTTAATAGGCTCTCAGCTTCTTTGTCCTCCCCCGAATTCTGAGTGAATAACCTTCAGTGTTTAACCAAATTTTCATTTTCTCTTGAAGTGTTCTGGTTACATTCACAGATCTTAAAACTGCATTTAAAAAATGCACACATCTCTAGTTTTATAAAAATGAAAAATATTAAAATGAAGTTAAACCACAATGTACAAAAAAAACATTCCTCTTGTATTTGTATATAGTAGTGATTCGGAAAGTTCCCGGAGGAGTAAATTCCATTGACATTTATTCATCTTTTGCATTTTTATTTTAATAAAAATCTTGCTGCTTTTGATACTGTGCCAGCATCTGGTTGCCTCCTGCCCCTCCCCGCCTCCCTTCTTTTGGTGCTGGCTTCTGGTTGGCTGCTGGCTGCAGTGCCGATTCCCACTTTATTATTTTGTGTTCTCTCCTTGGTCCTGGGTGTCCCCTCAGCCCGCCCCCTGCCTTTCCTGCTGGAGTGGCGCTCATCCACCTGCGGGCAGATCAGTTCCATCTGTCTTCAGTACTCTTTCAACAGTGGCTCACATCAGAGCCGTAAATGCCTGGGCCCATGAGCTAATCCAGTCTCCTTGGCTGATAGAATCCATGACAGGATCACAAGCCCCAGGGTCATAAACATCATTTGGGCGCTAATAAATTTCAAGGTTTGAAAGGAGGTGTTTATGTCTAGCAAGAGATATTGTTTGCAGGAGGAACTTTCTTGGGGGCATCTGTAATTTGTTTGGGAGCAGGGACACCTCTGAGGTCTCAGGTAGAGGGAAGAGAGCGCCCAGTCCTGGTCTCAGCTCCTCCCTTGACACCTCGTTCTTTGTGCAATTATTTTCACAATTCATCTTTTGTAGCTGACTCTCTCCGTCTGTAAAGGAATAGCAAGGCAAGCTTTACTCTTCCCAGGGAAGAGGCGTTCATTTTTATTGCATTCTTCTATTCTCTCTAGTCTCTCCCTTTGCATACTCTCCTACTGATGTGATACGATTTTGCAACTTTGATCTTTTCAATCTAAGGGTTTTAATTGCATTGCAGAATAAAATAAAGTGGAATTTTGTTCTTTGACTGACTTAAATAGGAGACCTTTTTACATGGTTGATCTGTATGGTGTTCCATTGGTTGCAGAGATAGGACTGAGTTGATCCGTAAGCATTTATGAATGATCTTTCATGCATTGGGGACTCTTTGGTGATGATGCAGGTACAAAGGAAAGAGAAGGCACAGACTGGCGACCTCGTTGGGAAGAAAACATGTAGGAAAATGAAAGATGGAATAATCAGTGTGCTGTCTACCCCTCTCCTCACGCAGCTTCGAGGGGCTGGTGGGTGTCAGTGTGGCCGTGTTTCTTCCAGGATGAGGAGACGGGTAGGCACATGACCTGGCTTCACCAGCTAGTGCCAGGAGTTCAGTTGAGTTCTTTCATGGTCCCCGAGATGGTGGCATGGCTTGGTTGGTAGTGGCTGCTAGCTGGTCTGAGGTGCTTCTCAGCCTTCTGTCTCCACGAGCAACCCTCTCATTCTGATGCACCTGCCTTTCCTCCAGAGGCCTCTGCTAGGGCGTGTCCGGAACACGGCTGTGCTCCTCACCTTCTGTTTCGGAAGTACAGCTCGGTTAGCACGTGGACGCAAACGTAGTTCTTTAGAGGGTAAAACACATGACTGTCAGATAATGAGTTTTGTGGCCAGAGTGAAAGGGAACAACAAATAAGTTAAGTCCGCTAATGTCATTTCTCTGTGGGGTTTCACCATAGGGCGTGGTAGGTTAACTTTTTGATCTTTAAAGGTGAGAGGCCGTGTAGCTGTCACCAGCATAGTTTCCAACCAGCGAGAATCACTCAGGTTAAACTCTAGCTCCCAGCTTCAACTTTTGCCCTAAGGCCTCAGTGCAGCCCCACTGTGAAATATGTACCTGCCACCCTGATGGATGGAAGCTTCCCTGTGTGGGTAACGAGTCTGCAGCTGATTAAATCACAGGTTTCCCATATCATTCTTATGAGTTCTGCAGTGCAGTTCCTTGCACTGACAGCTGTACAATAGCACCTTTTGAACTGTTCCTGGTCTCCTGCCAGAAATCTTATCTCTTAACATTTTGCACCCACCTCCCAACTCCTAAGGGCCAGCAGAGAAAGTAAGGAGTATGTTTTAAAAGAAAATTCTAAGCTCCATTGTGTTCCCCCCACTTTGTAGTCCATTCCTGCCCCTGATGGAAAGCAGCAGGAGAGCGGATTGTTTGCCAATGTCTACATAAGTTCAAGTTCATACGTTTCCATACTTCTATTGAATGCTTACTGTACACCAGGCACTCTGCTAGGTGCTGGGGATAACAGGTAGGCAAAAATGTTTTTAGCATTCTTTATGACTTCAGTGATCTAAAGTGCATGATTATGAAGTAGGTAAGTGAATGTCTGTTGTTTTTTGTTTTTTGAAGGTCCCATCCTAGAAAATAAAGAGCAATAATATTCCCCCCCTTTTTCATAACTGAAATAAATACTGCTCTATGAAAAATATATATTTTTTTAGGATTTTTGAGAACTCTGTTAATGTAGCAGTATACGTATGAGTAATTTATGAGGATGCATGTGAGAAATTTCTCTTCAGACTCACCACCCTGAATAACTGGACTCACCACAAGTAATTGGTTTGCTTTGATCTTATGGGCACTGTGAAGTCTGAAACTGTTGCTTGCCTTTTTTGCAGAGATGTTAGGACACTCAAACTAGTGAGACATGAGAATGTTGCAGTGTAAATTTTTTCCTCTACTAATCCTATTTCTAACTTTATTTCTCCTCCTCCTATTTGTCACCTGTTTGATTTTTCTCACTTATTTTAACCTTGTAGAGACATTTACACACATTTTAATAAACCTCAAATTTTTTGGAAATAGGTGAAGTATTATTAAATACATTAATAAAATAGGAAACAATTATACCTAGGAAAACCTACAAGCCAGATATATTTATGATTGGAGGTTTTTCTGAAGGTTTTAATGATTTATCTAGTCTTAATGTTCTTTAGTTCCCCAAGTAAAGAATTCATATACTTCCAGTGAGTTTTATAGTCAGGATATACCATAGAGATATCTAGTTTATTTTCAAGAATGTTCTTCATTTACTCTTGTTGGGATTTGTGTATATAGAATAATACAGTAATTTTTCCCATTTTATATTATGAAAATAATACATGCTCATGTTAAAAAAAAAATTTACACAACAGCCCTAACCAGTTTGGCTCAGTGGATAGAGCGTAGGCCTGCAGACTCAAGGGTCCCAGGTTTGATTCCGGTCAGGGGCATGTACCTTGGTTGCGGGCACATCCCCAGTAGGGAGTGTGCAGGAGGCAGCTGATCGATATTTCTCTCTCACCGATGTTTCTAACTCTCTATCCCTCTCCCTTCCTCTCCGTAAAAAGTCAATAAAAATATATTAAAAAACAAAACAAAACAAAAAACCAAAAAATTTACACAACATATAAATTGGAAGTAAGTACTGAATTAAAAACCTTTATCCCTCCCTAGTTCTCTAAATTTCACTCCCCTTTATGTAAAATTACAGACTTTTCTATGTACTTATACGAATATGTATATATATACTTTGATGTCACGTTAATGAATCATACTATTCTGCAAAGTAAGCTTTTGTCAGTAGACAAAATATGGACATTTCTTTTTTCATGGCAGTATAAGTAGCTCTCTTTTATTCTTTGTATAGCAGTCTATTATTTGATTATATGAAAACTTCATACCTTATTTGACTAGTCTCCTAATAACAAGTACTTACACTCCCCAAGCAAGGTTTAATTTTTTAAGTTTTAGAATGTATTCACCTATGTCCAGGTTGTTTGAGTCAACCTGCCCCTGCTTGGAGTTCTCATAGGCCTTAGGGAGCCTGTGGTATGGGAAGTGGGCTGGGATAAATGAGCTGGAATTGCTCGCATGGGCCTGTGTATTTCTAAATGAAACCCATTGGAGCAACCAGTTATTATTCCACTACTATCATCTACTTATTTTACACTTGGCAAAGTGCTTTCATGTGCACCATCTCATTAATCCTAACAACGGTCTCATAAGGTCGAGGTTGCTGTTCCTCCTTTTGGAAAGTGACTTTCATGGAGGTTCTGGGATTTGGCTAGCATCATATAGCTCCCACATGCCACATCCGGGGCTTCCATCCAGCTTCTCAGGGCACACCCCCCAAACCACAGCTACCCCATGTCCAGGGCTAATCCTGGATCTTTCATACAACAGTAGCCTCACCATTAGGTGTTCATTCTTCAGCCTTCAACCTTCAACTGGATCTGAGACTTTATTTGTGGCTCTTATGCTCTTATTCAAACCTCACACACCTTTTTGGAAACACACCCTTGGTAGCTGACTGCAGGCTGGCCAGTCCTGAGACCCTGCTCCCGAAGGCTCTGCCTACAGCACCTCCAAGCCGGCGATAAGTCAGCCTCGATAGTGCTGTCTTTGTTAAAAGAATTATTTCCCAGTCTCTGCTTTTTTTTTTTTAAAGGGGGATTTTTTTGTAACACTATAAATTCTTTGAGCAGATAGTTATCAGCAGTCTCTGTAATAGCAAAGTGCTTTTCAGCAGAAAGTCGATTTGACAGATAAACATACTGCATAACTAAAGGATTAGCCTCATTTGTCCTGAAATTAAATTAGGAGGGGAGGACTTTTGTGCTAACTTGTTTATGATAAAATTATTTGTTGTCATTTTGCAGGGAATAACTCCCAAGCTGTGAGATAGTGTCAGTTTTGATATTTTAGCCTCAGAGGCGAGTGGGAAATGACATTTACACAATGTGACCACAGTGGCACATACCTGAATCGTCTCCAGCTTGTCAAATCCAGACGGTTCCCTTTTTGTGAGCGAAGGGGAATGCTTTCCTTCCCCTCCCTCCTTTGTATTTCTGTGGAGGGAAAAAAATGTCATCTTCCAACGTATTCTGAAAGCCACATGATTTTTGCCTAGATCCGGTGGTTGCTTTTATTGGGTAATTCAATCTCTCTCTCTCTCTCTCTCCCAGGCCACAGTCACTAGAAAGGGTGTTGGGAGAACACTGATTAGAGGGGCTTTGGGGACAGGAAACCAGGCTAAAGGGTTATGCAGAAGACCAATTTTGTATAGTTATCAAAGCCAGTTCTGTCCCTTCCACCGTCTGCTGCTTTCTTTCATGCAGGTGTGTTGTTTCCATGGCCAGAACATCCTGGGCATTTGCTCCATCAAGACCTTTGGTGCAGGAGTGCTGCTGGCTTCAGCCGAGGCTCTGGTGGAGCCTGGTTCTCATGGGTCTGTGCTCCGGGAATGCCCCCACCTTGTCAAGACTCAGAGCATTTTAAGTCTCTGATGCCATAGGAAAAGGCCAAGTCAGGACTTGACACCGACATTGTACCCCAAAGTCCAAACTCTCCCCCCACGATGCTGCCTCCCTAAAGGCGACATTGGAAGTAGGGCTTTGAAAGTTGTTAGGATTATTTTAGGCTCAGATTAAAGTGTGTGTGTGGGGTCATTGGACAGGGAAGAAAAAGCATTAGGCAAGTGGTGAAAACAGGAAGGTTAGGGAGGACTTTGGGAAGGAGAGAGAGATGTGGGAAGCCAGATTACAATGCTTGCTTTGGAGGGACAGCAGCAGGCATTCTCTGTGCCTGTGTCACTTCCCTGTGGCCTTCTTGTGATTTTGGCGCATCTGGTGGATGCATGCCGGCAGCACCCTCATGTGCATGCCTCAGTGTCCCTCTGCCTTGGGGCTGCCTCTGGAGTCCAGGAGAGCACTTGGCCTGCCTACAGGAGAGCCCCACTCTGGCAGGCAGCCCCCAGCCAAGGGGGACGAGAGTTGGGGCACCAATGCTCCAGCTTCCCTTCCCTCAAGGGGGCACCTCCGAGACATTGTCTACGCAGGTCCTTTGATCCAGGTGCCCACAGTTGTGTCCAGCTCGACAGCACCTTCTTTCCTTCTTCCTTGTTTCTTTCTTCTGCTCTCTGACTCCAGCTTTCTGGGCTCATCTCTCAAGTAAACAACCAGCATATGTGCTACATGACAGTGGTCGCCAACCTTTCAGATCTCACGGACCACCAGGGGTCTGCGGACCACCGGTTGGCAACCACAGCTCCAAAGGTTTCCTTAAACCAGTGGTTGCCAACGTTTCAGACCTCACAGACCACCAGTGGTCCACGGACCACCGGTTGCTGACTGCTGCTATATGAGCCTGGGGGAAAATACTGAAGGGTACACAGTTGGTTGTCAGCACGAGTGACTTGGTGCAGAGCAGGGGAGAAAAGTTGTGGGATATGGGGGAGGGTAGGGGAGAAAAGTATGAGGGGTGATGGGCATAACATATTACGGAAAAAAACACCCCAAAGCTTTTTAACACAGTATGCTGTGTTCTTTGATAGGTAATCTGTAAAGAAAAGAAAAGGATGGAGAAGGATCTTATGACAGGAAGAAATGAAGACTTTACATTTTTTAAAAATGGTCAAGACCAAGTTATAGTGTCTAGGATTTCACACTTGCATGATAAAACTATTAACAAGCAACACCAGGAAGGAATCCTATATAATAAAAGCCTAATATGCAAATTGTTTGACCACTTGCTATGACTTGCACTGACCACCGGGGGCGGCGCAGAACATGGCGGTCATCGGAGATGTGGTGCTGGCAGTGGGCAGCAGTGGAGGTGCTGCAGGCCCTGATGGGCCCCTATGAGAGCAGGACCGAGGAGGGATGGTAGAGCAGGTGAGTGGGTGGCAGGCCAAGGCGGTGGGAGTGGAGGCCTGATCACCCTGCTGATTGCCCCTCAGACAGCGACCAGCAGCTACAGGGGACGGGGCCACTGCATGGCTCCCAGGCACTGAGGGAGCCGGGTGGGGTCCCGGCCTTGATCAGTCATCCCGCAGATGGCGACCAGCAGCTGGCAGGCCCTGATTGCCCGATAGGGGCTGCGCCCCGAGTTGGGATGGGGAACTAGGGATGGGTGGCAGCGACTAACCTCCTACAGTGCCCAGGCTGGGGGCTGCGACCTCTCACTGGCTACCAGGGGCCGGGGCTGATGGGGATGGAGGTGTGGTGAGAATGCAGGGTGTCTGCTGAGCTCACTCTTACTCCCTCTGCTACTCTCCCCTGGGACACCAGGGCTCGCATGCCAGGGAAGCCTCCACGGTCAGGTGCTGGGTGCCCGTGAGGATACCACCCTGTATCTGCACGACCTCTTCCAATGAGCCTGGCTGCAGCCACTGAGACTGCAGGGGCTGGTTGGGCTCCCTATGGGTTCGCACAGGAAATGGTCTGCGAGGCTGGCTGGGAGAGAGCATGCTGGCTTCCATGCTGCAGCTGCTGGGCAGCCCAGAGGCCCATGCTGTGTCCCGGCCTGTGGCATCCGGCTGCGCTCACAGCATCTCTGCAAGGGGACTCGGACGCTGTGACTCAGGTGGAGGGGGGTGCGCGGGGGTCCAGGGTCCAAGGTTCTGCCAGGGCCCAGAGGTCAGCTGGGATCTGCCCTTCCATGCCAGATGCTTGCACTTTGATTGCTGGCCAGGCCTAGGGACTGCTCCTGTGCATGAATTTCATGCACTGGGCCTCTAGTTATTATATAAGTCCACACAGTAATTACTTTGGGGAGTGGCTGGGATGGAGCATATGACAGTAATTTTTAAGGTGGATACAAAGTTCTATTTCTTGACCTCAGTGGTGTTCATAATAGTTTATTAAGATTGACATTTGTGTTGAATAGTTTTCTGAATCTATATTGTATTTTACTTTGCAATGAAAAGGTTAACAAACCTTATAGGTGTGATACAATCAATCTGTGCATTTCTGCAACACAAGCCTTGTTGGGTGACTCAGTTGGTTGGAGTGTCATCCTGTGCACCAAAATGTTTGCAGGTTCGATTCCTGGTCAGGGCACAGATCTAGGTTTTGGGTTTGGTTCCTGGTTGGGGTGCATACCGGGATGTTTCTCTCTCACATTGATGTTCGTTCTCTCTCTCTCTCTCTCTCTCTCTCTCTCTCTCTCTCTCTCTCTCATCAATAAACATATCCTCTGGTGAGGATAAAAAAAAGCACACAAATAAAAACAGCAGTGGATCAGTGGGTATATAAAATTACCCCTGACAGCTAAAGAGAATGTTCCAGATTCAGGTTAAGGACTCTCTCCTCCAAATCCATGAAGGCTCAAGGTGCTGGGCTGGGCAGCTTTCCTACCTGACTTTGTCCAGACAGATGAAGGCAGGAAGGATTAGTGCTGGTCATGCCTGCTAGATGTGTGAGTAACTTTCTGCCTGGTAATTATTTTTGACATTTGACAGTTCTGGGCACAACCGTTGCAGCTCTGAAATGTCGGCAGTGCACTTATTTTTGAAGTGTTTATATTTTCTTACAAGTAACCAAGTATTTGCAGGATACCTCTTTGGGTACCTTGTTTCAGATGAAAATAGGGAGTTTTGGAAAGTCAAAAACCAGAGGGAAGCTTGGAGTTTCTGGAAAAAAGCCATCACTTAGCAACAACAACCAACACAGCAAAAGTGGAACTTAAAATTTTAAAAAATCAGCCCGTGTGTATAGCACTAGGCTCGCAATCTTTCAGAGCAGATACCAGGTTAATTTTTGTTCTGAGATATCTCCCCCACCTCTCTGCCACACTGCTGAAATTCCAATTCTTTTAGATTACCCCTTTGACTGGTGAGTTTTATTTATCAAAAAGGACAGCAATCTTTTTATTTATTTATTTATTTATTTATTACTTTTTAATTAAATTTATTGGGGTGACATTGGTTAATAGGTGAGTTTTAAAATACGAATAGCCACAAGTGAAGTAACCCAGGTAAGACTATAATGAGACATTTATACTATTGTAATGGAACAACATAAATGGCGATTTGACTGGCTGCTGGAATGAAAGCCAAACTCAGGAGGTAGGTGCTGGTGCAAAAGGAAAGAGGTTTATTCAGGAGCCACAAGACCTGGGAGATTGTGGACTTCAGGTCTCAAATACCAATCTCCTCTCCCTCCATCTCAAAGATCATCTCATCTCCTTATCCAAGTCCTCCACCATTCTCATAGGGATAGGGAGGGGAGAGCTTTTTTCCCCCTATCCATTCATCTTCCTAACTTTTGGCATGCTGAGTGTAAGAACCTCCCCCTGCTGTCACCTTAACCAATGGGGAACCTCCCCAGCACTCCCACTGACTGCCTGCTGGGGTCCAACCCCAGCGGGTCCAGGGGTCCCCAAAGGTGTGGACGGAGTCGGTGAAGAAGGAATGACACGGAGACAGCGTTCAGTTGATCAGCAGCCTAGCCAGGATCTCTAGTCATAATCTCCAGCCAAGTTCTGTTTAGGATCTCCAGCCAGGTTCTGTGCCCATGTTCTCTTCCTAGGTTCTCCAGCCAGGTTCTGTGCCCATGTTCTCTTCCTAGGTTCTCCAGCCAGGTTCTGTAGCCATGTTCCCTCGCTAAGTTCTCCAGCCAGGTTCTGTCCAGGTTCTCCAGCCAGGTTCAGTCTCCAGGTTCTAGTCAGGTTCTCTTGCCATGTTCTATCCAGGTTCTGTAGTCAGGTTCTGTCTCTAGATTCTTCAGCCAGGTTCTCTCGCTAGGTTCTGTCTCTAGGTTCTATGGCCAGTTTCTGTCCAGGATCTTTTGCCATGTTCTCTCCAGCGAAGTTCTTCTGTCTCTAGGTTCTGTGTAGGTTCTGTGTCTAGGTTCTGTGTCTCTTGGTTCTGTCTTCTAAGTTCTGTCTGTAGGTTCTGTCTTCTAAGTTCTGACTTGTTACATCTGTATTTATACCAGTTGATTCCAATCCTATCACTCTGTATTCCAAAGGTTAGAGCTTCTTATCTCCATTCCAGGGAGTAAAGATTATGTAGCTTAAGCATGATTGTTCATAGTTAAAGTGACTAATTACCCTCCTGGCACTTAGTTAAGAGGTTTTATTCCCTCCCTAACTTCAGGGGAAAATCCCTACCTGGGGGAAACAACCTTTCTCAGAGACCTTGATTAAAACACATAGTGCCAAGAAGGTGAGCAAACATATTAAGAACAGTATGCCATATATGCCAGGTCCCTTGAAACAGCAAGCATGGACCGGCTCCCGGCAACTGCCTACAGTAACACTATGATGAATGAACACATAGAGAAAAGGATTCAATCAACCACCAATAGAAAACTGGTTTTTACTATCTCTAGTATGGAAGGCACATGGGGAGCATTTAACAAATGGTTGCTGTTGCTTCTCTTATGCATGGTGAGTACCAGTCTCTCTCCTGGATTAGCTCCGTCAGTTTTACCTCTCTTGCACCTAACAGATTACCTGAATCATAGCAGGAAGTCAATAAATGTTTTCTGAATGAATGAAACAACTTCAGAAAGGACTTAAGAGAATTTCCCCAGAGATAAAATTTACCCACTTGATAATTTTGATTAAGGACAAGCCCATCAGGGATTGTAAACCGCTTTATGATATGCTGAAGGGAAGTTCTTAGCTGGAAACTGTGGCAACCAGGCCATCCATGTCCATCCTCATAAACCCACACCTGTCTCATGTCTTGTCTCTGGGTCTGGAGGTTGACCTAATCCAGTGATGGCGAACCTTTTGAGCTCGGCATGTCAGCATTTTGAAAAACCCTAACTTAACTCTGGTGCCGTGTCACATATAGAAATTTTTTGATATTTGCAAACATAGTAAGACCATAGTATATTTTTGATATTTATTTTTGTATTTAAATGCCATTTAACAAAGAAAAATCAACCAAAAAAATGAGTTCGCGTGTCACCTCTGACACGCGTGTCATAGGTTTGCCATCACTGACCTAATCTGCCTGAATGAATATTTAAACATTGTCAGTCCCTACCTCATTCTTGTTTGCCTTTTTCTTTTATGTTTAAATTTGTTTTTTTAATAGCTACATCTTTTTTTTGTACTTTTAAAATATTTAATATGTGTAATCAATACCATGTGACAATTACATGCACTTTGCAGAGTAACTTTACTAGTATGTCATTTTCCCATGAGCTATTATATATGTAGATGTGTATGTATGTATATGTGTGCACACACTTTTTCACCCGAAGGGTTGTTTGGTGTAGCAGATTCAGAGGGCAGAAGGTGGGTAAGTGGAGATGAGAAGTGGGAAAGGAGAATGTTTTTGGAGAGGGGTTGACATGAGGAAAACGAGGTGGTGGAAAACTGCCATGCTGCCTGGTGACAGAACTAAAGGGCTAATTCAGCCAACCTGAAGGATTGGAGAAACACAGGGAATGGGAATAAAGCTGAGGCGTTAACTTGGGGTCATAGTGAGAGCTAAACAGAGAAGCTTTTGCTGTATTGGATAAATAATAAAGATCCTCTGAAAGATTCTGAGCAGGCAAATGTCATGATCAAACTGATGTTTTAGGGAGATATGGAAAAACATGTAGGATGGATTGGAGGTAGGTAGATGGAAGGGAGAGCTGCTATTGTCAGGTTCTAGTAGCAAGAGCAAATGAGAGATTTGGAATCAGACCGACTTAATTTCGGTTCTTGGTGCTGTGTCTTATTAGCAGTATGATCTTGGGAAGGTTACTTAAATTCACTAAGCTTCAGTTTTCCCATCTATAAAATGGGAGTAATAACAGCACTAATCTCAAAATGTTGTTCAGTGAGACTCTGCAGTAATTTAAAGTACCAGATACAAGGCCTGGCACACACCAATGAGTGAGTAAGTAGTGTTATTGGGAGAAGACAGATAGTAAGGTTCAGATGAGAGACCATAAAGGAAACCGTGAGAAGCATGCTCAATATCCTCTCTTCCCTTGCATCCTCTAGGTCAGGCGTTGGCAAACTCTAGTTAGTGAGTCAAATCCAGCTTGTGGTCTGTTTCATACATTCTCAAGCTAGGAGTCATTTTTACATTTATAAAGGATTCTAAAAAGCAAACAAATAAGGAAGATATGACAGAGACTGTATATCACAAAGCTTAAAATATTTATAATTTTTTACATGTATATTTAAAATAGAGTAAATGAAATATTTACTATGCTTTCTACTGTCCCTTTCCAGAAGAAGTATGTTAGCTCCTCTTCTAGAGTTAACCTGGAAGATCTGAGCAAAGGCTACACCGTGGGAAAGCACACATCTGTACAAAGACACACACAGGGGCTATTGGGCACCTTGCTCTCGGCTCAGGGGTCCAGCAAAGCCTTTTGCATGTTGGGAGCAACTGCTTTGCTCATAGCTTCACTCTCGGAGTGTTTTCCTAAACGCACTCATGTCCTGGTTCTGGACTCTCAGTACCTCATTCCTCTCCCAAATCTCTGGCTCTTGCTTGTTACAAAGGAATATTGTAGGAATCTCTAGTGTCTGCAAACATTCAAGGCTCTTGAGGGGGAAAGGCTTCTTCAGTATTTGCATAATATTTTGGAAAAAGGAGTCTTTGTGTCCTGGAAACTTGTAAAAAGTTTTCTTTGTAGAAGGTGAAGACAGGAAGAAGGGGGTCCCTAGGTGCATCGATCATATCATTGATTTACGAATCTGAGCCTTATCTAAGGAAAACCAGATTGGCTGGCCGAGAGATTTTAAAGAAATCAGATAGTTAAGCTATAGTTACAAAATACATGACATAATGGAAACATGTAGGAATATTTCAGAAAAAAAGAAAGAAATGAAAAAAATAAAAAGCAGCACCAAAGAGCTGATTAAATCAGAGCCAGATGGACTATATGGATTTGACAAGCAGGAATGAGCTTCAGGAACACTACTTTTCCTCATGTACTGTGTCCAACTGAACCTTTAAAAAGACATTAAACTATATCCTCTTTAAAAATAAAAATACAACCTTTTATTTATAAAGCTATTATGATGATACTTGAATTTAGAATCTTAGTGTTAGCAATGAAAAAAGCAGTCCTTCTTGAACTTTATTTTGACATGCAGGGAACAAATTCATTAATTCATGCACTTATTCCTTCAACAAACAGATTTACAGTCATGTGCCTTTTAACTACGGGGATATGTTCTGAGAAATGCATCATTAGGTGATTTTTGTCATTGTGAGAACCTCATAGAAGGCACTTACTAAATCTAGATGGTATAGCCCAGTGGTTGGCAAACTGTGGCTTGCGAGCCACATGCGGCTCTTTGTCCCCTTGAGTGTGGCACTTCCACAAAATACCACGTGTGGGCGCACATGTACAGTGCGATTGAAACTTCGTGGCCCATGCGCAGAAGTCGGTATTTTGTGGAAGAGCCACACTCAAGGGGCCAGAGAGCCGCATGTGGCTCGCAAGCCGCAGTTTGCCGACCACTGGACCATAGCCTATTACCCACCTAGGCTGTATGGTACAGCCTATTACTCCTAGGCTATAAGCCTGTACAGCATGTTACTGTACTAAACAACATGAGGTTAAATCAAGCACCAGAGAAAATGATGCAATCAAGACACGAGATGTCTGAGGCTGCTGCCCACATAACACAGTACACTGTTTTAGAGCAAACATTTTAAAAGTAGAAAAAATATACTCTAAAATAACGATAAAAATTATAATGAATACATAAAACCAGTAATTGTTTATCGTCATCAAGTCTTACGTACTGTGTCTGTGCTGTACTTTTATATGACTGGCAGCGCAGTAGGTTTGTTTACACCAGCAGGCCATCAATGGATGAACGGATAAACAAAGTGTAGTATTTCCATACAATGGAATATCATTCAGCCTTAAAAAGGAAGGAAGTCCTGACACATGCTATAACATGGGCCAACATGCTAAGTGAAATAAACCAGTCACAAAAGGACAAACACTGTATATGATTTCACTTTTATGTGGTACTTAGAATAGTCAAACTCATAGAGACAGAAAGTAGAACGGTGGTTGCCAGGGGTTGGAGGGAGGAATGGAATAGGGAGTTATTGTTTAATGGGTACAAATTTCAGTTTGTGATAATGAAAAAGTTCTGAAGATGGATAAGGGTGATGGTTGCACAATAATGTGAATGTACTTAGTGCCGCTTTCAACCATTTTGGAAGGTAGTATGCAATTTCTTACAAAATTAAACATACTCTTACCATACAATCCAGCAATCATGCTCCTTAGTATTTACCCAAAAAAAGTAAAAAACTTATGTCCATACAAAAACCTACACGTGACTGTTTGCAACAGCTTTATTTATAATTATTAAAACCAGCACGTTCTTTTTTTTTTTTTTTTAAATATATTTTATTGATTTTTTACAGAGAGGAAGAGAGAGAGATAGAGAGTTAGAAACATCGATGAGAGAGAAACATCGATCAGCTGCCTCCTGCACATCCCCCACTGGGGAAGTGCCCACAACCCAGGTACATGCCCTTGACCGGAATCGAACCCGGGACCTTTCAGTCCGCAGGCCGACGCTCTATCCACTGAGCCAAACCGGTTTCGGCCAGCACGTTCTTTAGTAAGTGAATGGATTAATGAATTGTGCTATATCCAGGCAATAGAATATTATTCAGTGGAAGAAACTTAAATGCATATTACTAAGGAAAGGAGTTAATCTGAAAAGGCTACATACTGTGTGATTCCAACCAAATGACATTCTGGAAAAGCCAAAATTATGGGAACTGTAAAAGAATCACTTGTTGCTAGGGGTTGGAAGGAGGGAGGGAGGGAGAGATTGAGGGAGGGATGAATAAGCAGAGCATAGAGGATTTTTTAGGGCAGTGAAAATATTCTGTATGATAATATAATGGTGATACCTGTCATACAGTATGTAATAACACAAAGCAGGGTTACTGTTAAATTGTTAAATATTCTTGTATTGCCCAAATGCCAGAAGTTTCAGATTGTATTATCCATTTCTATTTTATTATATTCCAAGGATATTATTTCTCTCAGAGCATGGTTCAATGTTATTATGGATACTGACAGTAAAATAGGATTTTCACTATCTCATGATAGTTTCTTGCAATGCTATTGCATAAGTGAGAGATGGACTAATGGTGTATCACACTTAAAAAATCTCTATATATGAAAGCCTAAGCAACTGTTGCAACCGAAAAAACTGAACGGACGATGGAACAGGTTGCATGGGGTGACCAGGCTGGCAGGGGGGTTAGTGAGAGGTGACCAAAGAACCGAACAGCAGACTGCATGGGGTGACCAGGCCCTCCGGGGGGGGGGCAGTTGGGGTGACCAGGCCAACGGGGGTGGGCAGTGAGGGGCGACCAGGCTGGCGGAGGGGCAGTTGGGGGTGACTAGGCTGGCAGGGGGTCAGTAAGAGGTTACTAGGCCGGTGGGGAGGCAGTTAGGGGTGATCAGGCTGGCAGTGGGGGCAGTTAGAGTGATCAGGCAGGCAGGCAGGTGAGCAGTTAGGAGCTAGTGGTCCCGGGTTGTGAGAGGGTGCAGGCTGGGCTGAGGGGACCCCCTCCCCGCATGAATTTCATGCACCGGGCCTCTAGTTTCATATAAAGAGGTAAATGGGGGAAGAAGGGAGACATATATAATGCTTTCAACAATAAAGATTAAAACAGACAGACAACAAAAAAATTCTATATAAGGTGACAGGAAAAAATTTGGCTCTGGATGGTGGACACACAAAGATTTGGCTCTGGATGGTGGACACAGATCTTGTAACATAGAAACCCACACCTGAAACATATATTCATGTTGACCAATGTCACCCAATCAATTTAATAAATTAAAAAAATTAAAAATTTTCCGATGTATGCACTCATAGCTCTTAGATATTCAACATTACTCCTGTATAAACAGTTAAATTGTTTATATTAACTAGTGGTATTACTAATGAGTGATGCTGATACAGCATTGTTTCTACTAAATGCTAAGGGCTGTTTGTTTTAGTTGGTATTCTATTGTCCATCCATCCATCCACCTCTACTTACTTCCAAAAATAACTCAAGGTGGTCTTGATATATTGCCACAGCTTTTTGGATTGTGGGTGTAGGCATTAGAATAACTCCAGGGGCTCTTTCAAAATGTAGATTTTGAGCCCCACCATGAACCTACCAAATTGGAATCTCTAGCCTCCCCCACAGCACATGATTCTTATGCACCCTAAAGTTTGTGAACAACTAGAGAATATGGGAAAGTGGGAGGGTGGAAATCTGATCCCCCAACCAAGTTAATTAATCTCTGGGAGGCACACAGCAGTTGTCCTAATTCTGTGGCTGTTTTCTCAACCACTTGCTGTTTTTTATTACAGGGAGTCATGTGAAAAATGTTGCCCACCCTCAAATGTTATTATATAGCTTTGGAAATCCCTTCATCCCAACCCAGTGTTTTTCTCTAAAAAGAGAAACAATGTAGGGAAGGAAAACATCTGAATAGCAATGCGCATTTATTTTTTGAGACAAGTTTTAAAAATTTTTTATCAGGTCTTTTCAAAGGCAACACTTTTGCCCTGAAACTTGGATCTTTTGAGACATCTAATCCCACTGGAAGGGACCCACAAATATGTGCACTCACAGGTAAGAATCACCTGGGGTAAGTGCCAAAGATACACATTCCAGGGCTCTACCCCAAAGATGCCGAACCAGAATCAACAGGGGAGCGGACTGAGAATCAGATTTTGAACAAATTCCCTGGATGATTCTCATGTTCAGCCAAGTTTGCTTCCAGAGCTGGCTACATGGGTTTAATTCCTGGCTTGTTACCGTAGCTTGTTGGTCCTTAGCAAATTACTTACTTAACTTTTCGAAGCCTCAGTTTCTCCATTTATAAAACTGAGATGCTTCTTTACTCAGGGGTCTTGTAAGAATAAAATAAACTACTGGTAGGTTAAGCTGCCAATATAGTTTCTCACAAGTAGTAAGATCTTAATATTTGTTACGTCCCACCCTACTCCCTGTTGAACGAGGATGTTTGTTCAACTCCAACCAACTTTTCCAGAATTTATGATTGCTCTTTATACAAATAATCCAGATTGGCTTGTTAGCAGGGAAGCATATGGCAAAACTACGAAAGGAAACATCTCCCTGTAGGTCTGAGCGCTGTTCCTTAAATTGTGGCCCATGCATCTGAATGACCTGTGGCTCACTTTAAAAATAATTAAATCAATAAATTGGATTCCTGGCTCCCATTCCTGTACTCATCAAATCAGAAACTCTAGGAGCAGGATCTATGATCAACTTGTTAAACAAGTACTCTTAGTAATCCTCATATACCTAAAAGTCGAAAAGCAGCGAGCAAGGGCTTTTAACAATCAGAAGACTCTTCCCAGACAGGCCTCAGAATTGGCATCTGACGTCTCAGAGTCTGTGCTATAGACTGTTTCATTCCTCAGCATTCTTCCTGGTAGACAGTCGTCTTTGTCAGTCTGGATCCACTGCCCTTACTAAACTGTGCCCAGCCCTTGGAAGTTCAGGGTACACTGACATTCCAGCTGGAGTGGAAATGAAATTTGATCCACCATTTCCTGCTATGCCTTCTGGTTTCCATATCCTTCTTTCATGGTCTTTCTCCACTCGCTCTCTCCTGGCAGCAAGGGCCATGACTGTTGCACAACTTTTGGGTTGTATCATCTCAGGGTGACAGTGGTCTTTCTGAGAGTGTTGGTCAAGAAGACCACCTTTGTTGAAAAGACGTCTAAGACACATGATCTCTAAACCAAAATGCTGGAAGGGCAGCATGTCCTGAGGCCTGCTTTTTAAAAGTGACAGGTGCTGACTGGGCTGAGCCCAGAGATCCCTGGATATTCCAAGAACAAGTGTTAAATATTGGTCCTTTCTAGCCTCTCAGTTTTCCAACAATGCCGATCACAGCATCTGAATGCAGAGAGCCCCTCCGATCACAGATTTGTTTTCATTCCAGGGATGCTCAGTTTACCTGCCAGTGGTCTTCAGGAGTTCCTGTTGGCTCAAAACCAGGCTCCTGTGCCTGTGTCCTGGCAAACAGCTATTAGGTGAGAGCAGGTTTGAGCTCAGGGATGGAGCTTTGCCTCCTCTATGGCTATTCCCATTCGTCAACGACCAAGAAAGCTTCATTTGGAATTTGCTACGAGAGAGCCAGGTAAAAGAGGGGCTGAGCCTCTCAGAACCCTGGCGTTAGTACTCGGGTTTGTACTTCTAAAAGAGGACAAGAGGAGTAAAGGGTGAAAAGGTGTGCTCTTATTTTACAATATAGGTCCCTCCTCCTCTGCTCTGAGTGGAGAGAAAGGGCGATTCATGGCTCATAATATCTGAACAGCAGCCCTCAGCCTAGCTTTTAATGAAAAGGATCTATGAAAGATCACCATTTTCAGTCAGGTGTCTATGCCACATGATCCACACAACTGAAAAACGAAACAGAGCTAACTCCCCCTCACCAGATTACCCACACTCGTCTTTACGCTGCCTTTAAAAAATGTTGTAACAGTTTGTACTAATGTTGATAATCCTTGTACCCAAGAAATCCAAATGCCTCAGCAAATTGATGATTTGAGTTTCCTGTGGATTATTTTTCAGGCATGAGAAATTAATTGTGTAAGCATAATGCAATGGTTCAGCTGGAGATTGAGCAAGTTTACCCTAGACAGTTGTCAAGACAATCCCAGATACAGATGGTGTCACAGGTTGGGAGGCAGATGCTAGGATGCAGTTTGGTGTGTGGATCATTGGGAAGGAGAAAGCTGTACAGGAGGAAAAGAAATCAGGACTGGGCAGAATGCAGGCACATGGCAGTCTCAGATGACTCCATGGGAGCTCTGGAACTAGAATGGCCTTTCAGTGTTTCCCAGAGTTGAGCTGAGATGGATCATGATTGGATATGGGCCACCCCAGGAAGGGGCATGACTTTGGACCAGGTGGCTTCTGTTGCTGAGACAGACCTGGGAGGAGCTGATGGTGAACTCTTTGTGGTCCTGGTGGCTGAGACCAGTCCTTCATTGAAGGGGGCTTGGTGAGCCATCTTTATGTACACTGTAGATATAGATGGTACTCCATCGATGTGCCAACACCATGCTTGCAAAAAACAAATCAGTGTGATTTTGTACCACTCCCCACTTTGCATTGAGGACTTCCTTCTTTCTCTCTTCTTCTTATCTTCTCTAGCTCTGTCTTTTCTCTCCTGCCTTTTAAGATACTTCTCCACCCAGCATCTAGCTGGCAGAATGCAGAGCTATTAACATCTGTGCTAGCATTCAGAGGCTCCATCCACATTGGACCCTAGTTTGAGAGTTGGTTTTTAAGTGCTGATCCAATGCTCTGTGTTCCTTGTAGCCTCAGGGTATGTGGCCCCCCTCCCCCCCCCACACACACACCTTCTTCTGACCAAGGCCATCACCCTTTCTGTGTAGCTCAGCCTCTTTTTACAAAAAGAGAACACTCAAACCCAGCTTGGATTTGAAATAAGGCAGACCCAGAAGCCACATGCCATCTTCGATGCTCAACTTTGCCATTTCATTCAATAAAGCCTAGGGTTTTGTCGGGATCCATCCTCAAATATGCATATATTGCAATGTTCCCAGTCTTTGGCCCTTCTAAAAACAAGTTGTCTATCTATTAAAGGCCATAGTAAGAGAGATCAGATCCAAGAATTTCTTGGGGCATGTCATGAAGTGTCCTTTGCTACCCAAGACTCGGAGATCTTGAAGGAATGGATCTCTTAGATTCTACCATCAGAGCATTAGCAGTAACAGCTGCTTTGTATTTGCTGCTCAGATTCAGCTGAAACTCATTGGAAATCAGATTTGATGAGGCCCTTAGTTCTGATGATTGCACTAACTTCATCTGATCAGATTTCCAGTTAGTCAAGCTGGATGCTGAGTCTTTTGTCCTGTTGTTGCCTTTAGACCAGTGGTTCTCAACCTTGGCTGCACATTAGAATCACCTGGGAATCTTTTTAAAATCCTGATTTCTGGGGCCTCATCCTCCGGAAATTCTGTTTCTTTGTTATGGGGTGGGACCACAACATTAGTAACAAAGAAACAGAATTTCCAGAGGGTGAGGCCCAGAAATGAGGATTTTAAAAAGATTCCCAGGTGATTCTAATGTGCAGCCAAGGTTGAGAACCACTGCTTTAGACCAATTTGGAATGGTGGTACTTCATGAATAATCCATGAGTATTAACCAGCTGCACACAGAAGCTCATTTCCACTGTGTCTTTGCCATGGAATTTTAGATAGTTCTGATGTAACTCATAAGTAATCAGCAAAAGCCAGATTGATTTACAGTATTTAGAGACCTTTGAGGGTCTTTTCAAGTGTCCAAAGGGAAGGCATGCTATCATCTTATCTGTAAGTGGTCATAACATGTCTATTTTCCCTGGTGTCTTTATTATTTTTTCTTTTTTATTGAATTTGTTGAGGTGACATTGGTTAATAAAATTGTATAGGTTTCATGTGTACAATTCTATAATACATCATCTGTATATTGTATTGTGAGTTCACCACCCCAAGTCAAATCTCCTTCCATCACCATTTTTCTCCCCTTCCTTGGGTCTTTAATGTCACAGCTGGCAGTGTTATAGGACAAAGAAGGATACTTCTAAAATTATTTGAAACGAAACTTTATGGCAGCTTGTTTTGGTTCTTTTTGTTTCCTTGTTGCCTTAATCACCAAATGGTGTGGGTTAAAACAAAAGCCATAATTAAATTGAACCCATTTTGCGGGGGGGGGGGGGGGGGGGGAGGAGGGGGAGGAGAGGGGGGGAGGGGAAGGAATTGGGCAACTCTTTGCTTAAACAGAAGCAGGTGGTGATGGAATGCTCGGTGGAAGTGAGCTGTGAGGAGAGAATGCAAAGTTTTTCATTGAAAACAGTTAAAAATACTTGTGGTCTTTTGTGCCAGGCTACGATTAAGAATTAGGTATCTATCTATGTATCTAAAGGGTGTCCCAAAATTCACGCAAGAAGTAATTTTGATAGAAAACACAGGTTTATAATTAAAAATTGTAAATTTTTTATTGATTCATAAAGTGTACAGTATAGGGTTATGTATGGAATAGCACATCAGGTAAATGGCCTCCACGGCTTTGCTGGCACGCACATACGCAAAGCCGTGGTCTTCATTGGTCTTCATTGTCCCTGCTCCTGGGCCATAATTGGTACTTGGTAATGCTTATCAAATTGAAGGGATTGAAATCAAAGGGCAACAGATATTAGAATATGGTTCAATAAACCAAGTAAAGTTAGGCTTTTATTTTTGTTGTTGTTGTTGTTAATGCTCATGCAAAATTCAAATCTTGCGTGAATTTTGGGACACCCTTACCTATCTATCTATCTACATGTATATCTCAGTTTCAAAACAACTGGTGGAAAAGCAATATGGTTTTTTTTTTAAAATATATTTTATTGATTTTTTACAGAGAGAAAGGGAGAGAGATAGAGAGTTAGAAACATCGATGAGAGAGAAACATCGATCAGCTGCCTCCTGCACATCTCCTACTGGGGATGTGCCCGCAACCCAGGTACATGCCCTTGACCGGAATCGAACCTGGGACCTCTCAGTCCGCAGGCCGACGCTCTATCCACTGAGCCAAACCGGTTTCGGCAAGCAATATGGTTTTAATTAGAGAGTGGTCTTTTGTCATAAGGAAGGGTGGGATTTTGTGTATCTTATTGTGTGTGTTTTAAGGGTTTTATTTATTTATTTATTTATTTATTTATTTATTTATTTAGTGTGTCTATGCTGTGTTCTTTCTTTTTTTTACTTTTTGAAGTTATTTTATTTTATTTTTTTATTGTTTAAAGTATTACATACAGTATATCTCCTTTTTCCCTGATTGACCCTGCCCCACCACTCCCATCCTCGAGGGCAAGCCCCCACTGCCCCAGTGTCTGTGTCCATTGGTTATGCTAATATGCATGCATATAAATCCTTTGGTTGATCTTTAACACCACCCCCTCCCCACCCCCCTCTGCCCCCCCCCCTTCTCTCTGAGGTGGGACAGTCCGTTCAGTGCTACCTTGTCTCTGGATCTATT
Source organism: Myotis nattereri (assembly GCF_964212035.1). Classification (NCBI taxonomy): domain Eukaryota; kingdom Metazoa; phylum Chordata; class Mammalia; order Chiroptera; family Vespertilionidae; genus Myotis; species Myotis nattereri. The sequence continues at coordinate 51,361,431 of NC_138087.1, forward strand.
TTTGTTCATCAGTTTATGTTGATCATTATATCCCACATATGAGTGAGATCATGTCATATTTATCTTTCTCTGACTGGCCTATTTCACTTAGCATAATGCTCTCTGGTTCCATCCACGCTGTTGCAAATGGGAAAAGTTCCTTCTTTTTTGTAGCAGCATAGTATTCCATTGTGTAGATGTACCACAACTTTTAATCCACTCATTTGCTGATGGGCACTTAGGCTGTTTCCAAATCTTAGCTATTGTAAATTGTGCTGCTATGAACATAGGGGTGCATATATCCTTTCTGATTGGTGTTTCTGGTTTCTTGGGATATAGTCCTAGAAGTGGGATTACTGGTCCAAATGGGAGTTCCATTTTTAACTTTTTGAGGAAACTCCACACTTTTTTCCACAGTGGCTGCACCAGTCTGCATTCCCACCAGCAATGCATGAGGGTTCCTTTTTCTCCACATCCTCACCAGCACTTGTTGTTTGTTGATTTGTTGATGATAGCCATTCTGACAGATGTGAGATGGTACGTCATTGTTGTTTTGATTTGCATCTCTCAGATGATTAGTGACTTTGAGCATTTTTCCATATGTCTCTTGGCCTTCTGTATGTCCTCTTTCGAAAAGTGTCTATTTAGGTCTTTTGCCCATTTTTTGATTGGAATGTTTATCTTCATTTTGTTAAGTTGTATGTGATCCCTGTAAATGTTGGAGATTAAACCCTTATCTGAAATAGCATTGGCAAATATGTTCTCCCATGCAGTGGGCTTTCTTGTTGTTTTGTTGATGGTTTCTTCTGCTGTGCAGAAGCTTTTCATTTTGATGTAGTCCCATTTGTTTATTTTCTTCTTAGTTTCCATTGCCCTAAGAGCGATATTGGTAAAGATATTGCTACGACATATGTTTGATATTTTGCTGCCTATGGAGTCTTCTAAGATTTTTATGATTTCCTGTCTTACATTTAAGTCCTTTAACCATTTTGAGTTTATTTTTGTGTATGGTGTAAGTTGGTGATCTAGTTTAATTTTTTTGCATGTTCCTGATCAAATTTCCCAGCACCATTTATTGAAGATACTATCTTGACTCCGTTGTATGCTCTTGCTGTAGGTTTTTCAAATATTAATTAAACACAGTGGCTTGGGTCTATTTCTGGGTTCTCTGTTCTGTTCCATTGATCTATATGTATGTTCTTGTGCCAGTACCAGGCAGTTTTGAGAACCATGGCTTTGTAATATAGCTTGATATCTGGTATTATGATCCCTCCAACTTTGTTCTTCTTTCTCAGGATTGTTGTGGGTATTCGGGGTCTTTTTTATTTCAGATGAATTTTTGGAGAGTTTGTGAAATATGCCGTTGGTATTTTAATGGGGAGTGCATTGAATCTATAGATTTCTTTGGGTAGTATGGACATTTTAATGATGTTGATTCTACCAATCCATGAACACGGTATGTTCTTTCATTTGTTTATGTCTTCCTCTATCTCTTTTTTCAATGTCCTATAGTTTTCTGAGTACAGGTCTTTTACCTTCTTAAGTATATCCCTAGGTTATCTTAAGTTTTTTGGTGCAATGGCAAATGGGATTGTTTTTTCAGTTTCTCTTTCTGTGAGTTCATTATTGGTGTATAAAAAGCCATACATTTCTGGGTGTTAATTTTGTATCCTGCTACATTGCCAAATTTATTTATTAAGTCTAGTAGTTTTTTGATGGAGTCTTTGGAGTTTTTTATGTACAGTATCATGTCACCTGCGAATAGTGACAGTTTTACTTCTTCTTTTCCAATTTGGATGCCTTTTGTTTCTTCTTGTCTGATTGCTATGGCTAGCACTTCCAGTACTATATCGAACAGGAGTGGTGAAAGTGGGCATCCTTGTCTTGTTCCTGTTCTTAGTTGAAATGGATTTAGTTTTTGCCCATTGAGTATGATGTTGGCTGTAGGTTTGTCATATAAGGCTTTTATTATGTTGAGGTATGATCCTTCTATTCCCACTTTACAGAGAGTTTTTATCAAGAAAGGTTGTTGGATTTTGTCAAATGCCTTTTCTGCATCAATTGATATGATAATGTGATTTTTTTGTCTCTCAATTTGTTTATTTGATGTATCGCATTTATTGGTTTGCGGATATTGTACCATCCTTGTATCCCTGGAATAAATCCTACTTGGTCATGGTGTATGATCTTTCTATGTAATGCTGGATCCGATTTGCTAGAATTTTGTTGAGAATTTTAGCATCTATGTTCATCAAGGATATTGGCCTGCAGTTCTCTTCCTTTGTGGTGTCTTTATCTGGTTTTGGAATTAGGGTAATGCTGGCTTCATAGAAAGAGCTTGGAAGTGTGCCTTCCTCTTGAATTTTTTGGAATAGCCTGAGGAGGGTAGGTTTTATTTCTTCTTTGAATGCTTGGTAGAACTCCCCTGTAAAGCCATCCAGACCAGGACTTTTGTTTGCTGGAAGATTTTTGATTACTGCTTCAATTTCTTCTGTAATTTTCGGCCTATTCAAGTTTTTTGATTCTTCCTGATTAAGTTTTGGAAACTTGTATTTTTCTAAGAATATGTCCATTTCATCTAGGTTGTCCATTTTATTGGAATAGAGTTGTTCATAGCATTTTTTCATAATCCTTAAGGGTTGTTTTAAATAAAGATGTTCTATTCCAGTTATGTGATTCCATTTGTACTCCAGGAACTCAATTGTGTTGAAAGCAATGTATGTTTTATATAACAAGCTTTCACAATGGAAAACAGGATGGATTGGAGGATTTGTCCAGCACCCATTGGCTGCCTGGGATGGGAGAGCTGCTCTGGTTGACTATTCTTCCCTAATTGCCCTAAGGTTTTCCTTCCTGAGACCATGTGTTTGCTCCATGGAACTCTCTCAGGAGAGCCACATGCCCCCAGGCACAGGGAATTAAAAGGGGGCCATAGCCCAACTGTGTGAAGTGCCACTTTCCCTCCAAATATCATTGCCCAATCACATACATGATGCCCAGTTACTAGTAGGTTTGAATTCCAAACAAATAATGGATACTTTTTTTAGTGTATATCCTAGGCAATACTTGGTACTAAAATTATTCTTTTTTTTTTTTCACCTGGAGTTCAAATTTAACCAGGAACCCTGCATTTTTATTTGTTAAGTCTTACACCCCTACCTCCAAGGGACAATTTTCCCCTGAGAGTGGGTCAGACACATTTTGAAGTCTTAGATTTCTGTTGATGTTTTTGTCACTTCTCTTTTTGAATTCATTAAATCCGTGAGGATCTCTGGATTTTTTATAGCTCGGATTCCTTTAGTGAAATGGAAGCAGGCTTTGTTACTTCTGCTTAAAATAAAAAGGCAGCTGGACAGCCAGCATGCTCTTCCACTCGTGAGTTACCAGTCAACTTTTCATAGTTGAATTGAGAATATAAATGCTGTAGTAATTTGCCAAATTGACTCTCTGAGGATTTTTACAGATGAGAAAAAACATTAGGATTGGGCCCTGGAAGGCCAGTCATAAAAATAAAGTTTATAACGTTCATAATAGAACTGGAGATGTTCAATCAAATGTGTGGTAGCATGACACGTTCTGTTTTTAACTCTGAGATGAACTAGCTGTATGGCCATAGGCAAAGCACTTCATCTTTCTGGCTTTTACTGTCTGTCCCCTTTTATAAAACGAGCTGGCTTGGATAATTTTAAGGCCCATCTGACTCTTGCATTCCACTAAAAGTGTATATTTTCCCCAACACTCGAATGCCATACCATTTCTGATCCAGTAACTTGGGAGTCTGATTCTGTGGGAAGCTAGTGAAAGTACTTTCCCGGCATAAAGGGATTCCTCCAATGACGATGACCAGCAGTGTTTCATCACGTCAGTAACAGAGGACTGTTTCAGGGGTAGTTCCTTCTTACTTGCTCATTCCAGTTTGTGTGGTTGCGTGGGTCTGAGATACCAGAAAGTATTAGATGTTGTCTCTGACTCAGTCAGTGGATGTGGGGTGAGGATAGGTGTGGAACAAGTCATAACCGTGTGGTAAGTACTAGGCTGGAGTTAATGGTGGAGAATTATGAAATATGACACATGTGATTGATTTTAAGGAAATTGTATTCCTAGTTGTTGCTGAATTGGCTATAATTTCTGGTATCTGTAGTATTTGGCCACTCGGATGAGACGTAGTTGTCAGAATGACATTATTCACCCCCCACTTCCATGGACACATGTGCTGGTGCACATATGTGCACATGAGTGAAAGCTTTCTAGAGAGGGAATATAAAAGAAGTCATGCATGTAGAAGAAACGACAGAGAGGAGGGAAGACGAAAGAAGAGCTGCAGTTCAAATGAGCCACGTTCTGCCCCTCGCTATTGTATTACTAAGATAAGGATATATAAAAAAAGGAGCCAAAAATTATGAAGTGTTTATTATTTCCATTTCGCAGCAATAATTGTTTTAAATGTGTTACACACATTCACTTATTTAAGGTTTTGTATGTTTTCTTTTCTTTTTTTTTGGTTAGAAATTCCTTTATTGACATTAAAATGTGATTGGTCCATATCTAAGAAATACATTCTTAGATATGAGGCCCTCTACTTCCTAAGGAACTAATAATTATGATTTTGTAAAATATTCCCAGACATCTGGCTTTCCATATCTCAAATGTAGTGCTTCACAGTACAACTATCTCTCATAATAAGGAGCAGTTTCCCCTCAATATTTCAGAGGTATGGTAGGTATACAGTGTGCTCCCCCACCCCTCCTCCTGAAAGGTAGGTCATGTATTCTTTGAACTGGCTTGCACAAATAACTGAGACATCCCTTTTTAAAGAACTGGCATATATGAATGTGAGCATTCCAAACTGGTCAGCAGATTAGAAGCCACTGGATCTAAGTTTTAATTGTGATTTGCATAAGAATTATGCTGAAAACTCTTGTGAAGCTGTAGTTAGGAGCTGGAAAGGTAGGAAGGAATGGTGGGATGGGAAGGTAGAGCTTGTCCTCGGCAGTAATGGGTGTCCACGCCAGCCACTTGAGGATGGGGAGTAACAAAGGACAAAGCAAATGTTGACAGTCCTCTCTGTCATGTGCCTGGAAAATTCATCTTGGATTTATTAGCCATGTAAATTACTTTCCAGCAAAGCGTAGCCATCAATCATCACAGAAGATTAAAACGGTATCATTTCCTTGGGAATAATAAGCTAGAGGTGGTGTAGCAGTCCAAGAGCAATTATAACACAATTAAATGTTCAGATTCCTCCCTCCCCCTCATGATTTATGCCTGAGAAAAGTGTATCGAAAAGTCTGTATTTTTAAAAGGAGGGCAGAGCTGTGGAGTGGCCAAGAACAACAAAAAGACATTAAAGATTCCTGAACAGAAGACTAGCAACTTGCCATCTTTCTTTTCTTAGAAAGAAACACACACACACACACACAATGCAAACATATATACCATGCAAAACATGTATGTTATGTAAACATGCAATATCATGTATGCCATGTTTACATTTAAAAACATTTATAAATGTTTAAATCTTTATGATTTTTCTAAGAGTCTAATGAGAGCAATCTGTTAGTTTGGAGAAATGATAATATAGTCTGAAAATGATTTCAAATGGCCTTAATGTTTGAGTTGTATGGGAAGTTAGAGATGATTCTCTTCAGCCAAATAGATAGAGTAAACCACATGACAAACATTTATTGATTTCTACTTGGTACATAGTACTAATCTAGGTGCTCTGGGTGACAAAGGAATAAAATGACATCAGAAGAAAAAAAGAGATACATTGGACTTCTTCAAAATTAAACACTTTTGCACATCAAAAGACATTATCAAGAAAATGAAAAGACAACCTAGAGAATGAGAGAACACATTTGCAAATCATAGATTTGATAAGAGTCTATTAGTCAGAGTATAAAGAAACAAGAACAAGAAACTCAACAAGGAAAAGACAAATAATCCAATTAAAAGGGAGATAAAGACTTGAATAGATAGTTCTTCAAAGAAGATGTCTAAGTGACTAACAAGTATATGAAAAGATGCTCAACATCATTCATTAGTCATTAGGGAAATGCACATCAAAACCATATGAGATACCACGTTATACCTACTAAGAGTGGCTATAATAAAAAAGGAGAAAAGAAAAAGAACAACTGCTGGAGAGGATGTGGGGAAATTGGAACCCTCATTCATTGCTGATAGGAATGCAAAATGATTCAGTCGCTGTGGAAAACCGTGGCAGTTCCTCAGACAGTTAAATGTAGTATCACCACAGAATCCAGAGACTCCACTTCTTTTAGGTATATACTCCAAAGAACTGAAAACAGGGACTCAAACAAATTACAGGTACACTCACGTTCATAGCAGCATTATTCACAGTAGCCAAACGTGGAAACCACCTAAGTGTCCATTGATGAAAGAATGGATAAATAAATAATGCAGTGTGATTCAATTCTAAAACAGAAAGAAGCACTGATACATTTTACAACATAGGCGAACCTCAAAAAGTTATGTGAAGTGAAATAAGCCATACACAGAAGGTCATATATCATATGATTCCATCTACTAGTATAGTAGATGAAAATCCTGCATAAGTAATCCAGAGAGACAGAAAACAGACGAGTGGTTGCCACGAGTGGTTTGGGGTGATGAAAGTGTTTGGAACTTGACACATGTGGTGGTTGCACAACATTGCGCATGCACTACATGCTACCTGAGTTTACTCTTTAAAGTGGGGACTTTTATGTTAATGTGAATTTTACCTTAATTACAAGATAAAGAAAAAAAGAAGAGCATAATAAAAAGGGCCACTGGGTTTGGAATCAGACTTGGGTTTGTGACTTGGCTCTGCCACTTTCTCTGTATATGAACCTGGAGAAATCATTCACTTTTACTCTGGAAAATGCACATTCATAAAATAGGTAGAATTCTAACGTACCCTTGTTGGGCATTTAGATACTAATCCATGGACAACTGAGATAATATATCAAATGCTTTTTTTTTTTCATCCATGATCATTATTTCCAAATAAACTGGATATCTACTAAGAAAAAATGAGAACAATTGCAAAGTACAAGCAGCAAGATTGGATGGTTCCAGGTTCTCAGCTGGACTTTTCACATTCCTGGGGAGGCATACAATGTGTGTATCAGGCAAAGGATTAGATAGTGGTGGGAGACAAAGAAGAAAAGGACTTGGCTCATCCTCAGTGGTATAAACCACTGCTGTAACCGAGAGCTGGCTGACCCCTGGGAAATTATGGACCAGCACCACGTGAGGTGCCTCAGCCTGGGGTGGGCCAAGCCCACTGCTGGTGATTCAGAGGGCTGCTAATTGTATCTATGGTGCAATGTGCAGGCATGCCTAGTTGCTCCAGCCTGCACAACAGTGATAACAATGCCATTTATCAGCCTTGCTCCATCTTCTTCGGTGAAGCCAGGCCATGTGCCCACTCTTGTTTGACTCTGCCAAGGGAAGGATGGTGGAGGAAGATCCTAGGGACTCAGGGAGTTTCTGTGCAGGCACATGGGAAGCAAGGGGATGCTTCTGACTTTAGCTGTGTGCTAACTGCTGTATGTCCAAGAGCAAGGACTTGGAGAAAGGCTTTGCTTGAAAAAAAAAAATCTTTTCTACAGTGGATCACTAGAAGTCAGATAGGCAAATTCACTCTATTACTTCCAGTAATGGAAAAATATATTGTTTGCCACGGGCAAGTAATCTACACTAATAAAAGAGAAAAATGGTAATTGGCGTACGGCGATACCTTTTTCATTGGCTAATCAGGGCTATATGCAAATTAACTGCCAACTAAGATTGGCAGTTAACTGCCAACTAAGATTGGCAGTTAACTGCCAACAAGATGGAGGCTAATTTGCATATGTAGGCACAATGCAGGGAGGCGAAAGGGAAAGCAGGAAGAAGCCCCCTGCCACTGACAGTGATCGCAAACCCAGGGGGGAGCTAAGAGCTAGGGGGCAGGGCCGCCTTTGCCCTGCCCCCCAGCCATGATCGGAGAATCAGGCGCCTTTGCCGCCCTGGCCAGTGATAGCAGGAAGTAGGGGTGGAGCCAGAGATGGGAGCTGGGCACGGTTGAAGCTGGCAGTCCCAGGAGCTAGGGGTCCCTTGCCTGGGCCCAAAGCGAAGCCCACAATCGCGGCGCCCCCCGCTGCCACTGCAGGTCCCCACTGCCTGGGCCGGACGCCTAGGCCAGAGGCATTAGGCCTGGGCAGGGGCGGAGCCTGCAACCGCGGGGAGCTGGGGGTCCCCTGCCCAGGCCTGACACCTCTGCCGGAGGCCTCAGGCCTGGTCAAGGGGCCGATCCGGTGATTGGTGATCGGAGGGTGATGAGGGTCAACTCCTCTGGCTGAGGCCTGGGTGCGGGGGCGGAGCCAGGGATTGGGGGGATATGATGGTCCCCTTGCCCAGGCCTGAAGCCTGGGTCAGAGGCGTCAGGCTTGGGCGGGGGGTGGAGCAAGCGATCAGAGGGAGATGGGGGTCCCCTGCCCAGGCATGATTCCTGGGCCAGAGGCCTCAGGCCTGGGCGGGGGCCAGAGCCAGTGATCGGGGGGAGATGGGGGTCCCCTGTCCAAGCCTGACACCTCTGGCGGAGGCGTCAGGCCTGGGCAAGGGGCTGATCAGGCGATCGGAGGGTGATGGGGGTCAACGCCTGAGGGCTCCCAGTATGTGAGAGGGGGCAGGCTGGGCTGAGGGACACTCCCCCCCCCCCACCCAGTGCACGAATTTCGTGCACGGGGCCCCTAGTTATTATATAAGTAATATTCTACAAAGAGAACTTACAATTTTTAGGATAAATTAAAAAAATTGAAACCCTCCAGCCTTTACTGTGTGCTTGCCACATGTACGCATGTGAGTTTGTGTAAATGCCCATTGCTGAGGGACCACAAAGCTCTGGTGTGGATTTGGGCCTGGTCTACTAACAGAGAGCTCAGCTCATCAGCAGGCTGCTCTGTGGCTCAGGGCATTCATGGTTTCAAGTGTCCACAGCGTAAAAAAGGAGGCATGGAAGGACTGATCTACCTAATTGTAACTGTCATTTAAATAACATGAGGTGTTTATTTTTTAACAGAAATTGAACCTTGAACTACTATGGCTTCAGGTTTGCTTCTTTGAGACAAGATAACATTTTTTATTTGAGAAGGGAAAAGGACTTTTCCAACTTTACAGAACAGATGAGCAATATATAAGTCGGTCGGACTTATGCAAAGGCAGACTGATGAATGGGATCCTTTCCGAGCAAACCATTTTAGTGCATCTTCCTTCTTTCTCTGCTTTGATGGGCTTTTCTCCCTTAAATCAGTCTCCACCCCTCCTTATCTCCTCTTTGGTTCTGCAGAGGGAAGTGAGGAAAAATGGTGGACACTTCCACGGTAATCACTTCTGTCCTGCTGCACGTTATATATCTTACCTTTCTAAGCACATCAAGAGACTTAGTGTGTCAATGGGAGTAAAAAGGGAATTGTGTTCATTGCCATATCTCCCCACCTACTCCTGTCACTTGCCAAATAGCAGGCCAGTAAAGAACCTTCCCTTCCTTAATGATTGCAAAGTTTCTAAATTTACGTTCATGCAAATCTGGATTACTCTGTGATAATGCAAGCTGGTGAAGAGACAATGATTGTGATTAACGCAGTGAGGAAAGGAATGGACATGACTTGATGTTATACCAGAATATTAGCTTCTCTCATTAATGTGTCTCTGATGCCTTTTTGCATCTCCAAGTACCCACCACAATGCCTGGCATGATCACAGGCTAAGTAACTGCCCACTGGATGGAACTCAACATTCAAGGTGTTCTCCTTGGCCAGAAAAACCACGTGCCTTTGTAACAGCCAATGCCTGGGAAGAGGTTTGGAGGTGGTGATGCCAGTCCTTAAACACTTTCTGAAGTTAGATTGAAACTACATTGTTCTCAGATATTGTGAAAGAAAGTGCAGTGTCCAAATGAGAAGTTAGCTCATCAAGTGGCTGATGGAATAAAAGATAGAAGTTCCAGAAGAGGGGTAGGAAATTACTATTTGTTTTTGAACATCTGGTATGTGCCAAACAGGGTGACCCCCAGAAGAATAGATGAGACTTACATAGTTTCATGTAAGCCCATTATTTCCATTTCGCAGACAAGGAAAGTGAGGTTCAGGGACGCTTGTACCTTGCCCAGGATTACTGTTAATGAGTGTCAGAGCCAGGATTCTAACCCAAGTCTGTCTAATTCTAAACCCACGCCTTTTCCTCAAATGGACTAAAACAATTTCCATCACCCCCTTTACATTTAGGAAGATATTAATCCCACTGGCATTGCAGAATCTTCCGAGGGGTAGAGTTCTGTGTGGGAGCTGTGGTCAGAAGTGCTGGATACAAGAGGAGAAATCAGAGAGGCGTTCATCCCTGCTGGGGGCTGGGGGTCCTGCCCAGCTCTCTCTTGGGAGCTATAGTGTTGGAGGGCTGGGCAGGGGCCTAACTCAGAGCAATGCTTAGAGGCAAGGAAGGCCCACCTCATGCGTTGTGGAGAGGTGTGTGACACAAGTAGAACTTGGACCCCAATACACTGGGAACTTATAGTTTGCAGAATCGACCCAGACATAAATAGTGTCTGCTGAGCAGAAAGGGAAGGAGGATTGGAGGAGGATGGACCAAGTTATACCAGGTCTTTTGTCCTTCTATATTGTATCCATTTCATTGCCCTGTTGAAAACATTTCATTTTTAAAGTAACATTGAGATCAAAGGTATAAATTCTTTTAGCCCACTTTTTGAAAAACTCATCTTTTAAAATGCAAAAAAAAAAAAAAATAATAAAAAAATAAAAAATTCTGGACTAGAGTAAAGCAGAAAAGAATTTTACTTAGTCAGATATGGAGCCCATCCTGGGCAGATCCAAATGTGGAGGAAAAGATGGGAGAAAGGCAAAAATATGAAACTAAACAAAATTCCTTTGTTTTTTTTTTGCATCTAAAGATGACAGGATTCTGGAGTCATTTCTGTCCTTGAACTTGCAGACTGGCATAACTAGGGGGAAAAAATAAAAACCTTGGTCTGACAAACAGAAAAAAATTTCAAATACAGGTTAAACTATTAAATGACTTCTATGTCTAGACTCCGTATCCCCATCACAAGATTGTGCACAGGAGGTGCTCTGAGGGTGGTGGGAGGGGCCTCCTTCTTCTATTTCTTCTTCAGAATTATTCATTATTGCGTATACCCTTGGGTGAAGTGAGTCAGACTGTAAATATATTAGAGAGACATGTGAGTTGATTTAAAAAAATATATTGCCTTTTATATCATGTGAGGTGATTAAAAAAGGTGGCCTTGTCAGATTTATATGTGTGTTATGGCAATGTTGCTTTTGAGTCACGGAAGGAAATTATTTTATGAGGCTTCATTTAGTTTTATGGGGAAAGTTTACCTCAGAGGAGAAAGTGAGTCTTGAGCTCCAGCCTTTGGAGCTGAATTATCCATGTCCGCTTGGTCCTGGGTTCATGGGCTCTTTTAAATCTGTGACCTGGACAAGAGCGAGGTGACACACTGTTCCGTAAGTACCGTCAGACAGAATTAAATGTGCCTGGTGCCCCCCTCAGCGCTGGGGGATGTGAATGAGGTCAGCTCCTGATTCGGTGCCCGGAGAGATGAAGAAGGTCATTCCAGTCCCTTTGTCAGAACTGCATACAGGCTACAACAGTGTCTGCTTTGAGCTTTGCCACATGCGAAGATCCTAGTGAGGACTGACATCACCTGAGAGCTTAAATGGAAAAAAAAAGATGTAAGAGAATGAAAGAATCTAACACCAATTCTATTTAGATGTGTCTTTGTGTGTCTTGTATTTCTATCTATAAATAACTTCCCAACCAAATTGGGGCATGGCTGGAAATATTGGACTTTGCCAGAAATGCTAAAAACAATGTGGAAAAGTAAAGAAATAACGAGAATGAAGAGGACTGATCCTTAGAACTCCTTAGTTCCTGTCCTGTGCCAAAACAGTGAAATAACCTGTTGTCTGCAGATGGCTACCTTCCCTGGTTTAGAAACCACAGCCAGGACACATGGGTGTTTGTTCTCTCCAGGCCTTTTATTGATGTGCTGTATCATTTGTTCACTCATTCATTCTATTCATTTATTCACTCACTCACTCATTCATTCATTGCATTAAAGTGATGAAAGGGTCAATTTGCAATGAATTTGATCCCCAAAATCTTTAATGTATTTACATTCAGTTTTTTAGAGTGTAATCCTGGATATCTAGATTGAGAACCAAGGCTCTAGCCCAGTGATGGCGAACCTTTTGAGCTCGGCGTGTCAGCATTTTGAAAAACCCTAACTTAACTCTGGTGCCATGTCACATATAGAAATTTTTTTATATTTGCAACCATAGTAAAACAAAAATTTATAGTTTTGATATTTATTTTATATATTTAAATGCCATTTAACAAAGAAAAATCAACCAAAAAAATGAGTTCGTGTGTCACCTCTGACACGCGTGTCATAGGTTCGCCATCACTGCTCTAGCCTCTCCTTGCTGGGTCCAAATGAATCAGTGGCTCTTAGCCTTTATATATGTACATGATGATCATAATGACAGTGAAATTACCAGACAATATGTCACCCGTTCTTTCTCTCATTTATGATCTTGTCAATTTTCTGTCTTTTTCATTATACATAGTTTGGTCACTCAGGAAAGGGAAAGGATAAAGAATAAGAGTGAAATGACAGACGTGTTAAGAAAGAATTACTACAAAAGTTTGTATTTATAATATGTATTACTTCACTTACATTAGCTCTGAGCCTGTATAAATAAATTAATCTCTATTGGTTACTCACATTACCACTAGTCCTCTGTGAATCTCTTCCTCTTACAGCAGCCCTATGTGGTAGGAATAAAGGACTCACTAGACCAGTGATGGCAGACCTATGACACGCGTGTCAGAGGTGACACACGAACTCATTTTTTTGGTTGATTTTTCTTTGTTAAATGGCATTTAAATATATAAAATAAATATCAAAAATATAAGTCTTTGTTTTACTATGGTTGCAAATATCAAAAAATTTCTATATGTGACACGGCACCAGAGTTAAGTTAGGGTTTTTCAAAATGCTGACACGCCGAGCTCAACAGGTTCGCCATCACTGCACTAGACCAAGGCCACAGTGCCAGGACATAGAGTCAGATTTAACTGGCTCCCATGCTCTTTCCAATAACTGTGGATGTCCTGCCATCCTGCAGAGACCCTTGGTGATCACATGCAGCGACCAGTGTCTTGGTTTTTCAATTTGCCTTTGCCAAAACTAAAAATAAAAACCATCTCTTACATGCATATTGATTCATAGCTTATGGACTGTTCTGGTCTTTGAACTAGTATTTCTAAAATATGTTCCATGAGATGTTAATAAGCATTAAAAGAAGTTTCTGTGGGCAAACAAATGTAATTGCTGAGTCAAACAAGTTCAAATGCTTTATGGTGGGCCATCTCAGAGATGCTGATATTCTGTTATGCACCACAACACACTGCAGATTATTTATTGGTGGTAGTGGGTGTAATTGGCTTCCCAGACATGTTTGTTCATTGTCTTGGATTGGGTTTCCTGAAAACAGACAGTACGATGGAGAAAACAGACAATGCTCTTGGAATATTTTTTGGCGTGTGTTCTTGAGCGGCATACCTGTACGGAAGTGAGGAAGGCAGGATTGGGCAGAGGGAGAAGCTGATTGGACACACAGCTGCTCTTGAATTCTTAGTAGATGCCACTGGGAGCTCTGGAGATGGGATGGACCTATAGAATGTCCTGTTTTGGGATAAAAGGGCCTTTGCGTTCCTATATCAGCCATCCATGGCTGCTGTCTGCCCCTCATTGGAAACAGTTACCTATCACTGAGGGCAATTGGCAGAGAGAGAGAGAGAGATGCTTTTGTGAACCTTATCTCAGAAAAAGGATCTGTGCATAGTGTCCCAGCACTTACTACAACTACGGGACTTTTTTAATGGAACACCCTTTGGGAAATGCTTCCTATTGGATTCTACTCAAAATGAGACCAACATGCCAGCCTACTAAGGACAAATTGTGTTCTTGGCTCTAACATCAGCGCTCAAAGCAATGCAAACCGGGGGCCTGGAATTTGCTTCATTGCTGTTTTAAGAAAATTATTCCTTCTTTAAAAAATGTATTTTATTGATTTTTTACAGAGAGGAAGGGAGATGGATAGAGAGTTAGAAACATTGATGAGAGAGGAACATCGATTCAGCTGCCTCTTGCACACTCCCCAATGGGGATGTGCCTGCAACCAAGGTACATGCCCTTGATCCGAATCAAACCTGGGACCCTTCAGTCCACTGAACCAAACCGGTTAGGGCAAAATTATTCCTTCTTTAATGTAAGAGGAAACCAAATGGAGTTATGATGTAAGACAAGAGAAGAGGGATGGGATTCTTCATCTTGTCATAATTTGGTTGCTCATTCCTTCTTTCATGTCCAGGTTGTCAATAATTTATAATATCTTCTATGTCAATAATACTAAGATATGCAGACTTCCCTCCCTTCTTGTGTCCTATTCTGGTCCCCATATAGCCTAGATACTTTTAGAGCAAATGGATGAAGGGGAGGAGTAATTCTTTGATAATTTTCTCAGTTTCTGTTATGGTTTTGACCAATTTTTACATATTTCAATATATTTTCTGTGGTCATCCTTGGTTGTTTCTGTTTTACTTGAAAGTCATCCATACCATCCAGGCAAGGTTCCAACAGGGAACCTCTAAAGGGCCAATAGAAGAGAGTTTAATAAAAGGATGATTTATAAAATTGTGGGCAGGGTTAGACGACATGAACACAGGAAGGTCTAACACCAGGGAAAGGAGAGAAAGCTGTTAAGGACACCCAGGTGAATAGTTGTAGGAGAGGACTTCTTGATAGGACCTGTGCCCTCCTCTCATGCCTTCCTATTGGCTAAATCTAAAACTGACTGGAAGCCAGAGGGGTCGATGTGGCCCATAAAGGCCAACCTTCTGGGCACACAGCAGAGAGGAGAGGGCAGAGAAGGATCTGCAGGACAAAGGAAAAGTTCTGCCACCCAGGTCTGCAGAAGATTGATTTGCATAGAGCTGAGTGGATGCTCTCATAGTTTGTTGTTTCTTTTCTGTATCTGTGGTTATTTTCTAATTGTGTTTATTTGTCTTCTTCTTTTTAAAAATGTTTGCTTACCAAATAATTTCTTCCTTTCTCCTATTCTCATTGATCATTTTATTATTTCATCCAAGTTTATTAATCTTTGTTTTATATTTTCTGTCATTATGCCCTTGTGCTATATTTGATAATTTTTTTTCATATCTACCTTGGGTAATATGCCCATTCACTTTTTAATTTTAATGAAAATATTTTCCATTTGTGGAAGTTTCATTTGGTTCTTTTTCAAACCCTCCTCTTCATTTTTCACGGAGTCTAATTCTTTTCTTTTATTTCTAATACTTTTAAAACCCTTTTATACTTTAAACATACTACTTAGTTTATAGTTTCTATTACATTGTTTTTCTATTATCTCAGGCCTGATAAATTAATCATCTGTTGTATATGCTGACTTTCATAGTGGATTGTTTGCTCAAGCATTTAAAAATTCCTAATGGAGGATTAGTTTCAGAAGAGCTTTTACTTTAGGTTTCTTTGTTAATTCCTTGGCTTTGGCTTGGGGTTTCATTGCCCATGTGTATAGTTAAAAAGTAAAAACTTAAACTAATGTAAGACACAGGCACAAAGGATTTTTTTTGGGTCCATCTAGAACCATTGTAGGTATAAGCTTTCTAGTAAGTTTGCTGGACATATGGGGCCATTGATGTAATGGGATTGCCACCCTTTGAGAGTTCCAGTCTTCACTGGAGTCTCAGCCTTCACTCCCCAATGTTAACATCCTAAGACCTCATAAGGTGTTGCTGTATAACTTTAAAAAACAATACTTAATCACTTCCTCTCTTCCCTTGTCTCCTATGGGAGGTATGGTACCAACTTTTGCTTATTGCTCTGACTCTCAGCACTGTCATCCTTTAGTTCCCTCACAAGACTGGAGAGAAAGCTCCTCCCCTGTTTCATACATTGCCAGACCAGCAGGGCCTAGCATGAGGCTTGACACATAATAATACATTTTGTCGAATGAAGGAGTGTATATGACACATGGTGCCAGACTACTTCATATAAAGAGAAATGAAACAATCACCACCCTCAAGGCCAGAAAGAAGAGAGACTTGCAAACAAGTAGTTCTAATCCAAAGGGATGCTGTAATGGAGGGGCAGGCAAAGCATCATCAGTATTAAACACAATTTTGTGGAGAAGGTAACACTTGAATGGAAAGACGAGTAGAATTTCATTTGGTGGTAGAATGGGAGATCATGGCTGCAAGGAGGAAGGCACTGTGTAAATGCATGGCTGTATGGAATTACACGTCATGCTTCGGAAATTGTGGTTCTCCTCTTTGGCTGACTTGCATCTTGTGGCCACTATGGGAATGGCCTTTGTAGACCTCCAACTCCAGGGAGCACAGTTCACCAAGGGCCCTGGCTGCTGCTCTCTGAAATCCACACTGCGTTTCACTAAGACCACACCCATTTCCCGTAGGCGGCTCTCAGCCAGTGGCTGAGTGAGGCAAAGACACTAAGACTAGCCCAATTCTGGGAGACATGAAACTCCTTTGCTGGCCGACTTTACACAGTCTGGATGCTTCTACTCGACAACTCCCGCCCTCCCTCTCCTGCACATGGGATCAAACCTTGGTCACAGTCTAAAAGTTCTTCTAGCCTTCTTCAGCTCCCTCCCCATCTCCTTTTATACAGGTGTTAGCCCTAGTCAAGTTTGTGCACTTTTTAGACATTGTGATGTCTACTTCTGGGTGGGTCCAGACTGACACATACCATCTGTACCTGCTACAGGGAGGATCTAGAAATACTGGATACATCCATCTTGTGAAGGGCCTTTAATGCTACTCTCAAGTTGGGGACTGAGGCAGAGGTAGTGGTGGCAAAGATTTTAGAGGAGGGCGAAGTCAGATCTGGCTCATGTTTTAGGAAGGTGATTATGGTGACAGCAAGAAGGGTGGATTTTTAGGAAGTCTTTGCAATGACCCGGATGGGACATGGGGGGACCAAAGCCCCCCATGTGGAGCTGGTGAACTGACTTCTCAGCTCTCACTGAAGAAAGTGTGCGACTCTGGCGTTGAAAGTTTACCTTTTCTCAAATTTATGGAAAATAAAACAACCCTTATGCAAGTTTTTTAGAGAAGACCCTACATGTGAAATGTTAGCACAAAAGCCACTCTGGGCCCCATCCACTGTGATTTCCAGGCATGGCTTCCCCACAGAATATGTCAGGAAAATACCAATAATTAGCGGTCATTCTCCATCACCAGCCTTCTTTATTCTCCAGAGCAACTGAGAAGGGAGAGCGTCCTTTCTACCTTTTTGTGATTTTCTCAGTAGGGCGTCTTCGGGGAGCTGTCCAGGAACAAATCGCCCAAAGGCTCCTTGTGTTGTGTGAAGCCTAAGAGTGTGGTGTGGTGTGAGGGATTCCCACGAGGGGAGCGATCTCAGGTCTTGTGGGGACAGCACAGAAGTTCTGGTTTTAGATTAGAGATTGGAAGCAAGCTCAAGGAACCGTGAGCTGTCTGTAATGACCGGACGCGGGCGTGTGGGGGAGAGAGCCAAGAGGGGAGCTATACAAGGAATGTTGGCCAAGCCCGCCACAGTTCCAACTTCCAGGGCAGCTGCTCCCTTTGTACCCAGACCAGGACAGAAGAATGGTGCCCTGGAAAACAGAAGGGCACAAGGGTCCTTCAGAGGCCCCTGGCAATGGGAAATACAAGTGCTGCCATTCCCTGAACTAAACTGCCAACCTTTTAAACTCCTGTCTGAATGGACAGAGAGAACGGAGATCAGGTGCTTGGAGGGCGAGTTGGCACGTTTACCTCCAGACACCAATGGGAAGTGAGGCATTAACAGCTTCCTATGTGCACAAACAGGAAGCCTATGAAAAATGCCATTGTCTCTTCCCGCCTGAGCTGACAGGACTGTTAAATGACCAAGTCCACGGAGCTTTGCCAAGACAAGAGACCCAGGGAACGTGCAGCTGTCGGTGCCACCTGTGTCTGTCTGAGTCCAGCCAAGAGACTTTCTCTTCAGGGCACCCCCACTGTGGGGCACTGGGCTGCCGGAGTCAAGGGCAGGCAGAGGCACTGAAGGAGAAGGGAGGGAAGGAAGAGCAGCTCCTAGTTGTCATTGGCTGGCCACGTGCAGCTCTTTCTGCTTCCTCCTGTGTTTCAGCAGCAACCGGGGATGTCTCTACCCCCCCACGGCCTGAAATGTTCTGGCTGGGAATCAAATCCAATATGAAACACCTGCCTTCCACTGCGGCACCACACACACAATACACCACATGCCAGTTGGCAGCAGGGAGAAAAGAGGGCCATTAATGTTCCTGACACGGAGTGTAGCCCTGCCTTTGTGTCCTCTCTCTCTCTCTCTCTCTCTCTCTCTCTCTCTCTCTCTCTCTCTCTCTCTCTCACACACACACACACACACACACACACACACACCCCAGGCCAAAACTTCGAAAATGTCCCTGGCTACTTCACTGTCAGTCAAACACCGAATAAGACAGATAGCCCACTCCTTAGGGGCCACAAGCTCTATGCATAACAGGTGTGTGTGTGTAGGTGTGTGTAGGTAGGTATGTACATGTGCGTATACGTGGTGATGTATGGGTAGGTGTGCGTGTATGTACTGTAGGTGTGTGTGGGAGTGCCTGGTGAGGAAGGGACCAGCCCGGGAGGATCACCAGTCTGGTCGAAGGAGGGAGGTAAGCAGGGGTGCCGGAGCTTAGACGGGCTCTGCCCCTCATCGAAATGAACTGTCTCCCTGTGCCTCAGCGTGGCCTCCAGCCCTGCAGGCCCGTGTGCTCCGCGGCCTATGCTGCGTGGTGGGTGAGGTGTACTGCTGCCGGAGGCCTCGTGGGTGGCATCCTCGTGTGACAATGCTTCCCTGGCATTGTACCCATCACCCTCGGGCCTGGAACAGTGGTCCCGTGTTCAAGCCACGCTAGCTGTCAGGTTCAGGTCTGTCTGTCTGTCAGCCTGGCCTCTCGTAATCCATTAGTGGTGGGTGGCTCCCTGCCAAGCCTCCTGCCCTCCCCGCCCAGCCTGGCGGTCCCAGACAGTGGGGCTCTGTGAGGCGCTCTCCTGTGGGCAGCTGGATATTTTTCTATAGAGGGGACTTGTCATTAGAGGACCCAGAGGATGAGGGGTGGCACCTTGAGCTGTTTTCCTTTCTCTCTGGTCCTCATTTACTGATCCTCTCGAAGGAGCAGGGCCACCGGCCGGTACCCACAGTTCACTTGTCCCAGTGAAGGCAGCTTGACAGCTGCATAAATCACACGGAGATACCGCTAATAGGTTGCTGCCTGGGACTGTACCAGACCACCCAAGCGCAGCTCCCGGAGGCCCTCGGAGGCCTGCACACAAATACAGTAATGCAAATCGCTTAACCCTTTGTTACTCCCAGCACGCTGGAACAAACAGGCTCCCAATGTCCTCTCCCGCTCCCGTTCCCCCAGACCAGCATCTCCTGTTTCCCAGCTCTCCTCCCCTCCCAACTTCGTACACCTCCCTTCCTCACCCAGCTCTCCCCCAACCTCAGCGGAGCCTGTGCACCCAGCAGGTGAGGAAAGGACCCAGGCTTGCCAGGGCCTTTGGCTGGGGCGGGATGGCATTGACCAGCGAAGATGAGAGGGAGGCGGGGAGGGACAGTCAGTCTGTGGCAGGGCAGGTAGGCAGAGTGCATGCTGAGCACAGAGGATGCTGGTCAATGCAACTGTAACTCCTGCTTCTTGGCCTCAGGGGTGGTTTCCACCGTCTGGTGACAGATATGCCAGGCCTCTGTCTTAGATGCCAAGGGAAGGTGAGGACTCCGAGAAGTTGTAGAGAGAAAACTATGCCTTCTTTCCTTACCTGGTGGAAAACCAAAGGGAGGTTTCCCCTTCAGCCATGTTTCTCAGGTGATAATGAGGGTGCACGCTCACACTGTTTGAGGAGTCAGGGACAGCAAAGACAATGAGGCAGTGTCCTGCTCTCCGAAGCCTGCAGCCTGTACAATCCGATGTGACAAGGTCTTCCTCAAGCCGACCCTTCCTTAGGATTTGTCCCCGCTTCTGCAACTGCCCCCTTGCTGATCCTTCTGCAGCCTGGCTGCCCTCTCTCTGCTCCAAACCCCCAGGCTGCTCCTTGGGCTTCTGGGGGCCTTTGCATTATTTGCTATTTCTTTTCTTAGGACATCTAAGAAAAGGTGAGGCTCCCTCCCTCACATCCTTCAAGTCTTTGCTCATGTGCCATCTTCTCAGCCAAGCCTTTCTCAGTACCTGAGTTAGCACCACAGCTAACTCCTGATGCAGCACTCCCTCTCCCCTGCTTTTCTTGCTTTCAAATATGCCGTATAATTTCCTTCTTTATTTTGTTTCCTGTGTGCCTTCCCCTACTAGTGTGGTAATCCTTTGGGGTTAAGAACTTTCCATTATTTTGTTCACTGATGTATCCTGGATGACTAGGATATAGCTTTCACATAGGTGCTCAGTAGATACTTGTTAAGCAATTAAATGCTATAACAGAGGAACATGCAATGAGCCATGGGGAGCTGGGGGAAATAGTGATGTATTAGTCTACATGGGCTGGGTAGGGCAGTGTGAGTCCTCAGGTTATCAGCCCAGGGATCAATCTTCTTGTCAGAGAAATTGGAAGCCATAAGGAAATTAAGTAGATCACTTCCTCTTTGTCATCCATTAGCATTACACCATTGCCTCTGAGAAATATTTATTTGTTGTTTCCTGAAAATAGTCAAGTTTATTTGTGGTAGGCTGAATAATGGTCCCCAAAGATGTTCATGTACTGATTCCAGATGTAATCAAGTTCAGGATTTTAAGATGCAGAGATTATCTTGGCTTATCTAGGCCCAAAGTCATCACAAGTGTTCTTATAAGAGGAAGACAGGGGGATCAGAAGGAGAGAGGGGCATTTGAGCGTGGAAGCGGAGGATGTAGCCATGCTGGGCCTCAAGCCAAGGAATGCAAAAAGCTTCTAGAAGTTGCAAAAGGCAAGGGGATGGATTATCCCCTAGAGCCTCCAGGAGGAATGCAGACCCACTGACACCTTGATGTTTGCCCAGAGAAACTGATTTTGGACTTCTGACCTCCAGACCTGTAAGATAATAAATTCCAGTTATTTTAAGCCACAAAGTTTGTTTCATTTAATATACTGCCAATAGGAAACTAATGCAGTATCTTTTGTACAATTTTTGAACATTTCCCCCCTTAATCCTAACCTTGATTTGGATTAATGTTCTGCTGACATTACTCTGAGAGGTGGGTACCCCTCATGGATCTTCTTTTCCATCTCTGCACATGACCTTCTCAAGGAGGACTTAATCTCAGAGTTCTTTGTCCAATACCTAAGTGTTTTGCATTTTTAAAAAAGGAGTTTACCCCACCTCTTCCTTGATTACATCATTTGAGTTTGGACAATTCTCATTTTCCTCCCAATGTGTTTATTTTTAAGTGCTTTCCAACTTTCTTGAAGCGCCCTGGTGTACACTGGCCCTTCTGTCACTGAGATATCTCTGCTGGGATGGATACTCTGTTCTATTTCATTCCCTCAGAACCTTAAGCCTGATAATAGCCCTTTGGCCCATGTCCTAACAGTGCCCATCCTGTGCCACCACCAAATGACGGGTGGGGTGGGGTAGGAGTTACAATTCTGTTCATTCTTCTGAGCTCACCCCCTCTCAGCATCCTTCTTACCCCCTCTCAGCATCTTTCTCCTCCCTTGTTATTCTGGTAACACTGGATGAAAAGCTCTTGGTCAAAGACATTGCCAAAAAATAAGACAGAGAGATTTTCTTTAAATGATCTCTTTCAGGTTTTCCATGAAAATAACTGGAAAATAGTCCTCGAAGGTTATTTGTTTGTTTATCCAACATACTTTTGTTAGTATCTTCCATACGCAATGCTCTGCACCCACCAATAGGAAATAATGAAAAAGTAGGTGCCAAAATACCCCAATTATGTGCAGATGGCATTCCTGAGGTGCTTCCAGACCTGAATGTAATTGTCAAGAAAATGTCAGTAGTGCTCAGGTGAGGTGATGGATTTGCTTTGTTCTTTGGAATAAGCTGGTTACCAACCTTTTCTTCTTTTCAGCCTTTATCTCCCAAAAGGCTAGGATCACCTTACTGCAGTTGGAGTAGGTTGGGTGGCGCTTGGGATATTGAAAGAACAAGAAACGTGGCACTAAAACTAGAAATGGATTATGCTACTTAAGGGCTGAAAACTGGAGGCTGGGTATTTGTACTTATACCTTTCTTCTGTGCTGTCAAAGATGATTTGAGTGAAATGCATCTTCCAGTAGATTCATACAGAGAAAAGCTTGTCTCCCATTCTGAGAGACTGAGGCCATTTGACACGTTTCTTCATTTACCCTCAAGACTCATTTGGAGCCTTTAACCACCCCTTCTCCTCTGTTTTCTCAGAAAATATCCCCCTTCTCATTTATGATTTTTATTTATATGTGTTCTTAGGACTTCTCTCTTTGGTCTAAAAACAGCAACAATAGCTCAGGTATTTTCATAGTCATCATTATCGTCCTACTAGTGGCGCCCCAGTCTACTTTCACACATACACACAGAGAGAAAGCAAACATTAGGAATAGAAAAGGTGCAATAATTCAGCTATAACAGATTTTAAAAGACACAGGCATAATAGGAGCACCTCCAAGTCCATGATTTTGAAAACAGATATTTAAAGAAAGGGGGATAGACTAACCTACCCTACCTCCTTCTCCAAATATCCTGAACCACTTGCTGAATCTGAATGTTTCCTCCCAGCCCAGAACACCATCATTTTCATCTAAGCTTAGCTTTACTTCCATGCAGTTGTTGGAGGGAATAAGATATATGAATAGGATTGTCGAATGTAGCAAATAATACAGGATGTTCAGTTTAATTTGAATTTCAGATAGATAGCAAATCATTTATTCAGTTATATGTATGTCTCAAATATTAAAACGTGGGACATACTAATACTGAAAAATGATTCGTTGTTTATCTGAAATTCAAACTTGACTGGGTGTCCTGTATTTTGTCTGATAACTAACCCTACATGTTTAGGAACTATTGAGTTTTGATAATTGGAAGGGTTGCCAGATTTAGCAAATAAAAGGACAGGACACCCAAATATACAATATTTTGGTCATACTCCCCACTGAAAAATATTTGTTGTTTGTCTGATTCACATTTTACTAGACATCCTGAATTTTGTATGGCCACCCTAATCCTCGAGGAAGCGGTTGACTGTGTATAGAGAGCAGACTACCGTTGAAGTTTCAGGGGCAGGAGTAAGCATTTCTGTCTGAAGTTCTGGTGATGCATCATCTTAGAAAAGATCAGAAGCCCCAGGAAGCCCTGGAGTGGGATGGGCTCTGGTAAGGGGGCGTCCAGCTCATTCCCTGACTTAAAAAGGACATGGGACTTCCATAGCTCTTAGCTTTGTTGAAGAGTTACTGTTCAAATCCAAATCAAATCTACGTTTATCCTTCCAGAATAGAGCGATTCTGTCCCACCTGCTTATTGCCACCTTGCACTCTGATCTTGATGTATTAAGTGGAGCCCAAACCATTTCATCATTCAAAACTATAGCCCAGAGATTCTGAATCAAACAGGAATTGAAACAAGAGAGGGAGGAAATGGTTTATCTCTTTGACATCATTTTCCAATTGTTAGTTAATCATTTTGGGTTGTTAATGGCAAGACAGAAAAACCTAAAAGAGATAGAAGGGGTTGGTTGGGGGCTTTATACTGTATGTCTTCAGCCATTTAACTTCTGGCTTACTTCCCTTTTTTAAAAAACATTGTTTACCCTCTCCCTCCCTGCTCTCTTGCAAAATACTTTTAAAAGAACATTAACAGGAGGAGGATCAAGGATCTTGTTTTCTTTTTATTCTTTTTGATTTATGTTCCTTTGTCTTGAAAGCTCCTGTAATCTCCCACATCTTCAGCGCCAGTTCCCTGCTGACAGGGCGAAGGTAGCAAAAACTCCCTGGGCTTTGAGATAAACCACCCGAAGCTGGATCATTAGCTACACAAACTTTCTCCCGTTAGCCTTCTCTTACATGTTTGGAACTCTAGAACTTCTTCCTTGAAAATGAGGGAAAGCAAACAACCCAGGTTGTGTCTTTAGAAGCATGTATCCAGAGCTTTTTATTAACTCTGGTGGGAGGAAGACCTTGGACTGAATTGGCCTGGTAACTCCTTTGTTGCAGCAGACCTTTACTGAGCTGCTACTATTGCCACTGGCTAGGGTGTATGGCAGGCAGAGATAAATATGATGGGGTCATGTCTGTAGGACCTTGCTTGTAAAATAATTGGTGGCAAATACAATTAGCCTTCTAAGACCCCATAACACACTAAGTCAAGTAACCCTGTAAACACTCTTCCAGCAGCCTGTACCTTCCCGGCACTGCACATTAACAAATAACCTTTATACATTTACTTCTGTATTGATTAGTGTCTTACTCTCTCACTAGTTTATAAGCTTCATGAGCTCCAGGATGAGAGGGGCTGGGTCTGTTTTGATTATTGTTATACTCAAACTCAAGCTGGCACATTCTAAACATTCATTAAATATCAGATGAATGAATGAATGAAGTACATGACAGTTTTATCTCAAGAAGGGAGTGGTTCATTCAAGGAAGGCTTTTCTGATGCAGTGAAGGAAGAACTGGTAAGGTAACAACCTGATCAAAGACTGATGGAACTGGCCCCTGAGCATCCTGAGGGTGGAGGCCACAGAGCTCAGGCCACCCACAGTCCGAAGGCCCTTGTATTAAGTAGGATCTAGGGCTCTGCGATTTCTAGGTTTTTGCTCTTCTCTGATCTATACCTTTATGCTAACTTACATGAAAGATGACTCCTTTCTTTCCGATCTTTGCACCTCTAAGCTCTGTTTGCTCTGCCGTGTTGGATAGAACCTCTTTGTAGACCTACTAGGCATTTCACGCGTACTCTTGAGGCATATATCTTCCAAGGATTATAAAATGGACCCCGATGGTTTTTAAAATGTATGTCTGAATTGAGTGGGAAATCTATCCATAACTCAAATCCCAGGGCTTAGTTCAGTCTTACTACTTGGGGCTGGTCCCATGCCCGAGACATGAACCTCAGCTACACCCACCCACCACTGGCATCCTCCAAGCCTTTTACAGGCCCAAGGTGAAAAGATGATAGTCTCAAATGTCAGGGACCCTTGAAACAGGCAAGCTCCTTAGAGATCATTTGGTTCACCCTCCTTTTGGAAAAGGAGGCCCAGAGATAACAAATTACCTGCCCAAAGTCACATTGGTAATCACTGACAAGGTTGCGGGGTGGATAGTGGGAAATGATCGGGTTGGTTATTGCAGCCCAGGGCTCCACTCTAGGGGTGAAACTTGCTGAGAACATTATAACTACACTAGAGGCTGGATGCACGAAATTCATGCAAGAGTAGGCCTTCCTTCCCCCAGCTGCTGGCACTGGCTTCCCTTTAGCACCTGGGACCCGGACTTCCCTCGCAGCCCCGGCTTCGTCTGGAAGGGCATCCGGTCTAATTAGCATATTACACTTTTATTATTATAGATGATAATGATGCCCTATGTTCTCTGATTTGCTCTGTGTGAGAATGAACTCTACTGAGGCAGGTCTGACTATGCTGAAGCACCCTTTTCCAGCATCACTCTAATCTCTGCCTCTATGGTTACACTGCCTCCTCCTCTTCTGTGTCTAATTTCCCTCTGCCTCCCTCTTATAAAGACACTTGTGATGTTATTTAGGGCATGTCTGTCAGCTCAAGCTGCTATAACAAAATACCATAGTCTAAGGGCCTAAAAGACACACACTTCTCTCAGTTCTGGAGGCTGGAAGCCCAAGATCAGGGTGCAGCATGTCAGGTGCTTGGTGAGAGCACTGTTTCTGTCTTGCAGATGGCGGCCTTCTTGCTATATCCTCATTTGAGGGAGAATGAGCTCTGATCTGTTCCTCTTCTTATAAGAACAGTAATCCCATTAAGGGGCCCAGTCCTCATGACCTCACCTAAACTAAGTAACCTCTTAAAGACCCCAACTTCTAATACCATCGCATATGAATTTGGGGGGCACAAACATTCAGTCTTTAGCAGGACCAACTAGATAGTCCAGGATAATCCCCTCATATCTGGATATTTAAGTTAATTGTATCTTCAAAAACTTTACTATATACGATATCATTCAAAGGTCCCAGGGATTAGGACATGGATGTATCTTTGGGAGTCATTATCAGGTCACTACAGTGTCTTTAGCCCTAGTCCAGTGGTTCTGCAATGTGGTCCCTGGACCAGCAATATCTCCGCATCATCTGGGAGTTCATGAAAAATGCCAATTCTTGGAAGCCCCATGTATACTGGTACTCAACCAGAAATTCTAGGAGTCGGGGTCCAGCAATCTGTGTTTGCACAAGCTCTCCAGGGGATTCTGATGCGCATTGCAGTTTGATGATCATTGTCCTAATCTAGTGTTCTTTTCTCAGCACTGTGAAAGGGGTGCCCGGTCTAAAGTATCCTTTTATACATACTTCTGTTCAGGGCTCATAAGAGATTCCTAGATATCTTATGATATCAAGTGGACACAACTTGGTGTCCACTTTCATGACATCTCTGATGGATGGGTGAATGCCTGGATGTTTTGAGAGGAGAAATAGTACCATGATTGATTAGCAAGGTCTGTCACGGCAGGAGAGGGACAGTGCTGCCATCAGCATCAGCCCTGCCTTAGCCTATAGCTCTCTGGGGTCATTTGGATCACACACACACACACACACACACACACACACACACTCACTCAGTTCACATTTTCTTTTTGACAATGTTAGGAAGGAGGCCACTTAAACTGTCCTTGGTTTGTATTCTTTTATATTGTGTTTGCAATCTTTGTAGTTTTAGGAGAGATCTTATTTTGTATTAACCACCAATATCTACATGATTAAAAACAAAGCAAAACAACCCAAAGAACTATTTGTTTGTTTGTTTTTAAGCCAAAACTGCAAATGGCTGTGTTGGTGGAAAGCTCTGTATTTTTCTTAGGCAACTAGACCTGGAGGGCCCAGCTAGAATTTATTCCCTTCCCAGGACGCTCCCCTAGGGCCCTACCCCACGCCCACAGAGTACTCTGTGGTTACTTTTCATAAGCTGCCATAATTTTCAAAGCCCAAAGGGCTCATAATCAGATTTGGGAAAGCTGCTCCATTTGTAAGCGTCTGAGGCTGGCTTTCATGATGTTGTTCCCTGAAGGGAGCGATGAGTGACGGCAAAGACATCCTTTTTCCCCTCTTGGGGATAATCCTTTGTTTAGCAGGTCTTTATTGTTGCAGAGGAAGTTTACTTAGCTTCTGATCCCACTGGACTGATTCAGCAAGTACACCAACACCCCCACCCGACCCAACCCAACCCCTCTGCATGGAAAGAGCCGACTTCTGAGAAGGGGTGCCAGGTGAGGGCAAGCACGGTGGAGCACATTCGCAGTTTCAGACAGATATTTTTCTCTTCAGGCTTATGGGTTTTTGTCCTTCCACCTGCAGCCTCAGTATCGCTCAAATGGGAACTGTTTTCAACTAGGGTTATAGCCACCTTTGCATTCTTACCACCACCTCTCTGCCTCAAGAAAGGTCAAGACACCTAACACATAGATTCTAAATCACACCCGGTTTCTTAATATTGATCTAAAGCAGTGGTACTCAACCTTGGCTGCACATTAGAATCACCTGGGAATCTTTTTAAAAATCCTGATTTCTGGGCCTCATCCTCCGGAAATTCTGTTTCTTTGTTATGGGGTGAGGCCACAACATTAGTAACAAAGAAACAGAATTTCCGGAGGATGAGGCCCAGAAATCAGGATTTTTAAAAAGATTCCCAGGTGATTCTAATGTGCAGCCAAGGTTGAGAACCACTGATCTAAAGGCGTTGGGAGGAGTGGGTGCAGGGAGGAGGGAGTCAATGGGAACAAACAAACAAAGAAACAAAATCAAAGGGGACATCTGTAATACTTTCAACAATAAAGACAAAGATAGTCTTCAATGAGGCTCCTCTTCTGGATTTCTTTACTTTTCAGTGTGTCCTTCTTTAGGCTTCTTCAAGGACATTTCTTTCACTTTGATCAGGTTAAGACTCATTGAATCCTGTTAACTGCTGGTTTAGTTCTCGTTCTTAACCACTTCTCTCTGAATCTCCAATGTCAGTCCTTTGCTTTTTGTCAAGTCGCATACTTTCACAAAAGAAGACAATCCTCTGACTCAGCATTAATACTTTATAAGAAAATAATCATTTAATTGTAGCTTACATTTATTGAGCACTTCCACCATGGCTCACAGTCTCCTAAGAGTTTTCCACATAGTAACTCCTTTAATCTAGGCAACAACCCTACACTGTTTCTGTCTGTGGTATTATAAACTGCAATTTAAATATGGGGATGCTAAGACTCAGAAGTTAAGCCACTTGCCCAGGGTCACATGAAATGCTTCAAGTTTTCAGTTATGCTTAGCAGGTTGCCCTGTTAATCATAGTCTTTTGTTTGGCCAAAAGGATCATACTTCTAGGAGGAGACTATTTAGGGATAGTAGATCAATGGTTGGACCTAAAAGAAAGCTTTCTGATTGTGATGTTTATTGCTAGCCAGGCCCTGTGGGTTTTGAATCCGTGGGCCTCATCAAATACTAAGCTCCAAACAGCTGAGCTAACTGGCCAGGGAAAGGTCACATATTTGCAAAAAAGAAAACAAACTATGTTCACTCCCAACTAGTATAGGTTTCATCAGCCAAATCCTATTGCTCATTTCGTGGCTCAAGAACTCAAATAACATTTTTTTCTGATTAGCATAGTCGTCCTCCCTACCCCACCTCAATCATTCTGGGCAGAGACCCTTTTTAACTGTGCAGTTTTGCTCTGTTGACTTCTAAGGTGCTACCCATGCTGGTTTCTTTGCATCTGTCCTTGGTGCATGATTCTCCAATAGAAACAAATGTCTTAATAATCAATGGATATTTATTTATTTATTTATTTATTGCAAATATAAAATAGTGCAAGTAGCACTCTATAACTTAAAAAAAAATCTTTATTGTTGAAAGTATTACAAATGGCCCCCCTTCCCCCCATTGACCTATGCTAGCCTACCCCTGCCCCCACCTAGGCCTTCACCACCCTACTGTCTGTGTCCATGGGTTTTACATATATGCATACAGGTTCTTTGATCTCTTTCCACTCACCCACCCTTCCCTGCCTTTCCCTCTGAGGTTGGAAAGTCTGTTCCAGCTTATATGTCTTTAGATCTATTTTGTTCATTAGATTCCACATAAGAGTGAGATCATGTGATACTTATCTTTCTCTGACTGGCTTATTTTGCTTAGCATAATACTCTCCATGGATTTTTTATAAAGATTTTATCTAGGATTTTGGAATCTTAGAGACTCCACCTACAATAAAATATAGAACTGATTTTCATCTCAGATGCATTTCTAGACTTGAAGATTGTTTAATTTTAATTTTGAGGGGAAACATTCAGCATATTCAAGTCATTCCAGTAACTTTCTACAACTTGTGACTGAGGATTATTATTGGATATTAAATTGTGTTCAGTTCTTTCTTTTCAGCCTTGAAATCCAAGTGTCTCACGGAGAGGGGTATGACTCACCTCCCCTCGGGGAAGTTATTTTGGCTGTCCTGGTCCCTCACCTCACAGATGTCTGTGAGATCATAGGCCGGGCTGAGCCCTGGGGATGCACTCCCCAAGTGTCCTAATTCTAGATGAGCAAATCCTGCTGAATCCTTCATTATGTCATCATTTGACATATTTGTGATTACAGAAGGAAACCAGAGAGAACTAATAATAATTTCCTGTACAGGGGATAGTGCTGGATTTGGTATATAGTCAACAGGTGTGGGAACATCTGTATCTATCCAGCAGTGCTTTCCTGAACAGAACTTCATAAACATAATTAATTCCATTCCCAATGGATTTGACTGTATTGACAGAATAGAATTGGATCTGAAGAATAAACCTCCAACTGCAACTAATAGTTAATTCTGTTATAAAAAATTCTTATCTCTTGGGAAGCACTTAGAGAATGAACAATTTACAAAATGTCATTTTTTGGTTGAAGTATTATTAAAAATTAGATAAAATTTTGAAAATTCTTGCTTAAGGTTAAGGAGACAAAGTTTATTCTTTTTATTCTCTAGGTGATCAAAACAATGGAGAAGAACACAGTATTTGTCCTCAACAGACTGTCCATGAAAGGTAGGACATAATTTACAATCAGTACCACCAGGGACCTAAACTTGAACGTAGGAATGACCCAACAAGTCAATGAATTGTGTTTTGCTTTAACTTTTCCCTTTTCTTTCTAGAAAGAGCTAATTGCTAAGTTGTTTTATGTAAAACGTGCCTCTGTAAGGAACAGAAATAAAAATCATGTTCTGCCCAGCAGTCAGTTTCTTTCAGTCCCTGTTTCCAGAGGAGCCACCTCATTCGATCCCTTTATTTCAAAGGTTTATGTTGCCATTTCTTGGCCGAGTAAGGAATTATAGATGTTAGATTTGAATCATATATCGAGAGTCATACAAGGATGTGCATTTTGGTTTCAGCTGAGCACCTGCCAGTCATAACGCTGCTGTGCGGCTTATTCTAGCAGTTGCTTTCTTTCCTCTCAACTAATATACAAATGCTTGCTTTTCAATTACAACTTGATTTGTCTCCAGAAAGTTACCAGAATAAACTCACGCTCAGTGAGCTCATAGAGAAATATTGCCCAGGTGCTCCAGCAAGCAGGGGTCATGACCTTTAGCCTTCTCTCCTACTTACCCTCTCTTCATTCTCAAGAAAGACTTCTCTAAATGAAGTGATTGCCTTTAAGTGTCCTTAGGAATTTGAACAGATTGAAACTGCCTGAAGCCATGAGGTTTACTGAATGGCTTTTAAAAATAGACATTTCAAAGAGCAGGGGAGGGAGCAGAGAAAGGAGACCGCCTTCAAAATGACTTCACAGTTTCTTGGTTAACTTTAGAATATATACACTGAGTGGCCAGATTATTATGACCGGCCAGATTATTATGTCCACCCCATCAGTACAATGAAGTGAATTAGTTATGCAAATAATAATAATGAAACCTTGAGAGTATTTGCTTAGGAAGTTTTCAATATTCAGTATTTTTGGAAGTGTCAGTGAAGTACCGATGGGGTGGTCATAATAATCTGTCTGGTCATAATAATCTGGCCACTCAGTGTATATTAGGGGTACTAATCCTCAGGGGTTGGCTGGGCGGTCTACTGCAGATGCTACTAGTGTGTGTGTGTGTGTGTGTGTGTGTGTGTGTGTGTGGTTACAGCCCTGTTAATTAAAAACATTTTATATAGATGAAGGCATGCACCTCTATATATGCATGGCGTGTATTTATCAGTTATATTTATGTCCTACTATACCAACCGATGATGTATATTAAATGCATGTAGAAATAGAAAATTTTAAAGGATGAAATAAATAGAAATTTCAGTATTTTCTTACTATATGCCACTGGGCACTCCTGGAGGGGTATGCTCACCCTACTTTTCAATCCATTGTTTTGGAGAACACAGTGAAATATACCACCCTTGAATACCCTACAGTCTAGATAGGACCCTGTGTGTGGAGGGGAAGGGGCATTGAACTGGTTGAGGGTACACAGGGCTTTGCTGTCTTGCTAAGGAGCTTGGGGCTGCCACTTCACTTCCTTGTATTCATTTTTGTCAACTGAATACAAAAGTGACTGAAATCACTTATTTCATTTTGAAGTTCTGGTCTGGGAAAAATGACTGTGATCTGGGGAAGCTGGAGAGGTATTGCAGGGGAGCTGTTGGAAATGGGTGGGATTAGAGAATCAGATAGAAGGAATGAGGTGATGTCCCATTGGAGTAGGGGCAACTCCAGCAGAGGGCTGACTCAGGGACAATAGTGGCAAGAATGGGAAATCATGAAGCAGAAAAGTTGGGGGCTGGTGGGAAATATCTTTGGGCCACATTTTGGAGCCTTCAAAGGGAAGCAGAAAAGTTCAGTTTGATACTATAGCTTAAAATAAGTCCCTTGAGTAATAAGATAATGTACCTTTTAATTTTTATTTATTTATTTATTTAAAAAAATATATTTTTATTGATTTCAGAGAGGAAGGGAGAGACAGAAACATCAACGTTGAGAGAGAATCATTGATCGGCTGCCTCCTGCAGGTCCCCTACTGGGGATCGAGACCACAACCTGGACATGTGCCCTTGACCAGAATCAAACCTGGGACCCTTAAGTCCACAGGCTGATGCTCTATCCACTGAGCCAAACTGGTGGCGAGGGTAATTGTACCTTTTTAAAAGGAACATTCATGGTAGGGGTGTATAGGAGGAATTGAAAGGGGCAAAGAGTCTGGAATTATTCTTGTGGCCTGGAAGGCTGGCACATTTGTTCATTTATTCATTTAATTAACCAAGCTTTCAGTCACTGAACATATAATTAATATACACTGAGTGGCCAGATTATTATGACCGGACAGATTATTATGACCACCCAATCAGTACTTCATTGACACTTCCAAAAATACTGAATATTGAAAACTTCCTAAGCAAATACTCTCAAGGTTTTTTTATTATTATTATTTGCATAACTAATTCACTTCATTGTACTGATGGGGTTTAGGCTCAGTGAATGGGCCCATGAATCAAATTGATATAAGACAGATTAAGAGGAGAAAGGTTTATTATGTATGCACCTGGGAGCCTCAAGGAAAAGGGAGTGAAGATCCAAAGAGGCAGTTAGATCTGTGGGCTTATATTTCATTTTAATAAAGGGCAATAAATTTGTGGGGAATTGACAAGACAAAGGAAAAGGGGCTTCTAGGGGTGATAAAGTGTGGGAAGGTAAATATATGAGGGAAATTAATGAGTGATAAAGCTTATTTTAGCAAGGTGTGTTTAGTAGGCCCATTATCTCCAACTCCAGTGATAAAGATTGTTCTTCCCTTTCTGGTTTGAGAGAGAGGGACACCTTCACAAAGGGAAACTTTATCCTGTCTTTAGGTAGATAGGTGGAGGGAAGGGAGCTTCTTATATATCTGTGGCTTCTCAGTTGCTTTCGGATCAAGATAATCCTTATGCTAAAGTGGCATATTTTGGGGGTGGCATATACTAATCCCTTCATGTTAATTATTCTTTTAAAAATATATTTTCATTGATTTCAGAGAGGAAGGGAGAGGGAGAGGGAAAGGGAGAGATAAATAGAAACATCAATGAGGAGAATCATTGATCAGCTGCCTCCTGCACACCCCCACTGGGGATCAAGCCGGCAACCAGGGCATGTGCCCTGACCCCGGGATTTAGACTGTTCATAGGTTGATGCTCAACCACTGAGCTACACAGGTCAGGCTTAATTATTCTTTTTAATGCTCAAATTCATCTTTGGCAAGGAGGAGCCACTTGAAGTTTGTTGCTGTTGCCTCTGAAACAACTGGGTAGTCTCAGTAGCTTCCTGGATTTCTGATGTGAGTGACAGAGGTTCCAGGCACCTCTTGTACATTTCTTGTGTCAGACCCACAATAAGTCATTTCTCCAATGAGCACTGGTTCCTTCTAGGGAAATGGTATTTGGAAACCAACATTTGTGCACAACAGGAACTTGCACTAGAGCTTGATTCTGTCATTTAGACAACTTGGTCAGATCAGGGCACGCAAATCAAACAAACAAGCAAAAACCGCCAATAACTTCAAAGTTGTATATATATATCCTGTATGCACAATCTTATAAACCCAACAGTGATTTGGCACGTTGAACTTCCTCTATGGACTGCCTAGTACAGCTAATGAAATATTAGTGTAAAGGTTGATGTGTGGTACACATAAAGATATCTTATTTCTTTATGACTACCCTGTACATGCTGGTCCCAATAGGAATGTTGTGAACCTCTCCTCATGGTAGCAGTGATGAACAACTTCCTACAAGAAAAATCTGTATTAAAACTTATGAACCCTACCATGGTCTAAATGAGTTTGTCCCCCCTCCCATCCCCAAATTTATCAGTTGGTACAAGGAGGATGGTACAAGGAGGTGAGGCCTTTGGGACGTGATTAGGTCATGGGAGAGGGGGAGCCCTAATGAACGGGATTTTTGCCCTTATAAAAGAGACCCCAGAGAGCTAGCTTACCCCTCCCACCATGTGAGGACACAGTGAGAAGTTGGCAGTCTGCAACCTGAAAGGGGGCCTTTGCCAAAACCCAACGATGCTGGCATCCTGATCGTAGACTTCCAACCTCTAGAACTGTGAGAAATAGATTTCTGTTGTTTACAAGTCTGTGGTATTTTGTGATAGCAACCTGAACTAACTAAAACAAGCCCTAAACTGCCTCATGTGTTATTGTAGATTATAAGATAATACACAAAACATTTGGCCTGTAAGAGAGAAGGAATTGTGGGTTAAAGATTTTTTCCATTTATCAAAATATTTCTTAATGATATTATGATGTTTCTTTTTTTAAATTAAAAAATTGCAGAATTATAGAAACTATTAAAGAACAACAAAAAAAAATCCCAAGTGTTAGAAGAATGAGGACTGTTGATCCCATTGAGAACAGTGTTATCTCATACAAACAGAGGCAAATATCACTGGGGAATTTTTAGAGGGATTTGACCCTGCGCAGTGTGGGAGTTGGCTACATGGTCTTTGTGTCTGTTGGAGAAGCCAGACGGGAAAGTGGATGAAAATAGGGGAGAGCAAAGACAAGCAGGAACCACGAATAGGTGCTAGAAACCATGAGGATGGAGTGGATCTCTTATCAGTCTCTCATCACGTCCATCTTCAATGATGTGGGTGATCTTGAGTAGAGCATGCATCTGGCCCAGCAGCTGGAGAAGGTGAGGGAGAATCTGGAAACAGTGGAGCAGGTTAGGCCTGACTGCTGCCCTGTGTCAATGGATAAAGCCTGCTATAGAGCCTAATTCCCCAACCCTGACATACCAGGGCTGCTGCTTCGCCTCCACCTTCCAAACCTCAAAGTGTCTTTGCAGCCCACCTTGTTGATTGTTTAGTCTTTATCTTCATCACATGGGAGCGATGCCACATTTCTTTCTTGTTATTCTTTCCGTTGGGCATTACAGCTGTATCATTGTCTCCAGCAAGTATTGAATATTATTCCTTGACTCCCTTATTATAGCAAAGTCACATAATGAGGTCTTTCCTGTGGCGTCACCATTTTGCTATGAGTGGGGGAGACCTGAAGTAGTAAATTATAGTTTTAGCGAAAACACATTTCTCCACTAGGGTGAGGCTATGTGATCACAACACTCATTAGAATGAATAAAAACCCGAACAGAGAATGCCTGCGCCAGAGGACCAGAAAATGGACCTGCCTGTGAGCTCACTGGAGATGGTGAAGTCAGCAGGCACAGTTTACTGCTGATGCTGACTGGCATACAAAAAACATGCCATCTCATAAAGACGATGCGAACTTTCAAACACTCTATCAGGTTTTGTAGTTGAGCGTAGCAACAATTAAGGTAATCTAATTAGGAATTTACAATACTCCTTAATTCACATCTTCGTGGTGGCCGATGCAGAAGAAATCTGACTGCTCTGAAAGGAGGTTCCAAATCCATGGGAAGGCGACCTCTATTCATAGGTTCCCTTCTGATTCTTAATCTCCTCTCTGTGAGCAATTTCCGTTCTACTGAAAGCTGACTTCTGTTCTGCCCTAACTAGTTCTCTGATCGGACTCAGAGGCTCAGAGCCCCACCTGCGTGTCATCTTGAAATGACAGGATTGGACGTGGATGATTCTTAATGCTTCTAATGGCTTTAACGATATGTGTGACTATGACAGATGAAATGAGCACTTTCCCATAACCATCAGGTTTCCCTCTTCATGCTGCTGGCAGACAAATTTATGGCCCCATGTGACATATAATTAGCACTAAGCTTATTTCTGGCTCCATCTAATACATACCTTTGTTTTCTCTTTATTATTTCTCTTATCCAATTCTGTTTCAAGCTCTTTCATTGTACTATATATTATCTTTGCAAACTATCTTAATTATACTTTGGAAAACAGCAGGGTATAAATACACAGACATTAATTTCTATTTCATGACACAGAATAAGATATACAGGGTTATAATGAAGAAAATCACTTTCCAACTGTTGAATGTAGAGAATGGATTCCTGTGATTGGAGGACTTCAGTTGAGTTGCAAGCTGTGTTGTGGGGAAGACATTTCAGTGTGAGCACAGGCACAGAAACGGCAAAGAGAATGGCCGGAGGGTCTGCTTTATCTGCCTGCTGCTCTTTATATAGGTCCTTGGCTCTAACCTGATTTCTCTATTTTCTACAAACATGCCAAACTCATTTCCAACTTCAGATTTTTGCTGCTTGCTCTTCTATTTCTATCAGCCCCCTTCTTCCTCCCTAAATCACAAGACCTTCCATCTCTTACAGTGCATATATTATCAGTACTTCAGGGCTCATTTCCAGCCTTACCCTTCCACCACTGACCATCTCTTCCCTCCCAGGTACATGCTGGGTAAGTCTGCATTGTGGAATTGAGTATTTCAGCTTGTATAATCCTATGCTTTTTTTTTTTTAAAGCACAATATTTAGTATTTTAAGGGTTGTAAAGGCTACATTTGAGGTGGCTTTACTCCTGAATGTGCTATACTTTCTATCACAAAGAGTTGGAGTTCAAAAAATACTCTTTACTTGATCAGTAGTCATAATGAAAACAATGTAAACAAAGGCAAAGCTCAAAGAGTCTAAAAATATTTTGAAGGGTTGGGGGAAGGTGGAGCGGGCAATGATTTAGTGGTCATTGAGAACCCCAATGTTTTCAATGAAAATATGAACTTAGCCATGCAAAAGTGGCTAATAGGTTTGTTTTTGCATCTCACCTAGGTTTCTATGACTGGCAGGTACAGCATGAATGTAAGTGTTCTGCAAACCATGGCTAATTCTGGAAATGCATGTTGTGGCTTGAGGTTAAGTGTCATACCTGAGCTCACACATCCTTTATGACTTCTCCCAGCCCTGGCATGTGAGACTCCAGGCCGCATGGCAATTGCCTGTCTACCTGTTGAGTTGCTGTGTTCTGTGAGCAGAGCCCGGGCCCATCACATCCATCACCTAGACAAGACCCCGAGTCATATGCAGCACGTTTCCCCAGAAGTGAATTCTGAATCATGAATCAAACCTTCCAGGGCAAAGTCAGCCTGACCCACCAAAAAGAGTTTTCATTTACCCATTAACGGTTTTGATATTTTTGTTGCCAGGCAGATAGCTGTGGGAAGCAGTTTCTGAAACAGATGTCAGGATCCATGGCTTTTTGCCAACACCATCTGACGCCTTTACCCTTGTTTAACATAAGTTGCTATTCCTATAACAATGTTAAGATTGAGATACATTATTCTCTTTATTTGGCTTGTTAAACCACAATTCCCCATTGAGACCCAAATTATTTAAACATAGTGAAATTTGAGGATTGGCAGCTGTCTGGTAAACAAAGATTTTGTAGCAATGCAAATCACAGAATTTAGCATAGAAGAAATTCATGCTTAAGATTAGACTATTACTACAGTTTTGCTTCCAAGATAAATACAGCTTGTGTGTGTGTGTGCGTGTGTGCACACGTGCACCAAGCGGTCCTAGATCAGATTTTCCCAGACCAGTGCTTTATCAAAAAGAAAAAAATATAGACTATTCATTACTAGAACAACGGTATTTTATTAATATTATCATACATTTGCAATTCATACTCAAACTACTTCGCAAAGGTATTTGAAGCAACTCATATTAATAACCATATATCACAAGTTCTGATGTAGCCATTACTTTGTGCCAATAAATGTTCTTTACATATTTACTTTTATACATAGTTCATTTTATGTATATCTGTATTTATAAGTGTCTACATTCTATTTATATATATCAACTTATTTAGCTGTTCTCATTTTACAGATGAGGAAACCGAGGCACAGAGTGGTTAATTAACTACCCCAAAGTCACAGAGCTGGTGAGGGGTAGGGCCAGGATCTATACAAAGAAGTCCAACTTCAGAGCCCAGACCTATGCTTTCTATCACTAAACTGAATATTAGAGTAAAATTTGATGTTTCACTTACTCTCATTTTCAAAACAACTGTTCAGCACAGATATACTAGTAATTTCCATGAGCAATCTTCCTCTGCCACTTCTTCCCTTCTGCTGAGATAGGTCCCACCACATTTGCCTCCACAGCACTCCATCTTTAATTTCATCATACCACCTATCACCCTGTATAACAAGTGTTCATGCCCTATCAGACTTTGCCAATAGACTCTATATTCCTTGAGGGACCATATATGATTCATTATAGGATCCCATGCACAGATCCTGACCATGTACCAACTCTTTAAATACTGGTTGACTGAATGACCGACTGAGTGAGTGAATGAATGGTTATGCTCTCTGTGGCTTGGAGTTTTGCCTGCTCTCTCCCATAGCACGCTCAAGAATAGCTTGATAGAGCGTGGCTGGCGATGCCTGCCCAGGTGCCAGGACTCAAGACTAAGCTTCCAGTGGATAACTTCATGTTTTAACATCATTGCAAGGGGGGAAATGTGTTCTATATAACAGGAGGAGCCCTGGTTGCAAACAGTATATCTGTGTGGTGACTGCAAGCTTTTTTGACAAAAGGGATGAGATGTGTTCAGTAACTTGAAGGAATTTGTTATTTTTCAGCACGTTCCTGACATTTTGGCCATGAGGCATTTTTCTCAAATGAAATTCCAAGAATGTGCCTGAGAGTAACACATGCCTATTGCTTGGGAGCCCATCTGTGTGCCCCTAATGAGGTGTGTCCCCTCAGGTGTGCCCTCCGTGCCCCCCATGCTGTAGCCCAGAGAACACTCACCATCCCTTCTCTTGTAACCTCAGCTGCACATTCCAGCCTTCCGGAGTTTAAGCCACATTCCGTGATTCCCCCAAAGAGACACTGACTGAGCTATCCTGGGAGTGGAGACATAGAGGGCCCCCAAACACTTGGATCAGGCATTTTGGACTGATACACTCTTTTTCACCGAGATGTTTCCATTTCTGCCTTGGCTGCTAAAAATTTGATATTTACACTAAATATGCAATCACAGAAACTATATTTTCATTTTGTCAGTGCAAAGGGCTATGACTTTAGGGTGTGTATTAGTTTGAGGCTGACATAAGGAACATCCATCAGAGGGGACAGAGCTGGAGTGAGGAGGGCAGCGAGGTGGCTGTTGCAGCAGCAGTCTAGCCGAGAGGGAATGGCATTGAACTCTGACAGTAGCAAGGGGAATGCCAGAAATGGATAACTTGAGGAGAGACCGAGGAGGCGTGAGAACATGGTGAAAGAGTGGGTGAGGGGATTGAAGGAGAGAGCAGACTGAACACCTGGCTTGGGCACCTGGTGTATGGGAGTGCTGTGTAGGAGGAAGTTAAGGAAAGGACACTACAACCCAAGGCTGTTCTCTGCCTCCAAGGCCCCTGCAGACCCTCGATACAAACAAACCCTGTCCTACCTGGGTACAGGATGCCATGGCCACTTGAGAATCCTTGTGGGCTGATGTAAGACAAACTACCACTGATCCTAGCTGATCGGTGCTCTGAACTACAACTATGTCTCTTTCCAGAAAGGCTTATGTATTTCTTGAAATTTGCACTTTCTTTTGTTTTCATGTAAACATGGCATGTGGACCCAATTTGACCTCCTCCTGTTTTATTTATTTATGTATTTATTTATTTATTTTTATTGAGATAAAATTCACACAAAATTAGCCATTTCAAAGTGAACAATTCAGTGGCACTTAGTACATTCAAAATGTTCTGCAAATACCATCTTTATCTGTTTTCAAAATATTTTTATTACCCCCAAAAGGAAACCCCTTACTGTAAGCAGTTTCTCTCCACTCCTCCACCCAATCACAGAGTGATTGGGGCTGGCGCCAGCAGCAGGTGTGAGCGCTGGGCAGGACCACGGCGCACAGGAGCAAAGAATTTTCAGTAATCACCAGAGACTCTCCCCGATGATAGCGACCGCCTAGCACCCTGCCTTGGTCTGGCGCCCCCGCTCACCTGCTCCACCATCCCCTGTGGCCGATGCCTGCCATTTCTGCATGCGCCCCCTGGTGGTCAGTGCACACCATAGTGACTAGTTGTTCCGTTGTTCTGCCATTCGGTCTATTGGCATATTAGGGTTTCATATATATAGATTTTTCTGACTCCAGTATAGACTTGAAATCTAGTTACTTGCTCATAAGATTTAACTTTTATGAAAAACCGAGAAATCTGCCTTTTCAGAGTCAAATACTCATAATAATTTAAAAATTTCATTAGGTTATTTAGTCATACAAGTGCTGTTTCTTGGGTGCATTTTGATATTTTGGAGAATGGAATGAGGAAGAACCATAACTTACCACCCTATGAAATAATGCTGACGAGGATGGTGACATTGGAGGAGACTGAATCGGATTGGATATGGGAAGCAGAAGTAAGGGAGAGAAAGTTCCTGTGCAACTGGGGCTGCAGGATGCCTCCCAGTCACTGAGGGGAGGCACGAGGAAGTCCAGATATACAGGGGAAGATGGTGTGTTCAATGGTGTGGCTGAGTTTGAGGTTAATTTAAAATGTCTAAATAGTCATGGCATAAAAAGGAGACAAATCACCCCTAAAAAGCAGTCCTCTGTGCCTCTAAATAATTAATGTACCAAGGTAGACCCCCCCCCCTTACTTTGAGGGGCATTTACTGCCTAATTGGGCATTTCTGAAGAGGTTGGATGTAGCTGACTTTCCTCTCCCCGATCTGGAACCGTAATCCCATCTTCCTAGGCCTCTTCTGTCAGCCCCTAGTTTTCTGCATGGGTTGCCTTTGGAGGCATATCAAGCCCTCCCACAAATTGCATCTTCAGTGACCTGCTGTGTTTTAAAGTCTGAGATGCCTCAGCAGATTATATTTTCCCTAACTCTCACTAAATGCACAATTACATGTACCCAACTTCCATGATGCGTTAAACTAAAAAATTCTAATATATTTTACCAAAATAATGTTTTGCTGCATTAAAAAAAATAATGCAGGGTAAAAGATGAATCAAAATAAAGAGCTCAAGGATGGAGAAGTGGTGGTAGCTAGACTAGTTGTGAGCATGGAATCCATTCAAATATAGATTTAAGAGTAAACAAACAGGAGAACTATGGTTTATGCAAGTATTTCAAATTCTGAAGCACTAACTACATATAAAAATAATATAGAGCAACAAAATTGAGGAGGGATGGGGAGGCAGGAGGAAGTGAAGAGGTCCTCACCTTTTCTTTCTTAAAATATTTTTGATTTCAGAGAAGGGAGAAGGAGATAGATAGAAACATCAATGATGAGAGAGAATCATTGATTGGCTGCCTCCTGCAAGTTCCCACCGGGGATTGAGCCTGCAACCCAGGTGTGTGCCCTAACCTGGCATCGAATCATGACCTCCTGGTTCATAGGTTGATGTTCAGCCACTGAACCACTCTGGTCAGGCTCCTCATCTTTTTTAGAGGGAAACCAATCCAAACTGTTTAAAAATAAAACACGTATTTTAAACTGTCAGCAACAATGATGACTCTAGGCTGCTGATGACCTAACAATTTCTTCCTTAATCTTAGATGACAAAGAAACATTTGTCGAAAATTCTGTCATTTTCTCAGTTTTATTTTATTTCTTTTCCCTTTATTAAATGCATATAAAATGAGATTAAATATTTTAAGATGGTACATACTGCATGATTTTATTCTAATGAAATCATTAAGTCTTTGTAGCTATTTCTCTCTCTATCATATTTTTATTCATTTCTTATCCCCCCCTCCCAGTTTTATTGAGATGATACTGACATACTAGTGGCCTGGTGCACAGATTCATGCACATTGAAAGGAAATTAATTAGAAGAAAGATTCGTATGGTAATTATGTTACTGCAAAAAACTACCTGTGAAAATAGTATATATAATACTAGTATAGTATTATAAAATTAAAACATGCATGCGATTGGCTCCAGAGAAAGCTTATATGTATGGTGCATGCGCGAGTCAACATTTATTTTTAAATTGCCAGTGTGCACCATATGTACCAGCTAGACGTATGGTCAGTCACTCAGCCTTTTATATATATCGATATATAGATAACACTTTTTATCTGTATGTTTTCCAAAGAGATTTTATAATAATAATATTTGTAGACTCTTAACATTGCTTACTTCTAGTTGGTAAAATTTTGGGTGAGTTATTTTTTTACTTGAAAATTTTCTGTATTGCTAAGCTTTTTATGCTCTTATTACAAATCTAAATATTGCTTAAGAAGATAAAGTTAGATGACACTCTTCTATGAATTCAGATTTTAAAGGTTAGCTATTTTTAAGATTACATTTAAAATTCCTGAGTGCATGTGGGATTTTATATAACGCTAGAGGCCCGATGCATGAAAATTCATGCAAGAGCAGGCCTTCCTTACCCCAGCTGCCAGCACCGGCTTCCCTCCAGTACCTGGGACCTGGGCTGCCTCACTGGCTTCTCTCCGGCACCCGGGACCCCGGCTTCCCTCCTCTGACCGCCTGCAGGCACCCAGGACCCGGGCTGGCTTCCCTCTGGCCCCGGCTTTGTCAGGAAGGACGTCTGGAATGACATCCAGAAGATGTCCAGTCTAATTAGCATATTACCCTTTTATTATTATAGATCATGTTATGAAGACCATTTTACTACTTCCAAGTATTCATTTGAAAGGAAGATTTTTCAAGATTGCTATATGTTTGCAAACACTGCTGAACTCACAAAACATTTAATCTTGCAGGTTACATTTGCTTAATTAGAAGTGTGGGCCTTCTTCTTAAGTTTCATAGTCTCTCTTTAATAACTATTGGATTTATATTTCCAATACAGAATCCCAGCCCAAAGGGAGGACCATCACACCACTGGTTTTATTGGTCTTGGAGAACAGTAAGGCCATTGAGTGTACTGAGAGAAACAGAAAAATCAGAGCATGTTATAATGTGATACCTGGATCTGGTGTAAAAGAAGAAAAACAAATGGGAAATTAAATATAAACTGTGCTGAGATAATAAGAGCTCTGGTTGAATTCCTAATAACTAGGACATTTGTTTGGGTCTGACATATGAGACTTAACATGATACTTTATGACTACGTTTACATTTGAATGGAAGGAATCATTTTAAGAAGGAAACTGAAATTTTAATTAATGCAGTTTCAACTTCTGTGGCAGAAGTTTAATCTCTCTTTGGTCCTTGTATTATTTCTCTTCTTTCCTTCTCTCTAGCTGTCTCCCTCATCTCCCCTCCTTCCACCCCACACTCTCTTTTCCTCTCTCTTTTTCTTTCTTTAAATGCAGTTTATGGCATTATTTACTTAGCAGATCCTGACAGATGCGAGCGATGCCCTAACACCATGCGTCTGAGTCAAGCTTCAGTGTGCTCTAACCCCAGTGTTTACGCTGCCCATTAAAGGCATCACTTTTTGGAAATATATAGGGAGTTAAATGATCTCTGACAGCTGTGAACGGCAGGAAAAAAAGGACTCTATTGTTCAAAGAGCTGCCTTTAATATTGAGAAGCCCTCGCTAAACATTGGAGTCTGAAGTATGGCAAATGTTAATTGGCCGTAAACTTAGCAAGAGCTGGCTTTCCTCCCTACCCTCTTACCTCCTCCTCCAGCTCTCTCCCTCATTGCCTATCCCAACGTTGTAGTTTCTAAATATGACACTTCCCATTTGCTTTGTAAACTCACCTCTGATCTCTCTTTTGGAAATGTTATTTTCTCCTAACATCTTTTTCTTTTTAGAAACAAATAGTGTACTACTCAGACTAATGAGGCAAGAAAGCAAAAGTTTTGAACCTTCGAATGCACAGCCTATGGAAATCCTTGGTTTCACTGATAAGCTTCCCAGATACTTCTGCCTTTGTAAGTCGTCAAATATCCGTTTCCCTCTAGAGCAGTGGCTTCCAACCGGTGTGCCACAAGAATTTTTAAAACATGCACCACCTGGCTATTTAGTCAGGAGCACTGACCTCTGTTCCCTTAGATTGTCAAATAAAAAAATGACAAGAGCTAACACTAAAATAGCCATCTGGTGTGAATGAATCAAAAGCATACCTATTTTTTTTTGGTCAGATTGGAAAAAAATATAATACGTTTTTTGGTGTGCTGCAGAATTTTAGTGATTAGTTTATGTGTGCCATTGGATGAAAAAGATCAAAAATCAATCATAGTGATTTTCAAAAGCAAACTGTATTTATTCCTGGGCTGTCTTCTGGATAGTCTGCCAGGGTAATAAGAACAGCATAGGATCATTAAGTCAGTCAGAATGGAAGAGAATCCCATAATTGGTGGGGGTGTTCTTTCTACCTCTAAGTTTCTTGCCAGTCGCTTCCCTTACCTAAATCCTACCGGTCCTATGAGGCCCAGCTCAGGTCCCACCCTGTCATACTTTTTCTGACTTCTCCAGTTGACACCAAGAGCTTTGTTTTATGACCAGCAATTATGGTGCCTAGAATAATGAAACACTCACCTGTTTTGTTAGTCTATGCCTATTTCTGCCAGAATTTAGAGTTCATTTAACTTTACTATTTAAAAAAATAGATTCATTGAAAGTGTTACTAAATATGGCTGAATATTCGCACGCTGCACATTTAGTACAACCCCGAAGAGCGTGCCTTGATTTTTGGTTGTATCATTTATAGCCATTGTCGTTGGAGTTTGTAACATACAGTTAAGTGCTGAGTGATGTAAGTTTGTTGATTAATATTTTGATTGGCCTCCTGGGCTGGGCACTGCTACATACACATTTTTGTGCATTAGTTTGGTTTCCTTACCA
Organism: Myotis nattereri; assembly: GCF_964212035.1. Classification (NCBI taxonomy): domain Eukaryota; kingdom Metazoa; phylum Chordata; class Mammalia; order Chiroptera; family Vespertilionidae; genus Myotis; species Myotis nattereri. Next base: position 51,406,373 of record NC_138087.1, read on the forward strand.
AGGTGGAAAACTTCTTAAGGACTGAGATCAGGGCAAACAGTTTTATCATCCCTTCTCCCCCTCAGACCCAGTTCAGAGCCAAGCACTTTGTAGGTGTTTGATCCATAGTCTAAGCTATCAGAGTGGATGTTTTCAAGCTGGAAGGGAGCTTAGAAATCATCAATGTCTCTTCCACTTTGTATTTAATTAGTATATTTACCGTTGTCTTAAATTCTTTCATGGTTCGATGCAAAAAACAATTTTATTTAGTTTTAATTACCTGAAAAAAAACTCTGCCCAATGTCCAAGTCTCACTTTACGAACTTCCTTTTGGTGGAGCTTTCCTGACTTTTCTTGGAGACTCATTTGCTCTTCTTTCCAGGCCGCCATTACACTATCACGATGGCCTGCCTACCCCTCATTATGGGTTATATAACTTGGTATGTTAATTCTTGGTCTCCTCACTAGACTTAGTCAGCTCCTCAAGGGAAGAGACCATGCCACTGAATTTTGTAAGCTGAACCCGATGCTTTAAATGAAATAGTTGGTCAAGCAATTATCAAAGAACCCTCTCCCTGTGTTAGGCATAATGGGGAGAAGAGGGTACTGGTGATGGAGATCTTGGGGATTCATCATTCTCTCTCTCTCTCACACACACATGTACACATTCTGCCTACCTCTACAAAGAATTGCAAAGTAGCTAAGAAAAGATGACAGAATTAAAAATAAAAACTAACTTCCCTACTTTTTTTCATATAACACAAACAATATAAACAGATTGAAACACATTTTAATAATACAGAGGTACATAGTTAAAAGGAAAAGTTTTTTCTTGCTCACTACATTTCCAATCCCAGAAATAAGTACTGTTCACAGCTTTGGGGTGTATCATTCTAGAAAGTTTTGGAGTGCTCATGCAACTCGCCACAAACAAATATGTATTAAAAAATTAAACCAACTATTATATTGTTCAGCTATCTGCTTTTTTCAACTGTATGACATAGACATATTAACACATCTAGGATGAACTCATTAAATTTAATAGAACCATAATTTGGAATGTTGTAAGATTGATTTACCATTGACTACTGATTAATATTTAGTTTATCTGCTAGAATTCTATTAGCAAATATAATTTAATAATATTTAGTTCTTTGCTAAAATTTGCTAAAGCATATCAGAGAACATATATTTTTAATGATGATTTTTATTTTAATTTTAATATGTTTTATTGATTTTTTACAGAGAGGAAGGGAGAGGGATAGAGAATTAGAAACATCGATGAGAGAGAAACATTGATCAGCTGCCTCCTGCATACTCCCTACTGGGGATGTGCCCGCAACCAAGGTACATTCCCTTGACCGGAATTGAACCTTGGACCCTTGAGTCCACAGGCTGATGCTCTATCCACTGAGCCAAACCGGTCAGGGCCAGAGAATATATTTTTATTTACATCTTTATGTGTATCCATGATAATAATATTTCTGTAGTACATGTTCCTAAAAGTGCACATTTAAAATTTCAATGAACACTGAAGGAAGGTCATACTGACCTACACTTCCACCAAGACTGTACAAGGGTGTCTGTTTCTTTACACCAGCACTATGACTGAGTAAACGTCATCTTTACAATTTTTGCTACTTTGATAGACTTTTCTGTTGGTTGAAATATTGTTTTGTATCTGAGCCAAGTCCCATCAAGGCTTCTTTAAAAATAATGAGTTGCATCATTTTCTTAACAAGGGAAAAGAAAAGGCTAATCAGTCAAAGTGATAGGAGGGGAAAATTGGCATGCACGCGTTAAGTGATTTAAGCCCCTTAGCAAGTGAGGGCTCCTGCATCAGGCACAGCCCTGGCTGATATATTTAATTGGGAATTGGGTGGGAGTTGGGCTACAATCCAAGCAGAGCAAGCCCTCAGGGAGAGGGGGCAGGCTGAATACCTGAGCTGAATACAAAGGTCTCTGGGCAAAGCTGTCCCTACTCTTGACAAAAACCTATTAAGGAGAATGACAAAACCCACATCACTGTTTCCCAACTCATTAATTCCTGTCACTAGAGAATGTAGAGTTCCCCCCCCCCGCCCCCCCTGTATCTCTAGTCCCAGGCAACAGTGTGCTTGTAGCTTTAGCTTGTGGGGGCCACTGACTGAGCCTTGCAGCTAGGGGAGGCTGTGGAGTGGAGAGCTGGGTGAGGCATCCTTGTAGTAAAAAGGTGGGACAGTCATAGACTCTGTGGTAGAAGGAACCTCTCAGTCTGTGTCAGTCAATCCTCATGTTTTGCAGGATGGAAGTGATGCTCAGAAACCCTGACTTTACTGGGAAAATTATATATTTTTAGTGACAAAGCCTGACTTGAACCCCAGGCCTCCTCCTCCAAGATCAAATGCTTTCCCTTGTCAGGCTCTACAGCTTGATGGAGAACATACGAGTCTGCTCCAGCTGCCATAGCAAAATACTACAGAGAGTGGCTTAAACAACAGGCATGTATTTCTCCCCGTTCTGGAGGCTGGAAGTCCAAGATCAAGATGTCAGCAGGGTTGGTTGCTCCTGAAGCCTCTCTCCTGGGCTTGCAGATGGCTGCCTTTTTGCTGTGCCCTCACATGGCTTTTTCCTCTGTGTGCATGCATCCTTGGTGTCTGTGTGTTCAAATTCCTCTTCCTATAAGGACACCAGTCATATTGGATTAAGACCAATGCCAAGGGCCTCATTTTAACACAGTTACCTCTTTAAAAAGCCTTGTCTCCAGATACAGTCACCTTCTGAGAAACTGGGGGTTAGGACTTCCACATATAGATTTGGCGGGGGACACACAATTCATTCCATAACAGAATGTGACAAGGGCCATCAAGAGCATGGGAGGGAGATTCTGGTCTGTAATTTGTGCAGTCACTGACTCAATGTATAAATGATCATTCTGTATCTCCAGCCACAGTTCATTGTCTTTTGTCTTGGAGATGATCTCCCCGTCCCCGCCTCAGTAGTAGGTTATAGGAAGGCTACCCAAATCCCACAAGGGGGATGATGTTGTTGACTCTCCATGTTGGCTACTGCTCTCCAGACATACCTGTGGGGAGGACGAGAGAAGGATGTCGCATGAGAATCTACAAGACATAGTGAGCTTTAAAATTATCTGGGATGTTCCAGAGAGAAATCCTAACTTCCAATCCTAATTTCTTTGCGTTTTGTACACCCTGTACTTCTTTTCCTCAGGAATGTACTTCATACTAATTTGCTTGGAGCCATGGACCATTTTTTATAATGTTCTTTCCTATCATAAGCACTATAATCTCCCTCTATGTTTATGATATAATACATATACCTCCTAAGAAAAACAGCAGTTACAAAGGCCAGTGAGGGTCTGACCACAAGGGCACTCGAGGATCACAGCTGGAGTGGAACAGTGCTTGTAGAAGAAAGGTTGAAGCGGCAGTCACTTATGAGAAACAACATGACTTGGATGTGCCAGAGGCCCCCCGTGGTGCAGACGCCTCCAAATCTCTGTTGAGAACACTGATCTTTTCATTTTGCGAGGCTTACGAGTACAGTTTTCTACCGACCCACATGGCACTAATGTCACATGAGAATCATGAGAAGCATGTGAATCCAGCTGCTTTGTCTTGAATGGATCCAAGCCTCAGTCCTGGGCAACCGTGGTGGCCGCAGCAGGGACGTCCTGGCATAGTGCTCCTCGCACCAGTGCTCTCGTCCTCTGACCGCCGGTACTCTCCTCCTGCCAAACATGCAGAAGAAAAGGAATCAGCATCTGGCTGTCTTAATGGGCTCAGGGTAAAATGTTGTATCCTTGGAGGTTATCTAGATCCTCTTGAAGACAAAAATGATTGGCCTGAGTAAGGTAATCATTGCCTCAGTTTCCGTATAGTTTCAAAACATATGTATGTTAGTGTGCATGTGTTTGATTTTTTTTTTAATTTAAAGATACAGTCCCAGCTCCTTGACTTCACACTTGTGGGTGGTTTGAGCCGATGTCAGGAGGGGGTGTTAGACACAGCTGGAGAACCACAGGACGGCAGCTGCGTGGATCTCATCTGCTCTGGTTGCCTCCTGCAGCTTTTAACTTATGGACTGAGGGCCCTGCCAACTTCTCTCAGCTGCAGGGAAGGTTATGGTTCACCATCACTGGGTTCCAGTCACTTTGTTCCTACTCTCGTAACGCGATGACTAGGAGGAGATAATAATGACTTACACTCGAAGTGTGGATGCGGGCATGTGTGTGGGTGGACACATTGCACAAAGGGTATGGAGGAGGTGCCCTGGTAGGCTGTCACTCACTACCCTTGTGATCAGAGGTGGTTGGCACGGAGCCAATCCTGCTGGCCTGTGTCTGGGTCCTGCTCTGTGGCTCCCTGGGTCACTATGACCTCATTCAGCCTCTGACGTTAGTTTCCGCATCTGTGAAATGGGAGGAATTTCTATCATGCTTATCTCCTGAGGTTGTTGTGAAGATTAAGTGAGAATTCATTTTCAGTTCAGGAACTGTGCAATATGTCTGTATATATATGCACATCTACATATGTATGTCTACTTATATGTGTAAGTAGTTAAGGTATATGCATATGTATGAATTATTCTGGTCATCTCCCAGTTGTTATTTTATGTGAAATGTGACGTTAATAAGGGATTAAGATAGGGGAGAAAAATTTGAGCTTATGATTCAAATTCCCAAATGATCCACATTAGGGGGAGGAAGGTGCAGTGAGGATATGACTTCACTGTGGTCAGAGGCCTCATGGAGTGAAGCATGTGTGGCCCACGGATTGTTGTAGTTTGTTTTACAAAATCACATTCCTTGACATCTAGCTTTTAAAAGATGAAATGTTTTCCTGATGAAAAGTTTTTCTTAATAGTCGGTTAGAAGTAACAAAAGAAGCATCTAAGCGTGTGCCCTCCAATGAGCTTCACGAGGTCTGTCCTCCTCCTCACCTCTCAGAAAGATAGCAGTCACTATTCCAGAACGATCCAAACAAGTGTTCACCCCTTTTCCTAAATTAAATCTACTCCTCTCTCCCTCCTCACCATTTTTTCCTAGTTAGGATTTAGCTGTTAGTGACTGGGATGTGCAGCCTGCGTTTGTCTGCTGATGCTTGGATGGAATGTGAGCAGTCGGGGGTCAGGGACCATAAGGGGGCGCCTATGCAGGGGTGGAGGGTCTAGATTACCTTAAGATGGTCTCCATCCGGGCTTCGCTGTGGTTCAAGGAAGGAGGACATAGCTCTTTGTGCACGAGGTCAGTGCCCACAGCAAGACTGTGGAAGACAGGCCAGTTCTGGATTCTCTTTGGGTTGGTCTCTGGAGCAGATGCAGAGCTGATTGCTAGACTTCCTGTGGGGGTGGGGCATGGGTAGTCCAACCTGGAGAGAGCCAGGCAAGCTTTAGTGTTCTTCAAAAAAGGGAAAAGCTCACAGGAGTTTCTGGGAACTCTTTTCTACTTCATTGTTATTTAGTTTAATGTTTGTTTTTTTTAATTCAATCCACCCCAGTGGGCATTTCTTTCTTTTCTTTTCCCCACTCGAAACATGACTTCATATTACATTTTATTTAATGATTTCCTCCTATGTGTCCCCCCCCCCCCCCACACACAAAAGAATTGGAATGGTTTACTGAGACACTAAAAGAGAATAAACTAAATAAATAGAGAAGCCATGGTGAATGGGGAGTAGAGTGAAGGTCAAGTGAAGACTCGATATGCAGACTTGCAGAGCCCATACATTTGGCTTGGAGTTATCTTTGGTTCTCCAGGGAGACACCTTGGCTTCCCCTTGGCTTCCCACGTCTGGTGTCCTGTGCAGGGCCCAAAGGTGTTTATGAGCTGCTTGGCCCATAAAGGTCTCTGCTCCATCCTCCATGCCCTCTCTCTCTTCCATGACTACTGGTCAGATGCTAAGGATCTTGTAGAAGACAATGAAACACAAGGGAATGGCAGGGCCACAAAAAAGAAAGGGCCTGGATCCCTGAATTACTGTGTGGAAGAGAGCTGCCCACTGACCAGGAATGCCAGTTGCGGGGTTGAGGGGAGCTCGAGAGGGTCAATGGGGAAGAAAGGGGACATACGTAATACTTTCAACAATAAAGAATTATTTAAAAATAAATAAATAAAAGGGGAAAAAAAGGAATGCCAGTTGGAACTTTATGCAAATTAGAAATAAACTTCTGTTGTGTTTGGAATTGTTTGGTGAGTAGTTAGCCTAGCAGATGAATACATTTTTCTTTGAGCAGCCTTGAGGATCATCCTGAGCTTGAGAGACAATCAGAATCATGTTTGCTGTAAGCCTCCACCTGGTAATCTAGGATTCTAGGGCCCTTTGAGCCTATCTTTCCCTGATGCCCCAGCTGGTGCCATGGCCTCCTTTGGACAGATTTCTGGTCTGCACTGAAGTTTCCCGTGATTCCTGCTTATTTTTTTGCCCATCTAGAAGTGGAGAATGATTTTTTCCTGAAGTGACCAGAGCTTTTGCTTTCACGTTGTATATATAGATTGCCAAGGTGTTATGACTTTTTGCGGGTCGTGTTTTCTTTCCCAGCACATTTCCCAGGACATTACTTCCGAAATTGTTCTGTGGAACACTGGATTATCACTGATGTCAACAGACATGTGGGGATTCAGAAGGGTTTTGTGGTCAATGATGTGTGAGGAAAAAATGGATTAGATGAAATTGACTATTCTTAAGTGCAGGACTTCTCAGAGCTTTTAAACCGTCTAGTGCAGCGGTTCTCAACCTGTGGGTCGCGACCCCTTTGGGGGTCGAACAACCCTTTCACAGGGGTCGCCTAAGACCATCGGAAAATACATATATAATTACATATTGTTTACAGTAGCAAAATTACAGTTATGAAGTAGCAACGAAAATTATTTTATGGTTGGGGGTCACCACAACATGAGGAACTGTATTAAAGGGTCATGGCATTAGGAAGGTTGAGAACCACTGTTCTAGTGAAAGAGTTGGAAACTGTGGCCCATAGGCCAAATCTGACCTGCCACCATTTTGTCAATAAAGTTTTATTGGAACAGAGCCATGCCCATTCCTTTGCAAGTTCTCCGTGGTTGCTTTGCCCCAAATGGTGGAGGTGAGAAGCTACGACAGAGACCAGATGGCCCACAAAGCAGAAAACATCTGCAATCTGGCCCTTTGAGAAAAAGTTTGTCAACCCTTGTTCATGTGTCTCCAACAGGAGGAATACACACTTGTACACACAAATCCCTTTCTTCCTTGGACCACCTATTAACCTCTTGGGATTTTCAAGTATCCTTAGAAAATGTACATCCTAGAGTTTGAAGGCTCCATAATACCCTTTATCTCTACCTCCAGTTCCAAACTCAGACTTGTCTTTGGTTGCCCAGGAGCCAGCACCCCAACTTCTTTCACAGCAAGTTTCTTTGCCATCTCTGCAGTCCCAGGGGATATACGTTTTGCCTAATTCTTCTCTAAATCTTGGGGTTTTGAATGACCATGAGCTAGGAATGCTGTCTCGCACTTCTCTGAATGGTAACCTTCTGGAGGTGGCAGGCTTGCCAGTGTCCCCACTTCACAATGACAGAAGGGCACTGGGACCTGATGGGACACAAGCTGCCTGCAGCCAGTGTGTATGGTCGCATGGGAGGCAGCCTCCAGCATCCAGGAAGGCTCATTCCTACTCCCGGGCAACTCTAGGTGTGCAAATAGCTCAGGGAAGGCTCATTTTAAAGCCTGATTTGTAAATAATCTAAGACCGAAGACAGAGCAAGTTAAATATTTATTTGAAGATTATGTCTCTAAAGAGGGATTGTTGAAAATTAGTGTGTGCTTTGCCATCCTCACTTCCCCTCCCCTGCCTGAGGGCACATTGTTTTTATGGCTGTGTGACAGCCTGACAAGCCTCTGTAGATTTAGTGGTTGTTTGTAGTGGCATTTATGTGTTTGAATGAGCTGGGCAAACAGGAGGGCGGGGGTGGCGGGAGTTAATGAACTCTGCGAATCCCTTCGCTCACACTTCCACGCTCGGGAAATGCCGGTAAAAGAACCATTCACAGGGTTTTACAAAAGAAGTCCTTCCCCTAACGTGGCAGAGGTGGAAAGCACAGCAAATCGGTGCTCCTGTGTTGTAGTCAGGGTCTCAGAGGGTCAGTGTGGCTTCTGGGCTGAAAATAACTGCGCTGGGCACTGCATTGCCGAGGTGCACAGCGGAGGGCAGGCCTGCAGGCACCTTTTCGCTCCCTGACCTGCCATTGGCCCTGTGGGGCAGGGAGGTCAAGAACTTGCAGGCATTGGCTCTCTACCTCTTCCTAGGTTTCCTCAGTTCTGGGATGCTACTGGCGGTTCCTCTAGGTCCTGACTGTGGTACTCTCCTCTCCATCTTTTCGCCAAGGTACCATCACACCTGTTTTTTTCTGTCACCCCAAGACACCCATTTTTGCTCAGTAGCCTGCTCGCTCCTCACACTTGGAAGCAGAATGGGAGGAGCCCCTTTTGCTGTGTACAGGGTCCCTGCATCGCCTCGTTCTCCTCTGTGACTCTGTTTCCCACTAAATGGCCTCTTGCTCTGTGTCCAGCTCCCCAAAAGCTCCTGTGAGATGGCTTAAGCTTTTGGGCTTTGGTGACTCCTCCTCCACTCACTGTCCCTTCAGCCTCAGGGGAGGTCTCAGCGTCCTGCTGTTCTCATTTCTAGGTTTCCTTAGCACCTCCTGATTGGTTTCTCAGCACTTCCATCATCTCTTTTGTTAACTCCCTGTATTTAATTCCCTATGTAGGAAACCTGAGCATGTTTCTGATTCCCGTAATTGACCCCGAATAATCCAGTTCTCCAGATAGGTTTCTGGCTTAATTTCTGCTGTGAGATTCAAGCCATATATGTAACAGTAGCACCTGACAAGTGGCTGGCTGAAATGCTGTCATCTCATACGTTAGGAGGTCCCAGTATCACTATCGGCCTTCCCAAGGCCCTTCCTCTCTCAGTGGTTATGGTCTCCCAGCTCTTCTGATGATTCAGCCTCAGATTCCAACATTCTCCACTACTCTTTCCTCTCCTTGCCCCCTCATTCAACACGTGGCAAGTCCTCTCGCTGACAGTCCCCATGTGTCCACAGCCACACCCTCCTGTGCATCCCCACTGCCCTGCTTTAGGCCATTGTCCGTTCTCTTGCTGCAAAAGCCCCTGCTGGTCTGGCCTTTGGTCTCTCCCCACTTCCCGTCCACACATGTGCTCCTGGAGCGACACTAGTCCAACAATTCCATCCTATCCACTGCCGACAAAATAAAAGCTCCAACCTGTCATGGCAAATGATCTCCCCTGTCACTAGCTCATCCACACAGCCCCGCTCCCAGCAGGCGGCACCGCTCACCGTTTCCCAGGCACATCCCGCCTTTCCTGCATTCAGCCAGGTCCCTCCTCCCAGGATGCCCTTTCTTCTTTCTACCTATCTTCAAGGCTTGGTTTAATGCCAGCTCCAATCGAAAGCCTCTCCTAATCCTCCTATCTGGAACTAATCTCTCCTTCCTCACTGCTCCTGCATTTCTTTGTTCAACTCCTTTGCCTCTTATCACATGCGGGCTTCTAGCGACATCGCTTAAGTCACCCCAGACGGCAAGGTTTTAGGAAGAGCTGCTTGTTGGTATTTACAGCCCCTATCAAATCGTTGATACTCGGTGGAGACTGAGTGGGAGCCATGTTATTGCCACTCAATACATTTGACTGCATATTACAGAAATGCTTTCAATATATTCAATCTATTTTCTCAAAGAGATTGCTATTTTTCTTGGAAATAGTACTTGCTTTTCTTTTTTAACCCAGTTTCCTAAAGATAATCAGCAAGAATTAATCATTTATGAGACTAATTTTCCATTATTTGTCGAGTGTCTATCACAGGCATGTGTTAACTGATTTACATACTTAATTTAATCCTCTCCAGGAGAGGGATTCCCTTCACTCTACAGGTGAGAAAAACTAGGGCTCATAGAGAGTAAGGAGTTTCACCAGCATCACATAGCAGGTAGGTACCTAGGCAGGATCTGAACCCAGGCCTCAGTGATTCAGAAACCTGCACTGTGAAAGGGAGAGGTTCCTTACCTCCAGCTTGGGAGAGGCTGATGCACCTGATGAGAAAAGACACAGTCTGCGTCCATGGAGCAGATGATAACTCCCACCTCTTGGTTGCTCAGAGCCTAGGGACTGCCCCTCTGTCCTGGATTTCCCTGGACACTGGTGAGGCGCGCACCTTGCTTCCTTCTACTCTGGCTGCGTCTACAGTCACACCGACTGCCTCTGACTTCCAGCCTAGTTCTCTGGCCTGCCCCAGACAGTTGACCCCACCCTCACCCCCAGATAGGCGCAATCATTCTAATTCTTAGTAGCTCAATGATGGAAGAATGTTGGTCCTTATAAGAGGCACGGGAGATGTCACCTTTGGCCTCCCCAGAGATGGATTCTGGCCCCAGGAACGGTGCTGTGCTCTGCACTGTCAGAACCTGAGATGAGCGGTGGAATTTCTGGCCCAGCCTCCATGGAGGGTCTGAGCGGCTAGAGCTGTTGCCAAGTCTTTCCTGGGTCTCTCTTGCCTGCCAAGTTGGTTGACCTTTGGGGCTTGGTGAAAGGGGTAGCTTTTAGGGAAGCTATTTTCCAGGGCTTTTGGATTCTCTTGCTTTCTTTCCCCTTTGGTTTTTCTTTTCAGAGACTCTTAGCTTCTTCATTCATTGCCAAGAGTTGCAATGCATTGAGGCATATGTGCCTAGAGGCTCTGAGCTCATTAATAGGAATCTTGTGAATATAAAAGTTCAAACACAGTAACAACAGTGAGCTGACTCCCCTTTTTCACTTCATTTTAGATGATCCTGTCTTTTCTTCTGTCTCAAGTGTCTGTTGCCTTTTCCCCCTCCCCCCTCTCCGACCTTAGTTTCTGGCTTTCCGGGTTTCACCCTCCCTTTACTCCTCTCATCTTCTCTGGTGTCTTTTATCTTCTCTCTTTACAGGCAAAAAGGACACAGCTTCTCAGCGTCTGCCTGTCAGACTTCTTGGCCCTCTGGCTGGAAAAGTTGTGGAGTTCTCAGGAGTCCCTGCGAGGCTGGCTCCAAAGATCCCTCACCTCTCCGCACAGACACAGGGAGCAGCAAGCAGGCCTCCGGGCACAGACCAGGTTGGACTGGATTCAGGAGCCTAATTACCACCAGAAAATTAAAGAAAGGTAATAATTGCTTTTAAACACTTAACAAAAGGCAATCTCACCTCGCAGGTTTGTAAATTTGTAGTGAGAGCTGATTACAAGGGAGCGCCTGTGCTGCCCTCTTTGTGTTTGATTTGCAAACCAGAATGCACACGCCCCCATATGCATAATTGGACCCTCACGGTCTCCGCATCAATGTGGCCGATGCACTAGAAGTTTATTTATCCAGGGCTCATTCAAAGAAAAGCTGAATGGAACAAGAAAACTCCCACTTTGCGATGGGATTAGATACCATGGAGTATTCCTCCCGTACCCCCCCTCCCTGCGTACTCTTTTAAGGATTTTTTTTTTTTTAAGTTTCTAAATCTGCTTGGGAAGAAAAAGTAAATTGCCAGAAGTGAGATTAGTGGGGAATATTGTTCTAAGGACAATGGTGTCTTTATGGCTTGACTGGTATGAGCTCCCTGCTTCAAAAAAAATACAAGGGCTGGAGGTGTGGGGGTTCTTAATTGCCCACATCTGATCAACTGGCAGCAGAAAAAGAAGAAGAAAGAAATCTCATTCAGCTCTGATTTGGCCTGGATCAAGTCTCCTTGCTAATCAGAGTTTAATGAGGATGCCACTGGCCCTGTTGTATTTGCCAGCGCTCCCACTAAGGTCCCTGGCCTTCTGTTTGTGCAGGGAGCACTTTCGTCCCGCCGCCCCACGAAGCAGGATGAGGGCTGAGAGGGAAGCATCCCGGCCCTGGAGAAGTTAATTAAGTTTAGGCCCTTGGCATTCCAAGTCACCGGAACCCATAGTGGGAAGCCTCACCCACCGCACAAAAGAGACCCACATGAGCTCTGAATGACTGTCCCTGGTGGGGGTGGCTGGGCTTCTGCGTGCCCCACTGCCAGCTCTTAACCCCGGGAACCGTGTCCCCTCCACTGCACAAAGTGAATAGGCCTGCAGGACCGAGGGCTGCCTCGGTGCGGGGGATTGGGCAGCACATGGGCCATCCTCCAATGTCACTAATAGACGGGTATCTGCCAGGGCCTGCAGGGAATGGACAGACCTGCAAAGGCTCAGATAAAGGGTTGATTTGTTTGCAAGTTGTATTCTCTTTGGTTTAAAAAAAACAACAAATTATCATAAGCAAAAAGTTGACCTTTAGGTAAATGAGCTGCTGTCATTCCTGTTTTGAATGACAAGGAGAGACTGAAGTGTCTATGGTCGCAAGAATATGCTGGAGGGTGGTGACCCTTTGGAGACTTTGAACACAACTCACAGTGTGCAGGGAGGCCCCCCGGGGAAATGAAACATCCCCTCTTTGCTGTGTGTTTGTGTTCATGGCAAGCAAAGGCATGTGGGTAGAAGAAAGGATGCAGGATTTGGAGGCGAATGGACTTGGGCTTGAGTTCCAGGTTTGCCAGAATTCTCTTCTGACAAATAGAATATTTACTGTGGGGTGAGATTGAGAGAATATCCTTAAGGTAAGTGAGCCTGTGCTCCCTCTAGAACCCGGTTCTTAAAGTCTAGAGATCGTGAGACTCTCCTAAAGAGCTGGTGAGCAGGCCTGCCCCTGGGGCCCACCCCAGAGATTCCCAGGGAGGCCTGAGGGTACAAGCATTGCTGTAATATGCAGTCAAATGTATTGAGTGGAGAACATGGCTTCCAGTCAGTCTCCACTGAATGTCGGCACTTTGATGGGGACTGTAAATACCAACCAGCACCTCATCCAAAACCTCACCATCTGGGTGACTTAAGCAATGTAGAATTATCATATTGATCCAGAAATTCCACTTCTGGGTATAGACCCAAAAGAATTGAAAACATGCTCTCACAGAGATATTTGTAAACCCATGTTCACAGTAGGATTATTCACAATAGCTAACAGGTAGAAACAGCCCAAGTGTCTTTCAATAGATGAGTAGATAAACAAAATGTGGTCTGTCCATCCAATGGGATAGTATTCAGCTGTAAAAAGGAAGGAGATTCTGACACATACTACAACATGGATGAAACTTGAGGACATTATGCTAAGTAAAATAAGCCAAATACTGTGGGGTTTTACTTATGGGAAGTACCCAGAGTTATTGAATTCAGAAAGTAAAATGATGACTCCCAGGTGATGGGGGGGAATGGGGAGTTATTTGAAGGGTATAGGATTCCAGTTTTGCAAGATGAAAAAGTTCTGGAGATTGCATGCACAACAATGTGTATCTACTTAACACTGTTGAACTGTGCCATTTAAATTTTGTTATATATGCATTTTATCAAAATTAAAATTTTGTTTTAAAAATGAAGGAGAGAAAAAAAGTTCTCTGAATCAGAAGAAAGTTGACTGGCTTTGAACGTCTGGGCAGCTACATTTAATTTAATCTGACCTCTATTTGCATATAGCCCTTAGCATTTGAATGTCTAGTTGTTCCATCAAGGCTTTGGGTGGTGGGCACTCTAGTTCTTTCTCTCTCTAGTTACATTGGATTTCTCTAGTCAACTGTCCCAATAATGGAATCATATTTTCATATGTGAGGCACCGAGAGAACACTGAAAAGACAGGCAAAGGCATATGGTGGCCCTGAGGGGATCATAAACGAATGCAGACAGATGCTTGCTTACAGAATGTGATCCTGTTCCGATAAAATAAGACGCAATTTGAAATGTAGCCACTAACTCAAGTTTTAAAAAAGACAACTGTCTTGGCTTTATTTATAGCTTATGTCTTGGTTCCAGCACCTTTCCCATCCAAGTTACAACTAGTCCTCTCTCCCATCCAAAGCACAAGTAGATAATAAGTGACATAGACGATTGCCTAGTTCCTTAGGAGATAAACAGAATAAAAGTGTGTTAAGCTAACTTCTATTCCATAACATAAGCAAATGTCCAGTGTGATTTTTTATTGTGGTAAAATGTACATAACATAAAATTTACCATGCTAACCATTTTAAAGTGTATAATTCAGTGGCATTAAGTTTATTCTCCTTGTTGGACAACCATCACCAGAATTTTTTCATCATCCCAAACTGAAACTCCATGTCCATGAAACAATAACTCCCATTTCTCTCTCCCGCCAGCCCTTGGTTTATAAAGTATGTACTCCCATTCTCTGTTCCTCGTTTTGTAAGTGATCCTTTATAACAGACCTGAGGCTGTGTGTATTCCATTTCTGTTCCTATTTTGTAGATCAGCAACTAAGGGCCAGCAAGTTAATGCTAATCCCTTAAATGTGCACCATTCTTGCCCGGCTTTTCTTTCTTGCCCAGACACATTATCTGACCACCAAGGGTCAGAGCACTGGGGTGTGTTTCATAGCTTCTGTTGTTGGCTCAATCACTGCTCTAGACTTTCTGGGATTCTAGCCCCTGTAGGCATCTGATAGATGGCTAGAGTTGACTCTGTTATACCAACAAGGAGCCTGATACCCCTTCTAAGGGTGTTTAACTAGGAGGGAATGAGATCTCTGAAGAGGTCTGAGCCCGAGTTCCAGGCTCAAGGTTCCCTCTTAGTAACTCAGTGGTTCTCAACCTTCCTAATACCGCGACCCTTTAATACAGTTCCTCATGTTGTGGTGACCCCTCAACCATAAAATTATGTTCGTTGCTACTTCATAACTGTAATTTTGCTACTGTTATGAATCATAATGTAAATATCTGATATACAGGATGTATTTTCATTGTTACACATTGAACATAATTAAAGCATAGTGATTAATAACAAAAACAATATGTAATTATATATGTGTTTTCCAATGGTCTTAGGCGACCCCTGTGAAAGGGTCGTTCGACCCCCAAAGGGGTCGCGACCCACAGGTTGAAAACCGCTGTAGTATCTGTTTGACTTAGAGCAGACGATCATCTCTCTAAATCCCTGCTTCCTCCTTGTGAAGGAGCCTCAGTTTCCTCTTTGTGCAATGAGGATGACAGCATATTTGACACCTCCACTTAGATATCTGATAGGCATCTCAAACTCAATAGAATGTAATGGAACTCTTGACTTTTCCTCCCCACTTGCTTTCTTTTGCACTCAGCTTGAGTAATGTGTCATCTGACTGTTTATGACAGAAACCTAGAGGGAGTCCTTCATGTCTTTCTTTCTCTGCCATCAGAAAGTCCTGTTGACTGTACCCCTGACTTACATTTTGTTATATACATGCCACTTCTCTCCAATTTCACAGCACCCGCCCTGATTCAGGCCCCAATGACTATGGAAATAGCCTCCAAACTGGTTTATTTGCTTCCATTCTTGGCCCTTCTCCAACCCAACATTAATAATAAGAATAAGGATAAGAATAAGAATCCTTTTATAATGCTGCCTATGCCAGGCACTTTTCTAAATGCATTCATATTAACTCATTTAATCCAGACACTAGTTGTAGGCAAATCCACTACTTAAAATTAATCCATGGTTTCCCATTGTTTTAAGAATAAAATTCAAACTCCATATTTTGCTCTGTAAGATTCTAAGTCATCTGACTTCTTCCTCCAGCCTGCCCCCTCTTCCTCCTCACTCTTTTTAGGCCAACCACACTCCCTTTCTTTCCTTCCTTGGACATGTTCTCAATTCCAGGCTGTCCCTCTCCCTTCTATTCTACCTCCCAACTCTGCATGGCTAGGTTTTCCCCTAGTTTAGGTCTTAGCCCACGTAATAGCTCCTTGGAGAGGCCTTCCCTGTCTACTTCATCCTGCTCACAGCACAGGGATTCTTTATCACATCCTCTGGTTTATTTTTGAGCAATGCTTATCACAGTTTGTACTGATCTTGTATCTTTATTAGTTTGTTTTTTATGTTTTGTCATCCCCACTGGGCTGTAAGCTCTAGGAGTGTAGATACTTTCTCAGTTTTGTTCCCTACTCTGCCAGCACCCGGCAGAATGCCTGGAGCCCAAGGAGTCAGCACCTGTGGGTAGAATGACTGATTGAAAGGATAAGTAGCACAGCAGAGAGACTAGACTTCACAAGACTGTTGGAAGATTAAAGTGCACAAGATAACTTATCTGTTTGTTAATTTACATCATGAATCAGCCTCCAACTCTGGTATTGGAGAACAATAACTCTCTTCCTGTCTGTATATCATTTTTTAAAATAGATTTTAAGTCTGAGATTCCTTCACCTGGATGAACAAACCTTGGTCTTCTTCTTTTGGATCCTGCCCAGAAGATCTGTGTAGTGCCAAAATTGGGTGGGATGGGGACATTCAGGTTCCGACCAAGAGCCGAGAGTCATGTTTAAATAGCCCCACTGAATGTCTTTAATGCTTCAGGGTCCCATATAGGTAAGGCACCCTTGGGGTAAGGACGGGGGTCTGCTCTGCCTTGATGGATATGTAGCCGTTCCTTTCCAGGTCCTGCCACCTTCCTTGTGGCATCGTCAGCAGACCTCTCTTTCCTCCCCTGAGCTCTGGGCGCCTGGACGAGGAACTCTGCTGCAGCTCCTGCTTTGGGCCAGGATTCTGTCTGTGCTCTTGAGTCTCCCAGGGTCTTCTCCTGGCTTCGTTCCTGGCAGATGATGGCCAGACAGATTTTTAGATGGCCTCTACTTCCCCTTCCCCAACAAGCACACAAAGGAAAAACACAAGAGGAAAAACATATATTGTTATATCTTATAAAATACCCAGCCACATTCATAAATCAGCAATCTCAGTATGCACTTCACAAATATTAGCTCGTTACTTTTTCACATTCTTTCCTCCTTCAGAGGACTCACAGATTATCTGTGGAGAAAACCCCACTGGGACAGTCAGGCTGACTATGGTGAAGTAGCCTCTTCCCTGACCCACTGTCTTAGCCAGCACAGGATGCCATAGCATAAGTCCATAGGCTGTGTGTCTTAAGCAACCCCACTCACCTCCCGAAGTCCCCTTCTCCAAGTACCATCACATTGGGGAGTAGAGCTTCAACATATAATATTTTGAAGGCACACAGGGACGCAAACAGTCAATAAGTCCAATTTATCTGTTCTCCCAAGGCCCACACCCTGGTGTGGCATGAAAAGTTCCTTCTCCCTTTCATAGGTGTCCATATGCAGGCATCCAGGTGACTTATCCTAACTCTACTTTTTTTTGTGTGTGCATTTAACCTCCTCTTTCTCTACTTCTCAAGCTCCTGGGTTATTATAATTATTATTATTTTAATTTAATTTTATTTATTATTTCAGAGAGAAGATGGGAGAGATATAAAAACATCAATGATGAGAGAGAATCATTGATTGGCTGCCTCCTGCTCACCCTTACTGGGGATGGAGCCCACAAACCCAGGCATGTGCCTGACTGGGAATCGAACCATGACCTCCTGGTTCATAGGTCAATGCTCAACCACTGAGCCACACCAGCCGGGCTCAAGCTCCTGAGTTTTAGACATTCATATCCACAAGCTAGGGGTGGTCTCGGTATATCCGCACTATCAGGCCTCATTTCCTGTCCCTTGCTGAGCTCTGGCTTCCTGGTCCCTTGATTCAAGGCTGTGTGTGAAGCAGATCCTCCTCAATGACTGGAGGGGCCCAGGCCCAGCGCAATATCTGCAGAGAGAATTCAGAGGCCATCGGTAGTCTTCTTCACCACGGTCATGCCTTACTCTTTTTTTTTTTTTTTGTAATTTTTCATTTTTAACAAAAGCAAAAGTAGTCAGAGTAATACAGTTAATTCCTATGTCAATCAGAGTTAATAATCATCAACCCATGGCCAATCTTGTTCAATCTACACACCCATCCATCCTCCCTTCTTAATTCTTTCAAGGCGAAGCCCACACATTATTTCCTCTGTTAAATATTTCACTATGCATTCTTAAAAGATAAGGACTTTTTTTTTTACTGTGCCATACCACAACACCATTATCATACCTGAAATAAATTTCTGAAAAAGTTAATCCTTAATACCGTCAGTTATGCCATGCTGGAATTCTAACTGTCTCATACTTATTATACATACCTTAGTAGTTTTATGTTTGAATTGATTCCAGTAAGGTTAGCTGTCAATGTCTTCTTTGTAATGTATATCATGAATTTTATGCTGATTTTGTTGGTGTCAGTGTTTTGTGTCAAATCATTAAGAAATTGTGTCTAGTGTGTCCACATTGTTTCGATTATGAATCAAATGATCAAATAGTCTATTCATTGTTTTTTTTTCACAATTTATCTTTTCTTCTAAATATTCTACTGCTTTAAAAAAATTTTTTGTGTATAACCCAAATGGTTCTTAAGCCTCACTATGTGCTTTTAACCTTGAAGTGAACCACATAAACCTATTCTACTAGCCTCAAACTAAATGTATCCCCAACTTGAAATCCCCTTATCAGGGCAACATAAACTACCCACAGACACCCTGCTGCCATTCCACATGAGGGGACCTGAGAGGGAGGGAAGCAGGTGGGAAACAGGTGGAAAAGGACAGCGGTCACAACCAGCTTAGTGAAAACATCCTACACACACTTAACAGTGATGCGTGTGAGCTGATCAAGGCTGAATTCATGGGAGACGGGCTGGTGGGGACAGAGAGGTTGGAAGGGTGGGATTGTCCCATCTGGTAACAAGGAACAATGTGACCTGGGGAAGCCGGTCAGGAGGGGTTGATATCTGAAGCTAGCTGAGCCCCCAGCAGATGTGGGAGGGTGGCTGAGTGCAAGACGTGCCTTACTGCGGGCTGTTCCTATGGAGTGTGGCAGAGCTGGAAGGGAACCCAGTTTTTCTGACTCCTGTTCTTTCCTTTACCCCAGGCTGCCTCCCAAGCAAAACCTTTACCTCACGCTAAGCATTCCAAGCTGGAAGGAGGCATTGCTTCTTGCCTAAGGAGAGCCTTCCTGGGAGGTCAGTTCCTCCTGGTGGGTGGCTCCTCTTATTGATGATTTTATCAGTTGTAGGGAATCTGTGCTGGGTGCTAAGAACATTCATAAAACAGGGGAGGGAAGGAGAAACCTATTGTATTAAAGCTTTCTTTCTCGGTTCGGTTTTCTCCCCGCTGCCTCCCACAGACACCTGGTATCCGTGCCAAAGTATGCGTTCTAGTGCCTTTAAGCAAAACTGTTGCTTCTGCCAGGGACAACTGACACTAAGCACTCTGATCCCCCCTTTAAAGCCCTTTACCAAGTTTTTGCCACACAAGAGTTGAAGTATTTAGTCACTAAAGCATTTCAGTGATGATTTTGGCTGCTGTTGTTGCTTTTTATAAAGGGGATAATCACTCATTAATTCACTCATTCAACAAATACTAATCAAATGCTGGGATGTGACTGACACTACGCCTGACACTAGGGCAAACACAGCCACAGTTCCTACCATCCTGAAGACCCTGTTCAAATAAAGCACAAATGTAAAATTGCAAGCCACCTGAAGAAGAGGCACATACTCGGCTGACGTTCAGCCACTACGCGCATACAGCGCTGACAGTGTTAAGGGTTTTAAATTTGTCCACACTGATTGCGGTAGATGTTTTCCTCAGATGGCTACCATCCTTCCTTCCCTCTGTTACACAAATGTTGTTCCGCCCATGAAGAGGTGCAGGTTTTCCCTGTCCTCGAATCGGGCTGTCCTTGCGACTTGCTTTGACCAGGTGAATGCTCTGAAAGGATGCTATGAGACTACCGAGCCAAGGCCTTCAGAGAACTGATGGCTTCTGCTTCTCCCCTTTTAGAAGCCATTCATCATAGAAAAAAACCAATATCCTAAGGTCACAGCACTGAGGAAACCACGCTAGCCATGGGAAGAGGCTGCGCGGAGAGAGCGATGCTCAGCTGGGTCCCTGCTGGTCAGCTATCCCAGGTAAGGCAACAGACATGTGATTGGAGAAGCCATTTCAGACCTTCCCACCACAGGAGGCAGCGCATGAATCAGAAAACCCACACAAACGAAACCAGCCCACGTTGCAAAAATGATGAGAAAGAATAAATTGTTGTTTTATGTTATTGAATTTTGGGAGGTTTGTGACACAACTGTAGATCATTAAACACTAGTATAGCTGCTGTCTTGAGCCCCTTGAGTGGCCCAGGCCCCTCAACTCCTGTCTCCAGCACCCCCAGGACTACTACCCCCAGGAGTTAGCAATTCCTGGCCCAGGAGGAAGCCTCCAGGATCTTGTCCCAGAGTCCATTCTGATTGGGATTGTGGCGTATATCCTTTACCTTGCGCAGGAGGAGGATCTGTAACAACAAGCTGGTCTACACGTGGGCAATATAAAAATGGCCGTCCCCTGACCCACTGTGGCTGGACTGGTATTATTAATGGTCAGTCGGTGTCCTTGGGCCTCAAGGGAGCAGTAAGGGACTGGAGACCCTCACTCAGTCCTCCTGCAGAGACAGTGCTCTGTGCCATGGAATGGAGAGCTGGGCCATAGGAGGAGGGTGAGCTAGCGCTCTCTCTCTCTCTCTCTCTCTCTCTCTCTCTCTCTCTCTCTCTCTCTCTCTCTGTCAGCTGGACTTGGTGACATGGTGGCAAGCTAGAACACAGGAAATGGGACTCCTGGGACCCTAGTAGTAAGGGGTTGTGTTGGACTATTAAGCAAATTCACCTATCAAACAAGATCATCCATAAGGTACTTTCTGTGACTCGTCAGGCTTCTTGGAAAATGAATCCAGCGGACTGTGATAATCTTAGTCAGTCAGCTGGGCAACTGGGCTGTGAGAAAGCATTTAATTTTTTTTGAAGTAGAAGGCCCAGTGCCACATGACTCTCCATTCTCACCAAAAATGTCTCTTCTTGCTGCCAGTGATTTTCAGCCTAAAATGACTTGATTTTGTCATCTTTCATCGTGTCTGTTGCTCCCTTGTTAAGAGAACAGAATTATGTCTCCCAGGTCTTCCCTTACTTGCCCCACTAAATCCACAATTCTGTAGTAGAAGCTACAGAAAAGGAAAGCAATCGGGTTTGATATGTGAAGGATGGATTGTCTGTGCTGGGTGTTTTACATATGTCATTGTATTCATCCCTCTTGGCAATTGTGACATGTGAGTATAATTATCCCCAATTTATATATGTGAAAGCCAAGGCACAGAAAGGCTAGTCACTTGCCTGACCTAAGGAGTTCTATGCCTTGACCCAGACATAGAACCTAGAATTATGTGGCTCAGAATCTCTGCTGTTTCCTTCATGGCACTTCCCTGTGCTTCACCCCTGGCATTTCATGTTTTCTCTGGAAAGATCGGCAGCTGTGCGGGTGCCATCAGGAGGAGGACAGGTGTGCAGACATGCAGGTGGCATGTGGGAGCAGCAGCCATGATGGTGAGCACATCTCCTGCTCTTTTTCTGATTCTGCCTCCTCCCCCACTTCCAGCAATCTCCTGCCTCGAAACGAAGTCACAACAAGGGATTTGTCACTTGAGATCAAACCAGTGATCCATCCAGCTCAGTTTCCTGCCTCTTGAGTTTGGCTGAGTCATGACACTTGCGCAGGAGGCAGACACTGGGCAGCCCCTCAGGCGAGCAAACAGTATTGCAGTGTAAGTGGGATGAAAACATCCCGGCTGACCCCAGACCCTTGTGCCCCAAAGCAGCAGATTTAATGAAGCAAGTGGCCAGGTGAGGTCACAGCCCAAATTCCAGGCATGTTTTGCCCACACGGCTTGAAGGGTCTCCTTGCATCTCTCGGCCAGATTTATTAGACACATCTGAATTTCATTTTTAAAATTCCAGCCTCTGAACTTTGATATATTTCTTTCTAATACTTTTCTACTGTAGCTGGAGAAGCAAAAGGAATACTTCCATCTACCTTGCAATTAAGATGAACAGAAGAGCACTTAAAACAATCTTTAAAGTTATTTTAATAACATGTGTAAAGTTGACATCTTAGGG
Organism: Myotis nattereri; assembly: GCF_964212035.1. Taxonomy (NCBI): domain Eukaryota; kingdom Metazoa; phylum Chordata; class Mammalia; order Chiroptera; family Vespertilionidae; genus Myotis; species Myotis nattereri. Next base: position 51,428,255 of record NC_138087.1, read on the forward strand.
TACAGGGAGGGAATGCTGATTTGTTCTAAAATGTTTTCTTATTTCAAGTGGGTTGGTTCGTATCCCCTTGCCCCGTCTTTCATGTTATCTTTACATTAGACCCCACCACTTACATAAGTCGACTGCTTCTAAATCCATGGAGATTGTCTGCCTTAACTAGGGCCTGTGGTTCACCAACAAGGTGGTCAAAGGGGCCATTTCAGGCGCTGGGCTGGCAGATTCTGAGCCAGATCCTGGAAGGACCCTGAGTCCCAGGCAGCACTCAGCTCTGGCTCTGAGAACGGAAAGTGTCACGAACCAAGTGCCAAGTCGTCTGTGGTAACTTTTGTGGGTATAGGGACCTCAGAGTCCCATGGGAATTAAAAATCCCCACCCAGGTCCCTAAGGTGAGCAGGCTGGTGGTGCCCCCTCATGGCTACAGGGGATCCCTTGTGATGGACGCCAGCCAGGACTGAATACACACCAGGGGCTCTTGCAATGTGTGCCTCATGTGGCCATAGATCTTGGTAGTGATGCTGCCAGAGTGGAGTTGAATCTTTTTTAAAAATGATTTTCCCCTACTTCTTTCTTGCCTAGTGTGTGCATTTTGGTTTATTCATTTCATATTTCTTTTGTTCTAGTTTTTTCATCTTCTTTGTATTTGTGAGGCAGAATTAAGTCTGGCCCATGGAAATTATGCAGAATTAGCCAAAAAAAACCCTCCAACACTCCCCTTTCCTCCTCATACCTTCTTGACTTCTTCATGAACATAAAAGTGGATCTCAGGAGCTTTTCTCAGATGACCAGGACTTAGTATAATAGCTGGACTTCAGAGGGGTCCTCTGGATGATGCCATGTTCAGTCGCTTTCCGGAGAACGGATACCACATGTCCAGCTTATCATGGCCAGTGCGTCTGGAATGTGAACTGAGCCCAGAGATAGCCTGGCCGCTGGAGAAGAAGGCAGGCTTGCGTTAGGAGTGGTGGCCAGGAGTTCAAGTTGATTACATTGGCATTTTTCTTTGGAAAGTTGCAAAGCACTGACATTAAAATATCCTCCCTCTTAATTAAGGATTTAAATATATCGGGGGCAAAGAACGTTAATGAGCACCATGGCACCCTGGTTGCTGAATTAATGACGAAGCGAAGGAGGTCCAGACTCCCGGCTTATCTGCCATTAGGCATCTCTGAGCTGGCAGGAGGAGCAAGCTGACAAGAATCACCGTGGAAATGATTGAGTTTCTCAAGCAGCCTGTGTTATTTTAATTAGACCGGGATATTGAGAACATGGTGCATTGATAAATGGGAGAAATAATGAAGGTTGTTCCTTCTCCCCTCATCTCTTTCTACCCCCTTCAAATGAAGCAATTATTTCCCTGACCTCAGGAACTGCATTTCAAAGAGGTCTGAAGACAGGCTTAGGCCTGCTGCTCTGGTGAATTCTGCGCTGCCCAATTACTGACCTCAGGAGTCAGCATTCCGAAGATTAGAGTCACGGGGAGTTTGCCTCACAGACTCACTTCTAATAATACACCTTCCGTGCAGACACCATTAACCTGCCTTTTCCAGTTAGCCAATAAGGTATATCTGGGGGCAAAATTGTTATCAGCTCTCGGGGGTCAGGCCCCTGGCTCTAATTAGAAACAGAGGCATCTGCAAGGGAAAGTAATGAAAGCTCCGGGAGGGCGCCTGGCAGTGAAGGACGGCAAGGTGAGAAGTCATGCCTCGTCCTGGAACCTACAGGCACAGTGCACCTTTGGTGCTGGCAGGACCACAGACCACGTGGCTCTGCAGCATCTTAAAGTTGGCCCTGATTTTCCTTGCAAGTTTTAGTCCTCTAAGCTGGGCAAGCTGTTATACTCATCTACTGAAGTGGTTCTGAGGACACAGCGACTTCATCCCCTTGCCCCAAGCCTGGAAACCTTAATCTTCTAGTTGAATTGAGTGAACATTTATTGAAAGACACTGTGTGCCAACGCTGAACTTGGATGGATAGCCAGCCCTTCCCAAAGGGTTCCCTCAGAGAACGGAACTTGAATGCCCAAGGCATCCATGGGAGGACTGAGAAAATAGTCACCCATTTCCTGTAGGGTAGCAGTTCTCAACCTGTGGGTCGCGACTCCTTTGGCGGTCGAATGACCCTTTCACAGGGTTCGCCTAAGACCATCCTGCATATCAGATGTTTACATTATGATTCATAACAGTAGCAACATTACAGTTGTGAAGTAGCAACGAAAATAATTTTATGGTTGGGTCACAACATGAGAAACTGTATTTAAAGGGCCAGAAGGTTGAGAACCACTGCTGTAGGGCATGATTCCCCCAGGTAACAGCCCTGACAGAGGCTGTGCCACGATGCTGTTCCCCCACTGGTGCTGTTCCAGTTGAGAGGACAGGCGGTTGGTTCAGCAACGACACGGAGTGTGATAGAGGCTGGGAGAGGGGACTGTGTGCTATGGGAGCACATGAGGAGGAGTTGACTTGGTCAGGGAGGGGAGGATGGTGAAGGAAAGACTCCTTTAATCTGCAGGAAGAGTAGGAATTTGTCAGAAGAGGGAGAAGAGTGGGCAGGAGAAAGAGTGTGATGCATATGTGAGGGGCGACAGAGGAAGCTATTCCTGGGTGGACATTTGCTGACTCCTAGGTATTTAGCACATAGTATATTTACATGGCACATAATAGGTACTCAATAAATACTTGTTGAATGAATTAATGCAGAAGGGAATGAAGTATGACTGGAGCAAAAGGTGTGATTATAGGAGGCAAAGGAGAAAGTGATGATGGTGAGGGGGGTTGGGGGATGAGGGACACATCTGGAGTGGTACTATGAGACTCATTGGCCACCTTCAACGTTTTGGGCTTGATCCTAAAGGATAAGGGAGCTGCTGAATGGTAGTGAAGGTGGTTTTGTAGCTTCTTAGTCATGTGTTTTAAGTGAGGGAGGGTATATAGATGCAGTTCTTCCCTAGAAAGCAACTCTTGCAATTAACTGATAACAGATAGGCATGGAGTTCAGGCTGGTGACCTATGCAGAGTCCCCCTCTAATGGGCCCCCAAAGTTCTCATCTTTCTCTGGCCTGGTTCCCTCCCTTTTCTCCTTCTCTCCATCTTTAGCTTTTCCTACTCCTCTCCTGTTCCCCACCTGGAGGAGTAGCGTCAGACCTTCAGGTTCTGTGGTTTAGGAGAAAGCCCCAGGTTCTCCACATTGCGCGGGGAAGCATCTCTAAGACAGCCCTCTTTCTTCCTATAATGTCACTCTGATGTATTATTGTGCTCGGGACCTTTATTCAACTCAATAGGATTTTACACGTTTTCTCTTTCCATTTGCTACCTTTCCATATGTCCCAAGTCACTATTCAGGAGGTTTGGAGTGGGTTCCAAGAACTGACATTTTATTATCAAGTGAGTATTACCTGTAGATTGGACTGATAGGAAAGCAAAATAACCATTGTTAAACCTGGAAGCTGGATTTGTTCAAGTTCATTTGCATTGAAATAATGCTTGGTTGGCCCTCGCTGGTTTGGCTCAGTGGCTCAGTTGTATTGGGGCAGTAGGATTAGTGGGAACTTTTCTCATTGCTGTGTAGGTTAGTTTTATTTTAAATATTCATTTAAAAAAATTTTTTTAAATTGATTTTAGAGAGGAAGGGAGAGGGAGAGAGAGATATAAACATCAATGATGAGAGAGAATCATTGACCGGCTGCCTCCTGCACATCCACTATTGGGGATCGAGCCCACAACCCTGGGCACATGCCCTTGACCAGAATTGAACCTGGGACCCCCAGTCCACAGGCCGACGTTCTATCCACTGAGCCAAACCAGCTAGGGCTAAATATTCATTTTTAAATGAAGGCACTGTTTTGAGGTCGCTTTTACCTTCCTCACAGGGCTTTGCTCTTTCTAGTGACCAAGAATCCTTTCTTACCACTTGCATAACATTCACATGTCTTGCATCACATGTGTTCCATCTCTCAGACTCCAAGAGACTCTAAGGCTTAGAGAGGATAGATTTCGAAGTGGACCTCCAGTAGGGGATCTGGTCTGGGAGGATGAGAGAAGGGATGAGGTGGGCAGGTTCCAGGCCCTCACACCACTGCTTCAACCACAGGGACTCTGCATTGCTTGGGTGCTGCCCTCAGCTTCAGATTCCATTGGCATGGAGGGTTCCACAGTGGAGCAAAGGTGGTGCCCCACTACTCTGGAGAGAGGCTCAAGGCTGGATGCGTGGAAATGGGTAAGGAGCCACTCAAATCAACACTAAGAGTACATTTCCTCCAGCCACTCACTGCAGCACCACTTGAACGACCTGCAATCATGTCTCACCTTTCTCTTGGGAATTCTTCAGATAAACTACCTAAGAGATTAAGAGATGAATCAAGGGGAGGGAGGCAACCAGCATTTACAGACATGTCCGACTTTATATGAGTTATTCCACCTCACTCTCTCAGAAACTGTAGGAGGAAGGCTTCAGAAAGGATAGAAACAGCGTGTTTAAGCCCAAGTAGTCCCTAATCGGGCATAGATGAGCTAGAAAGAATGTGACCTTAAATTCTTCAATTTGAAGTGACTGATTGGAAAGGTCAAGTTAGAAAAAGTGTCTCCAATTGCTCCGACTTGTCCATAGTGGAATCATTAAAAGTAGATGCCATGAAACTATGCTGTGCACTTTCTTTCTACGTGGTGGCTCTCCATCTGTCATCTATAAACATCACCTGAAAGCCTGCTAGAAACATAGACTTTATGTCCTCCTGCAGAGGTGCTATTCAGTAGGTTTGGAGTGGGTTCCAAGAACTGACATTTTATTATCAAGTGAGTATTACCTGTAGATTGGACTGATAGGAAAGCAAAATAACCACTGTTAAACCTGGAAGCTGGATTTGCTCAAGTTCATTTGCATTGAAATAATGCTTGGTTGGGCCTCGCTAGTTTGGCTCAGTGGATAGAGCCTCGGCCTGAGGACTGAATGATCCCAGGTTCGATTCTGGTCAAGGGCACATGCCTGGGTTGCAGTCTTGATCCCCAGTAGGGGGTGTGCAGGAGGCAGCGGAGCAATGATTTTCTTTCATCATTGATATTTCTCTCTCCCCCTCTCCCTTCCTCTTTGAAATCAATAAAAATATATTAAAAAAAAGAAAAAATGCTTGGCTAGTAATTAATTTAGAAACGGACGTCTCTGGGTTGATCCACTTTTTTAAAAAAAAATGAGAGAGAGAGAGAGAAAGAGAGAGAGGAGAAACATTGATTTTGTTGTTCCACTTGTTTATACATTCATTGGTTTATTCTTGTATGTGCCCTGACTGGGGATTGAACCCACAACCTTGTCGTATCAGGAGGATGCTCTAATCAACTGAGCTACCTGGCCAGGGCTGGATTGATCCACTTTTGGTTATTCTGCTGTGAAGCATTAAGCAGGTGTGACTGGAATTCTTCAAGATCGTCCAACATCATTGGCATTTCTATGAGTATAATAGAAATGCTCTTCTTTCTCTTCTTTTGTTATTTTTCTTGCAAGCTGCAATCTGTGCTAGTAAGTAGCTAAGCACCCCTTTTACAGCTGATTGTTTCGTGGAGTATGTCTGTGTCCATACAACTGAATCAGCATTGCAGACACATTTCTAAAATTAATAAGCCTGAGGAACATCTGGCAGACCCTTTCTTTGCCATGGCCAGAGCAGTCCTTCCCTCGTGCCTTTGTTCACTTCTTTGCAGACGATGCCCTCTTCACCCTGTCAAATCTTATTGATCGTCAAAGGGTTATTGCAAGCGTCACATCCTCCTGAAGAATTTCCTGCCTTGCCTCTTCCACTTCCCTTTCCTTGCATAGTCAACTGTGACCTCCATCATCTTGGAACTCACAAAGCTCATGGTTGTAATTCTTTAGTGTAATTCTTCCACTTTTATTGCTTTATTTAATTACTAAAAGTGCTTATTGAAATGCTTAAGTTCTACAGATGTATATACAGTCAAGAGCGAAGCCTCAGTCTTCCACATCAGTCCCACCTCCATCCGTCTGAGTGCCTGGTACAAATTCAGTATCAAACCTTTGAAATGAATTGCTCCCAATGATTTCTATCACCCATGATTTCTCAGCCGACTCCCGCTATCCCCATTCTGCTCATTTCTACTCCTTTCTACTGTATTCCATATAGATTAGGAAATGGAAAACAAGTCTTCAAATTCTTTTATAAACATAGGTTATCTTGGAAATCCAACAAAAATCGGGTAGAATTGAGAGAAGACATATTTACCTCTTAAGGTGCAGTTTTATTTTTTTTCATAAATCACAAGGCTCCCCTTCCTGGGGATGAGGGATATACATTTTTTAACCTGCTATCTTGTGATCAAGCTAATCATGGTGGGTTTGTGCAGGCTTTTTAAAAAATTCAACACTCTTGGCTACTTACATGAAGACAGTAATAAGATTCTGCTTACACTTGAGTTGAAAGTATCTTACTTCTGTGACCAAGTCTTAAGCTGCTTCTGACTCTCATCTCCACCTCATTCTGCCTTCCCTGCCTTTCTGGAAAGCAGATGTGGAGTTTGTGGTAGACACTGAGTCTTTCTTTATATTGTTAATGCCTGAGTTTTAGTGACCACGGGGAAATGTACATTGGTGAAAGTGGCAGCAGCGAGCAGAGTGGTCAGAGAGAACTTCTTCCAGAGTGCTTAAGCATGCCTTTGACTCTGGAATCTAAGCTAACACATCAAGGTCTTCCATTTGCAAAATGTTCCCTGGTCAAAAAATAAAATGTCTAACAAGCCGAAAGTATACTCAGTGGCCATATTAAAGTTCTCATAAATCATTTATAGGATGCAAAGTAAACACGCCTGGCTCTTTGTATTTTAGTTCCTTGCAGAATGCTCCATTTCAGCTGGCCTCGTGTCAGCAGCATGGCTTCTTTTTTTGGTTTTTTTTTTTTTTTTAAAGTGAATACCTGAATATCTGTCCTCTGTAGAGCCAAACATGTGGCCTATGTGGACAGTTTCAAAATGTGCTCTGCCATCCCTGGCATCTGATGGCCTATTTCTGTAAGCCAGCGCATAAGCACATGCTACATTTACATAGAAAGAACCTTTCATGGATACATTTTCAAGGAAGGAATTATGGACCTATTTCCAAAGATTAGTTTCAGTTCTGCATACACAACATCACATGGCTAAGAGGAGGAGATGGCAACCACAGAAATGCTTGCTTTTGTATGTCTCACAAGCTCATTTTCAGAAATCAAAAGAAGAAGAATATTTAGTGATCTGTGAAAATTACATCAAGTTCACATTTTGGGTCCATAAATTCAGTTTTATTGGCTAACATTCACACCCACTCGTTATGAATTATCTACAGTTGCTCCTGCCCACGTTGGCGGAGTTTAGTCCTCCGGCCAGGCTGCTGTGTGGCCTACAAAGCCCTTCACAGAAAGTTGGCTCAAGTCTGGTTAGATCGTGGGCTTTGGGTCAGAATTTCTTGGTTTGAGTTCTGGCTCTGCCACTGGTAGTTTGAAACTTGTCAGTTTTTCTTGTCTATAAAATATTCTCTTGTCTGTAAAATGTGGTCCATTTCACTGTTTTCTTGTGAGAATTAAATTGGCATCAGTTTGGGCCTCTCCAGTTTTTCTTCATCCCCCCTAGATGTCACTGTGCCAGTTGCCAGAATTCACATACAAGACTGCAAGGTTATGGAATTAACTGGTGTTTGGATTCAGTGGAAAACAGTATCAATCACTTGAGTTTGGTTTTCAGTCAGCTCACCTCTAAGACTATAAGAAATACTTTCAGGTGACTCACCCTCATCTCTATTGCCCCTGTGATGGGGCTTAAGGGTAAAGGATCTGGGAAAGCAAATTTGATGGGCTGCTCAGGTGGCCAGGAGGGAAGGTCTTGTCATTGAAATCGTTCTATAACAGCCTTGGGCAAACTACGGCCTGTGGGCCGGATCCGCCCTTTTGAAATGAATAAAACTAAAAAAAAAAAAAAAGACCATACCCTCTTATGTAATGATGTTTACTTTGAATTTATATTAGTTCACACAAACACTCCATCCATGCTTTTGTTCCGGCCCTCCGGTCCAGTTTAAGAACCCGTTGTGGCCCTTGAGTCAAAAAGTTTGCCCACCCCTGTTCTAGAATGACACTGATTGGGTGAAATGGAAGGCCTAGGGATGTCAACCTTACTCCAGCCTTTCATTGGTTTTGGTGGTGATAATGGGGAGGATGTGAAAGAAGGGGGAGATATTACTAAAATTTTCTCTAAACCTTAGTTTCCTAAATAATAAAATCCAGATAATAATACTCATTTTGCTCTCTTGTAAAGATTCTATAACACAGAAGTAAAAACTACCAGACCACTTAAAAGCTATAATTAGGACGGGTACAGCATCACTTTCTCCATATTCTCTTGGTCAGAGCAGATCCATGGTCTTCCCAGATTCAAGGGAGTGGAGATACCTATATAGACTCCTCCCCTCGAGGAGGAAGACAGAGTCACATTGCAAAGGAAGCCACCTTTGCTATAGCCATTTTTTGAAATTATGATTTGCCACATTAGGACATGTTTATTTTTATTTTTTAAATAATGTTTTTTAATTGATTTTTTTTTTTTTTAGAGAGAGAGAAAGGGAAAGGGATAGAGATAGAAATATCGATGTGAGAGAGACATCAATTGGCTCACTCTTGCATGCCCCCTACTGGGGATCGAGCCAGAAACCTGGGCATGTGTTCTGGGAATCGAACTGTGACCTCCTGGTTCATAGGTTGACACTCAACCATTGGGCCACGCTGGCCACTTAGGACATGCTTTAAATCCTTTCCATGAGTTGCATTCATTTAAGCCTTTTAACAATCCTAAGAAGTAGTCACTATGATCACTACCAGTTTTCAGATGACCAAACTGAGTCCCATGGTGCTAAATAACTGGCCCAAATGATACACAGCTAGCAAGTGGTATTGCTTATTTAAACAATGAAGAATCTGATTCCTGTTCCACACTCTTTACCACTATGTTTTCCGGCCTATCACACTGGTTGTATCAAACCTGAGCCCATACCCATTCTTGTATGAACAAGAAGATTTAGTAGTGGTTTTAAAGCCTCTTCATTGTACATGAGACAAGGAGTGTGCATGGAGAGTATTACAGCCCATATCTTTGTGCATGTGTTATTGACTCATTCTGTATATCTGAATACAAAATGACTTCCTGGGACAAAGGTAAGCATATTTGATAAATTCTGCCAAGTACCCTCCTGTAAACTTATCCTATATAATAAAAGGCTAATACACAAATAGACCGAATGACAAAATAACCGAACAACCGAACAGCTGGTCAGTATGACGTGCGCTGACCACCAGGGGGCGTGCATGGAACATGGGGTGTTGGCAGCAGGCGGCAGAGTGCGGAACATAGCAGGCATCGGGGGTTGGCTGCGGCGGGATGGTGGAGCAGGTGAGCGGGGGTGCCAGACCAAGGTGGGGCACCAGTCGCTGTCATCAGGGCGAGCCTCTGGTGGTTATTGAAAATTCTTTGTTCCCTCACACCGTGGCCCTGCCTGGTGCTTGCACCTGCAGCTGGCGCCGGAGCTGCCGCTCACGTCCACTGCTGGCGCCCAGCGCTGGTCCCAATAGCTCAGCACTATCAGCGGGTGCAAGCGGCGGCTGTTGGCCCCATCGCCCCTGAGGACTTCTCCACCTCCCTCTGCTCCTGAGGTTGTGATTGGGGCAGCAGCTTCCACTCACACCCACTGACAGCATCAGCCCCGCTCGCACTTGTTGCTGGCGCTGGCCCTAATTGCTCTGTGCTGTCAGTGGGTGCAAGTGGGGCTAGTGCCATCAGCATGTGGGAGTGGCGGTGGAAGGGGGCGGGGCTGCCAGCAGACAGGGGACCGGGACCGTGGTGGGAGAGGCCAGGCAGGGGTGCGGAGGATGGGCCGAGACCTGCCCCTATGCCCATTGCAGCCTCGAAGCCCACAGTTCCTTTCAAGGTGTACAAATTTGTGCACTGGGGCCTCTAGTCAATTTATAATTCCCCAACAGTGTAAGAGAGGTCTGTTTTCCATTTCTTTGTCAACAATTTGATTTGAAGCTCTTTGATCTTTGTCAAGTTAGTCAGTGAAGTATGGCATTTCACAGTAATTTAATTAGCATTTTTCTTATTATGGGTGACCTTGTTCATCTTCTCATGTGTATCAGAACCATTTGCAATTCCTTTTCTGGGAACCATCTCTTCCTCTTGTTGCCAATGTTTTTCTATTGGAATCTATCTCATTTCCAATAGCACTTTGTATACTAAGAAAATTATCATTTTGCCTGGAAATATTTGCTCAGTTTTGTTTGTTATTTTGCTTTATTTATGGTGTTTTGTTATGCAGATAAAAACGTTACTTAGCCAATTTTTTGTCTTCTAAATTTTCTATTATTTGGAATTTTTCTTCATCCCAAGACTATAAAAATCATCTTCCATGTTCTATTTTATAATTTTAGGAATCATGCAAACTTTTGAAATTAGGAGAGTTCACATAAAATCTGGATTTTTGGTTTGGAGCTCTGCAGTGCTGACCTGCACTTCCACGTGGAAGCACTTGGCTGGAGGTAAATGGCTGCCCTACCCCTTTTGGACAAGACCTGTCCTTTTCGCGTCACATGGTCCTGACCTTGCCCTTTGTGCTCACTGACATTCCAAGCAATGCCTCATAGGCGATTAAGCGCACTGCTCCTGAATTGAAGCCGTATGTGAGGTTAGGGGCAGAAGTTCTGAGCTGAGGAAAGAGTTGGGCTTTCTTTCTGTTTTAGTAAGCTTTTACACTTTCCTCTATTTCAGCATTGCATTATGATGTTCTAAAAATGGGATACACAGCCCTGGCGGTGTGGATCAGTTGGTTGGAGCATTGCTCTGTGCACAAGAAGTTGACTGGTTTGATTCCCAGTCAGGGCACATACCCAGGTTGTGGGTTCCATCCCCGGTTGGTACAGGAGACAACTGATTGATGTTTTGCTCTCACATTGATGTTTCTCTCTGTCCCGTCCTCTCTCAAATCAATAAAAGAAATTTAAACAAATAAATACAAGATATCTATGCTTTATAAATAAATAAATTAAGCACACCCACATAAGAATTAGGCAAAGCCATCATGAAAATAAATGTAGTACATCTTTCTGATGGGTACCTGGACTCTGAAATGGATGGTGACAATGGTGGTATATAATTTGCCAATAAGTAATTTACAATATTGTTGGTAAAAACAAGCATCAACCTAATTTGGAGTTAAATAAATATTTTAATGACTTGTTTAAGATGAAAAAACTCTAGCTACATCTCTAGGCCCCATTTATGTATCTACTCATCTCTGGTGTAAGGGTTCCTTAGGTATAAAAGTTTGCCATGATTGAATAATAAATCCTATAACAAACCTAAATTTAGATAAATGTACTTCCAAGTGATTTATTTTAAACAACAAACATTTATTAAATGCTGACTGTGTGCCAGGAATGACTAGTTAGATAGAATAGAGTAGCTGGAGTGTTTACCATCTGATGGGGAAAGAAGGATAGTAAATAACAAGGTTAATAAAAAACACCATAGACTCTCTATATATACATTCCCCTCCAGGTGCAGAAGACTTAAAATGCCTAATAAAATATATTTTGAAATAAAACATTTAAAGAGCACAACTGAGCTAACAGTAGAGAAAATAGTCCAGAGCAAGAAATGATGAGAAAGTACTCTTCCCCCCCCACCCCACCCCGTCCCGTATCATGTGTATCTGCTAATATTTGGTGATCTATGCACTTGGCTTTAATGGACTACAGCATGGAAGTCCAGAGACCAAGTCTAGGGCCCAGAGAGGGCAAGCAGTTTGATTGGAGAACCCTTTTTTAAAACAGGACCTTAAAGGGTGATACACACAATGGAAAGTCCAACTCCACAAAGGGGACTTATGTCTTGGACTTTGCTCTGAATGCTATAAAAAAAAGAAACAGAAAGAAACAAACTCATCTGAGAATTTTTAACCACAAGCCTAAGTTCATGTGAGTTTGGAGGCCATAATCCACCCTATCTGAGTAGTCTAACAAAATTCCAAGGCAAAAATTTAGTAAAAAGTAGTCCTGGGTTGATAAGTACCTACAGGCAACTGGTGGGAGCAAACAGATCCCTTCTTGAGAAATGTACTTTAAAAACAGATTTCAGAGAATTTCCATAGACAGTCTAAGGAACATGAGCTCACAATAATAAAATTGTAAAAATCACTGAACATGCAAGAAATTTGGATAACATCAGAGTCAGCAGAAAAACAAAGTAGAATCGGATTTGCAAGAACTACGGAATCATCAGATATAGACCATAAAACAAATATATTTCATACATTTAAATAAATAAATAAATGAGGGTATTGAAGGGATGGTAAAGGAATAAGAAACTATCAATATTGATGAGGTAGATTTTTATAGCAAAATCCAATGAAATTTCCATAAATAAAAATAAAATAATTAAAATAAAATAGCTGAATTTGTAAATAGCAAATTGAAAACAAGCAATAAGAAAATTAATAAACTGCAGGATACATCTGAAAAAGTCCACAGAACCTAGAAAGTAGCCAAGAAAACTAAAGATAGAAAATACAAAAAATACAAATAAATGAAAGCAGAGACATGGAGTATATGACAAGAAGATCCAGTCAATATAAATATCTAATTGAAAACTCAGAAAGATAAAATAGAATTAGGGAAAGATAATATTCAAAGAGCATAGCTGAGAAGTTTTCTCAATTGATGCAGAACTACAGTCAATAGATCCAGGAAATTCAAGGTATCTCAACTGAAATTAAATGGAAATCCCATTTGAAAATATCAAGTGAAACTGCAGACCAGCAAAGACAAGGAGATGATCTTGAAAGCAATCAGCAAAAGAAAAGGCAACCAGAGAGAAAAGCGAGGTTATTTACAAAAGCGTTTTAACTAGAATGACACCTAGCTTCTCCATAGCAACAGTGGAACCCAGAAGAAAATGTATTAATATTCTTCAGTGTACCAAAGAAAAAATAATTGTTGATATAGACAAATATAAAATTCAATATCCAGTGAAATTATCTTTTAAGGATGAGATCAAAAGACATTTTAGATAAAAACAAGCAAACTCCCCCCCCAAATAAAACCATACACCCCAAAAAACAAAACTAAAAAAACCCCCAACCCTCAAAACCTGAAGGAGTTTACATATAAAACGTATTTCAAAAATAATAATGAATCTGGGTCAATCCCTTCCTGCCACAGTTGACATAAGACACATATCAATTTATTTTGGCTTTTTATCACTTTCCCCTGGGTGCACAGAATCCAGGAAACGCAGAAGGCCCCTGGTCCCAAGCCTCTGGTGACCATATGGCCGTTGATCCTTCACTTGGATCTGTTAGATTTTGCCATGTAGTAGCACCTGATGAATAGTGGTGCTTGTTATGGTTATTACTTCTGGGCCCCATTATTAAAACAGACATAATATTACCAACATTGTGGTGCTGGTCTGAGGCTGTCCCACACCTAGGGTGGAAGTGCTGACCAAAGGCTAGAGCCTGTTCTGAGTCTGTTGAATGAATGAATGGAGAAGCCAAGAAGATGGCAGCTCAGTGGAAGGTGTGGATTGGGAGGGCTGCTTTACTGTGGGAACCCTAGATCCACAGCAGAGGGAGTGAAGAAGGAAGAGGAGCAGGGGGAAGGCACACTGAGATGGGATGTTAGTCTTTCTGTCATTGAGATTCAGTTAAATGTCATCTCAGGACGGACTGCCCTCATCACTCAGTTATGTCCATCACATAGTCCAGTGGTCGGCAAACTCATTAGTCAACAGAGCCAAATATCAACAGCACAGTGATTGAAATTTCTTTTGAGAGCCAATTTTTTTAAAACTTAAACTATATAGGTAGGTACATTGTTATTAACTTAATTAGGGTACTCCTAAGGCTTAGGAAGAGCCACACTCAAGGGGCCAAAGAGCCGCATGTGGCTCGCGAGCCGCAGTTTGCGGACCACGGACATAGTCTTGCTCTAATAATTTTGGGAAGGATTAGCTATAACCTGATTTTTGTTGTGGTTTATGTATTTGTTCCTTTTGGTTCGTTTTCTGCTAGAAGAAAATCTCAATGTCTTGCTCGCTGCTGAGTCTCCAGAATCCAGAGCATGCTCTGCACAAACAGGCACTATATAAGTGTTTGTTGCTGAATGGGTGTATAATTTGTAAATTTACACCAGGAAGAGGAGAGCTTGCCAATGTCTGCATTCTGGAAAGACAGGAAATGCTGGCAGAGGTGGATTAACGGTTGTATTTACCTCCTCTTCAAATTCATCTGGTCCTTGAGGCCCTGGACCATAGTCCAAACCTCCTTTTGAAAAAGATTGATGGCTTCATTTCCTGGGCTACAAAAGATGGAGGGATTCTTCCTGGAAGTTCCTTGTTTGACTGAGGCCCCTGTCTCCCTGGAGAACAGCACTCATTTCAGAATGCAGGGAGACATCTAGATAAAGTGAGGCCGTGCTGGCTGCAGACCAAATTGGAAGAAATTTGGATATGTGCAAGTCCCTATACCATCCTTCCTTTGGGCTCAAATCAGAGGAAAACTGGTGACATCCTCCTTCTTCCCATTTGGTTTTACAGCTCAAACAAAATGTTCCTCCTTGCCCAAACCCTTAAATGTAAGAACGTGGTGTTAAAGCAGTTCTGACTGAGAAAAGCTAAATGTCCTTATTTCACGATGAAACTATTAATGTTGTTACAGTGAATTCTATTGTTCATATAAGTCTTGATTTTATGTACATTTAACATTCCAAAGTACCTTTTCCTTTTAGTTTCACTTTATCCTGGCAATATTCTTAGATGTAAGTTATCAGCCCTGTTTTAGAGGATATGAAAGCTATGATTCAAATGATTACATAGTTTGCCCAAGGGGCATTCAGCTACTTATCAGAAGCCCCGAAGTCCAAGCTCCTGTCTCCATCTGTGTTATCAGTCTCAAAAGGAACTCTTTCCTAAAAGATTGGAAGCATCGCCAAATCAGAGCAATTGAAATACGGATTTAGGGAATGAAAGGAAATACTCTTGGATTACTAGTTCAAGAAAGGCCACATTTTATACTTACCCAGTTATGTCTGATTATCACTGACATTAAAGGCAATAATTAACAAATTATATTTTATATGGGGCACTTCATAAGTATTAGTTGCTGAGTGAGTGTTTAATTTAGATCACAGTTATAAGAGGATAATAATGATAGCTTATAATTGCATTGAGCTTTCATTTTCCTAAAGATCTTCATAACCTTTTATTTCATTTTATCCTTACAAATGATGCCTTAAATTCTTATCAAATCCTATTTTTAACAGGTTCTGGAGTCAGGTGACTCTTAACATTTGCAAACTTTAGCAGAAAGCCCATGCAGTTGCCTAGGGTAAAAAGGAAGTTGAGTTGCCCTTAAAAATACCTGGCAGTAAATTAAAAGTGGGGAACGAAAAATCCTACATGCTTAAACACTCAGTTATCTGATTCCCTTGGGATTTTAGGCTGTTCATAATAGTGAATGTTTTGGCATCAACTAAAACTGCAAGCTGTATTCATTATAGTACAGAGTGAAATGTCAATGAGCATTTTTGCTTTCACTTGTTGCTGGGATTAAGACCACACTAGTAATTAACTATAACTCATTTGCCGTAGCAATTACCCACAATTACTCATAATCTCACGGGTAATGGAGCACACAACGCAGTTGGCTCATACTGCCTTTTAGGTACTGACCTCTTGGGTGAGAGGTCATCCCAGGCATGAGGAAGGGTGTGCTTTCTGCAAATTTGGTGGATCTGGCAGACAACATGTGAAAATAATTTACTAGAGACACCATACAGACATTGCGCACATAGGGAAAGCTTTTAAATATTTTTCTTAAAGTGGAAAAACAGAAACGATTTTTTGCTTGTTTGTTGTTTGAAAAGAGTGCTCTGGGAAACAATATGAAGTGTGTAATACAGATTCAGTCTAGACTAGAAACCATGTGTCTGGTCTGGGTAGAGAACTACATGGGAGAAGGGAGTGTGACTGAGCCAAGAGCTCCTTGGATGGAACCCTTAGAGCAGTGGTTCTCAACCTTGGCTGCACATTAGAATCACCTGGGAATCCTTTTAAAATCCTGATTTCTGGGCCTCATCCTCCGGAAATTCTGTTTCTTTGTTATGGGGTGGGGCCACAACATTAGTAACAAAGAAACAGAATTTCCGGAGGATGAGGCCCAGAAATCAGGATTTTAAAAAGATTCCCAGGTGACTTTAATGTGCAGCCAAGGTTGAGAACCACTGCCTTAGGGTCTCTGTCCACAGTCCTTTCAGAAGCAAATAAATACTGGAGCATCACGTTACCTTATTCTCTACAGAGCCTTAAAGGTGACTTAAAAACAAAGTTCTCCATACCAGGGTGGTAGGTTTTAACAGAAGGTTTCCAATAGCTTTGTCAGATGGGAACGTATTCATTTCAATGCTTTCGTCTTTTTTCAGTAAGAGAATGAATTACTCTAAAACTAGTTTTCATAGCTTAGATTTGTATCTGATGTCATAGTGGCTAATAGTAGAGACTTTTTGGAGTGATATAAAACTGTTCCAATCCTGGCTATATTATATACCACCTGGGAAAATTACTTGGTCTTCCTGAGCCCATGTTTTCTTTTTTTTGTAAAATAGGTAAAAAAATAAGTACTACTGTTGTGAGAATTAAAGAGATAATGCTAAAGCTCTTGCCATAGCACTTGGTATTAAGTCTACCTTGTTGTTATTATTAATGTCACTACCTTATAAAATCATATATGTTATCCATGTTATTCGACACAATCACCCTGTGATTATATAATTTCCATTTAACAAGTGAGAAATCTGAGCCCCAGAATGGGAATATGCCAACTGTGCTGAAGTTAACACAACTGGTAGATGGAGCCAGAGCTCAGAAATCTGGTTGATCAAGTCTTCTATTCAAAAGGCTCATTGATTTGAGATAATGGCATCCAATATATTCTGTTGTTAATCAGAGCTCTATGCTTTCTCCATATCCTATATAATAAAAGGGTAATATGCAAATTGACCCTAACAGCAGAATGACTGGGAATGACTGGTCACTATGACACACACTGACCACCAGGGGCCAGATGCTCAATGCAGGAGCTGCCCCCTGGTGGTCAGTGTGCTCCCACAGGGGGAGTTCTGCTCAGCCACAAGCCAGGCTGACAGCTGCCAGTACAGCGGTGGTGGTGGGAGCCTTTCCCACCTCCTCAGCAGCACTAAGGATGTCCGACTGCAGCTTAGGCCTGCTCCCTGCTAGCAAGTGGACATCCCCCGAGGGCTCCTGAGCTGCCAGTAGGATGTCTGACTGCCAGCTTAGGCCCAATCCCCTGAGGAGTGGGCCTAAGCCAGCAGGTGGTCATCCCCTGAGGGGTCCCAGACTGTGAGAGGGCACAGTCCGGGCTTAGGGACCCCCCCCAAGTGCACAAATTTTTGTACACCAGGCCTCTAGTGTAGTTATAAAGATGTACGCTCATTTTCTTTAGCTCTTTCAGCTCTGTCTACAACTTCTTACTTTTATTTATTTTCTTTTTATTATTGGGACAGTGTGGAAGGCAAAATAATAGTCCCACAAAGATGTCCAGGTCCTAATTGCCAGAATCAGTGAATATGTTAGGTGACATGGCCATGGGAAATTAGGTTGCAGATAGAATGAAGGATGCTAATCAGCTCACCTTAAAATAAGGAGATTATCCTGGATTATTTGGGCAAACCTAGGATTGCAAGGACCCTTAAATGTGAAAGAGGGAGTCAGGAGAAGAGAGTGAGTGTAGGAGATGTGATAATGGAGAGGTCAGAGGAATGCAATGTGAGAAAGATTCCCACTTTTTCTGCCTTTGAAGGAGGTGGAAGGGGTGGGCCATGAGCCCAGATTTATGGGTAGTTTCTAGAAACTAGAAAATTTAAGGAAATGGATTCTTCCCTAGAGTATCCAGAAGTGACCATAGTTCTGAGTTTTGTCCTGTGAGACCATTTTGAACTTCTAACCTTCAAAACTATGAGATAAATAAGTTTTGTTGTTTAAACCCATCTAGTTTGTGACAACTTGTTACAGCAACAATCCAAAACATAAATTCATTCTACTTTCTTTCATTCCTTTAACTTTTTTCTTCAACAGTGAGAAAACTGGCTTTTGTTATCTTGAATATATTTACTTATCAAAGAATAAGATAAATAGTTGCAGAATTATGAAAATGAAAAACCTTTGTTGCAAAAGCTTTCACAAGACCCTCCACATGGCAGGATTTCTCAGCCCCGTGTCTCACGCATACTTCACATGCAAGTGCCCTACAATTTCCCAACTTTCTCCCCATCCTCCCACTTGGCAGCCTCATAGCCTTCAGCATGTTGAAGGCTGTGTCACGGGCCACAGCACAGCTGCCTGGTATACCAAGATGCCAGGAGGGGCATCCCTACATGTTGTCCTGATCAAAGAAATGTTATTACTTCATATCTGAAAAAGGTAAGGTGTAGGAAGGGGGCTGTCAGTATGGTCATTGCTCAGATTTAACCACACGTTAATAGGGAACTCTGCCTTCTTTCCCTGATTCTCCCAGCTACCAGACAAAACCATGCCAGGAGCCAGAAGTAGAGAGTGGAGGTCTAGCACACCCCTCCTGGTGAATTTCACCTAACTGTTAGTAACAAACATTTCATTAGAAATATCCTAGACAACAGGCATGATTGGTGCTCCCAAGGTAAGCCAGGACTGTGCCGGGTGAACTGCTTGTAAGATCAGTCTAATAATAGGACCTTCCTCTCCTAATCCTCACCACACTCCATACTTGGAACAGCCAGCAGCAGCAGAGGGAGGGGAGGAGAGGGGAGAAGAGCAAAAGCAAGGTAAAAACAATCGTAGAGCACTCATCACATGTTTTCCCCCGCTGCAGACTTCCACACTGGTTCAAGCCCATGCTGGGGCAAGGGAGATAGTTCAAATTAGAGGAGATCTTGGCACTTTGGTTGTACAAATAACTGGCTTTTTGAAACTTGAAGAATAACTCGAAATGTTATGGAATTTGCCTGGTATTTTATCTAGGGAGAGAAGAATGACTCGGCAAAATTTGGTTGAAAGTGTTTTGTAAATAATAATGAGCGACATGCCCTATTTCCTTATTCTAAGATATTTCAATCTTCTCTCAAATGTATATATTCCATAAATTGGGATGCATCTTAACACCAGTGGGTATATTTATGTAGGTGATTCCTTTCTTCCCCTTCCCTTCCCCTTCATAGTGTATCTTTCAACCAGAACTGAGGAATTACTGCAAGTTCTCTTGTTTAATCCAGTATTTCCAATTTGGATATGAAATTTTTCCAATGGAGATTGCTTCTTACGAATATATATTGAAGCATAAACATGATCCCTAACTTCTTTTGTGTTGCTAGGCTAACAATCTCATACCAAGCTAAGAAATGGAAAGCTACATTTTCTTGTCTTTGGACTTATCTAAGGACAGATTTTATCTTTACACAAAACACTTTGCTATAGTGTGTTTTCCTTTTTCAGGAAGGAAAGAGCAGGTCATTTCTGTAGGAAAACTTGGAACCAAACCAATGGCCTATCTACTAACTTTGCCTTTCCTGGTTTTCTTCTACTTCTTCTTTAAAAAAAGATTTTTGTACAGTAAATGACAGAACTAGATTGAGGTTCTTCAAATCTGAAAGGCAAAACAAAACAATGACAATCACCACAAAATATTCTCATTTTTGGACAAGCTACATACAAGTTTCTAATTTATGTGATTAAAAAAAAAAGAGATTTAGAGAGTCCTGAAAAGATGGAGTTTCTAATGGAAAGGCTGACAGATTCCTAACTACAAGCATGTTGCCAGGCGCCACCATAATAAAAGGTGGCAAGCGTCCAGGAGTGCTCGCGGCTGCATGCCTGAACTTTATTAAACATCTAACTAGAGTTTGCAGGCTCTGGCCAGCTTGTAACTTATTTCTGGCTGACACATTCCAGCTCATAATTAGTGTAGTACTTATGTGGTCCTCACTTTTTAATTCTTTTCCTGTAAAGCAGGACAGTCTCAAGAGACCAAGATGCACTTCACTTGGCAATGTCAGAAATCCATGAGGTGGATTCTCTGGGCACTTACTCTGGCTGAGACCTATGGAGGAGGGACTGATGATGAGCTTTCTTTTGTGTTACCCCCAAAGCAGCATACATTTCCCCAGATCTTATTTCAGCCTCTCTTACCAGTCCCTCCCCTTATAAAATCTCATATTTATAGAAAGTCAACCACTGCTCTCACTCCATTTTACTCTTCATGGACAAATGTAGAAAGGAGCAGCTAGTCAAATGGAATGGCCGGGATGTGCACAGATCAAACATTTCAGTAACAGGTCTGCAACTAGCACAGCTGACATTTGTCATTATTTCCTAGAGCTGCTGTTGTGGATTAGTACTGTGTGTGTGTGTGTGTGTGTGTGTGTGTGTGTGTGTGTGTGTGTATGTTTAGTTGAAATGGAACTACATTTCCCAGAATTCTCCACCTGAATGGTTCCAGGCTGGCAGGCCACAGTTGTAGGAGATGGAGGTGACACCCAGCAGTGTCCTCATCCCCAGAAGCTTGGTGCTGAGCTTTGCTTCTGCTGCAGTTCTCACATGTGGCTGCTCATCTACCCGGATTATCCCTTAGCTTCTTCAACTTCTCAGCCAAGTATGTATTTCACTCTGTGGCAAAAGGCACCAGAGTCACATCATTTAACTTGAATTTGGGATTTCAGATCATTGTCAGGGGTTCCCGTTTGTCCTTACTCTTTCCCACTTCCTTTCTTTTCCAGCTGCTTTCCCTGCTGACTTTAGAGCCAGTGCCATACACAACAGTAGACTAACATGGACTGTTTAATAAGTTCTCATGATTGTGTATGGTCAAGTTCAGTAACGAAGCCCTTGCTGTGTCTCACTCCTGTGATTCTCTCCTCCAAGCACACTCTGCCTGATACAGTGGCATAGCTCTTAAAAAGCTGGCTCTCTGAGAGTGTCCAGGAAGTAGTCTATCAATGTTTGTTATTGAGGCAGACAGACCAGGCATCTTTATTTCATTTAGAAGATCTTCTTGATTAATAGAACCTAATAGTGTCCTAACTTTTACTCTCTATTTAAGTCCTATATATTTTACCCCAAATTCTAAAGGCCTTCTCTTAACTGCTGATCCTTACTCATCTCTCTACATTAGGTACTCTACTACAGATCCCTGGAGTGACAACATTTGTATTATAATCCTCTGCTTTATCTTTTTTCTCCTTCATTCTACTATGAACAGGGGGAGAGTTGGGATAGCTGGGGCTGGTGAGAACCAGGTTCAGACATGAGTCCTCCCTTTGACTACCTTCTTTGTGGGTCTTAGAATCTCCAGTCACTGTCTTTGCCACACTACACTGCCTTTTTATCATAGGTCCAACACCAACCACACAGTATGGTATCTGAACACTTTTGCGGCACATACTCAGAGAGAACAATGACTTTTCTTTTTGCTTCCCTAGCTATGTGTCTGTTAGCAGCTTCTCCATCTTGCACAGTGAAGTCTTTCCAGGGCTACCATTTCCTCCTCTACCATTTTCTTCAAGGAAAATGAAAACCCTCATCACTGCTTACAGAAGTGATTCTACTCCTCTCCTTTGAATCTAAGCCCTTCTCCTAAATACAGTTCCATGGTGCAAAAATAAAGACACTCTGGCAATTACAGCCTCCTACAGTTCTCACAAAATGTTTTATTCCATTAAATATGTTCATAAGTTTTACCCTTCTCCCCAGAAAATTTAAATACTTATTTTTTCTGTGCCTTGATACCCAAGGGTATAGAATTACTAGTATACAAGATGCCTTTTTCATCCTCTGAGAATTAGGGGCGGGGGAGGGTCAGGGCCTTTGTTTCATTGATTTGCTAAATCTCAGATGAACCAGAATCTGGGGTTGTCCAGCAACTGGAGTCCCCTCCAAGTCTTACTCATTTTAGGATGACATTTCTGAGCTTTTGGTTCAACAAGTATCAACACACGCCACAGATGTTGCTCACATTCCTTAACCTACTGAAAAGAAATATACTTGAGCCTACTGTTTTACTGGAACTGAAATAAATGCTGGCGACAAGTATGGAAGGACTGACTGACCTGCTAGTTTAATATTTTTCCATTTCAAGCTCTTACTCTGCATCGTGTGAATCATCTAACATGAAAATGTTATGCTCCCCATGAGGTTTCTCTGCTAATTATCCAGTGAGTTTTGCCTTCACAGTTTTATGTTTTATGTGATTGTGTGTGTGATTCCCTCCAATCTTTATTGAGGTATAACTGACAAATATTTAAAGCATATGACATTTTGATATACATATCCATTGTAGATTAATCACCACAATCAAGCTAACGAGCATATTCATCACCACTTTCTTTTTCTTTTTTTTCTTGTGGTGAGAACACTTAACATCTATTCCCTTAGCAAATCTCAAGTATACAATGCAGTATTGTTAACTATAGTCACACTGCTGTACATTAGATCCCCAGAACTAAGACTTTGTACCAACATCTCCACTTCTCCTCTCCCCCACCCTCCAGGCCCTTGGCAATCACCATACCACTTTCTGCTTCTATGAGTTTGACTATTTTAGATTTCATATATAAGTGAAATCATGCAGTATTTGTTTTTCTCTGGCTTATTTCACTTAACATGTTCTTCAGGTTCATCCATGTTGCCGTAAATGGCAGAATTTACTTATTTTTTAAGGCTGAGTAATGTTTTGTGATTTTAAAAAAAATGTGAAGGGTTCCATTTCTTGCTTCTTGTACAGATTTATTGGAAAATGGGGCTCCTGATCTCTTATCTACCCATCTTGGTCTTCTGAGGTTTGATTTATAATACTTACAAGAAAGAGAAATCCCACCAATGATGTCAATGGATATGATAATCTGTAGGGAGATGATGGAGAAAGAAGTTAGTTGACATTTGATCAGAAGTAGCTATTCTACAATTAATTGAAATAATTCTCCTAACTTTCTCTTAGCTTTGTTCACCGGCTGAGTTTGATGCCATCCTTTTGTTCCCAACAGGAAACAGCTTCTTTGGTTCCATGATGAGAAATGTCCTCATTGCTTACACTGAAGTTTCATGAGTTTGACTTTCTGGAAAAAGAAAATTGTTGGGTGGAGTGGTCACAGGGAGACTGCTTCATCTACTGCCCAGCCTCCCAGCAGCACAAACTCATTTTCTTTCTCTCCTGTCTCTCCCTTGCTGGGGTCTCATACCCTTCCTCTTTCAGGTTGTCTGGGAGCTCCAGTTCACCTCCTTTCATTATCCAGAGCATTCTCCTCTAATGCCTAAGCCCAGATCCAGTGATGCATACAAATCTTTGACCTCAGTATTTATGTATTTATCAAAGTGTTTAATTTAACATTTACAGTTGCTTCTTGAAGAAAATCTTGGTGTCAGTGGTGAAGAACTTAGCTTTTCTCTTTCTCATCACATCTACTGTGGCGGGCAAAAGTGGGTTTTTAGTGGTGAGTACGAGAAACAGTTTATTCTTGCATTATTCTTTATTAATTATTGTATTATTTTCCATACAAACAACTATAAACTTTTGCCAACCCCTGTATATTATCACAATGGGAGAGCTGGGGAACGTCATCTAAAGAGGTCACAGGCTACCCAGGATTGTGGAGGAGATGCAACATAGAGCAAGGCTGGAACTGGGTTGGAGAAAGACAAATGTTCCTTCAATTTTTTTTACATTCCTATATTTTAGCTAATATAGGAAATTTGGATAATTATTAGCTTTTGCCAAAAGCTGGGTCTTTGTGACAAATTTTAAAAACAGATCTGATCTGTAAGGTGTGATAATATCACAATGTGATGAGGAATACTAAAAAAAAAGTGTGATTCCCAGATATACTCATAAACCCATCAGTCAATGTCAGAAATTCTTCAATCAGTGTGTCCTCTTTGGCATAGATGAGTGCTAAAAGGCAGATATCTCTGGGAGGGTTATTGCCTTAAATAATGACCTTTATTCACATATATATTCACATGTGGAAAAGGGAAGATAGGAAAATAAGGCTAATGGCAGGGAGGATAGAGAAAACCTGTAACTGGGTGCCTGGGAGGGAAATAGAAACTAACAAGAAGTACAAAAGAAAAGCAAAAACAAAAAACAAGCCCAAAAAAGATCCAGAAAGAAGAGGCTGAGACAATAAAAACAAGCAAAGTAATAGTGGTAATAATAAAAAAATATAATCATTGCATGGTTTCTATATGTCAGGCACCTTTGAGTACTTTACATATATTAACTCATCTGGAGAACAAATTTGTCAACATGATTACATGTTGTAAACCTCTGTTCTTATAGTATTCATTCATTCATCAGCTCTTCACTGAGTGTCCATGAGTGTGTGTATGAGTCTGTGTGTGAGTGGGGGTGTGTGTGATAAGGCACTCTATACTCTTTGGAACTTAAACTTACTTGTTGGGAAGCTTATACATTTTTCAGCTCCACCAGTTGCTGTATAGCCTTGTATCATAGTCTCAGCTTTTTGGGAGTGAAAATTTTCATTTGATCTCAAGTGTTTGCCATATTGGTCCTGTAGACTAATGTGGAATCTCTGTAGTAGTGGTACATGCTCAGCTCAGATCATCAAACATTTACTGAGGGCCTCCTCTATGCCAAGTGCTGTGTGAGGCACTGTCTCCACAAAGATGAGGAATTTACGTCACTTGCCTTCAAGGAGCACATCTGCAACCCAATGAAGCTTCATGTGTCAGCTTATTCTGCATGTTCAAAATCCGACACCCCCCGATTTTAGGTCCTTCCACTTCCTAAAAGACCACTTGCACATTGCTCTGGATTAGGCTCACAACCTAATCCAGAGCAATTCCACACGGCTCTCAATTAGCCACATCACAAGGAGAGCATGCGGAAGTCGGAGGTGCCAGAGTCAAGAGCTGGGTTTTATTATAATTCTCAAGTGGTCACGGATAGCTGGAGCCTTTGAAATGAACACATATTTATCTGTGGATAGAAAGCAGTTCAACAATAAAGTCTCAGGAGTAAAAATCCAAGAGGAGAACTAAATGGGGAATGCATCCTGGGGAGATAAATAATACTTACTAGAGTATGTTTGCTTTAAGGCAGATTCCTGTTTTACTGCCTATAGTAGTAATCTTTGTGAGAAATGTTAGGCTTGAAGAAAGGACTTGTAGAGTAAGTCTGATTTGTGAAATGCTACATCCTTGGCATCTGCATGTTGGGGGAAGGGGCTGGGTGGCTTCTCCTGGGCACGATATTCTTATATTTGCATAAGACATAGTCTCTTTCCTCCTCCAATTTTCTCAGAAGCTTTCCCTTAGCAAATATTTCCTTAAGTACCAAAAGATATACCTGAAACTATGCTAGGCAAAGTGGGGGGGCGGGGATACAATGGTGAGCAAGATATGATCAAGAAAAATACGAGGTCAGTGATTACCAAGTAATACACTGATGCTACTTGCAGTAAATATTATGAATGTTATGAAGGAGAAATACCCAGCAGTACATACTTTGGCCACCGTAGTATAATGATGGCAGCTTTCCTGATTGTGTCCTGAGTTCCAGACCTGAGTTTGTCTGTATTTACTGTGAACAGGATTTGGTCACGTTGAGCTTTGACGAGGAGGACTCCAGCCCCTGCTGCTCTTTTAGACCTGCGTTTTTCTCCATCTCCATCTTTCTCAGCCACTTCCACCCTTCTCCCCTTGTCCTGAACAGACTGTGGCCTCCTCTAGGTCAGGAATCATGGTCTGGTCTCTGAGTACCAATGCTCTCCACAGAGAGTACATAGCAAGTGCCAAGTAACATTAGTTTAATTGAACTGCAGACCTCTTGCTACTGCTCTACTTCCAAGAATAGGCATCAGAAGGGCAGAGGGGCTGTGGGTCCTACCTGGGTGTTATTCTTCATTGAGGCCCTGCATCAAGCATCCATCACCACGGGGTCTGGCTGTAGACAGTTGTGAAAGGTGAATAATGGCTGCTTGAGTGAGGGAGAGGGTTATTGCTCCAAGCATGTCCCATCCTTTATAGGATAATGCAGATTTTATGCATGCTCTCAAGGGATGTGAAATATTTGGATGTCAGCTTTACCCTGAAGGATTTCAGAATCAGATTGATGACTATATCTCAGCCAGCATCTTCTAGATTCTCTCCGAGGAGCCCCCAACATGCAAGTGTTTCACGGAAAACACAATGTAATACAATCTTAACTCTACATTCCCCCTGTGGTCATCCTACAGAGAACCCAGACTTGAACTTTGACTGGGCACTATCCTGGAGCTGCTGGTGTGGACGGTGTCGGGTGCATGAAAAATGAGCAGGCAGCTATTTTAGTTGTGCCACCACAGGACTTCCAAGCCAATATAGATACAAATTGGACAGAATGATTTAAAAACGGTCCATGGACATGTACTATGGATTGAGTTAATCTACTGAATGGCCACTATGAATCTAGTCCAAAGGAAGTTCAAGGTATTGTTTTGGTCTTAGGTCATTCAGTCCCTCCCGCAAAGGAGGAGAGGGGCTACTTTACTTTTGCATAATTCCAGACACACATGGCCCAGCCTGCCGTGATACAGACTCAGGCCTTTTGGCGCTTAGTGAAAGTGAGGTCAGCGTGTACAGAGGCCTGGGGAACAGAAATCGACTTAAGGTACTGAACTGGGAAACACTGTTCTGTTTCCTTCTGAGTGGACCTACGGTGGAGCTGGAAGACCATCTGGAGAAACACAGCCCCGGGAGTCATAGCATGCTGTAATGCATTTGATTAAAAAGAGGAAGGGAAACGCCATGGTGTGTGTTATCCTCATGCTAGGACCGGGGAGCGGGCAGCCTGCAAGTCGCGGTCCATGGAGATTTCGCCTGGATTACTTTAAAAGCACTTTTGCAGAGCCAAGCAAATGAAAGTCATGTGTTTATTCATCAAGGAGACCTTCTCTTGGGAAGATCATATTTGCAGTTGTAGAAAGAGGCAAAATCTTCACATTTTTAATCTTCCGTGCAAGAACCTCTAAGCAACTAGAAAAACAGTGACTGGAAGAATGAGTTTGGATGTCTCAAAAATCCTGATAAAGTCTGGGACCTTGCCCAGGCTCTTTGAACTTTTTGGCTGCACCATGTTGGATTCAGTGTCTGTGGTAGCAAATCCACTCGCAGAGTGTACATTTCTCAGGCGATCGCTGTGTTTTTATGAAGGGCTTGGCCCCAGAGGAGCAAAGGTAACACTGAGACACTCACTCTTGAGCGTGGGATGTCTGAATATCCTTGAATGTTCTCAGTCTTCAGTGGGAGTTTGAGAGACCTGCTGGGGTCATTTATTTCATCCTGGGGAAAACTTCAAATCATCAAAAATGCCTTGGAGGTATTTTGGTGGTCAGATTCCAAGCTTCTCAGTCAAGTGTCATCAGCCCAATACAAAGTATCTCCATAACATCACAGGACTACGGGATTGAGACATTCCACTTTGTTGTTTAGAAGTTTAGAAGCTTGAAACTCCAACTCAAGAAGTCAAAACTGCTTTGTGCCTTTGGTTTGGACTATGGGAAACTGGCTCAACCACAGACAATCAACTTTAGCTCTTTGTGATTCTTTGTACAGGCTTGGTGACCAGTCCTGAGTTTCAGGGCACTTGGTAAATATTTTTAAATATGTGAAGTCTAGAAAATTATGGAACAGGGCTTTTATTTTCTTTTTTCACTTAGTTTTGTATGCCATTGGACACAAATGGGGCTGCTTTTGAGAACTATGATTTAGGTAATATGTATTAGTTATCTATTGCTGCTTAACAAATTACTCCAGATTACAACAACTAATAGTTATTACCTTATAGTTTTTAGGCACGCTTGAGTTGGGTGGTTCTGGCTCCGGGTCTCCCATGAGGCTGCAGGCAAGATGTCAGGTTGGGCTGCAGTCATCGGAAGACTTGCCTGTGGCTGGAAGATCTGTTTCTAACATGGCTCCGTTGCAGGACGGTTGCAGGAGGCCTGAGTTCCTCGCCATCTGGGCCTCTCCATGGGGCTGCTTTAGTGTCCTCATGACATGGCGGCTGGGTTCCCCCAGAGAGAGAACAGAGGACGAGCAGGCAGGAAGCCACAATGCCTTGACCTAATGTTGGAAGTCACATGCCTTCCCTTCCACCACATTCTCTTCATTAGAAGTGAGTTACTAAATACGACATACTTTTAAGGGGAGAACTATCAATGTCCAACTTTTGGAGGGGGAGTATGAAACAATTTATGGAAATATTTTGTTATTTTAAAAAAACTTAAAAAAATATTTTTATTGATTTTTAGGAAGAGAGAGGGAGAGAGAGAGAAACATCCACGTGAAAGCAAAGCATGGATTGAACTGCCTCCCTCACGCCCCCACAACTGGGGATTGTATCCAATCCCCTCAGTGCAACCCCTTGGTGCATGGTATAATGCCCAACCAACTGAGCCACATCGGACAGGGCTGTGGAAATATTTTAAAATCAATGCACCATGAGCCTCAGAAGTCATTTACATGGACTTGAATCTCAAGTACGCCACCTATTAACCGAGTTGCTGGGGGCAAGTTGATGAATTTCTGAATTTTAGTTTACTCACTTATGATGTGATATTCAAAATACCTACCACGCAGTGTTATTTGTAGGATTAGAAAGTCTGCTTATAAAGTATTGCAAATAGCCCCTAGCCTTAAATGGGTGCCCAGTAAAAAGTAGATACCGTAACAAGAATGACAATCATGGTGATGATGATGAATAATTTTGGGTAAGTGAGACAATCTTTCGGAGCCTCATTTGACTTACAATACCTACTCATGAGACTATTGTTAGGATTAAATACTATAACTTTTGAGAAAGCTGTTCCTGGAACAAAGTATATTAGCTTTCCTATTCTTCTGGAGAAATGCTATGAGATGATATTTTAGTTGTTCTTGTTATAAAAAGCATCATATTTAAAATGGAAACATTAGCTGTCATTAACGTTATAAATACTAAAATTGTTAGGCACCCCCACTGAGAAAAATAGTGGACTCACACTTTAAAATCTACTCATCATTTTGGTTCGTCTGTACTCCATTAGAGGGACAATTTCTTGCATGATTCATGGTACTGGTTGGTTGTTCCGTGTCAGCCAGCCTCTTCACATTGTTGTACCTGGAGATGACATTTACTGTGCCCTCTTACAAAGAACAGTGTAGAGCTGACCATAAAATACACATGTACACACATACACACCCATCTGTCATTAAGTGTGTCACTTGGTGCATTGTCACCATCTGAAAACAATTATCCTGTGGATGGTGATGCAATTGGATATGAAAAGGGATGGAAAATGTCAGAGTGAGGCATTTGGTGGCAGATGGTTTTTACTGTTTCAAAGTGATGCTTTGCGTGGAAGCCAGGGGGACTTTTGGTATGACAATAAGGCTAAACAGTTACCTGGTATGGTGTAAATAAGGGCCCAATCAGATCTCAGACCTCAAGCTCAGAACAGAAGCAGGATGGCCTGATCAGCACTCTTTAAAAACAAACAAACAAACAAACAAAAAACAACTAAATCCTTTGTCTCCCAAGAGCATTGAATTGAACTGGGTTTGAGCAGCTCCTGGCATCAAGTAATAAGCTTGGCTCCAGCAAAGGCCTATTTACACGTGGTAATTTTAAGGCTCCCAGAATTAAGGCAAAGTTGGGAAAGCCACCATTCATTTGAGGAGCAAGGAAAAGCGGTGTGGTAACAGTGATACAAATGTGGGAAGAACAAAGAACAAAGACCACTGTCTTCCTGCCCTGGGAAGGCACTGCTTCCCTCCTTTCCACCTCTTCTTAGGCGAAGGTGAAGGCGGGGTGGGTGGGGAAGGTTCAGTTTTTTCTGGAATGAATTGTCAAAACTTTCCCCTCCAGGCTTGAAACATGTTCTTCTCTGAGCTGCTCAGCACATTGTCAAACCAGTCTTTACTTGAAAGGCATATGGCATCAACATGAAAGATGTCATGTAAGTCCCCCCACCCCCACTTTCTGCAAGATTTTTGAAAGATGTTATATTCTGCATCCGGGGCCGGCAGAGTAAAAGCTCAGGAGAGCAGGCGGTCCTGCAGGGGAAGCTGCCAGGGGGGCCAGAGACCCCCATCTGGAGAAGGCCCTTGGCTGGTTTCCGTGGAGCAAATGAAGGAGAAAAACTATTGACAAGGGGGGGTGGGGTGGGGAAGACAAAGCAGGCAACGGGAAATGTCGGTTTTATGGAGCTTGCAAACCTGAACTCAAATATTAAAAATGCTTTCATCAGTCTCCTTAATCCAGAGAAATTCTTTTTGGCTTAGATGGGAGGAAAACTCAGTCCCTTAAGGGGAAAGAAAGCAAGAGGAGAAGGAGGTAATAAGGATGTGAGTCAGACATGGGGAATTGCTGGCAAATGCGTTCATTTTAGGAGGCGGAGGAGGACTGCTTGCAGCTGATCTAATGTTGCAGTCCACTGATAATGCCCGCCTGTATTTTATTGATCTCTCCCTGTAGTTATGAGAAAAGTTTGACTCATGTAGTGGGGGAGAGGTAAGAAAAAAAAAAAAAGAACCGTTTCTTCCTTGTTCACGTCTTCTCCAGGGAATAAGCGGCACTTGGGCTCCAAAGCTGTGTTTTTCTTTGGGTTTTGCCTTTTAATAGGGGTTGCAGAAAGTGGTTATAGACATTTGAGGGGAAATAAAGCTTGTGGTTTATTAACAGGGCTGGTTTTAATCAGCAATGATTTGACTAGGGTAACATTAGAGCTACAACACTGATAACTGATACTATGATTTTCTATGCTTTTAACCCCACGCCGAAGTCCTGTGGATTCACCGACAGAAATGCATTTGTTCCCGTGGCCAGGCTGTGGGGAGTGAGTGTTCTGTGAGGTCAATGTCAGGGGAAGACAGGAGAGGCTTGGGGGGCTGGGGCAGCTGCCTCACAGAGTCTTCTCAGCTGGAACTCCAGCTGTTGAGAAGTAAGCCGTAGTGAGGCAAGTGGAGGAGAGAGGGAGGAGGGGGCCCAGGTTCTAGCTCCTAAGGAGACACAGGTCAGGATCCTGACGGTCAAGTATTTATGAGCCTCTCTTCGCAGACTTGGGGTGATATCTCAGATGGTGACACCTTACATTTTCCGGATGTTACAAGTAACGTCGTTTCTTCTCTCTATTACAGAAATCAGGCAGAAGGCTGATCTCTCCCACCCAGAACAAAATCTTCTGGCTCTCTCCCACCCAGTCCATTCACATGACCTCCGCTCGAATCACTGCCAACAGCCCAGCAAACTGTTCTCTGCAAGAGTAAGACACTTTCTTTTCTTAAAAAAGTTTTTTTTTTTTACAAAGGAGGAACAGACCCAGTGTTTACCTTTCTCAAACTGCCTGCTTAGAAGACAAATGAAATGGGGTACAGAGCGCCTGGAGAATCCTGGGAGTGAGGGCAATGAGTGAATGGACATCCCCTGTCAGCCCTCCTGACATTTCTGTCATGTCTGTGGTCCTGTGTTCACATGTATAGAAGCTGCTCTTCCCAGCATAGAGAGTGCTTTGGGTGTGTAGAGTGTTTTCTTGTTCTCATGCCAGAAGGACACTGGCTAACCCCCAGTGTCTCCCTTGGTGTCCCTGGTGAGAGGGGAGCACCAGGGCACAGGAGATGGCTGCCCAAGGGGATGGTGGAACCACGCACGTGACCAGGGAGGGATCTGAGAGAGTGCCCTGCTCTGTGGAAGATTGAGCTCAACTCTACCCACCCAGCACCCTTGCTTCCTCTTGCCCCTCTCTAGAACCACATTGCCTGCATGTCCCTCTTCAGTGGGTGTCTCCTGGGGAGGCTGCCCAGCTCACAGCACCAGCTCCTTCTTGGGACCTGCCCCTGACTCAGAGGAGTGGATTTGCAGAACCGTGTCTTACCACCCTCAGCTGAGAAGTGGAGGCTCAGCTCTGGAGCAGTGGATTCTCTCTCTTGGAGTACGAAGTAAAAATGGAGAACAGCAGAGACCAGGATCTGTTAGAATTGAGTCTCATTAGTGACAGTGTTCTAGAGCAGTAGTCGCCAAGCATTGTTTTTATCATTATGCATGGGGTTAAAAAATGGGCATGTGTTCCCAGAACATTTATAGATCATATACATGTACTACTATTACTATCACTATCCTAAGGCATACTAAGGGTTGTTTTTTTTTTTTTTAAATAAAAAGTTGCTATGGCCCTAGTGACAACAAGTATACCTAGTGCCCAGATCTTTCTAATACCATACTGCACCAGGAAGAAGCAGGTCTCCTTAGACAAATGGTTGATTCTAGGACTGGAGAAGGAAATATACTAAAGTTTAGCCTGGAGGGCATTGTTATGCTAGAAAGTAAGGACGTGATCAAATAAAACAACATGATAATGGGGATATGGGATATGTCAAAGGGACACAAGAGCCAACTGAGAGCTCTTTGATGTGGGGGCGTCCTGTGCACTGTAGGATATTCAGCAGCATCCCTCACCTCTACGTGTTAGATGCCTGTAGCATCCTTCCAGTGGTGACAGCCCAAAATATCTCCAAGTGTTGCCAAATGTCCCCCTTGGGGGGCAAAAATCATCCCCAGTTGAGAACCATTTGGATTAAAGAAATACTTGATTGTGTGGGAGTGCTGGTGTTAGATAAAAAAAGTTTAAGCACATTCTCATGAATAAATAGTGGCCACCCTAATTTTGCCAACTACATGTACATGTGTGTATGTGTGTGTGTGTTTATTTATCATTGTTAGTTGAATGAGAGGAAATGACTCTCATTGATTATTTATATGGAGCCGGTTCTGAGCAGGAGATGACAGTGTCATAAAAGTCAGGAAGAACAAACAATAGAAACCTGGGAGAAAACAAGGAGCGGAGGAACCATGTGTGTCTGAGGGTCTGAGAATGGGGAATGATGCTCCACATGCTGATGAGAGGAGCTCTTTTGTTGCCTCCTATTAAACTCTAACAGATATTATTGAGCGCTTGCCCTGAACCAGGCTCATGCTATACGCTGATCCTCAGTGTAACACTCCTTCACATGCCACTTGCTTCTTGCAAAATCATTCCTTTCCTTAAGGTTCTCATGATGTTGACTAGAGGGCCTGGGGCATCCTCCTTGGCTCCACAGGGGGCCAGACTCCTCAGAGACAAACCACATGCTCAGGCCTTTCCCTGTCAATGAAAATGTCTATAACTCCTTATCTCTACTCTCTGCTATATGTAAGTACACACACACACACACACACACACACGCACACATATAAAATCCTAAGCGACCCAGTGACCAATCAACCAGTCTCTATGACGTTCACTGACCACCAGGGGGCAGATGCTCAACGCAGGAGCTGCCCCCTGATGGTCAGTGCGCTCCCATAGTGGGAGTGATGCTCAGCTGACCAACCTGTCCCTGTGGCCCACCAGCCTGGCAGCAGCCACTCACTCCCTCAGTAGTCCTGCAGATCCAATCTCAGGAGAACAGGCTAGGCACCAATGGACTGGTGCTTCTGGCATGATCCCTACAGCGCCACAGTCCTCCTGCAAGTTGGCCTTGGGCACCACCGTTGCTTCCCCTCCTTAGATGCTCTGCAAGAAAGAAATGATATAAAAGCAGCCGCCAGGTGGATCTCAACAACCTGTGCAAACATCAGTGGGATGGATCCAGATCCTGGGCTGGCAAGGGAGTCCCACCGCCCGCCTGGAGGGCCAATTGCACTCCGGCCCCCCAACTCCCCTCAGGATGGGTGCCAGATGCAAGGCTCATGGCTGGCGAGCGCTGCTGCTGCGGTGCAAGCCTCTCCCAATTGGGACTGACTAGGTGTGAGCCTGTGGCAGGCACAGCTGGGCCAGGGTGAGCGGGAGCATCAGGCAGTGTTGGACTGCCAGTTTCAGCCTGATCCCTGCAGGCCACCCCGAGGGAACCCACCTGTGCACAATTTCATGCACCAGGCCTCTAGAGTGTGTGTGTGTATACACACATATGCATGATTATTACATAATATATGTACACATGTAATAATCCTATATATTAAAAGCCTAATATGCTAAGTGTCTGTCCATTCAACCAATCAAAGTGTAATATGCTAATGATATGCTAAGGCCACTCAACTGCTCGCTATGACATGCACTGACCACCAGGGGGCAGACGCTCTGAGCAGTAGGTTAGCTTGCTGCTGGGGTCTGGGCGATTGGGACTGAACGAGACTGGCCGGACATGCCCTGGAGCCCTCCCGTGGTCCCTCCCCAGCTGGCCAAATTCCTGCATCCCTCCCCAGCCCTGACTGTGCACTGGTGGGGTCCCTTGGCCTAGCCTGTGCCCTCTTGCAATCTGGGACCCCTGGGGGGATGTCGGAGAGCTGGTTTTGGCCCAATCCCACAGGCTAGGCTGAGGGACCCCACTGGTGCACGAATTTGTGCACTGGCCCTCTAGTATATACATAATGGAGTTAGCTAACGCCTTCATCACTTCATATAATTACTGTTTTTTATTTGTGGTGAGAAGATTTAAGATCTACTCTCTCAGCAACTTTCAAGTATATACCGTGTTATTAACTATAATCACCTAGTTGTACATTAGATCCCCAGAATTTATTTATCATATAACTGGAAGTCAGCACCCTTGACCCAAATCTCCCCATTTCCCCCACCCTCCAAACCCCAGTAACCACCGTTTTACTGTTTGTTTTTAATATATATTTTCATTGGTTTCAGAGAGGAAGGGAGAGAAAGAAATAGAAACATCAATGATGAGGGAGAATAATTGATCGGCTGCCTCCTGTACACCCCACACTGGGGATCGAGCTTGCAACCCAGACATGTGCTCTGACCAGGAATCAAACCATGACCTCCTGGTTCATAGATTGATGCTCAACCACTGAAAAATGCCGGCTGAGCTCTACTTTGTTTCTGTGAGTTGTCTTTTTTAGATTCCACATATAAGTGATATCATACAATATTTGTCTTTCTCTGTCTGACTTATGTCCTCAGACATAATGTCCTCAAGGTTCCATCTTTGTAGTTGCAAATAGCAGGATTGCCTACTTTCTCATGACTGAATAATATTTCATTGTATATATACCTCACATTCTCTTTATCCATTTGTCCATTTGACAGACACTTTTGGTTGTTTCTGTGTCTTGGTTATTGTGAGTAATGCTGCATTGAGCATGAGGGTGCAGATATCTCTTTGAGATCCTGATTTTATTTCTTTCAGACACATACCCTCTGTGGGTTATATATGTTCTTCTAGATCTTACCCTTCCTTACATATCCCCAATCAAATGTCACCTTTTCTATGATTTTCCCAATCAGAAATTTTTTTTTTTAATCTGCAAACTCCCATAGCTCTCCTAGTGCCCTGACAAAGGTACAAATAGCCTACATAGCTCTTCCCTAATAGACAGCAAACTGCCATTGTCATTAGAATACTATTATTATTTTTATTATTTATCATTATTATTATTTTAATCTTTGTATTTTTTGCTAACTCAATGCTCAAAACTTTGTTACTTAGATGAAAGCTATTTTAACTAAGGTATAAATTTCCTTTAAGGAAGTAATGTGTCACCCCCTCATCTTGTTGACATATTTTAATTTCAATAGGAACTTTCTGGAGAAACACAATACTGAACTTAAAGTTGAGAGTGTGCATTTAGGGTTTGAAGCCATGTTAATTAGGGGCAGGCTTCAGTTCTGACTCCAAATTCTATCCTGTGGGTGGAGGCCTCATCTACTTATGCCTGAGACTTGCTTTAACTTTAATTCTTAGTACATGGGGATCAAGGTTGAGGAATTGGATTCTTATGAAAAATATTACTTTTAGGCACTGTTTGTGTTAGCCTTTTCTGTTTAGCCAACATCCCCAAACTAAGAGATTTAAGGTGACAATAAAATATTTTTCAAGATACTGTGGCTGGTGATGTAGTTCCTCTGCTGGTTTCCCCTGGGGTCACTCACATACTACGTTCAGCTTGGGGGTGAGTTGGGCCAGTGGATCTAAGATGACCTCACTCATATGATTGGCAGGTGGTGCTGGCTCTTGGCCTGGATACTGGGGTTCTCCTCCATATGGCCTCTCATTCTCCAGGAAGGTAGCTTCCTTTACGGCTGCCTCAAGGTAGCATTCCAAGATGGCAAGAGCAGAAGCAACAAGGCCAAGGCTCCAGAATTCATACAACATCAGTTCTACAACATCCAATTGGTCAGAGCAAGTCACAGAGCCATCCCAGAATAAAAGATACGGAAACAGACTCTGTCTCGTGATAGGAGGAACCTATGTAATCGCTCTCAGACAGCTACCTGACATCTCCATGATTCAGACCCCAATAACTGAGATTACTACATAATGCTTTTCACAAGTCCTCTTCTTATTTTGCTCTAAAAAAGACAGAGGAAGGAGTGCCAATGGTATGATAGATTTCTCTCTTTGCCCAGAGATAGCAGAATTTGACCTATCTCATTTGTGGGGAAGAAGCCCTCCCTGGTTAACCACAATATCAGGAAAACTAATCATTTCCCTCTAAGTATTGGCAGGAAACTGCCCATTTGCCAAATCATTCCTTGCAGGTGGTAGTAACTTCCTAAAAATTGAATCTTATCTAAGCCTAAGAATATGAAGTAACCAGAAGTGTATTATAATAAAACTATATTTCTAAAATATTGAGCTTGACTAAGAAGAATTCAGAGGCAGGAGAAGAGATTCTATCATTCATTGAAAGTTGAATAGTTCTCCCAAATATAGTCTCTTCTCTGCCCCCAACAATTTGTAAATAAGAATAAGTGAGATACAGAGAATTCCTTGGTCATGCCCCTCAACTCAAACCTGAGAGAACATTTCATATAACATCCCTTTGCACAGTCAGGGAAGAGGAAATCTATGTATTCACCCAACACCTCATTCAGTGCTCACAACCATGCTCAGAGGAAAGGGGTAGCATTATAGAGCTGGGGAAATAGTTTCTTACAGGTTAAGAAAGTGTTTAATGTCTCATAGCTGGTAAGAATTAGAACTGGAATTTGTGTTAGTTCCAGGTCTGAAGCTAGACTCACCCCAACTGCCCTATTTCCCAGGAGGGGGTACACAAAAGACATGCCAGATAGATCATGCCTTGGATAAAGGAATACAAGAAGTCAGCAATGCTGCAATGAGGAAAAGAATCCCAAAGAGTTTTAAGTGTTGGAGGGACTTTTTGAGATGGCCCAGGAGCACAATGTTATTCTATCCCTATCTTTAAAAGAAAGATCCAACGAAAACATGTTTTTTAAGTAAACAGGGTGGAGAGAGATGGAAGAGTGGCTACAGAATGAAGATGTGTGCTCTGACCTCCACTGAGGTCTTTGTGACCATTAGCCAAGGGGAAGTTCAAAGAACTTTTGGAAGTGTTGTCCAGGCCAGCCTAGGCTTTCCAGCCAAGCACGTGATATGACTAGGGTGAGGATATTTAAGGGTGATCCTGGGAAAAGCTATTGGCTCATTTCATTCAGTTCAGTCTGTCATTGTGTAGGGAAATTATTTGTCTTTTTACGTAAGACTTTGTGCTTTTCAAGGAATTATCATCGCATACTGTATATACATAAGTATCTGGGGACAATCTATTGAGATATTAATTTTTGTCTTGTTTTCATATATAATTTTATGCATTGTCTCATTTGGGAAAGTCAAAAACCCAATACTCAGGAGGGAGCTGGGCCTCAGATGGAATTTCCAGTGGCTGCCTGGGGTCTGATATCCAATATTGAGGCCTTGAGAGGGGAATGGCCTGGTGCTGAGCTCCACATCTCGAGAAATTGTGTGTCTTGGCCTATCCCACTTGTGCTCATGATTGACTCATGATGAAGAAGGGGCCCACTGTATCTCACTAAAGGCAGACTTCAAAGCAAAAGGGAGTGAGGGAACCCCATTTTCATAGACTAAGGCCCAGGATAACCAAGGAATCCTTTCTAATGTGATGGGGGAGATAAGGGAGCCCACATATACTGGCATCAGATGTCCTGCTAGTTACATACATGGGAACCTGGAGCCAGATTTATCTGCTCTGGAAGAATAAGAAAGTGGTGGTCTCTTATACACCAGTGTTTTGGGGCAAATATACTCATTACCATATATACACATGTATAAGTGCTTATGGTGTTTTCTGCTGTTTCACATTCTTCGGTCTTTTTTAAATATATATTTTCATTGATTTCAGAGAGAAAGGAGAGGGAGAGAAAGATAGAAATACCAATGATAAGAGAGAATCATTGATCAGCTGCCTCCTGCACATCTCGGACATGTGCACTGATGGGGAATTGAACTGTGATCTCCTGGTTCATAGGTCAATGCTCAACCACTAAGCCACACTGGTTGGGCACATTCTTCAGTATTACTGGTCTTGTTAAGTCCTCAGGGAGGTCAACATAATTTCTTATACTTACATGTTGCTTCATTCTAAGCTCATAATAGTTGCCATAGTAAACATGTGTTGCTTTTGATGCTTGCAGTGTATTGAAAGTTTATTGAAGATTATAAACAAGATTCTTAAAATTTTCAACTATTTTAACAAGAGGAATCAACTTAATGGTGCACCTGAGGGATAGTCTACTAGTCACAGAAGCTGGCACAGGAGTCTCAACCCTGCCCTAAATGTAGGATGGCTGGCATCTTGGTGCTCATTCCCTCTGTGGCATTCATGATCATGTGGAGAGATTTTGTCCAGTGCTCACCTTTGGAAAAGACACTGCCCATTACTAATATCCTCCCAACTCTTTCCCTTATTCCAACTATGGCTGATGACCCAAATCCTCTAGAAACCAGCACCAATTGCCTTGTAGCTTAGGATTTTGAGTAGAACTTCCTTTTCAAGGTAAGGGTAATTATGTGCTATATTGCATTGAGAGCTAGGCTGACTTTTAGCAAGGCAGGCTCTGCTCTGCTGCAGTTTTCATTTATATAAAGGGGTGCTTGGATGGGTGTGGGTGGGTCAGGGGTCCTCTGGCTCTCAGAGGTCACTTTCCATGGTTGGGCAATGGGAAGTCATAGGTGTCAAATTGAGCCACTAAGGGTGATATTCATATTCTCCACATTCTTCAGGGTGAGTTTGTGTGTGCGGGATGGGGGGGGGGGGCGGGGGAGGAGAGGAAGGAAGTGAGCTCAGAGTCCATTTCTCCACCTACTCTGAAAGTATTTGATGAGTGGAGATACAGAATGTTGAGTAGAAAGGGTTTTTGTTTTTGTTTTTTTTAAACAAGTTTACATAGGTGAATGTCTCTTTAGCATACCTGGTACTATCAGATTTGGAAACTGGGCTTTCCATTTGGGAAATGAGGAAGTATGGTGATTTACTTAAAGGCTATATCCTTAAAAAAA
The DNA here is from genome assembly GCF_964212035.1 of Myotis nattereri. Classification (NCBI taxonomy): domain Eukaryota; kingdom Metazoa; phylum Chordata; class Mammalia; order Chiroptera; family Vespertilionidae; genus Myotis; species Myotis nattereri. Next base: position 51,467,650 of record NC_138087.1, read on the forward strand.
GTTATCCTTCTGTTTTCTATGCACATAAGTAATGTATTTTTATTGTAGAAAATTTGGAAGAACCAAAACCACAAAGACAAAATGAAAAGTACTGATAATTCTGCTATTAATATTTGTGTGTACATTTAAAAAATATTGTATATATTGTGGGCATAGCATATAATATGATATGATATATAACATATAAAAATATCATATTGTATTATATTACTATTTTTTCTATGAAATTGAAGACATTATATTGCAGCTTAAATGATTTGTATTTTCAGATTCTCTTAAAAGTGAAAAACATAAGTGAATACTTGATGGAAAGATAAATGAATGAACTCATACATTAATGAACAAATGCATGAGTAAGTTCATTTTCCACTTGGCAAAGGAGGATTTACAACCCTTCAGAAAATGTTAAACTAGAGGAAATCTGAGAGATTTAGACTAACCACCTCACAATGGAATGATATTTCACTTCATCCTGACTCTTTCCCCAAAACACACACCCACACACACATGCATCATTGAAATACTAGCTCTAGTTTGTCTCACTGTGAACTTGCCTGGAAGAAGTTGGCTTCTATAGACTCAACTCTAAAAAAAATACAAACAATGAAGCTCTCTGCTTCTGTCTCTCTCTCTTTTACACACACACACATACCACCACCAATGCCACCTTTCCCCAAATGTAAATAAATCACTCATGTGGGAAGCCCTTATGTAATTTTAGAGATTATATCATTGCTTATGTTGGGATGAATATTAGGTGTTATCTTTCTTTTTTTTTCTTTCTGGCATTACAATCTTTCTCTTCGAGATAAACTAGGATTTAACAAATAAAGCTCCAGATGAAACCTGCCCAGTTCTTTTGAGGTCAACTGCATCTGACTCCAGCAAATGTTAAATTACTTTGAGACTTCAGTTGTACTCTTCTGTCTTCCAAACATTGTAGAAAGATGAGAACTGAGAAAACAAACATAAGTCAAAAAAATATGGGATAGGGGTAATAAGATCTCATTTCCCTCTCTTCCAATTTTGGTTAGAGATTAAGAACAGGGTTCTGGTAATAGAGAGACCTGACCTGAATCCTGACTTTGCTACACATAGTCCTGTGGCCTTGAATGCTTACCTCAACCTCTTAAAGTTCCAGTTGCCCCATTATGATATGATATGTATATATCACATATATTCAAGTGTATGTATATATACCATTACTAAGAAGTGAATATATTACTCATATTGGATATATTACTCATATTACTCCTGCAAGCACCATGCCTGGTGCATAGGATTCATTCAATAAATATGTAATGAATGAGTTACTGTTTCTATGCACATAGGCACACACATATTACCCCTAAAATGAGGGTAATAGTAGTTCTATTTTGTAAGATCACTGTTAGGATTAAACAAAATAGTAGATGTGCAGTACTTGGAACAGGGACTTTTAAATCTAAGCAATTTTATTTGATTATAATAATTAGGCTTTTCTTAATTCAATATGGTTGGGCTAGCATTAATTTTGCACTAAAGAATTGTAGAATGAACCACAGAATTCATTATAAGTTTCCTTCTCAAATACTGATTCAATTTAGTTTTGTATCTTTAATGTGAATACAAACATGGATAGCATTTATGAGCAGCTGATAGGAAGCATTCAGACAATTCCCTGCTTATAGAAAAAATCTAATGTGGTAAAAACAAATGAACACCCAATTGAACCTTCCTAGAACTTCTAACTACATATAGCATGCCATTATCCACAGTTATATTTTTTTGTCTGTTGGTTCCAGTATAATACCCAGAGTATAAATTAATGGCCTTGACTGGCGAATTACCCAGTGCAGTCAATATTGCTTCATGAAAGTGATTGTAAGAGAAACCTAATTCTGTTAAAGGTTTAGTTACAAAGGGAAACGTCAGAGCCAATGAGGTATGATGCTGTCATGGGATTGGGGGTTAGCACCACGAAACTGATCATTCATGAGTCATTTTTTGGCTCGAATATGGGGAGCCTCCAGGGAGCACTAACAGGATTCACACATGTTCTGGCGGCCATCTCCGTGCTGTGTGTTCTGCCCAAACTGCACAAACCATGAGACTGGGCAAGAGAATCCAAAAGGGATAGTATTTCATGGCTTAATTCTTTCTGGTATGTTCAGAGTATCAGGGTTTGAGAGAACACTCGAGTTTGGTGTTGAATGAGATGGGGTGAGAAGACAGGACAACACATGGTGGTTTCACTCTTCCAGCATGTACGGAGATGTTCGCAGGGGCCCAGAGGGCTTTCTATCAGTTCATGAGAGAGGTGCAGAATCAGGATTGAGGCAAAAAGGAACACTCCCAGGTTTCCTGAGTTGATAGGAGATACAAAATAGACAAAAGAACCAAGGAAGAAAGAGACTGAAGTATCTCCATCACCAGCACACATTCCTTGGCTCCTCCTTGAAGGTCTGTGACATGTTTCTGAGCCATTTGTCACAAATGAAAACTACAGAGATTCCCTATAGACTGCAGTAAAATGGAGCTGAATGTGACAGCACATTTTCTTCTCATGTTTCTCTTTTATTGGTGTGTTCACTGTCCCCGGGCCATCTTGGTCTGCTCTCTCCAGCCTTCTAAAAAGGGCATTCTGTATCCCAGAGACTCTCAATGCACCTTTGTCATGTGATTATTCCCTTACTAGGCATGACAGCATCCCTGGGTCCTATTTCTGTTGTAATATTTTCATGGTAATCATGAGTGGGATGAGTTCATTGCCTGAACTGGAGGGCCATTTTTTCATGGACATACACGTACCTTTTAGTGTTCTTGCAGCCATGTTTATGGTCAACCAGAAAATGTGAGATAGCTGATGCATTGAAGAGGGAGAGCTAACCAGTCAGGTAGATGTCCTGAGAGTCTGGCATGAGAGCTGTTGATTCCCACCATGGCTTTCCAGTGTGTCTTCGCGGGTAAGCCACTTCACTTCTCTGGGCCTCAGCTTCTGGAGGGAGTTAAGCTTTGTCTCAATTGTATCTTTTAGCTCAAATTTTAATTGCTGAATGATGTGATATGTATATATCACATATATTCAAGTGTATGTATATATACCATTACTAAGAAGTGAATATATTACTCATGTTGGATATATTACTCATATTACTCCTGCAAGCACCATGCCTGGTACATAGGAGTCATTCAATAAATATGTAATGAATGAGTTACTGTTTCTATGCACATAGGCACACACATCTGCATTATTAACTCTCAGTTGAGCTTAGTCCTTATACATGAACATAACTGAAGGGCTCCAGCCCCTTCCCTTGACCATGTGTGATTGCTACTTACAATGCTGGACACCTTGCAGTCATCCCGTCTGGTTCCATGGAACTGGTGCAACCTCAGGGCTGGTGTTTGGGGCAGTTTACCCCCATCTACTCAGCACAGGAGGGTGAGAGCCCCTCTTCCAGCTGGAACAATGTTGGGAGTTGACAACTTTCTGGCAACCTGACTTGTTCCTTGGAATGAATTTTCTCATGGGAGAGTGAGTTACAGATTTGGTTTCTTGGGGTAGTTTGCTGGAGGCTAAGACCAACAGTAGTTAGCATATCAATCTATATTCAGCAGGGCTGAAAATTAGCATAATATTGCCCTGCTGTTGGCCAAATGGCTCAAGGCAATCCCCTAACCTGATAATCCTTTTACTATTTACCAAACTTTACTTTTGATATGCCTGTATGCATCCCTAAAGGGCAAATGTGTATTCAAGTGAATAAAAGCAAACGGGACCCAGAAGTCAGGGAGCCTCTCCACTAGAGAAAGGTTTTCCACCTGGCCCCCCATGCCTTCTAAATTCATATTTCTTGTCTAGTGTATTCGTTTGTGCGTGGGCTCCTTTTCCAGATTCTGAACCCAAGCACAAATGGATGCGGCATTCACAGTAGTTCATAAAAAAATCTTGTATGGCCGAAACCGGTTTGACTCAGTGAATAGAGCGTTGGCCTGCGGACTGAGAGGTCCCGGGTTCGATTCCGGTCAAGGGCATGTACCTGGGTTGCGGGCACTTCCCCAGTGGGGGATGTGCAGGAGGCAGCTGATCGATGTTTCTCTCTCATCGATGTTTCTAACTCTCTATCTCTCTCCCCTCCTCTCTGTAAAAAATCAATAAAATATATTTTTAAAAAAATCTTGTATGAGTCAAGGAAGAAACACATGACACTCAAATTAGGTAATTTAGGAGATTTTCATTAGGATATTGTTTACAGAGATATGAGCAGGGTATAGAGAAATTATAAGGGATAATGTAGTAGCCTGGAGAATGGCAATGGGCCTCCTTAGATGTCACCTCTAGGCCTGAAGACTCAATGGGAGGAGTAGTTATCAAAACTTGGGGACAGAGAAATTTGTGGGGAGGGTCACCACCAGGCCCCTTCTGTAAGAGACATGGCCACCTTGCGCTAACTGGGCAGGGAGTCAGGGGAATCAACACCCCCACCTCAACCTCGTCCCCATTGGGTTATGTTAGGGAACAAAGCAGACCAAGATCCCTGCCATTAGGGAACTTACATTTTGTTATGGGGAGACTTTCAGTAGACTCATATCAAGTAAGCAAATTGCATAGAGATTAGAAAAAGGTAAATATTAGTAAAATGATAAAATGAAATAAGAAGGGAGTGGGAGTATAAGACTGAAGGGCAAGATACATTTCATGATGTCACCGAGCAAAATTAGAAGGAAGTTGAGGATCAGTAATTACAATTCTGCTGAAATCAAACCCTACTTGGGTAATGCCAAGGATTTGCCAAGTAGCTATCTACCATTCTAGGTAGAGAGGGCACCTGGAAAGTGGCCTCAAGATAGAGTGTGCCTGACATATTCTGAGAACATTGAGGAAGCTGAGTGGCTAGTATGGAGTGCATGAGTAAAGGGGCAGGAGATAGGAAAGGAGTCAGAGAGGAGATGGGCAACATGGGACCGAAACAGAGTGTCATCTGTAAAATGCAAGTGACCTCGGGGATGTGGTTTAAGATTAAATGAGATGATAATGTAAGAAGTGCCTTGCACACTATCTAAGATGTTTCTGTCCAATGAAAGTATGCAAGGCACAGATGTGACTTTAAATTTTCTAGTAGCCACATTTACAAATGTTAAAGAGGGTGAAATTAATCTTAATAACATTTTATTTTCCTTTGTATATCCATAATATTGTCATTCTGACATATAATAAATATTAATGAGGAATTTACATTTTTTAAAACAAAGTCTTCAGGATCTGGTGTTGCTTTATATTTATAGTACATCTCAATTCAACCAGTTGTATTTTAAGTGCTGACTAGCCCTGTGTGGCTTGTAGCTACCATATTCAATAGTGCAGGTCTAGTATGTTTTAAATGCTTAATAAATGTTAAATATTAATATCAAAACAACAGGAATTTGGAGCTGCTTGGCCCTGGTTTTGAGGGAGGAGGAGATGGAAACATTGGAGGCATGTGTCAGATGAAGGCATGATGCTGGGATCTGCTGGTTCTCCTCCTTTTTCGTCAGCACGCCTCACATGGCCACTGCATCTAGGAACCCAGATTTTTCAACTCAAAGTGACCAGAGAGAAGGGTCTTCACAGGAAAGATCTGGGGTCAGCCTGTGGGTGACTCGAGGGGACAGGAATCTGAGTTCCCCATCTCCCGGGGTTCATCTGTCCCAGCTCCTGCTGCTTTCCCCTCTCACCACACCATGGATCAATTCATCCAGGTTTCTGCTTTGCCTTGTGTCACACCCAGAATTTCTACCCGAGGGGTTTCTCCATGGAAGGTGTCTGGTTTCAGGTTCTGGGCTGTGTTTTTAAATAACATTTCAGCACTTTGAGAGTGCCGTCATGGCAGAAGTGATGGTATTAGCTCAAGTGTTGGTACCAGGGGATGGAGCCATCCAGTTGGCTGCTCAGCTGGGGAAGGCCCCACCTCTCAGCTGTTTTTCTACTAAAGACTTAATTAAACCACTGCTGTGTCAATATTGTTAGCATGCTTCCAGCCTTTCCCCTCGGATGGAAGCATGCCAGTCTCCATACACGGATTCAGGAGGGAACTGGGGCTCCTGGGAGGGAAACCAGCATTGGGAGGTGCCACAGAATTACTCCATCGAGAGGGCTGTGTGGTGTGGGGCTTCTGGTGGCTCCGTGGATTCTGACACTGTGCATATGACAGTCTCAGGCTCTGGACACAGCTGCATGCCAGATGAGGAATAAGGGGCTCAAGTCCTGCTTCAAAGGCCTCTGTCAGAATTACTTCACTACCTTTTCCTCCTCCACCAGCTTCTCCCTTCCTCTCCTGAAAGGGTGTCCAGTGGACCAACTGGGGATGCCACCCTGTTTCTTTAGAACTACAATTCTTAGCCCTTCTTCTGTTCAAGCAGCTTATTATAACAACTTGAGTTTTATAACATCTGTCATGTCCCATCCTCTACAAGACAACAAGGGAGGTGGTGCCACTATCCTCATTTTAAATGGTTCAGCAAATGGCATGAATGAGAGGTTAAGCACCTTGTTCAAGATCACTAAGCCTCAGACTTGGGATTTGACTTGACTGTACTGCTTTCCAAAATAATAGTAACAATAAAAACAATGGTGGTAATATGTGGCAGGTACCCAATGAAAAGAAGCCATCATCACTACACAAATTAGATAAATGTATAATTGCCTTGCTGGCACCTCTCTCCCTGCTACTGGGCCAGGAATACTATCATTAAACAGGTTGCTTTGCATTTTAATGGGTAAAAGCAGATTCCCAAGGAGGCAGTGTCTCCTTCAGGCACTATTAATTCTTGAGTGATAGAGTGCCAAGTCCCGAGGAAAGGAGACTGGGTAGGAGCTTGAGTTAGCAGAGAAGAGGGGAGAATGAAAGGGCACAGGCTGCCAAGTAAGAATGGTTCAAAGATAGATTTCCTCCCTTTAATTTTGTGTGTGGCCCCCTATGCCAGATAGTGACTGTTCACTCATTAGTCCACAGGCCCCCGTCTCTGCATTTTCCAGGCTCCTTTGCAATTCAAGTCAATTGAAGTGGGGGGTATTGTGTATCTCTCCCTGGCTATGAGGCCATTTATTTCCTCCATCTCTTCTATCCCCTACCTTGGTGATCTTGGAGACCACATGTTCCAATGTTCTTAGTTCTTAGTTCTCTCTGGCTGGACAGGGAATCCCCTGGCTTTCTTAATCTTTTCTTACTTATTTCCTCACCCAAAAGACACACTTGAATTTTACCTGTGAGTTGACAAATATCCCTGATTGGTCCTTATCATTTAAAGGTTTTTTTTTGTTTGTTTGTTTTGTTTTTTTTTTGCTGTGGTCTGAGGGTTCTATCCACAGGAATATCAGGCCCATCATTTGTTTAGCCCAGCATGTTTTCTGCAGAAACATGGGGGAAAGAGGTAGGTGTCATCCTAGCTGACTTCTTTAAAGTCAGTCCTGAACTCACTCAACACTTCGCTGATTGCAGGGTTGGGAAGGCGCCTTTTGGTAAAATTATAGAGTGGTGAACATTAAGGGACCTTTGGGTCCTCATAATCCAGGTTTTTTTTTTGCTTGAGGACACAGACTTAGTGACAGAGCTAGGGCTAAAATATTTAAAGATATTTCCTCTACTGGCTGCATTTCAGCTACTTAAAATGGACATGTTGGCATGTTCCTAATGCTCAGTCTTCACCCCTTTTTTTTTCTCTGAGCTCTCATACAGGCTAAACTCATCCATTCCCACATATGTAAATGCTGTTTTATGCCCGTGGCTTCCAAATTTATATGTGTAAACTCCAGACTCCTATATCTTACTGCTTCTCACTATCTCTCCCTGGATGTCTTGCAGCTACCAGTATATCTAACTTCACATGTCCACAACAAAACTTTGGGTTATCCAACTAGTCTACCTCTCTTTATCCCCATGTCACTACTCTCACCCAGTCCACTATTATTGCTTATGTTGACTATTCCAATAGCTCATATAGACTCTTCTAACACTTCCTGAATTATTTTTTCTTCTTCTTTATCTAAACTCCAACCCATTCTCCACAAAGCAACTGGAACAATCTTCTAATTATGTAAACCAGATCATATCACAATTATCCATCCTCATGGCACACGGACTAAAATCCAAAATCCTCACTGTGGCCAGAGAGTCCTCATGATTCAGCCCCTGCTTACCTCTAACTGAACTTCATCTCACTGTCACCCTTGGTCTATCTGGTTCAGCCACATTGGCCTTCTCTTAGTTTCTCAAATGTGCTAACTTTCCCCTGCCCCTGGGTCCCCAGCTGCATTATTCTTCTGCTTGGGAGCACGCTTCCCTCTGCTCCTCTCACTCTAGGCCTCAGCTTAAACAGAACATCCTCCAATGGGCCTTTTCTGATGAGCTGTTCTTCTCTAAGTCAACCCTTTCCTTGTCCTTTCACAGTAGCCATTTGTAATTCTTTAATTAATATGTCCTTTTGCTCAAACTCGTTTATTGTCACTACTCTGTAGGTACTATAAGAGCAATCTACTGTCGGGCTCACTGTAGTGTATTTGTTAAAAGAAAATCTGAACTCATCATGCATCCCCTCCAGGACAGTAGATTCTCATACCTTCTCAGTCAGAGGTTTTGCTTCCCTGATTAGATCATCATCAACAAAATTCTTCTTCTTCTTCTTCTTTTTTTTTTTTTTGCTTAGAATTCTGCTTCTTTTCATATAAATCCTGGAATCTGAAGGCTTGTTTGGCAGAAGCTATGCTGTTGGCTTACTTGTTTTACTTTGGAAAACATGAAATGCTTTATAAACTGCAAAGGCCAGTAGAAGCATATCTACATGTCTTATAACCACCATCTATTCTTTCTGACCTCCTTCTATGCTCACTGCTTTGGAGAATCCCAATTCAAGCAGATAAGTTAGAATCATCATTTCCAACACTTTGAGCCTTGTGATCTTTAAGGAATGACCCCACTCCCTTTACATGCATAGATGTAATCCATAGATGTAAATCAGAATGGAACAACGTTGCAAGAGAAAGACGGGCTTGAAGAATCCACTGGGAAGAATCCATTTGCTGGCCAGCAAGTAACTTCGGTCACATGGTTTGTCCATAGCCCAGAGGGGGATACCACAGAAGTGGGAGGGTTTATAGAAGATTCTGACCCTGTACTGACCTGGTCATCTGCTTGGATAAATTCCAGCCTGGTGTTGCTTCCTTTATTATGTATTTCAGATTGGTCTTTCTAAAGGTGATGTGAGCCAAGAGAGACCTAAATACATGAGTTGTTCATATGGAAATAATTTTCAAAAACAAATCCCTGAGTTTCTAAAAGCAAGGTTCTCTGGTGCACTCCTGAATATAAGAACATAGCTAGTCATTCCATGAAAAATTTCCTAGGCATGTGGCTATTTGTAAAGCTGAAAGTAAAGAAATAATTGGAGATCACAGGTACATCACCATGAGCTCTTCCAAGGTGAGAGGATTGTCCATCCCAAGTTCACCCTCTACGACTTTCTTGAACTTTCACATTTGCTGGGTACACAGCATACTGGTTTCATCTGTGCCAGATAATAAAATCCCATGAGCCTGGGTCTGTGAAGCTGCTCTGTCAACAAGAAGTTTGCCTACGGCCATGTACCATCTGACGTTTATTACATACTTTTGATGGACACACTTTAAAACGTAGGAAAAAACATTTTGAAAGCCCAAATAAGTGTTTTCTTAACTCAGAAAACAGATGACCTACATCTGGCCCCGTCAGCTGCCTTGTCCAAGAACCCCAACCCATTTTCCATATTTTAATGCAAATGCAGTTCCAAACACAAGTTGCCACTGGCAGAAGAAAGCCAGCAGTTTCCCGCACGGCCCAGCTTCACCCCAGCCTTTGCTAATGTTGGCCCAGGTTCAGCAGCAACAGCGATGCCATGCACCTGGGGCCTGGGCTCCTGCACCTCCCCGAGTTCCCAGGCAGCCCTGGGCTGGAGGCACCAAGAACAAACACCTTATTTCTCAGCCAGCTTCTCCACCCTGCCCCCAGGCCGGGCCTTTCTCTCCCTCTGCTCTGTCACCCAGCTGGGAACCTCTTCCTACCGCATATTCCCACCACAGGGAGCAGTGGTCTGGGACCCAGAAGACTTGGCCCGTGGTTTGCATCTGTCTCCCAGAGCAGGAGGATTTACAGAGCCCGGATTTGAGGTTATTTGGAGCTAATGATCAGTGCGGTGTCTTTAAGCTTGTGGAGCTGACTGTGCCGATTTAGCCAGTTCGTCTGGATCAATGCCATCCAGGGTTTCCTTTTGTTCAACTTAAGAAACTCATGTCAGTGTGCAGGATGGGCCCCCAGCGGGAGAGCTGACACTGTAGAGACAATTTATTAGCAGATGCTTTGTTAAACCTCAGCTGTTCTCTTCAGTGTGACAGGAAGATATTTGTTCAGGTGATGAGCTTGAGTGGGCCTCAGGCCAGACCCCCTTCCCCGGGGACCACCCTTCCAGCGCTGAAAGGCAAGAGTCTCCACACTGGCTTAATCCTGGATCCTCTCAACCCGAAGAATCTGCCCAAATTCTCTCAATTACATTTCAAGGTTTTGGCAGCTAGAATGACGGGGGCCAGGTACAGACCACACGGGCTGGGCTGAGAATCTGCATTGGAAGGTCCCACCACAGGTGGGTCTTCTTGCCTTTCACCGAGTGGTTGGTCACCCTACAGGGGTGGTTTGTTCATGACCCCTGGGTGGTATCAGGCTAGGCCAGCTAGTCTCCGAGGGGCTACCATTCACATGCATTTGCAACTGATTTGTCAACTAGCTCATTGGATTATCTATCCTTGGTAAGACCTCAGGGGTTCAGGGAGTTTTGAGGCTTTGAATTTTCAATTTTAAAGTTCTTGTTATTAAAAAAAAAAAAGACAGGAAGAAGCACCACATAGGTCTTACTAAAACATATTTTAAATGTTCAGTCTACTTGGTATATTTCCAGAATTCCTAGCTAGAAATGACAACCAAGACAGAATCAGAGATGTTGTCAATGTAAAGATTGGGGCAAACACTCACTCTACTCCCAGCATCTGCCTGTCAGACTTGGTCAGTGCTTCCCCTATAGGCAGTGGCTCTGGGTCTAGACCAGTGATGGGGAACCTTTTGAGCTCAGCGTGTCAGCATTTTGAAAAACCCTAACTTAACTCTGGTGCCGTGTCGCATATAGAAATTTTTTGATATTTGCAACCATAGTAAAACAAAGACTTATATTTTTGATATTTATTTTATATATTTAAATGTCATTTAACAAAGAAAAATCAACCAAAAAAATGAGTTCGCGTGTCACCTCTGACACGTGTGTCATAGGTTCGCCATCACTGTTCTAGACTCTTCATGGCCCTTTGGTGTCACCAAAAGTTCAGCATGTTTTTGATGCCAACTAAGAGGTACACTGATGGCCTAGAAGATGGCCTCTTAGCAATAGTTTTAGTGTTAGAGGTTGATGATATCCTTGGTAAGTTTTTAACCAGTGGTGACTGCCATTTCCTCTTTATTTTGTTTTTGAAATTGATATTTGCTATGGGACCCAGGAAGCTAATGGCTGCCCCATCTAAGGTATTCTATCACTGAATCCTGTTACCCACCACTTCAGGTTCTCTCAAGACTCCAGGGAAAGAAAAAAATCTTCTTTTGGGTGCTACCCATCATTGAGTTCACCACGGTAGTGGTCCTGAAATTTCCTTGCAGGGAGTGATTCTAGAAAGGATGAGGGCACACAGCACACATTCCATCTGCCCTCCCACATGTTGCAGGTCACGTGAGTAGTTCTGATCGATGGGCTTGAGGCAAAAGTGGTTTGTGTCAAACTGGAGACCGACTCATGGATACAGAGAACAGAGAGACAGCTGTCAAAATGGAGGAGGTTGGGGGTGGGTGAGAAGGGTGAAGGGATTAAGCAAAGAAAAAAAAAAGAGAGACTCATGGACATAGACAATAGTATGGTGATTGCCAGAGGGAAAAGGAGGTGGGAGAGTAAGAAGGTAAAGGGGGATCAATAGTAATGGAAAGAGACTTGACTTGGGATGGTAAACACACAATACAATATAGAAATGATGTATTATAGAACTGTACACCTGAAGTCTACATACTTTTATTAACCAATGCCACCCCAATAAATTCAATTAAAAAAGTGATTTGTGTCATTTCTGGACTACAGTGTCCTAGAGTTGAAACATGATCCTTTTCAATTGTGTCTTCCCTTCCTATGGGGTCAGAAGAAGTTGTAAATGGTAGAGCCTGGTTCCTGCAGAGTAACCCCCACCTCCCTGCTGTATACCTGCACATACAGCAGAGTGGGAAATAAACTTTTGGTGTGCAAAGCCGTTGAGATTTCAGACTCATTTGTTACCACTGCATAGCTTAACCAATCCTGAATGATACAACATATATTCTAAGTAAATTTTAAACAATTGAATTTTAGAATAATTAGAATACTCTGTGTACACATGTTATTGTATGTGTGAAAAATATATAACTTAAAATTTTGGGCTCATAAAATATTTCATGTGCAACAAACAAAATGAACCATAAATTAGCATCTCTTTTTGTTTTTGTTGTCTTTTTATTTTTATTTTTTCACATATTAGGCACATGATGCTAAGACTGTGTTACCCAATATGAACAGCAGAATTAGGAATCTATAAATTAAATTTTCTCTGCAGTGAATGAAACAAGATACAGTCAATGGACTCAGGAAGTTTAGTAGAGTGGGAAAGGCCAGGAATAGAAATCAGGAGATTTAGAAGCCACGGGATATTTTCGGCCATCCTTTGGTCTGAGGCTGAATTCATTCTCCAAGATCCTGCCTCACTTATTCAGTCGCACATCGGTCTATCCCTTCTGAACTGCGGTGGCAGTGGTTGTCTGTGCTTCACCTCAGTTATATTCTGTCTCCTGTTGCTCATCCATTCATTCACAAAGATTTGCTGTGTGAGGGGAACTCAGAGACCTAAGCTAGCCTGTAAAGACCTCATAGTTTAGCGAGAAGTTCCCTTACAATCTACTCAGAATTTCACAGTTGTTAGGTTTGCTCCCTCCATGTGGGGAGGCTAATTCCCATGTATCTCCCACATGCCCTGGCACCTTGCTGGCAGCGTGGAGGCTGACACGTGAGTCTTCCGGGCACACTCATCAGTCTGTGTGTCTCACTTGATCTTCATTAAAATCCATTCTCACAGTAAAGTGGTTCTCTTTGTTTTAGTTCAGCTCCATTTGCCCATCCTCTATGGTCTGCTTTGGGTTGCTTCAGGTTATGTAATTCTGGCAAAGCTGTCTTGATTTTCCATCCCTACAACCTATTCAAAGGTAGCCAGGTTTTGCATTCAGTAGCAAGCAACTGTGAAGACTTCTGCATTTGATGGGATGGAGGCTGTGAGGTGGGCCAACACCCTGCTCATGAATATGCTCTCTTAAAATGTCACTAGCATGAAATGCAGCGTTTCATGCAAAGAACATGTCAAGCACCTCCCCTTCTCCATCACTGACATTCAACTTGACATGTACTCTTTCTACATACAAGTCAAAGCAAGACTTTTCCAAGTGTCAGCATCACAAGCTCAAGCTAGTTCTTGGCAGGGAGCTGGGTTTCCTGTAGCCCTTGGCAGAGTATTAGTAACCAAAGTGCAGCAGGCTGAGCAGAGCCTCACCAAATGGACTGGGGCCTCCCCAGGTGCGAAAGCGCACCCCAGTCCCAGCCTGCCCAATGCTCTAAAGACATCAGCCCCTGCTCCCGAGGGGTTCAGGGCATGCAGTGAAGTATGACATAGCGGTATTCTTTTTATTTATTAGCCTTTGTAAGGTGAAGAGCCAGCTTCTTCTCTCTGATGCAGAAAACGGCGGCAGGCAACCAACCGGTGTTTGTCAGCAAGCTGTACCAATAAGATGCAGAAGAGAGAGCCCAAGCAGAGCGGGGCAGCTCTCGCGCTCATCGTGCCAAACCCTGTCAAAGAATACTTTGCAAACTCGGTAATCAATGCCACCCAAGCTCACCAGAGGTGCCAATGAAAACCCTTTCCACCTTTGGTTGAATGTGGCCTGAGACTAGCATTTGGTGAGAATATCTTGTTTCCAGGCACGCCAGACAGCCGAACACAAAAGTGACCCGTTTGATATTGATAAATAATGTGACACATGATTCCCCCCATAGAAATTGTGCAAATCCCTAATTATGAGGGCGCCTTCTCAGGGGCACATTAGAATATTGAGCTAAATTGAGTTATCCTCACCTTTGCCAAGGCTTTTATGCAACTGCACAGTAAGCTGCCCTTAGAAGTTTTTGCTTTTGTTTGTAAATCATGGGTTCAACTTGCACTAAGGTTTCCAGGAATTAAATAGGAAAAAAAAAAAAAAAGGTCCAGAAAAAAAAAATTACATAGTGAGACTCCTAAAATAGGGGTTTCCCCGCCTTTTGGTGAACAGGTCACAAGATTGCAATTCTAAACAATCTCACAATTAATTCCTGAGCTATGCAGTCCAATTAGAACAAATGCTTCCTTTCTGGTTTAATTAGAGATGAAGACGCGCCTGTGATCTTATTTGTATAAAATACGTGCTCATTGAACAAGGCTTGGACCAGGTTCAGCTTGTTAGAAGTGCCGTGAAAAGGGAGATTTCTCTCACCGTCTCTGGCCCCTTTAACCCCTTACAGGCCCAGAATGAACTTCTTCGATACAAAGACTATAAAGAGTATTTTGCGGAAACCTGGTGAACTTAAAAGCAGGGATGTGTTTATTGAAACTGTTGAGAAATAAACCGGTCCATCCTCTCACCTTCACACACTCAGCATCTTCCCACCCTGTCCCCGCGCCACTGTAGGTGGGAACTCAAGTCGCCAGTCCGATGAAGGCCACTCTAGTGTAGAAAGAGCAGGCTTCTGTGTGATGTGTTCCTTCAAGCCTCACTCCTCGGAGTGTGAGCTGTGGGCAGCGGCAGCAGCGTGGCCGGGGAGCTCATTGGAACGCAGTATCTTGGGTCCTCACTCCAGACTTAGGAGAATCTGCATTTTATCAAGATCCTCAGGTGATTCAACAAATGATGGAGATTTTATTTTGAAAAATGAGGGGTCGTTGGGAGCCCCTAAGAATGCCACTTCACTTGAAGAGAAGCTGGTCCCTGGTCCCCTCTCTTCAACAGGGGATTGCCAGCTCACGTGTATGTCTTATTTGTGTTCATTACAACCATAAAAACTGTGTCATTTGGCACTTCTAAAAGTATAATAAAAGAATGAACAATGAGGTATAATGATAGGTACTAAAAAGGAAAAACACTATCTGTGAATATTTTGTGCAATTCCAGAGTAATACACTTGAAAAATACTAGAAAATAATGATTTTCTAACAAATACAAAGCAATAAAATTGTCCCAATAATGATCAAAAAATAAATAAAAAACCCACCTAGCACTGTTGATTTTCATAGCCAACATCCATTTTATATGCAAAGAGTAGACAGCCCCTACATTGTTAAACTTTCCTGGTATATAAAATATTACAGAAATTTTTCCAATTCATTTAAAATCTACCATAATCTTTTAATGTCAAAATTTGAGAAAGGTGGAACTGAAACAATAATTATAGAACCACAAACTTGAATAAAGTGACAACTTTTAAATAAAAAATTAGCAAATAAAATCCAGCAATATACGGAAAGAGAGAATATTACAGAATAACCCAGTTGGGTTAATAGTTGAAAGAATGGTTCACCATCAGGAAATCTGGAAACATAATTCTTGAATCAATTAAAGGAGATAAACTAAATAATGATATCAGTGGGCTCTAAAGAAGCATGTGATAAAATCTGGAAGATGTTCTTCATAAAAGCTCTACCTCAGCTTAGACAGAAGTAAACTGAGTAAATATGCCAAAGATTGTGAACAAACACGTGAAGGGTAAAATGATAAAGCCGCTTCCAATAATTCAAGGATAAGAAGGTGTCACTATCACCACTGTTATTCAACAGTGTTTGAAAATTAATTGAGCAGAATAAATGTTAAAATTATAAATCCTCATAATCTTTGTTTTTAGAAAACACGTATTCTTAGAAAACTTGAAAGATTATTTTTAAAAACATTTAGAATTCATAGGAGATTTTGATAAAATGTTTTGATATTCAATTAGTTCTTTTGTCTGGTAATGTGATAAGTAGAAAAGGGAATGGGGAAACTCCCATTTAAAATAAATACAAAACTATGAAATAACCAGGCATAAATTTAATAAGAATGAAGAATACTACAAAACTTTATTGAAGGACGTAAAACAAGGTAGAAACAAATAGAGAAATGAAACACATTCTTAGAGGAAAGATTTAATATCTCAAGTTCCACCCTGATGAAATTGGTGACTACATGAAAGTAATCACCTCTTCTTTTATTATGGAACAAGAGGTGGGAGAGGCTCCCGCCACCACCGCTGCGCTTGGTGAGCCTGGCTTCTGGCGGAGTGGCACTCCCCCGTGTGAGCACACTAACCACCTGGGGGCAGCTCCTGCATTGAGTGTCTGCCCCCTGGTGGTCAGTGTGCATCATAGCGACTGGTTGTTTGGCTGTTTGGTCTCTTTGCATATTAGCCTTTTATTATGTAGGATTAGAAATTGTATTGTGGGGTTATGGATATATTATTGTTATAGCATCTGGAATCATACTTCTTGATTTGAAATATCCGAGTACAAATGTGTAAGAATTTCCCATAAAAATTGGTAAAAGGAAAATATTGAGGGAGTAGCAGAGAGGATTTGTCCAGAGAGATGTGAAAACATACTATAAAGCTTCTGGGATCAAATAGCATGGCATCGAAGTCAAAGCAGGGAAACAGTCTTGTGAGCCCTGAGGCTCACAGGACAGGCAGTTCTGGAGGAAAATGCAAATTACAGGAGAAAGACGTATAGAGAGTTGGAAAATTGGTATTTGTGCATGTCTGTTGGGATCTGACAAACCTAAAATGTGTGTTATTTTAAGCTGTAATGGCAAAAAGTAAACATAATCCTATTCTGGATCATTGGATGGCCACTGGTAACCAGGGACTGCCACAAAACCGTGTCATATTTGCATTTATAACTACGAAGCATTTACAATTGCACTGGTGGTAAATCGCACCGATTTGATACTCCTGTGCTAATGAGAACAGAGGTAGATTGAAAACATTGATGATGTGTTGAAAGCCAAATTCCAGTCTGGCTTAGTGACAGCAAAATTTGACATCAGTTTGAACAGCTTGCAAGCATGAGGCCTTCAGGTGACAAGTCATATTTCGGCACACCCAACACACGGGACCTGCCCTGTAGCGCTGAACACCCTGTTCACTGCTGGCCGACAACTTTGTTGTGGCAGCACACTGGGATAATTTGAATTTTCCCAGTTTTTTAGTTTTATTTGTACTTAATTTGTAAAGCAAATCTAGTTTGCTAGTTGTAGCACTATGAGAATAAGGAGTGTAAACCTACCAATGTTTGCATATTATACCAAAAAATAACTAAAGTTGAAAAATACTTTGGCATAGGCTCAAGAAGAGAAAAACAGACCAGTAGAAAGATCAGAGAGAGAGAGTTTAGAATTGTTGCAGAGAGAGTTTGGAATTGAAGGTATATTTAGTGAACTAAATAGGAGATAATTTTTTTTTTCTGGGATGGTTGAGGGACCCTTCATCAGAAATGTGACTTTTGTCTTGCACCTGAAAGGAAAGTGGGAAGGGAGGGAAGGTTGCCCAGGCCTGGAGCAACCTTCTCCGAGACGGAACGCTAGCCTGGCACAGCCGTCTGGAAGCTGGGACAGCATGCCTGAGGCCCAGAGGCCTGGTGGGGCAGGGCTGGGGCAGTGTAGCTCTGTCTGATGGTGAGGTGAGGTAGGGGAAGAGGAGGAAATGGAAGCATCAGGTTTTCTTCTGATCTTTTCAGCTGGAGAAACAAATTTACAAACAGTTTAGGGATATTTTCCAAGAGGGTTGAGTAAATTCACATCAGAGACAGAACTCTGGTAAAATCTATGTTCCCTATCAAATTCATAAGGGGGGGGGGGCGGGGTGCAGCCCAGAAAAGCCCCCAAAACAAGAGACTGTGAAAAGTGACTCCTTGTATTCAAGATGCAGCAGCTTGTTGGATCTTGAGGGCCCTGTTCTCAGCCAGTTTGCTCACATTCCTAGGAGACGGCTGGCTTTGGCATCCATGTAATCCTCGCCAGAACGGGAAGCCCCCAAGCTAGGTAGAAGACAAAGTATTTTTGTCATTTGACATGATAAAGCGTGTGGCTCTTGAGTAAGAAGTACTGGCACGACCGTGGGCGAGTTCTGTCTTATCCCCTCCACTCCGTCCCCAGTGGGAAAACGTCTCCGCCAGCCAGCACAGCAGAGGGGTCCTCCGGTGGCCTGGGAGGGGCAGAGCCATGCCCTTTCTTTGTGCACCATCTGTGGCCTTGACTTTCCACAGGCATGGATTCTGCCACCTGTTCCGTGGAGGGTGGTGGTGGTGTTTTTTTGGTGTGTTTTTTTGCAGGTCAGTGTGCCTTCTCCCGGTCCCTTTAGAAGTACCCAGATGGGGACTGCTGGTGGTGGTGTACTAAGACCCAAAAGGAGAGAGCCTGCGTGCCAGCAGCGCTTGCAGATGGCTGGCTGAAAACATTTGTTTCACAGGACCGACACTATAAATAGGATGTGGATCAGCAAGAAGGCAGCAGTTTGCATGGGTGGCCCAGTCTTCATGGTGAGGTATTTCCCAGAAGCACGCACCACTGGGGCTGGCTCTGGATCCAATGAAGCTGCAAAGTCGTCACTGCAGCATGGCTCGCAGCTGCCCCCGCTGGAAGTCCTTTTCCCTCACCGTTCGAAACCCATCTGCCATCGTATCCAGAAACTTCCATGAGAGGCTTGGGGCTCTTACCCATTGAAGTTTCCAAAGCATGGAAAAGCCTGTCTCGAGTGTGTGTGTGTGTGTGTGTGTGTGTGTGCGCGTGTGCATGCCTGTGAGGTATGTGTGCAGAAACTCCCAACCAGTGGGCTCTCTGCTCCCATCAGTAATGAAAGCAGGGGATCTTGATGCGAGAGAGGGTCAGGCTGTCTGCGCTATCTTGTCTCCTGCTTGCAGCCCATGTGGGTCAGCCGGAGGCCGAGCGGAGAACGGGAGTGGGGAGGAGGGGAGGAAGACAGTGCTTACTCAGCCCAGCAGCCGATCAACTGGCCAGAGGGAACAAAATAAGTGAGAAAACAGCATTTGTCCGGGACAGAACGCTAGCTCAGCACAGCGGTCTGGAAGCTGGTTATAATAAAACTTCCACATGGTTGGAAGGGAACCATGGGCCTCCTTTGCTGTGCTCCCCAAACATTTGTTTCCCATGCCCGTTTAGAAACAAATGAAGGCGCTGTGTGGGGTTCTCTGCCATCCATGGTCTCAGTCAAACCTCACAATCTTAGGTCCTTTGACAAAGGGGGACATCATGGCTCAGAAAGGTGAATAGAGCAGGATTGCAAACCCAGGTCTTTGGTGACATGCGTGGGCGCTAACAGAAGTTCCCAGTCCTGCTCTTCTCGGGAATAATAGAAATACACCCTTTTTTAAAAAAGATTTTTTAAAATTGATTTTTAGAGTAAGAGGGAGGGAGAGGGAGAGAGAGAAACATCAATGTGAGAGTGAAATATCAATTGGCTACCTCCTGCACACCCCCTATTGGGGATTGAGCCTGCAACCTGGGCATGTGCCCTGACCAGGAATCCAACAGGCCACCTTTTGGTGCATGGGATGATGCCCAACCAACTGAGCCACACTGGCCAGGGCTAATGGAGATATTCTTTTAAAAAATATATATATTTATTGATTTTTTACAGAGAGGAGGGAAGAGGTATAGAGAGTTAGAAACATCGATGAGAGAGAAACATCGATCAGCTGCCTCCTGCACACCCCCTACTGGGGATGTGCCTGCAACCAAGGTACATGCCCTTGACTGGAATCGAACCTGGGACCCTTCAGTCCGCAGGCCGACGCTCTATCCACTGAGCCAAACCGGTCAGGGCTAATGGAGATATTCTTAATGGCAAAGGGGATTCCCCTCATCTTGTGGCCAAAATGCCAAGTACTTATTCTGCCCAGGAACTATAATAGGAGGTAAAACACTCTACCTCTTTTGTTTCTTATGGTCTTATGAGTTAGATATCATCACCCCGGCTCTAGAGCAATGTGAGAGAAGTCTTCCAAAGGCACACAGAAAGCCAAGACTAAACAAACCTGATCCCAAAGCCCATGCTCTGGACCCCTGCACTATACAGCTTCCCTAAGGGAAAGAAGGCCCCACCGACTCCCTGCCCCTGCTCTGCCCAGGAGAGGAGGTGGGTTGCATCCATGTAACAAGGCCCATTGCTCATTACTCCCAGGCCTCCCAGTGATTAAGCCCTTAGAACTTCTCTGGGGCCCTGGGTGACATCATTGCATAATTAAGGTGACTGTGATGCCCAACTGCGTGCACCAAACAAAGGTCCCTTGTTAGAATTTATCATCTAAACTCTCCTTGTGCAAGACTGAGCTCCTACTAGTAATTAAGGAAGACGGTTTAACCTGGCTGAATGAAGCAGGGCTGGGCCAAAGTGGCAGAAGAGGAGACCCACTGTCAGCTCCTAATTTGGCCTGGTAATGAGGGCACCCATGAAAGATAGTAAGGGGTAGGCTTAGCCTGGAAAGAGGAGAGTGCAACACTAATCAGAAGCCTTCCTTTTCTGTAATTTTCTTGCCAAGTAGCTAAATGGATTTTTTTGGTCTCGTTTTATTTCTCAGCTGATCCTTCAATGGAACTGTGACTGAGGGGCCACATGCCTTGAAGTTGATCACTGTCTACTCAGAGCATCACGTTAAGGCACATAGATTCTGTAGCCCACACCACAGAGGTTTAAACCCAGCTTTGCCACTTTCTAGCTCTGGGTGACTTTGGACCAGCTACTTAAACTCCCAGTGCCTCTGTTACTATAGTCATAAAATGGTACTAATGATGCTAAGACCTACTTCATACTGGTGGTGTAAGGATTAAAGCAAGTGCACGTTAGACGCTGCTGACAGTGCCTAGCGCATAAGCACTGTGTGTTGGCTACCGTTACCTTGACCACTTTGCTACCAATATCTTTGTACGCCTGTATGGTGTCTTGCAGAGCAGATGTTCAATAAATGTCCCTTCTCTTTGAGAGACTTTGAATGTTCTCACCACAAAGACAAAATGGTAATTATATGACATAATGGAGGTGTTAGCTAATGCTATGGTGGTAATCATTTTACAATATATAAATGTATCAAAGCAACACATGCTACACCTTAAACATCTACAATGTTATATGTTAATTATCCTATATAATAAAAGCATAGTATGCAAATTGGCCCCTCGATTGGGAATTCATCTGGGAGTTTGACCAGGGGTTGGGCCAGCTGAGGGAAAGGAGGGAGTACCTTGCCGGCAGCCGGCAGGTGCTAGAGACCCTACCAGTGCATGAATTTCATGCACTGGGCCTCTGGTATTCAATAAAGCTGGAAAAAAATAATCTGTTCTCCTCTTCTCTCTCTTTGTCCTTCTCTTCCCCAAAATAGTGACTCCATTTCTACTGTCATACACAGGCTAATGTGATTACAATAGTTAGGAAGGAAGATGGCAGTGGTTATGTTTCTGTGTTCACATCTTCCCAAGGTTGAGGGGTTCCCTTTCACACTCTCTGCATTCGTACCTACCTTTTCTATGATATTTTTTGAATTCTTTTGAATTTTAGCTATTCAGTTGTTAGTTTTTCAGTTTATTGTGACTTCTGGGATCTTTTACAAGCCATTTGTTAATTCACCAAAATTCTAGCAATTTGATAATTCTTTGATTAACTTTTCCAATAGCAGTAACATTTATTTGTTACAATTTTTAAGTATTTATGTAATCACGGGACTTTGTATTGGATGATAAAGTTTTGATAGCTTTTGGAGATATCTGCAAAATTATATTTGTCTGATTTTTAATTCTCTTCAGAGCAGAGATTTAAAGAATTACTAAGAAACATCTTGGGATTTGCGCTTCTTATGGACATTCACTGGTACAGAAAAGTGTATTTTAACATTTTCATGTAAGGTTAACCCATTCACACACACACACACACACACACACACACACACACACACACGGTGAATTTAGGAAATTGGTCATTTGGTAACATCATCCTTAGAAAAATTCACTTCACCTTGCCTCCTTATTCTGTGATGAAAGAATTCTCTACTTGCCTGCCTCTGACTTGAGAGGAGTTTAAGCAGAAACAGAATAAATGACTAATTGTTGGAGAGATGTAGAGGGCTATTCCTAATAAATCAATAGAAGGCAGGCTATTATCTCAGATTAAGTATCCATAGTGAAGTATAAGATCTGTACAGGAAAGTGCAAGTCATGAATGTACAACAGAATATAGCTTACATCCAGACCAGGACATAAAATATAACCAGCCTTCCCAAAAAGCTCTTGTTTACCCTCCCAGGTACCATGCTACCTCCCCAAAGAAGCCACCGTCCTGGCTTCTGTCACCATAGATCAGTTCTGCCTTTATTTGTATGTTTTCAAATTTATATAAATAGAATCATACATATGAACTCTGTAGTGGGATGCTTTTGCTCACCATAATGGTTGTGAGATCTGTTCTTGCTGTATGTAGTTCTTTTGTTCTCCCTGTATAATATTCCCCATAGGAACATCTCACAATTTATCATTCTATTCTTTTGTTGATGACCATTTGGATTATTTTCAATTTGGGGCTATTACAAAGATGGTTGCTATGTACCTTCCAGTACATGTGTGTTTTGGTAAAGATATAATATATATATATATATATATATATATATATATATATATATATATATATGTAAAATATTTTGGAGATTTCTTCAAAGTTTTAATTGACTGGCTTTTTTCATTTGACTTCATACCGATTTGTCAGCTATATCTGGGAGTGGATTTACTGGGTTATAATGTATGCACACGTTCAGCTTTAGTCACCGAACATTTTGCTAGGATGTCCATCTGGGTTATTTGTCCACATGTCACTGGGTATAGGCTGCCCCTGGGCCAGTTAACTCCCCCACACAGAGCAGAACATGTTAATGTGGTCGGAGCAGACCCTCCACAAGGTCCCAGGTGGCTATGGTAAAGATACCAAGCTATTGCCTGTGAGTGCCAATGGGTTATGGGTGGGGCACCAAGGCATCTGTCATCCCCAAGTTATAAAATAAAGGTTAAATAGCCACAACCCCCAAAATATAGGTACCTGCAACTATTGGCGAAGAGACAGAGCAAAAAAAGAGACAGTTTTAGGAAACGTTCCTCATGACATTTCCAGCTGACTTTGATAGTAAGAAGTTGATGTCCTCGTGGACCTCCCACATGTTCCCACTCTTTGCCTGGCTCCCACAGCTGGAACAGCTGGGCTGCATCCCGGGCTGAGCTGTCTGCAAAACCATGGCATGGCCAAGGCGTGCCTTGGGTGAGGCAGACAGGGGGTCCTCCAGCTGTCATGGCTTCATGTGAGCCCTCCCTGCCTCAAGCAGCAGGATTACTCCGAGGGCGTCCCTTTCATATTTCCCCTTCACTCAAAGGGAAGCCACTTCTCCCCTCTGTGGAGCATGTGGGTGACCATTTCCTCTCTTGGAAACATCTGGGAATCCTGGCTCCAGGCTAGGTCAGCCTTTCCTTATTTTGCTGTGAGTTCTCCCACTGCGGAGAGTAGGGCTTCTCAGAACTTCCGTCCACGCTGCCTGGTGACGTGGAGAATGGCACAAGTGCAGGTAAATTTAACCGACGTGAACAGGAGCACTCCAGCCCCGCAGCCCAAAAAACCCAGTCTCGGAAACCCATGTTAGGAGAGTGCATGAGAATGGGGTGGGAATGGGGTGGAAAATCTGACTCGAAACTCTCTGGAGTTTGGCTTGAATGCAAATGTCATCATTTCACTCAACGCACACAAACGTCTCAGCAAAGTTCCTGTTTCAGACATTCTTGAATTTGCCAATTTATATTTTATATTTTTGAACACTCTTCTGGAATAATCTGTCAATTAACATATACCAGATTCCCTTTCTTTTTTTCTGTTAGCAAAACCCTACAAAAATGTTTCCCAAACCCATCAGTTCCCCTGAGTTTTCTGGTAATCACAAGCAGGCCTTCCCACGCGTTGGCCGCCTGCGGTGTTCCCTAACCTCCCGCCGGCACCGCCAGTGTGAGTGCTCCCCGAGGACCAGCTTTCCCTCATGCTCTGGCCTCGAGCCGAGACGGGGAGGGCCAGGTACAACTGTCCAGGTGACAAGGTGGGCTTTTTTGTCTTTTCCAAAAAGAGCAAATTGATTCTGGATTGTTCTTCTCCTCTTTCATTCTTATAAGCAGTAATGTGGTTATAAGAATGAAAGAGGAGAAGAAGAACAAAAAAATACTGCAGAGTGGAAGCTGGGATGAGTGGCAAAAACACTGGCTTGGGAGCTCATCCGAAATGCTAATCAATAGCATTGTGACCTTGGACAAGTCCCTCAATATTGCCAACTTCAGGTTCCCCCTCATCTATAAAATGGGACCACATTCCAGCTCTAAAATTCTTAAGAGCACATAACTTTTCCAAATGCACAACTACGGATATCCTCATACACTTTTGATAAAAACAAACAAATAATACTTTACATGAAAATGGGTACTTGTTAGTGGATTGATAACTCAGTAGTTTATGTAAGGCTGCACAGGGTTGATGATGTCATCTCTCAAATTTAATAACTATATTTTTATAAAATGTTTTATAAACTGTATTAACAATACTTGGAAGCAGAATGGACTGTTCCTTTTGAATCAACATTTAAACATTTTCTCCCCACTCTTTCTGGTGTCAGAATAACAACCTCGATTTATTATGAACCTCAACCTCTTGTGTATCACAAATTCACACACCAACCCTTGGGAGTGTCACGCTTCTGCCTCTTCCGCTGGTGAAGGAATTGGGCTGTGGAGAGGTTAAAGTCCTTGCCCAAGGTCACACAGCTGGGAAGTAGCAGTGCTGGGATCTGAAACCAGAGCCCGTTCCTGCCTGTTCATCATCAGCATCATCCTGGTGATGCTGAGAGAGATGCTCTTGAACACAATGCCTTTAACTCTCAAAAACACTTGGCTTCTCTCCAATGGACTTGCCACTGTGCAATGGACTTTGGGAAACACCATGGCATGCTTGAGAAGCTATCTTTGCCTTCAGGAGAACTCTAGGAGGACAAGCTGTATGAATTATGGGTGAGCTTATTCCCAGCAAGAAGGAAGGCTCTAGTTTGTGGGGGCTCGGGGACACCTGTTAGAGAAAACACCGAGCAGCTCGTCTGAACACCTGTGATGGCACTTTCCCCAAAGAAGTGATTTTCTTGGAGCTCTTTCACTCTAAGGTTTAAGCTTTATGAAATCTTATAAACTGGTACACTGATCTGGCTTCTGTCTTTTGCATTGGGCTTTCCAAGGTTCCAAGAACAGATTTTGCAACGTCACCAGATCAGTAAAGGGTTTCTCACTGAGCTCAAGTTTTCATGGTTTCATCTAAAGCTAGAAACATAATTAAGCAATTCCGAAATGACCATCAGTCACCAAATGCTATTCTCAGCCCCTTCTGTGGCAAGGAAAGAATGATGCAGCTTGCCACGTCTCAAATCCATGCCACGGGGCCAGGCCAAAACCGGGGCCCGATTCAATCCTTTTTCTTGTTTTGTTTATTTGTGATGGGGACTTCTGCTTCTAGGAAGGTCCCATTTAAAAAAATATATATCTCAGAAGACATCAAAAAGTTCTGGCAAAACAACATCTTGAGGATTTAAGTATAAATATGCCAGAGACATATGGTTCTTATTATTCCTGAAATAACACGTGGGTTTAAAAATCAAGGGGAAAAGTGTTTGGTAAAACACATTGAGAACTTGGCTAAATGTTTTTTAAAGACCAGTTCTGAAGCCTGAAGGGGAAAGCACCCAGGGGACAGATCTAGGCAACTCCACCCCTTCCTCCTTCGGGATGGCATTTGTGTTGCCACCAGAGCACTGATTTATCTGTCACCTCAAGAAATGTATCTGGCTACGTCTTGGTGGACAAGTCTGGGCCTTGACCCTATCCCTATTTTTTGCTAGCAATGTTAGTTTTCGGCAAGTCAGTGCCCCTGAAAAATGGGAAAAGAATATATCTCGTAGGATTGTTGTGAGCATTTGGGCTATTACATGTCAACTGTCTGGCACATAGTAGATGCTTAATAAGAGACAGCTTTTAAAATGACTGTTGTTCACTTGAAATGTGGTGATGAACAGATAGAAAAAAGATCAAAATTGTTTCTAGAGTGTGAGAAATCCATGGGATCACATGAGATCCTCTACTTATCTCCCCAAATCAGAGAAATGCTGCTAAACAGAAGGCAACAAGAATAAGCTCAATGGCCAGAATAAAGCCCATCTCCACTGATCTACTCACTAAGGCACGTATTCCTCAAGGTACACTTTTAAATGGCTTTTAAATGTAAGGATATTCATTTTAGCTGATATTTAGATTGCATTTTTTAACAAATACATTTTTAAAATGCTGTTTTTGAGTTAGGATTGACTTACAAAAAACTGCATATATTTAAAGTGTACAAGTCGATAGGGTTTATACAACTGTGAAACCATCCCCAAATCAACATAGTGGACATA
This sequence comes from Myotis nattereri, assembly GCF_964212035.1. Classification (NCBI taxonomy): domain Eukaryota; kingdom Metazoa; phylum Chordata; class Mammalia; order Chiroptera; family Vespertilionidae; genus Myotis; species Myotis nattereri. Next base: position 51,494,312 of record NC_138087.1, read on the forward strand.
CCCATCACTTCTAAAAGTTTTCACCTTCCCCTTTAGGCTTCCCTTCACCTCTCCCCTTCACTCCTCATCCCCCAGCAACCACTGAAGTTCTTTCTGTTACTGTAGGTGTTTGCCTTTTCTATAAATTTAGAAGTTTATATTAATGGAATAATAAAATATTTACTCTTTTTTGTCTAGCTTCTTTCACTCAGCATTATATTTTGAGATTCATTCTGTCATTGTATGCATCAATAGCTTATTCATTTTTATTGCTGAATAGTATTCCATTATATAGATAGACTACAATTTGTTTATTCATTTGCTGTTGATGGTCTTTGAGATTGTTTACAGCTTTTTATTTGTTTTCATTTGTTTACTATTACAAATGAAGCTGCTATGAACATTTGTGTGTAAATCTTTGTGAGTTTTTTTCTCACGGTAAGCACCAAAGACTAGACTGGCTGGGTATATATATATACTTATATATATCTTTAAAAATATATTTTTATTGCTTTCAGAGAGGAAGGGAGAGGGAGAGATAGAAGCATCAATGATGAGAGAGAATCATTGATCGGCTGCCTCCTGCATGCTCCACATTGGGTTTCGAGCCTGCAACCTGGGCATGTGCCCTGATCAGGAATTGAACCGTGGTCTCCTGGTTCATAGATTGACACTCAACTACTGAGCCATGATGGCTGGGCTTGTTAGGTATATTTCTAACTTTTAGACGGCCAAACTATTTTCTAAACTATTTTTGGATTCTCAGCAGCAGCATATGTATTATAGTTCTTTTTTTTAAAATTAAATCTTTATTGTTCAGATTATTACATTTGTTCCTCTTTTATCCCCCCCCATAACTCCCCTCCTCCCAGTTCCCGCCCCATCTTCCGCCCTCACTCCCCACCCACTGTCCTCATCCATAGGTGCACGATTTTTGTCCAGTCTCTTCCCGCATCTCCCACACCCCTTTCCCCCCCAAGAATAGTCAGTCCATTCCCTTTCTATGTCCCTGATTCTATTATGATCACCAGATTATTTGTTCACTTGATTCTTAGATTCACTTGTTGATAGATGCATGTTTGTTGTTCATAATTTGTATCTTTACCTTTTTCTTCCTCTTCCTCTTCTTAAAGGATACCTTTCAGCATTTCATATAATCCTGGTTTGGTGGTGATGAACTCCTTTAGCTTTTCCTTATCTGTGAAGCTCTTTATCTGACCTTCAATTCTGAATGATAGCTTTGCTGGATAAAGTAATCTTGGTTGTAGGTTCTTGGTATTCATCACTTTGAATATTTCTTGCCATTCCCTTCTGGCCTGCAAAGTTTCTGTTGAGAAATCAGCTGACAGTCGTATGGGTATTCTCTTGTAGGTAACTGAGTTTCTTTCTCTTGCTGCTTTTAGGATTTTCTCTTTGTCTTTTGCTCTTGGCATTTTAATGATGATGTGTCTTGGTGTGGTCCTCTTTGGATTCCTTTTGTTTGGGGTTCTCTGCGCTTCCTGGACCTGTAAGTCTATTTCTTTCACCAGGTGGGGGAAGTTTTCTGTCATTATTTCTTCAAATAGGTTTTCAATATCTTGGTCTCTCTCATCTTCTGGCACCCCTATAATTCTGATGTTGGTACGCTTGAAGCTGTCCCAGAGGCTCCTTACACTATCTTCGTATTTTCGGATTCTTTTTTCATTTTGCTTTTCCGGTTGGGTGTTTTTTGCTTCTTCACATTTCAAATTTTTGACTTGATTCTTGCGGTCCTCTGGTCTGCTGTTGGGAGTCTGTATAGTATTCTTTATTTCAGTCAGTGTATGCTTAATTTCTAGTTGGTTCTTTATCATAACATCGAGGGTCTCATTAGATTTCTTGTAGATCTCATTAAGTTTATTGGCAGCTTCTAGACAGTTCTTGAGAGACCTTAAAAGTGTGCTTCTGAACTCTATATCTTCCATTGAGAATTTTGTCCTGTTTCTTTGTCTCCACATTTTTTTTATGCTTTCTTGGTGCACCCCCTAGTGGTCTTTGTGCTCAGTCTTGTTGTAGTTAAGCCTTGATTGTTGTAGTTAATACTGGGGGGATTTGACCTCCAGGCCAACTGGCTATGAGAGTCAGCTGTGTCTGCAGTGGGAAAACTTCTGTCCTCTGGGGAGGTGCTAATCTAGCCTTTGCCTGAGGCTATCTGGCAAATGGCTCTGTGCAGGGCTTGGGCGGGGCGGGTCGCACTGGATCAAACAGGGCGGGCGGAGGGAGCAGTTATGGCTGCTCTCAGTTCCGTCCCTAGGTGCTCTGCCTCACAGAGTCCCAGCAACCGCTACAAACCTCGGAGAGAAAGCTGCCTTCGAGTTCCGACCGAAGCCAGATAGTCCCGCTTCTCCCGTTTGAGTCTGGGTCCCTAGAGACTCGCCCGGATCTGGAGCTCAGAGTCTGAAACTCCCTCCCGATTGAAAACAACAACCGCGCCCTCCGCCACCAGCCCACTCCGCGTGCACTCCGCACCTGAGTATTTCACTTCAGCACTGCGCCTCCTCTGAGTCTGGGTATGATATTCTCTTTCCTCCTAGTTGTAGAATTTCCACTCAGCCAGCCTTCCTGTGGTTCTGGATGATGTTCGTTCCGTCTTTTAGGTGTACCCTTGAATTGGTTGTTCGAGGTAGCAATCTCCGGCGTTAACCTATGCCGCCATCTTGGTTTTCTATCGTATTATAGTTCTGATTGCTACCCACCCTTGCCCACATTTATTTGGTCAGTCTTGTGAATTTTATACATTTTAATAGGTATATTGTGGTATTTCATTGTGAGTTACAACCTGCATTTTCCTAATGAGTAATGAGGTTGGCTTTTTTTGTGTGTATGTTTACTTACAGTTCCTGTCTTCTTTGGTGAAGTATGTGCTCAACACTTGCTCATTTTTTTTTAAAAATATTTTATTGATTTTTTACAGAGAAGAAGGGAGAGGGATAGAGAGTTAGAAACATCGATGAGAGAGATCAATCAGTAGCCTCCTGCACGCCCCCCAGTGGGGATGTGCCCACAACCAAGATACATGCCCCTGACCGGAATCGAACCTGGGACCCTTCAGTCCGCAGGCCGACGCTCTATCCACTGAGCCAAACCGGTTCGGCTGCTCATTTTTTTTAACTTGGGTTCTTTGTTATCTTATTATTGAGTTTTCATATTCTTTTTGTATTCCATGCATATTTCCTTAATCAGATGAATGATTTGAAAATATTTCCATTCAGTCTGTAACTTGTCTTTTTAGTTTCTTAACTAGAGGCCCAGTGCACAAAACACATGCACTGATAGAGTCCCTAGCGGCTGGCCGGGGTACTTCCTTCCTTCCCCTGCCTGCTTGTTGCTGCAGGTGGACGGGGCTTCCCTCCCTTCCCTTGGCTTGCCCCACCCCCTGGTCAAACTCCCAGAAGAACTCCAGGTTGAGCAAACAATTTGCATACTATGCTTTTATTATATAGGATAATGTCTATTAAAGAGCAAAAATGCTTAGTTTTGGTGAAGCTCAATATATCAAATTTTTATAGATTATACTTTTGGTGTTGTATCTAAGTAATCTTTGCCTAAATCCAAAGTCACAAGGGTTTTCTTCCATGTGTCCTTACAGAAGCTTTATAGTTTTAAGTGTTACATCTTATGTCCATAATCTATTATGAGTTAACTTTTGTATATGGTGTAAGATTTGGTTCAGGCTTTTTTGTTTGTTTGTTTGTTTGTTTGTTTATTTGTTTTGCATGTGGCTAATTGTCCCAGCATCACTTGCTTTAAAAAGACTATTCTTCCTCAACTGAATTGCCTTTGTGCCTTTGGAAAAATCAGTTGATCATGTATGTTTAGGTCTATTTCTGAGCTCTCTATTTTGCTCTACTAATATATTTGTTTATTTTGATACCAATACCACATTATCTTGATTATTATAGCTCTATAATAACTCTTCAAGTCAGGCAGTGTGATTATTCCAACTCTGTGTGTGTGTGTTTTTCAAAATTGTTTTGGTTCTTTGACATCATTTGCATCTCCGTATGAATAGAAGACTCACACTGAATAGAATATACCAAAGAGTCGGTCAGAGAGCCTCCAATAACTGGGAACTGCCCACAACGTGCTTTTTGTGCCTGGCTTGGCGAATGTCTGAGTTGACGACATGTTGGTGCTCGTCATATCAGCAATTCTGTGACCGCTTTGTTTGCTGTTTTCTGTGGCGTTTGCCCTTGTCCTTTCAGCTCCAATTAGGAAGGGGAGAGAGGAGGCTGCACGCTGCCAGCTTAGCCCTGTAAATATTTGTTCGGTGTTTATGACAGATGTTTTCCTGTTTTGAAGGAATCTGACCTTCATTAAAAATCGGGAATTTTTTTAATGTGATGCCAAAACATCAGAAACAACAGCCAGAATTGCCGGTGACTTTCATATATTTAAAGACCCAAATTCTTACTGGAACAAACCAGTAATTATCACAACTACTAGTATTTGTTGGGAACGTAGTCAGGAAATAACCAGAGTTCCTCTTTCTTTGCTCTAATCACCTCCCTACTCCACATTCCGCAAGATGGGCCATTTAATAGTCTCACTTCATAAACCAATAATGCAGCTTTCCCTGACATCCAGTGAAGTGTTCTTCTTCCTGATGTTTAGAACACCAATTGAGCCACAGACGAATCACCTGAAATTTAAGCCTTTGCTATTTCTCATCATCGTAGTGTATCATTAAGGTGATATAAATGTGTGACGCATGAAAAATTGCATAAAGGTATCATGAAAAAATATAATACAAATTTTAGGGTTTTCTCATTGGCCATGCTCCCTCCCTTAATGAAAGGGCGAAGCCACTTGGATGCCCCTTAGGTGCATTAGCTTCTTTTAGGCTAAGGCACATGGGCTTAGATTTACCTACTTAGCTGACACGCGGGCTCTTTAGAATTGTTGGGTTTGTATTCACCATAATTTCTCAATGAAAAAACAAACCACAAAAAACAACAACAACCCATGATATTGATGTTCTTCAGGGTTCCCAGAACATAGAACGTGCAAATTGTAGAAACCATGTGCATATGGTCACAATAGAAGTTACTTTTCTCATAGGCTCAGAAGAGAGCCAGGATACTGGGACAAGGACCCTCTCAGATGACACTCATTATGGCTGTTTATCATGAGTCAGGTCCGGAGCTCAGGGTCTCAGTTCGGTACCTGCTGTTATCAGCATTCTGAGAAGGGACCCAGTCATAGTGGTGGACTCATAAGAACCATGTGAATAAGAATGAGTCAGCATATCAGAATGCCGGTTTATTAGTTTACATTTAAAAAAGGATGGCATTCAACTCAAAGGCTTAATGGCCAATCTTTGGTTGGTAATCAAGGGAAGAAAAAGAAATATTAAATGTGAATAAGGAATAATGTAGTGTACCTAATTATCTCTGCAGCATTGGTTTAGAAATAGCTGTAGTTCAGGCTGCCCTTCCTTGGTGCAATGATTGGGCTAGCATTGTTGAGTTTTCCCTGCGGCTCCTTATTTTAATTTCACCAGAAGGCAGCACCTTTTTTGACTGCCAATTTCTTCCTTTAGGACATTAATGTTTCAGTCAGATTACAGTGCGGTTTTGTCTTGCTTGAGAGTCATTCTCTCAAGGGCCTGTGAGCATCCTTGCTATGATCCAGTGTGTGTCCATGCGACATTTTTAATCTCAAGGGATGATATTATATCCTCACTTCCCATCTTGCAAACACTAACATTACCAATTCCAGACAGAGATATTTTATACTCTTTAACTGCACATATCTGCACATTACTTCTAAAAAAATCAACAGTTAACTAATATTCAATCTTGGTACAAATTCTCATAAGTCCTGCAAATGACAGGCATGAGTCCAAAGGAAACACTTAGAGAAATTCTCACACCTCTGCTCAAAGGGACATGTACTATGTTCATTGCAACAAAGTTTGTTACAATAAAAATTGTAAACAACTTATATATCCACCAAAAGGAGAATGCATAAAACAGTTGTTGTATATTCACACAAAGAAAACCAACAATGAAAATAAGTCAGCTCTATGTAGCAATATGGATACATCTAGGAATATTTAGAAAATTAATGCTGAGCAAGAAAAGTAAGTCACAGAAAGGCATATACAGTAGGAGACCATTTCGGCATTTTTAAATCTCTCAGAACAATACAATAATTAGTTTATGAAGATATATACATATGGTTACAAGAAAACTTCGTGAAAAGTATACCCAACAATTTCTCAGAATTGTGGCTTCTTCTGGGAAACTAAGAAAGAGTGTAGGATCAGGGTGGGCTAAAAATGGCAATGCAACTCTACCTACAAAGTTTTATTTCTTAACAAGATCTGAAATGTAAAGAATATTAATAGTTACATAAATCCAGGTGGCGAGACATAGGTTGTTTTTATAGTTGATCCTCTATGTTCTCTCTTTTTAAAATCTTTCCATAATAAAATTTAAAAAAAAGAAAAATAAATTTATATTCCCTAACATGGAAAAAATGATCACAGAAAAATAAGTATTGTCTGGTATATTTATAAAAAAAATTAATATAAAAAATATACTCATATATATGTATACACACGGAATAAGGTCTGAATGAGGAATCACCAAGTTGTTATTCCTACTTACCTCTGGAAAGAGAGTGGAATTGGGTGAGGGGTGTGGTAAAGCACTACTTTTACTTTTTTCCCCTCTAATTTCATCAAATAAATCATGTGTTTATGTATTACTTCATAATTTAAAAATTAAATTAAAATAAAATTCAAATTCCTGTTTCTTTAATAAAAACAAAGTCCCCAGGCCTGAACCTCTTTGGAGAATTCCAGGAATTTAACTCAAACCCAATCTTCACCAGGACATGAAGACATGTATTTCTCACTCCCAAGACCCTCAAGTAAAGGACAAGGTAACACTGTGTCATTGGCTATTCCAGGGGTGGAGGAAGGTTGAAAAGACTATGAGGCCAACTAGGGACAAACCAACCAGAGCACAGAGGAATACTGGAGGAGATACTGGTTTAGAGTCAATTAGCATCACCAAAGCCACCTGAAGGCATTGGGTCCCAATGACTGAGTCCAATGTTCTTGCAGAATTTCAGAAGTTTGCTGAACCCCAAGAGATTGCAGGACTATATTCTTATAACATGGGGTGCCCTCTGACTTTTCTTCTTTCCCTTAGTTGTTAATCCCTAGGGCTTATTATCTCACCCATCCATCTGGTAAGACCCCAACCTTTGTTTCCTGTGCTTCTGGGCCCCACAAAGAGTGGGGCTGACACAGGACATCAAGCTGCAGAGCTGCAGGCCCTATTGTTTCCACTACACTTAGTTGGGGATCAACCCTGCTCTGCATGTCCCCATGTTACTCATGCCATTGTGCTCTGCCACCCTCTGTAGTGGTTATTCCAACTTCTGCTACACCCTTCAAATCTTACCCCTTACAGATGCCCTCAACTCCTCCACAGGGAGAAGAAAAGGCATCAGCCAAGCATCCCTTGGGCTTCCAGAAGCACCTTATATCCCATCTGCACGGTGTCTGCATGCTTCCACCTCTCCTGCCATGGTCAACTCCCCCTCTACTCCTGGTCAAGCCTACCCACCTCCGCAAGCTACCAGCCATCTCTCCTTTCACTTGAGTCGCCAACATTTCCCTCGCTGCTTCCAGCAGCATTTAAACACACTCAACTCTTTTCATCTTTGCCAAGGGAGCCTCCTTTAACCTCATTCACCTCCTTCTGGAAGATCTTCGTCTTCACAGCCAGACTGTCTGTACCACACTAGATTCTCTCCCCAGTTTGTCTTGTTCAGCTTTGTCTTAATGTGTGCACCTCCATCCTACTGCTTGCACTGGTCAGAAACCATCTTACAGCCCAGGACCCCTTCTGTCACCAATTCTTCTCTCCAGGCCTCTTTTCAGCCCCTTTAGTCCCTTCGAAAGGAAACTCCACCCTTGACCATGCTGAGTCATCTTTGAAGTTGCAAAGTGGATCCTGAATTAATTATTGAGATTGATGCATTACCCAGAGACAGTTCAGGCACCAACATGGAAAGCTTGGAGTGGTTTCCGCATTAGCTACCTCAGAAACAAACTCACCTGAAAGAAGATGACTTAATTTTCTACTGAAGACTAATAGCCTTGTAACATAAAAAGAAAGCCCGAATTCTGCCTTTGAACAGGACGTTAACCATCTTCCTTGTGAAATGATATTGACATTATTGTTTTAAGGAACACTGAGTGTCTCCTGACCCCATACCAACTGATTCTCAAATATAAACCCTAATAGAAGGCTTCTCTGAGATGACAATGGAAACTTGCATGGCAATTCTGGTCTAATTAGTTGGTTACAAGTCTAGCTCCTCTGTCGGATTGTGAGTGGGACCATGTCTTCACACCATTGTCTCTTCATGCATTGGCAATCATTCCAAACCTTGGGATCATCATTAAGGTGATGGGGGGAGAGAAGACTTACTACAAGTTACCCAGTAATTAAAGCTTGTGCTTGGACAAATCTGGTTTCAGATCCCACTTCCATTACTAACAAATTGTATAATCTGAACAAGGAACTAATTTCCCCAAGTCTCAGATTTCTCATCTGTAAAATAAGAGAAGAATAACTCCTGCTTTAGAAGTTGGTATAAAGGTGTTTGGTCCATAGTAAATGCCTGAAAAATAATAGCTATTATTAACTATTATGTCTATTATCACTAGTAGGTACACAATTGGGTTAGGGCCAATATAGAACCTTGTGATATTGCCTTTAGTTTCCCTGTCGGGGGCAAATGGCTGTTTCTTCACAGGTTTTAGTTGAGGAATCCCATAATTGCCCCATAGGCTGAGATCCTGTCATACATCAATTGAATCTGTGTTATCTGATCATGTAGTGCAGCTTTAGCATAACCAGTCTCTATGCCTTCCAACTGCAAATTGTTCGGTGGAAGAAAAATAATGTGTCTTGGTTGACAGTTCTTGGGCCATGTAATAAGAGCCCTCAGTCAGCTCCAGTAGGGGCCAGGGAGGGTGGCTGGGGATGTGGGGTTTAAAGGGTCCAGGGATAAACAGAAATATCATCTGGAGAACAAATTTCTGTCCTCCCACTGATTTTCTTGCCTTCCTTTTTCTTTTTTTTTTGTTTTTGGTGTGTGGGAGAGAATTAAAAGAATAAAGGAGAAAAGACAAAAAAAGAAATGTGAGTTCCCCTTGAAGGTTCTCCAGAAGCAAATCCCCTAATTTGGGGTTGGGATGGGATCACATTTCACGCACCATTAAGCCAGTGGTGGTGGTGAGACAACAACGGTTCCCAAGGGTAGAGCGAACGTGAGGTACAGGGTCATGGTCTGCAAAAAGAAATAATGCCCTGGAGTTGAGAGAAATTCTAGGAGATTGTTTCCCAGGGTGTTCAATTTTGCAGATTAAAAAAAATGAAAAATTTTGTGAACTAAAGAAGTCTGGACAGTTTAAATGTTTTTATGAAAATTTAAAACAACTACTATTTATTCTCACCATTGTTTAACAGAAGAAAAAACACTTTAACACCAAAAATGAAGTAAGAATATATTCTTGGATTGAAGGAAAATCCTTTTCAGGAAATAAACATTGTAGTTTCAATCTTATAGGTCTTTTCCTCTTTTGCTCCATCCATTTACCCACCCATCCATCCTTTCTTCCTACTTTTTTCCTCCCTTCCTTCCTTCCTTCCTTCCTTCCTTCCTTCCTTCCTTCCTTCCTTCTATCCATCCATTCATTTTTCCTCCTTCTTATCTAGTTACTTAGGTATTGTATGTCTACTTAAATATTTATCTATACAATACTACACTAATTTTTCTTATTTTGCTGTGGATCTCTCATTATAAATGAGCACCACCTCAGAGCAGGATTTGAGAACCATGTCTTGGAGATTTTAGCTCAAAGATGAATATTCTGAAACATAGGAATTAAGTGGCGAGCGAGTCTCTTGAAGTCACACAGCTAATGACAGGTCAGAGCTAAGGCAGGTCGTCAGAGTCCTAGTCTAGCAGCCAAGTGCTAAATCATCACTGTCATCATCATCAAAGGGCACAGTCAGCATTCAGGTATCTGTTGCAATAAGGTGCTAGTCCACCGGTCACCACCCAGAAACTCAGGGTAGCTGTTTCAGGCATGCTGTCTTGTTACTTCCCAATCCTGCCTTCACTGATCTCCTTCCTCCTCCTGCCCTGGCCTCACCAGGGTTGGCTGTGCTGGTTCAGGGAGCCGCCGCATTTCCAGGGCCCTGTCCCAGACATAAGAGGCAGGCAGTGCTTGCTGCTTCCTTCCCGCCATCCTCAGAGACACCGAGTCCTCTCAGTTCTATCTCATTTCTTATTAGTCCTCCAAGCACCCACAGTCTCGTTCAGTCCTTCATCATTTCATTGTCAGGACTGTTGTAGCAATCCACTCATTGGTCTTTTTAGCTCCAGATACTCCCTGCCACGCCCCACCCAACCTATTCTTCAAGACAAAACATCAAAAACAATAGCAACAAGAAAATAATAGCAGCAGCAGCAACCTGCAGTGACTTCCCGCTGCTTCCACTAAGATCTTTCCCCGCCCTCCTCCCTGAACACCATGTCTAAGCCTCACCCAGGTACTGGCCTTTCCAGGCAATGTGTTTCTGGACTTCGATCATGCCATTCCTTCTGCCTAAAATGCCCTTCCTCTCATTCTCTGCTTTACAAGCTCCCACACTCCATGAAAGCTCACTTCAGCCCTAGCCAGTTTGGCTCAGTGGATAGAGCATCAGCCTGTGGACTGAAGGGTCCCAGGTTCAATTCTGGTCAAGGGCACATGCCCAGGTTGTGGCTCAGTCCTCAGTAGGGGGCATGCAGGAGATAGCCAATCAATGATTCTCTCTCATCATTGACGTTTCTTTCTCTCCCTCTCCCTTCCTCTCTGAAATCAATAAAAATATTTCAAAAAGAAAGCTCATTTCAAATGCCACTTCATTTGTTTCTTCTTCAGAAAAATTAGTTTCTCCCTCTCCTATGTCCTTAGAGCTCTTAGCACATTTTGACCTTTGAATGAATGTTATGGGATATCATGGTGGGTTGTGTATCGTTCCCTACAATGAATTCTGAGCTCATTGAAGGTGGTGTTGGGGCCCTTCTCCATCACTGCATCCTTCCCAGTATCTAGGTCTGAGCCTGGCTCCAAGTGTCCACTTGACTAAAACTGGTTGAATAAACGAATAAAGGTCTAACATCATCTTTTTCACAAAGTACAAAAACATGGGAGCATCTGCACACCAGATTCAAAGTCTGGATGTTTGAGAATTGAGTAGGAACAGATTTAAAATGAGAAGCTTGGCTGGGCATGTGGAGGGATACTTTTTAGGCTGGAGCTTTCCTTCTGGAAGATGAAATACAGGAACTCTCTATTCTGGGAATGAAGCAACTTCTCAAAACATTCACTTAGAATTATTAGAGGTTAAAAGACTCTGAGACAATCCACCTTAATCCTACACCTGTCTGTGTTTGATAAAATGAAAATTAATAACTAACAATGAACAAACTAGATTTTTATATCAAAAGTCGTTCATTTTACTTTTCAAATAAATGTGATGCCATCCAACAGAAGTGACCATACTGGTGGAAAGATCTCGTGGAATGCAGTTTCAGGAGGCAAGGCAGGACTCTACTTCCATAAATTACCAATTAGATCCCATCAGATTACATCATGAGCAACTTTGGTGCTGGGGTCCAACCCCAGCAGGTCCAGGGGTCCCCAAAGGTGTGGATGGAGTCAGTGAAGAAGGAATGACACAGAGGCAGTGTTCAGGTGATCATCATAGCCAGGTTCTCTTGTCAGGGTCTCCAGCCAGGTTCTGTAGCCAGTTCTCCAGCCAAGTTCTGTCTAGGATCTCCAGCCAGGTTCTGTAGCCATGTTCTCTCGCTAGGTTCTCCAGCCAGGTTCGGTTGCCAGGTTCTGTAGCCGGGTTCTTCAGCCAGGTTCTGTCTAGGTTCTCCAACCAAGTTCTGTAGCCAGGTTCTGTCCAGGATCTTTTGCCATGTTCTCTCGCTAGGTTCTGCCTCCAGTTTCTATCCAGGATCTTTTGCCATGTTCTCTCCAGCGAAGTTCTTCTGTCTCTAGGTTCTGTGTAGCTTCTGTGGCTAGGTCCTATGTCCTGTTGTCTTGTTACATCTGTATTTATACCAGTTGATTCCAATCCTATCAATCTCTATTCCAAAGGTTAGGGCATTTCTTATCTCCATTCCAGGGAGTAAAGATTATGTAGCTTAAGCATCATTGTTCATAGTTAAAGTGATTAATTACCCGCCTGGCACTTAGTTAAGGGGTTTTATTCCCTCCCTAACTTCAGGGGAAAATCCCTACCTGGGGAAACAACCTTTCTCAGAGAGGTGACCTTGGTTAAAACACATAGTGCCAAGAAGGTGAGCAAACATATTAAGAACAGTATGCCATATATGCCAGGTCCCTTGAAACAGCAAGGATGGACCGGCTCCCGGCACTTTGGTATATACTGCACTTAAAGATCAAAATCAAACAGGGCAATGGAAAGTGCTGGAAGATCTAGGGTCCCCTCTGAGCTCTGGTAACTGGTACCTAGGTTTGGTCAGGTCACTCAAATTCCTGTAGCTTCACTGTCCTCTGTAAAATGAAAACAATGACAGCTCATCCCTCACAGGATTCTTGTGGAAACATAACAACATATGTAACCTAATTAGCTAGGACCTGCAACATACTGGGTACTCAATAAATGTGATATTAATTGCCATTTGCAACAGGTAAGACAACTTGGGTGTAAGTCACAGGGAAGCATCTGAAGATCATAGTGACCTTGAGTTGAATTAAATAGTAACGTAGGCGGGAAGGAAGTACAACTCACCAGGCCTGGCCTGTACATTTCTCCCTCATAAGCTGGGATTCTGCACTCTTTTCATCATCTGCCAGCCAGAGGGAAAGGATCCAGCACAGGAGTCAGAGGCGATAGGAGATGGGGAAGCCACAATATGTGTACAGCCTGAGTCCCTGAGTCACTGGGTGAAAGGCTGGCTGCTTATCTGTTCTGAGAGCAAGAAACAAACTTCTCCTACGTTAAGCCAAGACTTGGGGCGGTTGGTCACCGCAGTTAGCCTGCCCTGACCACAGTGGTTTTGAAGATATCACTCCTATCAGGCTTTGTACTTATCAGACCTTTAACAAAGTATTTATTTCCTGTTTTGATATTTGTGGTCCAAAAAGACAAGAAGAAACTGGAGGGAGATGAGAGAAAATTAGTAAACATGTTGGGGAAAAAAAAAGATGAAAACCTTGTCCCTACAGAGATTTAATTTAGGAAAAGGGACTGAGGGCAATTTTATTCCACAAATCCCTTCCCATTCTAGGCACCTGTTCTGAGTTTGTGCCGGTGGTTCTCAGCCCCAGCTGCACATTAGAATCACTTGGAAGCTATTTATTTATTTATTTATTTATTTATTTATTTATTTATTTATCTAATTGATTAAGGTAGTACATATGTGTCCTTATTCCCCCATTCTCCCCCTCCCTTACCTCCCCGCTCATTCCCTCACACCCCTAGTGTCTGTGTCCATTGGTTATGTTTATATGCATGCATACAAGTCACCATGATCACTTGGAAGCTTTTAAAACTATATGCTACCCAGGCTCCCCCTCCAATTCAACTGTAATCGCCGATGGTTCTAAAATAGTGTGCACTTTAGAGAGCCATTTATTTGTGCAAATCATAGGCACTTCTTTTTATGACTTAGATCGCCAGAGTCATAAAATCAAGTAAACATTTGCTTAGAGAATCAGAGACACTAGGAAACTCCTTGGCAGAAGTGAATAGTGGAAAGGTTTCAGTCTGGGAGTCAGACCAGTTGCTTCACTGCTTGAAACCAGGTTTGCTTTCTTGCTCACTAGCAGATGACCCTGAGGAAGTTACTTTACTGCTTTTGACCCTATGTTTCCTCAGTTATAAAATTAGGGATGCTGCAGTATCACCCAGGGTTGTGAGGAGAAAAATGAGCTAACGTCTGTACAGCTGGAAACAGAGTAGATGCTCAACAAATGGTAGTTATTATCATTCTTAGTATTTATAAACACAGAATGCCAAATTTACAAGTGTCTCATTAAAACCAAGAAAGAAGATGTCTTGGAGAGATTATGGACAATAAGTAATAGTAAATTGTAATCACCTAGACAATGTTCATTATGATGATTTTAGGGTAGATTGAGTACTGTTGATGTTATCTTAATTGAGTGTGTTATTTTTATTGCTTTACTTTAATGAATATAAACATATTTATAAGTATCACCAGGGACCTTGGTCTACAAACCATGCTCCTGACTTCTTCAATTCCCTTCCAGTTGAGAAGCAAATACTGCACTTTCTTTTCATAAAGGAATAGCTTTTAGATGAGATTAAACCGAATCGGTCAGCCCTTTTTAAGCAGGTCTTCGGAAAATACGGTGCTAGATTCTGACGAGGATCCCAAAGAGGACAGTGACCCTGACCCTGTGCTCCGGGAGCTTGCACACTCTGGGGGCGGGTCCTGTAGTTGATGCGCTGGTTGTTGCTTCATGTCTTCACAGAATGGCAGCCAACAGGGCGAGTCTGTATGCGATCAGAGCCAAAGGAGAAGTGCAGAACGCAGGTGTGGCCAGCGTTAGAGAAAGAGGTGTTCATTTTGGTTTTGATGACTAGAGAGCTTACCCAAAGGAAACAGCCCAGGGTTCACACGTATGCAGCTTGGTTTGGGGGCTTAGGGAGATCCCATGCTGGAAAGAAAGCCTGTGAAGGAATGGTCCATGTGTGTCTGTAGGAGAGCAATAGGATCACTTTGTCAATAGAATAGGGAGGGTTAACATAGAAAATACAATAGGAGATGAGCTGCTCAGGCACTGAGGCCAGCTCACCGAGGATATTAAATTCCAGACGTTTCCTTTGCCACATGCCTCATTTTCATAGTTCTTGCAAGATCCCATCTTGTTTCATTTCTTCCTTTGTGTCCCCATTCCATACTCCCATTCTGCTACCTCTCTTCCACCTTATGCAATCAATCTAAAGTATTTGAGGTGTGTTTTAAAATTGTATATGTTTTTGTAAAACAGGACTTATTTTGTAGAAGGTATTTTTAATTCCTGAACATGTTATTGTGCTATATGTCACATTCTGATTCATATTTTTTTCACTCAGTGGTATCATCTTGAAGGTTAATCTCTATTGCAACATGTATATCATAGTTATTACTTTCAAATGCTGCATAGTATCCCATGCTCTGTACCCACCACATTTCACCATCACTCACCCATTGGTGGACGCCTGGCTTGGCTCTGCTTGCCTGTCACAACCTTCTTACATGACCGGTGTGAGAACGTCTTTGGACTATATACCCCCGGAAATTAATGGCTGGGTCATGGGTGTGTAGCTGCTTAATTTAAGTCGGTAGTGCCAGATTTCCTTTTAGAATGGCTACATCAACCTACCCTCCTTCAGCAGGATGTGATCCACACTAACAGTTGGTGACATCCAGCCTTCTAATAGTTGTCCATCTTATAGTTGTCAAGCAATATAACATTGTTGTTTTATTTAGCTCTTACTGATCAATAGTGAATTAGAATACTTGGAGAATAATATGATTAATAGGCTTTTGAGGTTCCTCTTTTGTAAATTAATTATCCATATTCATTCTCTATCATTTTTTTTTTTAGGTTGCTAGCTTTCTTGAAAAAACACACCCAGAAACAGCCTATTTCTGTCAGGTAAGATAGCTCCTTGTTACTCAAAGAGTAGTCTCTCGTCCAGCAGTATCAACATTATAGGTTAGAAATTATAGGCAGACTCTCAGGCCCCGCCCAGATTTACTAAATTAGAACCTGCATTTTGACAAGCTCCTCATGAGTCATATGTACATTAAAGCTTGAGAAACATTGGTCTATATCTGTGCTGCCCCAAATGGTAGCCACTAGTTTATTTAAATTAAAATTAAAAATAATAATTTAAGAATTTAATTTAAAATGCAATTCTTCAGCCACCTGAGCCACATGTGGCTAATGGCTATTGCATTGGACAGTGCAGCTATAGAAAATTACCATGATTCCGTTGAACAACATTAATAGTTATTAAAAAAATTCCCTGCCAGTATATTACATTGGGAATATTTTCTTTAGTTTGTTTTCCCCCCTCTAATCTGTGGTGAGAAGAAGTCTGAGGAATGGGGGAGAGAATTAAAAAGAGTTGGATTTGGTATTTGTGTGGTGGGCTCATGAGTTGAAGGGAAACAACAGTAGGTGTGAGGGACCAATGAGGAGTATTTTCTACATCCAGAGAGGAGGCCACAAATCAACTAAGGTAAGGGTACTGGGCAATCATATGTTGGCCTGGACTCCTCAAAAATTCCAAATAATTTTCATATCCTTTATATAATTTAATCCCACCACAAAGCTATGGGGAAGGATAGAAATGATTTTCCCTGTTTTTCACAGACCAACCAGGGATGCTGAAGTGGTCATTTGTTTTAGGAATAGAAAGAAAGGAAAGGATGAGCTACTCTGCTTGCCTATGTGGACTTAAATGCATAAAACAGGGATTGTGGGTGGATAGAAGGAAAACCTCTCTTAACAGGAGAGTGAAATTGTTGGGTGGACAACTGAATGAAGCTGTGGAATTCCTATATGGCCAATAGAAGAGCAACAGTAGGATGAATGGGGAAGAATATATATTGAGTACTTACTATAAGCTTGGCCTGTGTTAGGTACTCTACTCACCTGGTTATTCTTAACTCAGCTCTGTGGGGGTCCTAGTCAATCCCCACCCCACCAAGCCTCATGGGCTCTAAAGCTCTGACTGGCTACAAGTACTATGCCTTTCCCACTGAGCTATGAATTCTAGATGTTTTGAAGATCATCTGATGACATGGGTCTGGTCCCGATGATCTCTATAACTCCCATGTCTAAACTTGAATGTGTTCAGCTCAGAAAGGAATTCACTTGGAATGAGATAAAACACAGGGATCTAAGCCTTTGAAAGGGTCATCAGCTGGCGAGCCCTTTTATAGCACTTCTCTCAGAGCTGCCTGGATGGAAAGCAGATTGCACATTTTGTCATCATGTGGCATTGTCATTCTGGGAGCCCGAGGTGCTTCCACCAGAACACTCAGCATGGTCATGCAGCTCTCCCTTAGCCTCAAAACACGGTGACTTTGAAAACAGATGTGTGTGAATTGTACCACCAAATAATTAGGACCACAGGGAACATTTTGAATCTTTATTTTTTAAGTGACTATAGGGCATGATGTCATGTGCAACTTGTCTTAAAGATTGAGTACAAATCCATAGGAAAGCTCCCTTTCTATCAGCGGAGCTTTAGCCACAAGACATAAATTGTGCAGAAGTCAAGAACCATGTGAGAGTGAAATGGACAATTCCTCAAGTCGGAAGGAGCCACTTGCTAACTGAGAGTTCTTTGGGTAAAAATTTGCCAAAAGAAGGAAGAAGATTCGGGGGGCTAATGAGGACCACCAGAATGTAGTTATTCCAAAAAAGCATTCCTTATGCAAGCTTTTAGTTTTGAATCCCCCTTGCTCACAAATGCACAGGCAGCAGGATGGCCATACACCTCAACAAAGTTCAAGTCTTCTAAGAAAGTACATGAGAAATTTGATCAATGGAAACCTTTATCATCTCAATTCTGCCTTCCCACCCTTGTCATCATATACTCATGCTTTGTGATATTTATAATACATTTCATGAGAGGGCTGGAAACACATTTGCAATAAAGTGTAAATGGCTAATAAAATGTCAATACCTTGGCATAGTTCATATTAGGGACAGAGATCAAAGCATAGACTGGACTTTTATTCAATACTGGACTGGAGTTATTATGAGTATTTATTATGTGCAAGCTTTGAGCTAGAGTTTGTGGGGCGGATGCTAAAGTGAATAAATTGAGGTCCCATCTTCTAGGATTTCACAGAGTGGTAAAGGATGTGATGGTAGATAAGCATAAATTACTCTAGCAAGACAGAAGAAGTTAGGTTAAAACAAAATGTTGTGAGTAATTGATTAATGAGAAAAATTAATTCTAATTGGGAGGCTGGAGAGGGTAATCTGAGTATACCTTAAAAGATATGGAGGGTTTAAATATGCAGAATTTCAATATGCATACTGAAGCTATTCCAGGCAAAGAGAACAACTTGCAAGCTGTTTAGTAAAAGAAGGGGCCAAATATGTGTGGAGTAGGAAAGATGAGTAATCCCCATTACCACCGGGTAGAGGATATGAGACAAGGCAGAGAAAGTGGAGGAAAGGTTAGGTAGGTATTATGTAAGTGAGAGTCAGACCTATCAAGCCAAAGCTTTGTTCTCTGTGTTTCAGAGAGTCACAATGAGTATTTGAGTTGGAAGGGGTGGATTCTTTTCCAGGGGAATTTTAAGCCTGAGAGTCAGGGGGCAGTTTTGGAGGGTGAAAATCGGATGCATATGTTAGGATTGAGCCCTAAAAGCACATTGTATTAGATATCTGTTCGGCTAAATAAGTTCTAGGATCTACAAATAGTGGATCAAACATCAAGAGATGATGAAGAGCTATGTCAATTACAGAGCATAGATAAAGGCACTTTGTGAATTTAGGCAGGAGAAAGTGTTTAGTTAAATGGGAGATTGACATGTCTGTGTGGGTCCTGGGAGAAACAGATATTCTTTCTTACTTTCTAGATCCCTCTCATTCCCCAAAGAGTCCAGACGCCTATTTTTAGGGGCCTCTTTCTCTTAAGAGAACAGTTGAAAGACAATGTGGATATGACTGGGGAGGTACGCATGGGGAGAAGCCAAATGTTTGCAGTTGGGATACGCTGATTATGCTAGAATATTAAACAGTTATTTCTCTTTCTTCTGTCCAAGTGGAGCTAGAGGTCAATATTCACCCGAGTCCAGCTGTCAGGTAGCTAAGGAGCAAAAGTAGTCTCCAAATCTGCCTGCACATTGAACCATCCAGTGAGCTTCTGGAACTGCCAGGGGCCAACCCCCATCCCAGACCAGTGACATCGGAAAGCTCCACAGGTGACTTCTAATAAGCAGCCAGTGTGTAGTGGTTGTCCAAGTGTGGTCCTCCACCAACAGCCTGAGCATCACCTGGAACCTTGTTAGAAATGGAAATGACCAGCCCCACCCAAGCCCTCCTGAATCAGAAGCTCTGGGGAGGGGGTAGCAGGCTGTGTTTTCACAAGCTCTCCAGGGGATTCTCCTGGAGGACCCCCTGATACAGTGGAAAGCTTTCTCAGTTTGAATGCAGACCTGAATTCAAACCCCCAACGGTACTTCTTTGGCAAATGACTTAATATCTATAGATGCAGAGACATGGGCCTGAAGGCAGGTGTGTGATGACAGAGGCAGAGATTGGAGTTACAGTACCATGAGCCAAGGAAAGCCCAGGGGTGAAAAAGGTGAGGAAGTTTCCTCCCCTAGAAGCTTTGGAGGAATACGGCCCTGCTCTCACACAAGGAATTCAGACTTCCAGCTCCAGAACTGTGATAAGTTCTGTGGTTTTAAGCCACCCAGTTTTAAGTGCTTTGGTATGGCAGTCCTAGGGAATCAATAAAGGGCAGCTGCTAGCCTCGTTTTGGAAAATACCTTATCTTAGAACTGAATTGGGAATATAAGACATGGGTGGAAAACAAATTGAATTATGTTTTCCTTTTATTTTATTTGTTTTGGCTCCCTGGTTTCAGCAGGTTTGATGGGTACCCAGAGGGGCGGACACTGAATAGTAGGATTTAACTGCCAGAAACAGAATGGATGAGGTGTTTATTTATTTAATTGAATTTATTGGGATGACCTTGGTTAATAAAATTACGTAGCTCATGGATACAATTATGTAAATACATCATCTGTATATTGTATGGCGTGTTTACCACCCCAAGTCAAGTTTCCTTACATCACCATTTATCCACATAACCATTTATCCACACCGTCTTTTGAGTATAAGAAAACACTGTCATGATATAACTTAGGGGTGTCAGAGGCCCCTGTACCCCCACAGTTTTCTCTTTCCATGTCTTTACTGTGAGAGACTAATTTCTTTGGGTTAAACATAGTCCATGTCTCAACCCCCTTTTAAAATGCAAAAGATTTTGGAGAGGGGCAACTCGTGAAAGAATTAATATCTTGTTCTTTGGTTATTGGGGAAGGGAGGTTATTGGGGAAGAGTCCTGAAAAGGGGGTCGGAAACTTAAAGGGGGCACCTGAAAGTGAAGCTACCTTACTCTACCACCTTGTCCTGGGATAGTCTTCAGCTATGTTTTAATAATCTAATTACTGTAGAAACCCAAGAAAGTCCAAATGCATATTTGCCATAGTAAAGAAGAAAAACAGTCATTGTAGGTTGTCAGGAGGCGATTAACCTTGAGTTCTTGGTGTGCTTCTTTCCTTTATGTGTGTGTGAGAAATAATTCTTTCCTCCTCAGTCCCAAAAGAGATCCGAAGCAATATTTTTTCATTGCTAATGAGATTGTGTTTAGAGTTTGGAAATGGAACCCTATGAGCTCTTGAAGGTGGAGGAGTGCAGACATTTGCTATGGGGTTGGCTTAGGATTCTACTTGTTGAGGTTCTTTGAAGGGTCAGGACACATTTGTATGAAGATAAAAGCAATCCAGTTGGCAGAGATGAGAAGATGCTTGTTTCTCAAAGGGATCTCGAGGCTGTTGACGAAAGAGCTGCTCTTTTATCCCTTCCTCAGCGGAGTTTCTGACAGCAGTCCTCAAGTCAAGTGTTTCCCAATATTTATTGAGTCCAGGTTTTACTCATAAAATATTTCTAATCAGGAAATACAACTAGATATCACCCAAATTCAATTTTAGAAATAAATTCCATACAGTTGAGTTCAGATCTTAACTGTTGACTTGCTCCATTGGAGAGAGAGATAGTAAAAAGACTATGAAGTTTTACATATACTAGTATATTAATTGAGATCCTTTGTGCAAAATTTTGCATGTTCAGACCACCAGTCTCTACAAAGTGAAGTTATTCATACAAACAAGTCAGCTCTCAGGATCATGGCACAGATAAAGAAGGGGTGTTGCAAAAAAATCAAGACCTAATACAGCATCCAGGAGGTGAAAAATAAAATCTGAGAAAAAAAAAATTGAACATGAAATTAAAGGAGAACCTGACTATGATCCCATTTCCCCATTTGAGCCCAGAAGATAAAAACGGTAATAAATTCATTCATCTACACCCACTTTAAATATCGGAGCTGATCAGCAGTTTCACTGATGTACAGCCAGACTTTGAAGTCTGTCTTAGCTCTGGAATTCGACCAGCCACTTTCCAGACCATGTAATGTATTGCAGATCTTTCCACATTATGCATTCCAGATGGCCACAGTAATGCTTTGTGCATTTTCTCCTTTCTTATTTGGGTTACTGGGGTAATTTGGGAATAAAGTGTGCATGCTGCAAAGTGAAAATTGACATACACTTACTGCCCTGTGCTGCTCAGTCGATGATGGATATTAAAGAAACTGAAAGAGTTAAACATGTATACAGTGAGTGGAGGAGGGAGGGGGGAAGGATGGAGGGAAGTCTCCTAAGCAGTTATTTTCACTGCTTGCTAAGTGAGGGGCACTGGCTGTGCTGAAGAGCGAGTTACTGCCTCATGACTATTTAGGGGGGTTACTAACCATTCTCCTCCCACCACTCCCTTAGCTCAGTGCCACCACCTTGACCTTGATGTTAGGCGATCATATGATTTATCCACAAACTGGAAGAAGTCTAAGAGTAAAAAGGGGGGGGGGGGGCGCTATTAACAATCACACCTGGGTCGTGGGCTTAAGCCCCATTTAGAAATCAGGACATGTGTTCACCCAACGTGGAAGAGTAACTTCTAGAAGGATGCTGAGCGGTTTAAGCGCTGATTTTATTTAATTCAGCCCTTGCTCCGTGCAAAGGGGCTGCCAAGCGGCTGTTGACCCTTGGGTTGGTGGTGACTGGACTCTCCAGCTCCCCACACAGAGTCAACACGTGCAGTTAATAGGCAACGAGCGTTTGGCCCCAGGCCGGCCGCTTTGCCCCGGCAGCACTCACCTGGCTGGGCCCCGCTTGCCTGCACTGATTTATGGGGCATCCACAGCGGTGCCTGAGCGTGCGTGGGGTTGCTCTATTAGTATTGTTTCCATTCAGACTGTGGACGGGATCTGTGACTCAAGTGATATAATGGCATGGAACCCTTTCTAGCAAAGAAGACAGTGTTTTGAAAAATAAAATTTTTTGTTAATCCTCACCTGAGGATATTTTTCCATTGATTTTTTTTTTTTTTTTTTTAGAGAGACTGAAAGGGAGAGAGAGAGACGGAGAAACACGGATGTGAGAGAGACACATCGGTTGCTTGCCTCCTGCATGGACCGCGACCAAGGCCAGGAGCCTGCAACCAAGGTGCATGCCCTTGACCTGAACAGAACCAGGGACCCTTCAATCCGAGGGCCGGCGCTCTATTCAGTGGGCCAAACCGGCTAGTGCACAAAATAATTTGTAAGGCTGCATTTAAATATCTACTGCGAATGCCACGTGTGTTTTAACTGCTGTTTTTCTATGCGAGTCCCCCTCTGGCATGTGGCTACAGCCATCATTCTCAAACTCGGCTGTCCATTGGAATCATCTGGAACCCTTAATAAAACAGAGGTGCCAGGACTCCCTTCCCCCCATCACCCTCTCCCCCACCCCGCATTCCTGGGGATTCTGATTAAATAGGTCTCAAGAACATCTGGAAGAAGCCACAGGAGGTTAAAATCCTGCCGAAATCAAATCCCCTGCACTCGGATTTCTCTTTTTCTCATCAAATTCTCCATCGTGTCCATGAAAAATAGTTCTGGAAATCCAGCCAGCTTTCCAGCCTCCGCGCAAGGCACGCGCCTCCCTCCAAGTCCTGGGAAAGCGTCGGCTCTCCTCCGGTGAGGAAAGATGAGTTTTACTTTCTGGGGCGGCGGGCGAACTGTCGCAGGCAGCCTGCTGTTCCCCAGCGGTCCTCCCTGTCGGCCTGGCAGCGAGGCCTGCGCGCACAAGGGCAGTTTTCTCCGCGATGAGGCCGGGAGCCAGGCGTGTCTTCCCGCGTGGGAGCGGCCGCCTGCCCTTCGCAGACGCAAGAGGCTCCCAGTTTTGGAGGAGGCCGCGGGGGCTTGGAGCCAAACTCCCAAACATCGCAGGGCAGCGCAACAGGAAAAACATGTGTATTTGCGTGTGTGTTTCCTTGCTCAGGCGAAGACGTGGACAGATAAATCGCACAGAAACGTTTCATTTTTTCCTGGAACACTCGGGGAAAGCAGACCTTGTTTATTTGCACAAAGACCGCCATGTGACTCAGATGCTCACCCAGGCAGGGACAGGCTCTGCCATGTAAAACACAGGCTCTCCTGAATATTTTCGTCTTTCTTTCTGACTGTAACAATATTATATATTTTTTTAAAACACTTGGAAAAGCAGAGAAAGGATGACAAGAAAAGCAAACCACCCAAAGCCATACCTTTCAGAGAAAATACACGTTAATATTTTAGAGTATTGTCTTCCAAGTTGTATATCGTCACAGCACAGGTGTCATCAAATGAAAAATGCCTCTAGTTTACTGTTTGATAATCAGGTTTTCACTGATAACAGTGTTTTGAGAATTGCTCCAGATTGTTCATTATTACTCGAAAACAAGATTTTTAGTGTGTGTGTGTGTGTGTGTTTTGTTTTGTTTTTTGGCTGCACCAGAGATAAATTTTTTAAAAAACTGCCTGCTGTCTGGCATTTAGATTATTTTTTTAATTAATTTTTTTATTTTATTGACTGTATTACAGATGTCTCCCATTTCCCCCCTTTTACCTCCTCTGCCTAGATTGTTTTTTAAATATGTATTCAACATAACTGATGAATGTATCAAAAGTCTTGGTGCATCTTGCCTACGGAAGCTGAGCATTCGGACTCTGTCAACGGCTGTAGTTGGTAGGCTTCGGGGAGGACAAGAGCTTGGAGTGCAAAGTTTGTATTCTGCAGGGGGAAGCCCCCAGGCCCCGCCAAAGTCCCCTGGAAGTGTTGGGCAGTCACTAATCTACGCCAGCCTTTCTGACCATGGTTGCTTTCCTAGATTTGCCATCATGGCAGGAGCTGTGAATTTTAGGATTTGAAGAATGTGGTTTGTGGTGGATGGGATTTTTCTTAATCTCTCAAGAGCTGTCACTATTTTACCTATGTTCCCTTTTGGGGGAATAACACAGACAAAGAGGGTCTCATTCGAGTTAGAACCTGGGCAGAAAAAGAGCATTTCCCCCATTGACTTCTTCCGGTGCATCAATAACTTACAGCACAGGAAACAAGTCTAATGAAGGGAAGTGACACTTCAATGTTTTCTTAAACTTTGTGATCTGGACCTACTATTTATATTTTAAATCTATTCTCTTGTCATTCTCTATCAACAGCCAACCTCCTGCCTCTCTGTCCCAGGCTCCATGCTTCAGCTACACTGGCCTGCTAGGGAGCTCTCTCTCCCGACACCTGCTCCAACCCACCAGGCTGTTCCCTCTGCCAGAACCACCCTCCATCCCCTCCTCCCCTCCTCCCCTCCTCCTGGGTGAACGTCTGCTTTTCCTTCAGGTTTCAGTTTAAACCAAATAAGTGCAGACAATGGAGCCTTCCACTTCCAGGAAGCCCCTCTGGCAATATTAGGTCATGCAGGTACTCTAGAATTTTGTGAACCTGGTGGGTAGAAATTGAAAACAATCTTTTATTAAAAGCTGCAAGCATTGTTAGCTGGCAGGAGGTAGTTACTTAACTACATCTGAGGGCAGACTGTCCTTTAGTCCAGGGAAAACCACCCTGAGCGGTAGGTGTGTATAGAACCAGGATCTGCACATGCAACAAAGATGCTCTAAGGCGCTAACATGGTCTTTTGAGTGAGAAGGAGAATGGTATTTCTATGAAGGAGGCAGGGAAGCATTTTTTATTTGGGCCTTTGGAGAAATATCACAATGAGCAAGACATCTTTGTCCCACCTTGACCTTAGAGCTGGGCCAGGGGCCTTTGTAGTTAGCGAAGCTGTGAAACTGTTTTCATGGGAGAACTGTTTTCATGAGGCTGTGGGCACAACCAGCATTCTCTGGAGACCCAAGCAACAATACTCAGCGTCTCTATATCGCCCCCAAATGGGTGACTTTTGTTTCCATGATATGTTCAGACTGGTTTCTGCAGGTAGGTAGAGAAACAACAGTCCTTTTGGTATTTATTGACTAGTGAGCAATGTTACCAAATTTTCCTCTTTGAGCCAGTGATGTTTTAGCCAATTCTCTTGGGTCAACAATCACGCCACCTGGAATAAATGATAATTTTCCTTTCTTACAGCTATACTTTTAACTTCTATTTTATGCCTTTTCACAATGAAAGAAGCCATGACAGTCAAACCAGATGGAATGATTAAAATGCTGTTGAGTTTTGAGCAGCTGTGGGGATGATGGATTTGAGAGCAAAGGGATGAGAGGCTCGGTCTAGAGGGAGCAGCTAAGATAGCATTACAGCACCTTAGGAGATAATGGACCCAGATTTGAAAATAAAAAATATGTGCACACACATACACACATTCATACATACATACATACACACACACATATGTGTGAATGTATTTTAGATGCCACATTGAGTGTTTTTGGTGATGTGGTAAATCAATATAAATGACTCTTAGGCTCAAAGCCTGAAGCCGGATGGTCTAATTGATTGTTAGCAGGAAATTATTTTTAATAGACAATGAAATCATTCATTTATCTGTAAAGAGGTGATAGGGAGTATTTTAATTAAAACACCCAGTTTGTAAAGATATTTAATACTGTCGATTCGAGAGAAATTTGCTGTTAATTCAACTTTCACTATTCCTTTGTGGTCTGAAATGTAACCGGGCTGTACCCAGACTCTGTTAATTAGCACGTGCATGATGCTTTTCCAGGCCACTTAATGGGCGTGCGATCTCATTTGGGTCTCGCAACAACTCTGTGATACACGTCATAATAGAAAATAGCATCTGTGGAGCACTTTACAACTGCAGAACACATTCCCCCGATACATCCTTTCAAGGTCACGAACACAAGCCTTGTTGGCAACTTACCGCTCAGCCAGATGGCTGCACCCCTTGGAGTTCTCTGGGCACAAGGGGCTGTTTCACAACCCCATGTCTTGGCACCTCTGGGGAAATGCCCTCCCTGCATGGTCCAGCTGAGGGGCCTCTGCACACTCAGGAAGAGCCTCCCTATCTTCCCAGGAGGATGATAGAGCCAGGTTCGGGGGAGCGGGGAGAAGGGAGTGGTGGGAGGGTTCTGGGAACAGGTACAGGCCGAATGGTCCTTAGGAAGGAAGGGCTTGGCTGGGCTGGGAACCACAGCAGGACTGGTGGGATCGCCCCCAATCTGCTTAAGGCAGCACAAGCTCAGGCCTGCAGCTGCCTCCGCTGTCCATGGAAGTGCCAATGGCATCCTAGCTCTACAACACCTACATCACCTTGAGCTCTGAGTCATCCTCCTTCTGTACTTCTGCTCGTCAGCTCATTCCCATCACCAAAGAGAACAATGTTGGACACTCATCCATGACCCTGGCCTCCTACCCTCCAAGGGGTTCCACCAACTTTTTAATTCTAAAACCCACACTTGTTTGGAGAAGAAAGGGGAAGAAAGGCAGTTGTTTGTTTTGTAAAGGGGAATGAAATAACGGAGCAGAGTAGCTCAGGGCTCCAGTTGTCATTAGTTGCATCTCCTATTAGGGTATCACTTCCACCAGGAAGCCTCCCTCAGGCACCTAGCCTGGGCTTGGCGCACCCACCACCCCTGTATTTTGGTACGTGGAGTAAACAGCATTCTCTTGGCGACAAGAGACAGAGTCCCAATTCAAATTAGCTTAAATGAAATGAAATAAAAGGAGGAGGGGTTTATTGAATCAACTCTTAGGACCACAGAAAGGAGTGGAGCTGGCCTGGGGCTGGGCTGGCCCAGGACGAGATGCTGTCAGGAGGCTGTGTTGCTGCCTCATCTTGCTTCTTTCAGGGAGCTGGCAGCATCCTTTAATTCCATAATGGCTTCGGGGGCCTAAGGGTGAGCAGGGAGGAAGGACAGTCATCCCTACCAGCTGGGCTAACAGGTTTCTCCTCTGATCAATCGCCCTGGTCAGAGGGATGACATAGGTTGATCCCTAAGGCTGTGGGGCTGGAGCTCCTCTGGAAGTGCAGTGGTGGGCAGAGACATGGCTTATGGTGAAATCGTCCTTCCAACCATGTCTTCTCGGAGCACCCATTCCCTGTGCTGTAACTGTTATAAGTCAGCTGCTCTCACCTACCCACAGCCCCTCAAGGATCACACCAATACTGGTTCCCATTGTGCATCTTCGTTTTAGTGCAGGCCCTGGGATTTGGTAAGTGTTCACTAAATATATAAAAAATAAAACCACCAATGAATGAACTCATGTGACAGTAAAGCCCAGAATATATCAGGCACAACTACAATGAACGTGGTCTCAGGTGTGTTCTTAGGTGAAGTGGGCTTGCAAACCCATAGGCTCTGAGCTTCTGAGTGTGTTTTTTTGTTTTGTTTGTTTTTTCATTTTCTAAACCATGGTCCACACAAGAAAGTGGGACTAAAGCTGGCGAGGCCGATGTGAGTACCTTCAAAACCCTTCTGCACCCTGAAGGTGGCAACTCATTCAACTGTTAGATATTTGAGTCTCTTGTATATCTCGTCCCTCCTCACACTGCCCCTGCAAAGGCAGATGCACCAAATTGATCTAGAAGTCTCCACCTCCCCAGCTAATATCAAAGAGCTCCCATTATGGTTGGCTTAAGGAAGAGAACATTTTCCCCTCATTACCTTCCTAAATGCTTACGTGGGAACATCACCGTCAGAAAAATAGTTAAGTGCTTTGTTTTTAACCACCCTGTTTGCAAATAAAAAATTAGGTTGACATGAGTTTCTCCTGGAACTTTGTTTACATTGCACTTTGCCCATGAGGAATGTTTTGAATTCGAGCAAATTAAACACTCTCCGAACTCGGTGCTTAAAATAATAAAGAACTCTCCGGAACATTTAAGCGGGGCTGGAGGCTTTCCTGACAACACCTGTGATTCTCCAGCTGTTGCCATGGAATTCGGCCACAGAGCTGCAGTGTGCTGCTCCTAACATTCCTTCCGCAGATACCATTCCATCCAGCATTACACTTGAAAAGTCCCAAAGAGAACTCTTCCTCTCCCTGTGGCTTGCTAGGTAGGGAATGGAGTTGTCTTAGCATCTAAAAGAAAGAGGCATGAGCATTAAAACTTCAATGACATCCCTTAAAATAGAGGGTGACTCTGTCCCCAGGCTGCTAACATTCCCCAGTTCACAGAGGGCACTATGCATTTTGGCGTTCTGTGGAGGAGCTGCCCTTGAAAAGGAAAAAAGAAAAAAAGAATAACCGCCACCTGAAAGTTTAGGACGGTGGCTTTGTTTTGCTGGAGAGCTGTTTACCTCAAAAGTGAGTGATATCCTCAAGGTTCATCGTGTCACAGACGGCAGTATTTTACCTTTTCGTATGGCTGGGTAGTAAAGAACCATATGATTTCACTCATATGTGGGATATAAAACAGAAAGCAACAAACAAACAAAGCCTGACAACCAACCAAAAACTCACAGACACAGACAAGAGTATGGTGGGAGAGTGGGAAAAGTAGAAGAGGACAAGGGGGTCCAATAGATGGTGAGGGAAGGAGACTTGACTTTGGTGGTGAGCACACAATGCAATATGCAGATAATGGATTACAGAACTGTACACTTGAAGC
This sequence comes from Myotis nattereri, assembly GCF_964212035.1. Taxonomy (NCBI): domain Eukaryota; kingdom Metazoa; phylum Chordata; class Mammalia; order Chiroptera; family Vespertilionidae; genus Myotis; species Myotis nattereri. The sequence goes on from NC_138087.1 coordinate 51,523,080, forward strand.
TTATATAATCTTACTAGAGGCTCGGTGCACAAAATTCGTGCATGGGTGGGGGAAGGGTCCCCCTCAGCCCAGCCTGCACCCTCTCCAATCCAGGACCCTTCAGGGGATGTCTGACTGCCAGATGTCCCTGGGATCGGGCCTAAGCCGGCAGTCGGACATCCCTCTCACAATCTGGGACCGCTGGCTCCTAACTGCTCACCTGCCTGCCTGCCTGATCGCCCCTCACTGCCCGCTCCTGCCGGCCTGGTCGTCCCATGCAGCCTGCTGTTCAGTCGTTTGGTCGTCCCTCACTAACCCACCTGCGGGCCTGGTCACCGCACGCAGCTTGGTGTTCAGCCATCCGTCTGGTTGTTTCAGTCGTGATGGTCCCTGGCTTTTTATATATTAGGATTAACCAATGTCACCTCAATAAATTTAATACAATGTTTTAAAAAGTGAATGAGACTATTTCGCATGTCTTGCTGACTCCTGGAAGGCTTTGTAAGGAAATGTGTCGTGGTGGTAATGGAATTACATTGCTTTGTGCTCATTAATTCACCATGTACTGGGACTTTTTTACACTGAATCTTCATGATAAAGGATCATTTTAAACTTAAGTTACTTAAGTAAACTTAAGTTGCTTCTGGCCTCTTTTCTAAACAAACTTTTAAAAGTTAATATTTTCTTTTAAAAAGTGAGGGATAGCATTCACTATCTCAGATTATTTAATAAATTGAAGAATTTATAATAATAGAAGTGCTAAAATCTGCCTCAATTAGCTTATCTATTGAATGAGATTTTGAAAAGTTCCAGAGATTTCTTGCTTTTTAACTGGACAAATTGATTGTAGTTAATTTGGGAGGATACATTTATGAAACTAGTAAAAACAATTTTGGAAAAGAAAATAATAAGGGAACATTTCAGTTATCAGATATCAACAAATATTATAAAGCCATAGTGTTTTGAAAAGCATGGCATGGAATAGACTCCTTGAAAAGTCAGTGTTCAGAAGTCATCTCTGATGGCTGTGGGAATTTAATACATGACAAAGAGGACATTTCAGAGAAGTGAAAGAACAAACTATTCAATTAATGCTATTGTGACAATTGGTTAAACATTTGGAAGCAAAGCCAACCTACTTAACACCATAAGCAAACATAAATTCTAGGTAGATTGCAGATGTGTATATTAAAAAGAAAGTAAAGCAAATGAAAAAATATTAGAGTAAGATAGATAAAATTTTCATAACATTTCTAATGCAAGTTTTATGTGTGTGTGTGTATGTGCATATGTATATGTGTGTGCAAAGATGACACATGTGTGCTTTCTATTTTGGTCTCCTTATTACTCTGAGCATGATCTCGGATCGTCATATAAACTTGTAACTCCCCTATTTGAAAATCTGCAGTGGAGCCACACTATAAGACTTAATGTTATTAGATATAGAACCTCTTTACAGCCTTTATGATCTTTACAACCTCAATTCTTGGATTTTCCACATTCCCTCCCTGCTTTAGCTATGCCAAGTTCCAATTTTTAAAAATTTAACTCATTTTCCAGTTATAGTTGACATACAATATTATATTTCAAGTGTACAACATAGTGATTAAACATTTATATACCTCACAAAGTGATCCCCCCAAAACTCGAGTACCCATCTGACACTACACACAGTTATTTCAGTATTATTAACCAAGTTCTCAGTTTTTGAACAAGCAACCACCTGCCTTTCCTCTGTGTCTTGTACATGCAATTCCCTGTCTGAAATGCTCTTCCATTTGTGACTGTATAATTAGGAAGTCTGCTTTATCATTTAGGATGTTTTGGGCTACATATAACAGAAAGCCTAACTCATACTGATTTAATCAAGAGGGGAATTCATTGACTCTCCCAACTGGAAATCCACTGGTGGGCCGGGCTTCTGGGTTTGCTTCATCCAGGGTCTCTGGGATTTCCTTGGCTATGCCCTGCTCTGTGTGTTGACTTCATCCTAGGCTGGCCTTCCTTTTGGTAGAAAAATAACCAGATCTGGTTCAGGCTTCGTATCTCCACCCTGCCAGTTCCAGGGTAAAGAGAATCCTCCTGTCCCAGCCTTCCCCACAAGAGTCCTGAAAGTCACCTGGATTGTATCAGCGTAGGTTCCATGTCCACCCCTGACCCAATGGCTAGTACTGTGTCCAGAAGAGGAGAACACAAGGTTCAGCATAAGTAAGTTGGTCATGCCCTACTGCCCTACGCCTGAAGTTTCCCCCCAAAACAGAGACCACATGGGTGGGGGGAGGTGGGGTGGGCGCACTATGAGGGTCTGGGCACTGTTAGGAAAGGAAAAGGTGGGGATGGATGCCAGGTAGGCAACTAACAGAGTCTGCTCACAGCGCTCCTTGCCACCTATTCCCACTAATACAGGATCCAACCAGTAAAGCCTTCCTCACCCCGTGGATTTCTGAGCCTCCCTAGAAAAACACTCAGATGGGTTCACAACCTGTCTAACCAGCCCAACAAAGAGACCGCGGGGCGTCTATGCATTTGTTTTACAGTCTTCAAAGAGGTTTCAAAACACAGTTCCTTGTGCCCCAGTGTCTTAAGGAACTCTTATGAAAATGGTTCTTTCAATTTTTTCTTTATGAAAAGATTTGAGGAAAAATTTGAGCTCAGACACCTCACTAGTCAGAAATGACTCTTCTCCAATGTCCAGGTCTTGTCACCCAACCCCAATGGCTGCCCAGTAATGTCTTCCTGGGGACAGGGGCTCTTTAACAAGGGTCTCCATGAACTTGAGTGGAAAAAAGAATCTCAATTTTTAACATCTAGCTGAAACTCAGCAGTTTCTCCAATTATGAATGTACACAACCACCTACAATTGTAAGAATTTTGTCACCATGGAGGTCTCAGATGCCTGCATGCCATCGACAATTGCTGTGGATGGTACTTCTGTGTCTGCTCACCAGCACTTCAAAAATCACAGCAGTTACTAAACTGGATCTTGTTTTTAAAGCATCAATAAAGAAACACACATATTAATATGTAAATGAGCATGTTAGAAATGTTTCACAAATGCATTTTGATATAATTGATTGCCTTAGCAATCCTCTGTATTCTGTTTAATTCATTTCAAAACGTTATTTGGAGAATTTATCCATAGGCTTCACCAAACTGCTGAAAGAATTCATGGCTCAGCAAAGATTAAGACTACTCTCCCAGCCCCCAACCCCTCAGTCCTAAGATGACCTGTTTCTTGGAAGATGTCACAGAACTGGTGTTTTAGTTTACACATTCATTTTCCTCTCCACATAGCAGTATCATAGCGTCTTCCGTGCTATAAATTTAGGATCTGTTGCCTCCCTCCCTGCCCCTATACTTTGCCCTCTAGCAATCCCAAAGGAAAAGAGCTGGCAGGCCCTTCACCGGTGGCTTCCCACATTACAGGGCCCCATCAGAGCTCCTTGCTATGGAGGCCGATTAGTTCGGGAGGCATAGGCCTTCCTGGCCCATCACTCTCTGTGGCCCCAAATGAGCTCTTTGTCCTTCACAACTAACCATTAGTCAAAAATATTGAGAAGCCCCAAATGCTTTGGGTTTCCTTCAAATTGTTTTTCAAAATGCATTTCTTTACTTCTCAGCAATGTGAACATTTCCCCCCTCCCTACAATTTCCCTCTAATAACGAAGAGCCAAGGAGTAAAAAAGTCATCTACATGTCAGCCTCACATCGTTGATGATCTAATTCCTTCTTGCCCCAATATTTTCAGGGTTCCCACCTTTTTACATATTTTCACATATTTTCCCTCTTGCTGACTGTGCTATTACAGACTTTCTGGCCTATTTCAGAAAACTCCTTTGCCCCATTTCATCTCTCAGCCCTTCCATCCCAGTTAAGGAGAATTTCAGCATTCGAATAGGGGGAAAAATCACCGCGTCCACATGTCCAAACGCTCATCACTGTTGCAGGCAGCACTTTTGTGTAACAATTCAAGCTACGTCCTCTGTTTCCACCTCGAATCATTTGTAAAGGCAGGCTCCTCCCCACGACGCTGGGAGAGAATAGGCTGCCTGTGTGGGTGGTCTGGGACTGAGGGAACAAATGACATCATGGATTCACATGGCAAGTTCATGAAGCCGCAGTCCAGCTCTCCTGAGCAGTGGCCCGAGCTGCCTGCATTATCTCTGCTGGAGCACTCAGTGCCCAGAGTCACAGGACGGGGACACTCGGAAATGAGATATATATATATATTTGAGATTCTTCAAGGATATTTTTATTATTTTCTAGAGATATCCAACCCACAATACTAAAGCAAGATGAAGATTTTTACTTCAGTCAGACATTGCAGCAATTAGTAAAAGTGTGAAATCTATAATCATTTGTTGAGCTGCTTTTAAAAAGTGTTCATCATCACATTTAGTAAATGTCACTATGTTAATTGACCATGTTCTTCTCTCACACATGGCAGGAAGAAGTACACATGCTTCCTGTTGATGTCACGAGAAGGCACATGCACTAAACCCCAGGAGCAAAATTTAACTTTAATGCTTATATAGGAAAATCACTGTACTCGTAACTCTGCACAAGGATAACTACTGAACAAGGACGAAACGGCATGCAACAAAGTGGACTACCCCGGGGTCCACGGAACAGAGGAGACCCAAGGAATAGCTGTTGAGGGAACAGCAACATCGCCCAAGAACAACGTTCCCTTGTCTTCTCCCACTGACGTCCCAGAGGAGGCTGGGAATGTGTCCTCTTGGTTTTATTTTTTTTCCAATTATTGGAAGATTTTTTTATTACAGGAAATGATATTTTAAAACTTGACATTAAAAAAATATATATGAAGGTTTACAAGCATTCGCGGGATACTTCTGAAACTCTATCCACTCCGGAGGGGGCGGAGGGAAATCATCGCACCCGAATGGTTTTGCAAACGGGTAACACCAGTCTCTCTGGCTGCCTGAATGACTAATTCTGTTTTTTTTCCTCCCCCTCCCCAAAGCCCTGTTGTGGGCCTTTTCTCAGACTGCCGTTAGGCATTCTGGGCTGGCACAGAGGGGAATGAGACACCGCTTTCTGTGCGGATCCTGCAGGAATTTCAGTCTGGGATGAGGTTTACGGGAACACAAGTGAAATCAGACATATGCAGTTTTCACCAGATTTCGAGGTTCTAGAACACCTGCTCCTCACGAGTGTTCCTGAATGCCACCCAGAGACCCACTGAGCATTCTGCTCTCCGGGCGCTCCCCTAGGCAGCATCTCCACCTTGCTCTGTGAAGTAATCAGCTATGCTGTTTCTTCTCTCTGGATATCTGCCCTTTTATAAGCAGTTACTCTTCCTTCTCTAGCTGTGCACTATCATTTTAATAGCCGATATGTTAGTTATGTTTGGATATTCCCTCTAATAATAGCCATGACTCTTCCCCCAAAGTAAATAATTATTGTTTTAAGCTATAGTTATTTCAGAATATCCCAGCGTTCACACGCTTAGTGGATCCAGTCTAAATGAATTTACATTTTGGATTTGTCTCTGTACAGTTTTGTGAACCTGAGCAAGTTACTTAACCTACGTGCAGCTCAGTTTCCTCATCTGAAAAATGATCATGATAATTAGACCTAACTCAATATGGTTTGGAGAGCAGATGAGTTAATTCATATAAAATGCTTAGAATACCAGTGAGCATATAGTAAATGTTGAGTGAATGTTAGCTATTTTAATTATTATTATTGTAATCATTTCCAACTTGTGATGGACATTTTCTGACATGCTGCCGAAGTCTTTTTTTTCTTCTTTTTTTTTTTTTGGTTAATCCTCACTCGAGGATATTTTTTCCATTGATTTTTAGAGAGAGTGGAAGGGAGTGAGAAACATCGATGTGAGAGAGACACGTTGATTTGCCCGAGCCATTTCTATTGAAATCACCTTTTCTTCCTCACAGCACCTTGTCTTGATAAAGAACACAGAGATTTGAGAACTCGCATGAGTTTTATCCCCAACTGAAACTGGACACTGCCCAGAAATTCAAAATAGGAGGGAGGCTTGGGAATGTCTTAAGGAGATTTATTACTGCTGAAACGGGAGCAGGAAAAGTGTCATCAGCAAAGCGAAGCAGCGAAAGGGACTTTGTTGTCCTAACAAGGCCGTGCAAGGACACGCTTAGGAGAAAAATATGTTCCCTATTGAAATATAACACAACTTTTGCAGGTTACTGGAATTTAATACTTACTGAAGAGCTTTTCCCGACTTATTTAGATAGAAATAATCATCTCCCATCATTCTTCTGCCTACATAAGAAGAATTGACTTCTTAAACTTTCTAAACACACAGACTGTGCTCCTCTGAATAATATTTTTTTACTTCAGGCTGTCCGTGTCCAGGTTTTTCTACACAGGATCGTCTTCTGGGCCCTGAGTTAGAGCATTGGTGATGCCGTGTTTCATCAAGAGCCTCCGCTGTTGTCTTCACGACTTTCAAGTCTTTGATGGCCCATAAGCGAGATTTGGTGCTTGATTTCCTCGTCCGCCCTATACGTGTCAAGGAACTCAGGTTCCTTTCTCAGAGTGTTTGGTTTATGGAAACACTGAGCTCATGGTATAGCTGCGTCATCAGGAATAATTGTCAAGTTTTCAGGAACGACAGCACACATGGGCAGGCAATGGCAGCCGGCCCACCAGTCTCCTGGTTACAGTAGTTGTGAGATGTCATTGGCGCCAGCACACATCCTGATTTCAAAGCTATTGGAAGGCAAAAGAGACGTGCATTTCAAATTGACAAAATATGGCATTGACACCCATCATGAATCGAATGCCTAACTGTGGGTTACACGTGATGTTAAAATTGTAGAGGTGATGCAATTCATTTATAATACCTTAATGGAACACACTATTATACCATTTTATATCATTAATATATCATTAATAATGGTCTTCATTATAACTAAAGCTCACAAAGAAATTTTAGCTGTGGGAGCAAAGTCGTTGCATTCATTGCCATTGGTCTAAACATTACATTCGGCTAAATGGTATAACAAGGTGATGCTGCTTAATAAATCAGCAAAGAAGCTGAGGAAGAATCCATTTTCTACTTTAATGTTTAATCTTGAAAAAGAATTCCTAACACAAAACACTCTGTTAAAGTATTAAGATTGATCTCATTTTCAGAAAAAATATATATTACATTATTAATTACATTCTAATGGAATATTCTATTTATATTTCTTTTTATTGTATGCAATTAAAACAAACAAGAAACTCAGGTATTTACAAGTGAATGATTAAGCTTCTGTATGAGCATCTCATCAAGGTCAATATTCTTTAACTTCAAAATTAACTCAATAATTATATTTTGTTCTGATATCAAGTAACTAAGTCCTTGGGAACATCATGAAAGGAAAATACATAGGACTCAACTTTTTTTCTCAGGAGAACTTGATAATCTCACTATTTATGATTTACAACTCTCTGCAAATTCAAGAGTAAACTGTATAATGAGTTATATAAATGTAAAAAATGATTCAAAATGATTCAATTCATGAAAAGCTGTTGGAGAAAACTTAAGAAAGACAAAATTTCTAAATTGAAGGAGAAATTTCTAACTCAAAGTTCAATTCATAGAGTTTGTTTTTTTCCTGTTTAAAACACATCAGGTTATAATTGCCTCATTAGCATATCCCATGATTTAAAAGGGTGAAATCTTGGTGAGGAGGAGGCCATGAGAGATGTCAGCAGAGAAGGTTCTGTGCACCGTCAGAACTGGAAGGACACAGCTCATTCCAACCTCCCATTTTACAGATGTAGAAACTGAGGTCTGGACTGGTGAGGTGATGACAAGCTAGGTGGTCCCATATTGAATGGGCAGAGAGAAATTTCTGGAAGGGGTGGTGAAGGAACTAATAGGGGGATGGAAAAATATTAAGCTTAGTGAATAGGAAAAAAAGGAGTTAAGTTTGCAAATTAGGGAAAAGGGTACCTCAGTGTGCCTTATTGGGAGGCAAACAAAGGGAGAAAAAGAGACTGTAGAATATTTTGTATTTTTGCAACTAAAAAAGTGAGGTGAGCCAAGAACACATTGGGCATTTAACCAAGTAGGATGAAGTCTTTAGCATTTGTGATCATTATAAGAATGTGGGAGAAAAAGCAACATAAAGTGGAGTTAAAGGCCATTGGATGGAGCAACATTTGGCTTATTGAACATTGAACATTAGGGGAAAGTTGGAGAAGGAATTTGAGAGGCCTTTGTGCCAGGCACAGAATGAGCTCACACAAAGAATTTGACTTATATGTAAAAGGGTGAATTTAAACCTAGGATTGAGGACTGCTCATTATTCAGCCTGTTTGCAGACAGGTGGGGCCACAGGGTCAGTCCTGGCCATTGGACTGTGAGTGTAAGTGCCAAGGTGAGGCCAGCGAGGACCCATGTGACTTCCCAGCTGTCTCTCCCACTTCAGAAGGGATCACAGAGCCAGGAGATGAGTTCGGAGACTTGGAATTGAAGAAGCCTGGGTCTCTGTGTCTCCGTATCAAGGTGAGTTAACCTGGAGAATCAGCAGACCTGAGTGAGAACTAAACTGTCTATGAAATCACTGAGATTCGGGTGTTTTCTTTTGTTACAGCAGCATATGCCTACCTCACTGGCTGACTGCCACATCCATGATGTCAACTTCTGCATTTCCCATTTTTATAAAAGAAAATGAAATAAAAATGAAGCACACCACATTTCCTTAGGCTCCCTTCCTTTCCTCCCTGGCTTTCTCCTTGCATCAGGGTTGTTACTGTTCTGGTGAAGCTGTGGTCCCTGAGTGCTCACTGGGAACCTACCATTGGAAGCAAGACTTTCATGCCTGGGCCAGTGGCCTCTCCTTAGTGGACACTTGGAAACCTCATTCTTTGGAGCATACCAGAGGCTCACCCCACCCTCTAAGGAATGCAAGACTTAGGCAGCGGTTCTCAACCTGTGGGTCCAAAGATCCTTTCACAGGGGTCGCCTAAGAACATCCTGCATATCAGATATTTACATTACGATTCATAACAGTAGCAACATGACAGTTATGAAGTAGCAACGAAAATAATTTTATGGTTGGGTCACCACATGAGGAACTGTATTTAAAGGGTCAGCAGGTTGAGAACCACTGACTTAGAGGGTTCCGGCTGGAGACCCCCTTTTCTACTTATTTTCTTCTACCCACAAGCCCCAGAACATCTGTCAGCCTGAGGCTGGGAGATAATTCACGTCCTGAAAGCTCTGCATTTGGTCCTGTTTTCACTGACATTAGGGGCTGTTGCCCTGTTTCAGGTGTTGTCAGCAAAGGGAAAAACCACAGAAAAGGGAGAAACTGTGGAAGAAAAGCTTCAACCAACCATGTAGTTAATTAAATGGTAATAAATAATAATTTGAGAAATTAGATATTTTGTGGTTGATTTTTAAAATAATATAACTGGTGGCAAAAAAACCCTCCAACATCCAAAACCACAAGTCACATTTTGGTTGTGGTTTTTTTGTTCAAAATACAAAACACTTGGAAAAGATCATTTGAACTGTGTTTTCCCTACAGTGGTTGAAATTCTCCTTTAAATGATCGCTGGACAATTTACATGTCTTTTTATGTTGGAATCAACATTTCTGCTTGAAGATTTACTTTGGTAATATTAGTGTTAACTTCTAAAAACACCTTTCAGTTATTAGAGTAATTTCACCGACATCATCTTATTGTATCCAATTGCTGGTTGGTACAGGTTCCTACTTACGCTCCCAGAAGCTCAGAGGCCTGTCCAAAATCTCTTATCCAGAACCTCCCAGGATCTCCTAAATCAAGGCTCAGCAAATGGCAGCCATGGACCAAATCTTACCCACCCCGTGTTTTTGTATAACACACCAGCTAAGGATGGGTTTAACAATGTTAATAGTTGGAGATGGGGAGTAGAGAAAAGAAGAAAATTATATAAAATGCAAATTTCAGCATCCACAAATGAAGTTTTCTTGGAGATCAACCACGTTTACAAATTACCCATGACTGTTTTCTTCCTATACGGGCAGAGATGAGTAGTTGCGACAGAGACCATATGGCATGCAAAGCCTGAACTATTTACTCCCCGGCCCTTCATAGAAAAAGTTTGCCAACTTCTGTTCTACATCACGGGCTTATTCCATCTTTGCAGAATCCGAGCAGATGCAGGGACAAGGGCAAAAAACACAGGGATCTGGTTTGTAAGCCCAGTAGAAGAGGCTTAGAAATTGGCCTGCAATAAAAGGCTAGTCCTTTAAATCCTGAGGGCCTCTGTCCTTCTGATTGGTGAATTGGAGAGTGGGTTCCCAGCCTCCTCCAAGGGGCCATAGGAGGTGTGTCCTCATAAGACCTTCTCCGCAATGAAAGGCCGTATCCCCCGCTTCTCCTCCTCCACCTTCTCAACCCCAGGAAGAACTGGTTCATCAACTTCATGATGGGCTGTCCTCAGAGTTAGGAGGGAGAAATGTCCCGGCTTAGAGGCTGAGACAAGTAAGGAAGGGAACGATGAAATGCTCTAATGTGTTTGTTTGGTCTTTAATGCAGTTCTCTGATGCAACCTCCTGCTCTTCCTGTACCCATTTCCACTTGGAGCTCTTGTCTGCTGTAGGTGGAACAGTGGGCTTCATTCTAGGGGGACAGGGCAGACGGGATGCAAAAAGCAGGCACAGAAGGCTTCCTCTGTTTTTTAGCTGAGCTTCTGATTTATTTGCACTCCCTACTTTTTCTACTTGCACTCTCAAGATATAATATTATCTCCCCTTTTCTGAGTGTCATTTAATTTAAATGGAAATAGATGGTATCGTCGCCCAGCCAGCGTGGCTCAGTGGTTGAGCATCGACCTATGAACCAAGAGGTCATGGTTCAATTCTCAGTCAGGGCGCATGCCCGGATTGCGGTCTCATCCTCAGTAGGGGGCATGCAGGAGGCAGCCAAAGATTCTTTCTCATCATTGATGATTCCATTTCTCTCTCTCCCTCTCCCTTCCTCTCTAAAATCAATAAAAAATTACATATTTTTAAAAAGAAATAGATGGTCTTGTGGAACTGTCTCCATAACTCTCTAATTCCATAACAGGAGAGGGAACGGAAAGCTGGGTTGTTTAAAATCCTTCCTCAGTCGTAGCTGGTGCCTGATCTCTCCAAGGCCAGCATTCGGGCTTTTCCCAACAAAACTCAGGAGCTCCACAAAGCCAAGTGTGTCTTCCATCATGGGCACAGTTCGCTCTGTGAAACCCATGACATGCCCGCTATAGAGACGCATCCTCCCAGAGCATTCCTCAGAGAACCAACTCCTGGGACCTTATAAGGAATGTTAAAAAAAAGAGTCTGTTTGCAGAATAATGGTTTTAAAAAGCTTAATTAGATTTCTTTACTCCAGGACTTCACAGAGCCTTTAATACACAGCATTTGCAGCCTTTTCTACCTCTATAATTTTAAGGCATTTTATTTAGCCTCTCAGAGTTTTAGTTCCCTCCTTTGAAAAACAGAAGTAATATCTGCCTTTTGAAATATTAAATGTTATTATTTTTCTCTTTTTGTTTTTGACTAGGTTCACGAAATTTCTATCAAATGAAGTAAATTCTAACAACCACAAGAAAATCTGAATAACTGTTACAGAAAAAAACAATTATTTTGGTAATAAATTAAGGTAAGGCACACCTGCTAAGAGCAGAGCACAGCACACATTTTTCTTTTACTGGGTGCTCTTTGTAAAGGAAACAATGCAGCTAGAATCAGGAAACTTATGAGCAACTATTCCAGGCACAAAATTACATATTCACGTACTATCCGTACTATCACTAGGAGAGAATTCCAGTCATTATACCAGCAAGATAGGGGCAGTTTTGGAGCTGCCCCACTTTAAAAGCATTCCTTTGGAAACACATTGTGATGATGACTATTTTCCATGCATCTAGGTGTGGAGTCAGCAAAATTGTTCTTTAAAGGGGTAGAGGGTAAATATTTTAGACTTCACAGGTCATACAGACACTGCTGCAAATATGCAAGTCTGCTGTCCTTGCACAAAAGCAGCCATATGGAAATAAATAGGCATGGCTGTGTGCCAATAAAACTTTATTTACAAAAACAGGTGGCAGGCTGTATTTGGGCCAAGCGTTGTAGTTTGCCAACCCCTGGTCTAGATGCTGACATAAGTAGACAAGCCTCTCAGCATGACATCCTTGCTCCATTTTTAAAAAGATTTTTTGTTGTTGATGTTCATTTGTGTGTTCTGCACAATACTTAACAACATCCAGAAGTAGTATTTTAAAAAACATGATTTTTGGGAAATTTCAGAGCTTTGAGTTTCTGAGTCATTTCTTCCAAAAAGTGGACAGTGAAGCAATAAAGATGGGGTGAACTGAGACTAGACAAAGTGGTCAAATCTCTAGGAGACTGGGCTATTGGCCATGGAAGTTCAAGTCCTCAGACAATTGAAAGGGTTCCAGATCCTGGGGCCTAGGCAGACAACCTGTCCAACTGCTCACAATGGATAGAGCTTAACAGAGTGTGGCATCAGAATTGGTTTCTCAAAAGGATTTGTTTTATCCAGTTAGTCAGGGAATGTCTGTCTGCAAGTAACCAAACCCACCCTGAAGGCCCTCTAAGAGGTAGGATAATATGAAGATCAAGAACATTGCCTCTGGAGCACACTGCCTGGATCCAGGTCATTGCACCTTGCTTGAGTTGAGCAAAGTAGCTAAAATATCTATGCCTCTATTTTCTCAGCTGTAAAATGGGAATATCTAACTTATAGACAAGAATGCAGTGGATTACACTCAAAGTGCTGGCACAGAGTAAACAAGTGGTATATAAGTATCGCTGTTAGAATTAATTTTTTATTGTCATTATCATTTGTTTATATTGTTGTTTCAGGGTTTCTTTAATCACCTATTCACAAGAGCCAAGAGGTCACTTAAAAACTTCTCTCTCATACTTTTCAACTCTTTTTCTTTCTGCTCATCTGAATAGGCTTATTTCATTTTATTATGCACATGGCCCATCATCACTACCTTAACATGGAAGCCCAGCCCTCAACCCACATCCTCTGCTAGGCCAGCACTTCACAGAAGCAGACTGGGTCTCCTCGCCCCGTGTGACAGGCTCACCACTCTGACCTCAGGATCCCTATAAGAGATGGTGTCTTTTGGTCCATAAGGCTACCCATTCCATGCCTCTGGGCAGCCTTTGGTCTCCACAAATGGAATGTGCTCAGCAGGTGGAAAAATGCTGGGCATGTCTGGTGCTGTGTCCTGAGGCTAAGTTCACTCCAGGCACATTGGACACCAGGTCAAGACAGCAGACATTGGCTAGACCCTGAGTCATCAGGGGAGGGGGAACTTTCCATTCCACCCAACCATCCAGGCTTCTCTCGACTCAAGATCTAGGCAAGATTCAGCACAGGTAGCAGGATTTCATAGCAGACTTATGGGTGGACCTGGGGTGGGTGGTAACTGACATCATGAACAAAAATAATTATAAACATGGAAGAATTTGCTTATTTCCATTCACTTGCTCACTTGTTCAACAAATATTTATTCATTGAGTGTCTCCTAAATGCCATGCTAGGGAACATGCATCTTTAAAAATAATAGAACAAATACACATTTTAAAAAAGTGATGAAGAACAGTTTTGCAATTTCAGAAGTGGTATTCTCAACCCAGTCCTCTATATGAATAATCAATTTATTTGGGAGATTCCTGATGGTAACAATAAATCTTATTGTCTCTCTTACTCACATGCTCCACGGTATTTATTAGGCCTTTCAATAAGCCTGGATTCTGGTGGTGCAATCTACCCTCACTCTTTTCTTCAGCTGAGTCTTGTCTATGGTTGGCCCTTTGCTTTTCTACATACATATTAGAATCAGCTTCTCGTGTCCCCAGAAGAATTTGTTCTGGATTGATAGTTTATTTGAGAACTGGTATATTTATGACTTATGAGTCTTCGTATCCATGTCTGTGGTATATCTCATTCATCCTCTTTTCATTGGATATTTGGGTTATTTCCAGGATTTTGCTGTTAAATATATTGAATTTACTTAGGTTTTTTTTTTCTATGTCTTTCAGCATAGTTTCATAACTTTCCTTTTAAGTCATGCACTTCTTTTATTAAATTCTCTCCTTGGTGCCTTACGCTATTTTGTTGCTGTTATATGTGGTAACATCCTATATATTAAAAGGCTAATATGCAAATTGTCCCCTCGGCCAGGAGTTCGACCAGGGGGCGGAGCCATCCCACCAACTGCCTGTGGCCCCTCCCTCTGGCCGGCCCTGCCCCAAGTTGGCCCCAATCGGGGTGGGCCAGCCGGACCCCACCTGTGCACGAATTCGTGCACCGGGCCTCTAGTTTTTAATAATGGAACCTAACTGTTGTTTGGGAACTTCATTGTAAACTGTGTTCTTACTGTGTTACATTGCTCTTTAAAGGCATGGAGGAAGATGGGATCAGACTTCTAGAAAGCTGCTTTTCAAATCCTTAGGTTTACTTCTTATGTTACAGCATCATAAAATTTCGGTGAAATTTTTAGAGGAAAATGAATAATCTCAGAACCATTATTCTCACAAACCTACATTAATGCAGCCATGGCCACCCTCTTGAGCTTGATGGCAGCGAGGATGCGTGTAGACATGAACCTCCCTTGTCTGTGCATCGCTCTGGTCCTGAGACTTTACATGCCTCTTGGAGGAATATTTACTTGATTTGAATTATCTTGAGTTTTTTTCTTAGCACCGAGACACAGGAATGGAAGGCAGGACCTCTCAACTTTATTCCTGCACTTTCCATTGCCCTGTATAGTCAAATGTGGACACGATTGATCACAACATCACCAAGGGAAGAGAAGGCCCTGCTGGGAGGGGTGTGGCCTTGCCTCATTGCCAACCTGGTCTCCTCACTCATGACTTGAGGAGCTGTGGCACAGGTTACCACAGGGGCCTCTTCCAGACGTGAAAATTGGCGGCTCCACACGCCCAGGGCCTGCCTTTCATGAGGCCTTGTAGATGAATTCAGAGCAACTCGGGCTTTCTCCGCAGGCACGGCTCCTCGGTGCAGAGAACAACAACACTTGCAGCCTCTGAGGGGCAATTCCAGTGAGAACACCGGAGTCTGATCCTTTCAAGGTCCTGAGAGCTGTTTTCCTTAGTGAGCACTGAGCCAGCTGACGGCAGTCCCCCCGGCACCTCTCATCCTCTTTCTACCAGAGCTGCAGGCCGCTGGAGCTAGTGGATTAAGACCTTTGCCTTTGACAGTTGGGTTGGGAAAGAGTGAAAACAGATCTAATAATAATTAGTTATGGTTTAATATGCAAGATTGGAACGTTCTCATTTTTCATTCTGGAGCCTGGTGAGAAAGAGTTGGGGGAGGGGGGAGGAGAAGGGGAGGGAGATTGATGGCAGAGAATAACCCCTGAAATGGCCCCGCCCCCCAGTGACCAAGAGAGTCAGCGATCCTCAGGCGCCTGCTCATATCAAGTTCAGAGCCAGGACAGCCTTAAAGGAAATGGGGCGCCCAGCGAAGGTGGGGGATAAAAGGGTTTGCTTTTATTGTTCTCTCGGGCCAGGCACCTTGGCACACGAGTCGCTGCCTACTCACTTTGAAAAGACTGTGGTCTCAGGCCAGCCTCCCCCCCACCTTCAGGCTCCAAAACAGAGGGTTTGGGTTCAGATAACTGGCTCTGGGTAAATAGCAGCTTGTTTTTGTAACACTAGAGATGTATTTACTTTTCACTTAATGAAGGGGAGTGATGTCTTGGATAAGACATGATCTGACACAAACTATAAATATTAAGCCCAAACATTATAGGGTAAACTCTTTCCAGAAATTTCCAATTTGTAACTATGTAAAATCAGTGTTGGTGGTTTCAGTTGCCGTGGGGATATTTCATTAACTTTCTGAAGGGAAAACATTGCGGAATGGAGAAAAAAACCTAAAGACATGTGTGTGTGTGTGTGTGCGCATGTGTGTGTGTGCGTGTGTGCGTGCGTGCAGCACAGCTGGGATTTGACATACTCTGCTAAGATCAGCCTGTTTCTGACTGGTGGGAAATTTAGTACCGCCCAGAAAGTGGCAGAGGGGAAGGAGAAACCTATGAGTTGGTTGAGAAGGAAAGTGGTAAATAATTCGCAAATCTCTCAAGTATTACCCCGTTCTAGAAAAGAATAAAAATTAGGAGAGAGAAAAAAGCCGGGACAGGAGAGGAAAAACAGATGGTGCCTTGCAAAGAATGGTCCTGCAGTTCTTCTTTGTCTCCCAATAGGGCTTGAAACGTGAAGGCAGGATGCAGGCTGAGCAGGGAGCAAGCCCTGCACCGAAGACCAGCAGTGGCAGCCTCAGACCCAGGCGCGTCAGAAGCCCCGGAGGCAGGTGCCAGTGACGCGGGGAGGCCGCGGAGCAGATGCTGCCCCGCCAGGGACGTGCATTGGAGGCCCAGGGACGGGAGCCAGGGCCTGCTCTTATCCATCGCGAGGGACGTGGCACGAATCCAGTGACAGGAATGTTAGCCAGATGGTTCGGGGTAGGGAAATCGAGATAGAACAAGACAGGGCTCGTGGGGCTTACCGCAGAGCACAAAGACAGAGCGCAAACATTTTCATGAATGAGTTTTAAGGATTTTACAAAGTTTTAAGGCTTCTTTCTGCTCAGCAAACTTATCCCGACCTACCCTTAGTATCTCTTCAAGCCTCTGGACCTTCTCCAGTTTCCCCATCGGCCTGCAGGGACAAATGGAACCAGAGACCATATCGGGGGCAGGGAGCCCATGAGCCCAACCAGGCCCTTGCGAAGCTTCTGGGAGCGTCTGTAGATCTGAGCCATTTGCCTGGAAGCAAACTGTCGAGTTCTGGCCCTAACAAACACTCCTCTCCCAAGGTAACATTCAATACTGGTATTGACATAAGGAATGAGAGATTAAATAATGACATTAAAAAAATAAGAACATTTCTTTAAATACCAAAGAGTCCTTAGTGGTAGATTTTTTAAAAAAAAGTTCATTACTGCATGTAATACTTCTGCATGCAGTATTAGATGTACTACGTGAGTAGGTAGGAACAAGAACAACCATTGGGGACGTTTTCATGCTAATGTGATGTCATGGGGGTACACATGGTGGGAGGGGCCGTTGCGGTGGTTCTCACACTGGAGCAGGTGTCAGAATCACCTGGAAGGCTTATTAAAGCCACAGGTGGCGGCTCTCAGCTCTGGTGTCTCTGCTGCGGAAGGTCTGCGGCGGAACTTCTAATAGCTCCCAGGTGATGCGGCTGCTGCCGGGCGGCCTGCGCCTCGACCACCGTCGGCCGTGCATCCAGGATAAAGACACACACGGAGAAGGCGTTTGTGTTTCCTCACAGCGGCGCCTGCCTCCGGCAGGAGACGCAATGAATGAAGCCCGCGCTCGTGGAGCCGAGCAGAGACCATCGCGGGCAGTGAGAACCGAGGTGCTCTGGATTCCTGGGGTGCACTGCCGGCTGGAGGGGCCTTGGGATCGAGGAGGGAGGCATGAGACCGCAGCGTGCTAGAGCTGGACAGGAACTGGGAGAACACCAGGACGGCATGCAGACACCGAGTTCAACCCCCGCGAACCTCAGTCTCCGCCTCTGTAAAACCGGGACCCCTGCAAAGCTTGTGTCGCCATCTCGATTCTTACTTGCCATCAACTGAAGTCCATTTCTGGCTTGATTGAAACAGAAAAGGAAGTTATTATAAAGAAAATGGGTTCTACCGGAAAAATGAACTGTTTTGCCCTCTCCCCCCCCCCCCCCCCCAGTCGATCCTCTGGAAAAGCAAATGAAAGGAAGCTATTGAATAAAATAGACAAACCGAAGAGACACAGAGCCAAAGGCACCTGGGGGCTTTATTCAGATTCTGATTCAGGAAACCCACTGTTCAAAGACAATTGGAGAAACTGTAATATGACTGGCTGGGCATCAGGCGACAGCAAGGAATGACTGTGGATTTGTGAGGTCTGATGATGTTATGGAGGTTACGATTCTTAAAGAAGCCTGAAGAGAGGCTAACACACTAGGTATTCACAGGTGAAATAACACTATGTCTGAGATTTACATTAAAAAAGAACAACAACTCCAGGGAAGGAAGTCCTGGAGAACACAACTCAGACGGTCTCAGCAAAGGAGACTCGACACCACAAAGGGCAGCAGGTTGGATGGAGGCACTACTGTCAGTGTTGCCAAGCCCCGGATGCTGGAGCGCGCGCTGCTGGCACTGCAGGCTGGAAGAATGGTTACCTGGCATTTTCAAACTGGAAAGTGGGAGATGTCTCAGACATTAAGATGCACAAGATAGAAAATTCCCCAAGGTCAGACTCATAATGTTCTAAACCGGCACATAGGAGGTGTTCAACACATGTTAGTGCTCACCTGTATCCCCATTCCTGAGAGGCATCTACGTAAGACTTTCTTCCTCAGCATCTTAGGTAGCTGGGTTTCTAATCCAAATAATTTGCCAATGTCCTTTGAAATGATCAAGTTCATAGAAATGCCAGGAAGTTCACTCACTACTTTAAGATAAGACTTATTCAATTATGGGACACAGTGAAGAGGAGGAGGTGAGTATTTCATCCCCACTTCACAACTAAGGGAACGGGGACCAGCGAGGTTGAGTGATGTGCCTGAGGTCGCATGGCTGGATCACATTCCTGGCCAGGAGAGAGAGGATCCAAGACTGAAGCACTGCAGTCTAGCTTCAGAGGCCCTGGTAAGTAAGTCATGCTGATTGGGGTGTGGAAAAAAGAACCCCAATGCATTACTGAGGGGTGAAAGGGGGTTGTAAACCAATATACCTCTCTGGAAGACATTTATCAATATCTGACACTGAGCATGCCTTTTGATTCCAGCTCCACTTTTTTTTTTTAATTGTTTAAAGTATTACATATGTCTCCCTTTTTCCCATTGACTCCCTCGCTCTGCCACTCCCACCCCCGAGGGCAAGCCCCGACTGCCCCAGTGTCTGTGTCCATTGGTTATGCTAATATGCATGCATACAAGCCCTTTGGTTGATCTCTAACCACCCCCACCCCCGTCCCCTGCCTTCTCTCTGAGGTTGGACGGTTTGTTCAGTGCTACCTTGTCTCTGGATCTATTTTTGTTCATCAGTTTATGTTGATCATTATAGCCCACATTTGAGTGAGATCATGTGATATTTATGTTTCTCCAACTGGCTTATTTTGCTTAGCCTAATGCTCTCCAGTTCCATCCATGCTGTTGCAAATGATAAAAGTTCCTTCTTTTTTATAGCAGCATAGTATTCCATTGTGTAGATGTACCACAGTTTTTTAATCCACTCATCTGCTGATGGGCACTTAGGCTGTTTCCAAATCTTAGCTATTGTAAATTGTGCTGCTATGAACATAGGGGTGCATATATCCTTTCTGATTGGTGTTTCTGGTTTCTTGATATATATTCCTAGAAATGGGATTACTGGGTCCAATGGGAGTTCCATTTTTAACTTTTTGAACAATTTGTGTGTTTTTTTAATCCTCACTCAAGGATATTTTCCATTGATTTTTAGAGAGAGTGAAAGAGAGGGAAAGACAGAAACATCAATGTGAGAGAAACACATCAATCAGTTGCCTCCTGCATGAGCCCCAACCAGGGCCAAGGCCAGGGAGGAGCCTGTAACAAGGTATGTGCCCTTGACCAGAATCAAACCAGGAACCCTTTGGTCTGCAGGCCAATTCTCTATCCACTGAGCCAAACCAGTGAGGGCCCAGCTCCACTTTTTTTTTTTTTAATATATTTTATTGATTTTTTACAGAGAGGAAATGAAAGGGATAGAGAGTCAGAAACATCAATGAGAGAGAAACATCGATTAGCCGCCTCCTGCACACTCCCCACTGGGGATGTGCCCGCAACCAAGGTACATGCCCTTGACCGGAATCAAACCTGGGACCCTTCAGTCCGCAGGCCGACGCTCTATCCACTGAGCCAAACTGGTTAGGGCCCAGCTCCACTTTTGAAAATTGGTACCTACCAGATTATCAGGAATGTTGCTCAAAGGTATGTAAATAAGGTTGTTCATTATAGTATTGTTTAAAATATTGAAAATTTGGAAACAACTCAAATGTTTGATAATCATAATCCAATAAATTAATTAATGGCACAACTAGTAAAATATCATAGAAAAATGCTAATGGCATGAGAATCTTTTCATCATATGCTATTAAGAGGGGATAGAAGTTAACAGAATAATAGATACAGCATGATCAACCCTAATTTTTAAAATTATGTGGCAGCTGCACTCTGCCCTTATTAGGTAATTACTAAGTAATCATCCCAGTATTGCTCAAAGCTCTTGGTTGCAAGTAACAGAACCTCAATAAAGATTGCTTTTGCTATTAACTTTTCTGAGGGATCCTAAGAAGGCCTCTCGATGCTGGTCTACTGTGCAGAACATGAGCAGGATGGAGAATGTTCTCATTCCTTTCCTTCAGGACAGATGAATGAGACTGATCTGCCCCTTGCCATTTCTCACAACTCTGCCCAGTCCATTGGCAAGTGCTGCACAACGGCCCCAGAACTGTGTGCAGCAAATACAAAGAAAAGAAAGGAAACTCATGAGTTGGTCCTCAAGGACTTTATTGTTCCTTTGGAAACACACATCTGTAGCCACCAGGTGTGCTGGGTTTTGCGGGGGACAAGTAGGAAGCATGAGACCCAGTCTCTGAAGTGGAGACCTAAATACATACAGCACCTGAATAATCATGCGAGGGGTCTGTGTCCACATACCGTGATGGAGGGCTACGGCCTGGCCATGCTGCAGAAACAGGACAGGTGGAGAAGGTGGTTGAAAAGACTTTCTAGAGGAAGAGAGACAGCCTGGTTGAAAAACACAAGTCCTTTGTAGAGTGAGGTTTCAGGAGAGGAATGCAGTTCAAGCAGACGACTGGGGATGCTCAACACAGGACAGTCTGACGCAATCAGCTCTCTTCGAACAACCACAGTGAGATTCAAGCATGATGTTTGATGTGTTTAACAGTCACTGTGGACAACAGAAATCCACTATGCCACTATTGTAACTTGCATGAGGAGTGATGAGACCAATATTTTTAATATGATAAGACTACCTAGAAATCAATTTAAAAAATATAAAAGGATTGAGATTTTACAGAAATAGCCCACAGGACTGGATAACAGATATAAGTAAAACCAGGTCAGCTACTGAAGGTGACTCCCTAGATTCAACTGGTAAACCCAAACATTTATCCAACTGATGGATAAATCTTCTGTCTTTTATTATTCTCTCCTAAAGATACAAATACTAAAAAAAATGCAAATGGCCCAACAATATCGTTGGGAGTTAGCAACATGAGTCTTTATTGCCAAAAGTCACAAGTTTGTATTTCTCAGTCTACCTGAGATAACTAAAAACACCACCACCAACAACAACAAAAACCAAAAATCAAACACTGGAAGAAGAAATTTCTTTATTACACAATAATAAGCTTGTTTAGGTGTTTCTCAAACTTTTATTCCTAGTTAATGAGTTCATTAGTAAAGAACCTGGCATTTTTTGTGAAGATTAATAGTTAATTCCAGGCAATGTGTCAATTTTGATCATTTTAGGCAATTGTGGCTGCTGTCACTTTTCAGATAAGAACACTAATTACATTTTTTTCTGCTTTATTTTAACCAATTAAATCAAGTGAATGGGAAAACAAAAACAATTTATTTTCACTATAGGAAGCACATCTGCTTGTTCCCCGCGAGGCTGCCATTCATTGTGCGTTGTTATCAGGAGCAAGTGAAGTCCTGACCTGGCTCTGGCTGTATCTCAGGCTGGTTATGTTCACCTGCAGACGCAGGGACACACACCACCGTCCCACCTCCCTCACTCAAACTCACCCACACAGGTACACCCGCCCAGTGCCCAGGGCCCACACTCTCTCTCTCTTGTTACACTGGCTTTCTTGCTACACAGAGTGGGTGTGGTAGGTTGCATGGGTGGTTACTGACATATATTTCCCTCCCCTGGTACACGGTTGAAATCAGGCTTACCCCATGATTTATCTGTGTTGTCCAATGAAATGTGAGCAGAAATTATATCTGGACAGAAACTTTATAAATCATTTTGGGTTTTGCCACAATCTGTCTCCCTTTGCCTTGGGCCCAGAAGGTGATGGGTGTATCCCCTTGGGTTCTCATGGAGAGGACCAGGGTGGCAATGGGGCAGAGTGTCCACAGTGAAAAACAGACAAGCAGTGTAAGACATGAAGCTCCAGTGAGTTTGGGGCTGCTTGTTATTGCAGCAAAACTAAGCCTGTTCCAATTAGTATGTTGGACAGAGAAAAAGAAAATGTGGGAACTCAAATGGATGCAACTCCTGCAAGGTGGTCCCTGGGTAAGAGTTCAATTACTTGGTTTCTGAGTCTCACCCAGTGTCTGGAACACGGAGACCTGTTGTTGAGATAGACCTGTTCCTCTCCACTCAGTCCCCGTTAAATTCAGCTTGCTCTCTCCCAGCTCCACCCTCCTCTCTGCTCTCATCACCTCCTCCACCTTGAGCCCAGGGAAATTTTAGAAGTCCTGAGTCAGGCAGGAAGCTCTGCTCACAGTCATGTTTTCCCCAAACATTTTCTCTTTGTGGGAGCCCTTTATATCTCCCCCAGGGATAAGGATTTTAAAAGCTAATGCCAGGAAAACATTTTTTCTCTGCCTTAGTCTTGTCACATCTCTCCCTGGAGGCAATGAACAGGGAGCCAGCCATAACTTAGCTATTTGAATAGAGGACAAATAACACATTGCTTAATATTTCACAATTATTACACTGCCACTGATTTTTGAAACTTTTTCTTTTGAATATAATACCTGTGGCCTACTATTTAAAGTGCCTTATTTGTGACACACTTATCTTTTTTTACATTGATTTTTGTTAATAAGTCTAAAAAATGGATCAAAAATAGAATGTTATATTTATTGAATGCCTTGTAAATTCTTATGACAATTCCATTAAACTAAAACAACTTTATTAGGCCTTGGCCAGTTAGCTCAGTTGTTTACAGCATTGTCCAGATACGTCAAGTTTGTGGGTTCAATCCCTAGTGAAGGCACATACAAGAATCAACCAATGAATGTATAAATAAGTGGAACAAGGAATTGATGTTTTGCTCTCTCTCTCAAAAAAATCAATAAAAAATTTTATTAAGAACAACTTTGGTTGGACCTTCTGCCCTTAGGCATTATAAATACGGAAATATAGAAGCAAATATATTACAAGAAGAGAAAATATTATGGTGCCCAATGAACAGTTCAGAAAAACATAAATTCCATAAGGGAAACATCACATGTTTGGTTCACCATTATACTCCATGCACAGTGACCAGCACAAAGTATGTGCTCAGTAAGCTGTTGTTGAGTGAACAAATGAATAAGGACTTTAAGGAGTGAGCAGAAGGGAGAGAACACTTCCAGATGGATTCCTGCGTGAAGGTTTCCTACAACAACATGGACGCCAGCTGATCTTTGGAGGAAAGGCAAAGAAGGCAAATTAAAATCAACTCCATCGTTTCCTCATCCTTTAATCAGTTTATTAAACATGGCAATTGTCAGACATTTCTGGTTTATTTCTACACACGTGTTTGTGGCCTAAATAAATACAAGCCCAATTCAGTCAGATCTCAAAGGATGATTCCATAGGAACTTAGCCTTGTCCGTGCCCACTCTCTGTCCCTGACTGTGTTGGAACTGCCACCACACAAGACCACTTGATGATGGCTTGATTAAAGTACTGAACTAATTTTGTCTTTAAATTTTGGGTCAGTTCACTGAGAACAATTTTGGTAAGTTTCCTTTATGGTCAGTGAGGTGCTTTGTTTGGCTAAATCACAAATTGCAAAAGTTTCATAATATGAACCATTTGAAAATTTTCTTGTAATGAAATTTAAG
Organism: Myotis nattereri; assembly: GCF_964212035.1. NCBI lineage: Eukaryota > Metazoa > Chordata > Mammalia > Chiroptera > Vespertilionidae > Myotis > Myotis nattereri. The sequence continues at coordinate 51,546,940 of NC_138087.1, forward strand.
AACTTTCCAGGGGTAATGTGTGTGTGTGTGTGTGTGTACACACTCACACACATACATGCACTCCTGCAAGATTATAAAATCTAGCAGTTTTAGAAAAAAAATGTTTTAATTTGCTCTCTCTGAAGTCATTAGCCAAGACTAGAACTTTATTTTTTCCTCTCTTCTGCAATGCTTTACAAAAAGAAACAAACGACCGTCAATTTTGCTTTTTTATTTAATAATTTTTGTGTGTCCCCTTTGAACTCAATTTTTTGTAAAGACAAATGTTCAATTTTTTTAGAGAGTGCCATTATTGATTTTCACCATGCCAGACTCAATGCAACTATGATTCCATATTTTCTTCAAAGGGAGACAGAAATTTCACCAACTCTTTTAGCAACACAAAAATTCGGCCTTACGCATGTGACACTTGTCACATGATACTTTAAATAATCTTCCGAATGTCAGCTGTAATGTTATCTTTCCCTGCTAAGACAATGGATGGGCTTAAAATTAGTTAGAAAAAGACAGCGGGGTCTATCAGGGGTCCTTCAAGGAAGATGCCAGAAAATCTTGATTAATGCCCTCATTCCCTCTGGAATTAATTTACAGTTTTCCCATCAGGTGTGTTGATGGAAAGTGGTCATACAGTTCTAGTAATTGCCCCGGATTCCTGCGCTGTTCTTCATCAGGGTCTCTAATGAAGTCTGAGCTGTAGCCTGGGGTTGATGCCAGACTGGAATGCAGGGAGCTGAAAGCTGACACCAGTTCAGCGGAGCAAAGGGCCCAGTGCTAATAAGGTTGTCTCCATGACAACCTGGGTATTTTCCTGGTGATGCATTTACACAGCAGGGTTAAAGTTCTGTGAAAGCAACAGCTGTTGTAAAAACAGTGTATTAAATATGTTTAGGACTGTAAAATGTGCATTCTTCTCTGTGGTATTTCATTTGGGGAAATCCTGAACGTGCAAAATGTATCTGAAACCGCATAATGAAATGGTGAAGTATTTCTTTTGACACATCTCTATTTTCTTCTAGTTTTTAAAAGGAAGCATGAAAAAATGTTTGATAATCCTCTTTTCCTGGCATTTATTTCCTTTTTAATTATTTTTTATATTAAAAAAAAATCCAACCTAGACTTCTGATCTTTTAGCAACATGAAAAGTATTGACCAGTATGTCTGGAGTAAGTCACTTGGCAAAGAATTTGAGGGGAAAAAAGCAATACCAGGTATGTGCACCCTGTAACTGAAATGATTTGTCATGCTTCTTATTCGATTTTGTTCTTTTCTACTCACAACCTTTTAGTTTTTCATGCTAACTGATTATTCTGACAGGTATTTGAAACAAGAAACAAAGAATGTTTCAAACAGTCTGAAAATATATATTGATTTTTTAACAGAAAATGTTTTGTTTGTTTGCTCTTTGCAAACTCTGTGCCCCCAGGTTGATGAGGCTAATGCTACGCAAATTTGCAAGAGGTGAACTGACCTTAATTCAGAATTCTGCAAGTTGGTGAGCATCTCTGTGGTACTCTTCAGTTTGCCCTGGACAGAGGGTTTTGCTGAGGCAATGAAATTTCACTGCCAAAACGGACAAAGTTCCAGGCAAACCAGGACTAGTTGGCCACTCTGGCATTCAAAACCATTGGTCAGCATCTGTTCATATGGCAGGCTCTCTACTGAGGCAGTGGGGTTCAAAGTCAAATAGTGCTTGGTCTGTTCATTTCCCTCCGCCATTTAGTGGGAAAATGCAGTTAATCAATTATGGCTCTCTACCCGAGGGTGCTCATACTATAATAAGAGATGATAAAGGGTACATCTTCGTTGATGGGATGCACTCTCGGGTAAGTGTACAATGGAACCCGCCATCTTTGTTGGGTTGAAGGGAGGATCTACCAATGGCCTCCCGATTCCCTGTGTGTACACCAGCAGAGGCCAGCGTAGGCTAGGGGAGCCGTCCTGTGGTACTCTCCTGGAGCCTGGGCATGGAGAAAGCAAGAGTTCATCTATCCTGACCAAATCACAACAGGCCCAGTAAAACCAACCCCGTGGCGTTTCACCCTTGCTTCTTTCTATTGGGGACCAGGCAGAGGAAATAAGTAAATTCTAAAAAATGTGTGGACTCTCCAGCCACAGAGAATATTTTTTCTAAATCAAATGAACCAAGATGTGTCAGTTGCCTGGCTCCTCTGCCTAATGTAGTTGGCGCTGGAAAATTCAAGGACACAGGACACATTCTTCCTTCCCTTGAAAATACATGCTGTAAACTTGGTCTATTCCCACTGTTTAGGAGTAAGGAAAGGAAGTACATAGCAAAGCTGCTAGGAACACATCTCAGAAATAAAAATGATAGCCAAAGGGATGCACACCTTGCTTTGTACTCTATCCACCAATTTTAAGAAGAAAATCTTTCAGTTTGGCTGCATTTCCCAGTAGGACGTTCCAGCAGTAGGATTAAAATCCTCTAGTCAACCACCTGGAGTAGAAACTTCATGCTTGAATATTCATTCACTCGTTCGTTCACTCATTCATTCATTCATTTATCCTGCACAGATCTAGATTCTAAGAAAAGAGCAATGAGGGACATGCAGCTTATATTTGAGTGAGGAGGAGTATAGTAAAACTCCATCAACACATATGCTCATAAATATTTTCTTGTAAATAAACCCTTTAGAATGGGATTATTATAATTTCCTCATTTCTGACAACTCTCAGGTCTGAGTTTTCCCTAAAATTCTAAATGACGGTATCTTGATTAATATCCTTGTTTTCCGGAAACTCAGAACATGCATACTTTGAGAGTAAAACTAGCAAGTTGGTATTAAGAACTGGTCTATTAAAAATTATCTATGCATTCGAGCACAATGTAGAGCTTATTTCCGTTAAGGCCCTTATGGAAGAGGTTAAAATTCACCTGTTTCCTTAGTTTAATGACCTAATGTTGACAAGTTGATGAACTTAGCAGCTGAAGTGCATTGTAGAATTCTAGAACAGAGCTGTTGCAGGTAAATGAGATGTGATCTGATTTCTTCACTTAATCTTGAAGGAGGTTGAAATGGACTACTTTTTGGAAACCAGTTCTGCCAGCTAGTCCGTGGCTGGATTGAGCATATTCCACCCGAGGGCCACAGAACTGGATGGTTTTGAACCTGTACTTTTTAATGGATATAAGAGTCTCAAGGAGGAAGCGTTCTTCAAACTTGCATCTCATGGTTGTGCTAAGCACAGATTTCTTGTGGTAACTGTGCTTTTCTTTATTTTACGGTTTCCATGTCTTTCATTCAGATATCACAAATTGACCAATAACATCCAATTTTCCACTCAAATAACTTTTCCAAATATTTTGGCAACTTTCTAAACATTGACCAGAAACTGGAGCCCACAGAAAGCAACATTAATTTACATGAATACACTAATGGATATGTGACTGTATTTAATTCCAGGTCCTCTAAGTAAAAGCTACCATATGCTTCATTTATGACAAATGTTGTCTGTTAGAATATGCATATGACCAAAGATAAGGTATACGTTTAATAAGCGCGATGTTTCACATTCAATATTGGCAAGTAAAATTTCATACTCTCTTCCATTCGTGGTATGGGTAGGTGATAGGATTTTTCTTACTTTAAAGTAAAGCTCAATTTTCAAGAGAAGTCTATTTTGGCTTATTTTCACAGACAGAAAAGAAAGGTTAAACTTTTGTTCTTTGTAAAATAGAAGAAACTGTTTTGAGAAAGAACAGTGGCATCTATGATATTCCTAGTAAGACTATGACATAATATTTGACTCTTTAGAGAATACAAGCATCTAGGGAGGACAGCCATGAAACTGAACCTAACAGCACCTGCCGAATAATCTCCTGGGCCATCTCTCCCCAACCTGCCACAGGTTTTAAGCATCTGAAAAGCCTAGATCCGTGGTCGGCAAACTGCGGCTCGCAAGCCACATGCGGCTCTTTGGCCCCTTGAGTGTGGCTCTTCCTAAGCCTTAGGAGTACCCTAATTAAGTTAATAACAATGTACCTACCTATATAGTTTCAGTTTAAAAAATTTGGCTCTCAAAAGAAATTTCAATTGTTGTACTGTTGATATTTGGCTCTGTTGACTAATGAGTTTGCTGACCACTGGCCTAGATGATTTCCACCTCTGGCGAATGTTATTGAAATCTAGGGCAAGTAGAGAGGGCTTTGGGCTGTGGCTTGTTTTAGAGGTTTGGTTTTGATGTATAATCCACTCTTAGAAGATATAAATAAATATTTTTTAAAATCAATTTCTGGCCGAAACCGGTTTGGCTCAGTGGATAGAGCGTCGGCCTGCGGACTGAAGGGTCCCAGGTTCGATTCCGGTCAAGGGCATGTACCTGGGTTGCGGGCACGTCCCCAGTGGGGGATGTGCAGGAGGCAGCTGATCGATGTTTCTCTCTCATCGATGTTTCTGACTCTCTATCTCTCTCCCTTCCTCTCTGTGGAAAATCAATAAAATATATTTTTAAAAAATCAATTTCTGGATTTGGGAGGGTGAGGATTGGACACAAAGTCCTGGCCATGTTCTAAAACTACCCTGGGTGGACCAATTTCAATCTGGAATGAGGCCTCTAGAGGTGGCTTCTAGAATTGCACCTCTTGGGAATATGTAAATAGACTCGGCAGGCACAGCGGAATGGAGATGGCTGTGGACCGGAAACCAGAAGGTGGAACATGTCAAGCTGGCTTTCTCATTAGTCCAGGGCTATGTTTCTTTAGGAAAATTACTTAACTGACCTAGGAGTCTGTTTTCGCATGTGGAAAATTGAGAGCCTGCGCTCCGTGTTCAGCCCTTCTCTCCACACAGGAGGGTTGAGATGCTCCCCCTCGGGGGCTACTCCCCACCTCAAGAACAATCCCATCTACCTGCACTTCGCACAGAGGGTAGTCTGTCAGCTTCTAAGAGAAAAACATCTCCACTCTTAGTGAATCCTTTTAAAATGTTAAAACAGCAGCAGGTGGGTGTGCTATCTGATACCTTTCTGATGATAGATTTAGTCCCTTTCTTAATGGGGGATTTCAGTGATCCTTCCAAAGTGAGCCTGGGAAAGAGATCGAAAAGAACATATGTTACTTTCTCAAAGACTGATTTTTCCTAAAACTATAAAACCTTTTCTAGATAGATCAGCTTCACCTATGTAGCAGCTTGTTGATGTGAAACGTATACAATTGGGCCCTTAATGTCTAATTTGCTCAAGGATTTTTGAATGTCAGTTTTTGTAAGTTTCCAGGAAGCTACCTTGTAGTATAGCCAGTTTCCCAGAACCTAAGACAAATTAGATTAATCGCGCTAGAAACTAAATAAAAGTGCCTTGTTGGGGCCTGTTTGGGCAAGCCCCAGTGCGCTCTTCCACCGGCCAAGAGGAAAAGAGCATCTAGGAGGGCTTAGCCGCCACCCACCCTGCACAAGCGCAGCAATGTGACTGAGCCTCAGTGTGGCTTCATTTCAGACGCTCTCCAAGCATTTGATCAGGTGCCAGGATCTTATTCTCTTGCCGGAGAGAACAAACAACAGGCAGGGTTTGCGGCGATTTTTATTTACAGATAAGCATGGTTTTCGAACACTTGAGCTCAGGACTACCAAGGCTTTGCTTTCTTTAATGAGCATCCAGCAGAGCTATTTCTGCTCCTCTTGCGGATCTGCTGGGCCTCTCCCCCCCACCGCCCCTCCTGGTCTGCATTTCCGCAATGCACTGTGTCTCTGTATAGATGGGGGGGAGTATTGACAAGCCTTGGAGAATGGTTGGACCTGACAGCACCTGGCATTTGATTTGCTGCTGTTGTTGATTTCTTCTGAGAGTTGCATACACTCTTCCCACAGGCCGCAGAGCTGCAGAGCTGCAGCAGGAACTGCACCTTGCCCTTGCCATGTGTTCCTAATCCACGGGCTCCCAGTGTGTGCGAACCTAGCCTGCTGCTGCATGAGGCTGAGTTGACTCCCAGGCACTGTCATTTGATCTCTCCCCTGCTCTCACCAGCATTTGGGAACTGAAAATATTTACTTTGTGTTGGCTCGACAAAACCCAGTAAATAGCAACCTTTGGGCCCAGAACACACGCCAGAGGAGCTGAGGGAGGAGGGTCAGGACAGCCCCAGCTATGCTTACAAGAGGTGGTTTTCTGAGCCGGGATGCAAAACCCAGAGGCTGCAAGTCTCAGGTCACTTTTGCCTCTGAAGTCAGAATTGACTGTCAGTCAGAGAAAGATAAATATCACATGTTCTCGCTTATTTGTGGTTTATAATGAACAACATAAACCGATGAACAAAAACAGATGTAGAGACAGAGAAGCATCGATCAGATGCTCAAACCTCAGAGGGAAGGTAGGGGAGGTGGGGGAGGGAGAGAGATCAACCAAAGGACTTGTATGCATGCATATAAGCATAAGCAATGGATGTGGACAACAGGGGGTGAGGGTGAGGGCAGGACTGGGGGGATGAGAGGATGTTGAGGGGATAAGGACACATTTGTAATATCTTAATCAATAAAGGGAAAATACATTTTAAAAAAAGAATTGACTGACCAGGGCTTTGGAACTGAATAAAAGTATGACAGCTCCCCATTTTCATTGCTAAATCTCTCTATGGAAATGTAGCTGAAAAGGGTTTTCTGATCATTTTTACTGTTTCTATTATGAGATTGCTCATTCATTTATTTCTCACCTAATCTATTTTTACTCAGCTACCACCATTTTCTAGACTCTATTCTGGGTTCTGGAGATTCAGTAATGAGCAAAAAAAAAAAAAAAAAACCCGCAAAAAAACCCAAAAAAAAAACACCTCCAACTTCAAGAAAATAAAAACCAGACTGAAACAAATACGAAAGAAAATAACTAGGGATTTGATAGAGGATAACTGTTGAGCCTTGTTAGACAGGGGAGGAGAGCAGGCTTTCTGAGACGCTAATATTTGACTCAAGACCCAAAAGCAAAGAGAAGCCATGCAAAATCTGGTAGACTAAGTTTAAAGGCAAAGGGAACAGTAAATGTGAAGACCCTCTTGGAGCAGGGAAAGTCTTCATATTATCAAGGGATGGAAAAGGCCTTAGGGTGCCAGGGACTGCGCAAATGAAAAGAATGGCATAGAAGACACCTTTACCACTATATCTGTACTACGTCTTTTAAAGGTATCGCTCCTTCCTACCATCATATTAATTTTTATTCTTATACATGTCACTAGACCAGTTTAATCACCAGGCCCATCTAACTAAATGCTTGATGGAATCACATGAATTTCTTAGTTTTATGAGATTAAGAAGCAGCAAAGTGAAGTGCTGCTAACATCCTCCAAAGAAGCAGTAAAATGGTATAGAGCCCAGGAGGCTTGGCAATTCTACAAAACGCCTGGCCACAGAGCCACCTGCTCTAAATTTAAACACCTCTATTTCTTTGAAATCTCTGTCTTACAGCCATTAGCATGCAACAGCTCTCCAAGTGAGCTCAGAGTCATTGTAAGTTTGTTAGAGTAGACAGATAGAAAGATACTAGCTGGGAACGGCAGTTAGGGCTTGGAGGGGACCCGTGTGAGAAGTGGTGAACCCAAACTAGACCATGGAAGCAACAGACCCCGATGTGAGGATAGAAGGTCTAGAGCCCCACCAGGATGTGGTCAGGGAGCCTTATAGTTTGAAGATTTTTTCTTTAGAAATAAGGGAAGGGGAGACTGCTCAGGGGCATTCCAGCTGAAGGGTATAAATACCCCAAACCCCAGCTAAGCGGGCACTTGGTTTGGTTTCAGCCAGCTGAGTGTATTCCTTTTCTCGCAAATAAATTCTCACCTGCTTTTGCTGCTATTTGTTGTCTCTTGTTTGAATTTGTTCCTACAAGAGGATGCAGAGTACTGTCTCTGGCCAGAGGCTGTCTACGGCCATGCCACCCTGACCACCGCTGACAAATTGAGTTGACAGTTGGCACCATGCAAGATGGCGAGTGTAGGGTTGTAGTCTGCTAGACCCGGCTGGCTGGGAGCTGAGTCTCTGCCCTCTCTCCCGGTGTCCTTGAGAAGGCCACTCACCTTCCTGAGCCTCAGCTTCTCTGTCTATAAATAGAGTAATAACACGTAGTTCCTAGTATAGATATTGTAAGACAATATTTGAAAAATATTTTTCTATAATGTATTTGAGAAATGGTAACTTTCACATCTCATTAAGTGAAGAGAGTCTTATTAAGTTATAATCAAATACAAATGAGGATTTGGGGCATAAGCACCCAAATGGTGGCTTCTGCTCTGAGCACACTTGTCATTTGAGTCGATGGATTTTAAAAGCAGAATGGTATGTGGGAAAGGTGACCAAAAGTGCTCTCAGAACATTCCAGGGAGAACCATCATTAGAAAAGAGAACTGCTTCTGCCTCCCAGGGGTCCAGCTGGCTGGGGAAATGGGATAGTCAGGTTCATCTGGCTCAGGTAGGGGTGCCAGGCACCCTGCAGCTCTCATGAATTTGGTCTTGCGGTTTCCACCTGTCTCCAGCAGCATTTGCTGGCACAGTCATGCCTGCTGTGATTTCACACTGGGGGCTCCTTAAAGGTTCCTTATGGTTCCTGGCATTATCCATCGCATTAGAGCCACACTGACAGACGCTAGGTGTTATCATTAACATTGGGTTCAGTGGGCCTCCATCTCTCCTTCTATAAAATGAGTCACAAGCTCATTACTTCCGTTTCTTCAAACTCTAACATTAAACACTCATATAATTCTATGAGTGTGATATCTTTATGTACAACTTGCTGTTATAAGAAAGAAAATTGATGGCCCAGAGCAACTGGTTAATTTCTCCTGCATTTCTTGAGTCAGCTTCCAGAAAATGTTTTTCTTTTTCTTTTATATTTTATTGATTTTTTACAGCGAGGAAGGGAGAGGGATAGAGAGTTAGAAACATCGATGAGAGAGGAACATCGGATCAGCTGCCTCCTGCATACCCCCCACTGGGGATATGCCCGCAACCAAGGTACATGCCCTTGACCGGAATTGAACCCGGGTCCCTCTGGTCCACAGGCCAATGCTCTAGCCACTGAGCCAAACTGGTCAGGGCTGTTTTTCTTTTTTTTTTCCTTTGGATTAGGAGATCAGTGGATCTTTCCTGTCTTTGAGGCTTTAAAACAGCAGCCAGACTATCATGCTTGCTTTTCCTCTTAAAAGTAGAATTATTTACTTAAAATTAGAGAATGAATTGTTTGGTGGCTAAAAAAATGACAATAGTGGAATGTTTTTATTATAAAAATTTGTCAAGACACAGTGAGAACCAATGTCAGTGTATTTCTCTGCAGTGTATGTGATTACTGGAATTCTATAACTTTTGTCACCTTGAAGGACATACTTCTCATTTTTGTTCCTAATCATTGCCTTAGTTCTTCTTGAATTTTTTTACTCCAATATGTGGATTCTGTGTCAAGTTCAACCAAAAAGTTGCTTGAATTTTAATAGGATTATATTAAATTAGTAGACTAATTTGGGGAGGACTTACATTGTTATGATGTTAGTTTCTTTTGAAAGGACTTGACATGTTGGGGCTAAAAAATATTAATACTTTCCCTCCCACCATCTAAGTTCTTCTGGCTGGACTACTTATCAAATTAACAGAGACAAATTAACAGGAGAAAATCAAAGTTTAAAACATGTTCAGGGGAAATTCAGATAAGCATGGTAATTCCATGAAAATTCCAAAGACAGTGAGGCAAATATTGGGTATATAAGACATTTTTGGACAAAGGAGAAAGGGGGTGGGGGGTTGGGGGAGTTGGGTTTCAGAAGTGAAATGGGTGATTTACAGGTATTTGAGGAAGAGAGGAACATGCAGGGCAGGACAATTTTTGCCAGGCTACTCAGAAACAATGGGGCCTGGGGCCCTGTATCTAGCTAACAGACGCCTGTCTGAAGCCCTCTTACTAGTATTTACTAAGGCTACAGCCTAAGCTCTCCTTCCTGAAGCAGGTTTCTCTGTCTGAATCTCTTGGGCAGGAAAAGGAAGGCAGGTCAAAATTTCTTTCTGAGTCTTTTTGTTTCTCAATAACCAGCTTAAAATCAACATTCCCCAAAAGCAAGTTCAGGGGGACAAAACTTTGGTCCCTTCAAAGTCTTTTCATTAATTAATGTGCAATGTTCATTGAAAAAGACTTTATATTTCTTAATACAGTTATGGCTAGTATTTTGTGTTTATGCTACTTTGCAAATAAAGGCTATCAATATATCTCCCAACAGATTATTTCTATATATGAATTAATGCTGTTAATTTTGTTAGTTAATGTTGTGTATTAATTTTGTGGTTGCACATCTTACTGAATACACATATGTACATCAGATATGTATGTACATGTGTGTATGTATGTTTATCAAACTCCAGGAAATATAAATAGCTGCCACAAATTAATAAGGAAAAATGTAAAACCTGGTAGAAAATCTGACAAAGACTAGAAGCAAGGAATTCGCAAACTAGGGAAACCCAATGGCCAATAAAAGTATGAAAAAAATGGTTTTACCTCATTTGTAATCAAAGAAATAATATTACTTTATGTGCCAATGCAAAACAGGAGATGTCATTTAGTAACAGTAAAGTCTACAACACCAGGTGCCAGCAAGAATGAGGTAGAGGAGGGGCCTCGCACCCCTACTGTGGTTATAAACATGTACGGCCACTTTGGAAAGCAATCTGAGGGATGAGGGGACGAGAAGGGATAATCCAAAGAACTCTCATATTTATATGCACAGCTCATGGACACAGGCAATAAGGTGATGAAGACCTGGGGGGGGGGGGCGCGTGGAGGTAAGTGCTGGGAGGAGGAGGGTATTGGGGGGAATGGGAGATATCTGTCAACAATAAAGAGGATATATCAAAGAAATACAAAATGAAAACAATCTGGCAACATCTGGAATACTTGGTACATCCCCATCGCCACCCCCTCCTATCTAGCATTTCTATTTCTAGGTATATTTTTTAAAAGAAACTCTTGCCTCTGTGCATAAGAAGACATGGTATAAAAATGTTTAGTGAAGCACAGTGTGTGATATTAAAATCTATTAAAAACCCCAATGACCATTAGTGCAGAATATTTCAGGTATACAGACATGGGCAAAAGTAGGTTTGTAGTTAATACAAATAAGGAATACAGTAATAAGTTAATGTTAATACAAGAATAAATTATGTTTTTTGCCTACTTACAATTGTAAACCTACTTTTGCCCACCCCTGTATGGCTACCAAAATGAATGGAACAGCTCCATCCGTATTGCTGTGGATAACTCCTCAATCAGGGGTCCTCAAACTTTTTAAACAGGGGGCCAGTTCACTGTCCCTCAGACCGTTGGAGGGCCGGACTATAGTTTAAAAAAAAAACTATGAATAAATTCCTATGCACACTGCACATAGCTTATTTTGAAGTAAAAAAACAAAACGGGAACAAATACAATATTTGTATTTGCATGTGGCCCATGGGCCGTAGTTTGAGGACCTCTGCCTCAAACAGTGCTGAATGAAAAATCAGATAGAGGAATTTTACATACAGAATGGTGCGATTTGTGTACATTAAGAAACACAAACACTGCCATTCCATACGCACGTAGGAAACCGTACACTGTGGACTGGAAGGATAGCGCACCATATCACGGTAGTGAAGGGGACCCGAGCTCTGCCGCCCTGAAGCTGCCTTTTGGAATATTGATTTTAAGCTGGTTATTAAGAAGCAAAAGACTTGGTATGGAACTTCGACCCTCCCCCCTTTTCTGCCCAAGAGATTCAGACTGAGAAACCTGCTACAGGAAGGGGCCTTGGCTTAATCACCTTAAGAATCTTCACCCTCCCTTTAGTCCGGAAGACTCCAAGCCTGTTAACTAGCTAACCCATGTCTCATTGTTTCTGGGTTGTTAAGTGAGACTTTGCCTGCCATGGATGTTCCCCTCTTCCTCAACGACCTGTAAATCACTCATTCTCACCTCTGAAATCTTTCTCCTTTGTCAAAGAATGTCATATATACCCAATGTTGCCTCACTGTCTTTAGAATGTTCATGCTGATGTGAATTCTCCATGCATAGGCCATTAAATTTGTTTATGTTCTCCTGTTAAGCATCTTTGCTAATTTTATTATCAGCCCAGCTAGAAGAACTTAGAAGGTGTGAAGAAAAGTATTATTTTTTCAGACCCCACAATAGTGATCACCTCTAATAGGAAGGGAGGGAAGAAAGGAAGGGACTTGGGGAGAGGAAGAGAGGGAGAAAGAGAAAGACTTTTCAGCTTATTTCTTTCATTAAAAATAAACTGAAGCCTAAATGACAATATATTAGCATGTATTATTTATGAATTTTAGGTATACAGGTATTTCTTATACCCTGAACTTGACTTTTTTAAGACAAAAAAATGTTGCATTAGTTTGCACTAAGTAGCAAGCTGCCCTCTACAGTAACCGCCTGCCAACTTCACTCATAGATCACCTCTCTAACTACACATCTGAGCTTTCCCTTGCCCTGCTCTATCACGTGGCCCTATTTACTGCCTACTTAACACCTGTCACTGTCAGGAAGTGTCCTTTTTGCTTATCTTTTAATCATCTGCCAGCCCACCTTTCCATGAGAATGTGAAGTCTAGGAGGGCAAAGACCTAGCCTGGCTTCTACTGTAGGCTGGAGAGCATGCTGAGCACTCAGCAGGGACTCCCCTGTTGAATGAATGAACAACTGCCTTGGAAAGCAAAAAGCTATCTGTTCCTTAGCTCTTCCATCAACTCTTGGATAGGGCTACCTGCAGTAGTTCCCAGCTCCCTTTCAATGTCAAAGTGAAAGAAGTTTTCTCTTTTCAGAAAGGAACAGAGATGAGGTCATACACACTTCTTAAATTTTTGTAATATCACATTTTTCCTACTCAGGAAAATGGCCGCCTGAAAATCAAGTAGGAAGTCACTGCAACTGACCTGATCTCCTTTCCCCAGCCAGGCTCCTCCTCACACCTGGAGGCTTCTCTGCCCAGCGGGTTCCGGGAGATTCTATAAGTCACTGAAGGATTCGGTGTCTTAAAAATACCAAGAACCCAAACATATTCAAATAAAATGGAGGGGGGGAGGGGGAAGGGCTCAAAAGGTACAGACTTCCAGTTATAAAATAAATGAGTCCCAGGGATTAATGCACAGCATGGTGACTATGGCTAATGAGACTGTGCTGTATATTTGAAAGTTGCCATGAGAGTAAATCTTCAAAGTTCTCACCTTAAGAAAAAAATGGAATTATGTGTGGTGACTCCTGCTAACTAGACTTGTTGAGGTGATCATTTTATAATGCGTACACATATTGAATCACTATGTTGAACACCTAAAACTAATATGTCAATTATATCTCAATTTAAAAATTAAGCAGGAAACTTTCAAAAAAGCTTAATATTACAATTTTATCACATAAAAATAGAAACCACCACATATTTACTAGAAATTATTTTTGTAATGTTTGCCCTTGTATTATTTTTTGCTGTTCCTTATTATCTTACACAGACACTCCTTAGTTGTTCCACTTATATTTACATTTTAAAAATGAACCACCTGTATAGAACATTGGACTATTTTTAGGACAATATTCTTAAAAAATATGAACAATGTCATTATAATAATGATGTTATCATAATATTTACCCTATTTATCTGAGTCCTTTAAAATGTGTCTCAAAACATGTTACCCATAGCTATATCTTTACAAATGCCCATGTTAAGTTGCTTTGCATGAGATGTATATATTTTTTTTGGCATGACTATTGGTTTTAAAGAGCAAGTTGTGAAATTACATGTGTTCAAAACTTTTAGGTGTTCAGATGTCCAGTTTCCATGACAGGGACCACTGTGGTTCATGTTTCTGAAAGATTTTGTGTCGCATTCTCCTCCAGCACGAGGGAGAACAGACCAGGGTCCCCGTGCAACCTGGCCCTGCACCAATGAGAATGAGGAAGAGTCTGGAGCAGAAGGGCCATTTGTCTTTGTTATTAGGAAATAAATCAACCTTTGTTTTGCTGGCCAAACTCAAGGAATGTCATTATTACCAAATAAATTGTGTCGTTACAAATCAATCAAGCCACCTTTCATTTAAATGTGAATCACTTTAATTGTCTGGGCTTCAAACTTGATTCTACCCCCTGGAAACAAATGATGAGATACATAGATCATTCAAACTCTACATTTGGTACAAAATGTTCTAGAAAAAGCAAGGTGTGTTTTTTGTTTTTGTTTTTGTTTAGATCAGTCAACAAAGTAACTTGTCTTTCAATATTCTCTCTTAATGAAGAGGGTGTCACACACAGCTTTCCTTGTAAGTATGAGATCAATTTGGCCAAAAAAAATTAAAGGCTGTCTTTCTCAGAATATAGCAAAAATAATGTATTTTGATATACCATGAATGAAGTATTTATTTGGTTATTATTTGCATAGTTTCAGATGTATTCTCTAATGATAATAGAAAATAGAGGCATAAGCCTCATGTGTATTTGCAGGAACTTTCCTAAGGACCTAAAGACAAGGTGGATAAATACTTTTAACCAATTTTCAACCTATCTTTTTGCTAAACAGGGACCTTAGAACTAAAAGAACTCTAGGTTTTAAGTTCTGCTATGGGAATTTTTGGCTATAATTTCATAGGCAACATAACTGTGAACTAATGATGCTACGCAGCCAAAAATTGCCCCATTTCGCCTCCCATTTTCACTCTAGGTTCTCACACTGTCCTTTCTCTGTGACCTCTCTCCCACCTCTGACCTCCTCCCCAGTTTTCACCCTTGCTTTAACAATTGATTTATGATGGGCCCAAGGAAGGGTCAAGCCCACTTTTATGGTTTGCTTAAAATATTTCTTTTAGAGTGTGCATCAGAAGTGGTCTTCAATCCCTGCTAAACAGTTTCCCTGAGACCTCAAAAGAGCTTCCTTTACTGCCCATCACGGCACCTTATTTATATCTTTTGTACTTGTGAAGAGAAACTCATTAAATAAGGCAATTTTGAAACTTTGACAAAAACGAGTAACATAAAAATGTGGGATTAGGTTTTTATTTTTTTTCCCAATGAGAATTTCTGTGAGTGCATATTTAACTCAGGGTAGGGAGGTGTGAGAAGGAGAGAAGAAAAAGCTACTAAGAATAATTATAAGCCTAGGATAATTTCTTTTACAGGATCTATTTTTCTTTTCCACTTGACAGTTTGATCTCCGCTCACACTGAAGCCTGCAGATCTATCGGGTATACTCTTACATTCATTGCCTCAACAGTAAATTTCACCCTTTTGTTTAATTTGACTTCCTGTTGTTGTTTCAATATATTAAGTAATCGCCAAATTTAGGAATGCTTTTTTAAAACTCTGGTAATAGAACTGACTATGTTTTTTTTAACATTTCAAAGATTTTAAAGATGGAAAACAAGTAGAAAGGTATAGGGCTATTTATTTTTAAATCCATATACAATCCGAAGACCAAATTGTGCCTAAAAAGAAGAGGGATTAAGTTAAGATTTCTGGCCTAATAGTTAATACAACCTTAATGTTCTAATTTGGGTCTTAACATTGAACTTTAGATTGCTGTGAAATATTTGCTGCCCTGGTGAGCTTTCCTTAAATAACACCATATGATACCTCTATAGATGGCTTCCCCAAACGTATTGATCTCCCCCCTCTTCGGTCATTAAAACTGTGATTTATTAGTCTGACATTTTTAATAGGGCAAAGCTCAGAGGTTTATTGCGATGGCTTTCTCGCTTCCATGTTGCCCTCAGCTGCTACCAGGGCACAAAAGCAGTCAAGATAACTACACTGCTTTCTCATAAGAAGCTGGCTTAAAAACATAAAACAAAACAAAACAAAAAACCCCACAAAACTAAACGGCAACCTCTGCATATTTAAAGTGTTTTACATTGCAATGAATTAATTTTTCCCATTTCACTCCTCTCTTTCATGTAAAGCGAGGTGTTCCCCCTTCTAATTAAATACCGTCATTTTCTTAGTGTGAGGCTTGGCAGGACTCCAGGAGTGAGCAAGATTGAGCTGAAGGGTCTGCTGCCAACAGTCTGTGTGATCTTAGACAAAAGAGCAGGTCTCTGACCTACTGCCTTCCTCAGCCCCGGAAGGAGACAGGGCCATGAACTGGGAGTCCCTCACGCGTGAAATCACAAATCCAGCCATGTAAGTGTTACTGACCTGCCTATGAAAATAGTCCCAATTAAGGGGCCGTGGACTCTATCCTAACTTGTTGGTCTTAGTGGTCATGGATCTTTATGAATGGGGGCAAATGTATATGCCCATCATCAAATTTAGATTCCTTTTCGGGATTCTGGCTGGTGCCCAGCAGAAATTCTGGGGGCAGGGGGTGAGTAGCGTATCAGCAGCAGGTGGTGTACCAATGAACGGAAGGCATGGGGCTGGGTTCCTGTCCCAGTTGGCACCTTCCATCCCACATAGCTCCTTTTCCTCCAGTTCCTTCCAGTAATGCATGTCCAATTTGCACAAATTCTATTAGTAGGAGGAGGAGGAAAAAGAGGAAGAGAAGACATGAAGTGTTTTCATAGAAAGGGCTATGGTTCTTTTGATTTTAGCCTAGTTAATTAGCCACCACACCATGTAGATGGCACAAATTCAGAATATTAGCTTCACATCTTGCAGAGGCTGTTTAAGTTAGAATTCTGTTGTTGTTGTTGTTGCCTTCGTGTCCACGGCAGGCACCCAAAGAAACACTGTACACAACCAAGGAAACACTGCGAGGTGAGGGGAACCTGGCACAGGCCTCTTCTGAGAGTGAGAAACCATTGCATTTCAGATCTGCTATGATGAGTATGTTCTAGACCTCCAGGACCACTCCTGGCGTTTTTATGACTAACGGCTTTTGAAGCAAAATGTGATACCAGTAGTCATTTTATGATGAATTACAGAATACCTCACGTTTTTTACCTTCCTCTCACTTTTCATTTTTACTTCCTCTGGCAAATAAACATGAGGGATGTGTCAGTGGTCACTGTGGGGCAGCAGATGTTACCAGGACGCCACCCTTCGATGAGGTTCCTCCAGGAGAAGGGTGTCCGTCGGAGGCCCCCTGTTTCACAAGCAGCCCTGGTTAGCATCTGTTGTCTCTCATGCTGATTGGCAGCCCCTCCTTTCCTATCAGAGGTGTCCTGGTTTGGTCTGGTCAGGACAAAGAGGCTCTTCACAGATGTGGAATGGGAAGGAGTTCTACCTGAGGGTCACATTCTTGCCTTTAGTGGTGAAGTGTGGCCACAGGAAGGAACGGTCCGTATGGCATATTTCTGAGTCAGGGGCCAAGATTGCTTTTTGGCTCAGTCAATATTCTTTAGATACATGAACTTGAACAAATCACATAACCTCGCTGAGCCATAAATTGCTCACCTATGAAATGGGATGAATGATAAGCATTTATAATAAACTAGATGCCCGATGCATGAAATTCATGCAAGAGTAGGCCTTCCTTCCCCCAACTGCAGACACCGGCTTCCTTCTGGCACCCGGGAGCCAGGTTTCCCTCCAGCCGCTGGCAGGCACCCGGGACTACGAGGGAAGCCCCAGTTTCATCTGGAAGGTCGTCCGGAAGGATGTCTGGTCTAATTAGCATATTATACTTTTATTTTATAGATGATTAAAAATGAAGTACCCAATGTCACTGCTTATAAGTCAGGGACTAGGTTAGTATTTCCTGTCCCTAATTCCTGCCTCCTGAGTGTAGTGGCAAAAATTCTTTTCAATTCTAAATTCTGTCTTTCCAGCTACACATCAGCTCTGAGCAAAGTAATAAATCTACAGTAGAACGAAGGTCAGAGACTAGACTAATGCTTCCAGTTCTGCCACTGACTTGATCCTGTAAGTTGTATGCAAGTTGGACACGTTGTTTAATAAGTCCACATAACAAGGATCGTGATAGCAACAAAGAATATTGAAAGATTAGTCTCTTTTTCTTTTTAACACAAGTACAGTGTGGGGCAAAAAGTAGGTATACAGTTGTGAGGACCCAGAACACAGAGTTCATTCTTGTATTATTATTTATTAATTATTGTATTACTTTCCATATGAACAACTGTAAACCTGCTTTTGCCACACCCTGCATTTATTGACCACTTTTTATTACATTCCAGCACTTGTGCCAGGAAGTGTACTATATGAGCTAAAAAGAGAAGAGATAACTCATGACCTAAAGGGATTTGACATCTAGTTGGAGATTTTATCAATGGACCTAAATGCTGAACAGTTTCTCAATTTGGGCGCCACTGACATTTGGGACCAGCTAATTCCTTGTCGTGGAGCCGTCCTGTGCATTGCAGGGTGTTTAGCAGCACCCCCAATCTCTGCCCACTGGATACCACTAGCACCCCTGTCTAAGTCTAGCTATAATGATCAAACATGTCTTCATCGGGGCCAGCTGCAAAAGAACTGGAAATGTGGGCTCATTAATAAATAAGCAGGGCAAAGTGAATTTAAGGTATAAGATATACAGCTTTTTGCTTTCTTCCAGGGTCTCTCTCTCTCTCTCTCTCTCTCTCTCTCTCTCTCTCTCTCCCTCCCTCTCCCTTGACTTGCCATGGTGTTTTTTGAAAAAATTGCTATTTAATGTCATTCTAAAAGAAAAACTAAAACTTTAAATGATTGCCATGAATTTTAGTGTTTATTTTTATATTGCAGAATACCAGTTTTAATGCAAATATAAGAGCATTTATGTCATATGCAGATTCACCGAAATTACACAACTCATATTTCACTCCTACTGGTACAGTGACTATGCTGCATAAAATATGCGCACATTCTTTCACACTCCTACCTTCCACTCGCAGCTGAGTTAGGAAGGCCTGAAAGGAAAAGGCACTATAAGCTGTTCTGTCCTCTTTCCTTCTACACCAGGGGCGGGGAACCTTTTTTCTGCCAAGGGCCATTTGGATAACCTCATTCATGGGCTGTACAAAATTATCCACTTAAAAATTAGCCTGCTACATTTGGTCAAATATTTACCTCTCCACTAATGCCTTGGCAGGGCCAGACCAAATGATTTTGTGGGTCTTATACTGCCTGCGGGCCAGATGTTCCCCACCCCTGTAACCTGCGCCGTCATTTGCAGGGTTAAGTGGTGGACTAGTACAGGGGAGCAATGTGAAGAAGAAAGGACAGGATAGGGTTCCTGGGGCATCTGTGTTTCTGAGATTTGTCTTCTTTCTGCACTCAGAGAAAGTTCTAGTTCAACCAGCAAGTGTGGCCTGTAGGGGCTCTACACGCCCTTGCTTACTCAGTCAAAGTGAGACACACTGTCAAAGAGAGACACGCTGCACTTGGACTACCTTTGAGTCTTGCTGAAACCCCACTCATCACTGGCCCACAGGAATTCTATGCTCATGGTCGTCAGGAATGCAGATGGGAAGGCAAGGAAAGGCAGCCATACATATTGCACATATCTCCTCTGTTCAAGGGCATGCTGCCTTGTCCCATCAGACTGCACTGACAAGATGCAAGTGCAAAGATAAAATGATGAAGAATTATGAAGGCGATGGCAGAGCATTAAACCTGGTGTGGGAGCCTTGTGAGCATGCAGCCCTGTGAGAAGACGTAGGTTGCACATTCACTGAGTCAGTCCTGGGCAGCAAACATTGTCAGCTGTTCCTTGGGGACCAAAATGACCCCTGGTTGACAACCACAGGCATGTGGAACATGGTAGGCTATGCTGGAGGCCGCAGTGAAAAATATAATCATAATGGGCTTCAAGTGTGTTATTTGAGACCAAGTAAAGCAAAGAAAGCCAGGAGATAGAGGTGGAATTTGCATGAGATCTCTGAGGATAAAGGTTGGAAATTCCCTGAGCTCATTCCTTTATGATATTTCACTTGTTCCCTTTAGTGAAACATGATTTTGAAGGTGGTAAAAGGTGCTAAAACACTTTTTGTTCTAGTGTATCATATTCCTGGAATATTTTTCATTTTGTGTTAATTAAAGAAAAATTTTTGTCAGGGTGTGCAACACCAATTGAGAAATATATTACAACAAAACTTGGTTAATTGCACTTCTTATTATACATTAAGTATTTTACTTATGGTTGAAAAATTCTGAACAATTCTATGTGTCCCAGGAGATGAGCTATACTGTTAAAATCCAAGTATTTATATGTCATTAATCATACTATGGAGTAGATGAATTTGCACAGCCTCCTCCTTTTGTTACAGAAGTTTAACTGAAGGAATAATAATTAACTTTAACATGAGAACATAGGCCATGCTGAAGGCTTGGTACAAATATTGAGTGTAACTATTAATTTGAAATACGAATATGAGAAAATAATCAGATAACAAAGTTAAGCATCCTTTCCACCTCTTTGAGGACTCTCTGCTAAACATAAACAGTGGTAGATAAATAGAGGTCTCTGTGAGGATTCAAAATACTCTGGTTTAAATCCCAGCTCCTTCCATTTACTTTTCTGAAACTCTGCTTCCTAATCCGTACCAATGAGGACAAGCCCCATTCTATACCCGCACAGGGTTGTGTTTTGAGCATTCAATATGATTATTTAGCAACCTGTTTTACTAATTACATCAGTAGGATCTGCACCACCTATATGTGTAATCAACTTTTTCCAGACAATCTCTGAAAAGACAAGTTTTATTTATTAGTCAGGATAAGTGGTGCTAGTTGCTGTAACAAACAATGCTCAAATCGCAGTGGTTTGACACAAATATGCTTATTGTCACTTGTATTTCAATCCGACGCAGGTGAGATGGTTCTGCTGTGTGACTCCCCAAGCTGTGGCTCCTTTCATTCGATGATGAACCCAACCTCAACATGCAGCTTCCACAAATGTAGAGGGATATACAGGGAGTGCAGAGTTTCGTGCAGGGTTTTCTATGACCAGGTCTGGAAATAACATCTGCCCACTTTGCATTGCCCAGAATATAGTCAAATGAACTCTAACTAACTGCAGAGGAGACTGAGAAATAGAATCTTTACGTGTGCCCAGAAAGAAAGAACAATATTTGATAAGAATCAATCTAACCTCTGCCTCATTTTGGAACTAGTATGATGGCCCAATTAAAAAATACTTTTATTTTTTAATTTATTTATTTTTTATTTTTATTGCTTATAGTATTACAAAGGGAATTACATATGTGTCCTTTTTTTTCCCCCCACCCTTGACAATCCCCTGGCCTCCCCTACCCCCCAGTGTCTTATGTCCATTGGTTATGCTTATATGCATGCATACAAGTCCTTCAGTTGATCTCTTACCCCCCTCCCTCCCGCCCCCCAACGCTCCCCGGCCTTCCCGCTGCAGTTTGACAATCTGTTTGAGGCAGCTCTGCCTCTGTATCTATTATTGTTCATAAGTTTCTAATGGTCTTTATTATCCATGAATGAGTGAGATCATGTGGTATTTTTCCTTCATTGACTGGCTTAAGTGAAATAAGCCAGTCAAAAAATACTGATTTTTATTTCCTTATAGACTAGAGTTCATCAAGGAAAACCTGCGTTATTCTTTGTTACTTAAAGTAACATCTATTTTGACTTGGGGTTGAGTCCCAAGCATTCTATTGGTGGGTGAAGTAGCATGCACATTTGAACTAGCCTTCAAGGAAATGCTTATTTAAATAATATTTTTATATTAACTAAATCAACAATATTGAATGTGCATTTGTAATATATTTGGCACAAAGTGAGGCACTATGTGGAGGCCAGTACACACACACACACACACACACACACACGCATGCACACACATCCACATCCACACATATATATTTATCAGCCCCCAGCTCTTTATCCCAGTGATGGCGAACCTTTTGAGCTCAGCGTGTCAGCATTTTGAAAAACCCTAACTTAACTCTGGTGCCGTGTCACATATAGAAATTTTTTGATATTTGCAACCATAGTAAAACAAATACATATTTGATATTTATTTTATATATTTAAATGCCATTTAACAAAGAAAAATCAACCAAAAAATGAGTTCGCGTGTCACCTCTGACACGCGTGTCAGAGGTTCACCATCACTGCTTTATCCCAATCCCTAGCTCTAGGAACTATAAAAAGTTAAGGAGTCAAAATTAGCCTCCATAAAACAACAGTGAACAAATATGGGAAATCCACAATTAAGTGCTGAATTGTAAGGTTCTGGCTAGAAAGCAGAGCTTGCAGACTTTCAGCTTATCTACCGAATTGATCTCATTTTGTTTGGACCACACAAAGCTTTGTTTTAAAGTCTGAACCAACATTTTAAAAATTGGAAGATTTACTATCCAATTCTCTTGGACAAATAGAAAGTCTGGCAACACTGGGCCAGCATTGTCCCATGGTTGCAACCTATGGAGCTACCTGGTGGCTGGGTCTTGAGGTGACACCTGCCTCTCTGGTTCACCACAGTCCCACCATGCCCTATTGTGGCCCACATAGGGAATCACTGATTGCCATTTGTCATGTGATCACAAGGTTGTTTCCCTCTTATTTGAGAAATATTTTTCTTTACTCATGTCTCCATCAAAATTAGGGCCTGAAAAGTAGAACAAGAAGATCTCATTGTTGCATGAAATATGGGAGACAGTTATCTCTTTGTGGGGTTGATGGATACTCTTAAACATTTACTACGCAAACAAATAACAACAGTGTGTCTACATCCAAAAAGCATAACCTTCACATCACTAGGCTGGCCTGGTAGTCACTTAAAGAAAAGCTTTACTAATCTACATAGCATAAAACTCACCCATAGTAAGCATACAATTCAATAATTTAAGTAAACTTTTTGGGAAGTGCAACCATTACTACAATCAAAACTCACAGAGCATTTCCGTCACCCCTAAAGTTTCCTTATGTTCACTGTCAGTCATTCTCTGCTCCCACCCTAAGCCCCTGGACACCACTGGTCTGCTTTTCTTCTCTATCCAGGACACATTTGCGTTTCAGATCACTCTCTGAGAGCTACAAGGTATTCGGCAGAGGGGGCACCATTCCAGGCTGATAGAGGAAGGACTGCTCACGAAGAAGGTAAGGCAGTACAGACGGTGACAAAAGAAAAAGGCACCTGGGGTTAGTTAGTGTCACTGTCTGCTGACCAGCAATCTGCAGCACCAGGTTCTTCCCTGGAATGATGTCCTTAGTGGCCATTGCCACTGGGTAGCGAACTTCTCTTTGACTCTGTGATATAAGTTGAAATTTTAGGAAAGAATACAAATCATATCACATGAATGACTACATTTATATCTCTCATTGTTCCTTATAAGTAAAATAAGAAAATTTGACAATACACAAACCAATTGTCTTCACGTGGCCCTTTCTTCTCTCTACCTCTTGGGGGAATCCAGGGCCTTGAAGACCCAAAGCAGGTTACCCATCTTCACAGAACTGTCACAGGCTATGCTAACTCCTAAAGAGTCCTTTTTTTTTAGGCTTTGGAACATTTAAAAATCTGTATCCCTCAGTACAGCAATTTATTAGGTTTTCTCCTGTGACATTTTTGTGTTTTTTCTTGTGCTATTTTGTTCTTGTCTTTATATAATTTAGTCTGATGTGTTTATCATGTCACCTTGAATCAGTATTTTCTTAATTGATGGACAAGTATAGTGTCTTGAACATTTTTGTATTCTTTGTACAAAACTGCATCCTTTGGCATACCTTTGGTAGATGTTTTATTCATAATTTGTTAAAGAATAAATGTTTTATAAAGTACACTTAAAGATTATAATTAAGTAATTCTTCAGCTTTATATGCAATAAAAAGAAAATGAGCTGGTTGAATTGATATAGACAGGATTTAGAAAGGGTTGTGTTTTTTATTGTTGCAACTAAGACCACCGAAATACCCCAAAAGAAGAGCATAGCCTGCTCATTTTGGTATCACAATAACTAAATTAGACCAATGGTTCAATTTAATCCATTGTTAGTAGGTTGGCTATTTAATCAATTAAACAAGGGAGTGTGGGCCACCCACCCACTTTTCCGTTGCTTGTTGGTATGTGTTTTTTTGCTTTGTTTTTTCCTCTTGCTATCTTGGTGCCCTCTGTGGTTTTCCTTGTGCCTTTCTACTTTGCCCATCTCCTACTGAGTACCTCTCTCTCTCTCTCTCTCTCTCTCTCTCTCTTCCTCCAACCACTCTCTGCATCTTCATCTCTCTCTCCCCTCTCCCTCTTTCTGTGTGTCTCAGCATCTTTTTCTCTCTCTTTTCCCTCTTATCTTCCTCTCCATCTGTCTCTCTCTCTCCCTCCCCTCTCTCCCCATTACTATTCTCTCTCCAACCCCCTCTGAATCATTCTATCTCTGTGTGTGTGTCTCAATCTCTCTTTCCCTCTCTCCGCTCTCAATCTTTCTCTAGATAGCGCCCCCCCCCCTTATCTCTGTGTGTGTCTTGATCTCTTTCTCCCCTCTGAAACTATCTCTGTGTGTGTCTTGATCTCTTTCTCCCCTCTGAAACTATCTCTGTGTGTGTCTTGATCTCTTTTTCCCTCTGAAACTATCCCCTGACACTTCTCTTCCCCACCCCTTTGTCCATTTGCATCTCTGCTGTGGCCTCTGTTTGGCCCTCACACTGTCAGCATCCTCCAAGTTCAGGGACATTTTCAGAGTGCCATTACTGGCTTGCCTCACATAGCCAGTTCAGAAAATCATTTGTGGGTTCAAAATGGGTCATATGAGACATACAGACAGCCTTCAACTTCCCATTATTGAAACTATTTTTGCTAAAAAAAAAAAAAAAAAAAAAAAAGGAGAGAAAAAGGTGAAGAAAGAGCAAAAGGAAAAATGGTAAACTCTCCAAACAGAAAGACTGAAATATTTTAGAGCATATGGAAAAGTCACATCATAAAATCTTATCTTTGCTTTGACCCAGATGGAATTTATTTTTAAAAGGCCATTCGTAGGAAAGAGTCCCTATATTTGAATGAGCTGTGATTCTGTATTAATAGCATGTAATTCGTCCCTTTTTAAAAGGTAGTGTGATGTGTCTCTCATAGAATATGAGGACAACACTTTTCAGATATCTGTAAAACCATTCATTCAGGCCAAGGCTATAACTTGATTAGAGAAACTACAGCTTAAAGAGGATTTATTTTTAAAATGTTTTTCTTTTAACCCACATCTGTTATTCTCCATCCAGACAATTTGAGATCTTGAAAATGCAAATTTCTAAAATAAATAAGTGTACCTCCCTGGAGGAAAAGAATTGTACAGATGTTGCATCCTCACCCCAGGACAAGACGGTACCCCCAAAACCTCCAGCTTTCCCACTGCTTCGTATTCATTAATTAGCCTGAGGTTTCCTCGTGTTTCGTTTACAAAGCCACTTAAACCCACGCACCCATTTAACATATTTATGACCCCAGTTTTCTTTCTGTTCTCTGAGACTGTACCGTAATTGTTCTCTGGGCCCAGGGACCGCAGAGAGCCTTCCCTGCTGAAAAGAGACAACATAAAGAAGGAAATGAATGTGTGCGGGTTGAATACCTTCAACAAAACGACTGGGTGCAGTTTGGCCCCTGCCCCTCCTCCTCTCGGGGTCACTTTAATTGAGTGGAGCCTCACCCTCTATTGAGTGTATGGGAGACTATTAACTCTTAACAGCGCTCTGTCTCAGGTTATTTATTTATTGCTTAAATGATTTGTTATTGCTACTTGAATTTAATACACCCTCTGGGAACCAAGATGGCAGCATCATGTTACAGAAAAACGACAAGTTATTTTAAAACTGTAATTGACATTTTATGAGAGCCATAAAATCTTTCTGAACAAATAACGTACCATTAGTCAGAAACTTCAGCAGGAGATCTGTGCAATGAAGGATCTGGGAGAACAGTACTGTACTTGTGTGTGTCTGTCTGCATGTGCTGGCCAGGATGGGACGCCCGGCAACAGCGGAGAGACTCCAATGGATAATTTCCTGGTGTTTCCAACCCTCTTGATTTAAACCATCACTTTTGAGTCAGAGGACTCTGGGAATTGGTGTCAGGGGTTCCTAGGAAGGATGAGCTGCATCCACTGGACACACGTTAGGTGCTCATCCCCGTCTTCAGCTCTTCTACTAGCTGAAGCCACTTCCCAGCCCGACAGCAGTGTAGTCGACCGTGGCCGCGCAGCTTAGTGAGTCTGCAGTTACCAGCTAGAATAACATCTCCTTGGACCACGAGTCCCAACCGTATGTGGATTCTGAGACCTTCCTAGTAGCTAGGGAAACCCATCATGGACAGCTTTGGACCACCCCTTTCCTAGTCCAGCAGGGCTGAGGGTTTTTGACTTTGCTTTGAGATAACAGGAGAGGCTTTGGCTGTAAAACCCACAATTCCAAAAATGGCACATGCCAATGTCCTATTTCATGGTATGCCCCAATGTTCTACTTCATGGGATGCCAAGTAGATGATGGCGTGTCACCTAGATCCTCTTCCAGAATAGAGGTTTCTCTAGTTGTCCTGACTGTTGGCTATGATGGTTACAGCAGCATCCCCAGGAACTGCCTTTGGCAGGAATGAGGTTGCCATCTCCGAGTTAAGCCTCCTTCCTGAAAGTAACCCAAATCAACTGAGGATATCCCAAAGCCCAGCTTTCCTGCCTGGATTCTGGACAGCTCTGAACAGCCACCCACATTCCAGAACTACCTGCAGGATCAGCTGGGGCCTTGATGGCAACCACATCACAGTTCAACTTCTCCCTCTGTCCCTTCCTGCTGCCCTCGCCCATTTACTAGTAGAGATATGGATCCTGAGCATTCCCCTATGAGCCTCCTGCTCACTCGGAATGTGTTCTCAGGAGACCCCCAAAGTGTTCACAGTGCCTTTATTGACTCTTTGAGCCAAACTGACACCTTCAGGAGTCACACACTTTCCCACCAGCCAAAGGATCCTCAAGGTTATTTCATAAATCGCACAGGGATGTATTTATCCAGTTTCTAACCTATGTTTGCTCTGATCTCCTCTTAGGTTCCAAATGCCCAGCTCTGAAACCCCCACCGAATCCCACTGCTGGCTCCTAAACTCCAGCCACATTTTCCTCTGGCTTTTCCAACTGGCTTTGACTTTTTCCTGTCCTGTATCTTGGAGGTGATTTTTGTAACCAAAAGTCCTCACAGTAAGTTCCAGGTGAGAGAGGAATTCAACCGCAATGCTAGTTAACTCAATGCTAGTTAAGGTAACCTGCTTAGTTAATGCTGGCAGCATAAACTGAGGACTTCCCTCTCGAAGCCACTGTGTTCTCCCCCTCCTCCAGCGCCTCTCACTAGAGGCACCCATTTATCCTGTTCTTCTCCTGTGGCCTGTTCATTACCCAACACATAGTTGGGAACACTCTAGCTACTCGTCAATGCATTTTGAGCATTTACAGCTATTTGCATAGGAAACATTCCAAGGAGGATTATTTGCTCAAGGGAAGTATAAATTTGTAATAATATAAATACTGAGAAGTGTCCTACCATTGAGGTTCCTCATTGCTTTGTTCTTAATCTATCTTGTGTATGTTCCATACCTAGTAAATTAATGTTAGCCAAGAATCACCCCGCCCACCTGTACTTCTGTAACACTGAAACCAAAAGTAATGGAAATCAGTTTTTCTTCCATAGCTGCACTTCTGGGCTCTGTCTCCTTTGGATCGTTTAGACATGCTTTCTTCAA
This sequence comes from Myotis nattereri, assembly GCF_964212035.1. Classification (NCBI taxonomy): domain Eukaryota; kingdom Metazoa; phylum Chordata; class Mammalia; order Chiroptera; family Vespertilionidae; genus Myotis; species Myotis nattereri. Next base: position 51,574,486 of record NC_138087.1, read on the forward strand.
ACCAAGAAGTGTCAGAAAATAGACACACTGAAGCTGCACGCTAGCCAGGATCTTAAAAGAATACAGATGTATGCCACCTGCTTTAAAAGAAGATGAAAGATCTATAATAATAAAAGTGTACTATGCTAATTAGGATGACCTTCTGGATGAAGCCAGGGCTGCGAGGGAAGCCCGGGTCCCGGGTGCCGGCAGCCAGGGGAAGGAAGGCCTACTCTTGCACAAATTTCATGCATCGGGCCTCTAGTATTTCTATAAAAATATCAGTGCATAGAATGCCAGTGTGGGGCCACATGAATGTAGACGTATGGGGAGTAACACAGCTACCCAGGAGAGATGTGGGATTGCGAATTAAGGCACCTCCAGCCCCAGCTGTACACTTTGTAGGTGAAGGGGAGGAACCATTCCCATAGTCCTTCTCTCTGAATGCTCCCATAGGGCCAGGAACAGAGATACCTCGGGCTACCTGGGCTGATGGTGGTAAAAACAGAAGGTGATGCCTCATGGAACCAGAGCACATGTTCAAGGGAAACAGGAAGCGTATACGTCATGTTTGCAAGTGGACGCCTGCTGCTCCTCGCTGGGTGCTCAGAGATGGGGTGGGTTCAGTGTCTACGGCTTCTCAGCCACGAACTGGCCTCCCTCTCGGGCGGGGATGTTCAACCTTGGCCGCACGTTGTACTCTCCTGGGGCTTTGACAGACTGATGCCCAAGGCAAGTCCCCAGAGACTGGATTTTTACACGAGTTACGGAACAGAAAAAATTCATCCACCAGGTGATAGCAGCCAAACACTAAATACTTAGGACTTCCCTCATGAGAAATGTGGTGGAGAAAGACTGGCTGTTTCCTTATGAATGGCGCCACCCAGGAGAACAGAACGCTAACGCTCAAAAACCACAACTCTCTGATCCAGGGTTTGGGGAGGGTTTTTAAGAGGTTAGGGGAACAGGTATGCAGAAGCACTGGCAGGGCAAGTTTTAATCGGGGGACCTTGGAGCTTGGCCATTTATGGTGAGGGGTGTCAATACCGGATCTTCTGGTCAACGGACCATTTGCTTCTAAGGGGTTCTGGTGTTCAAGTTCTGGTTTGTCCTAGTCCTTTGGTTCTGTGTGGGTGTGGGAGGGGAGCTATACGTTGGTTCCAGGTGCAGCTGTAGAGCAACGTTCTCTCCTCTGCATGTGCTTCAGGTGCATGGCTTGAGGTTTTGGTATATTCTCTCTGAAAAGCAATGCAGTATCTCGTTAAACAGGCTAAGCCCATTTGGAGCTGGTTCTGCAGTTACATGTGAGTCACAGGTGACTCTAGTACACAGCCAGGGCTGAGAATTACACCCTTGCTGCTGAGTGTGGCCTATGAACAGACAACATCTGGCACCACCTGGGAGCCCCAGCTCAGAACTATCCAATCAAAATCAGCATTTTGATAAGACTCCTAGATGATATATTTTGCACATTAAAATGTGAAGAAACACAGGTCTAGGCTTTTCTATGCCTATAACTTCTGACCCACTGCATGTCTGGAAAACTCAAGGCTCCTTCTCACTCAGTGACTTCCACTTTTCCTCCTCTGGGTCATTAACTCGCAGGTTTTGGATGCAAGTCGCCTCCCGTTCCTGCCTCCCCTGCCCCACCAGCTCCACTCGATCCTTAAACAGTCACTGTTGGGCAGACCCCTTAGGGCCTGCTGGCCAGCCTGCAGACAAACTGCTTGGGAGTCCTCTCACTGTCTAATCTGTGAATCTATTCCACTGTGGCCAGACTCCTAGGCACCCAGGACCCAAGGCCAGCTTTCCTGGGGTGAGGCACAGGGCTGGGCAAATATCTACAGAAGCCCCTTCTCTCAAATTCTTTTCTTTCTACAGCAATTATCATATCTTACCTCGGAAGTTGGACTTTGCAGTGTGTTGTCCACAGCTAAAAGGTGCTTGGGAGTGGGGAGGGGAGGGTGTTGGTGAGCAGCCTCTGAGAGTAAATGGCCACTGGAATTACTCATCCTGTGAATTGGGCTACAGGATAAAATTAAAGCAGCATCTAAAGCAGTGGTTCTCAACCTTCTGGCCCTTTAAATACATTTCCTCATGTTGTGACCCAACCATAAAAGTATTTTCATTGCTACTTCATAACTGTAATGTTATAATGTTATGGATCGTAATGTAAATATCTGATATGCAGGATGGTCGTAGGCGACCCCTGTGAAAGGGTTGTTTGACCGCCAAAGGGGTCACGAACCACAGGTTGAGAACTGCTGAAAAGTATTCTTACCAAAGCCTAGCAGATATTTTCTGTTTCCATTCAGGTCAGAAAAAGAAGGTATGGATATAAGCTGCTGGTTCTTATAACATGAGAATTTTATAAAAGTGTGCTTATATCTTTATCTAAATCCAAGACTTCAACAGTAGTGGTTAACCACAGTATTACCAGTAGAAACAGATGCCATTTGGAGGAAGTGGTAAGGCATTAGGAATATGCAAAGAGAATAGGTGCACAATTCAGTTTGAGTCGTGGGGGTGTGCAGATTGTATTTTCTGAAAATAGTCAAATATGGCACCTCATCCCATGTGCTATTACAGTGTGGCTTTGACGGTCCTCGCTGAGTGATGAAGTTCATGTCCCTCCCCATGAACCTGAGGAGAAAGAAGTGATACTGATGACTTTGGAGGTTCATTCTCCCTGTGTCTCTTGGATTCTAGCCACCATGCTGTGAGAGGAGGCCCAGCAGCCTTGGAGAGATCTGTATAGAGACGATCCATGTAACATAATCTTATCATGAGTTGACAATTTCATTATAGTCACAAGTCCCAGGGATCATACATGGTGTATACCAGGGGGCTGGAATCTTGCCGGGGTGGGGTGGGGGGACATCTTAGAATTGTGAATTATTATGTATTACTGAGATGCATTTGTTCTGCGGAGTCTTGCATGAGTGAGGAAAATTCTCTGCTAGTGAAGAATCTTCCTAAGGGTAAGGTCATTTACCCAGATAAAGACAGGAGTCCTTAGACTGGAAACAGGAATTGGGAGACTGTGATTGAGATAGATGGAAGAGCCAAAGTGGGCTCCTTTTTTTGGTCTTTACTTTGAGAAAGTTGAATGTCTAGGAGTTCACGCCTAGGTAGTGTTGGTTAGAGATAATCACCTGTATTGGCACAACCTGGGATATGGACAAAAGGAGACCCTTGAGGTACATCACAAGCTAAGGATGAGTGATCTCTATTTTATAAGCTAGAAATAGGTAAAGTATTGCCTTTTTTCTCTTTTGCTCTGTCCTTGCCTTGAAAGTCTTTTTGAACATTCCAGCTTTGCAGCCAATTATAAGAGAAGATAATACATGGGCCCTTGGTAAAGGAAAACCAGCAATTCCTTGAACCTAACTAGGTGGTAGCAGGAATTTTCAGGAGAGTGTGAACCCTAGAGAGAGAGAGAGACCAGGATTGGCACTGAGTGGCACAGCCTTTGTTTCTGACCAGCGTGATCTCTGCCCATATTTGACCAAGGAATTCTGAGTTCCATGTTATTAAAGAAAGTAGAGTTCCCAGACACAGTCATACAGCTTAATATGCGTTTGTGGAAAAGGCAAAGTAACTATGGATTGTACATGATTTTCTGCCACCTGCTCTTCCCTTCCACACGCCATGATAGTCAGCCGCACGTCACCAGATTTGACATCTATTCAGTGGCTTTAAAGTGACCCATTGTATTGATCATATTTTTTGTGTGTGTGTATGTGTTTTGTATTTCTGATACTGGATATCCTGGGCCTTGCTGACTTGGAGGAAGTGCCCTTCCCAGGGCTAGCTAATTCCTAGAGACAGTAAAGGACTTCCCACTGAGTGCACCTTTCACATGCAAACCAGCCAATTCAGAACCCATTACACCACCACCACCTACACCACCACCACCTCTGCCTTCCAACACTACCTCCTTTATTAACTCTCACACTCCAGGTCACTATTTCTCTGTCTTAATCACAGGAGGACCAGGTTCCAGACATCTAGAAACACTCCCTACACCCCAGAATCTGCTGAAATTATTCAATCCAGCCAATCCTAAACCTGATTACCTAGCCTTGCCCAAGTCCTTCCTGCACAAACCACACAAAAAACTCTTGCCCATATTTTTCTTCTGCTCTTCCTGCTTCCTGACTGGCCCTGAGCTTCTCTATGTGGCCCTTTTTGGGAACTGTAAGAAACTATCTCTTCATTGATAGTTATCTCCTGATCTGTTGGCCTTACTATTCCTGAATGATAACAAAACCCACATTTTAAAACATCAGCTTCCAGATGCGTTGCAGATTCCCTGGTCCCAGAGACTTTTTTTCTGGAGGGTACCATTACAATTCCCCCCCCCCCAAAAGGCATCTTTGTAGGAAGTTATCCCCAGTGGAGTGAACAGCATGAACTCTAGATACTTTCTCCACTGGCTACTTCTTTGGCCCAGAGAGTAGGACAAAAGTCAGTTGGAAAGTTATTGCATAAATTTGTGTAATTTCAATCCATTCTGAAGCAGGAGGTCAGGGACATTTTCTAATATCACACTTTCCTCCAGTACATGTTGCACCATGTGCTCTGGGATCTGCCTTTATTTCCATTGGCTTCCCATCAATCTTATCAGAATCTCCAACTTGGGTCACTTGCCAGAATACTTTTCAGTCTAATGTAAAATCCAATGAAGCCCCCTAAGAATAATTTTCATTTGTTGATTTTTTAAATGAACTGGGATTAAAATGATCTCAAGTAAAATATTTTATATCATATATATTTGCACAGATTATAAAATTTATTTCTAACATAAAAATTCAATATTATCAGTAGTATATCAAGATAAATTTTTACTTTCTCCCAGTTAATATGGTGTGTGCCCTAGGGTCACTGTAAATTAATTGTGTAAGGAAAATCAGTATTTGTTGATGAATATATTACGAAAGGGTATATTATATTTTGTTTGTTTGGGGTAAAATACATTTTATATTGAAGATTGAAATTGAACTACTTATCATCCTATATAATAAAAGGCTAATATGCAAATTATCCCCTCGATGGGGAGTTCAACCTGGAGTTTGACCAGGGGGAGGGGCCAGCTGGCCAACTGCCCACAGCCCCTCCCCCAGGCTGGCCGGCCTGATCACCCCAATCAGGGCTGGCCAACTGGACGCCATCCTTGCATGATTTTGTGCATGGGGTCTCTAGTAGCTTTATAATTGAAATGAAAGTCTTTTTTATGATCTGATATTTGGAGCTCTTTAATTTTGCACTTAAAAATTATGATGTTTATTAAAAAAACCACATACCAATTTTCATGTTTTGTTTCTAGGAGATGAGAAAATCATTGTACAATGAGTAGTAAGTGCAAAGCTGAATTGGATATAATAACCAGTGTCTTCTCCTTCCACATTGCCTCTTGAGGTCCTTGTGCTGCAGAAGAATTTTTATTAGAGCAATATTATTTACTGACCTGGTGATAATCATCTGGAGGCAATTTTTGAGGATTATTTTCACTTTTATGCTCCCCACTAATCTCTTGTGTTTTGAAACCTTTGTTCCTTATGATTCCTCCTCAAACCAACAGTCCATAAACTTTGTATGACTAAAAACCAAAACAATTTTAAAACCAAGTGATAATTTTAAGCATGGTCACTGACCTCTACTAATTGCCATGCACGCTCACTGCCTTTTCCTTTTTAAGGGAATAAAAGCCATACTTCATTTGAGAATTGTTTTTAATGAAACTTTAAATAGATCCCATAACACTTTTAAAGACTTGATCTCTTGGAACACCTTCCTGATCCCCTGGAGGGGCCTGTGGTTCACCTATTGGAAAATGCTAATCAATGAGCTAAAGTTTGAGCTACTTAACAGGCATCTGAGACCCTCCTGCTCTGGCCCTTGGTGAGCTCTCCAGTCAAATGTTCATTTGCTCCCCAAATACCCTGCTTACAGTCCCCAGAACATACCCTGATATGTGCACACAGGGAATTCGTATAAGCATAAACATTCCAAGGACAGTGAGGTAAAATTGGGTAGATAAGTTAGTTTGGACAAAGGAGAAAGGGGGTGGGGTTGGGGTCCGGGATGTCAAAAGTGAGAATGGGTGGTTTACAGGTAATTGGGGAAGAGCAGAACCCACGTGGCAGGTAAGTTTTTGCTAGGCCACTAGGAAAATCTCTCTCCTTTCCCAAATCCAGTCCCAGGGAGATGGTGTAAGATAGTTGCAGCATAGACAGACAGGCATCCACTGTGGACCACACTTAGCCAAGTGAACTCTGCCTCCTGCACTTGGATAGAAATTGTTCTGTTTTGACTGTGACACGAAGAAGCCTGCAAACAAAAGCTGAAGTCTTTATTTTACCATAAGTGTCAAATGTTCTGAGTCAGCTGTGATTGTCAAACACATGAATTATTTCATCATTGTTTCCCAATCTGTGCTTTGGATCCAATGATGCCAGTTTTGGAAGTCTACCCTAAGGAAATACCAGTCAGACAAAACATCCAAGCAATTTCCCAAACGAAGATGTTCAGCATGGCAATATTGAAAAGCAGAAAAAAATACAAGTTATCCAAGTTTGGGAAATTGTAGTAATGATAGCATTATAATAACCAGGTGGGGCATGGGACTTTGGAACCCAAGGAATATAATTCCTCATAAATAGAATATTGTACCACACCTCATTTCCCCATGGGGGCTTCTGAAAGTGCTCATTTCAGAGGCACCCCAAGAACCGCGCTCCCAGGAGCAATGGAGGAATCCTACTCTACTCCTCAGGTAGCAGAATTGCAATGATACGGTACACAGCCTAAAGAGGTAAACAAATGTAAATATTAGCCACACATAGACGTATACAGAAAACAATAATATCTGAAAGTCCAGCGAAATAATTTTTAATATATTTTTTATTGATTTCAGAGAGGAAAGAAGAGGGAGAGAGAGATACAAACATCAATGATGAGAGAGAATCATTAATCGGCTGCCTCCTGCACCCCCCCTACTGGGGATTGAGCCCACAACCGGGGCATGTGCCCTTGACTGGAATCGAACCCGGGACCCTTCAGTCCACAGACTGACGCTCTATCGGCTAAGCCAAACCAACTAGGGCTCCAGAGAAAATTTTAATTTATTATTACAATAAAGTTAAATCTGTATTAGGTACAAAAGAATCGAGAGACCACAAAGAAATTTAAAATTTCTCTGTGAGATGGATTGTAGGGTGAATGGAATTATTAACATTGTGGTGCTTGATATTGTAAAGTTGTTTGATAATTTTAAAATTGGAAGTTTTTTTGTTTGTTTGTTTTTTAAAGAGCCAAATCTGTCCTTAGGGGGACTAACTAGAACACAACTTTTAAAACACATTTGCCCAACCAGAAACTAAACATCACATACCGTATGGTTCCAGTTACATAAAATGTTCAAAATAGGTAAACCCATAGAGACAGAATGCAGACTGACGGCTACCAGGGGCTGGAGATAAGGGAAATGGAGAAAATGCTCAGTGGGACGGGGTTTCATTCTGGAGTGATGGACATGTGTTGGAACGAGATAGAGGTGGTGGTTGCACCACACTGTCAATGTCCTACATGCCACTGAGCTTTTCACTTTAAAATGGTTAATTTTATGTATGAGAATTTCACCTCAAAACATTTAGAAACATGTTTTAAAATGACGTGTGCTTAGGCCTCACCCTAAGGGAGTTGATGACCCAGCGCGTGGGGGTTGGACAAAGCTCTGTATTTTATGGTGTCCCAGGTGAATTTGATGCTCACTCAGCAAGGCTCAAAACCTGTCTGAGGTCTCCCCCAACCTGCCAGCTAATGTGCAGTCTGTGTGGAATAACTGTATAAAATCTGTAAAAATGCATACTCTCTATAAAATGCTGGGACGTTACTGCAACATGTAGTATTCGAGAAATTCATATCGTTCAGCCCTGACTGGTGGTGGGCACAAGATGAGCACCTGTGATGACAGCCCCTCGGAAGGGTTAGGGGTGACAGATGGCACCAGGTGACCTCAGCTGGACTGTATTTGAGCATTCCACAAGGTCAACAGCATGGCTTCTGCTGCCTTAGTTCCCTCCCATTATCTCAGTGCATGAATCCTTAGACGTCTGTTGACCTCCACCAAACTGTAAAATACAGACCACTTTTTTTTTTTTAAATGTCTTTAATTGGTTTTTACATAAAATGTTCAAAATAGGTAAGTCCATGGAGACAGGATGCAGATTGATGGCCTCCAGGAGCTGGAGATAGGCCAGTGATGGCGAACCTTTTAAGCTCGGCGCGTCAGCATTTTGAAAAGCCCTAACTTAACTCTGGTGCCGTGTCACATATAGAAATTTTTTGATATTTGCAACCATAGTAAAACAAAGACTTCTATTTTTGATATTTATTTTATATATTTAAATGCCATTTAACAAAGAAAAATCAACCAAAAAAATGAGTTCCCATGTCACCTCTGACACGCGTGTCATAGGTTCGCCATTACTGAGATAGGGGGAAACAGGGAGAAAATGCGTAGAGAGATCGGCTGACTCCTGCACGTCCCCTACTGGGGATCGAGTTCGAAACCCGGGCATGTGCCCTGACCAGGAATCGAACCGGCAACCTTTTGGTGCCAGGGATGACACCCAGCCAATCGAGCATCCCTGGCCAGGGCAACGGACCAAAAAAATTGGAAGAACAGATTTAGTCTATCTGCTGTCCTTGAAATTTCTTTTTATCTGGACCCCACTTCTACCACCGGAAGTAGTTTTATTGAGGAGCAGACTTTTGAAGGAGCTGAGTAGCCTTCAATACATCTGAAGCTGTTCAAAGGTAACCAGTCAGTGAAACCTTCGATATGCCAAAGGCTCCAGAACATATGAAAGCATCACCCAGATACACAATAGGTTCAAAGGGAATCCCCAAATGAAACGAAGGGAAAGCCTTGCGCCCGGGCCTCTGCTACAGGCACATTCATTCTGTGCAGAGGTTATTAAACTGCCCAGGGAAAGCTCTCCTGTTTGCAAAGGTGTTTTGAAGACAAATGCAAATCGTTTGCTTGGTTATATTCAGTGAAAGAACACTTCTGGGATTCCACTGGGACATTAGGGCAAATTATTTTATGATCATCAGTTCTCCAACACGTCCCTGCCGGGGGAATAGATCTTTGCCAAAATTTAAACAGTACACACATGCACATTAGGATGAGGTTTTCACCCTTTGTTCTGAGAAATATGTAAAGCGAGGGAGGAGAAAGTGGGTCTAATACCTCACTTTTCCTTTCAGAGGTTTAATCACGCGGGAGGTCTCGCATTTCATCAGGGTGTGAAATGCCTGATATTCCTCCTGGTTTCTTTTTTCTTCCTGCACAATGAATGCAAGTCCGAGAACGTGAGTAAGGCCTCTGCCCACCACACACAGGCCCTCCTTCCACCCCTGCCAGCCATCCGTGCTCTGACCTCCGGCCTCCCTCCGGGCCGCCGCTCCACTCCTTTGCAAGTTACAGGTCCTGCGGCCCGCCGCCCCCGTCGCCCCCTCGCTCTGCCCGGGGCCTCTGCACGGGCGGGGAAGGGGCTTGGGGAAGGGCGTGGGGGGGGGGGGGGTGTCTAGGGAAGGCGACAGCACAGAAAACCCTCCCATCCACCGCCTTCACGTCTGTCGCCGCCCTCACCTCCACCTCTGCCATCACCTCCGCCACCATCACCTCCACCCCTGGCCGCGCCGCGGGGTCGAGGCGGGCCCAGCTCTCCAGGCCTCTGCAAGGCGCAGCACAGAGACCCCGATTTCTATGCACCCTGGAAAGGGTGATTAATTTAAAGTGAGTGGAGTCTGTTTCTTTAAGACAAGCTCATAAATCGTGAAAGATCACCACTTCTTTTCAAAAGCCTCTCCACGGTCTGAGTTTCCCTTCTGGGTCAGTAAAGTCATTGAAGCTTTAATGGCATGCCATGGCAGATTACACGATACAGCTGTCCCGGCACCGTGAAAATTAAGTTATGCCCCGTGTCAGCAAGGGGTTTTGCCCCTTTCTTTTCTCTCCCCTCCCCCACCCCTTTCTCCTTTTTTCTCCATTCCTTCCCACCCCTCTCCCTCTCCCGCACCCTCTCCGCTCCCTCCTGCCTGCCTCTCCTACCATTTCCCATTTGCTCTTTCGCTGTCCTCCTGGGAAGTGATCATCCCAGAAGAGGCAGAAGTTGGCCCACACGGGGCTGTGCTTTGAGCCCCAGCTATTGAGACACAGTAAATGGAGATGATGGGCCTTTCAGAAAAGAGCTATTAAAAAAGTGCCTTTTCTTCTCCACCTACCCCACCCCCACATCTTTTGCTTCCTCCTCTTCCCCCCCGCCCCTTCTTCCTCCTCCTCCTCCCCTCCCTCCTGCCTAGGACCCCGGGAATCCCCCAACCTGATGCAGCAGCCCTGAACCCCAGCAGCACCCTCTCCTGTGTATAAATGCCTGTCTCCCTCCCGCTCCTGGTCCTAAGCCACCCCCTTCCTCTGCCCAGCCCCGGGGCTTGGAGCTGACCCTCCCAGGTCAAGAGCAGCAGTCAAGCCTTAGTTTCCTTCCTGAGTTAAACACTGGCCTGGCTGTGGCTACTGCTCTTTTCTCTTTTGTGGGAGAGGGGATAGAAATAGAGTTCCAGCAAATAAGGGCACCCACTCTCCATCTCTCCATGGTCCGCCACTGTGCAAACGTGACATGCATACACAACCTCATAACTCTCATGGCTCCTCAACACGTAGTAAATATTCCCACCCAGAGAGAAAGGTAAAATTAAACTTAAACTTCACTCAAATTTAGGCCTCTCTGATTAAAAAATATATACATGTATAAAGGCAATCTAAATAAAGAAAGCCATATTTTTTATTTGCATATTCTAGGAGATGGGAGAAATGTTTGCAATGTGAGAAATGAAACCCTTCCATCATGTTTCTTCATTGAGGTGAAAGGAAGAAATGAGCTGTTGGTTTTTATGAGGGTCTAGGGGTTATGGGTACTCCCTTCTTTCTATCTATCTATCTATCTATCTATCTATCTATCTATCTATCATCTATCTATCTAAAAGCCTAAGCGACCATTCAACCGTTCAGCTGTTCAACCGGTAGCTATGAGGTGCACTGACCACCAGGAGGCAAACACCCAACACACAGGCATGGAAACATGGAACAGATTGATGAATCTCAGAGGGAAGGCAGGAGGAGGGAGGGCGATAAGAGATTAACCAAAGATCTTATATATATATACTAGAGGCCTGATACACAGGTTTGTGCACTGGTGGGGTCCCTCTGCCTGGCCTGTGGGGATTGGGATGAAACCAGCAGTCCAACATCGCTTGAGGGGTCCCGGATTTCGAGAGGGCAAAGCCGTGCACTGGGCCTCTAGTATGCATATAAGATCTTTGGTTAATCTCCCCCCCCCCCCTTCCCTCCCCTCTTCCCTCTGAAATTCATCAGTCTGTTCCTTGTTTCCATGCCTGTGCATTGAGCATCTGCCCCCTGGTGGTCAGTGCACGTCATAGCTACCAGTTGAATGGTTGAATGGTCAGTTGCTTAGGCATTTAGATAGATAGATAGATAGATAGATAGATAGATGATAGATTTCAGAGAGGGGAGAGAGAGAGAGAGAGAGAGAGAGAGAGAGAGAGAGAGAGAGAGAAGAGAAACATCAATGATAAGAGAGAATCATTGATCAGATGCCTCCTGCACACCCCCTACTGGGGATCAAGCCCACAACCCAAGCATGTGCCCTGACTGGGAATCAAACCATGACCTCCTGGTTCATAGGTCAACGGTCAACCACTGAGCCATGCCAGCCAGGCAGGGATTCCCTTTTTCAGAGGAACCCCCTCTGCCCACACAGAACTCCGCTCTCTCACTGTTCTTCTCATCACTTAGTTCACATTGAAGCAACTCTTTCCTGTTAAAGATCCATGAATTGAATGAAGCCACTCCATGAGGTTGAGAGCAGTTGCAGAAGTGGAGGATGTGATCACTGTGCAATAGAAAAAGGCTTTGTAGAGACCCAACTGCGATGGTGACATTTAAAGCTGCCACATTTATATTATTCTTATTTGGAAATTAGATGCTTTTGAGAGAACATCTAAAACTAGAGCAAAGTTTGATTTTCTTAGTCTATGAGCCAATAGTTAGGAGCCTTAAATGAAGGTGATATTGCAGAGTGAGTTGGTATTTCTTGGAGGGCAGAGTGTGCCCCTGGATTGGGGAGCTCCCTGAAGCTCAGGCCCACAGACGGAGAGGTAGTAAGTGTTAATGAGGTCACCGTCCCTTTGTCTAAGTTGTAGGGAGGCGGGCCCTGCACCGACGACCCTGCAGGAACCTCTCCTTCCCTAAAGAGCGAGCCTCTGAAGTCTTCACACAGCTTGCAAACTGGGTCTGAAGAGTTTCCAAAGAGGAAACGAAAAGAAGTATGAAGCTTCGTCGTAGGCAGGCCACCACTGTGGTGCTCTTGTTTACCTGAAAGGATTCTCACAGGGTTTTACTGATGCCTTTTGAGGTCATAGCACAATCTCAAATACGATGTTAACTTAAATATTCCAACCCACATGTCTTAGCAAAAGAAGACCCTGGGAGAAGGACAGGAGTACATGCTGTTTTTTGGGGTGTGACCCCAGGGAGCAGTGGGCAAGGAGAATGAGACAAGAAAGGGAGAAGGATCAATGTAAGTGTGAATCGTTAAGGTTGCCACTGTGGGCAACGCAGCTCAGTTCCACCTAGACTTCGAGTGCTTCCTAGCACTCGGGGCCGTTGACCCATTGGCTCCATCTTTCCCAGGGGTTGTTCTAGGCATGGGAATTGCCTGCTCTTCTGAGTAAGCCTCCAGTGACTCAGAGGGGCCCAGAGAAAAAGTGGAGATGTGTGGAGTGAACTTGAGAAGAAGCATCAGGTATTGCACACCTGTTTGGAACAGCAGCTCCTTGTAAATGTGTCATTTCACATGGCTCCCAAGGGGAGGCGCTCTCTATACCTTAGAGATGAGGCTCAATGACAAGGAGGGCTTTGCCCAAGGGACCTGCCCAGCAAGGGATGGGAGTGGAGTTTGGGCTCAGGAAAGCTTCTTCCACTCCATCCTAATGGTATTTCTACTCTGTCCTAGTTACCACTTGAGGGCTAGGGAACCAAGTCTCCCCTTTGCAATGATTCTGCAAGGGTACCCTCTATTATTTGGGTTCCCTTCCCTAAGAAGCAAAGCCTGATGCTGGGGTCCAACCCCAGCAGGTCCAGGGGTTCCCAAAGGTGTAGACGGAGTCGGCGAAGAAGGAATGACACGGAGACAGTGTTCAGTTGATCAGCAGCCTAGCCAAGATCACTAGCCAGGATCTCCAGCCAAGTTCTGGTCTGGATCTCCAGCGAAGTTCTTCTGTCTCTAGGTTCTGTGTAGGTTCTGTGTCTAGGTCCTGTGTCCTGTTGTCTTGTTACATCTGTATTTATACCAGTTGATTCCAATCCTATCAATCTCTATTCCAAAGGTTAGGGCGTTTCTTATCTCCATTCCAGGGAGTAAAGATTATGTAGCTTAAGCATGATTGTTCGTAGTTAAAGTGATTAATTACCCACCTGGCACTTAGTTAAGGGGTTTTATTCCCTCCCTAACTTCAGGGGAAAATCCCTACCTGGGGAAACAACCTTTCTCAGAGAGGTGACCTTGGTTAAAACACATAGTGCCAAGAAGGTGAGCAAACATATTAAGAACAGTATGCCATATATGCCAGGTCCCTTGAAACAGCAAGGATGGACCGGTTCCCGGCAGCCTGAGACATGTTTTAAGAACAGTAGTTGGTTTTCTGCATATGTGCATGTGTTCATTGTTTGTGTGTGTGTGTGTGGATGCCCCCGTAAAGCTCTGGGGATGGTATAAAACACATACTGCAGAGTGATCCCAGCCAAGGTGCAGAGGAACTGTAATACTCATGCCCACATTTCTGTGTCATTGGTTAAGGGGGCACCTGGGAGGGACATCAATTCCCAGGCTCATTGTTGCAGGTGAAGTGTGGCCCCGGGCTGCAGGCTGGGGTGCTTCAACAGGGAAGGGCCCGAAGCACCGAGGGGCAGTGGGACGAGCATTGACTGCGTTGCCTGCAATCTCTTGTGCATCTTGACCTTCTCAGAGAAGGAAGTGACTCGTGGGGAGCTCACTGTGATAATGTTCCTCAGGGGCTGCCCAGAGTGCAAACCCAAGAGCCCACGTGCTCATTGCTGTTTGTTGATTCCCCTCTGGCTCGTCCACCCATTTGATTACTTTTGCTTCCCTCCATATTCTTGTTCTTAGCTAGCAAATTTCCTAAGGAATATTCTTTTTCATATATTACCTGTTGCCTGCAAACTCCACCTGCCAGTTAATCCAAAAACACTGGCAAATATATTTTTTAAAAATCTAGCATATATTCGCTTAAGCTTGAGATGGCATGGGAGAAGATGCAGCTGCAGATGCCACAAATGACAAATAGCCATTATCCTTCTTAGGGCTCCTCTCCCAGCTAGTGCCTTGATCGCATTTCAGGAGTCACAAAGCCCAGATTCCGAATGAACTCGATGCCACCTACCCATGATGGCACCCAGACTCCTCACACTCACGGGTTTTGTTCCGAAGAGTAGGTTATCCAGCTTTATTTGTGTAGTTCATGTCTTCACAAATAACCCTCTGTCATGATTTGAATCTGAGGACATAAAATATAATCTTTGGCCGTAGCTGGTTTGGCTCAATGGATAGAGCGTCGGCCTGCGGACTGAAAGGTCCCAGGTTTGATTCAGGCCAAGGACACATGCCTGGGTTGCGGGCTCGATCCCCAGTAGGGGGCGTGCAAGAGGCAGCCAATCAATGGTTCTTTCTCATCGTTGATGTTTCTCTCCCTCTCCCTTCCTCTCTAAAATCAATAAAATACATTTAAATATATATATATATATATATATATATATATATATATATATATATATATATATATATATCTTTGCTCTCTGGCAATTGCCCACAGAAGAAAAGGGGAATAACTCTGCAGAGTAAGTGACAGCTAAGAGAAATGTAATCATTCTTCAAGGTGCCGATGATAAGAAAATAAAATTGAAGGCAGATTCTTTCAAAGACAATATTTGTTTTGGTGAAAAGGAACACAAAATCATCTCAGACAATGATTTTTTTTAAGTTCCGAATTTCAATATCTATGAAGAAACTTGCCATTTCTATTCATTTCTCCTCCACATAAATGCTTCAAGCTCATTACCAAAATCCTTCTCTGTTATGAACTCTGTCATTTTCTTAGTTTTCTTAGCCTTTGCTGAAGGGCTGAGCTTCAGGCTTGTTTTCCATGAGTCCTGTTTTCATTTTTATTTGCTGGTCCCCACAGAAAAGGGGCAGCGTTTTGTCAGTAAAATACAGCAACAGTGACAGGCAGGCTGGGTTATAAAGAACATTCTTTCCCTGATTTTGTTCCAATGCAAGTGCCGATACAATTTGATTAAAGTCACTGTAAGAGATGCTGGGTATGTGGGAGGTAGGGAGAGGGAAAGGGTTTCAGAATTATTAATCCTGTATAGCTCTCAAGATGGGAAGAGTTGAACCCCATCTGGTATAAATGGATTAAAAATCTTTTCTCATTTCAAAGGTTTGATCTCAACAAGGGCTTGATTTGATGAAATCAAAGTGGCAGCTTGGATTTGAAAACGATTTAGAGTGGAACTTCCTAAAGTTTACATGTGAGGGAAGAATTGGCAGAGGTATAAATGTGGGGTGAGCATGTATTTATATGTGAGTTTCACTGGAGGTCTGTTTGCAGAGATGATGGCAAATAAAAAAAATGTTGAGCATGAGGGTGTCAGGTAACTTGTGTAACAGAAGGATGCTCTTGAAATTCTTAGCTTAGAAGGAGTATCTAAGCTTAAAACAAAACAGAACAGAGTTTCTTTCTGCAAAAGTCATTTCAGATGTTGTTTCCCTTTCTTCCACCTTATCCCACCCCTGGTACCTATTCCCAGTCCCTTGAATTTCAAGTTACCTCCCCCTTAATTGTGTGCTGTCATTAGTAACAAAGACCCCAACTAAGCACAGGAGAGAAAACAACAAACACAAAAACATGGTCCAACGACACATGATAGAGAGTAGAACATGAAGAGGGGCCCACATATATGGTTTTTAACACCCAGATTTTTAAGTGTTGCCCATAGTGTCTGCTTTAGAAAGGGAATTCACCTTCTTTCAACTGAGTTGGGACCATTATTAGTCTCACGGATCATTTGCATCTCTGTTGTCTTTGGGATGATTCTGAGTAGTTTGGTATAGTCTCCCATCCCCCACCACTCCACACACAATGTTAGCAGAAACTCTGGGAATTTCTACCTTTGACAATAGGCAACATCTTCACAGCACTTGCAATGGGAAAGGTACTGGGAAAAATCTGGTTCAATATAGTGCATAAATTCTGAGATAATGCGAAAGGCTGGCAGCATGGCAGAGGTGCATATGCCACATGGTGAAACAGAAAGCAGTGACCCAAACCGTCCATGCTTCACAGAGTTAGCAGAGCGAGTGAAGAAATCACAGAGCAAGATTATTTTACGTGCATAAAAAATTCCCAAGATGTAAATGGAACACATTTTATAAACTGTCTTAGGCTTTAAGTTTACACTCAGTTCTATATCCACCTTAGTTATAAAGAGGTTTTTGAAAACATTAATCCACAACAAGGTGGGGGGGGGGGGTAAGCATTTAAACTCCTCAGCATAATTTTATCCTAGCTGCACTTACAAGCCAGTCAACTCTTAGCTCTCCCTTCAATATTTGCTTTCCCCAATAATTATTTTACCACCAGCACATGGGACTATAACTATTGTACAACAGTTAAATTTAGAATTCCCTGCCTAAAGTAAAGTTACTAAAAGCATATAATTTGTTTTGTATTTCTGCTATAAGAAATTACCATAAATTAAGTGGCTTAAAACAAGTCAAAACTGTTATTGTATGGTTCTGGAGATCAGAGATCTGAAATGAATCTCATGGAGCTAAAAACAAGATTCTATAGTGGGGGGCCATCTAAGGGAGATCCCCTTTCCTTGCCTTTTTCAGCTCCTAAAGCCTGCAAGCATTCCTTGGCTCATGGCCTTCTTCCATCTTCAAAGCCAGCATTGGATCATTCCAACCTCCTGCTCAAACGTTTTTTTTCCCCCGAGCACCACGTGGTATGCTTAGGCTCTTGTTTAGGCTGTAGTGCCAAAGTTAAGAATACGGACTGTAGGACTAGGCAGCCTGTGTTCAAATCCATCTCTAGCACTGACGTGCTGTGTGATCAAGAGCAAGTGACTTTATCTCTCTGCCTGTGGTCTTGTAAAATGGAATCACTGTGGTGCTGCCTTCACGGGGTTGTTACAAGAATAAAATGGCGTTAATAAAACACATACAAAACTTACAAACAGCAAAGTACAGGGGACTATGGGACCGATCCGGACTCTGAGGATGCACTGCGCAAACTTCCAGTGCTCAGAGGAGGGAGGGAAGGGGACTGGAAGAGGGTGACATGGGTGGAAGAGACAAAGGTGCCCTGGTAAGAAAGAAGTGCAGGGCTTTGGCGACAGGACATGTGAAAAAATAAGAAAGAGGTCTCTGAACATTCCTGATAGGCCTGCCTGGAGCATCCTGGTGTGTTATTGTCAGTATTTATTTTTAAACATTTTTATTGATTGAAGAGAGAGGGAGAGAGAGATACAAGCATACAAACATCAATGATGAGAGAGAATCATGGACTGGCTGCCTCCTGCACGCCCCCCACTGGTGATTGAGCCTGAAGCCTGGGCATGTGCCCTTGACCGGAGTCGACCCTTCAGTCCACAGCTGACATTCTATCCACTGAGCCAAGCCAGCTAGGGTATTGTCAGTATTTAGTGTTAGTCATATGCAGTTGGGAAGGGGTGTGTGATATAAGGAAACACACTGGGGATGTGCTCAGAGTTTTCCATCTAATTTAAACGTTGAGGGGATGGAGTTGAGAAGGTGTACCCTGGAGGGAACACAGACAGGGCAGGCCTGGAGCTGTCGACGGGGTGGGGGTGGGGGGCAGCTGAAGTAACTCCAGTACATGAGATACACAGGTAGTTGAGCGACAAAAGTACTGGAGACTTACTACATGTAAGCCACAGTGAAATAGCCAGCATTCGTGATCTGTAGTGGGAGCAGGTTGTGTGTGTGTGTGTGTGTGTGTGTGTGTGTGTGTGGTGAAAGACACATGTTCTTTACTCACCTAATGTAAAATGCACACCTGATCTCACTTTTATTAGGATGGAATGCCATACTATTTTTTTTTGTTTTGAAAAGACTACTTTTTAGTACAGTTTTAGATTAACAAAAAAAAAATTTTGAAATGACAGTAGAGAGAGTTCACCCAATATCCCCTACTATTAACATTTTACATATATATATTACATATGGTCTGTTTATTATAATCAGTGAACCAACATGGATAAATTATCCTTAACTAAAATCTAGTTGATTCAGGTTTCCTTAGTTTTTGCCAAATGCCTCCTCTGTCCAGGATCCCATCTGGGATAGCTCATTACACTTAGTCGTCATGGCTCCTCTGGCTCCTCATGGCTGTGACAGTCTCTCAGACTCCCCTTGCTTTTGAAGACCTTGCCAGCTCGAGGGAGTCCCGCTCTAGCATTCTACTTTGCAACATGATAAAAATATTATAACAACTAACCCTTGCTGGACATTCCCTATATGGCATGTCTTTGAATGTTCTCAGCGTTTTCTGTCACAGTATTTCCCGCGACACATTGAGCAAGAGAACGCAAAGCCAAGCTGGGGTAGGAGGTGGAGGACAGAGATAGATGTATATCTTAAAAACCCATCAATAAATGTCGTTACTTCCCTGTGCTGCCTCCCTCTGTGGCTTCCAATTCTCGCTCCCCACACGGGGGCATCTGAACAAAATTTTCTGAAACGGATTCACACCTTTGAAAGCTGGTCGATTGTCTGGCTGCTGATCTCATGCCTTGAGAAGCCTGCTTTTTGACTCTCCAAGCAGGTCATTCAAACCACAGGTTGTAACAAACAGTATGTCACTCTACAGAGACCTGGGAAAACTGCCCCACCTCTCCCCCCTCCCCCCACCCCCGCCCCCGCCCCCGTGTCAGATCCCTGAAAGCAGCTAGCTGTCTGCGGGCTGATCCTGTGTCCCCAACTGCCCAGCCTCTTAGGGAGCGGTCACAGTTAAGCCAAACGTCTGACCATTTTTTCATCAGCAAGCAGATAATCATTCAAAGGCCCCGGGCCAAAGCAACTTTCCTGAAAGGGCCTTATGAAATCATTTCTCTTTGCAAATCCATAAAACTCGCCTCAGGCTCCTTATCAATGGGGAGCTTAGAGGGAGAGCAGAAGTCGTTAGATTATGATGTGCTGGTTTTAATGAAATTCCTCTCCTGCTGAGATGTTCCCTGCAGACTTTCCATATTTCAGCCTGGGAAAGGTTTGATGCTTTCCCGCGGGTGCCAAGAGTTAATTGAAAACATTTCAGGATAAATTCGGCTCGAGGGGCCAATGCTACCAGCCCCCCATTATTCTCAGCAATAACAGAGAAGTAATACAATTATTAATAGGCATGTTGTATCCTCTTAACGTGGGCGAGGGTTCAGGAACCGTGTCTTCGATATTCTTTCTAAAACTCCACACAAAACCCTGAAATAAGAGACTGGGAGCTCAGGAGAAAAACAAGCGTTGCTGCTAAATTACACAGTTTGGCTCTTCCTGTTTGTCGTGGATGCGTGGTAGTAGATGATTGCTGCTTTCCCCCCAACATTCTATTTTCAAAACTGGCATTGGGTTTTGTGAAATACACCCTTATGGATATTAAAAGAAAACGCCTGTAAACACTGGCAAGGCAATTTATACAATTATGATTGTGTGAGGTTTTAAGACAGCATTCGCTGGGGGACTGGCATTTTGGCACCATCTATCAAAACTGAATTGGCTTTAAATTGAAACTGCGTACAGCCAATTTCACCCTCTGTCTGATATTGGACTGTCTCCTAAGCTTTATTGAATCACAGGGGAAACTAATATTTAGTAGTTGTTATGAAGAGAAAGTCTTATTTTCTTGCCTTTTTAATGTGGTTTGAAATGTTCATTACTTTATTAACATTTTTCCATCTTGTTTGAAAACCTATGATCAAGTTTTGTTCTTGACACCGAATCTCTCTGGTGCCCTGGAAGAAGTGTTAGAATAACTAAGCACATGAGAAACACAGCTCTGGGCTGGGTGTTGCCTGTTAAAAGGAGCAATTAACGCCATCCAACCTACAGACCTTTCCTTCCTCTGAGGAGGCGTCACAAATGAAATGTGTAGGAAGGAATGGGAAAGTCACATGGAATATTTAGCAGTATTATTTTTCAGAGCAATACTATAGCTTTAAATCTTTAATAGGACATATAAGTCATCCAATCATTGTATCATCACCTTTTTGTTCTCTAAAAATGCATGAGAGTTTCATATGCACACACAATTCATACATTTAAGATGTATCCTATATAATAAAAGGCTAATATGCAAATTGTTCCCTCGACCAGGAGTTTGACCAGAGGAAAGGGCCAGCTGGTCAACCTCCCATGTCCCCTCTCCAGGACTGGCCTGATCGGCTCCAATTGGGGCAGGCCAGCCAGACCCTGCCAGTGCATGAATTCGTGCACTGGGCCTCTAGTTGTTTAATATCAGTACATTCCCACTTTCTACAGAGGTGTGAAGGAGAAAGTGGCAGTCTTTGCCAGAATCCTCATCTTCTCATCTGGTCTTGCTTTCTTGTTTGCCTACCCTTCTCGAGTGAAGTTCAATGAGGGCAGAGACAGTTCCATCACTGCTTTTTTTCTCCCATGCCTACAAGGGTGCTGAACATTTACTGAATAAGTGAATGAATTCCCTGACTCTTCTTGACCCTTGCCTTTACTTAGGGAAACAAACCAAATTAGAAATAATTTCCTACTTCATTGAACTATGGTGATGTGGTTTTTGTGGTGTGGGGTTCTACAATAAGATCATTTCAAATTAAGATGCATAATAAGTACTTTGGGGGAGATTCTCTTAGATGTTGGCTAGAAAGGTAACTGCTTCCATACTGGGATTTAAGGACTCTCCTTAAAACTACACCAAAAGATGCCTCCACTCCACCAAATAGACTTTGGATGAAATCCCACCATTTATTCAGCTCCTCTCGCTGGTCTTCAAACTGTGTTCACTAGAATCTCTGGAGATGCCAGTCAAAAATACAGATTCCCATTCCTCAGCCCTCAGAGATTCTGATTTAATAGGTATACATGCATTTAAAATCAGCACCCCAGACAATTCTTATGCACACAAAAGTCTGGAAAATACTCAATAAGCTTTGACACCTGTTACATTGAGGTGTTGTCATATACTATAATGTGATATTATTATACTAGAGGCTCGATGCACAAAGATTCAAGCAAGAATGGGCCTTCCTTCCCCTGGCTGCCGGCACTGCCTTCGCTCCAACCCAGAGCCGTCTTTCTGCCTTCCCACGCTGCCCAGAGGCCCAGAGCGGCTGGGGCGGTGTGGAACGTCTACATCCCACCCTGCCCCCGGCTGCTCGGCACCTGTGTATGCAAATTAACCCACCATTTTTTGGTTAATTTGCATACTCACTCCTGATTGGCTTGTGGGCGTCACAAAGGTACGGTCAATTTGAATCTTTCTCTTTTATTAGTGTAGATGACTAGAGGCCCAGTGTATTAAAATTCATGCCCTGGAGGGGGCTCCCTCAGCCCGGTCTGCCCCCTCTCACAGTCCAGGAGCCCTCAGGGGCGGGAGGTATCCTGGCAATCAGGGAAAGGCAATGCCCCAACACATCTCTGCTGCTGCCGCTGCCAGCAGCGCAAGCCTCGGCCGGCCCTGGTTACCTGAGCCTCGGGTGGCCCTGAGTGGCTGGGCAGCTGCCATCCGAGGCTAGCCTGCGCCTCGGGCCGGCCCTGGGTGGCTAGGGGGCTGAGGGGACTGGGGGACTCTGGAGGCAGGTGCCCCAGCGGGGCTGAGGGGACTGGGTGCCGCCATCTTGTGACTGTGAGTGCTGCCATCTTTGAGGGTGTGGAAGTCAATTAGCATATTCCCTTCTTATTGGCTGTGGGCACCACCATCTTGAGGGTGGGGCAGTTAATTAGCATATCCCCTCCTTATTGGCTGTGGGAGTGCCATCTCTGAGGGTGGGGCAGTCAATTATCATATTCCCTCCTGTGGGCGCCACCATCTTTGCAATGGTGTGAGGGTCAATTAGCATATTCCCTCTCTATTAGATAGGATATGATATTTACTTTAGGGCAAAATAATCTTTCTTTAGAATGAAACCTAATTAAAGAGTACACCACAGTACCAGAATTCTCGACAGAAGAAGTAAGAAATTTAGCCACAATCCATTTTGCCAAACTCAACTTCTTTTCAAATCTCCTGTATTAGTTTGCTGGGACTGCCATAACAAAGTATCACAATTGAATGGCTTAAGCAACAGAAATTGTCCCAAGTTCTGGAGGCTAGAGGTTGAGATGATCAAGGTGTTGGCAGGGTTGCTTCCTTCTGGGCGCTGTGAGGAATCTGTTCCATGCCTCTCCTCTAGCCTCGGTGGCTTTCTGGCCATCTCTGGTGTTCATTGGCTTGTGGAAGCATCCCTCTGATCCCTGCCTTTATTTTACATGTGTTCCCCCTGGGTGAATTTGACTGTGCCCCAGTTTCCCCTTTTTATAAGGACATGAGTGATATTAGTCCATCCCAATATGAATTCATTTTAACTTCACTAATCACATCTGTGCTGACCCTTCTTCCAAATAAGTTTACATCCTGAGGTATTGGGGGTTAGGATTTCATCTCATGAGCTTGGAAGAGAGGGATCCATTTCAACAACAACATCTTCCCCCCATCCTGGCACCAGGGACACTTGAGCTAGATGGGCCCATGTCAGGCCCAGGACAGCGTGCCAGTCTAGGTGCACAGAACTGTCCCTGTGACAGCAGCCACATAAAGAGCAGAGTGGACAGTTCCACAGAGTCTGAGCTGGTGGGTAAGAGGCATCACTGGGAAGTACAGCCAATGGAGCAGGAACAGGGAGAACAGAGGAGCAAAGGCTGGCGCTGAGGAGCTAAGGAGAAGGCCAGAGAAATTGCTGCTATTGAGGCATCGCAAAATTTCTATGTCAGGAGCTAAGTGATGCCAATGACAAGGGACATGGGGAAACTTCTCTAGAAATTGTGCTAATCTGGCCAGCATGTCCTCATTTCTCATGTAACTCATGTCAGCATTTATTGGCATGACTGGGAGGGGTTGATAGAACCTTGGGAGTAGCTGCAGCACCCTTCCCCCATGCCATCTCTCCACTCTGTTATCTGATGCTGACCAGTGAATGTCGATGATGACAGTGATAATGATGACATGGTTCCATAGTAGGTAGCATAGCTCCTGGTACATATGAGACACTTAATATATTTTGGTTGAATGAATAGCTTGAAAGAGCTAAAGCCTTACTTAAGACCAAACATGTTTGCTTCCTGAGAGAAACATTCTCACCGGTGACATCACAAACAAATTAAAGTCAGATGGCATGCCTGGAATGTGCCTAGTTGACAAAAAGAGTTTATTCCAAATGTAGACTTAGCTTGGCTTTATCTTGGCTCTGGTATGTTTTATATAACCCGAAATGAAAAGGAAAGCTTAAAATGAGCATCAGCAAGGGAGGCTAAATGTAAGAATCACACAAAGAATTCTCAGACTTTACCACTAATGAAACCTACCTTTGCCACTCCTTCCAGTTTTTATCAGAAGCTGGAGAAGTTCCAAGGGTCTGACCTATATCCAATATGACTCTATTCCTGGGGCTGGGGTAGTATGGGTTATGAGTCCAATAATGACAATGCACTTCATATGTAAATGAGCGTCTATGGCGCACAGGTTGACTTCATGAGATGAGCTCACTTGGTTTGCATTTCCCCCTCTGCAGGCAGTAGAGTTTAAATCATTGATTCCATTTTCCAGTGATAATAACAGCTGTCCGTCCATGTTCCTGGTCGTTAAAATATGGAATCTCCATTCCTGGTTCTGAAAAAAAAAAAAAAAAGAAAGAAAGCCCTAGGTTTTCCACTCAATTCCCAGGGCATCATTTTATTTCCTTATTTCTTCTAAATCTCATTTCTTGTCAGCCCATCCCCCACCCTGCACCTTGCATCTGTTTATCTCTACTCTAGCTCTGACCTGAGTGAGACACAGCTCGAACCCTCACTCCCATCATGTAGAAAAATCAATAGCATAAGTGAGGGGTAGCGGTATGGGGTATATTTTTATCTGCGTTTTACGTATAACAGTGAAGAATTTTTATGTTAGTTCCATGCAGCAGGTAATTTAAACTGAGTATTATATATTCCCTGTTCCCTTTAAGTATATCCACTATTTCTGTCACTGCAGGCCTCCATTTCTTGCCATGTTGCTGTGTCCTTTCTTGTTCTCCTCTTTCTCCTCCCATTTCTAATTTTCCCACCACACATTATACTTTGCTTCTCATAAAAAGAAGGTGAATTGTCTTTTTATGTGCTTCCGTCAACCTTTTCATGCCGGAGCCTCACTCCATGCTCCTACCCAACAACTTATCAAGGTTCTTCCTAAATAGACCGTCTCTTCCCTAAAAGGAACTTTCGTTCTAGCTAGGAAAATAAAGTTGTTGTTTCTACTTCCTTTATGTCCTAGCAATTCTCTAAGGTAGATCTTGTTTATTGCCTCTATTTTGTTGCTCTTCACAAAGAAACCAGTAATGTGTATTTTCAACTTTAAGTAAAGATAAATTGTAAAGAAAAATATCAATAAAAAAGCAGAAGAAACAGTTTGTATGATACAAGATGGTAGAAGGTGGAAGGGCTTAGAAAATGTCACTTTTTTCTTTTGGAGGACAATATAGAAACTGATTAACTTCAGATAATGAGATAAAATAATAGTTATATATGTGGACTAAACAAACATTAGAAAAAAATAGTAACGCAGTTTATAACTTCCAAACAATTGGGAGATTGGGGAGGTGGGATGGGAAAAAACACAGTAAGAACAACAATAAAACAGACATGTTCCATCCAAGAAAGGCAATCCAAGTGGGATTTTTAAAAAGCATGGTAAATTTAACACATAAAGTAAGAAGGTAAAAATAAATCAGTAACCAGTGAATGTAAGTATGTTTAAACTAGAGGCTCGGTGCATGAAAATTCATGCACTGGGGGTTCCTTCAGCCCAGCTTGCCCCTCTCACAGTCCAGGAGCCCTCAGGGAATGTCCTACTGATGGCTTAGGCCTGCTCCCCATGGGAGGCAACCAGGCTGACCATGGGAAGGCACTGCCCCCATCACCCCGCTCCTGCTGCTACTGCAGGCCGCTGCACTGCCGGCCCTTGGCCATCGCTTCTTAGCACTGGCCATGCCCCCTGCCCACTGGTGGGTAGGGGGCGATCTGGGGCCAGGCCAGCTGGGGGAGGGGCTGTGGGAGGTTGAGGCACAGCAGGTCACACCCGGTCCAGCCTCTGTAGAGGCATGGCGGCAGGAGCAGGCCTGCGCCACTGCTCTGTGCCTGCCTCTGCAGAAGGGCAGCAGTGGGACCTGGACTGCACAGCCCCTTCTCCTTCTGCCTGTGTGGAAGGGGCCCCGGTGCTGAACCTGCCTGCGCTGCAGCCTCTCCCGCATTGCCTCTGAGAAAGGGGTGGCAGCAGCAGTGCCTCTCCTGCTCCATGGCCCCTCGGCCCTCACAAGCCACTGTGGCTTTGTCCAGATGGACATCCAGAAGACATCCGGTCTAATTAGCATATCACCCTTTTATTGATATAGATTGCCTATGAAAAAATAAAAGCTCCATTAGAATAAAAAAATAGTGCCAATCAACCAATCAAATAAAACCCACCCTAGCTAACTGTATGTTCTTTAAAGAACTAAAATAAGAGAACACAAAAGAAAAAAACAATGAGGAGATATATATGCACCCCTATGTTCATAGCAGCACAATTTACAATAGCTAAGATTTAGAAACAGCCTAAGTGTCCATCAGCAGATGAATGGTTTTAAAAACTGTGGTACAGCCCTGACCGGTTTGGCTCAGTGGATAGAGCGTCGGCCTGCGGACTGAAGGGTCCCAGGTTCGATTCCAGCCAAGGGCATGTACCTTGGTTGCAGGCACATCCCCAGTGGGGGGTGTGCAGGAGGCAGCTGATCGATGTTTCTAACTCTCTGTCCCTCTCCCTTCCTCTCTGTAAAAAATCAATAAAATATATTTTTAAAAAAACAAACAAACAAACAAAACCTGTGGAACATCTACACAATGGAACACTATGCTGCTGTAAAAAAGAAAGGACTCTTATTATTTGCAACAGCATGGATGGAACAAACTGAAAAGCGTTATGCTAAGCAAAATAAGCCAGTTAGATAAAGATAAGTATCACATGATCTCATTCCTTTGTGGAATATAATGAACAACATAAACTGATGAACAAAAATAGATCCAGAGATATAGAAGCATCGAATAGACCATCAAACCTCAGAGGAAAGGCAGAAGAGGGTAGTGGTGGTGGTGGTGGTAAGAGAGCAACCAAAGGACTTACATGCATGGACATAAATATAACCAATGGACACAGACAGTAGGGGGATGAGGGGCTGTGTTGGGGGATGGGAGTCAGCTGGGAGAGGTTAATGAGGGGAAAAGGAGACATATGTAATACTTTCAACAACAAAGACAAAAAAAAGAAGAGATATAAAAAGCTATGTCACCCCCAAAGTAGTGTTAAAGAGTGTATTAAGTATATGAAACAATTTATAAAATAGAATGTATGTTTTGATTTACTTAAACGTATAGAAAATATTGAAAGGTTATATATAAAAATACCTAGATTATCTCTAGCTGATACTATTATGGGTGCTTTTATTCTCTTCCTTTTGATTAACTGTATCTTCTAAATTTTCAATGTATATGCATTCTCTGTAATAAGAAAAAGCAAAGAGAAGTTTATTTAAAAAATAAATAGCATAAATTAACAAATTAAAAACAGACGCAGCAACATTATTATGAGACAGAATAAAGGCAAAAGCTATTAGAAAGGTAAAGAGTTCTGTTTCATATTGTTTTAAGGTATGTTTTACCATAAAGCTAAATGGTCATGTAACTAACTGCATTTAACACTTACTTTCAAAATATATATGCAAAACCTAATAGAAATTTTTAAAAAGAATTGATAAATCAATGCTGATGATTCCACAGAATACATAGCAGGAGACTTTAAAACAACAGTAAAAGAGAACTAGAGAATTAAGATAATTAAATTGATATACTGTTGTAAAGAACACCGACAAAATCAGATGTTACACCTTCCTTTTTTTATGTACCTAAAATATATACAAAATTTGATCATATTAATATCCATAAATAAACTATGAAGTTGCAAAAAAGCAGAAATTACTAGACTATCTTCACTAATCATTTTGATTAAAATGACAAAATATCACCTAAAAACTTAAAAACATAATCTAGACAATCTTGAGGTAAAAGAGCCACCCAAAATCAGAAGTATGTACTCTTTGGAAATGAGCTACAATAAGAGAATAGCACATCAAAACCTGTGGGATGTGACCTAAAAGTTGCACAGAGGAAAAGATGTATCCAGAAACAAATGTGTTGGAAAACATGAAGATGAAAATAAATGAGCAGGAACCCAATAAAAGAACAACAAAAATAAAGTAGAATGAAGTCAATAGCAGTGCAGTAGACAGGAACAACAAAAAACAGTTAATCCTAGCATGAATTTCATATTTTAAACTCAAAACATATTGTTTGAAAAGACTAATAATATAAACAAAACTTTATGAAAGAGAATATTTTATGCAATGTAATATTAATACTTTGAAAATCTAAATGAAATTTAGTTTGTTTTATATAAAAATATAAATCACCAACAATAGCTCAAGAAATTTAAAAGATATTTCCTTAATTTAATAAATCATATACTAGAAACCTATACCAAGCATCACAGTAGAAACAATAGAAGTATTACCTTAGAGTTGGCATACAAGAAGAATGGCCACCTGTTATCAGGTCCTCTTATTTAACATTGCACTGGCAATCCCAGCCAGGGCAATATGACATGAAAAGCAATGAAGAGGTATCAATATTCTAAATACTAGAAATAAAACAATATATATCAGTAGTTTTCCAATAGTTGTGTACAGATCTTGGAATATCCTCAAGACAGATCAAAACTGTTTTCATTGTAATCGCAAGGAACCACTAGTATTTTCCTTCTGCATTGTGTTAACATTTCTTTGCATTGATGGAGCAAAAACAATGGTGAGTAAACTTAATGGTGACTTATCACAAATCAAGACAATTACACCAAATGTCTCAGTCATCGAACTCTTTGCTTCAATGCATTTATTTACACTACAAAAAGTTCGACAGTTTCACCTAGAATAACCTCAATGAAGCAAAAAAATGTATTTAAACTCTATCAGTGAGCATACATTTTTTAAATATCCTTCTATGTGACAAAATGGGAAGTACTCTTTAGGCATTCCTGCTGCATAAATGGTTTTCTCAAGGAAAAACTTGTGTGGTTGAGTTGTGAACTAGCCACTTCTTCCATGGAAGAACCTTTTTACATGAAAAAATGACTGAAGGACAAATTATGTTTGGCAAACATTTTTTTTTTTTCCAGAAAAAAAGCACAATTCAAGGAAAATGACATGATTTGTTGCCAGTAATAACATTTGATCTTCCATGCTAAAAATGAGAATTTTGGAAAACTTGTATCCTGTACTGTGAACTTGATATATTTCCAACAATTAGAGAATTAATATTGAGATCAGTGGTGATATTAACAAATGTTATTTATTTAGTATTATAAAATAAAATGTGTCAATATTTGTATTGTCTTCACAACTCAGTGACAGATATTTTTTAAAAGACCAGTGGATGGATGGCATTATAATATCAGGCATGGATTAAAAGACCATTAAAATAATAAGATAGACATGGATTTTAATGTCACAGATTATGAAATACTAATTGATATGGTTTCAGATTGTGCCTCACAATTAACCTTTTTAAATCTACCACTCGTTGAATGTTGTTGCAAATCAAAGAATGTCCACAACTGTTTGAAAATACTATTAAATTATTCCTGCCTTTTCTAACCACATATCTAAAGACATATACTATATAGAGAGTAGAATAAATACAGAAGCAGATATGAAAATCCAGCTGCCTTCCCACTAATAGACTTTTTCCTCAAAAATATATTATTTATGTTAACATGTAATAGGTTCACTATTTTTCTTTTTATTACATTTATTGAGGTGACATTGGTTAATAAGATTATATAGGTTTCAAGTGTACATTTTTATGGTACATGATCTTCATATTGCATTGTGTGACCAGGTTCACTATTTGTGAATAGAGGCAAGTCAGGTGATAATAGGCAAGGGCTCCATTTGATAATTTAAATGAAATATTAGTCTGTATTTTATTTCTATAGCTTACTGATGTTTATTTTTTAAATATTATGCAATATACAATTTCAAGGTTACTTTACTCATTATAAATCATTTTTCTTCCAGAATATAATAGTACATTTTCATTTAGGCACATGTCAAGAATTAGGGCTCATTTCAGTTTCTGAAAATGCCATAACATTTTTTGGCTCAGCTCTTCTATTAGAATTTCACCAGAAGAAAACTGTACAATGAACTGACAAATGATGGGATTTACTTCTTCCACTTGTAAATACATAAAAATGGGATGCTTAGTCATATATATATACTAGTAGTCCCACGCATGAATCCCTGCGCCAGTAGCTTGCTGTCGCCCTCCAATAGCTCTCCTCCCACTGCCCCGCCCTCCTGTAGCTCCCTCCGCGCCCCTCCCCCCCATAGCTTGCTGCCCAGCCCCCTCCTGTAGCTCTCCGCTGCCCTCTTATAGCTCGCTGCCCCACGCTCCTGCTGATCCGTGATCTGGTCGTTAGGTAACAACCATCTGCATATTACATCTTTCTTATATAGGATAAATGTATATTTCCCTACACATATCGGTGAGGCATGAACATATCTGGAGAAATGAAAGATTAACAAAGAGCTGAATGAATAGCCGTGGACTAAGAAGAAGGTGTGGTCATTCTTTACTAGAGGAAGGATGGTCTTGTTACAGAACAGGAAGCGAGAGTCAGGAAAGAGGCTGCAGCATGGCCCAGGCGTTCTGCGGGCAGCAAGTTTCCCTTTCTGGTTCACTGCTGTGTCCCAGTGCTTAGCAGGCCACTTGGCCCATAGCAAGTGCTCAATAAACATCATTTAAGTGAATGGATACATAAAAGATCTTTTGAGACCCTTCTTGCTCTAACATGTTTATGTTTTCATGATGTATTTGTCTGTCATACGATTTTTCAAATAGAACAGTTTTACAGTTTGAAATATTTTGAGCTCCCAAACATATCACTTCTTTTTCATGAAAATTTGAGGTATACTGCGCAGATGAGGGAAAGGAGGGCGCACGCCTCTGAAGTGTGGGAAACGGGGCAGTGAGCACAGGTGCAGAACCTGCACCCTCTTCTTTCTAACGGTTTTGAGTAGTATTATTTAAAAACATTAACATTGTGAACACAGGGTTATATATATATATATAGTTATTGATAAAATTTGGGAAACACATAAGGAAAAAATAATAATTACCCACAATGCCAACATTGCTAACATTGTGACTTATTTCCCCCTATCGATAGATAGTTAGAGAAAATCATTTGGATTTGGTCCAATATTTCAAAAAAAAAAACTGGGCTATTCAGGTTTTCTACATTTTGAGATTCAATCTAGTATGAAAACAATGATCTTAGTATCTTGACACAAACCTAGATTCTATATTCACCAACTTACTCACTGAATAACCATGGTCAACTCATTTAAGCATCAGTTCTTTCATCTATAAAATGGTGATCATAAAAATAAGGTAAAGTTGCAATGATGAAATGATGCAATATACATTACATACTCGGCACTATGCAGGGCACATCGTAATCACTCAACAATACTAACTGTCATTACTTATTATTATTACAATTCTTTTGATGCAGTGACATAATTTTGGTAATTTTTACTTTACTAGAGTTAATTGTAATTACAATCATGATTACTACTATTGGTATAAATAAGAATATTTTGGTCATTTTTATTTTCTTAGAAATCCGGTGCATTTGTCTTGGTCTTTAGGCTTAGTCATAATATTAGCCTCTTAAGGATTTTAATATTTAGGTGAAATTATGACCAGAACCTTTATTATTTTTTGCTCCTGCTCCTCCTCAGACCTCTCTGACATTCTGTGATCCCTGCTGGGGTTCCTGTTCTGGACATCTCCCCGTGCCCACTGCCCTTCTTCCTCTCAGCACTCTCTTTGGGAGTGTCACTCTCAGAGGTTTAACCATGACCACTATACAAGTCTGACATCTGCCCTAAACGTTAGGCCAGAGTTGGTTTCCTGAAGTGCACTGCCACCTGGATATGTTTGTATATCCTCAAACATAACTTGCCCTCCAACCTTTCTTCTTCTGGGACAGAATCTGACACCATTCACCCAACTGTCTGAGCTAGAAGCCCAGCAGTCATATTGGCCTCCCGCCTCCCTGAACACTTCGTATTAGAACAATCACAGGGTCTTGAATCTGCTTTCTTCTCTGCCCACACTGCCACTCTTCTACTCAGTCCCTGGCCGCTGTCCACTGGAGCTGGTAGCAGCCTCCTAACTGTTCTCCGGGTCTCCGGTCTTCACTCCTTAAGATCATCAGACACTCAGTTCCAGAAGGTGAACCTCTGAAGCTTTCAGCTGGGAATTCCCAGAGGTTTCCTGTCATGTACGCTGAGCAGGGCAAAGTCAAGCCTTGAATGCCTAGCATGACATTCAAGGCTTCTATGACCCAATATTAACCCTGCTTTCAAACCCCACCCTTGCTACTTCCTACTTTATGCTTTGGTGGTAAGGAATGGCCACCACATACTCTCTCTCTCTCTCTCTCTCTCTCTCTCTCTCTCTCTCTCTCACACACACACACACACACACACACACACTCACACACACACAGGGCTGTTCCATTCCTAAGCTTTTCTCAAACCCAATGTTGGGGTAAATCATCCAGTTATACTCCTCCATCCTTGCCATGTGATGTTGAAAGTATCTGTGTGTCTCCCATCTTGGCTACCAGTGAATCCAGGGTAGTCAGTCACATTGGTTGCCACACACAGACCCTTACTAGATGCCTGTGGAATCAAAATGTACTCTTTTTATCACACTCACCCCCCAAATCTTATCAACTATTCAGGGTTACAGACATGAGTTTCAGTCATCACAAAAGCAGAAGTGACTGGTAACAGGTGACAGGGGTTAAAGCTGTAGGCTGGACTGGCGTTTTCATGAAAGAGATGTCTATGAGAAAGGTCTCAAGCCTCACTGAAGTATTTCTTATGCTGGTGCCTAGAAACACCTGATCAGAGATAAGATACACAATAGGAGTTAGTTGTGAGCTGTGACTCTATTCTGGCATCAATGAACCCACAAATACCCTATAGAACTTATAAGATTTAAATATAGAAATTAAATTGGAAGAATAGATATTGATAACGGGAGAACATAAGGGTGTCCATAAAGTCTGGAAACATAATATTCTTTTAGTTTTGGCTACAGATTGAAGATGCCCTTTAGGACATTGTGTGTATTCACCTGTTTGCGGATTTTAAGATGCATTCTGTTTGCTTAAGGAGCTTGTCAGAGCTACTTGCAGGAGACTAGTATCAACACTGTTGAGAGTAGCTGAGACCTTGATCCACATTATGAAATTGGGCTTGTTGCACTACAAAATCAGCAACATATAGCTTTGACAAATGTCATGTCAAAAAAAATGTAGATGTTGGATTTTATTTTGGAACCCAAGCTCCCCAAATTAGGGGAAATCGTTTGTGCATCTCAGCAGCCCTTCTTGCTTCTGTTGCATGCATATTACACACGGTTTGGAGGTGGCTCTCCAAAATATGAGCTGAAAGCTTCCTCGGAAAGCAAATCTTTCCCACATCCTTCCCTGCAGTTCCTCTTTAAGAGGTGTCAGCATGGCTGAAAGAATGAAGTGGCTGCACATTGTTCGGTAGTGCTATTATGTGCTTAACATTTCCATAACAAAAGTGCCACTCGACTTCTCCCCGATTAATGCAGCTCGAGGGCCCTTGTCGTCCTTTAATAAAACATTGTTGAAATCATTTATTTAGAGCCCCTGGTTACTAGTGGGAGAATGACCATCTTTGTGCCAAAATATAGTGTATACAGTCCACTATTTTGTAGTAGATCATTCTGTGATTTAAGAAATTGATTAAATGGATGCCTTAGAAGGTACTTATGCTAATAGCACATTACTTATGTCATTCAGATAGTCAAGGGTGAACCTTTTCAACTGTCCAGCAAGAGGCAAGCCCTCTTACGGAATACAGTAACGTCCAACTGTCCTTAACTCAAGACGCAGGGAGACCCATGGATACCCAGGCATTTGTAACGTGATGCTTCCCAACGACCTTGCGTTGGGAGACACGGGGTCAGCTGACAAGTGTTTCTGATGTTCCTTGTACAAGAGGTCAAAAAACAAATAATGTCTGCTTTTCTTTTCCTGGGCTGGAAAGGGATCCCTGAGGTTATGTGTGAGAACTTCCACAGTTGAAGCCAATAAGCTAATAATGCAAAGCCAAAGTTTAAAGTGGAGAGACTTTCAAATGCAGGGTTGGATGGCCCTCAAAGTTCTCCTGGCCTTTCCTCCCTCTGTTTAGTCTCTACTGCAGAGCATGGCTGGGATGGAGTCGGGGTGGGCACGCAGGGAGTGGTGAGGAAGGGGATGGTTTCTCTTGACTCCTCTAAGGAGATGGACTCCTGGTTCTGAGCCTGGTCTGCCCCATGCAGACCCTACTGGGGGCGCTGCAGCGCCTCCCAGCCATGTCAGAGCGTGGGGGCACCTTTAGTCTGTGGCAGAGGGTGTCAGGAGCTGCTTCCTTACTTTTGGACATTTGTAGGGGCCCTGTCCAAGCAAAGGGGGGTCCTGCTACTTAGTACAAGAATTTCGTTCCCTCCAGCCATTTTTTTCCACTTTACACACAGATATTGCTCACGTTCATTGCTATATATTGTTAAACATAAACAGAGACCTTACGTTATGTCCATTGTGGTCATATGCAAAAGCGTTGCTGTGTGCTTGGGTGAACAGGGAAGCTCGAACCTCCTCCTATGTACTGTATGGTCACTGTCAGTTCAATGAACTGCCCCCTTGTTCTCCACCATTGTCCCACACTCCCTTAAACATTTGTCACTGGAGTGTCTCCAAAGACAAATAAACTGTCACCGAGAAGGCAAACCTGCTAACTGGGAAAATGAGGACGACCGCCAGGACCCACGATTTTCCATGAAATCCGAAAGGAGTCGCTCTCACTCTGGAAGACTTCTGTGGGAAACGGGGTGCTTTTCGAGAGTCCCCAGGAAAAGCCAGAGATACCCTTTCTCTCGGTAATGGTACTTCCAGGCATTCTCCATCTCGAATGTCCGAAATTCCAAAAGCCTCCCCAGAGAGCGTGAGATGTTACAGATGTCAACATCTGTAAAAATCCTTTCTGCCTAGGAGCAGATGGCAACCTACACTCTACAACCAAAGCGGAAGGTCCCAACATCCCAGTCACCTGGTCTGGAGCCCACCAGGTCTGCAGGGGGAAAGGAGGCTCCTGGGCTCCAGTGTAGAACTGTTTTAAGTTGAAATGGACCACCGATCGATGTTCACTTTCTTCCAGGAAGAAAGCAGAAAAGCCTCGTGTGTTGATTTATTCCAGGCAGATGCTTTGGACAGGACCCTGTAAAATCAAGTCGTGAGTTTATTGTAGCAGTTAATTATCAGGCCTTTTCTAGTGCTAATGCCTTTTACTTCCAACTGGGGAAAACTGGGCCTTTTCCTGGGACAAAGACTTCACTTTTAGTCAAGAATGTGTTAAAAATAACATGAAATGGAGATGATTTAAACATATTTAAGAACAAACGCAGGAGTGTTGCTAACTTGACGTTTTGTAAAGAAAGCTGATTTCATTTACAAGTCTTTTGGCAAACCCTTTGTTCATTCCCCAAAGAAACAAAGCTTTCAGCTTTGTCTTAACAATATGTTTACTCAACCATTCAGGTGACAGGGGTTCAGCCACACACCACTCCTAGGCGTCCCACTACAAGGACCTAAGACTTTCGGATGCCACCCATATACGAATCTCTTGATTTTAGACTCAACAAGAAGCACCCAGAAGCCCTCCGTAAAAGCTGGGGAAAGAGCCACTTTAGAGGAAAAGAAACCTTGAAAGTAGGGGGTGGGAGTGGGTGGGAGGAAGTTGGGAGGGGGCGTGGCTTTGTTAATTACTTCAGGCAGCAGAGAAATCTGGTTATGTTTTCTCAGCACATGTTAATATCATATAAAGAGACACGAGATCTTGCTAATCTGTGGACCCCTCAGACAAAGTTTATTTGTGGTGACTTTTTAAACTCCTGACTTGCCTTCCAATCACCGCGTTTAAAATGAAAAGCTTTAAATAAACACCAGGAATAGAAGATAAATAAACTTTTTTTCCCCCTTGCAAGTGCCTAGCTTGGCGAGGTTCGGAGTCAAATCCCCAGAGGACAGAGCGCTCTCTTTTGTGTTAATGTTTAAAAGATTTTCCAATGCCGGAGTTTATTCCTACTGCAAACATTTCTATTTACAAGGTCAAGTGTATCAGCACTCGACACAGCTTAAGAGTGTAATTATTTATCTAAGGGCGTTTGAGTGTAGATCAGTAGCTCTGGCAGGAACCCAGCCTTCAGCCCACTGCTAAACAACTCCTCACAACAATATTACAAGTCCTGGTAATTGTTCCTCTCCCCAGTGTGTTTACTTTTGCTCGCCTGAATGTTTTGTAACAAAATTTTGTACGTTTTCACCCAAAGTGTGAAAATGACTTTGAAGTACTGAGTCTCACAGGTTTCCTAAGACCTATTGGTAACAGATGCTATTGGCATGTTTGATTGTAGGGGAATGTCTAGTAGTTAGGGAGGACACTCCTGGAAGGGGGTTAGGGGGGCCCAGTGGAAATGGGGGAGGAAAAAGGGATGTGGGGTTATCCCCAAATTATGTAGGAGATAGGATTTTTGTGAATTCCCCCCACAAACATAAAAACCAGTGGAGGCCAGTCAATTATATCTTTTTAGCTGCCTCATTTACAGATGTCTAATTGTTCATTAAATTAAAGGCAGAAATAATAGGCCTCATTTCTTGTCTTGTACTGCATTTTAATTTCAGTTGATGGTTGATAGATTCCCAGTGGCCCCTCCACACCCATTATTGGGTTAACCACAATGTAACTCAGGAAAGTAACTACACCATATTCATTATTTAAAACTCTTTACTGTTGTACACATTTTAATAAAACAAATAACCAAAAAAGGAAAAAAAAAAGAAATACACAAAGACATAGTTACTTAAAACATAAGAATTTTTTTTTAAAAAAAAAGTCTATAAAAATACAATGTTTAAGGCAGTTTGGAAATGCATTTATACATTTCTACAATGTCCATAAATTCTCTTGAAAATAAGAATGTTAACTTCAAATCTATAAAATACACTGTACATTTTAAGACTGTTCTAGATTAAGAGCACACTTCACAATGGACTGTGGGTTTGGATCCCTGATGACGAATGGTTTCTATACATTTCAGGGAGAACAGGTGTAATATGAATGCAGATTTAAAGTTTTTAATTTCTTTTTAAAAATAAATTATTTCTGAAGCATACAATTTATAAAAATTCTATATACAAAGTACAGCAACTGGTAACAAACCCCAGTTTTAATACACTTTATATAAGTACCAGGGTTTAGCACCCTGATAAAAGCAGAAGCAATATATGTTCTCTGCATATTTGTACATACAACTTCTTGATGTAAAGAACAAAAACGACAACAAAACAAACATCATAAAGGGGCTTTCATAGATGGCAGTGCAGAGCTCATTTAATACAAATTTGCATTGTTCGATATCACTAGCAACTCTTTAGATCAGCACTTTTTGACCCTTAATTATAAGAAATGGTGCTAAGAGAGCAGAGTGGTGGAAATGAAATTAAGGTCAAGGGCTCCAAGTTACCCAAAACTAATTCAGGAATATTAACCCCTTCCCACCTCCCACCCCAAAACTGAGAATTCAGGGCGCAGGTACCAAGAGTAAACGAATGAAACAGGTAAGTGGGACTTCTCTGATTATCTAAGATTGCAATGTCCTCACTGGTCACAATAAAAGTCGATCCCGGCCCTTCCCCCCACCCGTCACAGGAAAAATGCTCATGAACAAGACAACCTCTTGGCAAATATAAATCCCCCATCCGACCCCCCCCCCCCATCCCCCGCTCCAAGCCCAGTCCCTTGAAACTATTAAGGCCCCACTGGTCAGCACCCTCTTTGGAGTCCAGGACTGTGGTTCTGCACCCCCCCCTCCCCCCCGCCAGCCCGTTCCATGTCGGGCGTCCAGAACTCTAGCCGCGCCAGCTTCTGCGGGGCAGACGTGCTGGGAGTTTCTGGAGTCTGGAATGAGGGGTAAGGGAAGATGTCCAAGGAGTCGTGCTCGGAAGAGGAGATGGGGAAAGTGCCAAAAGTTATGGCGGGGAGACCGGCTAGGTACAGTCAACTTTGCAAACGTTTTGGCAAGTATCCCCAACCATCCCTTCCGTCCTCAAGCTACAGGTGCCCTGGCACGGGCCCTCCCGCAGCCGATGGCGGGGGGCGCGAGGACTAAAACAGGAGCGGGAGCAGCAGCAGCAAGATGGAGGCCAACGGGGTCCAGGCGCCTCGGGGCGCCAGTCGACCGCCGCCGCTCCTTCGCCCGGGCCCGTAGGACAGGTCTCCGCCGCCACCCGCCGCAGCAGCGCCGCCACCCGGGCGCGGCTGGTGCGGGACGCCGTAGTCGTCGTCCAGCGGCTGCTCGCTTCCCGCGCCCCCGGGGCGCTGCTCGTCGTAGTAATCCTCGTCCTCGTATTCGTCCAGGCCCCCGTCCGAGCCGCTGTTGCCGGGGCCGTTCCCCAGCTCGGCGCCGAAGCACAGGCGGGCCATGTTCTCCTTGACCGACTCGCAGATGGGCCGCTCGAGGCCGTCGCACACGCAGTCGTTGAGCAGCGCCGCCTTGGGCACGGCCAGCATGTCCTCGATGACGCTGCGACACTCGTCGGTGCAGCGCAGCCCGTTGAAGAGCTTGCCGCAGTAGGTCAGGTAGCGGCTGAGCGCCAGGTTGCAGCGGCTGTCGCGATCGCAGCGCAGGCGGGCCTCGGTGCAGCCCATGACCCCGCCCGCGCCCGGGCCGCCCGCGCCGCCGCCGCTGGTCCGGGGCAGGCAGGGCTCAATGGCGCGCTTGGTGGACTTACAGTTCTCGTCCTGCGCGCAGTCACAGTCCTCCAGCGCGGGCCCGCGGCGCGTGTGGTTGAGCTGAATGAGGGCCGAGATGCAGTGGCTCGGGCAGCGCCAGCGCGAGGAGAAAGAGGCGGCGGAGGCCGGGAAGGCGGCGGCGGCTCCCGGCGCGTCGCCCCCGCCGCGCTGCGCCAGCACCGGCGCGCACGCCTCGGCGTACTGGCTGTAGGCGTAGCTGCACTCCGGGTCCCCCTGGCACTGCAGCAGCGCCTGCCAGCAGATGAGGCGGCGGCCGTGCGCCAGCCCCGAGCCCCGCGGCGCCGAGCCCAGCAGCTGCAGCAGCGCCATCAGGCACAGCCAGGCGCCCGGCACGGTCCCCCCGCGGGTCCCGCCGCCGCCGCCCAGCAGTCCTGCCACCATCGCGGGCAGCGGCGGCCGCCGGGCGAGGAGGGTGAAGGAGAGGAGGCGCGGGGAGCGGCGGACGCGGAGCCGGTGGAAAAGTTTGCCCCAGTCCTGCCAACTCCTTGCATGAGTGTTTTCATAAATCCCTCGCGCCGCTGGCTGGTGCTCTGCTGCTCGCAGGTCGGTCTGGTTCCCGCTGCGGTGGGTTCCTAGAGAAGCACGGCCGCCCAGAGCCCCTCCGGTCGGTTCCCGGCGGTGGCGGGAGGCGCTCACTGCCGCCCCGGTGGGCTGCGGGCCGCGGGGCCGCGGCGGGGCTGCAGGACCGCGGAGCGCCGCGGGTGCATCTTGCTCCGCGCCCGCAGAGCCGTGGGGCGGCCGCTCCTTCCTCCGGACTCAGCTCCGCGCCGCCGCCGCCGCGGGCTCTCTCATCGTGCGGCGTCCTGGCTCGCGTCGGTGCACGGCGTCCCGGCCGCCCGCGTCCCCTCCCCCTCCGCCCGAGGCGACCCCGGCCTCGGCCGAGCTCCGGGGAGCCCTTTCCGGGCGTCGCGGGGAGAAAAAGAAACTCGGCGCGGGCGGAGAGCGGCTCCCGGGCTTCCCTCGGCGGCGGCGGCTTCTCGGGTGACGAGGAGCCCGGGGAGCGGATCCGCTGAGCCCGGCAGCGGACTCGCTCGCAGCGAGGCTTTAAATACAAAAGTGGGCCGGGAGCCCC
The DNA here is from genome assembly GCF_964212035.1 of Myotis nattereri. NCBI lineage: Eukaryota > Metazoa > Chordata > Mammalia > Chiroptera > Vespertilionidae > Myotis > Myotis nattereri. The sequence goes on from NC_138087.1 coordinate 51,614,031, forward strand.
CGCGTGGTGCCGCGGTGCCCCCTCATTATGCATGCATGGAAAAGCAAACAAACAAAAACATTAGCAACGCTCCTCCGGCTCGCCCGGCCCCGGCCCCGCGCGCTCCGAGCCTGCCCGCTTTCTCCTTTCTCCACTCTCTTTCGCCCTTTGCTCAGCCCCCTTTCCCGGCTTTTCGAGATGCTATTGGTCCTGCCTGTTGTTGTTGAAACTTTTTTTTTTCCCCTCGGAGCCGCTAGAGTGGGGTTGCGGAGTGGGGGAGGGCGGGGAGGGCGGTGGGCAGCTCACATTCAGGCTTTCAGGGCTTGAAAGGAAGGGCTTAAGGAGCCTGACAGAGGCCCGGGAGCTCCTCCTCCTCTTAAGGAGGCTCGGATATGGAGCCTCAGCTTGCGCTCAGAACCCGCGATCAGGGCTTAGGGGCAGCTGTTTGCAGCCGGCCACGGGCCTTTTTGTTTGGTTCTTTTAAACTTTATTGGGGGTCCGGGTGGGGGGGGGGTGGCATTAATTTCCCCTGAACCCCATCTGTGCCTTCGACCGGCTTCAGAATTCGATTTGTTTTTCGAGTTCCCCATCTTTGGGTCCTGATCATCACAGGCGGGGAGATCAGAATTCATTGTGGGACTTTGAGACTTGAACGTTACGTAAACACACATAAGAAAGAGGCACACACTTCAGTTTGGGGGATACTGACGAGATATGTACAGCCCCCTTCCCCCTCTTCCCAGCACGTGGTCCAAATTTGCCGATCCGGCAGGTTCGGCCCTGGAGCCAGGCATCGTTGTCAATTGCAAGACACATGCAATCAACCAGATTAGTATTTTAGAACTGTCAGTTACTAACACGATTGTGATGAGAAAATAATAGCATGACAAATCTTTAGGGATGCCGAGCAGGACCTTCTGGCTGCAGCCACAGCACAAAGGAAGGGGATAAGCGGGTCCGTTCCCCAAGGTTTATAAACAAGTGTCTACTTCAAGCCCTGGTTCTGGTTAAGAGGGAAGCTGCCCGGCGCGGGACTTGGCGAACTACCTTAACTGCGGCGCAACGCAGCCTTCGACCACCAGAGGCAGCGGGCGTCTGCGGCCTGTCAAAAACTGGCGCTTTTTTCCTCCCCTTTCCGTGGAAAGACTATCAACTCCATCTGTCACAAAAATTAAGGCTGAATCTCCTTTGCAGAAGCAGAGGGAGCTGGTCTCCAGCGCGCACAGAGTTCGGCTGCCCGCCTCTCCCCGGAGGCGAGTGAATCCAAACTGGCAAAAGCGAGAGCAGGGCCCCAGCAGACTTACCCGGCTGCCGGAGAGCCTCCTGTGCCCGCGGAGGCTGCAGCGTTCCCCCCCCCCCCCCCCCCCCCCCCCCCCCGCGCGCGGGGTCTGCCTTGGGAAGTTGCACCCTCTGCAGTTCCCAAAACACTACCACACAAAATGACCTGTAAAAGAACTCGAGGTAAAGCAGATCGTTCTGAGCTGACTTGAGTCAAAGGAAACACAATATCAAGCTCGACTTTAAAAAGAAAAGAAAGGCGACAATTCTGTGGCCCATCTAAACAACCATTTGCCAGGCTCTGGAGTGTTGTTCTTGTTGTGTTATTTGGAGTTGTAATTTCAGTCTGGGAAGAATGGCTTGGGCAAGTCCCACTCTTCTGTAACTTGGGTCCTGCATATATATGTAAGTTTCAAGGCGAGACTAGACACTTGGAAAAGTTTTTTCATCTTCACTGCTTTGTGATTTTAGGCTCATAAAAAGGTCAAAATTCAGCTGTATCACCCTAGCTGGTTTGGTTCAGTGTATAGAGCATGGGCCTATGGACTCCAGGGTCCCCGGTTCAATCCTGGTCAAGGACACATGCCTGGGTTGCGGGCTCAGTCCCCAGTAGGGGGCGTGCAGGAGGCAGCCAATCAATGATTCTCTCTTATTATTGATGTTTCTCTCTCTCTCTTCCTCTCCTTTCTTCTCTGAAATCAGTAAAAATATATATGTTTTTAAAAATTCAGCTGTATCTTTAAGCTAATGTGGGTCTCACACTTTAGTGAACATGAGAGATGCCTGGTGGCCTAGTTAAAACCCACCTGGAGTTCCTGGTGCAGCAAGACCAGTGGGGTCAGAGAATCTGCTTTTCTAACAAGTTTTAAGGGGATGCTGCCACCGCCACCACTGCTGCTTGCCTGGGACCAAACTTTGAGAACCATGGCTCCAGAGAGCCACATGGTTGTTTGTTTTTCTTGTTGTTGTTTATAAAATTTGCCCCATTCTAACACAGCTTTCAGTGGGATTTAAGGGACTCCAGAGAGATTGTGTGCTTCAGGGACACCTAAGTGCCATAGTCTCACAATACTTCAGACCTGCAGGGCTGTTTATCAGGTACCTGATACTGGCCTGAGAAGGAGGCTATGATGAGATGGGAGAATGAATGAGCCCCCTTCCCGGTGAGTCCCAGAAACCATGAGTCCCATCGTGCTTCCCATCCAGGTTTGCATCGATAGCCACCAAACCATCCCTCAGTACCCAGACACTAATCCCCATAGTACTCTGTAAATCTCTTAAACTGACTTCATTCCCATCGTGAGCACCCTCCCTGCAAGCCCACTTTCCCTGGAGCTCTCAATCTGCTCTCAGAAAAATCTCGCATGTCTTCACCCTGCTTTCTGAGCTAGATCGTCACGTTCTTGCTCTAACTAAAACCCACTGCAAACTACAGAATGGGAGAAAATATTTGTAAACCATATATCTCATAAGGGATTGCCATCCACCATCTATAAGGAACTTACACAACTCAATAGCAAAAAACAAACAATCTGATTGAAAAATGGACAGAGGACTTGAATAGACATTTTTCCAAGGAAGGCATACAATGGCCAACAAATAACAGGAAAAGGTTCTCAACAGCATTAATCATCAGGGAAATGCCAATCAAAACCACAATGAAGTTATCACCATAGAGTTGTTAGAATGGTTATCATTAAAAAAGAAGGAAAGAAAGAAATACTGGTGAGAATGTGGAGAAAAGGGAACTATGGTGTACTGATGGTGGGAATGTAAATTGGAAGTTACTGGAAAACAGTTTGGAGGTTCCTCAAAAATTAACATAGAACTACCATAGGGTCTAGCAATTCCACTTCTGGGTATGTATCAAAAAGAGAGAAATCGCTATCTTAACAAAATATCTGCACTCTCGTGTTCATTGCAGCATTATTCACAATAGCCAAAATATGGAAACAACCTAAGGGTCCACTGATGGACAAAGAATAAATAAAATGTGATGATAGATAGACAGACAGACAAACACACAATGGAGAATTATTCAGCCATAAAAAGAAGGAAATCTTGCCAGTTGTGTTAACATGGGTGGCCCTCAAGTAAGACAGGTGGATAATTTCTATGGAAAGAAGACCTCCCACAATTGTGGAAGCTGGGGCAGCAGGTAGAGCAGTCTGCTGCTTCTGTGTTCTGATTTCCACGTGTATATATTTATTTGTTCCGTGAGCTTTGCAAACCTAACACCCAAGAGCACGTCTGATTTCCTACCCCCAAGACCTGTGTGACCCCTGGGTTTCTGTGGTAGGTAGTCTCCAAAATTGGCCTCCATCAGTTTCCTCCCTCCCTTGTATCCATACCACTCAGATCAGGAGGCAGAGTCTAATTCCTTTTCCCTTAAATGTTCAGCAGGTCTTAGTGATTTTGTCCTATCCTATCCTATATAATAAAAGCCTACTATGCTAAGTGTCCGGTTGTCTGCTCAACCAATCAAAGCATACTATGCTAATGCTGTGCTAAGGCTGCTCAACCTCTCGCTATGCCGTGCACTGAAAACCAGGGGGCAGATGCTCCAACTGGTAGGTTAGCTTGCTGCTGGGGTCTGGCTGATCAGGACTGAGCAAGATGGGCCAGCCACGCACTGGAGTCCTCCAATGGTCTCTCCCCGGCTGGTCAACCTCCCACGTCCCTCCCCGGCCCGATCGGGCACCAGTAGGGTCCCTCTGCCTGGCCTGCGCCCTCTCGCAATCCGAGACCCCTCAGGGGATGTTGGAGAACTGGTTTCAGCCAGATCGCTCAGGCCAGGCCGAGGGACCCCACTGGTGCCCAAATTCGTGCACCGGGCCCCTAGTAGAATATAATGATAGTAACTGACATCCTGTGGCTTTCACGCTAAGTCACAAGAAGCCCTGCAGCTTCAGCCTGGGCCTCTTGGTGTGTTTGCTCTGGAGAAGCCAGTCACCATGTAAGAAATCTGACAACCTTGAGACTGCCAGGTTTTAAGGAATACCAAGGAGAGAACACATGGAGACAGAGAAAAGAGAGAGAGAGAGAGAGAGAGAGAGAGAGAGAGAGAGAGAGAGAGAGAGAGAGATATGCCTAGTTAGCTCCCAACTTTTACAACCTTGTGATTATAGACACCAGATACGTGAGTGAAGAAGTCATCTTGGATGTCCAACCAATGAAACCATCAGATGACTACAGCTCCCACTGGCATCTGAGAGAAAGCCCAACTCAGGGTCAGGGTCAAATAGGGTGAGGTGAGTGAGGACCTAGGTGTAACGTTTAAGGAAATATTCTCATAGTGGCATTGCAGGAACCTCAGGAGTAGGTGCCTTCTTAAGTTCTGTACTCTAGACACTTCACTCACCTGACCCTAGCTCTGGTTTTGCCCCATGCAACAACAGTACAGCTTTCCCCAGTTAACTCAAAGAATCATGAGAAATAACAAAGAATATTGTTTTAAGCCACTTAGTTTTTATAAGACTAGAAAATCACATACTCTTTTCATCATTTCAAAGTGCTTAGGTCAAATAGTCTTTCCTTTTCTGTCACATCACATATCCAACTGATGGATGATTATAAGACAGTCAAAAAAATATTTTATTAATTGAATGAATGAAAAATCAAAACTATTGCTTGTCTTCTACATTAGCCAACTCAGACCTAGTCCAAATAATTTATACTATGGAACAGAGAGCAGAGACTCTGAGAGGCTAAAGAATATGGAAAAGTTCTGAAGTTTTAAAATATAAAATGATATTCCCATATTAATTTAGTTATGATGAATGATTAAACCAAAACCTTTGTCATATATTAACTTCAAAAAGTTTATGGTTTAATCAGTGTGAAAAGTATGGTCTCTTAAAAGGATGATGCTGGCAAAGCTAACCATCCATTTAGAAGGAAATGTAAAAATAAATCCCAGATAAAAACTTAAATATATAAAAAAATCAAATAAGAAAAATCAAATAAGAAAATCTAGGCTATGATATATATAACCTAGAATTTACAAAGACTCTTATAACCAAGACTAGAAAATCAGAAGATATGGAAGAACACTATATTTGACTATATAAGAAAATTACGAAGTTATATATGGAAAAAATATTTGGGAGGTTATATATGGAAAATACACCAGAGACAATGTTAAAGACACACAGATCTGGCAGATGACAGAAGTAGAAGGTGACAGAAGACTAATTTTCCAATAAGCAAAGAGCTCTTATAAACGCACTAGAGGCCCAGTGCATGAAATTTGTGTACTCAGGAGAAGGTGTCCCTCACCCAGCCTGCACCCTTTCCAATCTGGGACCCCTTGGAGGATGTCTGACTGCCAGTTTAGGGATCAGGCCTAAACCGGCAGTCGGACATCCCTCTCACAATCCGGGATGGCTGGCTCCTAACCGCTCACCTGCCTGCCTGATTGCCCCTAACCGCTTCTGCCTGCCAGCCTGATCACCCCCTAACCGCTCCCCTGCTGGCCTGATTAACACCTAACTGCTCTCCTGCCAGCCCAATCGCCCCCCCAACTGCCTTCCCCTGCTGGCCTGATCTCACCCCCAATTGCCCTCCCTTGCTGGCCTGGTTGCTCCCAACTGCCCTTCCCTGCTGGCTTGATCTCACACCCCCAACTGCTCTCCCCCATGGTCCTGATCTCTCCCCCAACTGCCCTTCCCTGCCATCCTGATTGCCCCTAACTGCCTCTGCCTGCCTGGTCACCCCTAACTTCCCACCTCTGCTGGCTTGATCTGGCCACCAATTGCCCTCCTTTGCTGGCCAATTTGGTTCTGATTGGTCGGTTCCTATGCCATCAGCATCAAAAGCTCTGCCTCCTAGGCAGCCATTGGCTCCTCACATTTCACCCAGATTTGGTTCTGATTGGTTGGTTTCTATGCCATTCAGCATCCCTGAGCCTATCAACGAGGCCTGATCAGAAAGGCGGGGCTGATCAGCAGCCCTGGTAGAGGCCTGGAGAGAAATGGAGGCAAGTGCTGACTAATAGCTGCCACAGAGGCTACAGATCAGACGCTGCCTCTCTCTTCAGGCCCTCTCCGGGCCTGATTTGCAGCTGCCTCAGCAGTCAGTGCTGGGTTACGCTAACTGCAGGTCTGACTTCCGTTTGGTTGAGACTCTGGTCGTGGCGGACCCAGGGTTTTTATATATTAGGATAAGAAAAAGGTAGTTTAAGAGACAATGGGGAAAGATGTACATAGACAATACACAGAAGTGTAAATTAAAATGTTAACAAACAAGTGAAAAGATGTTTACATGAACTAGTAGTCAGGTGAAAGGAAATGAGAAAACAATGAGATCTCACTTTCGCACCCAATAGACTGCCTAAAATATTAATGTTATGAATATCCTACAGTCCTGATAGAAATAATTACTCTTCCTAAAAAAGTTTCTAGCAAAGTCCTGGGAACTCATTTGTCTGGGTTGTGTGAGGATGTTCCCTGGAGGGTACCAAGGCTGTCTTCAGATGAAAAGGCATCCCCTGCACCAGGGATCCACCAGCCTGTACTGTGGGTTGATGCTGGTCCATGCACTGTTCCTCAGTGGCCCATGAGAACATGGGAGTAAGCATTTGGATACTTTTATAGCAATTTGAAAGAGTAATTTTATGTCTCTTGAATCTAATGAAAATTTGTAGCCTCTATTTTGTAGTATCATTTAATTTTTCTAGTAATCTTCTTTTATTCTGTTTTACAAAAAAGTACCTATCTGTAATAGATGGAAACTATTTTGCCTTCCATCGCAGATAATTGGAGAAGCTCTGTGCTATGTATTTCTAATGGTTATTGTCTTTGATTTTAAAGGTAAATAAGTTGTTAGTTGTTTAAAGGTAAATAAGTTGTTAGAAACTTAAGGGTTCACCATGATGAGAAGATTACTGAAAATGTAAGAAGCAAACTGATCATTTTTCAGAGAATGTCGTTAGTAACTCCAGGATGCAAAATGATGGCACAACCTCGCTTTTACTGACATGCACAGGAGCAGACAGAGCAGCTGTTCTCCGAGGAGCAGAAAACGTGCCCTACACCCTTGCTTGGGGACTCAGAGATCAAGATCCTGGCTGGGTTTCAACATCTAATAACAAGAGGAAATCCCACAAAATTAGTAGGAGCTCCAGTTCTCAGGAAATTTGACTTTCATACTCTGTGCAAAAGAGATATTAATGGAACTGAGATTGAAAACCCAAACAGTCAAGTTCTGTAGAGACCATTTGAGGCACAACCTGCTTCAACCTCTGTGGCTTGTAATTAGGAGAACCGTTTTCTACAAAGAGTAATTTTTTCCAAGGAAGAGCCTTGTACTCACTTGGACATTACACCTTAAGTTAACTGGGGCCACTTCTCCAATGGGTATTGTAGGATGTTTCAAAACCATGCCAGGCCTTGTTTTAAGACCTAGTATTTCACTATTAAAATAAGAAACTTTTTAATAATTTTGTAAATCTGGATAAACTGTTCTCTAAATAAAAATAACATAATTTGTAGGAGGAGTTAGGAATTATCTTAAAAATCTGGCTTGAATTATTTTTTTGTAGGGATCTATATAAAGACTGTATGCTTCCAAAAAGAAAAAAAGAAAAGCTGTCACCAACACAAATATCTATCAACAAGTTAGGATTTGTAAGTGTGTGGTTAATGCTTCTCAAACAATTTGAGGAAAACATTAGAATTGCTTAAACCTTTATTGTTGAGAGTGTATAAATATCAAAGTATCTTGCGGGGGGGGGGGGGGGGGGAGTCTATGATATTATCAGCTCATAAAGATGAAAAGTTATCCAATTCTTTTTAATGGAATGTGTAACCTAAGACATTATCAAGCACATCATTGTTCAAATTCTTCATACTTTTTATATATTTACACTTATCTGCTAATTTTTCATTAAATTTGATTCAGCTGAAACTAACAGATATTTACTGAGTACCTGCTGTATGTACCAGGAAGCTGAAGTTTTGGGTATTTTTTTTTTTTTTTGTCTTCCAACTTTGTTTTTCTTTTTTGTTTTGTTTTGTTATTAATAGACTGCTGTTTTAAACGGCACTATTAGGTTTTCCGAAAAGTGGAATGGAAAGCATAGAGTTTTCACATATCCTCTCTTGCTTCCATCTACATAATTTCCCTTATTATGTACATCTTTTATTAGGGAGATACATTTGTTATAATTAATGAACCAATATTGGTACATTATTATTAACTAAAGTCCATAGTTTACATTAGGGTTCACTCTTTCTGTTGTACATTCTGTGGGCTTTGAGAAATGTGTAATGTCATGTATTTGTTATTAGTGTCATACAGACTAGTTTGACTGCCCTGAAAGTCCCTTAGAAATATTATTTTAACCTAGAAGTTATCTTAAGTTGAATGTTTTCATTTCTGGCTTCATTACTTAATGTTTCTGCATTTAGTATATTTTTTGTCGTTTAAAATAATAAAGGGAGGCCATACATGACATTTAGATCTAAAAGTTGTACACATTCCCCCCCCCCCCCAATGATTAACCATGTATATTGATATAATTATTCATATAGCCAGTTATCCATCTTAGAAACTTGCATGGAGCTCTCAGCTGGGTTGGCACTCTATCCCAGTGTTCTTCTGACGAGGGAAGCTGTGAAATGTGGCCTTAGGTATAGGCCCGTGCTTCGTGCAAGGCCACACATTTAATTACCAAAGTCCCTTTCACATATTTTTTGTGCTTTCCAGTTTATTTCATTAACATTTTAAAATTTATTGTTAAATAGGAAATACACGCATATACAGCTGACCCTTGAGCAGCGTGGGTTTGCACTGGGCAAGCCCACTTACACATGGCTTTTTTTCCAGTAAATAAGAACTCTACTATAAATGTACAGTTAATAACATTCTTCTCTAGCTTACTTTATTGTAAGAAAACAATACGTAATAATGTAACATACAAAATATTTGTTAAGTGACTTTATGCTATTGATAAGGCTTCTTGTCAACAATAGGCTACTAGTAGTTAGATTTTTAGGAAGTAAAAATTATACATGAGACAACCCCTACCCTCTGTGTTGTTCAAGGGTCAAGTAGTAGAAAACGCGCACAAGTTTAAAAAAGTGCATGCTCTCCAGAAAGCCTCCACTCTCCTGTGCATGCAGGAACCCGCTTTCCTTCACACACTGTTATTGATTCATTGCATGCATTCCCAGATATATGCACATGTGTATATGTAGATAAAACAATGGCCTTGGTTTTTTCACCAAACAATGTATTTTTTGGACACTGTTCCCTATGACATCATAATGTGCTGACAGATTCCTTGCTTACCCTTTTTGATGAGTGCATGCTATTTCATTCATGTATTATTTAACCAGATGGATGTTTAAATTCCACTCTTTCACTATTACAACGTGGCAATGAATAACTTTGCACTTTTGCCATTTCGTAGGTACAGTAATACAGCTAGTGGATACACTTTTAAGTGGAATTGCTGAATCAAAGAGGAGGTACATTTTAAATTCTGATGGGTCAGTTGTTCTAGCTACCTATGGAAGGTCAATTGTTCTCCATAAGTAGTTGTGCCTGTGCATGAAAATATTTTCTCCTCACAACATCACCAACACAACATGTTATTAAACTTTTGGATCTCTGCCAATCTGATAGATGAGAATTATTTCTCATTGTAGCTTTAATTTTAATTTCTCTTATGTGTATGGCAGACATTATTATTTCAGTCTACAGAAAAATAATAAGGTAAAGATTGAAGACATTTTAGTTCAAGGAGGTTAAGTGATCCAACATGACCAACTAATAAGCGAGAACACCCAAAAAGTGGTCTCCCAAGCTCGGCTTCCTTGGCCCTCACCCCACCTCACTTCCATCGCACCCAGCTCAGTGCCAAGACAGCTGCTTAAATATTTGCCTTTCCTGACAGTTCTCCACACCTGATCAATAATTGTAAAAATAGTTGGAAAGAATGCCTTTTATTAAGGGAAATAAGACTTCTTACCAGAATAGCAAAATCAATGAACTCTGAAGAATCCTCTTCAAATCCCTTTAAAATAAGAACTACTTCCCCTGCTCCCCCAGATAGATTAAAAAAAAGAAAACTTTAATATATATATATATATACATATATATATATATATATATATGTATATATATATATATATATTGATTTCAGAGAGGAATGGAGAGGGAGAGAGAGATAAAAACATCAATGATGAGAATCATTGATCAGCTGCCTCCTGCACACCCACTACTGGGGGTTGAGCCTGAAACCCAGGCATGTGCCCTTGACTGGAATCGAACCTGGGACCCTTCAGTCCACAGGCTGACGCTCTATCCACAGAGCAAACCAGCTAGGGCAATAGCAAAACTTTTTCTCTGAGTCACCAGTGAATGATTGACATAAAAGGGGCTTCTAGTGGAGGTGAACGTATCCTAGCTGAGACGTAGTTGAGGACGAAAACCTTACTCTCTGCTCACTGCTTTCCCACTCTGACAGTTCCCTCTCTGTATCTGACTTCAAACTCGGTCCTGTGGGAATCCTGAGAACCTTGTGGTTTCTGAGCAGCGGTTGAAGACTTTGCTTTCATCCATGACGTACATACATACACACACACACACACACACACACACACACGTCATTGGTATTTGTTGTGTGTGTCAGGTGGAGCTTTGTCCTGGGACTATGCAATCTCCTGACCCAGCTGTCCAGGCAGTTTCCTGCGGATAGAGGATTAACTGCCCTGACCAGCAATTGTTTGAAGTCAGTGGTGGGTTTGGGGATACAAGGAGGGACAGAGCCACCTGGAGAGGAAATGGTTTCCTGTGGTCCATGGGCAGAGCAGTTTGTGGTAGTTTGACAATTATTAAACAAATCAACAAAATGACTAAATGAAGCAACTGTCTGGAATAGAGGTTATGTCAATCCTGAATTACGAATCCTTCATTCAACAGATACTGAGCACTTACTATGTGTCAGGGGGAAATGCCTCCATGAGACCTCACCATTGTTAGAAGAGTGGGGCCCATTTCTGGAACACTACAGATGCCCTTAGGCTCAGCCTTATGCTACAAATGAAAGAAGTGAACAGAATTGCTATTTTTTCTTTTTGTTAATCCTCACCGGAGGATATTTTTCCATTGATTTTTAGAGAGAGTGGAAGGGAGGGGAGAGACACACAGAGCAAAACATGGCGTGGATTGGTTGGATCAAGTCTGCAACCTACGTATGTAGCCTTGACCGGAATTGAACGCAGGACCCTTCAGTCTGCAGGCCGACATTCTATCCATTGAGCCAAACTGGCTAGGGCTTGAATTGCTTTCCAATATTGTGCACTTCTCCTAGGTCCCAGGAAGGAAAACCTCTAAAATTCACACATCTTTTAAAAGCATCTGGGGGAAATATAAATGACAAGGGGGAAAAAGCATCCCTTTAAAAGCTGGTCAGCTACTTTTCTGCCAAGGGCTTGTCAAAATTGCTCCAGAGAAAGAAAAAAGAGAAACAAGTGCACATATACATTTTTAAAGTAGCTAGCAACCAAGACAACACCAATTATTTAACCACAGTAAAGAAACCAGCAGCCAAACCACACTGATTATTTAACCGCGTATCCAAGTGCTGAACACAGCCATAGCCAGCCCCGTTAATTTAATGTAAATATCCCACGTAACCAGCCCCAGGAGGCAAGAACTACAGCAAAGGACAGCTCCTCACCTTTCCTTGTCTTGGCTCCAGATGTCCCTGGAGCTGTGAAACTGGCTACAGTCCAACTAATATTTTCCTTCCCCCACTCCTTTTGCTATTTTTGTTTCTCTAAAAACTCAATTCGTTCTTATTCATCCCTTCCCTACTGATCTACTGGTTTTACATGCACACACAGACTCGGGGACACATTTCATTTGGTAAATTCTTCTTCATTCCTTTTCCTCTTCATTGCCACCTTTTCTTTTCTTTCTTTTTCATTTCAAGCATCTGTCTTTCTCCTTTTTTTCAACCTCAATGCTTTCATTCCAGTGTATTTGATTCCTATTTATTTAATTTTTACCAATCATAATATGTAAAGTTTGTTCTCAGGGAGTGTCTATCAGGAAAACCTGAACTTTCCCCTTTGCTATTTGCAATTGCACAATATGTGAGTGGAATTGACAGTGTCTAGTGACTGGCTGAAAAGGATGAATAAAAGAAGGAGGGGAAGATGACTCCAAGGTTTTGAGACAGGCTATACCCCTTAACTCCAGACTTGTTTTTCTGCTTCCTCATTTCCATATGGAAGTTCAATAATCATTGTCAGTGCAGCATGTCAAACACAGAAGCCCAAATTTCAGTCTCCCTCAGACTTGCTTATTCCTCAACTTCTCCCATCTCACCAAGCGACAGCTCTGTTCTCTTGGTTGCGTAGAACAAGACTTTAAAAGAGATTTTTGACTTTTCCATTTCTCTCACGGTCCTATGAGCAAACCTTTAGGGTAAGATTTACTTTCAAAATTGATCAACGAACTTTCCATTTTCTACCACCTTCACCACTGCCATCCTGATCCAACCCAACATTATCTCTGACCTAAACTTTTACCGCAGCCTCCCGATTGGTCCCTGCCTCCACTCTTGCTTTTTATACTCGATTCAGATCACATAACTTATCTGTGCCAAAGCCTTCAGTGGTTCCCAAGTTATTCCTTACAATGGCCCATGAGGGCCTACAGAATCGGGTTCTCTAGTATCTCATCTCATCTCTTCTCACTGACCCAGCAGTCTGCTTTGGCATCAAGCTGCCATGCTGCTGCATGTATTTGGCAAGCAAGCTCCTACTTCTGGCCCTTTACTCTTGCTGTATCCCCTGATGTTGGTGGACCTAAATTTCCTTCCCATGCCTATCCTTCTCTATCGAGGCTTTGGTGTGCATAATGCTATTTCTTGTCTTGAATGCTAATCCTCCAGAAATCCACATGACGGACTATTATTATTATTCCAATCAGGTCAATGTCACATCTCCACAGAGGCCTTTCATGGCCATCCTACATGAAGTATCACGGTCAAGTAACTAATTATGACTATTTTTAATTCAGCCCTTCTGATTCAGCATATTATGTTTGTCTATTATCTGTCACAAATAGAATGTAAAATGCTAAGAGAAGGGCATTTGTTCAGAACTCTATCCCCCTGGGTCTTGAAGAGAGACCAGCACATAGGAGATTCTCACAATTAGTTGAATGAATTGCGAGAATGGATTTAAGGGCAACATAATTAATTGTAAAGAATGTGGACTCTTAAGCCAGGTAGGTTGGGTTTATATCTTGCTTCTGCTTCTTACTCAATAAGTAATCTCAGACGAGTTACTTTGCCTCTCCATGCCTCAGTTTTTCTATTATAGAATGCAAATAATAAGAACAAACTGTAGCATTTCATTTTATTTATTTTTAAATATTTTATTTCTTGATGAGAGAGAGGGAGAGAGAGAGAGAGAGAGAGAGAGAGAGAGAGAGAGAGAGAGAGAGAGATTTGTTGCTCCACTTATTTATGCATTCATTGTTTCATTGTTTGATTCCTGTATGTGCCCTCACTGGGGATTGAAAGTGCAACCTTGTGGTATTGGTGATGACACTCCGATTAACTGAGCTACCAGGCCAGAGCACTCTGTAGCATTTTTACATCGTGGTCACACATTCATTGGCACTGCTTCTATCAAAGGGAAGGGCTGTGTCCCCTACCCTTGACTCTGAGCAGGCTATGACTGTTCTGATCAATAGAGTGTGATGGAAACAATGACCAAAGCTGGTCATACAAGGTGATCTAGCTTTTGCCTTCCTCACTGGAACACTTGCTCTTGAAACCCAGAGCTGCCACGTAAGAAGTTCAAAGACTCTGAGGCTGTGTTTCGAGAGGCCACATGAGTAAGTGCCCCAATTCCAAGTTCCACTGAAATCCAGCCTTTAAATCATTTCAGGCCAGGTGTCAGATTTGAGGGAAGAAGCATCTAGGTAATTCCAGCCCCCAGATAGTCAGGCCACCTGCCAACTGGGAAGGTCTCAGACACTGTGGAATAGAAACATGTCTTCTTCGTCTGACGTCCTCTGCACTGTCTGATTTCCACAGAGTCTGTGAACACAGAAAAATCATTTTTCTTTTATGCCATTAAGTTTAAACCAGTAAGTTGTGTAGCCATAGACAACTGGCACCCATAGTAAGGGCTATTTTGAATACTAAAGTAGTTATTATTTGTAAGATGCTTAGAACTAGGTCAGTGCCAGCTATGTAGTAACTAGTCAAGATGTTAACTTTTCAAATATATATATTGATTTCAGAGAGGAAGGAAGAGGGAGAGAGAGACAGAAACATCAATGATGAGAGAGAAACATTGATTGGCTGCCTCCTGCACGCCCCCTACTGGGGATGGAGCCCGCAACCCGAGCATGTGCCCCGACTGGAATCAAACCCGGGACCTTTCAGTCCTTAGTCCAACGCTCTATCCACTGAGTCAAACCAGCCAGGGCAAGATGTTAACTTTTATTTTTACTGTGATAAAAGTTCTACTAATAAATACAGGGAATTCTGAGGTAATTTAGTAAAAATGCTCTTATCTAATCTTAAAACTTAATGAGAAAATTTGGAACAGATTTAATGGGTTCACAAGTTGTACTCCCCAAAATCAATTTCTTTATACCCTTGGATAGAGGCTGTACAGTGACTTTCTAATTGACCAATGGCTTGGAGTTGGATGTGGTAAAGCCAGCCCTGGAAGAACAAAGCCTTCAGCACTACAGTATGATTTCTCTAAGTGAGGGCCCAGGGTCTGGCTCACACTCATGGTCCTCTGAGTGCCTAGCAACAGTGCGATGCCCAACGTGGACACCCCACAAATGTTTGCCTCACTGACTTGATTGATGCACTTGTGTTCACCGTCTTATATAAACTTTTCGGAAAACATTGCTTTATTTAGTATTTTCTCTACTTTTGCCTTTAAATCTGTAATATTTGCCGAGAACTTGATTGGTAATCTCATAAAATGTAGACTGATGTTTATGGATTAAATGGCTAGTATTGTGAAGAATGTACAGCGCAGCGTAAACATGGCACGCTTGCACAATCCTTTCCTGGACTCGTGCTTTTTGAACTGAGTTCAAATCTAAACTGAGCCGAGGCCACACAGGGCGTTCAAGCAAAAAAAATGTGAATTTGGAATGCACTGAACCCTCTCGATTGGGGGAGATAGGCACTGGAGGAGGTAATTTTTAAGGACATGCTTTTCATTTCTGGTCACCTGGCAAGCCAATCTAAGAAAACATACTGCACCAATGTGAGTTTCAAGCCACACACATTGTCTAGATAGAAAAACAACTCCCTAAATCACATAGTGTTTTGGAAATTATTCGCTGAATATGTCAACATACCCTTCAAAGGAAAAGCAGTTGCCCAGTTTTTGGACTCTCCTCCTGCAGATTTCTCAAGTTTCGAAATAACAGAATCCTTGAAATAATTACTTGAATATGCATCACATTTTTTGATGGCCTATTGAATGCTTTGCTACAAAATAATTTAATGTGTCTAGTTTCGTGGTGAGTGCTCCACGTGTGTGATAGAGCAGATAGGGGAAGGAAGAAATACCAGCAGGAGAAGCAGAGAGGCTAAAGGCTAAGAAAGGGAGGGAAGAGAAATATTTAGATTTAAGAGGTAGAGAGTACAGCACTAGCAACTAGGAATCTCCTTTGAAACTCATAGTCTGCAGATTGTTACTACGGCAAATATTAGTGCTTCCATGTCATTTATAGCCAGTACAGTACAACCTACACATCCAAAGTGAAAAATATTTGGGGCTGGCTTCTCTCCGTAACAATGAAGTCAGGGGCATTGGTAGTGATAATGACTTCCTGTTTGATGACCCAGTTTGCAATGTTCCTGCAGGAGCTGTTAGCTTAGTGGATCAGGATCACCATCTCCAGTGTCAATTGCCAGATAAGCAGCCTCGGGGAGCATTTTTGTCTCAAGCAAGGAAAGCACACATCAATGAACTGATGGGCTATTTTTACTGCAATTTCATTTTAATGGCGGGCCAACATCGCTTTCATGGATTATGACTATTATTAGTGATTAATTTGAACTCAACATTCACACTTACAGTAGGAATCACTGGCTGAACATAAACTGTATGTTATACAGAGGACTCAGCTTACGTGTTTACTGTGTGCCCTTAATTCTAACCTCATTCTTCCCATTTTTATTTTATTATTATTTTTAAAATATATTTTTATTGATTTCAGAGAGGAAGGGAGAGGGAGAGAGAGAGATAGAAACATCAATGGTGAGAGAGAATCATTGATTGGCTGCCTCCTGCACACCCCACACTGGGGATTGAGCCCGCAACCCAGACATGTGCCCTTGGCCAGAATCAATTCTGGGACCCTTCAGTCCTCAGGCCAGCGCTCTATCCACTGAGCCAAACCGGCCAGGGCCATTCTTCCCATTTTTAAAGATGAAAGACTTGAATTGCCCAGTGCCATATGGCTAGTAAGCAAAGGAACTGGGATTTGGAGCTAGATCTGACACCCAGATCTTGCATCACCCTACGTGACATTATCTGAATTGCTTACTCAGAGCAACTGGTACTGGGAACCTAGACTCCTGGGGCCTTAAATAATCCTTTGGTCTTTAGTCCCTAGCTTAACGTTGCCCAATTGTTTCAGCCAACAGACCGAACAGGCTAAGGAGCGGGCTGGCTTTGACATCAGCATGTTGAGACTGGCAACCCAACCCCAGCTCTGATATCATCCCGGTGAAGTCAGCCTGGCATGGCCCCTGCTTGCCAACTGCCTTGGAATTGTGGTCTAGCCACAAGCCAGACACCATACATTCGCAACTGGTAAAAGGGCTGGGCAAGATGGCTTGTGGGAAATATAGCTTCTGTAGGCTGCTGGTTTCCCAACCCTACCAACCTTTCTTGCCTACAGAGAATGAACGTTAAATAGTTAGTTGCCTTGGATTTCACGTCAGTGGAATGTAATTGGCTCAATCGATTTACCCTGATTCCAACAACATCACCTGTGCAGTGATCCTTTTTGATTGTTTAGGCAACTGTGGAGAAAAATAATTCAAAAATTATTGGTGCCATTTCAAATGCTCCTCTTCCCAATTTAGCCTGTAAGCGTGCTGGTGTCTTCTTTGCATCATCCTGGTATGTGTGTGTATATAGAAGTATATGTATGACATATAAAAGTGCATTGAACAATCAGAGTAGAATGTGTTAGCAACAACAAAACTTTTCCTTGAATTATTTCAGACTCCGTGTTAATATGAATTAAGCTAATGCTCCATCACTGTGCTAGACCTGAGCTCTCTGCTCTCAGATCCATTTCTTGCCTTTCTCCATCCTGCCCTGCTCTATGTCTCTGGGAGGTTTACTCCCTGTGGCCTGTGTTGCCCAGGTTTCCCCATCAGCTGTCTTCCAGCAGGACTTGGCTAATGGGGGCGGGGGGGCACTGCTGTGAGGTAGTAGGGGAGCTTAAAAGGGAGAAGCCAGGGTACTTTCCCCTTCCCTCATTGCCTTGGGCAGCACCCCCTTCTACCCCCCTAAAAAAAGAACTGTGTCTTTCCCATGTGTCCAGAACCCGCCTGAGCTGCCAGGATTCTCACTGCCTGCTGTGACCTGGACCTTGGACTCAGATAGCACTGTGATTGTTCAGCCTTGGAGAGGTAGCAACCCCTTGCTCTTGCCAATCTCAGGTTGGACCACCATGCTGGGCTCTGCTTCTCAGCTTCTATCATCTACATAAAGAATTAAATGCCCTCTATTTTACATACCCAGAGTGGTTGGTTTCCCTGGTTGAACCCTGACAGATATAATTATATCATTTTTGTATCACTCAGAAGTTGTTTCATATCTGTATAAATTGTCTTTGATATAAGATTTTGGTAAGATCTGGGGTTGGGGGTGGTGGTCTTTCAACTCGGTAAGTGTTCAGTAGGTATGTACTATGCAGAAGCAAGTACACAGGAGAACATTTATTGATTGTTACACAGCCAGGGTCTTAAAAAGTTGAGAAGATCTACAAAATATTTTTTTTCAGGCCAGTGGAATATAATTGATTCAATCGATTTACTGCCTGCATATAATATGGAGACATTAGGAGGTGGAAACATTTAGTAGTGCTCCTGTTTGAGCAGTGCCAATGTCAGGGCATTTTCTGTGGTGGTGTCATCAGATTGCCTACTGGCATGTGTTGTCAGAGAGCAGGAACAATCCGTTCAAATAAATGATTATTTCTACTGATTCACTGAGCAGGAAGAGTTAGGATTCTAATCAGAAGGGTGGGTGAGCCACATGTTTCCTCCCACCTTCATTATAGGTAGACTGGAATTGAGCTAAATGAGCTACAGAAACTAAGAATGTTTCTGTAGCATCAGTCATTGGTCTACAAGGCCTGTGATGTCCATACACCAGATAACAAATTCACTGGTAAGGATGAGGAAGATATGGAAGAAGGGAGAAATGAGAGCAGCCTTTTGTAATTTTTTGTGACATTTAAATGAGCAAATAAGTCACTGGTAAAATCATTCCAAATAAACTGTGCTGACCGAATCGTTGTGCATGTTTTTATTTACTAAAGGACAAGTAGGCAAATACTTAATAAATCATGATATTTTGAGGAATGTCATTTTCAATTATTAAAATCATCTAATTTTTTGCCGAAACCGGTTTGGCTCAGTGGATAGAGCGTTGGCCTGTGGACTGAAAGGTCCCAGGTCCGATTCCGGTCGAGGGCATGTACCTTGGTTGCAGGCATATCCCCAGTAGGAGATGTGCAGGAGGCAGCTGATCGATGTTTCTCTCTCATCGATGTTTCTGACTATCTATCTCTCTCCCTTCCTCTCTGTAAAAAATCAATAAAATATATAAGAGGAGCTGGAAAGGTTCCCTTCCTTTAAAAAAATAAAATAAAATAAAATAAAATCATCTAATTTTTAATGGAGCTGAAAGTCAGAGCTGGGAATAACAAGCATCTTTACTCTTTCCTGATATGCCAGAATCTTGCTTTCTGTTCAAACCTCTCCTTGTGTTACTTCAAAGCAGAAGAGGTTGTCCAATTTCAGTAGTGGGATCAGTGGAAAATGTAGGAACCCTAAGGCAGTGTCAGAGAAGAGCATGAAGAGAAAAAAGTAAAGAGAAAAAGAAGAAGAGGGGAGGAAGGAGAGGGTAATGAAGGAGGAATAATGGATAAGGCCCTGGCCATTCAAGATGCTATTGCCTGAGCTACTTCCTGCTTCTCTCCATTTTCTGTTTCTCGAGTTGCCTTAGGGATGGGAACCTCAGCCCTTCTTATAGCTTTGGCCCTGTGGGGATGGGTTCTGGGCTTTTCATTTGTTTTCATCTCTTTGCTCAAATAGGAGGTAAAGTTTCTTTTCTTCCCTCACCTATCTTTGTTCTTTTGTACTTAGAGTGTACTTTTATTCTTAAAGTATTAAGTATAAAAGCCTACCTCACCTCCATTTTTCTTCTAGAGACGCAGCTAATCTTGTAAGCTAATATATTGGCCACCAGTTGGATATGGGACTCAACCATTTCCAGCTCCCTTTTTGGTTTGCCTGTTTGAAAATACAATTCACCCCTTTCTTCCGCAACTGAAGGAGATGAAAATATATAATTTACTTAGTTTGTTAAAAAGCAGTGCCTGTGGATATCAAATTAATTTGGTTCAAATCAGGGGCAAAATTGAATATCGAGATTTAAAATAACAGTATGGAAGAAGTCACTTCTCTTCACTCCCTCCTCTACTTTTCTCTTTAAAGTAGTTCCTGAATTTGGAGTAGAAAAGAATAGTTTTAAATGTTCTCTTTGTGAAGGAATTTGCCAATTATCTGGCAGATGTTCTTTCTTTTTATTCCTTATGCGTCATAGTTTCCTTTCCCTCCCTTTTTTTCCCCCTTTCTCTGGCTCTAGCTCTCCCTTTTGTTCTCTTTTTCAAAGCAGTGAAGATAGGTTCAAGGAATGTGTAATGCTTATTTCCTTCCCCTGGAAACAAGGCTATGCCAAGTCTGGAGGCTCTGTGTTGATGAGAAGTTCTCTTACTTTAATATAACCTTGTCTAGAAATTTTTTTCTACCAATTTAGTGACTTTTGTATCCCAGAATTAATTTTATTAAGTGAGTTGCAACATTAAATTGTTTGTTTTGTTCTTATGACTCCACCTAAACCTTCAATCCTCCACTAAAATAATATAATATTGAATCACGAGTACCCATATTTTTTTTCATGGGATTTAAAATCAAAATTTCCCTCATAGTTCTTGGAGGAATCAGAGAACTACCAAAATAACTCACAACCATGGTTAGGAATCAATATTTTTGTAAATTTTTTTTTTTTTTTTATTATTAGTTAAGGAGGAATCAATATTTTTATCCTTGAAAGAAAAAAATACCCAAAGATTAATTTTTGAGATTTTTTGACCAGCTTAACATTAAAATTGTCTGGTCATTTTGCATTCATCTTAGTCAAAATTTTGAGCTCCTGGGTTAATATCCACTTTTGAAATAAAATCATATGTCTCTGTGCTAGTTATTTCTTTTTCATAATTGAAAATTAACTCATATATGAATTTATTATTGATTTTTTTCTTTAAATAGCGACAATTCCATTCCTCCTACACAGTACATTCACAACAAGCATCCTACCAATGCAGATGCAATTCTCAGTGCCCTGTAGGTAGACCACCTAATGCATAGTAGCTGGCTACACATTATGACTAAAATTGGGCCTCAGGCTGCTCATTCCAAGCTCTTGTTCCCTTCACTGGGGCTGAAGTTCTAATCATCAGACACCCTTACCCACTCTCCTTACTAGCTCTCTCCCCCGCTCTTTCCATACTAGCTTAAACAATAAATGGAGAAGAATGAGAGTAAAAAGCTACAGTGAAAAAATGTACAATTCATGTGAGACACTTTTTGATTCTTTAATTTTGTGGGACTCATTGAGCAAATGATTTGTTGTACAATGTGACTCCTGCTAAGACACAAATGGCCAACAGAACTGACAAGTTTATTTCAGGCAGGTCCTGAAAATACAGAGCGTCTGTATTCATTCCTGGTTCCACACAAAATTTTCTTTTCTGAGACACTTTGTCATGAAAAGCACTTGGTGCCACCCCTGCCCCCTACCTTGTATACTGTTATTATTACAACTCCTTCTATTACTACAGCTACACAGGCAAATGCACACACACACACACACACACACACACCTCCATCAGAAAGAGTGAAAGCATCACAGAGCTGGACAGACCCTAGGAGAAGCCTATGAGGAAGATTGGGCTTTCCCAAAAGGTAAGATGAGTGGAATTTCACAGCATGTAGATTATAAGAAGAAATGATTGGGAGAGGTGTGGGCCAGGTGGTCAAGGTATGTCCCCTTAGTGAAGGTGCTTTTCCATAGAGCCATGGGAGAAGGCAGATTTAGAGTACAGTTACAGGTCTTCCTCTTCCAGAATGTACTGCCCTGCAGCTCCTCAGTACCTTCAGGAAAGTCTGACCACCCCTTTAGTCTTAAGTGATGCCCAAGTGGAGAAGAGAAAACAGGACATTGGGGGAAGTGTTGCCAGCTACCAAATCACTGTCCCGTCCTACCCACGGGCCGTGGCTCGAGCAGAGAAAGGGCAACATGGTTTCAAGTGTATTATGTCTGGAAGTAATGGTCAGTGAAGTGAGCCAAGGTTCACAATCAAGGAGTGGCCATTGAGAAAACACCCAGAGCTTAGGAAGGACCTCCAAAGACATCTATAAATACTCCAGTGAGAAGAGACCCTTAGATTGAAGGCCCAGGAAAATAACTAAAAGTGAGGCTAAAGAAGAATTTGTTAAGAAATATATAAGGGTTAACCACCCCTCCAACATGTTTATTTCCCAGCTATAAATCCTCCTCCATCTGAATGTATATATCCCATAGTTTCACCCTTATGCTTCAGTTTAGAAATGAAACTTCTCCAAGGAATATCAACTTCATATGATACCCTGAATATCTTATAGGATTTTGGACTCAGATTTCAATTATTTTTAAATCCATCCAAATGCCTTTTCCCTGCTGACAGCTCTGCACTGCCCACTCATATAAGAAGACTCACCAGGAGAATAAATTATTTCTTCCCTTGTCACTGGTAATTTGTGTTCACTAAATTACCTCCAGATCTACTTTCCCAAGTCAAAAATAACTTCATGGTTTGTTTTTTTCTTCCATGTCCACCTTGGAAAGACATACAGATTTTGAAGTTAACCTTTCTCTGTTAGATACTCTGGAATAATTAAGCTAGTTTCCCCCCCCTTAAACCAACCAGATGTTTCATTTTAAGATGGAACAATACATGGCTTATTTGACCCAAGTTCTCATGGAAAGGCCATTGCTTTCATTTTGATAGTCCTGTTATGTGAGAGGTAAAAATGAAAACCATCTTTAAGAGACTTTCTTTTTTTAAATTTTTCTGGGAACAGTGCTTGGTCTAAACAGAAAACCACATTTTAAAAGAACATGTAAGTTATTACTGATGATGCTTCAGAATCAGATCAAACACTTTAAGCTACAGCCATCATGTTGGGATTTTATCACACGGCTCCTCATAAACTTTAAAAGAGATTTAAATGTCTTACCATGTCAAGATCTGTTTCTGGCAAGGCATCTATTTACATTATTTCTTTGTCACTTTTGTGTTTTCTTCTAATCAAGCTAGGCTAATATGCTTAGGGCACCTTTCATTTTTGTCTTAAAGAATGCTCATAAATGGTTAAGGGTATTTTTTTACAACATGGTGAGTGTTATTTCACAATGTTTCATTAGCCACAAATCCTCAAGTCACTTTTAAGAATTCCAGATGCTCTACTGTAGGTATTTTTGCAGCTGTTTTGTGGAAAATCATGAAAGTGCCACTCTCTTTAGAAAAAAAAAAAAAGAACATATCTCATTCCTTTAGGGATCAGTCTCTTTTACTGTACTTCATAGTAACAGAATGGGCAATGTAAAGACAGCTGCGGACTGGGTATATTCCCTCCATCTGCTTGAAGTTCAGATAGTGAAAATATCTTCTAATTTGGAAAACTAGTTTGATTTTACTTTGAAGGAAGTCTTCCTTTTGGACTGGTTGTGATACGCTCAGAATTTACAGTTTTCTTCCTGCCATTGGCAGGACAAAATTGGGCTTAAAGAGATTCTCTCTGCATCCAATGATTTTGCTTTTACAGTGTATTTTATTGTTCTTTGTGGCAAGATTTATGGTTGAATCCACACAGTCTTCTACCTGGAAGGCATGTTATATCTAACTGTTGATAACTACTGACTCCTCTTAGGGCCACATATATTTGTTAACATAGATTTAAAATTTGGAAGTTATTGTCAGAAAATTCTGAATATTTATTCACTACTATTTTCTTAAACCTCAAGAGTATTTTGATGCATAGACAGCCACAGTTTGTAAACAAAAGAGAGAGAGAGAAGTTTCCTTTTGTTGTTTCCAGTATCACACAATCTGTAGTTTTCATTGTCTGTATCTTGTATCTGACTTATAATGTTGCTAGTGATCATTTCTTTCAAACAAAATACGAAATGCTGAATTGGGGATTTAGATCTCAAAGGCCTTACTGGAATTCACATTGCTGAGATTTTGGCTACAAAGTCAAGGTTAAGTTAGGAAAATCCATTAGTAGGACTTGTGATACAAGGAAAAGTAGATAGGAATTCAGAGATTAAGGGTCAGTCCCTGGCTCTAGCTCCTTCTAGCTGTGGCAACATCACTTGAAGTTAATTATTTCAACTCTCACGTTTTATAGATGCAGAAACTTGGGCCCTGACACGAAAAGTTCCATCAGGGCTCTAGAATTCCATAGTCCAATTAAAAATCAAGTCACTAAGGGTAACATTTTGCCATTTTGTCTCTTACTTTTATTGCTTAAACATGGGTTTATAGACCTCAGGATGAGTTCAAATGAGAGTCATTCATTTCCAAAACATGCAAAGTCACTTAACAAAGCCATGGGGATGCCGCACTGAAAAAGACAGTGTGTACTCTTAGAGTCTTCGACATCTAGTGAGATGTAAACATGCAGACCAGGGATTCCAATACACTGAGGCAGCTCATGGAGTTGAGTAGGAGGGCAGAACCAACAGAAGTCATGTTCCAAGAGGCAGGAAGACCTCCTGGAGGGCAAAACTTTATGATGCTTGAAGTACAAATAGAGGTGGCTTCCCAGGCAAAGGGAATGACGTTCAAAACGTGTTAAATAGGTATCTTTAGTAACACAGAAAAGTGAACTGGTGGCTGGATTAGACTGAATTCCTGAGTTCCAAAGGTGATTCTAGCAACACTTTCTCCTCATTGCCACTACAAGTCTGTCTTACTGTAAATTAATGACTTACCATTCTGTCCCATTCAGCAGCTAATTAGACAGTATCTCTCCCTGGGGAGCTCTCAAAAAAGGAGACAGCCCTAGGTTTGGCTCAGTGGATAGAGTGTCCGCTTGTGGACTGAAGGGTCCCAGGTTGGGTTCTGCTCAAGGGCACATGCCTGAGTTGTGGGCACAATCACCAGTGGGGGACATGTAGGAGGCAGCCGATCAATAATTCTCTCTCACCCTTGATGTTTCTATCTCTCTCTCCCTTTCCCTTCCATTCTGAAATCAATAAAAATATTTTTTTTTTTAAAAAAAGGAGAGCAACCCTCTGCCTTCATCTCTATCCAAGCCATCTCTACAATCTTCAGTTTGCAAGGATTTTAGGCTCCACCACCATTTTCCTCAAAACTATTTATTACAACAATTGCTTATAGTACTACTTATAAGACAATTATTTTCTTAAATTCAACGACATAATTTGCTCCACTGAAGTGGTTGGCTTGTGAAATTGTTTCTGCTTTTCTTTTAAAAATGTTGTATTTTATTGGATTTAAGGTTGCAATTCCTGGTCTTTGGCCTAAATCCATGCTCCTCTAAGTAGAAAAGAAAGTTCTCAGGACCATGGTACTTTTGTCATAGGAGTCTGGGAGGATGAAATAAGGTAATGCATGTAAAGTGCTTAGCACAGTATGGCATGGAGTAGGTAGATCAAACATGTGAGCTCTTCCTCCCCTTGTGAAAAGAGTGAGGCCTCCTCCAAGAGAGCATTGGACGAACTGCATGTCACAGAAAGATTTCACCAGCCCATTGCCGGTCTCTACAGCCAGCCTGTGAAACCCAACTTGCCTATCAGCCGGGACTGAGGGCACAGGTGAATTCAGCAAGAATTTGGGCTTCACAACACTTGTCAAGCAACACAAAGGCCCTTAGAAATCAAAACAGAGTTCTTAGTGGAAGGAAAGAGAGGGAGTAGCAAAAAACGTTTACTAAATATCATGAAAGATGGAGTCAAAGATCATTAAACGGAGTGAAAGACTGGTTGAAAAAGTGAAAAAATTATTTACTATATGGTAATTTTCTTATCTCAGGTAGATGTAATAATTTAAGCCATGCCAATAAGGGGCTTTCTAGCAGGGAAACTTGGAACACCTAACTTAATAAGCAAAACAATAAATTTGTTATTAGAATTTGGAATGTCAATAATTCATCTGAAGTGATTGGAAAAAGTTTGTTTTCTTAACTGGCTTTAAAAAGCCTCTGAATATTATTTATATTGTTAATTTATTCAGCAGACTTTCCCTGCCTGGACTGTGGAATTGGAAACTTCGGTACAGCTGCTGTTCAAATGTTCACCAATTCCCAAGTGAGGTCCACAGTAAAGATGCTGTATGAAACTCAGGGGTAAGTGGCCACATCACATGCAAACTATTCACAGACATGGGAGATAAAATAGATTCTTAATGAGTTGAGACTCTTGGAAAGTATGTTCAAAGGATCTTGCTCTTTCCTCTTGAAATATGCAGCGTCACAAAACACATGTGTGTATGCAGCTTAGATACATGGACTAAGAGTGTTTTTTAAGTGGAAGAAAAAGGGTAGAGAAAAGAAAAATCCTCTAATTAAAAAGAGTCCCCCACAAATATCAGGAGGATAACATTTCAGTATCTTCGGGCTCGCCATCATCTACTGTGAGACACAGGATGTGACACTGGAGTAATTAATGGAAAGTCTTAGTAAGTTATTATCTCACTTTCCAGAAAAGCCAAGGGAAGGCCCACATTCCATGTCTCAATCTGGCTCCCTCCTGTGTAGTCAGACTACTTCACTGAGGCCACCGACTTCATCCCAGGGACACCACTCACATAATGGTCACAGTCACGCTGCAATCCTGGCGCCGGCAAGCTTTAGTTTGTTAGGAAAAAAATACTACTTTCCATGTATGTTTAAATAGTACAGACACATAATATTAAAAAAACAGAAGCTCTGAGTGTGTAATCTGATGCTCAGCCTTTGCAAAATAGGCAATGATCCAAATATTTTCCTCTGCGAGAAGAGTTTAAAATTAGTTTCCAGGGGTGAGTTGGCTGGAGAGGCTAGCACTTGGGATTGGTGAGCTGTGAAGTTTGATTTGGGGACCATCTGTGTTTCTGAGAGAGAACCACCAGGGCTCTCGGGTTTAGCTGTGATCCCTAAGGAAGACAGGCTGTACAATCGAACTTTCCAGGTTAAAAACAAGTGTGTGTATGTGTGTGTGAGAGAGAGAGAGAGAGAGAGAGAGAGAGAGAGAGAGAGAGAGAGAGATAGAGAGAGAGAAGAGAGAGAGAGAGAAGAGAGAGAGAAGAGAGAGAGAGAAGGAGAGAGAGAAGAGAGAGAGAAGAGAGAGAGAAGAGAGAGAGAGAAGAGAGAGAGAAAAGGGAGAGAGAGAGAGAGAGAGAGAGAGAGAGAGAGAGAGAGAGAGAAGGAACAGGACACATATTTTGAAACTTTGGACTTCAATCTTCAATTATGGAACCAAGTGATGCAAGATCCACCCAAACTTGGTTAGTTGTAACTGTGGACTCTATAATTCCTGGGGGGGGGGGGTTGGATTAAATAATACTAGAGATGATACATTGGATTCAGGTGGGCCCAGCATAATCAGAAAGATTCTTAAAAATGGAAGGGAGGCAGAGAGTAGAAGAAAGATGTGATGATGGAAGCAAGGTCAGAGTGATGCAGCGTGCGGACTCCGCCTGCCATTGCTGGGGGTGAAGATGGACGAAGGAATGCAGGAGGCCTCAAAATGCTGAAAAAGACAGGGAAACAGACTTTTCTCGGGAGTCTCCAAAAAAAAAAAAAAGAGTGCTGCCCTGTTGACATCCTTTTTAAAAAATCTTCACCCGAGTACATGTTTTTCTTATGGAATTTAGAGAGAGGGAGGGGAAGGGAGAAAGAGAAAGAGAGAAACATCAATCAGTTGCCTTCCATATGTGCCTGAACCAGGGATCAAACCCGCAGCTCTCTGGTATACAGGACGATGCTCCAACCACTGAGCCACCTAGCCAGGGCAGCCCTGTTGGCATCTTGATTTTAGCCCACTGAAAATGGTGTCAGACCTCTAACTTACAGAACTGTGACGGTAGCACATTTGTGCTGTTTTAAGCTGCCATGTTTGTGGTCATTTGTAATAGCATCCATAGAAAACAAATAACTAATTGAGTCTCCCCCAAATGTGTGTTGGCCAGGGTGGGAGGCCCATAGGACGTGCTGTGGGTAAGCATCCCTCTGCTAGGATCAGTATCCATGGATGTCATGGGAGAAAGGCCACTATAACTCTCTACTCTTAGAGCCCCAGGTTGTGTAGTTAGAGACGAATTCCCAAGTCCTGGTCTGTCGCAGAGGGTAAAAACTGATATCCTATGGGCTGAAGTCAGTACAGACTCTTTTACCTCCATAGAAAATTCTTTAAAACTTCTAATTAGTGGCCAACATTTAACCATGCCACCTAAGCATCTGACTTTCTGACTTTTTTTGGGGAAAAAAAATTCAGAAAATGTTGCCACACTTGCAGTCCCTTGGGAGTGGAGTAGAGGCTGTCACTTTAACAGAGCTTGCTCCCTGGGGTTGTCTCCATCCCACCACTGTACCATGTCACATGCTCTCCTTGTTACCCTGTTAGGAGGCCCTACAGACACCCAGTGTACAGTCTCCAGCCCCCAGCTTGTATCTCAGACACGTTTCAGAAGAGGCTTAGTTAGGGTGAGCTCCTCCAGGGAAGCTAGGCAGTCTCAGCGCTTCCATCGTGTGAGAGAGCAAAGAGTGAGTGCCTTCATTCATTTCAGAAGAAAAGACAGAGGTGAAATAGCTTAGGCCCAGTCCTGCCAAATTCTTAGTCTCAGCAGAACCGAGACACTCTGGCATTGGTGCCTGATAGGGAATTTCCAGGACTACTTACGGCTCTGATTCTGATCAGCGAAACCTTTCCCCCCATAACTTATCGAAGTCTGACTTCAACAGGTAAGGAGAGAATTTTCCAAAGGCTATAAACCAAGCGGGAACATTTTCAAGATGATGCACTCAACAGAACCTCGGACGGTCCAATAGCATTTTCCCGTGTGCAGAGCGAGGCTGAAAGACGCCCCCGAGCACTCTGATTAGACTAGCCACACGTAAGCTCCGACATCAGCTGCAACGCGATCCGGCATTGCAAAACGCACGCAGGAATCCCGACGCGCTGGCTGTTATGCTTGGCTTTATTACCCATGTATCTTTTTACTCATATCTGAATGCCCATGGTTATGGGCCAACATTTTCAGAAAAGTGATACCTTGCAAGATCACACTTGAAACGGCTCTGAACAGTGATGGGGGCTGGGGGTGGGGGGTGGGGTCAAAGATATGGGAACAAGAGAGGAAAGTCAGCTCACAAAAGGGGCAGTGTCCTGAGAGGCCGGACAGGAACGGACCTTTCCCGTCCCAGGCTCTGGCCTTCGGCGCACAATGTAGTGAATAATCAGCCTGGTGGGGCGAGGAAGAGACCCTGCCGGCTCCTGACACGGCTTCTGCGGACGTGATGGATGTGGAGAAACCCAACCCTTCCCAGGGGGGGCAGGTGGCACTGTCAGGACAAAGAGTGCAAACAATTTGGTCCTGGAAAAGAACTTCCCTTTTTCCTTTTTTGGAGATTTCTGCCAAAAAGTTATAGTATCCAGCCATCCTCTCTTTAGCTGGAAATCTATGCAAAGAAGGAAAAAAGCAGCCACAGTGAAACCCGCAATAGAAATAGTCCCTGTGTAGGACGTATTTAAATCAGGCACACATTTTCGTAAAAATAAATAAACAGATCATTTTTTTAAAATGACAATTAACAAGTAAATAGATACATTTTTAAAAAGTGGCATCTACTGCCAAGATTGAGTAAAAAAAAAAAAAATCTGCTTTCTGGATTAGAGGGTGAGACCTTATCCAAGTTTGTAAAAGCATCTCTCACTCAGATCTTTCCCTTGGAGGCTGTGGATAAAATCAAGGGAGGGCAGGATGAGTCTCCCTCTGACCCCAGGGCCTGGCCGGAGCAGACAGAGAAAGGAAGCGGAGAATGCAGGCGTGGCTGCTGTTCCCACTGGAAAAACCTTGCTAAAGTTTCCTTCGGCCTTTTCGATGGCTCCTTGTCTTTTTATAACTCTGAGCAGCGAGGCTAATTGGATCTGGATTTATTTGAGCTTTTGATCAGATACATAGCAATACCCCATCCTCCCCTTTCTCCCAAGCCAGGCCCCAAGAAGTTTTGAGAAATATCTATAAATTTTCTTAATTGCCAGACAGTTTTCCCACTTCTAGGCAACTGGCTTCCCTTCGCTGTAATGTCAGAAACTGACCTTCGACATCGGGGGCTCAGGTTTGATGACTACCAAATGTTGAAGGCACCTTTAAATGTCCTTGCTTTTCTTCACGGTAAGGCTGGGCGCTAGACGCCGGCCCTGGAGGAAGGTAAGCTTTTTAGTCCTGGCCAGAGTGGGAGGAAACGTGCCAATTCAGAAGGGAACCTGGGGGAGCTGTGTGCATCTGTTGTGTGCTGGCAAGGTGCTGAGCTACACCTCACTTGAGGCCCACAAACATTTCAGAGGTCACTTTCGTCAGCCTTGTTTTGACAAATAAGGAATTGAAAGAAATTAATCAAGTTGATCATTTTAAGCCAGTAAGTGGCAAAGCTGGTGCTCCAAACCAAGCTCACCGGCCTCCGAAGCTCTACTTAGCTACAAAGCCTTGAGAGGCTCTCCTCATTCCTACTCCCAATAGAAACTTCTGGAAAGATACTTTGAGGTTTGCTCTTTGGAACTTATCACTCATAGTACCCCTCGTTACGGAGAATTTCCACACAGAGAATCGCCTGGGACAGATAGTCAGAGCTCTGCAGAAGTGATTACTAGCCCATCTCAGCTCCAAATTAATTTCCACGTTCAGACCCAGACACCACAGAGGCAGACTGTCAGGATAGAAGATGAGGGTTGCCGTACAATTCAGGTGATTTGGGTCACTCTACCAGCCCCCACACCACCCACAGCCACCAAGTTGTTCCCGTGGCTGCAAATGTGTGGCTCCTTTTAAATAAGTAAGAATTTGGGTTGTGACAGGTTTATGGGGAAATGACATTTCTGAGGGACCAGTTCAGTGGGCAGCAGGACAGTCGATGCAGCCTGAAGACCAGGCAATCAGAGGAATGAAGGGATTCTTGGGTAACCACCAACTCTCTCCCTACCTCCCCCAGCAACCCTTTGCTTGATTCTGTACTTTGTAGCTCATAGAGTCCCTTTTTATTCAAGACATCCTATTTTGTGTGTTTATACAGAGGAACAGAGAAGTAACATGCAGAGGTCATAGCTATGGAATTAGAATGTCTGGTTTCAAATTAACACACCACATCGAAATACTGTGTGATCTCCAGCTAATTACGTAACTCTCTGGGCCCTTCTCTAGGTCTTATTGAGGTAGTATAAGTAACACAGTGCCTGGCTTATAGCAGGCATGTAAAAAATGCTTTTTATCTCTACCCTTTTCATTTGTTTTATCAGGAATGCGCTGATCCTGATGGGTTTTCCTCCTTTTAGCAAGCCTCAGATATTTCAAGGAACCTTAATTTTGTGGTGGTGTTGGAGATTGAAATCCTGTCTTCCTCTTAGTATCTGTGTAACCCTGAAAATACTGTTTAACTTCTCTGAACCTCCTTTTATTTTTAGCCATAAACGGGTGATAATAATTATGATGTAGCTCATTTCTAACCAAACAGCATTTAATATTTTATTCTTTACACACAGGACCTACATTTGGGGTTCAGATAACTGGCAGAAATCTCTCAATTTCAGGGAAGATCCAGGCCCAGAGAAAATTCTGATTGATCTAAAATAGCAATAATAATTTCATTCTCTTTCACCAGTGAGTTCTCTGGGGTGCGCATAGATAGTAAATGCTTCTATCCAAGGAAATGGAAATGGTTTAAGGGAGAGCCCCAAGAGGAGAAAGGCGTTTTTCTCTTGTTTCCCACTTGGGCTGCTGTGGGTGGACATGATTCCTGAAGAACTGGCAGCACCTTGAATCCAGGAGGTGACAGTCACAAGGATGAAGCCAAATTGCCAAAGACAGCGGCAGGGATGGCTGGGAAGAGCCCGAGGGGTCCTTGGTAACACTGTGAAATTGCTAAATGAATCCTTGTCTGTCCATCTTCATACTTCTTGTCATATGAGACAATTAATGCTTAAGCGAATTAAGTCAAATATTCTCTTACCTGCAACTAAAAGTGTTACTGATTCTATCTCTCTATGCATAATTCCCAGAATTATGAATAACTGCCCTGAAAAGTATGAATAACATATGCAAAGTATCTAGAAAGTGCCTGTCATTTGGTAAACACCTGGCATCCATGTAGCATACATTTCTTACAGCTGTTCATCTAAGGCAGGGGTCCTCAAACTATAGCCCGCGGGCCACATGCAAATACAAATATTGTATTTGTTCCCATTTTGTTTTTTTACTTCAAAATAAGATATGTGCAGTGTGCATAGGAATTTGTTCATAGTTTTTTTTTAAACTATAGTCTGGCCCTCCAACGGTCTGAGGGACAGTGAACTGGCCTCCTGTTTAAAAAGTTTGCGGACCCCTGATCTAAGGATCTCTAGGGGTGCAGTGGGGCCCTCGGTAACTGGACGCTCTGTGAAGTACTTACTCAAGTTGCTGCAGAGGAAATTCATACATTGCATTGAACCTACTCAGGGTCTTTAAATTCCATCCCATTGAGATCCCATGAGGTTTTATTGATGAACACAAATAAAATTATAAAGTTAGTTAAATGTGAAGATGTTGCAACTCAGTTAAAATGAAACAGGAATAAACAGATGGTTCTCGTTACTAAGGATTGCTGATTTTATTTTACTTAACCGTAAGTAAAGCTCTTCTTTCAAGCTCTTCTTTTCTCCTCCCCTGACAGTGAGTTCGTTTGACTTATCTTTCTGGCCTGAGCGGAATTTCAAATCCATCAGTGTCCCCCGCTGTTTGGATAAACAGCTGGCAAGGGAAAGAATATTGGAATTCAGACTAAACTGCCACTTGTTGATTGTTTGAGGATTGTAAGTTGTCTAGGAAATAGAAAAAAAGAAGGAAAATACTAATTATGGGCAAAGGTCGTTCATTCATAAATTCAGTCAACATTTATGAAGGTCCTGTGTTTAGTGGCTGGAAAATAAGGACAATAATCAGGGCCCAGTCATTGTGGGCTTAGAAACAACCTCGCAGAGAAAGACACATGAGCAAGGACATGCAAAAAGCTATTGAAATTGGCAAAGTAGTAGCGATAACGATGCTGGTGAAAACACGGCTACTTCTGGGATCACTGCTACTGAGGGCTACCGGTGACCAGGCACTTCCCGTGTACCAGGTACTGTCCTAAGTTTTCTGCCTCATTGTCTCTTGTGATCTTCATAATAATTTCTTTTGGTCAGTCCATTGTTACATTTGTTTTTAATGATCACCTTGCAACCCAATTGCACACAACTAGTTTAGTGGAGGATCTAGAATTCACGTTCAGGACTTTCTAATTGTAAAGCGCATAGTCCGAACTAAGTCATGGTAGAGATTTGAACAGGATAAAAGGGAGGTTGAAATGGAGGAAGTAGTAAATTCCGAGGAGGGTACGGGGTAGGGGGAGGGAGAAGGTAATGATAAGAAAAGACTTCAAATAGGAGGTGACCTTCCATGGACACTTACCTTTGTGGGGAAAAACTTCTTGGGAAAAAATGTGTTGTACATCGTTCTTGGGCATATTTTCTGATATAAAAGAGGGGGTTGGTGGGATGGAGGCAAATGGTGTCCGCCCTGGCCCAGTGCTCTGGGAACACTGCGAGCTCAGTGCACTTGGGGCTTCAGGGACCTGGGAAAATTATTAGAGTCGTTTATTCTGCCCAAGTACTCAAAATCTCATGAATAAAAGGTTTTCTACGAATGCAAAATATTGTGATGGTCTCCATTAGACCAGAGAAACATTAGATTCAAAGAGAAGGGGAGAAGTCTGAATGTATTTATTTAGAATGTAAAAGTGGGTATTCATGCCAAAACTTACAGTAGAAACCTACTCAAGCAGTGACTGTACTAACACAGCAGAAGACGTGGCACAAAGGTTTGGTGGCTGCACGTCATGCCTATCGGATCTCCCTACACCTAAAGTTCGCCTGTAAGCCTCTCATCTATTCCCTGTCTTGTTCTATGGCCCCAGGCCCAGTGGTATAATTTTCAGTGCTCCACTTGCCCTGCAGAATTTTGCCCTACAATTTCAATAATTAAGTATTTTGACACAGCTGAGTTCTGGCCAACAGTGTGAAATATAAGAGAAAAAATGAATTAAGATTTTGCTGACTCTTGGATTCAAATAACAACTTTTTAACATCAAATTGTAATTACTTGAATTTGTTATCTAGTAAAGATTCTGTTTCTAGTAAATAAGGACTTGAATTTAATACTTTTTTATCCTTGTTAAAAGTCTATGCAACAGTTAATATGCCTGCCTTACTTGAGGTCATGATAAAATGTACCAAAATAATTTAGAATTGTCTGATTCCTCAAAATAATTTTAAATCATCTACCTTACAGTTGAATAGATTTATAAGACAATTTCAGCAAGTTTGAAAACTGATAACATCTTGTGTTGCTTTTGTCATATGATTACATTAATTATTCTTACAGAATTAATAATGGCAAATAAAAATTATCTTTTTTAATTGTTAAAACAAACAAGCAAACAAACTCTCAACCTGGCCACATTGACCTTCTTTCTGTTCCACAAATAAACCAAGCTCTTTTCATTTTTCAGGTCTCTTTATTTATTGTTTCTTTTTTTTTCCTCTAAATTTTTCACATAAATGTTTAGTTGGGTTCTTTTTGTCTTTCATACTTCACTCAGATCAAATGTCAGATGTTTCCAATTTGGAAAATGGGACTACCATTCTCCCAGTTAGGCAGATCAAAAACCTGGGAGGTTCTTATCTTATTTTCCTAGTCCCTCCATATCCAATGTATCAGCCTGTCCTGTTGATTCTATCTCTAAGTTTTATCTGGAATTTGACCATGTCTGTTCACTTCCACTGCTAAAACTCTTGTGTAAGCCATCATCCTCTTTCATCTGGATTAACACAACATCATCTTCTCAATCACAACACAGCCAGTAATACTGAAACTGGTGCCTTGAAAGATGTTGCTATGATACAAACTTAATACAGACTGTATTGACTTGGTCAAAAAGTAGGTAGTGGAGAAATAGAGTAGGATGGAAAGATGGAAACCCAGCTTATGCAGTAGCCAAACATTTGGTAAAACTGCTGCCTGTGAAGAAGCATAGAGAGAAATCATGGGAAGGGGGCTAGTTGTTGGAGAGTGAAAGATGAGCCAGTTACCCTTATTCTCACGGTGTTCAAAAGGCCTCGGGGATTGAGGACCCTTGGAGATAAGAGGAGACAAGGATGGATGAGAGGGTACATGTCTCAGGTATCTACAAGTTATTTATGCAGTCTCATTTTACATGGATGATATAATGATAATAGCAATTATTTTATTTTTAAATGTTTATTATTTGCCAGGTTCTGTGCAAATTTGCATTTAATTTTCATGACCACTTTATGACATACTCATCAACATCCCAATTTTATACGTGGAGGAAATGAAGCTTGGCCATGTTACATGTCCAGAGTGACGTAGCTAATCTGCTGGGGGTAGGGTTCAGACCATGCAGGCTCATTCTGGAAGCCATGCTTTTAGCCATCTGACTCTCTGCACCTAAGGAGCAAGTGTAATGATAAACTCCTTTTTGGAGGTCCAGAAATTGAGGCCCAGAAAGAATAAGTTGCTCAAGATAAATTATGAAATTGGTACTTGAACCTTTGTCTGACCTCAACGACAAACACTACATGAAACTAATGCAGGAGGCTCAAAATCAGACAATCTTAGACTAAGAACTAGAAATCACTTCAGAGTCATATTATTTCAAACACAGTCCCTCATTTTACAAATAATTTTTAATCACTAAAATCACTAACCTGAAACAATCAGAAGCTGGTTCTACACAGCAAGGCGACTTTGCATAGCAAAGGGGCGTTATTGTTTGAAATATTATTTCTTTAAAGAACAACAAGATGAGGGATCCAGTTCTTGATGGCAACACAGTTCTTCATAAGAAATTCAAGTGCCTCATTGTTTCTATGCAATAAGAAGGCAACATGGAAAGGATCCTACAGACACTACGACCATTGTAGGGAGCTGTGAGACCCAGAGATTTTCATGAGAGTGAAAATGCTCTTCAAGATCAAAGCAAATTATCTTTCAAGCCGCATCCAATGGGCCATCCTCTAAAAAGTGACCCACTGTTCAGCAAGGCTTTTTCCAGGACACTGAATTGGAGCCAGCTGGTGCCTGAAACATACCTTGTATGTATGTCAACTTCTGAGCTCTGTTTGAAGGCCAACTGTATGTAATTAAGCGTAACAGACACAGAGCTTGTGTTAAGCCCAGGATGTAACTTGTTGAATGAATAGCAATTGACTTGAAAATTGGACAAATAGATTGAGTTTCTTTTCCTTCCTTCCTTCCTTCCTTCCTTCCTTCCTTCCTTCCTTCCTTCCTTCCTTCTTTCCTTCCTTCCTTCCTTTCTTCTTCCTCCTCCTCCTCCTTCTTCTTCTTTTCTTTTCTTTTCTTTTCTTTTCTTTTCTTTTCTTTTCTTTTCTTTTCTTTTCTTTTCTTTTCTTTTCTTTTCTTTTCTTTTCTCTCTCTCTCTCTCTCTCTCTCTCTCTCTCTCTCTCTCTCTCTCTCTCCTCCCCCCCCTCACTTTTGTAGAGCAAGATTAAGTTAAATCCTCTGGGCCTAGTTAAATCAGTGTTTGCTGTTTTTGGAAGAATGCTATTGAGGGATAGCACTTCAAGGCTGCTAATTAGGATTCGATTTGGCTGAAATTTTTACCCAAACATGTGCATCATCTAAGGGGTATGTAAAAATGGCTCCAAGTGAAGGTATCTTTTAGCATGTCCTTTAGAGTGGCCAAATAATGCAAAAAAAAATTTTTTTCAAAAGCTCTTACTGTGTCTCATACTTTTCTGCACATAGGAATTACCTTGAAAAACAAAAAGCACACACACACAATCAAAAAAATACTGATGCCACTGGTTTTGCCCAACAGTTTCTTATTTAATTGGTGTGGGATATGACATGAGAATAGGGATTTTTTTTTTTTAAGCACCCAAAGCAATTCTAATGTACAGCAAAGTTTGAGAACCACTTGGAGCCACTTTTAAACTCCTTCAGTCTGATGAGGCACCAGCTGCGAGCATGTTTTACACCATTCTGTTTGCTGAATATAAACATCACAATGCAAACTCTTTCACCCAAGATGCTTGGGCTGCTTGTGGACAATCTTTGGAAAAGTTTGAATTTGTAAACTGATAATTCCATGGGCTCCATATGGTTCCTGTTATCTTGCGGGAACTATACACATGTGCCTTGCCCCAGGATGAAAAGATAAATAACAGATGTGGGTCATTTTTATCTTAATTGTACCGAACAATAATAGAAAAATAAGAAATGAAGGGGGCAGAAAGACAGAAGTAAAAGGCATAAAAATAAAACTAAAATTAATTTTCCAAGTTATATTTTTGGGTGTTTAAAATCCAATTCCACAGGAGATCACAAGTAGCTGTCATACAGTTCTCCATTTCTAAGGGGCAGGCTCTACAGTGACAAGAGCCAATATGAAAATTTTGGGTGTTAGTAAACTAAATCATATTTTGGTATTAATAATAACTAAAATTCATATGTGGCTAACTATGTACCAAGCCCTGTTCAAAATTTTACATTAAGCATTACTTCTAAGCATTTTCCATGTATTACCCTACGTAATCCTCACTACAACCCTGATAGAAGTGCTACTATTGCTCCTATTTTACAGATGAAGAAGCTGAAACCCAGAGAATTTAAGTAACTTGTCCAAAGTGACATGGCTACTCTGTGGTGGGGCCATGAATGAGCCCGAACAGTCCAGTTTCAGACACCATTCAAAGGTACCCCAGAGGCACCGGGGATGACCCGGTGACAGCTTCACAGAAGGAAGCCCAATCCTGTCTACAGAAGCGAAGCAGAGCACAAAGCTGAAAGAATGGCTGCCAAGGTTTAAGATGCTGGGACAGAATAGAAAAATAATAATAATAGCAGGCATTGATGTGTCAGGTACTGGGTAAAGTTTGGGCTGCATTTCTATCTGCTCTGCTTTTTGTTTTTTTAACGTTCAATGATCTCTGAACTTTTTATTGGCCTCCTGCCCCACTTCTGCTGCCTTAACACTCAGAACTTTGGTGTCGTTGACTTCAGACACCGCCTTGCCATCCGCAGTCATGCAGGGAATGGTCTTTTGGACGGATTGTGTGGGGTGGTTGTCCGGGACGTCACGTTCCCCTTCTTCCAGCAGGCGGTGGAAGGTGCGTTCTCAGCCTGACCTTGATGTTCAGCTGGACCTCTTAGGCCTGGGCCTGGCACTGCCCCTCTGCCCGGGTCTGGGCCAGCTCGGACTCCAGCTGCAGCAGATCCCGTTGAGCTGTTCCATCTGCATGGCACAGCGGGTCTCCACCTCCTGCAGGCTTCTCCAACGTGGCCTTCCGATTTCTCTTAGAGTCCAGGTCAGTCTCCAAGGACTGGAGCATATACCTCAGTTCTGTAGCGTGTCAGTGGTCTGCAAGGCGACCGCTGCTGTCCTCTCCTCAATCTGCTGGGGCCGGCACTTGGTGATTGTTCCCTAAACACTTAAAAGAATGTATTTTCTGCTATTGTTGAGTGGTTGGTCTATAAATGTCAATTAGGGCAAGTTAGTTGATAGTGCTGTTCAAGTCTTCTATATCAGTACTGATTTTCTATCTACTTGCTCTATTGATTAGTAACAAAGATACTGACATCTCCAATTATAATTGTGGATTATCTATTTCTACTTGCAATTTTTGTTAGTGTTAGCATAATATATCTTTTTCCAACCATTTTCCTTTAGTCAATGTGTTCTTTTATTTACATAAATATGTATTAAATTGTATTGTATATAATGTTGTATTATATGCAGAATATACTTGGAGTCTTGATTTTTTTATCCAATTGAGCATTTTTTGTTTGTTAATTAAGGTTTTTAGATCATTTATATTTCATGTGGCTATTAATATGGGTTAAGTTAAAACCTACTATATTGTTATTTAACTTGTATTTGTCCTATTTTTGTTCCCACTTTTCTCATTTTTTGCCTTCTTTTGCATTTTCTTATTTCACTTTATTTTTTGTTGACTTGTTGTTATAACTCTTTGTTTTGCTAATGTAGTGGTTGCTTCAGGGTTTATAGTATGCATCTTTAACTCACCACACAGTCTACCTTTAGTGATGGTATATTACTCTACATATAGTATAAGAACTCTTTCATAGAATACTTCCACTTCTCCTCTCCCTTAGTTATTGTCATACATTTTACTTCTACCAATATTACAAACCCTACATGATACTATAATTATTTTTGTTTAAACAATCAATGATATTTTAATAAAATTTAAATAATAAGAAAATATTACATACTAATCTACACAGTTATGATTTATGGTGCTCTTTATTCTTTTGTAGATTTATATTCTTATCTGGCATCATCTTCCTTCTAACTGAAGATGTGGTAATAAAATATTCAGCTTTTGTGTATTTAAAAATTATTTTCTTCATCTAAAAATATGTATTTTGTTGACAGACTAGGTTGAAAGTCATTTTCCCTTTAGTACTTTAAAAATGTTCCACTGTCCTCTTGCTCACATTATTTTGAATGAAAAATCTTTTTGGAATCCATTTTTTCACATATTTTATGAGCTATGTTATTATGCTATACCTTGGTGTGGTTTTCTTCAGGTTTCTTTTGCTTTAGGCTCATTGAGATTCTTGAATCTGTGGGTTTATAGTTTTGGGGTTTTTTTGGGGAAAAAATTTAGACATTATTTCTTCAAACTCTCCCCACCTCCTTTAGAAACTTCGATGATGTGTATATTGAGCTACTTGATGTAATCTCACACCTCACTGATGCTCTGTTGTTTTTGTCTCTTTATTTTGTTTTGTCATCTTTTTCTCTTTGTTTTATTTCAGATAGTAGCTCTTGCTATGTTTTCACCAATCTTTCCTTTTGCAATGTATAATATTTTGATTTATTTTTTTCTCCTCATTATGGCTTACATTTTCTGGCTTTTTTACGTTCCTGGTGACTCTTGTTTGGATGTAAGACACGGTGATTTTTACCTTTTTGGGTGCTGGGTATTTTCCCAGCATTCTTTTAAATATTCTTCATCTCTTCTCTGGGATGCTATTGAGTTACTTGGAGACAGTTTGATCCTTTTAGGACTTGATTGTAAGATTTGTTAGGAGGGACCAGAGCAGTGTTTAGTCTGGTACTAATTACCCCACTTCTGAATATTCTCTCCAATGCTGGATGAATTATGATGTTTTCCTGTATGATGGTGGAAACAGGCATCACGACCAGCCTGTGTGAGTGCAAAAACCTTCCTCCTCAATCTTTTGGGAAGGTCTTTCCCCGAACTCGAGGAGTGTACTCGTGTTCCTGCACTGCTCAGCCCCCTGTTGAACACATGCAGGAAACTCTGCAGCTCTCCGATGCTCTCTCCCTGCAGCTGCCCTCTCTGGTGTTCTGCCCAGTAAACTCCAGCCACCTTGGTGTCTCCAGATTTTCAGCTTTGGCTCCTCAGTCTGGGGCTTTCCGTCTTCATGCTATAGAATGGAATTTCTTACAAGGCAGAAATCCCAGGTCTTATCTGATTTCTCCCTCCGTTTCTCAGGTATTACTGCCTCATGTTTCAATGTATTGAAAACCATTGTTTTATATATATTTTTTCTGTTGTATGTGTTTGTCGTTTCAGGTGGTTCTGTAGATCCTGTTCCTGAGACTCCACCTTGGATGGGAGTGGAAGTCTTACCTTCTATTCATTTTATTTTTTAATAAACTTTAATTTTACCAGAGGTTTGTCCATTTTATCAGTCTTTTCAAATAACCCACATTTGTCTTTCTCAAATTTACTTATAATTGTTTATTCATAAATAGTCCCAAGTATACTCTGCATATAAGATATAGCATTATATACAATCTATATATATATAAAAGCCTAAGTGGCCATTATGAATGAATGACCAGAACAACCAGTCGCTATGACATGCACTGACCACCAGGGGGCAGATGCCCAATGCAGGAGCTGTCCTCTGGTGGCCAGTGCACTCCCACAGCAACCTGTCACGGCCCCTCCCTCAGGCAGCCAGCCCCAATCGGCCACTGGTGCTAAACCATTGGTAGAGAACTGCTTCTGGGTTGGGGTTTCATATGTGGCAGAGCAGCTTTCTTGCTGTGATCTATTGAAAGTCAGCCCATCCTCTCTCTTCCCCAGAGGCTGCCCGCCCACCACCATTGGCAGCATGACAAGAAGGGAAGGAGGGGGAGAGAAGGGGATCCACGTAGCGGCAGGACGCCAATGGCATCGGGCGTTGTTCCTTCCATGCCTGGCCCGGTGACTGTTGCTTCCTCTCCTGACCCCGCCGGGGCCCTTAGGCCCAGGCTTGGACAGGGAACTGGAGGTGGGTGGTGGCAGATGCAGCCCCTTTCCCAGGGGTCCCAAGGACTGGCTCCCTCCTCAGGGCTGGTGGCCAACCTCACGCATCTCTCCCCCAGCCGGCCAACCTCCCATGGTCCCTCCCTTCCCCCCTTCCCAGCCAGCCAACCTCCCACGGTTCCTCCCCACTGCATGAATTCATGCACTGGGTCTTTAGTACAATATAATTTAATACATATATGTTATTTATGTAAATATAAGGATATTTTGTTTAAAGGAAAATGGATGGAAAAAGATATACCATGCTAACACTAACCAAAGCATCAGGTATCTATATATATAAAAGCCTAGCCCTAACTGGTTCAGCTCAGCAGATAGAGCGTCGGCCTGAAGACTGAAGGGTCCCAGGTTAGATTCCGGTCAAGGGCATGTACCTTGGTTGAGGGCACATCCCCAGTAGGGAGTGTGCAGGAGGCAGCTGAATCGATGTTTCTCTCTCATTGATGTTTCTAACTCTCTATTACTCTCCCTCTCCCTTCCTCTCTGTAAAAAAATCAATAAAATATATATATTTTTAAAAAGTCTAATATGCAAATTATCCCCATGTGAGTTCGACTGGGAGACCGATCACTCACTATGATGTGTGCTGACCACCAGGGGGCGGAATGGAATGAAGGAAGGCCCTGGCAGACAGCTGGCAGCTGGGGAAGGGAGGCTCCAGCAAGCAGCCGGAAGGCCCTGATTGGCCCTGATCGCCGGCCAGGCCTAGGGACCCTACCCATGCACGAATTTCGTGCACCAGGCCTCTAGTAAATAAATAATCCACAATTATGTATGTATTTATTTGTGTATTTGTTTTCTATATGATTAATTTCGAGACATTTTCATTATCTTCTTTCTGCCTAACCCAGTAGTTTTACATACACATAAAGCACAAACTAGAGAAACTCCCACCCATATTAACCCCAGGGCAGAATGGTCTCTCAGCAGACAGTGGTGTTCTAGGTCAAGAAACTCCGGTAGCTCTGGTCTGGCATACAGCACAAGCAGGCTCTTCTACAGGCCTGAGGGAATTTCTTGCAGAGCAATAAAGTACCGTATAATAATGCAAATCAAATTCAAAATGTGAATTCTGTCAATAAAAAGATATAAACCTAACCAATAATGGCCAATATATGCATATATTTATCATATATTTAAGTATAATTAATTTATACTATACAAAAATTATTGAATATATATACCTACTAATTGTCAACTATTTTTCTCTCATAAGTTTATCACAATATTTTTAATATATATTTTTGTTGATATCAGAGAGGAAGGGAGAGGGAGAGAGAGATAGAAACATTGATGATGAGAATCATTGATTGTCTGTCTCCTGCATGCCCCATACTAGGAATTGAGCCCACAATCCAGGTATGTGCCCTTGACAGGAGTGAAACCCGGGACTCTTCAGTCCGCTGGCCGACTCTCTATCCACTGAGCCAAACCAGGTTGGGCATGCCTCACAACAATTTAAAAGAGATACAGTTTTAAAGACAGTATTAAAACCCCCCAACAGTTTCTCTCCATATGTATATATGCACATATATGCACACATATAAACATGCACACATATGTACACATGTTCTGATTCTATGGGAGGTGAAAGCAGTGTTCCATTTTGTGCTGTTTGTATAGTGCATGTGTATGTGGTTGCCCTGAATGGGGGAGAATTTCAGTTCAGAAGAGGCCCCCTCCATTAATCTTCCTTTCTCAACTCCCAGAACAATATGAATTTCCTCTCTGAGCACCTTGCTTGCATCTCTAACACTGGTCTTCTTTCACTCTGTCTCATATGAAACTCCACTGTGCACATGTTTCTCTCCTCTTCTAGAGTTAAGTGAGGTGGAAGGACACTTGTCTGGGGTTCCTCTTGCTGCCTGAACATGGAGGCAGACATGTCAATATGTGTTTGAATATTTCTTTCAAAGTAAACCCTCTTCTGGCCACTAACAATCAGCTTGTGCTCACTATTGATTTTCTTTTTCGATGGAATGTTTGTGAAGACATCTTAGTCTTAAGAGAATGAGGGACAAGTGTGAAAATAGATACTTTCACTCCTTGTCTTTATTTATTTCAAGTTTTAATTTACTTTCAGGCAAGTTGGTTCAATATATGACTTTCCTCAGGGTGAGAGGCTAACAGAGTGAGAGGAATGTCATTTTTCAGTCGACAGAAATAGAGGTAAATCAATCTGGTGCCCACATGCTCTGTGGATGCTGGCGGCCAGCCAGAGTTCAGGTCTCAATTAAGCAGATTAGGCCAAAGAAAGCAAAAATGCAAACCCAGGCAAATTACCAAAAATTGCTGTTATTCCAGCATTCCAACACACTGAATTTCTGAATATAAACTTTCCCCCCAAAATATGATGGACTGAGACTGAGGACAGCAAATTCTTTCACCAGCTCCGAATCTATCTGCTTGGATTTCAGAGATGCTGGCCCCCATCTGAAGCTTCCCCCCACGTCCCAGGCAGGCGGGCCTCTGGGACTCGGTGCGTGCGGACACACGTGCACACTGCTGATTCATCATGTCAAAGGCAGCACTTGCTCTGCAGGCCTCCTTGGAATAACCACATCACACAATGGTTTCTTTCTAAATAAACAGACGAGAAGAGCTGGCTGATAAGGCCCTTATAGGATATTCCAGGCTAAATTCAATCAGCAGTCCCCGAACGCAGACAAGCAGCCCTCTATGCTGGCTGGCCGCCTTGGTTGACGATATCATCCATCCTGTGCACAGGCCCCATAATTGCATCTCATTCCTGACTCCTGCAAAATAATGACCCTCTCCTCCCCTGGTTTGCAGAACACATGGGGAGGAAATAGCAGATCTGAGCTAACTGGCCCAGGAATCCTAACCAGATGATGGAAAAATGGTTTGTCAAAGTAAGACTTCTTTGAATTTTTAAGAGCCCTGTATAATCTAATAAACAGTCTTTTCAAGATAGAGTCCAATATGGGGCCAGCAGGACTATCTGCCGTTATTTCCGTATCATCTGCCAATCCTTTCATTTCGGGTTATCCAGAGAAGCATCCAAAATACAGCATTCCTTCTTAGTCCTCTCCCTACTTCTCTTGTTGGCAAGAGTTTAAAAGACTTTTTCCCCTTAAGCAAAACAGTACATGAGACAGTTAAAAAAAAAAAAAAAAGCCTTGTAAAACTGCATTGTGTTTGTCATTTTATTAAATACCGCCCCCCCCCCCCCCCAATGATTTTAAGAAGTCTGTTAAGTTGCT
Organism: Myotis nattereri; assembly: GCF_964212035.1. Taxonomy (NCBI): domain Eukaryota; kingdom Metazoa; phylum Chordata; class Mammalia; order Chiroptera; family Vespertilionidae; genus Myotis; species Myotis nattereri. The sequence goes on from NC_138087.1 coordinate 51,658,513, forward strand.
GTTGCTTTGTGGAACTGCGGGCTAGTTGTCTACTCCCTGAGTAAGTGGCCTCTTTGATTTGTGTTTATGTTGTTTGTTTTCAGCTTTTGTCCTCAACAGGCAGCCACTCCTCACCAGGAAGTCGCTAAAAGCAGCTAAAAGCACCGCTGAGACCATTGAGAGGTGGATGCTTTTGGCCAAGACCATGGAGAGGGAAGACACAGGGCTTCACCCTGAGCACTTCCCCTGGGACCTCAGAAGCGCCAGTGACCGAGTTTTCCGCTACCTGGAGAATATGGTCTAGAGGGGTGAAGGCACAGTTTGCTCATTTTGGCAAATCCTTCCCCCTGACCTCCTGACCTCCTGACCTCCTGACCTCCTGACCTCCTGACCTGACCATTATCTTCCAGATGTCCATGTTCTCTGCCAGGTCTAGCCTGTTGGGGACAAAGCTCCATACTTCATAGTTACCTTCTCCTCGTTGTAAAACAAATGTCCTTTCCCTTATTGCAACTAGCTGAAAGCAGGAAAGTGATTTTATGGTAAGACTAAGTCACATCCAGTTGAGAATGGCTGATACCGTTTTGGAGTTTGTTCAAGGGGTTTGTTCATATTTTAAGAATAGGGACTTTTTTTTAAGCATAACATATTCTATCCCTTCATGTCATACCCTACATCTCAATTTTAGGTTTCAAATATAGCCTTGGGAATATATTATCACTACAACATGAAGGGGGAAATCTTTATTGATATCATCCTACCAGATTGGAAACTGATTACTCAGATCACTCTCTTAATAGTCCTATATCTAAACCAATACCCAGGGCTGAAAGCCCTCTTGAGATGTCTTTGAAGAATGCAGAGCGGTCCAATGTAGGAAGGCATGCTCTGTGGAGAAAGTGAAAGAGTGCACCACTAATTCCCACAGAACACATCCTCTTCTCTGCTTGGCCAGACGTTTGTCAAAAGTTTCTACCATTTGATTGTCTATCTGCAAAGTGTACACATAAATAGCACAATGAGACAGCTATTAGCACAGGAAGAGGTTTGCAAACGCTCTGGTGGCTCATGAGGATACAGAACTGTACAAAGCCAAAGTCAAGGTTGGGTAAAATGAACCCCTGAAAACTCAAAGGCAATAGACTAGATATCATGGGTTAGGGTCCAAAACCTCAAAGATTCAAATAGTTTTCCTGGTGGAAAACTCATTGATCTCAACCCAGGTAAGGGAGTGAGAAGGAGGCAGCAGCTACCAAACAAGAAAAAACAAACGAACAAATAAAAAACAACCACTAAATATTTGAAGAGGGCAAGTCAGTGTGCTCCAGGTGCCTATAGTGTAAACATTTCAGAAAACTCCTGGAAGTTTGATGGAGTCCATGTGTGTTAGTAGAACTGTGCCCTTCCATCTTTTCAGGAGGACCAGCAAAACCCAGGGCAGCTCACCACCCTGGTTGGATTCTGCTGGGGAGAGAAAGAGGAAGAGAGAAGGAGTAATGCCTCCAGGAATAATTGTCAAGAACCTCTTAGGGTAATGGAATAGACACCTGCAATGGGGACAAAGATAGGGAAAAATGGCACTGAGAAGATTTATAGTCTAAATTTAGGGTAGAAAAAAAATGAGTTGGAATTCCCAACCTTGTTCCCAACTAGTTCCCAAAAGATCACTTCTGATGTCTATTGCTATTGTGCAAATTCAAGTTTCCTGCAGTTATTGGTGAATCACATGCCATGATATCTGAGCTCTGTTATTCCCAAGATAATTATTCCCTTTAAAGGAAGAAAGTAACCAAAGGAAATCTTTTTAACTTTATGGGATACCAAATCTGCATTTATTCCTTCTGAAAGAATTGGTCTGAAGCAATATTATTGGAAGAAACTCTATAAAGAGGAAATATAGATTGAAACTTGATTTTCCCTTCATAATCTAGAAGGCGAATGGAATGTAAGTGTCTTGCAAATGTCCGGTCTCTTCCTAAGACCTATAAAATCATTCTCTCCCTCTCAGGCCATCTGGTGTTCGCATTAGGCTTTCATGTGGTTTTTCACTCACAAGACCGAGTCTTCACCCATACTCTTTCAATCCAGGAATTTCATCCCACCAATGCTTTGTCCAGAACTTCCACTCTTTCCTTCACGTATTTCTTGAAACACCAGGATCTCTTCCTATCTTATTTTCTCTTATAGAACATTTAGGTATGAAATCAACCATTGTACATAAATAAGCTTGGCACATATTTTATTTGTTAATTTATTCATAGGTATTGGTTGCTGTTTGTAAGAATGGTCTCAGGGGTGGGCAAACTTTTTGACTCGAGGGCCACAATGGGTTCTTAAACTGGACTGGAGGGCCGGAACAAAAGCATGGATAGAGTGTTTGTGTGAACTAATATAAATTCAAAGTAAACATCATTACATAAAAGGGTACGGTCTTTTTTTTTTTAGTTTTATTCATTTCAAACGGGCTGCATCCGGCCTGCGGGCCATAGTTTGCCCACGGCTGGTCGAAATGTTCTCTATAGACTTTTGTCTTTTCACTGTGTCAATAATGCTCAGGTTGAGTTGTATCCTATTTAAAGGCAAAAAGTATATTCTTTAGCCAGTAGTTTTAAAAAATGATCACACTTAAATATTCCCTGAGATGCAGAAAGAAAAAAATTGGAGTTTGTATATTTATATACATGTACAAAAAAAGTACCCATATATATTTTCATACATACAGGTAAATATAATCTCCCTCTCTCTCTCTCTCTCTCTCTCTATATATATATATATATATATATATATATAGTTATATATATATAGTTTTTAAATTTTGTATATATTTCAAAACATATTTAAGTGTTTTGTTCAGTAATTTTTGTAAGTATAATTTGCTTATGTTCCAAGTGCTTTTCTGCTAGGAGTGTATGATTATTATTATCCTATATAATAAAAGGGTAATATGCAAATTGACCCTAACAGCAGAACGACTGGGAATGACTGGTCATTATGACACACACTGACCACCAGGGAGCAGACGCTCAATGCAGGAGCTGTCCCCTGGTGGTCAGTGTGCTCCCACAGGAGGGGCTCTGCTCAGTCACAAGCCAGGCTGATGGCTGCCAGCACAGTGGTGGTGGCGGGAGCCTCTCCTGCCTTCTCAGCGGCACTAAGATGTGTGACTGCAGCTTAGGTCTGCTCCCTTCTGGTAAGTGGACATCCCCTGAGGGCTGCCGGGCTGCCAAAGGGATATCTGACTGCCAGCTTGGGCCTGATGCCCCAGGGAGCGGGCTTAAGCCAGCAGGTAGACATCCTCTGAGGGGGTCCCAGACTGCAAGAGGGACCCCCCCCCCCCCCGAGTGCACAAATTTTTGTGCAGCAGGCCTCTAGTTATCTATAATAATAAAAGTATAATATGCTAATTAGACCAGATGTCCTTCCGGACGAAGCCAGGGCTGCAAGGGAAGCCTGGGTCCTGGGTGCCAGAGGGAAGCCTGTGCTGGCAACTGGGGGAAAGAAGGCCTACTCTTGCATGAATTTCGTGCATCGGGCTTCTAGTATCATCATAAATAAACTGTGGCTAAGCACCACAATGAAGCAATGGTGCTGACAATGATAATCACTCATTGCCTGCTTTTTTTGTGATTTAAAATTTTCTATCTAATTATAATATAGTCTTTGATATCTTTTTAATCGGTAAAAACAATTTATAATAACTGCCCTTCAGCAATCTGTTCGAATCTTTTCAGATAAGTAAAGATGAAGAACAGAAGAGACTGGTAGACAATTCAGTGCACTGACAACTAGGAGTCAGTGATATTTCCAAGGCAGTGGGGAAAGATCAGTCTTCATTTCCAGTGATATGCTCTCTCACTGCACGGTCAGACTTTCAGGGACCTGATGGGCAACCGCGCTGGCATTTCCGCTCAGAGCTCCATTGACCCTGTGGCACAAATAAGGCTGTGCTTGGCTGGCTGCTGGTTGGGACTGAGCCCAATACCAGGTGGCGATTGTGCTGGGGGAAGGCTGGTTGGAGGCACACTGTGTGGCCGATGCTAGCCCCTTCCTGACCCAAACACTTTGGCACACGGACACTCCTGGACAGAAACCCAGTGTGTCATGGCTGGGGGCGGGAGGCAATAGAAAGGGTGACATGGCATCAAGGCAAGGCCACGCTGCAGGGCCATCGCCTGAGCAGCATCACCAGGAAAGCGGCTCCTTTTACTTCTGAGCCCTCCTTCAGAGAAACCTCCTCCCAAAGGCAGTGACCGTGGTCGTGCGACCTGCGTGTCCTGCGGTGGTGGATGCTGGTGGATGCTCTAGGCCACCAGGCTCTCCTACTTGACCGAGGCCCCTTCCTCCCCCTGTGCGGCACTGGCCTGGCTCCGGATTCCTGAATTTGGTTGCAACAAAGGCAACACTCCCCTCAAAAGAGCCCTTTAGTCGATGGTTAAAAGCCCTGGTTTTCTCGCCATGAAGGCGTGATAAACACAGGGGGCTGCCCTCCGGGTCCTGTCAGAAAGGTTTCGAGGCCTCGGGTAGAGAGGAAAGGCGGCCTCTTGACAATCTGAATGGAGGGTCGGAGTCACTATACAAACACAGACCGAAAAGAAATAGCATCACAAGAGTAATGATTTGGCAAGATTACAGGTGATTTTTACCTTTTCCTTTGTCCCTTCTAAATACAAATTCTCTATAATGAGCATGTATTTGTTTTAAAGGAGAAAAAAATGTACAGTGTTAAAATATGCACCCAAATCCTGAATACAATAAAATAGTTTTACATAAATATGCATTCAGTTACCGAGACCCTAACCAAATCAGGGTTGCCAGAAACCACAAAAGGTAATTTTATTCAAATCCAAAATGGGAGCAATTGCTATCTCTTTTTCAGATATTCACGGAATAACATAGCAGGTCGGAACTGTGTTTGTGGATGAGAGAAGAGAGCTTTGCTTTCTGTCCGTTGCTTTTTCTCTCCCTCAGATTACATTTCCAGAATATCTGCTTCCCCATTTCTCCTGCCTTTCCTTTTTCCACAGTTGCAATCTCCTGTAATTATGGAAAGAAGTTTTTCCTGAAACAGCGACACTGAGATTAGCCATTTTGGAGCCAACCTGAGTATTCCCAATTGGTGCTAATAATCTTCTTTGTAGGAACAGTTTCAGGACAGATTCCACTCTGCTCTGAGACTTGAAACAGCTGAAAAATACGGGACTTGAGTCGTTAGATCTGAGAGCATTTGCATCCACTGTTAAGGGACACTTAATACTTACCTAATTACTTTTGCACTTTTATTTTATTGTCTTTAAGTAATCACCACAGTACATAAAAGCAGTTACAAATTACTGAAGTGTAATTCAAAATACCTATTTCCAAAGAGCCAGTCAATTGCCTGGATAAACAAATGCCAAAGTTCAGGAAAAGGTCAGAAAAGTTGGATGTTGTCTTTATGTTTAGAGAGTACTGTCTTTAAATTGCACACATTTGTCCTTAAACTGTCAGAATTAAACCCCAAAAGGACAAAATATTGCTCAAGTTAAGTCCTCTTGCACCTTGGTGATATATATTTATTTAAGAACACATTGAGAGCTCTATTTTGTGTATTTTTTTTAGCACGAATCTATGCTTTATGCTCAACATTTAACAAACATGGTGTTTATTATTGCCCATTTCTGTCATTCATTCATTCATTCATTCATTCATTCATTCATTCTAAATCCTCTGGATTAAACCAGGGAATCAAACAAACAAAAATCTCTGTCCGTGTGGAGCTTAAAAGCTAGTGGGTGGAGAATAGACATAATAAATAGTTGACATATATAGGATGTGTGGACCTGCAGAAGACAGAGCAGGAAGGGGGAGATCAGGTGAAGGCAGACTGGAAATCTACATGTGCGGGGGGTGTAGAGAAAGATGCCCAGACCTCCATCCCCTGTGGCCTTTGTGTGGAAAGAAAAGATCATATGAACCTGAAATAATGGACCAATTGCACATCCTCTGGAAATCTGTGTGTCAGCTTCATCCCTGAAAGAGACCTTATTTGTAGGGACCACCTACAAATGACAAGAGCTGGAGTTACCCAGTGACTGTCAAAAAGAAGAGTCTGGACTTCTGATCCAACTTGTTGAACAATTTTGTTCATTTCTAGAACTGAGCTCTGACGTGCTCCCCTCACTTGCCTCTCACAAAATAGCTCTGATGACAATTCCTGCTTGGATGGCTCTTCAAATCTTGTGAGGGGCCTACAGCAAACATTTTTCATTTTGGTTCTCGCAACAGCCTTGTGATGTAGTATGTATCATCCCCAAGTCGGAGATGAGCAAGTTGCTGCCACCATGGTAACTTGCCCAGGGAAGCTGTTATTTAAATATATTTTATTATTGATTTTTTACAGAGAGGAAGGGAGAGAGACAGAGAGTCAGAAACATCAATGAGAGAGAAACATCGATCAGCTGCCTCCTGCACATTCCCCACTGGAGTTGTGCCCACAACCCAGGTACATGTCCCTGACCGGAATCGAACCTGGGATCCTTCAGTCCGCAGGCCGACGCTCTATCCACTGAGCCAAACTGGTTTTGGCAGGGAAGCTGTTATTTAAAACAGAATCCACCCCCGCTCCTATGCTCTGTTAACATATTGCCGATGCATCACAAGTATTTAATTGGAAACCATTTTAGCATTTTTCAACCTCAAAACATTTTAAAAAGTTATTTAAAGAGTGAGGGGCAACTAAAACCAATTGCAGAAACAACAGAGTCTGAGGACGCTTACATCCCTTACTCCTGCAAGCTCAGGAGGCCCACGGGACTGGAAGGAGCAGAGGCCAATGCCAATGTCAGTTTAGATCCCGGGGTCTTTAGGAAGGACTAAGACCAGAGGAATCTTAACATGTGGCCCTCAAAATAAGCCCCAGAAAATGATGCTGGAGTAGGTATTTTAGAAATCACCAAAACGTACTGACAGTCTGTGATTTGCAGTTAGCATTGTTCAAGTTTATTCAACAAATCAATTTTCTCTACGAATGCGTTTGCCCTCGTCATTTTTGTATTTCCACAGTGCTTTTCCTTTAGGTGTGATTTACCAACACCTCTGAAAGTCCAAACTAAAGGTCCTCACGTAATTTACACAAGATTATTCCTAATCCTATAGAAAAACATACTTATTTTGAAATAGAGTTTCATGTTTAAAAACAGCACATGGGTTTTTTTTGGAAATAAGTTTATATGCTGGGAAGGGGATATTACCTAAATTATTTGAGAGACAATTGAGGAAAAAACTAAATTGGTGAGTGTACTTCTAGAGAGGCTTAGACTACCGATAGCCCATCTCTCCATGCCAGGAGCCGGTCCATGCTTGCTGTTTCAAGGGACCTGGCATATATGGCATACTGTCTATGTGTTTTAACCAAGGTCTCTGAGAAAGGTTGTTTCCCCAGGTAGGGATTTTCCCCTGAAGTTAGGGAGGGAATAAAACCTCTTAACTAAGTGCCAGGCGGGTAATTAATCACTTTAACTATGAACAATCATGCTTAAGCTACATAATCTTTACTCCCTGGAATGGAGATAAGAAACGCCCTAACCTTTGTAATAGAGATTGATAGGATTGGAATCAACTGGTATAAATACAGTTGTAACAAGACAACAGCAGACAGAACTTAGAAGACAGAGCTTAGAACACAGAACTAAGAAGACAGAACCTACACAGAACCTACAGACAGAAGAACTTCACTGGAGAGAACATGGCAAAAGATCCTGGACTGAACCTGACTACAGAAATTGGCAAGAGAACCTGACTAGAACCTGGTGAATGAACCTGGCTGGAGTACCTGGACAGAACCTGGCTGGAGAACCTAGCGAGGGAACATGGCTACAGAACCTGGCTGGAGAACCTGGAGAACATGGACACAGAACCTGGCTGGAGAACCTAGCAAGAGAACATGGACACAGAACCTGACTGGAGATCCTAAGCAGAACCTCTCTGGAGATCGAGACCAGAACTTGGCTGGAGATCCTGGCTAGGCTGCTGATCAACTGAACGCTGTCTCCGTGTCCTTCCTTCTTCGCCGACTCCGTCTACACCTTTGGGCACCCCTGGACCTGCTGGGGTTGGACCCCGGCATCTCCACAACCTTTTCCCTTCTTCTTTCACTAGGGGAGAATGTCCTCCCAAACACGGGATATTTGTTACCAACCATGTCCATTTGTTCTTTCTCATTAAAACATTTCCAAATTATTTGAGGGATTTACACTCCAGTAAAATTTTCAGTGTTTACAAAGCCATTTAATACTCTCTTACACTTCAGAGATCAATATAATCCCCTAACTTACGTTTATTTTTTTTTCCGAAGGGATGAGTTTAGTTTTTTAAAATGTGAAAAGTCTCCACAACAATTTTCTTGAAAACTTCATGGACACAAATAGTATATCTCTTCATCTCTTTCTCTGTCCCTGTCTTCTTGAATGTTGACCTCATTTGGTAAACCTACCTATTCCCATCTCATCCGTTTTCTGTGCCTCAAGGTGCCCCCGGGTATGAAGGAAATAGATGAATTCGCTGGTTTTTCTTCTGTGAATGTGAACAGTATCCGCTGAGCTTATGGGACACACCAGCATACACTCTGGAGGCCTCTTGCCCTTACTGGTTGGGGTTTTGCATCTCATTGAGATTTTAAAAAATTATTTCCAATCCCCTCTGGGCCCACACCCCCAGATTGGTGGACAATGTAATGGCTGGGAGGCAGAAGAAAGGACAGATGAAAAATATTAGGAAGGCCTCTAATTCTCTCATTTCTAAGCCCAGATAGTTTCATGAAAGGCACCTTTGGGTGGGAAGGCTAACTGACTTTTTAATTTTTTTAGTTTCTTTCCAAGCCCACTTCTCTGGCTGCTGCTGGATCCTCAGCTCCCCAGCACAGATGGAGGCCCCCAAGTTCTCAAGGCTTCAGAGAACAGAGGGAGCCTGCCTCGCGCAGGTTGGTTACTTGTGTTAGCACCTGTAAGTCTGTTTTGCATTTCACTTCCACCTTTACTCACTGCTGACGACAGCGGCCGAACGTGAGCCCTGACAGCCTGTGGTGATCTTACAGTATCCAGCAGGAAAGCCCGGCTAATTGCGAGCATATGATTTCTCACGCACCCAATGGTATCCTTAGTCTACGGCTCTGGGGCTTACTCCACAGTTGCTCATCGTGGAGGCATTCGTTGCTTTTCTCCCATGATGTGAGCAAGACGGAATTTGCTTTCTAAAAAGCGACGCCTGCTAAGCTGGGAAGTCAATTTGTTTCTTCGGGGACATCCCTGTGGAGGTGTTTTTCACTGAACTGCTCCAAGAAAAAAAAAGAAGAAGAAGAAGAAGCTGTTGTGATAGCAAATAAAGGCCCCTGTGCGGGAAGGCAGTTCCAGCGGTGTCTGGTTTCAGGCCAGAACACTCAGGTTACCATTCCAGGCCATCGAGGACTCGCCCAGATGTCTTCGGTCAAGTTAATCACAATGTGCCTGAAGGTTGTTTTCAGGTAATCCATCCTGGTGCGATTGTAAATCGAGAGCTCCTACTAGCTGAAGGTTGGGACTTTCAGCTCAGCCTGCGCCTGGGAGCAGTTAACACAGGGCCCCCACCTTTTATCTTGTTAGCGTTGCCACTGGAGCCGACTAAATGACCCTTCCCCGAATGCTGAAGATAGGCCCAGAAGTTGCATGCCGGGCGAGCACATGACTTCATAGTGTTTTGTGTCAAGAGGAACAAGTCAAATATTGTGAGGACTCAGTGAGACGTGGCCCTGCAGCGGGCCCTCCACCAGCTGAAGGTTTCCGTCCCAAATGGTAAGGGGGTGATGTCGCCCCGGGAGTCGTCAGCCAGGCCCCACGGGATGTGGAGTGCTCTGGCCAATGCTCTTGTTGCTAGGAAACAAAAATCACGTTTTCCTGTTTCTCTCCGCTTTTCTCCCCTTCCCCCCCCCCCCCCCCAGCCCCCTGTAATCTGTGTTACTCTTCCCTAGACTGAAGGTAATGTTTTCCTTGATGCACATGTAATTCCTATTGTGATCAGAAAAGCTGATTTTGAAGAAACAAACTGTAATCTACCATTGCTGCCGAAAATGTCATATACATAAAATCTGGTAAAATATGAACGAAGGTTTTGTACACAGACACACATCCTATTGAGTGCTCATTTTATACATCATTTTATTTACTCCTCACTATCCCTGTGAGTCAGCTACTAATCTCATTGTCTTTTTACAGATGAGGAAATACTAAGGTTAATTAGAATACTGTCCAAAGCCTTCTAAATTACATGTGCGCAGCCAGGACTTGAACCACTGTCTGGATGTCTTAAGAGACCACATGCTTCATCAAAACTTCCACGTGCGGGTTCCATGGCCATGACCTGGCATTTTTATCTTTCCCGTCAGCCATTCTGATTCCCTTCCTTGGCACTGCAGCTGGGAAGCATGCTCAAGGGTCCATACAGCACCTGCTCATGCAAAGGTGTGACTCTGAGACTCCGGCCTGTGTTAGTGCCGTTGGGAGTTGTTGCTTGTTTTTGTCCCCACCTGTTCCTTCTTCTGGTATCTCTTACAGCAGGGCAAAGGGGAGCGCTCTGCTTTTCTGGGAGAAAATAAGAACCTGGCTTTCTTTTCATGCCTGCTGTCCCAGGGATAGTTTCTGATGGACGAGAAAGAGACTCAAACATGTTTTTTGAGATCGCTAAACCATGTCATTCTCATCTCAGAAAGACACAGCAGAGATATTCACAGCATGAAAGGATATCAGAATTAAGGTAGTCAACTCTGTAAGCCTCCCAGATCACAAAAAGCAAATATATGTTCCTATAGTTTAGCCAAGAATATTTGCAAACATGGAATCCAGCTGAACTTCAAAGTCAATTCTCAATCTCTCTTTGTTACTCACTTTTCTTCTTCTTGCTTCTTTTCTGTCTACAGCATTTTAGGTAGAGTTCTTCCGTCCATCCAATCACCTCCCTAAAACAGGAAGCATTTCTCCTCAACTTCCCTATGTTGCTTCCTCTGCAATAATAAACCTTTAGAAGGAGGTTTACTACTAATTACGGTGGAGAAATAATCCAGGCAGGACACCACTGCTCTTCCGTCTCTGGCATGTCCAGGCATCATTTGTTGATTAGAGGACTCTGTGTCACTGAGCCCTGACATGGCCTCACAAGACAATAGATCAGTCTGGATACACAAGATGAACCAGAGTTTTAATTGCTCACCGAGGATGACAGAAACAACAATAACACATAGTCAGGGAATTGGCTTTTTAAGTGCATATCTTGCTCATTGAGATCTCTGGCACAGTTCCTCTCTCTGAATCACCTTTGTAATTCCTTTCTTATGTAGTTGAGGTCATGCTGAAGAGGAATCATGGATGGCATGGAGAATCGACTAAGCCACCACTTGGAATAAAGGAATCCCTTTCTCAGTCTCCTGTCCTTTCTTTGCGTAAGTCCCTCCCATTAGAGCAAAGAAAAGTTGAAAAAATGTCCTCGTTAAAGAGAATTTGTTTTTCATTAAGAAGCAGGAGCGTCCTCTGAATGAGAAAGGTACTTCCCCCAAACAGTTATCCCTGATTCAGGGTCTCCTTGCTTTTCTTAGAGTCAGAAATCAGTAGCGTTTTAACTGAATGTTTTCTTGATGAGGTAATTTGGATGCAGGTCAATGGGAGAGGAAATCTCCTCATATTATTTGTACAAATTACAGACAACTCAGTTGGCTCCTTCCTGACTCTGGGTTTCTCTCCTCAAGAGTCACAACTTGAATGGAGAATAAGGAACTAATAACTAAATGGAAGAGCATTTCACATTTGCTGTTTAACAGGGTGTTTCAATTCATCTCTTCTTGGCTATTCACAAAATAATAGTTCATCTTTCTTAATAAAGTCACTCAGAGAACTAGAAATAGGAGGGGACTTCCTCGAATTGCTAAAGACCATCTGTGATAAAACCCAGTATGGCGAACACCATACTGAATGCTTTCTCTCCATGATCAGGAACAAAACAAGGATGCCCACGCTTGCCATTCCTGTTCAATATTGTACTGGAAGTTCTATCTGGAGCTATTAGGTAATAAGAAGACATAAAAGACATCCAGACTGGAAGAGAAGAAGTAAAATGACATAATCTTGTATATAGAAAATACTAAGGAACTCACTAAAAATTATTAGAGCTAATAAATAAGTTCAGCAAAGTTTCAGGATATAAGATCAATGCACACAAAAAAATAGTTGTATTCGATATACTAACAATGAACAACCCAAAAATGAAATTACGCAAAAAAATAATTTATAATAGCATCAAAAAGAATAAACTGCCTAGGAATAAATTTAATCGAGGAAGTGAAAGATTTGTACACTGAACATTACAAACATTGAAACAATCCTAAATGAATGTAAAGACATTCCCTGTTCATGGATTAAAAGACTTCATATTGTTAAGATAGCAATGCTCCCTAAATTTACCTACAGATTCATTGCAATGCCTATTCAAATCCTAGCTGCCTTCTTCTTCTTCTTCTTCTTTTTTTTTTTTTGCAGAAATTAACAAGCTTTGATTCTAAAATTCATATAAGAATCACCAGGGGTTAGCCAAACTAAAGGTTAAGGGCACAGACCTCTAAAAGACTGTGCTGATATTTTTATTGGGAGAACCAAGATGGCGGCATAGGTTAACGCCGGAGTTTGCTGCTTTGAACAACTACTTCAAAAGTGAAACTAAAAGACGGAACGAACATCACCCAGAACCACTGGAACGCTGGCTGAGTGGAAGTCCTACAACTAGGAGGAAAGAGAAACGCATATGGACACTCAGAGGAGGCGCAGTGCTGAAGTCAAATTCTGAGGTGCGGAGTGCGCGGAGCGGGCTGGCGGCGGAGGGCGCGGTTGGCGTTTTCAATCCGGAGGGAGTCGCAGACTCTGAGCTCCAGATCCGGGCGAGTCTTTAGGGACCCAGACTCAAACGGGAGAAGCGGGACTTTCTGGCTTCGGTCAGAGCGAGTGCAGCTTTCTCTCCGAGCTTTGCAGCGGGTGCTGGGACTCAGAGAGGCAGAGCCCCTGGGGACAGGACTGAGAGCCGCCATAACTGCTCTCTCTGGCCCACCCTGTTGATCCTGTGCGACCCGCCCCGCCCAAGCCCTGCACACAGGCATTTGCCGGATAGCCTCAGGCAAACACCAGATTAGCACCTCCCTAGAGGACAGAAGTTCTCTCACTGCTGACACAGTTGATTCTCATAGCCACTTGGCCTGGAGGTCAAACCCTCCCTGGAATTAGCTACAACAATCAAGATTTAACTATAAGACCACGAACAAAGACCACTAGGGGGTGCACCAAGGAAGCATAACAAAATGCGGAGACAAAGAAACAGGACAAAATTGTCAATGGAAGATCTAGAGTTCAGAACCACACTTTTAAGGTCTCTCAAGAACTGTTTAGAAGCCGCCGATAAACTTAATGAGATCTACAAGAAAACTAATAAGACCCTCGATGTTATATTGGGGAACCAACTAGAAATTAAGCATACACTTACTGAAATAAAGAATATTATACAGACTCCCGAACAGAGGAGCGCAAGAATCAAGTCAATGATTTGAAATGCGAGGAAGCAAAAAACACCCAACCGGAAAAGCAAAATGAAAAAAGAATCCAAAAATGCGAGGATAGTGTAAGGAGCCTCTGGGACAGCTTCAGGCATACCAACATCAGAATTATAGGGGTGCCAGAAGATGAGAGAGAGCAAGATATTGAAAACCTATTTGAAGAAATAATGACAGAAAACTTCCCTCACCTGGTGAAAGAAATGGACTTACAGGTCCAAGAAGCGCGGAGAACCCCAAACAAAAGGAATCCAAAGAGGACCACACCAAGACACATCATAATTAAAATGCCAAGAGCAAAAGATAAAGAGAGAATCTTAAAAACAGCAAGAGAAAGAAACTCAGTTACCTACAAGGGAATACCCATACGACTGTCAGCTGATTTCTCAACAGAAACTTTGCAGGCCAGAAGGGAGTGGCAAGAAATATTCAAAGTGATGAATACCAAGAACCTACAACCAAGATTACTTTATCCAGCAAAGCTATCATTCAGAATTGAAGGTCAGATAAAGAGCTTCACAGATAAGGAAAAGCTAAAGGAGTTCATCACCACCAAACCAGGATTATATGAAATGCTGAAAGGTATCCTTTAAGAAGAGGAAGAGGAAGAAAAAGGTAAAGATACAAATTATGAACAACAAATATGCATCTATCAACAAGTGAATCTAAGAATCAAGTGAGTAAATAATCCGATGAACAGAATGAACTGGTGATTATAATAGAATCAGGGACATAGAAAGGGAATGGACTGACTATTCTTGGGGGGGAAAGGGGTGTGGGAGATGCGGGAAGAGACTGGACAAAAATCGTGCACCTATGGATGAGGACAGTGGGTGGGGAGTGAGGGCGGATGGTGGGGCGGGAACTGGGAGGAGGGGAGTTATGGGGGGAAAAAAGAGGAACAAATGTAATAATCTGAACAATAAAGATTTAATTAAAAAAAAAAATAAATAAAAGACTGTGCTTACTGCAGACATCAGCCACAAGTTCAGGGGTCCCAGGACCACTCTCACTTCTGACCATCTGGCTACAAATTCAGGGATTCACCTGACCATCCTCAGGTTTCATAATACACTAGAATGACACACAGAACTCAAGAAAGCACTGGGTCACAGTTTTATTACAGCAAAAAATTACAATTAGAACCAGCTGAAGGAAGAGGCACTTTGGGTGAAGTGTGGGGAGGTCCCAATGCACAGCTTCTGCTGTCTTCTGGGGTGTGCCACACTCCTGGCATCAAAGTTCACCCAAGCTTCTGTGTCCAGAGTTTTAATGAGACTTCATTACAGGGGCATGGTTGATTGAATCATTGGCCACGTGGTTAAACTCAATCTCTATCCCCATTACTCCTGACGGAGGCTGGGCTGACATCACCTAGCCCAAAGTCCTGACTTGCTAATCACACGGTCACCTCCTTACCCTAAATTATCAGTTATGGTCCAAGGGGCCCAACATGAATAACAAAGACACTCCTATTACTCAGGAAATTCCAAGGGTTTAGAGGTTACCTTTCAGAAACTGAGGATGAAGACCAGCTAAATTCTCTATTGCACAGAAATGCAAACGACCTAGAATAGCCCAACACTGGAGAAAAAGAACAAAGTTAAATGACTCAAAATTCTGGATTTCACAACTTACTTCATAGCTACAATATTCAAGACAGTGTTGTACTGGGATAGAAATAGACATTTAGTTCAATGAAATAAAACTGAACATCCAGAAATAATTCCTTATATTTATAGTTAATTCATTGTCTACCAGGGTATCAAGACCATTCAATGGGGGAGAATAGTCTTTTCAACAAATGTTCTGGGAAAATTGGATGTACATGCAAAGAATGAAGTTGGTCTCTTACTTCATACCATATTTAAAAAATTAACTCAAATGGCCCAAAGATCTAAGCATTAGAGCTAAAATTATAAAACTCTTAGAAAAAGATATAGTGATACATCTTCATGACATTGCATTAAGCAATGGTTTCTTAGGTATGACTGAAAATACAAGTGATGAGAGAAAAAAATTGATAACCTGGGCTTAATCAAAATTAGAAACATTTGTGCTGCATCATCCATCTAAGAAAGTGGAAAGATAATCATCAAGATAGGGGAAAGTATTTGCAAATTATATATCTCTTAAGGCACTCAAATGAATAATATGTAAACTCATACTAAGCAACAATAAAAAGATAAATAACCCAATTTAAAAATAAGTAAAAAATTGGAATAAACATTTCTCAAAAGAGGACATACAAATGGATAACCAGCACATTTGAAAGATATTCCACATTATTAGTCATTAGGGAAGTGCAAATGAAAACACAACAGGATACTCATGAGGCTGGCTAAAAAAAAAAGAAAGCAAATAAGTAACAAGTATTGATGAGGATGTAGAGAAATTGAAACCTTCATACATTGCTATTGGGTTTGTAAAATGGTGCAGCCACTTTGGCAAACAGTTGGAAAGTTTCTCAAAATGTTAAATGTAGAGTTGCCATTAACTCCTCTCTATATATCCAAGAAAATAGAAAACATATGTCTACACAAAAACTTGTAAATGGGTGTTTATAGCAGCATTGTTCACAATAGCCCAAAAGTGAAAACAATCTAAATGTCTATCAACTGATGAATGGATTTTTTTAAAAAAATGTGGTATATTCATACAATGGAATATTCAGTCATAAAAGGAGTAAAATACTGATACATGCTGTGCCATGATTGAACCTTAAAAATATTTTGTGAAATCAAATAAGCCCAACCCAACAGGCTACATGTTTGTATGATTACATTTATATGAAATATCCAGAATATGCAAATCTATAGAGACAGAGTAGATTAGTAGTTGTCAGGGGTAGAGAAGGAATGATTGTGGAATGACCACTAAATGGTACAGTTTTGGGGAGATAGGGGTGATAGAGATGTTCTCCAATGATATGTTCATAGCAGCACTATTTACAAGCTAAGATTTGTAAACAGCCCTACTGCCCATCAGTAGATGAGTGGGAAAAAAAAGCGGTGGTACATTTACACAATAGAATACTACGCAACTATAATGAAGGCTCTCTTACCCTCTGAGGCAGCATGGAGGGACCTGGAGAGTATTATGCTAAGCCAGTGGTCGACAAACTCATTAGTCAACAGAGCCAAATAGCAACAGTACAACGATTGAAATTTCTTTTGAGAGCAAAATTTTTTAAACTTAAACTATATAGGTAGGTACATTGTTATTAACTTAATTAGGGTACTCCTAAGGCTTAGGAAGAGCCACATTCAAGGGGCCAAAGAGCTGCATGTGGCTCGCAAGCTGCAGTTTGCCGACCACTGTGCTAAGTGAAATAAGCCAGTCAGAAAGACAAATATCACATGATCTCACTTATATGTGGAATCTAATAAACAAAATAAACCAATGAACAAAATAAATCCAGAGACATGGAAGCATGGGACAGACTGATGAATCTCTGAGGGAAGGGAGGAAGGGGGTCGGGAAGAGATTAACCAAAGAATTTATATGCATATATGCATAACTCATGGACATGACAACAGTGCAGTAGGCCTGGGGGCGGGTGAAAGGTGGGTGCTGAGTGGAGGGGGGCCAATGAGATTTATAAGGGGGGGGAATAAAAGATGTTCTCTAATGAAATATTGGTGATGATTGCACAATTCTGTAAATATATGGGACACGCCTGAATTTTACACTTAAAATTATGAACTTTATGCTAGTTATACATATATACTAGTATATGTTCTATCTTAATAAAGCTGATATAAAAAAATAATAATTGTGCCCTGAGACAATCTTCTATCTTGATTGAGAATATCGACATTCTTTTTTCAAGAAGAAACAATTAGGAGTCCCTGTTAGGGAGTGATCAGCATCATGGTTCTCTTAGACCTTCAAGGGTTTGAGATGGAAGCCCTTGCTGCATAGGGCGCCCCAAATGGGAGGGACAATTCAGGAGGGAATGCTGGTTTAGGGAGGAAGAGAATGACTTCAGCCATGGACTAAAGATAAGATAGATAACTGTGTTTCACTTCAAATATAAGTAAACAAACACCTTACACGTAAGTTGGAAAAAGAGGTAAAAAATACTTTTGCATTTCACATAACTCTCTTAGAATTATTCTTGCTTTCCCACTGCTTGTGTTTGTGCTCAACCTCAGCTGATTGGAATGAGTCCTTGTAAGACAAGGCAAGACAAACTCAGTTTTACTACTCAGCGCCTCTGGATCATGCTTTCCGATTTCTCTGACCAAATCTTGACCAACTTTGGACTGTTTTCTCTTTCCTTGAGGGCTTGTGTCCTTTTTCTCATGCTCTCCCTTGGACAGTGGACCCACATGAGGCCAGTGTGTCTGTCTGAGCTCCCCCTGTTCAACCTGCCTCCTGGTGGTGCCTTTAGTGACACTCACCAATACCATTCCCTCCCCACCCTGCCGTGGCAAGTCAAAGCATTTTGCAATGCAGTGCAATGCATCCATGAAATCATTACCTACACATAAAGATTAAAATAAGATAGCAGGTGTATTTAACAACATTGAGCTCCTGTGATGGGTTCAATGAGCTCTGTTTGAAGTAATTTTCTGAGTGGTTTTCTGAGACTTTAAGGAAAAGAGGAGCAATGTATTCTAGATGCTGCAGCTTGCTCTGCAGTGAAGCAATAGATGGCTGGTTCTGCAGGCAGATGGCCTTGGCTCGCCACCTGAAAGGCTTCCTCTGACCAGGAATGGACACTTCTAGCACTCCTGTGCAGCTCTTCCAAATATTTACAAGATAAAAGCAATATCCAGTTGCATTTCACATTCTATCACAGGAGAAAGTTTGGGGAACTGAATATAATTAAGCAATTTGACATCTCAGGACGATGGTTTAATTCAAGTGAGCGGGGAGAAGCCTTGTGATTTACCCTCTGAGGGTGATGGAGTGAGAGACACAGAAGGTCGGACTGGAGTACAGGAGCTCAGACTCCCTGGACCCGCTCCCTTACATATCCCTGCAAACAAGCCTGGGTTATTCCAGATAATTCTGGCATCCTTTCCCCCTGAAGTCCATGGGTAAGTCTACGGCTACCATGTCACTGCGGGGGAGTCCGGGGACAGCTCATGTAATGGGCCTGTCTATCAGGAGCGGCAGCAGGCTTTCCTATGAGATGATGCTCATTCTAGTTTCTAACTATCATGATAAGCAGTTATGATGTTTTACGTGAGGAGGTAGAAATGTGACCTATGCTTTAAAATCATCATAACTAAATACCTTTTTGACCAATTCATGCCAAGCTAACTCACATACAGTAGTCATTCATTTACTGTCATGTCTTCAAAGTGAAATGTTGGCTTCTTTGGGACCTCGTGATTCTATGGGGTGCTTTTGTATGGTGGGCAGTGGGGAGGCCCGATGGGGGAGGTAAGTGTGACACTGTGCTCACACTTGGAAACACTGTGCTCAGTCACCTCACCCCATGTTTCCCACCCTGACGATGGCACTTTGTAATGGCATGCTTGCCTTGGAGCTTCAAAGTATTTTAAAACTCATTACTCTTTAAACATTTTTGGAATGTTTCAGACATAGAAAAGAATACAAAGACTATCACAATGACTCCTCATATGTTAACCATCTACCTTAAGAAACAAAACATTACAAGTACAGGTAGGATGCCCATGGCCCTCCCTGCTGGGTTTCTCTCTCTTTTAGGGGGTCACTACCTGGCATGGCTCCTTTTTATCTCTGATTAAATCTTACCTATAATTCATTTATGCAAAAAATTCTTATGCACAACATTTATATTTTGTATAAAAAAGCAAAATCATATCAGTATAAATAAGGACAATAAGGATGATTGATGAAGAATTTTTTTTCCATCTGGGATTGCAAATAATGACTGGAGTCATTCGATAGCCATTCCATTTATTTAATAAGAATCTCACCTAATGACACATCAGGGACATCCGGCAAGGGTAGGACACCACTTTAGGGGAGCGATGATTTCCATTCAAATTATTTCTAGCCTCTCGATTCAATAAACAGGGCTCAAATAAGTGTGTACAGATAGATGGATAGGTGGATAGATGGATAGGTGGATAGATGTATAGGTGGATAGGTGGATAGGTGGATAGGTGGATAGATGGATAGATGGATAGATGGATAGGTGGATTGGTGGATAGATGGATAGATGGATTGATGGATTGATGGATTGGTGGGTAGATGTATAGATGGATAGGTGGATAGATGGATAGGTGGGTAGGTGGATAGGTGGATAGGTGGATAGATGGATAGGTGGGTAGGTGGATAGGTGGATAGGTGGATAGATGGATAGGTGGGTAGGTGGATAGGTAGATAGATGTTAGATAGATATAGACAAAGACACAAACATATTACCTTAATATACTGTGGTATTTTGTGAGGCTGATCCCTCACAAAAATGGAGGAAAGCCCTTCCTCACTGTTTCATGAAAACAGCCAGTCCTGTGGGTTCTGCTTCCTATGAGAATGAGGACCTTCCAAGAACACATATCCTAGCGTCAAATTTGTGCAAAACCAGATGAAAGAAATCACTTTAAAAAAAATCAGAATCATGCATTCTTCTCAAAAGTAACTTCCCAAAGTCAGTGTCAGGCTAGAAGAGACAGAACAGTTGTTGTGAAATAGTTTGGAACACACCCTTTGTGAAAAAGTAACTGTAGCCCAGGAAAGGCATGGCCTTAATTAACAACACGAAGAGGCAAATTCGGACCCAATCAAAATACACAAGGAATTCATATCTGCTGTCCTGACTTCTGGGCCCACTTTGAACTCTGGCCCCAAATATGCTCATGGATTTCCTTGTACGGCCATCAACTCTCAGGGGGCAGGCTAATGGCCTTTTAAACTGGCACCTGAAGTTCCCTTTGCCGTCACCATAAATCAATGGCTCGCATCTCTCATTAATCTCCAGAGCATCTCAGAGAAAGAAAAGCATAGAAAGGAGGAGGGAAGGAAAGGAAAGGAGGAAGGAAAGGAAAGGAGGAAGGGAAGAAGGGAGGGAGGGCAAAGAACCAGTACCTGAGCAAACCTCCCAACGTTCAAAAGTTAGACTTAATGACCCAGGTGTTGGACCAAAAACACAGCCCCCATCGTATGCCAAACCGTGAACTGCTGAAACTTTAAAAAAAAAGAAGGGGAAAAAACTACAGTTAAAGTAAAGAACTAAGCAAACAAACAAATAAATCTGTGGTATGGCGGCAAATCCAGGGACGCAGTGAATAAATCCCTTTTGGATTAATTAATGCCGTTGTTTATTTAATCTCCCAATTCCATCACATGTGGCAGGCAGGAGTGCTGCTCTTCTTTTCAACTGAAACAGCGCAAAACATACTCTGGATCCAAGGAAATCTTGCCAAAATCCCTGGCAATGTATCACTCTCTTAAGCCCTGTTTTGCTTTTGTGCTCATGGTAACGTTCGCAGCTGTCGAAAGTGGCTTCGGGCTGTCTGACTCCCTTGAGAGAATTTATGTGTTTTTCTACTTCCTCTCCTTATTAGGAGGCAGGAATCCGCGACACCTATTAGAACAAGTATGCATAAAGGGTAATGACCATGCAGTTTATTAGTGGTCTGTTCTTCCTCAAAGGGAGCCCTCCTCCTCCAGCCCCGAGAAGCTGTGCCCACGTTCGAATCGCCTCTTGCTTTCTCGGCAGCAGGTGGGCAAAGCAGAGGAATCCAGGGGGTGGGAGAAGACCGCGGCCTCTGGGAAAGTCGTTTCTTTCTTCCACACCGATGCGTGGAAAAGAGGCTGGAATATCACAGTTTGAATTTCATGAATGTGAACTATTAGCTGACAAAGGTAAATAGGACTGAAGTAACAAGAAAACATGAGCTCCTAACTTTTTCGGAATAGTTCTGTAACAGGAGTGAATTTCTCAACTCCATCTTCCTTTTTATTTCTAAAATGGGGTGGGGAGCAGGTGGGGGTAATTTAGGTTCTTCAAGGCCGGGTTAGGAGAACAAGCCTTTCGTAAGAAAGTATAGCAAACCCTATTCCCGCTGCATTTCTGGGTTGGGGGGAAAGCAGCCATTGGAGGGAAGAGATGGCTGAGAATCCAAGAGTGGGCTCCTCTGGGCTGATCCCTCACAAAAATCTTCAAACAGGAAAGAAGTTACAAGTCCTAATAAAATCCACAGAACCAGCTTGAAAATGCCCGGCTGTGCTCCGCCCCTGCCAGGCATCATGGTCAGGGCTGGCGTCCAGACAAAGTTCAGCAGAACGAAATGCTTGGGGACAAATTCATTCCTGTTAAAATCACACGAATGTTCAAGAGAACGTAACCCATGTGGTTTTGATTCGTTCACATGACGCTCATCAAAACATTTCTCTGAGCCACGCACACAAAGCTTGGTAGGTCATTCTTCTTCAAGGCACGGAACCATTTTTGGCCACGGATTCCAAGCCTGGGAGGGCCTGGTTCAACCTGAAACTTAGAGTCTCAAGGTGTGAGTGGGCTGTCACGTGGAAAAACACAACCGGCTCTGCTGAGGACTATCAGGATGATGGACATAACACGTTTTACTTATGCAGTTTTTAGGGCGGGGGGAGTGGCTGGGGGCAGGCAATGGGCCAATGTTCTTTTGAGCTTTTGAGCATGATCTATATTGTGAAATGGAGAAAATAATGGAAATGCACTCAAGTTAAAATTGCTCTGTGATCAATTCCATTTGGGGGGTTGTTGTTGTTGTTATTGTTGTGTGTGTGTGTGTGTGTGTGTGTGTGTGTGTGTGTGTGTGTTTCATGAACTTTCTAAGATTCTTCCGTCTAGAATCCCCTCCCACAACCCTCCTCACAGTCCCTGGCACATGCTAGTCGCCCCGGTGAATGTAGACCTCAACCAGAATGACATGTGTTTTCAATGGACTGATCACACACAGCACCTCATACATCTGGCTTAGACACAGGATGGCAACCGGCCTGTGCTCTTCAAGTCAGAGAACGGGCATTCTGTGTTGAGAAAGTAAAAATGATGGGCAGAAGGAAACCCATGGGCACAGATCCCCGGGCAGGAGGGCCAACCTAAAACGCTGGGAGATGTTCTCATCAGTTCCTTCTCTCCGGCTGGTTTGCACGGTGGCCGTAACCCTGGAATCAGACGGGAAGGAGCGTCTGAGGTTTATCCCGGGCTGTGGCAGGAGGAGCACATTTCATGGCGGTGCTTCACGTGACGAACTCCGATCCCCCCCCGACACGTTCACCCCTAACTGCATAAATCTCTCAGTGGGGAGCAAATGAGACCCATGTTTGGGTTTCTGACTAAACTGCTGGCTTATTTTCACATGTTGCTCAGTCACTTCAAGCCGGCTAGCCAAAGCTGCTAATTAAAGAGGGGGTGATTTATTTCATAACTTTTCTTTTCCCTTCAGGAAACATAACTCAACTCCAGGCACAGCGAGTTTACCGCCCCCCATTCAATAAATTACACCCACCTCATTAATAGTTCATTAGGAAAACTGAGAACCCGTGACAGACCCTCAAGGAAGGAAGGGGTCGCCGGCTCCAACCCAGAGGGCACCATGGGCCTGACCTGATGGGCCTGTCAGCTCCCAGGTCCAAGTGCCGGCCCAGGTCAGGCCTATGGAGCACATTGTCCTGCACTGCTCTCCCACATGCATTCTTCACTCATTTCCTCTCTGCCAGGTGGAGGGGTGGAGAAATCTGTCTTTAAAACATCTGATAAAACTGTCATATTAAAAAAAACTAAAACACTACAGGCAGTAAATCCTAGAGATCAATAATCCCTCCTCAATGCATATGATTCTCCATCAATGAACACATCACCAGGGTTTAACCTTCAAGAACAAGATATTGTGTTTTTTTCTTTTAATAAAAAGAGAGGGGCCCCAGAGCTTATACACAGTTGACTTAGCCTTTCCATATATAAATACTAACTGGAGGAGAGCCAGACCGTGCCAGCTTCCCTGGTTCTCTATATATGGCAAATCCGTTCTTCGGTGCAATGCAGGAGCTAATCTATGTACAATGAGGAATTTAAAACTAATATCCATTTAAGGTACTTTGTAGGTGGAAGCCTTCCACTAATATTTGGCCTAACCGTGACATAGATGAGACTGCTATTTCTCAAACTTTAATGTTAACATGTATCTCCTGTAGGTCTTGCTCAACGGCAGATTCTAAAAGATCTGAGAAGGGACCCAAGAATCATATTTTAAATAGGTTCTCAGATGATGCTGATAATGCTGGCCCATGGACCAGTTTCAGAGTAGTAAGGGGCAGGGAAACATCACCCACCTTCTGGAGTTGGCTAGTGGATCTGATAGTACAGGTGTTACAAAGTATAAAACCAGGTTGTGGTGTAAATTATATTACCCCCTCTCATAACAGCATCCTCTAGAGCAGTGGTCGGCAAACTCATTAGTCAACAGAGCCAAATAGCAACAGTACAACGATTGAAATTTCTTTTGAGAGCCAAATTTTTTAAACTTAAACTATATAGGTAGGTACATTGTTATTAACTTAATTAGGGCACTCCTAAGGCTTAGGAAGAGCCACACTCAAGGGGCCAAAGAGCCACATGTGGCTCGCGAGCAGCAGTTTGCCAACCACGGCTCTAGAGCAGGGGTTGGCAAACTTTAAAGTGGCAGTTAGTTAGACTTTGCAGGCCATCGTTCACTGTTGCAACTACTCAAGTCCCCCACTGTAGCACAAAAGCAGCCTTCGAAAACATGCAAATAAGTTAGTCTGGTTATGTTTCAATAAAACTTTATTTATAAAAATAAGCTGCAGGCCAGATATGGCCCATAGTCTGTAGTTTGCTAACTCCTTTCCAGAACAATGGATTCCAAAACTTTATGGCTGTACACCCAGAACCGTAGACGTCCCTGATACATGTATGTTTCTTTAGCAATCCTCTACATGTTCTACTTCACTAACACACAAAATGAAGCACAAAAGAAAGAAAATTGATATAGAGACTTTAATTCTCCACCCAAATGGAGCATCTGTACTATCTCCTGGGTATGCACACTCACTTTAGAAATCAGTGATGTGGAGAATTGTAAAATATGTGTTTTTCTCCCAATAAAAATGATCACCCCAATAAAAGTAGTACTTGGGGTTTTGATGATCCTTGGAGTTCTAGGACATGGAGTCACCATGATGCTTATATTAAGATCTGACAATAAGAAAAATGAAGGAAAGCACTGGAAAGAATTATTTTATGCAAATCAATACTGTGACATGGTCATTCCGCCCACTCTGGGGTTTTTTAAAGCAGTCTTATATGCCAGGTGCCGAGCAAAGCGCTCTGTATGCAACATCTCACTTAGTGCCCCATAGTTCTCTGAAGTAGGGCAATTATGATTTCCATTTTACAGAAGAGAGTACTAAGATTCAAAAAGACTGGGTCAAGGGAATACAATTAGTTCCTTATTTAATTTGGTGGTTAGTTGGTGTAAAAGTCACACTGTCTAATTACAATGTCCTCACTTTTAACAGCTGCTGTTTATAGCCTCATCAAATCATGATCACTTTCCAAAATGTTACTCTTTCTTTATTAGATGATGACATCATACCAATGAAAAATCCCACTGGCTATAGGGAATGGGTTTAGCATATACCTGCATCAATCCCTTCATCCTGTCACAAGCTGCCATTGGAGGCAGCAGCAATACTGTGCCGGGAGAGAGAGCCAGCTAATTTTAAGTACATTGTTAGTTTCTTTAAAGAGATTGCTTACTGGCTATCAAATGTATTGAGAATGCTCACTCGTTTGAATAGTCATGTACTGAAAGCCCATTTGTTGCCAAACTCAATCAGAGATGACCAGGTTAGCCAAAAGCCTGTGACTATTTCTATGCAAGGAGGAGCTGATTTGTAAGGTGAATAGTTTTGCTTGCTTTTCAGGGTTTATTTCTAAAGTTTTGAGTCAGTAACAGCCTATCCATATACTTCATTCAAAAGTGAAAGCTTTAAATATAAACACTGGCATTTGTGTAAAGAAAGGTGTTAGAATTATAAATCATGGGCCTGCAGTTTAAGAGAGGAGACTATTGGCATACTGAAAAACATTACCTTCAAATAAATGTTGCAGCATGGTAAGTGTGCAGCAGTATCTCTGGTAGCAATGATATTCAGACTGAGGGGCTCTGTCCATAAACCTTGGCCAGTTCATCATTAACTATAAGTCAAGAGTGAAGGAATTTTGTTCAGTGAGAAAGACATTGAGAATAGGAGTGCAGATAAATCAAAAATGAAGAGACCAGAAACTAGGGAAAAGGAGATCCATATTTTGAGTTAAAAATCAGGACATATCTGAAACATATCAGGACAGATCTGAAAAGCTTATTTCTGTTTTTAAGCATTCTCTGTTAAATAATCCTGAAAAATCTAGGACATATAATCACTGTAACACATCACATCTAATCACTGTTGTTTAGATGTAAAATTCATAGCATGTATGGCCCTCCTTATTTATATAATTTTTATCTTGATAAAAAATTTATAGATTAACTGTAAAATGTTTTAGTATAGTCTATGACCTCAAAAATGCTATCAAACATATAAAATCAGGCTTCCAGAAAATGAAACACTTTCACAGTACTCAGTGATATCAAAAGCAGGATGCCCTTAAGTTTAAAGACAGTCTCTTCAATAAATGGTGTTGGGAAAATTGGACAGGTACATGAAACTAGACCACCAACTTACACCATACACAAAAATAAACTCAAAATGGATAAAAGACTTAAGTGTAAGTCATTAAACCATAACAATTCTATAAGAAAACATGGGCAGTAAAATTTCAAACATTTCTCACAGTAATATTTTTGTCAATATGTCTCCTAAGGCAAAGGAAACAAAGGAAAAAAACAAATGGGACGCCCTGATCAGTTTGGCTCAGTGGATAGATCGTCGGCCTGCGGACTGAGGGGTCCCGGGTTCGATTCCGGTCAAGGCATGTACCTTGGTTGCAGGCATATCCCCAGTGGGAGGTGTGCAGGAGGCAGCTGATCGATGTTTCTCTTTCATCGATGTTTCAAACTCTCTATCCTTCTCCCTTCCTCTCTGTAAAAAATCAATAAAATATATTTTTTAAAAAAATGGGACTACATCACACTAAAAAGCTTCTGCACAGCAAAAGAAATCATCAACAAAAATGAAAAGGGAGCCCACTGAATGGGAGAACAAATTTGCCAATGGTACATCTGATGAGGAGTTAATTTTCAAAATAAAAAAAAGTGCTGACACATGCTATAACATAGATGTACCTTGAAAACATGAGGCTAAGTGAAAGAAGCCAGTCACAAAAGACCACATAATATATGATGCCCTATTCTATGAAACCTCCAGAATAAGCAAATATAAAAACAGATAGGCTTGGTGTAGGAGAATGAAGAGTGACTGCTAATGGGTACAGGGATTTTATTGAAAGGGTGATAAATATGTTCTAAAACTGCACTGTGCTCATGATTGCGCAACTCTACAAATATAATAAAACCCATTGGCTTCTACACTTTAAGTGAGGAAATTATATGTATGTAAATTATATCTCTGGAAAGTTTTTTTTAAAAGACATTGTTAGATTAGTTTAAAAAAATAACAAGACCCACCTATATGATTCCTCCAAGAAAGCACTTGAAATATAAGGAAGTCAAGTGGTGAGAGATGAGGCAGAAAAGATAAGAAGGGCAATTGTATATTGTACTGTGGAACTCGGTTTTTATATTGAGGGTCATAGGGATTTCACAGGAAGGTTTTCAGCAAAGTAGTAATGCAATGAGCAGGGCCAGGGCTTGGCACTTAATGAAATATAAGGAGGCCCTCACTCCCTGACTATGAGTGCCTCCCTGGAGGTGGTACCCTAAGTGCTAGGTGTTCATCCACACGCCTTGGAAAGAACATCCTCTGCACTCTGGAACACGGAGAATGAATTAAGAAAGCGAAAATTCAGAGGCAGGAAAATCAGTAAAAGGTTTCTTCAGTTAGTCCACGCATTGTGTATTTGCTACATGATGAGGTAAAGCCACCCTTTCATGGAGCCGACATTCTGACTCGGGCAGGGAAGACAGATAACAAACACTTACACTAATAAATAAACTAGATAATTCCAAGAGTGTGATACATGCTAAACAGAAAGCAAAGTAAGTAACAGAACACCAGTGACTGGTGACCATTGTGATTTATTGTGTGAACTGAGACAGTTGTAAGAACAAAATAGAGTGCTTACGGTAATTAAAATTTCCTATAGCTGCTGTAACAAATTACCTCAAACTTAGTGATTTAGAACAACATTAATTAAATGATTCTTGATACTTTGAGGTTGATGCTGATTTGTGTTTTCTGGTGTTTGCATGGTCATTGGTGTCACTTTGATCCCTGTGGTGGACGGTAAATGTCATTTTGTGTAAGTTTATCATCAACATTTTGGAGAAATGGAAATGTAGTACTCAAGTTTTTAAGAAACACCCACCAGGGGGTATAGGAGAATAAATTCCTGATAGATCCTGAGCATGGGGCCCTTGTGAGGTAATTGTAAGGCCAGAGAGAGAGAGAGAGAGAGAGAGAGAGAGAGAGAGAATTGGAACAACTGTGATCACTGTGTTCACTTTAGCACTTGCCTAAGGCTGGTTTTCAAGCAGGGGTGATGAATGGTAGTAGTGTATCAGTGCTTCTCAAACTGTTCTTTGCCTTCCCCATATCTACATTTTAGAATTTTCTGGAACTGGGCAGGGAATGGACACTTTATTTCAATGATGAACACTAAAGCTTGTGCTTGATGGTGCTAAAGTTTAGGATGTTGATGAAGGTTTCAGGTCCTCATGTGAATTGCTCAAGCTGTTCATGTTTTACACACACTGGGGGCTCCGTGCCCTTAGCTCATGGGTTGACTTGCCTTTAGATCATGCCACAAAAGTCCAGGTCTTAGTGCAGTGAGCCTTGAACTTGTGTGATCATGAGAATCATCTGGGGACATTGCTAGAAACACACATTTCCAAGCCAATTCCCTAAAAATTCTGAGTCAGTGATGCCTGGGTCTGTGAATTTAACAAGTTGTCCCCGGGCAATTCTCATGATCCGGCAAGGTTGGGAAACATTGCTTTAGTCAAAGTATTTTTCCTTTCATATGTGAAAGCCTAGGAGCAGATCAGAAGCAAAGGGCAAACAAACCCCCAGCTGAAGAAGCAAAATAATACCCAAAGTCTTCCAGATGTTTCCCTGTTTATGAAGCCAATTGTGGTTTCATTAGCTGCCTCGCACTCATTTATGCCTCTGGTCGGGTTAAGCACTCAGATAATAAAATACTTTGCAGGGACCACGATGAGATTGTCATTTATATTATCAAATAAACAAACAAACAAGCAAAAAAAAAGATTCAAGAGAAGTAGGGGGAAACGAAAAGTAGGAAATTTTAAACTCATTTCATTAGTCAGAAGAGATTTTATGAGCTGAATATAATATCAAAGTTTCTCTGTGCTATACAGTTTCTTTCTCATTCTGACTTCCCACGTTATTTCTCAGCTTTCTTACAGAAGAATAGCTCTTTTCACTAATTTATAATTTATTACCTAATCACAATTAAACAAAGAGATCTACTAAGCTTTCCCAAAACTACACTATTTTACTCCAACCTTCCTCCTCCCTCATGAATATGCATTTGGGAGTTGATTAATGTATCCATCTTTAACCAATATACTCATTTCCTGGATCTGATATCAAATGCTCAACTAACGCGTTTGGACAGCAAGGGAGGCAGTGTTATCTGATTCAATTTTGTTCTTAAATTTCAGAGACCAAGTAACAATTCTGACTTATAAGGAAGTTATCCAAAAAGTCCTTCTAGTCTTTTCAGCTACTGAGTTCAGATGGTAAATATTTGGAGAGCAAGAGTTGAGATAAATTATAATTTATCTCAGTGAATACTACAGCAGAATGGCATCGGGCATTGTGCATAGGTAAATATTTGAGACTTGGGTCATACACATTAGTTGTAAGCTACTTAAGAAAACATCAAAATATCATCACCTCTAAAACATCTCATTTCTTTTTTCTAGTTGCAACTGAAGACTACACATGCCCCAGAGTTGGGACAAGAATGGGAAGGCTTGGAGGGACAGATGCTGCCATTTAGGTGAGTTTGATGGGCCTCACCCTGTGGTTGCCCAGGGGCTTAATTACACTTGTAGGTGTAAATTTGAGAAAGTTCAATCAGAGAGGATGAATGAAACATCTTGGATTCTCGATTACCTGGGAGTGTGTGGGTTAATGTGGTGAGGTGCCTGTGATCTTAGCTGTTCGGCCACTGCTTAGTTAACATGTATCCTTAACAGCAGTCTATCTGCTTCTGGAAAATGGGCAGGGGCTGTATTTTCTGTCTGCACCAGAATGCTGGGGTGTCTGTTCCCCCAATCTCCTCTGCCCCAATATCCTTGTAAACAGGAAGTCTATGCACAGGGGTAGAGAAAATGGAAGCAATTTTACCCTGACTGGAAGAGATTGACAAGGTCTCACGAAGATGTGACTTTTGAGAAGGAACTTGAAGAATAAGGTTCTGCTAAGTGGAAAATATGGAGAGACGTATTCCAGGTATAGGAAACTGCATGCTCTAAATATAATTGTGAATATCAAATTTAAAGTATGTTGAGACACTGTGTATGTGCCTCTGTGTGTGTGTGTGTACGTGTGTGTATGAAATATAAATTTTTAGAACATGAAAATGGTGAAGCAATTGAGAGGGTAGTTGGGGAGACCATGGAAGAACTTAATTACTATCCACAGATTGCAACATTTTCCCTCCCTCTCTGACAGGTCTCTCCTAGCAGCCAAATAGCATAGTCAAAACTCTGCTGATGATGCATGAGATAGAGCACCACCTGACCTGACCGCTGGTTCAAGGATGATTTACCTGCTACCCTAATTCTGAGCAGTAAAGCCTAGTTTGTGTCTATGATTGCAATGATTGACACACAGGGTAAAACATACGTTGAGGTAGACGGTATCATTTTTTATGTGGGCCAATCCTAACTGTGGCCACATTCTAAATCCCCCTGTATCTCTTGCCTGAGTTAATTGAAATTAACAGTGACTCACCAACCATCAAAGGGATCACAGGCTTTAAAAAGATGAGTCATTAATTAAAGCTCCTCTGTATCAGCTTCAAATTGATTTTTTTAAATCTTGTTTGACTCCTAGGCATTCAAGTACAAAGTAAAGGTGATCACCATTTTTCTTAAAAGAGAAATCTCCAAATCAGAACTGGTTTAATTCCAACAAAATTTGGCAAATTAAGGAGAGTTTTAGTGGAATGATAAAAAAAAAAAATAACAGCTTGATTTATTGGGGATTATTCCAAACTGGCTGGCTTATTTTCATCTTTTATTCCAACTACGGCAACAAGTAACCAATTCTTAGTATGAAACTATTCCATTTGGTATTGCTTCCAATTTCGTGGGGCTGCCCTGTGAAGTTCTGGTGAGATATTTTCTGTTGAAATGCTTTGTATATTGCATGATACAAAATAGAAACTCAGTGAAGACTCATGTCATCCAAATTTGAAAACCAAACTTATGCTCACCACCAAGACTTAAGGTTCACCCTCTGAGCCTCACCATAAACCTATAAATAGAATCATCCCCATTTCACTGATGAAGAAACTGAGTCTTGGACCTGAGCTTATTCCCAATTTCCATAATATGACAATACACATCCCTCTTCCATAAGAAGACCAATGTGCCAAATGGTACCATCTGCTGGCGTGTTTGCTAGTTTTGACATATATGTCCCTCAAATGTGTTCTCTAAAAGATCTGTTTACTGTCTGTCTCCCCCATTAGCCTGCATATCCCATAGGAAAGGGACTGTGCCTGTCTTATTCATGACTCCATGACCAAATCCTCAGACGATGTCTGGAAAGCAAAAGGTTCTTGATATCTCTTGAATAAGTCAATCACAAAATAGCTTTTTAAATCAATTTGTCCTCTACCCAGCTACCCCAGTTTTTCCTACTATTTGGAGGTTTAGCATTAATAAGAAATAAGATGGGCCCTAACCGGTTTGGCTCAGGTTCGATTCCAGTTAAGGGCATGTACCTTGGTTGAGGGCACATCCCCAGTAGGGGGTGTGCAGGAAGCAGCTGATTGATGTTTCTCTCTCACGGATGTTCCTAACTCTCTATCCCTCTCCCTTCCTCTCTGTAAAAAAAAATAAAAAATAAATCAATAAAATATATATATATATATTTTTTTTTTAAAAGAAATAAGATGGGTCCTTATAACTAGATACCCATTAAAAGGTTTTATCTCTAATGGAGAGCAATGTGCCTGAAGGTTTGGATAGTTTTGTCTGTTCTCCACCCAGCAGAAATTAGCAAATCGGTGTGTACATTCTAAAGTCGCTGTGAGAACTGCACGTACCTGGGGAGATAATTGCTGTGGTAACACTGGGCTCACACTCAGCTACTGCCGGGTCCTAGGCGGACAGAATCTGAAAGTGTTGCTTCAGTGCCACTTGCTTTAAGATGACGGGAATGGCCTCAGCCATGCTTTTTATTCTCCCTTTGAGCTGATCCATCTTGAAAGAGGATAACTAAGTAAGGAATACGAGCTTTCTGTGGTTGAATATAAGAAAGATCATAGACAATTGTGCCCTTAGCCATTGTAGAAACAGACTATCATGTGCACACATTTAAGGAAACATAAACCTAGAGCAATTCATTTCCCATTAGAGTTCTTTTATTGTCTACTAGAGGCGAGATGCACGAAATTCATGCAAGAGTAGGCCTTCCTTCCCCCCGGCTGCCGGCACCGCCTTCCCTCTGGCACCCAGGACCTGGGCTTCCCTCCGGCACCAGCTTCGTCTGGAAGGACGTCTGGTCTAATTAGCATATTACACTTTTATTATTATAGATAAGACCCCCAATTACAGTTGGGGATGAATTTAGCAATAAACCAGCATAAGGATTTTTTTTCAGTCTCATCTCTACTTTTTGAAACTGTCTTTCCAAAGGCCAGAAAACAATTTTGATTTTTCAAAGACAGAAAGAAAAGAAACCAGAAAGATGTGTGCTTTGAGCTCTAGGGGCAAGTGCAGGGCCTACCGTTGAGTCTTATAAAACACAGAGGCAAGAGGCGGTGGGCCTGACAGTACAGAACTCTGTACCTTTATTTAGGTTGGGTGATATATTCAATTTATTTTTTAGCCACATGGGCAAGGGCACTGAGTCGCTCAGCGTTCCCACACACAGATGTGCCGCGACCTGTGTGTAAGGGACTCCTTCACCGATTAACCCATGTCTGAACACCTTGCTCCGCCTTCCTTCCTGTGGTGGTCTGCCTTCCCTGGCACAAGGTAACACTTTACACTCTCAGCCACATGCCAGGGACTCACTAAAATTCTACCAGTGTTATCTCATGACAACCTGCCAAGTTTTTATTTTTAAGATTTCAGTTTCACATATGAGAAACCACGGCCAAGAGAGAGTAAATAAGTTCTCCAAGGTCATCCACTGAGTAAGCAGCAGAGCAGGAATCCCAGCAGGTTTAATTCCAGAACCTGGGCACATCATCGTGCTTCCGCACTCCCCTGGTCTCTAAGCACATACTCCTCAAAGATGGGACATTTTTTTCTAGTAGTTGCTCCTAAAAGACATGAAGAGACAATTTCATAGCTAATTATATCCTTTAAAATGCGTTTTGATGATGATATTGACAATAATATCCTTAAAGCACTTACTTTTTAAAAATATATATTTTATTGATTTTTCACATAGAAGAAGGGAGAGGGATAGAGAGCTAGAAACATCGATGAGAGAGAAACATCGATCAGCTGCCTCCTGCACACCCCCCACTGGGGATGTGCCCGCAACCAGGGTACATGCCCTTGACGGGAATCGAACTTGGGACCCTTCAGTCCGCAGGGCGACGCTCTGTCCACTGAGCCATACCGGTCAGGGCAAAGCATTTACTTTTGTTGGCTCAGTGAAACATGATCCTCCCCCCGCCCCCGAAATGTGTTTTGTCTCTCCTGGCTCACCAAAGGGGTAAAACTTACAGGACGAAACTTACAGCAGAAAATGTGCCTTGTGAGAAAAGTGGGCTATTGGCATGATTAGCTATGTGCACTTTGAAGACAAAAGGTATCTTTGGCTCAGGAAACCTATGATCTGATTCCAGCCCTGTAACTTGGGCAAGACACTGAGTCCTCCTGAGCCTCCATTCCTCACACAAGCAATGGAGACTAGTGCCTGTTCTGCTTACTTTCCCCCAGTCATCGTGGGGGGCAAGAAACGGTGGCAACAGCCAACAACAAAGCTCTAGACCACTGTATCATTTACTCAACAAACATTTATTGGGCGCGTACTCTATGGCAGGCACCATGCTGGGGACTGCAAAGCCTTCACTCTGGAGGAAGAAGATTATGAACTGAAATTTAGTTTGGCTGGTCCAGAGCATGGACTCTGTTGGATTTCTTTTTAGGACTCAGCATGTGTAAACAAAATTGAATGTTATTGGAAGTTCTCATCTTACACAGGGTTGAGCAAAAGTAGAGTTATAGTTGCTCGTATGGAAAAAAAGACAATCGTTAATAAGTAATAATACAAGAATAAACTCTGTGTTTCATGTACTCACAACTGTAAACCTATTTTTGCCCTATCCTGTATATCGCCACACAATGCATCACAATAAAATAAGAAACAGAACAAGAAAAAACGAAGCAATAGAGCCCAGCTGGATGGGGCACATCAAGGGAAATCCTGACTATCAGGAGGACAGCAGATCCCATGACCCCAGCACTACTTCTCTGTGAGCAGCAGAAGGAAAGCATCACCCTCCCCACTCCATTCCCCATACTCGAACCCCCCCATACCCCTCCCTCCCCCTCCCCCCCTCCCCCCCCCCCGTGAGCTATGTCCCACATGACCCAGCCAACTCTGCCCTCCAAGCACGACCTCCTCAAATCTGGGATTAGCCAATGGGTCCATGTGCCTCATCTTTGCCAGGTGGTGGAGACACAGATACAGGCTCAGGGATGTTCCACGTAGGAGTTAGTTTCTGCCACTCACAGCCCTTCTCGAACACTCCTATTTCCTCCCATTGGGCTGCATGGTTTTTCATGTGTGAAATGAATTTTCTGATTTCCATGCAGTCCTTAGCAGGAGAGCTCCCCCTTAGGAAAATAACTGTTGCCATAAGCATGCCTGTTGGCTATCTTAAGTGGGAATGGGGGGGGGGGGGCGGGTACAGCTCACAGGCCTGTGGCCAGTGCAGTTTCGAGGGGTTCAGCCCAAGAAGGGTCGCACTTGGAGTTCAGTGGTCTGTGGTTGCCATCTTGCGATTATTATTCATCTGATCTTTGACTTCGTGTTCTGTACATGAAGCCTGATGGGACAACGCAGCATAGGCTTGGGGGCTTGGAGGCTTCGGTCATACAGGTTCGGGCCTCCCGCTGCCTACTGGGACTTGGTCTTGGCCTTTCCTGCTGTCTAGAGCTCTAGGTCCTGCCCAGCCTGGGCACAGACATGGGGAGGGCTGGAATGTTGAGGGGTGGCCACCGCAGAGGGCCCAGCGGAAGGAAAGGGGAGGGAGGGCGGCAGACAGTGGGCAGGGTATGTGCATGCTCTGAGGGACCAGCCTCCAGGGGCTTTGGGGGTCTGCACTCACCTGGGGCATCCTGGTGCTTAAGGGGGCACAGCAGCAACTAGGAAATATAAACACCCTGGCAGGCCGAGAGAGACCATGGAAGAAAGGAAAAGTTTTCTATTTTAATACCTTTCCTGGCACGGTTCCCTGCGTTTGGAACAGAGCCCAGCGATTTAAGATTCCGGGGATTCTCAAGACCTGGCTCACTTTTTAATGCTCACAGATTAAAACAAAAAAACAAGACTAATTGCTGATGAAAAAGACCCATCTCCCCAGTCAAGGAGGGAAACAGAGAAAATCACATCTACCAAGGGCCCTTTGCTGGCGGGGAGAAGGCTGCTGCTCAGTGACGCAGCCCTTTAAATCCCAGAGAATCAGTTTGGTTCTGTCAGGGTGCAGGGGAGGGTAGGGTGGGGGGTGATTCGCTTCACTTTAAAGACTCAAACCATCTCACTGACTTACCGGCTGGTGTCGGATGCTGCGGGGATGCAAACTTTGGTCGGTGAGGGCTCAAGCCCATGCCTTCCCTGTTCTCAGTCCTTGTTAAAGGAGAAAAACGCCGTGGACTCCGACTAGAATCATCTTTATTATAATGTCACTTAAATATGTAAGAACATAAGCCTCTTTAGGCTTGTAGTTCTTACACAACTATAAAATCGGAGTAAGTTCTCAGGTTAAGTACAAATAAAACTACAAAATCAATTAAATTTAAATTAACAACGATAATGTGGTAAGTGGTATTTTGCTCAGGTTAAATCAATTTAATTCAGCTAATTTAAATTTAATTATTGAATTTAATTGTGGAAAAATATAGGGTTCATGGTTTGTACTGCATTTAATTTCTGAATTTGAACTTTAATTGTCCTTAGGTGGGAAATTCTTGAGCACATTAGCATATAGTATAAAATGATCTTAATAATTTCAGTGTGTATTTTGTTTTCTTTATGTTAACCCTCTACTTCCAGTTGAGGGTGGTCAGACCTCATGCTTAACAAAAATCACCACTTTTGATGGCAATTTGTTTAGTCAGTTTATAAAATTGTACTGCTTATGTGAAGAGAAATTTAGCATGGCAACCTTCGCAAATCGGCTCCAACTATTTCAAGACTCGGGGTTACCGCACTTGTTTATTGCACATTTACTGTGACACTTTCTGCTAATGAAATGTAAGCCGTCGAATGTAAAGGACAAAGGCTACTGACCAACTGGTCTGAAGATATTTTAACATGCGGTTATGGCTGCACCATACATTTCAATATCAGCCCGCCTTTTACAGAAACTATTCTGCCCGTGGCCAGGACCTTTCCAGTCATTGCTCGTCAATGAATGCATGCAAATATGTGTGTGTTTATGTGTGTGTGGTGCGTGTATATGTAGATCTGTACATGCACGGATGTATGTATTAATGAGTACGTGTATATTTACATGTCAGGGAATTTCTGGTCCTGGAGGAAAACTATTAAGGCTCCTATGTTATCCTTGCTAGTTAAAATATTTGTTCTGCACACAATAGTTACTTGGAAATGGTACTTAATCAGATGTTAGCAGGTGCTCTCTTTCTCAAGTGTTATTTTTCTCTCAGTCTTGGGTTCCCTGCCAACTCTAAACCAGTAAAGCATGCTATCCTATTGTTGGATCATCTCAGGTGGTAAAATAACTTTTACATATTTATTTTATTACTCTTGTTCTGACTTAGCCAATACTTACCTAGTGCTTACGTGTGAACAGTCCTAAGCTTTTTATAATGCAAATTTCTTCATAGTTGTTTTAGGTTGAGTTTCCCTGTGACTAGAATTTTGAGGAAGTAGTTTGTTTTCGGAGGTGATTCCCAAGGATTACCTCCAGGCTTGGAGAATGAGATTGGGCAGGGAGAGAGGCCAGTGGGGGCCAATTACACCATTCGTGAGCAGTTACCGCTGCGGGCAGCTGGCCTCCATTCTGCTGGGCACCTCTGAGAGAGGACTAGAACAGCCACGCCAGGGCTGTCCCTGTCTCCCCACAGTGGCAAGGAAGCTGGACTGTTTATTACTCACCTCTTCCTTCATTGGTTAAGCGGATGCTCCTTAGGGTCATTAACTCCATGTCACTTCTAGCCTGGCTCACACATGAGTTGGACACAACTTGGTAGCCAGAAAACCCCTGCAAATGTAGACACAGGGGATTACAGTAAGAAGACATTGGCATTCATGGGAAGGAGACTCCCAGCATCCGCTACCATACCAGTACTTATAGCAACACTATTATTATACACAGTTGACAGGTGAAAAAAAATGAGGCCCAGGGAGGTGAGTGGCTTGTCTAAGGTCATAGGAACAGAGTGCAAGAGCTGGGATTCTCACCTGGTCATCTGGTCAGACTCTGTACTCTTAATCACTGCAATGATAATCCAAATAAATGTATCCCTCTGCATACCCCCCACCCCCAAAATACTTATTTCAAAGCATAAGCAAGTCTTAACTATGCATACTTTCTAGTTCACTGAAAGAGAAATCCTTTGGAAATAATATCTTCGTCCCTTCTCAATTGCCTCTGAATAAATATTTCTGTATGTGCTGCTCCTTTTTCTTGGATAACTCTCCAGAATAAAGTCTGAAACTGTCCTGATTTTGGCACAAATTATCTAAGAAGAAACAAAGAATGGTAACCATTAAATCTGAAAGAGCATAGGAACTATGCTACAGTCAGGGGTAAAACTCTATGTCCCAAGAATCAGGGGCTGGGACTCAGTATCTCACAAACTATGAGTCGTACTGTGTACTTAGAAGACTTGCAGAAAAGCAAAAGAGAGACAAGCTCTGAGTCCAGCTGATGGGCCTTTGTTATGAGGTGAAGGGGTGCTCCCCTCCCTTCTTAGTAACTCCCTCTCCACGGACGGGATCCAAGGCAGACATTCCTTTCATGGAACACCATCTGGAGGGATGTGACACGGAGACTGCATGGGTTTCTGACTCAGAGATCCAAGTCCTGGAGGTAAGCCACGTCCATTTCAGCCATTTCCACCTGCCCGCGCCTTCCAAATCTGTCTCCTGTATTCAGTGCTGTTTGTCAGGTGACATGAGCAATAGCAAGAAGACACGGCCCAACTGCAAAGAACAGTCCAATGCGGCAGGAAATGTATTGCGAAATTTTGAGTTCATTCTCAAGATAACCTCCCTGCTCAGGCCCCTCCCTCTTCCCAGAGGGGCTCCTTTCCACCTTTAGCTCTTCACTTCAGGGCAGTTTTGTGGCAGGGCAGGAAAAGCCTGGATGGGTGAAAAAAAGTCTCCTGGATGAGCTTGATACCAAGGACTGAAACGTGTATCTCAGAGAGCAATAAGAGAGTAGCAAAGATCGCCCACCCCCACCCCACCACCATCAGAAGTGGGTGCCGGTGTAGAGTTCTTGGGGAAACAAGGGCCTATAGAACCTGCCTCTGGAAGCACCCTGGTGAGTTTGCAAGGCCGCCAAGGAAGGGTGGTGTCATTGGGCCCCTAGGGCAGTGAGGGCGAACCTTTTGAGCTTGGCGTGTCAACATTTTGAAAAACCCTAACTTAGTTCTGGTGCCGTGTCACATATAGAATTTTTTGATATTTGCAACCATAGTAAAACAAAGGCTTATATTTTTGATATTTATTTTACATATTTAAATGCCATTTAACAAAGAAAAATCAACCAGAAAAATGAGTTCACGTGTCACCTCTGACACGCGTGTCATAGGTTCGCCATCACTGCCCTAGGGAGTCTGGAACCCACGCACTGGGATCTCCGCCTCAGCAAAGTTCCCAAGCCTGGTGCATGGCCCCAGGGCAGAGCGCCACCACAATCCCGCTCAGTAGTATCACAGTGACTGTGATCGATGGGACATTAAAGACCCTTCCCTTTTCAAATTCTTAAGAAATCTAAAGAGAGAAGTCACAGTAGCGACTGAAAATGACTCGTAGCCTGCCCCGTGGGATGGAGATGAGGGCACTTGGAAGCAGTTTTAAAAATATTTCTGGGCTCCTTGGATTTGTAGAGTGTTTCATTCTCAACACCAAATAAGAGCCAGCATGTAATGTGTGTTTCAGTGTGACACACACACGGCTCAGTATTTTGCATGAATATCTCACATAATCCAACTCTGCAGATTTGGTGGTTTTGTTTTCCCCATTCCACAGGTGAGGCAAAGGAGGCCGAGAGAGCTTGAGTCTTAGCTCAAGCCAGGGCCCCGTTAGAGAAGATTTGACCGGACCGGCTGACTGCAAAGCCTGGCATTTAATTCAACTCTGAAAATCTAACTTGTGAAGCCATGGGCCCCACACGCAAGAGTACAGGCGTGAGAATTTAGTTCAGTGTCTCAGCCTGTAACGTTGGCGTGCAGTACTTCAGCGGAAAGAGAGGCAGGTGAAGGCTCCAGGGAGGGGATATGAGCACCGTGAGGGCTGACAACTTTGTTGATTTTGTTCAACAGTGCATCCCGAGTGCTGAGAACAGTGCATGGCCCACTGTAGGAGGTTAATAAATATTCCACAAATGAGTGAATAAAAGAGGGGCTGAGGCCTGGAGTTCTGCCTTGTAGGATGGAGAGGGCCTTTAAGAACCCAAAGGGAGAAGGAAGTGAGGTAAATGCCAAATCACCTTGCAAATGGTTAGGGATTTGTATGACCCAATACTACCTGGCACAGTCCCAGAATGGGCTTGTGATCCTTGGCTGTCTCCTCTTCTGAGCCCTGATGGCTTCAATAAAGGAGAAGGAATTCTTTCTTTCTCATTCTAGAGAGACGCTCATTCAAATAGATTCCATTTGCACAAGAAGTATTTTGGGTAAAATAAAGAAGAGATAAGCCCAGGTAAATACCTGGATTAGTGACAACAGATCCATATGTTTAGTATAGATTTATATTTTGGTTTTCTTTAAGCATATAACTAACTGCTCATTATGTCTTCATTAAAGAGTTTCAAGGGATCCCCGGATGAATTATAATGATTAAAAATAATGCAAACAAAAAGCTTTTTCATGTACCTCTCTGAAAAAAAAAAAAAAAAAGAATCCTCTTGGAGATGGTGGTTCAGCTCTAATATTCCTCATGAAAGATTCTAAGATAAGGGGAATTCTATTATAGGGCATTTTTAGGGTAAAAATATATGGTAGTGCAAATTGTAAAAGATTCACCTTTAAGTAAAACTTTAAAGCAATGGTGCAATGTGGTTCATAGATCTGTGGAGGAAGCGGCTTTATTTTTATTTTAAAATAAAATAAAGTCACTCATGGAGCACTTAGCAGATTTTGGCCTGGAATAGCAGATCCAAGCCTCCTACAGCGATCCCCAACCTGTGAAGAGATACTCTGGTGACCAAAGAGAAAGACTGAGCATCGACCTATGAACCAGGAGGTCACAATTCGATTCCTGGTTGGGGCACATGCCCAGGTTGTGGGCTTGGTCCCCAGTGTGGGGTGTGCAGGAGGCA
This sequence comes from Myotis nattereri, assembly GCF_964212035.1. Taxonomy (NCBI): domain Eukaryota; kingdom Metazoa; phylum Chordata; class Mammalia; order Chiroptera; family Vespertilionidae; genus Myotis; species Myotis nattereri. The sequence continues at coordinate 51,699,117 of NC_138087.1, forward strand.
GCCAATCAATGATTCTCTCTCATCATTGATGTTTCTATCTCCCTTTCCTTCTCCCTTCCTCTCTGAAATCAATAAAAATGTATTTTTTAAAAAGAAAAAGACTAAAGTAGAAGTCACCTGTTAACATTTTAGGACAGTCTACAACTGTAATTAATGGTGAAATGGAATATGTACATATACATATATATGAACTTAAATGACCTTCCGACTTCTCTAAATTAGAAGACTGACTGTTCCCCTGGCGGTATTGCTGAGGAGATAAGATAAATTAGAATTCCTGAGATGATTTGGGATATTTACCCGTAGGAGTAGCTTCAAGGGAAATGTCTGCTTTCTATCTCTTGGAAATTAACAAACCACTGACAGCAAGAAATGTTGGCATTTGATAATGAGACGACAGCATGTACCATAATATTCTAGGGCATAAAGGTTCAGTGTGAGCAGAAATTTATCTGCATCACAACAATGAGTCACTGAAATACCGCGCCTGCCACCTCTCACTTGACTGTTCTGTCTTCCACCGAGCAGAGGTGCTGTCATGTTAAAGGCCCACTGTCCTCTTTGTGTCCATTGAGGCCGTTGTCACTTGATCTAAATGCTGACACATGCTCAAACACCAAGTGTTCTTTCCAGCTGGCAAGGGGGTGGGGTCTGGTAGTGACAACCAGTGTCTAGGGAAATAGTTTACAATGACAGCGGTTTATATTTCTCTGTCTGGACTTCAGGGTAATTTCCACCACTACCCCATTGGGGCTACCTGTGGGAGTGACAATGGCAGTGTCCCCAAATAGACTGCAAGCGTTTTGGTTCTTTCCCAGTATCAAATTTAATCCCCAGATGTAAACACCATTTCACTTACTCACTTCCCTACACAACTCAGTGCTAAAATGCCAGCGTACTTTTCTGCTGCAATATTTAAAACGTTTATTGGTCCTGGAGGGGCCGGGAAAACTACAGAAAGGCCCTGGTTTGCAGTTTCAAAATTTTTGAAAGCAGAAAACTCAGAAACATCAAGTCTAGTCTCATAAAGGCTATTTTGATCTAGAAAAATCTTTGCACTTGAATTTAGATGTGAGTTCTGATGGCAAGATTGACATTATTTACGTAGAGAAAAATCTACATGGAGGTGAGATGACTCTGCCTATTTTTCAGTGAAAATGGCCTGGATGGATTGCAGAGAGACTGGGTAACTATATTGGCTTCTCTGAAACACAAATCGAATGATGCCTCATCTTGTTTAAAACCTTTCACTTGTTCCCTGTGACAATGCTTATTCATCAGGATTCTGTTGGTAGCAAGGCACAAAAACCTAACTTAAAAGAGTTTAGGTAAAAAGTATGATTATTGGCTCACATGGCTGAAAATTCCAAGGCATGGGATTGATTCCAAATAGATCTAGGAGCTTAAATAACACTGCCAAGAATTTGTCTATCTCATGGTGGGGTCTGGGGTGAAGCAAGCCAGGTGCCCAGGAGTCAGGTTTGGAGGCGACTGAGTTGTATGCATGCTGACACTGCTCTCACAGGGCCCTGAGGGCTGGAGCCTGCTGGTAGGGCTTTGCCTCCCTATGTTTACATTGTAGGCATCTTGCTCCCCTCACCTTGCCAAGGCCTGGGCCATCTCCATCTCTTAGCTCTGGTCTCTGTGTTGACTTCTTTCTCAGGTGAGTTGCTTCCTTTGTGGACCCTAAGAAAGAGGATGCCTACTTAAAGGGCTCCTGGTGGCTTAACTGGGCTTAACTTTAAAAACAAAACAAAATCAGAGCCTACCAGTGGTTTCTAAACAGGGGCCTCTCACACAACCCGCTCTTCAGGGAGAAGCCTGCACTAGCTGCCTGCCTCCTGCACGAACTGCCTTCCTACACTGTCTCTGCCACTGAGCCAGCCCTGGAGGAGCTCCTGGAATCCTGTTTCAGTCAGTAGGACTGAGTTTCCCCCTTCAGTTGAAGCTAAGCAGCTATATCCCCCATCAACATCTTTACGGACCAATCAGAGCACCTCCATTCTGGCCGATCATGACAGTGCCTTTGGACCAATCAAACTTCAAGGATTGGAATCCTGATTTGCATAATGATGGACCAATGACGGACCATGGCGAGGACTTCTATCTATATAAGTCAGTTCCTCGTTAGCTACGGGAGTGTACTTTCCCTTTCCATTGAAGACTGAATATTACATTTTCTGGCTGGAGCTGAAACACCCAAGACATCTCGCCAGAGCAGACCAGACTAGAGCAGAGTGGAGTTGCCTAGCTGAAAAGGGGCCTAGTCCTAAGGCTAACTCACAGCCATGCTGTTTTCACAGCTGTGCTCTATCACAATTAAGCTGTTTTGTACTGAATAAGTTTTCTTTCACACCACACCCCAAATTGGGGATTCTTGTTGGTGTTGAATTGGCGCCAACCACCATCAGTTGAGACCTTGTAGTGGCCAGAGTTCCAGACATAGTTCTATCACTTTTGAAAACTTTCTCCTTTCCACCTGTGCCTCCCCCAAACCTTTTTCTTGGGAATTTCAGGAAAGAAGAATACCAGGACTTGTGTTCATTAGCTCCAATTGGCCCAGCTTGGGTGTGGCAGAATCATTCAATACTATTTCCTTTTTCTCCTGGGCATACAGCTTAACTATATTTAACTTCTTTTACCTTCATGTGGAAAATTCCCACTCATTCTTAAAATTCAGTTCAGATATCCCTTCTTTCAGGAAGTTTCCTTACATCTATGGTAACTTCTATGTGGCACTGTGATTTTTCTGTTACTGCCTTTCCCTTATTAATTATACAACATTTAACAGTGAAATCCTCAAAACAGGGGTGGGCCTCATCATCATTTTATCCCCAGTGCCTAAAACTGTCTTTCCACCTGGTGGAAATATTCAGATGAATAAAGAAAAGAATATAGTTCAATTATCCAACTGGAGGTAAACCCACTTTTTCAGAGGATATTCACAGGGTATCTAGACTACTTTTTCACTCATTAACAAAATAAGAGATTTAGTAATAAAAAAATGATCACTAGGGTTATGTTTCTGAATCCATTTGTTTATTTTACAAATTATATTGTGTTAATGAATCAAGGACTAACTTTTGAATATAAGGTGCTTATAATTTATTTAATGAGTTATTGCAATAACTTCATTATCTCAAAAACTTACCTGTGTTATTTGTGTGCATGTAAAAGGAACATATTAAAGAAAATATTTTAAATTAAAAATTTACTTTGTGGAAGTAGGATTTATTTTCTGTTTTTATTTTTTCTTCTCTTCCTCATTGTTTGGGACCCTTAGAAGACTATTATCCAATATATGACTGATATGAGGATGAAACTCTCAGCAATGTCTCAGATTTTATCATGATCTGGTTCTCTCTCTTGTTAATAACAATAATGTCCTCATTGTCTAATTGAGACAGAAACTCCCCACCTCCCCATTAAGGGGGGAAAAAAAAAAACCTGATCAGGAGGTTTCTGAAGCCTCCATTGATAACACACAATGGCCTCTTCTTATAGGACATTTCATGGCCCTTAAGTCACTGCTGGCTGATACGATGAAAGAATGAAAGATGGGAAAAGACGACCTGCAGGTTCATCAGCCAATCCCAGGCTTGGCAGGGGACTCAGAGGACGCTGGGTGTAAGCCAGAATCCATACATAGCAGGCCAAATTTGTATCTTAATGCGGAAAGGACAAAGCTTTCAAGTAGATATTTTCCGGCATCTTTTAGCTTACAGAGTGGGGAGGAGAAGAAAAGGATAGAAAAAGGAAGGAGTGTGAATGGGCACTTGTGGGAGCCAGAGCCATTGCTCAAGGTGACTGTGTCCCCTCTCTTGTGTGATCTTTCTAAGCCAGTCTTGGGCCATAGCTGAGACCAGTTTCCCATTCAGAGGCGAAGTATCCGACGCAGATGTGTTATGCTGAGCTGTACTTCCTGACCTTCGTATCTGCAAAGATGCAACTTCCATTCTCTGCCAGCGGGGCCTGGTGCTCATCCACCTTGCGTGTCCTCACCTAATCCCCGGGGCCTGTTGTATCAGTCAGGGTTCTCCAGAGAAACAGAACCACTGGGTAGATAAATAGATGTATATGAGGTAATGTACTATAGGAACTTTTTAATGAAAGGTGAGAAGTCTCATGATCAGCCATCTGCACGCTGGAGAACCAGGAAAGCCGGGTTTATAATTCAGTCTGAGCCTGAATTACACCAGGAAGTCAATGATGTAATTCACAGGCCGAGACCAAAGAGCTTGAGAACCAGGAGCACCAATGTCTGAGGGCAGGAGAAGATGGATGTCCCAGCTCAAGGGGAGCAGGAGAGAATTTGCTCTTTCTCCACCTTTTGATTCTACATGAGCTGTCAACAGATTGGATGACGATTACCCACTTTGGTAACAGCAGATAGTCTTTATTCTGCCTACTGATTCAGATGTTAATCTCTTCCCCAAACATCCTCACAGACACACCCAGAAATAATGTTTTATTAGGTGTCTGGGCATCCAACAACCCAGTCAAGTTGACATATAAAATTAACCATAGTACTGGGTGCCAAATAAGTGCCCAACAAATATTTCCTGGTTTGTATCAGATAACAGGAAATAGTTCAGCCAATAAGGAACGCTTCATGAATGCAGAAAAATAGGACTGCTTAGATCGGGAGGTGTGATCCTGTGGGGACCAGCCACCCTTTCTCTTTGTAGCTACTGAATCCTCAGGAAAGACCTAAACCAGGCCCAATAACTTTAGGGTCATCTGTGATGCACAGTGAGCCCTTTGAACATGGTTTCCATCTAGTTCCTGCACAAGAGGAGTTTTTGGAGGTCCTAGAGTTGAATTGGAGGCCAAAGCCCAACTGGTCAGTTGAACCCACATAATGTGAAAGAATGGGGTGACATTTCCAAGGTGATAGGATCTGAAGTTACCTTGCCTCAGAAGGCTGCCTAAAGTCCCATTGGCCTCCACTCAAACCCGAGTCATACTGCAACTATGAATTTGAAAAGACTTGTGGCCCATGTGTTGCTGCCTGGTTTCGAGAAAACTTCTAGAAACCGTTATTTTATATGGAAGCATCCCAATGTCCTTTCCTGGCTAGCTCTGGCTCATGCCCTTTCCCCTGTCACAACAGCTCCCTTCCAGTCAGTATGACAACCATCTGGCCTTGAGGCTGAGAGGCCAAAACAAATATGATTATCGCACTATCTTCAGAGTGCTGACAGCGCCCTTGGTGTTGGAAAGCAGGAAGCCCAAGCCATTGTGCCAAGTTTGGTTCCCAAAGGGCTGTGCAGAAACTGCAAAAGGAGAGAGGAAATTATATACATTTGGATGAGAAATACCCTTCCATCAGCACCCATTTCTCCCAACTCAGTAATACAGGAAGCCATTAAGGAAAAATGCATTTTTTTATTATGACTTTGATAGTTGTTCATTTATCACCATGTAGTCTCATTCCACCTAAGTGTTCCCAGGAGTCAAACTTCCAAATTTCATCTCACTCATGAATGAAATTCATCAAATGAAATTTTCTATGCTTTGTGGCATGTCCACTGCTGTCCAAGACCCTAATCTCTCACTTATGAGGATGACTCTGTTGTTGCCCCTTCTTGGTTGGAGCCTAGAACAGCTACATTGCCTTTCCACAGTAGCAGCCTCTATATGCTCTGAATTTGTAAGTCAGGAAGTCTCATTGTTTCAATGACACCATTGCCTTTCTGGCTGCAGCTTGAATGCATCTACTCTGGTTGTGTTTTTAAAATTGCTATGACCAGTTCTTCCCATGGTAACTGAGTGATATTCCATTTTCTTTTAAATGTAGTTATTTTATATTTAATTGTGGAAGTAGCAATTCCTGCTGCCTCAAACCCAGGCACATTATAGAACAAATTTGATTTTCATGGATTCTATTTTTTTTTTTAGCTGGAGTTGAAAAGAATTTTAAAAATTATCTGGCTCAAACTCTCCATTTTTTTGAAGAGATCACACACTCTTCCAAAGTCAAAAGTACTCTTGTTTGCAAGATTGGAAATGAAGTCTCGAGCTCCTCATAAGAGCTCTTGCTGTTACCACAAGCCACCCCCAGGAAGTGGCTGCCTGAAGACACCTGGCCGGTCCTTATCTCCTTAACAGTACCTCTACCTCCATGCTCCTCCCTGTAAATGACTCTGACATCCATTTATTTAGAAAGAAGACTCCTTGACATCACCTAGCATGGACTGCAGGACAGTTCATTGCCCACCTGTGGAAGGGAAGGCGTATTGTTCCTCATCCTGATTGCTGCTTAGGAACCCCAACTCCAGATGTTAGAGAGTGAAGTGACTGCCGCCCAGCTGGTTGGCTCTTTTATTTTTTAAGACATTTTATATTATTTTCAAAAATTTAAGTATAGTTGCTATACAATCTTACATTGGTTATATTAGTTTCAAGTGTACAACATAATGACGTGACATTTTTATACCTTACATTGCGATCACCTTGCTAATTCTAGCAATCATCTGTCACCATTTAAACTTCTTACAGTGTTATTGAATATATCCCCCTTCCCTTTCCACCTATCTCCCACCCATCCCTTCTGGTAACCATCCATTTGGTCTCTGTTTCTAGATGGTTGGTTCTTGTTTGCCAATGTTGTTGAGTCTTACTGTTGAGACTCACACATGGTGGCACAGAGCCCCTGAATGGGGTAAGGTAGGTGTATGGTTGGCCCTAACCTGACACTTTTTCAGGTGATATCTGTGTATCCAGCCCACCAAGCTCAGCAGACCATGGAGGAAGATGAGCAGGCAAGGTGAGCTCTTCTCTAGGATAAAAGCACCATTCAAGCATCACTAAGCTATGAGCTCCTGGCAAGTTACATAATCCCATTTAACTTCTACACAAAACTGTGGCGAAGTTAAAATAATGAGATGACATGTAAAAGCCCATAGAAACCTATTCACCAGTAAGAGCCAGCGTGACCACTGTTATAAGTACTTATCTTTATTTTACTGGTCCATTTTAAAATTTTTCTTTAAAAATGTGAACCAATTGCCATTTAGAATATAATGTAACTAATCGGTGAAGCATTTATTATTCCTCCCATTTCAGCCAAATGTTTTCCCCAGATGGACATGGAACCAAGGGGCAGATCCAACATTAGCTGTGCCAAATGAAGAAATGGAAATAGATTTGAAAGGTGGGAACTTTGAATGGAAAACTTTTCCCTCTCCTTGCTTTCCAACCTGGGTTCTGCTCAAAATTATTAGACAGAATCAGATTCTACAGAGGGAGAGCAGGATTTCAGATGGAAAATTTTATTTTAGGTGCCAAAAGCCTCTCATCTCTAGGACAACATTTTGTTTTTTCTTCCTGAACTCTCTGACTTCTTCCTTTCCTGAACTATTTTTCAACCAGTTTACCAGTATTTATCTGTTTGTAATGAACACATTTTGGTTTGGGTTTTCCGCTGGTTTTGTGGGCAGGTGAAATAAGGTTAAATCTTGTATGTTGTAAAAGTTATCAATACATTCCACAGGAGGATCTGAAGAGTGGATCTAGAGAGAGGAAAGGCAGGCTACTTGGTTGGCCGTAACCATTCAATCCATTCTCCTCCTTGGGGGCTCTGGGCCGTAGGAAGGATCAAGTCATCCCAGGCACTTACTTTCAACTTTCCAACTTGGTTTGATTTTCAGATTGTTTTTGTTTCCTGAATTCAGCATTTATCTGTAAGTGTCAGTCTTGTCAAACACTGCACTTTAATTCCCACTGGTGTTGTGGAAGTTGTAACTACCTTGTTTGTGTGGATGGTTCACTGATGTGCTTTATGGGCTTATTACATGCAGCCGAATATTATATATGCATTTGGTTTCAGATTAGCTGGCCTCAAACAAAAGGACATTGCTGGGTAAATGTGAGGGAAATGGGAAATCTTTAATCCTAAAGTTGGCATTAGTGTCCAACTCATAAGATTGCTACACTGACAATAAAATCCATGCCATGCTAATAATCCCCATGTCTCTAGGAGAAGTTCTTTTCCTCTCCTGTTCTCTGATATATGACTTCAAAGAGAAATTATCTGGACACAATCTATCCAAATAAATCAGACAATTTATTTCAGTAATCACAGAACAGAAAGATTCACAGATCTAGTAAACATCTTTGAATCACACGATTTTCAGTTTACATGTTATTTCCTCTAAAACCACTTCCTAAACTATCCTAGCTGAGTTGGCCTCCCATTTATTTGGTCACATTGCCCTGTAATACTTGTTTCATTACACTTGTAACTATTTGGAACTTTCTATTTCATTTAGTTGTGGATTGTTTGTCTGCCCACATAGAGATAGAGAAATAGAGGTAGAGGAAGAGGTACATGTAGATGTAGATGTAGATGTAGATGTAGATGTAGATGTAGATGTAGATGTAGATGTAGATGTAGATATAGCTGTAGACGCAGAGAAGACATAGACATAGAGATATATCCCTCTCTAGTAGGCACTCAATATGTTTTTGGAATTGGTGAGGAAACCCAGTGAACCCAGGTGTCCTGGACACACACTCTACACTCACTATGCCTGTGCCTAGTTTCCAAGCCCTGTGTGTCTTAACAACAGATTGTGTTGGAAATTGTGCCACCAAAATTAGCCACATTTCCTGGTACCACAAATGACCATTCTAATGGTCACAAGTTAGGATGGCAGAGGGAGATAGACAAAGTGAATAAGGAAACAATTTTTCTTCTTCACCAGACTAAACGTTCCTCAAGAATGGCCCCAGTGCCTACTACAAATGAGAGGCCCAAGGTAGGTTTGCTAAGCTCTTAAACAAAATGCTTAGGAAATAAAAAACAATTCATTCTAGCTTTGTAAGAAACCAGACCTCCAAAAGATGCCCTCCCCTGGCTCCTCCATCCCCTTGCATTCACCAAGGCACCCTATTCCCTGTCCCCCTCCTGTTCCTTTCTGTTAAATGAGATATTGGTGTTTTATATAAAAACCGTAGTTGACCCATCACTAGTGAAAAAGAATCAATGCGCATGCATTCCTCATGTAATAAGAAAGAAACCCCTTAAGCCTATAATTTGCTTCTACTGGTGTCGAATTTTGAAGTCCTAGGATGTGTCTGCCATCAAGAAAGTTAATTCTGGGCTGCTGGCCCTACGGCTCTGTATGTGGCCATTGTTCGTGAACGAGGAACGGTGAGGAGAGCAGTGCTCTGTTCTCATAATGAACCTTATGTTTCTAAACACAGGTGCGTTGGGATTGTAGACATCTGTGTCATTAAGGGGGAGGGGGCAGAAAGAGCACAAAAGCAGCTCAGAGATGGGCCCCTTGGAAACGCAAGATGGTCTTAATGCAGCAGCTCTTATCAACACCATCGTTATGTCTTTGATGAGGTATCAGGGTACAGAGCCGGTGGTAACGAATCCAGTCTCACCACCACGTTTGCAACATGCCGCCTTTCTCTGTGGGGGGAGGGGGAATCTTGTCAGAATTCACCTCATTGTCATCCTGTTGAAAAGAGTTGTCAGAGGGCCCCTATCCCATCCTACAATCATTTCAATCTGCTCTTTACTCCACGTCTGTATTTCATCTCTATTTGATGCGTAAGAATGAAAGAGCTCCCAGGAGATGCTTGTTCCAATGGCTCTGATGAGACAGATGTCCTGGGAAACTGTCAAAAATGTGCAGGGCAAAGAAAGGATGGCTGTCCGATGGCGCATGGCCGGTCTCCTGCCACCCCCACTGAATAGGTCTACGTGTTCCGCATCTCAGTCCCGGGATTGCTGTAAGTCAGACATTTACAGGCATCAGGAGTGCCACCTCTGACAACGATAGCCGTTCTTGGCCGTTCCATTGGCAGCGCGCACTGGCAACTTTTGCAGATCGTCATATGACACACTGTGATTTGCACTTGTCCCATATAAATAAATATTTTAAAACATTATAATAGAAGTATATCCCAATATCAGTAAAGAAAGTTAATTTTAAAAAATCTTAGGTGCATAGACTCATTTGACTAAAACAATCTCCTGTGTTCTTTTAATAAACTCTGAGTGAATACGGCTTTTTATAAACACTGTGGTAAAGTTTTACTCACTACCTTGATTTCCAGTTGGAGCTGCCACTAACATTCATCCATCTAATCTAATAAAACAGAGATATGGGAAGTTGAGTCATGTGCCAAGGACACAAAGCTAGGCAGTGGTAAAGCCAGGATTAGAATCCAATCTCCAAACCTGAAGTTCACTCTTGCCATGAAACCACGTGCATCAGTCAGATGCAGCTGGGATGGCAGAACCGCTGTGAGCGATGTTTATTACAGGAGCCGGGCCCTCCACAGTGGCAAAAGCTAGTGGAGTCTTTAAGAGGGTATTGCTCTGTGTCCAGGGTGGGCCAAAATGGGCGGCATGTCAGCAGGACTTGAAGTTGGGAGGAAAAGCTGGATGTCGAGTGGCAAGGAACAAGGGCAAATTGGAATCCATGAGGACAAACTCCAACCTGCCTGCCGATCCCCTCCTCCACCCTCAACCATGTGGGTGACTTGCAGGAAGAAGCTGGCAGCCGTTGCCACCAAGCCACACACACAGCTGGCCCAGGCCACACAAAGTGGAAGGAGATCAGCAGGTGGTGAGGCAACGGAGGCCCAGCTGCTGCCCCTGGCCACCGAGGGAGCTGGCAGATCAGCAGGCACATGGGGAGCTGCACTTGGCGGCCTACATTGACCTTGTGGGAGTAATGGCTATTGCTTCGCTGCCATCTTCAAAATCACACACAAATTTTTCCTGTGGCCAACCCTAGCCCAGACCCACATGGTGAAGGGAATTCTGGGAAACCAGCTCTGGCTTTGGTCAATAAAAAGTCACCACACCATGTTACATGCTGCCAGTGTATTCACATATGCCTTTCATTTTTCCGTATGATAACCCCAATACAGAATAATTTATATGTAAAAGTACAAATATAGAGAAGCTTTCCATGGTTTCTGTAATTGAATCATTGCTTTTCTGTCACCTTAAATACTCAGTCATCTTGGATTATTTTCTTGCCATGTGCTTATTGGGATAAATTAAAACTACTGGACTATTTGTAGATGACCTGTATAAAACGCTGAATCTGTTGATCATATTTGCTGCAAAAACAGATCCTCCAGTATTCCATCTGTCATGTAAATGAGGATTAGACAAACTTCAGGATCATTTGGCATTGCTATGTGCTTATGTATTTATGTTTCTAGATAGTTATGTTTATATGCTTGTTCTATCTCTCTTACAAAATAGTGCTATAAAGACCTAAGAAGAACAGTTTTGATGAGTACACAGGCAAATATCTAAATACGAGAGCTGAGAGGCTGAGGAATTGGTGGTGTAACTTCTGAGTAATTATTTCAACTAGTGAATACCTGTCACTAATCCAAAAGCTAAAAGAACTGACAGTTATGTAAACTGTTTCTTCACTTCGGCTTCTTGGGATTACTGAGATAGAGATAGGAAATTCAAAAACATTAAAAAAAGTAAAGAACAAAAACATCTAACCACACGAGTATTAGACATTTGTTCAACTTCTGCCTCTCTAAGCACGTCTTAGATTCTTTAGCTCTGTAGATTGTTTTCCTTGTGAGTCAACCCCAAACATGCGCTTTTCCTTTGCTCTTTCTCAGGGAAAGAGCAAATAAATCAACAAATCAATACAGTTTTGAGATTATAATGTCTTCAGCCCTCCAGTCTTCACCACAAACCCAAAGGGAGAAGGGAAAATAAGTGGTTTCCACACTCTTGAGAAAACATAGAGGTATTATTTGGGGGTGAAACGAGCTCTGATTTTGGATCTAGAAGAATGAGATTCAGTCCATCTATTAGCATCCTCTTTAGCATTATTGAACTTAATAGAGTTTACTGTTCCTGTTCTGCAAAATGGCTCTGATCTTATCTGCTTCCTGAGAAGTTCCAGGGTTGAGTGAGATAATTAGTCTGTCCACCTCCTTCTCTTCCTCCCCTAATACCTCTTTACCTACATTGACACCATTCGTCTCATAATATGACTGATTATATACAAATGGAACTACAGTGGGTGGAGTCACATTATTTCTAAATACTAGAGGATTAGGTTTTGGTAGGCAAGTGAAAATTTCAAAAGAACTCATTTCTTCATCTGGCAGCCACTGCTTATTTTGCTTGATTGAAACAACTGAAGCAGCTGATTTTTCTCCTATCAGGAAAAAATCATGAAAGATTTTGAAATTGGCAAAAAAGATGACTGGGTGTCCTGTCTAAAGTACTGTACTGTTTTACCTATGACTTTTATTGTCTTTGTGCTGTTTTACAATTTTGTATGTTGTAGATCATTGATGCTAATGCAAATGCAAAGATTCTTCTCCAAAGACAAATACAGTCAAGGCTCCTTATTCATGGTAGTTTTGTCCTATAAAAGTTGCTGTGAGCACTGCATTAATGAATCCTGAACCACTGCATTTAGGGAAAATATAGGGTTAGACTCCTGCAAGCCTCTGGTCACATTTTCATCAACCAATCAACACATAACCTTGTTTTATGTGTGTTTCTCTTTTAAAAAGCCATTGTCTCTTATTTACTCTGTTGTCTCATTAACGTTTAATTCACGGCCAACAGCATTATAACTTGCGTCTGAATGAAGCCTTTCTAACCCATGTATTTTTAGAATGTATGTGAGTGAATTTGCAAATACTGAACAGCAAATAATGAGAACTGGCCATATTGTGTTTACTGGATGTGCTTTGACTTATCTCCCCCCTTCCCTACCAAGGAAGAAGCCAGTTTTACAACTATTAAGCAGATTTATTTTGGCCATTCCTGGCCACCTAGGAACTGTTAAAAGATAAACTGAGGCACATTAAAATTCATAAGCATTTCTTTGAGCAAACATTGATTCCAACTGAAAGTGGTTCAAGGTGCACCACTGGCAGGAGCTAAGGGGCATACTTTTATAGAAAAGACTCAAAGCAAGGAGAATTATTTGATTGGCGATAGCTTAAGTGGTTGCCTTATTTGGGAAAGCCTAGCGGGCTATCTGTGAATAATAAGCTTTGACTGTATTTGTCTTGGGAGAAGAATCTGTGATAGCCAACTAGGTTGTTTTTCAGTTTGGATTTCTTAAGTTTGAAGTAGTTACAGGAATTGACTCTGGCTTAGGTTCTGGTTTGCTTACACAGGCTGCCAAGGTATTAGAGCCACCTCGGTCTAATGGCCTCCTGTGTAATTACTTAGCAGTGCCGCATGCGTCCGCACTTCAGATTCTTCTTTAAACTGGCTGTAATGTCTTACTGGCTCCCTCATTAATTGTTACATAAAAATTTTAGCCATGTGTTCATTTTAATTTTATATAGAGTCATGATTTTCACGTGAAAAGTTATTCTTTAATATTTGATTTCTTTGTTTTTTGTGGTTGTCTGTTTGCCTTGTGGAATACCTAAATTGAAAGTATTGTTTATATATAGTAGCCATAAGAGTGTTGAAAGTAAGCCCATGCTTTACAACTCATATCCTGGCCTCAGGGTTGGGCCGGAGTGGCAACCATTGCCCCAGGCCTCCGACAGGCACTTCCATCAATTGGTTTTTGGACACCGAGGCAATGGGCTGGCAATGGGGCCAGTGGGGACACGAAGGGAGAGACAGCAGTGACTGCCTGCCTCTCAGCATCGCCCTGACCCCGCTGCGCTGCGGAGCCTGCAGACCAGGAGAGAAATCCTGGACGAGGGAGCCTGGGACAACTGCCTTGTGTCGCGCTCTGAGCTGGAGCGTGTGAGTGCTGGATGGAGGGAGGCCTCTTCCCAGCCTGCGGGGCCAGGAGCTTCCACGCAGAGAGGACTGAATCCTAGCAAGTGCTCCTGCCTTTTCCCTGGGCAGGTGCAGTAAGGAGGGAGGGTTGGAATTCCATCTCTATCGTTACTGCTCTCTGTGGAAGTCCCTGCAGCCAGAAGGCTATCAAAGCAAACCTCCTGTGCGGAGGTAACGCCAAACTGGCTGCAACTGTTCCTCTTCCTTTCCCAACAACACCACCGTTCCTTTCTAGAAGATCCAGTCAGTGTGCAAATGAGGGAGTCTGTTGTTATTCCCAGAAGAGCAGGTGTACAACAGGGGAAACCTACAGTAGCTTTTAACTACTGCGGTCCTTGTCTATAATTTGGGGTAATCCATCTGAATAACCATAATTAACATAGGTAATTGGCATAGGGTACAAAAAGATATTTGTTTGCCTCAAATTCATACCATTTCTCCTTTGGTATTTTTTGAAATAAGAGTATGAAAGTTAATACTCTGGGGAGACAAGCCTCTTTCCCCCCCTCAGCACGCTGCCACTTGTATTTCCGTTTCTCTCCTCCTCTGCCTTCCCTTCATCAGCCATTATAAGAATTGAAGTGGATTTTGAGTCTTTAGCCCATTTTTTAAGAAAAAGGTATTTGTGTTCCCTGTTCTTAATTTTAAAATCACTTGAGCGTGACATTTCAGATCTCTTTCTCTTATAAAAACAAAACATAAAAAGACTTTTAATTAAGTCTTTTTATATTCCCACATGGTTGTGGTTTCCTTTCAAAGCAGGTCAGTTGCTCATAATAGAAAACTTTCCCAATTCTTGTTAAAAAGAAGAAGGAGAAGAAGGAGAAAGAGAAGAAGAAGGAGGAGGAGGAGGAGGAGGAGGAGGAGGAGGAGGAGGAGGAGGAAGGAGGAGGAGGAGGAGGGGGAGGTTCCAAACGTCACAGTCTAAAGTAGCACTGGAAAATAGAAAATCATGCAAACAACATGCATAACTCTAAATTTCTTAGTAGCCACATTTAAAAAAGAAAGAAGAAACAGGTGACATTAATTTAGTACGATATTTATTTAACCCAATGTATCCAAAATCTCATTACTTCAATATGCAATCAATATTCAGCATTATTAATGAGATATTTGATCTTCTTTGTGGACTTACTTCTTTGCAATCCAGTGGGTGTTTACACGCACCCCTCAGTTTGGGCCTGCACATTTTAAGTGCCCCATAGCCACATGTGGCTACTTTATGGAGCAGCACTAGTCTAAAGATACTTTTGTGTGTGTGCTGATACCTAACTTTTCTTTTATTTCTCTTTGCTGCTATGTCTTAAAAGAGAGAAACCATTTAGAGTCCAAGTCTGATGTCAGAGGGGAAACCTTCATAACAGTTCCCATGAGGTACAGAATTTTGTCAAGAAATAGCTATTTCTCATTAACGCCACTATTCCTTGCCCAGAAGAACATCAGCTGGTATAGAGGGTGAGCAGTGAGTCGAAGCAAAACTACTTGATTTCATTAATTCTGACATTAACTCCCTGAAAAATCAAATTATTCCAATGAGAATTATCACCAGACATTACACAATAGTAAAGAAATTTTTATACTGTCTTTTTCAATGTGCACAGGGCATCCCATTATTTTATAGCAACCTTGCAGATTGACACAAGCCCAGCTATTAGGTAGGACTTTCCAGGTGAAGAAACTGCATGTCACATTGCTTCCTAAAGACAACACCATCAGTGCTTCCTTTGTCTTCATTGCGACAGGGGAGAGGGCCTCCTCCTGCATTTCCCATATTCCGGATGGAATTCCTACTTTTGATTACAAATTCTGATACTGCATGTCTCCATCTCATTATCTTTTTTAAATTTTGTCTTTATTGATTTTATAAAGAGAGGAAGGGACATGGGGAGAGGGATAGAAACGTCGATGAGAGAGAATCATCAGTTGATTGCCTCCTGCATGCCCCCTACTGGGGATCAAGCCTACATGTGCCCTGGCTGGAAATCAAACCAGCGACCTCTTGGTGCATGGGCCGACACTCAAACAACTGAGCCACACCGGTAGGACTCTATCTCATTATCTTTATATAACATTAATATCCTATCTCTATTATTCTTCACGGTGTCTACCTGAACACAAGCAGTAATGTCTGATACATCATGGGCACTCAGTAGTTTTTAATTGAAGGCAGGAATTTCTGCCCTGTTCACTTACGTTACCTTTTACTTATCATACACTTTCCTTAGGACGCAGGCCAGGACTCACTTTCTTAATGAAACCTGTGCTGGTTTATTTCATACTACACTGACATTTCATACTGAATTTCATTCATTCAACAAACATTCATTGAAGGCCTGCTTTAAGCAAGGCACTATGCTAGGGAAGGTGGTGAAAAACACAGATCTGATCTTTAAAGTCAAGAGTAAGAGGGGAAATCATGGGAAAAATAAGTGTAATGGGTATTGTGGTTTTGAAATACCTTCCAGCAAATTTTTCTTCTGGGTAGTCTTCTTTGTTTTGTTTATTTGTTTTCTTCCCCTGGAACCCTTTCCACCATTCAGCCTTGAGGTTCAGAGTCTCAGAAAGGAGATCCAGATACTGCTTGAAGCAAACAAATAAAAGGGTAGGGAGGAAGGAGAGATCCCCAAAAGGCAAAGATATAAACAAAAGCTGTCTGGGGTCATTGCTGAGGGAGTACAGAGTTGAGAGAGGAGGGGATGAAGGAAAAGAGAAAGGGAGGGAACACCAAGAACGGCCACAGGAGTGAGGAAGATTGTTGTGGACCCTGAAACAAGGAGGTGAAGACCCCAGAACAGGGCACTCTGAAGAGGAAGGACACTCTGAAGAGGAAGGCTGACCAGGCCAGGAGAGAGGACGAAGAACCCACACATGCCAGGTGCAAAGATTGTTGTCTTAGCTCCCGCCAGTTCACCCAATCCCTTCATAAAAAGAAACTCGTGTTGATTTCCCTGTTCCACAGAATTACTTTCTTCTCTATATATTTATAGACAAGTTAAACTCTAGTCAAATGGTTACATTGCAAAATCTAGGTCATCTACTATTTTGCAAAGCCATGTAACCCAGGTCTTTGTGGCAACAATGGAAAAGTATGTCAGGTATCGGGGTAGCGTGGCAGTTACCTGATGGTTCATGCCAACATTTCAGTGCCCAGAATACATATGTTTTACTCTGGGTCCCTCCAGAAGCTGACACTGAGGTAAAGATTCAAGTTCTAGCAGCAAGAGCAGGATACACTGGTAGGAAATGATGCAGGGAGGGGAAGCACAGGGAATGTTATTATACCACCTTCCACTGGGGGGCCCTGGAGCTTAATCCCACTGGGGAAACTGAAAGCCAGTGTAGGACCCTGCCTGAGGGACAGGGGAGCAGGGCATCGGTACACCAGCTCCAGTATCATCAGCTGATGGCGGTTCCCGGGGGACTTTAATTCCTTACCACAATTAACGTTACGTGGCCATATCTCCTATTTTTATTTTAAATAAAATGAATATTGGGTATAAGTACAGTGAAAGAAAGGAGAAGGAGGGTGAAATGTAGGTAGGGAGTGATTGAAACAACTGAGCTAGATTCCCCAAAGCCACCCCTTGCTCCTGCTCAAGCAGGGGCACAGGTCTGTCTTTCTGTGTCATTCCCCACTCCGCATTTTCACACACTGCAGAGTTCCCAAAGATGCTTAGAAATGGCATTTTTCATCATGGGAAATCTACTTTCATAATGAAAAAAAATTTCTGAAAGATTATGGCAGGGAACTCTTAAACATTTACTTTTAATTTTCTAAATTGAAACCTAAATTGCAGTGCAAGGGCAAGTAAAGAATATATACCAACAAAGCATGTAAGTATGTGTGTGCTTATAAACACACAAGTCTTTTCTTAGTACATGAGCTGAAGCAGAGATCTTGCTTGTAGTAATTAAACTTCTAAGGTTCAGTTTCTGTCCCAGTCCCAGAAAAGCGTTCTACTTCCCTTGCTATCACGTCACATGCTCTGACCCCTGTGTGACTCAGTCTCCCCAGATGCACAGTAATCCAGTTCTCTCAGATCATCCCTCCCTCAACTCCCACCCATGGGAGCCATTGGACACTCCGAGAGCTGTGCCTTTGGCTACTATCTAGGGAACAATTAATTCCTAACAAGTGCTGTGGCCCCCAACTCCAAAGAGTTCATGAGAGCCTCCCAAAATATGTTCCTTTCTTCACAGGTCTAACTTTTGTCTGAAATCTACTAGTATAAAAATTCAAAATCAATTTCCTCTTTGAGAAGTGAAAGAAGTGATTTATTTAAATTAGAGGCACTGTCTTGCTGCTTGCCAGAACAAGAAAAAAACCTCTCTCTAGCTAAACTGAACTATGTCCTAGGGCTTCAGCTTCCCATTAAGTTTAAAATAAGGAAAATTCCCAGCTCGAATAAGGGACCCTTTCTTCTCTGATTTGCATTACCTGTCTCTTTTGTGGAGAAATTCAATATGACCACGAAGAAGCAAGGACTCAAGTGGGCCATTGTAACTGATGGAGAGTTTGGATGGAGCCCAAGGCAGATGGATCATCTTTGTTCAGGTGAGGCACTCCGCCTGGGTACAGGTCTTACTAGAATAGCACGATTGCTCCCCAAAATAATGTCTCTTAGACTTAAGGGAAGTGCCGTTGATCTGTCTTTGATGGCAGAATTCTTGAACCCTATCAAGTACACACACACACACCCACACACACACACCTATAAAAAGACAAAGAGCCAGAGCTTTCCTTTAAGCCTGAAATTCCAGGTTTGGTTTCAAGCTAGAAGAGAAGTTTTTTGTTGGGGAGAAAGCTTGTAGATAAATCATCAAACTGTTTGGGAATTTCAGCAGTTTGAAAAATGAGACTGTACAGAGGAATTTGTTTTTTTGCTGTGTTTCCATCTTTTTTTCTTTCCTCACCCATAACTCAAAAGAGATTGCCCTTTTACAAGGTCAGACTTTTTATTAATTTTGTTCTCATGTCAGATTGTTAAGAAGTATAGAATTCTGGATTTTGTGTGTGTCCCATATTTTAAAGAAACACAGATAGAATATCATACACTTGAAACTGACATTGCTGAAAAAAATGAGTTATCATGACTTAGGCCATAAAACATCAGGTTGGGAAAAAGATTTCCCTTGTGAACATGAAGTTCATTACTGACCGAAGATCCCCACATAAGTGCTTTAAAAGTTTCCCACTGTTGCTGAAATAGTAACTTGCACAAAGATGCACAGAAGACTGGATATTTGTTTTTCATCCTAAAATATGTTCTCTTTGACATGTTTGACCTTAAATGGAGTTTCTACCCTCTCTGATTTTCTGTTTCTCTCATGTTCATTACAGCAATGTGCTGGATGGCTCAGATGTGACTGTCATACTGTTTTAAATTCTGTGCATTTAAATAGGTATTGTATTTAATATTCACAGACTCCATACCCTTTCTTCACATACCTCTCTGTCTTAAAAACACATTTCTTAAAATAGAACCTTTATCCAAAGACCTGGAACATTTTGAGGAGTGCAGGGATAGAGTTAATCGCTTACCTGCGTTTATTTTGGTTATTCCATTGCAAGACTATATGGAAAATCTTTTACTTACCACTCAGTCTCTTACACCATGGGGTCAACTCTTGTTGATTCTAGAGAGTTCTGTGAAGGAAAGGGATGTTACGGATAGGAAGGCAGAAAATACAAGGTGATCGAGTTTCCAGGTTGGCGGTCTTGACAACATCATCTAACCCAAGGCCTGCATCTCAAACTGGCATCTAGTCTATAACGTGCCTGGTTTTGCCTCAATACTGACGTTGAAGCACAAAGGACCCTCCACCCTTACACTACATTGTCAGAAAGTTCAGGTGGGAATCTTTTTCTCAGATTCTGGCTAGTTAACATTGATGTGACCTCAGATTCTTAGAGAATAAGTTTAACCCCAATGACATCACAAGGTTACCTGTTGGTAAAATTATTGCCAGTCTGTCCCTAGGCCCTACAGGCAGAGCATATCTGTTCACCAGTCTATCCCAGCACCTCTGGACGCTCATTAGCCATTCACTGAGCCCTGTGAGCAGGATCCCTGAGGCGCCGCTGCTCCTGCCTGAGCTTCAGAGGCTTGGGTGTGGCTGCTTGTGTTCCCTGGGCTTTTCCTCCTTCTGGCCTAACCTTCCAAGGGGCCTCTGACAGCTCCTCTGGTACCTGGTCCAGTGTCTCCTTGCCACCTTGATTACCTTCTGGTAACTACTTCTTTTCTTCTTTCTTTCTCCTTCTATTTTCACCTCCCCTTCTTTACCCCCTCCCTGTCCACTTCTCTTTGGCCTCTTTGTTATTCTTCTATAAAAAAGAACTTGATAGATGGATGTATAGATTAGATAGATAGATAGATAGATAGATGATTAAAAATTGGTCCTTGATGGCATGTCTCTCAGTTATGAGATGATGGTACCAGTGGCTGTGATATACTGAGGTCAGCTGGGCACCACATGGCCTCATTGTGGTCACAGCCTGGTCCACAGGTCAGTTGACCTCTTAGATTCCTAGGCCTACCCCAGGGAATTTTGGTTCAGATACTCTCTGGTGGAGCTTAGGAGTTGTATTTCTTTAAAAAAAAAAAAATTCCTGGGAGAGTCTGATTTATAACCAATGTGAGCACTAAAAGAATTTATCAAATATAACCCTGGCCCTTTCCCTGCATAACAGGAGTGCTTGCCCACTGCCAGGACTCATTCGGCTATGTTATGGAAAGTAAAGTAGACACCTAAAGAGACAGGATGCCTTTGACTGGAGTAGCTTAAACAACCTGGAAAACAAAGCCTGAAAACCTAGCTGGAGGCTTGGCGTTAGCTCCGGTCTGGGCCACACGCTCAGTTGCGCAGCTCCAGCAGACAAGAGGGGCGGGCGGGGGGAGATGTCGCTGAAATGAAGACGCTCGGCTTCAGACTGAGGAAGCAGCCATTCCTCAACATCTGATGCCAGGA
Source organism: Myotis nattereri (assembly GCF_964212035.1). Taxonomy (NCBI): domain Eukaryota; kingdom Metazoa; phylum Chordata; class Mammalia; order Chiroptera; family Vespertilionidae; genus Myotis; species Myotis nattereri. The sequence continues at coordinate 51,719,857 of NC_138087.1, forward strand.
AGTAGTGGGCCCAATGTTGCTAAACCTTCCTGATTTTAAAAAAGAAACCCATACTTATATGAAATTACCTAGCTTTCCGATCTTGGCAATTAATACATTTAAAAAAGTAAACCTGACTTGTTTTTGGCTAATGATTTGCTACCTTTGGTTTAGGCTGTCTGTGCTGAATACATTATTCTGAAAATTATACTCCTTTCATTGTAAACAAGTATGAAGCATTACATCAGTTAAGGGGAAGGTCAGCTACCAGTAATATAAACCTAAAATGACAGTGGCTTAAATATGATAGAGGTGTGTTTTCCCCTCACATTCAAAAAGTCCAGGGCTAGACAGCCCAGCAATACAATGGTGCCTACAGGATTGTCCTGTCTTTCTGCATTCTCTATGTTTCTGCTTGCTATCCTTACTACAGAGCTTATATTGTCAAGGTTGACTCATGTTCACCAGATGGCTGCTGGAGCATCACCCATCACATTCAAATTCTGAGCAGAAAGACAAAAAGGGGAAGAAGAACACTTATCTCCCAGTTGAGTGGGCCCCTTTAAATTTTTTCCTTGGAAATCCTATCCAAAAGCATACACTTGCACACTGACCACTTTTATATGAAAGGGAGGATAAGGCACATAGTTTTTAAACTAAGAATAATGACACCCAACATGAGTGTGTTATTGAGGAAGAAGGAGATAATTGATCTTCGAAAGGCAATCAGCATGCATTCTCTCCCACATAATCCTCTATTATGATCCAGAACACTGAAACTCAAGGGTGAATAATTGAGAGTCCTTAACCTCAGGAAACAAGTCCAGTGTAAGAGAAACCATGCTGTTTTATAGTTAGTTGTGTATATGTCAAAGTATTCTATTGATGATATAAACAGAATGCGATAGTACACAAAGGGGGAGCAATGAATTCACTTGACATCCAGCAAATTTAACTCTTTTTTTTAAAGAGCTTTTATTGTTTTTTATCTTAAGTTTTACATATGTCTCCTTTTTCCCCAATTGCCAAACCCCCCCAACCATTCCCACCCCGGATAAGCCCCCACTGCCCTAATGTCTGTGTCCATTGGTTACAGCAAGTTTAACTCTTAAGCAATGGCATTGTAAATGGAGAGAAGTCATTCCATTCAGTCACTTGCCTATGGGGCTTCTTTCTTAAGACTCCCTAAAAAGATGCCTGGAGGGCTTTGAAGAAACATTAAAACTTGGCCCAGTAAAGAAGGAACAAAACGGTTTTAAAAGCAGAGAGAAGGACTAAAGAAAGGTGTTAACCTCACCCGTTCATGGACATAGGCCTCTCAGTGGGGAAGAAGAATGGGTTCCAGTTCTATATCAGTTGCCCAACATGCATCATAAATGGCAGTGTGAGCATTTGAAAGAACAATCTTTATACAGAAAGATGATGACTTTCAGATTTTCCATGTGAAGAATCATGTCTGAGTTATTTCCGTGTTACTAATACTTGGCAAAGAATAAAATTTTAATAAGTGTTTAATGAAGCAATGGTTTACCTACTTGGGGTCAAATATGGTGTTTTCCATTTGTAATGAATGAGGCTGCATGATCTCTGGAAGATTCTAGTAGTTATCTTGGGACCAAGAGGGACATTTTAAGGAGAAGCCAAAATCGAATAAGGTGGAACAAAGTCAAAGATAAAACAATTACTGGGGGATATTACTGAGTGGCAGAGTTGAGATTGCTCTAAAGTCAGAATATACCTATATACAAGGTGTCCCCAAAAATGTATATTCACTTTGAATATAAGTATTAATTCCAATGGGTTAAATCTGAAAAGAGAGAAACATCAATTGAGCTATCAGCTGTTAAATGTATATACATTTTGGGGGGGCAACCTATATTTATAGCAAATATATTTCCTTTACTACTTTTTTTTTCTTTGGGTCTTTTTATTGCGTATTTCAAACCTGCAGAAAAGAATAGAAAATTATACAAACCGGTGTATCTGCAATCCAGCATCCTAAAACTGACATATTCCCTTCTGTGTTTTTTTAAGAAACCAAATGTTAAATATGCTATTGAAGCTCTTTTGCAGCACCATGTGATCCAACGTTTTCAACTGCCATCCAAGTGTGGCATTTTGTAATGCCCATATTGTTGGTTATGTTGAGGCTGAGCTTCTGTAACAAAGAGACACAAAGCTTTAGTGGTTTCAAAACTGTGCAGCTTTATTTCTTTGTTTCTTAGCCCCAGCGTGAGCAACCCAGGCAGGAGGGCTAGTGGTACTCCACTCGGTCCCTCAGGGAACTCAGTGAGCAGGTCTCTTGAAATGTCTGAAGCTCCTTATGAACGCACTTCGTCATCAGAGAAAATTAATACGTTCACCTGCCTTGTTCTCCACCATTTCTTCTCAACCTCCATTCAGCCAATGATAGCCATTCCAAAGGAATACATTTCCAGTTTCTGATCCTTTTGTTGAATGTAACTGTCCCAAAATTTGGGCCAGGTAATGCTTTTTCTTTTTCTCTCTCTTTTATTTTATTTTCCTCCCATGAAGCTAGTTAAGAAACTTCTGTGTATTCTTTCTCCTTCTCCTATTGGTAAGAAGTTATTTACCATATCAGCTGAATGAGCAGGACTGGAAGTACTCCGTACCCTAAGAAATCTTCCAGTTTTCCTAGCATGCAATCAGCAGATATGAATACAAATAAAGTTAAAATTAAATCAGCGCCGGGGATGTGCTTTCCCACGTATATAAATAGTTCTTTCAAGAATGAACTCTGTCTTGACCTAAAATATAAAAGGTACAGTAATGTATTTCATCAAATAACACTATGGACAGTGACTCTTAACTACAGAATTGAGGGAGTATATGGTGATACCAGAATGCATATAGGATTAAAGCAAAGTTTATTCATGAAATGACATATTATGACAATTTAATTTTTTAAAAGGTGGTTTCTCAAAGAGCCTTCCATGGAATATTTGTTTCACGGGAATATCTCTGGGCGTATCAGGCACCTCTTGAGCACAGCTTCAAATACCCACCTGGGACATGCTATGCACTTTATGCCATTTCTGAAAAGCCATGATGCCCATCAGCTTCTTTTAAGATCCTGAGGAATTTCACACCTAAAGAAACAAAGAAAAAAAGAAATCTGCTTACTGCTTAACTTTGTTACAAATTACCAAAACCGTTCCACCATGAAATTCATTTGGAAAATAACCCTTCAAAACTGGGTGCAAGAAACACACTCTGGTAAATGTAAATACAGAATTTACTATGCCTACCCTGAGGATTTAGAGCTATTTTTGATAGTTTATTTACTTGAGTGCTGTAGCGGGTTGAATGGTGACAACCAAAAAGGCCTTTCCCCCTCTTAACCTCTGGAATCTGTGAGTGTGACCTTATTGGAAAAAGGGTCTTCACTGATGTCATTAAGTTAAAGCTCTTGAGATGATAAAATAATCTTAGAGTAGCTGGGTGAGCCCTAAATGCAGTGACAAGTGTTCTCATCAGAGAAAGAGGAGACACAGCACAGAGAAGGCCATGCGGCCATGGAGATACAGGCTGGATTTACGCAACCATGAGCCAAAGAACACCTAGAACCACCGGAAGTTGGAAAAGGAAGAAAGATTTTCCTCCAGAGGTTTCAGAGAGAGCATCACCACCTCGATTTTGTACTTCGGGCTCTTCCAATGTGAAAGAATGAACTTCTGTTGTTTTAAGCCTCACGGTTGGAGGTAACTACGACAGCCATTGTACCTAATGGAAAAGACACATGGAAGCGAATGTCTTTGGCACCTGGACACCCGAATCTGGAGTTGGCTGAGTGCCAGGGTGCCCTCCTTGTAGCCCACTCTTCTAGAGAGAGATCCTAAAGACCCTGTTCTGCGTGAGGGCAGAGCAGAAAAGAGGAGAGGGGTCAGCTAAGGGGACCCAGCAACCTGGGAGACTCAGCTCTGTCTGACCAGCACTCAAGCCCTGCAGACATCGGTTCCAAGTCCTGGCTCTTGGTTTTCCTCATTTGTAAAAGGTATGGCATGGTTGCTAGGTCCCCTTTCAGCTCCGAAGTTCTGGGATCGCCCACAGGAGTCCTTAAGCAAGATTTCCCAATGCCTTTCAAAGCAAAGCGAAGAGAGAAGAGGAAAGGGAAGAAAGGGAACAAGTGTCTGCTCAGATGATCAGGAACACACTTCATATATAAAAATTGACTCGACCTTAGGCTCATCCAAGTAAGGTTGGGGCCTTTTCTTTTCCACTTTGATTGACAAGCTTGGGAGGACTGTGAGGATTAATTGGGATAACCGTGATTGCGTCATCCTCGGTATATGTAGACCTCACCCATTAATTACCTTCTAAAGTTTCACTTCCTTGACTTATTTCAGAGGGAAAACATGGGCAGCAGCCTCTACTGCAAACCCTCTTATAAATACAGATTTTTCTGAAATCTCTGCGAAGCTGGGACTCCTTTCACCTCCCTGGTCTTTCCTGGCTGGGTCTGTGAGGTCCTGAGAGGTCTTGGGCAGGTGGAACGGCTCAACCTCTGTAGTGCAGAGGCTCACGCACCATCAGCCTCCTTTGCAAATCCCAATGTTTCTTTTCAGTGTCTTTTCGTGTGACCTATGACTTTTTCAAGAAAGTCAAGTTGAACTTTTTTGTATGTTGAATTATCTTTTTAAAAAATCACTAGATTCATTCACTATGTGAAAGCTCCATGACAAATGAGCAAGTAGTTACCCACTTTCAAAAGCAGGGTCTCTGGGGGCCCCTCCTCCTGAGAGTCAGTTTGCACAGAGTGGCGGGTGCCTTCACACCCCACAACCCCACAGCCTTTTCTATTCCGATGCCTACATTCCTGCCAGGGCCAGCCTGTCAGGGTGCTGCACAGAATTCTGCAGGGCGACCTCCAGGTTACAGAGCAGCAAAGAGATTCCTGAAAACATGCCAGATGGAAACACAGTGACAGCTTTGGATTGCTTCCAGGGCCCAGAGGAGAAGCCCTGCAGACAGTCATTTCTTCACAGGGACGTGAGAAAAGAAAAAAGAAGTTACTAATGTCTCTCAAATCTTTCCAGAGTCAGAAGTAAACAGACCTAGAAAGAGCCTATATTTCATAGACGTTTCCACGGGACATTTGTAGGATGTCGGAATCAAGGCCTTGGTGAAGAGAAGAAAGCCCAGACAAGAAATCAAGGGCTTAACGTGCCGTTTGCCTGGGCTGCACCATGAGCAAGCCCCTGGCTGCTGGGAGCCTGAATTCTTCCTCCATGGAAGGCAGAGGAGTACCTGCTTCTCCAGGTCCTGTGAGGACCAAATGAGGCTGACAGAAATAAATGTAGTTTGTAAAGATGGCATTGGTCACACATATGTAAAATATTATTAGGAAAGGCCTCAAGGACACTTTCCTGAAAGGGATATCCAACCATTCTTGAGTGGTTACATAATTCTGAATGAAGCAGGAAAGTGCCTTAGATGTCCAATTTTTTTTTCCTGTTTTGAAAAAAACAAGTTAATTATAACATTCCTCACCTTGTGAGATAGCCAACGATTATGTGTTCTGTGGCCCGCCTGAGTGTGCGGGGACTGCAGGATGTCATTGGAATAATTTCCCATTAAGAGACCTGTGGTGATCTCATGGGGTTACATCTGAAAATTAGAATACGCAGCTTGAACGACAGAACTAAAAAAGGTGTAACTTCAGAATACTCCCAGTCATCGGTATGTTATAGATCTGCAAACACCAACACTAACCCTTACCCCTTGTGTTCTTTGAAAAATATGTCCTCCAGTGGAGCAAGAAAGCTGGACAAATTTTCCCATAGAAATTATGCATAATTATGGGTCTCTGTTCCTGCTCAAGAACTTGGCATTAAATGGACCATTGACATTGCTGCAGAAATAATGATACCAGAACTCCAGGTCATTATACTCATTTAAACTGGGAACATTTTGTTCCAAGCAGAGGGCTGTTAGAACTAGAAGGAATTTTTGAAGTAAAAAAATAAAAATTTTATTATTTATAAATAGTATTATTATCTACAAAAGAAACTCAGAAGTACCTACATCTAAGTATTGGCACATTGAACAAGTACACATATCATTTAGTAAATGATAAATCAATTTAGAAAAGTAATATATGTTTAATTTTTAATACCAGCCATGAAATGCTAGAAATACTTCATGGACTCCACCTCACCCGGCTGACCAGCCGAGGAGACAGAGCCTTCCCACATCTCAGAGTAAGTTTGATCTTCGTAGCTAGAGCTTCAGGTTTGAGGGGTAGGGACACTGCAAAGAATGTAGCTTTGGACCTAAACAGACTTCATGTACATCCTGGCTCCTCCATTTGCCACTTAGGTGAATCTCTTTTTTCTTACCTGTATGGTGAGGTGACCATGGTGATTATGACGACCCACAATATGGCACTTGGTACAAATAATCTATGTGAAGGTAATCTCTATCTAGAAACTCTTTATAACAGACCATTGCTGTTCACTGAGTCAGTGAGAGCACAGACCGAGGCCCTATTACCTGGATCTTGGATTTTCCACTGAAACCTGCATGACCTTGAGCCTCTCCAGGCCTCAGCTTCTTCATCTGTCAAGTGGAGATGGTAACAGTATCAACTTCATAGGGTTGTAGCGAGGATGAAATGAGTTACCATATGCCAAGCTCTTAGAATAGTGATTGGCATCTGGCAAGTGTTAACTCTTACTGTATTTTCATGTCTGCCCAGGAGAAAGCTGTCTAAAGAACTGCCTATTGTAAACAATAAACTCTATTTAGAAACTAAAGAGAGAATGAACAAATGGGACTACATCAAAATAAAAAGCTTCTGCACAGCAAAAGAAACCATCAACAAAACAACGAGAAAACCCACTGTGTGGGAAAACATATTTGCCAATGTCATATCTGATAAGGGCCTAATCTCCAAAATCTATAGGGAACTCATACAACTTAACAAAAGGAAGATAAACAATCCAATCAAAAAATGGGCAAAGGACCTAAATAGACACCTTTCAAAAGAGGACATTCAGAAAGCCAAGAGACATATGAAAACATGCTCAAAGTCACTAATCATCCGAGAGATGCAAATCAAAACAACAATGAGGTACCATCTCACACCTGTCAGACTGGCTATCATCAACAAATCAGCAAACGACAAGTGCTGGAGAGGATGTGGAGAAAAAGGAACACTCGTGCACTGCTGGTGGGAATGCAGACTGGTGCAGCCACTATGGAAGACAGTATGGAGTTTCCTTAAAAAACTGAAAATGGAACTCCCATTTGACCCTGTGATCCCACTTCTAGGAATATATCCCAAGAAACCAGAAACACCAATCAGAAAAGATATATGCACCCCTATGTTCATAGCAGCACAATTCACCATAGCTAAGATCTGGAAACAGCCTAAGTGTCCATCAGTAGATGAATGGATTAGAAAACTGTGGTACATCTACACGATGGAATACTATGCTGCTCTAAAAAGGAAGGAACTCTTACCATTTGCAACGTCATGGATGGAACTGGAGAGCATTATGCTAAGTGAAATAAGCCAGTCAATGAAGAAAAAATACCACATGATCTCACTCATTCATGGATAATAGAGACCATTATAAACTTTTGAACAATAATAGATACAGAGGCAGAGCTGCCTCAAACAGATTGTCAAACTGCAGCGGGAAGGCCGGGGAGGGTTGGGGGGCAGGAGGGAGGGGGGTAAGAGATCAACTAAAGGACTTGTATGCATGCATATAAGCATAACCAGTGGACATAAGACATTGGGGGATAGGGGAGGCTAGGGGACTGTCTAGGGCGGGGGGATAAAATGGACACATATGTAATACCCTTTGTAATACTTTAAGCAATAAAAAAAAAATTTAAAAAAAAGAAGCAAAAAAAACCAACAAAAACAAACAAACAAAAAAACTCTATTTAGAGTAAAAGAGAAAATTTAAAAAAGAGAGAGAGAGAGAGAAGAAAGCAATGATCGTCTCAGATTAACCTCTCATTTCAGGGAAGAAAAGTGAGGCCTGAAGCATTTCGTCTGGTCACATAGCTGGGTCACCCAGGGGCTCTTGGCTCCCACGTCAATGTTCCCCCATATACTGCTCTACTTTGTGACTAAAGATCTATGTGTAGACTATGCTATTCTCGCCAGCTAGGCAAAGGACTCACAAATCCCATAAAACTATATTTTTTATAGATGAGGAGCCTATAATTCAGTTGAAGAAGCTTGCTTAGAGTTGCAAAATACTGAACCATGTGAAATTAATGGATATTCATTATGGTCACTGGAGTAACCATTAACTAGTTGTAAATTCTGAAGCTACCCACTTGATCTACTCCCTTGATACTTGAAAGAGTGGTTTGTGGATTAGCATCACCCAGGAGCCAGACAGAAGGGCAGAATCTTGGGCCAGAACTGATAGCTTACAGAATCAGAAACTGTGTTTAAAAGTTCCTTCTAGAAGCATTCCTCCTTTTTTGCTCATCTATAAAAGAGACCAGGAAATAGGATGTTCTTCACTTTGTCTTCTATCTCTAAAATGTTCTGAATTCTTCTCTCCTTGCCTCCTACCCCCACTACCTCCCAATTCAAAGAAATATTTAAAGGGGAAGAGGTTACAAAAGCAGCCTGAAGGTCAAGATGAAGGGCAATTGGACAGGCCAGTGGTTGGCAAACTGCGGCTGGCGAGCCACATGCGGCTCTGTGGCCCCTTGAGTGTGGCTCTTCCACAAAATACCACATGCGGGCACGCATGTACAGTGCGATTGAAACTTCGTGGTCCATGCGCAGAAGTCGGTATTTTGTGGAAGAGCCACACTCAAGGGGCCAGAGAGCTGCATGTGGCTCACGAGCTGCAGTTTGCCGACCACTGGCAGGGGCTTATTTCTCTTCATTGGGGATCCTGGTTTCTGGGTGTCAGGAATTCTCCTTACCCTTTACAGATCTGTGTCTGACTTGGGTCAAATGATGGTTGGGTGCAGCCCCCTCCAACAGGAATCCAAGGGACCTGGGTGCCAGTCTTATCTTGTGAAAGCTTAAGTGATTGACCCAGTCTCCTCTTTTCTAAAATGAAGGAGTTGGCTTTCTAAATGTTTTTCATTTACACTTTCAGTCTGCAAAATCCATTTTTAAAAAATTACCTGTATATCTAACTTACCTGTGGTGCCTGTTTCTAGTAGAGTCTTAATTCCGAACCTAGCACTTTGGAGGCTGAGGAGGACAAGAGCGCTTAGGGTAAGGCCATGTAAGCACAACAACCAGGATTTCCACAGGAACTAAGATCTCAGTGATCTTTCTACCAGGTTGATTTCTATCATCTTGTGTTAAATAATTGATCAATTGCATTCACTTTGGTCCCGAACCTACTTAAAAGGGTCTTTTTTCCCCTCACAGTCCGCTGCTCATCTGCCTCACTTCTCTACATGACCAGGCGAGCCCATGCCTGAGCCTCTGCGGCTGAACACCCAGCTGCAAAAGCATGGAAACTAGCCCAAAGGCAACTGGAGTAATGAGCCCAAGTAAATCTCACCTTTAAACGGCTCTGCCTGCTTTTCTTTGAATTTAAGCCCATTTTTCTGAGGCTCCCACTGAAATTCCTGGCTACAGAACATAAAACTGGACTTCTCAGGCTCAACGTTTGCACACAGAGCAATGTGGAGTTAGTTCTTCATATGCATCAGGCTAAAATAATGGTTTTCCATTCTTGTAAGCATGGAAGTTTTAGGAATCTAAAGTTGACTTTGAAAGTGACACATCGCTACACAGAGCTTTTGTTTGCCAAACACTTGCAAATCATCTTCCCTCCACAAAGCCTTTAAAATGTCAGCAGCCTGAATATCTCTGCCCACAGGGCTATTCTTTCCATGGGACCTGGGCAGTAATTCACTGCCTGGATCCACCAGCCCCTGGGCCCTGGGAAGCTTGCAAATGTTTATGGCCCTCCCGGCAAAAGTTTTCTGGAACTATCTGGGAGAAACGTGGGCCCTTCTACTCCCTCTGGGGCACTTAAAACATTTTTGTAAAGGTATTTTTATTTTAAATAAGTGCGCTCAACAAGTAAATACGGAGTGAAGACTAGTAAAGTGCCTCAAAATGAAGCAGAAATTGAAGTAAAGAAGAAAGGCCTTCTGGGTTTTTTCATTTTTTCTCCCTCTCTCTTCTTCTTCTTCTTTTTTTTTTTTTTGAGGAGCAAGTAAATGGAAAACAGGCATTCAGCTTCTTTTTAAGAACCAGCCTGTGTGTAAATCATAGCTACATGGGCTAAAAACAGACCCATGAGTGCAAGCAATGGTGTGGACTTCATTTCCCTGCACAGCTACCACGTGAAGGAAATAATTAGTCATCTTCCTGCTTCCTCTCTACTCAAGACTTTGGGAAGATCAAACTTGGCTGTAAAGACTATCATGAATTATCAAGAGAGAAGTCAAATTTATTTTCATTCATAAATGGGCCAAAGAGGCTTGTGGTCAAGTTCAGAGAGGTTAAGGCAAAATCATGGCCAAGAAGCACATCTAAGTTTTCCCAAACATATTACTCTCTATTTGACTAACACAATGTTCTCAAAAGCAGATGGGAAAAACAGTATACTATTTTTCCTCCAGAAAGGGGGACTTAACCCATATCACTGCAGTGTTTTAGCTCAAGCACATGTCAAGTGCATATTCAGCTGAGAAATTGATCTGCTTTCTCATAACCACATTCTGTAGGGCTGGGCAGGATGTAAGAAGAATTTCCAAGTCACTGCTTAATCATGTTTTACTCGGAATTTGTTTTCCCAGCACTTTCAGCGTCTATTTCTACAGCTCAGAAAACTGAAAATGATCCTCAAAGAATGAAAAACTTTTATGGCGTTATATACAACAGTGTTGAACAACAAAAATACTATTGGCCACAAATAGATTTTATTTTGCTGTTATATAGAATAGGTTGAAAGAACATAGGGAAAAAAAAACCGAATTTTTTTTTAAATCAAGGGAATTGTGCAGATAAAGCTGATGGAGAACTGAAAGGACTTCCAGAAACAGATGACCATGAATTTAAAGTCAAGCTTTCAGCTGTGTTTTATTCTTGTATCTGCTCTTCTCTTTTCTGAAGTTTTCACATAGAGGGCAAACGTTTATAAAAAGTTCAAGTTCCAAATGACCTCAACAGCTATGGGATGTCAACTAGGTAAATTCATTTCTGGAAATCTAAATAAACTCATTTATTTTGAGGCCATGGAAATAACAATAACATAAAATAACTGGATTGCTCTTCATGCTCAATGAACAAGCATAAATGCTTGTGTACACACAGAGATATGCACACGTCTCATATAGCCAAAGCTAATCACTCCAAACAAAATCCAAGGATGTACTCATCTGTGACATAAAAGCTATGACTGAAAATCATCTGGGGGTCAGATGAGGCGCTTACTTTAGCTGGGGATCAGAGAGGAAGTCTTTCAGAAAGTGACATTTAGGCTAAAACCTGAAGGATGAGAAGAAAGCAGCTTCTGCTACCACAGGAGGGTGAATAGTTCTGCTTCTCTGGGTCTCGAACCAGAGATCACAAAAGGAATGAAGTCTTTTTCTTTTTTTTTTTTTTACCCTTTACGGCAACCTGAGTAATAACAGGACATATTGGTCAGTGATCACAAATTATAAACACCATGCCCTCCTCCCACCAAAAAAAGCAAAGCTCCACTATTTATTTGAATTGCAGCTGCATGCCCACATGTGTGCCGTCCACACAGCAGACTGGATCCCAAACACCACAGCTTTTTCTCTCTCCGCTGAGAAAGTCTGTCCTGAGGAAACAGCATGGCATGCCCTCTGGATGGACTCTCCTCTGACCCCTCTCTTCTCTCTGAACTGCTGGCCAGACAGAGAAGCCTTTGTGAAATCCATGTTGGGGGCTCAGAAATTGCACAGACTCGTCTGACCAAAGTCTGAACATATTAGTCAAGGCACTTGAAAAACATTATCTTCTTCCCCTCAAGACACTTTATTCACAGTTTTACCAGGCCCTCACATTATAAATCAAATGAGCATGTGGTTCTTAAATTGCTCAGGAGATGAGAAGTAGTAGAAAGCATTCCCCCATGGACTATGGGGAAGGCTGAAACTTTCTGGAAAGATGCCTGAAGTGTGGGGCTGGTTTAGCCCCCCGTGTTAGCAAAGCTTGCTGTGCACACTCAGAAACTTGACATGTTTCTCCCACCTGAGCCATACGAACACTACTCATTTCTCCTCACAAACCCCCTCTGCACTCCCCCAGTTTTTTCCTCCCATGTCCCTTTGAGTTCACAAACCATATTTTGTGACCTGTGACTTGAGAAATACAACCAAATATGTGTGTGAAGATTTTATAGCCCCCTTATAGAGCATTTTATGAGTTTGATGCAATGCCTACAGTATCCCCAGGTCCTGGTAGGATGGGGATAAAGACAGGATCATGCCTGAAATTAGAAAGTCATAAGCTGAGCTGAACAAAGGGACCCCCTTAGCCACATAGGTTGGTGATAGAAGCACAGGTGTGCATGGACAGTCGAAGGCATCTAATTTCTAATGTCCCACACACCCCTTCCAGCCAGCTCCACTGTACTTCCTTATGATCGCAGTGAGTGTTTCAGAATAAGAATATTTGCATAGGTTAAAGGTGGGATGAGATGGGTTACCTTATATACTTGAGTTTAAAATGTGCTCTGATTTTAGAAGGCACACAGCGACCCACCTTGAAATGTACTCTTAAAGTATCCCTTTAAAACAGTTCCATTTGAAAATAATTTGATATCATATTTTGGTCTTCAGAGCATCTACAGTGTTCTTTCATTGTCAGTGTGCTGGGCAAAGGAAAAAAAGGAGGACAAAGAGAAGAGGAAGGAGCAGAGGGCAACGCAGGGGAGAGAAGGGAAAGAATGGGAAAACAATGTAAAGGGAGAAGAGCGGAGGGGAGTGGGATGGCAGTGGAAAGATGGGCTTATTTTCTCTGGCATATAGCTGTCTCTAAACTTCACAAAACATGGCACACTAGGGAGTTGATAGGCTTTACAGAAGTATTTGAGATATCCACATCTCAAAGCACTTCTCCTGTCATTAATAATCTGTCCTCAAAGAAATGTCAGTAATAACCATTTGACCACAGTGCAAGCTGGAGACAAGTGCTGACTGATGCAGTCTGTCTTACGGAACAAATCGCAGGAAGAACAGTTTTGGTCCATGCTACGTTGGGCAACTTTTTTAGCTCTCAGTTTTCTGTTTTGCTATGACCTGGAGAAGATTCATGGTTGTGTTCCGAGAAACCTGTGTCAGTGGGGACTGTCTCAGCCTTTTTCCTGGCAGACGTAGAATGACACTATTCAGGCCTAGCAAGGCTGTCGTCACACCGAGTGGGTAATATGAAATAATACACTCCAGATATTTGCTGGGGAGTATGATGTCAAGCTGACATGTGCCCAATAATTACTCAAAAGTCAAGTAGACAGAAACAGTATTCAAAATTGTTTGAAGGATCAGGGTCAAGTTGTTCTTCTAGATGTTTTCAACTATCCTCCTGGCTCAGAAGATCAGAAAGAAGCTTTCATTTTAATGCATCCCTGAAGAATTTATTTTAATGAATTATGCTTTGGGAATTCTAAATAAAAGGTTATTATTTTGTTTTTTAAAAAAAGCCTTATGAAACTTCAACATCCAAGGAAAGACATTGTTGAGGACACTGATCAAAGGTCATGTTTGTGAGGACACCAGGAAGAATGGCCTGTCTTGCTTTTAGTAACAAGACTAATTAGAACTTGCTGTTTTCCATCTTAAAAACATTGTCAATTGTATAAATCCCCAAGTCAGAGTCATAGTTCAACCCAACTAAAACAGGTTTAGATCAATACACAACATGTTTTTAAGCCTCATCTCTTTCATTGTATTCTTTTCCTGATTCATCTTTCTTCTCTCACTTAGATTATATTTAGCACCATACTTTATATTATACATGTTGCTATAATCAGCTAACTCACTTCTGGAATTAGGTGGAATATAAATTAATAAATAACTTCTTAAGGCCTAAAAGCCTGATGATTGAAGTCTAAGTTCTATGCATTTTGAACCATTGCAAGTAGTATCACTTCTTATAGAGGCTGTACCTTCTCAGATCTTAAGGGAAAAGGTGAGACCCATTCCATTCCATTACACTGAAAAAAATAGCTTGTCCTATACCCACAGTTCCCATTTCTATTTTCTTGATCTTCAGTCTGTGATTATTTAGAATTAATTTGAATATTTTTGGTTGTACCCCTTGTCTGAATCACTCAAGTAAGATTTAGAACATACTACATTCAAAGTATTCTGCCTTTAAGATCCCACAGATATATCAATTGGAGGAGGTGCAGTCATTACGGAGCATATCTTTCAGAATCATTTTTTTCCATCATTATGTTCTTACCCTAGTTCATCTTTCTCCTTTTACCCTATTTATATTTGAAGCCCTATCTTGCATGTACATGTTGTTATAAGCTAGTAACTCATTTCTGTAACTAGATCAGTGGTCGGCAAACTCATTAGTCAACAGAGCCAAATATCAACAGGACAACAACTGAAATTTCTTCTGAGAGCCAAATGTTTTAAACTTAAACTATATAGGTAGGTACATTGTTATCAACTTAATTAGGGTACTCCTAAGGCTTAGGAAGAGCCACATTCAAGGGGCCAAAGAGCCACATGTGGCTCTCGAGCTGCAGTTTGCTGGCCACGGATTACTAGATGAACTACAAATTAATAAATAATTTCTTATGATCTGGAAGTTTTATGCCCTCTAAATTATAAATATCTGTGAAGTCACAGGCCTTCAAGCAGACCCTTTGGTGTTACCACACTTGTGGTCAGCAGAATATTGCCTTCCCCAATGATGTCCATGTCTTTATCCCAAAAACCTGTGAATATGTCACCTTACATGACAAAAGGGACTTTGCAAATGTGATTAAGGCTTTGGACCTTAAAATAGGAGTAAAGATATCCCTGGTTTATCTCAGTGGGTCTAATGCAATCCAAAATTCCTTATAAAAGGGAAGCAGGAGGGTGAGAGTCAGAGAAAGAAAACTGATTATGGGAATAGGGATGAGAGCTAGAGATTAGAAGGTGCTACACTGCTGGCTTTGAGGATAGAGGAAGGGACCAGAGAGCCACTCAATGCAAGTGGCCTCTGGAAGCTGAAAGGGGCAAGAAAATTAGAGCCTTCAGGAGAAATAGCCCTGCCACTGCCATTTTAGCCTAGTGAGACTTCTGACCGCCATAACTCTAAGAATAAATTCATGTTGTTTTAAGCAAGAAAGTTTGTGGTAATTGTTACAAGAGCAATAAGCTAAGACAACACTCCTTGAGAATTCTAGATCACTTCCATCTCACAATTGTGCTTCTGTGTTTTCTCTCTTTCTCTCTTGTTCTCTCTTGCCCCACAGGCTTCAGTGTCACTCATTTCTTAGCCCCCAGTTTGCTTGTGGTGTATGGATTAGGTTCTACCATCCTGCCCAGGATAGTTCAGCTTTGAACTTCATACCTCCGTTTTGTCATTGACTTAGCACATCTGTTCCACCTTGGAAGTTTGCCCATACTGGCCATCACCTTTCATTGTTTGTCTCTTTAACGAGATGGTGCCCACCTTCCAAGGGCTGACGACTTCCCACATCTGTAGAGCGCTCACTGTGCAGTCCATTGCCTTCATGCCTTAGGTGTCATGGCCCCCCACCAGAACTTCCTACGATGGCCGAAATGCTCTATCTATATGTCCAATGTGGTACCCGCTAGCTGTATGTGGTTACTGAGCTCTTGAAATGTGGCTAGTGTGAATGTGATTTTATTTGACTTTAATTAGTTTAAATTTATTTTAAGTAGACACATATGGCAAGTAGTTACCACAGTGGACAGCACAGCTAAGTGTGCATTAAATGCACATTGATAATGATTAATAGAAGCAGTCTTTAGACACCTATAATCCTCTAGCTCAAATAAGCAAGTTTTTCTTTAAATGTTACTTTAGAAGAAAAGCAGTCATGATGAAAAGTATCTGAAAAGCAAAGGCATTTATCCATGAAATAGACTTCGATTACATGAGAGAACGATGAGTACTGCAATGAAATCCCCAGCACTATTAAATCTCTGTGCATGATGCCATTATCTTCAGGAACTCATAAAAGAAAATGTCCTTAATTAAAAGTGTGATTTTGGGGGGTGGCTCTGGGGACTTTTAAATGTCTGGGGTACAATAAACCATATTCGTAGTTGGGTTTGAAGGTGCGCCCTGACTAGGTTCAGTTCCCAGGTTACACTGATGCTGGGTTACCTAAGAATCCAGGTCTGCAGCAGAAGGAGAGAGAATGGCTGCCATGCATCTCTGCTGATAGCTGTGTCCCCATGCTGTTCTCTGTGATTTATCTTCCATGAAATGTCTGTGGATGTAAAAGCCCATGTAAAAACGAGTGAGTAGGAGAGTTGTAACTACCAGGCACTTAACTGGCTGCATTTACTGGAGGAAATACAGAGGAAGCCTTGTGAGGGATCACTCCACATAGGCTTTGGGCTAGACAGTGTTAGGTGAGCCGAGTGACACCAAATGGAAGCTGACATGGTTCCCGGGACAAAAACCAGATGGTTCAGTGGAGAATGCCGCCCCAGCTTCCTGCCACTCTCTTGATTTCTGCAGATAGATTCTGCAGGATTTGAACCAAAATCTTAAACAGAAAGAGGCATCAATCAAAACCCTGAAAGTAAAACTTGCATCGGACATCTCTTACCTCTGTGTAGGCATCTACAGTGGTTAGGTTTGCAAATGCATTATAGCCCAGGAAGAAGGAAGTGACCACAGGAACAGCCTGTCCATCAGGGAGGATGCTGGTTCAACCCAGAGACAGGACCCATTATCCCAGTAAGGTAACTGTGTCTCTTCCCGGAGAATCAATGAGCTTCTTTATTAGGGCATTTCTTAACTGATTACAGGATTCATTAGTGTCAAACTTGCTTTCACTTAAAAAAAATATAATAAAGCAAGAAATAACTTTAAAATATAAGAAAGTGTGCCCAAAATATAAACCTCCAGAACATATAGACTGTTCTGATAACAGAACCCATCCAATTGTATGATGAAAATTATTCCTGCTTACTGCATTTTGGATGTTGCTGCCTCAGAAGTGTTTCTCAAGGAATTTCAAAATGTGACACAGCTTGATGCACAAATCTAATAGTCACATGATACATGTTGGGAGTTTGCAGAATATTCCAAACAATAACTTAATACTGTGTGATAATTATTTTCTACTTCTGCAATTCCCTCCTCAAAGGTAGAGAGAGCTGAGAGAAACATCCCTTTCCTGTCTTTTTTTTCTTGAGGGTATTTCTTTTCCCTGTGTGTTCCCTGTGTCCCTGTCCAGGATCTGACCACCCCTTTCACCTCATTGCTCTTATTTGAAATGGTAGGTGCAGCCACAAAGCACTAGGTGTGTCTCGAATGGAAGGTTAACCACTGTGAGTTTTCAGGGATCATAAGTTGAATTAAGACTCTGAGTCCCAAACCCTGTAACAAAAAATGCTGTATTTAAAATAGAAATATTTAGATTCCCTAAGTGGATAAAACAAGAACTTTTTTGTAATAGCTCACATTTCCTCAGTGTGGAATCACTTGCTTTATCAAACTTTAAACCAGCACCAAAAAGTCCTTCATTCCTTATCTTGCCAGCTAGGAACACCTCATTCAAAATGTCGCAGTGCTTACAGGACAAGGAAAGGCACCCAGCGCCAAACAAGAAAAGTCAGGCACTTCAACCTGAAGGGCTGCCGACGCCTGAGCCTGGTGAGTGCTGCTGGGTGCTGTGTTGCACTTGGACGTCCAATTTCAGTTCAATGAGCAGAGAAGGCGTGGTATTGGGTTTCCTGGGGGCATCTGGAAAGCAGTACCGCCTACCTTTTCCTCCACTTAGCACACATGGTTGTGGGCCTTTAAACACATCGGGAGGAAAAAAGTCTAGCAAAGAGAGGAGAGAAGCCTAATTGAGAAAGAGACCAGAAGTCTGTCTCAGGCAGGAAGGAAAAAATTCAAATGTTCATACTTTTTAAAAAAATGATTTATTGTTCAAATTATACTCATTTGCTTTTTAAGAGCAGCCAGGAAAATGAAGTTATTGGTACATTCGAATTTTCCTCTCTGCTGTCATTTCAATGTAATTATTGCTCAGACATCTGTAATGGAAAGAACTAGAGGCTCAGAGCAGGGCTTCCGGCGTGGCTCTTTCTACATCCGTCCCTGGATAGAAGGGGGGCTGGGGCAAGGGACCGAGGCCCTCACTACGGTTGTTTCTTTGTCTGAAACGAGGGAATCCCAATTGCTACCTTATGATGCAGATGAAAAGATTTTTTAAAGTTATGAATGTGACACCCAGTTAATGCTCAGCATGTTAACCGAGTCCAAGTTGAACTGTCAATTGTTTGAAACTTGACAGTAAGAGAGAGTCCTGCTACCAGCATAACCCAAAGTTTAGAGTTGGACTGCTGCGTCTTGGATGTCGGGATTTGATGTGAGGCCATGTGATTCGGATTTGAGGAAAGGACGCACTGCCTGGGGTCACACTGAAGCGCTGGTCTCAGATTGCTGAGGGATCTCCCACCAAGACAACAGGCAGAATGAGATGCAGGTGGAGGGCTTCAAGACACCCTTTTGCAGGAGTTTGAGATCCTTCTAATGGCCCTAGAAAGATGGCACTCCCTGCAAAGCCTTCTCCAGAGGTGGAATTTATTTAGACCAACTTGGAATTTAAAAATAGCTGCCACTCAGAATTTTAGGGAGCGGGGGGTGGGGGGGTGGGGGGGGGGGGGGCAGGAGAGTGCCCCTATCAGACGGGATGGAGTTACGGAATCCTCTGGCTAACAATTCAGTTTGTTTATTTGTCATCTGGAGTCTCATCTACCATGAAATAAGTGAGCACCAACTAAAGACTCAACACAAACAGTAGGTTAATGCTGACTGGTTCAGCAGCATTGAGAGCTTTTAATGAAATTAGAAGTTTTCTGTGGTTTTTGTTGTTTTACAAATAGACTATTTTCTAAGAGACACTTGTAGACACAGACATGGGGCCACTGAAACGACCTTTTCCTCCTCTGGTTCTCTAGACTACAATTGTCCGGACTCCCAGAACAGGTAGAAGTGGAGAAACCTCCTCCAGTGCAGACAAAAGTGTGCCTTGGCTTGGAAAGTCTTCTGCTCAAGTTGACACTGTGCCAGCAACCCGTGTTCAGTTTGTGGCGTGAGGCCTTCACTAGAATCGCTTACAGTTCTGTTTTGAGAAGAGCAACAGATCCTCTCAACCAAAGAGAGTGAAAGGAGCCCCTTCACCTCCCACTCATGTGTTCTTTCCAGTTCTGGTAATCGATTTTGTCAGCAGGAGCCACGTCAGGCTAGAGTTTTTCCATTGGTCAAACTCTGTGGCTCCTGCCCCTCTGACAATATTCCCCGGTGGACTGGGTTTCCTCATTAATCAAACGTTGCCCATATTGTGTTTCCTGGTTCAGCTGTTCATGTTGCCATGGTAAGGTTGGGGTACTGGGAGTCAGCATTAATCACAAGACATGCCACTCTCAGGGCTGGGTTTGCTTTGAGGATGACATCTTGTATTTGCCCATAGTCATGCTTTTTCCCTGGAGAAATCTCAGGTTAGACTGGGGCCGGGGCGGGGGTGGGGGGGGGGTGGGGGGGGGGTGGGGGGGAGTGTAGAGCCAGTTCCTGCTTGATGTTTAATAGCTTGGTCATTATGAGGGATCCTGTAAAACCCCCACCCCCTGCTGTTATGTGGGTGTTTGGTAACCATAAAACCTGCCGTCTCTGCCACAGCATATTAACTGGCTCCAAGTTTAAGGCAATCTACAAGGATTTTAATTAACTTCTCACCTGTCACCTTACCTAGTTCCCACACAATTATCCCGGGAATCTGCTGAACCATCATTGTTGTCATTCAGTCACGAGCCATTTTTAAATCATGTTGTGTCAAGTAATGAGAGCAGCTAGCCGCAGTGACACAAGGGATTGCTAGCTGTGGTAGTCGGGCACTGTGGAGAGTTTCAATCACACTATTTGCTTTCATGCTAAACATTGCCTCCGCTTTGAGGTGTAGGAGCTGTAAATTAGCATCTGAAACAAGGCAGCTGTATTCCTGATGCAGAGTTTCTGGCCAGGGCCCATGTCCCTGTGACTTCTGAGTCTTCTGTCTGGGAGCTGTTATTTGTTGAATGAGTTCTGCTTTGGGGGAGCAAATGTGGGCGTCCCCTGAATTAGCCTGTGGAAGAAATTTGCTGATGCTCCAACTACATTTTGGGTTCCCAGAAGCAGGTCCCCATAGCAAGGATTCGAGGGCAAGCCATTTATTTGAGAGGTGACTCTAGGAATCACCGGAAGGGGTATGGGGAAGGGAGACAAGGAAGGGAAGACAGGCAGTAAAGTTGTGTTATCAGGCTGGTTTCCGCTGTGGACACTGGAGCTTGACCTCCCTGGGGGGCACTGGGAGCCAGGGGAGCCATATCCCACCTGGTGATGGACAAGGAAGTTGGGCATAGGGATGCTTCCAGAAGCTGGTAATCCTCCAGCACTTCTGCTTGCAGGATCTGCTGGTGGAGTGGACTTCAAAGGCCGGACAAAGACCTGGCAGAAAAATGCAGGTGCTGGCAGGTGGGAGTCAGGCCTGTGTGTAAACATGGTAAGGCTTGGGGAAGGTGGCAAGACAGAGCAGCGCATTCGCTCCACAAATCCACACCCCAGGGACTAGAACAAACAGCTGGGGAAGCTGAAAGCCCTGTTAGATCTCATAGCGAGAAGAGACCTGGAGAGGCTCCCAGCCAGACCTCTTGCTTCCATACAGAAATACTTTCTATAGCCGTTATCCACCTTCACCCAAACACTGTAAATGATGGCAGGCACATACATCAAAGCTGCCTGTACCATGGATAGATGGTTCTAGTTGATAGTCTATCTGATACTTTGTAAAATTCCATTGTTTATTTAAATGACCATGCGGTCTACATTTATTGGACATCTCCTGGGTGTTAGATGCAGTGTGAGGACCTGAGAGTCACAGATAACACTGCCCTATAGCTCTCATGTTTCCATGCCAGAGAGAGGAATGGGCAAGTAAATCTTATTCTCATACAGCATTTTTGTAGGGTGTCCTCATTGCACCAGATATGTGCTACAGAAAGGGGAATGAGTAACTGTCCATAAGTAGGGATGGTGAGGCAGTGAGAGGAGGCGTTAAACAGGGGGAAAGACTTGGGAGGAGGTGGAAGGCAAGATATATTCAGCATGAGCTCAATTGTAGTAACAGCCACATCAGAGTCCTCAATTGTCCGTGCGCCAAAACCATACACGCCAATAGCAATTCCCACACCTACAGATCGAGCGCTTCACTAAGATTTTAAGCAGAGCTTGACTTATAATGGGACTAAGAGAAATGACTTATTCTCCACTTTAAAAAGTGTGGAATTTTTTCAGAATATCAGTATCTTTCCTTCTATTCAGCTTTCCATCCCTGTCACTATCTTACCCACGTGGCTGCAAATGTTTGCACCTAATACCTGATTCGGTACAACATAGGGATACCTAGAAACTGCCACCAGTCTTCCACTTTCAAATAGATCCTATAAAAAATAACTCAAATTAATCACTCACTGGTGGTTACTGTCACTTACTGCATGTGGCCCCCTAGGGAATATGGAAAAGAAGAGCTATGTGAAGACGTAAAGAGGTGAGTCTAGAAAACATGTTAGCCAAATATGGGTGTGACTGAAGTTTATATTTGCACATATGTATATATGTGCAAACGTGTGTGTATATAGTATTTGTTTATATTCAATCCTGAAAAATGAATAAAATGGATTGGTATACCACTCTGTAAAGTAAGAAGTTTATCTTCAACAATTTTGTTCATTTTAGAGAGAAAGCAGAAGAAGGAAGTCAAGATCCTATTATGTCATAAACCAGCTGTTCCACATGCAAAATTCAGCTCGTTGATATGTTTTGCGTGGCTCACACATGTTCACCCGCATAGAGTTTTAAACATGCATTAGTTGCCATGCTTTAAAAATAAAGATACTAGTTCACTTCAACATCCAGCTCTCCAAATGCTCTTGGAATATCAAAATATCTGCAATGCTGAGTCTACTAGTACATGTCATGGGACAACATTCAGAGAGGGTGAGCAGCTGCTATCTCCTTTAGACAAACCATATATTCCCTGGTTGGTCATGCTCCACCCATCCCTTCCCTGGGGAAGGTCAGCCCTCATGTATCATGTCACTCCTTCTGGCTTCTTTCATTGATATTACCTGCCTGGTCCCTGCAAACCTTCAAGAGAGCCAGAAAGGAATAAACAAAGGTATGAGGAACTTCGGTACTTAGTTTAAGTACCTAAGACCGAGTCACTTAGTCTTTAGTTACTTGGGTACTTTGTTAACTTAGCTACCCAATCAAGTACCTAAATCTTAACTAAGTTAATGAAGTACCTAAGTTAAGATTTAGGCACTTACATTTTATTCCGTGGGCCAGCATTTCCAAGGTCACTGGAAAACTAGAAGATGCTCCAGGAAAAAATGCATTCCCTGGTAAAATAATTTTGAGACACGCTTCCCGTTTGAAATCCCCAGTGTGCAGTAGAGCCAGAAACTCTGGGAAGTAGCATGACATGCAAACTTGCATGCCTTTGGTTAAAAAATAGCAGCCCTCTGGGAAGTTTTAACAGCAGAGGGACTTGATCAGAGCTATGCATTGGAACTTAAATTTGCTAACAGTGCAATTCCCCTAAAAATAAAGGTTAAAAGTTAAAGAAGCACCATCCATATCCTCCATGATCTTTTCAGTCTTACACAGATGTTCTGCATTGAACATCTAATTCACTTATCTATAAATAGATAATAGCAATACCTTCCTGTTCTGATGTGTAGGGGGAGTGCATGAGATAATGCATGTGGTAAGTAAATGTCAGCTATTCATACTCATATCTTCTGCTTCTCCTTACTTTTATTATCTATAGATTCATAAATTTCCATATACGCGTATATGGAATGATGGAAAGCTCCCCACTTCCTGTGTAATTAGATATGTTAGGTAGGAGATCCTACTTCAGCTTTCCTACCCAGTTCAAACTTTATGTCTTCTGGAATGAATTTGGAGAGCTCCTAGGCTGAAATACTAATTTCAATGTTTAGAGTTGTATGTTTGTGTCCTCCCTAGGAAAAAAGATAAAGAGAGGAAAGACAAAGGCAAAGAAAGAAAGGAAGAAAGAAAGAAAGAAAGAAAGAAGGAAGGAAGGAAGGAAGGAAGGAAGGAAGGAAGGAAGGAAAGAAAGAAAGAAAGAAAGAAAGAAAGAAAGGAAGGAAGGAAGGAAGGAAGGAAGGAAGGAAGGAAGGAAGAAAGGAAGAAAGAAAGAAAGAAAGTCTGGCCGGCATGACTCAATGGTTAAGCGTCAACCTAACCAGGAGGTCACGGTTCAATTCCAGGTCAGAACATATGCCTGGGGTTATTGGCTCCAGCCCCAGTGTGGGGTGTGCAGGAGGCAGCTGATCAATGATTCTCTCTCATCATTGGTGTTTCTATCTCTCTCTCCCTCTCCCATCCTTTCTAAAATCAATAAAAATATATTAAGGAAGGAAGGAAGGAAGGAAGGAAGGAAGGAAGGAAGGAAGGGAGGAAGGGAGGGAGGAAGAAGGGAGGGAGAGAGGAAGAAAGATTTTATTCCCATAGATCACAGAACTGAAAGTAAGATAGTATGGAATCTTAATGGTAGTCACAAACAACCATGCTCATTTGCAAAAGGGAGAACAGAGAATTGGCTGAGTCATTTCCCAGAAATCAAAATTGCTAGGTCAACCCACAAAATGAGAAGTTTATAACCAAGAATTCAGCCAAAAGAGCCAGCAGTTTCCCATGAGTCCAAAGATTGTCTACTGCAGTTAAGTTCAAACTGTTTTTCTGCTTTCAGCTTGGTTTTCTATCTATGCTAGGACAGAAGTTTTTCTGATGTGCCCCCTGTAGGTGGAGGCTGGGTGTACAGACACAGGTGACATATCCTGAGCTCTGATGAGGCAGCCTGAACAGCCTCAGGAAGCACACCTCCAAGTACCTGAAGAGGGATTCGTTCCACATAGATTTCAAAAGTGTTAAGATTCTATTATGTTTCAGACAGCACACTACAGATGGGGAAACAATGCTAAACAAACCGCAGACATGACCCCTGCAGTGTGGAGCTCAGGATCCAGAGGAGGAGGCAGACAAACAATTCCACAGTTAAGAAAAATGACACCTTTGGTGAGTTCCCAGAAGGAAAGGCGTGTGGTGCTTTGAGAATGTGGAACATCTGGCCTCATCTTGGAGACCAGAGAAGTCATTCCTGAGGACATGAAGTCTAGATAATGACTAAGAGTCAACCAGGCAAAAAAAGGACAGACGTAGAGTTTTAGGTTCATTTGCACAACCTGATGGCAATCTCATCATAAATATTCAAGAATGGGAAAAACTGTAGTGTAGCTGAAGAAAAAAAAAAGATGCAAACTAAAGCATAGCGAGGAAAAGAATTAAAATAACAGAATGGAATATAAAAGATAAGGGAACCCAACCAAGTGCTGTAGCATAACTCCAACTCGAGTCCCTGAGGAGAGGAGAGGCTGAGATTAAGGCAGAAACAATATTTGAAAAAACAATCTCCAAGAATATTCCAAAATGGATGAAAGACTTCCACCCACAGATTCCAAAAGCTCAGCAAATCCCAAAAATGATAATTGGATAAACAAACTGTGGTATACCTATATGGAATTCTATTTAGCAATAAAAATAAATAAACTTCTTATGCAACCATATGGAAGAATATCAAGAGCATTAGGATAAAAGAAACTAGTCACAAAGGCCACATACTATATGATTCCATTTATGTAACATCTGAAAAAGGCTAAAATACAGTGGTAAAAATCAGATCAGTGGTAACTAAGACCTGGGTGGGTAGGAAATTGATTGGGAAAAAGTGTGAGGGAACATTTTGAGGTGATGATCATATCCTAGCTAATAAAAGAGAAACATGGTAATTAGCCATAACTTCGCTACCCTTCCCATTGGCTAATCAGGGCGATATGCAAATTAACTGCCAACTAAGATGGCGGCCGGAAGCCAGGCTACTGATGTGAACAGGAGGCTTGCTTGCCCCAGTGACAGAGGAAGCCAACTTCCCCGCCTGCCGCTGCTGGGCTCTGAGCTGCTCTCTAAGAAACATTGTTACAAATATAGAAGCTATACAAAACCCCAAAAACCTGCTTTCAGTCAGCTGGAATCTCAGAGCTGGAGTCGCAACAAAGTTTCAAATACAGAAGGTAAACAAAGCACAGAAACCTGCTTTCAGCAGCCGAGGTCTGAGCTAAAGCCGGCTCTCAGCTCCAGTGACAGCCATAGAAGGTAAATAAATCCAAGAATTAAAAAAAAAGGAAAAAAGGAGAGGTTGGGAGGAGCTTCAGTCACCCGCCAGCCTGAAAACGGCCCTCAGCCCCTCACCCAGACTGGCCAGGCACCATCATGTAAATACACCACATTGTATTCATCCATCCCCAGTTGATAGACATTTAAGTTATGCCAATGTTTCACCATCACAGACAATGCTGCAATGAATATAATCCTATCTGCTGATCGAGTGCACAAGCTCCTCCCATCCAGTCCTAGCCAGGACCCTTGTTGCCACATGGACGTGTCAAGAGGCTTGACCATCAAGTCACATGATGCCTCACTCAGCCTCAGTTACAGATCATCAGGACCTCGGTGGAGCAGGGCTCTGGGGGATTTTGTGGCTATTATCACTTGGCCAGACTCTCTCCCTGGGTGGGGCAGACAAGCTAATGGGACTAAAGCCATCACTTTCACCATTACTGGTCCACCCAACCAGCTCAAATGCTGACTTCGGCTCATTGGCAGATTCAAAAGCAAAATGGGATTATATCCCTTCAAACCTAAAAACCCATCTAAAGGTGACTTAGTATTTAACATTCCCTCCAAAGTGCTCCGGTCTGGGGAGGTCCCCACTGACTCTTAGCACATGAAAGAGGCTTGGAGGAGTGAGCAGAGGCGCTCGGGGAGTTTTTGCTGGAGATAAGAGTGATTTTCAAAAAACAGTAATATGGCAGGAGGTCCAGGCTGACGCAGTTCTTTCACACTCGCTACTTCCACCCCGTGAATACAATCCCGGCCCTGTTCCCCAGCCCCTCGGCCATTTGAGAGCCATGAAGTCATCACAGCTGCCACTGCAGCCGGCCAGTAAGGCCGGGAACAGGCTGGCCGGCTGCCCATCCCCCGAGGCCAGAAATGTGCGCTCCCTGAAACTCCAGCACCGCTGGGGAGAATGTGAGGGGCAGCAGCAGCAAACAGCCTGATGTGATAGCGCAGCTGTGAGGAGACTCCAATTCACACCCAGAGACAGGGCAGCCCCTGTCTGGGAACCAGCATTAGGCCTCTGGGCAGCCTAGGGCCGTACTCACAGATTCAAGTCACTTCAAATTTGGAATGTGTAACTGGGACCATCTCCAGGTTTAGCCCAATTCCACTCAATAAACCCCAGGGGCCCTGAGGGGTGTAAAGGACTGGGGCCTCCCAAGTGTCCATCTGAGGAGGGAGGCCTGGCCTCCTGCTCCGTCTGTGCCAGTGGAAAAAACTACGTAAGTGCCAAGTCACAGGAGAGCGAGTCACGGTCCAGGGCTTTACAATCTGTTTCATGAGCTATTCCTCCAAGCACGCAGCAGTGCAATCTCTCCGTTAGAGCCGCAGCAGGTGTGAGCTGGGGGGCTGCCTGTCGGGGAGCAGCACGTCCCCTGAGGCGAGCAGGTGGCAGCCCTGAACGTTCAGGGAGAGCTCAGGAGTGAAGCCGTGCATTCTGGTGTTTAAGGGGCCTCTCCTTTTATCTCCGCTGAGGGGGCCTAGGCAGTGGTCTGGGGTCAGCTTTAAGCGGAGACCCTCATCTGTCCTTTGCCTGATGCCATAAGCAGGGCTGCCACCGCCTGGTGTCCATTGTCTCTCTGTGAGCAGCAGCAAAGAGCCTCACAATATAAAACTCCCAAAGGGTCCTTGTCCTGGAGAGAGGTGGGCTGAGGGACAGCAAGGGCTGGGCATGGAGTAGGGAGCAGAAAAGTTACCAGGCACACTGACCAGCATAGATGGGGTGTTCCAAAGGGCTGGGGGGGGGGGGGGTCGCGGATAGGAATTCAGCGTCTCCCGTTAGTAGAAATCCTTGAAGATCTTTTACAATGTGCCCCTCACCCCCATCTCTCTCCCTCAGGTATCAGCTTCCTTTCCTTTACCATTAATCTGCTTGCTTCCAACTGCAGCTGTCGTCATGCCATGTCAGACTTCCGAGGGCTGTTACCAGGGGGGGTACTGAGAATGAGGATGGGGCTTTCCCTCCCCATCTCTGTGGGCCTCAGCCCCACTCCCACTAGTAAGTATTCCCTTCCTTCTTCATGAATCTGGAACTTTGTGTCCCCCTTCACCCAACCCCTGTTGCACTTTGGTTTCATAAAGAACAGTAAAAGGGGTTGCCTTGGCCGATGGGGCTCAGTTGGGCGACCCGGGCACCAAGAGGGAGCCAGTTAGATTCCTGGTCAGGGCACATGGCTGGGTTGCAGGCTTGGTCCCCATTGGGATGGGGGAGGTGCAGGAGGAGCTGATCGATGATTCTCTCTCATCAGTCATTGATGTTTCTATCTCTCCCTTCCTCTCGTTCTAAAATCAATAAAAACATTTTTTTAAAGAAAGGTAAAAGAGGAAAGAAAGTTTTTCTAAAAGAAGCACAGTGAAGCCATCCTCTCCTGGTGCAACACAGCAGCCGAGTCTGGAGCTGCAGAGAGAGAAAAGTAGGGGGAGGAGGAGAGTAAGGGAGGAGGGGAGGGGAGGGGGAAAGTGGGGAGAGGAGGGGAGGAGAGGGGGAGGGTGACCCAGGAGTGGTGGGGTGAAGATGGTGCTGAGGAAACCCATATCAAGCCAGTGGATAGAGCAGGGAAAGGTCAAAGTACCTGGAAGGTCTCATCGCCTTCCCTTCTTTCTCTCTCCCCTTCCTGGGGGGGCACTGATGGCCTATCTCAGGGTGCGGACAGGGGACAGCTTGGAGGGCTGCTTAGGCAACATCAAAACGAGAACATAGAAAATCCTGAGTGATGACTACCATGGGTGTGAGAGAAAGCCCTGGAGAGTGGCCACCACAGCCCTTCCCAGGGCCTCTGTTCTCGCTTATCTGAAGGATTTCATGCATGAGGCCTGCTTAAATCCTTTTAGGTTGTTGTTTTAATTAAAAAATAAAACATAGTGGAAACCATGCAGTGTTTATGTCCCAAACAAGGACTCCTGATGAAGACTGGAGAAAGCACAGTAGACACAGTTAGTAGGTAGGATGCAAAGCATTGATCATCGAGAAGCCTCTTAATGTATATAATCGATGATTGAAAAATTGTAAATACTCATTATGAAACAAATCACTCAACTATATGTGCAGCAATTGAGCCCTCTAATCATATATTGGCTATAATCTGGGTGTCACCTAATCTATCATCTGAACATCAGGAAACCGAGGGTTACAAGCTGACCATCCGGAATGCTCCTTCCACTGGCTACAGCTAAACTTGCCAGAGATTGTGTCTGTTTATGGGTGTTTTATTTCACAGCGGCCCGCAGTGAACCCCATGAAAGGCAGGAAAGAGAGCCTAAGGCAAGAAAGGTGCCGCGCCTTCATAAATTCAGCTTTGTGGCTCAGACACCGTGCAACACACTTTCCCTCACGCTCCTGACTGACGAGACACCCAGGACAGCAGGTCAGAAGAGCAACAAGACCTCACAGAAGACGGAACCCCGCCTCCAGGAGAGTTGCTTCCTGCAACCCAGTCCTACACTGACAGTAGAAAGTATTGTCCTTCATTCCTGAATTTCATTTTTGAGATTATGACACAACAGTTTCCTTGGATTCTTGAGATTTACATTAAAACGTAAGAATAAGTTCTGTGCCTCATGACCACATCCTCACAACGATCCATGAGCCCAAGCATGGATAGAACCCTAACTCTTGCACCAAATAGTTCTTCAATTGGCATAACACCTTGGCCCTCAAGACAGATCGACAGCCCAAGAAAGACAGCCCATGCGGTCTTTCCAATGGCACCGTGAGCTCCTTGAAGGGAGAGAATATACCCTAAACCACCGATCACCAACCGGTGGTCCACTGGTGGTCCGTGAGCTCCGAAAGGTTGGCGGCCGCTGCCTTAAACTGTAACTGCTGTCTTTTGATCTCAGAATATGTGCCCCGGGTAGCAACTTAAATACTAGTTCTCAACACGTCCCTAAAAATGATGATTTTCCCAGCTTCCATTGTAGGTAAACAAAATGCAAAATCCTGGATTGTAGGTAAACAAAATGCGTCCTGTGAGTTCCTAGGAGCTGTGGTGCACTAGACTAGGAAGGACGCCCATGTATGGGAAGAGACAAGAGTGCTTCGGGCCCCCAAGCCCTTCCCTTGGAGATCTGCGCCCTTCAGGAGGCAGCCTTGGAGATGCCACAAGTGCCAAGTGGGATTCAGAATCTGTAAGGAACCAGGTTCAGCACCCAGCAGTCCTGTGCAATGCCCAGCATTGGCATGCGTGCCCAGAGATGCACCAAGCTGAACGTGCCTACGGAACACGCACTCCTCCATCTTCTGGGGCCTGAGCAATATTTATTACATTGGGCTTTTCAGAAAGTAGCATTTAGAAATGCAAGAACTTTTGTGTTATCTTTAATCTTCAAGACACTGTTCCAAGGACTCGAAGAGACCTTATTTGAGGGAGAAGAAAGAGGAAGTGGCTGAGGCTCTAGCATTGTTTTATTTCTTGAATTGGAGTTTAATATGAACTAATATTTGAACTGAAGTTTTATTTCAAAAACAATTGCAAATTGTTTCTCTACTCTATTGACTATGAGTAATATTTAATGCCTCCTACGTGCCAGGTGGAAATACAACCTGTGGTGTCCTCTCAAGGTGTCAGAGGCTAGGGAGATAAGAACGTGGATCAGTTCAGATCAGCACAGTCTCAGGCAGATGCGGGGAGGCCCTGCTTTAAGTTCTCACAATCTAGAGCCTTCCCCACTCACTGAGGGATGATAAGCAAATATCCAAACCCATTGTCTTTTGTTGTCTGGGAACTGACCTTTGGTCTCTGCTACATAATACTGGGTTTCATGGAGTTCCCAGGGTGCAGCAGGGGCAGCAGGAACAGTGGGGCGCTGTTTGGTGTCTTGCTCTACCAGACAGGACCCAGTCGTTTTTGCCTTATTTAGAAATAGACGTGTTTTATTATGACACGGGCCGTTTGTTAGCACAGAGAGAGACAGAGAGGCTCACAATGTTTGAGTCCCTTATCTCGCATTGTTTATGTTCTTAAAATAATTTAATTAGCTTCATAAACAAAAGCATTTTTAATTCATAAACAAAGGGAACTCAGAAAAATCAAATGTTCCGAAAGGCAAAAAGAAAAGTCAAATCATTCCAAGACGTTCTCTCACTCTCTGTTTTGCACAAGCCCGCGAGCCTCGCCCCTGAGAGCCAGTGGGACTTCTAAGACATGTGCTCATTTGGGGCAGGTCACAGAAGCCTTCTAGAAGAATCACTATTTCAACTGTCTCTGAATAACATGACTCTGTCTACCTTCTTAAAAGACTCCCTAAAAAGTTAGAATGGACACAAGAGCCAAATATAGGGCTTATCATTTACAAGCAGTTTTAAATACATGGATTGATTCTGTTTTTAAAGCAGAAAGAATTTAGAACTCTAAGGCTTAAAGATGATTTATAAAAGAGTAAAAGGAATGAAGGAGTTCCATAACTCTGAGTTTATATTATCAGTGCAAGTTGACTATATCATTTTAATCCTTGATCGTATCTTGTTAATATTTCTGACTTTTTGTTATTATAAACTCTTTAACCCATAAGTGACTAGGAATGGCCTCAAAATATTTATACTTATTATCTTGACAGCGCACTATAATCTCTATAGTCAATTTATGAAATGTGCATGTACTTCATAAATGCAGTTCACAAGTTATGGGTATAAATGTAAGTCAATGGACTATAAATTAGGGACAAAAGTGATAAGCTACAAGTAATTGTGCATTGCACACAATTAATATTAGCTAACTTGGCTCAAACATTAATTATTTGTCAGTCAAATATGAGAACTTAATATGGACTATCTCTTAATTCTTCATAGGCTCATAAGGTATATACAATTGTTCCTTCTATTTTACACATGAAGAAACTGAGATTTGGAGTTTGCCCAATGAACACAGCTAGGAAGTGATGGAGCCAGCCTTGAAACCCAGCCTCTAACTCCAAAGGCTCACCACTAATCCCCATTCTCCCCTGTGAGAAGGTGAAGAGTTATATGGTCTCTCTCTCTCTCTCTCTCTCTCTCTCTCTCTCTCTCTCTCTCTCTCTCTCCTTCTGATGGATTTCATTATTATTATAGCAATGTTTATTAGAAAATCCAGATGGATTGCTGCTGTTTTTGACATGTCTCAAATTTTGTCAGATAAAGTCCTCTCACCCATATTAGTCATAGTTCATTCACATAAGCAGAATCTCTAGGACATAATACATGTATGTTATGTGTGTAAATGTATGCACGTTTATCACAGGATTTTTACCTCACAAAATTATGAGCTGACCAAGCAGTCTCTATAATAAAGCTGTTGTCCACAGGGCAAGCCGTGGAGAAGCAAGGACAGGCTGGAACCCATAAGGAAAGACAATGGAGAAGACCCAGCTCTGCCACCCAGTGAGCAGCACCCTGTCATGTCAACAGACCCCCGAGCATCTCCTTTGTGGAGGCACTGTGCACCAAAGGTACCAAGATGGGTGGGAGCCTGGGTCCCACTTTAAAGAGATGTATTCTAGGGAGCTTGGACTTCATCTGCTAGTAACCAGGGACTGGTGAAAGAGTTAAACACAAGAAAATGATATGGTCATTGAGGTAAACAGTCTCCATTGTAACTACCTCAGACTTACTTCCCTGTAAATGTGTGCTGATCATCACATTACAGCTAAGGTCTAATTCCCCTCCCCTTGAGTCCTGAGCTGGCCAAGGAGCTTCTTGACTAAGAGAAGGTAAGAGAAGCAACATTCCAAGGGGAGATCTTAAGAAGTCTTTCAGCCTCTGTCTAGGCTCTTGGAACACTCACTCTTGGGACATGATACCTCTTCTTGGAAGCAAAGCCATGTTGTCAGAAGCCCAAACCACAGGGAGATGCCTTATGTAGGTTCTCCAGTCAATCACCCCAGATGGACTCCCAGATAAAAACCATTATGTATGTTATCATCATGAATGTCTAGCCAGGTCAAGCCTTTAGATATCTCCAGTACCAGACAACATCTGAATGCAACTGCAAAAGAGACCCCAGATAAGATGCCCCCATCAATTCTCTGTTGAGATGTGAGAGGGAAAAGAGAGGAATGTCACCGAAACAAAAGAGTTGAAGGACAGGGAATTTTTGATGATGTGAGGAGAGGTTAGCCAAGCTGCAGTGGGATGTGAAGACTCATAGATGATTGTTTTCAGAAACTTTACTTGAACTAAAAGGATTGATGATGGTAGCCAGAGGACAACAGCAGGGTGAAGGAAGTTTTTGTTTGGTTGTTGTTCTTGTTGCTATTGTTGTTTACACACTGTTTTTGTTGGTTAAAAGAAGGAGAGATGTGAGTATAAGATAAAAGAACCTAGACATGGAGAAAAACAGAGAGGGCTTCCACACCCTTGATTGAGAACATCTAGTCCTGCAGGGGGCGACCTAAAGCATTGGCAGGGAGGTTAGTGTCTCAGACACAGCTGGCTCTGAACAGGTCCCTTTCTTAATTGGCAGGCTTGAGGGAGTATAATTTAGAAACAGGGTGTTAGAAGAGGCATGGTAATGTGAAATTTGATGACTCAGTTGAAGAAGATTTTGCATATTATGAGGTGGTTATGCAAGTATTTCCTTCTATGGACTTAAATGCTGAGCATTAATGTTTGTCCTCAGGAGATAAAGGTGGGGACTGATCCAACAGTTACTACCTAGATAACAACCATGGCTTGTGTACGTAACCTGGTTTATAGAGTCGTGAAAGCCTTCAACTCATCCAGGTTCCAGGCTTACCGCACACAGTGGGACAGACCAGAGCAGCACTGCCAAGGCTTTGAAAATGAAATTGAAATTTGAACCATGGCCCACAAAGTGGGCCAGGACCTGCAGTCTGAACCTGACTGGTTGACTGCGAGCCGAAACACAAAATTTCAGTAGGAACCAAAGTCACATAAATTAAAATGTTTTCATTTTAAAGCAATTAGGAATGCTTGAAATAAAAAAAAAGTCCCAGCAAATAAATAGAAAACAATAAAGAACCCAATGCAAATTCTAAAATTGAAAACATACAATAACAAAAACATTTTTTTAAATCACTGATAGGCTCAATAGCAGAAATGTATAAGAAAAGACAAACAATCCAGCAGAAAATGGGCAAAGACTATCAATTTACAGAAACGAAAATACAAATGAATCTTAAATATATAAAAAGATATCCACTCTCACTTATCATAAAAAATTAAAATTGTACTGATATACTGGCGTTCACCTGTCAGAGTGCCCACGCCCCATAACGTGAAGACACAGTGTGGTGAGCATGTGGAACTCTCTCAGAGGCTGCTTATGGCTAGTATCTAGAACAACTTCCCATACCTCTAAAATCCATTTGCCATTTGGCTCTGTAATTCCACTTTTGGAAGCTTATCATATAGAAAACTCATAAGTGGGTGAAATGACATATTTACAGTGTTATTCCTGTCTATATTGTTGGTAATCATAAAAGACTAGAAACAATTTAATGTTCGTCAATATAAGTTACTAGCGAAATCAACTCTTATACATCCAAACAAAGGAAAGCTAAAGCTAAAAGAGAAAAGGGATGAAACCCCCTCTAAAACTTGCCATCACTGAGTAAATAAAAGGAGAAACAATAATATATATTTGATGTATTTATAGATACATAAAGACATTCTGAAAGGATGGGTAATAAGAAATGGCTGCCTCTGGGGAAGAGTGGGGGCTGGGCAGATAAGAGGGCGTCTTGAATGTATGCCTCTTAATATGTTTTGGTTATTGAACCATGTGAATGTATTGCCTATCTGAAAAAAAAAAGCTACAAACAAACATATACAAAGAACAGAAGTAGTCCTTAATGCCCAACCCCAGGGCTATAGCGTAGTGGTCCCTTTATGTCTGGATGAAGTAAACCTATCCAGTATTTCCATTAACGCGGCTTCGGTATTAGCGGGGATACTGTTTCATCTCAGGCTGTGCTGGTCACACGCCTTCCATGAGCCCCAGGAGGACGCAGAGCCCTGAATCACCAGGGCACTGATTAGGATGAAAGCATGTTGATTAGCGGTGCTTTCTCTCAGTGGCCTGGGCTGCTGAGGGCTTGGGGCCTGTCTCCTTCCGCCTCCCAGACCCCCACTGCTTTCTCTCTACCACACAAGGTCCCCTGCATGTTTTGGAAAGATTTCCTTTTTGGAAATACCATAAAGCTGACGATGACCATGCAACCCAGCTCCCAGCACTCAGGTTCCAGAGAAGCTGGGCAGAGCAAGGGAGCGCTTCCCTTCCCTCTCATCTTCCAGGCACCAGCAGCAAAGCCTCACAGCAACAGGCCTTTGGGCACCTGCCACGTGGAAGGGCTTTCTTCCCAGGCTCGGAAATCGTGTCTTGGCTTTTGTCAGGGCCGCGGGGTGCCCATCAAACGGCAGTGCTTGAAGATGAGGGTCTCTCCTCAGGCTCCCGGTGACCATCACTTTCCATAAGGGGATCAAGTTGCTTTTCTGAAATCACAGAGTCAGTTTTTCTTCCTGTTAGAGCTGAGCTGGCTTTCTCACGGGGGCACATGTGGGCGCAGGCCCAGCTGCTCCTGCCTGCAACGTGGGCTGACACATGCGGACAGCTGTTTGGAGGAGCACTCCCACTCCCTCCCTTTGTTACACTGAGCTCTTGCCGTAGCCCACTATCGAATCCAGGTGATACTTTCTAATCAGCAAACAAAAGCCACAGGAATAAGGCAAAAAACACCAGCTCATGCAGAGCCCGGCCCCAGTCACTTAAAACAAAATCAATCTCACTTCTCCCCTTTTCCCTGAGTGTTCTGAAATAATATTTGAAGTTTGGTCTCTTTGGAGAACTGCCAATGACTTGGAGGCATGTAGTGCAGTTATATATCAAGACGCGATTACACTCGGGACTTTTGAAAAGTGATTCTCACTTAGGAATAATATTCGATATGAATTTAATAATCTGCCATACAGCTCCATTTTGTTTCTCAAGGAAATGACTGGAAAACTTGCAGTAGCAAGAGGAACCTCTCCTTCATAGGGGTGATCAGTCAGTTTTTCTAAATTTTATAAACTATTACTGATCTTGAGTTTTGAAAGGAACAAAATGCATGAGTTCTGAGATTTTCTGTTTGTGCTGTGAACTACAGTAAATGCCTTCAAGAAATTTGTTAACTAAAAAAATATTGTAAAAATTCTTCTTGCTACATTGAAGTTAATGGGTGGAATGTAGTCTGTGAAAGTACAACAGAAAATCCCCTTGTCTGTTTTGCCATCCCGGCCATATTTATAAGTTTTTAAAGTCATGCTAATAAGAAATATTTTTGAGCATCCATCCCCAAAATGTTCTCTCCGTGACAAAAGTTTCTATTTAAAAAGCATTTGTAACCACTTATTGTTTAAAATGTCATTTTTCCTAATAGGAGCAGATTAAGTACAATTTCCTCCACCCCCCCCCCCCAAAAAAAAAAATCTGTGCTTACAGGCATACTATTAATCATGGTCCTCATCATGGTAAAGTCAATTTATATTTTACTTTTTATTATAAAATAGTGTGAGAACAGTACAAAGGACTCCTGCATATTCTTCACATAGATTCCCCATCTGTTATCATTTTATATGTTTGCTTTATCAGCCTCTCTCAATACATAGACATTAATTCTTAATGAACTCTCTGGGAGTAAGTTGCAGATATGCTGCTCCCTTACATCTGAATATTCAGTACATACTAGTACATATTCCCTATGAACTAGTACGTTCTTACAAGTCATAATACAATGACCAAAACCAAGAACTTAACACTGAGAGAACACTATTATTTAATCTGCAAATTTTATTCAAATTTCCGAAATTATTCCAATAATTTCTTTTAGCAAGAATAAAAATGTGAAAAAAAATATCTCATTCAGGATCTCATCCAGTCACACACTACCATTACTTGACCTGCCTCTTTTGGCTTAATTTGGGGCACTTTTTCAGTCTTCCTTCTCCCCCATGACCTTGATATATTTGAAAAATTTAGGTAATTTGGATTTGTTGCCTCATGATTTATACTTTTATTTTTGTACAGAAGTGATTCTGCTTCCCTTCAATGCATCTTATCAAAAGATGCATGTCATCCAACAATAGCAGAGTACATAGTCTTCCCAAGTGCACACATAACATTTACCATAATATAACATTCTGGACCATAAAACAAACCAGAAATTTTAAAGTGATTCAAGTCAAACTAGTACATTTTCTAATGACAATGAAATTAAATTAGGAATCTAAACCAGAAAGGTAAGTGAAATATTTTCCCAAATATTTGGAAACAAAATAATACATTACTAAATAACTCATGAATCAGAGAAGAAATCAAAAGGAAAATTTTAAAATATTTTTAATCTAATGAAAATGAAAACACAATATACCAAATTTACCTCATGAGGCTAAAGCGGTACTTAGAAGAGAGGCCTCTGGGTCCTGGAAATATCGGGGAAACACTTTATTAAATTAAGATTGTCTAACCTCTATGCTCTATACCTGAAACTAACACAAAATAATATTGAATGAAAAA
Source organism: Myotis nattereri (assembly GCF_964212035.1). Lineage (NCBI taxonomy): Eukaryota > Metazoa > Chordata > Mammalia > Chiroptera > Vespertilionidae > Myotis > Myotis nattereri. Next base: position 51,756,778 of record NC_138087.1, read on the forward strand.
AAATGTATATATACTTTTGACTAAATGGAAAAAAAGAAGTCCTCAAATAGTGACCTCAACTTTAATTTTAAGAAACTAGAAAAAAAAGGAAGAGCACAGGAGACCTGAAGTAAGCAGCAGACAAGATGTCAAAATCATACAAAACCATTCTAAAAACAAAAACAAAAACAAAAAAATTGCAGACCAATATCCCCATAAACAGAGATGCAAATAACAATATTAAAAAATAGACAATGCCTCAATGTCCAAATAGGCCTTATTTCAGAATGCAAAGTTAGTGTAACATTCAGAAAAACATTAATACAATTCATAATATTGATAAACTAAAAAAGACAAACCATATAATCATCTCAACAGATGCAGGAAAAACATTTGACAACTGTCAACAGCCATTCATTATGAAAATTCTCAGCAAATTTGGAATAAAAGTGAACATTATCAACTTGATAAAGAACATCTACAAAACACCTAAAGTTAATTTATTTAATTAAAAAAAATGCTTTTCTTCTCAAATTAAAATCAATGCAAGTATATCTACTTTCAAGACTTCTGTCCAATATTGTAGTGTGTGGAGGGTTTAGCCCATGCATTAGTTCCAGATTGGAAAGAAGAAGTAAAACTCTCTTTTCACAGACCACATAATCATCTAGACAGAATCAATATAAAAACACACACACCTGAACTAGTAAGTGCATTTAGCAAGGTGATAGGACACAACATTAATATACAAAATTAACTGTATTTCTATCTACTAAAAACAATCTTAAATTGGACATTTTAAAAATATTTGTAATAGCATAAAAAATATTAAAATACTTGCGTTAATTATGACAAAACATGTAAGACCTGTATGCTTAAAACTATAAAACATTACAAAGAGAAATTAAAGGAGAATAAAAAGTGGAGAAATATACTATATTCATGTATTGATCTATATCTTCAAAACTTTCCCAATCAAAATCTAAGAAGGCTTTTTTTTTTTAGAAATTGACAACCTGATTCTAAAATTAATATAAAATGCAAAGGACCTAAAATTGCCAAAACAACTTTGAAAAGAAGTTTATAATTGAAGGATATATACTACCTGACTTCAAGACTTATGATAAAGTTACAATGGTCAAAATACTATGGTATTGTTGAGGTAGACAAGTGGAACAGAATAATCTGGAAATAAATCCACACATATAGAGACAACTGATGTTTGGCAAAATGCAAAGATAATTCAGCAGATAAGTGATAGTCTTTTAAATAGATAATGCTGGAATAATTAACAATCTGTGTATAAAAATGAACTTTGATTCATACTTTGTACCATATACAAAAATTAACTCAAAATGGATTATAGACCTAAATATAAAAACTAGAACTATAAAACTTCTAGAAGAAATTATAGGAGAAAAATCTTTGTAACTTTGGGTCACACAAATATTTCTCTTTTTAAAAAATATATATTTATTGATTTCAGAGAGGAAGAGAGAGGGAGAGAGAGATAGAAACATCAATGATAAGAGATAATCATTGGTCTGCTGCCTCCTGCACACCCCACTCTGGGGGGTCAGGTCAGCCTACAACCCAGGCATGTGCCCTGACTGGGAATTGAACTGTGACCTCCTAGTTCATAGGTCAATGTCAACCACTGAACCAGGCCAGGTGGGCACAGGTATTTCTTAGATACAACACCAGAAGCATATTCTGTAAAATAAAAGATTAATCACTACCATTATACCCTCTTTCTGAGATGTTATCATAACAAAAGAGCTGTTTAAAAGGGGAAGAGGATCTAGAAAATTGAAGAAAGGAGTGATAATGTGGAAAATGGCATCCAGAATAAGAGATTTGACAAGCCGGGCTTTGAATGAGCAGATGAAGAAGACATGGGGGTGGGGGAGAGAATGGCAGCTTAGAAATGGCTTTGGGTAAATTTTCAGCAAGGACACTGGGGGGACAGGTTGGTTTTGAATAAACAACCTTCATCAATAACAAAATAGTGGTATGCTCCTTATTGAAAACTAAATGTGCCTTATGAAACTATCTTAATGCTTCTCCTATAACTCATTTAATTCTTACAATAATCTTATGAGGTAGACATTTTAATCCCCATTTTATAGACACAAGAAATGAGGTTCAGAGAGGAAAGACATTTGCCCAAGTAGGATTAAGTAAGATGAAATCCAAAGCCTTCACTCTTAAACACTTTGTTTCTAGGAGTGTACCCATACTAGATAGACAGTCAATAAGCAATCAGCCTTAACCGGTTTGGCTCAGTGGATAGAGCGTCAGCCTGCGGACTGAAAGGTCCCAGGTTCGATTCCAGTCAAGGGCATGTACCTTGGTTGCGGGCACATCCCCAGTAGGAGATGTGCAGGAGGCAGCTGGCCGGTGTTTCTCATCGATGTTTCTAACTCTCTATCCCTCTCCGTTCCTCTCTGCAAACAAAATCAATAATATATATATATTTTTAAAAAGCAATTGAATGATCTGCATTCATTTGATTTTTAAAGTTAAAAATAATCTTCTCTCCTATAAAAACACACAATAATGACTAGAGGCTTTGAAATGTACTGCTTGATACTGGTACCAAACTAACGAAACTGACTCTCCTAGCTTGCAAAATGCATAAAAAGCACAAAAACTAAAGGTTTTCAACCCCATTTAAACAAGCAAGTAAATCTTGTGGCTATATTATCCATGTGACTTGGTCTTAAATAAATCCTAGTTTATTATTTAAGAATAAATAATGAGTTACAAATTATTTTTACAAGTATAAATCATTCATAACCATCTTCTTTTGTAAATGGTCAACTCAGCCTTTCTCAAAATCTTAAGCCAAAAGCTTTATGTTATTAGAGATTAAATTCCTTCACTGGTAGGCCAAGGATCAAAATATATTGTGTTTTTATTTGGATAATCTTAGCGTATTGAATTTGTCCTTTTCTTATCATTAACATTCATCTCTCTGGATCATCCACTTCTCTTTGAACTTGGGAACAGGAATTTGATAGCATACAGGATTTAAATCAATTAAAATAAGAACCCAAACAGAACCAAGTAATTCTGGGAGTTAACTATAATAACTCTTTCATCTCAATAAAGTTCAGTTTAATTGTTTATTTGGAAGATGACCAGCATCAACACTAACTTTCCAGGGTGCATAAGTGTGTTTTTCTACACTTGCTAATACTACATTCTACTTTCCAAAGACCAGAAGTGAACCAAAGGCAAAAAAGCACTTGCTGGCAAAAGAAAAACAAAAGAGCTTCATTTTAGAGATTAGAAATTTGAATCAGCGTTTCAAGGAGCTCCCTAGCCCTAGCCTGTTTGGTTTAGTGGGTAGAGTGTCAGCCTGCAGACTGAAGGATCCCTGGTTTGATTCTGGTCAAGGGTATATTCCTGGGTTGTGGGCTCGATCCTCAGTGGGGGACGTGCAGGAGGCAGCTGATCAATGATTCTCTCTCATCACTGATGTTTCTATCTCTCTCTCCCTCTCCCTTCCTCTCTGAAATCAATAAAAATATATTTTTTGCCGAAACCGGTTTGGCTCAGTGGATAGAGCGTCGGCCTGCGGACTGAAAGGTCCCAGGTTCGATTCCGGTCAAGGGCATGTACCTGGGTTGCACGCACATCCCCAGTGGGGGGTGTGCAGGAGGCAGCTGATCGATGTTTCTCTCCCATTGATGTTTCTAACTATCTATCTCTCTCCCTTCCTCTCTGTTAAAAATCAATAAAATATATTTTAAAAATATATATATATATTTTTTAAAAAAAAAAAAGAGCTCCATAAATCTTCTCTTTGATTCAACATGAGTTTCACGTAGTAGGTATTCAACAAATTATGCTCACTTATGGTCATGGCTGTGAGTGATTGCTGTTGCGCATTAACTAAATAAAATGATTTCTCCAGGGAAAGGATAAAGTTGGTGGGTATCACTGATAAAGCCAAAAAAGGAGTTCATAAAGTTTCATTTGATCTGATTTTGATTTGATCTGGTCTGGTCTGGTCTGAAGAGCACAAAAAAGCAAACAAACAAACAAACAATAATTACCACTCATATTTCAGCCCAGAATGAATCACTATTAATGTTTAGTATATTTGTTTCTAAATGTTTCTATCTAGGTATATAACTTGAAAAGTGTACAAGCTATAGGATTATAAAGTTTTCTTTTAAAGAAATAATTAGATTCTTTCTAATAAAGCTAAGTGTTTTCAGAACTCCGCCCCTGAGCTGGCCCCTCCCCACTCACACAGAGACTTGTTTTGCTCCCTTTCTTTAGCACAGAATTTTTTGGCCTCTGCTTCTATTTCTTCTCCCCTTTCCTCCTTTCCTTTCTCTTCTGCTTACCCTCTTCCAAGTCCCCTTATCACCCAGTGTAATGAGCTAATGCAGTTTATTATGAAGTAAGGGCTTCCTATGAATCAGGAGGAGCATCTTCCTACTGAGGTGGGAATATTAAGATGCATCCCTATGATCCATGGGAAGAATATTCTCCCTGGCTTGGAGATTCACATATTTTTGACTTATTGGATCGAATCTCCTTTTTTATAACTGTCCTTTTGGATGGGTTCAAAGAGTATATATCCTGGTGATCTAAATAAGAACAAGGCACATACATTCAAAAGGCCAGCATGGCATGAAAAATAAATCAAAGAGAGACTTTATTCCTTAGACTAAAAGGAAATCTGTTCCCTACCCTGAATCTGTGACTTTGATGGCTTCACATCAATGTTTCATTTCCTGTTTTAAATGTATGTGATATTGCCAGAGTTCTTTATTATGAGATAAAATGAAATACATGGAAATGTACCTTGTGAAATAAAAAGATCTGTATCATTGTGAATGGTTATTATTAATATACTAGAGGCCCGGTGCACAAAAATTTGTGCACCTGGGGCGGGGGGGGGGGGTCCCTCAGCCCGGCCTGTGCCCTCTCACAGTCTGGGACCCCTTGGGAGATAACGACCTGCTGGCTTAGGCCTGCTCCCGGGTGGCAGAGGGCAGGCCCAATCCCTAGGTGCAGCCGCTGGTCGGGCTCAGAGCAGGGCCGATTGGGGAGTTGGGGAGCCGCCCCATCATGCACAGAGCAGGGCAGATTGGGAGGTTGTGATGCCACCCTCAGTCATGCTCAGGGTAGGGTCGATTGGGGGGTTGGGGCACCGTCCCCTGTCACACTCAGGGCAGGGTCGATGGGGAGGTTATGGCTCTACCCCATCACACACAGAGCAGGGCCCGTGGCGGGGGGGGGGGGGGGGGGGCGGGGAGCTCTCCCCTATCAGGCACAGAGCAGGGCTGCTCAGGGGGTTGGGGCCCCGCCCCCTGTCACACACAGAGCCGCAGGACGATCAGGGGTTTGGGCACTGCCCCCTGTCATGCTGATCCCGGTGCCGGGAGGCATATTACCCTTTTACTATATAGGGTAGAGGCCTGGTGCATGGGTGGGGCCGGCTGGTTTGCCCTGAAGGGTGTCCTGGATCAGGGTGGGGGTCCCCACTGGGGTGCCTGGCCAGTCTGGGTGAGGGGCTGAGGGCTGTTTTCAGGCTGGGAGTGACTGAAGTTCCCAACCGCTCCTTTTTTTCTTTTTTTTTATTTTATTCTAGGCCAGCTTTACCTTGAGGCTTGGCTCCAGCTCTTAGGCCTCCGCGGCTGAAAGTAAGTTTCTGGCCTTTGCTTACAATGTTGCGAATCTGCTGGCTGAAGTCTGGCGGTATTTGTTACAATGTTTCTTAAACTGCCCGCTCAGAGGCCTGCAGGCGCAGGCGGGGAACGTTGGTTTTCTCCGTCACTGAAGCAAGCAAGCTTCATGTTAGTTTCAAGCTGCCTGGCTGCCGGCCGCCATCTTGGCTGACAGTTAATTTGCATATTTCACTGATTAGCCAATGAAAAGGGTAGCAGTTGTACGCCAATTACCATGTTTCTCTTTTATTAGTGTAGATGCTGTAAGTCTCTTTCCTCACCAAGATCAAGATAGTTTCTGTCCTATTGTTTTTATTGTACAATTTTAAAAGCTTTAAAAAATGTTTACAAGCAGAAAAAAAAGTGGTATCTACTAATACTAAAAATGCTATGAGTTGTCTTTGAAATAAATAACAATGGGAACATTTTCAAAAAGCCACCATCCCTTCATAGCCCTTCTCACTAAACACTGACTGGAAAATACAAATAATTTATTCTTGACTTTGTTAAAATAGTTATGAATCTTATATTTCAAAAAGACTCACAGCAAACCTGTATGTAGAGGAATACAAAAAATGAGATTAGTAATAGAATTATGAATCTGGATAATAAAATCTTACTTGCTCTTATCCCTGAAGGGATAGGACGTCATATTTAATCAATAGTAAATTGAATAAATATACTTCATATTATTGTACAAACTAACATAACATCAGTAAGGTGATCATTTTAATGCCTGGCCTTTTTAAAATGTCATAAACTCATCTTGGCATATCCTTCTAGCCCAATAAGTATTTCTTGAATATATTTGAATTAAATTAATATGAGGCACATCAGGGCACTACAATCTGATTTCCATCCCCAATTAATTATTACTTTTACCTCCATGAAATTCTATTTCTTCATGCCTGTGTTGATGGACAATGTAGAAATACTCAGGATTGAGACATAAACTCCAGAGGAACTGCTGTTATTTATGGGCAGATTTCTGGAATTCCAGTTGTCTTCTGGTTGGCTTGTACTTAAAAAGAAAATCTAACTCAGTGTGTAAGAAGAATTTCAGGCAAGAGTATTCTAGAGTTGAAACTCATCTATTAAACTGAAATGATTTATTCGTATCTAGAGATAATTTATATTACTTAAAAAATTTTTTTCAGATAAAAAACTAATTACATAGAAAAAATCCTTGGGTAATAGAGCCTTGCCTTGGTATAGAGTTGACATTCCATCTTATTGCCTTGTCAAGAAGGAAATAAAAGTTTAACATCATGGAAATGCTTTTTAAAAAGTAACCTGATGACATGTACCATTTGATATCAAAGTTATCACATGGAGTAGATTGTATGGAGAACATATGAGCATTTGTACACCCAGGTATTTATTTATTAGCTATACCTGCTCATACTCTTGGCTATAATTTGTTGCCTCTTTTATTGTCCACTTTAAAGTGGACACACAGAAGAAGAACATGGTTGAGAAGATAGGCATGAGGGAACTTCAGAAGTGTGTCACATTAGTAGCTGGGGATGTGTAGGTATGTTGAAAATATTGTCAGCATACTTTTTATCCTTTAGGAAATAAAATTCCTTGTGATTCATCTGACATTGAGGATAATTCATGAGACCGTCTTCCCAGGGAAGGAGGGGTAGGGATCCTTGCAATAAAGAGATTATTGTACCACTTCAATTCACAAAGTTGATTATTCATAGAAAGACATTCTTAAAAACAGGACTTTTTTAAAAAACAATTTTTTTCTAAATTCCTCTTTATATATCTTTATGTCTCTCCTTTAATAAATATCTCCATTATATATCAGTCCTGGTCTACTCAGAAAGCAGAATGATTATATGGACATAGGTGGTAAAAGAGGAGAATATGAGGAAAGGAAGTTCCAACCCAAGACAAAAGAATGGGCCTCTTCACTAGAGAGAATGAACAGGAAAGGGCGGAGGAGATGGAGAGATGAAGGAGTTAAGACTAGAGTGAGAATGCGGCCTGGGTCCCTGACAGCCCTAGGCTTCAACCAAAGGGAGATGGTGAGACAATAGAAATTCTGAGGGGCATCTCAGATAGGTGAGGGGAAATCTGAGAACACCCACATTAGCTTTCTACTTTCCATGGAATCCAATATGGCGCAGCACAGTGGGACAGCAAGGACAGCACAAGATTTCTAAACAAACGAGCCTGGAATGGCATTCCCTAGTCTCCTGGCACTTCATTTGGGGTGTGAGGGCCTCAGTGGTTTCTACAATTGCTATAGTCGGTGCACAAAAGATGACTGAGGGAAAGCCTAGCGAGCTTAACAACAAGGGGCAAAGAGACCACTGGCCTCTAGAATGGTGTGCTTACGCTTGGGACTACATTGTAGACTCGGCCAGACCTTGCCAAATCTACAGAACACAAAAGAGACAAACTGGGGTTAATCAACTTGGAGAGATGGACAAGTTCTCAAGAGCAACCAATCATGGCATCTTACCCAGGGGGAGAGAAAGGGTCACAACGTAGCCCACCTGTGCATGCTTCAGCTGCCAATGCCAGTGCCCAACAGAACCAGACGGCACCATTTCTCTTCTTCGGGCCCCTGGGCACTAGAAACCTCTGAAGACCTAACAGACAGCATTCAGCGTCTGGTCCTTCCAGCTCTTCCTCCCAGGAGGCAGCGGGAGCACGCCCCTCCAGTTTGGGAGCTCAGAGAGGGGAGGGAAAAGGAGGGGAGTTGTCCTAAGAGAGGCTTTAACCTTAAATTGAACTTGAATTAGCCCAGCAGAGATTGGGTTACTGTCAATTTGGCAAGTTTACATTAGCTGGAAGATTCCAGAGAAAGATGAGTTCAGTCATGAAAAGTAAAGGAAGTTGTAATTTTTTGTACATAGAAAGCTTCATGCGTAAATCTTAACCCAGTTGCCTACGTTCGCAAGGTCAGCTCTCTCCCTTGCTCCGAGAAATCTTGTGGCCATTTTCTCTGCCAAAGCAACTGAATCTTCTGCTCACACATTCTCCCCAAGGATTTCTGAGGATATCTCAACCTAACCAGCTTTAGTTTTGTTCACCTTGTTGCTTTAACCTTTGGTGCTGGCATGCTTGCTAACCCTTCAGGCCTGATCAAATCTAATCCCCACCTCATCTAGTCCTTTAAGTTTTAATTCAGCCTTTTCCCCATCCTTTGAAAGGTCTGTTTTCCCATAGCTACTTCTCCCTGAATCCATATCTAATTAGATTCCATGTTATACACCTATATTCTAAGTTCTTAATAAAAGCATGTATATGTGAGTATGTATTCATGTTTTTTGCCCATATAGAAAAGGTAATTCTTGTATGTTGGATACATACATGCAAACAAGCACACACACACTTTGCTCTCTATTCACACTGGGCATTAAAAGTGGGCCTTTTTATAGGCCTAACCAATAGACACAGACAACAGGGGGGGTGAGGGCATGAGTGGCGGGGGTAGGGGGTAATGTGGGGATAAGGACACATATGTAATAACTTAATAAAAAATAATAAAATAAAATTAAAGTGGGCCTTTTGAGAGTGTGGGCAGACTAGAAGGGGTCCATGGGAGGAAAAGGGGGACATATGTAATACTTTCAACAATAAAGATTTTTTTAAGTGGGCCTATTTCAGTGTGTATTTAGACAGTTCACATAAGCATTACATCTAAACCAAAATCTCTTAAGGACCTAACAGTAGGCTAGTTTGATTACCATTATTGTTGGTAATATGTGAGTTGTTCTCATTTAGGCACAACGTATGCAATTATTGTTTTTCTGCTGAAATCATTGCCTATACAGTTACATGACACCAATAATACATTTGTAACTAATTTGTGACAAAGCTTTCTTTTGTTGTGTTCCAATAGAGTAAAATCCTGGGGCTAATTTTACCATTATGTACATATGATATCACCTCCTGAAAATATATGAACACGAGGTGTTTTTGTTGTTGTTTTAGTACAACAAAGTAAGAAATGTTATAGAAGAAATCGTTGATTCATATCTCAGGAATGTGTGTGAGGGACTAGGAGGATAGGTTTCCTCAAATAGCTGCTAAACCCAGCAGGCTCCAGCCAGCAGCCACTTAGCAACTAGATCCCAAAACTTCTACCTGCGTGCATCTTAAGTTTCCTGCTATTCCACCAGCTATGGGTACAAATGGATTGACATGAACAATAATCATCTGTATTTCACCCAACCAGTCCTCTGCTTCTCACTTTAAATTAATTTTCCATAAAAAGTTCTCTTAAATATTTCTGAGATAATCCAGGGTGGGGTGGCTCATCTGAGCTTACTAACAAGTCTGGTCAAATGTTTCTTGACATCCCCCAGGCGCTGCTGTCACTTGCAACACAAAACACAATCCCTCCAAACCGACTGCCCCTCAGGACGCAGTCAGCTTCCTCTGTGGACGGCAAGCCCTTGGGCAGAGCCCACTCGGGGCTCTGAGCACCATCTCTCTGTCCCATAATCAGAATTGCTCCCACTTTAGAGGACGGAGTCAGAGGAAGATGACTCCCTTTCTTGCTCGGTGTTTACTCTTGAGAAGACACAAGCAATGTCATGAACAGATTTTAAGTACAATCACTTTTTTAGTTTGTACTTCATGTGAGCTTTTTCTCAGGACCCGGATGGGAGTCCTAGGGACTGACTTGGGTCTGGGACAGAAGTGAGCGACAGGCATGATTGGACCAGAACAGCTCGAAGCCTCCACCGAGGCTTTGCCACCAGCCGACAAACGGACTTCCAGCAGGCTTATCACCTCAGTTCACCTGGAAGACCCTGGCAAGGACACGTCCCAGCTCTGCTCAAGCTGAGCATCTGCTACACATTCTTTATGACAGCGGTTCTCAACTGTGGGTAGCAGCCCCTTTGGGGTCGAACGACCCTTTCACAGGGGTTGCCTAAGACCATCAGAAACACATATATAATTACATATTGTTTTTGTGATTAATCACTATGCTTTAGTTATGTTCAATTTGTAACAATGAAATTAGGGGTCACCACAACATGAGGAACTGTAATTAAAGGTCGCGGCATTAGGAAGATTGAGAACCACTGCTTTATGAAGACATACAAGGTTCATCTAAAGATAATCTACAGATACAAAACGAAGTCTAAACTGGAAATTTCAAAAATAAACAGCAAGTGTTTTTATCAAAACCACAATGAGATACCATCTTACATCCATTTAGGATGCGAGATATGAAAAAAAAAGACTAAAAGAAATCACATGTGTTGGAGAAGACGTGGAGAAATTGGAGCCTTTGTGCACTGTTGGTGGGAGTGTAAAATGGTGCAGCCACTATGGGAAACAGTATGGCAGTTATGGTGGGTTCTCAAAAATGAAAACTGAGAATTACCATATAACATAGAATGCCGGGAGCCGGTCCATGCTTGCCGTTTCAAAGGACCTGGCATATATGGCATACTGTTCTTAATATGTTTGCTCACCTTCTTGGCACTATGTGTTTTAACCAAGGTCTCCTCTCTGAGAAAGGTTGTTTCCCCAGGTAGGGATTTTTCCCCTGAAGTTAGGGAGGGAATAAAACCCCTCAACTAAGTGCCAGGCGGGTAATTAATCACTTTAACTATGAACAATCATGCTTAAGCTACATAATCTTTACTCCCTGGAATGGAGATAAGAAACGCCCTAACCTTTGTAATAGAGATTGATAGGATTGAATCAACTGGTATAAATACAGATGTAACAAGACAGCAACAGACAGAGAGAGAGACAGAAATTGGCACAGAACCTACACAGAACGTTCTCTAGAGACAGAAGAACTTCGCTGGAGAGAACATGGCAAAAGATCCTGGACAGAAACTGGCCTCAGAACCTAGAGACAGAACCTAGCGAGAGAACATGGCAAAAGATCCTGGACTGAACCTGACTACAGAAATTGGCAAGAGAACCTGACTAGAACCTGGTGACAGAACCTGGTTGGAGAACCTACAGAACCTGGCTGGAGAACCTAGCAAGAGAACATGGACACAGAACCTGGCTGGAGATCCTAAGCAGAACCTCTCTGGAGATCCAGACCAGAACTTGGCTGGAGATCCTGGCTAGGCTGCTGATCAACTGAACGCTGTCTCCGTGTCCTTCCTTCTTCGCTGACTCCGTCCACACCTTTGGGGACCCCTGGACCTGCTGGGGTTGGACCTCGACAATAGAATCCCAGTTCTGGGTCTGCACTCAAAAGAATTGAGAGCAGGGACTCCAGAAGAATTTGTACACTCATGTTCATAACAGCATTATTCACAAGAGCTAAAGGTAGAAGCAACCCAAATGCCAATTGATAAATAAATGGATAAATCAAGTGTAGTCTATTCATATGATAGAATAGTATTCAGCCTTAAAAAGGAAGGACATTCTGACATATGCTACAGCACAGATGAAACTTGAGGACATTAGTGGAATAAGCCAGTCACAAAAAGACAAATACTGTAGGATTTCACTTATATGAAGTACCTAGAGTATTAACATTTATAGAGACAGAAAGTACAAGGTGGTTGCTAGAGTCTGGAGGGAGGAGAATGGGGAGTTGTTGGTTTATGGGTACAGAGCTTTAGTTTTGCAAGAGAAAAAGAGTTCCATTACTATCACCATCCACAGTGTGAATGTACTTAAGGCCGCTGAACTGTATACTTAAATGGTTACATTGGTAAAATTTATTGTATATGTATTTTACCACAAAACATTTGTATTGAAAAAACATTTTGAGAGTTTAACTTTTAGTCATGGCTAAGTAGGTTATTTTTGGCCAACCCGCCCTCTAAGAACAAATTTAAAAGGTGGATTAAAATAATTTTATATACAAATTTTTAAAAAAACATATATTTTGTGTACTTTACCATGTGTATGTTATGCTTCAATAGCAAAATTGTTTTTAAAAGTCTTTTTTTAAAACTCTCTTTGATTGACAATATTCTAGCACTATTACATTCCAGGAACCAGAACTATAGCATTAGACAAAAGAAGTCAAAACTGTGGCTTTTTATGGAGTTTACATTTTGGTAAAAGCATAGTAATTATAATAATAGCTGTGCTTTCCATAAGCTGGTAGAGACTATATATTTCCTGCCAATATTTTTTAGAAAGAATTTTCATTGACCATCTGAACTGAAAATAAACTTTCTAAATAATAAGCATATTGGTTGCTATTTAATTATACCCTTATTAAAAAGTAATAGTATACTTACCTTAAAATGAAATATAACTATCTCTCTATATATAAAAGGCTAGGTGACCAACCGTCCGACTGACCGACCAACCGGCTGGCCGGTACATATGACACACACTGGCAATTTAAAAATAAATGTTGACTTGTGCATGTGCAATACACATAAAGCTCTCACTAGCACCAATCGCATGCAACACCAGAATGTATCTGAAGACCAACTATTGTTTAATCAATTTATCAGTCATTGTTTTTATCAATGTTATTTTTATATCATGTTTTTGTTATTTTTATATCATGTCTTTGTTGTTGTTATATCATGTCGTTTTTGTTTATTTATTAATCAATTGATATATTATTTTCATATACATTTTACTAGTTTTCTTTCATCTCATCTCTGACACTTCTATTATAGAAAAGGGGAAAATAGCGATATTAAAATATTTTGTATTTTAATTTTATAATATTATATATACAATTTTGACATGTAATTTTTTTTGCATTAATGTAATTACTGCATGAATCTTTCTTCTAATTAATTTTCTCTCAATGTGCACGAATCTGTGCACTGGGCCACTAATGTTAATAATAAATACATATATTTTAAATAAATCATTTAAAAGTTTTACAAATGCTTACCATGCTGACAATAAAAAAATAAAAATAAGACAAAGTTGGAACACGTAGATATGCACACACAAACACAAACACAAAATTGAGGGCTAAAGCAGAAGTCCCTTCCAAAGTGAAAACACATCCTCAATAGACAAAGCTACTCCCAGTAAAGGCACAATCTGTTTGAATCTAGAAGCTTAGGGAACTGACCATGGCTCAGCACCTCCTCCGCCCCAGGAACTACGCTGGAAGCTTTGCACATATTTTAGTAGAGAATCTTAGGTTCTTAGAGTTAGAACTTACTGATGACTAGTTCAGCTAACACACAAATGCCTTACCCTTTTAAAAAAATAATGTTTTAATCTAAGTAACATAGTATAGCTTAAAGGGTCAAATATAACCCTCCTCTTCCCAAAAGAAAGAAAGGTAGCAATCTCTGCCTCATGCTTTCTAGCCGCAATTTCAGCTTTCTAAAGGCAAACACTTTCAACAATTTTTAATGTTACTTGTGGTATTTATGTTCCTATTTCTAAATAACCAACTGAGTTACTGCTATTTGTTTATTCCAATTATTCATTGCTTTTATGCTATGGATGTTGAGGATTTAGTTCTATCCACGTTCTCACATTTTTACCCCCACCCCACTTTCCCTCCAATAGAGCTACATTGCTTTTAAAAAATAAGTAAATGGCCTTTCATTGCTTACATTATTATGGCTATATACATATTATTTATACTAAGCCATGTAATGCAATAAAAATATGTCTATTCCTAGACAAGATTTTGCTTTTTCTGAAGTAAAATTTTAACCTTTTTAAAAGATTTCTAAGAACCCATCCCCAGTCTCTTACACAGATGTTCTACTCATCAGGCATTTCATCATTTGTATCTAGATGTCTGACTGCTTCTCATACAGATCTTCAACTAAGCCTCCCAATTCTCTGCTGTCCCCCCATTTTGAGACATTTCTGTTGCTCTAATTTTTGAGGTTTTTCTGAGGTTCCACAACTGTAGGAGGGACAACATATTAAGTTCTCTTTAAATCTGCAATTTACCCTTCTCTTTATCTCCCCTTGCAATTTATTTGTTGGCTTGACTAGGACATCCATACTGTAGTTTCCCATACTGGATTTTGATCATCATACCCCTGCCTGTTGTTTAACATATTTATCTGTTCCTGTGTTTCCTGTAAATCACTAGTTAAATCCAGAGACTTGTGCAATTTAGTTTTGCATCCTGATTGGACCGCACAACACCATCTCTATGGAAATGCTCTGGCTTACACTTTCACTTCCGGTAATCAGAATGTGGGGTGTGTACACTGACATGATAAGATCGTTAGACTTGCTTTCTTTGTACTTTTTGGACTAAAATTTTGGATTTTTTTTCCTTCCCTGAGGACATTAAGGAGATTAAAATTGTGAGCTCATTTCAGTGAAATGAGAATCCCTAGATCTAAGACCTTCCATTCAAGTTAATACTGTCTCAGGAACAGGCAGTTTCTCTATCTGACTTCCAGCAACCACATTAAGTGCGCAAAGATTGTGGCTCTTTGCTGGGGTCCAACCCCAGCAGGTCCAGGGGTCCCCAAAGGTGTGGACAGAGTCGGCGAAGAAGGAATGACACGGAGACAGCGTTCAGTTGATCAGCAGCCTAGCCAGGATCTCTAGCCAGGATCTCCAGCCAAGTTCTGGTTTGGATCTCCAGCCAGGTTCTGTGTCCATGTTCTCTTGCTAGGTTCTCCAGGTTCTCCAGCCAGGTTCTGTAGCCATGTTCCCTCGCTAGGTTCTCCAGCCAGGTTCTGTCCAGGTTCTCCAGCCAGGTTCAGTCACCAGGTTCTAGTCAGGTTCTCTTGCCAATTTCTGTAGTCAGGTTCAGTCCAGGATCTTTTGCCATGTTCTCTCGCTAGGTTCTGTCTCTAGGTTCTGAGGCCAGTTTCTGTCCAGGATCTTTTGCCATGTTCTCTTCAGCGAAGTTCTTCCATCTCTAGGTTCTGTGTAGGTTCTGTGTCTAGGTTCTGAGTGTAGGTTCTGTTTCTCTTGGTTCTGTCTTCTAAGTTCTGTCTCTTGCTGTCTTGTTACATCGTTATTTATACCAGTTGATTCAATCCTATCAATCTCTATTACAAAGGTTAGGGTGTTTCTTATCTCCATTCCAGGGAATAAAGATTATGTAGCTTAAGCATGATTGTTTGTAGGTAAAGTGATTAATTACCCGCCTGGCACTTAGTTGAAGGGTTTTATTCCCTCCCTAACTTCAGGGGAAAATCCCTACCTGGGGAAACAACCTTTCTTAGAGAGGAGACCTTGGTTAAAACACATAGTGCCAAGAAGGTGAGCAAACATATTAAGAACAGTATGCCATATATGCCAGGTCCTTTGAAACAGCAAGGATGGACCGGCTCCCGGCAGCTCTTCATTTTCAAGGAAGAAGTATTTAGCTGTGCTTTTTCTAAAAGCTAATATGAATCTATTTGCCCTTCCATTTCCCCAAACATTTATAAAATTTAGTTCATGCGGAGCTAGTTTGGCTAAAATAATTGTGAAGATCCAGCGCAGTTTGGCTCCCCACTGTTTGAAGACAAAGACCTATGTATCCCCCCAGGGCCTGACAAAAAATGACTACGTCCCGGCTACCAGCCTCACGGAGCTTCTGGTCTTGTACATAAACAAACACCCAACTAATTGTAGTGCAAAATGTGCCAAAACAAAGAGCGCATGAGAAGGGTGAATCAAGTCCAATGAAGGTCTTAAGAGGGAAAGACCCCAGCCAGGGCACAAAGCCTGCAGAGGGAAGGTAAGGTTTGGAAGAACATTTTAGGACAGATAGGATTTTGACAAAAGGAGATAGCAGGGACTGTGGTGGGACAGAGGGTCTAGGACACAGACACAGTTGCTGCATTGAGGCTGGCCCCCAGGAAGTGTATAGCATGGTTCCGAATTTGGCTGCCAGTAGAGTTTTGAAAACTACAGAGGCCTGCCTGCCTTCCTTAACCAACTGACTCAGAGTATCTGGAGGGTAGAGTTTAAGTCTGGAATGTCTTGAAAGCTTCCCCAGATGATTTTTTAAGGGGGAAATAGGGAGCTTATATCTGTATAAGATGAAAAGGCTGTGCCGTCCTCTAGTGGAAGGTGGGGTGTTGGGTGTGCTTGGCCGGGACACTCTTATCTGTAGCAGGAGTTATCGCATAGCATTATATGGAATAACAGAGCTCCAGAAACTTTTAGAGAGCATCTGGCTCAATTTTTCTCTTTGGATTATATATCCTTATTACACAAGTAATGTCAGAATGGAGTCTTGAGGTCAACAATCTACACAATGAAAATAAATACAGAATGAAAACCAGAAAGGCCCCTATCACCATCCTCCTAATCCCCAAACCCCAAAAGTTGCCATTGAAAACCAGTCAGTCCTCTTTTCCTGCCCTTTCTTTATATATTAACATTCTTAACTGTGGGTAAGAATTTTAGTCTTCATACTACAGTGGGAGAAATATCACATTTCTTTTCTATCCTTAAACAAAAGTAATCTGCTCTGAATCCATCTCATTTAGGCTTGGGGGAAATATGATTCCAGTAGATATTGGGGTTCCCTCTTATACCCTTACAGCATCAGAACTGATTTTGGAAGTCTTTATGCCTTCCAGAATATTCTAAGAAGGCTCTCTGTCTACCCATTGCTCAGTCTGTATCTCCCTTGAGGACCAGAAATACCCTGAAGTTTCTGAAGCAAATGTTGGCATGAGAGTCCTTTACAAAGACTCTCAATGGCACCCTCTTAGGATACATTCCCCACCAACCCTTGAGCATCCCAGTTCACTCCCAGCTGGATGCTGCAAAGAAGGGGAAGGCATATACTGTCCCCTCACAGACACTTCTAAGGAGCCCAATCTTCTTTTAGACTGGCTGGCTAAATGTCACCTCTTTCTTCAGGTTTCAGCATCTTTTTGCTTCTTAAACTTGAACTGCTTCCCTCTAGTCCCACTCCTTTAGGGTCAGTCCAGCAAAATTCCCCTCAATACATCTAGGCTTTCACAATAAGTGCCTGGAGGATGCTGTGTTTCTTGAGTTGACATTCCAAGCCTCCCACAGAGCCTACATGCTGAGCTGGCAGTCAGCAGCTTTGCCATTAGATCCACTGGCAAACTGACCCCTTGGCAAAAGCTGGAAGCAGGCCAGGAGGCCAGGTGGAAGGCGTGGCAGAGAAACACAGAGGTGGGCCAGTGAGAGTCTAAATGGGGTAACAGCTAGTTCCTGAGTCCACTGGCTATGACCAAGTCAACTGAGATAGCAAACAAGTTCATAAACTATAGACTTCAGCATCAGGGCACCCAAGAAACAGGAGGACAGGGAGACTGGATCAGAAGCATTACATGGCAAAACATACAGGTTTGAGACTCCCTCCCTGCTAATCCCATGCCACGAAGACGCAAGAATCTTCTTTAAATACTCAGTCATCTTGTAGAGAAACAATGAAAGTGGGTAGAACTCTGGAACACTAGCATTTCTACCTTGAGTCACTGAACAAACTGTGATGGACTATTTACATTACTACATTGGTATAGTTATGAAAGTAGTATATATATATATATATTTGAGCCAAGAAGTCAATCAAAAGTTCAAGACAATGCTGCATCTTTTAGATACATTCCAGATTACCTACTGAATCATGGCTAATACACACTGCACATTCATACCAAGAGCATAACCAAAGGCCAGCGCTAGCCTTCGTTTTTTATGTTCCTGTTTCTTTTTTTTTTTTTGATTGCCGTCTGATCCTTCATGTTGTTCCAACATAGAGTAACTTTTAAAGGAGAATTTAATTTAATATAAGTCTGAATATCCTTTGGAATGCTAGAAACCAGCATTACTGCAGCAACCCTAATGAAAAACATAAGTTCCGTGTACCAATTTGCGGTCAGAGCCAGCATTCCAGCTCTGCTCTCTCGTGGCTGCAAGTACTCCATCGTGCTCCTTTTCCCAGCCCTTTGCTACTCGAGTTAAAGATGTCAGAGGCTGTGGCTCACATGGCATGC
The DNA here is from genome assembly GCF_964212035.1 of Myotis nattereri. Classification (NCBI taxonomy): domain Eukaryota; kingdom Metazoa; phylum Chordata; class Mammalia; order Chiroptera; family Vespertilionidae; genus Myotis; species Myotis nattereri. Next base: position 51,775,274 of record NC_138087.1, read on the forward strand.
TAAACAGTCCCCTGCTTACAGCAGGCTCCCTAGCTCACGTGCAAAGACTCTGAACTCAAAAAACATACCACCACCACCGCCATCGCCATCACTACCATCACCTCCGAAAGGAAGTGTCTGAGGATTTCCTACGCATGTCCTTGCAGGTAGAAGGGCACTTATTTTAAAACATCCAAGTGCACATAGATACATTCCCATATATTCATGCAAAGAACACAGAACCTTCCAGAAGAAAACTCGCACAGTTGGGCTGAGGCTGATTCCCTCACATGTTTTATCACCGGTGTGGAATGCCAGTAACAAGGGCAATCATTTGTTTGTGAATTCACGGAAGACTGGGCTTGCACACTGGAAAGGGACCTCCTAATGAATAGCAATGGGGAGACTGGCTGTGTATTAGCATATTTTCTCTTCCCTTGTTTTGTAATTAAACGGAGTTGTGGCTGAAAAAGACCAGCCAGGGATTGCCATTGGGCTGGCTTTTAGGAAAGTGGCATTTGCAATGAGGTTTAACCCTGTGGGCAAATTGTAAAGTTAACTGTTGGGATCCTCAGGCGGGCTGGCACAAGACATTTTCCTCCTGCTCATGTGATAACAGAATTTCCTAGTCACTATTATTCTTTCTTAAAAGCTACTCGTTCTTTAATGCAATGCCTCTCTGTTTTGTCTAGAGTTACTTTAATATAAATCAGGAGAATTCTGAACTGTGGCAAAGGCTAATCTGCAAAGCTCAATTAAATTTTATTCAGCATGTATTTATTGAACATATATTATGTACCCAAAGCTAATCTAAGAAACTTGAGGGCAGAGAAGGGATGGGAAAATATATGAATAATTTCAAATGCTTCTTGAATGAATACTTCTTAGGGTTCTCTTCCACCTGGAGGGTTGAGAAAATAGCCAGATGGATAGCTAGATACAGATATAAAAAGATGAATAAGACAATAAGGTAAAAATTAGTAGGATGTCATTAAGACCAACGAGTGTTCCCAAAGTTCTAAGAAGAAAATGATGGGCATAAACTAAAATATAGAGAAGAGGTGAATCATCATTAAAATTTTGAAAGTTTGGATATATTAGGGACAGGCATTATGGAACTGGGGGACAGTAAATTATTTAGCACCATAATTGTGTAGGCTCTGTATTGTCAAAGTATAATTTTCAAAGTTAAAAGCATGATTCTCATAAAAATAGATTGAACACACCTTTCAAAGAGCCACCAGGCTCATTAATGAAGGAATCAGTTATATAATAAAGCTCACTCGACAGGACAAAGGAGAAATCAAAGAATATGTTGTTAATGAGAGTCAGAATACTGAGATAAAGTTGCTAAATTAAAAACAAAACTGATTAATGTTCTACAGGACAACAAAGCTATAACTTTTGGGGGTCCCTTTTATATGGGACAAAAATTGTTGCATGTCTACTGCATAAAAATCATTTGCAACTTGACAATCTTCACTGAGTTCAAAGAACTTCACAGAGTCTGGGTTCTAATCAATAGTCGATTTAAGTCAAATAAAAGTATATTTCCCTGAAAACTCGGGTACTCCCTGTCGTGGCCTTTTAGACAATGCTCCAGTGTGACCTTGGAAGGACAGGCTATTGAAAGGATCTCCAAGTTTGAGGGGTTTTCTTAATAATATTCAGACAGAAGGGAGTTCTCATCTTGTCCTGCCACTTGCCACAGCTGTACAATGTGGCAAGGTGCCCCGACTTCTCGATTCTTTGGGTTCTTTATCTATAAGACATAGACAATAATAATTTTTAGCACGTCAAGTTGTGCTAGAGATCAAATGAGATAACCTACATTGTAAGTGTTTTGCATAAGACCTAGCACACAGTAAGGGCTCCAGATATGTTCCCTGCCACAAAAGAGCAAAGATCCAGAGATAAGAGCGAGCGTGTTTGGGGGCCACTGGGTAGACCAACCTGGCTGAAAAGGACATTTTTGGGGGGAAACAGAGAAAGATAAATTGAATGAAGAGTTTAGCCAGATAATAGAAGATTTTTTTAAATAATAAAATAGGAAACGGAAAAGCACACACAATTTTTAGAAATATAGATTTTATCCTGAAGTCAGTAGAGCTACTGGCTTGCTTTATTTATTTGTTTGTTTGTTTGTTTGTTTGTTTGTTTGTTATTTTTGCACTGCATAGTAACATAGTAAATGAAAAATTTGGGGGAAATTATCCCAGCCTTCTATAGGGCAACCTGAACAGGGAGAGTGTGTGGTTAGAGAAGAATTAGAAAGTGGTGAAGGATTAAGAAGCCAAAAGAGGAGGAACCACACATCACACACAACTACCAGATTTTGAAACTGGGAGATTATAGAAATGATGTTCTCTTTGGTGCAAATAAACAACTTAATTAAAGAATAATCTTTAAAGTAAAGAGGGGGGATTCTGTTTTGCATCTATTGGCTATAGTATTTGCAATTAAGGAACATGTAAATAGAAATTTTCAAGTAGACAGTGGGAGACCAGATAAGAAATGAGTGGTGAAGATAAAGATTTAAAGGTCATCCATACAAATGTGACAGCTAAAGCTGTGAAAATCAATGGGCTACCCTAGCACTGGAGGAAAAAAATGAGCAGAGGGACAAGAATCCTACTTTACCCTTTCTTCCTCTTTTTCCAAAAGGCGGCTGTTTTCAAAAGTGTAGAAACAGCAGGTCAATGAAGAGAGAAGGAACAAAGCGTTGTGACACCTTGAAATGCCAAGCAAAGGGGAGACTTTGGTAAAAGGTCACTCTGTCAAATACTCTCCATAGCTCATGAAGCAGAATGGAGCCAAAGTTCATTGAGTTTGGTTGATTTCACCATTAATAGAAGACACTTTGGGAATGGTGACACATTGGCTTAAATTCACTCTAAGATATAAATAACCCACATGACTATTTCCTAATGGAAGAGTTTACATTAAAGTAAAAGGGAAATTTAAGGTAAGGAGATCAGGGTAGGCAGTACCTTAGGCTTGGCTTGCTCCCGAAGCAGTCCTGAGACAACAATTCAGGTGCAAGGAGTTTATTTGGGAGGTGATACCAGAAAGAAGCAGGAGTGGAGTAGACAGTGAGCACAGGAAGGGAAGAAAGCCAATAGAAGTACATTAAAGAGCAAGGTCACCCTGTGGACAACCAGGGCTCCCAGGGCTCAGTCCTGCTAGGAAGCTATGAGAGACTGTGCAGAACAAGCTTGAGAGTTTTCACACTCGAGGAATGAGTTGCTGAGTACTTATCCACCAAGTCTAGGCTGTTGGTGGAGGGATGTTTCTGAAGTTGAATTTCTCAGTACCTACTTCTGGTCTACCTGTGCCCACAGTCAGAGAAAACCATGGGAGAGAGCGCACAGGCTGGCAGTAAGCAGCCTTTGGCGTGCCTGAGAGCAGCAAGTACTGAGCAGGTACATACGGGCTGGGTACCCAGAGTGCTTTGAGAGCAAAGGCTCTGGAGCCAGACTGCCTGGCTGTGACTTTGGCTGGCTTTGTTGCTTTAGAGAACAACTCTAGGCAGTGCCACTGAAAGGTCTGTGACAGTTCCCATCCCACTTGTCTCAAGTTTCCTAAGAGGGGCCACAAAAATCTAAAAACGCCAGGCTACCCATTGGAAGTCTAATATAACTACTACGAACCGTGCTGTGGTCACCCACTGGAGTAGACATTGTAAACTATGCTTTCTGTATGAGGCAGGACAGGGTTTTCTGACTCCTGACCACAATCTACTCTGTCGACCTCAACCTCCCTGGGGATGGAGGCAAATCTTTGTTACCCTGGTGTGAAATGGCACAGATTAGTTAGCAGAATAAATTCTGTCAGTTTTTCTATAAAGGAGATCAATATTAGAAGACGCTGTACTCTGAATACTCCCAAGACCTAAGAATCTACAGGTACTTTTCCAGGAGAGAGCCAGGAACAATGGTTGTCTTCACTCTGGAAACCATTGCTCACTGGCCATCAGGCAATCACAGACACACATTGAATCCAAGAGATGCTGTATCACATGGTGTTTCTCTTTCAGTCTCCTCTCTCCTCTCTGCCACCTCTGAGTTTTCTACCTCTCCAGCTCCACTTCATAATTCTGACTCTCTTCTGGTAGAATTGTGCAAAGCTGGCTATGTTTCCTCTCCTGAGAATCCCAGGGCCTTTCGGGTGGCCCTCTCCTTATGGCCACAGTTCTCTGGCATTACTAGCCAACGTGGATGACAGCATTCTTTATTAGAATCTTTAAACCTTGCCTACACCTTTATAGATAGTTCATTTATTAGCCTCTCCTCAAATCACCCAGTTGGGGTTAACTTGTTTCCTGCAAGACCCTGACTGATATAGCACCCAATCTGAATATAGGCAGTTCAATGATAGAAACCCTACCTTAAGCTTCTCTTCAAGCCTGTCCTGGCTAAGATGCACTATAACTATTAGCAGAGCTTAAAACTCTGAGGTTCAGAGTAGACCCCATCAGAGGAAAGTGGCTGCCCCTGGAGAAAGAGCATTTTCAGTGGGGGTCATTCTAAGTTCCTTCTTTTGCCCAACAAATACTGAGAGCCTGCTATGCACCAGACACTGCTCTAGGTGCTAGGAGTATAGTGTGAGCAAGACAAGTTTCTGCCCCTTTGAGTTAATTTTTGTTTGTGTTTGTTTTTAATCTTCAGCCGAGGATATTTTTCCATTGATTTTTAAAGAGAGTGGAAGAGAGAGGGAAAGACAGAGAGAAATATCGATGTGAGAGAAACACATCAATTGGTTGCCTCCTGCATGAGCCCTGGCCAGGGCTGGAGCCAGGAAGAAGCCTACAACCAAGGTACATGCCCTTGACTGGAATCAAACCTGGAACCTTTCGGTCTGCAGGCTGATGCTCTATCCACTAAGCCAAACCAGTTAGGGTATGTAAAGTTAATTTTAATGGAAGGAAATAGTCAATACACACACACACATCCATATAAATTAAAAAAGGCAAGTTGAAATAATGGTACATAACATTTTTACATTTTTAAAGAGCCAAACATGGAACTGTGCTATTTGGGGTTGGGTGACTAACAAATAAATGTTAATATCTAAGCTGCTTGGGCATTTTTCTTAGCATAACTGAGATCCCCATCTTAGGCTTCCTCAGGTCATTAAGGATCATTTTGAGGGATGCTGAAGCAATGCACTGGCAGGAAGCAGCAATGAGTCCTGGGCATCTGAATCTTCATGTTAAAGAGACTTATAACCCTGCAGCCAAAGACGGCGTTAAACACCCCTTCACCCTCAGATGTGATGTCTCTACGAGTTCAATAAAACGGATTCCTTGAATAGTTGCTACAATTCTCTCTACTCAAGGAGGCAGCAACCCTAGTCAAAATGGAGTGAACAAGCTATTATATGAGTTCTGCAAACAGAATGGAAATGCCTTTTGGCTGTGAATGGTGTGTGTTTTTTTCAGAATGGAATAGTGAGATGGGCACTAATGTACTAATACACCACTCTTTGCTGGAAAAGCTCTTCATCAATGAGCTCTGAGAGGTGCAGAATACAGTCAGAGGAAGTCCTGAGAGGGTTCGACTTTACAGGAATTGGAACCAAATCCAAACATTTTGTGGTTCAGGCATTTAAACGTCCACTTAAACTTTTAGACATGTATCCATCTCTGGTCCAGCCTGGAGCCACTGCGACTTTCACATGAAATCCACTGCAAGCTACTAATTATTGTCTTCACAAAAACCACAGCGCAAGCAGTAGCCGAATTCTGAACATGGGTTTTCTGCTCTCAAGTAATAATACTGAAGCATTTTAACACTTTGTAGATAGCTAGTATTACTACCCACAAATGTTTCCCCAAACATCAGTTCAACTCCAAGACTCTCTTTCCTTATTCTTAACCCCAACGCTACCAGCTCCTCTCATCCTTGGTCCTTCGGCTTCTTCCCCTAATGGCACTTTGATTGTAATCATGCGTGAGGTTGGCATCTAAAGCAAGCTGCCTCAGGACTGTGAGAGGTCATCTCAGGTGACTGTGATAACTTGTGGATGGAGCCATTGTCATGGCCCTTGTCAAAGTGTTAAATGCTTACACATACACATGCCTGGTGTGCTTGACTTCTAAGAAACATGCCATTTGCCCAATATATCGATGAAAGCTTGGTAGTATAGGACTTTTCATACAAATGACATGTGAAAGGCAGTGATTCTCAGACTTTTTGGTTTCAGCACTTTTGCACATTCTTAAAATTATTAACACTCCCAAAATACTTTTGTTTGTGGGATAATATATTGATAATTACTATGTTGGAAATTAAAAGTGATCATTTTTTTCTTAATTCACTTGAAAAATAACAATCAAAACATGGCATGTTAATACCAAAACATACGTTTATGAACAATAGGTCCATTTAAAATAAATTAGTGAGAAGGCTGGTGTTGTTTCATAGTTTTGTGCCTCTCTTTAACTTAATATCTGGCTTAATAGAAAATAGCTAGAGTCTCATTACTGTTTCTCTATCCAGCCAGTTGTAATGTCATGTGCCCACGTAGCTGCCAGAAAACTCCACTGGACACTATGATAGAGCAAGATGAAAAAAGATAAATAATGTTTGAGCATATTGATAAAAACAGTTTTGACCAGCAGATCTCCTGAAAGGCTCTCATGGACTCTCCGAGCTCCCAGATGACACTTTGAGAACTATGGTCATAAGGGAAAGGTTTACTATTTTTCCCAGTTGATAGGGAAGCAGCAACACAAGGAAGGAGTATAGTGGGCGGGGACATCAGGGGGAACTCAGCTAATCCCAAGAACGTGCCAGTGAGATTCGGAGAGTGACAGGAAAAGTAGGGTTTTACCCCGTTTCACAGCTTAACCCTTTGGAGCTGCAAAGACAGATTTCAAAGATTGGAGCTGGGTGAGAACATAAGATCACTTGACAAACACTTCATTCTAAAAAACATGTTGACTCATTGACTAGCTATTGGGAGGCCCAGCCACCACCTGGGCTGTAGTCTGAGTGTGAAATGATGGGTTCCCAGGAGCAAGAGGAGGAAGGGAGTTAGCTCCACATCCCTCCACCAGACTTCCCTTCTTAATTACTGAATTGTTCTCTCCGGCAGATTTGGGCTCCATCCACGGAATATATGTTCTGCTAGCCACTTAACAAACTCAAGCTGTGGTTGAGGGCTGATAAATAATTATGTTAATTAACAGGTAGGAGGAAAAATATGATGTTATTCCTGTGGAATGCTCTGAGAAGCTGGAAACACTTAACTGCAAAAATGACATGTGGTGAAATAACCAATAATTTGCTTAAAAAACCCACATCTGGTTTGCTGGCTCAAAGCAGGGGTTAATAGTCATTCGAGGGCAGCTCGTGGTAGAGAGGGGTCCTAGGATAAACAGCCAAGCCTTCACCGCAAGAAGTATGCTTGTTCTGGTAACACAAGCATTTATGTTGGCTTCTAACCAGGATGAAACGTAAAAGGAATTGTTTAGTTTACCTCTTTCTTCTTCTTATAACATATGATTCAAAAATGTCTTTGTCATATTTGTAGGTTTGAAGATGGGAAAGAGAGACTACTCATGGAAGGATTTAGAGAAATTATTTATTCCAAACTTCCAAAGTGATGCAAGCAAGCACATCACAGCAGTAAAGAATAGGTAAGTGAGTTTGCATCATATATGCATAATTACCTATTATAACAGGCATGCTGATTTGATATTTATTGAGTATTTTTCTTGCATAAGACACAGAAGTGAATGTTATAACTAATACATAGGTGAGTAATCTGTGGTCCAAGATCTCAAAGGTAAAAGTGTTCAGTAGAAAGACTAAGACAAATATACAATACTAGAGGCCCGGTGCACGACATTCATGCACTGGCAGGGGCGGGGGAGGGGAGGGGAGAGTCCCTCAGACCGGCCTGTGCCTTCTCGCAGTATGGGACCCCTCAGGGAATGTCCACCTGCTGGCTTAGGCCCGCTCCCCACCAGAAGCTGGGCTTGCTGCTCCTTAGTGCTGCCTCAGAGGCGGGAGAGGCTCCTACCACCTCTGCTGTGCTCACCAGCCATGAGCCTGGCTTCTGGTGGTCAGTGCACATCATAGCGACAGGTTGTTCTGCCGTTCAGTCAATTTGCATATTATGGTTTTATTATATAGGATGTGCATAGTACAAATCCCAGGGTGATATATGTCAGGAGAGAGGAAGAAGTGTTACAAGAGCAAGGAAACTTCATGTAAGATTGGAGGAGTCCACAAACATCTCCTGTCAACAATGGTATTTTAGCTCAGGCATTAAAGATGTTAAGACTCCCACCAATGGAAATAAAGGCAGAATGGCATTGGGATGGAGAGCACCAGGCCATCCATAGCATCTATAGATGGAGGCAGGGAATGGTGAGTAAACCCACTTGACTAGAATTCAGAGGAAATGTAAAGACTTTGAAAAGGTTAAGCAGAAAAAGTCATAATTGGAAATTCCTTTTAGAATATTGATCAGACAGCAGCACTGTGTATGATAAAGTAGCACAGAGAAATCTGAAGGTCGAGATGGGGCTCAAAAAGATAGTCTCATGATGGACCAGGAAATTATTACAGAGGCACTGTAGGCTGACCATCACCCTCTTGATATTAATACAATATGATGACTGACAAGGTAGGGAGAGCAGTTGAAGATATTTTCTAGGCTCCATCTCCAGAAACTAAGAGATTGTGCTTGACTTTCTGAGCCTTCGGGTAGACATATCCAACAAGTGGTTGAAAATTAAGCTGCAGAGGCCAGAACTATGAAGAAAGGGGGTACATTTATGAAACAAGAGGAGGAAGCACAGCCATTGTAAGGAAAGAATGGGAAGCAGTCTCAGGTAGGAGGTGTCTTTGGATAAGTCATTGACCTCTCTGGGATCAGGGTCCTCATCTATGAAGTGAGGATTAAAAGACTTCCCAGCTCGCCCTAGCTGGTTTGGCTCAGTGGATAGAGCGTCAGCCTGCAGACTGAAGGGTCCCAGGTTCGATTCCCGTCAAGGGCATGTACCTTGGTTGTGGGCACATCCCCAGTGGGGGGGGGGGGGGCGTGCAGGAGGCAGCTGATTGATGTTTCTCTCTCATCGATTTTTCTGGCTCTCTATCCCTCTCCCTTCCTCTCTGTAAAAAATCAATAAAATATATTTTTAAAAAAGACTTCCCAGCTCCCCTCACTGAATTATTATAAATAACAAAAGGCAAATGCATGTGAACACAGTGCTCGGCAAAGGGAAGTCACCACTGCAATGTTCTATTAATGAGAGAAATGCTAGGGACTCAGCGCCTGTGAGACTCTGCACAAATGTCGTAGTATTTTATGGCACCATATTTCTCGCTAACAATAGCACTAAATATGTGCATCCCTACAATTAAAAATTTGAAAGATGATTTTATTTCCTGAGATGAGATTATTTTCTGAAAAGCTTAGCTAAGATACATTTTGTTTATAACACTGATATTTTCATTTGTTGTTTTTCAGAACACTCAAATTGTTTCTCATATTTGAAATTGGCATTTAACTATACTTTCCAAAGATAATACCAAAATGGGGAAGTATCGATAAAATGTTAAAATCAGCATGTTTAGGGATATATTTGACCAGTGTTATGGAAGAGGAGAACTCCATTTTTTCTAAAATGTTTGCAATCACCGATGTGTGTGCCTATACATAGTGTGTGTGTATGTGTGTGCACACATGTGTGTGCCCGTTGGTGAGCATGTATATCACAGTGAGGAAGAGGGAGGGGAATTCAATGAGCTGTAAGGCACAGAAGTGGCAATAGCACCCAGATCTACATCCCATCCTGCTGACCCCTAAAGTATCAGGCCAAGTTTTGTAGAACAGACAGATCAGAAGTGATTGACTGGGGATGCTTATATTTATTTATAGGAGGAAAAACATTAAAGGCAACAAATCATTGATTCAAGTTCCACTAAGTATAAACTCTCTGTGGATAAAAAAAAAAACAATATTCACAAAGTATGTCATGATTGTAATAGAAAAAAAGAATACATCTGCCAAGAGGAAACTGGTTAAAGTTCATAAAATCTAGATAATTCTATTTCAAAATATGATGAGGATTTGTATTCAGATATTAAAAAATACGCATGAGCTATTTTTTTCACAGAGTGAAAAACGACTACCTATATTCAATATATGTCATGATACAATTCTAACTAAAATCTATGAGCATATTACATATTAATGTATGTATTGCATAAGAAAAAACCTAAGAGGATATACCCTAAAATGGTAACATTATTTATCTCAAAGTGACCCAAGTTAAAATATTTTTACCTTTTTTAAAAAATATTTATTGGGTGACATTGGTTAATAGGATCATATAGGTGTCAAGTATACATTTCTATGATACAAGATTTGTATATTGCATTGTGTGCCCACCACCCAGAATCAAATCATCTTTCATCACCATATATTAGGTCTCTTTCATCCCTATCCCCCCCATAATGGATAGAATTTTTAACAATTTGAATATATTAACAACCATAACTAAAATAAAATCTCTTTTACTTTAATAAAAGTAAGAAGACAAATTGTCCACACAAAAAAATGCTTAGACGTCAAGCTTAGGAAGTGATTAAGAATAAGAAGTGTGCCCTAACCAGTTTGGCTCAGTGAATAGAACATTGGCCTGTGGACTGAAGGGTCCCAGATTCAATTCGGGTCAAGGGCATGTAGCTTGGTTGCGGGCACATCCCCACTTGGGGGGGTGTAGGAGGCAGCTAATCAATGTTTCTCTCTCATCGATGTTTCTGATTCTCTATCCCTCTCCCTTCCTCTCTGAAAAATCAATAAAATATATTTTTTTAAAAAAAAAGAATAAGAAGTGAGCCCTGGCCAATTTGGCTCAGTGAGAGAGCATTGGCCTGAGGATTGAAAGGTCCCAGGTTTGATGCCAGTCAAGGGCACGTACCTCAGTTGCAGGCCTGATCTGGGTGCAATCAGGAGGCAACCAATAGATGCATCTCTCCCATCATTGCTGTTTCTATCTCTCTCTCTATCTCTCTCTCTCTCCCTTTTTCTCTGAAATCAATAAAAATATATATTTTTTTAAAAAAGAATAAGAAGGGACTATTAGGACTAAGAAGAGAGTAAGGATTAATCACATCCCTTCCCATCCTGAGTTCAGGTAATGTGTTCGTAGCCCTCCCTCTCACCCCAATCTTTGACTTTGAGGAGTTGCAGAGTTTAAGAAGGAAACAACAAACCAGCCCAGTTGCTCAAGGAGAGCTTCAGATGACTGATATAAAAGTTCCTAAATCTTAAGTAGCATCCATTCAATCAACACACTCATTCCTCTGTGAGCTTTCTTGCCTAGTTGGTATATCAGTACCAATGGCTTTGACAACATTTTTTAAAGCCACAGATAAAGGCAAAGCTTGAGTGCAAAGCCAAGTAATTATTTCTGCAGAATTAAAATCATTGTGGCTGAGGATACTGAGACAACGAAAGTTGATTTAAAGGAGGTTTAAATCAGGACCTCCAGTAGGAAGAACTAGTTTGACAAATTTATCACACCTAATACACTAGGTAAACAAAGATTTCTTGTCAGAATAGTATTAACTATGATGTTTGGTGAGTAGAATGAAACGTTTTCCTTCTTCTAATCCTTCCTTTAACATAGATAGCAACCACAGGGACCTATTATGGAATTAAAATTAATTCAGATTTTGTAGTTTTTATACGTAGCCAACAATTCCTCTAAACTCCCCACTCCCTCACCCCCTCCGGGCAGTCAGGCATTACTTTCTAACAAAAAAAAATGTTAGCAAAATAAGGAAGGAAGTGCTACAAATTCCAAGTAATGTTCTCTTCCATACTTAGTTCCCCTTTATATCCAGAGTTACGCTAATCTGGGAAGAAGCTTCATTGGAAAGCACTGGTTTGTGAGATTAGAGCTAATGTTGGTTTGTAGCATGGAAGATGGGCAGCAAGAAGGATGCAAAGGAAGGGAGGGAGGGTTTGTTCCCCTGGCAAAAATGGGAGCTGGAAGAATGGAGATCTGACATGTAATGCTTCTTGGTGAAAATGCTTCCTGCTCCCATCAGGCCAACCAAAAAAGTTAGTGCTGGCCAAGTGCTCCTGGGCTTTAAAGAAACGTGAATATTGTTTCCTCTTTGTTTCTAATAATGCTGTTTAGTTTTGATGAGAGTGTGTATTTTATAGGAACCTGAATATTTATAGCTACCTCCTGGCTCTTGGCTGTGTGATATGGGAGAAATGGGAAAGATGTGTAGGATTCTGGCTGGAGGCAGTTTTTCTCCATTTGCATACTTAATTGCCCAGTAGAATGTTAAGAAACCTGAAAATTTAGGGATAGTGACTATAAGCTTTGAAAACTAATAAGTCTCCTTGTTTATCAATGCCTCCTGGTAGCTACAATCCTATTTCTTTTATAGTTAAGCTTTGTTTTTTATGCCTTTTGGGAATGCATCCTTATGGGACAGCCCAGATGGATGGAGCCAGCAAAGTCTGAATACTGTCGCCTGCCAATGCTTTTCACCATGAAGAGGTTTCTCTCTGGGGGTCTCTATGTTTAGGCTTCACAGGTTGGGGCTCCTGGGTCTTTGAAGCTGCTCCTTACACCTTACACCTCCACTGGGAGATGATACAGAGAGTGTTAACAAGGTGCCTGGGATGGAAACCACCTCTTCCTAGAGCCTGTGCTCATTCTAGTCAGCCCACAGCCCACAGTACTGAACTCAGAGGATAACAGATAAGTGGGTACACAACAGTCGTACATCCATGAAATGGAATACTACTTATTATTCAGCAATAAAAAAAAAGGAACAAACTATTTTTCTAATATTTTTATTGATTTCAGAGAGGAAGAGGGGGAGAGAGAGAGAGAAATATCAGTGATGAGAGAGAATCATTGATCAGCTGCCTCCTGCATGCCCCACACTGAGGATCGAGCCCAGGCGTGCGCCCTGACCAGGAATTGAACCATGACCTCCTGGTTCATAGGTTGATGCTCAATCACTGAACCAGGCTGGCAGAGTAAGAACAAACTATTGAAATATGCTGCAACATAAGTGAGCCTCAAAAACATTATACTAAGTAAAAGAAACCAAACACAAAAGACCGCATACTGTATGATTCCATTTATATGAATCATATAAATTCCATTTTTTATTCGTAGCCCTCCCTCTCACCCCAATCTTTGACTTTGAGGAGTTGCAGAGTTTAAGAAGGAAACAACAAACCAGCCCAGTTGCTCAAGGAGAGCTTCAGATGACTGATATAAAAGTTCCTAAATCTTAAGTAGCATCCATTCAATCAACACACTCATTCCTCTGTGAGCTTTCTTGCCTAGTTGGTATATCAGTACCAATGGTCCATAAGAGGCAAATCTACAGAGACAGAAATAGATTAGTGACTTTCTAAGACTGAGGGCGGGAGTAGGGATTAACTATAAGTGGTCATGAGCAATTTTATGGGGAGAAAAAATGTTCCAAAACTGGATTATGGTGATGGTTGCACAACTGCATAAATTTACTGAAAGTCATTGAACTGTAAACTTAAATGCACTATGTAAATTATATGCATGCATGTAAATTTTATGTGTAAATTATATCTCAATAACGTTTTAAAAATTAAGTGAGAAATTTAAACAGCAGATTTGACATTGTCAAAATTGTAATATAGATTCAAAGAAATAATATAGAATGCAGGACAAAAAGAGATGGAAAATATGAAAGAGAGGGAGAGTTGGGAGGACTATGAGAAGGCCCAATATATATCTAACAGGAGTCCCACAGAGAGAATGGAGAAAAATAGGAAAAAAAAAAAAAGAGAGAGAGAGGAAAACTTTTTCTCAAAGAAATCAAGGTTGAAAATTTTCTAGAATTAATGAAAGACATCAATCACAAATGGAGTAAGAACAAGAATAAACGTGGGAGACAGAGCAAAGCTAGATTAGAGTGGACATTGAAGGGGCCTCTAAAGATTTGGGTTTATTGATCCACCACAAAAATGATCCCGTTGATCCGTAATGGATCCTCTTTTTTTTTTTTTTTTCTATTAAGTAGACCCTTGTTTTATAGTAACTAAGAAATCCTACAATTTTAAAACTGAAAAGGCAGCTTTCTAAAAGTGAGAGTGCATTTTCCATTGGAACCCGTAAGAGTCCCAAAGTCCGAGTTAAACCTGAGCCTGGAAGACATGGGAAGCCCCAGGTTACTGCTGGGACATATTCGTGCTCATCAGGCAGACGGTGGGCACTGCCTCAGCCTCCCTGTATATTTTCTTTAAACTCCTATTAACTTAACAGGCTTGGGAAAAGGGTGAGTCATAAAGGTGGAAAAATATTTTGGCTGTAGCTTTGGTGAAAGGTGAAATGCATTAACCTTGCAATGAGTCATCATCACCTCAGGCAGCTTAAAAGAAAAAAACAACCTTCACCCCGGTGGGTAAAGATCTCAGAGCATGTCTAACACACTGGCAGGATTTGGTAACTTCTTGTCTGGCACGGGTGCAGCCTGGTGTGAGTTTAGTTTCTCCAGAAGGAGGCCTGAAATGACTCGTTTCCAACGGGCAGCCTGGAGGGCTGGCTCTCCCACCTCCCAGAGCTCAGCGGGAGACACAGCTGCAACCCACCTGCTTCCATGGGGCCAGTTTCATTCCACTGTGAAGGACGGACTCGCTGGTGCCAATGGAGGCCCTAAAGGAGACATGCTTTAAAAATCAGGCGTAGCCCATTAAAGGCTAAGAAAATGACATTGGTAATAAAATTATGTGGAATTACTTCTCTGAACTGTGACTGCCAGCTCATTTAAAGTAAACCCTAACAACTCATTAGTAGGTTTAAATAGGAACAAAATTAACTGTTCTTCCATTATATCGTTCTAGAAAAATAATCACAAATCCTTTAACCTTATTTTTTAAAATGAAAACTGCCTGAATATCACGCTCAGGCATGTATTACTGTCACATGTTTTCAAAGAAGCTAATGGCCTCAGATTAGCTGCTGGAGGTTGGGAAGGGAGGGAAGGTCTCTTAAGCTGCATGAGTAAATAAATGCTTGTTTACTTACATCATCAGTAGAGAGTAGCTGCAGGCCTCCCCTAGGCAAGGGAGGCAGCAGGCAGCACTGCCCAGATGTGGACTTGAATCTGAAACTAGCTGTTCGTAGCATGTGACCTTGACCAAGTGACTTAGCCTTGCTGCCCCTCAACAAATGAAGGGATAACACCTCTTGCAGGGTGGGTATGAGGATATATTGAGATGACAGATGTACCATTCCTTGGTACTCAATAATGCCAGCTCCCTTCTGCCTTCCCTCCCCTAAAAGCCTCAAACTTTCATTGCACTGGCAGCGGGGCTGGCGAGCTAGTCCAAGTCCATGAAAGGAGTGGGTAGCAATTGGATGGGCAAAGGAGAAATGAGAGGGTGTTCTTGACAGCAGGAAAAGCCTGAGCTATTTTGAGGGGTTATTAGGAGACAGTGAGGCAGGCATGTGGCTGAAAAACCTACTAACCATCCCGCTGTGATGAAGAGTCAAGCGTGGCTGGAAAAGTGGGTATTTGGCAAAATTTCATTCTTTTTTTATATATATATATAAGAATAAATCCCTTAACACAATGCTTTCAAACTAAAAATGCTTACTTCATAGCACTGCCCTTCATCCGTGTATTCCCCAATATCTGTTAAGTGTATTTAATAATTGCCTATTATGGGCCAGCATTCCATTGGATATCAGGCGAACAAAATAAAACAAAGCCCCTGTGTTTATGGAGCTTGCACACCATGAGTAGAGGCAGACATTGGCCACATGCTCAGACAAATCAGGTGACGTTACAGCTGTGAAGTGCAAACAAGAGATACTAGTGCCATGAGAAGGTATGGGGACAAGGGGGCTCCTCTAGTGAGCAGAAGGCCCAGATGGTTTCCCCGAGGCAGAGATGACAAAGTTGCTCGAGGCACAAAGGATGAGAAAGGTAAGACAGAGAAGGTGGAAGAGCCTGGCAGTCAGAGGGACCAGCGAGGCGAAGCTAAAGATGTCTGAGGATGTCTGGGCCAAGGTGACAAGGTGGTGAGCTCCTATTGAGTCCTTAAGCACATTGCTCAAAAAAGCCCACGGCTTTGATCAGAGCTGATTGTGATCATGAAGGACAGCACAAGAGAAACAGTAAGTATTTGGGTAATATTATCTGTGTTGTTAAAAGACACCAAGAAAGCATTACAAAAAATTACACAAAAAGGAGTGTTCATATTTTGATTTACAAATTGTCGATTTTGTGTGCATTGATAAAACCATAAATAAGTTTACATCTCTACTTATATCAGGCATATAGGATAATTTGTACAACTCTATGATAAACTATATCTCTGTATTATTTATGCACTAGTATATTTTGTTTTGAATAAAGAGCAATGTAATACTGGCATCTACTAGGTGAAACTCTTTTAACTTGTAGAAAATTGACAATATTTTTTTCAGAAATTTCTATTTAGAGTATAAATTTTTAAAAGCACACAGACACATTCCTGTAGTGTAGACATTTCAAGGTGAAATACTGCAAAAGATTCAGACTCCACAAGCCCGACTTTCCCAATAATCTGTCATCACTGAAAGTCTTGAAGGTACTGAGTGGAATATAATCATTTTAGCAGTGCTTTTCTTAATTTTTTTGCTCAAGCAAAAAGTCTTTGGCTAAATCCTCGATGCAATGAGCAATTCTCATTAAACCTTAAAGATTGGGACATGTGGCAAAGTGGAATAAAAGGACCCTTTAATTGCCTTTCCAGTTTGCAAAGTGCTTTCAAATGAATTGCTTTATGAAACAGGGTATTAAAAGGCCTGCTTTTTCTTTCAGTGCCCATGACTTTGAGCTATTCATTTCATTTACATTGGTAGTATATCATGTACTACATTTCAAGCTGTATTTTGGAGCCCATTTCATCATGGGTGCATATGCAAGGTGTCCAGAAGGATCTAGAATGAGATGGAGAGCATGTTTCTCCCAGTCGCACTGCAGCCAGTTAAGTCTGTCATGCTCCAGGATAAGTTTTGAGTTATTTTTATTATTATCTATTCATTTTTTTCTTTTTTTTATTTTTAATCCTCACCCAAGGATATTTTCCCACTGATTTTTAGAGAGAGTGGAAGAGAGAAGGAAGGACAGAGAGAGACATCGATGTGAATGAAACACATTGATTGGTTGCCTCCTGCAGCCCCAACCAGGGCCCAGGTCCTGGAGGAGCCCGCAACTAAGGTACACGCCCTTGACCAGAATCAAACCCGGGACCCTTCAGCCCGCAGGCCGATGCTTTATTCACTGCACCAAACTGACTAGGGCCATTGTTTTTCATTTTTCAAACCAACCTGCTACTTGAAAAAAGCCTTAAAGCTAATTACAACTTTTTTTTTATAGAACCAACTTGATTACAGAGCCAATTTCATAGATGAGTCCTTTCACTGCGAGGCGGGGCTCCTGGGAGAGACGGCGTGTATGCGAGAGGAGCGTCTGGACTCTGCAGTGCGCTTGTCCTTAAAATTCACCCGCCCAGCAGCAGCCTGCAGGTCCCGCTCCTCCTCAGCCCACCTTAATTCTGATACTTTCCTGTCTGTTTGCTACCTAAAACGCCTACACACAGAAGCATATTAACATGCTTGGGCTGCCATAAGGAAGTATCACAAACTGAGTGACTTAAACAACAGAAATGTATTGTCTCGCAGTTCTGGAGGCTGGGAGTCTGAGATCAGGGTGTCCGCAGGGCTGGTTCCTTCTGAAGCTGAGAGGGAGAATCTGTCCCAGGCCCCTCCCCCAGCTCCTGATGGGTCACTGGCCATCTTTGAGGTTCTTTGCCTTGCGAAGCATCACCGCTATCTCAGCCTTCATCTTCACATGGTGGTCACCTGTGTGTATATCTTTTTCCAAATTTCTTCTTTATATAACAACACAGTCATATTGGCTTAGAGGCCCACCTTACTCCAGCATAACCTCATTCTAACCTAATTTTTTATATCTCAAACTACCCTATCCCCAAATAAGATTATATTCTGAGGTACTGGGGCCTTAAATATGTGAATTCTGAGGTGACACAATCCCAACTCATAGCATGTGTCATGTATAAATTGCTGGTTAACATTTCATAAAGGCACTGAAATTATACATACTAAGCAATTGACCATGGTTACCCCTGGGGATGAGAGAAAGCTAGACCAGAATGGGGGAAGTCAAAGAGGACTTAATTTCAGATGTAATATCTTCTTCTTTTTTTACAAGGAAAAGTGTATTGCCTGTGTAAGTGGGAATTAATATAAATAAATTGAGGTTTTGTAGTGATTCCCAGTGGAAATGATATCAGCTGCCAAGGCATGTGTTGGAAATTTGTGGAGGGTTCTGTTGGCTGTTGCAATGACTGTGGGCACTTCTGGCAGTCAGTGGATGTAGACTGGGGGTGCCAGACATCCTGCGATGCTGGGGATCATCTCCCACAGAGAAGAATTGTCTGTGTCCCACACTATTTACTTTATAAAAACAAAGTGATCTTTTGGCATGATTTTAACATACACTGAATTTTCCAGGAATGCAACGTGTGCACCTATGGGGGAGATCATACTTTGTTTGGTTCAGAACATTACCATGACTTTTCCCCTTATTGAAAAACTGGTTTCCAGTGTGTGTCTGTCAAGCCTTCAGTTACTGAAGTATGTATTATATGACTATAAACTTCTTTAATTCTATTTTTCCTTTACAACAAAGTTTGGGCTCTATGAGTATTTTTTTAAATGCGTGTTCAGGTAGATTGTATTGTTTATGAATTTTATTTCAGGGTAGGAAAGGGGGTGTCACAAAATGTTTCTTATGAAATGGGAGCCTTTGTCCTGTGAGCGCTGAGCACTGCCAGGCTTCTCTGGTGCTCTGAAGAAGACATACTGAAGACCTAACGCAAAGATTTTGGAGATGGGGGAGAGGGAATGTATGCAGGAGATATTTTGAAAGCAAAAATAAATCAAAGGGATGGAACTGTGTATCATATTTTAGACTGAAATGGATGGAACTGTCAAAAACGCCTCTAAGATGTTTAACTGGGGCTAAATGAAAAGTGTAAGTGCGATGAGGAGGGTGCGGGATTCAATGTGGAACATTTCACCCCAAGGCACCGATGGGGCAAGAGGGAGATGTCCGCAGACATTAAACGGCAAATGTATGACGAAGGGATCCCGAGTTGGGGGTGACCATGCGACCAGGATTGCTAGAACCTTGAAAATGGAGAAGGTCATGAAAAAGTCTTGTCATTCTTCAATCTTATCTCCCTGCTGAGCTTGGAGCTTCTCAACATAAAAAGCAAAAACCAGCAAACAAAAACATAACACAAGCCCCAGGACATATATCACTTTGTTACCCCTCACAATGCCTAGCCTAGCACTAGATACCCTATAAGCATCTCCCCACCAGCCAACTGGTTTTTCACAGCCCTTTCCTCCTGGAACATTCAGGAAGGGGGAAGGACATCCCTGCCATGATTGGGCTTCACCAAGCAAGACTTCATCGGGCCTGTGGGAAGATTTCTCCCAAAGCTCAGGCTATCTCAAGGCTCAGAGTCCTCGGGCAGGCAGAGGGAGGCCATCTTTACCTGACCACTGCATTGCCATGCCGGGAATTGCTATCTTGCCACCTGCAAGAGAGGCCATTTCTCTCACCAACAATATTAGACTAAACCATAACTAAAATTAATATCTGGAAAAGTGTTACTCCCCAAAATCTTCATCCAGCACAAATTCAGAAAAAAAAGAAAAAAGAAAAAAAGCCATGGTCATGGAAAGCCCACATCCCACACACAGGGGCACTCACGCTCCCGACAGTGACATGGCAGCCTCAGGGGCACTCCCCCTGCCTCCATTTCACCTTCCACTCGCCTGCCAGGAGATACAGTATGGGATAGGAGAGCTGTCACCCAGGGCACATACCTGTGGTCACATGAACACATAAACACTTTCCCTAGCAGCCACGTTCTCCAGCTCTGGCCATGAGGGGCAGCCCACGGCCAGACAGGAGAGACCACGCCGAGCGCTGGCCGCTGCTCGGCATCCCCCGTCCACCCTGGCAGGAAATGGGTTCCAGATGTGGCCCCAGCTGAGACTCTCACGGAGTCAGACTGTTATAAATGCGCCTCCGGGCCTGGGTCTCCAGCCTTCAGTAAGCTCCCTGGACAATGCTGAGGAAGGGTGGGGAGGGGGGGGGTGGGGCAAAGGTAAGACTATTCTGCACTGCAAGGCACAATGTCATTAGGAAGATGACAATCTGTTTTGAGTTTTCAGGTCCTGTTTGTATTTTGTTTTTTGGAGATGATGCTGTGTGTGTGTGTGTGTGTGTGTGTGTGTGTGTGTGTGTGTAAGGAGGAGGAGAACAAAGGAAATGGGGGAAGGGAAGAGAAGAGCCTATTTCAGTTACAGAAAGGTATCGTGCATTTTAGACAAACTAAAATAATAATATAATCCCATGTCAACCCAGGAAATTCAAAAAAGGCAAAAAAAAGATCAACACTCTATCTTTGTTTCGTCTTCATTGTATGTGGATACTTCTGAATTGTGGGAACAGGGTTCCTAACTCAAGTTTGTTACAGATCTTTATTAATAGCATTCAACTAGAATAGTTTTTATTCTAAATTTCCACATTTTACAGATGCGTAACCTTAAAATCTCTGTACTTCGGCAGCTTAATTTTATTTTTATTTATAGGGATAATCACTTTCAAATCTCATTTGAAAGTAGAATTTAAATAGTATAAGATCAAGACAGCCTGAGAAAAGTAAACAATAAGTAACCTAATCTCTGACGTTCTCCATAAATAGGCAATTTTAGCTTGGGGGTGGGTAGGGGTGTCTAAGCCTAAACTGCCAGGTTCAGAATTGATTATTCTCCAGAATCCTGATGAGATAAGCAGGCGGTTGTAGATTAGGCCCTCCAATGAGCAGCTGAGGAGGGCCCAAGTCCGGAGCTAGGCGGCACTGGCCATTTGTCACCGATTTGGAGCTGCTACCTGACGAACAGAGTCACTGCCAAGGCCACTGAGTGAATCAGGATGAGATAACCACTCTGGTTCTCAGTCTCTTCGTTGGTAAAGTGAAAGGTTAGACTATAGTCCATGGTAGCTTAGACTTTCAGAGATTAATTTTTAAAAGCCTAATATGTTTTAAGCATCATTAAAATTCATCGTTCATGTAGGATTTGTTATTTTCTTTTTTAAAAATATATTTTATTGATTTTTTTACAGAGAGAAAGGGAAAGGGATAGAAAGCTAGAAACATCGATGAGAGAGAAACATCGATCAGCTGCCTCCTGCACGCCCCCCACTGGGGATGTGCCCTCATCCAAGGTACGTGCCCTTGACCGGAATCGAACCCGGGACCCTCCAGTCCGCAGGCCTACTCTCTATCCACTGAGCCAAACCGGTCAGGGCTGTTATTTTCTTATTAAGCTATAGGCAGCCTTTGTATGTTCTGATAGTAATTCTTTTCCGTTACACGTATTAAAACTTTTCTCCAGTTTAATGACAGTTATTTGGCTTTGTCTACAGGGACTTCGTGTGAATAAAAGTTTCTTCCTCTTTCTTCTTGAAATATTTTTTATACATATATCCAAATGTATAGATTCGTCTGCATAATTAGTATTGTATGCGTGGGGGGGGGGGGGGGGGTTAGTCCAGTCTCTTTTATCCTTCCTTCCACTTGTCTCAGTCCCCTCTCTCTCTCTGTCTTAACTCCTTTTAGTCTCCTGCCCTGAGCCCCTCCAATTCAGCTGTATGGGAGGCAATAAAGAAAGACATGAGACAGAAAGATAAAAATGAGGAAAAATATAACAGGCAAATACTACCAACTAAAAAAACGTTGTTATAAATATATTACTATCAAACAACATACACTTTAAACAAAAAGCAGTGTTATGAATAAAGAGGGGCACCACATGATGATAACTGATTTATTTCACCAAGAACGTGTTATAAAGTGTCTGCACCCAATAGCAGAGCCTTACATTACACAGAGCCAAATTTTGCTAGATTAAGAGGAAAATGGCCTTCTCGAGATTGCCTTTTCCCCTCTTCCTGAAAGCACAGAGTTGATTGTCCCAGAAGCCCGAGGATAGAATTTAAGATACATGGGAAGAAAAGCAAGTAACTAAAATATATTTTACTAATAGGAAAACCTTATCCATTTTTCTTGGGCGGCAGTACCAATCAAAGGGAACAGAAGAGGTCATTTTGTTTATTGAAGAGTAAAAGAAGTCAAGGTAGATTTAGAGGGAAGATGCTTGAAGTAAGTGAGAAACCAAGCTTTCAAGGAAATTTCCTGAAAAAAATTTTTTTCTAGGTTTGGCAGTGTGTGTATGTTATGCATTTTAATTACAAAGTTCGGTGTTTCAACACTTGGTTAAGGAATCATTTATAATTGGGACCTGCCTGACCACAGTCAGCAAACCTTCTTCGCCTCCCGGAGGTTTGGGAAATCAAACCAGAGCCTATCTGCCAGCGAGCTGTGGTCCTCCTCAAATAAAGCAGCCGCAGCTGGCATGCCTCTGCTGGGGATGGCCGCGGCTACCCGACGCGGAGACGAAAATATCTCCGGCTGGTTGGAACGTGGGTAAATTCATAGCACAGAAACCAGCCTGTGTGAAACCCCTCACTTATAGCCAATCGGAATGTGGCTTGTGGAAAGAAGGGAGGTTTAATTTCTATTTCTTTCCATCCCATGTCATAAGCACAAAAATTGCTGTTGAACATTCAGCTAGTGGCTCTTACAGGCGTGGGCAAACTACGGCCCGCGGGCCGGATCCGGCCCGTTTGAAATGAATAAAACTATTGAAAAAAAAGACCGTACCCTTCCGTACCCTTTTATGTAATGATGTTTACTTTGAATTTATATTAGTTCACACAAACACTCCATCCATGCTTTTGTTCCAGCCCTCCGGTCCAGTTTAAGAACCCATTGTGGCCCTCGAGTCAAAAAGTTTGCCCACCCCTAGTACCTTTCCCATCCTGAAATGTGAGGGGAAGGTGTGTGCACTCCTAAAACTCACCCTGTACGAAGATTTCTCCCAGGGGGAAAGGGGACTCGTGCACTTGAAATAAGAATTGTGAGGAGTTTATTTGCCATCGTTCTTACCAAATAACATTAGTCATAGAAAAAATATATAGTTTTCCAAATAAAATAGCTTCACTAATAACACCTCTCTCCCACAAAATGAAGGTGCTAATAACTCCTTGTTGGGTTATTTAAAATGCTACCATTATCAATGTTTCATGAACCTGAACTATATGACAAATATATGAAGTGCCAGCAGAAACCGGACAAAGGAAAGGGGAAAGCAGGTGTACAAAATCACCAGGCCAGAAGTTGCAGAGTTTCATCCTAAAGAGCTTTTAGATGACCTTAGGAGACGATAGCTGCACAAAAACTTTAGGCATAGTCCTACAGATTTGCATTTAGAACCATCCTTCTAGAGCTTTCTAGAAAGTTTCCTTCAACACTTTAACATCAAGATGAACAAACCAAAGCTCATCATCATAAAACCTCCTGCTTTTTTATTTATGTGAAATGAACTTCACAGAGATGTGTGGCAGGCAGGCCTCTCTGCCCTCATCCATGTGCCCACTCAGTTATCAAGGCTGTTCATCTACCTCCAGATGTCACTCACAGTTGTTTCCAACCCCCTCGTCAGACACTGTAGGTCTCACCTGGACTATTGCGATTGCATTAGCACTGGTGTTCTCTAGTTCTTCTCTCTTGGATCCATTCTATGTGTTTGTTTTTTCCAGAATAATCCTCCTAAGAAACATAGCTGGCCATCCAACAAAATAAGTTAAGAAGTTCTCAATTTCTAACCATTTTCAGTCAATATCGAAGCCCTCTCTACTATTCCTCCAGACTAATGCCCAACTAAGCTCCTGCTCTCCCTTATAAGTACCAGATGGGCCCAACTAGTGGCTGTCCATTAACCACCATATATCTTCTTGCCTCAATGTCTTGTTCAAATTGTTCCCTCTACTTAAAATGCCATTCTCTCAACTCCACCCAACACAGTCTGTACCTCTGTCAAAGCTAAGGTCAAATTCTACATCCACATGAATGCTTTCCCTGAATCTCTGCTCTGAACATCCCCCCACTCTGTACCTCCCCAACGTGCTTTGTCACATTCTCTCTTTATTGATAACTAGAGGCATGAAATTCGTGCAAGGGGCTCAGCCCTCACAGCCCCTGCTTCATCTAGAAGGTCATTCGGCTGTCCGGCCTAATTAGCATGTTACCCTTTTATTATTATGATAACAAAGCATGGGACATCACCTATACCAGTGGTCGGCAAACTGCAGCCCCTTGAGTGTGGCTCTTCCACAAAATACCACGTGTGGGCAGGCACGTACAGTGCGATTGAAACTTCGTGGCCACACTCAAGGGGCCAAAGAGTCGCATGTGGCTCGTGAGCTGCAGTTTGCCGACCACTGACCTATACCATCAATCTTCCTCCGTGTCCAAAGAAGACACCATTTACATCATTAATCAGTCTCAACACTCTCTCTTACTAAATCCAGACCTGGTCTCAGACTCCACCTCAACACCAGGCTTCAAGCAGCTACTGTCAAGTCATTGAAGTTGATAACATGAAAGAAAGACCTATATCATAGCAAATACCCAATAAATGGTAACTGTTATCATCATCATTATTATTATCCTCTGCATAATGCTCATCCCATAAAAGAGGGGATTGTTGAAGATAAGATTATTTCTTAAACAAACTGCTTCTAAAATGTTATTCAACATTTCTTCACTCTGTACTTCATGAAGAAGGCAGAACATTTATACTCCTTGCAAGCCAGAGATTTTCTGTCATGCTGAAGAAAACTATGTTGTTTCCCAAAGCGAAATGTCATGATTTCTCTCTCTTCATGCACATGCTGACTTGTAATAAATGCTATCAATCCTCCAGTTCAGAATGAGTTATAGTTTTATCAACCCCGGAGAAATTTGAGGAAATTATGTCATCTCTGACTCTCCAGGATGGCTGGTGCTGTTTGAGCTCGCCGTAACAGCTGCATTCCCATGGAAAAGCTGGGTCCTGTTTTAAGTGCTGTGTTTGTGTGGATAATTTGACTGGGCGTTTCCCCAAGAGAACAGGTGAGGGGGAAATGTGCACGTGGGAGCACATGTGGAAGCATCTGTTCTTAGCTGTCATTGATTGACTCAGGATGCTCTCGAGTTTGCTCTTCCAAAAGCTTAAGTACTTCTGCAGTGATTGCTGTTCACATGCTCTTTCTTGTCACCCTGTAGTGACAATGACAATGATTATGATGACTTTAATGCTGCTGGTGATGATAATGATGGTACATCCCTCTATACAATCCTCTACAATGTTCAAATAGAGGAATGGCTGGCAATTAAATGTAAATAGGGATGAAGGGAAGTAAGGCAGGGACACTCAAATTAAAAATTATAAAACTCCAGACAGAAGGAATCATCTAAGCCCCACTGCAAAATTAGGACCAAGAGCTACTCCCCACTCCTTTAGGGCCTCATTCCCAGTTGGATGGTGAGTCTCAGAAGGGAATGGAGGCTGAAACCATGTCCAGACGCTCCATTTGTATGGGAGATTTTAAATATAATTCCAGAAGTTCCAACACCTCAAACTTCATCTCCATGTTGGACCTTTTACAACATTATTTCTCCTTCCTTAAGATGCCTTCAGGGACTGGGATTGTTTGCCCACCCCCAATGTCCCTTAGATCACTCATTCCCCTACAGCAATTAACTCCAGCTTTGTTCATGTTTGTGTTGCTTTACTGGACTGTTTCTTTGGGGAAGGGAGTCCAGTTTTCATAGCGATGACAGAATAATCCATTGTGGTGTCTTTTCACCCTCTTGGGGCACCAGTCACTGGGGTGGAGCAGAAGACCACCATCGGTGCCACGTCTGCTCCGCGCCTCTCACCATGTGGATTTTATCACGAGTGGAACCAATGGAGATGATCACGTCCCAGTGGTTGGGTTTGAAGTTGGGCTGAACGTGCCTTTGCTGTACTCATTGATTTGTAACTTCAGATATTGATTTATTATACCTTTTGACCTTCAGCCCAGAAATATAATCTTGTGAGATGCTAACTAGTATATTTCCATCCCTGAAATTTATACAATTCCTTGATCATGGGAGAAAATCCAGTAGAAATTTTTTTTTGAAACATTTCTATCCTGAATTAAGGTGCCCAAGGAAAACCAAATAAATAAAATAAGATTTGGTAATTTTTTTCTTCTTCCTCTTTCTTTATTTAAATATCTAAAAACCTGGATTATCCAGGCAACAGAATAGTCTGCCCAGGACCTTTATTTTGTGGACCTTGTTTGAGAGATTTTAGGTAAACCTAAAGCATGAGCCAAGACAGGTTGTTGGTATGGAAAAGCCACTGGAAACAGCTTGGGTGAGCCCGAAAGTTCAGTGGGGTGGGGTCTCAGGGAATCTCGAGGGCAGGGAAAACAGGGTTGGAGACTCAGATATGGTATCTTCCTACCAGCTCTATGGGGGAGGGCTCATAAAAGCAACAATGGCCTCTGCCAGCACTTCCGTCTATCAGAAAGCTGCCCCTCCAGCTTCATGCTGATGCCAGATAATTCAGTTCCTCCCCATATGTTCCTGGTGCCTGCCAAGCTGCTGCCCCAGTGCTGGAACTTAGAGCAAGTGAGCCCAAGTAAGTCCATTCTTGGGCCCTTTAGAAGGAAATTCTGGGATTCCAGCTCCCTTCTTTCTCACACAGCCACAATCCCCTCTGATATTTATAGCCAGAAATTATGGAACCTTCTCTTCCTGGCACTAGAACCCTAGGGTGGGGACCTATTGTGGGGCTGGGTCCCTTCACTCCACAGAGTGGCCCTCCACAGCTGAGATATCTCTCTCAATCTGCTACACATGGGTATGGGACCAGCTCATTCCTTGTTTCCACCCCTCCTACCAGTCTCACTGTGGCTTCTTCTTTATATCCTTCATTGTAAGACTTCTGTTCAGCTAGATTTCAGGCGGTTCGGAATAAAGGTTGTTCTGTGGGTTAGTTGTAATTGTGATGTGGTGTTGCAGTGGTTCTCAACCTGTGGGTCGTGAACAATGAAAATACATACTGCATATCAGATATTTACATTACGATTCATAACAGTAGCAAAATTACAGTTATGAAGTAGCAACGAAAATAATTTTATGGTTGGGGTCACCACAACATGAGGAACTGTATTAAAGGGTCACGGCATTAGGAAGGTTGAGAACCACTGTTAGGGGTATGTGAGTACCACATTTACCTATGTCTCCATCTTGACTGGAAACCCCTACCATTTTCTTACAGCTCACATTTGGTACCATATTATTACAAAACATAGATCTTTTTTTGAGAATACTAAACTTGTCCTGGAATGAAATTATTTAGAAGCCTTTAGATACCTGGGTCAGATCCCAGACACTGCTTTTTTTTTTCTGCAGAAACATTATTACATTCTACTGCTTGTGATAATGAAACTGCTAATGTGCTTATGCCCACAAACTTAGACATTTGAACAAGAGCTTATAATTCTTTTAAAGTCTAAGAAATCTGATTCCCCAGAAACATGAGCTTCTCTGACAGTTTCGCATCCTCTATGCAAAACCTGAGTCTCCGTCTTTGTATCTCTTAAGGTCTCTGCTGTGTCATTAAGAAATTGGAGCAAAGACAATTGCTCAGATTCTGGCAAATACTGTAGACGGTCAAGACAACCTTTTTTTTTCCCAGAATAGCATGCCTCTGGACAAGAAAAAATTCTCAGGCTGAGTTCTTGTTGATGCCATTCAGCTGTGAGAGACGGGTTAGTGTGTATTAGTGGCTTGCCTTCTTCATTCCTAGGAGTAAATATAAGGTATTTGCTTATTCTCTGAGTAACTTCTTATGCCAAGGAAAATTCCCCGAAAAGATAGGGGTGACAGACCTCAAAAATATTCCGCTAACTGAAAGAGCCAGAGAGGAAAAACCACATATTGTATGATCCCACACATAAAATGACCAGAACAGGCAAATCTATAAAGACAGAGAGTGCATTTGCTTGGGTCTGGGAGTAGGAACAGGGATATACTGTAATTGGGCCCAAGGGATTCCTTTGGGGTGATGGAAACATTTTAAAACTGAATTGTGATGGTTGAACAACTCCATAAATTTAGTAAAAGTAGTTGAATTATACATTTAAAGCAGATACATTTTATGTATGTAAAAAATACAATGGCTATCTAACAAGGTAATTATAACCTTTTCTAACGTATGCAATATACTATGTTCAGAAAAAAGCAGTCTCCTGTAATTGCACACCTGCATCCAAAGAAATTCAAAGAATTTGCTCAGTTTGCATTATATTTCAGTAAAAGTTATGAACTGAATATGCAGTCATGTCGTGCATGCTTCCACTGTACAATAGCTTCTCCCTCAGCCTATAGTTTTCTCTATTATATTTTAAATCTATGATTTTAAGCAAAGCCTGTAATCTAGGCGTTGTTGGGATTCCTAGGGAAATTCCAAGCAAATTTATTGGAATTACCCCTTTTAAGCATTACCCGAGAATTACTGACATGCCTTTAATCTGTTTATGCCATTACAGTAACTTTTTATTCTGATATTATTTCAAACTTACAGAAAAGTCAAAAGATTAGTACAAAGAATTCCAAATGTCATTAGCCAGATTCATGAATTGCTTACATTTTTACCATTTCATTTTCATTCTTTCTCTATCTATATATATTTTCTATATATTTTTCTTTTTCAGATACAAACATGTTGCTTGTGCATTGGAAAAGCAAAATTATTTATAAAATTACTTAAATAACTGTAATTTTCCTGCTTCCCTAGAAAAAAATCATTATTAACAAATTCTTAATTACTCTTCATAAGAGTTTTTGAGAGAAGCAAATGAAATAATCTGTGTTAAAATGCTTTGCAAATTGTAATGTGCATATACAAATATGAGTTACTATGAGAAACAAAACAAAAACAGTCCATTCTAGTTTCCTCTTGCAGTTGAACTGGCAATGACCTTGTACTCTATATCTCTCTTTGTATGTAAAGTGACTTCTTTGGAAGGCAGCTGAGCTGACAGATTTTCAGACTGAGTGTAATGGCTAAGTGAAAAGTCCCAGCAAAATAGAAGCAATCATCACACTTCTATGATATGTATCATAGGACATTCACAGAAAGGTAGAGACACCTGTGTGATCATACACCCATACAAAGGAAATGAACCAACATTGGTAACTGTGTTTTGTAATTTTTTTTCCTGGCCATCCATCTCTAAGCCATGGGTCTCCCATCATTGATCATGTGTAGTTGGAATCACAACAGACAAAGCACATCTGAGCCAACGCTGATCAGAGACAGTTCATAGAAAGGACCCCTGGCTGCAACCCTGCTGACAATGGAGAGAGAGAAGAACAAATAATAGTGAGTGAAAAGGAGCTGTGCTAACAAGGAACATGTTAAAACAACAGCTACCACGAGTGCCCCATCTCCATGTTTATCATGTGCTTTCCCTCCAGCAGCTGCCCTAGTCTACAGTTTCTCATAATGACCCTCCTGACCTCATGGAACCTCACAGATCCTGTGCAGACGCCCAGCAGGTGTGGAGAGCAGCAGTGGCTGTAAATATAGACATTAACTGCTCCTGGAAAGTGGTTTGAGACAACGCTCTGGAAGGGCAAGGTCTTCCAAAGCCATAGGGAAGTCTTGTTCACAGGAACGTGAGCATTTATGTGAGTAAACATGTGCATACCTGGGTGCTAGTGCATTTGCAGGTGTGTGATTTGGTTTATGTCTAAACCATGCTGTTGTGGAAATTATCCCACAATCTCAGCATTGCCTCTGTTGTTGAAGGAAGTGAATGGGCAACATGCTAGGTCTGATCAGCATTTGTACAGTCAAGCAAAGATGGTAAATCTGATTTTTCTAACTGTAACTAGATCATACATAGAACTTCTAAGTATATTAACAAGATTGTCCATTGAGTTTAGCACAGTATGAGACTAACGACTTGGAAAAGAACTTTCTCGACTGTTACCAGTCACCAATTGATTTATGATCATCATTGTCTAATTAAAAAAGGCTCCCGTGGCTCTTAAGTTTAAAATGTTAAACATGACCCCGACCTGTCATCCTGGGCACTAGTGCATTGAAGAGATTGATTAAACTAAAACAATAGGCAAGGACATGCCTAAATGCTCCTGTAAGAGATGGGGAAGGTGCTCAAAGCCAAGACAATTAGGAAGAAGAGGAGGATCGCAGTCTGTTTGGCCTGAAGAAGAGAAATCCTAATGTCTTCAACTTTAAGATGGCTGTTAGAGCTAGATTTAATATTAATCTACAGGTAGATTAATATTCAATATTGGGAAGGTATTTCTAATTACCATAGTTAATTTTAAAATCAAATGGGTGACTACTGAAGGGACAGAGTCTCTCTTATTGGAGTTGTTCAACAGTGATACTTGCCTAAGTTAGAAGCAAACAGAGAACAGACTGCATCTGTATCCCACAGCTTAGCACAGATCCCAGCATGTGGCAGGTATCCAAACACCACTGGTTAGATGAAGTATGCCCAAGGTTCCTTTCCAGCTAATTATTTGGTTCAGTGAAGTCTTTGGAGGGAACAAGAGTATGGGAATGCAAAAATACATTGGGGAAAGCAGGGGACACAGCATGCTTTAAACAATACATAATTGATACATGTCTTTGGAAAATACTTTCAAATATTTCAAAGCAAAATTCCATGGAGCATAAACAGTGGCCAGTTCTATAGTACCTATCTTAGTTAGGGTATTGCCAGCTGCTGTAACAAATAAGCACTAATATTTCAATGACTTGATGTAATTAAAGTTTATTCTTGCAGACATAGTAGGCAATATAGGCGGTTCTGCTGAAAGCCAACTCTCCCACCTGGAGATTCAGATACTCAGTTACATCTGTCTTAAAGTTCTGCCTTCCCTTAAGACTCCAGAGTCATTTTCAAGGGAAAGGGCTTGAAGGGGCACAAATACAAAAATTTTATGGCTTAAAGATGACATGCATTTGTTCTGTTCCCACTGCATGGAAGACTTTCATTCATGCCTAACTGCAAGGGATGCTGGGAGCTATTGCCAATAATTTTGGTGGACAGCTAGTAGTCTCCTCTGCTATATTCACGTGCACCCTTCTTCCCAGACATAGATAACACTCAGTACCTCTCAGAGATCCATCTATTACAGCAACCATTTCAAAGATTCAGTTTTTTGAGAATTCATCACCAAATCAAGTGGCTAAGGATATGCTGATAAACTTTATGGGAGTCCAATAAAATGTTGAGAAATCTGTCAAAGTCACATTGCAGGAATTTATTTTCCAAGCAAGATAACCCATGACTCTCTGAAACCAACTACTACACTTAATGCCATATTCAATTCCCTCTTTGAACAGTGAAAGGGATATCTCAACCAGGACCTGAGATGATACATTCTAGTTTTTCAACTATTCTGATTGTTTAAAGAGATTCTTTAATACCTAGCCAATGTTTCCCTCTTCATGGCAGCAAGCCAAAGCATTTTGCTCTTGTCTGTCAGTGGGTACAGTTTGCCATGCCAATAAAAAGAACAGCAAGATAAAACATGATGAAGTACTAATACCTTTGCATTCCTGTCTCCTGCCTTTTCTAGTACAGAGTGATTGGCACATTCTTGCTCCGTGACATCTGAGCTATATCCAGGATTACAATATCTTCAGAGTTCTTAGGGAGTCTGCTAAGCAACCTACCACTTACCCAAACCCTTCAACTTCGACCTAATAAGGCATTATTTCCTCTACATTAATGATCAATTACATGTTCATTGCTAATTTATTAACCATATCTCTTTTTTTAAGTTTACTTTCTGTCCCTAGGCCATAAAAAAAGAATGAAATCTTACTATTTGGGACAACATGGATAGACCTTGAGGGTATTATGCTAAGTGAAATAAGTCAAACAGAGAAAGACAAATGCCATATGATCTCACTCTATGTGGAATCTAGAAAAACAAAATAAATAAGTGAACAAACAAAACAGAAACAGATTCTTAGATACAGAGAACAAATTGATGGTTGCCAGATGGGAATGGGGTGGGGTACTGGGTAAAAAAGGTGAATGGGGTTAAGAAGTACAAACTGGCAGTTACAGAATAGTCACGGGTATGTAAAGGACAGCCTAGAGAATATAGTAAGAAATATTGTAATAACAATGTATGCCAGATGGGTACTGGAAATATCAAGGGGGTTACTTTGTAAGTTACATGTAATGTCTAACCACTATGTTGTACACATGAAACTAATATAATGTTGAATGTCAACTGTAATTGAAAAATAAATAAGTAATAATAAAAAGATTACTTTCCATTCTTTGCTCTTTTTTTTAAAACCTATCTTCCATTTGCTCTTCCAGGCCAATACTCTTTAATTTTAACAGCAATATCCTTCTTGCACTCAGCTACTGAATAATCAATTATTTTAAAAATTAGATTTCTTGCTCCAAAATACCTGGTGTTGTACTATTTTTATTATGCAATTTGTGATGTAGGTGTCTCCTCAGCCACCTGTTCTCTGAGCTCACCTTGTTCTCCCTCCCTGGGTTACGGTAGAGATTTTCTTTGCCTGTTCCTGTTTCTCCTCATCCTGTGGGCTCAAGTCCGTTTACAGGGAACCTTGAGCAGTAGCGACCTTATGAGGAGTTGGAGGGACAGGTTCCTGCCAGCAAAGTGGCCGCCTTGGGTAAGGCACCGGAAGGGAGCATCTCTTCTCCTGGGAACGCTCAGCAGGGAGTCCTCCAGCCAGCCTCAGGGAGGCAGAAAGTCAGCCCACCAGGCATCTTCTCCACAGTTCCCAACCTGGCAGCCCAGAGGTTCTCTTAAGATGACATGCACACACTCTAGGGATCACAGACCTCTGGGGGCCATGCAATTCTACCACCCTCATTCCGAGGTGCAAGTCCTGCACCTGTTCGGCCTCCTCTGGCCCCTGGCAGAGCCTGAGGGTCACAGCCTTCCCGTCCTGTCCACTTGCTAGCCCGGCAGCTGTGCGCCCGGGGCAGCTGGTGGTGGATCAAGAGGAGCGGCACAAGGAGGGCATCAGAAGTCCTCGCTCACTGCCAACTTCCCAGAATCTCCTTCACTAGATGCAATTTTAAGAATCTTAAAATTCTTTCTGATAAAATGTCATTGTTCACTTATCTCCTTTAAAGAGTAGCATTTGGCTGCAGCTCAAATCTTTCAGCCAGGACTCTTGAGAACCAAGAGATAATTCTTCAGTTGGCTTGAGGATTTGGGGACAAAAGACCTTTTATTCTGATAGTTGATTCTGTTTCAGGAATCTATCAGGCTCTCCGATAGTCACTAATGTTTCCACATCTCTGCATCTCTGCCCTCTTGGAGCTGGTTTGGGAATGTTAATTGCCAGGGCCAGTTAGGGGGAAAGAGTTACAAGAATGTCAAGCACCATTTTGTATGGGAATGTCGTAGGGATGATCATAACAATGTTCTCTCACATTTATTAGGCATTACTATATATCAGACTGTCTTCGAAGAAAGTATTTTCTACAAATAATGCCATCAAATTACCACAATAACCCCAAAGCCACCTTGTCGATGCGATACAAAGCGAAGGAATAGTCAGAAGAGAGACAACGGGACCATCTCAGCATTCTAATGCCAGTAGTGCCAGTCAGTGTGACCGTCGGCTGTCGTTTCTTCTGCTGGAGTAAAGGTCTCCAGACTTGGGATTGCAGAGGAATGTTCACGTTGGCATAATTTGGTAATGAGTATAGGCCTGCCAGCATTTTTGTTGCCAAGTGTCTTCACTTGGAAACATCTACTATTTCATAAAATGAAATCTTAATTTCAAAAAAAGTAGGAAAGCCCTAGCCACTTTGACTCAGTGGATAGAGCATTGGCCAGTAGACTGAAGGGCCCCAGGTTTGATTCTGGCCAAGGGCACGTACCTTGGTTGCAGTCTCAATCCCCGGCCCGGGTCAGGATGCGTCCGGGAGGCAACCAACGGATGTGTCTCTCTCATATCTATGTTTCTCTCTGTCTCTCCTTCTCCCTTCCACTCTTTCTAAATATCAATGGAAAAATATTCTCCTTGAAGATGGACAAAACAAACAAAAAAATATAGGAAAAGACAAAGTCTCATAATTTTAAAAGCAAATAAATATAAACTTTATGAAAATCTCACCCAAATGTGAAAATGTTACCACCAGCTGGCATCACATCACAGAGAAACTTTTGGAAACCAATTGTTGGGGAAGCTTCAGCTGCCAGAGGTATTTCCCTCCAGGAGAGAAAAAGAGTGGTGGGAGTAGGCTCAGTGCTAGAGCCAGCCCTGCAGCATGCCTATGTCCCTTCTGGTTTCAAAGGGAATCCACCTAGCAAGTGTCATCTGCCTCCTTCATGTCTGAACAAGACGACAATAGAAGCAGCCACAGGACTGTAATGGTGACAAATGATTCCACAAAAGAATAAACCACTGAAAGCCCGATCTTTCCTCCTTTCAGTAGAATGTTCTGTGCTCCAGCTCTGGCGCCAGGCTGCTGAGTTGGAATTCCAGCTCCACATTTTACTAGGTTA
Organism: Myotis nattereri; assembly: GCF_964212035.1. NCBI lineage: Eukaryota > Metazoa > Chordata > Mammalia > Chiroptera > Vespertilionidae > Myotis > Myotis nattereri. The sequence goes on from NC_138087.1 coordinate 51,809,882, forward strand.
GTAATCTTGGGCAATTTTCCTACCACCTCCAAGCCTCAATTTGCTCAGCAAAATGGGGATAATAATACCTCAAAGAGTCGTGAGGTTTAAACAAGATGATGCATGTAAATGTTTACATAAGTGAAGCTTATTAAAATGCCAGGTCATATTACTATTGAGCAACTACGGTGCTCCAGGCATATGCTAAGTGTTGAGAATAAATAGGTGGTGACCAAAAAAATGGCCACATCAATCCCCTCATTCTCTCCTGCAGCATGACTTTGCTGATCCTGCCATCAAAGGGTGGAGTCTATTTCCCCACCCCATCAGCCAGGGCGTCCTTGCATCTTGCTTTGGCTGAAGTGCTGCTGCATGACTTCTGGACTAAGATTAAAGAGACATGGCACCTTCCATTTCTTCCTCTTGGGAGCCAGCTGCCATGTCAGAAGGCTCCAGCTGGACTATTGGATGATGACAGACCTCTGGAGAGAGAGAACCTACACGGAGGACAACTGAGATGCCCCAGCCGACAGCCAGGACCAAGGCCCCAGATATGTGAGAGAGGTCATGGTAGGTACTCAGCCCCAGCTGAGCCACCTCACCTAAAGTCCTCACTCCAGAGTCATGGGCAATTCAATGGTTTTAAGGCATTAAGTTCTGGGGTGGTTTGTGATGCAGCAATAGAAAACTGAAACAAGACATAACCCAATCCACAGTGGAAACGAGCAGAGACCCATAAACCACTCTCATGTCACATGGAAAATACTATGATAGAGGCACTAGGCCTATGCCACCTACTGTGAGCACACAGAGAAACAATGATTTGTCCTGTCTGAGCCAGAGAGTTGAAAAAGAGAAGACCTGGGAGGTTGGAAGGGACCATCAAAGCTACCTGAGTGGGCACAGCCCGAAAAATTGAAGGGAATTTCTGCTCTCCACAAAGGGCATGCCACTTCGCAGGCAGGGGGAGCTGGCAGGTCGGGACACCTCAGAGGGATGTATGTTCCTCTGCTATCTAGCTGAGCCTTTCTAATGAAAGGGACAGATATAAATATTACTTAAGTCAAGGATGGCCTGCCATCATCTTGTCATCTGTATGTATTTTGTGTTCCCAACAAAAATTGTACATTCCTTGAGAGCAGACGTTCCCTTTACTTTGTCTTATTTTCTACCCCTATTCCCACTCTGCCCATCCTACTCCCTAGCAAGGTGTTTTGCCTGAATATATGTCCAGTAAATGCACAGAAAATGATGGATTCATGCAATCTTATCCTTGAAAAGAAACTTGTAGCTCTTCTAGGTTAAGCTCCCCCACAAAGTCCTTCAAAGCTAGACAGCCCCAGCCTTGGCCACTGCTGACTGGTCAGTGGATAAATGTTCTATACGTCTCCTGCCCCACCCATGTAAGGATACAGAGACATGCTTGCTACCAGAGCCTTCACGAACCCTCAGGCTGAAGCAGGTCTGAAGACCTTACCACTCTCGTGAGTCTTTGTGCTCCCCATTGATAGGAATTATCCAAGTACTTAATGGGTATCTGCCCCTTTGGACTATTACTTGGAGTGCATGGAAGCATTTACCCTGCTCTTTTCCAGACTCTTAAAGCCTAGAATAGTGCCTGCCACAGAGTGTGTGTTGTGTGAATGAATGAATAAATGAATTACTGAATCCAATTATAAGACATGGTCTTAGAGACCTGGCATTTATTGATTTATAATGTCTGGATATTTATGCTATAGCCAAATAAATAGCCAAATTCATGCAGAAAAGAGGTCCAAACATCTGTGTTCTATATATAATCTATATAATTTCCATAATAATAATTAATATAAGTTGAATGCTTACTGTATGCCAGGCAATGCTCTAAGTACTTACATATGTTTACCTTATTTTACACATGGGGGATTTCATGAAGGTAGTTCCTATTACAATCCTGATTTATAGGTGAAGAAATGTGAGGTACAGAAAGATTCAGTAACTTGTCCAAAGTCACACAGCTGGTAAGTAGCTGAGCTTGGATTCAGACCCAGGCAACTGCACCTTATAGAGACTTCCCTTTACACCGCACAGTAATGCTTCTCTTAATGAGATTCCATTAAAATTAAAGAAAGAGCAACAGAAGACTCAGCTGGCAAGATATGGCCACTTTTCCCCATGAGTTATTTTGCCCAGTTCCAGCTATGTGTGTGTTGAAGACTTGCTGTGTCTTTTGAAGCCTGCAAGGACTAAAAATAAGTCCAAGAGAGTACTTCTGGGTGGGAAGGAGTGCGGGCATGGCAACAGCCATTGAGTGCTCAACTCAACATAGATAGCACGCGGGGGATCCTTTGAATGAAGCTATTGAAGGATCTCAATGATGGGGCAGGGGCTCCTTCCAGAGAAATGCCCTTCTTTTTGAAAGGGTGGGGCCTCGTGGGCAGGGCCAAACACGTCTTGAGAGGAAGCACCAATTCTAGGTCCACCTCTGTCATCCACCAAGTGCTGGGGAAGTTCAGGGTCACATCCATCCACACCCAAAATCTCAAGCTCTTTCCCAGCAGCAAAATGCTACACATTCTTTTGGAATTTACACGGAAACCTACCAGTTCCAGGAAAAGCAGTTCTAACAGTTCGTGACCACCCTTCAGTCTAGTTCCCAATGATGACCAAGTGCAGGCGGCAGGAGCTCGCGGTCTTCAAGACAATTAAAGCGAGTCTAGTCTTGATGGGCATCGGGTCTTGTATTAGCAACAATATAGCTATGAGAACTACAGACACAGCTTGCCAGACCAGAACTCTCTTATGTGATTTGTTTTTCATAAACAGAGAAAGAGCCACAGTTATCACACTGTGTTTGGTGTGAAATTTTTCTTAACAATGTTCTGGCAGATGTCAACAGAAATAGCAGGAAGGAGAAACTGCCATTACAAAGCTTTCTGTTTCTATATTGGTGGATGTCAAAACTTTCTGAAAAGAAGTGTGCTCTCCAAAGTCTCAGCTTGATTCTTTAGTCCTTTGCCCACATAAGTGAAGCACATGTGAGAACTTGAATGGCCCCACTCACCAAAGTGCTTCAGTGAAAGCAAAATTAAAAAATAAGTATCGCCTGGCCAGTGTTGCTCAGTGGTTGAGCGTTGACCCAGGAACCAAGAAGTCATTGGTTTGATTCCTGGTCAGGGCACATGCCCAGGTTGTGGGCTCAATTCCCAGTATGGGGCGTGCAGGAGGCAGCCAGTTGACATGTTCCTCTCTCATTGATGTTTACATTTTTCTATTCCTCTCCCTTCCTCTCTCTCTAAAAATCAATAAAAACATATTTAAAAAAATAAGTATCTGTGTTGAGAGTTCCACAATCTCCACTTGAAGGCAAAGGAAACCAGATCCACAAGCAGGAAAAAGGAAGAAGACTCTAGGGTTAAAGGAAAACTCATTTTCCACATCTCTTCTCCTGCCACCCTTCTCATCTCTGGTCACTTCTGCTTGGTGTCCAACTGGCATCGATCCACTTGGAAGTCAACACTAAGAGTTTAAAATACAGTGACACCCTCTGTTTTCAGCTTTGCTGCATAGAAAAGAAGAAGAAGGAGAAGAAGAAGAAGAAGAAGAAGAAGAAGAAGAAGAAGAAGAAGAAGAAGGAGGAGGAGGAGGAGGAGGAGGAGGAGGAGGAGGAGGAGGAGGAGGAGGAGAAGGAGAAGGAGAGAGATAGGAAAGACCACAAAAGCCCTTATTAGAAGCTGCCTGATTCTGTTGAATGTAATCAATTTTCTGGTAGACAATGTTAACAAATCTGTGACTTTGTTCTTCTGTTCCAAGTCCCTCCTTGTCCACCCAGCCTCTCCAGCACTGGGTTCAAACTCTGAAAGCAGACTGGCCTCTAGGAAGACCCTTGCTTGTCAGTTTTCAGCCTTGTGATCATGGGCAGGTTAGTTAACCTCTCAATGCCTTTATTCCCTCTTTTGTAAAATAAGGATAATAAATTGTAACAAGACATAGAGCGTTGTTATAATTGAGCAAATGGGTTAGTGGGTGCAAAGAAAATCAGCATAGAAGCACCTAGGAAACTCCAATTTTAACAATTAGTAATGTTATTCTTTTTATTAACCACCCTTATCTCACTAGTCAATGAAAATGATCTGTCAGCCAGTATTTGCACCAAGGCAGAAGCTCATTGACTTTAGTGTGTAAATTGGTGATGGATTTTCATGTTCCACTTTATATCTCTAATTGTGACATGAAAGGCTGTTTCCCTAGGTTACATTTATTCAACAGACTTTTACGAAGAACATATAGTATGCTGGGTACTATACTGTATTCCCAGTAGATAGGGGGTGCTCAGGAAATGTTGACTGGTAGATGAATGAATGAATGAACAAATGAACAAATGAGCAACCCTCTCACAGATGTAATTGCAGAGGCTTGTCTATCCCTTCATTTCAGCTTCTTCCAGATCTGGGTGCTCCCCACTCCTGCCCAGGGCTGCAAAGCCCCTGGCTTCAGCCCTTCTCCTGTTTCCCTACTTGGCTTCCAACCAAGAAGCTCTGACAAAGAAGCAGTCATTAGAACACATCCTCTTTGTATTACTATAGTCAGGGGTTATAAAGGATGCTCAAAAAGAATGCATCTCACATGCATATGGAAAGTATCTTCACCCTTTACTCCAATCAAGGACCTATTCTTATTTTGCCCCGTATAACAGGGCCATCTCCCAAACTTGAATTACCAAGTGAGAAAGGAATACTTTGTACAGAGCTGTGGCATCTGTGCTTTGACAGGCTCTGGGAGTAATCCAGCTGTATTTCCATCTTTATTTCCACAGAGTAGACATTGATTGATTTTGGCCACTAATACCAATCTTCCCTTATTTGGGTGATTACAGTCATACACCCTCTTCTGCAAGTGATTTAGGTGGGACCCCTCCCCACCTAAAGTCTCCAAAATGGAACAAGTGTCACAACCTGGACTAGCAGGGCACCCAACCCACAGAGCCACAGGGATGGGTGAGGGAGGGTCCCTGACTCAAGTTGATCTAATCAAGATAAATCCCAGGACTAAACCAGGTGATTCCAGGATGAAACATTCTCTTCTTTTACGTGGACTATGAACAGGGGTAGATTGACCCTGGAACTATGGGGGCCAGAAGATGACACCTAGGAATGAAGCAAATACAGGGAAAGACAGATCTGAGGCCCAGGAAAAGATTGCTTTGATGATTTCACTTGAGCCCTGAATCAACCCATGCGGGAAGCCAGATTTCCTCTGGATATTAAATGAACTCCCTTGTCCCTGCTTAAGCCTGTCAAGGTTCAGTTTTTATTTATAACCAAAGAGTCCTATGTTACCCACAGATCTTGTCACAGGGCCTAAAGTTTCACATTACTTATTCCTTTGTATTAATCCAGGAAATAAAGCTGTAAAATTGCAAATGTGTTCTAAGCAATCAGCCCAAGAGGTCTTTGTAGTTTGATAACTATCATTTTCATTTATTTGGTAATATTCACAATTAGACTATAAGCACCCAAAGGATTTAACCCAAAACTACATTAAACAAAAGAAGCAAAGGCCACCGTGAAGTTTCATAGTCTAAGACACTCTTTTTCCCTTGGTAGAGAGCAGTAACTTGAACACGGGAAGGTGGCTTAAACTTCTTGGATGTGTGGGGCTTGCAATGAGCTATAAATGGATAGGATTATAGAGATAACAGTAAAAGGAAAAATATTTTTTGTAAGTATTTTGTTTCCAGTGACTTCCACAGACATTATGGACCATAAAAAAAGAACCCTGAATTCAGTTACCTCAGCTGGATTGTCAGTAAGTCAGTTTTTCAAAGTCTTTGTCCAAAGTTGGCAAATAAGTAGAGCTTTATGAGCCCATGAGCCTGAGATTCTTTTATTCACTCAGTCGATGCTATTTATTGAGCACCTACTGAATATTAGGTGCTGTTACTGGGCACTGGAGATGAGAATGAGCACATTTCTTTCACCCAAGGCTTAAAGTCCATGAGTAATGCTGACAATTTCCCCCACAACTATAACAGGGTATTACTGATGCCTTTACAGAAATGAGCTTGTGGCAATGACAAGGGCACCAGCCCCAGGCTAAGAGATGGAGAAAGGGACTCAAGACCAAGTGGTTTTTGAGCAGGCATAAGCCAAGCAAATGGGGAAGGGATGGCAATGCAAGAGAGAATGATATTGGCAAAAATAGAACGGTAAGAGAAACGTTGGGACATTCAGTGAACTGGATTTGGTCAACTGAGCTCCCGTGCAAGAGTGGAAAACAGTGCAAGAGAAAACAAACACCTCATCATAAAGGGTTCTTTCTGCCAAGCCAAGGACAGCATTTGATTGGGGAAGCCTTCAGTGGCTCCCTATTTGCTACAGAATAAAATCCAGAACTCTGGGATCCTTGAATCAAGACCAGCGGGACGTGATTTTACTTTTTCACATCCAGCAGAAAAGAGAACAAAATGTATGAAGAATGCAGAGCCTGAAGACACTCCCTGGTATGGCATTTTGTTCACATCAGCTGTATCTTTTCCCTTATCTCTACTTCCCAGGTAACCCTGGGCCCAGGAGATGAGAGGAACCACAAATATCCTCATGCAAGTCCCATGCTCAACAACCCCCTTCCCGCCCACAAGCCATACTCAGCTTAGAATCATTTTTCATTTGGTATGAAGTCATTTTTAAAGTGCCTGCTTTTCATTAGAAAGGTAACACGATAGTCCCCGCGGGGATGCATCTGAGGCAGAAGTGAAACAGCCTTTTCCTTCCCTGGCTTTCCTGAGAATAAGCGTTGCTGAGTCTTTTGTTCAGAAAACTCTGCCTGAATCTTGGACTCTGTGGTGTTTGGTGTTGTTGCTTTGTTTGTGTACTGATGTTTGTTTTGATAGGCATCTTTTCATAAAATGGGCCCGGTCCAAAAAACATTGGCTCTTTTCCCACGTCTCTGCCGTGGGTCAAATGTGTCCCAGGTGTGGCTCCCTCAACATTCAGTGTACACATGATTCTCATTACACAATTCCCAAGGGCTGTGAAAACATTTTCTTGAGCCTCCTCCAAACAGCCACAACTATGAACTGGTAAACACCCATTGGAAAAGCACTGTTTATTTCAAATGTAACTTGGGCAGCCCCTCAGCCCAATGCCTGCTCAGGCTCCACGTGGCTTCAGTGCCCTCCTGTCCATCACAGCCAAGCTGTCTCCTACCCCATCGTGCTTCTTGGGTTTCTCAAGAGTCCCTCAGTCCTGCCCTGGAATTTCTGACTCCAAGGCACAGGAGCACCAAAAGCATGTGCAGGCGGGAGGAGGGCCAGACCTTCTGGTGCCCGCATTATAATTTCACTCCCTTGCTCATCCTTCAACTCGTGCAATTGGAACATGCTTATTTAGCCTCTAAAAAATATTGTAGTTTAATAATTATTTAACTAAAATCTGTCCATGGAAAGAAATGGACAAGATCACTAAGGGAAACATAGTTTGTAGAGAAAGCACTGGACCAAGAAGAGGGAGGAGCACTGGTGAAGGAATGCTTTGGGACCGTGTTAGAAAAGTTCTTTTTCCTCTCTGTGCCTTTGTTTCTCCATTTGTAAAATGAGGAGTTAGGTCAGATGGTCCCTAAGCTACTGAAATATTATGATTGGAATACTTGTCGAAATGCTATGATTCTATTATGTTGAATCTGGGTCATTAAAAGTAAAATTGTAAATTTAATTTGACTCATAATGGCCTCTTCTTTGTGAAGCAGATATTGAGAAACCAAAATCTCACATTGGTCATCAATAAAAATAATCACTTTTAGAGTGGGAATGAAGGGGGAAATCTTAAGTCGTGTATAATACATAGGATAGAAATTAAGATGGGTTTTTCTTTCTCTTTTAAGGAACTGAGCATGAAAGTATTTCTGTAAAAGTCAAACTTGGCCTATCTGGTAAAGTCAACTTCTTCTCTAACTCTAGAGGTTTGAAACCATTCCTAGCAGCAAGCAATAGCAGACATAAAAAATGGAGAACGAAGTCATCAGAATCATGGCCAAGCTCCTCCATGCCCCACACCATCTCCTGATAATTCCAAGAGAGCCATCAGGTAGAACCACTACACTGGGAACCCTGGGCCTGACCTAGGAAGGCAGCCTCCTGCCTTAGTCAAGCTCCTCTAAAGAGAAAAGAAAGAGGAACAGAAGGGCAGCTTAGTATAGACACCCGGTTACCAGAACTTATATCTGAGTTTAATTGGAGCCCCTGAGGAGGGTTGCTTTTGCAGGGGAGGCTAGAGAAGATGACACAAAGATAAAAGAGGTCAGAATGGTTGATAGCAGTAAGGTTCTAGAAAAGCATCTCTCAGGCCCAGGATACTACTTGGGGACTAGAGGTATGGGGATAGGGTCCAAGATTCAAGGAATCTAACCATAGTTTCAGGATGCTGGTCCCAGCAAGAAACTGGATTGCCAACTTTGAACCCAGTCTACTCTCCAGTGACAGATGGGGCAGGGTCTACTGAATCAAAGCTTTCCTGGCAGGATGGGCTCCAGAACCTGACGGTGGTATTAAGACTTAATGAGGAAATAAAAGTCCACCCTGTCCATCTTCCCTCCCCCAAGATGCTCCTACTCCACTCTTCCTCCACCAGCTGAGACACTTGTCTGTATTACCTATTTACTGTCCTGCCCCTAGCTGGAACCCGAGTTCTCATTTAGTTGGCCTGAGCTTAATCCTCACCTTTCCCTACACATTACACGCTACAGAGCCATGGGAAGGCTACTGCATCCTTGCTGACCCATGGGATATTATCCTGCCTCCAGCCCCCAGCCAACACCTTAGCAAATACTGTGAAATCCAGACAGGATCGGGATCTGGACACCAAATCCAGGTGTTCTAGTTTTTTAGTCATTTTTAAAAGCATATTTGACATCATCAATAGAGACTTGTACCTACTTCAGACAGTTTCCATTAGGAATCTCCAAATGAGTGCAGTGGCAAGCCATCCTATGGGTATCTCACACTTCTCAGAGGTTCTTGATCATTAATCAATTCCCAGGCAATCACTCAGGACACACTTATAGACACACTCAATCCTGACAAATAGAGTTCCAAGTCCTTAGATCTGTGACTCCAAGTTCTAAGTCATCCTGGAGCTTCTGGATTTTCATACCAAGTCTTCCTGCTTTGGGGCTTCACATCGGCCAATGCTGGTCATCTCACACAGGGAAACATTAAAGGTCAAGAATTTTTCAGGCCATATCCATGCTCTGAGGCTTCAAGAAAACAAAGGAATACCAATATATAGTTAAAAACTGAGGTTAAGCCCAGCTGGTGTGGCTCAGTGGTTGATCATCGACCCCTGAACCAGGAGGTCATGGTTCAATTCCCAGTCAGGGCACATGCCTGGGTTGTAGGCTTGATCCCCAGTGGGGGTAGGGGGTGCAGGAAGCAGCTGATCAATGATTCTCTCTCATTATTGATGTTTCTATCGCTCTTTCCCTCTTCCTTTCTCTCTGAAATCGATTAAAAATAAAACTGAGGTTAAATATTTGCACTAAACAATTTAGCATTTTTAATGCAAAAAATTAAAATGCAATATAATTATGCTACTCACAGCCCAAATGATTAGTTAGAAATATTAGTTTGGTCCTAGCCAGTTTGGCTCAGTGGATAGAGTGTCGGCCTGCAGACTGAAGGATACCGGGTTTGATTCTGGTCAAGGGCACATGCCCGGATTGCAGGCTGAATCCCCAGTGGGGAGCATGCAAAAGGCAGCCAATTGATGATACTCTCTCATCATTGATGTTTCTATCTCTCTCTCCCTGTCCCTTTCTCTCTGAAATCAATAAAAATTATTTTTTTTTAAGAAATATTAGTTTGTAGAGACCCTGGTCTGGAAATGGGATCCAAAGTTTAAATTATTTCCATTTGGCCTTCTACACTATACATAAATTCATTTTGATGTGAACTCAAAGGTATGAATTGGAGGCCCGTGGTGAAAATGAGCCCTGTTTTGATTGACTTGTGGCCCCCACTTAAAGATGAATTCTTATCTTTTGAGCTCACCCCTTCGAAATGAAACCCCACCTCAGCTTGTCAAACTACCTCTGCTCTGCACCCTGTGAGGTTGGAGGTGCTTAGACACACTCCGGCCCTGATGATCAACACCAGTAGAAGTAACCAGAGGGAGTGATAATACAAAATGTATTCAATTTGATTCCCATATGCATTCCCCTCCCTCTCTCATTCGGGCCATAACTAGATTTTTTACTTGTTTTTTCCAAAATAATGGAGGTCTTTTGTGGGGTTGGAATGATGGATAATGAGGAAGAGAATATGAAAAGTTCAGTAATAAAGGTCATTCTGGCTTCTGGACATGCAGGAGGAAGGAAGCTCTCCCACTTTTTCTGATCCTTCTAGGCTGCCTGCTGAAAGCATCCTGAAAGATGAGGCTACAAAAAATGTCCATAAGAAGCTGAATCCAAAGCAATGCCAAACGTAGCCAGACTTTCCATCTAGTCCCCAACTACCAGCCCTTGAATGTTACAGTGGATAATGCTCAGGCTTTTCAGGCTTCCCAATATGGTTTCCTATGTTGACGAAATCCCTTCCTTTGTAAGTCTTTATAAGTAAGGGCCCCTGCCCCCTTCTAGAGATGAAAAACATTTATATTCATTTTCCCAGCCCTCTCAGCAGCTAGGACATGGCCACATGACTTAAATGTGGTCAGTAAGTGGCACCCACCCAGCACTTTAAGTCTTAAGGGAGTGACATTGCAGGCTAACGTCCAATTAAAGTTACTCACAGTGGCTTCAGGGAAATGGGCAGTGGCACGGGGAATGGAGTGCTGGCGATGCCAGAGGGCACAGCTCACAGGGGCCATGCTTGTGGTGGGACTGTGGTTGTTCCTCCCCCCCACCTCCCCGGAGCCTTGTTCTCCAGGCTTCCTATCAATTGTGCGATTACCCAATAATCTTCCCATAAATCTTTCTTCTGCTTCAGTTAAAGAGAGTCCACGTCTGCACAAATAAAATACAAATCATGTTGGAAGAGATTGATTTCTATCCCCTTTGTTGAACTCAGGAGTGGCCACATGTCTTGTTGAGTGGAGAAAATGTGAGCAGAAATGACCACGTGCCCCTTCTGGGAAGAAGTTTTAAGAACCAGACCATGGTTTGCTCTGTCCCTTTTCCTTCAGCCAGAGGGTGGAAAATCATCAATGTTTCAGCTAGACCAGGCAGGGGTCAGCCAACTTGGTTTATAAAGGACCAAAAATATAGACTTTGCTTTATGAGCCATATGTCCCTATTCCAACTACATTATTCTATTGTAGTGCAAAAGCAGCCATAAATAATACAAACACGAGTGACCATGTCTATGTTTCAATAAAACTTTATTTATAAAAAGAGATGGTAGACTGGATTTAGCCCATGACCCATAGTTTTCCACTCCTGAGACAGAGGCAGCTTTACCAGTCTCAGTCCTAGAGTAAGGAGATGAGGGGCAGAAAACTTGAAACAGGCATGTAGCATGAGTGAGAAACACACCTTTGTTTTTGTAAGCCTCTTAGCTTTGGGGGGTCATTTGTTACCACAACATAACTCAGCTTATCCTGACTGATACATAAGTATACAAAGATCACCTCCATGGGAGCAAACAAAAGTTCATTATATATGATTCGATGAGGTTGGATCTATGGAATGAAGCAAAAAACTCTTTTATGTCTTAAGGTCAGAGTCGTCAGTTCTGAGGTATGGCTTCCAATGGACCATCGGTGCCTGTCACCCCATCACCCTGGTCATCACAGAGCAGCAGTGTAGTTCTGTCTCGAATGGGCTGCTGGAATAGAAGCCCAGAGAACCGGATTCTCGTTCTCACTTCACCTGAAATTAGTCATGTGACTCTGAACCGCTCACCTCCCTCCCTGTCTCTCCAGCCCCCCATGTGACAAACAAAAGGGTGCACCGACCCAGAGGCGTCTTCTCCAACCTCTCCCCTCTCGACAGCCCTGTTTACCGGATGACTGACAACAACAGGAGGTGCAGAAACGGCTCTGGGTAACAAAAAGCTGCTTTTGAAATCGATCCTGTCTGCTGGCACATGCACGTTGAGCTCCTGGAAAGTTGGGGTCATTTTCCAGACCCACAGGAAGCAGCAGGATGGAGCCAGCCGAGCAAAGCCAAGCCGCCGGGATGAAATGTGAGTTCTGTGCCCACGCTTCCCTGCATCCCTACTGAGAACTTAACACTCAGCAGTTTAGTCAGTCTTGGCCTTGGGAAGAAATTCCTTCATGCTCCTTGGTTGTTTCCAAAGTATGTTCTCATCTCAGATTCAGTAAAAATATTAAAAAAATCGAGGCTGAAAGCAGAAAGGCAGACCCCCTCGTGTTTTTTCTTTAGTGTTATGCTCACAACAGGGTTGAGGACCCTCTTGGAGCCAACAGCACGTGCTGCACCAGACCCAGCCCAGCGTCTGGTGCCAGTGGGGTCTGTGCATGAGAATTCCAGTTTAATCCCCACGCCGGAGGCTTAATCCCTGAACTCTGGATCAGTCCTTCGCACAGCTGGCTCTCGGCCGACTTGTAAATTTCCATCCTCCAAACCATCCCAGGCCAGTCAACTGCTGACCAAACTCCTGGTTTCGGGGTGAGAGCCTCAGCACAGTCCTGCCTGCATCTCAGGGACAGTCAGGCAAGGAAGAGGGGAGAGGCGGGGAGGGCAGGGCTCAAAGCCCTCTGCTCTAAAGTTCTTTCCCATAACCTGCAGCAACGTCTGGGGTTGCCACCATCACTACCGTTCTTTTGTCTGTGGCAGAGGTCAGCAAACTGACTAAATCAAGCGCATTGTCCAGTTTTACAAATAAAGCTTTATTGGAACACAGCCATGCCCATTCATTTCTGTGTTGCCTACAGTTGCTTTCCTGTTACAATGGCAGGGTTCAGTTGTTGCAACAGAGACCGTATGGCCCATAAAACTGAAAATATTTACTAACTGGCCCTTTAAAGAAAAAGATGGCTGGCCCCTCATCCAGTGCTTTCCTCGAAAAGTGGCTTTATGTTACGTTAACCCATCAACAGCTCTGAAAATAACGTCAGGATAACAAATAGGGAGCAAGATCCTATAGATTATGGGCCAAATTGGATGTGTGTGTGTGGCAGTTTGTGTGCATATATTAGAAATGAAACCTGGGAAAGAGAAAGCTGAGAGAAAAAATCTTGAATATTTATCAGGTTTAAGCAAAGCGTTTTAACAGAGGACTCTGGAAGGACAGCAGAATTCTGGGCTCTGGGAAGAAAAAAGGAAACTATTTATCTATATTATCACTGATATTATTATTAGCACAGTGTTTCACACAAACTATCTTATTTAATTTCCCCTCCGAAGCCACATGAGGCCTTAGGGAGGATGTAACTTTCTATCAGAGGGACCCGAGTTCTGAAACATTGACCCAGTGATGGGATTAGAATCCATTTCTTCTATTTTGGAGTTGAGTGCTCTTTTCACAGGGACATTTAGACTTCCTTCAAGATTTGCCCCAGGCTGAACATAGACCAAAACCAGATATGCCCTTCGACAGAGGAACAAAAAGCCTAGTAGAGCCTGATTGGTATACAGCCGACAGGTGCCAACACAGGGCACAGGGGGGAGTGCAGGTGGAGCCAGGCTCACCCCATCCCGCTTCCTGCCACACCCAGCACCGCACCAAGCCACAACACATTCCAGACCTGCCCCTGCTGCCCGACTTTCTTTACTCCTGACTTTGGCCCAACACCCAAGATTTAAAATGGTAATGAGAAGCAAAATAAGCCAATCAGAGAAAAACAAGTATCACATGATCTCACACAAAATAAACTGATGGACAAAATAGATCCAGAGACATAGAAGCATGGAACAACCTGATGAATCTCAGAGGGAAGGCAGGGATGGGTGGGAGGGGGGAAGAGATCGATCAAAGAACTTGTACGCATATATGCATAACCCATGGACACAGACAGCAAGCAGTGTGGTGAAGGCCTGGGGCAGGGAGCATTTGAAGGGATCAATGGGGGGGAAAGGAGGACATCTGTAATACTTTCAGCAATAAAAAATTTTTAAAATAATGAATAAATAAATTAATAAATGATAATAATAAGAAAACATTGGGTGCCTGCCTTTTATATATAACTAGAGGCCCAGTACACGGATTTGTGCACATCGAAAGGAAATTAATTAGCAGGACAGGGCTGGGCAAGACAGGCCAGACATGCCCTGGAGCCAACCTCCCTCGGTCCCTCCCTGGCCGGCCACACCCGGGGTGGCACCGAGGCTTGAAGGGCATCTGCCGAGTGAGTAGGGTCCCTCTGGCAGGTGGGGTCCTTCGGCCTTGCCTGCAGGGACCGGGCTGAAACCAGCAGTCCGACATCCCCCGAGGGGTCCAGGAGTGCGAGAGGGCACTCTGCCAAGTTGCTGTCACTCGGCAGCTCCTGCGTTGAGCATCTGCCCCCTGATGGTCATTGTGCATCATAGCTACTGGCCGGTTGGCTGGTCAGCTGGTCGCTTAGGCTTTTATATCTAGATATCTGGGCTAACCCTAGGAACCCCGTGAGGTGGCTGTGACCTCCTTTTTTATAAGAACACTGAGACTCAGAGAGGTAAAGGTCACACAGCGAATAAGAGAGGGAACCAGAATACAGATCGGCTTCAAGTCGGTGCTCTTCCACGTGGCACACCAGCCCCTCAGGGCTGAGACACTAACACAAGCGTCCAGTGGGGATGTGGAGGGAAGCAAAGATGAGCACTCACTTCCCCCACATCCGCTGCATTGACAAGGGGGTGGTCCTGGTGACAGTAACTTGGGGAGAGCTGCGGCTGTGGCAGTGAGGAGACAGACCAGGGAAGATGCCCGGCGTTCCTGCCTGAACCCCAAACCTTTCCTCACCTCTCTATCTTTCTTCACAGAATCTATCATTTGTTCCTAAACAACATCATTTTAGTTATTAATATAAGTCTTCAATACAGGTGCATCATGCTATAGTTAAACAGGATTTCTACTTAGCAGGTTTGTAAAAGTCAAAGAATTGTGATTAGGCCAGGGGAAAGTCAGGAATTTACAAAGAAAAGAGAGATTTGAGCCCTAACCGGTTTTGCTCAGTGGATAGAGCATCGGCCTGTGGACTGAAAGGTCCCGGGTTCGATTCCAGCCAAGGACATATACCTTGTTTGCGGGCACATCCCCATTAGGAGGTGTGCAAGAGGCAGCTGATCGATGTTTCTCTCTCATCGATGTTTCTAACTCTCTATCCCTCTCTCTTCTTCTCTGTGAAAAATCAATAAAATATATATTTTTTAAAAAAAAGAAAAGAGAGATTTGAATGTTAAACCCAAATAATGGTAGAGAAATTTAAAAAACAACAACAACATGGTGTTCTTTCTGCATTTCTCTCCAGAGTCCCACATCTTAAGCTACCATTAGATGTATAGTGACAAAAAAAGAAAAAAGGTGATTCTGAAAAATATCTTTTCAGATTTGTTATTTGAGGTCTAAGGAATTTATTAAATCCCTTACACATTAATTTAAAATTTTTAAATAAAAGCCCCAATTTTTTGAATTTTTCATGTAGCTTTTATTTTTCATCTCTGGCTCTGGTGAATTTCAAGGCATTCGTTTTCCACTATAGGAAAAACAGTCTTAAGAGAAAGTGTGAAATCCCATCTCTCGGGGCTGTCTACACATCTGGGGAGGCGATCAGAGTGAATTCAAACCGCCAAGTCCAGGCTGGCGCTAAATGTGAGCTGCTGGCCGGGAGGAGGAGAAGGAAGGGAAATGGTCCTGCGATTCTGCACTTGCTCAGAGCAGAACGCATCCTTCCTTCTGTATTCTGAGCAGAAGGGAGATCTCAAACAAACAAATGAAAAGAATATGGCCTGGGGAAGTTTTCGTCTATCTGTTAGCCATATTTTTCTAAGCACATTTGCAGTGTAATACCCGTGTGTGTGTGTGTGTGTATGTGTGTGTGTGTGTGTGTGTGTGTGTGTGTGTCTCCTAACCACAGACTCTCCTCTCCTTTGACTACGTCAACCTGCTGTGCCCCATTATCTCTGGCCTTTGTGGCTCAGGAGGTCAGAGGCACTGGTCCCTGGACAAGACCCAGGGAAGGAAGGAAGCTGAAACAAAAATGTTTTCCCAGTGAAGTGACCTGATTACACACAGAGTGACTCTTTCTGAGCATCTCATAACTGCCCCCATTCACTGCTGGAGCCAGTCCACAAAGCAGCGGAGGCCTCCTCCAGCATCTGCTACTGGCAACACAAAAACTGCAGCCGCCTGGGGGAGGGGGCGTGTAAATGGCAAAGATAGTCCTTTTTCCTGGGCGATTGTGGCTACCAGTGTGCATGGAGAGTTTGAAAGGATGGCCACACCTTCACCAGTTGACCAGGGGGTCCTCCTCAGTTAAGTGTAGTGACGACAAGTGTGGGTTCTGTATCCATTGGGGTTTGAATCTTGGCTCCACCATCTGCAAGCTGCATGACTTGAAACACTGCTTACTAAAGATGCTACCTCAGTTAGTCTTATCTGTGAAATGGGCAGCTGTGCTGAGTGATGTAGTGAAACAAATGAGTGCCCAGAATATAACATCACCTATTATTATTGTCTGATAGCCTTACCGAGGCCCACAAAGCCCTCATCCCTCCACAGTCCCTCCAGAACACTCTGACCTGGCCACCATCCATTTCTCAAATAGGCCAAGACCTTTTCTCTCTCGGGCCCCCTGCATTTCCTGTTCCTGCTGCCTGGGACACAATTCCCCTTGCCACCCACGTGTCTGCAACCTTCTCATCAGTACCCACCTTCCCATCCGTACCCACCTGCGTGTAAATGTGCTTTCCTCAGAGACCACCTTGAGACCACCCCTTCTGAAGTCCCAAAGCACTGAAAATCCATGAACGCTTTCCAGAGCATCATCCTAAGAATTCGCTAGATGATACCTTTCCCTATCGAAAATTGCCTCTCCCTTATTTTTTAAAATTCACTTTTTTAAAAAAATTCTCTTATGTTCAACCTTTCCCACATGGTGTGATGGACTGGTCCCCAGAACCTTCCCAGTTTTATCAGGAAGCCCGGGAAGGTGGGTCACCACACTCCCCCTAGGAGGTTAGGGCAGGTCACTCCTGTAGCTTCAGCTTTAGAAAAGTGTCTGACACAGAGCAGAATCCCAAGGACGATCTGTAGAATGAAGTAAGAAATTAATCATTTTCTCTTAAAAGTTGCTAAAAATTCCTTGTATCTAATCATAAGAGACTCACGGTTCCTCTTGTTTCAAATCTATAAAGCAGACAGAATAAAAGTAAAAGTAAGAGTTGCCAGAGTGGTGGATGTTTTGAGCTAGAAGGAGCTTTGCTGGAAGGATGACTCCAGGCCACTCCTCCCACCCTGGTGGGGAGGGGACTGGGGGAATTGAGGACCCAGACCTGAGAGGTCTTGGTTGCAAACATCAGCAGATCTACAACAGCAACAAGATCTCTCAGGATATGATTTATCTGAATGTGTTATATGTCAGTGATAGAATGTCTAAACCTGCAGAAAATTTTCATAGGAGTTTATTAGAATTTATTTGAGTCAAACAGAGGACACATCTGGATGCAAGATCTCAACAGACTGAGAAAAATGCTTCCCAGAATGACAATTTGCTGTTTCTTTTGTACATTTGGAATTGAGGAGGGAATGTAAGGAAGATTGCAAGAATAGGAGAAAACTAGGTGGGGATTGGGTGACAAGGCAGTTAACAAGATTATGTGCTCTCCTGAGGGGTGATCATGCTTTTCAAGGGGTCTGAAAAAGAGGCATTTCAAAAGTGTATTAACCTAGATGCACAAAAACAATGTACAGGGCGTGTTTAATGCAGAGATAACCTTTTACTAGGAAAATAATAGTCCTGAGGTATGACCTGCCCATTTAGGAATTTATGATCTGATTGCCCTGTGAGGTTACTTTCAGTTAGATTCATTACAGAGTCCAGTTTTTATCAACATATATGGACTATAAAGCAGTATTTTGATGTAAGGCATTTACATTATTCTTTTTTTTAATTAAATCTTTATTGTTCAGATTATTACAGTTGTTCCTCTACCCCCCCCCCCCATAGCTTCCCTCCACCCGGTTCCCACCCCACCCTCTACCCTTACCCCCACACACACTGCCCTCATCCATAGGTGTTTGATTTTTGTCCAGTCTCTTCCTGCACCTCCACCCCTTTCCCCTCCCCGAGAATAGTCAGTCCACTCCCTTTCTATGCCCCTGATTCTATTATATTCACCAGTTTATTCTGTTCATCAGATTATTTATTCACTTGATTTTTAGGTTCACTTGTTCATAGATGTGTATTTGTTGTTCATAATTTCTATCTTTACCTTTTTCTTCTTCTTCCTCTTCTTAAAGGATATCTTTCAGCATTTCATATAATACTGGTTTGGTGGTGATGAACTCCTTTAGCTTTTTCTTATCTGTGAAGCTCTTTATCTGACCTTCAATTCTGAATGATAGCTTTGCTGGGTAGAGTAATCTTGGTTGTAGGTTCTTGGTATTCATCACTTTGAATATTTCTTGCCACTCCCTTCTGGCCTGCATAGTTTCTGTTGAGAAATCAGCTGACAGTCGTATGGGTACTCCCTTGTAGGTAACTGACTGTTTTTCTCTTGCTGCTTTTAAGATTCTCTCTTTGTCTTTTGCTCTTGGCATTTTAATGATGATGTGTCTTGGTGTCGTCCTCTTTGGATTCCTTTTGTTTGGGGTTCTCTGAGCTTCCAGGACTTGTAAGTCTATTTCTTTCACCAGGCAGGGGAATTTTTCTGTGATTATTTCTTCAAATAGGTTTTCAATATCTTGCTCTCTCTCTCCTTCTGGCACCCCTATAATTCGGATGTTGGTACACTTGAAGTTGTCCCAGAGGTTCCTTACACTATTCTTCATATTTTTGGATTCTTTTTTCTTTTTGCTTTTCCGGTTGGGTGTTTTTGCTTCTTCGTATTTAAAATCTTTGACTTGATTCTTGCGATCCTCTAGTCTGCTGTTGGAACTCTGCATATATTCTTTATTTCAATCAGTGTATGCTTAATTTCTAGTTGGTCCTTTTTCATATCCTCAAGGGTCTCACTAGACTTATTGAGGATCTCATTAAATTTATCGGCAGTCTCACTAGATTTCTTGAGTGTCTCACTAGGTTTATCAGCGGTTTCTAGAAAATTCTTGAAAAACCTTAAAAGTGTGGTTTTGAACTCTATATCCAGTAGTTTGCTTTCCTCCATTTCTGTCATTTGTGACCTGTTTCTTTGTCTCCACAGTTTTTATGCTTCCCTGTGTTGATAGAGTGGCTTTCTGTGCTATGTGTCCTACAGGGCCCAGTGGCTCAGCCTCCCCAATTTCCTGAGGTGGACACTCTTGGTGCACCCCTTTGTGGGCTGTGTGCACAGTCTTGTTGTAGTTAACCCTTGATTGTTGTAGGTATCACTGGGAGGAATTGACCTCCAGGCCAATTTATTGTGAGAATCAGCTGTGTCTGTAGTGGGAGAACTTCTGTGCTGGAGACACCCTTATGGGACAAGACTTGCTTCAGTGGGGCTTTGGTACTCACTGATTCTGCCCCCTGAGTATGTCCCTTATGGATCTGAGGAGTTATAATCTGGATGGTCCCACTCTGACCACTGGGTACACTGGCTCTTGGATCTCTAAGGAAGTGCTAATTTAGCCTCTGACTGAGGCTACCCAGCAGGAACCTAGCTGTGAAGCAATGCAAGCTGCTGTGGGGCCTTGGGCCTTCTTTTGGAAGTTCTGGGTCTCTCTGACCCAGCTGCAGTTTGTTAGGTAATTTTCAGATTGCAAAGGGCCAGGCCTTTCAGATGCAAAAGCCTCTGAGCACAGCTTGAGTGGGGCAGGGTCTCAGGGGATCAACAGGGCGGAGCAAGCAGCTATGGCTGCTCCCCAGTCCTACCCTAAGAAGCCCCGGGTCTCAGTGTCCCAGTAATCACTGCAAGCACCTCTGAGAGAAAGCCGCCCTCGAGTTCTGATCAATGTCAAACAGTCCAGTTTCTCCCATATGAGTCTGGGTCCCCAGAGACTCACCCAGAACTGGAGTTCAGAGCAGTCAGGAGCTTGAGACTCCCTCCAGATTGAAAAAGACAACCGCATCCTCAGCTGCCAGCCCTTTCCATGTGCACCTCCATACCTTTGCACTTTACTTCCGTACCTCCTCTGAGTCTCAGTGTGCTTTTCTCTTCCCTTCTAGTTGTAGAATTTCCACTCAGCCAGCCTTCCTGTGGTTCTGGGTGATGTCTGTTTTGTCTTTTAGTTGTATTTTTGAAGTGGTTGTGAGAGGCAGCAGTTTCTGGTGTTTACCTATGCCGCCATCTTGGTTTCTCCCCTACATTATTCTTTTTTAATATATGTTTATTGATTTCAGAGAGGAAAGGAAAAAGAGAGATTAAAGCCTCAGTGATAAGAGAGAATCATTGA
Organism: Myotis nattereri; assembly: GCF_964212035.1. Taxonomy (NCBI): domain Eukaryota; kingdom Metazoa; phylum Chordata; class Mammalia; order Chiroptera; family Vespertilionidae; genus Myotis; species Myotis nattereri. Next base: position 51,830,304 of record NC_138087.1, read on the forward strand.
TCGGCTGCCTTCTGCACATCCCCCACTAGGGATTGAGCCCACAACTTTGAAATGTGTCCTGACCAGGTATTGAACTGTGTGATCTTCTGGTTCATAGACCATGCTCAACCACATTATTCTTTAGTTATAAGTTTGTGATTATTTTATCTTAGCAGGAATCCAAAATGAAATAGGCTTAATACAGAGTGGGACAAAAGTTGTAAGTACTCAAAACACAGATTTCATTCTTGTGTCGTTATTTATTAATTATTGTATTATTTTCCATACGAACAACTGTAAAACTACTTTTGCCCCACCCTGCATAAGGAACTGATCATTTATCTAGAACTCCTACATCAGTTCTAAACTAAAACATTACCGTGACCCAAGTTGCTAATCAATTCAAATTGTTTAAACATATTACATATTTTCATTCCTTTTTAATAAACTCAGCTATACCAGTGCCTCAGAAATGTCTGCCATTTGGTGGTTCCATGAGACCAAAGAAAAGTTACATCTAAGGATAAAAACACCTATGCAGGAAATCACACACACCAAATTTTTGGTGGGAATTTGTTGATCGCTGAGAAGAACAAGAAAAGAATACCAAAAGGGGTCCACCTCCATCTTCAGTGGTCTTCACGGTTTGGTGACACAAGGCCCTATAGCCAGCCGGGGCAACAGCTGTCCTTGTTCATGTACAGTGGACAAAGGCAACGAAATGTCACCCTATTCATCCTGAGACCCAAATTCCACACGCGCATTTTAAAAATAAAGTCACCTTGGAACAAATTTTAACCTGATAACCAGAAACGCCAATTAGAAAGGATATATGCACCCCTATGTTCATAGCAGCACAATTCACCATAGCTAAGATTTGGAAACAGCCTAAGTGCCCATCAGCAGATGAGTGGATTAGAAAACTGTGGTACATATACACAATGGAATACTATGCTGCGGTAAAAAAAAAAGGAACTCTTGCCTTTTGCAACAGCATGGATGGAACTGGAGAGCATTATGCTAAGTGAAATAAGCCAGTCAGAGAAAGATAAATACCACATGATCTCACTCATTTGTGGATTATAGAGAACAACATAGACTGATGAAAAGGGACAGACCCAAAGACTGAGAAACAGCGATCAGGCTATCAATCCCCAGAAGGAAAGTAGGGGAGGGCGGGGGTAAGGGGAAGAGATCAACAGGACTTGTATACATGTATATAAGCCAAACCAATGGACATGGACAACGGGGGGATGGGAGCATGAGTTTGTGTGTGGGGGGGAGGTTGGGGGTTAAAGGGGGCGATGAGGACACATTTGTAATACCTTAACTAATAATAAAAAAAAAAAAATTTAACCTGATGTGAAGGCTGGTACTCATCCTAGTCACCTCCAGCATGTGTTTAGAAAGCACTCCAAAATTCACAGTGGGATTTCAGAAATAATCTTGCTTGTACTCAATGGCAGTCCAAGAGAACTATTATTCTGCTTATACACAAAATATCTGTGATTTATCAAAAGCGTGCTTTGTGGCCAGAGCTAAATGTGAAAAAAAGCTCAGTGAAATAAGCTGACTACCCCAAGTCTACCCAGCTATGATGCAGGAGAGTGGAATTCCAACTCAAATCTCTTTGTGTGATTCTCTTTCTTTTCCCCCATTTGTCTGTACACACGTGTGTAACACATACCCAAAATGATGTGAAGTAACTCGTCAAAAGAAAATTCCCATACATGCATTTTATTTCCCAATTTACTGTTGTCAGTGCTGCTTTGGGAAGAAGACAGAAGAAAAGAAGACCCCCAGACCAATGTATACTTTTTTGCGAAATACACACCCAATGCAAATTACACAGTAAAGTTAGCCGAGGGGCGTAATTTGTTACACAAATAAACAAACACTATTTGGTTCCGTCTGTGGCTACTGCAGTTATAATGAAAATCTAAAAACAACTGTAATGCTTCTAACCATAAAATTATAAGGCAAGAAAGTGGATTTAGATAACTGTAAGAGCCTTAATTGTATGTTTGTAAACTCACAGACAAAGCTTCTACTCAAATTTAGCTCCGGCTCAAATAGCACATCCAAAGCCCAAGTTTTATTTCTCCCTTTCTTCTGCCATATGGGCCTAAGACCCCAAGCATTAGAAAATTCCATCCTTCTGAAAGTGTGTGTGCTGGCGATGGAGGGGAAGGAAGAGAGGAATGCAGCTTAATGTGGCCAACGAAGCCACAGAGACCAGATTTATTGATGTTGTGTTTCCAGGTACACCTACCTGTGTTCATTTAGCGCCTGATCAGAGAAATCGGTCACAGTGCCAGAGGCTCAGAACTAGAAGGAGATCAGGTCCAATGTCCTCATCTTACAGAGGCTCTGAGAGGCCAGACAATGGCGGGGGTCCTACACAAAGTTAGAACTCAAGTTCCCAGAACCCCAGGCCCCACTTTCTTGCCCTTCTCCGTGTCAGGCCAGTACCTAGAGACTGTGGCAGCATCTGTTTCTGGGGCCAGTGGTCAGGGAGATGTTTGGTCTAGGAATAAATTAGGGTGAGCAGTCCTTCCCTTTAGATGCCGCCCCAGTCACTTCGCCTCCGCCAACGTCAGGGTGGCGAGGTGCAGAAAGAGCAGCCGCCCTCCCTGTTCCTCCTTTCAGTCCCTAATTTTAACCTGGGCTGATAACTGAGGAAGCAGCAGGATCAAGAACTCTTGTCCTAGGAGAGCCGAGGGCTGCAGACCATACAAGGGGGGGCGGCGGGGGGGGGGGGAATGTCAGAGCGCTCTCGCTATGGAGACAGTAAAGCCAGGAGAACAGCAGGTGGGGTGGTATTTTAGGTTAAGGGAAAGCTCTTATCTCCTTAGAGGTGACATTCAAGCAAAGACTTGAATGACAAGAAGGGAGTAAGCCAATATCTGGGCTAAGAGCATTGCAGAGGGAGGGAAGGACAGGATGGAAAGATGAGCAAAGTCCTCAACGATGGGTGTACAACTCTGTGAATACGCTAAAAACCATTCAATTGCACACGTTGAATGGATAAATGCTATGGCATGTGAACTACATCTCTCTCAATAAAGCTGTTAAAAATTAAAAATATGTTTTAAATGATAAAGTCACTCGTGGTTTTTCAAGTGCACATTTTCATGATTCCTGACCACGTTCCTTTAGACAATGTACGGGAAATCATGTGAGGAACAAACCCAGGGTCCTTCTCCTTAATCCTTTCCCTCTTCCTTTCATCGTCCTGGTCCCTGTGGCCTTCCTAAGTGACTGGGCTCATCAGTGAGTGAATTCCCAGTCAGGCCACCACGGTTGCTGATGGCACATCCACTGTTGGTTTCCTCCATCTCCACTCAACCAAGATTAGTATTTAGACAAAGGCCTTTGATGCCTTACCCCAATGTTCACCATTTTTGGCCAAAAGGCCTCAGTTTGAAGGAGAGAAGGACACACTTAAAAGTTGGAACTGTTAAATAACCTTCTGTGGGTTTTTAAAATTTTCAACTCCTAGAAACCCACATGCCACGATTAAGAGTGTGTGGTCTAAAGACTGGGATTTTTAAGCATCCCAGTAGGCCAATCGGACAGAAACGTTTAATTCGGGACAACTTTTCTGTTACCTTGAACCAAACCATATAGATAACTCTAGTTCAGGCATTCATATGCCAAAAGAGAGGGGAACAAGCAGAAGAGAAACTTTCAAAGAATTTTTCTTGCACTATTTGCCCATACTTCTTATGTCTGAGTCAGACCACAGAAATGGTCAAATATGTGCAGAATACCTAAAAATATCAGAGGAATAATGAAGACAGATGTTGAAAATGCCATAAAGTAGAAATGGAGTTGGCCATCTTCTTAAAAACTCACTTTTAAAACAAATAGCACTTAATTTCAAACATTGTCAATAAGACCCAACCTCCTGGAAAACCATTCACCAAGGATTCCTATGAATCACGTTGATGAAAGGCAGATAACATGGCTCGTGTTGACCCAAACAAAACAATACTAATCTCTTCCATTTTTAGATACAATATCTCTCTCTGATGGATAACCAGAGCAGATTTTCTCTTCTCTCAGTTTGTAGACCAGCTTCAAGTTGTTGAAACCCAGGGCCACTGAAAGGGAAAAGCAAATTATTTCAATGCAAGAAAAAGCAAATGGCAGTACCAAGCTTGTGCAGCTGAGCTCCCGTAAAAGATGAATGTGGCCACGGTTAGTGAGCCTCCAGGGAAAAACTAAGGGGTGAGCTTACCACAGAAAAATGCAGGCCCCAGCTTGAAAGGTCTATAAAACTAATTGAAACAAAAAAAAAAGTGCAGGTTTTTCTGAACATACCAGGAAGAATCACCATCAGGCAACTGATATCCATCAAGACTCACACCAGCTGTTGTGGTTTCTGGACAGCTGCTGTAGAGGGTTGTCACCTTATTTCTGTGCTTACAAATTAAATGGGGAGGGGGAGGGAATTAATATGTCAAAATCCAGAGATGAGATTTTAATAAGAAAAATATACCAACAATGGTCATTCAAACAACTTGACGGCAAGCATTGACCTTATTTGGGTGTTGCTGTTGTTGTTGTTGTTGTTGTTGTTTTTAGTTGTTTAAGTCATAGTTTCTTATGCAGCACATGTTACAACATATTGTTACCCAGGTGGGCACATGTGAGACAAAGCCAGCCACTCAGCCAGTTTTTCTCTGGAATAGACAGGACCAAATCCTCCAACATGACCAATCAAAGAACAATTGTGTGACCCAACTGAATGTAGGATCCAAACATGGCTTTGTCTTCAGCTGTGCCCCCTCTCTCCTTATGGCAGGAGGATGCTAGAACCAAGCTATCTAACTCGTATGGCATAGAGACAAAGATAATAAAAAACAGAGTCACCAAAAAGTAGATGTCCAGAGTATCCAAAAAAAAAAAGCTCCTAATAATAGATTTTTAAGCTTCTTTCCTCCTACCTCCTCTTTACTTCAAGGTTTCCAACACTCCCCTTCAAATGATATTCAATGTTTCAGTTGCAGAAACTGTATTAGTTTTTGTCAGCCTATTCCTTTGCATCTGTTAGGACTATGGGAAACAATATACTCATAAGCACCAAGCAGCCAACCATGTTTGATCTCTTTCATAAAAAATGCATGATCAAAAGTAAAATTTATTTTGCTTGGATGCCATTCTCCTACTCAAACTCTCCTCCCAGATTTGCACCTTGAACATAACAACTTTGGGAATTGCTTTGGAGGTCTTATCAGACACATGCTTCCCAACCTTTGTTTAACTAGGGTAATCATATACTTTAATGTATGATGATATAATTTAATGCCAAGATACATGGAAAGCAAAAAAGGGGTACTAAACATAATTATTTCTGAACAATAAGTATTAACTGGGACAGAACTGAAAAAAAACTGGACATGCAGTCATCCTGTATCTAACTCATTCCTTTATAATATTATCATTCTCTACTTTCTGCTTATCCACAATTTTCCATCTATCTAGAAGATATCCCAGCTCATCAAGCTAGGAAAGTGTAGCCTCTCTTTCTTGAAGTCCATATTGTGGAAAAATAATTATATTGAAATATTTTTTACCCTGCAAACATCCCTCCACAGATACCACTATTCTTCCAAGAAGGGTATCTTTGTCCCTGCTGAATTGGTTCAGTGGAAAACCACTGTATGTTGCAAACTCTGACAGAGACCCTGGGTCACGTGCTGTGGTAGAAAAAGCAGGCGGTGCAGTGTTTCCGCACCAATGAGCAAGAGGAGGTCAGAGGGTTAAATGTCACCTTATGGCCTTTTAAGTTGAGTTTAAGGGATGGCTCTGTTCCAAATGTAGGGTCTGGGTGGGTCTAGAAAAATGGAAAAAAGGTGGAAGGTTTCAGTGAGTTTCCTGTCAATGACTGGCCACTGGGCAAATCCAACTGCAATGGCCTAGGCTTGGTTACTAAACCAACTACACCACGTCTAATAGAAATATAATCGAGGAAAGTAAAGCTGTCCTACACAATGTAGGAGACCCTGCACTTCAGTTTCTTGATGATCTGTGAGAAACTGGACTGTGAAAGGGCTGAGATGAAAAGACACCTATGTGACAGAACAGGAACAGTATTTCCACAATGCAGCCTTTGAAAGACAAAGGGTCCAAACCCAGTAGGTCCTCAAGATTTGGTCATGTCCAAAGCTGTCGCCAACAGGGCAGGAAGCCACAGAAATGCTCGGTTTTGTTATTGTTGTGCTCTGGAATGGAGTTGTCCCAGACCGTTTCCTTCGCCAAAGGGAAAAATGCTTTATGCATTGGTATTTCACACAGTTCAGTAATATGAGCAGCCCTGCATAGGCCTTTGATAAGAAGCAGCAAGGTTGTTATTATTTATTTATCTGGAAGGAATCAGCTGGGGGAGGGGGGAGAGTGTTTAATGTCCCATAGGACACAGGATGGAAATGCTAACTCACAGAATTAGGGACTCACCTGAAGAAACCTTGCAAATATCTTCTAGTCCAGCCATTCATTTTTTTTTAATCCTCACATGAGGATATTTTTTCCATTGCTTTTCAAAAGAGAGTAGAAGGGAGGAAGGAAGGGGGGGGAGAGAGAGAGAGAGAGAGAGAGAGGATTTCAATGTGAGAGAGACACATCAATTGGTTGCCCCCACACACTCCCTAACCAGGGCTGGGAATTGAACCGCAACCCAGGTACATGCCCCTGATGGGGAATCAAACCTGTGGTCTTTTGGTGCGTGGGCAGATGCTCTAACTACTAAGCAACAGTGGCCAGAGCCCAGCCATTCATTTTTATCGCAATATTGCCCAATAGATGTCCAACCTAAATTTGAGTACTTCTGTCCTAGAATCAGCAACTTTCAGGGCTGAGTTGGATAATGGGCTGAGTAAGAATTTTTATCTGAACATCAATTCTAGAACTTACTTGATCATATGAATTATTTTTGATGGTCAGGGAGGAGGACAGAAAGACGAGCAAAGAGGCAAGACAGGTGGGCCTTCAGGGAGTCCCAGAACCTTGAGATTATAGGTGGTCATTATGAAAAAGAAGTGATCTACCCTAAAAATAACTACCAAGGCCCAAGGGAAACTCAGAAATGTTCACGGCTGGCATTGGAAAAGTCCCAATGAAAAATCTCACCCCCATTTCTCAGGTGGTGGAAAGGCAGTGAAGTTAAAAGCCTGGAAGCTTCTCTGAGGCCCAGGCCTACGGAGGCTTCAGCGATTCATGAGAGAAGATCTGGTTTGGCTGATGTTACTTATTATTTGTGGGGGGACCAGCATCGTGGTACGTTCTTTCATCTGAAGCAAGTAAATGCACAAGGATGTGTAATTTCCACTACAGGGCGTCTTCATGCCCCTACACTCCTGACTTAGGAATGAAACCAGGAAGGGGAAACTCTCTCACCACAAGGCTCGGTTACCACGGCCGGGGGCTTCCATTTAATTGCTCCTCCTCAACAGCCAGTCTCCATGGGGTGAAAACAGCAAGAGACGCCGGACGATGTCTCCCTTTGTCGCCGGAGAGCCACATGAATAACCTTTGAAGCGCATTTTACATTTCTACTCTCCCGGAGGATTTTTTTAAACCACGCAAGCCTTGTGGTCTGTTTGAACAAGAAATCGCTTTACACTCCCGAATAATGCATTCCTCTCCAACGATTTCTCCATAGCCTTCCAGGGTATGACAACCCCCCGAGGCTCCCAACATGGCTGCTTTCTTTGCCCTCATAAACACACTCCGCAGCAGTCATGCTGGTGTGGTCCCTCTGGAGTTCTGTATTGCTTAAGCTTTTCCCCTCCATCTTTTGTTCCGCCAGGCGCTGATTATGATATTTCACCCCAAGTCTGGAGAGGAGGAAGGCTCTCTTCTGCTGATCTCTTGCCTGCAGCCTTTTCCATTGTCGGCCACGCATACATGACGCCAGCATGATGGACCCAGGCTCAGCATGGTAGGTTCTCTACTGGCCCCAAAGATTGTAGGTTCTAATCCCTTGAACATGTAAATGTCACCTTATAAGGAAAAAGAGTCTTTGCCAATGTAATTAAACTAAGGATGATGACGAAAGGACATTATCCTGAATTATCTGGGTGGGTCCTAAATGCAATCACATGTATCCTTCCTAAGGAGAGTAAGGTGAAGGGAGATTTGACACACAGAAAAGGAGATGGCAAGATGTCCACAGAGGCAGAGACCAGAGCGATGCAGCTGTAAGCCAAGGCATCCTGGCCGCCTCCGGAAGAACAAGGAATAAATTCTACCCTAGAGTCTTCGGAGGGAGCAGGGCCTTGCCAACACCTTGATTTCAGTTCAATGAAACTGATTTCAGGTATCTTGCCTCCAAAACTGTGAGAGAATAAATTTCTGCTGTTTTAAGCCATTTCTGTTGTTATAGCAACCACAGGAAACTAATACACTCAGTTACCTGGGTCAGACCTCCAGTCCCTGCAGCTTTATTCAAGTCATTGTTGTGACTTGTGCACTCAAGTGTATCCCAGCACACTAATTTCTATGATTTTTCTGAGGAAATCTGATTTTTCCCTCCCTCAACTGACTCAGGCAACTTGGCATCTCCTGTGTCATTCTGATCCCTTGAGAATAAACTTGGGGAAACAAAAGCCAAATGAATATTCAAACATTAATTTTCAAGCTCAACTATTGACTCCCAATGTAGTATGCCCCCTCCACTGAGCTCCTCTCTCTCATCTAAACTGCAATGCTGCACAAACTGTCTTCAGGCCACTTGATGGTCAGAATAATTTTGGTTTCGCTATGTGAATTTGGTTACTTAATGTTTTTTCTAGACTTGAATTTTGTCATCTGAATATGGAGATCATAAAACACCTATCAAAAACAAACAAAAAAAGAAACTTTCCTCGCTGTAGGATATATCTGAAATGCATCAATAAAATGTTTTCCAGTGGGGTAAATGTTGTCACCTAATTCTTTCTTCAGTGCCCATAGCTTTGACTGAATCTGATAGATTCAGAAACATAGGGTTTTCTCCCAGAACAATGCCAAAAAAAAAAAAAAAAAAGGAATTTCCTAAGTAAAAGACCTAATATAAAAGAACTTTAATTATAACCAGTTCAGGAAGCATTATTTCATATTAGGTTATTCCATGATTCCCAAAGGAATTTTCAACTCAGCCATGAAAACTATGTTCTAGATTAAACTTTAACCAATAAGACTCAACATAGAAAAAAAAATTATTTTTATAAAATCTTAAATAAGATATGCTTTATTGAGTTTGAAATCTTAAGGAAACCAAAGGAAAAGAGGGGATTCATTCATTTCTCTCCCCTTTTTGAACTTTGCATTCCATGCAACTCTGCAAATGGCAAATGCTTTGTTAGAATGCTGTTTCATGGTCTTAAATATGCTTCAGAGCTTCGGGGTATTTAAAAAAGATCATTAATGTAAGCCAGGTTTAAAAAAAAAAAAAAAAAGTAGCACTTCTGGAGTCTAAATTAAATTGGTTGCTGTCCAAGAAAACGCTTGCATGAGGAGCTGCTGGGGGACCAAAAAAAGACCATTAATCACTTCCTGCAGGTACTCGGAGTCTCCTACGCACCCAGGGATGAAAAGTGCTTTGGAAACAAGCTGCAAGGCCTCAGAGAGCACAGCTGCGACCCACCTTTACCAAGGAGACCCACGGTGGGATGGAGGGTGCTGGTGCTCGGTTCAGACGGCCTGGATCCTAGGATGGGGTACTCGCTAACCCCCTAACGTACCTCTCTGAGCTTCTGCCTTGTTGCCTGTAAAATGAGAGTTGAATCAGATGACCTGGAGAATTCCTTCAAGCTCATGTACTCCAGGATTGCAGGAAGATCAAGGAAAATTTGGGGGAGGGGAGGATCCAGGAGTCCATTTATAAAGTCCGCACCAAATGGCAAGCTCTTAAAGGCCTGGGAAGGTGATAGGCTCTGCTCTAGGCAAACTGCGACTCAAAAAAAGAGAATGCACCTCGGGAGAAAAACCTCACCTCCTCACAGAGGCCTTCCGAGAACGGTCAGTAGACTGGCGAGGGTAGCGCCCCCTGCTGCCAGCGTCCCCGTGCTGTCGACCAGATTACACTTGGTTGATTTTGTCACTGCTCTTGTTACCACTGGAAGTTATCACTTACCTTAATCCATGTGTCCATTTGCTTTTCCTCACCCAATAAACTATAATTCCTGACAGGCAGGGACCATCACTTTCTCCCTCACCATTGTATCCCAGGTCCTGGGCCTGGCTGGAGAACAGGAAACATTTCATGAATGAATGATTGAATGGATCCACTCCGGCATTCTGAACATCTGTTCCCTACACTGAAACGGAAGTAATCTTCTTGAAATGCAAATTTAATCTTGTCACTTCCCAGCATAGAACCCATTAGTCACTCTAAGGCTAGAAGCTAAATCTCTCCTCCTGGCCAATATCGAGGGTCCGGGGACCCTGCAGGTCCCTGTTGCTCCACTGTCCCTCTCATACTCAGAAAGCCAGCTTCTCTGGCCTAGGTTCATTTCTTATGGCACCATCTGGCCTTTGTACATGTCACTCCCTCTGTCAGGAACACATCACTAAAAGCATACCCAAACCTGGATCCCCACCGTCAGCCAATGAACTCTCCCTCTCAGGAGTGTCTTCCTCAGGAGAGAGCCTGCCCTGACACACGCCCCAGCTCTCACACCCGGGCCTAGGTGGGACCCTCCTGTTATCTGCCCTGGAGAGAGCCTCCTCTCCTCAGCACACCTATCTCCGTTTACAAATGTTCACTTATGCGTGTGGCTATTTATTGAATGTCGGTCACCATCACTTTGTGTAAGAGCTGAGAGAGCAGGGCCCAGTCTGCTTTTGCTTACTTGGCGTCCTCCGAGCCTAGCACAGTGCCTGATGCATCGTGGCCATGCAATCAACATTTGCAGGATGAATGAATGAGCACACAAAAGAATGAGAAACGGCGTCATATTTGGCTAAAGCCAAAACCTCTGTATTGTCTCAAGTAGTCTAAGAAATTGTTTTTAAAACCCAACTGTCACGGGTAACAAGAACAGACTTCCTCTCAAAACCCCTCTCCTCCAGCTCCAAAGCCATGCTCCTTTCAGCCGATTAATCATATCAGAGACCAGCGAGGAAGGTCTCCCCGAGACATAATCCCTCTGTACAGCCGGAGCTCCCTGCTGCCCTGTCTCTTTATACTCACTCATTCCAACCAGAACGTTTTAATTTGGAGGGAATAATGAACCTCAAGAGAAAAGGGGGAAAGGGGAGGGTGGCCATGGGGCCACGGAATTTGAGTCAGTGTCTGGTTACCATTTCGGGCCTAAAAGGAAACAACTCAAACCAAGGAACTGGCAGTTGCAACTGCTCTTTGTTCTGTTTTTAAAAAGAAAATTCCACAAAACACAGTTCTGGGGCTCAAAGCAAAAATGTAGAGGATCTACCAGAAATGTTCCTCAAAACTGCTGAAAACGCCAAACATTTGCTAATTGGAGAGGAAGGACCAATTGAGATCCAGATGGACAGCCTGGAGAAAGAAGCCTTTCCCTCGGAAGAGACGGCTCACCAATGCTGACCCCCGTCTGCACAGCTATTTAGGAGATAATCTCTGCACCAACCAGACAACAAAAGGCGGAAAGTGACACAAACAGCCCTTCTGGCAGAACACAGGTAACGGATAACAAAAGAAACGACAGAGACGTGAGGGGAACATTGTGCACAATGAACAGAGTCAAATGGCAAAAGCTTATCTGGGAGAGGAGACCAGGGAGCTGGAGAGCCTAATGATGCTGCCAAGATAAGAGAAAAATGTAAACACAACCGAGTAATCCACCAGCATTGCTCCCAGCCCAGGAGAACACGGCCATAAATCTTGTAGAAATGTGATATATTGGAAACCAGGAGAATGGAGCTAATCCAGATCTTATCCTGACTTATGTCCCATTCCAGAGCCAGAAAATGAAAAAAAAAAAAAAAAATGAAGGTGAAATATTGGTGAACTGTTCGTTTTCTTCCATGTATGCCCCCTCCTGCCCTCTGTGGAGGCAGGCACCTGGGCTGGAGTTCTGGTGCCTGCCATAGCTAGATAGCCAGTGCACCCCCTGTAGACCCTACTTGCTCATGTGTGAAAGGAGGGTGCTTCTTGTCCCTCTGTGATCCATGGGTCCCTAACATCTGGACGTTATAAGAGCATGTGGGAAAGCACAGCTTTCACCGACAAAATTAACCATCCATCTATATCTGTATCTCTTTCATGGACTTGCTGTGTGACCTTGGGCAGGTGGCCCAACTCCATTCAGATCCAGTTGACTCATTTGACAAATGGGGAAAACCATGGAGAATCATTAACTGTGCTCAAAGTTATAGTCAGAATTCGGGCTCAAACCTTAGTAATGGCAATGACCCTGTTCTTTCCAGTAGGGCCCACTGCTATCCAATGAGACAACATCAAGTCCTGTATTCATGAAAGACAGCTACTAATGGTCAGAACTAAAGGTAATAATAAACCACATAAATTCCCAACAGTTAAAATATATTTAGCAAATATGAGCCACTATTATAGTTATTTTTTATAACTGTAAATTCCTTGAGCCCAGGGTCATAAGGAGTAAAGGGAGAAAAATGAATAACTTAATTTTTCACAAGGTAAATTTTATATACTTTTTCACATCTCTCTGCTCAAAGTCTTTCTTCTAAATATTTAGTTCATGTCATGATCCACAAATAATATATACTGAGCAAACTCAAATTTGCTAACCTTTTGAAAATTTTGCACAGTTGACCAAGTTCATTGGGAGGTAACTGAGAAAAGATGTACTGAAAAGGTTCAGGGTCTGGCTTGGGTGAAATATGTGCTTTCTTACTTGACTATAAATATATTCAAGTACTGGGTCTACATCTGTGGGACACATGAAACTGAGCCCCATTTCACTTCAGTTTTTAGGGCTCTGTATACCCAAATCCATTCTGTTTCCTAGAGAGGTACAACTTTTTCCAGATGGAATTTCATAGTTTCACTCTAGCTTCCAAATACTGAATGTGTCCCCCAGACCCATCTCTAACCCTTACATTTGGTTTTGAATAGTAATCGCCAAACCTTACCATGTCACTAAAATTTCAATTTGGTTTCTTAACTGAAACCTTGTGATGCTCTGAAACCCACTCCCCCCTCCATTAATGGGTTGAATTTTAATCCTTCAGAGGTTCAGCCCTGAAGCCATAATCCCATCTGGCACAAACTCAGAGAGTAAAAGAATTGAATACCCAACACAGTCCCAGCACAAAGTAGGTGTTCAATAAGCATCTGTTGAGTGAAAGAATGAGAAACAAGACACAAATGAAAGGAAACAATCACATATGGTACTAGGTTTCTCACTAGGACTTTTCAATATTGTAGATTCTTTCTTTTTAACCTGAGGCCTCATTTTATAGATCAGAAAAATGAGGCTGGGAAAGAGACAGTTTAAAAGTGTACAGCTTGTCAATAGTGGTGTCAAGATTTAAATCCAATTCTGCCAGATGCCAAAGTCCCTACAATTTCCACTACTTCCTCCCTCTTCTATGAAACTTCAACTAATAGTTTTCCATGCATTCAGTGACAACTAAGTCAAAGCAAAAGGGTTTTTCCTCAGGCTAAGTTAAACTTGAAAGGATGCTGCCTTGTTTTTCTTTTTTTTAAAACTAGGCCCCAGTGCTATATAGGATTTATAGAGAGAGAGGACATGTCCCATCCTCAGTGTTTAAAGTTAGAATTTCCCCAAAACTCTTGGGTAAAGAATGTTTTCATGCCAGAAATTTATTTTTCTGTCTTATCTCTAAGTAATGCAACCGAAAAATTGAGAATTGAGTTTTGCTGCAATGTAACAGAAAACACATGTGACTTGAAAGAAGAGTAGAGATGAGAACGTGATGGCTGACATGAAATTTCTGCAGTGTTATTTTCGAAATTATGATAGGCTCCTTCTATCCTTAGCACATAGTTTTCAATCATATAGTGTCTTCATGATCCCAAAATGGCTGCTGGAGCACCAATAACTACAATAGCCATTCCAAGCAAAAGGAAGATGGAAGGGCCAAGAGCAAAAGGATGCATGTCAAGAGACTTTAAACTTCCCCTTTAATTTTTCTTATCCAGAAGCCCTCATCCAGTGATTTCTGTGAACATCTCTTTGACTAGAACTATGTCTCATGCAATAGGGGGTAGGAAACATACATATGCAAGGCAGTTACACTGCCAGCCCACCAAAATGTTATTCTCTTGGGAGGGAAACAGACAATAGTAGATAAGTAACTGCCAGGTCTGACACAAATTCCTGACACATCATTTAAACATCTGGAATTTAATGAGTGTCTTTTAGTTCCATGAGACTAGACAATTGGAAGAATTGAGTGGTGTGTTGAAGATAGAATCCTTACTTCTTTGGAGTATAACAAAGCCATATTATAGCCTGTTACCTCAAATATTGGATAACAGGAGTTAAAAGTTATCTATTAAAAAGTCAATTTAAATGAAAAGAAAGCATGAGTTTATCAAGAATATCAGTCTGCCATTAAATACCCTTGACTTCAAAGCCTCTGAAGTATAGATCTATGAGGTTTGCATTTTCCTTGCATGTTCTCCAATAAACCTAAAAGCACATGTTCCTGATCTGATGGCTAAGGAAAGGTAAAGAACCCCTAACTAGAGAGAGAGACTACCACACTCAGGAAAACCAAAGATTCCCTCTCCTCCCCCAGGGCCCATCTCACAGAGCTGCTGGGAATGACCTTCTGCCAGACGTTAGAGGGGCTCAGAACCGAGCCCCCACATTATTGGCAAGAATGCAGGCTCTCTACATCAGAATGAGTCTTACAGGTGCTCAAGGTCAGTGCCTCGCAACCCACCTCCATCTGTGCAAAGTTAAGGAGAGCACGGTGAGGAAGTGAAAGAGTGGCCATATGGATGGTGGATGCAGAGGGGGCAGAGGGCAGAGTCAGCAGGGGGCAGGGTCTGACTGCCAGGACTTCCCACAGGAGGCTCACTCTCAACCCTGAGGAAGGTGCCCACTCCCAGTGACACACTGGGGAATTGTTCTTGAAAACACTGCACCACTTTTTGTAACATTAGGTGAGTCCGGTGAGCTTCTTTAGGGTGTATTAACACCATATGGTTGGCTGAGCAGATTTTGGTCAACACTCGGGTGATCAATGAAAATTAGAACCAGGAGTGGTGTGGTCCACCCACAAAGCCACTCAGATGTTGGCGAACCAAAGGATAACAGCCATCTCAGGAACAAGAGCTTTCTCAGTTCCATCCTTGTGTTCACATGTCGTGTTCACATCTGCTCTTACCCCTTGCTTCTCAGGCCACGTTCATTCTTGTCTGGTTTGTGACGATGTCCTAAAAAGTGTTGACTGACACACTCTTCTAAAGAGTGACACATTGCAGAACAGGACTATGTGGAGGAGATGTATACAGAGAAAGCCGTGTGATGGAAAGTGCAAAGACAACAAAGGCTGAAGATGGTGTCACCCCTTACCTTGTTCCCATCCGCATGCCCTTGACATTGATATGCAGTGAATATTTCAAAGATATAGTTCATTATTTCTAAACACAAATACGCATCAACTTGAAGTCCTTAGATTTGTCCTGTATATTCGACTATGTCATTCTTATATGCCATGGAGAAACCACAACTAGAAGAAAAAACGGCAGAAGGGACTGGACATAACTTCTGGAACACAGCTACCACATACGCTGAGGTAATTTTTTTTTTATTTTTTTGTCTCTTTGTGTATAAACTTAAACACAGCCAACTGTTAAAAGCATCTACAGATCGACTTCTGGAATATTCCAGTCTGCAAGAGCATCCCCTATCTCTGAACTCTGGTCAGAACCGCAGTCTTTTCCCCATCAGTAAGTCCTTTCTTATATGCCATCTTTGGCTGGTCTTGCCTTTCATGCAAGTTTGTCCTTTCTTCCAAGAAGTTCCAATCTATTTAAGAAGACTCAGAACTGCTTTGTTCTTCTGAAATCACACAGTCTCAGCAGTTTTGCACATAGCAGGAATGCCCTAAGAATTCATTGATTTGTGTATTGCATGCAAATATTAGCTGTGCATCTATTAGAATCCAAAACATCAATAAATATTTCCATTGCCCATGTCTGCTCTAAGTCCAGAATCAGTTGAGAAACACGGGGTCATGTCCATGAAGTTGAAAATGTGAGCTTTATTACAAATCAAAGCTGTTTTGGAAGGTGTGGCTTAGACAATCAACCTCCCCTCCGAACTGGACAGACAGCTCCACTGTCACTGTTACAGGCTGAGGCTGGCCTCTAAGGCACCCCACAGGGCTGCCAGCTAGCAGCCCCGAGCACAGCCTAAGGCACCCCTTTGAAAATGAGGAGGTCTAGAGGGGCAGATATCACTGAGCTCCTTTTCCAAATATCACTGAGCAGATAAATCTCTCCTCCCATGCGGAGGCATTAGAAAGGGACTTAAGAACAAGGACCACAGTTCTGACTCCTGGGGATTGGAAGCCCCTTTCCCTCTGAGAAGAGTAGGGCATCTTCCCACTGAAATTCCGCAGATGCCTGATTTGTTTTTCCTCCCTAGATGTTAATCTACTGTCCTGTGAGAATCATTTATATTTATTAGGTGCCAAACCCAACACCCAACACATAATTCAAGATAACCCCCCTCATAAATTCTATGCATAGGATTTATCTAGCCCAGATGGGTGGAAGTTTTGATCTTTAGAACTGAGCAGATTTTTATAATTCATAAAAGTCCCTGCAATGCCCAGAGCTCTGTTCCTCATGTTTCCAATGCAGCCTCCTCCCTGTGCTGGGAGATTATGGAGCAAAGACAGTGAAATAAATACTAAGCTTGAAGAATTTGTTATAAGGGTGTTGATAAATGTTTTTGGATAAACGTGATTTATTCCATATGACTGATGCCTTCTCAGACTCTTTCCAACTAAGTAAGACAAATACTTTTAGGGAAAGGTCTGTTTTGAAGATTGCCTGGGAGTAACAAAAATATGTGCCCAGGCCACAGGCAGGGGACCATTCTAAAGGAATCACAGTTCTTTGGGTGAGTGGCCAGTCTAAGACACCTTAGGAAAAAGACAGCGCGTGATCGGAGTTCTTGATACATAAAGTATAAAATATACACAATCGTGGGTTTTCAGAGTGTTTTAGTAGGAAAGGGAGATAAGACGCGTCTGTAGTAGACAACTCCTAAAATGCAGTGGCTAATTCTGCACAGTCAACATTTGTTGAAAGCCCAGAGCACACACAGTTCAATACACTTTGCTCATTCAGCATCCCAGGCTTCTCCTATCTCCTGCTTTCACATTCTTCTGGGTCTTGGCAAGTCTCCTTATTCAGCCCAAATGTGGGAAAGAGTGTGTATGGGGGGAGGGGGGACGCTAGGATATTTGGTTTGGTTTAGCTTTCAAAGAACCAGTCCTAGAAATGGCACAGCCATCACTTCTGCTTGTACCACTTTGGCCAGAACTCAGCCACGTGCCACACCTGACTACAAGGGGACTGGTAATGGAGTTTGCAGAGAGCCCAGGGAGAACAGAACAGGAGTGGTGGTGACCACAGCAGCCGAACACAGCCAGGGCCAAAAGAAGCCAGAAACAAATACCACATACTACATGATGCAAAGCATATGAAATATCCAGGCAGGTTGATCTATAAAAACAGACGCAGATTAGTGGTTCCTTAGGGGTGGGAGGGGCTAGAGGGGAATAAAGGGATGATAACTAAAATATCATACAGGTTTCCTTTTTGAGATGAGAAAAGTGTTTCAAAATTGGCAATGATGGTTGCACATATATGTGGTGATGATTGTACATCACACATATGTGAATATACTGAAAACCATTTAATTGTAAAAGATGAATTGTATAGCATATGAATTATATTTCAATAAAACTGTTTTAAAAAACAAGACAGGCTAGGTATATGGGAATCATTTGCATGACCTTTGCAACTTTTCTGTAAGTATTTAACTATGAGAAAAATAAATGATTTTTTAACTATTAAAAAAATAAAGAACTAAGACCAATTTCAAGGATAGTGATTATGTTTCCCTGCAGTGTCTTCCCTCTCACCTTTTTCTCAGGTGAAATCTGGTGAAACTAAATATGAAAGGCCTTGTAGTTCAAATCAGAAAGCTTCAACGTTAAGGGAGGATTTCGGTCTGTCTGGGGTTCACTTTCCTGTTTTGCAAAATGGGAATAATACATTGACCTCAAAGGTTTGTTGTACTGATTAAGATAGTAAGCCTGAAAGCCTTGGCAATCCAGGCATCTAGTTGGCTCTTGATTAAAGAATATTAATTACTTAAACTATTCAAATGGAAATGAAATATTAAAATAAAACTAACCCAATAAAAAATGTAAGACTTAAACAGATACTTCACAAAAAGAAGATGTTCAAATGTTCAATGTTGTGGGCGAAATGGTTGTGTCACCCCCAAAAAATATATATAAATGTTGAAATCCTCCAATATGATGGTATGTGGAAGTGAGACCTTGGAGAGGTTGATTAGGTCATGAGGGTGGAGCCCTCATGAATGAGATTTGTGCCCTTTATAAGACTAGACATAAGAAGAGAGCTCTCTCTCTCTCTTCTCTCTCTCTCTCTCTCTCTCTCTCTCTCTCTCTCTCTCTCTCTCTCTCTCTCTCTCTCCTTTTCTCCCCTCCATCCTTCTCTCTCTGACATGTAAGCCTATAGTAAGAAAATGGCTGTCTACAAGCCATGGACCAGCCCTCACCAGGCACTGCTTTCCCAGCCTTCAGAACTGTGAAAAATAAATGTTTAGGATTAAGCCACCCAGTCTATGGAATTCTTGTTACAGCATCTGGAATGGACTAAGACAATCAATAAGCATATGAAAGAGTGCTCATCATTAGTCATCAGGAAAATGAAAAGCAAAATCACCATGCGATACCTTATACAGTCCAGAATGGTTAAAATTAAAACCAACTCTACTAAGTGTTGACAAGAATGTGGAGCAACTAGAACTCTCATCATTGCTGGTGGGAGTTTAACATTTGGAAACAAGTTGTCACTGATAAATTTAAATGTTTACCTACCCTATGACCTACCAATAACACTGCTAGGTATTTACCAAGTAAAATAAATGTATATGTTCATAAAAACAGCTATCCATAAATAACAGCTTTATGTATAAAAAGCAATAATTGTTACAGTCCAGGTGTTCATCAATAGAAAAATGCATAAACAAATTGTGGTATGTCCATACAATGGAAAAATACTGAGTAAAAACAAAGAATAAACTACTGATATACATAACATAGATGAGTCTCAAAAAATGTGCTAAGTGAAATGATGCACAAACAAAAGAACACATATGTATGATTCCATTTATATAAAGTTTGTAAACAGAAAATGAATTGATAGTGACAGAAAGCATGTCAGTGGTTATCTGGAGGTGGGAGTTGTAGAATAAGAACTGACTAGAAAAAAGTTTGAAATCACTTTCTAGAGTGATGGGATTATTTTATATTTCAATCAGGGTACATGCATTTGTCAAAATTCATTGTGTTGAAGACAAGATTTATGCACTTTACTGAATATAATACAATACTTTTAATGTAAAAAAATAAGGAAATGGGCTAATGGAAGGAGAAAAGAAACTATTCTATCCTTTTTGCCTTGGAAATGAGAGGGTGTGTGGTGCCTACATGTGTGTCCCACCAGCTGCCTTCCCAGGTCACCAAGGTGCAGAGCCCTGGGAAATGACCTCTTTAGACTCAATGTCATCTAAAGACAACTTTGTAAATAGCCATGCCCAGTGTACACTATGATGGTCAATATATTACATAGTACTGTAAAAAAAAAACTATAATAACCTCTAACCCAGACATCTTGGATCACGTTTTTCGTAAGTTATAGAAAGCTAATGAAAACAGGAAATCAAGCACATTGAAGACATGGCAGAAAAAAATCCAAAATAGACTAAAATGCAAATGAAGGCTATGAGAAAAAGACAAAAGATGCTTTTTTTTTTTTCAGCTGCAAATTATTCTGGACACAACTCAGGAGAGGAGGAAATGAGAATCCTGGGATAGAAGGGCAATCAAAGGCAAGGAGACGCGGAACATTTCAAAGCATTCTGCATAAGCATGGAGGGGGGAAGCTGCATAAGCCTGCGTATTAACTTACAGCCGGCAAGCCAGTTAAAATGAGAATTTAATGACTCTGACGGCTTATGTCTTATACATGAACGGGAATGGAATCAAAGTTGGAGGCAGAATCTTATTAAGTTACTGGAGCAGATTTTATTCCTTCATTTTTAGGTTTTAAGACTTAATCTTTGGTGTGATAGAAACAATCAGCTACCTGTTAGTAAACTTTGAATGTTCTTCTAATGGCTAATGAGACTTTACTGTTGTTAGCCATTTATGCAATACACATGCTTAGTAGCTCCTCTTTAAAAAATGTTCATAGATGCTAAAATAAGAACAAATTATGTACATGTATAAATAAGAAAGTATGTGTATCACTGCTGTTTATGAATTGTGCCTATTATAGTATCTGACCTGTATTATCTATTTCTCTTAATAGTTTGATTTTTCATATATTTCAAGTTTACACTGTTAGGAATACAAAGATTCATCATGATTACATCTTCTCTGTGGATTATAAATCTTACTAAATAGAAATGATAACTCCTTTTCTCATGTAATGCTTTTCCCTTCGACACTATCTCTATCAGCCATTCACATTCCTGTGCTTGCCTTTCCTTTGGCCAGAACCTGCCTGTTCTTTAATTTTTCATGTTCCTGGGTTGTTTTGTTTTAGGTGCATTTCTGTTAAACAGCATGTGGCTGCATTTTCCTGTCGATGCTGACGGGTTTTTATTGCTGCTTGGATTGGGTCTGGCTTCTCTGTGGCTTTTTGTCTTGTTTGGGAACACAGGGTCCTTGGCCCTCTACACTTAACAGTGACATCTTCCTCCACCTCGTCCATGCCAACAACAGCTCCTGTGGCCCCATCCGGGGCCTGACCTCCACCATCTCCAGCATCTCAGGTTTAAGCATCTTACTGTCTGTCTATGACCACCACTCCCGGTATCAATCTTCAACAGTTCCTTCAGCAGTCCACTTAGACCTCACTTCTCCCTCAGCCCAAACTAGACTACACAGCCTGTCGCTGTTGTCATTCTGTGCAGATTCCCAGCCCTCTGTGCATATATGGCCTCACTCTCCTTTCCTGTCTCCATCACTGGCACTTGGCAAATCCCATCTTGACTGAACCCAGCTCTGTTTACTCTCCACCTGCATCCGAGCAGCAAAACTTAGATGAACATGGAGCATCACTGAAATGGCCTTTATCTCTACAGTGATTTTACTCCGAAGGTTGCTTTGCACCTACATTTTCTACCCTCTGGTTTCTCTGAAAATATAACCCTGTGCTCTCTTATCTTCCAGGAACAACATTTCTGGCTCCCTGGTGATGGTATCTCTTCTTGTTTCAAAGGCCATGTTTTTTTTTTAGCAACTGTTCCTCTTACTTCAAGACCTAGAAAAGTGGGAGATGGATTCGTTCAGCTCACTCTCTACACTAATCTTCTGTCAAGTCATGGGATTGTTGGTAATACACTCAGAACCAACCAAATACTTTTTCATTTTATTGAAGAGTATGGGATAAATACTAATACATAATGAGGGCTGGCCTGGGGGGTGGGGGAGGTGCATCATCCCCCTTGGCCCTTTGGTAACAGAATCAAACAGAAATCAGTCTGCCCTAGTTGATTTGGCTCAGTGGATAGAGCGTTGGCCTGCAGACTGAAGGGTCCTTGGTTTGATCTGGTCAAGGGCACATGCCTGGGTGGGGTGTGTAGGAGGCAGCCAATCAATGATTCTCTCTTATCATTAATGTTCTCTCTCTCTCTCTCTCTCTCTCTCTCTCTCTCTCTCTTCCCCCCTCCTCTCAGAAATCAATAAAAAAAAAATTTTAATTTTTAAAAGGGAAAGAAATCAGTCTAGAGAAAGAACCAGCAAGTCTCAGTATCTTCCCCTGAGCCAGCAGACAGTAATAGGGAAAATGCACTATCGCCCCCACGGGAAAGAGGAAAGGAACTAGAACTCTGAAGAAAGTAGAGCAGAAAAACATATTACCCAGTCACACTACAAATGATTCTCTTTTAAATGATCAGTCCCCAGAATAAACATTAAATTTACAAGGTCTTATTCTTTTACTTGGTTTCACTACCTTAAAATATATCTGCTATATAGATCGACTGCATCCTTCATTGCAGGCCTAATGAATTTTTGGCATCGAAAACCTGATCCATTTTTGGTCCATACCTTATAAAACTTCATGTCTGTCAGATTCTTTAATGGACACAGAAGGTCATTAAATCTCCAGGCATTTCTGCAGCTCAGGCCTGGAAAGTAGCAAATTCCATTTTTTTTTTTTTTTTCAAATTTAGTGATGGTCTGTGTTATACAGCTGACTACAAAGATCTGATTGGACTGAGAACCTCCAAATCTGCTGAAGGTCTTTCTGAACCTGCATTTGTAATTCATGGTTCCGGAAGTCAGGCCCCACACCCAGTGGACATTTTTAGCAGCAAGAAGGAAAAATGATTAGTCACCTCTCAGCCAAAGTTGGAGAGGTGGTTCCTACCACCTTTAGGTTGATGGCATGGGGCTTTGGTCAATTGGGTTTCCACACAGGGAAGCATTCCAGAATATTCCTCTCCAGCACTACAGTCCTTCAGGCAGATGTGGTAAGGTTGACAAGGTCCACATGACTATTGAAATACTACATACGAGTGGTGAAATTGAAAAGATCATTGAGTTCGAGATGAATTGGTGGGTCCGGGTGTAGCCTTGCAGTTATTTCATGGGCAGGATCTGGAGAAGAGGGTTGGTGATCATTATAACACAGCATAATCAGCTTTGGAGTTAAGAGTTGCGTGAACCTCAGTTCTGCCACTTACTAGCCATGTGGCCTCAGGTAAAACACCTCACCTCTCTGAGCTTCAGTAAAATGGAGATTGTAACAGCGTTGTTCCATGAGATCACAATGGAAAGTATGTATTAAATCAGTCATGTGCTAAGTAAGTCAGTACTCTTGTATTGAGGATTTGACCCTTTCCAAAGATTCCAAGTTCCAAGGGCTTCAAATTTTCATAACTCTCTCCGGTGCCATTAGCTACAACAAGGTGACAAGAGTAGGTACTTGCACATAGTAGTTGCTCAGGAAATACTTATTAAGTTGGTTTAATTTAACTGTGTCCTGGACCCTGATTAAATTGCCATTATCATTCCAATACACTACGGACTCTGCAGTCCCCAGAAAGACCAGATTGATCCTAGAGCCTCTAAAACTAACCCAGAGATGGGACGTGAGGGCAGAGTGATCAGAAACAGGGCAGTACAGCAAGATGACCACTCTCCAGGTCTGGAACAGTGTCTAGTAATTAGTGTCCAGGGCACATGGATAAGGCTTAACACCATCCTAGGTGTTGGTCGTTGCTCTAGGAAACCACCCATAGCCCATTTTAATTCAGACTTCTCAGAACCTTCTAGAAGGCCTAAGAGTTCCTAAAATTATCTCAGGATTTAGGAGTGAAATCTTTGATCGCCCCACTCGTCATTCACATACCTGAAATGACCAAGCCTCTTGGTCATCCTACTGGTGTGCTGGACATCTTAACCTTGAGGGTTTCCTTTTTGCTGAGACTTGGGAGTAAGTGGAACTGCTTGGGGGAGGCATTTTCCCACATTCTGACCTATAATAACAGGCACTTGGTAGCATCACATTCACCCATTCTGAGCTAATATGTTCATAGCTCCATTATTACAGAAGACCAAAAGTCATTGCTATGGAGATCCTGGAGGAATCCAAGTAAGGTCAGTAATTTCTCTTTTTCTTGTTGTGGTCAGCTGAGTTTAGCTTGCATGAACACCAGAGCTCTGGTTTCTCGCAGAGCCCTGATCTTGGAAGTCTAGATCATTAGAGACAGCTGATGTTTGCTCCATCATATAGGTTTGGGATCCAAGTGAAAATGAAATGGAAAGCCAGCCCACAGATTCTCATTAGTCACTTTAACAATCTCAACAGGTAGTCAGGCCACGTGGGCACCGTCCTCTTGGGAACTCAGGCATCTTTCAGGTTCTCAGAGGACTGGCTGCAGCCCAGCCCTGGGAGTCCAGCTTGCAAGCATTAGCATTCACACCTGTATTCAAATGATGAGGAAGCAGCACTCCCTCCCTCCCCAAAGAAGAGATCACGGGACGATGATGCCCGACATTCTGCTTGAATTAAAATTATAGTCCAGTCGTGGTCAAATCTCAGCTTGAGGAGCCTGCCTTCAAATAAGGGGTGGTAGGAGGATACAGAGGAGTGCATACAGCTAAATTTAGCCTACTAAAAGGATGTTAAAATACACACAATGTCCTTTCTTTTACGAGCGGCACTGACATCAGATAGTAGTTATGGCTTCTTAATGTCTTTACTTGTTCAAAGAAGAAGTTGGCAATCCCATATTATATTATTCGTGCTCCACTCCATCCCTGTTCCCTTTTTTTTTTTAATTGCTGATCTTTAAAATTCAGAAATACAGGACATCTGACAAAAAGTAAAATAGCAATATGTTTGTGCTGTAAACCAGCTGTGGGATATCAAGCAAACCCCTCGGATTCCTTGGTATTTAGTTTCTTCATCAGGAAATTCCGGGGGAGTGGAGCCAGTGCGCCCCCACCGGTGTGCTCATGCATAGCTTGGTGGCTTGGGGTCTCCTAGGGATCACACACATAATAAATGGCAATTTTTAAGAAAACTTTTTAATTGATGGAAATTACTTAGGTACATTTTAGATACCTATAACACTGTATAAGTATAGATCAAGAATTTTTCACAACATATAAATCTAAGGAGTTCTTTCTTTCTTTCTTTCTTTCTTTCTTTCTTTCTTTCTTTCTTTCTTTCTTTCTTTCTTTCTATAGTGGCTGTAACAGTCCTCCACCTAGCTTTGCTCTCCCTGCTCTCCATTTGTTTCTGAAATGCCCAAAGTGGAGACATTGGCACCAAAAGCAGCCAACACGCCGGGACCCGGCCCTGTCCGTAACCTTCCTGGCTATGCTATTCTCTCTCCCAAGTTTCACTTGGAAGCTCATGATTAATCAGCCCCCACAGCGGGCTCGCAGCTCTGGCCAGCCCTCCTCAGCTGCAGGCAAAAGCTCATAAATCTAACGAGGTAAAGACAGAGGGCAGCCAACAAACCCCCCTTTGAAAGAGTAGGGAGTGTCGAGGCAAGATCTCTGGGAATGTTATGGACACAATCCTGGCCTCAGCCTTTTGTTCCAGTCAACTAGCTAGGGATTCATAATCCAAAATTGGCATCTAAAAGTGTGCTCAGTACATACCTCAGACTTTCAGCTCCTCAGACCCCAGAGCAGGGGTTCACTGTGAAGTTCAATATCCTCTGAATCTCCAAGGCTATGGAATCTTAAGACAGAGCCCAGGAAAGAAGATGCAATGGTTTCTGATCCTACTTCTGCAACTGACCAGCCATGTGACCCTCAGCAATTAATCCCTCTCAGGGTCAGTTTTGTCTTCATTGAAATGAGATACAACAATGGTTTGTCATCAGGCTTCAATAAGATAATGCAAGGAGAGCACTTAGCACAGTATTGGGCATATAGAAGGTGCTCGAAAAATATGTCCTTGTTATCCAAGGTTTTGTCTGTTATAGCAGTTGTCAAAGTTTTTGGTCTCAGAACCCCTTTGCACTTTAAAAAATTATGGAGAACCTCAAAGAACTTTTGTTCATAAGGGATATGTCTTTTTATATTTACCACTTTTGCTATTAAAACTAAAACAAATCTAAAACACAAGAATACAGAAGCCCACATTCCATTAACCATCAGAGTAATGATATCATCACATGTCATCTGGCTTCTGGAAAACTCCATGTACATTCAAGAGAATGACAATGAACCCAGCAGGTGTGATTCAGTAGTTGAGTGTCAACCCATGAACCAGGAGATCACGGTTCGATTCCTAGTCAGGGCACATGCCCAGGTTTCAGGTTCAATCCCTAGTAGGGGGTGTGCAGGAGGCAGCTGACCAATGATCTCTCTCATCATTGATGTTTCTCTCTCTCTCCCCATTTCCCTTCCTCTCTCTGAAATCAATAAAAACATATCTTTTTTAAAAAGAGAGAGAGAATGACAACGAAAACGGTAAACAACAGCTTAGTTATAGCTTGGACCTGTACAGACCTCAGATTACAGTATATTCTTTTGGTGTATTATGTTCTTTTTTTCAAGCAATAGTATACTTTAAAATGCCCCACACTATGGCTGTCCTAATCAATTGGATGCCATCAGGTAAAGAAGCCAAGTCTTATTTTAAGGAGCTATTTACAAGTTGGTGCCAAGAACTCTCCCTTATATTATTATCTATGCAATTAAGTCTACAATTTGCCTCATGTCTTTTAATTCTCTTCTGAACAGAAGTGATAAATGTCCAATAACAATAATAATTGCGGTTATATACTGGGCACCAATGTGCCAGACTATGCCAGGAGCATAAAAAAACAAGTTGTCTGACTTGATGCTTATAATCACCCTACAGTATACCCATATTTACTCCAACTTTATAATTTTTATGAGGAAACAGAAAAAAGTTAAATAACTTATGCAAAAATTATATTAGTAATTGGAGCACCCAGAAGGAGCCCGGACCTCCCTGATTCCAAACATACGCTACAATTTAACCTTCCTCTCTAGCTCACTACGCACACACTTCACAATCATTTTGTTTTCTTATATTTTAAGATAATGGTAGTGGTTGAGTCATGACTTCTTTTTTTTTTTTTTAACAAATCCTATTTCACTATCAAAACCTCAGCTGCCATTTTTGCAAAAATTGACCAGCTGATCTAAAATTTATATAGACATGCAACGAATTCACAATAACCAAAAATATCTTGAAAAAGTTGTAGGTCTTATACTTCCCAATTTTAAACTTACAACAAAACTACCATAATCAAGACAGCCTGGTGCTGGCATGATGATGGACAACATAGACCAGTGGAATGGAATTGAGAGTCCAGATATAACCTTGATTTTCAGCAAAGATGCCAAGGCAATTTAACGGGGAAAAATAGTCTATTCAACAAATGGTGCTGAGACAACTGGATATTCACTGCAAACGTAAGAAGGTGGAGCCTTACTTCACACCATATACAAAAATTAACAGAATATGGATCCAAGATTCCTTTTTGAGCTAAAACTATAAATTCTTAAAATAAGACATAGGAGTAAATATTCACACCCTTGGATTAGGCAATGTTTTTTTTAGATAAAACACCAAAAGCATAAGTGAAAAAAGGAAATATGATCAATTGAACTTCATAGAAATTAAAAACATTTGTGTTTTAAAAGAAACCCCTAGGAAAGTGAAAACACAGTCCACAGGATGGGAGAAAACATTTGTAAATCATATACAAGGGACTTGTATCCGGAATATATAAAGAACTCTTACAACTCAACAATAAAAAGACAAATGACTCAATTTAAAAATGAGTAAGAGGTTTGAATAGACATTTCTCCAACACAAATAGGCAACAAGTACATGAAAAGATGTTCAACATCATTAGTTATTAGGGAGATACACATCAAAAGCACAATAAGATACCAATTCACACCCACTAAAATGACTAAAATAAAAAAAGAAAGATAATAACAAGTGTCAGCAAGGATGTACAGAAGTTAGAATCCTCAGACACTACTGGTAGGAAAAATGGTGCAGCTACTTTAGAAAGCAATCAGTTCCTCAAAAGGTTAAACACAGACCCAGCAATCCCACTCCTAAGTACACAACAAGAGAACTGGAAACATTCGTTCACACAAGAACTTGTACGTGAATGTTTATAGTAGAATTATTCATAATAATCAAAAAATGTCTTGAAATGTCATTTAACTGATATATGATTAAGTAAAATGTGTGTATATATGTGTGTATACACATAATAAAATATAATTCAGCATGAAAACATGCTAAATGAAAAAAGAATGTCCAAAAAAGCACATTTATATAGCTTCATTTATATAATGTATCTACAATAGGCAAATCGATAGGGACAAAAATGGGGTTCTAGAATGGGGCTCTGGTGAATGGGAAGTTAGTTGTAAAAGGCTTTTCTGGGGTGATGAAAATATTCTGAAAATAGATAGTGGTGAGGTTGCACAACTTTGCGAATATACTAAAAATTACTGAATTGTCATGGTATGTGAAATATATCTCACTAAAGCTGTTATTTTTAAAATGTCAAATCCTATTCTTGGATTGGGCTTTATATCATTGCATTACTTCTGTTTTTCTTGATCTTCTTACCCACCCCAGGCAGTGAATCTAAAAACAAAACAAGTTATTAATTTTATTTAGTTGAAGTACTCTGCATTGCTGAAAGCTGAAGGAAATACTGTTTCCACCCAAGCAAACCATATCATAAATTAAAGCTAGGAAGTACATGTAAATAAAACCAGCAATGATTCAAGATTTCACCTTGTGAGTGGGTGTTAGTTATCCAGAGAAAATGTGTTTCATAGGTGGGGGAAAAATGGGCCTGCTTTTGTGAGCAGGATTGGATCACTTTAAGCAGATAATAAATGCTACGTCCCCATGTTTTACCCTCTTGTGCCCCACCGCCCAAGATACCAATTCTCACCTCAATTCACCAACATTCTGTGAGCCTCTGGAGACAGCTAATGGACACCAGCAAGCTCCGGAGTCCTGTCTTCTGCAGGGGAAGGCTGTTAGCAGGGTTGGCAGGAGCCTGAGCCTCTCTGAAGAGCCACGGACCCACCTGAGTCTTGCAGACCAGCTGTCCTCCTGCTAAAGAATAGCACTCCAATCCAGCAGTCTGAGAGCAAAGCATTCTTGACACTTGTCAAAGTCACCAAATCTGGAAGAGCTGAGTAAATTCACCTAGGAAGTTGGAGTGACAGGAGAATTAGATAAAAGAAGACAGTTGGAAGAATTAAGGAGGGAAAATAAACTGCCCAACAGACCTTCATACTATCTCAAAGGTGACAGATCATAAGTACTCTTTTTACTTTATTAACCCATGCAAAATACTTGGGATTCTTTAAATGTGTTACTTTGGAGCTACTCTTTCTGTAAAGCAAGGAGTAGGGATTGAGTTTCAGTGTTTGTGCCGGGAAGAGGGGGTTAACAGGAATGGGAGCACTGCTTTTATTGTTGTTCTCGTGTCCAAAGCCATTATTCGTAATACCAAAGCACCCATATTAGCTTTAAGAACCAACAAAAGGGCAAGTCAAGAAATAAGAGAAGTAGTAAAAGATTTCCAAGCCCCACCTCCGGCTTGCAAACAACCCCAACATTCCTTATGGGAAATTCATCGTGTCCCACTTTGGGAATATTGATGTTCTGACAAAATTTGAGCCTCTCAAAATGCAAATGTTTTTGTTCATGAAAAGGACATTCATTAAATTAAAGCCAAAGAAAGGAAATGGGTAAAAAATTCATGAGGTTCAATGAAAATTAGAAATGAAAAAAACAAATAACTGACCAAACACCATTCTGCTGAGTTATATGCAAATAATCAGAAACATATTGTGCTGATTAACTCTCCCTTGAACTTCACTTCGATTTTGAAGTTAATAGACAAAGAGTTCAGCAAAAACTAAACCAAAAACAGCCAAACATATATGGGGTTTTGCCAGGAATCAAAATAGCTTTAAAAAAAAAAAAAAAGCCTATGATCTTGTTTTTCCTAAACTGTCTAGATGCCTTCAGGATAACCATTTTTCCTACCAATGGTGACTAAAATAAGAAATATTGGAAAGTCAAACCTCCTTCCCTTATCCAAATCTGAATCCATTTGCTCTAAAAATGTTCACTACCTTATTCAAACTATTTTAACTCATTTGTTTATAAGTTTAATGCTTTAAAAAAGAGAGAGAGAGAAATAAAAAAGAGAGAGAGAAGTTCCTTTTATAAAATAATACCATATATGTCAATACAAAAAGAAGGTGTGAGTTTCCCTTCTGGGTAAGAGAAAATTATGTGCAAAAAGTTGAATAGGGACTGTATGAGTCTCTTTGGTCAATATTCAACCTGTTCATGCTCCTTGAAAATTCCCTTGATCTCAATCATAGAAGTTCATGCCTGAATATATAAACACAATCTAGTCAGTTCTGCCATAATGCATATTTCTAGAACATAAACTATTTCCTATGTGATTAATAAATAAGGGAATGATGTAAGTAGGAGCTACATGGATTCATACAAGTCCCAGTGTGTTAAAGTTGAGCATCACTGATGCCAAGTACACTAACAAGATTGAAAGCTGCAGACGATGAAGGAATACAGTACCAGGCAAGATGCCCACTCACCCCCGTTCTTCCTCTTTGCTCTGTTCAGCTACGTATAGCAAAGGCATATTGCTCGGTTGTCCCCAAACTTTCTGCATTGCCCTTGTCTCCAGAACTCAGCAAGCCCTTCTTGTCTTAAATCCCCTTCAAACAACCTACCTTCATCTTTGTTTTAAAGGCAAAGTCCGTTTTTTAGTAGTTTTTTTTTTATTTTTTTAGAAACTTAGTCTTTTATAATGTATTAGCATTTTTATGATGATTATTTGTGTTGTGTTGTCTAGTTACAAAAGTGCAAAGGTAAAAATAAGCCCCGTTCTTTTAATTGCTCAATTTCGCAGAATTCAACTTTCTTTGAAATGCAAATGTCACATGACAGCAGAAATATATGTCTATGAAATGGAATAATATTTGCCTATTTACCTAGGATGGTAATAATCGTGGTATAGAGAATCCATAACTTTGGTTGGATCCAAATCTCTAAACTGACTCAGCTAATAAAAGGCACTGGCAAGTTTTTTTTTTTCCATGAGTCCTAGTTTAGTCTAGTTTATCCAATCATTTGGAATTGTGCCTCGTTGGGGTAAATATTGCCTCCAGCTCTTTCATTGACAACAGTCCAAAGTGGATTGGGAGTTTGCCAACAACAGTGGATCTGAACTCAAAGGACATCACTAAACACCCATGATAACCCAGCCTGACCCCTGACCCCAAGGCCCGCTTTGTTTCAAAGCATCACAGCTAACACAAGCTGAAAGGCAAAAGCTACACCAACTTTCTAAAGAAGTTGGTGGTCCAAGACTCGCAGTGGAATTTTTGCTGAAGTATCAATTCTCGCTCTGATTGCAGGAAAAAAAGCAGTGCTGGTCTGTCTCTCTATAGATGAAAATCATGTTATTGACCACTCAAGGGATGAGGCCTGGGAGGGAGATGAAGCCAACACAGCTCTGACCAGCAAGAAGCTTATGGTCTCTGCCCAGGGAGTGACAGATGCTTGAGTAGGCATGTGTCCACTCTGGCATGAGCCTGGTAGTAGGTCCCTCCTTACATTCTGCAGCCTAGGCACCTTGCTGGCCTCACCCTACTGAATGGATTCATACTTTACGTACACACTGAAAACCTCTGGTGATATATATGTAATTTGCACAGTTTCTCATTTTCACTCAGCCAAAGGAAGTTGGTCCTAGTCATTATATTCATCACAAAAATGCAGAAACCAAGGCCTAGAGGTGATTCAGCAAACAAACAAAGAAGCCGGGTCCAACACCTCCAGGCCTGACTTTAAAGCCTGTGCTCTTCCATAGCACAGTGCTACTTTTTGCTAAGTAATGGCCTAGTACATACATATATACATACTGTATGTGTTACTGTACATCTACGATGTAATGGCTTATTAAACATAATAGCTTGAGATATATATATATATATATATATGCCTAAGCGACCATAAAGATTGAGGAATGACCAGTTGCTATGATGCACACTGACCACTAGGGGGCAGATGCTCAATGCAGGAGCTGCCCCTGATAGTCAATGATCTCCCACAGCCAACCTCCCCTGGCTGGCCAACCTCCCACAGCCCCTCCCCACAGCCCTGGTCTGGGATGGGGAACCTGGGGTGGGTGGCTGCAGATGCGGCCACCCACCCCCGGCAGCCAACCTCCTGCACCCCGTCCCTCCCCCCAATCCGCCCGCCACCCACCCGCCATGGTGGCAGCGCGGCAGTGAGGGAAGGAGGAGGTGGTGGTGCGGGGAACCACGCTGTGGTGGCATCAGTGTCAGGCATCCGTTCCTTCCGCACCCAGCCCAGAGACCATCGCCTCCTCTCCCGACCCCGCCAGAGCCTCAGACCCTGATCAGCCCAGCCCTGATTGCTGACCAGGCCTAGGGATCCCACCCATGAGCGAATTCCATGCACTGGGCCTCTAGTATGTATATATGTGTGTGTGTGTATATATATATATATATATATATATATATATATATATATATATCCCTAATATGCAAATAGACAGAACAGTGGAACAACCGAACAACCAGTCGCTATGACATGCGCTGACAACCAGGGGGTGTGCGTGGAACATGGCGGACGTCAGCTGCAGCAGGATGGTGGAGCAGGTGAGCGGGGGCACCAGACCAAGGAGGGGTGCCAGTCGCTGTCATCGGGGTGAGCCTCTGGTGGTTATTGAAAATTCTTTGCTCTCGTGCACTGCAGTCCCACCCAGCACTCACAGCTGCTGCTGGCACCGGCCCCGCTCACACCCACTGCCGGTACCTGGCTCCAGCCCAGATTGCTCAGCACCATTAGTGGGTACAAGTGGCAGCAGCTGGCCCTAGTCGCCCCTCAGGGCTTCTCCACCTCCCCCTGCTCCTGAAGGGTGATCAGGGCAGCAGCCGTTGCTCACATCCACTGCTGGCGCTGGCCCCAGTCACTCTGTGCCATCAGCAAGTGCGAGCGGGGCCGGCACCACCAGCACATGGGAGCAGTGGCAGCGGGAGCGGGGCTGCTGACAGACAAGGACCAGGGGCCGTGGCAGGAGGGACCAGGCAAGGGCTCAGAGGATGGGCCAAGACCCACCCCTTTGCCCACCGTAGTCCACAATTCCTTTCAAGGTGTACAAATTTGTGCACTGGGCCCCTAGTATATATATATATATATATATATATATATATATATATATATATATATATATATATATGTCTAATGTGTGTGTGTGTGTATAATATGTGTATATAACATATACATATATGACATATATCATAAATATATATATATATATATATACTAGAAGCACAGTGCATGAATTTGTGCATGGGTGGGGTCTGGCCGGCTGCCCCAATCTGGGCTGATTAGGGCCAGCCAGCCAGGGGGAGGGGACACAGGTGGTTGGCCGGCCGGCCTTGCCCCCATTGGGCCAGTGCAGTGTGCATCATAGCAATGGTCGTTCTGGTCATTCTGGTCATTCCGGTAGTTCTGGTTGCTTGGCTTTTATATATATAGATATTTATACCAGTCAAAATAAGCTGAGATTAATCTGTTAAAACAAATCATCAAATCTTGGTGGCATGAAATATACCTTAGAGGTCAGGGCCACTCTGCAGGCCAGCTGTACTCCACATGCTGACTCACCATCAGCTCTCCATATCAATAAATATTTCCATACTTGCTGAGGCAGGGAAAAGAGGCTGGACAGTTGAGCACCATTCATTTACAGTCTCCTCTGGAAAGTGACACATGGCACTTCCATTCACATTTCACTGGTTGAAGCAGGTCATGCTTCATGTCTAACTTCAAGGGGACGGGATGTACAATTTTTGCAGGTGTCTGCAAGCAGAGGTAAATCAGACCTTGATGAAAAGGAGCAACATCTGCCACTTTGCTCACCCATAGTAACTAGGCAGTGCAGTGATTCCAACAGGGAGGTGGTAACTTTCTAGTCATACCCCCTTGGACTTTCACTAATAAAAGAGAGCACCAAAATAAATAAATAAATACAAGATTACAACTGGTCTTTAGATCTCTGGGCTCAACCCATCATTTATTCTGGCAATAATAGCAAGGCATCTACTGGCAACCACAATGAAAACCATCATTAACATGTATAGAGTGCTTTATAATTTACACACCATTTGCATATATATGAGATCTATCGAGCAACATGAGAAACCTCCAGAAAAGTTTTCAAGTGTTCCTTTCCTTCAGAATCTCACAACATGCTATGAAATAAACACCAAGGGTTAGATTAAGTGCTGAATCTAAGTATAAAAGGATGTGAGGGAAAGAGTGGTCAGTGTGGGCCCAATATGAGCTGCATGGGAGGGAAACTTGAAACCACAGTACAGGGTGACCTCCGGTCACCTCAAGGATGGAGTGTGGATGTCAGTTTTCTCCACCCTGCCCTCCTCATGCTGACCCTGGGGAAGCTGTGACCCACCCTGGGCTGGGCAGACATTCTGAAGTTTGATTAATATATCCCATAAACTGGAAGTTGGAAAGGGATGGCTGCTGAGCTGAATCTGGCCCATGGATATATTTAGTTTGGCCCACCGTTTTAGTAAATGAATTTTCATCAAAATTATTTTTTAGAATTATTGCATTTTATTTCTTAAAACATATTTCAATTTTAGGGGGGCTTTAAAAGACAGTCACCACTCATATATTCTCCCACCTCCCCTCCTAAACCTCTTAATTTTTAAAAATTATATTAGGAAGTACTATGTTTTCATTGTAAGCATAACACAAGTATATGGGTTGTGTGTGTTTTTAATTATAGGAAAGTCTTTAGAGAGGAAGGATCGAAAATGGCAGCAGAGTAGGTGGTTGCTACATTCACCTCCTCCTGGGACCAAACTGAAATTACAAATAAGATATAGATAGATCAACCAACCTGAATAACCAACTGAAGACTAGCTGAAGAGAAGTCTTATAACCAAGGATTTATAGGAGAAGCCATATTGAGACTGGTAGGAAGGGTGGAGATGCAGAAAGGGCTGGCCCTAGGCAGTGGCTGAGATTCCAGAGGGATGTCTCTCAGCTGTGGGGGTCTCCCCTGAGAAGCACGGTGTCTCAACCCCAAGCCGGGCTCCCCAGCCCAGAACACCAGAGCCAGGAAGTGGTGCCCACATAATATCAGGCTGTGAAAATCAGCAGGGATTCTGTTCATCAAGGAAAGACAGGAGTCTACTAGAGGCAGAGGCACCCTCTTAAAGGGCCAATGCCCAAAAACTCATTCATTTGCCCTGGGTTCCTATGGAGAGAGGGCAACATGGACTAGAGTCACCAGAGGAGAGACTAGAGTCTATGGCTCTGGGGAGAGAGCTGAAGGGACAGTCTCCAGGATCCCTGTGCTGAGTCACTATTCCACACCCCAGACACTATCTTTCTTGGCTGAAGCATTTTCTTTCATACCCATCAGCCTGGGAGAAAGCAATAAGCCCCACCCTCTAGACTTCCTCTTTCCCCAGCCTGCAGAGCTTGCGCCCTGCTGAGGAGTCAGCTGCCCAGGCTGAGTTGTAGAAGTCAGGGCAGACTCAGAAGATGTCATTAACTGGGTTGTGTGGCTTTGAGGTGGGGGTCATTCCCCCCCACTTACCTGTGAACCTAACTGGCACCTCCCCTTCAGGGGAGATCTGTTAGCCCCACTCTCTGGGCTCCCTGTGGCCCCACCCTCTCAACTCCTGGTGCCTCTACCTGCCAAGGTCTAACCAGAATCTGGGACAGACTGAGTTGTGTGGCTTTGGGGCAAGAACCACTCCCCCAACCTTCTCCCAAGCCTGACCAGCATCTCACCCTCCCAGAAGATCCACTAGCCCCATCCCCTTGATTCCCGGCAGCTCCACCCCGCTGTGATTGGATCACCTGACTATTTGAACATAAAGTTGAGCCAATCAAGAGATGAATGCAAAAAGAAAAGGCAGGGATTATGTTTACCAAACAAAATATAAATAAGATTTGACCACGACTGACATTTTTAAATCGGAAACTTCACATGAAAATTCTGTACTTCCAGCTCCTCCTTAAATGGCTGACCACTCCACGCTCACTGGTGTCATCCTGCTAGAGTGCCGGGGGCTGTCCTGGTGGGTGAGGCCCTCGCTGCATCTCTAAGACTTCCAATTGTCTCCCCCAGGCCTGCCTCACTAATGTGCCTGGCCTCCATTCACATTTTTGTTCACATTTCCTGAAGCAAACAAATAGTGGACCCGTGCTGGAAAAAAAAAAAAAAAAAAAAAAAACCACTGGAACACTGACTGCTTCATTTCTATTAACAATTTACCCAAGTATCCACCTCAGACTTTCACAACAAGAGTCCCCCTGGACCACTGTTCCTCCACATGCCTGCAGGGATGCACGCTCTCACCTCCTGCAAGCCTGCTCAATGTGTGTATGCATTCAACTACCACCAACTGCCAACCCCCAGTGCCTGCTTTCTCCATAGCAATCACTGTCTAACTTCCTTATGGACTCAATAAATGTATTATATTATTTATATTAATGTAAATTTATTATGACTACATCTATTGTTTATTCTCTGTCCCCTCCAGCCCTCACTGTTAAAATATAAGTTCCATGAAGCCCGGGATCTTTATCTACTTCACTTATTAATGGATTTCAAGCTCTTAAAAGAGGCCTGGCACACAGAAGGTGCTCAATCAATACTTGTACAATGAAGGCTGTCCCCAGTTTACCTCTGTTGTTGCAAACATCTTACTCTGCTATGTTACTTCTACTACTGAGACAGAATATATTATCATCATTACAATAAAAATACTTTAAGACGTTAGCTATCACTTAAGAAAGTGATATTTGCTCATCATGAAGAAAGCATTTTTGCATATATGATCTTTCTTGAGTGCTTCAGTGAGCCCCTGAGGTTGACTAATGTGGCAGGCTGAATAATGACCCTGAATGATAAAGACCTAAGCTCCAGAATCTGTAAATATTACCTCATAAGGCAAAAACCGCAGGTGTTAAGGGTCTTAAGATAGGGAGTGGATCCTGATTGTTAGGTGAGCCCTAAATGTAATCACTAATATCCTTATGAGAGGAAGGCAGAGGGAGATTTGACACACACAGAAGAGGAGGGGGCAATATGACCATCGAGGCAGAGACTGGAGTGATGGGGCCACGAGCCAAGGAATGGCAGCAGCTTCCAGGAGCTAGAAGAGGCAGAAGAAACGAATACTCATATAGAGCCTCCGGAGGGAGTACGGCTCCGACCAACACCTTGATTGCAGCCTAATGACACTAATTTTGGACTTCTGACCTCCACAACTGTAAGAAAATAAACATCTGCTGTTCTAAACCACCAAGTTTGTGGTGACTTGTTGCAGCAACCACAGGAAGCTAATATGGCTAGTCCCCTGATTATTATGATTTTCCTTTTCCAGATGAGACGACTGTGGCCCAGTGAAAGAAAACAACTTCCCCATCATCTGGAAGCGAGATAGTAGGGGGTTAAGACTAGAAAACAGGAGCTTCTGGCTCTGCTCCTTTACCAAAGCATCTCCACGCAGGATGTATGTGACAGCAGGACTTCTCCCAGGAGATCATAGGAAGTGACCCACCATGACTTATAATAGGAAAAAAAATACTCCATCACTGCAAGTCAAGGGTAAAGCAATGTGGTGGTTGGAAGAGGGAGAAGCTTCTGAAAGAAACACTCACTGCTTCGCTCACTTGCAGATGCTCTTGGGAAGGCCCTGGGCCTCGGTCCCTCATACGTCAGAGGAAAATATTGGCCCGCATTGCTGGTTCTCAGAGGCTCCTCCTGGGGGTTGTTGCGAGAGCTGAGGGCACAACCCTGGAAAATATTAGCCCACATGCCCTGCCTTGACCGCTTTAACCTGAAGTGCCCCCTTCCATCAACTTTCCACATTGCAATTTTGTAACACATTTCTTTTAAACAAAAGACTCCTTAACGAAAATTAAGTTTGAAAACCACTAAACCCACCATCTCTAAGGTCATACCCTTCCAGTCCCAAGTCTCTGTGGTTCTAGAACTCCACATGGAACAGTAGCAACCAACCCACCAGAGACCAGATCTGTCCAGAGACTGGATCCCAGCCAGCATGACAGAGAAGGTCTTCGCAGGCGTCAGAAAGCATTTAAGAGGCATAAACTGCAAAGTCATTTCACCTCCATGCTCTGTGTCCACAGCAAGTTAGAGAATTGCTCTGTTTACAGGCCCTGGGTCACAGCTGTTTTATCATAAAAGCGTCCTGAGCCAACCCTCATCAGTGAGCACTTACTGATGTGAGACTGCTCTGGGATTACACAGAACCATCCTAGTCCTCCTTAACGGCCCACCAGGACCTGGGGCTACCAGGCTTACATAGGCATGCGACCGTTCTCACCAACACACACTAAAACCAGACAGCAAACGACCCAGGCCCAGTGAGCACACCTCCTAGATCAGGCCACTTAAGTCAAAGAGAATCTGTTTGGTTCCACTTTAAGTGATGGACCCTGACACTTATATGGCTGTTCTCCCCAACCCACTCAGACACGTGAGAGAAAATGCATGATGAATAGCAATCAATGCATTATGAAAATGAATTGGGAAAACTATAATTTTATTGGCTCTGAGGCCAAGTAATAAAGAGGAAAATGTGAGCAGGTGTGCCAGTTAATGTTTCTGGGTAATTGATTAAGTATGGTAACCCCCAAGAAGCTGCCTCTATTCAGCTCACACAACTTAAACTGCAGAAAGTAGGAAGTGCAAAATATGCCCACTTTTTAGAGCTCCTTTTTTAAAAAGCTTATTATATGGTCCCCACCTGGTCCATAATTAAGCTCTCATTATTGCAGTAACAATGACTCCATTGTTTCTTTTTTATCCTAATAACCATATTTAAATTACAGAAATTTTTGAGAGCTATAGCCATAATGAAACTGAGGCCCAGGAAGGTTGATTGGTTTTCCCAAGGTCACAGAGGGCCAGAGCCAGAAGCCTCACACAAGCTCCAAATTCTCAATCCAATAATTGCTTTAATGGATGTAACAAGGGGTCATTCACTACTGTTCCAGCTCAGAAGGCCCTGCGCTTACTATAATCTGTGATGGTCTGGGTCCTACAGAGAAATAGAACCAACAGGCTCATAAACAGAGAGGGAGAGAGAGAGAGAGAGAGAGAGAGAGAGAGAGAGAGAGAGAGAGAGAGAGAGAGAGAGAGAGGTTGATTTTAAGGAGCTGGCTCACACAATTGTGGAAGGGATGGGTGAGTTCAAAACCC
The DNA here is from genome assembly GCF_964212035.1 of Myotis nattereri. Classification (NCBI taxonomy): domain Eukaryota; kingdom Metazoa; phylum Chordata; class Mammalia; order Chiroptera; family Vespertilionidae; genus Myotis; species Myotis nattereri. The sequence continues at coordinate 51,869,372 of NC_138087.1, forward strand.
GATGGAGTAGGCCACCAGGCTAGAGACTCAAGGAAGCATTGCAATTCGAGTCTGAAGACCTTCTGCTGGTAGCATTTCTCCTTGCTCTAGGGAGGTCAGTCTTTGTTCTATTAAGGCCTTCAACTGATTAGATGAGACGCACCCACATTAAAACTCAAGTCCACAACTTGCACTATGGCACTGCTGTAGTATTCTACTGTTAAAGTAACTCACAGACCAGATCAGATTCAAGAGGAAGAGACAACACAAGTCCAGCTGGCATGGGAGAGCGTCGGCCTATGAACCAGATCATGGCTCGATTCCCAGTCAGGGCATATGGCCGGGTTGTGGGCTCCATCCCCGTCGTGGGGCACGTGCGAGGCAGCCAATCATGATTCTCTCTCATCATTGATGTTTCTCTCTCTCTCTCCCTCTCCCTTCCTCTCTGAAATCAATAAAAATATTTTTTTTTTAAAAAAAAGAGACAACACAAGTGTGTGAATACTGGAGGCATACTTCATTGAGAATCACAAAAATGACAACATACTCCATCATTCATGATGACCTTTGGCTAAGTGTACATAGCCATGCAAGTCTTCCCAGGGTGAGAGTCCTTATTCCTTTGGCAATTTCTCTCAGATCAGCTCCATAATTCCCTTCCTTCTTCTTCCCCATCCTCTGACTTCATTTTGTCTTAGAAATCTCATCCTATATCAAGCCAGCTGTATCTCAAGCTCACTTTTTATCTAGTTCTTTCACACTAGAGTACATAATCCATTAAAAGCAGAAACTTTCCCCAAAGCAAAACTAGTTTCCCTTTCCTGGAGAGTCTAGAAGATTTAATATCCAAATTTTCTAGGAGGTTTGGGGCAGGAAAGATATTGCATTCCATTCTCCTAAGGCAAAAACAAAGCGGGTAAAACAAATGAATTGCTTTTCCATTTTCAGAGACAGACACCAGAGTGGTTAAGACAGCTGACCTCAGAGTGAGCCTGGCTCTTACTAGCTATCTCCCTGTCCTCATCTGCAAATGGGTATTATCCATCCCATGGGGTTGCGGTGAGCATTAAATGAGTGAAAGTATGTAAAGTGCTTAGAACAAAGAACAGTAACTGTTTGCTGTGCTTCTATAAACAGTTGTATCCTGTCACACACATCATGCGTCTGCCTCAAGTTTACGGTGTGATGAGCACAATCCAAGTGCATATAATTTCTAAGATATACATCTTAATCCTTTTTCTTGGAAAACGAAGTTCCATCAAAATGCAAAAAAAAAAAAAATTATAGGGCTCTTCTCCTAGAAAATGAAGAAATATGGGTCAGTGTCTGGGTGTACATCTAGGCATTGGGTTCCCAGATAAAATACATTTGGGGTATTTTCTCTAAAATATGTTTCTTTTGGGAACACATTTACCTAAGAACCACTGATCTCAGTGTTAATCTCAACTAAAGAACACCTGTACAGAAACATCCAGAATACTGTGTGACCACATATCTGGGTACTATGGTCCAGCCAAGTTGACATAAACCTATGGAAGCGATCATACACTCAGGGTGTGACAGTACAAAAGAAGCATAATTCCTCTGAAACTAATACAGAGTCATATTGAATGTAAATTGCAATTGAAAAATAAAGAAATAGTTTCTACTTCCATGTATGGGTTTTCCCAACCCTCCTTCCCAGCTATCTATGCAGTCATGGGCCTTGGGAAAACCTGGTTCTGAGTCACCACCAGCACTCATCAAAATGGCTGGGGTGGAGAAAGGAAGAAAGAAAGGTCAAGAGAAAAACTGTAGGGCCATGAGAATATGTTTCTGGTGAGACAGCAAATATGGGTAAGACTTCACAACCCAAACTACTCCCTGACTAGCCCCTTTCTCTTCATCATAGATAGAGGGTTAAGCTTTTAAGTAAGAGTGTCTTGATTTTTTCTTAAAATGTCATTTACCAAGAAGACTTTTTTTAAAAACACAGTTAGATGTGGTTTTTTCCCCGCTTTGTGTTTTCAAGACAGGATCTGACCTCTCCGTAGGATATGTAGCAAATACACGACTCTCCAAGCAGTGGCCCTCGGGCCTGCAGAGGCAGTTTCCTAGTCATTCTTTGCTCTTGCCAATGCTCTCCAGCCCTTGTTTTGTGCTTGTGGCTGCATGGACCCTGCTCTGGGTGGCTTCTCTCACCCTCCCATATCCGCAGTTCCTTTGGAATTAGTGACAGATGTGGGTTCTCCAGTTATGAGTCTCTACACACTGTGGCTGAACCCCTACCGTCTCTGGGACCTGAGTGAACTCTGGTCCCTGCTACTCTCCTAGACTCCCATGGGCTACTCAAGCCCTTCATGAGGTTAAATCAAACTGGGATAAAAGGAAGGTCACTTTCCCTGCACCATTCAGCCAGATGGCCAACCAGTTGACCATAATTCCAAAACTGCCTCTTTCTTTCTTTTCTTTTTAATTAAATCTTTATTGTTCAGATTATTACAATAAAGATTTGTTCCTCTTTTTTCTCCCCATAGCTCCCCTCCACCCAGTTCCCACCCCACCCTCTGCCCTTAACCCCACACACACACACACACACACACTGTCCTCATCCATAGGTGTACGATTTTTGTTCAGTCTCTTCCCGCTCCCCCCACACCCCTTCACCCCACCAGAATAGTCAGTCCACTCCCTTTCTATGTCCCTGATTCTATTATATTCACCAGTTTATTCTGTTCATCAGATTATTTATTCACTTGATTTTTAGGTTCACTTGTTGATAGATGTGTATTTGTTGTTCATAATTTGTATCCTTACTTTTTTCTTCTTCTTCCTCTTCTTAAAGGATACCTTTCAGCATTTCATATAATACTGGTTTGGTGGTGATGAACTCCTTTAGCTTTTTCTTATCTGTGAAACTCTTTATCTGACCTTTAATTCTGAATGATAGCTTTGCTGGATAAAGTAATCTTGGTTGTAGGTTCTTGGTATTCATCACTTTGAATGTTTCTTGCACTCCCTTCTGGCCTGCATAGTTTCTGTTGAGAAATCAGCTGACAGTTGTATGTGTACTCCCTTGTAGGTAACTGACTGTTTTTCTCTTGCTGCTTTTAAGATTCTCTCTTTGTCTTTTGCTCTTGGCATTTTAATGATGATGTGTCTTGGTGTCGTCCTCTTTGGATTCCTTTTGTTTGGGGTTCTCTGCGCTTCCTGGACTTATAAGTCTATTTCTTTCACCAGGTAGGGGAATTTTTCTGTCATTATTTCTTCAAATAGGTTTTCAATATCTTGCTCTCTCTCTTCTTCTGGCACCCTCATAATTCAGATGTTGGTATGCCTGAAGTTGTCCCAGAAGCTCCTTACACTGTCTTCATATTTTTGGATTCTTTTTTCTTTTTGTTTTTCCAGTTGGTTGTTTTTTGCTTCTTCGTATTTCAAATCTTTGACTTGATTCTTGTGATCCTCTAGTCTGCTTGTTGAACTCTGTGTAATATTCTTTATTTCAGTCAGTGTATGCTTAATTTCTAGTTGGTCCTTTTTCATATCCTCGAGGGTTTCACTAGACTTATTGAGGATCTCACTAAATTTATGGGCGGTTTCTAGAAAATTCTTGGAAAACTTCATAAGTGTGGTTTTGAACTCTATATCCAGTAGTTTGCTTTCCTCCATTTCTGTCATTTGTGACCTGTTTCTTTGTCTCCGCATTTTTTATGCTTCCCTGTGTTGATAGAGTGGCTTTGTGTGCTAGGTGTCCTATAGGGCCCAGTGGCTCAGCCTCCCCAATTACCTGAGGTGGACACTCTTGGTGCACCCTTTTGTGGGCTTTGTGCACAGTCTTGTTGTAGTTAAGCCTTGATTGTTGTAGGTATCACTGGGAGGACTTGACCTCCAGGCCAATTGGCTGTGAGAATCAGCTGTGTCTATGGTGGGGGAACTTCTGTGCTGGAGACACCACTCTGGGGCAAGACTTGCTTCAGTGGGGCTTTGGTACTCACTGAGTCTGCCCCCTGAGTGTGTTCCTTATCGATCTGAGGAGTTGTAATCTGGATGGTCCCACTCTGACCACTGGGTACACTGGCTCTTGGATCTCTAAGGAAGTGCTAATTTAGCCTCTGACTGAGGCTACCCAGCAGGTGCTATGGAGAGATCTGCAGATTCCTATTCTTTGTTTGGGGTTTGCTGGTGCCCAGATGAGGCCCAGCTGTGAAGCAATGCAAGCTGCTGTGGGGCCTTGGGCCTTCTTTTGGAAGTTCTGGGTCTCTCTGTCCCAGCTGCAGTTTGTTAGGTAATTTTCAGATTGCAAAGGGCCAGGCCTTTCAGATGCAAAAGCCTCTGAGCACAGCTTGAGTGGGGCAGGGTCTCAGGGGATCAACAGGGCGGAGCAAGCAGCTATGGCTGCTCCTTGGTCCTACCCTAAGAGGCCCCAAGTCTCAGTGTCCTGGTAATCGCTGCAAGCACCTCTGAGAGAAAGCCACCCTCGAGTTCCGACCAATGCCAGACTGTCCAGTTTCTCCCAGTATGAGTCTGGGTCCCCAGAGATTCACCCGGAACTGGAGTCAGGGCCCTCGGGAGCTTGAGACTCCCTCCCAATTGAAAAAGACAACCATGTCCTCAGTTGCCAGGCCTTTCCGCGTGTGCCTTTGTACCTCTGCACTTTACTTCCGCAGCTCCTCTGAGTCTCAGTGTGCTTTTCTCTTTCCTTCTAGTTGTAGAATTTCCACTCAGCCAGCCTTCCTGTGGTTCTGGATGATATCCGTTTTGTCTTATAGTTGTATTTTCGAAGTGGTTGTGTGAGGCAGCAATTTCTGGTGTTTACTTATGCCGCCATCTTGGTTTCTCCCAAAACTGCCTCTTTCTTATTCTGAACAAAAATGAAGCACGTGAGAGGGTCCAGAAAGGCTTCTCGATTGGCACCTGCAAACAGGGAGATGTTCAGTGGCAAATGTCTTTTCACAGCACTTTGAAGTTAAAATTATATTTAATTCTGTGAATTAATAATTTCTGCTTTATACATGAACCACAAACATTGGTTTTATTCCTAAGGAATATTTGATGAGTTTATAACAATCTTTTTACAGAACCAAGGAAAAGAGATGACACAAGGATAATAAAATAGGGTTTTCTCACTTCCCTGGCAAAGTCAATTTTTCTAAATTACCATGTGTAATTTTTAGCCAAGAAAGTAATGTGAAAGTGAACACAGCTATGGGTCATAAGCTCCTACAAGGACCACAGAGCACATCTCTCAGTCTCCATGTTAGATATTTTTAAGAGATTTTCCCCCTCTCTTTCGGATTATAAATGATTCACTTTTTTTTTTCACCTTTGCTATTTTCTTGCATTGAATATAACGTGTCTGAAATCATTTTAAGCCAGAGGAAACTGGCTTAACTGTTTCACTTTTTGGATTTCTCTGTAAGAGCTCCTTTAACACCAGACAAATTGGGGTTCACATATCATCAAAGCCAAGAAAATATGGCAAAGTCAAGAATATTTGAAAACAGCTGCAAAATGAAATAAAAGTGGGGAGAAAAACTTTTCAAGACAAGCCAGGAAGATGAGGCAAGTTTGGAAATGTTAGTAAAACATGGAGAAATGAAACCATAATAAAGTTCAGTTTTATACACCACAGCATGTTTTTCATTGAAACTGCGTTTCTGATGCCCATGTTCTCTTCATCTGAGTCAAAACCTCCCTCTACATCCTCCAAGTCATTATCCTTGAGGACTTCTGACCAAGTTTCCAATATTAAAATAAAGTTAAAACAAGTTCATCTTCATCTATTTTAACATTAGCGCTATGTTCATGCAACTTCTCTGCATTGACTTTTCTCTCTGGGTTGCAATACTTGTCATTCCGACCACTGGAACCACTGCCCAGGCAGCATTTCACTGTCTCATTCTCTCACGTTCTCCTTCATTCACTCATCATTCATTCAGCTCAGGCGATGGGCTCTCCTATTGAACGGCGGCAGGGTGAAGTATATGGCTGTGACTTCTAGAGCCAGATTGCCTGCTTCTTACCAGCTCTGTGACCTTGAGCAGTTCACTTTGCTCTGTGCCTCCATTTCCCAAATATGAAATGAGGGTGGCAATAACTACTTCCAACTTTACTGGAGCATTGTGAGGATAAATGAGTTAATACTTGTGACAGACTTAGCACATAGCAAGCCTTTCATAGACACCTAGTGCTACTGGCACCTGCAATGGACTTTTTATTTGGATATTTTTGAAGTGAGTGCTGGGAGGGGGAGGGGATGTTCTTTACCTACCCTGGGATTTGTATTTCAAATCAGTGCAGCAAAATGTTTGTATTGCCTTTTTGAACACGGTTCTGTCTGATAAGTATAAAATTATGGTGTTTTTAGGAATCTGACTGAAGACCTTGTGCATAAGTGATTTTATCTATATCCCTTAAAGTTGATGGATCCTGAACACTCTCCAGTTCCTGTCTCTATCTTTGCTATGGAAATGGCTCCCTTCAGTGGAATTGCTGAGTTATTACACAGTATCCTCCCCTCACATTTAAGAACAGGAGTCCCACTTTAATGGAAACCAGCATCAATAGCTAAAGCCATTTTGTAACATTACATTAAATTGGGTTTAAAATTATTTTCCCAAGGATTCACTCAACCAACCAAAATCCCATTCCAATTTCATAACATCATAATGTCCTATCGAGAAGAGAGTAAGTATTGAGCTGTACCAACAAAAGGCAAAGACATATTGCCACCTAATTAAAATGATGTCTATCTATTCAAGTTGCAAAGTAGTTTACACATTTGTCTAATTCTGTGCATGTTTTAAACATCAGTCTTGGCCCTTTAAGAAGTATCTGCGTTCTGGTAGGATTGGTCTGTTGACCGCTAGGAAACCTGGGGGAACAAAGAAGAACCAGGTATTATACTTGTCCAGATGTCGAAGCTGGTCTGGACATTATTGAGATCTTCCACATTTGAACTGGCATTTCATAAAGTATTTGCAGGGTCTTCCAGTTGCTGGGCATGCGAACTATGCAATCAGAACAGGCTTTCCTGATCTCCTTGTCTTCTTTTTTGACATTTGGGGATTGGACTAATCGCTTTACAGTTCTGCAATTAAATAGAAATTAGTGGATTTTCTAAATGTGTATTAGTCAATGTATACTTTCAGGGAACGTAGTCATGGACCAGCTGATGATAATGATGATGATGGTGGTGGTGATGGAGATGATGATGATAGTGACACTTATACAGCACTTACTATGTGTCAGGCTCCCCTCACATAGTAAGTGCTGTCACAAACATCACATGAATCATCTCATATTATCCTCACAATAACTCTTCACAGTAAATACTCTTCTATCCTTATCTTACAGACAAGGAAACAGTCACAGAATTTCACAACAACCTGCCCAAGAGCATGTGGCTAGTAAGTTACTGAGCTGCAGTTAGAACCCTGCTCCTGTCCCTAACAACTACACTCTTCTGCGTCCTCCATAATGATTAGAACTAACATTTTAAATTTTATGTGAACATCCATTATGTGTTGGAATTAATTATATTTGTTACTAAGAATAAGGTTAATGAAAATAAAATTTTATTTTTAGGAAAGCATTTCAAAGAAGACATAGAGATAGCCAATAAACCCATGAAAACATGCTCAGCGTCACTAGTCACGTGGGAAATGCATATTAAAACCACAGTGAGAAACCACTACACAACTATTAGAATGGCTTAAAAAAAATTTTAAACCTGACTACACCAAGTGCTGAAAAAGATGTAGAGCAACTGAGAAGGTCACACATTGCTGGTGAAAACACAAAACAGTACAGCCTTTTTGAAAGAAGCAGTTCGGCTCTTTCGTACAAAGTTTGATGTTTGCTTATTATAGGACCCAGCAATCCTGCTCCTAGGCATTAACCCAAGAAAATGAAAATATTTTCTCATACAAATATCTGTAGGCAAATACTTATAGCAGCTTCATTCAAAATCACCTAAAACTGAGAAATAGCCATCAAGTGGAAATTACATAAATAAACTGTTAAACGTTCATATGATGGAATACCCCTCAGTCATAAACAGGAACAAACTGCTCATACATGCAGCAGCATGGATGAATGTCATGCGCATTATGCTGAGTGAAAGAAGGCTACTCAAAAGGCTGCACACGCTCTCATTCTACTCACGTGACATTCTCCAAAAAGCAAAGCCACAGGGAGAGGGAATAGATCATTGGTTGCCAGAGCCTGGGGGTGAAGGAAAAGAACTTCTTGGAGTGATGAGAATGTCTGTATCTTGATTCTGGTATCATTAGCCATTTGTCAATTACATAATAATGTAATATAACCATGTGTTAATTATACCTCCACAAACATGACCGGAAAAGAAAAAAGAAGGAAAGACAAACAGAAGGAAGGAAAGAAGGGAGGGAGGGAGAAAGGGAAATGCATTGGCAAGAGAACCAGGGTAGCAAAGTGACTGAGAGCACGGATGGGAAGTCTACAGTCTACACAGTGTAGACTTCCTGTGTTCAAATAGGGTTCAACCACTGTGGGACCTGAGGTACATTATTGGGCCTCTCTGTGCCTTAATTTCTTCACCTATAAAATGAGATAATCACACTTCTTACTTACAGTGTTGATGTAAGAATCAAATTACTTAATTGTTTAAGGCAGTTAGAACAATATCTTGCAACAGTAGGTTCTCAATTGTGCCATACATGATCATAGACCTTAATGCAACCCACTCAATCAGCAAATTATGCCAACTGTAAAGTGGGCAGAATCAGGGCTTGTTAAGCCATCTGCCCTGACAGTGTTTACTAATCTAAGCTGGTGATGGACATCCAAGTGACATCCATTTCAACTTCATGATGCTGAATATACAACTAAATCCCTGGTTGATTTTTTTTAATAAGTCAGACGCTTTATTTAAAATTACAGTTTCTATTCAATATTATTTTGTATTCATTACAGGTGTACAGCATAGCAGTTAGACAATCATATACTCTGGTTGATTTTCAATGCTCTAAAACAACCCCTAATGTAGGACTCCTGCGAGCACCAACATTGTCGACTCCAAACCCAAAGCTGCAGCCCAGCTGCCCACACAGTCACGTGCACAGCATTCACAGTGGGCATCGTTTAAGCCCAAACCTCAATTGATTGTGAGTAGTCTCTCCACAACCCTTCCAGGACCCTCCCACCCACTTAGATAGGAATACTTCAGAGTGGCTTCAGGAGGCAGGGTGATGAACCCCTCAGGCTCTACTTCACTGCCCCTACCCCACCCACCCCCAAGGGACAAGGAGTCTCTTAGAAGTGACCAGAGTGAGGCAGGGAAAGAGGCACCAGCAGGGGATGCTACTGGCTGCTTCAAGAGGCGAAACAGCTGCACCGCAGGGCAGATGGTCCAGGGGAGGAAGGGCACTGTCTATCTACTGGCTCCTATGCCCCAGCGCCAAAGGTTTGGCCCATGGGCGTTAGCTCCCCTCACTTCACGGTATACACGCTAGCTAGGACATTGAGCAAGGATCTGTGGTGTCCCTTGCCTAAGCCTGAGCTGGTGGCAAGAGGCAGGCAGCACAGACAGGAGGAAATGCCTGTGCAGAGTCACTGGGAACTCCCTCAGAGCTGGTTGCCATGGCAATAACAGAAAAACCAGGTCAGGCCAACAGGCAATGAATTGTGCATAAGTGGTATCTGAGTCTCCACAACCCAGTAGTTTCACTCCCCGGTATATCTTGGAAATAAAAGCCACACATGTCCACAAAGGCACACGTACTAAAGTTTTATTGGTGCGTTATTATGTAATAGCAAAGAAGGAGAAGGAGGAGGAGGAGGCTAAACTACCAAATGTCCACAATATGAGAATGGGTTGTTGTGTGGTGTAATCAGAAAATGAAGCCTTTACAACAGTAACGATGAGTAGATTAGAACTGCAGGTATTGACATGCAACACCTTACAAGTTCATTAGAATTACTGAAGGATTAGCAAGGTGACTGATATAAGAACAAAATGTTAACATCAGTTGGATTTCTACAACAGCACCAGTTAAAAGTGCAATATTTCCAAAAGACACCACTTATAATGTAACCAAATTGTAAAGAAGAAAATATTCATATATTTCCTCACCTTTTATACCTGTAGCTGTCAGTGAATACTGCCTAAAGGTGACCAATCAACATGAAAGTATATTTTCAAAAAAAATGAAAGTATTTTTTCATATGACACAAAGATAAGCACCAGAAATAAAATATATGTAAGTAAGAAAAATCAGTACATAAATGAGGAAGAAGAAGAGGAAGTAGTGTAAGTCAAAAATAACTTCTTATTCTTCATGACAGGGGTTCTCAGAATATGGTCCTTGACAAAAGCATCAACATCACTGAGGAACGTGCTAGAAATGCAAATTCTCAGGCCCCACCCCCACCTGCTGAATCAGAAACTCTGGCAGTATTTTAAGAAACCTTCAAGATGTTTCTGACAAATGCCAAAATTTGGGAACAACTGCTTGCTAATGAGGACACAACAAATACTGTTTAAATTTACCAATAAAGAAAGAAAAAAAGAGAGGTACAAATATATTAGGTTAATTTCCAATGGCAGCCCTGGACGGTGTGGCCCAGTTGGTTGAGCGAAGTCCCATGCACCAAGAGGTCACTGGTTCAATTCCGAGTTAGGGCACGTGTCCAATTTTCAGGCTCAATTCCCAGTAGGGGCTGTGCAGGAGGCAGCCAATCGATGGTCCTTGCTCAGTGATATTTCTCTCTCTCTCCCTTTCATTTCCTCTCTCTCACTCTCTCTCTCAAATCAATAAAAACTTATATTTAACAAAAAGAAACAAAAAATTTTCCAATGGCAACGACCAGAGGATCTGACACCAGAAACTGTTGATCGTCTCTGGAGATTGGTGCAGAGTTTTTGAAAGAGGTGAGGCATGAGCAGAGAAATTTTTTTCTGTCATTCTGAATTATTTGAATTGTGATAGCATGTTAAACTGTGTTTTAAAAACACACACCAGACATACACTAAAATTAAATTAGTGGGGAAATTCCTCCTTTTTTCTCGTTAGGGAGGACTGCAACTCCTTGTTGATGTTCCATTACCCGGATTATAATCAGCCAGAGAATTCATAACAATTTACAAAAAAAAAAAAAAAAAAAAAAAAGGAATGCTGTGGTGGCTCTCTATATTGCATATCAATGTTAAATATGACTCGGTGTCATACCATAATCCCTGTTTTTCCAACTTTTTACCAAGATTTACTATTCAACAGAAGGAAACATCACATGCATTTTTCTTGCACTGGATTCTCAGGGGATAGTGAAATATCATCCATTTCATAAATTTCCATACTCCCCTCAGTTGGTTTTTCCTACTAGAGGGTATTTTCTGAAATGTTTCCCTAATGTAAACTAAGTGGTGGTCACTGCACTTAGACTTTATTACCAGGAAGGCCAAAGTTACATTGGCGGTAGAGTATCACACTTCCCAAACGAATTAATGCATCCTTGACTTCCAAATTCTAAATACAGTTGTCATCCACAAGGTGGCTCTGGACGCAACAAAATACAGCCTTCCAGACCAGCCCTGCCACTAAAAGGAGTTACATTCGTTTTTTTGTTTTCCCATTCTCATTTATGGGCAATTAACTAAATGGCGGGGTGGGGGGCGGGGGAGGGGGGATAATTAAGCATTGTGCTAACAGATTGGTGTCTTAAGTGAGTGGAAAGGAACCACGTAGACAGCAACACAGCACACCTTGTCTGCTTCAGAAACCAAGGGACCTTGCGTGACTTCGAAGGATTTCTGCCAATTTTTTAAACATAAAATACTGTAATAATGGCAAAGGAGCCAGCCCTGATAGACTAGCAATTGTGCAAATGGGGTTTTAAAAAAAAAAGAAGAAGAAAAGCAGTCTTCAGCCATCACAAAATTCCAGATTGCCAGATTTCTTGATTGTGGCTTTTAATCAAAACACAGCCAGCTGCCTGTATTTAACACTAATCGTTAAGCTCTAAGTCTCAGCCAATCATCTTACTTCTGAGCTGGCAGGGTAACAACAACAACAAAAATATGAAACTCCCTAACCCAGTTTGGGGGAGCGTGGGGGGAAAGAAGAGGAAAAAGAATGAATACTAGGATTTGGTCGGCTTTCCTATGAAAAATGCATCTCTAGCGTTCTAAAGCAAAACATCCGTGCCTGGAAACTGGCCTCGCGCCTTCAAGATGAACAGATAATGTGTTTACAACCCTGTAATTCCCTCTCCTTTCTCCTTACCTCCCCCCTCCATCGGAAAGCAAGGTTAGCACTTCAAAGAGATGAGTATGTTGTTTATGCTCAGCCAGTGGGGTGGCCCCTGAGGAATCTTCTTTCTTAGCTGTCCTTTGCTTCCCTGTTGGCTAAGAAATCACTCTGTGCTCATAATTTCTCTGTTTTGACCCTTTGGGTGATTTGGAGGAAGAATTGCTCTCTCCTCCTAGATTACTAACAGCTCCAAACAGCCAAGACCCCTATTTTCCTACCTGTCCTCAGGGGACTGATGCCTTAGCTGACTTTCTGGACCTGCAATGCAAAGAATGCTCCTTCTTTTAAGTGAATTAAGAATTCTTGATAAACAGAAAGAATCCATCTCTCTCTGTCTCTCCTTCCATCTTTCTCTCATAAATCATAAATAACAGGCAAGATGGAGATCTTTCTGACATTCTTTAAAAAAAAAAAAAAACTCTGCTTTTTAGAATCGCCTTAAGCACAGATCTGGCAGGTGGAGTGTCTTCCTCCAGGGTCTGCAAACAACCTCCATCTCGCCCCCGCCCCCCCCCCCAACCAATTTGACTTTGAGCTTGACCTTGAGATCTGACACAAGGTTAGCCAGCAAGAATGGTGTAGGGAATAGGTCACAGTGCACAGCAACAAGTTTCCTTCTCTCCGGTCATTTACATGTAGACGACAGCTAATATTCAAATTGGTGCAAGCAAACACACCGTTGATTAAATTAAATCTCTTCCCTAGCTTGATTTGCATAACTTGCAATAATCAGAATGGAGAGGAAATCATAATTGAAAGGAGAAAATATAACTGCAGCGACTTGGAATTAGGTGTAGTTGAATTAAGCTTGTAAATTCTGCTATTTCTAAATGCAGAACTGTCCTGGGCTAACTTTAATGTTAAGATATTAAGACATTTGAGTTGAAGAACTGGAAAGTCAATGCACAAATAAAGTCTTAGAACACCTTTGATTAACTACAACATCAAAAAAAGTAAGAGAAAAAATGTTGAGCAGGCATCTGAAAAGTTTGCTCACATGATCTTGGGCCCATCAGAGGCCTCTCTGCATACCACGCTCTATTCTAGCCTTTGGAAGGGAAAGAATTCAGCCAGTATTTTCTTTATTTTATTGAAAAAATTTACTCCATGATCCTCCCCCCATTGCTGCACCCAAATTCCAGTTCTCTTTTGTTATAGCCCATATATGGCATCCCCACTTCCTCCCTCTGCCCACATTATCTTTATATAAGAACACAGCCTGAAAGAAAACCCCCTCCGTGCCCTGCAAGGACTGGGCGGCCCACTGTCAGGCGACAAACTTTACAGATCTGGTACACGCACACCTTAATTTTCTTCATTTCACCTTTCCTTGCTGTTCCCATCACCTGGGGTCTCAGAAGAGAAAGGGGAAAAGCGAACCGGCACAGCAGCAATGCCTGGATCTAGAGCGCGCCGCCTCCCATCCCCTCCATTACCGCCCATCTCTTTCTCAGTAGCAGCGGCAGCAGCAGGTCGAGGCCCTGCACCCCAAACTGAGCAGAAGTAGAGGACAATCTAAGGAACAGAGTCCCCTCACATGAGCACGTCAGGCCTTGGACAGTGTCACATTCTCCCACCAACAACACAGGTCGCCTTCTTGTCTGCAGTAAACATGTTCCTTTGTCGTAGAATTTCCACAATAATGTGCAGACTGTATTGGTTAGGATAAATGTCCTATATTTGTTCTTGAAATCCACTACATACTGAAAATGTCAAAAATAAAATTGAAGTTTAAGGGTAAACAAGGATTTTATAACAGAATGCATTAGAACTTCCTTTCACTGCCCCACAATTAGCCAGTTATAGTAATCGCTGCATTCAATAGCGATCACGTTTAAGGAGAGGAATATGAAAATTAATATGTTCCCCTTTTTGCAGATAAGAACACGAAGGCTCAGGGAGGGGAAGTAACTTAGCCACGACCCGCCCCTAGAAAGAAGCAGCCAGCAATTCAAACCCAGGCCATCTCTGTACAGAAAGCCCCACTCTTAACCACCACGCCAACTGCCTTCCTAAACAGCAGGAATAATTTTTCTGGATATTTAGAGATTGTTTTACTTTAACAGCCAAGGTGGGGAACACAGTTCAGAAATAGTTGTTTATGCCTCAGGATTTGGTCCACATCCCTAAGGTCCTCTTTGTTTTGTCTCAATTTACCTTCCAACACTGAGGTTGGTGTAGAATGATCTTCCTTCAGGGAACTCCTAGAAAGTTCTATTCTTTGCTCAGCTGCAAATCCCAGGGAACTTGGAATTTGGGGAAAATCCTGAATATCTAATAAGCAAGCACAAAGACCACTCTTAGTCAGCAAAACCAGGCCTGGGTGCAACTCTGGGAGACTATTGAGTCTCCCTCTTTCAGCTCTAAGGACAGGGGCACATTAGAGTTGGTACAGGTGGTTGAGAGCATTGAAGAACACCTGTGTAAACAGGCTTGTTTCTGCCAACTGGGCTGACAGGGACTTGGGAGCAACCTACTCCTGAAGAAGAAGAAACCCTTTCAAGTCCTGGAGACCAGCTATAGCCAGGCCTCTTTCCTCCTCCTGGGAACTTCCCAGGCACTGCCCAGACTCCCTTGCAGCTCGGTGCAGGACCACATAACAAGTAAGTTCTAGCCTATTCCAAGCCTGTCCCTTTGAAACATCCCTTCAGCTCTATCCTCCTGGGTCTCAACCTCTTGGGACCACATGTTACAGATGGTATAACCATAAAAAGGAGAGGCTGCCCTGCGCTTATTGGAATTTGTGTGAGAAACAAATATAGTACATTAAGCCACTGGGATTTCAGGGTTAATTTGTTATAAGAGCACAGCTTGATCTATCCTGACTACATGCTCGTATTCCTTCTGCAACAGGGATTTTAGTCCTGACTTCGGTGCAAGGCAAACTAATTACCTGGAAAGTTATTGGAAATAGAGATTCCTGGATTTACTCCTGAGATTCTGAGGAAATGGGGAGGGGGGCTGTGTTTGGGGCAGGCAACCTGGGCCCTGGTGTGTCCGGTACAAAAGGGAATGAAAAGATATCCCAAAAACATCTCTAAAGAAGAAGCCACAGGATTTCTGTGACAGTTTGGATGAGGCATTGGGGGGAAAAGTGAAGAAAGTTTCATTCTTCCGAATCTGAGCACTGGGGCTGAACTGAACCTGAATTGACAAGCACTCGGTCATGTCTGAACTCGCACAGATGGAATTTTAAATACATGAAACTCTGCAGCACTTGTGCCAAAGAGCCAGCTTTAGCAGCAGACTTCTGCTGGTCCCATGAGGGCAACGGGAACGAATGAGCCGATGTCTCAGCAAAGTGAATGTCTGTCTATTTTGTGCCTGGAAAACATGGCTCCCTAGCAGGCACCAATGGACACTCCTTCGTGGGGAGGCAGATGCCTCGGGTCCTGGGAGTGAGGCTGATTGACCTTCTCTCAGCTCATCCAAATCCCAGAGAGAGGCTCTTACCTCCTCCACCACAGCCCGCTCTGGGTTCCTAGGGCCCAGTCTCCATCTGGAGGAAATGAAAAAAGAGATTTTACATGTGTGTTAAGTCACATGTAGACTGAGAAAAGACTGGGAGCTCAAACATATAACACTCTTGTTGGACTGTTGTCAAAATGAGGGGAATGCTGTCAAAATGAAGCCAATGGGAAGGGTGATCACATTGTCCCACGACGCAGGCCCTGTCAGGGGCTTCTTAGTTCCCGCATGGGCTCTGGATGCTGGCAGTTGGTGGTGCTGGCTCCAGGGGCGGGTAGCGTTCTTTGAGTGCCGATGACACTCTTCCACTTGGGGTCCCCTAGGGCCCTATGCTTTCAGAACCTTACCAGCCTCTCTCCCTTTGCCTTTCCTCTCTGTCTTTCCCCACACTCCCTTGGTCCAGGAAGTATTTTCTAGTCAAAAGAAGGGGAGGAAAGCTTTGCTCTCATATTACGTGCATTGTCACAAATCTATTTTATTGCCTAAGATGCAATAACTTCATATTTTGTGTCACTCCAAAAGTCTACCCTTTTGAAACATGAAAGCCAAGGGAAAGAATCTCCTAAGTTCCCCCCTCTGCTGCCTCGCCTTTTCCTTGTGGTGATGAGTGGAGGTGCCCCTGGCTGTTTTTCAACTTAGGCAGCAGTGGGGAAGGGGCATATGGTGACAGGGATGCTCAGGGACACACATCAGCTAATATTTTTTAAAAAGCTCCCACCTTTTTGATAATGTCTCAGAAATAGTCATTTTTACACCCTGTCTGCATTGTCTTCACATAATAGTCATTCCGGGCCCATTGAAAGTCTTTCCACATGGCCTTCCCTAAACAGCGCCTCTGACATCCTAAGGGTTGTCCAGCCTGGAGTCGTCTGCTCCGGGTGGTACATCAGAAAGGAGTGGCTCCAGGGGGCACTGGCCCAGGGGCACCCAGGCCCAGTCACAGATGCCACTGCCACGAGGCCTCAGGTTCACTTTGTTCTCCCCTCAGTTGGACATCACTGAGTCTCTTCTCTTTAGCATTTAAATATAATAATAATAATAATAATAATAATAATTAATAAATAAATAAAATAGAAACCATTCTTTAGTGGAAGATGCACATCCTAAGCTAAATTCAAATCTCAACTTTGCCCTCAAATTAACTTCTGTTATGTTGTTCCAAACTCTCTAAATCTATACCTTCTGCCAAATTGAGTTACTAATACCTGCTACATGGAGTCAACCTACACAGTAAATGCAGGGCTGGCTTCCTATCCCCTCCACAAACAGGAGAGGAAGTGCGGGTTGTTCTATCAGACCAATGCTTCCCTCTTAAATTAACCACTCACCAAGTGCTGCCCCATTTCACATGGAACAATACCATCCACCCACACCATCAGTCCTGTGAGGGCAAATTCAAAAGAGAGCAAAGCTCACACACCAAGAAATAGCTCTTGATTCCTTTTCCCAATTTAAAAAAAAAAAAAAATTACAGGCTGCCTCCTGGTTCTCCAGGCCCTGCCTCCTACTTCTCAGCACTTCCAGTGTGTCCTGCCTCTTCCTAGGCCTTTGTTTGAGATGTTTCCCGTTTTCTCTAAATTGTAGCCTGCCTTGGGAGCAAAGAATAGGTTCTGCCTGCCATGCTAAGTGCCCAGGGCATGCAGAAAACTTCTTATATTACAAAATCCAGAAGATCCTGGTTCAATGGGAAGATGTATGCAGTGATCTCTCTCTAGTCTCTCCCCTTGTCCTGGTGTATTTTCAGAAGGCAGATACCTGGGGCTCCGGGGCCCACACAGCCAAGTGTCTACAGGTTTTGGCAGAGAAAGGCCATCTCTCAAGATCCATTACCGAGTGATTCCTTAGTCTCCTGCTAAGTAATTCCAGGACCCCTGTTGTATCACTTCCCACTTACTGTGGCCAGATTACCTCATGGTATTGAAGCAATTTACCTCCCTAAGGGCGGATGCCATGTCCCATTCACCTTTGCATCCCTCACCCTCTGCACAACGCCTGGCACACAGAGCAGGATGGTTGGATTGAATGAGCCACAATATTCCTCGCCACAGTGCACTGTACTTAGACTGTTCACATGTGGATCGAGCGCAGCTGAGCACACTTGGTAGGAATCCTGTGATGGCTCTCCAGCTGGAAGCAGCGTTACGTGGCCCGACTTGAGAAGTGATTTTGTGCTCTGGTTGTTTTAAGTAGTGAGAGAGTCTCCAAGAAGAAAGGGAACCATGAAAAGGGACTAGCAGATGGTATTCAATATAGGAGAGCCACATACTCACAGAAAGGGCATTGTCTTGGTAGCTTGAGGGTCAAATGGAATATTCCTGCCTGACTTCTTTGGAGGATCAAAATTGCTCCATCCCAGAAAGAATGGAGCCTGAATGTTTTATTTGTCCAAGATGTTGAACCAGACCTTCCGACTCCAAGGTTCGATAGCTTCGATTCCTTAGAATGAATTCCTCATGTTGGTCAGTGTATTCATTTGCTAGGGCTGCCGTGACAAAGTACCACAGACGGAGCGGCTTAAACAACAGGAATTTATTTTCTCACAGTCCTGGAGGCTAGGAGTCCAAGATCAAGATGTTGTCAAGGTTGGTTTCTGCTGAGTCCTCATTCCTTGGTTTGTAGTTGGCTGTCTTCTTGTGTCTTCACATGTTCCCTCTGCGTGTGTCTGTGTCCAAATTTCCAATTCTTATCAGGATACCGGTGGTACTGATTAGAGTCGACACTACTGAGATCATTTTACCTTAATTACCTCCTTTATGGCCCCCTACCTAAATACAGAGCATCAACCCACGAAGTCTACTCTTGAGACTTAAGATCTAATGGGATTTTGCCGTGCTACATTTTGGACTTGCTTGGTTCCCATCTCCCATTCCTTCTTTCCTATCTCTCCCTTTTGGGACGGGAATGTCTGTCTTATGCCAGGTCCATCATTATATGTTAGAAGCACATCACTTGTCTGGTTTCATAGGTTCATAAATGGAGAGGAATTTTATCTCAGGATGAATCATACCTTGAGTCTCACCCATACCTGATTTAGATGATATTTAGATAAGACACTGGACTTTTAGAATTTAGAACTGCTAAAATGAGAGTTCAGACTTTTGAGCTTGTTGCGTTAGAATGAATGTATTTTGCATAGAACTCCACAAATTTTGAAAGAATCAAAGCAAAAAATATTATAGACTGAATGTGTGTGTCCCTCTAAAAGTTATATGTTAAAGTCATAACGCCCCACTGTGATGTTATTTGGAGGTGAGGTCTTTGGGAGGTTAAATAGGTTTAAATGAGGTCATGAGGGTAGGAATCTCATGGTAGGATTAGTGTTCTTATCAGAAGAGAAAATAAGACCAAACTCCTCTCTCTCTCTCTCTCTCTCTCTCTCTCTCTCTCTCTCTCCAGAACTATGAGAAATAAATTCCTATTGCTTAAGCCACCCAGTTTATGATATTTTATATTTTGTAACGGCAGCTCCAGCTAACTAGTACAGTATATAAGCAATAAGATCAGGGAGTCTTCACCAACAATCAGCACATTCATAACCCATTTAAGCAATTTTCTTCCCATTTTATTGGTTTCTTTATTTAACCGTTGTTTGTATTTCCTTGAGGGGCTGTGTGATAGCTGGCCTTAAGGCCAGCAGCACATTTCTGCATAGGCACTGTAACTCGTGCATTGACTGCGCGATTCAAATTAGCTCAAGTTTAAGAGGTGAAGCCGTTTAAATTCTCAGAATAGATCTTTTTTTTAATTTGGTTGAGCCTTAAGGGCACTTTTTATTTTGTGGAATTAAAAATCTGTCTGTATAAAAAAAAAACCAATACAATAGAAAGATTCATAGGGGGCTCCAGGGCATCTGTTACTGTTGAAAATCTATTTCAATAAATTTTCAGAATTGGCTTAATTACTTAAATAACTAGGATGTGCTAAAAGGAAAGTCTGTTTGGGGTTATTTTTTTTTAATGTATTTTTATTGATTTTTTTACAGAGAGGAAGGGAGAAGGATAGTCAGAAACAACAATGAGAGAGAAACATGGATCAGCTGCTTCCTGCACACCCCCCACTGGGGATGTGCCCGCAACCAAGGTACATGCCCTTGACCGGAATCAAACCTGGGACCCACCAAGTCTGCAGGCCGACGCTCTATCCACTGAGCCAAACCGGCCAGGGCTAGGGTTATTTTTTAATATTGGAAATGAAATAAGTAAACTGAGTGCCATTAAAGTACACGCTGAAATAGCCAAGCCTTTGGGGAGTTAAGTGCATTCTTTGTAACTTCTCCAGGCAATAATCACAGTGTACGGGATCAGATTGTGTTCCCTACTTTGTATTACCAAGAAAAGAAACAAACACCCATTTTCCCTCGAGCAGTTTATGAAAAGAAAGTCCAACGTAATTGTGGCAATGCATGTCCTTTCTCCTGCTTGCAGCTCCCAGGATGGTACGTATTTTAATCATGTCTCAGCCTTCACAGGGAAGTCCACCACTGTTAAGCAAGCGAGACATCTATCAACTTGTGTTTCAAGTTCCAAGATTTTTGTTTAACAATACCCGAAGGCTGTCAGCTCCCCAGACAGGAGTATCAAAATGATGAACAACCCAGGCATGGCAGGAAAGCTTTTGCAGAGGGAGCTAGAGAAATCTGTGGAGGGAGGAGAGATGAGAGTGAAGTGGTCTGTCTCTCAGAGTCAAGTTATCGGCGTGTAGGGGACCATGACGGAAGTGGCTAGGTCAGTTTTACAATCCCTAAAATCTTTTCATTCATTTAAAAATAATAATCAAGATCTATCAAGTACCAGGCATTGTTATGAGCTCTGGAAACCTCAGGGTATGATAGGAGGCAGATCTGGCAAATGCAGTAGTAATTTTTATTCACATGAACTCATTTATCTTTTCGTTTCTATGTGAACTGCAAAATTTAAGAACAAGATCCAAACACAGAGTTGAATCTGCAATGATTATATTTATATTCACTCATTCGAAGAACATTTTTAGTTTTGGACTTTGGAGTGTTTTTTCAATAGAAAACTCATTGCTTGAAATTCAGATGCTTCCAAAATAGTTTTTGAAACCTACTATGGCCTTTTGATGTAGTTCATTAAGGAAATAACATTTATTTTATTTTTACCATTGTTTCTATTAGCGATCATATTACCATGACTGCTTGGCCAATGGCACTTCACATTTTTTGATTCCTTAATAATTTTCAAAAGATTTAACTAATTTTGATGACATTTATTGCACTACTAAATCATGTCAAGATTCATATTATTACTTCTTCCTATTAAAACAAATTATTATTCAGCAGATGGCCCCAAATCTTGCACACAGACAGTACCTTCACCCATATGTTTTAAAAGTGTATTTATTTTCTGTCAACTATTTTTCAACAGATTCCAATGTTTGGTTGTTTTTATTACTCATAATGGCTATAAAATATTTTCATATTTATATGGTTTCAGTGATTAAAGTCTCTAGTTCATAAAAACACCAATTCCTTTTATAAACCCAGAATGAGTGCCTATATCAATCTCTTATTTCAAGCAGTTTAATTGAGATATAATTGGCATATTAGACTGCACATGTTAATCATGTAAACTCAGATAAATTTGGCATATGTATATATCTGTGAAACCATTACCACACCAAAATCATGAGCATATTTATACAAAAAGATTCCTTGTGTCTTTTTCTAACTCGTCCTTCCCACCACTCTCCACACTTTCCCTCTCCCCTCCCCTTTCCAAGGATCCACACACTGTGACTATGGCTTAAATTAAGTTTTCTAAAATGTTATGTAAATTAAATCAGACAATCTGTACTCAATTTCTTATGCAACATAATGATCTTAAGATTCGTCCATATTGTTGTGTCTTTCAACTGCTTATCCTTTTTACTAGTATTGCATGGATCTACCACAGTTTGCTTATCCACTCACCTGTCGATGGCTATTTCAGTCGTTTGGGGCTATTACAAATAAAGCTACCAGGAATACTTGTGCACAGGTGTTTGCATGGACATATAATTTTATTTATCTTTCATAGGTTCCTAAAAGTTCAATGACTGCATCTATGGGATGTGCATGTTTAACATTTGAAGAAACTGTCAAACTGTTCTCCAAAATGGCTACTCCACTTTACACGCCCATCAGAAGTGTTTGAGAATTCCGGTTGTTTCACACCCTCACCAACACTTACTGTGGTCAGTTTTTATAAAAGTTAAACCACGTTCATAGGTACCTGTGGTATCTCATTGTGTGAACTTTCATTTCTCTGGTGACTAACGATGGGGAGCAGCATTTCACAAGCTTACCGCCATCCTGATGCCTCCTTTGGTGAAGTGCTTGTCCAAATTTTTGGCCATTTTTTTCATTGAGTTTTTGTTTTCTTCATCCTGAATTCTCTCTACACCCCTCTCTCCTCGCTGGGGCTCTGCCCTGTGAATTCCAGCAGCCCCGACTGCAGTTTTGTTTTTCTCAGCTCAAAGGGACACTAGATTCTGCCCGAGTTCCCCCCTCCCTGCGCTACAGACCAGGCACCTACCATAGGGCTCCTTTCATTTGTTTGGGGTCATTGTCTTTCATTACCTAATGCTCCACGTGTTGCCTGCCTCCCCCCCCCCCCTTTTTTTTTTTGGTATACTTTTGTCTGACTTTTTGGTTATTTCAAGCTGGGAGATAAATCCAGTCCCTGTTACTCCATTTTGACCAGAAACAAAAGTCTATTAACCTTCTTTTTAATCTTTTCTAGAACACAGAGCCTCCGTGCTCATTTTTGAAATTCCAAATGAATATAATATATGATCAACAACTGTAAAATTTAAGATATATGAGCCATAAATATGCTTTTTAAAGATATGTTTCCTTTAATCTTACCAAATATGTGCTCCCAATTTTGCTTTCCAGTACTGTTTTTTTTTTCCAGTATTGTTTTATTCATTGTGACAGCTTGATTATTTTCTTCTCGAAGAAGTAAACTATGTCAGACTAAAACAACATGGGGGGCTTATTTTCACCTTTCTTTGTTGTTGTTAGCAAATGCAATGATTAAAAAATTAAATTTGACTTAAGTTCAAACACACAAAGAAAGCAGCAGCAACACTTCCCTGAGTTAGAAATACTTTTGATTCTCTCTTGTCTTGATGTTTAAACGTTTGTGAGTTTAATGACTTTGAAAAAAAAATGACTCTCGCCATTTCAGGAACAAGGAAGGAGACAGCTTAAGGGAGGATTGGAAATTTGATCTTTATCTTTGGGTTTGCAGCTTTTAGGAATGACACTCTACCCATCTCTAGCTGTTTCACCACTCTATCCCCCACAAGTATTCCTGGCGCTCTCCTAACCCTGACTCAAAACAAGCTTCCTTTTTGTTGCTCATCTACATCTAAGCAAATCCATAAGAATGAAATTTGAGCAAGCTCATGATCTTAATCAGTGCTGCCTAAGGCTTTAATGTCCGGGCAGCGGGCTTGGAGTCAAAGAGATGAAATTCACCCAGGACCTCCCATCAATTTACTTATCTTTTAAAGGCACTTATCTTTTAATGACTAGAAGAATGCAACCTGGGCGATAGTTTGGGTTTGTTTTGCTTTTGTTGGTTTATTTTGGGTTAAAAGGTATTAGCTTAAAACAACATCAAGGGCATTCCCAAAGAGGGAAAGAATCGATAAACAGGCAACTCACAGCTGAAGGAGAGAAAGATGGTGGAGGGGATGAAGAGCTGACTTCCCCACACGTCTCTATCATGGCAGGGGCAGGATGAGAACAGGTCCTGAGGTAGCGAATGTGTCAGACACTCAGTGGTTTAACCCGCACCCTGGACCAGGCTACACATAGGCAGATGAAGTAGCAGGTGGAGTTCACCTTGGCCCAGGTCTCGGCACAGGCGACTGGCCTTGGGTGATCCACTGGCAAGCTGGGGCGGATGAGAGTCTCGGGAGCAGAGTCAGGGACAGGGCTAGGTGCTGGAAGAGTCACATCCGGAGGGAAAGGCTCTGGTCCTCTGGGCCTTCCATTTTACCAACAGTTGCTGAGCCCCTGCCTCTGGGTCAGGCCTGTGCTCTTGATAGAGGTACTGATACACCAGAACCAGTCCCTGGCGTGGGCTGTGATGGTGCATCTTACCGGGACACACACACACACACACACACACACACACACGTACACACACACATGTACACACACATGCACACACGTACACACACACGTACACACATACACACACACACAAGAAAAAATGAGCCATAAACAATTAACTATAACCCAATAGCAGATCTCTAAAAGTGATACCAGGAAAATTTGTGGGAAACAGATCAAGGAGGAATCAGTTCTTGAGAAAAGAGGAGACAGAAGTTTCTAGAAAAGGGACATTTGAGCTACACTTTTTAAAAGAAGGAAACTAAGTGGTTGGAGGGGGAGAGTTGGAAGGAGAGCACCGAAGGGAGCGAAAGCCACGTGGTGGAAGGCCCCGGGTGTGGGAGGCCTGAGTGGTTCTGTGGGACTGACCTTGGGGGTGAGGAGGCTGGGAGGCAGAATCAGCCTCGGGTGTGTGTGGTGGGGGAAGAGGGGGCCTTTCCCTGGCCTGTAAAGCACCCTCAGGAGCAGTTCTGTGCTTTAGAAAGCGAGAGCGAGCAGTGAAATGGAGAATGGAGTATCACATAGGGAGTGACAGGAAGTAAGGAAATCGATGAGAAAGTTACCGTAACAGACCAGGCAAAGGATCTTGATGACTTTTCACATGGTGGAATACTCCTAGAGCAAGAGTTTTATGAGCAAATTAAATTACAGTTAACATATTTATGTTCAGAAACTAACAGAATTGGGAAATGGGAACACATGAATTTCCTTCCCGGCTCGCCTCTCTCAGTCCCAATTCCTGCAAAAAAAAAAAAAAATTTTTTCCCCTCATTATAGCTTTAAATTTTTCAGAGTGTTTACATCTCTACTTTTCACAACACCCAGCAGGGATGCGGGCAAAGAGAAGGTGGTTAATAGATAACGTTGCCCTTAGAGAAAAGTAGCACGGGATAAAATATAACTCTGGGTGACCTGCTATTGCCCCATATACGTGCAAACACCACACTCCCCTCAAGTGCCGTTAATGAAACCAGGGAGAGTGGACAAGGGCCGTTACCACAACACGCCAGCACACCCCACTGCATTCCTCAGAGGCAGATCCTCTCCTCGATCCAGCCCCCACCACCACCACCACCCGTAACTGGGAAAAACAGAGATAAAACCAAATATGCAAACTGTGCCTGGCCTTTAACTATCAACCCCCATTTCAAAATGCACTGGAACTATCACACACACAAAAAAACTCTAAAAATGGTGTTAGGAGCCTTCGTATGAGCCGCTGCTCTGCCACCATGGACCAACTCGGCATCAAGCAAGTTTCCCCTTCTGTTCAAGGATGTGTAACTTCCCTACCCATGTTTCCTAGGGTGTTTTCATAAAGGTAATAGCTGAAAAATATAATCTGCGAGATGATATGTACCTGTAAAATATGAACAAATAAATATATATAACATGGTATTTGACTTTAAAAATTAGAAAGGGCTTCCCTTTATCAATAACCAACACCTACATATTGATCCTAATAAGTGTTAAGATAATATGACATCGTATTTGTTTTCCTTTCCTTTCTCTCCTCCTTTCCTGTATTTTTCTCTGTGTACTGTTACTTCTTAAAAATCAATCCAAGGTCCTGAATGATCTGAGGTCTGCTACTGTTTTTGAAAGCCATCTGCCACCTTTGCTGGATCTTCACTTTTCCCTCAACTCGGTCCCTGTTGCAGAACTAGTCTGAGCCTCGAGATCCATTTGAGATGGAAAGATGGTGTCTTAGGACAAGCTCTACCCCATGAAGGAATTTAGGCCACAGGGGCCTCTGGGTGCCTCTCACATTTGCTCATTGGCTGAGCGAGCACAGCTCTGGCTGCATTCAAAGCTCTCCTAAAAGCTTTGCTAGTGAATATAGTCTTTCGTAGCACGTTTAGTAAGTAGGCTAACTAGTCTGCACATCTACTTCAGTGGCTGAAAAAAATCACAGAGTTTAGCCCCTTTATACTTTGTCCACTGAGACACCCAGATGGTCACACTGCTCTTACTGACCACCAGGCTCATTGCACCAGCACGTTTACAAATATAATTATTATTCAAGTTATTTGTTTTCCTGGGAAACTAGAGCACAGTTGAGGGGGGCAAATGTTTACAAAGTTCATCAAGGGAAAGAGTTCTTGCTGGGGCTGAAGCAGGACTTCAAAGCCTGGAAGCCAGACGTTGATCCACAGCACAGTTTGCTCGCATGGCAACCTCAAGTTTAAAATCAACAGTTGGTAATACTTAGTGACGGCCTAGCTTTGTAGTGGTCTGCAGTTAAGCATCACTCTTGTCAAGGAGCTTTAAAACATACCCTAGACAAACATGGAGATCTATGGGCAGATATGCAGAGTATTTGGAGATACAGATGGCAACAAGGTTTAAAATATAACTAGGATCCCAAACGCAAATGTCTTCAGAGCCTCTCAGGTAATATAAACGTGTACGTGGGAGATGGGGACAAAGGAGAGCGGTGGGGCCTGCAGCAGAGTGGAGAGCACATGCTTTGCTGAAAGTCTGTAAATTCCAATTATCCTAACACATGATTTGAGACATGTCGGTGTGCCGGGGTCCAACCCCAGCGGGTCCAGGGGTCCCCAAAGGTGTGGACGGAGTCGGCGAAGAAGGAATGACACGGAGACAGCGTTCAGTTGATCAGCAGCCTAGCCAGGATCTCCAGCCAAGTTCTGGTCTGGATTCCAGCGAAGTTCTGTTTAGGATCTCCAGCCAGGTTCTGTGTCCATGGTCTCTTGCTAGGTTCTCCAGCCAGGTTCTCCAGGTTCTCCAGCCAGGTTCTGTAGCCATGTTCCCTCGCTAGGTTCTCCAGCCAGGTTCTGTCCAGGTTCTCCAGCCAGGTTCAGTCACCAGGTTCTAGTCAGGTTCTCTTGCCAATTTCTGTAGTCAGGTTCAGTCCAGGATCTTTTGCCATGTTCTCTCGCTAGGTTCTGTCTCTAGGTTCTGAGGCCAGTTTCTGTCCAGGATCTTTTGCCATGTTCTCTCCAGCGAAGTTCTGTCTCTAGGTTCTGTGTAGGTTCTGTGCCAATTTCTGTCTCTCCCTCTGTCTCTTGCTGTCTTGTTACATCTGTATTTATACCAGTTGATTCAATCCTATCAATCTCTATTACAAAGGTTAGGGCATTTCTTATCTCCATTCCAGGGAGTAAAGATTATGTAGCTTAAGCATGATTGTTCGTAGTTAAAGTGATTAATTACCCGCCTGGCACTTAGTTGAGGGGTTTTATTCCCTCCCTAACTTCAGGGGAAAATCCCTACCTGGGGAAACAACCTTTCTCAGAGAGGTGACCTTGGTTAAAACACATACTACCAAGAAGGTGAGCAAACATTTTAAGAAGAGTATGCCATATATGCCAGGTCCCTTGAAACAGCAAGCATGTACCGGCTCCCGGCATCGGTGGACTGCAGTGGCCTGTGGACCACAGCCCGAGACTCTCTGATTCTGATAGGCTGCCAGAACATTCATTTCTTTATTGCTGTTGCTAACACTAAGGGTCATTGCCATGAGTGCCGTCGAATTAGTAGACAGGATTCATCCACACTTGTTGACCTCAGTGGTTTGGGGCAGAAAAGAGAGAGGGGCTGCATAATGATGCCATTCATTTATGCCCACCATCATAGGAGATGCAAATCCCTGTCCTCCACAAGCTAAGGGGCAAAGAGAGGGAAAATGGGTTTGTAAATGAAGGGCCAATTACCAAGCAGTACCAACAAGACTGTTCCAGACGATCCATATCACAGCTTGTCAGAGCGGGGGAGGGTCTTTCTAGATGCGGTCAACTGGAAAAGCATTACAAAAATATGTGGGGTTTTCACTCTGCTTGAAGAATAGGCGGGCTTGTTGAGATACCAAGATGGAGAAGAATAAGGCCAGCCTTTTCCATTAGTGTGAAAATGTTTAATTTCAAAAATTAAAATTACAAATTGATATTCATGCTGCCTCCACAAACCAACTCAGTCCATCTGTGAAACTTGATGAAGATAACAAAGAAATACTTTGGAAAGAGGCCCCAAAGTCTAGAATGGAACCTAGAGATGGGTACCGGGAGCACAAATGACCCAGACCAGAAGAAAACAGCAAAGGGCTGGCGGCCAGCTCCTCCCCTTCACGGTGAAATCTGCCGGAGTCTGGACACCACTCTCCAGGCTGAGCTGCAGTGACAGTACCAACAGCTTGGATAAGCCATCCCAAGAGTATAAACTAATCCAGAAAAAATAGGCCTGTCAAAATATTTGTGTAAGCCCAGCAACGTTAAACTGCTTATTAATATGTTTTTTCCCAACACCATTTGCTGTGCAAGATCCCATAATTAACCTTTCAACAATGATTCATTTTGGTTGGATTTTAAAAATCTTTAGAGAAGACTAGAGTTTCTGGAATGGCTATCATGTGAGGACATCTAAGTTACTCACAAATATATCCTGTCTTCGTCATTGTATCCCTTAGATTTCTAGGGTCACACGCAAACAAAACCAGATCAAATTAATTTAAGTAAAAATGGACAATATTGAATGGCTGACAGAATGGGAAACAAGGCTGAAGAAACAGGTCTCATGAGGGAGTAGACACTAAATGTTAGTCTCTCTGGGGTAATATCCTTGAATGAATGAATGAATGAATGAATGAATGAATGAATGAATACTACTTGTTTTCCGTTTCTGCCTAATATTCACATTCCATGGGGAGAGTGTGATTGAACTTGGGATTACACACTTGCCTACCCCCTGGCAAGAAAATGGAAGACACCTTGGACACCAATGCCATCAGCATTATATCTGATACAGTATTGAGGTGTAATTTCAGGAGCGTGTCAATGGATCCTTGTCATTCAAAAGCAATGGGACACCATGTATAAATGTAGCGTCATTATAACTGTTATGCCCATGTTACCCAAGGGAAAAGGGAAAATGTCTGAGTGTTGAGTCAGTTGTGGCAATCTCATGATCTCAAATGCCATCTGAAAAACATCTAGCTCTTGACAATTCTGTTCTAACTAACACAATGTAACATATAAGGACAGTAACAGAATGTGGAGTCATGATTTGCGGGATAAGATGATGGTAGTGGATCTCCCTAACATCCAGAGGATCATGTGGGTGAATTTCAAGGAGCTGGCAAGAAAAAAATTTTTTTAACAACATGCTTTTTCTGATACTCTGACTCTGGATTTGAGGAAAATCAGCATCTTTCAAAAATTTCTCTTCAGGTCTTTTCAGATTTCTTTTGATTTTAGATTCATGTCATCCATTATTGGTTTTTAGCTTAACCCCTCTGTCACAGAAGAGCTAGTGTGATATGCTGTTCTTTTGATTTAAGAAAAGATGATTAATTTAAGCATAAAAATTAGAAAAGTCTTTTTAGAAAGAAAGAAAAAGAAAGAAAGAAAGGAAGGAAGGAAGGAAGGAAGGAAGGAAGGAAGGAAGGAAGGAAGGAAGAAAGAAAGAAAGAAAGAAAGAAAGAAAGAAAGAAAGAAAGAAAGAAAGAAAGACGTGATCTTCCTAGAAAGATGGTGATTTCCTTCTCCCATAAAGTTGCCAAGCAAAGGGGAGAGGAGTCCTGAGTTGTGTCCTAATGGCCAAATCTTATGACCTTCATGTCTGTTTCAGTGATAAGAATCTGGAATGCTAAATCTATTTAACACCAATATGGCATCTCAAAACATAACCAGCAGTTGTAGAAAAGGAAGATATTATTTCAGAAGATAGCATCGCTTTCACCCAGAAATTATTTAAATCTTAACACCTAAAGAAACCAATAAATTGAAATTTATGAAAAATTATAAATAATGGAAAGTATGATGTGCTTCTTCAGTAAGATTGGCTGTTGCTTTTAGCCTGGCTTTTAGAACAGTGGAAGCAAGTAATTCTAGCCAAAGCAAAGATTTGTAAATGGAAAATGACTTCATTGTTAATGATATTTCTAAGTGCTATGCTTTGGTGTAGTAGAAGAGTGTGATAGCATATCAAAGCAGAGTATCAATTGCACTAAAAAAAGCATAAGCCAAAACAGCAAAAATTGGCAACATAAGAACATTATGGAGTTATCAAAGAAAAGAAAAAAGGCTCATAGAACTTTATAAGTCTAAATGTAATCATTAGAATAACATATCTTTTAATGAGTAAAACTCAAGTGCTTTCTAAATGCTGCTGAGATAATAGCCATTGAAATTCATATGTACACGTGATTATCAAACTGGTAAGTCTAGAGAAAGAAAGGGAGATGAAGCTATTCAATGGATTCTAGATCTTCAATTGTTTTTTAAAATGCTTAATGAATGGAAACAATCTCAAACTTCCAGTAGAAGCCTGGTAAAATCAATCCTGATGTACGCATTTAATGATAATCCATGCAACCGTAAAAAAAAAGGGGGGGGGGGACAGAATGAAAGGCCCCATCATGTTGTAACACAGAAATCAAGGTCTAGATCAATTTATATTAGCTGCTGTTTGAGGACAAAGAGAAAAATACCAAGAGAATGCTTTCGCATATGCTTCTATGTGCATTGAATAGCTCCAAAGGTCACATCAGAAACTGATAGCACTGGTTGCTTCTGAAGCAAGCTGGGTAGCTGGGGGAAGGACTAAATAGAGATTTTTTTTTTACATATGCTTTTTTTCCCTCTTGGATTAAAATAATGTGAATATATTATCTAATCAATACATAAATAAAAAAAATTTCACTTTCTCAATTCATTAAATTGTTTCTAATAATGGATGAGACTATGGGATATTAAATCAAGAATTGAAAGATCAAAGCAGAAACATACTCCCCTCCCTCTCCCCTATCTTGCCTTGTAGGGCTGGGCCCTCAGCCCAAGCCCCCTCCTTTTCTGAGTGACCACAAGAATGCCGATATTGACCTAACTCCCCCAACCACCACCTGAGTGGACCAATGAAGCTCCAGGAATGCAGCTAAAGTCCTGATAAGGCTACAGTGGGGGACGGCCCAAGCCTCAGAATGTGCTGGTCACTTCCTGACCTTTGTGCTGTAAGACCCTGATGAAAACCCCTGACCTAAATGACCAATCTCTGTAACCCATGTCACCCCCTCAGCCCACCCAAATAACTAGCCCTATATAACCTTTGTTCTCTTGGAACTCGGGGCTCTCTCTTGCATCCAGTAATGGAGGCGGGGGGCGGGGGTGGGAGTGGGGGTGGGGACCAAGCGAGCTTGAATAAAAGACTCTCTGCTTTTGCGTCGGATTTGGTGCTCCCAGGTAGATCTTTGGGGGGTCTTGAAATCTGGGCATAACAGAATCACCTGGTAGTGCTACCTAAAGCAATTTGGACAGTTTGCTAGAGGACATTCACATTACATGGTGATCAGTATCAACCTTCAGCAACGCCCTATTGCTGTTTCCTTTGGCCTCTATTAAGAACATAAAACATTCAGCTACCAGATGGCAAAAGGCAAATCCGTTGGTATTGAGCAGAATCAACAGGACCAACGGGGGGAGGGGGGGGGCGTCTTCCACCTTATTCATTCTGTCAAAAGACAGGCCCAAACACAGTGCGTACCAATGTCAGACACAGGTGTATAAGATACGTAGCATTTTTTATTTTCTGTAATTCAACTAAAACTGTCCTGAGGCCCACTCCACCAAATCCCATATTCTCCCTTCTTTTCCAAGAATGGTTCCTAAGGTCTTTGTGCCAAAGGGCTGGGGTGAGAGGAGGAAGTAGCATCTGATTTTCTATGTCTGTCCATGAAGACATCTGTTAAGATTTCATTGCCCCTGCTTGGTCCCCCATCGCAATTTATCCCTCATGTCTACGAGGGTCTCCAACACCCCAAATAAATTAGCCTCATCACTTTCCCCCTGGTTCATCCTTTCATCATCCTTGCAGCCTAAAGAATCTTTTCCTTTGCTTTGCTTCCTTGTAACTCATGCTGTTTTCTGTGGATCTTCTGTCTGTCTTGTATCCTTTCCATTCCCCTGCTAGTCTGCTAAAACTCACACAGAGTTTTCTAAATATCTTTCTTTTTTCTCTCTTTAAATATTTAGCTCTTGCATGAGAATTTCAGTCATCCCAGTGATCCTCAAATTTGACTGTATGTTAGAAACCTCTAGAGAGCTTTTCAAAAATACCCATGGTCTGAGCCAGTATCTGTGCCCTCTGGGGGTAAAGCCCATACAGGGTTAATTTGTAAAAGCCCAGGTGATTCTAAGGTGAGGTCAGTTTTTTAGCACTGAAAGAAATGGAAGTTCAAAGGAAATACTGGGAAAAGAAAACTTTGCTTAATGAATATTTCATGATATTACACAGTCATATAGGGACGCCAGAAGATAGGAAAGTCCTTGAGAAGGACTTTGTGAGTGTGAACAGAGAAAATGAAAAGAAAACTGTGAAAACATTACCTTCCACAGGCATCTAGTGACTTTTCTCTTTTATGTGACTCAGGATATCAGAATACTGACCCCGTCCTGGCCGTGTATTTAGAAAATCCTGTTTTCCAACTTACATAGTTTGATTATCTTACTTTTTTTCTGAAGTCTAGCAGCCAGCTAGGACCAAGCTAGCTTGGATTCTCATGGAAAGGCGAGGGCTCAGGTTTGACTGTGACCCTCAGAGGTATCTGAGCACAAATTACAGTGACCTTTGAACAACAGTGAGGTTAGGGACGCCAACCTCCCCTCCCCCCCCATGCAATCAAAAATCGTGTATAACTTTTTACTCTATAGCAGGCCCGTCGCATCTGCAGATTCAACCAACCTCAAATGACAAACAGTATTTTCAGTCCCACGGGTGGGAATGAAAAAATACTGGTTTTGATCCTCAGTTGGTTGAATCCATGTATGCAAAACCCATAGATACAAAGTGCCAACTCCATTTATTGAAAAAAAAATCTGAGTATTAGTGGACACAGGCAGTTTAGTAAACCATGTTGTTCCAGGGTCAACTGTAGATCCTGAGAAGCTAAAAAGAAAAGGATCCTGATTCCCAGTCCTAAGAGCTTCAGGGTGGTACGTTGTGACCCCTTATGCCAAGTTCTAAGAAATCAGGATTCTGTCCCACATGCAAAAGGCTACACCCAGCTTCCTTCTCTGGAGACTCCCCTGGCTGCTGACTGAGACGCTCAGGAAGTCCTTGGGAGAGGCCAAGGCGTGGATCTATGGGCGTGGGATTCAAGCACACAGTGTTCCTGTTCAGAATGAGTAAGTCCAGCTGAGAGTTTATTACTCGAGCACTAAAATCTCACGATTAGAAGGTACACCAGTGCTCGCTTGGAAGCAGAAATATACAAAATGTGGGCTCTGGAACTAGGTCCAAATCCTGGCTCCTGGCTCCACTGTGTGTCAGCTGTGTGAGCTTGAGCAAGTCACTGGACCTCTCTGTGCCTCATTTGGCACATCCGTCAAACAAGGACAATAAGAGAACCTTCTTAGTAGGGTTTTTAGAAAGGATTAAATGTGAAAAATTGATAGAAATCTTCATATGGTACCTCACCCAGAAAGCCCTCCGTAAACACCAGTTAACACAATTTTTTAATTTAGTTACATGGATGAATCCCTTCTATGACATTTCTAAAGAAATGGTGCAGATCACCTTGAAACGTGCTAAGGGGCCAGAGAGAAGTAGTGAAAAAGAGAAAGAAGTCACAGAGTAATATTTTTTAAGAGTTGGCATTTCGATCAACCAGTCAGAGCGACCCTCCATCATCGAAGCGTTGGGCAGCCCTCCGCCTGCTCTCTCGGCACCTTGGGTAGAGATCGCCGGGTCTGGGTGAGTCTGTCTCAGGACAGGGGCTGTGTTCTCTTTATCGTTGTCCGCCCAGAGCCTAACACCTACTAGGTGCTCAATAAACAGACGTTTAACTGAGCCAATCACCACGTCTTCCCCTTGCAACGGTACAGCACTTCTCTAGACTTGGGGAGACTAGAGAATGACGAAGGAAAGCAGACAGGGAATATGCTCCCTCCTTTCTCAACACTGACAAGAGCCGCCAACCAGCACATCTCAAAGACTGCCTTGCCCATCTCCAGGCAGGGTCTCAGGCAGGCAGGCCCCTCCAGGTGCTCTGTCTTCCTGGCCCCCTTTCTGAGTTTTCCAGAATTTTTATCAGGGGTTGCAGCCCTGCTGGTGATGGCACGCCTCCCCCACCCCCACCTCCTCCTCTGTTTCTCTAGAGGACTTCACAAATTCTCAATTCTTCCTCTCATTCTCCAGACTCTAAGGAAACCTCAGTGAGGTATTGCTGGGAGTTCCGTACCAGATACAAAATGGCTATGACTTCTAGGCAATTACAAATTTAATGATACGTAAAATTTACCATTTAAAGTGAGAAAAGTGGTTTTGCAAGTCTCTGAGCCCTATTCACAGGGTAAAATATGTATTATGCAAAAAAGAATAAGGTGACAACAGGTACAATGGGAGTTAACAATTGTTATTACTCCCTCCTACGTGATGTTTCGCTTTTCATCTTGCCCTTGCCATCGAGAGCTTTCCTCTCCCTCACACAAACCTCCCTCGGAAGCCTGGTGTTTGCACACTGCCGCGTGATACCCTGCAGCTTGACCCCCAGTCTAACAAAAGGCATGGAGAGAAACTGCAGCGAAGCGAATGAATCATAATTAGCTGAAGAAACAAAACAAATGCCCACCTACGTGTTAACTGATCTCACCCCGTTGCCTGAGAACCACTTTGTGAGAGAGAGCATGGAGATTCCGAAGGGACATCTCTTCATAACCTGGCCTCGCTGGCGATTGCTCGTGGATTCTGCGAGCTTGGACACTCACCTTCTACACTGCTGCCCATGTTTGTTTATATATAGGAAAGGAGAGGTAGAGAGAGAGAGATAGAAACATCAATGATGAGAGCGAATCATTGATTGGCTGCCTCCTGCACGTCCCCTACTGGGATCAAGCCTGCAACCTGGGCATGTGCCCTTGGCCGGAATTGAACCTGGGACCCTTCAGTCCACAGGCCGATACTCCATCCACTGAGCCAAACCAGCTAGGGCTGCTGCCCATGTTTTATCATCGAGATGCTTTCTTACAGAAATAGGAAAAATAAAGGAGAAAGAAAAAAAAATATTAAGATGAAATTAATATGAGGCCCTTGGTAATTTTTAAATCTGCCATTGATTAGTGTTTACTTCTTGCTATGTACTAAAGCAGCCCAAACTTAGTGGCAGAAAACAGCAACAATTTTTATTAGAAAGGGGAGGAGGGGTGGGGGAGGGGGAAATCTCTCTTATTTCCGTAGGTTGAGTGGGTTCAGCTAGGCGTTCTCGCTCAGGGTCTCTCATGAGGTTGCTGTTGAAACGGGACTGGGGCTGGGTCTTTCGGAAGCTTCCTCACTCACAGGCCTGACAGGTGCTGCTGGTGTTGGCTGGCAGTTCAGCTGAGGCTGCTAACCAGACCCCCTACACATGGCTCTCCATTATTGCCTGGGTTTCCTCCAAGCAAGGTAGCTGGGTTCCAAGAGCAAGTGTCCCAGGAAAAAGCCGGGTGATCACCGGCTAAGACTAGCCTCTGGGGTCCTGCTGTCACTTCTATTGCATTCTATTAATTAGGAGCTAACCCACATGGGAGTGAAGGGGAATTAGACTCTTAGTTGGAGGAGTAGCAAAGCAGATGCGGACATGTTTTTAAACCACCACAATTAGCATTGTCATCCTTTTTCTTGTTTATCTCTTTCAAAACCTTGACTAAACATTTTTTTAAAACTCTACAAATGCAAGCATCCAAAATTAGATCTCTCTTCTTCTTTGTGCTCTAACAATCAACCCCTTCTTCTCACACATCCTTTGATGACTCAAAGCATCTCTGACAGTCTCTTCTGCCTCCTTCCTTGCCCATTCCTAAATGCATCCTCTTGTGGGCTCCTTTGGGAAAGACCACTCACCACAATGAAACCCTAGACCAGTGTTCACAATAGGAAGACTTGATAGAAGGTAAGTTTACTTTCTTTCAAATCTCCTTCCCATTCAGCTACAGCACTGTTACTGGTAGCGACTGTCTGCTGTCATCTTTGAGAGTCTCCACATCCTGTCAGTCATCAGGCCCAGAACTAAGCATTCATATCCCAGAATCTTTCCCACATCACCTAGACTGTCCAGAACTCACCCTCTGTTCTCTGGACTCCCACCTTCTCCATGGTTGTCCATGTCATCATTATCTCTTCAAGTTTAGTGACCAAGATATCTTTCTGAAATGTTGGCTACCTTCACAATTCTGGCAAGACCTCTATAGTTGCTGTATGCATTTTACCCAAACTCATGGTCATGGATTTCAAAGATCTGATCATCACTCACAGATATATATATGCCCTGCAAATTGTGTTCCTCTTCCATTCCTGTCCTGTTACAACTTCAACTGCATGTTCAGGAGAAACTTTTCACTGTCCTGTCTCCACACTCACACTCCCAATGATGGATGATTCCTCTATGTGTTTTCACCTGCCAGCCTCCTTCAGTGGTAGAATGGAAAGATCACGGGATTTAAAAACAAGAGACCCAAATTCCAGTGTTATAAAGCTAAAAATAAGATATTCAATACAATTATTTTTTAAATTTTATTTATGTATTGATATTTTTTTTCTGAGAAAGAGAGAAAGACATCAATGTGTTGTTCCACTTATTTATGCATTCATTAACTAACTCTTGTATGTGCCCTGACAGGGGACCAAACACGCAATCTTGGCATCTTTGGATGATGCTCTAACCAACTCAGCTATCCAGCCAGGGCTCAATACAATCATTTGAAGAAGTAAAAGATACACTATCACAGTGAGCATTCCTTCCACCTTTAGAAAATTCTTCTCAAGTTTCATTCACCTCATGAATCTTCCACTATGAAAAAAAATGGAAGCTCCCGTTGTGTTGCTGCTCACAGCAGCCTTTCCTGAGAGCCGGTGGCTGTGCCCATCCTGCAGCCTCCCTTCTGTGAAGACAGTGTTGACAAAGGCCAGCTCAGGCCTTATAGGCCTCTACAGCAATCACAGAGTATTGGTGATGTGAGAAGACCCCAGGTATCTCACGCTGGACACTCCCTCAGTTCACACATAGCTGAGGGCTTGTCCTGAATTCCACCTGAGCAGCAAAGGACATTTACAACCAATGAGGAGGTCTCAGAAAGCCCCTGGCAAGGACTTCCTGAGAAGGCACAGAGATTTGGAGATTCGGGTGCTCATCACACTGTCAGAGTGGTAGAGACTTGCTTTTCTTGAGGCAGGCCAACCTGAATCTTCCAATAAGATAGCGAACATATGTGCAGTCCTCTAGAAGTTACTAGGACATTTCATGTGAATTCCCTCACCACAATCCAACAACATATGCCGGAATATACAAGGTGGGGCAAAAGTACATTTACAGTTGTGAGTATATGAACCACAGAGTTCATTCTTATATTATTATTTATTTAATATTGCATTCTTTTCCATACGAACAACTATAAACCTACTTTTGCCCCACCCGGTATTATCTCTATTCTGTAGGCTCTGTCTCTTACCTCCGCATGTCTCACACCTAAAACAGTGCCTTCCCACTGCATGCCCCGAAGGGTCACTGAATGGCAAAAACGGAAGTTCACATGTTCATGTGGTCCAGCCCACTATTTCAAATTGGGATTTGGGGACAAAGTTCCAATTGATTATAAAAGATATATCCCCGAGCTTCTGTTGTGCATACAGCTCCCTCAGGAAGCCTGAAAGGAGACGTGGCAGGTGCTCTTTGAGGATGTGGGTGTTCCCGGGTCCCTGGCCAAATAGCATTAAGTCTGTGTCCTATGAGCTCTCCCAACCTGGGAAGGACTCAAGCATTGGCGCTCCCTGAAAAAATGACTGTGCCCCAAAATCTAAGTGGAAGCTACCCATACGCACCATTTAGAGAGAACCGGGATGTCTAAATCTTGTTCACTGCACAAGCAGAGATCAATGAGAACACCTTCAAGGGCGGTCGCATCTTTCACATTTCAGTGACACTGTCAACATTTATTCATTCAACACCTATCTGTTGAGTACCTCCTGTGTGCAGGCACTGCTCTGGATGCTGGGATATAGAGGTAAACAAACCAAGCTCACATTCTAGGGTGAGACAAACAACTTACCTGTGTGTGGCTGATAACTACTGTGGAGAAAAATCAAGCAGAGAAGAGGCAGGCCTGGGTAATAGGGATTAAGCATATAGGATGGTCAGGGAGGCCTCTGATAAGGTGCCATTTGAGCCAAGGCCTAAAGGAGGGATAGGGATGAGTCCCGTAAATGTGCAGGCAGAGGAGGTAGGAACCTGAGGTGTAAGCAGGCGTGGCAGACCCCACTGTCAACCCCCACCCTAAGCAGCTCAAAGCTTCAAGACAATGAAGAATTCCAACTCCCTCCACACCCAGACAGAGTCTCCTGCAAGAGCCCAGTTCATTCTCCCAATAACTAATTGCAGAATTTGTTCACTCAAGTTAAGAATTTCACCAGAGCCTCTTGTGGTAGCACATGGACTCACTAATAGATGTTGGAAAGAAAAATGGAAAAATGAAGAACAAAGAGGAGGTAGAAATGGTGGAGGAGAAAGAAAAAAATATATATAATTCATATAGTAATTAAAGCAGTCACATCTTTGATGCCTAAGGCAGGCAATTTTGCCTAAGTCTCAATAACTTTATCTCTACAAAAGTGCATTTGATTAAACAGTGGTTACCCAGTTTTAAAGAGTTCAACCTTTCTGTGAATTAGCATGAAAAATAAGTATTTTCTTTATAAGCTCTTTTTTTAAAAAAAAAAATCCACAGTTAAAAAAAAAACTCTCCCTTTTGATCTATTTCATACATGTATTTATATATGTCAGGTGTACTTATAGCTTATAAGCTTATTCTATTTCAAATATGTCAAGTAAATGTATTTCTTCGGCACATTTCTAACCTCCAAAAGCCCTTTTATTGTATCTGGGCAGATTTCTTTCAAAAGGCCATCAAGAGCTATTTGAAATGTACAAAAATAAGGAGAAGTTGAATGAACAAATACTAAAGCCTTTATTTGATTCTGAAGTATTTCTCTGATGTTTTTTTGGGAAACTTTTTAAAGGCTACTGGCCCTTTAAATATGCTTAATCCCATCCTGAACAGCAGCTGTCATTACAGGAAGCAGGGGTTCTGGCTTCCACAGAGCAGTTGATAAAGAGGTGCTGATTGAGAGGCCCATTTACCCCCACTCTGCCTCAACCACACCGCAAAGAAGTGGTTACACCGGGTTTTCAGACTCAGCTATGATCTGGCTGAGCAATTCTTATCACTAAGGGACTTCACCTTAAAGTTCTTACATAAAATAATACTAAAATTACATTCGAAGAACGCTTGCTTGTGATGTTGTGTTTGTTATCAACACAAAAGATTTGCATCCAAAACATGATAGTCTGAATACTTTGTACACAAAGAAACAACAATCATCTATAAAGTCCTTTCAAAGCATAACTGGCAACACCAAATTATATTTAATTACCAGAGGAAGTGATCTATATGCCAAAAACAAATATCTAAATTAATTCTAATGTGAGAATTTACAACAGCCTAGAATGTGGCCGCTGAAAATAAATAGCACAATCAATGGTGCTGAAGTTTCCGGTCAAAAATGGAGGAGTGACTTGTCTTCTCCTTAAAACAAACCAAACATAAAAGAAAAAAAAAATTATTTAATGCATCTTTAATGAAACCAGAAGTATGTCATCATTTTTTTTAAAACATATTCAAGGAAGAAGGACTATAAAATGCAGAAAAAAAGTGAATTAGCCAAGGAAAGAGCCATGTGATGGAAATTGCTATGTGCTCACAGAACTCATTTCTATTCTTGCTTAGCACACAGACAGACTACATTTCCCAGCCTCCCTTGCAGTTAGTTTTGGCATGCTGCTGAGTTTTGACTCAGAGAGCAAGAGAGGGAACAAGGGGAGGGGATCAAAATGGCCACTTTCAATTTTAAACCACATTATTTGATGAGGGAAGTTCATACTCCCACCCAAATTTTGGTATCAAAGAGTTTGGTAGCCCAATGCTCGAAGGAGAAATTCTAGCAGGGAATATAGTTTGATTTGGTTCTGTTATGTTAGAAGCTGAAACTATTCTACGACCAGTCTGGGCTCTTCATACAACTGCCCTCACAAGCAGAGGAGAGGGTTTCTACTGACAAGGTGATAGGCGGGCACTGGGTGCTGGGACAATAGATATAAGGAGCTCCAGGTCTGGGATCCAGGAGGCTGACTGCGGTGCCTCTTAATATTTCCTGGCCCCGTGCTTCTGGTCAATGGAAAACTGGCAATGTAATTGTTATGCCCAGAATTCAAGATCCCCAAGAAACCACGCCAGGGAGCCAGTCCGATGCAAAAGCAGAAGGTCCTTTATTGAGTTAGCTAACCCGACCCGGGCCTCCAGTCGACGCAGCGACCGGAAACCGAGTGCTACTCAGGAGAAAATCAGGGCTTTAATAGTGAGGGGAGGGGAGCTGACTGTAGGCCCTCCAATTGGCCAGGCGCCAAGTTGGGTCTTGTTCCCGGGCGTGGCTAGCAGGGGCCTGGACCTCCGGGAAGAAGGCACTCCTCTGCCTCTGCCCCAACATGGAGGATCCAGGGCAAGATAGAGGGCATAGCCCTCGCCCTTTCAGTAATAAAGAGAAAACAATCAAGGTGTCAGACCCCACAGAACTGAAGATTTCAGTAAGGTACCAGGAAAAGGGCCCAATGCAGCTGAGATGTTGCTAGAAAATATGAAAACATGGAATGCGAGTATTCACTTTGCTATGCTCTGTTGCCTTCTGAATTCGCAAAATGCATAATAATCATTATCTACTAATATGTAAGCTGAGGTTTTCTAAAAATCTTAAGAGAATGTGATAAAGTGGGTTTTTAATAAAGTCTAATCCTTCCAGCCAAGACCTGGCAACAGAGTGGCCATGATCGTAGCAGAGGGCAACAGAGCTGAGGCCTGGACCTTTCCCACAGATTGTATTTCCTCCGGCTCCCTGACTTAAAAACAACAAAGCAGAACATAGGCATTCACTAATTCTCTTTTTTACATCCTGAAAAGCACCAAAAAGACATTTGGTAGCAAGAGTCTGCAAAAGAAGTAAGCAGCATTCACTTTGTTGACTTCTATGTAACCCCAAACATTTTTAAATAAGCAACCACAGGAATTTCTTCATGAGAAGACATAATGCATGATAGTCAGCGAAGCTCTCAAAACCAATTATATTATACTAGAGGCCTGGTGCATGAATTCATGCACCAGTGGGGTCCCTTGGCCTGGCCTGCAGAATCGGGCCGAAACCAGCTCTCTGACATCCCCCTAGGGGTCCCAGGTTGCGAGAGGGTGCAGGCCAGGCCGAGGGACCCCACTGATGCATGATCGGGGCCGGGTAGGGATAAGAGAGGTTGTCCAGCTGGGGAGGGACCATGGGAGGACTCCAGGGCATGTCCAGCCCATCTCACTCAGTCCCGATCAGCCAGACCCCAGCAGCAAGCTAACCTACCAGTTGGAACATCTGCCCCCTGGTGGTCAGTGCACATCATAGCAAGAGGTTGAGCGGCCTTAGCGTATCATTAGCATATTACACTTTTATTGGTTGAACAGATGACCAGATGACTGGACACTTAGCATATTAGGCTTTTATTATATAGGATTACTCTTATAAGTTAAAAAAAAATCCCAAAACAAAAACAAAAACTAATTCAAAGAATAAGATGCTCTGGATAAATTGGAAAGATAACTCATTATCCTATATTGAATTATGAAGACCACAGGAGGGTGGGAGGGTGGGGAAAGGGGTAGATTAAAAGACTATTTTCCTAAACTCCCATGCAGTGATCTGATTATTTCCTGGGTCGTAGAGCAAACATGGCTTGAAAGAATGTATTTACTTACAGTGGTGCCCTTTGGAAGATACTTGTATGACCTCACTTTCCTTCTATGCCTATTGAGGAAACCCAAGGTTGGGTCTTCCCATGTTTCCCATGGGGCAGCCACGAGAGCATTCAGGCACACAATGTTTTTCTCTCAAAAAAAAAAAAAAAAGAAAGAAAGAAAAGAAAAGAAAGAAAAGAAAAGAAACCAAAAAGAAAAAATACTGTCAGAACCAAAAGATAACTAGAATCTTCTCCGAGTTCCTTTTATCACTTAAAGTCCAAATTTTTACTTTGATTTCTCCCATTGTGAGGACTTTCCATGCCAAATCAATTAATTGCAGATTTATGTGTCCCCATTTCCCTTCCACTCAAAATAAAATGAATCCTTACCACATTAGAATTTCATGCATGTTTCCCCATGAAAAAATAGTCATGCTCATTTATCTAACCTCCAAAGTAAGATACCGTTTTATTTTTTTAAGCATATTAGAGCCATGATTAAACTAGCAATCAAAATGAATATTAAATGAAGCAGATAACTTTAAAATTGCATAATACCATCTTCATGTTGAACTCTAAATATTTGCTGTCAACTAAAGATGAAGAATTCATCAGCACTGTATTGTGTTTTATAGAACATTGACATGTTTCATTGTTCTCTTTGCCTGGTCTTAACATGCTCCAACTCGTTTTCCAGGATGAAACCAGAACAGTCATCTAAAAGCCACAATTCTGATCTCAACACGTCCCTTTTTTAACCCATCACTGGTTCCCATGGTCCTTTGAGTGACGCACGAATTTTCAACATGGCTCCCAAGTTCCCAAATTATCTGGCCTCCTGTTTTCCTCTCCAGTTATAACAGCTCAACCTTAACCTTCATATTCTATGTTCTTGCCCAGCTAAGGCTTCTTAAAAATGCAACACTACCTCCTGCCTATGATCTTCACATGTGCTGTTCTACTGAAGAAACTTAGTGCTCACCATGCATCCATGTCTTCCTATTTCCCAGACCCTATGTATGTAGGAGGGTCACGTGTTGGTTTTTGCCAATGATGTGTGAGCAAAAGTGGGCATCATCTCCAGTCCAAGGACTGAAGAACAGGTATGAGATTTTCATTCTATATGTCACTGTCTCTCCCATCTGTGCACATGGAAGTGAAGGACTGCAGTGTTCCAAGATGGAAGTAGCCAGGGTCCCAAAGTCACTGCTTAGAAGAAAGTCATGCTGAAAAGCTGCCTCATCCACCTTGAACTTGATATGAATAAAAAGTAATCCTTTATTGTTACATCACTGAGATTTAGGGGTTTCCTACCGCAGCAGCAAGCTTTGATTAACTTGCTAACCACTCAGCCTGTAAAATGTTCTCCCTATTTTTTCACCTTCACCTCTACCATCTATTCCTCTATAAATTTCCATGTAAATCTCTCTTTTTCTAGGATTCCTGTCCTCTCACATCAGGTCTCACATTTCTTCAATGAATTCATTCATCATATTTCATTATAATGACTTTATTAAAATTCATTATTCCTATACGGACAGTAAGGTCCAAAAGATCCGGGATTCAGACTACATTAATCCCCATTGTATCCTCAGGGCTGACATGCTGTGTCACATATAACAGGTGCTTAACCACTAGAGGAGAGTGAATGAATGAACAGAGACTTGGTTTTCAGCAAGTGTTAATGTCAACATGATTTT
The DNA here is from genome assembly GCF_964212035.1 of Myotis nattereri. NCBI lineage: Eukaryota > Metazoa > Chordata > Mammalia > Chiroptera > Vespertilionidae > Myotis > Myotis nattereri. Next base: position 51,912,719 of record NC_138087.1, read on the forward strand.
GTTCATTGAGACAATAAATGTTCACTGATTATCTAAGAGACTAAATATACGCATGGTCAGTGGCCAAAAAGTATATAAAAATAAAACTCTCATCTCCAATCTGCAGTAACCAGTGTAGGACACCAATCCATTATCTACAGTAAGCAGCCCAAGAAACCAGCCAGTCTAGCAATCTGTAAGTCAGCCTAGGAAGCCAAACCATTATCTCTAGCAACCAGTCCAGGAAGCCAAACAATAACCACTGTAGCAATCAGCCCCAAAGGTCCAGGACTTAATTAATAACTGACAGCTTCTCTGACTTTTGTCAACACTTCTAACTTAAGACCAGCCAGAGAAACCCAAATGTAGCCCACTCCCAGTTAGCCTGTCTACAGCTTCCCCATGCAAAAAATCTCCAATCAGAGCAGCCCTGAGGGGCTGGGAAAGGCAATCTTTTGACTACCACTAAGCGGCATAAGAATGGGTCTATGGGCCCTAGCCAGTTTGGCTCAGTGGATAGAGCATCGACCTGCATTCTAAAGGGGCCCGGGTTTGATTCCAGTCAAGGGCACATGCCCAGGGTGCAGGCTCGTTCCCCAGTGTGGGGAGTGCAGGAGGCAGCTGAACAATGATTTTCTCTCATCATTGATGTTTCTATCTCTCTCTCTCTCTCCTTTCCTCTCTGAAATCAATAAAAATATATTTTTAAAAAAAGAATGGGTTTTTGGGCTGAAACACTTTCTTTCCAAGACATAACACGAGCCCTCATAGCCTATAAGGGTTATCTACTTATGTGGGAATCTCTTGCCCTTTTTCAAACTTAATGAATGCTCTTTTGTCTATGCTTAAAGCATGTGCATCATATAGCACCCAGCCAACCCTGCTGTTACACTGGTCCTTCTTTGCGAAGGGACAGGGTCCTTCCACTGCAGTATAAGAGGGGTACACATGGGCAAATTGCCCTGTGTTGACCACAGGGAAAGACCCATTGGTCATGGAGAACCAATACTCACTATTGTTGATCCTGCTCTATCTCTTCTCTATATGAGGAAAGTGTTATTCCATCTAGTACTTGAGTGTGTTCTTTTCTTTGATGACTGATACTGAGATGCAATGAGTGGAAGTGGTTAGAATCCTCCCCTGGCCTGGTAGGTACCCTATTCCCTTGGGATTCGTAACCAGTGCTTGGTGCTCTGCCCTACATGAAGCTTCTATTTCTAAAGTTTCCCCACTTCTCTGCCTGCTGTCCAGTCTCTGCCAAAATGCAAGTGATGGTGGCTGACTCCCTCACTACAGCACACCCTGAATAAAGAAGGAGAGCAAGGGCAAGTCAACCTCTAGTGGCTCATGTGGAACTTGGACACCAGCATCAGCCTCACCTGAGAAGTGGTTAGAAATGCCAATTCTCAGGCCCCATCCCAGACCAACTGAGTCAGCAACTCTGGATGTGGGCCCCCCATCTGTTAAAACAAGGTCTCCAAGTGCTGCTGATGCTAAAGTTTGAGAACCACAGCCATGTAATCAGATCTGAATTACCTTATGTCCCAAAGGCATCTACCCTTTGGGGCCTATTTCGTAAGTGGCACCAGAAGGTTCCTTCCCTGTGAGAAGGTCCTACCAATCTGTTCTTCCCCCAGTCATTGCTACCAAGCGCCAGACAAGCCCCATCTGAACATCAGGTACAGCAAATGCCTTCCTCTGGGATCCATGCCTTTTGCATAACACAGCAATCCCCTTTGCAACATGCTGCACGCATCTCCTTTCCCTCTTTTTCTATGCCACCTGGCATTATGGTCTGTTAGAAGACAAACACACCAATTTTGGCTGCGCCCCGTTACTAACTGTTCTTAAGAACCAGCCAAATTATTCTTATGACATGGCTTCCTTCCTACTGAACGTTGCTTTATATTTTTAGAGATTTCTGTGTGTTGGTCTAACATGAGGAAATGGATGTCCTCTAAGCTGAAATCTTATTTTTATAAAAGCCAGGAGAATCTGAGTACAGATTCAGAATAGCAGTTTCCAATATTGATGGGCTTCTCTCCAGGCTCAAATATATTGTTTTACAAGTGCCTGGGAACACAGGAGACTAGGAAGGTGAAGCTTTTAACTCCTGAGTTGAAACCTCCTGATTTAGAAGCCTTACAAAACAAGTTTCTTTCATTTTTATTTTTTCAGCTTTTATTTTTTCAGAAGGATCACAGCGCTTTCAAACAGTTGGAGCCAGGAACAGGTCTAGGTGTGGAAGCCTCTGAAGATTTCTTTTTTTTTTTTCAAAAAGGATACAAAATTGGGTATAATGAGAGGGAAGTCAGAAATCATAACAAAATACTAATTTTGGGAAACTGACAAATATCACAAGCATCATAAAACACAGGGAAAAACAAAATAAATTATAAAATTAATACAAATTAAAGTCCTGACATCTCAATAACACCTTCCTTCCCACATTTTTGGCTGCATTATCTTTGATCACCTCTTCACATGGCGAAGAGGTGATAACATCACATACAAGATCAAAGACCTTTACGTTAGCATTCTTGAGCAAATTGCTTTATTGATAGTTGAGAAAATGCTCTTAGCATCACAATCATTACTGATACTGCTTGGGAAGCTTTCTATTAACTTCCCCTCACACTTGAGCTTTAAAAATTGGAAGAGTTTTTCACAGACTGGCTTCAGGCTCTGTACCCTTCAGATTGTACCCTTTAGATTGCATCTCTCCCGCCTCACATATATTTAGGGTGTGAGGGTCCCTAGGTCATTCCCGGCAGAGAACCAGAGCTCGCCATTCCTCCATGAAGGCAACCAGCAATAACTGAACGACATACACAGACATGAGTGCCAGCCAAGTAAGTCTATTCCACTGAATCCAAATCTGATGTGTCCCTAGCTCAGGTTTGCCTTAGTTCCCCCAAAATGTCCATGGCCATTGGAACTCCTGCCCGTGTGAAGGGAGATGGACTGAGGAGAAGTCGGAGTAGAGAGAGCCTAAACTATCTGACATTTGTTCGTTTCACAATATATGGTCATGTGAACACTTTGCAAAAGGCCCTAAAGCTAAACTTCCTCAAAAAACCCACCTGTAGTCGAGCCTGAGAAGCCGTGCCTGAGTCCTGATGAGCCCGGGCAGGTGCAGGTACATTTGGGCCTTTCATTGGCAACGGAGGAAAAGGGGAGAGTAGAAGGAGATGATGTAGAGAAGGTGATATGAAAACATGAGTGGCCTGAGGCTAGTGTGTGAACCGGGAACAGTACACTGGAGAATACGAGCATTTTTAAAGAGGCAACTGGGCTCCCCTGTTCTGGGGCTAGTCTGCAACACAGAGCACATGCATCTGCCAAGCAAATTTGTCACAAATGATTAACTTTTGGGAGAACAAATCCTTTGACCTCTCCAGCTGAACAAACACAGAGCTGCAGTAACTAAACGAGCCAAAGGCAATGCTTCAGCAACACTGAACACATTTTCATGGAAGTCCTGCCGTTTTATGTCAGGGGAGCCTGAGGGGAAGCTCAGGTAACGGCGGCTCTTTAGCTAAAGGAAGCTAAGGGTGGCAGTCTGGGAAAGATGCAGAGAATGGCTTCCGATTCAAAGGCTGATTGTGCTGCAGCTTTAAAAACATGGACCTATGAGTTCTTGAAAGGAGAGTTTGATTTATGAAAAGATTCTAATTTGGGAGATGTCGACAGAGAAACGGAATGAAGGAAGCAAAATGGCACAAGGAACCATCCAGTAACACCATGTGCAAGTTTCAAGGGGCTCCCTGCTTCTCTCCTAAGCGCCCAGCCACCAGCATTTATACAAAATAGCTTTTAGCTAAAGGGTTCTTTAAGATACAGCATGCAAATTTGCAACCACATTAATTCCAAGCTTCCCTGTTCCATGCAGCCTTCAATTTCAATGACAAGTAGATTTTTAAATAAGGACTAAGCACCCCTGCCCCCAGGGAATTCTTGTTTCATTCAGATATCACGTAGCAAGGACTTTCACAAATAAAATGCAAATGAGAAGAGAGAAAATTAACTAGAAACAAAGATCAGAATTCCGTTTCATTAACTCCTTAAAAACCACCATTTCCCCCAAAGAAACTTGAAGAAATGTTAATACACTAAAGTTGAAATTGGAGTCCCCACTTGGTGGTGGTGGTGATGGGGGGGGGAGGGGGCTGTTGACGGGGTGGTTTTTTTTTTGCAATGACCTTGCTAAACTAAAATTAATGATCTGGTCAGCCCAGAGAACACGTCTTAAAGGGCATTTACTTCTATAAAACGAAAGGTCAGAATTCTGTTTTGAAGCCTGTACCTGATCCATGGTTATTTTAAAAACCGTGTTCTCCCTTTATAGGCTCTGGAAGCCAGAACCCACTGAACATGATTCATCAGCCCTGATGGATTGTTGATTTCTTTGGATGAAGCATCACGTACATGGCAATTCCTGTAATATAATTTTAATTATCTCAGCTTTACTTTATTTTATATTTTACTTTATTTATTATTTTATTTTATACTATACCCATACAATATACACAGAGTCACCTATGGTTTCATCTTACTTTTAAAAAGTTGAAAGGATAGAAATAATTTATGAATAATCATTTAAAACAAAATGCATTCAAGTTTAAAGCACCTCCATTTTTATACCATTTACATGCAATGCATGCTTGACCCTGGCTGGGTAGCTCAGTTGGTTAGAGCATCATCTCTGATACTCCAAGGTTGAGGTTTTGATCTCCAGTCAGGATACATACAAGTATCAAACAATGAATGTATAAATAAGTGGAACAACAAATTGATGTTTCTTTCTCTCTCTAAAATCAATCAATAAGTAAACATTTATATGCAATGCATTCTTTAAAAAATACATATTTTTTTTAATTTAAAAGAAAGGTGTGCTCATCACAAACCACTACTTGAAAAAAAAAAACAAACCCAGAAGACAAAAGGAAATCACTGAAATATTAACCTCTTGATACAGTTACACGCATGCTAACCCATGGGCTCATCTTCTTCCAGTATTTTTGCTGTTCATATTTTTATGTATATGTCCCAATATGGGGAGTATTCAAGATTTTATATGCTGATTTTCAGTCTTTTTCTGATTATAAAAATACCTGCTTATTGTAGATTATCTGAATAATATAGAAAATTATACACCTAAAATGCTACCATGCAGAAATAGCTTTTTAAATACAATGGTATAATTCTTTACATTCTTTTTTTTAACTTCAACAAGTAAATATGCTTATATTTTTGTTTAAAATATTTTTTAAAGAGAAATATAAGGAGTAAAACATGAAATGGCCCCTTTACATTCCCCATCAATGTCTGCCACTCCCACCCCATCTTTGGGCATGTATGTTAGTCCTCTTTTTTTATTATAAACTAGAGGCTCTGTGCACAGACTTCGTGTACTGGGGGGGGGGGGGGGGTGGTATCCCTCAGCCTGGTCTGCACCCCCTCACAGACCGGGAGCCCTCAGGAGATGTCTGACTGATGGCTGAAGCCCAAGCAGGCTTCAGCCGTCAGTCAGACATTCTTAGCACTGCTGCGGAGGTGGGAGAGGCTCCCGCCACCACTGCTGCACTCTCCATCCATGAGCCCGGCTTCTGGCTGAGCGGTACTCCCCATGTGGGAGCACACTGACCACCAGGGGGCAGCTCCTGCATTGAGCGTCTGCCCCCTTGTGGCCAGTGCACATCATAGCAACCATTCATTCCGCTGTTCGATCTATTGCATACTAGCCTTTTATTATATAGGATAATGCTGCAAAGGACATCTTTCTATATACATTTGTGTACATATACAAGTATTTCTTTAAACAAACCCTAGATTTAAAATTCCTTCATCAAAGAATAATTTGCAATTTGTATTCTAATCTATAGTGTGAATATATATCCTTGCCTACCAATTATGAACTATACTTGTAATTCATACTTCCCTTAACGGCTAGCAAGGTTAAGCATCTTTCTATTTGCTCGTTGGCCCTTTGTCTTTATTCTTTCATAAATTTCTTGTTCATATCTGTTCATTTCTATTCTTTATTGATTTTTAGGAGTTCTTATGCTTTCTGGATACTAATAATCTTCTCCCTGTCTGCCAAGTGTCTTAGCTTTTTACAGTGACATTTGTCATAATGACATTTGTTATTTTTATGTAGTCCCATTTGTAAATCTTTTTTTCTGGGACTCTGGGTTTTGTATCTTACTCTGAAAGTCCTTCCCACTCCCAATATTATTTTTTAAATTTAAAATTATTTTCTTCTAATACTTCTTTGGTTTTTCTCTTGAGACTTAGCTCTTTATATCTGTTTCTGGTATAAAGTAAGGTCATAATTTCATATATTTCCCAATAGCTTAGTGTTCCAATATTTTTTGTCAAATTGTCCAAATTTGTGTTCGGCATCTAATAGCATATTTTAAATTACTCCAGCTTTGTAGTATATTTTGGTGCAGGATAGTGGATAGTAGTGGTGAAGGGTCTCCCCTCAGCCTCTGTTGGTTTTTTTATTATTTCAGCATTCATAACTATTCTGTGTTTTCTCTTTCAGAAGAATTTTGAAATATTTTACCCATAAATAATTCCCCTGGGATTTGATTGGAAATATCCTGAATTTATAGATTAATCTGGCAGTTGATAAAATTCTGATAATATCATCTTGCCATTAAGAGCATGCTATCTTTCTCCAACATGTAACTATTATTTTGTGTCTTTCAATAAAGATTTACAATTTTTTCTTATTTTATTTTTCTTATTTTGTTTTTTTAATTGAATTTATTGCGGTGACATTGGTTAATAAAATCATATAGGTTCAGGTATACAATTCTATAACACATTATCTTTTAGAATTTTTTCATATAGGCCTTAAACATTTGGGAGGGTTATTTCTGGGTTTTCAATTGGAAATAGTTTTGGAATATGATAGTTTTTATTTTCCTGGAAAATCATTCTTTCAAATGCATTAGCTTGACTTGTCCAATTATTCCCTTCAATATTTTTTCATTTCCCGCAGTGATGTCAATTTCTCATTTCCAATATTTTTTTGTGTGTGATTGAGTTTGCTATAAGTTTGCTTCTTTAATTTGTATTTTTTAAAATCAAGTTTGTTTTTTATTTCATTAATTCTTCTTTTTTTGTTTGTTTTCTTCCTTCTTTTTGGGGAGAAGAGGTTTGTGGGTGGTTTTTTGTGTATGTTTGTTTGTTTGTTTGTTTTGTTTTCTTCCTTCTTTGGATTTCTTGTTGTTCACTCTTCAGCTTCTTTCTTATTCTGTAATACAATGTGTAACACTATACATTTGCCTTGAGTACTCCTTTGGCCACTTCCCACATGGTTGATACTTCGGAGACTTCAATGCTGATAGCCTCTGTCTCTGCGTCTCCTTCCCCCACAAGGTATCCCTTATATTTACCCCCTTTCTTCAGCATTGCTACATCCCACACTCCTGGGATCATCCAGTTCTGTTTCATTACCAAGAAAACCACTGATGTGCTGCCCTGAGTGCCAAAGCCACATTCCTTAGCACATCAGTCTGCCCTGAGTGCCAAAGCCACATTCCTTAGCACATCTTCCTCCTCCCTTGGCAAATTCTCTGTGCTGCCAAGGGGCCCCCATACTGTTACTGCCGCTTGTGAGTCACTGATACCCTTTTTGCCTCCATCATGAGAAAAGCCAGATTATCATATTTTTCTAAATGGATGACCCATAAGAAACAAACCTTTTCCTGCTACTATCAACCACCTCTTTTACATATTGTTGGTATGTGATTATACTATGCATATAAGGAAACACACAACGTGCTCTTTAGGGCTGTCAAAATGGGATGAATTTCCTAATGTCCTTTTAGAGAGAACTTTTCTGAATCGTGGTTGGGATTTTCCCATCTCTTACCATTTTCTTCCCCAAACAGCATCCATCCTGGGCACACCTACTGAATCTCCCACAGGCCAGAAATCTGATGACCTATACTAAGGTCTAGATGAGAAGGGCATGCCCCTGCCTTGGAGAACTAGAAGCTGGTCCTCCACTGCACCCCAGATGGAGTTTACTAGGTTCACAACCAGTGCAAAGGAGAAACAAAGAGCAGACACACATATAAATCCCAAGAAGTGCTAAAATGAATTTGCATAATAAATGCAAAACTTGCTTTCCATGAGGAGGGAGGGGATCAATTGGCCCTCCACCAGACGAAGTTTATTTGCATGTCCATGGCCAAGAATCATGTTCATTGCTATCAGTTATCTACAATTTACAAAACTGTAAAGTAGCTAAAACAATAAAACTGTAGAGATAATTTAGAAAAGTATGCTATACAAGACATCTAATAATCTGTGTTGCCCATTTCAAAGGCATTCACAATTTTTCTGATGTGCTTACCTTAAAAGCTTCAGTTCCAGCTTTACTGTATAAACTGTTAGGGTCCCCTTACCATGCCTGGTAGTTTGTGACTACCTGGGATTTCCAAATGAGATACATTCTGACTCCTGCCAGGCCAGTTATCATGGGGCCTTCTGTTGAATCAAGCTCCCATGGATACCAGCTATTGAGCTGTTTGTAACTTTCCCTCAGATCAGGTTTGTACTGGATGAGTCTTTCTTCTTCTGCCTTTTAACCACACACAAAAGTCACTGGGTATCTAGGGGTCCTTCAGATATCAAGAGCTAGGAACTGAATCATTATTTTCAATGGCTGTATGTGGACCAGTCCTTTTTTTTTATTCCAATTCATCTTACAAATATATTGTACTCCCTTTCAAGAGCATAAGGAATGGCTGTAGACTTTTTAAATGTCTTCCACTGAAATAATTCCAGCACGAATCCACTCCCACAATCTCTCCTTTGCTGCACATGAATTCAATCTAAATTCATGAACCTACAAGCACTGCTCTGATCTCTTAACATAAGTGGGATGTGGATTGTGATAGGCGACTCTTGACTTTTTAGAGTCATTTTTAACGTGATTGCTCTTTTAAGAAATAATAATTGAAAGGGTTATATTAATTCTAATCGTGACCTAGTCCTGCTGAGGTCAGTATAGTTTTCCCACTACATAGATGAAGAGACTAAGGCTCAGAGAGATTCAGAGACTTGCTCAGAATCCCACAATGATTAGGTAACCACGCAGAGGTTCAAGCGAAATCACTGTGACTCCACATACTAACTGCCCCCATCACCCTGTGCTGTCTTCTATATTCCAGGTATTTGCCCCGCCATTCTGCAAATATTCACTCCGTGCTTGCCGTGTGTAAGGCAGTGTGGGCTATCCGGTCATCCAAGATAGAAAGTTTCATATTAGCCTCACCCCGCCATTGGCTCCACCGTGTACATCTGGTTGAATTCTCAGTTCTAGAAATTTTATCTTGATGTATTTCTCCACTTTATTCCTTCATCTCTATAGCCCACACTATTGGCTTATTCGTCTCTTTTCTGGAACAACACAATGTTGTATTCTGGCCACCCCAATCCTCATGTCTTCCCACCTCTTTTTCTTATCCATGTACCCTTCTTATTATCAGTGACTAATACTGCTAATCTGCATGTCCCCCCTTACTTGACAAATCTCAAAGGCTCCCTTTTACTGTAAGATAATGTGCAAACTCCTTAGTTATCCTAGACCATAAAGACTAAAAGCATACCAGCTCATCTCTCTGGTCACTCTTCCTCTTGGCTGTGGGAGAACCTATGATCGAGCCACAGCATATTACTGCCTAATTCCTTTGCATCTTCTCACTTTCCTGCCTCTGCGCCTTTCCTCATGTTGTTCTTATGAGTTGCAAAGCCCTTCCCTGATTCCAGGTCAAATCTTTCCTCTTCTCTGACACATTCACTGATACCACCACCACCACCATTCCCTGTGCACCAGGGAAAATAATTTTCTCAATCGGACTGTACATTCCTCTATAACACACACACACACACACACACACACACACACACACACACACACTCTTTCTACAATAGATGGAGCATTATATACTTTTATGTTTGTATCCCTGGCTGGGCTGCAGTCTCCTAATGGGTGAGGGCCCTTCCATGCACCTTAGAACTCACAGCATACAGCACAGAGCCTACCAGGAGGCACTCAATAAATGTGCTGTTGAAAATCTAAATTAATAAGGAACAGATGTTGAACTCAAGGATCCCACTCTGGGGCTCTTTTCACCATATCTTAGAAATTTAGAGACAATAATAATAAAATCAAACGAGCAGAAGGAAGTACATTCCAAAAGCTAGCATTGCTGGAAAGCTATATACCCCTCGAGGTCTCCCTAAACCATGGTGGGGAGGAAACAAATTCCCACTCTGGGAACCAGCGGTGCCCTGGAGCCTGTGCCCTTCCCAGTGGCACATTCGGTGATCCCATTGGGGCCCCTTGAAATCAGAATCAGTGTGAGTATTTATACCTTGGACACTGGCAAATGATGTGAACAAGGTTTGGAGGGAGGTGGGTTTTGTGTTGTTGTTCCTCATTTTAATTTGTACAGTTCAGTGTAGTTCACTGTATTCACTATATCATCAATATCAAATTTTAGAACATTTTCATCATCCCTGTAAAGAAACCCATACCCATTAGCCATCATTCCCCTTCCTCTCCTGCCCCCAGGCCCTGCCAATATTTCTAGTTTTTTGAGAGCTGGTTGTTAAACATTTACAACACTCCACTGCTGAAACTCATCTGTTTCCATAATAACAGTTACTTTTCTCCTCTTCACTTAACTCCTTGATTCTTCAAGTACCTAGAGGCCTCCAAAACTCCAAGGCTTCAATCACAAAGATTTATATATCTTTAAAAAGAAGTTATTTCAGCTCTTGCTTAATTCAATTTATCCATCACAGAATGGGATGAAAAATAGTCATGCATAGAAAGGAGATCAGGAACTAATAAATCTTTTAAAAGGCTAGATCACTTTCTGGCGGATTCATATGTGGGATTTACTTTTGCCTGAGACAATGGGCTCTTATCTATTTTTAGATTAGATAATGCATTTCCTAGGACCCACAGGAGGCCTTGGCTTTTCTTATTACTGAGCACACATGCAGAGACCAGAGATTTTGTGAAAGGGAAAAAGAAAAAAACAGGGTGAAAGGATTGGTCCTTTACTCTTTTGATCACTAATGCAACTCCATCAGGAAAAATGAAATAACTGCCCAAGAATTTCCTCAAAGAAGTTCACCACAAATGCACAAAAACACACATGTATCAGAAGATGTATGCACACACACACACACGTTCATGTGAGTGCACTTGCACTATGAGATCACTGGTTAATGTCCTAATGACCCCATAGACCCAGAACAGTGTCCTCACATGTGGGCCCCAATACACCAGATGCATATTACTCATCTAATTAATGCCTGCTGATTGAACTTGTTTCTAAATCTTTTATATTAGCAAGCAGGGAATGCTGGGCTGTCCTCTAAGCCTTGAATGTAAAATGTGCTCCATGGACCAGCAACATCTGCATTATCTGGGAGCTTGTTAGAAATGCAGGGCCTCAGGCCCCACCCACACTTACTAAATTTGATTTGTGTTGTATTGACATCTCTAGTTGGTTCATGTGCACATCAATGTTTGAGAAGGACTAGGGACTAAAACCAATGGAGGACCCTTTAATCGGTATCTGCCCTCAACTCACTTTCTTGAGTTTGTGTAGAGGGAAATGTTGTTGAGACTTAGAATTCATCCAGACCATCCCCAGTCAGATCTTAAATGTCTGGGGAATTCTCATCCTATCTCTGTCTTTAGTTTTGGAGCTAGAACAAGAGACTAATTCTCTCCATAGGATGGAACTCTACTGGCTCCAGAAGGGCCAATACACATCTTCACAGATCAGAGAGAGTTTTACTTAAAATAACATTTTTCTGTTATAAAAGAACATAATATGCTCATTACAAAATCTATGAAGTATGAAGAAGAAAATTCAAATCATCTGACTTCTACCATTGAGTGTTAATCACTTAATATTTTGGCACTTTTTCTTTCTTTCTTTCTTTTTTTTTGTACATGTGGGTGTTACATGTTCTTTTTTCAATGGAATTCTTTATTTTACATAATTGGGAATAACAAGCATATAGAGTGTATTCTGGTTGTTGTTTTTTTTTCCATGTCATGATTATTCTCATGCCCTTAAAAATTCTTCAAGAATATGATCTTAATGAACTTACATTCTTGTGTGACTAAACCATATTTTATAGACATATTCTCATATTCTACAATGCTTTTAGATTTTTTAAGCCCTCATAATTGGATTAACATCCTTGTGTATAACTCTCTTTCTGACTTTCTGAGTATTTCTTCTGTATAGATTTTCAGAAGTACACTTGCTGTCTCAAATGGTGTTAGATTTACAGATTATTGATACATAATGTGGAACTTTATTCTGTATCATAATATGGGACTCCCCCCAAGACCCCAGCAGTCAAGTCACACTTCCCCAACCTTTTCAACTCCCCAGCCTCTTGGGTTATAATTACCGTTGCATGTTTTAATTTGTATTTCTTTAATAATCCCTGTGTGTTTTTCTGTGAATTCCCTATATGTCTTGGTCTTGGTCTTCTTTATTGATGGGGTGTTACTACCATCAGAAATGCTAATATATTAAGATCATTAATTCTTTATTTATCTTATCATTTCTCTATCTTCCCAACTGGCATTTAATTATTTTTAAAGTCATGTAAATGTTTTACATTTTAAATTGAATATAGTAAAAATTATGAATCTTTTTTGTGTGATTCCTTCCATAAGGCCTGTACTTAGAAAAATTCTCCCCATTTGCAAAGGGCATAATTAAATTTATATAGTTTTCCAGAACAAAGTGAAAAAGTAAGACTGATAGCAGCTATCTTCACCTTATTCCTGATCCAGTGTGATTGCTGGCTTTTACCTGGATCCCTTGCTGAATAACTCATTCCTTCACATTTTTTGTAATGTTTCCTTAATCATTTTATTTGCTCCTAAAACATACTCAGAAGTCTGTTTCACAGATGCCCTTTCTCGCTGATCTGTCCATTTTTGCTCTGGTATCATATACTAGTATGTCATAGCCTTAAAACACCTGGCCAACTCCATTTTTACAAACTCCATTACTTTACTTTCTAACTCTGGCCCCTTATAAAATAAATCAAATTTCTAACCCAAAAACTGATATGTAAGCCCACATTTTCAGACAAAAAAAAAAAGAAAGAAAGAAAGAAACCACACCACTAGTCATCTTTTGTTGTCTGAATGTAGAGCATCAGATATGAATAGAGGTAGCTCCTCAAAATGCCCTGATAGCTTTGCTTTTCCAAGCTTTTTAATGTAAAGTCTGAAGTTTCATTATATTTTGTCTTGCAAAATGATGCCCAGTCTCCATTTTTTAACATATCTGGCAGTATGGGGATATTAAAAAGTCCCTTTAAAACAGCTAGGAAAATATCTATTTGTTTTTGTGGCTATATTTGGGGTTAAGATCAAGTGTCTTATATTTTCTTGAAGAAAGTTTTTCTTTCACTTTTGGCTCATCTCACATCAACTCATTTTTTAAATTTCTCACAGTTGTTGTTCTTAAGTAAATGACTCAAGGGCTGTTGAGAAGGATGAAGAATGTGGCCTCTGGTGCCCATCAGAACTGGTTTGCCTGTACATTTCCCTAACGCCCATTAGCTTTCGCTATATCAGCGATAAAATTGAGAAAGTAATTGTTCCTGTCTCGTTGAGTTGGTAGAATAGTTAATGAGATTAGTCATGGAAGGAGCTAGCACGATGCTTGGCTTAAATGTAAGCTTAAAAAATAATCGAGCAGAGGGAAAGGCCCCCACAGTCTTTGCAGATGATCTTGCTGGGCTGCTATTTTGCTGAGAAGATAAAATTCTCAGTCGACCCCCTCTTTAATGCTCATCCTTGAGCCCTAATAATCTTATTCCTCTTTCTTCTGATCTCAAGAAAAATAGGTCCTCTTCCCTGACGAGCATCTTAGAATGGGTTCCCCAGAAGTAAACCCAGAGACAAGACTTCATTTCTGAGCAATTTATTAAGCAGTCAGATTAGATAGCAGGAAAACAAAGACACTAGAGAAGCTTAATAAGGTTACTGAGTGGCATTCAATGTGTAATGGAGATTTGTGGTCACGAAGCGAAGCAAGAACCAGTCAACACAGCGTTGTTTTTCCAGCAATAATTAGCTGCTCAATTTTAAGTGCGAAGGAGATGGAGAATCGGGTTTAATTAAGATTTTTAGGCTTGCTAGAGAAGTAAACCATTGGGAAGAGGGCCTGTGAGCTTTATGGCATGTGCAAAAGGGGGCTGTCGTGATGAACCATGACCTCTAAATGAGAATATGATGAAGTGCCTGCTGGTGAAAAGGTGATAGGACCAAAGGATTAGCGTCCTTGTTGAGGCCGGAGAATTGTTGGCGTGGAGGTTCTAGAGAAAGGGAGGCAGAGGGCAGGAGGTCATGGTCACATAATGAGGTACTGAAGTTGATCTTCAGGGACCATGCATCTAGGGATAGTAAAAAGTTCATGTTGTAGCCATGTCAGTCAATAGCTTAGGTCAGTGGTCAGCAAACTCATTAGTCAACAGAGCCAATATCAACAGTACAACGACTGAAATTTCTTTTGAGAGCCAAATTTTTTAAACTTAAACTATGTAGGTAGGTACATTGTTATTAACTTAATTAGGGTACTCCTAAGGCTTAGGAAGAGCCACACTCAAGGGGCCAAAGAGCCGCTTGTGGCTCGCAAGCCGCAGTTTGCCCACCACTGGCTTAGGTGGGATAAAAGGAAATAATGGACGTGAAGGGGTAGAGAAACTGAAACTCTGAAGTGCAAGATGGGTCATCCATGTAGTTGTGGAAATCTCCAAGAACAGAGTGGAGAGGTGAGTTTTCGTGAGTGAGCCATTTAATGTCCTTGGGATATGGAGGGCATTTAATCCTCTCGAGGATTTTATGTGGTATGACAATTTTATCCCCATTTTACAGAAAAAGGTGCCTTGAATAATAATCTAACAGCACTCAGAGACTAAGGGGTTGAACTGGAATTTGAAAATAAGTCTTTCTGGCTCCAAAGTTTATTATAGTCTTTCTATGCCAGGGCATTTCTTCCATTTTTCACTGGTGAGACGAAGCAGAAGAGAATTAAGACATGATCCATGGCATTCGCAGGCAATGAATTCTAAGGCCAGCAAAGAAAATAAAAGGCTGAACTGAGATGCCTTGGGGAAAAAAATCAGGCTCTAGAAACTCTTAATCTCATTAATCTTAAAAATATTAATTTCTAGACACTACAATCCCAGTAAGAAATGTGACTTAACTGTTCAGAAGAATAAGCAGGGTTCTGAAAATAAAGGTACATAATTGAACCATAGAATCTTGGAACTAAAAGGTACCTTAGAACGTACTTTTCTCCAACTCGTTTTCTGCTTAGAAAACTGGCACCTAAAAAGGCTAAGTGTTTTTGCCCTGGCTGGTTTGGCTCAGTGGATAGAGCGTCAGCCTGTGGACTGACGGGTCCCAGGCTCGATCCCCAGTGGGGAGCGTGCAGGAGGCAGCAGATCGATGATTCTCTCTCATCATTGATGTTTTTATCTCTCTGTCCCTCACTCTTCCTCTCTGAAATCAATAAAGAAATATATTTTTTTTAAAAAAAAAGCTAAGTGCTTTTGCCTAATATCGCAAAGCTAAGAGATAGCTATGTCAAGTCTAATCAAGCCACTGCCAACCCCTTCCATCATACAGACTGTGGCTTTTTCCTCCCACTCAAGGAATATTTTGACTCCAAATCTTGGAGACTGTATCTCTTTTCTCAGATTGAAGTTACCCACAAGTTAAAATTCATTTTGCTTGGAGGTCTTCTCTGCCGTGCATTTGGCATTGATATCCACGTGGGCCCTTTTGGCTTGGATTTGCTGATGCTGGCCTTCTTAGGGACCCAGAAACCATCATAGAAACCATGACTTAACATGCTGTGACCTTGTGGGCAAATCTTGCCAGAGGCAAGAGCCACTTCCTGATGGGTCTTTTCTCCTGCAGGACTGCTTGAGAAACCGGAAATGCAAGTACCTGTTGCCAAGAAAAAAGTACAAATCATTGAGCACTAAAATGTGAGACAATAGAGGACCAACCGCTCACCAACTGAACTTTGGAAAGCTGAAAATACACTGAGCTTTCCTGGCTTCTTCAGTGAAGTCAGATTCAGCAAATGGGCATTTTTCTGTACCTTCCAGTCTTAGGATTCTCCTGTGCTGGGAGAAAGAGTGGGGTGGATTGGCTTAAAGCCTCTACTGTCAACCTATGCTTTGGAGTTGTTATTCTTTTTCTCTGTTTTGAACAGGACTATAGCGTTCAAGCACAAATCCAAAACAAAACCTCATTTCTTCAGGTGGTTCATTGAATCAAAAGAAGAGTTGCTTCTAATTATCAGCTGTCTCCTGATTGCAGGGTTATCTGTATTCATCCATGACTAGGAAATTCATAATTTATGAGCCCTACACAGCCACTTGCCTTAATAGCCTTCATCTTAGAAAGCTGATGTCTTCGAGCCAAAGGATGCTTAACACAATGTTTATTAATGTTTGATATGCCTTGATTGACTTCCTGAAGTAAGTGCTTGTGGAAAAGAAAGTAGTTTCTAATTCATCTCTCTTTCTCTTCTCAACTATGGTTAAACATCAATGCTTTTTTATTTTTTTAATCTCTCACCATGTGTTATTGTTGTGAATGATTGCCGTTGATCAGATCAGGTGGGAGGATGGGACAAAATATCTTCCATTTCTGAAATCTGATCATCCCCACAGTTGAAGACAAGCAACTGCTTCAACCGGTTTGGTTTGACGAATGGGAACCTAAGGTTGAGAAGTCGCCCCGTGATTATCTAGTGAGTAGGCTATAGACTGAGCTCCTCATTTCCTAATCTATTGCTTGCTACCTATAGCAATGACCCCCCAGATGTGCAAGGATAGAGAAGGAAAATTCATCTACTGATCTGTATTAGATCCTGTGCCCCCCTTCCAAACCCCCAGTTTGCTACTCTATCAATATATAAGACAAAAGCAGAATGTTTTCCTCCACCCTCACCCCCACAAGTCAGGTGGTTTAATAAAATCTACAAAATGTGGTCAGCTTACTATTTTCAGATTCATTAATGATATTACATGAGTAGTTCATCTTTTTTTTCTTTTTCTGAGTAGTATTATCTTTGGCTGTACCACTATTAGTTTATCCATTCCTTTGTTTATAGACAAGTGTTTCCAGCTGTATTTCCCTTATCTTTTCTCAATAACTTAGAGTGCACTGTCTGAGTCACAGTGTAGGTTAACATTTAAGTTTGGGGGGAAAAACTAAAAAATTGTGGTCTAATCTGATTGTACTTTTTGCATTCTTACCAGCAGTGTATGAGGGTTCCATTACTCGCACATTGTAGCAAATTCTTCATTTATTTGTTTTAAATTTTAGTTCTTTTAATAAATCTGTCGTGCTATATCTCTGTTATTTTAGTTGCATTTCCCTGAGGATTCATGATGAACGTTTTTGCAGATGTGTATTTACTACTGATAAGTTTTTACTAAAATGTGTGCTCAAAAAAAAAAAATGTGGTCAGCATCTCTGAAGAAAGGTGTTGTCTGGCAGCAGTGACCTTTAAAAAAAGGTCAAACAGGTTTTTCCTGAAGATTTTTCAGGATATTTGCAGCCAAGTTTCCTGATTATTTACCTAAACATAGTACTGAGAACTTACCACCTGCATTATTAGAGAAAGCCTTTCAATACTCAGGCTCGACAGATATATATATATATATATATATATATATATATATATATATACACATATATATATATATTAATTATTAATGATGGGCAACATTGACTTAGTGCATTGTTTCACAAAGTATAGTACAGTACCTGTTCAGATACCACAGCTGGTATGCAAAGTGATCTTAGGTCCTATCAGATGAATATTTATTATTTTAAAGGTTATGTATATGCAATAGAGTGGCTCATACCAGCTCATGTGAGTTGGTTATGTGCATCCCTTCCCAACTCTGCATTCCAGAACAGCATGTTGGTAGCTTGAAATTGCCCATGGTGAGAGTATTTACACCATAGGTATTGGTAAAGGCTATAACTTAGAGTTTGAGTTTGTTTCCTGCTGGACAACCAGTTGTTAAATATTTACCAAAATAAAACTGTATTCAACCCCATTTGTAAAGTTTACCTACAACACATCACTCTGTCTCTGCACAATCAGAAACATCTACCTAAACATATGTGCAAAAATGACAGCAGCAGAGTGCAGCATGGAAGGGAAGATAGATAGTTTCTTTTTTAAAACTCTTCTTCCATTAAAAAGATAAATTTAAAAACTGAAAAAAAACTTTCCAATAAATGCAAGTTTGATTAAACAAAAAAAATCTCTTCTTCCAATTAAAACATATACTTTTGTTACATGGCTAAAAGTGGGTTATTAACTTTTTAAAATCCTCACTCATATATTGATTTTCTGGAGAGGAAGGGAAAGAGAGAGAATGCGCCCTGACCAGGATCAAATCAGCAACATGGGTATGTGCCCTGACCAGGAATCAAACCTGCCACCCTTTGGTGTACAGGAGGATGCTCCAACCAACTGAGCCACACTGGCCAGGGAAGGTTGTTAAGTTTTTACCAGTAAATGCTACCAGGATTGCATATCTTCCAAATGACATTAGTAAATCAATCAGCTCTCTACTCGTTTATGCTACACACCACATCTTAAAATATTGTATCTAGGTGATATCTGATTCATAACAAACATCAAGCTAATATCAAAAAAGGAAAGAAATTAGAATGCCACAAGAAGGCAAAAAGTAAAATGGTGTGAAGGGGGAAGGAAATAGCGTTGCTAGGCAACTACCTCCATAGTTAATTAATATACATATGAAAATCTCTAGTTTTTCTCAGCATCAGTTGACCCATCTTTCTCTACCCAATCTGCGCTGATGCTCCTGTAGCCTGTCAGAAAGTATCTCTGGAGTCCTCAAAGCTCAGAGTTCAGGACCCCAGTGTGAGCCTGATTGGCTGTCTCCTGTAGAGATGAAAACTTCAGAACATGTGTAAGCATTCTGTTTCCCTCATAGGTTTATACTTGCTGATTCCCACTTAACAAATAAAATCTCAAAAGCATAAAGCTCATTACAGCAGGGTTGACTAATTCCCTGGTGGGCATTTCATTATGATTTCAAGCGCATACCATTGACTATGGACTACACCTTGATTATGGGGGAGGTCAATGAGATAGCATTGACTTCAAGCCAAGAAAGTCACAATTCTTACTAGGCTCTGCCACTGAGGGTAGTTAGCAACAGAAGGCCCTCCACGGTGCACTCCAGGGAATCCATTTTACATTGTCATCTATGTGATGGTGGCTCCTAAATGTTGTACATTGCACACAAATTATCAAACCTTCACAGGTAAAGAAAGCAAGGCCGTTGGTTAGAGACGATGACTTCTCCCAGTTATTTAGCTACTAATAGCAGAACCGGATCATAATCTTTCTAGAACTCTATAAACTACCTCCCATCTTTAACGAATAACAACAGAAATTTATGATGCTATCTTCCTGTATTGAAGATTTACTTTGTGCCTAGCTCCTGAGGGCATCTGGACCCACCACATGTTGGCCAAGTCATAAGAAAGGATCTGGTGGAGTTTTAGAAAGCCTCAGGGTGAATGCAGCAGGACTCAGTGTTTCTCCTTGCTTCAAAGCACAATAGCCTTGCTCTCATTCACTCTGCCCCTGAGGAGCTGAGGTGACTTAACTAATCACTAGCACTTGGCCTGTGTAGTGCAGCCCATTGTCTTTCCGCTGTCTCTGCATACTTTACATCTTACCTGGGCAAGATTATCATGTAGACAGAGCCTGTCCTAATGTTCCCCTAACCTAGCAGCCAGAGGGGTCCAGAGAAAGGCCTTCCCGGGCTACACAGGGAACAGATGCCCCTATATATGGGCTGAGAGGCAGCTGGTGGTAGTCATGGCCATGTGGTCTCTTGGATAGCTGGGGTTCTGTACTCCCATCCTCCCACTGTACCATTTCTGGAACCCGGGGAGAGCCTCTTTCTGGTATGTTTGATAGTCCTCTTCCCATGGCTGGGCCCTGTTCACACTCTTCATTGCCCCTGAGATTGATTCATACAGGGCTCTGCATGCCCGAGTTGTTCCATGGTCTTCCCTCTATGCTGAGCAGCCACAGCCCCTAACAAAAAAACTCACTCCCACCAAACACAAATGCACACCTCTCTGCTCTGGCTCTCAAAGCCTATTTGAATCTAGCCTATTTTTCTGCAGCTCCACCTCCTATCTCTACTTCTGCTCTCACACACACCCCGTCTGACACATTTTGACCACACTGACTAGTATTGACTTTGTCATTGTCTAACTAGGGGAATGTGGACGAATCTCTTAGTCCCTCCTATCTCAGTTTCTTTATCGGAATGATAGGGTTAAACAGTGAACTTAAAGATCCCTTCCCATTCTTTTTTTCAATGTATTTTTTTTATTGATTTCAGAGAAGAAGGGAGAGGGAGAGAGAGATAGAAACATCAATGATGAGAGAGAAACATTGATCGTCTGCCTCCTGCATGCCCCACACTGGGGATTGAGCCCACAATAAGGGGATTAAGTCCACAACCTGAGCATGTGCCTTGACCTCCTGGTTCATAGGTAGACGCTCAATCACTGAGCCATGCTGGCTGGGCAAGATCCCTTCCCATTCTGAAAGACTGCCATATTTTGTGCATAGATTCTCTCCCATTCATGCCCATTATCTTTCCTGATAGGTAATATAGATAGTAATAGTGATAGCTGACACAGAGTACCTACCATGTGCAAGGCATAGTACAAATGGCTTGATCTGCATTATGTCATTTGACTCCTCCAAACTAGTCTATAAAAGATGAAGACAGCCCTAACTGGTTTGGCTTAGCGGATAGAGCATCGGCCTGTGGACTGAAGGGTCCCAGGTTCGATTCCGGTCAAGTGCATGTACCTTGGTTTCAGGCACATCCCCAGTAGGGGGTGTGCAGGAGGCAGCTGATAGATGTTTCTCTCTCATCGATGTTTCTAACTCTTTATTCCTCTCCCTTCCTCTCTGTAAAAAATCAATAAAACATATATATTTTAAAAAAGATGAACACCGTTATTCTCCTTCTTTTGCATCAAAGAAAAACCAGAGTGTTAGAACAATATGTCCAAGGTAACAACGATTGCAGCCAGGACTGACCCCAGAACTGATCTCATGACCACTGTGCCAGAGTCCTAGGTTCAAATTCTGATACCACCACCTCCAAGTAAAGTTTTGAAAACTATGTCAGCATTTAATAAATGACCAATTTTTATCAGCTATTATTCTTGTTGCTCCCAAAGCTCTTCCGTTATTGTTTCCTCTTAGGAGCAACAGATTCCTTTTGTCTGCAATATACATAGACTACCTCCTGAAAACAAATTAATGACACCACAGAAGAGGGAACTCCAAGAAAAAATAAGCCCTTTGGAGAAGAATTTATTTTTCAGAACCTTGACATAATTCAACCTCCACAAAGTATGATTGTTTCAGAGGAACATTTGAAGCGGGGGGGTGGTATATATGGAATTCAAAGAACTGCTTTAACAAGAATTCAAGTTCCACTTAAAACTCTACTGGTAATAGCATGTTCTGCAGATATGCTATTGGGTAAAGAAGCTCCACTGTTCCTAGGCAACAGACCAAAGCAACAGAGGTGAACTAGCAAACAACTCAAGCTCAAGGACTGTGAATTCCAGTTCCCATTCTGCTTCTATGACCTTGAGCAAGTCATCTGCTCCATGCACCTTTTGCACCTTGTTCTGTTAAATGGGGATAACAAATTCAGCCTTATATTGAAAAAGCAATTTCTCAAAGCAACCTGCCAATAAAATGCATAATTAAAATGTATAATAGAATGTTATTTATCCATTAACATAATTGCCTATTCATTAATATACATGTGTGGGCTTGGCTTTCATGCATTATAATTATTAAGAATTCTTCAATCAGAGTCTTCCTGAATATAAACTAGGGCCAGACTTGAGTTCTATATTAAGATTGAAAAATGCCAAAACGGGTTTGGCTCGGTGGATAGAGCGTCAGCCTGCAGACTGAAGGGTCCCGGGTTCGATTCCAGTCAGGGGCATGGGTTGCAGGCACATCCCCAGTAGGAGATGTGCAGGAGGCAGCTGATTGATGTTTCTCTCTCATCAATGTTTCTAACTCTCTATCCCTCTCCCTTCCTCTCTGTAAAAAATCAATAAAATATATTTAAAAAAAAAAGATTGAAAAATATGACCTCAAGGGAGCCCAGGTCTTAGAGCTGTAATTTATACAAAGACACAAATACCTTTGATATAATTGTTCCGCTGCCCATAGTTATTTCTAGCTAAATTAGCTTTAATTGAGAAAGATCCTGAAAGCTGTTTAGCATCTCGGTAGGGAGGATGACCCCAGATGCCCTAAGTTTTATGTATCATTCTTGTATAACTAATTATAATCATCATCCTATTATCAACCACAAGGGAATGAAGACCCAACTAATTACTTAATAGAGTAGCTGAGCGTCAGTAAACATTGGGAGGCCCTTCCATTTTCCTTAAGTTATTATTTAGTTCAGCAGAGAACATGAAGTTCAACCTCACAGTGCATCTGCTTTCATTTTGATGGAGAAGAAAGAAAAAGAATTCAGCCAAAATTAGAGATAAGACCTGTAGGCTTCTTGCCCTTTTCTTCTGAGGGAAAGCAGATTATAAAGCCTGCAGAGAGTCTGACCTGGTTATTTCTATATTTTAGAAATTGGAGAGAAGAGAGACACTGAAAATGACCCCCCAAAAAATTTATTACTAAAGATTCATGACTAGCTGATCTATTTCCCTCAGTCATGGTGGTAACCCAGAATTTCCCTCACTTGCTTGTACTTTCTTTGGTTCTTTCTTTTCAAAGACATATGTAGTACTTATGAGCACCCTTGGAAAGACTCGGTCAGAATCTCACCTCAAGGAAGACTGAGACTCAAAGAATCCCACCTTCCAATAACAATTGAGAGTGTGCCAGAACTTCCTTGGTTCTTATATTGTTTTTGTTTTACTTCTTTTCTTTTTTTAAGAATTGTTTTTGGGTTTGTTTGTTTACAAAATGAAGCCACTCTGGTTTGGAAAGCATCCAATACACGGTTCTTTATTTGGAGATTTCCCTTTCTCACTTTAAAGACATCTCTGGTGAGCAGAAGCCTGTTTAAAGCAACCAAGCAGGGAGGAAATTGTTCTTAATAGAGCTCTCCCTTCAGGTCCCCAAATATAATTCATAAGAGCCACTCGAAGCTGATGTTCTCCTGCTGAGAGGTTAGTAATATAAACATTGGAGGTATCAAGTGAAACAGCGAAGTCAGTATTGTCTCAGTTTACACACCAAACTGGAAAACCAAACAAATGACTCTGACTGTAAGAAATGAACTGGGGATGGCGATTTTGTTATGCTATTTTGATAACACGGTCGGCAGGAGCCCAGAAGCTATCTACCACGGAAGTCATACACAGACGGGGTAACACTGTCATAAGACCACAAAGTTATGAATATGTGAAACCTACTCGTCTGCAAACCAAACATCCCATTCTTAGGTGTTGACAGAAAAAGGCAGCCACAGTGTATCTAAGTCCTGAGGTCACTGCCCCTGGTTACCTCATTCCCTGCACACAGGTGGAAGGAAGCAAGTATTTCTTGGTGATGATGTCTGTCGGTGAGGGGGGAGCTGAGTTACCTCACCAGAAACCTCCACCTCCCTTTCCCCATCCCAGGTCAGACCCCCCTCACAAGGTTATCAACTGTTCAGTTAACATCTTTTCATAGTAAAGGCTCTTGAAAAGGTTCACTTTTCAAACGATCAACATTCTTACTTCTTATAGTTAGTACACTATGTACCAACTATATTTATTAACCTTCAAATTATTCTTTAGAACTTATATAAAAGTATCATTGTTCAATTTTCTGCCTGTAAACATTGTTTGAGCATGTTGGTGCTGGTCTGGAACACATTCTACTGTTTTCTATTAAAGATAATGAGAGCCCCGCCAGTGTGGTTCAGTGGTTGAGCGTCAACCTATGAACCAGATCATGGTTCGATTCCCATTCAGAGCACATGCCAGCTCCATCCCCAGTAGGGGGCGTGTAGGAGGCAGCTGATCAATTACTCTTTCTCATCATTGATGTTTCTATCTCTCCCTCTCCCTCTCTGAAATCAATAAAAATAGAAATGATAATGGAAATTTTTCTTCACTCAATGGCTTTTCAATGAACAACAGGGTTTGCAGGAATGAATGATACTTGCTAAGGGAGGAATAGGTGTACTCTTCAGAATCTGATCTACAAGTGCATTCTTGCATCTTCCCAGTGGAATCTGTTCTCTCTAATCTCTAATTTGGTGCTTTCACTGGGCCTTAAAAGTGGTTCTTTTCCTAGCTTCCTTCTTTTGGCAGGTTATTCCCGTTCCTTGGAATTTTTTCTCCATGCAAATCACCCAAACCAAAGCATGCGCATGCTTTAACATTATACTTAAGTGCCTCTGATGTATAGCTGCTTTCTCTGGCATCCAGATTGTCTTCTTGGCTGCACCATTCATTTTTTCATGTAAGCACATCTTACTTGAACATTACCATAAAACCGGTGCACAAGGCCAAGTCCTTCCCCCAGTTAGACTGCAAATCCTATTGTTTCCTCTCCCCACCATCACCAAGACACCTCACAGCAACTAGCAGGGAGCTGGACAAAGGTGTATATACTCAATAAATATTTATTGAATTGCAATTCAATAGAATTGTTTTCTAGTTCAGCATACATCAGAGGCCAAATCTATGCACATCCAAATCATTTTTAACAATGTATTCTGTTGCATTTCTTCGATTTCTGCCAATGCCTGAAACAGGCAAAGACATTTTGCCCTCTAGACACTGATGAGCAATAATAATAATACAGTGCTTAAGTCATTGGCTTTCGAGGCAGCTCTGAGTGTGAAACCTGGCTCTCCTACTTACTGGCTGTAGGATATGGAGCTAGTTTCTTAATCTGTCTAAGCCTTAGATCCTTAATTAGCAAAAGAACAAAATGACACCTGCTTTCCTGTTGTTGTAAGGCTTAAATGAATGTTTTTCCTTCCTCTGTCTCTTTTAACGGTAGGCATACTTATTTTACAGTCATTTTCAGATTGCTCCATTATTTTCATTTCCTTGGGAGTAAATTCATCACTCAACTGCGGAGCGTATTCCTTGTCTTTGTTAGCATCCGCTTTCTTCATATGTTTTGACCTTAGAGCCTGTGAGCATCTCATGAGTAGCTGGGCTGTACTTGTGTTCCCTTCTCTCCAGCTTGGCC
Organism: Myotis nattereri; assembly: GCF_964212035.1. Classification (NCBI taxonomy): domain Eukaryota; kingdom Metazoa; phylum Chordata; class Mammalia; order Chiroptera; family Vespertilionidae; genus Myotis; species Myotis nattereri. The sequence goes on from NC_138087.1 coordinate 51,938,077, forward strand.
TCCCTTTCTAGCAGCTTTGCTGTTTCCCCGGCATGCTACCTCTGTGCTTCCAGAGAGAGCCAGATCTTACATGACAATCTCAGGACTCCTACCTTAGGGTGAGATTGACCTAGAGTGACCTAGAGTGATGCAGAGGCATCGACTGACACACCCATGATGGTTGGACTCCTTCTTAGACTGAGGCTGAATCTGCTTCCTCCTGACACCAAGGTACATAACTTTATAAACACCACCCTCCAGAAAGTATTGGCACGTCCGTCAGTTTCTTTTCGTGGGCCAGAGATTTGATGGGATTCCCTAGTGTTAGGCAGGGTGCCTGATTCACCTTTCCGGGGGTATTTTGGTCCTAATTACCCCATAGAAGTTGAATTCTTCTCCCAGACCCAGAGACCCACTGGCCTGTGATTTCAGCCTGCTCACTGCTTTGTGTTTCTGTCCTATGTTCAGGCTTAGAAAGATCTTCGTCTTGTTTGGGGGAAAGGCACGCCTTTATTACTTATTTATGTTTTTATTATTGTCATATATTTTTAATATATGTCTGGAGCTATAGATAGAAAGAAACAGGGTGCTGGAGGGGGACTTGCGGGTGTTTGAAATCACAGTGCCATCTTAACCTGCCAGGAGCACCGAGGAAGGCTTACTGAAGGAGGCTCCCTTGAAGTGGGCCGTAGACTATGGATGGCAAGAGACGAAGGCCGGCCCTGTGGAGGGCATGAGCTCCCCTCTGGAGGAAGGAACTGTAGCCCTATGTCAGGGAGGGCAAAGGGGCTGATTTCAGTAGGTATACCATGGTTGCTGACCTCTGAAACTGTTCTCCTGTAGAAGCAAATTAACTTCAAAACTGAATCATGTTTTTCTCTCAAACATAAACTTAATGCATAGATGTAGCATCTTTTTTTTCTTTCTAATCAAAAGCTGACCTTCTCTCCAAAGCCCCTAGTATTGAATTTTGACATTTTATTAAACTTTGGTTTGGTTTCTAAAGCAAAATTGAACCTTAGGAGACACTAATAAGATAAAGGAATGTATTGTCCTATCCTATCATGCTGTATTTCTAGAGATAGTGTATGATCTTTTCACTGGAAAGACTATGATTTTTATCATTATTAAAGTTCTTATTGTTTAAAAAAAAAAAGAAGTTTAGATATTTTAAGCAAGTAATTCCCTTTCTAGGAAGCAACTCTAAGGAAACAATCAGAAAGTCAGATTAATATATAGATATGCTCATCACTTAATCACCTATCATCATAAAAATAAACGTCAGTCCAAAAGTCAAACAATACTTGAAACCTATATAATCTTATTAAATAATATCACCACAATAAATTTAATTTTTAAAAAAGAAGAAAATTCAAACAATAGTAGAATAATTAAATTATATACACTAGATACATACATACACTAGAATATTAGATACTATTGAGTTCATATTTCAAAGAACATTTAAGGTCATGGGACAATATCTCCTACAGAATGTAAACTCCATGCCAATAGAGGCCAGATCTGAGTTTGCTCTACACTGTTTTCTCAATTTCTAGCACAATGGCTCAATGAATATTTGTTGGATGAATGAATGGGTAGATATAAATATTAAGTTAAAACAAGAAAGAATAATTTAAAGCTATATATACATTGCAAATTACACTAGTTCTCAAGTAGAAGACTCCAAAGAGATACTGTCACTATTATTACAAACAAAATAATATCACCAAAAACATTTCTTTCTTGTGGCTTTATATCATGTAAACATAATTAAACTGTGTTTGCTTTTGAAAGTAGAAATTTGTTTCTTGGGTGCTCATGTAGCATTTTGGTGCATATAAAAAGTTGAGAGTAAAACAAAAGATAAATAGTTTCTATTCTAATCAATTTTTCTCCCCTAATTCTATTATATTGAACGCTATTTTTTCAAAATGTGTTCTCTGTTGCCATAGTGATCAGCTCCCAATGTGAAATTATATCACACTGGCTTTCTTTCAAGTTTCAATAATGTGCCATCACCACCCACTTCTCTTTCAAAATGTTCAAATCCTCTAATCACTCAGTACCTTAAGCCTCACTTTTGGGGAGCTGAAGTAGGAGCTGGGGAGTTAGGAAAGAGATATATGCAGAGAGTAGGAATGAAATAAAAAGAAAAATTTGAAAATAAGTTAATTTACAATATAAAACAAGGTTTCGCCTCCATATAGCAATCTACTCTTCCCAATATACCTTAACTTTTCATTTTATAAATGATATGTTAATGAGTGAATGGAGCCTTAATGGAAAACAAAAGCAATTTGAGAATAAACGTGTATGATCTGTATTAGAACTTACAGGTTATTCTTAATAAATAGAAAGTCTTTGCAAAGCAATAAGAAAATTTTTCCCAATAGGAGAATGGGGGAAAGTTATAGACAGCTGCACATTACAAAAGAAAATAATAAAATGGTCAATAAACACATAAAAGATGCTCAACTTTGCTAGTACTTAAAGAAATAATAATAAAGTAAGATGCCATCTTTTGTCTGATGAGTGGTAAAAATTTTAAAAGATGATAATGCCAATATAATTAGAGTTTAGAGAAATAGACATTCTTATACACTGGGGTAAGAATGTAAATTGATACAGCCTTTCTGAATATCTTTTAAATTCAAATTTCCACTTCTAGGAATTTATCCAAGAGGGGAAAAATAGAGAAATGGGAATATATATTTATAGAGATGAAATATATAAAGATATTCATCTTAGCTTTGATTTCATACAATAAATGGAATCAAGCTCAATGTCAGTCAATGGAGGATTGTTATGTAAATTAGGACAATTGTATAATGGAGAGTTCTGAAGCCCTTGAAAATGCTACAAATCTATATTTCTTCATGTAAAAAGTTTTCATATTGAGCCCTAGCCTGTTTGGCTCAGTGGATAGAGCCTCAGCCTGCAGACTGAGGGGTCCCAGGTTCGATTCTGGCCAAGGGCACATGCCTGGGTTGCGGGCTTGATCCCCAGTAGGGGGCGTGCAGGAGGCAGCCGATCAATGATTCTCTCTCATCATTGATGTTTCCATCTCTCTCTCCTTCTCCCTTCCTCTCTGAAATCAATAAAGAAATATATATATATATTTTTAAAACTTTCATATTGATATAGAAAGATGTCCACATAACATGTGGTGGTGATGGTGGGGGGAAACACAGGAATTTGGAAGTCTTCTGAAAATGCCCTAGGAGAACATAAATATGTATGAGTCTCCACAGAAACAGGTCTAGATCCTGCTATATCAAAATAAGAACTGTGATTATTGCTGAGAGATACGCTTTCAAGTGATTTTTAGTGTATAATGCCTGTATTATATGAATATTTATAATTGGCAAGTGGAAAAAAGGAAAAACAATAGAGATGTTTTGTTACACACTAAGTTCCTTACAGGATTTGGAACCTGACTTCACAGACACATAAAGCGATGAGGACTGAAGTGGACCTTGGAAGTCAGTTAGCCCTAAAGGGAAATGGAGATTCCTGGCACATACCTCTTAGTCAACAAGTAGCTATTGAATAAGAACCTGGCTTTAGCCTCCTCATGGAACAAGACAGGAAGCCCAGGCTCAGAAGGGTAAAGATGCTTGCTCAAGTTCACATGTGAATGAGGGAGGAACTTACGTTTCCTGACTCTGGGTGTCTTGGTTTTCCCACCCCAACATGCCATCGCTGTTGTGCAAACCGACTGCAGCCTGCAGCACTTCCAGGTGCCCAACTGCCTATTTTGTACAGCCAAACATGCTATTGTTGCTGTTTTTAATGGATGACAAGTCTTAAGCAAAGAAAGAAACAGACCAAGGCTCGGTCAGCTGAGTTTACATAGAAATTACAGGCTGTGCTGCGGTTTGGTAAGCGTTTGGAACTAATTACAAGGTAGTCCCCAAACAACACCTCTTTGGGCATCACATGCATTTCTGAAGATTTCCTGCAGATGACTGTTGGCCAGGGGCATTTCCTCTGTGAAAATCCAAACATTGCTTGTTTATTCTTACGTTCCAGTGTAAGATTTCTAGAAGTCTTTCTAGGAACCAAAGACTTAACTGGATGTGTTTCCTCTCGCCATTGACCTGCCTGCTTGGTGACCTATCACGCTAAGGCAACATTTTTGTTGCTGATGTAAATCATCATTCCCAAATCAAAGCGATCCCAACTTTCTAGTAGTCGAAGGTCTGCTCGCCTATAGCAGGAACTGAGTATAAATGGAGTCATACTAATGAGAAAAGCATGTATTTCTCTGAGTCTTGACCTGATCTGTTCTAGAACACTGAGAAGTATTGCAAATGATATCTGGGTGTCCCTGGCTGGTGTCTCATGTGGGCTCCCACACCTGATCCTCAGCTACAGCCCTCAAGGAGGGGTGGGTGGGCACCCTCACATTCTTCCCCTCTGCTTGGTCTCTTCATTGATACTCTCTGCCCTCTGAGACCCTCATCCTGCTGCCGGCACCCACCAGAGGAAGATCAAAGTTTATCCTCTGGCTCTCTCTGGGGGCTCCCAAGTGTATCAAGCTTTAATGGCAGTCCGGTGACATCTCTGCGGATTGGGAAGAAAGCATCAGTGACTCTAACCATATTTTGTCACCAGCTGCTGAAGGAAACTCAGTCTCTTACTAATGACTCCACCAGGGCCAGAAAGAGGGGGGTTGGGCAGGCACCAGAACACCCTCCCCAAACACCTATCTCTCCCTAGGAATCCTCCTCATCTCTCCTGCAACAAAAAACAGGCTAGATGAAGATCAGCTCATGTAAATCTCTTCTCAACAACCCACCCCCAGCTCTTGATCCAGGTCTGAATCTTGAAATGGGCTCAAGTAAAAATCTTGGCTACACCCATTTCCCTTGCCATTTTACAGTCCAGAGCAAAAGCCTGTTTTGAAAGAATAAAACCAGTTTGAATGTGATAAAAGAAATTGAGCATCTGGCATCCCTAAAAAATGGTCTAAAAAAATGGTCTATCAGCTCAGGTCAAATTCACTGGGAAAGGAATTGGCAAAGCAAAACACCTAAACATGGATATGAAAACAAACAATGAAAATGTTGCCTTTCCTTTATGGCTTTAATTTGTCATTTCTGTCAGCTCAGATAAAATCACTATTTAGACAGCTTTATAAAAGTTAGCAACAGTTCAAGCTTAATTTTATTTCACTTTTCAAAGTCAACTTAAAAAATGCCTTACGTGACTTCCACGAATAGACTGAAATGCTAAACACATTATGCAGTGGCTGAAAGAGATCAGACTCCATTTCGATAATATATGCCTGGGTCTGCGGGGACGCACTCAGATCAATCTCAAACGTCAGGGATTACCTACACAAACACGCAAAACTTGGCACCACTGAATTTGACCACTCAGACGTAAATGCAACTGTTCTCAGAAAAGATCGATGTTTATAGCCTTAAATTCATTCAATATTTGATTTAAATGCAAGCTGGTTTATGCCTCAAGCCACGGCTTGACATTTCAGGATTTACTTTTTTTAAATTGTTGACAGCCCAGCCCAGCAAAAAGCATCAAACAAACTCTCAGGTGCCAGTGAGGTTTCAGGGCTGCAACCACAAGTACCACCCGGCCAGGGGTCCAGGAAAAAGGTAGGAAAACAGGCTCACTCACCTGACCGAGTCCAGGGAAGCCTGCTTACTGGCTGCCCCGCCTCATGGCTGGTTTCTCTGCCTCTCCTTAAGCCTCTATATGGGGCTGCCAGGGCTATCCTTTTAGGGGCAAAGTTGAGGAAACATTCAACTCACCATCCCATTCAAGGCCAAAATAAACACTTAGGAAAACATTGCCAAAAAGCAGAACAGACATAATGGGTTGGGAATGAGAAGCAGAAGCCAAACAAACGCTCCAAATAACTCTAGATCCAACTCTCCATTGTTTCTTTAATTGGATTTTGTTTTATTATCTTGCATTTCAAATGCCATGCACGCTTAGCCCAGAAAATAGAAATAAGCAAAAAGAACATCTTTATATTTAGACTTGTATCTCCTGGAATGAAATATTTGTACCTGTCCTTCCAGGTTCTTTTTCCTGGCAGCACATAAACATATAGACAATATTTTCACAAAACTGGATACCTGAAGTTTTGTTGCCCACCATGGCTTGGGTCAGTGGTTCTCAGACTTGACTATATATTATAATCCCCTGGGGAGATTTTTAATACCTTGGTAGACAGGCCTCACTCCTTCTGACTAAATTAGAATGTCTGGAATGAGAATCAGACATCAGTATTTTGTAAAACTTCCTAATGCATCTAAGGTAAAAACTAGTTTGAGGTCAATAGTCTTATGAACCTGCCACTCCAAACAACACATGTGCATTTTTAACATAAGGGTTATTTTGAGAAACTGCAGACATAGAAGTTACCCTTACCTAAGGAACATTTGCATTGATAAGGGAAAATTATGTAGAAGATTTTGAGCTGTCAACAGTAATTTAAAAAAAAAAAAAAATCCTTCTCCATCCTACCAGAAAGAGTAGGATGACTCTAAATCTCCAGAAACTCTTATCAGTGGAGAAGGCACCACTTTACCCAGTTTGCTGTGCTTTTCCTGGTAACCTCCCATAACTGGCCTCCCCACCCCAACATTTTCCTTTTGTCTTCAGCTGAAGACCGTATTTTAGGTGGCGCTTGAGCCATATCAAGGAGAGTTCCTCAGTTTCCCTGGGCTTCTCCCAAGTCTCCAGGAGGTACATACCACTAAACTTCTATTTGTTTTTCTCTTGTCAATCTCCTGTCTTACAGTGTGACTCAGCTAAGAACCTAGAAGCGGGGAGGGAAGATTATTTTTCCTCCCCTGCGCTTGCCTAAAGAACTGGGAGGGAAAAGATGAGGTTTGGGGTGAGGAAGGGCAGCGGTTGCTAAACTTTGCTGTGTATCAGGGTCCCCTGGGGAACCTGGTGAAGATGCACAGTCCCAGGTTCTCCTACTTCCTCGAGCCTTGGGTTCTGTGCTCTTTGTTAGTTCTCTGGGCAATTCACATACATACCCAGTTGGAAAGCCACCAGCGTAGGTGAGCGTCTCCTACAGTGACATCGCTTCTTAGGTGGCCTGCTCCTTTCTCAGGCCCACAAGACTACGCTTCAGGAGCTGGGCTGTTCTCTAGGCACATGGGGCTACTGAGCACTTGTAATGTGGCCAGTTCAAATAGAGAGGTGCTGCAAATATAAAACGAGCTCTGGATTTTAAAGACTTAGTGCACATTGAAATGATAGTATTTTGGGTTCCTTTGTTTCCCCTCCTTTCCCCCCAATGAAATTACACATATAACTCACTTTATACTACTATGGGAGAGACTGCTCTAGGGAACAGAATCTATTTCCATTCACTACTGTCTTTCCAGCATCTAGCTCAGCAATTTGACATCGAATAGGCACTCCATCAATTTATTTTTTTAATGAGTCAATTCCACATCAAAGGAGAAGCTTCTGGAAAATAGACGTTATTCTGGTTTGAATTCCCCTGAAGGAGTCCCTGAGACAAGGATCCAAGTGCAAGCAATCTATTGGGGGGGGGGGGCGCAAAACCCCCAGTCCCAGAGTGGAGAAGTAAAGCTGGGAAGGGAAGGAGGCCAATAGGTGTGTTTTCTTGAGCCAGTTACTGCTGTAGGCAACTGGAGCTTGATCTTGCTGAGGAACTGTAGGGGACAGGACAGCATTTGTGCCTCAAAGTTATCTTCTTCCACCAGCGTGTGGGAGCCAGGGCACTTACACACCATTTCCCATGAAGGCTTCTGGGAGGGCTGCATGCATTACTCCCAGGCTCTTCTGTCCTACTGTGTAGAGTACACAGAGAAAGCCTGCAGGCAGAGATACTATGCTTAGAGATAGCATGTGTTAAAATGGTATGGCTGAGGGGACAGGGGCAGAACCAGTGACAACTAACTATAGTTTCTTTCTAAACAAGCCTATTAACTCCATCATTTAATAATTAAAATTGTTGCCACCATCACACAGCTCTACCCATCTCCCTAGATGGTCAATAAAGCCCCTTTGTGGTCCTTTGCCAGCTCCTTCCTTGTGGAACCCACTTCTTTCTCTGCCATCCTATCCTTGAGGTGCCAAACAGATGTGGGGAAGAGGCCCCCAGTGATGAGCCCAGTGTGGCTTGATTACGAGTTGACCGAGTTGAGGGATTTGATGAGCTCTGGTGGGCCTAGGCCTCTTCCCAGGCAGGCGCTTGTCAAGGAGAAGGCTTTATTCGGTTAAAACACCAAGATGGAGAAGCCCAACAGTGAGAAGAAGGATGAGTTCAACTCCAGCCTCTGCTGGAGCTGGAGATGAACTCAGACCTCAAGGCCCAGCTGTGGGAGCTGAATATCAAAATGATCAAGGAAATTAAAGTTGGTGGCAGTAGCAAAGTTAGTATCATCTTTGTTCCTGTTCCTCAACTGAAGTCTTTCCAGTAAATCTAAGTACGGCTGGTACGTGAGTTGGAAAAAAAGTTCAGCGGGAAGCCTGCTGTCCTGGTCACTCAGAGGAGAATTCTGACTAAGCCAACTCGAAAGAGCCGTACAAAGAAGAAGCAAAAGTGTCCCAGGAGCCCCACTCTAGAGGAAGCTCATTGGCAAGGATGTTAATTTTGAATTCCCAGAGTTTCCAATGTAAACAAAAATGACTAAATAAAATATCACTTAAAGACAGTCCCACCTCCTCTGTCCCTGAGTCCACAGCTCCGCCTTCCGTCTCCTGTTAGTTCACCCTCCACAGCTGTTGGCAGGCAGTTGTCTTTCCTTCTTCTTCTTCTTCTTCTTCTTCTTCTTCTTCTTCTTCTTCTTCTTCTTCTTCTTCTTCTTCTTTTATTATGATGCCAGCTCGCTGTTGTCTTTGAATTGCCCACAATGCATGCACACAGACCTGAAATGGTAGCAGCTGAGTGTTTTAATAAAGAGTCTCAAATTCTTAGCTTCAGAAAATATAACTCCACTCGATATTAAATCATTTCACAGAACGCAGACCATCGTGGTTCTGTGTGGGGAGGTTAATTCAGTCTAGTTCTAATTTGAAACGAATCAGGAGAAGCTTCGGAATCATTTCCTAAGCACAGTGGAGCAAGGCAAATAAGAGAGAAGTTGAAAACAAATGGAAGCTGAGAAATGGCTGTTATAAAGGGAATTAAACTCTAAGGACTTAGAAGTTTTTTCAGTAATTTTAAATCTACTTGATGCCATAAAAATGTATCTTTGTTTTCCATGAACCGTTCATTTCAGTCAAGGCCTTGGTTTCACTCAGAAGACGTGGGCCAAACCGTTGTCACAACCTGTCATGGCTGAAAGTTTACGTTCAAGGTCTTGTCCCCAGTCTAACATTCTAGTATTTATTTCCTCCCTCTGGAATTCAGGAAGTATAAAACTTTAGGTTATTTAATTAAAATGTTGTTATAGATAATTAGGTTATTTAATTTAAATAGATGATAGATAGCTAAAAAGATCATAGATGATAATCTTATAAATCCTGCAAATAACTGAGCCAGGACAACTTTCAAAATAAAATGAGAAATTCCAATAAAAATCATACAGATTTAAAGGAATCCCCAACTCTCTCTCCCTTCTATGAAACATCAAGGATTGGCAAACACAGATGTCTATAGTCAGGTATACTGGATAACACCTCTGTCTAGGCAAACAGCCCCCAAGGAACTCTACCCAATTGTTGTGATAAAGATATATGAGCTTTGTGTTTTCAAATCTACTGATTTTACAAGAAAAGTCAAATTCCAAAATTTTTATGAGAAATACTCTTTTTTTAAACATTGGCAACTAACTTGTAAAAATACTGTACAGACCCAAATGAGCAGGGCTGAGCAGGGGACAGGCAAGGTTGTGAGTTGGATCTACTAGATACAATCCTAGGCACTAACGGGCTTGTTACAAAGATCCTTATGCTCTGCCTTCCAGCAGTTCCAGAGGAATTCAATGATGAATACAACTGAAATTTTCATACAAAGAAAATAAGGTGGGCATAGGGTGGGATGTGTGAGTCAAGGTTCTCCAGAGAAATGAAACCAATAGATTCTCCTCTTAGGGGATATGTATATATATATATTTCTAATAAAAGAGAAACATGGTAATTGGCTTATGACTGCTACCCTTCCCATTGGCTAATCAGCGAGATATACAAATTAACTGCCAGCCAAGATGGCGGCCGGCAGCCAGGCAGCTTGAAACTAACATGAGGCTTGCTTGCTTCAGTGACGGAGGACTCCAAAGTTCCCCGCCTGCCTTGCTGGCCTCTGAGCCTGCAGTATAAGAAACATTGTAACAAATATAGAAGCTAAACAAAACCCCAGAAACCAGCTTTCAGCGAGCTGGGATCTCAGAGATGGAGTTATACATTGTTTCGATTATAGAACCTAAACAAACCAGATACCTTCTTTCAGCAGCAGAGGCCTCAGAGCTGGAGCCAGAGCTAAAGCTGGCCCCGATTAAAAAAAAAAAAGTAAAAAAGGAGCAGTTGGGAGCTTCAGTCCCAGCCTGAAAACAGCCCTCAGCCCCTCACCCAGACTGGCCAGGCACCCCAGTGGGGACCCCCACCCTGATCCAGGACACCCTTCAGGGCAAACCAGCCAGCCCCCACCCATGCACCAGCCCTCTATTCTATATAGTAAAAGGGTAATATGCCTCCCAGCACCGGAGAGCCGCAAGGCCTCCAGGCACCAGGATCAGCATGATGGGGGCAGCGCCCAAACCCCCTGATCACCCTGCAGCTCTGTGTGTGACAGGGGGCGGGGCCACAACCTCCCTACTGGCCCTGCTCTTTTCCTGATAGGGGAAGGTGCCCCAACCCCCTGATCGGCCCTGCTCTGTGCCTGATAAGGGGGAGCTCCCCAACCCCCTGATCACCCTGTGGCTGTGTGTGACAGGGTGTGGCGCCCCAACTCCCCAATCAGCCCTGCTCTGAGCCCGACCAGGGGCTGCACCTAGGGATTGGGCCTGCCCTCTGCCACCCGGGAGCAGGCCTAAGCCAGCAGGTCGTTATCTCCCGAGGGGTCCCAGACTGCGAGAGGGCACAGCCCTGCCTGTGCCCTCTCGCAGCCTGGTACCCATCGAGGGATGACCACCTGCTGGCTTAGGCCTGCTCCCCAAGGGATTGGGCCTAAGCTGGCAATCAGACATCCCTCTGGCAGCCCCGCAGCCCTTGGGGGATGTCCACTTGCCAGTGGGGAGCAGACCTAAGCTGCAGTCGGACATCCTTAGCGCTGCTGAGGAGGCAGGAGAGGCTCCCACAACCACCGCTGTACTGGCAGCCATCAGCCTAGCTTGTGGCTGAGCAGAGCTCCCCCATGTGGGATCGCACTGACCACCAGAGGGCAGCTCCTGCATTGAGCGTCTGCCCCCTGATGGTGTGTGTCATAGTGACCAGTCATTCCCAGTCTTTCTGCTGTTAGGGCCAGTTTGCATATTACCCTTTTACTATATAGGATAGAGGCCTGGTGCACAGGTGGGGGCTGGCTGGTTTGCTCTGAAGGGTGTCCCGGATCAGGGTGGGGGTCCTGCTTGTGTGCCTGGCCAGACTGGGTGAGGGGCTGATGGCTGTTTGCAACTGGTCACACCCCCTTCAGGGTGGGGGTCCCCACTGGGGTGCCTGGCCAGTCTGGGTGAGGGGCTGAGGGCTGTTTTCAGGCTGGTGGTGACTGAAGCTCCCAGCCTCTCCTTTTTTTCTTTTTTTTATTCTGGGATTTATTTACCTTCTATAATTGAAACTCTGTTGCAGTCACTGGCGCTCCCAGCTCCTCGGCTGAAAGCAGGTATCTGGGGTTTGTTTGGTTTCTATAATTGAAACTTTGTTGCTTTCAGAGCTTAGAGCAGGCTGCGGCAGGCAGGGAACCTTGGCTTCCTCCATCACTGGAGCAAGCAAACCTCATGTTCACTTCAGCTGCGTGGCTGCCGGCCGCCATCTTTGTTGGCAGTTAATTTGCATATCTAGCTGATTAGCCAATGGGAGGTATAGTGGAGGCATGGTTAATTACCCTTTTTGTCTTTTATTAGATAGGATATATATATGAGAGAGAGAGAGACAGAGAGAAATGGAGAGATTTATGATATTTGCAGGGTGGCATGGGGATTGGCAAGTCTGTAAGTAGGGCAGGCTGGCAGGTCGGCAACTCAGGCAGGAGTTGGTGCTGCAGTCTGGAGGCAGGATTTCTTCTTTTCCAAGAAACCTCGTTTTTTTCTCCTCAGGCCTCAACGGCTGGATGAGGTCCACCCACACGATCCAGGGCAGTATCAGTGACCGGAAGCCAGCTGAGTACAGATGTTAGCCACATCCACAAATGCCTTCATACAACACGTAGTTTTGTGTTTGACTGATTAACTATATCCAGCCACGTTGACACATAAAACGAACTATCCCGTGAGATAAGTGCTCTAAGAGAGGTACGAGAAATTACTACAGGAGTTCCAAAGAATGAAAAATTAAGGCGCTTTCAGGAGTTAAAAAAAGAATCCTCATGATAAAAACTAAAGACATATGGATGTCTCAATAGAGAAGATCAAAAAGAAATACTACTAGCACATATTAGTTGTTATCATGTAATGTTTCATCTAATCATCTCGACTCACCCTGTTGGGGGTATCAAGTATCATCATCTCTGTACAAAAAATATATCTAAAAGGAGCCAGTTTAAAATTTGGAGTTGGAGCTGCCATGCCAGAGGAACTGCCTTTCATGTCTGAGGCCTCAAATCTCTGGAATGTTAAAAGAGAGCAAAATAACCTTTGGACTGGGCCTAAAGCAACATGATGTCCCAAAGCACTACTTGCAAAGATAACAAGAAAACAGATATTGTAACTATCAGATTGAAAATTAAAAACATTCTTTAGAATTAATGTCACTGTGTTAGTTTATCTGCACCAACAGAAATGCCTTGGCTCCTCTTCCCTTTCTCATAAATCCCCTTGCCTTTGTCTCCCACTTGGAATACCATTTGGGCTTCTGCCTAAATCAGTGCTTCCCAAATAGCTATTCTTTTTTTTTTTCTTTTTTTTTTTTTTAAATCTCAAATAAATGCCTAGTGGCTAGCTTTGGTCTTTTCTTTTTAGGTTTACATCCCCATTTTATTGATGAAGCCCCCAACCCCAGTGTCTTCAATACCATCTATAATAATAAAAGCGTAATATGCTCCTGGTAATTAGACTGGACAGCCAAACGACCTCCCGGATGATGCGGCGGCTGCGAGGGCTGAGCCCCTTGCACGAATTTTGTGCATTGGGCCTCTAGTACAACTATAACGTGATGGAGATGGGACTCAGATTCTGGCAACTGAAGTCTTCCGAGCCTTAACCACTACTTATGCCAAATGAACTCATACCCATACATGACCTCATCAGTTCTCACAAGAGTCCCATGAGACAGGTATTATTATTATTATTATTATTACTCGCATTGGACAAAGGAGGAAACTGAGTCTTGAAGTACAAGGTGGCAGCACAATTAGATCCTCACGTATCTGATTCTGAACATGTGCTCTGCTCACTCCACTGCACCCATTATGCGAGGGACCCACCCCACTCCAATTATACAAGGGAGAATGAGTGAAGTGGTCTGGTTTATATTCATATGTGACCAACAAGAAGAGTGGGGCTTAAAGTGGAAAAAAGTGTTGGTAGAACATTGAATGTAACTTCATGATTGTCCATCAGGGAAATACATACCTCAGCTGGAGAAAAAAAATCATTCCTCCTCAGAGATCCAGCTCCTTTCAACATTAATCTCCCTGAAGACCAGAGATAAGGTTAGAGTCATTGAATGGGAATGTGCATTGAGACTCTAGGTTTTGGTTATTGGTTGGCAAGAATCAAAACGTAGCATTGCCACTCACACAACAACAGCAACGTTGGCTTCTCTTCCATGAAAATATTTTCTTGGCTTTCCCTGAGCTACATATTTTTAGCAGAAATTTAACATACACTGCAAACCATGCCTTCGTTTCTTGGGTGGGAAACAGACTCATTTCGATCGAACGTCAAAGGAGCATCCAGGAAACTTTCTTTCCTAGCCCACTTTGAAGCACTCCTACACTATTTTGTCCTTTTTCCTCTCAGAGCTATTTTTTCTCTCCTCGGAACGTAGAGTATGTGAGAAATCTGTACTATTCTATTTTTTCTGAGGACTGAATTTTGAACTCATAAATTGTTATCTATTCAATTGTTATCCTTTTTTTCAGACCATTATATTAGAGTCAATGCCAGGTCATATTGCTAACATGAGAGGAGCTGATTTAGGTATTGTCTAAGACTAAATGATGCCCTTTAATTGTAAGTACTATTTTCATTGTAATTATATCTCTATCATAGTAATCAGCCAGCTTCTCATAATTTTATGTGATGGCTATGATATCACAGATCAAGTAATAAAAGTAAAATCTATATTCATTGAGCCCTACTATGTGCCAGGCACAAAGCTATACACACATTTAAAACTCATATCAACCCTATAAGATAGATACTAATTATCCCCATTTTTTTAATCTTTAAAAAAATATTTATTTTTCAATTACAGTTGACATTCAATACATGTCCATGTTTTCCTCGAGAGAAAATTGAGGTGGAGCTGACATCAGTAACTGGCCTGTGTTTACTATACAGGGATGGAGTTGAGATTTAAGATGCCGCATCTAACTGTAGAAACCATCTGTGTTTGTAACGTGAACAACTCCCACTAAAAAATAATGAGATTTTATTTTCTTGTTTTACTTTTCCTTCTTGGGAGTTCAAAACAACATTCTATGGCAGAACAAATAAACACAAACACTCCAAGGGGAAACACTGTGGTTAAGTAGGTGGTTTTACCCATCTTTCAGGGGAGATGCCGGCAAAGAGGTGAGCCATGAATCTATTCCTGAGAATAACATGGAAGGTGAAGACTTTGGGAGACGCTTCACCCAAATCACCGGACCTTAAGGACCCTAATAGGATTTTTCTGATGTAGCAAACTTGGGGAGAAATGGTAGACCTAGAGCCTGACAACTGTTTCAGTCTGTTCAGGCTGCTGTAACAAAATGCTGTAGACTGGATGGCTTATGAACAATAGACATGTATTGCTCAGAGTTCTGGGGGCTGGGAGCCCAAGATCAGGGCGCCAGTGTGGTGGTGGGGTTCTGGTGAAAGCCGTCTTGCAGGTTACAGAATGCCACCTTTTTACTGTGTCCTCACACAGTGGAAGGAGAGGAAGTTCTCCCAGATCTCTTTTATCGGAACACGAATCCTATTCATCAGGGTTCCACCCTATAACCCAATCATCTCCCAAAGGCCCCACCTCCTAATACTATCACACTGGGCACGAGGATTCAACATACACATTCGGGAAGGAGTACAATGATTTAGTCCATAGCAACACTCAACCTAACTCCCCGTTTTTACCGAAGTGACAGCAGAGGTCTAAAGTGGCCAAGTGGCATACCCAGATCCACAAAAGTTTTGGGTAAAACCAGAACCATTTACCCAGTTAGCCAATTTCTCTGCACTTCAGGCCCAAGTTAAACAGAGACAAGAACACCAGACATTCCCTTTCTCCGTGGCGTTGCAGCAGGTTTTAGTGATCTCTCGGCACCTCTGAACCTCTGTTAATCCGACTTCTATAGAAGATGCTCGTAATTCTTCAAGAGCTCATGGCACCTTCTGGATCATTTTGGAATAGATAAAATTGTGGTCAGTGCAGTTTTGCTGTTGTGCAACCTATTTTATTCCATCTCTTCATATGGCATTTTATCTCATATCTCCTGAACTTGAGAATGCTTGTTAACCGGAGCAGCCAGGCTGAGCAGGAGCTGCTGAAAGTCAACGGAGGTGGATCATCTTGTCCCTCCAGAAAAGGCAGTGGGTTCTAAGTATAACTGGAAGGAAACTGGGACAATATAACAACAAAGAGCTGTAATACGGCATCAAGGTCTCTCGGGCATAGAAATATAATCTCTGCTTTCATGCGGGGGGGGGGGGGGGGAAGCTTCCTTAAGCTTATATATAAAACCTTTATAAACATACCTCTTCCACATATTTAAAGCTGCAGAACTCAGTCTCATTTCAAGAAATACTCGGTGCCTGGCCAGCATGGCTCAGTAGTTGAGCATCAACCTATGAACCAGGAGATCACAGTTCCATTTCCTGTCAGGGCACATGCCTGGGTTGTGGGGTCAATTCCCATTGAGGGGTGTGCAGGAGGCAGCCTCATCATTGATGTTTCCATCTTTCTCTCCCTCTCCCTTCCTCTCTGAAAATCAATAAACATATATTTTTAAAAAGAAAGAAAAGAAATACTTGGAAACAGGGTGCAGAGCCCTGCCAGAGAATCCAGGTGGCTCTGAACATGTAAAACCAGAGCAGAGGGTGTCATTTCAGAAGTCCTGGAGGCCCACGTACAGAGGTGTGGGCAGGCTGGATTCCTGGGATTCTGAGCTGAGGAGATAAGCCTGCAGGGGGTCGGTTGCTTTGGGGATCAACACCTGAAGAAAGGAAGGGCAGGAAATAAAACTGGGCCAAGGGTGAAGCTGAGCAGCCAAAGGCCATAGAAAATTCCACCAGGAGGCCTGACACTGGGATAAGCATTCAG
This sequence comes from Myotis nattereri, assembly GCF_964212035.1. Taxonomy (NCBI): domain Eukaryota; kingdom Metazoa; phylum Chordata; class Mammalia; order Chiroptera; family Vespertilionidae; genus Myotis; species Myotis nattereri. The sequence continues at coordinate 51,954,634 of NC_138087.1, forward strand.
CGTGGTCCCAAGTTCCTGCAAAGGGTGAATGGGTCTTTGTGCCCCATCTCCGGCCGTCACTGGATGCTGTTCGCCCCAGCGAGGACCAGGAGTCCTCCAGCGGGCTGACAGCTAAGGGCTTTCTGCCAGGAGCACCCCCAGCAGCTGGAACCATTAGTCCTTCATTCCTAAAGGGGACCCTGTGGGGGCACATCCCAGCACCATCCCAGGACCGTGAACATGCTCCTCTCCTGGGAGCGGGGCCTTGCAAGATTAGGTGAGGGGGCCAGAGCTGCCATCTGAAAAGCAAGGGGAGGGAGTATCTGGGGCCTGCACGATGAATCTGTGCTTCCCAACAGAGCACCAACTAGATTCAAGGCCAGCCTTTGACAGGGCCAACTCAGACAGAAGGGGTGCCAACATGCGGCTACGTAAGGACTTGGGGTACAACATGAGGCCCATGCCCTGCTGTCCTCTCTCTCTCCCTCTCCCCCACCCCCACCCCACCCGAAGCCCCCTCTCTAGCCTCTTGAGTTATGAGCCACCTCTGCACTGAGGTGGCTGAGCCACTGCGGATTTCCTTGGCCCACTGACCATCCTTGCCCAGGAAGATGCCTCTAGTAGTCCTTTCATCTTCTTACCCTTCACTTTCTCATTCACAATGTTAAAGGACATCACCATTTTTGGGGGGAAGACTCACCCAAACTGTGCAGATGGCGAGGTCATGTCATTACTTTAATGTTTAACCAAACCAGCCACAGCACTGTCAGCAGCAACCTCAGCTCCAAGGAAGTCGCTCCTCGTGTCTGGTCTGTGGGACTGAAATACGTGTTTTGTGCAAGAAAACATATAACAGCAAAAGATAAGCTCTCAGCAGTCGTAACTGTCAATCAAACATGACTCTGCAAGAGGTACATTGTGGGACCAAAGCATAAACTAAGGTACACAGTAATGCACAGGCTTGCCTATTAAAATGAAGGGTTGACCACATCCCATGGCTGTAGACTGGATTGAGTGGCTGTAGACAAAGAAGGCAGGACAATGGAAAATCATATACGCACAACCTGAGAGGCTGATTGAAATTGCCATTGCCAGCTGCTCACAAGTGGCTCTTTGAGGTCACATCCTTATGATTTTAACAGGTGAAGCATAGCCCTTCAATGCCAATTAACAAATGCTTTATTCAGTTATTTGCATGCTTCTAACTGTTGAGGGATGTCCTTGCACAGGGCAGCATCTTGCTGTCTATTTTCAGGTACAGTACCTAATTAATGGCCTTGCTCCAGGATAAACATCATGTTTTCAATAACTCGATGAAAAGCTTTGGGTGGGTGAGGGGGTGGGAGGGAGTATCTTGAGCAGCCTTACACTTGAAATTGTCCTTCAACACAAAACTGTGAACAATTATTTTATTTTCAATCCTCACCCGAGAATATGTTTTTATTGAATTTTTAGAGAGAAGAAGGAAGAGAGAGAGAGAAGGAAGCATCGATCAGCTGCCATTTCTCCCACCATCCTCCCCGTATGTGCCCCTACAACCCAAGAATGTGCCCTGACCGGAAATTGAACAGCAACCTTTTGGTGCACAGGATGACACTCAACCAACTGAGCCAACCCTAGCCGGGCGTGACCAATTATTTTAAAGAAAACTATGGTAGCAGCAACTGAAGAGGATGTGAATTCTGTGGTTTCTCTGACAGCTAATTCAGCCATACAGCAGAGATTTTAAGAAGATGCTTATACTATATATTAAATGTAATATGTGGTATGTTCAATGACATCCCAACAGTACTCACCTTCAAGAATTTCAAAAGCACTCTTGATTCCACTCTGGATAAAATTCTGCAATTCGTTTGTTTTAAAACAGTTTATGTGTGATTTACTTGTTTTAAGTGCCCAGTTGAATGATGGTTAGTACATTTTGCAATTCCTTTTCAAAATGATTGTCCCTGGTAAAAGCATGTATTGGGTTTTTCCCAGTCAGGTGAATCATTTTCAATTCAGGTATTTGGGCTGCTCCCGTTTCTAGGTGACGCATTTGTGCAGAACTTCCAGATCTTTCTAGTTGGAAGATTGAAAGCCCTGGGTTTCCCTCATGACAGATTTTAACAAATATTTGATTGCCTCTGCATTGTAATCGGAATACTGAGAAATCAGCCTGACTAATCCTATTTAACACCACAAATCCCTCCAAGGGCAGGCCGTGATATGTTAAATATTTGCAATGCTGCTTATACGTCTGTGCTGTTGCAATCATATTTTAAAATGGTTTATTCCACTGTCAAAATACAATGCACTTAGTCATCATTAAGTACATTTTGCTCTGCTTTTTGGCAGATGTACAAGCTATGGGTGTTTGGAAAGATTGCCACAAAGCATAATTTAAAGGTGCTGGAAAGTTTGCACTTATGGACACCAGTGCATTCATGTGCTTAAACAGCTCACAGTATATATTAGAAGAAGCCAGCTGATGTAATTTAGCAGTACTGTGATCCACTTTGAAAACAGAACTGTTATGCTTTCAATTAACATATATTTTTTAAATATATTTTATTGATTTTTTACAGAGAGGAAGGGAGAGGGATACAGAGTTAGAAACATCGATGAGAGAGAAACATCGATTCAGCTGCCTCTTGCACGCCCCCTACTGGGGATGTGCCCTCAACCCAGGTACATGCCCTTGACCGGAATGGAACCTGGGACCACTCAGTCCGCAGGCCGATGCTCTATCCGCTGAGCCAAACCAGTTAGGGCCAATTAACATATATTTAATCAAAATGAAAGAAGGAAAAGTAGGAGGGAGAGAGGGAGGGGGAAGGGAGGGAATGGAGGAAGGAGAGGGAGGGAGGGAAGGAAGGAAGGAAGGAAGGAAGGAAGGAAGGAAGGAAGGAAGGAAGAAAGAAAGGAAAGAAGGAAGAAGGAAGGAAGGGGGAAGAAGGAAGGGTATGGAGAAGGAAAGAAGGCAGGCAGGCAACCCTAGAAAAGAAACAACTATCTGACAGTTTTAATTAAAAGCCATGTGTAGAACACTCAAATAGAAGAAGCAAACTCTGTATTGAAAGATGAGATCATGGAACATAGAATAATGAAGGCTATACAAGGGAGCACGTTTATGGGGGTAAATTGCATAGAAGGAGCAAAAGGTCAAAGTAGTTTAGAGAAGAAAAACCAATGTAGACCGTAAATATTAGGGAAATTTTCATGGAGGAAACTGGACATCAGGAATGGTTAATACTTTTAACAGTAAGTTTCCAAATTTGGGACTACTCTGGTACATACAGGCATAATTTTGAGAGAGTGGCATAACCTATATTTATATCCACCTAAATTCACTTAGAAATAGCACATAAATAGAAGTGTGTCCATATGGTTTTATGCAGAACAATGGAGCTGAAAGACACAAAAAGTAGTTTGCCAGCACCTAGTGTTCCCAGCTGTTCTCATGGTCCTGGCGAAATGGGATCCAATAATCTGGCTCACCAAATTCTGGACTTGGAACACCACCCATACATTAGGATATTAAAGGTCTGAGAAGTTGTGCTGAAGCAAAACCATTTAACTCTGCTTATTTTATTTTATTTTTAATATATTTTTGTTGATTTCGGAGAGGGAGAGACATCAATGATGAGAGAGAATCATTGATCGACTGCCTCCTGTATGTCCCCTACCAGGGACGAGTCCTCAACCAAGGCATATGCCCTTGACCTGAATCTAACTTGGGACCCTTCAGTCCACAGGCTGACGCTCTATCCACTGAGCCAAACTGGCTAGGGCAGCTCTGCTTATTTTTAAATTCCCCAAGGTCATCTGACTATAGACCTCTCTTTCCCACAGAATACACGTCAAGGAACTAAATTCCATTTCATACAGGCAGGGAAATAGTAATCCACAAAACAAACAAACAAACAAAAACCAACAAGCAACCAGATTTTTAGAAATGGGCAACAGACCTTAACAGACACTTCACCAAAGAAGATACATAGATGGCAAATAAGCATATAAAAAGATGTCCACATCATATGTCATCAGGGAAATGCAAATTAAAACAACAACGAGGGGCCACTACACACCTATTTGAATGGCCAACACAGTGACAACACCAAATGCTGGTGAGGGAGTGGAGTAGAGGTATGCAGAAGAGGTGAGCAATGCATTTTCATTTATTAGGCCTTTTTTCAGTAATCTTGGTCAGGAAGTACTTTTGTTGATTGTGGTTGCAGAGCTCCAATTGGAGAATGTCTTCTGGGAAACTTAAACAAGACATTTCAGAAAAAACAACAAGTAGATCTTTTATTTGAGAAGAATCTAAAGAAATACAAAATGTGCCTACTTCTAAATCATAAACTCCTTGGATCTGTCTTATTCACCATTGTCCTTATCACTCAATAAATAATTAAATGAATGAGGAACATTAACCTATCAGATGTAAGTCTGGATTTCTACGATAGCATAAACCCAGAATAGTGTTCTTTTTTCTTTTAATACATTTTTATTTATTTCAGAGATGAAGGGGGGGCAAGAGTGAGAGAGAGAAAGAGAGAGAGAGATCAATGATGAGAGAGAATCATTGATCGCTGCCTCCTGCAGGCCCCACACTGGGGATCAAGCCTGCAACTTGGGCATGTGCCCTGACTGAGAATTGAACCGTGACCTCCTGGTTCATAGGTCAACACTCAACCACTGAACCATGCCAGTTGGGCTATAGTATTCTTTTTAAATTAAATTTTTGGGGGTAGCATTGGTTAATAACAGGATATACTCTTTACATGTATAACATTTTAATTTGACATCTGTGTGCTCTATTGCCCGTTCCCTGCTCAAAGTTAGTTTCCTTCCATTATAATATACTAGTGACCCAGTGCACAGATTCATGCACATTGAAAGGAAATTAATTAGAAAGTGGCTGGCGGGGTGGGACTGGGTGAGATGGGCCAGACACACCCTGGAGCCAATCTCCTGCGGTCCCTCCCCTGTGTCTGCAGAGTGAGCCGGGTCCCTCCAGCAGGTAGGGTGCCTAAGCCTGGCCTCTGGGGATGGGGCCGAAACCAGCTCTCTGACATCTCCCGAGGGGTCCTGGAGTACGAGAGGACACTCTGCAAAGTTGCTGTCATACAGGGTGTGGAACGCAAACACAAGTGTGCAGTAAACCAGATTTGGGGCCGACAGAGCCCCAGCAACAACATAACCCATGGCCAAAGGTGGAATCGCCCAGCCCTGCGAGGAATTGGGCTCCCTCATCTCTGGTTTTGGGGCGTGTCACCTGAGAAATGCCGCTGCAAAGTCCCTGCAGCTTGGCCACTCCTGCATTGAGGGTCTTCCCCCTGGTGGTCAGTGTGCATCATAGCGACTGGTCAGGTGATCAAACACTTAGCATATTAACCTTTTATATATATAGATTAGAGCCCTTTACCCATTGCACCCTCTCCCCAGCCTCTTTCTCCTCTTGTAACCACCATTCTGTTATTAAACTTAATTTATTTTATTTTTCAATTTTTGTCTCCTTTCAATATTATTTTGTATTGGTTTCAGGTATACAGCATACTATTTAGACAATCATATACTTTACAACCCAATATAGTGTTCTTGAGAGGTATTTCCTCAGAAATTCTTATCTACTCGGAATCTCTTAAAATTAAGAGAAAAATTCCAGAAAATGTTTAAGCAAGAAATAAAATTGCCAATTTTCTCATGTAATTTTTTAAAGAGTATATTGAATCTAGAAAAGCAAAAATATTGGACTTATTGAGTCTAGATAAGCAAAAATCACCAATTTTATAGGTGTGTAAATTTATGAGACTACAGCATTGAAAGGGTCAAAGATTATTGCTCTACTTGCAAATCTTCAAACTGACAAAACCTCCTGGAAGAATTTATGGAAAGTTTATCTTTTTTAAAAAGCAATATTTCTATACATCCTACCAAACTGCTATGAATAAAGCTGTAAATCACTTCACTGGCTTGAGTAATGGGACTTTGCAGTTCGCAAAACCATGCCAAGGCACCTACCTAAAGGCTTTCACTGATATTGAATTTTCTGTAAAACTTAATGCCTATCTGCCCCTAAAAGATGAATTTTGATACCAACTGAAAATATTTTTACCATGGTTTTTGCTGAAAGAACACCAAATAGAAATCACTGGTATTAAGTCTGGATGGTTCTAAAGAGGTTCATTAGTCACCACAGAGAAAAGAAAGTTGGAAGCAACAGAAAATAACTTCATCACTCCACCAGCGTGGCTGTAAGTTCAGATGTTATCTGTAATTGTGATTTGTGCATCCAGTTCTAATGGATGAATAATGTTGAGTGCTTTTTTCTGGGTGATTTTTTTCTGTCTCGCTTTAAGTTTGACAAAACAGAAACTCTTTTGAATGTTTCACTCTTCTCCTTCCCCATCATATCTATGTATCTCAAAGGGAAACAGAGTCTGGTAGCTAATGGCACTTAACATCCAATAGCGGGAAGCCCTGTGGGGAGGAAGGGTACAGGTTACATGAGTGCTAATTGGCATTACCAGCAAAATGAGTGACATCTACACTGCCTAGAGGCAACTCTGTGTACCTTTAGTTAGGAACCCGGCTGATGTTCTGGGCCATGAGTTTTATAAATGCTGTTCAGTGCTACCAATTCTTCGCTTCAGGTAGTGTCAGAACCTAAAAGAAATCGGGCCAGGCACTAAAAGAAATCAGACTAAAGGTAAAAGTAAACCTGTAACCCGAGATACTTACAATCTCCTCTGGCCTTTCAAATACTGGTCAGTGATTTGTATGTCTTTATTTACCCCCTGCTTATTTTTACGAAGGATTTAATGAGGGTTAGAGATACATTCAATACCACGAGACCCAATAAGTGAAAACTGGAAAGAAACTGAGTCAGGGGGAAAGAGAATTGGGCAAGGTCCATGCCATGGGGCCTTCAACTTGGCGTCACAATCAGCTAGTTCAGAGGGCCAGGCAGGTAATGTGAGCCCTAATCTTTACACCCATGAGCTACAAAACGCTGTGTTTTTGGAGCAATGGTGGTAAAAGAGGTCAGAGGGGTGCTTTAAATAACTCACAGCTCAGAAGAAGGTCTGTAATGTGCATTGGCTATTTTGTTTGTGAATATTACATTTTGCTGTAGAAAACAAGAAAATAAAAGGGATGGATGAAACCCACAAGATGTGTTAAGCATAGATAAGGAAGTTAATCACCTACTAAGCTGAGAAGACAACAAATATTCAAGACGCACTATATATACAGGAGGCATATGAGGCACTCAATATTCATGAGGTTTTAATTCACCACCCTTTAGTGGTGCCCATTCTAGCCCCAAGAAATACAAGCAAACCATAGCTGCTCACAAGACTAATTGGCCATCTATAGCTATTGGCCAGGCATACTTCCCTCCGTATTTGCTTAGGTTAATATGCTTCTGTTCCCACGAGTTCTGCCCCCTCGTGCTCCTCTTTTCAGTCTTGTATCCTGTTCCCAGGTGACCTCATCTACCTCATGCTCGAGGGTACCCTGGTGTACACCACAATCACTCCTGTCTATCCCATAGGTACCCATCTACACTTTGACATCATCTAGATGCCCTCAAATTTCAGATCTCCAAGACATTTTGTCTCCCCCAAACAGCTTGCCCATCTGTATTTCAGTCTACATGGCAGCAATATCTACCCAATCACGCAACTAAAACTTTGGATAGTGCCTGGTCTCTGTCCTTTTTCTTAAATACCAAGTCCTACAATTTTTACTTCCTTAAAGGATCTTATAGTTTTTCTCTACCCACCATCTCTGAGGATGTGCCAAATTAATCAACCCTGAGTATCAAAGAGTCTTCAGAGTGAAGACCCAAGTGTTGAGCATAATGGACAAGACTGTCAAGATCTAGCTTGGTTTACCTTTCCACTCTTATCCAAGACCTGAGTATGGTGGAAAAGACCCATCCCCTCTCTATTCTTACTTCTTGCCATTTCATTTTGTGACCTGTTACTACTTATAGATGCCTGAATGAGCCAGTATCTTTTTCATGTCTGTGGTTTTCGTCTCACTCTTTTCCTCTGATGCTCCCCGGATCGGCTGACCTTACCATCCCATCATCCACCATTTTTTCTGCTCTTACTCTTCTTTCATGTTTTTTACTGGGATGTCAGCTCCTCTAGGAAACTTTTTCTGAAACCCCAGGCTCACTCCTACGGTTACCCCCCATCCCTGGCCTTTATCTGAATTAAGCGTTATGACCTTTGTGTTTCCACAGCAGGCTGAGATTCCTCTCTTACGCTATCAAGCAGGGTCCCAGAGGAAAGAGATGGCATATTCCAAAGAGGATGATTCAAGGAGGTGCAGGGGAACCATAAGGGATGGGAGAGGAACACAGGTTAGTAACAGTGGAGCTGGCACCAACTCTAAGTCCAAAGAGACAAGGAGAGAGAGTGGTTTAAAAAGCCTGGACAGAGAAAATCATGTGGGAAAAAATTACCTGGTGAGGCATGGTGACTTTTGCTTGGTAGTAATTGAGGCAACCTAAAGAGAGAAAAGCAAGAGAATAACTATCCTGGCCTTATTCGCCTCCCTTCTACTGGACCTCATGCCAAAATTCCTCACTGGCCAAATGGACCAGAAGCCAGAGGACAAGGAAGTGAGTTTAAAAACTCCTACAGCTCAGCCTGCTGATTGTCAGGGTGAAGGGTAGATAGTAATCTAGAGAAGCAAATGGATTGTATCTGGCACAATCACACTTTAATGGAATTGTCTCTTTGTTCATTGGTCTTCCTCATTAGTTTGAGTTACTTGAGGACAGGGAATGTTTCTTTTATCTCTGCATCCTTAGCATCTAATATATACTAGATAATAAATGCTTACTGATTGATTCAGAGGACATGGTAAATGGACATCACTTGGAGGGCTGTACTTTCTGAGCTTGGCACATGCTTTCCGCATTATCTTGTTTTGTGCATTATCTTTTAGATTCTTCCAACAACTCTGAGGAATATCCAGGGAGAAATGGAGAACAGAGTGAGCTCTATAATTTTCATTATCTGGCAAAAAAAAAATAATGAAAAAGAAAGAAAGAAAGAAAGGAAGGAAGGAAGGAAGGAAGGAAGGAAGGAAGGAAGGAAGGAAAACATTTGGTCAAGAGAGGCAAGTTCTCTTAGCACTCAACACTGAGAGGAACTGGAATCAGTCATAAGATTGCTTATACAAGAAGCACTCGGTTGCAAAATGGTCAGTATCTTCAACAGCAAAACCATGGGTGCAGAAACTTTCTCATGGAGCCATTTAAAAGTATTAAACCTTACTAAAAGCCAAAGGCCTGTTATTAAAAAGTAACCCAAAGGTTAACTGAATTAGTGTGATTCACTTTGGTTGATCTTAAAAGGCCTTACCCCCCAAAATAATTAAGCTTTAAACTTCTAGCCTAGCCAGTATGGCTTGAATTCTCCCTTCTCTTATCAGCCAATAGATGAAAAGGACCAACTGAGAAACTCAGATGCACCGAGAGACCATAGATCCACAGGAAGGCAAAACCTGAGTCCCTGAATAATACTACTTGGAGTGGAGCCCTCTCCCCAACCCCTCTAAACATCTGTGCTGAGAGCAAGAAATAAACCTTTAATGTGTCAAGCCTCTGATATTTGTTGGGCTTTACAGCAGTAGGTTTCTTCCCCTGACTTATAAGACATATAAAATAATATTCTAGCCGAAACCGGTTTGGCTCAGTGGATAGAGCGTCGGCCTGCGGACTGAGGGGTCCCAGGTTCGATTCTGGTCAAGGGCATGTACCTGGGCTGCGGGCACATCCCCAGTAGGAGATGTGCAGGAGGCGGCTGATCGATGTTTCTCTCCCATCGATGTTTCTAACTCTCTATCTCTCTCCCTTTCTCTCTGTAAAAAATCAATAAAATACATTTTTAAAAAAATAAAAATAAATAATATTCTAAATGCTATATTTGAGTCTGTTTTCAAAGCTATCACCATGATTATCATAATCTGTTGTCTATATCATCAGTTATTTTCATAATAAGTCCTTTCCAGCTTGAATCTCATAGTTTCAGGGCTATTGTATTGTCATCTGCCATGTGAGAGGTGTCCCTTAGAGCCCTTCTTGCTTGGAACATGATGAAAAATATAGTACTGACATTCTGTGTATTTTTCTAATGTACAGAGTCTTGTTTCATGCATTATCTCTTTAGATTCTCCCAACAACTCTGAGGTATATGCACGAGCCTATTATTGTCCCCATTTTTCAGGTGATAAAACTGATACTAAGAAGGTTAAGTATAAAGTGTGTGTGTGTGTGTGTGTGTGTGTGTGTGTGTGTGTGTGTGTAGAACCTAATTTACAGAGTTATTTGAGGATTAAGTGAGAAAATAATTGTCAGCCTGGAACCTGGAGCATGTTACAAGTTAAGTTTTCTTATTCTCTTTGTAATTTCCTTATCAGTTATCTATTGGTGTATAACAAACCACCCCAAAATAAGGACTTAAAATAGTAACAATCATTTATTCTGCTTACAGAACTTGGGCTGTAAAGACACAAATAGCTGGGGTGGAGGGTAGGGTTGGAACAGCTGGCTTTCTTCTCTCTGTCTGTGATCTCTCCACATGGCAGCCCCTGGGTAACCATGGCAGCTGACGACTTCCAGAGGGAGTGGAGAGAGCGAGAAAAGTGCAGGTTCAAGAGAGAGAAAAAGAGACAGACAGAGAGGCAGACAGGCAGAAACTCTGACACCTTATAACCTAGACTTGGAAGGACATCACTTCCATCATATTTTCTTAGAAGCAAGCCACTAGGGCCAACTCATATTCACAGGAAGGGGAAGTAGAATCTACTTCTTGACTGAGTTTTGGGCTATATTCTTCAACTACCACCTTTTCCTCTCTAAAATGCTTGCCTAAATTAGCACAGACATGAAGCTCAGGAATAAGTGAAGTGACACACCCAGTGTCATTCAGCTGTTAAATGGTTCCACCAATATTAATCCAAGTTTGTGTTTCCCAAGTCCATGCTCTTTTTCATTACCCCAGGAAATCTCCTGTGATCAGCATGTCGAATAGGGAAGAGAAGACATGCCAGTGCCCAAATGGGGCCAATATTTTTCATTGCCTTGAAAAACACATTTATTTTGCAGGAAAAATGTTATCCATAAAACAGTCATCCATAAACACTTTCCAAGTTTCTCCCAAACATCTGTGTTTTAATTTTCCCTGTGACAGATGTATTCATTTGCATTTCCCCCAGATGAATCTCTTTTTTGTTATTTTTTTACTATTTCTCACCTCCCAAGATCCTTTTGTATTAATTCTCAAATCCCACCACTTGGGTTCATAGCACCTCCTAATGTAGACCTTTCCTCGATTCTGTCTCATGAAAATGTGCCCTTCCTGTGGGCCATTAAAATGTTCGATAAGAGACGGTGTGTCCTAAGGTCTGAGGGGCATCACACTCCCCCACCCCACCCCCCAAGAGATCAAAATATCGAAGGTTGAAAATTGCTATTGAACCAAAGAGAGTTTAAGTTATTCCATTTTAGAAAATCTGGGAATTTGAACAATGTTGTGGATCTGAAATCTCCAAGGTCTCACACATCAGGTTTTGTTATTCTAGGCAGGAAGGCAGATTTCCCTGTGGGGGCCTTTCTCTGGGGATCTCTAGCAGTTCCTATGGGGGAACCATCCTTTCTGTTCCCCACACCCAAAGGCTTAGTGGGAACATGGAGTAAGAAATACAGAGAACTAGAAGTGGGTTCTGTGTGTAGGCTACCTCAGCCCACAGAAATATAACACAAGCCACACTGGTCCATTTATATTTTCTAACTAGTGGCCCAGTGCACGGATTCGTGCACATTGAAAGGAAATTCATTAGAAGGTGGCTGGTGGAGCAGGACTGGGTGAGATGGGCTGGACACGCCCTGGAGCCAACCTCCCATGATCCCTCCTTGGCCAGCGCACCTGGGGCAGCGCCACAGCTCAAAGGGTGTCTATGGTCACTGCAGCTTGGCAGTAAACCAGATTCAGGGCTGACAGTGACCCAGCAACAACATAACCCATGACCGAGGGTGGAATTGCTGGGCCCTACAAGGAATTGGGCTCCCTCCTCTCTGGTTCTGGGGTGCATCACCTGAGAACCACCGCTGCCAAGTCACCGCAGCAGGGCAGCTCCTGCATTGAGCGTCTGCCCCCAGGTGGTCAGTGCACATCATAGCTACCGCTGGTCGGATGGTCACTTAGCCTTTTATATACATATATAGCCGCATTTTAAAAAGTAAAAGGTGAAATTAATTTTGATAATATAGTTTATTTACCCCAATATATCCAAAGTACTATGATTTGAACATGTGGTTAATATAAAAGTATTTATGAGATATTTTTCATTCTTATTTCAGTACTGTCGTGGAATCCAATGTGTATTTCACACTTAATTGTACACCTCATTTGGAACTAGCCACATTTCAACTCATCAACAGGCAGTACTGTATTGGACAGCACACAGACACCCTTGGTTTCTGTTGCTTCATTGGGCCTCTGAGACCTCAACCCATTTTGCTGTGGTTGCATGCCTTTTATAATTATGAGCTCAAAACACCTACATTGGAGAGGAACTCCATCTAATGCGGCCCACTTCCTCCTTGTCATTCTGTATCCTGTTTTATGGTCTCAATAGCACTGATCTCTTCGAAAATAATCTTATTTGCTTGCATCTTCTCCACCAGAATGTAAGTTTCACGAGGACAGGACATTTTTTTAAATCTATTTTGGTCGCGGTGATTTTTCCCGTGGCAAGCACCATTCCTGGCACACCGCCGGCGATCGCTTTTGCGGGACGCAGGAATCGCATTTCTCTGGAACCCAGCCGAAGGGGGCAGCAGAGCGGCGTGTCCCAGGTGGGGCGCCCACGTTGCGCGCGGCTGCGCCCGCTCTCCGCTCAGCGTGGGTGTGGAGTGGGTGGGTGTGTGCGGGGTGTGCGCGGTAGAGCGCGCCAGTGAGTCCGGAGCGGTGAGCCGAGGGGAGCGGCGCGCTGCTCACAATCCGCAGCGCCGGCCTGGCTAGGCAGCGTGGAGGTGGGTGGGCCGAGCCGCTAGCCCGCCCGCGGGGTCCCCATTGGTCGCTTGCCGGCAGCCCATCGCCCGGAAGCCGGCGAGGAGCCGAGGGGCTGCTCCCGAGCCGGAGCGGGAAAGCCCGACTGAGCAGACGCTGGGGCGGACGCACGGGATCCGCGTTCCCCACTCGCTCCCTCCCTGCGCTCTCGCCACCGCCCCGATCGTCTCCGGCGCTGGCGCCAGCGATCGGCCTCCCACCGCGCTCGGAGGGACCCGGGCGGCAGCTCCCGGGCGCCGGGTGAGTGGCCGTGAATGGCTCCCCGGCTCCTCCCGGGCCCCGCCGCCTGCTTTTGCTTTCGCGGCCGCAGCGCGGCGGGGTTTGCCGGGGCAGCGCCCCGGGCCACCGGGAAGGCCAAGGCGGGGAAACTTGGCTGCGGAGAGAAGGAGGCGCCCCCAGCCCTGCGGGCCGGGTGGGAACAGGTGGCGCGGGCCGGGCCGCGTGCTTTGTGTCGGGGCGCGCAGACCGGCAGCGGGCGGCCGCGCCTCCGTCGGCCGCTCCCTTCCCTCCACTGTTCCCCCGGGCGGTCGCACGCCGGGTCGGCTCGGTAACGGAGCGGGAATCACCAGGAATGAGCCTCTAGGGACTGCCTGGCTCCAGGGAGGAGAAGGGGTGGCGACCGTGGTGCGGGAGCCGAGAGGTGGCGCGGGGGCTCCGCCGCGGATGCCGGTTGGAGAGTGATGTTTCCAGCCGGGCGCGTTCTTCCCGGGCTAGCGCTTCATTCTTCCGCGGCATCCCTGGAGCTGGGGAGCTGGGTGGGCGTGTGTGCAGAAAAAGGGGAGGCGGGGAGGCCAGTCACTTCCGGAGCTGGTTCTTATCAGTACAGAGCACCCTGCTTTTGGGGACGCGGGTCTTGGGGTGCGGTTGTGCCCGGCCCCAAGCGCGCCGGCGATGCGGGGCTGGGGGACGTCCCTGGCCCGGTTTTAACAAAGGGTGCTCCTCTCCACCTGGTGGGAGGGGCAGCTCCGGAAAAGTGGTCGTTAGCAGCGGGTCTTAGCCCTGGGGAGGTTTTTTTGGGTTGTCATTTTATTAGTATTATTCCCCCCCCTTTTTTTTTAAAGGACCGGAGACTGATGCCTGAGGGGCCCATGGAGGCGAAGGAGCGGTGGTGATGGTTTGGGGAGCGGAGCTGAAGTGCGCTGGGCTTTGGTGAGGCGTGACAGTTTATCATGACCGTGTTCAGGCAGGAAAACGTGGATGATTACTACGACACCGGCGAGGAACTTGGCAGGTACTGGGGGTGCCAGAGGCGTACCCTACTGAGTTGTGGGGCTGCATAATGTTGTGGGCAGTGGGCTGTGAACACATGCAGTTTGAATCAGGCGTCTCCCTCACCCTTCCAGGAGATGCGCAAATTATAGAGAAAAGAGTTACCCGCTGAGGGCCAGGGACCAGAAATTAACCACGTAGTCAAAGGGACTGGGGTGGAGAGGCAGTTTCAGTCTTAGGTTATGATGCAAAGTGTATTGATCAAGACCCCTGGACAAGAGCAGTCTGAATTGTCTGCAGTGACTCTAATCAGCTTTTGCCCTCAAGACACAAGGAGGCAAATGCTAGGATATCATTGCAACAGGAGTCGGCTCTTGTGTGATTAAAACAGAGAATAAAAGTAACTAATAGACTTTTTAAATGTTCATTCTTGCCTTCCTTCTGAATTTTTGGAATAACATGCACAAGTATGGTGCCCTGTATGGAGACTTGCCAGATGTTGATGTTGGGTTTGGATCTTGAAAGGGACTCAAGCCAGGAATTTAATTACCCTGTTGGTGTTAGTGGTAGCTTTGGTTTCATTCCTAACGTTAAATTTTTTTAACAAATCAATGAGTGAGAGTGTAATATGGCCATCTGGATTCACAGCCCATTCCACTGCTGTGGGAGCTGTGATTCTGTGTGTCAAGTCCTTCAGTTTCCAAGCGAACAAAGAATGATTTCTTTGGGGGCATCTAAGGGCTGGGTTGGTTTTCCATTGACTGGCTATTTGACAGGGTGTGTTGAGCTCCCATCTTTCTGGAGCAGAAAACCGAGTTTTAACACCTAACTTAAAATTCAACACATGAAACTTGACTGCAGCGTATTTGTATTGTGCGTAAAGTAGGCAAAAGGATCTTTAAAACAAAAACATATGCATTGACTTACACTTGTATCAAAATATGTATTTTTCCATATACACCTGATGTCCTGATACCAGCTTCCTTTTGGTGAAAAGGAAATTTACAAACAGCCACACCTAGATTACCTAATGAGAATTGTGAAAGTTGAGCTTAACTGAAAAATGTTTTATGGGTTTAAATAATACTGCAGAATGCAGGCAGTTTTTTAAAAGTTACTGTAACCGCATATTTCTGTATATGTTTAGGATTGGCTGAGTGCATCACTGGCTTTGGAGTTGCTTACTATATATTGGAGATTTACTGACTAAGTCAGAAGGAAAGCTCTCAAAAGTCATGTTTCGTGGCTATGATTAAGATTAAGATTTATGAGTATGTGGTTGAAATACTTGGTTTAACTAGAATTAAATCACTTTATCCCTGTGGTTTCCAGCAAGATGAGTGGCATATGGAGTTTTCCTTTGGAGGTAGGGGGAAAAGGTGAAAAAAAATGTATTTGAATTCTGTTTGTGTAGTGTGGCCTGATTATCTAAATTCTCGTAGAGAGAGATGATTAAAATTAGGTGAGATGATTGCTTTATGGATTGAGTGTATTGACCTTATTTTCATTAAGATCTTTTGCTTAGAGTTATGTGTTATGAAAAAAAAAATGAGGCCTCCATGTGGCTGGTTCGGGGAGTCTGTAATCTTTATTTTGTGGGTGTGATGGCCAGCCCTCAGCCTCTGGGCTAGAGGGTGGTTTGCGGGTTTGTCACTAGCACTTCGCTTTGATTTTGGCTCTGTCTACATTTCTGTGTATAACTGTCTCCCCGCTGTGCAAGAATAATTGACAAGTTGTTTCTTGAATAATTTCATTTCTGTGACCTCTGTCTTTGAAAGAAGTGCTCTGAAAAACTGAGAGTTGGGGATTTTTAAAAAGAAAGAATACGTGCCCCTTCTAGCTGCTATAGCTTTTGGTTCTGCTTAAAAAATGGGTTAAATGTTTGGGTTGGTTTTTTTTTTTTAAGTCCTCTGATTTTTATGTCCTATGATTTTTAAGTGGAAACAACCACTTCCTGAAAACAAGTCCCGACGTAAGACAGACCAGTAGGAAAAATGCTGCTTCATGTGTTTCTGAGAGAAGATTGGGAGTGGAGACAGGAGTTTTAGTGGCAGAAAAATGGAAATGGGCAGGTATTTCACACAAAAGCAAGGTTGTTCTAAGCTAGTGATGGCGAACCTATGACACGCGTGTCAGAGTTGACACGCGAACTCATTTTTTTGGTTGATTTTTCTTTGTTAAATGGCATTTAAATATATAAAATAAATATCAGAAATATAAGTCTTTGTTTTACTATGGTTGCAAATATCAAAAAATTTCTATATGTGACACGGCACCAGAGTTAAGTTAGGGTTTTTCAAAATGCTGACACGCCGAGCTCAAAAGGTTCGCCCTCACTGTTCTAAGCAATGAGTTATGCACAGACTGACAGCCAGGATTTAAGACTTTACATACTATACTATCGGTCATCTAAATACTAGTATTAGCTACTCACCTTATAAATGTACTGAGACAAGGTCCACGGCTAGAGGAGGGAAAATAGAGTTTTAAACAAGTAGAATATTATTGTTGTCATTTTACTTTTAGGAAAACAAGAGAGTATGTATGTTGGAGGATGAGTAGGTGGGTGTGTCTGTGTGTCTGTGTCTGTCAGTCTGTCTATGTGTGTTAGTGTGTGTCTGTTTGTACTGCCCCAGGCTGCTATACCAAAGTTGGCTTTGAACGCTAAAGAACTTGATAAAGTATGCTTATTGCAGTAGCGATACAGCTAATAGATCATTGGACAGATACCCTGATCCAAAATCAGCTCTGCCACTTGCTAGCTTTATAACCTTGAACAGGTCATTTACCCTCTCTGACCCTGAGGATCTTAGTCTAAAAAACGAGAGGCCTAGTGATTATCTCATGGCTGTTGTGAAAATCAAGTCATCTAACACATGTAAAAGCATCTTATCCGCAGTAAAGAGTTAAACATATATAGATATCATCGCAGGACTGGCCGAGACACGGGGGTGTTCCAGGCAGGCTGATAACTCGGCCTGCAACTCACTATTCTTTTAAATATCTGCTTACCCATTTGGGGAAGGGAGGCCTTGTGGGAAAGGGTCATGGGGAGACCCATTGCTGCCAGCCCTGGGCCTCTCCACTCTGATTCTAAATAATGCACCTCTCTCTGGCCTCGAACTTGCACACCTTCCGAGTGGAAACAAGTCCCTGCAGTGGAAGGACATCACCTTTAGAAGTCTGTTTGGTGACCTTCTGTATTGACTCCCGGAGGCCCTTTGGGGTCTCACCCTGGGTCCCAGGAGGTGGTGGTCTCTGGGAGGAATTCTTATAAATGCAGATTTCTCCATCTGCTGCTATACTTGGGTGGTTTTAATGCCCAGGTGCCTTCGATTCTCTTATCGATGGGCACTTGGGGCAGCTGCAGGCTGGCTTGTCCCACCATTGGGCTCTGGTTACACCCTTGGCTGTGGTAAAGCCTAACCTGTGAGCTTTCTGGGCACCTCTCCGAACATTGCTACCCTGAGGGCCTGGCCTTCTTCTCTCTTCTGCTGTCTGACCTTACATGATATGAAGACCTAGGTCCCATGTCCTGAATAAATGACCCTATGATGCTTTCTCCTTTTTAGGAGCCCAGTGACTTGCTGTCTGAAATACCCCATTGGTCCGTCGTGACCCTAGACTTCCCTGTGCCAGGCCCCTCCTTGCTCTGTGTTATTATCATCCTTGTAGCCAGCTTGACAGTTCTTCCAGGTGGTCTTTTCTCCCCAGGGTGTGCATAATACCGGGCGAAGTTTGATTGATGCCTGAACGAGTAAAGCAGGTTGGCAGGTGCAATATTGAGACCAGAATGGGAATTTAAGATGTAAATGGTGATGCAGATGCTGATGCTGATAGAGAGGCAATGTGCAGTGTGGTTCAGCCACGGCATACTCATCTGCGGGATGTTGTGAGAATTAGAGACAGTGGCTACAAACATCTGACACATAGTCACTGCCTACGATATTATTTTTAATAACCTGCTTCTTCTATCACAGCGTTTACCACATTGCATAGCCATTACTTAGCTGATCATCTGCTTTTCCCACAGGTTATCACAGAGTTGTGACCTTGGACTTACATATCATTTTATCTCTAATACCTGATTAGATGTGTGACACCAGGTGCTCAATAAATGCTGATTAAATGAATGGATTAACATATGTAAAGCATGCACACATATACACAGATGTGTGTGTGTGGATGCACACACATATATGGTCCTCAATAAATGATATCTCTGGTGGAGATGAACTTAAGACATGAAAGGCTGCAGCTCATAAGAATAAAAGTTTCTTTTGCTTTTGCGTTCTCTGTGACTCAACACTAATGTGCACAGCAGCCAAAATTTCCAGCCACAAGATCAGTTTAAGCAAAGCAAGGTGGAGCATTAAATATTTTATGCTGGTTTGGGAAGGTTGCTAGAAAGTAATAATTCTCATTTAAAGCATCCTCGTTTTGGCATAAAATACATGGGTATTGTAATTGGCAAAATAAAATCCATGGGCAAGGAATGGTAAGAACCCCTGACAGTCCGAGCACATCTTTCAGTTGGCTTACTGCGGGCTGCGGGAGGAGTCCTGGGAATTCTGGCATTCGTGTGTGGATGGAAGGAGGAGAAATGTCCGTGTGGGAAACGCGGGCTCACGAGGCTGACCAGTGAGAGCGTCCTGGAGGATGTGCCGAGTGTGATTTTTCTCTTTCCTTTCTGCTCCCGCGGGCCCTCAGATGTTTCCTCTGATCAGAAGGGCTGCAAAGTTTTAGAGAGATAAAGTTCAAGTATATGTATTAGAGGTAACCGTTGGTGATTATTAAATTCTCTGCATTTTAGGAAGGTCTGATAATGGTCTTCGAGGATGTGAAGGGAGGGCATGATGATGGTAGGGGGTGACGGTTTGGCTGCATGCTTACTTACTTGCTAGCACTGGGAATGTATCTCTGGGCCACCCGAGCATCATCGGTTAGGTTCCATGAGGCCAGGAAGCTAGGGGGGCTCAAGGTTCTTACTGATGGAGAAACCAAGGAGCACTGAGGCTGCCTTCTTTTTTGTTGTTATTTTCTTTGAGGCTGACTTCTTGGTCCCTCTATGTCCGTTTATCCTCAGCTTTTGTCTTCTCCAGCCACTTAGGAACCGAAAGGCCGCATAGCCTTGTCACACCCTCTAAAGCTGCGAAAAACACAAAAGCTTACGCGATGGATGCTCAGGTGGATTTCAGTAATTACATACAGGGGTCATATCGAGAGGTGACATTGTCAGACATGTCCTCTTGTTTCCAGCCAAGGTGTAAGTCCTCGAAGGCAGAAGCCATTTCCTTCCAGATGGGATGAGGGGAAGGAAGTCGTCTGGGGGGCGAGGCACGAACCCGTGCTGCTGGATTCCCTTGGAGATGGTGGGGCCCGAGCCACTTGAGTGACAAGATTAAGGTTACTTTGTCTACCCGGCTTTCCTGCTGGGAAATGTATCATGAACGTTCACCCTTAATTCTAGCCAACTGCTGTGTGTGCCTAACCTACCCAGGCATGTTGATCTCACTGACGACACACCAGGAAGTCTCTCCTTCATAGTAGAAACTTATTTCTAATTAGGAGATACAGAAAGCCTCCTGTTGGTAGGAGGGGAGGCGCCTCGTTTCTGTTGGTGAGAGCCCCACAGACACCCTTAGTCATCCGGACCTGGAAGAAGCTGGAGGGATCAGCTCCCTTCTCATTTCGTCCAGTCAGTGCTTAGGGCAAGTGTCTTTCTCAAGGCAGCTGGTTAGTAGATAGCAAGAGATGGACCCAGAACCCCAGGCAGGCCCAGTTGCATTTTGTTCTCTGCACTACTTACTTGTGGCAATCTTTTTTTTAGGGGGGAGGGTGGGGCAGATAAAATTGCTCTTTTAAAAGAGGTGGTTTGGGCAGCCACCTCAGGACAATCCATTTTAACATCCGTATTGGAGAGGATGGTTAGAAATAATTGGCACCATTTCATTTCTACCCCAGCCAGAACCTGACCCTTTGACCTCAGAACTCACGTGGGCACTTACTTTACTACACGCGGGACCTTC
This sequence comes from Myotis nattereri, assembly GCF_964212035.1. Taxonomy (NCBI): domain Eukaryota; kingdom Metazoa; phylum Chordata; class Mammalia; order Chiroptera; family Vespertilionidae; genus Myotis; species Myotis nattereri. The sequence goes on from NC_138087.1 coordinate 51,974,930, forward strand.
TTTCTTTTCCCAAACGGCTTGTGCCCCCATAATGAATGGTATTAGTGTGTGGCATGGTTGTACCCAAGCCCCAGAGTTAATGGGTTAGCTTTTTAGAAACTTGACAGAACATTCTTATTATTATTTAACTTTTAAGTAATGTAATGCGTAAGAGTCCTGGCTCCGCCCATCTGGCCACCCCCTAAATGACAGTTTCTCATTTCATTAAGTGGCACTAGTCTGTCTGGTTTAGGGCGGGTATGTGATTGTTTGAAACTATGTGAAAGGTAATGCTTAATTGTTTTGCTCTGATTTGTTGTGGTAAATTATGAAAACAGAATGCATCGTCTCTCAGCCTTGAAGGAGATGATATAGACGTATAATTATTTATAATAAATCCAGTGTATCCGTTTGTCAACATTCTAAATGAATTCCTTTAAATGTTCAGTTAGGAGGTTGTGGGGGCAGGGTTGACATTTGTTTTTTTCTATATCTAACAAAAATGGGTTTAAAATAGCTTTGTCTAACAAGTAAATTTTTCTCAGGTAAAACAAAAGGTGTGGTTGTACCCCAATTCTAGGTTCAATGTGCTGGGAGGGTTTTTACAACAACAAAGTCTAAAACCTAAAATAGTTTGTGTCTGATTTTCAACCCTGGTCCCAAACAAAACAAAACAGTCATGTGCTAGTAACTAATCTCTGGTGATAGCTGACAAGTGTGATCCTGTTTGTCACTTCTGTCTCTTTAGGTGACGCTGAGAGCTAGTGTGGCTTACAGATCACACTGTGGTCATTGAAGTATAATGTTGCTTACCTCTGAGAAATGACTGTGGGGTTTGCCCCGTAGGTTCTATTTGTCCACATTTCTGTTGCGAGCTTGAAAAATGTTATTCAATAACCTAATGTATATTCAGTAACATCAGGAAGAGGAGGGGAGAGGGAGATATTTTTTCCCTTTATAAATACATTCAACTTTGGATGTAAAACAATGTTTGAACAAATGAGTACTGTAAACTGCTGATCTCTGGTGTTTGAAAATTTTATATTGGTGGTGCTTATAGTCATAGGCCTGGTGGTTTTTGGCTGAGAAATTTGGCTCTGAGTATGGGCTCTTGGGACACATTTTTTTTTTCCTTCCAAACTGTCTGATTATTCTTATTTAGATATAATGTGATGAATGGGGCTGGCTTTAAATACTTCAAGTACAATTGATGTAAGTTTTTCCCTTCAAGGAATGAGCTGATTTCCATTTCCCCCTACTGCTGAATAGTTCTTTCAGCAGTTCATTGTTAGAAAATGGTACCGTTGAAACGATGCAAACTTTTCCTTTTTAACTTCAAAAGAGTATCAGGATTTTTAAACCTTTACTTTAATCTTCCAGCTCTTGGTCCTGGTCCCCCACGGAAGAATTTTCTAGCTGAAAAAGCAATGTAGGGGAATAATCAGTGTCCCCCTCCCCCCTTTTTTTGATCCTATCATAAAAAAAGCTTAGATTTTCCTCTGAGTTTCTTATCTGTGTGTCTGCCTAGCAACTCATACGTCTGTCTGTGACCAGGCTGTATATGCAGGAGGGTAGCTATGACTCGGGTGACGCAGGTAAAAGTGACAGAGGGATCCAGGGGACAAAGAGGGAGGGGCTTGGGAGCGAAGAGGTCAGTCGTTGATGCTGGTTCAGTTCTGATGTTTCCATTCTCCCCTGAAAAGTTCTAAATCTGTGTAGAGCTCAGTATTTTTTTCTTTTCTCCTCTGTGGTTTACGAGTAGGCAGCGGAAATGTGTATCTCTGAGATAGTGATGAAAGGCTGCAACCTTTTGAGCGTAATACTTAATAGGCCGGGAGCTACAAGCTGCTTCCCTTTACAAAAACAAAGTGATGGCACTGGAGGTGTATGGCTACTGTAGAGAACAGACCTAATGGCTAACTGCTGACGTTTGAGACACCGAATTGCACATCATACCCAGGGGAACTGTCTGTCAGAAAGCTCTAGGACAGGGGTGGGCAACCCCTGGCACGCGTGCCAAACGTGGCACGCCAGTAACTTTTGCTGGCACGCGAAACCCTCTCTTATAATCTTCCATTTACAGTTTTTTTTCTTAATATCGACTTTTTTATTTTTCAGATAAATTCAGTGTAGGTGCATCTTAGATAAATAAATAATTTTACATAACAAGTTATGTTAAAGACCATAGACATGGATTGACAAGAGAGGGGAAGAGCAATTTCTATGCCTCTGCCTTAACTCTCCCTGCCTTCCTAGATCTGACCAGTGTTTTCGTTTCATCCACATATGCTTGTGAATCTTTGTTCTCAGTGATGAATTTTGTTAAGTCTCGTAATAGGAGTAGCCTGACTGATGAAAGTAGTAGCTCATGTATATTTCTGAAGGTCACGAAATATAAACCTGATGTAAAATCTCTGTCATCAGAGATGCAGCAGCAAAAGTCCCACTGATAATATCAAACGGAGTCATGAAGTTTTCTGTCGGACTATCAGTGTACATGTATACATTAAAAAATAAATGTATTTTTCATCATCATATACTGTGTTTTTGTCGCTCAAATGAATTTTATTATTTCTTCAAGGTTCTTCACATACGTACACCTTAAGAGATATCAAGTAGGTGTAACATGTTCTCAAAAAATTAGGGTTGGCACGCAGAAGAATTTTGAGTCAGAGATTTTGCTGGTTTTGGCACGCACTCACAAAAAGGTTGCCCACCCCTGCTCTAGGAGGTCATTTGCTATCCATATAATTGAAAGCAGAACCTGCCAGGAGATTCCTCTGCACACCTGGCATGTGAATATAGGGAGTTGTCTTTCTAAATGTTGTCTTTGCCACTCAGGGTGTCCAGGATCAGCATGTAAACTGCTGTTAGTGGAGCCGAAACTGTCACCGAGTTTACCTTCAGCAGCTCCTCTGGCTTCAGATAATCACGGGGCTGCTTCCTTCCCACCACAGCCTGGAGTAGCCCCTCTCCTGGCTGGTCACCCACTCCACTGACCAGTAGTGCATTGGCGCCCGCGTGCTTGGGGACCAGGCCTGGCCCACGTAGGCATTGCTGCTCTCTGTTCTCCCTGACGTCACTTTTTCCACATTGTGCAATGGGAATGAAGCGGAATCCTCGCCTGTCATACCATTTGCTGGTGACATTTCTTTGCACCGTAATTCAAATGAGCTTCGGGATAGATGGGAGATATTGCAGACTTTCCATTTAGAGCTGATGAGGGTTTGCTCCAAGCACCATCATATATGCAACCCCCCTCCCACCCCCACATCACGTAGAAGTTTAGGCAGATGACTTAATTGTTTGGGAGAGGAAATGGATTAGAACAAGTAGAATCTTTTCCAGGACAAAGTGTTATCAGTCTGTGTTTTCCTCCCTCCCCACCCCTCCTTTGGCACAGAGAGAGGAACGCTGGCCAACAGAGTCACGGCCAGGCGAGGTGAGCCTGGTGGCGGTGTGGAAGGCCCTCGGCTTTGCGAGATGTGATTTGGACACTGATTGGGTATATGCGGTTTTATGTATATGACTAATTAATGTGGACCAACATTTGCAGGCCTCAGCTTCGAAAGCAATATTCTCTTTAATGCAGATCATTTAAAAAATTATCTATGTTAGAGAGAAGTTATAACCTGGAGAAATAAGCAAGCGCGAAGTGACCTGGCCAATTTCAGCCTGCAGCCTTCTCCCCAGCATGTTCATCGGGGAGGCTCTATTCCTTAGTTCCCGCAACCCTTAGCAGTTTGGATGAAATAGCTGGCCACTTTGTCGTGTTTTACAATCAGTGATGCATGTGATTCTTGCTCTCTCTATGGATTGCAAGTTTTGTGCAAGTAGAGAACATGGCTTTTTGTGTCTCTTGTGTTGGGTGGGAGTAATCGAAGTGCAGAGTAGGCCTTGGGTTTTTTTTGCCCAGTGAAGATACATATTCAGAAATGAGACTATGGTTCAGCTTTGAGCCCAAATCCCTGACTCCACAATGTACTTACTGTTACTTTGGGAAAGTCACCAGACTTTGTGAAACTCACTTTTCTCATCTGCAAAATGGGAATAATGATTATACTTACCTCAAGGTTGTTGTGAGGGTGTGTGTGATGTGTGTAGAGTGCTTGACCTGACACCGGGCACACAATAAGTGCTCAAGGAATGGTGGTTGTTTAACAAGACAGAGAGAATGAGTGAGAGCAAGAAGGAGAAATGCTATAACATGAGTCTCTGTGACCAGGATCCCGCCTCTTCTCCGTCTGTTCCTCATTTCTCTGCCCAGGCTCCGGCCTGGACACCCAGGGGGGCTGGGTGGAGGTGAGGGCTCTTTTCTCCTCAGTTCCATCCTTCCTCTTTCTCTTCTCCCTCTCTCCCCATCTTGGGCTCAACCTGTAGGTTGGGCTCATTCTGCCAAATTTGACCTTGTTTATCCTATCTGCCCTTCAAGAAGTCCTAGCCCCATTCTGGCATAAACCCAGGACTGATTTTATGTGCTGGATGGATGATTCTTAGAGTTCCTGACAAACAAATGAGCTAGGATTGAGCTGTGCATTCAGACTGCTAGAGACAGGGTTTAAGGAGATGCCATTTTCAAAGCCCACCTGGTCACCATGGGGAGAGGGCAGAAGTCTTATGTTAAAGAGTTTCTATTAAGATGGAAAGAGCTGCATTCAGGAAGCCAGCGCAAGTAAAAGCTGCCTGACAAGACAGCCGGGAGTTGGCTGCTCAGTGAGAGAGCTGCTCACACATGTGGGCGGGATGGTCTCCTGATGCTACTGAGAACCTGAGCTTTGTCAGCATGCAAATTTATGTGTTTAATATGCTGTACTTTAAGTTCTGAAAAGTCTATTTTGTTTTTCTAGCTGATTTTTAAATTAAAAACCATTTTAGGCAGCCAAAAAAGACCCTAGGAATTTGATCAGAAAAACAAATCGCTGATTTCCGTAACCGATCTTTACGGAGAAAGGAGCTGAAACGCGTGTGTGGGCCCCTGAGTGCCTGACCAAGATGAGCTTGCTGCAGAACGCACGCCATACAGCGGGTGTGAGCCTCCATTCATTTCTGACACATGCTGATTTAAGATGTGAAAATGAGTGTTTGGCCAAGCCAACAGTGCCCGTGCCAAGAAAAGCCTATTAGGTTGGTGGCTGAAAGGCTGAATTGTTAGGATTTACTTAACGGCGAGTCTCTGCCAGCTGCTGTGAGTAAGTGCCCACTTACATGTCTGAGTGCCCGTCCTTGTTCCCCTGGACGGGGGTCTTGTTTGTGCAAGGAACATGGCTGCCACGTGAGAGGCCACTTGAAAAGGACGCTTCCTTATTCTTTGGGCCCTTTAAGTGGATATCTTTAGTTTAGCAAAGTAACATGAGGCGCTCACAAATTTTAAAAGGCAAATGCCTGGAAATTGGGTCTATAGATGAGTGCAGGAGGAATTTCAGGGAGTGACAATGGTAAACAATAGTCAGCATAAACAGACTGTTAAACAAAACTGTCATGGGAATCCTACTATTTGTCCCTTACCCATTCATCCAGAGTGGGTTGGACATCTAATCTATATGGCATTTGCTGGTGTGTTGGGTAGGACCCCACATCTCAACCAGTTTCCAACCCAGCAGGGTAGACAGATGGTACACAGAAGCCTAAGGAAGAAATGAGAGGCGCCAAGTCTTAAAAACTGTTTTTGGAGTTCAGGCACGAAGAGGCCATTCTGACTTGGAGGGTTTGTTCATTTTTTCTCTCCTTCATCCAGATTCTTGTGGGAACATAAAGATGTAGGTAAGCAGGTGAGTGTGGGAACGGATATGTGTGTCTCTACACATACATTCCCTGGAAGGAACTGGAAATTAGGCATGAGGAAGGAGATGAGGAAACTAATATTTACTGGGAACCCATTCTCGACCAGGGGCTGGGGATGGGTATTGTAGTCTCCCTTTTACAGATGACAAAACTGAGGTTCAGAAAGACATCGGTCTTAGGTAATATGTTTAAAATGGTGGCGGTAACCGTTGGACACTCCAGAATGCTAAGCCGTGTCTGGAAATTGGGCGGGTAGGTTGGGGAGGTGTGTGTCCCGTTTTTCGGTCACTGTCTCCGAAGGGAAGTTTAAAGGACTTGAAACATTTAGCCAGTGCCTGGCTCATACGATGTAGTCAATACACGTTTCCTTCCCTCCTGTAAACCGGGGATTCTCAACCTCGGCACTAGTGCCACTTTGGTCAGGGGTGCTGTGCTTTGTAGGCCTCGGCCCATTGGATGCCAGTAACACCCTCTCCCAGGTGTAACAACCACAGTTTTTCTAGACCTGCTAACAGTCTGTTGGGGGCACCTCTGACCCATTGAGAACTACTGAGCTACAGAATCCAGACAGGAAAGTGTGGACTGTGCGCCTAGGGGTTGGAGGTGATAGTAGGCAAGGAGGATCCTGGACCCAATGGGAAAGAAAATGACCTTGAAAGAAGGTACTGACCTTGGGTGTCCAGAGGTGGGGAAGGGAGAGAGTGGATGTGAGTAGAGGTCTGGGGCAGTGGTTGTTTTTATCTGGCTGTAGTGTGCTGTCCCAGGAAGGACAGGTCTGCTGTGTCCCAGAGGCTTGGGGTGGGACCAACAATGAGTAAGGCTTAGACTGCTGGTCAGACTTCCTGATGTCACGAACCTGGGTGTGAGAGCCACCCATGGCTAACACCGAAGTTCCGCTGTGCCCCTCCTTGCTGAGCAGGCTGCTGTGAGCCAGGGCTCTGAGGCCTAATTGCCTAACCTCCATCCACCTCTCTCCCAGGCTGGCACTGGGCTGCCATCTTCATGATCTGTTTTCAACCTGCTTTAACAGCTGTGTGTTTTTTCATGTTGATTCCTAATTTTTAGTCAAAGTTAAATAACTCTTACTTTTTAGTTAAAGCTAAATCACTCTTCTCATTCTCTTGGGCCCCCGGTTCTGCCTTTCCAGCAGTCTGGATAGTGTAGCTTGCTGTGTGACTGTGGGGAGCCCTCATAGCTTAGTTGTTACATCAAATATCCCTTCCTCATCACAGGGCTTTTAAAGGTGAAAGGTCGGGTCAGGGACCCCTGGCAGGTGGTGTGAAGTGTACTTTCTGCTCTGTCGCCCAGCTCCCTGGGGAGGGGCACTTGTTTGCAAGCCAACGGGGGAAGCTTGTCAGAGGGGAAGAGTGTGAAAGGCAAGGGCTGATTGGGAGGGCACGTGGAAAGGGAAATGTGTCAGTCATGGTGCTGGCTGGAAAGAGTCCACTCCTGAAGGTCTAGGGCCTAGGCGAAGGCTGTGGGATGGCCAAGTGTGCGCTGTCTGGGGATTCCGCAGGGTGCCTAGGGCCGAGGAGGCCACATGCACCTGCCACTTCAGGGAAGAAGCACCCACCTCTCCCTCCTTCTGCCCTGCAGCCTCCCGCCAGTGCCTCTCATCAGCCACCTGCAGGGAGCCAGGGTGGCGGTATTCAAGGACAGCCTCCTGGCTGGGCAGAGAAGAGTGAAGAATAGATTAATGGGGCGGGGGGGGGGGGGTAGATAGAGGAGATGGAGAATATCCAGGAAAGGGACGTCCAGTGGTGACAGTAGTGAAATGATACTGGGTTTGCTGTGAGACTGCTCCCCTCTTGGGGCACATGGTCCGAATCTGCGCTGTCAGTATGCGGGGCCCTCTACTCTGACCCTGGGCTTAGCCTCCATTCTCCCAGGAAGACATTCCTGACCACCCCCTTCAAAGCGCTGCCCTCCTCTCGCAAATTCCTGGGGCATTTCCTGTATAAAGCCGTCTTCCAGCATTAGACTTCCCACACTGCACTGCTGGCTCTGTGTGTGTGTGTGTGTGTGTGTGTGTGTGTGTGTGTGTGTGTTCCCTAGTTTGCCCCTTAAGGTCTTCTTTTGTTCCCAGCGTCTTGCAAAGAGAATGTATTCCAGAAATATGTACTTCTTGATGATCGATTATTATAATTGATCATAATCACAACATTTTGAAATGAAGGAGTGCAGTCATTGTTCCTATGGGTTTTAAAAGTGGACAAGTAATCACTAAAAAGTTCCTTAAGATGCATGGTATGTTTTCATCCTGGGAGTCGCCCTGAGAGGTGACAGCCCCACAGAAGTATGAGGGTCCCAGTATCACTGTGCTAAATGGAGAGCAGGATATGGACAAAATGGCTACATCCTTTCCACTGTAGCATACTGATGGTTTCCCCAAAATAGGTTGGCACTTTTTACCATCTTACCTATTCTCAGTGTCATATATATTTAAAAATTTTTAAATATGGGGGAAGAGGTGAGTCCGGTGGGAGTAAAATGTGGTTCACCCCATTTCAATGACCTGAGGGGAAACAGGTACCAGGAGCAGTGGCACTCAACACTGACCCGCCCCACGTCACAGCCAGGGCGGTCCTTAGAGAAAGCTGGCATCCAGCTAGCACCCATCGTGCCTAGCCTGTGGGCACAGCCTCTTAACGGCAACAGCACATCGGGTGGCCCTGGAATCTTGGTGATTTAAAAGGGAAAAGTCAAGGGACCTGGGTTGAATCTTTTGGGAACTGGCACTCTGTCTGCTGTCTGTCAGTCCTCTCAAATTTGCTCTTTTTTTAAAAAAAATATATTTTATTGATTTTTTACAGAGAGGAAGGGAGAGAGATAGAGAGTTAGAAACATCGATGAGAGAGAAACATCGATCAGCTGCCTCCTGCACATCTCCTACTGGGGATGTGCCGCAACCCAGGTACATGCCCTTGACCGGAATCGAACCTGGGACCTTTCAGTCCACAGGCCGACGCTCTATCCACTGAGCCAAACCGGTTTTGGCAAATTTGCTCTTTTTTATGATGCTTGAAAACTGGGGCAGCAAAAAGGAAAGAGGGAGTTTTAAGATGGAATTCTTCCCCAGTAAATTTTTTTAATTGATTCTAGGACACGTAGAAAAGTGTACCATGTGTGCTGAAAGGATAGGATTTAATTATTGTTTAAAATTAGTTCTAGAGGACGTGCTTGGAGTTGTACCCAAGAGAAGTGAGGGTTCTCGTGGAATTGTGTACACGGGTTGATGGGAAAAGAGGCTTCCGCTGCACAGGGTTTGGGGGAGTGTTGCCAGCCCTACAACAAGGGGTCAGCCAGCCTGCCTGTACTGGGGGGCAAGTGGAAGATCCGCCAGGTGTGAGGATGTGGAAGGACCAGGGAGAGCTTCCTTGCCTTACAGACAGGGACAGCTGGGCACAGAGCCGTTTGCAACGCGGCGTCACTCTTGTTCCTTGGGTTGCACTCTTTCCTGCAACACGAAAGAGGCTAAAGGCAAGAAGACAGTAGCCTGAGAGCCAAGTGACCAGGGGAAAGTTGTTGGGAGCAGGCAGTTAAAACCCAGCCGCTGTGGGGTGGGAGGAATGAGGATATTGGTGACAAGTAGAGTTCAGCGTGAGAGCTTCCAGTTTCTCACTGACCCTGGAGGGGAAATGGGAAGTGGGTTTTTATGCTTCTCTTACAGAACTCAGAGAAGTTAAGCTTGAGGTGGCAGAGTTCAGTTCAGTGTGGATTGAAATGCATGTATGTATGTTTGTATAGAAAATAATATAATAAATAATATAAGAATTAACTGTCTCATGTACTCACAACTGTAAATCTACTTTTGCCCCACCCTGTACTTACGTGTGTGTGTGTGTGTGTGTGTGTGTGTGTGTGTGTGTAATGTATATAGTTGACACATGAACAATGCAGTGATTAGGGATTTAGACCCCGTGTGCAGTTGAAAATCCTCTTATAACTTTTGACTCCCTAAAAACTTTACTTACAGCCTACTGTTGATCAGGAGCCTTACTAATAACATAGTCAATTAACATGTTTTTTGTATGTTATATGTATTTTATATATGGTATTGTTATAATAAACTAAGCTAGAGGAAAGAAAATGTTATTAAGAAAACCGTAAGAAGCCCTAACCGGTTTGGCTCAGTGGATAGAGCGTCGGCCTGGGGACTGAAATGTCCCAGGTTTGATTCCGGTCAAGGGCATGTACCTTGGTTGTGGACACATTCCCAGTAGGAGGTGTGCAGGAGGCAGCTGATCGATGTTTCTAACTCTCTATCCCTCTCCCTTCCTCTCTGTAAAAAAATCAATAAAAATATATTTAAAAAAAAGAAAACCATAAGAAAAAGGAAACACATTCATAATTTGTGTATAAGTGGACCCCCCACAGTTCAAACCCATGTAGTTCAAGGGTCAGCTCACACACATATGTGTATACATGGGCATATAGTTATTGTAAATTTTACTGATGTAGAGGATGTATAACAATTTATAAGTAATAACAAAATATGCATATTCTTTATTGGAAATTCCATATGGCCAGCTAAATCTCACAGAATGCTTTCATTGATTTTTCCCATGGCCTGACCTATGGTGGATCACGTTTTGACAAATAGATTTACATCTTGATCTGCTAATTCATTTTTCCAATAAATGTATTGCCATTAAGTGTGACATGTGATCTACTGTTCGGCTATTTCTCACACTTCTACAAATTATATTCGTTAAACTGAACTTCTTTCAACCTCAGCACTGCTGATTGCTGTAGTGCTAACTATCTTTCTAGCTTTTGGTGTCATTGCAGGGATTGGGACAGTGCATGAGTCTATATTATTTAACAGTGACCGTGTTTAACAACCGGCTCACAAAATTCCTACAAAGTGAGCAGTGGGCTCTCACGAACCAGGATGGGCAGGCTCAAGCCCTTCCCCAGCTCCATTGTTAAGGTCTGAAAAGGCAGGTGCTTATCTGTCTTATTCACGATTGATCCCCAGTCCCAAGGCTGATGCTGATGGTGTGGCTAGAGACTCAGTAGTATTGGTGGCATGAGTGAGTGAAGTTTCAAAGCTGGGGCCAAGAGCCAGTTCATGGGACTCCATTTGCAACGCTTGAGGACAAGGTCCTTAGTTGGCAGTGAGGACGCTCGGGAGAGAAGGGGCACTAGAGACCATCTCCAGATCAGAACCTGCTGACAGAGCCCTGCCTTCCGGTAGGATGTTAGCACTCGGGGCCTCTTGACACCAAGAAGAGGGGAGAGGCCGGCATCTCCTTTGTGGCCCGTTCTTCCAGCTTTATTTAATCTGGCATGATCTTCCCCATCTTCAAGGAAAGGAAAGGCCTTCTTGTCTAGCAGTGTGGTGACTTCTGGTAGTCATCATACCCAAGGGGAGCAAGAGTGTTATGCCCCCTGTGCCATTTACATTTAAGTAGGTAATGCATCATGTGACACAGAAGTCAAAGAGGGTATGCAGGGAAAGGTAGTGTTGCTCCTTCTGTCTTCCAAAAATCAGCTCCTTAGCCTCTTGGGGATCCTTCCAGATTCCGTCTATGCATAAAGTCAAACTTCTATTTTTATGTTTTTACTGAAATAGTATCATGTTAAACACATTGTTCGGTACTTTGGTTTTTTCCCTCCTAATAACATATCTTGAAAATCATCACTCTACAAAGATAAATGCCTCTTTCTATTCTCTGGGTTTACCATCATTTATTGAACTCTCTTCCCTATTTATGAACTTTGGAGTTCTTTTATATTTTCTTATTACAGACAATTCTTCAATGGACACCTTTGTATAAAATGTTGAAATTATCTGTAGGAAAAATTCCCAGAAGTGGAATTGCTGGGTCAAAGGTTATAAGCATTTGTCACTCTGGTAGGTATTGCTGACTTGCTCTTCATATAAGTCAGTTTGCAACCCGATGACCCACAATTGAGAGAGAGCTGATTTTTCTGTCCTTTCCCACAACGGTTTAGTTCTTGCCACTCTGATAAGTGTAGTTCCATTAATTTTTAAGTATGAATGAGTATACACATTTTTTCATGTGTTTAAAAACTCTGCTGTGAACTTTCAGTTCATACTATTTGCTCATTTTTCAATAGCTTTCTAGACCTCTATAATTTGTATGAGCTCTTTATATTTTAAAAATAACTTTATGCCCAGGTTGTGGACTCCATCCTCAGTGTGGGGCGTGCAGGAGGCAGCCAGTCAATGATTCTCTCTCATCATTGATGTTTCTATCTCTCTCTGCCTCACCCTTCCTCTCTTAAACCAATAAAAAAATAAAATAACTTTATGTCTATGGTGTGATTTATACATCTGTTCTCTAGGTTGCCATTTGTCTTTTGACTTTGTTTTTGGTGTCCCCCCTCCACAGATATGTTGTTTTGTGTGTTCTTTTTTAATTAATTTATTTTTTAATGAGCGAAAAGCAGAGTTTTATTACAGAAAAGCTCCCTGCTGCAGGGAGGGGACCCACGAGGGTTGGTGGAGCAGCTCCTTTAGGGGTTAATATGTGCCCTGCTGACTTCTCATTGGTTGGTTTAAAATTTCTACCCTAGCAACATCCATACATTTTAACTTCAGGGTTCCCGCTCATTCTCCCCGCCCTGGGTGTTCAGCCCAGGGTGAGGGCCCTTTGTTCTTGCGATTTTACAGGGGACAGGGTGCGGCTGAGGAACTGGTTTCTGTCCATGTCTGCAGAATCCAGCTGCACCTCCCCTTTACATTTCCTCTTCTGTGTTGTGATAAAATACACATAACAAATGCATCATTTTAGCCATGTTTAAGTGTACAGCTCAGTGGCACGGAGGACATTCACATTGGTGGTACAACCATCACCACCATCCATCCACCTCCAGAACTTTTTCATCATCTCAAATGGATATTTTTTTTAAAGTGTCAAATTTCTCAAAAATTTTTTTATCTTTCACAGGTTTTGTGTCACCGCTAAAAAGTCCTTTCCCACTTTGAATTTACCAGAAAATATTTTCTATGGTTTCTCCTAGTACTTTTATGTTTGAATAGATGATCCATCTGGAATTCATTTGGGTGGAAAGTGTGAGGTGTGGCTCCAACTGTATCGTTTCCAGATAGTGCGCCTTTGAATGCCGCTCGGTCATCAAACACGGTCTGAGGCCTAGCTGGACTCAGCTGGGGACGTTTCTGGCACTCGTGGTGGCTACAGGGAAACGGCAAGGAAGCCATTGTGATCAGTCCATGTGAGTTTCTAAAGTTAAGCCTGACCGAGAGTAATGACATCCCATTCTAGAAAAATACGAGCTCCCGAGTGTTTGTGTTTGCTAACCCAATAAAATCGCAGACATGCCAGTCAGGACTTTGTATGAAGTTGCTGACTGCCGTCAGGATCCCCAGCAATGGAGTTGGATAGGATGGACCTAGCCCACAGAACTCCCTGACTCACAGGCAGCGTGTCCCCTGGGCCCCGCAGTTTGTGCCTTGCCAGAGGCTCCAAAGGAGGCCAGGAAGGGGGAGGAGGTTCTAGACTGAAATCCTGCTGATGCTCTGAGGCCTCTGCCTGGAGGAAGTGGCACCTGTTTCTCATTCACCCAAAGGCACCAAATAGGCTAAAGGTGCCCTGACACTAGAAGTCAGTTTCCCAAGTCCCCAGGCCCACTAGCAGGACCTTCTGCATCTGTCCTCCCAGGACAGAGGAGGGTCATGGAGCACCCCTGGCATTCCGTCACTCAGGGTAGCTGGGCAGGGCCTGGGGGATTGGAGCCCCCAGGCGGGTTATCTCAGGCTGCAAGCAGCGGAGACAGCATTTCTGTGTGTTCCATGAGGTGTCAAGCACAGACCTGACACCTTGGACTTGCGTCTTTCTCGAAAGCCTGAAGGTGAAGCTGAGGTGGGCTCCCTGCCAGAATCACCTCCTTACAGAATTCCAGAGGCACCAATCACCGTCCATTCACATTCAAAATGGCATGGACATTGTGCCCGTGGTCTCCCCAGGGTCCTGTTTTATCCCATGGGAGCCTGTGGTTGACTATGGAAGCAATTGGGGTGCAAGAATGTGTTTTTTTTGCATGTGGGGGTGAGTTCCAGGACTTTCTGCATCTCTGCTTTTCACTGTGCTTCGCTCAAAATGAATTGAATTCATGAATCACATCTTAAGTTCCAGAAATAATCCAAGGTAGTTCTTTTGTCAGAGCAGCCATGTCTGTGTTGGGGACTTCTGGCCCACCTCCTCCCTGTGTTTCCGTCTCTTCCCTCTGTGAGTTCTCCAAGGTCTGGCTCTGTGGCTTCTCCACGGGCTGCCAGCTCCTCTCACTATGCCTGGCACATACTGGATGCTTGATGTTTGAGAAGCTTAATTATCTATCCCTGTTGCTCTCACTATGAAGTAAGAAGTCTGTTATTCTTAAGGACATGACCAATCAATTGAGCCACAGATGCACAGAAAGATGTAAGTTTGTTTTTAAATATTAAAATTCAGGAAATATTTAAATTCTTTGTTGAATTTTGCTCTTTTTCCTGATTACTACTAGTTGTTTTTTTGTTTTTTTCAGGTATAATTTGCATACAGGAACATTATACTTTTTATTGTACGGTTCTATGAGGTGCTTTTCTTTTTCTTTTTTCTTTTTTTTTTTGTTTTGTTAATCCTCAAAGGATATTTTTCCATTGGTTTTTAGAGAGAGTGGAAGGGAGAGAGAGAGAGAGAAACATTGATTGGTTGCCTTCACACACATCTCAACCAGGGCTGGGAATTGAGCCTGCAACCGAGGTACATGCTCTTGACCAGAATCAAACCCAGGACCTTTCAGTCCATAGGCCGAATCTCTTTCCACTGAGCCAGGGCTAGGGCTCCATGAGTTTTAACAAATGCGTATTGTTATGTGACTACCAATGCAATAAAAATACACAGCAGTTCCATAATTCCCCCCAATTCCCTGTGCCCTGTAGTCAACACCTCCGTGGCCCCCAGCATCTGGCAGCCACTGATCAGTTTTCTGAATTAGTTTGAGCATGGCATAGAAATGGAATCATAGCATAGGTACCTTTTAAGTGTGGCTCGAATAATGCATTTGAGATTCATCTATGTTGCTATATCAGTTCTTTCCTTTTTATTGCTGAGTGGTCTTCTATTATATGAATATGCCACAGTTTATCTAGTCACCAACTGAAGGACATTCAGAGTTTTCCAGTATATTATTACATATTTTAACTATTTCTATCTACTAGTCGGTGGGATGCTTTTTAGAGAATCATTACGGTACTAACCAAGTATGTTTGGTATCTTTTTTTGAGGGAAAAGTGGGCAGCATCCCCCAAGACACTCTGTCTAATTGTGCACTGAGTAGTCCTTTAAGATGATGGCTGTAGTGGTGGCATTACTGTTCCCAAATCTGGTTAACATCTCACCTCTCAACCAGCCGTAATGATTCTCTGCTGCTCTCTCTTGTGAGTGATATGCCTTCTTTGATGTTGAGGCCAATTAGAAAGTTATAAAAGTGTTTCTCTGACAATGCAGAACCCAAACTAAACCACCTCCATATGCTGTTTTCTACTTCAAAGACAGTTGGAGGATAGTTCACCACAATTTCTCCCCATTAGGATGGGAAAGACTCTTAGCATTGGGGGCCAGGGAGGAGGGCATGGAAAGAACCAACTGAACAGACCTGTCTTGGCAGGCGGTCAGAGGGGACACCTGGAGATCAGAGGGCAAGATGTTGTTAGTTGTTTGTAATTATTTAGCTGATGGGAACAGAATGACATAAACATTCCGTGAGAGCAAGCCTGGGACACAACTTCCCACTCCAATGAGGAGAACTGGTGTCTGCTTCTTCATTGGCAGGTTGTGTCATTTCAGGCAACCCTCTGCCTATGTAGGTGTTGGTCTCCCAGGGATTGAAAAAAAAATCCAAGAGTGGCATTCAGGAGACTCGGCTTTTGACCTTGGCTTGTGTACTCTCAAGCATTGTGTGTCCTTGGGCAGATCACTGGCCTTCCAGTTCCTCTCTGCTAAGGTGTAAGGCTTGGAGGGGATGGGCTTCTTGGGGCTCTGACCCTGTTCTCACCCTCTCAGAGCCCTAGCACATGATTGCTCTTTGTATCTGCTGGGTCTACAAGTCCAGAAATGACAACTCAGTACCACGGGACGTCTCTGCTGCTATCATTGCTTACTGAGCATCAAGGGTGACTATGCTCAGTTGTGGGACAAGCCTGGGCTGGCCGAGCCCACCTGCTAGCAGAATGCAGATAGAGCTTGCTCCCGCTGAGGTGAGCTTCCAGGGAAATTTTCTGATGTTTTCTGAATCCAGGCCTACAAGGAAAGTGATCTGGCAAAAGATCCCCCAAACCTTTAAAAGTCCCTTATATAGATGTGCATGCAATACAGTCTTCCATTAACCAATCTATCAAAACACAAACCTAATGTCGTCTTTGGACCATTTCCAAACACTGAGCTTTTTGAGCTATTACTTGCTGAATTATTGGGACTTCCCTTAGGTGGTTATTCATATCCTCCTTTTCTTGCAAGTGACGTTTGAAATACTTCTCCTTTAAAGCACGCAGGCTAAGCCTGGAGAAAATCCTAGAACACGAAGGGATCTTTTGACTGAGGGCAAAAGATCATTTGCGGACCAGAATGCGGAAATCACTAAACATCTTTACTGCTGCGTTCCAGTGAGTTTGAAAGGGAAAGTTACATTTTAAAAGCATTCATGTTGCACATATGCCTCCCACATTATTTCAGACGCATAAGTAGTGTGAATTCCATATGTCGCTATAGCAAGTCACATTTGTACTGAACATGCTGATGACACTAATATTAATGTACAGCGTAAGTCTAATAGCCTCTACTTTGAACACTCACCTACATTAGTCAGACCTGTGAGAACGAAGCCTGCCGTGAGTGTGTGGACGCTGTGTCCATTGGGAGTGTACTGTTAGGATGCATTGACTATTTTCTCTTCCTTGGGTGCTGTTCCCCTGAAGAGCCACATGTTAACCCTCACCTCCTTCAGCGTTAGCTCTGAGGTCACATTCCCAGTGAAGCCCTATAAAAATCACCTCTCACCCCACACCGTTCCCCATTTTCTGCCCTACGTTCTCTCCAGTATTTAACATTTTCTAAAGCACTTCTCACAGAACCTCACTGTCTCATCTTCTTTAAAATGAAGGCTGTTATTGATGGTGACTCCTTGGGCAGAGACCTTTGTTTCATCCCAGGCATCTAGAACAGTATCTGACACGTAGTAGTTGCTCAAGAAAAAGTGGCCAATGTGTGTCTGGGTGCATGAGGGGGTGCTTCGCATGGTTTTTTGATTATTAGCTTTTTTTTTCTTCATTTCTTGACTGCAAGGCTGGAGGAAAGGCCCAGGTTGCATTGGAGGAGGCTGAGCTTTTTGCTTTTTTAAAAATATATTTTACTGATTTTTTACAGAGAGGAAGGGAGAGAGATAGAGAGTTAGAAACATCGATGAGAGAGAAACATTGATCAGCTGCCTCCTACACACCCCCTACTGGGGATATGCCAGCAACCAAAGCACATGCCCTTGACTGGAATCGAACCTGGGACCCTTCAGTCCTCAGGTAAACACTCTATCCACTGAGCCAAACCGGCTAGGGCGGAGGCTGAGCTTTAACAGCACGTGGGCTGCAGCCCACATCCCTTTTCCTGCAAGAATGACTGATCGCATTGAGGCTGCCTGGGGACAAGAAGCCGCCAGCCCCAGGGGCTCAGGCCAGCCCAGGAGAGCCCAGAAGGGAGTTCCTGTCACTTGCCCCTCCGTGCAGGTCAGATTCCCCCTGCTGCACTGGGATTTGGTCAACTGCTGTGAATCTCCTCCTGGTCACCTCTGGCTCTTTAAATTTGGGGAGATTTTGAGAATTCTTGGTGTGGGGGAGTATCTGATGGCTCCCTAACTTCTCAGAACCCCTCGTTTCTGATCTGCAAAATAAGATCATGAGAACTGCCTTAGAGATCTGTGCACATTATGTGAAAGAATGTACATGATTTCTTATCGCAATGCTCTTACTGTTTTAAGGCTCCCCCCTCCCTCATATTACCTCTCCCTACCCAGTATTTACAGGTAAAAAACGAATCTTGTCCCCGTCTTTTTCCCAGCAAGAAGCTATATGGTTTCTCTTGTATTCTGTTATTATTCCATTCACCATAGCTTATGTCACAGCAACATAGCATCTTCCAGGATGTGAGAAATAAGCCGAACCTTTAGACTGTCGCTTTCATGCACTTGTCAGAAGTCCAGACGCAACTGTGAGCTCTTGTAACTTTGAACATTAACCTCAGAGACCCTGCATTCCCAGCACAGTTGTATCATCAGTTCATGCATTTAGTCCTCTGTAGGGCCACCTGATTTTAAATTTGCAAATTGATTTCAAGTTTATTTTGTATGCACAATTTCTATCAAGCACCGTTAGCAACATCGGTCTCCCCGAGGGTCAAATAATACGTCTGCTTTTCTGGACCCATTTTGAAATTGGAAGAGAAAGTTAATATGCAGCTGCATGCACCATTTAGTTTTAATAATGGATGAGTTCTTTCAGCCACTGTACGTCTTTAAAAATCCCAGAATAATGTCCTTCTGTTTGAGGAATATTAATTTGGCGCCTTAAAGAGATAAACATGTTATTTAATTTTTAAACCCCCCCTCCCCCTTTATGTGGGATTCTGACATTTTGCAGCAGCCCGAATAGGAGGATTTTCCTTTTTGTGGGCTGGGTATGGGTGGTGCCACGTGAAAAGGATGCGCAGAGGGGAGCCTTCTGTGGCAGGTGGGAACCAATATCCCAGGAACTCCCCAAGGGGCCCTTTTGAAGGTCAGCCTTTCTGGAACAAAGGTAGTCATTGGGGCCAGACCAATGACCTCTCCATATTTATGCAGGTCTCCCCTTCAAAGGAGACTTTTAAGTAATTTTCTTCCCCATGGGGATGGAGCAGCTGTGAGCCAAGGATTAGCATCAGGCCTTTTAAAAATAGACTGGTGAATTTCAGAAATGCTTTCCCTCTGGAAAGTCAAGTAGAGGCATGGAAATATTTTAAAAGTATCTGTTCATCTAGCCCTGTCTCTCAAAGGGGAAGGAGAGGGAGGGGGCAGTCAGAGTGAGAGAGAAAGCTGAGAGAGAGAGAGAGAGAGAGAGAGAGAGAGAGAGAGAGAGAGGCCCTCCAGCTGCATTTATGGAAGGGGGTGGGGGGACAGAGGCGGGTGAGAGAAGGCTCAGAGAGACCTTTGTCAAAAGCATTATTTAAAGGAAAATGGCCTGGTCTTTTCGATGTGCACGCAGTGAGTACTCTTCATGTCCATCCAGCATGGATCATAGCTTGTCCACGAGCATCCCTTCTGTGCACGGTCCCCTCTGAGTGGAGGCTGTGCCCCTGTGCCCGCTGGCTGCCAGGAGCTGGCTGTAGCTCTTTACTGGTGCCACCAGTCCCCAGCCTGGTTATTCAAAGGAGAAGCAACATTTGAAAGCAGGCCTGGTTTCTTTCCCCTCCGGGCTGTCCTGTGTTATCTTCATTGAGTACGTATTACTTTGTAATTGGGAAACACAGAATAAACAGCAAAAGGAAGGGCCATGAGGTTAGCCTATCTGAAGGTTGTGTAAGTGGTAAGAGGGACAGGCAGGGGCTGAGAGCCCATTTACTGGGCAGCAAAGACTGGCGTGTTTCAGACCAGTGCAAACCTCTGGTAGAGTGGTGATCCAGGACGAGTAGAGAGGCAGAAGAAAGTAGCCACTTCAGTTGAATGCTAAGAAAAACAACCCTTGCCAGACCAGTTTGGCTCAGTGGATGGAGCGTCGGCCTGCGGACTGAAAGGTCCTGGGTTCGATTCCGGTCAAGGGCATGTGCGTTGGTTGTGGGCGCATCCCCAGTGGGAGGTGTGCGGGAGGCGGCTGGTCGATGTTTCTCTTTCTCTCTCATCGCTGTTTCTGGCTCGCTGTCCCTCTCCCTTCCTCTCTGTAAAAAAACAATAAAATACATTTTTAAAAAGAAAAGAAAAACAACCTTTTCCTCAGCAGAGGGCACAGAATCTCTCAGAATTTCATACTGAGGCTATATACACAGTTGACCTTGAACAATGCGTGGTGGGGGGCCAGGTTAGGGGTTCTCATCCCTGCACAGATGAAAATTCACATATAACGTTTGACTGCCCTGAAACTTAACTACTAATAGCCTACTGTTGGCCAGGAGTCTTACCAATAGTCCAAACAGTTTATTAACACACGTTCTGCATGG
Organism: Myotis nattereri; assembly: GCF_964212035.1. Classification (NCBI taxonomy): domain Eukaryota; kingdom Metazoa; phylum Chordata; class Mammalia; order Chiroptera; family Vespertilionidae; genus Myotis; species Myotis nattereri. Next base: position 51,994,894 of record NC_138087.1, read on the forward strand.
TATATGTACTATACAGTGTACTCTTACAATAAAGTAAACTAGAGAAAAGAAAATGTTATTAAGGATATTATAAGGTTTGTAAATTATTTCAAATTTTTACAAACCTTCCAAAAACTTTTCCAATTTATACATATTGAAAAAAATCACCATGTAAGTGGTCCTGCACAGTTCAAACCCATGTTGACCAAGGATGAACCGTATTGTATGTGGTTTAAAAGGCCAGTTGCCTGAAAGTTAAACTATCATCTTGTTTGCTATGCACATGGAGGAGTTCACAGAATGCCGGAGAATACTGGAATGCAGGGAGAGACCAGTGTCTGAGCGATGAGTATCAGTTCAGAACAAACCTCAGGGCTTTCTAAGCATATTTTCCATGAGACATAATAGGTGATTCTGAGAGTGGTCAGGCTGGCTCTTGGCTTTCCTTTACGAGGTACCATCATCATTAACAAATTCCTCAACAGGCGTTAGTGCTGAGGTAGGCCTGCTCTTTTTCTGGGCAAATTGGGATTAATGACACCCTTTGATCTGTTGGCAAGCACATGCGCCATTAGTAACTGGTACCAGATGTGGCCAGGGTCGCGTGATTTACATCAGGGGTCACAAAATACGACTTTAAGGCCACATCTGGCCCCTTTCCTTTTTTGTACAGCCCACATGCTAGGAATGCTTTTCACATTCAAAAAAAAAATGATTAGGGGGGAATCAAAAGACAAATAATATTTTGTGACATGTGAAAATTACATGAGATTCAAATGTCAGTATTCATAAATAAAGTTTTATTGGAACACAGCCACGCCCATTTGCTGGCCGTTGGTCTATGGCCGCTTTCATGCCGCAGCAGCAAAGCTGAGGCGTTGTGACAGATCTGTAGCCTTCGGAGCTGAAAATACCTTCTGTCCAGCCTTTTGCAGAAAAGCGCCGGTCCCTGGTTTACATCAGTGGGCTAGGCATGTTGTACCGTCACCCTGTGTTATTTAAACTCTGAGATCTGAAATGTATTAAATTAGTTCCACTTATATCATAATGTAACAATTTTAACTTTGATAATTTCAATACTTTTCATACTCTCTATAAAAATCTGAAAATGCCAAACCATGAAAAATGTGTAAACTGTTGAGTACCCAGAACCTGTTGTTCCTGACAGAGCCCTTCGATGCTTTCAGAGAAGAAAAACCTCATCCTTCTCTGCCCTTTCCTTTTCTTCCAGAGCCTTATGATGGACGTTTTCAAATATACAGAGAACCGTACCGTGAACACCAATATGCCCACCACCAGATTCTACTACTGCTAACACTTTGCTGTGTTTCCTCTCATGCATCGATCACCTATCCATCCATCATTCTGTCTCATTTTTGATGCATTTTAATGAGTTATAGATATTGCTACATTCCACTATAGGTTACTGTTATTTCTATTATTGATTAGCCATTGCATGAATGAATATTTTCATTCCCTAAATGGAATAAAAGGGAGGTATGAAAAGCAGATTGGAGCAAACAGGAAGCTATGATATAATTGAAGCTTGTGTGTGTGTATGTGTGTGTGTGTGTGTGTGTGTGTTGTTGTTGTTGTTGTTGAGAGGGAAACTTCCCTCTATCCCTCTTAGTTCTTCTGGCCTGTCTAATAATGAAATGGACATAAGACACATTAACAGGGGAAAAAAGACAAATTTTAATTTTGTATGTACAGAGGTCTCATAGATATAGGAGCAAAAGAAATGACCAAATCAGACAGCTTTTTAAAAATTTTATCTTTATTGTTGAAAGTATTACAGACGTCCCCTTTTCCCCCCATTCAACCCCTCCACCCTGCACCTGTCCCCCTTTTCCCAGGCCTCACCACACTATTGTCTGTGTCCGTGGGTTACGCATATATGCATATAAGTTCTGTGATTAATCTCTCCCCACTCACCCACCCACCTCCACCTTCCCTCTGAGATTCATCGGACTGTTCCATGCTTCTTTGTCTCTGGATCTAGTGTGTTCATCAGTTTATTTTGTGCATTAGATTCCACATATGAGTGAGATCATGTGATACTTGTCTTTCTCTGACTCTGGCAGCTTTTGCACTTTTTAGACAAACAATGCTAGTAAATTTGTGAGGAATTGACAAGACCAATTTAGGCATGGCTACTTACTTAGTGAAGAATCTAAAGAGAGTCTGAGCTTGGGGTAGTAAATTAGTGAAGAGAAAAAATAACAAGGTTTGTTTACACAGGATTCTCGGCCCTGAACGCCCTATCTGTGGTGATCAGGTGACCAGGTGTCTCTCGATCTCCTGGTGCAGGGAGGTTACCTTTACCGGGAAGGTTATCTCCTGCTTCCGAGTGGGTAGAGAGGAGGGTCAGAGTGCCCTTCTATACCAGCTGTTTCTCAAGTAACTTTGATTTTAAATAATCAGTATGCTATTGTGGCATATTTTGGGGTGTCCTGCCCTGAGCCCCAACTATGTGTGTGTGTGTGTATATATATACACACATTGTAAAATTTTGTAAAATATGTGTGTACGTACACACATATGTGTGTATATATATATGCATGCATATGTATGTATGTCTACATATAAAATGAAAGAAGAAACTTGTCTATAAAGTAGTGGAGTATTTGGGAAGCAGGCTCAGGCAGCTGCTGGGAGAGAACCATACCTAGCAGTGCTCGCACACCAGGGCAGTGTTGTGAAATTAAAGATGCCAGGCTCATGTCCCTGTTGAGCGTCAGCAGATGTGTTTTAACTAGCAAGAAGACACATGACTACATGGGCAGCTCTGCCTCTAGCCACAGCACGTGGATTCCCCAGGATGGCCTTGGCTTTCACGCCCATTGCTGGGGAATCCTTGAGAAGCCGGAGGGCTCCTGCAGTTGTGTCGCAGTTCTGCCTGAATCTATTGGGCTCCACTCCAGAAGGACATCCAAGGAGTAAAAAGGGCCAGGAGAAGCAGCATATGTGTGTTCCAGGCACTGTCAGATGGGTGGAGAGGTGCCCTGCAAGACCAGAGGCTGGGCCAGCCTGGTATGTGCTTGTGCACAGGTGTGCGAGGAGCTGCTGGGAGGCAGAGATGGGTTTGAAATGCAGTAGGCAGCCTGCTCCCTGAAGGACCAGGGAGGAAACTTTTGGTGACCCAAGAATTCTTTTAAGACAGGAACAATTAATTCTTAATTGACCCATTGTGTCCAGTCATTTTCACCACAGTTCTCAGGTCTCTGTCCGTAAGGCTGCTTTGAATGGACATTTGCGAAGCGCTTTACAATTTTTAAAGCACTTTTTATGGGTAGTATCGGCTTTCACTGTGATCCTGTGGGAGTTATTATCCCAGTTTCTTAGGTGATTTTTTTTTTAATTTTTAATTTTGCTGCTTTGAATTCTTGGGAGAAAATGTGAAATAAACAGTAGTGCCAGTTTATCAGTAAATGTATGCTGTGCCGTATGCCACATGTGTGGCTAAATGTGGTGTTCTTTCCTGATTTATTTTCTATAATCAATTTGATACGTGCAAATGTATTTCTTAATATGAAGAGCACTTTTTTAGAAGGCATGTTATTCAGAAGACTTGAAAACAAATAAAAGCAGTTTGTGATTTCAAATGGTACTACAAAGCCCTAGCAATCACAACAGTAGGGTATAGATACAAAAAGCAGACACGTAGATCAGTGGAACAGAAGTAAACCCACATATATATGGTCAATTTTCAACAAAGGAGCCGAAAATATACAACGGGGAAAAGGCAGTCTCTTTAATAAATAGTGTTGGGAAAACTGGACAGCCACATGGAAAAGGATGAAATTGTACCCCTATTTTATACCGTATGCGAAAATCAGCTCCAAGTGGATTAAAGACTTGAATGTAAGACCTGAAACCATAAAACTCCTAGAAGAAAACATACAGGATAAGCTCCTTGGCATCAGTCTTGGCAATGATTGTTTTTGGGTTTGACACCAAAAGCCAAAATAAACAAGTGAGACTACATCAAACTAAAAAGCTTCTAATAATCAACAAAATGAAAAAACAACCTACTGAATGGGAACAAAATCTATAAATGTCTGATAAGCGGTTAATCTCCAAAATACATAAAGATGTCATACAACTCAATAGCACACTATCTAAAAATACGAGTTTTTTACCTCCAAGAAAGGCTGTAGTCTTGGCTCTAATTAACTTCAATATATAGTCCTTCAGAGTTTTCTCTTTATATCATAAGAACGTAATTATTAATTAAGCTGATCATTTTATATATTTTTTATAATGGAGTAACTGTTTCATCATCTGGGCAATAATAGTTGTTTTAAATTGAGTTTTACTTTAAGAAACTTGGTATTGGAAAGGTAATGTTTTGATGTGTTCTGGAAGCCCTGTTTACGCAGTACATCCGTGTCTACTGTTCTGCAGCACAGTCTTAGCTCACCCCACTGGACAGGCTGGTGCCAGGGAGGTGTTGCTGGGTATGCTTGGTATGGTGTTTGTGTGTGTGGTATATGGTGTGTGTGTGTGTGTGTGAGTGTGAGTGTGAGTGTGTGTGTGTGTAGCATGTGATGTATAGGGCAGTGCTCGTGTATATGTGATGTATGTATGTTTAGAATATGTGGTATGTGTGGTATATGTATATATAGGGTATATATATTTCATATATATGATGGGTGCGTGTGGAATGTGATGCATGTGTGTATGTAGAGAGAGAGTGTGTGTGTAATATGTGGTGTGTGTGTAGTATATGGAGTATATTTATATGTTTTCAGAAGGAGCCATGGAAAACATCATATAAAGGATTCATTTCTCACTCTGTGCTCTTAATGGAGAAGGTTTTTTGGAAGCAGGAGATGGTATGAAAAATACAGCTGTAAAACTGGAAGAAAATCTTGGTGAGGGCCAGATTGGTTCTGAGGACAAAGAAGCAGCATCCTCATAAACCATAAACCTCAAATGGTGGAACCCGAGGCCACCCAGGGGTTGAGAGGAGCTGAAATGTGCTTCGTTCACAGAAGTAGCGGCTGCCAGTGTTGATCCACTGTCCCTTACGAATTACAGTTCTTTTACTGTCCAAGATGCTTTGTGACTCAGCAGATGGCTTGAAGAATTCAGTCTTCCCATTTTTCTTTAAGGTCAAAGGGATTCAAATTAAAGCTAAAACTACAATCTCAGTGTCATTGTGTATATGAATTCACCAAGACTGTTAGCTGTGGAATCCTTTTTTAAGAGGCAATTTAAGATGTTAATTTCCACAGAGGTATAATATGCTAATAATTAAGCCAAATAATAGTATTAATGAATGATTTAGGGATCTTCCTTCTTGTAGTACATATTTAATAAAGAAAGGTATTTTTTCCTAATTATTAAAAGTAATACATGGTCGTTGAATATGAGTGAAGGAAGGAAAAAAGGGAGGAAAGGGGGAAAGAAAGGAAGAAGGAAGGAAGGGAGGGAGGGAGGGAGGGAGGGAGGGAGGGAGGGAAGAAGGAACCCCACCACACAGAATAATTATAAATAGCCAGTCATTTCCCAGTCATATTTGTAGATGTCTGAGTGTGTGATGTGTGTGTATGTTGGTTTAGTTTGCATCTCTGCAGTTCATGTTGTATGTATAAAGGCTAAGATGTTTCCATTCACCTTAAGATTCTATTATTTTCTTCCTTTAAAAGGCCTTTAACTGAACAATACTGAACTCATCTGTATGTCACAGTTCACAACAGGAAGACCTGTAGTTTGATCAAAAATTTGAACAGAATTTTTTTTTTTTAAATATGAAATAAGTATGCCCAGTATTTAAGGAAGAGTGGCTTTCTGCCCAGCTGTTTTCTTGCTGGCTGATTCTGCAGAAATTGCCCACATAACTAAAAAGAAACTGAGAAAGTAAAAAAAAAACAAAAAAAAAAAACCCCTCTGTATGGTTAATTAAAAATTTAAAAGTTACCAGTGTTAAAAAAATTAAATTACAAAACAGTCTTTAGGCTGTTTGTTGGCTTTGTGCTTTTTTAAAAATTAAATTTAACTCAATTTTTTAAAATTAGGTGTTTTTGAGTTTTTAGAGGTGATGAATCTTTGCACTTGTTATTATAGTAAATGCATTTGTACTCTAAGAAGTGGGCTAAACACCCCAATTGAATTGCATGTGTATATATGAAAACTCTTCGTATGTTAGCTTAAATTAAGTCTTATAAAAGTGATGAGACTTTTTAAGACAGTTATTGACGTTTAAGATGTATAAATTTTGTATAGATTTTAGATGTATAGCTGTATAGATTAAGTCATATGTAGAGTATCTGTGCTGGTGAAAATTAAGTTATAACCTTTCCTGACTGCTATTAAATCAGTTTAATAAGATAAATAATTGTAGCTGATAATAGGAGTATCAGTGGACCTCAGTAAGTGATTCTGTTGTTATACACATTATACTGTCATCAAAAGTTTGCTGCCACCAATCCAATGCCAACAGAGCCCCCAATCTGGGGTGAGGTAAAGGGAAAAATTTTATTCAGATGAACGGTTTGCAGACTGGGGAGATGCAGCCTCCAGTGGGAACTGAAAGTGCACTCCCTGAAGACAAAAGGGAGGCCCCTTTTTACAAAGAAAGTCCTGCCCTAGTCCCTGATTAGTCCATTTTGATGCAAATGAGAAATCAAATTTACACAGTCTGATTTGTCCATATAATACTATCCTGATTGGTCGGAATTGGGTGTTCTTACTTGTTGTTGTGGAGATGCTCTGATTGGTCAGTAAAGGAGGATATAGCTGTGCAGTTCTGATTGGACAGGACAGGACAGGACAGGTCTCCACCCATTGGTAAAAATATGATACTAGGAACTCCTTTAAAGGTTCTGCTGGAGAACAGTGGAAGGAAGCTAGCAGCCCAGTCTGTGGCTTTTCCCCGAGATGCAGGGTGGTGGGTGAGAGGCCTCCATTAGAGACAACTGCTGGACTCTGCTTATGATTTGGGGCCCAATTAACTATAAGGAGTCCTTTCTTTTCGGGGCCAACAATACCAAAATGTAGTTGCTCACTTCTTTCTCTTTCTCATACTGTGAGCGCTTAAGAGAACCTGTGTCTTAATCATTTTTTAATTCCTAGGGCTGCCATGTACTTGAGTTATAAAAAAATTATTGAATTAATGAAAGGCCCTCTCACTGACCCATTTTCCCTTTAGCCAGGTTCACCTGGACTATGACATACACACCACGGAAATCTGTTTTAATTTTCCACACCAACCAAAACCTCATCCAGAAATGCAAGTACTTTGAAAGACTTTCCAGCTGCCATTATCATATTTTACCATATTTTAATGACAATGCTCCAAACGTTCAAAAAGTGATATTTATGTGTAAATTACCGAAACTATTTTTAGAAAAGGCAAAATCAAGACATCCAAATAGAACACCCTTTTACTAAACATTGAGTATTGGTAACTGCTTTTATTCCTTGACCAACCATTTTTTGGTAAATGCTTATCTATTCCTGCGTAATTCAGGCCCCGCTCAAGTATAAGGGGTTCTTCTTCCAATACTTAAAGAATAATGGAGAAAGGCAACATAAGGCAGTAGAGCAGACTGCATTCCACTAGACTAGAAGAAATATGACTTTGAAAAGTTTCTCAAAACACCCTGGTTGACCATTGGAGAAATGCAGTAGAGGACATGTGAGATTTATTTTCAGACGAGATAGACGTGAAAAGAGAATCTCTCAAGGATATGTTTACACAAACTACTATTACGCATTACATGTCAACAAATGTGGGCTGTATAGCCATTACTCTTACTAATGTGTTTAACTCGTTTTTCTATTATATACCGTCTACGGTGTAGTCCACATATTATATTTATGTTGTTCCTGTTTGTCACAATTAGATATTGTTGGTTTTGATTATTGCTCATGTGTCAGGTCAAAGAGGTCTTGACTCATCTTTAAAATGGTATATTGATAGCTACACAAAGTTGAATGAATTTTTGAAGAAATGGAAATAAGCAGATTGTTTTAGATCCCAAACTAAAGGACAGCAGCAGTCATTATAAGCCCTCAGCTCTGATAAGAAAGAGTCAGGGACTTAGTCAAAGAAAAATAAATAGCTTACAGGGTTTGTCAGCAAAGTTTCATACTAATCTGTACCTGGGGAACATCATAATGATTTAGCTCACTTTCACTCCATTTTAACAATAAAAAATTAATGCTGTACTTCCTAAGGTGTAAAAATTACTTATTAGCAATAATAGGTAACATTTCCTGAATACTTAAGACAAATCAGACAGGGTTTGTGTTTAGCATTGCTCTCTATGGGTTAACCCATGAATCATCACAACAATCCTAAGAGGTCAATGCTGTTATGTGCATTTTACAGACTTGAAAACTGAGTCCAGATGAGGAAAGGGATTTCATTCATGATTACACAGAGCCTGGGGGGTAAAGGCAGGCCATGAGATAGGTGTCAGACATCCTAGTCCCTGACCCTGTGCTCCACTCACGTTTTTGCTAACTTTATCAATAATCCAGTATGAAGCTGCAGGCAGTCTGCACATAGGCGCCTTACCAGAGCCACTCTGAGCTTGGTTTCCCTATGCATGCTAATACTCTAGTTTGTAAGAGAAATGAGTATCAAGTACCTACTGTGTTGGTTGACTTACATTCAGTGACTTATTGAAGCCTCACCAAACCCTAAGAGGTAAGAAGGATCATTCCCATTTTAAGGATGAACAAACAGCGGCTAAGTGGCTAAGTCACCTAAGGACAGAGGTCCAACAGAAGTGAAATTCAAGTCTATCTGACAGTCAAAGGATTGGCCCAGGCCATTGCCCAAGGCTGTCTGACTTCAGAGTTAACTCCGACTACTCCACCAGGCCTCCAAATGAATTGATGCAGGTACACACATTTCCTTGCTCTCACCACACAGAGATCATTGAGATATATGAAATGTCATCATGATCATAAATAGACATTTAAGTAATATGGCACTTTTTTTAAATATATTTTATTGATTTTTTTACAGAGAGGAAGGGAGATGGATAGAGAGTTAGGAACATCGATGAGAGAGAAACCCATCAGCTGCCTCCTGCACACCCCCCACTGAGGATGTGCCAGCAACCTTAGCAGGAATCGAACCTGGGACCTTTTAGTCCGCAGGTCAACGCTCTATCCACTGAGCCAAACCAGTTAGGGGCGGCTCTTTTTATAATTAAACTAGAGGCCCAGCACACAAAATTCATGCGTGGGTACAGTCCCTAGGCCTGGCCTGCGATCAGGGCCATTAATTAAATATCTTCATGTGACTATACAGGTGACAAATTATAAAATGCATTTTTATTGATTGTACAGTGAAACTTGGTAGTAATTAGTTTAACTACTTTATTTAAAATATGGGACATATTGTATAGAAGAAGTTAGAGAAGGTTAACATAAAAGAGGTTTTAAAAGTACTATTTAAAGGTTCACATTTATGTGTAAAATATGTCATCTTTGACTGTGATCGTGCTGCTTGTCTAAAACAAATGATCTGATAAAGCATGTACCTTATCCCTGAAATGGAGGGAGAGGAAGCCTTTACCAAAAAAAATAAAAAAATAAAAATTACGATGGGCTTCCTAATGGGCATGTGCTTGAGTCTTTCTCAGTGCCCATCACGTACAAATCACTTTTCATATAGACAGTTTCCATTGCTTACCAATTAAGTATAACTATTAATCATTTTGAACTCAATTTCTTTAAAATACACGGTTACTAATAAAAGTTTCCTAGCATAGATAAGTGGATTCGGACATAGTTAATCAAAACAACACAATCAGCCGAAATGCTTCTCAGGATTATCTTTTCATTTCATGGAGCTTTCTGCAAATTCATCGTTGGTCCTTATCTGGGGGTTTTCTGCATTTGCTTCATTAAGCATTGCATTGTTTGGTAGTACAGACTGTGAGCTGGATAAAGTGACTAACTTGGAAAAAATGTAAAAGCGTCACTTGTTAAATATCCAGATTAAATACAGTATAGTCTAGGCATATGTGTTTGGATTTTGTTTATTTTAACATATGTTGTGGGTTTAAGAATTGAGGGTTTAGAAGATTTGGTGTGGCCTTAATTAGCAATCGGTCATATTTAAAAATAAATTTGTGTTCAGTTAATAAAGGTAGAATTTGTAAATATATAATCTCTTGGAAGGCAGGGATATATCCATGAAGTTGTTTCAGATAAAGTTTCAGAAGAGTTATATACATAAGTAGATAAATAAATACATTAGCTTAGCTTAAAAATATATACAATTGTTATAATTCACTATCCTAACTTTGGAAAAAAAGGAGGGGGGGAAATCACTCGTAATTCCTAGCTCAGTGAAACCTTTGTCATGATTTTGAGTTATTAAATGGTTTTTGACAATGAAGATAAACCAGCAAGCTCACTAGATTTTCATTTTTAAATATTGCATGCATGAGCAGGAAAAAATGTCATAAATATCATATTCAAGGATATATAGTATTTGAGAATATACAGTGGGGCCTTGACTTACGAGTTTAATTCGTTCCGTGATGGAGCTTGTAACTCAAATTACTCATATGTCAAATCAAGAAGTGAACGAGTGAGACACGTGATGCTGGGCTGATGTTGTGGCGTTCACTGTGACGTTCACTACGCCAACTAGCAGTGGGGTATCTGAAGCTGGCTCGTAACCCGAATTTTAGCTCGCAACTCAAAGCAAAAAATCGGCCGAGAGATGGCTCGTATCTCGAAAAACTCGTTAGTCGGGACACTCGTAAGTCAAGGCCCCACTGTATGTGTGTACATGAATAGGTATATACAGGGTGGGGCAAAAGTAGGTTTACAGTTGTGAGTACACGAAACAAGAGTTTTATTCTTGGGGGGTTTTTTTTATTAATCTTTGTATTATTTCCAACTGTAAATCTACTTTTGCCCCACCCTGTATACACGCATTTATGTATACACACGTATCAGTACATTTATCTAAATTCCTCCCAAAACACAGTCTGCACCTTTCTGAAAATAAGTATTTTTGCAATGTATTTAGTGACCATAGCATGATTTTTTTTTAAGATTTGGGTAACCCTTAGCGATAGTACTCTCCTCCCAGCTCCAATGGCGAGACGGATTATAAGGCAGGAGGGCTGGATAATGGTAACTTTTAAATGAGAGTTTAAAATTGACATAAAGCTAATTTCCTAACCAGTATCCAAAATGCAGGAAGAAAGGCCTTCTTCTATAAGAGAAAACTGAAAAATAGAGATTTTTAAGCCCCCACACCCACCCCTAATGGAAGTGGCCATAAGCTGTGCTTTCTCACAGTAAAAGGGTTTTATGCGCCAAGGCCACCGTGTCCCTGTACTGTGGGCGCTTGCTCTCCTGTCTTGAAGATTGTCAGTGACCCCTGTCCTTTTCATGCAAGGACAGAACTGAAGAACCCAGGTTGTCAGACCAGCTGCTGAAGAGCTTGACACCTTTTGTTTAGAAAACAGGCCTCCCATAGCCTGGTCCCTTGCCTCTCCCAGACCAGGCTCCCTGGTGAAGTAAGTGCCTAGCTTTAGAAACAGTTCCTGCACCGTTAATTATTATTAATAAAGTTATTATTATTAGTCATCTCAACTCCAGCAGTTACATGGAATGAAGAGGTCTTCGTGGCTGTTTTAATTAAAAGAGACACAATGCTGGAGGTTTAGCAGACCACAAAGCAAGAGTCTAAGTCAGTGATTAGTTTCTTTCCAGTTTAGGTGAATGTGGAATGATCTGGGGGGAAATGCCAAACAGGCATCAGGCAGGATGTTTTGACTCAACTCCTAGCTTTGCCCCCTCCAGTGACCTTGGGCGAGAGTTTTCATCTGTAAAATAGCAGGTTTACCTGATCATCTGATAGCTAAAGTTTGAGCCATTCCACACAAAAAGTGTAAAGAAAAGGTGGATTTTTATTTTATTTTTTACATATCCTCAGTACTTCCCACAGCACAGTTGAATAGCATAATGCAACTCATTGGCTGAGAAATTGATTTTCCGTTAAATAAACTAGAGTTTTCCTGTAGTGGAGTGGAAGTATTTTAAAATATGGATTTTGTTATTATTCACATATGGTGAGGCCTCCAGTTCAGCAGACCACTGCCGTTGAAAAGATTGCCACTCACAGTTCCCAGGAGGAGGGGGAACACCACTTCATGAGGGGGCCCCACGGGGAAGCCCCTGGGTGGGTCAGGAGGCCGAGGGAGTGAGGGGAGAACTGGACAAGAGCCTTTATTGTGGGTTCGCAGGGAGGAATGGGGGAGGCAGGGTAAGCAGGTTTAGGATGGGTGGTTCGAAAGTTTTAGGGGGCTCTGACGCAGGAGCTGTCTGACACCTGGCCGTGCGGTGATGAAGACGGGAGCAGTGGCCTGTGTGTAAGGAAAGGGCACTAGCAGGTGAATTGTCTCCTGTCGCTAGGAGCTGGCTAGCCCTGGGAGGGGCAGCCCTCCAGGGTCAGCAAGGCCCCGGTGTCCAAGCATCAGAATGCGGAAAATGAAAAGGCATGGTTAGTACAGACAGACCAGGTGTTGGCTGTGGATGACAAGATGACCCCTTCTCTCTCTTTGCACACCGGCTCCCTATGCACCCCTCTTCCTTTCCCTGCCCCAGTCTCTCTCGCTCCCTCCTCATCTATTTCTTTTCCTCATCCTTTCTGTGAGTGGAGGTGTCATTTCAGGTCAGAAAAAGACTGCATTGACTAGAGGCATCTGCATTCCATGTTACATTTTTAAGGAAAAAATTCACAGGGGGCATTATAAACCTTGTAATAATGATGAGGAGGATGGTGGCGATAATGATGATGATGATGCCAACCTTTTACTTCTGAGCCACTGGCTTCCCTGGGGAAAAGCTCATTCATTTCCTTTTCTAGGCGAGCACCGTCCAGTAGAGCTTTCTGTGGCCATGGAACCTTTCTGTATCTGCACTGTGCAGTGTGGTCCCACTGGCCACAGGTGGCTATTGAGCATTTGGGAAGTAGGCTAGGGAGGCTGAGGAGCTGAATTTTTCATGTTAGCTCGTCTAAAGCTAAATCTAAATAGCCACCTCTGGCTAGTGGCTACAGTGCTGGACAGCACAGGTCTGGGGACCATCTGCCTGCAGAGTGCCAGGGCATTATTCCAAGCACTCTGCTCGGGGCTCCATCAGGTACGTGCTGTTATACATACTATAAACCCGTTAATGCAGCAAGAAGAGAGGAAGGCACTTGCCCAAGGTGACACAGCTAGTCCATCAGGATTCACACCCAGGCAGCAGCTTGGCCACAGGGGCTGAGTTTACCATCCCCTCTGCTGAGCCTCCCTCAGCTTTGATGGACGGAGTTATTTCCTAGATGCAAACCTTTTCTCCCCCGGGGGCTGAAGTCAGAAGGCCTGGATTAGAACCCGGTTCTGCCCCTTCAACAGCTGTGTGATGCGGAAGTCACTGAACCTCTCTGGACTCAGTGTCATCATCTGTAACACGGGGATAACTCTCTCCCTGGGGATTTTGGGGGAGGAAGGGGGGTCCTGACATTTTGCTTTCTTTCTCTCTCTCTCACCATTTTGTGGACTACATTTTTCCTATTCCTGTGTCTATTCTGCAAAATATAAATAAGCTGGATGACACTATGAATAAAAGACGTCTGGTTATTGAAAAGTTGAATTGATTTACATTCTTATTTCTTTCATACGAAATGCTGGAATTCTTTGATTCTGCAACTGAATTTACGCGTTCAGAGGTGCCTGGCCTACTCAGAGAGGAAAGCATGGCATTGTTCTTATTTGTGGACGTTTTTCTCTTGGGAAGCTGTGTTGAGCCAGCATTCTGGGTGTTTGGCTGTCGTCTTGGGAAGCAGTGTGTTGATTTTCCTCCTGGGGAGCACTCTTCCCATGCGCATTTCAGTTTCTGGTTCTGCTTCTGAGGCTGCCGGCAGCACCAGCCCCCCAGGCGAGGTTGTAAAGAATGCACCTTTGGGAGACTCACCACCAAGTGTCAATTTAATCTTATGTTGTTGGTTGGTTTGGACTGACCTCGGGGTATTTAAGAAGAGACGTCTCTGAAATGCGCCACACAGCACGAGGGCCAGATGAGAAGGCGGGCCTGCCAGGGGCTCCAGGTTTCCAGACAAGCAGAGGACACTCGGAAGCCCTGTGTCATCTCAGGAACCTGGGACTGAGGACAAGGGTGAGAGGTCCCAGCACCCAGAAGCAGCACTGTTCAGGAAGGCGAAGACAAAAAAGTACGGGGATGGGGACTGATCTTGGGGCTGATGATCAAGCATGCGCCCCTCTAGGCCAGAGACCCCAGCCGGCAGGGACCCCCATCTCACCGTGGGCTGTAGCCTGGAGTGTTGCAGGGACAGAGTCCAGATAGGAGGCAGCAATTATGAACTACAGGTCCTCCTTAAAAGTGAGCGACATCTTCATGTCCTTTTAGTTAGATGCTAAGCCAGGGTTTGTTGGTCTCCTTGTACATTTAGTGATGAAATCCTTCAAAGACCCAATGGCTTAGGCCTGTTATCTGGGACAGCAAAGCAGAGGAGAGCTAGGAGATTGTTCTAGTTCTCAGGCCCATCTAGGACAGGGAAGCAGGCAAAATCCCCCAGAGCTGCAGGGAAAGGGGAGCAAGATCCCTACCCCGCCAGGGGAAATGATCAGCACCAGACACTCTGTCAGGGCAGCTCAGGTCCTGATACATCAGCACAGAGAAGCTGTAACAGAACCAGAGGTGTAGCCGCAGACCCCGAAGGAGGATCTCGGAGATAAGCGTCACCAAGGTGCTGTCATCTCCCCGGAGGGAGCTGCTGGTAGACACGCGAGCCTGAAGCAGATGCGGAGTTTCAGATCCCTCTGTGGGGTGGCCATCGGCAGGGGAATCTAGATGAAGTGCACCGGGTAATCTCAGCTGCCAGTACGCCCGGGTGTCGTGGGCACGGAGTCTGTGATAACCAAGATCAAGTTCGGAGATGACCAGGAGGCCCATGTAACTCTCCCGTCCAAGCTCCCCCACCTGGTGGCTCACTTTTCAGGCTGCTAGTCAGGGAAATGTGACACTGAGGCCACACTCTGCAGGACCCAGCGCGGGGCGGGCAGGAGAGGCTGGTGCTGGTGGCTGCTGCCCAGTGTGGGAACGTGGTCAGATGAGGCTGTCAGTTCTGTCAGGGCCTCCCAGGGCTTCCTTCCCAGCCCAGCTGACTGTCCCAGAGAAGAGAAAGGAGCTGAGGATGTCACCTGAGCAGTGACAGGAGCGCTGGAAAATAGCACGGATATTAGGGTTCATGAAGCTCTCAGCCCAGCAGACTCATTTTCTCCAGCACCTGGCAGAAATGGACTCCAAGAACACCTCTCTTTGCCAAACACATACCAAAAAATCGAGACTACTGGTTTTTAGTGTGCTAAAATCTATACTCTGTAACATTTACCACTTTAACCATTGTGTGCGGTTCATTGCCATGGAGTCCATTCACCTGGTGTAACCATCACTACCATCCATCTCCAGAACATTTCCATTTCACCTTCCCCGACTGAAACTCTGCCCACAAAACACTAACGCCCATTCCCAGCCCTCCTCCCAGCCCTGGTAACCATCGTTCTACTTCCTGTCTCTGAATTTAAGACATTTGAGAAGACTTGTTTCATCTTTGACATTAAGTTCCAGCCAGCCAGCTAGGCAAGCAACCAAGCAAAAAGCTATTCATTAGACTCTTCATATATCTTTTTCTTGTATCTTGTCGATGAGGGGGGAGGGTTGTGTGATGGGGAATGCACCCACTTGCATCTCAGTGATTGCACACACCCAGTTCTGCCCCCTTTTCTAGGAGCACCTGGAAAACATGGCCCCTGTCTGCTTTGTCTTCATATCCCCAATACTGGGCACTGTGCCTGGCATGTGTGGTGCTCTATATTTGTTTTTTAAAACTATATACCCCCATAATTTTTTAATTAATTAATATATATATATATGTGTGTGTGTGTGTGTGTGTGTGTGTGTGTGTGTGTGTAAAGATGAGGGGGATGAGGAGAGGAAGAGAAAGAATGAGACATGTGGCCTATGGGCAAAAGGGGGCGCAGGAAAACACCCCCAATATGCGCCTTTACCGAGCTTTGATGTTTTCAATGGGATAAAAGGAACTGGATTGGGAAACTTTGCTGTAAATTAAGTAAACTCTAAACTTAGTATTTTGGGGACCCCCCCCTTTGAGAATAGTTGAGAGCTGTATATCTCCCCAGAAAAATGCCCTCAAATATGTGGTCATATCGCCCACAATCTCAGCTGACTCACAGACCCCCAGTCAGAAATCCTGTGCCAAGATGTAAAAAATACATTTTGTATTCCTCTATGTAGCTTAGTTCATAAAGAGCTACTGATTCATTAAAATTTTTCACTTGGTTTTGCCATCAGTCATCCTTTCAACAAGCACAAGGAAGTCAAAGGAGGTTAGTCTTGAATGCATTTACACTGATGCTTTTAAGGGTCCTTGAGCTGACTGCCGCTTTTTAAATTATCATCATCCCCGTTTTCTGCTCCAGGTGTTTTTTAGCTCACTAGCAATCATTAATTTAAGTGATTGTGAATTACTGGAAGAAGCAGTAAAAATAAACTGTAACACACACACACACACACACACACACACACACACAAAAGTCATCTTTTCTTCACCTAGAAATTCGGGTCAAAGGGAAAAAACCCTTTGACAGTGACAAAGCTGGAGTGCTCCCTCTAACTCAGCAGGAAGCTTGGGGCCCAACCTACCAATTCTGTACACAAAGCCTCCCCATGCCCCCCACTGCCATGTGACTTAAGGGTGCTCACTTAGCTCACTTGTCAAGAAAGTTCCAAGTGGTTATATAGTGGGACATTGAGGGAAACTGCTGATCTCCATGGCAACCTACACCCATCAGCTGTTCTGGGCCTGCTGACTACTGTAGGAGGGCCAGAGGCAGCCATCCCCCCTCACCCCACCCCCAAAGACTTCCTGGCCACCTGAGAGCACAGGGCTTTTACTCTCGGCCTCAGCTGATTCTCCAGGAGGTCTTTATTGAGAAACCCAGCTGGTGACAAGTTCTCTGCCACAGCGTGCAGTGAGATTGTAATGATGGCTCCATGGATGGTTCAGCGTGCTCAGTGACATGCTGGGATCAAGGATGAACCGTGCCGGCCTCTCAGAGCCAGCACAGAGCGAGTGGGGAAGACCTGTGTGCTCAGGGCAGCCTCACTCACCATTATGACTTTAGGGCATGAGGGTTTACATAACATCCCTTTTTCTCAGCGAAGTTCCTTTTTTCTAAACCTCACTAGAAGTCCGGTGCATGAAATTCGTGCATTCAGGGGCGGGGGTCCCTCAGCCCTCTCGCAGTCCGGGAGCCCTCAGGAACTGACCCCTGGTGGTCAGTGCACATCATAGCGACTGGTTGTTCTGCCGTTCGGTGGATTTGCATATTAGCCTTTTATTGTATAGGATGCTCCCAGAAGACTCAGTGCCTGACCTAGCTGCCCCACTAGAGCCTTCTGTAACACAGCACGTTCTTAAGCAGTTGTTATATCAGGAAGCAGTGTGTGTGTGTCTCCATCCTTCCTTTTGTCTTCCGTTTTCTCTCTCAGACACAGGGCGAAGGGGACCCTGGGGTCACCTGGTATTCTTCCTTGGAAAAGAGTAAATGAACAACAAAAAAACAAAAAGTAAATTAAAAAAAAAAATTAAGCCCCAAATTTAAAAAAACAAAGCACTAGAAGTACCTTAAAACTTATTTTTAAACCCAAATATGTAAGCATGCAAGAGCACACTATTAAGAAATTACTGGCTAAAAGAAGGTGAGTTCCCTATCAATGTGATTAAACAATGCATAGGAAATTATTATTTAAAGGAATGGAAGTAGTCATATGCTGTCACTGTGGTAGATATTTTGTTATTCTAAAAAGATGAATGAGAGCCTGGCCCATGTGGCTCAGTGGCTGAGCATCGACCTATGAACCAGGAGGTCAAGGTTCGATTCCTGGTCAAGGTGCATGCCCAGGTTGTGGTCTCGATCCCCATTAGGGGGCGTGCAGGAGGCAACCAATCAATGTTTCTCGTTGATGTTTCTATCTCTCCCTCTTTCTCTCTCTCTAAAGTCAATAAAAACATATTTTTAAAAAAGACAAATGAGAAAATTAGATATCATAAAGGAAAAAGCAAGAGTGAATGTGATCATCAGAATTACTGCCACGGAGCTGATGGGAGTGTTTATTTGCATTCTAGTCTTGGTCACTGGGACTCATCGGTGATGCAGGTCCCAAAACAGGAGAAGACAATTTGGGTGACATTTCATTCACCATAATTTATGTGGCTGAGCGTGTGTGTGAGTTGGACATGGTGCTAAGCGCTTTTTCATGTATCATTTAATCCTAAGACCAGCCCTGAGGTAAATCCAAGTATTATGTTCATATCCTGGGTGAGGAAACTGAGGCACGGAGAGGTGGCCAAGCTTCCCTGGTCAAGGGTGGCAGGTCTGCATAAAGTGCCCCTGCTTGGGCTCATACCCACCTTGCACACAGCCTCTCGTGCTACCCATAGTGGGCTTCGGGATGCTCTCTGCTCTTTGATTAGTCACCGTATATTGATGGGGAAGCTTTCATATACCGGTCAGTATTCTGGCTCCTGAGTGTGCAGCAGTGGGCAAAACAGTCTGACCTCATGGTGCGCATGTCTGTTGGGGTGGAGGAGATGGTTGGTGGGAGGTGGGGCAGGAAGAGCCATAGTGTTCTCCTGCCCAATCCCTGTGAAGTGGCCTCAAATGCCTTTGCAGGGAGGGGCGTTTGGGCCTCTGGGAGGTGAAGCCATTTGCCCAAGGCCAAGGTACTTGGAACATGGTGGCGAGGATTCCAGCCCAGGCCCGTGCGGCTCCCTCAGCCCCACACCTCAGAAGGAGGAATCGCCTGCTCGAGTTTTGCTTAAGGAGGTGGCAGAATTGCTCTTCCTCGCCATTGCTCTCAGCAAGGGAGCAGGAACGGCAATGGCTGGCCCCTGCCTGGCTGATGTGGGGTTGTCACCAAGGTCGGCCTGTGTGCCTCCTTCTGAGTTGGTGTGAGTGAGGGGCCAGCTCAGTGGTTGGGGGCAGGGTGGGAGGCGCTCCTCTGAGCCTGGTGGCTTCTCCCTTTCTGGCCTCCAGCTGCCCACATCTGAGGGACAGGAAAGAGGAAGGCGAAGGCCTGTCTCTGCCCTCCGATCCCTGTGGCTCTGTGCAGAAAGGGAGGGGCAGCGCCTCCCTCAGCAACGGGCCTTCTCTAGTCAGTGTCTGGCTGTGCAAGGCCAGTGGTTTTCAAACCCTCCTTGGTCTCAGCCCTTTGTTTCCTGGGAGCCCCACACCCCCCAGGCAGCCTCCTGAGAGACGGGCAGGACCCTCTGAAGAGTGCGGGAATCCAGGACCCGCCTGGGCCACCGTGGCTGGGCCTGGGAGGAGCCATGTCCCTCATCTTCCCATCCAGCTCCCTGTTCACTACACACGGCCGCCTCCCTCCTCCGCCTGAATGCAGAACCGTCGTCTCACGAAGAAAATTACAGATTTCTTTCTATGACTCAAAGAATCCTCTTTTGTGAGCTCTCAAACCATGCAGATTAAGAAATTATCAATTCAAAATAGCATTGAATGTCCACAGCTCTTGTTGACAAATAATTCTGGGGACAAAAGTCCTTGGATTTTTTAAAAATCTCCCACAGATTCCCCCCTTATTACTTAAATCATTACTCATTGAGAAATAATCGAGTAAAATAAAAATGTATTGGTTTGTTTTTTTTAAATACCTAACTCTTCAGGCAGGTGTATCTCTTGACTAAGTCAGCCAGCAATCCTTTGAGTGCCTTTCTTTCTTCACTTACCCAGCGTCATCTTTGTAAATGTTAGTGATCAGCATCGTGAGGAAGAGCCCAGTGTGGTAACTGGTAGTTAGCTCGCCCCAGGTCCACTTATCTCCCCGCTCCCTGGAAAGCCAAGTGCAGGAGGCAGGTGATCTGTCTGGTTTCATATCTTGGTCACAGAATCTCCTGGTGGCTGGTGTCTTATCTGCACAGCAGGGCTCTTAGCCTGTCAGTACCTCCCTGCAGCATCCTAGGAAGACACGAAATAAAGTGGGCCATGTCCTTTTTTCCAGAGCAGCCCATTGGGTAGCATTACAGAACCCAAGGATGAACCCCAGAGAAGAAAAGAAATAAAGCAAGTCTGAAAAAGAAATGAAGAGACATACTCCATTAACCTTTAACTAAAAATCTGAAATGAAGACACTTGACAGTATGCTCCACCATGTGTATATGCCCACACACAAATATATACATGCACGTGGCCCATACACATAAACATGATTCTATCTCCATATAAATACCTGTGTGTATATGCATAGCCATAAATACACTCATGTGCGTACCCACACATAAGTCTGTACACATAAATACTCACAGGTATCTATGTCTACACACATAAACACGTTTATGTCCAGGCAAATGCACACACTTGTATAGGTCCACGCACATGAATCTGCACGTGTGTAGCGGTATATGTGCATGCAGGGTGCAGACACTCATTGCATGTAAACATGCCTTTTGAGAGAAATGAAGCGTTGCCAGGCACCAGCTGGCTCTGGCTTTCTGCTGTCTATTGGTCTGTTCCTGCAGTCACTGCAGGGAAGGGCTGTGATGGAAGGCGTTCCTGTTGGCACGGGCAGCAGCTCCCTTCTGTGGATCCCTCACTTGCCTCATTGAACAGCCTGCCAGGGCCAGTGAAGGCTCAGTCAGAGCCTGCTCTGGGCTGCACCCACCCAAGTGGGCTCCCACACATGGTCCCCCCTCCCGTGCCCCCTGTGGGTGGACTCCTGATAGGTGGGTGGGGGAAGGAACACCAGGCCACCTCAAGCCTGGCCACAGTGCCTGGTACCCGGTAGGGGCAGTCCATTTCAGCTGTTTAATCAGAACCTTCTACTCCTTGCAGGGGAGGGGAGGGTGGGCGGTAGCGGGGAGAGGAGTGATTCATGGTCTCCCTCTGCAAGGAGTCACAGATGTGTTTGTGTGCATGCGTGCTCCAGGTACCCCTTCCTCCCCCCACTCCCCCCAAGTAATAGCTAGCATTCGTTGAGCCCTTACTGTGTCCCAGGTGTGTGGAATTCATATATATGATCTCATTTACTCCATTTAGCCCTGTAAGTTAGTGCTACTATCAACCTCCTTTTACAGGTGAGGAAACTGAGGCAGAGGGCAGTTGTGTGTCATCACTGGTACTCCCCGAGTTCCCAATGCCCTAGGAAGGCTTCTTTCATCACAGTGTAGTCTAAGGTGCAGAATTCCCTGCCATGATGGAAATGTTCTATGCTATCCAATGTGGTGGCCACTAGCCATGTGCAGCTGTGGCGCATGTGGGATGTGAGCAGTGCTTCTGAGGAACTGATGTTAACATGCATTCATGTTAGTTCATTTAAAGTTAAAATTTAGTAGCCACTCAAGGCACGGCCCCTCGCAGCGCATAGGGCACTCTTCAGAAGCGCTCTAAAGCAGGACTAGGAGGCCTCTGCCCTCGATGGTGCTAAGTCATTGATTGATTGCTTTACAAGGTCTTCTCGGAGCCTCTGGGGTACCAGGCAGCTGAGGCGGTGTGAAAGCATTCGGAATCCCTCCCCACCGAGGGCGCACTCCACGTTTCTTTCTGAACTGAGACCAGGAGCAGCTGAATGCCTGTAACAGTCGTGGTGCTGGTGTTTAAAGGGAATCTGACTTGGGCTTCTGACGTCTGTAGCCCCAGCCAGTCACCCAGTGGGACCAAACTTGTGTACCCACACCTCAGAGAGCCCCCACCCATTCTGCATCCCCGCCTCGGTGTGAAATCTCTGTTCTCCGCTTCCCTCCTAGAGTTTCTATCCTGAAAATGTTTTATATTCCGTTTACTTGTGGTGCAATCACAGAGCACTAGATTCACCACCTCACACATTTCTACGTGCACAGCTCAGTGGGATTAAGTATATTCACATTCTTGTGCAGTGAATGCCCAGAACTTTTTCCACCTTGCAAAACTGAAACTTTGTGCCCATTAAACATTAATTTCCCCTCCTCCCAGCCCTTGGCAACCTTTTTTTTTTTTTTTTTTTTTTTTTTTACTTTCTGTCTCTCTGACTTTCACTACTTTAGTTATGTCACATGGGTGGAATCAGAGGACTTGGCCTTTGGTATCTGGCTCATTTATCCATGTTGCAGCATATGACAAGCTTTCCTTCTTCCCTTGTAAGGGTATGTCACATTTCCTTTATCCATTCATCCCTTGATGGACATTGGGCTCCCTTCTATCTTGTCTTATCTTCCTTCCCCTCCCATTTTCCCCAAAATATAATATGTAGTAAACTATCTAGACAATTATTATATGAGATAAGGAGTAGTGTGTGCTTATTTCATATTTTAAGAGCAGCAAGAGATACTCTCTGCCATCATCACCCCAAATGTACCTAATATGTTGAATCAGAGTAGATTTTTAGTTTAATGAAACCTTCCATTGATTTTTAATTTCTCTAGGTCATTGATTTTCCAGAGACAACAGAAATCCCCAAGGCCTGCCTAGGGGATGACCCTCTTCAGATGGCAGGCTGGACAGGCATTGCATCTGGGTAAGGTTTGGGCATGCTGGGTGACAGTAATTTAGAAAAGTTAAGGGTCAGTTTTTATGTCCTACGAAAGCAGGGAGGGAGGTGGCCTCGTGTGACATAGCAACCCCTCAGTGCCATTGGAGCCTCGGACTCCTCCTGCGCTTCATCCTTAGAGGTCACTGTCATCTGTGAGATTCCATGATGTTCCCCAAAACTCCATCCCCATGCCTGTGGTTTGGGCAAGAGGAAGGGAAGCATAAAGGGCAAAGGAGGTGTGCGACTGCTTTATCGGTCCCCGGGACAGGTTTCCCCAAAAGTGCCGCGCGGGACTCTGTTCTCTCAGCCCCGAGCGTGGAAATGAGGCACATTGCTGCCCTGAATAAAACTTGATTCTGATGGGAAGACGGGAGGGGGTTCGGCAGGCAGCCAGCAACTGCCCATTCACGTGGTGGTCTCAGCATCCGCCCTCTTGGGATTCAGGCCATGGTTCCAAGAATTGGGGGTACAGGCTTCTTTCAAGTGGCCTGCCCTTGGTCCTAGAGGCATGCGACTGCCTTTTTTTGCTGCTATAGAGCGTGCCAGCTTCCCTTTGTGGGTGCGGACTCTAAATTCTTCCAGAAATAGAGGAAAGGTTGTGTTGTATCTCTGTCTGGTCTCAGTTTCTTTGTGTGTCTGGTCATGGAGAAGTGTGGGATAAAGTAGCTGCTTGTCAGGACTCCTGGATGGGTCTGCCTTTAAAATTCTTCTATTTAAATGGGTTTTAAAATGTGAAAGGGATTGGCCCCTTAAAGAAGTCTCTTTCAAATGATAGTTCATCAAACTGCCGTTTAATAAAGACACTCATTCATAGTGATTAGGCCTTCATTAAAAAGGAGGGGGAGAGTTACTGAAGCTTGTTTGCAGAGGCTGCGATGGCACAGATACCCTCGTGGTTGGAGCAGAGGCGTAACTTAATCTTCCTCCATGCTCCACTGTGGGTCTGTGAAGAAAGGGGGTGCGGGGAGTGCAGGAATGCGGTGAGTCCTGGCTCCCAGAAGGTGTGAAGCAGGAACTGGGTGGTCAGGCCTAGCCCTCCTTTTGAGGGCTCAGTGGGAGTGCCAGAGAATCTAGCCACGTTTTCATTTCTGAGCCTCTGAAAGCAGAAGTTACTGGCTCTTGGCATCCAGAAGCTGGCCTTTGGGGAGAGGCAGCTGTAGGGCCAGGGAAAAGAACCCTCACGAGGGAGCAAAGGGACTCAGGCCCAGGAGCCCTCTGATGAGCTGCAGAGACAGAAATTCAAGTTCAGACTGCAGGGGAGCGAGCAGGCAGGCTGGAACGGGGTTCCACACAGTGCATGCACTGGTGTTGGGGGGCAGTTCAGGAGGCAACACTCGGGCCAGGAGTGAGCCCACAAAAGCAGCCTGGGTTTCAGACCTGGGTTTGCTACTTACCCTCGGCAAACTGTGAATGAGTTGGCCGCTGGTCCCGTGATCGAGACTTGGGGGGTGGCTGTCAAAGGAGGGAAAGCAAAGGCCCTGTGCCCGGTAAGGAGCCTGGTATGCCCCAAGCTCTCCCCCTGCACCCAGTAGCTTCTGTGGGTTTCCTGTAAAGAAAGGAAATCAAGCAGTTTCCTAGACTCAAGACAAGCAGGAACAGAAGTAGGAGTGATTAGCTAGAGGGAAGTGGGGAGCAGCATAGGTACAGCATTTTAATTGCTCTAAAAGCAGAAGCCATCTTGCTTAAAGTGGGCTCTTTCTTCAACATAGCAGTTAAAGACAGTTATATGTTTGTTGTAGTTATATTGTTAGGAGAGGCAAAGTTTTGCTGCTGTAACAAACAACACCAGTGGCTAATGTGAGTTAGCTGGAGACTGTCTCACACGTCCTGAATCTGAGACCAATTGCAGTCACTTTTGGTGAGGGAAGAAGATGTAGCAAATTGAGGCATGCTCTTGAAGCTTTCCTCTGGAACCAACACAAGCACTTCTGCTCACATTTCATTGGCTCAAAGAAGTCACATGCCCATGTCTACCTTGAAGACCATGGGTCAGGGGGCTACCCTCCTACCATATGCTGAAGTGAAAGGACCCTGATACAGTGATGAATAGCACTGCCACTGTAGTTATTTTAATAAAGAATTATATTTTTACAGAAAAGGGGTCAGGAACTGGGTCATTTGCCAACCCCAAATCCCTACATTATTTACACCCGAAGAAAGTTGAGATTGCCCATATAACCTCTGACCATGCTGTTTCTCTTACTCTCGGGCACAAAGTCCAGAAAGGAAATAAATCTCTCCAATTCTAACTCATAAAATGATAGCTTGTCAGCTACCCAAATTAGGAAGACAGACGGACACAGCAGCCTGCTGCTGTTGCAGAGCAAAGACAGTTTGCTGTGTATGAAGCTTCCAGCGTGATTTATAGAGAATTCTGCCCAGACATGACTGGCCCTGCCTTTTTATGGAATCTGAAGCAAGTGCCGACCACTTAGGCTCTTTTACTTCCTCCGTGACAGACGGTGGGATTTGGAGTGAAGGTTGGAAAACAGAAGGAAAGCAGCAGTCGGCCCTCAGATTTGTTACTGGTGAATTTCAGGGCAGATATTCCTTGTGAAGTAATCATGTTCTTAGTCTATCTTCTGGAAGTTTCTCGTGAGCAAAAAGGACTTTGTACTTTTTAGTAACAGTACCTTCAGAGAACGCTGCTAGTAAATTCAAATTCCTAAGCTTATAAATATGTGCATTTGTGAGAATTTAATTAATTCACGCAAATTTATTCAACACCCACTGTGCCGAAA
Organism: Myotis nattereri; assembly: GCF_964212035.1. Classification (NCBI taxonomy): domain Eukaryota; kingdom Metazoa; phylum Chordata; class Mammalia; order Chiroptera; family Vespertilionidae; genus Myotis; species Myotis nattereri. Next base: position 52,020,210 of record NC_138087.1, read on the forward strand.
GAACTATGGGAGTTGCACCTGGGGGTACAAAGGCCCATAGGGTGTTAAGCCCCTCAAATGCTTTTGAATTTAAGGGGCTCACACATGGAGTGTGAACACAGGCATTGATAATATGTCTTTCCACCCTGGAGTGGATTATAATATTCACGGTGCCCCCAAGAACCTCCCTGTGCCACACGGACAGTTTGGCTTTGCTGTTCTTCCCACCCCTTGAATCGGGGCTGGCCTGTGGCGGGCTCTGACTAGCAGAGTCCTGCAGACGGGATGCTGTGTGACTTCCAAGGCCAGGCATTGCTCCCTTGGGACAATTCACTGTCAGGTAGAGAAGCTCTGGGCGGCCTCTTGGAGGAGGAGAGGCATGTGGAGGGAGAGGCCCCGCTAGCAACCAGCACACACCACCAGACATGTGAGCGAGGCTGGCCACCCCAGGCAGCCCCAGCTGATCTTACCGGGCTGCAAACACGTGGATGAGTTCGGACAACACCACAAAGAGTGGGCCACCTGCCCAGATGAGCCCGGCCAGTATTGCAGCCCTCAGAACTGGGAGTGAGACAGTGGTGGTTATCTGGGTGTGGTTTGTGTACCCAGTGGTTGATCTTTGCCCACCCCTTTGCACTTTCCTTCTGGGACAGCCACGCAGATCTTCTTGCCATTCCCCAGTGTAATGTGATTTTTGGCACCTTCTCGGATAGGTCCTTTAGTCTAGAGTGCCTGCCTCCCCTTTCCTCCCTCGGCACTTCCTTGTCCTGTCTTCAAGACTCAGGTGCCTCTCCTGATTCCCCCTAGCCCTCCGTACACATTGCTGTTATTGGCACTTTCGCCACTGCCCTGTGGTTGTTTACAGGTTGGTAACTCCCACTGGACTCTGACCTCCTAGGGGAAGAGGCTGTTTCCTCTCCTTCAATGACTCTTGGCTCCTACTCAGATCCTGGCAGTGTGTCCCATTGAGTGGCAAGGCACGGAGAAAAACTGTTTTGTGAGGGTGAGCACCACACTGGGAGTCAGTGACATCGAGTTTTGGATATAACTGGATACCATACAAACAGTGCTTCTCAAATTTTAACAATGTCCACAGGAATCTTCCAGGATCTTGGCCAAATGCAGGTTCTAATTCAGTAGATCTGGAGAGGGGCCTAAAGGCCTGCATTTCTAATGAGGTCCCACAGTCCACACTTGGAGTAAGCAGGCCACGGAAGATAATTCAGGTGCCCAAGAAAGATGATCAGTAATGAAACAGGCCCCCCACTGGGCCTGTCGAGGAGATGAATAATAGAGATGAGTCTTGACCATTGTGTGCATGGCCACAGAGAATAGAATATGACTAATAAAGTGAGCCTGATTGTTTCTAGGGTGTCTCAATTGAAGAGAAATTGTAGGAGAATACTTATTGGGAAAGGAATGTTCTAAATACGTTTAGATTTTTAAAGGCTCTACCAAAAATAAGGTGGAGAGGATCCATTATTGTAAGTCCTGTTGACTGTAGGACCTGGCTGATTGTGACAAATACTAAATACAGAAGCAAGATAAACAAACAAAAAAATCTCTGTAGACCTATGTTCTGAACAAGAACAAGGATGGGATAGACATATTGGTTGGGCTCTGAGGATGAAAGAAGCACAGTGAATGCTAGGGAGCAGTTCCCTGGGCTCACCTTATTTTCTTATTTGAAATGGTCGCTGGGCTGCTGACCAGAGATAGGTAGTCATGGCACACAGAGCATTGCAGTCGGTGTTTGATAGTGTCCTTCCGGCGGCAGATCCTGAGGTCAGTATGGAGAGAGCGTGTACATTTGGAAAGATACCACACATTTCAGTGGCTGATTACAAAGCAAACTAAGAAGAAAGCTGGTTGATGAAGGTTTACCAGTGCAAACAGAAATGCCCCGGAATTCATGTTGGTAGTTCATCTGAAAATATAGATAAGCTACTTATGAAATCTAGAGTTCCTTCCCAACCTAATTATTATTATGAGATTAAAACATACTCTTTCTATCGTCAAAGCGAGTGAAGGCAAAGTTGAGAGGACATGGCGGACTTCTGAGATGCTTGGCGCCTCTTCCCGGGTTTGCCGGTGCCAAGTCAGTCTGTGGCTGATTATTGTGTTGAATACGTACTCAAATTAGCTGTGTAGCGGGCCATCTGCCGTCTCCTCCAGACTTGGTTGACAAGCCCCCAGAAAAGGGAAATCCTGCCAAAATACAAATAACCTACTAACCTGGTGATACAGGGAAAGATAAGGTCCGTGGGGGGGCGGGTGGGGAAGGAATCAGGGACTATCTTCTCAGCCCCTCTATGTCCCTCCTTCCTCCTGTGTTTCTTACTATTGGAGAAACACCACGTGTGGATCAGGAGACCCTGGACTCAACCAGAGATGCTGGGTCAGACCCGAATGAGGGAATGAGGAGGCCCAGTTGTGAGAATGCATTTTGCGTCTCCCAAACTAGTCTCTTCATTGGAACTCAAGAGCTTGCATCCTCTTGGTTTTTCTGGCGAGCTTGCCCTGGTGGGAGCCATCCTGGGATTTGTGCTCTTCTAGGTGCTGCCCCCTTGGGGCTATACCTAGACTCTCCACGCTGCCTTCTCATTCATCCGTGAGCCCGATCCCACCTTTACTGTCCTCAGTAGGCATCACTCAAGTTTTTTGAGTAATAGTCTTGAACTGGTTGAACAACCGTCATTTATATGTGCATACTGCTTTGTAGTTTACAAACACTTTCATATTCACATTCATTTCCTTATAATACTCAGACACCCCAAGAAGTTTGTCACTGTTCAATCGAAATAGTAATGCCAACGCAACTAAGGCTCCACCAAGGAGATATGGCCATCTGAGGTCTCATGACTAGTAAGTAGAAGACCAAAAATGTGACTGCACAACCTATCACTAGTTCCGCCCCTTTAGAGTGAGTCGTTGATTAAAGAAGAGTCTGCAAGGTGCCGTGCTTGCAGGGGCTCTGCAAGTTGCAGCGGTGAGTGAGGCAGACCAGGTGTAAAGCAATAGGGAGCAGTGAGGCCTGTGTCCAGCGGGAGAGCACAGGGCCACCCAAAGGGGCAGCTGTTAGTCACTGTGTGGGTTGTATGTGGGGATGTGAGCCAGCGCTGCCAGCTCTTCCAGGTCTAGGCAATGCTGAGAATTGGACTTTTACAATATTGACAGTGGATTTCATTCCTTTAAAAAACACTCTGAGGCTCAAACAAAAATCATCTGCACAACCCTTCAGCTTTGATTAATGGATTAAAGAAGCGGTTTTCAACTGCTGTGCCGCAAGAGCTTCTAAAACATGCAGTACCGGACTGTTCAGTCAGAGGCACTGACCTCTTTTCCCTTAGATTGTCAAATTAAATATGACAACAACCCACGCAACCATAGCTGTCGGGTGTGAATGAATCAAAATTATACCTATTTTGGGGGGTTAGATCGGCCAAAAGAAAAAAAGATGTGTTTTGGTGTGCCTCAGAATTTTGGTGATTATTTTATGTGTGCCATGAGATCGAAAAGGTTGAAAATTGCTGGATTAAGGTCACACTCCCTGGGGAATGAGGCTTAGCTTCTTTGGAAGCTACTTGCATTTTAAACGCTCATTGAAGCAGTTTTGTTTCTGATGAATGCAGTCCATGGGAGAGATGTGTTTCATCCATCACACCTTCTTGCGCCTGCTCCCAGTCCCCAGTTTCTACCTTAGCCGTAGAGGGCGGGGAATTGACATGCAGTGCACATCGAGTTGCCTTGCAGCTAAACCTTGTTCCCCCGTTCTGTCTGCTTGGGGTTCTGAACCCCACAGGGTGACAGTCCCCAGGATATTGAGGGTGAGGCTATCTAAACGTACCCTTGGAGATGCACAGAAGTCATGAAAAGGCCCTTTCCTAAAACACCTTGGAACGAGGGGAAAGTGCTGCCTGAGCCTAACTTTGTACTGGCGGAGGGTGGGGTGGGTGGGGTGGGGGGGGGTCCACTTTTAAATCACCTATGCCAGGTGTCTGAGGAGGGGCTCTCCGCTGGAAAGGGCTCAGTTTCCTCCTGGGCTGTGCGGTGGGTGGGCCGATGATCAGCAGGCTTCCTACTGAGACAGGAGTTCTAGGGGAGCATGGGACCAGCTCCTGAAATGAAGTGTCCACCTAGCAGGAGGGATTAAAAACGATTTGGGGGAAGGGGGTCTTCTTGAGAGAGGAAGCTCGTTAGAGCCTCAGTGGTTCTCAGCCCTGGTACCTCCCAGGAGCCTTAGAAACCACCCCCACCTGGGCCCAGCCTCGGAGATGAGGATTGAATTGGTCCGAGTCTGTCTAGGCACCTGCCTTTTCCACAGCTCTCCGCATGCTGGTTGGGAAGCACTAATGTCTTAAGTTCCAGACTTCACTGCCTCAGAGCTCCTTCCCTGAATCCCTATGTACCTAAGGGAGGCCCTGGAATCTGTATTAAAGTATTTATTGTTTAAAGTATTACATATGTTCCCCTTTTTCTCCCATTGACCCCTTATAGCCTGCGCGCCCCCCCCCCCCATCTGTATTTTTTTTTAATATCTTTTTATTGATTTCAGAGAGAAAGGGAGATGGACAGAGAGAAACATCGATGAGAGAGAAATATCCATTGGCTGCCTCACACCGGGGATCGGGCCCACAACCCGGGCATGTGCCCTGACTGGGAATTGAACCATGACCTCCTGGTTCTTAGGTCAACACTCAACCCCTGAGCAACACCGGCTGGGCTGGAATGTGTAGTTGTGAAGGCACCGCCTCTAGCCCTGGCTACAGTGATCTTTGGCTTAGGTTATGAGCAGCCCTTTCTGCGTCCCAGAGTGGGCGCCCCCGTGCAAATACACACACTGTTTGCAACTAACAAATAGAAACACTCAAGTGTCCCACTTTGGGCACTTGAGGGAGAAATAATAGATTTTCTGGAACAGATGTCAGTTGAGTTGCCAAGGCTGTGACTTCCTGATTCTTCACTGTGGGGGTTGGGGTGGGCTCTGGCGGGGCAGGCTGTGTCTGCGAGGGGGCAGGGGAGGGCTGGATCAGGCGGTGGGTGGCAGTGGCTTTCTGGATAACGTAGGCTTTCCCAGCGAGAGGTCTTCCAGTCCATTGGTCTTGTGTCCTTACTTCTGGCTTGGAATGGTGGCTCATAGAAACGGTGCCAGATGACCATCAGTGCAAGATGGCGGGGGGGGGGGGGGGGGGAGAACTGTTTGTCCCCTTGCTTGGTTCATTTTAAGGATCCAGACAACAACTCTGCCCAATGTGGTAAGTTAAGTTTTCCTTCTTCTCTTTTGATTGAAGAAATCACTGTAAAATACAACTTCGAGGCCTCTGACTGTCATGGCTTTATTTCGGCAATATAATATTTGTGTATCTGGGTCTTAACTGGTTACAAAAGCTTATGAAACAAAAGCAGTTTGTTTTTCCCGCCTCTAATTCTTATGCCCCTTATCTCGACGTTCGCTTTACACTTTCGGTGTTGGACTTTGCATAACTGAGTCACCTGCTCGTATTTGTTGTTGTTGTTACTTTGTGATAAGAGAAGGATGGATGTGAGCCACAGCCCAGGAAAGCGAAGGCACCAATACTGTGGGTCAGATATCACCTCGGCCTGTATGGACTCCTGACCTCATTTTCCCTCCCGTATTTACAGAAGACTCACCTCATTCTGACTGTTTAGGCCTCTGTCTTCCAGAAACTTCCCTTCTGATGCCAACCTTGTCTAATCATTAACTCTGAGAGATACTACAAGTTGTCAGCTGGGGGAGAAAACGGATGTGTAGGGAACTCACTGTATTGCATCTGAAAATGGCTTTGATGTAAAGCTACCCTAAGTGTCTTTTCTATATTGTCAAACACTTTGCTTTAAACTCCGAGAAGACGACCCTTCCAGTTGGGTCACGCTCTTTTCCATTCTTTTTGTTATTTTGTTATGCAAATAAATAGCCAATTATACGTACATGGCATAAATATAGGGTGTCCCCCAAAAATGTATACACACATTTTGAATCATTATAAAGGCAGTGTTGTTTTTTTAAAGTACATTTCATTTTCAAAATTGAGCTGGTAAAGTGTGTATATATTTTTGGAGGGCACCCTGTATATGCAGGCTTTCCCCTGCAGAGCTGTATAAATGTATGAGATACCTATGGGCAGGGAACTTTTGTGCAAAGAGTAAAAAATAAAAAGCCCATTTAACAAACATTGTTTGTGGCAGCCATTTAGATTTTCTTCCAAAGACTGGATTTCCTGTTTATATATTCGAAATGCCTGATTCCCCAGATGTGGGGGACAGGAAAGGGAGAGGAACCACTCAGGAACACATAGGAGGTCGGGTAGGAGTCTCAGTGATTTTTTTTTTTATCCAGAGTCTCATATACTCAATGTGTTTGCCTTGCTTACATGGGGAACTGACCCCTAAACGTGCTGATAAGAGAAGAATAAGTAAGCAAACGCTCCCAGGGTTTGAGGCTGATATAAAAGTCACTTGGTTTCAGTAAACCGGACTGGAACACGAGCCTTTTGTTTGCTGTTGAAAGTTTAGCACTTGAATTTCGGGTTGGGCTGTTCGGTTCATTAAGGAAAATGTGGACACCTCATGCCAACGCCTGTTTTCTTTAGTCCCTGAGAATGGAGGGCATTGTGTGTTCGGTACACACACCAGAAAAGCGAACAGTGACTTGCTTGTGCCCTGGGAACAAAAGCTCTTACCTGGGGACAAGAAGGGAGACCCCAGGCTTCTGCTGGCCTGGCTTCGTGCTTTGCAAGGTCCGTGTTGCTGGGAACCCCCGAGCAAACGTCTGACATGTTGCTGGTGTTTGAGTGTGAAATGAAGCCGTGGATTGCTTTCTCCGGGAGCTTACAAATGAGAGGGACATGGCACATTGGGAAGAGACCAAGAGCCTGGGCCCTAGGCTTCCCAACAAACACCAGACATCACGCAGGAGCCTGAAGAGGGAACAGAGTTTGGTTCCCCCGCTCAATCTGCCTCTTTGCAAACACCCCGGTGACACAGATTGATGGTTGCGTCATGTGGCTGCCCATCTGCTTGCCAGCAGTTCGGCTTTGGTTAAATCCATTTTAAAAGCCTTTGCCCACTGTTCAGTTGTCTGCAGCAGTGGGTGCACGAGAGAGTGAGTGGGAATTTGGGGGCATTTGGCCAGGAATTGGCTTTGCCGTCGGCTCCAGCCAGTGCTTTGGTTGATGACCCTGAGTCCCAGGTCGGTGTAGTTCTTTTGGCCTTTAGAGTATCAGTCAAGACCGGGGTTTCAAGTGTTCTTTGTTCATTGGGGAGAATGTTAGCTTGCCAGGGGTTGGGAATATAGGGATGCAAGTAGTAAGTTGCTTCAGTATTTGAGATTCCTATTCCCCAAGTGGTTCTCTTGAGTTTTCGTACATCTAAACCAGAGAATAGAGCTGCTAATAATAATAATAGGGGTAGCAAAGTCAAACATGTACTGACCTTTCACCTTGTACCGTCCCCTTTATAAGCATTATCACACATAATCCTCACAATAAGTGAGGGTTTTGAAAATTAAGCAAAATGAAAAGCAAGTGCTTAGATTGGGTCCCAGGATAATGGCTGAGTATATTAGGTTCTCCTTGAAGTCATGACATCATGGCTCTAAGCCAGCATTTCCCCACGTCAGTGTGTACATGTGTCCCCTGGGATGTTAACATGCAGACTCTGATTCAGTAGGTCTGGGTGAGAACTGGGAGGGTGCAGGTCCACAGAACATACTGGGGGGCAAGTTTCTAAGTCAGGCATTGCCAAGCCTGGCCCATGATTGGAATTGCCTGGAGAGATTCTAAACACACAACCTCCCTCCCACCTCCAGGTGCTGATTCTTAGGATGCCAGCCTTGCTTCTCAAACCAGTGAGCAAACGGGGGGGCCTGAGAGCATCCATGATCTGTACAAGGTCACACAGCAAGAACTCCGGGGCCCAGGACATGCTCTGTCCTCACACTGCCTGGGACTTAACGCTGACTGGTACCACCTGCTGAAAGGTGTGCACAAATTCATCCTCCCTGACGGGCCCAGGGTGCACTCCCAGGTGGCACTAAATTAAGCCTTTGCCTCTCCTGGGTAGAAGCACTGCTCCTCGAAGAACCCGTAGGAACTCAAGTTTTGTCCTTTGCTCACAGCTGTTTATTAATACAACATCTGGTTGACATGAGGAGGAACAGGAGAGGGGAAGGGGGTGAGTCTGAGGTGGAGGGGACATGTGATTCTGGAGGAGGCTGGTGTGTTTGCAGAGGTAGGCAGCACAGCTGGGAGCTTCCCCCAACATGTGATTCTGGAGCAGGCTGCATTGTTGTGGCCTGTCCCTGGCTAGGAAGGCTCAGCCTTCTGGAAGGGCTCCCAGCCCCAGCCAGCACCCTACGGACCTCAACAAGCTGTAGGAAATGGTCCCACAGGATTCAGGCCCCTGATCTCTAGGATTCTAGCTCAAGCTGACCCTTGATCATTTGGAGTTGTGAAAGTTTCTTTACAAGTATTTTTATTATTGAATGTTTGTTAGGATTAGTTTTGGCTACTTGTGCCAGAAATCCAAAATCATCGTGGCTTAAAAAAAAAAAAAAAAAGGAGTTTATTTCTATCTCATGAAGAAGGAGCACAGAGCTGGTGTGGTAGCAAAGACTTTGCCTCCTTTTATGATGTCACTCTGACATCCTAAGCTGTGACTTTTACTTTAGGGTTCAGTACAGCTGCTCCTGCTCCAGCCATCACATCTTCATTCCGTCTGGACATTCCTTGGATGTTGCACACAATACTTACGTGTCCATCCTATTGGCCAGAACATAGGTACCTGGCCTTAGCTAGGTAGTTACGCGGCCATACGAAAGGGTAGGAAATGTGGTCTTTACACCAAGGGGCCAAATTCCAGCTAAAAATCAGCATTTCTAGGACTCAAGACAAAGGAAAGATCAAATATTGGGATGAACAACCGACCCTGCCTTACCAGGATCTTAAGATCATTTCCAAAGCCACATAGTGTTTGGATTAGATCCACACGTTTTAAGATCGATGCTTCTGAGCCCCTTTATATATCACAGGAGGTTTGGGGTCATGCTGGCTCTCTTAAGCATTCCTCCAAGAGGAGCCAGAGCTAGCCATTCTAGATGTTATTCAATTAATTATGATTTAATGATTTAATGAGGGCTGATGTGGAATGCAGATATAAGGAGCAAATTGCTGGCAGTAATCAAAGCTTAATGGTAGAAGGCAAGACTTGCGGATTCATAGTGGTCCCCCTGGTGCCATCTTCAGCTTGCTGGGGATGTCTGCTCATGTGTTTGGAACCCCACTGAGACTAACAACGGTAACCACAGCAAGAGCAGAAAAATGGTCCAGGTCTCAGCGCCAGAAGGGATGTTGGTTCGGAGTCACATTGGGTGCTTTCTGGGGCATGATGGGTCTTAAAGGTGTGTTTGGGTCCTGAGATCCTTATTTTGTAAAAGGAAGCCTAAAGCTGGGGGTACCTGGCCTATCAGTCTTCATGGAGGTTTCAAAAGAGCAATGTGAAGAGTGGCATCCATATTATGTGAACATTGATAATTAAATAGATTTCTAGAGCTAGTGGGCCAATCTGTGTCCTTTCTAGAATGTTCCACCTTGTTCCTAGAAAATACCTAGGATAACTCCTGTACAGCCAAAGACTCATAAGTGGGAATGGGAATAAAGGTTACAAACTCCCCCTGCTCCCCATTCCCTCCCACCCCCCCGTTTTTGCCTAGCAGTAAACAACATTTTCCCTTTAGGAGAGAATGTGTGAAGAGAGGAGGAAGAACAAGTCATTTTCTTCAACCTCATCACCCCAAACTTGAACAGAACACCCTGCACATTCACAGACATGAAGGAGCTCCCCTGGCAAGTGAAATCTAGGGCAGAGCAGAAGGTGTGGGCAGGATGCGTGCTGCAGGGCCTGGGGGCGGACCCGGCCAGGCCTTGGGGGAGCTGGGAATAATACAGTCAAGTCCTGACCCCGAATTAGCCAAATCTCACACATTTCACAGAAGCTTCCCCTGGATCCATGTTTGCTTTTTCTAACCAGCGCAGGATGTCTGTTTTAGTGTAATCCTCTTTAATGTGAATTCCAATTCTGAGTGGATTTTGATGGGCTCATTCTTCACACACATGCGCATACGTGCAGGGCAGTCAATGGAAAAAATGTTTGAACTGGTGCTAAAGGCAGGCTGAGCAAATTAAGATTTCCTGTTCTGAATGCATTGCTTTCTTATGTGTACTAAGAATTTAAAAATAAAGCATAATGAACTCATATATTTGCTCTTACGTTTTTCCAATAGTATCTAAGTCATGTCTCTTTAAGTAGCATGATGTCTGCATTTAGGAAAGGTTTTGTCTTAAGTGTGTGTCTGTTCTCAGAGGGAGAGAAGCCAGGACTTGGGCGTCTGACAAGCCTTGGTTGCGTCTCTGTCTCCCCCCTTCCCTAGCTGCCTGTCCCTGGCAAACGTCCATGTTTCCCGAGATCTGTTTTCATTTTTCTACAATAGAAACGGCTGTGCCCTCCTTCCTCGCAGGAGGATGGCATGAGCTCTGAGGATATGAAGGATCCAGCCCAGTGCCTGGCCCCCTGCAGCTGCTCGATGAATGGGCATTTCGTTTGTCTTGATATTTTGCTTTGCCTTTTTTAGAAAAAAACCAAACCTGCCAGTCAAGGGAAGAAATATTAATCTGGTTTGTCAATACAGTTTTTATGAGCTGGCATGGCTCAGAGGTTTGAGCATTGTTGCCCTGCGCACGGGAGGGTCGTGGGTTCAATTCCCAGTGAAGGGCACGGACCTGGGTTGCAGGTCTGATACCCATATCCGGTCTGGGCTCACGTGGGAGTCAATCAATCAATGTGTCTGTCACATCAATGTTTTTCTCTCTTCTCTCCTTTCTCTCTCTCTCTCTCTCTCTCTCTCTCTCTCTCTCTCTCTCTCCCCCCCCCTCTTCCCCATCCCTTCCACTCTCTCTTTTTAAAAAGTTATGAAAACCTGATGTGGGATTCAAGGTCAACGGGGCAAATCTAAGAAGCTGTCTGTCCTACTTCTGTGGTCCATAGCACTAACAGCACCTGGAACTTGTTAGGAATGCAGACTCTCGGGCCCGCCTGAGACTTATCGATCCAAAACTCTGGGATGGGAGTCCAGCGATCTGTGTTTAAACCAGACCTCTAGTGATTTGAAGGTATATTACTGTTTGGCAACCACTGGTCTCTACATCTTGGTTCTCAGACCTTGCTGGGACTTAGAATTTCCTGGGGAGCATTTTAGAATGCCAACACGAGAGATTCTGGTTCAGCGAGTTTGAGATAGAGCCCAGGGGTGGGGATTTTTAAAAGGCTGCACGGTTGATTCCTGTGTGCACCCAGGATTGAAAAATTCTGCTCTGAAGAGTCTTTGTCCTCTCTCTCCTTCTCTTTTCCACTTCTGCCTCCTCCTTCTTGGACTCTGGGTTGGGAGGTTGGAATTAGGGGAAGAATTCTCTTCCAACCTCAGCTCAGAGGAACTCATGGGGACTGGGCAATATGCTACCCACAGAACATGGAAAATTCCCATTGTCCTTGCCTCATTCCTACCGCGTTCTGATCTCTCTGGATGGCAGTCTTCTACTTTTAAATGTAGCACATGCTCATGTAGAAAGTTTGAAAAAAACTAGGAAACTTTGCAGGAGAAAATAGAAATCTCTCATAATCTTGTTCCTCCAAAGGTCCTGTTAAATGTTAACACTTTGCTGTATTTGCCTCTGATCTTGCATGTAGATGTCATTTTTTTTTTAAATATAAAATTGGGATTATACAATGTATGTAGTTGCATGTGTTGCTTTTTTACTAATACCATATTATGATAATTTTGCTTGATATTCTTTGAATTCTGTTTTAAAAGCCAACATCAGATTGCATCCTGTGGATTTTTCATAATTGGTCAGCCATTTCCCTTTGGTTAATCCCATCCCCACCTCATCCCACCTCACCTCCCTGCCCATGATAAGTTCAAATGCCCTTGTAAATAAATATTTGATTGTGTTTTTATTTCCTTAGGATAGATTCCTAGAAATAGAATCACTGAGCCAAAAGTTAGAAGCACTGTAAAGGTTCTTGTTACATAGCGCTATTTGCCTCCAGAAGGCTGTGCCATTTTTACTCCCACTTTCAGAGCTGCCTGCTTCCCTGTACTCTCGCTAACATTGGTTTTTATCTTACAAAACAAGCAAACATGCAAACAAAATGTGTCATTTTGCTGAGCCAAGTGGCCATGGCCCTATTCTCTAGCAGCTCTCTGTGAATGTGGTCACAGGTTTCTAAACCCATGTGGGTTTATCTTCCTTTCATTCATCTTTGGAATCATGTTTACCTTTTCATGTCTGACAGCTCTGGTTGGGGGATTTTCATCTTATCTGGGGATTTGAGACCTGGAATTCTCAGCTCTGCTCTCTGTAGCTCTGTCTTCATTGTCTCTGGGCTTCATCTTTAATGCCTTTTGTGCCTTTTAACCCATTCATGCCATGCCCAGCAGCGCTTACCAAGAAGACACTTAGCACAACACCCTCAAGAGACCCTTAGTAAATGCTCTGGAATCTTGCCGCAAAAGGCAGACATAGCATTACAGTCAAAGGTAAATTATTCTGGATCACCGAGGTGTATGTCATCTAGTACAGAAGTGATACTGTGCCCCTGTCCACACACACACACACACACACACACACACACGCGCGCGCGCGCGCGCACACACGCACACACGCATGCACGTGCGCACACAAGCTCAAGTGCACGTCAGGGTATCATGCAGGGAAGTCTTTTAGGGCTCCCAACTGAAATAATCAGAGAATCCATTTTCTTGGCCTTCCTTGGCAAATGGTATCTGATTGACACACAGAACTACTTGCAGTTGTAGACTCCTTTCAAACGGAAGGTGGTAAAGGAAGAATTACTTAGTAAATTCTTACTTACTGGGGGTGCCTGGCTTGTACTTAGTAAAGGAAGAAGTTAAGAACACTCCCATTGTCCACATTCCACATCTTGCAGCCACCTCAGCTTGTCACAGTGGCTAACAGAGGGTCACCACTGTCCTAACCCAGGGGGCTTCCTTGGGCACCCCTGTGTCCTAGGTGCTCCACTTTTGGAGGCGTAAGCATCTACCTGTCTGCTTGAATTCAAGTTCAGAGCCTCAGGGGGTGAAGAAAAACAGCAGAGGCTCCGCTGTTGATGAATTCCAATGACTTGACATTATTTGGGGAGTTGAGACGCCCAGGAAGGACAGGGCAGAGGGACAGCTCAGGGTCAAGGCCAGACATTTACACACTCTCTTCTGTTTGTTTACAAAGTGAGCCCTCTTCTTCAGCTTATGGACATTAAATACTCATGTAGCAGGGAAGAACTGGTGGTCTTACCTTTATCTCAGAGGCTGCTGGATGTGTTCGTTCCCATCCATCCACCCATCCATCCATCCTTCCTTCCTTCCTTCCTTCCAGTAAATATTTATGGAATGCCTACTACTAGGCAACCACTTGTGTGTGGTCCATGGCTTTCTAAAGCACAGAAATAACGTGCAACACCTAAGTGTATGCTGATCCCGAGGCCCTGTCATGTGGACGCATTAGTATATACAGAATGTTTTTTTCTTATAAGAAGCAAATAGAATATTAGCAATAATAAGGCCTTATCTATTCAGAGACAGTGCGTACAGCATGTCAGTAGGGACTGAAGAGGCAGGCAAAGAAAACCTTTAACTGTGGGTGAGAGAACATCATGGTTATAGATGGAACCGCCCAGAACTTCTTCCAGGCAATTCCTTTAGTTCCTAATTTAAAAAAAAAAGTAAATAAAGAGGTCTGTGGTCGTGGTTAGCCCATTTGTGGGGGGAATAGCCTCGGATAATGGCCCCCAATGATGTCCTCCTCCTAGCCCCTGGGACCTGCAGTTACCTTATATGGTATAAGGGACTTTGCAGAGATGGCGGTACGAGGGGTGCGTGTTCCTGATGTTGCTATGCAGAAGCGATGTCAGATATTTTGTATAATTTTACTTTTAGACCACAGGTCCTAGTTTGGGTTTGGAAAAATACAATCTCCACGGCAGATTACACAGGAGTGAATTCTATCCCTCATCCTTGTATCTTCGGAAGAATCTCTTGCTCTAAAGTTTCATTTATTGGATATTATTGAGCACTTTTGGTATACAAGGCTAGCATAGGAGTGACGACGCAGGTGATCCCAGCTCCTGCTCTGCTGGACCTCACCACCTGCCCTCAGACGTCCTTCGTTTCTGTCCCCGTGGTCTTCCGGCAGTGATTGGAGGGCCCCTGTAAAGGTAGCCCATATGTGGATCCCCCACGTACGACTGGATGTTAAACATATAAAGAGAATTTCTCTAAAATTTTAAGAGAAGCAGTGCTCAGAGTGTGGTTCTGACTGCACGTGAGGACATTTAATATGAACACTTGGTCGCTATTTTGGTATGTGGCCTTTATTCAACTCGGTGTAGGCTTTCCTATAAAATGCTGATGACGCAGACCTCTGTCGGACCACTGTACCCACTCCCCCTCTTCCCCCCTCAATTGCAGAGTCAGCGCAGAGCAAACACGCGGCTCAGAGAGATGAAATCAGGTAACTTACCCGAATGGTTTCCCTCCACCTGCTCTCAGCCTCCATAACCGCTTTCAAACTCATTGTCTAAAACTGTGATGCTGTTTTACTCTGCTGGTCAGACCAGCGTCCAAAACCAAATAGCTTTTGGAGATGCACAGATGTATTTATTATTCCTTGGAAACTGATTGTATCGTTCAAATTGCACATTTTTATTGTGCTTTTGTTTTCATTTTTCCGTCCGAGGGGAGCAGCTGGGAAGAGCAGTGAGTGGGGCCTGGCGGGTGGGATGTCCTGCCTGCATGTCAGAGCTCTCCTGCCTGGAGGCAGGTAGACTCAGGTTCGCCTGAGCACCAGCCCCGAGGATGGAACCAGCTGTGACTCTGAAAAACTTAGTTAATTTTACTAACAACAATATCCTGAAATCAAAGTGCGTAGTTATCAGATAAATTCCAGTTACCAATAACAGAGAAGGCTGGTGCCAGGGCCTGAGTTTTTGGAGGCATTTAAGCCTGTTTCGGTTTTGAGACCCACCTGCCCTGTGTGTCTTTGGGGCCAGGTTGGGTTGTGAACTAGAATTGATCCTCTCCCCTAACCGCCCCACTCCCCGTTTGGCTGCATGGAACATAGCCGTTGGGGACAAAAGCAATGTGCTCACATGACCAGCCCACAAAACAGAGCCAGCCTGGAAACCTGCCTGGCAGAGCCGGCTGGGAAACTTGGAGGCACGTCACCTGGTGGGGAGAGAGGGTCTGCATTGAGGGAACAAACCAGCAATTAATTCATCACGCCCTTCACCCTGGAGTAGATCATACATCGGAGGCCATATGTTGTAACACATTCATTCCCTCTCATTTTCTTTCATTTGAAACTCTTGGGCTTAATGTGATAAGAAATTTGAACAGGGCCTCACATAGAGTTTGGTACTCCATAAGAACAGAGCTAAACCGTAAAAGAGAACAACATAGAACAGTGATTCTCAACCTTCTGGCCCTTTAAATACAGTTCCTCATGTTGTGACCCAACCATAGAATTATTTTCGTTGCTACTTCATAACTTTAATGTTGCTACTGTTATGAATCATAATGTAAGTATCTGATATGCAAGATGGTCTTAGGCGACCCCTGTGAAAGGGTCGTTCGACCGCCAAAGGGGTCGCGACCCACAGGTTGAGAGCCGCTGGCATAGAAGGCCTTCGAAGCTAGACTACGTAAAAGAATCAACTTTATGTTTTCAACAAAGATGGGTTTTGCGCTCTGATGGAATCTGGTCCCATACCAGGTCCATCCTTCTCCTCCAGTTCCTTTCTTAACCAGCTGGAGTATCTAGTGAGATCTGAAGTGAGTGGACATAATGTAATATTGAAAGAATTGCTAGAATCTTGGCAGCTTTTCTGATTGTACCAAATGATTTTAAAGCAAAGGGAGCTGTGTTTTAGTCTTATCACAGACTGAGTGGTTTAAACCAGTTTAATTAAACTGAAATTAATTTCCTCAGCTCTGGAGGCTGGAGGTTGGGATCTGTGAGAGCGCTTTCTCGCTTGCAGACAGCTGCCTTTTCAGTGTGTCCTCAGATGCCAGAGGGAGCAAGCTCTCTGGTGTCTCTGCTTCTAAGACAGCGGTTCTCAACCTGTGGGTCGCGACCTTTTTGGGGGTCGAATGACCCTTTCACAGGGGTCGCCTAAGACCATCAGAAAACACATATATAATTACATATTGTTTTTGTGATTAATCACTATGCCTTAATTATGTTCAATTTGTAACCATGAAAATACATCCTGCATATCAGATATTTACATTATGATTCATAACAGTAGCAACATTACAGTTATGAAGTAGCAACGAAAGTAATTTTATGGTTGGGGGTCACCACAACATGAGGAACTGTACTAAAGGGTCAAGGCATTAGGAAGGTTGAGAACCACTTGTCCTAAGAGCATTAATCCAATCATGGGGCCACTCTCATGACCTCATCTAACTATAATCACCTCCCAACGGCCCCACCCCCAAGCACCATCACAGTGGGGGCTGGGGCTTCAACATATGAATTGGATGGGACGGGCACATGCATTCGGTCCATAGCAGGTGAGAGGAGTTAAAAGGTGTCAGGAAAAGGCCAGTAGAGAAGCAGGAGTCATTAGAATATCTGCGGCTGTAGCATCTAGCCTTTGGGGGCCCAGGGACGGTTGACATTCTGTGACGGTCTTCACTGCGCTTCCATAGATGGACAGGTCCTGGAAAATGTGGTCAGGACATGCTTAGCAAGTTCATTGAAACTGATACCCATTTCAGTTGGTTCCGCCGTGGTTCCCGGTGACCATGAAGCTTTTCTCCCTGCCGCAGTCACACTTTACCAACTGCCCCACTTCTAATGGGATCTCTGAGCTATGAAGGACCCTGCAATATTGATGATCGGAATCTGCAGCAGCGTAGTATGTTCATGTTCTGTCAAGAAGTAACTGATCTGGCACCTTCTTTCTCTAGGTCAGTAGCGGACACAGCTGGCCACTTCTAAAGGGGCAAGATGTTTATCTTTCTGTTTTTTATAGAGAGAAGGAAGGAAGCCAAGGCATGGTAAAGTGGGAGAAAGACTCATAGATTGTCTCAGCCGGAAGAGGGAAGAATATCATGTCATTGTTACAGATTCCCCTTTTGGGGGGGAACCATCATTCCATGTCTGACACATAGACAATCCTCAAGAAATATTCATTGAGTGAGTGAGTGAGTGGATGAATGAATGAATGAATGAATGAATGTAGCAATTACTTGGAGTTCAGGGAGAAACCCCAGTTGTTTCACACGTTTAAACTGGCAGTTTGGCAGGAGCACTGAGCACTCTGTGAAAATGCCTGCGGCAGTGCTGTGTGTCCCTCATGACCGGCTTGCTAATTCCTGTGATTATCATGAGCTGGGGCAAATAATGGATATCAGTGTGAGGATCTCTCACAAGGGAAGAAGAAATGAATGAGCCCTGGGTTTATGGGCAGATGCCTGTGAACAGTGGAAACCTTCCGCTCCCCTGCCATCCTGTCAGCCTCGTTAACCTCCTTGAGAATGATGTAACCATTACCTCCTCATTTCCGGTAACCTTTTCCTCTGCTCCACAGCATCACCAGAAACTCGACCCAAATCTCCACGTCCAGGCAGCCGTTCTCACGGCTCCTCCTCCCCACCCCTGCCGCCATCACCGCTCTTTGGCCTCATTGGAAACTTCTAGTCCATCCACCACTTTTTCACTGTCTGTCGCTGTCCTCCTTTCTGTAGTCCTTGGCAGGAGGAAAGGGGTAACTATGAAATAAATAACATTATATTAAAAAATCAACTTGCCAGATAGGATCAGACTTTTAAAATCAGCTGAATCATAACCTCTGTATTTCTCTCTGGGCCGGTTACATTTTTGTAGCCTCAGGTAGTATATGCTGCATAGAAATCTTTTTTTTTTTTTTTTTTTTTTTGCATAGAAATCTTGATGTTTGCCTTTTTGGAGCCACCAGCTCATCTGCATGAAGCAGTGGTTATACCAACAGGAATGTGCTAGAGAAAGACTGATTCAAGACTTGGTAAATGCCTTCAAGAACATAAATGTTTGTTAGAACATGTTGGTTGTCCAACTGACTTCCATAGTCCAAATAGCAGGGTATGTTTAAAAAGAAAACCACCTTAATGCACATAACTGAAGAGGTGAAAATGTGCTCACATATTTTTAAGAGAAATGTCCAAAATACTTACTAGTAGAACGGTTTCCAAGAGAAATCTTGGTCTCTATTAGTCTTCTAATAAGGTCAGCTGTGATATCTTTTATCTTCCAGTGCTGAATGTGCTCAATTAGCCATGGTTGACCTCCCAGTGACTTTATGAGTATCCTTCCCACTTTTCTTCTATAAACAAAATAATCAAGATATGCCCCAGTTTTACATTATAGCTCTAATATTAGCTAGAGTACTTAAAATGTGGCTAGTCTAAACTGAGGTGTGCTGTGGGAGGAAGGCACACACTAGGATTCAAGCACACATACACACAAAAGGTAATCTATGTCACAATTTTTAATTCTTGACATGTTGAAATTATAATATTTTAATATGTTGGGATACATAAAACATATTATTAAAGTTAATTTCACCTGCATTTCCAAATAGAGTTTAGCGATGTTGAGGGCAATATGGATTTTATTTTGAGTTTCAATCTGGGACAATCATTAGTATAACAGAAATTCAGAAAATAAGTAAGAAAGAAATTCTGTTGTAGGATTTCAACTGCACATACTCGAAAATACGTTCTCCTTATTTCTGCAATCTGTTCTCCTGGGTTTCTGCAGCCCCTAGAAGCAACTCATCGTAAGGTTGGGAGGAATCTAAGACACCATTGTGCAGCCTCCCCCACATTCCTGGTTGATGGCCTCTTGACAACCCTTCAGGTAGCAACAGTTGTCATCACCAGAGGCAAAACCTTCTTACTGCCCCGTCCTCCCCCTGACTGCCACCTACACTGTCAGCATCTTTCCTCAAAAGGTCAAGCCCAGCACGGGGCCCAGCTCTTCCTGAGCACTGGGGTGACAGTGCGGCTGCACTGTGCTTGTGTCCTTTGTAATCAGCTAGAACCATCAGATATTTTCTATGTGAATTGCCTATAGTTAGGTCCAAAGATTAATTTCTTTGGACCTAACTATAGGCATTTCTCTTATGAAATTTTTTAAAAATATATTTTTATTGATTTCAGAGAGAAGGGAGAGGAAGAGAGAGATAGAAACATCAATGATGAGAGAGAATCATTGACCGGCTGCCTCCTGCCTGTCTCACACTGGGGATCCAGCCTGCAACCTGGGCATGTACCCTGACCAGGAATTAAACCTATGACCTCCTGGTTCATAGGTCGACACTCAACCACTGAATTATGCCAGCCGGGCTCTCTTATGAATTTTATTATTTAGCCTGTGGGATAATTTAGATTCTAGGTTCTGTCAGTAAAGTCAGCCATTCCTTTTAGACTAGTTATTTTAAAATGTGGTAAGTATGCTTTCCTCTGATGTACTGAAGAATGTCTTGTCTAGGACAGCGCTAAACTCCAGCGCCTTGTGGCCTGCCAGATCCACCACATGGTGAGTCATCACTTCACCTACAAAAATATCATGAAAAATCATGTCACAGGCCATGCTGAAATAAAAACATTCCTTTCTCGTCTGTATAATTTCCCATTTCTGCTTGTCTCAGAATCCAGTCGGGGGCAGGGGAGCATGTTTGCTGCTTGTGCAGCCTATTGATCCACCTGCTGTTTTTAACTCATCTGATCAGTAATTGATTCTCAGTTTTTCCTGGCGACTACTAAAAGCTAATTGATCTTACAAAGGGATCCAGTTAGGTCTTCTTTTCAACATCAATACAGCATCACTTCTTAACATTTGTCCAAGATGATCAGCATGGTTTTAAGTTGCTTCTGCCGCACTGAAGTGTAACTTTCTTAGACCTGAAGATACGGACTTCTTTTAAATGCCTAGCCAGGGAATCTTTTATTTTCTCTTTTCCAAACTCTAGCTTCATCTCCACCTTAACAGTATTTTCCCAACTTTCCCCTCACTGAAGATCATTGTTGGCCTTACACATACTAGTGCACATGCAAACATGGAAGCTAAAGAGTGTTGGTTTTGTTTTCTACACCATTGACTCTATCCATCGTCTTGCTCAGAAGTGAACTTAAGTTTGGGTTATGGTTTTTGTTTCCCACTTCTAAATCTTAGTTCATTTAGAAATCTGACCTTCTTAGAGCTTGCACATTTCATTGGCCTTTCAAGGACCCATTATAAATTGCTTAATGACTATGAGAAATTTTTATTTAAGAAATACTTAGGTTGTGCTCCAATTAGGGAATTTACCTACCTGCCTGAAGTTATGGTCTAAGGCAACCGCTTATGCAAAGCACTTGGCCCCAAGGAGACTGGGAGAATTCCCCTGAAGCGTAGATAGCCTACATGAGGACTGTCATATACCTTAGCTTTAAAAGTGAATGTAGGATGCCCTAACCGGTTTGGTTCAGTGGATAGAGCATCTGCCTGCGGACTGAAGGGTCCCAGGTTCGATTCCGGTCAAGGGCATGTACCTTGGTTGCGGACACATCCCCAGTAGGGGGTGTGCAGGAGGCAGCTGATCGATGTTTCTCTCTCATCGATGTTTCTAACTCTCTATCCCTCTCCCTTCCTCTCTGTAAAAAAAAAATCAATAAAAATATATATTTTTTAAAAAAAGTGAATGTAGGAGATCAAATACACTGATTGTCCCCTTGACAAGCTTCCAAGGCAGATGAGCAGCTCCCAGGGACCAGTTGGGGCCCAGCACAGAGCTGGAGCCTAGTGAATGTTTGAGAGAAATAAATGCATATGGACTGCCCTGGGCCAAGATGTTCTTGAAGCAAATGATGAGACATCTTGTGTGATATTTTTAAGTCCTGGAATAACTGCTTTTCCATGTCCAGAAAGGTCAGTGGAAACAATTTAAATAGATAGGTAGTCCACTTTTAAATTAAGGTGACTCATAAGGTGATTGAGTCAAGCATATTAATTCTCACATGTTACTGAGTGCAATGTTGGACTCTTGGGACTGAATAGTGGTGTTAATTTTCAGAAAGAATCCTGTATACAGGTGTGATGTAAACAGTTTTCCAAAAGCTAATATATTGGGTGATGATCTCTATGAAGTGGCTCAAAGTTCAAACTTTAAGAGTCAAAGTTGTCATCAGTGTGGAGAGGGGTGTCGAGACCCTCAGCCCCCAAAACTATTCATGAGGAAGTGGGAGCCTGCGAGCAGAATGGGGGCCAGCACCCATTCCTACCCTCGACGCCTTCCTCCCTCGCCTGCCAGAAAGTTATGTTTCCACCAGACAAAGCTCCTGAAGCCCCCTGTGCGCGATCACTCCAAATCTCCCTGAATTCAGGTTACACGTTTTCTTAGGAAGCGATGCCCCATGAAAAGGTCGTTGGGTTTGCAATCCCAACTTCAAGAGGTATCACTTTCATACCTCATACACGCAGATTACTTCTCACTTCTTGAGGGTTTGACCTATGACCTGATTGGAGACATCTGTTCCTCAGAAGTCTCATTTCCTGGGAGAAGTGGCGTCATCCATGTACTTGGTCTCCTGGATGCGGTATTTACAGCCTTCCCCTGCCTCTGACAGGAGCCTCACGTCTGCTCGGTCTGATCACAGGGGTGAGGTCAGCCCGCATGGCAGGCTTCCAGGGAGCTCTGCTTCCACTGAGGGAACACTCAGACTTCCCGGGAGCTCTGGTTTCTCTCTCACTTATCATCTTTCAGTTTTATCTGCGTGGCTCTCTCTTCAGGTAACTCCAGCAGTGAATTTCCCTGCCAGCCTTGCCTGGCCTGGCCTGAAGTGACCCCCCTCGGTCCTCTGACTGTTTTCTCCCCTCCTTAGACTTCCTCTGTGAGGTGAGTCCCCACCTGGTTCCTAGCCAAGGTGACAGATCTGTAGACATCATGGGTAAGGGCTGGCCAAGAGCACAGTGAAAAGGATTCCTCTCGGCTGGGCAGACAGCCAGACAACCACTAGCTGCCTTCGCTGAGACCCGGGCCTGCGACTCTTGCAACCACAGGGAAGGAAAACCCGGAAGAAGCTGCTACACCCCCTGTTGGATTCAGTCTCCAGAGCCAGGCAGGCCCTTGTACAGCATCTCCGATGAGCATCAGTCATAGGGCTGCCCTAAAAGCCACACTGCGCCAAGCACATTTGCATTTCTTTCAAGTCACTCAAGTCCAAACTCTTCACCAACACAGACCTGACTTCTTTGGAGCTAATTCTTTCCATGACAAAGCATGACAGAGGGTCCCATACCTGCCCATGAAAACACACAGGCAAACAGCATTTCCACCGAAGCTGAGAGGGAAGACATGAAAATACTAGTACCTCTGTATGCAGGGCCTGTCATGCTCCAGGACTGGGCAGAGGACGGACGTATCAGGGAGGATTGCCCACAGATCCTATAAGCTCCCTCTCATCTGTACAACTCAACGTAGTATTTGCACAGTCCCAGCCTGCGCCCATCAGCCTGCCCCACTGTTCCTTTCTCTTTACCTTTGGCTTCCATCGGAGCCTCTTGAACGAATCTTTCTTTTTGGGGGCCATGGAATAAGGAACTTCACCTCAGCTCCTTGTCTGTCTTCTCTTTCGCCATGAAGTTACATGAACCTCCTGCTCCCTTTTTCAACATTTTTCCCCTGAGAGCAGCTTGCTGAGTTGAATACAGATCATGCCTTATGGCCCAGTTAACTTTAGCCAGTAGCTGAAAGGGGATTACATGACAAAGTCAGGATGATCAAATAATGGGAGTGGCCCAAGGGACAGCCCGCTGAAGTCGGAATGATCAAGCACCGGACTGAGCCCCCTGAGACACAGCTGGGCAGCCGGACGGCCCCCCTGCAGTTCAAACATGGACTTGGGGAAGGAAGCCTCGATCTCCAGTCACCTGATGTTGTTACCACTGATTAAATGGGAGGGCTGAGCCCTGTGTGACACCCTTTCTCTATTAGGTCATTTTATTCTCACTGGGGTCATCCTGATTCCGACAGGGCGCTTGTATATTTCGGAGAAAATATTTGGAGTATTGTTGTTTGTTTTATAGTCTGGTCCATTGGAGGTCCCGTGTAGATGGTATCAGATGACACTTTTCTAAGGCTTGTTTTCATCTTTCCTTTCTCTTCAGCTTAAAAAAAAAAAAAGCAAACAACCCTGACTGGTTTGGCTCAGTGGATAGAGCATCGGCCTGCGGACTAAAGGGTCCCAGGTTCGATTCCGGTCAAGGGCATGTACCTTGGTTGTGGGCACATCCCCAGTAGAAGGTGTGCAGGAGGCAGCTGATCTATGTTTCTCTCTCATCGATGTTTCTAACTCTCTATCCCTCTCCCTTCCTCTCTGTAAAAAATAAATAAATAAATAAATAAATAAAATATATTTTTTTAAAAAGCAAACAGCTATCAAGCACCAAACCTAGCCTGTGCTCTGGCCCTGGCCCCGAGTTAGGTTGTCTCAGGCCTCTTCTAGAGCGGGACCCCCCCCCCCTTTCTGTGCACACCCCCTTCATGTAGCATTCGCTGCTCTGATAAGGCAAGGTCTAATGAATTCCTGCCGGTTGTAAAGTCCCAAAGTCACAGACCACATCTGAATCGGGCAGGATTAGGCATGGCAGCGAGTGACAGAAACCAAAGGAGCTGCACCCAGAACACGATGGCAGCGTTATCGCCGGGCTTGTGTCAGTCAGGGGCCTGGGAGGCCAGTCGCGCCTTGCTCAGGGCTCCACAGGGTCAGGCCCCTGCCCATCACCTCCTCACTCTTCTCCAGGGCGGGTCGCATGGTCCAAGGTGGCAGCGAGGGCTCAGCAACACCTGTAGATCCACCAGCAAGTACCACTGCTCTGCCTCGGAGCTCCCGCTCTCCACACCTGCTCTGCCTGCTCTCACTGCTTCTTTAAATAACCAAATACACTTGATTCTGGAAGAAAAAACGTCAGAATGCCCTGCTGGGCTCAATGGTACCAGGCTTCTGGCAGGACTGCGACCATCGAGCATTTTCCTGTCTCCTCGACTCAGCCCTCGACCAGGAGGCAGAAGGCAGAGGCCAGGGGTGGCCTCCCCCCCCACCCAAGGCCTGACTTAGTTGTCCCCACCCTTCTAACGGGCCACCATCCGAAAAGGGTCTGCACCCCGTGGGCACCTGCACCCCCAGCCCTGAGCTCAGCCCACCCAGGCCTGAGGGAGCATACTGTGACTGGTGTCCTGCATTAGGAATAACCTCCAAACACAGCTCTGTGCTGAGAATGGAAAGGAATCAGTGCGTCGAGAGTCCCAGCTCTCAGAGGCCAGCCATTTAATGGGAGAGAGGACCAAAGCGAACTTTCCTAAGAAAACTGGGTTTCAAAATGCCCCGTGCCAAAAAAAAAAAAAAAAAAATGGGGAGAATAGTCCCAAACCCCTTGAAACACTGAATGCTCTACCCCATCTTGGAGAGAGCAGGGTCTGCTGAGTCCTGCATACAGAGGCCTGTTGTGACTCCGTTTACCCTGTTTCCTCCAAACTTCTTGGCCGTGAAACCCCTTTCTCTCAGTAGCATGTCTTTAACGGACGTGCCCCTCCAGATGGGTCTCAGACGGCCCCTGCTACGGTCTCATCGAGACAGGTGGACTGAACAAAGGTGCTCACTGCTGTCCTGATTTCTTATTTCTGAGTCCTCACCGGCTCTGCTTTGCTAAGCCCTTCATTGTCATGAGGCTGCTCCAGCCACCCAGTCCTCTGTGTCTTTGGTTCTTTGACCCCCTGGCTGCAGCACTTGTGCAGAAATTCAGACCCTCGTACGCTCTTGCCTTGGGCCCCGGGTTTTGCCCTGCTCGGCTCGGCAGCCTTCTGTGTGTGGTCCTGACCTCCGGGGAGGGTGCTGTCCCCAAGGTGTGCGCCTCTGGGGCTGGCCCTCCTCCACCAGGTGTGTTCCTCAAGCCTCCCTGCCCGCCCTTGGGCAGCGCTTCCATCCAGCATCTCACTCCTGAGTCGCATGTGTTGCCCGGTTCCCAGGGTGACCTGCTGCTGTTTATCCCTCCGCAAACTCTGCCTCTCCCTGTGGGCGCCCTGGCAACCTGCTGCTTTCCTCCTTGGGTTCTCTAGACCTTGCCACCTTGACTGAGCCCTGGTAGCCATTCAAATAATTGTTGGAGTGTTTAAAAATATAATAATAATAATAATAATAATAATAATAATAAATCACAACTTTGGCATTTTTGTCAAAAGCGGTTCGCCTTCCTGTCACGCATAGCTTCTCAGAGGCCAGGAAGAGAGCAGTTCCTAATGTGGGCTGCACCGGGGGACACTCCGAGGGAACTGAGCTCCCAGTTCCCCGAGGGGGTCAGCCTTCTTCATTGGTGGGTTAGGATGGAAGGGGAGGTTTCCATGAACCAGGACGAAGCACTTGGTCTTCACCTGGGTCCCCTAAGGTGGTGTCACTGTGGGACTGTGACTGGCATTCGGAGCAGTCAGAATACAGATTAGGTAGCGGTATGCGTGCTGGGTCCTGTTGGACGGGTTGGTTTATGTGTTTCCCTGGTCGGGGAGGGGAGCCAGGGGGGAGGTGAAAGGTAAACTGGAGATGAGCACAGCTCAGCCAGAATTCTGTTAAGACATTTCAGTGAGTCTTTGGGGTTTGGTGGTGATGGTTTTGGTCTTGGCACAGAGGTCCCTCCCAGCGGATGCAGCACTTTTGAAAGATGGGGGACTGCTGCCAAGATGAGAAGTGAAGAACCTGAAAGGTGAGCCCTCACACGCTGATGTAACGAGAGGGCTCGCTTGTGAGCCTGGGGGGAACCTGTGTTCAAGATGGTCAGGGCGCTCCCACTCCTTTCCACGCTCTTCCCTTAGGTCGGCCGGTGGCATTGGTCAGCTACTGGCCGCCCACCCTCTGCAGGGAAGCCTTCCTCCACACCACTTCCTGGGTCCTCCGTTAAACCCACCACCCCAAATATTTCAGTGGCTGTTCCTCCTGTCCATTGCTGTGTAACACACCACCCCCAAACCTGGTAGCTTCAAACATCTCTCATGCTCTGTGGCTGCCTGGGTGTTCTCACCTAGGGTGTCCCGTGTGGTTGCACGAAGATGCTGGCTGGGACCGGGGCCATCTGAAGACTTGCTAGGCCAGACATCCGTGATGGTCAGTCGCCTGGTGGGGCTTTTAAAGCTGCTTGCAGCTCAGCAGGAGCTGTTGACGGAAGCATGTCCATGCGGCCTCTCCACATAGCTTAGACTTCTCCCAGCACGGTGGCGGGGCTCCAAGAGGGAGCTCCCAAGAATGTGTGTTCTGAGAACTCCAGACAGAACCCCCAGCGCTTCTGCCACATTCTCTATTGGTCAAGCAAGGCTCAGGTTCCAGGGGAGCAGGCTGAGGTCATCCTGCAGGGGAGCATGGGAGATGAAAGATACGGCCAAGGCCATCTTTGCAAACTGCTGTCAGACTCACCTCCCCGCCTGCGATCACTTCAGCAGCCAAAGTCACCAGGTCCTTTGGGGACCCAAGGGGAGAAATCGAATAGGCCTCCATCTAAAATGAAAATAGCTTTTTTATTCCTGATTGGGGGGTGGGGGTGGGGGGAAGGAGGAGGGGGTGGAGCTAGAGACTTAACACATAGATTTCCAAGTTGTTGGGTAGAAAGGCCAAGAAGAAATTGGTGCTGCTTTTCAGCCTCTGAAATACGACCCTTTGTGCTTCTTTGAGAAGCAGGAAGCAGAGACCGCTTGCTACGCTTGTTAATTTTCATCCTTTATAAGGACCTGATGTGCTTAGAGAACCCAGTGTACACTCA
Organism: Myotis nattereri; assembly: GCF_964212035.1. Taxonomy (NCBI): domain Eukaryota; kingdom Metazoa; phylum Chordata; class Mammalia; order Chiroptera; family Vespertilionidae; genus Myotis; species Myotis nattereri. The sequence goes on from NC_138087.1 coordinate 52,047,107, forward strand.
CATGCAGGGCCTCACTCCATGCTGTCATCACCCTTGCATGAAGGGGGAAACTGAGGCTCAGAAGTCCCCGCTTTCCCACGTTACTGACAGAGTTGGGGCTGGCCTTGCTTCGTTCTGGGCGGGGCCCTGTTTGTGGAGCTGCTCTTCATCTGCCCCCACCACTCCCTCTTCTCTCAGAAATGCTAGGCAGGCTCTTCTGTGCTCCCTGCCCTGGCTCACCCATGCCTCCTCTCAGAACTCATCCCTCCACACACACCTTCGTCCCCCAGGTCACATCCCGCCTTCAAGACACAGCCTGGGTCTCCTGACCTCCCTACGTCTTTTTTATGGCCCTTCCAACATTCTGGTGTTACATGCTGTCTCTCCCATTAGTCTATAAACTCTTCAGGGTCTTTCCGCTGCCATAAATGTGAATTATTACCCAATGTTAACTCATCCTTGAAAAATCATTTCTGTCCCCTCTCCTCTTATTTAAGACCTGTAAGTCCAGTTTTCTACCGGGATCCAAGCTGCTGCCACTCTGTCAACACAGCTCTTCAGGAAAAATAGTTGGCTCATAAGCCAGCACTATAATTGTGCCAGGGGGTTGATATGTGAATTCAAAAGTAAAAGTTATTTTGTGTTAATTAGAAACCTTATTGCAAAGACTTGGAAGGAGGGTAGAGTTGAAACTTTTCAGCTGTTTTGATTTAAGCCAGATCTGTTTCTAGCATTAATGTAGGGAATTCGCAATAACACAGAGTTCCCATAAATAATTTTTAACTGTCTTATGTACTGGGTAGATGCATGCTTTAAATTCTCCCAAAAATTATAAGCTGTTTTAGTATGGTTTTTTTCAATCTGCACTTACTGGGTGGGAGCTTGTTCTAATGTGGTGTCTGGATCAAAGTCCGCAGTGAAAATGTGAGAGCCCAGGTTAGGCACCAGCCCACAGGCAGAAAAAATAGTTGCTCCCAAACAACTTGCTCTTCCTGCATTCTGAAAGCAACATCTTTGACTTTGCTTGTCCACCCCATCTTTCCCAAAGTGAGAGCAAAACTCCCACAAAGAAATGAATTGGAAAATAAAACCTGAAGGGATAAAACAGAGTTCAACCAGTGTTTGTTGTTGTTGTTTTAAAAATATATTTTATTGATTTCAGAGAGGAAGGGAGAGGGAGAGAGAGAGAGAGAAACATCAATGATGAGAGAGAATCATTGATCGGCTGCCTCCTTCACACCCCCCACCAGGGATCGAGCCCGCAACCCTTGCCTGAAATCGAACCTGGGACCCTTCTATCCACAGGCTGATGCTCTATCCACTGAGCCAAATCAGCTAGGGCCGACAGGTTCATTTTTAATGCACTATGAAATACATAAGACCTCCAAAAGCACAGATGCTTCACCAATTGCTTGCCATCTGACCTTGAGACTCTCCTGTGGTTCTTTCTAATTGTTCATGTCGTGCTTCCTAAGCACACACGCAAATGTGGTTTACCCTTCCTTGCAGAGCACCGACAAGGATATTCAAGCCATGGCTTCGTTCATTCAAGCACTTGATGAATTTTTGGTGGCGAGAAGGCTACATTGCCCAAGCGTTTTAACCACAAGCCTCTTCTCCTAGCCTTCCCCCCAGAAGGCTCTTTCCTAGAATGTGGTCCTGCTACTCAGAGGGGGGTGGCTTATATCTCAAACAAAATGGACCCAAGCCTAGCATAGCAGCCTGGCTCAATGAATAGAGCTTTGGAGCAAATACACTTGCATGTGGAGTCATTTCTGAATTTTGCAAACTTACTTGCTGAATGATTTAGAGAAATTTTTAAAACATCTCTCTGAAGCCTGGCTTTCTCATTGACCGAAGAAATGAGGATGGTGTGAATCTCATAGAGTTAAAGGGGGGAAACAGTCAACAACGGATCATTTGGCGATGAAAACATACTCAGATAGTCTTTAAATTTAGGCTTGTATTTAAATTATTTGTGGTTTGCCTGCAGATTTTTTTTTTGTTTGGCATGTTAGTTTTGTTTTTTTAAAGCAAGGTGATTCAAACCACAGGCTGCCTCAAGTCATTACAGCCCCTGAGACAAGTCTCAGTGCCTGTAGGTGCCTGTAGCCTGTGGGCGGCATTACAACTCACCACCACCACCACCACCTGCACCCCCACCCCCACGACCACCCCCACCACCACCACCACCACCACCCCCACCCCCACCCCGCCCCCAAGCACAGATGTTTGTGGTTTGGAGGTGCTGCCCTGGGAAGTACACCCTGCCTCCTCTTGCCCTGGGGTCCCTTGAGAGCCCTCTGTGGGGACATGATACCGTTTCTGTGAGGAGTGGGGCTGAGTTCCTGCTTTTCTCCATAAACCCCATCTCTGCAGCCCACCCCTTTTCCCTCAATAGACAGAAAGCCCTGTCCTTCACTCCCCAGAGAAATTAGAAAATGGTTGTAATAAAGTCGTAACAGATTCCCCTGGCTCTTTAAGGTTGGGAGTTTATAGACAGTCGGCGCTAGGTGTGATTTATTCTTCAACTTCTCTGCTCTCCTGCTGCAGGGGGAGAGAGGGCATTAATAACCTGTCATGCAAAAAATTTGATACTGCCATAAAAATAATCCTTCACTATGTGTTTTTTCTTCTCTGGCCTCCTGCTGCTCAAGGAAATGAATAACATTTTTAAGTATCCATTCTTTAGCATCAAAATATTACCAGTTATTTGATTTTCTCTCCCCTTTTTGTCTTCATGTGAGGGGAAGGAAACTAGCTGAAAATAACTGTGATCATGCTCTGCATAGCAGTTCTCCAGCTGGTGCCAAGCAATGTACAGGTCCTGTGATGGGAGACCGACCCTGCCTTGGGTGCTAGGGAAGAAGTGAGGGTCGTTACAGGAAGCATCTTTCTGTTGTTTCACCTACATTCAGGGTAGCCTACTTACCTCTCAAGATCGCACCCACTTATGTCTTCACCTTTTATTGTGTGTCAAGTTATTTTATAACTAGCGGCCCAGTGCACAAATTCGTGCATAGGGGCCAGCCGGCAGGGGGAAGGGACCGCAGGAGGTTGGCTATGGGAGCTCACTGATCACCAGGGGGCAGCTCCTGCATTGAGCATCTGCCCCCTAATGGTCAGCGTGCATCATAGCGACCGGTCGTAATGGTCACTTAGGCTTTTATATATATAGATATTCCTTTATATATGCATAGGAGGCTCTCGTTATTTGCTGTGGCACTGGATGGATAGGATGCTTTCCTCTGTAAGAAATGGAAAACACAAATCACTGGCTTTAGCAGTAAAGAGAATTTATTGGCCTATGTTGCTGAAATTTCCAAAGGCAGATGGCTTCAGGCTAGGGTTGATCTAGCCACTCCTGGTGTTACCACACACCTAGTCTTGTTGCTTCTACTGGCTCTGTCTCTGCAATGTGATTAGCTTTAAACCAAGAGTGACTCCTCATATGGTTCCGAGGTGTCTGCCAGCAGCTTTGAGGGATCAGAAAGTCTCAGAAAAAGTCCCTGTCTAAACATTCTCTGGAAGGTCTTTACTTAGGTCCTGGGCCTATCACTGGAGCCAGGAGAACATTGTGCACTGATTGGCCAAGCTCAGGTCACATGATCTGTATCTGTAGTTGTGGATGGAGGCAGCTTCCCAGAACCACAACAATCCCTAGATAAAGGTATTGGAAAAGGAAGAGGAGGGTGGTGATGCTGGAGAAGCAGCCAACAGATGTCTAGTCCATAGGGCTTATCAATTCCCAAAGTGTGAAAAAAACATATAGCTTATTTTTGTTCTGGGTGTTTCAGTTGATAACTGTTGGTGCTAGAAATATGTCATCAGAGTCAGAGCTCTATATATTTTCCTACCAATTCCCTGGTCTCCATCTCTTCCTACACACACAAGGAAAAGAGCTTGTTGGGAGTGAGGTCTGATCCAGGAGCTCCTTCCTGTGGTCCCTGAATCCGAAATGGGAGGGGAGGAGGCCAGCACAGAAGTGGAGGCATCATTACCGATTCAACAAAGCATAATTCAGGAAAATAACTTCTATCCCTCGTTCACAGAGAAACTGGCTTCATAAAACTGAAATAGAATAAGGACTAGCCCTACTTACTGCGTTAATTGCTCACAATTTGGACTTTTCTACTCACAACTCCATCGCTCCCCCCCCCACCCCCCCCCCCCCCCACCCCGCCACACATACACCCTTGGCACACCCTTGGCACACCCTTGCTCAAATCTTGTATTTTAATGAACAAAAAGAATGTGTGAATGACCCGTGTCCTTCTTCCGCCCCTCTCTTCAGCGGGCAGTTTGCCGTGGTGAAGAAATGCCGCGAGAAGAGCACGGGTCTGCAGTATGCCGCCAAGTTCATCAAGAAAAGGAGGACGAAGTCCAGCCGGCGGGGCGTGAGCCGCGAGGACATCGAGCGCGAGGTCGGCATCCTGAAGGAGATACAGCACCCCAACGTGATCACCCTGCACGAGGTGTACGAGAACAAGACGGACGTCGTCCTGATTCTGGAGCTGTGAGTGCCCTCTGCGGGCTGGGGCGGGCTGGGGCGGGCTGGGGCGGGCTGGGGCGGGCTGGGGCGGGCTGGGAGGCGGGGCGCAGGCCTGAAGGTGGGCCGTGCCCAGCCTGCTCAAGAATGGACTCTGCTTTGCCACGTCCGAGAAGTTCCTAGGGTGTGTTGCCTGCCCCGAGGCCTAGCTGCAGTTACCTGGAGTAATTCTGAAGACCATTCACGTTTTCCCGCCTGATTCGCGAGTGTTCCCCAATCGTAGGGTTCTTTGCTAATTATGAGGTTACCTGTTTTCTGAGTCTTATGTTCAGCTTTTAAGTATACTATGTCCTTCTCTGCTTCTTTCTTCATTCTCTTTCCCCCTTTCTTCTACTCTGTCTCCCTCCTCCCTCTGTCTTACACACACACCCATTTTCAGCTGCTGGAACTGGCAGCACTCATTATATGAAAGGGTAAAATGGAACCAGAATCACTCAGAGGTGATTACGAAACTTGTTTTTAAAGCAGTTTGCTTGGTGTCTGAGGCCCACCCTGCCCACGGGATGTGGATCGTAGTGCGCTGCTCTGGGACTGGCGCCCGTCCCTGGCTGCTATCTGAGTGCCCAGTCCCCGCAGCACAGGCGGGGGAGGGGAGAGGACACTGTCCCGGAGCACTGGCTGGGAATGTCTCTGGGCTCCTCGGAGAGAGGAGAGACTTGAGTGCGCTTAGGGCGGAGGAATGGGTGATGCAAAGGGACACTGGTGACAACCAGACCTGGAGTTCTGAGTGCTGACGGGCCCCCTCATTTCCTGGGAGCCTCTAGAGTGCACATTCCCTCCTGCCAGCCCGCAGCTCCCCTTGTCTGCAGATCCCTTAGGGCTGCCAGGAAGAGACCAGAGGAGATGGAAGTGAGGAGGGTAACGGAGGGTCCAGCCCACCCCCGAGCACCACACTGCGGGAACGCTGGGCTTTGTCATCACAGCAGCCTGGGACAGCCACAGCTTCTTGTCTCATCACGGGGGTTTGGCCACATTGCTCTGTGGGTCTGAGCCACCACCTTCTTAACTGTAAACTGGGGTTAATAATACTTACCTCAAAAGGGTCTTGAGCGGAAACCGGTTTGGCTCAGTGGATAGAGTGTCGGCTTGCGGACTGAAAGGTCCCAGGTTCGATTCCGGTCAGGGGCATGTACCTGGGTTGCGGGCACATCCCCAGTGGGAGATGTGCAGGAGGCAGCTGATCGATGTTTCTCTCTCATTGATGTTTCTAACTTTCTATCTCTCTCCCTTCCTCTATGTAAAAAATCAATAAAATATATTTAAAAAAAAAAGGGGGGTCTTGAGATACGCATTTAAAAATGCCCAGCACAGTGTCTGGCTCATACATATTTCCTCTCTTCATTCCTTTAAACCAAGAGGTTTGAGCCTCTGCACTGGTGACATTTGGGGCTGGGTAATTACTTTTTCAGGGGGCCATGCTGTACACTGTAGGATGCTTAGCAGCATCTCTGGTTCCTACCTACCAGATGCTGGTAGCATTGCCCTCTCCTGCTGTGACAGCCAAAACGTCTCCAGGCATTGCCCTATGCCCCTTGAGGGCAAAATAGTCTCCCTTCCCCAATCACTGCTTTAAAGGCAGAGCAGGACTTGAAGAGCACCAAGGATTAAGGGGCCCGTTCAAGGTATAGCATTGAAAAGAGAGGAGTCACAGTTTAATCCACGCTGTGGCTTTCTGTGGCCGCTGGGGAACCAGACAGAACCGATAGCAACATCAGGGTAAATCCTTTACCATCGCTAAGCCTAACTTTCCTCCCTTACAGCGGTTGTAAGAGACCATGGGTACAAAGTTCCCGGGAAGGAAACGTTACAGATCACAGCTCTTTTGCCTTTTCAGAGAATTACCAGGTTGTGCCCAGTGACTGAGTGTCACTTACCCTCTTGACATACCAAACTGCACCCAGGAGGCCTGTGAGTTCCTGCCCTCCTCATGCCATCTGCGGGTGTTCGGTATGGATTCAGCCTCTGTTGACTGGCCCCATTTCAGAGACATTTTGTATTGGGCGCATTTATCCTGAGTGTAAATTGGGTGACATTGTAAATTATCATACAGTAAACCTGATATTGGAGGAGGGTGGTACAAATCCATGGAACTTAACATGTGGATTCCTGTAACCACCACCCAAATCAGGATTCAGAACAGTCCCATCACCCCCTAACTTCCTTCTACTAATCCCTTTGTGGTCACACCCACCCTCCACCTCCATCCCCACCCCCAGGCAATCAGTGAGCTGTTCTCCATCCATTTGTCTTTTGGAAAATGTCATGTAAGTCTATTTATATAGTATACTAGAGGCCCGACGCACGAAATTCGTTCAAGAGTAAGTCTTCCTTCCCCCCGGTTGCCGGCACAGGCTCTGGCACCCGGGACCCAGGCTTCCCTCGGGGCTCCAGCTTTGTCAGGAAGGACGTCCAGTCTAATTAGCATATTACACTTTCATTAAATAGATAGTCTTTTGAGACCGGCTCTTTCACTCAGCAGAATGCTTTTGAGGTTTGCGCACGAGTTCCTCACTGAGTAGTATTCCACTGCATGATGTTTATCCACTCACCCCCTGAAGGACGTTTGTGTTGTTTCTAGTGTTCGGCAATCATTAATAGAGCTGCTCTCAACATTCACATACAGACGTGTGTGTGAACCTAAGTTTTCATTGCCTGGAGGTAAACACCTATGAGTGGGATTGCTGGGTCACGTGGTAAGTGTGGGTATAACTTTAAAAGACACGGCCAAACTGCTTTCTAAAGTGGCTGCACCATTGTCAGGCCCTCCAGTAAAGGATGAGAGTTTCCGTTGCTGCACCCGCACTCAATGTGATCAGAATCTGTTTTTCATTGTAACCGTTCTGGTGGGTACATAGTGGCTCACAACATTGCATAGTTCATTGTGTGGTGACCTTGAATAAAAGTTGCGCCAACTCACCAAGAGCAACTATGGGAAAGGGCTGGAGGGGCCTTAGGACACAGTCCCTAACCCACAGGAAGATTCTGTGCTCTCTTGAGGGTGGTTATGCTTATCTCAAAGGTGTATTAACCTAGATGCATAAAAACAATGGACAGGGCTTGCTTAAGGCAAAGATAAACCTTTTACTAAAGAAGTTACTAGTATATGCCTGGGGCATGACTACCCACAAGGACCTGGCCAATTAGGAATTTATTATCACATCACCTGTGATGTTACATTCCATAGAACCCCACAGTTCTAAATTCTAACAGCTTTAAAGGAAGATTTAGTCATCGGTGACATATTCCATCTCCTTTCTTTCTAAGGAATGCTGAGGTACAGTGATGGTTAAGGAGAGAATAAAGTTTGAGAATTTGTCGGAAGATAGCCCTGTGATGTTAGAGTGGCCGTGTATCTCTCCCTTCTGGCTCAGTGATCTCTGAGTAGCTGTATTTCTCTGATGTATTGCTTTGGGATGGGCGCCGTGGCAAGGGTAGCTTTCTGGGGCTGACTAATGAAGCTTGTTGCCTCGTTGAAAACTTGGGCCCATCTCCACTGTGATGTGGGAGTTCCCCCCTCTGAGCCCCAGACCCATTCTCGCCTCTGAGGTAAAGAGACCCCAGACCACCGCTCCGCTCACCTTTTCATGAACTTGCTACCAGTGTCTTGGGTGAGGTACGGAAATGGTATCTTTTCTTTTTTCTAACTATTTGTTGTCTGGGTTACAGGCGCAGTTGTCAAATCTAGTCCAGGATCTGCCCTTTAAAATATGTGTAAGCCTGAAAGTAGTTTTAAAGTCTGTGGAAGAAGCAAGATGGGATAAACACAGTCAGAGACAGCCCCAAAGGGCTAGCAATTCTGTGGGAAGGGCAAAATATGCACTTAACATGCCGTTAACATGCCGGAATGATTTTCTAAATGTACAGCACGATGTGAAGTCATGGTCCTCAAACTTTAGCATGCACCAGAATCACTTTGAAAGGCTTGTTAAAATATATGCTATTGATCACCTGCATGTCCAGAGTTTCTGATTCAGTGGGTCTAGGGTGGAGCCCAAGAATTTGCATTTTAAACAAATTTCCAGCTGATGTTCGTCTTACACACACACACACACACACACACACAGCTACGTTGAAGTTCTGAAGTTCTAATCCCCTTTACCTCAAAAAATGTGGCCTTATTTGGAAATAGGGTCATTGTATATGTAATTTGTTAAGATGTTGTGGCAGAATGCATGGGAGAACGATCAGCCAGCACTCTGAGGGAGGAAAGTTTAACCTTTATTTCGCAAATCTGCTGGTCCAGGAGAATTCTGATCCGAAGCCTCAACTGAACTCCTGGGGAGACTCTGACCTATATATCTCCTCCTGTGGCGGCCCCTGAGGGTCCCCCCAAGTCAGCTGTGGCAGGGCCCTGGGGTTAGGCTCTGTAGCTCCGCCCAAGTCAGAGTGGGGAAGTAAGACTACAGTTTTAACCAGATACTGAACTAGGTTGCAAGCCCCCGCCCCTTCCCGCCCCCCATTTTCCTTTTCAAGATGGGTCACACTGGAGTAAGGTGGGCCCCTAATCCCATATGACTGCTGTCCTTGTAAGAAGAAGGCCGTGTGAAGACAGAAACAAAGGGAGAGTGCCGTTCGGAGATGGAGGATTGGAGTGGTACTTCCTCCGAGCTCTTAGGAGGAACTAAGACTGCCACCCTTTGATTTTGGGCTTCTGGCCTCTAGGGCTATGAGACAATAAATTCCTGTGGTTTTAAGCCACCCCGTGTGGAGTACTGTGTTACAGCAGCCCTCACAAACTAATGCAGAAGCACTAGTTAAATCGAAAACTCTGTAAGCTAGTTAAAAATAAAGCGCGGAATCACGGTAGTCACGTCAGGCAACTGAGAAATGATGTGGAGTGTGATTCGTGCTCCCTGCAGGCCCGGGCAGAGGAGCACTGCAGAGGGGCGGGTGCGTCTGGGTCTGACCTGAGGCAGGAGTGGGCATCACCCCATCTCAGCCTGCTCCAGGATGGCCGCCATAGCTTTGAATCACCCATCTGAAAGGCCACCCTGTTAACACTGAAAGTAAAAATCCTAGAATGGTCACCTAAGTATTGGCATAGTGCATTGTTTCAAAGAAATCAAGCCAGTTTTAGGTCTCCACCTCTAAATTTTCCCCTGCTTTGTTCTGCTTGGAATTTAAAGGCGATTCTTAACCCTTTTTAGCTACCTTGCATGTGCTATTGTGTTCTCTCTCTCCTCTCTCTCTCTCTCTCTCTCTCTCTCTCTCTCTCTCTCTCTCTTCAGGAAACTCAATTTAATTGGTGACGTATGCTGTGGTTGTAGCCAAGGGCATGGAATGAAAAATGCATTCTGTTATTTTTTTTAACTTAAATTTTAAAAAAAGCACCACATAAAATTGACCATCTTACCCATCTTTAAGGCACAGGCAGTAGTGTCAGGTGTAGGCACCTTGTTGTGCAGCAGACCTCCAGAACTTCTTCAACTCGCAGAGCTGAAACTCTACGCCTCGGGAACAACTCCCCTTTTTAGCTCTCTTTTTGACTTTGGCTGAGTTAATAATTTGTGGAATTTGGTTTGCTCATGGCAAACAGCTGCCGAGTTGTATCGAAACATTTGTGCAATATTACACCACTTTATGCACGATCATTAAGTTGGCTCACTCTCTCCTACCCAAACCGAGATGCAAACTAGTAGGGCTATGAATGTGAATGTTTCTCATTCTCTATCAGCACAGTGGATGTATGCAGATGAGTTCATGCTGCACCGTCAGCAAGTCCAGAATTGCAAGAACCTTTCGGGAAGTAAATACAAGGATTGAAGCGATGGTTTAAAAGTGACAGAGCTGTACTAAGCTGAAGACAGTCACAGGGACCTACATGATCCTAGTAAATGAGGTGATTCCAATGCCTGAAGCCTTTCTACCCCCATCTCCACCCTTCTCTCTGCCTCTCCTAGTCCTCACAAGGCACAATAGCGCGCTCAGATGTCTTAAATGGTTGGGGTTTTTTGCTGCTACATTTGTTCTCTCTTCCCTGACCTCGAGCCAGCTCTTTTGACTTTTTGAACTTTTGTTTTTATTCACAAAGGTAATTTCAAGAACTGTTCTGAGTTACACTTTTGGCATCTGGCTCCTCAGATGTCTGCGGTTAGGCAAGAACAGAGATCTGAAAGCACATTTGGCAGCAGTCTCAACCTTTCACAACAGAATTAAATCACATAAAGTAGGTGAATTTCCATCCAGGCATTCTCTCGCGAAACAAAGCCCTGTACGTACGGCGTCTTCCCCCACACTCTGAACTTCTTGCCAGTTCAGTTGTAAAGTGTTTCCTTCGTGTTTATTGAATGGGCATTTTTGGTCTTAGAAAAATCGGGACAATGCAAATCCTGAAAGCAGACTACATGTGGTATCTGAGCTCATGGATCTGTAGTTTTTATTATGTAGTCATAACTTAATATCTAGCTTGATGTTCTCTGCTGTATCCATAGGTTATAAATAGAAGGTATTTTTGCTTATTTCCAAGAAAGCTCTATGATCGTTAAGGTTTGGTAAACTGGGTAACATTACCGCCTGCCAGCCAGCCTGAGGGACTTCCACAGCTCAGTCACGGTATTCTTAGACCCTCGTCTGGACGCCGCAGACTCTACCTATGACTCGAAATCCCTGAGACCTGCTCACACTTCCTCTTGGAAATTCACAGCCATGTCATGGATCGTATTACTCTTCCTGTCTTGGCCAACCACCCCCCTAACCATTGACTTGAGAGGCTGTCCTAGGAGGAACTCTGTGGAATTGTGGCTCCAACTGACCCTTCGGACATTCTGACTTCCCCTCTTGTTCTGTGCCCTCTCCTTGCTGGCCCCTCTTTCCTCTCTGTGTGGGGGAGGCTGTCCCAGTCACAGGCTGCCTGCCCCACTCAGCTACCTCTGCACACCCAGATCCCAGGAGTAGAAAGGGGAGCTGCACTTCATTTGATTCTTCGGGTCAGCACGGTGGGGCCCCTCCCTTGCATTATCTCATTTATTCCTGGTTTCAGAAGGCTGAGCCCTTCCTCTCCCGATATAAGGGTGGGGACCCTAATTCTCAGACAGTAGCTTCTTGGGGAGGGAACTTTTTTTGTTTGAGTCCTTAAATTCTGCTGAGCCTGTATGGGACGTAGCCTACAAGGCCCATTGTCCATCTTTTCTAAGCTGTCGCCTTTCCCGGGAACAGGAGGAGTGAGTTAAATAAAAAAGACCACCTTGGAGCAGAGAGGGTGTTCCCAGCCTGCCCCACTCGCTCCCCTCCTCATCTAGGGCTGCCAGTCACCTTGACCTCTCCCACCGAGGGCAGTGCTTCTCGTGCTCCTGCGGCCGTGAGCTGCCTTTGGCCGCCTCCATGTCCAGGCTGTGGCTCCGTAGCTTTTGAAAGCCAACCTGGACTTGGAGGCGCTTCCCAAGTCTCTCTCCAGGGCTGCTGCTTCGGCAGCCATGTTGTTCTTGCCCCTCATTTCTTAGCATTTCCATGGTGCTGGGAAGGGGCAGAGAATGTGCTCATGTTCCTGTGGGAATGAAGGCCAGGATGGCTTTGTGAGGGCTCTCATTACAGCTGTACATGCATATCTGCCCCCTCAATGTGTTTCTTTGAGGGCAAGACTGTCCTGCTTCGGCACCCACAGCACCTACATTGTACTTGGCCCAATAAATGTACGGACAGTCCAAACAGAGCAAGAAGCACAAGACAGTGTGATGCAAGTACCTCATGTGGCTGGAGAGCCAGTAAGTTGACCACTAATGGAGGTGTTCTTTGTGAGATGCTGATCTACCTGCTTGGGCCTTAGGCAACAACTCTTGACTAAGTGTCCTAGAGGGTAAGGAATGAAACCTTGAACATTGGAATAAGGAAACAAGTGACAGGGCAGCACCCTAGGACTATTTTTTTTTAATATATTGATTTTTTACAGAGAGGATAGAAGAGGGACAGAGAGCCAGAAACATCGATGAGAGAGAAACATCAATCAGCCGCCTCCTGCACACCCCCCACTGGGGATGTGCCCGCAACCAAAGCACATGCCCCGACCGGAATCAAACCTGGGACCCCTCAGTCCACAGGCCGACGCTCTATCCACTGAGCCAAACCGGCCAGGGCACCCTAGGACTATTGATAGCCAGAAGCTCCAACCACCCTTAGACCTGTAGGGTAGGAAGGGAGTGGCTTGGGGAACCTGGAAAGGATAATTTCAGAGAGAGAGAGAGAGAGAGAGAGAGAGAGAGAGAGAGAGAGAGAACAGAACCACCTGACATGAGCTGAGCCCTCCGTAGGGGAACTCAGCCAACTCATGGCAACTTGACAGTGAGGAGGTGGAGTTGGCCTCAGTCGCCTTCCTTATTGGTGCTACCTGTTGGCCAGACCAAACTAGAAGCCTGGGAAGCTTGACAGAGAAAGCTTTTTATTCCGCCTCTGTGCGCAGCTTCCCTGGACCCAGAACTGACGGAGAAGCATAGGACATGGATCTGGAGAGGTAAATAGAAAATACCTCTAGTGTCCGGTCCTCTCGACACTTCAACCCAGATGCTGTAGCTCAGGCGTTACAGTCCAAACTTACTGGTGCCCCACATGAACTCTTTCCAGGACTGAAGAATACACAATTTGTCACTGGATGGGCAGGATCCGTTGGATCTCATGCCCTTTTTTCTCAAAGACCGTGTGCCCATCACAGATTCTTAGAGGGGAAGTACATTTTTTCGAAGCATCCCCCTTTTGTGTTCCTAATTTTTCACTTTTTTAAAAGTGTTACTGGAATGAGGAAGTGGAGACATGGCCCAAGGCTAGAAGTCTTGGTTCTTTTGCAGGTGGTAGCTCTCTGTTGCCAGGCCAACTTGCCCGGCAGGAGAGTTGTGTTCATTCTGCCTCGCCTACCCTTTGGGTGCTGTGTCCCCCTCTGAAGGGTTGGGAGTTGTTGTCTCTGAGCTCCTTGGCATCCATGTGTCTACTGGACACTATGGGAAGAATTTCCATAGAAATAGGAAGCAACCTATACCTGCCCCCTTCTTTTCCTTGACTCCCATTCCCTCTTCGGATCACTTTAATCTGCCTTTTAACCTGCTTGCCACTGAAAGGATTCCTGCCAAAGCTTCCTAATTTGCAAAATTCCTTAATATATATGCAGCTCATAATACTCCATTATCACCTCCCAATATATTGATATTCCCTAAAGCTATATCTCTAGGTCTTTCTCTGGAACCCCACAATTACTTCTCCAGTTGCCTATTCAACATCTCTACCAAATGGATCTCCCCCAGGTACCTCAAGCTTACTGTGTCCTAAACGGAATTTATAATCTCCCCTCCCTGCCCACTCTCTCCTCTCCTTCTCTAGCTTGGTTTATGACGTCACCATCTTCCAGTTTTCCCGGACTGGAAGCCATGGCACCATCCTTGCCTTTCCTTCTCCCCTGACTCTCTGCCGTGCCACACAGCCCGTCTTTCCTTAAGTCCCGTGGGTTCTGTCCGCGTCTCTTTCTTTATTACCGTTCTCATGTTTTCTCTCCTGTCCAGCTCACCCTCAGATTTATTACAAAACAGCTACATATCTTGCTTAAGAATCTTTGCTGAATAATTATATGAAAAGATTCTCATTATCACTCATCATTAGGTATCTCTTCAAATCAAAACCACAATGAGATCAGCTCATGTCCACTAGGATGGCCATAATTAAAAAGACAGGTGATATTAAGTGTTGGTGGGGCTTTGGGAGAAACTGGAACATTTCTCCATAACATTACCGGAGACTAGAGGTATTTTCTATTTACAGCAATGGAACTACTGTAATGTAGTGTAATATAAAATGGATCAGCTGCTTTAGAAAACAGCATGGCCATTCCCGAAAATATCCAGTGTAGAGTTACCATATGACTCAGCATTTCCACTCCTCAGACTATACCCAAGAGAAATAGAAATATATGTCCACACAAAAACTTACACATGAAGTTTATAGCAGCATTTTTCACAATAGCCAAAAAGTAGGAGCAACCCAATGTCCGTCAGCTGATGAATGGATCAGCAACATGTTGTGTAGTGATCCAACAGACTATTATTTGGCAGCAAAAAAGAATGAGGCATTAACATACACTTCAACATGGATGAACCTTGAAGACATGATGCTAAGTGAAAGAAGCCAGTCTCAAAAGACCACATATTATATGAAATGTCCAGAATAGGCAAATCCATAGAGGCAGAAAGTAGATTAGTGGTCCTAGGGCAGGCTAGGTAGTGGTGGTGAAGAATGGGGAGTGGCTACTAATAGGCACAAGGTTTCCTTTGGGGATGATGAAGATATTCTAACATTAGATTGTGGTGATAGTTGTACAACTCTGTGAGTACACTAAAAACCATTGAATTGGATGTATACTTTATTTATTTTTAAAAAAATATATATTTTATTGATTTTCTACAGAGAGGAAGGGAGAGGGATAGAGAGCTAGAAACATCAATGAGAGAGAAACATCGATCAGCTGCCTCCTGCACACCCCCTACTGGGGATGTGCCCACAACCAAGGTATATGCCCTTGACCGGAATCGAACCTGGGACCCTTCAGTCCGCAGGCCGACGCTCTATCCATCGAGCCAAACCAGCTAGGGCTGGATATATACTTTAAAAGAATCAATTATATGGTATGTGAGTTATATCATAATAAAGCTTTAGAAAACATCTCTGGCCCTTCTGCCTACAGAATGAGGCCCATGAGCCATAATAGAATAGCGTAGGATCTTTGTACCAATTCCAGCTCTTTCCTTATATCCAACCACTTCTCCTCCACCCCTTTCATCTCTGCCCTTCATGGTCAACCCACAGAGAATCATCTTTACCAGATTATGCCATTTCTTAGGCACCCCCAACCCACTGTTTATGCTGCACCCTCTGCCTGGCATGCCATACTTTGTCTACCTAGAGAATTGCTACTCATCTGTCACAGCCCAGCTCACATGGGTTTAGTTCCTTCTGTGTGTTTTCATCGCCTTATAGAAGTGTGCTCATTATAGCATTTACCACACTATATTTTAAATGTTTGTATATCTTCCTCCTGTAATGGACCGAGCTATCCAGGGCATTTCACTTATTTCTCTTTCTATCTCGAGCATCCAGAAGAGGGCATGAATGCTAGCACACAGTCAGCCGTCAGTGCCCCATAAAAGTGGTTGAAGTTGAATTCAGTCAGGGAGACCAGTGAGAGGTCCCAATGAGCAGCAGTGAGGGGCTTTTCAGAGTGAGGACAGTGGAGATGTGAAGAGGAAACAAGCCAAAAGTCTGCATCGTCGGTGACCTGCTGAAAGTAGCCTCCCTCCCGAGAACGGAGCAGTTTGTCGTCTTAGCTAATGTCCACTTTGGGCCTGAAAGGGGTGAGACGTGAGACCAAATGTCTAAGTTGGGCTCATGGGTGGGCAGAGGGTAGGATAGGAGAAGAGTTGATGGCATTCCAAGGGACAGGAGTTGAGAACCTACAATATGCCTGACATTAAGAGGCTAGATAACAATCAGAGGCCAGCGGCTAAAATTAAAGCTGCTGATTATCATTGGCATCTAGTATGATAATGTCCATCACATGGCAGCTACTCAGTAAACATTTATGCAAAGGAAAGAAAGCAGGTGAGCTCTTCAGACACTCAAAGTCACCTTTGCCCATTAGAGCAGCGGTTCTCAACCTCTGGGTCGCAACCCCTTTGGCGGTCGAACGACCCCTTCACAGGGGTCGCCTAAGACCATCCTGCATGTCAGATATTTACATTACGATTCATAACAGGAGCAACATTACAGTTATGAAGTCGCAACGAAATAATTTTATGGCTGGGTCACAACATGAGGAACTGTATTTAAAGGGCCCGAAGGTTGAGAACCACTGCCTTAGAGTCTCCTACATAGAGCCAACCCTGCTCAAGCCCTGGTATGGCCCCAGGCTGACTGTGCTACTGAAAAAGAGACCCATTCTCTTCTCATCTCCATCTTAGAGGCCTCTGGTGGGGGTGACTCTCCACTCCTGGCCTCCTCTTCCAACACAGCAGGGTTTCAGGTAGACTTCTTTCTTTTCCCTTCCCTGAGGTGGCCAGTAGGAAGTACTCGGCTCCATGCCCCTTCCCTGCCTGACTCCCCATCTTCTGCCAGTGGCCAGCGTGATCTCTGAGCCTCACCACCTGATGAGTGAATGTCAGCTCGCTCACCTTTTCCATCTCTTCCTCCTCCAGCCTTCCTTTCTTCTCAAGCTCATCCCAAACTGAAGGGCAGGACCACTCTGCCCTGTGCCTCTGTAAGTTGCAGGCTTCTACATCCCAGGGGTGGCCAAAGAACGGGCAACACCGTCCCTCAGTCTGGCTGGGGCTTCTATCTGATGGGCCAGGGGTCTTTCATCCAGGATTTCCAGGTTCTTAACAACAACCAGCAGCCTTTATCTCAGCCCTTTGAGCTCAGGGAGAACAAACCCGGTCAGCAGTGGGAGGGGCGGGCCCCCGTGCTTCCCCAGATAATAGCCTTCCCTTGTTTTCACCCAGACCAGACGATAGACTTTGGAAAAACCTGCATCTTTGCTCTCCCCGCTTGGTTCACTTCCCACGGCCTTTATTCTAGCGCCAGTTATAATGACCAGGCCGCAGAGCTGTCTGGCTGCCCAGCTTTTCCGTGCGCCCCACTTTGGATCGGCCTCGTTATTCCTGTGGGTCCCCAAAGCTTGAACGGAAGCCATGGAAGTAGAGAGGCTTGGCGTTGGCTGTGGTCGGTCCGGCTGTTAGGTTTCTTATTTCCCTCTACCTGAGGACCTAAGAGTTCAGGAACTCTGCCTGGGCCGATTGGGGGTGGGACTCCAGTCTGTCTCTCAGCCCCTTCTCTGTCTCTAACAAATTTTCTCATCCTGTTGGTCACGTCATGCTTAGTGAGTACCATACGTGATCATTTGTTCGGAGCACTGGAGTGAACGGATGAGGTTATTTGTGCCTGGGATGACCACCCTCTAGGTCCAGCCAGGCACCTCTGAGCCCCATACAGACACCTGAGGGCTCGGGCTCCTGTACCCCTGCACACCCGTACCCCATTGTTGGTAACCCTGTTGGCAGGCTCAGCTGCTGAACGGTAGGGCCCCATGCCTGGAAGGCCATCAGTGGCCTTTCTAGTGCGATTCCTGCCTGAACTAGCCCAGCCAAGGATTCCTCCATTCCTGGGGCCACCTGCCCAGCATTTCTGCGCCTTCTGGCCTCCCGACACTTCTCAGACCCTCTCACCCTGGGTTCCCCTTCTGGCACGTCAGCATCTGCTTTCTTCTCATCTGCATTAGTTTATAATTTCTCCAGAGTGGACATTTTGGCTCTTCCTCTCTATCCTCCCTTTCCACTTCCCCACCACCCCCAGAACCAAGGCCTGGGTGGTTCCAGATCCCAGGCTTCTCATCGCTGTAACCCAGAAACCCCGGTTCTCCGGACATCCACGCTTGGCTGCCGACACCCTCTCTTGCACCTGTCACCTCTCTCTGAGTGCACCCTTTGGTCTCATGGAATTATTTGGGAAGCACATTGAGCCACTGCTCTGCACAGGTTCATTCTTGCTGTCTTACGCTTTTCTCCTGTTTCCCTTCCTGAATTGATGCACTCACTCCGTTGTTTTTGCTTCTGGGGTGGTTTCTGGAAGCTTTAAACTCATTTCATCCATTGGAATATTTTTATGTTACCTCCCCCATCCGTTTCTCTTTCTCACATCGCCTCTCTCTCTATTCAGTATGGAAACAAAAATGCAGGTGGGGAATCAGAAAATGAGCAGGCGCTCAGAGTTGGGGGTGGGAGGGCTGCGGCTCACATTAATCCACAGTAGGTGTGATGACCACCCACATAAGACATCCTGTAGGTGTGACATGTCACCCCGCTGCCTGAGCAGCCGGCCTTGATCACCCAGAAAACAACCATCAAGATTTTCTTCTCCAGAGAGCTGGCTCAACAAACCACATCTCTGAACTAGTAGCATATTTTCCAGAGTTGCAATCATTTTGATCTCGTCAGTGGATAGAGGGCACCTAGATTCAGTTCCCTGAAAGAGGAAGAGGGAAATGAAACTGGTTTTGGTTTGTCGGCTTGTTGCATAAATGCCTCGTTATATTCCACATAAAGCTTCTTCAGTTAAAAAAAAGGGGGGGGGGTGATTTTTTTTTCCCCTTTAGTATCATGTCTAGCTGAGAACCGCAGCCTCCTTTTTGAAAACCTGCCTCAGCAAACTGCAGTTTCATCATTTGGCCTTGAATTTGAACATGCAGTCATCCAGTGAGGGGGCTGGACAGTCCTATGAGGGGACTCCTCGGACTGGAGCACAGCCTCTTACTATGCTTTGTCCTCAACTGCTGCCTCCTCCCCAACGGCTGAGCAGTATGACTGGTCCCATGTCATGCTGTGCCTGCTGGTGTTGACAAAAGATGATGCATTTTCTGTTTACCCATCCAGCATCCTGTTTCCATCTTGGGACTCAAAGAAAGTCGTAATTCTGCTCTTTTATCTTGAATGAAAGTGATTGCTTTGAAATCTTCTCCCTCCTCTCTCCCCCGACAGAGACCATACTTTCATTCAGCTTCACAGATTAGTCCGTTGTTCATGACAATAGAAGACCAGATTTCTGAGGCTAGGGACCTTTGGGGGATCCCAGCTTATTGCCATGCGGGTGGTTTTACAGGACTGAAATCTTTCTTTTCTTGCCATTAGCTGGCAGACCTAACAGCGTTGGTCCCTCACGCACAACGCATACATCGCTAAAAGCATATAGACCAACTCTCCATTTATTCCATGTTCTTGCCCGTGACAGCAGGCTCCCCTTTGAATCATGGAGGCCCCCGTGTCCACCTGGATGCCAAGGAACTGAAATAACAGTTGTTAGTTCTTGGAGGGCGTAAAGGTCAGGCAGAACTTTCAGGTGCGGTGCTTATATGGCGGGCTGCAGGGTGGGTTGGGAGTGAAGGTGTGAGACGAGTTAGAGCTTTCGTGACAGTTTCTAGGCATCAAAGCGAACAGATTCTTGCCATTTCCTGAGCAACTACTATATGCCATACGCTGTGCTAAGTGCTTTGCGTTTTATTTCATTTAATAAAGAAATCACAAAAAGCAGCCTCTTCAGAAAACGTCCTGAGGACCAAGTCCCCTAAGATAATGAGGTAAAACATATCCCCTATCTCTGGAAGGGAACTCAAGCCGCTGTATTTTTTCTGAATAATAATTACATTCATTGAGGCCTTTTTATGCGCCAAGCATTGAGCTAAGCACATTATAGACATTTAATCTTCACAAAAGCCCGAGGAAGTAGGGCTCTGAACCCCGATCTGGTTATCTTTTGCTGCTTAGCAAACGACTTCAAAGCTTAATGACTTCAGATGGCAACAGTCATCTGTTCTGATCACGACTCTGCGATGTGCCAGCTCATCTCTGTTCCCTGCAGCATCAGCTGGGCGGCTGTCTGGGGCCCTGGATCACACGGCTGACGTGTGGAGAGGTCCCCTGTGCTCTGCTGCTACTAGACCCTGTGGCATTCCTGAGTTGGCCAGAGCCCCTGACTGGCCTCAGCCCAGGTTTCTGTACCTTTTCCCGCCTTCACTGGGCCTGTAATGTCTTGCCCACCACAGTCCAGGCCCAGGGAAGCAGATTCTAGAAACATTCCTAAATCCCTTCCCCTGTGCAGAACCCTCGGCATGAGAAGAAGAGACCCAGAGATATGTGGGAGCCATCTTCAGTGGTGGGGAGGGCGATTGTGTGGGTCGCAGAGTGGCTTGTGTTCTGTGGCCCGAGCTGGTTGTGAGCATCGCTTGGCAAACTACAGCCAGTGGGCCGGAGCCCGCTGCCTGTGTATGCATAGTCCTTGAGGAAAAACAATTTTTAAATGGCTGAAGAAGAAAAAAACACCAAGGAGAATATGGAGCGGAGTCGAGTAGTTGCAACAGAGACAGTATGGCCCACACATCTTCTAGTAGAAAATGTTTGTTCTAGAGGCAGACTCTAGGTCTGTGTTAGCAGAGCCAGATTCCAGGTCTACACAGGAAAGTTTCCTGGCTACAGCTGTCCGTGATAGGCACAGGGCCCTCAGCTGAGCGGTATGCAGGCAGGTGGCTGTGCCAAGGGCACTGTAGGCCAGTGGTGTGAGGGTAAATGAGTAACAACGGGTTCTCCAGGCAAGAAAAGCCCTGGTTTGTAATGTTTGTCTATTTCTATGATACAAATCCCCCCATGGCCCATTTCCAGTCCTGATGTGATGTCACTGAAGGTGGAGTTGGGACGAGATGCATGTAATTGGCTCTGCAGGGGGCTCGGGGCATCACCCGTTGTCATGCTGCCCTCGGGTGGCTCCCGCTCTAGAGACACACAGGGGCTTGGGAAGGAACATGGTGCTGGAAAAAAGCGTTGATATTCCATTGGCCTCTTGGGACTCAGGCAGCTGTCATAAATATCTGCAGAGCAGGAAGATGAAGCCATGGACCACAGAGCTGCCGAATTCCACCTGCTATTTCATTGTCCTCACATGGGTTTAGAAAATCTTGATTCCTGCAAAGATTGATAAGTTTGAACAAAACCACTTTGAGTAATGTTAAAAGGCAAGTGACAGATGGGAGAGAACATTTGGGATACAGAAGAGATCCAGGCTTAGTATGGAGAGGAGGTAAGGAGCATCCATCAATCAATTCAGAACAGTGACAGTCCAGTAGAAAAATGGGCAAAGGGTGTGGGCAGACAGTTTATACCTACTCAAATACGAACGGCCAATAAACGATGAAAGAGTATTGGTCTCTCTGCCAAGCAGGGGAATGTAGGATAAAACAGTGCCCTGTGTATTTCACCCATCGGATTAGTTAGCCCAAACTAAGGATATCAAGCAAGAGGCTGTGCTGACAGCAGCCCGTTCCTTAAATACATAACAACCAGCATAACCTTTGACCCAGAAATTCTATATGGGGGCGCTGTATATCCCCCCTGGCTAAGAAAAATTCTCACACCTTCAGAGGAAGCAGGTACAGCAAAAGTCATTGCCTCATTGCTTGTGGTAGTGGGAAATTAAAAACACATAATGGCTAGATAAACTCTGATCTAGACATCCCTACAAACATCAGGCAGCAGCGAAAGCAGGATGTGAGAGCTCTCTACCAAGGGTCATTGCAGAGGTGAGCGAGGTGAGCGAGCATACTGCAGAAGAGCGAGCATAGTCTGATGCCACTGGTGTTCTAAAATGTCCATAAGTCGGTGCTGTGTAGTACACACGCACACACACACACACACACAATGTTCCGAAGGGCTGTGCACCATGTTCATACTAGGATATACTTTGGGGGCGGTAGGGAGGGGAGAGGTCCAGGATTGGGGTGGAGGGGAGCTAGTCCGAGGGACTTTAGTTTTATATATGCATGTTTTTATTTTTCTTAAGAAGAATATATTCGTGTGTAATATTTCTAAGAAACCAAATTAAAGTTTAATTCTCCCCAAATGGAACGGAGGGGGGAGTTCCCATCCCCCTGGGTAAGCCCAGATCTTCCAGGTTGGCCTGTGGGGCCACATGGGGAGAAAGAGATTGAACTTTAATTTCCTGCTGTTACACAATTGAGACTGGACAGAAACCTGTTAAATACATCTTTATTTAACAAGGAACTAGAGTCACTTTAAATGGGTGCTGTTGGGTTGGGGTTGCCAGCACTTCCTCCTGCTGAAGCCCAGCCCCCCTTCCCCCTCCAGGCGCCCTTTCTCCCCCCTCCCCTCCCCCTCTCTGGCGGCTCTCAGCACATCTAGATTCCTCTATGGCCAGACTCAAGGAAAGATGCAGAGAGAGATGTTCTCTCTCCACCCCCCCACCCCACCTCCACCCCCAGCCAAGGCCCAGCTTCCAGCTCACCTAGTAAATATCCAGGTACCCGCCTCTCCCCCAGGTGTTTGGCCCCAGGAATGTCCACCCATTTCAGGAAAACCCCACTATTTAAGCGCAGGCGTGTGCGGCCTCATTCCATTGTTAACACGGCAGCCACATCTGCACCCACATCAGAATCTGCCGCCATTAGCCAGCATCTGGAACAGAGAGCAGCACAGACAGTAGCTTCAAGGGTTTTTCTACCCCGTTGCCTGTGGCCCAGAGAAGGTAAGGCACTTACCTTGTGTCCGACACTCATATCCTTATCCCCAGCCCCCAGCAGTAATGATGAACAGCAGGCATTAATGTACCCCATTCTGCAGGCAAGGCATGGGTGCCGCAGAAAGAAACTTAACCCATCGGAGTCACAGGGCAGACTGAAGTCCAGAATGCCTGCCTCCAACGCCTTTACCCTTTGAACATGTTCTTCCCTTAGGGGTTTCGTTCTAGAAACGTTCAGAAGGCTCCTGCCTGCTTTTTGCACAGGCTCCCTGGGTAGCATGGAAATGAAAGATCACTTCCCCCGTGTGATCTGAGTGCCAGGCTCGCTTTCCTGTGAGAATCCCCAGAACTCCTTTTAAGTTGTTACTGAATTTTAGGTGAAACAGATAGAACATGTGTTTTCAGAGACAGCTTGCAGTTTGGATCCAAAGAAAGTGTGAAGGTTAGGAATTCCTTTGATATTTTCTGTGTAATTTAGATAAACTACAAATGGTGTTCCCAAACCCCCAGTCTACTTTGGACCTTAAAGTCACACCTATTTTTCACGAATAGGAAAAGGAGGGTGTGAGGCCTCATCTTCCCCTTTAAATTCTGCAAAGTCCTCAGTTTCCCGAGGAATGTAAATGAGCACAGGAGAGGTGAGAATGTGGAAACCCTCCAGGACTTCCCCACCATTAACCAGGTAGAACAGTCAGCACACGGGGAGGACAAAGGGGCACTAGTTTCAAGTTTGGGTTTACTTAGAGGTAGAGCCAAGAAGCAGAGAGGACTTCCTCCCTCGCCCCGCACATCACAGCCACCAAGATGGTCATGTCTAAAGGAAGAACCATCTCAAAGGGTGAGGGATTCCTTCAGGAATACAGCAGCTCTGCACTTCTCACCCACGTTTTTCTGACCTGAATTTAAAAGTTTTTACACAGTGCGTGAGTGAACCCTTCCTTCGTGGGAGAACTGGAAAGCAAGACTAACAAAAGCTATCGGATTCCAATTCTCTCCCTCCGCCCGAGTTGCTTTAGCCATCCTGTGACATTTTGTTTGCAGCTTGTGAGCAGTTACTCTCTGTTATGGGTTGAATTATGTCTCCCCCCACCCCCCCCCCCCCAAAAAAAAAGATAAGTTGAAGCCCTAACCCCAGTATATAGAAACTGGCCTTATTTGAAATTGTAAGCAGGTTAAAGTAAGGCTGCTGAGACGGGTCCTAATCCAGTCTGAATGGTGTCCTTATAAAAAGCAGAAATGCTGCACAGAGGGAAGACAGCGTGAAGACACAGGCTGAGGCTACGTAAAGGCCGGAGACTGGAGTGGTGCATCTACATCCAAGGGATGCCAAAGGTTGCCAGCAACTGCTAACAATTAGGAATATGATCCAGCTGACACCTTGATTTCACACTTCCAGCCTACAGGACTGGGAGAAAATAAATTTCTGTTGTTGTAAGCCATCCAGTTTGTTAATGCAGCTCTAGCAACCCAATACCAGTGCCTGTACCCAGCCCTTATAAAAGATGCATTTAAGATAAAATAAGATTGAGAATGTCAGTTCATCTGTCATAGGTAATATGGCATGTTTTCCAAAGATGGCTGTAGCATCTTCTCCTGACCTACATGTTTGTCTAGACCAGGGGTGGGCAAACTTTCTGACTCAAGGGCCACAATGGGTTCTTAAACTGGACCGGAGGGCTGGAACAAAAGCATGGATGGAGTGTTTGTGTGAACTAATATAAATTCAAAGTAAACATCATTACATAAAAGGGTACGGTCTTTTTTTTCAATAGTTTTATTCATTTCAAACGGGCCGTAGTTTGCCCACGGCTGGTCTAGACCCTGGAAACTCCTCCATCAAGCAATGGAGTCTAAATCCCTTTTCTTTGAATCGGGATGGGTTTATGACTCACTTTGATGCTGTGTGATCTCTGAGGCAGCTTCTGCCCTGCTTACTGGAGCTCTTGCCCTGGAGCCTTGGCTTGCCATGTAAATGGTCCACTTGCATTGAGCCTGCCATGCTGTGAGGAAGCCCAACTAGCTCAAATGGAGACCACACGGAGACATGAAACTACCTGGAGAGAGGGGTCCAGACAGGTCCCAGATGCTCCAGTCCTGGGATCTACTTCAGCCACTCTCTGATTGTACCCCCATGACAAAGACAGACCCTGTGCCAGAGCTGCTCAGCCAACCCACCCTGGACTCCTGATCCATAGAAACTTTCAGAGATAAGAACAAAAATGATTGCCAAAAATGAGTGTGCTCTGTGCATTGCACTGGATGCTTGCTTTTAATTTTAATGTTTAAAATGTACTGTATTATCACTTCTGATTAAATAAACTTGTATTTAGAGCAGATGAAACACAACCACAAGATCTCAGTGGCTTAATATGATAGGATTTATTTCTCACTTGCTCAAAGTCTCATGTGGATGTCACAGGTTGGCTGGCTCTCCCTCAAACAGTGACTCGGATACATATTCTTTTTTCTTAATTTTTTTTTTATTGATTTCAGAGATGAAGAGATAGGTAGGTAGGTAGATAGATAGATAGATGAGAAAGAACCATTGATCAGCTGCCTCCTGCTTACCCCACAATGGGAATTGAACCCACAGCCCAGGCATGTGCCCTGACCGGAATCGAACCGTGACCTTCTAATTCATAGGTCAATGCTCGAGGGCCAGGCAAGGGATCCATATTCTTAAACCTAATGTCTCTGCTGCCCCCTGGTCCTCCTTGCGGCCCTCTGCTGGGTATAGAGGGGTCAGGGCTTATTTTCTGGTTAGTTTCATTTTAAAGAATATCATCCAAGAGGAGCCAGGACCCAGGCCAGTCTGCCCCCAGGCAGTCTGGAATGTGTAAACCATTTGTTCCTTGGGTGGGAACGATAAAACCTTGTGATTCATTAGCTGGCTGTAAACTGCTCAGATTGTTTGGCCTCCTTTAACCATATCGTCTCTTATTCCACTTGTCAAGGAATCTCCCCAGCTCCTAACTATCCTGCCTCACGGTCAGACGCAGTCCCAAAATCAAGCCCTGTTAAGCCTTGCATAATTTCTAGGAAGCGTTAGGAACCCCAAATAGTGTTTTATGTTAGAAATTGGAATCCTGTGATCGTTTCTCTTGTGTAACTCTGAAGGCCCACTTTGTTTTTAAAGCTGTAAGGTATCCTAATTACATTCTGTTAGGGATCGCTTTTAGGAGAGGCATTGGTGGGAGGGGAAGGAATGGGAGGAGAGGGAACCTTTCACATTTCCCAGCTCTCTCTGGGAGAAAGCAGCCCGTGCTCATTAGCATTCATTTCACGTAATTTCCATAATAATGCTATAATTTAAAACACTCTGACTCAAAGACCTAATAAAGGAGGTACGATTTTCTAAATTTGCTGCATAGATTGCTCATCTCTCCTTCAATCTTCCTTCTCTTAAGCAAAATGTAAAATTTGGAACGAAGAGTGGAAGTGCCAGGGTTTGACTGATCCCTTGTTAACATTATTCTGCTCTTCAGCCTTTGAGTTCTGGTTCTGAGCATGTGTGTGAAAGTGCCTACATGAAAGAACCTTCAGGTCACTTTCTACCTTCTGAGATGGGGGCAGCGGGGACAGTAAACTGCCAAACGATGCTTGTCCTGCTCCCCAACCTTGGCTGAAATCACTTCCTTCCAATCACTTTGATTAATGACTAGAGATTTTATAAGCAGAGACTCATGGTGGAGACATCTGCCTTCCCGTAGGGGTGTGAGGAGGATGCATGTGTGTGTAGGGCCTTCAGGCAGCAGGAAACCAGTGATGGGCCTGGGCCTAGTGAGCTGGGCTCCCTCGCCCTCCTGATGTCCAGCTGCATGACTTGGCTTCCTGGACAAGAGACGGTGTGGACCTCGTCGTGAACAGCAAGATATCTGAACAGGACCTGCGAGCGGGGTAGAGGAGAGAGCTGGAGATGGCCCAGGCCTCCTTCCTCAGTCCTGTCAGATCCTGCCCCCCTTCGGGCTGGTCCCTCACCTGGGGGCCCCAGGGTTGTTCTGGTTCTCACTTCTGTGGTCAGGAAGCACCTTGGGGGTGAGTTGCTCAGCACAAGAAGACTGAATAGGGGACCGAGCCGGTTTGGCTCAGTGGATAGAGCGTCAGCTTGAGGACTGAAGGATCCCAGGTTCAATTCCGGTCAAGGGCCCATGTCCAGGTTGCAGGCTCGATCCCCAGTAGGGGGCATGCAGATTACAGCCAATCAGTGATTCTCTCTCATCATTGATGTTTCTATCTCTCTCTCCCTTCCTCTCTGAAATCAATAAGTATATATTTTTTAAATATATTTTATTGATTTTCTACAGAGAGGAAGGGAGAAGGATAGAGAGCCAGAAACATCGATGAGAGAGAAACATCAATCAGCTGCCTCCTGCACACCTCCCACTGGGGATGTGCCCGCAACCGAGGTACATGCCCTTGACTGGAATCGAACCCGGGACCCTTGAGTCTGCAGGCCGCCGCTCTATCCACTGAGCCAAACCGATTTCGGCAGTGTATTTTTTTTAAAAAATAAAGAAGAAGACTGAATGGGAGAGTATGAGATGGTCACTCCAGCTAAAAAAGAAGTGCTAAGACTTGGCCTGGGACAGCAGTGGGGTTCCTAGGAAGGACTTGGGCCTCATCCCTGTACTGAGCTGTTCAGGAGCTCAAAGATTCTCCCCAGCTCCGGGCAGCCAAACCCCAGCTGTTTCTCCATGTCAGGAACCAGCAGCCTGTGTGAGCAGGGGGAGTGCGGAAGGCCCTGGAGGGGGACAGAAAGAGAAGCTGGAACTGGTCACCACGGTCCCTGGAGAACCCCTGAGGGGGCGGGGTGGGGGGGGTGCAGCCATCTGGCCACACCCATGGACTGGAGCCGGGAGAGGGAGGAAGCAGGGCGGGGACTCTCATGAGGAAGCCTGGGGGAGGGGTGGTGTTCTGTAGGAAAGGGCTTTCCTTCCTTTGTAAGGGTACCAGTTCTGCTTTCTGGGCCTCAACTCCTGCCAGACCTGCCTGACAGTTGCTTTATGTATATTTACTATCCTCAAAGCCCTAAAACTGATAGGTCCTATTATTCCCATTTGATGAGAAAATGAGGCTCAGAGAGAAGGAATAACCTCTGGCTGCAGAGTTAAGATTTCAGCCGGACGTGCCAACTGTGGGCCAGCCTCCCACGGAGCAGCCCTCTGTAGCTCCAACGGCAGAGGGCACCGAGGCAAACAGGATGCAGCATCTGTCTCAGCAGCGGTCGGTTGACAGTTTACCATTTTTCCTCCTTTTTGTTCCCTGTGGTTGAAGGATTCCCTCTCCATTATTATTGGTTCTTTATACATATATGTATGTATATATGTGTGTGTGTGTGTATATACATTTTTTATTGATTTCAGAGAGGAGTGGAGAGGGAGAGAGAGAGACAGAAACATCAATGATGAGAGAGAATCATTGATCAACTGCCTCCTACATGCCCCACACTGAGGATCAAGCCCGCAACCCAGGCATGTGCCCTGACCTGGAATCGAACTGTGACCTCCTGGTTCATAGATCCACCCTCAACCACTGAGCCACACCAGCCAGGACATTATTGTTGGATTTAAGAGGAATACGAACACAGAGAAGTGAGAAGCGGAGGGTCCGTGGAGTTGAGTGGGAGCCATGCACTGTGGGGAGGAGAGGGCAGCCGGTCTGAGAGGCTGCAGACAGGAAGGCCGCTACCCAGCCAGTGTCGCCACCTGCAGGCCTCTGCCCCCCCCCCCCCCCGGGGAGGGGGGGCTGCTGGCCTTCCTGGCTGGCTCTGGCGCTGTGACACATTGCAGATCTGCCAGAGCCCAGGGTGGAGGAGTCACCTCGCCCTCTGGGTAAACATCCGGTAAACATCCGGAAGTTAAACATCAGAGGGTGGCCTTGCCGCAGAGGCAGGTAATTAAGACTTTGAAGCGGGGTCCCTGTTTTTAGTGTGCTAAGTCACCCGGGGTGTTTGTTCCAAATGCTGCTGCATTTCCTGATCCCCACTCTTAGAAACCCTCAGGCAGCAGTTTGGAAGTGAGGCCCAGAATCTGCATTGTCAAAACGCCCCAAGCAGTTCCCATCCTATGGACCGTGGACCAGGCTAAGGAAGACACTGACTTGGACGGAGGACTCTGAAACTTTTCTCTAAGAAAACAGCTTCTTCTGTCCTATTGTTTAATCCCGTGAGCACCCTCTTGTCAATATAGGTATGGTGTTCACGGAGCTGTCTTGCTGAAAGAAAGATAATGAACACAGCAGTTATATGCATAATTGCAGTTAATTATTATGTTGTGAATGTATAGTTAAATGATAAACATTAATTTATAAGCACTCTTATTAAAAGTTCCCTTTTATTTGCCATTAATCAGGGGAGTTTGCTCCTTTATCCACTTGATAAAAAAGTTCTGAGTTCTTGCTATGTGGTGGGCACTGTTCAGGAAGGTGGGGACAGATGTGGGTCAACAGCTGGAGCTGATCTCTACCCTTCAGGGCCTTACAGTCTGGCCAGGGAGATTGATTAAATAAATCCCCAACAGCCATGTGCATTTCAATTTTGTGTAAGTTTATTCTTATTGCTTAGGGTATTTGTTAAATTCATTACTAAATGTGACTTATATAAACATAGAGGGATTTGCCAATAAACAAATACAAAAGAAAAAAATTCTTGTCAATCTAAGTACTGTGATTTGGGGTTTAAAACATTGGTTGACATATGGAATATGAACTTTCCAGGTACCCTCTGATTGAGCTAGAAAGATGTATTTTTAATAAATTCTATACAAAGTTGTCATTTTGTTTCTTAGTCAGGGAGTTGTGACTTCATCTCCAAATACGTTTAATTAAAATGTTTTAAGGATCCATTGATCCCCACCCCCATCATGTCTCTGCTTCCTCCCTCATTTGTGAACATAGTGCCATTAGGAAAATGGTACCCAAGTGCTTTTGAGCACAAATGTACCTGAATGCAGATGTCTCGTCCGGTGAGAATTCTGATTCCGTGCTTAGCACATCCTTATGCTGTTCTCTGGCCTGAAATTTGAATGTGCCGATACTCTATGAGAGAACACATCAACTATGAAACAGAACTGTCATCAGTAACCTCTGCTCCTTGATTTCCAGTGTTGCAGGTGGCGAGCTGTTTGACTTCTTAGCTGAAAAGGAATCTTTGACTGAAGAGGAAGCAACTGAATTTCTCAAACAAATTCTTAATGGTGTTTACTACCTGCACTCCCTGCAGATTGCCCACTTTGATCTTAAGGTACGTTGCTGAGTGTTAGTCAGAGAGAAGCGGATGAAAACCACAGCATTGGTTGTTTGTTTGCTAAGAAAAAAATGGAAGCACTTGAAAGAGATACTTGTCGTTCCTGTGGGTATAACAAATGGAATTATCAGTGTAAATCAGCCAGTGTATAATGCATGCCTTCTGCAGTGACTCCTAACTTTTTGTGGAATAGAGGCTTAAGATTAATGATTACATTTGAGAATCTCTGGGGAAGAATCAAGAGGTCTCATCAGCCAGGTCTTTAAGCAACAGAGCTGCTGGTGGTGGTAGGACATTTTCAGCTGGGAGTGCCCACTGGCTTCCCAGTCTCCATCCCCCGGTGGCTGTAGGGCATAGAAGATAGAGCCGCAATTTCTACTCTTCCTCTTGATGCAAAAAGGCTTATGGGTCTGACTCTGTCACTGGCAATCAATCAAGCCAAATTCTGAGATTGGCTAAGTGGGGTCATACCTGGCTAGAGGCAGGGCATTATGGGATCTAATGTCATACTCCCAACAGTCACAGAGGTCATGATCTCTTTGGGAAGGTAAGACACCCTTGAGCCACAGGAAGTGACAATGTCAATGTTAAAATTCATGTGCAAAGTAGCATGTGATCGATTGCCAAGTGAATGGTTAGATCATTGGAGCTAGGATAGGACCATAGCAGAGGAAGGATTTTCTTCATGCTATTGTAGCAAAGCTATGAAGACCCCATCTCTATCCCCACAACACTCACTAAGGCACACCCCAAAGACTGCTGTTGCAAACACCTATGGCTCTCTGCTTGACCTCTGGTTTCTGGCCCTGGGAGCTGGCAATGCTAAAGAGTAAATGCTGCCCTAGCCGGTTTGGCTCAGTGGATAGAGCGTTGGCCTGCAGACTGAAGGGTCCCGGGTTCAGTTCCAGTCAAGGGCACATGCCCAGGATGTAAGCTCGGTCCCCAGAGGGGGTCATGCAGGAGATAGCCAATCAATAATTCGCTCTCATCATTGATGTTTCTCTCACTCTCTCCCTCTCCCTTCCTCTCTGAAATCAATAAAAATATAGTAAAAAAAAAAAAAAAGTAAATGCCCATAGGCACAGCTCTTAGCAACGAAGAATGGCGAGATGATCAGTAAACCCCTGAACTCCCTCCTTCCCTCCTGTTTTATTTGGAAAACTCTGAGTGCTACTTTTTCTCCCCAAGTTCCTCAAAGGGGTCACACTCCAGTCACCCCTAACTTGATAAGATGCCTTGTATCGGCTTCCTTCCATTTCCTGTCTCCCCATTCCTCTACCAAGTGGCTCCCACATAAGCCACATGCCCCCAAATGTCCCAGGTCTACTCCTGGGAGAACCTAAACCAGAACATTTATTTTTCCTGGTGTTCTGTTGCAAGTACCCTTTATGCCTGTTTTTCAGTTGTTTTTTCAGGGGAGAGGAAGAGTTATTCAGCCACCTTACCTTAGCATAGCATAGCTTAGCTGCTATATTTTTTTGTTGTGGTAAAATAAAGATAACATATGATTTATACCATTCTAACCTTTTTTAAGTATGCAGTTCAGTGGCATCAGTATATCCACCTTGTTGTGCAACCATCACCACCATCTACTTCTAGAACTTACTGACCTTCCCACCCTGAAACTATGTGCCCATTAAACAGTAACTCCCATCCTTTCCCCCAACCCCATCTTCTCACCACCACCATTCTACTTTCTGACTCCATGAATTTGCCCATTCCGGGTACTTCATATAAGTGGAATCATATAATAGTTATCCTGTTTTATCTGGCTTATTTCAGTTAGCATAAAGCCCTTCAAGGTTTTTCCATGTTGTAACAAGTTTCAGACTTGACTTCCTTTCTAAGGCTGAATAAATATTCCATTATGTTATCTACCACATTTTGTTTATCCATTCCTCTGTTGGTGGACATTGGATCTTTTCCCACCTTTTGGTTACTATATCACTGCAGCGCTATTTCTTTTTTTCTTTTTTTTTTTAAGCCTGAAAACATAATGCTTTTGGATAGAAATGTTCCCAAACCTCGGATCAAGATCATTGACTTTGGGCTGGCCCATAAAATTGACTTCGGGAATGAATTCAAAAACATATTTGGGACACCAGAATTTGTTGGTACGTTTCTTTGCTCCTGTGGTCATTTATTTCTCATAAGCATTATAATGGCAAAATTTCCCCAGCTGCAGCATCATTTCCCTGGCACATGTGTCTGGTTTATACATGAAAATACGATCTGTTGGTTTGCTTCCTTCTGAACCTGTCTCTCTCAGTGTGCGTTTCTTTCCTCTTAGCTCCTGAGATAGTCAACTATGAACCGCTTGGTCTCGAGGCAGATATGTGGTAAGTAGTGCGCCCTTGATGTTGTCATCTTTCTGATTTAATTTATTATTATTCTGACATTCGTTTTTGTTTCTGTTTCGTGTCTAGGAGTATTGGAGTAATCACCTATATTCTGTAAGTACCAGAACCCACAACTTGTATTCTTTCCCTCTTTCTCTGAGACCATATGTTTTATTAAGCAGTCGTGTTGATCTCTTCAGCTTATGCGTGCTCTTTATGTAAACATTCATTTTACACCCCCAGAACACGCTTAGTTTATACTAATTAAACATTTTCTCCGACTTTGAAGTGAGTCATCAGAAACTGCAGCATAATCACTGGAAGAAAGCATGTCTGTCCATCACTGAGGAAAACAGGCTAGAGGTTTTTTGTAAACTACTTAGATGCTGTTCCAGATTAACTTTTCACATGCATCCTTTGCATTAAGCCGAAGCCTTTGTGCCTGACAATCAAATGGAATTCTAAAACGATTGCCCCAGCACCACATTATAATCTTATTCCTCACCCCCGTTATCAGGTATTGTGGGAACGAAATGACAACACAAGAGGTAATTGCTCATGTTCTGTGCCCCACTTTATCAACAGCCTAAGTGGGGCCTCGCCATTTCTCGGAGACACTAAGCAAGAGACGTTAGCAAATGTATCCGCTGTCAACTACGAATTTGAAGAAGAATACTTCAGTAATACCAGTGCCCTCGCCAAAGATTTCATAAGAAGACTGCTCGTCAAGGATCCAAAGTGAGTGTCCATTGTTCCCGAAAAGTGCTCAGCCGTGGCCTCCACTCGACGAGGGTTTGCCCCTGTCCTGTGCACAGGCCACACCTAGGAGACCCCGGTTGCTTGCTCCTCGCAGAGGGAAGCATGCCATGTGAAAGGCCTCAGAAAATGCAGGCTCCTGTGTACCTGTTCAGTCAGTCCTGCAGGCACAGTGAAAATCACCACACAGGCGTACTTTTTTCTCGACACTCTTCCATGAAGCAAGCCCCAAACTTCATTTTCTAGAACATCTGTTTTGTAGGCCCAGCCAGCATGGAAACAGCCTAGTGTTTGCTTCTGTGGTCACAGCATTTTTTTTTTCTTTCTTCTCTCCCCACAAAGGAAGAGAATGACCATTCAAGATAGTTTGCAGCACCCCTGGATCAAGGTAAGCTGCCTTTGGTGACTGGTTTGGGTATTAAAGGGCCTCCTGAAATTTGTGTGTTCCAGGGCATTACTAATTCTGTGGGTTCTAACCACAGGACACTTCTGGAGAGTTGTGTTTGCTTTTGGTGCCATATTTTAACACAACTAGCAGATAAGAGTATGCTCATGGTAACGGAGGTGAAGAGGAGAAAGCTATCCTAACGCAAGATTGTAAAGGGATCTGAAGGTCAAGTCTTCTCAAACTGAGCCCTCATCCCAGGAGGCCTTTTGGCCAGGGCCTATGGCCACCTCTTTGCATATTACACCTTTATATTGCCTGCCTGACGCCTTCGGGCATTTAGATTAAATAATTGAAGTTGCTGTGGATGAAAAGGGGTCCTATGGAAAGTAACCTCACAGAGCAATCTGATTATAAATTTCTACCTGGGCAGGTCATGGGTCACAGTAGGTAGTCATGCCCCAGGCATAAAACTTTTTCAGTAAGAGGTTTATCTTTGCCTGAAGCAATGGACAGGGGGTCCGTTGTTTACGGTGTATCTATGTTAACACACCTTTGAAATAAGGGATAACCACCTTCAAGAGAGCACATAATCTTGTTAACTTTCCTGTAATCCAATCCCCACCTTGCTTTCACCCATCATCCTATAATCTTCTTTACGTTCCCTCCCTAATTTCAGGTGCATAAAAGAAACTGAAAATGTCATTCCCCAAAGCGTTTGAAATCTTGCTCCCTGGCATCAGTTTGGTTCAAATAAACTCTGATAGAAATTCCACACACAAAAGGCCTGAAGTTCCTTCAGCAAGAACAGAAAGGCCTGAGGGTGGGGGAAGATGGCAGTTCCAGAATAAAATCATGGAACCAAGAGCAGGTTGTGATGCCATGACTTGCATTACAAAAGCAGGTCTGGTACAGCTAGAGAGCTCTTTGCCTGTACCAGGCCCAGACAGTTGCTAGAAGGCAGTGGTGTCTCTCTCAGAGGCAGAGCTACATGGCTTCCTGAAAAAGGGTGCAACAGAAGGCATACTAATGCTGTCAGACAGGCTTAATTCGCTGACCTCTGAGGTCCCTCCGAGCTCTAAATTACTTGATGTTCAAGTTCAAATGCCTCAGAACATGGCCTCACCATGCATCTTGCCACTCCCAGACTTTTTTTATGAAAAGTTGTAATTCAGCTTGGCCCAAGCTCAACTTTGCAACTTTTCCCCAGCACCCATATATATTATCCAATATATTATTGATTTCAGAGAAGAAGGGAGAGGGAGAGAGAGATAGAAACATCAATGATGAGAGAGAATCATTGATCTGCTGCCTCCTGCATGCCCCCCACTGGGGATCGAGGCCACAACCTAAGCATATGCCCTTGACCAGAATTGAACCTGGGACCCTACAGTCCACAGGCCCAATGCTCTGTCCACTGAGCAAAACCAGCTAGGGCCCCAACATCCAGTCTTTATAAATTGTAGCAAATCCTTAGCCACAAGTGTTAGCCTCTGCCGACTAGGTTCCTAGATCCTGCATTTTATTTGAATATGTTTTGTTATTCTAGCAAGGTAAATGTGTAAGCAAGTATTCCAGATAATCAGAGGTTTCAAAAAATTGTCATGTAACACACTTCTGTAATTTGAAAGCTGTAAATATTTTCTTGGACTTTCATTTTAGCCTAAAGATACCCAACAAGCACTTAGTAGAAAAGCATCGGCAGTAAACATGGAGAAATTCAAGAAGTTCGCAGCCCGGAAAAAATGGAAAGTAAGATTATTTGACATGGAGGGCTTTGCTGATTCTATTTCTTGTGCATTTCCAACAATTGTATGAGTTGATAGTCACATTGTCTACCATTACCAGTTTGCCTGGGACCATGGACACAGGGCCAGACCCTTACATACTATGCTTCTCTGAGGGGGGACGTGCAAGGGTTTTGCTAGGGTAAGAGCCAATTCCTCAAAGAATCAAGAGCAACATATTGAGAGGAAAAGGGATGTAGGGCATCCAGTTCTGTAGTTTAATAATGAAATGGAGAAGGAGACTTTCTCTCTATCCTATTGTCTTGATGCGTAAGACCTGTAGCATGATTCTTTAAGCAAATACAATCCAACCTGCGCGTGGGATGCCGGCCCCCGAGAATGCATGTTGTCAGCAGTGAATGCCATCTCAGAGACTGTCACGTGCACCGATTTGAGTATTGTTGCATAAGCTCTCTCCTCCTCTCGCCCTGCCTTTACTTATCCTCTTTTTTTTCCTTTTTTCTTTTTTTAAGCAATCAGTTCGCTTGATATCACTGTGCCAAAGATTATCCAGGTCGTTCTTGTCCAGAAGTAACATGAGTGTTGCCAGAAGTGATGATACTCTGGTAAGCAAACTTGTTTCCCTTGGTGAGGTTCTTTCTTAGCACTAGGTATAGAAATGTTTCCAAAACCCTCTACCAGCATATCTAGGTTGTTTGATTTGGTCGACAACTCAGAAAACCTGAAGTCATGTAAATGTCAGACTTACCCTTCCTCGTCTCAGGTTAGGGAGTTGGGATGGCTGATATATGTACTCTGTTACTTCTTCGTCCTTTTTTCTGTATTTTGATTGGCACTATACCTCCTTCCACCCATTACCTCTAACACTGCCACCCACCTCCTCCCACACTCACAGTTTGATAAAAGAGACGCTGGTCAGTAGAAGAGGGAAGAGCTCATTTTAATTTTTATTAACTGAAATGAGAGCCTTCTATTGCCACTGACCTGGGAGACTCTTGGGTTGTAGTAGTACAAAAGGGCCAGATAATCCTCCCCCTGAACACACACTCACACTCCCCACAAAATCAGGGGAAAAGCAGTACGGCTTGCTGGTGTAGTTTGTGGTAGACCAGAAGGCTAAACCCACTTGCTTTGTTAGCATTGTACTGACTGTCCAAAGCCCTTGAGAACAACTCCATAATTTTTTCCCTTTAATCCAAACTGAAACCTAATCACAGATTGACTCTTCAGATATGACTAGACATATTTGAATTCAACAAGACTTTGCTCTGACAGTCAGACAACAGGGCTTTGTTAACCCTGGAGGTAAAGGGAACTCCAGGAAAGGCAGAAAGGGTGATTCTGTGGGAACCAGGCCACTCCTGTAACTGAATAGTCGGCGTTTCCTGAGTGGAATCTGGGGATTCCAAGGGCAGGATCACACATCAGCACACACCAGCTCTTTCATTCTCCCCTCCCCCGCCCCCAAAGTTAGTACTAGTTTCCCTGAGGCTCAAGCTATAGCCTTGTAGTGTGAAAAGAGATTGTATATGTTAAAAAGAAAAAAGAAGTGGGAGAAAAGCAAGGTAGAAGAAGGGAGAGGAAGGAGGCGGAAGGCTGGATTTGGGAATTGTGGGTCCAAAGAAAAGATAAAAATATTAATATAAGATAATGAGAATGATTGAATATTATACATTAAAATCATCGTGAATAATCGGTTGGGAGAAATGACATTTATTGCAAGAAAAGTTTAAGGTAGAAGAGGAACCCAGCCGTGTAGGAACTCCAGGTGGGAAGACTTCTTCCTCCCAGACCTTGGGTTCTCATTCCTCTCAGTATCCTGCGAATCCCAGGACATGTTAGAACACGCTCTTTGTTGTCTCTCTCAAGGATGAGGAAGACTCCTTTGTGATGAAAGCCATCATCCATGCCATCAACGATGACAATGTCCCAGGCCTGCAGCACCTCCTGGGCTCATTGTCCAACTATGATGTTAACCAACCCAACAAGGTCTGATCCTGTTCTATCAGGGATAGTGGCGCCGGCGGGCGGGGGCGGGGGGAGGGTATGGGACTATGCACCTCCAAGTCCCAGGGGGAGAGACCATGTCTGCTTCCTCATTCTCCCTTCTAGTTGCAAGCTCCATACTGTGGAAAAGCTCTGTGTAGAGAGTGAAATGACTTAGACATAAGATCTTTTTGCATTCAGTGCCTTTCTTCGTGCAAGGCCATTCCACATGCACCAATTACACCTCTAACCATGAAAATTTATTTTTTAAAAATATTTTTATTGATTTCAGAGAAGGGAGAGGGAAAGAGAGAGATAGAAACATCAATGATGAGAGAGAATCATTGATCGGCTGCCTCCTGCACGCCCCCTACTGGGGATCAAGCCTGCAACCCGGGCATGTGCCCTTGATCAGAATCAAACTCAGGACCCTTCAGTTCTCAGGCCAACGCTCTATCCACTGAGCCAAACCAGCTAGGGCTAACCATGAAAATTTAAAGGACTCATCCCACAAATGAAAATGTTACCTTTTGATTGTGAAACCAAAAGAGGAAGCATGCTGTGTTCTGTCCTTCATTCCTGTTATGTAGCAGTCCTCACGCACCTGTTGAGACAGGAAGGTGTGTGGGATAGCAATGATAATTCGGGCATTTTTTTCCTACCAAACCTAAAAAATAGTTTTGTTTTGTTGTCTTGCCTATTCCAGCATGGGACGCCTCCGTTACTTATTGCTGCTGGCTGTGGGAACATTCAAATGCTACAGTTGCTTATTAAAAGAGGTTCAAGAATCGATGTCCAGGATAAGGTATCATTCTGTCTTATTGCAAATAAATTAATTTTTTTAAGTATTCCCAAATGCCTCTGATCTTAGAGGTAAGAGAGAAAATAACATGTATCTCTACTTCAGTTTCCTACAAGGGAAGCTGAATTGCTGAAGTAGCCTGGTCCAAGCTAACAGGTGTTGTAAAGCAAGAGGAAAACGTTGATCTTTCTCTGGGCTCTGTGTTTGGGTATCAGCCACTCCTTGTTCACTACCCTAGATGTTTCTCCTCACTGATCACTTCCGGAACAGTGTTATTGTAAGATGTCACAGTTGGGAAAGTTTTCATTGTCTAATTCGTCTCACCAGAAATGTATTTGCCCGCTGGTTTATTAGGGCCACAGGGAAGGATGATATGCTTTGAGGTGTAAATCGCATTGGAAGTGTAGGCACATTGATTAACAGCTAATAGTCATTATAATGGATCTGTCCTCCGCTTCTAAAGACTTTCAACAGAGCTATAAAAGGACTAGATCTGGCCCTTGACAATATAGGGACTTCCAACCAGAGGTTCAAGTGAAGGTTTTAAGAAAAGAGAAACAGCTTTTTATTTTTATGTAATTCTAGAGTTGCCCCAAAAATCTGCAAAGATAATACACAGAGCTCCCTTATCCCCGCTCCCCAGCTCCCCGGAATGTTAGCATTTCACATGACCTCGATCCCTATGCAAAAATAAATGAAATGGGGCGAGGGGGGAGGGGAGGTTGTTCCCCATGGAAGGTGCTTCTGTGGAGTTTGCCGTCACGGAGGAAGGCGAGTAGAGTGTGTCTGAGTGACGTGCATTCAGATCCCTCAGCTCTGGAAGTGTGACTGCACGCTGGTTTCTGCACAGGGTGGATCCAATGCCATCTACTGGGCCTCTCGCCACGGCCACGTGGACACCTTGAAATTTCTCCATGAGAACAAATGCCCTTTGGATGTTAAAGACAAGGTAAGGCCGCTTTCCTTAGGGACGGGGGAAGTACCAAACGGCTGCATTTGAGCTTCGTCTTGTCATGCACATCAGGAGCCAAAGAACAAGGATTCGGGACCCAAATCTTCCTACAGAGAATTTAATCTAGAAATTTGTTTTTGCCGGTGGCTTGGTCTAATGTTAAAATCTGCTTTTAGCTGAAATCTGCCAGACAGTTGCCATGATACGCAAGCCGTGAATTAATTTGCATGAGTTACATGAAAATTCTAAGTTCTAATAGAAGGACAACCAGAAAGAGACCCGAGTCCTGAACCTCACATTGGCTCACCATGTGCGTGTCTCTTGACCACACTCTTCATCTCTGAAGTGGCTGACAATGCTGACCTTACAGTCACTGGCACTAGGAGGATTCATGAGACAATGCATGTAAAGTAAGGCTTTGGGGGGGTCAGAGGTTATAAAATTATTGACTTAGCAGGATACCTTCCTTTCACATACTCGGGTTTCATTCAGTCCATCCCACAGTCCTGCACCTGCACTGAGGATTCCTACCTTCTCACCCAGGATGGGTCCTACTTTGCATCTCATCTCTGCTTCTAACACTTGCCGCATAAGGTGTCGCCTTTGGTCAGAGCTGCCACACACAGTCGTATGGATTGTGCCCTGCACCAATCTAAGAACGACATTCACATCATAGACAAGTGTATTTATTATGGCCTTTTTCTGTCAGGTGGCAATAAGGTATCTCGTTTTGCTGTGTTTTAATTAATTTATTCTGATGGGTTTTTTGGCAGCTCTACATAAAATACCTTAAGGAAGTTGCTTCTATTACTAATTCACTGAAAGCTAATAGTGATGTTTTAAAATCTCTGAGGGTATAAGAAATGAGATTCTAAACATGGACAATGAAATCAGAAACATGTTAGTTAATAAAACTGTCCCTTTATATATCTGCTAGTGATGAGCCTAGTATTAAAGAAAGGAGTTTTGTGTTTAAAGAAATCACATAGCTAGAAGCAGCAGTAGATAAATGTGCAAACAGCCGTCACAGCCCAGGGAAAGCCGTCTCACCTGGGGCTGTATGACAAACAGGGTGAGCCCGGCGTATGGGTTTCACACCAGCTCCGTGATGGACACGCCACTCTCAGGGTCCCTGGCCCAGGTACCATCTGGACAGAGGGAGGTGGGCACCCCCCAAAGGAAGGAAGTGGAGCCATGTGTGTGTCTGGGCCTCCAGTCCTATGCCTTCCAGTCCCCACAGCCTGCTCCCGGGGCGCTCTGAATCTCTGGCCGTTTCTTTTGCAGTCTGGAGAGACAGCCCTGCATGTGGCGGCTCGCTACGGCCACGCTGATGTGGTTCAGTTACTGTGCAGCTTTGGCTCCAATCCCAATTTCCAGGACAAGGTGGGTCATGGTAGCTGGTGTCCTCCCTTCCTTCTGCTCTCTGCACGGATGTACAGGCAGACAAGGACATGGCCCAGTCCTCCCAGTTTTATCCAAGTTTCTGCTTTGATTCCAGAGGGCAGGGCCTCAAACAGAAACACCACCTAACAGCCATCTATTTAATCCTCTGGACAACCCTATGAGTTGTTATTACTGTTACTGTCATTCTCATTTTACAGAAGCGGAAACTGAGGCAGGGAGAGGTTCAATATCTTGCCCCGGCTCACACAGCTCATAAGTGGGAGAGCTAGGGTTTGGGATTCGAAACCACAGGGTCTGGTTCCAGCGTCCCTGTCAGTACCCACTAACTCCAGTGGCTTTGCGTAGGCAGACCTAGGTGTCTAATGATGCTGACCATGAATATACAGCCTTCCAACCCTATAGACCCCCCGGCCAGCCCTCTCTGACTATTACAACATGGTTACCTCCGTTACTTTTATTTGCCTCAGCAATAATATGTTTATGTGACTCATCTTTGTCAAATGCATGGCAGACATGGTGAGGCATCAAGATTGTTATGAGAATTCTTGTTCAAAGAAGTGCCCTCTTACCGTCAGTAACCTCAGATGAAGTAAACGTAGCACTTTTGTAAGAAAGATGCTAAAATTCCACCTGCACTGGGGCTCGATTGTTCAAAAGAGCTGAGCTGTC
The DNA here is from genome assembly GCF_964212035.1 of Myotis nattereri. Classification (NCBI taxonomy): domain Eukaryota; kingdom Metazoa; phylum Chordata; class Mammalia; order Chiroptera; family Vespertilionidae; genus Myotis; species Myotis nattereri. Next base: position 52,087,958 of record NC_138087.1, read on the forward strand.
GGTTCCAGTGGGTTCCTGACGTCCCTCATCGTTCAGATGCCGACAATGCCACACGCATCCAACGCACAAGCGTTGAGGAGACAAAACTAACGAAGGAGGGGCCTGTGTCTATTAATTTCAGACTCCTGTTTCACTCCAGTAGCTGTCAGCTCACTGTCTCCGTGGCCTTGACTTTGCTGCCGGGTTCAGCGGGACTCTCGCCTGGCCTGCACTTCCTCTCATGTTGTTGCACTTGTCGCCTCGGCAGGAAGAAGAAACCCCTCTGCACTGTGCTGCCTGGCACGGCTACTACGCCGTGGCCAAAGCCCTGTGTGAAGCCGGCTGCAACGTGAACGTTAAGAACCGAGAAGGAGAGACGCCCCTCCTGACAGCCTCCGCCAGGGGCTACCACGACATCGTGGAGTGTCTGGCCCAACACGGAGGCGACCTGAATGCCTCTGACAAGGTGCGTTGCGGGTGAATGCAGCACACTCGCCGAGAAGTGATCTGGGGGGCTGGAGGGACCACAAGCCTTCTGCAGTGAGTTTACCCAAGAGGAACTTGAATGCAGCAAATTGTAATTATCCTTTCTTTTCTCTGTTCCAAAGATTCCGTGAGCTTTTCTAGATTCTGTTTAATGATTAATATTCACTTGTGGCATGGGGCAAAATTTATGAATTGGTCAGATGCCTCGGGTCTCTTTTATTTTAGCCTTTTCAGCTGGGAGCGGGTACTGTGATGATCGCTGAGCCCAAGACAATCCTCATTTAGGGCTAAAATTGGCAGCGCACTATTAATTGGTAGATAAACAAAGAAATAGGTGGCTTACTGATTTCCATCACCTGCTATTTTGTAGAAACTCAATCTAGACCAGGTGTCGATTTTTAATTAAGCAAATTCAACGTGATCTGTTTTTATTGTGAGCTAGTACTTAAAATGAGGCCGTGATCTTGCCATATATAGTTAGACTTGGACACTGTAGTTAATTTAGTAATAGCCATTTGTGGAGTATTTTCTTGGTACAGAGAAATGGTTCTCACCAGGGGGCAACCTTGCCCCCAAGGGACATTTGGCAATGACTGGAGACATTTATTGGTTGTCACAGGCATTACTGCTGGTGCCTAGTAGATAAAGACTGGTGGTGCCTCTTATATCCTCCGACTCACAGGATAGGACCAAAATGTCAGTCAGTGTGCTGAGATTAAGAAATGTTTCTAAAATCCTCTACCAGCTCCTGAACTCAATACCTCTGCTCACCAGGGATTCTATAAAAGGTACAAGGACTCCTCAGGCTGGTCTTTGGTGGGACGCAGAGAGTAAGCATGTCATCTTTGCTTTTCATACATGTGACAGCCCTGGAGCAAATCCCTTCGCATCACTTTCACAGCTTCTCCTGGTGTAAAGATTGCTGAGCAAATTTTCTTAAAGGTATCTTTCGACGACCTGGGAAAACAGGCCATTGGCGTGCCTGTTACTTAAGTCCTGTACAGTCACAGACAAAAAGCAGCGTCCAGCCTTTCCACCCGATTGCACTGGCCAAGCCTAGATTCACCGCACCGATGGTCAGCAGAGTCTGATTATTCAGAGTGGAATGTATGGAGCCTCTCCCCCGCCCCCCAGGAGTAAATGTGTGGTTTCTGATCCTCCTTCAGCCTTTGCAGTAGGGCGCCTTTGCCAGTTAAACCCAGCCCGGTGGCAGCCGGAAGGCGAGGCCAGGCCCACGTGCCCGGGTGGAGGTGCTCATGGCCCTGGTGTCTGTTGCAGGATGGACACATCGCTCTTCATCTCGCTGTGAGACGGTGTCAGATGGAGGTCATCCAGACTCTCCTCAGCCAGGGAAGCTTCGTCAATTTCCAAGACAGGCACGGCAACACGCCCCTCCACGTGGCCTGCAAGGACGGCAACGTGCCCATTGTGGTGGCCCTCTGCGAGGCCAGCTGCGATCTGGATATCTCCAACAAGGTAAGGCCGGAGAGAGCGACCCCTGAGGGCCTACTGACCTGCTTCTGGATGTTGTTCAGATTCTCTTTGCATCTCTTCATTGTTCAGTCGGTATTCCTCCTGTGGACCTTTTCTTTTTCTTTTCTTTTTTTTTCTTTTTTTTTTTTGGTTAATATTCACCTGAGGATATTTTTCCGTTGATTTTTAGAGAGTAGAAGAGAGGGGGAGAGACAGAGAGAGAGAAACATCCATGTGAAAGACACACATCGATTGGTTGCCTCCCACAAGGACCCCAAACAGGGTCGGGGGTCGAGTCTGCAACCAAGGTACGTGCCCTTGACCAGAATCGAACCCAGGACCCTTCAGTACTCGTGCCAAAGCTCTATCCACTGAGCCAAACTGGCTAGGGCCATGTTCTTTTTCTTTTCATTTTTTAAATATATTTTTATTGATTTCAAAGAGGAAGGGAGAGGGAGATGGAAACATCAGTGATGAGAGAGAATCACTGATCAGCTGGCTCCTGCACACCCCCCACTGGGGATCAAGCCTGCAACCCAGGCATGTGCCCTTGACCGGAATCGAACCTGGGACTCCTCTATCCACTGAGGATGCTCTATCCACTGAGCCAAACAGGCTAGGACGGGCCATGTTCTTGTTCAGGTGGCTCTCCACTTTCAGTCATAGCTTACATATGACTTTTGAATAGTTTTGTAGAGTAACAGAAATTATTGCATTAATAAGTACTTCCTGCCTAACCTGGTTACTCCGTATGGGCATTGAGAGAGAGACACAGAAACCTTCCACTTGGAGAGGAATCCGAGAACATAGTACAAAATTGGGGTGTCTTTCTGGAGCTCTGAGTCTTCAGGAAAACACCTCCTGAGTTCTGATTTGATTGGGATTCCTAGGACCAGATTTCTCCCCTTAGCTTACCCCCACGGAGAGTTTTATGGTCAGAAGTTCATTACACCTTTTTTTTGGTGCTAAATAAATTTTTAAGACCAAGAGGATGCTATTATTTGGTGAATAAAAAAGAAATGCAGCCCTAACCAGTTTGGCTCAGAGGATAGAGCGTCGGCCTGTGGACTGAAGGGTCCCAGGTTTGATTCCGGTCAAGGACATGTACGTTGGTTGCGGGCATATCCCCAGTAGGAGGTGTGCAGGAGGCAGCTGATCGATGTTTCTCTCTCATCGATGTTTCTAGCTCTCTATCCCTCTCCCTCCCTCTCCCTTCCTCTATGTAAAAAATCAATAAAATATATTTTTAAAAAAAGAAAAGAAATGCAAATAATTTCAGGTTCCTAGGTGGGTTTTTTAAATGCTATTATGTTGACTTTTAGAAGTTAGCTAACACTTCCCCTTCCCCTAAATGCCATCTAGATTTTCATCACCAAATCAGATGGAGCAGTTGACTATTCAGTTGGGTTTGACCCTGTGACTGTATGAGTGGCAAACACTATGCTGTGAAGATAATGTGAAAAACAAAGTCCAAGGGAAGCTATTTTGATTAATTGTGGGAAATGCTTTTTTGTTGTTGTTTGTGTTTTGTTTTGTTTTTTTGGTTAATCCTTACCCAAGGATATTTTTCCCATTGATTTTTAGAGAGTGTGGAAGGGAGGGGACGAGAGAAACATCCGTGTGAGAGAAACACGTCCATTGGTTGTCTCGCCCACGTGCCCCAACCAGGGCTGGGGATCAAGCCTGCAACCAAGGACCCCAGACCCCTCCGTCCCTGAGCTGACGCTCTGGCCGCTGAGCCAAACCGGCTTGGGCAGGAAATGTTGTTTTATAAATGGCAGAGATGATGCCAGAAAAATTTTACTATGATTTGTTTGAGGTAAAAGAATTAAAATCTGAAACAGGCAGAAAATTATACTTCTACCAAAAAGATTATTTCTGTTGCATATTATGTGATTAATTCTAGTGGAAGTTGAAATTGGTAATCTTCACATTCTAGAAATATGAAAAGGCATTAGCCACTAGCTGCTGGTTGCTTTCTGAGTTTATCCCATTCTAATCTTGCCAAGTCAGTTATGTAAGTGGCTTAAGGGGAAAGCCAAATGTGATGTTAAGAAGCATCAAGGTCCTTCTAGGAGTCTTTAAATGAGTAAAAAGTGGCTTCAAGGAACATCAGGGCACTCATTTGAATACATTTAGACTTGGCCATTGTCTGCCGGCTGAGGCGTACGAACACCATGTCTCACCAATAAGGAGGGACCGGGTATTCGCCTCATGCCTCAGTGCAAAATAGTGCGTTTGTTAAGTATGTGCTATAAAATGCCCAGAAAGATCGTAGACTTTCATGATTAAAAACAACTGGTTCAGCCCTGGCTGGTTTGGCTCAGTGGATAGAGCGCTGGCCTGTGGACTAAAGGGTCCCAGGTTCGATTCCAGTCAAGGGCACATGCCTGGGTTGCGGGCTCAATCCCCAGTGTGGGGTGTGCAGGATGCAGCCGATCAATGATTCTCTCTCATCATTGATGTTTCTCTCTCTCTCTCCCTCTCCCTTCGTCTCTGAAACCAATAAAAATATATTTAATAAAGAAGAAAAAACAACTGGTTCATTTCATAGGAAAGCCTCAACATTTGGTGGAGGGACGGGGGGAGACTCATTAGGAAGCGCCGCCATTTTTGATACTATAGATGGCCGTGGTAGTTCACACACACCAACATAACTTGTGTTGTTACTATGTCGGCCCAGCAATGGCACATACAGGGCATTCCGTCAATGATTTTGTCATTGAGTTGAGCTCAGCTGGAGGAAAACTCATTAACAGCACAATTTCAACCTCCTGGAATCAGCAGCGAAGTTCAGCCCGTTCCTCAGAGCCCGCCTGGCGCAGCAGCTGCTGGAGCAGCTCCAGGTTCTGGACCTGCAGGCAGGTCCCCGCTGCCCCCAGCGCCAGGCTCAGCCCGCAGCGACTTCGTGGGTCTCCCGCCTTCAGAAGGGCTGGTGTCAGCTTTGCTTCTCTATTCCTTTTGGGTTTTTTGAAAGATAACGGGGACTCTAGAAGAACTTAAAAGATGTGCAGGAAGGTAAGAGGAAGGTATTATTTCCCCCAGAAAGCACAGCTGGCTTCCCATGGACTCACCCTAGTCACTGGCTGTCAGGATTTTTGGACCCGGCACAGTGACAGCCCACGCCTGCGGACAGACTGTCGCTCCTTCCCTGTGGTGTGCCTGTTCCTTACTTGGATTCAGTTCCCCCAGAGGTAAAAATGCCATTCAGATGCCACCCCTGTCACCAGGATGTGACAGCAACTTGTCACTACCTTCCACACTCATAGTGTAATAGACAATTCTTAGTCTTAGCTTTCCTCGTATGAAAATCGGGGGAGTGGCTGTTGATCACGGCCATGTTAGGGAACACGTGAGCGGGAACTAGACCATGCAGAGCACACAGCCCTTAACCCTTCATTCCTTTCGTGTTGCCTCTTCTCATCAGTTCAGAGAGAGAATCGTGTGGTACACAAGCACATGTACACACAGATACACACACACGGACATCAGGAGCATGAGAGAGGATTTCGTGCCCATCAGGTGGGAGGGAGCTTGTGGGCAGCAGGGTGATAGCTCTTGCCCTCAGGCTGCTTCTCTCTCTCTCTCTCTCTCTCTCTCTCTCTCTCTCTCTCTCTCTTTTATTTTTGCTTCTCAATGTAATAGCATCTCATGTCTCAATCACGGCAATGACAGACGCACAGGCGCGATGGAAATGCTGACATCTGGACATTAAGGAAACTAGGAAAAGCTTTTCAGGGGCAGTCCCTCAAAATGATTGGGGGTTTGACAGATGAAGAGAACAGACTGCATTGCAGACCAAGGGAAGCATACGTGTGTGTTTAGGGGCTGTCTGGAGGCCCCTGTAGCTGACATGTGGTGTAGGTACTGAGGGTGCTGCTTTCTAAGTCGCTCTAGAAGATAACAGTAGACAAAACATAAACAGGCACACACCTTGCAGGGTTATTCACAATGGCAAGGAGTGGGACGGCCTCCAGTGTCCCTCCGCAGTGGGCTGGCGAATGACTGCGGCATGTCCATGTCGTGGGCATTAGTCAGGCGTCCGAAAGAAGATTTAGTGACACATGGAAAAGTGTTCACAATCAATTGCTAGGTGCACGAAGCAGGTGACAGAATAGAATTGGAGGATGATTACGTCTGACTTTTCAAACAATGTATGTCCTTTTATGGATTCATAGGTAAAAGCTTGGGAGGAAATGCCCCAGAGTGTTAAGTAGGGCCAGCTCTGAGCAGGGGCAGGGGAGGGAGTGAGTAGGGAAGGAGGACTTCTGTTTTCTACCGTTTATCCTTCCACGTTGCTGGGACGTTTCAAATGAGCCTGTGTTAACTTCATAACAGAAAAACCTATGTTTGCAAATAAACAATAGAAGACAGAGGTACCCTAACTTCCTTGGTTCCCAGCATCTGTTGTGTCTCAGTAATTTTTCCGTGGTTCCCCCAGGGCCAAAGAAACACCTAACAGTTCTGTTTATTAAGTGGCTCAGTCTAAACAGCTCAGTAAGTCTTTATATCCTAACAAGTTAGTAGCCGTTGCAATGAACGATTCACATAATTGAAAGAAAACGAGTAGGTTAATGTCATTCTCACATAACCACAATCATGTGCTAATGGGATGTTCTCACCGCCCCTCACATCGTGGACTCAGATTGAACATGACAGTAACAGCCAAGGCCCCGCTGAAGTCAGTGAAAGGAAGACAGTACGACTCAACGCTGAGACCCTCACTACCTGGAGCTACTGGCTCACCTGGTGTCCCACCTGCTGGTTTCATCAGAAATTTAAAATATTTAACATGCCCCCAGGAATCGACTGCAGTGCCTGGAGGTGCCTAGTTACATAATTTGGGAACCATGGACATTTTTTTTTAAATGGTGGGCATGCCTAGCCGGTTTGCCTCAGTGGATAGAGTGTCGGCCTGCGGACTAAAGGGTCCCAGGTTCGATTCTGGCCCAGAGCACATGTGTGGGTTTCGGGCTTGATCCCCAGTGTGGGGCGTGCAGGAGGCAGCCGATGGATGATTCTCTCTCATCACTGATGTTTCTATCTCTTTCTCCCTCTCCCTTCCTCTCTGAAATCAATTAAAAAATTATTTTTTTTTTTATAAAAAAGGTGGGCATGACCTCATTAATGTGCCTTCAATGGCTGTCCTCCCGTCCCTTCATCCCTTGCTGAGTCTAAATGTGAACTGTGGTGCAGATCTTTCTGGAACCTGGGGGCCGGCCCTTAAGCCCTGACTGAACCGTCCTTTATGCCAGCGCAGCAAGAGGCTTAATTACCTTATGATAAGCCTCCCACTCTTTCACCCTTTGAAGTTACTCTTTTAACTGGAAAAAAAAAACACTTGAGAACATTGTGCTTGGCTTGCCTGCTCCAGGAGACGCAAGTTCCTGGAAAAGCAGGCCACGCCTCCTGTTTCTTTCTGGTGGGTCCCAGACCCCTCGCAGTGGGCTGGCCCGCCATCCTCGGGCACCATCCTCAGAACCCTCCGGGGCCTCTCTGTGTCTTGCAGTATGGCCGCACACCCCTGCACCTGGCCGCCAACAACGGGATTCTCGACGTGGTCCGCTACCTCTGTCTGGCGGGCGCCAACGTGGAGGCGCTGACCTCGGTGAGTAGCCTTGCGGCAGGAAAAGGCAACCGAAAGCATCCGAGGCCTGGCAGCGGCACCTGGAGCAGGCGAGCTGCTGCCTGCCGTGCGGGAACCTGTGCCCACACAAGCCGGGGTGGCATCTCCTCACGGCTTCCTCCTCTCCTCTCGCCGGCCCGCGCTGCCGGGAATGCTGCTGCCTCCCAGGGGCCTATTTGTTCCCCGTGTTACGTAACTGTGCCTTTGCCGGTTTTATTAGATGTGTGTGTTCTTTCCTAAGTGCTCCCCCTCCGTGCAGGGCACTGGAGGTGCCTTGGCTGTCGGAGAGGGAGGAGGAAGGGGCCCTGGGTGTGTGGGCGACAGTTGACGAGAGCTGCTGTCCCTTGTTTAGAAGCCTGGCTCTGCTAGCAGGCCTGCGAGTTATTTTTAAGTGAGATTTTTAAGTGAGTTCCCCTCACTCCCCGCTCCCCGCTCCTCACTCCAGACCTGGCAGGGGGTGGTTCTTAAAGACCCCAGTGATTCCCGTGTGCAGTGGAGTCTGGGAGCCGCTGAGTCCTGACATGGTACCTAATGCATCCCCAAAGCAAACTAGAAGCCCCGCCTGCCCATTGGACACTTTTCGGGAATCTTGGGGAGCAGAGAGGGGTGACACGGGACTGTAGGCACGCCTCCTCCTAGCACCCATCTGAGCTCCAGCTTCAGCCCAAGGTGCTGGTTCTCACCTGGCACTTTGCCCCTGGGGAGCACTGGGCAGTGGCTGGAGACACCGAGGGTGTCGCCAGTGGAGAAGGGGAATGCTGCTGCCATCTAGAAGTGAGGCCAGGGATGCTGCCAGACATCCCAGGGTGCACGGGACAGGCCCCCCACACTGAGCATGCCCCTGTGCGAAATGTCAGTCATGCTGAGGTTGAGAAACACTGGTTGACTGGGACCCCACGCGTGGCTCAGAGAGTGACTGGCTGTGAGCGATGGGAAGGTGTGCTGTTGAACAGATGGGCATTTCTCAGCTTCCCGTGGGGATGGGACTTGGCTACTGCCAAACACTGAGAGATAGGCCCAAAGGCTTCTTGTTCTTCTTGTTTAAAAACGTTGCTTTTATTTGTGTGGAAATTGCTCCTCGTCGTTTCTACTTTTAAATGTATAATGATTTCTAAAACGACAGCAGAGCAGGGCCTACGCCTCATGCCCTCCTGGGCGGCCTGGGAACAGCCATAGTTCCCGCCTCCCATGAGTGACTGCGTGTGCACACAAAGCTGTGAGAGCTGGACCCGGGGGGTGCTTGGGAGGAGCTCAGGAAATGTTGGCCACCGTTGTGCACGTTCATGGCACGAAACAAATGAAGTCGGGTAGTATGGAACTGCAGCCCCAGCGAAGTACCATCCATGGGCCCTTATTTACATCCTGTTGATGTAAGGAGCACCCAAAACTGTAAGAATTCTTATGCGTTTATTTAAACCAAACTTGACAGTTGCAGGGAATCAAATTCTCAATGGATTGAGAAATGCTCCCGAGAATGGCGGTTTTGCACCCTATTTTATACATAGAATCAAAGGAGGAAAATGTAAGGATGTCACATGAAACCCTTGGTGATAGATTAGGGATGCCGGAGGATTAGGCACGTGGGAGGTGGGAATCTCTGAGATTGGATAAAGAGTAAAAGGAGAGACACATACTTCTTTTACATAGGTGGGCAGAGGATAGTTAACAATGACAGTGCAGGGTTCTGTGGTCTGTGCTGTGGTGGGAGATTGCGCCCTGAGGGGTCTGGGAAAAACGGGGATACTCTGACATTCCAAAAGTACGCTATCATAGATGCAAAAAGACAATAGACAGGCTCAATTAAGCTAAAGATTGCCCTTTGTCAGGGGAGATACAGGCCTAAAACAGGACTACCCGCCCTGACTCACTTTCAGTTAGAACGTTTGAATTTCAGTCCATCCAATGTGGTTACGTTCGGTCTGAGTTTGTCAGACCGCCATGCAGGCCTCCCCTGAGCTTGTCAGGTTTAACATGTGGCCCCTTATTTGTCCACATCCTTCTTGTACATTCACTGAAAGTCTGTGGCTATAATCGTCTGTTAAACAAAACCTTTCTTTGAATGCACAGCAGTGACAAGTAACTAGCATGGCGTTGGTGCTGAGGTGGCCTCGGGAAGTATTTTAAGATGTTAGGTGACCTAACTGGAATGCTAACTGGAATGTGGTGTCTAATGACCATCTTTATTGTCTGCCTAATTGGAGAAGGATTCAGTTCACCAAGTAGTCTGCCTCGTAACGAGGTGCTGAGTACGATGAAACCGATGGAACCGGGTGCGGGGGTGAGGGGGCGGCCTGAGGCACCTCACTATTGGACCTCAGAACACCAGTGCACGACTTCTTCCTTCTTCTCTTCCCTCCCTGCACAGTCAAGTGAAATGAGAATTCCCCTGAGAGGGAATAAGCCGGATGCGCTCTGTCTGGCCACCGTCTTTGCTTCTGCCTCCTGTTCTGTTTCTGCCTCCGATGACGGAAAGGGCGAGTGGAACACACACTGTCTGTTGAGAAGGAAGGAAACTAATCATTTTTCTCCGACAGGACGGGAAGACAGCAGAAGATCTCGCCCGCTCGGAGCAGCACGAGCATGTAGCAGGTCTCCTCGCAAGACTCCGAAAGGTGAGAGATTCCGTTTATCGGTCTGTTTTTAAGTGCAAAGGTGTTCTTTCTCCTGTAAACTCGGAGAGTGAGGCTTTGGGCTCACAGGCTGCATGAAAAGGCAGCTCGCTGTCCTGGTCCTGAGGTTCGCATATCGATTTGCATGTATATCTCGGCTACCTGTCCGTTTCTTTTTCCGTATTTGGACTGGGAGACCACTGTGCCCCTGTACAGTCTCTGAGCCCAGTTTCCCCCCTCCCGCCCTCTCTGTAATAACCCCCCACCCCCCATAAAGTGGAGGGAACATGAAAAAGCTGACTGCTGCTTCTTCATGTTTTGAGCTTTAAGACACCACCTATGCTCTGGTTTGTTTCACATCGTTGCTCTGAGGTTTAAGGGAACATGACACAAAGAAGTAAATGCAGATATGACCTTCCGGCCCACATTATAGCACAATAGTCATACCCTTTAAGCTGGGAACTGGACGTCTGGGCCGTGTCCTAAAGAAATGAAAGAAACACAGGAAAAGCGTTGTAAGCACAGAGATGTTCACTGCTGTGTTATGTATAATAGTGCAGTAACAATCAGAACCAGCCAGAATGCTGTCGGCGGTGGAAACGGCACCAGGGGTCTCACCACACCTGGGCTCAGCAGCCTCTGTACTTGGGTTGTGGCTAGGAAAGAACTCAGAGCGAGACCCAAACTGTAAGAGAACATTTATGGGGTGAATTGCAGAGGTAGAAGAAGTAATTCCTAAAAGAAAGGGGCTTAGGAAATGAGTTATGGAGGTAAAGGAGGGGCCCTTGGAACTTGGGAGTGAGGAAGCTAATGGTAACCTGCGGGGGGCGGGGGGGAAGTCAGGGGGGAGCTCCCAGGAGGGAGTGCGCACTGGGCCCTCCCTCCTAAGGGTCTTAAGGGCGGAGATTTTAGGGGCGGTCCCAGGGGATGTTCTCAATAGAATATTCAGCAGCTTTCCAGGTGTGTCCCTTCAGGATTGTGGTCTCCACTGATGGGCTGGCTGGCACCAGGGCAGGGGGTCATTATTCCAGGCAGCTGGATCAGCAGTGGCTGGTTTGGTTGCTGATCTGGGCCTGGAGCTGAAATACAACTGAAGCCTAGATGTTCTCTCAGGGAGGACAGGTCAGGGGGTCCAACCTCCTGACCAGCCATATGCTGGGGGAGGAGAAGTCACCCTGGGGGAGGTGCCACCCTGTACTAGTAACTGACTGTCCATTGCTAGGCACCTGGGGCTGTCCGTCCTGGGGACCTGCTGTACCTGGCCCATGTCTTGCTCTGCTCATGTCTGTCTAACTGCCTACGGCAAGATGACCAACAATAATGTCTGGCAAATTGTCATCCAGCTATAAAGCAGAATGGTTTTCGGCCATTAAACTATTTTAGACGAGGTTTTTTAGTAACAGGAGTTCAATGCCGAGGGTGTTCCTGGACTTCAAAGCAGAAGATAAATTATGTGCACATTATGATCCAACCTGTGTTTTTCTAAAATGCCGGGGAAGAAAATGTTGATGGTGGTGTTTTTAGAGTTTGCCAGTGTAATTAACATTTTCTTCTTTAAACATTACTGTTTTCCTAACTCTCCTATAATGCTTTTTAAAAAAAAAAAACTTTATGGAAAGGAAAAAATAATTTACTGATTTAAGTGTTCATTGAAAATGTATTGCCTACTGCCCTAGCCCAGTGGTCGGCAAACCGCAGCTCGCGAGCCACATGCGGACGGCTCTTTGGCCCCTTGAGTGTGGCTCTTCCACAAAATACCGACTTCTGTGCATGGGCCACGAAATTTCAGTCACACTGTACGTGCGCGCCCGCACGTGGTATTTTGTGGAAGAGCCACACTCAAGGGGCCAATGAGCTGCCTGTGGCTCGAGAGCCGCAGTTTGCCGACCACGGCCCTAGCCGGTTTGGCTCAGTGGATAGAGCATCGGCCTGTGGACTGAAAGGTCCCAGGTTCTATTCTGGTCAAGGGCACATGCCCGGGTTGTGGGCTCGATCACCAGTGTGGGGTGTGCAGGAGGCAGTCAATCAATGATTCTCTCTCATCATTGATGTTTCTCTCTCTCTCTGCTTCTCCCTTCCTCTCTGAAATCAATAAAAATATTTTTTTTAAAAAAAAGAAAGAAAAGGAAAGGTAAAAAGAAAAGAAAAGGTATTGCCCAGAATATGCTCAGGGTATCCCCTGGAGGTCCTGCCTTATAAACTGAAAAGTGCCTGCAGGGGGGCGGGGAGGTTAGGGGTGACAGTGTCTTAGCTCTGGAGGCTACTGGAGGTTGCCTTTCCATCGTGGTCCCTGGTTGGGGGGGAGGCGAAGGGACACAAAGATGAGAACATTTCCCCCCAGTGCTTGGAGCTGACCTTGGGGTGTCAGAGAGAGAATAATCCATTTTCACACCCTGTGCTTTGGAGGCTATGAACCGGCCACAGAGCCTGGCCAGCGGCCGGTGAACCTGAGCTCTCCCGGCGGCAGCAGGGTTCTGCCTGTCCTTTGCTCTGGGAATTCCAGAAAGAGATCCATCTAGAAAAGCTCTCCTCGCCTCACTCACTTATTCTCACAGGAAACCGGACTCAAGTTGGTGAAGCAACTTGCTACCCAGTGCAGAGCGCAGACTCAGACCTGACATAGAAGCATCTGGTCCTCAGGGGGCTCCCGTCTGCTTCAGTTTCCTCCCCAGCCAGGGGCGCCCTTCTCCTCGCTGGGCTCCCCCGCTGTGGGCTGCCAGGATCGCCTTCCTTGGAATAACCCAGGGATATTCCCCTCGCAGACTGTTCCAGGGAGATCCACCTATTTGTTTGCCTTTGTCAACCCCTCAAAGGGCTCTGGACCTCGGCTTCCTGAGGATCCAGAAAAGGGGAGTCGGCTGCCCAGCAATTTCTGACCACACTACAGGGCGGGCGGTGGGCGGGGCTGCCTGTCCTCGCAGGACCCCCCCCCCCCACACACACACACACACACACACCTCATGTGGCAGCTTCCCTCCTCCACCTGGTGCAAACCACAGAAAGGCCTCCAGGCTTTCTGACACCCTCTGAAGACTCGGCCCTGGATGCTAATTAAATACATTCACGGGAGAACTCTGTGTAGGGACAACAGCGGGGGAGGGGGTGGCTTTAAATGGCTGTGCCATTCCCTGTGGGTTCCAACCAAATTAGCCAAAAAAGAGCTCCCTGTGCCCCTCCACCTCCAATCAGCTGACACGCCTGGAAATGTAGCTTTAAACAATGTTTGCTGGGCAGCCTGGGGCTTTTTGTTCCTCAAGTAGAGCCAGCCATCGTGTTGACCGTGTGGGCAGCAGAGGCCAGGCCAGGAGAGTGTGGGGTTCCCTGTGCAGACAGCGCAGGGGCCGGCCCAGGGAGAGGAAACCTTTCAGCCGGTGCATCTGGGCAGCGTGGGGATGAGGGTGGCCGAGGCCGGGTCTTGTGTGGGAAACAAACACAGCTCAGCCATGAAGTGACGTGTGGGTGGTGGATACCCGAGCCTCTGTTACCCTCCGGGAAAGCCCCCCATCCACGTCTCTTTCCAGCTGTGTGCTCAGTGCCGCCACCTTAGGGCCTGCAGTCAGCCGTGGAGGTGGTGTCTGCACCACAGGAATAGCCAACATGAAGCTTCAGGGCTGTTTTCCTGGCATGCTGGTTGGTCAGCACACCATTGCTTGGGGGGTCTCTAGGGTTTTAAGTACAACATTTTTTTTAAAAAATATATTTTATTGATTTTTACAGAGAGGGAGAGGGATAGAGAGTTAGAAACATCGATAAGAGAGAAACATCGATCAGCTGCCTCCTGCACACTCCCCACTGGGGATGTGCCCGCAACCAAGGTACATGCCCTTGATCAGAATCGAACCTGGGACCCTTCAGTCCACAGGCCTACGCTCTATCCACTGAGCCAAACCAGTTAGGGCAAGTACAACATTTTTAAAAATATATAATTTTTTATTGATTTCAGAGAGGGAGAGGGAGAGAGAGAGAGAGAGAGAGAGAGAGAGAGAGAGAAACATCAATGATGAGAGAGAATCATTGATCGGCTGCCTCCTGCACACCCCACCCTGGGAATCAAGCCCTCAACCAGCCATGTGCCCTGACTGGGAATCGAACTGTGACCTCCTGGTTCATAGGTTGGTGCTCAACCACTGAGCCACACCAGCGGGGCAGGTACAACCCTTTTACAAAAAAAGAGCTGCCTGACCCTTCTACTCTCCACTGTGCTCCCCCCACCTCCAAGCAAAGCCCAGGTGCGCCCTCCAAGCCTGCGGGACGCCTCCTGAGGAGGGCTGCTTGCTGTGACCGGGAGGGGAGGGCACTTACACTTGCATCAGCATCCATTTCACTAGCCATGCAAGTCCCATTCTTACCTGATTTTAATTTCAGGAGGTTTGGGGAGCTGGCTTATTTTTATTTTGTTTGATTGTCCTTCTAATCAGATTGTCCACAAGCTGATATTAAAAGTAATTGCTTTTCCTAAGCCCAAGAGGAGGCAGTGAGAAAGGGGCCCAGGAATGTTTTGGAGAAGAGGACCAAGTTGGGGATTTGCCCGGAATTAAAAACTCACAAGCAAGGTGCATTTGCATAATTAAAAGTTGCTGCTCCATCCGCACAGGTTGTGATTGCATCCTGCCACGTGCGGAAAGCGCATCACCCCTCCACTTATCTGGCGTTCCCAGGCTGCCGCAGGCTCGCCCCTGTCAATCAGCAGGTGTTCAGTCATCTTTCCTTAGGAGAAAGTGAAATCTCCATTTCCAGGGGGGAAGTTGCTGGAAGGAAGGAAACTGGAAACCAAGATTCATCAGAGCTTCAGAGAGCAAAACGGATACCAAATAATACTCATTTGAAAGATAGTCACCGTGTCTCTTATATGCCAAGAACTGTTCTAGGCAGCAGAGAGACCACAGTGAACAAAAGAGGCAAGACTCAGCCGATAAACAAATAAGAAAAATGCAAGACAGGGTGAATTAGGGGTTGGCAAGCGATGGCCTATGAGCCAAAGCTAACTCACCACCTGTTTTTGAAAATAAAGTTTTATTGAAACACAGCCATACCCACTGACTACTGTCTATGGCTGGTTTCTGGATGCATGGGAGTCCCAACAGAGACCACCAGGCCCTTTACGGAAAGGTTTGCTGTCCCCCTGGTGTAAGTGCAGGCGATTCAAATAGGGTGAAATGAAAGACAGTAGAGGGTGGGGGTGGCAACTACTTTCCACTGACTCGTCAGGGACAGCCTCGCTGATGGCAACGTTTAAACCAATTCCTGAAGGACAAGACAGGCTTGGTGGAAAGCAGAGGCAAAGGTCCTGGGGCAGTAAAGGGCTGGGTGTGTCCCAGGAAACAGCCCGAGGAGGGGGGTTGATGGGACTGGCTAGGGAGCTTGAGCACAGGGGTCTGGGTGGAGAATGATGCCCGAGACCCTCTAATCAGAGAGGTAGGCCAGGCTTCTCAGACCTTGGTAAAGAGAGTAGGGCTTGGTGCAGGTGTACTCAGCAGGTGGGAGCAAGACCTGACTTGGGTTTTAGGAATTTACCTCTCACCGCTCAGATGGACGGTGATCCTATGGCCAGGTGAGACAGGAAGGTGCGTGGACTGGGGGTGTCCAGGCTCCATGACTTTGTGCAGAAATACAAACGGAGGCTCAAGTTCCTGCGTAAGTAATCAAAGTATGTGACTAGTACGCGGGAGAGATCAGCCAAAGGATTTATAAGCTAGCATGTAGACCTAACCAATGGACACAGACAACAGGGGGATGAGGGCATGAGTGGGAGGAATGGGGGGTAATGTGGGGATAAGGACACATGTGTAATAATCTAATCAATAAAAAATTTTTTTAAAAAAAATTAAATAAATAAAGTATGTGACTAAAGCTAACGAGAGGGAATACGCCTTTATGACCACCTGGAAGGCCAGTTCTGGTTTAGATTCCGGTTACTTCCCCCCTGTCTTCCCAACCCTGGCGGCCCTGCACGTAGGAGGCCACACCCACAGACACCCAGGCCTCACGGCCTCACCCGCCGGCTCACGGGGTGCAGTGGGAGACACAAACAGGAAAGTATTTCAAGTCATGAGCCAGAATTTAGGGACCACCCCCTGGCGATGCTACTGCAGTGGATGGAATTGTGTGCTCCTCCTCCTCCTCCAAAGAAATCGGTATTCTATCACCTCCAGAGCCTCTCTCATCAAAACCTTAGCCTCACGGGAGAGCTCACACTCAGGTCGGTGGGAGCTGCCTTGCTGGGGAGGCTGGTCAGGGCCCTGCTGCACCATCTAGTGGTGAAAAGTGATAATGCGGCGCCCGCCGCGAGGGAAGAGATTGCAGAAACTTCTGTGGGTCCTGTACATCGTTATCAATAGTGGCTGTATTCAGATTCTGCAAGATTGTTAGTGAGCACAAGGAGGGATCATCCTTCAGGTGAGGTTAGGTCTCCTTACAAAGGAGAAGACACGAGACTATGTTGTTTTTCTTGGCGTTTCAAGATGATGGCAGATTCTGTCCGTCTTGATAGAGAGCAGTTTCCTGATTTATCTTCCCAAAGACAAGGTGGGGTGTGAGTCAGTCCCAGGCAGGCCATCAGCTCCTGGTGGAAGGGAAGGGGGGGGGGCGGGGAGATGTGCCAAGGCCCTGGGCAGAGGGCAGGAGGGAGGGTGGGATGTCTGTACTCCCTTTACCCCTTTCTCGCTGCCATCCTCATCCCCACGCGAATGGAGAGAGTGTGTGTGTGTGTCCGTGTGATCATGTAGCATCCGGGACATCGTAAAGCTGAGCTGTGAGCCCAGCATAACAGAAGTTTCTTGGGAGAAAAAGATTTCTGAGGACAGTTATTACTTGGGAAACAGCATGTGAGCTTGTCATTCTGAGATGAGCACAGCCCCTTCGCATGGGGACTCAGCTGTTTCTGATAAAGAATTAAAGTCTCCCTAAGCCAGTGGTTCTCAACCTTGGCTGCACATTAGAATCACCTGGGAATCTTTTTAAAATCCTGATTTCTGGGCCTCATCCTCCGGAATTTCTGTTTCTTTGTTACTAATGTTGTGTCCCAACCCCTAACAAACGGACAACAGGTCCTACAGGAGGCGGAGAGCTACAGGAGAGGTCAGGGAACAGTTTGTTATGGGGTGGGGCCACAACATTAGTAACAAACAGAATTTCCGGAGGATGAGGCCCAGAAATCAGGATTTTAGAAAGATTCCCAGGTGATTCTAATGTGCAGCCAAGGCTGAGAACCACTGCCCTAAGCTCCCTCAGCTCCCTGAGGACCCGAGAGGCACACAGGCCAGCAATCCAAGTCCTTTGCATAGGAAGAGAGGCTCTGACTCCAACAAGGACAGGAAGAGGTAACTAGCCAAGGCGCAGGGTGGGGTCGATGGATGGGAAGTTGCTGAGGAAACATCAAACCCAGGGGCTCTTGCTTCGGGTTCCTCTATGAGACAGCCAGCCAGGTGCGGCCCTAAAGGAGGCAGCGGGGAGGCTCAGGAGAAAACAAAGTTTCTTCTACTCGCTAGTCCCAGAGAGACAGGGGTCAAGAGGAGGTCACAGGGCAGAGAAGACCCGGGGCAAGGACCTTTATTGGGGGTCAGGGCGGGGTACACAAAACAGGCATCAGGGGTGTCACTGTTAGGGGGCAGGAAGAGGAACGTGAGGCGGTGACCACCGTATCGCACTGGCGGTCCTGGGCAGCTGCAGGGATGTTGAAGAAGCAGGGGAATAGGGCGTTTTAAAGGTCACAGTGCACAGACTGAGCGGGGTTCCCGCTGAGGGCAGGCCAGGTGATCAGACATCACGGATGGGAGTGAGCAATTTCATCAGATTCAACTCAGGAGAAGGGATTGTCACTAAACCAATCCAACAGGATTCTTGCTAGAACCAGGGGCCAAGGACACCGCCCAAGGTCGAGACCTTGAGGGCTCTGAGGTCCGTACTGGAGGTAGGACAGACAGTCTTCCCACCAGCTGCCTCTTCCCTCTCGGCTCCGTGTCTGTGGCTGGTCCAAACAGGCAGGCAGGTCGCCAGCTGCCTCCGGCCACCAACTCCCTGCGTGGAATTCCAAGGAGAGCAAAGCCTTGGTTCAGGGAGGCTTCTGGAAGCCCACCAGGGCCGCACTATGGGGGGGGGGGGGGACGGAGGGGGCTGCGGTTCAAGGGAAAGGGCCTGTAAAACTCATGCAGACAAGAAGAACAGGCCCCCATTCCTTCCCACAGGACAGACATGTTGGGCAAAGTGTCAAGGGCAACAGGGCAGGAAACAGACAGAAAAGAGCCATGAGCTGACTGGTTGCTCGGTGCACCCGGGGCCAGTGATCGGATGAGAGCCGGAGCAGGTTTGCTGCGTTCCCTGTCTCAGGAGGACAGACACTGTCTCCACACAGAGAACCTGTGTGTTAGGAAGCTGTGTGTCACGAAATAGGCAGAGACCCTTCTAGTCTAACTCCCTGAGATGCTCAGAATGGGAGGTGATGCCCACGGACACCGACTGCAACTCATGCTCGCCACACGGCGCAGGGCGGGCTGATTTAAAGGGAAGATCGAAGGGTTGGTTTTGAAGCTTAAATTAAAAGGAGAGAAGGTAGCTTTGCTTCGGGGCGTCATGGGCTTATCTGCAACAGCAGACGGCACCGAGGAGATCTCCACACC
The DNA here is from genome assembly GCF_964212035.1 of Myotis nattereri. Classification (NCBI taxonomy): domain Eukaryota; kingdom Metazoa; phylum Chordata; class Mammalia; order Chiroptera; family Vespertilionidae; genus Myotis; species Myotis nattereri. Next base: position 52,106,746 of record NC_138087.1, read on the forward strand.
CCGCTTCTCCCAGCCTGGTCAGCGCCACCCCGATCAGTTACGATCTCAGGATAGATCCTTCTCAGCTTTCGTGCTGACTTGGATAATGATTCAAGGAAATTGCTGGCAAATCCCAGCCTTTTCTATCCTCCGCCGCACTGAGGCCAGAGGAAGAAATCGGCGTAAGAACAGCCTCATGTTCTACACATCGCTGTCCCAGCCGCGGTTCCAGCCCCAGCCAGCCCAGCACTGTGCCACCACAGTTAGTGATGCCTTCTTCACCCTCCTGAAATGAGTCACAGATAACAACGTGCCTACTCAGGGAATTTTAAAAGATGGATAGAGCCCTGGCCAGTGTGGCTCAGTTGGTTGAGCGCTGTCCCATGCCCCAAGAGGATGCGGGTTGGATTCCAGGTCAGGGACACAGGGCGTGAGGGGACGTAGTGAAATCGGCAGATGCTCTGACCCACCCACGGAATCACCCTGCAGACGCCCGAGGGTATCCGCGGGCTGGGATGGCAACTCAAACACTGCAGCCACTGCGGGCATGCTTTTCAGAAATGCAAGGACAGAGCTCTTGAAAGATCAAAATTATATATATTTCCACCAATTTATAAAGTAGTTGCATTCTTGGAAAACTCGGTCTGTATTAAACCATGCCCCCTCTGCAGCCACCCCTAAAAAACCCTCTGGGTCATATGTAAAGTGATGCAGGTAAGTCCTAAGCTCAGATATTATAAACAGGTTTGTTTCCTATATAAATGCCCAGCAGACACTCAGAAATCAGCCCAGGAGAATTCTTCCTGCTCAGGACCATGTTCATACACATCTGGGCACCTGGGCCCACTGCCAGAAGCGTCCCCCAACCTGAGAGCTAAAACTGTCTCTGTAGGTGGTTTACCTGCCCACCAGGGGGCAGTGTGGCCCTGTGGAGAAAGAAGGGTCACTTCAATAGAAAACAGGTGGGAACTTCATAGCCCTCGGGAGAGCCCTGAGGCTGTTAGATGAGCTTGCTTGGCTGTCAGCGGGGAAAGTTAACAGGCCGGGTAGTCAGTCAGCGCCTCCCAGGGTTTAGAACTGGAAGCAGTGGTCTGGCCAGTTCTGCGATCACACGGAGACCGAAAGAAAGGCGCTTGCCTCGGGCCCGCTCTTACGGGGTGCACCTGAGTTGAATCATTTACACCACCCGTCTTCATGGAACAGCCCACCTGAGCCAGGTGCTCTGAGGGTCTTGGCTCCGCCCTTCGGGTCCGGGCTCAGCTATACCGGGCTGGGGGCTACGTTGGGCTACGGGTGTAGGCCCACCATTTCAGGACCAGCTCTACCTCTTCAGGCCTCAACCCCACTCCTTGGGGCTAGGCCAGGCTCCAACCTCCTGGACGAGGCTGGGCACTTTGGGACTAGGCTCGGCTCTTAGGCAAATTGAGAGGAGAGAAGTGAGCGATCCGAGGGAATTGAGAGAACGAGGATTGATTCGACCAGCTGGTTGTACGACATGGTGAATGTCCTAAAGCCTCTGAATGGTATACTTCGAAATGGTTAAGGTGGTGAATTGTATGTTACATGCACTTTACGTGAGTTTTGCAAACATGTATTGAGGACAGGACAAAATGGGTGAGAATGGCCGGCCAGGAGGACCCGGCCAGGGGTGCGGAGCCCTGGGAGCCAGCACTGCCGCCTGCTCGGGCCGTCTCTTTGGTGGTGACTGACAGGCCCTCTGTCATCTGCTAGGACACGCACCGAAGCCTCTTCATCCAGCAGCTGCGGCCCACACAGAACCTGCAGCCCAGAATCAAACTGAAGCTGTTCGGCCACTCGGGCTCGGGGAAAACCACGCTGGTGGAGTCGCTCAAGTGCGGGCTGCTCAGGAGCTTCTTCCGACGGCGCCGGCCCCGGCTCTCCTCCACCAACTCCACCAGGTTCCCGCCCTCGCCCCTGGCTTCCAAGCCGGCAGGTAGGCGCCCCCACCCCAGCCCCAGGCTCTGCAGTAGGTGCTGGGGGTTGCCCTCTCTGGGTCAGGGTCCAGGGTGAGCTTATGGGCCCTGGGTCCCGGGCCAACTGGATTCCAGCGCCTTGGTGGCTGTGAGGTGCCTGGTATCTGCCCTGCTATTGCCCAGCAGTTGCAAGCTGCCCCCAGAACAGCAAGGAAAGGGCCTCACTGAAGTTGGGGGCACAGACCGAATGTTGGCCCCGGAATGGCTCCTCCCCCATGCTTCCTTCTAGGACAGTGGCTCTCAACCTTGGCTGCACATCAGAATCACCCGGGAATCTTTTTAAAATCCTGATTTCTGGGCCTCATCCTCCGGAAATTCTGTTTCTTTGTGATGGGGTGGGGCCACAACATTAGTAACAAAGAAACAGAATTTCCGGAGGATGAGGCCCAGAAATCAGGATTTTAAAAAGATTCCCAGGTGATTCTGATGTGCAGCCACGGTTGAGAGCCACTGCTCTAGGGAGACAGAGCAACACATTGGGTTCACGTGGGATCAGCATCCCACACACTCGGAGCGGCTCAGTGGTTTTCCCAGTGGTCCCTCTGCTCACAAACACAGGGCAGCAGGCTTTGCTGCCTCCCCCGCCTCCTCAGGCACAGTGAGCAGTGATTCACACCCAGAGCTTCGGGGCTGCCTGTCCTTCCCCAGGGAGAAACACCGCCATGAGCAAGAGGAAGGTGTGCAGTTGGGTGTTCTTTCTGCAGAACCCCACTTTAGAGCAGGGGGCTTAAGTGTTGCTAAGATAAGAATAGAGACCTTCCAAGAGTTTCCTAAGCAACATCAACTTTGAAGCCTTGTGCCTGGGGCTCATTTCCTGTGCATCATATCGCAAAGCTGTCGTATCGGTGCCCGAGGCTGAAAACAAATGTTTTATAGTTTGGGTTTCTATGTAATTCTTCTCTCCAGGAGGAGGCGGGTCTGGGGGCGTTCGTGTGACGGACAGGTGACTGAGCTTTATATGCCCTTTCAACTTGTTGTCTGAACACAGCAGAAACTTGGAGATAAAAATAACCCAAAATGGATTTTTAATTAGAATGATGACAAAGTTGCTAACTGGTTTTGCTAATACTTACCGAGCACAAACTGTGTGACAGGAGCTGGGCAAAATGCGGCCGTGTGAAACCTCATTTCATCCATGAGTCGGGGTTATGGGGTATTTTTACCACCGTTTTACAGAAGCCGCGAGGGGTGAAGTAGGCTGTCCGAGTCACACAGCAGGCAGCTCACAAAGTGGCTCCTGAGCCCCGGCTTAGTAACGACACCACCTCTGAGTAAGGGCTTTGTGTGCACACACTTTCCATTTGCCACTGTAATTTCGCCAGTGTTCCTAGTTCAAGGCCAGCTCTGTGGTGTCACCCAGAGGGAGGCAGGCCAGCTCTCTCCTGCTGTGGGCCAAGGTCAGTCTGAACCACTGTTAGGGAGCAGGGAGGGCGGAGACTGTGTGTGTAGGACAGAGAGACCAGAAACAGAGATCTATTTGGATCTATGGTCTGGAATTTTTAGTCCTCACTGGGTGTGTGGATTATGGCCCAGGTCCCGTGAGCTACACTGAACCAGCCACACATCAAGTGGCCGCTGGCTGCCCCTTGAGGGACAGATTTTAACTGCTGCTCAACCCTAGCACCGAGAAGAAACAGCTCCATTCATCTTCCTCAGGGTCAGTTTTCCACACCCGGGAGAATCTGGAAGTAGATTCTTGATAAAATTAAACTCAGTACGTCTCCCGGGTGTAACCGCGCCCGTCAGCTGGTGCGTAGACCTGGGGCGCGGGGCTCAGTGACAGAAGGTTCTCTGGAGCAAACGAGCCAGCCCAGGGGCACCCAGCACAGAGACACTGTGGGTCTCCCGGGGGGGCTCCTTCTCGTTCTCTAGGCTTCCTTGGTTCAGAGCGGCCTTTTTGGGCTGAACCCACAAACTTCTGTGTCAGGGTAACCCCTTAGGGAGGACCAGGCTTCTCCCAAAGGACTGTTAGGATGTGAACACAGCTCTTGTATCCCATGGGTCCTGTTCTTTAGACTCTCCCTGGTGTCCTGTCATCTCAGGATGCTGGTTTCTGACCAGAATGGAGAACACCTTCCAGATCTGTCCCCTTCTCCGGGGGCTGAGGTCCTTGTTCTCTCAGGAAGCACAGCTCTGCTGCCTGTGGTCCCTGGACTGAAAGAAAGTCCACTTGGGGACATGCAAGACTGAAGAAAGTAACAAATGCCAGAAACACGGAGAGAGAAGGCCCAGGGGACACCGAACGGTTGCCCAGCTGACAGAGCTCTGCTCCCTGGGAGACAGAAACAAAGCTTAGGTAGAAGCCAGAGCGTGTGGAAAGGCGGGTGTGCGATGAACAGAGTTTGCGCTGACCTGTGTCCCAGGTGCTGCACACATCGTCTCATTGGACGTCTCATGGATTGTGTCAAACCCATTTCAGAGAAAAGCAGCTCAAGGCTCACAGACATGAGGCGTCTCTGCCGAAGGCAGAGGCTGAAACCCAGCAGCCTGGCAAGCTGCAGCTGTGCAGTAGGGGGAGGGGAAAGAGGAAATTGCATTAGCTGCCAACAGTGAAAAAGGTGAAGGGATTAAGCAAGAATAAAACAACGCAAGGCCACAGACAACAGTATGGCGATTAGCAAGGGGGAAGGGGTGGGGGCGGGTAGAAGGTGGTGATGGAAGGAGACCTGACTTGGGGTGGTGAGCACAATACAATACACAGATGAGGATTACAGACTTGTACACCTGAAACATATATCATTTTATTAACCAATGTGACCCCAATAAATGCAATTAAAATTTTAAAGGAAAATGAAGAGATTTCACTAAAAAGCTAAGTGCTTTGCTGCTTGTGGAAAAGTGGAAGCTTTGGCTATGCTGGATGCACATTCCTGCCTGGTGCCAGTTAGTGGGGAGGAGGGCATGGGGCACGGGCTCTGCATTTCACCTCATCTCCATCCACCCAGCCCCCTAACTCCAAGACTCCCATAGGCCAGGAGAGAGAGCTCAGAAGCAGACTCCCACCCCTGCCCTCCCCCCCCGCCCCCCCAATGCATGGAACTCTTTCCTGTGATAGAAGTGACATTTTAGGAATGCATTGGAGTGTGTGGGCCAAGGGGACCCCTGGTCAATGTCAGAGGTGTAATTCAGTCCCAGGTCTGTCTGGTCAAAGCCAGGTGGCCTCCTGGAGGGCCTAGGCAAGTGCAGAAGAGAAGGGTAGCCCATAGAGGCCTGTAGTGCTTGATGCCGAAGTGGGGGGCCTGCACCGAGGGGTGGGTAAAGTTTCCACCCAAACAGTCTCTGGAGGAGAGAGACTCCTCCTTGGTTACACCTAGACCTGCCTGAGGCCTGGAAAGGGCAGGAGCTCTGCCTGCAGGCTCTGGGGCAGGCCCTCCTGCCCGGTGCAGGGCAGGCACGCCCTGGGCTGAGGGAGCCACCAGCAGGGGCAGCAGCACCAGGGCTGGGCCCCGAGCCCTAGTCCAGCAGCTCACCAGTCACTTCCTGGCCCTCACAAAACAGCATTCACGATGTCCTTGGAAAAGCAGAGTGTGGCACAAATATGAGGTGCTGTGAGGGCCGCCTTGGGGAGACGGGCGGGGGCGGGGCAGGCTGTGCTGGCATGGGGTGGGGGGTGCTGTGGCCTCCAGGGAAGGAGGTCTGTTTCCAGAAACAGCGACATTGTCACTTCGGAGTGGCATAGGGGCCCTGCCCTGCTACCTCCCAGACCCTTGACATCACTAGAACGGCCAGGCCTTTTTCCTTTCCTGGGCGAGAGGCTCCCATCGGCTGGTTTATATCACACAGACCAGGAAACTTGTTTGCCTCAAGAAAGCTGGCCCTTTGTGTTACCATCTCCTAAAAACACTGGAAGCTAAAGGCTGAGCCACCAGCCAGGAAACAGGGCCAGGAGGCAGCCTTCCCTCCTCCCAGCCTCTCCAGGGCCTCCCATTGGCTGACCCAACGCAGCAGTAAATGGCCAGCAAGCCTGGGAGATGCAGTCCTTGGGGGCAGGGGCATGGGGCGGCGGGCGGAGATTGGCGCAGACAGAAAGAATCAGCCCAGCATCTCTGGGAAGTGCTGTGCACAGCACACCCGAGGGCACCGCAACCCCGGGGCCTGAAGCAGGAGTGGGGTGGGGACAGGAATGTCCCAGAGGACAACACAGGAGCGGCGGCCGCAGGGCGGGCAGGCGTGCACGGTGCCCTGTGCGAGTCCCACCTGCCTCCTCCGCCTGCAGTCTCCGTGAGCATCAACAACCTGTACCCGGGCTGCGAGAACGTGAGCGTGAGGAGCCGCAGCATGATGTTCGAGCCGGGCCTCACCAAGGGGATGCTGGAGGTGTTCGTGGCCCCGTCCCACCACCCGCACTGCTCCGCCGATGACCAGTCCACGAAGGCCATCGACATCCAGAACGCCTATCTGAACGGTACGTCCTGCCCACCGCAGAGGGAAGGGCCTCCAGCGGCCCTTTGCCAGGTGATCCCCCTGGGGAGCCTGGCCCGGGGGGCACCCAGCCCCACGGGCGCAGAGGAGGAGCCAGTGCAGTGATGTTGGAAGTGACCCAGGACTGAAGCAGGGCTGGTTAATACCCCTAAAAAGTAAAGCCAAACACCGTGATACTCTCTGCTCCTAATAAAGCACAGGGCACACAGTAGGTGCTTAATAAATGACTGTCAAGTAAATACATTTTTTAATTGATTGATTGATTTGAGAGAGAAACATTGATCATTGATCTGTTGTTCCACCTATTTATGCATTCATTGGTGATTCTTGTACGTGCCCTGACTGGGGATTGAACCTGCAACCTTGGGGTATCAGGATGACACTCTAACCAACTGAGCTACCTGGCCAGGGCTAATACATTTGTTAAAGTAGAGCTAAACATGCACTTTGATGGGAAATCCCATAAAATACAATCCCTCTGGTGGTTTGATACCCAATATAGAAGAATTAGTTTTAAGCGCATCTACACGCATGCCTAATGCTCTGACATAGACACAGGCAATCTTTTTTCATAAGTAACACTTCAAGTGTGTTCTTTGCCGTCAGACATTTCCAAGGAGGTGAAGCTTCCCAGGTTGCCGGGATGGTGTGCTTCCTCCAGCCACCGCCTCTGCCCCGTGGCACCCCGGGCTCGAGCCCCAGCCGCGTGGACACAGCGCCCGCTTGTGGAGGCCGGTTTACAACAACGATGCAGCCGTTCCTCTGAGATTCAGTTCCCTTACTCCTGAGGGTTCTATGAGCTGATGTTTATGAAAGGCCCTGGTAGAGCATCTGGCACAGGCAGGGGGGGACTCAGAAAATGGCCACCGGGAGCCTCTTCGTGGAGACCCTTAAATGATCCCGAACCCGTGAGAAACAGAATTCAAGTCCATGCACAGTTTGCTCCCTTAAAAGCTGAATGTTCTAGCGAAGCTGGCCCTGCAGCATAGAGAAAAGAGACGGGCGTCCTCCGCACTTACCAGCTCTGCCCTCACCCCTGCTCTGCACAGGCCTCCTCCCCACCCCAAGCCTGCCTCCCAGGGCTCAAGGCCTCTCTCTGTGTTCCAGAACTTTGCACACTGAGGCCTTAGCTGCCAGACCTTGCATGCCTGTGCTCCAGGGGGAGGCTCTAGAAAAGCCCTGGGGATCTTCCAAAATGCATACGTCATAAAGATATGGCCGTGTTACATACATAGATCTACACTTAACACATTGCGGACCAGTAGTTTTATTGCTAGCTTTACCCAGTGGCCAGATTTCTATTGAATGAGTTACAAAAAACATTTTACATAAATGTTAAAGGCACGCTTTAAAATTAAATACTCATTGCATTTTGAAGGTATTACATGTTCTTACAAGCTAATATCTTTCTAAAGAATTCTCGAGATTGGCCACAAGCCTTAGAACAGAAAACACGGTAATTCTCGTGATCCATCCACAGTGTCTTAAGTAGATGTCTAGATCCACGGATGAATGCTATGGATGGCACTGCCCCTGCTGGCAACCTTCACCTGCTAGAAAAACTGCGCCTGAAATTGGGTGGTGGCGTTTCCCGACCGTCATCTTTGTTTTTCTCCGTAGGGGTTGGCGATTTCAGCGTGTGGGAGTTCTCAGGAAACCCTGTCTACTTCTGCTCGTATGATTATTTTGCTGCAAATGACCCCACGTCAATCCATGTCATCGTTTTTAGTCTAGAAGAACCCTATGAGATCCAGCTGAATCAAGTGGTTTTCTGGCTCAGTTTCCTGAAGTCTCTTGTGCCGGTTGAGGAGCCCATAGGTAAGCGGAGACACCCCTGGGCCAGCGAGCAGCCTTCGCTGGCCTTGCTGCCCGCCAGGCTCGGCTCCGACCGCTGGTGGCTCACAGCGGAGCTCCCTGCGCCCCTCCTCCCTGCAGGAAGGTCTGCACTCTGGCGGTTCCCCGAGGGCCAGCCGTTCATTTCGTGCTGCAGGGAGTTGTCTCATGATCACATGTTTCTGCCCCCAGGGCCTGATTCTGAGCTTTTTCCTTGAGGGCCGTTTCTCTCTCTCTCTTTCTCTATTTTGGGGCTGTGGGCACTTCTGCTGGGTGCAAAGTGGAATACCTCCTTCAACAGCTACGGCACCTTTGCCTCTTGGGTACATAATTCATAAGCGGAACGCGCTCTCCTGCCTTCTGTGGCTCCCTCACATGCAAGGAAAGGGACCGTGTTGACTGGATGCATTGACTTTATTCTCGAGGGGAAGATGGCATGTCCTTTTCCTACAACAGAAGCAGCAGCCTTCTCTGGTGAAATACAAAACTCAAATAGTCATTTTTACTTTGAAAAGCACACACATAACCAGATACACTGAGCTTCACCCCCACGGGGCACCATCACTTTAATCTCTTTCTTTCTCTCTCCCTCCCTCTCTCTCTCTTTTATCCATGTTTTTGTCTTAAACACTCCCAGAAGCGAGAGGCCATCTGTGTGAACTGCAGTTTCCCTTCTGAGTCATTTCTGGGGTGTCCCTGCATCCAGGGGCTTTCTTTGGTCTTATTAAGGGTGACCCGGGTCAGAGGTTAGATCTCCCTTCACCCTGCAAGCTGGGCCCATTTGGAGATAGATTTGAGAAGCTGCCTTGTGTTCTGTGGTCGGTTCTGGTCCATTTCTGAGCATCTTTCCGCCAGGCCCAGAAAACAGGCTCATTCTGTTACTGGCAGCCCACGGCCCAGAGGTTACAGTGTGCAGCGGGCTTGTGGCCTCGTGTCCTCAGGCAGGTGGCACATCCTCCTGGAGAGACAGAGGGGAGTGAAGCCAGCTCACCCCACCGCACCTGGGGGGAGAGGCAGCCAGGAAGGGGGGCCCGCCTCTGAACCTGTGCTCTCCGCCCCCAGCCTTCGGCGGCAAGCTGAAGAACCCACTCCGCGTCGTCCTGGTGGCCACGCACGCCGACATCATGAACGTTCCCCGTCCGGCTGGAGGCGAGTTTGGATACGACAAAGACACGGCTTTGTTGAAAGAGATCAGGAACAGGTGAGGAAGGGGCAGCCTCGGGGTCCGGGGGCCAATGCAGCCGAAGGCCTGTGAACTAGGGAGAGGAGGCAGAGGCGTAAAGGCCTCTTTCCTTGGTGGCCTTTTGGTTGTCTTTTTCATTTTTATCAAAGCAATGAATACACATATTACAAATCAAACAAGAAAATAACACAGAATAAAAAGCAACAGCCTTCTAACTTCTTTCAGCACCTCCTGGTACCGCTGCCTTTAGTTGTTTTATGTGGGGGTTTTTCCCAGTTTCTTGAGGCATCATTGACAGATACGATTGTAAGATACTTAAAGTATACATTGTGGTGACGTGACACGTATTTACATGGTGAAAGGAGTCCCACCACCTAGTGAATTAAAACATCATCATTTACATCTCTCTCTCTCTCTCTTTAATATGTATTTTTATTGATTTCAGAGAGGAAGGGAGAGGGAGAGAGAGGGAAACATCAACGATGAGAGAGAATCATGGATCAGCTGCCTCCTGCACACCCCACACTGGGGATCGAGCCTGCAACCCAGACATGTGCCCTTGACCAGAATTGAACCCGGGACCCTTTAATCCGCAGGCCGGTGCTTTATCCACTGAGCCAAACGAGCTAGGTCTCTCTCCTTTTGACGAGAGCCTTTAAGAGCTACTCTGTTAGGGATTCTAACTGTGAAATGCAGCGTTGTCAACTATGGTCACCATGCTGCACCTGAGACCCTTAGCTCTCTTAGTTGTCTGAGCTGTCAGGGGCTTTGGGTTTTTTATGACTATCTAATGATACCACTGATCAATAGTTATCAAAATACTGGGTTATGCCCTAACCGGTTTGGCTCAGTGGATGGAGCGTTGGCCTGCGGGCTGGGGTTCCCGGGTTCGATTCCAGTCAAGGGCATGTACCTCGGTTGCGGACACATCCCCAGTGGGGGGTGTGAGGGAGGCATCTGATTGATGTTTCTCTCCCATCGATGTTTCTAGCTCTCTATCCCTCTCCCTTCCTCTCTGTTAAAAAATCAACAAAATATATATTTTTTAAAAAATACTGGGTTATGAAATTCACTCAGGGGGTCCTGACCAACTCTCTGAAATGGGGTGGGGAGGAGTCCAACAGAGAATAGCAGAATGCACTTACCGTCCAGTAGTTTTGCAAAGCTTTTGTTTCCCTTATAAATATAGATGCACTCAGGGTCACCTGTTAAAAATACAGAGCAGGGCAAAAGTCAGCCTACAGTTGTTCATATGGAAAATAATACAACAATTAGTAAATAATAATAATAATGCAAGAATAAACTCTGTGTTTTGCACACTCACAGCTGTAAACCTACCTTTTTTTCTACTTAGTACCTGTCAACAGAAAACTTGAACCTGCAGCTCTGTGCAATGTGCTAGTAACTCAACTCCTCTCAACTGAAGACATTACCTCTTTTCTTCCTGATGTGAAAATAGGGCTTCTGCTTACGTTTTTAGATCTGAGTTTTGTACCTTTCATGCTCATCCCTCTGTTCTTGCTCCATCAACTGCAACAGCATCTCTTCTCGTAACCTGTAAGGTGAGCACATTGAGCCTCACCTTTCCTGCATCAGGGCAGCTGATACCTTTCCTGCACCGTGTTCCTGCCATTTTGTGGGGCCCGAGGTGCCTGCCCGCGTGTCTGGAAGCACACGGGTGTCTCCAGGCCTCTGCTCCTGTGTGACCTTACAGAGCCCGGCGGACAGCAGGGAGGGGCCCTCTGAAGGTTGCCAGGACTTCCTGGCCTCCGACCAGCCTTGGGCCCGGCCGAGGGAACACCTGGCGAGACCGCGTGGCTCTGATGAGGCCCCTGCGCTTCCCTCCTAGGTTTGGCAATGATCTTCACATTTCAAATAAGCTGTTTGTTCTGGATGCTGGGGCTTCTGGGTCGAAGGACATGAAGGTACTTAGAAATCACCTGCAAGAAATACGGAGCCAGATTGTTTCCGTGAGTATGCATGCCTGCGAAGGGCAGGAACCTCCCTCTGCCCAGCCACCCGGTGACCCCTGGAGGTGGGCTGCCCTCTTGGTTTGGTTCAGTTTTCAGGGGACCCAGTGCGAGGTGGCTGCATGGACATGTTTTTATCTATTGCTCTGGGTCGGGGAAGAAAGAGCAGAGAGACAAGGAGATGGCCGCGGGGGGAAGGGGTTGTTATGGACAAAGTGGACCATCGTTAGAGTGGAGGAAATTCTGATAGTTTTAGTGGTTTGTTTAAAAGTAAAATTGCTTTTTACACATTGCAAAAGCAATTCAAAAGTGACTTGAGTGAAGACCCATATGATTTCCCTCATATATGGGATATAAAACAGAAGGCAACAAATGATCTAACAAAACAGACTCAGACAGAACAGAAAGGTGGTTAGCAGAGGGGAAGGGGGTTGGAGGAGGATGAAGAGGGCTAAAGGGGTCAAACTTACAGTAACGGTGGTGGGAGGAGACTAGATTTCGGTGGTGATCACACAGTGCAATATATAGATGGTATAAATTTTACTACTAAAACAAAGTGTTATTAACCAATGACACCCCAATGAACTTAATAAATTTTTAAAATATATAATGAGCCCTAACCAGTTTGGCTCAGTGGATAGAGTGTCAGCCTGCAGACTGAAAGTTCCCAGGTTCGATTCCAGTCAAGGGCATGGACCTTAGTTGCAGGCACATCCCCAGTAGGGGGTGTGCAGGAGGCAGCTGATTGATGTTTCTCTCTCATCAATGTTTCTAACTCTCTATCCCTCTCCCTTCCTCTCTGTAAAAAATCAATAAAATATATTTTAAAAAATAAATAAAATAAAATGTATAATGATACAGCCCTAGCTGGTTTGGCTCAGTGGATTCAGGGTCAGCCTGCAGACTGAAGAGTCCCAGGTTTGATTCCACTTAAGGACACATGCCCAGGTTACAGGCTCAATTCCCAGTAGAGGGCGTGCAGGAGACAACTGATCAATGATTCTCTCTTATCATTGATGTTTCTATCTCCCTCTCTGAAATCAATAAAAATATATTTAAAAAATTACATACATACACACACACACCCACACACACACACACTCTCACACACTCTCACACACTCACACACTCACACTCACACACTCTAGGGGCCCAGTGCACGAATTTGTGCATCTTGAAAGGAACTGTGGGCTGCGAGGCTGCAGTAGGCACAGGGAGGGTCTCGGCCCATCCTTCGAGCCCCCGCCAGGCCTCTCCAGCCGTAGCCCTGCTCCCACGCACTGACCCCACTCGCACCCGCTGACAGCGCGGAGCAATTGGGGCCAGTGCCAGCAACGGGTGCAAGCAGGGCCAACACCGTCAGTGGGTGCGAGCGGCAGCTGCTGCCCCCGATTGCCCCTCAAGATCACCCCCTGAGGGGTGATCTGGGCCGGCAGCCACCATTCACACCCACTGACAGCACCAAGCGATTGGCACCAGCACCAGGCCCCGACAGTGGGTATAAGCGCCAGGCAGGACCACAGCAAGCGGGAGCAAAGAATTCTCAGTAACCACCAGAGGCTCGCCCCAATGACAGCAACCAGTGCCCCACATTGGTCTGGCGCCCCCACTCAGCTCCACCATCCCTCCGGTGGCCAATGCCCACCATGTCCCACGCACGCCCTCTGGTGCTCAGCACACATCATAGTAACCAGCTGTTTGGTTGTCCCGCCATTTGGTCTATTTGCATATTAGGGCTTTATATAAATAGATTGTATATATAGATAATGATACAAAAAAGCAACTTGTGAAATATTTAAAAAATGCAGAAAGGTAGAAAAAAATTCAACATTTGTTGAAGGACATAAAATAATAAACAAATGGAATGAGACTGTGTTTTCAGGGTGTGGCACAATGTCCACTTCACACACACACCCTCCATTCCTGAGGTCAGGCAGTTCGAACTTGCCTGTATCCTGGGCATTTTGTGTGTGTTTTTTAATAAGGAGTGAAATTTAGCTGACCTAAAAGCTACTGTCCACCAGGGGACAGTCTCATGAGTGATGGAGTGTAGGGTATGGCTGCTGCAGCTTTTAGTTAGGAAGCTGTGGTTGGGTAGATGAGTCTGTAGCAGACTGATTTATTTAATCACGTTAAAAGATTAAAAACCCATTTCAAGCCAATACCAAGAATTAGTCTAAATTGAAAACTTTCAACAGTCCCCGTGAAAACCCGGTCTCCTGCCGAGTCCCCACAGCTGTAAATTGACCTGTCGTGTCTGCATGTTCTAGGTCTGCCCTCCGATGACTCACCTGTGTGAGAAAATCATCTCCACGCTGCCGTCCTGGAGGAAGCTCAATGGGCCCAACCAGCTGATGTCACTGCAGCAGTTTGTGTACGACGTGCAGGACCAGCTGAACCCCCTGGCCAGCGAGGAGGACCTCCGGGGCATCGCCCAGCAGCTCCACAGTGCCGGCGAGGTGAGAGCTCTGCAGCCGGGCAGGGCTCCAGGTGTCAGGGCAATTGAGTTTGGGAGCTTTCCCTCTTCAGATCTGAAGGATAGGTATTAATTCTTTGAACACTTAGTGGAATTCACCTGTGAAGCCTTCTAGTCTTGGAATTTTATTAGTTGGGAGTTTTCTGATTACTGAATCAGGAAGAAGCAGAAAATATGAACAGACTGATTGCTAGAAACAACACTCAGTCTTAGAAGATTCTGTTTCTAGGAATTTATCCATTTCTTCTAGGTTGTCAAATTTGTTGGTGTATCATTGCTCATACTGTCCTCCTACAATCCCTTGTATTTCTGTGGTGTGGGTTGTCTCTTCTCTTTCCTTTTTGAATTAATTTAGGCCCTATCTCTGATTTTCTTGATGAATCTGGCTAAAGGTTTATCTATTTTGTTTACCTGTTCAGAGAATCAGCTCTTAGTTTTATTGATCTTTTCTATTATTTTTTTAGTCTCTATTTCATTTATTTCAGTTTGCTGGCTCATTCATCTGCATCAATTAATCTGTTGTTGATTCCCTTTAGTGTTTGATTTTTTTTTTCATTTCAGTTACTGTGTTCTTTAGGTCTTATTGGTGTGTGTTTGTGATTTTAAGAATATGTTTATTAACGCTGGGACATGAAGAAGCAAGAAGGGATTAGCATAGAAGAAGCAACAAGAGACCCTAGGCGGGGCTGCTTTGTTCTCTAGGAACATTATGGGAAAGAAATGAGCCAAGGCAGGGCTGCTATTGGCTCAATGAAAAGTCAGAGAAAAGGGGGCCTTTGAGTCAGGTTCAGGGGACAAGCTGCTGGTCCCCATTGCTCCCCTGGTTGCAAGTCGCTAGGGACCCTTAGAGTTTAGGGAAGAAAGTCATGGACATGCTCCCAGGAGGGCACTGATTGTTTTTTCCTGTCAGTTGAAGTTCTCACTGAGTTCATCTAGTCTTTTCCCAAGTTCATTGAGCAGCCTTATAGCCAGTGTTTCAAACTCTTTATCTGGTAGATTGCTTGTCTCCATTTCATTCAGTTCCTGGCTTTCATTTGGAACATATTTTTCTATCTCCTCATTTTAGCTGTCTCTCTGCGTTTGTTTCTATGAGTTAGGAGAAACAGCACAGCTGGTGTGGCCCAGTGTTTGAGCATCAACCTATAAACCAGGAGGTCACAGTTCACTTCCTGGTCAGGGGACATGCCCAGGTTGTGGACTTGATCCCCAGTAGGGAGCATGCAGGAGGCAGCCAATCAATGATTCTCTCTCATCATGGATGTTTCTATCTCTCTCTCCCTCTCTCTAAAATAAAAAAACAAGATTTTGGCCTGTATTTCCTAAAGAGGACATTTTCCCACATAGCCACAATATAATTAATAATCCCATTCTGGACACATGTGCCAATCATTTCTTTTATAGCTGGTTTTACTTATTTATGTATTTATTTTGGAACAGAATCTAGTCAAAAATCACTCATTCCATAGCTGCCATCTCTCACATTTTGTTTTGTTTTTTTAAGAGTCCACGGCCTTTTCAAAATTTCTCAAGCTGGCTTTTGGCTTAGTAATTGATATTTGAGAGCCAGCCATACGAATGATGGAGGAGTCATTCCTTGCAACATCTGCTCAGATTCTGTCACTGCTCGGGCCTGTTTGTTCTCTGAGCAGCTGGTGCCTGTTCATTTAGGTTCCTCTGTGTGACTTGTCGTTGTCTCCTCTGGCAGATCAACATCATGCAGAGTGAAACGGTCCAGGACGTGCTGCTCCTGGACCCCCGCTGGCTCTGCACCAACGTCCTGGGGAAGCTGCTCTCCGTGGAGACCCCGCGGGCCCTGCACCATTACCGGGGCCGCTACACCATGGAGGACATCCAGCGCCTGGTGCCCGACAGTGACGTGGAGGAGCTGCTGCAGATCCTCGATGCCATGGACATCTGTGCCCGGGACCTGAGCAGTGGGACCATGGTGGACATCCCCGCCCTGATCAAGACGGACAACCTGCACCGCTCCTGGACGGACGAGGAGGACGAGGTGATGGTCTACGGCGGCGTGCGCATCGTCCCCGTGGAGCACCTCGCCCCCTTCCCGTGCGGCATCTTTCACAAGGTCCAGGTGAACCTGTGCCGGTGGATCCACCAACAGAGCGCCGAGGGAGACGCAGACATTCGCCTGTGGGTGAGCGGCTGCAAGATCGCCAACCGCGGGGCCGAGCTCCTGGTGCTCCTGGTCAACCACGGCCAGGGCATCGAGGTCCAGGTGCGCGGGCTGGAGACGGAAAAGGTCAAGTGCTGCCTCCTGCTGGACTCGGTGTGCAGCACCATCGAGAACGTCATGGCCACCACGCTGCCAGGGCTGCTGACGGTGAAGCATTACCTGAGCCCCCAGCAGCTGAGGGAGCACCACGAGCCCGTCATGATCTACCAGCCCCGGGACTTCTTCCGGGCGCAGACCCTGAGGGAGACCTCGCTGACCAACACCATGGGTGGGTACAAGGAAAGCTTCAGCAGCATCATGTGCTTCGGCTGCCACGACATCTACGCACAGGCCAGCCTGGGGATGGACATCCACGCGTCAGATCTGAACCTCCTGACGCGGAGGAAACTTAGTCGCCTGCTGGACCCGCCGGATCCCATGGGGAAGGACTGGTGCCTTCTCGCCATGAACTTGGGCCTCCCTGACCTCGTGGCCAAGTATAACACCAACAACGGGGCTCCCAAGGAGTTCCTCCCGAGCCCAGTCCACGCCCTGCTCCGGGAGTGGACCTCCTACCCCGAGAGCACGGTCGGCACCCTCATGTCCAAACTGCGGGAGCTGGGGCGCCGAGACGCGGCAGACTTCCTACTGAAGGCGTCCCCTGTGTTCAAAATCCACCTCGATGGCAACGGCCAGGAGGCCTACGCCTCGAGCTGCAACAGCGGCACGTCTTATAATTCCATTAGCTCGGTCGTGTCCAGGTGAGGGCAGCTTTGGCTTGGGCAGGGTGTCTTCAAACTGCAAAAGCAAGGGGGATGCAGCCATCTTTCCCCCCAGAGATTCCAGATGCTCCCCTTCCTATGCCCCCCTCCCTCCCGAAGGGCACCCCCCTCCCTCCTGGTGCACCTGTTTCTCTGCTACTCCCTCCCTCCCTCCCTCCCTCCCTCCCTCCCCGCTTCCTCCCTCTCACACATTCCATTGTGAGTGAACGGTCTGTTCTAGTTTAAGAGCTAATCATACCCGTTCGTTTGGCCATTTGAGAAGCTAGTGTCCCCCCTCTCCCTGTTCTGGACTCCATCTCTCAGCCTCTAGTACCTTGCTTCTGACTGATAATTTTACTGGAATCCCTAACTTTTCAATGGAAAAATTTTTAACGATTATATTGATTGTCCTTTAAATAAAAAGCGCACATTTATCCAAAATGTGCATTTCATACTCTTCTTTGTTATATTATCATGTCCTCAGCTTATCTTTTTTATATTTATAGGAAAACCCCTCATGTATGGACTCCCACTGTATGATTTATAAATAGACAATATGTGAGTGCCTTTTGCAGACGAGGGTGTGTTTGAAATCATCACGTCAGCCAGGAGCTGTCCCGAAGGAAACGCTCCCCTCTGCTCCTTGCTGTATGCTGATCATCGCCAGAGGTGCTTCACCCTCCGATTTGCGTTGGGTTTTTCCCCCGGCAATTTTTGTGTTTTATTTGGCAAGGAAAGGGGAAAAAGGAATCCTCCTCTAGAGTGATTTCATGGCCAGTGTTGTTGCTACGATGACATGTATTCGTTAGCTTTTGTTTAAACGTCAATGTGAACGTCCACGTGGAATCGACAAACTGTGGCGCTTTATCATTCCCTCTCATCTCAGGTAGAAGGCTGACAGTTGTAGGGCTACGAAGATCTGTGTGAGAACTCAAAACCCCCGACTCACGGTTTGTGGCAGTCCGTTGTCATTTGTGCATAGCAGACGGTTTTCCACATTGAGATCCTGGTTTGATAACTTCCTGTACTTGAAATCTACAAAAGAAAATAAAGGAAGCAAGTTTCCTTGCAGTGACTTTAAATTGTGATAGAGTTTTAAATCCATATGGGGGAACATGTCCTAATTCTTCTGTCCTGAGAAGCATGTAATTTTAATATTATATCATATGTGTGTGTGTGTGTATATATATATATATATGCAGTATGTATATACATATATATTAATACAAGTATTTTTACTTAATCTATGAGATAGTAAAGAAGGTCATTTGTTTTTCTTTTTCTTGGGTTTTTTTTCCCCTTTTTTTTTTAAATAAACTATTGCTTGTTGCATTAGTTTGTCTTTAGTTGGTCTTTAATTCAAAAGGAATTCTTTTCCTTTGCTTTGTTCTTACTTACCTATGCTGCATGTGGTGGGACAGACGAATCTATAATCCAGAAAGTCATGAAACCTAAACTCCCAGGTCTGGTTCAGTTTAGCTCAAGGACTCCTGGGCATAATTTTCATACCCAATGAGATTTGTAAGAATTCCAGATCACAGATCCAAAGAGATCCCTTTGTGTTCTCTCTCCCTCTCTCATACACGCAAGCATGCATGCAGTATCCCCTCCCACCCCGGCAACAATGGTTCCCCGACCTTAACCACAGCAGGAGAGACCGGGCTCCCTCTAAGAAGTGACATCATGAGCTGTCAGAGAAGTTGATCTTGAGCTAAAAACACTGGCCAGGCTCATACACAGGGGCTGAAACCTCATTAAATCTGGAAAACTAATGGCCTTAGACAAAGTACAGTGGGGCCTTGACTTACGAGTTTAATTCGTTCCGTGACAGAGCTCATAACTCAAATTACTCGTATGTCAAATTTTCACCATTACAATGACACGTGATGCTGGGCTGATGTTGTGGCGTTCACTGTGACGTTCGCTGCGCCAACTAGCAGTGGGGTATCTGAAGCTGGCTCTTAACCCGAATTTTAGCTCGCAACTCAAAGCAAAAAATTGGCCAAGAGACGGCTCATACCTCAAAAAACTCGTTAGTTGGGACACTCGTAAATCAAGGCCCCACTGTACAACCCTTCTTATATATATCCTCAAATTGATCCAAAATGACAGTGGAAGATGGAAAACATTGTGCATGAAAATGTTCTTACTCCGACAGAGTTAAGTATCATTAAAAGATAAATACCATATTATCTCACTCTTATGTGGCATCCAATGGACAGATTAAACGGACACAAAACAGAACCAGAGGGAAGGGGTGGGAGTAGGGAACTGGCTAACGGACGCAGACAACAGAATGGTGAAGGCCAGGGGAGGGGAGGCGGGGGCTGGGTGGTGGTGGGCAAAGAGGGGTAGGATGGGGGACATCTGCAATACTGCCAAAACAATAAATAAATAAGCACGATGCATGACTCACAAGCCAGACGCTTCATGAACTGCCAGCTGACAAGCACTCTTGGCAATCCACCAGGTCCGGTCCTCCTTTGCCTGCAGGTAGCCAGGTGGTCTTCACTAGCAGGTGGGGAAGATGCAGCAAAAACTGTGACATTCATCCTGTAACTCAGCTGGGTTATAATTATCTTGGGTCAAATAATGATGATTTCTAAGGCCCCTTTTTAATCTAGCAATCCTACATGTGTGTGCTCAACTTTTCTAAAATGTGAATTTTTTCCTTATGAAAATAATTGCCCTTGCCCTGGCTGTTATGTCTAAGTGGTTAGAGCATCTCCCCGAGGACTGGAGGGTCATGGGTTCAATTCCCAGTCAGGTGCACATACTTGGGTTGCAGGTTGACCTTGGCCCCCAAAGGGCATGCACGGGAGGCAACCAATCCATTTCTCTCACACTGACGTTTTTCTCTCTCCTTCCCTCCCACCCCTCCTCTCTAAAAATCAAGCAGAAAAATATCCTCAGATGGATTAACAAAAAACACATAATTGACCTTTGTCCTTACATATAGTTTGTCAAATTTTGCTCCATTCAAGGGTTGGGTCAGACACAGCCAACAGACAACTGATATAAGATCTGCATATTTAGTATTTATAACTAGAGGACCCAGCAGGCCACCCAGCCATTGTCCTAATGGACCACAGGCACCTTCAGTTGTCTTAAGGGCCCAATTACATTTTTGTCTTTTGCAAGTAAATGTATTAAGAGCGGAAGGATATACATATAAAATAAAGTTTTAGCCCTGGCTGGGTGGCTCAACTGGTGGAGCATTGTCCCGTACACCAAAAGGTTTCAGGTTCAATCCCCAGTCGCAGCACGTACCAGAGGCAACTGACCCATGTTTCTCTCCCACATTGGTGTTTCTTTCTCTCTCTCTACCCCTTCCTCTCTCTCTAAAATCAATAAATATATCCTTGGGTGAGGACTAAAAATAATAATAAAGTTTTATTTTGAAAGGTAAAAATTTATACATCCTTATAAAAGAAGTGGTAACATTTTAACCAATATAAAACATCACAGAATGCAAATCATTTTGGAGCTTCAAGATTCAAGTGTTGTATCCCAGTAAGTAAAATGTGGTCAGTTTTAAGATAAATATTCCTCCTCTGGATCTCCTGTTCTCCATCAAGGCTTTCTTTCTCACATCATCTCACACAGTAAGATAGCTGGCCGCGGTGGCGATTCCACAGTGGTTGTTCCGGTCCTTGGCCATCTTTATGTAGCCATTCTGGCCCCAACCTTCACCCCAGCTGAAAGAAGAGAGGGTTTTCCATTTTATACAAATAATCAAACACATTTACTTTTTTTTTTTTTAAATATATTTTATTGATTTTTCACAGAGAAGAAGGGAGAGAGATAGAGAGTTAGAAACATCGATGAGAGAGAAACATCGATCAGCTGCCTCCTGCACATCTCCCACTGGGGATGTGCCCACAACCCAGGTACATGCCCTTGACCGGAATCGAACCTGGGACCTTTCAGTCCGCAGGCCGATGCTCTGTTCACTGAGCCAAACCGGTTTCGGCCAAACACATTTACTTTTATGAACAACTACACCTGCTACTGAAACAGTGCACCAGAGAGGCCCAAACAGATTCAGGAAGAATCAGGAGAGGCGGTTCTAGTTCTTGGCTGAGCTCTAAGCCTGCACAGAACTTCTCTCCCCAAACCTTTGACAGAGCTGCAAAATTAGAGAAGACAAGGAAACTGGTGGGGCCAGATGTGTTTCGAATTAAGAAAATTTTCAAATTTAGAAATGTAATGGCACAAAAACTATATCGATTCTCCGAGCTGAGGGAGAATCTTCACGTTATAATCACATCCATATGCTGTGTTCCGTAAGTGGGATAAAGACTTCTGGAATGTCGGCAGGGGTCTTCATCCCACGTAAGGGACACACAGGCATATGAACGTGTGATCATGTCATTAAATTTCGGCCCTTGCCGATTTTGCTCAGTGGTTAAGAGCATCAGCCCAGGAGTTCCATCCTGGTCAAGGGCACGTACCTCGGTTGCAGGCGGGTGTGGGAGGCAACCAATCATTGTGTCTCTCACATATCAATATTTCTTTCTTTGTATCTTGCCCTCCCTTCCACTCTAAAAAAATCAATGCAGCCCTAGCCGGTTTGGCTCAATGGATAGAGTGTCGGCCTGCAGACTGAAGTGTTCTGGGTTCGATTTCAGTCAAGGGCACATGCCTGGGTTGCAGGCTCAATCCCAGTAGGGGGCATGCAGGAGGCAGCTGATCAACCATTCTCTTTCATCACTGAACGATTCCCTTTCATCTATCTCTCTCCCCCTCTCCCTTCCTCTCGGAAATCAATAAAAATATTTTTAAATATAAAATTTAAAAATCAATGCAAGAAAAAAATCCTCCAGTGAGAACTACCAAAAAATAAACAGGACTATAGAAGAAAAAAAAAAAAAAAAAGACTTCTGGAATTTCAGAAGTGTGCTCAAGAGTTTGAAGACCTGTATCCAAATACTGATTCCAAAAACGTCTCCCTTTTCAAATGTAAGTATTTTTAGCAGTTTATACCTGTTCTTGACAATCCAATATGTATTGTTACTTGAGTCTTCTCCTTCAAAGCCATAGCCAACCACCAGAACAGCATGATCTAGATGCACGCTGCTGCAGAGCGGCTCATAATAAACGCCTGGGAAAGTAACACTCAATATTGGGATGAGGACCTCCAAGTGGCAGGTGACAGTAAACCTGCATATCAACTACAGTAAGGAAGAATCTCAAAATTCAGCTAAGTGACAAAACCAAGTAATATTTGAAAACAAGATCTTTTTTTTAAATCTATGCTAGGGACTCAGGCCCTCATCTAATACTAGCAGGAATCTGAATTGGCATAATCTCTTTTGTAAACAATGGGTCAGTCAGGAGGCATAAAGACACTTCTGGAAGCCTTGTCATTCTACTTTTAGGATGTCAGTCTTGGGAAATAGCACAGAACACAAAATTACTTGAGTTGCCGAAACCGGTTTGGCTCAGTGGATAGAGCATCGGCCTGCGGACTGAAAGGTCCCGGGTTCGATTCCGGTCAAGGGCATGTGCCTGGGTTGCAGGCACATCCCCAGTGGGAGATGTGCAGGAGGCAGCTGATCGATGTTTCTCTCTCATCAATGTTTCTAACTCTCTATCTCTCTCCCTTCCTCTCTGTAAAAAATCAATAAAATATATTAAAAAAAAAAATTACTTGAGTCAAAGGACCTCTATAGTTTTAATTACAACAGTAAAATTCTTTGGAAAATTTTAAAGGCCTAACAATTGGAAAAAGGTAAAGTATATTAAGCTATACCAGTGATGGCGAACCTATGACACGCATGTCAGAGGTGACACGTGAACTCATTTTTTTGGTTGATTTTTCTTTGTTAAATGGCATTTAAATATATAAAATAACTATCAAAAATATAAATCTTTGTTTTACTATGGTTGCAAATGTCAAAAAATTTCTATATGTGAGACGGCACCAGAGTTAAGTTAGGGTTTTTCAAAATGCTGACACGCCGAGCTCAAAAGATTCGCCATCACTGAGCTATACCAATCAAATTATGTAGCCATTTAAATATATTTACAAAGTGCTTTGCCCGAACAGGTTTGGCTCAGTGGATAGAGCGTCAGCCTGTGGACTCAAGGGTCCCAGGTTCGATTCCGGTCAAGGGCATGTATCCTGGTTGCGGGCACATCCCCAGTGGGGAGTGTGCAGGAGGCAGCTGATTGATGTTTCTCTCTCATCGATGTTTCTAACTCTCTATCCCTCTCTCTTCCTCTTTGTAAAAAATCAATAAAATGTATTTTTAATAAACAAAGTGCTTAAAATCATGAGGATACAGCTCAAGTAATGTCAAATGGAAGCACCTGGGAAAGATATTGTGTGTGCACAATGAACAATGCTAAATCCACACACCCAGAAAGTATGCAAACAAAGAGTGAATCTTGCTTTAGGTCATGGAGGTTTTCCAGTTCTTCTGCCTAAATTTCTACACAGACAATGCTTACCATCTTCATAGAACTGGAAGCTAAGATGGCTTGCATCTATAGCCACCGAGATGGGCCCCACGGTTGCCACTGCCTTCATGAGGGCACTCTCCTGCCCAGGGACGTCCACGAAGCCGGTGTCATTGGCAACAGAGTCCTCGGGCCTGTATCTGCAGGGTCCAACCTTTAAAGGTCAAGGGGAAGAGATCTGGTTACTAACCCACCTCCCAGGAAGCATGAGTTTCAGGCAGGAGGCAGCTTCATGATTTCCAGGTTAGGTCTGTGAAACGCTACTGGCTGTTTGGAAAATGGAAAACTAGCTGGTGTCCATTCATTGAGACGCTGTCGGTCTATCTCTCCATAAGAAGTGTTTCACTATGAAGAAAAAGTGCTGTATTTAGAATGGTATGTATGTCTCCATGTAACACAGAAATAAGAACTGTGAACATCCCAAACAGAACTGTGCAAGGCTGATATACTTTGACGAAAGTTCTGATGGTTTACATATATATACACTCTATAATCTAAAATATGAATTCTAAAAGTAATTTTTTAAATATAAATTCTAAATATGGCATCTGTTTTCTCTAAGGTGTTCAACTTTCAAAAGAAATAACATAAAGGTAAGAGCTTTGCTTACCGTTGCTTGATATGGATAGGACTGCTCTGAGTCCAGGCCGCCGTTGGACTTCACATACTGGAAAGCATTATCCATGAGGCCACCATTGCAGCCCTTATTGCCTTGAGCCTGAGAGCAGTCCACGAGGTTCTGCTCACTCAGGGAGATAAGTCTGCCAGTTTTCCGGAACATCTGTCCCTCAAGGGCACCAGTTGCACTAAATGCCCAACAAGAACCACAGTGACCCTAAGCTCTCAGTCTACAGAACAAATAGCAAGATTTTGACAACTTTGCCAACAATGTGTAAACTCTTAAAAATTAGTGAAACACACATTGTCCCACAGTCTACCACAGCCATGACGCCAACTCCTTTGTGGCTTTAACTCTTGGAGAGAGACCTGCTGAGTACTGTCATACCTGGTGCTTCACAGGAGTTACACAGCCTTTTTTTTTTTTTTAATTCTTTATTAGTTAAGGTATTACAAATGTGTCCTTATCCACCCAATTAACCCCCATTCTCCCACCCCCCCACCCCCGCCCACTCATGCTCTCATCCCCCTGTTATCCATGTCCACACAGCCTTCTTTTCATCAATCCACTCTTGGGGGGATTTCGGCAACGTAAGGTTTCCGGAACACTCTCCTTTTCTTGCACGTCTACCTTTTACCGCAGTGCGTCCGTGCGAATTCTTCCTGGGTCTTCAAGGAAAAAGAAGTAGAATGTTGTCAAGCAAGGGATTATTTCGGCATAGTACTGAATGAGGAGAGGAAGCGCAAGGTAAGCCTCCCAAGCCACACTCACCATGTCACTAAAAGCATTCAATCCCAAGGTGTAGCTCTTTCTCCCTAGGTTGTATTCCTCGTTGTGCAGGTCAATCATTTTCTTAGCCTTCTCCCACACTGTTCTCCTCCATCCTTCTTCATTCTAGAGGCAAACATAGAACCAACCTATCCTCTTGATTTCTATTGAAAACCAAGTCACCTTCACCAAGAGGATTTGCAGAAGAGAAACCATGGCCAGGAAAGGTTTCTACTTGTTCTCCAGCACGCACACACCAGGGAGGTTTGCCCATATTGTGCTCTGTAACATGTGTCATGCAGTCATTGCCTTGGGAAGAGCCAGCCTCAAGAGCAGTGGTTATCAACCTTCTGGCCCTTTAAATACAGTTCCTCATGTTGTGACCCAAGCATAAAATCATTTTCATTGCTACTTCATAACTGTAATGTTGCTGTTATAAATCATAATGTAAATATCTGATATGCAGGATGGTCTTGGGCGACCTCTGTGAAAGGGTCATTCGACTGCCAAAGGGTTCGCGACCCACAGGTTGAGAACCGCTGCTCAAGTGGCTACTGTCTGCCCTAGCTGGTTTGGCTCAGTGGATAGAGCATAGACCGGGGGACTGAAGGGTCCCAGGTTCAATTCCAGTCAAGGGGTTCATATTCCCAGGTTGCGGGCTCCACCCCCATAGGGGGCATGCAGGAGGCAGCCAATCAATGATTCTCTCTCATCATTGATATTTCTCTGTCTCACTTTCCTCTCTGAAATTAACAAAAAATATTTTTTCTAAATATATTTTTATTGATTTCTTTACAGAGAGGAAGGGAGAGGGATAGAGTTACAAACATTGATTAGAGAAAATCGATCTGCTGCCTCCTGCACGCCCCCTACTGGGGATCGAGCCTGCAACCAAGGTACATGCCCTAGACCAGAATCGAACCCAGGAAGCTCTATCCACTGAGCCAAACCAGTCAGGGCAATAAAATTTTTTTTTTTTAAAGCTACTTTCTGCTATAAACTCCAAAAAGTCTGGACCATTCTCTGAGGGGTCCCTCTGGGTAATTTCAGTTGTTACCAACCGGGCCATACACTTTTCCGTGTGTTGCCTTCCACTGTTGCCATTCTGCATCTAAACTTGCATCATGTTTTGGAGCAGATGAAGCTCCTCCTGGATTCATGTTTCAAAACCTAGGGAGGGAAAAGAAAGCAGTATCTGATTACACCAATCCTCCTAGAAAGCCATCCTACCTTCTTGAGACGTTGCAGCCACCGGGTGTAAAAAATGGATGTATCCTCCCAAGTATGGATCCCTCCCAAGGGCCGTGGAGGGAGGCTAAGCCTGTGGGTGGAGAAAAACAGCCCAGAGACCCCACTCCCGCACCGGCGCGGGGACAGACTCTCCCGACGCTCAGAGCACCGCTGGGGCCGGGCCTGGGGGTGCGGCCCGCTCCCCGCTCCCCACAAGCCCACCGACCGCGGCCATGAGCGCAGGGAGCCCAGCAGACGGAGGTCAGGCTGCCTTGCCCGCCACGCCAGGACCCGGGACGGTGCCTCCTGGAACTCCCGAGCCCTCCACCGCAAGGCTGGTTCCCCGGGCGGCCCAGCCGCGTCGGCCCGGCCCGCGACGCTCACCTTCCGGGCGCAGCGAGCAGGCGCAGTCAGCACGTAGGAACCCAAAAGCTCCCAGCGCTGTGACTCCGCGGCAGCGGATTTAAAGCCTGGGGATTGGGCCCGAGCGGCCCGCCCCACACGGCCTCCGGCGCCTCGATTGGCTGATGGGGCCTGTGGGCGGGGCCTGCGAGCGTGGAATTCCTGGCACCTGATTAGGTTCGCACCCAATCGCCCCAGGCAGACCCGGGGGATTGAGGTGTGGAGCAGTGGTTCTCAGCCTTGGCTGCACATTAGAACCACCTGGAAATCTCTTTAAAATCCTGATTTCTGGGCCTCATCCTCCGGAAAGTCTGTTTCTTTCTTATGGGTGGGGCCACAACATTAGTAACAAAGAAACAGAATTTCCGGAGGATGAGGCCCAGAAATCAGGATTTTAGAAAAGAGTCTCAGGTGATTCTAATGTGCAGCCACTGGTGTGGGCCGAGGCGAGAGGGGGGCCCAGGGGCTGTGCTGGGGAGCTCAGCGCCTCCCTGGGAGCCGGGTCACCCATCACCCCGAATTCATGAGCTCAGCACGTGGTTCACGGAAGAAGCGTGTGGGGAGCTCCAGGTGCTGTTTCAGCGTCCCCTGCCTGTCCTGACTTCTCCCCGAGGGCTGAGGACCCGACAATCTGGCGAGTGATTCCCGCTGATCACACAGTGAAGGCCGGCAGGGTGCGAGAAGGCAGAGCCCACGGGCAGATGCGTTATCAGGGTGTCAGGAGGGTGCAGCTGGGCTGATGAACAGTCTGGAAGGGTAGGCAACACCCAAATCACTGGCCTCAAGGGCGGGCGCGGGCGGGTTCTCCTGTGAAGGCCTGGCATTTTGTAAGGCTCCTTTCCTGCCTTCCCGTCAGGAGTCTTCTTCCCTCCCAAGCCTTTCTCAAAACCGACAGGAAGGAGTTATTGACAGAAGAATTTCATTTAACAGAAGGAAGAGGAAAGGCTGAAAGATGACGCTACTTTTACCTCCCCATTCTGGGTTACGGATTGTCTTCCTCAACGTGCTTTTCCTGAGATTTCGTTTAAGAAATTTCCTTTGTAAATGACATTTACTTCAGTGATTTTCACTTTAACCTGTATTTAGTGTCAGGATTTAAATGAATCTGTGAAAACGTGTTAAATAAAGAAAATATATTAAATAGTAACGTACATAATTAAGAAACACTGTACGCTTTCCTTTTTTATTACATAAACAAACTCATTGTTGAAAATATCTTTTTTTAAAATATATTTCTTTATTGATTTCAGAGAGGAAGGGAGAGGAAGAGAGAGATAGAAACATCAATGATGAGAGAGAATCATTGATCAGCTGCCTCCTGCACGCCCCCCACTGGGGATCGAGCCACAACCCAGGCATGTGCCCTTGGCCAGAATAGAACCTGGGACCCTTCAGTCAGCAGGCTGATGCTCTATCCACTGAGTTAAACTGGTGAGGGCTGAAAATGGCTTTTTAAAAATATACATCCTTGCCCTTGCCGGTTTGCCCTCAAACTGAAGGGTCCCAGGTTGGATTCCGGTCAAGAGCATGTACCTCAGTTGTAGGCTTGATCCCCAGTCCTCACCCAGGGCACATATGGGAGGCAACCAATTGCTGTGTCTCTCTCACATCAATGTTTCTCTCTCTGTCTCTCCCCCTCCCTTCCACTCTCTAAAAATCAATGGAAAAATATCCCCAGGAGAGGATTAACAACAACAAATATATATATATATTTTCTCAAAAATATATCATTACCTCATGTTCCTTTCCACATCACCTTTTTCTATGCATGTTTTAAATTCATTTGATAAAAATGGAGTCAAGTACCTTTTCCCGCCTTCACTGGGCCTGTAGTGTCTTGCCCACCACAGTCCAGGCCCAGGGAAGCAGATTCTAGAAACATTCCTAAATCCCTTCACCTGTGCAGAACCCTCGGCGTGAGAAGAAGAGACCCAGAGATATGTGGGAGCCATCTTCAGAGATGGGGAGGGTGATTGTGTGGGTCGCAGAGTGGCTTGTGTTCTGTGGCCCGAGTTGGTTGTGAGCATCGCTTGGCAAACTACAGCCAGTGGGCCGGAGCCTGCTGCCTGTGTATGCATAGTCCTTGAGGAAAAACAATTTTTAAATGGCTGAATAAAAAAATACGCCAAGGAGAATATGGAGCGGAGTCGAGTAGTTGCAACAGAGACAGTATGGCCCACAGATCTTCTTGTAGAAAAGGCATTGCAGGGGCTTAAAAAGTGGGATCTGCTACTGCCTTACAGGCGCTAGTGAGCCTGCCTGTCCATCTGATCCCAGTGTTCTCCTCTGTACAATGGGTTAATGATAGCACCCATTTCAGAGGGGTTGCTGTGGGAATAAAGGGTGATGACGCAGGGAAAGCCCTCAGCCCAGTGCTCGGCACCTGCAGTAATATTATGAGTGTTAGTGAGGGGAAGAGGCAGAAGCTAAGGGGAGCTGAAGAGGTGGGGACAGCCTGCTACTCTTTCTAAAAGCTTGGATGAGAAAGGAAGGGAGAGGGAAGGCATTAGGAGATGGAGACAGGGCACAGAGGAGAGGCAGGTGTTCCTGGGATGAGGGTGTGAGAAGAGACAGAAGGGCCAGGAGAGAGGAAGAGGGGGAAAGAGAATCGAAGGGGGATGCACATGGGAGGACTGAGGACCTTCCTTAATCACCTGCTGAGTGTCACGGGCTCTAGAAGGAAGCTGAGCAAAGGAAGGGGAACATGAGGCCCATTCGTGTCCGGCTCCAATTCCCCTCGGAAGACTTCAGTGCCTGCAGAGGGGGTGCTGATGGGCCGTGAAGGGTGGTTTGACTCTGCCCAGGGACCTCGTGACATTGGCTCGCTTATTTCTGAAATGACATCATCTATTGATGACTCCTGCTTAGCCCAATCATAATGGCCTTTTCCAGTTAATGTTTTGATTTTCCGGTCTTACTAATGGACCGGCCAAGCTGCCAACATTTCTAAAGAGGCCAGTTCACTTTTTTGCTTAAAGCCAGAACACCAAATAGATCAATTATTTGGCTGCTGGGAGACATTACCAGTTTAAAGCCACAGGCCTGTTTCTACGGCACAACAGGAATCAGATAGCCTGATTCAGGGGCCATGTCCTCTCTTTGTTTTGTTTGTAAAATCCACCTTTGGTAAATCATGACAGGACCTGACTCTCTTTGCTCTTAATGATAATGAATGAAAGAGCTCCTTGGAGTCAACCTTGGTCATGTCTGGGAGGTTTTCATTGACGTTAGGAGGTGCTAAATTCATGTTTGATCTAAAAAACTAAACAAACGCAAGCATTTCTTTTATTTCCTCTTTTCTTACATCCTCTTGATTTTTCCTCAGAGAAAAACAGATTTGTGTTGGGTTCGGTTGCGCGTGGCGCACGGGGTGGGAGCGGAGCCCAGGCCGGGAACAGGCGCTGCCGCCAGCAACCATGGGGAACGTGTTGGCCGCTAGCTCGCCGCCCGCGGGGCCACCGCCGCCGCCCGCGCCCGCCCTCGTGGGTCTGCCGCCTCCACCCTCTCCTCCGGGCTTCACGCTGCCGCCGCTTGGGGGCGGCCTGGGTGCTGGGGCCGGCGCGGGTCGAGGTTCAGAACGGACCCCCGGGACTGCAGGGACCGCGGACGATGGGGCCTGCGGCTGCCTCCCCAACCCGGGCACGTTCGAGGAGTGCCACCGGAAGTGCAAGGAGCTGTTTCCTATTCAGATGGAAGGTGTCAAGCTCACAGTCAACAAAGGGCTGAGTAACCATTTCCAGGTGAACCACACAGTAGCCCTCAGCACAATCGGGGAGTCCAACTACCATTTCGGGGTCACGTACGTGGGGACAAAGCAGCTGAGTCCCACGGAGGCATTCCCCGTGTTGGTGGGTGACATGGACAATAGTGGCAGCCTCAATGCTCAGGTCATTCACCAGTTGGGCCCCGGCCTCAGGTCCAAGATGGCCATCCAGACCCAGCAGTCAAAGTTCGTGAACTGGCAGGTGGATGGGGAGTACCGGGGTTCTGACTTCACAGCAGCCGTCACCCTTGGGAACCCAGACGTCCTGGTGGGTTCAGGAATCCTCGTGGCCCACTACCTCCAGAGCATCACGCCGTGTCTGGCACTGGGCGGAGAGCTGGTCTACCACCGGCGGCCTGGGGAGGAGGGCACTGTCATGTCTCTAGCTGGGAAATACACATTGAACAACTGGTTGGCGACAGTAACGTTAGGCCAGGCGGGCATGCACGCGACATACTACCACAAAGCCAGCGACCAGCTGCAGGTAGGCGTGGAGTTTGAGGCCAGCACAAGGATGCAAGACACGAGCGTCTCCTTCGGGTACCAGCTGGACTTGCCCAAGGCCAACCTCCTCTTCAAAGGCTCCGTGGACAGCAACTGGATCGTGGGCGCCACGCTGGAGAAGAAGCTCCCGCCCCTGCCCCTGACGCTGGCCCTCGGGGCCTTCCTGAATCACCGGAAGAACAAGTTCCAGTGTGGCTTTGGCCTCACCATCGGCTGAGCCCCTCCTGGCTCCTGCCTCCCACTCCCTCCCTCCTTGAGATTCCCCCTGCTCCTCCCCCGACAGGGGAGACCTACGCGCCCCTCTCTCTCCCTTCCCTCCCTCCTTGGGGGTCAGGGGGGCAGCGGAAAGGAGGGGGCCATCACCCCAGCAGCTGAGGGGGGAATTCTAGAACCACGGGCGCTTCAGGATTCGGAGCACCGGGGGCTGTGTGCCCAGTGGACCTGGGGCCCAGAAGGGGTTCTGGAATCGAGGGGCACGCCAGATTCTGAGCACCAGGGGCAGAGGCTGCCAGACAACCTCAGGGAGGTGTTGGGGCATCGCCACCACCCCCCCAAAGATCTTGGGGCCCCGCCCCAAGGGGGCAGCAAGAAGAGGAGCTTCCCCATCCCAGGTCTGCCCTCCACCCACTTTCCCATCCACTCCTCGGTATAAATCATGTTTATAAGTTATGGAAGAACTGGGACATTTTACAGAAAAAAACAAAAAATATACATGAAAAAAACACGAAAAAAAAAAAAAACAGATTTGTGAAAGGGCTGGGCATTACTGTGCATGAGGAGAAACGTGAGGGAGGGAGGGGGAAGCAAGCCTGGTCCCTGTGTCCTGTCTCAGCTCTCCTTCTCAAGGTCCTTAGCCCGAGCCTCTTGTCACCCTGGAACCCCTAGGGTGGTGACCCCAGGGCATTCCGGGGGATAATTCTGGTGGATGATGAGCTGTGGCCACTGGGTGTTCACTCTCTGTGCCTGTGGGAACCGGGAAAGCAGAAATGCCTCTTGGTCTCACTCAGCCTACTTCATGGACTCATCTCTCCTGCCCGTTCTTAAATGTTGGTGCCCCTCTCAATCCTATTCTCTTTTCACTCCAGACCCTCCTAGAATCCCATTCACCCTATGGCTCCAAGCTCCCCTATAAACTAATAACTCCCAAGTTCATGTTTCCAGGCAGGACTTCTCTCCGGTGACTCCTGCCAATTGGACAAAGCCAATAAAACGTCCCAAGGGCGCTTCACCACCAACAGGCCCAGGCTCGGGCTCATCATCACCCAGTCCTCCTCTGGTGTCCCCCCTCTTGGTCAACAGTAACGCCATTCACCCAGACGCCCAGCCAGAAACCACCTTTCCCTTTGCCACCCCATTCCTTTGGTCAAAATCCTGCCAATTCTACCTTCCTCAATATCTCTCCTATTCATTTCCATACCCCCATCACCACTCCAATCCATTACTTTGCCATCTCTCTCCCGAATCATTGTCAGAGACTCTGTAAAGTTTTTCCACCTCAAGTCTTTTCTTCTGTGCTGCTGTAAAAAGATCTTCGTGAAATGTAGCTATGACTGTGTTGTTCCCTTCCCTTTGGGGGCTCCCCATTTCCTACTAGGTCCCTTAGCAATGAACACCAGGATCATCTAAGACCTGGCCCCAAACCACTTCTCCAAATTCATCTCTTGGCACTGCCATAAATTCTTTTTTTTTTTTTAATATATTTTATTGATTTTTTACAGAGAGGAAGGGAGAGAGATAGAAAGTTAGAAACATCGATGAGAGAGGAACATCGATCAGCTGCCTCCTGCACATCTCCCACTGGGGATGCGCCCGAAACCCAGGTACATGCCCTTGACCGGAATCGAACCTGGGACCCTTCCGTCCGCAAGCTGACGCTCTATCCACCGAGCCAAACCGGTTTCGGCCATAAATTCTTTTCATGGTGCAAGCACACCCCTTCATACCTCGCTGCCTTTGTCTCTGCTGCTCCTTCTACCTGGAAAGCTGGTCTCTCCCTTCTGAACATGGTGAACTTGTAATTAGCCTTTAAAGCCAAGCTCCTATTGCCTCATCTGTGCTCCCACGGCCCCCTGAATGGACCTCAGAGAATCCGCATACTGTGCTCTAAGTGGAATCACCACCTACATCCTTATCTTTGACTAGACCAGTGGTTCTCAACACGTGGGTCGCGACCCCTTTGGGGGGTCGAACGACCCTTTCACAGGGGTCGCCTACGACCATCAGAAAACACATATATAATTATATATTGTTTTTGTGATTAATCACTGTGCTTTAAATATGTTCAATTTGTAACAATGAAAATACATCCTGAATATCAGATATTTACATTACGATTCATAACAGTAGCAAAATTACAATTATGAAGTAGCAACGAAAATAATTTTATGGTTGGGGGTCACCACAACATGAGGAACTGTATTAAAGGGTCATGGCATTAGGAAGGTTGAGAACCACTGAACTAGACTAATAATTCCTTGAGGATAGAGTTTATGGCTCATTTATTTCTGTTTAGAGCTCTTTATGGTTTTTGTTCTTTCCTTTTTTTCCCCCTTCCCTCCAATCCTTACCAGAGGATATGTTTAGAGAGAGAGAAAGAGAAACAGCGATATTAGAGAGAAACACTGATCTGTTGCTTCCCATATGCATCCCAAACAGGGATTGAACCCACAACCTAGGCATGTGCCTTGACCAGGAATTAAACCCACCAGGTTAATCAAAATTAACCTTTTGATGTATGGGACAATGCTCCAACCAACTGAGCCACCCAGCCAGCGTGCATTTTATACTTTAATAAATGACTGACCACGAATGAATGAATGAATGAATGAATGAATGAATGAAAGAGTAAGCATAGGAAAGCCCTGTGATAACTATGACAGTCACACAACATCAACCAGCTTCTACACGTGTTCTCCCATCCCACCAAACCCTCAAGCCCATGAGGGCAGAAACCACACCTATTCTGGTCCCTCGCTGACTCTGCAGCCCCTGTCAACCTCATCACAATAAGTAGAACAAGTCCACTGTCTCATTTGAAACTTGGTAATGCTGTAAGGAGGACGGACGGGTCTTATTACTCCATTTTTGTAGATAGGACAGTGAACCCCAGTAAGAATTGCTCCAGGTCATCCAGTTGGGTGTGTATTCCAGAAGAAACAAACTGTTCTCCAGGGTTTGGTAAACTTGAGAAATGAGAGCCCTGGTGTTCCATACCAGTGCTTCTCTAGTGCTTGAGTCACTCAGAATCTCATTAAAAATGCAGATTCTGGCCGAACCGGTTTGGCTCGGTGGATAGAGCGTCGGCCTGTGGACTGGGGAGTCCCAGGTTCGATTCCGGTCAAGGGCATGTATTTGAGTTGCGGGCACATCCCCAGTGGGGGATGTGCAGGAGGCAGCTGATTGATGTTTCTCTCTCATCGATGTTTCTAACTTTCTATCTCTCTCCCTTCCTCTCTGTGGAAAATCAATAAAATATTTTTTAAAAAAAAAATGCAGATTCTGGCTCAGTAGGCCTGGGAGGGACCTGAGATTCTGAATTTCTAATAAACTCCTTGTTTCTAACGAGCTCTCATAAGCTTATTCAGTAATAAGCTTAACAATTCCTAATAAGCTCTAATAAACACCTAATAATGTGATGCTCACCCTGCATACACATTCATACTTTGAGCACCAAAATGAGCGCCAGTTATCCCAACGTTTTCCCTTGGCTGTTGCATTTAGATAGTGTTCTTATTGAAGTCTATAAATGAATTCCGCTAAGCCCTGACTCAAAATCAAAGTCTCTTTCTGTTCTTTGTTTGTTTTAAATGTAGCACATGCAGCACTCAGAGCATGATGGGGCACATGGGGAGGTGCACAGAACAGGTGCAGCCCATGCCCCCGCCCCCAGCTGTGGTCAGACATGTGATGGAACGCTAGGATGGGGCACGCGATTGGTGGGCAGGGCATGCAGTGGGGCACGTGCCAATTCATCTTGCCTCCCTTTGTTCAGTGAGTACACTGGTGGGATAAATTCTTAGAAGTGGAATTGCTGAGTCAGGGGTGGGTGCATTTTGATAGATATGGCTTACCTTGTCTTGACAGAGGGTAGTGCACCAATGTAGATCCCTTCTGCGTGAGAGCGCTGGTCTCCTCCACATGTTGGGAACACTGGAAGGCCTAGGACTTTTGTCTTTGTCAATCCCGTAGAGAAGCACTGATGTCTCATTTCTCTATTGACTTCTCTATAGTTACCAGTGGGCTTCGTATCTGTTCATAGGCTTATTAGCCATTTGTATTCTTATGTGAATTGCCTGTTCCTGTCCTCTTCCTAAATTTTTGCTGGGCTGTTTTCTTTTTCTTTCTTTCTTCCTTCCTTTCTTTCTTTCTTTCTTTCTTTCTTTCTTTCTTTCATTTATCTATCTATCATCTATCTATATCTTTGTCTATTAAACAAATTAACACTTTGTTCAATGTGCAGCAAATATTTTTTCCCTGATTTGCTATTTGCCTTTTGGCATTGTTAGTGCTAATTTTCATATGAGTTTTTTAGAAAATATAAGACCACTCTTCATAAATGTATGAGGCAAAGTGATAAAGTTTGTGCTTGTAAAATGGACAAGAACAGGGGTGAGCTCCACAAGTTTTTCTACAGCCAGTTTTTATCTGCCAGTGGTTTTGACTTATGACTGTCAAAATGAATTATCCGGCTAGGCATTCATTCATTTATTCATCTAACTGCCTTCAGCCCCTGAGTGGTTCAGGGCTTTGTGTTGGGCCAGGGGAGACAGAGATACTTGCCCTCGAGTAGCTTTCAGTCTTGGGGTGGGGGTTTCAATGAGAGGATACCTCTGATGGCAGAACTCTGACGGCCTCTCCCATTTGTATTAAGACACTTGGTTGCTAGACGCCTTTTAAGCTCTCTGTGTGGAGAGAGATGACACAGGAGACAGAGGTTGATGGGAGGGCACAGTGGCCGAGGGCACTAGTGGGCTTTGAACTAGGGCTTCCCTAGTTCGGGAAGTTGAAGAGATGAGCGGAGAAAAAGCCAGAGAATGGAGAGTGACATGGTTCGCAGGGCAGGTGGGCAGGGCAGTGGGGCAGAGAGATGATCTCAAAGTCCTTTCCTGGAACCCTGTTACTTACAGTGACTGATGCAGTGACTCAGGCACCGTGATGACCTCAAGAGATGCAGAATAAACACACACTGGGCCTTTCTGGCTCCACTCACTGGACATCATTGACGGACCTGTGGACCTTCGAGGCTCAGTGTGCCCTGGGAGGGAGCTCGTAGCAACTGCAGAGAGAGATGGAGTCACCGTGTTCAGCTTCTCTGGTTTTTCCGAAGGTGCTTTCCCATGTGACTAAGAGAATGAGATCAGCCAGGGAAAATAAGTGCACATGGGCCTGAGAACAGTCTTTTAAAGACCGCTGGTCTCTGAGTCCCCATTCTGTCCGCTCAGTGGCCCCAAACATGTTTTTCATAATAGAAGCAGGTCTTGAAGGGCCTTAAATCTCAACTTGTCAAGTCCCAGTGGCCACATACCCACTGTACTTTTCCAGTTATGTGATGTTCAAAAACAGACAAAGCTAATCTACTGTTTTATAAGTCAGAATAGTAGTTACCATTTAGGGAGATGGGGTGGGAAGGGGGAGTGAGAAAGCTAGAAATGTCCTATATCTTCATCTGCGTGTTTACATAGGTGTGTGCCTATGGGAAAATTCAGGCAGCTGTCCCCTTAAGGTTTGCACACTTGGCTGTATACTGTGGCTGTGTACTGTATAACCAATTCCTTATTTAAAACACACACACACACACACACACACACACACACACACACACCACACAAAACAGCTCTCCAATCAAAAGTAGGAGCCCAGAGCTGAGCTCCAGCATGAAGCCCAACAAGACCATCATCAGCCCTGCTGTGGCCACTGTACTTTCATTCATGCAGCAGAGATAGCAGCCTGATTCTTGGGACCAAGGCCTCACACTGTTGACTTACATTTGGGGGGACAGTCACTTGAGAACCCCCAGATCTTTCCATGCTGTTCAGCCCATCTAGGGCCTGTGGGGCTGGCTTGTTGGGCTGGTGCTTTGTGGGACTGAAGCAGGGGCATAAAAACCAGCAAGCTGAACCCCATCATCCTTCATCTCATTTCCCCTTCATAGCACCCTTGAGAGGTACCTGTTGTGCCCTCGCTTTACGAACAAATCCCTGAGACAATGAGTGACGTGCCCGAGGCTGCCAAGCCAGTAAGAGCCAGAGCGGGGTGTTAGCCCAAGTCTGCAGGACCCGAGTGCGAGCTTTCACCTTTTCCAGGCCGACCCGACAGGAGGCTCATTGGTAAAGTGGAGCTAATGACCCTGTGGGGGTAGTGGATGAAGAGATGATGCATTTGACATTACCCCAGGGATCCTTAACTGTAAGCTTCCGAAGGGCTGGGGACTCCCTTATTAGTTTCTGTTTCTCCCCCACAAGCCCACACTGCACATAGTAGGTCTTCAATAAACACTCAATTAGGTTGTGGAAACGGAGATCCAGAGAGGTACAGCAACTTGCTTCAGGTCACACAGCAAGTCCTCAACCAAAGTCAGGACTTGCAACCAGCTCCACTCCCACCTGAGCTCCTTCTGCCATTGTACATGGCCCCAGCTTCCTATAGATCCAGGGGACAGGGATCCCAGGATTTGGAAGAAAACAGGGAGGAAAAGAACCATGTCAGGTAAGAAAAGGCTGAGCCTGGCCCTGGGGCCTTCGAGGCATGTCTCCTGGGAAGAGGGCTGTAGGCTGTGCGGCTGCACAGAGCCCTTTTCTCGTTTAACCCATGCTTGGTTAAAAGCTCTGCAGATGCTTTCTTGAAATTCTTCATTTTATCTCTGGGTTTCTATTTTTAAATGAGGCCCCATTGACAAAGGCATATGCACCAGTGCTCGGAGCCTTGGCTCAGAGGAGGACCCACCTCCTGCTGCCTCTGTGCTTCCTGGCGATGGTTCTTAGACTCCAGCTGCCTCACCTCCCATCACCCCCAGGCCCCACTAGCCCAGTGATGGCGAACCTATAATACGCGTGTCAGAGGTGACACGCGAACTCATTTTTTTGGTTGATTTTTCTTTGTTAAATGGCATTTAAATATATAAAATAAATATCAAAAATATAAGTCTTTGTTTTACTATGGTTGCAAATATCAAAAAATTTCTATATGTGACACGGCACCAGAGTTAAGTTAGGGTTTTCCTTTTTTTTTTTTTTTTTTCAGTTGATCAGCAGCTTAGCCATGTTCTCCAGCCAGGTTCTCTAGCCAGGTTCTGTCTTTTTTTTTTTTTTTTTTAATTAAATCTTTATTGTTCGTAGGGTTTTTCAAAATGCTGACACGCCGAGCTCAAAAGGTTCGCCATCATTGCACTAGCCTCTCTTCCCCACACCCAATCAGCTTCCATTTGGGGTTCTCTGCACACCCCCCTCCCCGTTGCATTCAGCTGGCAACGTTGGGGGGCAAGCCTCTTATCTCTACCCCTGACCCAGGCACTTAGGCTCATGTGTTGGGGCAGCGGCCTATGGGAAGGGGAGATGCCTGGCTCAGCTGGCAGCCACTGGACTTGGTGTGAATTGCTCTGGGCACCTGTGTAGACAGTGACATTAAATGGTACATTTTAAAAACGCCGTGATCGATCGAGAGAGAGAGACCAGGAGAGAAAGGAAAAACTTTATGTCTCAGTACCTTTGATAGCACTTTCCCCCCATTTTTGAACAAAGGACCCCACAGCCTCATTTTGCACTGGTCCTGGCCAGTTCCACGGGCAGCCGTGCTTGGGAGAATCGGCAGGGCAGGGGGAGCGGCTCAGGCCTCACGCAGGGCGCCCCGGGGAAGCGGGAGGCAGGGGGTTGGGACCTAGGGGCTGGGAGAGCTCAGCCCTCAGTCCAGCTGTCTCCCTTTCCCTGTCTGTCCGGATGGCCTCATGGTGACAACACACCCAGGTTACAGGGCACGTGAACCTGCGGCCTGAAAGTGGTGGTTGTTTCATAAGCTGCAAGGGTCTCTGCACAGCGGAGCGATTGTTGGTATAATTACTGCATCGCGTTTTAAGTGTTTTAAAATGTAACCATTGAGGAAGCCCCCCCAAAAGCTTCCATTACCTGCTATCTACCCCTTTCACACCTACCCACCCCCACCATCTCTGGTCGAGGCCAATTTACTATCTTCCCTGCGGATCGCTGGCCTGGGTAGAACATGCTTGTCCACCCTGCTCCTGGGGGACTGTCCCCAGAACTCTGTTCCTGACTGATCTGCAGTCGTGGTGCCTTGACTGGGAGCCAGGCCAGGGCTGCGCACAGAGATGGGGAGCAGGTCAGAGGTGGTTGCTGCCCTTGCCCGCCCCGCCTGGGGGCTGAGAGATGTGGGAGCCACAGTCTCCTCTGCAAGATGGGGAAGCACTGCTTTCAGAGGGCTGCACCGAAGGGTGTGGGGAGAGGCCACGTGCACCAATAAGGAGGCTGGGGGTGCTGTGTGGAAAGGCTGTGCTCTGAGGAGCACAGCCTAAAGGACTGAAATTCCAGGGCGCTCAGGGACGAGTGGTCTGGGATGGCTTCAAGCCCCAGGCTGGGGAGTGTGCTGTCGACATAATGGGGGCTGTTGAAGTTGGCTTTCCGCTTGGGAGCAGCATCAGAACTGATTTTCACGAAGATCATCTGGACAGGAAGGTAGGAGAATGGAGGCAGGGAGACCCTTTGGGAAGCTGTTGTAATAACGTAGATTTAAAAAGGCAAGCCCCATGAGCCGGGGAGGAGGGACAGACACAAAGGCTGTTACAGAGGTAGGATTCTAGTCCAAAAAGACAAGTAATGTGTGATTCCACTCAGGTGAGGCACGCAGAGTAGTCAGAAAGCAGAGTGGTGGTTGCAGGGGGCTGGGGGTGGGGGGGGAAGAGGATGGGGAGTTGGTGCTTTAATGGGGACAGAGTTTCAGTTGGGGAGATGACTGGTGGTGAAGGTTGCACAACAATATGAATGCTACAGAATTTACACAAAATGATTAAAATTTTATGTTACATATGTTTTAGCACAATTTAAATAAAACTGTAACATTCAAAAAAAGATAAAGATAGAGAGAAAAAGAGAGGATTGACAGGTGTGGGGACCTACCAGAGCTCAGGAGTGGGAAGGGGGGAGTTCAGGCTGACCCCAGGTGTCTGGCCTGGGTGACTGATGGACGGCAGAGGGGCCACCACCAGGTGAGGAGATGGTGGTGGAGGAGAGGTGGGCCATGCTCAGGGGCAGGCACGTGAAGCCTGAGGGACTCCAGGAGACGTGCCCAGCAGGGAGCCTGAGCTGGAGAGAGACCATCTGAGTCATCAGCTTATCTCTGGTAACAGGCCTCACATGGGAGATAAGAACCCCGGGGGAGTGTGAGAAGTGAGAAGAGGGAAGAGCCCAGGGGAACAGCTGGGCAAGAAGAATCCATCATCAAGGAGACTGAGAAGGAGGGAAGCAGAGGGTGAGAGTCTGAGCTCTCCTCTTGTTTGGCTGTAGGAGCAGGGACTCACTCAAGGTACCTGAGTGCTCTGACGGGGGCCTCCTAAGGACTGTGGGAGGACAGGGCCCTCAGGAATCCAGCATGAGCCATAGCAATGCAGGCCTGAGGGAGCAGGGACTGAGCACGTCTGGGGACACCATGTTCTCCATCTCTCTCTCAGCCCATGAATTCACACACTCCCCCATGAAGACTCTCACTCCCCACACGTCTCTTACCTCATGGCCTCAGCTCTCACACATTCACCTCTCTTCACTCCCAACTTCCCCTACGACCTGCCTTATCCCTTCTTTATGTCCCAGTTCAGTGCTGTTATGGGTTGAATTATCTCCCTCCAAAAGTTCTACCTATAAATGTGACCTTATTTGGGAATAGGGTCTTTGTAGATGATCAAGTTCAGATAAGGTCGTGAGGAAAGGCCTTAGTCTAATTCGACTGGTGTCTTTATATAAAGGAGACATTTGGACACAGACACGTACAGAACTGGGAGCCGGTCAGCTCAAGCCTCGGAAAGCCTGAGGCTCCCAGGGCAGGGGGAGAGGCATGGAACACATTCGCCCTTTCAGCTCTCAGGAGGAACCAGCCCTGCCAACGCCTAGATTTTGGACTTCTAGCCTCCAGGACGGAGAGACATAAGTTGCTGCTGTTTAAGCCATCTGGTTTGTGGTCTCCGTTAGGGCAGCCCTGGGAAATGAACACAAATGCCGAAGAGGAAAGGAGCTCGTATTCAGCCAACTCATCCGTTTTCTTGTCCAGGCCACCTCAAGGTCATTGACTTGAATCAGGCACCTGTTCCGTCCAATCTGCTGGGGGTGGGGTGATGATATAAAGCATGGCTGCCCCTCATAGGTGCCCCTTGAAGGAGGGCTTGGGAGAGACAGCTCCTTCCAAAGGAATAGGGACTCTCAGGCCCGCGTGTGTCCCTGAAGCCCATGGAAGAGAGAGGCACAGCCTTCAGTGGTGAGGGCGCAGGGCATTACCCTTTAGCCAAAGTGTCTTCCAGCTCTGGCCAGTGTGGTTTGGTTGGTTGGAGCTTCAGTCCATACACTGAAAGGTTGCAGGTTCGATTCCTGGTCAGGGCACATGCCCAGGCTGTGGGGTGGATCCCCAATTGGCAACTGATCAATATCTCTCTTTCACATAATTGTTTCTCTCTCCCTCATCGCTCACTCTCCTTCTCTCTCTCTCAATAAAAGCAATAGAAACACATCCTTGAGTGAGGATTAAACAACAACAAAGTGAATTCCAAATTAGAAGAGACAGAGACAGGAGGAGATGGGGTATGGAATCAACTTTGTTCATCACTCTTTCTTCGCCCACTATTCAGATGTTCTCTGTGGCTAAATAAGAAGATGGGATAAGTGGAAAATATTCATTTGAACTTGTGACTCAGCTCCTCCTGACCTCAGGGAAGTGTATGCCGTAAATCAAGATGGTACTCCAGCGCCTCCTCCAAGTGTTCCCACAGGGGCGGAGGCCGGAGAAGCCATTAGCGGGAGTGACAGGGCCCACTTCGGTGAGAGATTTAAAGGCTTATTTGGTTCTCCAGGAGCGTCCCGTCTCCGACCTCTCCTTTCTGAAGCCGCTGATGGATGGCCTCAGCCCTTGACCCGCTGGTTTTTACTGTCCATCCCTCCCAGCTTTATTTCCTGGCACAGCTTGTACATTGTGTTTTTTTGTTTTGTTTTGTTTTGTTTGTTTGTTTGTTTTTTTCATATTTAGCAGCAGCAGCTTAAGGCTGCTGAGAAGCAGGGTGGCCAGACGCACTCAGTGTGATATACACACCAGCTTTGAGAGACTTCGGTTTTTAAATGGGTGTTACATTTATGGAGCTGCCCCTTACTTCTCTCACCAGCTCTTACTGGGACCGGACCGGTTTAGGAAGCAGGCAGCGGGCACTCCTCTGCTTCGGGCGGCCATGCCAGGGGCCCTGGCAGCTTCATCGCCCTCCTCCTCCCTCTTCCTCCCGCTCCCTCCCCCTCTCGGGCTCCCAGCCCTCCAAGACCTGGTCACATCTTTTCATTTTAAAGGTGGGAAAAGAGAGGATCCAAGAAGAAAAGGGGCTTGCACAAAGTTCCGAGGACACTTTTGAGACCAAAACCCAAATGGGCTCGTTCCCTACTAGTACGTTCACCAGGCACAGGGCCGGACACCGGGATGTGAGGACGAGTAAGACACAGGTCTGCCTGAGGGAAGCTACCCTCTGGTGATGTGTGCAGGGAGCAGGGTTGGGGCGGCGGTGACTCCAGTAGCAGCCTCATGATAAGGGCTCCCAGTTGTGAGCCTGGTTGCCCGTGCACCAGCCCCGGCTTTATGCCTTACTTGCTTGTTGCCAGTGACTCCTCACAACACCCTAGCGGGGAGTACTCTTACCCTCCCACATTATAGATAAAGAAACCCAGCCCAGTGATTCACAACTTTTTATTTTAGCAGCTGAATCCTTTCTTCGAGGGAACTCTTACATGAAACCCCAATAAACCGATCAGGTAAAATCAGGGGTGAGCCCCCTCGACTGGCCTCTCGTCTTAACCCCCCAGGAGGGCCCTGAGATCTCCCCTGTGATCCAGGTCTTGGATGCCTCCGAGCGGGAGGGTTACAAGCAGAATTTCCCAGGCCACTGATGCTCACTTTACAGATGCGCAAACGGAGGCGGGAGGAGAGGAGCCCGGGAGGGCACCCGGGAGTTACAACTCTCACTCCAACCAAAGTCTCAGGCTGTGTCCATCCATGACAGCTCTTTTATTAGGAGACAGAGGCCTTTTATTAACAGCTGTAACGTACCATCTCTTCCAAGCCGTGTTTTAAGGCCCAGCTTGCAGTGGGCTCTAGTGGCACGGGATTTTCACCCCCTTCCAGCCCCTCCCTTCCCCTCCTCCAGTTCCCGTCATCGACCACAGGAGGAGCGTCTCGCTTTAGAGAAACCGTGCCTGGGAGCCGAGTGGATGAGTGTGGCTTGAAGCTCACAGCTTCGAAGTTTACCTCAGGAGTTCTCCGTGCCTCTCAGCTTATTTAACGTAGTGCCGTCACTCTGTAATATTCACAGGACACTTGACAATAGAAAGAGCCTTTTAAAGTCCTCTGAAATGGGATTTTTTAATTCAACAGCACCGTTGAGCGTGTAAGTGGATGGTTATCTTTCTTGTGTGTGCTAAGAGCGAGACTTGATCCTCAGGAAATTTAATGACGGCCGCCTCAGGATGGCCTCCCTGGCGGTCCCACCTCCTTCTCTCCTCGGGCTCCCTCCCGGTTCCTTTCTTCCAAGCTGGCTTCGATATAGCTTCCTTTCTCCCCTGTTCCTTCTTCCTGGTTCAGCTCTCTTCAGTGTCTGTCCATGACTTTTTAAGCATTTTCATGCAAATTATCTAGAAAATGAGTCAGCTGGCAAAGGTAACAAACAAGCCAGCTCCTGGGCCAGCCTTCCCTAGCTGGTCCTGTCCTTATGTCCCTTCTTGTGTGAGTCCGAGTGGCTCCTCTCTCTGACCCAGCGGTGAGTCTCAGGCTGTTTTCCCAACTTCGTTTCACGAGAGTCCAACTCCAGGAGCCGTTTTCCAGAGACATGTTTTCATGGTCAAAAGGACGGGAAGTTCTGCTTGTAACCCAGCCCTCTTGGAGACATTCAGTGTGTGGAACATACCAGAATTTTTTAGAAGTCCTGCAGCCC
The DNA here is from genome assembly GCF_964212035.1 of Myotis nattereri. Lineage (NCBI taxonomy): Eukaryota > Metazoa > Chordata > Mammalia > Chiroptera > Vespertilionidae > Myotis > Myotis nattereri. The sequence continues at coordinate 52,150,459 of NC_138087.1, forward strand.
AGAGTCCTGTGGAACTTCATTAACCCAAACCTGTTTGAGCACCAAAAACGTGTTTTGCAACCCACTTAAGAGACACTCGTTCAGAGGTAGCGCTATGAGTTGGTTCTGGAAGATTCTAAGCCCTTGACTGGGGTTGTTCTTGGCCCCGGGATGGAGACCTCTCCTGGCTCCACTTAGGAAAAGCCCAATTAGGTTACTCTTTGCGAGCCTTCAGGAAGGATTTTCCATTTTACCAGAACATTGTCAGCTGCTTCTGCTTTCTTTGGAAGTAAATAGAAATGAATGAGGGGAGGGGGGTGCTTATGGCCTGAACATGCATTCTTGGGGTCCGGTCAGAGGAGGACAACAGGCCCAGCGAGCCGTTCTTAGAGAAAAGGATGCCCTGGGGTTTCCTGTATTTGGGAAGCTAGATCTTTCTTATCAGGCCAGCTGCACACACTGGGATTTCTTCTACAAATACGCCCACACGTGCACAAGCCCACATTAATAACACGTACCTCTGCCTTCTGAATTGGAGACACTTCTGTTGGCTTAGTGGGCTTCGGTTTCAGTTTATTTTTAACTACTTCCATGGTTTTTAATTAACAGTTAATACCACCTTTTTGATTGACTAGTTGGTTGTCTCTCCCTCGTTTTGTTTCTCTCTACTCTGGAGAATTCCATCAGTCATTTCACAGATGAGCCGTGGGTTTTGTTTGTTTGCATGGGGTGGGGGGCATCTAAAAACACAAACTGCTGTGAAGAAGGTGATACTGGCTGTATATGTTTGCTAGGGCTGCCATAACAAAGCACCACACACCGAGTGGCTTAAACAACAGAAATTTATTGTTTCAAAGTTCTAGAGCAGGGGTGGGCAAACTTTTTGACTTGAGGGCCACAATGGGTTCTTAAACTGGACCGGAGGGCCGGAACAAAAGCATGGATGGAGTATTTGTGTGAACTAATATAAATTCAAAGTAAACATCATTACATAAAAGGGTACGGTCTTTTATTTCAATAGTTTTATTCATTTCAAACGGGCCGGATCCAGCCCATGGGCCATAGTTTGCCCACGGCTGTTCTAGAGGCTAGAAGTTCAAGATCAAGGTATGGGCAAGGTTGGTTCCTTCCAAGGGCTGTGAGGATCTGTCCCAGCCTCGCCCCAGCTTCTGGTGGTTTGCTGGCAGTCTTCGGTGTCCTTGGCTTGTGGGAGCATCACCCCGATCTCTGCCTTCATCATCTTCACATGGTGTCTCCCTGCATGCCTGGCTGCCCACATTCCCTCTTTTTATAAGGACACAGTCATGTTGGGTTCGAGGCCCACCTGCCCTTCACCATGACATCATCTAAACTAATCATATCTGCAAGGAACCTGGACCCCGCCCCCCCCCTCCCCCACCGACGCCAATCACTTTCTCCCTCTGAGCCAGCTCCCTCAGGAGTAATATGAAGGGTCTGGAGGAGACAATCTCCTCTGGCCAGGACTTCGGTGATTCTATGAAAAAGGTTGAAAGGGCGAGGGCTATGCCCTCCATCTTACCCCGAGTCCTCCATTTTTGGGCAGCAGCCATTAGCCATGTGCTCAGCAAGGAGCTTCTTCCCAGAAGCCCAAGCCTCTGATAGCCACACCTAGGATTTCTTTAAACTAACCAATGACAATCAAGGGAAGTGCACGCCATAGACACAACCACATCCTGTGTAACAAGACCCCGACTTGTGCCTGGCCAATCGGCAGGGCCCACAGTCCTCTCTCCTCCCCTTACTCCAACCCCCCTATAAAACCCCTCTCCCCACAGAGCTCTCTCTCTCTCTGCCTCCTGCTGCTGCATCGGTGAGTGTGGGGGCGGGGGGAGCTCGAGCTAGCTCGAATAAAGACTCTTTTTGCTTTTGCATCGGACTCGGCTGGCTCCCTGGTGGTCTTTTGGGGATCCTGAAATCTGGGCATAACATTTGGGGGCTTGTCCGGGATCCCCAAGACCCTCGAGGGACCCCCGATCCGGAGAGTCTGACTGGCCACGGTAGGTGTCTGTGTGTTGTATATTCTGGTCTGTGTGTTATATGTTCTGTCCTGTGTGAGCTCACTTCTGAAATTCTGTAGTGCCCGAAGCGGTCTAGGTATATGCACTGCTGAAGGACCATGGGCGGGGAGAGTCGGAAGACGTTCTGCTCTTCAGGAGGGATGCGTATTCCCCTCACGAGGGATGTGGTTCCCCTCGAGGATCTGAGACGAGGTGGGTCGCTCCCGCCGGTTGGCGTAAGGCCATCGTCTAGCTTTCGAGTTTGCTTCCATGGAGTTGGAAGGCTGTACTTTTTTTGGGCCCTGTAACTAATAAACAGGGTCCACAAAAGGGCACTCTCCCTGGACCTGGGAGCCATTGGAACTTTGGGATTCTCCAAGGGAGGGGGAGTCTGGCTTGGAGACTGGCCGAGGCATCATTGGGTTGGGAGAACCGGAGGCTGCGCATTAAACTTTTAGACTGCAGTTTGCTGGGCAGAGGCCCAGGCCCAGTGGTATAGGGGTTAAGCTACCTGTGTACAGCAAAACAACTTTCTCCTGTGCCAGAATACATTTTAAGGAAATTGGACAGACTGTGTTTATCGCTAGAAAGAAGAACTGGCCGCAGTGCACAGCCCTGACAGTAACCTGCAGAAAACTGTATAAAAGACTCAGATGATGCCTGCATCTTCATGGACATGGCTCCAAAGAGACAAGGACAATTTATAGAAAGGTCAAGAGTAGACTTTAGTATCTCATGTTTAGTAGCAGAAGATTTAGCTGCCTGAAGCGGCCATGGTGCCAATATTATGTTTCATTGTATTAATATGTTGTATTAACCTTCAATTCTCTTACAGGTTTAAATGTAGCTGTAGCTGTGGACTGGTGATGGTCTACAGTCCTTGGTAGTCTTAGGGAATAACTGGCAAATGTCCAGTCTCCCACACTGAGGGACATTGTTTTAGCTATGTGTTAGCTGTCCTGGAAGGGGACTATGTGGGATGAACCCCAAAAGTAAAGGGTGTCTAGCTGCCAAGGGGGCAGGTGCCCAACAGGCAAAGAAGAATCAGGTTTTGGTGTCTACTGAGAGACAGTTGACAATTGGCAGCCTGTATACTGTCTTGTAGGCCTGCGTGACCATGCCCATGTCAGGGGTAGTACAAACCTCAACTGTAGAAAACTGGGAAAGGCCTGTTTGGAATAGAAGGTCTGAGGCATGGTTATGCATAGAAAGAAGGTTTAAAGGCTAATTTAAAAGTACAGGCCAGTAAGCCAGAGAAAATACATTCTGCCTCCCTAAACAGAGGGTAAACAGTTATGCCAAAGTACTTAGGGAGGACTGATAAAAGAAATCCAACAGTTACTGTTTTGTTATAACTCTGAAAAATCCATGAAAAGAAATTGGCAAGGAAAATCAGAAAATCTTAGAGCAGAACAGTATGTTTTTCTCCTTATATAATTCCTCTGAAATATTGGCAATGCTAAATAAGTCATGGCAATACATTTCTTTGCATAGATTCAATAAGACTGGTTCCTAATAGTGGTTTTATTAACGGAAAACTTTGACTGGAGTATCATGTTTTAAAGAGCCCTGTCTGAGCTCTAAAGACTTAAAGCCAGTAAGAATGCCACGAAGAAAGCCTGGTATCCTACTTGGAAGCCCTGAAAATGGCTGGCACTGGAGCATCAGGCCCATGCCCTACCATCACTGGCGGTTGGTCAGAGTAGAAGGGGAGCAATAAGGATGCCTCTGCATCCCTGCGGAACCCCCACTCACTCTGGGCCACAATGAGTAGGAGGGCTACTGAGATAGGCCTTAAAGCCTAGAGCAGCCATGGGCAAACTACGGCCCGCAGGCCGGATCCGGCCAGTTTGAAATGAATAAAACTATTGAAAAAAAAGACCGTACCCTTTTATGTAATGATGTTTACTTTGAATTTATATTAGTTCACACAAACACTCCATCCATGCTTTTGTTCTGGCCCTCCGGTCCAGTTTAAGAACCCATTGTGGCCCTCAAGTCAAAAAGTTTGCCCACCCCTGGCCTAGAGCGTAGGCTCAGGTGGAGTTGCTACAGGTGAGGGATTCACCTAACTCAGCAGATACTGCAGGCAGGCCTGATAGCAGCTGGATGGCTTGGCTTCCTGGCCTTACAGGGCTCATTAAGATTCAATCATGAAATTCCAACAAAGGTAGTCAGTTACCATTCTTGTTGTGTTTATGCAAACATCAGAAGATGGATTAGTCTTGATTTGGCTTTTTGATAGCCATAAAGGAATTTTAAGAAGAAAAATCCCATTTCAATAGAGATTATTAAAAACTAAAATGGTTTCTTTCCCTTCCACCGGCTGTTGACTTTTGGCCCCTGCATCATCAGCAGGCTAGTTCATTTTGTCAAGGAGCAGGTACGGATTGTGCAGATGATGGTTCTACACACCCAGTACAGGCCTCTAGCAGAGAAATGCAAACCAACCCATGATTGGGCCTGTAAGTCTCAAGACAAGGAGGGAATGAGAGGGCAAGGGCTACACCCTCCATCTTACCCCGGGTCGTCCATTTTTGGCCAGCAGCCATTAGCCATGTGCTCAGCAAGGAGCTTCTTCCCGGAAGCCCAAGCCTCTGCTAGCCACACCTAGGATTTCTTTAAACTAACCAATAACAATCAAGGGAAGTGCGCGCCATAGATACTACCACATCCTGTGTAACAAGACACCGACTTGCGCCAGCCAATCGGCAGGGCCCACAGTCCTCTCCTCCCCTTACTCCAACCCCCCTATAAAACCCCTCTCCCCACAGAGCTCTCTCTCTCTCTCTGCCTCCTGCCGCTGCGTCAGTGAGTGTGGTGGACGGGGAGCTCGAGCTAGCTCGAATAAAGACTCTTTTTGCTTTTGCATCGGACTCGGCTGGCTCCCTGGTGGTCTTTTGGGGATCCTGAAATCTGTGCATAACACTCAGTGCCTCCCTGGGAGCCGGGTCATCCATCACCCCGAATTCATAAGCTCAGCACGTAGTTCACGAAAGAAGCGTGTGGGGAGCTCCAGGTGCTTTTCCAGCGTCCCCTGCCTGTCCTGACATCTCCCCGAGGGCTGAGGACCCGACAATCTGGCGAGTGATTCCCGCTGATCACACAGTGAAGGCCGGCAGGGTGCCAGAATGCAGAGCCCACAGGCAGATGCGTTATCAGGGTGTCAGGAGGGTGCAGCTGGGCTGATGAACAATCTGGAAGGGTAGGCAACACCCAAATCACTGGCCTCAAGGGCGGGCGCGGGCGGGTTCTCCTGTGAAGGCCTGGCATTTTGTAAGGCTCCTTTCCTGCCTTCCCGTCAGGAGTCTTCTTCCCTCCCAAGCCTTTCTCAAAACCGACAGGAAGGAGTTATTGACAGAAGAATTTCATTATCAGAAGGAAGAGGAAAGGCTGAAAGATGACACTACTTTTACCTCCCCATTCTGGGTTACGGATTGTCTTCCTCAACGTGCTTTTCCTGAGATTTCGTTAAAGAAATTTCCTTTGTAAATGACATTTACTTCAGTGATTTTTACTTTAACCTGTATTTAGTGTCAGGATTTAAATGAATCTGTGAAAACGTTTTAAATAAAGAAAATATATTAAATATTAATGTACATAATTAAGAAGTCCCTAGAAACACTGTACGTTTTCTTTTTTTATTACATAAACAAACTCATTGCTGAAAATACCTCTTAAAAAATATACATCCTTGCCCTTACTGGTTTGCCCTCAGACTGAAGGGTCCCAGGTTGGATTCCGGTCAAGAGCATGTACCTCAGTTGCAGGCTTGATCCCCAGTCCTTGCCCAGGGCACATATGGGGGGCAACCAATTGATGTGTCTCTCTCATATCAATGTTTCTCTCTCTGTCTCTCCCCCACCCTCCCACTCTCTCTAAAAACCAATGGAAAAATATCCTCGGGAGAGGATTAACAACATATTTATCATATGTATATCATTACCTCATGTTCCTTTCCACATCACCTTTTTCTATGCATGCTTTAAATTCTTTTGATAAAGATGGAGTCAAGGTCCATGTGAATTTATAAACTAATTTCTATTTAGCATTAAATTGGTAAACCTAAAAGCACAATCAGATGCATAATCTTTTTTTACTGGGATGATACGTATGTAACAAAATATCTATTTTAACTATTTTTAAGTGTAGAGTTTAGTGGCATTAAGTTCATTCACATTGTTGTCCAGCCATCACCACTGTCCATGTTCAGAACTTTTCATCTTCCCAAACTGAAACTCTATACTCACTGAACAATAACTCTGCATTCCTCCCTCCCCCAGCCCCTGGCAACATACATTCTACTTCCTGTCTCTATAAATATGACTACTGTACTCTATTATTGACAAAAGGAACGTCCAAAACTGTAGAGAACTTCCCTGAGTTTATTTGAACCAAACTGACCATGTATGCCACGCAGCAAGATCTGAAATGCTCCAGAGAGTAACAGTTTTGCAGTTGTTGTTTTTAATCCTCACTTGAGGACATTTTTATTGATTTGAGAAACAGGAAACATCAATGCGAGAAACATCTATCGGTTTTCTCCCATACACGCCCAGACTGGGCATGGAACCCACAACCTGGGTATGTACCCTGACCAGAAATGGATCCCACAGCCCTAGGGTGCACTGGCAGGGATAGGATTACAGGACAGTTAAGATTTTGTGCTCTCTTGAGGGCTAATACCCCCTTTGAGAGGTATTGCTTCTGGCATTTCAAAGGTGTGTAACCTAGGAACACGAGAACATGCACAGGGTGGGCTTAAAACCTTTCACCAAAGAAATTATAGGCCTCGGGCATGACTGCCCACCTTGATCTGCACAGTTAGGGATTTATGATCAGATCACCCTTTTTTTCCCCCTTCACACTGGGTACCTCATATAAGTGGGATTACGTAATATTTGTCCTTTTGTGCCTTGCTATTTCATTTAATGTAATATTTTCTTTCTTTTTTTAAAAAATATATTCCACTGATTCTTCACAGAGAGGAAGGGAGAGAGACAGAGAGCCAGAAACATCGATGAGAGAGAAACATCGATCAACTGCCTCCTGCACATCCCCCCCTGGGGATGTGCCCGCAACCAAGGCACATGCCCCTGACCGGAATCGAACCCGGGATCCCCTAGTCCGCAGGCCGACGCTCCATCCACGGAGCCAAACTGGTTTCGGCATAATGTAATATTCTCAAAGTTCATCCATGGTGTAGCATGTGTCAGAAATTTCTTTTCTTAAAGGTGAATTCCATTGTATGAATGTACCATGTTTAGTTTAGAGAAACAAAAATTCATGCCTGAATAGACATGGTACATGTGAGTTATGTCCACATTTTACTATTTTGAATAATGCTGCTGCAATCGACCTTGTAGTACAAACGTCTGAGGTCCTGTTTACAATTCTGTGTGTATGTGCCGGGAGCCGGTCCACCCTTGCTGCTGCTGCTGCTGCAGGGAAGAAACATCTGCACAGCTTATGTTTCAAGGGACCTGGCGTATATGACATACGTTTGCTCCCCCTCTTAGCGCTATGTGTTTTAACCAGGACCACCTCCCCAAGAAAGGTTGTTTCCCCAGGTTAGGGGTTAACAGGACTAGGAAGAGAATAAATCAGTAAATCCCCCTAATGCTACCGAAATACCATGTACTACTTATGAAGAACTAGGACTAAGACTGTTGGCAATAAATTTGGGACTTGTTGGGCCCACACCCCCAGGGATCTGCCCACCAGGGAAAGCACCAAAGCCTATACCTCTGGAGATCCACCAACAGAGGGCAGTCCCAGGGGAGGCAAGCAGCGGGGCTGGGAGGACATAACCTTTACTGGGAGGGTAATCTCCTTCAGTCACTTCCTTGTAGCCTATCAGCAGAGCAATAGAATAGTGACCTTGGAATGGCCCTTATAATGGAACACAGAGATTAACCTAGACAGGATTAAAATCAACAGAACTAGGTAGAGACATTATTATGGACATGAAACTAGGAACTGTAGAAGGTTTCCCAAAACATACCATGATGTATGCTTATGGGATCAAACAGTATAAATAAAGATGTAATAGGAGAATACAGAGAGAACCCAACCATGCTGACCAACTGAACGCTGCCTCCATGTCATTCCTTCTTCGCCGACTCCGTCCACACCTTTGGGGAACCCCTGGACCTGGACCCCAGCATGTATGTACATATTAAAAAAATAGAATTGCTAGATATGATAATTCTATTTTTAATCTTTTTCTATGTTTTCCTCAGTGGCTGCACCATTTTACATTTCTACCAGCATTGCCTGGAATTGCCATCTGATATGATTTGCAAACATTTTCTCAAATTCTGTGAGTTGCCTTTGTATTGTATTGGTAATGTCTTCTAATGCACAAATGTTTTTACATTTCTTTTAAAAAATATATATTTTATTGATTTTTTACAGAGAAGAAAGGAGAGGGATAGAGAGTTAGAAACATCAATGAGAGAGAAACCTTGATCAACTGAGGATGTGCCGGCAACCAAGGTACATGCCCTTGACCGGGATCGAACCTGGGATCATTCAGTCCGCAGTGGACATTCTATCCACTGAGCCAAACCAGCAAGGGCAATGTTTTTTAATTTCAATGAAGTTTGATTTATCTATTTTTTCTTTGGTTGCTTGATGTCATATCAAAAAGATATTACTAGGTCCAATATCAATATCCAGTAAGTCTCTTCCTTTGTGTCCTCACCTAAAGTTTTGTAGTTTTAGCTCTTACATTTGGGTCTCTGATCCAATTTGTGTTAATAATTTGCACGTGGTATGAAGTAATGTGGATATCTGATATCAACATTTGTTGAAAAAGACCACCCTTTCCCTATTGAATGGTCCTGGCAACCCCATACCATTTTAAAAAATCCATTTTTATTTTAGCACTGGTTGTTTTGGCTTAGTGGATAGAGCATTGGCCTGCGGACTGCTGGGTCTCAGGTTCAATTACAGTCAAGGGCACATGCTGGGGTTATAGGCTCGATCCCCAGTGCAGGGCATGCAGAAGGCAGCCGATCAATGATTCTCTTTCATCACTGATGTTTCTATCTCTCTCTCTCCCTCTCACTTCCTCTCCAAAATTAATAAAAATATATATTTAAAAATTTGTTTTAAGATCTTTGAGGAAATTGAAGCTCTTCTCTCTCAAACACAACTGGAGGCTGGAGCTTTTAGGTTACAAAAATATATTGTATTGTAAATAAACTGGAGGTTTAAGAAAAGCTTTTTATTACACCAAGGAATTCAACACAATCAAGAAGTCTACTATAGGGGTTTAAAGTTGCCCTGGAGTGCAGTGGAGGGTGGGAAAACCTGTGACCGTGTGAACGCCTGCACCTGAGGCAACAGCCTGTGCAGCAGGTGCTGCTCCAAAGAATGGGTGAACCAAAACGCACACACACAAGTGGAATCATTTAGACTCAGCAATGGGGAGACAACGGAAGCTTTCCGTTTCTATGCAAACGAGAGGGGAAGGTGCCCTGCAGGAGCAAGAGGAAACCTGCTGGAAAAGATAACTTCCTGCCCTTCTTTAAATCTGGACCAACTAGAAACTCGGGTTCGGACCTGCAGAGCAGCTGAGACACAGAAGCTCTACGTGACCAAAGCCTGTATTTAGTAAAATCTCATGATTGCTTTAAAAAAATGGGCAAAGAAAAAATATTGGAAGGAGGAAGACTAAACCAGTAACAATGGCCCTGGCTGGTTTGGCTCAGTGGATAGAGTGCCAGCCCTCGGACTGAAGGGTCCTGGGCTCAGTTCCAGGCAAGGGCACATACCTCGGCTGCAGACTCGATCCCAGTCCTGCATGTGTCTCACATCAATGTTCCTCTCCATCTCTCCCGCTCTCTCTGTAAGTAAATAAATAAATAAATAATGAAAAGGTAACAATGACTTTTCAAATTATTAACAATAAACATGATTTACCTTTTTTAAAAACATGATTTACTTTTATAATAAAAAAAGAATTAATGAAATTAAAATAAAACCTACACATAGGCTTGCTTAGGAAAGATAACACAAATCGTAACTGTGGTTGCCTTAGGACCGTGGTCGGCAAACTGCGGCTCGCGAGCCACATGCGGCACTTTGGCCCCTTGAGTGTGGCTCTTCCTAAGCCTTAGGAGTACCCTAATTAAGTTAATAACAATGTACCTACCTATATAGTTTAAGTTTAAAAAAATTTGGCTCTCAAAAGAAATTTCAATTGTTGTACTGTTGATATTTGGCTCTGCTGACTAATGAGTTTGCCGGCCACTGCCTTAGGGGACTGGGACCTCCTTTTCTTGTGTCAAGTCCCACCTAATGCCAACTCCATTCTTTTCTACTTCAAGAGCACTTTACACCCCAGGGATATAGTATCAGGCAGCCAGGACCCGGAGGCAAGAGGTTTGCCTCTGGCAGCATCAGTATGTAAAATCCAAGGAGCCCTGGCCAGTGTGGCTCAGTTGGTTGGAGCAGCATCCTGTACACCTAAAATCCCAGAGGATCTGACTGGTCCAGCGTGGTTCACTGGGCCATCCCCCTGCAAAACATGGTGGTTGAATGAGATTGAGTTATAGGACTGGGCTGTCCCCAGGGACCCTGGGTGAACAGGAGAAAGGGGCAGGGGAAAATGCTGAGCAAATAATCGCAAAGCACTGTACTGTACCAGTCTTTTTTTTTTTTTTTAATTTAAGAGGAAGGGAAAGAGTGAAACATTGGCTTGTTCCACTTATTTATGCATCATTGGTTGATTCTCCTATGTGCCCTGGCCGGGATCAAACTCACAACCTTGGGGTATTAGGATGATGCTCTAACCAACTGAGCAACCAGGCCAGGGGTGGCTCACATAAATTTTTTTAAATATATTTTATTGGTTTTTTACAGAGAGGAAGGGAGAGGGATAGGGTTAGAAACATCTGAGAAAGATCTCAGCGGCCTCCTGCATGCCCCCTACTGGGGATGTGCCCGCATTAGAAACATTGCAACCAAGGTACATGTCCTTGACCGGAATCGAACCTGGGACCCTTCAGTCCGCAGGCCGACGCTCTATCCACGGAGCCAAACCGGTTCGGCATCAAACAAATTTTTATAAAAATTATCTACAGGTTTGGACACCTCCTATCTGTCCTGCATTTCTTACTTTCTGCAGCCTTACAAATCCTCAAGTGGACTTTTAGTCCGGGGACCACAGACAGAGCAGAGCTGTGCTCCCTGAGAGAACAACGGCATCCACTCCAAGAACATCTGGAAGGTTTTCTCCATTCTGGTCAGAAACAGGACACCAGGGAGTCTCAAGAACAAGGACCCTGCCCTAACCGGTTTGGCTCAGTGGATAGAGCGTCGGCCTGGGGACTGAAAGGTCCCAGGTTCGATTCTGGTCAAGGGCATGTACCTTGGTTGCGGGCACATCCCCAGTGGGAGGTGTGCAGGAAGCAGCTGATCGATGTGTCTCTCTCATCGATGTTTCTAACTCCTTATCCCTCTACCTCTTTGTAAAAAATCAATAAAATAGATTAAAAAAAAAAAAGAAGAACAAGGACCCGTGGGCTATAAGAAAGGGCAGCATTCACCTCCTACGAGTCCTTTGGGAGAAGCCTGGTCCTCCCTAAGGGGTTATCCAGACCCAGAAGTTTGTGGGTTCAGCCCAAGAAGGCCGCTCTGAACCAAGGGAGCCTAGAGAACGAGAAGGAGCCTCCCAGTGCGACCCACAGCGTCTCTGTGCTGGGTGCCCCTGGGTGGCTCTTTTGTTCCAGAGAACCTTCTGTCACTGAGCCCCGCATCCCAGGTCTAAGCACCTGCTGACGGCGCGGTTGCACCCGGGAGACGTACTGAGTTTAATTTTATCAAGAATCTACTTTCAGATTCTGCCGGGTGTGGAGCATTGACCCTGAGGAAGATGAATGGAGCTGTTCCTTCTCGGTGCTAGGGTTGAGCAGCAGTTAAAATCTGTCCCTCGAGGGGCAGCCAGCGGCCACTTGATGTGTGGCTGGTTCAGTGTAGCTCACGGGACCTGGGCCATAATCCACACACCCAGTGAGGACTAAAAATTCCAGACCATAGATCCAAATAGATCTCTGTTTCTGGTCTCTCTGTCCTACACACACAGTCTCCGCCCTCCCTGCTCCCTAACAGTGGTTCAGACTGACCTTGGCCCACAGCAGGAGAGAGCTGGCCTGCCTCCCTCTGGGTGACACCACAGAGCTGGCCTTGAACTAGGAACACTGGCGAAATTACAGTGGCAAATGGAAAGTGTGTGCACACAAAGCCCTTACTCAGAGGTGGTGTCGTTACTAAGCCGGGGCTCAGGAGCCAGACACTTTGTGAGCTGCCTGCTGTGTGACTCGGACAGCCTACTTCACCCCTCGCGGCTTCTGTAAAACGGTGGTAAAAATACCCCATAACCCCGACTCATGGATGAAATGAGGTTTCACACGGCCGCATTTTGCCCAGCTCCTGTCACACAGTTTGTGCTCGGTAAGTATTAGCAAAGCCAGTTAGCAACTTTGTCATCATTCTAATTAAAAATCCATTTTGGGTTATTTTTTTCTCCAAGTTTCTGCTGTGTTCAGACAACAAGTTGAAAGGGCATATAAAGCTCAGTCACCCGTCCCTCACACGAACGCCCCCAGACCCCCCTCCTCCTGGAGAGAAGAATTACATAGAAACCCAAACTATAAAACATTTGTTTTCAGCCTCGGGCACCGATACGACAGCTTTGCGATATGATGCACAGGAAATGAGCCCCAGGCACAAGGCTTCAAAATTGATGTTGCTTAGGAAACTCTTGGAAGGTCTCTATTCTTATCTTAGCAACACTTAAGCCCCCTGCTCTAAAGTGGGGTTCTGCAGAAAGAACACCCAACTGCACACCTTCCTCTTGCTCATGGCGGTGTTTCTCCCTGAGGAAGGACAGGCAGCCCTGAAGCTCTGGGTGTGAATCACTGCTCACTGTGCCTGAGGACGCAGGGGAGGCAGCAAAGCCTGCTGCCCTGTGTTTGTGAGCAGAGGGACCACTGGGAAAACCACTGAGCCGCTCCGAGTGTGTGGGATGCTGATCCCACGTGAACCCAATTTGTTGCTCTGTCTCCCTAGAGCAGTGGCTCTCAACCGTGGCTGCACATCAGAATCACCTGGGAATCTTTTTAAAATCCTGATTTCTGGGCCTCATCCTCCAGAAATTCTGTTTCTTTGTTACTAATGTTGTGGCCCCGCCCCATCACAAAGAAACAGAATTTCCGGAGGATGAGGCCCAGAAATCAGGATTTTAAAAAGATTCCCAGGTGATTCTGATGTGCAGCCAAGGTTGAGAGCCACTGTCCTAGAAGGAAGCATGGGGGAGGAGCTATTCCGGGGCCAACATTCGGTCTGTGCCCCCAACTTCAGTGAGGCCCTTTCCTTGCTGTTCTGGGGACAGCTTGCAACTGCTGGGCAATAGCAGGGCAGGTACCAGGCCCAGGGCCCGGCTGGCCCACACCTCACAGCCACCAAGGCGCTGGAATCCAGTTGGCCCAGGACCCAGGCCCCATAAGCTCACCCTGGACCCTGACCCAGAGAGGGCAACCCCCAGCACCTACTGCAGAGCCTGGGGCTGGGGTGGGGGTGCCTACCTGCCGGCTTGGAAGCCAGGGGCGAGGGCGGGAACCTGGTGGAGTTGGTGGAGGAGAGCCGGGGCGGCGCCGTCGGAAGAAGCTCCTGAGCAGCCCGCACTTGAGCGACTCCACCAGCGTGGTTTTCCCCGAGCCCGAGTGGCCGAACAGCTTCAGTTTGATTCTGGGCTGCAGGTTCTGTGTGGGCCGCAGCTGCTGGATGAAGAGGCTTCGGTGCGTGTCCTAGCAGATGACAGAGGGCCTGTCAGTCACCACCAAAGAGACGGCCCGAGCAGGCGGCAGTGCTGGCTCCCAGGGCTCCGCACCCCTGGCCGGGTCCTCCTGGCCGGCCATTCTCACCCATTTGTCCTGTCCTCAATACATGTTTGCAAAACTCACGTAAAGTGCACGTAACATACAATTCACCACCTTAACCGTTTCGAAGTATACCATTCAGAGGCTTTAGGACATTCACCATGTCGTACAACCAGCTGGTCTAATCAATCCTCGTTCTCTCAATTCCCTCGGATCGCTCACTTCTCTCCTTCTCTCAATTTGCCTAAGTGCCGAGCCTAGTCCCAAAGTGCCCAGCCTCGTCCAGGAGGTTGGAGCCTGGCGTAGCCCCGAGGAGTGGGGTTGAGGCCTGAGAAGGTAGAGCTGGTCCCGAAATGGTGCGCCTACACCCGTAGCCCAGCGTAGCCCCCACACCCGGTAGAGCGGAGCCCGGACCCGAAGGGCGGAGCCAAGACCCTCAGAGCACCTGGCTCAGGTGGGCTGTTCCATGAAGAGGGGTGGTGTAAATGATTCAACTCAGGTGCACCCCGTAAGAGCGGGCCCGAGGCAAGCGCCTTCCTTTCGGTCTCCGTGTGATCGCAGACCTGGCCAGACCACTGCTTCCAGTTCTAAACCCTGGGAGGCGCTGACTGACTACCCCGCCAGTTAACTTTCCCAGCTGACAGCCAAGCAAGCTCATCTAACAGCCTCAGGGCTCTCCCGAAGGCTAGGAAGGCTATGAAGTTCCCACCTGTTTTCTATTGAAGTGTGACCCTTCTTTCTCCACAGGGCCACACTGCCCCCTGGTGGGCAGGTAAGCCACCTACAGAGACAGTTTTAGCTCTCAGGTTGGGGGACGCTTCTGGCAGGGGGCCCAGGTGCCCAGATGTGTATGAACATGGTCCTGAGCAGTAAGAATTCTCCTGGGCTGATTTCTGAGTGTCTGCTGGGCATTTATATAGGAAACAAACCTGTTTATAATATCTGAGCTTAGGATTTACCTGCATCACTTTACATATGACCCAGAGGGTTTTTTAGGGGTGGCTGGAGAGGGGGCAAGGTTTAATACATACCGAGTTTTCCAAGAATGCAACTACTTTATAAATTGGTGGAAATATGTATAGTTTTGATCTTTCATGAGCTCTGTCCTTGCATTTCTGAAAAGCATGCCCGCAGTGGCTGCAGCATTTGAGTTGCCATCCCAGCCCGCGGATACCCTCGGGCGTCTGCAGGGTGATTCCGTGGGTGGGTCAGAGCATCTGCCGATTTCACTACGTCCCCTCACGCCCTGTGTCCCTGACCTGGAATCCAACCCGCATCCTCTTGGGGCATGGGACAGCGCTCAACCAACTGAGCCACACTGGCCAGGGCTCTATCCATCATTTAAAATTCCCTGAGTAGGCACGTTGTTATCTGTGACTCATTTCAGGAGGGTGAAGCAGGCATCACTAACTGTGGCGGCACAGTGCTGGGCTGGCTGGGGCTGGAACCGCGGCTGGGACGGCGATGTGCAGAACATGAGGCTGTTCTTACGCCGATTTCTTCCTCTGGCCTCAGTGCGGCGGAGGATAGAAAAGGCTGGGATTTGCCAGCAATTTCCTTGAATTATTATCCAAGTCAGCACGAAAGCTGGGAAGGTTCTATCCTGAGATCGTAACTGATCGGGGTGGCGCTGACCAGGCTGGGACAAGCGGGGTGTGGAGATCTCCTCGGTGCCGTCTGCTGTTGCAGATAAGCCCATGACGCCCCGAAGCAAGGCTACCTTCTCTCCTTTTAATTTAAGCTTCAAAACCAGCCCTTCGATCTTCCCTTTAAATCAGCCCGCCCTGCGCCGTGTGGTGAGCCTCTGAGTTGCAGTCGGTGTCCGTGGGCATCACCTCCCATTCTGAGCATCTCAGGGAGTTAGACTAGAAGGGTCTCTGCCTATCGTGACACACAGCTTCCTAACACACAGGCTCTCTGTGTGGAGACAGTGTCTGTCCTCCTGAGACAGGGAACGCAGCAAACCTGCTCCGGCTCTCATCCGATCACTGGCCCCGGGTGCACCGAGCAACCAGTCAGCTCATGGCTCTTTTCTGTCTGTTTCCTGCCTGTTGCCCTTGACACTTTGACCAACATGTCTGTCCTGTGGGAAGGAATGGGGGCCTGTTCTTGTCTGCATGAGTTTCACAGGCCCTTTCACTTGAACGGCAGCCCCCTCCGCCCCCCTCCCCCCATAGTGCGGCCCTGGTGGGCTTCCAGAAGCCTCCCTGAACCAAGGCTTTGCTCTCCTTGGAATTCCACGCAGGGAGTTGGTGGCCAGAGGCAGCTGGCAATCTGCCTGCCTGTTTTCTGGACCAGCCACAGACACGGAGCCGAGAGGGAAGAGGCAGCTGGTGGGAAGACTGTCTGTCCTACCTCCAGTACGGACCTCAGAGCCCTCAAGGTCTCGACCTTGGGCGGTGTCCTTGGCCCCTGGTTTTAGCAAGAATCCTGTTGGATTGGTTTAGAGACAATCCCTTGTCCTGAGTTGAATCTGATGAAATTGCTCACTCCCATCCGTGATGTCTGATCACCTGGCCTGCCCTCAGCGGGAACCCCGCTCAGTCTGCGCACTGTGACCTTTAAAACGCCCTATTCCCCTGCTTCTTCAACATCCCTGCAGCTGCCCAGGACCGCCAGTGCGATACGGTGGTCACCGCCTCACGTTCCTCTTCCTGCCCCCCTAACAGTGACACCCCTGATGCCTGTTTGTGTACCCCGCCCTGACCCCCAGTAAAGGCCCTCACCCCGGGTCTTCTCTGCCCTGTGACCTCCTCTTGACCCCTGTCTCTCTGGGACTAGCGAGTAGAAGAAACTTTGTTTTCTCCTGAGCCTCCCCGCTGCCTCCTTTAGGGCCGCACCTGGCTGGCTGTCTCATAGAGGAACCCGAAGCAAGAGCCCCTGGGTTTGATGTTTCCTCAGCAACTTCCCATCCATTGACCCCACCCTGCGCCTTGGCTAGTAACCTCTTTCTGTCCTTGTTGGAGTCAGAGCCTCTTTTCCTATGCAAAGGACTTGGATTGCTGGCCTGTGTGCATCTTGGGTTCTCAGGGAGCTGAGGGAGCTCAGGGCAGTGGTTCTCAACCTTGGCCGCACATTAGAATCACCTGGGAATCTTTCTAAAATCCTGATTTCTGGGCCTCATCCTCCGGAAATTCTGTTCCTTTGTTACTAATGTTGTGGCCCCACCCCATAACAAACTGTTCCCTGCCCTCTCCTGTAGCTCTCGGCCTCCTGTAGGACCTGCCCTGCGCCCCAGGTCTAAGCACCAGCTGAAGGGCGCGGTTACACCGGGAGACTTACTGGTAATCTGGTCGCCCTCAGTTTAATTTTATCAAGATTCTACTTCCAGATTCTCCCAGGTGTGGAACATTGGCCCCAAGGAAGATGATTGGAGCTGTTCCTTCTGAGAGCGAGGGTTGAGCAGCGATAAAATCACTTCGAGGGAACCCATAGGCCACTGGATGTGTGGCTGGTTCAGTTTAGCTCACGGACTCCTGGGCATAATCCTCACACCCAGTGAGATTTACAAAAATTCCAGATCATAGATCCGAAGAGATCTCTTGTGTTCTCTCTCCCTCTCTCATACACGCAAGCATGCATGCAGTATCCCCTCCCACCCCGGCAACCATGGTTCCCGACCTTAATCACAGCAGGAGAGACCTGGCTCCAAGAATGACATCATGAGCTGTCAGAGAAGCTGACCTTGAGCTAGATACAGCCGTGGGCAAACTATGGCCCGCGGGCCGGATCCGGCCCGTTTGAAATGAATAAAACTGTTGAAATAAAAGACCGTACCCTTTTATGTAATGATGTTTACTTTGAATTTATATTAGTTCACACAAACACTCCATCCATGCTTTTGTTCCGGCCCTCCGGTCCAGTTTAAGAACCCATTGTGTCAAAAAGTTTGCCCACCCCTGAGCTAGAAGCACTGGCCAGGCTCATACACAGGGGCTGAACATCATTAAATCTGGAAAACTAATGGCTTTAGAGAAAGTACAACCCTTCTTATATATATACATATCCTCAAACTGAGCCAAAACGACAGTGGAAGATGGAAAACATTGTGCATGAAAATGTTCTTACTCCGACAGAGTTAAGTATCATTAAAAGATAAATACCATATTATCTCACTCTTATGTGGCATCCAATGGACAGATTAAACGGACACAAAACAGAACCGGAGGGAAGGGGTGGGAGTAGGGAACTGGCCAACGGACGCCGACAACAGAATGGTGAAGACCAGGGGAGGGGAGGCGGGGGCTGGGTGGTGGTGGGCAAAGAGGGGTAGGATGGGGGACATCTGCAATACTGCCAAAACAATAAATAAATAAGCACGATGCATGCCTCACAAGCCAGACGCTTCATGAACTGCCAGCTGACAAGCACTCTTGGCAATCCACCAGGTCCGGTCCTCCTTTGCCTGCAAGTAGCCAGGTGGTCTTCACTAGCAGGTGGGGAAGATGCAGCAAAAACTGTGACATTCATCCTGTAACTCAGCTGGGTTATAATTATCTTGGGTCAAATAATGATGATTTCTAAGGCCCCTTTTTAATCTAGCAATCCTACATGTGTGTGCTCAACTTTTCTAAAATGTGAATTTTTTCCTTATGAAAATAATTGCCCTTGCCCTGGCTGTTATGTCTAAGTGGTTAGAGCATCTCCCCGAGGACTGGAGGGTCATGGGTTCAATTCCCAGTCAGGTGCACATACTTGGGTTGCAGGTTGATCTTGGCCCCCAAAGGGCATGCACGGGAGGCAACCAATCCATTTCTCTCACACTGACGTTTTTCTCTCTCCTTCCCTCCCACCCCTCCTCTCTAAAAATCAAGCAGAAAAATATCCTCAGATGGATTAACAAAAAACACAAAATTGACCTTTGTCCTTACATATAGCTTGTCAAATTTTGCTCCATTCAAGGGTTGGGTCAGACACAGCCCATAGACAGCTGACATAAGATCTGCATATTTAGTATTTACAACTAGAGGACCCAGCAGGCCACCCAGCCATTGTCCTAATGGACCACAGGCACCTTCAGTTGTCTTTAGGGGCCAATTACATTTTTGTCTCTAGAAAGTAAATGTATTAAGAGCGGAAAGAACCCCACCTCTACATAGAAAATAAAGTTTTAGCCCTGGCTGGGTGGCTCAACTGGTGGAGCATTGTCCCGTACACCAAAAGGTTTCAGGTTCAATCCCCAGTCGCAGCACGTACCAGAGGCAACTGACCCATGTTTCTCTCCCACATTGGTGTTTCTTTCTCTCTCTACCCCTTCCTCTCTCTCTAACACATCCTTGGGCGAGGATTAAAAATAATAACAAAAATTAAGTTTTATTTTGAAAGGTAAAAATTTATACATCCTTATAAAAGAAGTGGTAACATTTTAACAAATATAAAATATCACAGAATGCAAATCACAGTTTGGAGCTCCAAGATTCAAGTGTTGTAGCCCAGTGAGTAAAATGTGGTCAGTTTTAAGATAAAAATTCCTCCTCTGGATCTCCTGTTCTCCATCAAGGCTTTCTTTCTCACATCATCTCACACAGTAGGATAGCTGGCCGCGGTGGCGATTCCACAGTGGTTGTTCCGGTCCTTGGCCATCTTTATGTAGCCATTCTGGCCCCAACCTTCACCCCAGCTGAAAGAAGAGAGGGTTTTCCATTTTATACAAATAATCAAACACATTTACTTTTATGAGCAACTATACCTACTACTGAAACAGTGCACCAGAGAGGCCCACACAGATTCAGGAAGAATCAGGAGAGGCGGTTCTAGTTCTTGGCTGAGCTCTAAGCCTGCACAGAACTTCTCTCCCCAAACCTTTCACAGAGCTGCAAAATTAGAGAAGACAAGGAAACTGGTGGGGCCAGATGTGTTTCGAATTAAGAAAATTTTCAAATTTAGAAATGTAATGGCACAAAAACTATATCGATTCTCCGAGCTCAGGGAGAATCTTCACGTTATAATCACATTCGTATGCTGTGTTCCGTAAGTGGGATAAAGACTTCTGGAATGTCGGCAGGGGTCTTCATCCCATGTAAGGGACACACAGGCATATGAACGTGTGATCATGTCATTAAGTTTCGGCCCTTGCGGATTTTGCTCAGTGGTTAAGAGCATCACCCCAGGAGTTCCATCCTGGTCAAGGGCACGTACCTCGGTTGCAGGCGGGTGTGGGAGGCAACCAATCATTGTGTCTCTCACATATCAATATTTCTTTCTTTGTCTCTCCCCCTCCCTTCCACTCTCTCTAAAAAATCAATGCAGCCCTAGCCAGTTTGGCTCAATGGATAGAGTGTCGGCCTGCAGACTGAAGGGTTCTGGGTTCAATTCCAGTCAAGGTCACATGCCTGGGTTGCAGGCTCAATCCCAGTAGGGGGCATGCAGGTGGCAGCCAATCGATGATTCTCTTCCATCACTGAATGATTCCCTTTCATCTATCTCTCTCCCCCTCTCCCTTCCTCTCGGAAATCAATAAAAATATTTTTAAAAATAAAATTTAAAAATCAATGCAAGAAAAAAAATCCTCCAGTGAGGCTTATCAAAAAAATAAAATAAACAGGACTATAGAAAAGAAAAAAAAAAGACTTCTGGAATTTCAGAAGTGTGCTCAAGAGTTTGAAGACCTGTATCCAAATACTGATTCCAAAAACGTCTCCCTTTTCAAATGTAAGTATTTTTAGCAGTTTATACCTGTTCTTGACAATCCAATATTTATTGTTACTTGAGTCTTCTCCTTCAAAGCCATAGCCAACCACCAGAACGCCATGATCTAGATCCACGCTGCTGCAGCGCCGCTCATAATAAACGCCTGGGAAAGTAACACTCGATATTGGGATGAGGACCTCCAAGAGCAGGTGACAGTAACCCCGCAGATCAACTACAGTAAGGAAGCATCTCAAAATCCAGCTAAATGACATAAAACCAAGTACGATTTGAAAACAAGATCTTTTTTTTTTTTTTTAAATCTAGGCTAGGGACTCATCTAATACTAGCAGGAATCTGAATTGGCATAATCTCTTTTGTAAACAATGGGTCAGTCAGGAGGCATAAAGACACTCTGGAAGCCTTCTCATTCTACTTTTAGGATGTCAGTCTTGGGAAATAGCACAGAACACAGAATTACTTGAGTCAAAGGATCTCTATAGCTTTGATTACAACAGTAAAATTCTTTGGAAAATTTTAAAGTCCTAACAATTGGAAAAAGGTAAAGTATATTAAGCTATACCAATCAAATTATGTAGCCACTTAAATATATTTACAAAGTGCTTAAAATCATGAGGATACAGCTCAAGTAATGTCAAATGGAAGCACCTGGGAAAGATATTGTGTGTGCACAATGAACAATGCTAAATCCACACACCCAGAAAGTATGCAAACAAAGAGTGAATCTTGCTTTGGGTCACGGTGGTTTTCCAGTTCTTCTGCCTAAATTTCTACACAGACAATGCTTACCATCTTCATAGAACTGGAAGCTAAGATGGCTTGCATCTATAGCCACCGAGATGGGCCCCACGGTTGCCACTGCCTTCATGAGGGCACTCTCCTGCCCAGGGACGTCCACGAAGCCAGTGTCATTGGCAACAGAGTCCTCGGGCCTGTATCTGCAGGGTCCAACCTTTAAAGGTCAAGGGGAAGAGATCTGGTTACTAACCCACCTCCCGGGAAGCATGAGTTTCAGGCAGGAGGCAGCTTCATGATTTCCAGGTTAGGTCTGTGAAATGCTACTGGCTGTTTGGAAAATGGAAAACTAGCTGGTGTCTATTCATTGAGACGCTGTCGGTCTATCTCTCCATAAGAAGTGTTTCACTATGAAGAAAAAGTGCTGTATTTAGAATGGTATGTATGTCTCCATGTAACACAGAAATAAGAACTGTGAACAACCCAAACAGAACTGTGCAAGGCTGATATACTTTGATGGAAGTTCTGATGGTTTACATATATATACACTCTATAATCCAAAATATGAATTCTAAAAATAATTTTTTAAATATGAATTCTAAATATGGCATCTGTTTTCTTTAAGGTGTTCAACTTTCAAAAGAAATAACATAAAGGTAAGAGCTTTGCTTACCGTTGCTTGATATGGATAGGACTGCTCTGAGTCCAGGCCGCCGTTGGACTTCACATACTGGAAAGCATTATCCATGAGGCCACCATTGCAGCCCTTATTGCCTTGAGCCTGAGAGCAGTCCACGAGGTTCTGCTCACTCAGGGAGATAAGTCTGCCAGTTTTCCGGAACATCTGTCCCTCAAGGGCACCAGTTGCACTAAATGCCCAACAAGAACCACAGTGACCCTGAAAACAATATAGAAGCTCTCAGTCTACAGAACAAATAGCAAGATTTTGACAACTTTGCCAACAATGTGTAAACTCTTAAAAATTAGTGAAACACACATTGTCCCACAGTCTACCACAGCCATGACGCCAACTCCTTGTGGCTTTAACTCTTGGAGAGAGACCTGCTGAGTACTGTCATACCTGGTTCTTCACGGGAGTTACATAGCCTTCTTTTCGCCAATCCACCATTTGGGGGATTTCAGCAATGTAAGGTTCCCGGAACACTCTCCTTTTCTTGCACATCTGGTTTTGATGGCCATTCATCACCTGCGTGAATTCTTCGTTGGTCTTCAAAGAAAAAGAAGTAGAATGTTGTCAAGCAAGGGATTATTTCGGCATAGTACTGAGTGAGGAGAGGAAGCACAAGGTAAGCCTCCCAAGCCACACTCACCATGTCACCAAAAGCATTCATTGCCAAGGTGAAGCTCTGCCTCCCTAGGTTGTATTCTTGGTTGTGCAGGTCAATCATTTTCATATTCTTCTCCCACACTGTTCTCCTCCATCCTTCTTCATTCTAGAGGCAAACATAGAACCAACCTATCCTCTTGATTTCTATTGAAAACCAAGTCACCTTCACCAATGGGTTTGCAGAAGAGAAACCATGGCGAGGAAAGGTTTCTACTTGTTCTCCAGCACGCACACACCAGGGCGGTTTGCCCATATTGTGCTCAGTAACGGGTGTCATGCAGTCATTGCCTTGGGAAGAGCCAGCCTCAAGAGCAGTGGTTCTCAGCTGAAACCGGTTTGGCTCAGTGGATAGAGCGTCGGCCTGCGGACTGAAAGGTCCCAGGTTCGATTCTGGTCAAGGGCATGTACCTGGGTTGCGGGCATATCCCCAGTAGGAGATGTGCAGGAGGCAGCTGATCGATGTTTCTCTCTCATCGATGTTTCTAGCTCTCTATCTCTCTCCCTTCCTTTCTGTAAAAAATCAATAAAATATATTAAAAAAAAAAAAAAAGAGCAGTGGTTCTCAACCTTCTGGCCCTTTAAATACAGTTCCTCATGTTGTGACCCAACCATAAAATTATTTTCGTTGCTACTTCATAACTGTAATGTTGCTACTGTTATGAATCATAATGTAAATATCTGCTTTGCAGGATGGTCTTGGGCGACCCCTGTGAAAGGGTCGTTCGACCGCCATAGGGGTCGCGGCCCACAAGTTGAGAACCACTGCTCGAGATGCTACTGTCTGCCCTAGGTGGTTTGGCTCAGTGGATAGAGCATAGACCTGGGGACTGAAGGGTCCCAGGTTCAATTCCAGTCAAGGGGTTCATATTCCCAGGTTGCAGGCTCCATCCCCCGTAGGGGATGTGCAGGAGGCAGCCAATCAATGATTCTCTCTCATCATTGATATTTCTCTCTCTCTCCCTTCCTCTCTGAAATTAATAAAAAATATTTTTTTCCTAAATATATTTTTATTGATGTTTTTACAGAGAGGAAGGGAGAGGGATAGAGTTAGAAAGATTAATGAGAGAAAATCGATCAGCTGCCTCCTGCACGCCCCCTACTGGGGATTGAGCCTGCAACCAAGGTACATGCCCTAGACCAGAATCGAACCCGGAATTAAACCCAGGACCTTTTCGTCCACAGCCCGACACTCTATCCACTGAGCCAAACCAGTCAGGACAATAAAATTATATATATTTTTTAAAGCGACTTTCTGCTATAAACTCCCAGAAGCCTGGACCATTCTCTGAGGGGTCCCTCTGGGTAATTTCAGATGGTACCAACCGAGCCATATAGCTTTCTGTGTGTTGCCTTCCACCGGTGCCATTGTGCCTCTAAACTTCCATCAAGTTTTGGAGCAGCTGAAGCTACTCCTAAGTAAAGGGCAATCAAGAAGAATGAAGGATTCATGTTTCAAAACCTAGGGAGGGAAAAGAAAGCAGTATCTGATTACACCAATCCTCCTAGAAAGCCATCCTACCTTCTTGAGACGTTGCAGCCTCCGGGTGTAAAAAATGGATGTATCCTCCCAAGTATGGATCCCTCCCAAGGGCCGTGGAGGGAGGCTAAGCCTGTGGGTGGAGAAAAACAGCCCAGAGACCCCACTCCCGCACCGGCGCGGGGACAGACTCTCCCGACGCTCAGAGCACCGCTGGGGCCGGGCCTGGGGGTGCGGCCGGCTCCCCGCTCCCCACAAGCCCACCGACCGCGGCCATGAGCGCAGGGAGCCCAGCAGACGGAGGTCAGGCTGCCTTGCCCGCCACGCCAGGACCCGGGACGGTGCCTCCTGGAACTCCCGAGCCCTCCACCGCAAGGCTGGTTCCCGGGGCGGCCCGGGACGCTCACCTTCAGGGGGCAGCCGAGCAGGTGCAGTCAGCACGTGCGCTTCCAGGAGCTCCGACGGCTGGGGCTCCGCGGCAGCGGATTTAAAACCTCGGGAATTCGGCCCGAGCGGCCCGCCCCCACACGGCCTGCCGGCGCCTCGATTGGCTGATGGGGCCAGTGGGCGGGGCCTGGGAGCGTGGAATTCCTGGCACCTGATTAGGTTCGCACCGAATCGCCCCAGGCAGATCCTAGGGACCCAGGTGTGGACGGAGGCTGAGGCGAGAGGGGGGCCCAGGGGCTGCGCTGGGGAGCTCAGCGCCTCCCTGGGAGCCGGGTCACCCATCACCCCGAATTCATGAGCTCAGCACGTGGTTCACGGAAGAAGCGTGTGGGGAGCTCCAGGTGCTGTTTCAGCGTCCCCTGCCTGTCCTGACATCTCCCCGAGGGCTGAGGACCCGACAATCTGGCGAGTGATTCCCGCTGATCACACAGTGAAGGCCGGCAGGGTGCGAGAAGGCAGAGCCCACGGGCAGATGCGTTATCAGGGTGTCAGGAGGGTGCAGCTGGGCTGATGAACAGTCTGGAAGGGTAGGCAGCACCCAAATCACTGGCCTCAAGGGCGGGCGCGGGCGGGTTCTCCTGTGAAGGCCTGGCATCTTGTAAGGCTCCTTTCCTGCCTTCCCGTCAGGAGTCTTCTTCCCTCCCAAGCCTTTCTCAAAACCGACAGGAAGGAGTTATTGACCAAAGAATTTCATTTAACAGAAGGAAGAGGAAAGGCTGAAAGATGACGCTACTTTTACCTCCCCATTCTGGGTTACGGATTGTCTTCCTCAATGTGCTTTTCCTGAGATTTCGTTTAAGAAATTTCCTTAAATGACATTTACTTCAGTGATTTTTACTCTAACCTGTATTTGGTGTCAGGATTTAAATGAATCTGTGAAAACGTTTTAAATAAAGAAAATATATTAAGTGTTAATGTACATAATTAAGGAGTCCTTAGAAACACTGTACGTTTTCCTTTTTTATTACATAAACAAACTCATTGTTGAAAATACCTCTTAAAAAATGTACATACTGCCCGTAACCGATTTGGCTCAGTAGACAGAGCGTCGGCCTGCGGACTGAAAGGTCCCAGGTTAGATCCCCGTCAAGGCCATGTACCTGGGTTGCGGGCACATCCCCAGTAGGGAGTGTGCAAAAGGCAGCTGATCGATATTTCTCTCTCATCGATATTTCTAACTCTCTATCCCTCTCCTTTCCTCTCTGTAAAAAATCAATAAAATATATTTTTAAAAAATATATACATCCTTGCCCTTGCCGGTTTGCTCTCAGACTGAAGGGTCCCAGGTTGGATTCCGGTCAAGAGCATGTACCTCAGTTGCAGGCTTGATCCCCAGTCCTTGCCCAGGGCACATATGGGGGGCAACCAATTGATGTGTCTCTCTCATATCAATGTTTCTCTCTCTGTCTCTCCCCCTCCCTCCCACTCTCTAATAAAAATCAATGGAAAAATATCCCAGGAGAGGATTAACAACAACAAATATATATATCATATATATATATCATTACCTCATGTTCCTTTCCACATCACCTTTTTCTATGCATGCTTTAAATTCTTTTGATAAAGATGGAGTCACGGTCCATGTGAATTTATAAACTAATTTCTATTTAGCATTAAATTGGTAAACCTAAAAGCACAATCAGATGCATAATCTTTTTTTACTGTGATGATACGTATGTAACAAAATATCTATTTTAACTATTTTTAAGTGTAGAGTTTAGTGGCATTAAGTTCATTCACATTGTTGTCCAGCCATCACCACTGTCCATGTTCAGAACTTTTCATCTTCCCAAACTGAAACTCTATACTCACTGAACAATAACTCTGCATTCCTCCCTCCCCCAGCCCCTGGCAACATACATTCTACTTCCTGTCTCTATAAATATGACTACTGTACTCTATTATTGACAAAAGGAACGTCCAAAACTGTAGAGAACTTCCCTGAGTTTATTTGAACCAAACTGACCATGTATGCCACGCAGCAAGATCTGAAATGCTCCAGAGAGTAACAGTTTTGCAGTTGTTGTTTTTAATCCTCACCTGAGGACATTTTTATTGATTTGAGAAACAGGAAACATCAATGCGAGAAACATCTATCGGTTTTCTCCCATACACGCCCAGACTGGGCATGGAACCCACAACCTGGGTATGTACCCTGACCAGAAATGGATCCCACAGCCCTAGGGTGCACTGGCAGGGATAGGATTACAGGACGGTTAAGATTTTGTGCTCTCTTGAGGGCTAATACCCCCTTTGAGAGGTATTGCTTCTGGCATTTCAAAGGTGTGTAACCTAGGAACACGAGAACATGCACAGGGTGGGCTTAAAACCTTTCACCAAAGAAATTATAGGCCTCGGGCATGACTGCCCACCTTGATCTGCACAGTTAGGGATTTTTGATCAGATCACCCTTTTTTTCCCCCTTCACACTGGGTACCTCATATAAGTGGGATTACGTAATATTTGTCCTTTTGTGCCTTGCTATTTCATTTAATGTAATATTTTCAAGGTTCATCCATGGTGTAGCATGTGTCAGAATTTTCTTTTCTTAAAGGTGAATTCCATTGTATGAATGTACCATGTTTAGTTTAGAGAAACAAAAATTCATGCCTGAATAGACATGTGAGTTATGTCCACATTTTACTATTTTGAATAATGCTGCTGCAATTGACCGTGTAGTACAAATGTTTGAGGTCCTGTTTACAATTCTGTGTATATGTACATATTAAAAAATAGAATTGCTAGATATGATAATTCTATGTTTAATCTTTTTCTATGTTTTCCTCAGAGGCTGCACCATTTTAGATTTTTACCAGCACTGCACGGGGTTGCCATCTGATATGATTTGCAAACATTTTTTCAAATTCTGTGAGTTGCCTTTGCACTGTATTGGTAATGTCTTTTAATGCACAAATGTTTTTTAATTTCTTTTTTAAAATTATATTTTATTGGTTTTTTACAGAGAAGAAGGGAGAGGGATAGAGTTAGAAACATCGATGAGAGAGAAACATGGATCAACTGCCTCCTGCACACCCCCTGCTGGGGATGTGCCCTCAACCAAGGTACATGCCCTTGACAAAATTGAACCTGGGATCCTTCAGTCCGCAGGCTGACGCTCTATCCACTGAGCCAAACCGGCTAGAGGGCAATGTTTTATAATTTCAATGAAGTTTGATTTGTCTATTTTTTCTTTGGTTGTTTGATGTCATATCAAAAAGATATTACTAGGTCCAATATCAATATCCAGTAAGTCTCTTCCTTTGTGTCCTCATCTAAGTTTTGTAGTTTTAGCTCTTACAGTTGGGTCTCTGATGCATTTTGTGTTAATAATTTGCACATGGTATAAAGTAAGGTTACAACTTCATTCTCCTGTATGTGGATATCTAATATCAACATTTGTTGAAAAGGCCACCCTTTCTTTATTGAATGTCCTGGCAACCCCATATCATTTTTAAAAATCAATTTATTAAAATTTTTATTTTAGTTCTGGCCATTTTGGCTTAGTGGATAGAGCATTGGCCTGTGGACTGATGGGTCCCGGGTTCGATTATGGTCTATGATACATGCTGGGGTTGCAGGCTCGATCCCCAGTGTGGGGCATACAGAAGGCAGGCGATCAATGATTCTCTTTCATCACTGATGTTTCTATCTCTCTCTCTCCCTCTCACTTCCTCTTTGAAATCAATAAAAATATATATTAAACATTTGTTTTAAGAACTTTGAGGAAATTGAAGCTCTTCTCTCTCAAACACAACTGGAGGCTGGAGCTATTTAGGTTACAAAAATATATTATATTGTAAGTAAAGTGGAGGTTTAAGAAACGCTTTTTATTACACCAAGGAGTTCAACACAATCAAGAAGTCTACTATAGGGGTTTAAAGTTGCCCTGGAGCGCAGTGGAGGGTGGGAAAACCTGTGACCTTGTGAACGCCTGCACCTGAGGCAACAGCCTGTGCAGCAGGTGCTGCTCCAAAGAATGGCACCCCCTTCGTTTTTTGGAATGTGGTACAAATGCAGTGAAGAAAGCATAGACTCCTTTTATAATAAATGGGCCCCAAATCTAAATTTTTAAAGTTTTTTTTATTGATTTGTTAGAGAGAGGGGAAGGGGGAAGGATATATAGAAAAATCAAGGAGAGAACATCAGTAGGCTACCTCTTGCACACCCCCTACTAGGGATCAAGCCATAACTCAGGCATGTGCCCTGACCAGGAATCCTCCTGTTTCCTGGGTCCATGCTCAACCGCTGAGCCACACCAGCCAGGCCCAAATCTAAAACTTGACCAAGAATCATCTAATGCCAGAGAAATATTGGAGAAGGCCATTTAAGCAAAAATTGTAACATTTATTTTCACAAAACCTGTTAAATTATGTATTAAAGACTGCATTTTGTTCTTATCTCTACTCTTCTGTGCCAGTTTCTTTGTTAGATAATTCAGATGAGTGCTATTTATTCAAATGGCCACATTTTATATAAGTGACCAGTCCTTAGCTCTGCCTTTGATAAAATACAGTTGGCAGATTTCCCTTTTTTTAAAAAAAAAAAAATGAAATATCTGAGAAAGTTTATTTTTGTGTGCATCTGTCTAGATTTCTTTTACCTGATAGAAAAACAGGATATAATTCTCTACCCCATCACTGGAAGTTTTAAACCATAGGGAAATGAACAAATCTAGTGTGGTGGTATACAAGATTCTGAAGCCACTTAACACTTCTCCCCAATATAACAGCTCCTTCAATTGGTTTTAAGTCAATGAACCAAGACTTACTTTTATAAAGCATTCTCCGGACAGCTGTCCACTGGTTTTGTGGTGTGGATTCCAGATACAATGGCATGGGTTCAAATACCAAATACACCTCTGAGCACCTGGGTAAAGGGAACAATAGCAGCATCTACCTCCCAGGGTTGGTGGAGGAGGAATAAGAGAATTCACTGAAGTGCTTGAATAGTGTCTGTCCTGTGTAGACAGCAGTGTAGCTACTGCATTATTTTTTTAGATATATTTTTATTGATTTCAGAGAGAAAGGGAGGAGATAGAAACATCCATGGTGAGAGAGAATCATTGATCAGCTGCCTCCTGCACACCCACTACTGGGGATGGAGCTCACAACCAGGGTATGTGCCCTGACCGGGAATTGAACTGTGATCTGGTTCATAGGTCGACACTCAACCACTGAGCAACACCGGCCAGGCCACTGCTGCGTTATTTTTAATCAGAGGTAACATTTTATGTAAAGGGTTCACTGGTGCTTATAAAGAATATGGGTGTAAGAAGAGTTTTGGCTTAAGAAACCTTTTGTTAAGTTTCTGTGTGTCTAAAGAAAAGTTGTCCAAACTCCTCTCTTGGTGAGAACAGGGGTAATCCCTCTCAAATATCCCCCTGAGGAGACTGCAGACACCCTGGGACTCATGGCGGCAGGAATACACCATCAGCATCCCAGAAAACCTCAAACCACGAATGAAAGTCCAAGTCCAGGTAAGCCAGCTAAAAGGGACCTTGTGTTTGTAATCAACCTTCTTAGGGGGAAATCTGTGAGATTTGGAAAGGAACAAAATCACTTAGGACTGCATTCGACTTAGGAATCCTACCAGCACCCTTTCACCTGCCCTCACAACATAGTAAGGAGGACACCTGTTGATTTATTATGTATTTCTATTCACTGCAGAGTTTTCATCATTGTCATTCTTACCTTTCAGCTGTCTCCCATTTCTCCCTATCACAGCCCAGAGAATAGTGATGAAAGCTGGGGGAGAGAACATTACCTAAAAAACACCTTTTTATTATAAAAATGTGAACAAAAAACGCTCTCCCCATCCCCAAGCCTCAGGCATTGATTAGCCCAGCTCCCTGGGCGTGGCAGGGACGAAGTGCCCAGCACCAAGGTCCCAGGGGGATTAGACGCCCAGGTAGAGAGGCAGCTGCTGAGGTCTGTGTCCCAGGGTGAGTGGCTGGGCCAGCTGCCTAAGGGACAACCTTTTTTTTTTTTTAAAAAATATATTTTATTGATTTTTTACAGAGAGGAAGGGAGAGGGATAGAGAGTTATTAACATCGATGAGAGAGAAACATCAATCAGCTGCCTCCCGCACACTCCCTGCTGGGGATGTGCCCAAAACCAAGGTACATGCCCTGACCGGAATCGAACCTGGGACCCTTCAGCCCACAAGCCGACGCTCTATCCACTGAGCCAAACCGGTCAGGTAAGGGGCAACCTTAATGAAACCTCTGCTGACCCGAGACCCTTGTATCCACACAGAGCTTCCTGAGATGATGTAGAAAATATCATCACAAACATCACTATATACTGCTGCCCTGAGGGGCTTTTTCTAATTCCCAGGCGCCCCTCACCCCCATCGTGTATACCCTGCAGTGCTTTCCAGTGCAGATAAGCCTGCTGGGAATCCCGTTAAAATGTAACTTCTGAGTCAGCGGGCGTGGGCTGGGGCCTGAGGCCCGCACGTTCCCAGGCGCCGCTGGTGCTGCCAGTGTGCAGACTGTCCTTCGAGTGGCAGAGCTTCTCCTGGCAGAGCACTCGCGCTTCCTTCCTCAGGGGTCCTTCTCTGCTGCTGTGGCATCGCAGCCGCTGGCCCGGAAGACCTGGCAGGCGATCACGAGATTTGACGCTGACAGGAAGCTCACTGCCACATGGGATTATCCTCCCCTATGTGACCCTCAAGATGGCCCAGGAGGCCCTCGGTCCTTAGGTCTGCACCGGGAGCTGCATCCGGAGGGTGCGCAGCGCCACCAGCCAGCTGAGCGCCGGGTGCAGAACGCCCCCAGCCCCGACAGAGCACTAGAGTTCCTCCAAGCACAAACCAGCAGTTTCTGCATCCTCTAATTTTGTCAGTCTTTTTAGCTTCTTCTAGAATTTGGAAGTTAGAATCGTGGGAATGTCAGTCGTGCCAGGAAGAACTGAGCTGGTCTTCAAAGTGATGCTGCATTTTCACGCTTAGGCGCTCACTGTTCAGATGAACAAATGCGTCTTCTCATAAGGGGTCTCCTGTCCTCTTTTTTGTTCCTCTCTGTTCTCGGCTCAATGAGACCTTGCCCTGGAGGGTCACTCGCCTTTGCATGTACAGCAGCGTTAACCGACGTGGTAGTTAAGAACTTTTTAGGGCTTCAGACCACAGTGGTGGTTGCAATTCTCCCCTCTCCGTGACCCCTTGTGGACATTTTCTACTATGTGCCTTTTGATGAACTGACTTTAAAGATATGTGAAGTTTTCTTTTACTATTTTCAAAATTTCCCCCAGAAAAATCTTCATCTGTCAGTAAGAGAGCTTTGTTTAGAGGTGGTTTTGGAGAGAGACACAGAACATTTCTAATTTGAATACAATTAAATCTATTTTCAAGGAAAATTCTTTTACTTTGGAATTTAATTCTGTTGTGTGTGTGGCTATAGTTTTGGTATATTTAGAGCAGAGTGAACCTTAGACTGCAGCTTCCCGAAGCCCAGTTGACCTCCAATTTCTCCTGATTTTACAAGCAATTAGATCAGTGCTATGCAGGTAAAATCCAAGTGTTGAGGAACCAACCTGATCTCTGCCCTGTTTGGGAGCAGACACGAATGCAGCAGTAGCAGTCATGTAAGGATGTTGAGCTGATCATAATTTTTTGTTTTGTTTTGTTAATCCTCACCAGAGGATATTTTTTCCATTGATTTTTTAGAAAGTGGGAGGGGAGAGACACACACAGAGAGAAACATTGATGTGAGAGAGACAAATTGATTGGTTGCCTCCAGAATGTGCCCCGATTGAGCCTGCAACCCAGGTAACGTGTCCTTGACTAGAATGGAACCTGAGACCCTTCAGTCCTCAGGCCAATGCTCTAACCACTGAGCGACTGGCTAGGGCTGATCATAATTTTTTTTATGTCCTGTAGTTTATCTGTTCAGTTTCATCGCTGAAGTTTCAGGTCATGTCTTAGTTGCTTCTAGCTACCACAACAAAGTACAGATCAGGCGGCTCAATCATCAAAACTTCATTTTCTTGCCCTAGCTGGTTTGGCTCAGTGGATAGAGTTAGCCTGTGGACCAAAGGGTCCTGGGTTCGATTCCGGTCGAGGGCACATGCCCGGGTTTTGGGCTCGGTCCCCAGTAGGGGGCATGTAGGAGGCAGCCAATCAATGATTCTCTCTCATCATTGATGTTTCTCTCTCTCTCTCCCTCTCCCTTCCTCTCTGAAGTCAATAAAAATATATTTTAAAAAAACTTTGTTTTCTCATAGTTCTGGAGGCTAGAAGACCAAGATCAAGGTTTCAGCCAATTAATTTTCTGGTGAGAGATCTCTCCCTGGCATGCCGATGGCTACCTCTTCACTGTGTCCTCACATGGCCTTTCCTCAGTGCATACATCCAGAGGGGGAACGAACTGGCTCTCTGGTGTCTCCTCTAATAAGGGCACTAATCTTATTGAATCAAGGCCCCACCAATATGACCTCATTTAACCTTAATTACTTCCATAGGGGTCCCATCTCCAAAGAGGCACACTGGGGCTTTCACATATGAATTTGCAGTAGGAGGGGACATAAACATTCAGACCATAACAGAGTACCTTATAGATTACAAGTTAATCTCCTTGTAATAAATTTTAAATCTCAATTTTAGCACTCAGGGGATATGGCCT
The DNA here is from genome assembly GCF_964212035.1 of Myotis nattereri. NCBI lineage: Eukaryota > Metazoa > Chordata > Mammalia > Chiroptera > Vespertilionidae > Myotis > Myotis nattereri. The sequence goes on from NC_138087.1 coordinate 52,183,620, forward strand.
GGTCATCAGAACACCCAGGATTGAGTCTTATCTTCACCTCTTCCCAGATGAGAGATAAGACAGGTGTCTCTGAGGTCCTGGGATCTACTTGTGTTCATGAATAACAATCACAAGCAAACAAACAAACCCACAAACCCTGCTGTACAAAAACAGCCCGTGACCCTCAAATTAGGACCAGCCCTGTCATAAAGACGCTAAGAACGGCTGAGAAAACAGACCTCCGCCTACCTAGCTCTCCATCACTGAGCATCTGGGAGCTGTCTAGCTCCTGGATTTGGAGGTTACAGGGTAACAGATTCTTGTGGTTATGACTTCTGGAATGGGGTCCCCTCACTTCTGGATTCTCCTCCTCTACCCCCAAACACACCTTCTATCCTGTTCTTGGTCAGTGTCACATCCTTGCCCACTCCAAGGCTAAACAAATATCCCCTTTTACTAGTACTTGGTTTCTCAAGAAGGCACCGACCTCTTACTCTCCAAATTACGTGTGCTGCACCTGCCGGTCCCCATCCTCTTTCTCTCTGATTCCCATCTTCTTTGTTCTTCGAGGCTTCTAAAGCCATCACTGCCTGAATCCCTCCTAAGGAAACAAGCCTTCTTTGGTGTGCACAGTGAGTTAACTGACAAATGTATTTAATGCTGCAAATGAGCACATGTATCTTTGGCTAAGGGACAGCCTTCATGTAGGTGGAGAGTAATCTAGGAGGAGAATATATTAGTCACGACTCTCTTTGTTATGGTGGTAGAAGCACAACTCTGGCTTAGATTATTATAAATCTAATAATAATTATTATTAGATTTATAGAACTTGAAAATCAGGGGTGGCCATGGCCACAGGATTGGATCAAACTCAGGTTATCTCCCTATCATTCCCCCTCTCATCTGACCTTCCATTTGCAATGGCTTCATTCTTCTGGGCCACTCCAGGTACCAGGGGACATGGCCACGAGTTCTAAGGTAACAGTTTATGATTTGTGATCTTAGAGATTTGTCTCCCAGTATTTCCTAGTCTAAAAATATTGGGAGTTTCCTAGTCACTTAAATGAAGAACCTTATTTTGGCATAGTTTCCCTGCCAGGGTTATGTTAGGACAGTGTGGTTACCCGGCAGGACTATATAGGAACAATGTAGAGTTACTTTTTTCCCCTGTTAATCCTCACCCAAGAATACTTTTCCATCAACTTTTAGAGAGAGTGGAAGGGAGGGAAAGAGACAGAGAGTGAAAAACACAGGTATGAGAGAGACACATCGATTGGTTGCCTCCTGCACATGCACAGGGCCAAGGATCTCTAGCCTGCAACTGAGGTACGTGCCCTTGACCTTCAGTCTGAGGGCCGACGCGCTATCCACCGAGCCAAACCAGCCAGGGCCAGAGTTACTTCTTGAAAACAGTAACGAAGGTTCTACTAGCTGCCTTCTTAGAAAGTTGTTAAACGTCATGACCACAAACAGAATTTAATGCCCAAGTCATTTTTGTTCACCCAAACAGCCAAATTACCATGAACAAGGATTATATAATTATAGCTGATATTTTTAACGGTTTCAATAATTTGTGTCCCAAGTTCTAAGGCCTACATATTAAATACAGATTTAATGAAATGTATAGTTTTATTACAAAGTATAATAAAAGTTACTGGTATGATCCTGAAATTAATATTCCAATTTGGTTCTGGTTGTCTAGTCAGCATCAGAGCTGTAAACCTCCACTGTGCTTCTATAGGATGTTTACGATGTCCCATGAATAATAGGGTTCTAGCCCTAACCGGTTTGGCTCAGTGGATAGAGCATCGGCCTGCAGACTGAAAGGTCCCAGGTTCGATTCCGGCCAAGGGCATGTACCTTGGTTGCAGGCACATCCCTGGTGGGAGGTGTGCAGGAGGCAGCTAATCAATGTTCCTCTCTCATTGATGTTTCTAACTCTCTATCCCTCTCCTTCCGCTCTGTGAAAAATCAATAATATATATATATATATATATAGTTCTAGCCGGCTGGTGTGGCTCAATGGTTGAGCATTGACCTATGAACCAGGAGGTCACAGTATGATTCCCAGTTAGGGCATGTGCCCAGGTTGCACACTCAATCCCCAGTACAGGGCAAGCCAATCGATGATTCTCTCTCATCATTGATGTTTCTATCTCTCTTTCCCTCTCCCTTCCTCTTTCTGAAATCAATAAAAACACTTTTTTTTTTTAAAAGGCAAAGACCTTGTATGCATAACCCATGGAGAAAGACAGTGGGGTGGTGAGGGCCTGGGGCGGAGGAGGCTGAAGGGAGTTGATGGGGGAATAAAGGGGACATTTGTAATACTGTCAATAACAAAGATTAAAAAAAAAAGTGTAGCCGAAACCGGTTTGGCTCAGTGGATAGAGCGTCGGCCTGCGGACTGAAGGGTCCCAGGTTCGATTCTGGTCAAGGGCATGTACCTGGGTTGCGGGCATATCCCCAGTAGGAGATGTGCAGGAGGCAGCTGATCGATGTTTCTCTCTCATCGATGTTTCTGACTCTCTATCTCTCTCCCTTCCTCTCTGTGAAAAATCAATAAAATATATTAAAAAAAAAAAGTGTACCAGGGTCAGGCCCTGGTGGGGTAGCTCAGCTGGTTAGAGCTTCTGCTTAATATGCCAGGGCTGCAGGTTCGATCCCCAGTCAGGGCACATACAAGAAGCAACCAATGAACGCATGAATAAGTGGAATAACAAATCAGTGTTTTTCTCTCCCTTCCTCTCTCTGTGCCTTCCTCTATCTCTAAAATCAATATTTTTTTTAATTAAAAAAATAAATGAATAAAAGGGTTCCAGGGTCAGTGTACTTGGGAACTACTGGATTAAATGAGTCTTATTACCACAGAACTGACGCAGTGACACACAATCACACATCTGAGGGGAGAGGTGGCAGCATATAGAGACCTGCTTGACCACAGAGCGCTTGCTTTCTTTGGAGCAGCTCACAGCACCTGTGCTCCACAGGACACACTTGAGGAAATGCTGATGGTCTGATTATTTGCTTTTTAAATTCAAATAATATCAGATTTAAGGGCAAGGATCAAAATTCACTGACCTGTTGTACAAGCAGGTATTTGCTTGAAGGTGACTTTTCATTTCAGGTGAAAATATCGCAATGTCAGCACTGACAGGGACCACAGATAATAAGATCTGAGATTGTAAAATGAATTGTATAATAAACCACCTGAGGATTCTAATACCGTAATTTTGTGAACTAATATCTAGGCCCGTTGGCAATCTGGTCTCTGACCCTGCATGAGTAACTGGGCCATTTTCCAGTTTAACCTGTCTACCTGACCAACTGCATTCCCTGCATTGTTTATGCCACCACAAGACTTGCTTTATCAGTTTACTTTATAGACTCCAAGGGCAACTGAGGCACTGGCCGTATCTTGTGACTCTACCTGCTGATCATGAGTCAACTGAAACTACCCATTCATCTTATCTCACAACCCCACTAGCTGAGACCACTGGGCCAGGAGACCCTGGAGAGTCCAGTTGCCCGGGCAATCAGAAAATGGATGATGTAAGTTTATGGTCTTGTTTACCTAGCAACCCTCCCTTTGATTCTTGTTTTTAAAACCCTTGCCTATTCTTCCCACCTTAGAGAGTGTCTCTGGTTCATGCTGAAGGCTATGTTCTCTGATGTGCAAATCATGTAAGAATCAAACTCTCTTAACTCCTGTGGACTTTCAAGTCCTGAGGAACTTGAAGAAATACACACAGTTGGACACCCTGCCAGGATGTTCTAATGAGGGCTGGGCACATGCCCATGAAAAAGACTCCCAGTTGGTTCTGAAATGCAGCCTCTGATCCAGAAATCCAATGACTGCTATTGGGACATCAGTCAAGAGTTTTCTTTCTTAAAATCTTACGTACTGGTTTCTTTCATTCAATGAATATTAATCAAGTGCCTTCTCTGTTCCAGGCTCTATGCCTGGCAATGGCTTGACTCCATGCTAAAATCAAACAGGAAAGTTGTTCTTGTTTCAGCTTTAGTTTGTCTTCTGTTTGCGGAAGAGAAAAGAGACTATTCACCTTCATCTAGAAAGACTATTTAAAAAAAAAAGACATTATATATATACTAGAGGCCCGGTGCACAAAAATTTGTGCACTCGGGGGGGAGGGGGGGGGGTCCCTCAGCCTGGCCTGTGCCCTCTCACAGTCTGGGACCCCTCGGGAGATAACGACCTGCTGGCTTAGGCCTGCTCCCGGGTGGCAGAGGGCAGGCCCAATCCCTAGGTGCAGGCCCTGGTCGGGCTCAGAGCAGGGCTGATTGGGGAGTTGGGGCGCCGCCCCCTGTCATGCGCAGAGCAGGGCAGATTGGGAGGTTGTGATGCCACCCCTAGTCACGCTCAGGGTAGGGTCAATTGGGGGGTTGGGGCACCGTCCCCTGTCACACTCAAGGCAGGGTCGATGGGGAGGTTGCGGCGCCACCCCGTCACGCACAGAGCAGGGCCAATCAGGGGGTTGGGGCGCTGCCCCCGTCACACACAGAGCAGGGCTGATCAGGGGGTTGGGGCGCCGCCACTCTCACACTCAGGGCAGGGCCGATGGGGAGGTTATGGCTATACCCCATCACACACAGAGCAGGGCCCATGGGGGGGGGGGGGTGGTGGTTGGGGAGCTCCCCCCTATCAGGCACAGAGCAGGGCTGCTCAGGGGGTTGGGGCCCCGCCCCCTGTCACACACAGAGCCGCAGGGCAATCAGGGGGTTTGGGCGCTGCCCCCTGTCACGCTGATCCCGGTGCCGGGAGGCATATTACCCTTTTACTATATAGGGTAGAGGCCTGGTGCATGGGTGGGGCAGGCTGGTTTGCCCTGAAGGGTGTCCTGGATCAGGGTGGGGGTCCCCACTGGGGTGCCTGGCCAGTCTGGGTGAGGGGCTGAGGGCTGTTTTCAGGCTGGGAGTGACTGAAGTTCCCAACCGCTCCTTTTTTTCTTTTTTTTTTTTACTCTGGGCCAGCTTTACCTTGAGGCTTGGCTCCAGCTCTTAGGCCTCCCACCGCAGCTGAAAGTAGGTTTCTGGCCTTTGCTTACAATGTTGCAAATCTACTGGCTGAAGTCTGGTGGTATTTGTTACAATGTTTCTTTTTCTTTTTTTTTTTTAAATATATTTTATTGATATTTTACAGAGAGGAAGGGAGAGAGACAGAGAGTTAGAAACATCGACGAGAAACATCGATCAGCCGCCTCCTGCACATCTCCCACTGGGGATGTGCCCGCAACTCAGGCACATGCCCTTGACCGGAATCGAACCCGGGACCCTTGAGTCCGCAGGCCGACGCTCTATCCACTGAGCCAAACCGGTTTCGGCTGTTACAATGTTTCTTAAACTGCCCGCTCAGAGGCCTGCAGCCGCAGGCGGGGAACATTGGTTTCCTCCGTCACTGAGGCAAGCAAGCCTCATGTTAGTTTCAAGCTGCCTGGCTGCCTGCCGCCATCTTGGCTGTCAGTTAATTTGCATATCTCCCTGATTAGCCAATGAAAAGGGTAGCAGTCGTACGCCAATTACCATGTTTCTCTTTTATTAGTATATATATATATATATTTCAGAGAGGAAGGGAGAGGAAGAGAAACATTAATGATGAGAATCATTGATTGGCAGCCTTCTGCACACCACCTAATGGGGATCAAGCCCGCAACCCAGCATGTGCCCTTGACCGGAATTGAACTGGATCCTTCAGTCCACAGGCCAATGCTCTACCCACTGAGCCAAACCATCTAGGGCTAGAAAGACCCTTTGGAATCTTGAAAGAACTATTCTCAAACAGATTTCTAGCATATGTTTTATATGTCCTATTGGAGTTCTTGAACAGCAGCATCCAAAAAGGCAATTCTATAGTAAAAGAGATACTTGTGAGATTGTGGTTTATAATAATATGTATATTTGGTCTACACACACACACATACACACCTTTCTGGCAGAGTTCCTAAAACACTTGAACAAAGATGTCTCTTATTATGTTAATGAGATGATTTTTGGAACACCAACATGAATTACAACTAATCTGAATCTGTTTTAGGAAGAGCTTAAATTACTATAGAGCCTACCCTGAATTAAATACAAAATACTCTGGCCTGGATAGAAACAGCAAGACAGTTGTCTCCATGTCTGAAAAACCTCAAGCTAAGCTCTGGAGCAACAGCAAATCTTGTTAAATGGCAGGAGTGCCATTTGGATATGCACTCTGATTTTTTAAATAGAAACAAGAGCCAAATTAAACTGCTCATCAGTATCAGCCAAGGGAGCTAATTGAGAACAGAGTCCTGAAGTGATGACCATCAACTATTACTGGGAAATGGCTTGGGATGACCAATGAAAGGGAACAGTGGCACAGGTTATGAAAATAATAGGGCAAGATGTACAATAAACTAAAGAGAAATCAACTTTTCAAGAAATGCTGTATCATTTACATACCCCATTACTAACAGTTGCCTACTATAGAATTTTAAGGTTACATGCCATATATTGCTACATAGAGAACATGATTATATGTAACCATCATCAATGTACATATATGTGTGTGTGTGTGTTGAACCCTTGGAATTATCAACATTTAAGGAACTAGCAAAGAGGAACCAATTGAAAAGAGTGGGATAGAACTAGAAAAGACAGAAGCCAAGAAAGAGTTCCAAGAAAGGAATACTCAACAAGGCCCAAAGCAGCAAAGAGTTCAGAGAGAAGTACTAAGAAGTGGCCAATAAATTTGGCAACCAGAGTCTCTAGTGACCTTGACAAGAACAATTTCAGTAGATTGTTAAAGGCAAAAGCTGGTTTACAGTCGGTTAAGGAAAGAAAGGGAAGTATGGAAAACATTTCATCCATTCATTTATTTATTCTAATGTATACTGAGTGGCTACTGGGTATACACTGACAGTTGGTTCCAAAGGGAAGAATAGAAAGAGAACAAGGTGAGGCTTTAAAATTTGTTCCAAGTACTTAGAGCTCTATTGGCCTAGGAATCATTGAGGGTCTGATTCACCCCTATGTGCTTTACGTATATGATATCATACAAACTGTTGAAAACTATGAACAGAAGGTGAGTAAAGTGATAAATATTTAGTACAGTGCAAGCCTTAGGTAAATATCTTCATGTGGTACAAGCGATCTGCCTACTAGGGATAATTTCTTCTTCACTCACGATCACCCATTCGCTATAGTCGAAGCTTGTGGTCCTGAGGTCATTTGGGCATTTCTGCAGGATCAAATGGTAGCTTCTCAAAATGAAAGTCCCTCCACTTTGCATACAGTCTCTGCTCTCCAGTTGCAACATCCTCCACCACAAAACTTTCAATTTTTATGATTGGGATCTCAAATGTCTTATACTTCACTTGGATGCCCCAGTCATGGCTGCAGTTCTGTCTGGCACAGAATACCTTTGCTTTCTTCTCAAAAATCCCCACACTCTTTGGTCTGGGGTGTGCCTTAGTCACAAAGCACTCCTTGAAAGCATCTCCAACCACAGTGTAATGGCATTCCTATGGATAAAGGGATCAAACATAAAAAAAAAAAAAGAACAATAGAACCAGTTCACAGGACAGCGGTTTGCTGCTATTATTTCACACATTGATAATTATAGCATATTTATAATTTTGTATCCTGATTATTTTTCCGCTTTACCTTTAGTTTATAAGGAGCTTTTCATTATTCTATATAAATTTCATAATCATTTTGTTTAATAAACCTAACTTTAGAATAATTTCAGATTAACAGATAAGTTACAAATGTAGTCCAGAGAATTCCTGAATTCACCTTTCCTGAATGCTAACTAACACCTTACATAACATAGTACATTTGTCCAAATTAAGAAGTTAATGTCAGCAAATTACTATTAACTATAGATTTTACCTTTTTCCTAGTAAAACCTTTTATCTGTTCTCAGATTTAATCCAGGGAACCACACCGAATTTAGCATATCCATATTTCTAATGGCTACATAATATTTAATTAAGTGGCTAGACAGCAATTTTTAAAATGATTTCTTTATTGTTAAAATTAAGGTGTTGTGTGTGTGTGTTTTTAACTTTTTAGCTTTTGTAAAATACATGGACCATGACATTAGTTATAAAGAAAGTATGACATTCTTATAAATATCTCACCAGTAGTGAGTAAGTTTTAATTAGTGCTAAAAAATGACCCAGTATTCTTTGGAAAAGGCTGCTCACCTCTATCACCCTTATATCTGCTGTATGACAAGCAAAGGCTTTGCACTTTCTGCAGAGCAGTTTTTTATTTTTCTTATCAAGTGCAGGTTCCGCTTTTCCTTGACTATCCCTGATGAACTTTTCATGAATCTGGATCTGGTGAATCTACATGAGAAAAAAGAAATACCTCATAAGTGTAATTAAAGTATATATATATCATTCATTTTGCATACACTTCCATGAACATGTCGTGCCTGGTGACTTTGTAAAAATCCCATAGGTAATTTTATTGGCTCTCCTAACTCTTTGTTAGTCAATGTTTAACTGTGGCCCCCAATTAGTCTTTTAATTTCCTCATTGAAGTTGCCCATAGAGCACTAAAGATGTCCATAAAATAGTCATATGAACCATGCTTTCTACTTTAGTAGCCGGCAAAACTTAAAATGTCCTTCACAAATAGATATGTGATACACATGGACTGTTTCAGACATATTTACACCCACTTCCAAGGCATAAACCCAACTGAATGAAACAGCAGGCACAAGAGCCCTCACCATCCAAATTGGTTTTCTCCTCTTTTCTCTTCCAACCACAGAGAGCACTGTCAAATTACAGTAAAGTTAAATGTATGTATGGTATGACTGCATTGTATTTCAAAATTTAGGCCTTGGCTAAGTACAACTTATGTTTATTATTTTTTTAAAATATATTTTATTGATTTCTTACAGAGAGGAAGGGAGAGGGATAGAGAGCCAGAAACATCAATGAGAGAGAAACATTGATCAGCTGCCTCCTGCACGCCCCTCACTGGGGATGTGCCCGCAACCAAGGTACATGACCTTGACCGGAATCGAACCCGGGACCCTTGAGTCCGCAGGCCGATGCTCTATCCACTGAGCCAAACCGGTTCTGGCTATTTTTTAAAAAAATTTTTTAAAATATATTTTTATTGGTTTCAGAGAGGAAGGGAGAGGGAGAGAGAGATAGAAACATCAATGATGAGAGATAATCATTGATCAGCTGCCCCTTACTGGGGATCAAGCCTGCAACCTGGGCATGTGCCCATGGTTGGAACTGAACCTGGGATCCTTCAGTCCGCAGGCTAACGCTCTATCCACTGAGCCAAACCGGCTAGGGCCATGTTTATTTAAAATAAACATAAGGAGTTCAGCTGGCATGGCTCAGTGGTTAAGCTTCAACCTAGAACCAGGAGGTCATGGTTCAATTCCCGGTCAGGGCACATTCCCAAGTTGCAGGCTCGATCCCCAACATGGGGCATGCAGAAGGCAGCCTATCAGTGATTCTCTCTCATCACTGGTGTTTCTCTCTCTCCCTCTCCCTTCCTTTCTGAAGTCAATAAAAATATTTTAAAAATAAATAAATAAAATAAACATAAGGAGATTTAGATTTAAAATCTAAAGGGTGAAGAGAGGAAGGCAGACTAGCTAGGAACCTTGGGACCCTATGATAGTAAGTTCTCTGTTTGTTTGTTGTTGTTGTTTTTCACCTCATATATCCTAGACTGGAGCTGAAGAAACTGGCAACCAGAAATACCTATGGGCACAGGTAAAAAAAGTTTCAATGGCCAGACCAGTGTGGCTCAGTGGTTGAACATCAACCTATGAACCAGGAAGTCACGGTTCGAGTCCTGGTCAGGGCACATGCCCGGGTTGTGGGCTCAATCCCCAGTGGAGGTGTGCAGGAGGCAGCTGATCAAGAGTCTCTCTCATCATTGACGTTTCTGTCTCTCTCTCCTTCTCCCTTCTCTCTGAAATCAATAAAAAAATATATGTTTTTTAAAAGTCTCAACAAAAGCTTATTCTCTCAAGCCAAAAGGCTAGGAAAGGGGCAGCCTAGAAAGAAAGAAAACTTTTAGCCAAGAAATATTCTACTCCAGCCAAGTACCAAAGAATAAAACAAAACAAATAAAAAAAACTGTGACCCAATTTCCACCCATGGCAGCAAAGGCTGAGTGGGGAACCTAGATTTCCACTTTGTGGGGCTGTAATGAAATGCCCCAGCCCACTCACCTGGTGGTGTCAGAGAAGGCCAAGTAGGGAGCTAGGACTTTCATCCCTGCTTAATGGTAGCCGCCCCTCCCCCTTGCCTATGGTGTCACTGGAGACCATGTGGGAGCACGAACTCCCACCTCCACCCAGCAGTAACAAGAAGCCTCCCCCGCATTGGTATCAACAGAAGCTGAGTAGGGAACTGTAGAGAGCGCCTGGGAAGGCCCATGAGCTGATTGTTGGCTGAGTCCAGTGGTGTCAGCAGAGCCACATCCTGGAAATATATCTTGCCAGAGGCAGGTATGTTGTCAGCCTGACCTTTAGCTCAGGTGCCAGGGGGTGGGTTTCATTATCTAAGTTTAGCCAGGGCCAGGAACAGAGCAATTATCCGGGCTCAGCCAGGAATGACAATTACAAAGAAGCCAAAAGAATGAAGAATTGCAGCTTGATCTTTAACCATGACTTCACATAATTTCCTTTGTCTTAAACTCTAGTAAAACTTCCTGGTATCATGCTGTATATAGTAAACGCGTTGCTCTAGCTCTGGGTCACTGTCTCTCCATCTGAGGGCAGCGTCCCACCTGGCCCCAGCTTTACTTAAAGTCTTTGTGTCTGTTTCTTTTTTTCCTTTTCTCAATCCCCAGCCGCCCCTACTCAGGACTCGTTCGCTCTCTAGACGTGCTGGTCGAGGCCCAAGAGAGAAAACTTATAGGGAACCTGGACTTCTATTTCCACCTCGCAGTGATGAGATAATGTCCCTGTCTACTCTGCCAGGAAGGTGCCAGAAAAAGCCAGCTAACACAGAAGGTTAAATAAGATCCCAAACCTCTTAATATAATATGAAAATGTCTGGGTTTCAATAAAAAAATCACTCTTCATACCAAAAAACAGAAAAATCTCAAACTGAATGAAAAAAAAGTTAATCAATGGATACCACCACTTGAAGACAGAAGTTATCAGAGAAAGATTTTAAAGCAGCCACGATAAAAATGCTTCAATGAGTATTCAGAAACACTCTTGAAACGTGAGCAACTATAAAGGCTCAACGAAGAAATGGAAGTCATAAAAATCCAAATGGATGTATTAGAATTGAAAGATGTAATAACCAAAATAAAAAGCTCAGTGTATGGGCTCAACAGCAAAATAGAGGAGACAAAGGAAAGAATCAGTGAACTGGAACATAAAATGATAGAAATTACTCAATTGGAACAACAGAAATAATATAGAGCACAAAAAAAAAATAAATAAATAAAGAACAGAGCCCCAGGGACCTTTAGGAGAGTCCTGGAAGGAGAGGAGAAAGAGAGCAGAGCTAAAAAGTACTGGAAGAAATAATGGCTGAATACTCCCCAAATTGAACATAACATAATATAAACTTACAGATTCAAAAAGCTGAACAAAAACCAAACATGATAGGAGAAAAAAACCAAGATGGCGGCATAGGTAAACACCGGAGTTAGCTGCCTCGAACAACCATTTCACAAATACAAGTAAAAGACGGAACGGACATCACCCAGAAACACGGGAAAGCTGGCTGAGGGGAAATTCTTCAACTAGAAGGAAAGAGAACAGCGTACGAGACTCAGAGGAGGCGCAGTGCGGAAATACAAAGGTGTGGAGGTACTCGTGAAGCGGGCTGGCGGCGGAGGGCACGGTTGTCCGTTTCAACCGGGAGGGAGTCTCAGGTTCTGAGCTCCAGATCTGGGCGAGTCTCTAGGGACCCAGACTCAAACGGAAGAAGCGGGGCTGTCTAGCATCGGTCGGAACGCGAGGGCAGCTTTCTCTCTGAGGTTTGCAGCGGTTGCTGGGACTCTGAGAGGCAGAGCCTCTGGGTATGGGACTGAGAGCAGCCATAACTGCTCCCTCCGCACACTCTGTTGATCCCGTGCGACCCGTCCCACCCAAGCCCTGCACAGAGCCATTTGCCAGATAGCCTCAGGCAAAGGCTAGATTAGCACCTCCCTAGAGGACAGAAGTTCTCCCACTGCAGACACAGCTGATTCTCACAGCCAGTTGGCCTGGAGGTCAAATCCCCCTAGTATTAACTACAACAATCAAGGCTTAACTACAACAAGACTGCGAACAAAGACCACTAGGGGGTGCACCAAGAAAGCATAAAAATGTGGAGACAAAGAAACAGGACAAAACTGTCAATGGAGGATACTGAGTTCAGAACCACACTTTTAAGGTCTCTCAAGAACTGTCTAGAAGCCGCTGATAAACTTAATGAGATCCTCAAGAAATCGAATGAGACCCTCGATGTTATGATAAAGAACCAACTAGAAATTAAGCATATACGGACTGAAATAACGAATAATATACAGACTCCCAACAGCAGACCAGAGGAGCGCAAGAATCAAGGCAAAGATTTGAAATGCGAAGAAGCAAAAAACACCCAACCAGAAAAGCAAAATGAAAAAAGAATCCGAAAATACGAAGATAGTGTAAGGAGCCTCTGGGACAGCTTCAAGCGTACCAACATCAGAATTATAGGGGTGCCAGAAGATGAGAGAGAGCAAGATATTGAAAACCTATTTGAAGAAATAATGACAGAAAACTTCCCCCACCTGGTGAAAGAAATAGACTTACAAGTCCAGAAAGCACAGAGAACCCCAAACAAAAGGAATCCAAAGAGGACCACACCAAGACACATCATAATTAAAATGCCAAGGGCAAAAGACAAAGAGAGAATCTTAAAAGCAGCAAGAGAAAGAAACTCAGTTACCTACAAGGGAATACCCATACGACTGTCAGCTGATTTCTCAACAGAAACTTTGCAGGCCAGAAGGGAGTGGCAAGAAATATTCAAAGTGATGAATACCAAGAACCTACAACCAAGATTACTTTATCCAGCAAAGCTATCATTCAGAATTGAAGGTCAGATAAAGAGCTTCACAGATAAGGAAAAGCTAAAGGAGTTCATCACCACCAAACCAGTATTATATGAAATGCTGAAAGGTATCCTTTAAGAAGAGGAAGAAGAAAAAGGTAAAGATACTAATTATGAACAACAAATATGCATCTATCAACAAGTGAATCTAAGAATCAAGTGAATAAATAATCTGATGAACAGAATGAACTGGTGATTATAATAGAATCAGGGACATAGAAAGGGAATGGACTCACTATTCTTGGTGGGGAAAGGGGTGTGGGAGATGCGGGAAGAGACTGGACAAAAATTGTGCACCTAGGGATGAGGACTGTGGGGGGGTAAGGGCAGAGGGTGGGGTGGGAACTGGGTGGAGGGGAGTTATGGGGGGGAAAAAAGAGGAACAAATGTAATAATCTGAACAATAAAGATTTACTAAAATAAAAAATATATATATAATAGTATGTACGAAATGTTTTAATAAAAATTTCATTACTTAAAAAAAAACACAAAAAAACCCAAACATGATAAATCCAAAGAAATTCACACCAAAGCACATTATAATTAAAGTTCTGAAGACTAAAGACATAGAAAAAAAATCTTAAAAGTAGCCTGAAAAAAGTGACACCTTACTTATAGAAGAAAAACAATCTGAATGACAGCAGATTCCTCATCAGAGACCATGAAGGCCAATATGTTCTTCAAAAATAAAGGGGAGCTGTAGCTGGTTTGGCTCAGTGGATAGAGCTTCAACCTGCTGACTGAAGGGTCCCAGGCTCGATTCTGGTCAAGGGCACATGCTCAGGTTGCGGGTTCAATCTCCAGTGGTGGTAGGGGGGAGGGTGTGGGCAGGAGGCAGCCGATCAATGATTCTCTATCATCACTGATGGTTCTATCTCTCTCTCCTTCTCCTGAAATAAATAAGAATTAAAAATTAAATAAAAATAAAGGGAAATCAAGACGATCTGAGATGAACAGAAACTAAGAAATTTGTTTACCAGTGGAATTTCCCTAAAAAAAAAATGGTAAAAGGAAGTTCTCTCTAAACAGAAGGAAATGATAAAAGAAGGAGTCTTAGGACATCATGAAGAAAGAACATGGTGATTTCCACAATATCAGCTATAAAATCAAGCATCCAATTTTTAAAAATGCACTTATATCTAATTATACTCAGTTATATACTAAAATTCAGTTAAATACTAATAATCCCAAATATTTTAAATGTTACTATGGGCAATAAACCCCAGTAAGTTAAAACTATTACTGCTATACTTAAACTCAACAGGTAAAGAGGCTCAACCAATATCACAAATTAAGTTTATAGCTCACTGCCTCTCCCTCCCACCCGTTGTAGAAGAAGCTTAATTCCGTGCACTAAGGTGGAAAAAGCAAAACCATAAAACCCTGATTGTGTGCTGTCCTGGGTACACATCATGTTGGAAGTTCTTTTTGACATTTTATTCTCTACTCCATGAGGAAGAAAAGTGGGCTTCTCATTTTAATTTCAAACTAGCAACTGGGAAAAATGCCCTTTATACCTTATTTCTCCAGAATTAAACACTCCCAAATCCTGAAGCTTCCCCTCATGGAAATCAGTCCTTGGATACCTCTGGACCATCTACATGTTAAAATGGCTGCAGAGTCACCAGAGATTCCCTGGGGGCCACAGTGCTCTAAGGAAGGTCGGCCGAAGGCAGACAATGGACAAGGTAACTGTGGGACCAAGCTTACAGTCTCCATCTCCATCTACTTGGTGTCGCCCTAAGGAGTTTCTTCCCTCTCTTCTGCAGGGTTTCTTCCTCCACTAAAGCCAATATGCAGGGACCAGGGTGCTCAGATCCCAAGCCCTTATCAAAACAACACAAAATCTGTAATACTGTCAACAATAAAATAAAATAAAAAACAACACAGAAAGGGGCCTCACCTCAAGAAACATAATTCCTTTTAGTTTTAAGAATGTACGGTTGTTCCTACCTTGTTATACTTCCACTAAGCCTCTGAAAGTAAAGCCTTCCTCTAGGATAGCATAGGGGTGATGCCAAGACTCCATGCTCCTAGCTGCCACATAATGACTATCAGCTACATTTGTTCCGAATTCCCTCTCATTCTTTACCATCTCTGCCCATTTGCATTCTATGGGTGTTAGGCGGATCCCAAATGCTATGCAATAGCCCAATTCGACAGATATGTTGCCCGTTTTCTCCTTACTCCACTGCTTGACCTGATGTTCTGGCTACAAAAGAATGTTCATGCCTGGTCCAGCCTTCATCTTCCTTATTAGACTTTTACTCTACTGTTTCTGCCACATATGAATCTAATAAGTAGCTTGTCACCTGTGGGGGGGGATAAAAATTATTTCATATTAACGCTAATATGATTTTAAGGCCTTTATTGGCAACATCCTTATGTCCTACATAGGTGGCTCAGTTAAAAACCCCTATCTCTCAGTAAAATTATGGGAAAAAAATTAAGAGAAACTAAGAAATTTCCCTGTAATTCTTCCTGAAAATATGGAAGAGGGGTTTTTAAAATATCTTGGTTTCCAAACTTTAGGAATAAATGTTTATTAAAAATGAGTAAACACCAACATAAAATTGTATTTTTGTCCTAAAATAAGTGTTAATTTGCTTTACATCACTGATTCTCAGTACTTTTTGAGCATAGAGATTATGACTTTTTAAAAATTGTGGCCACTGTGCAGTTGGCCTACTGAAGTGGAAGGTTCATCTTTCTGAAGTTACAGTATGCCTTTCACCTGTGTCCAATGACTCATTTTTTAGCACTTATTTTATACTAGGCACTGTGCTAAGTAATGCATACATTTTATTTTAGCCCCAAAACTACTGTGAGTTTAATACTTTACAAATTTCCCCAACTTTAAAATGAGGAAACTGATGATTTTAAAAACAGAGTAATGACCTGAGGTTATACATCTTGGAAGTGGCAGAACTGGAACCGGAACCACTGATTCTAATGTGAAAGCTCTCCCCCGGCCCTGCAGTGCTTGATGCTTCCAGAGGTTCTGAGATGAAAATCTCTGCAGAGTCTGGAGAAAGTCTGAGTGTGCATGTGCATGTGTGTCTATTTTCCCTCATCTGGTTCCATGCTTCTGAGTTATAAAGGAAATTACAATAAAATGAAGGTTTCTACCAAGAGGCTGAACTGAACAGGTGATCCACTCCAAAGTATACATTATTATCCACCTCTACAATTAGGCACCCAACACTTGCACAGGGCAATGGGAGCTTTTCTCTGGGGACTCCAGATGTTGGAAAGAGATCTGAGAAAAAGACCAAGAAAGACTATGTCTTGCAGTGTTAGGTTATTGTCCTCAAGATAAACTCAAAGGAAGAACGATTCTAGCTCAGTTTGCCTTTTAGATTTAAAAGCACAACTTCGGGCATCAACATTAATAAAACATATTTTAATCTCATTGAGACTTAAAAGCAGAATAAACTAGATGTTCACTGCAGAACAAATTTTTAAGATTAAACTTATTGTTCTAATGCAACACTCAGCCATCTGATAAAAGGTACCAACCTTGCTCACCTTCTCTATCTGTTACTTATGGCCAGATTCTGAAAGAGTAGCACAGATGAAAAGACTTACCTTTTTTTTAAATACTGTTTCATCCCATGCCTGGAGGCTTAGAATGGAGTCATTCATCATTTTTTCTTTGTATATGTTTATTTTTTCTTTTTCAATTACATCATCATTACTAGTCAGAAGAAAGCATTTGCTACCTCTTGCTCTTCCTCTGCCTGTCAAAAATAAATATTTCATTCGGTGCCTTTCATTTAAAGCTCTGATAAATCTGAGCATAGGTAAGCTAGGGGGAAGGGATATTCCTAAAATGCAACTCTGGTTCACTGAATCCCGCTTTCCAGGGAAGCTGGGCCGTCAGAGCACAGACCGAGAGGCGGGTGTGCAGCAGCCCGCTAGGCCCGCAGGCGAACTGGGAGCCCGCCGCACACTGGCTTCCTCGCAGTCTCCATGCTGCAGTGTGATCAGACAGCCGCACTATCAGAAACACTGCTTGACAGAGAGTCCAACATGCACCCTCAGGATGACACTGTGAGGGCTCTAAGGTGAATAATAACAGATCCTCCCTCAGGAGCCTTCTAGGAAATGGGGAAATAAGCTATGTTCACAACCACAAGAATATAGGTGGAAAATGAGAAGTGCTGAAAGACATAGAGTTACGGATGTTCGAGAGAGATGACTGACAGCTGGGGGAACTTGGGACAGGTGACAGGGAGGTGGGGGAAGAGGTAAAACCATCATCAGTAGCAGTACATGAGCAATTCCTTCAACAAGGAGAGAACGATGAAGTCAGGTTGGCTGAAGTGAATCATGAATAAAGGGGAAGAATTGGAAAGATAAATGGGTGCTCGATTTGAAAATTCTGTAACGTCAAGCTTGGCTGGTGTGGCTAAGTGGTTGAGCGTCGACCTATGAACCAGGAGGTCACAGTTTGATTTCAAGTCAGGGGGCTCCAGTGGGGGTGTGAGGAGGAAGCCGATCATTGATTCTCTCTCATCATTGATGTTTCTATCTCTCTCTCCCTTCTCTGAAATAAAAAATATATATATTTTAAAAAACACAATTCTGTAACATCAAAAAATTGGGGAACCCCTGCAGTTTCTATACAGGGAAGTGACACATTCAGAGCTTTTTCCAGGAAAGGTAATGTGGCAGCTGCTGTTACAGACATTGAAAAAGGAAGCGAGACTAGTTAGGAGACTCTGGTGCAAGTGGGACAGAGGGCTCCTTGGACCCAGCGGGCCCAGCGGCACCACATGCACAGCCAGGAGCGGTGCGCATGCCGACTGCCAAAGCCCCAAACCAACGGGAATTATCCTAAAAACATGTCAATCAGTGTTGACCAAGTCCACAGTTTTCATTGTGAACAAGAATTAAAATAGTGGACAAAACCACAGCCACCTAATCCTCGCCCAGTAAGTCACCTTTCGGGCAGTGATACCAGAGTCCACTGTGCCACTGGCCACACACACAAGCAGACTCGGTAAAGGAGAAAGGCCGGAACGACGGGTACACTCACAAGTCAGACAAATTGGCTGACATTTAAAACAGCACCAAAGCTTCTCACCTCTGGTTTGGATCATTTTGATGACATTGCCCACGTACTCGTACAGAATGACCAGATTGCACTGCGCAATGTCGATGCCTTCATCAGCAACTGAGGTGGCGATCAGAATCTTCTTATCGCCACTGGCTCGGAATGCATCCAGTACACACTTCTGTGCTGGGAGGGTCATTCCTGTGCCAGAGACAGAGGGCATTACAACTCACCAAAGAGGGAATTTTACCCTTGAAGAAAAGCAGCTATTAACTATGGAATGCTTACTGCATGCCAGGGACTGTGATAAGTGCTTTGTATTCATGATCTCTCAACAACCCTAGGCTGTAGGGTCTATCCTATCATCGCTAGAGAGAGCACATGTAGGGTGGTGCAACTTGGACTCTGCCACAACACTGCCTGAGTTCAAATTCCAGCGGCGGCATTTACCAGCTGTGTGGCTTTAGTTGTGTTGTCTCAAAACAAATATTGATTAAAAAAATATATTAACTAATCGTAATACCTTTGGCAAGTGTAGAGGAGTTTACAGCTGACAAAACATTTTCATCTACTTACTCACGGGAGCCTCACAAAGCTCTTAGGTTGGCGTGGCAAGTGTCACCATTCTCCTTCACAGATGAGGACCTTGAGGCTTTTGGAAATATGATAACTGACAGGCTACCTTGCAGCAGAACCTGGCCTTGAATTTTTAAGTCTAGGATCCTAAGAGTGAGCAGTTCTCAGCCACTGATATAATGAGAGGAGAAAGAACTTCAGTGACCCCCACTTTAGAGTTAATAGAATTTAGGAAAGTTCCATTTCTTTCCTAGTATATCGGCTGTCAAAATCTTGAGATATACTTTGTGAAGGACAAAACAACTTCAAGACAGACACCATACTTCATTAATTTCATTCATTTGTTCATCAAACATTTATTTGGCATTATGGTTTGTCAGATAAGAATACAATGGTTAAAGGTCCACTTTTACCTACAAGGAGCTCGTAGTTTGAGGAAGAGGGGTACAATAGGAAGCTATAGTTCCCTGTGGCGAGCAATGAGGTGGAGGCAGAATGGATGCTGTGGGAATGTGGAAGGCTGTCTGGCAGAAGCACAATGACTGGCTAAGTTCTAAATAAATGTGGCTGGATGGATGAATAACTGAGGAAACAAATAAGAAAATATTTTCTGAGTGTTTATTTGTGGGGAAATAACAAAGGTGGAAAATCATATAGGACTCATGTTGGAGTCAGATGGGAAGGAACTTTGACCACAAGAATCTATGGTGTTCAGCTGGAGAAAGATAAATATCACATGATCACACTCATTTGTGGAATATAATGAACATAAGCGGATGAACAAAAATAGAGCCAGAGTCATAGAACCATCTAACAGATTATCCAACCTAAAAGGGAAAGCAGGGGCGTGGGGCGGGGTGAGAGATCAACCAAAGGACTTGTACTCACGAATATGAGCATAACCAATGGATAGAGACAGTAGGGGGGTGAGGGCGTGTGCTGGGGGGCTGGGAGTGGCTGGGGAGAGGTCAATGGGGGCGGGGGGGGGGGAGGAGACATATGTAATACTTTAAACAATAAAGAATTTTAAAAAAAGAATCTGTGGTGTTGGACTTCATTTGGTATGCCAAATTTTCAAAATCTGAATTTGCCCTTTAGAGTCACGGAATTTAAAATTTGTATAAGGGGGAAGTGCAAGGGTGATGATTGAGGACTGACAGGGTGGGAACTGCTTATCATAACACTAAAGAGGAGGAGCAGAGAGGAGCTGGCATTGCTGGTCACTGAGGCGTGGGGAGCACGGCTGTGAGAATGCCAGGGGAGGGCTGGCCACTGGCTCTTCCTGGACAACCACAGAGGCAGCCTTACCTCCTCTGACCACTCTCGCTAGAGTTCAGGCTTGTCTACTTGGACTATTTTTTTAAACTCAAAGTATATAATACACACAAAAGCATCTATAGTTTAAAGAATAATAAAGCAGAAACAGAGCATTTCTACTTCCAGTTAATCTACTGGTTGAGCAGAAGAGTGACATGCTCAAACAATATGTAAAAAAAAGAATGGGAGGAGGCAATGTCTGCAACTTTCTGGCATGTGAGCATGTGATGGCCTTTTGATATGTCAACTTGCCTAGGCTGAACTACAGTCCCCAGTGGGATTTGCAGTTGTAATTAAAGTTCTTAATCAGTTGACATTAAGGGAATCAACAGGGGCTTCACCCTAGGTGGGCCTAACCTAATCAATAATACTGATTAGGTATTAGTATTAGAAAAGGGCTTAGGTCAGTGATGGCGAACCTATGACACGCGTGTCAGAGGTGACACATGAACTGATTTTTTTTGTTAAATGGCATTTAAATATATAAAATAAATATCAAAAATATAAGTCTTTGTTTTACTATGGTTGCAAATATCAAAAAATTTAAATTTCTATATGTGACATGGCACCAGAGTTAAGTTAGGGTTTTTCAAAATGCTGACACGCCGAGCTCTAAAGGTTCGCCATCACTGGTTTAGGTATTTCCTGAGCTCAGGACTTCAAACAGCTCATGGCTATGGGGTTCCAGCCTGCTCCTGACCACCTACCCTGCAGACCTCAGACATGTTTTGCCAGTACAATTGTGTATGCCATACCTTGTAATAAACCCCTGTGTGTATGTATATGCACGTATCTGTGTGTGTGTGTGTGTGTGTGTGTGTGTGTGTGTATATATATATATATATATATATATATATATATATATATATATATAAAATCTCCTACTGGTTTTGTTTCTTTAGTTGAACCCTGATACAAACATAAAAAAGATTCAATAGGTTACATATATCTTATATATAGTATACCATATATAAATACCTATGTTCTGATTTGTTTTGCCACGTCCAGTCAATATGTCAGGTTTTAGAAAGCTGAGTTTAGAATTTTCCTCAATCCATTTCTTTAAAGCCTGAAAACGAAAAGCAATTTTCAGTTAGGCCCAATTTGTATGCCATCTGTATTAATTCAATACTGAAGTATATGCAAGAAGGAAAAAAACATGTTAAGTTAGTATACAGACAGTTTTCAGATTGATAAATCTAAGAAAACTGCTTCTTGGAATTGAATTCTATGCAATAATTAACCATAAAGGTACACATCTTTGTCATCAAAGATTTTTTTAAGTGATAAAAGCAAAGTTTAGATTGAAAGTGGGCATGTAAAACTAAAAAGTGAGTTTAGCAAGATCTAGGACACAAGATCAGTAGACAGAAATCAATTGTATTTCTATATACCAGCAACAGACAAAAGAACCATTTACAACAGCATTAAAAAGTAATACTAAGGTATAAGTCTAACAAAATACGTGCAGAATCTGTATGCTGAAAACAACAAAACACTGATAAAAGGAACCAAAGAAGATGTGGTAGGTGGCGTCGGAGGTAGCCCTCAACGATCTGTTTCCCCTGGTATTCAGATCCTTGTGTCCCTTCCCCTCAAGTGTGAACTGAACTTATTAACTTGCTTCTAATGAATAAAATAGGACAGATATGATGAGGTATCACTTCCCAGTTGAAGTTATAAAATGACTGTGACTCCATATTAGGCATTCTTCCTCAATCTCCCTTGAATCACGCACTCAGGGAAAGCCAGCTACCATGCAGCCTGTGGAGAGGCCCAAGTGAGTGAGCTTAGAAGCACATCTTCTGCCTGGCTGGCCATGGCTCAGTGGTTGAGTGTCAACCTATGAACCGGGAGGTCACGGTTCGATTCCTGGTCAGGGCATATGCCTGGGTTGCAGGCTCAGTCCCCAGTGTGGGACTAGAGGAGGCAGCTGATCAATAAGTCTTTCTCATTATTGATGTTTCTATCTCTCTCACTCTCCATTCCTATCTGAATGGAGATAAACCAATAAAAATGTATTTTAAAAAAAAGTAGCACATCTCCCGATGTTGCCAATAGACATCTCAGTGAGGTGGAAGTTGATCCTCCCAATTCAAGCCTTGAGATGACTGCAGCCATGGCCAACACCTCACTGCAGCCTCATGAGACGCTGAGCCAGAACCACCCAGTTAAGCTGTTTCCGCTTCCTGACCCATAGATATTGTAAGATAATAGATGTTTGTTGTTCCCAGTCACTAAGTTTTTTTTTTTTTGGGGGGGGGGGGCAATTTGTTGTCAGCAATAGGTAACTAATATAGAATCCCTATATAAATGAAAAAATATACTATGGTCATGGATTGGAAGACTCGATATTATTAAGATGTCGTTTCTCCCCAATATTGTTTGTAGATTCAATGCAATCCCAAAAGAGATCCCAAGTAGACTTTTTCATAGATGTGGACAAGGTGATTCTAAAATATAAATGGAAAGACAAAGAAAGACAGCTAAAACAATTTCAAAGAAAAGAAAAAGTTAGAGAACTCATACTAGCTGATTTCAAGACTTACTATAAAGCTATAGCAATCAAGACAGTGTGGGATGTATAACAATAAAAAATGGACAATTTACTTCTGTTTCAACATAGATAGATCTCAAAAACATTATGCAAAAGAATTAAGTAAAATGAAAACAGTCACAAAGGTCCACTCTTTTCCAGTTTTATCTACATGAAATGTCCAGAATAGGCAAATCTATAGAGACAGAAAGTGATAAATGATTACTTAGGATTCAGTAGAATTTTGATGAGTGATTGCAAATGAGTGGGGACTTTCTTTGTGGGGAGATTGAAATATTCTAAAATTAGATTTTGGTGATAGTTGTATTACTCTGTAAATATACTAAACAAAGTAGTATTATATAATTTATATGGATAAACTCTAAGGAATAAAGATTACCTATAAATAAATCTAGTATAAAAAAAGACAGTGTGGGATGGGTGAAAGGACAGACATATAGATAAATGGAGCAGAATAGAGAATCCAGAAATAGATCCACATAAATACAGTTAACTGATTTTTTTTAAAGTTACAAAGACAAGTCAATGGAGAAAGAATAGTCTTCTCAATATACAGTGCTGGAACAACTGGATGTTCACATACAAAAAGAAAAAAAAAGCATCTCAACCCATACCTCAAAGTGGATTGGAGAGCTAACCATAAAATGTAAAAGCTTCTAGAAGATAACACAGAGAAAACCTTTGTGGTTGTGGGTGAGCAAAGTGCTCTTAGATACAATACCAAAAGCTCAATCCACAAAAAGCAAACACTGATTAACTGGACCTCATCAAAAGTTAAAACTTTCCATCTATAAAAGATACTGTTAAGAGAATGAGAAGACCAGAAGACCAGAAGAAAACATTTCAAATCACATTCCCAACAGAGGACTTTTTGTCAGAATACAAGATCACTCAAAAATAACATGATAAGCCCTAGCCGCTTTAGCTCAGTGGATAGAGCGTTGACCTGCGAACTGAAAGGTCCCAGGTTCGATTCCAGTCAAGGGCACATGCCCAGGTTGTGGGCTCGATCCCCAGTGGGGGACTTGCAGGAGGCAGCCGATCCATGATTCTCTCTCATTATGTATGCTTCTATCTCTCTCCCCCTCTTCCTTCCTTTCTGAAATCAATAAATATATTTTTAAAAAAAATAACATGATAAACGATCCAGCTACACCCATTTTAAAATGGGCAAAAAATGTGAACAGACACTTCACCAAAAAAGATGTGTGGATAGCTAATAAGTATATGAAAATGTTAAACAGTATTAGTTATTATTTAAATGCAAATTAAAACCCTAGTGAGATATCACTACATACCCATAGAATGGTTAAAATTTTTTTAAATCAATGAAAAGAATAAAAAACATGTAAAGGTATCAAGACATCATTATAAACTAGAGTAATTACAACAGTGAAGTAAAGAAAAGACAATCTTTCCAATAAAATGGTACTGCTCAATTTGTTATCCACAAGGAGGAAGAAGCTTACATCCACAAGTGCTCTGGTTTTCACAAAGAGAATGGTTCTGGTCTCTGGGTTTAAGTGGTACTCCTCTTGCAAGATGAAGCAGAGGTCCTTCAGTTTAGGGTTCTCGTTGCTGGGATCCATAGAAATGCTCTCTAGTTCTTGCAACTTTTCTGCAAAAGGAGTACGTTTTGTAAACGACTTATAAATTCTAGAAATTTAGAACACACTGGGACTTTCAGCTATAGTTCTGTTAATCTCTTAATCTGACAGAATTGTATAAGTGAAAACCACCAATTGAATGCATACATTACTAGTAAATACACCAATAAATGCATATATTTTGTTTCCCTCCTGAAGAGCTGGTTGTTCAATGTTTAGCAGCACACCACTGGGTTACACATATGTGTAAGTAAATACTTCAGTATAGGCCCCCTCCAAATTTTTTTTTTTAATTTTATTTTACTGTTTAAAGTATTACAAATAGTAGTACATATGTCTCCTTTTTCCCCCCATTTCCCCAAAAATTATTAACAGCAATTATCTTTGGGGGGAAAACAGGGGAGAAGGAGAAGGAAGCCTTACTTTTCATTTACTATCTTCCAAAATTTTCTTAATATGAGGGAGATGGAATTATGAGCCATTTTGGTTTTCCTCTTTACATAGAAGTATATATAAATTACAGTATTTTTAATATCATTAAAACACTTTTTTTTGTAGTTTGTAATCTTTATAAAATTACTGAAAGTAAAATCAAAATATGCTACTATTAACTATTTCCATGAAATATATCCTTTGCAAGTCCTACTATTTTTCCTTCTTCAAAATTGGAACTAGGGTAAGCCACAGGTTCTTTCCTTTAGTACCAGACTTCACTGAAGCTCCATGGTCCAGCCATCTGCGTAAGCCCAGGACAACATTCTGCGTGAGCATCACCAAATGCTAAATACAATGCTGCACAATTATGCTATCACTGCAGTCACCAGGCTGCATGGCTTCCTCCTCCGGAAACACCACCCACCTTCAAATCTGCGAGTGAGATCTTGCTCTATCTCATCAAATCCTGCTGAGCGGACATTGCTGAAGAAGTCTTTCAAGTAATCCAGAGCATCTTTCGTCCGTGCATGCTCATTGATAAGGAGGGCATCATTAAATTTCTGTTTAAAATGAAAACGGAGTTTCAATGTATTTCTAACGTCCAACACATCTGCTGTACTGAAGTTGAATGAGCTGTCACTTGGCATGGAATTAATTTTAAGAATAAACTTTTCTCAAATATGTTCCAACTTAGTTTTTTTTTTAAATGAACAGTCCCTTATGGTACTTAGTGAAATCTTGGAATCAAATACTGTTTTCAAAAAATCTCATTTAGCTAGAATCAATAATTAATTAGGATCACTTTGGATTCTAGAGGTGTACCTTGGAAAAGAAAGAGAAAATTACAAGAAAAATGCATGTCAAAGACTAAAAGCAAATCAACTTCCATATCAATCTGCCTCAAAATTCAGACATTCAACTCAATCCCTTTATACATCTAAAGTCATCACTGAATGGTGATTGCGCCTGCTCAGAATGTTGGCGCTTGACCACCTACACCAAATATTACGTTCATTAAAATCCTATAAATGCATTCTGGTTGAGTGTATCCTAAAATATCCGTATCTTCCTGTGCACATGTGGCTCTATCTGAGGTAGGAATACATGCTCAGGATAGCGCAACAGGAGTCCCGTACTGACTTTAAGGATGGCTGTCACCAGTCACATATCTACAGTAATGTTCATCCTCACCCAGCTTTTCCTAATTGTGTCAATCATGGGCATGCTGGAGGCACAGCCTAGAGCAGTGACGGCGAACCTTCTGAGCTCGGCGTGTCAGCATTTTGAAAAACCCTAACTTAACTCTGGTGCAGTGTCACATATAGAAATATTTTGATATTTGCAACCATAGTAAAACAAAGATTTATATTTTTGATATATTTAAATGTCATTTAACAAAGAAAAATCAACCAAAAAAATGAGTTCACGTGTCATAGGTTCGCCATCACTGGCCTAGAGCCTCCCCTTGTCCATCCTATTGCCTCCAGTGTTAAGTTCAGAAAGCAGACAAAGACGATGCTGAATGGGGTAATTTTTGGAAGTCTGCTTCATAAGAATCTTCTGGAAAGTTCCTGTATGAGCTGTGGGGGCAGGATGAAAAATTGATGTTCCCTCCTTGGCTGCCACAGCACAGCTCCCAGTAGGTGCTACAACTAAAATATGCCTGACTAGCCCTGGCCGGGTAGCTTAGTTGGTTAGAGAATCATCCCAATATGCCAAGGTTGTGGGTTTGATCCCAGGTCAGGGCACATACAAGAATCGACCAAAGAATGCATAAATAAGTGGAACAACAACTCAATGTCTCTCTCTCTCTCTCTCTAATCAATAGATAAAAAATAAAATATGCCTTTCCAAAGAAGCAACGTACCCGCAGATGTGAAGTGTACAAAAACAGCGCTGTACAAATCCTGCTCTCCTTGTCTTTGTCAGGCAGGTGCAGCACTGCGCACTTTTTCTGAAGTGCAACGATCCACTGTTCATATTTCTGTGTTCCAAAATTCCTGTTTTGAATCTGAGATAAGTTTTCTGGAAAGAAAAAGTTTTTCATTGTGTCATATGTCAGTCATTTCAGGTTCTAAGCATGCCTTACCCTCTAATTTTCTTTCTTATTCTGTGCACAGAGTGGTCAGGGTTCAGCAGTCCGGGTTCTGTGCAGGTGCTGGGGCCTCGGTAAAGGAGGAGGGACACCCAGCCCTGTCCTCCAGTAGCTCAGTCTGCGAGTGACTCTAGGAAGAGTCAGTTCTCAGGGCTCTCGGGGAAGAGCACAGTGCAATAAAATTCACAGGAAGAGCTCTATTTCTGGGCTAAAATGTCCCTCTTTTTAAATAAAAGGAACAAAAGAGGTTTCTGAGACAAGTGGCCTTGATATGCTTCTTCCCCAGGCCAACTACAAACGAGGTGGCCAGCAGTAAACTACATGAATCAACAAGTATTTATTGAACTTGGGGAAGCATGAAAATAAGCAAGGCTGTGGTCACGGAGGTATATGGGAAATCTCTGTACATTCTGCTCAATTATGCTATGAACCTAAAACTGCTCTAAAAAAATAAAGTCTAGTAAAAAAATGAGCTAAGCAATCCAGAAATGAACAGTTGACAGGATTTGGACTGGCAAAAATGAGGAGGTACGATATTAGAGATGGAGGGAATAAGAAGGTAGAAATTCAAGCCCCCTCCCCAGGTCAGATCACGTCATAACACTCCTGGATGGTATCATGGCCTCCTACCTGGTCTCCCCACTTCTCCCCGGATTCCCTTCAACCCATTCCTCACTCAGCAGTTAGAGGGAGTTTCCAAACTGAAGGTGAGGAACTGCTATCCCACTGCTTCAGACAGGTCCTCTGTGACCCAGCCCTCCCTGCTTCTGATCCTCATCTCTATATACTCCCCTCCCTGCATTTATAGGACTGATGTGAGTCCCCACTCTCTACTCTCCCAGCCTCAGTCCATGCTGTTCCCCCGCCTGAAACACCCTTATCCCACCACCCACCCACCCCATCCCGTTGCTTTATTTTTATTGCTTCCTAATTCTGGTTTTACTGTTACACTGGAAGTGCCATGAAGGCAGGAGCTGTGTCTCAGGGTCCACTGTGTATTCCCATCACCCAGCACCTTGCCAACACTGAATGAACAAACGAATGAGTGAGCATGTTCAAGGCTAAATAAAAAAATTTAGTCGGGGAAGGAGTGGAAGGTAAAAGTGGAAAGAAGTAGAACCAGGTTGTGCAGGCAGGACTCAGACAGTCAAGGGAGAGACGTGGAGGGTTTTGCCTGTAAACAAAGGGATTCAAGCAGGACACTGATGCGGTAAGACTGGTACTTCAGGAAGACTAGCCAGGCAATGGGGGAGGGAATGGATGGAAAAGAGTGAAGGTGGGCACACCAGCTAGAAGGCTATCAGAAAAAGCCCTAAATCAAGCTGTAAAAGAAAAGAGAAGTAGAACAAGTATGAGAGAAGGTGAGGCACCACGAGATACCTTGCAGACATTAGAAATTCAATTGTCACCCAAACTCTCAACTCACCCTGTGCCTGCCAAAGCTGCTGCTCGTTCTAGAACCAGTACCACTCACAGGCATATGCACAGGTGCCCAAGCAAGAGCCTGTGGGGAAATCTCCCACTCCCTTCCTCCCTCCCACCCAAATCCAGTTAGCCATTAAGTCTGAACACTTCCTGTTTGCAGTGCTTTGCACAAGCCTCCTCCCTCACCACGCATCTCCACAGCCTCCGGCCCTCTTCCTTCACTGGTATCCTTATCACATCAAAATCTTCAGTTGCTTCCCATGCTTTTAGGGAACAATTTAAACTCAGGTTGGCCTACCAGGCCCTTCCCTGTCTACCCCCTGCCTCTCCCTTTAGCCTCACTCCTTACTCACATGTTAAAATTATCATGAAAAAATATGTAATATATAAATAAAATTACCATGAAAAGCTTGTACTTTTTAAAACTCACTGCACTCTCTCTTCCTTCCATGCCTAATGCCTTTCGATCTCACGTAGCTGTCTCTCCTTAACCTGGCTGACTTCTAGATCTGTCCCAGGAAGCCTTCCCCGCAGCCCAGTCCTGTTCCCATGTGCTCCCATGGCACCCAGCGTGTGACGCTGCCCGGTCCCAAGGAAACTACTCGCATCTGATTCTCACTGTTTCACTGTGAGCTCCCGGAGGGTGGGGACTATGTCTTTGATCTTGCTGTTTCCATCTCTACCACAGTGCCTGGCACAATAATCTCTGGTGAATGAATGAGTGGATAATGAGGAGAAGAAGAGAACTTGGTGACTTCATGAGAGAGCCTCAAAAGAAGAAGGATCAAAGGTCACCTCTAGGCTTGAATCTGAGCCATAGAAGAATGGTGGTTTCATTCCTGCAATAGGAAGTCAGGACAGAAAGCTAATTTGGAAGTCAAAAGAGCAATGAGCTGATTTACATGTAATATATTTCAGGTGTGTTGTCCTGCATTCACTTTGGATTTACAAAGGGACAAAAAGCAATAGAAAATAAAGGAGGACTTGGAAGGCTCTTGAATAACCTATAAACAAGAAAGTCAACCTCTGGATAGGTCTTGGCATTGTCTGAACTAAGGAAATTGCAAACAAATATTAGTAACAATATGTGGCTATTCCCAAATGGAGAGGACAAGAAATGAAATTTATCTCACCGAGACTTATGGTACCAAGTTCACCAAAGATGCTCTTTGCCAGACTCTCTGTCTCCTTCATCAGCTCAGAGATGATACATTTAAATCTGTTGGTGGTCCGTGATTTCACTTTCCTGAAAACTAGAGCCATCAAAGGAAAGTTAGTATTTTTCAGGAAGCTTATGTCAGATTTAAAGCAGGCATCCCCAAACCTTTCTCTACTGTTGTTACTTCCTCTGAGGCCCCAAGCTCACAGGTAACTCACTGAGGTGATCCAACAAACAGAAACCTTGCAACAGATCCCTCCTGTTAACATGTCTGCTGTGCTCTGGGTCTGGCCCAACTTCCCACTCTGGCCTTCCTGTTACTCCACACCGAGCCCCTGCTCTAAGGAGGTTGGTGTCCAGCTTGTCTCTGCAAATACCACTTTTTAAGCCTGTCTCTGTTCTTTGATTCCTTTCCACACAACCCTCAGGACTGTTTGCACTGTTCCTGACATTCGCTATTGCATTGTTTCAGCAGAAATGTATTAACAGATCACCATGTGCCATATTCTGGTGACAGAGAGTTGAACAGAACTCACTCTGTGTGTTCTTAGGGGACAAAAAGACACACTGCCAAGTAACCACAGCAGAGTGCGGTAATATAAGTACGCACAAGTGTCATGGAACACAGGGAGGAAAAAAAACCAAATTCTTCCGAGGGAGGCAGTGGTGTGGGATACGCAGGGGAAGAGGAAAAGAGGAAGCAAATGCAATCATGTACAAATAGAGCATGGACCAAAGTTAGAGAGAAAAGGCATTTGACACATTTGAGGAGCCCACAGGAATGCAATGATTGGGTTTATGGGAGTTGGGAGGAGAGGAAGCTCAGAGGGCAGGGGGGACCAGGTTATGAATAAATATGTACTTGATACTAAAAAGTTCAGAGTGTGTATCTTCTCTAAACCCCTACAGGCAGCTCCAGAAAGAAACGTAACTTCCTCCTCCCTGACTATTTCATGTCTGTCTGTTCTGCCTTGTACAGTCACATGCTGTTCAGACAAGCATGAAATCATATGTATTTCATCTCCCCGCTCCCTCTTGCTGAATTAGTATAGCACTGGTATCCAATAAACATTTGCTAGTCAATCTTATAAAAATCATATTCTCATCTTTTGAGGTATGATGAATTCAGATAATTTCAACCAAAATTATCAGATAAATACTGAAATGATGAATGACCACACAGTATCCTCCCCAGGCATGGACACCAGGAAGGACCGAGCCCGGGTCTTGGCCATTTACATGCTTAGATTTCCTCATCACCTCTCCCTCTCATGGTTCTCTGTATAAGAGTTTTATGGAAATGAAGAGTCAGATTGTTTGCTTCCTTCAGGCCATTGCTGAGGTTCATCCATTGCTTGGGGAGAGAGCTCCGTTGAGGAGAGAGCCAGAAAGGTGATTATTTTCCAAGTTTGGGGTTAAATAGTTTCTACTAAACAGAGAAAGTGTAAAAATTTAGTGTCCACTCAAATGGCTCTGAACTAGGAATAGCAGAGGATTACAGAGTCTAAAGGGCTTGTTACTGGATCTCACTTACACTTCTGGGGCTTATAAACAATCTCCTCCAGTTCCTCCAAGTTGTCTTTGACTGTTGCCACCACTGATGTGTCAAGAGAAGCGCACAGCTTGCAGATATACTCCGTGGCTTCCGTTGTGTTTTTGGCATCCCCAACGCCAACCGAGGCAGTCAGCCCAATGACCTGTGAAGAGCACTCCAAGCCATGAGATGTCCGGGGAAAGCATGGTATTTCCTCAGCCCCTCCTGTAACTCTCTCCTGCTACCGCAGGCTTCCCCCCAACTTCAAATAAAGAACATTTATTTGAAGTTGGGACATTCCCCCCCCCCCCCGAAACTCTCTATGACAGTGTAAATAGAAAGGTCCTCATTAAGTAAAGCACTGAATAAATGCAGAAGTCACAACGCATGAGTTGAACACAAATCAGCACAGATATGAAGAGAGGAAACCCTTTCAAGGCAGGGCTTCTTTCTTCTTTACCCGTGTGTCCCCCATTATGAGTAGAACAACATATTGAAAAGGAAAAGGGCTGCAATCGGACATACTTCCATTCCAAGCCCAGCCATGTCACACTGGCTGTGTGTCCTTGGACAAGCAGCTCCCACTCTGTAAAGCTGGGTAACAATAGCGATTTAAAATGGTAGCTGTGCAAATTTAGTAAGATAACATTTGTAAAGAATATAGGTTAACAGTCACCTAATAAATATTTGTTTCTTCCTCTAATAGCTTCTCAATAAATATTGAATATTGAACTACCAATTTCTGTTTCTAGAAGAAAAGGGTGTAAGAAATGTGATTGCAACTGAATTTCGTCTATGGGCACCATCCCGAATTTCTTCCCACCTGTGTTTCCTAAACAGGTAATTATTAGGGTTAGAGAACTGTACACGAATGTGAGATTACTATGCTACAAATTCATGATTCCCAACTTCATCTGAGCCCCCAATATAACCCGGCAATTCTTCTGTGGATTAGTTCTCTCTTCCATTTCAAATCCTCTCTATGCATCTTCCATTCCCATCTTCTACGTTCAAGAGAAAAGAGGGCTTATATCCAACTTCCCTTCCTTTCCTGCTCCATCTGAGAACTACTCTCTGTGATGACTCCTCTTACCCTCTCCCCTCTAATGACACCAAAAATAGCAAAAAATGGTTTTCCATCTGGTCTCCTATACTAATCCAGCTACTTGCCTACTTATCTAAAACCTCTGGTCTCCCCTGGCATCTTTTAAAAATAAAAAAGTTCTTATTGATTTGAGAGACAGAGGAAGGGAGAGGGGGAGAGAAATATTGGTGGGGGAGAAACATTGATCAGCTGCCTCTTGCATGCCCCCGACTGGGGGCCAAACCTGCAACCTGGGCATGTGCCCTGACCAGGAATGGAACCAGCAACCTCTCAGCACATGGGACACATGCAACCAACTGAGACACACTGGCCAGGGCTCTCCTGGCACCTTGTTCTATCAATCATTCCCTCTCTCCCATCCTTACTCACCTACTGCTATTCACTACTTCACGCTCTACACTCAAGTGATACTTAAAAGCTTCAAGATTCTTAAGCACACCATGTTCTTTCATCCCTCTGTGCCTCTGGACACACAGTAGCCTTTCCAGAAAACCACCCCGCTATCTACCTTGTAAACTCTTGTTAGTGTTTGCTTAACCTAACTTCTGTTAGGACTTGCCTTACCTTCACAGCACACTCAGGAGCTCTTTTACTTCTCTTGTGACTGCACCATGTACTCACCTCCATAGTGTGCCATCATGGTATACTATGACGTAATTCTAACATAACCGGCTCCCCATGAAACTTCAGCTGTTTGAAGGCAAGGAATATGTCTTTTTATATTTGCATCCCCAGTGCCTTGCACAGTGCATGGAGGCACCTGATACATATTTGTTAAGTGGATAAATTAACCAATGAGTCAAATTTAATCAATGAGTCATATAATATGGACTTAGAACCTGAGAAGGACATCTTCACTGTGGCCATAAGAGTAAGTCAAGCCTGGCCAGTGTGCTCAGTTGTTGAGCATCAGCCTATGAATCAAGAGGTCACTGGTTCGATTCCTGGTCAGAGCACATGTCCGGGTTGCAGGCTTGATCCTCAGTAGGGGATGTGTAGAGAAACGATGATGTTTCTCTCTCAACGATGTTTCTATCTCTCTATCCCTATCCCTTCCTCTCTCTCTAAAAGTCAACAGAAACATATATATATACGTAAGTCAAGCCTGGTATATGCAGCTCAGTGGTTGAGCGTCCATCATGAACCAGGTGGTCACAGTTCAATTCCTGGTCAGGGCACATGCCTGAGTTGCGTGCTCAATCCCCAGTGTGGAGCGTGCAGGAGGCAGTTGATCAATGATTCTCTCTCATCACTCATGTTTCTATCTCTCTCTTCCTCTCCCTACCTCTCTGAAATCAATAAAAAAATATTTTTTAAAAAGAGTAAATCAATACAATTTAGGAAGGTGACAGCTCTGCCGAGGAATCCATCTGATGTTGCAGATACCTGGGGCAGTGGGTCTGAAGATCCTCCAAGTTTCTGATCTAGATAATGAAACATGATCACATTGTAAGGATGGAGTTTGCTGGTGTTGTGGCATTCATCAAATATCATCAAAGTAAAGACAGACAGTGATGGAATAGTCCCATTTTTAAGGCTGTTCACAAGAATCTGTGGAGTTAAAATGATGATGTCATTGTTCTCAACAATCTGATCCACTGAGATATTCTCAACTGTGGCTCCAGAAATGCCTGCAATTTTGTACCTGGAAATGACAGAAACTGCCTATTACCAACCACGGTGTGAGTGAGAAACCACAAAGATATGAAACACTAGATCAGAACATTAATTGACTGCATTCTCCCTAAGTCAAAAAGGAGACAAGTGCTTAGCAACGTCTTACACATAGTAAGTGATCGATAAATGCAAGCTAGGTAAAACGGCTAGGAGTATATATTAAGTCACTAAGAAACTAGTACTTAAAAAGTCATAGTAAATAAATCATAAAATCATTAAAAAGTTAAATGTGCCAGTTAAAGGTAAAATGTATCTCTTAAGTCATTTACTTAGGATTTCAGGTATAGCTAACAAAACAGACTTGAATCCTGAAGGAATTACATCTGGATTCCATAAAAGCTGAATCTATTATGAATTTTTTGAATCATGGTTTCCCAAAACCAAAACAAAGCAGAAAGCACCCAGTTACATAAAGCTAGAGAAAAACAAGTTCGAACAACTGTTATACTTACCCATGTCTTTCAAAATATTGTAAGAAGACGGATTTCTGCTGTTCATACACTGGGAGTTGATTAGCAAAAAACACAATCTTCCCCTTTTGTCCTCGTGGAAATTTCTGAAGATGATGTTCACATATGAGAAGTGCAACAAGGGTTTTCCCACAACCTTTTAACATAAAGAAAAAGAATAGGTCACTAATATCCTATTGAAATATTTCTGTCGAATGGTAATTTTTTTTGGGTCTCCTAAAACCACTGGATGGACTAGTAAACCGGTAATGTGAATGGGTAAACAATGGCAGAATTACACCAGGACTAACAAATATTAACCTACTCCCTAGGTAATATGAACTCAAACAGTCAGGGCCTGCAGCAAGCGAAAAGATGGCATTTTTCTTTCCCCTCGGGTTCTTTAAAATACCTTGAGACTATATTAATAACATGGTTTTCTCAAAAGACAAATGGAACAAGGAAAAAACTAAAACTTGCCCATTTCATCCCAGTATTCAATAAAAGGGGGAAAAAAAGGAAGCAGAGAAACAAACCATCTAAGTTCTGGCAATCAGCTTACCAGTAGGAGCACATATTATTATGTTTTTCCCTTCTAAAGCAGGACGAGCGAGCTCTAGTTGGTAATTTCTTGGCTTAATTGGGCTCTGAATACAAGATGCTTCTGAAACACAAAAGGAACAAAATTACCAAGGAGTTTCTGCCTGAGGGATCAAGGCAATAGCTATCTATTGTCAGACAGACAGGAATGCTGACTCCAGTAAGAAGGGCCTCATGTCGGAAAGTTTACAATCCTTGTTTTTAACCTTCTAGCTTCTCCACTGATTTGAAGTGAAGAATTCTCCCTCAATGACAAAGTAGTGATGGCAAAAAGGGAAGAAAAAAATAAAATAACAAATGGCTTAATTCAGGGCAACACAGATGCCCACCGGTTAAAGGAAATGCTACATGGAACAAAACAGCAAGAAATCTTTGAAAAACACTAAACTGTGTAAATCTTGAATTCTCAAAGCAATCTCTTCTTGAAGAGCAGTCATGCTTTGTAATTCTGAAGGCTCTCACATGGGCTATTTTCCCTTAAAAGTGAAGGGGAAAATAAGACATTTGGGGGCTAGCTATCTGAATTCTGACGCACACTCTTGCTTGCAGATAAACTCCATTCTATCTGTGATGACTGTCCTGCCTTGCAGAACCTGTTTCCCAGAATACTCCCATTTACAGAGGCCATAAACCACGAACCATATACAACACCCTGAGGGGTTTGGCAGTGCTGGCACCAGACAGGCCTCTAAGTGTAATCTCACTTCCCCCATCCTAACTCACAGGGGGCTGCAAAGCCCATGAAAAGTCCAGAAGCCTGTACTATACTTGGGGGACAAAGAAACTAAAGGGTATAAAGGGAAAGCTTCATCCATATTCATCACTCAGGATTTGGAAACTGACTCCCCTGAGTCACGGCACGTGTGCATCTAGAAATAAAGGCTATCTTTTCTGAATACCCTCTGAGTGCCCAGCTGATTAATTCTTCTGCATTAATCTGGTGTGTTGGCGGGAAAATACCAGTCATGCTGTCTACTTAGGGCACCGCGGGTAAAGGCCAATGGCCGGCCCTTTTGCCCAGCTCCCTTCTGAAGATGGGAAAGGCATGCCTCCAGTGATTTACTGGATTCAGTCCTCATCGGACCCGGATGACCGGGACCCCCGCTTGCGCCCCAGTGGACTTCAAGCAGGACAGAAAAGCCCTTTCTGGAACCAGACGCCTGACTGGTAAGTTTTCCCCTGGGGGGAGCAGTCTGAGTTCAGGACTGTCTTTTGGGACAGAAGAAGTGGCTGATCACCACTTAGGCAAAATATTTGCCTCGGTTCAGGGAATTTCTGTTAGTGGAAGTCAAAGCTCAGACTGACTGTGAATTTAAGAGTCTGTGTGAAGCGAAAGTTACCTTGTGTTTGTCCTGTGTCTCTTTAACTGGGAGGTATTACATGGTTTAACTGCAAATATGGGAAGTAGTTCCTCCAAACCCACTGTTTTAGAATGTATGTTAAAGAATTTTAAGAAAGGTTTTCCTGGGGACTATGGGGTGAACCTAGTTCCCTGGAAGTTAAGAAAGATGTGTGACACAGACTGGCCATCTTTGGGTCAGGATGGCCAGAGGAGAGCACATTGGCCGTAATCAGGAATGTTTACAGAGTTATAAAGGGAGTTTTTTGTTGTTGTTGTTTTTAATATAAATTTTTATTAATTTCAGAGAGGAAGGGATAGGGAGATAGAAACATCAATGATGAGGAAAGAATCATTGACTGGCTGCCTCCTGCACCCCCCCCCCACTCCCCCCACTAAGGACTGAGCCCACAACCTGGGTATGTACCCTGACCAGAATCAAACTGTGATCTCTTGGTTCATAGGTCTACGCTCAACCCCTGAGCCATGCCAGCAGGCAAGAACCAGAAGTTTTAAAAAACAATCAGAGGCTTTATATCACTAATAGATAAGCAAATGGAAATATGTTAAAAGCCACAAATACCTTGAAAATCATCTATTGAGTCCAAACTATCCATTTGAAAGAAAAGGAGACTTTCTAAACGGTTTAGAGAGTTCACTAAGGACCTTTCACATGTCACAAAAGTTGAAAGCAACTTACATTCATTTATTTTATTTTGAAATGACCAAAAACTTGAATCATTCAGTTGCAGAAGTAATCTATAAATTTGCTTCTCATGGTGTTATCCCCAAATCACATCTTTCTTCTAACACTACTCATGTATATCATAATTTTCCCCCTGGTGCCCTTTGGTAAATAACTTTTTACTATGGCTTATTATGCAACTTTCTGGTCTCATGAAAAGAATAAGATGGGCCTTTTACAGCCACAGGTAACTCATACCGGGCCTTTGTATGAATTAGAAAAAGCTCTCTGCTCAGAGGACATAGCCCTTGTTTGACAAACAGCACAAGCTGGATCTCAATCCCCTCTCAACCCTCAGCCGCGTCCACATGGGCAGCGCACAAACTTCATCAATTTACACTGCAGCCCTGGGATCCTAGAAGGAAAGATAGCAAATGACTCTCAAATAGTAGGAATATTTCATTAGAAAGCAGGGCTGATTTTTAAAATCCTGTATGTGAAAGCAGGA
The DNA here is from genome assembly GCF_964212035.1 of Myotis nattereri. Lineage (NCBI taxonomy): Eukaryota > Metazoa > Chordata > Mammalia > Chiroptera > Vespertilionidae > Myotis > Myotis nattereri. The sequence continues at coordinate 52,220,796 of NC_138087.1, forward strand.
GCTCATGGACATTGAGTTTCTGGGAGGACTATTTGCATTTTCATGTTAGAGATGCCTGTATTTTCTTAGTGATAAAAGAAGACCAAAAAAAGAAGATAGAAGAGGAAGAAGTTGACAACTGAATTCCTAACCATAGAAAAAAGTATTTCTTGTCATGTAAATTCTCTTTTCTTTATTACTTTCCCTTAAAAACCTTTTCATAAGACTGTGACTTTTGGTACTGAAAACATGTCCCCACACAAAATACTTGAAGGGCAACATATGGAAAAGAAAAAAGAGTGCTGGGTACCTGAAGGTGGACATGAATTCTGACTAAGATTCTGGCATTCTGGTTCTTCCTTGTAGAAAATCTGTACGTCGGAAGTTTCTATTTCTCCATCCTCAAGCTCTTTCGTTTCCTCTTTTGCACCTTTATGAGACCAAAAAGCATCTTAGAATCTTTACATAAACTAATTGATTGTGAAAGCCTCACAATGAGGTCATAATACTAAAATTGTAAACTCCCATTAAGATTTCTCACAAACATTCCTGTCACCTTTAAAACAATTAAAAGAATCTTTTCAAGTTTGCTATCTCAATTTGGAGTTTGAACTCCAAAGTCATTTCGGACTTTATTATTCAAAGTGTAGGACACAGATCAGCAATTTCAGGAACTTGTTAGAAATGCAGACTCCTGAACCCCTACAGCATCAGAATCTGCATTTGAACAAGATGCCCCGGTGGCTCATATGCACACTAAAGAAGATATTCCTGTCTTCCTTTCCTGGCCTCCCCACGAAACCAGATGTGTATTTCTGGAACAACTTGTGATCTAAAGAAGCCACAAAAAGCTAAGAGGGTTTACCAAACTCAACCTTTAAAACAGTAGTTCTCAACCTTCCTAATGCTGCAACCCTTTAATACAGTTCCTCATGTTGTGGTGACCCCCAACCATAAAATTATTTTCGTTGCTACTTCATAACTGTAATTTTGCTACTGTTATGAATCGTAATGTAAATACCTGATATGCAGGATGTATTTTCATTGTTACAAATTGAACATAATTAAAGCAGAGTGATTAATCACAAAAACATTATGAATAATATATGTGTTTTCCAATGGTCTTAGGCGACCCCTGTGAAAGGGTCGTTCAACCCGCAAAGGGGTTGCGACTCACAGGTTGAGAACCGCTGCTTTAAAATGATGCTTTGAGGTTAGCTTCAGGACTCAGATACTTAATCACAATAGATTATTTTTTTCAATCCTGCTCTGGTTCAGTTCCAGATGGCTTCCAGGCAGAGAACCAAGCAATGTCTATCATGAATCTACTGTGAAAAGGGATAAGTCCTGGTTTGGACCCTCTTAACTCTTGAATTTTCAAGAGATTTCTCTGATAATCTAAACCCAAATATAGTGAGCTCAGACCCTGCCTCCCCCAAGTCCTTTGGGCCAAATGGGCTAATTCTGGATGAGAACGGTTTGCCCTGGTCCATATTTAGGGGTTATATACACCCAAACTACTTCTGTAGGCAAGTAGCCCCTTGCCTTCCAGAATTCAATTTCATGCTGATCTCTCATTAGAGAGGTGGCGATGGGTATCAGAGGGGAAAAATGCCTCTGACAGCGAGTGAAAAACAGGTAGGAGTGAAGGAAGCCCTAAGGAGAACTATGAGGAAGCAGAGTATGCTTTCAGACGCTCCCCTCCCCCCTTCAGAACTGTTCCTTCAAAATCCTACCTTTCTCTATAATCCACAGTTCACTAAAATTGCTCTCTTCTTTCTCCAAAGCAAGTTTCAAATATTTGGGCCAGTTCTCCTTGTCTGATCTGAGAAGGCATTCAACCATTTTCTCTGCACCTGCCATCGGCCCCTTGTTGGAACAAACCTGAGCAAGACAACTGCAGTTGACTGATCAATTATTTCAAAGTTTTCCTTTTATGAGGTTTTATCGAAGAAATACCAACTTAAGTGCTATCTGATTTAAAATTATTGTTTGGTTCAATAGGTCTTATTCATGAACATTTTTGCCCCATCCTACACAATTTTTTAAAAAACCCTTCCTTTGCCCTAATCCCGTGGTCCGTAAACCGTGGCTCGCGAGCCACATGCGGCTCTTTGGCCCCTTGAGTGTGGATCTTCCACAAAATACCATGTGCGGGCGCGCACAAACAGTGCGATTGAAACTTCGTGGCCCATGCACAGAAGTCGGTATTTTGTGGAAGAGCCACACTCAAGGGGCCAAAGAGCCGCATGTGGCTCGCGAGCCGCGGTTTGCCGAGCTGCAGTTTGTCGACCACTGCCCGAACCGGTTTGGCTCGGTGGATAGAGCGTTGGCCTGCGGACTGAAGGGTCCCAGGTTTGATTCTGGTCAAGGGCATGTATCTTGGTTGCGGGCACATCCCCAGAAGGGGTTGTGCAGGAGGCAGCTGATCGGTGTTCCTCCCTCATCAACATTTCTAACTATCACTCTCTCTTCCTCTCTGTAAAAAATCAATAAAATATATATTTAAAAATAAATAAATAAATAGAATAAAAAACCCTTCCTTTGTCCTTGTCCTCTTCATAGTGTATCACTATGTCAAGTCAAGTATTCTCACCTCCTCTGAGATCTTATATTCAATCATCATCAGCAATATTAGGAAAACAACCCACATGCTAGCCATTCAAAATATGGGTATATTGGCATAGAGAGATATTTGAAAGGACATAACCAAATATTAACAAATGGGTTTTTCAAGGTGGTGAGATTTACATGACTTTTATTATTAATCATAATCATAATAACTAAAATTTATTGAGCACTTATTATGCACCAGGCGTATGTAAGCACTTTACATATATTATCTAATTTAGTATTTATAAAAATATAGCAATAAGACACCATTTTAAACATGAATAAACAGAGGCTTAGAGAAACTAAGTAACTTGCCTAAGATCATATCACTAGTAAGTGGTTGAGTTAGGATTCTAACAAAGTTTGTGTCTAGAGCCTGAATACTTAGCCACTAGATTATATGGCTTTTTTAAATTTGCTAAGCTGGTTGATTTTATTTAAATTTGCATAAAACATTATTCAGAAAGCAATAAAAATCTTTTTAACTGAAAATAGGACAAACCTGAAAAAATTTGTGACATAAAAATTACTCAATTCACAATTAAATTACTATTCTAGGTAATTAAGCCTGAGATTTGAAGAATTTTGTGGGTTGCAGGATCTTTCTTAGGTCTAAAGCATAATAGAAAACAGAAAACATTTTCCATGTTCAAATTATTTCCCAATTCAAAATTTTATTTTAATTAAATTACCTGTCTAATTTCTTCACATTCCTGATTAATTAAACATTCAGATAGTTCAGGAAGGATATCATTTGGATTAATTCTTGTTTTAAATTCTGGTTGCAAACGCCTTAAAAGTGATCTATGTTCCTCCAACTTTTCTATTTTGTGGAAATCCCAGCTTTCAATGGCTTCATAAAGCCCAGAATAACCTGAAAAAAAAAAAAAAGAGAGAGAGAGAAAGAGAATTGGGGGCTTTTATGAGACCAACTGAAAAATACTTTGAGATTATTTAATATCAAGAAATCATGTCTGAATGTACAGTGAGAGAACTCAAAAATATCTAAATCTCCTTGGTTATTATGAACTTTCAAAAAGAAAACTCGATATTCATTTTAGGTACACAACATTTTAGATCTTCTAACAATATTTATCATCTCTTGGGAGAAAATACAAAGGATATATGTGAGGTTTTACATTTGATCTTAGTATAAAATCTTCCTTCCAAAGTGCATCCATAGATCCCACCTACAACTCCTGATTTATCTTTCAATGAGCCAAGCCATCATGTTAAGTTTGTCAGTGCAAATTAGTAAAGGCAAACAGAAATATAGATTATAATTCCAGCCCCTTAGGAGATTACCTTCTGTGTTATTCCAAGAAAACAAAACTAAGTATAATGAGAAAATCTGAGGTGGAAAAAAATTACTTCCAATTGTAATAATCCAAGAATGCTTCACTCTAAAGTTCTCTAAAGAATTACCAGGCTTGTCCAATCTTAAGGCCCACAACCTTTTTATTAGTATACTAGTGGCCCAGTGCACAAAATTTGTGTGTGTGGGGGGGTGCCCCTCAGCCCGGCCTGCACCCTTTCCAATCTGGGACCCCACAAAGGATGTCCTACTGTCGGTTTACAGGGATCGGGCCTAAACTGGCAGTCGGACATCCCTCTCACAATCCGGGACTACTGGCTCCTAACCACTCACCTGCCTGCCTGCCTGCCTGATTGCCCCTAACCACTCTGCCTGCTGGCCTGCTCACCCCCAACTGTCCCCTGAGCCAGTGTGCTCACCCCCACCTTCCCTCCCCACTGGCCTGCTCACCCCCAACTGCCCCCCTGCTGGCCTGCTCACTCCAAATTGCGCCCCCCCGCTGTCCTGATCACCTCCAACTGACCCCCACTGATGGCCTCCTTGCCCCCAATTGGCCCCCCTGCTAGTCTGCTTACCCCCAACGGCCCCGCCCCCCATCAGCCTGATCACCCACAACTGCCCTCCTCTCTTGGCCTCTAACCGCCTCTACCTCGGCCCCGCCACCATGGCTCTGTCCAGAAGAATGTCTGGAAGGTCTCCTGGAAGGTCTCCCAGTCTAATTAGCATATTACCCTTTTATTAGTATAGATAGAGGCCTGGTGCACGGGTGGGGGCTGGCTGGTTTGCCCTGAAGGGTATCCTGGATCAGGGTGGGGGTCCTGTTGGGGTACCTGGCCAGCCTTGGTGAGAGGCTGATGGCTTTTTGCAGGGTGGCCACACCCCCTTCAGGATGGGAGTCCCCACTGGGATGCCTGGCCAGCCTGGATGAGGGGCTGATGGCTGTTTGCAGGCTGGCCACAGCCCCTTCAGGGTGGGGGGGTCCCGCTGGGGGGCCTGGCCAGCCTGCTTGAGGGGCTGAGGGCTGTTTTCAGGCTGGCCACGCCCCCCAGAGAGGACCCTCACCCCGTGGGGGTGTGGCCAGCCGGGGTGAGGGGCTGAGGGCCATTTTCAGGCTGCCCACAGCCCCTTCAGGGTTGGGTGGGGGGGTCCTGCTGGGGTGCCTGGCCAGCCTGAGTGAGGGGCTGATGGCCGTTTTCAGGCTGGGCACGCCCCCCGGCGACCCAAGCTCCCAGCCTCTCTCTTTTTCTTTTTTTCAGCGCCTCCTTGAGCAGAGGCCAGGGCGGGCTGGAAGCAGGTATCTGGGATTTATTTATCTTCTATACCTGAAACTTTGTAGCCTTGAACAGAGCTCAGGGCCGGCCAGGGCAGGCGGGAAGCTTGGCTTCCTCCATCGCTGGGGGCAACCCAAGCCTCCTGCTTGCTCCAGCTCTGTGGCTGCTGCCATCTTAGTTGGGTTAATTTGCATACTTGCTCATGATTGGCTGGTGAGTGTAGCAGAGTAATGGTTAATTTGCATGTTCCTCTTTTATTAGTGTAAATAAATAGCAGAACAACAAAATGAATACATGTAAATCCATTCACAACTTAAGAACTAGAATATTCCATTATATTGCAGGTGTGTGCCTCTTTTTCTCCCACCCTCCTATCTCCTTGCAAATATACTCCTACCCTGTATTTGATGTATCAATCCCTTAATTTTTTTGAGTAGTTGCATGACATATCTTTGATTCTCTAAACAATATGTTTTGTTTAGCTTGCGTGGAACTTTATAATTATATTCTACTAAAAGGAATTTTCTCTGATTTTTAAAACAGTTTAATATTACATTTCTAAGCTTCACCTGTGTTGTTGTCTGTAGCTTTGCTCATACTGAGGAGGAAACTGGTCTAGCAAGGCGTGTCAGGCCATAAAAACTGTGAACAATGCACTGCCCTGGGTGGGGGAGGGTTGTTATGCTGTGCCAGGATGTGGCCTGATACCTGGGGGCCTTTCTGCAGGGCCACGAAGGGGGCAGGGGGCCAGGGGCCTATCTGCAAGACAAAGACCCCAGTGGGATACATAGACAGGCTCTCTGCATGTTTCTTCACTCTGATTTGGAAATTATTCCCGGAGTCCACTAATGTTAATAAATGGGGTCCCTCCCTTTCTCTACGAAGCGAGCTTGGTATTTCTTTGGTCTTCTGTAACAATACCTTTTCATTGCAGTATATTCAACCATCACGTGAATATATATATTTTTTAATATATTTTTTTTTATTGATTTTTTACAGAGAGGAAGGAAGAGAGAGAGAGAGTTAGAAACATCGATCAGCTGCCTCCTGCACATCTCCTACTGGGGATGTGCCCGCAACCCAGGTACATGCCCTTGACCGGAATCGAACCTGGGACCTTTCAGTCCGCAGGCCGACGCTCTATCCACTGAGCCAAACCGGTTTCGGCTCGTGAATATTTTAAAAATTATTTTTCCATTCTCCTCTTCTCAAGGTTGCTTCTAGTTTTGTTTGCTTGCTTGCTTTTGTTAATACAAACAATTATACTGTGAACATTTATGTATGAATTTGGGAATATATGTGTAAGAATTTTTTTAGGGTACATACCTAAGAGTAACACTGTTCAACAGGATACATGGGAGTTGAACTATGCCACTGTTTTTCAAAATAGTTTTATCAAGTTACACTCTGTAGGGTGATTTTTTTTAAATTAAATATGTTTTTATTGATTTGAGAGAGAGAGGAAGGGACAGGCAGAGAGTGAGAAACATCCATTGGCTGCCTCCTGCACGCCAAGGATTGAACCCACAACCCAGGCATGTGCCTTGACCAGAAATCAAACTGGCAAGCTTTCGGTGCATGGGACAACGCACAACCAACTAGCCACACTGGCCAGGGCTGTAGGGTGATATCTAAGATTATCCGTTATTAAATGTCCTCTTCAAGCCTTAACACTGTTGGACTTATTAAGTTTGGCTATCTACTAGTTATAAAATGTTACCTCATTATGTTCCTAATTTATAATAAAAATTAATTAATTATTTTTATAATAATTATTTTTAGAGAGAGAGGAAGGGAGGATAAAGAGAGAAACATCAATGCGAGACAGAAACATTGATTGGTTGCCTCCCATACACACCCCAACTGGGGATAAAACCATGGGTTTGTGCCCTGACCAGGAATTGAATCTGCGACCCTTCAGTGCATAAGACATTACAACCAACTGAGCCACACTGGCCAGGGCTGAAGTTTTCTTTCTTTTCCTAATTGATTTTAAAGCCTTTTAAAAAACATTCTATATATTAATTCTTTCGTCATAATGTATTTTGCGGATATCTTCTCCCAATCTGCTTTTTTTCACTTTCTTTATAGTGTGTTTTGACAAACGAATGCTCTTAATATTAATGTCATGGAACTTTTCAATCTTTCTTTTATGGTTAATGCTTGAATATCTTGTTTCAGAAATCTTGCCATAATCCAAGGTCATAAAAATATGATCCTATATTCTCTTGTAAAATTGTTAAAATTTTACCTTTTAGAATTAAATCTTTAATTCTTTTGAATTCATATTGTGTGTGTATATATGAATGGAATGAATTAAGGAACACAAATTTATTTGTATCCGCTTGGATAGGAAAGTTAAGGTTTGTTTGGTTTTTAATCTTATCCTCTTTAAACTATCCTGTTTGTAATGGTCCACTGCAATTAATCAAAAAGCCCCTCCTTTCCTAATAATCCTCCTTTCCCAGAGATCTATAATATAACAGGTTTCCATAAATACATTAGCCTAGTTGAAGACTCTATTCTATTTCATTGGTCAGCTGGTTGGTTCTAGGAACAGAGTTGCACTGTCTCAATGCCTACAGCTTTACAATAAAACTTGATATCTCAAAGGGAAAACCCCAGACTATTTAATTCTTCTTTAGAGAGTTACTGATTGTCCTTGGGTCATAATTCTTTCAAATACATTTTAGAATCAGCTTGTCAAACTCATAAAAAAGCATGTAAGATTTTTACTAGAATTGTATTGAATATATAGGTCAATATAGGGAGAGATGATATTTTTATGATATCAAGTTGTCCTCTTCATACACATGGGTATGTATTTCCATTTAAATAGGACTTCTTTAATATCTTTCAATAACATTTTATCATGTTCTCCATTCAGACTTTACCCACCTTTTGCTGGGTTTATTTCTAAATACATGATAACTTTTGTTACTAATATAAATGATACTTCTATTTGCTTCCAGTGGGTGAAAATGCAACTAACTTTTGTATACTATCTTCTATGCAATGAAGATGCTAAATTCTACCATTACTTACAATACTCTGTAGACTCCTTTAGATATTTCAGGTAGACAATTATATTATCTGCCTGAAAATAGTCTTTACATTGCCTCAGATTAAAAGACATGAACTAGACCTGCTGGTATGGCTCAGCAGTTGAGTGTCAACCCAGGGACCAAAAGGTCACTGGTTTGATTCCTGGTCAAGGCGCATGCCTGGGTTGAGGACTCAATCCCTAGCAGGGGGCATGCAGAAGGCAGTCAATCGATGATGTTTCTCGTTCATCAATGTTTCTATCACTCTATCCTTCTCTTCTCCCTTCCTCTCTCTCTAAAAATCAATAAAAACATTTTTAAAAAGACTAATTATATGTGGACACCTCAAGATTAATAGCATTTCACTTTTACAGCATTTGGAAACAGTCAAGTAATATACTTTGATTTGTGAGGGAAAAGAATAAACAAACCTGCATGGTGAAGAGCATCCAAAAAGCCACGAAACCAGCCTTCCTCCTGGAGCTCCAATAGGAACTTGAGAAAAAGTGTAGCAGCCTCCATCACACCCTTGTTGTTTTTCTCAGCTTGAATATACTGCACCTCATCTACAGAGAGAAGCAAGAGTGATTCATCAAACTGTAGAGCCATTAACCATTGTGTTATTGGTGGCGTGCTCTCTGTGGCAGCCTCTGTAACCTGTGGAAGTGGAGTTCCTGGGATGTTGCAAGAAAATGAATTTTCTGAGACTCTTGAGGGAGGAGGAATGATCTTTATTTCTGTGGAATTGAACCCCTAGATTTCCAATGTCCCATTTCCCTCCTTCCCACCATGGAAAAAGTCCAATCTTGCCTTCAGCAGGCTAGAATTAAGGCCACTGCCCAGAGTTTCCACTTCATATTAAAGCACAGTCCAATCCAGCATCTGGCTAGCTTAGCTTGTGTTCCCAGCTCCAGTCCATTGCATGCTTACGGCCACATGGTGGGCAAGTGCAGGTCAAAGAGCAAGAGAGCTCAAGAGAGAGAGGAACTCTTTGGGGACTGTAGCCAGGCGCTTAACCAATGAACCCTTCAAGACCTCATGTGCTTGCAGTGGCTTCACCCCCTTAGCCAATTATCTTTTTCCCAGGGTAGACTGGCAAACAAGGACCTTCCCTATGACACCCAGACTTCACTGCACATGTGCTTATCTTCCTCTTTGTTGGGTTCCTTCCCCCAGTGATCTGCAGGGTATGGACAGGTGGTTCCCTGGGAAGCTTGAAGCTGTAGTTTCCTGGTGAAGCTGCCCAGATGACCATGCTTATTATGTCTGGCCTCCCCTTTGCTCTCTTCATATTATTAATATTAATAACTAGCTAATTATGACAATAACTGAAAGAAAAGCCTGAACAGGGTTGTCAAAATTTATGAAGTGGAGATGGACATTGTAACAAAACAGCAATAGAAGGCACAGCAGGAAGGCAGCAAATTCTCTGCTCATTCTTCACCAACCCCGCCATCCTTTCTGGAAATGCTCCTACTTTGGTATGAAGTCTAGGAGCACACTCTAAGGCAGTCCTAAAGAAAAGGAGTGTATTGGCTTCTGCTCAAGATGGCGGAGGAGGTAAACAATGTGCTCACCTCCTCCCTCGACCACATCAAAATTACAACTAAACTACAGAACCATCACTGAGAATCACCTGAAGTCTAGCTGAAAAGAAGTTCTATAACCAAGGATATACAGAAAAAGCCCCATCAAGGGAGTTGAGAAACAAAACGATTATTATAAAGAAAAGAAGTTTCTTACAGATATACGAAAAAGTCTCCCACAACAAGGGCAAAGTCATGGTAGTTCTGGTTTAGATGGAAGAAAGGCTTCTTCCAACATTTTCATAGTCTCTTGTTCAAAAGTCTGAATTAACTGCAGGACTAAGAGTGTGAGGATAGGACCACTCCACAGCATCAGTAACAATTACAGTGGATTCAGCAAGCAAAGTTAGAAATAAAGAGATATTTCCATGGTCCTTTTTCCAGGTTCTTGCTAAGACAGTAGGCAGTATGGCAGAAAAGAGAAAGCAAAAGGAGCTAAAGAGAAAAAAAGTGAGGCCAGGTAGCAGGAAAGTACCCACCAGCAGGTTGTCATACACACTTTGTACACTAACTCCTTGTCTGAGGTGGTAATCAAACCGTTGCCTTCATTATGACCTGACATTTGGTAATTTTCCACTTTTCCCCACATTGCCAATGGAATGTAAATCCCAAGGGAGTAAGCCAGATGTCTGGATGGTCAACCATCATATTCTCAGGGATTAGAAGAGAACACAGTAGGTAACAGATACTCAACAAAGGTATGCTGAATGAAAGGAAGGGATGCCTTCCTTCTCTGTCTTAGCAACAATAAAATTCAATGATTTTTAAGAGTTGTGAAACTATCACCATATCTAATTTGGGTACCATTGTAATTAACCTAGTATTAATAACAAGAACAAAGGAGCAAAGAAGGCCAGCTATTACAGGCATGTCATTTGGGCAGCTTCACCAGGAAGCTAAAGCTTTACATTCCCCAGGGGGCCACCGATCTGTTCCCCACAGATTGCAGGGGGAAGGGACTGGACAGGGAGAAGGATATACGGACGCATGCCCAGTAAAGTACCCGGGAAGGTACCTGTCTGTCAGTCACACCTGGGAACAGATCATTGGCCAGAGTGGGCATAGCCACTGCAAGAAGGAGGACATTTGGGATAGTTAATTCTCTAAACAAAGAAGCTCTTGTACTCTTGGTTCCTCTTATGCTTTAGGGACTCTGATTGCTCGAGGTGTGCTCCCCAGTATTTGCCCTCATTAGTGTTTCCACTCTCTGACTGAATCCTGACTGATAGAATATACTTGTCACAATTAAGGTTGACCCATAAAATCCACAGCTTCCAAGAGAAAAAACAGGAGATATAGAAACTTTATCAATCTAATAGAAAACAGAAAAAGATGGGGAGAAAACAAAAAGTTTATGGACCCATGTATATGCACTGTAGGGGTGGGAAAGAGATTAACCAGGACCTTATATGCACATATGCATAGCCCATGGACACAGACAGTAGCTGATGAAGGCCTAGGAGGGGCCGGTGTGGGGTGAAGGGGGTCAATGGGAAAAACAAAACAAAGGAAATATCTGTAATACTTTCAACAATAAAGATAAATTTAAAAAAAAGAAATGAACAGTAAAGATACAAACCAACTAAATGATAAAAGTTGCCTCTGGTGAGGGACTTGAAATAAAGCCTCTATGGTACCTTTAACATTCAAAATGAAGATAATATACATAGTGTTCTTCAGCTTGCTTTTTGTTTTACTTATTTTTAAAAAAGATTTTTTTTTTTTATTGATTTCAGAGAGGAAGGGAGAGGGAGAGATAGAAACATCAATGATGAGAGAAAATCATTGATCGGCTGCCTCCTGCAGGCCCCACGCTGGGGGGATTGAGCTTGCAACCCAGGCATGTGCCTTGACCAGGATTTGAACCATGCCCTCCTGGTTCATAGATCAATGCTTAACCACTGAGCCATACCAGTCAGACTAGAATTTTTAAAGACATTTTACTTATCTTTTGGTTATTTTTACTGTGGTTGCATTGTAACTGTAAATTAAATCTAACATATGCATTAAAAACTATCCTACCTATGCACTCCCACAGCATACTATGGTTTTCCATCAAAGCACTTGCCACACTTTATTATCTATTGTTTATTTAGTTACCTGCCTTCACATATGCACTCTAATCTCAATCAAGGCAGGGACCATTTCTATCTCGTTCACTATGAATTCCTTAGTCCTAACATGATGCTTCCTATTAGGTTATATATGCAGAAATATGGGTAAATTATCTCCAATGCTAGCATAAGGCCTGACACGTGAGTTGTTTATTGAATCAATATGAAAGAATGGAATTCACACCAGTTTGTTAGTGTTTCACCCATTCCAGGAAATTCTAAAAGAATGTCTTGCATGGGCTTACAGTCTTCAGGGGCGGAAGCTACTCTGTAGTCACTAGGATGTTATTTTGTGACTTCACTCTGAGCACAACTAGAAAGTGGAGGTTCACTGTTGGTGGTATACTCTCACTCCTCACTCCACAGCCTGTAGTCTGGTTTTGCAGACATTTAGCAGAAAAGTTATCCAACTGCTTTTTAAAAATATATATGTTTTATTGATTTTTTACAGAGAGGAAGGGAGAGGGATAGAGAGTTAGAAACATCAATGAGAGAGAAACATCGATCAGCTGCCTCCTGCACCCCCCCCCACTGGGGATGTGCCCGCAACTCAGGTACATGCCCTTGACCGGAATCGAACCTGGGATCCTTCAGTCCGCAGGCTGATGCTCCATCCACCCAGCCAAAGTGGTTAGGGCGGTTATCCAAATGCTTAAATGCAATTTCCAAAAACTGACTCACATCAGGAAAGGCATGTAGGCACTGGGAGTCTGAAAAGAAATTGCCAGATCCACTCACCTGAATTCCCTCCCAGTACCATCTCCCTTCTGTTTCCCAAAGTCTGCGCTTACCTCCAGCACAAAGCACTTCAATACGGGGGGGGGGGGGGGGGGGGAAATGGGGGGGATAACGACGCATATGTAATACCTTAATCAATAAAGAAAAAAAATCAGTAAAAAAACATTATTCACTGTAAAAATAAATAAAATATACCATGAAGTATATTAAAAAAAAGGCATTTCAATACAAATGTACCTAATGGCCATTATCCATCATCATATGCATCAAAAGCTGAATGGAAACACCTGAATTAAAGCCTAAAGTCATTCAGTCCAAGTCTCCTTCGCACATTTTCAGTTATTTTGGAAGTGACCTGCAGAGTCAGCATGAACTTTCTTGCAGCTCTGAGTGTTTTGTAATCATTTGTGTACATCTGTCCTCACCCCTGTCCCATCCCCAACACCGTGGGCTGTGAAGTATTTAAAGGCAGGGCCTGTATCTTATTTCTGAATCGCTGATGTCAGCACAAAACAGTAGCCATAACTACTAATAGAAATAAATGGACAGCGACTTGTTTCTTCAGCTTCGAATCTAAATAGATGTGTACCCCTAAGTAAGTCATTTCACCTCACTGAGACTCAGTTTCCCCAGTTGGGTCCTCAAGTGTCAGGGCCAGCCTGACAGGGTTGAGCCGGGCTGAGGCAGGGAGGTGGGAATTGAGAAAAGAAAGAAAGACAGGAAAGCGGGGTCGGGAGGACCCCAGTTCTCTTGATGACCTGAAGCGAGTTTATTAGCTATACAATCCTATTTATACACAACACACTGAATCGGAGGTCTGTCAAGAGGAATGTGTTCTTTGTTCCTCTTAATCTCTAAGGGAGAGATACAGCAGAAGGACAAGTTCTCAGTACAGCAGATCTCAGTAAATAGGTACAGACTTCTGGGCAAGCTATGAAAGGCTGTTCTCATTCTACAAATGTTACTCCCATTCTACTGATAATCGCCATCCACACAAGTCTGGGAAAACTGTGTGGATAAGGGTCCCAGCCTTGCTAGCCCCTGCAGGTGCAAGGACCTTGCCAGCTTACATCTGGCCCCCAACACTCAAGGTCAGCCTCAAACTCTGACAACCACTAGTCCAGTGGTTCCCAACCTTTTTTTGGCCATGCCCCACCTAAGCATCTCTAAAATCTTGATGCCCGCCCCCGCGACATATAATTCTTATTATTCAAAAAGTGAACTTCTATTCACGTGGAGGAAGCCTAAAAGGCCATTAACTTGGTCTAAACAAGCTTCCAAAGAACATGACATCCATGAAAGAGAAAAATAAAAGAACAAAAGGGCAGCTGCAGTACTGAGGAAGAAATTGTTAAAAAAAAATAATATGAAATGATATGAAAAAATAGCAAATAAAGTTTCAAAACTGGAATGCATAAATATATCACAATATATATTTACATACTGTATATGAGGCCCTTAGAACCACAAGAAATGCAAAAACTTCACTGTTAATAACTCATTCTTGAATTGCCCCCCTTCAAAATCAAATTGCCCCCCTGGGGGCGTGTGCCCCACGTTGGGAACCACTGCTCTAGTCTGAAATGCTGTGGGGATCTTGCCACAAACCCCGCGTTCCCAGCAGGCTACCCGTGTTGATTAAAAGAAGGGGTAATAAAACCAACGGGAAAACACGTCCTGAACAGGTTTCCTGTCCTAAGGGGGGGCGCCCCTGCCGACCACTCACCCTCCTTAAACCAGGGGGCCATGTAGCTCAGGATGTAGGTAGGGTCCAGAATCTTGGTGACATAGTCCTGGAAGGCGTGCAGATTCCGCCGCTCCTCGGCCGTCATGCCTGCAGCTGGGCTCCCGCAAAGGCCCTCCTCACCAGCGCCCCACTTTTAAAGCGCACAGCGAGCAGGAGGCGCTTTTTCAGGATGCCGGCGGGGAGAGGCAGAGCTGCCGGGGAAATCGAAACCGCAACTAGCGGAGAGGGGCAGGGCAACGCCAGGGCGCAGCCTCCCCGCCCCGCCTTCCCCACGCGGTTTCCTTTCCTCTCCAGCTCCCTGCTTTTCCCACCAGTGGGGACCCGTGGGGATTGCTTTTTTGATTTTCATTTTATCTTTTTTTTTTTGTTTTGCTAATATAGGGGTAAAGTTTAGATTAAATAAAGTGCACAGATTTGAAGGGTACAATCCTGAGTTTTCAGAAGCGTTTACAGTGGAACCGCTTCCCCCGGGTTGTGCGGGCGTATGTTTAACTTCACAGGAAACTGCCACCTGTTTTCCCAGATCCTTACCACTTGCATTCCCACCGGTAGAGTAAGAGGAAGGAACTAGATACACACCCAGTAAATACACACCCTGGCCAGTTTTCTTGTTTATGTAACTTGGTGTATTGTGGTTCTAATTTTTAACTCCTCGATAATTAATGATGTTGGGCACATCCTCATGTACTTATTGGCCACTTTTTTTTTTTTTTTTTGGTGTGTGAAGCATTTGCTCCTCGGTTTTGCCTGAGTGGTTTTTGTTAGTATTATGGGTTTACAGGTTTATTTATTTATTCTGGAAACAAGCCCATTGTCAAATATATGTATCTCAAATGTCTTCTCCTCGTCTGTGATTTACCGTTTAATTTTCTTAAAGGTGTCTTGAGCAAAAGTTTGTTTTGGTGAAATCAAAACTTCAGTTTTTTCTCTGTGCACTGCTTTTTGTGTCTTCTAATAAATCTTTGCCTACTCCTAGGTCATTAAGGTATTCTTTGTCTTTTATTTCTTTGACATTTAGGTCTATGATAATTTCAAATTAATTTTGTTGTGCTATGAGGCAGGGGGTCAATGTTTCATTTTTTACTTCTAATTGTTACAGCACAAAGTATTTCATTTGTTGAAAATTTTTTCTGCTCCCATTGAATAGCTTTGGCACCTTTGTAAAAAAAAAAATCAATTGACTGTATGTATGCAGGTGTATTTTTAACTCTAATTAGTTCCATTTATCTGTGCGCTGACACTGCTTTATTCTGCTTTGTAAAGATTATACTGGATCTCTGCATTTTGTTATGACATAAGAATAAATGTCAATTTCCCCCACTTGCCACACACAGGTGATTAGGGTTTTGACCAGGACGGCATTGAACCTATAGATAAACTTTGGGAGAATTGACATTTTAACAACATTGAATTCTAATCTATGAATTTGTTTTCTATACTTTCCCTCAGTAGTATTTTAAGTTTTAACAGTACAGGTTTTGCCCTGGCCAGTGTGGTTCAGTTGGTTGGGGTGCTGTCCTGTATACCAAAGGTGGCCAGTTTGATCCCCGGTGTCAGGGCACATACTGGGTTAGGGTGCATGAGGGAGGTAGCTGATCAATGTTTCTCTCCCTTAACTATTTTATGTTCTTTGATGCTACTCTAAATAAAATTGTTTCTAAGGTTTCATTTTCAAATTGTTTGTTGATAGTAGATAGAAATACAAGTTTGTTATTTTTTACCTTGTTTTATGCAACACTGCTAAATTCACTTAATTGGTTCTAGGAATTGTTCTGTAGATTCCTTAAATTTTCCTAGGTAAATAGTCATGTAACTTGTGAATACATGGTTTTTACTTCTTCCTTTCCAATCTTTTAAAAATTTTTTAAAATATTTTATTGATTTCAGAGAGGGAGAGGGAAACGGAAACATCAACAATGAGAATCAGTAATCAACTGCTTCCTGCACGCCCCCTACTGGGTATTGAGTCTGCGACCCGGGCATGTGCCCTTGACCAGAATAGAACCCCAGCACCCTCTGTCTGCAAGCCAACTCTATCCACTGAGCCAAATCAGCTAGGGCTCCTTTCCAATCTTTATGTCCTGTATTTTGTTCCCTCATTACACCACCCATGACCTCCAATAACAAGTTGAATTAAAGTGGTGAGGGGGTGACATCCTTATTACTAATTTCAGTGGGGAAATGATCTGTTTCACTTTAATTACAATGTTGGGCATAGGTTTTTCTCAGATGCCCTTTATCAGATTGATATTCTTTTATTCCAGGTTTACTCTGCTTTTATCATAAATGGGTGTTGAATTTTTCAAATTTTTTTAAAATGTATTTTTATTGATTTCAGGGAGGGAGAGATAGAAACATCAATGATGAGAATCATCCATCAGCCTCCTCCTGCACACTCCTTAATGGGGGTGGAGCCTGGAACCTGGGCATGTGCCCTTGACCAAAATCAAACACGGGACCCTTCAGTGTGCAGGCTGATGCTCTATCCACTAAGCCAAACCGGCTAGGGCCAAATGTGGTGTGTTTTTTTTTTTGCATCAATTGAGGTGATCATATATCAATTAACAAAGTGAATTTCATTGATTTTTAAAAAATATATATTGATTGATTTTAGAGAGGAAGGGAGAGGGAGACAGAAACATCAATGATGAGAGAGAATCATTGATAGGCTGCCTCCTGCATGCCCCCCACTGGGGATTAAGCCTGCAACCCAGGCATGTGCCCTTGACCAGAATCGAACCCAGGACCCTTCAGTCCTCAGGCCAATGCTCTATCCACTGAGACGAACCAACCAGGGCGAATTTCATTGATTCAACCTAATCTCTGGGATAAATCCCATTTGGTCATGATATAGCACTTTTAATTCAATTTGCTATTTTTTTGTGTGTTAATAAGAGATATTGGTCTATTTCTCTTATAATGTAAGGATTATGCTGGTCAAGAGTGTAATACGTCTTAAATGTTTAAAAGAATTCACAACGAAACTATTTGGCTTGGAGTTTTCTTTGAAGATACCTTGATTCAATTTCTTTACTAGATATACAGCAATTCTGATTTTAAATTTTATCAAGTCAGTTTTGGTAAGTTGTGCTTTTTAAGGAATTTGACCATTTCCTCTAAATTATTAAATTTACTGGCATAGTTATTTTTATATTCCTACTGATCAAAAAATCAGTGTTGCCAAGAATTTAATAATTTCTATTTTTTCAAAAAATCAACTTTGACTTTGATACTTTAAATTATTTTATTTTCTATTTAATACATTTCTAATCATTATTCTTTTCTCTTACTTCCTTTGGGTTTAATTTGCTTTTACTAGTTTGTTAAGGTGTAAGTTTAGATGACCAATTTTATACATTTTTCTTTCCAATATAAGTATTTGAGGCTATAAATTTCCTTTCTCAGCTGAGTTCTAGCATCCCCATCACTTGATATTATGCTGTTTTCAATGTCATTCCTTTTTAGTGTATATTATTCCTGTGATTTCTTCTTTAACCTATGAGTTAATTATAGAAGTGTGTTTATTTTTCAAATATTGGGAATTTCCTAAACATTTGAGGGTTATTGACTTCTGATTTTAGTGTTGAGATGTTCATTATGTTTTAAGACTTTGATCTTTTGAAATTTATTGAAACTTGTTTTATAGCCCAGCATATAGACTGGATCATCATTTAAGAATATTTATGTTGCAGTTCTTGGGTAATGCTTTATAAATATCAATTAGGTTAAGTTACAGTTGGCTCTAGTCGCCTACATTAATACTTACTTTTTGTCTACTTGTTCTGTCAAGTACTGACAGGGGGTGTTAAAATCTCCAACTATGGATATTTATTTGTCCATTTGTCCCTTTCGTCCTATTGGTTTTTGCACCATAATTTGATAGCTGTTATTAGATGTATAACATTTAAGGGTGTGATGGTACCATGTATTAAGATGGGGTTTCATTGTGTTTAACTGAAAACATCATGTAAAATCAGAATGTGGAAAAAAACTACAGTCATTTTATAATTTTAAAATATAGTCCTTGGTCAACTAGTCTTCCCATAATTTGTCATCAATTTCTGAACTTATTAAAAATTGTCAAATCAGAAAAGAACACAGTCCTGCAGATTCCGTGATTCGCCCCAATGAGAACAGGATTGTATTTCTGACCTCAAGACTGTAAAATAATATTATGTGGTTTAAGTCAATATCATGCCAGTAATCTGGCCCCCAAAACTTTGTATTAAATCAGTTTCTATTCACTCAAAAAAAAAAAAAAAATTGTCAAATCAATGTTAGATTCTTGTCATTTTAAACCAGTTTCCTACTGCCCTTAAGATAAACACAAACTCTAAACATGGCCTACAAAGCTTGGCCCCAAAGTCTTTGGCCTTTAGCTAACCCAGTCTTGGACTACTTCAGGCTTCCCTTCTGCCTTTGGACCTTTGCACATCTTTTCCTTTCATAACAACTCCATGTCTACCTATTTACTGGATTTCAGTTCAACCATCACTTCCACTTGAGAGTAGAGCCCTATTGTATGCTTTTAGAGCAAATTATACTTTCTCACCAGAGAACTTAGTTATATGTCATCTGTTTTGTTCTATCACTGAGTCCCTAGTACAGAACCCATCACACAGCAAGTATTCCAATTTCTGTTAACAATGAATGAACATGGTAGCAAGGTCAATTTGAAGGCTAAGTTTAGATTTAATCCAAGTTCTGCTGTTCACTGGCAATCCTACATCACACTACAGATGTAGAGCAATTTTTATCTCTAAAACTGGATAAAACAAACACAGTCACTTTGTGTAAAAGAACTACCAATGTAAAAGTCTGGCAAGGGTTTTTGTTTGTTTTTAGTAAGCTAAATGCCACATAACTGCATTTTTCTGTAGAAGGCAAATATTATACTTTTCACAATCAGGTTAAATAACTAAAATAAAATTGTGAAATGCACCTCACCTGAAATTCAGAATTTATAACACAAGTATATCCTTAATTATTTTTTAGTAAAATAGTTTGACTTAAAAATTTATCAGCCACTCACTATATAGGAAAATTTCTAGATTTTAAAGTGTTACTGTTTATTTTTTTCTTTCGTTGATTATACACTTTTTTACTGGCAGATCAGATAAACAAGTATATAAAAGAAATATTTAAACTATTCTTTTGGCAGAGGATAAACTGTGCAGATTAAATGTCTCAATTTAACCTTAAGTAATGGTTTGGAATCATACAAATTTTTAAGAAGAAAAATAAAGACTATCTAAACAGATTCTCTTAGTTTATAACACACTTCCAGAATAACTCTCAGAAAAAAAAATTCAAAAATACTCTACTTTAAAATTGTCAATACCATATGGCTTTATGAAATAACTTCTAAAATTATATATTTTTATTTAAAAAGGATCCCAAGTTTTAAATAAACTGCTAGCAATAACAATTTCTTCACTTAAAAGTGCATATTTGAGGGTGCGACATACTTTTTGAACAAATAATTTTTACAAATTTTTAACACATAAAAAAAAATAAATCACAAAATATTTTTAAGGGGGAAAAGTTTTCACCAAAACTCATCTTTATATAGATTGCAATAGATGACACTTATCCTTTTTCTTCTTTTTATAGCATCAGAATTCTCAATGAGGTGCTTTGGCAGTTTTAAGATATATCATAGTCTCCACCAAGACATACCGGCATTAATGATTTCCGTGGAGATGACAATTGCCTTGATGACTCAGTGTGAATAGACACATTTCTGGGCTGGTTCTCCAAATCAGCAGCAAAGGTGCTCTCTTCCCTTACATTGAGAGTTTGTTCAAGTGAAGCTGGCTGGAGTGGAATATTATCTACAGTTTTGTTGGCATTATTTAAGTCGTTAAGAGTGGTAATATCACACTCTTTGTCCAGAACACTGACTTCATCTTCTATTGTAACTATATCTTCAGTTTCAAATGTTTCCAAAGGAGCCAAAAATTCACTTTGTAGAGGGTCTTGAGGACCACTATTGTCACATTCTGTATCCTCCTTTACTTCAGAATCCTTATCACTATCGCTGTCAATGGTAATTACAACTGGGGAATGTGAAGCACTATCTCCATGGTGTTTCTTATGCTTCTTCTTATGTTTCTTCTTTTTCTTTTTATGATGTCTATTTGTATCAGTAGCTTTCCCTTCATAAATTATCTCTACACTTAGGCTCCGGGTCCTCCTTTTCCTCTTCTTGTGTTTTGTCTCTCTGTCTGATGATCGGCTATCTGAAAAACTATCACTCTCATTTTTATAATTTCCACCCAATTTTGATGAAGATTTTTGGCAATGACCTTCCTTTACTTTAGAAGTAAACTCACGAGATGGTTGAGCCACTTCGTTAGTACCCTCCAAATGTCGTGTTTTGTATTTTCGTTTCCCTCCAGGCTTTTCATTTCTTACCCGGTCCGGCCCTGTAGATGCAGTCTTTGATCTATTACTAGATAGGCTCCTTGACCTGTGCCTTTCATAGTAGTAATATTTTCTTTCACTGTGATTATTTTTTTTCCTAGCATTTGTTCTTTCAGAAAAGGATTGAATTCTAAATTCTGGACTTGAAGATTGTCTGGAATAATGAGCTCTAGACAGAGTTCTCCTCCTGTAAGATGACTCATAGCCATCTCTATCCTTGTTTCTACTATAGTAAGTATACTCCCACTTATATCTCCGTCCATAATTATTTTTTAAATAATAATGATCTCTAGTTCTGCTCTGTGATCTTCTTTTACTATGATCACTGCTACGAGATCTTGATCTGCTTGTGCTTTCACTACTTAGAGAAAGAGTTTGGCTTTTTCTCGACCAACTACTATCTCTAGTTCTTGATCTTTTTTTGTCTCTTCTACTTCTAGGTTTACTACTCTCCCTACTTCTGGATCGTTTTCTTTTCATTCTTTTCTTTCCATGATGCCTTCTACGATTCTTCTGATCATGCCCACTTCTACTCTGGGAACGTGAATCTGAACTTCTCGATCTTCCTCTCCTTCTGTGTCTATGGTTATATGGGGAATATACTCTGTCTCCTCTGACAGATGAGCTCAGGTCTCTGGGAGAGGACAATGATGTACATTGTTTCTCTTCCTTCTTTGACTTGATTCTTGTACTGGAATCACAATGACCTTTATTTATTTGCTCATCCTTTCCAAGGACATAGCGTGGAGATGAACATCTGCTAACATCACTATCACCAGAACTGTAAGATTGTTCTTGTTCTTGCGTCTTCACAGTCTCCATTTTCTCATAAGAGCCTAATTCCTCAGAATCCGAGGACAGTTCAACAAGTTCTGGAGTCCTCTCAGCTAGTGGCTTAACAAACCCAACAATGACACAATTATCTGAAGAAGAATCACTGTCATTATTTAGGTCCTCATTGGTTTGTACTTCCTGTATCTGAGATGTGGCTCTTTCTGTTACAAGTTCTTCATCTGAACTATCAGAAGTATTTAAAAGGGAAGACATGACAGCATGTACTTGCTCTGAGCTTGAGTAAGATGGCCCTGGCGTCTCGTCATCCCATGGTGCCCGACTGACAGTGGCCACATTAACATCCATCTCTCGGGTCTCAGCCTCATCTGGGGAGATTGTTATGACAGAAGAATCCGAATGGCTACCTTCTTCGTAGGAAGGAGCAGGGCAATCATAATTAGCATGCTGATCAAAGGCTGCCATGTTAAAAGGAGACCTAGCAAAACTGATGAACTCATGTATAAAATGCTCAGTCCGATTAAGTAAAAATGGCCTTAAATCAGACACAAATGCCTGACTCTCCAAGTCATAGCGAGTAACATTACTCATAATGATGTGCTGTACTATATTTACTAAAGATCCATGAGCTCCAAAAAGAACTGTAAGTTCGCGTTTTAACCAGGGGACTAATCTGTGAAGACAAGCTGGATTTCTGCGGAAAAATTCAGCTGAAATATCCCTGTAGCGACCACCATCTTCAATATTTCTAACACGAGCACCAGCTCGATAGAGAGTTCGCCTAAAATTAATAATATCTTGTTCTTGAATTTTCCGCAAAGATCTTTCATCTGTAGTAGTTGGCCTCCTTGGAATCTGTCTCATAAATTGAGAAATTTCACCATCTCTGGGTCTTGTAGAAATGCCTAACCCTTCAAATAATACTCCACTATCTGGTGGAGTTGTTGTTCTTCTATTCATGGTTCTACTGGGTGAATAAAAAGCATTTCGTTCTCTTGTCATAGTTGTACGATAGCGAAATCTTCGACCATCAGGGGTGGCAAAAGAACCATTACATGATGAAGGCCTTAGGACGTACTCTTTGAAGTCATCTTCTGCCCTCACAGAATGGAAAATAGAATCAAAGGGCTGTTTACATAGCGGACATTCAGCTTTGTTTTTAGACCACTCTTGTACACAGCGAAAACAGAACTTATGTAAACAGCGATCTAAGTAAGACACATTATCAAACCTATCCAAGCAAATAGGACACTTAGAATCTGGAGATGCATCAGCTGGTACTGTCTGCTGCAATTTGCTAGTGCCAGCTTTGGGTGAAAAGTTGTCCATTTTATATTCCTTAGCTGCTGATGCCATTACCTGTAAAAGGGAAAAATTTACATCAATAATCCTGTAAAAGAGAAATGACCAAACTTGCAAAAAAATACAAACATACTTTGGTGAAAATAGTTCAGTAGTTCATTATCTTTAAAGGGGCAGTGTAACCTACTAACATAATACTTAAGTACAAGTTCAAAAGACAAATTGTCTGGGTTTGAATCCTGATTCCACACTAGCAGTATGCCTGTACAAGTTACTATCTCTATGCTTTAATTTCATCTGTAGATTACTGCATCACAGGGTTTGTGAAGATGTAAAAAACCCTTAGAAAAGGTGCCTAGTACATAATAAGCTCTCAAAATATTATATAACACTCTGTTATTCTTTTAAAAAATAATTTAGCCCTAGCTGGTTTGGCTCAGTGGATAGTGTCAGCCTGCGGACTGAAAGATGCTGGGTTCAATTCCAATCAAGGGCACATGCCCAGGTTGCGGGCTCCGTCCCCAGTAGGAGACATGCAGGAGACAGCCGATCAATGAGTCTCTCTCATCATTGATGTTTCTATCACTCTCTCCGTTTCCCTTCCTCTCTGAAATCAATAAAAATATATTTTTAAAAAATAATGAGAAATATTTGATATATACAAAAAAGTACAAAGAAAAATATTCCAAGAATCCATGTATCTACCACTCAGATTTAACAGCATTTTCTCTGGTTAGTCCAGATTTCTAAAAAAATCTCCCTTATGTATCCTCCTATCCTCTGTAGAAAACAAAGACCCCAAAACATGAAAGTCCTCAGTTGGTGTTATTTCTATGTATAGTTTATATCTTTCATATACATACCGCAAATAATATAGACTACTGATTTATTTGTGGTGTTGTATATGCACCTTTAAAAATAGCTTTAGTAATAACTTTCTATGGTGACAGGTGGTTACTAGGCTTATTGCGGTAATCACATAGTAGATATATAAATGTTGAATTACTATATTGTACACCTGAAAAATAATATTGTATGTCAACTATACTTGAACTTAAAAAAAAAAAGCATTAGTGAGATAATTTGCATACCAGAAAGTTCACCTGTTTAAACCAATTCTGTGTTTTTTAGTGAAATATTCTTTTAAATACAAAAAGGACTTTTAGTGAAAATTAAATTAAATACTGAATGTAAAACCACCCAAGGGTAGTACATGGCTCACAGCAAATGCTCACTAAATATTATTATGCTGTGATTATTATTACTAAACTATTGTTACTATGCTATTATAGTCAGTTAATCACTGATTTCCTTTCAACCCCCTTAAACAGCCTTTCTTAGCCTTTTTATTTAATCAAAAGTCAGCCAAAATGTATCCTGAATTATGCTTTCAGTCCCTTTCCCTTATTATCTTTCCCACAAGGATCATTAGAATCTTAAAGATTAGTTTTGTTTATTTTAAATTCATCAGTTTATATTGTCTATAGCTTAACAAATGAATTTGCCAGAGCTGAAATCTAATTTGCATTACATTTTAGCCTTATTATCTTATAAAATTCATCTAGGTGCATTTTACACAAATCATTTTATATATGTTAAATATTAGTGTCTTCCTTTACGTTTTCCTGAGCCTATTATTAATCTTAAAAAAAAAATTTTTTTAATTGATTTTAGAGAAGAGTAAGGGAGAGGGATAAAGAGAGCAGCATCAATGATGAGAGAGAATCATTGATTGGTTGCCCTCTGCATGCCAGGAATTGAACCTTAACCACCTAATTCATAGGTCGATGCTCAATCACTGAGACAAGTGGCCTGGATTATTACTCATCTTTCTCTACTCCTCTATCACAGGAACTCCCACCAGTAGTCACTGTCAAGTTAGTCAAATAACAGAACTGTGATTTTCTAAACAATAGACTCATTGGTTACACCAAGTTCTAACAAAAACAAACAAACCCCACAACAAAACTCTGAAATTGTAAAGTATTTCATCATAGATTTCAAATTAAATGTGCTCATCTAGGGCATTTTAACTTTCTCAGAGCAGTAACTTAATAGGAACTCAGGGCTGAACAAGTTTCTTCAAGGGGTCCAACTATTTCTAGTTTTCTATTTTCTACAGTGGAAATGCAAAAATCACCATTGTCCTTAAGAGAATAGAATCATAAATATAGAACACCAATCGTTTTTCTGTCAACATATTTACATTCTGAAACCTTAATATTGCATACATTTCTCAGCATTTCCTCCTATGTCTATTTTTTATTCTCCTACTCAGGAAAAAAAGCAGACAACAAACCTTTAGGATAAGGCACAACTAAAAAAATTAGCCTGCTGTAATTGGTCAAACATTGAATTAACATACCCCTAATGCCTTGGCAGAGACAGACCAAATGATTTCGAGGGGCTTATACGAGAGGTTCCCCACCCCTGCTCTCTATATAATAAAGGGGTTATTAGACTTTTAAATACATTGTTTCTAATTTTTTATTTATTGATTTTAGAGAGAGAGGAAGGAAAAGAGAAGCATCTATTTGTTGTTCCACTTATTTATACATTCATTGGTTGATTCTTTTTTTAAAAGATTTTTAAAATTGACTTTTAGAGAGAGCAAGGGAGAGGAAGAAAGAAACATCGATCAGCTGCCAGGTTCGACCCGAAACCTGGGCATGTGCCCTGACTAGGAATCCAACTGGCAACCTTTCGGTGAACCAACTGAGCGACACCAGCCAGGGCCATTGGTTGACTATAGTTTTGCATGTCACTGATTAAAAACAAACGAATCTCACCCCCAATCTTCACCACAATTACCTACCAAAACTTCCATTCACTTTCCACTTCTATTCACTAAGTCACTATTTGCCTCATCTCAGTCCCGCCCCCTTCCAGTGTAGGAAACTGCGGGCCACGAGGAAAGCCACGCTGACTGACTGGGCGAGCCGGCCCACAGTGTCTAACACTGCACGGACACTCCATCAGGCACGGACTATGTCCACGCTTCCTGTGGTTGAGAACTGCCACCGGCCAGGAGCTAACACAATCACCACGTGCATTACATTAAAACAACGAACTAAAATACTGTTATTCCCATTTTACAGACAGGCTCAGAGAGGTTAGAGTGGTTCTCAACCTTCCTAATGCCGCGACCCTTTAATACAGTTCCTCATGTTGTGGTGACCCCCAATTTCATTGTTACAAATTGAACATAATTAAAGCAGAGTGATTAATCACAGAAACAATATGTAATTATATGTGTTTTCCGATGGTCTTAGGCGACCCCGGTGAAAGGGTCGCGACCCACAGGTTGAGAACCGCTGGTTAGAGAATCCATCCGTCACACCTCTGGGAGGGGAAACGCCACGGTTCAGACTCGAACATTTAGTGCTGGTGCCCCCATCCCTCAGAGACCAAGGTCTTTCCAGGACACGGCTCGGCTTGTCGCCCTCCCCACCCCAGCACCGACCCACAGGTGCGCTGCAGGTGTCCCGCCGTGCCCGCCGAGGCCCGGACGGCCTCTCAGCTCCCGAGTCTACGGAGTCTACCGGCCTCCCTCTGGAAGGGAGCTCCTGCTCGCCCTGCCCTTCCGACCCCCGCGCCCCATTGTTCCCGACCTCACTCACCTCGGAGAAGGTCGGCGAATGCCGGGCTGGGGCACTGGTGGCCAGCTCCCGACGGCCGAGGAAGCCAGGTCGGTGACGGCAGGATCCGCGAAGGCGTACCCGGCGACTTCTCCGCGGACCCTCCGGCGTCGGGGCGTGCGGGGGCGCTTCACCCTCCTCGCGAGACAGCGGAGACCCCGGCGGCTGTTGCGACCCCTGTGACGTAAAGCGCTCATCACCAATGGTAGCTGGGAGGCGGCGGCAAGAGCCCAGCCCACCCCAAGGCCCCCCGCGCGTCAAAACAAAACACCCGCCCGCGTGGCGCATGCGCAGTAGGAGGGCGCCGGCCCCGAGGGCGGAGCCAGGTGCGCTCGGCCCTTCCCCCCGACCCACCGCGGTCCTGAAGGGAGCCCGCCGCCGACCACCCGGCAGAAATCCCAAAGCTCCCTCCCCATCACCGACCTCGATGCTAATCTCTGGAGGTTACAAAGGCAGTAACTTAACGTTCGCTCCTAACTTAGCAGGGAAACACGATAACTAGCTGGTCTCCTCCAAACCTCACCAAACTTTTCGAGCAGTTACTAAAAGACTCTAGAGCAGCGGTTCTCAACCTGTGGGTCGGGACCCCTTTGGGGGTCAAAAGACCCTTTCACAGGGGTCGCCTAAGGCCATCGGGAAACAGATATATAATTACATATTGTTTTTGTGATTTATCACTATGCTTTAATTATGTTCAATTTGTAACAATGAAAATACATCCTGCATATCAGGTATTTACGATTCATAACAGTAGCAACATTACAGTTACGAAGTAGCAACGAAAAGTAACTTTATGGTTGGGGGGGGTCACCACCACGTGAGGAGCTGTATTAAAGGGTCGCGGCATTAGGAAGGTTGAGAACCACTGCTCTAGTGTGTAAAGGAACTGAGTGACAAGGAGGTGAGGTCACTTGACCTCCTAGGTCTAGGTCCTCCAGACTCTAGAAAATAACACGGAGATGTGACTGGAAGCCAAAGCCAGGGCCCAACCAGCAGCTACAGTCTTCAGACAGAAAGCGCCAGTCTAGTCGGGATACACAGGAGCCAGCTTGAGGACATGGCCTTGAAATCTCCGCCAAATAGACCGTTTATCAAGACGGCTTCCCCCTTTCCCCACCCCGGGTCAGGGTTAAGACCCCATTGTTTGATGAGCTCGGAGATGGACGAGAGAGAGCGCTGCGCTCAGCGCGGCCCGCGGCCCGGCCTACCCCGGCCCCGGCCGCGAGCGTCCCCGACGCCGTGGGGCCGCCCCGGTGCAGCCGCGCGGGCCAACCGCCGTCCTCCCGCCTCGTATGGGACACGCGCTCCCGTTCCAAGCGCAGCAAACACCGGCTGACTGGCAGGCAGTGTGCCGGGCACGGAGGCCACGCTACTTCTTCTGAGAAGTTGCCATTTACATTAAACCAGGCACTGCGTTACCAAAGACTTGTTTCTTGAAGAAGGGCTCAGTTAACAGGGATTCCCACAACGACCTGTCACTGTTATATACATGTGGGTGGTATTGTTTCCGCCAACGATAAATATACGACAGACTCTCAATATGAGGTGGGAACAGATGCAAGAGGAAACGTTAATCCTTCCAGAGTTAGACGCCGGTGTCGTGTTTGAAATACGTATTCGTTTTTCAAATACACGTTAAAATGCACAAGACGGTACATTACCTCGCATTAAACTGCACTGCAACGGAAAGAACCCGCCGACGAGGTGCGCCTAACTCTCTAAACGGCCAAAAAGGCCATGGAAATCATGTTCTCGTTGGTTTAATCGCGGCCGGAAAGGCGGGCGAGGCCCGCGGTCCGTAAGCCCGCCCCCGCTCCGGGCGGAAGGGCCGCCCCGCGCTCGGGAAAGGCCCCTGGAGGCGAGGGGGCGGGCGCTCGTGCCCGGATGTAGGATGGCCGCCGCCGCCGCCGCCGCCGCCCGACAGCCGCCGCCCCGGAGGTCACTCTAGGCCGGCAGGCCTGCCCGTCCCCGCGGATCGCCGTGGTCTCCTTACCATGAGGCCAGTGAGTCGCCGCACCCTGGACCGGATTTATTCCGTGGTAGGTCCCGGGTCTGGCGAGGCTCCACGGTGTCGGCTCCGTCGCCCCCGGGCGGAAGCCCCCGTATTCCTTCAGCGCCCAGAAACCCCAAAACCCATTCCTGAATTAAGCTTTCCACTCCCTCCCCGGACTCCGCCTCTTCCTGGAGGACACGCTCTTCCGCTTCTTACGTCAGGACAGTGGGTGGATTCGCCTCCGGAATTCCATTTATTCGTTGGTTACTGTAATTTCCACCTTAGCAACGTACATGGCAACCAATGGGGAGAGGGCAGCGAGGAAGTACTACCCACAGTGAAATTTTTGCTGTTACTCCCCCTCTTGCATTTTTATTTTTTTATTTATTCATTCATTTATATTTTTTAGTTGCTCCTCGCGATCGTATTACTTTCCTGGGGATATGTCATCTATGCATCGACAGTAGCCGCTCGACGACAACTA
Organism: Myotis nattereri; assembly: GCF_964212035.1. Lineage (NCBI taxonomy): Eukaryota > Metazoa > Chordata > Mammalia > Chiroptera > Vespertilionidae > Myotis > Myotis nattereri. The sequence continues at coordinate 52,249,838 of NC_138087.1, forward strand.
AGGAAGAAATACCCTGACAAGATATTGGGGAATGAATGAAATTTTTAATTCCTCTAGATTTTATTCTATGCAAATACTTCACTTTAAGCTTACCTGACACATGTCTATATTTAAAGTAAAATCCATAATATAAAGTTTTCAAATTTATTATTGCATACAGTCCTTTATAATAAACCATGAATGTGCTAACTTTTCCAATACGTGTACTTTTAAGTTCTCATATAACAAAGCAACCTAGATCTGACAGCCTTTTGAGTATCAGATCATAGATGAAATGACGTGATTTTCCATTTAGAGTTCCCAAAATACTTCTTTTAAAATGCCTCAGAAAGCCACCTTTAAAACAAGTGTGTGGAATTTCTAACCTTATATTTGTTTATTACATTTCATTCTGTTGCATACCTACACAACAGACTAAGTATCATGTAAGAAAAAAAATATCGTGTGACTAATTTTCTACATCTTATTTTCTGACTCAAGAATGGCCAGAAAAAGGTGATCGTTCATATCATTTTTTTAAGCAGGTCCAGTTTGTACTTACTGTTAAATAACTGAATAACTAAAAATATCAAATTGTACAGTGTTTGGGAAGAAACAGGCAACACATATCCGAGAGTAAACTTTATTAAAGTTCCTTTTCCAGAGAATATAGTCAGTAAATATGGTAATGTAGCAACAAAACTTAGGTTCATATGCCTTTGAAATTTTAAATTAATCTTCAATGATGTTGATCAGGAAATTCTTTCATTGGTGGAATTACTTCTCCAGTCTCCAGAATTATATCACCCTAGGAAAACAAACATGTATTAGTAGAAGGATCTTGTCTGCAAAGTATATCCACTCAGTCAGACCTCACACTGAAAATCTAGTTCAGCTTTGGCATTCACATTATAAAGGGACTCAGACAAAGCAGTGTCTGTCTAAAAATGAGAAACCAGTATTCAAAATCTTAAGGTATAAGTGAAAGAATAGGGGAAGTTTCACTCAAAACAAAATGACCAGAAAGAGCATAAAAGTGGTCTTCACAAAGTGACACAGGAATAATGTTTACTTGCAAGGCCCCAAGAAATAGAAGCCCTAGAAAAAAAGTTACACGGAAACACCTTCAGCTCAATCCTGGAAACTCCATTGACAAACTATATAATTAGTTAATATAATTTCAGGCAAATTACTTAGCTTTAGTTTCAGCTTTATGTTCAAGATAGCAGATTCTATCAACCTGACAGTCCATGAATGACTGGGTAGAGTAGAATTATTCCTCATCCCCACCCCAGCCTTTTCCTGACCTGGTACTGCTCAGGATTGTTATTTAATAAAAAAATAAACTTTATGTTTAAGCCATTATACATTTTGGGGATAATTTATTACCACAGCTAACATTACCCTAACACAGACATTAACATTCTGAAGTGGTACTAATGCTGCCATAATAAAAATTAAACCACATGGCGCTGGCTTAGCAGTCTGGAGGCAAGGACACTGGCATTGGAAGGTAAAAATAAAATGAAAGCCAGTAATAACTTGGAAGCAGACTATCTAAGGAGCTTGAGGTTCTAGGAGAGGAAGCTGGAAAAAAGTTAGGAGTTCAACTATTAGTTGCCTTGGAAAAGTACCTTAGGAAACATGAGCTCTGGCAAGAAGTAGATGATTTGAAAGCAGAAATAAAAAGATATCCAGGACCTTTCAGGATTGGAAAAACAAATTGCTTCTGAATCTTTAAATAGTAAGGGTTAACAATGAAGACATTCTGAGAAACAGAAGCCCAATAAAGCTCAGTAAACAGGGACGCAGCCCTTTGTCAGAGATCAGATTGAAGTGGAGTCTGTTTCAGATGGCCTCCGAATAGCTGCCACTGCGTTGAGAGGCAGCGGCATGAGGACAGCGAAAGGAGAGGGGCAGGCCGCCTCCTCCTCCCCGCCCGCCGCTGCGATCTCGGGAGCTTCTCGGGCAGCGCAGGAGCTGGAGGTTCGCTCCGCCGCCCCGAGCCGCAGGGCACCGGGTGGGCGGCAGTGGCCGGTAGCCCGGGGTTCTGCACCGCCCCCCCCGTAGAGTGGCGTGGCCGCCCTCGCCCCTCGCCATCTCTGCCGCTCACGCCCGCTCGGGGACTGGCGCGCTGCCGGCCCTGCCCTGCCCTCCGGGTGTAGCGGGCAGTCATGCCGCGCCCCACGCCCGTCAGCGCGCGTCCAGCCCGCTGGCCTTCCCTTAGGGCAGCCCAGCCTCGGAGAGCCCAGCGTGCCCGGCCGGCGGCGAGATGAGCTTCTTCGGCTTCAGGAAGAGCGTGGAGGTGGAGATCGTGCTCAACGATGCGGAGAGTAGGAAGCGGGCGGAGCGCAAGACGGAGGACGAGAAGAACTATTTCCCCTTCTACGACGGCGAGATGGTCTCCGGGAAGGTGAGCCTCGCGCTCAAGCACCCCAACAAGCTGGAGCACCAGGGCATCAAGATCGAGTTCATCGGGCAGATCGGTCAGGAGCAGATGTCACAGTGAACACCCCCGTGTGGGTTGAAAACCTCTGGCAGAGAATTCATGCCCTATACCACATGCTGCATGTTTAACTCCGTTTTTAGGCACTTCCTGGGAAAGCTTGTTAGATGCTCTCTCAGGTCCTCAGGGTTCAGCGAAGAATATCTGTTCTCCCCTTTTGCAAAGGCCAGAAGCACTGACCCCAGGTAGGAGGGGCCTGGGGAAGGGGAGTCCCTGCAGGCAGTGAGCCTGAACTGTTCACCTCTGGCATTTCAGAGAATGAAATCAGGTGGAAGACCAGCTGATCCCGCAGGAACCTCTGTCGTTTCGTCAAATCCAGAATGAGTGTGGCCTTTTATGTATCGGAAATAGGTCTAAAGAATGAGTTTCATACCCTCTGCTCTCCGGCTTCCAGCTTAGATAGGATTTCTCAACAGCATGCTGTTGACATTTGGGGCCCGGTCATTCCTTTTGGTGTAAAATGTTTAGCAATGCCCCCGTTTCTACCCACCCAATACCAGAAGTACCCCCCAGCTGTAACCTCAAAAATGTCTTGAGATACTGCCTTACCTACCCTACAGGGTAAAAATCCCCCTAATAAAGACCCACTGAGTAGATAGGATGAATCCAAAATATTTTCAGCTGAGTGTAACATGTGAGGTAGCGAAGTCCTTGCCTGCTTCACATTAGGATTTTCAAGTAGCAGCTTTAACACTGTTGCATGGATTCTTTGGCTCTGTCATAGCAGTGTAGACAGGCAGGGTTAGCCTATGTCTGAACCACCGTTCCAGGTGGCCATACCTTGTCAATACAGGAAGATAACCACAATGTCTGCTGCCCCAGCGGGATTGACTGAGCTGCCCCAGCTGGGGAGGGGGGCTGGGTGTCAAGATTTAGTCTGAACGAAGAGGCTGATTGCTGTACCTGCCCTGACTGGTTTCTGGTCTAACTCCTTGGATCCCAGAATAGTGTCACTGCTGAGTTTTCTCAGTATGTTTTATTGCTTCCATTGATAACTCTTCCTGGGCCCCTGAGCACTCTGGGCTGACTTGACCTTGTGCCTTTCTCTGGGCTGCTTTCTTCCCTGTAAGACGAGGATAACAAAATCACCCCGTGAGAATGTTGTGATGTCCAAGGGTTGTGCTTCATGCAGCGCGTGGCGTACCTGTGCCATATACCTAAGACAGTGTGCCTGCTGACTGACCGCAGGGCACCAGGGTGAGGCCAGTAATTTTGTTGAAGTTGTGGTCTTGTGGTTTTCTCCTTCATTGCACTCTTTGGCTATGTATGAAGTGGGTGGGACTCGGTCAGATTCTTTCTGAGATCTGGCTGTATGGTAAGAAAGTTGATTGATATCATTGTGCTCTGTCCCCTTCCTCATTGATTTCCATTTTAACTCAAATTTTTTCTTATAAATAGTAGTCTCTTTGACTTGGTTCTTTTCTTCTCTCTCTCTCTCCTTTCCCTTCCTTCCTTCCTTCCTCCCTCCCTCAGAAGAGTTAGTTCTGTATTTTGAAAATGAAGTGCTTTATGTAATTAACCTTATCCTTATGACTAATTTATTTTTCCTCCTGATGAAAGTGTATTTGTCACTGGCTGGGGGGGGGGGGGGGGGAAGGGGGGGGGAGAAGGGGACATATGTAATACTTTCAACAATAAAGAATTATTTTTTTAAAAAAAGAAAAAAGAAAGAAAGGAGAGAACTTGGTAACTGTATAGAAAGGTGGCCACCTCCCATTTTCAACTGGAACTACTACCTTACACTATTACACTATTTCCTCCTCTTTTTCTTTATTTTTGTATAAGAATATACAAAATAGGCACTTGAAGTGACAGTGAAAAAAAAGGAACATTTTAGTCAATCACTTAGCAAGGGAAAGGAGAAAGAAAAATAGTGAAAAAAAAGGAAAAATCAGGTGTTTTAAGACTTACTGGGAATATTCTGGGCTTCCTTTCAACAATGCCATATGGTTTTGTCTGCAATGAAAGTAATGCTCTGTTAATTATGGTTTTAGAGTTTCTTCTAAAGAAATAGATCATATACCAAATGTTTAACTTAGTCCCAAATTTCCACCGAACTCCAGACTCATACAACTGTATACTCAATATCGCTACCAGTATTTGGCTGTCAAGCAGGCACCTCAAACTTAACCATGTCCAACACTTAAGTTTCCCCAGTCCCTAACTTACCCCTGTCTTGGTACAAGACCCTTTCATTCTCCCAAGTAAGTAGGGCAAAAACTTTGACTTCTCAGCAGATCCTGTTGGTTCTACCTTGAGATTATTTTCTGAATGTGCTGCTCACCACCTCTAGTACTACTATCCTTGTCCAAGTCTATCATTTTTCACTTGCGTGCCGTCCTACAGTCTAAGCTCTACACTGCAGGCAGAGTCAAGTAATTCTTTTATCATGTATCATTCCTCTGCTCAAAGTTTCTTAATTCTTTGAGACAAAGCCAAAGTCCTTGCAGTGATCTCTAAGACCCTGCACAATCTGGCCCTTGACTACCTCTCTGAACTCCTACCTTCCTCTCCTGTACTATAGTACTTACACTAAGGTAGCTCCTTTGCTATTGGTCCAATCAGTTGGGCCAGCTTGAGCCTCAGAGCGATTATACTTAACTAGAGGCCTGGTGCACGAAATTCGTGCACTGGGGGTGGGGGAGGGTGTCCCCTCAGCCCAGCCTGCGCCCTCTCACAGTCCGGGACCCCTCACTCCTTACCACTCGCCTGCTCACTGCTCCTTACCACTTGGCTCGCTGCTCCTTAGCACTGCCATGGAGGCAGGAGAGGCTCCCACCACCGCCACTGCACTCACCAGCCATGAGCTCAGCTTCTGGCTGAGCAGTGCTCCCCTTGTGGGAGCGCACTGACCACCAGGGAGCAGCTCCTGCATGGAGCACCAGCCACCTGGTGATCAGTGTGTATCATAGCAACCAGTCATTCTGGCCGTTGCACTGTAAAGGTCCCTTAGGCTTTTACTATATAGATGATTCCTCTACCTGAAATGCTCTCCTAGTTATTTGCTTGGTCCATGCCCTCAAGTCATTTATGTTTCTCTTCAAATAACACTTCCTTAGAGAGGTCTAATTTAAAAAAAAACCCAGCTCCTATCATTCTCTAGTCTTTTACCCTGCTTAGTTTTTCTTCTACAGACTTATCACCTCCTTTTATACCTCTTTGTTTATCTATTTATTACCAGTCTCCAAGACCAGAATAAACATTTCACGAGGGCAGGGATTCATCTGATTTGTTCACTGCTGTATCCCTGTTTAGAACAGTGCGTGAACATAGGAAGAACTAAATAAATATTTGTAGAGTAAATGTATTGATTAAGCATATACATCTTCATGAAATACCAAACCAAAAAATGTATGGCATGATATAAAATTCAGAGAAACTGAAGCCAAAAGCAGGAAACTTAGAATACAATTAGAGGACATTAAAGTGTTTTTAAAAACATTTTACATAATACAATGTGAAAACATTAAAAATGTCTTTAAGAACTCTAGTCTGGCTGGTGTGGCTCAGTGGTTAAGCATTGACCTATAAACCAGGAGGTTATGGTTCAATTCTCCAACATGCCCTGGTTGCAGAGCACATCCCCATTAGGGGGCATGCAGGAGGCAGCCGATCAGTGATTTTCTCTCATCATTAATGTTTCTCCCTTCCTCTCTGAAATCAATTAAAAAATATTTTTTAAAAGAACTCTGACCAGAAGTAATAAGACATTGAAATGTCATCAGAGAGAGATGGTAAAATTCAAATAGGCAGTAAAGGTGTTAGCAAAGTGGCTGCAAGGGTTATTAAGAATGCAGTCCTGCCCAAATCAAGAGAAAATAAGGTAAGAGAGAGGCCTTCAGACCTCTACTGACACATAACCTTTAACTAATTATGTCCATCTTTGACCCAGGAAAAAATCACCTGGAAGTACTAATCCCTCAAATAAGCAACCATATTAATGTCTTGAATTGTTGATCCAATAGCTGCAGCTTGTTAAATTCACTTCTTTTAGGATATAAGTGTCTTTTCAATCCTAGAAAAATTGTTAAATACAGATATTACAAAGTAAATCAAATCCAGAGTATAAACCGGTGAATGTCAAATTTAATAAGTTCCAAAAACAACAGACAATCCATATATTGTTTACAGTATTTGTAATGTGTAAGGTAATCTGGCTATTAGAGGTTTTAAAATACTAATTCTAGAATTCTAGAATTAAAGAGCATAATTTATTTAGACTTGTGATTTTAAGTTTTAAATGATTTTGTTTCTTAAGGTCATTAATTTGCCCTATAAATACTTAAAAATAAAATGTATAAATGTAGTCTGAAACATTTAAGAGAATTTGATTATGTTTGTAGGTAGAATTGTTTTAGGAAAGTTCAACTTGAATTAATCCAAAAATAATGAGAGCAAAGAAAGGAGACTGTTCATATTTTCCTAGCTATATAAGTATTTTAACAGAATTTAGAAAACAAATTTAAAGAATTAGAAAAACGTTTTTTTTTAAATTTGAAATTAACAAACTGAGTATTAATTTATATTCCAATAACTGTGAACAGTTCTTTCTGCACATAAAAACCACTCTTGGATGTTAAAAACAAAACTGACAGAAAATAATATATTTTCTTTTCTAGGGTCTTGCATGTTAAGGAAAAAATACAGACCTATAATCATATGAAGTGGCCTGTGTACTTGTAGGTGAACATAAACACAAAAACTTTAAGCCCATCAACAATAAACATTTAAAATATTCTCTGAACCTTAGATATATAAATTGTTAGTACCCTTTAATGGTTGCAGAAAAATTTTTGTAAGGGTTTGTGTGTGTGTGTGTATGTGTGCGTGTGCATGTAGTGAAAACACTAAATCCCATCTCTAATTTCTACATTAACCTCAGATTTCTAAACCTAAGACACACCCTGCCCACTGGGACATCCAGAGAAACAGATGTGATAGCTCATGTTCCTAAACAATTTTACTTTCTCCCCAGGACCAGAAAGCCCTCCTTTCCAAGGCTAGAAATTTTAGAATCATAAATGACTCTGAACCTTGGTTTCATCCCTAACTTAACTTGGCCTGTTTCTTCCTTTGAAAGTATCTCCTGGTTTCACTTTTCTCTTCTATTCCTGCTTCTTTGCCCTAAACATATTCTCATCAACAAACACCTACTAAACCATGACAACGTCCAGCTGATTTGCTTGATGTTAGGACTTTCCTCCCTCCAATTCACCCCACATTTTATGTTTTCCTAAATCTATCACTTTTATAAAGTCACTTTCCTACTTAAAAGTGGAAAGCTTCCCACTGCCTACCACATAAAGTTCAACCTCCTCTGCCTAGTTTTCAAGACCTTCCATTAATTGGTCCCAGTCTACTGAGCCAAGAGTCTTGGGTAGATATGGCTATGCTCATTAGTGACTCCATATCTTTCTTTGTCACTGGAATAACTTGTCTCCAACATACTCCTACTAGAATCACCTATCTTCCAACTGTACTATAAACTCCTTGAGGTCAGGAATTTTGTCTTATATATTTTCTACAGCAATAAAGGTAGAGAACATAGTAGGTACTCCATAGTTGTTGATCAATGGATATAATCTGCTTAGTTAAGAGAACAAAGATGATGTCAGCAATCAGAATTTTAAAGAGACCACACAATCAACAGAGAACGAGTCATGTTAGAAGGAATTTTTTGAGAACCCCAGTTATTTGTTTCATTCTCCTTTTAACAAACTAACTTCAATGAGATTATCTAAAATTTGTTAGGCAATCCCTAACTTTTATTTTACCTTGAAATAATAGTTGCAAGAATTATAAAAATAATTTTTTTTTTACCCAGTTATTTCATAGTAAATTGCCAACTAGTTTACTTTAGGTTATTTCCTACAAATAAGGACAATATTCTTTTGTTTTAAGGAACATATTCTTAAAATAATCGCAATAGAGTCATCAAAATCAGGAATTTAACATTGCTATATTACTGCCTCCTGCCTAAAGAACCCATTCAGTCCTAACCGGTTTGGCTCAGCGGATAGAGTGTCAGCCTGCGGACTGAAGGGTCCCAGGTTCGATTCCGGTCAAGGGCATGTGCCTTGGTTGCAGGCACATCCCCAGTGGGGGGGGTGTGCAGAAGGCAGCTGATCAATGTTTCTCTCTCATCGATGTTTCTAGCTCTCTATCCCTCTCCCTTCCTCTCTGTAGAAAATCAATAAAATATATATTAAAAAAAAAGAACCCATTCAAATTTTACCAATTGTCTCCATAATTGTTTGAAATTCTCAGAAAATTCCCTTAGATGACTTGTTCTTCATTGTTTAGACTGCTTAAAAATTTGACTGTTAAAACCATTTTTTTTCTTTTGACTAAACAGATTATGCCTATTAATCAAGAACTGCATTTAGTTGACATGTCTATTTAGTTTTTTTCAATCTAGAAAGAATCTTCCGTTAATCTTTAGCTTTTACGATCTTGACACTTTTGAAGTTGAATAAGGCTGAAAAGTCCCTCAATTTGGGTTTGTCTTATGTATCCTCACAATTAGATTCAGGTTATGCATTTTTGGCAGGAATATTGCAAAATTGATGCTGTTTTCTTTTTATTGTATCCTATCAGGTAGTACATTTCTGTTTGTCCCATTATTAGTAATGTTAATTTACATTTCTTAATTTAGGTGGTATCTGTCAGGTTTCTCCACCACAAAATTACCCTTTTTCTCTTTGAAACAAATAAGTACGTTTAAGATCGGTATTTTGAGATAAATCTTAGTATCTTTTGATGTTCCCTGCATGAAAAAAATATTACTCTGATGATCCTCAAATTATGACTTTTCTATCATTCCTTGTCCATTTATTATTTAGCAATCTATTATACAAAAAAAAGCTTTCTCTTTTACCCATTTATTATTTACTTATCTATGAGTATCGGCTCATGGATTTACATTTTTATTCAGTTGTCTATCATCTATTACCATCATTTATTTTGATGCTCAAACTGTCCCAATGAGAGTTCTTTCAAGCTGACTCTGTGTCCTTTTGATATAGCTCCATCATTCTTTGAACAATTCTTTACCTTCTGGAACAACAAGCTCATCTTGTATTTTCCCTGCCTCAGCCCTGGACCTGGCCATATCTCCAAAGAGCTCTGGATCCTTTCAGTGAAGAATTTTATTTAGAAAGTAAGACCAGGCTTCTGGATGTGCTAATTACCATGAGGTAGCTCTGCCACCAGGCACTGTCAGTGGACAGAGCTAGAGAATATCCACACTTACATCTACATTTACTTCTATATTTATCAATCATTATTAAAAACCATGAGTTCACAGCCATACTCCCAATTCCATTCTAGTAGCACAGGGTTTTTCTCCCTTCCCATATGTGTAGCTCCCTTTTCCAACAATGGGAATCCTGATCCCACTATCATCAATTTTTGTACTTATCTGACCAATGTTCCTGTATATAATCAATCTCCTGTCATGATCACCACACTCCAATATAAATAACATCCTCACCTCATTCAGGTTCTGACATCTTACTCTGTGCTGCCACCTCCATCACTGCCCCAAACTACCCTTCTTCTAATATCCTACACCAGGTTGCTGCCACTGCTTCTTTCCAAACAGGTCTACTCACCAATACTTTCCCTCTACCCCCCATGCAGCAACCTACCCGGGATCTAACACTCCTCAATGGGTACAAGAATGCCCTCCTACTCTGTTTGGGTTATAACACTCCACACTGGGTAGCCACCACTGTTCTCCCTTCCATGCCACTCCCCAAATGCACTCCTCCCTCACCCTGCCTGGGCTCCAACACCCTACACCAGGCTATCCTTAGCCTTTAAACCACCACCTGCAAGATCTTTCAGTGAAAAAGTTCAAGCTTTTGAACATCCTGGATTCTAAAGAAAAAAAGTTGTGAAAAATCAAATAGAATGAAAAAGAGGGAAATGGAACGATGACAAAGATAACCTTTGACTATTTTGAATTTTACCTTATACCAGATCTATGCTCAAAAAGAGAAACAGAAATTCCTTTCTCCCTTCCTACTCATGATCCTGAATTTACACTAGTATTATTAGGTCAATTACATTCTGATCACTTAAATACTGTTTCTAGGAGGAAATGCATTTTAAGTTGTAAGCAATTAATATAAAGATTAACTTTTTGAAAAGCCATATATTACTTATATTTAAACTTTTTACCTAAAAGGATTCAAAGGTGTTCACAATCAGTTACAAGAGGCACATTATTTCCACTAAGTAAAAGCAGGGTAAGGCATACCCACATAGGAAATAATTTTGTACCATACTAAAAATAAATTCTGAAAAACACATATTTAAAACATACTTACAGCCACATGATATTTTAAATGATAATGAATAATCCAGGCAGGTATAAGTACATGAGTAAAAATAAGGAAACTGTGTCGGTACGTCTTATAGACCTAGGGAGAAAAAACCATACACAAAATAAAACAGATATCCCATCTTTTACATTTGTGGCAGAAAAAAACAAAACATCAATAATACAACAATGTCATGATTATTTTAAAATCTCTAAATGCTACAAATTCCTTATAGTCTGTAGCTAACCTCACCCATTTAAATATTTTTACTAAACATAGGGCCTGCTAGGGGATAGATATCTAGAGTGCAGGGCAAGTTGCATTAAGACAAGTAGCATTTTGCAAAACTATAGTAAGGCATTTATAGATTTCAAAAAAATATTACTTCTAGCCCTGGCCGGGTAGCTCAGTTGATTAGAGTGTCATCTCGATACACCAAGATTGTGGGTTCAATCCTCAATCGAGGCACATACAAGAATCAACCAATGAATGCATAAATAGATGGAACAACAAACAAATTGATGTTTCTCTCCCACCCCCTCCCCCACTCCCTTCCTCTCTCTCTAAAAAAATTAATTAATTAAAAAAATACTTCCTTATTATCTTTATTATAAGTTTGTTAAAGATAAAGCATGGCATAAATAATGAAAGAATAATTTTAATCAATTTAACCAGAATGATCAAACCTACATCATTTTTCAGGTAAAATCATCTCCCTAATTTATCCATTTCAGATACCCACAAACACCACTTGCATTATTCTAAGTGTGAGGTGACAATCTGAGCACACCAATGCTGGAAAAAGTGTTTTACGTACTGGGATAGAAGGGTTCCAAGCTTACTTTCAGATGCCTTTATACTATTTTGAGAAAGGCAAAAGAGAACTAAAAAAAATGGAACTTTTCCAAGGCAGCCAATTTGACTGAAACATACCTATCCTTTCAGGGAAAAGATTCTAAGTGTTGTAATATGATTGTGGGAAAAAAATTAACTCAAAGTAAGGTAGGATGGATTTCAATAAATGATTATTTACTTCTTTACATCATGGGAGGGATGTCTACTTTCAACCAGTGGCTGCCCAAATCAACAAGTAATGCCAATGATACAAAGGGTGAGAGAGAAGTTGAATTAGAGTTTCATTTTACCATCATAAAAAAAGTATCTAAGCCCTAGCTGGTTTGGCTTGGTGGATAGAGTTAGCCTGTGGACTGAAAGGTCTCGGGTTTGATTCTGGTCAAGGGCATATGCCTGGGGTTTCCGGCTTGATCCCCAGTAGAGGGCGTGCAGGAGGCAGCCAATCAATGATTCTCTCTCCCTCTCTCTTCCTCTCTGAAATCAATAAAAATATATTTAAAGAGAGAAAAAAATATCTAAGACCACTTTTTCAGAAAAATTTGCACCAGACTTCGTAGCACTGTAAGAAAGCAGATACACATAGATTTCAATGTGAACTCCTTTAATTCCTAGCTCTATGGCCAAGGGTAAATCACTGAGCTTTTGTAGGCCTCAATTTCCATTAAGAACAGTTTTCTATCTTATAGGAGAAAAGAATTACATAAAGTAACACATGTAAAACCATCAGCAGAGCGCCATGCACAACGTAAGCACTCGTGTTACGTATTAGTCGTATTCCATTATTATTCCATTATTATCAGCCAATGTCGTAGCGAAGTGAAAGCAATTCTGAGATATAGTGCTTATCACTCATAACGGATGTGATTTAATGAACGACCTCAAGAAAATGTTCAGAGGCCCTGAAAATAAAGACAGCTCCTTGAACGAGTGACTTTCTGCAGAGTACAGTGCAGGAATGGCATTTTTAAGTGACAAAGTGTATTTCACGCACATGGTGGTCGTTCAGAAAGGTGGCTCTTGAATATGACTCACTACGCAGGGCAAGAGGATTCTGTCCGTTCTGGTGACCACATGGGCCCGTACCATCATCAGCCAGAGACTCGTTGTGCCTTGGGATAGTGGGCTGCAGCGTTAGTTGGGTCTCTATAGCGTCAACCTTACACAAGTGTTCTCAAATACTAAAATCGTGGAATTCTAACCGGTGGACCCTTGGCTCTCCGTCTGGGGGAAGATCTGTACAATCAAAAGAGACCCAAACGTTTTGTAAAACCCAAGCAAGGATTCGCCTCCTCATCACACTACACAGCAAAGGGGCATGACTCTCCCAAAGTCACACATGCCCTTGGACTCCTGACGCCCAGGCCAGGACTCGTGGGACAGACAGGGCTGCGATCTGGCTACGCCTACGTCTCGGTAGAACCTAATGCTCCCTCTTTCGGGAGGAACCACCGGGCTTGCGGGCGCAGAGCGACGTCCGTGTCCTGGGTTTGGCCACAGGAGCAGGCATCCCAGCAGACAAGTCTGGGGGTCGTGGAAGGTGGTGGTACGGCGGGCGAGGGAGGCCGGTCACTCACCAGGTTCTTCCAGGGGGTCGGGTGCTGCAGAAACTTGTTCCAGAATCTCTTCACAGGCCACATCCTCTGCGGGGGCAGCACCGGCTCCCGGGGGCTCAGCTCCTGGTCCTTCAGCCATCGCCGCCTCAGTTCTCGCAGCTGCTGCAGCCGCAGTTTCTCATCGGGCGTGTACCCCGTCATGTCGCCGCTGGTACCCCGGGAGGAAACGGCGCGCCCCCCGGACCTGGGACCGGTCACTGACGCGCGCTCCTTCCGGGCAGAGCGACCTTGCGAGGACGCCCGGGAGCGGCGCGCCGTGATGACGCCGCTCTGGTCTGCAGACGCTCCAATCGCCGCGCACGGGCCGGGCATGCGCAGAGCCTGCGCCCACCGCTCTTCGGGTGGGTCCTGAGGACCAGCGGGAGGATGGGAGGGGCGCTGTAGTTACGGGATAAGGGGCGCGGGGAGACATAGGAAGTGTGAGGTCGCGGTAGAGGCTCTGACCGCGAAGAACTGGAGAGCTGGGAGTCGGAAGGATGCGAGGATGCGATTCACTGAACGTGATGTCCAATGTAAAATTCTTGACTTGCCTCTCCCACCTTGGAATTCCTCTTCTTATGACTTCGAGTCTGTGGATTCGACTCAACAATTCCACTTTTAGGACTCTGCCCCGAAAATACGGTGGTAAAAATATGAAAGGAATATGTACGACTATTCACTGCAGCACCATTTATAATAAATACTGGAAATTACCCCAAAACTCCTCAATAGAGAACTGGTTGAAGAAATTATGGTACAACGACACAATGACGTGTTCTATATACAACTGGATTAATCTCTAAAATAGATTGTAAAGTGAAAACAGTTAAGGGGAGAGATAATAGTAATACTAAATATATAAAATGTTTGATTAAATTTTAAAAATAATGGAAAGGAAACTTGATTTAAAAAATATTACCTATTTTTTTTTTTTTAGGACAGAGGAGAAATAGGATAGAGGAGACAGGGATAGAAGCTAAACTTCTTAGAATATATCCTATTTAGCCCTATCCGGTTTGGCTCAGCGGATAGAGTGTCGGCCTGCGGACTGAAGGGTCCCAGGTTAGATTCTGGTCAAGGGCATGTACCTTGGTTGCGGGCACATCCCCAGTGGGGAGTGTGCAGGAGGCAGCTGATTGATGTTTCTCTCTCGTTGATGTTTCTAACTCTCTATCCCTCTCCTTCCTCTCTGTAAAAAATTAAAAACATTTTTAAAAAAGAGAATATATCTTATTTAATAAAACTGACTCTAGAACCATGTAAACATTTCATATTATTACAAACCTAAATTTACAAAAAGAAGCCTCTGAAAATGAAAAACTCAACGGATCTAACTGATCTGCTTAGTGGCATAATCTCAAAAACACACACCATTTCAAGTAACTTTATTTTTTCCATTATTTTCCTTCATTCTACTAAAAGTTAACACAGACATAACAAAAATACAAATAAATATCAGTATATATAGACTAATTATAGTAAAATATGTTTAATTTTATAGAACTTTGTTACTTCAGGACCAAAAATCTACATTTTAAGTACCTTTAAACCATCAAATTATTGTACATCTAAAGAGAGATATACCTCAAGGACAAAAACTCAAGCTGTTTTAAGTAATCATATTGTTGGTAGTGATGGTGGTGGAGGTATTGTTAATCTGACACTGAAATGAAATGATTTTGCTGGGATTTCTGTAATGGGAAAAAGGAGATACAAACGTAAACTTTATGAGTTTAAGTAAAAACTCTATAGTCCTGAATTTGCATCAAAAGCATCATAATCAATTTTAAGCTCATTGAATGGCCAACCTAGTAACCATGAACATCTCTAGTTCCTAGATTGTGACCTCTAATTATCATTTTTCATTCAAAGAAACTAAGACTTTTTGGAGTGGCAGTTCTCAAATATTTTGCTCCCCAAACTTCTTAAACTCTTAAAAATTGTTGAGGACTCCAAAGAGCTTTGTTTATGTGGGCTACATATATAATTAGAATAACACTAGAAATTAAAACGGATTTTAAAATAAACTATCCATTAACAATTATTTAGTGAGAAGAGTGCCATTGTTTTTACACTTTTGTAAATTTCTTGAATGCCTGGCTTAAGTAGTAACAGCAGAATTCTTATAACCGCTTCTGCATTCAATCATATCATACAACATCACACATCATGTAGCCTTTGGGAAACTTCATACCCATTTGTGAGAGAATGAGAGTTTAAAAGGGCAAATAGCAATTCAGTATTATTATAAAAAGAATTTTGATCTCCCAGACCCCGTGAAAGGATCATAGGAACTTCCAGGGAAGAGAATGGTCCCCAGATTGCACTTTGAGGACCACTGCCTTAGAGAAATAGCTAATTCCAGGTCTGAGTTAGGAAATGTAAAAGAAGCTTGTCTTAGCAAAAAGCAGGGAAGTTTTTAAAGACTAGTAAAGTCATGTCAAAAGGATTCAGGAGCCAAGCTGAATAGACTTCCATTCGTCAAAGATTGAACAACGTGATTAAAGCATTAATAAGTATAATGATGTCAGTGGATTGAAAAATGTAAAATACATTCACATACATAAGTTTATAATGATTTTTAAAAACTCATTGGTCACCCTAACCGGTTTGGCTCAGTGGATAGAGCGTCAGCCTGCAGACTGAAAGGTCCCAGGTTTGATTCCAGTCAAGGGCATGTACCTTGGTTGCAGGCACATCCCCTGTAGGAGGTGTGCAGGAGGCAGCTGATCGATGTTCCTCTCTCATCTATGTTTCTAACTCTCTATCCCTCTCCCTTCCTCTCTCTAAGAAATCAATAAAATATATTTTAAAAAACCCCAACTCATTGGTCACTTTTAAATGGTGGTAGGGAATCAATTCCTCATTTGGAAAACTGTTAAGTAGAAGAAAAATTACGCATTTTTCTGGTCTCTATAAATTGCACCTTAAAGTAACAGAAGTTGATGAGAGGAAATTTCTTCAAAGAAGAAAAAGAACTAATAGAAGGAGGAGGGATGGCAGTTAGAATATCACTGTTTTGCAACCATTAGTTCGTTAATGAATCAATGCAGTGATCAATAACTTCTGATATCTCAAAAATAGAGCAACTCCGCCTCCTAGTGGAAGCCTACCTCATTGCCTGTGAAGTAACCTTGCCAAACAAAAAACTGAACCTGAGTCTGATCAAATTTCTAAATCTAACTACTCATTGAATGGAAATACAGAGGAACTCCTATACAACACTGAAAGGACGTTCAGAAAAATCCAGATTGTAGACGCTGCAGAGAAGCGACTGTTTCTTAAAACAAACAAACAAACAAAAAAATCGAGCCCTAGCTGGTTTGGCTGTGGATAGAGCATCGTCCTTCGGACTGAAGGGTCCCGGGTTCAATTCTGGTCAAGGGCATATGCTCAGTTTGCAGGCTCAATCCCCAGTAGGCAGCCAATCAATGATTCTCTCTCATCATTGATCTCTCTCTCTCTCTCTCTCTCTCTCTCTCTCTCTCTCTTCCTCTCTGAAATCAATAAAAACATATTTAAAAAATATATGTCAAGGGAAAAAAGAGAGCGAACCCATAGATTAAAAGAGAAAATCATAACTCAATAATAACAACCTGATTTAAAAATGGGCCAAAGGCCTTAACAGATACCTCACCAAAGGAGATATGATGAGAAATAAGCATATGAAAAGATGCTCCACATCATATGTCTCCAGGGAAATGCAAATTAAAACAATGAGATACCACTACACACCTATCAGAATGCCCAAAATCTGAAATACTGACCCCACCAAATGCTGGTGAGGATGTGGAGCACCAGGAACCCTCATACATTGCTGATGGGAATGCAAAATGGTACAAATACTTTGGAATACTGTGTGGCAGTTTCTTATAAAATTAAACATTCTCGCCCTAGCTGGTTTGGCTCACTGGATAGAGCATCAGCCTGGGGACTGAAGGGTCCCAGGTTCGATTCCGGTCAAGGGCATGTACCTTGATTGCAAGCACATCCCCAGTAGGGGGTGTGCAGGAGGCAGCTGATTGATGTTTCTAACTCTCTATCCCTCTCCCTTCCTCTCTGTAAAAAACCAATAAAGTTATTTTTAAAAAGTTAAATTAAATTAAACATTCTCTTACTGTACAATCCAGCAATTTCATTCTTTGGTATTTACCCAAAGGAACTGACAACTTATGTTCACACACACACAAAAACTGCACACAAATGTTTAGAGCAACTTTATTTGTAATTTCCCAAACTTGGAAACAAACAGTACGTCCTTCAATAGATGAGTGAATAAGTAAACTATAGTACATCCAGACAATGAAATATTATTCAATGCCAAAAAGAAATGAGCTATCAAGTCGTGAAAAGACATGGAGGTATTTTAAATGCATATTACTAAGTGAAAGAAACCAATGTGATAAGGTTATATACTATATAAATTTAACTGTATGACATTCTGGAAAAGGCAAAACTTTACAGACAATAAAAAGGTCAGTGGTCACCAGGGCTGCTGGTGGTGAGGAGATTAATAGGCAGAGCACAGAGGATATTTAGAGCAGTGAAAATATTCTGTATGATATTGTAATGATGGCTATATGGTGTCATATATTTGTCTAAAGCCATTGAATGTGCAACACAGAGTAAACCCTTAGGTAAACTAAGAACTTTGGGTGATTATAACATGTTGGTATAGGTTCATCTTTTTTTTTTTAAGTACTATTCTGGAGAGTGATGTTGATAATGGGAGGGGCTATGCATGTTTGAGAATAGCGGGTATACAGGAAATGCCTGTACCTTCAGCTCAATTTTATTGTAAATCTAAAACTGCTCTTAAAAAAAAGGCTTTTAAAAGGAGAGAGAGGCAATGAGGGAAATTTGAACACTACCTCAATCTTTTATGATATTAAGGGATTATTGTTCATTTTTTAAAAAATATATATTTTATTGATTTTTTACAGAGAGGAAGGGAGAGAGATAGAGAGTTAGAAACATCGATGAGAGAGAAACATCGATTAGCTGCCTCCTGCACATCTCCTACTGGGGATGTGCCCACAACCCAGGTACATGCCCTTGACCGGAATCGAACCTGGGACCTTTCAGTCCGCAGGCCGACGCTCTATCCACTGAGCCAAACCGGTTTCGGCTATTGTTCATTTTTGTATGTGATAATGTGTGATTGCATTTTAAAAATATATATTTTTATGGATTTCAGAGTGGGAGGGAGATAGAGAGAAACATCAATGATGGGAATCATTGATTGGTTGCCTCCTGCACACCCCACACTGGGGATCAAGCCCACAACTGGGGCATGTGCCTTGACTGGGAATTGAACTGTGATTACTGGATCATAGGTCGACACTCAACCACTGAGCCATGCCAGACAGGTGTGTGATTGTATTTTTAAAGGGAGCGTTATCTCTTAGAGATACCTTCTGAAGTATTTATGGATGAAAGGATGTGATATCTGGAATTTACTTCTTAGAAACTGGAGAGGGAGAAAGCAGTATGGTGGAAATAGATTAGTGATGAATTGGTAATTGTTTTTTTTTTTTCTTAAAAAATATATATATTTTATTGATTTTTTTTAATTGCTTAAAGTATTACAAAGGGTATTACATATGTGTCCATTTTATCACCCCGCCCTAGACAGTCCCCCAGCCTCCCCTATGCCCCAGTGTCTTATGTCCATTGGTTATGCTTATATGCATGCATACAAGTCCTTTAGTTGATCTCTTACCCCCCTACCTCCTGCCCCCCAACCCTCCCCGGCCTTCCCGCTGCAGTTTGGCAATCTGTTTGAGGCAGCTCTGCCTCTGTATCTATTATTGTTCAAAAGTTTATAATGGTCTCTATTATCCATGAATGAGTGAGATCATGTGGTATGTTTCCTTCATTGACTGGCTTATTTCACTTAGCATAATGGTCTCCAGTTCCATCCATGACGTTGCAAATGGTAAGAGTTCCTTCCTTTTTAGAGAAGCATAGTATTCCATCGTGTAGATGTACCACAGTTTTCTAATCCATTCATCTACTGATGGGCACTTAGGCTGTTTCCAGATCTTAGCTATGGTGAATTGTGCTGCTATGAACATAGGGGTGCATATATCCTTTCTGATTGGTGTTTCTGGTTTCTTGGGATATATTCCTAGAAGTGGGATCACAGGGTCAAATGGGAGTTCCATTTTCAGTTTTTTAAGGAAACGCCATACTGTCTTCCATAGTGGCTGCACCAGTCTGCATTCCCACCAGCAGTGCACAAGTGTTCCTTTTTCTCCACATCCTCTCCAGCACTTGTCGTTTGTTGATTTGTTGATGATAGCCAGTCTGACAGGTGTGAGATGGTACCTCATTGTTGTTTTGATTTGCATCTCTCGGATGATTAGTGACTTTGAGCATGTTTTCATATGTCTCTTGGCTTTCTGAATGTCCTCTTTTGAAAGGTGTCTATTTAGGTCCTTTGCCCATTTTTTGATTGGATTGTTTATCTTCCTTTTGTTAAGTTGTATGAGTTCCCTATAAATTTTGGAGATTAGGCCCTTATCAGATATGACATTGGCAAATATGTTTTCCCACACAGTGGGTTTTCTCATTGTTTTGTTGATGGTTTCTTTTGCTGTGCAGAAGCTTTTTATTTTGATGTAGTCCCATTTGTTCATTTTCTCTTTAGTTTCAAGTGCCCTAGGAGCTGTATCAGTGAAGAAATTGCTTCGGCATATGTCTGAGATTTTGTTGCCTTTGGATTCTTCTAGAATTTTTATGGTTTCCTGTCGTACATTTAAGTCCTTTATCCATTTTGAGTTTATTTTTGTGTATGGTGTAAGTTGGTGGTCTAGTTTCATTTTCTTGCATATATCTGTCCAATTTTCCCAACACCATTTATTGAAGAGACTATCTTGGCTCCATTGAATGTTCTTGCCTCCTTTGTCAAATATTAATTGAGCATACTGGTTCGGGCCGATTTCTGGGCTCTCTATTCTATTCCATTGATCTATATGCCTATTCTTGTGCCAGTACCAGGCAGTTTTGAGAACAGTGGCTTTGTAATACAACTTGATATCTGGTATTGAGATCCCACCTACTTTGTTCTTTTTCAGGATTGCTGCAGCTATTCGGGGTCTTTTTTTATTCCAGATGAATTTTTGGAGAGTTTGTTCTAGATCTATGAAGTATGCCGTTGGTATTTTAATGGGAAGTGCGTTGAATTTATAGATTGCTTTGGGTAGTATGGACATTTTAATGATGTTGATTCTACCAATCCACGAACACGGTATGTTCTTCCATCTGTTTATGTCTTCCTCTATATCTTTTTTCAACGTCCTGTAGTTTTCTGAGTAGAGGTCTTTTACCTCTTTAGTTAAGTTTATTCCTAGGTAGCTTAATTTTTTTGGTGCGATGGTAAACGGGATTGTTTTTATAATCTCTCTTTCTGAAAGTTCACTATTGGTGTATAGAAATGCCTCAGATTTCTTGGGGTTAATTTTGTATCCTGCTACATTGCCAAATTCATGTATTAAGTCTAGTAGCTTTTTGATGGAGTCTCTAGGGTTTTGTATGTATAATATCATGTCATCTGCAAATAAGGACAGTTTTACTTCCTCTTTTCCAATTTGGATGCCTTTTATTTCTTCTTCTTGCCGAATTGCAATGGCTAACACTTCCAGTACTATGTTGAACAGGAGTGGTGAGAGGGGGCATCCCTGTCTTGTTCCTGTTCTTAGGGGAAATGGTGTTAGTTTTTGTCCATTGAGTATGATGTTGGCTGTGGGCCTGTCATATATGGCTTTTATTATGTTGAGGTATGATCCATCTACTCCCACCTTGCTGAGAGTTTTTATCAAAAATGGGTGTTGAATTTTGTCAAATGCTTTTTCTGCATCAATTGATATGACCATGTGGTTTTTTTCTTTCAATTTGTTTATGTGATGTATCACGTTTATTGATTTGCGGATATTGTACCATCCTTGCATCCCTGGGATAAATCCTACTTGGTCATGGTGTATGATCTTTCTGATGTACTGCTGGATCCGATTTGCTAAGATTTTGTTGAGGATTTTGGCATCTATGTTCATGAGGGATATTGGCCTGTAATTCTCTTTCATTGTGTTGTCTTTACCTGGTTTTGGTATTAGGGTGATGCTGGCTTCATAGAATGAGCTTGGAAGTGTTCCTTCCTCTTGAATTTTCTTTAGTAGTCTGAGGAGGATAGGTTTTAGTTCTTCCTTGAATGTTTGGTAAAACTCCCCTGTGAAGCCGTCTGGTCCTGGGCTTTTGTTTGATGGAAGCTTTTTGATGACTGCTTCAATTTCTTCCATAGTTATTGGCCTGTTGAGATTTTTAGATTCTTCCTGATTGAGTTTTGGAATGTTGTATTTTTCTAGGAATTTGTCCATTTCCTCCAGGTTGTCTAGTTTGTTGGAGTAGAGCTGACCATAGTATTTTTTAACAATCATTTGTATTTCTGTGGGGTCTGTTGTTATTTCGCCTCTATCGTTTCTGATTTTGTTTATTTGGGTCCTCTCTCTTTGCTTCTTGGTGAGTCTGGCTAGAGGTTTGTCAATCTTGTTTATCCTTTCAAAGAACCAGCTCTTGGTTTCATTGATTTTCTGTATTGTTTTTTTGGTCTCTATGTCATTTATTTCTGCTTTAATCTTTATTATCTCCTTCCTTCTGCTCACTCTGGGGTTTTCTTGTTGCTCTCTTTCTAATTCTTTGAGTTGTAGAGTTAGCTGATTTACTACCATTTTTTCTTGTTTTTTGAGATAGGCCTGTAGAGCTATAAACTTCCCTCTCAGGACTGCTTTCATTGTGTCCCATAGGTTTTGGATTGTTGTGTTTTCATTGTCATTAGTTTCCAGGATGTTTTGAATTTCTTCTTTGATTTCATTGGTAATCCAATCAATATTTAATAGCATGCTATTCAGCTTCCAGGTGTTTGAGTATTTTGGGTTGTTTTTATTGTAGTTTATTTCTAATATTATGCCATCGTGGTCTGAGAAGATGCTTTTTATGATTTCAATCTTCTTGAATTTGGGGATACTTTGCTTGTGACCCAATATATGGTCTATTTTTGAATATGTGTCATGAGCACTTGAGTAGAATGTATATTCCGTGGCACTGGGGTGAAGTGTTCTGAAGATGTCTATTAAGTCCATCTGATCTAGTGAGTCATTTAGTATTGCTGTATCTTTGCTGATTGTTTGTCTAGAGGACTTATCCAGTGCTGTCAGTGGTGTATTAAAGTCCCCTACTATGATTGTATTGTTGTTGATCTCTCCTTTGATATCTTCCAGGAGTTTTTTTATAAATTTGGATGCTCCTGCATTGGGTGCATATATGTTTACCAGGGTTATATCTTCTTGTTGAATTGATCCCTTTAGTATTATGAAGTGGCCTTCCTTATCTCTTGTTATGGCCTTCACTTTGAGGTCTATTTTGTCCGATATAAGTATTGCTACCCCAGCTTTCTTTTCCTTTCCATTTGCCTGAAAGATATTTTTCCATCCTTTCACTTTCAGTCTGTGTGAGTCCCTTCTAATGAGGTGGGTTTCTTGTAGACAGCAGATGTATGGGTCATGTTTTTTTATCCATTCAGCCACTCGATGTCTTTTGGTTGGAGCATTTAGTCCGTTTACGTTTAAAGTTATTATTGAAAGGTACTTATTTGTAGCCATTTCTTTTTTTGTGTGTGTGGCTGCTTTCTTTCTGAGCTTTTTATTATTTTTATACCAGTCCCTTTAGCATTCCTTGCATTGCTGGCTTGGTGGTGATAAACTCCCTTAGCCTTTTTTTGTCTGTGAAGCTTCTTATTTCCCCTTCAAGTTTGAATGATAGCCTTGCTGGATAGAGTATTCTTGGATTCAGTCCTTTGCTTTGCATCACTTTGTAAATTTCTGTCCATTCTTTTCTGGCCTGATGTGTTTCTGTTGAGAAATCATTTGACAATCTAATGGGAGATCCCTTGTATGTAACTTTCCGTCTCTCTCTTGCAGCCTGTAAGATTCTCTCTTTGTCCTGAACATTTGCCATGGTAATTATGATGTGTCTTGGTGTGGGTCTTTTCGGGTTCACCTTGTTTGGGACTCTCTGGGCTTGTGTGACTTTTTTCTTCCCCACCTCAGGGAAGTTTTCTGATATTATTTCTTCTAATAGGTTTTCTAATCCTTGTTCATCCTTCTGTTGTTCTGGTACCCCTATTATTCGTATGTTGTTTCGTTTCATGTTGTCCCAAAGCTCCCTTAGGCTCTCCTCCTGTCTTTTAATTTTTTTCTCCAATTGCAGTACATTTTGGGTGTGTTTTGCTTCCTTGTCTTCTAATTCACTAATTCGGTCCTCCGCTTCTCCTAGTCTACTGTTGATACTTTCAATGGAGTTTTTCATTGCAGCTATATCACTCTTCATTTCTTCTTGGGTCTTACTTAAGTTGTTGATTTTTTCATCTGTTTCTTCTAGCTTCTTCCATATGTTATCGATTTTTTCATCTGTTTCTTCTTGCTTCTTGCAGAGGATGTCGATTTTTTCCTCCATCCGGTTTATGCACTCTAGGACCCTTATTCTGAATTCTTTGTCTGTCATGTTGCATGCCTCTGTATTACTTAGCTGCTTTTCTGGAGAGTCCTCCTTCTCTTTCCTTTGGGGGTTTCTTTGTCTACCCATGTTTGATCTCACTGACATATCTAGACGTTGAGTCGTTCAGTGGTTGCTCCCTTGGTGGCAGTGACTCCTTGGTCTGTGGTTGCTCTTCGGGCGGTTGCGGTAGCAGCTGCTCTTCAGTTGGCAGCAGCTCCTCTGGTGTGTGCTGTTCACAGCTGAGGTGGCTCTTCTGGCTGGTGGGGCGAGGCTTCACATACAGCTGCTGTTCCTCAGCAGAGGGTGTGGTGCTCTGGAGGTTGCTGTAGCTTCGATCTGCTGCGTTGATTTAAAGGCACAAAATACAACACAACAAGGCACCACGTACCCGGCAGTATACACAAATATATTCACGATATTAATAACCCCAAATAAAGGTGACCACCCGAATTAAGAGAATTAGGGGATAAGGAGGATGGAAGGGAAAAAGATAAAAGAGAAAAAAGAAAAGAAAAGTAGGGACCAAAAAAAGGAGTGCAAAAATGAAATTGGGAGAAAGGAGGGGGGGAAAAAAGCGAGAAAAGAAAAGACAAGAAAAAAAAGGAGAAAAAAGAAAAAAAAAAGAAAATAAAAGAGCGAAAAGAGAGAATGAAGTGGAAGAGGGGAAGAGACTTTTAATATGAGGAGAATACTCCTATAGAACCGCCATTAATCCCAACAGATTCCAGCAACAGCTCCCTGGAGATGAATGCAAACTAGAAACAACCAATAATATGACGATGAAAATAGAATGGAGAACACTAATCCCAAAATAAAATAAAGAGAAAATAAAATGGCACTTTAAAAAATGGTAAAATGGTAGCAGTAATAATACTGGTTAAAAATAAGAAGGTAGTAGTTAAAAGGGTAAAATGAGGTGATGGAAAAAGAAGAAAAAAAAAAAGAAGAAGAAAAAAATTGGTTTCTTAGTTAAAAGGTGAAAAAAGAAAAAAAAAGAATTGCAGTAGTGAAGGTCCTTTGGTTCTTCTATTCTTCAGTGTGGCTCGCCTTAGACCTGCCAGGTATTCAGGAGAGTGTTGGGTTTCCCTGCGATACACTGTTCCTCTGTGTTGTAAACCACAGTCCTTATTTTAAAGCAGGCCGCATTTGTATCCCAGACTGCCTTATTTTGTGTTTAGCAAAGAGTCAGTTTGTGGGTCAGCCTCTGGGTGGCAGTGTTCTGGGGTTGGCCTCTGAGGCTATAGGGCCTCTCTGTCCAGTGGAAGTTCACTGCCCAGAGCTGGCTGCGTAATAGTTAGTTACCAGCGCTGTGTTGTTGCTGGGATTGAATTGGTAATTGTTGAAGCTGTCTAATAGGTAAATGGAAATTATTTATACCCCTTTTATATGATTTTGTATATGTTTGAAAGTCTTCCAAATAAAAAATTTTAAAGATCTATGCCTTGAAGTAGTAAAGCATTTAAACTATTTTTAATCCTCATTCTGTTTTATAACAGCTACATTTCAGATTAAAATTCTGCAGTCTACTTAGGCTAACTCTCAACTCTGCTATGAGGAAATCCAAACAATTGGTACTCAAGTGAGAGTAAGTCCCTGAGTGCTTACTCCTTCTGAAAAGGACTGTATTTAAGTCCTCAATGAATCATTTGATAACCCAAATAAATATTTCCTTTGTGATAGAGATAAAGACATCTAGTAATTTCTTGAATTTAGGGTTGGCTTTCTGACTAATTCTGGAAAATTACTACTCTTTTCCCACCTCCCACCACCACCACATTTAAAAAGAAAAAGAAAGAAAATCAATATTGTTTTGGAAGATTTCTCTTATACCACTGGCTGCTGCCTACCATATTTCCACCCCTTCCCATGTATCTATGGCTGTGAAACCATGAAGATGAGTGGAATAAAGCGCAGTAGGGAGCATGTTCAATTTAGCACCCCTGGGAAATGTGCACTCACAAAATCAGATGGTCTTGCAGTATCTGGATAACTACTGAATATTCCCACAAGGGGGCACTCTGGCTCACTGAAAAATTAATGTAATTAAATTGTTTTTTTTTGTTTTTATATTTTATTGAGTTTTTACAGAGAGGAAAGGAGAGAGATAGTTAGAAACATCGACGAGAGAGAAACGTCGACCAGCTGCCTCCTGCACACTCCCCACTGGGGATGTGCCCACAACCAAGGTACATGCCCTTGACCGGAATCGAACCTGGGACCCTTCAGTCCGCAAGCCGACGCTCTATCCACTGAGCCAAACCGGTCTCGGCCAAATTGGGTTTTAAATAAGGTTCATTAACCAGCCCACAAAACTTGGAAAGGGCAAGGTTGGCATGACTACAGCTATCTTAGTATTCTTTTGACATTAATATAGCAGAATAAGTTGGCTTCTCAAGCACTTAGGAGTAGAAGGCAATGTTCATCTGCTCAAGTTTTTACTTCTAGTTGGATCCCTGCACATTCCATGGCAAGCGATACCAATCAGACACTCTAGAAAGAGTCATTGATTAAAATTACTAACTCTAATTCAGAAGGCAACATTGCCTTGAGTACTCTATAAGAATTTCTAAATTTTTTGTTTTCATTTCAACGATAATTTAAAACATGTAATGTGAGCATATTCTAGATCATTTGGATAACCACCTTATTATAACCAAGTACCCACATTTGCATGTGCATTTACAATTGCACGGGAGCCTAGTGGAGGCCATGTGATGATATGACACATGATATGAATAAAGTTTCACACCATTCAGAGGGAGGGATGAAATCTTATATATATGGACTAGAAACAGTTCATTCAGTGAGATAATAAATACGCAAAATGAAAAAAATTTTAATTGTGCCTTCTTATTGTTATAATATTTTGTTACTATTGCAATTTGGAGGGTGCTATTAAGCAGATCAGCCCAATAAAACAATGAATTGGTTAACTTTAATGTCATTGCTTAAAAGGAACAATAAAAACAATGCTCAATGACTCAAATAATATTACAGGTTGTTAAAAATAAAAGCAATACACAACAAAGCAGAAAATTCCAAATGCATCTTTCTGCTATTCAATCTGACATTATTCTTTTTGTTTTGTTAAAACAAATCCATTATGTGAATTTTATTAGTATTAGATTTTTGTTCGTATTTAGTCTGAAATTTTTGATTTTGTAGTTTAAAAAGAATATAGAAATTATATGTGCTTGTGAATATTAAAGGAAAGTTATAATAAAAATTATTTTATTCTAGGAATATGCAAGAATTTGTTTGCCCTCCTTTAAAAGAGATTATTACAATTGCTTAAACTTTAAAACACTTGATATATTTCACAGAACATCAAGGCAAAGTGTTTAAACCTTACATTTTCTGAAATTTGCCAGAAAGACAATTTTTCTTTTCTTCCTTCCTTTTCCCCCCCTCTTTTTTCTTTGCCCTACCCCTCCCCGCCCCATGAGCAACTAATTTCGTCTTCTTTCCTTCTTAATTTTAATTGGTTTTCTTGGATGAAAGAGATGGCTTTTGGATTATAACACAAATTTACATAATCATTGATAAACTTTGCTTTCACTTTTTACTTATTAAATCTAAGAGTCTTAAAGTCCTTAGTACAAGTGAAAAGGAAACACATTGTTTAAAAAATTTAATTAACATCAAAACCCTTTATCATTATGAAATGCAGGTGTTCTTTGTTTGTGTTTTTGAAATAACATTTTGTTTCTTTGCTGCTCTTAAGTTGCCTTTGATCTCCACACACCTGCTTTGATGTATTCACGGGTTTCTGTAATGATGAGTGATGGGAACATTTGAATGGCTTCTTTGTTCTCTTTTCTGTACTTATGCATTTCATTAGCATGGTGATGCAGTGGCCATCATCCGGAAGCGTTATTGTTATTCTCTCCACTTTCTTGTTCACACACACACACACACACACACACACACACACACTCTGCCTACTTCAGATAACACCATAGCTACTATCATCAACTTATTTACCTGGCAAATTTAAATTAAGAAGCAGTATATCTAGACTGGGCCCAATGAAATGGAGAGCTGAGACACAAAACTAGATAAAACCCTTTCCTTAATATCTATTTTAGCCAGAATTATACCAATGCTTGTTAGCATTGCTCAATTCATTGAACGTTACTTGAACTTTTTATCTGCATCTTTAGGGAAAGAATATTTCATTCATTGATTATACCAATATTTGTTCAGTGAAAACAACATGTGTTTGTGGATAAATCCGAATTGCAATACCTATTATTGGCATAGAGTTGTTTTCCAGTTTATAAAGTACTTTCATATACAAGGTCACGCAAGGTCACATTGGGTTCCAAAGTATCATCTGAACTAGTAGGATGTACCTTTCAACAGCCCTGCCATGGCTGGCCTCAGTGCACCCATCAGATGGAGGTCAGCTCCTCACTGGCCCAGATCCCCAAGGCTACATCATCAGAAACATGACTTACTTTTTTATTGGCCTATTTACTCAGGAGAACTACTCAGAGAAGCAACAGACTAACTACAATGGGCTCAATTTGGTTATCTTATGCAGGGAGAAAAGGTTACAATATCAAACCCCAAAACATTCCTGTGGCCAAGTAAAAAGGTCTCTGTAATTTGCTTACTTCAAACAATATATCATAATAATATTCCAAATATGCTCCACTCCCAAGTCTGTGTCTTATCATGTGTGAATATGTAAGCACTCTTCTAGCAACTATTTACTTATATCATTTTTTAAGTCAAGTTTCTTCCAAGATCCCATACCACCAAATCTGTGTAATTTGTCAGTGCTTACAGCAGGAATCATCCATGCTTCCATTCATCCCATAAACATTTTACTGTGTTTTTTATACAAGCCAGACACAGAACTGTGCTGAGGATAAATTTATGAACCAGACTCAAGGAGACTTATAATCTAATAAAGGAAGACAAGTATGTAGACAGATAACTATACATAATGGCTGTGGTGGATGTGTGAATGAAGTCTCTGGACTCAGGAAAATAAACCCATCAACTTTTATTCACCCATCCATCTGTGCATTAATCATATATTAATCTTGAGTACCTAGCGGATGGCAGTCCTTGCCGTCAGTGTCAGGGATATCGAGTTAAATGAGACATCGCTCCTGCCTTCATGGAACCCACAGTTTAGTGTGAGAGCCAGATAAGTAGTAAGTACTTGCAATAAGCAGGAGACCGTAGAGGCATGTACCGTGCCAGGGCTGCACAAGGAAGCCACCTGGGGAGGCATCACAGGAGGGAAGGCGATAGAACTGGATCTAGAAGCAGGAGACACTGTCATTGGGCAGACAAGCAGGTACTCCACGAGGAAGCCCAGATTGGTATGTTTCATGATCTCTGCAAGTTTAGATTGAGGAGCAGGGTGTTCAGTCAGACCCTCTCCCAGCTTGATGTGCCTATGAGTGTGCCCCCGGGGAGAAGTGAATGATGGCAGGCACCAGAACGAATGACTGGGTACGTCCAGCTTGTCTAGTATTCATATTCGATTGGCCTGGGAGCTCTGGCCTGCAGTTTCAAATCCAAGTCCCAGTGATGACTTTTAGGCTCTTAGTAACTTGCCTTCATTTTGTCTGTGGTGCTTAACTTCGCCCTTCTCTGCTACATCAGTCACACATTATAGGACCAATCGCCTTTCTACCCCTCGACAGCATCTCCTTATTTACTCCCCTCTTTGCTTTCTGCCACCAGTCACCCCTCCTTCCTCTCTGCCAGGCGACAGTTTTGCTCAATTCCTACCTCCTCTGCAGAACGTTGACTCTGTGGTGCACTGATTTCTATTTCTTTTGCACATTTAAAGACTCCTCGTGTGTTAAAGCTGTGCTAAGAATGACTTCCACAAACGGCTCAGATGAACAATTTTGCTAGCATCCCACTCTGCCTTGCCTGAATATACCTGGAGCTGTTACAGGGAAAGGGCACATGCCTTATCATGCA
This sequence comes from Myotis nattereri, assembly GCF_964212035.1. NCBI lineage: Eukaryota > Metazoa > Chordata > Mammalia > Chiroptera > Vespertilionidae > Myotis > Myotis nattereri. The sequence goes on from NC_138087.1 coordinate 52,279,600, forward strand.
GGAGGACATCTTGGAATAGAGTTAACAGAGAAGTTTAATTAGTGTGAAACAATTCGTAAACACTTCACACTGTGCTCACCACAACTGAGCTGTGGGAAGCATCTCCGCCCACAGCTTGCCTCCCTCACCCCATCAGCTCAAACCTGTCAGACAGCGCGCCGTGGTCCCACTTCCCGCTGCCCTGCTCGGTGTTTTCAGAGTTTATCAACCCCATGCTTACTCTGAAACCCGGAGTCAGAATGCTCACCAAAGCCTCTGAAGGAAACGTAGACCTGACTGCCTTTCTCTTACATCCTCCTCTCTCCTTTCTTCTGGTTGTTTCTTCTCTCCTGCATTAATCATGGCAATTCCCAAACAACCCCCAAATCTCACTGGCTTAAAATGATGAAAGCATGTTTCCTGTCCACGTTACAGTCCGGTGTAGGCTGTGGGGTTTGGAGGGCAGGGGTAGGCTCCACACAGGCAAGGAAGGACCCAGGCTGATAAAGGCTCCTGCGTCCCCGGCATTGACATCTACTGGATGAAGGGTGAGGAGGGAAGATGGAAAAAAGCATGGAGGGTGATGCAGGTATTGTAGGAGCCAGGACTGGAAGGGGAGTACGTCTCTTCCATCCGCATTCCACTTGAAACAACTCAGCCACAGGGCCGCACCTAACTTCAGGGGATGCTGTGACATGTAATTCAGCGATGTTTCCAGGAGGAGAACGAGGTGAGTTTGGTGAACAAACCTTCCATCCCATTTGCTTAGGGAGAACTTTTTATGCCTTTCCACAGAGGATTGTTTTCTCCAACCCGTCCAAGGAAACACCCCATTTGACAGGTCACACAATTCCAACAACGTGTTTGATGGGCCGTGGAAAGTCTAGGTACATTTGTAACAAACATCTGGATCCTGTGCTAGTATCGTACACTATCTTCTATAATTCTCAGATTGCCTCACATATACATTCTTCATTCTTCAGTGTGATTTCATGGTGTGAGAGGAGGCAGGCTAAAAGGACTGCTTTTCATAGGAAGAAGGAAAAAGTAAACAACTTTAAACTTTTAGAAACTTAATTGAATGTGTATCCACAGATTAAGGTATTGTCAAATGATTCAGTACAGGAGTTTGAGTGGAAAGGTATTTATTTTTTGCAGACTCTTTAAAACAGGAACAGTTGCCAAAACCGGTTTGGCTCAGTGGATAGAGCGTCGGCCCGCGGACTGAAGGGTCCCAGGTTCGATTCCGGTCAAGGGCATGTACCTGGGTTGCGGGCACATCCCCAGTGGGAGATGTGCTGGAGGCAGCTGATCGATGTTTCTCTCTCATCGATGTTTCTAACTCTCTATCTCTCTCCCTTCCTCTCTGTAAAAAATCAATAAAATATATTTTAAAAAAAACAACAGCCAGGAACAGTTAATTTGGACTTAGAAGCATCACAAAGTTAAAAACTTGGATGTAAGAGCTGAGATGCACTCATGGCTGCATAGGTAGGGGACTCCACTAGATGGCCCTGTTTGAAAATGTTACAAAGATGGAGATGAGAGGAACAGCTTTCTGATCAGTTGCAACTCCCATACCTTTTCAAGGATATAGGGCACTTCATTATCAGTTATAGGTTTTCTTAAAATACCATTGATGTGGCAAATTTCATCTTTTCATATGACATGAAACTGTTTTGGTAAAAGAATTTGGTCCAAAGTTTTCTTAACGGAGAGTATTTTGTTCTGAACAGATCATTTAAAATGAACAACCGGCAACATTGAAATGACAACCTGTCTTCCAAAGTGCAGAATCAGCAGTGGTGTCTGGAGAGTCCAGAAGGCAGCTCGGGCTGTAAATTTTCCTTGCTCCAAGGGGATTTTAAAACAAACACAGGTTCCACTCCTCCTTTTGTTCCAGCTCTATTTTGAGATACACATTTCAAAAACCCAAAGGTTATTCTGTTATGTTGTATGGATTCTGACTACCCCAAATAAGTCAAAACCACCAATTAAAATTTGCTTTGAAACTGAAATGGGATGATTATAATCAAAAGCTGCAAACCCAGTAGTTAGCAACCAGAGCCTGGTAGATGGTATGATAAGGCATCTCCAGAACTGCTGATGAGGGAGAGCAGAGGACACCAGCATCTCTTTTTCCTATCGGTGCGTCCGTTAATACTGGCACCTTCTGTATCAGTGCTAGCTCTCAATGCAAGAGAGCTTATCTGATGAAAAATAAAGAAAATCAAGGAAATGGATAGTGGGCCATGAATCTATCCTTCCTTCCCTCAGTCCTGCTCAAAGGAGACCAATGGTGGGATCTCCTACCCCTTCTGCTCTCATCATCTCTCGCAAATCTGATCATACCAACACTGGTTTATTCCTAGAAACAAAGGAAGTCAACATCAGAGCCTTCTGCCTCCACTTCGGCTGTCCTCCCAGATTCTTCCTGTATTTCAATGGAGCCCTCACACTACACTCAACATTACGCAACTTTTCTAATACACATCCACAATTGTAGACAAGAAGTCAAAGTACTACAGTCAGGCTAAAAGGGTCTCCCACCGGTACTGTGGCCATCCGTATCATCTTAGATATTACATTGAAAACATTTCTCATCCTGGTTCTTCCCAACGTATACAGCCATATATTTCCTTATCCATTAAATTGCAGGCCACAAAAAATTGCACATTTGTGTGTCCAGGGAGTTGAGGGATTAAGTTTGGCCAAGTTAATGTGTATGTAATTCCCCCTCTGGCCATGATAAAGTAACAGGGACCTTTTGGCCTTTAACAATTAGAAAATCAGACACAGTTGGAGCATCTACCATGAGTCAGCGTGGGGTGTCAGTCCCTTTGCAAAATACAAAGATGGAGGGTGATCTATCTACTCATCTAAAATACCTTATTTGGTTTCTAACTGTTTCAATTTCTTTGTAACTTTCTGTTGTGTTCGTAGTGATTATTTTAAGTCTTTCTTCAATGCCAGTAATTCTTCAGTTGTGTCTAGACCCGTGGTCAGCAAACCAGCTCTCAAGCCACATGCAACTTTTTGGCCCCCTGAGTGTGGCTCTTCCTAAGCCTTAGGAGCACCCTAATTAAGTTAATAACAATGTACCTACCTATATAGTTTAAGTTTAAAAAATTTGGCTCTCAAAAGAAATTTCAATCGTTGTACTGTTGATATTTGGCTCTGTTGATTAATGAGTTTGCCGACCACTGGTCTAGTGCATCAGAAAGTCTTCTGGGCTCTGCCTTCAAGCGCTGGGAATGTGACTCCTCCTGCCACCGCCCCCGCCTCCGCTCAGGTCTGAGCTGCTGTCCCCTCTGCAGTGGCTTCCTGGCATCTCCCTGTTCCTGCAGGGCCCCGTTTCATCAGCCTCTTCTCCCGGGGGCCAGGGCCCTGCACAGCTCTCCACTGAGGAGCTCCTTGGGCTCCCATCACCCTCGGGGGGAGCAGGTGTCCTACCTCAGCCCATCACACCCACAAGATGCCCTCTGACCTCTCTCCCTGCCCCTCCTGCTTCCCCGGGGTCCTTGCCGTGCACACTCTTCCCCGGGGTCCCTGCTGTGTATACTCCGCCAGGAGAGCACGCAGGGCTCCTGCACTTGCTGTTCCCTCTGCCTGGAACAAGCCTCCCTTCACTTCCCACACATCCCACCCAGAAATCAGCCCTTCACAGACTTCCTGGCTGCACGACCCGGTCCCCACCTGCATTCTCTACTCCCCTCACCCTGCCTTGTTTATACCCTCGGCACTCACACCAGCTGATACAGCCTCATCTTTATTTACTTACTTAGGTAGTTCAGTGTCTAGTTTCCCTCTAGAACAGTGGTTCTCAACCTTCCTAATGCCGCGACCCATTAATACAGTTCCCCATGTTGTGGTGACCCCCAATTTCATTGTTACAAATTGAACATAATTAAATAATAGTGATTAATCACACAAAAAATATGTATTATATATGTGTTTTCCAATGGTCTTAGGCGACCCCTGTGAAAGGGTCGTTCGACCTCCAAAGGGGTCGCGACCCACAGGTTGAGAACCGCTGCTCTAGAATGTGAGCTCTAAGAGACTAAGATTTGTTCTGTTTGCTGACATCTTCAGTGTGGACAGCAATGCCTGGCTCAGGAAACACTTATCGAATGAATGAGTGAATGAATGAAGCGCACCTGTCATTTGACAGAGACGGTGGGCAGAACTCCCCAAGAGGTTCTGGGGTGTCCCTTTGGGGGCCATGGAGCCAGCCCCACGTTTCCTCCTGCATGGAATCTGCTGTCCAGGTTCGGATGTTCCGGCACAGCTGGCAGCTCTTGTCACTCAGTAGGGCTGGTTTTCCTTTTGTGCAAACACCACCTCTTCCTGGGAGCCCTCCCAGAGCCTTCCCAGCCGTTAGGGAAAGTCCGTCCTGCCCCTCCCTGCCTGACACCGCCCTCCTGAGATCTGTACTGGGTGTCTGTGAGCTCCCCTGCGGCCCTGCGTCATGCCCAGAGAACACCCGGAGACCTGCCCCCGGCCCCTGTGGCCTCAGCCACGCCCCTTCCCTTAGTTAAGCCTCACAACAACCGTCTGAGGTAGTCATTACTGTCCCCACTTTACAGATGAGGAAACTGTGGTCAGAGGCCGCAGAAGTGACTTGCCCAGGTCCCACGGCTGGCGTCACAAGGTGGCCTCCCGGGCCTCATGGCAGCTCAGCTGTGTTCACAGTCGATGCTCAGGGTTTTGGCGAATGAATGAAAGGGCATGCCTCAGTCCTCCAGAGGGAGTGATAGAGATGCTGTAATCACAGCATGTGCCAGTCGCTGCCGGGTGATCAGTGTGGCCCATCCATGCTCAGCTGCCCAGGAGATTCCGGCGTTGCTGGTGTTCTGTGCGGAGAAAAAAAAAGGCAGTCTCCCTTCCAGAGTCCCAGGGACCCACCTGTGGGATGTGAGGAAGTCACATGACCATGCCCATCCCTGGTCCTAGAAGGGTTGAACTATGAGCCAGAAATTAGGAACAGAGCTGGGACCAGGGCCCCCCGCCTCTTGACATCAGTCCTACCTTTGTTCTCTGCCTACTACATTCATAATGGCTATATCCCTAGGACCTGTCTCAGCTTCCTCATCTGTAAAGTCGGGGTAATTGTGGCTGTCAAAAGGATCCAAGATTAAATGAGATAGTACAAGAAAAGTGCCTGGCAGAATGGAAAGTGAAGCATATAATTATTAACTGGCTCCAGGAGAGGTATATATATATATATATATATATATATATATATATATATATCAACTGATTCTATCACGTTTGAAAATGAAATGTATTTTAATTAAACACCACCTTTGCAATTATTCAATATATATATATATATATATATATATATATATATATAAAATAATAATTGGGACACCCTGTATATATATTTTATATTTATATATGACATTGCTTCCTCCTTCCCTGCCTTACAAATGCATCTCCCAGGCCTGGAATGCAAACTTGGTCATTAGAAGAGACGTATCTGTTTAGGAAAAAAAGTAATAATAATAGTGCTCAGTGGAGGAGATGGTGTGGCAAAACCAGCACAGTGTGGCAGCATTTTGTGAGCATTTTAAACATGCCAGGTAAATATTTTATCAAATGTTAAATATTAATACATTCTCATTTTATCTGAATCCTCATAACTTTTAAAATGTATGTCAAGAAAGAAATAATTTCAAAGCTGTCCATTTAAGTGAGCTACAAACTGGATTTACAATACTGCTAAATAGGGTGTTTTAAAAAGTGGTAAATAAATATAAGTATCTCCTCCTGCCTTTTTTCAGGATTAGTCTTTTTTTTTGTTATTGTTACTCCTTGCCTAAAGATATTTTTCCATTGATTTTTAAAGAGAGAGTGAAAGGGATGGAGAGAGGGATAGAAGGAGGGAGGGAGAGAGGGAGAGGGAGAGGGAGAGGGAGAGGGAGAGGGAGAGGGAGAGGGAGAGGGAGAGAGAAACATCAATGTGAGAGAGAACATCCATTGGTTGCGTCCCACATGTGCCCCAGGGTGGGGATCAAACCTGCAACCAGGTACCTGCCCTTGACCGGGAATTGAACCCAAGACCCTTCGGCATGTGGGCTGATGCTCTAACCACTTAGTCCCATGGCCAGGGCAGGATTAATCTTGGATTCCATCTATTCCTCAGCAGGATATTGGTGCTCAGGTTTTTGGAAAATGAATGAAAGGGCAGACCTGAGTTTAGCAATATTCCTGGTGGGAGGTGCAGGATCCTGACACACCTGCATGTCACGAGGGCCAACCCCTTGGTAGACAGCGATCTGACAGAACATATCAAGAGCCATAGAAACCATCTGTACACTTTGACCAGTTGTTTCCTCTGAAGTTTGCCCTCGTGAAGCAAAGCAAAGCAGAAATGGAAGCCCATAGGATGCTGATGGCCGTGCTGGTCACAGCGGGGGAGGAGGGCGAGCACACCCAGCCGTAACAATGGAGACCACAGAGTGAGTGATGCTTGCATCCTTGGCTCGTCAGTCAGCAAAAATTATCATTTTGGGGAGACAACGTAGGTAATACTTATGTTCAAAGGTTTCCTTCAAAGGGGAAATTTCAATTGTTGTACTGTTGATATTTGGCTGTGTTGACTAATGAGTTTGCCGACCACTGGTCTAGACTGTTGTTTGATTTCTAATTTGTTTGTAGACCTATAATTGTATTATTTTCCTTAGCCTTGCGATTCTTCTTTCATCTCTTTCTGTTGTTTCAGCATTTTGTCTTTGAGCTCTTATTTTATTGATAGCATATTTTTGTTGTTTTACTTTAGCACAAGGCAATCTGAGGTAGTTTTCTTCTGTGTTTTCTTTTTTCTTCCATATTGTCTGGCATTCTCTCTCTCTCTCTCTCTCTCTCTCTCTCTCTCTCTCTCTCTCTCTTTCCTCTTTCCTCTCTGGCACATTTACAAGGTTGACATGCCATTTATTTTCATTTTCTTCAAACTACAGTTGGGCAGTCCTGTATAACTCTTCAGTTTCTCGACTGAATGTAATTCTTCTTGACCTTCTTCTGACCTTCCCTGGAAACTATCACCCCTGCGGGCAACAGCTTGGGGGCTGGATGTCATTTTCTATTCACTGCTGTAGCTGAGATGTGAGAGTGGGGAGAAGAGCGCCTCCGGAGCTGCCTGCAGTGCTGGCTGGGACCCTGGACCACATTCTCTCTTCTGCGTCCCAGCGAATGTCCTTCACCAGGTCAGCCTTCCCAGCGAAGGCAGGCATTTCCTGCTCCATGGGCTCTGGTTGTTCCTCCCACTCAGCGACAGCCTTGGAGCACAGCTGGCCGTCAGCCCCTCCTGCCTCAATAGGATCTGCAGTAGTTTCCCCACCCATCACCCTTCTGGCCACTTCTCTTCAAGTCAACGTGTATTCAGGATATCAGGCTTTTGTTGACTCACCTTTCCTCAGTTCTCTTTCTGGGGAGCAGGTGTGGTAGGCAAGGTTTAGAGCCAATTTTCAAACTTTACTACATGAAGTTTTACCCTTTTTCAATTTTTGATAACTACCGACAAATTCTTGGCCTTTTGAAAAATAACATTTTTGTCAATTTCAGTGGGTACTGAGGAAGAAATTTTCTCTGATCTGACTTCCTTTACCCCAGACTTTCAGAACAACATTTAAACAAGCACTTCTGGTGATTTCAAGTGGGTGGTTCATGGAACACACTTATACAAAAGAAAAAAAAAAGGCAAGAAATTCAGAGGCAAGGTAAAAATAATATTAAGGATGGGGGTGAATAGTAGAGAGCCTTATTTCATATTGGCTTTAAATGTTGAAATGATTCCTAATTTTATATTTACTTAAATATAAATATTTACTTAAATATCATGTATGCTTCTAAGAGCTAAAAGAAAAGAAAAACATGGCCAAGGCACTTATAAGTTTTTACCTTTTCCAGTGATCAAAAGCAAAGAAGGTGAATAGTTCTGTTGTGCCCAGATTTCAAGGTTCCCAAAAAGCCCACCAGGGAGCCAGCGAGTCCGATGCAAAAGCAAAGAGTCCTTCATTTCGAAATAGTTCGGCTCCCCGACCACACTCACCGATGCAACGGTAAGCCCAGTGGCCGAGAGAGCGAGGCCTGATGGGATTGTGGGTTTTATAGTAAGGGCAGGGGAGGGGACTGTGGGCCCCACCGATTGGCCACGCGAGTCGGGTCTTGTTACACAGGATGTGGTCATCTCTATGGTGCGCACGTCCCTTGATTGTAAAGAAATTCCGGGCGTGGCCAGCAGGGGCCTGGGCTTCCGGGAAGAAGGTACTCTCTGAGCACATGGCGGCTGCCCCAAAAATGGAGGACCCAGGGCAAGATGGAGGGCGCAGTCCTAGCCCCCCTCAGGGCGAGCTGAGCCCAGGCTCCAGGGGCCAGTCTGGTTGCCGGGGGTCCAGCAGATCGACCAGTTCCAGCCCAGACAGGAAGTCCACATCCTCCGTCTTGTCCCCGGGGGCGCCGGGGATCGCCGCCTCCTCCTCCATCTCCTGGGCAAGGGCACGCGCCCCGCCCCACCGCCGCCGCAGCCGAGTGGGTCTGGTCCGGGGGCGGCGGGCGGGTGGCGGCCTGCGCCAGGCTCCCGCCGTGGGCTGGGGAGTCAGTGCCCGTGGCCGCCAGCAGCGTGGTCAGGCTGTGCCTCATGGGGCCCGGCGGCCGGCCCACGTAGGCCCCGCGACGACTCGCCCTTTCAGTTCCAGGTTAAAAAATTCTCACACATTAAATATATTTAAAAGAAGAAACCCAATGTACCATAATCACCTAAGATATCAGAGTGGCGTTGAAATGTGTCCCAAGTATACAATACCCTCCCCCAACACGTCTACTGCTAACAGCTGCTGAGCTGAACATCTCTGACTTTCCCAGGCTTTGCATTTATTTATCTTACAGAGTGAAACCAATTCTTTCGTTACTTTCAGGGATTAATTCTGTGTGCTGACTTCAACAAGACTTGACGTTTTCCATTTGTGCTCAGCCACATTTTAAGCAACACCCCGGGAGACAGAGTCAGTGCTGTGTATAAGGATTTCACTGCACAGTTCACACCGAGATCAGCAAAAGGGTGGATAAATCCCTACGCACAGTTTTAATTTTGTTGCGGGGGTGGGGGTGGGGGTGGGGGTGGGGCCGGAAACAACAACAACAACCAGTATTCAGAGTCATCAGGCCTACCTTCCCTGATGCGCCTCTGTGAGGTGCAATAGGCAGGAAACAGCACATCTTGGAGCCTGACGCCCCTTGAATCACAGCTGCCAGCCAAGCCCGGGCAGCTTGGTCCTGGAGTCCGGCAATCACACTGCCCGCGTTGCAGGTCACGGGCTCTTGAGGGCTGCTTATCTTCTTTGCAGCATTTGCCAGGGGTGCTTCACCACTGGCTGAATTCTCTCTGTTCCTTGGCTGATTCACAATGATTGCTTCACATGTCACCTTAACCTAGTGAGCAAATTTGCAAGGGTTGTTTATTCATTTGAAAGTGCGGTAATGATGCTTCCCAGTCACAATGGCTGAAGAGGCCATGTGCGAATCGCCTTTACCATGGATTTCCTGGTTGGTATGCTTCACAATGACTAGTTAGATACAGTAGTTATGGGGGCAGGGTAAGCAGCGATTACACACCTATGTTCTGGACTCAGAAATCTAAATCCTGGCTGGACCACCAATTAACTGCATGACAGGGCCAGGGACTTATCCCCATTGAATCTCAAGTTCCTTTTCAGTAAAATGGGAGTAATAATGGCACCCACTGTGAGGAATGCTTAGCCCTGTGTAAATGATGCAGCTTCTGAAGATGGTTATCATATTATTTTATTGGAGAAGGCCAGGACCAAAGGTTTGCTTTTATATATTTCAAATTTTTACTGAGGTTTTTTGTTGTTGCTGTTTAACCAATGAAAATGAACATAGTGAAGTACTTCTAAAATCAGATGCTTTTTAATTCAAGTTTTAAAAATTTATTTTTAACTGTATAAAACCACCTTGTTTCATGGATAAGGGCACAGAGAAATATAGAGACTTGCAGAGGTCACAAAACTGACTGGAGGTAAAGTTGATACTAAACCTCCAGTAGCCTTATTCTGGAGATACCAGATGAAAATCTTCATTCTCTGCTCGCAAAGGGCTCACATCTTAGCGAATGCAAAGGAAAATGTCACTGAAAGGTTACATTTTTTTTGTTGTTAATCCTCATCCAAGGATCTTTTTTCATTGATTTTTTAGAGATAATGGAAAGGAGGGGGAGAGACAAAGAGAGAAACATGGATGAGAGACATTGATTGGTTGCCTCCTGTACACACTCCGACCAGGGCTGGGGATCAAGCTTGCAACTGAGGTATGTGCCCTTGATTGGAATCTAATCTAGGACCCTTTGGTCCGCAGGCCAATGCTCTATCTACAAACTGGCTAGGGTTGAAAGGAAATTTTGATTGCATATAGTGGACTGGATAAATTAAACAGACATTTAAGATTTCATGGTTTTAAATGTTCAACCAAAACCCCACTGACATTTATTCTCTTATTTGATAGGCTGTGATTATTTACATCTCATGTATGCATCCTCAGAGCACAACTGCCTTCTAATCTGGTAACTTTACCTCAAATGGTGTCTTTTGGTTTCTGATAACCACACTCAGGCCTCTTGAAAAATACTTTTAAATGAATCTTGCCTCTGCCATCATGATGCTCAGCAGTGTCCTCAACCTATGAAAGGAATGAGATCAGTGTCACCAGATGCCCTATAACATCTTGTAGATGTAGCCTTTCATGAGTGTAAGTGTGCCCTTCATTTGTGGTGTAGCCTGAGAAAATCCAGAATTTGAGGACACACCTGATTAGTAGCTGGGGAAATTAAATGGTTAAAAAAGCCGTGGCCTGTGCAATACTCAGGGATGAGAAAAGGTAAACCAGGAGAGTGGCAGCAGGCAGTAGAGAAAGAGAAAGAGAAAAGCCAAGATCAATCACGCCAGACTTTTGGGCGGAGAATAAACATGATGAGTTAGGGTATATGGAGGAGAGTGAGCCAAGCATGCAATAAAAGCAGCATCCAGAGTACATTCCAAAGTCTCTGAGGGCCAGCTCAATCTCCTGCAGTTTCCATGAGATCAAACCATACTGTGAAAACTGATGTTTCTATTCATTCCTTCATCCATCCATTCATCCACTCTAAGGAAATAACCTATTAAGGGCACAGTGATCTAGGTATAAATATATTTTCTGTAGAGTGATATATAACAGAAAAATTGGTAACAGTCTAAATGCTCATCAGCATTGGAATGGTTAAATAAAATATGCACATACCTCCAATGACATTTTATGCATCTATTAAAAGGGATGTCTGGAAGATATAAACCAAATTGGTATGGGTATGATTATCTCTGAGGCCTAGAATTATGGGGCATTTTCAATTTCTGCTTTACATCCCCCCTCCTCCACTGTATATTACTTTTATGAAAGAATAAGAGTATTTAAATTAAAAGAACAAAGATACAGTATTTAAAAGGAGCCCTCCATACAGTTCAGTCTAACTGGACTTCTGCTCTGGGTGGAGCTTGGGGCCCACCTTCAGAGTAATGAAAACTCCCCATTTGCCTGACTGGTCCTCTGTGTACATATGCTGTTTCCTCTCGGATCGTGTAAGCTAAAGGTGCTTCCATCGTGCCTAATGACTAGTAATTACTTCTTAGAGAATGAGGCTCTTGAGCTCAACTTATCTTGATTTGGAAAAATAATTAACTGAATACAAAACATTCTCCCAAATGATCCAAAGTCACCACTTAGCATGAATAAGTATGAACATGATTCAACTGCACATATGCAAGTCTCCAGATGCTGGTAGATGTTTTAGTTCTGTTTCTTCCCACCAATAATTTATAAAAATCAGTGCCACTCCCCCAAACTAACCATGAGGCTCTGTACTTGGGGATGATGAGTCACTAGACCAGTGATGGTGAACCTATGACACGCGTGTCAGAAGTGACATGCGAACTCATTTTTTTGGTTGATTTTTCTTTGTTAAATGGCATTTAAATATATAAAATAAATATCAAAAATATAAGTCTTTGTTTTACTATGGTTGCAAATATCAAAAAATTTCTACATGTGACACGGCACCAGAGTTAAGTTAGGGTTTTTCAAAATGCTGACACGCCGAGCTCAAAAGGTTCGCCATCACTGCACTATAGGAAACACAAAACAAGGTCCTGCCCTCAAGTTACAAGTCTATTTCTCCCTCCTGCTCCAGGGGATATAAAACACCAGTGGAATTAGTGAGGCAGCTGCGCCCACAGCAAATGCCCTTCCTGTGCAAACATCCTTGGCTGTCTGGCCCTATCACAGGGGCCGTGAGCCCAACCACATGCGACAGCAGGAATGAAGGAAGGAGCACAAAGTCAGATGGGGAACCAAGAGAGCCAAACAGAAGGGAGACATGTGAAGTGATAGGGCTGCCTGTCCTTCCCTGAGTTAAAGGATTATCACCCTTCTGCTCTCGTGAGTTCCAGTATGCTCCAGGGGCCATTCACAGAGGTGACTGAAATATCAGACCTGTCTGAAAGGGTCAACATGGCCTTTGAAAAGCGGTTCTCCTACCAACTGTTACCGGGTCGTATTTCACAGTATATTCAGAGCAGTTTTTACAATCCATTTACCAATTTTTTATTGCTATTTATATTTTTTACTTATATTTTTTATTGCTTTCCTAGAGGAAGGAAGAGGAAGAGAGAGATAGAAACATCAATGATGAGAGAGAATCATTGATCGGCTGCCTCCTGCATGCCCCCATACTGGGAATTGAGCCCACAACCCAGGCATGTACCCTGGCTGGGTTTCCCACCATGCTCTCCTGGTTCATATGTTGACACTCAAGCAACAAGCCACACTGGCTGGGCCATTTACCAATTTTAAATATTTCAATTTTTTACAATTATAAATGAAGCCACTATAAACATTTGTGGAAAAGGTTTTTGTGTGGATACACATCTTCATTTCTCTTGTATAAATATCTAGAAGTGGGATTGCTGGGTCATATGATAAGTGTATGTTTAACTTTTTAATAACTGCCAAAATGTTTTCCAAAGTGGCTGTACCACTTTACATGCCCACCAGTGATGCATGTGAGGTGAGAGAGGGAGCTGAGGTTCAAGGTCATGTAGGGCCTTGCAGGACATATTGTCTTTGGATTTTACTCTGAATGAGATGAGGAGCCATTAAAAGTTTTGAGCAAAAGAGTGACTTGCTCTTACCTGTAATTTAAATAGGTCCCTCCATGTTGAGAACAGATTGTAGAGGGGGAAAGGAAGAAGAGGGCCCAGTTGGGAAGTTATTAAAATAATTCAACTGAGGGGGTGAAATATGATAGAAGCTTGGAGAAGGAAAATAGCAGTGGAGTGTTCAGATTTTGGATATATAGTATTTTGAAAGTAACGCCAACAGAATTTACTGATGGATGTGGGGTGTCAGAGGAAGACAGGTAAGAAAGAAACAGCCTTTCTTGAGATGTAGTACGCTGTACAGGGAGAATATTGTCAGTGGAGGGATGGAGCATGTTGCTGGAGAATCAGGAGTTTGATTTTGGACAGGTTAAGTTTGAGATCCCTATTAGATACTCAAGTGAAGATTTGAGTAGATGGTTGAATGTGAGCCTGTAATTTAGGAAAGGGGTCAGGACTAGAAATGTAAATTTGAGAATCATTTGGTGTACAGATGCCTTTAAATGCTAAGAGACTGGGTATGGTATATTACTAGAGGAATAAATAAAGACAAAGAAATAACAAGGTTGCAGTGCTAAGCCCCGAAATGTTTTAACACTTAACAGTCAGTAGATAAAGAGGACCTGACCAGTGGAGTAGAAGGAGAACCAGAGGAAGTGATGTCTCAAGCCAAATGAAGGACATGTTTCAAGAAAGAAGCATAAGCCACAGTCCTTAGAGATGCAAGTAAAGCCATGTCCCAGTCACTGGTAACTTTGGCAGGAGCTGCTTCAGTGGAATAACAAGATTGACAAAGTGGAAACAATTCCTGCTTTTCTTTAAAAAAGAGCCTTTATCAAGCTAACAGAAAAGATGCTATTAATTGTACCAATATGAGATTTACTGATTTTCCTCTGAGACAGCTCATGTGAATTACATCAACAAGCCAATCTTTTAAAGACGCTTTTCTTATTCTGAATAATCTCATCATTAGTTAAATTAGGGCTTTTCATATTCTAGAAAGACATACCTTTACTTAAGAAGGAGAAGGAAAATTTTAGAAAAGTAAATCTAAGCAATAAATGGCACTTGATAATACTGGCATTAGAATGACATTTGTTCTTTTAAGCAAAACCCAAGAAAAGCAATTCTAATAGGGCCTCTGGACAGCAGCAAATAATGGCTTTGTATGGTGTCAACTTGACCTATGAAAGTGCCTCCCCACTTCCACCATGAAAACTATTCAGTGGTTTGCCCTTTATTAAGTTATTTCTTTGGCCTTGAAATAGCTTTGTTTATTTTAATTTCTAGATTGTTCCTGATTTTTCATATTCTCCAGTCTCATATTTATCCAATATTATCATATTTTGTGATATGGGAGCAGGTGGGTATTACATAAATTTTGAACTCTTATAGAAAACAAAAGTAACATTTAGAATCTTAAAAGAATACAAACCAGCTTTCATGTCTCCAAATTCTCAAACATTTTCATGAATAATAAAACATTAATAATAAAACCTTAGGTACTACAATTTTTTCTAAATTGTGTATATCTCTACAATTAGTTCTTTCAGACTTGAGTTTAAACACAATTTATTTCCTTTTTTTCCATGCAGTATATTTATTCTCTAAATTTCCACACAGAATTTAAAAATCAATATATTTTCATCAAATGATTTTCTGACTGTCTTTCAATTAAAATTTTTTTTTATTTTATATTTTATTGATTTTTTACAGAGAGGAAGGGAGAGGGACAGAGAGTTAGAAACATCGATGAGAGAGAAACATCGATCAGCTGCCTCCTGCACATCCACTGGGGATGTGCCCGCAACCCAGGTACATGCCCCTGACCGGAATCGAACCTGGGACCTTTCAGTCCGCAGGCCGACGCTCTATCCACTGAGCCAAACCGGTTTCGGCTCAATTAAAATTTTTGTTTCAACAAAATACTAAATACCTTTAAACTATTTAACATATTTAAAATTGGTAATGGTTCATTCTTAAAGCACATTTTTATAAGTCTTCTAGACAGAAAATCTTTTGGTTTGGGGAAGAATAAGATGAACTAATAGCTTAGATAGCATATAACATAATGGTTAAGAATTATTGTTTTGGGGTCAATCACACCTGGGTTTAAATTCCAGGTCTTCTACTCCTAGTTTCACAACCTTGAGCAAGCCACTAATCTTTCTCAGTGTCATTCCCCATCTATAAGTGGGAAAATAGTACCTGCCTCCCAGTGTAATTATAATGATTTTATGAGATAATACATGAAAAGCACTTAATACAGGGTTAAGCCTCAGGTAAATGTTGAATAAAATGTAAGTATTCATCATCATCATCACGATTATCATCAGAACTGAACAATCTCCAAGGCCAAGTAGTTTTTAAAAAAGAAACTAGAGTGACGGAAAGAGACTTTGCTTTGGGCGATGGGTGCACAATGCAGTGTGCAGATGATGTTTTGTTGAGTTGTATACTTGAAACCTGTGTATTTTGTGAACCAATGTTACCCCAATAAATTCAATTTAAAAAGATGCTATTTGGTTTCACCTTGGAGATGTCTATTTATATTATGGCATTAACAATAAAATACACTAACGAGGAAAGGTCAGGATGACTCATTGCGTTCCTTGTGATGGGTGCCAGGTGTTTTTACAGACACATCTCAATTAAGCCTATCAACAACCCCAGAAGGGAGGTAGAATATAATCATTTTACGGGTGTGGACATTGAAATTTAAAGGACTGAAGTGATTTGGCCAAGATCATGCCGCTATTAACTTGCAGAATCACTAGTCAACTGCAATTCAAAGCCCTGTTTCAACCAAACTTCCAAATTAGAGAGAGTCCCTTTGTGGACTATTTAAACTGGACACTCACCCTCACCCAGAAATAGATCTGATATGAAAGCACGAGCTTGTGGACAGCACAGGCTTTATGAACCCTCAACTTTTATTCTCTCTCTCATTCATAATCTAATCCCACCAAAGGAACCCCGAATTCAGAGGGCTGGTAACCATGCCTGCGGCCTGCATATAGCCTGACTCTGCCAGCTCTTCAGTGCATGGACTTGGGGTGCATCAGTACCCAGGAGAGTGTCCTTCCTTACTGAGCTAATCTGATGGAGCTGGGTCTGGGCTGACTGCACCTCCTGTGGTCCCATGAACATAGTCACGATAATTACCAGTCAACTTTGGGATGAAGAAGTTGCCTGACTCAGCAAGACTGGCATTTCCTCCTACACAGTTCTTTCCAGCTCATTGGCAATGGTATCCAGGGGTGGCTGGAGAATTCTGATAACAGCTTGCTGGTTGGAGTCCAGAGGAATAGCTCAGATTCTGCTGAAGACTCAAAGGAAAGTGGAGAAATACTGACAAAGGAAATTAATGATGACCACTCTGGAAACTTTGACTACCTCCAAGGATGACCTCACAACTATTTAAAGCATCCCCTTAGAGTTAACTGAGACACCAGAAAATGAAACAAACCCCATGAATGGAAATTAGCAATCAGGCTGTGACCCACTTAAGTAGGTGTTATACTTCTTGCCAGAGGCCTGCCAGAGAGAGCACCCTGGGTTAATGACTTGGTGCCTTTATTTTCACCACTTTTAGATGGAAATTACACAATTGTCTCTTTATCCCCTTGCAGAACCATGACCTCTTCCTTCCTCTCCTCCATTCTTGGTAACTTTTTCTAACTATTTAACCACTTTCATAAAACAACCAACAAAGAACTGGAAAAGGTGGCTGGTCAAATAATTGTGGATATGGTCATATTAAAGTTATAATATGCAATATTAAGGCCATGACTCTTGCGTGAAGACATTGTGTATTTCTGTAAGTTGTGGGCAATATTTGGCACACTCGGAGTGATTTGTAACGTTCTTCACTGCCTCACAGAGTACATGGGATATGACAGCAGTATAGAAGAAGACAAAACAGAAATTAGATACTTGTTGCACTGCTTGCCGTTCTTTTGTTAAATTTTAACCCCAGTTCACATGCTGGCTAGCTTAGGTTTGACTGGTTCTGGGAGTGCCCCTGAGGCCCAGATTTAGTCTTTCTATAGCCTGTGGCAAGAAAGGCAGGAAGGATTGTTGTAGCTGTGACTGGATCCCACTTCCTTCCGTCCCTGACTGACAACAAATACATATATAAGTAAACAAGTAAATACATACATAAATAATAAAAAATAGAAAAATTTAAAAGATTCTTCCCAGAATCAACTATTCCACAAGAGCATTAGTGGGCAAGTTCTGCCTTTGCTGCTGGCGCTCCTGCAGTAACCATTCACTTCTCATGGCAGCAGCACGGCACAGCCATAGGATAGACCCAGCATTCGTTCACCTGGGCCGTCAGGTGTTAGTTACCCGGCCTTGAGCAACTTCCTCTGAGCTCCAATTATTATTATTATTTAACAATAACAAAATCATAATAAACAAGTATAATACTTCAGGGTTTACTATGTGAGTATTTTACAAAGCACAGAATATGAATTATCTCATTTAATTCTCATCATCACTGAATATGAGGTAGGTACTGTTTATCCTCATTTTACAGAAGACAAAGCCTGCCTGACGTCACACAGCTTATAAGTAGCAGCAATAGGAATTGAATCCGGGTCTAGCTGACTGCAAAGCCCAAGGAGCTTGAAGGCTACATAGAAGGGCTTACGACAACGGGCTGAGCACCTTGAACCATAGGGACTCCTGATGTCTAATTTCCCTGCTAGTCTGTGTCAATATTGGTCCTGAATATCTGTATTGGCCCCTGTGTTGTCCAGTTAACTCTTCTCTGTGCGTATATACAACTTTTCAACAAGTCCCGCATTTATTCTGACAAAAGCACTTGGACCTGTAACTATGACTTATCACTTTCCATTTGGCCCCATATTGGGGCTGGGAGTCACGTCACTGCAAGCTCCCCCTAGATCTGGAGACAGATGCCTGCCGGTGACCGCCTGCGGCAACATACCTGAAAGCCAGTGACAACCTGGGCAGGCTCCCAGCTGCTGACATTAGCCTGCAGGATCCTTGTAGGCAAAGGTATATTTTAGGACAGCAGTGCCGATCAGCATCACAGAATGGCAAGGGATCAGAACACAGCCCCTTCCCCGTCTCTTTAATGTCCAAATCGCTCCTGCTCATGTTTGACCCTATTGCATAGGTTGTATGGAGTGCAAGAATCTAATTATTGGGTAAATCATCACATATTCATGCACATACAATTCAGGAAGTGATTAATAGTGAATTTTTAAAATCTATATTATTGAAAGTATTACATAAAATAATGACTTTAAAAATAAATATTAATTATAATAAAACAAATTCTCTTCTTCATAGGACTGCACCACATTTTAGATAGCAAATCCATTTGTTGTAAATTATTTCATTAGTTGCTAAATTCTTCCACAGAAAACATTTAGAGTTATGACTGCTAATAATGGTTCTTAATGAATTATCATGAGCAAAGGTATGGCTCAATAGCCCAATAGGGAAAGAACTTTCTGACCTAGATTGGGTATATGCAAGACAAAAGAAAACTTAGAATGTATTTATTTTACACCATCATTCACACTTTGAGCATAATTTACAAACCAGGAAGCAGGCTCAGAGTCAATATCATTTCAAGGTCACTCAGTGGGCGATAGGTACAGCCAGGGGTCTTGACGTCCAGAGCACTTCACCACACTTCCCTGTTCACATTCTGTCATAGAACTATGGCAGTAACTGTGAACAGGTCATTCATTGCTTCCCATTTTTGGGATAGAACTTAGAGGTCATTACACAGGTTATATTCATAGGAAGAATACAAAATATTTGTTGAATAGAAAGTAGAGATGTTCTAGGAATCCAAATTCAGAAGGAATTCATTGGATCTTCACCATGCCAGACCCCTAGCACCTCATCTCACCTGTACAACAATCCACGAGATTGATCTAATGGCCCCATTTCACAGTCAAGGAAACGGGGCTTAGTGGGGTATGAGGTGACCCCATTCACACAGCTATTAGCGGATCTGGGATTTGATATAGAACTGTGTGACTCCAGTTCCTTTCTACTTCCTCATAGGAACAGTTTATTAAAGCTTCCACAAACATCCCCAAGGGGGATGAACTAAGGATCCCCTTGGCTCTGTAAAGTCCAGATATTGCATCATGCCATATTTCCAGTGCTCTTTTAAGGTAAACTTAGGTTTATGACCCTTCCCTTAGGAATTATTCTTCCTCCTGGCTGATGAACTAAAATTATTCAGAAAGATCTTGGGTAAAGTGTGACTGTTGGCTTGAAATAAAATGTTAAGTGGAATAATAATAAATTACAAACTCAAGCATCTTCCCTTCTGTTCCAGCTTTGAGAGCTTATTACCATATCCTCCAATTAGCTTAGGAAAAATATAAACGTTAGCTCCTGCATTTTACCCATATTGGTAGCTGGTCACTTGCTGAATGGGTTTGCAATTTAGTATACGCAATATTAAAACCTCTAAATCCATCATCTTTGGCTTGCATCTGATTCCTTCCAAATGCTCAAAGGCTCCACCATTTATCTCATGCCAGCTGGGAATTTGTAACTGTTCATTAATCTCTCCGACCTCTTACAGATCAGCTTCTCCTCCTCCTCCTCCTCCTCCTCCTCCTCCTCCTCCTCCTCCTCCTCTTCTTCCTCCTCCTCCTCCTCCTCCTCCTCCTCCTCCTCCTCCTTCTTTGCATTTATTGCATCAGCTTGCTATATATACTGAAAACGTTTAAATATTTAAAGTTGTAATTTAGCAAACTACAAAGAAGCCAGAAATAGAAGTTTGTATTTTTAACTTTTTTTAAAAAAAGAAAAGATTGGGAAATGCACTAATCCAAAGAGGAAAAAGACTGGCAGGGGTGGGAAGTTGCTGGGTAGACTGTCTTTTTAAAGTGGCACTCTGTTACCCATTGCATGTAGAAGCAAAAGCATATAATAGATATTATCTAATTCTCTCCCCTTCACAGTTTTTCCTGCTGGAGCCAATGCCCTCTCTTTCTGCTTTCTCTTCCCAACTTCCTATTTCCTCTGCACCCCGACTGCAGTGCAGCTACAGCATCACCCCACCCATTGGTAGAGTTCTTAGCATGATCATCAGTGACCTCCCAGCTGTTAAATCTATTGAATTTTTTTCCAGTCCTTATCATACTTGGCCTTTATGCCATACTATTTATTTTTCCCTTCTTCTCGAAACTTCCCTTTTTTAGGTCAATAATAGTAATTATTGTCATTATTATTACCAGTTTGCATTAATACAGTACTTACTATATATAAAGTGGTGTGTTGAATATTTTACATGCATTTTGCTCTTGAATACTTATAACCCTACGGGGTAGATATTATTATTCCTATGTTACCAATGCAGAAATTGAGGCACAAAAGGTTAACTAATTTGTCCAAGGCGACACAGCTTGAAGAGGGCAGAGCCAGGTTTTGAACCCGTGTTTCTAAGCAGTCATTGCTTTAAAAACTTTTCAAGGGAGTGATTATGGAGATGCCAGAGCCACTAAAGCTAGATCTAGATTGCAATTAGTGTTTCCATGTTTGAGCTGGAGCAATGTTTGAAACATGGAATCTTTTTTTATGGAAGGAAAATGGAACAATGCTGTATCAAAAACGATAAAAAGTGAGAGTGAAAATGTACCATCAAAAAAATTCTAGTCTTTTAGAAGCTCATTAAGGTAAAATGGAAAAGAGTTTGATTATCTACAAAGTTTCCCCCACATCTTGTTTGAAGTAGTTTTGGTTTGTAGCCGATGGCAGACTCCGGAGGCCCCTCATGATCCTCGCCTCTTGGTGTTTAGTTCCTTGGTGGATAATCGTCTCCACTGAGTGTGAGCAGCACCTGGACCTGCTTCTAACCAATAGAACATGGCAAAGGTGATGGGATGTCGCCTCTGGGAGCAGGTTATCTTTTATAAGGCTCCGCCTTGCTAGCACACTCGTTCTAGAATCTGCCTGTTGGGCTGGTGGAATAAGTGACTACTAGTATGTTGTGGAAGCCCCTGTAGAAAGAAATTGAGGGTGACCATTAGATGCTGTGTACACCCTCCAGGCAAAAGCCAACTAGAAGCTGAAGCCTTCAGTCCTACAACCACAAGGAAATAAATTCTGTCCAAAACCTGCCTGAGCCATGTGCAGTCCAAGGCTTCATCATGAAGTTGGCAGGGAGGTCTGCCAGGGCCAGGACCAGCCGATAGACACAGTGGTGACACATGTGGCCCTATGGCCAAGGACTCAGTGGGATGAAGGATGGATCTCAGCAGATGACTTTGTGGACAAATAACATAGAGGACAGATACCTCCTTTATACCCATTTCCTTGGTCCTAGGTAGGTACTCCAGTCCTAGAACTGAGACACAACCTCCTGGGGCGGACAGGAAAATAGAAAATCCCAAACATAAAGAGTAAGTCTCTGCCACATGAATGGGATGGGAGTGCAAAATAGAAATTAATTTGAGTTTTGGAAAAGTAAAAGAAATGTATAGTTTCCACTTGCCCCAGTTTGGGACTTAGGTATCCATTATAAAAGTAGGATTTTACTTATATACTTGTTTTCTATGTGCACACACTCTTTTATTTTTATTATTTTTATTTTTAAAATATTTTGTATTATTTATTTGAGAGAGAGAGGAAGAGGAGAAGAGAGGAAGAGAGATAGATAGGTAGGTAGGTGAGATAGATAAGTAGGTAGGTAGATAGATAGATAGATAAATATTGATTGTTTCATTGTTCTGTATCAGGATGATGCTCTACCCAGCTGAGCTACCCGGCCTGGGCCTGCACACACCCTTTTTAAAATCACATCAGGTAAGGGTGAAAAGGGTGGTGAGAGAAAACAATTGTGACTGAATCTTCTCTTCCAGAGGGAAATGAAAAATTTTGGTTCATTCTGGAGAGTTTAGAAATGGATTGATCTTTATACCAGGGGTTCTTGACATGTTTGGGTCATCGACTCCTTTGAGGAGCTGATAAAAAATAGAGACAATTTGCTCCAAAAAATACACAAACACAACACTTGTATATATAATTCAAGGGGTTTCAGAATTCATGCCTTTTTGGAAGCCCATCCATGGATCCCAGGATACAAAGGCTCCCGGCAGGGCTGCCTCTGCCTGCCACTCTTCCTGCCCCCGTTTCCTTCTAGGAGATTTCAATGAAAAGAAGAAAATCCTCAGCCTATTTGGAATACAAATAAAACTGCCACCCACAGTCTCCCACCCCAGCAGACTCGCCATCTGCAGCCTTTCAAAACCCTGCCCATTCCCATCCCCGTGGAGCTGTCCGGGCAAGTGATGAGTTCTGCCCCAGCACCCTCTTCAGAACTGCCTGTCGCTGAAGCATGTTATAAATAGAAGGGATGAGACCCCGAGTGCTCAGGGCACTTCTAGTCAGAGACACTTACATTTGCTGTGTGTCAGGAAACTCACCCTAGACACAGCAATATCCTGGGCAAGAGATGCTCATCCAGAAAGGGTGCAGAGTGTGTGGCTGAAGGTGAGGCAGAAAGCATGCCCCGCCAACTGGAAGCCATAGCACACGGTTCAGTCGCTTCAACTAAAGCAGGAGTCCATCCAGCCCCAGCCACATGATGGAGCTTCCTTTGTGTGCATTGGGCTCTAGAGTGCATCAGGCTCTGTGCCAGGCACTGTGGAGTCCCAACACCTCCCTGCTCTCCAGGAGCATGTGTCCTGCAAGAGAATGGGACCAGGCAATGCCTACCTGGAACTCAGAGTAGTGAAGAGTGCTTTTGGCTCGTGACCTACGGTGAGGCTTTCAGCAACTCGTTTTCCCCATCTGGAGTCTCATTTGTAACGTGAGGGTGTTGGGCATGAAGATCCAGAGTTTCTCTTCCAGGTCATAAACATTGTCTGATTCCTTTGACCTACATACAAAACTTTTGCAGGAAATTTTATTGCTGTCTTTGAGCCACTAGATGGCGATTGTACTTAGTTTAGGAGGAATGCTGACTAAGAAGAATTGCTGGTAAAAAAAGAAATAAAATAAAATAAATGGGTGCTCAAAGCAGTGAGAAATTATGTAGAGTTAAATGGACAAAACTTAAATGCAAAGCAGCTAATGGTGTCTGCTAAAGCCTGTGTGATAAAATATGTTTGAACAGTTACCAAACCAACACATCTAGCTTATCTGTGCTGATTCAGCAGGCGCTTGTCTAGTGGTTGTGGTTGGGTGCAGGCAGCAGGGTGCTCTGCTAGTCCCAGCTCTGCCTCTAAGAGGCTGCTGGACTTTGGTGAATCATCTGCCCTCCCCCTGCCTCAGTTTTACATCTTTAAAATGAGGAGGGGCTCTGCTATAATCTGTGGATTCGTCCTAGGTCTAGCAATCTATGATTCTCTGAGAAAGATTGCCAAGTGCTAGTTAATAAAGATTTCCAGCACTACCTATGGATGACAAATTCCAATATTGTCGTCTTCTAGGACAAGAGAAAGAAGCCCTATTGCCACATCCACATTTACAACACATCATGCTGCTGCCATTATTTGAAGTGGCCTGAGGGAGTCTCTGCCCTTTGCCAAAGTAGCCTTTGCCAAATCAAAGTAAACATGTTTTTAAACCTGAAATCAGCTTCTGTGCAAGGGAGTGTGGCAACAGGTCCAACTTGTCAGGCAAACCAAACTGTCTCACCCATAGCCAGAACCAGACTGTCAGGCAGGCAGCTTGAGTTCCTGTGAAAAGTCTCGAGGTCATTCCAGGACTACCACCAGTACTTCCTCTCCTTTGTTACTCCACACGGGCGTCAGAGCCCCCACTTCCCTTCCTTGGGGTGCATCAGACTTCACTCTGGTGGAGGGAGGAACCTCTGGCTCTCAGAAGCAGAAAAGGTCCCTTGCTAGAGCCCATAGCCACAGAGGAGCCTGCACCCTGACCTACAGCCATTTTTCAAAGTGTGGTGTTGACTCTATGTATGGGAATCAGTTATGCTAAGAGTGCAGACTCTGGGTCCCACCTGGGTCTACTAAGGCAGGATCTCTATGGGGAAGCCTGGAATATGCATTTTCACAAACACTCCCGATGAGACAGGTTTGAGCCCCACTTCTTCATAATGAGGCTCCTCATCAAGGTCAAGGTTACTTTAGTTTACAGGCAACTTTGTGGAATTCTAGGCACTGACACTGGAAAGAAGGCATACATGGCATTTGTTGAAACAGAAAATGTCAAAGAGAGGTTTACAGCTCACATGGGGCTCCTCTGAGTGAGTGCTTTGTAGAATCCAAATCTGTTCATCTCCTTTAAAGGTAGAGAAATTTACATTTTCTTTCCCAAATTCATCAGAACCAGGGGCAGCAACTTGCCCTAATTAGCCTTTCACAATATGTAAATAAACTAGAATGCTATTTCATTAATTACAAGGAAAGATAAAACTGCCAAGCAAACTGGAATATTCATGTCAGCATGCCCGGGGAGGCAAATTGCCCTTAGCAGGTGGTTTGATGAACACAGACTAAGAGCATGGAAAATAGATGATGTTAATGTCATGAGATACAACAATTAGTGACGCAATCTCCACCAAGGGGAGGGAGAGGAGAGTAGACCTGCCATTTAATTAAAAACTGACTGTGGACCAGATGCTGTCCCTGTTTTTAATTCTATAGGAATATACTCCACAAGAAACAAGGAACTTCTTGCTAGCTTGTCTGAGCACCCTGTGTGTGGAGACCCAGTGACAAATCTTTGCCCTTTTTTTCTTTTGCTGTTTTTTTCTGTACACCCTGGTGGCCATTACACATGGCCAACTCTATCGTTATTCTGTCCACTTACAAAACAATTGAATAGGATTCTAGAGAAGCACCCTAGTCCTATTGACTAATAACATCTCTTACGTTTTTTTCCTCTGTAAATGAGATTCCAATCCATTACCCATAATTCTGTTTGTATCTTCACCTAATCTGCATACCTGCTAAACACATACTTTAACAGAATGAGGCATACCAAATGAATTATTTGTGTTCCTACTGAAACATTTTCAAATTATATACACATTTAATTGTTCACCCCTCTTCCGAAAGCACAGCTAAAGCAGCCCTAGAGGGATTTGAGGGGGCCGGTACCTTATTTACGTGCAATGCACATCTAACCTGCATGAATCTGACTGGCTTTCAGGCTTAGCTTCCAATCTAGGTCACAGTGGTGCGAACTGCCTCACCGACATTCCCCATCATCCCATGGGTCCACTTTGTTACCATTAGTCACTTGTCATGTGGACTCTATTGATGTGATCTGTCCTCTTGAGATTTACAGGTTAAATTTTTCCTAAAACCAACTTAAATTTTGGGAAAAGGACAAAGCAGAGAAGGCTGGCTTAAACTTATAAACTGCTGGAACTGTTGAAATAGAAAACACTGGCTTCTTTCCCAAGAGCTTATATTTAACATAAAAATGTAATAATAAAAATATCATCATACAATATACTGACAATGTATTATGTAATTGTATACCTGAAACTTATATAATTGTATTAACCAATGTTACCCCAACAAATTGAATAAAAAAGAAAAAAAATAATAATACCATCATACATAAAAAGTGGTCAAAGCATTAGCAAAATAATGCTCTTAAGACTTTGTCCACATTTTCTTATTTCAATGAAAATAGAATGGAATTATCACATGGAAGAGAGCCAAAGGCATAGATAATACAAAATAACAAATAATTTACCAGACATTTATCCTTTCATTTGCAATGCACTTTAAGATTTTACAGTGTAATGTGGAAATAGAGGCAAAGTGCTTTGGAAAACACATTTTAGCGTAGGCATTTTCTGACCACACTATCCTGTCTTTTCAGACCTTC
The DNA here is from genome assembly GCF_964212035.1 of Myotis nattereri. Taxonomy (NCBI): domain Eukaryota; kingdom Metazoa; phylum Chordata; class Mammalia; order Chiroptera; family Vespertilionidae; genus Myotis; species Myotis nattereri. The sequence goes on from NC_138087.1 coordinate 52,305,594, forward strand.
CCAGCCCTCCTTTGAACTTGCTTGTTCTTTGATCTTTACAAGATCTTCAGCAACTTGAGGGCTCCATTCTATCTCAGTCTTTCACTTGGCATCAATCTTTTCCTGCTTCTTTTTTCCTCTCCCATGGTTCATCTTTTCAACTACTCTACCTAGAGAACTCAGCTTCCTCATCCCTGCTATTATTCCTATCTTATAAATCCCCATCCCTAGATTAATCCAAACATATCTATCTTCTCCAGCTCTACACACTGGTAGCCAAGCATTAGAGAAATACACACAACTGGGTGTATTAGTGCTACCATCCATTTAGGATTTCCAGTCTCCTTTGGGCCCATAGTGCTTCTTAGCTAACCTCATCTGTTTCCCTGTCTGTTTCCTTTCCCCTGTTCTCCATGGTAGATCCAAGCTTTTGCCACTTCTCTCATGTTCCTTAGCCTACCTCAACTATCCCTGCTTTCCTTAACTGATAAAATTGAGATGACCAGGTATGAACTCCCTCAGTTCCCCACACCTCATTCACAAGTTTAACTTATCCTTCCTTCCTTGATGTCTTGGAAAGGGCTTCAAGGCCAGTCTCACCATAGTGCTCTTGATTTACTCTTCCTCATTTCCCCCCACGAATTTGTTCTATCAATGATTCCTTTGTTCTCCTGATTCTTCAGCTTCTCCCTCCTCATCACCATGGAATCATCTTCAAGTCTCTTCAAACCTAAAAACAATAATAAACAAAACTCCCACTATACTGCATGCCTCCCAGTTATCACTCTATATTATTTTCTCTTTTATCCAGGCTTCTGGAATCATCCTCATTCAGCTTTGCCATTTCTTTGCTGTTCATTCAATCCTCCATCAAATATGATTTGGCTTCTGCTCCTATAAATCCACAGAAACTGCTTATCCTAAAGTCATAAATGACTTCCTCAATGCTAAAGCCAGAGGACAGTTGGTTCTTTCTTACTTGACTTCTCTGAAATATTGTCTTGCTCTCCTTTTTGAAATCCTCTTCTTAACTTCCTATATTTGACTAGGCTGTAGCTTTTCTGATGGCTTTCAAATTGTATCTCTTGCCCAAACCTCTGCTTGGAGCTTCAGATCCTCATATTGCACTGCACATCAAATTCTTCACCTGGACCCAAATGTAACATATCCAAAATGTGTCCCATTTATTTCTGCCCAAAGCTCTTCCTTCTGTGTGTTCCAACAGCCAAGTCAGAAGCCTGGGAGTCATCCTTAACTTCTCCCTGATCCCTGCCCTTACAGATCATGGTTGCCAAGTTCTTTCTAGTCTACCTCTTAATAAGAAAGCCTCATTTCTGACCTACCTATGAAAAGAATCAACTGACTTTTCTCCTGTTTTCCATCTCAACCCAGAGAACTCTTATGTAGAAACTAGAGGCTCAGTGCACGAATTCATGCATGGGTGGGGTGCCTCGACCTGACCAGTGATCGGGGCTGATGGGGGGGGGGGGGCAACCAGTAGAGGGGAGGGATCACGGGAGGTTGGCCAGTGGCTGGGGGGATGTTGGCTGTGGGAGCACACTGGCCACCAGGGGGCAGCTCCTGCATTGAGCTTCTGCCCCCTGGTGGTCAGTGTGCATCATAGCAACCCGTTGACCAGTCGTTCGGTCGTTTGGTTGCTTAAGCTTTTATATATATAGAAGATTAGAATTCTGTAGTTTTCTTACCCGGCTCTTCATATATAATTTCCATTCCCTGATTGGAAACACTGGACTTGGGAAGAGTGAACACAGCTGCCATGAAGGGTATCCAGAGTCCAGCTGATTTATTTTTTCAATATTTGTGTTGAACAAATGAGATTTTTTTTCAAACTATAATAATTTTGAATTATATAAACTTGGGCTGCTTTAAACAGAAAAGTAAAAGAAATAAATGTGTAAATGTTCAGAGGAAGATTGGGCCATGAAAATCATCACAGTGAAGTCATTTGGTGGGACCGTGCCAGATTCTTCTAATAAGAATGGATCCCATCAGTTCCCTCTGAAAGGGAGGACGTGAGAGGACAGACGTGTGCCTGCCGCCCCCTCACCTTCGGACACATCTGGGAGAATAATCATCCCACCTCTCCAGCCCCTAATCTGGGTCATCGTGATGCACTTTCCACGAACCATCTGGAAGGGGTTTTGGGAAGAGAAAGGTCTAGAGGACTTCGATGTTTAGGAAACATTTCAGGTTAGTCAGACTCAACATTTTGTATCAGAAAAATTAAAATTCCTTTCAGCTCAAAATTCTGTGACCTCTTTAAGTCACTGTTTTTTTAACTTTGGTGACAGTGGGGCTGGGATAGGTGTTGCAGACTTTAAGAATCCAGTTGAAGCCCTAGCCAGTTTGGCTGAGTAGATAGAGCGTCGGCCTGTGGAATGAAGGGTCCCAGGTTCAATTCTGGTCAAGGGCATGTAACTCAGTTGCAAGATCTTAGCCCTGGTTGGGGGCATGCAGGATGCAAGCAATCGATGTGTCTCATATCGGTGTTTCTCTTCCTCTCCCTTCCACTCTCTAAAAATCAATGGGAAAAAATATCCTTGGGTGAGGATTAAAAACAAAAAAAGGAATCCAGTGGAAAAGATGGGTGCTTTTTTAATGAAAAATTTTAAATAAACAAGCCACACACACACAACACAACACAGAGCTTTATGAATAATTTCAGAGACTTCATGCATCCCAGTTTAAGACTGGGCATGACAAAAGCCTTTGGAGGACTTGATCCTTCTCTGCTCTTTCTTCCCACATCTGCGGACTGGCTGCACCAGGAAGGCCAGGCCAGATGTTAGCTCTCCCAGTGGGCTTTCCTCTCTAGCTGGACCCTCGGATTATTTTCAAAGTGACCCCAGTTGTAAAAGCTGGTTCAGAGGTGGGATAGAGATGAGCAGGATCAGTCAAGCTGCTCCTTTCCTGGAGAGACAAGAAAAAACTGGTCTGGCTCCTCCAGAGGTCTGAGTAAGGGATGGATGCCAGATAAGGAGAGAATTGGTGCCATTAAGACAAAGAAGCTTTTAAGGGCTTTGGAGGTGCTGGTAGTTGGGCCGAGTGGGACATATAGAACTGGAGTCTGTATTAGGAGGCTAATGCTGCAGTTAAACATTTCTCTCTCTCAAATGTTCCCAGTGCTCAGATCACTCCCCATCTCTGAACACGTGTTGGGGGAAGCATTATTCTCTTTTATTACCACCATTGGCATGTGCGCTCCAATCTCTCTGTTGCTAATAACCACTCCAGTTTTCCCACGTCCTTCACTTCTGCAAAGTCCCCTCTATATAATGTTCTAATGGCTGTTCATTTGCTACCTGCATTTCCCTACAATTCAAGGGCTTTTTCAATAATTACCCAACAAGTAGTCAAAATTTCTTCTAACTCCCTTATAATTCCAAGCCATGAGGAAATATTTTGCAGGTCATAACAACCAGATAAACACAAGTTACAACTTCTCCAACTGATGAGAAAGTCCAATCTTGTTTCATGTTATTTTGGCAGAATTGCAGAAAATAAAATGTTGGCAGAATTCCATGGGGAAAATGAGAATTTCAGCAATTTCACCTAATCCCATTAAATCATTATTTCCCAGACTCACCAGTTGTCATACCATATTGCAAAATGTCACCAGCAATTTCCCTATTTTATGTACTATGGAGAAAAGAGAATTTTGTTGGATGCCTGGAGAGAAAGCAGAAGAGGAACTTGTACAAGAGAAATGTCACATACAGTCACTGTGTGCATTTGCCTCCTACAAATTCTGATAGGTGCAGAGAAAAGATTTTGACAGTATTTTCATTCATGATGTTTATTTTTTTAAAGAACAGAACTGCCAACTTTAGTTTGCATCATTGAGCTACCACAGAGTGCTCAGCACAAATGACTGTAAGCCCTATGTGGGTGGAGAAGAGGCTCCACAACTGAGGACGCGGTGCCAAACTGCTTGTAAAAAAAGGAGGAATGGTGGGGAGTTAGTGAGCGTAAGTTTTCAATGGAAACTGTCACTCTCTTCCAGCTCCAATCCCCCAGGCACTGCAAGAGTGAATGCAGCCTCAGCCCCAGGCCCGGGGAAGACTAAACCATCATCACGTATGTAAGCAGCAAAGCCATACAGTTGTTAAGAGCACCGAATGCCTGGATTTACTCCTAATTCCAGCAGTTACTCTCTATTTGATGCCACAGATTTCAGGTAAATTGCTGAATCTCTTTTTGTCTCAGTTTCCTCACTGGTAAAGGGAGATGAATAATCTTCATCATCTCTGAGGAATAAATAGGATGCATAGGAAACAAATGAGTTGCTATACGAGAGGCAGCTTGAGCCTAGCACACAGGATGCACTATTTAAGTACTTGCTATTATTGTCCCAATTGTTTAAACTATTTTACTGGAACAGAACAATTTTTTGAATTACAATCACTGTCTTTTAGCAGGCCCACAACTACACTTCATTCTAATCTGGGACCCTTTTCCCTTTCACTCACTGGGCAACCATTGTCAAGAAGAGACGTTACATTGGGCCTGATCCCTTGGGAAGAACATTTGCAGAATCAGCTTTCTCCCCCTGATGCCTGAGAAAAGGTTAAAAAGTTTCTCTGAGAAACAGCGATCAGGCTATCAATCCCCAGAAGGAAAGTAAGGGAGGGCGGGGGTAAGGGGAAGAGATCAACCGAAGGACTTGTATACATGCATATAAGCCAAACCAATGGACATGGACAACAGGGGGACGGGAGCATGAGGGTGCGGGGGGGGGGGAGGGGGGGAGGGGGAGGAGGTTGGGGGTTAATGGGGGGGATGAGGACACATTTGTAATACCTTAACTAATAATAATAATAATAATAAAAAAAGAATGAGAAAAGAGGAAAAAATAAGTTTCTCTGAGCTTCGAGGGGACAGTCAGAAGGGAAGCAAAGAGAAGAGGCTGGTGATGGTCTCTGAGGAGGATCCTTGAGCTCTGACATGATCCTACCAGCCAAGACTTGGTACGTATGAAGAAACAGTAAGATCTCCAAATGAAAGAGGGGAGCTGAGACGAGAAGAAATCTCTGCCCCACGTCCCAGCCAGACCTAAGTAGTGTCAGCAACACAGAAACTCCTGCCTCACTGCAGAATGGCAGTAGTTGGGCACAAATGGTTGCAGATGGTGTTGAAGCAGAGAAGACTTGAAACTCCCACGGGGTTTGCCACTGATCCAAAAGGTCAGGGAGCAATAAACCTCCCCTGTTCCCTGGAGGAGGATGGGAAAATTTCACTGGGGAAAGGAGAAAGCCAACCTATAGGGATATTACAGTCCTGATACAGGGACACCCCAGTAGAAGGGAGAGGATTACATGGCTAGAGGCCAGTTGGGAACCTGGTGTTTCACTAGATGTCAGTGTGGCTGGATAGCAGGGCCTGGACGCACAGAGAAGTTCTGTACATCTCAGTAGATACCAGTATGGAAAGGTGCCAACAACCAGGGCCCGATCCCCTCCCCATTGATGCTATGATACTACATAAGGCCCCTGAGTCCTAGGTGCCAACTTTGGGTGTGTAGGTATCAAATCAGAGATCAGGGAGGACAAACTCCTGGATCAATTCAAGTATAGAAGCATATAAGCCTGCCATGAATGCCTTTCCCTGAAAGTAAACAAAATTAATTTTTCTGCCAGGAAGCAAAATGGAGTTTGAAAGAGAGAATAATTTGATTCACAGAAAAACAGACAAAACAAAAAAACACAGGGACTGAAAATTCATAGTTGCTAACTTCTCAGAGAGTGGGAGTGGCTGGGACCCATGTTCAAGAGTCCTCTGTGAACTGAGTCACCAATGCCCCTCAGAACCTCAGCTGCCTCTTCCAAAAGTGATCTTGCCAGATTAACATTCAATGAGGGTAAGTCTCATGTGGCCAGACCCGTGGTAGATGCTCAGTGAGTATCTGCTGAAGAAAAAAACTCTTCCTCTAGCTCCTTTACTTCCAAACCTGGACTGGCTTCTTCCCTCCAGTTAACCATCCTGCTCACCACACATACTTCCATCTCTGGCTGGGGTCTTGCCCTGAATGGACAGATGACCCAGAACCACGATGCTGCCCCTGACTAATTCAAGTGTTATTTGACCTTTGGATTCTGGCAGAACCTGCTGGCTGGCTGCCCTGACCTTTGACCCCCCCAATCCCAACCCCAACACCACCTACACATCCCCCCGCCCACACACACACACACACACACATACCCATTCCTTACCAACCTGTGCCAGGTACCAGCACACTAGGGACAAAACCTACCCTATGTGGCTGGAGCAACTACAGCTGTCTCACCCCAGAGATGTCTTAAAATAGCTCGTTAAAATAAACAGACGGCTCTGGCTTTGTAATTAAACCAGAGCAAAATTGTGCAGCAATATCCCAGGGTCCGATTTAAGCCATGTTCAGGCCCAGGTGGCTTAAGGGGCTCTTGGTGAATGAAGCAGAGATGAACTCAGCCCCCGTAATGAAAGCAGCGGTTTAAAAGGAGTGACTCTTAAAAAACTTCCTGTTGGTTGGCAGAAAGGAAAGGGGGTGCACAGGGAAAGAGATGGAGAGGGGCCCTAAGGGCTTTCCCAGTTGGAAGTCTGCCTGCCTCCCTGACAGCCTGATGTTTCAGTGCCAAAACTGCTGACCATGTCCTTTCTGTGTAAGTTAGCACATTTTGTTGGCTCCTTGTTGTAGGCATCGAGTTATTCTTTCCCAGCTTCCTGTCTATATTCACTTTTCCCCTGTAGCACACTTATGTCTGGGTCCACATTCTTAATAATGAAGTCAAAATGTCCCATTGTCAAAGCTCCCAGAAATAAATAAAAACACTAAAAACAACAACCAACGGACTAGAAGGAAACAGTAAAGGCAGCTGCATTTGCACCCAGAAGGAGGGATAAATAAATGCAAGCTGCACTCAATGAAACCTGAAAACTCCATCAGCTTTTCTAGTCTCTCCAGCCTGCATGTCCCCAAGGACGTCATCGTCCCTAAAGAAGCTGCTAGTGTGCACAGGCTAATGAGACCCTCCAGTCATCAGAACCAGAGACTCATAGGCCGTCTGTTTCTGCCCACTTGGCAATTGGCTGCTGGAGACACCTGATCCTCTTATCCTGCTGGGCCCCCTAGATTGCCTTGAGCTTTTTTCTCTTCACTCGCCCAACCTAGTGCCCTTCCTCTGGGGCCCAGGAAAAAAGCTCCCTCTGCTGGCGTCTGATGTTGACACCATCTTCCTAAACTGGGTTCTTCCATTCCAGAAGGCTTTATTGCTCCCCCTGCCCCCTGCACACACAAAAGGGGTCTGGATGTAGCCATTCAGGGTTGTATGACACTTCATTCATTCCTGCCTCTGTTCATTCATTCACTCATCAAATGTTATGGGGTTCTGATACTTAGAAGCAGAGCAGTCTTAGTAGAAATTAGACCACAGACTCAGAAATGCTTGACACTGGCTTTTTCTTTTTCATTCTTTTCTTTACAAATATATTTTATTGATTTTTTTACAGAGAGGAAGGGAGAGGGATAGAGAGTCAGAAACATTGATGAGAGAGAAACAACGATCAGCTGCCTCCTGCACACTCCTTACTGGGGATGTGCCGGCAACCAAGGTACATGCCTTTGACTGGAATCGAACCTGGGACCCTTGAGTCCGCAGGCCGACGCTCTACCCACTGAGCCAAACCGGTTAGGGCTTGACACTGGCTTTTGACTGAAATGGCTAAAAGACGTGAGAGGAGCTCGTGCCAGCCCAAAGCTGGCTGACCGCTTCACCTCAGGTCAGTTCTGGACACCTCAGTTCTCTGATACTGTGCAGTACCCCAAATCCTCCCCTCTCCTTTCCAGAAATGGTCTGGGGACACACAGGGGAGAGAGGCCCTTGTATCCACAAGTAAACAAACTTACATGTTGCGTTTGAGAAGGGACTCAAGGGTACATTTTGAAAACCAGGGAATTAACAGGAAAAAAAGATAAAATATACATCTGAAAAGAGAGTCAGATACACATTTGGAAAGAAAGGCAGTAAAACACTACAGATATGAGTGTTTAACCTTGAGTGACATGGAGTTCTTCTGAATTCAGGAGTGTTGGGTTGTCGCAGCGTGGGAGGCAGCCTAGGAGGAGACGCAGCCCTGGACTTGGGGTCAGGCTGCACACGGCTGCAATAATGACGCTGAGCATAGAGAGCAAGCGAGACCATACCATCAAGGGGCTTACAGCTCAGAAGGAAAAACACTCTAACACAGAAGCACAAATGTCTGCCAGGAGACTCGCCCCTGTCTGTGCATCAGAATCTCTGCAGACGTAGAAAAACAGTTATGCTCGAGTCCCAGCCAGCCTTCTGAATCCAAATCTCTAACTCAGATACCACCTTTACTGTCAAGCTTTCCTGAAGCCCCCAGACAACGTGACTCACTCACCTGGGTACCTGTGCAGACGTCCATGCTGGGTTTTTATCCCCCACCTCCTTCCTTATGTGTCCACCTGCCCTCCGGGTCCCACTGGGCTCTGAGCCTGGTGAGTCAGAGAAAGACCCATCATACTGCTAAAGGCTCCCTCTAGCCCCCAGAAAGTGGCTGGATTTTCTAAATTAAAGTTCACAGTTCAGTGTTTACATTAATGATTAGGACCCTATGTGGAATTTCCTCTTTAATTGGGAGCTGACATCCTATATAGCGTTCTAGGACTTAGAAGTAAATTTCCTCAGATTGCTGTTCTATACCCCGAGATGGACTCATTAGTCTAGGCTGTGACCATGGCCTAAATCTTTTCTAGCAGCAGGACAGAAAGGTGAGCCTGGGGAAAGGGACAGCTGCCAGGCTCTGACTTCCTCTCCGTGCCAGTGACTCACCTGCAGCTGCCGTGTGACAGGAGGGCCCAGGCAGTAGGTGGGACACTGTGTCACCCCATTGCCAACTTTCACATTTCAGAAAGACCAAGACAGGAGGAAACAGACTATGATAAGTCCTAAAACCATATCACATCTCCTCTCTCCATACAGTTTATTTTCATTTGCTAGTGTCATCAGCTGTGTCAATCAGTAGTGATGTATATGCTGCTTCTCCTCAAAACCCCTCCGGTAGCAAATGTCCCCTGAGGTCACCTTCTCAGTCAGCTGAGTCAGAATCACAGGATTCTGGAACTGTGAGCTGACAGAGACGTTCCTAATAACGGGGAGCTGTTACCATTTCTTGAGTGCCTACTATGGGCCAGCCACTTAATATATTTTACTTTGTTTAATCCTCACACTAACCCTGCCACATAGGTTCCATGGATCTCACATTTTAGATGAAAAAACTGAGGCTTGGGAAGGTGAAGTGATCTGCCCAAGTTGACCTATCTAGTAGCCCAGGTCTGTGTAACGCAAAAGCCTGTTTCTCAGAGCGGGGCCATGTACAAGGCAGCATGCCCAGGGTCACAAGAAGCCACATTACACAGCACACCCTCTGAAGTGCCAACTTAATTCAATAACCTAGAACACTGTTTTTATTAAGGAAAACTTGCATTTATTATGAAGGGGGAATCCAAATTTGCACAAAATTTAAAGACAAAACATGAATTTAAGAAATTTATAGTGGTGGCAAGCTACTTCTGGCTTTGCCTTCTAGACCCCCAGGGGTCCACCACATTTCTCTGCCATGAGTAGTATTCTGGCAGAAAGATTTAAATTAGAGCCATAAATCCAAACAAAACTCAGGAATGATGCCCCCAAGTGGAAGGAGGAATGTTTTGTCATCAAAGAGCAAAAAAAGCAGTGATTGCATTTTGCTGTGAGGCTCAATTTCAATATCCATCTCTGGAGGAATATAAATTGTATGAGTCCATGGGTAGCCAAGACTCTTCCCACCTGACTGATGCTCTCGGAGGTTTCTGAAGCTGTCCAGTGTGGAGTTTAGAATCTATCACTGAATGAATGAGCCAGTGGCTAGCCTAACCTCCCCCCTTCCCTCCCCCCCCCTAACCCCCCCCCCCCCGCCCCTACACACACACATCCAGGATCATCTTTGAGGTGGTTGCAATCATCAGGGACCTGATTCTAACCTAGGTAGGCCAGCCTATACTCTGCTGATGCTTGAATTCCTCCAGAGAAATTAATGAATGGATTCTGAAAGGGATGAAAGGACAGGCTATAGCCAGATGCTTGGCCCAACTGAGGCAGGCACAACATCGTCTGGTATCTTAACATCATCTGAAGTTCATAGGTATTGCCAAGAAAACCACCGAATACAGTGGACAAGAGCATGGCCTGGTTGGGTTGTGGAATGGAGACTCTGACCCAGAAGAAGCAGCAGTGGCAGCACATCTACAAGCACGCGGCCGCCAGTCTGCACCAGGCCCACCTCCCCAAAGACACCTGCTCCCTCTTCCCATTACTCCACTGCCATTCCCTTTTCTTAAACTTTTTTACTTATTTCTTAATTTTTAAAATGTTTTTCAATTACACTTTACATTCTGTATTATTTTGTATTAGTTTCATGTATACACCGCATCAGTTACACATCATATACTTTATAAAATGTTCTCCCTGATGTTTCCAGTACCCACCTGGCACCACACATAGTCATTACAACATCACTGACTATTTTCTCTAACCTGTACTTTACATCCCCATGGCTCTTTTGTAACCACCAATCTGCACTTCTCAATCGCTTCACCTTTTTCATGCAGGCCCTCACTCCCCTCCCATATGGCAACCTGATATGAATCTGTTCTCTGTATCATTGAGTCTGTTTCTATTTTGTTTATCATTTACATTGTTCTTTAGATTCCACACATAAGTGAAATCATATGGTATTTGTCTTTCTCTAACTGAATTATTTCACTTAGCATAATACCCTCTAGGTCTATCCATGTTGTTGCAAATGGTAAGATTTCATTCTTTTTTTATGGCTAAGTAATATTCCATTGTATATATGTACCACAGCTTCTTTATCCACTTGTCTACTGATGGGCACTTGGTTGCTTCAAAGAGAGCCTTCCTGTCAAAGGGAATGGCAATTGCTCATTGCAGTGTTTTTACAATTGCCATTCTCTTTGACTGGGAGACTCTCTTCCTTGCTCATTGCCTGGCTAATCTTTTTTAAAAATATGTTTTTATTGATTTTAGAGAGAGAGCAAGTGAGAGAAGAGAGAGAGAGAAACATTGACGGTTGCCCCCTGCACGCCCCCTCTGAGGATTGAGCAGACACCTGGGTATCTGCCCTGACCAGGAATTGAACCGGTGACCCATTGGTGCATGGGATGACACTCAGTCAACTGAGCCACACCGTCCAGAGCTGCCTGGATAATCTTACCCTTTAGGCCTTAGCTTTGATGCTACTTCTTCCTGGAAGAGTTTTCTGATTCGGCCTAGCAACTTCCTGTTTACTCTCATAACACCCTACATTTCCCCTATCCTAGCACTTACTAGACTGCATTACGATTGCCTATGTACTTATCTGTGAGTGCCACAAGAGTGTGAATCTCAGAGACAATAGCCAGCACATAGTTGGTCCTCTATGAATATCTTCTGAATGAATGAAAATTAAAGACACACTACAAGTCCCCAAGGATGTCCCCTGGGCCACAGGGATACACTTTCCTGGCAGCTCAGCCACCTAAAAGTCCACAGAAGTAAAGGGCTGCTTCTGAGAGGGCTGAGAGGGGAGAGGAGCCCATCCAAACAACTGAGCACACTTATGTGCCCTAAGGACACAGAGATGAAGCAGAAAAGGTCTTTGCACTGGAGAAACTCAGTCTAATGAGGGAGCTTATTAGGGACAAATAGCAAGGACAGATTGCTTCAGTACAAAGCCGAAATGGAGACAAATGTGAAAAACAAACTCGGTGAATAATTCCATTGTTTATATACTAATCTTATTGCTCTAGAAATTCCCAGGAGACAAAAGTTTTAGGGGAAATAGTCATGAGAACTTTGATATATATACCATGCTGTTCATTTATAAGATAACTAAGAGTCAACAAAACTCTTATATATATACCATTTTATTTCATTTTGCTTAGGTATCAAATATTTTGGGGGTGTTTTTTTTATACTGCACTAGTATCAAATATTAGGCTATTTGGGAGGGTTCGAAGATGACTGTCTTCAAGGAGCTTGGAGTCAGGTAGAGGAGATACTGATAACAATAGTTAAAGGCAGATAGATGTAAGTGTTGGGTAAGTCCGGATTGTTTCTGTAGTAAGTGATGCATGCTGGCTCAACTAACAAAGGAAATGTGTCTCTCACAGATCTGAAATGCCCAGGGGCATTGTTCAAACCAGGAGTAGCTTTATCCAGGGGCTTTAACAATGCACACCAGTCACTTCTCTCAATCTCTTGGCTTTGCCTTCTGTGCAGCTGGCATCACTTTCAGGTTCTGCCATGGTACCCACACATAGTGTTAGGTTCGTATCTTTCTTGGCCAAGATTTAACTGAGAATAGGGCTTCTCTTCTCCCACAAGATTTAATAAAAATGAGAAGTTGGTCTTCCCTGGCCTGAGTGATGATCATATACTTCCCATGACCCAGTTGCTGAGCCATAAGCGCAGGACAAGATGACTGGTAACCCTAAATCACATCCCCCACCCCCTGCTGGTGTGGGGTCAGATTTTCCTGATTCAGACTAGCAACTTCCTGTTTATTCCCACAACACCCTACATTTCCCTGATCTTAGCACTTCCTAGACTGCAAACCACCCAGGTAAGAGGAGAATGAATCTTGAGTAGTCACATGTCAGAAAAGACAATCTGATTAAATGCTTTAGATTTAGTCCTCACCACAGTTTTGTGCTTTTACCCATTTTACAAATGAGAAAAATGAGACTAGTAAGAGCAAGAAGAGAACTAAAATTTGGTCCTGATTTAGTGCTGTGTTTCCTCCATTTGTGTTTGTTTGTCAGGGGCACTGCTGGAATTTGGGATTGTCTGAGACTGTCCCAAGCACTACGAAACATGTCACCGCCACAGCTCTAATACCAGTGACACCTGCCTCCCATCATTGTGACAAATGCTCACACACATTTTCAAAGGTCCACTTGGGGGTTGGGGGGAGGCAGCACCTTCCTCATTTAAGAAAAACTGAATATTACATAAATGAACCTTATTATCAGGAGTCTCCCACTTCTCAGAGTTCCTCAATGTATGCTCTAATATTTGGCTTTAGAGATAGACTGAACTTTTGATTGGACATACCTTAGGGATCATCTCGTCCAATCCTTTGGGCCGGCAGTTCTGGCCGGGATGAGAAAAGATAAGTGAGGGAGGAAGGAAAAGATGGGTGGGATCACTCTCCTAAGGTGAGTGTGAAGGGTGGGAGGTGGGAGGGCTCAGTTTCTTATTGATGCCCCTCTTCTTCAGACAGTGAAACCACAGAATTAACACATTTTTTAGTCCCAACTGAAGCTGTTTCTTAGGGAAGACAGTATTATCCTTTCTTACTTAAGTAGGATAAGAAATTATGGGCTTGTGAAAGAATGTTGAATTCTGGACACTGCTCACTAAGAGAGATATTGCCAAACTAGTCTGCACACTGATGATGCAAACAGGATAGGTGAGGATTTGAGACCAGCTCATCACATGAAGAACATAGAAACAGGCAAAGTTGCACTTGGGAAATATTCAAAACGAGACAAGAAACTGATCTCCTAAGAGACTGAAAACGGTAATCTAGGAGTATATTTGAATTACTCTCTATGGCCCGAAGGGGCAAGCCATGTCTGATAGAGGGGCAGAAAACACTTGAACAATGAGAGATGTCTAATAACAGAAGGAGGCATCTCATGAAGTAGTAAGCTCCCCACTGCTGGAGGTATCCAAGCACACCCTGAGATGTCGAAGTGAGCTTGAAGCTCAGTCTCTCAAACATTCTGAAGCAACACAAAATGAATGAAGTTTTAGTGCCCCTCCCCCCACACACACATTGCCAACAGAGACTACATAGAGAGCGTGGCTTGTGAGTTATGCTTAGTTTCTGTTAAAATGACTGTAGAGTAAGAGCCCCTTCTTCCCTGCCCCAAAAGCTGATCAGAGTAGGAGAGACATTAATGTAGGCTAAGTTTAAATTTGTTTTTATTTACAAAGAAAAAAAGGAAATATTTAACCAACTTTCATACTTTATTGATAATGCAGTACTTTCGTCAAAAGAAGGAATCTTTTGGTAAAGAACTGCTGTCCTAAAGGGTTACACTAGATGATCACTAAAGTTTGGCCAACTGAGAGTTGAGTTTCAGTTAAAACTCCATGAACGACAGTGCCTAGAGAGTGTTTGGTAATTGACTGAAAGGAATTCCGGCAGGTATGGCAAATACGGTGCTTCTGACTATCTCATGGCCCACAAATGGAGGCCCACAACACTCTACAGTCTAAAATGAAATGGACTTTACACGTCACACTAAACTGCCTGAAGAAGCAGTGGCCAGTTTCACAAAGCAATTGTGACCTTGTTATGTCTCTCCCTTGTCTGAAGAAGTACCGGCTGTGGCAGCTCTCTTTGTAAAGGTCCATCTCTGTTGGGAGGACTCTGAGCTAGAGAAGGTATTTGGCATTACCAGCCTCTAGCAACAAAGCTATTTAAAATCAGAAATGCAGCCCTAGTTGGTTTGGCTCAGTGGATAGAGTGTTGGCCTGTGGACTGAAGGGTCCTGGGTTCGATTCTGGTCAAGGGCACATGCCTGGGTTTCGGGCTTGATTCCCAGTAAGGGGCATGCAGGGGGCAGCCGATCGGTGGTTCTCTCATCATTGATCTCTCTCTCTCTCTCTCTCTCTCTCTCTCTCTCTCTCTCTCCCTCTCTCTCTCTCTTCCTGTCTGAAATCAATAAACATATAAAAAAATAAAATAAGAAATGCTGTGACATCATGAGATGCCAGGTCAGGTATTTCAGAGGCTGGAAAACTCCCATCTGGCCTGGAAATGCCACTGGAAGGACCGCTCCAGTCTGTGCTCTCCAAAGCCTCTGGGGCTGAGCTAGAGGGCCGTGGCGTATTTTCATGACATCAAGCCCCTGTGAGTGGAAATGTTATTCTATTTTATCCTGTAGGTCTTGCCAGGAATTCTAGGACACTGATTTGGTTAAATTATAAAAAAGCAATGTTTCTGTGGGACACCAGGGGCATTTGAGATTGTTGGGATCAATGTATAGAAATGTGGAAAAGTGGGTCTTGGTCTTTGTCAAGAGACCCAGAGAGTGGCTGTGCCTTATTCTTTTTCTCATCAAAAAACACATGCAGCCCTAGCTGGTTTGGCTCAGTGGATAGAGCGTTGGCCTGTGGACTGAAGGGTTCCCGTTTCGATTCCAGTCAAGGGCACATGCTTGGGATGTGGGTTCAATCCCCAGTGGGGGGGAGGGGGTGCATGAGGAGAATCAATGATTCTCTCTCATCATTGATGTTTCTATCTCTCTCTCTCTCTCGTACTTCCTCTCTGAAATCAATAAAAATATATTATAAAAACAAACAAAAACAAATGCATACCTGTCACCACTATCCCTTCCTTCACATCATCAAGGTCATCCTTTCACTATTTGAAATGAATGAAGCAATGTCCTTGCTCCTTAGTTGCAAGGCCTCATGGGAGCAAACATTCTTCCTTGGAGATTTATAACCTTCTGGGTGGTGCTACCCCCACCTTGTTGCTATGGTTAGAGTAGGTGCTGCTCTTCTCTTTTCAGTTTCTGCTGCAGCACCGCAATCATCAGCACTTGTTTGTGCTATTCACCCTCATGCAAATCAAAGCAGAGGTATTGTCCTACTCTCACAGTGCTGACTTACCACAGTAAAATAAATATTCACCCTCATGCATTCAAAAAATAGTTATTGAGCGCTAATATGTGCGTGCTTGGTCTCTCGGGTTGATTGTACCATCTTGTTTGCATATGGATTGCTTTTCTGTTATAGTTACCAAATATTCCTAATAAACATAGAGGCAGAGACTTCATAAGAATCATGAAAATGGAATTCGACAATCAACCTAAATTCTACATCATCAGTCCATGTATCACTGCTGGATTTCAGACCTGTATGTCAACTACTAACCAGTCATCTTCAGAAGTCTGGCAAGAAGCCAGATTCATGATGTTCCCAGACTGGCGCTCATCATTTGACACCCCTGACCCTTTTTCTTGGCTTCCTCCCAACCCCTTCCCCAAACAGCAAACCCGTTTTCCTCCATGTCCTCCCAGACTTAGCTGGTGGCACCATCTGCCCATCAGAAACACTGCTATCCCATGGGACTTCTTTTCCTTCACCCTCCACATTAATTCATAGAACAGATCACATTGATTGAACCTCCCACAGAGGCCTCTCAACTCTTTTTCCCTGTAGTTCCCACAGCCACCACGGGTCTCAGCTCCTCTCACCTGCACCATTTCTCTGATTGGTATCTTGGCTTCCAGCTAAACTCCTCTGTGTGATCTTCCTAAAACACCAATCTGATTGTGTCACCTTCCACCCATCCCAACCCCCACCTCCCCTACATGCTTCAAGCTTCCCTCCTCGCCTGTGGAGTAAAACCCAGGAGGGTCTGACCCCCTGGACTTCCTCCCACTCCGCCTGCATTTAATCTGTGTTTCAGGTTTGCCCATCTTTAATAACCCCCATATGGCACACTTGCTCTTGTCGCCATATCATTGCCCTTGTTTCCGCTGCTTGAAATCTTTCCCCACTTCATCCATCTGGTAAATTCTTATTTGTGCTTCAAAACCCACTGCCATGCATCCTTTCTGGGAGCCTTTCCGGGAGCCTTTCCTGCCTCTGCTGCTCCTTTCTGCCTCTGCATCTCTTTGCCTCCCGGTTCTGGGTACTGTGCCTGGCACACAGTGGGAGCAGATGACTTACAAAGTGTAGAGGGGATGCTCTTGACTAGACTCCAAATGGGAGGAAAAGAAAAGAAGCAAGACATTCTTTTTTTGTTAACCTTCAACAATTTCTCAAGTCCTTTACAGATGGAGGCTTGGGTTCACCTGTGAGCGCACACTTTGTTCCTTTGTTTCTGGAACACTTCAATGATCCTTTCTGAAAATGTGAAGTTCTGATCCCCAGTTGCAATGGAGAGCTTCTAGAGACAGTGGGGAGTGACACTGTTTCACACAAACATATAAAAGGTAGTTTTTATCGATGGAGAGCCAGGCCCAGGATGATGATGCTATTGAGAAACTGGTTATAGTCTAAAAGTGAGGGGGAAACGGGTATTTCCCTGGGTGCTGGGGGAGTAGGGGTCTGGATCAGAAAGGCAGAAACTCGGCAAGAGCACTCATTTACAGGGATGCAAACTGGCCCCGCAGAGGCCATGGGTTGCAGTAAGGGAGGGGTGGCCGGGAGGGGATCCCTGGGGAAGAACATGAGAAAAGACACATTTGAAGTCCAGCTGTGAGGCTCCTGAATCCCCATGTCATCCTCTCCATGACCCTGTCCTTCAGTAAAGCTTATGAAATGCCACAGCCCCATCTTAGTTGAACTCTGGGGAATAATACAGCAGCTGGCGTGCACTGTCACAGAATCAGCACAAAGACCACCAAAACCCTCTAAAAAGGAAGCAGTTTTTACCCCCAGGCAAAGGAGAACCATGCTCCTTAAGAAAAGTCAGCGCCCCTAAGCCAGGGGTTCTCAACCTGTGGGTCGCGACCCCTTGGGCAGTCGAACGACCCTTTCACAGTGGTCTCCTAAGACCATCCTGCTTATCAGTTATTTACATTACGATTCATAACAGTAGCAACATTACAGTTATGAAGTAGCAACGAAAATAATTTTATGGTTGGGTCACAACATGAGGAACTGTATTTAAAGGGCCAGAAGGTTGAGAACCACTGCCCTAAGCGGAAAGTGAGGGGCAGATACACTATGGAGAAGGGGACATTTTCCCATACTTATTGCTTCAAAAGTGGATTGTGAAGTCTCCTTGAGACTGCTTACTTTTCTGGTATAGAATCACTGAGGCGCAGATGCAGTTTGCCAACAGGTATGGAGTGGGCATTAGGCTGGCGAGGTCTCAGTGGGCGAATTCGAATGGGCATGCTCAAGACTTGGTTGAATTTTTTGTAACATTTTCGTTGGAATAAGACAGTACAGAGGAACTTGTCACAGTCTGCATGTTGCTACAGATAGAAAGTGGCCACGGTTCAAGGTCAAGATGACAAGCAGCAACCAGGATGGATTTTGAAATGTGTCCATGTTCCTGAGAGATTCCCAGGGCACCTGGTAGAATGTTAGGGCTCAGATGACAGATATTTGGCTATAAAAGAAGGACTCCTGAACCTGGGACAACGAGGGCCACCAGGGTTATGTGAGTGTCACCACACACCCCAAAATAAAATTACCTTTCAACCCAGTTCTCCCTACAGTTAGTATAACTTTTACCTTCATATTAATTGAACTCAGGGAAAACATCGCATCGGAGTTAGAGGTGGGAAATTGGGCCTATTCTGCATAAAGACAATCATCCCCTGCATTAAACAGGTGCTGGTTTTGTCTAGTTAAGCAATGCAAGGCTTCCATGCCTTTTTTAGAAATCATTACCATTTCCTTTGTATGAAAAATTACCACAGAGGCATGTGTTCATTTTTTTTATCAATGCAACTGAAATTGTACATGGTAGGAAAGTTTTTAATTAGTTCATTCCAAGCAGGAACTCTGTGTGCTCTGTAGTAGGAGCCTAATAAATTACTTCATCGTCGCAACTGGAGTCTTTGTGTTGGAAAATACTCATTAGTTTGCACCGGCAGCCAGCGGCTTCCCGAGAGCGGTCTGAGAAGCAGGCTGCAGGAGGTGTAGCCCAAGTTGCTCGCAGCGGAACTTCTGGGGCAGTGGAGATAAACAGACCTGGGTGGTGAGGGAAGCCACGTGGATCGGTGTCTGAGGACAAAAGGACTCTTGGAAACTCCATGCCAGCCCCTTCTGTCCACTTTCCTGATCATAAAGCTCTTCTCCCACCCCTACTCCCAATAAAACTCCCCCCAATCATCCCAATGTCATATTTTTAGTGTGAAGAAATCAAATGCTTGGAAATGCTTGTCCCAGACTAGTAAGAAAATGTTTACATGTTCTATTTAGATTGATAGATACATGTACACATACATACAAGCACATACAGATAGATATATGAAATGTGTGGGCTCAATGTTATTAGCTCAATGGCAAGGTAGTTCTTCTGAGAGGAAGCATAGGATTTGATATGTAGGTAAGTCACTTGGAGTAAAGGGTGAGACCCCCCAAGAGACATGCTCTTATTATAAAAGATGTTCCCTCAATTGTTTTCTAAGGAGACAGTGTCTTGCTGATTTCGGGCTTCTAATATTGTTGCACCCTGATGGTTTGGTAAATAAGTTTGGGTGATGGCTGAGTTATAATTGTTCTGCAAAATAAAGAGATGAGAATTTGAAATGGGGGATGGAAGATCCAGGAAGAAAGGTGGAACCAATAAAGCCAGGCTTTGTGTACAGACAGGAAAGAAGGAAAAACATACTTCTTAACGGAGCCGGAGAGGTGAGACGTCTAAGGGGGATTTTGAAATCATTTGCTGTAGGATGAACGTGGTAAACGTCTCCCTCCTTCTGCCCTAGAAAACTGTTTCCCAGAAGCAGACCCTGAGGCTAGGCTTCCTGTGCAAGGGACTTATTAAGGGGGTGCTCTCATGGGAGACCAGCCAGGGAGCAGGGGAAAGGAGGCAGAGATGAGGGAGAGTCATAGCTAAAGCGCCATCGGGCAGTCCTTCAGTCTGACACACAGGGGGACCCTGGAGTATAAATAAGTACAGCTCAGGGTTGTCCCCACCAGAGGCAAGGGGGCTGGGTTTCCACACTCCTGCACCGCTCAGCCATTGGTCACGGGTGGGTGACGGAAGGGGATACATTCCCAAGCATTTCCAGCTCTGTTCTGCAGGTGAAGTGGCCCAGTGGCCTGAGGGCAGTCTCTTAGAGAACTTACAGTGTTCTCTGAGGAGGAGCTGTGCAAGGTGCCAAGTGTTAGAAGCCAAAGGGGTGGAGGGCAGGGCAGAGCACAACATTGCAAAGGGCGTTCAAGGAGACCTGAGGTTGCGCTGATATTGTCCACCACAAAAATCTCTACTAACGCCCGCCTCTGCTCACCAGTGCTTCATGGTATGAGTCAATTCTTCATGGTAGTAAAAGGAAAAACTGACATCTGCATCCAAGTCAGATCTTCAGGGAGTAAAAGCTGATACTGTACTTGTAGGTGAAGAGAATGGGGACCACCTGACACCTGGGTCCATACGTCTTTGCAATCAATTGCACAATTACATCTAAATATACTGTATATTCTCATGAAGCTATACTATGGATGCCATATTAAAATGAAGTTCCTGTTATCAAAATACAATTTAAATATGGGAGCTACATGTATTCACAACTCTGACCATTTCTGTTAGGAAAATGGCCAGGATTCCTCCTTGCCCACCTATCACAGGCAGTCATTCCAGGCTCGCCACAACCCAGCTCAGCCCCCTGTTCCAGCTCCATCTCAGCCGAAGTCCTGCCACACGTTGGTCCCCATCCACACTCCATGCTGTCCTTGCACAGTAGCCACAACTAAACCCAACATTCACCAGGCCCCGGTTAATATAGGTTATGGTGTCACTCCATGTAACAGTAACTCCACACCTTAGGGGCCATGGTCTTTACTGAGGTGAGGAAAGGGCAGCTTGATGAGGTAAAGTCCAAGTTCTCTGTCTAAGGGGGGAGGCGCATGTGGACCCAGGACTGGGTGGTGGAGAGTGCTTTCAGAAGCCATGCTCCTCCTCTCCACAGATGTTTATTCCAAAGCCCCATCTGCACTTCATAATGTCAATACCCTCCCATCTTCCTCCCCAGAGCCTTTTAAATCAGGCAAAGCCCTTGGAGAAAAGGAAGAGAAATTCAATATACAAGAAAGGCAAGTTATTGGTTTGAGTGCTGGGAAGAGTACTGGGGCGGCCTTTATGTTCAAAGGGATTACCACAGGAACTAAGGCTATAAAAGGGACCATCTTTCACCATATACCCTCCTCCCAGACCAATTACCTCAGCAGTATGAGACACCTCTCCCTCTCTCTTTGTCCATTTCTCAATCCCTGATTGGCCCTATTTGGGTCACGTGCTTACCTCTGCCTTAATCTCAGAATCCAAGAGAATGGAGTATTGGATCAACCAGACTAAGGAGTCTGGCTTGCTACATAAGGAAGGGTGTGGGAGAAAAACACTCTGGGCTGTTCACCGCAGTAGCTCCTACAGTTCCTTACACCATCTATGTAGACCCAGACAGAATTACTCTGTTCCAGTTTCTCTGGCATAAACAACCATGTATCATGCTCACAGATTCTGTGGGTTAGGAATTTGGATGGGACCCTGTGGGGATGGCGTGTCTCTGCTCCACCCTGTCTGGGGCTTGAGATGAAAGACTCTAAGCCAGGGGCTAGATTCATCTGAAGGCTCATTCATCTGAAGGCTCATTCATGTCCATGTCTGGCAGTTGATGTTGGCTATCAGTGTGAGGGCTTGCTTTTCACATGGGTCTCTCTGTGTGAGATCATTTAGGCTTTCTCACAGCAACATGGCTGGATTCCAAAGCTGAGCATCCTGAGAGATGGTGGGATTGCATTGCCTTTTCTGACCTAGCTTCAAAGTTCTGCCGACTTAATTTGTCAGAGCCTCGTGTGCCTAGTTCAAGGAAATAGGAGACAGACTCCATTTCTTGATGGGCTGAATCTCAATCCCGTCAGTGTTAACCACCGTAGGATCTGATGTCTTTGACAAAGGATGTTAGTCCAACATCTCAGGATCCAGAGGAGTTTTGGAGCTGAGTTACTACCTAATAGAGTTGGACTTTGCCTCTGCATGATGCCATCTATACTCATTTTCCTGTACTTATTTCAGAGAGATTTCATGTGAGAGGAAGATTACCACCAGAGATGATTTTTAAAATGATATTTAAATAGGAACTCCTGCTCTTTCCCCATGCTTTTCATAAGTTATCTTTGTGTCTTTTCTATTTGCAAATGATATCGCTGAAACATTTGTATTTTAAATGGAGTCCCTACCACTTGCAGGAACTCCTCTCTCCTTTTTTCCTGCTGCTTTGTCCTGCCTGGAGTCAGACTCCATTATGTCACAGTCATTTTCAGGAGTACAGATACTGCTGCCAGAAGCCCAGATCATAATCGTCTCATACAAAACAAGATTGCTTACAGAGCAATTGTTCATAGAAGTATACACCCCCAAGTGATATGAGGAGGTGATGAGGAGTCAAAGAAGGGATCTAGAGGCTCAGCTTCAAGGGCATGGTGTAGAGGCCCCTCTCACTCATGAAACGGGACCAGGCAGGGCCCAGCACATAGTAGAAATGAATGAATGAATGAATGAATGAATGAATGAATGAATCACCCAAAGGGTGGCGTGAAATATACAATTTCATTCCATTTAGTGAATTCACATAAGAGCCCAATAGTAGAAGGAGAAATATTATTTGACTGTTGTTGTTGTGGGATACACTTGAGGATTCAAAAATAATTTACTGCCTGGCTAGTATGGCTCAGTGGTTGAGTTTCAACCTATGAACCAGGAGGTCATGGTTCAATTCCCAGTCAGAGAACATGCCCAGGTTGTGGGCTTGATCCCCAGTAGGGGGTGTGAAGGAGGCAGGCAATCAATGATTCTCTCTCATCATTGATGTTTCTATGTCTCTTTCCCTCTCCCTTTCTCTCTGAAATCAATAAAAACATATTAAATTTAAAAAAATAATTTAATAAAGATTATTTTCCTAGATCCATACCAGCACTGGAAAGAAGCTTACATGCAGGAAATTTCTTTTAAATATCTACAATTGGCCCTGAGGTTCTCCAAACTGAATTTTTCTGAGTGTATTGTGGAATATTAAGAAGTATTATTTGAAGATAGGATTCCATGTTGAAACAAGTTTGGGAAGCAACATGGTAAACAGAAGTAAACAGGCATCTTATTGGAGGACTTCTCATAGCCTTTATTGGCTATTGTTCATTGTAAACCTCCAAGGAGCAATATAGTGGACAATGTTTATAAAATATTTTTAACAGAATCCCCCCCCCACCTTTTTTTAGGTTTCTCCTATTACCATTCCAAGGATCTTTGATG
Organism: Myotis nattereri; assembly: GCF_964212035.1. Classification (NCBI taxonomy): domain Eukaryota; kingdom Metazoa; phylum Chordata; class Mammalia; order Chiroptera; family Vespertilionidae; genus Myotis; species Myotis nattereri. The sequence goes on from NC_138087.1 coordinate 52,328,643, forward strand.
CACACTTTTAGAAAGGCTGCCCTAAAACAAAGTCCTGATTGTATTTATTTTTATTTCTCCTAAGGATATATTTAGAACAAGGGAGAATCTACTCTCTTTCCCTATTTTATCAAGTTCTTTTCTTCCTTAATAATATAGTCCTAAGGCTGTATAAAAATATTCTGGTTCTGCCCTAGCCGGCTTGGCTCAGTGGATAGAGCGTCAGCCTGTGGACTGAAGGGGTGAAGGTTTGATTCAGGCCAAGGGCATATGCCTGGGTTGCAGGCTTGATCCCCAGTTGGGGGCGTGCAGGAGGCAGCTGATCAATGATTCTCTCTCATCATTGATGTTTCCATCTCTCCCTCTCCCTTCCTCTCTGAAATCAATAAAAATACATTTTAAAAAATATTCTGGTTCTAAACAAAGCAAACAAACTCACAGACAGAGATAACTGGTCACCAGAGTGGAAAGGGTTGAGCGGAGAATGAACACGGTAAAGGGGCTCAAATTTATGGTGAGTACACAATGCAATATATATATAATTATATACATATAAATATATATATATACATATAAATATATATACTTAAAGCTTATATAAATTATTAACCAATGTCACCCCAGTAAATTTAATAAATAATGTTAATTCTCCCTAAGTTATTTAATGAAATGTGAATAAAAATACCTATACAATTTTTTAAGTAGTCAAGATTATTCTAATGTTTAGATGGAAGGACAAGCAAAAATAATGATGAGATTTAAAAATGGATAGAAGTTGTCACCATCAGATGTCAAAACATATTATAAAAATATAATTGAAAAAATATATAATAGTTAAAATTGTGTAATACTGGCACTTCACTGCATCAACAGACCAATGGAACAGAATAGAAAGCCCAAAAATGCACCCAATGTGTCCAGGCACCTGAAATCAGTGGGGGAAAAGGTGAGTCATGCACTATATAGAATTAGGACACTAGCTAGCCATTGAGACAAAAATAAAATGAGATCCATACTTAACATCTTATGCCAGAATAAATTCCAATGGTTTTTAATGGACAAAAGATTTAAGTGTAACAACTGAAATCATAACAGTGGTAGGGCGTCAACCCACGCACCAAAGGGTTTGGGTTTAATTCTCAGTCAAGGGCATGTACTTGGGTTGCGGGTTCTCTCCCCTATCCCTCGTCAGGGCAAGTGCAGGAGGCAACCAGTCAATGTGTCTCTCCCATATCCTCTCCCCCTCCCTCCCTCCTTTTTACTCTCTCTGAAAAGCAATGGAAAAAATATTTTCAGGTGAATATTATTAACAAAACAAAACAAAAATTATGGAGGAATTGTTTTATAATCTTAGAGTAGGGCAATTTTATTATGTTGCAATTCATGTCACAAAGGAAGGTTCAATTCCCTAGTATAAAGGAGCTCCTGCTGGTCAATAAGAAAAAAGACTAAAACTGCAATAGAAAAAAATGAACAAAGGATATGATCACTCCACAGAAAAGAAAATACGTGTCTTAAAACATCAGAAATCATAATCACAGCTCTCATTCATAATAGGAGAGCTACATTTAAAACTATACTGAGCTATCAGTTACCATAGTTTATATAGTAAATATTCTATATAGAGAGAAGCATAGTAAGTGCTGATATGCATTAAATACACCTGCAGGTTTGCCCAAGAAAAGTCTAACACTGTTGTTTGTGGGGAAATGGGGTGGTTAAGAAACTAGAAAGGAAGGGAAACTTCACTGTTTTTTCTTTTGTACCTTCAGAATTATTTTGAATCATGTTAAAAAAAAAAAAAGAAATAAAATTGGATCTAAAAAGTACATTTATATTCAATTTTCACTACTCCATTTGGTTCAGCTAAGGCTGGCCTCTGCCACTTCGCTCCCTCTAGCTGCCCTGGCTACTTCAAGAACTTCAGGTGCCGCTCAAAGTCTTCATGATGCCCAGAGCTAGTTTTTTAGCTCACGATATGAAAGTTGTCCTCAGAACATTGCCAAATGGTTTCTGAACACATTTCAATGTGCTGTTTCTGACAGAGCAGCTGTGGCTTCATTTAGCAGAATATCTGAGCATTTTAGACTAAATACAGCAGTTGGGTTCCTAGAACAAAAGATGGTGAAGGGATGAAAGTGTGCAAAATGTGGAAAGTGACTGATTTCCTATGTGGCACATATTAAATTTTAGAACTGGAATTTTATTTTTATGTTATTCTTCTGATTGGATTTTACATTGTAAGCCATATTTATATTTAATCCCAACTCTAAATATACAGATGAATGTTTCGCTTTTTATTTCATAATTGTTATCTAATATTTCTGATTATTCTCCTCACAGCACTAGGTGAAGTAGTCGTTAGAGCTGGAAGGGACCAGAACGATGACTTATTGGTGTTATTTGGCATAAAAAATCTGTCTGCTGGGTATCAAGGGAACACCAGGTGATCTTTCTTTCCTTCTGTATGTGGACCCGTTGCCCATTTCTGGTAGGATTCAATACAACAATCCATTTCAGACTCAAAAAACATGTGGGGTCATGATGGTTTCTATTAATATATGTTGAGCTCTGGGAGCATGGTGGGAGAACTATGCTGGGAACATGGTGGGAGACCCCCAACAGGATGAGATATAATACCAGTCAGGGACCCAGCAGGAAAAACAGACATGGACACTAGGCACTCAAATGAGGATAATTTGACAAAGACGTAATAAAGGACTATTGACTGAGGGGTGAGCAGTTTTAGGAAGAATACAAGGGCTAGCACGGTATCCAGTACTAAGAACAGGGCTGTCATCACCAGAGGCCTGGCAGGTGAAGGGACGAGTAGTTGTTGGAACTGGCAGGAAAGACTTGAGGAGAGGGCCACCTCGAGGGGAACTGTGACTGTTGTTGGAGGGATGCAGCCAGCCCAAGGCCACACTGCAAGGAGGAAGCCTAGGCAACAGATACCCCACCCACTCCTTCCTCCACCCCCATCACGGCAGAAGAAATCCTCACAGTCACTCTCTTTTGTCAGCTCACAGCACTCTTACCTCTTTCTAACACTTTCCATATTTAGTGGTAATTATCCGTTAACATTTTATCTCCCCACTACACTGCGGGCTCCCTATGGACAGGCACCACATCCTATTCATTTCTGCAGTCACAAAACCAAGCAAACTTAGATTTTCTAAAAAAATATTAGTTGAGTTTCAATTTGAGGCAACAGTTTTGAAAAACAAGTGCCATATGGCCAGCATAGTGTGGCATCTGCTGATACTGCTGAGTGTTCCTAGGACCCATGGGTCCTGGAATACATCTCCTTTCCCAGAGTTCCACATGAGATGAATGGAGAAAATCACACCATTCATGTGTTTGCAAAGATGAGGCCAATGAAGGAATACGTCAAACAAACCTCTTAACTGAAGTTTAGGATTGTAATACACATGATTAAATAGCTAAACTTATGGAATGAATGGATCTTAATCTCAAAGTTTCTGAATGGCAAGTTTCCTTTGCTTACTTCAGGGTGTCTCCTACTGCGGGGGTGAGTGATGAGGGGTGGTGAGGGGAGGTGGAGGATGGTATTGGGGGGATAATTGATTATGATGGAAGGAGACTTGACTTGGGGCGGTAACACACAATACATTGTACATATGATGTATCATAAAATTGTATAATTCTGTTAACCAGTGTCAGCCCAATAAATTCAGTTTTTAAAAGTGTCTCCTATTAAATTGCCTTCTCTTGTTCCCAGAGTCACAGAACGTTGAAGAGGTTGGGGACAGTGCATGTGAGAAAGCCTTTGCACAGAGGTCTCTCAGATTCTGGAATAAGAAGTCCTACTCTGAGAACTATGACCACAAGATCTAATGCTGCAGAAGAACCTCTGAGAGGTTACGGGTGATGGGGTTCTCTGGACAGAGCTCTGCCCATTGCAGGTCTATCCACACTGACTTATGGGTCTTCTCTTCCTAAATCCTTTTCCTCAGCATCAGGTTGAGACAGTTTGCAAATGGATGTAGATTTCCAGTATGATGACTTTCCCCTGTTTTCTGGCTGGGAATGTAAGCTGAGAGAAATGTGACAGTGCTTTAAAGTAACCCAGACCTCAGCGGGGGCACAAGCCCCACACATACATTCCAAGAGTAATACTACACAATGCTTTAAATTCTCAAGACTAATTTTTGGTCGACTGGCAGGAGGTGTGGTAGGATGGTGAGAAGGTCTCCATAATCATTCTGTGATTGAGAAGGTGAAGGAAAAATGTTTGGTATGGGTGGGTCACAAGATCCCTGTGAATAAGTGTTGCCCCAGAAATTAAGCCCCAGAGTTGGACTAAGTCCCGTGATGGAGTGAGGGGTGGGGTGCAGAGCTGCTCAATCTTTCCTTTTGTAGGTCAAGTCTAAGGCCTTCTTCTCTAGTCTACTGGGCAGTGGAGTAATTGTTACAGTGATCAGACTAGCAATACTTTGACCAAAGTACATTTTGATCAATTGCTGAAATGCAAAGAAGCTGAAAGTGAGAGAGTTGTGTGTATATAAGATGAAGAGAAAGTAGACTCCAGATGCAAATGTTTTCCCCAAGTGGGTGCAAGAGACACAAACCCTAAATCCTAAAAAAAGGGGAAGAATCAGGCCCAAACCTGAGGAAGAATCTGAGGAAAAAGTTTACAATGCTTTGCTTATGGCACTATAGAACCTAACTAGTTGAACCCAAATCATTCTTAGAAGGTAGAAGAAAGGAAAACAGAAAGGTAACAGCAAAAATTAATGAGAGAAATAAATGCACTGGGGAAAATCAGCTAAATGAAACATAGGTTCTTTAAAAAGATTAAGAACATTGATAAGGCTTTAGTAAGATGATTCAGATGAAAAAAGAGAGGGCACAAACAAGCAATGTCAATAATGAAAAGGGAGATATAATTATGATGTTGTGGACCTTGAAAAGACAATGAGTGTATTTTTAACTAAATCATGCCAATAAATTTGAAACTTCGCATGAAAATAGACAACTCTTTAAATAATATAACTCACTAAACTAACATGAGAGCTAAAATATGTCCTATAATCTTTTTTTTTATCCTCACCTGAGGATATTTTTCCATTGATTTTTAGAGAGAGTGGAAGAGAGAAGGAAAGAGAGAGAAATATTGATGTGAGAGAAACATCAATTGGTTGTCTTCTGCACATACCCCAACTAGGGCCCCGGGGCCGGGGAGCCTGCAACCTAAGTAGGTGCCCTTGACTGGAATCGAACCCAAGATCCTTTGGACCCTTTGGCTCTATACACTGAGCCAAACTGGCTGGAGCTGTCCTATACCCTTTAAGAAATTAAATCAGAAGTCAAAAATCTTTCACTCTCAAATCCCAGATAAATTAGCTTCACTGGCAAATTCTACTGAACTTTCAGTAGAGCCAGGAGTGATACCATCATACCCAAAGTTTTTCAGAATGTATAAGTCTTATATAACCATAATTTCTGAAACCTGAGAAGAACAATGTGAGAAAAAACATTCAGGCTAATGTCATTCATGAACACATATGCAAACTAGTTAAACAAATAATTAGCCAATGGAATCCAGCAGGTTAGATTTAATTCAAGAGTATAAAATTGATTTGTCATTAGAAAATTAAAATACACCACAGTAACGAATTGGGAAAAAAATATATGAGCATCTCAGTAGATACACACACAAAAAGCATTTGACAAAATTCAACATTATTTTATGACAAGAACACTCTTTGCAAAATAAGAATAAAAGAATAGTCTATTAATCTAAAAAAGTTATCTGCCAAAAACAACTATAGCAAATATTCTATGTGTGAACTGCTGAATGCATTCCTTTTGAGATGGGAATGAGATAAGAATGCCTGAAATCACAACATCTATTCAACTTTGTACTGAAGATTCTAGCTGTGCAGAAAAGCAAGGAAAAGAAATCAGAACGGTTGGAAAGATCTGGAGGTAACCTGTGTCACAGTGGTTGTCTCAGCATAACAGTAGAATTATGACTGATGTACATTTCCTTATTATATTTTTTATGCTTTCAGGTTTTTCTATATTAAACACATTGCTTTCAGAATCATTAAAACCTTATGGAGTAAAAAATGAAAATGACACCTCTCTCACAAAATGTGGGATCTCAGTAATCTCTGCACTTCCTCTGATGGGCTTCACTTGTCATTCCAGTGCTTTTCACTGTGGCTACCAGAAGTTAATTTCTGGAGCACAAGGTATCCCAGGCTTTTTAGAATAGACCCTGATAAAAATGAAATCAAAACCACTGACTTGGTTCTTGGACATGAATAGTATTGCCAAGTCCTTGATTTTGCTGCTCAAATGGGAACTGTCAGTTAGAGAGGGAAAGGGACAGAAGGGGCAGAGAGTGATGAATTGAGGTGTCTTGCAGTCTCTCTAGTTCGAATCACAAGATACCAAGAATTTGGAACTGTAGATATCTTTTGCAGGTCATCTACAAATGTTCCTTCTCTGATTTAAAGTTATAATTGGAGGAAGTTAACTGTAAGGCCATGGGAAGTTATAGGGGAGGAAGGGAAGGCAAAACTATAACCTAATAAATTAAGAGGCTGGGTTCTGACATCCAACTTATTCATTGCATGACCTTGTACAAGTTACTGAATCTCTCCACGCCTCAGTTTCCTTCTTTGTGGGGTTGTTATAAAGATTAAATGAGATAATATATGTGAAGTGCTTAGCACAGAGCCCAGCTCATCAAAAGCACTCAGTGAACAGTAGCTATTCTGCAAGAGGCACTCACCAGCATCAAAGTAGATGCTGACATAGGACACGCGACTGGTGAGCACTCTCCTAGGAGCTTCAAATATATTGACTATTTAACATGGTATCTACTCCTCATAATACCTGGGAATTAAATGTTATTATCCTCAGTTTACATGTTCATAGCATCATTTTCCCCAATAATCAAAAGGTGGAAGGAACCCAAGTGTCCATCAACAGAGAAATGGATAAACAAAATGTGATGTGTATATATATACACATACATACACAATGGAATGTCATTCAGCCTTAAAAAGCAATGAAATTCTGATATATGTTTGAAGACATTACACCAAGTGAAATTAATCTAATGCAAAAGAACAAATGTTCTACAATTCCACTTATATGAGGTACCTCAAATAGTCAAATTCATAGAGACAGCAAGTAGAATAGTGGTTGCCAGGGCTGGGCAAGTGGGGAATAGAGAGTTATTGCTTAATTGGTACAGAGACTCAATTTGGGAAGATGAAAAAGTTCTAGAGATGGATAGTTGTGGGGGGCCACTGGCAAGCACCTCGGGCGTTTTAAAATATGTTGGCTGAATCCAGGGTGCAGGCAAAGCCACGCCCTGGAGGCGGTGCTAGCCAAGAGGCAAGGACAAAGACTCAGTCTGACTTTTCCAGCCCAGGTGCTAGGGGGTGGATCACATTATGTCACCAGAAACTCAAGGCCCACCCAGATGTGATGAAACTTCCTATTACTTTGAGTATATATTAAACTTACTTCCGGTGTCGGGGGCTCTGTTCATCAATCAGAGGCAGACGCCATACCAGGCCCAGCCTCTACCTCTGTTTCTGTCTCAGTCTCGTTTTCATTCTTCCTTAACCCTCATCGGGTTCTACTCAAGATTTCTGGAACCCCCGCATTATCCCTTTCGGCGCTGGTCGCGGGAAGAGAGAACGTACCGCCATAGATAGTGATGATGGTTGCACAACAATGCGAATGTACTTAATGCCACTAAACTGTACACTTAAAATCGTTAAAATGGTAAATTTTATGTTATGTATATTTTGCCACAATAAAAAAATAACTCCACTTAAAAAAAAAGAGAGAGAATCCAACAAATTGATGAATTTCAGAGGGTGCTATGTGTCAGGTACAAGTGTGAGGTACCAGGAAAGGAGAATGGAAAGTTCCACTCTTTTTTCATTTACATAAAGTCAAATAACAGGCAGAAGTAATCCATGCTGCTAGAAGTCAAGATAATGGCATCTGTTGGGGGATGGAGAGAGGAGTGACATACAAGTATGGGGGTGAGGGGGGGGGTTGCTAAAATGTCTCCTTCCTGATGTGGGTGCTGGTTGAATGGACATGTTCATTTTGTGAAAATTCATTCAAATGTATACTCATGATTTGTGCTCATTTCTCTATATGATACTTCAATAAAAAATTAATGTAAAAATTCCCTATGGCCACCTCCATCATCTCTTCTAAATTGACAATAAAAGCATAAGTCAATTGAGGCCTAATTTGGAGGCATCACTTTCAGAGAAATGCCTATCATACCAGAGACTCTTTGCATTTCAAAGAAGAAACACCACTCATGCTAACTTCATACAAGGGGGCATTATCGAAAGGATACTGGGAGATCTTACCAGTTTGAAGGGCAGGAAGTACTACTGTCCTGAGGGGGAATCTGGACATTGGCAAGATGCATGCTTTGGCTTGTGCCTACATTGATTATGACATAGTATGCAAATATCTATTTCAACCATTTTATGAAAGGGACCACGTAACAAGCATTGTGCTAGGAACGTCACATTCATTTAGTGCTCAGACTGCTCCCTCACATACGTGGTATAAGATTATCCTTCTACAGACGAGTCAACTGGTTCTCAGACCAATCCAGTCATTTTCCCAAGCACACAAAGAGGCGGGGAAGGCCTGGATGTCAAAGTTCTTCCCACCAAGGCAGTGCCTTGTATTAAGGAATGTACCCATACCCTGTTCTGTCCCTCACTATTCCCCATCTACCCCAAATGGGCATCCTGTTGAAGAACCACGGCCAAAGCCAGTCTTGCCCCTGGGGCCAGAGAATCCATCACCCGCTGCCGTGGGAGGGAGACTGGCTCTGCACACCAGCTTCAGCAAGGGAGGAGAGAACCACCCAAAACTGGAACTGTAGCGGGGCTGGTCAGCCAGTCCCGTCCAGTCGAGGTTCCCCCTTCTCCTTTTATCAGGGTCTTGGGTGCGACGTGTAAGGACGGGAATCCGACGGCGAGAGCCCTCTTCCCTGGACCCAGCAGATCTGGCTGGATCCGGGCTCCAAGGCCACCCCCTCCAGAGTCCGAAACTGGAAGACCTGGGGGGAGTCTCTGGTGACTCCACCCAGGGCTGAGCAAAGCCTGGCACCCACCCCTCACCATGAACTCGGCCTGGGCGCCGGTCCTGGGCGCCCGTCCAGGTCTCAGCCCGCTCCGCGGCGGGAGCGCTGTTGAGCACCGCTCGCTGCCACCAGCGCCTGGACCGAAAGCAGCAAGGCACCTGGAGGTGTGCCGCCTCCGAGCACCCTAGACTCTAGCCTTGAGGTTGAGAGAGGAGCGGTTGGGGTAAATCCTAGGAGCCACCGTCAGTCGGGTCGAATCATCCCGATTTGTAACTAAAGAGTGGTCCAGGTGCGGAAAGACATCTCCGGCAGGCAGCTCTGGTCCTCGGAGCCCAGGCTGCCCGGTGGGCGAATAGAGCCGAGTTTCCGAGTTTGCGCCCCGGTCAGCAGCAGCCTCGCCCCCCTGGCCCTCCCGGGCACTGAAGTGAGTCCAGCCTCCTGCTCAGCCCTCCTGGGCAGCGGAGGGACGAATCCCGGCTGCTCTGACGATCCGACTGGACCTGGGCAGCCTCTTCCGCTGCTCCTGGGTCTGCCCCCCGCGCGCCCCCACACGTCCCTTTGTTTCTGAGCTTGCTCTGAAAGTGATGTAACGCGGACAGGCTCGCGCTCGCTGTCCCTCTTTCCCACACTAAGTCCTCCCCCCTCCTTCCCTCCTTCCCTCCAACGCCTGGAAGTCCGCGCGCAGAGCCAGCACCGCCGCCAGAGCTGCCAGAGCTTGGGGACCGCGACCCGCGCACTGTTGGGAAAGACAGGCTTCCACGTCCCACTTCCTGGTTGTCAGGAGGAAAAGCCAGGCTTTCCTCCCGGGAACAAGGGAGAGAGTCGAGGGCACAGCTGCTGTGGAGGTTCCTAAGGAGACTCCGACTGGCTTCTTTCCCTGCTCCCAGGAGACTGGAGACAGGAGGAAACCTCAGGTACCTCAGGACGTTTATATGAAAGACTGAGGTTAAAATAGTAAAGACACAGACAGGCAGGCAGACAGACAGACGGATGGACAAAGAGCAACAGAAACAGGGCAAGAGATAAAGAGAGGCAGAGACCAAGATCGTCAGACAGGTGGAGAGAGACCAAGAGTAAGAGAGGAGTTGGTGGGTGGGTGGGAAGTGGACTTGGGGATTTCTTGTGACCCGCTGTGGTTTCCTCTGTGACGGAAGACAGACAGCGGAGCTGCTCCCTGGCCAGCAAGAAGCCCCAACCTGGATGAGTGAAAGATGCGGCCTGATGACATTAACCCGAGGACGGGGCTGGTGGTGGCCCTGGTCAGTGTCTTCCTGGTCTTTGGCTTCATGTTCACTGTCTCGGGGATGAAAGGAGAGACTCTGGGAAACATACCCCTCCTGGCCATCGGACCAGCCATCTGCCTGCCAGGCATCGCGGCCATTGCCCTGGCCAGGAAAACTGAGGGGTGCACCAAGTGGCCCGAAAATGAGCTGCTCTGGGTCCGAAAGCTGCCCTGCTTCCGGAAACCCAAGGACAAGGAGGTGGTGGAGCTGCTGAGGACCCCTTCGGACCTGGAGTCAGGCAAGGGAAGCTCCGAGGAGCTGGCTAAGGAGGCAGGCCTCCGGGGGAAGCTGCCCCCCCAGGGGCAGGCCGAGGTGCCTGTGGCCAGCTCTATCACTACTCCCACCCCCACAGCAGAAGGAGAATGCCAGAGCCTGGTCCAGAGCGGGCAGCAGGAGGAGACTTCCAGATACCTGGACGGCTACTGTCCCTCCGGCAGTTCCCTCACCTACAGTGCCTTGGATGCCAAGTGCTCAGCCTGGGACAGGTCCGAGTGCCCCGAGCCAGAGGACAGCATCTTCTTTGTGCCCCAGGACAGTATCATCGTTTGCTCCTACAAGCAGAACAGTCCCTATGACAGATACTGTTGTTACATCAATCAGAGCCAAGGCAGGTGGGACCATGAGACAATAGTCTAAGCTTTGCATACAAGGGTCGCTGTGCTGATAGAAACATGACTCATGATAGAAACAGCACTCAGCTCCCGATGGAAGGAAACTGCCCGCTCCAACAGCCTTCACACTGTTAGAGATTGACCTGGTATGTGATGGGTGTGCAAACGTCTGGTGCCTGAGAGCCATGTAAATAGGCATGTTGGGGACATATTTTAGGGAGGGGTGGTGAGTGTTAAGGACACCGGAAGAGGCAATGGGTGGGAGAGGAAGCAGTTCCAGTTACTTTTTAACAATTTAAACTATGTTGGATGTTTTGTAAATAACCCAACAAGTGCCACTCAGTACCTGCTGAAAGCAAGGCAAATCTTGAGTGGGCTGCAAAAAAAAACGGCTATTCATAGGGACCCGGAGTTGCTTTAGGTCTGAAAAAGATTGAAAGAAGAAAAAAACAATGCTTCATTATAAGAAATAATTATCTATTTAAAGCCTTTCACACTTAGTATTTGTTAAAAGAAGAAAAAATCAGGACAGAAAAGCTGCATCCCTCCTTAGGTAGGATGGTTTCTGGAGAAAGGAGAGTTAAAGACAGTTGAATTATGTCATTGAGTTATGATATCTTATGACAAGATCAGGAATTTCAAATAAAGTAAAGTAAATGTGACCGGCTATGTGAAAAACTAACATTTTTAGATGGCTGTGTTACTTATTAAATTCTTCACTTAAAGTGACTTCCTGGTCTTTATCTGAAGTGTTTTCTAACATTTACTATCATTCATGTATAATTTCCTCATCAGGTGCAAAATGACTTAATGTAATATTTTCATAGATCAGAAATTGTTTTCATCCAGTCAAAATGGATTCTGCATATGTATACAAGTGTCTTTAACATTTTGGGAAAACATGTACTGGTGATTACTACTCTTATATGCCTTTTCAGATCTAAAGACTGTGAAGTCAATACCTTAGTCTTGAACTTTATGCAGAATTTATATGACATGCAATGATTAAACTTCTGGAAATGTCAGAAATGTCATTATTTGTACTTTTGTTCAGCATTCCCAAAGACAGTAAGTGCCAATGAAATGAGAGTTAATCTACTAGGATTAACCAAAGCCCAGTTTTTTATTAAGTTCATCTGATCAGTAAACATTACATTGGCAGAGGTCTGCTTTATTTCATGTTTAATCTTTTGCTGCTGAGGAAAAAAATCACAATGGGGCCCTAAAAAGTATTTCCTCTTTCATTTGATCAACTGTAATAGACAAGAGGTCAATCAGCCAGAATAGTATCTGATCCAGTTGAAGAGAAATATTGAGTTATATATAGAAATGGTGGTATATTTAATCTTGAAGATCAGAATAATTTTGCATCCTTTAAGGAATGATGATTTCTTTTTAATGTCAGATAGTTTCAGGCACTTTTTGCCAAAAGGGGAATTGAGGACAAAAAGTTTGGGTATATTTCTTTTGTGTATTTCAGGTCCAACTCTGTAATTCTCTAAGTATGGCAATTATTCTTGTTTTTAAACATCATGCCCTTAAAAATCACAATTTTCTAGTCAAATGCAACATCAAACATATGTAATTGTTTTTTGGTAGGGTTTAAATGTCAGCAAATGTGGTCGGTGATCCTGGGCAAATTTTATCTTCTCACACCTCAGTTCCCTGAGAAGGAAGGAGCGGGACTGACTGACGCTAGGTTGAATATCCTATGGCGTTGTGGCAAAGGCACTTTATATACTGCCATGAAGTGAGTTACAGCAAAATGCAGGCCAAAGTTATGCAATTCATGATTACTAATATGTGACATGGATTGAATTCTTGCTACTACTAAAAAGAATTTTGTAAATGTGTGAAAGCAGATTTGTTTTATTACCAAATACATTTTTATTCAGCAAAATACATTTCTGGGAATAAAATGAAGATATTCAGAGTAAAATATTTTTGAGGAGAAATTTTTAAATATTGGATCCCTAAGTAATATAACACACACCCTTACACTAAATATAATTTACTTTGGATTTGGCACGGTGATTTTAGTTTCCTAAAATCACAATACCTCTTGATAATTTGGATGCATTTGAAAGAGGGAAATGATATGTTGAAGGAGGTGAAACTGTGTCTTGATTCCAAAGTGTAAATTCAGCCAAGATACCCAAGCTGGAGCATATTTAGACAATTGTTTCAAGACTTAGTCTCTATTGCAATTACCATGGTAAACAAAATTCAGATAGAGTTCAGTTCAGGCTCTCTTCCAAACCTTACTAACCAGTTCCTTTGAAAATGTTTTCAATTCTATGGATCTTAATACCCATTGATCTGGCAAATGTGGGAAGAAATATTAATTCTTTTAAATGTGTTTTCCATTTTGATAATAACCAACCTATAATTGTTTATTAATATCTCCCCTCTACACCTACAGCATCATTTATTTGGTGAACTCACTGTTACTATTCTTTTATAACACTGAAGAAAATATTTTTGAAAATCCATAGTCCCACTATCCTAATAAACTATAGTATTTCCATTTTAGCATATTATCTTCCAGGCCTCCTCCATATGCATATGCACCTTACCTATTATAATTATGTGTTTTTCTTTAATATTTTCATTATATCCTAAGTATGTTTTCATGTTTTTATGCAGTGTCTCTAATTATCATTTAACAATTGTATAATATGCTATTTAGTGATGTACCATGATTTATCATGCCATACCTTATTGCTAGTCAGATACCGTGTTTTATGGATGGTTTCATATGGGTTTGTTTTTTTCTGTTGTTTGGTAACACAGTTACATTATTTGTTATTTGCCCACAGAGGTAAAAATTTACAATTGAAAAAGCTGTATCTTTATATATGAGAATGAGGGGGCAGAAATGTGTAAATGGATAAAACACTCAATATTGTTGGTTTCCTCTTCACTCGTGTAGATGCAAGATGTAGGGTAAGAAACAAAATTATGCTTCTTCAAAAGAGTCCCCCATTAGGACCAGAGCCAGTATTTTTTTTTTTATTGGTTAAAGTATTACAAAGGGTATTACATATGTGTCCTTTTTTTCCCCCCGCCCTAGACAGTCCCCCAGCCTCCCCTATTCCCCAGTGTCTTATGTCCATTGGTTATGCTTATATGCATGCATACAAGTCCTTTAGTTGATCTCTTACCCCCCTACCTCCTGCCCCCCAACCCTCCCCGGCCTTCCCGCTGCAGTTTGACAGTCTGTTTGAGGCAGCTCTGCCTCTGTATCTATTATTGTTCAAAAGTTTATAATGGTCAGAGCCAGTATTTTTAAGAGTAAGTATAAGATGAGACCTTTCCCCAGTCAAGATATCACCAATTTGTATCTCAAAATCAGATTACAGTGGTGTCCATCTTCAAGAGCTTAAGGTTGAATAAACAAAATGAAAATAAAAATAGATAATAATAAATACTTTGTAATATTTCAAAAGCATTTTCTTAAAGTATCTCACCATATATTTTATACTTAATATGTATGTAAATTGTTATCTATCAGTGACTTACAAATGAACTAGAATTTCAGGAATTCAATAGACTCTACCCACGAGTTTTCTATGTTTTAGTTCCTCACTGGAAAAACTAAACTGAAGATGGAGATGTGAACAAATGCTTGCCTCAACCAAATATCTCAATAAAGGATTGAATTCCACTCAGCCTCTTGTCCAGATAATATAAAATCACATAAACACAATTAAATCAGAGATCACTTACTTGATTTATCACTGCCCACCACAGAGTCCTCACTCCATGGACACCCAAAAGAAAGAAGTTTATACGTGATTCTGTCCAGATACACAAATAGGAGGGCACTGACATTAATCTCCATAGTCTAGCAAGTTATTCCTGGATCTGACCCTTGTTAGGGATTCTTTCTTTACTTTTTCCTTTATTCCTCCTCCTGGCCCCACGTTAGAGCCTGCAACCTCAGTGTCCCCAGTGACAGCACATGCCTTTGCATGCTTTACTCCTAATAATACAGTTACAAAATTGGGTGGTTACAAAATAGATATAAAGCTATTAAACATCTTTTTGCTATTCTTTAACAAATCCATCCCTAGAAAGTTAAATATAATGACATTTTTGTAGTTAATCACTTTCTTATTCTTCATGGTAATGAACCATTGTATGTGAGACAGGTAGTTCTTCAGTCTGAGGCAAGACCACATTTGTTTAGAAGAATTAGGCTTTTGAAAATCACCTGCCTGTAATTCAACATGAAAATATGAGCAATTACCTTCTATGTAAGTGATGAGATCATCGCACCTACTCAAAAAAGGCCACCTGCTCCTCCCACCCTCTGCAGCAGCTTCTCAGCTCTTCCATGACTGTGCCCTGCAGCTGACCATCCTGAACCTTTGGCCAACCATGTTCTCTGCCTCAAATGCATACTGTCTTCACCCCCCTGCTGCTAAATGCCCTAACATCCTTCAAGTGGAAGCTGCCACATCTTCCACAATTTTTTAGCTTTTCCCACTCAGACTGAATACTTCTGTCACCCTGGGGTCAGATGACACCTCCACCATCATTGCACATATTAGTTGAGTACGTTATCTGCCTTTCCAACTACAGCTCTTTGAGGGCAGGGGCAACATTTTATTCATCTTTCCACCCCATCCTCCCTCCCACCCTTCCCACCCCCCTACACACACACACACACACACACACACACACACACACACACACTCTTCCATGCTCAGTGAAAACTCTAAATTGCACCATTTGGGTCATCCTCAAAGCCTACTCGCTTCCACTTCCTCCTTCTGGCATGAAAAGAAAACTCTGCCTTGTTGATGTGAACAAAATTAAATTGAATATAGTCAGCAACAAAGTGGGTTAAAGTAGGCTTGTGGTTTGAGACCCTAACTTTTATTTAGCATCTTGTTTCTTTGGGGAAACCACATCTTACATAAGAAGAAGAAAGCAATGAATCTTTCCAGAACATTTTCTCTCCCCTCCATGAGTGACCTAACTCCTGCTCCCTGCTTCCCTCTATGAGCCAGTGGCAGTTCTTTAAAAAAAATGAGAACTTGGATCTACATAAAGAAAGGAAAAACTGCCCAGCCAGGGTGTCTCAGTGGTTGAGCATCAACCTATGAATCATGAGATCATGGTTTGATTTCCGTGGGCACATGACTGGGTTGTGGGCTCGGTCCCCAGTAGGGGCATGCAGAAAGCAGCTAATCAATGATTCTCTCTCATTATTGATGTTTCTATCTCTTCCCGGCCCCTTCTTCTCTAAAATCAATAAAAATAGATTTTAAAAAACAGAGCATCTGAATAGGCCTATATCTATTTTAAAAATTGAATTAGTAATTAATAACCTTCCCAAACTGAAAGCATCAGGCTCACATGGGTTCACTGATTCTTCTAAACATTTAAGGAAGGAATAATACCAATTCTCTAAAATCTCTTTTAGAAGACAGAAGAAGAGGAATACTTTCTAAATCATTCTATGAAACATAATTACCCTAACACCAAAACCAGACAAAGATTTTAAAAGAAAATTATAAACCAATATCTCTCATGAACATAGATGCAAAAATCCTCAACCAAATATTAGCAAATTCAATTTAACAATGCATGAAAAGAATTAGACATCACAACCAAGTGGGATTTATCCTAGGTATGCACAACTTGCTCAACATAAAAAAATGGGCCCAGGTCTGCAGGCTAATGAAGAAAAATCAGATGGTACATCAATAGATGCAGAAAAAGCACTTGACAAAAGCCAGCACCCATTCATGATAAATGTTTATTCATAAATAAACAAAAATAAAAGGAAATTTCCTCAACTTAATAAAGATATTTTAAAAAAAACTATAGCTAACATCTCACCATCATTAATGGTAAGAAACTAGAAGCTTTCCCACTAAGATCAGAACAAGGCAAGAATGTCCCCTCTTACCACTCCTTTTCAACATAGTACTGGAAGTCCTATTTAATGCACTAAGACAAGACAAGTCAAGACAAGAAGAGAAAAGGCATACTGATTGGGAAGGAAGAAATAAAACTATCTTTGTTCACAGATGACATGATTGTCTATGTAGTAAATCCAAAAGAATCAACAACAAAAATCTCCTGGAACAAATAAGTGATTATAGCAAGATTTGCAGGATACAAAGTTAATCTATAAAAATCCATCACTTTTCTATATACCAGCAATAAACACGTGGACTTTGAAATTAGAAACACAATACCATTTGCATTAGCACCCAAAAAATGAAATATTTAGGTATAAATCTAACAAAACATGTACAAGATCTATATGCAGAAAACTATAAAACTGATGAAAGAAATCAAAGAACTAAATACATGGAGAAATATTTCATGTTCATAGATAAGAAGTCTCAATATAATCAAGATGTCAGTCCTTCCCAACTTGATCTATAGATTCAATGCAATCCTAATAAAAATACCAGCATGTTATTTTGTGGATATTGATAAACAGACTCTAAAGTTTATATGGAGAGATAAAAGACCCAGAAGAGCCAACACAATATTGAATAAGAATACAGTCAGAGGACTGACACTACCTGACTTCAAGACTTACTAAAATGCTACAGTAATCAAGACAGTGTGATATCCCTGGAATATGCAATAAGCAAACAGTAAAAAAAAAAAAAAAAAAAAAAAAAAAGAGGATGGAAAGGAATGTGGGCCCACCTTAGAGAAGCAGGAACTGTGGTATTAAAGGGGAGGTACTCCCAGGGCCACACTTTATGGGTTCAAATCCCCATTCTGCCTCTTGTGAGCTTTGTGATCTTAAGTATAACTTCTCTGTACCTCAGTTTTTTCAGCTGTAAAATGGGAACAATAATGGTGCCTGTCTCTAGGGATGTGAAAATGAAATGGATTAATATGTGTAAAGTGCTTAGAACAATGTGGGGCACATAGCAAATGCAGCACAAGGGGTAGTTGCCAACATTATTACCATGGGGGTTCTGAGAAGCCAGAGTCAAGTATCTGCATTCAACTCAGACAGAGAGCCAGGGATGCCTTTCTGAACTGGGAAGTGAAAAGATTAGAAGCAGATTTTAAGATAAAGAGTCTGGCAAGGTGGAAGGGATGAGCAGGAGGGAGGTTGGGGAAAAGGGGGAGTAAATATAGCGCACGTAATAAGCTTGGGGCTGTGAAAGAGGAACTGATATCTCTCCCTGAAGATAATGTGGGTGGTTGTGAGGGCTCTTAGCCTGTGGATGGCTGTATTCCTTCAGATTTCTCCTCCTCATTCAAACCACCTGATTAAAATGTCGAGGAAAATGAAAAAGTTTTAATACCTTCGGCAAGAAGCTTCTACCAGCCTGAACCAAAGAATGGCAAGCAACTCTTTTTTAAAAAAAAAAAAAATATATATATATATATATATATATATATATATATATATATATTATTGATTTTTTACAGAGAGGAAGGGAGAGGGATAGAGAGTTAGAAACATCAATCAGCTGCCTCCTGCACACCCCCTACTGGGGATGTGCCCGAAACCAAAGTACATGCCCTTGACCGGAATCGAACCTGGGACCCTTGAGTCCGCAGGCCGACGCTCTATCCACTGAGCCAAACCGGTTAGGGTGGCAAGCAACTCTTGATATATCAAAAGGAAAACCAATTTCTAAAAGTTTCCAGTTTTCCTTCTGTAGCCTGAACTAAGGCTGAATGGAAACGAATTGTCCTTTACAAGAACAGACACTTTCCTCTTTGGAAGGTGTGGAGGATTGCTAAAAATTCCCTTCTTTGGGGTTGCCCCCAAACCTGGGTTCTCACTATGTGTTCCTTCCATGAGATAAAACAATAGTGTTTCCTATTACAATGCAAAAGACCACCTTTTCCAACCATATCTGATATCTCAACAAGAGTAATTTATTTAATTAACAATAAGCCAGACACTAATGAGGCCCCACAGGATGGGTGGGTTTGACTGGGAGCTTGGAGGAGGAGGTGATGATCTAGAACTCTGGATGAGACTGTGGCCATGAATGGGGGCTGAGGAGGGGATGGGCAGAGGCCACATTAGGAAGAAAGGAGATATAGAAAGGGGAGTGAAAGGGTTAGGGAATACATTTGCAAATCTCAAAATCTTGTTGAAAACCAGCTGACATGTTTAATGAAACTTACATCTGCCACCCAAACTGGAAAACCCCAATCTTCACTGCCACCTGACTTTGTGCTCTCTCCTTTTCACTGCGGGAACACCCCTGCCAGGGACCCCTACTCACTCATCTTCCCTAGGAAAAAGGAAAAAGAAAGACGGGGTTGGGGGAGACTCGCCAGTCACCTCTGTGGTTCAGGTGGTCTGAAGGGAGTAAATGTCTCCCTTCCCACTGGCCCAAGATGTCACTAAAATTTCAAAATTCTGGGATCCTCTGTGCTTCATAAGGCGACTGTGACAGGCTTGAAAGAGTCAGAAACCAGGCATAGAACAAAGAAATTACTTGAAGCTGAGTTTTTAAAAAAGGTTTGCTGTTAACAACTCCAGGAATTAATTAAAAAGGTTTCTCTCTGGTCTTTGAATAGGGTTAGCAGTGCCATAGACCTCTTTGGGGACTGTAGCAAACTTCTTTCCTCTCAGCCCATAGGTAACCATTCCTCCTTTCCCTGAGAGGAAAAACACAGTGTTTAATTAGGGAAGAAATAGCCAACTCAGCCAGAAAGGGAGCCACCAGTGATAGACGGACCAACTAGCTCATTGGACATGACAGAGCACATCCTCAGCCTGCCCAGGGAACCCTGGGTCCCCAGGAACTGGCATCCCTGAGAGACTGCTCTTTAATTGGCTGCCCATATTGCTGCCCAGAGCTCGCCCTGCATTCAGGGCAGTGACAACTACTTCACGGACACGGTGACACACTGGCTAATGAGTCACCATCACCCGCACATGGTGCTGCCATGTCTAAGGAATCCCACGTGTGTGGCCGGCCCAGGAAGGAGAGACTTGGGCTCTGCAGCTACTTGGCCTTTCTGGCAGAGCTAAAGAGGATGATGACCCAGGAACTCTGCGACCTGACATCTTCTTTTTAGGACCGTTATTAAGCAGGACTTATCCCCACATGAAAAATCCGTGCCCTTCCATCAATTGTGGATCAACAACACTCTCTCAGCCCAGGGGTCAGAGCCTTGGCCTCTCATTTACATGAAAACTGGTATTTGAAAGCTTTCAGCCCTAAATTCATTTTGATACACTCGGTAAAAAAAAAAAAAAAAAAAAGGAAATTCTCTGCCTGTATTTGATCAAATCCAACTGAATTAATCATGATTCAGTTCAATAGAAAAACACTCATGCAGGCAGCTCTCTGTGCAAAATTAATTTCAGAGTGAAGCCACACGAATGAGTTGCTTTTTCTTGGGTTTTTCTATATGGGTTGCCATGGCACTCACTCTCAACATAATTCACATTTGAAATATACAAAAACACCATAGAAACTATTTGGACAATGTACAGAAGGAACCTCCCACAAGTAATGCACACACATCTCATTATTTTATAGTTTGTTATTAAGTTGGTTTCAAGCAGAACTTGTTTATTTAGTGTTCTGGTAAGTCACACAGTCATTATTCCTGTGACTTTCCGTCACGGGGAGTTGGAGTAGAGGCAAGTGTCTCAGGTCATACCTCCCATAGATGGTGACCTTAAAGCTGAAACCTGAGGTTTGTGAAGAGTGGAGGGAAGGGATCAAGGTGGAGAGCAAGGCTGGGAATGGAATGAGGTGCCTCAAGAGAGGTAAGAAATCACTTGAGTGGTTTTTTAAAATTGCTGTTGACCAGGAAATCAGAATATCTATTGGAGGTGACTGGGCATGATTATTTTTTAAGTTCTGTGGTGCAGCCTGGGGTGAGAAATACTGTTTTAGTTCAAACATTTCTTGAAGACCACAATAATGAGTTTGCTTTTTAATCAGGATGCTATGGGAAGCATCTGGAGAGTTTCAAGCAAAAAAAAAAAAAAAAAAAATGGCACCATCACATTTATGTTTTTAAACAATCAGGAAAACTAAATGATGGGGAAGGACTTAGAAGGGCAGCTCTTTTTTAAAACAGGAAAGAAATACTTTTATAGACAAGTTTAAAGATGAAAGGGAGAGTTCCCATCTAAGGACCTCTATTGCCTCTGAAAAAGGAAAGACAGTCCTACCTGCAGTGGTTGAAGGGATGGGGGCAATGAAGGAGAGATGGGAGGCCAGAAAAAAACAATAAAGGGAAATAGGAAAGGAAGACACCTGGGAAAATAAAAGACCTAGAGTGAAGCACTGCGAGCTTCAGAAGATGCCGGAAAATAGCTTTCGGTGGAGCCATCGTCACTGGGCAGTTATGTGTCTCCACTGTGCAGAAGAGAGAGGGGTGAATTGTAGAGCAAATGCAGAGGAAACTCCAGGAAGTTGAGTGTTCTCCATAGGAAACCAGTATAGAGATTGACTGTGGATTCCAGGCCGCAGGGAAAGCGAGCCTGGAAAGCCTGTTAGACGAAGCAGCTGGGATCCTGGAGCCTCGAGGCAGCTGAAGAACAAGCAGATTTAGTTAGAGGGGAGGAGGAGGGATGCAAGGATGTGGATGCTGGATGGGATTTTCTGAAAGGAACATTTTTAAGCAATGACAGGGTCTGGGCTGTAACCACAGGAGCAGCACTGGCAGCATCCAGTTCACCCATCACCCTCTTCAGGGAGCCTTGCAAATAGACAGGCTTTTGTTTATGGATATTATTTAGATTCCAAATTTAAAGTGCTCTGCACCCACCAAATATTAGAGTATTATTGTGAAGGGATGCTGGGGAGATGGTTTCAGTCATATGCTTGATGATCGCCTAGCACCTTCCCTGAAGTTAAACCCTAAACACAAACAATTACTGACCTATATTAGCCCAGTAGGTGAGAGAGTTCTATTTAAAAGAATAACTTCCATCATCATGTCATCAAGAAACTAAAATCACTGTCTCAATCCAAAATGTCACTCTGTTGCTGACACCCGGTTCTTACAACCCTTGGTTATTTCTTGTTCTTGGATGCAATGCCTGTCAAGATCTCAGTTGGCCTATTGCAAGGTAATTGCCCATGGGTTGTTGTTGTTGTTTTTAGTCAACCGAAAAGTCAGCAGTAAGATTCAGCTGAAAACACAGGGGCTGCTTTGGAGAAGTGAGGGTGAGAAGTAGGGACTGAGGCCCCAGGCACCTGGCTGTGAAAGGCTGCGGTAAGAGGTAAGATCACTGGCTCAGTAGTCAGGTATGGCATCAAACTCATTTCTGCTTGCCATCTGATTGGATGAATCTTATTCTCAGCGACCTCATTTGCACTGAGGGCTAATAATATCTACTTTGCTTGCTTTGTTACAAAAATTAAACAAGATAAATTATATAAAGCACTACACACAGGGTTTGGCACTATACAGTTCATTTAACTGATTATCAGTAGTATTATTCTCAAGTTGTATCTTTGGACAATGAACCAGCTCCAAGCCTCTCTAGAAAGCTCTCCAAAGCAATATATATATGCAGTGAACAGGTAGGGAGAGAGTTAGGGGGAGAGGAGATCCCTGATTTGAATGGTTACCAATTTCCATGGTGTAAATACATCCACCTTGACTGTCTTCAAGCTACCAAAGTGACTCACTAAAAGTACATTTGGCTGTCAGCAAACAGCATGGAAGCTGGGGGGGCTGATGGAACCTTTATTGCAGTAATATGGGGCTGCCCACACCCTTTAAAGGTACAGATTTAACTTTACATTAGAAAATATTCCAGCTGTCTGCTCATCCCTCATACCCACTGATGAACAAAAGCACACTCAGAACAGACACTCTACTAGCTATAGGAATTCTGACATAAATTTCCTGGAATTTGACACTGTATTGTAGCACGCAGCTTTAGGAGTTGGGCAGGAAGGAGAAGGTTTAGCACAATACAGGGGAAAGCACCAGAATGTTTTTTGCCAATAACAATCTCATTGCATTTCTTCCTTTGTCTTTACAAGCTGAAGTCATTTCCAATATTGTACCAATATCTGACCATCTTTGCCAGACTCAACTAAAGAGAGAACAAAACAATAGAGTGGGTATGACCTGTAGGGCTCAGAAGATTTATTTGTTTTGCTAAAACTCTTGCAGCTAATCATTTGGCCAGTGTAGGCACATCTGCCTGCCTGTGTCCCTGGAGGGTACTATTTTAAGGAGTAAAATAAGGAGCCCTAGTAACAGAAGGGCTTTTTCACTATTGAGCCTTCTCTTATTATTGCAGCTAACAGAATGGGGAAACTAAATTTGAGTTTTAATGTGGACTGAAAAGGCATTTCCCACATATGGAAAAACTTCATCTTTAAAGTAGAATTACTTTTCTTTGAATAAGAAAGTTGAAAACAGCTAAGGCCCCAAACTAAAATATTTCTGTTTTGAGAACTAGTACTAAAGACTCTGAAGGGGTGTGGAATCAAGGTAGAGGTGGTGGGTTGTTCTAAGTTTGGGGCTAAGACAATTACAAGATTAGAAGTGAAATCACACAGGCTGCTCTGTTGACCAATGGTCCTCCCTCCCTCCTTTCCAAATCAAGACAACACATTGCTCTGTGGCCTATGACCACAGACTGTGTTTACCTGGGACAGACTTGGACTTGAACCCCAGCTCTGCCACTTACTAGGTGGGTAAACTTGTTACCTAAAGTCTCCAAGCTTCAACCTCCTCATTTATCAAACAAAGCTATTAATATACATCTCAGAAGATTGTGAGGAGAATAGAATGAGAAGCCTTTGCAAAGTAGCTGGTCCGTAGCAAGCATTCAGTAAGTGACACGAATAAACAAATTGAGTTCTTCTGAGCATACGGTCAAAAAATATTGGGAACATCTTTATGATTTCAGTTATCAAAATGTGACATCTGAATTCTAGTATTCTTAGCCTAATTTTCAAACTATTCAAGTATCCATCATATAGCTCTAAAGAACCACTACAAAAGGTAAATGAGGGGGGCAAAGACTGGATGACCAAGAGGCTAAAGGACAGGTGTGGGAGGGAGAATTACTTTTCACTGTTTATATACTTCTTTTGCAAATGGAAATTTATTGAGGTATAATTTACAAAATTAAAATTCACCCATTTCTTAAAGTATGGTTTAATGAATTGGGGTAATATATATAATAATGTAGTTACATAACCATTCAATCAAGGTATACAACAGTTCTAGCACCTTAAAAATTCCCTTGTGCTCCTTTACAGCCAAACCCCACTTCCACCTGGCCCCAGGCAACCACCCATCTGCTCTCTGTCATGATCAGTTTGTCTTTTCTAGAATGTCATACAAATTAAATCATACAGTATGTAGCATTTGACCTTTATGCTTAGTATGTTTTAAAATTCATTCACATTATTGCATGTATTGATATTTCATTCCTTTTATTGCTGAATAATAATTATAGTGTGGATATATTGCAATTCATTTATCCATTTACTGGTTGATAGACCTCTGGATTGTTTCCATTTGGGGGATTACCATGAACAATGCTGCTGTTAACATTTGCATACAAGCTTTTGTTTTGTATCCTTTAAATTTTGTTCCAACTCCAAGTATTTCCATTTTAAAAATTAGGGTGTGGGAAGAATCATCTCTCTGAATAACTGGTACCTAGAATAAATGAATATAATTACAGTTTGGCTGACCAAGATTTATATAACTTCTCTCCACATGCAATACTTGGTGTCCTTTTATGTACTACGTATGTAAATACACAAGAACTACTTGGCTTCCTCTAAGCAATACATCTGGTTGATTTCTACAGCAGACAAGATGAATTAAACACTATGATGATGTAAAATGCTTCCCGGTGGCCTTAAAGGTGTTCTTCTTTAAAAAAATCGTCTTAAAATGTGGAGACATCTGCAACAGTCTCAACAATAAAAACATTTAAACAAAAAATAAATAAAACTTACAAAAAGTAATCTTTAACAATTACGTGCAACAACATGAGGAGATGGAACAAAAGAATACATAAATTCAAACGTAGACAAAACTGATCTATGGAGATAATAGTCCGGTGAGTGGCTACCTCAGGCAGGGGTCAGTGATACTGACAGGTGCAGGGTGGGGGAAGGGTGTTTATATTTTAAAATGTTTTACTTTGGGGGGCTAAGACAATTACAAGATTAGAAGTGAAATCACCAAAAAGAAAAAAGAAAAAAAAGGAAGTGAAATCACACAGGCTGCTCTGTTGACCAATGGTCCTCCCTCCCTCCTTTCCAAATCAAGACAACACATTATTTTAAATTATTTTGTGATAAACTAAGACATGAACACACACAAGGTCAGGTTCATCAATGTCACTGTTTTCTGCCTCCACATCTTGTCCCACCAGAAAGTCTTCAGAGGCAGTGACATGCATGGAACAGTCATCTCCTAAGATAAAAATGCTGCTTTCTGGAACACCTTCTGAAGGACCAGCTTTGGGCTCTTCTTGAGGAAGTGCCACTTTTTTCAGAATACGTCCATTAAAAAACAAAAACAAAAAAGAAATATATCCATGGTGGTTTGCTTGCTTGGTTACTTTTTTTCATGTAGATTTGCTTGTAAGCAGATAATGCACCATGAACATTGCTATTAATGAAAACCTTTTGTAGTTAGGGTTCATGTCTTCAAACTTTTTAAGGAGCTTATTGAGGTCTGCAAACGCTTCTGCTAAACTATTCACTGCAAATTTTCTTGGAGGCTCTTTTTCTTTTTCTGCAGTTTCTCTTACCGCTTTTTCAGTTACGCATTCCTGTTCCAGTTCCAACAACTTATTAGTCAGTTCCTCAGAAACCACCTCTAGGAGCTCCTCAGTGTCATCCTCATCCACACCCAGGTTAAAGTTGTTTGCCATCTCAACCACAGCCTTGTCAATTTTTGCATCCTCCTCATCCTTGGCAATCGTTTGAAATCATGGGCCACATCAATCACTAGGCGATAGGATTTTTCAGCTCCATTAAAATCTTATAGGACTACCGTCACATATATAGTCTGTCACTATGCAGCAGTCATTATTCAGCACATGACTGTATTTATCACTAGACTGTAAATTCCCTGAGGGCAGAGATCCTGTCTGTCACGTTCAGCCTTATAAACTCCAGAGCTTCGATGCTAACCCAATACCGGGCACATATTGGATTCTCAATAATTATGCATTGAATAGATGATTGACAATATCTTCTAAATCTACATTGCCTGATGGCTAATGAAACATTTAATTGTTCCCTTCTCAATTTATAAAATTAAATTTTGAATTGAAATGATTATTGATATCAGTTTATGTAATTGTTACTGATGGGGAGATCGCCTCATCCCCACCTGTTGCTGGGGGAAGTGGGTTTCTTGGGGTGCCGCTGGGATAAGAGGATGTGATATAGTAGAAAGCTTTCTTTCTGTGGAGTTACACCCCTGAGATTCCACAGTCTCATTTCCCTTTCTCCACCCCACCCCCAACCCCCGCCAAGGAAAGTCCAGCTGTTGTGCCTTCAATGGGGCTAGAATTAAAGCTGTTGACCAGAGATTCCATTCCATGTTGGAGCACAGGTCCAATCCAGCATCAGGCTAGCTTAGTTTGTGTTCCCCACTGTAGTTCATCAGTCCATTGTGTGTGGGGTCCACAGGTCTCATGGCTATGGAGGGAACACAGGCTAATGTAAGAGAGCCACAAGAGCGCCTGAAAGGGCGAGGACTACGCCCTCCATCTTACCCTAGATCCTCCATTTTTGGGCAGCCATGTGCTCGGCAAGGCTTCTTCCCGGAAGCCCAAGCCTCTGTTAGCCACACCCAGGATTTCTTTAAACTAACCAATGACAATCAAGGGAAGTGCGCGCCATAGATACGACCACATCCTATGTAACGAGACACCGACTTGCGCCTGGCCAATCGGCGGGGCCCACAGTCCCCTCTCCTCCCCTTACTCCACCCCCCTATAAAACTCCTCTTCCCACTGGGCTAGCGCTCTCTCTGCCACTTGCTGCTGTGCCAGTAAGGAGGGTAGGGGAGCCAAGCCCGGGTTTGAATAAAAGACTCTTTGCGTTTGCATCGGACACGGCTGGCTCCCTGGTGGTCTTTTGGGGATCCTGAAATCTGGGCATAACACGCCAAGAGTGCCAAAAGTCAAAAAGTGGTGTGCAGGTTATTCAGGAAGTCTACTACCTAATACA
Source organism: Myotis nattereri (assembly GCF_964212035.1). Lineage (NCBI taxonomy): Eukaryota > Metazoa > Chordata > Mammalia > Chiroptera > Vespertilionidae > Myotis > Myotis nattereri. The sequence continues at coordinate 52,355,782 of NC_138087.1, forward strand.
GCATCTGGCACTGGAAAGCATAGTGAAGCCCATGATGTCACTGGAAAGTGGCAGTGAGGTACAAAAAGTTAAATCAGGCAAAATAATTGGCAATACTTGGTTAACCAATGGAACATCCTTACTTAGCATCATTTTTTGAACTCTCACAATTCTGAGCCAGGGAGACCTAAAAGTGATGGGCCAGTTAATTGCTTTAGAAAATATTTTTAGTTGTTTGATATGTTTGGTTGGGGTTATTTTGTTTGGTTTGGGTTTGAGATTTTGGGTGTTTGTTTTTTGTTTTTCACTTAGCTTTGTTTTAGATTGTGTTGGTATATTCAAAGGTAGGGCAGGTTGTTTGATGAGAACTCCATCCCCTAACATCTGGACTCACCCTGTTTCTGTCCATCAAGTGAGTGGGTTAATATAACAAGAGATTTACAATGATACTGTGCAAAGTTCATTTAGAGAAGTCTCAAGTTGAAGATCATTTGCTTGCCAGTTAAACTCATTCCTACCTACATCCTAGATATTTTATTTCTTAGACTCCTAGCTGAAAAAAGGCTTTCTGCCCTCCTCACCTAACCCCAAACCCACCCTGGGAGAGAGTCATCATTAGTGACAAGGCAGGACTCCAAGTTTTTCTAAACTCTCCTCACTTTCCCCATCTGTAAAACAAGGAAGGTCCCTTAAACCCTAGTTAGGACTGACTAATTTGAGTGCCTGCAGCAAACTGTTCCTGTGCAAACCATTTAGAATCTTTCAATTTACAACTCCAATTTATGGGTTTTATTCTGAACTTTAAAACTTGCCCTAAGGCAAGGTGACTTCAGTTCTGCCTCATCGGATGATGTGGCCATTGTATCCTTTGTCATGGAAGGGAAGAACTATATGGCCTATTTACTTCAAGTTTTGAAACTCATCCCCTAAGATAAAGAAGTATACCTTCCTGAAGTGATTTCCTGTGTCTTTGCTAAACTGGATGCCTTTTAGCTCTAAGAAATTGATTTAAGTTAAAAAAAAGAAAAAGAAGAAGAAGAAGAAGAAGAAGTGGGGGTGGAGGAACTTAACAAAAATCACACCAACGCATCTTATTAACAGCGTGCCTAAGTGGTAAACTTGCTGCCACTTTACTGAAAGGCCTGCATTTTCTTCTTTTACAGGTATTATTTACTCTCCATCAACTAGCAGCCATGCACAAATTGTATACTGTAGATTGCTCCATTTCTCTGCCTTTTGAGTTGAAATCCTAACTACACTGATATTCTTTTACTTGAAAAAGATGGATGCACTCAGCTAACTCTGAGCTTGGCAAAATTAGCCTTGTCTTAAGGTCACCAACAACTTGTTTGAGTAACATTTCTGTTTTCAAGTATAAATTAGAACAGTTATTTTATCCTCAAGATAAAAGACACATAGCGCCCAATGTTCATGTCTGTACCATCATTTGTCACTATTGGCACTTTGGATTGTTCTGGCCTCCATACACAATAGCGGGATATTGTTTGTATTGTTTGCCTGGCCATAATGGATTTTCACCAAGCCAAGCATATTCCCAACCCCAGCTCCCCTGGGACCAGTGTTGTAACGGGGTCATGAGTGCTGTCAGGGGTGGAGAGTTAATTGAAGAAATGGAAGTTCTACCTGTAATGGCATTCTCATGGGGCTTCGCTCACCTCACACTGAAGTTAACTGGAGACACTATTATTGGAACCAGGACCTCTAAGGGTCAGTTATGCAGGCCCAGCTGCTACTTTATAATTTAGTTGGTGTAAGCAGCCAGCATTGTGCAGAAAGCTCTGAGGCTTTGAACTTTAGGGGGTTTTATGGGCCCTTTTGTTCCCAAAAGCAGGCTATTATCTTCTTCACAGGAGTTTTTTTCCTAAACTCAAATTGGTACATGAACAATTTTACCCTGCCTCCTCTAGTCTCAGAGATTAAAAATCTAACGTTATTTGAATCTGTGAACTATTGGAAGAAGCATACTAACTAAGATCACCAATCTGGCTTTAAAGTAAAATCAGTGATTTACTGGCATATTTAGCACACATGTCACTTGCAGGAAGCTTGGGACCCCCCTGGAGGGACAAAGGATGAATATTTATTGTGGTCTAATAATAGTGGGAAAACTGAATTTTGTATTTTTTTCAGTGAAAAGAATAGGGTGATATTTTTGTATTTCCCTCAGGAATTTCTATCTCAATAGACCATTTGTGATATACATATTCATAACCTATGCTGGTAATATGCTAAATACTTACAAATACATCATGATCTGGCTATATTGTTATGTCTTGTATTTATTGTTAATGGGAAAATACAAAATGCATTCAGGCTTCCCATCAATATTTAAAGAACACCTACTATGTCCCAGGCACTGGGGTAGGCACTGGAGACACAAAAATTCATTCCACACACATAAATAACACATAATTCTGCTAGGGAAATAGAAATGTATATAATTACCACATATATGTGTTAGTTGAATATAAAACCCTGGCTTCCCATGGCCAGTAGAGGGTTTAAGGAAGTATTGACATGTCTTTGCCCAAAAGGGGATTGTTTCAGATAGATTTGGAAAGTTACTTATCCCACTGAGGCAGGATAGTAAAGAAGGTAGGAAAATTCCTGGGCAAATAGAATAGGGAAACTGAGATAAGATAATCAAACAAGGCCAAACAATTTGACCAATTTATAGCCAGCTTGTGGATCACAAGACCTTATATTCCCTAACCAAGGAAACCTGAGAACAAATGATTTATATCTGTCCTTCCTGAGCAGAGAATAAATAGTTTAAATCACTCTGGTCAGAGTAACAGAGACCCAATTAATGCCAATTATGCCAGCTAAACCCAAGAACGGATGAAGTCAGGGGAACAAATAACAACAACAACAAAAAACAATTAGAGCCTGACAGACTCAAGATGAAAGTAAAACAGGAAAGCCAACCAAAGAATAAACCCAAACTCCCCATATGCTCAGTTTGATGCATTGGCATATTAAAAATGCACCTGGAAAGTTGATGAATATTCTGCTGAAACCCTCCCTGAAGATTCTTACCAGCAGAAGAGAGATTTTAAAAAACAAAAACCAAAAACACACCCTCAAGACAAAGGATACCAGCACAGGCTCTCTCTAGAGCACACCCATGCCTATTCTCGGACATGAACATTTTACTTTCTTTCTCCTAAAGAAACTTGCAAAGAGGGAGAAGTGGGCAGCAGCAGCTCATCCTGTGCTAACCCCTGAACCTGTTTCCAATGCCCCTTTTCTCTAACCTTCCAGTGAACTAACAGCAGTCCCACCTCGGCTCACTTCTTTCCTATAGCTTTTCTAGGGATCAAAGCAGAGCACCATCTAGGCTCCTTCCTGTTGCTTCTAACCTAAGACCTTTGTTTCACTGACTCCAGCTTTAATAAATGTACTTTCAAAATAACGTGCATTCATATTGTGAAATCTTTCCTGCACAAAGTCAAGAATCCACCCACTGCCAGCCAGCCCAAGGCAGACCCACTATAGGCCCCATCCCCATCTGGCGACACCACCCAAAGGAAAACAGTAACTCCTCTATGTCTAGCAAGCATGCCAAGGATAGACCCCAGGAAACTGTCAACATCCAAGGTGTGCATGAAAGATGCAGAGCTGCTGAAAAGACCGAGAGGAAGGCTGAGGGGCAGTAGGAGGTGAAGACGAGAGAGGAAGTAGGGACATCCAGGGAGGAGAAGATTCAAAAAGAAGGGAGGAGTCAGTGATGTCAAATGCTGAAAAGAGGTCAAAGGGAAAACAAACCAGTTATTCCAACTGATTAGTAAAGAATTATGGGTTTGCCGAAACTGGTTTGGCTCAGTGGATAGAGCATCAGCCTGCGGACTGAAAGGTCCCTGGTTCGATTCCGGTCAAGGGCATGTACCTGGGTTGCGGGCACATCCCTAGTGGGAGATGTGCAGGAGGCAGCTGATCGATGTTTCTCTCTCATCGATGTTTCTAACTCTCTATCTCTCTCCCTTCCTCTCCGTAAAAAATCAATAAAATATATTTAAAAAAATAAAAGAATTATGGGTTTGGCAAGTATCTTGCTACTATGTGTTTACTGATTCTGTTGCATTAAAACAATGTTTAGTTTCCTTGTTAAACTGCTAGTCAGTAGTTTTCCAAGTAGGGTTGCACATTAGAATCTACCAGTGAACTTTCACAGGATATCAGAGAGGTGGGGCCCAGTTCATTATGAAAGCTCCAGAGCAGTGGTTCTCAACCTTGGCTGCACATTAGAATCACCTGGGAATCTTTAAAATCTTTATTTCTGGGCCTCATCCTCCAGAAATTCTGTTTCTTTGTTATGGGGTGGGGCCACAACATTAGTAACAAAGAAACAGAATTTCCGGAGGATGAGGCCCAGAAATCAGGATTTTAAAAAGATTCTCAGGTGATTCTGATGTGCAGCCAAGGTTGAGAACTACTGCTCCAGAGGGTTGTAATGTGTAGCCAGAATTGAGAAGTACTGTGCTAGAAGAAACTGGGCTTTCTACAATAACCACATGGGGAACCTCCATGCCTGGCATATACAGGGCAACCCAGAGGACAGAAAACTTTGGTCCTTGGATAATGGGACCAACCTGTTGGGATACTGGTGACATTTGTCTCGGCACCTAAACCTCTCTGGCAGGTCCCTCAAACAAAGATCCTTGTCTATCATTATCATCATCATCATCATCATCATCATAATCATATACATTGAGCTCTTCGTTGTGAAAGGGCAAAGAGAATAAAACGGGACAAAGGAAACTTATTGTGCTTAGCAGATATCTTGCAGAAAGTTTGCACCTTTGAGCTCGGCATAGCCTAGATAACCACTAGGACATCTGATGCCAGGAGGAACCAAGGACAGACCGGACCTTTATGTCAGCAGAACTGTTTGCAACAGCAGAAGTTAATAAAAGTCTGCCTCCCCCTTCAGTCACCACGGATTCTTTTCGGATTCCATCCACCTGCACCCAGGTGCCTGGGATAAAAGTTCTTCTGATACATTATGGCCTCATGTCATAGGTGCGTGAACCTGGCCCACTCGGAACCTTTCACATTGTACCAGAAACTTGCTAAGAGCATTACCTCTGCATTAACTTAATTAACTCACTTAATGTGATATTCCTATGAAGTAGGTACAGTTTTAAATTTCTATTTCATGGGATAAAGAAACTAAGGCTAATAAAGTGACTTGCTCAAAAATCATGAAATTAGAAAAAGGCAGAGCTGGGACATTAATCCAGCTCTGGCTCACTCCAGAGCCCAAGTTCTGAACCATATCTAAATCATACTGCTCCACTCCATTGCTAGGGCTGAAATCTTCTACCTGCCTGAGCACCATCCCTTCAGCTTCCTAGGAAAATTGTTCTTCCACCTCCATTCCCTTAGACTGGGCCCTTCCATGCAAGACTCAGGTACAGATGCCCAAGATCCAGTGCTGACATTAAACCCTTTCCTTGGTATTACAGGTGAAGATTTGTCTTCTACCTTCGACCTTTTACAGACTTTGATTTCTGTTAAAAGGACTCAGAGTTACCGAAAGTCTAGTGCAAATGAAAACTGACCCTTTAAAATCCATGCAAGGAGAACACAGGATTTTAAAACAAGAATGTAAAATTGTTATTTCCATGGCTTCAGTAATTGTTCTCAGAAAAGAGTATTCCAGAGAAACAAATTAAGTAGAAATTCATGAACTAACCAAATCAGGCTTTATATTGACATGTATTTCAATAAGACATTACTTACTATAGAGCAGGCAGCCGGTTTTCTATTGTTCATGCATTAAGTCATGGGTCCTTTCTGCCACAAGTACTTTCAGGTGTTTGCTGCACTTCTCCATCTAAGCATCCATCACAAAGAGAAATTATTTCATGGGAATAATTTGCTCCCTGTGTAATAGTCTCTGACTCTTTGAAAGCACCTAGAAAGCAGTGGCATTTCCATAGGGGGCCCTTGGCTTATCATTATCATCTCCTTGTGATCAGTAACCAAACCAATTCTGAGGGGGTGCACCACTGAGACTTGCCCTGAATGCTCTGGTAAATCCATACCTAAATGGATGCACTTAGTGAGAACTGTGAAGTCACCCAAGCTTAACAAAGAAATCATCATGTCCCGAATAATTTTGCTGGGATCTTGTATAAAAGCTTCATTACTTGTCCAAACATGGGTCTTTGGGGTGGGTTGTTTTTTCTTCACCTCCCAATCAACTGCAGTGATCAAGAATAACAAGCACACACTGATTTGTGGATATTCTGAACAGAATTACAAAACTGAGCAATTTGGAATCATCTATTTTTGGGTTTCTATGCCTTTTTTAACCTTAGCTGTCCCATGAACAGTACATAAGTAACCCTTTTACAGTCACAATTCTCATTTTGTGTTCTATTAACTTAATCCCTATCAATTACACAAATTATCATAAAGCCCATAAGTTTATCTAAATCCCAAAGCGATGGGTATTATGGCACCACAGCTGCATCTGTAGATTTGTTTTCATCCTCATGTGTCACTTTGTCATCGTGTGTCTATGGCATCAGAGCTCTACAGTAATGCTGAGCTCCTAGCTCAGGATTCTGCCCTCTCTTCTCTTTTCTCTCCACATCTCCTCCCTAAGAGGCTTCATCTCCATCTACAGCTCCATTATAGCCATAGATAGTGGTGGTCCCCAAATTTCTGCCTCCATCTGAGCCTCTGTTCCAAGTTCCTAACACATATTCTAATTGCCTATTGGATTATCTTTATCAGAAAAATGCCAAGAAGTTGTTGAGGCAAGAGATTACTCTTGTTCATACATCTCTTTCCAATACATAACACGAGTTCATGCTTAGTTGATGTGATGGCTTCAGAGTTAGAACTCAAAAAGTTCCCTTTCCTTCCTCACTTTCTTACCTCTGCACACTCTGAAGGGCAAGGACAGCGATTCTCAGGCTTCCCTGTCATCAAGAGGACACTCCACAGAACAGGGCTCTTCTTTCTGTGGAAGCGGAGAAAAGAAATGAAAAAAAGCATTAGAAATAATCAGCTGGCCATGGTGGCTCAGTGGTTCAGTATCGACCAGGAGGTTATGGTTCGATTCCTGGTCAGGGCACATGCCCAGGCTGTGGCTCCATCCCCAGTAGGGAGTGTGCAGGAGGCAGCCAATCAATGATGAAAGATCATTTATGTTTTCTATGTCTATCTTCCTCTCCCTTTTTCTCTGAAATCAATAAAAATATTTTTTTAAAAAAAGAGAAACAATCAAAAAAAGCATGTGCAAAAATCTCTAGAGCAAAATATAGTTTTAACCCCTCTGAAAGCTATCCTTGCTTTTACTGATTTATTTATTTATTCATTCATTCATTCAATTAGTATTTACTGAGCACCTACCATGTCTCAACTATGATCTAGGCACTCAGGATATAGCAGAGCAAACCAAAGGCCCTGCCCTCAAGGAATTTATAGTCCAGAGATGGGACATAGCAATCCACCAAACATATATAATTTGTCAGTTTGTGATAAGACAACAAAAGAGAGTTAGGAATCTATATCAATGACAGACCATGTAATCTAAGCCAGGTGGGAAGGTAAAGGGCATAAGAGAGGAAGTGAGGTGCAATCAGGTCAATGGATTAGACCTCCCAGCCTGATACATTGGTGGGGTTGGGAAATTAAAGGGCATTCTATAGAAAATGGGAGGTGGAAGTCAAAGAGTGAGATATTGAAATGGAGAATTTGGAGGAGATCCAATTATGGGCAATGATGATATCTCAGATTGAGATATAGAAATGGGTAGCTGAGGCAGGTGAAGGGCAAGATGATGGGAGAAGATGGGGGTCAAAGAATTGACAGGATGGTATTGGACACATTATCCTCATGGATACTGAGGTAGCCTAAAATTATAATGGAAGTGGGAGAAACGGGATTCCAGGGCTGAATCTGTGTCCTTCCACCAAAGAACTAAATGGGAATAAGGGAGTAGTGAGCTCGAGCCTTAAAGATGTCTCTCAGTCTCTCTGGGTCTCAACTGCCTCATCTGAAACGAAATGGCACAAATAAATAATCAATAAGGTGACTTACAGCTAATAGCTCCAGTTCTGGATGACCCCCAAGGGATAAGCTGAGGTGGTTGATTCAACCCCTTGGCAGGTAAAAAGGACAAATTAACAAGTGTATGAATTTATCTGTTAACAAGCATTTAGAATTACACTGTAAATTAGACATTCCCTTATGAGATTCACTCTGGAGGCCTTACCAAGTGCCTTAATTAACCACAAAGGAAAGAAAATTCTATTCTGCCACCTCTCTCTTCTTTCTCTTTTTCCTTCAATGTCATTCCCACTAGTAAAGAGCTGATAGCGCTCCTTTCTGATCACATGTGACTTTCTCAACCTGGCATTTAAGAATCTCCAGCAAAGGACCCCTCCTAAACACCCAGTCATTCCCGGTGCTCAGCACGGCTGACTGACTCTAACTGCTGCTCAGGGCCTTTATTGCCCACTGCCCCCTGCAGCCCACACCCTCTCCCCACACACTCACTCCTGCAGAGGAAAGAGGGATGTCAGCCTAGCCCCTGCCATAGACAAGTTCCATATGTGGTTTACTGCTCAGTGGAGAAATGACCGTGCTCATCTGCACGCTGAGAGAATGTACTTTCAGATATTGATGACAAATTGTGACTAGTATGAGTCAATCCCCATAAAATGTGGTAGTTTGTTTCGTGTTTTTTTCTCCCATCTCTGTGGAATTACACTTAAATTGCATGGTTATTGGAAATTAATTTACTTACACATATATAAAAGCTGGGCAGTAACCAGATAATTGGGAGAAATGAGACAGATTTTCTCATTATATACTATTATCTTTCCTTCTGTTCCTTTTTGCATCTATTCAAAAGTATCGCCAAAACCGGTTTGGCTCAGTGGATAGAGCGTCGGCCTGCGGACTGAAGGGTCCCGGGTTCGATTCCGGTCAAGGGCATGTACCTGGATTGCAGGCACATCCCCAGTAGGAGATGTGCAGGAGGCAGCTGATCGATGTTTCTCTCTCATCGATGTTTCTAACTCTCTATCTCTCTCCCTTCCTCTCTGTAAAAAATCAATAAAATATATATAAAAAATTAAAAAATAATAAAATAATTTAAAAAAAGTATCAAGGTCAGTCAATAATGTTTGATCCTTCTGGTTGGAAATCCCCATGTCACTCGGTTTATCTGTTAAATGGCATTCAGAAGCATGTGAAACTATTGGTCAACACAACTGCCAAAGGTTTTACATTAAAAATAATAAAATGAAAAATAATTTCAAGGAACCATGCCCCACCCTCATTCGCCTCCCATTTCTCTATAGACAATGTCTTAATGACAGTTTTGGTCTCTGTTGAAATATGTATAATTTTTGTGATCTGTTGGAATTCATATACCTGGAAAGAAATTTCTTAAAATAAATAAACAAAGCCTGAGGGTGAGAAAGATTTATTAAAGGACAAGAACTTGCATCCTGGGGAATAAAATCCATGCTCAACATCATTATGATTGGAATGTGGTCAAAGGAAACAAATCCCAAAGGGTCCCTGTGTTCCAGATGCAGCCAGAGTATTTTTAGTGCTGCTCTCCTTCAACTCAATAGGCCTAGATTTGGATGGAGGAACTCATCCTAGTACCCAGGAGACTTGACAGTATGGGATTTTGGTTCAGTGCTTTTTCAAACCAAACGCATATGCTATCCTATATAATAGAGGTAAAATGCAAATTAACCCTCACACCCTCACAAAGATGGCTGCCTACGACCAGGCCGGCAGGATGGCAGTTAGGGGCTATTAGGCCAGTGGGGGAGGGCAGTTGGGGGCAACCAGGACAACAGGGGGGCAGTAAGGGGTGACCAGGCCAGTGGGAGAAGGGGGACAATTAGGTGCAACCAGGCCGGCAGAGGGGACAGTTAGGGGTGATCAGGCAGGCAGGCAGATGAGCGATTAGGAGCCAGCAGTCCAGGATTGTGAGAGGGATGTCCCGGATTGGAGAGGGTGCAGGCTGGGCTGAGGGGACCACCCCGCATGCACTGGGCCTCTAGTTTAACTATAGATGAGGAGGAGAAAGAGCAGCAGGAGGAGAATAGATATATCTTATTTTCTATTAAACATATATGAATAAATCAGACACAATATTGTTCTGTGCCAGGATAGGGCACACTGTTCGCTGCTGAGCAATGGAGAAGCAGACTCCCTGATGGCTCACTTGAAAATATGTTCAATAGCGTCTTACGGAGACTGGGTCACTTCAGGTGGCAACCTCCAACAAAATCATGGCATAGCTACAAAAAGATACACAGGTCATTGTGATGTGAAATTTCTCACCCAGAACAAATTAAAAATCCACACAGATTTCTCTTCCTCTCTGAAATGCAGAGATAGTGAAGACATTGTTTAAGATAAACTTAGCTACACCCATATTTGTTAATTCTATAAGGTCATAATTATCTGTTAAAAAATGAATATTTTTCCAAGTAAATCTGGTTCACTGGTATAAATTTAAAAACAAATTTAGATGTTCATAGATTTGTCTATAGTTACAGACTAGAGGTTATTTGTTATGCTTTTTACATTGCTAATACCCACTAGTCTATGGATATCAACCTGAACTCTTAGTTATACTCAGTAAGAGATGTTAGAAAAGCTTTTCCCAATTACTCATTTGCCTGTTAGTTTTCATTGTGGTATTATATAATCATAAATGAGTGTTTCCTTTTAGTACCTCTAAAGTTTCACTTTTTTATTGAAAATTTAAAGCAGTCTCCAAGTTAATTTTGGTTAAATGTGTGCACTAGGGATATAATGTTATTTTTGCCATATGGATAGTCAGTCATCCTGAATCCTTTATTCAGACAATCTCTCCTCACTTATTTGAAATTCCATTTTTATCAAATACTAAATTATCATATCTACTTTGGCCCATTTAAAGACTATTTACTTATCTTTCTAGTCTCATTTCTCACCACCCTTACCTCCCACATCCACCTTTATCTTTAAACTCAGGTCATACTAATCTACTTACAATCCCAGATTGGACCATCCTCTCTTACACATGCTGTTCCCTCTCTTTGGAATGGCCTTTCTTCTCCCCTTCTCCTGGAAAACTTCTACTCTTCCTTATCCCACCTCCACCTTGAGAAAACTTCCTTGGCCCACTCCCATGCCCAGTCTGGACTAATCGCTACTCCCATACACTTGACACTCTCCTAAGGAGTTCTATCAACTGTTCTGTAACTTTACTTATTTGTCTTTCCTACCAGACCAAGATATTTTTGAATGTAGGGAACATTTCTTGTTTATTTTTGAGACCTTCAGGGTCTGGCCCAGTGTTTGTTAGATAAAGTAATTAGACCTAGCCAGTGCCTACTTGCTATGACTTACTATTGCCTGTAGCTTATATTCTTTAGATGCTAAAGGACTTTCTGCCAGCATTTCCAGCCAGGTCTTCCCTGGGCATGGTGGGTAGGCCCGATTCAAAATCCTGTTCCCTCTAGATATCCCTGTCTAGGTATAATGACTCATTCATTCCCATCTGTGCCACAAGATATAACCTAAAACCTCCTCCAAGATAAAGCAATGAATTCGCTGCATTACAATAGATCCTTTGGAACGTTGATGGAAAAAGGGCTTTGTTGTATCTCCCACTACTCAAATGCCTGGCTCTCACTGAAAATCCAAGTTGAGAGGAATGTCAGCATTGAGCAGAACATCCATCAAACTTCCCTTTGGGCAGTATTCTGTCATAACAACCACATCTGGCACTTCAATGCTGACTCCAATAAATCTGCAAATGGTTGGATGGCCTAATTCTCTGGAGAAATCAATAACACAGACCAGAAAGGATTTATCTGGATCATGATCTCGTAATCTCCACTTTAAAATCTGACCTAGTTTTTCTGACCACATAAAGGAACAAATATAAAATATCCTCGTAGATTTAGTGTGGTGTGCAAATAAAACTAGCAAATTCACCCACTGTGATGCAGAATAAAGTATTTAGAAAAAGAAATGCCATCATCATCACAATTCATTCTGGACCAGGCACTTTATATCCAGTATCTCTAATCTGCACAACAACCCTGTTGATCACTATGATTATCTCCCCTCTGAATGAGGAAACTGAAGCTCAGAAAGGTGAAGTAACTCACCAAGGTCCCCCATAGGTAAGAGAGCCAGATCCTAATCCTGACTTTGCCTAATTCCAAGTCATTCATGGCCATTGCTATACTGCATTCATTTCAATATAAAATACAAGTACAAAGAAAGAAGTTCTCACATGGAGAAGTTTCGTTTTTCTTAAAAATGTTGCTTTGGAGCCCTAATCAGTTTGGCTCAGTGGATAGAGCAGTGATGGAGAACCTTTTGAGCTCGGCGTGTCAGCATTTTGAAAAACCCTAACTTAACTCTGGTGCTGTGTCACATATAGAAACTTTTTGATATTTGCAACCATAGTAAAACAAAGACTTATATTTTTGATATTTATTTTATATATCTAAATGCCATTTAACAAAGAAAAATCAACCAAAAAAATGAGTTTGTGTGCCACCTCTGACACCCGTGTCATAGGTTCGCCATCACTGGGATAGAGCGTCAGCCTGTGGACTCAAGGGTCCCAGGGTTGATTCCGGTCAAGGACATATACCTTGGTTTCAGGCACATCCCCAGTAGGGAGTGTGCAGGAGGCAGTTGATTGATGTTTCTCTCTAATCGATGTTTCTCTCTATCCCTCTCCCTTCCTCTCTGTAAAAAAATCAATAAATTATATATATATTTTTTAAAAATGTTGCTTTGGAAATAAAAGGCACTTTCCCAAGCCAAGTAGTCACAAACTTTTCAGCGTCTTTCCACACCTGTCTCTCATGTTTGTTTCTCTTTAAGCTGGGTTCCCCACCCCCATTCCCAGAGAGGGAGAAGGCTTTCCCCAACCCAGGTGTGAGACTGGCATTTCAGCGTCGCTAATTGCTACATGTGCATCATCAGCACGAAGGCACAGGTGCTGCTTTGCATAAACCGAGGATTGACTTACAGCTTCTCCATGGGGAGTTTTCCAGTCATAACATTTTTCTCTGATCAAAATTCCACCATCTTTTCAGATTAAAGCTTGTTTTCAATCATCAACCCTCGGATTCGATCAGAAATGAGACATCCTACAAGGGACAGACAGAGCATTACTTTAAAAAACTGATGCTGGTGAGGGTAGGAATAGTGGTGCTTGTTGTATATTCCCAATGGAGAAATGAAGGGCCTTGTGCTCCCTCTCCCCTCTCTTAGGAGGACTGGATGGAATGCTCTGGTCTCTCCTGTCCCAGGCTCACTTTCCACTGAGAGAGTGGGCCGTCTGATGGATGAGAGCTCACACTCAGTGTGCTGCAGTTAATGGTGTGTGGCATCACTGTATTAAATACTACCACTTGGCCCTGGCTGGTTTGGCTCAGTGATAGAGCATCGGACTGCGAACTGAAGGGTCCCGGGTTCAATTCCGGTCAAGGGCACATGCCCGGGTTGTGGGCTTGGTCCCCAGTTGAGGGCCTGCAGGAGGCAGCCAATCAATGCTTCTCTCTCATCATTGATGTTTCTATCTCTCTTTCCCTCTCCCTTCCTCTCTGAAATCAATAAAAATATTTTTAAATAAATAAATACTACTGCTTGCATTTCTGTTCCTTATGGTAAGCACCCGTGGGCAGGCCCTCCTTGGTGGGGCAGGCCTGCCATTCTTTTTTTTAATATATTTTTATTGACTTCAGAGAGGAAGGGAGAGGGAGAAGGAGGTAGAAACATCAATGCTGAGAGAGAATCACTGATCGACTGCCTCTTGCAGTCCCCACACTGGGGACTGAGCATGCAACCCAGGTATGTGCCCTGACCAGAAATCAAACCATGACCTCCTGGTTCATAGGTTGATGCTCAACCACTGAGCCATGCCTACCAGGCCTGCCATTCTTCTTGTTTAACCTATGACTGGGTGGGTGTGGCAGGCTTGTGAATAGTTGGGTAAGTGACTACATTGGCTCTGCAGGCCCAGCTACTCACTTGCTCACTTAGCCATGCGGCTGAGCATGTGAATTTAATGACAGGTTTGGTTGGGCTGGGTGCTGGAAGCATGCACTTCAACTTCACACTGAATAAGGTTCTCCAATCCAACTTTTACCAGTTTACTTTGGGTGTCAGGAGCTTGTTTATCTATGAAAAGAGTGGTGCTTTTCTCTATTATTCCTTATGTATGTTCCCCATTGGTTAAGATCAGAAAGAGCAGGAGAGGTGAATAGCAAACTGAACATTTAACAACTGAGGGTTCTTGGAAACTGTATTCTGAAAATATTCTCTATTAACTTTAGAATGGCACCAAGTCAAGGGCACATAAAGAAAACCCTCCTAACTGCAAGATGAGACCTGAAGGATGGCATATTAAAAGAATGACTGCTTGTGCCTGCTTTATTTTTTTAAAATATATTTTATTGATTTTTTACAGAGAGGAAAGGAGAGAGATAGTTAGAAACATTGATGAGAGAGAAACATTGATCAGCTGCCTCCTGCACACCTCCTACTGGGAATGTGCCCGCAACCAAGGTACATGTCCTTGATCAGAATCGAACCTGGGACCTTTCAGTCCGCAGGCCAATGCTCTATCCACTGAGCCAAACCGGTTACGGCATTGTGCCTGTTTTATAATGTAATCCACAATAATATGCTTTTTATATATACATCAAGTCTATGATACTTTGGTTTGCACAATCTGGCAAGCCACAGAGTACTTTGCAAAGGTGAAGAATTGTGAGTCAAACAGTATGTGGCCACCACTGCAAGCTACATTGTACCTAAAAGACCAGTTTCAGTTTTGGGACTATTTTGCAAAACTACAAACTTCTACCCAATCCAGTCTCTTCTAACCAATTTAAAAAGCTGCCAACCTAGTGCCTCCCCATTTATTCCCTTTCTTTTTTCTTTGAAGAGGAAAATGAAGACTCACATATTGCCCCATTAGTCTTGGGAATAATAAAAAATGGTAAAAAGCTATGTGTGAGCAAGGTCCATGGCATGAGCATTGCAAATATTTTCATCCTTGATAGAAATGGATTCTTATCCTTGAGTCCAAAGGCCAGTTCGTAAGGACATGGGTCAGAGGTCTAATGTCACAATAATATATACAGTGGGGCCTTGACTTACGAGTTTAATTCGTTCCATGACGGAGCTCTTAACTCAAATTACTCGTATGTCAAATCACTGGCGTTCACTGTGACGTTTGCTGCGCCAACTAGCGGTGGGGTATCTGAAGCTGGCTCGTAACCCGAATTTTAGCTCGAAACTCAAAGCAAAAAATTGGCCAAGAGACAGCTCGTATCTCGAAAAATTCGTTAGTCGGGACACTCATAAGTCAAGGCCCCACTGTATAAAGAAGGTTTGGAGGTTGAACTGACTTAAGTTCAATATAAGCCAGCAACATGAAAGCTGACAGGGAGGCTGATGCTATTGAGGGTACTGTGGGTAGAGGCGTGCCTCCAAAGTTAGGGAGGTGTGTTTTGCTCTGCACTGGCAGTGTTGGGTTCCATCCTAGATGCCACACTTCGAAAGAAATGTGAGTCAACAAGCTGAAGAACAATACACTCTATAAAGGGCCTTAGAACCTGTGTTTCAAGAAGGAAAACAAGGATATTCAGCCTGGTAAAGAGAAAACTGGAGGGAGTCCTGATATCCATCCTTCCCAGAAAGCCAGCACGCTGCTGCCCCCACAGTGGACCACCAGAGGTTTTTAGCAGCACCCACTCATCTAATAGGTAACTCGCATGAACGCTCTGGTATATTTACCTGCCTGTCACTTCTATGATGTGCCTGCTGCACCCAGATGTCAAACTAGTAGGCTGGGATCAATTAGCAATGTAATTAAAGCTGAATGTAATTAACAACATAATAGTGAGATATTCTTGTTTAATTTCCTGAAATTGGGAGACTGACATTCCGAAAGAAGATAATAAATATAAATAAAGCTCCCAAATTCAAATGCGCATTTGAGCTACATCCAAATAATTGTTCACCAAGCCATTATTACCAAGTAGAAATTCACTGCCCCCCCCACACACACACACAGATTAAATTATCTTAATTAATGAACTTTTGGCCCACTACCAATAGATTTGGATGCCCCGGTGTCTTTAAATGCTTTAAAAATTAGATAGCTGATGATTGTACAATTTGAATGTACTTAATGCCACTGAACTGTACACTTAAAAAAGGTTAAAATGGTAAATGCCATGTCAGGTATATTTTACCAAAATAAAATTAAAAATTAAGAAATAGCATGGTGTACTGCTAAAAGTATAGACTTTTGAAGCAGTTAGAAAGGAACATAATTCTGGCTGGGCTACCTGTGATTTCAACCAATTTGATAAATCTTTCTGAATCCCAGTTTCCTCCTCTATAAAATCAAGTAATAATGCCTACCTACCAAATGAGGTAACAGCTGGAGGTAAGGCGTAGAAGTGATACATAGGAAGCACCCAGTGGGTGATATAGCAGCTGAGGATGGAGTGGACTCAGCATAATGGGTGGAAGTTATAGGAAGACTCACTGGCATTCAGGATAAGGGAGATTTGCTAACATAGAATTGTCTAACAATGGATGAGGCACCTCCACAGAAAGACTGTAGCTCTGTAAAACCACAGCCGTGAAAACCAAAGCTTGGAGAAACAATGATCCAAGAACTGGAGGTTCACATGGTTCCCTCTGCAAGACTGAGATTCCTCATCCATGCAGGGTCCTCAACCACCGTGCAGCCTCAGGCTTCCCAACAGGGGTCATTCCTTAAGGCCACCAGCCCTGTTTTCTGATTACCTTACTTGCTTCAGCTCCCTATGAATCACCTTGGAGAGAGTGCATGCCAGTTCTACCATCACTGTAATAAGAAAAGCTACTGAGACTCATTTGTATGAAGTCAGAACTGTATTCCCTCCTCATGTATGGATAAAGCTGAAGTGGTCCTACCCCCTCCCCCACCCCCACCCCCCGCACCACCACCACCCTAACCCACCCCCAGGATAGCTGGTGTGATGAACAGCAATTTTCTCAAGAATGTGGAAGACACTCAGTTGTGGGGAGGCTTGGGAGGTTGGAGCAGCTACCATGTATATTAATATTCCCTTTTTGCTGAAACCCTTACCTAGTTGTTAGTTTCAGGCCTTTGGGAGTAGGAAGTGAGGAGGCAAGATAAAGAGTACTACTTTAGTACATAGTTTTAATAACATTTCTTACATTGTTTTCCCAGCTCCTCTAGGCCTCGTCTTCTCAGAGCTCCTACAGAATTGTGCAAACCTCTCATACTGCCTTGTTTTGGACTGCTTACGTATCCAGATCTCTAGATGCTGTGGATAGGAATTATGTCTTTTTCTGTTTGTTTTCCCCACACATTCCAGAGGCCAAGCGCAGAGTAAGCTTTCAATGTAAGGTTGTTGAATAAACTGAATAAGAGTTGGTGGCTGAATGGGCTAAAGAACAAGGAAAGGAAGGCAAGAAAGGAGAAGGGAACCACCACAGCTCACTGACTCCTCACTTTGCACACTTGCTCTCAGGTGATGCTTTAATCCTAATAAGAACCCAACCAGGGTAGGCACTATTATTATCTTCTTTGAACAAAGAAGTAAAGTAATTACCCAGAGATGTCCATTAGTGAGTGAAGAGACAAGAACCAACCCATATTTGCCAGTTCCAAAGCCCACGCTTTCTCTAAGAAAATACAACTCGGCCCAGTCCCTTTCCCTTGTTCTGTGGCTCTCCCCTACCTCTGCTCTGCACGACTCCCTGCTTATCCTTAAAGCTTCTCCAACAAACCAGAAAGCTGTTAGTTTTACAATTCCAAGTCTTAAGGACCTATGCCAAAGCATTTCTGTGTTCTTCTAGTAGGAACTATCAAAAAATAGGCGAATTAGATGTTAGCAAGACGCTTTCATTCTAAAAAAAAAAAGGTGATGATACCTTTGCTATAAATATATGGTAGGAAATAAATGATCAGTTATGCTTTGTTAAAATAAAACAGTCTAATGAACATGAGCAATGCTCAAGAGAAAATAGGATATAGAATTTGAATTGGGATCAGCAAATGAATAGATATCCTCTTGTCAGTGACTTCAAAAAGTTTTAAATTATTCCACTTTGCAGTATGTAAATCATTTTAATATATTAATATAATTGAGTCTTCCCAGAAGGATCAAATGAGTTAGATATTTCTATCCTTTAATGCAGACAAATCTATCAATATTTTCCTTTCAAGTTTATCCAATGTTTTTTGAGTTTATCCAAAGCTTGTAAACTCCTTCCTATAAATTTATCTTGCTTTCATTTTTACAATGGATTACTTAAACCATCTAGAATTAACAGGCAATAGAATGATATGATGCTATAATTTGATTTTCCCATACAACTAATCTATTGTTCTAGCATAATTTATTGAATAATTCTTCCTCACTTCACTGATATTTGAGCTTTGTCATGCACTTATTTCATGTGTATCCTTTTGTCCATTTCAAACTTATCTATTCTCCAAATCTCTTTGCCAAGTCTTTTTTTGGCAGCACACTTTTAATTACTTTAATTTTCTATTATTTTTTAATATCAAAGAGGAAAAATACTCCCCGTTGGTACTATCTTTTTAAAAAATCCCTGGATGTTCTCATCTGTTGATTTTTCCAAATGAATCTGGGAATAATTTTGTTAGCACGGCTCTGAAGCATCTACGAGGTGCGGATCAGGCAGTGGGAAACAAGCAGCGCTTACTCCTTTCTCTCAGGCAAACAGCACTACCTTTTTATATGACATGAAACGAAGCTGGTCCAGGAATGGTTTTTCTCAACCCAACTTTAATTTTCCTACAATTTTTGTAAATTTATATTTTCAGAAGCTTCTTTCATGTCAAGCAGAATTTAGCAAACAAAATTGGTCTTAGCAAAACCTACACTAGACCTGTTAGAATGGGTTGGATGTTTATGATAAGTGCCGGGTTTCCGAGAAGTAGCACCACTTAATCACAATGCCTGTTATGCTTGTAGAAGACAATCTCAAAATTACTTAAAAATGCAAAGGGGGACAGTATGGAGCTTCCTCAAAAAACTAAAAATGGAACTCCCATTTGACCCAGTGATCCCACTTCTAGGAATATATCCCAAGAAACCAGAAACACCAATCAGAAAGGATATATGCACCCTGTGTTCATAGCAGCACAATTCACCATAGCTAAGATTTGGAAACAGCCTAAGTGCCCATCAGCAGATGAGTGGATTAGAAAACTGTGGTACATCTACACAATGGAATACTATGCTGTGGTAAAAAAGAAGGAACCCTTGCCTTTTGCAACAGCATGGATAGAACTGGAGAGCATTATGCTAAGTGAAATAAGCCAGTCAGAGAAAGATAAATACCACATGATCTCAATCATTTGTGGATTATAGAGAACAATATAGACTGATGAACAGGGACAGATCCAAAGACAGAGAAACAGCGATCAGACTATCAATCCCCAGAGGGAAAGTAGGGGAGGGAGTGGGTAAGGGGAAGAGATCAACCAAAGGACTTGTATGCATACATATAAGGCAAACCAATGGACATGGACAACAGGGGGATGAGAGCATGAGAGGCGGGGGGGGGGGTGGTTAATGGGGAGGATAAGTTCACATTTGTAATACCTTAACTAATAAAGAATTTTAAAAAAAAATTTTTTTAAATGCAAAGGGGATTCCAAAGGCCACTCTACCAAGCCCACTCTACCTGACACAAAGAAACAAACACAGGAAGGATGCCAAAATGAGGAAACAAAGAAACATGTCCCAAATGAAAGGACAAAATAAAACTAAAACAAACGAACAAACAAAACAAAAACAACTAAACAAAACAGAGACAAGCAATCTATTAGATGCAGAATTCAAAACACAGGTTATAAGGATGCTCAATGAATTTAGAAGAGTCGTTGAACTTAGAGAGAACTTCAACAGCATAATAATGGACATGGAAACCATAATAAAGAACCAGTCAGAAATGAAGGATAGACTAACTGAAAAGAATTTACAGGGAATCAATAGTAGAATAGATGAAGCTGAGAATCAAATCCACAATTTAGAATATAAGAAAGCAATAAACATCCAATCAGAATGGCAAAAAGAAAAAAAAATGAAGCTAGTGTAAGGAGCCTCTGAGACAACTTCAAGCATACCAACATTTGTGTCATGGGGGTGCCAGAAGGAGAAGAGAGAGAGTAAGAAATTGAAAATCTATTTGAAAAAAATAATGACAGAAAACTTCCCTAACCTGGTGAAGACAATACACATACAAGCCCAAGAAGCACAGAGTCCCAAATAAGATGAACCCAGAGGCCCTCAGCAAGGCACATCATAATTACAATGCAAAAAGTTAAAGACAAAGAGAGAATCTTAAAAGTAACAAGAGAAAAGCATTATAAGGGAGCTCCCATAAGACTGTCAGATGATTTTAGAACAGAAACTATGCAGGCCAGAAATACTCAAATATTTCTTGATTGGCAAGAAATATTCAAAATGATAAAAAGCAAGGAGCTACAATTAAGATTACTCTACCCAGTAAGCTATCATTTAGAATCAAAGGACAGATAAAGAGCTTCCCAGACAAGAAAAAGCTAAAGGAGTTCACAACCAAACCAGTATTACATGAAATGTTAAAAGGTCTTCTTTAAGAAGAAGAAAAAAATATAAACTATATAAACAAGAAAATTGCAATAAATACATATCTATCAACACATGAATCTAAAATATCACACAAAATAAACAAAGAAGCATAACAGAAACAGACTCATAGATACAGAAAAGATTTTGTTGGTTGCCAGAAGGGAGGAAGATTGGGGGAATGGGTAAAAAAAAGGTGAAGGGATTAAGAAGTACAAATTGGATGTTACAGAATAGTCATGGGGATGTAAACTACAGCATAGGGAATATAGTTAATAATATTCTAATAACTATATATGGTGTCAGATGGGTACTAGATTTATGGGGATGATTACTTAGTAAGTTACATAATGCCTAATCACTGCAGTATGCACCTGAAACTAATATAATATTGTATGTCAACTATAAGCGAAAAATTAAAAATGATTTAAAATTTAAAAAATAATAAAATAAAACTGGAGGCTTCACAGATTTAATGGGAAAAAATTATGGTTAAGCCCTGGACAAGTTTATTTAAAAGCTCCGCCTCAGTTTCCTTGTGGATAATGTTGGGAAAATACAACTGATTTTGTAAGATTCAAGAATTAGGAATAATACATATAAAGGGCTTTGTACAATAGCTGGCCCAAAGTAGGTCCCTGACAAATATTAGTTATTAATGCCATCAATAATATAAACAGTCTAATTTCCTTATTATTCCTAGTCTAAGAGCTCACCAACTATGCTGAGTGGAGGGAAGAGGTTATAGATGACTCTCCTGGTCTACAGAGTTTCTGCCTAGGAAACCAAGTTTTTGCCCTCAGCTTGAATGGTGTTCAAGGAAGCCCACTGGCTGCAGCTCAAGCTTAGCACAATGATGGGAACATGTTCCTGCCCCACACTAAACACACATTCAGGAACAAGCCTACTAGATCCCCGTCTGGAAGAAGTACTGCTTTCTGGAGGAACCAAGAGTAGTTGAGCAAATGCTCTCTCCGGTGCCCTAGGTGGCATGACTCCCTAGCCATCTAATGGGTAACAGAGGTACAATTTGAACTGAATTAGCCTATCTGCAAAATCCAGGCTCTTAACCACTACTCTGTGCTTGGCTCACCGAGAGATGCAGAGATGCAAGGGCTGGTGGAGCTCCTTGCTGTGATCAGTCCATTTCCTCCTGGAACTGCTCACTCTTGATGTTAGTAATCTTTTCTTAAGACTCCCAGCACACAATAGAAACCTAAATATCATTCTGTCTACTAACATTTCTTTAACCAAGTCCCCAAACCAAAAAGGAAGAAAACAGCTGTCTTTTACATTGTATCTCCCAAGCTCTCCAGGAATCTTCAGGATGACTGAAGCCCATAGTCTAGTCCAGTGGTCGGCAAACTGCGGTCCCTTGAGTGTGGCTCTTCCACAAAATACCACTTGCAGGTGCACACGTACAGTGCGATTGAAACTTCGTGGCCATACTCAAGGGGCCAAAGAGCTGCATGCGGCTTGCGAGCCGCAGTTTGCCGACCACTGGCCTAGTCAATCACAATGACTCTGAGTCCTGGGTAATTCACAGACACAAACAGAGAAGCACTGCTCGGCAATTAGGAAGGACTAAGATCACAGTTATGACAGTTACAAATAGCTTTTGTAAGTCTCCTGCAAACGGGGCTGCAAAATGAGAATGCTCCAATATGCTACTTCCTAGTTATCAAAAGGTACAAAGTTGTCCTTCAAAAAATATCAGTAGTAAGTTTCCATTACTTCCTGGCAGGTGGAGCCCAATTAGGAGCTCCCAAGGATTTGGATTTGGAGTACAGCGCTCTCTGGATTGAGAGTCCTGCTGATCACAGCTAAACAGCAGTGGATTAATCACAGAAGGAGACTGATGATTCCCATGCCAGGGATGCTCCAGGGCCACGGCAAGAGGAGCAGCAGTTTATTGTCAACTAATGCCTCAACCTGAATGACCAGCAGCTCTTGTTGGGGTCACAGCTCTTGTTTATAGGAAGCATCCTCAGAAGGATTCATCTTCATTCAAGCCCAGAATGGAGGCTGAGGCAAGAGGCCTTAGAGCAGTGGTTCTCAACCTTCCTAATGCCGCGACCCTTTAATACAGTTCCTCATGTTGTGGTGACCCCCGATTTCATTGTTACAAATTGAACATAATTAAAGCATAGTGATTAATCACAAAAACAATATGTGTGTTTTCCGATGGTCTTAGGCGACCCCTGTGAAAGGGTCGTTCGACCCCAAACGGGGTCGCGACCCACAGGTTGAGAACCGCTGCCTTAGAGCCTCGCTACCGTCCAGTGCTGAATCTGCCTACAAGTCCAGCAACATGAGGACAAGTCATAGGTTTTTCCATGTCCTGAACTTTGGTGGTCAGTTCCCTGAAGCCCTTGAAAGTTGTGCTACTTTCATTCAATAACCATTTATAGAGCACTAACTAGGTACCAGGCACTGACAGGATTGCTTTGTTCAAGTCAATAAACATCTGCTGAGCACCTATCACGTGCAAGTGCTTTACCACAGAAGGACTTATGCCTAAAGGAGGTGGCCTTTCAGACTCAGTGTGTGTGAGTTCCCCCCAGCTCGGTGCCCATAGCAAGAGCAGTCTGGTTTGCTAGAAAGACCATGAGACCAGGAGCCAGAAGGGTTCAGTCTGGGCTCTGCCACTCACCCCCTGTACAACTTAGGCAAGTCACTTAACCACCACCTCACTTTTCTCATGTGCTAGAAGGAATCTGACAGGTTGAAATCCAATGAGATGCATCTAAGATGATTACTGAAATGTAGGGGAAGAAAGGAAAAAATGTATTTTAGTCCTATTTAATGGGACCATTATAGCAGATTAATGAAATCCCTCGATTAAGTAAGACATGGGGAAATTAAACCATCAAATCAGCCCCAGGAAAATAGGTTTATTTTCACAGATACATTTATTCCCAAGGCTGCTGCACCTTATTTTTTGGGGGGGTGACCACTTTGCTCAGTGCCCATATAGAGCAGCTCCCACCTCTACCCCTTCCAGAATCACTGGATCTTAGCAGTGGAGGGGCCCTCCGCCCACATTCTCCAGGGTTCTGCTTCTAAAGGAGTCTAGTCACCAACATCCTGGTTGTAGCCTTCCTGCCTCTGCTTGAATATATACAAGAGTGAAGTGTTCATTGTTTGTCAATGTGCCATTCCACCCCTACTCAGCTCTGATGAGTAAAAATCATGGAATTTGAAACCTCTCCTGATATCTACCTCTCAGAGGTTCTAGTTTCAGCCCCCCTGAAGCTACTGGATTCACCTAACCCCTCTTTTCCGGGGCAGTCTTTGACACAGCCCCTCATCCTCGTCCTTCATAAGAACTCCTAGAAATTGCTTTGGGGTTTATAAAGCACTTTCCTTACAGGTCATTATCAAAATGACATTCTAAAGGTGGGAGGGGACCCACACTCTGACATTGCTTGAGTGCTATTAACAGAAACGAGTTTATTCAGAACTTGACATTAGGCATAAAAAATAGGCATGACCTTTTCAGCCAACCCTAGGGAAGAGATACTAAAAATATATCTATGTCCTCAGGCACCATGGTCAGAGCCGACACTATGAATAACCCACCACGCTCCCCAGAGATTCAGACAGGCAACAAGAAGGGGCCTGCAGGCCAATTTACATTGGGTGCAAGTGGAGCCATCAGCCAGAGCTGGCCTTTGTCCGCTAAGAGGTGAGGTGTGACCCACAGCAATGGAAGCCTCGTCCATTCCTGAGTCGTGAAAAGGGCCAGAGAAGGAGAATGAATGGATTGTTGGGGAGGATGGGGGGGGGGGGCGGGGGGCTGACTATATTAAAAACCATAATAATTTCCCTATATTTCAGTTATGAGCGAAGACTTAGACTCAAATTAACTTATAATTAACTCAATAATATTATGGTACTGATTAAAAGGAAATATCTGGCTGTACTAAATCCAGGTAATGAATGGACTTAATCCCACGTAGGTTTATCACTTAATAACAATAATATTAAAATTTATTGAGCCAGCCACTGTGCTTCACCTATATTATCTCATTTAATCCTCACAACAACCCTAAAAGGAGAAACTATTATTATCCTCATTTTACAGTTGAGGAGACAGAGCTGATAGTAAGTAAGTAACTTGCCAAATCACACAACTAATAAATAATTTACTCTGGACCCATGTGACTTGGAGTCTGAGCTCTTTTTTTTTTTCCTGAGCTCTTTTTCAAAATATATTTTTATTATTGCTTTCAGAGAGGAAGGAAGAGGGAGAGAGAGATAGAAACATCATTGATAAAAGAGAATCATTGATTGGCTGCCTCCTACACACCCCAGACTGAGGATCAAGCCTGCAACCTAGGCATGTGCCCTGACTAGGAATTGAACCGTGACCTCCTGGTTCATAGGTCAACGCTCAACCACTGAGCCACACCAGCCAGGCAGATTCTGACCTCTGAACCAAGGGACAAAAACACCTTCCATAGCCAACCAGTTATAGAGCCATTCAGACCAGACAAAGATCTACAGGATCTTTATGTAGATATGATTCACTCCCACATGTAGACTTCTCCTGAGAAGCAAGCACAGTAGGCCTCTGATTAATGTGGACTCTCTGGGGACCCAGGACTCTGCCAGCTTACCTCAGCTGCCTATCACCACCTACCTGGGTCCTCAGGGTGCCCAGGCTCCCCTGCTCCTGCCGCCACCTGTGCCTGCTTGACCTTGACAGAGCAGAGGCACTTATTCCTCCAAGCCTATGCTGAGCCCTGGACCCTTAAACCTAGCAGGTCTACCCATAGACCCATAGCCCATCTGTCCCTCCTTGTCAGTCACCCCCTCCACAGGTGCTGAGCTCAGCCTGCTTGGGGTCTGCCACAGCTGCTGCTTCTCTCCTCACCTGCAGTAACTTACAGGACTCTGAACCCTGCTCTCCATGTTGCACTCCCATGCCTACTCAAAGCTTTAAGAGGCAATCAAGCACAGTGGCTACAGCCCACCAGACTTGAATTCAGTCTCAAGTATGCTATTTGGGAGATGGGTGACCTTGGGCAAGTTTCTCAAGCTGAGCCTCCATTTCCTTTCTCTTTGTTTATGTATAATTGACATGGCATTATCTTAGTTTTCGGGGTGTGGTGTAATGATTCGATATTTGATTAGCCTGTTTTCTTATCTACAGAAGCAGATGTTGAGGAGTCGCTGAGGTAGATACAAAGGGCCTTACATGTACCTGTGTTCAGCGAATGTAAGTTCCTGTCTCCAAATTCATCTTAATTTCACTGCCTAACCCAGTCCTAACTCACGTATTCCCTGGGTGCCTCCTACCCAGATGCTGCCCAAGACCCAGCTCTTAACTTCCTTTACATGGGGCTTCTCTGAATGGATAATTCATAATATCAAACCTCATTGGAGCTAAGAGTTCACCTACGGCTTGTGTTTACAGAGAGCTGGAGAGGGAAAGCACCTTAGAGTCCACAACCCAGGCATGCGCACTGACAGGGAATCCAACCGTGACCTCCTGGTTAATAGGTCAGTGCTCAACCACTGAGCCATGCCTTGGGGCTGGCATCACTCACTGCTTTGCATATGAATTTGGGACAGCATTTTTCTTCAAACCTGACTGGGAGCCTGATTATCTTTCCAACCATAATTAGGGGACATGATCATTCAAGGTAGAATTTCTGACTGAACAGGCAGAGCCCTCATGTTGGTTCTCTAAGTGCAATAAGTTTCCATGATCCGGAGGGGAAATCTGGTCTGCCTGGGGACAGGAGAGGGAGTATCTTGGGGGCAGGGTGGGCTCTAACCTGGAAGGCACGAACCCTGAACTTGACTAGATGACTGGATTTTGTCATAAAAGCATCAACCATCACTGTCTAAAGTGCTGCGGCCTTTGAACTGAGGCTACACAGCTCACAGGAAAAGTTTAAAATGTAGAGCAAGAGTACAGACAGTCCTAATGAGGTGGGCTAGTGGTCAAGGCCTTATTTGTATTCACTCATTATTATGTGGCATTAAGGAAATTTTCTGCTGAGCAGAGTGACCTTGGCATGTGATGTCCTGTGCTCTCCCAGTATATGTGGAGCATTATAAAGAAATAATGTTCCCAAGGAGCCCATCTCATCTGACAATTCTCATCAGCCTCCAAAGGGAGGTTTTCTCTTTTGTCCATTTCTCCCATTTTTTTTACTGTGTTACTATAAAAAGAGCGAGAGAACAAGATCTATAACCTTCAACAACATCCTTCCAAAGTTAGAAGTGTGACATAAATGCTATCTTTCTCTCATCTTTGCCACCCGTTAGCATTTCTCAGCAGGTGAACTAAATATACAGGGTGGGGCAAAAGCAGGTTTACAGTTGTGAGTACAGAAAATAATATAAAAACGAATAAATAATAATACAAGAATAAACTGTTTCGTATACTCACAACTGTAAACCTACTTTTGCTCTGCCCTGTACACTGGTCTAACTCTCATCTTTGTCTAAATATTGGCGGTATTCTCGAGGCACCTCATGTGAGTTTGGCCTAACAGCCACAGGCACTAGCCTATGAGGACCAAGCACAAATCTAGGCTGTCAGATCCTGACTACTCTAATTGCAACCAATTTTGAGTCCACATTGGAAACATGTGTAGTCAGAGAGGTAGGAATAAAATTCTGATTCTTGTCATTTACAAACTTTGTCTGATATGAATGAAATCTGCTGTCCAACTTTCATTCCAAAAGATCTTTTGTTTCTGATACTGGAACCACTAGAAAAAAAGAAGGAAGGAAGGAAGGAAGGAAGGAAGGAAGGAAGGAAGGAAGGAAGGAAGGAAGGGGAAGAGAGGAAGGGAGGAAGGGAGGAAGGAAGGTGATTTAAATGTTTTACAGTAAAAACTAATCAAAGCAATAGCATTCAGCACAAATTAATTGCAATGGGCTCAATAAGGATTTTAATTAAAAAGTCATATAAATGAGAATCCAAAGGTTTCAGAATTCAATACAATTCTTAAATGTCAGATGACTTTATTTCAGATTTATCAAAATCCTTCATTTTTATACCCTCCACATTTCAGCTTCAAAATAAAGAAAAATATTCTGTCTTCTAGCCCTTCAAAAGCTATTGCTATTCTTCCTCACACTCTGCTCCTACTTCTCTGGAATCACTCTTTAGCAATCTTGTGGATTCTCTTATTAAAAGCTCCAAGGCACTATTTCTCTCTCATACACACACCCACACACACTCTGTCCCCATCGTCCACAAGCTCTATTATCTATCCCAGGGAGGAAAACACTAGTGTCAACAATCCAAAACAATAGAAAATGCCAAGCCATGGAGTTTTCGTGTCAGGATATACTAAATAGGTTTTGGGAGTAACAGGGCCTTTCTAATAGTTTCTAGAATAATGCTTAGGTTTACTTTGTCAGTTTCCTAGATACACACCAAATGACAGTAAGAGCAGAAGCCCACACCTTAGAGCATGAACTAGTAAGAATTTGAGATTTTAAATTTGCTACAGTAGATGCACTTAAAGTTGGTTTGACAACAAACAAACAAAAAAAACATGCATAAGTAGCCCTCATGTTTTCCCCAAACCACTCTCCTACCCCTATATAAGGAGGAAGACTTCTGGATCAGTTCCTAGACCTTTCTTTATTGCACAGAACCAAGATAATGGGGGGGGAGGGGGGGGAGATTTAAGTTGCCAAAAAGGCTATGTATCCACACAATGAAGAGCTAAGCAAAGAAGGAAGAGGCAAGAGGTAAGCACATTTATGTGGGTTCTGTTGCTCAAAGTCACACAGGTAATGACTGGCACAGGGACTTGAACTCTGATCTTCTGATTCTAAACCCTCAGCCCTCTTCAACTTCCCAGCTCCTACAAAAAGCCCCTCCAGCTCCCACAGAACACCTCCAGGTCACACATCTCCTGGGACAGCCTCTCTGATACGCTGATCTGGAGAATTATGTGCGACTTCCCTGTGGAGTACTGCAGAACTGGTCTCATTCCTCTTTGACATGACAGACCTTCTAATGTTTGAAACAGTAATCCTGTAACCTTTAAATCTTTATTCCTGAGCCAACATCAGAATTAAATTCCCTCAGGGCTGTTTTACCTATTAAGCCCAGCTTTCCAGAGGCCTATAGAAAAAAATATTGAATTGGCTCCAAGCTACCGAAAAGCAAACTGAAATTAATAACCATTTAATTAAATGCCTGTAAAATGTAGCATTATGTCAACTGCATTAACTGTTAAATTTATTATTCATTAAAAAATTTCATTACATCTGAGAATAATTTGTAGATTCGATTCTCTTGTTTTGAAACAATTTCTGAGAAGGCACAATGATTGATTGATAAGAAGCCATAGTCAACTATAAATTTAATAAGTCATTCATAGGCAAATAATTTCAAAAGCACAATTATAAAAATCCTTTCAACATTTTTATGGAAAATTTTACATTTAATTGAGATGTGGGCATATTTCAATGTCTGATGTAAATAATAAAACCTCCAGAAGAGTCCACAGAAAGCTTGGAATGGCCCAGAGTGTCCCATTGCCTAAATTTCTCTATGCAGGCCAACAAGATAACTTTTAGTAAGATTGCTCCGTAACGGTTTGTATAGTGTCTGCTAGTTGCTGGATTTTCCCAGGAAATGAACCTCATTGGTTTGGAAGAAAATGAAGTTTCTGGGGAGCACTTGGGACCACGGCCTATAATATGTCAGAGACAGTAGATAACTAAGAATTCAAAAGGACCCCCATAGGAAGCTTTCTTTCTCTGCACAAGTCAAACCCAATCGCTTCCAGATGTGATGAGAAAGCGCTCCAAAATAACTTAAATTCTGACAAAAGGAGCTGCTGCAGTCTGCATATTGCCAAGGGCATGGTTTTAATTGCTTCAAGGAGCCTTGAGGTGTATTGGAAGGATCCTAAAAATATTGTAGGTTATAAACCATCTTACATCATATCTGAAGAAACCTGAAACACTAATTTAAAAAAATATATGCACCTTTATGCTCATTGCAGCATTATTTACAATAACCAAGATTTATAATAGTCAAGAAGCAGCCCAAGTGCCCATCAGTAGATGAGTGGATAAAAAAGCTGTGGTGCCTTTACACAATGGAATACTACTTGGCCATAAAAAGATGGGAATGTCACCTTTTGCAATAGCATGGATAGACCTGAAGAGTATTATACTAAGCAAAATAAGCCAGTCAGAGAAAGACAAGTACCAAATTATTTCACTCATATGTGAAATCTAATGAACAAAATAAACTAACAAATAAAATAGAAAAATATATAGATACAGAGAACAAACTGACAGCTGTCAGTGGGAACAGGGGCTAGGTAGAAAAGGTGAAGGGGTTAAGCAAAACAAAAAAACCTCATAGACAGACAACAGTATGGTGATTACCAGAGGGAAAGGGGGGAGGGGAGAGAAGGAGAGGGCTAAAGTGGGGGGTAAATGCTGATGGAAGGAGACTTGACTTGGAGTGGTGAACACACAATACAATGTACAGATGATGTATTGTAGAATTGTAGCTCTGAAATCTATATAATTTCATTAACCAATGCCATCCCAATAAAATTAATTTTTTTAAAAACCATCTTACATCTAGAAAAAGAGGCTGCTGTTAATTCTGTTAAACTTCTTACATTCAAGTAATATGCTTGGCACAAAAAATGAGCAATTACTTAAAAGCTCAAAGACTCTGCGAGTGCTGCCTTCACAGAGCCTAGAGACCATCTGGCATGAAGTCTTTACCCTCGATGCCCTCAGAAGCGACCAAGAGGAAAAGCCGCGGAGATTAGCTTGTGAATCCAGAGGGCTGTAATGATGACAAACCTGCTTCCTGAAGGGCTGAGCCTGTGACTGTTGGCCTCAATTCTGCCCCTTCTGGGAGTCCTGGGGAGCTGCATTACTGAGGCAACATTTTGGTGGTACTTGCCAATTCTAGGGGGGCGTCCTGGGTCTTTCTGCCTGAGGCAGGAAACAAAGAAAGTTCCTGAGAAGGGTTGGGTAGGGGATATGGGGCCCTGCATCAAGAAGACGTGTGTAGAAAGAGCTTCTACTCAAAGTTACTATATGTCCTCAGAGGCTCAGTGTCCTGGGTAAGGATGAATTTGCCTCATAAAAGCCCCTTGTCTCCATCTAGCACGTTAAGAGGCTAGCCAGGGCTACCTCCTAATCAATCTTCCAAGTCTGCTTGTTCCATCTCTGTGCCTCAAACCTGAGTTTGCCTCTCCACCCAGGCCCTCCAGATTAATGTTGCAATCAGCATGGTTCTTGACTCTGAATTCTCCAAATGCTGACTGCATATGTCCCATGTCTGTATTCCCAAAACCACCTCAGGCCCCAGAACCCAGCCAGGGCTGTAAAGCCACACCTCTTGTCCAAAGACACTAGGTACTCTAATGCAGAGATCTCTAGAGCTTCTGTGTAGAGATTCAGCCAGAACCCTTGAGGAAGGGGACAAGTTTGACCATGGAATAATAAACCCCTTTAGTAATTCAATGGTACTTATTGAGTACTTATGCTATGCAGGAACTATGCTAGGTACTCGGGGTACAGCAAGGAACAAGGCTTATCTGGGCCCTGTCCTCACAGAGCTTAGAGTCACCTTCTGATCTACTGGACACAGAATCTGCTTCCTAACCCACTGTTGGTAGCACAGTGGTTTGGGCTTCCAGAAAATCTTGCATCTTTCCAATTCTGATATGGGCAATAAGAAAGGGTACACCCTCATAGATCACCACCAGCTGGAATAGCAATAAAGCAAAGAATCAGTACTGCCAAGGTTCATTCCATCCCTTCCACCTGATTTCCATTCTAATTCATGCACTGTGGCCCTGGGATATTCATGATCTCTGGGTACCTCCAGGATATATCCATCAGTTACTTCAAGTTGCAGCTTTAGTGTAAAGGCAGAAAATATGATAGATGATAAATACCCTATGGCTATTTATTGTAGTGCATGTTAAACCTATCTTTCCACTGGAATAAGTATTTAGCTCATTAGAGCATACATGACAACAAAAAAATGTAGCTCATGAGACCATATTTATTTTCTATTAATCTTATAATAACACCCTTCATCCAGATTAAAATACTCAAAACCAAGATTCATAGTCACCTGTAGGGCTTATGACTGATTAGAAAGAAGCCTTCCTAAACCATGTTGCTGATTCCTTGAAGAGGTGATACAGGAGACAGACTGTCTGCTCTCTTATAGATCTCGATAAGGTTTCTCTCATCTACAACCATGGATGCTGGTTTCTCTGAATTTTGCAAAGCTTCTAATGTCTAACCTAAATCCCTCCAAAATACCATTTAATCCTTACTGTCTTATGCTATCCTCAGTGATATTCCATTTTGAAGATCACATATACATCACTTATACAGGACTTTAGCATTTTTGTTGTTGTTAATCCTCTCCCGAAGATATTTTCCCATTGATTTTTAGTAAGAGTGGAAGGGAAGGGGAGAGACAGAGAGAGAGAAACATTGATGTGAGAGAGATGCATCAGTTGGTTGCTCCCGTACGCACCCCAACTAGGGCCAGGAATCAAGCCTGCAACCAAGGTACATGCTCTTGACCGGAATCAAAGCCAGAGCCCTTCATTGGTCATCCACTGGCCAACGCTCTATCCACTAAGCCAAACCAGCTAGGGCCACTTTAGCATTTTTAAATTCTAAAATTATTTTTAAATTGGCTACTTCATGGTCTTCTCTACATTCACTGCAATCAGATGTATCTTGCTTTGTGGGATAAATGCATCCCAGAAGGTTCATTTTTAAAGTGAATCTTCCCCCTCCGATATTCTTATCAAACCAGCCCCAAGATAACGAAAATCACCGTTAATGACGTAGAAATCTTTTTTTGAAACCACACATTTAAATGAGAATTTTAAATAAAATAATAATAATAATTATATATATATATATATATATATATATATATATATACACACACACACACACACTAGGGGCCCGGTGCATGAAATTCGTGCACTGGGTGTGTGTGTGTGGGGGGGGGGGGGAGTGTCCCTCAGCCCAGCCTGCCCCCTCTCACATACTGGGAGCCCTCAGGCGTTGACCCCCATCACCCTCTAATCGCAGGATCGGCCCCTTGCCCAGGCCTGACGCCTCTGACAGAGGTGTCAGGCCTGGGCAGGGGACCCTTATTTCCCCCCATCACTGGTTCTGCCCCCAGCCCAGGCCT
Organism: Myotis nattereri; assembly: GCF_964212035.1. NCBI lineage: Eukaryota > Metazoa > Chordata > Mammalia > Chiroptera > Vespertilionidae > Myotis > Myotis nattereri. Next base: position 52,388,653 of record NC_138087.1, read on the forward strand.
GATGCCTCTGGCCCAGGCATCAGGCCTGGGCAGGGGACCCCCAGACCCCTCCGATTGCTGGCTCTGCCCCTTGCCCAGGCCTGATGCCTCGGCCAGAGGCATAGACCCCCATCACCCTCTGATCACCTGATCGGCCCCTTGCCCAGGCCTGACGCCTCTGCCAGAGGTGTCAGGCTTGGACAGGGGACCCCCATCTCCCCCCGATCACTGGCTCTGGCCCCCGCCCAGGCCTGAGGCCTCTGGCCCAGGAATCATGCCTGGGCAGGGGACCCCCATCTCCCTCTGATCGCTTGCTCCACCCCCTGCCCAAGCCTGACGCCTCTGACCCAGGCTTCAGGCCTGGGCAAGGGGACCATCATATCCCCCCAATCCCCGGCTCAGCCCCCCGCCCAGGCCTGATGCCTCGGCCAGAGGAGTTGACCTTCATCACCCTCCGATCACCAATCACCGGATCGGCCCCTTGACCAGGCCTGAGGCCTCCGGCAGAGGTGTCAGGCCTGGGCAGGGGACCCCCAGCTCCCCGAGGTTGCAGGCTCCGCCCCTGCCCAGGCCTAACGCCTCTGGCCTAGGCATCCGGCCCGGGCAGCGGGGACCCGCAGCTGCAGCGGCTCCGCGATCGTGGGCTCCGCTTTAGGCCCAGGCAAGGGACCCCTAGCTCCCGGGACTGCCAGCTTCGACCGTGTCCAGCTCCCATCGCTGGCTCCACCCCTACTTCCTGCTATCACTGGCCAGGGCGGCAAAGGCGCCTGATTCTCCGATCATGGCTGGGGGGCAGGGCAAAGGCGGCCCCAGGGCCGCCTTTGCCCTGCCCCCCAGCTCTTAGCTCCCCCCTGGGTTTCCGATCACTGTCAGTGGCAGGGGGGTTCTTCCTGCTTTCCCTTTCGCCTCCCTGCATTGTGCCTACATATGCAAATTAGCCACCATCTTGTTGGCAGTTAATTTGCATATAGCCCTGATTAGCCAATGAAAAGGGTATCGTCGTATGCCAATTACCATTTTTCTCTTTTATTAGTGTAGATATAAAGACTAAAGTTTCTTTTGTTTGGCAGAATCACTTCTGAAGTTCATGGGAAAACAGCAATTATAGCTTAGGAACAGAACATCCTAGACTAAAAATTCACTCAGCGCTTATCAAATCTCCTTGCTATCATTTCAGAAAAGAATAACAGGAAACTCTCCTTAGGTGCTCAGACCTTGTTTCCTAGCAATTGATGGAGTCTGCAGGCTGTTAGGAATAAGCAATTGAGCTAAGGCTGAGAAGAGTGATGATTGAGGTTCCAAATACCATAGGAAGTAGATCAATAGGCAATTATGAAAAAAGTAGGCTTCCTTCTTATGTGTTCCTAGTGTTACCTGTTCCAATTTAAAGTTGGGCTGTAGACATCAGATAATAATTCCTTTAATCAACCAGAATCCATAGACCAGGGGTGGGCAAACTTTTTGACTCGAGGGCCACAATGGGTTCTTAAACTGGACCGGAGGGCCGGAACAAAAGCATGGATGGAGTGTTTGTGTGAACTAATATAAATTCAAAGTAAACATCATTACAGAAAAGGGTACGGTCTTTTTTTTTTAGTTTTATTCATTTCAAACGGGCCGGATCCGGCCCGCGGGCCAGAGTTTGCCCATGGCTGGCATAGACTATATATTCATAATGGTTGAGAAGGGGGTACAAAACAGGTAAGAAAAAGTAACCATCTAGTACAGTGATGGCGAACCTTTTGAGCTCAGCGTGTCAGCATTTTGAAAAACCCTAACTTAACTCTGGTGCCCTCTCACATATAAAAATTTTTTGATATTTGCAACCATAGTAAAACAAAGGCTTATATTTTTGATATTTATTTTATATATTTAAATGCCATTTAACAAAGAAAAATCAACCAAAAAAATGAGTTCGCGTGTCACCTCTGACACGTGTGTCATAGGTTCGCCATCACTGATCTAGTAAAAGGAGGCCCAAATGTAGAGTGTTGCAAATGCAGTTGCAGAGTTGCCAGGAGTTCAGCACCTGCCCAAAGACACACACACACACACACACACACACACAGATAACAGTATAGCAACAGCACCACGTCTTTCCTAGGGGTTGGTACAGACTAAATCAGAAGATCAGGAGTAAAAAACAGAATACAGATCTGAACATACAGTCAATTTACAATTATGTAAAAAGCAAAGGAAATTCACCAAACATTGACTATGGTTATTACTAGGCTGTGATGGTTTGTCTTTGCACTTTTTTGTATTTTCCTAATTTCTGCAGTGAGCATACATCTTTGACTTTCTTACACAATGAGAAAATGTTTTGTTTAGAAAAAGGAGGAAAAGGTTTGACATTAAAGAAGAGCAGGCAGCCCTAACCGGTTTGGCTCAGTGGATAGAGCATCGGCCTGCAGACTCAAGGGTCCCAGGCTGGAGTTTAGTCAAGGGCATATACCTTGGTTGTGGGCACATCCCCAGTAGGAGGTGTGCAGGAGGCAGCTGTTTCTCTCTCATCGATGTTTCTAACTCTCTATCCCTCTCCCTTCCGCTCTGTAAAAAAATCAATAAAATATATTTTAAAAAAAAGAAGAAGAGCAGGCAAAGGGAAATTCTCCTGAGAACAGAAGACTAATAGAAGGAAAACTTGATCGAGAAGCTGGGAATGGAGGTAGTGGAGAAAACATTAAATTCCACCTTTAAGGTTATACCTAAGTGAGGTCAGTGTTGGGTTTAAAGGTGGCTTTTAGGTGATACAAAGCAAGGGCTATAAAAGCGATGGACTAGTTAGTGAGGCTCTGCAGCTGTAATCCACCCTCATGTGTACTGGTACTCTCCCCTCCCCTAACTTGTCTCACACTGTAATAAAATAGACTACAGACCTAAATTACCAATTGAATGGGCAAACTCAAGACTCACTCCAAAAGAGGGCAAGAGAGGACTGGAGGAGAAAGGTAGCCTTCTCAAAGGGTGGCATCTAGAGGGGACGTCCCTACTGCCAGTGGGAAAGAGGCTATGACAAAGGCTTCTCAAGAGCAGATGGCAGGCACCCAGAGCCTGCTACTGAAACACAGGACACAGAGCACAGCTCTCAGCCCACAGACACAGCAGGCGCAGTGGCATCCCACGGGCAGAGCCAGGAGAGGGGTGAAGTGAGACGCTGCACAGGGCCCAGTGTGAGAGCTGCCCTCCAATCCTTCTTTCCTCGGGGACTGCAACACAACCAGGATTTGACAACCTGGGAGTGACCCTCTAAGAGACATGCATGAGGTACCGGATAAGAAGGAAATAGTTCATGCACGCAGCTTCCCAGTTTTTCTCCTCCGCCCACGCTTAAGAGAATTCCTTCCCCGTCCCATCTCCAAGCTGGGGATGGTCCTGCTTTGCTAAATAAGCTCTTTTGGACCTTGTAATACAGAGGAAAGGAGCTAGGGTGGATGGCAACAGGCAGAGGGGCAAGAGCTGTTGTGGTATTGGGTGGGGGGTTGTTGGAGTAAAACTGGGGTGAGGATGGGGGAGCTGCTTCATTGTGAGGAAAATAGAAAAGATATTAAAGATGTATTACTGTGGTATCCTTTAGAGCCCCTTGCAGTGGTCATGAAAGGCAAGTAAAGGGCTGAGACCTTTGGAAATTACTTTTAAATGATGGACGGCATTATTTTAACCACAGCAGTGCTCTGAGGCTGCCCACAAGAGCACAGGCTTTAGAAAGATTGCACGGCTGATGAGGCACACCTCATTCCTTCAGGGACATTGGGCCTCAGGGGTGACGCTAACTAGAGTCCGAGGAAACCACAGCAAACGTTTACTTCCTAATGTTCTTTTGTGCATCGGCTAAAAAAGGGTCTTTAGCCCTTACTGTTTTCCCCTAGGGTGTTTTCTAGCAGAATTGTCCCTAAAGCTCTTAATTCTGAAAGCTGCTGAAATTCCTCTGAGAATACAAAAGGTATTAAAGCACACTATGTTAGAAGTGACAGGGGGGAAAAAAATGATAATATCTTCCTTCCCTAAGCTTGAGCTATACAGAAATGTCTGTTCCATGTATATTTTAAAGGATGTATGACCAAATCTGGAGTACAATGCTTGACAATTTTATAACTTGGTACTCACTAATAAAAGATTTCTTTAATGAACCAATTACATCTACCAAAATATGCAATGCAGGAATATTCACTGCCATGGCACAGTCTAGAATAAGGATAGCACAAATGTGGCATCCGTGCTACCACCCCATCTCCAGTGACCATAGTAGACATTAATCGATACAATCTTTCCTGCTGAACAAGGGGTGGTCTCAGAAACTTTCCCATGTAGTTCTCCAGGCAGTCACTAATGGATTAGAGCTGGCATAGGAGATGAGATCTACCTGTCATTCCCAGCCTGTGGGATGGTTAGGGTCAAAATGTCAATGTGGGGACGAGTGTGCAAAGATCCCACCCCAAGGGCACACAGGGGTTGCTGGAGCTGAAGATGCAGAGACAAACTGACTGCAGAGCTAGCCTGCAGAAGGCAAGGATGCCTATATTATACCATCCTCCTCCCTAGGCCACAGCTGCTTGGATCAGAGATGAACATCTGACCCAACTAAACCAATCATCTTCTCTTTCCTGGGACTCTGGGATTGAGACAGTTATCTCTGAACTATTTTGGTTGTATTATCAGTAAAAAGATTTAACTACACTCTCAACAGATATGGTTATTTTGTTTTTTTAAAATGTATTTTTTATTGTTGATAGTATTACAGATATCTCCCATCTCCCCCCCCACCCCTCTCCCCATCTCTCTGCCCCCAGGTCTTCACTACCCTATTGCCTGTGTCTATGGGCTACAGATATGTTTTTATTTATAAACTAGAAGCCAGATGCACGAAGATTCACGCAAGAATAGGCCTTCCTTCCCCTGACTGCCAGCACGCGGCAGGCTCGCTCCAGCAGAGGCAGGGAGGCCTGCAAAGGTTGGGTGCACTAATGTTTCACTTTCCCATTGTGAAAGTGGGATGCAACTGGCCCCCTTCCTCATCCTCTTCCTCCTCTGCCCTCTGCCTCCTGCCCGCCCACCCTCCCTCCACGCCCATCGCCCCTCCCCTCTTGATTTGGCAAGGTAGGGAGGAGGGAGATCTGATAATTTGGGTTACTGTGTAGGTGGCCTCTTTCATCTATTCAAAACAAAGCTGAGCCGCCTGCCGCTGCCGCCATGGTCACCACCATCGCCCCTTGGCTGGCCCAGGGCTTCCAGGGCGCATTAACTGTGCACCGAGCGAGCTCCCGCGCACATCCGAGCCCACAGGGCTGTTCCAATACTAGGGCTTTGTTTACCAGAGCAGCGGGACAGGGGTGGGGTAGAGGGAGACGCCAGACACAGGGAGTTATGGCCTCAGGCACCACAGTGTTGCCTCTAAGGCTGGGGGCTGGGCCACAGGGAGGCTGCAAGGACAGTTGACAGATGTGGAGCACTGCAGGAAGGCCCTGAGGAGGTGTGCTGCCCAGAGTCCCGGAGTGGTGGAGGGAGCCTGCTGCCATCTTTGTCGGGTTAATTTGCATACTTGCTCCTGATTGGCTGTGGGTGTCATGAAGTGACAGTCAATTTACATATTTCTCTTTTATTAGGTAAAAAGATTGGATTTATAATTATACTTTTTGTAAATTACATGATTTTCTATTTTTAAAAACATTTTAAGTGAGTTAGGTATTTTTAATATTTTAATTTTATGACATAGAAAAAAATTTTATTCTTTAAAATTTATTAATAAAGCCCTAGCCAGTGTTTCTGAGTGGTTAGAGTGTCGGCCTGTGCACTGAAGGGTTTCCAGTCAAGGGCAGGTAGCTGGGTTGCAGGCTCCATCCCAACCCTAGTTGGGGGTCTAGCAGGAAGTAACCAATCAATGTGTCTCTCTCACATGGATGTTTCTCTCTCTCTCTCTCTCTCTCTCTCTCTCTCTCTCTCTCTCTCTTCCTTGCCAGCTCTCCCTCCCTTCCACTCTCTCTTAAAAAAAAAAAAAGCAATGGAAAAAATATCATTGGATGAAGATTAAAATTATTAATAAAATAATTGAGACACAGCGGACTCTCATAGCCAGTTAGCCTGGAGGTCAAATCACCCCCGATATTGCCGACAACAATCAAGGCTTAACTACAACAAGACTGCGCACAAAGACCACTAGGGGGTGCACCAAGAAAGCATAAAAAATGCGGAGACATGCTGAAACCGGTTTGGCTCAGTGGATAGAGCATCGGCCTGCGGACTGAAGGGTCCCAGGTTCGATTCCGGTCAAGGGCATGTACCTGGGTTGCGGGCATATCCCCAGTAGGAGATGTGCAGGAGGCAGCTGATCGATGTTTCTCTCTCATCGATGTTTCTGGCTCTCTATCTCTCTCCCTTCCTCTCTGTAAAAAATCAATAAAATATATTTTTTTAAAAAAATACGGAGACAAAGAAACAGGACAAAACTGTCAATGGAGGATATTGAGTTCAGAACCACACTTTTAAGGTCTCTTAAGAACTGTCTAGAAGCCGCCGATAAATGTAGTGAGATCCTCAAGAAATCTAATGAGACCCTCGATGTTATGATAAAGAACCAACTAGAAATTAAGCATACACGGACTGAAATAACGAATACTATACAGACTCCCAACAGCAGACCAGAGGAGCGCAAGAATCAAGGCAAAGATTTGAAATGCGAAGAAGCAAAAAACACCCAACCAGAAAAGCAAAATGAAAAAAGAATCCAAAAATACGAAGATAGTGTAAGGAGCCTCTGGGACAGCTTCAAGCGTACCAACATCAGAATTATAGGGGTGCCAGAAGATGAGAGAGAGCAAGATATTGAAAACCTATTTGAAGAAATAATGACAGAAAACTTCCCCCACCTGGTGAAAGAAATAGACTTACAGGTCCAGGAAGCGCAGAAAACCCCAAACAAAAGGAATCCAAAGAGGACCACACCAAGACACATCATAATTAAAATGCCAAGAGCAAAAAACAAAGAGAGAATCTTAAGAGCAGCAAGAGAAAGAAACTCAGTTACCTACAAGGGAATACCCATACGACTGTCAGCTGATTTCTCAACAGAAACTTTGCAGGCCAGAAGGGAATGGCAAGAAATATTCAAAGTGATGAATACCAAGAACCTACAACCAAGATTACTTTATCCAGCAAAGCTATCATTCAGAATTGAAGGTCAGATAAAGAGCTTCACAGATAAGGAAAAGCTAAAGGAGTTCATCACCACCAAACCAGTATTATATGAAATGCTGAAAGGTATCCTTTAAGAAGAGGAAGAAGAAGAAAAAGGTAAAGATACAAATTATGAACAACAAACATGCATCTATCAACAAGTGAATCTAAGAATCAAGTGAACAAATAATCTGGTGATCATAATAGAATCAGGGACATAGAAAGGGAATGGACTGACTATTCTTGGGGGGGAAGGGGTGTGGGAGATTTGGGAAGAGACTGGACAAAAATCGTGCACCTATGGATGAGGACAGTGGGTGGGGAGTGAGGGCGGAGGGTGGGGTGGGAACTGGGAGGAGGGGAGTTATGGGGAGAAAAAAGAAGAACAAATGTAATAATCTGAACAATAAAGATTTAATTAAAAAAAATAAAATAAAATGATTAATATTTTATTGACTTAAGAGACCTCATTCAACTCTATGACACAAAAATTCACGCTGGATGCTATGTTCACAATTAATAGTTGGTTTTAATAGCTGCATAGCTGAAAACCTAACTCATAAAGATAATATGTCCAAATGGGGGGGAGGGGAAGATACGTCATTGGCAGGATTTTCAACATTATGGTTTTTTTTTAAATATATATTTTTATTGATTTCAGAGAGGAAGGGAGAGGGAGAAAGAGAAACATCAATGATGAGAGTTAACCATTGACTGGCTGCCTCCTGCACACCCCACACTGGGGACCGAGCCCGCCACCGGGCATGTGCCCTGGCTTGGAATTGAACTGTGACCTCCTGGTTCATAGGTCGATGCTCAACTACTGAGCCACACATTATGCTTTTTAATGCCAACCACCAATTATGCGAAGGCTTTTGTTGAAATGAGGCTCAGAAATTCTGCCTTCTCTGATATCAATCAGTTCTTAGAAACTAATCAAACCCATTGACTTTCTCTTCTGGAAATTTTTATGCTAGTTAGAAAATTCTGGTTTTTAAAATACAGAACTCCCAAGGTTTTTGTGGTTGAGACACATCATTTTCAACCACAAAATCATATAATGATAGAAATATTTCCAAACATCCATTTTTAAGATGTTCTCTCCATAGAGTTCTTTTGAAAAGCAGGTATTTTCTCTCTCATTGATAAAAATCACCTTTGCTTTGAAAAAGCAGAATAAACTTAAAATAAATAAATAAATAGGCCCTGGCTGATGTGGCTCAGTTGATTGGGCATCATCTGGTGCACCAAGAGGTCACTGGTTCAATTCCTGGTCAGGGCACATGCCCAGGGCTTCCAGGCTGGATCTCCGGTAGGGGGTGTGCAAGAGGCAGCTGATGGATGTTTCTCTTTCTCTTTCCTTCTCCCTTCCTGTCTCTCTCTAAAATCAATAAAGACATATTAAAAAATAATAGCTGCTAGTGTCACAAAAAAGAACAGTGAATTTGGAATACTTGTTGAAAAAGAAAAATGTATGACTCATCTTTAAGAAGAACCAGTCTTTTCCCACAAAGTGACCAAAAAACTTGTGATGCAAAAGGTTTTCATAGCCACACCCTTTCTCTTTACAACATTTGGGATGATTCTACTATTAAATCCTGGCTTTTCTCAAATTAACCACATTAATTGCCTCCATTGGCACGCTGTACTCCTATGACTTCAATTTGTTCCTACATTAGATTAATTATGAATAACAGTGAATGAATTTCACATGTGGATCTAACACCATAGTCTCATCCAGCATTATACTGTACTAGAGGCCCGGTGCACAAAATTTGTGCACAGGGGGTGGCGGGGTCCCTCAGCCCAACCTGCACGCTCTCCAATCTGGGACCCTTTGGGGGATGTCTGACTGACCATTTAGGCCCAATCCTATTGGGCCTAAACAGGCAGTCAGACATCCTCTCACAATCTGGGACCACTGGCTCCTAACCGCTCACCTGCCTGCTGGCCTGATCGCCCCTAACTGCTCTCCCCTGCCAGCCTGATCGCCTCTAACCACTCTGCCTGCCTGCCTGATCTCCCTTAACCGCCTCTGCCTCAGCCATACCACTGTGGCTTTGTCTGGAAGGACGTCCAGAAGATATCCAGTCAATCCAGTCTAATTAGCATATTACCCTTTTATTAGTATAGATTCCAAACACAGCAATTACTCCATTAGTGGTTACACACAGGCATGAAACATTTTATTAAAGAATTTACTTCCTATATGACTATGGGTGAGCAGTATGTTCAAACACACATGCCTCATACCTTGGATTCCAGTTTCACTGGGTCATTTGCCAGCAGTAGACAGAGTATGAGTGAATACTGTCCATCGTCATATATTTTATCTTTCCCCTTTGCAGGAAGAAAGAAGTTGTTTTACTAACAAGAGCTGCAGGTGAGAAAGCATCAGTTACAATGACAAGAAAGTGTGGAGCAGCCCAGCTGGTGTGGCTCAGTGGTTGAGCACTGACCTATGAACCAGAAGGTCATGGTTCAATTTCCAGGGCTTGATCCAGTGTGGGGCGTGCAGGAGGCAACCTATCAATGATTCTCTCTCTTCATTGATGTTTATGTCTCTCTCTCCTTCTCCCTTCCTATCTGAAATCAATAAAAATATATCTTTTAAAAGAGTGTTTTAAATATATATATATAAAGTGTGGAGCAAAAAGCAAGTGAGGAAAAAAAAATCCTGGTGGTATTATTTAAGCCCTTTCTCCTGATTAGGGCTACTTTGCAGCAAATGCAGAGTGTAATCACTCTGAAGAGCTCTGAAACTGGTTAATTTAGCTCCCTAATCAGGATCTAATGGAACTAAATGGAATCCACCTTTTCACACACACACACACACACACACACACACAGCAAAAAATATATATATATATATATTGCCTGTCTTTTGTTCTCAAAGAAAACCACAGTAAGGAGCTGGATACTCAAAGTATAGTTATTATTTTTAAATGCTAAAATAGTTCGGCCTATGTACACTCAAAATATTTGAGTCACCAGAGGAAATGAAGAAAAGGTATAGGAGGGTTAGAGAGATTTCCAATGAATTATATTTTCACCTCAAATCAGAGACTCTTGGCCTGCCATACTTATAAGCTTTGGCTCCTATTTTCACTATATGTGAAATATTTTTAATGTTCTCACTAGTATAAAGATTTTAAATATAATTTTAAAAAGTCTCATAGAAATGACATTTCCTACATTAAAAGTAAGCACAATCTTTATGGCACTCTTCATACAAATACCTTTCAATCTTAAAATTAACAAAACCTCCTATGATTGCTAATGGAATTTAAACCTGAACCTACTGTGACCCCCCTGAGTGAGTGGAGTCTTTGGGAAGGGTTATCAGTCCTATATATTTATTAGCAGGACTGCTTTCTGTTTCTTAGGATAAGGTGCTTAGACCTTAAAAATCTTTACTGTTTAAGCCTGTCTGGAGATGAGAGGACTCAGTCCAATAGGCGTAAGTCGAGCTTTGTGCAAAATGGTTTCAGTTTTGTGAGGGCTTCAAAGAGGAAGAGGTTGCTGCCTTCAAGAGCTTCATGGGGGAAAAGGTAAGTTCATTTTTTTAAAAATGCTGGAAAACTCCAAGATATAAGAGTTAAACCTATTTAAAACCCATTTTGTCACATTGAAGATGCCTCAAAGGTTCTAAAGATAAAAAGCAAACTTTTTCCCTTTGTGAACCTTTGAAGCTGGTTAGATTCTTAAATGGGGGAAAAAGAAAAGAAAGAAAAAGATTGGCCTGAGGTTTGAAAGAGGTTGTAGCAGCCACTATGAGGCATTCTGCAGGGAGAACAGTGCTTTCGGTATTTATGAGTTACTCATTATACAGGCAGAGTCTAGCTGGCTGCACTGTGGGTGGTAGTAAGGCAGATTTTTCATCCTGGCTGGAGGGTAAGAGCTGTAAAGCCAGGTAAGGGCTGCCGTGTGTTTCTGGAGGGCCATTCTAAATCATAAAAACATAGAGAAATAGAGAGAGGACAGGAGACATCAGAGAGAGAAGGCTTTGTTGTTTTGTCCATGAAAGGAAATGACATGTCAGAGGCAGACCTGTGGAACATCATTAGTGAGGGTAGGAGGCAAGGAGGAGACCTCATTTTGAGAAGACAATCACAGGGATCGGAGCAGCTACCATAACTTTTAAATTCAAACGCTAGAGTGGTACAGCCTCACGACTCTTACTCAAATAAAAGATTCAGTTAGTTTGAGACCCAAGATTATTAAGTAGATAAGGTTTAAAGATAAATGAGTCATTGAAATAGATTACAGGTATCCTTCGCTTCACATGGTTCCAAGAGATACAAATTTCAGTTACCAGGGTTTAGTTAAGTAATACCACTCAACAAAACAATGCAAATTTCAGTAACAATTGTATATCAGTTATATATTAATTGTAAACAATTGGCCACTGAGCACTCTTTATTCAGTTCTTGCACAGACATTAAAGAGTACAGTTGTGTTGCCTCTTTGTCTCCCAGTGATAAACTCACTAAACATTTTACAACAAAGATTAAAGTACAGCAAAGAAACAAAAAGTGATAATGCTGAAAGTAAAGTAGGATGCAATTAGAAAACTTAAAAAAAAGGCAACCGGAAAACAAAGATAGGATGCGATCTAGGCCAGTGATGGCGAACCTATGACACCCATGTCAGAGGTGACATACGAACTCATTTTTTTGGGGTTGATTTTTCTTTGTTAAATGGCATTTAAATATATAAAATAAATATCAAAAATGTAAGTCTTTGTTTTACTATGGTTGCAAATATAAAAAAATTTCTATATGTGACAACGGCACCAGAGCTAAGTTAGGGTTTTTCAAAATGCTGACACGCCGAGCTCAAAAGGTTCGCCATCACTGACTAGGCTATCAAGAAGCTAGGGTATAAACTATATTGACAAAATTCAATGAATATGAAAACAAGGTTAAGTTGCTGCAATATATTTTAATTTAAATTGTAGTAGGAACAGAAAGCCAATTGTGGTAGAAATTCGGGACTTACTTGTCTATTTTGGATTGAAAGCTGCAATACAAAATAATACCAATCACCTCGACCAGGCTTCAGGCCAAAGTGTTAAAATTAGCTGCTATATTGAAAGAAAACAGTAATTGTGCCCTAGCCCAGTGGTCGGCAAACTCACTAGTCAACAGAGCCAAATATCAACAGAACTACTTCAAAATAGACTCGCCCAGGCCGAAAATCGACTTCTGCGCATGGGCCACGAAGTTTCAATCGCACTGTACGTGCACCCACACATGGTATTTTGTGGAAGAGCCACACTCAAGAGGCCAAAGAGCTGCATGTGGCTCGCGAGCTGCAGTTTGCCGACCACGGCCCTAGCCAGTTTGGCTCAGTAGATAGAGCATTGGCCTGTGGACTGAAGGGTCCCAGGATCAATTCCTGCCTGGGTAGGGGGCGTGCAGGAGGCAGCCAATCAATGATTCTCTCTCATCATTAATGTTTCTCTCTTGAGAATGCCTGAATTAAATGACAATTTTGGTTAATTTTTTATAGTCAAAAATGCAGTTTACATTAACAAAAAAAAAAAGTATGGGGCTTCAAAAATCATGCTCTTAAGCTTACAAAATCACTGCCATTTTAAAATCTTGAATCTGCCATTAGGGGGAAAAGGAAATCTATTTTGCAATCTAGCATATTCTCACAGTGACTTTTTACTGTGACTCATGCCTTGTGCAAATGTAAAAGAAAATAACCGGACTGATATGTGAAAAGAATTTCCATGATGGGGGAGAAGCTGTTTGGGAGGTGAAAAAGAGCACTTCCCAGCTTTCACTGACTTGGTGGGGCTCTTCAGACTGCCGAGGTCATGTTTAAAAAAAAAAAAAAAAGTCTCCTCATAGTTGGGAAGAGCTTCATAAGACACTGGTAGAAAATAAGAGATAACTTTTAAATCTGCCCTTACCAACACTTCCTGTGTCCACTGAAAAACACTATTAAACCTAACCGTCTATTATCTAGTTCTTTAATTCTCCCAACTTAGGACCTTATGGCTAAATGTGAGTGGCCTCAACTGCTTCACGCTTAGAGCTGGGGAGGGTGAATGGAAAAGAAGAAAAAGAAGTCAAGGAAGTTAGACTGAGTGAGTTTCTCAGATGGGGATGGGCGGTAGAGAAGAGGGCAGGAAGAGCATAGGACTGAGGAAAGTGGGTCATGCACATAACTCAGAAGTGAGTGCCCTATTCACAATATAATATGTGCCAAATAAGTTAATTAAATCCACTTTGTACAGTGCCTTAATGAGTTTGGTTTACACTGCAATTTGGGGTTACCCATGACCATATAATTATCTCACCCTACTACTTATTGCATTGTGTTTAAGTTCCAGGAGGCAGAACTGTTGAGAATTCTTTTTTCTTCATCTACTATCATAGAAGAAACCAGATGTATGTTTTTATATAAGTGTCGATTACAACTGACCTTTAAGGAAGGTCTTAGAAGTTTACTGTGAATCATTTACAATACTGAACAATGTTTGAACCATTCATTGTGCTTCTCCATAAAGATCACTACTAAAATAATATAAAATTTAAATGTTTAATAATCCTATCTAATAAAAGAGTAATATGCAAATTGACCATCACTCCAACACACAAGATGGCTGCCCCCATGTGGACACAAGATGGCCAGCAGGGGAGGGTAGTTGTAGGCGATCAGGTCAGCAAGGGAGGGCAGTTAGGGGTGACAGGGACAGCAGGGAAGGGCAGTTGGGGAGGGGCCCAGGTCTGCAGGGGAGGGCAGTTGGGGGGAACCAGGCCGGCAGGGGAGGGCAGTTAGGGGTGACTGGGCCAGTAGGAGAGGGCAGTTAGGGGCAATCGGGCCAGCAGGGGAGCAGTTAGGCATCGATCAGACTGGCAGGGGAGTGGTTAGGGGCAATCAGGCAGGCAGGCAGGCGAGAGGTTGGGACTAGCAGTCCTGGATTGTGAGAGGGATGTCCAACTGCCCTCGAGGGATTCCAGATTGGAGAGGGTGCAGGCTGGGCTGAGGGACACCTCCCCCCCACATGCACCGGGCCTCTAGTAAATACAATATTATAATTTATCTAAATAATATTCATAAGTGTTAGAGGCAGGAAATTTTTAAGAGGGTTTATTATGTGCACAGGAAAGGAACTAAAGGATTTTTTTAGTACAAGAAAAATTCTTATCTTCTCCCTGGATGTCAGAAGCTGGAGAACAGTTCAATCAAAGCAAATGCATTTGTCTTGGAGACTTTTCTTGAAACTTCAAAATCTAGCTAACAGGCACTTTACTGATAAGTTGACTTCTGTTCTTAAAGGGTGAAATTTCATTTCTGTTCTTACAATTACCTTTCTTTCTAAAAAAGAATTTACTTCCATATCCAAGTTGACATGATTTGAAAATAACATATCTCCAAGGTACAGATCATTTCCATGCTCTGTAATCCATTATAGAGCATTAAACTAAGGAAACAATTTCCTTCATTTAACAAAATGTACACATCCCTAAATAGTAAAACAGAAAATGAGAAATCAAGTCAGTCAGAAATATAAGTTTTAGGTTCAAGACAAGGATATACAGGATTACAGCTCTCAGTTAACATTGCCTTTTGAGGATTTTGGCAAATGGGGGTGAGGAGAAGGCAATTTTAAAAAAGGATATAGCCCTAGTCAGTTTGGCTCAGTGGATAGAGCATCAGCCTGCAGACCAAAGGGTACCAGGTTCAATTCCAGTCAAGGGCACATGCCTTTTATTTATTTATTTTTTATTTTCTTTATATATTAAGGTATTACATATGTGTGCTTATCCCCCTGTCACCATCTTTTAATGGTAAAGAGACTTCACACAAGAATATACAAACAAGTGGAGGTGGATTATTTCTGCAGATTGCCAGGTTTCCTAAGGTAGGACTAGGTTAGGTTACTCAGTATTAGTGAAAGTAATGTTTACTGCTATTAAAATAAACCCCATTTTCTGAATAGCAGAACAAAATGAAAATTACTTTCTTGTTTATCTAAAAGTCCAATCAGCTTGGGATAAGAAGAAAGGACAGGAACTAGGTTGTTGATGGGAGCCCTGCCATCTTCAATACAAGGCTTTTCAGGTTGCTCAGAAAATCTATGTCCCATCAGTAGATGGGAAAAGAGAGCGAAGGATGTTGTTTATGAGCCAGATCATCACTTCTACTCACATTCCCCTGGAGACAATTAAGTCTCATAGCCAACTCAACTTCACAGGAGCCTGGGGTGGAATCACATTGTTTCCCCATCCTCACAGAAAGAATGGACAACTGGGTTTACTCAAAAGGCAGAAAAGCAGTTGCCCAATTATCTTCTTCTAACCAGAGCTTCTTTCAAACATTTAATTTTTATTTTTACCTTTATATTTTAAAGATCTGTTTATTGACTTTTTAAAGAGAGAGGAAGGGAGAGAGAGAGAAACATCAGTGTGAGAGCAAAACATTGATGGGCTGTCTCCTGCACGCCCACTACCAGGGATCAAGCCAGCAACCCGGGAATGTGCCCTGACCCAGAATCAAACCAGCAACCTTTCATTGCATGGGACAAAGCCCAACCAACTTAGCCACACCAGCCAGGGCTAAACATTTAACTTTTAAATTTTACACATCTTGCCCTAACTGGTTTGGCTCAGTGGATAGAGGGTCAGCCTGCAGACTCAAGGGTCCCAGGTTCAATTCCAGTCAAGGGCATGTACCTTGGTTTCGGGCACGTCCCCAGTAGGGGGAGTGCGGGAGGCAGCTGATCGATGTTTCTCTCGTTGATGTTTCTAACTCTCTATCCCTCTCCCTTCCTCTCTGTAAAAAATCAATAAAATATATTTTAAAAAAATTTTTACACATCTTGATGAAATTGTTCCATGACAATTTTCCAGTTTCAACAGAGTGGGTAATAATGAGCTTTTTCCTGTGGCTCAGGACCTTCATTATGAAGAGCCACTCTCTTCCTGGAACTGCCTTCAGGAACCCTTGAGGAAATGCTGATCCTTTACGTCTAAAAGGCTTTGGAACACTATCTTTTTTTAAACAATTGGGTCTTTTGAAATGTTTTTTTGTCTGAGTCCTTCCTCGGAGTAGAATGGCACCTGTCACTTCTTGCAGTTCATTTCCCCTCAAATGCCTTGCTTTACTAAGGGTATATACTAAGGTACAAAAATTGTGTGTAAAGGAAAAGCAAAAAGCTGGCCTACTCCTGAGTAAAGAGTGTGATTTTCTATCACCTGGACCTGCTAGCATTAACCTTGGTTATCTAATGTCCTTTTTAAACTTTTTTCTTCCAAGTTCTTACTGCTTTCAGAAGTTGCATATAACCTGATATAATAAAGACCTAAAGTCAAAAAACAAAAGTATAAAAGCACCAAAGAAAATGTAAGAATATATAATAAGGGAGACCTACTTAAGCAAAATATAAAACCCAGAAACAATAAATTAAAAAGAATGCCTGATTTGGCTACATAGTAATTTTAAACCTCTGTGTAACAAGAGACACCATAAATAAAATTAAAAGAGTAAAACAGTCAAAATTTATAAAATATTTGCAAAGTGAGTAACAAATAAGTAAAGAAGAAAAGGAGAGGCATCCCAATTTTTTTGCTGTGCAAAGGAACATTGCCAGGGACTGTTCAATATCTCCAATTTTCATTCTGTGATGCTTGTATAATAAAAATTCTAGTTGGGCATGTAGTTGCCCAAAATAAAGGTATTTCACAGCCTTTCTTAAAGCTTAGTCACCTGTAGCATGTGACTGAATTCTGGCCATGGCGATATAAAGAAGGGTCATGGAGGAACATCTAGGAACCTTCTTAAGAGACAATATGTGTGAGTCCTTGAACCACTTCTTCATATTTTCCTCCATCCCGCTGCCCAGAATGCAGGTGTTTCCATCTTGGACTTGAGGTCCAGGTGAGGAGTTGTATTTTGACAGGAAGAGGGATCCCTTTTTCTGTGCAAGAAAGTCAGGAATCATATACATGTAGATGAGTGGCAGTGAGGGGGATGGAAATTTGAACAAGATAATGTTTCATGGCTTCCATTTTTTTTTATGAAATAGTAGAAAATATAGCTAAGAGTAAGGAATGTGAGAACTTATTGACATGGCACAATTGTTGAAGACAATGAAGGAAGAGCCTAAAAACAGCTAAGCCACAGAATGAGAGTGCTTATAGCCCAGAATGGGTTTAAAGCCATGAACGGGTAGTGGTACCAATATGCAAGGTTTATTGCAAGGTCTACTGAATTTTTTTCTAACATTAACTAACCTGAAGATAGGAGCATTGATCCAAGACTGGGATATAGTGGAATGGGTTTAGCAGTAGAATAACTTATTATCAACCTATGAACCAGGAGGTCACGGTTTGATTCCTGCTCAGGGCACATGCCTGGGTTGCACGCTTGATCCCCAGTGTGGGGTGTGCAAGAGGCAGCCGATCAATGATTCTCTGTCATCATTGATGTTTCTATCTCCCTCTCCCTCTCCCTTCCTCTCTGAAATCAATAAAAATATTTTTTTAAAAGAAATAACTTACCTAAAGAGTGTTGTTCAGTGCCCAGCACAACTAAGCTCTTAATAATTGCAAAAAAAGGGGGGGGGAGAATATAAGTGCCCTATTATTCTGCCTATTAAGTGCATAACACATTATTGGACAGAAAATGCACTACCCTTAATATTGATGCTAATTTTGCCTCTGGGCAACAAACATTTCCAAATTATAAGTGAATGCCTAATTAGAAACAAGTGAAAAGCCTAATCCAATTATGAGCTCTTAATTTTCCTTGATTGAAAATGGCTTAAAATATGAGTGAGCATTATGGTGAGTAGTACTTCAGGAAGGTGTGCCTATTATAATTATAATTAAGTCATCAAGTACAGCAGAAAATCAACCCCTTTAACTAAGCCAACATTTCGAAAAAAGCAAAGAAATATTTTTAAATGAAAAAAATAAGACTATCTCCAGATAACAAGTAAAAAATGATAATAAATAAATGGACAACAGAGCCAGTGTGCTTGGAGATGGAAGAATTATTCTTGGTAGAGCTAGAAAGGACATGAGAGTTACCTGGGCAATCAGCATGTTCAATGTCAGAAAGCTTTCCCTTCTCCATATGCCCTTATCAGTCCTCCCTCACTCTGTAAACTATTGCCTAAAGTGTGAGAACTGGATACCTGATATCAAAGGTATGAAATAAACCACTTCAGCAGAATCTCTTGTGGTTGAAGAACAGGTATAGCCCCTGTCATGGGGTAAAGAAGTGACTACAGTCCTAACTGGTTTGGCTCAGTGGATAGAGCATCGGCCTGCGGACTGAAGGGTTCCAGGTTCGATTCCAGTCAAGGGCATGTACCTTCGTTGCGGGCACATCCCCAGTGGGGTGTGTGCAGGAGGCAGCTGATCGATGTTTCTCTCTCATCGATGTTTCTAACTCTCTATGCCTCTCACTTCCTCTCTGTTAAAAAAATCAATAAAAAAAAATTGTTTTAAAAAGAAGTGACTGCAGACTTGTTATCTGTTAATTATGTTTGAGAGCATATGTTTGCTCTGTGATATGCCAAACTCCACTTAACTCAAATGGCTTTAGAACACACAGCTATGGGGCAAATACCTGCTATTCATTGTCTAACACATACAAGATACTTAATGAAGGTTAAAATTCATTGTTTATTTATGCAGCCAACATTTATTGAGTGCCTAATATGTGCCAAACATTGTTCTAGACCAGTGGTTCTCAACCTTGGCTGCACATTAGAATCACCTGGGAATCTTTTTAAAATCCTGATTTCTGGGCCTCATCCTCAGGAAATTCTGTTTCTTTGTTACTATTGTGGCCCCAACGCATAACAAAGAAACAGAATTTCCGGAGGATGAGGCCCAGAAATCAGGATTTTAAAAAGATTCCCAGGTGATTCTAATGTGCAGCCAAGTTTGAGAATCACTGTTCTAGACATTAGAAACAGAAAAAAAACATTTTTTTATTTTTTGCATTATAAAAGTAACATATGATTGTTACAAAAAGTGAGTCACAAAGACGTATCAAATTTGAAACCAACTATTTTATTTTTTATATGTATTTTTGTTGATTTCACAGAGGAAGGGAGAGGGAGATAGATACATCAGTGATGACAGAGAATCATTGATCGGCTGCCTCCTGAACGCCCCACACTGGAGATGGAGTCCACAAACCAGGCATGTGCCCTGACTGGGAATCGAACCCTGACCTCCTGGTTCATAGGTCAACACTCAACCACTGAGCCATGCTGGCCAGGATGAAATCAACTATTTTAAATGTTTTATGGAAACGAGTTTACTTACCATGTTGTTAAATTCCTATATGTCCTTATGTGTATTTTGCTTCCTGAAGATGTCCAATTTTGATAGTACTAAATCTCTCACTATAATTATTTTACTTATCTCACAGCCAATAAAAATTAAGATTAAAGACTCATACAACAATAAATTGAGATGCAAGAGTTAAAGCAATTCCTTTGCTAAGTGCAAATGAATCAGAAAAGCATTAAATGAATTCTGTCAATAGAACTGTCAATAGCTAAATATATGGTAGATTAAATTGCAATTTTTTTCTTCAGAAAATCCTTTTGTCTATTGATCTCAAATTACCTCAAGCATAAGAACTACATATCAGCTTATTTACCTCTACCCTGTCTGCAAGTGGTAATTATTTCCCTTAGCTGGTTTTTAATGTTGGCTTTTATATAGTTGAAAATAACTGTGCAATTAGGCAATTCTGTTAAAAAGAAAATACGGGCTTTTATCTCAAGAAACAGAAGCCATATGAATATAGTGATGAGAAATTAAAAAGCAATTCAGAAATACTGTTAATTATAACACAAAATCCTGGTAGGCTAGCCTACAAATGTGGTTGCAAGCAATGAACCTGTCTGCATTGTTTCTCTTTAAAGGTCCTTTTCTTTTTTTCTGATAACTCCTCTTTGGGTTTTACATAAAGGAGTAGATAATGTGCAAAACACAGTTATGTGTATAGAGTAGCCCATCCAGAAAAAAATGGACCACAGACGAGGAGAGGATGTCTGTTGAACATTGTTGCTATTAGTCACATTAGTTTAAAACCTCATTGGTTTTGTGAAGATAGGATCCTGAGAGTGGACACTATGATGATGAGAGGTGTTTGTAATTATGCAAAAAGTTTACCTTCTATACAGGTACAACAAATGAATTGGAATGTTCATCTGTGCTTGGCAAAATGACTGGGAGTTTAATCTTGAAGTTGGCTGTTGCTCCAAACATTTGGGAAGTAAATTCACCTAAAATCTTCACCTATCAATTATTTTCCACTTCAGAAACATAACAGTTTATTAATTCATATAGAAACTACCATTGCAAGCTCTTACCTATGGAAGAGGGGCTAAATTATTTCCTTTCTCAAAATTCTTTTGAATGAAAAGCAATTTGTTTTGTCAAGGATGTTTTATATGGTCCTAAACCATATTTGGAATCTACCAAAATGATTCTTTTCTAAAGCCTGCTCACTGTTGTGTAGTTCCTTATCAGAAACAAAACCAAGACTCTGATTAATAAATAGATTAAACCAATTCCACAAAGTTTCCTTTGAGAACAACTATTTTCCATAATCATCATAGTTGGTGACCATCTACCAAGTGCTTTACCCTCATTATTTCATTTAATGTTCATTGTAATCCTACGTGGTGATGTATTATAGTGTCCCTGTTTTACTGGTGAGAAATCCTAAGATCAGAGAAGTTGAACAAATTATCAAGTGGCTCCAAAGCTCTAGTGTGGCTGTCATCTAGGGTGTGGGTCACTTTGGTTAACATGAGAGACTAAGAAAAATCAAGATTGGCCAACGAGGATTGAACAGGTGCAAGTATTTCCTCAGGGAGTGACTGAAAAACCACTTTTAGACTGAGGGACCTGGATCCCTGAGGAAATATGGGTCCCCTTGCTCACAGCCCAGCCTCTGGGCGTTCAAGCACTGGCCCAGCAAGTCACCAGCCGAACTGCATTTACCTCACTATACAGGACGATGCCCTTGCCCAGGTAGAGCAGCAGCCAGCAGTTGTGGTCTCTGCTATCCAGGTCATGCCAGGTCCGGGTCCATGATGAGCAGCACCTGTTGGGGCCAGAGCCTCCCTGAGCCTCCCACAACCCCAAACCTCAGGGAGGTCCCCACACCAAGACCCCACACCTGAGCTTGTTTCTCCCCTCTCCCCGCACACAGCCCCAGCAAGCTGCTACTGTGGAGGGGCGGGTGCTTCTGGTAGGCACCTGGGGGAAGATGGGGCAGGCGCTGGGGAGGGGGCGCTTGCCCTCCTCTTGCCCAGCCTTCCGGGATCCAGGTCTCCCTCTGAGTCATCATCTCCCCTGTTCCCCACCTCCTCTGGCTCAAGCCCGCATGGGCAGCCTCCACAGCCACCAGAAAGCCAAGGAACCCACTGAGCCCAGGGCACTCTCGTGGTGGGTTCCATGGTGTCCTCTGAAGCTTCTCCCTCCCCCCAGCTCAATGCAGAGGTCCTGCTGGGCCCTGAGCCCATCTCCCCCAGGAGGAGGGGCGGGGAAGAAGGCAGGTAAGAGCTTCATAGCTGCAGCTCCTTGTCCCCTCTTCCCAGCGTACCAACTTCCTCCCCTTCCTGGGCGTTGTGGGCCATACCTTCTCCCAGGCAGGCCCTCCATCCCACCTCCACGAGAATTAAAATCCACTATGGATGACTCTGTTCATAAGGCATAGGGAATTAATTATAGCCATGAGGTGCTCTGTACTTTCCTGAAGTAATAGTAGAAACAATGGATGTGGTCTACCTCCTCTAAACACATAATCTACAGATGGGGAAAATTTCTGCTTAATGAAATTGAATGCTTTACAGTGATGGCCAACCTAGGACACGCGTGTCAGAGGTGACACACGAACTCATTTTTTTGGTTGATTTTTCATTGTTAAATGGCATTTAAATATATAAAATAAATATCAAAAATATAAGTCTTTGTTTTACTATGGTTGCAAATATCAAAAAATTTCTATATGTGACACGGCACCAGAGTTAAGTTAGGGTTTTTCAAAATGCTGACACGCCGAGCTCAAGAGGTTCGCCATCACTGCAGAGAACTTCACTTACTTCACTAATATATATATCAGCGGCAGCATTTTAAGAAACTAAATAAAATATACACATGAGTAAAAGTATTCAAAGGAAATATAAAAGGGCATACAGGGAAAAGTGAGTCTCTCTTCCACACTGTCCCCAAACCTTCTCCCCTGAGGCACCAGTTTCACCGTCTGTAGATCTTTCTATATGTTTTCTCTGACTATACCAGCATGTATGTATATAATGCCTTAAAACAGATTTTATTTATATATAATATATGTAAGATATATAGTAACATGTTTTATACACATTGCTTTTTCAATTCCTTTTAAATATTTTTATTGCAAAATATATAAAACATTAAAAGTCTATAAAACATAAAAAAATAAAATAAAATAAAATCCACCGTGCTGGGTACTTTAGATGCTTCACTTCATTCACTTCTTACAGTTTTAACCTCTGACTTAACAGCCAAGAAAACTGAGGCTCAGGAAAGCAGCAGAGCAGGGAGGACCCAAACAGTCCAGCCCGCTCAGCCTGCTCTCCGCCCTTTCCTCCTCGCCTCCCGCGGCGCAGCGGAGGTGTTACTGGAGTAAGTCGTTTAGCTGTACCTTCCCCTTTCTCTGTCAACACCGTTAAAAGAGACTGCACTGGGGAAGCACCGGTGCTTTCCTGAAGGGGGGAGGCAGGCGGTCCAAATAACATGCCCCAGCCTTCAGCGTTCATCCCCTCAGCTCAGACAGGTTTGGTCATTCTCAACTTGCCTTCTAACATATGTTGACTAAAATTCGAGGCTCAGTAACCAGTTTAAGGGAGGTGTTATATGTGAGTGAGGGAAGAGTTCTATCTCCTGACTGCCCCGTTCTCCACCACCAGCCCCAACCTTGGTCTGTGATGTAACCACTCTGAATTGTAAGTTCCTCAGGCAAAGGGAAACTAAAGCCACCTGCCTTATGGCATCGCTGCCAGGGTTGATGCCTGGCACAAAGGGAACCTTGATACTCTTGATTTTGGTGCCTCTATACCCAGCAGACAATATATCCTAGGCCCCAGTCGGGGGGGAGGGGGGGGGCGCAGAATCTCATCTTAAAGAGACCAGTTTCTCTTGCTCATGGTAAACCTAGCATGGGAACTACTTGTCTCCAAAGACCTCCCTGACCTCCCTGCTCACACACGTGGGGAGCCTAGTGTTCCCTGTGCCCATCTGCCTTTCACAAATGAGTTCCCATCTCTTTTTCAAAAAGTAGACACCACTCTGGTGTTCCTTCCACCACCAGGAACTGAAACACAAACTCTGCCTTTACAGAACACTGTGCTCAGCAGGTCAGCTGGCTCCTGGAAATGCAAACTGGAGTCTCTAAAAGATGAAAAGATTCCTGGAGCATTTTGCGGTATTTTGGAGAGTGCCTCTGGGCAGATCACACACTGTGACAAGTTCTTTCCAAATTGTGACATTTCAATCACGCCTTCTACAAACAACTGACTTTCCACATTTAGCCTAGATGGTAGCTGCCCTTGCTCCTTTTCCCCTAATCTTAAAGTGAGCTTGGGATTTGATATGGAAGCCAACGCACAGTTTTCTGAACACTGCCCCCATCCCGTGGTACCTGGGAACTGGCAGATGGGCACAGGCAGGAAGTGAGGGGCCTCTGCTGATGGTTACTCTAGAGCAGTGGTTCTCAACCTTCCTAATGCCGCGACCCTTTAATACAGTTCATGATGTGGTGACCCCCAACCATAAAATTATTTCGTTGCTACTTCATAACTGTAATTTTGCTACTGTTATGAATCGTAATGTAAATATCTGATACGCAGGATGTATTTTCATTGTTACAAATTGAACATAATTAAAGCATAGTGATTAATCACAAAAACAATATGTAATCATATATGTGTTTTCTGATGGTCTTAGGCGACCCCTGTGAAAAGGTCACTCGACCCCCAAAGGGGTCGCAACCCACAGGTTGAGAACTGCTGCTCTAGAGTTAGAAAGAGTTAGCACATCCAGCCCAGGGAAGGCATTGGCTCCCATAACCCCATTTCCCTCCAGCTATGAGAGGAGAAAACAAAACAAAACAAAACAGCGGAAGGAGGAGTGGAGGTGTCACACTCTAGTCTCCCTAATTTCCATGGCTTTCTGCTGGCAATTGTATTCTTTTCCTTGGAAATTTTTCTCATAGATTCTCATTAGCAGGGAAGTAGAGCACTGGGAGAGGAAAAAAGAGATGCTTACTTCATATTTAAATTTTCCCCCATCAGGTAATGCTTTAAAATTCTTTAAATGAATATTTGCATGCAAAAAAAAAAAAAAAAAAGAATGTAGATGCAAATCTTACACCTTTCACAAAATTAAATCAAAATGGATCATAGATCTAAATGTAAAATACAAAACCATAAATTCCTAGAAAATAACATGGGAGAAAATCTAGGTGACCTTGAGTTTGATGATGACTTTACAATATTAAAGCATGACCTATGGGGGGAGGGGGCGGGGGTTGATAAGTTGTACTTCATTGAAAGAAAAATCCTTTCACTGGGGGCAAAATGTTTTGTTGTACAAATAGAATTGAAATGCAGATAACTGGAAGAGATAAAATTGAAGTTTAAAATCATACTAAAAGCCCTGGCTGGTTTGACTAAGCAGATAGACTGAAGGTTCCTGGATTCAATTCCGAACAAGGGCATGTACCTCAGTTGCAGGCTCGATTCCCTGGTCGGGGGCACCTGTGGGAGGGAACCAATCAATGTGTCTCTCTCTGTCTCTCCCCCTCCCTTCCACTCTCTCTAAAAAAAAATCAATGGAAAAAATATTCTTGGGTAAGGATTGACCAAAAAAATAAAATCATACTCAAGTATAAAAGACTAATAGTAAATCCTTGCCTAGGTCATGTTGTGTCATTGCTGTAGTGCAGGTAAGAAGAAAGATGAGAGCACCCTAATACAAGTATTCATTTATTTTTAAAAAAGAAAGAAAAAACTTTTGTGAAATGTACAAGGAACAAAGCCTTAACCTAGGGTTAAGCACACCATTTCCACTTTAGCATCCTGAACATAAGCCTTTCCTGATGGACATAAGGAAACCTGATGGTTCTGGTCTAGAAATTAGGATAAGTATTTCCTTGTTATCAACAGCCAAGGCAATCTCAGGTCTAGCCCAGAAATTCAATTCGTCTTAAATACTTCCATTATTTTAAAAATTGAATTATTTTTTTTAAATATATTTTATTGATTTTTCACAGAGAGGAAGGGAGAGGGATAGAGAGTCAGAAACATCGATGAGAGAGAAACATCGACCAGCTGCCTCCTGACACCTCCCACTGGGGATGTGCCTGCAACCCATGTACATGCCCTTGACCGGAATCGAACCTGGGACCTTTCAGTCCGCAGGCCGACGCTCTATCCACTGAGCCAAACCGGTTTCGGCTAAAATTGAATTATTAATAAAAAGATATTTTAACAGTAAAATATAGTAACTCAATATTTGGCTCAAAAAACTTTTTAAAAATAATAAAACAAGAGAAAAGAAATAGACAAATGCAAAAATAAAAGAATTATAAAGACAATTATGAAGCCCAGCCGGCATGGCTCAGTGGTTGAGTGTCAACCTATGAATCAGGAGGTCACAGTTTAATTCCTGCTCAAGGCACATGCCTGGGTTGCAGGCTTGATCCCCAGTGATGGGCATGCAGGAGGGTATGGATGGATGACTCTCATTATTGATGTTTCTATCTCTCTCTCCCTCTCCCTTTCTCTCTGAAATCAATAAAAAATATATATATATATTTTTTTAAAATATATTTTATTGATTTTTTACAGAGAGGAAGGGAGAGAGAGATAGAGAGTTAGAAACATCGATGAGAGAGAAACATCGATCAGCTGCCTCCTGCACACCCCCCACTGGGGATGTGCCCGTAACCCAGGTACATGCCCCTGACCGGAATCGAACCTGGGACCTTTCAGTCCGCAAGCCGACGCTCTATCCACTGAGCCAAACCGGTTTCGGCAAAAAAATATATATTTTTTTAAAGACAATTATGAAGGTAACAAATCTAAGAACTGCTTTTCTGAAAAATATCACTTAATAATATAAGCAAACATCTAGCAAATGTAATCAAGAAGGGAACACAAAATGCAAGATATGAGAAATGGAATAAGAACAACGATATCAAAATTTCCAAAAAAAAAAAAAATGAAGTATATAATCTTTGCTTGCACCTCTCAAAAACCATTGAAGTCAGGATTCAAGTCACAGCTAGAGAGGACAACCCTTCTCCAAGTTCCTCTCCTCTCTTCCCCAGTCCTCCTCACCACTCCTAAAGCTCCCACTTCCCAAATACCTCAAAGTCTTCCCCAAATGCTCACTTCACATATCTTTTTCATCTTT
The DNA here is from genome assembly GCF_964212035.1 of Myotis nattereri. Lineage (NCBI taxonomy): Eukaryota > Metazoa > Chordata > Mammalia > Chiroptera > Vespertilionidae > Myotis > Myotis nattereri. Next base: position 52,415,256 of record NC_138087.1, read on the forward strand.
TGCCTCTCTCCCTCTTCATTATGTAGATTGGTTTAACTTCTCTGACTTCTTTTTGTTGCCTTTCTACCTCTCCCATTACTTGAACGCTCTACCACAAAGGAATCCTAAGAACTGACCCAGCAAGCCACAATCCTACCCATGCTCCTGATTCCAGGTCCTATTTTCTCCTCCTCCTCTCCTGATACTTTGTCAGAAATCTGGTTTCCAGGCCACAAAGCACTCACACATGAACTAATCTATAAATCTTATTCCCCCATCCCATCAAAAATGTTTCCTAGAGTCCAAGTCAGCATTTGAAAGAGCAACCCTTAGGAAGCCAGAAGGCTCATTCCCAGAACTCAAGAATGGTTCAATAACGAAACTTATTATAACATCACAGGCCCGGTGCACATGAAGTCCCTTGGCCTGGCCTGCACTCTCTCTCAATCCGGGACCCCTCAGGGAGATGTCAGACTGCCAGTTTCGGCCCAATCCCTGCAGGCCAGGCCAAGGGACCCCACCGGTGCACAAATCCGTGCACCAGGCCTCTAGTATGCATATAAGATCTTTGGTTAATCTCTCCCCACCCTCCCCCCTCCCTCCTTCCCTCTGAGATTCATCAGTCTGTTCCATGTTTCCATGCCTATGCACCAAGCATCTGCCCCACATCATAGCTACCGGTTGAACAGTCGGATGGTCAAACAGTCGCTTAGGCTTTAAATATATATAGATGCTGCAGTAACATAACACAAAAGAGAAATCACGGGACCTCAGTGGTTACTGAAAAACATTTGCAAATATAAATAGGAAGTTGCTATGAACAACAATTTTGAAGAAAATGTAGTTAATGTCTTTGTGAAAGAGAAAGAGACTGAGGTTGGGGGCAAACAGAGAAAATTCACTTTTCTAGATCCAGTAATTGGGAAATCAGATCCACAACATGAATTACTTTTACTTGTGTAATCCTCAGGGCCAATTTAACCTGTAAACACTTGGGATTTGGCTCTGCAAGATGTCTTTGTCTCTAGAGGACTGGAGAGCTGAGTGGACTTATTGAAATTATTAGCCATTTTTGGTTTTGTATCAGCTGTTGATTTAAATAATGTTGATTGCATTTCCTTGTGATCTACTGCTTTTTTAAAAAACTAAAACATGGGCCGAAACCAGTTTGGCTCAGTGGATAGAGCGTCAGCTTGCGGACTAAAGGGTCTCAGGTTCGATTCTGGTCAAGGGCATGTACCTGGGTTGCGGGCACATCCCCAGTAGGAGATGTGCAGGAGGCAGCTGATCGATGTTTCTCTCTCATCGATGTTTCTAACTATCTCTCTCCCTTCCTCTCTGTAAAAAAATCAATAAAATATATTTAAAAAAAAAAAAAGTAAAACATGGTTTTCTTCACATTCCCAAATATATATTCGCTGTAGCTAATTAGGGACAGTGAATATAACACAAGAATATAACAAAATTTAAATTAACCATGTTTTCATCATCCAGAGAAAGTCACCCATTAACATTTTAGTATATTTTCTCTCAGCATGAATTTAGGAACATAAGCATTCTTGGTGTTTACTAAGGACATAAGTTTGCCCAGCCAGCATGGCTCAGTGGTTAAGCTTCGATCTGTGAACCAGGAGGTTGTGGTTCAATCCCCGGTCAGAGCACATGCCCAGGTTGCGGGCTCGATCCCCAGTGTGGGGCGTACAGGAGGCAGCCAATCAATGACTCTCTCTCTCATTGATGTTTCTCTCTTTCTCTCCCACCCCAACCCTCCCTCCCTCTCTGAAGTCAATAAAAATATATTTTAAAAAATTAAAATTAAAAGAAAGGACATAAGTTTGTCACTGGTGTTGTAACAACCATTACCGTGTCTCAAACTACTCAATGGAACATCAGAGGCTACTCGATTAGCTTTAACAGATTCTTGAAGCACAAGATTAAACATTTGTCTGCCCCAAAAGCACCAGGGGCATTAGATGCTCTTCCATTGGTAATAGAGTGTCTTTCTGGTGTTTAGAAAAAAAGCCTTACCGCATGGTTCAAAATAATTGAGGCCTGAAGAATGTACACACACAAACACAAACTCCAGTTGAGAACCTCTGCCTCAGGAAATCCATACATAGACAACTGATTTTTATGAAAATGTATGGGGAGAGGGACTATAGCTTTCACCAATTTCTCAGAAGCCCTGGTTTATAAAGTTCTTTCCAGCTCTAATATGTTAGTACTATTTCAGGCTGCGGCACTTATTCTGTCTGCTTAGAAGACAAAAGTCTTAGACAAGCTGGATGACAGAAGTGAGGCTAGGTTCTTATATCAGACATAGGGGAGTTGACCCATGAAAAATGAACACACAACCTTTACTTTCTCTGTGTATCATTCGTCAGTGCTTCCTCTAATATCAAACCATCAGAGAGACTTAACAACAAATATGTCAACATAAAAATGATGCCACTTTTCAAGGATATGGCCAGGAGAAGTGTCTGCTCCCAGTGCTACTCCCAGGTATACTTGTGATGGGAACAAAAGTTACTAACCTTGGGGTCAAATTAAGAAACAAGGGAATGAGCTAGCATATTTTCAATGTCTAGCATGCATTTGACATGCCTTAAGACCCTCATCTTATAAATGCCAGTATCAGGCCTCAACCTGGCTCTCACCAATTTTAGTCTATTTAATCTGCAAGCCAAACAACCTCCCCTTATCCATCGTATTCTTAACCTGTACCCTAGTTTTCTCTCAAACTTTTATCTTAATTTGGAAATCAGTTAAACTCTCACTAGTCCCTAAAAAAAAAACCCACGCTTGTATATTTTATTTTGAAACACTGATTCTGAAACATAAAAGAGTTATATAAAACTTCTTTCCAAAAAAGTTTTGGATTATAAAAAAAGATTAAGAATTTATTGTTCAAAGGCTGCCATCTGGTGGCCAAAGATAGTAAACAAAAAAAATAGATCATGGAAAACACCAATATCCCAAATCACCTGGTTTATTAGCAAAAGTGATAATCTGGAATATTATATGGGAAAATATTGTCTGGAGAATTATGTGGGAAAATATGAAAATGTTTATGTTCCACTAATTCTAAGCTGTAAGATACTTTGCCTGTAAACAGTGGTAGCAGGATGTTTATCAAAATGTTTCCAAAAGCCAGATGCAGCCCCACCAGACAACACACTTGAGAGTTAAATCCAGCTGCACCAGAAAGTTATGTGTGTTTTTTTATGCTCCTCAAGTATGACACAGGTTTCATTTACTCAACAAAATTTTATTGGATCCTAGTATATCCTAGCTACACTGAATTTCATTGGCTACATGATAGAGAACAAAAGAAACAGCATCTATTCTGGAGAACCTCATGGTAGGGTGACAAACAGGGTCCCCAATCTGTAAGGTTGTGTATTTGTGCCCTACATGGGCCTTAGCCTCCAGGGTAACAGTAGTCTAAAAGCTTCTGCCTTCAAGGCAGGGGGCACTCTTTTCTCATTCCCATGAAGGGGATAAATGGGCTAGCAGCTTCTCAGGTGGGGAATTTAGATACCTTGGGTCTCTTCCCTAATGCATGGCCAGCTGGAAGAATCACATTTTAATATTTGACCTATTTCTTCCCCTTTCTCTGTCATAAATATTTGCCCCCTTTACAGGTTCTTGAAAACAAAAGTAACAGTCCCTCGTCACTGGGCAATTCTCTAGGAATACTTAGGATAGTGGAAATGCTAACAGTAGGTAAGAGTCCAACCTTCATTTGGCTTTTCAGGCATCCCTCAACACCCCTTCCTCTGCCTGGCCCTGGCCTCCTATCTCCAGAGTGCAGCCAAGGAAAGAACAGCAAAGGCTGGTGGTCTGCTGGTGAGCCAGGACTGGGAGGTGCCCCAGGAGCCCTGGCGACTCCAGCCAGTGTTGTAAAAGTACATCCTATAATTTCTGGAGAAGTTTCTCCAAAGGACCCTTGGCCAGTAACCAATTATTCAATTTGAATATATTGGTTTTTCCTCCAACCAAGGGAAAGAGTACAGGTTGGGGGTGGGGTCTGACTTTTCACTACTAACTGCCAGAAGTCCAAGGCTGTTTTCCTTCTTTTTAGTCCTAGATCCCAGGACAACAGCCTGGGGCCAAGGGAGCTACCAGCATGTGGGATGAGGTATGCAGTCCACAGAGTGATAACATCAATTGTTTTTCAAACTAGCAATCCCTGCTCCAGGTATTCCAGTAAGGCCATCAGTCCCAAGGCACTCCACAAGATGGTCCTGTTACTCATGATAGCCACAGTATGCCATCCTCCTGAGAGACACAGTGATTAGTCCAGAGATGAGTATGTGACCCAAGCAGAGGAGCCAAGGTCCTTTCTGTGCTTTGGAAGGAATGGTAGGGGGGAAAGTCTCTCTCTCTCTCCTCCTCTCTCTCTCTCTCTCTCTCTCTCTCTCTCTCTCTCTCTCTCTCTCAGGCCTGTAGCTATTTTTACTGCCCTCTCAAGAGATCAATATCAAAAGCAGAACTAAGAGATGGAAATAAAACAGATTTGACTATGTCAAGAATTCAGAATCAGCATAAAGTGGTGCAGATGAAGATTTCTTTCAAAATTTACTTGACTTTCCATGCCGATAATACTCTTGCAACCACGGTAAATGTTCCTAAACCTGGTAGACTTTCTGTAATAAGTGTGGCAAGCAAGCATCAACCCATAGAGTAACACAGTATGAGAAGGGCAAGGACTATCTGTATGTGCAGGGAAAACAGAGTTATGACAGGAAGCAGAGTAGTTATGGTGAGCAGACTAAGCTGATTTTCCACAAAAAGGCTAATTCTACAGAGGAGATTGTGCTGAGGTTTGAATGCATTGAGCCCAACTGCAGATCTAAGAGAACACTGGCTGGTAAGAGATACAAGCATTGCATCTTATCTGGGAGAAGAGAAGAAGACAAAGGGCCAAGTGATCTAGTTCTAAGCTTTACATTTTATTTCATGATGTGACAATAAAATCTTGAGGATACGTTTGCTTGCTTCAAAAGAAAAAAAAACTTACTTTAGGGGCTGGGGTTGTGTCTGAGTAGTGGTTTCAAAGGGCAGAAAAAAAGTTGCCATCTGTATCTCTCAGTAGATTCCAGAATCTTCCACTCTTCAGATCATGCTGAGACCCAGGAGGAGACGGGCTGGGGCTGCTGGGCCAGACAAAAAGGGAGCAGCAGGAAACCACACCAAGACTAAGAACTCAGATTAGGCATAACTAAAGCGGAGAACTCCAGCCCTTAGAAGACTTTAGGCTCTAAAAAATGTGGGAGAATCTAAGCAGCTACTGGTTGATAAAGTCAGAGCCAGAGAGCTGACTAGAGAAAGAAGTTCAACATTGAGGATCTCAAAGCAGAGCCCAAGCAGACAGCATGCTGGGATGGGTTCGCAACCCTCAGGCCTGGAACCTCCTTAGAGCCATGAAGCGGGAGGAGGAAACCTTCTACTATAGCAACTGCAAAGAGCCAGGCATCGTAGGACTTATGAAGATTGTGAAGGAGGCTTACCCAGACCACACACAGTTTGAGAAAAGCAATCCCTATTATGATCCATCCAGCAAAAACAACCACCACAAATGGTCCATGGTGGATGAACAGTTTGCTTGGATGATAGTGTTTCATTCCCCTGGCTGAGCTCAAAACCCATCACCAAGCTCACAAAGCCATTGGGGGCCCTTTGAAAAATATGGTGCCCTGGCCAGTCAGTGTGGCCCAGTGGTTGAGTGTCAACCTATAAACCAGGAGGTCAGGGTTCGATTCCCCGTCAGGGCACATGCCAAGTTGTGGGCTCAACCCCCAGTGTGGGGCATGCAGGAGGCAGCCAATCAATGATTCTCCCTCATCACTGATGTTTCTATCTCTCTCTCCCTCTCCTTTCCTCTCTGAAATTAAATGTATTTAAATACACACACACACACACACACTTATCTTAAAGACCATGGACATGGATTGATGAGAGAGGGGAAGAGCAATTTCTATGCCTCTGCCTTAACTCTCCCTGCCTTTCTATATCCGACCAGTGTTTTGGTTTCATCCACATACGCTTGTGAATCTTTGTTCTCAGTGATGAATTTTGTTAAGTCTCGTAATAGGAGTAGCCTGACGGATGAAAGCAGTAGCTCGTGCATATCTCTGAAGGTCACGAAATATAAACCTGATGTAAAATCTCTGTCATCAGTGATGCAGCAGCAAAAGTCCCACTGATAATATCAAACGGAGTCATAAAGTTTGCTGTCAGACTATCAGTGTACATGTATAAATTAAAAAATAAATGTATTTTTCATCATCATATACTGTGTTTTTGTCGCTCGAATGAATTTTATTGTTTCTTCAAGGTTCTTCACATACAGACACCTTAAGAGATATCAAATAGCCGAAACCGGTTTGGCTCAGTGGATAGAGCGTCGGCCTGCGGACTGAGGGGTCCCAGGTTCGATTCCGGTCAAGGGCATGTACCTGGGCTGCGGGCACATCCCCAGTGGGAGGTGTGCAGGAGGCAGCTGATCGATGTTTCTCTCTCATTGATGTTTCTAACTCTCTATCTCTCTCTCCCTTCCTCTCTGTAAAAAATCAATAAAATATATTAAAAAAAAAAAAGAGAGATATCAAATAGGTGTAACATGTTCTCAAAAAATTAGGGTTGGCACAGAGAAGAATTTTGAGTCAGAGATTTTGCTGGGTTTGGCACGCACTCACAAAAAGGTTGCCCACCCCTGTTCTAGGGGGAAAATGACACTATAGGGTTCTATGCAACTTTTTCATTAAACAACTATCTTTTCATGTATTAGAAATTACTTTGTGACTGTTAGCTAAACTGTTAGTTTCAACTACCTAGCAGAGATGCCTCAAACAAATGAACTTTATGTTCAAACAGATTCAAGCGGGCCAGCAAGACTTGCTCACTGAACTGTGATGAACATATGGCTGAGTATTTCCTCACCACCCAGGAGCACCTGATACTAGAAGAAAGCCCCATCCCTCCACCCACTCACCTAGCCTGTTTGCTCAGAGTGAAGGAGAACTTATGAGATAGACTTCCTGAGAAGGCAGTATTTGGATGGTTTGGGATAGAAAAATATGAAAGGGACAGAAGAATCTAAGCCTCTCCATGAAGAAGGAAAAGAGAAAGAATATTACAGAACAGATTAAGATCAGAGAACAAATACAGCATAGGAAATATAATCAGTAATATTGTAATAACTGATGGTGCCAGCTGAGTACTGGAAATATCAGGGGGAACACTGTAAAGTATATGATTGTCTAACCACTATGCTGTATGCTTGAAAGTAATACAAAATAATATTGGAAGTAAACTGTAATTGAAAAAAAAATTTTAATTAAAAAAGATCAGAGAACTAAACCAATCAATGCCTTCAGGATATACAAGAGACCCCTCCAGCTGGTCTGAAGAAAGGGCACCTCATGCCTCCGGGAGGGAGGATAAGTACCAGGAACAGAAACATACTGGTATTATCTGCCCTCTACTTCCATATCCTGCATTAGATCAGTCTGAACATGGCTTTGCTCCCATTAGAGCTGATGTGGGTCCTGGAGATAGTGGTCAGGCCTATCCCGGCCACCCTCGCCCAACCAGAGAACACATCCATGACAAACACAAATTCCTAATTCCTGACCTATTTTGAGTCACCCCCACATTTTGCCACTCAAGAATATAACAAAATTTGTTTAAAAAAAAACACCTGTATTTTTAATTTAAGAAATAAGTAAAAGTTCACAGGCAATCCAGAACAGGTGCCAGGAGTCTGCTCTAAACAATCACCATACTTGCTGCAGAAGTTCAGGTTCCACACAATCACTTGGGCCAGTGCTTCCTGAGATGCTCTTTCAGCTGAGGAATGGAAGGCAGCAGCTGCTGGCACTCATGACAACGCAGGGGCAGCTTCAAGAGCTCTGGCATACCATCTCGGACAGTCACTCTGCCAGCCTCTTGTATCATCTTGATCACAGCTGCAAGCAAGGAAAAAAAAGTTCAGAGCCCAGATACTCTGGAAAGCCAATACAAAGAAAAAAAAAATGTAACCCCAAATAAATATATGCCAGGTATCCTGTAAATTTGAGGTTAGACTCATTGCTGAGGAAAGGGGCTTGATCAAATTCTCAATCTGAGCAACCTATTTTGGATATTACATTCCACTGAGATACATTCTAAGCAATCCCTGTTACTATGTCAGAGTCTTATCACAGTGCTTTACCACTAATTGAACCTTGGTTGATGGCAGCTGTCACTGTTAATCCCCCAGCATACTTAAGTTCCACAGAATGTACACTGGGAAATGTTCCTCTGCACACACGCCCTTCCCCTGTTAATTAACCACTCCTAACACGAGGTAGACCCATGTTCCTGCTCAGCTGATGGCAGAAGAGACATAGAACTGTTCAGAGCTTTCATATCTACGAACTCCAATAATTCTCAGAACAATTTTTAAGTACCCTGGTATTATAATAAAACGCCTTTCTGACCCTGATATAATAGCTTTCTAGGTCCCCAAAGATGGCTGCTCATAGCAAAGTGACAATCCCACTACAATTCAAATAATTCAGTTTATTTTAGTGGGGCCCTCTTTATAGGGAATATAAAGTTAAATAGGGGTTTTTGAGACCAGATTGTTATTTAGGGAAATAACTGAGTCAAGTATAAGAATAGCTGAGAAAATGAAACAATTGTGAAAACCAAAGAATACTATTTACCTTGAGATTCTAGGAAGTATTCTGTATTAAAAGAATTCCAATGTTTTTTGTTTTTAAGGCACGGAGAATCAAAATCCTGGCTGATCACATGAAGGTGTACATGGCTAGTTGGGGGGGGGGAGGGAAATAGACGATTAAATCCATGAAAAACTATGGTTAAATTAAAAGGACAAACAGTAAAAGTATGGATATGTAAAATATTGACTGTTTCCATTTAATTCAATTCATTCATTCACTTAAGAATATTTAATGCTCATTATCTACTTACTAGGGCCACACACTGTTCTAGCACTGGGAATTTAGCAGTGAACAAAATGGGAAAGACCTCTGTCCTTACAGAAATTATATTATCATGAGGGGAGACAAATAAAGTATAAGTAAACCAATAAACAAGAAGATTCAAATAACATTGCTTAGAAAATAATAAAACAGAGAAATGTGATAGAGAGTGCCAAGGGGGTAGAGGTTGCCTCTTTAACTAGCTTAGGGTGTTCAGGGAAGGTCTCTCCCAGGCAGTGATTGAGCTGAGAAAGCAGTCAGGCAAGCAAAGAATTTTTGGGGAAAGAGTATTTCAGAGAGCAGGGAGGCTAAGCACAAAAGGCCCTGAGATGAGAAAGAGCTTAGTACAACCAAGGAACAGAAAGGTAATATGGTCAGAATGACTGGAGCCTTGGAGCAGAGATTAGGTAGGAGCTAGATCATGAGGGTCTTATAGGTCAGCAAGGGGTTTGCACTATATTCTGATTATATTGGGGAGCCATTAAGGATTTTAAGCAGAGGAGTGCTACTATCTAAGTTATACTTTTTAAAGATGATTCTTGCTGCTGGGAGAACGGACTATGAAGTTGGTACAGATGGATACAGAGAGACCTAGCAGTCCGAGTCAGAGATAGTCATGCCTTAGACTAGAGCTATAATAGTGGAAATGACAGGAAGCAATTCAATTTTTAAAATATTTCGGAACAGGACTTGTTAATGGATTGGATGTGGGTTTGGGGAGGTGCCACCTACTGAGATAGAGAAGTTTATGGGAAAAGCAGATTTGAGAACGAAATCAAGAGTTTGCTGTTCAACTTGTTAAACCACGTAGGATGCCTTTTTGTATAGCATTGACTTTTAGACTCAATAATACTTCACATTCCCCCAATAAATAATCAAAACCAACCAGTAGCCTGGCCAGTGTGGCTCAGTGGTTGAACATAGACCTATGAACCAAGAGATCATGGTTCGATTCCAAGTCAGGGCACATGCCTGGGTTGTGGGCTCAATCCTAGTAGGAGGCATGCAGGAGGCAGCCAATCAATGATTCTCTTTCATCATTGATGTTTCTATCTCTCTCCCTCTCACTTCCTCTCTGAAGTCAATAAAAATATTAAAAAACAAAGCAAAACAAAAACCAGTATGTGCGGAATCCAAAATGGAATATAAGCAGTAACAAACCTAACTATAAATAAAAGACCATTCTAAAACGGGTCAGGAAGAAAATAACTAACCTAATTAACTTTGGAAAGCAATATTTTCACTGGATAGTAGAAAAAGAACTGTATACAGCCCTAACTGGTTTGGCTCAGTGGATAGAGCATTGGCCTGCGACTGAAGGGTCCCAGGTTCAATTCCAGTCAAGGGCATGTACCTTGGTTGCAGGCACATCCCCAGTAGGGGGTGTGCAGGAGGCAGCTGATCGATGTTTCTCTCTCATCGATGTTTGTAACTCTCTATCGCTTTCCCTTCCTCTCTGTAAAAAATCAATAAAATATTTTTTAAAAAAACTGTATACATCCCTGGACAAGTAGCTCAATTGGTTAGAGTGTCATCCCAATACACCACGGTTGCAGGTTTGATCCCCAGTGAGAACACATACAAAAATCGACCAATGAAAGCATAAGTGGAACAACAAATCAATGTTTCTTTCTTTCTCTCTCTTTCCCCCACTTCCCTTCTCTAAAATCAATTTTTTAAATAAGAACTGTATACAATGCCGAAACCGGTTTGGCTCAGTGCATAGAGCGTCGGCCTGCGGACTGGGAGGTCCCAGGTTCGATTCCGGTCAAGGGCATGTACCTTGGTTGCGGGCATATCCCCAGTGGGAGATGTGCAGGAGGCAGCTGATCGATGAATCTCTCTCATTGATGTTTCTAACTCTCTATCTCTCTCCCTTCGTCTCTGTAAAAAATCAATAAAATATATTTTTTTAAAAAAAAGAACTGTATACAAATACTGTGCTATTGTGAGTAAAAGTATTTCTCACAAGGGTATGGAATAGCAATTCTGTAACTATTTTGTATGTACAAAGTTGACCCTTAAACAACACAGGGGTTAGAGGTGCTGAGCTCCATGCAGTTGCAAATCTGTAACTTTTTTTTTTAACTGATTTCAGAGAGGAAGGGAGAGGGAAAGATAGATAGAAATATCAATGATGAGAGAGAATCACTGATCGGCTGCCTCCTGCATGCCCCCCACTGGGGATCGAGCCCAAAACTGGGGCATGTGTCCTGACTGTGAATCAAACCTTGACCTCCTGGTTCATAGGTTGATGCTCAATCACTGAGGTACACCAGCTGGGCAAAAATGTTTAACTTCTGACTCCCCAGAAGAGTAACTACTATTAGCCTACTGCTAAACAGAAGACTTACCAATAACATAAATAGTCAATTGACATATATTTTGTATGCTATATGTATTATATACAGTATTCTTAAAATGAAGTCAGCTAGAAAAATGTTAAGAAAATCATAAGGAAAATACGTTTACAGTAAGACACGTATTTTTTTTAGAAATACGCATATAAGTGGACCAGCACAATTCAAACCCGTGTTGTTCAAGGGTCAACTGTACTAGGATTGAACAAATAAGTAAATTTAGTGTAGCTAACGAGAGCCAAATTTCTCACTGTTGGAGAAAGAAGTTACAATAACGGAAATAAGAAGATAAGAATGAACCTTGTGGGGTTGGGCTGGAATGAGAGGTATCACTATGAATTACGGTTTTCATATATACATACAGGTAAATAAATAGAGAGGTATGTGTTACCAGTGCAGGTTAGGATTCATGCATTTATTTCCTAGCTCTATCTACTGAGAGGATCTAGGAGCAAAAACACCCTAGGGTCAACATTACAGAAACCTAGTACCCAAGTCTTGGTTTATAAACATCCAATAAAAGGAACAAGGGCTCTTGGCAGAAGTGGCTCATTCCAGGGCTATAATGAGCCTGGAACATCTTATTCCAGAAAATAAGTGCTCAAAACATGTTGGAGGTATGTCAAAGTGCTACAGGGGCCAGCCAAGAGGAGCGTCCAATGATCAAAGCTGGAATGACTTGAGCAACAAAATAAATAATGATAGACTGAGTTAAAACTTACAGAATAAAATAAATATCCATGAATCTGTACTGATAATTGAATAAATATATAATTGGGGCAGGGATTGGGGGGCGCTCTTCCACATGGAAGAAATCTAATTAATAAATTAGAAGGGCCCTTGCCGGTTGCTTAGTTGTTAGAGTGCCAGTCCTTGGACTGAAGGGTCTCGTGTTCGATTCCAGTCAAAGGCAGTACCTCAGTTGCAGGCTCCATCCCCGGCCCTGGTCAGGGCGCATGTGGGTGGCAACCAATCAATATGTCTTTCTCACATAGATGTTTCTCTCTCTGTGTCTCTCCCCCTCCCTTCCACTTTCTTTAAAAATCAGTAGAAAAATATTCTTGGGTGAGTATTAATAAAACACAAAAAATAAATTAGAAGGAATGAGGGAAACATAAAGTCACCATTAGGTAAACACCATAGTAATAACTATTGCAGGCCAGATCCACCAATAGAGACGCTAAAAGTACTAGGCAAAAGTTTGAACAGAAATAGGATAGTAGCATAGTCTCAAAATATTCAATAGTAACTTTGAGTAGAGAAACCTGGCAGACACCACCTTAACAAAGTGATCAAGGTTAACATCATGGATAATAAACCATCTTGACATCATGCACTCCTTGATATGAGGCACTGAAATGGACACATCACTTCTGTGGCATGTTGGCAAAAAAAGGATAATCTCAATCTAATTATGAAAAATCATCAGACAAACCCAAACTGAGAGATATCCTATAAGATAACTAGCCAGTACTCATCAAAAGTGTCAAAGTCATGAAAACCAGAAAAGGCCATAACCGGTTTGGCTCATTGGATAGAGCGTCGGCCTGCGGACTCAAGGATCCCAGATTCGATTCTGGTCAAGGGCATGTACCTTGGTTGTGGGCACATACCCCGTAGGGAGTGTGCAGGAGGCAGCTGATCAATGTTTCTCTCTCATCTATGTTTCTAACTCTCTATTCCTCTCCCTTCCTCTCTAAAAAATCAATAAAATATATTAAAAAAAGAAAACCAGAAAAGGAAGAGGAAGTATCACAGATTAGGGGAGACTAAGGAGAGATAATAAATTCATATGCAGGATCTTGGATCAAATCCTGGAGCAGAAAAGGATTTAAGAAAAATGGGTGAAATTCAAATAAGGTCTACAGTTTAATTAGTGGTGATGTTATGAAAGATTTTTGTCCTGCTTCACACTTTCTATTTTTATATTTTCTAAATTTAAAATATATTACTTTTACAAAAGACAAAATTATTTGTTACCTTTTCCTTTCTATAAACTTTATTCAAAATTATATCCTAAAGAGTGGTCATAAAAGGATATGTAAGTGGCAATTTTACTTACTGCTCACTTTGTTTCCCACCCACACCTGCCACAGCTCTTGCTTTCAGAACTCTCCTTAGCACAACAGTATTCATTATATGAAAAAGGCACGGACACCATGGTTACTATGTGAAAAGGGCTCTTTAATCATTAGCTGTTAGTCATAGGCTCTAAAGCATTAGGGAAATAGGACTATGGGTGACATGCAAGAATCTCAAAATCATTATGCTGACCAAAGAAAGCCAGAATGAAAAAGAATACACATTACATGGTTCCATTTACATGAGAACAGACAAAACCAATTATGCTGAAAGAAATTATAACAATGCTTGCGGAGGATTAACTGTAAAGAGCACAAAGATGTTTCCTGGGATGAGATGATAGAAATGTTCTGTATCTTGATCAGAGTGATAGTTGCATAGCATGTACATCTGTCAAAACTGATCAAACTATAAATCTTATTATACATTTTATTCTAGATACGTTATGCGTCCTTTTAAAAGAAAGAGTACTGATGGGGAGAAATATGTGGCACAAAAATTTCATTAGGTTAAAAGTAGCCAGTAATCTAAGTCATAATTACTCATCCAAAAAAAAAACACGTGAAAAATAATGGGTGTTTATTAAAAATAGCCTTAAGATATTCTGATACAGCTCTAGCCGGCTTGGCTCAGTGGACAGAGCGTCGGCCTGCGGACTCAAGGGTCCCAGGTTCGATTCCGGTCGAGGGCATGTACCTTGGTTGCGGGCACATACCAGGAGGGAGATGTGCAGGAGGCAGCTGATCGATGTTTCTCTCTCATCGATGTTTCTTTTCTTTTTTTTTTAAAATATATTTTATTGATTTTTTACAGAGAGGAAGGGAGAAGGATGGAGAGTTAGAAACATCAATGAAAGCGGAACATCTATCAGCTGCCTCCTGCACACCCCCCACCGGGGATGTGCCCGCAACCAAGGTACATGCCCTTGACCGGAATCGAACCCGGGACCCCTCAGTCCACAGGCCGATGCTCTATCCACTGAGCCAAACAGGTCAGGGCTCTCATCGATGTTTCTAACTCTCTATTCCTCTCCCTTCTTCTCTGTAAAAAATCAATAAAATATATTTTTTAAAAAAAGATATTCTGATACATGGTAGAACACGGATGAACTTTGAAGAATTACCTTAAGTGAAATAAGCCAGTCACAAAAAGACAGATCCTATACAATTCCACTTATATGAGGTACCTAAAGTAGTTAAATTCATAGAGACAGAAAGTAAATAGTGATTTTGAGGGGTTGAGGGAGGAAGGAAGATGGTAGTGTGGGAAGAAAGTTCTAGAAATAGATAGTGGTGATGGTTTCACAATGTAAATGTACTTAATGCCATTAAACTGGACACTTGAAAATGGTTAAAGTGATAAATTTTATGCTATATATATTTTATTACACACAAAAAAAGCAAAAAAATAAAATAACTCAAAAAACCCAAGATAAAAACTCTGAAATCCATTACTCTGCTTATCTCGTTTAGGTGTAAAGACCTGTGGAGCACTGCCTTGGATGCATTCTTTGAAAAGAATCAATCATTCCTTTCTCAATCCTTCTGGGTATGAGCCAAAAGAAAACTGGCTATGCACTTTTCTCTCATTTTATCTTACATCTTAGATCTACTAAGCTGTTAGGACAGAAGTCAGTGATGTTTGTGTCCTTCAGAGCAATGGTCCTTAATCACTTAGGAGTTTCTGAACAGTCACTGACTACAATTCTTTAATTCTTCATCCCGGTGTAATAAAGCTATTTCGTCTAGTTCATAAATTAGGTCCTCAGAGGTTTACACTTTGAGGGGATCAAAAAAAAAAAGTATGTAACTGAATTACAAGCAGAAATAGGAACTCAAGGCTTACAGAAAAGTCAGACAGAACAGAAGTTTCAGCTCACCTGCCTTGGAAACCCCCCCTGGGCCTTGCAGATATCAGCACACTCAGCAGACCCAGGCTGCATCCATCTCCACCTACACATAATCAGAATGCACCAGTACTCCCCACAGGACTTACCTCATGCTGGGAATGGCATGGTAGCCCAATCGGAAGCGGAGTTTGCTGGGCCCAGCAGCATCTGCAATCACCTTTTCCCCCACAGCATGCATATGTTTGAGGAGCTCAAGATGTTCCCTGGTCACAGCCTTCAGACTGGAAATTGAGGCCCATGGTAAGACCAGCCAGTGGTGACGAGCCTTGGGGTATTTATCCTTAATCACCACCACCTGCTCATCTTTGTAAACCTAGAAGAGGGGCAAAGGAGAAGGAAACAGACATTTTCCATGCATCTTCTGTGCCAGGTGCTGTTATATTCATTAACTCACTTAATCCCACTACAATCTTCTGTATAAGTTTTTAGTATCCCAATTTTGACAGTTGAAAGCACAGAGACTCAGATAAGCTGAGTGTCTTATGCAAAGTCACAGTTACAAAGTAGGAAATCTAGGATTGCAACCCAACTTCAGTCTGTGTTGTTGTTTTTTTAAATATATACATTTTATTGATTTTTTTACAGAGAGGAAGGGAGAGGGACAGAGAGTTAGAAACATTGATGAGAGAGAAACATCAATCAGCTGCCTCCTGCACGCCCCCCACTGAGAATGTGCCTGCAACCAAGGTACATGCCCTTGACTGGAACTGAACCTGGGACCCTTCAGTCTGCAGGCCGACGCTCTATCCACTGAGCCAAACCGGTTAGGGCCAGTCTGTGTTTTAATCACCACACTACACAGAAGATGCACAGTATGAAGTACATTAGTTGTTAAGGATCTGATGTGAGATCCATCCAGGCATCAATTAAATGCTCCCTTCTCCACTCTACCACAGCAGACCATATGACATCTGCCCGTGTGTTCCAAGACGCCCTATCAGATCTGGCCCCTTGTCATCCCAGTAGATAATTTAAGAACTCAAAGACCCCTCCTAGGGTGATACCGGACTACTAATCCCAGGATAAGCCAGTAACCACAGTCATTATTATCTGATGCTCCCTTGAAAGGGACCACAGTAAGGTTAACTCAATTTCCCTTAACAGTATGCAGAAGATTAAGAGGAACAAGGCAGAGGGGATATTCATTTGAAGAACTTAGTTTCTCTCCAAAGAATTTCAGGTGCTAACTTATTGGCAATGAGAAAAGCTACATGTTCTCACAAATAGCCCAACAAAACAAATCTCATTTGAAACACTGATCGCCTTTGATTTCATTTATAGTTACAAACTCTGCCGATTATTTCAATGCCAAAATTTTATTCTGACCTGCATTTTGGGATCCTGCATAGAAATCTTCAAGCCTTGACTCCAGTGTCCCAATGATTCCTAAAACAATAAAGAGCAATGAAAATCTCAAATGCCAATAATTAAATTTGGCATTAGTTAACATTGAATGTCAGCAAAATCCAACCAAACTTGGAAATAAAGTTAATTTTTAAGAATTAAACTATATCCCCTTTATATCAATCTTTTGCCTTTGTAATCATAAGCCATCCCCATTTTCTCCCTATATCCAGAGCTACATGTCTAGACAGAGGCTAGAAATGCCAGAATATGAACCACATCTTCTTTGTCCTCTCCCACTCCATCTAAGCCTGACTAGGTCTCCACTTTGACATCAGGATGTGAATCACATGATCTATGAAAAGTGTTCCAATGCTAACCTTCTAGAAATACAAATGACTGACACATTTTAGTAGTTCAGTGGTAAGTATATTCCATTATCGCCCTACCTTCAAGTGGCTTACCTCAGGAATGCAAGAGAAAAGCCATAAAGGGACATTCACTCAGGTGACTGGTGACACAAACAAGTGACTCTTTCATCTTGGTTAATAACCCCTATCATGGTTAATAACCCCTCACGTGTGCCTGGCTTTAGAGTGTACAAAACATTTAAGCCGTCATTATATCATTTAATCTCCACATAATCTATCAAGCAAAATACCCTCACCTTTTTGGTAGACTCATCTGTCCCCTTGTTTAGGGGCACAAAGCGTTGGCTAGGGTCACTCCCAGGTACCAGTCCTGTACTGGGCTCAGCTTCCTGGGCAGCATCCCTTTCTAAGGAATCGCTGTTGCCTGACCTCTTTCTCTTCCTGTGTGTTTCCAGGCCAGGGCTCTTTGCCTCTTCCTCAAACTCTACAATATACGGATAAAGTTCATTCACAATGTGGAGAACCTGGCCAGGCTGCAGCTTCACCTCTTGGTCCTTCCCAATTATGACTGAGTCAATGCTGCTGGGATTGACCCCTACCTATGAAATAATCAGAAGGTAATTACAAAAAAGCAACAATCCCATCACCAATATAGTCACTGTTATGTTAACCCAGCCGTGGGCAAACTACGGCCCGCGGGCTGGATCCGGCCCGCTTGAAATGAATAAAACTAAAAAAAAAAAGGCCGTACCCTTTTATGTAATGATGTTTACTTTGAATTTATATTAGTTCACACAAACACTCCATCCATGCTTTTGTTCCGGCCCTCCGGTCCAGTTTAAGAACCCATTGTGGCCCTCGAGTCAAAAAGTTTGCCCACCCCTGTGTTAACCACTTACTATGTGCCAGGAACTATGCTTAATGTTCACTTACATTACTCCATCACTTCCACACATGACAGAGAAGACTTACTGGCTGGCACTGACATTCTAAAGTCAACAGCGTAAGAAAATCGTCAAGTATAAAATGGAAATTCAAGTCACAAACAGACATACCTGCTTTACCTTGACATATCCTTTGTTACACTCTGCTTTCAACTGCACTGAAAGAGATTGAAAAAAGTCAAACCCAAATGCCATGAAGAACCAGGCAGTTGCTCCTATTCTCTCTACAGGACAATGAAGCCTCATGAAGGCAACTTGACATGGGTTTCCTCAAAGGCCTAGGGGGCAAAACTGCCCATTATACATGTGACCGGGGCTCCAAATCCTTCCATAAAATGTCCAACAGGTCATCATAAATTAAAATTTGATTTTCTTCACTCAGAGAATATCAGCGTGATGGGACTATCTGTTTATTCTCTGATGTTTGTGGAATCAAACACTTAAAAGTAAAAAAAGTCCAACAGTGTACATACTCCCTTAGCTATTGCTAATATCCCTACGAGGCAGCGTCACCAAGTCCCCACAGGTCTCCCTACTCCAGAGCCCTTGGCCACCTGGGATCACAGACTCTGCAGTCAGGGAAGGGGACCCACTTCTCTTACAAGCTCTTCACTCAAGATTAAATCAGGCTCCTGCTATTACATAAAACTATCAGATGCCTTTACCAGAGAAAGGGGCAAATGATACGTTCCTGGAAAACAGAAGTTCAGCTGGCCTTGGGTTGGAGGAGCGGAGAGAATAGTCTAGAACAGCGGTTCTCAACCTGTGGGTCGCGACAGGGGTCGCCTAAGACCATCCTGCATATCAGATATTTACATTACGATTCATAACAGTAGCAACATTACAGTTATGAAGTAGCAACGAAAATAATTTTATGGTTGGGTCACAACATGAGGAACTGTATTTAAAGGGCCAGAGGTTGAGAACCACTGGTCTAGAAAGAGGAACAGTCAGAACAATCTGAGCATGTGTGGGAAGAAGTAACATTTATCACTCATGCTCAGGTAAGTGAGACAGGGAACAAAAAGGAGAGACATCACAGCTGCGCTCCAGAGAAGACAGGCAGAGGACAGGCGGACACACACCTATTGTGACCAGGGGGACAGAGAGTGAGAAGCAGCGTCTGCTTCTGCTTCTGTATCCTGGGCCTAGCCAGGTCAAGCATGACTTTTTTCACCCATTTAGATGAACTCATGTGGCAAAACCAATCATCAGTGCTGCCACTCCAAGCCTCGGGAAACCCTGCTATGGGGAACGTACTGCACTGGGAGGCCTGGTAGCAATGAGCATGTCCAGAAGTTTACAGGCAAAAAAATGAGGTGTATGGTAAGGCTTTTTCCTAAGGACTTTCATTTCATTAAATCCCAGGGATGACACTTCAAGAGCTAGATACTATCATCTTATAAAGATACCACCCTCTGGGAAAGATAGAGGTGGGGAGGTAGATGGGGGAGATTAACTGGGAAACATACGCATATATGCATAACCCATGGACACAGAGAATGCTGTGGTGAATGCCTGGGAAGGGTGGGTGCCGGGTAGAGGGGGTCAGTGAGGAAAAAAACAAAGGGGACATCTGTAATACTTTCAACAACAAAGATAAATTTTTAAAATAAATAAAAATAGCACCCTCTGTATGAGGCAATATGTAAAGGATGGAACCATCCCATCACTTCTCAGACACAGTTTCAGCCTGGAGATCCTAGAATTCAACTGTCTCACTTCCCAACTCGAACCCTTCCTAGACAAAGCAGGGTGCAGAACTCCACCCCCAACAGTAACAGGAAGGACCCGTCTGTTCCCAACACTGAACAGTTACTGCTTTCGGAGGGTGGAATCAGGAGTGAATGGGGGCTGGTGTTGACTAAAAGAGCCCTGTTCCTGAGTTTTGTTTATGGCAGACCAAACGTTTTCCATCATGACCACCCAGAAAATGCGCACCTTTGGTTATCACTACTCTAAGGAACCCGGCATGGTGCTCTCCACATTCTTGTGACCAGTTAGTTACCTTGCTGTCGAGAACATTTCTTATCAGTGATCTTGGTCTCTGGGCCACGCCCAACCACCACTGCTTCCAAATGTGGAAGTTTGATTCGCTGGTGCCGGTTGTCCTGTCTCACCAACCAGCACACCCGCATCATTACCCTGAGAGACAAAACAGAAGAGAATCATGGAAAAACTAGCACAAGTCCTCCAGGGCCACACCGCGGATACCACACATGCCATATACCATCTGTTCATCTTGAGGCAAGTGACTTCACCTCCCTCGTCTGAATTTCCTCACATGTCAAATGTGATAATGACAGAATTCATAAGGCTGTTCTGAGAATTAACTAAGAAAATGTGGGTAAAGTATTCACCTCTGTGCCTGAATCATGCCAAGCAATCAAATATTTGTTATATTTATTGATATACTTTATGTGCTGGGCATTAGGCTACAGGCTGAGGATCAAAGAATGATTAAACATTGTCCTTATTCTTCTGGGGCCTGGAGTACAATGGAACAGACAGACTCATATACCATTTATTAAAATATAATGTGATAAGCATTGTAAGAAGGAAGTAACCAAATACGGCATTAGCTCAGGAAAAGGAATGACTGACTCTTGCAGAGAGTATCAAAAAAGACATTATGAAAAAGGGATATTTATAATGGGTTTTAAAGGACCGAAAAGGAGTTTGCCTGGCAGAAAACTAAGAACATAAAAACAGAAGATATTCTTCAGTCTACAGGCACTTTTTGTGTATTTGAAGGTTTCCCTTCTTTAACTGTCATTAACATACTGATGTTAGAATGATGTTTTGCTGCCATCTGCCAGAAGACTGTCATAATAAATTGCAAACATGCAATTTCCAAAGTATGACTGCAGCACCTTTGTGCAACACACAACCTGCACAATAGTGGAGGTGCTGGCATTCTTTTGAAAAACAACCCTTAAGACCATGTAGAATTTCAGCAGAAGAAAAAGAGACAAGAAATTCTGCCTGAGCAAAGGCAGAACAAAGGGGATGGAGAGGAAGAACAGCCAGAAGAAATCATGAAGGTAGACTTAATTACTGACTGCATTTGGGGGATGACAAAGGAGGAAAGGGAGATAACCAGGATTCCTAATTTGGAAATATCCATTAACCGAAAGGAAGAATATACAAAGAGACATACTTTGGGGATAAACAGTAGGTAAAGAAGAGATGATTTAAGATTAAAACACAATTAGATTAAGTTGCCTATGAAAGATCCAAGGGTCAAAGTGGGATGGATGGATACAGATGATAATTAAATCTCCTTGTATATAGACTGCATCATTGTCCATCCATTCAGAAAATTTGGAGGAAGGCTCTTTGGAGATCATTGCCCTGGGTTAGACTTGGTCTTCAACATACTTTTCTTCTATAGCCCCTGGTGTTCAGCATGCTTTTATCAAGTGCATACTATGTGCTAGGCATTTGCTAAATAAATTACTTATATCATCTCATTTAATCTTCACAACAACTCTCATTGCAAGGAACCAAAAATTTAAGGCTTCGAGAAGATAAGTAATGTGTTCAAGTCATACAGCCAATGTGTGCCAGAGACAGGATTTGAATTAATTCCAAAGAACAGGCTCTTTTTTAAAAATATATCTTTGCCGGAACCGGTTTGGCTCAGTGGATAGAGTGTCAGCCTGCAGACTGAAAGGTCCCAGGTTCGATTCCGGTCAAGGGCATGTACCTTGGTTGCGGGTACATCCCCAGTAGGAGGTGTGCAGGAGGCAGCTGATCAATGTTTCTCTCTCATCGATGTTTCTAACTATCTCTCTCCCTTCCTCTCTGTAAAAAAATCAATAAAATATATTTAAAAAAAAATATATATATATATATATATATATATATATATCTTTTATTGATTTCAGAGAGGGAGAGAGATAGATAGAAACATCAATGATGAGAGAGAATCACTGATCGGCTGCCTTATGCACACCCCCTACTGGAGATCGAGCTCACAACCCGGTATATGCCCTTGACCGGAATCAAACCAGGGACCCTTCCATTCACAGGCCAACACTCTATCCACTGAGCTGAACCAGCTAGGGCTAAAAAACAGGTTCTTAATCTGCACCATATACCTTTTGTCTTCACTTATTTGAGCATTCAGTCAAAATTACTGCATGCCCACTATGTTCCTTGTGCCAAACTAGTGCTGGGAGTAAAGACATAATACATTTCACTTGCATTGTATGATACAGGTATAAGACATCATACCTGCTGTCACAAAGACAGGGCACAAAGGTGAAGTACCCAACCCAGAGTTGGAGAAAGGTGTCAAGAAAGGTTTCCTATAGGCGTTGAGCCTACAATGAGTCCTATATATATAAAAACCTGGTTAATTAGGTGAAAGAGAACAGCCTAACTAAGCGAGGAGAAGTGGAGAAAGAGCCTGGCTGGTGTGGCTTGGCGGTTGAGCTTCGACCTATGAACCAGGTCACAGTTCGATTCCTGGTCAGAGCACATGCCCAAGTTTCAGGTTCAATTCCCCGTAGGGGGCATGCATGAGGCAGATCAAGGATTCTCTCTCATCATTGTTTCTCTCTCTCTCTACCTTCCTCTCTGAAATCAATAAAAAGATATAAAAAAAAAAGAAGTAAAGAAAGAAATCTGGGAGACGACTCCAATAAAAGTGAACAGCAAGGGCAAGTGCACAAAGGAACAGCACTGTACATTTGAAGAAGCAGCTCAGTGTTGCTGCAACCCAAAGTATGAGGCAGAAAAGAGGCTGAAGATTCAAGCAGGTCCAAATGAAGCAGGGCCCTGGATGACTGGCTGAGCAGCTCATATTCCAGAAGTTCCAATGAATTTTGCAATTCAGTAAACAATAAGTATGTGCTGAATGAAAGAGCAAACAGATGAAAGAACAGAAAGCTCTTTAAAGATTATTAAGCAGGTCTTTGACACAGATTTGTTTTCAAAGATCATTTGGGGGAGGAGGTAGGGAGTGTGGACAAAAGATATGTGGAGAACAGAACTAGAGGCAGGGAAACCAGTTAGAAGCCCATTGTATTTCAGGTGAGAGATGATGAGGCCTGAAGTAGGACAATGGAGAGATAAAGTAGAGAGTACAGACTTGAGAAACATTTAGGGGGTAAAATCATTAGAATTTAGTGATGGGTGTGATAAAGTAAGTTCAGGGAAGATGCTGAGTTCAGTTTTGGGCCTCTGAATTTGAACTGCCTGTGGGAGTTGCAGGCAGAGCTGTCCAGCAGGGTAGTCAGAAGTGAGGGTGAAACTCAGAAAAGAGGTCTAATATGACAACTTCTATTTGAAAGCATGTAGGGAGTTAAAACCAAGCCAATTGATGTGTTCACTCAGGCATTATGTACAGAATGAAAAGAACAGCCTGGCCAGCATGGCTCAGTGGTTGAGTGTCGACCTATGAACCATGGAGGTCATGGTTCGACTCCCGGTCAGGGCACATGCCTAGGTTGGGGGCTCCATCCCCAGTAGGGAGAGTGCAGTAGGCAGCCGATCAATGGTTCTCTCTCATTACTTATGTTTCTATCTCTCTCCCCCTCTCCTTTTCTCTCTGAAATCAATAAAAATATATTTTTTAAAAAGTACAGCGGGCCAAAGTGGCAAGCATTGGAAACACCCAACATTTTGGGTGGAGGAAAAAAGACTATCCACAGGAGAAATGACTGGTGAGAGAGGAACATGGAGAAGCAGCTAGAATATAAGCTCCTTAAGGAAAGGCACATTGCTTTGCTCATCTCTATATCACAATAAATGTTCACTGAATAAATCAACTGAGTGTATTATGGGAGTGAGCCCTAGCCAGTTTAGCATCAGCCTGTGGACTGAAGGGTCCCAGGTTCGATTCCAGTCAAGGGCATGTACCTAGGTTGCAAGCTCGATCCCTGGCCCTGGTCAGGATGCGTATGGGAGGCGAACAATCAGTGTGTCTCTCTCACATCAAGGTTTCACTCTCTCTCTCTCTCTGTCCCCCTCTCTTCCACTCTCTCTAAAAAAATCAACGGAGCCCTGACTGGTTTGGCTCAGTGCATATGGCGTCGGCCTGCGGACTGAAGGGTCCCAGGTTCGATTCCGGTCAAGGACATGTACCTTGGTTGTGGGCACATCCCCAGTGGGGGGCGTGCAGGAGGCAGCTGATCGATGTTTCTCTCTCATAGATGTTTCTAACTCTCTATCCCTCTCCCTTCCTCTCTGTAAAATCAATAAAATATATTTTAAAAAATCAATTGAAAAATATCCTCGGTGAGGATTAACAAAAATAAAAATAAAAAAGGGAGTGAGGGGTATCAAGTCTCAAAAGCAGCAAGGGAATCAATGCAGTGATGATTTTTAAATGACTATCTGGTTTGAGGAACAATCCCTGGTGACCTTAGGGTAAGATTTCAGGGGAATCATAGGCCTGAAAGCAGACTGCAGAAGGAAATGGGAGTTGAGAAAATGGAGACAGAATTTAGAATACCCTTTAAAACAGTTTGGATAAGAAGGGGGAAGAGTCACTGGATGACAGCTAAAGGAAGATGATCACCAAGAACTTTTTACTTTCTGGCTTGCATAGTGGACGTGGGGATGAGAGATGGCCAGGGTCCTGAGAAACCTGGCCTTGTTTATACATGACTGGGGCAGGGGCAGAAACGACAAATGAAAACAAGCTCTCATAGGTGAGAGTATAAAAGATCAGGAACAAAGGTAAAGGGATTTGCTTTTTTTTTTTTTTTTTAAATATTTTATTGATTTTTTACAGAGAGGAAGGGAGAGAGATAGAGAGTCAGGAACATTGATGAGAGAGAAACATCGACCAGCCGCCTCCTGCACATCTCCCACCGGGGATGTGCCCGCAACCCAGGTACATGCCCTTGACCGGAATCGAACCTGGGACCTTTCAGTCCACAGGCCGACGCTCTATCCACTGAGCCAAACCGGTTTCGGCAGGGATTTGCTTTGATCAGAGGATACAGCTCATCCTCATCCTCTGAGACTTAAGATCAACATGAGTATAAATCTAAACAGGAAAGCAAAAGCAGAAAGGTGAGGAAGGGCACCTCTGATGACCTCAATTTTCTCCATAAAATAGTAGATAACAACAGAGTGAGGTGCTCGGGCACTTGACGAACAGTTGAACAAAATCAGCATAGAATAGTGGGCAACATCCAGGCCTCTAAAGTCCAAATGCTGGAGTTCAAATCGTGGCGCCACAACCTCCTCGCTGTGTGACTTGAGGTCAGTTATTTGACGTAAGTCTTTATTTCTTCGGCTATAAAACAATATGAATAACTGCTCTACACTACACGGGCTAAACGAGTTAGTATGTAAAGATCCGTGTCTGGCAAAAAGTAAGCATTATCACTCTTGTTAATAGTACGGGCAGGATGAAAGCAGGAGCTCAGGACCTCCGACAGCGGACCGTGCAGCTACCGTGAAAAGGCACCAATCTGCACTGTCTCCCCCCATGGAGAGCCCTGGGCCACATTATTCCCAATGGAAATTAGACCCCCGCTGTGTGGAACGGCCTTGCCTTCCCACCGGCCTGTTGAGGACGCTGTGAAAGGCCCTCAAGCTCCTTTCAGGGAGGGTTTCCGAAGGAAACAATGTCCTACCTGACAGCACACGGGCTGGACAGTGCCCACGCTCTAATAGTTGCTCTGCTTGTGTTGCGACCAAGCTAGGCACGGGTGTCAGGGGCACAGGTGAACGGACGCCAAGTGGGGCGGAGACCAACGTGAGCGCCGCCAAACACGGCCCAAGGGGGCCGGAGGGAGCCGAGAGCCCCGGAGCCCGAGGAAGGAGCAACGCCGGCAGAGAAAGAAGCCGTGAGAGCGTTTTTCAAGGCACGTCACTCAAAAACTGAAGTGAGCCGGCATGAGGTCCACGCCCACGGCTTCCATCACGGCCAGCTCAGGAGGTAGGCCCAAACTGCCTTACCTCAAACAGCGGTGACGGATGAGTTCGCGGTACTCCTTTGACGCGCCACTTCCGGCGCTGTGGGATGACGTCACCAGACAAACTGGTGAGCAACGATATTCGTCACCAGCGCCTGTCATCAGATTGGCTGAGTGTCTCGCCTAACGCCCGCCCCTATTGGTCCCTCAGTGGGGCGTGGCCCAAGCGTGGTTCCTGGGATTTCCCCAGCTTCTCTCCCCGGAGAGCTGCTTCCCGGCCACCGCCAGCGCCTCTGAGTCGGGAGACTTCGGGCTGCTGCCCCTGTGGCCGTTTCCAGGCAGCGTGCGCCTCTGGACACTCCCTTCATAAGGAGAAACTCACAACCTTTATTAAGGCTAAATATTCAAATAAAATGTTTTAAATTTTTCATGAGGAACTTGAGCATGTTTCTGTGAATATTACCTTTTTGACATTAGGTTTCATGATTAAATATATAATTTCTGATTTAAATTTTTTTCATTTTTTATATTTTATTTATTTATTTAAGTCTTCATTGTTGAAAGTATTACATGTCATTTTTTTCCCCTATTGACCTCTCCCAGCCTGCTCCACGCCCCCCCCCCCGCCCCCCCCCCCCCAACAGGTCCTCAACCATTGTCTCTGTCCATTGGTTGATCTCTTACTCCCTCACTCCCACCCTCCCCTGCCTTCCCTCTGAGGTTTGAGCATCTGATCAATGCTTCTATGTCTCTGGATCTATTTTTGTTCATCAATTTATGTTGTTCATTATATTCTACAAATGAGTGAGATCATGGGATGTTTATCTTTCTCCAAATGCCTTATTTCACTTAGCATAATGCTCTCCAGGTCCATCCATCCTTTTGCAAATGGTAGGAGTTCTTTTTTACTGGAACGTAGTATTCCATTGCGTAGATGTGCCACAGGTTTTTAATCCACTCATCTGCTGATGGGCGCTTAGGCTGTTTCCAAATCTTAGCTATTGTAAATTGTGCTGCTATAAACATAGGGGTGCATATATTCTTTCTGATGGATGTTTCTGATTTCTTGGGATATATTTCTAGAAGTGGGATTATTGTGTCAAATGGGAGTTCCATTTTTAATTTTTTGAGGAAACTCCATACTGTTTTCCACAGTGGCTGCACCAGTCTGCCTTCCCACCAGCAATGTACGAGGGTTCCTTTTTTTAAAAAAATATATTTTTATTGATTTCCAAAAGAGAGTGGAGAGATAGAAACATCAATGATGAGAATCATAGATTGGCTGCCTCCTGCACACCCCCTACTGGGAATCGAGCCCACAACCTGGGCATGTGCCCTTGACTGGAATCAAACCCAGGACCCTTCAGTCCGCAGGCCGACGCTCTATCCACTGAGCCAAACCAGCTAGGGCCCTTTTTCTCCACATCCTCGCCAGCATTTGTCGTTTGTTGATTTTGATGACAGCCATTCTGACTGATTAAAATTTTTTAATAATCTTTTCAAATTCTTGATAGTCATATCTATAATTGGTACACCAGCAAAGTTCCACATCATAGTGTAAACATGCTAATGTATCAACTATAACCTATAATTTAAAAGCTTCCATCTATAATTTACACATTATTGTTTTCAACTCCTGCTATTAGGGCTGGCTAATTTCTCCATAACCATAGCTGGTTAATCAGCTATGTGTTGATTTCATAGCTTAACTCTCTCAAGATTCTAAATTTTTAAGAGTTTAGGAGATTGTCACTATAATCCCAAGTACTGGCATTTATACATCGATGGTTCAAGTTAGACTTTATTTCAATTCAGTTCTTCTTATTTGTGTAAATCTTGGATGTCGTGGTGGTCTCTCCTGAAAGTTCTTATAAACATTAAAAAGAAAGCCCTTCTAACCTCCCACCTCTCTTCATTCCCAGCCTTGTGCCAGCAATAGCCTTCAAACTCCTTCTGCCCTGTACTATATAGAGATAAATGAAAGATCTTTGCTAAGCCCTGGCCCAACTGCAATACTCTATTGTGTTCTTTGATGTTCATGCTACTTCCTCTGGAATGTTTTTATTTTTTTCATAATTCACTCTGACCTCCTCCAATCCATTCACGCTTCAGCTAGAGAAAATATTTCTTTTTTTTTTTATTAATATTGATTTTAGAGAGAGAGGAAGGGAGAGGGATAGAGAGATAAAAATGTCAATTGGCTGCCTCCTGCACGCCCCCTGGGGATCAAGCCCGCAACCTGGGCATGTACCCTGACCAGGAATTACACCAGCGACCTCTTGATTCAGGGGTCGACGCTCAATCCATGAGCCACACTGTCTGGGCAAGACAATATTTCAAAACACAAATCTGACCGTATCATTCCCCTGCTTAAATTCTTTCATGGGTTTCCACTCCTCATCCACTTAATACTAAACACATTTGTTTAGTCTTACTTTTAGAGAAGGTCTTACCTATTTCTATGTATTACTCTTCCCTTGTCTATCCACATACCCAAACACAGGGGCTTTCTTTCAATTTCTTGAACCTATTCAGTCAAGGTTTTTGGATTAGAAGCCAGAAAACTACTCTAGCTAACTTTAAAATTGATGGGACTGCCCTTTGTACCATTCCCAAACTAAATGAATCCTGTACTATCTTTCTAGGCCCTCAACCTTACAATTACAGATAGTTAACAGTAACTCCCAGGGGGGCTTGGGTTCTTGGCATTGTCAGCTCTTCCCATTAGTCTAATAGGAGAGACATAGCTATAGGAGTCCATGTGGACACCTTCATTACACATTCTCCAGTGTCTTGTCCTCTAGCCAGATGAACTCACAAAAGTTCTAGCTCTCCATTGATTGGTACATTTATTCATTCATTCAATAAGTGTTTTTGAGTACCTTCTACATGTCAGGCATTGTTTTAGGTGCTGGGGCTACCACAGTGAACAAAACAAAGTTCCCGCTTTCAAGGAGCTTATAATCTAGTGGGGAGAGGCAGACAATAAACAAAGAAATATACAGGTTATGCGGGGATAAATTCTATTTAAAAAAAGCAAAGTAGAAAGTGATGACGAGCCTGGGTTGGGCCATTAGATGGGTGGAAAGGGGTGGCCACTGGGGCAGGATGGCAGCAGCAAGGCATGTGAGGGCACAGGAGGTGGCAATGCTATGCCTGCAGTGCTGAGTGCCAGCAGCAATATAGTCAACAAGGTGATCCTGAGCACCTTCCCATTCCCCGTGACCCTGTGGCTGTGCCACATCCTGGTGCTGTCACAGGCCTCCCACTGCTGCTGTGTGCTTGGCATGTGTCTCCCCCGATCCCCAGCAACCCATCTTGTGAATCAGCAAAAGCACCTCCTGCCCATCATGACAGGAGACCCTCCTATTCCTGGAAGATGCCAAAGCCAAGCATGGAGGCGGCTTTTTCAGACAAGACAACTTTGTCTTGCCAAAAGACAAACTACCTACCTTCCTTTATGAGGCAGATAGCAACTTCAAGCCCTGGATGGAGTGAGACCTGCACAGGCCCCCATCAAAATCCATATTCTTAACCACTATACTCCCTCTCCCAGTTTCCTATCCCAGGTCTGGCAGTGCCATTGCTGTTGAAACAAGAACAAGGTAAAGTTGTACACCAGAAGACAAGCATCTTCATCATCATTGTGACTGCAGGTAGAAAGCTGCACATAGGGACCGCGTTCCTACTCTGAAGCATCTTTACAATGTCAATGACAACAGGAAGATAACAGTCAGAACTGAGAGGTGGTGACACCCACCCGGAAGAAAAACCCTTACACCAAGCCCTACTCCCAAGCCTCTAACTCTGCCAACTAAGATGACTAAACCCTAACCTGCGAAGTCAACTCAACCCCTGTTCCCCAGCAGGACTGTAAAGAGCCCTGGGTCAGTAGCTGCTAGCTCAGCACTCAGTCTCTCGTAATGCCAGTGATACCATTACCTGTGACTGGGTCTTTCTGCTGCTCAGCAGAGACCCATGGCAAAAGGCCCACGGTGGCACCGTGACCCACCCTGCTTCAGCTCTGAAGGACATCCTGGATGTGAGAGTCTGGGTCTAAGCCAATAGTACTCTCAAGGTGACCTGCAAACTGGTCTTCCAGTTTGATGAGTACAGTACTTTCTAGACCTAACACTTCCACCACCACCACCACCACCAACTATGTGCACACACATACAAATATCCCTGGCCTCATTCCCATATTTGGGGAAGACATGAGAAATTTAATGTCGAAATATTGAAATGGCAGTTTAACCCAACAGTAGGAGAAATATTGCATAACTGTATTTATTGCTTGATGGCTACAAAAGGGGTGCAAAGTTGGGGAGCAGGATTTTAGGTCTTGGTAACTGGAAGGCCTTTCTAGAGGGAGTCTTTGAACTGGTCTTCTTCATTTGACATTCACTCAAAAATACTTCTTGGTACCTGCTATATGCCAATAACTGTAGTCCAGGAGATCAAAACATTGTGCGGCCATGATCACTGAGCCAGTCCTCTGCCTCAGAAGTAATGCTTTAACCCATGGACTCGCTTTTTGGTGTGTAGCCATCAGGCTCTAAGAGGCATCCTTGTGAACTGGTCACCCTGTCAGGGATGCTGTCAAGGACACTGCTGCTCATACAACACAATGTTCTCTCTCTGAGTGTCCCTGGGAGGCAGTCCAATCTGATCTCAGTTCCGGGAATAGTTTTACTTCTCCAGAGTAACGGGTTTGTTTTTTATCCATAGATATCATGAATTGTGGGACCAAGAGAACTGTCAGCTTAGAGACAAATTCATGGCCCAGCTGTAGCAAATGTGAAGGTCATTCCTATATTCATTTTTAGCTTTGCCTCCATTTTGTTTCTACCCATGTTTTTATTTCTTCATTCTCTGCAGTTCTTTTTTTTTTTCATTCTCTAATTCAGGGGTCCTCAAACATTTTAAACAGGGGGCCAGTTCACTGTCCCTCAGACCGTTGGACGGCCGGACTATAGTTTAAAAAAAAACTATGAACAAATTCCTATGCACACTGCACATATCTTATTTTGAAGTAAAGAAACAAAACGGGAACAAATACAATATTTGTATTTGCATGTAGCCCGCAGGCCATAGTTTGAGGACCCCTGCTCTAATTTATGGCATTTTGGAGTGTATGTGAGTGAGTTTTGCTTTGGGGGGTTTTCTTGTACCTTTGGAAATGGCTATGAATCCTTTCTGGAAGAAGGTATCACCATCAGTGTTTATAATGTATATACCTATTTACATAAATACCAGGACAGAGATGTGTCCACAGGTCAATGTGAGCACTCTCAAGGGCTCATAAATCAGTCAAGAGCATTACAAGAGACTTTACATAGAGCTCATCACTTGAGTTTTTCTTTTGTTCTTTGTTTTATTGAGGATGTTTTAGAGTTTACTCACAATGCAACAATTGTTACACAAACTTAAGTTGTTACCAAGTGCAAGAAGATGCTAAAAATAATCTTGCAGAGTAGATTTTTATATCATATCATGGGTATATGGGACATCATAGAAACTGTTTACAATAAATTGAGGCTACAGTCCCAAGAGTTTCCTTTATTAATATTTTTTCTGACAAAAAGATTATGGGGCAAAACAATTCATACCTGCCCTAACCGGTTTGGCTCAGTGGATAGAGCGTCAGCCTGCGGACTGAAGGGTCCCAGGTTTGATTCTGGTCAAGGGCATGTACCTTGGTTGCAGCACATTCCCAGTGGGGAGTGTGCAGGAGGCAGCTGAATCGATGTTTCTCTCTCATTGATGCTTCTAACTCTCTATCCCTCTCCCTTCCTCTCTGTAAAAAAATCAATAAAATATATTTTTTAAAAAAAACAATTCAGACCTGCAGAATTAAAATAATTATTTAGAAAATATATCTACACAAAATGTTATCAACTGGATTATTCAAATAAATGAGGACAAACAGGATTTAGGAATTTAAATTATCTAGATCAAAAGTCTCAGATTTGGAAGGGATATTAAAAATCATTTAGTTCAGCTGCAAACCTGTGAGCAATGTTCTTCCTTAATTCTTCATCCCATCTTACAGAGTTTCCCTGGATTGCATTTGGTTTTCCTGGTTGCCTATGTGAGAACATAGTGAGAGAAAGAACAGTTGCTGACATACAGTTTTAAGTATGCCGGATCAGCAGATTATTTTTAAATATACTCAATTTAATCTTTTGTTTTCTCTTTTCTTAAGAAAGAGTTCTAGCAATATAAAAACTCCTATTGACAAACTGCATTGAGAGGACCTCAAGAAACAGGTCAGGATCTCATGAATGAAGCATTCCAACATTTTTCAAAAACACAGCAATAAACATGTTTATTGCACATCCTCTCATTCTTCAATAATATGAAAAATTACAGCCATCTTCCTTCAGATGAAAGAAGAGGGGTGGTGATAGAAAGAAAAAAGAAGGAAGGCAGGGAGGGAGGGAGGGGAGGAGGGAGGAAGGGAAAACAAGTTAAACCAGATATACCCCCATGGCCTCTTTCAGCTACCTGCAAGGCCCAGCACTTTAAAGCTTTAAAGGAAATACTTGTATTCTTCTTTGCATTCGGGAAAATTGTTGACTTTTAACTTAGAATAACTAAATAGAATGCGTTACTCTCTTCCTGTCCTTCTATTATAATTTTTTTTTTAACCTAAAAGCAAAACTATCTGAAAATTGCTCACCGCTAAGAGGAAAGGCCACTCTGAACTCAGCTATTAGTCACGCTGACGTTTCCCAAAGGAGGACAGCCCAGGCGGCAGCAAACCCACCAGACAATAATGCCAGGCTGGGTGTTCCATGAGGGCTGAAACCAGCTCTTCTTTTCACAACTATATACCCAGAGCCTGGCTAAAAGTCTGGCACAATGCATATTCATTCATTTGTTCAATAAATGCCCCTGGTTCAGTTCCTACTCTGTACCAGGCAGTGTTCTACATGCCTGGGATACATCATAAAACAAAACAAAGATCCCTGCCCAAATGACATTTAAATTCTAGTGGGAAGGGGGTGTGGAGAGAAGAGACAATGGGTAAATATTGTGTTACGTCATAAGTGTAGTGGAGGAAAAGGAGAGCAGGTGAAGGACTGGCCGTGCTGAGCAGCAGCAGGTTGCAACTTGGAATAGGGTAGACATTGTAGACCTCACTGAGAAGGTAACATTTAAACAAAGACTTGAGGGAAGTGAGGTGCTTGATAAACATGTGTTGAGTAAATAAATGAATCAGAGCACTATTAAGGAGGCAGGAGAGTACACGGCACATTCTGGGGATGGTGAGAAAAAGAGTTTGAGAAGGGAGGAGATGATTCTGGGAAGAAGGTGAGGTGGGAAGCTCACTAAGAAAGGTCCTGGGTGCAAAACTAAAAAAGGTATGAATTTATAAAATTTAGAGTTTACAAACAACTTTCATTTATAGTCTCATTTAATTTTCACATCTCTAATAAGGTTATCTTCATCTCCATTTACAATAAGGAATGCATGCTCAGAGAAGCTGGGTAATTTTCCCAAGATCACACAGCCAACAAGAGGCAGAGGCAGAACTCAAATGTGAGCTTCGGACTTCTATCTTCAGGCTTTCCCTCTCACCTCCCCCAAGAAAAAATACACAGGTAATGTAATCAAAAGAAAAAAGCATTATACATTATACTACTAAAATATGGACATGCTCATATGTCAGTTATCAAAAAGCATAAAGATGCAAGGTAAAACTAAAGTTTAATGTAATTTTTCAAAGTTATACAACCTGTAGAGGAACCAATTGATTGTGGGTACTCAATAAAAGTTTAAAAAGTTAACTAAGAGTCTATTTTGAGACACATGTGGTGTGGTATTGGCAACAGAAAATACGTGGTTGCAAATCTATTTCTATCATAAATGCCTTTCTTATTACTATAAACTTTTGAAACTTTTAGTTTCAGGTTGACTCTATTTCTCTTACAAAGACAATAATACTTTGTGACTTGATTTCCACTTAAAAGTTATTTCTCAGTTATACAAGAAATACATGAATACTTTCTTTAAAAGATGGACGTCCTCAACCAATTATCCCCCTTCATCCTGGTCCTCAATCTCAGAATAAGTAAGCAGCACTATCATTTTGGAGAGTATACCCCAGCTCTTTTTCTATGGCGACTTATATATCCAAGTGCTTCCTGAATATCTACACTTGGATGTTAATGTTTAAAACTGAACTCATCATTTTCCCCTCAAGGCCAATCTGGTCCTCTTTGATTTCCTGTGCCAGTGAATGGCCTCACCCAATCAGAATCTTTACATTCCATATTTTATCTGCCCACTCACTCATCACAACTAATCATCAATCAATTCCTATAGATTTACCTCTTTAATATACTGTGTAACCACCCTCCAATCTCCATTCCCACTTCCACTGCTTTAATACTGGCCCTCTTCACCTACTACTTCTACTACTGCAGGGCCAACTTCATGGACATGTGACCTGTCCACTCACACAGGTCTCATGCTTAGAAGGGCCTCCTGTTTGGTATAATGCTCTGCTGTCAGTGTATTGGAACTCTTATTAATCCTCACCCGAGGATATTATTTTTCCCCATTGATTTTAGAGAGAGTGGAAGGGAGGGGGAGAGAGACAGAGAGAGAAACATCGATGTGAGGGAGACCCATCGATTGATTGCCTCCTGCACATGCCCGGACCAGGACCGGGGATCGAGCCTGCAACCGAGGTACATACCCTTGACCAGAATTGAACTCGAGACCCTTCTGTCCAAGGACTGATGCTCTAACACCTAAGCAAAACCCACTACAGCTGGAATTCTTAATGATTTCTGAACAAGGGGCACTGTTTTCATTTTGCACTGCCTCACAAAATATAAAAACAGTCCTATACTACTGTAACATCTGAACTGTACCCACTCTCCCAGGAAGGCCCTGCTGTAACCCACTCTTCATAACTCTATAGAGAATTAAAGAGAAGATATTATATTAAAATTGGATCGAGCAATACTGAGCACAGAGATCTGCCCAATTCAAGACCGAGAGTTCTAAGGTATAACTTTAAATTGAAAGGAGGAATTAAATTTCCATATAACGAGTCTAACCACATTATCTATGGACAATTTTGCATAATAAGTACTTAGGGAAGATGGCCAAAGTAAATACAACCCTCTGTAAAGCCAGATGGTGCAGGCAAAGACCACAGGCTTTGTATTCAGAAGGACTGGGTTCAAATTCCAATTTGACTACTTACTGTGCTACGTTGAGCAAGTTACTCAAATTCTCTAATTTTTATTTCCCTATTGATAAAATAGAAAAAAATATCTGGCAGAACTTTTGTGAGACAAAATAATAGGGACCCACCCAGTTCAGTTCAGCAAATACTACTCTGTGCCTTCAGGCCTATGACATCAAGATAAGTAAGACTTCCTTCTAGAGGGTATAGTACGGAAAAGCAGAGAGCAGAGGAAGAACTTCACCATGGAGAAACCTGACAAACACGACCTCAGCCAGGTGGGTGACCAAGGTCAGCAGCGATAGTAGTAAGTTATGTCCATAGCATGTAGCTGGGACACATGATGAAACTAGCACTTTACCTCTGTACTGTTCCTCCCTAAGACCCGTAAACCCACTCACACCACGAGAAAAATACACCAGATAACCCAAACTGAAGGGCAGTCTACAAAACACCTGGCCGGCATCAAAAACAAGGCAAATCTAAGAAATTGTCACAGTCAAGAGGAGCCTAAGAGACATGACGACTAAAAGTGATGTGATATCCTGCCCTGGCCAGCCCGCTTGGTTGCTTGGAACATCATCCTGTATACCAAAAGGTTTTGGATTTGATTTCTGGTCCCTGGATTGCGGGTTTGATCCCAATAAATGTTTCTGTCTTACATCAATGATTCATTCTCTCCCCCTCCCCCCCTCTGAACACATCCTCTGATAAGGATTAAAAGAAAAAAGATAAAAGTAATGTGCTATCCTGGATAGGGTCCAGGGACAGAAAAGAGACAATAAGTAAAAACTAAGGAAATTCAAATAAAGAACGGGCTCTAGTTATTAATAATGTATCAAAATTGGTTGATTAGTAGTGACAACTGTATCACTTTAACACAAGATGCTGATGATACAGAAAACTGGGCGCCAGATATATGGGAATTCTCTGTACTATCCTTGCAACATTTCTGTAAATCTAAAACTACTCTAAAATTAAAAGTTTAATTTAAAAATAACAATTGGGGGTGGGGGGGTGGCAGGAAGGAGAACAGCTCATAGAGAAGACTGAAACCGTGGGCACTCACAGTGATAAGAGGAGCACCAGCACAAACTGGTGACACTGAAGACAATTTCCAGCCCTACTAGGCCTCACAGTCCATGAAAACCTAAATGCTGCAAGAAGTTTAATTTATGCAAGCATAAAAATAGCATTTAGACTACAATTTACTTCCCATTTTGTATTTGCCAATAAAATGTTTTTCTTTTTTAAATTAAAGAAAAAAGGATAGCAGTAATTCCACATATCCAAAACTGGATTCATCTTGCCCCCTTTTCCAATTCTGCCCCCACCACAGCCTCCTCTTCCTCCTCTTTCTAGGACTCAGTGATGGCGAACCTATGACACATGTGGCAGAGGTGACACGCGAACTCATTTCTTTGGTTGATTTTTCTTTGTTAAATGACATTTAAATATATAAAATAAATATCAAAAATATAAATCTTTGTTTTACTATGGTTGCAAATATCAAAAAATTCCTATATGTGACACGGCACCAGAGTTAAGTTAGGGTTTTTCAAAATGCTGACACGCCGAGTTCAAAAGGTTCGCCATCACTATTATAGGTTGTCCGTCTCAGGAAGGGCATCTGCAACTACCCTACTGCTCAGTCCAGAAAGGGGGATGTCAGTGATGACGCCTTTTCCCTCATCTCTGCATCCAGTCACCAAGACCTGAAGACTTCACCTTTGTATTTATACTTCCCTCCCTTTCCATTTCTCCTGTTTTGGCCTTATCACTTACTAATCTCATCTTCATCAGAAAAGATTTCTAAGAATCCATCCTTCACATTAGCACCCAAATGGCTGTTCTAAAAAGTACATATGATCAAATCATCTGTAAAACAGAGTTGTGAGGACTAAAATATGACACTTGTAGAGGTTAGCGCAGTGCCTGATAGGAGCTAAAAAAAAAAAAAAAAAAAAAATCAGCTGTGAGAGGTTATGTTACCCCATCCTTAAAGTCTTCCAGTGTTTCTTAAGAGTTCTCAAGGTAAAGTTCAAACTAATAACATAATGCTCAAGCCCTTATGACTTGGCTCCGGCCATGCCTCCAGCCATCTCCAGCTACCAGCATGGACATCTGTGACCTGGTCACATGGTTACTGAGAGTGCACCGAGCACAGGCACTGAAATAAAATACAATGGTAAGAAAAGAGGCCATTTGTGAAAGCAGCACGAAGACAATGCCTAGTGACATCTTTAAGACGAAATAAGCAGGACCTAAATTTTTAAAAAGCATAAACACAATAAAGAAAGTGAACACACAGTCATATGCACTAATATACCTTTTTCATGGGTAGGAAGATTCAATACCATAAGCATTTTTATTCTCCCCAAACTGACTGATATATAAAAGCTCTATAATCACAATCAAAATGACAGTGGGAATGGGGGAAATCTTCTAGAAATATTCTTACATTTACCTGGAAGAATAAAAATCCTAGAAAGTGCCAGGAAAATTGTAAAAAGGAGGAGCAATAAGGGAAACTACCAGAAATTAAAATGTATTTTAGTATACAATAAAAGTGGCATTTCACATTAGTCATGAAAAAAAGTAAAGTACTAAAATAGTGTTAGATAAACTAGCCCTCCATTTGGACAAAAATAAATCTCAATTACTTAAAAATAATCCTCAGCCCTTACACCAAAATAAATTTCAGGTGGATTAAAATTTTTAATGTAAAAAATGGAACCATAAAAGTACTAGAGGAAAACCTGGGAGAATATATTTATAATGGATTTGTGAAGGCTTTCTATGTGTAACAAATAAAGGAAAAGGAGAAGGGGAAAAGAAGGGAGAAGAAACACAAAAGCCAAAAAGAAAGTGTTGCAACTTATCTAACCTACTCACTGCATAGCTAAGCTGGATAGAGCATTGTTCCAATACCCAAGATTTCAGGTTCAATCAAGAATCAAGGGGGGGAAGAATCAAGGGCACATACAAGAATCAACCAACGAATCAGAACTAAGTGGAACAACAAATAGATGTTTCTCTCTCTCTCTCTCTCAAAACCAATAAATTTTTAAAAAAGAAAATTTATCCCTGGCGGGGTAGCTCAGTTGTAAGAGCATTATCCTGATATAACTAAGGTTGTGAGTTTAATTCCCCGGTCAGGGCACATACAAGAAACAACCAATAAATCAATTAAAAAATTTTTTTAAATGTATCTACATAAAAATTAAAACCTTCATATGGCATATATATATACACACACACACACACACACACACACACATATATACACACACACACACATACATGTATTTATATATGCACACACACTATCCCTAATATAAAGGTGCTATTATATCACATTAAAATAGTGGAGTTATACTACAGAAAAATGATCAAATAACAAGAAGGACCACTGACAAAAGAAGAGTTGATAAATACTATTTAAAAGATGCTTAACCACACTATTAAAGAAATTCAAATTGAAACAATAGATACCACTTTTTAATCTCCATGGTTAGCAAAGACTAAAAAAAGATAAAATCCCCCATATTGGCAAGGCCCACTCACACTGCTGGCAGCAATACAAACTGTTATAGAAAATTATTTATTACAATTTAAAATCTGCATTTACATTGGCTCAACTATTTCAATTCTAGATGTCTGTCTTACAGAAATACTTGCATTAATGCCCAAAGATGGATTTGAGAACTGCTCAACAATAAATGATATCTGTTATTTAACACTGTTTGTAAAACATCAGCAATTGCCAAAATGTTCATCAATAGGACAATGGTTAAATTATAGTGCCTGCATCCTACATTCTATGAAGTCGTTAAAAATAGGGTAGGTTTATTTATCCGAACATGATAAGATGACAATAAATTAAAGGGGCAAGGAACAAGCAGCATGTATATGATCCCATTTCTTAAAAAAAAAAAAAAATCACGTAATTATTGTTACTCTTTTTCTGTTTTATGTAAATAAGAATGCGCCTTAAAAACGTTAAGCCAGAATATTCATCAGTACATATTTTCAGTATCATTGACATAAATTTCTATGAAGGAAAAAATGACAGATCATATGATGTTTTTTAATGTTCGAATAAGTGCTACATTCAAATGGGTTAAATATTCCAAAGTCATGAAAGGTTATTTGGTAATACTGTATGCCTTCCTCCCATCTGCCGCTCTCCAATACCCAGCTCTCTCCCACAGGCAACCATATTACAAGTGTTGGGGTATCTTTCTGAAATATTTTATGCACATACAAGCAAATAAGTAGTTTTCCTTTTTAAAAAAATCAACTTATATACCCCTTACCTTTATTCTAAATAAAGAATTAAGCTCACTTAGTAAGCTTGCAGATTTTTTAAGTATTTTCAATATCATATTTCATGGCCTTATGTTGATGGTCTCAAGAAGGTATCTTCATGTTTGTATCATACCTCCATCTTTCTAAAAGCTGTGGGAATTTCAATTGGGTCCCTCAGGCAAAAAGAAACACTAAACATGGTTATATTTAAGAAACACGAGGCATGGTAATATGCATTGTGGAAACTCTTGAAGTGTTTTGTTAAACTGAAGTGTTTTGCTTAACCAGTGTTAGGTTCACTAACGTTTTAAAGCCAAGTATGGACTTTAGAACGATAATGTCTATGTAACACATGAACAGTATGTGTAGTTCTTTCCTCTTAACTGTTCATGCTTTCACAACTGCTGGTCTCTCAACCTGGGATATTTACTTAGATGGTGCAGATTTCCTCTACTGAGCACCTCAATATACTCTTTCTTGTTGGAGTATATTCCTCAACTTCTTCTTCTTTATATGGTGAACTCCTTACGGACAGGGGCCATGACTTGCGTGATTTTTATATTACCAAACCCTAGTGCCCTTCCAGGAAGTATTAGACTTTCAGTAGCTGATCAGAAGAAGAAGAAAAAAAAGAAAACTTTATACCAGGGGTAGTATTTGAGAAGGTAATATGTAAGACTGGGAAAATTAGGTGTCTGTCAGCCAGAGTAAAGCACAGAGAGGTGAAAACGTGCATTTGGGAAACTGAAAATAGTTCGGTGCAACTGGTGCACACAATTTAAGAGATAAGGCTGAAGAGATACACATGGGGGTGCCTCCAGGGTAAAGCTCAGAATCCTTAGTTTAGCAAGATATACCCCAACTGGCTCTGAAGCCTCACCTCCTGCTATTTCAGATCCCTTAGGTCTGGCTATTTCCAATTGCTTGCAATTTCCTACAAACACCATATTCTTCCACACCTTCCCCTTGTCCTCTGTCCTTCACTGCGAAAGCTCTTCTCCCTTCAAAACTCAGCTCCACTACCACTTTTCCAGGGAAGCTTTCCCTGTTCCATCAGATTAATATACAGGGGCCTCTCTCCTGCTAACCTCTGTATCGGGGTTCACTTACAGTTCGTTGACTTGCACGGCCGCCTACTAAAATCTAAGCCATGTGAACCGGCTTTTTTTTTCAATTTCAGTTTCCTTGGAGCCAGATAGTACTCCTGAGTTTGTTGTGTTCATGAATAAGAAAAAACGGCCCCCTTTTCCTAATATGCCCCCCTCCCAACATTTGAAAGCCCAGAGACTCACTTTGCAGACTGTAGGTCCAGGTTCACAGGCTGGTGGTACTTAAAACATCAGAGAAAACAATCTGTCAGTCACTCTTGGTGCTACTCTGTGTCTCCCGCTAGCCAACCAAGTGAACACCCGGCCAGACAAGAGTTCACGGCCCTCCGTTTGCCCAAAGACATTGCAAACGTTTCTGGTTTGGCGCTGGCCTGAGCCCAGCGTATAGGAGGCTGCAGCGCGTGTGCAGGAGCCTGGGCTTGCAAAGCGCTCTTCCAGCCCCGCAGTTTGCATGATCAGGTCAGGGGCTGCGTGTGACAAGGAGCAAGATCCAAGGCCTGTGACATTGCCTTGGGGCCCAGGCCCATCCTGCTCAGCGCTGCTTGCTCAGCAGTTCCCAGAACCTCAGCGCTCAAGAACTAAGCCGGTAGGAGTCGCCGAAAGAGGCAAAGGAGGCGCCGGCGGGGAGGAAGCGCTGCAGGGCTTTGTTCTGCGAGACACCCGCTCTGCACACGGCACCCGCCCGCGGTCCCGGCCTCGCAGGCGGCGGCGGCCGCCGCCCCCCCCCCCCCCCCCCCGGTTTGGAAACTCCGAGTTGGCGCGGAGCTGCCACGCTCCTGGGCAATCCCTGTCCCCGCCTGACCATCCCGACCTCTTGGACCGACCCGGTGGAAGAAAGGGCTCCAGAAAGTTCCAGGAGCACTAGGAACCCAACCCCACAAGGCTGTTCGGCACAGCCCCCTCCAGCCCGAGCTCCCCCGCGCCGTTGCCCGGGTAACCGCGGGGCGGTGGCAGCGGCGGGAAGGGCGGGACTTCCTGCGGGTGACGCGTCCAGGCTCGGCTACAAAAGACGACGGCTGCGGCGCGCCGGGCGGAACTTTCCAGAACGCTCGGTAAGAGGTGGAGGAGCGGCGGCTGCCTGAGCTGCGCGCAGCAACGCGCTCTTTCCAGCTCCTCCACACCTGCCTCGGCCCGCTCACCGGTGAGTGTCAGGCCTGGCGCCTCCCCTCGACCCAAGGCCGGCGCCATCGGCGGCGCCGGGAAGCTGGACGGAGCCGTGGTCGGGAGGCGGTTGGCTCCGCGTGGGCGGGAGGCGTATGGGTTCTAGGACCCACGATTCCCTTTTGGGGGGGGAGGGGGGAGGGCGAGCCATCCCCGGCTCGTAGGGAGTGGGCCCGAGACCCTCCACAAAGCTGCTCCTGCTCCCCATCCCGCCCGGGATCTCCGGGCCCTGCCGCCTGGGGCTCTCCTCCCGGTGCCCCTGCCCCCGCGCTCCCGGGGGGTGGGGGACCCTGCGCGCAAGCGCAGAAGGAGCTGCGGGTGAGGGGCTGCGGGAGGAGCGGGCGGAGCGGGCGGCGGCCGCGGTTTCGCTTCTCGGCCTCCCCTCCTCTTTGTTGCCGGCTGGCCTCTCCCACCCCTTCTCTCCCCGGTGAGCGGGGAGGGGGCGGGGGAGGAAGGAAACCTCCGCGATCAGCGCCCAGTGCAGGGGACACCTAACGACGTGTAAGCTGCGCGGCCGGTGGGAGCGAGGGGTTCGGCGGCCGGCGTGGAGGCGCTGTGGGCCCTGGAACTGAGACGCAGACTGGGGCTCGCCATACATCGTTCCATACACCACTCCCTGGCCGCTGGTGCCCAGATGTCTTTTTTCTAGGGAGTGTGTGTCTCGTATTGACCAGAGGCCCTGGTAATGTAGGACCCAGCGGACCGAACCTGTTGGTGCTCCTTGGATTCCTTCTGTCCCTGCTGGGGGCGGGGAGCAGGAAGAACCCAGGCAGGGTGGAGGCTCTGGTGTGGGAGAACGGGAGCCAGCTGCTATAGGAGCTTCGGAATTGTTCCCTGGTAATTATTAGCTTATCTGTAATTTGTTAGAGTTTATTGCTGAATTGTCAAAGGAATTGTTACCTCCTCTGCAGGTCAGAAAAGGCAGGGTTTTTATAATCAGATTTGGCAAAGAACAGATTTCTCAGCCATATCTATGATTTAACGAATTACAGCTATCAGTTGAAAGACAGTTAAAATTGCTTTTTTTCTTTTTTTTTAAATTTCAGGCTGTCAAAAATGGTGAAAGAAACCACTTACTATGATGTTTTGGGGGTCAAACCCAATGCCACCCAGGAAGAACTGAAAAAGGCTTATAGGAAGCTGGCCTTGAAGTACCACCCTGATAAGAATCCAAATGAAGGAGAGAAGGCAAGTTGTATATTCATACTCAAGCGCAGCTTGAATCGTTTTTTTGGTCAGGTGTATGGTAGTTCCATAACAACCTGAAATTGAGTATGTCTAATATAGTAACTATGCTTTGTAATACTTTTTTAAAGTGAGATTTATTCTTTTCTCAAACAGTTTAAACAGATTTCTCAAGCTTACGAAGTGCTCTCTGATGCAAAGAAAAGGGAATTATATGACAAAGGAGGAGAACAAGCAATTAAGGAAGGTGGAGCAGGTGGTGGTTTTGGTTCCCCCATGGACATCTTTGATATGTTTTTTGGAGGAGGAGGAAGGATGCAGAGAGAAAGGAGAGGTAAGAATAATCCAGTCTATACGCAGCAATTCACAGTAGTCCCTTGGTCAAAGCAAATTCTTGTCTATTTTAAATGTTGGTTTACATATTGTTACAATTTTGCAAACTACATTGCCATTTCTATTTGTATCGTTTTTAAAAATAAGATTTGATGTAACTAAAACTATCTAGACCAAGTGCTAACAAGTGAGTGCTTCTAAAGCTCTTTGACACTGGGACACAAACTTCAATAAGATTGTCAAGCATTAATTAAAGGAACAAAGTATCAGAACATAACTTTCAAAGCCCTTTTTAAAGCTATTATTTGACACCCCCCAACCTAATGGGAGGCACTCAGTTGAAAGTGGGTTAAAGTTCAGAAACCTAAACTTTCCTCCAGGTTATACAGCAAGGCATCAGTAGTCAGGATTAGAGCATAGATTCATTACTTCCAGATAGCCTGCTATCTGTTAATTTTGCTTCAGCTTTATTATATCTATATATGTGCCCCTAACATTTATCAGAAATGCCGTTTCCTGGTTGTAGAAATATTCTTCATAGGAAAACAATGTTCAGGTCAGAGTCAATCTCATTTGTTCCCAGTACAGTTTACATAAATAGTGGCCAATGGGTAGAGTCCATTTTAGAAGGAATAGGGAAGCCATTAAATTCCACTGTGAGCTTTTTAAAATTCAGAAAGACTAGAAATGGTTTACTTAGTTTTTCCTGAAAGGAAAAGGATATGTTTTTATACTTATATTTTTAATAATGAATTGACTGGCAAACTCTTCTATG
Source organism: Myotis nattereri (assembly GCF_964212035.1). Classification (NCBI taxonomy): domain Eukaryota; kingdom Metazoa; phylum Chordata; class Mammalia; order Chiroptera; family Vespertilionidae; genus Myotis; species Myotis nattereri. Next base: position 52,459,197 of record NC_138087.1, read on the forward strand.
TGATTTAGATCAATGAAAGGCCTCTGTGTGGGACACCAAAAAATACTTGCCTGATCAAATTTAATAAGCTTTTTTCCCTTATACTCTCAAAACTTTAAAGTAAGAAAGGCAGCTTTCAATGTGCTGGAACCAACTGTATGGGGCTATATTTGTGATACAGAACCCAAAGATGAAGCTAGGAGCAGAAGGATATAGTTAATGGTGCTTCACACTTCATTGGGAACTAAAAATGTTCACAACAGGCATATTGTGCAGATAAGAGTTTGAGAACTTGTTTTCACTTGGGCATAAGGCAGTACTGTTTTGTGGTGGATGAAGTCTTTGTGAAAGAATTACTGGCTGGGAACATATTAACCATTGACAGGTGACTTCATTTCTGTAACCTCAGTGTCCTCATATGATCTCTAACCTTCCACTTCCTATTCTGAAATGAGTTACGGCACTCCTTTGTAGCCACTGTCCACAATAAATTTAGATCCATTAAAAACAGACAAAAATTCAGTTTTCATCTGCAGTAGCCACATGTGACTAGTGGCTACTGTGTGGGATAGCACAAATATAAAAATTCCTGTCACTGCTGCAAGTTCTTTTGGACAGCACTATGATAAAGGATATGAGAAACCTAGTCGTTAAACTAGTGCTAGTCAAACAATAAATGTGCTATTCCTGCTTCATGTAGAAGTAGGAATTGATATTCTGTGGAGGTTGAATAAATGCATCAGCTTCCACAGACAATCTTGATTGGTTGGAACTTGGAACTTAGTGTGCTGAAGAATTTTTGGATGAAGTAATAGGCCATGTTGCTCAATATCATAGTAAGTGAAAGATTCAAAGAATATATTGGGACAGAAATGTAGTTTAAAATAATTATTATGAAATGTGCCTCTATAAATGGCATTGGTTCTCAACTGATTTTACTGTTCATGTTTTTGATTGCCATAATTTGTAAGATAGTCACAACTACATTCTTAGGCAAATTACTTAATCTCACCCAATTTTTCTTATCTGAAATTAATTGCAGTTTGTGGGTAATGTGGCCAAACTGTATATAATATGTACTTAACAAATTCTATGTATGTAATACAAGTTACTTAACAAATGTACCTTGGTGAGCCTTATCTTTTATTATTGTTTGTCATTTTGATGGTGCATTGAACACAAATAAGGTACGTACATCTTAGATTTTTAATGAGCATTATTTTGTTCTAGGTAAAAACGTTGTGCATCAGCTCTCTGTAACCTTAGAAGACTTATATAATGGTGCAACAAGAAAACTAGCTCTACAAAAGAATGTGATTTGTGACAAATGTGAAGGTATGGTCTTCTAACATCTTAAATAAACTGAAAATTGAACTGAAGCCTTTCTGAAGATATAAAACTGACAAATAACACACTACCTAAATATTGGAGAGCGCAAATATAAAGAACTATCTGTATCTACCATCTAGAGAATATTAACAAAATGTGAGCACTTCTTTATGTGTATACTAGAGACCCGGTACACGAAATTCGGGCACAGGCAGGTTCCCTAGGCCTGGCTGGCAATCGGGGCCAATCTGAGGGTGACAGGCAGGGCGATTGGGGCCCTTGCTTGCACCCACCTTGGCCTGGCACCACCCGCTCACCTGCTGCACCATCCCACTGCGGTCCTGCACTCATCAGGGCCCATTGCCGCCTGGCAGCGCTTCCACTGCTACCTGCTGCCAGTGCTGCATCGCCAAAGCTCGTCATGTTCCGTGCCGCCCCCTGGTGGTCAGCACACCTCTAGTTCTTGGTTGGTCCCGCGAGGGGATAGTTTGCATATTAGCCTTTTATTATATAGGATTTTAATGCAGTTGGAATCTAAGGTAGTGTCATTTTTTGTCCAACAGAGTTCAAATGAGCACATCATTGTCTCAAACACTTAATCATTCCAATGGCTTCATAATCTGTAATAGGATTTAAACAGTGATTTCTTTGCACACTAAGCTGTTCCATATAGAGACAAGTTATTGGCTCTGACCCTTTAAGCCTTTTATAAGTACAAGTTATTTTTTTGGAAATACGGTATCCTCTAAAGAGAATAAACTCCTTACTGTTCTCGTCTCACAGGTTAAGTATGTCCAGTGAATTGTGATTTGAGAGCACGTTTAAAATTCACAATTCTAAAATGGTTCTTTGGGAAAACAACAGTCAATGTTTATAGATGACTGAAGCTGGCTGCAGCTGTATTTTATCAAATAAAAAGGCTAAATTTTAGTTCTTGATGGACAAGCATTTCATCACACTTGCAAATGTTAATACAGTGTTGTGTCTATTAAAACTATCTTATTAAAACATTCATCATTGTGTCTGATACTAAGTTCAAACATAATTCAATTTCTTTTTAAACTATTTAGGCCGAGGTGGTAAGAAAGGAGCAGTAGAGTGCTGTCCCAATTGCCGAGGTACTGGAATGCAAATAAGAATTCATCAGATAGGCCCTGGAATGGTTCAGCAAATTCAGTCTGTGTGCATGGAGTGCCAGGGCCATGGGGAAAGGATCAGTCCTAAAGATAGATGTAAAAGCTGCAATGGAAGGAAGATAGTTCGAGAGAAGAAGATTCTAGAAGTTCATATTGATAAAGGTGAGTTCTTCTCTGAATTCTTGAGTGCAATGGCAAGATTATTTAGATTTTATAGTTGTTAAAAATGATTCTCAATAGGGTTCTATGCATGGTCTTATCACGCAGAGATATCTGGGCTACATAGTAAAAACTTTTTCCATCCAGACATTTTTGCACATTTGTAAGGAATATATTAAGAATCTCCTCATTTACTATAGCACTGACATCAGTAAATGATTAAATAGTGTTCCAAACTTAATTCATTTGCATTAAATTACTAGTTCTACCTCTTTTTAAATTGTAATTAATTTTTGCACATGTTAAGTTCCTTAGGAACTGTTAGGGTAAGGAATATGTACTTTCAAACTTGGGGGAAGGAGATTTAGGTGAATTTATTTCCTTGAAATTTTTCTAAACTAATGAAATGTGTTATATTTTTATTGATTTGTAAGAGCTTAGATTAAAAATAATTGCTTTTTTAGCCCTGGCCAGTGTGGCCCAGTTGTTAGGGCATTGTCTGTACACTGAAGGGTTGCCAGTTCAATTCTCAGTCAGGGCACATACCTGGGTTGCAGGCTGGATCCCTGATGGGGAGCTTGCAGGAGGTGGCCAATTGATGTTCTGCTCTCACATCGATGTTTGTCTTTCTCCCTCTCTCTAGAAAATCTTCAAAAAGACAAAAAAAATAGTGCTTTTTAAAATGTTTTGGTCAACCTATGCACTAAAAGGCCACATGCCTGGGTTGTGGGCTTAACCTCCAGTGGGGAGTATGCAGGAGGCAGCCAATTGATGGTTCTCTCTCATTATTGATGTTTCTCTCTGCTTCCCTCCCTCTCTGAAATCAATAAAAATGTTTTTTAATGTTTTTTTTTGTAGACTGTAAACCTACCTGTAGGTTTCTGGCTCTGGGGCTCTAGTTTATAACTATATCACTTTTTTCAGAAATGTATACAACTCCAGAGTAAACTAAAGTTTCTAATTTTGCTATTCTGAAATAGTAAATGTTGTAAACTTCAGACTTTGCAACTAGTATTATACTGTACATACTGATTTGGAACTATTAATATTATGAACATCTCATATTAGTACATATATACATTATGTAAGCCCTGCAATAGTACTTAACCCATGTGAATCATGATACTTCCCTCCCTCCATTTATCCCCCACTTAATTGGCCCATGTGGGATTGGTTGTTGTTGTTTTTTCTTCCAGTAAGATGCCTCACCTGGCTACCAATAGTATGTACTTAGGAGGGCATTAATTGCGATTAAAGCCATTTATTTTGCTCTTACCCATGCTCTTCACAGTACTGAAACAGCCAGCAAAATACAGCTGAGTTTGTTACACTAGTCTAACTAGTCATACTGCCTCGTGATGATTAAATCCACAGTATGTTTAGTTTTGTTGGTGTATAACACTGGTATTGTGGTTTAAGCTTTTATTTTTCTAGAGGTACTGAAGTATTTGTGGGTTAATTCATGTCTGGATTTTGCTTCAGATATTGGGGGTTTGGACAAGGATGAAGGTATATATGAAATATTAGTAATGAGTTAACTGCTGGATCTAGATTGATATATAGAAATCCATTGTACTGGCTGTGTTTATATAGGTTTAATTTTTCCCATAAATTGTTCTCTTTGGGTGATGTCACTGATTGGTTCAGGAAATTATCAGGAGATACTGCTGTAGTATAATCTGCAAACACATTACATGAGTTAAGTTTAAAGAGATGTTGTCTAAGGCCTCACTGAACTAAAAATATATGGGTTAGAGGTACGAGGGAGGGACTTTCTCAATAAAATAAGTTGGCCTTTAATAAACACTGCCTTGCCGAAACCGGTTTGGCTCAGTGGATAGAGCGTCGGCTTGCGGACTGAGAGGTCCCAGGTTCGATTCCGGTCAAGGGCATGTACCTGGGTTGCGGGCACATCCCCAGTAGGAGATGTGCAGGAGGCAGCTGATCGATGCTTCTCTCTCATCGATGTTTCTAACTCTCTCTCTCCCTTCCTCTCTGTAAAGAATCAATAAAATATATTTTAAAAAAAATAATAAACACTGCCTTTTTTTAACATTTTTAAATTTCTATTTTATTGATTGATTTGAGAGAGACATTAATTTGTTGTTCCACTTTCTTATCATTTATTGGTTGCTTTTTGTATATGCCCTGAATGGGGATTGAACCTTAAACCTTGGCACATTGGGACAATGCTCTAACCAACTGAACTATCCAGCTAGGGCTAACACTGTATAATTATTCACAGTGTGTGCATACATTTTTGAGGGCCATCCTATACTTCCTATATGTAAATACTGCTAATACAATAGAGAAAAGAAAGTCTTGATATATGTTACTGTTAGGCTTAATAGAAATAATTTGATACAGGTTCTTTTAAGTAAGTAATGAAATTGGAATAGTTAACATTTATGGTTAAAGTGTTTGCCCGTCACGGATTTGTTGCCAGCATGGGCCTTTTTATTCAATCCTCACAACAATCCTCATGAGGTAGGTCTCTGTGGGACAGTTGATGGTTAAGAGTTAAGCAGCTTGCTTCCCTGGGATAATCCAGCTGGTAGTGAGTAGCAGCTGAGACTTGAGGCCTGATCTGTTTGCCTCTAGAGTTTTTCTTCTCTGTGATATCTTTCTTTAGTAAGAAATTGGACTGGTCTAATCATGTGGGCATTCTTCGTCATCTTTGTAGACCTTAGCATCCACAAAAACTTGAACTTGCTTTTTTTATGCACAAACATGCATCTGTGTTTCTTAATATATTGCGAATCTGCCATTAGTTGGATGTTAAATAAAAGTATAAAATGAACCTTCTGTTTTTAGGCATGAAAGATGGCCAGAAGATAACATTCCATGGTGAAGGAGACCAGGAACCAGGACTGGAGCCAGGAGACATTATCATTGTTTTAGATCAGAAGGACCATGCTGTTTTCACTCGGTAAAAATTTTAATCAACTACTCAAACTGACATCGTGCATACTTGGAGTGTTTTTTTAAAGGAGCTTTTCATTACTTAGAACATACTTCCTAGAAATACTCTGGAAAAACATAGTGGGAGAGTTAGGCTATGTGTATCTTTTCTAAAATGTCGTTAATCATTCATGTTTTCATTTGGAAAGAGGCTGAGAACAAAAAGGATCAGATTTTAGTTTTTTTGTCCAAGTTTAGGTAAATTGATTACCTAATCTGGAATTTGAAGAATATACTTCAGTTAGATGATGTTTTGCATGGATATAATAAACAGGTGGATTGTGGGAAACCTCCCTAGACAAAATTTTGTCCTAAAGTTCTCACCACTTTAAATCCTTGAGTTCACGATATGTTCAGTTGCTTTTAATTGTAAGTAGGTGTCTCTAGAACCATCTCTATTAAAATCTGTAAATTCAGGCCTATTGCTGTGAAATATTTAATAGTATTTACAATGAACTTAATAGGGAAGCAAAGAAAAATTGATAGTAAACAGTGAATATGTCAATTATATACCCATGGCTGACTTTAAAACAGACTGGATTGGGGTTCTAATAAATCTTGTCAGGATTTACATCTGAAGGAACTGGTTTTAAGTTAATTATAATAGAACATTCCCCAAGTGTTCCTACAATGGAAAATACTATTAAACCCAGGATTTTAATGCCATCATTTGAGGTGAATCCTCAGGAGGTTTTCTGAAGAGTATCCTGTTATTAATATGGATTGGAAAAGGAAAAAAGTCTAAACACCAAGAGGAGGAAATGGGCTGTTATTAAATAAAAAAGATTGTGTTCATAATGTTCCAAGCACTGTTACTTAATTTATGTACGTCAGTAAATTTTATAGAGCCCATAATCCAGGGCCAGCTGAGGTCTGTTCATATTATACTATAATCTCCCTAATGTATGTTTGCTTTTTTTAAAGCCTCACTGTTACTAGAATTTTTTCTTTATGTGAGCAACTAAATTTAAAATGAGGTGATGGGACAATTCAGGGATGGTGAATGGTAGAGACTACCTAGAGTGTGGGTAAGGATTCCGAAGTGCTGTCCAGGAAACGGGCCTGGCAGGTTCCATATGTTTGCTGCTCCTGGTTCTCAGCTCTGTTTTTAGAATGGGGAAGAAAGGACACCTTTGTAAAAGATACCTTGCTCTTACTAAGAAAACAATTGCCTGCTGTGGTACTTATAACAATTGGTGATTTGAAAGATCTAAGTATGTGCTAAATTTATATTAATACAGACGAGGAGAAGACCTTTTCATGTGTATGGACATACAGCTGGTTGAAGCTTTGTGTGGCTTCCAAAAGCCAATAGCTACTCTTGACAACCGAACCATAGTCATCACCTCTCATCCAGGTAAGGTACTGATAGATGAGCTTCTCTTTCTATTCTAGTAATTTATTTTCATTGTCTGCAGATAGCTGTTTAGGCACTGAGGAAATGGGTATTTTACTTGCTCAGTTACATATCCCTTTCATGAGCTGAACTGAAATTGTATGATCTTGGCTCCTTTTTTGGAAGCCCCTGGAAAACGCATAAATGAAAAATAAAGGATTGCTTCACATAACTTTACCTCCTGTCAATGAGCTAGGACATTTTTCTCTGTTCCTTATTCTCTCTACATGAAAATGTGGCTGTATTTAAGGAAGAACCTGCCTTCAATGTTTTTAGGTCAGATTGTCAAGCATGGAGATATCAAGTGTGTATTAAATGAAGGCATGCCAATTTATCGTAGACCATATGAAAAGGGTCGCCTAATCATCGAATTTAAGGTAAGCTGTAAAGTACTTTAGGAATATTTGAGTGATTACTTACTAAAATCTGATAACAGTTACATCTTCTGAATGTCAAAGAAACATCAAATTTCTGTTCTCCCTTTTCCAGAAAGAAATAGATTTATCTAATACTTCTGTCAGGTTGGGATTGGGTTTGTTTACATCATTATTTGGCTACTTAAAACTTGGTGGAGGAAGAGGTTACAAGACTGTAACTGGGATATTAAAGTTCAGCAGAAGGACTTAAAATAACTTGTGGATTTTTAGCAAAATACAGTGGTTGGTTTGTTAATAGGGTGGTTCATAAAATGTGTTTTAGGAAGGATTCTCGTGTATAATGTATTTTCTGAATAGAACAATGGTTGTTACAGAGCTATTTTACTAGGATCATTATTTTTTTAAAAGACCTTACTTGTGCCATATGCTTTAAACTAGTTCAGAGCACTGGATGCTGTGTCTTTTAGAGCATGTATTCTAACCTTGGGATGGGCAAATTCACTGAAAAATAGTGTTGTGGTTACATGTGTTTTTCTGGGGGAAATGGGTTGACAGTAATTCAAGGAACTAATGATGAAGTAAATAAATCAGACTTACAGTAGAAGTTCTTTTTTGTATAGGTAAACTTTCCTGAGAATGGCTTTCTCTCTCCTGATAAACTCTCTTTGCTGGAAAAACTCCTACCTGAAAGGAAGGAAGTAGAAGAGACTGATGAAATGGACCAGGTAGAACTGGTGGACTTTGATCCAAATCAAGAAAGACGGCGCCATTACAATGGAGAAGCATACGAGGATGATGAACATCATCCTAGGGGTGGTGTTCAGTGTCAGACCTCTTAATGGGGCCAGTGAATAACACTCACTGCTGGCATTTTATATACAGTAGTGAATGAGTGAAGGACTGTAACCATAATATGCTCACTACTTGCTATTGTTTTTGTTTTAATATTCAAGTATAGTAGTGTTTTAAAAGTTAAATGAAGAATAAACTCAAATATAAAAGCTCTGACTTTGCCCTGTATGTATGATGACTTGTGTGCAAGATAATACCTGTAAAAAAATTCCCCTAGCATTTGCTAGGCCATACTTTGTAATTAATTTCAGTTATGTACATGGAATAGCTTAGACTGAAATGCTAGATATATGTATTGACTTTGGTGTGTGACCCTTAATTGTTAAGCTATGAAGTTAAAATTCTGTATTTAACTGGCAGTCAGACAAAGAACTGAATTTGTAGAGAAGTGTTAGTTTGTATAGTTGTATTAAGTGGGATTCATTGTGATGCCTCTGCATTTATTCTGTTGCCTCAACTGTTACTTGAAGGTGGCATGCCATATAATTTAACCTGTGGTATCAGTGATAGAAATGATACCTTTCCAAAGAAGGGGTTTATCATAATCTGCTTCTTGAGGGCTTGCACTTGTAGAATTGCATTCCCTTCTGTTGTGCCATCTTTTTTTTATTATTATATATCAGTCCTTGGTTACATTTTTTCCCCCTTCTCTTTGGACCATAAGCCTTAGAGTAGTGACTTCTGGAATAGGCTTACTTAGAAGTTGAGTGATGAAACCTTTACATGGAGAAGTAATTTGCATGTATGAGATAGGAAGGTGTGTTTTAGGTATGTTACCGGCTTACTTTAAACCATTTAACTTATGCTCCAAAGTAACTGTAATTTAATGTTGGTAGTATAGCAAATTATGAATAGCTTTAATTGTATGTTTAAAGTCATATGTTCACAAGCTTAAATCTGGATATCAGAATTTAAGCAATTCTTGAAATGTATGAATGTCTCCTTAATACACTGATTACAAAGTATTTCCAGTGTGTCACTATAGGCTTTTTTATTTTTCCCCAGAGGAAAGCATTAGCTGGTCACTAAGATAGGTAACTTTTCACTTAACTAGTTAAAATGTTAACACCCAAAAATATCAACTGTAGTTAAATATTTTCTATTTAAATGGGTGGAGAGTGAAAAGTATCAGTCATGAGGGAAAATGCAAATCAACCCACACTGAGCTACTACTTCACATCAACTAATCCAAAATCTAACTCAGAATGAAAGCAAATGAGAATGGAGAAGTTGGAACCCTGCACATTGCTCATGGGAATATTAAATGTTATACCTGCTATAGAAAAGTTGGGCAGCTCCTCAAAAACCCAAACATGGAATTGCCTTATGACCCACCTATACAACTGTCAATTGATTCCTCAACAGAAACTTTGTAGGCCAGAAGGGAGTGCCAAGAAATATTCAATAGTATAGAATAGTGAGGACCTACAACCAAGATACTCTACCCAGCAAAGCTCTCATTTAGATTTGAGAGTCAGATAAAGAGCTTCACAAACAAGAAAAAGCTAAAGGAGTTCATCACCACCAAACCAGTATTACATGAAATGTTGAAGGGTACCTATATAATAAAAGCCGAAGTGACCATTATGGTGGATCGGTCAGAACGACCAGTCACTATGATGTGTACTGACCACCAGAGGGCAGACGCTCAATGCAGGAGCTGCCCCCACAGGGGGAGCACTGCTCAGCCAGAAGCTGGGCTCACAGCTGGTGAGCACAGAGGCAGTGGCAGGAGCCTCTCCCACTTCCGCGGCAGTGCTAAGGAAGGAGCAGCAAGCTGAGCAGTAAGAAGCAGGGAGCAGACGGGCAGTAAGGAGGAAGGGGTCCCAAACTGTGAGAGGGATGTCCAACTGCCGGCTTAGGCCCGATCCCCGTGGGTAGTGGGCCTAAGCTGGCAGGTGGACATCCCCTGAGGAGTCCTGGACTGTGAGAGGGCACAGGCCAGGCTGAGGGAACTCCACCACTCCCCCACCACTCAGTGCACAGATTTCATGCACCAGGCCTCTAGTTATTTAAGAAGAGATAAAAAATATGAACAATAAAATGGCAATAAATACATACCTATCAACAATCGAATCTAATAATCAAAATAAATGAATAAGAAATCTGATGAACAAAATAAACTGGTGAATAAAATAGAATCAGAGGCATGGAAGCATAGAACAAACTGACAAATCTCAGAGGAAAGAGAGGGAGGGCAGGAAGAGATTAACCAAAGATCTTATCTGTGGCCAGAAGTAGGGTGGTGAAGGCCTGGGGTGAGCAGGAACCAGGCGAAGGGGGGTAGTGGGGGAGAAAAGAGGGTACACCTATAATACTCTCAACAATAAAGATTTTTTTAAAAAATTACTTAGAATAAAAACAGCTATTCATTTAAAATTAAAAAAAAAAAAAAAGAATGGAAGGGTAAAGGCAGTGAAATGTGATCCTATGTAACATCCAACCTTTTCACATACAGTTTCTTCTTCTACCCAGAAGTTGACTTCCTACTGTATTTAAGATTCGGGCATAATAATGTCCATGTCCCACCCACCTCATTAGATTCTAATATGCTAACTAGATAAGCAACTTTCACATTTAAGAACAAAGACTCCAGAAAGGTATAAAGTTTATTACCATCTAAAAAAAAAAAAAAAAAAAATGGACACGCTACTGAATATGGGATAGTTCCTATTTACAAGTTTACTGCAAGGAGGCACATTTTAATCAGGATTGCAATAATCAAAGGATTATAATTTTTTTAGAACTATCAATTATTTCACTCTCCAGGTAAAAGATAATTGAAAACATTAAGTGACTGCCCCAATTAGAAAGACAAATTAATACCTTAAAAATGTATAAAAAGGGTAACTGCTAACTTAAACATGAACTTTCACAAAATTATTCTTGTGCCTAATTCAGACAAGTTAGTCAGAAAAACTGGCAAAATAAAAGCAACACATGAATATGTCCTCATTTAAGTACATGCTCTCAGGCTAGTTTAAAGAAAAAAGTCTAATTAGGGTTTCCAGAGTTTTAGGAGTCCATCTTCACTGTAGGTAGCAATCAGGTTCTGATGGGGATGATGTGCAATACCAATCACATCCTTTTCATGAACCTGGAAAAAGTAAAATAGAGGGTTAGGGTACATAATTCTATTAAAAAAAACAAAACACTTTGAAGAGGTTTCCAGAGCCGAGTGGGAGAGAATAAGAATGAAGTTCCCACTTTCCACCAAAGGAATCAAGCCTAAGGCAACACACAAACAAAAGCTCAAATAAGGCTATTTAGATTGTTGTTCATACTTTTTGTACTGTTTTTCATAATGTGTAAATACCACTTTGTCCCTGGGCAGTGGATAAGACTAAATGATTCTTTCAACTCAGTGAACTTGGACTGGCCAGGACCCTCAGCTAGACACTCTCCACCTCACCTTGTTTTGCTCACATATTGGAGGCTTCCCAGGGCAGGTGTGCCAAAAGTTCACTCAAGAATGTACAAGAAAAGAGATTATTCTCTAACATGGGTACATATACAATTTTTCATATGTTCACCATACCATTTCTTCCTGGGCCACAAAGATTACATTTTCCCTGTCCCCCTTGCATTCAGGTGTGGCCAAGTGACTGAATTCTAACCAAAAATGAATGAGGAACAAAGTAATATAAGCCACTTCCAGATGTGGGTCTTAAAAACATCCAGTATAGCCCTCCACCTATCTTTTACTCCCGAGATCTTGGAGTCCATATATTCCAAATGGCACAGCTAAAAGATGGAGGAGGGCTAGTCAACTCATATGTGTGTGTGTGTGTGTGTGTGTGTGTGTGTGTGTGTGTGTGTGTGTGTGTATATATATATATATATATATATATATATATATATATATATATATATAAATAAAAGCCTAAGCGACGGAATGACTGAATGATCGAACGACTGGTCGCTATGACATGCACTGACCACCAAGGGGACAGACACTCAACGCAGGAGCTGCCTCCCTGGTGGTCAGTGTGCTCTCACCGATAACCTCCCACGGTCCCTCCCCCTGGCCCCGATCAGCCGGCTGTTGGCTAGGCCGAGGGACCCCACCCATGCACGATTTCATGCACCAGACCTCTAGTATCATATACTAAGAAATAAACTTTGATTGTGTTAAGCCACTGAAATTTGGGGGCTATTACAACAGCTGACTTAATTACTCCTTATAGTGACTCTGACAACATGAGCTGTTTAAAAACATAATTAAATCAATTTGATAAGAAAGACATGGACAGAACTAGTTATATCTATCACTCTCCAATCCCCCTGAGGAATATATGGGTAATTTAGGTGGCTATCTAGACATATTCCCTTTCTTCTTCTCTGCTTTATGTACACCCAACCCTACCCACTTGAAGCTGAGGGCTCAATGAAGGATGACTTTTCTTCTTGAGAGAGGAGGTAATTCCATATAATTACTTATGGATCCTTTCTTTTATTTAGTGATAAAATTTTTATATCAAGGTTCACACTGATAGCAGTCAGGAAAAGGTTTACATCAGAGTTCAGAAAGATACAATCATTAACAAAATTTCTTTAGATGGCCTTAAGTCAATAATACTCACTGTCAGAGTTCTCTCCAGTTTGCCAGTGACTGTGCTAAAACAGTAGAGCACAAAGTCCTCGCCCACACAGTAAATCCATTCACCACGGGGAGAGAGGGCACAGCAAACAAAGTCACCACCTTCTCTCTTACCAGAGCTGAAGCTTCTGACAATCTAGATCATATCACAGAGCAAGGCAAAAAACAAAACATCTGTATTAGCAGCAGTTTAAATGGACATCTTTACACTGTTATTTTGTACTATGGTTTACTGACATGTTTAATTAGATCACAAATTCCATTCATCGTATGCTAAATCCTCTTGCCTGAGAAATATTTGAAGATAGGCTATCTAAAGTCAGTGGCAGGTAGAAATTTAGAATTCCTATATCCCAAGTCACCAATCCTGCTCTTTAGTTTATTGAGCCATTTTACCATGAAACAAATTCATTACCACACATATGACAATTTCTAAGTCAATAAACCTCTGTTTCTCAAACTGTATGGAACCATACTCCCCAGTTTCACTTTCTAACAGAATGAGACACTCCCCACTTGCAGGCTGGAACTGTCTCCAAGACTTTGTTTGCTCTATTTTATATACCATTTAAAACCATCACAAATCAAGCTGAAACAAACAGCAAGGTTATAAGAGATTCCATACTGTATGATTCCTTATCCACCACTCTCAAAATGACAAAATTATAATAATGGAAAACAGACCAGTGGTCAATGTTGTTTGGGAAGGTTTGACTATAAATATGTAGAATGAGAAAGTTTCTTTGGGGTGATGAACAGTTATTTAGCCTAACTGTGGTGGTGGTTACATAATTCTACTCATGTAATGAAATTTCATATAATTATTAACTTCCTGCCTCAAAATGAATGAATGTAAAAACTGGTGAAATCCAAATAAGATTGCATTTGAATTAACAGAATTGTACTAATGTCAATTTCTAGGTTTTGATAATTATACTATCATTATGTAAGATGTTATCATTGGGGAAAGAGTACACAGGAACAACTTCTTTATGAATCTAAAATTATTTTTGTTTAATAAAAAGTCTAAAATGTCAAATAGAAAATGAGGAAATAGGCACCTATAGTTACTATGCAGGGCCCAGCAGATACCACAGACCAACCATCTCAACCAAGGATCTTAAAGCACTAATTTCTATTAGTTATAGGGACTAAAGGAACAGAGTTCCATACACAAGCCCCTGGTCTTCTCCATGCTCAGCAGAATCCCAAGTGCCCAAGCCAACATTTCAATAGCACCACCACATGTTCCCAGGCCTCGAGACCTCAACCTTGAAGTTTCTAATGTCCCTGGTGCTACAAAAGTGAGATTCCTTGGGAACCATGCAAATGTGCTGATTACAAATACACATCATGAAAATATGGTTGCCCTTCTCCAATTAGCGTTCTATCTGAGATCATGTGGTAGCTAGATGTTCCAAATTGGTAACTGACACATTCTATCTCCCTCACTCTGATAGGAATTGTTAATCTTAAACTCTTCAATGAGATTCTGCAGAGGCAAGAGCCTCATTTACCCCAAGGATGCAAAAGAAGAACATAATATACAAAAACCCTGGGGAAAGGAGATAACTTTTGAAAAGCTGAAGAATATAGTTTAAATAAGCATTTGAATAACAAATACAGTGTATATGCTTTTTGGAGTGGTGAACCCATATTTGGTTACTGGAAGGGCCAGGACCAAGACATGCTGATTTGGGAATGGTCCACAGGCACTTCCGGAGTACTCACCTGCCCTTGCATGTTCATGATGACCACTGTGTTTGATCTGTTGCACACCACAAAGTGCTCTGGGTTTTTAGGAAGCAGGATCACACTGTTGACAGTGATGTCTGTCCCTGCAGTGCTGCCCAGGGATTTAAAGGTATTTGAACATTCTGTGGTCTTCATATTCCATATCTATGACAAAAAATAAATAAAAATAAGAAAATTAAAGCCTAAGAATTTCTACAGCTTTGAGGTTTTATTTATTTATTTTGTTTGTTTAAATGTATTTCTGATTTCAGAGAGGAAGGGAGAGGGAGAGAGAAACATCAATGATGAGAGAGAATCACTGATCAGCTGACTCCTGCACACCCGCTACTGGGGAATAAGCCCGCAACCCAGGCATGTGCCCTTGATTGGAATAGAACTTGGGACCCTTCAGTCTGCACGCTGACGCTCTATCCACTTGAGCCAAACCAGCTAGGGCTACAGTTTTGAGGTTTTAAACAATGAAAATTAGATTACTAAAACAGAATAAACTGTCTCCAAAAATAAAGTTATTGACATCTGAGATGCACTCAGAAAAGGAATGGACCAAATACTGACGGCATAAGCTTTGTCTGGACACTACTCACTTAATGAGGCATAAAAGCCTCAAAGGTATGGACTATGTTGTGTCTTCTCTGTGCCTTCAACAGAGCTTAGCACAAAACAGATGCTGAATACCCATAAACAGAAATAGCTGCCCACTATTTAGTGCCCAACTATTTATTTTCCCAATAAACATTGTAATTATCTGTCCCAATCTTCTCTAAAGCCCAGTTGCCTAGAAGAGAAATGAACATTTCAGGTATCAAGAGTTCAAAGGGTTTTAGTGTTTTGTCCAAAAAGTCAGTGAGATGCTTTACCCTTTCCACTGTGGAACTAAAGGAAAAGACCTCAAAACAAAGCGGCCTTGTTAAACCCCCTTCCAATGGCATCTTGTGAGGTCCTATACATAGTACAAAGAGGGCAAATCCCATGACTAAAATACTAAGAGTCTTGTGTATTTCCCCATCCATCCTGAGGAAAAGTATATCTCCTACCTTCAGGTTTCTGGTTAGATTCCCAAGCCAGAACAAATCTCAGAGTGTGGTCTGACTTTTAGGGGTTTGTGTTAAAATGTTGAGGTCTTTTGCTACAAGACTTGCATAAGGCAGCCCTAGCTGGTTTAGGTCAGTGGACAGAGTGTTGGCCTGCGGACTGAGGGGTCCCAGGTTCGATTCCAGTCAAGGGCACATGCCTGGGTTGCGGGCTCCATCCCCAGTGGGGGGTGTACAGGAGGCAGCCAATCAATGATTCTCTCTCATCATTGATGTTTCTATCTCTCTCCTTCTCCCTTCCTCTATGAAATAAAATAAAAATAAAAAAGACTTGCCTAAGGCAATTTAAAAGCAGATCTAGAATGTAAATGGAATGTCTCAAGATCCTCAGCAATTTACTACTTGGACTTCTCATCTTTTCTAGAAAATGAGACCCTCTCTTAAAATAAATCTCTTAAGATACTGAAGATCCATTACTTTCAGCTGAGGGCATTAAATAAGTATCTGAGAGAGGGCTTGGTTTTTTTTTAAAATACATTTTATTGATTCTCCACAGAGAGGAAAGGAGAGGAATAGAGAGTCAGAAACATCGATGAGAGAGAAACATCGATCAGCTGCCTCCTGCACCCCCCCCCCCCCCCCACTGGGGATGTGCCCACAACCAAGGTACAAGCCCTTGACCGGAATCGAACCTGGGACCCCTCAGTCCGCAGGCCGACACTCTATCCACTGAGCCAAACCGGTCAGGGCAGGGCTTGGTTTTAACTCTAAACCTCCTCTGTTCCTCTATAAATGCTAGTAGGAAGACCCTAAATGTGGGTGTCAGGGGTGGGATGGGGCTGAGCAACAAAAAAGATAGCTATTTATTTGGCCACTGAGCCCTTTGTGAATTTTTGGTGGGTGGACCATACCTATGACAAGATCAAATTTAAACACTGTAAATGGGGGATGACTTAAACCTAAGACTCCACACGTTTCCTCTTTTCCTACACATGCTAAAGTCTGATTTTGTAGATTTGAGATTTGAGGTTCCTAGGCCAATAGGAATTAACCACAGAATACTATTACTGTCTCAGACTCACCTCAATTATAACTAAAATAGCTAGTAAAGAGGTTTACTCCACCACAATTATCACCATTCTCACCACTGAAAACTCCTTAAAGGGCAAAAATGGAATGGATACCCCAAAATAATCCAGTAGCAAATACTTAACCTTTACAGTGCCATCAGAGGATGCACTAATAATATAATGTCCATCTTGTGTAAATGTTGCTTCATTAACAAAGGAAGAATGGCCACGAAATTCCTTCAGGGTCTTCCCAGATTTTAAACCATGAATTCTATCACACATAAAAGGAAATGAAAAGAACAATTAATATTCTATATATTATGGTTGAGACCAAGTGTTGAATACATTTTAGATGAATTACAAAAGCTCCTGTTAAAATATTAAGTGAAGAAACGGGGCTATGCATTTACGTATGCAGTATAATTTTCATTATGTCAAACAATCAAACAAAAATAAAACCAAAGGTTGGCACAGAAACTGGTAGAAAATATGCAAATAATACCACAGGTTTCTGTTCAGGGACAGACTTCTAGGTCTTGGATAGATCCCAGGAATCTGTATTTGTAATATGCCCTCTAACATGATTCTGATGCAGGTGGGTAATGACTCAAGTAGACAAAATTATAGCACTGTGTCAGCTGTACTCTGCCTGGGGAAACGAGATCTCATATACCTCACTCTCTACATAATACCATCCTGGTGAAAGTATAAGGAATCACCAGTACTTCCCTTCAGAGCTTCATCACTTCAAACCCAAGTAAGGGCAGTGGGGATTCTTACTTACCTAATTGTCTGGTCAAAAGAGGCACTGAGGATCTGACTGCTATCCTTAGAAAAGCTTAGGCAGGTGACACCTTTACTGTGTGCCCTTTCAAATCTCCTTAAACACTGTCCACTCTGAATTTTCCAAACCTTTATTAAAAAAAAATAGTAAAAACTTGTAAGTAGAATGTCCATAGAGCCAAGCAAGATGCAATGCTCACTAATGTACTAAAACAGCATTAAAAATGCACGCTAATAGCTGAATATGATATGTTTGATTTACACAGAACAATGATAATTGAATCCTTTGAAAGTTAAACCTCTTTCCTTGTAAATTATTAAAACAAAAATTTAGACTAAGTTCACTTAGCAGAAACTACTTCTGTATTTTACCTAGCTCACGGCATTTTACCAGCAATTAAATACAAGCCACAGCTAATCAACTGCAGACTACCCCATTCCTTAGAAAAATCCCATTCACTAAAAACAAAAAAAAACACACACAAAGTACAACACATCATATAAAGTGAGCAATGGTGGTACAGCAGAAAGGGCATGAGCAGATTTGAATTGAAGTCTCAGACCTATTGCTCACTAACTGTGACCTTAAACAAATTATTGGAACTCACTAGGCAGAGTTGTTCTTAGGATTAAACAAGAAAAAGTAAACTGATATAAGCATAACCAATGGACATAAGACACTGGGGGGTAGGGGAGGCCAGGGGATTGTCAAGGGCGGGGGGAAAAAAAACGACACATATGTAATACCCTTTGTAATACTTTAAGCAATAAAAAAAATAAAAATTAAAAAAAAAAAAAGTAAACTGATTATCAGCACAAAATTGATGCTCAACAAACAGTAGCTGTTATCAAGCTCATATCATATGTAGGACACTCCCTCATTACAGAACTCTCCGAATGTCTGCATACCGGAGTTTGTGCCACTTATCCATACCTTGATTTTTCCATCTTGAGCCCCAGTTGCTAACATTTCTGTATCTCTGCTGAAACACATGCAGAGAACAGCATCATCCATCATCATAAAGTTATCCTGGGCCTGGTACTTAAGATCCTAAAGGAAACAATGATAAGCAGTTATCAAAACAACAAAAAAACCAGTTACCCCAGATCTCTACAAACTCACTAAAATCAGGATAATGGCTTATACATACTCTAAATCTCCAAAGCAAATAGTAGTGGCATGCACACAAATTCCTAACAAATGACTAATACTGGGAATAAATTTTACACAATTCAAACATAAAAAATGCCAACATAACAGCTTATATATTTTTCTTACTAATCTTTTTTCTTTTAAATAAACACTTTTATTACATGAAAAAATATGGAACACTTTATGAATTTGCATGTCATCTTGTGCAGGGGCCACGCTAATCTTCTCTGTATCATCCAATTTTAGTGTATGTACTACTGAAGTGAGCATGCTTACTAATCTTTTCTAAGCAGAATTTCCCTACAATTTATTTTATTGTTGACATTATTACAGATGCCCCCATCATATTCCTCACCTTTGCCCACCTCCACACCCCTCCCCTGGCCTTCACCATACTGTTGTCTGTCTCCATGGATGCACAGTTTCATATTGTACATCTTAAATAAATCTGAATTTATTTATCTTAGGGGTATAATTTGAGAAACTAATGTTTTTTCAAAATTGTCAGCTCCTTTCCCTCAAACCATGTACTGACTAATATACTTAATTATCATCCATTTTATGGATGCTTATTTTATCAACCATTATTGTTCAAACAGAAGTATCTCTATTTTAAAAAAATTAGCCGAAACCGGTTTGGCTCAGTGGATAGAGCGTCGGCTTGCGGACTGAAAGGTCCCAGGTTCGATTCTGGTCAAGGGCATGTACCTGGGTTGCGGGCACATCCCCAGTAGGAGATGTGCAGGAGGCAGCTGATCGATGTTTCTCTCTCATCAATGTTTCTAACTCTCTCTCTCCCTTCCTCTCTGTAAAAAATCAATAAAATATATTTAAAAAAAATTATAAACTGAGACTGCTTCATGGTGTGGTTTTTTTTTAAAAGAAGACAAACTATAAAAAATTAATATAAAGTAGAAAGTGAATATCACTCATTACTTCACTACCCAAGTAGAATTCAGTACTCTTATGATAAAGATTACAATTTAAATCAGCGTAAAGTCAATAAATAGCTATTTGGGGAAATGATTAAATTTTATCGACACCAACTTTATCTCACTAAAGAAATTTCAGATGGATCAAAAATTGAACATAAAATGAAACATAAAAAGATTAGAAGCCGAAACCGGTTTGGCTCAGTGGTTAGAGCGTCAGCCTGTGGACTGAAAGGTCCCAGGTTCGATTCCGGTCAAGGGCATGTACCTGGGTTGCAGGCATATCCCCAGTAGGAGATGTGCAGGAGGCAGCTGATCAATGTTTCTCTCTCATCGATGTTTCTAACTCTCTATCTCTCTCCCTTCCTCTCTATAAAAAATCAATAAAATGTATTTAAAAAAAAAAAGATTAGAAGAAATTGTGGAAGATGGATAAATATGATGATATAAAAGATTTTAAGTCTATAAAGCAAAATCAAGACAAAAGTCAAAACTGAAAAATATTTGCAATACAGATTGCAAAGGTTGATTCCCTCAAACTTTAAAAAGCTCCAACAGCCTGACCAGTGTGGCTCAGTGAATTGAGTGTCAACCTATGAACCAGAAGGCAGAGGTAAGATTCCCAGTAAGGGTCCATGTCCGGGTTGCAGGCTCGATCCCCAATAGGAGGCGTGCAAGAGGCAGCATATCAACCATCCTCTCACATCATTGATGTTTCTATCTCCCACTCCCTTCCTCTCTGAAATCAATAAAAATATATTTTAAAAAATAATAATAATAATAAAAATAAAAAGCTCCAACAAATCAGTTAAATTACAATCCAAAAGAAAAATGGGCAGCCCTGGCCAGTGTGGATCAGTTGGTTGGGCATCATCCCATGAACCAAAAAGGTTGCAGGTTCAATCCTTGGTAGGAGCGTATAGGAGGCAGCTGATCAATATTTCACTCTCACATCAATGTTTCTCTCTCTCTTTCCCCCTCTCCCTTTCTCTCTGTCTAAAAATCAACAAAAATATTTTAAAAAAATAAAATGGAAAAACAAAACAGGCAAAGGATATGAACACACTTCACAGAATAGGAAATATTAGTGGTTTTTCACATATAAAAAGACCATTTTCTCACTCATAATAAGAGAAGCACATTTAGTACTACAATTAGGTTAGGTTGGGCATAAAAAGTAACTGCTTACACATATATACCAAGAATATTCCAGGAAGGTTACACAAGAAACTGGTAACCTGGCTGGACCAAGGAAAGGAACTGACCAGCTGAGGGCCAAGGGTGGGAGCATGACCTTTTACTGAACAGCCTTTCTATTTCATAAAATATTGTATCGGATGTACCTATCACCCATTCAAAAATAAGTTTAAAGTGTATAAATAGCCCAGCCAGCATGGCTCAGTGGTTGAGTGTCATGGTTTGATTCCTGGTCAGGGCACATGTCTGGGTTGCTGGCTCAATCCCCAGTGCGAGGTGTGCAGAAGGCAGCCAACCAATGACTCTGAATAAAAATATATTTTAAAAATTAAAAATAAAATGTAGCCCCAGCTGGTTTGACTTAGTGGATAGAGCGTCGGCCTGCGGACTGAAGAGTCCTAGGTTTGGTTCCGGTCAAGGGCACAGGCCCAGGTTGTGGGCTCTACTCCCAGTGTAGAGCATGCAGGAGGCAGCCAATCAATGATTCTCCCTCATCACTGATGTTTCTATCTCTCTCTCCCTTTCCCTTTCTCTCTAAGATCAATAAAAATATATTTTAAAAAATAAATAAAATAAAATAAAGTGTATAAATAACAGGTAATTTAAGAATAACAATAGTAATTCTTTCACTAGAAAAGTGAATATATTTTAAATACTTTACCTTCCTGATTTTTCCAGTTGTGAAGTTCCATACTTCAATGAATCCATCAACAGACCCAGTGACCAAATACTGACCATCTGGAGAAAATCGAGCACACTCCACATGTGACTTCTGACCAAACTGTTTCAAATGAAACAATGAAACAGATACATTTTTATTTAGTGGCCTTAAAACAATTCCCATTTTAAACTTTCGGGAAACCCTGCTCTAGCATGAAGTCATAGCTAGCTTATTCTAATGGAACATTGGAGGGACATTTCTGTACCTGGACACAGGAAGGTTGTGGATATATTTTCTCCGACCAGTTTTAAGTCTAGCCCAGCCGTGGGCAAACTACGGCCCGCGGGCCGGATCTGGCCCGTTTGAAATGAATAAAACTAAAAAAAAAAAAAGACCGTACCCTTTTATGTAATGATGTTTACTTTGAATTTATATTAGTTCACACAAACACTCCATCCATGCTTTTGTTCCGGCCCTCCGGTCCAGTTTAAGAACCCATTGTGGCCCTCGAGTCAAAAAGTTTGCCCACCCCTGGTCTAGCCTGTCAGCTGAAACTAATTTTTTAATGTGAAGTTGACATTTTCAAAGAAAAGTAAAATATATTTTATAATGGGACTTAGAACAAATAATCCTGTAACCCAAACAATAATCTTTAACCAGAGTCAGCCACGATTAGCATGACTTTCACACTCAACTTAATATGGCATATGTTCCTGTTGTGCATCTGAGGAAAAAACTCATTTTTATAAAATAAATGTCAGCTTTCATATACTGTTTTGTAAACAAATTTTCTATCACTGTTTCTTTACATGACCTTCACTTAACCAAGTGATAATGCGAAGGTGACTAACTCTAGGAGAACTAATTAAAGCTAATGTTTATCTGGGCAATGTATCCTGAGCACTTATCAACAATCATGCTCCCAATAACAGATGAAAACTACAAAATATTAGACAGATAATAGAGAAAAGCTCTTTTATGAATTTCAATTTAAATGCCAAAAATGGAAAGTGTTTGTAACAAAAATCTTAGCCCAGCAGCATAATTATAATGGACTAGAAGAGGCCCAGTGCACGAAATTCATGCATTGGTGGGGTCCCTAGGCCTGGCTGGTGATCAGGACCTTTCAGAGCTGTCTTACCCATTCCCAATCTGGGTCAGGCCTGCTGCCGCCGCCGGCTGAGGCATGCCAGCCTAGGGCTGGGAGCCTGCCAGTTGCCAGCTGGGGTCTGCCTGCTGGGGGAGGGACAGGGGAGGGACCACAGGAGGTTTGCTGGCAGGGGGAGGGACTGGGGAAAGTTGGCTGGCCATGGGAAGTTGGCTGTGGGAGTGCACTGACCACCAGGGGGCAGCTCCTGCCTTGAGCATCTGCCCCTTGGTGGTGTGCGTCATGGCAACTGGTCAGTCATTCTGGTCGTTCGGTCATAACAATAGCTTAGGCTTTTATATAAATAAAAGATTTCTATTTGTATCAAGGCTTCAGTCAGGGTAAAAATACTGCTCAAAATCATCTTTGAATACAAGTCAAAACATATAATCCAGAAAAGACTAATTCAATGCACTAAGCCAAAGTCAAAAGATTTGAGGAATGAGTTATTTTAAAATCCATAATATATTCAATGAGAGCACAAACCCAAAAACTATAATATAAAAAAGATGCTGAAATAGCAAATATACTTGTAATTCTGGAAACTGCTGCCAATTACTTGATTGTGCTTTTTCCTAGAAAAGTCTCAGATTAAAAGAAAACAAACAAGAACCAGCCATAAGATGGTAAGTTATTAAATACCACACAAGCCCACTTTACAATCCACGCCTGGTACTCTGGCTGACATGCAGCAGGCAAAAACACAAATGTTGAACAAGACAAATACATTAAAAGTTCATAGTTAGTCCCAGGTTTAACCAAAGAGCTAACCATTCTTCCAAATGCAGGCTTCTGGGGAGAAAGTGCAAATGCAGATGACAGGCCAAATGTCAAATGTATGGCCACTTGGTTATACAACTGAGGTGTGCCACTGCCAGGCCACAGGACCCAGTGGTCACTAACAGCAGCCCTGAATGTTATCAGAGCTGAAGAATGAATTCTGCTTTCTAACGCAAGTGCCTACCACAGGGCCTGACTGAGGAAGCACATGTTGAGTCCTCAACAGATGATTGCCAACTGGCCGAGTGTCAAAGGATCCTACCTTAATATGCCTGCTCAGCTGTGTAGGAAACTTTTCTTCTTCCACATCTTTGACAGCTGCTTTGCCTCGGAACAAATCTATGGTCATGCCAGGAGGAAGCAGCCCCTGGTGCTGCTGCCACTTCAGCGCCTATGAGAAAAGAAATGTGTAATAATCCACTTGGGTGCTTTTAAGATCTGATCCTGATTGCTTATAGCCAAGCCTGAAATAATGAGGTTCACAGGAAACTGAGCCATCTAGACCCAACCATCTAAACACAGCAAAATCTATGCTGCTCTGTGTGTCCTGGGAACACAGGCTGATCTCAGGGTGGAAGGGAACTCTAAGAGCCAACAGGTTCATCTTTCCACATCTATTTTCTTACAGATGTGACTCTTTTATTATAAATAAAATTTGGAAAAAAAAAATCTCCCATTGTTCTAACTAACATTCAAACACAGCCACTGTTAGCATTTTATATATTACCTTCTAGTATTCCCCCTTACACATGTATTTAATTAATGTTGCTGTAATTATACTATAGGTAAAGTTGTTGTTGTTGTTGTTTTAAATATATTTTATTGATTTTTTACAGAGAGGAATGGAGAGGGATAGAGAGTTAGAAACATCGATGAGAGAGAAACATCGATCAGCTGCTTCCTGCACACTCCCTACTGGGTATGTGCCCGCAACCAAGGTACATGCCCTTGACTGGAATCGAACCTGGGACCCTTGAGTCTGCAGGCCAATGCTCTATCCACTAAGCCAAACCGGCCAGGGCGCTATAGGTAAAGTTTTATATTCTTTGTTTTCACCTAAATCAGATCATGCTATGCCATAATTATCATTTCAATGGCTATAAAATATATCCTGGATGTTTAACAGTTTATTTAATTAATATATTAATGGACATTTACACATTTCCAATTTTTTACTCATCTAAATAATGCTGCAATGAACATCTTTGAACATAAGGCTTTTTCTATTTTGGGGTTACTCCCACCTTAGAATAGATTCCCAGAATAGAAATTATTGAATTCAAAAAAGAACAAGAATGGTTAAGGCTCCTAATATACAATGACAAACTGTTTTCCCAAAAAGTCACAACTTCAACAGCACTCACAACTATATTATGAGTGAAAAAATCATGGGCATTAGAGACAGATGGCCCTAGGCCAGATCATTTGCCCAATGTTATTCTGATTCCCAATTTCGTGAACTCAAAGAAGTAAAAGCCTAATTCCTAGAGTTGCTAAATGGATACAACAAAATAATATATGTTAAGTTTATATGACAGGCACAACGTTTATTCCTTTTCCCCTTTGTTATATCAAGAAAACTCACCCTGGCCAGTTTTGCTCAGTGGTTGTTAGAGCGACGGCCTGCAGACCAGAGTCTTGGATTTAATTCCCAGTCAAGGGCATGTACCTCGGTTACAGTTTGGTCCCTGGCCCAGCTCGGGGAACATGCAGGAGGCAACCAGTTAATGTCTGTCTGTCCTTTCTCTCCCCATCCCCTTCTCCCTCCCTTCCATTCTCTCTAAAGATCAATGGGAAAATATCCTCGGATGAGGATTAAAAAAAAAATAAGGAAGAAAACTCAACAGTTTGGATATCATTTTAAAACTTTGCTAATTTAATGAGTGGAAAGTTATACCCTGCTTTAGTCAGTTCTCTGATTAATAATTTGTGAGCTTTTAATGTGATCAAGTTATTTGTTATTTATGTTTGCCAGAAAGAACTTTTTTCTCCAATCTGCCTTTTTAAAAAAATATATTTTCATTCATTTCAGAGAGGGAGAGAGAGAGAGAAACATCAATGATGAGAGACAATCATTGATCGGCTGCCTCCTGCACGCCCCCCCACCGGGGATTGAGCCCACAACCCTGGCATGTGCCCTTGAATGAAATCAAACCTGGGACCCTTCAGTCCACAGGCTGATTCCCTATCCACTGGGCCAAAGCAGCTAGGGCTGCCTTATTTTTTAAATTATTACAGCCTTCTAGCTTTCTTTTTAGCTTATGTTGAACTCTTAAGTGACTAAATTTGTTGACCTTTACCTGGATGTTTACTCCCTAATCATAGGAAGTCCTTCCCTAGCAGGAGGTTTAATACATTATATTATCTACTAGTTTTCCTATTTTCTTAAAATATATAACTTTCAATCTATCTGAAATTATGCTATATTAAACGTGAGTGAAAGCTCTGAGCTGACCATCCCTCCCCTTCTAAAGTAAGCACCCCAAACCCTAAGGTGAATAATTCTTCTCTATTCCTAGGTTTGGTGACATTCCCATTATCAACTATTGAATTCTTATAAATAATAGGATCAATCTCTTGCACTGTTGTTGCGTTGGCTGCCAAGAGATATTCTTGTGCCAAGTACCAAAATAATTTTACAATCAAGAGTGCCCTGAAGTTATCCTAGATGAAATGTTAAATTCTATGGTCACCCTAATTCTGACTCTAGAGCTTATGCTCTTCTTCTTTTTTTTTTTTTTTAAATATATTTTATTGATTTCAGAGAGGAAGAGAAGGGAGAGAGAGAGAGAAATATCAATGATGAGAGAGAAACATTGATCAGTTACCTGCATGCCCCACACTGGGGATCGAGCCCGAAACCTGGGCATGTGCCCTGATCGGGAATTGAAACATGACCTCCTGGTTCATAGGTCAACGCTCAACCACTGAGTCATACCACCTGGGCATAGAGCTTATGCTCTTAACCACTCATCTATAAGATGAGGATGGCATGGCACAGCTGTTAGTACAAACAGCTTCACAGATAGTAATCAATACATAGGCTGTCTGATTTCTTTAGCTTGTACATATCCTATCTAATAAAAGAGAAACATGGTAAGTAGCGAACAACCGTACCCTTCCCATTGGCTAATCAGCAAGATATGCAAATTAACTGCCAGCCAAGATGGCGGCCGGCAGCCAGGCAGCTTGAAACTAACATGAGGCTTGCTTGCTTCAGTGACAGAGGACTCCAACGTTCCCCGCCTGCCGCGGCAGGCCTCTGAGCTGCAACTCTAAGCAACTATGTTACAAATATAGAAGCTAAACAAAATCCCAGAAACCTGCTTTAGTCCGCTGGGCTTCAGCCAGCAGGATCGCAACATTGTTTCAAATACAGAAGGTAAACAAAGGCCAGAAACCTGCTTTCAGCAGTGGAGGCCTAAGAGCTGGCCCAGAATAAAAAAAAAAAAGAAAAAAAGGAGCGGTTGGGAGCTTCAGTCACCCGCCAGCCTGAAAACAGCCCTCAGCCCCTCACCCAGACTGGCCAGGCACCCCAGTGGGGACCCCCACCCTGAAGGGTGTGTGACCAGCTGCAAACAGCCATCATCCCCTCATCCAGGCTGGCCAGGCACCCCAGTGGGGACCCCCACCCTGATCCAGGACACCCTTCAGGGCAAACCAGCTGGCACCCACCCGTGCACCAGGCCTCTATCCTATATAGTAAAAGGGTAATATGCCTCCCAGCACCGGGATCAGCGGAGCCGCGAGGCCTCCCGGCACCGGGATCAGTGTGACGGAGCAGCGCCCAAAGCCCCTGATCGCCCTGCACCTCTGTGTGTGACAGGGGGCGGGGCCACAACCTCCCTATCCGCCCTGCTCTGTTTGTGACAGGGGAAGGCGCCCCAACCCCCTGATCAGCCCTGCTCGGTGCCTGATAGGGGGGAGCTCCCCAACCCCCTGATCGCCCTGTGGCTCTGTGTGTGACAGGGGGCAGCGCCCCAACCCCCTGATCGGCCCTGCTGTGTGTGTGCCTGCTGTGTGTGTGACGGGGTAGAGCCATAACCTCCCCATCGGCCCTGCCCTGAGTATGAGAGTGACGGCGCCCCAACCCCCTGATCGGCCCTGCTCTGTGGGTGATAGAGGGCGGCGCCCCAACCCCCACCCCACGGGCCCTGTTCTGTGTGTGATGGGGTAGAGCTATAACCTCCCCATCGGCCCTGCCCTGAGTGTGACAGTGGCAGCGCCCCAACCCCCTGATCCACCCTGCTCTGTATGTGACAGGGGGCAGTGCCCCAACTCCTCTATCGGCCCTACTCTGTGAGTGACAGGGGGGAGCTCCTCAACCACCTGATCAGCCTGCTCTGTGCATGACAGGGTACGGAGCCCCAACCCCCCTGATGGGCCCTGCTCTATGCGTGACAGGGGGTGGCGCCGCAACCTCCCCATTGACCTTGCCTTGAGTGTGACAGGGGGTAGTGCCCCAACCCCCCAATTGGCCCTACCCTGAGCATGACTGAGGGTGGCATCGCAACCTCCCAATCTGCCCTGCTCTGTGCATGACAGGGGGCAGCGCCCCAACTCCCCAATCGGCCCTGCTCTGAGCCCGACCAGGGGCTGCACCTACGGATTGGGCCTGCCCTCTGCCACCCAGGAGCAGGCCTAAGTCAGCAGGGCATTATCTCCCGAGGGGTCCCAGACTGCGAGAGGGCAGAGGCCGGGCTGAGGGACGCCCCCTCCCCCACTGAATGCACAAATTTTTGTGCACCGGGCCTCTAGTAGTTTATATAAAGGGTAATTTCAGTTTCACAAACTTTAATTACCTGCCCCAGCAATGCCATGAGACGAGATGGAGGCACCACACTGACTTCCCCAGCTAAGGCCTGAGCAATTGCTGCTCTTCTCTTCTCTTTGCTACTTCCATCTGGGTATGCCTGAAAAGGAAAGGGGGTAGCATCATTTCCAAGAAATGGTTACAAGATATGACTGTACTTATTTAAAAAAAAAACTACACAACAACCATCAAGCAGAAACACTCAAAATGGAAAACATGAAAAGAAACTACCCAGTTGAACAGGGGGTTCATCAAATCAATTAGTTTTCAAAAATGACTTCCCAATTCTGTCCACTTGCATTTCTAAAGTGTGAGCTGAAAGAGAACCGAGGTGAGACGGTCCACACTGCTACTCCTCAGAGGCCTCCAGGCGAGCTATGCCAAAGCCAGGGCTGTTCTCCCGTTTTTGAAAAATCTGCACAGCCAAGGATTCTTTTATATTCTTTGGTAATTTTTTTCAGTCAAATGACCCCAGCCCAGAAGTTCTTCACCACCTCTAACATTAATCCTGTCTTGGTAACCCTTTATCCTCATGGTTTCTAACTTTCCATTATCCAATGTCTATTCTTCTTCACCCCATTTAGACTAGTAAAGGCTGCCTGAGAAATGAAAGCACACACACAAGAAAAGGTTTGGGGGAAATGAAAGATCATCAGTCATCATGCCCTACCAGTAAACATAATTGGCTGAGAAGTGAACGCTTCCCTGAACCAAAAGAAAATGCAACTGTCAGGGGCAAGGGACATAAATGCATAGAGAATATACCAGCAGTCAGGAAGCCCTTCAGGACCAGACAAGTACTTGGGCTAATGAGGAAATGATATCAGAATAAACTTTCTGCTTCTTGACTGACACACAAGCTTCTAAAATGTGGTATGTGGGGAAGGGAAACCTTTCAATACTCAGAAAACTGAACAAGATCAACCCCTTTAATATATGCAAACTTCAACAAACATATATAAATGGAAAAGTGCTATCGAAAATTAAAATCAAAATCCCAAATACGATCGAATGAAATGATTTCAAAAGATTACATTATTGCATGTTTGCAAAAATTAACAACAATTTTTTTTTTTGTTACCACAGTCTTACCTCACGAGGATCAAAATAAGACCTGGCCAAGAGGTTCTCCAGATGAATATACCGCTCTGGCTGCGTTTGTTTTAACATGATCATAGGGTCAGTTTGTCTCAGAAGAGACCTGGCAGCCCCCAATTCACGGAGTTCTATCAATTCCAGAACAACCTGTACAAATGAAAGAAAATGGCTGTTTCAATGCATTCTCATAATAATACTTCTTTTTCAGTACAATTTCTTATGCAAAATGGCCTGTCAAAGTGACGTCCTATATTGGGAAATACCGCTTCTCCTTTTCAGGTGGACAACTGAAGTAATTGTAAGTAGTAACTTCAATCTTTCAACTTCCACCCTCCATTTTTATCTACCAATCTCCTCTCCTCTCAGGCCATTTGTTCAGACTATATATGCTGAAGAAAACTAAAGATGGGAATCTCTCCATGGGCTTCAGAGAAACCTTTCTTCAGGTACCAAAATTTTCTTTGGGGAATTACCGAACTCATGTAGATTGTAAAGAAACAAACCAACTACCCTATTTTTACAAACAACGCTACATTCTTATTCCATAAACTCCACTCTGTTCTGTTGCATAATATATAATTTGTATGATTTTTGTCTTGGATTCCTGACACGGAGCTTCTAAAAACCCTCAACGTTTGCCAGAGATAGGAGTTTCTTTGTTATTAAAGAGGCCCCTCCATCACACCTAAGTTTGTGCTAATAACATAGCTCAGGATGAGGGCTGGTTACCATGTGATTGTAGGGTTGAGGCTTTGAGCTAGCCCAATCTCAAGGGAGCTGAAGAATGAATGAAACCCCAATAAAAACCCCAATGGAGCTTCCTGGTTGGTGAACACATTAATATGCCAGGTGAGAAAGACACTGAGTCCACGGGGAGAGGGTATTGGAAGCTCTGTGTTCAGGACCCTCCCAGACCTCATCCTATGTGTCACTTCTTTTGGCTGGTTCCAATCTGCATCCTTGATAATAAAACTGCAATAATAAATATAGTGCTTCCCTGAGTTATGTGAGTCATTCTAGTGAATTATCAATTGAGGGGGTCATGGGAGTCCCCAAATTTATAGCATTAGTCAGGAATGTGGGTGGCCTGAGACCCCAAAGTGCAGTTGGTGTCTGAAGTAAGGGCAATCTTATGGAGAACTGAGCCCTTAACTTATGGGGTCTTTGCTAACTTTGGGTGGTTAGTGCCAGAACTGAATTTGCAGTACACTAGTTGGTTTCAGAACGGTTGGTGTCGGAATATTTAATGATCACTTAAGAAATACTTTCAATTTGGGAAATTCTTGGCCTTTCCAAGAAGAGAGAAAAAAAGTACAAAGTAGCACTTGAACCTTGACAGTGTAAGTTTTAAGGACTATTCCAGCCCTATAGGGCCTGAAGGAATGCTCACTAATGCTTCTCAGTCAGGGGTCCCACAACAAACCAACCCATGGGAATCAGCATCACTTCCACTCTTACCTGTTCATAGAGGTCAATGAGGGTTTTGTCTGGCAATTTCAGAGACTGTATAGCCTGTAAAACTGTGTCCCAGTGGCCACTATTAATGTCAGCCACGAAACTCTCAATGCTGTCCACAGTATTCAGAGACACGGTAGTCTCTTCCTGTAAGGTGGCTAGTGCCCGGTGTAAACTGTTCTCCTTCAGGTACTGCATGATAAGACGGATCACACTGAAAAAAGAAAGCAAGTCATCCAGGTCAGGGATCCTACTCCCCAGAGAGGCCACAAAATAAAAGCCCATCCCAGCTTATTTCTCCTACCCAACCATCGGCTTTCTCTACCCACTTTTCATTTCTTTATCATATGAGAAAAGTATGCCCCAGATCACAGAATCTAAGTTACAGGGGACTCTGGGGCGTGTCCCGTCCTACCTCCATCTCAGAAATAGGAGAACTGAGGTTCAGGAGAGAAATAATCTGCCTACTGTCTCATAGTCAGCTAGAAAGGGAGTTGGTACAAAGTAACTCTTACTTCCAAGGCCAGAGAGCTTTTTATTATGCCAACTTTCTTACTAATTTGTACAATTACATTGTTGCACACTTTAGTGAAATACTTAAACCTAGTCTAGTCACTAACGCAAGTGCTCTAAATTCTTATTAGGATTATTTGGTCCATTTTTAAAATGACAACCAAAACATGTGAATTGAGATTTTCTTAATAAGGATTTGTTGAACACAAATAAGGTGAGCTATACTGTATATAAAAGTAAAGCAAATCCATGTGTCCTCATTTGCAAAAATAGCATTACCTACTGCCTCTATTAAGAAATTTTCAGGACAAGTGAAATAAAAACATTATAAACTCAGTTTCTCAAGGAAAAGAGGAGTCAGGTAATTGCCAAATATTGAAATAAGCATCCATTTTCAACATGTGCCAGAAAACATAAATTTTTTAGTTAAATATGTTTACAGTTAAAACTTCCTGATCTGGAGTTAATGAGTCTAGTGAAGAATCTGGTTCACATGTTCTGTGAAAGTTCACTGTATGATGTTGTGATACACACTTTTCCTTCTCTTTCCTTATCCATGGTTCACACTGTATTTCCACTGAACAGCACTAGTATAAAGGGTCAGATTGGGGAAGGGGTTTCAGACTGAAATTTAGTCAATTCTCTCTGGGGAGAAATAATAAACATAAAATAATAACCAATGTTTATTATGCACTTACAGCAAGTATGTCAAACTCTCGGCCCACGGGACACATGCGGCCCACAACAAATACTTCTCGGCCCAGCCAATATAACGGTATGTAAGAAACGTTTTAATAATAATTTCGGCCGAACCGGTTTGGCTCAGTGGACAGAGCGTCGGCCTGCGGACTCAAGGGTCCCAGGTTCGCTTCCGGTCAAGGGCATGTACCTTGGTTGCGGGCACATCCCCACTAGGGGGCGTGCAGGAGGCAGCTGATCGATCTCTCTTATCGATGTTTCTAACTCTCTATCCCTCTCCCTTCTTCTCTGTAAAAAATCAATAAAATATTTAAAAAAAATTTCGTAACTTAATTTTACAATATCCTGTTATACATAATTATTAATAACGAACTACAACATTTGCTAATGACTGATTACTATAATCGTGTTGCATTCATTTCCCTTACGCGCCTTATGCACAGGGGGGCATTTCTCTCCAATGCTAGCAGTGAATATTTTAGCAGCTGACTGCCCCATCATTAATCTTGTGCTGACTTGTTTGGTGTACGCAACAGGAAATATTTCGCTTTCAGAGAAAAAGAAAAATAGGTATTTGCGTTACGCTTATTAATTTGTGCAGTTATTCAGTGTCTGGTAAGTTAATATTCAAGAAAAAAATATTAATTTTCATTACAATGTTCTATTATTTTATGTTAACGATGACTCATTTATTTCAGCCCTTTGTATTCAGCATGTCTCTATCAAAATAAACCCACGTTTCTATGAAAATTGAAGCTTTTGTTTTTTTTGCAGCCCACATAAACTTAAACCTTGTTTATTTGACCCATGTTAGCCTTTGAGTTTGACATGCTTGGTTTACAATATACCAAGTACTGTGTTGTTTTTTTAATTTAATTTTTTAAAATCCTCACCTGAGGATATTTTTTCCATTGATATTTAGAGAAAGTGGAAGGTATAGAGGAGGGGGGGAAAGAGAGAGAGAGGGATGAGAAAGAGAGAGAGAG
Organism: Myotis nattereri; assembly: GCF_964212035.1. Lineage (NCBI taxonomy): Eukaryota > Metazoa > Chordata > Mammalia > Chiroptera > Vespertilionidae > Myotis > Myotis nattereri. The sequence goes on from NC_138087.1 coordinate 52,492,059, forward strand.
AGAGATTGGTTGCCTCCCGCAAGTGCCCTCAGGAGCCCCCACCGGAGCTGGGGATCAAACCTCCAACCAAGGATGTGCCCTTCACCAGAAATCAAACCCACGACCATTTGGTGCATGGGTCGGCACTCTAACCACTGAGCAACCGGCTGGGGCCCAAGTACTACTCTAAGCGTTTCAGACATATTGTTTTACTCCTCAAAACAATCCTATGAGATAGGTTATTACCGTAATGTCCATTTTATAGATGAGAATCTCACCAAGTAACAGATAAGTGGGAAAATGAAGATTCAAATTGGCAGTGATTTTAAGAAGGAAACCGATTACTGCTATTTGCAGTAATCTTTTTTCTCAGGGCTCAGGTTTAGATCACTGCTGTTCTAGTACCTACTATCCTCCTTAACACACTTCCATTTGCACTCCCCAAATAAGCCACTCTCCCTGTAAAGACCTCTTATTTGGTATAACTACAATCCAATTTACTTCCTTCAAACACAATGTAATACATTTAGAGTTTAAAACTTTGGAGATAGGCTGGGATTTGAATCAGAGTTCTGTCACTAATTGTGAGGTTGGGCAAGTCAGTTATCTCTGTGCCTGTTCTTCATCTGTTAAGAAAAATACCTACCCTGTAGGCTTGGTGAAAGGGTTGACTAAACTGCTTACAGCATGACTAGCATAAAAAACACTTAGTAAATAGTAGCTATTATTGATAACTAGAGGCCCGATGCATGAAATTCCTGCAAGGGCCTCGGCCCTTGCAGCCCCAGCTTCGTCCAGAAGGTGGTTTGGAAGGTTGTTCACTGTCCAGTCTAATTAGCATATTTTATTATTATAGACGATAAAAACGCACAGCAGCCCAAGAATGGGAGAATGTCAGTATCCACTATTATTTAGGTCCTAAATCATGGAGTCCTTTCCAACCCCTGCCTTTGACTTAGTTATCTTAACTCCAGCACTCTTTATCACCTTTCTTTGCTCTATTTTTTCTCCACAATACCTATCACCATCTGTTAAGCCTCATATTTTATTTACTGTTTTTGTCTGTTGTTTGCCTTCCCCAATCACTATGTATATGCTATAAGGGTAAGGATTTTTGTCTGTTTTGTTCACTACTGTATCCCCAGGAGTCTCTAGAACAATAGTAGACTTCAGTATTTGTTGAATAAATAAGCTCCCTTTCATCCTATGGCAGGTCTTCAGAACAAGTCCTCTCCCTTACACTCAAAACACAAATGTTACATCTGATGATTCCATTGTTGAGTGTTGCCAAGTGCAAGGTGGAGGACGCTGTCCTGGAAAAGTTCACTAAGACAGACCTTCAGTCACTCATTAGGGCCGCCCCACCCCCAATCTGCCATTCTTCCGGCCCAATCTCCAGATTCTCTCTCTTTTGTAGCTACACAGAGCTCACAGACTAACCAGAACTCAGCTCCAGGTAGGGCATGATAAAAAAAAACACAAACTAGTCGTCCATTCATTTCAAAGGCAGTGATCGAGCCTCCACGGTGTACTAGGCACTGGGACTATCAATAGAAGAAAAAGGAGCCTCTAGCTAGGCGCCCAGCACAGCGCGGTGGAGAGCGAAACAGTGACAATGCTGGGTTAATGCTGCGAAGGGGAGAGCAAAGGAGCCACGCAGCCCCAGAGGAAACGAACCACACTTGTTCTAACCGGGGCGGGACGAGCAGCCCCCGGTGCAGGTCATCAGACGGGAGCCCGCAGAGGAAGGGTCACCTGATCAGCCCCGGAGCGCCAGGCGTCGGCGATGGCTAGACTCGGTCTTCGAGGAGGACCCTTCCCCGGCCCCGCGCCGCCTCCCACTGGGCTTTGGGCATCTGGTCCGCTACTTCCCGTGCACCCGCCCCCGAGGGAGCCAGAGGCAAGAAACTTCTTAGTGGGCACGGAAATGCCCCGCCACCCGCTAGCCTCGCGGACGTCTCTCCTGATCACCTTCCACTCCACACCCTTCAGCTCCCGGCCCCGCCACCTCCCCGCCATCCCGCGCCGCAGGACTCACTCCGAGGACTCGATTTCGATAGACATCGCGCTCTCTTCCTGGCCGCAGAACCCAGTCTACTCTCAGGCCCAGCCGCGCAACCCACCAACGACACCTCCGGCGGCCGTCCTACGTCACTTCCGCTCGACGTCGGACGCCCGCCCTGGAGGCAGTACGCACGGGAGGAGGCCGTGGAGAACGTGAAGGGGCGGGGCATTAGAGGCCCTCGGAAGCCGGGGTCCGCGCACCCGCTCGAGAGAATTCTCCTTTCTTTTCTGGAGGGACACTCTGCATAGAAACACTGGTTTGGAAATGTTGCTTTTATTTGATGCGATTAGTTGATTAGATTTCAAGTTAGGATTGAATTTACAATACTGGGAGGTTAATACATTCGAAAGCAATGGAACACTAGCCAACATTTGTAGGTAGAGTTCATTGAGAATGAATGAATGAATGAATGGATGGATGGATGGATGGATGGATGGATGGATGGATGGATGGATGGATGAATGAATGAGTGAATGATGAGTTTGAATCCAAAACACAGTTTAATCAGACTGATAATGAAAAGTTTGGAACCCAGTTAGGATTTTCATACCCACTTGTGGGAAGAATTAAATTACAGCATTTCAAACTAAGTAGTTGAAAAGGGGTTCATTTTAGTGGTACGGTTGCTGGAAAAACAGTGAAACAACTGCAAATATGTACAGCTGAGACTCCTTTTAATAGACTTTACGCATTACTAAATTCGTAGAGGCAGATGAATGCAGGGATATCAATGGACTTTATAAATAAAGGCTAGTTTTAAAATATTTTATTGCCAATTTATATGAATTTAAAAATATTTGCAGCACAATGGTAAGAAATCTATTGTGAAAATTGCTTATTGAAATGATTTACTTGGAGATTCCTATCGGCGTTCAGTCTTATCTGATACTGTCCCCGAAAGTTGGCCACAGAACTTCCCTGTAGCCTCTTAAATACTGCTTATTTTTTCCAAATCTTTCTCTTTTCCCCATCAACTCTTGAAGGACCTGATTTCCAAGATCTCAAAGTTCTGGGAATCAAAGTGTTTGCTTCAACATGTGGTCAGATGAACTAGATGAGTGTATGACTTCTGAGATCTTCTTTTACTATCCCATCCTACAACACAACATAGAAAATTATAACATCTTCCTTAAAAATAAGAGACAGTTAATTTTCAACAATAGTATATACCAGTGATGGCGAACCTATGACACGCGTGTCAGAGGTGACATGCGAACTCATTTTTTTGGTTAATTTTTCTTTGTTAAATGGCATTTAAATATATAAAATAAATATCAAAATTATAAGTCTTTGTTTTACTATGGTTGCAAATATCAAAAAATTTCTATATGTGACACGGCACCAGAGTTAAGTTAGGGTTTTTCAAAATGCTGACACGCCGAGCTCAAAAGGTTCGCCATCACTGGTATATACCTTCACTTTCTCTACCTAGTACTTGATATATTATTCTGACTTTAATTAAGGTTACTTCCCTATTTTGCTTATACAAATGTCTTTTCTATAATTACTTAACACCAGGTTTTATTTTAGTGTCCACCACACTTCTGCTTTCATTTGACTAGAATGGCTTTTCTTCTTATGACTCCTATTATATCCAAATTTATTCATTAAACATAGATGCAAGCATCTCATTGCTTCATTATGTCTTTAGTAGTAAAACCCAAGGATTTAAATATTGAAATACATATTACTATATTTTATAACAAATATATTTATTTTTATATGTTAAGCTTCATATTGATTTTTTCATATCTGTGTAAGTAGATTGTGTTATCCATGATTTTCAGGACACCAAAGGAAATATTGTAAAATATTTGGAGGGCCTTCAACAGATTAATACTTGAGAACATGTTTGCAAGATCTTCATTATAAACGATGCCAATATAACAACTCCAATCTCTTATTTCTTTTTACCCTTTTTTTTTTTAGACCTTAGAAAGATATTTTAGAAAATAATGTCTCTGTACCCTGGTTGGGTGGCTTAGTTAGTTGGAATGTTGTCCCATGAACCAAAAGGTTGTGGGTTTGATTCCTGGTCAGGGCAATCAGTTTCTCTCTCTCTCTCTCTCTCTCTCTCTCTCTCTCTCTCTCTCTCTCTCTCTCATAAAAATAATAATCTCCTCTGGTGAGGATTTTTAAGAACCTAATTATAAAATGAGCAAAGGGCCTGAATAGATACTTCTCCAACGAGGACATAGAGGAGGACAATAGTCATGAAAAGATGTTCAATGTTACTAATCATCAGAGAAATGCAAATTAAAACCACAATGAGATGTCATCTCACACATGTCAGAATAGCTATCATCAATAAATCAACAAACAACAAGTGTTGGCAAGGATGTGGAGATAAGGAAACCCGTGCACACTGTTGGTGGGAATGCAAATTGGTGCAGCCACTGGAAAGCACTATGGCATTACCTCAAAAAATTAAAAATAGAACTGCCATTTGACCCGATGATTCCACTTTTTGGAATATATCCAAAGAAACCTGAAACATTAATTAGAGAGAATATATGCACCCCTATATTCATTGGGGGTTGTTTACAATAACCAAGATTTGGAAGCAGTCCAAGTGCCCATCAGTAGATGAATGGATAGAAAATCTGTAGTACAATCCAGCTAGTGTGACTCAGGGGTTGAGCATCAACCTAAGAGATCAACCTGTAATTTCCCGTCAGGGCACATGCTGGGATGTGGGCTCAGTCTCCAGTAGTGGATGTGCAGGAGGCATCCAGTCAATGATTCTTTCATCATTGATGTTTCTATCTCCCTCTCCCTTCCTCTCTGAAATCAATTAAACATATTTTTAAAAAAATGCTATAGTACATTTACACAATGGAATACTATTCAGCTATAAAAAAAAGGAAATCTTACCTTTTTTTAAAGGGATTATAAATTTACTAGTGGCCCAGTGCACAAATTCGTGCACATTGAAAGGAAATTAATTAGAAGAAATATTTTAATATCGCTATTTGCCTTTTCTCTATAATAAAAGTGTCAACAAAATTCACAATTGACAATAACAGATCGAAACACACACACGATTGGTGCCAGCGAGAGCTTTATATGTATCACGCATGCACGAGTCAACATTTATTTTTAAACTAGAGGCCCGGTGTGCACTCGGTGGGGAGGGGGGGTCCCTCAGCCCGGCCTGTGCCCTCTCCCAGTCTGGGACCCCTCGGGAGATAACGACCTGCTGGCTTAGGCCTGCTCCTGGGTGGCAGAGGGCAGGCCCAATCCGTAGGTGCAGCCCCTGGTCGGGCTCAGAGCAGGGCCGATTGGGGAGTTGGGGCGCCGCTCCCTGTCATGCACAGAGCAGGGCAGATCGGGAGGTTGTGATGCCACCCTCAGTCATGCTCAGGGTAGGGCCGATTGGGAGGTTGGGGCACCGTCCCCTGTCACACTCAAGGCAGGGTCGATGGGGAGGTTGCGGCGCCACCCTCGGTCACGCACAGAGCAGGGCCAATCAGGGGGTTGGGGCACTGCCCCCTGTCACTCACAGAGCAGGGCCCATCAGGGGGGTTGGGGCTCTGTACCCTGTCACACACAGAGCAGGGCCAATCAGGGGGTTGGGGCGCCGCCCCCTGTCACCCACAGAGCAGGGCCAATCAGGGGGTTGGGGCGCCTTCCCCTGTCACGAACAGAGCAGGGTGGACAGGGAGGTTGTGGCCCCACCCCCTGTCACACACAGCCACAGGGTGATCAGGGGGATTGGGCGCTGCCCCCTGTCATGCTGATCCCGGTGCCAGGAGGTCTCATGGCTCCGCTGATCCCGGTGCTGGGAGGCATATTACCCTTTTACTATATAGGGTAGAGGCCTGGTGCATGGGTGGGGCCGGCTGGTTTGCCCTGAAGGGTGTCCTGGATCAGGGTGGGGGTCCCCACTGGGGTGCCTGGCCAGTCTGGGTGAGGGGTTGGGGGCTGTTTTCAGGCTGGGACTGAAGCTCCCAACTGCTCCTTTTTTTCTTTTTTCTTTTTTTAATCCGGGCCAGCTTTACCTTGAGGCTTGGCTCCAGCTCTTAGGCCTCCGCCTGAAAGTAGGTTTCTGGCCTTTGCTTACAATGTTGCGAATCTGCTGGCTGAAGTCCAGGTGGTATTTGTTACAGAGTTTCTTAAACTGCCCGCTCAGAGGCCTGCAGCCCCAGGCGGGGAACGTTGGTTTCCTCCTTCACTGAGGCAACCAAGCCTCATGTTAGTTTCAAGCTGCCTGGCTGCCGGCCGCCATCTTGGCTGACAGTTAATTTGCATATCTCGCTGATTAGCCAATGAAAAGGGTAGCGGTAGTACGCCAATTACCATGTTTCTCTTTTATTAGTGTAGATTGCCAGTGTGTGTCATATGTACCGGCCAGTCGATCAGATGGTCGGATGGACGGATGGATGGCCACCTAGCCTTTTATATATATAGATTAGGTCACCTGGAGACCAGATGGGCTGAGCCCCAAAATGGCATCAGCCAAGAAATCTTACCTTTTACAAGAGCAATGATGGACCTAGAGAGTATTATGCTAAGTGAAATAAGCCCGTCAGAGAAAGACAAGTACCATATGATTTCACTTACATATGTAATTTAATGAACAAAATAAGCTAACAAACAAAACAGAAACAGACTCATAGATACAGAGAACAGACTGACAGCTATTAGAAGGGAAGGGGTTTGGGGGACTGGGTGAAAAAGGTAAAGAAATTAAGCAAAGGGAAAAAACCTCAGAGACACAGTCAGCAGCATGGTGATTGCCATAGGGAAGGGGGCGGGCGTAGGTAGACGAAGATATAGGGGGAACAAATGGTGACAGAAGGAGACTTAACTTTGGGTGGTGAACCACACAATATACAGATGACGTATTATAGAATTGTACACCTGAAACCTGTATAAGTTTATTAACCAATGCCACCCCAATAAATTCAATAATTTTTTTAAGTAAAAAAATGACCCTGGCTGGTGTTGCTAAGTGGTTAGAATGTCAGCCGGCACACCAAGGGGTTGTGGGTTCGAATCCCAGTCAGCCCCAGTCAGGGCTCATGCAGGAGGCAACTAATTGATGTGACTCTCACATCCGTATTTCTCTCTCTCACCCTCTCTCTCTGCCTCCCTCCATTCCTTCCACTCTTTCTAAAAATCAATGAAAAACATATCCTCGGGTGAAGATTAAAATAATAATAATTTTTTTTAAAAAGAAAAGAAGTGGTGGGGGGTGACAGAGTATAAACTATATTCTCTCTGCAATGCTTGCTGCTTGAGACAATCCCTGGCCAAGCAGCCTGTTTCAAGTCAGAACTTGTTATTTGCCACTGTGTCTGTGGTTTATGCATCCATGGCAGTCAGCTTATCATTCTTGAAAAATGAAACTTTATCATTACAGTTGGCAGCCGTAGATGTATCTTGATTTTGCTTCTTAGGTATATTGTATTTTTAATCTCTGATTGATAGACTATGCTCCTCGCCTCACACCCTCTCCTCATCTATATTTCCTCCCTAATAACTGGCTTGAAATATGATATTTTTGTTACCGTTGTAATGAAACTGCAACCTTTACCTTGTTAGGGAAGTTTCCCCCCTAAACTAGCTGCTTTATATGTCTTCTGTATCCTAACTGTATAAGCCATCAAGTTCTATATCCTTTTCATACACAAAACGTAAGCATTTGTCATCTTGCGGATCCATTATTAGCAAGTTGGTAAACTTTGGCAATTACTAAAGATCAATTTGTCTAGGAAATTTTTTAACACTAGACAAATGCGTTCTCTCACATCTCTCTATTGTGTATAGATAAGCTCAAACAGGCAGACAACTTTTTAACCTCTAAACAGGCAGTTGTATTGATCAGGAAGCTTCCCACTCCCCATTTAAAGGTTGGGTCCCAGCCTCCTAGACCTTATTTCTGGTCAACAAAAGGCCTAGAGTTAACCCAAAGGAAATCTGGTCTATTGATCAAACAAACCCTCTTTCTGGAAAGCCGGCGCTTCCCAGAAGTCCACATCTCTGCAATCCAGCTCTTTCACCAGCAGAGGGCAGGCCAACCACAGAAAAGCTGCCATTGTAAACCTGGGCTCCAGGTGTCCAACTGGATAGTAAGGTGGAGAGGTGTAGGGGAGAGAGATTAAGAACCTAACCAATACACACCATGGGAGTGAGAGTAGCAGTTCTGAGTACTTAAGAGCACTGATTTTCTGGGTTGGAATCCCAGCTCTGTCCCTTATTAGCTGTGCGACTTTAGGCAAGTTGCTTAAGCTCTCTGTGCCTTGGTCTCCTCATCTGTGAAATAAGGATAATGATAGTCCCTACCTCAAAAGTTATGAGGACTAGTCGAGTTAATACATATACAACACTTAGAGCAGTGCCTGGTATATAATAAGCTCTGAATAAGAGTTTGTTGTTGTTATTGTTATTATATATCAAAAGTAAAAGCCCTTCTCTTATTTATGTTTCTTAACATAATAAGAAAATTCATGCTGAAAGTCAAAATCAAGTCTGTTTTGGAGGGAGGGACTCCTCTTTAGGGCAATGTTGCTCCCACAGGTGGTTTGTACTCTGCTCATGTGCACCCAGGTGGTGGACGGCTGGTCCCCTGTAATCTTTACCTTTGTCTTGATCCCTGGAATCCCTGACCAATTCAGCCTCCATGACGTAAGCCACAAGGCAGGGTGTTGCCAGCACCTCCTTTATTTACACAGAAGGGTTCTTCCCACAAACTTGGGGTTCAGATGTGAGGTTAGGTTGGAGCTCCCCACACCATGACTTGTTAGGATTGTGGTTTCCCTCAGCACACCTTGGATCTGGAATCTGAGCAAACAGCATCCACAGGGTGAGGCCAGGATGATGTACAGCCTTCTGTACATCCCACCTCCCCCGCCCCCCCCCCCCCAGGGACTCCCCCCCGCCCCCCGGGACTCGCAGAAATAAACCTTTTCCTTTCCTTTCTTTTCTGATTCACTGGAGTCTCTATTTCTTGCGCCGCCTCCTGAGCCACCTAACCTAACACCCACTATTGTCCTTTTTCTTAAATAGCACCTCTGGTCTCTTTTCCAAGACTACTTTCCTTCAACTTCCAGGGACTCTCAGACATAAAATAAGGACTAAGCTTCTACACCTTCAATGCTTGGCCTTTCTTTATCTACATCAAGGGGAAGGTTCCAGCTTCATTCTCCATATTATATCTACTCATAAAGCAGACTGGGATTCCTCATCCTCCAATTGCAATGGATGCCTTTTGGGATGTCTGGCCAATTCACAATTCTCCTTTCTCCCTGTGGTGCTCCAACTACCCTCAGGGATGGGCCTCCTGCAGCCACATTTTTACCAGGTTCTTCTCTTCCCACCAGACCTAAATGGCCCAGTGGTAGGCACTGACCCAAACTAAGCCTATAGGACTCTCTCTCCCAACTATTAAGAATTGGGATCAAAATATCCTAGTTCTAACTGGCCTGATATGCGGAGGAAGTGTGGGTGGTCATTTTCTCTTGCATGACTAAGGAGCAAAGAAAGACAGGCTGCAGAGAAAAGGATAAAACCAGCTGCATAGAGAAAAAGAGCAAACAAAGAGTGTTATCTGGGTTTCTGAGGACTTTTCTTCCTCACAAAAAGCCCTATGTGGTAGGAACTATTAATATCCCATTTTACAGATGAGCAAACTGGGGCTCAGAATAACAATATTGTCCAGGTGGTGTCACAAGCTCCTGGATCTTGCTGTTCCTAAAAAGAATGCAAAGTTGGCCATCCTTGTTGTGTGAGTTGGTAAAGGATCCCTTTTTGTCTCCTTAAGCTGGTTTGGGTTGGGATTCGGACACTTTTGAGTGCTGACGAAAGAGAACTGAGATAAATTCTTTTGGCTGGATCTAGCCTTGGATGTGTGGAAGGACACCAAGATACAGAAAAAGGAGGTGAGAGTGGGTGCAGCTGCAGACAAGTTTGAAGGTGAGAGGGGACAGGAAATGGAGGAAGTTCACACCCATCGATCTCCAGGGTTTTCTTTCTGTGAGGTGATAGGAGGCAAGATCTTTGTGTTGAGATCAAACAGAGCACTTGGGGTGGGGTAAAGGGTGCAGCTGGAAATAAAGCATAGCTATAGTAGGAGAGGAAGGCAGTTTGGATCAGGTAGAGGAATCTCCAGGTTACAGGTGATGGGTTTTAGGTAGACTCATCCACCCGAATGTATATGATTTTGCTCCAGCAAAGCTCAGCTACACGTTGGGCATTAGCTGGGTGTGGTAAACTATAAAACACATCTGCTAGAAGGTTAGGACCTTGAGGGTGCTGAGGAGAGAGCTATTAAACTGATACATCTAGAGGTCAAGGCTGAAGGAGATGGGGAGCCGGGAAAGGCTGAAGGCCCCAGGGGGTGGAAGACAAGTGGGGGGAGAGTCAGAATGTGATAGAACTAGAGAGAGGAGGGCATGTCAGAGCCTGAAACATTGGATTTTGAGGCTTCTCTCACCGATCACAAGATTCAGGACGTGACCACAAGAGGGAGTGGCTGAAGTGCAGTGAAGGAGAGATGTTGGAGTAGAAGTCATGGAATTTGAGGACTAAATACGTATAAATATATAGGATTAGAAACAAATGCAAACATATATCAGATACACTCAGACAAGGGTGTACAGGCGTACATGCAGACATACACAGTCACACAGCATAGCCAGGCCCACAACTAATTCACAGACAGGACAACAATACAGACCCTCCCCTGTCCTCCCTCCCAGCATATACAACACAGACAGGTATGCACACACACAGGGACACAGCAACACGTGCATGCACAGATATGAAATACACGTATAGAGACACATATAATCATGTGACAGATATGGAAACTGAGACACACACACACACCACAATCTTGTGACTTAAGGGAGTAGGTTTTTCCCCTGGGGATTGTTTTCTTGTTGATTCTGGCTATTGTGGTGCCCATGTGGCACATATACAGTTCTTAGAAAAAAACAATAAAAACACAGAAACCTGAAGCCTCTCCCAAGTTAGAAACAAAGGCCCTGGCACAGCCCAGCCCGGCTCACCAGTTCGGAGTGTCTCCCTTTGTCTCCCTGGAGCTGGAGTTTAGCTCAAATGCTGCCCAGGGGCTCCCAGCCAAGGGAAGCAGAGCCTCCCAGCACAGGGTAGCCCTGGGACAGCTGGCCCAAGGCGGGCAGATAAGTTCTGACACCCAGAGCCCCCACCTTCTCCAACGTAAGCATCTCTTTCCCAGACAGGCCAGCCTTACCCCACACACGGCCAGCTGGGGAGAGGGAACAAAGGTGAAAAGGGTGAGACTGGAGAGACAGGTAGGAACAAAGGGAAATTGAGAGCCAAAAGGTATTAAGTAGGAGAGTGGCGTAAATGTGCACTTTAGCGCTCCCAACACCCAGAATAGTGACTGGCATATAATCAATATGACTGGCTCTGGTAGCTTCCTATAGAAGGGGCTGGAAACTGGTGGCCCTAGGTAGGAGCCCCAGTCAGGAGCATCATATCTAATGACAGTGGATGGGCTTAGTCTAGGGCCAAGGATGATGTGGGAGTGAGTAGAGAGGAAATGGAAGTGACTATGGATGTGATAAGAAAGGCTGGCTATAACTGGACTTCATGAGTGACAGGGCCCATGGGTTTTGACTCATGCTAATTAAAGCACCACAGTGGGGCAAACATAGAAATCCACTTGATAATTTACCTGTCATATGTGTATGAAATGTACCTCTCATGAGGAGGAAATATAGACATCATCATAAGCATTCCCACCAGCGTACAAACATGCTCTGATATCTCTCACCCTGAAAATTCTTCTTTGACCCATATCATCCCTCTTTATCTCTCACCTCGTTTCTCTGCTTTCCTTCACAGCCAAATTCATACTGAGGATGTTTTCTGCTTACAATGCAATTGAGCTAGAAAGCTGACGACAACAACAACAAAACCTTCAATAATGTGAAAATCCACATATAAGACATTTAAAATATATATTTCTATTTTACTATTGGATGGAAGAAAAAACACACAATTGAAATTAGAAAAAAAAATCAAACTAGAAACTAGATAGTAAGAAACATGACATAAAATTGCAGAATGCCATTAAATATGTGCTTAGAGGGAAACTTATAGCTTTACATGAATATATTGAAATATATATCAAGAGCTAAGTTTTAATCTCAAAGCATTAGAAGAAAAGCAAACTAAACCTAAATAAAGTAGAAGAAAATCTTAAAATTAGGTCAGAAATTAATGAAGTGAAAATTAAATGTAATAGGATCAAAAGCAAAAGCAGTAGGGTAGCCTTGGCCAATAGCCCCAAAGCCCCTAGTAAGTCCCTCTCCTCTCTTATAAATTGCAGCTGACGTCTGAGCACCAAGCCTCCTTGGAAAGAATGGCCCTCTGGCTGGCGACCAGCAGGAGGACCACTCTTGGGCAGGACGCTAACATTCCAGCACAGATGCTCAGTGAGAGCCCAATGCTCTGATGTTCCCTTGGGGTCTGTCTCCAGCAGTATTTGGGAGAAAGCAAGAGCTAGGCCACCAGAGACCCCGGGGACAAGTTTTACATTTCATTTTGTGAAATGAACTGTGTGTTTTTGCAGCTTCTGTCCAGATGGTGAGACAGACTGCAGAAGGAAGAGACATAGGGCATTCCAGGAAGGCTTGGACGCTGGACCTTGCACTTGGGATAACTCAGGACTGCCGTGGGCTGTCTTCCGCCCTTGCTTCCTGGTTTCCCGAATTCACCAAGAAGACCTTTGTTTCTGGCCTTGAGTCCTGTCTTCAGCGCACCAGTAGCAAACTCAAACAGGCAGAGGGGGCTGGAGGAATAAAACACCCCAAAAGGTTTTCCTAGAACCACAATTTGGCATCCCTGAAGGGCCTTCACACCCTCCCCATCCAGACTGATTGAGAACCAGAGATGATCTGGCCTTGGTCACCCCGCGAGTCAAGACTGGTCTCCCCATTCAAGGCTCCCTGTACCACCTGCATCCCCCAAAGCAGCGTGCTAGGATGTGTCCTCCCTGCAGGATTGGTGGAGAGCCAAGAGAAGACCTGGCAGTCCTTGTTTCCCGTGAGAAAAGCCCTAGAACAGTCTTTTGGAGGGTGTGGGCAGTGAACCTGCAAGATAGGGCATGCCCCAAATGGAGAGAGAGTGCCCAGAGGCCCTGGGGAGCCAGGAGGACCGAGCTCATCAGCTACCAAGCCCAGGGCCTGTGGGGGACAGAGCACCTGAGTCAGAGGCAGAACATTCAGTGCGGCTGACAGGGCCCAAGCCAGTGCCCAACAAATGGGTCATGGTGGAGATTTCTCTGCCCTCAGCAGCAGCGCTTCTCCCCTCATTCCACGGGCTCACTGTGGCGAGGTCGGCTTCCCTCCAGAGCAAACCACACGAAACCTAAGTCACTGAGGTCTGGAGGCTGACGAAGTTAAACCCAACTATGTGCTTTTTAGACCTTTTGGTTCAGCCCGTTTGAAATCATGAGTCATCACACCAAGCCACAGTCCCTGGCTTCATGTAGAAAAATGCCATTGGCTAAGGAGGATTTGGAATGGTGTGTCAGCTGCCTTCCTCTGGGGAGGGGGTGTACAGTGGGAGGGAAGAGGTGCCAAGAAGGAGAAGGGAGAGCTGAGAAGTTCAGGCCTCAGCAGAACTGCCTGTCTCTCCACCCTCCCCCTTGGGTCCCCACAGCCTTGGGATAAGACTGTGCTGAGCCTTCCTGGACACCAGGTGTCAGTCCAGGGCTAAGCAGGGGCTGCGAGTTGCCCAGAGACAGGCTCCCAGAGGCAGAAAGCAGCTCCAGTTCTGCTTCGGGTCCACATCTGTCCTCTCACTCCGGGGTCTCCCTTCCTCCCTGGATCCCACGCCCCAGGCCTCCTGCATCCTCGTGGATGAATTCAGAGTGAATCACTCCTATGTGTTCCCCAGATGGAAGCTGCACTGACGGTCCGTGAAGGATGCCAGGTTCCCACTCCCCTAAAACCCAAAGGGGAAACAATGCAAAATGAAAAACACAGAAAACCAAAACCACACTCTTGGGTCCAGCCCTCAGTCTACACCGCACTTCTCTTGGCAGTTCCGCCGAGGTCAGGCTCAAAGTGCGGGCCATGTCTCCCCAGCTGGGGCAGAGCACCGCTCAGCCTCCAGCCTCCAGCTCCCGCGCTGTTTTGTGCAGGGATTGCTGCTGAGGCTGGAGGAGAGAGTGGCTGGACTGGCCCTCAGGAGACCTGGGTCAGACACTAACTCTGTGTGTCCTCCCTCAGCCTAAGTTCCATGATGGGAAGGTGCCGGTGTGTTCATTAGGGGAGAACCCGTGTGAGGGCTGCAGTTCACCAAGTCCGTCTGCACCCTCCCTCACTCCCTCTCTCACTATAGACTGTGCCTTTGGCGAAATTGGCAGCTACAGAGCTGGGGCCTTGGAGCTGGCCTATCTCCTGTGCTGTGTCACCGGGGCAGACCAGAGTCACTGCAGCCACAGCACCGGGACACTTTCACAGAAAGGAAGTACTCTGAAGCCCCCCCCAACAGCCCAAGTTCCTGGCTGGATAACCGCCAGGGGCTCACCATGTCCCAGGCCCTCTGTGCAGGAAGCGCCAGCTGGCCAGGCCCCAGGGAGCTGAGCAGGATGGGGCAGGGCCGGGCACACACCTCTTGGCACCCCATCAGATAGAGATTCAAAGATAGAGGCGTGCGCTCTTGCCGGTCACGGCCTGGTACTCACACTGCCCTGGCACATACCTCCCGGGCAGGGACTGGGTCCAGACGCTCAGGCCAATTGTCTGGCATTCACATCTGGCTCAGTAACGAGTCCATGAAAGCTCCAGGCTCAGGTTTGTGTCAAAATCCAGATGTCAGGGCCTTCCTCAGCCACAGAGCTTCTGGATTCTAAAGCCAAAGATCCATGGGCAGTGGGACGCCCCTCACTTTCCACTGGGCTCGTGCAAGGTTGGCCTGAGAGCCCTGATCAGGTGCCTCAGGTCAATCTTGCCCCTAAAGAGCCAGGGCACGGCGGCCCCTCTCCCTCAGCGCCCCCTTCCCCCGCCCGGCCCCACCATTCTGCCCTTCGACATGTTTATTACCCATGTATAACAGGCATGCATGTTCAATTGCACTTAGGAAAGGGAGGCAAAAATATCCTAACTGGATTTTTCTAAATCTGAGAGAATCCCTAGATTCTAGGGCCTAGAAGCTCCCTTGCCTGAGCTCCTGTCCAGCCCCACGGACATTCTCACAATATGCCACATCACCCCACGTGTGAACAGGGCACCGTCTTCACCGTTTCCCCTGTGGGAGGAAGCCCCATCTCCCTCCCTAGCCTGGGCACTTTCAAAGAACCCAGTCCCTCTACAGGACAACCCAGCTGTTCTCTCTGTGGGGCCAGCCCTGTTAAAGGCCTCGGTCCTCTGGCAAGCCCTGAAACACCAGATGTTGTTATTTTACCTCAGAGCAACATGAGCCTTGCTGCACAGTCTGTGCAGAGAAGGGAAATCGTCTCTTTGTGTTTTTGCTGTGCATCTGCTCCCACAAACAATTACAGTCATTTCTGCACTAAATTATTCATACCGCTCCCCCGGCCATATATGGCAACAGCATGCTGTAGTTTGCTTTTTTCCCCTTAGACCTCTTCCCAATCAGAGCCACTTCATCACTCTCAATGTCACAGAGTACCTAATTGTTTGGATGCACCTCGTTTTACTTACTTAGCACAGTCCTCCATTGATGGTGGCTTCTAAGTTCTCAGTATTAGGAGCAGCGGTAGGGCAAACACTGCTACACATCTTGGTGCATGGATGTGATTGTTTTTGGATAAATTACTAAAAGCTGAATTGTAAGGTCAAGGGATAGATCTATTTTTAAGGTTTATTTATCTACAGTTCACTCCCAGAAAGACTGTACTGTCAGCAGTGCTGGAGATCAGCAAGAGCATGTTCTTATCTCCCAGAAGGAAGATGTCAACATGGGAGAGAGAAAGAGATGGGGAATTGCAACAAGCGGCAACGCTTTATTCAAGCGAAAGTACATCCAAGCGACTCTCAAGACAGGCAACTCCAGCGAGGTTCCAGTGCCCCAATGGTCTAGTTTCTGACATTTGTCTTATTCTTGCCCCTCCCCACCCTTTGTCTTAATCTCCCTGCACCATTCGTCCTTCTAGCTGGTGGGCTCCCTAGAATTTCCTGGGTGGGTCTGCTTACCTGATGGGCTTCTTAGAATTTCGTGGATCTGCTGATATCTTGTAAGATTTTGTCCTTTGGGTGCTGGGAGTCATTTTTACTGCATTTCTTTTTCCCTGTTTTTGTCTAACTTTGATGGCTATTTTAGTTTTCTATTCTCCCTTTCCCTTGTTTATTTAAACATGGGTTTTGGTCAGTTTGTCCTTTCTCTGCCCTGCTCATATCTACCTACCTACCTCCTCTAACAGTGCCAATGTAGCAGGATGTGGGTGGAGGTTGTCCCACTGTCACCGACACCAAGTCATAGGGACATCTCCCCAAGTGTCCCTCCTGCCCTCCACGTCCAGAATGCGGGCTCACTGTGCGGACACCTGGGGCCTCCCTCCCATCTAGACAGAACCTGTCGGAGTGATTGTTTTCATCTCCAGGTGTAATCTGGCCCCAGCCTGTCATTGCTTCCTTTAGAAAGCCTCCAGCTCAACTCCTGTATTCTGCCAACAGTAAATGCCCAAATGGGCACTCTGGGAATCAGCACCTCCTTGCCTCCAGGGTTGAGATCCTGCCTGAGTACAGGCCTCACTCTCTCCAACCTCCCCTCCTCCTACCCCCTGCCCCGCCCAGAGCTAAGGGATAGTTGTAGCAAGAGATAATTGTCTAGTTTTGCCACATCAAGCTTCCTTAGAGAGGGATGTTTGTTTTGGGAAAAGGTAGCAACTGAAAAGCCAGTCATCTGGGGCAGAGTGCCAAGCTGGATTCAGCAACCAAGCTCAGTGCCCACGATTTGTGCCTCCTTAGGTGGCACGCCCCACCACCAGCCCATCTCATTCTCAAAGTCTCCAGGTGGGTGCTGGACTCACACCACCATACTCAGCCGCCTCTAGAGTAGGGCGAGGTCAACGTGGCCACAGGGAGCCTCCTTTTTTAAAATCATGATTAAATACGCTACTTCGTCTTTTCAGGCTGCTGTCATAAAAGTACCCTAGGCTGGATGGCTTATAAACAACAGAAACTTATTCTCAGAGTTCTGGAGGCTGGGAAGTCCAAGATCAAGGTGATGGTATATTGGATATCAGGTGAAGGGGTCATCGCTTGCGCCTTCTCTCTCTAACATCAGTGGCAGAAGGGTGAAGGAGCTCTCTGGAGTCATGTTTGTCAGGCTCTGCCTTCATGACCTAATCCCCTCCCAGAGGCCCCACCTCTAAATACCACCACATTGGGAATTAGGTTTCAGCGTGTGAATTTGGGGGGAACACATTCAGTCTGTATTCTATAACGTAAAATCGATTGTTTTTGCCATTTTAAAAGCTTACAGTTCTTTGACACTTAGTACATTCATTTTGTTGTACAGCCGCCCCACCATCCGTCTCCAGAACTTCCGTCATCTTCTCCAACTAAAGCTCTGTGCTCACTGAACACCAGCTCTCCCTCCTGCCTTGACTCCACTCTCCCCTCCAGCCCCTGGCAATCATCACTCCATTCTCTGTCTCCACGAGTTTGACTACTTTAGGTGCCTCATATAAACAGAGTTAAACAATATTTGTCTGTTTGTAACTGGCTTATATCACTTCATGACTTTGAGGCTCATCCATGTTGCAGTATGTGTCAGAATTTCCTTTTTAAGACTGCATGATATTCTAAGAATATACCACATTTTATTTATTCATTTATTCATCAATAAACACTTGGGTCCCTTCCACCTTTTGGCTATTGTGAATAATGCTGCTGTGATCATGGGTGTACAATGATCTATTCAAGTCCTTGCTTTCATTTCTTTTGGGTATACTAGCATACCCAGAGGTGGAATTGCTGGATCATATGGTAGTTCTATGTTTAATTTTCTGAGGGATTACCACACCATTGTCCACAGGGGCTGCACCACTTTATATTCCCACCAGCAGCGCACAGGGGTTCCAATTTTCCCACATCCTCAGCAACACTTTATTTATTTATTTATTTTTGTTAATAGCCATCCTGATGGGTATGAAGTGGTATCTCAGTGTGGTTTTATAATTGCATTTCCTTTTTTAAAATATATATATATATATATATATATATATATATATATATATATATTATTGATTTTTTACAGAGAGGAAGGGAGAGGGATAGAGAGTTAGAAACATCAACGAGAGAGAAACATCGATCAGCTGCCTCCTGCACACTCCCCACTGGGGATGTGCCCGCAATCAAGGTACATGCCCTTGACCGGAATCGAACCTGGGACCCTTCAGACCGCAGGCTAACGCTCTATCCACTGAGCCCAACCAGTCAGGGCTTGAACTGCATTTCCACGGGAGCCTTCTTAAGGGCAGGATATTCCAAGTCCGTTGGTCACAGGGAAGATGGTCACTGGAAAGGAACCTACACCACCTTCAATCGCAGAGCTGAGCAGAGGCTCAGGCATCCTACCACCACTCCTGTGCTGCCCCCTCAGGGCCTGTGGGATGACCAGGAAGCCTGAGTTTTGAAAACCTAAGAGTGAGCAGGAGAGAGTAGTCTGCCCTGTGCCTGGAGGGGCCTCAGGCAGAAGAGGGAGATGGCATCAGAAACCACACGCTCCCCTGCAACCCCCTCCCCACCCCAGCTAAAGCTTTAACAGTTTTCGCTATGGGAGGGGAGCGTGCAGGCAGGGAGATCCTGCTATGTTTACTAAGACCAGGGCACTTCCTACTGCGCAAAAACTATGGGGAGGCCAGGCATAGCTTCTGAGAGTCCGCCACAAAACAGAAGAGCAACCTGAGGCTCCGCCTGGGGAGTCGAGCTGCCCAGCCAGACGCACATGGTGCGTGGGAAGGCAGAAGAGCCGAGGTTATGATCACTGTATGGCTTCTTCCTGGCTGTCTTCCCGGGCCCCCTGCCTGGTGACCTGGCACACGTCTTGCTCCAGTGCAGATGTCCTTGGAGAGCCACGTACCTCTGGTTTCTGGTCTATTGATCCTGTAACTTCCCCTGGCAACCATGCCCTGCAGGTCCCTCTGCCTCACAGCCTGGGTATAGGTCCCAGAGTCTAGACAAAAGCAGCAGCCACGCTCCCTGCCTGGGGACTCTGCCAGGAGGAAATGAGGCTTGTCTGGCATGACTAGCTCGGCCAGACAAACTTCATTTCCTTTCTAATGGGGTAAGAAGTTCCAGTTCTAAGAAGAAATTGGTTCCAAGGAAAGTCTGAACTCGCACCTCCTGGAAGAAATAAGAGAATGGATGCCTGGGAGCGTGGTGGGGACTTGGTCATCTTCACATTTCCTTGACCTCTCCCCCACCCTCCCCAGCTCCCCTGTCACCTGCCTGGGGTGGGTTTCACTCACATACCTCCATAGGCACCCACCTACCTGGGCACACAGCCCTGCCTCCAAAGGACATCTGTGGGTCACTGATTTGGCATCCAGGTCACCTTCTCACATGGAAAAGAGCTACTTCATGGGGCGGGGGGAGGACCTGATGCTCACCAATCCACACTCACAACTACTGGGCTCTGCCTGGCTCCTACTTGGTCTGGGTCCCGTGTAAAGTGGGAGACTAGAGACAGACCACTTCCCAAGGAATGGCCAACCCCAGGAACCTGTCCTTGACCCTCTTCCTCCTACCTCCTTCTTTTCCTGGCCTCTTGGAGCCCAGGGGGTGAGTGGGGGTGCCAGACCCCTCCCTCCCCAAGGCAGTCATTCCAAACACCTTTGCTTAGGTGAGGTGAGGTGGGGAAGGGGTAGGGACACACCAGTGGTAAGGTCCTGGGTGTCTCCAGAAGAGGAATGGTTACTTACCCAACCACCACATAGGCAAGCCCCAGGCATGTGCCCTAGAGGAGAAAGAGTAAAGAGTTCCACTGTATCTGACATGTGTGTATGTTGGTAATGTGTGTACAGCAGTCTGTATGTACGTCAGCAGGTGTGTCCACGTGCATTTAAAAAAAAGTAACAAACATTTGGAACACATAATGATCAGTATGAGCCAGGCATGTTCTTAGTGCTTTATAAGTAGTAACTGGCTTGTTCTTTGTAACAACTCTAGGAAAATAGGTATTGCTACCCCCTTTAGACAGATGAACAAACCGAGGCACAGAGAGTCGAAGTCATCTGCTCAAGGTCACAGAGCTAGCAAGAGGCACTCCTGCCCCTCATAGGCACACCAGGCCTTGCAAAGCCCTGTGAGGCAGCACTTTGTCCAGAGGACCAGAGTCTCCTGCTCGGTCAGATCTGAGCCCCGGCCACCTCTGCTCAGGCCTGGGGCCACAAGGCATCCTTCCGCCGTCGCAGGGATGGGTAGGGACAGCCAGAAGGTCCAAGAGGGAACTACAAGGGGTTGACACTTTTCAGCTCCGTCCCAGCAGGGCCTGGAGCTACCTCAGCACAGACAGCAGGGGCAATGGCGCCTGCACACTGCTTCCCTCAGGACCATTCCTTCCAGGTGCCAATTCCATCCAAGCAGCAGTAGGAGGCTGCTGGGTGCTTAATGCCCCACAACCTTGGGTCACAACTAAGGCCTTTTAGTAAAATTTCCTGGGGCTGACAAGAGCCTTACTTGGGGCCATAGCAAGTGACACTGTGAACACCATGTGTACTAAGTGGCTCTGACAACTACTCAGAACTATTCTGGCATTTGTTGAAAATAGCAGGAATGTGGCCAGAGAAGTGCCAGGAAAAATTCTTCTTTGAGGTGGGGCTAGCTACTACGTAATGAGCACCTGTAAGGTGTTCGTCATGTTTTTTTAAAAAAATTTTTATTTTTAAAAATATGTATTTAGGGATTTAAGAGAGGAAGAGAGAAACATCAGTGATGAGAGAGAATCATTGATGGGCTGCCTCCTGCACACCCCACACTAGGATCGAGCCAGGAACCCGGGCATGTGCCAACCAGGAATCGAACTGTGACGTCCTGGTTCATAGGTGGATGCTCAACCACTGAGCCACACCGGCCGGGCTCCATTCGCTTACTTGACTCTTTGAAAACGTCTGTGCTCCCTCCTTCCTCCCATTAGACTTTGAACTCAAACCTCCTCTGCCATTGTATCCTAGTAGGTGTCCATCATTGTTGTAGATACTTCCTATCTTTTAAGCCTCAAAATGTATCTATGTGTTATTTTTCCCATTATACAGATAAGAAAATGAGGTTCGGATGAGGAAATGGCTATATTTAACTTCCATGACTGAAGTCTTTTTTTAAATATAAGGTTTTATTGAGCCAAAAATGCTAACCAAACGACTGGTCTTGGGGCATAGAGTCTAAACCACCAGCAGCATGGCCAGACAGGAAAGGTAGTATGTCCGTCATCCCAGAGTTCTACAACCGGTTTAATACATCGAGTCAGGGGAAGAAGAAGAAAGAAGTAGTCTGAAAGGATTTACATGAGCTACAGGCAAAGGGGTGGGAGAAGGTGAAGCGGGGCCAGCTCTGGGCAGCAGAGTCGAATAAAGAAGTGCCTGCACCAGTGGAGTGGCTGTGGGCAGCGGTCCAGAAAGCCCACATGCAAACAAGTGGGAACTCCTGGAGTCAGAAGGTGTCTAGCTAAAATGATCTGTGGATATAGCCACCTGGAAATTAATCCAAAATCCCAACAGGCAAAACAGGAATGTGGGATGTCTTTGTTTACTAGAGGCCTGGTGCACGACATTCATGCACTGGGCGGCGGGGGGCGGGGGGGAGAGGGGGTGTCCCTCAGCCCGGCCTATGCTCTTTCGCAGTCCGGGACCCCTGAGGGGTCCTTAGTGCTGCCATGGAGGTGGGAGAGGCTCCCTCTAGCACTGCTGCACTTGCCAGCTGTGAGACTGGCTTCTGGTTGAGTGGCGCTCCCCCTGTGGGAGCACACTGACCACCAGGGGGCAGCTCCTGCATTGAGTGTCTGCCCCCTGGTGGTCAGTGCAAGTCATAGTGACCAGTTGTTCTGCTGTTCGGTCAATTTGCATATTAGGGTTTTATTATATGAGTTTTTTTAAAAGATTGTGTTTATTTATTTTTGTTGATCCTCACCCAAGGATATTTTCCCATTGATTTTTAGGGAGAGTGGAAGAGGGAGGGAAAGAAAGAGAGAAACATCGATGTGAGAGAAATACATCAATTGGTTGCCTCCTGCACAAGCCCTGACCAGATCCCTGACCAGGGCTGGGGAGGAGACTGCAACCAAGATACGTGCCCTTGACTAGAATCGAACCTGGGACCCTTTTGTCCACAGCCTGACGTTCTATCCACTGAGCCAAACCGGCTAGGACTGAGATGTCTTTCATTAGTTGGCCTGCAGCCATTAACAGACTAACAGTTCCAGCTCCTTTTCTTCCTCTCAGGCCACTGTAACTTAATTTAGAACATCTCGGAATTTTTTTCTTATCAGCTGATTCCAGGGAGGTGTGTGTAACCCAGCTGTGTGCTTCCTGGGCAGTGTGTGGGGATTCTGCTACCCAAGGCCCCAGCCATGACACCCTGAACCAGGGAGGCACAAAGGCAGACCTCAAATCCTCCCAGAAGGTAGCCCCACCACTGCCCACCAGCTCTGGCAGCGTCCAAACCTTTAAATCAGAAGAGAAACCACCAGCAGTTACAAAGATAAGGACATTTATTCGTGTTATATTACTGGATTTTAAAGGCAAAAATACAGTTCTGTTTTGAACATCAAAGTCAGACATTCCCCCCTCCCACTCACAATAGTCAATACATACATTTGCATACATAGGAAATCGAAACACACAGCACAACAGGTCTCCAGGACAGGACTGCTGCTGTCCCGGCTGTGTGGGACACCCCATGGCCAGCCCTGAGTCAGCAGAGACCTTGCCCAGGCTGAGAGCCAGACCACATTTCCTTTAACCTCCCGGGCCACCTCCGCCCTCTGATCTTCTCCAAAAGCCACTTCACAGGTCACCAGCAACGGGAAGGACAGAAACAAAGGCACAGAACATGACAACTTCATGGTGACAACTTCCAGGTAAAGGAAATGCTCCCTGAACCCTCTTGCTCTGAACTCCCCAGGGAGGAAACAGGCCTAACCTTGGGCTCAGGTGGCGCCCATGAGAGCAGCAGAAGGTGAGCAAAGGAGGAACAGATGACACAGGATTTCCCTTGGTTCTGAGAATGAACCACATACTTGAATATTCCAATGTAACATGAAAGAAAATATTTAAAAAAAAACAAAAGAAGAAAAAAAAGTCTTTCTTTTTTTTTTCTTCAAGAGTATAGTAAGTAACAAAGAAGTTACTTCCCAAGATATTTGTCTCCTTCTTTTAAGGCACTTTGGAAAAGTCGGGATCTGGGGTCACAAAGAGAGGCCTTCATTCTTTGCATTTCCCAAAACTCCTTCTCAGTGCAGTTGCTCTGAATTTTATTAACATCTCTGTTAAGGAGCAGGGGATTGACAGAAGGAATACTCTTTGCATAGCCCCAAAGCTTGTGCAGTAGAAAATAAATTTTAATCAAAGGCTTCTGGAAAAAGAACCAAGTTAGCATCTGAGATGCTCAAAGCAATAAAGGCACAGGTAAGACTGGCGCTGGACACCAACTCAGCCTCCATCCACACTGAGGGCTGGTTCCCAGGAGGTCTGAGCGGCCACCAGCAGAAAGGTCAAGCCTGGGATTAAACAGCTGAGTCTCAGGCCCTTAGCCCGGTGTTGAAACTGCCTCGTGCATCTCACCCCCGGCAGGGAAGCCTCTACCAGCAGAGGCAGGTTTGGAGAAGACAGCCCTGGGGATCAGCCTCCCAGGATGGGGAGCACCTGCTAAAGACCTGAGGGGGAAAGGGAGGCTTTAGGCACCAGAGTGGTCCTGGGGGAGTGTGAGTGGGTTCAGCTGAATTTCTATGTTTCTAATTAAAAGGCACATTCATGCTGGAGAATGAATAGTGTATTTGACCCTGAGTGCCACAGGCAAGTTTTAGGGAACAGGCAAAAAGCAAAGGAACAAAAAAGGGGAGGGCAGAAGGGGGGAGGAAGAAGGAGAACCGGTCCTGCAAGGTGGGACAGGCAGTGTTGGGCCAAACCTGAGGGAGGCAGCCCTTCGATCCAAGGGGGCCAGAACCCCAGAACCGAGGTTCCCTCCACCTCCCCAGGCTAAGGGCCAGTAAACAGTTCTGACTGCTGTCATTTACAACTCCACAGCCTGCGCCCTGGTGGGAGGTCTTGGTGTCAGTCCAAGGAGGTGGTAGAGGTTCCCTCCGCCCTGCCCACCTAGGGAGGGTAAAGAGATGGGGAGCACTGCCTGGCAGGCCAAGGATTCTGCCTTCCTGCAGAGGTGTATGTGTGTGGCAGGGGTGGGGTGGGGTGGGGGGTGGGGCTTGCCTCATCAAAGGACCCAAAGGTGATTTTGCTCTTCACAAAACCTGGCCGGCAAGCTGAATCAGAGGCCTGCTCATGGCCACTACAGCATACAGAATCGCCCCCTGTCCCGCCCCTAAAAAAATGCTCAGTCCCTTCCTCACATTTAAACACCACAATAAAAATACATAGGTAATTCAAGTTTACATAACATACTCAGAATAATCAATTGCCATGTTTGAACACTAAACAGCCATGAAAATCTGGATCAATACAAAATCAAGCTAGATCAGTAATCAGAATTTGATTTGGTCTTTAAAATACTACAAACTGCAACCTGCTCTTCCTAAAAAGTTTTACATTCAGAAATCAGGCAATGTGGAGAAAGGCCACTGAATGTGAGAACACCCAAGGATTTTGCTCTGATGGCTAAAGTTGCCTTGGAATTCACACGTTAGCAGGGCAAAAGGTCTGAGGCTCACGTTTTAGAATTCTTGCTAAGAAGAGATACACACAGTGATTGGAACAGTTGTATAGATAGCACTAAAAGAAGGTGTGGGGGGGGGGGGTAAAATGAGAATGGTTGACACAGTTTTTCTGTTTAAAATATGACAACCAAAAAATATCACACCAATCCAATTTCAGCAGCACTCTCCAATTTTGCATAAAGTAATAAGAACACACGATTTAAAACAAAATTCTTACCTATTTCACAACAAATTTGCAGTTTACCACTGGGAACGAGTCCCACAGTCACCAAATTTGGGGCTGTATACACTCTGATTCTTTGGGGTGACACTGTGAACATGCTGAGAACCCCCAGAGGCTGACAGTTTCTACACATACGAACACCTCGTAGAGCTAAGAAGTCACACGCCGAGTCAAGCTGGGGGCAAAACACCCCACTTGTCCTGGTCATCCGGAGAGGCATGTAAATGACGAGCGAAGGGGCTATCACGCTGATGGGTAAGAACGAGGGGCCAGCCCAGCACGTTGGCAGAGACACAGCACAGGTCCCTGGCCAGTTTTAGGTCTTTATCAGGGTAGCAAAATGCTAGCTCGGTGTCCCGACGTCCACTGTGATTTTGGTATATAATGGGTTTCTCTCTATGTCCAACACCTTATAAGTCAGTGTGTTCAAACCATCAGACAGCATTGTCTCCTTCGTGTGTGCAATTCGGTCAAACCTACAAGGAAAAAAAGAGCAAGAGGTTGGTGTCAAAACAAAAATCTTAAGAAAAAAAGCATTAAACATTTGCACTTTGTTGCTTTCCCCCCTTGGACCGAGCCCTCCCTCCCCCTCCCGCATGGAGCCCTCCCCAGGGCTCATTTCTGCCCCAACCTAGAGAGGGAAGGAGGAATATAAACACAGAACACACCTCTGAGGATTGGGTTCATTTTTCTTGTCTCTTGAGTGGCGAATCATCCGACACTTCCCAACCACAGCGTTTGGGCGAGATATAGACATACCTTTAAAAACTAATCTGCAGAGAGCAAAGGGACAAATCATCGTTACAGGGCAACAGCAGGCAGAGCCAGGCCATGAAGATGAATGGCGCCGGCCAGACCCGTGTGGGCGGCCGGGAAAGCACAGGCAAAGGCAGGCAGGGAGAGCAAGCATGGTGCCCTCAGGAGCAACACAGCCTCGGGGACTGGTGAAAGGGTCTGGGGTTGGAAGTGGCTGGAGATGAGGCTGAAAAGATGGACAAAGGCTAAGTCATGGAGGCCTTCTCAAAGCTTCAAGCAACAGTGAACCGTGCCAGTGTCAGAAAAGGATGGAATAGGCAGTGTTTCCCAAAGGTTTTCAGCCAGGGAGACATCTCTCTGATAAGCAGTATCAAAAGGGGGAGTAGGGAATAAGACTGGGGCAGCCAGAACGGCATGGAAGGTTCTGTGTGTAGGTCTAAGGCAGTGGTCGGCAAACTCATTAGTCAACGGAGCCAAATATCAACAGTACGACAACTGAAATTTCTTTTGAGAGCCAAATTTTTTAAACTTAAACAATATAGGTAGGTACATTGTTATTAACTTAATTAGGGCACTCCTAAGGCTTAGGAAGAGCCACACTCAAGGGGCCAAAGAGCCGCATGTGGCTCGCGAGCCGCAGTTTGACGGCCACTGGTCTAGGGGAAAGGAATAGAGAAGTTAAGAGGCAGTGCTCCTGGGTCACTTTAAAGGTTACTGGCCTTGCCCCCAGGACCTGGCACACAGCGAGTAGGTGTTAGAGTAAGAGTTAGGTCCTTTATTTTCCAAGAAACTGCTCCACAAACCACTCACCCTTCTAGTCCCTCCAGCCTAGGATGTTGGTACTTTGTGCTCCCGCCCCCTCTACCCCCAACCTTTGTGACCACTCAGGTCTCTGTTGTCACATCAGCCCAGTGTCTGCCCAGGTGTGGTACTGTGGGCGCAAGTTTGGTTCTGTCTGGACTCCATGTCCATGTCTTCAGTGTCTTCCCGATTGGGCCCACCTGGCACAGTGCTCTCATGCAGCGGACACTCGATCTGCATACTTGAAAACTCAAGTGTTCGTCAAGGCCTGTATTAAGACTTGGGCCTATGCCAGGTTCTCACAGAATGTTAACCCTGAATGACTTGGGTGCTGCTCTGACAGACACCTTCTGTTAACTGATCCAATTAGTGTTCTGCAATCCAGGAAGGCACCAGGGTGTATTCTGACATCAAACTCAGAGACAAGTTCAGACTGGCTCCCAGAGGGACTAGGTGCTTTTAATCCGTAGCTGGCAGGGTCGAAGCCTCCACTGCCGGGGAGAACTGGGCAGAATGTGGTTTCAAATGCTACTTACAGGTGATTTATACCATCTGCAATGACAACCTACATGATAAAGGTTTACCAACTTCCAGGGAGTCCAAGGGTGGGGTGTTGGGGGTTGGCTGTGAAATGATGGTTGCGGGGCCAGTAGGTACACAGCAACCATCACACTACTCTGTCCTCTTTCGTGTATGTTAAAAATAGTCCAAAAAGTTAAATAAATAAAACAGTACCAAGATTCTGTGAAGAACTTGGAATCCCATCCAAAGAAACTTGTTTCATACTCAAACATGACCACAATGAGATGCTGCATTTTTACGAAGGACACGTGTGTTGTTTTGTTTTATTTGTTTTTTAATATATTTTTATTGATTTCAGAGAGGAAGGGAAAGGAGAGATAGAAACATCAATGATGAGAAAATCACTGATCAGTTGCCTCCTGCGTGCCCCCTACTGGGGATTGAGCTTGTAACCTGGGCACGTGCCCTTGACAGGAATCGAACCTGGAACCCTTCAGTCCACAGTCCATGCTCTATCCACTGAGCCAAACCAGCTAGGGCTGAAGGACACATGTTTACTCCTTCAGGACAAAATGGCACGCGGTATGCATCAAAGTACACTCCTTCACTTGGTTCTCATTCTACATTTCCCAAGGCTAATGCAAAAATCACAGAAGCTCCCCTGGCTGGGTAGCCCAGCTGGTTAGAATATCATTCCGATATGCCAAGGTTGTGGGTTTGATCCCCAGTCAGGGCACATACAAGAAACAACCAATGAATGTATAAATAAGTGGAACAAGAAATCAATGTTTCTCTCTAAAAATCAATAAATTTAATTTTTTTTCTTTAAATAGCAGTAGCTAATTTTCCTAAAGACATCGTCAGCACGTACAGTGTCTACAGCTGGGCACAGGTAAGACCCTGGGCTGAGTGAGGATGCATCCTTCCTGAGGGTCAAAGGCCCAGCAGAATAATCAGCATTGACTGAAAAGCTAGACGTGAAGGGAGACAGAGAAGGAGGAGATCTAAGTTGTGACCATTACCTGTTAAAAATGTCGTCATCTTCACCTCCCCAGCCCCAATAATTATTAGGAAATCCATTGATGGTGAGAAACTGTTGTTTACTTAGAGCAGACACACCTCCAAAAAACTGAACATAAGGTAAGCTGGGGGGAAAAAAAAGAAAACACACACACACACACACACACAGAGGACCAGTGTTAGTAGGTTTTGACTTCCTTGAAATAAAACTTGCTCAAAATAAACACTCCTGAAGTTATTTTTATTCTCTGAAACTTTTTAACTGGAGATTTATGAGGGCTTTCTTTGTTTTGTTTTTATAGTAGACTCAGATAATCTTAGAGAAGACACAGGTATCAAACAATAGAATCTCCTTTCTAAAAATACTGTGTCGCTTCTGTGGTGATCTAGGCAATCAGTCGGTTACATGAGCATGAGCCCAGTTCTGCACCAGACAGGAATCTGCTCCTACACGGGAAATCCTCATCCAGGAAGTCCTGGACTCTGAGGTTGTTCCAGGGTCTCCCTGTGCCCACGCTGTCATGTGCCCATCCCATCTACCAGTCCAGCTTTCATTCTTCCAAAGGTAAACTGGCTTGAAAACTGACTGATTCCAATAGTCAAGATAGCATTTGTGGCCCTGGCCGGTGTTGCTCAGTGGGTTGAGCATCATCCCATGCACCCAAGTGTCGCTGGTTCAATTCCGGTCAGGGTACATGTCTGGGTTGTGGGCTTGATCCCCAGTAGGGGGCATGACAGAGGCAGCCCATTGATGTTTCTCTCTCACCTGGATGTGTCTCGCTCTCTCCCTCTAAAAAAAAATCAAGAGAGCATTTCTGCCATCCATCATCCCCCAGGAGAGGAGCGAAGTTTGACTGCCCTCAGTCAGGCAAGCACAGTGATGTGTGTTTTAGTCGTCACTATTATGCAAACACCCACTGGCCAGGACGGTTTGTTTTCAGTTAGGAAATGAAGTTGCTTCTCAATGACAGGAATGGCCCAAGCCTGCTTCCTATTTTGTTTCTGTTTTTAACTGACGAATGGTGCAGCGTTCATCATCAGAATAAGTTGTTACACTTATTTAGTGTGTGGTTTTGATTCAGCTTGAAAAAATAACCTCACTACATGTAGCAGTGCATTATATGTACAGTATATATAAGATTAGTATTTCTGCTTTGAGTCCTTGATATTGCAACGGAATTCCAACTTTATTAAGTGTACTTTACATGCTAGTTATTGTGTGCGATTTCAACTTTTTCTGCTTTCTCCCTTTTCTGGTTGTGCGCTTCCTTTTACAACAAGCCTCAAGAAACAGTCTCTGAGAATGACTGAGCTATGTTTATAATGCAGATGTACGTAGGGAGCATGTAAAAAAATCATTTTCACAAAATAAATACATATTTAAAATTTACCAATAACTACAGGTGGGGCCCTGGGGAGGGCGCGGGGGAGGGTTCATTGTGTTAAACATAGTTGATCTTTGGACTCTATGCTTGTCTTTGGTTTTACAAAATAGCTTGTATTTTCAGTATTTTCTACATAATAGGGTAAAATATAGAGCAATTGTGATGCATCAATAACACAGGTAAATTTTCTGATTAAAAAAAAAGATAGCATTCCTGAACATTTTCTTGGAAATTTCTACCATGTCCTGACTTAACAGCAGGTATAATTAATGGTGAATCTATTTTGACACATTTTCAAGCAGCAGGGCATCTGGGCTCTCATCCCTCCAAACCTTTTTGTGTTTCAGTGTTTCAATGGTTATGAGCCGTGGCCTCCTGAGGGACACAGAGGAAGCGCAGATGAGAAATGTTAAGAATCAGAAGGAGGACATGCCCAGAGGCCATGCGAAGGCCTTCTGGGGTCCTTTAAAGGCTGTGGGGTTTTTTCCTCGCCCCTGTGTGCAGTTCCAAACCACACTCAGGCTCTTACTGGAATCCAGAGAAACCAAAACCTATCACACAAATTAAGAAAAATGCTAACTCAGATTTCAAGAGAAAAGTCAGCCAACCATATAGAACCCAAGAAAAACAAAACCTAAAAAAAAAGCAATTATCATTTTCAAATCCATTCAGGAATTCTGAATTCTGACCGCAAGTATCCACAAGCAAGCTTCCTGGGGACCTGCTTTAGTGAATCTAAGGTCATCTATGTGTCATAAGCTACCAGCACTGAGGGGCCAAGTCAGCCACCTTTTGCTTTCCTCACAGTACAGTCTGCATTTGCAACGTAAGGGTTTGAACCTGAGGTGGCCACACCAATAAAGTTTTTTGATAATGAGTGTTTTTACAGAAATGGACGCTTAGCCACTTCTAGGGGAAGTACCAGCTGAGCTGACAAGATCTAGTTTTGCTGTCTCTGCTGCTGTCTCTTACCTCCTGCCCATCCCCCAGGCCTAAATGGTTCTGGGAAAACAGACATGGGGCTGTGGACAAGAACTAGGGGATCCCCACCATGCTTCAAGGGCGGAATTCAGAGGGGTCAGGGTATAAGCCTGTGCATCTCAAAAAGACGATACACAAACAGGGAGAGAGGGAGGGAAGATGGGGTGCAGAGAGTGACTTTTACAGCTAAATCCCCCCGCTCCCACAAGACAGCAAGTTTAGGGCCTGAATACCTTTGATCTGGAGGAAGGACTTTACAACAACCCTGTATTTATCTCACAGACCTCATGCCCTCAGCAAGGGAGGATGGAAAGAATTATTACTCAGAGGAGGCACTCTTCTCCAGAGCATAGAGCTCTCCTGGCTGGAGCAACTGCATCTCCTTGTTGTCATATCAGAGAGGAACATGTTTTCTCTAGACTCTGGTGAACAGCTCTTACCTAAATCCAAACTTATCCATTGCCACAGAGATGTGCCGTGGCTGGGAAAAGCACCTGTAGGTGTTGCGGTCATCCATTGGGATGAGGTCCACGTCGCTGAACACGAAGCAGTTGTAGCCGTAGTCCTTCAAGGCCTCTTGAAAGCCAACGTTGAGGAGCTTAGCGCGATTGAATGTGGATTCTCCAGCCTAGCGCAGAAACAAAAGGAGTGATATCAGATGCCGTAAGGACTTTGAGCAGAACACAGGGGCTGGTGACTTGCCCACGACATGTGGTCATTAGTCCACTCCTGGGCCTCATTTTTTCTGCCCTCATTTGTGAATTAATACCATGTGGTATGTCCTGAGTCGGTATTCCCACTTTTCAGAATTATTCTGCAGGACTTGCAAATGTGCAAATGACATATGAACATTACTCCTCATGGAGTGTTCATCCCAGCAAAAGACTGCAAACAGCCCTAGCCGGTTTGGCCCAGTGGATAGTGTCGGCCTGCGGACTGAAGGGTCCTGGTTTGGATTCTGGTCAAGGGCACATGCCCGGGTTGTGGGCTCGATCCCTAGTAGGGGGTGTGCAGGAGGCAGCCGATCAATGATTCTCTCTCATCATTGATGTTTCTATCTCTCGCTCCCCTCTCCCTTCCTCTCTGAAATCAATAAAAATATACTTTTTAAAAAAAGATTGCGAACAATGACATAAGCATCACTAGGGAACTGGTTAAATAAATCGTGGTACATCCATTTAATGGGGTAGAGTTATTTTTAAAAATATGAAATCTCTAAAAGGAAATGATCTTCAAAATAGTACTGTTAAGTGAAGAGGCATTTAAACATGTGTCACTTATTTATATACTATATGTAAATTAATTCCAGAGAAGACATTCAGGAAATGGGTACCTGTGGGACTTTTTACTTCTACCCTCTTTATATGGTGGACTGTGATTGATAACCACATTGCGTGCCTACCAGGTGTCTGTCACTAAACTAGGCACCAGAGAAATAGGGCAAACCCAACCCAATCTCTGCCCTCAGGGTGCTCATCATGTCTGCTGGGAAGCAGTGTGGCACACACAACAGAAACAGGGTGTATGAGAGAGAAGACAACACCTGCTTCAGGATGCCAACCACTGGGTCTCAAAGCACCAAGTCTGTTCGTGAAAAGGTACCTCATATTTTATTTACTTATCTTGTTTATTTCAATCCCCGTCCCCACTCGAAAGCATGCTCAATGAAGGCTGGAATTGTTTACTATTTACTCACCCAGGGCCTTGAACACTGCTTGGCATATATAATATCAGCTCAATAAATAAGGGCTGGCTGGCTGGCTGGATGATAGGTGGGTGGGTGGATGAATGGATGAATGGGTGAGTAGACCGATGGATGGGTTTCAACATACAATGTCAGAAAGCATTCCTTGCTGGGAAGCTCCCACCAAAGGGCCCCCTTAGAGTCACCAGCATGGGTCTCTGCTCGTACCAACTCCCTGGGTTAGTAAGGACAGTAACAGCATCGACATGCCACCCTTACATTTAGCAGTTTACAAGCCCTCCCAGGCACATGTTCTCATCCTGACCGGAATCCTCCCCATTACACCTTGAAGAAACTAAGGCCACACAAATGACACCTCTGGGACTGGAGCCGAACACCCTGGAACCCTCACTTTATGCTCTTTCCCAATATCTCTTGGGATAAACAAGATCAGGGCCTCTACTTTGGGGGAAAATGTATCCTATAAGGGCCTGCAGTGGGTACACAGTCTCAAAAGTGGGATGCCCAGCCCTAACCGGTTTGGCTCAGTGGATAGAGCGTCGGCCTGCGGACTGAAGAGTCCCAGGTTCGATTCTGGTCAAGGGCATGTACCTTGGTTGCGGGCACATCCCCAGTAGGGGGCGTGCAGGAGGCAGCTGATCGATGTTTCTTTCTCATCGATGTTTCTAACTCTCTATCCCTCTCCCTTTCAATCTGCAAAAAAATCAGTAAAACATATTTTTTTTAAAAAAAGTGGGATGCCCAAACCTCTCCCCAGGCTCACAAGACGACTTGGAAACGTGTGCCGGGAGGCGACCTCTGAGTGCAGAGCGGGCAGACCTCACCACGGCCGCCCAGCCTCAGGGAAACCAACCACTTAAGAAAAGTAAGTATCAGGACGTCAGACAAAGCACCCACAAGAACACTATCTCAATTAAAGAAACATCTCCCACAAGAGCGCCTTTCTTCAGCCCATGACAAAGCTTTCTAGCCACACCCGGTGAAAAGAGAAAGCTGTGCCCCACGAATGGCACACACTGTTTCTCCGACTGGCCCACCTCCTACGTCATGCCTTCCATTAATTCTGTGTAAGCCATGAGGCAAAAAGTTCAGAGCTGAGACATTGCAGAGGAAAACTATGAAGCTGTTGTAATAATTATTACTAGAACAATACACTGCTCACATTCATGGAGGGGGGAGGGCGGGGGCGGATACGGTAAACCAGGCAAAGGGTAAGTGTTTTACCTGCATGCCGTGTCACTTAATCATCTCCACAATCTTGTAACCACTTTCATTCTGACCCAGATCTACTGCATTCCTCCCACACCTTCTACCTTCTGGTGACGGGGAGAGAGGCCCACCCCTGGTGCTTTCCTTCTTGCTCCTCCAGCTCCACGAAGACCCTAAAAGAGTTAACTGAATATTCCCAAACACAACTCACCCCCATTGAGCACTTTTACCAACAAGTGAAAGGGCAGTGTCTCAGCAAAGCCTTTTCACACCTGTGCAGCAGACCCAAGGGGGGTGGGGGTGGGGGGCGGGGGGGGGGCGCCCAATGCTCCCTGCTCTTCTTACACTCTCCTATAAGAAGGGGGGGGGGTGCTCCTGGTGATCATGTCTGAACCACAGGATCTGGCCTCCTGGTCACTACTGTTTGATCTAAGCAGATGCTTAAATGAAACGACACCAAGTATTTTTCCTCTCCCAGAAACTGGTAATTTGGAACAAACAGGCCCCTCTGGCACCCAGGCCCCAGCACAATGGAGGAGAACCCTAACAGAAGCCCTGGTTCTGCCCTTGGCCAATGGGGGATGCAACAGTTCCTTCCCCTGAATAAGGCCCTCTGGTGTGTGGTCCACGCTGGAAACCACTCAGGCGGTTTTCCAAAATGACCTGAACTACAATCGCTTCTCCCATCCTTCCTCCCAGCCTGGCCTCACCTGGCCTCACCTGGCCTCACCTGGGGAGGGGAACAGCAGGGTATTTTTTGCGAGTGTGAGCCCCAGGAACACCAGAGCAGCAGAGGGACAGATGAGGAAAGTGTGCATCTTCCTCTTCCTCCCCGGGGATTACAGAAATGTCAGAGCCAGGCTTCTTTGGGGGAAATGCTATAATAACATGGCTCACTTTCTTGTTAAGAAAGACAGGCCCTGGCAAGTCCCCCAACCCCTAGCACTACCGCAGGTGCCGTTCCTCTGCAGGAGGCAGGAAGGCGCCCTCCTCATCCTGCCCCTCCTCACCGGGCATTTACTCAGTGCCCCGGCTACTTCACTCACTCAGGTAAACATTATCCAGTACCTACAGTCTGGCCAAGCCAGAGCGTTGTGACAGACGCGCCCTTTTTCCCAGGGACGCCATCTTCTTCCCTTATTAGCTGTGGGCATCTGGGCTTCGGTTTCCTCATGGTCATGGGGATGACAACAGGTGGGTTGTACTCAATGAGACAATACATTAAAGGCCTTTGCACACTGCCTGGCAACAAATGATACTATCATTACTTCAGCAGAGGTTTTCCCCTTCACCTTGGATAGTCGGACCTTTCAAAATGTTGCCCTAGCTGGTCTGGCTCAGCGAACAGAGTGTCAGCCTGGGGACTAAGGGGTCAAGGGTTCGATTTCAGTCAAGGGCACACGATGGGGTTGTGGGCTCAATCCCCAGTAGGGGCGTGCGGGAGGCAGCCAATCAATGATTCTCTCTCATCACTGATGTTTCTATCTCTCTCTCCCTTCCTCTCTGAAATCAATAAAAATATACATTTTTTAAAAAATGTCTCTCAGAGATCCACCTGGAGACAACTCTCATGTTTGTGAGTGTCCTTCCCAATCAACTTTCAGTTCCTCCCAAATCCTGCTTCTCTGGAGAGTAATTTCTTCAGAGGATTAAGCCTCCAGTGAGTTAACCTGTGACTCACAGGACTCGAGTGTTGATAGCAGCAGAGGAAAGAAAGAGAGGCCTTTAGAGGCTGTGACATGCCCGGAAGCCCACTCGGTGAAGAGGAGCCGGTGCACTGGGTGCAGGTGTCCTTCTGAAAGACGGGGCTTTTAAAAGTGCAGGCTGCTTCTTCTTCTTTTTTAAAATATGTTTTTATTCATTTTTTTTTTAGAGGGAGGGATAGGGAGACAGAAACATCAATGATGACAGAGAATCATAATCGATTGGCTGCCTCCTGCACACCCCTTACTGGAGATCAAACCCACAACCCAGGCATGTGCCCTGACTGGAGATCAAACCAGTGACCACTTGGTTCATGGGTCGATGCTCAACCACCAAGCAACACCAGCCGGGCTAATGTGCAGTCTTCTTTACATTGGTAGACAAGAGTTATAGTATCCCTAATTCTATCAACAATTACTTTTTTTTTTTTAAAGAGCTATACTTATCCCTTCCTTCTAGGGCAACCGGCTCCTAACAGAGGGAGAGGACAAGAGGAAAGAAGAAAGATCAAAAACTATATGGCATTTTCACAGTTGGACAGGACGGCTGTCCCTTTGATCGAAGTTTACAGAGAAGCCTTTTATCACTGGGCATACAATCCCGATAGTGGGTGTCAGAGTTGGTCAGGCAGAACCAACAATGGCCAGAACAGAGAGAACAGGAGCCTGAGCTTGGTCAGGCATGCTGGCCTGGGATAGAGTGGGGAGACCCAAGGTGGGAGGCCTGGCACAGGCCTAAAGGCCACGCTCCTCAGAGGAGAGAAAAGAAGAAAGAAGCTACCTTCAGACATATCATGTAGAAACCCAGTGCCCCTTCTGGCAGATCTGGGTGGCAGGGAGGAATGTCTTAAGAAGTATCAGATAGTTCTCCAGGGCTATTAAAACCTTTTTCTAGAGCCCTCATTTACACTAAAGATAAGAAAGAGCAAATAGTGTGTCCACTGGAAATGGAATCCTCCTACACTGCTGGTAGGAATGTAAAAAGGTGCAGCCACTGTGGAAAGCAGTCTGGCAGTTCCTCAATTAGATAAACTAAGAATTACCATGTGATCTAGCAATCCACTCCTAGGTATATTCCTAAGAGAAATGAAAACATATGTCCACACACAAACTTTTACACAGCGTTCACGGCAGCATTATTCACAATTGCTAAAAAGTGGAAATAACACAAATGCCCATCAACAGATGAATGGATAAACGCAAGTGGTAGATCCATACAATGGAATGTTATTCGGCTATAAAAAGGAATGAAGTACGGATAACATGCTACAACATGGATGAACCTTAAAAGCATGCCAGGTGAAAGTCAGTCAGTCACAAAGGATCACATATTTATTATGATTCTGTTTATGAGAAACGTCCAGAACAGGCAAACCCACAGACACAGAAAGATGAGTGGCTGCCTAGGGCGGTGGGGAATGGAGGGATTTGTAGCTAAGAGGTGTGGGGTTTCTTTTTGGCTCAATAAAAAGGCTCTAAACTTGATTTTATGGTTTAGATAAATATACTGAAAGCTACTGAGTTACAGACTTTAAATAGGTGAATGTTATGGCATGTGATTACATCTCAATGAGGCAGTTACCAAGAAAAAGAAAGAGCAAGCCAGCCCCAGAGACAGAAGAGGGCCAGAGGGTCCTGTGTTGCCGTGCTTGATATACTCGTTCTTGCCATTCATTGAGTGTCTACTTTATGTTTAGCGGTAGGCATACGAAAAAGGAAAATAAACAGGCCCGGCTTTTGAGGTGTTACAAGTTAAACAGGCAATTGCCATGGGTGCTGAGCGATGAACTCTTTGTGGTTACAGCTACCGGGGAAGGGGGGCGGGGAGAGGGGAGTCACAGCGCCAAGCACAGATGGAGTGGAGGTGATGGCACTAACCTAGTCCTACGGGACTGGAGAAGGCTTCAAAGAAGTTAGCCACGCTTAGTAGTCCTAGGAGAGAGAGCAGCATTTGTAAAGGCTGTGGGGGAAAGAAAGCATCTAAGGAAATACAAGAAGTACACAACGCGGAAGCCAGAATAAGACATGAAGGCGGAGGTGGACAAATCATGAGATGGAGGGGGAAGCTGGGTACTCTGCTAAAACACTCAGGTGCTATCTTTGATTTAGGCCACAGAAAGCCTTTGAAGATTTTAAATAAGGGTCACGTTTTGCAAGTCAAGGAAGGATTTGTGCCCCAACCCCCCCAACTGGAAGTGGTGATTCTTGGTGAGGTGGACACAGAGAATTTTTAAAGCCCAGCTCCGCAGGAGCCATTGCAGGATGTCGGTCTCTCTCCCTGGGCCAGCGGCACGGACTTTCTGCAGAAAAACACTTTAGAAAATAAAGGCTTCTCTCAGAAAACAATTTGGCCATTTACCTTAAGAACTATAAAAAGTTTAAATTTTTTTTTAAAACCCATAATCCTGTATCTGAAAACCGAGCCTAGAGAAACCTAAATGTAGAAACAAACTCAGAATAAGCTTTAGACTCGAAGAT
Source organism: Myotis nattereri (assembly GCF_964212035.1). Lineage (NCBI taxonomy): Eukaryota > Metazoa > Chordata > Mammalia > Chiroptera > Vespertilionidae > Myotis > Myotis nattereri. Next base: position 52,529,737 of record NC_138087.1, read on the forward strand.
GTTCATTACAGTACTATTCACACTAGTGAGAAAGTGGAAATGGTCTAAATGCCTGCTAATACAGAAGAATGGCTAGGTTAATTATGGTAGAAATGCATGCTTCAACTACTATGAAGGCATGGAAAGTGATGATTATGAAGACCATGAAATAACAATGGGAAGATGCTGATGACATGGAATTAAGGAAAAGCAGGATACAGAAGTATATACATATGGAGTATGAGCCCAACTGTGGCTTAATTTCAGGAAGGCAACGTCTCAGACCTCTGCACAACAGGCTGGCAGTTCCAAGCACGGCCCACAGGGCCCGAGGCCGGCACCCGGCAGATTGCACGGCTTCCCCCTGACCATAGGGCCTGGGCGCTGGGTTTGACTTGGGGGCGTGTGCACATTACCAGGGTGGGGTGGCGGCGGTGGCGAGGCGGCGGCGGCGGCAGCAGTCACAGCAGTGGTTAGGTCGGCGCTCCTCTCTCTAGGAGGTGGAGGGAACAGAAGAGGAGGTAGGTGGAGAGTAAGAAGCAGACCCCAGAAGGAAGCTCCTCCATCAGCGGGCTTGGCTACAAACAGAATTAACAAGGAAAGGAAAAGGGCCCCCACTAGAAGGACAAAAAGAGAAAAGGTGGAAGCAGGGAGAGAGTCAGGAAGAAAGGCAAGCGGCACGGCTGCAAAGGGAAAGGAGCCCGTTCTGACCACCCTTGTAGCCGGGCAAAGGCAAATCACTGTACGTGGCCACTCCTGGCCCTGAGGTTACGGGTGAGCAGAGAAAATGGCATTTTCCAGGGTGATGTCCAGGGAGACAAGTCACCAGCCGTGTGAGTACCTGTGAGTGCTGCGACACGTTCCCAGGAGGACGGAGTGAACCATGGACAGAGCGGGGACACAGCAAAGGAGGCCCTGCACCCGGGGCAGTGCACAGGGAGTGGTGGGACACAGACACGCCCAGTCCTCCCACAGCCCTCCCCGGTCAGGAAGCTCAAAGCAGGGGGTGCTGCAGGGCAGGATCAGCCCCGCCCTCCTGAGCCCCATTCCCGCCCACACCAATCTGGAGGCTGACCGCTTGGGCAGGGAATGGAAGGCAGGGATGGTGGATGGTAAAAGATGGTCAAGATAGACACCAAACCAATGGGGGCCCCAGGCCCAGGCAGCCATCCTCAGTCATGGGGCAGGCTCGTGAGTCTGCTTCACCCCCATTCACCGGGGCCTCATTTAGGAACCCGCTGCCTGGCCCAGGGACAGGATAAGCTGCTGAGGCACGGTGACAGACACTTTCACTCACTGAGGGTACACCGGGCTCTCTCCAAACCTGCCCACACTGGGTCCCAGACCAGCGGCCTGGAACCGTCTCACAACAATGCACAGATTGAAAAACTTCAAAGCCTGAAAAAGCTGGGCCTCCCCACCACCTTCCCCACCGTCCCCCACACCCCAGCCTCTCCGGCCAGGATTTACCTGTGAGCAGGATCATGGGCAAGCCTCACAGAGGGTTCTGAGGCTGTAGCTCCAAAGGCAAGGCCCACCCCCCCATGACCTGTGGGAATCACAGCATCACCAAGTGGGAGTGGAGCTGTTCCCCAGGGAGGGGAAGAGAGGCATTCCTTAGGCTGCATGCGATCTCTGTCCAACCCCAGCTCCACCACCCAGCCATCAGGGACCCAAGCAAGCTACTTACCTTCCCAGCCTTCCCTCAGCAGAAACAATGAGGGTCGTTAGAGTAAAAATTCAAAGTGAGACCATGAAAGATGTTCAGTACAAAGGACCATAAAGTTTTATGACCATCAAGAACTGCAGGGTTGAAATGGATTCTCTCCATTTTCCCCAAGGGCTGTGTCCTCGGCCTGCTCTGGTCAGCAAGGAGCAGAGAACTCTGGGGAAAGGCCTGGGAGGGGCTGTGCAGATTCCCAAGGATCATGCCCTGGCCTGACTGAGAAAGGAGGCTTCACTTCCAGGCACAGTCCTCACAGGAGAACAGGGAGCAAGGGGTCCTGAGAGTGGGTGGAAGTGCAGGGTAGGAGTCAAAGGGAACGGCTCCGTGCTCCAAACCCTGACCGAGCACACGGAGCCGGGTGGTCAGGGAGAGAGGCGGTCAGAACTGGGGGCTGGGAGTCCAGGAGCCGCCAGCTGGGTGAGCGCACACACAGCAATCACCCCTCGTCCCTCCCCTCGCTAGGATGTGCTAAGTGGCCTGGGAGGGCAGGGAGGGAAAGGTCAGCCCCACCTGGGGTTTCACAGAGCTAATAAGTATGGGGGGTGGGGAGGGATGGGAGGAACCTCAAATGGTGGCCAGAAAGAGAGCAGATAGGGGAGGGAAGGCAGGCAAGCAGGACAGGGGGGAAGGCATAAGCAAAGGCAACAGGGGAGCAGAGTGTGACTGGGTGAAGATGGAGAATGCAGGATGGCTGTGACACAACGGTGTGAGTGGAGCTTGAGGAGGAGGTGGCTGGAGGCAGGTCAGGGCTGGACTGCAGAGGGTCCTGGATGCTGACCTCAGGGCTTCAGACCCTGCAGACCCTTGCTTGCGGGCAGTAGGGACGCACTGAAGGGTTTAAAGAAAGGGAAGGGCTTAAAGAAAGGGCCGGGCATGGTAGAACCAGAAAGATCTTGGGCAGCTGAGCGAGATCAGAGGTGCCAGGGGATATACAAAGGGAAATGGAGAGACCAGTCAGTCCTGGGTGCTGGCTCCAGGGCAGAGGGCTGCCATGGTGATTACAAATCCGCCTGGCCAGGTGGGCCTGCATTCCTCACCTGTGGTAACTTACTCCTGTGGCGGTTAATCCCACAAACATCCTGTATTTGTTTAGGGCTGGTGGTGCCAGGTGGCAACTTGTCTCCCCTTTATCTTGGGTGGTTTTAGAGTTTCCTTAAAGTATGAGGAAGTGCAGTATGCACCCCACCCACTCTGACACCTTGCTGTCCACTCTGCACCACGGTTCCAGTGCTGGACCTTGGGGAGGACTTCTGTGCCTCAGAGCGGCACCCTTAGTTCCAACAGGCTGGCTGTGCCAGAACCCTAATGGGAGTCTCAGGCACTGGTGTGCTTGGGCAGAAGACCCGAGAACCAACAGCAATGCTTGTTCTCCGTGTTGACTGGTAAGCCCCCCACCCCTTATTGTGAGATGTAAGTTCTCATGGTGCCTGGAAGGGTGCATATAGGAGGCAACCAAAATGGGGTGGTTAATAAGCTTAATGTGGACAGGGGTAGGTGCCACAAAAGCCTGTGAAAGCTCACCCCCGTGTGTGGAGCTTGAGACACAACCCCGTTCTGAAGGAGATGGTAGGCTGACGTGGTACCTACATCCCCTTAGATTCTGTTATCTGATGGTTCTGGGCTTTATGTCCTTATCTGCTCTCCTCTGACTCCCTGGAAGCCACGCAAATGAGAGGGAGAGTTCCAATGCCGGTCCTGAGTGACTGAGGGGGGTGAAGCAGGAAGAGGGAGAGCAGTAAAGAGTTTATCACCTCGGTACTGATTAGAGAAAAAAGGCAGGAAGAAGGGAGGGTGAGGAGGAGAAACTCATCATCGTCATCGTCATCATCATCGTCATAGTCATCGCAGTAATAACCAGTGTTACTGAGGGTTCACCAGGTGCCAGGTGCTTCACAGCCCGAGTGGGAAGTACTAAAACCTTGCCCTCCCACCAACCAGGAAACGGAGGAACTGTGCTGAACTCAAATTGAAATACTCGCCCTAGCCGGGCCGGCTCAGTGGATAGAGCATTGGCCTGCGGACTGAAGTGTCCCAGGTTTGATTCCGGTCAAGGGCATATGTCCAGGTTGTGGGCTTGAACCCCAGTAGGGGCATGCAGGAGGCAGCCAGTCAGTGATTCTCTCTCATCATTGATGTTTCTCTCTCTCTCTCTCTCCCCCCCCCCCCTTCTCTCTGAAATCAATAAAAATGTTTAAAAGAAATTTTTTTAAGAACTCCTGCTGAAGGGCACTAGCTGGCCAGTGGCAGAGCCAGAACCCAGGCAGTCTGAGCTGGAGCTCACTCCCAGCCCTGGAGACCCGGCTTGGAGAAGAAGCTCCTTAGGGAGGGGCTGAGTGGCCTCGAGGAGAGAGTTGCTGCCGTGCCATGAGGGCACTAGGAACCGGGACAGGGTCTTGAGCTGCAGCCCTACAGTTACTTATGTGACTTTTACTTCCCTTCTCTGAGCCTCAGTTGCTTCATCCGTGAAACAGAGCAGACAATTTCACACTATCTGGCCTCAGCGGTTCAGGCAAATCCCAGCAAAGACTGAAGGGTAACTTAGGGGGTGGAGGTTCTATTCTCTTTTTTTTTGAGGTTCTATTCTTAAAAACTTAAGAACCACTGGACTAGATGTCTCAGAGCCACCTCCTATTTTAAGCCTTCTGTTTCTCTAATCTTTTGGTGTTTTTTTCTTCTTTATCTTTTTTCTAATTTTTTTTTTCTTTTTTTCTTTCTCTCTAATCTTAATTGGGGTTGGGGATAAATGGTCAAAATGACAGTGGGGTGTCTGAGACAGGAAGACACTGAGAGGCTCAAATGACGCCTCTCTGCTCAAGAGTACATAAAGGTTGAAGCTGATGCTACAAACTCCTTTCTGAACTCCCTTTCTTCCTCTAAAACAACTATAAAACAGAGAACACAAGAAGTTTCTAGGTTAAACTGGGGAGAGAGGGGGAATGATGCAGTGTTTCTCCTTGGCCTCTTTCTTTCAAAAGGCTTAGGTTTCTCCCCTGACTGGTGTGGTTCAGTTCTTTGTAGCATCATCCAGTACACTAAAAGGTTGCAGGTTAGATTCCCAGTTAGGGTGCGTATGAGAGGCAACTGAAGATGTCTCTGTCTGTCTGTTTGTCTGTCTCTCTCTCTCTCTCCTAGAAAGGCAGGGGGAAATTAAATTTCTCTTTAGACTTGGTTATCTCAAAATCAGATTGTATTTTTCCAAAGAAATAACTAGGGTGGAGCTGGAGCAGAAGAAAACAATTAGCAAGAGGGAGAGGGAGAGGGAGAGGAAAGTTAACCCTTGGAAGAGAAGGAAAAGATGTAAAAGATGTAGAGGCTTCCCTGGTCAGTGTGGCTCAGTTGGTTGAGCATCTTCCCGTGCACCGAAAGGTTGCTGGTTCGATTCCCGGTCAGGGCATATGCTCAGGTTGAGGGTTCAATCCCCGGTAGGGATGGGTGCAGGAGGCAACTGATTGATGTTTCTCTCACATTTGTTTCTTAAACAAATACTTGGATTGAAGTGGCCTGGCATTTACTTGCTCTCGCTTACATCCTCCAACATTCTTCTACGGTAACTGACCCACAGCTATCTCACTGATAGATTTTCTCAGGGCCCTGGTCCATGCCTCACTTGGCCAAGGGACTCAAAGAGCCCTGAGGGGTTTGCCCACAACCTGTCTCCCAATCTTGAGCCTCAGTTCCCTTGAAAAGCAGGTATCTGCTCCTTCCTGCCTGACAGACTCAGCTCCAACATCGGGCCCTGGAACCTCTGCTGCCTTCCTACCCAACAGTCATCTCGCTCTCCATGAACATGCAAGGCTGCTTTCTCCCTTAGAGTCCCCATTCTCTGGCCCCAGCTAAGATGACCATGTCTCCCTCCAGCCTTTAGAACCCAGTTTTTATCCTGGTTCTTCCAGACCATTGCTCTCCTTCCTGAGCTTCCAGAGCATTTGGGAGCCACCATCCAATCACGTGCTATTTGGGATTGTTAACAAATGGTTTCTGGAAGGGTCCACTTGCCAGAAGGGGGAATGGAAGCTTTGGGACAGGCGGAACTGGGGCCTTACACTTCTTTAGAATCTCTCTGCAGCAACTGGTCCAGGACTATGCACAGTGGGCCTCAGAAATGCTTGAGGACACACTGCTGGTTTCAGCTTCCCTTCTGGTCCAAGGGGAGCCACACAGTCCCTCAACTTTGATAGAAGCTGTCAACTTACTACCTCAAGCAGATTCAGAATTTATCTTGAAATGGACATTCGGCCTTTAGGAAATGGGCATACTCTGTCTCTTCAGATGAATGTCAATGAAATTTGGTATACAGATAACTTAGATGTGTTATTGCACCTAGAAGGTTACAGTCTAAAGAGGTGAATTAAGTCTTCAAAATAAACTTGATATACCAAAGTTATACTTCTATCCTTCCTTCTTCCTTTAACATGTCTGTGTTCTTGCTCAGCCGGTGTGGCTCAGTGGTTGAGCGTCAACCTATGAACCAGGAGGTCACGGTTCGATTCCCAGTCAGGGCACATGCCCAGATTACGGGCTCACTCCCCAGTGTGGGGTGTGCAGGAGGCAGCTGGTCCATGATTCACTCTCATCATTGATGTTTCTATCTCTCTCTCTCTCCCTTTCTGAAATCAATAAAAATATTTTTTAAAAGAAAAGAAAAAAACACACACAAAACTGCCTCGATGATTAATCTGATTTCTCCAGGTCATGGTGCTGCAGGCTGACATGCCTCCAACAGCTTCTTTAAGCTCAATACACACATGGATCAGAGACACAGAGAGAAGCTCTTTTCTCAGACTCAGTCCAGGCCACATTATCTTCAGGGGACCACAAATAAAACTTCCCCCAACTTTTGCTGGGGCCTGGCATTCAGGCCTGAACTAAAAGCATTGTCTCTTGTGAGTACCTCAGAAACAGCAGTTCAACTGGGTAAATCTGAAGTTAACTAAAGGTCTGACTCCAAATGGGTATTTCTATTTTTTAAAAGGAAAACACACAGCTACCCAGAGACAGAAAATAGTCATTGCTTTATTTGGAGAGAATAAGAGTTGTTATTTTTCTCTCCATTTTGTTGGAAGGGGACTTCCAAAAAAACCCCAAACACACAAACAAAGCATCCCAGCAATTTCCTTGCCTAAAGAGTTACAGCAACAAGCAAGCCCACTGTATGGCATTTGGCCTATTTACACTAATGGAAATAAAGAGGGTGATAGTGATCGAGCTGTAAAAATCAGATACCAAGGAAATTATATCCTTTCCTTGCCCACCTCTTTACTCTCATATTTAGAGTGCGCGCACACACACACATACTTCCTCCCTGGCTCCCCCTTCCCAGACACCTCACCTGATTGATAACATAGATGCCGTAGTCCAACTGCTGACGCTGCAGGATTGGGTGCAAGTAATACAGCCAGTACTTGAGGTGCTCCTGCCGGTTGCGGAATGGAATAATGATGGCCACCTTGTGAGGAGAGATGCAGTCCTTGGGGGCGTAGCGACCACCCACCTTCACCTCGGGGTTCTGCTTCGCCAGAAGCGTCAGGTCCACGGGTACGTTGAACTCGATCAGCATGGGGCCGACTAAAGGGGTGGAGGACGGATAAGTTAGCAGGCTGTGGGACTCGCTGCTTCACAGGGGGTGCCAGGTGGCCAGGCCGCAGGAGACAGCTCTTCCCGAGAGGCAGTGCGGCCATGGAAAAGGCATTCATGCCCAGCACTAGGTACCGTGCCCAGCACAAGAGTGACCAACCATCCCAGGAAACTCGTAGTCCCAGGCAAACCTGGACGGCGGGCCACCCTGAGAAGCACTCGCCTATGCAGGCCACACTCCCTTCGGACTCCGTGTTTCTCAACTGTAAAGTGGAAGCGGGGCCATTTCTGCCCGGACCTCCAGGCAGGCTGCCGCGCGGATCAGAGAGCAGGGAGGAGGAAGCACTTTCTCAGAAATCCCGAGGTTGAGACCTGGCTCTGCCACCTCCCAGTCAGTGTGGCTTTGGACAGGTTCTCTCTGAACTTAGCCTAGTTGAGGAAACGTGTGTGTGTGTGTGTGTGTGTGTGTGTATGTGTTGTGTGTGTGTGTATGTGTTGTGTGTGTGTTGTGTGTGTGTGTTGTGTGTGTGTATGTGTTGTGTGTGTGTTGTGTGTGTATGTGTTGTGTGTGTGTGTGTTGTGTGTGTGTGTATGTGTTGTGTGTGTGTGGTGTGTGTGTGTGTGTGTTGTGTGTGTGTGTTGTGTGTGTATGTGTTGTGTGTGTGTGTTGTGTGTGTATGTGTTGTGTGTGTGTGTTGTGTGTGTGTTGTGTGTATGTGTTGTGTGTGTGTGTATGTGTTGTGTGTGTATGTGTTGTGTGTGTGTATGTGTTGTGTGTGTGTATGTGTTGTGTGTGTTGTGTGTGTGTTGTGTGTATGTGTGTGTGTATGTGTTGTGTGTGTGTATGTGTTGTGTGTGTGTGCATGTGTTGTGTGTGTGTATGTGTTGTGTGTTGTGTGTGTGTGTGTGTGTGTGTGTGTGTGTGTAGAGGTCAGTGTTGAGAAAGCAGAAGGTAACAACGAGTGGCATGAGTAACCCATGTCTCATGGGTCGATGCACAGATGAAACAAACTTGACGGGAAGGACTGGAGGAAAGGAGACCCCAGAGGAGACTGAGGGGCAAGGGAGAAGAAAACAGCTGGAAAGAACATCAAAGAAGAATGCTTAGTAGAAGGGAGGGAATCCAGTCAGGGATGACCGCAAAGGTTCTGGCCTAGAAGAACGTGGCTCCAGATAAGAGAAATAAGTTAGTAGGAGAGCTCTTTGGCTCAGGTGAAAATCGGATGCGATGTGTATGGATGGTGGGTTTGTAGTTAGTGGTAAGTTAGGAGCAGAGGGAAAGGCCAAGGCCAAGATCCAGATACAGGCATGGCAGCTCGTGTCTCCTGAACACAAACAGGTGGCGCTACCGGAGGGCTGCTGGGAACTGTCCCTCACGCAGCACGGACAGTGAGGGCAGAAGAAAGGTGACTGGCCCAGGGACACATAGGGAATTGGGGACTGAGTCATGACTTGAACCCAGGCCCCCAGTATTCTCTGTAGGACAAACTTTCTCAAAGAGGTTCCACGAAACACTAATCCTAGCAGGATGCTTAACAGAAGAACATGTTCCCTGGTTAAATGAGGGCAGGAGCCCTACCCACTAAATCCTGCTCTGGAAAGTCTGGACGTACACCAAAGGCTCTGAGAAGGTGTGCAATCAAAAAACCTTCTTCACTTTATTTAACTCACCATCTCCCAAATGTACTGGGCCACAGAATCATTTTACCGGGGGACACAGTTTGAGAACTGATACTCTAGTGCAGAGGTCCTCAAACTTTTTAAACAGGGGGCCAGTTCACTGTCCCTCAGACATTCCACACATGCGCACTGCGGGCCTGGGACGAGTCGGCTGCTAAGCAGGACAGGCAGCGGCTGCAAAAACATCCGGCGGGCCAGATAAATGTTTTCGGCGGGCCGCATGTGGCCCGCGCGGGCCGTAGTTTGAGGACCCCTGCTCTAGTGTAACCAGCTTCCCCTGTGAAGCAAACTAGTCATAAGCACAAAGGAACAGAGGTGAGAACGCTGACCACAAACTCAGAGCAAGCTCATCTGAAACATGCCAGTGAGAACCAGTGTGCACCCTCTGCCACTTTGTTTATCAATAGTATGTGGCTCTCTGAGCACCCGTCCCCAGAGATCACTACCCTCCTGAAATGAGACAACCGGAGAAAAGCAAGCTGTGACTCTTGCTCCTCCTGCCTGTTCACAGGTGCGAACTCGCCATCTCCTCTCCTTCTCCCCTCCCCCGCACCTCCAGTACACCACTCGCGTTCCCTCCCTCCAGTGCTGACCCAGCTCCATCACCGCCGGACCTGTTCCCATTCATTTTCTTGAGACACAGCTCTGATCATTACCTTCCCACTAAAAACCTCCCATGGTTCTAAGGACGTGTTGCCTTGGACCAGGCAAGGCTTGGCAGTAAGGCCCTTCAGTCTCAGCTCTACCTCCCTTCCCATTCTTATAAACCAGGCCTATGACTGCACTTTCTCTTTGCCAGAAATGCCCTTCCCTCTTTCCTCTAATGGCAAACTTTGCATGGAGAGACAGGCCAGAATCTTAAAAGCAAAGTCCCAATCTTGCCTAATCTTGCCTTGTCCTTTCCCTTTCTTCATTACCACAGAGCTCAGAGAGCAGATCCCCGGGGGGTGAGGAAGGGGACCCTCAGGGTTCCAAAGCCCTGTTGCCTCCTGGGCCATGTACCTCCCTCTCTGGAGGGGCGGGGGCCTCACAGATCAGTCCCTCACTGGGCTGTTGGCTGACCCAGCTTCCATATCCTAGGGTGCCCTCAGGGGAGTATTGGCTTTATACTTTAGGACTAAGTAAGGGGGTGCCTGGACCAGTTTTCCCCAAACCTATCATCAGGATCACCTGAGGCAATCTGTAAAAAATATGGACTCTCAGGCCCTTCCCCTAGAGAGCCTGAACTGGGGAGATCTTGGGAAGGACCTAGGTGAATAATTAACAAGGAGCCTAGGTCAGTGGTCGGCAAACTCATTAGTCAGCAGAGCCAAATATCAACAGTACAACGACTGAAATTTCTTTTGAGAGCCAAATTTTTTAAACTTAAACTATATAGGTAGGTACATTGTTATTAACTTAATTAGGGTACTCCTAAGGCTTAGGAAGAGCCACACTCAAGGGGCCAAAGAGCCGCATGTGGTTCGTGAGCCGCAGTTTGCCGACCACGCGTCTAGGTGATTCTGGTCCTGTTTTTTTTTTTTTTTGTTAATCCTCACCCAAGGATACTTTTCCATTGCTTTTTAGAGAGAATGGAAGGAGGAGAAGAGAGAGAGAGAGAGAGAGAGAGAGAGAGAGAGAGAGAGAGAGAGAGAGAGAGAGGGAGAGAAACACTGATGTGAGAGAGACACATGGACTGGTTGCCTCCCACAACCCAGGTACATGCCCCTCACTAGAAACGAACTCGGGACCCTTCAGTCTGCGGGCCAGTGCTCTATCCACTGAGCCAACCAGCTAGGGCAGAGCCTAGGTGACTCTGTCTGGGCAAGCTGGGCAATGGGGAGAGGAACCTCCCATCTTCACAAGTCTTGGGGCTTGCAGGCAAGGAGGGTCCTCAGGGTCTCCTACAACTCACAGGTCATAGAGGCAGCCCTTCCCAACGGGGTCCAGAGGCCTCAACTGCTTGACTCCCCGGCCCCGGGCAAAGCCTTCTGGGAGGCCCTGCTGCACACTGCACTTGTGAAAAACATGAAAAAGATCTGTCACCGGGCTCTTCTCACTTCAGAGGGCCCCACAACATCTGCAAAGCCTTTGCACCTTTCCTTCTCAAGATGCTACTAAACATAACCCCATTTTCAGGAACCCAAGTGCATCTGGACTGTCACCTACCACCTTACTCACACTTTCGGAAACCAGCCCAGAAGACAGGAATCCACACTTGGTCTGCCCAGCCCCCTAAAGCAGACACCTGCAGGCTGGTCTTAGTTTTGCCCCTTCAGGAGTTCCAGAAAGGTGGTCCTGTGGTTTCCCGGAGAGGGGAGAGGACGCCTGGGCCCTGGCGTAGCTCCATCAGTGACTTGCTGGATGACCTATCTTTGGGCAAGTAGGTCTGCACTCAGGATACTGGCTTCCCCTTTGTAAATTGCAGGGACCAGAACTCAACCTGCTCCAGAAGACTCCACTCCCACTGGCTCCTCCAAGGGCTCATGTGGAGCTGTATCACTGAACAGCCTCTTCTCACTCTTTGCACCCTTCTCACAACCCCCATCGTCTCTAACACACTGAAGGCACACTGACCCCCGGATCCTGCCTTCCCTGCCCAATCTGGCAATTCTTTCCCCACCTTCTCTCTGTGAAGCCTCCACAGCTCTGAGAATCCCGCAGATCTCACCTCTGAGAGTGGATAGCACTTGGCAGTCAGTGGCAGCCCCAGACCTTGGGTCCAGTGCCAGCCAGGAGGCCTCCGGTAATGTCCGGCACATCTCCTGCCGCCCACAGGAGCTGTCCTCTGCTGCACCCCTGGCTCAGTCCCAGTGAGAAAATTCATAGAGCTCAGACTCCAGGGGGGCAGCGACCAGCTCTGCCCAGACCCTTGCAGACCTGGGGCCGGGCCTCAGAGCCACGGCTGGAGGCCTCAGGGAGAGGCGAGGGGAAGAAACCAAGGGCTGAAGGCTTCATGACAGTCCTCATGCTAAGCCAAGGCTCCCTTGCTGTGAGGCGCACGGCGTATGCTACCACAGGCCCTCGGCCCCGCTGGGCTGGCTTGTGTGTTTTCTTGGCTCTGGGAGCTGGGAGGCAGGGTTACGTCAGCAGACGAGCAGATGTGAGCCTGTCCTCGGCTCCCCCAGCTACAGCCCTGCCACGTGGGCTTCCCAGTTGGGAGTCCGGGTCATGGCCTTGCGTGTAAGTCACTCAATAACTTCAATGTGTGAGCTCAACTCTGACAAATTCCACTGCTCCCTTGCTCGGCACAGCAAGCCCTGCTAATCGAGAGCCAGCCCAGCGTAGACTCCTTGCCTCACTTTCACGTTCGCTGAACCACTAGAGTTCCTCAAGCTCCTCAGACCAATCAGCCCCTGCTCCAGATGCCCAAAATACCCTTGACACCACATTGAGCCCTGCAGGATGAGAGCTCCCTGCTTTGCTCCCTCATCTCTGTGAGGGCAGGGGTTGTATGCCATGCCATTCCTTTTTATACTTGGGACAGTTACTGGCAGAGCAGCATGCACAAACGTGTTTATCCACACAGCACAAGTTCAACTACAAGTTAAGAAGCAGAGCTAACAGAGCAGGGAACCATTTTGCCTTTAATGTTTGAGAATGCAGAGTATCCTAATACACATGTACAACCAAGGCAACCAAGGGCAAAAACACTCCCCATTCTGGGTTCGTAAGATGCCTTTGGTTCCAGGCATAGCACCTGATCTGTGATTGATGGGCGCATCCCCTCAATCCTATATAATAAAAGCCTAATATGCAAATCGACCCAACAGCTGAATGACAGGTCACTATGGCTCACACTGATCACCGGGGGCAGATGCTCAACACAAGAGTTGTCCCCTGGTGGTCAGTGCACTCCCACAGGGAGCACCACTCAGCCAGAAGCCAGGCTCACGGCTGGCAAGTGCAGTGGCAGTGGTGGGAGCCTCTCCCACCTCCGCGGCAGCACTAAGGAGCAGTGAGCCAAGCCCGTAAGGAGCAGCGAGATAAGGAGTGAGGGGTCCTGGACTGTGAGAGGGTGCAGGCCGGGCTGAGGGACACCCGCCCCCCCCCCATGCACAAATTTCGTGCACCGGGCCTCTAGTGTTAAAATAAGTTTCCTGCAGGTTCTAGGCCTATAATTCAAAACTTTGTGGCAGTGGACAGCCTAATGAAAATGTTGCATTTCCTTAGCTGAACCTCACACTACCACATCAAACAGGCACTTCACTAAATACCACTTGTTCCTTAAGAGAATAATCCCAAAGTTCAAAGTCTGGTGTGGATTGTGAGATCATCAGAAAAACCTTATGTGGTCACTCAGTCCAGGATCCTGTCACCAATGGTATCAAGGCCTCACCTAAGGGTGCAAAGCCATGGTCAGGTTCCATCACTTTCAAGGATCTGGATCCTCTTTGAGCTAGAACAGTGATGGCGAACCTTTTGAGCTCGGCGTGTCAGCATTTTGAAAAACCCTAACTTAACTCTGGTGCCGTGTCACATATAGAAATTTTTTGATATTTGCAACCATAGTAAAACAAAGACTTATATGTTTGATATTTATTTTATATATTTAAATGCCATTTAACAAAGAAAAATCAACCAAAAAAATGAGTTCGCGTGTCACCTCTGACACGCGCGTCATAGGTTTGCCATCGCTGAACTTGAACATGGAAGAATCCTGGCAGACCAGGGCTGGAAGGACTTTGAGAATTATGTTTCAGCCCCACGTTACACATGAGAGTTTGAAACTGAAGGCCAGAGATTGACAGATTTCCTCAAGGACATTCTTGGATTGCCCCCCACCCTCCACCCCGCTCCTCCAACAACAACAACAAAAGCCATCCTTATCTTCCCCTTATTAATCTTTTAGGGTTCTCATGTTCGTGGATGCATCTACAGAGTGGACAGCAAATCAAGGTACACAGGCCCCTCTACTCTCCCTACACTGTGCCCATGGGGATTCTGTCTCAGAATCCTTCTCAACCTAGGGCTCCAGGAGCTACCAACTGATCCCAGGTGGCATAAAAATGAATCTTATTTGACATCACTGACCTAACCCTCCTCAAGCACATTTCTGTACCACACAAGGTCACAATTCCTGACTTCTAAAGCAGAGGAATCAAGGAGAGAATGCTGAGAAGCCTCTGGAGATCCCAGAACTGGGAGCATGACAGTACACTTCTGTCCTAGAGCGACCCAAAGAGGTTTTTTCTTTTCTTTTTCTTTTTAAAAATTTTATTGAATGTACTGGAGTGACATTGGTTAGTATAATTATACTAGAGGCCCGGTGCACGAATTCATGCATGGGTGGGGTCCTCGGCCTGGCCAGCGATCAGGGCCGATCAGGGCCATCTTGCCGTCTCAATCCGGGCCAATTGGGGCCGGCTGGCAGGGGGGAGGGACTGTGGGAGGTTGGCCGGCCAGCCGGGGGGAGGGGAGTGGCCAGCTGCAGGAGATGGGCTGTGGGAACACACTGACCACCAGAAGGCAGTTCCTGCATTAAGCGTCTGCCCCCTGATGGTCAGTGCGCATCACAGCTACCAACTGGTTGTCCGGTTGTCAAGGTTGCATGGGCTTTTATATATATAGATAGGTTTCAAGTGTACAATTCTGTAAGACATCATCTTTATACTGTATTATGTGCTCACCATCCAAAGTCAAGTCTCTCTCCATCGTCATTTATGCCCCCCTTTCCCTCTTCTACCTCCCCGCAAAACGGTTTTCACCTGAAGTGCAACCACAGAAATACAAGGCCCTGAGGTCAAGAAGCAGTGTTGGGGATCACAGGCTTTCAAAGCTCAGTACACAGGCCTCCCAGTGTTTGTCCACCGGGGAAAACTGTCCCAGGAGGAATTTCTGCTCTGCTTGGTCCTGGCCCAAAAACAGATTTCCTCCTCACCCAGCCCTTCTCCCTCCCTCCACCTCTCTGCTGGAAACTGCGTGCCTGCCCACGGTTATCAGTTATCACTACCAGGAAAGGCTCAGGAGGCCAACCTGCCTGGAAATTCTGTGAGCCCAGGAAGGGCTTGTGGCACCCCTCTCCTCTTAGAACTTGAGCACTTCTGGAAGAAATGATTTGAACTTCTCAGAAAGGATTAGAATAACAGTCTGGCATTTAAAAAAAAAATATTTTTATTGATTTCAGAGAGGAAGGGAGAAGGAGAGAGAGAGAACCATTGATGGGCAGCTTCCTGCACACTCCACACTAGGGATCGAGCTCACAACCTGGGTACGTGTCCTGACCGGGAATCAAACCATGACCTTTTGGTTCATAGATCGACACTCAACCACTGAGCCACGCCGGCTGGGCAACAATCTGGTGTTTTTTATTTTAAGACTTTCCCCTCCCTACTGAGGCAGTCCCCCCACCCCGCGTCCTCTGAGGCCTCCACACTCGGCCTGGAGACAGTCACCTACAGGTAAGCCCAGGGCCTGCCACTTGAGAACTCCAGGCCCACGATGGCAGAAGCCACATTTACTTCCATTCCTCTTGATTACTTTCTCCTCCCCAGGATGCTGGGGGAGAACACTTCGCTCTGCACTTTCTTTGTTTATTTTTTAGAAAAGATGTAGAAATTCAACACACAGTTCTACAGGAAGCAAATGCAATTTCCACAGGAAGCAGCGTGGTAGGAAAAGGTCACAAACCTGGGTTCAAATCCCTGTGCCTCTACTCGCCCTGGCTGGGTGGCTGTTCCTTACAGCGGTATTTGTGAATTAGCGTGGGAGTCTATCATGAAGGAAGGGAGGAGGAAAACTGGGATGAACACCATGGACACGGGGTGCACACACAGCGGTGTGAATGGACCTTAAAAAAACAAGGGTGTGCATCTGGAGCCCAGTTCTTGGTTTCTAAATACCATTCTCTACGAAAAAGAACTAGGGACTGAGCAAGAGGAACCGGGCCGGTATGACTCAGTTGGTTGGAACATCGTTCTATGCACCAGAAGGTGGCGGGTTCGATCAGCTGGGGTGTGTACCGGAGGCAACTGAGCAATGCATCTCTTTCACAATGACGTTTCCCTCTTTCTCCCTTCCTCCCACTCTTAAAATACATAAATTAAAAATATTTTTAAACAGCTGGGTGAAATAAATTAGAATCAGAATGAGCTACAAAAGAATACTCTTTACATAAGTTAAAAATACATGTACATATACTGTATGACCTGTTTATATGACATTCTCAAAAAGACAAAATAATAGTAATGGAGAACAGATCAGGCAGGGGTTGCCAGGGGTGAAGGGCTGGAGGAGAATGGGACTATACGGGGGACTTTTGCAGTGATAGAAAAGTTCTGTATCCTGATTGTTGTGGTGGCCACACAAATATATACTTGTATTATACAGACCTATACACCAAAAAACTTTTTTTTACTATATGCTCATCTAAAAAATAAAATTAAAAAATGAATATAGCCCGGCTGGCGTGGCTCAGTGGTTGAGCTTCGACCTATGAACCAGGAGGTCACGGTTCGATTCCCGGTCAGGGCATAGGCCTGGGTTGCAGGCTCGATCCCCAGTGGGGGACAATGAAGGAGGCAGCTGATCAATGATTCTCATCACTGATGTTTCTATTTCTCTCTCCCTCTCTCTTCCTCTCTGAAATCAATAAAAAAATATTTTTTAAAAAAATGAATATATGTAAAACAGCAGCTCCCATTTGGCAAGAACAAAAACATTCACACATTAAACAGTCACACATTAGAACGGTTGCCGGAGGAGGGGTGGAGAAGTGGAAGGGGAAGGAGCATAAAAGGGAGTCAGTCCATGATGATAACGGGCATGAAACAGTGTGACGGCTGGACGGAAAGAAAGGAAAGCAGGAGGAAAGCACAAAGGGAACGAGCAGGGGAGCGGAGGAGGACGGCGCCGGATGTATCCTCCCAGCGCTGTTCAGGGGAGAAAGGAGCCCTGACCTCTGGACAGACCAAAGTCCCCGAGCAGGTCTGCGATCCTGTGGGGTCAGATTCATCAGCCACAACAGCCTGACACCACCCCCCATTGGAGGACTCACTTCCCTGCTCTGACTTCTGACTCACTGGCTGTGGACGACCCGCCTTCCCGCCTAGTGCTGCAGCCAGAGAACTCTAAGGCACTTGACAACAGTTCTAACCTTGCCAGTAAATCAGAAGTTTAGCGGTCCAGCAGGTAAGTAAGCCTCCTGGGAGTTTTATTACTGAGTAAGTTGCTCCTCCGATATTCTGGAGCCCTGACTGGATTTCTGGACCAGTAATGCTGGTGTCACGCACATCCTCTTCTCTCTCCATCCAGAACCAGGCTTTGGGCTGTAGAGAGCCTGCTTCTCTACGGGCCATCTGGGCAGTCTGCCAACCATGCACTCCCGGCAATACCTCTGGGGTATCAGGACCACTTTAAATGTAGCCAGCTCCCTCCAATTTCCTTCTCTACGGAGTAGGTATAAAACAATGTGTTCTTTTCAGGTGGTAAATGAGATAACACATACACATATTTATCACAGTACTTGACACTAATATCAATAAATATTACTGTGCCTTCTCACCGACTCCCTAGAACTTCAAAGCCAACAGGGTTATTACAGCTCTACAATCACAAGAGACTAAAATTCCACTTTTCTACTCTGAACACCAGCAACAGCGACAGACTTGGAAGAAGAGCTTGGGACCTCAAGCGGTTTGGGGGGCATGACATAACCTTCCTACAAAACATAAGGGTTGAACAGCGATTCTGCTCATCTTTTACTGTCAGAGACAAGTATTAAATGTTAAAGAACCAGCTTAGAAAAGAATACAGAAGAAAAATTTTATAATCTTGGAATGATATAGACCCTCCTAAGTGGGGGGGGAAAAAACCTAAAGTAATACAGAAAAACACAAACTTAAATACATAAAAATTCAAAACTTGGCTGTATGGTCAAAGCTACCAGAGATAAAGTAAAAAAGACATGTGCCTGGCTGGGTGGCTCAGTTGGTTGAGTGTAATCCTATACACCAAACAGGTTGTAGGTTCAATCCCCAGACAGGGGTGCATAGAGGAGGCTCTCTCCCCCTCCCCATCCTCTCTACCCCTTCCTCTTTCTAAAATTAATAAAAATATCCTCAGGTGAAGATTAAACAAACAAACAAACAAAAAAGACAGGTGACAGATGTAGAGACCATATTTGCAAACAATATATACTAAAGGAATAATAGTCATAGTATTAAAAACTCCTGCAAACATATTTTTAAAATAGAAAAATATGAACAAGTAATTTACAAAAGAAATACAAATAGCCAACAAACACATGACAGTTTGCTCAACATCATCACTAATTAGAGAAACAAATTCAAACAAGATACCATATTTGATCATCATATTGACAAACGTAAAAAGACTGCTAGCACCCAGTGCCGGCATGCATGTGGGAAACAGGCGCTTCTCATTCACAGCTGATGAGCACAAATTGGAGGGCAATTTGACAGTATCTATCAAAATGGTACAAATGCATGATCTACAGACTTCAAATCATAACCTGATCTCCCACCTTGAAACACTGGAAAACGAAGAGCAAACTAAGTCGAAAGCAAGCAGAAGGAACAAAATAAAGATGAGAGCAGAAATTAGTGAAAAAGGAGAATGGAGGAACAACAGGGAAGGGGGAAATCAATGAACCAAAAGTTGGTTCTTTGAAAAAAAAAAAAAAAAAAAAAAAAGGCATGGACTGACCAGAAAGGGATTAAAAAAAAAACCCCAAAAAACTCAAAATCAGGAATGAAAGAGGGAACATCCCTACCAACCTTATAGAAATAAAAAGGAATTTAAGGGCATATTATGAACAAATGTATGCCAACATATTAAATGACTTAGGTTAAGTGGACAAAGTTTTAGAAAGACACAAACTACCAAATGGACTCAAGAATAAGTAGAAAATTTGAATAGACCCATAACAAGTAAAAAAAATTGAATTGGCAAACAAAAAGCTTCCAACAAAGAAAAGCCCAGGCCCAGATGGCCTCACTAGTGAATTCTACTAGACAGTTAAAGAATCAAAATCCTTCACACACTCTCCCTAAAAGTGACGGGAGAATATTTCCCTCCTCATTTAGGAGTTAGTATTACCTTGGTACCAAAATCACATAGAGACATCATGAGAAAGAAGACTACAGATAATTTTTCTGTCAATTATACCTCAATAAAGCTGGAAAAAAAAAAACCATACAGATCAATATCTCATAAATAACCCTTAACAAAAAAACTAGTTAACTGAATCCAACATATAAAAAGGATTATACACCATGACCAAGTAAAACTTACCCAAGAATTCAAGATTAACTTATCTTTTTTTAAAAAAATTAATCATCTCTGCTGGTGTGGTTCAGTGGTCGGCCCACAGAAAAGCATTTGACAAAACACATCACCTATTCATGATAAAAAACACTCAACTACAATCTTTCTTCACCTGATAAAGAGGAACAGGGGGTACCCACACTGCTATGAAAATCCCACTGCTATCATTATACTTAATAGCGAAAGACTGAATGTTTTTCCCCTAAGATCAAGAACAAGAAAAGGATGTCCTCTCTTATCACATCTCTTCATCATTGTGCTAAAAGTTCTCACCAAGACAATCAGGCAAGAAAAAGAGCTGCTGTGAGAGTGAGTGAAAGTAATGCGTATGAAGAACTTTCCCTGTGCCTGGCCAGTGCTGCATTAGCAAGTCTACTATGAGAGTGGCTGGCTGGTCGTTGCTGGAGCCCAGGGCCCTAGACTCACAGTGGCTCCCACTGACTGGGTTTTCAAACCGACCAACTTATTCATTCATCCCAAGTTTTGATTCTGTGCCTAGACACTGAAATTGCTGGAGGATCAGGTGGGTGTGGATTTGTCCAGAAAGACTCACTTCTGGCTCCCAGCACCCTTGAGAATCACCCCAGTTCTACATGACCGGCCCTCAAGGGGACAGCACTCTACCGTCCTGCCATGTAGAGTGCATGGCTACATCAGAATTCCCAGGCAGGCGGGGACTCCAGAGAGCATCCCAGTCAACCCCTCATCTCATGTTATGGATGGGTAAACCGAGGCCTTAGTGAGAAGATTTCTCTCAGATTACTCTGTAGGTTGGCCCCAGAGCTGGAGTGAAAGGCTTGCCATCCTGACTTCCAATACCAGCTCCTAAGCAAAGACAGGCTGCCTACAGCCCAGGCCTAAGTTTTTCTAACAATACACAGGCCACTGGGCACCCCAGGTTAAGCCCATTTACATCCAGTCTCATTTTTTAACATCCCTTCTCACTTCCTGAGATTCCACCAAATATCCAATGCTCCTTCCAGCTCCCCTGCCTTACCACTCAGCTATCTGTAACCTATGACGGTATCTCCCCAAGACACTGATAAACAACAGCCACCCAGAGAAGGGAAGACTATGGGTCACCACAGAATCCTGGCCCAACTGACACATGGCAACACATACTCCAAGTTCCCAGCACTGTGGGTTCAGCAAATTGGGAGGCCTTCTCCCTGTAGCCTGGGGCAGGTATGTTCATGTATAAGCCAGGCCACAGTCTCCACTAAACCCTGGTTCCCTGCTAAATCCTGTCCCTAACCTGTGGTTACAGCCTCACCTTTCCTTCTCCCTGTTAACTCTGCCCTAGGGCAGATCACACACACACACACACACACACACACACACACACCCCAAAAAACTGCATTTGGAGGAAATTATACTCTGCAGCCCACTGTGTTGAATGGATGTCTTCTGGATGGATGGGTGAGGCACTGATCAAAATACAGAGTACTGATATTGCCACAAACCTCATCTCATTCAATCCTTTATCAACCCAGTATCTCCCCATTTTACAGAGGAAGAAAGTCTTGCCCTGGGTCCCCAGGAACAATGTGCTGGACAGCAGCTCTGGCCTGATTCCAACTGGACCCAGAGAAAGCACCGTGTTAATAAATCACAGCTGACTGCTGCGGAATGCAGAAGACAGGACATAAGGAGTGGCTACAAGATGAAGGGAGCAGCTGTCCCAGGTTGAATCCACCCTGTCTGCTGGATTTGTAAACCTTTGGTCACTGAAACTGATACCATTGTAATTAGCTAGTTATTAGTAGGAAAGGAGCAAAAATGGAAGCCAGACATTATAAGCATGTCATTTGGGCAACTTCACCAGGAATACCAGGCCAGTCCCTGAAGATCACTGGAGGGGGTGTCCAACAAAGGGAAGACAGATGCAGAACAACATTTGGGAATATGTAATCCCCTAAACAAAGAATTTCACTCTCTTGGACTCTTGTTGCTTAGGGCGTGCTCTCTTGTTTCTCTTGCATCCACCCACGGCCATGTGGACCCCACAGGCAATGGACTACAGCAGGGAAACACAAGCTGGCCTGATGCGGGGCTGGACCTGGCTCCACCATGGAAAGGAAACTCTGGATACTGGCTCTGATTTTTGCTCTACTGAAACCCCTGCTACACTTCTAATGACTGGACTAAAGGAAATGGGACTTTGGAAACCCAGGGGTGTAATTCCACAGAAATAAAGCTTTCTACCATATCACATCCTCCACTGGGAGCCTCTGGAAATGCTTCCCCCAGCAGTACCCCCAAGAACCCCACTCTCACAAGCAGCCAGGGAAGACAAGCTCCTCTCCTCTCCTGTAACAAAATCACTAGTTCTAAAGTCATTCTACCATTTATGCAAGTCAGCAGGCTCCTGTCTTATCTATGAAAAGGGCATGTGCATGGGGGGTGGCTACAGGGACAGAACTGGCAATTCATATTTGCAGACCTTGGACTATTGATCACTTTAACACACCACCTCCCTCCCCCCCCCCCCCCCCCCCCCCGCCAAAAAAATCTTTCTTTGCTTGGGCCCCTTCCTGGATTCCATAAACCAGGGCTGTCAGGTCAGAGTTCATCCATTTGGGTTAAATGGTCAGCCATCCCGGCTAGCCCATCAGAACCTAACATAGTTTCTGTGGATGGCTGAATGCAGTATTTCTAGCCATCAATCTGCAAAGTTTTAGATCAACACCATTTTAAAATCAGACTTTTATTTTTTTTTTAAATATATTTTATTGATTATTTTACAGAGAGGAAGGGAGAGAGATAGAGAGTTAGAAACATCAATGAGAGAGAAACAGCGATCGGCTGCCTCCTGCACATCTCCCACTGGGGATATGCCCGCAACCAAGGTACACGCCCTTGACCGGAATCGAACCTGGGACCCTTCAGTCCGCAGACCGATGCTCTATCCACTGAGCCAAACCGGTTTTGGCTAAAGTCAGACTTTTAAATAGCTCTGCCCTCATTCTATAGGTTTGGCTCCATAAATAAAGGAAAAATGAAAAGTTCTTGTCTTGTATAAATGAACTAGTTGGCAAAGGCAATTGAAAGAGCCACCAGTAAGGCTTTTTGCATACTGAGAAACCTCAGCAGGAACCAGAGGCAACGGCTTAAAGAAAAAGCTTCAAGTCCAGAGTGTCCGCAGGCCCTACACAGGGACCTTAACACACATACAAGGCCCAAGGGCTGGGAGTGTAAGTGTGAGACTCCAGACAGACCTGACTCCCGGAATCCACACTCCTTAAAAGCCAATATCCCTGGCCCAGGAATTTACAATTCAGGGCCTGGAAAACAAAGTAGCCATATCCTCTGGCCTAGAATTTCCTCTTTAGCTACTTATCCCAAGGAAATAATTCAACTGAAGCAATGAGTGGCACACAGCAAAAATGTGCAAGATTATCTGTGATGGTGAAATCCGGAATGTTGAATGCTAAGAGAACATCTATAAGAATACAGAGAGCTGCTATGTCAGATAATTAGGATAATTATAAACAACGTAACAGCTGAATGAAAATAGAATGCAAAATAGTTTCACACTACAATTGCAACAGAGTAAAATAGGTATCCATTCCGGAAGGTAAATGGAGTTTTGCTACAGTGTTAGGCAATGTTTTGTTACAATGGTAGACAGAAGAATTACATTTTTAAACATTTAATATAATGACATTTCAATTTAAAAAAAAAAGAAAGGAAGAAATCCTACAAAGCAAACGCCAAAATCTTCGCAAATAAGAACTATCAGTACTACCAATAACGGATAACATAGATTGAGAGCTTATTCTACGTCAGGCACTGTTTCAGGCCCTTTTATGCCTATTACCTAAACTTCACATCTACCGGTGAGAGCAGAGAGGACAGTATCTTTCCCATATCACATGGCTAGCCAGAGTGACAGAAAGAAACCTTCCCCGTGACATTTTAGAGGTCATCCGACAACCAAAATCTTTATGCCTATTAGTCAGAGACCAGAAGCCTCACTACAAGAGCTCTTGAAATGGGTAGTGGGTGCCAGAAGCCTTTCATGTTGCAGATATAACCAGGATTTCTCCCCACAACAACCTAGACTGGAGGAGGAAGAGAAACTGGGACTTGCCCAAAATGACTTAACAAGTTAGAAGAACCAGAACTCAGAGTCCTCACTCCAGTGGCATTCAAGGCTTGCTCTTACCCTCTGCAGACCATGAAACCCCTCCTTCTGTACCTCCCCTTCCTGTCACCTTCCTTCCTTCCGTCCCTCAGGCTAAGCCAGTGGTTCTCAACCTTCTGGCCCTTTAAATACAGTTCCTCCTGTTGTGACCCAACCATAAAATTATTTTCGTTGCTACTTCATAACTGTAATGTTGCTACTGTTATGGATCGTAATGTAAATATCTGATATGCAGGATGGTCTTAGGCGACCCCTGTGAAAGGGTCGTTCGACCGCCAAAGGAGTCGCGACCCACAGTTTGAGAACCGCTGGTCTAAGCTATCCTCAGCCTTCCCTTGCCCAGCATGGTCCCAACTACACCAGCTCTCTCTTTTATCATCTTTTGTTCACTCTGCCTCTACTTCCTGTCTTCTCCTACCCTGCGGGTAACTGAATGCAACAGCCAGGCTTCAGCTATGACGTCTTCTCACTGCGCAGCAACTCCAGGAAATTACAGGCTGTGTTCAGCAGTAGAATCCTGCCCCTCCCAACCAGGGAGACTGTTCAAACAGCCTGAGGCAGGGAGAGAGGCCCCACATTTTGACTCTGGCCCTGGGAGCACCACATTTCCTCTCCGCTCTCTAACCCACGGTATTGCCAGAGTCCGTCCACTGCTGAGGGGATCCCAGAGAATGGGGTCAGCTCTTGTTTACATCCAACTCCCATGCTTCATAGAGTATAGTTACCAATACAAGTTTGCTGAATGAACAAATGAGTCCCCACTCAGCCTCTTCCTTGGGGCCCCTCGTAATTCTGGGGTGAGGACTCAAATCTACCTACTGGACAGGCGGAGACCCTACCCAAGCTGCCTGAAAAGCTCATTTGAATGCCAGGAACTACCTAATACCTCCGACAATGCAAATACCAGTTTCCTTAGTGTACCTTTACCTCGGAGTCCTTTCCTGTTTTTTTAAGTTGGTGGCTCCTAGAACGCCAACAACGAACGGCTCTGCAGTTTCAGGATGCCAAAGGCAAAAGGACGTTATGCAAAACAGGAAGAAACTTTTTAAAGAAAAATTTTAAGGCATTTTTTAGAATGTATCCTGTCATCAAGCCAGGCAATGACTGAACCCCTTGCCAGGGCCCCTCCCTATGACCCAAGTGGTGGGGCAGGAAGCAGCCAGATCTCATACAGTACTGGTCACGCTGGTATGACATAACCTTGCCCCTTCCCTCACTGCAGCCTCCCCCTGATCCGCAGGCTCTGTGCCAAACGACCCCTGGCATATTCCCAAACCCAGAGTGTCCCTCAGAAGAGGAGAATTTAGCTCCAGTGAAGACACTCGACGTGGAATAACCTCAAAACAGACACCTTGGGAAGAGTCTGGTACACTGACCTTAACTGCTCTAACCCGCCTGAACCAGCACCTACTTCATGCCAGACTCTCCTGGTCTCTGAGGCTTTTCCCCCACAGAAAGGATTCCTGGAAACCTACAGGTTTCTGACTGCATGACCCCTCCCCAGATCTCAGGACCTCCTGGCAGTGGGAGAGCCGGCTGTGTATTTCAGAGTCTGATTTGCGAGCTTGTTCCCACACCTTCTATGGAAACAGGCAAGTCGGTCATGCCAACAGCACGGGGTTAGCTAGCTGGTTCTTCACCCAGCACCATAGCCCCAGGCCCCATAAGCCTAGCCTAGCCAAGGAGACACATGGAAAAGTTACTTAGAAAGCTGACTCATGGGGAATCAACCCCCGAGTCTCCCCGCCCTCGCCCCCCTACTTCTATTGACAGCTGACTTCTGCTCAGCTTTATCCTAAGTGCCTGGCCTGCACCCTGGCCCTCTGCCCCTGCCCCAAGCACTTCCTGCACCTGGTTTCCTTTTTAATCAGAATTCTAGACACATCTTTCATTCAGCAATAGACAATACTCATCTGCCTGCAATAAGCAAACATGTAATTTTCGTTGGGCCTACCCTTTAGTAAAACTGGTTTAAAAACCTAGCCCTTCTCAAAAAGCGCTCACTCCTTTATTTCCTTTTTTTAAGAAAACTCTACTACGGAAACAATCCAAAAAAGTACATAAAGTTTTGTGCACAAGCCTCACAAGATCACCAAAAAAAAACCCCACAAAAAAACAAAAAACAAAACTGTGTGTATGTGTTCAACAGCTGTTGAATGATGAAAGTTATACATATTCAGCTGACAGAATAATATGGCCTTTGTGACTTTTAAAGGTGTAGAACCAAGCTTGTGATAGGATCGCAAATGAAAAATACTAGGCACCGAGCTCTCTCTATCTATACTAATCTGTCTGTCCTTCTAATAAAGATAGCATCTATATTCTTAAATATGTACAAGGAAAAAGGACTAGCAGACAACATGCCAACGTATTTTGTCTGGGTGACAGGAATACAGGCATGCTTTTTTACCTCCTAACTTTTCGAATTATTTTCAATGAGCCTGCATTACCTTTTACAGAAAAAGTAGTGAGATTTTTTTTTGTGTAAAATCTCACACAAAGAGATTATCGGCTCCTAAAAAAGAACAAAAACAAAACAAAACAAAAACCAGGAACAAGCAACAACTACAGCCCTAGCCTCAATCCTCCTCCTCCTCTCTGGGCTTGGTGAGGGGCTTTGGAGAGGCGGCTGGGGATCAAGAAGCAGCTACCCCACACACCCAGACCAGAGATTAAAATCACTGCCAAACAACTCGGCAAGAGCCAGTGATATAGCCACTGGCCCTCGTGGCTGAGGCCAGGCTGGAAAGCAGAACCTGAAACACTGAGGGTGTGAGTCAGCCCTTCTGCCGTCTAAGGACAAATCCCTTTAGGCCACGTTCGCCTACAACCAGCTCCCTGCCAGACCCTGTCCCCGACCCCCAAGCCACCACAACCTTCCAGCCTGAAGACCTCTGACCTTTAGAACAGGATTTGAGATCTCTCCCCAAGCTGGTGACCGGCGTGGGCCCCGGTAAACAGAGAGGCCCCTGCCACTGAGGCCTTTACAAGCACAGCCGCGGTCTGGTTCCCAGGACCCCCCAGCAAGTGAAGGGGCAGGAGGGGCCCTGTGGTGGCCACAGAAGCCCATCCCACGCCTCGTTCACTCCCGCAGGAGCCAGGGTCTGCCTGGCGAGGCTTCACAGTGACCTCACTGTCCCAAGACCACACTGGGCAGCGTCAGAGCTGAAAACAGCCACAGTGCCAGGCCTCAAGGGATTTAGGCAGAAAGGGGGGACCATTTGTCTGAAAAGACAGCTGTATTGGTGCTTAAAGGGGTAAGAAAAACTGGAATTTCCAGGTGGATGTGGATTCAAGCAGAATTCCAGTCTCTGCGTCTTGCGAATGTGCATGGAACAACGGGTAGGAGCCACTGGGTAAGCGGCTGGAGAAATCACCAGGTTTGACTTGACCACAGGATGATCGGGCTCATCCCCCTCCCCCCACACACACACCCAGAACCCAGCTGAGCCCCCAAAGTCTGGAAGGCCCCTAGGACAGAATCCAATGGAAAAGTTGGGGCTGCCTTGGCATTAACTGTCTGGCCATTCACAACCCATACATTAGCCAATCCCAGGCTGGGCATTCCTACCCTGCTTGTTACCCAAAGACCGTAACACCCAGCCATATGTATGGCTGCTAATGTCTCATCACAGTCATTATAAAGCAGCAAGTTAAAGATGACCCAGCAGAGCTAATATGAGGCTTCAGAAATTAGAGGAACATTTTTTCACACAATCAAATAAAACCAGGACTGAAGAACTTTGATACCAACTCTGGAAGTCTGAATAAGAGAAAGAAATAAGGAAGAAAAGAAGGAAAGGAGGGTGGCTAAGGCAAGGGAGAGACTAAACACACACACACACACACACACACACATCAGCACAGTTAATTGTGCCTCCTCTGCCTAAACTGTGAGTTCCTAAAGACTGTCATCTTCCTCTTTCTAGCTTTGGTGCCCAGCACAGGTCAGGCATATTGTTGGAATTTAATGAATGAAGTTACCAGATGCTTTAGCCATCAAGGACATCCAGGCAAGCTGCCATCGTGTAAAATCTCACCAAGGGACCCAAAAACACAGCTCACAAGATCTTCCCAGGATCTCCATGCCACACCAGGCTGCCCTGAGCCTCTGCACTAGGTACCTACTGAGCATTAACCTCAAGGAAGAGCACGGGGTAGGCAGGCTCTCTCGGGAGCACGCCCACGCCTTTCTTCCCTCTCAGGGTGTATCTTTACTTTTCTCTCCTAAACGCTAAGGGTCCAAACAAGAGCACTGGGGAGCAGCAGCTCCTCCCAGGCCTACCCCGTGAATCTGTCTCCAAGGCCCCCTTTTCTCTGACTTTCCAGTGACTAACAGCAGCCCAGCATGGCACGTGTCTTTAGGATGCTTCTGGAGAGCCAAAGCAGAGGACCCCGCAGGCTCTCTCTCCTGTTGCTTCTTCCACCCTAAGCCTCCCACCCTTCCTCTGTGTCACTGTCCCCAGCTTTAATAAACACACTCTCGAAATAAAAAGTAAATTAAGGAAAAGGAAAGAGCCCTGGGCGGGGAAGCAGGAGACTGGGTTCCAGCCCCAGCAAGCCGCTCCCCTCAAGCACAATGAGGGCTGGGGGCCGGGGGACTAGAGAGTCCCGTCCTGGGACGCCATGTTTCCGAGACACTGCAGTTCCCGTCCAATCCGACATTTGGCTCTCGATCCCTGTGCCCCAAGGAGTTTCCACCGGGCTCATCAGGGGAAGGCTCCCACACTTGCTCAGAGTCTGGGAGGAATGACAGCAGGCGGGGATCGGGCCTGCCCCCATCAGAAAGCCAGACAGCCACGGCGGGTATTTCTCAATCTCAGCTTGTTGGACTAGAAGGCATGTCTGTGTGTACGTCAATAAATATTTTCCTAGAAAAGCAACAGGACAATACTGGTTTACAAAACTCGTTACATAACCTCCCAAAGCTTGACGATCTGCACACAAGAGAGGCTCCTTGTGCGTCCCCTAACCCTTAGGATGAGGCTCCACCCCAAACTGGAAGGTGATGAGGTCCCAAGACTCAACCCCAAAGTGGGGAGAGAGCCCTTTCCCGAGCAGAGGCCAAGACAGATGTCCTCAAAGTACACACTGTCCTGGGCTTGCGTCCCCATGTGTGCTCATGGGGGGGGGGGGGGGGGGGCGAGGACGGCACGCTGGTAGAAAAACACCTGAGAGCTGAGAGCTCTGCAGAGATTCAGCAAATGCGTTGTCTTCCCGTGGGCACAAACTGAGGCAGAGGCCGGCTGACAGCCCCCACAAAAGCCAGGGAAACTGGTTTATGAATAAATGGCTCCCAGAGCCCTGGCTACCTGCAGCTGCTATTTGCTGGTCCAGGTGCCCATGACTTTCTGGTGCCCACCTGTAGATCAGCGTCTTCCTCATGGCACAGCTGGGCAAGAGGGGCCTCTGGGGTTTAAGTAGTCTCCTACTCACCACCACCCACTGCCCCCATGTACCCTTGAGGGGACTGTGCCAAAAGCCCCAGGCCCCAGTGGAGTCCTCAGGTCAGCCCTACCTCCCCTAACCAGTCCAACCTGAGGTACTGCCCCCTCCCTACCCAGCCCCTCTCTGGGATGCCAGTGCCAGCGCCAGTCGTCACATTGAGCTGCCGCCAAACCTGAGCAGAGATAACAATGCAAGGTCACTGCTCCTCCCAGGCTGACTACATTGAAGGCAAACACCCAGGCAGCCAGGAAAGGGGCCTCACCACCACAGTTCAGTGGAGTGTATGCTGCTCCACCCTCGGGTGGGCGGGGAGGATACCACCCACAGGCCCCATCACCCTGGGAGAACTCAGGAGCCTCACACTAGCTCATGGGGGGGCCAGGGCCAGGGCCTACTATGGCTCCAAATGCTATACCCTACCCTACGTTACACAGAGTGTAGACGGAGACGGGATTCAAACCAAGTCTATCTGAAGTCAATCTCAAAGCTCTGACAACCCACAACAGATCTAATAGTGACCCATCAGCAGCCAAGCATGGCTCCCCC
Organism: Myotis nattereri; assembly: GCF_964212035.1. NCBI lineage: Eukaryota > Metazoa > Chordata > Mammalia > Chiroptera > Vespertilionidae > Myotis > Myotis nattereri. The sequence goes on from NC_138087.1 coordinate 52,559,103, forward strand.
ATGGAAGGGCATGGCGGTTACCCACCACCTACCCGGCGGGAGGGATCGAAGCATCTGCTCCAGACCCCTGGACACCAGAAAGGAGAGCCACATTGTAGAAAGGAACTGCAAGTAGTGAAAAGGCCACAGCTCTAAACCCCACGGATGCTTTCTCCCACCAACCTCAAAACCACCCCACAAGGGCTTTGGCAGACACCTGCCCAGCTGAACAGATGGGCCATCCCACCCCGCAACACACACACACACTCTCCCAAGGAAGACTTTCAGCTCTCTTAAGGAACCTCCCAGCCAGGAACTTCCCCTCTGAGAGCTGCACCCAACCACGCAAACCTTAGGGCTCAATTAAAATGGAGAAAAACCCTCCGCCTTCACTTTCATGGCTGCCACACAATGACGGCCAAGCTGGAGAACACCCAGGGCCTCTCTCCTCGCCCTCCCAAAGCTTGTCTCTCAGAAAGTCCCTTCGAGCCACCAATTCGGAGTTCACTCAGAGACGCCAGTAACCGCTCTGGTGACTAGGAACACTATCCTAAAACAATGCAGGGTGCGCTACCACAGCCTCTGTGATTCATCCGGACACTTCAAACATCAATCAAATGAACTTCGGGGTACTTTCATTTTAATTAATTTCTCTTTCTTTCTGCTCAAAGGCCAGGCAACTATTACAAAAACAAAAGGACCGAGCGACAGTGCTGTGATGGGGGACACTGGCCGCTCTGGAGTAAGGGAACCCACTCTTCCTTCTTTTTCTCAAACTCTGCATGGGAGTCTGAGAAATAAAACTTCAAGTCCCAAGTCCTAGTTGTCACATACTTAACATACACAATCTCGTCTCGTTCTAAAAATAACCTGGTGAGTTAAACATCCACAACCTCACTTTATACATGAGACTGGGAGGAACCGTATCTCAGGCACTTAGCGGTGGGGCAAAGGTTCGACTTCATTCTACGGGACCCGTCTGCTTCCCAGAGACCATCGTCAAGTCCAAAAGAATTCCATTTTCTGCTTTAAGAAAAGTCCCCCGCGCCCCCCCCCCCCCCATGACCACAATTCATGTCCGACCAACTGCTAGAGCTTCCTCCCAAACTGGATATAAAAATGTTGAAGTAATTATCGGAGAAGTTGAGCAAGAGCATGTAAGAGGCCTGCTCTGCCAGGACTCTGCGGAAAAGTGTAAGAGTTCCTATTGGCAGGATGCCTGCCTGCCTGCCAGGGCCCCTCACAGGGAGCAGCATTCTCTCAACCCTGGCATGAGAAATGAGCAGCCACCTGTCTGGTCATCTTGGAAGCAAACCTGTGGCCGAGTGGGGCTTGACTGCCTGTGCATACAGGTCAAGAAAAGTCCCAGAGGAGGCTCAGCCTCCTCCTGACACAGGGAACTGGATCCCATCCGCCCAAGCTCCCAGTCTAGTTGAAAGAGAGGCTGGTGATTAAGGTTCGCAACTTCTGGGCGAGATCACTTCGACTCCAGGCTGCTCCTGGGAGGGACAACTGGGTGCTAACTGGTTATCCGTCAGCCCTCCAGCCTCCAGGCTCACATTTACATTCCCACAAACACCACCCGCCCCTGGAAGGACCTCCCTCATGGAGGTTTGGGGAACCTACAAGGGCAAGAAGCCGGCGAGAAGGGTCCTGAACACAACGATGACAATTTACTGCGGGTTTACCCTCCTGAATACAAACCTTTGTTTACACTGCTTTAGCTAATCTTCCAAAATGACTTCCAAGAATAGGTACCATTTATTATTCCCATTAAACAGGCGAGAAACCAGAAGTTTAGGGAGAAGTCACTTGCCTGAATGCTCAGGAAAAGAGGTTAAGCCACTAGCTGAGAGTGGTTCTGAGGAAGACAAGTGAACTGGCAGATCAGCTCCCTGTCCCCCAAACTGGAGTGGGTGACTCTGAGCCGCCTTGTGGTCCCAACCAGAGTCAGCAGGGCGACGGCTGTCCCGAGCCCTAAGCACTCAACATCCCAAACTCCCTGAGGCTTGGGCCAGAGCAGGGACGTCTCCAAGCCTTCTCTCTGGTTCCAGGGCCAGAGGGCCCTGCGGCTTCCCCAGCCGGCCCCCGCCCCGGCTTCCAACTTGAACCCAAAGGGACGCCCCTCCCAACCTCTCACCCCATCCAGCCCGGAACCGCTTTTGGGATTAGGGACTGATCCGGAACAGGCAGGCGGGCTGTCCTGGAGGAGGGCGCGGGCGCACGTCCGGGACAGGCTGGGGGGGGGGGGAGGGCTTGTCGGGGAAATCCGGGGGAGCCCCGGTCCTCGGGCTGGCGCCCACCCGAGTCCTTACCGAGCAGCGGGGACTCCTCGGGGCAGGCGGGCAGCGGCCGTGCTGTGATGGAGGACGCTGGGGCCGAAGTCCGGTTGCTGGCGAGGCCAAGGAAAGAAGCCGCGTCGGGGCTGGCATCGCTACCCCGACGCGGCGGGGCAGTGGCGTCCCCGGGCGGCGGCGGCCCCCGCGGCTCCCCGGAGGGCTGCCCGATGGCGGCGGCGCCGTTCGAGCCGGCTTGGAGCGGCGGGGGGACGCCGACCAGGTAGGGCAGGCGGCTCAGGTCGCGGCCGCTTAGGTAATAGACGAGCGTGACGCCGAGGTGCAGCGCGCAGACGGCCACGAGCAGGCGGCAGGCCCGCTGCAGGGACGCGCCCGGCATCGCGGCGCTGCCGCCCAGGAGCGGCTCCCGGAACCTCATCTTCCCGCCGCCGCTTTAAGGGGCGGGTGGGCTCCGACGGGTAGGGCGGCCCGCCCGCGGGCCGCCGGCCAGGCGCTGCCAGGCCACGGGGCCGGGGGAGGGGCGGACCGAGGCCGGAGCGAGCGCCGCGAGCACACAGCGGCCGCCGAGACTCGCGCCGGCCCGGCCGCCGAGCGCGGAGCAGGGCGCCCGGGGCGCGGGCGGGGGCGGGGCGGGGCGGGGCCGCCGGGGCGGGGCGGGGCCGGAGCGGAGTGTTCAGGGTGAGCGCGGGGCGGGGTCTCGGGGGCGCGGGTGGAGGGCGGGGCCGAACGGGGGGCGGGGGGCAGGGCTGCTGGGCCAGGCGGCGGGCACCCCCGGCGCGCCAGGCGAGGTTGGGGCTCCCGTGACAGCCCCGAGCGCCGGCCTCCCGAGCTGGGGGCGCAGCCGCGCCTTCTCCTCCGACCCGCCCTTGGGAGCCGCCGCCACTTCCTGGGGTGTCCGGGCTCGGATGTGGGCGTGCCTCCGGCGTGGGGGCAAAGAAGAGGGTGGAGAAGAGAGCAAGCGGGTTGCTGTTTTGGGGGATTGGGGACCGCGGCGGCGTTCCGGCCGGTGGACCTGCGGGATCTGGGAGAGAGGTGCGGGGCCTGGGAGAGAGGTGCGGGGCCTGGGAGAGGGGTGCGGGGCCTGGGAGAGGGGTGCGGGGTCGGGGAGAGGGGTGCGGGTCTGGGAGAGGGGTGCGGGGCCTGGGAGAGGGGTGCGGGGCCTGGGAGAGGGGTGCGGGGTCGGGGAGAGGGGTGCGGGTCTGGGAGAGGGGTGCGGGGCCTGGGAGAGGGGTGCGGGCCTGGGAGAGGGGTGCGGGGCCTGGGAGAGAGGTTCGGGGCCTGGGAGGGGGGTGCGGGGTCTGGGAGAGGGGTGCGGGGCCTGGGAGAGAGGTGCGGGGCCTGGGAGAGAGGTGCGGGGCCTGGGAGAGAGGTGCGGGGCCTGGGAGAGGGGTGCGGGGCCTGGGAGAGGGGTGCGGGGTCGGGGAGAGGGGTGCGGGGTCTGGGAGAGGGGTGCGGGGCCTGGGAGAGGGGTGCGGGGCCTGGGAGAGGGGTGCGGGGTCGGGGAGAGGGGTGCGGGTCTGGGAGAGGGGTGCGGGGCCTGGGAGAGGGGTGCGGGCCTGGGAGAGGGGTGCGGGGCCTGGGAGAGAGGTTCGGGGCCTGGGAGGGGGGTGCGGGGTCTGGGAGAGGGGTGCGGGGCCTGGGAGAGAGGTGCGGGGCCTGGGAGAGGGGTGCGGGGCCTGGGAGAGGGGTGCGGGGTCGGGGAGAGGGGTGCGGGTCTGGGAGAGGGGTGCGGGGCCTGGGAGAGGGGTGCGGGCCTGGGAGAGGGGTGCGGGGCCTGGGAGAGAGGTGCGGGGCCTGGGAGAGGGGTGCGGGGCCTGGGAGAGGGGTGCGGGGCCTGGGAGAGGGGTGCGGGGCCTGGGAGAGGGGTGCGGGGTCGGGGAGAGGGGTGCGGGGTCGGGGAGAGGGGTGCGGGTCTGGGAGAGGGGTGCGGGGCCTGGGAGAGGGGTGCGGGGCCTGGGAGAGGGGTGCGGGGCCTGGGAGAGGGGTGCGGGGCCTGGGAGAGGGGTGCGGGGCCTGGGAGAGAGGTGCGGGGCCTGGGAGAGGGGTGCGGGGCCTGGGAGAGGGGTGCGGGGCCGGGGAGAGGGGTGCGGGGCCGGGGAGAGGGGTGCGGGGCCGGGGAGAGGGGTGCGGGGCCTGGGAGAGGGGTGCGGGCCTGGGAGAGGGGTGCGGGGCCTGGGAGAGAGGTTCGGGGCCTGGGAGGGGGGTGCGGGGTCTGGGAGAGGGGTGCGGGGCCTGGGAGAGGGGTGCGGGGCCTGGGAGAGGGGTGCGGGCCTGGGAGAGGGGTGCGGGGCCTGGGAGAGGGGTGCGGGCCTGGGAGAGGGGTGCGGGGTCTGGGAGAGGGGTGCGGGGCCTGGGAGAGAGGTGCGGGGCCTGGGAGAGGGGTGCGGGCATGGGAGAGGGGTGCGGGGTCTGGGAGAGGGGTTGAGGGGTGCGGGCCTGGGAGAGGGGTGCGGGCCTGGGAGAGTGGTGCGGGGCCTTTGGAGAGGGGTGCGGGGCCTGGGAGAGGGGTGCGGGGCCTGGGGAGGGGTGCGGGGCCTGAGAGAGGGGTGCGGGTCTGGGAGAGGGGTGCGGAGCCTGGGAGAGAGGTGCAGGGCGGGAGGTGGGGCAGCTGCAGAGGATTTCTCTGGGGCGACCTGAACCCTCTCGGTTAGGCCCGCGAGGCTGCGGCTGGGAGACCCAGCTTGAAGATGGGGCTCCCCCCCCCCCCCCCCCGCAGCCCTGCGGAAAAGAAGTGGACGAGTTCGCTTCTCTTGAATGGCCCAGACTACGGGACTCAAGAGGCCTGCCCACCGCGGTTTAGTGTTGCGGGGGATACACGCTTTGGGAGCAAAGCAAGGAGCCTCGGTCAATCCCACGCCGGCAAGCAGGAGGAGAGCAGCCGGCTTTATTTACAATCTACACAGGTCTGGACCCCATCGTTTGAAGTAGGGATTGCCCCCATTTTACAGATAATGAGTTCAAGGCTCAGGAAGGTTAAGCTCCCACAGCTGTTGAGAGGCAGGTGCAGAATTCTGGCTCCAAAACTTAAAAAAACAAACAAACAAAAAAAAAACACCACATGTTGCCCTAGCTGGTTTGGCTCAGTGGATAGAGCGTCAGCCTGCAGACTGAAGGGTCCCAGGTTCAATTCCGGTCAAGGGCACATGCCTGGGTTGCGGGCTCGATCCCCATTAGGGGACGTGCAGGAGTCAGCCAATCAATGATTCTCTCTCATCATTGATGTTTCTATCTCTCTTTTCCTCTCCCTTCCTCTCTGAAATCAATAAAGATATTAAAAAAAAAACAAAACAACACATGTTTAGTCCTTGTTCATTTGCAAGTAAGGGCTGGAGATTTTGTGGGTTCAAATCTGACCCAGAGGCCACTCCTCAGGCCCACCTAGTGCCTAAGTGAGCAGGGAAACCTCAGCTCTGAGAAGGACCCATGGAGGGGCTATCATTTATGTGGATGGAGGAGCTGAGGGCTCTGATAGCCACTCTGCAGTGCTGGGAATAACAGATTGAAAGTTTGTTATATGCCAGTCAAACACAAGCCTAACCGCTTTACACAATTTATCTCATTTAATTCCAGCTGCCCTGTCAAGGAACTATGACTGCCTCCATTGCACAGATGGAAAAAAACAACGCTCAGGAGTTGACCTTCCATTGTGATCCCACAGAATCCACTTTCTTCACTTGGCTATGGGAACACCTGACTTTCCTGGTCTTCCTCACTTCACTGGCACTCCTTCTCTTTGATGGGCTTCTCCTCCTCCTCCCCTTGTGGAAGGCCCCAGGCCATGTCCATGATGCTCTTTTCTGTCTATACTCCTTAGGGCTGATTTATAATGTCTGCATGCCGATGACTACAAAGTTTCTGTCTCTAGCCAAGACCCCCACCCCCAGACTAATACGCAACTGCCTATCATACTGGCATCTCAAACTCAGCACATCTTGCCCCCAACAACTTACTACCTACACTCCACTCCCACTCTTACCTACCTCAGAGAATGGTACCATTGTTCACCCAGTTCCCCACGCCCCAAACCTAAAAGGTGTCATCAGTGTGTCTCTCTTACTCTTAAACTAGAGGCCCGGTGCACAGAATTGTGCACTGATGGGGTTTCTCGGCCTGGCCTGCACCCTTTGCAATCTGGGACCCCTCAGGTTGATGTCGGACTGCTGGTTTTGACCCGATCCCCACAGGCCAGGCCAAGGGACCCCACCAATGCATGAATCTGTGCACCGGGCCTCTAGTATGCATATAAGATCTTTGGTTAATCTCTTCCCACCCTCCCCCATCCCTCTCTCCCTCTGAGATTCATCAGTCTGTTCCATATTTCCATGACTGTGCATTGAGCGTCTGCCCCCTGGTGGTCAGTGCACATCATAGCTACTGGTTGAATGTTTGAACGGTCAAATGGTTGGACAGTCGCTTAGGCTTTTATATATATAGATGCCATTTCCAAGCCCTCAGCAAGTCTTATCAGTGCCACCTCCAAGTCATAAGACTTTGTCACTTACTAACTCTGTTTTAACCATTCCAAACCAAGCTACCACCATCATCTTGGCCTGGGTTATATAGCAGCCTCCTAACTGATCACCCTGCTTCTGTCTCCTCCATGCCCCTCCCCAGTCTGTTCTCCAAACAGTATCCAGGAAGATCTTTGCCAGCATAAATCACATCATGCCATTTTATTCAGAAGAAAGTTCTGGTTCTTATTTCTCTTCCCCACCTTTCTCACTCTCTACCTGCTTTAGCCACACTTGCCTAGTTGCTATTCCTTGAACTTGCCCCATCTCTTCTTGCCTCAAGGCCTTTGGCTGTTCACTTAGCCTGAAGTACTCTTCCCCCATATGCCATTCAGATCACTCAAGAGGTCTTCTTAGACCACCTTGGGGAATAGTCTCCCCCCCCCCCCCGCCCCCAAATCCGCTTAAACAGCTTGATTTTCTTTTAGAGCAGATATCACCACCCAACATTAGATGTTTATTTATTGCTGCTCCTCTCCCTCAGAAGATCAGCTCTGTGGGTGCAGGAACTTCCTTGTTCACACTGTATCCTCAGTTCCTAGAACTGAACCAGGCACATAGTTGGCACAGAATGAATATTGGTAAAAATACCTGTTAAATGAATGTTTATGATTGTCTTGCTAATGGGGGGAGGGGAGAAGGGAAGAACTATTGTTATTTTAGAACACCAACGTCAAGAGTTGTTCACCAGGAAGTTGGTGAGGATGAAGCTGACCCTAACAGCCTATGTATTAGAGGAAAATGCCTGGCCAATGAGTGAGGATGGGTCAGACTGGCCCCCATCAGAAAAATGAGGGGAGGGGAAAATGGAGATGTTTCTTCCATGCGTCTAGGTACTGGCCAGGAGATGGGTTTGAGAGGAGGTAAGGGTCACAGACTTGTCTCTTTCTGTGGCCAGGAAGTGAGGAAAGGGACAGACACTTGCTCCATCCCTCAGGAACATGCAGAGTCCACTGAGGCATGAACACCAGCCTCACCACCTCTTGCCTAGAGGTACCTAGAATCAGTACATTCCTTGCGTCAGAAAGCTCCAGAAGGTCAGAAACCGTCAGGACAACATTGTGCAGCTGTCCAACGTGCACTAGATTTAGAGAGCCAGGCAGACCCCAGGCAACCTTCTCCAGCTCTTCCCACTCTCACCTCTGTCAGGTGAAACAATCCATTCGGGGAGGTGCTTGGAGGAGGAAGGTGCTGTGCTGACTGGCCAAAAGTTGGGATCTGGATTTGCCCAGATCTGCCCAGACTCACACAGCCCTCTGCTTCTCTCTGCAGACTGCCTTCAACTGGGTAGTAGCATTTCCTCTGTCCTTACACAGTACCCTCGTCTGCACCTGTCAATTTACATTTCTGTTTAACCCTAGTGCAGTGGTCGGCAGACTGCGGCTCGCAAGCCACATGCGGCTCTTTGGCTCCTTGAGTGTGGCTCTTCCACAAAATACCGACTTCTGCGCATGGGCCACAAAGTTTCAATCGCACTGTACATGCGCGCCCACACGTGGTATTTTGTGGAAGAGCCTCACTCAAGGGGCCAGAGAGCCGCATGTGGCTCGCGAGCCGCAGTTTGCCGACCACTGCCCTAGTGGGTCAGAAGGTCATAGAATAGTGCCTGGCACTTGGTAGACAATTATTTCAGTTGTCTATGGCTGAATAACACATAACCCCAAAACTTAATGTCTTAAAACTAACACTTTATCACAATTGTTTCCTGGGCTGTTCTGCTCCACGTGGTGTCAGCTGGGGCACTGGCACAGCTGGAAATTCCCAAGTGGCCTCACATGGTTGGCAGCTGGTGCTGGCTGGGGGCTGGGTCAGAAGGGGTCGTGGATCAGGGGCCTTGGTTCTTCTTCACCTGGATCTCTCCACAAAAACCCATCCACATGGTTGCTTGGGTTTTCTCACAAACTGGAGGGTGTATCCCAAGAAGGGGCATTTCAACAACAACGTAAATTCCTTAAGGCCCGGTCCTAACCATCACTTATGTGGGCATTTTAGTTATAGGGAAGTCCAGGTTCAAGGGGAGCAGAAATAGACTCCACCTCTCCTTGGGAGAAGGGGTTGGCAGGCATCTTTTGTAATCCACAGTAGTAGGCCAGTGGTCACAAATTATCTATATTCCTTCCACGTGTAACATACATTCATCTCCTCCAAAGACTCCCCAAAGGGACATCCCATTAGGACTTCTGCCTCAGGCTCCAGGTCCAGAATCTATCTCATCATTTGAATCAGGCCTATGTGCTCGCTTTGGCAGCACATATGGTGAATCAGGCCTAGGTGTGGTTCCTCAGGTTCCAGGGAACTATAAAACATAAAACAAATTATCTTCTTCCTCTTACTCTCTGAGCAATTCGATCCAAAAGCCAATAGGTAGGAGGAGTCCAAACAGCATTGACAGTGTGAAAATCCACAGAACACTGGTTAGCAATCACTGCTCCAGAGCAAGACCACAAGTTCATTGGGTACATTTTGTATCATCCTTACTAACTGCGTGTTGCCTGTATGTATTTAGGTCTCTAACAATTTTCCAGTAACAATTTTCTTATTGCACTTGCAATCTCCTTGCTACTATTCAGGACTCTACAAGGTTTCTGCTTCCAAAGTCAATGCTGTGTTTTAGGTTTTTGGAAGCACCCCACTTCCAGGTATCAAATTCTGTTTCAATGACCCATTGCAGGGCTTGGCAAATAGGTTCCATAGGTCAAATCCAGCCCACCACCTGTTTTGTAAAGAAATTTTATTAGAACTCAGCCATGCATATAGGTTTACCTATTGTCAGTTTGTTTTCATGCTACAATGGCAGTGTTGAGTAGCGCAACAGACCATCTTGCCTGAAATGTTTACTATGTCAACATAAGAAATATCCAAACTACGGCTCAGTGGTTGAGGGTCAACGTATGAACCAGGAGGTCACAGTTCGATTCCCAGTCATAGCATATGACCAGTTGCAGGCTCCATCCGCAGTGTGGGGCATGCAGGAGGCAACCAAATGATGTGTTTCTCTCACATCAATGTTTCTCTCTGTCTTTCCCTCTCTCTTCCACTCTCCCTAAAAATCAATGGAAAAGTAAAAGGAGGAGGAGGAGGAGGAGGAGGAGGAGGAGGAGGAGGAGGAGATTGTTAAAGGTCTGGCTGAAGGCCCAATTTGCCAACGAGTGCAGCTCTGTGATCTGTCAGTTCAGGAACCTGTCAAGAAAGGAAATTTGATTGTCCTGGCTCTGACTTGTTCTGAGAAATCTCCACTTCCTTGATATCTTTTTTTTTTTTAAATATATTTTATTGATTTTTTACAGAGAGGAAGGGAGAGAGATAGAGAGTTAGAAACATCGATGAGAGAGAAACATCGATCAGCTGCCTCCTGCACATCTCCTACTAGGGATATGCCTGCAACCCAGGTACATGCTCTTGACCGGAATCAAACCTGGAACCTTTCAGTCCGCAGGCCGACGCTCTATCCACTGAGCCAAACCGGTTTTGGTTCCTTGATATCTTTAAGAATCCATTCCTGGGCAGCTCTCTCGAAGGAGCTGCCAGCACCTCTCCCCACCCCCTTGCTCCCAAACCCTTCTTCCTTCCCTCTCTCTTTCTCCTGAGCTCCCAGGGCCCTTCTTTCGCTTCGGTAACTTGTTTCTTGAGCCCATTTCTTCTACCTCTGCGACTTTCTAAACAGACTTTCCATGGCTGGAACACGCTAGCTCCCCAGGCTGCTACAGACAAGAGACCATGGACATCAGACCACTGGCCAGCAGAAATTTCCCAACAAGGTGGAAATTTTAAAAAGGTTATTGAGAGCCGAAACCGGTTTGGCTCAGTGGATAGAGCGTCGGCCTGCGGACTGAAGGGTCCCAGGTTCGATTCTGGTCAAGGGCATGTACCTGGGTTGCGGGCATATCCCCTGTGGGAGATGTGCAGGAGGCGGCTGATCGATGTTTCTCTCTCATCGATGTTTCTAACTCTCTATCTCTCTCCCTTCCTCTCTGTAAAAAATCAATAAAATATATTTAAAAAAAAAAAGGTTATTGAGATATAAGATGATTTAAAAAATGGTATATTTGAATAAGATTTGAAGGGTTTAATAATTGATCAGAAATTTGGCAGAATTGGAAGTTAATTTTTCAAAGTCTGATAGGAATATTTTGAAAGTCTCATATGATTTTCCTGCTGGGTAATTGGAAATGCCAACACAGCCCACAACTACCTGAGGCTGGGAAGCCTAAGGGAAAATAGTTGGGAAAGGATCACTTACAAAACAAAAGTGGCTGAAATCTCTCATGCCTGGACACCCCACCCTCCCCATCCCCTTTTCCCCAGCCTACTTAAACATTGTAAAGGGCAGCACTAGCCGGTTTGGCTCAGAGGATAGAGCGTTGGCCTGTGGACTCATGGGTCCGGGGTTTGATTCTGGTCAAGGGCATATGCCTGGGTTGCGGGCTTGATCCCCAGTAAGGGGTGTGCAGGAGACAGCCAATCAATGATTCTCTCTCATCATTGATGTTTCTCTCTCTCTTCCCCTTCCCTTCTGTCTGATATCAATAAAAAAAAAATTTTTTTTTAAATTGTAAAGGGCAAATGAGAAAAATTGTGCCTTCCATACAACTATTAGTCATTCTGTTTATGTTTTGATCTGTTTGTGACATGTTTGTATTGATCTGTATGCTTTATTAGTATGTATATGGTATTTTCTACCTCCAGATAGTATTCCTAATTTGTAATATTTAAATGCCTTAAAATAATTAAATACTTATATATATTGAATATATAAAGAAACTAATCTTGATTGCTGTTCTCTTTTCTTTCTTTTTTGATTTTTTTATAAGAGTTTATTTGAGCCAAACTGAGGACAAATGCCAAGAAGCAAGATCTCAAATGCTCTCTTATCAACTTTTATGGCATAATAAAAATCACAGAAGATTAAGCAAAACAAAGAACGAAACTAATTTACAGATATAAGTTCATGTTATCTCGTAAATATTTCTTAAGAAAATATCTTGGATAATCATTGACTGTAATATCTCAGAGTTAACTAATAAATAGATATAAATAAAAACTTTTTTTATTTTTAGAGAGAGAGGAAGGGAGAAACATTGATTTGTTGTTTCACTTATTTAGGCACTCATAGGTTGATTCTTTTTAAAAAAATGTTTTTATTGATTTTTAGAAAGAGAGGAAGGGAGAGGGATAGAGAGATAGAAACACCAATGATTGAGAAATATCATCAATCGGCTGCCTGCCACACGCCCCCTTCTAGGGATGGAGCCCGCAACCTGGGCATGTGCCCTGACCAGGAATCAAACCAGCGACCTCTTGGTTTATGGGCCGACACTCAATCACTGAGTGACACCGGCTGAGCCATTTGTTGATCCTTGTATGTCCCCTGTTAACGTAAAAGCATTCAAACCTGTAAAGAATTTTTGTGAGTTTATTTGAGCCAACTGTCAACAATTGCTGGGAAGTAGTATCTCAATGGATTGGGATAGTGCTCCAGAGAATGGTGGTCTTTCATCTATTTTTATACATTGGAATCAAAGGAGGGGACGTAGGTGGGTTACATGAAATCCTTTGGTGATACACTAGAGAGGCAGAAGAAAGCAAAGGTGGGAGGCGGGGGCGGGGTGGGGGGGACTCTAGGATTGGATTAAAAGCAAAATGACAGACACAGAAAAATAAGTGACAGACACATACTTAAGCGGGTGCAGGTGCAGGATAGTTAACAGTCCACAATTAACATGATAACAATAACAATGAAGGAACTTGTGGTATCTGTCATGGCACGCAGGCACATTGGTTGTGCCCCAAGGGGTCCGTAAAAAGGGGAGTTACCCAGACATTTCAAGGATGTGTTATCATAAATGCAAAAAGACAGATGGGCTCAGTGAAGGTAAAGGTTGACCTTGTCAATGAAGATACCGGCCTAGGACGTAACTGCCCACCATAACTGCTTTTAGTTAAAGTTTAATTTCAGACCATCCTTTGTGGTTACTTTAGGTCTCTGAGTTTGCAAGACCACCATGCAGGCCTTCCCTGAGCTTGACAGGTTAGCCTGTGGCCCCTTTCGTCCACAGCTCTAACCTGGAATGAACCCTTAACCTTGGTATATCAGAGATGAAGCTCTAACCAACTAAGCTACCCAGCCAGGACAATACAACATTTTTTTAAAAGACAAAACCTTTCAATAATAATTATATGTTAAACATAGTTTCACAAATTCTTTTTATTGAATATCTAGATATCTCAAGTAACATGAAATATACTAAAATATTGTTAGAGTGGTCTAAATTTATCTACTTTTGACTTCTTATTACAGAGAAACGGGAAGATAAATTTGGATCCGTTAATGAATATGTCATATACTTTATATTAAAATGCATGTTTCTTAAAAAAATTGTAAATATATTTGCCAATGAAAGAGCTTATGTTTCCAAAGGTTGTGAAATGTATTCATAAATTTGCCATCTAAAGAATGCTGATTACGTACTTTTTTGTTGTTGTTAATCCTCACGCGAGGATATATTTTCCATTGATTTTTTTTAAAATACATTTTTATTGATTTCGGAGAGGAAGGGAGAGGGAGAGAGAGATAGAAACATCAATGATGAGCCCTAATCGGTTTGGCTCAGTGGATAGAGCATTGGCCTTTGGACTGAAGGGTCCCAGGTTCGATTCTGGTCAAGGGCATGTATCTTGGTTGCAGGCACATCCCCAGTAGGGAGTGTGCAGGAGGCAGCTGATTGATGTTTCTAACTCTCTATTCCTTTCCCTTCCTCTCTGTAAAAAATCAATAAAATATATTTTAAAAAATATTAAAAAAGATATGTGCTCGAATTCAAAATTAATAAAGCTAATTATTAAAAAAGAAAAAAAAGAAACATCAATGATGAGAGAGAATCATTGATTGGCTGCCTCCTGCATGCCCCCTACTAAGGATCGAGCCCGCAACCCCAGGCATGTGCCCTTGACCGGAATCAAACCTGGGACCCTTTAGTCCGCAGGCCAGTGCTCTATTCACTGAGCCAAACCAGCTAGACTCCATTGATTTTTTTAGAGTGGAAGAGAGGAGGGGAGAGGGAGAGAGAGAAGCATCAATGTGAAAGAGACACATCGATTGGTTGTTAAGCTGAATCAGACTGGAATAAATTTAAGTAAATGAATTTAAATATCAAAAGTAAGCCAATACAGAATTAGACTTTAGTTCTTTTTTGCTCTGTTGAAGACAGTTTTTCCTGTATTTATTGTTCTACTCTAGATAAGCTATTATGAAAAGTTTTCTGCCTAGAAAGCAAAGAGTCTACGCATTATTAAAATAGCTCTGTGATTTATATTGTCTTAACCAAGTCCTTGATTACTTACGAAAACAGTCTTTTCAATCCTAAGAACTAAAGTTTTGCTAAGCTAACAATAAGTAACCTATATTTGTCTTTGATATCTTCTATGATTACTCTGGATAAATGAATAATTCAATACTGTTTCATAATGATATATAATCTTTTCTTGTCAAGTATGTTTGACAAACTTCCTAGGGTCCAGGTTTTATCTATTTATTTATTTTAATATTTGGGGTTTTTAAAATATGAGAGAGGAAGGGAGATGGAGAGAGAGAGAATTTGGATTTGAGATTCAAGACAATCCGTCAGTCCCTGGGTGTGGCTGGAATTGAAATTACGTAAACATCCCGTCTTCTGCCAATACACAGAGATGCAAAAAGTCTGAAGGAATGGAACAGACCAGAGGGAAGTGGGGCTGGAAATGAAGAAAGCAATCGTTGCCTGTGATCCTGAGGCTTCTTGGCCCCAGGCCTGCCCCTCCCAAGGCCCAGCAACACTTCTGCCCTTGGATTCGGTGCTTCAGAACCCAAGCTCCTTATATTGAAATCGTGCGGGTGCTGCTTCACTGAGTTTCAGATCTTCCCAACCGAAGAGACTAACAAAAAGACACAAGTGGTGAGCAGGTCGGGGAGGAAAACGGGTTAGGGCTGCTGGGCTAGGAATGCAGTCGGTGTGAATCCAGACGGCAGGTGGGTAGAAGTGAGGCCATTCCTGGCAGGAATTAAGTTTCAAGAACCAGAAAAGAAACTTCCTCCCTGTCGTCAGAGTGGGTTAGGCCCTGCCTCTGGCCTCCTGTGAGGTCACCAGGTTCATGCGTCCTTACCTGCCTGCCAGTCCTGGCCTGAGAATTCTCCTTAGTCTTCCTGTTGTGTTCGGATTGGTCACACCAGAAGGCACCCTGTTCCCACTAAGCTCAGGGACCACAGTGTCGCTGCGCTATTGCCACCTGACATTACCGTCTGCCTCTCCCAACGTCTGGGAAGAGCTGCTGCCGGCTGGTTGGTACTTTGCCCTCTTCCCAATCAGCACGCCAGTCTGTGAGGCTCTGTCCTGAGAGGTGTGAGGAGGAGGGTGGCCCGCAGGTGGGTCCTGAAGTCCTGAAGTCCAGGGCACTTGTTCTTGCCCAGCCCTTTGGTTACAGGTAGGATGAGCAACTTATCCCTGTTTGCCCAGGACCGTCTCAGTTTTAAAAACGGAAAGTACCACATCCCAAGAATCCTCTCAGTTCTGAAAACACTGGGAAAGTTAGTCACCCTTATTATAGAGCCCCGGGTCCTCAATGGGAGCCTGCCTTAGCATTGTGCTGCGAAGGTGGCATTCCAGGTCTGGGGGTTCCAGACCCTCCTAAGGATTCCCCCACAATTGGAATGTCTAAAACCAAGGCATCTCTCATCGGCCTGTGGGCAAATAGGGCAGAGTCAGGTTAAGAGCACAGATTCTGAAGCCTCCCATTCACTAATTGGATGGAACCGATTTAATTACTATAGTGACTCCACGGTGTTGTGAGAACAGTGCCTGGCTATATAAAAGTCAGCAATCATTTTCATGCCCTTACCCTGAGCCAGCCATTGCCTGCTCTCAACAGTGGGGTGCCCTCTCCACCGGGCAGCCTTCAGAGTCCCCGGGTGGCACAGAGCCTAGGGCAGAGGCTGGCCTAGGCAATGGGGGGCCAGGCTGTCTCCAGAGGCCTTACCGGGTCTTCCTCTCCCTGGGCCCTGAGGTTGGGCCTCAGAGCAGGGCCTGGCTTCTCTCATTTCTGGGCCAAGTCCCTCAAAGGGAAAGTTTGTGGAGCCCATTAGAAGGGCCTAGCAACAAGGGGCTGGCCAAAGACTCGGTGGCTTACCCAGCCCTCGGGTGTGTACGGAGGAGCCCTGTGTCTCTGGTCCCCTGCCATATGGGCAGCCTAGTCCAGTGATGGCGAACCTATGACACTCGTGTCAGAGGTGACACGCGAACTCATTTTTTTGGTTGATTTTTCTTTGTTAAATGGCATTTAAATATATAAAATAAATATCAAACATATAAGTCTTTGTTTTACTATGGTTGCAAATATCAAAACATTTCTATATGTGACACGGCACCAGAGTTAAGTTAGGGTTTTTCAAAATGCTGACACGCCGAGCTCAAAAGGTTCGCCCTCACTGGCCTAGTCCCTGCTGTCTCAGCACTCATGCCCTCACACCTGTCAGCCAGAAGGGAGAGATCCCAGGCCAGGAGGGATGTCTCCTGAGAACTCTGCAAACCAACACAGATTGACCAGGGGTCACTGTGTGTGTGCACGCTGGGGAAAGCTATGACGTCTCTGCAGCCAGCTGTCTCCTGACCCAGACTGAAAACTGGAGGTGAGGCCTGTGGGCCCACAAAGGCACCCTGGCCCATGTAGATTTCCTCCTCGCTGTTCACTGCAGGAAGTGCATGTACCAACACAGGCTTTGTGTGTCACGATGAAAGCAAATCCCAAAGCCCTGGTGCTGGGTTTCAGGCCCTCTCAGGAGAAAACCCCAGGAGTGCCGAGAGGCCTTGGGCCAGCCACCCCAGGCCAGCTCTCAAAGGCCCCTTGTGACTGTCCCTTTCTCTTGTCTTTCCCCACTCTGATAAACGTCCAGGGATTAGCCCTTCTGTGTTTATTGGATGAGCAATTTGTGTCTGTCTGAAAAGCTGTGTCTGAATAATATTTGGCACGAGCTGAAGAAATGTGATCTGCTGTATTCCCCTCGGCCAGCTCTTTGGAGCCAGCCCGTCTCCTGCCAACGGGGCTATACAGCTCTGCAGCTGGGCCTGCAGCCCAAACATGTCTGTGCAGTGAAAGGGGGGAGAGGGGAGGAGGAGGGGGGGTGCTTGCTGTGGGACCAGAAACCCAGAGGGACAGAGGGGTGGAGCAGCCTTAGCGAAACTGCCAATCGTTCTGGAGCTTCTATAATCATTTAGGGACATCACGGTGGTCACCTAGACCTGGGAACAGAACAAACAGGGCCCCATGCAGCTCAGAGTCCCAGGTGTGAACTCAGTAAAAGAGATTCAAGGGCGTCCAGTGGGTAGCCCGAGGGCCCCAAGTATGGGGGGGGGGTAACTGGTGCTGGGCTTTTGAGGTTTGCATGTTTGTGTGGGTGGGGTCTGGGTGGTACGATGTATTGAAGCTGTTTAAATGTTCCCTGACTCCATCTATGTAAGTCCCTGGACTGGGGAGGACAGAGCTGGCAGCGGTGGCAATCAGGCGACGCAGGTATGAGGTGCTGAGGAGTGTAGAGGGGAAGGGAATTGGTGTGTGTGGGCATGTCAACAACATCCACTCCCCGCCCCAGAGCCTTCTGCTGTTCTCACTTCCCACGCCCACTGCTTCTTTCTTAGGGCCCAGGTCACTGCTTATCTCCTAGTCCTTAGGTCTCAGACTTTCCTCATCTCTATCCCACACTCCCCAGCCAGTGATTGGGTTGACAGCAGGACATCTTCCCTGTACCCCAAACAGCAAACACAGAACTGACCACCGAAGAGGTATCAGTGATGGTTCACTTAGTGAAAGAATGAAAGAGGGAGAGAGAGAGAGAGAGAGAGAGAGAGAGAGAGAGAGAGAGAGCTCTCAGATGTCAGTGTTCACAGACTCACAAGATAGCAAATGACAGGTCAGACAGAGGTAACAACACAGGACGTGGATTCGGGAGTGAGGACATGGCCACAATAACACCAGCCTCCGAGTCTGCCCTAGGCAGCAGCCTGTAGGGAAAGCCCGCTCCACAGGACAGGCCCCTGAGGCTCTTCAGTGGCTGTACCCCTCCTGCTGAATGGCAGTGGTGCTCCACATGGTTCCATCTGTTCAGTTCATGTGCTTTGATCCCAACTTTGTCCTTGTACCATGCTCCATAGGATGAAATGTCTGTACCTTCAAATAGGGAAAAAAAGACACATCCATAAAAAGGAAGGAGCAACCTGTGCTCTAATAGAGGTGTACAGAGAAGGTTATAAAAGTTCAGAAAAAAGGTTAATTTCACTTGGAGGTTCAAGGAAGTGATATTAGACCTAGACCTGGAGCAAAGTCTGCAAATGCACCCCAAATGTGTAGTCTGTGCCCGTCCCCTCAACCCCCCTCCCTCAAGCACACACTCATCCAACACACACTCAATTTGGTGTCCATGGAAGAGTTTGCTACCTGATCCCTTTTCTCTTTCACTGAGCCCAGCTGCGGCCACAGAATCCTTCTCTACACAGCACCCCAGCCAGATGATCAGAGCAGGCACATGAGAGATGAGCACAGTTGCCACACCTTGGATACAATGGACACACGCAGGGATGGGAGACAGAAGGAACAGGGGGAGGAGTGGCACAGTGGTGTGAAAACGCTGAAGACGTATGAATGAATGTATGAATGACGAAAGTGAGTGGGCGGGTAAGGTTTATGAATGGGAAACAGTGGGCAATGTGACAGAGAAAGTAGGTTGAGGCAATCACTACCTGGATTAGGATCCCGCCAGGCTCGGGAATGTGTGCTAAGGCTGTGCAGGAAGGAGCAGCTGAGCTGTGTTCAGAAGGCATTCTGTCAGCAGTGGGCAGGGTGGCCCTGGGCGAGGAGATGCTGGAGCGGGGAGGCCAGCCGGACCGTCCTAGGCAACCAGTGACAGAGCCTCCTGTGAGCTGCTGCAGCACTTGGTGATAGCATCTGTTCAACACTCGTCCCACTGTCTCTTGGAGTTGCCTTTTGACAGCCTGATGGTCCCGCAAGCCTGCGGGTTCCTTGACAGCAGGAACTGTTTGCTGCCCCTCTGGGGCCCCAGGCCTGACGTGGTTCTTGGCAGGTGCTCCTTGTGTACTTGTGAAGTTGCTGAATAGGGGCAGTGAGAAAGGGACAAGGGCCATTCAGAGAAGGGCGGGCACAGCTTGCTGGGATAACATCCTGTTTAGCAAGTGCAGTTGCTAAGGACTGGGCATTGGCGCAGCTGTCTCTTCGTGTGTGTGGAGAAGTCGAGGCGTGTGCAGGCAGTGCAGGCAGGGAATGAGCCACGGGAAGCTGGGAATTGCCTTGATTCTGTGTGTGTGTGTGTGTGTGTGTGTGTGTGTGTGTGTGTGTGTGTGTTTGTCTTTGGCAGGGGCTTACAAGAGTTCTTGGCTTTCCAGAGAGAGGTGGACAGACAGACAGGAGACCTTACAATCTGTATGGTCCTAAGGTACCTTAGGAGGTGTATTAAAACTATTGTGGTTGCAAGTGAGCTTAGGGAAAATGGGACCAAGGGTTCCAACAATGTTGGGCTCTTTCTATCTCGAATGTCTGCTTCTCTCCATAGGCTGGAAACAAGGCTGCCAGTAGCCTGGGGGCTCCCATCTGAGAGCTTCCCCACCAGAGAGGCCCTGCAGGCTTCCTTTCTCAGGTCCCGAGGTCAGAGATCCCAGGAAAGGCCTCTGGCTCCGCTGTGTCAGGAGCCTGCCCTGGAGCAGGCATTGCAGGACTAAATGCCGGGCCCAACGGAAGCAGAGTCACATAAGAGGAGAAAAGCTTCCACAAAACCCTCACGGCTGGGAGGGAACAGGAGCAGCTCCCAGAGCAGAGCCTGCAGTAATAATCCCGCCAGATCTTTTGCACAAAGGAACTATTCCTCACAACCTGGTAGGTGTGACTACTGTAGTCACTATTACCCTTGGGGAACTGTTATTTTTGGAAACCAAGGCACAAAAAGGATAATTGCCATAAGTCACACAGCCAGAGATGGAGCTGGGATTTAAATCTACTCGCTCGGCCCTGGTCGGGTAGCTCAGCTGCTTGGAGCGTCATCTCCGGTCAGGGCACATACATAAGACAACCAACGAGTGTATAAATAAGTCTAACAACAAATCGTTCTCTCTCTCTCTCTCTCTCTCTCTCTCTCTCTCTCTCTCTCTCTCTCTCTCTCTCCCTCTCCCTAAAAATATTTTAAAGTAAAAATAAAAGAAATCCATTCACACTAGCTCCAGACCCTATATCTTCCTATGTTGCTATGTTGCCTGTTCACTACAGAAGGAAAGAGAGCAAGGTGTAGGGCTATGAGGGAGGAGCCCAGACAATTCCTCCTGGGAAGATCCAAAGTCTGAGGACCCTGTGGAAAGTGATTGATCCAATGTGGTGTGAAACTGGAATAAAAAATGTCACTGTTCATCTTCATCTCACTGGAGATATCTGAAAAGGAATGTTTCATTTTGGCCTCTTCTTTCTTCTATCTTTATTTACTTAAAGTAGAATTTGTTGAAGCCAAGAAAAGCAAATGAAAGAACAGTGAGGTCCCATAGTCACCTATTAAAAATTAAAGCAGCAGTATAATAGCCACGCTGGCAATGGTGGGGAGATGGTTTACTTCTAAATGGCTGGTGACGGAATAAAGTGATCCATTTAGTAAAAGAGCCATGAAACAGGTCAAGAGTTATAAAAGCCTTCTTTAACTTTGACCTGGTAATCTCACTCTTTAGAAACAGCTCATGGAGTCACAAAATAAAACTCAATTAATGTCATGTGCAAGAGAGACACTTAAAATCGTGTTCCTCCGAATGTTTGAAAGTAAGAGAGTAGAAAGAAATAGCAAAAACAAATACAATACATGCAAATACAAATAACAAGAAACACGTGTTGTAGTATTAATATCAGACATGCTTGGATTTACAGAAAATCAGAAAATTAAACACAAGAGAAAGTGTTATACCAATAAAGGCTGAGAGCTGCCATGAAGATCTGTCATAAATATTTATGCACAAAATAATATAGCATCAGAATTCATAAAGCAAAACAATAAGGAATATATGGGAACATGGACAGAAGTACAGTAAGAGTCCAAAAATTTAATTTACCTCTCTTAGCCTATGAATAATCAGTAAACCATTCAATAAGATAAAGATATAGAGGGCTTGATTTGTTAAATTAGTAAGTTAGATTGAATTAAAAGATATCAAACTTCAGACCCATAGATCATTAACAAATGACCACATGTAAGGGCACAAAAAACACACAAGCAAACAAATAAAAACCTCAAATACATTCCAACAATAGAATGAATACTAGTAATATTCTGTAATCACAATGCACTAAAACTAGGAAGTAATGACAAAAGAAACTGAAAAGCAATATAAAGGTTGAATATTGAACAAACAAACAAAAACCAAAAAAACTACAGGAGAGTGGAATATTACTCAGCCTTAAAAAGGCAAGAAATTCTGATACATGCTACAAATAAATGAACTTTAATGAAAACATTATGCTAAGTGAAATAAGCTAGTTACAAAAAGACAAATACTATTAGATTCTGCTTACATGAGATATCTAGAGTAGTCAAATTAATAGAAACAGAAAGTGAAATCATCATCTCCAGAGGCTGGGAGGAGTGGAGAATGGGGAGTTGTTTAACGGGTGTAGAGTTTCAGTTTCACAAGATGAGAATGTTCGTCTTGTATATTGCGCCACAATATGATTATACTAAACACTACTGAATTGTACACGTGAAAATGGTTGAGATGATAAATTCTGTGTTATGTGTATTTTAAGAAATTCTCTCTCGATTAAGTCTCAAAGTGTAAAATATATGTATTTTTTAAATGACAATTTCCAAAGAAATCATGCAAAAGGCAAAAGAATGAGCATTTTTGTGGCTCTTGGCCATGTCTCACATAATCGTCAGGTGAGGATTCAGAGGGAGACATTCTGAACAGTAAGTACAAGCTTCAAGACTGACACACTGACTGCTCAAAAAACATTGGTTTTCTTCCTGCATTTCTTTGACAAGCATGTGTTCCAGACCCTGTATGAGGTCCTGAAGAAACCAAAAGGATCAAGTTTGTTTCTTTCCTTAGGACCAACAGTCTTAGGAGAAGGCAGGCCAAGACAAGCCTTGAGCAGATATGTACATCAGAGCGTGAACCAGGACTAGGCTGGACTCTTGTCTAAAGGGCTACAGGTAGGGGAGGAGGAGGGGGAAGAGGCTCTATCAGGACCAAAACACTGGAGATAAACTTTAAAGGCAAGCTAAGATTTCACCGAAGAAGAATGGCTGTGAAGGGCAATGCAGGCAGAAGGAACTGCAAGAACAAAGGACCAGAGATCTAAACCAAAAACTCTGTTCAACCCCACCATGTAGTTCCAAAGTAGAAGGAAAGGGGGAGGGGGTACAGACAGCCAAAGATCAGGCCTTTCCTTCTCATCTCTGAAGTTCACTCTCTCCTTATCTGGGCTTCTGATTGAAGCTTTCTCATTGTGACAGAAGGTACAGCACCTCACCTCTCTGCTGGTTAGTTTCCTCATCTACGAAAGGGAACTCATAATGCCACCTGGTTTTTATGAGGATCAGACAGATAAGTGTTAAGAGTTGTATTCAGCACACAGGAAATGCCGGTTTGCTGCGGGTGGCCCACAGAGAGTTTTTTGTAGACAAGGGAGCATTCTCTAACTCAATTACATTCCTTGTTCTCTTGAAGGTCTTGACGTCCTTGACTCTTTCCTAAAGTTTCTTCCAAGATTCTCTCTACACCCTTCAACACCAGCCCATTAGCTCCCTGAGAAAAGAGACAAAATCGACTCTACCTGGTTTCTCCAGGACTTAATACAGTGGGGCCTTGACTTACGAGTGTCTCGACTAATGAGTTTTTTGAGATACCAGCTATCTCTCTGCCGATTTTTTGCATTGAGTTGTTAGAGTAATTTGAGTTAACGAGCTCCTTAACGAGCTCGGTCTCAGAACTAATTAAACTCGTAAGTCAAGACCCCACTGTTTTAAAAAAGAATAGACTCCTAGAAACTTCATATGGGGATATGGAAATGGGAGGTTATCATCACACCAGGTAGCAGAGTGGGCCTCAGAACTTTGTATGTTGTTGCTCACTCCCCTATCACGGATATACCTTCTTTTACTTCCAAAGGATCTGTCGAATATGCTCTGTCTTCAAGGGTTTTAAAGTGCTTTCTGGAGGCAATTGAGCACTAAGTGCTCGGCTGCTGTTCAGAAGAGAAATCTTAGACCCAGTTCCTCCAGAGTTCTTACCTGGTCCCACAGCAATTTGCTAACACTAACTGGGTGTCCTCTGGTTCAGTCCAATTCTGACACTATCCACCTGGAATAAGCAGTAGATCCCTCAAGTTAAGAACTCAGTCTCACACGATTGCCCCCACTTCAGATGCCAGTGCAAGTGGGACCACTGGGCCCCCACACTCCTGCCTAGATGACTACAAATTCAGGATTTCTATACAAATACCAGTCATTATGTTGTACAACTGAAACTAATAGAATGTTATATGTCAATGATATCTTTTTCTTAAGTCCAAAAAATTGGGGTTCCAAGAGCCCTTCAGGTTTAATAATTTGCTAGAACAACTCACAGAGCCCAGCTGAGTTATACAGTAGTCCCCCCTTATCCCTGGTTTTGCTTTCCTCAATTATCTCTAGTCAGCTGCCATCTGAAAATATTGAATGGAAAATTCCAGAAATAAAAAATTCCCAAGTTTTAAATGGGGGCAGAGGGGAGAATACACTCCTTAGCTTCAGGCAGCCTGATCAAAACAGCCACTCTATGGTGGCAACCACAGCGCCGCAAACATCTGGGCTTAAACAAATATCGCAGATGAATATGTCTGTCGGGGCAGTAGCAACTCCACATCCTTTGGTAGTTTCCCCACTCTCCCTGCACCTGGCAGATAGCAACCTTCATGTCTGGTAACTTAGCTTGTTTATTAACTAACTAGAGGCCTGGTGCATGAATTCGTGCACAAGTGGGGTCCTGGGGGGAGGGTGTGTGTGTGTGTGGGCGGGGGGGGGGAACGCTATCGGCCCTCCAGGCAGCGGTGGGATGCCCTTTCAGGCCCAGGATCTGGATCCACCCTGCTGACATTCGCACTGGTTGTTGGGAACCACCTGGTGGCCACTTTTATATTGTTTCTTCCTTGTAGAGCGTCTAGGGAGGGAAAGCGGCTGTGGTGCCTGAGGCCGACTTCCAGGGGGCAGACGGCTGTTGGGATCATGCCGGCTGTTGGGATCATGCCGGCTGTTGGGATCATGCCGGCTGTTGGGATCATGCCGGCAGTGCTGGTCTATCAGTGCCTGGCCTGTTCTGCAGAGATTGGGCCTGCAGGACTACTGAGGGAGTGAGTGACTGCTGGTGGGCTGATGGGCCACCGGGACAGGTCTCAGCTGAGTGGTGCTCCCGCTGTGGGAGTGCACTGGTCAGTGGGCAGCTCCTTGCGTTGAGCATCTGCCCCCTGGTGGTCAGTGTGTGTCATAGCGACCAGTCATCCCGGTCATTACAGTCATTCAGGTTGTTCAGGTCATTCGGTTGCTTAGGCTTTTATATATATAGGCTAGAGGCCCGATGCACAAAATTCGTGCAAGAGTAGGCCTTCCTTCCCGCAGTTGCCAGCACCGGCTTCCCTCTGGCACCTGGGACCTGGGACACAGGCTTCCCTCGCAGTCCCAGCATCATCCAGAAGGTCGTCTGGTCTAATTAGCATATTACACTTTTATTATTATAGATTTGTTCATCCACAACAGACATGTCAACAAATAATTACAAAGATTGCACTAGAGCTCTGTGCAAAATGTAGTGGGGACCAAAAGGAGAAGCACCTAAGACTCACTAAGGATAACAGGAAGGCTTTTCATAGAGAAGCAGTACAAGCTGGACATTGAGATGAGTAGGAAAAGGACAGGAGGATTAAAGAAAGGAAACACAGTTAATGGGTAGAGCTTGGGGCCCCTGGAGTTTCTTGAAAGACTGAGTAACCGTCTCCTACAAGGCCAAGCCCATGGCAGGTGTACAGCAGCTATTAACCGCCTCTAGAGAGTTCTCTGCAAATCTTCCTCTTACTGCCTCAGCCCACCCAGCCTTACATCATTGGTCGGAGTTTTTTCCCTGAGGAGAACTGAGCTCTGCCAGAGTCCCATAGTGAGCAGTAATGGAGCAGTGATTAGGATCTGACTGAGTTATAGTCCTGGCTTTTCTATTTTTAACTGGTAGGCTTTTATGGAGCTCTGGGGGCTGAGCTGCCTCTTAAAAGCCCACACGTGGAAAGCATGGTGGGTACTGCTGGCTCATTATTAGTAAAATAAAAAATTAAGTTAGAGCTCCAAGTCATGGCTGATGTTAGAACAAATTCCAGATGGCCGAAAGAATTGAATGTTAAACATGAAATTATAAAAATAATAAAAGCAGAAAATAGATGAATATTTATAATTATGGAAGGAAGGGGAGTATAGAGGACCATTCTAAGTTTAACACCAAGGCAAATAATGAAGAAAATATTCATACACACACACACACACACACACACACACACACACAAATGCACTAGAAGTTTGAGACAAAAGTAGAAATGTTAAAAACAACAACTCCATTTCAGAGTTAATGGGTATAAGGGAGAGAGCGCCCTGGGCTATGCCTTGGGGTGGTTAATTGGGAAACTGCATTTGGAGTACCTGATAAAGTTAGTCCCTTCCTTCTCACATTTGCACTAATCAGCCAGCTGCAGGAGAGAATTATCTCAGACCAAACCAGTGAATGTGGGCTCTTGGGCCAGAAGCAAGGCCCTTCCCTGACAACAGTGAATGCCCAGGAGAAGAGAATTGCTGGCCCACACCCATGTGTGGTAGATAAAAATTGGAAGGGATATCTCTACTGAGGAGGTCCCCTGTGAGGAGTGAGAGGTCCCAGCCCCTCACCAGGCCCCCCATCCCAGGGTGCCAGTGTCAGGAAGAGAATTCCCCATAACTTCTGGCAGTAAAAACCAGTGGGAATTGAAGCTGAGGGAGAGGAGAGCTTCTGCAGTCCCAGGCAGTTCCTCTTAAAGAGCCCATGCATGCACTTACTAAGACTCACTCCCTCTGAGCTCCAGCACTGGGATAGCAGCTTGAAAAGCACCAGAGACATGCGGGGTGGGGGGGGGGGGGGGGATGGGGAGGAAGTGAATTGTTGAGCATCAGGGCAAGAGCTGGGGAAGGGACAGCTTTCTCCCAGAGAGAAGTGCTAGCATAGGCCATTGCTAGCCTTTGATGAGCCCTCCCCCCAGAGAACCACAAGCAGACACCATAACTGAGACTACATCAACCTGGATCACACTGTTGGCCCAACCCTAGTGATTCCCTAAGGCCCTGCTCCACCTAACTTTCAGGCCCACTCAAGCTGTTTCCAGTGGCTTTGCCATACGAATACCCAAATGGCCTGTCTTGGCTCTTGCTTCAGATTTTGCTAATATCTCTCAAACAAGCAGCATCTAGCCTCAGGGTGCCCCTCTCACTAAGTGGCCCAAGCACTAGCAATAGCCAGTCTTGGTTCGCAGCTTAGCCTAGCCTTGACACTTTCAAGGTCAGCACAAGTAGCAGCCACCTGCAGATCATGTTGTAGCTCATGCCAGGTGGTCCCAGGCAGAACACAGGCAGCTGAACTTGGCCTGCACCTTCTGGGAGGCACCAGAGTCCACACACCCTGTCAACAGCTTCAGACCATGTTGAAGCACCACCACCAAACCACCCCCACAAGCAACAAGGGGAGGACTCAGTGGGCACCTGAGCCTCACTGAAGTAAGTCCTGCTCTGGGGTGGGCTCCTACAGAGTTGATCCTCCACAGTGGTCAGAAGCCAGGGGTTAGTGTTCACAGCCAGTCCTTGCAGCTGATCAGCATAAAAAACAACCAGTCAGAAAGGAAGGATACACTAACTGAAATGAAGAATAGTTTATAGGGAATCAACAGTAGAACAGATGAAGCTGAGAATTAAATCAGTGATTTGAAATATAAGGAAGCAAAAACATCCAATCAGAACAGCAAAAAGAAAAATGAATCCAAAAAAATGAAGATAGTATAAGGAGCCTCCAGGATAACTCCAAGTATATCAACATTTGCATCATGGAGATGCAGAAGGAGAAGAGAGAGAGCAAAAAATTGAAAACCTCTGTGAAAAAATGATGGAAAACTTCTATAACTTGGTAAAGGAAATAGACATACAAGTCCAGGAAACAGAGTCCCAAACAAGATGAACCCAAAGAGGTCCACACTAAGACACATCATAATTAAAATGCAAAAGGTTAAAGGCCAGGAGAGAATCTTAAAAGCAGCAAGAGAAAAGCAGTTAGTTACCTAAAAGGGATTGCCCATAAGACTGTCAGCTGATTTCTCAACAGAAACTTTGCAGGCCATAGGAAGTGGCAAGAAATATTCAAAGTTATGAAAAGCAAAAATGGCAATAAGTACATATCTATTAACAATTGAATCTAAAAAAAAAACAAAATAAATGAACAAGCAGAACAGAAGCAGACTCACAGATACAGAGAATATTGCCAGGTGGGAGGGAGGTTGGGAGGAAGAGGTGAAGGGATTAAGAAGTACAAATTGGTTGTAACAGGATGGTCATGGGGATGTAAATACAGCATAAGGCAATATAGTCAATAATCCTATATAATGAAAGCATAGTATGCAAATTGTCCCCTCGACCAGGAGGTATTGTGCATAAAGGAAATTCAAGCAATTTTGTTTCATCGCCTTACATTGGTAGGTGCATTTTTCTAGGAAGAGGCTCTAAAACAAGTATTTAGTTCTCAAAAGAGCAACCAAAAGGAAGTCCAAGAACCACTGGCCTCTATGAAGACAACTTCTCCAAATAGGGGGCATGGTGGGAGGTGCATCAAACCCATATTAGGACAGAAGGACACAAAGAGAATGCCATGTGAAGACAGAGGCAGAGATTGGAGTGATGCATCTCCAAGCCAAGGAACGCCAGGATCACCAACTATCGCGGGAAAGTAGGAGAGAGCCATGGAACAGACTCTTCCTCAGAGTCCCCGGAGGGAACCCACCCTGCCAACTCCTTGATTTCGGACTTCTAGCCTCCAGAACTGTGAGAGATTAAATTTTTGTTGTTTTAAGCCACACAGTTTGTGATACATTGTTATGGCAACATGAGGAAATGAATACACTCCCCTAAATGGAACTTTATTTTTTTTAAATATATTTTTATTGATTTCAGAGAGGAAGGGAGAGGAAGAGAGAGATAGAAACATCAGTGATGAGAGGGACTCATTGATTGGCTGCCTCCTGCACATTGGACTGAGCCCTGCAACCCAGGCATGTGCCCTTGACCAGAATCGAACCTGGGACCCTTCGGTCCGCTGGGGATTAAGAATTGTGTAAAAAACCTATGAATGAGGAGTGTGTGTGTTGGGGGGGGGGGGGGGTAAGGGCAGAGGGTAGGGTGGGAACCGAGTGGAGGGAAGCTATGGGGGGCGGGGGAAGAGGAACAACTGTAATAATTTGAACAATAAATATTTAATTAAAAAAAAAAAGAATTGTGTAAAAAATGCCCTAACCGGTTTGGCTCAGTGGATAGAGCATTGGCCTGTGGACCGAAGGGTCCCAGGTTCGGTTCCAGTCAAGGGCATGTACCTTGGTTGTGGGCACACCCCCAGTAGGAGGTGTGTAGGAGGCAGCTGATTGATGTTTCTCTCTCATCGATGTTTCTAACTCTTTGTTTCTCTCCCTTCCTCTCTGTAAAAAATCAATAAAATATCTTTTTTTTTAAAAAAAGAATTGTGTAAGAGCCCTAACGGGTTTGGCTCAGTGGACAGAGCGTCGGCCTGTGGACTGAAGGGTCCTGGGTTCGGTTCCAGTCAAGGGCATGTACCTTGGTTGTGGGCACATCCCCAGTAGGGGTTGTGCAGGAGGCAGCTGATCGATGTTTCTTTCTCATCGATATTTCTAACTATCCCTCTCCCTTCCTCTTTGTAAAAAATCAATAAAATATATTTTAAAAAAAAGAATGTGTAAGATACCAAAGGTGATGGGGGAGACAGATTCCTTAAAAATAAAAAGAAAGAAAAGAGTAATTACCATATAAAGTATGATGAGTGCTATTAGGGAGATAATTTCAAGGGCCTATGAGAGCTTGATAGGATGGTACATCACCCAGACCAAAAAGATGGGGAAGATGGTCCCTAAACCACCTCTTTAAGAATAAATGTTAAGTAGATGAAAGGAAGAAGGAGGAGGGGTATAGATTGGATCAAAGAGGAAAAGAAGGAGTCAAGAATGGCACCCAGGTAGCTTGATATGGGCAATATGGTCCTAGTCACTAAGGCAGGTCAGACCACAAAAGATACAGATATAAAGGAAAAAAAGATGGATCCAATTTTGGACATACTGAGTCTCAATGACTGTAACATACAGGGAAAGATGACCAATACAGTAGTTCCAAATTTCTAGAAACCCAAGTTCCAGGAGACATTAATATTCCAGGAAAAAAGGGAGAGGGAGTCTACTGAAGGTTCCCTAGAAGACAGACCCTGAGGCAAGGATTACATGCTCATACTTTTTATGGAGGTACAAACCCAAAGCCTCAAGAATGACATACTGTATGCCTAGAAGGGATAAATGGTGTTGGAAAAAAATAAAATAATGATATGTAAGGGAAGTGAGGCAAGGAGGGAGGGGAAACAATGTAAGATGCAGAAAGGGGAAAGCAGCTTGTTGGCCAGGAACTACACAGTTGGGGGATTTGAGAAATATTAGGTAGTGATGAAAGCCTAGAGAATGGAGGAGATTATTTAAGAACAGTCTGTAGAATGATCCTAAGCCTGAGTCCTATACCAATATTAAAGGACAAACACAAGAAGAAGATCCCTTAAGAGAAACAGGGAGAAAATAATCACAGAATTAGGACAATCAGAAACCGTCATTAGGTAGGTAAAACAGAAAGGAATTTATGAGCAGGTACAGGTGAACACAGGATACCATAGGACCAAGCTAGTAAAAAATCCTAACCATCAGACATTAACCCAGAACTTGTTAGAAATGCAGAATCTGCCAGGCTGGCGTGGCTAAGTGGTAAACCTTCAACAGACTCCCTCTTCCCTTTTCCCTGGAATATTAATGTCTCCTGGAACTCTGGTTCCTAGAAATTTGGAAGTGCTATATTGGCCATGAACCAGGAGGTCATGGTGTGATTTCCAGTCAGGGCACATGCCTGAGTTGTGGGCTCGATCCCCATTAGGGGGGCATGCAGTGGTTCTCTCTCATCAATGATCTCTCTCTCTCTCTCTCTCTCTCTCTCTCTCTCTCTCTCTCTCTTTCTCCCTCTCTGAAATATAACATCTTTTTTTAAAATTCAGAATCTGAGGACTCACTCCATATTTACTGAATCAGAATCTACCCTGTAGCCTGATCTTCAGGCTATTCATATGAGCATTAAAGTTTGAGAAGCTCTGGTATACAACATTGCTGGAAGGACTGGCAGAATAGACTTAAAATGGAGCTTCCAGAGGTCATTGTAAGCCCTCAGAATCATCATGCCACTGCCATTAAGATCCGGAAAGAAGCCACCACCACGATTGCTTACAAGGAGCTGCTGAACCAGGATGCTGGTGACCACGAGACCAGCCTGCCACGATCCACGCCAGCAAAATGGATGCCTCACTTGTTGCCTCTCACCACTTAGTTCCATGTTCAAGTCTCATGTAAGTTTATTTAATTGGCAATTCCTGAGTCACATTCAAGGGAGTCTAGAAAGTGTAGCTTCCCAATTGAAATGTACTGTTGTCGTGCGAACCAGTCTACATATCCACCATCGGTGGTGTCATGGAAAGTCTAACAGGCCCTGCTAACTGTTCCCTAATATCTATGCTCCCCTTCATCCATGGTATAGAAGTTTTAGGTGGGCATAAGAATGCCCAGAATAAAGATGTTTCCCAGCCTCTCTATAGCTAGATATAACCATGTGACTAAGTTGGGGCCAATAATATAAAAGTGGAAATGTCCCATAACAGCTCCTAGGTGCTTGGCCCCATCTTGGACTCTGAGGTTGAGGGCTACACCCAGGCGTTGGCAGGCAGAGCTAGAAAGAGCCCGAGTCCTTGAGCACTTCATAAATCAGCCACCATCCCTGCTCTGATGACTCACTGCTGAATACACAAAAGACAATTCAACCATTGTTATCTTAGATCATTCCCAGCAGAACCTAATTCTAGCCAATACAGATTTCAAGGCACTGGTTCTTCGCATTCTGGCAGATCCCTTGAAGAGCTCAATGTATTCTCTGACCATCCTCCCTAGAAAAATGAATATTTGAACAACATCTTATGTAACAATTTCAGAGACCGCATGGTGTTTCTTCCTGAAGATAATCTAGGGATTCGTGGATTCCTGCTTAAGAACCCCCGGAGTTGAGATTTTTGAGACGGATTTTAATCAACGGGCAAATGGCTCAGAGGGAAGGTAAACACTGAGAGGGAGCCCTGGATTTGGCTCCAGATTTGATGCCCTTGGTAGGAGCAATTTCAGGGGGAGAGGTAGGGCAGAAGCTAGACTTCAGAGGGCTGAGGGCATGGGAATGAAGAAAGTGGAAGCAGCAAGCACTGTCAGCAGTTTGGAGTAGCGTGGCATAGAAAGTAGAGGTGGCCAGGAAACAGTGAAGGCCTTGGGTTCCAGGGAGGGTTTCCTAGGGCCTAGGCTTTCCTCTGCTTCTAGGGCCAAACCAGCCAGAGTGAGAGTGATCTGGGGTATCCCACACCTTTCTGTGTTGCAGCCCATCAGGTGGCTTTGGCCTTCACTGCCTGGAAATGGTGATGCGACCTCAGAAGGGAGGAGAGAGTGGGAGTCTGGAAATAGGAAGGGTCTCTGAGGAAACGAAGGCTAGATGATTTGGGCTCAGCCAGATTCCAGGCTGTTAGTCTCTTCTCCTTCAGACACTCCAAGCTCAGTTGCCTCTGGACACCGCCCCCTTTCTCCCCACGTCTGGGGTTGCTGTTGGAGGCTGGATCTCAGGCCTGAAACCAATGCATCCAACAGTCTCAGCACACCCTTGGAGCTAACGTCCAAGCAGACCACAGCGCATCCTCTGGAGAGGAGAGGGAACCGCACCCCGTCGTCTGGTTTATCTTCCCTCTGGGAAGCCATTTCACACTTTTCTTTTCTTTTCTTTTCTTTTTTTTTTTTTGCAATCAGGCCTCGGACTGGTGTTCCCGATGTGCTTCCATGAACCTCCACCTGCAGCTCCTCAGCCCTGCTCCACTCTCCCAGGCTTATCCCTTTCTTGTCCCCCTGAGCCCTTCCTTTTCATCATCCCACTGAACACATTAGTCACTTACATCTTCTCTTTCTCTAACATCAATCATCCTTTCAAATGATAAAACCACCTTCCCAATCAAAGATTTATTGTACAGGGAACACTCCCCAGCTCCCCATGGTGCTGAAGTTAGACAAAGGCCGGTCACATGTAGGAAAGCAGAGAAGGAAGTGGCTCAGATTTATGTCAGAGCCCAGGAGCAGCACCGGCCGTGGGAGCCTATCACAGAGGCACCGCCCTGAGGTGCTGACCCTTTGTGGGAACACAAAGTACCCATTTATCTCCGGTCTTGGAGGAAGTGAGGGTCCTCACTGGGGCCTGGCACTTGCCAGTTTGCCGATCCTTGGGCCAAATGATCAGGTTTCAGTGGTCCCTTCAAGTTCTCAAGCGTCCAGGGAGAAGCGAGGTCCCGGGTCAGAGCCTGAGCAGGGTTCACTCTCACCTCTGCGGCTCCCACCTCCCAGGACATGCTCCTGCTGCTCTGGAATGCGGCAGCCTCCAGGAGGAGACTGGGCTACACAGTGGAAATGGTCCAACGACACGTGTAAACACCCACCGCGACGCCTCCCACTTCCCACTCTCAGTTCCCAGTGTTTGAAAACAAGCTTAGCAGCCACAGAAAGCCTTCAGGATAGATAAGAGCTGAGCCAGATGCTGGTGGGCCTGGTTTCCTACAGTGGCCTTACCCTCCTCCACTGGCCAGAGAAGTCGGCAGCAGGAGGACGCTTCACCTGGAACGTTAGCAGGGTGTCTAGGGGGAAAAAGCCACTCTGGGTTCTGAAAAGCCTGGGTCCCAATCCTATCCTTGCCAGCGACCTGCTGTGTGACTTTGGGTACATCCCTTAACTTCTCTGAGCTTCCACTTACTTTCTCAACTGTAAAATAAGGATTGTAATTCCTCTTAATAAAGTTGTAATAATCCAATTACATAATGTATGCACAGTTCCTGGCTTTTAATAATTACTAACCTGCTTGGAAATACAGTCTCTAAGTCACTTCTTGTTTACCATTTTCAGGAATTCTTTCCTCTCAGCTATCAGTTTACCTTCCTCCTGTCTCATCATTTCTTTCCCCAGCACCTGGAAAGATTTCCTAGGTTCTTGCTAGTCAAAGGTCCCAGTAAGCAGCCTCACCTAGGAGCTTGCTAGAAATAGAGAATGTCAGGCCCCACCCAGACCCTGTGAGTCTGAACCTGCATTTTAATAAGACCCCCAGGTTTTTCTCTGTGCATATTAAAGTTTGAGAAGCACTTGCACTAGCTCACTCCTTGTTCCTGTTACTTACAGCACCAAATGCCACTGGGTTTCCATAGTTCACACCACTGTGAGAGTTGACATACGTGGAGCCATCTCAAAGGGGAGCCAAGCAGCCATTCCAGAGGAACGGCCTTGCATGTCCTTGAACCTTTGAACGTTTGACCTGAGCCAGACCTTTGGGCTGGGCCAAACCAACATTGTCTTTCGAACAACTCTGCAAAGCTCACAGGAAAGCAGACGTCCTGACCACAAGGACAGAAGATTATGGACTCTCTCTCTGAAGATAGAATCAGTAGCCAGCCATGTATAGCAAAAGAGTAACTCAGCTTGTTAGCATCAATAGGAAGTTCTTTCTTCTATTCATCTAATTATTCCCTTTCCTTTTCTCATAAAAACCCATTGTTCTCACCCTATAATCGAGACACTATTTTGGTTTCTGCCTGAATCTATGCTTCCAGAATTGCAGTTCTTTGATCCCAAGTAAACGCTTGTTGCCTCTCATTTGGGCTTTTTATTTTTAGGTTAATACCACTTAACAGGAGTTTCCCTCTGGCAAATTGCATACTACATACTAAAAACAACTTAACTGTGACACTTATGTAACAACAAGCCATCATATTAATAAAGTTAATAATAGCACAGTCTAATACATGTTGATATTTACAACATCCTATTATAACCATCTCATCTGACTCTAGAATACAGTCATATACCTCATAGTGACGTTTGGGTCAACAATGTACCACATATACAAAAGGGTCCCATAAGATTATAATGGAGCTGAAAACTTCCTATTGCGGAACGATGTTGTAGCCATCACAATGCATCACTCATATGTTTGTGGTGATACTGCTGCCAATCATATAAAAGCATAGCATGTACAATTATGTACAGCACATAATAATGATAATAAATGACTATGCTACTGATTTATGTATTTACTCTATGTACTAACTATACTTTTATTTATTTATTTTTTAAAATATATTTTATTGATTTTTTACAGAGAGGAAGGGAGGGGGATAGAAAGTTAGAAACATCGATGAGAGAGAAACATCGATCAGCTGCCTTCTGCACACCTCCTACTGGGGATGTGCCCGCAACCAAGGTACATGCCCTTGACCGGAACCAAACCTGGGGCCTTTCAGTCCGCAGGCCAACACTCTATCCACTAAGCCAAACCAGTTAGGGCTGTACTATACTTTTAATCTCCATTAAAAAGGGTTACTGCTGTTGTACTGGCCAGTGTGGCTCAGTTGGTTGAGCGTGGTTCCATGCACCAAAAGGTTGCCAATTTGATTCCAGTCAGGGCACATGCTGACTGATGTTTCTCCCTCACATGGATGTTTCTTTCTCTCTCTCTCTCTCTCTCTCTCTCTCTCTCTCTCTCTCTCTCAAATAATCAATTAAAAACACATTTTTAAA
The DNA here is from genome assembly GCF_964212035.1 of Myotis nattereri. NCBI lineage: Eukaryota > Metazoa > Chordata > Mammalia > Chiroptera > Vespertilionidae > Myotis > Myotis nattereri. The sequence continues at coordinate 52,593,922 of NC_138087.1, forward strand.
AACGGTTGCTGTAAAACAGTATGCTGTGTTACAGGGACAACAGCCTCATACATCTCATATTTACTGTGTCTTTTGATTGCATCATCTTCTCCTGTGCTTGATTTAATCTCATATTGTTTTGTACAGTAACAGGCTGGATAGGCTCTTAGCTTAGGAGTACTAGGCTAGGTGTATAGTAGGCTATACCATCTAGGTTTGTATAAATGCACTTTCTGATATTCTCACAATGAGAAAATTGCCTCACAATGCATTTCTCATAACACATGTTGTCTCATTGTCTTTGGAATTTTCATGCTTATGTGAATTCCTCATACACATATATTAAAATTTTATTTCCTCCTGTTAACCTGTCTCTGTTAATTTATTAGCCCAGCTAGAAGAACTTAGAAGGTGGAGAAAAGAAGAACTTAGAAGGTGGAGAAAAGTATAATTTTTTTAGATCCTACAACAGCTTTCTCAAAACCCCACCAATCACTTCCACTGACTTCTCAGTAGCCATCCCTTTCTGCAAAATAGGCAAGGAAATGTGGTTTTATTAGCCAGGTACATTGCTGCCCCCAATATAACTATAAAGAAGGTGGGGATAATGCCTATTAGGATAAAAGCTAGCATTCTCTGCCAAAAGGCGCCTGAATGGGAAAAATTCAGTATAGCCACCTTGAGAGCAGCATGAGCTTAGTTTGAGGGATATAGCTAGGGAGGTAGGCAGAAAAATAAACACCCCGATCTCTCTTTCCTCCCTCACTCCATCTCTTACCAGGGCTCTCATTCTCCAAACACAATAGGAAACCAGAGGGCAGGAGAATGGTTTGTGGGCCAAAAGCAGGGTAGAGAAGGAAGTGGTTAGATGGAGGGGCAAGAAAAGAGAGCAGCATACCATGACAATCAAGGGAAGCTTGAACTCTTGTTTTGTTTGGAACTTAAGCAGGAGAGTTCACATTCTCCTGGTATTTGAGCGAATAATGTAACATATCTGTACCAGTCTGTATTCCTAATTGCATATTCACAGAGGATCTAAGGCACAAGCATATGATTGCTTAGTTATATCTCCTAGTGTGTGTGGGGGGTCTGTCCAAGAATTTCTATATTAAAATATATAAAGTTAGATAGATACTTTTTTAAAAATTTGATTTTAGAGAGAGAGGAAGGAGAGACATAGAGAGAGAAACATTGTTTTGTTGTTCCAATTGTTTATGCATTGATTCTTGTATGTGCCCTGATGGGGGATCAAACCTGCAACCTAGCGAATTGGGAGGATGCTCTAACCAACTGAGCTATACATACCTTTTTTTTTTTTTAATATATTTTATTGATTTTTTACAGAGAGGATGGGAGAGGGATAAAGAGTTAGAAACATCGATGAGAGAGAAACATCAATCAGCTGCCTCCTGCACACTTCCCACTGGGTATGTGCCCACAACCAAGGTACATGCCCTTGACCGGAATCGAACCTGGGACCCTTGAGTCCGCAGGTCGACGCTCTACCCACTGAGCCAAACCGGCCAAGACAACTATACATACTTTTTAAAAAATATAGAATAATTCATGAATTTATGTGTTATCCTTGTGCAGTAGCCATGCTAATCTTCTCTGTATCATTCCAGTTTTAGTATATGTGCTGCCCATGAGGGCAGGAAATATATATTCTTATATTATATTATACATGTATTTTACTTACCCTTTTACATGTGACATTTCATGGTTTAATATTATGAAATTGTGATGTAGCTTGGTCATAGTATCTATGAATGCTAAAGATGGTGTTGAAAAATATTTATTACCAGAGGCCTGGTGCATAAAAATTCGTGCACTTGGGTAGAGGGAGGTGGTGTCCCTCAGTCCAGCCTGCACCCTCTGGCAGTCTGGGAGCCCTTGGGGGATGTCCACCTGCCAGCTTAGGCCCGCTCCCAGGGGGATGGAGCCTAAGCTGGCAGTCAGACATCCCTCTGGCAGCCCGGGAGCCCTTGGGGGATGTCCGACTGCTGCAGAGGCAGGAGAAGCTCCCGCCACTTCTGCTGTACTCAAAGCTGTCAGCCTGGCTTGTGGCTGAGTGGAGCTCCCCTTGCGGGAGCCCACTGACCACCAGGGACAGCTCCTGCATTGAGCGTCTGCCCTCTGGTGGTCAGTGCGTGTCATAGTGACCAGTTGTTCCCTGTCATTCTGCTGTTAGGATCGATTTGCATATTACCCTTTTATTATATAGGATAAGCGGCCTTGGGTTACATAAAGTGACTCATCGTGCCAGCACACTAAGTGCTTGATTAATAGTAGCTATTGTTAAGGCTGCTATCACTCTTGTCACCTTCAGGCACGATTTAGTTGAAGACCCTGGAAACCTGTCCAGCTGTGAGTCAGCCCAGAGCCAGTTCCCCTGGGGTGGGTGGTGCTGAGTGACGAAAGCTTGGGTCCTGAGAAACAACAGCTCTGACACCACCATCCCTGCCCCGGAACAAGATGTCTCCAGAGAAAGAGACTTTCTCTTGAGCCCTGGATGCCCCGGGTGAACCCCCCTGCTAGGTGCACTGGCACGGCTTCCAAAGAGCACAGTAGCATCCAGGGATTTCCCCCCAGCCCGGAGAGGCTGGGCCAGACCTGGCTCAAAGCCACTAATCACTCTGGGTGGAGCTGACATCAGCGAGTAGGCCAGGAGGGGAGGGGTGGGGCTGGCCTGGGAGCATGGGCGTCTGGCTCTCAGGGGAAGGGAGGAGATGAGAGAAGAGGGAAGGAGGGGGAGGAGGAAGGAAGAAGGCTGTCGGGAACTGAGCCCTCAGAAGTCTGACTCAGGCCAGTCCTCGGGAGAGCTGTAGGGAAAGGGAAGGGAATACCGAGTTACCTCCCAGCTTGAAATTTTTTTAAATTGATTTTTATGGAGAGAGAGGAAGGGAGAGAGAGAAACATCGAGTTTTGTTGTTCCACCTATTCATGCACTCATTGGTTGACTCTTGCATGTGCCCTGCCAGTCAAACCCTCAACCTTGGCACAATTGCAGGACACTCTAACCAACTAAACTACCCGGCCAGGATCCAGTTTGAAACTTAACATTTAAGACTCTTGCCTACTTCTTCATTCTCACCTCAAGCCATTCCCTGCTATGCACGTGACCCTCCCACTGAACTACTTACAGATCCCTCCAAAGGCCAGGCTAATCCAGGCCCATGTGCTTTTGGGTATATAGTTGTCTGCTTGAATTGCCTTCCCTGGCTCATCTAGCTTACCCTGAAAATAGCACCTTCTCGAGGTATTCTCCAATTTAGGCATAATTTCTCTGGTCTATGTGCTAAAATCTATAGGTGTCTGAAGTAGACTAAAATGGTCGTTTATCAATTCAGTACAGTATTTTCAAACTTCAATGTGCATCAGAATCCCCCAGAAGGCTTGTTTAAAGATGAATTGCTGGGCTCCATTCTAATTCTGATTCTGACTCTAATTCTTGTTGGAGGGTGGGGCAAGAATTTTCACTTCCAACAAGTTGCCAGGCTTTTTTGTTGCTGCTGGTCCAAGGATGACACTTTGAGTACCACAGGTTTAGTGCAAGAAATGATCACTCCTGGATATGATCAACGCTTATTTACTAACTCATTCAATGAATGTCTACTGTATACCAGACACAGATCAAATATTGAGTATTCAACATAAGTAAAGCAGTCATAGTGTGGTAGACAGACAGACATGAACAGAGCAAGGGCAATGTGCCAGGTACAGAAGGTCACCACAGCAGAATGCCCCAGGTACCTGGCAAAGGGCAAAACTAGGAAAACAAGGACTCACCCTCAGGGTGACTTTTCCTCTTAGCATAGCGCTGGTCATATGATGTAAGCCCCCTGACCTTTCATATAGATAGTCGTGCAGTTAGGACCCTCCCTGGACCTTTCCTCCCCTGGCATATTGCTAGTTTAGACCCTCTTAGAGGAAGAACAAGGGGCTGGAGAATAGCCTCATATCACTCCCGTGCAAGCCCTTGCATGACCACTCCCTTAAGAACTGGGCCCTCAGGAAAATGACTCACATCAAATAATTTTAGGAAAAAGGCCTTGGGTCTGCTGACCATGGAGACAGAGTTTTGGTCAAACTAGAGATGACATCTAGGTCTCAGTTGTATTTCAGCTCCAGGCCCAGAAAAGCAGATGGAGTGATGCATTGGCTGACATCAGGGCCAGATTCAATGACTGATAAATAAACCCCTACCCATCGCACGGATCAATCAGTGGAAAGCATGACCCTGAAAGGACACTCCTGGGAAGCTGACGAATGTTTTATTGGGATCCTTCCCCTAAAATTCCTGCCCTTAGAAAACAGATAGAACCCTCGAGAGAAAGAAAGCCAGTTTAGGCTCCCCCTGGAGCATGCCCGCTCCTTCCTTCCCACTTTATCAGGTGTGTATGTTTGCTCTCTTTCTCCTAAGTTCTAAGGGTCACAGCAAGACGTGCAAACAGGGGAGTAGCAGGCAATGGCAGCTTGTCTTAGGCTAACCCATGAACCTGTCTCCAAGGGCTCCTTGTCTCTGACTTTTCAGTGAGCTCACAGCAGCCCTGCCTTTGTGGCTCCCTTCATTCCTATAACATTTCTAGAGAACCAAAGCAGAGCACTGCCAGGCTCTCCTGTTGCTTCTTCTGTCTTCTGCTTTAATATGCGTTCTCCCAATATCTCCAGGACTAGCATTGTGAGATCTTTCCTGCAGGAAGACAAAACCCCACACACTACAGCCTGGCCTGAGGCTCAGTCCCTTTTTGGTGACAATAGGACCTATCCCCATGGAGCTTCCTGTCAATTGGGGTAGACAAATATTAAGCAAAAAACATACTCATCTATAATAATAAAAGCATAATATGCAAATTAGATGGATGACCTTCCGAGAGGAAGCCAGGACTGCGAGGGAAGCCCAGGTCCCAGGGGGAGCCAGAGGGAAGCTGGTGCCAGCAGCCAGGGGAAAGAAGGCCTACTCTTGCATGAATTTCGTGCATCAGGCCTCTAGTAAGTATATAATAATGAATTGCAATAAATGCTCTAAAGGAAAAGAAAGAATATTATGAAAAAAGAATAATAAGAAGAACCTATTTCAGATTGGGCAGTCAGGTAAGGCCTTTGGGGGAAAAGGGGAATTTATACAGGCATATTTTAAACAAACTTCTATAGGATGTACTTATTACACTGTATTATTATCTATTTTTAAAATTTTCCAGCTAACCACTAGCCTGTGTGCTCTGTGAAAGCTAGAATATTATTGATATTTATCCCTGGCCGGTGTGGTTCAGTGGTTGAGCATTGACCTATGAACTAGGAGGTGATAGTTCGATACCTGGTTAGGGCACATGCCCAATTGTGATTCAACTGCCCCCTATCCTGTGGGGGGCGTGCAGGACACAGTCAATGATCCTCTCACATCATTGATGTTTCTGTCTCTCTCCCTCTCCCTTCCTCTCTGAAATCAATAAAGATATGTTTAAAAAATATATTTGTGCATTCAGCCTGCTTCACAGAATGGGGCCTTGGTAGATAGTATAAGAATGGATGGAGCCCGAGCCGATTTGGCTCAGTGGATAGAGCGTTGACCTGTGGATTAAAGGGTCGCAGGTTTGATTCTGGCCAGGGGCATGTGCCTGGGTTACAGGCTTGATCCCCAGTAGGGGACATGCAGGAGGCAACCTATCAATGATTCTCTCTCATCATTGATGTTTCTATCTCTCTATCTTTCTCCCTTCCTCTCTAAAATCAATAAAGATATATTAAAAAAAAAAAAAAAGAATGGATGGAAAGATGGAAGAATCATTGCAAGAACAAACAAATGAATGAATGAAATGTCAGATGAATGTATGCATGTATACATAGACAGATGAATGGATGATAGATAGATAGATGACTGTCTCTGGCAGCAATACAGAGAACCAGGACATATAGTGGTACCAGTGAGACAAGAGTGGGAACTGATAGAAACTTAGCTGCTTTTTTTTTTATTATATTTCCAAACCCTGTCCATTAATTAAGATGACCATCAATGACTTCTCCTACCCAAAGCTCTCTTGATTACCATTGCTAAGTTCTACTCCCCACATGAATGAATTGCTGTCACCTTCTGCACTCCCATACATGCCACACTTCCTCCAGCACGCACAGCTATCTTATGCTTGCCGCCTACTAACCACCTGTGTGCAAGTTTCACAGGACAAGCCATGCTCTCTGTGTCAGTCTTGGAAGGGAAAAGTAGTGGGGGAAGAAGAAGAGAAAGTTTTTCTCTATCCCTGAGCCAAAGAAGGCAACAGCTCAGAGGGTGGTGAGAAGATATCATGCGACTTCAAAAAGGCACTTTAAGTGACACGTTTCCTGTCATGTGTGTCTTGGGCTCCTAAAAGGAGCATAGTTTATTTAGAGGCTCAATTTGAATCAAATAAGGAGAAGAAAAACATGTAGGGTCTCTCTAGGGTGTTTAAAAATGGAGAGAGAAAAGAAAACTACCTACAGGCTGATTTGTTCCTTTTGAAGACTGTCCACCCCAGGAGGGAAGCTCGGCCAGCTTTGCATGTTTCAGACTTCCATACCCTTGTTTCTGTCTCACTGAAGCTCTTAGCCACCCAAGCCCAGTCCTCCCATGCCAAGGGAACTTGATTTCCAAAAGGAATATCCAAAGGATTTAGAGGCAGGAGAGGAGGCCCTTGCTATCCAAAAGAGGACAGAATGAAGAATCTAGGACACAAATTCCCCAGGGATTGAAATAAAATACTTCTTAATAGTGAAGGACTTGAATAGATGACTCACAAGAGAGAGCAAGAGATTAACAAATGTTAATGAATATCTATCCCCAATAGAAGCTGAAGAAAGTATGCATGTAGCCCTGACCGGTTTGGCTCAGTGGATAGAGTCGGCCTGCGGACTCAAGGGTCCCAGGTTCGATTCTGGTCAAGGGCACGTACCTGGGTTGCAGGCATATACCCAGTGGGGAGTGTGCAGGAGGCAGCTGATCGATGTTTCTCTCTCATCGATGTTTCTCACTCTCTATCCGTCTCCCTTCCTCTCTGTAAGAAATCAATAAAAATATATTTTAAAAAAAGGAAGTATGCATGCATACACGCGCACACACAGATTTTAAACTAGTACAACATTTCTGAAATCATTGCAAGTGTCTTTATTGTTTTTAATTCTTGCCCAAGGACATGCTTAGAGAGAGGAAGGGAGAGAGACAAAGGGAGAAAAACATTGATTGGTTGTCTTCCACCCTGACCAGGGTTCTTACTGGGCGGAGTGTTTCAGTGGTTGAGTGTTGACCTATGAACCAGGAGGTCATGATTCGATTCCCAGTCAGGGCACATGCCTGGGTTGCGGGCTCAATCCCCTTATTGCTGGCTCAGTCCCCAGTGTGGGGTGTGCAGGAGGCAGCCAATCAATGATTCGCTCTCATCATTGATATTTCTATCTCGTCCTCTCCCTTCCTTTCTGAAATCAATAAAAATATATTTTTTTAAAAGGGGGGAGGATTGAATTTGACAAGAATATTCCCAGTTCTGACCATCTATGCTGAGGGAATCACTTGAAATACAAAAACAACAACAGCAAAAGAACACGAATCACAAAGACCTTCATTCCTGTGTTGTATGTAACAGTGGAAGACTGGCAACAGCCTAAAGGTCCAGCAACTAGAGAATGGTGATTAGTTGGACAATTACCATGTAGTCATGCCCCAAGAGGTGCTCTGCAGGGGCCGTGGGGGAGGTAATAGCAGTGGTATTGCCCAGGGTTCAGGCTGCAGATCCTTCCGGACAGCACCCTGATTGAGACCCTTACGTCCAAAACCTGGTTCTCTGGGCCAGAATCTGTTTTTTCTTAGAGCACCAGGTAAGTCATGGTGACAGACGTACTCTCACTAATACCATCCAAGCCTGATGCAGCTATCAGAGAAAACTTATTAGAACATGGTGGATGACATTCCTTTCCAAGTAGCAGAATATGTGTACCCACTGCCCAAGATCTGCTCTCCAGCTGGTTTTGGGATAGATGGGAAGAAAAATCAGAAAGTTGTTTGGTGAGCTGAATGTTTAAATAAAAGCAAATGGTTTGGTTAGTAATAAACTCTTTTAGCCTCTTTTTGTCCGCGAAGCTCTTTATTGTACCTTCGATTTTGAATGATAGCCTTGCTGGACAGAGTGGTCTTGGATTCAGTCCCTTGGATTTCACTACTTTGTATACTTCATGCCACTCCCTTCTGCCTGAAGTGTTTCTATTGAGAAATCAGCTGGAAGTCTAATGGGAGTTCTCTTGTAAGTAACTTTCTATCTCTCTCTTGCAGCCTTTAAGATTCTTTCTTAGTCTTTAATGTTTGCCATTTTACTTATGATGTGCGTAGGTGTGTGTCTTTTGGGGTTCATCTTGATTAGGACTCTGTGTTTCCTGAACTTGAGTGACTTTTCCTTCACCGGGTTAGGGAAATTTTCTGCCATTATTTCTCTAAACAGGTTCTCTATTCCTTTCTCAAATGAATGCAGTGCAGCCACTATGGAAAACAGTATGGAGTTTCTTTAAAAAATTAAATATGGAACTGCCATTTGACCCAGTGATCTCACTTCTAGGAATATATTCTAAGAACTCTAAAACACCAATCAAAAAGAATATATACACCCCTATGTTCATAGCAGCACAATTTACAATAGCTAAGATCTGGAAACAGCCCAAGTGCCCATCAGCAGATGAGTGGATAAAAAAAAGCTGTAGTACATTTACACCATGGAATACTATGTGGCTGTAAAAAAAGAAGGATCTCTTATTCTTTGAGACAGCATGGAGGGACCTTATGCTAAGCAAAGTAAGCCAGCCAGAGAAAGACAAGTATCACATGATCTCATTCATATGTGGAATCTAATGAACAAAAGAAACCAACAAACAAAATAGATTCAGAGACATATAAGCATGGAACAGACTGTTGAACCTCAGGGGGAAGATGGGGGTGAGTGGGGTGGGTGGGGAGAGATTAACCAGGGAACTTATATGCATACTAGAGGCTCAGTGCACGAATTTGTGCACGGGTGGGGTCCCTCCACCTGGCCAGTGATTGAGACGATCAGGACTGTTTTACCCAGTCCCGATCGGGGCTGAGGGGGCCGGCCAGTCCAGTGAGGGACCGCAGGAGGGCTCCAGGGCATGTCAGGCCCTCTCATTCAGTCCCAATTGGCTGTCCGGACCCCAGCAGCAACCTAACCTACTGGTCAGAGTATCTACACATCATGGCGACTGGTCGAGCAGTTGACCAATTGGTCAGACACTTAGCATATTACGTTTTTATTATATAGGATATGCATAACCCATGGACACAGACAATGATGTGGTGAAGGCCTGGGAGGGGTGGGTGCAGGGTGGAGGGTATCAATGGGGAAAAAAAGGGGGAGGGGCATCTGTAATACTTTCAAAAATAAAAATAAATTTTTTAAAAGAAGAAAAAAATCATAGTCTTGAGTGATACTTTTTCAAACCATGGTGAGGCTTGATGAAATGTGTCTGACCCATAAGACAGACAATTTTCTCTAGTGACTAAAATGCATTTTTCTTTCCCCTGGAGAGCAGAGCTGCTTGGTGATCAGTTTGCTTCCTTGCACCTGCTTGTCCATGCTCATTGCTTCCCTTTTTATTCATGCAGTTCCATTTTTTGGACAGGTGACTGACCAATCCAGGGGTGGCGCCGACTGGACCAACCATCATCCCTTCTCCGGGCATATGCACTTGGCATTGTGCTACTTTTCAATCTATTGCCTCTCAGCTACAAATTGAACCTTCGTTGTCTGCTCCGCAAAAATGTAAGGGACTAGCTAAAAATTTTTCCTTTGCCAGCTGACAGATGTTAAACTTTGTCAGTAGAGGACACTGGAGAGATAATGTAGGTAGGATTTTCCTTCCTAATTCTGCTGTGCTCTACTGTGTTGTAGCATGTGGAATCCAGCTTGGATATTTCCAGTATCCAGCTCCTGTGATGCAAGTCACTTCTTTTGCATCATCGTCCTTGCCGGACGATGACTTCTTTAGCATCCAGCTCTTACAATGTCTGGTGGCCAGCATCACCCAAAGGCCAGCAGCTTCCCCTGGCATTCTCCCTACTGGTGGTTTTGTGGAGGAGTGACTCCAGTGAACACATCCCAAGCACCCTCGGGGGTGGATTTCCAGCAAATTCTGCCAGTGCAGCACCATAGGGACTTCTCTACCATCCAGTGAACCGCAGCCATGCCCTCCCCAACATGGTCTGGATCTCAGCCATGGGGATGGGGGATGGGAGCTCTATCTTGAATGTTTTATCTCACACCAGCAGGAGCAGCTGCTCCTTATAACTGCGATTCCTATACTCTTTAGAGTTCTTTTTACTTCTTATTGGTTGGCCAAGGACCTCTGTTGAATAAACTCAAAGGAGTGTGGAGGCTTTGCTAGAAATAAATGATAAAGATTGATTCAAGGGTCTCAGGTTTGCAGACAAGAAATACAACTAGGCGATATCCAGAGTGTTTCAAAGAAGAACAAAAAGTTAAGAGTTCTTATAGTAAAAGGTACATTCTTGAGAAGAATCAGTCCTGCATCCTTAGCCCTGGGATTAGGTCAAGATGGAAATCCTCTAGATCAGCGGTCGCCAATCCGTGGTTCACAGACCACTGGTGGTCCGTAAGGTCCGAAAGGTTGGCGACTGCTGCTCTAGATAACAGATGGTCTGGATAATGAATGGCAGGCTGTCTGGAGACATGAGCTTTCTTTTTTTAGTTCTTCAGGGGGTTATCAGAGGGTTATCTGGAGGTTTTTTTGTTTGTTTGTTTTATTGTCTAAAGTTTTACATATGTCTCCTTTTTGGATTGACCCCCCCACCCCCAGCCATTCCCACCCTGGAGTTTTAATGTATATCCAGAAATTGGCACAGGACTGGGAAGTTCTGTAGTTTTAGTTCCTAGGCTAGTTACAGCAAGAATAGGGTTATTTCCTCATGCCTCAGCCTACTTGATTTTTAGTAATTTAGCAGCTTGATAATAGTGACTCCCTTTTATTTCTTCACTCTATTCCTCAACTGCCAAGTAAAAAAGTAAGGCATGAAACTTATCCTTATTTTAATCTCAATTAATTTAAATACATATACATATATGCATAAAGGAAAAGAAAACTTGTGAGGAATTCACCAACAAGTACAAAGAGATCGTCTTTAGGTGGTGAGGTTAGGGGTAATATTTATTTTTTCATACACATATTTTTTCCAATTTTCTACAATGAACATGAGTTATTTTTGTAGCCAGAATTGTATTTATTGTTTTTAAGAGAACACATACATCATGTTCTGACCACATTATCAGGAAGGAACAGACTGACTCTAGCAAAACCCAACCAAGGCATCCACCTCAGGATATGTTAGTGTCGGAACCTCAACAAACAACTCTGAGTTACTCCACCTTCAGAATAGAGTAGGAGGAGGTAAGGCAAGACCCCTTCTGAAGAGGGCGTCCTGTAGGAGTGAGGTTGCTACAGTGATTCCCATTGATTGTCCTGAGCACCAATATGGAGATATGGGGAGTTCTTGGTCTCTCAGCCAGGGTTAAGTGGCCACATGGAATAGGATGCTGGGAAACAGTTGAGTCAGAACCATCCCAGTCCTTGATAAATATGGGACTCCACCTGTGACAGGCACCCCCTACTGGGGATGCATCACACATATGCTCCCCTGGGGTCAGGGGCAAACATATAAGCTGAAAGGCAGTGTTTTTATTTCCACATTTTGTTTTGTTTTGCTGTTGTAGGGGAGGAAAAATACTTGTATCTCTACCCTTTTGAGTTCTTAGCTGAGATCCCTATAATAAAAGAAAGATTACCTAGAGAAAAACAAGCAGAAGTTTCTTAACATGTATACCTCATGTATACATGGGAGATACCCAGGGGAAAATGAGTAACTCCCTGAGGTGGTTTAGAATTCAGGATTAAATACCATTGTAATAAGGAAAGAGGAGGGTGGTGTAGGCCTCTTACGGGAGAGGATATTATTTTTAGGAAAGACAGAAGAAGAGATTGGCAGTATGATGGTTTGTGACAGTTTATCTTCCATGTGTGATGTTGACTTCTACTCTTCTCACCTGTGGTAAGAGTTCATCTTCCCTGATTGACGATACCTCTGGGGAGAGGATCATTGACAAATGAGTTCCTTTTGGGAGGATCTGTCTATAGACAAAGGACAGTTCAGGGAAAGCCTTTCCAAGCATCTGCTGTTTTTCAAGTGCCTTTGGCTCGAAATAGTCAATACAGTATAGTCCCCCGTTATCTGTGGAGGCATGTTGCAAGACCCCCAGTGGATGCCTGAAACCATGGATAGTACCAAACCCTACATCTACTCTGCATTTTCCTATACATACATGCTATGAGAAAGTTTAATTTATAAATTAGGAACATAACAACAAAAACTAATAAAGCAGAACAATTATAACAATACTAGTATACTGTAATAAAAGTTATGTGAATGTGGTCTTTCAAAATATGTTGTTGTGCTGTACTTACATTTTCACTTAAAGGAAGCACTTTTTTATTATATATAGCTAGAAGCCCGATACACAAAATTTGTGCGAGGGGCTCGGCTTTCACAGGCCCGGCTTTGTCCAGAAGGTCTTCTGGAAGGACATGTGGTCTAGTTAGCATATTACACTTTTATTATAGACTTTTTATTGTTGACAGTATTACAGATGTCTCCCATTCCCCTACCCTTTTACTCCCCTCTGCTCATCCCCTACCCACCACCCAGGTCTTCACCAAAAGGAAGCACTTTATGGCTTCCCTTTGGCATATGTGAACTGCCAGCATCGCTACTCTTGTGCTTTAGGGTCATTCTTAAGTAAAATAAAGATTATTGAACACAAACACCAGGATACCTTGACAGTTGACCTGATAATGGAGATGGCTACAAAGTGACTAACAGACAAGGAGCATATACAGTGTGGATTTCCTGGACAAAGGGGTGAGTCACATCCTGGCAGGGCAGAGTGAGATTTCATCATGCTATTCCGAATGGCACACAATTTAAAATTTATGAATTGTTTATTTCTGGAATTCTCCATTTAATATTTTCAGACAACGGTTGACTGTAACTGAAACTGTGGAAGGCAAAACCACAGAAAAGGGGGGACCAAAGCAGTATATTTTGGAGTGGCATGTTCTGCTGCCGTTCATCGTGGTTGCTGATGTTGTGGTTTCCTTCCCCTCAGTTCCTCCCGACCTGGGTTAGTCACCCTCCACACATGACAAGCCAAGAGTGTGGAAAGAGTCTTTCCCTGGGTCCTCACCAAGGTCCCTGCCCCATGCCCAGCCTGCCTGCAATCTCACTGTAACAAAGCTCACCCCACAGTGCCCAAACTGTGTTAGTTGGGATACCACTTCTGGGTGTTAACAGATATTTGTTAAATGATGTGGGGAGGGGTCGGAAGATTCTGTAGTCACTTAATCTAGGAAATGCTAGATTTTTTGGTGGTGGTGTTGTTAATCCTGACCTGAGGAGATTTTTTCCCATTGATTTTTAAAGAGTGTGGAAGGGATGGAGGGAGAGAGGGAGAAGGAGAGAGAGAGAGAGAGAGAGAGAGAGAGAGAGAGAGAGAGAGAGATGCGAGAGAGACATACATTGATTGGTTGCCTCCTCCACGAGCCCCGACTGGGCCTGACTGGGCTGGTGATTAAACCTGCAACCCAGGTGCATGCCCTTGACCAGGAATGGAACCTGAAGTCCTTTGGTCCACTGGCCAATGCTCTAACCATTGAGAACCTGGCCAGGGCAGGAAATGCTAGATTTAAAACGCTGAGTAAACATAATGGGTATGCCTGGGAAGGAGGGAACGAACAGGGTTCAGAGGGGAAAGGGATATTCTGCTCTGAACTAGACAAATGGGATGTGTCATATCTGCTCTGAAGAGCATCTCAAAGGCTTCAATAAATTAATGGTCATTGCCAGCGTCCAAGGGAGGAATCTAGTAGGTAGTGTTGCCCTCACTGATTTGACTGCAGAGAACTTTCCTGAGAAGCATCTTATAGTGTTAATGTGCTGAGGAGTATAAGGACAGTCACCACTCTGGGTGTTATCCAAGGATTGTAAGTAAAAGATGAAATCGCAAAGGAGACCTAGAGGGAAAATAGCTACTGGTGAGAAGAGAGGACGTGAGAACTGAAAAGAAAGACCCGTCTCTGTTCCCCTGTCAGACCAAATCATCAGACTTTCAAGATTTTATCAGCCACTGTGGAGTTCTCCAAGCTCTCCTGGATTTCTCAGGGAGAGAGCCAAAAGGAGAATTCTGACTCCTTATTCCTCCTCCGCCACACTGTAGCGTCTGAGAGAGGGAGGCCAGGAAACCCACAAAGAAGAGAACCTGGAGGACTGCTTGGTGCTCAGTCTACTACAAAGCTAAGGATCTCCAGGGAGAAAGGGCTTTACTCCAGCTAGAAAACAAGGGGGGAGGTGGGTGGGGTTGATAAGAGAACTACGAAATACAGATGCAAGTCTGTAGCTGAGATTAGTGTTGAAATAAACTGACAAGAAATAAAGAAGAGTCTGTGCACGATCCAGTGTGGCTTCGTTGGTTGAGCATAGTTCCATGCACCGAGAGGTCACCAGTTCAATTTCTGGTCAGGGTACAGGTCCCGGTTTGTGGCTGGATCCCCAGTAGGGGACGTGAAGGAGGAGGTCAATCCATGTTTCTCTCCCTTTCCCTTCCTCTCTCTGAAATCAATAAAAACATTTTTTTAAAAATATATTTTATTGAATTTTTACAGAGAGGAAGGGAGAGGGATAGAGAGTTAGAAACATTGATGAGAGAGAAACATTGATTAGCTGCCTCCTGCACACTCCCTACTGGGGATGTGCCTGCAACCAAGGTACATGCCCTTGACCGGAATCGAGACCCTTGAGTCCGTAGGCTGATGCTCTATCCACTGAGCCAAACCGGTTAGGGCTGAAATCAATAAAAACATTTTTAAAAAATTCTTTAAAAAAAGAAAAAAATTAGCCCTAACCGGTTTGGCTCAGTGGATAGAGCGTCAGCCTGCGGACGAAAGGAACCCAGGTTCGATTCCGGTTAAGGGCATGTATCTTGGTTGCGATGTTTCTAATTCTCTATCCCTCTCCCTTCCTCTCTGTAAAAAATCAATAAAATATATTTAAAAAAATAAAGAAATCATCATTCTTTTCTTTAAAAAAATTATATATATATATATATATATATATATATATATATATATATATTCTTTTTTTTTTTTTTAAAGGAAGGGAGAGTCTAGAAAAAGGCCCATAGTGAATCTGACTTCATTTACCTTACTTAAAACAGTGGTCTTAAATGGAGGCAATTTTGTCCCCCTCATTGGACATTTGACCATAACTGGAGACATTTTTGGTTGCCACGACTGGGAAGGAAGACTGCCCCCTATGTCTAGTGTGTAATAGCCTGGGATACTATTTAACAACCAATAATGCACAGGACAGCCCCCTACAACAAAGAATGATCAGACCCAAAATGTCAGTAGTGCCATTGTTGAGAAAGTTTGCATTGAAAGTTGTCCTAGCCCTAACCGGTTTGGCTCAGTGGATAGAGCATCGGCCTGTGGATTGAAAGGTCCCAGGTTCAATTCCAGTCAAGGGCATGTACCTTGGCTGCAGGCACATCCCCAGTGGGGGGGCATGCAGGAGGCAGCTGATCGATGTTTCTAACTCTCTATCCCTTTCCCTTCTTCTCTGTAAAAAAATCAATAAAATAAAAAATTAAATAAATAAATAAAATATATTTTCAAAAAGTTGTCCTAAAACATCACCTTTAATTTAAAATTTAGGATTTTGCTTAAATTTAGCAGTCTTATCACAAAGAATTGGGGGAAATTTATTCAGTAGAATAAAATCCATGATTATCAATTTGGAGGTCAGATATTTGCTTTGATTCAGCTGTTTTAGCACAAGAAATGTGGGAGAAATTTATTAAGTAAAAGGGTTTTTTTTTAAGTTCAAATAAATAAATATGAGTAGAGGTAGGAAGGATCCCACTCCTGGCCATAAAATTAGAGAAATTTTGGGTCAGGTCCATAAGAAGGCGCATAAGAGGTTATTTTATCTATGGTTATTTGTGATGGTTGGAGAGCTAGACCCAACGAGGCCCTCATCACTGGGATAGTCTATCACAGTAATGAGCAACGAACTAGATATCCACATAGCAATGTAAATAGATCTTTAAAAGACAAAGCTGAATGGGTGGGGGGAGAGGAAGGAACAGAAAGAGATCGCCAGCATAATACAATTGATTGAAATTAAAAATACATGCCCACAAAACAATGCATCAAGCTTTCAAGAACACTCAGGAATCTTAGTCATGGCACACACTACAGTCTCTTGGGCATTAGGCACCACTGCCACCTGGTGGTAGCAATTTAAAGTGTTACTCAGTTTTTTAAATATCTACATACTATGAAATGCACAGACCTTAAATATTTAATTTGATGAATTTTGACAATTATATGCATCAGGGTAATTATCACTCTGAATAATATATAGAGCATTTCCATCACCTCCTGCCCTTTCCAGGAAAACCTCCCCAAACGCTAACCTAGAAGTAACCACTGATGCGTTTATGTCACGAAAAATAAGCTTTGCCTCTTGTAGAACTTACCAGCTGTGTGACCTTGGGTAAATCCTAAATCTGTCTGAGGGCTGGTTCTCTCTTTTGTAAAGGGGGACAGCAACAACACTGAGCATAGCAAATATTTAGCAAGTGCCTTTGAGCCTGAGAACCGAACCCTCCCTCACTTGCCTGGATACATGCCCATGGGCTGCTGACAGCTCCTGGCTGGGAGTGAGCACGCTGCCCCCAGAAGGTGTGCACCACGGCCAGGGGCACACTGGCCACAGAAGGGAGGAAAGACTTTCCAGGACTCTGAGGACCTGCACAGAAGATTTTAGCCTTTGGGGCTCTCAGGTCCTACCTTTTGCCAGGCCAAACAGTCACTAACTGCTTTATCCTGCTGCTTGGGCAATAAGGTACATGTACCCCAGCCTGGCCAACCATAAAAGGCCAATCCTCTGGCCACATTGATGGGTCCAAGACATGAGCACATGACTTGTCTTCTTCAATCAGAGTCTCCCCTTGGGTTGTTTGTACACTGAAGGAGGCTGTGGAGAGGCTCCCTCAAATGTTTAAGTCCACAAAGTTAGGATGATGTAAGCTTGTGGCAATCGGACTGAGTGTAGTAAGCCTGTCTGTAGCTGGAGACTATGTGAATACATCTGGGACTGAATGCAACCTCAGGAGAGTGTGATGGCAGCCTCCCAGGAGACATGTGGGAGATTGGGAACAAGGCTCTGGGGCTCCCAGCACACTCCAGGATCCTGTGAGCATGTTTCATGGCCTGTGGAGATTGCCACTAAGGAGCTGGATTTCTTACCTGCCACCACTCCAATGAACTGAACACTACTGTGCCAATTATGTATGATGGCCGTGAACTGCATCCCCTGGAGATGAGCACATTCCACACAACCACACGTGGTAGCCCTGATCACAGGCGAGGACCTGAAGCTCAGAGGTGAAATGACTTGATCAAAAACCCACAGGCAGCCCTAGCCTGTTTGGTTCAGTGGATAGAGCATCGGCCTGTGGACTGAAGGGTCCCGGGTTCGATTCTGGTCAAGGGCATATGCCCAGGTTGCGGGCTCCATCCCAGGGACTTGAGGGGGGGGGGCATGCAGGAGGCAGCCGATCAATGATTCTCATCATTGATCTTTCCATCTCTCCCTCTCCCTTCCTCTCTGAAATCAATAAAAAAATATATTTTTTTAAAAAAAGATCCCACAGGCAAAGTCTCCAGACTCCATAGCCCAGACTCTGATGACCCCACTGCCTCCTCACTGACCCCTAAGGCACTGCACAGGCCAGAGCATTCCAACTAACCCACATGAGCCTGGGAACTGTTATTCTGTGTAGCACTCCTGTGTATACACGCAACTTCATGGGTCCCTAATTGGTCCAGCTTAGGAAGCCCTGGGCACCTTTGAGTAAGTTCATCCTGTAGGTGAGGGATTCCCATATGGGGAAGATTTTGTGATATCTGTGGCTAGTGTATGACCAGCAACATTTTCCCTTCCTCTGGTAACAGGATCCCAAGTGTGTCATGGAGACCTACCCTTCCCATACAATCTTTATGGGATTGTCCATAAAAATGTATTACCTTCCCTGCACTTGCTAAATATTTGCTATGCTCAGAAAGTAGACACATGACTCTTGCTATGCTTTGGGGGCCCAATTCTTGGGCCTAGTTCTTTGGATTTTCATCTAATTTTTTGTGTAGCTCTGGTAGCAGGTACTGTTAGTGTCCGCCCCCCGCCCCGCAATATCTCCTTGGCACTCGCCACTCCTATGCATACCTGTTTTTTCCATCCACAACCCCTGCAGTCCTTTGGCTGAGGGCTTTCTCTGGTTGCCCAGGGATAGCAGAGAAGAGGCCAGTAGTGCAGGGAATGAAGGACCTCCCTCCAGCAGCTCTACCAGTGACTGATGGGAGTTGGTGGATACATACCCCAGCTCCCTCACCCCTCAGTGGGATAACTGAGATGTGTTCCAGCTTTCTGGCCATCCCTGGGGGGACTGAGGCCCCGTTTCCCACAATGGTAACTTCAGTAATGCATACTATTGGTTTCCTTCCCTTCCCTGACTTGCTTATCCTCATTCCCCTACCACAGCTTACTGGACCCACCTCCCAGAAAATTACTTGGAATCTAATATCGCTCCTGAGTGAGTCCAACCTAAGACAACCACATGCTCTTCTGGAAAATTCCTATTCTGCCTAAATTGGCAAGACTGTGCTTCTGTTGCTTGCAACCCATGAATTAAAAGTCTGGGGTGGTATCACATCACGCCTGGCCATAATAACCTCTGGTCGTCTTTCTAAAGACCCTCAGAGCTCTGGAAGGGGAGAAACAGTGTCTCATGAGCCTTTGTTATAAGTTTTTTTCATATGTAAGCTCAGAGGACTTGAGCTCTGAGCTATGCCTATGAATGGAATTGCTTGGATGACACACGGCCCAGAATACCAGGTCTCTTGTAATCTCAGGTCACTTCTAGGGTGAGGAATGGACTAAAATTACTTCCTCGCTGATAATGATCATGCCAGAATTCCATGCACTGAGAGAAGTTAGGTACTAAAGCTGATGTTTGTGAGCCCTGCAGATGAGCTTGGGATGGCTTTTGGAGTGAAGCATTACATCTAGGCGTTGGAGGAGATGCTGGATTCTTGGGCCAAAAACTAGAAAAATGTGATCCTTGGAATAGAGTGCCACCTCTATTCCCTTATGGACACAGCATACAGCGGTCACTAACTGGACCTACTGGGCCAACTGGAGACCAGCCTGGTCCTCAGAGCTCTCTGAAGCCCTCGAGTCCAGTTGAGAATCTGGAGTTGGGCTCCTTGCTGTCCTGAAGTATTCAGTCCTGGATGTATCCATATAGTCAATACACGGGTGCCACGTCCTTTGCAGAGCGTTGGGGATATGAGGTGAATCAGATGTCCTCTCAGTACCTCTCTAAGAAAGTGAAGATGATCACATAAGCAAGAAAAAGCCACAGAGCATTACAGGTGCAGCTAGGATAGATGTCTGTACAGATGAGGAGCCCAAAATGGTGAGAGCTGAGGTCCTGTGAAAAGAACAAAAAGGAAGTGACAGAGGGGCATGCCAGGCAGAGGGTGCAGCATGAGCAAAGGCTTGGAGGCATAGAAGCCTGGTGGGTGGTTCTATCTAATGGAGTGAAGGGTTAAGTGGCAAGAGATAAAGTTCACGAGGCCAGCAAAGGATGTGTCATGGAGGATGTGTATTGTATGCCAAGGAGTTTGCTTTTCATCCTTGAGTCAATAGTGATTGAATAATTTTAATTGAATTGACTAATAATAATTGAATAATATTAAGCAGGGGGATCATGTGATTTTTTTGCATTTCAGAAAGATTGCTCTGGAAGTAGAATGGAGGATGAATTTGAGTTGGTGAGGCCTTAGGCAGGGAGACAATATGAGTAAGGAAGGTGAGAGATCATGGAGGCCAAACTAGAGCAATGACTGAGGAAATGTAAAGGAGGTGATGGATATGGCAGATGGAGAGGAGGTGAAATCAGTAAGACTTGACTCCCTGAATGTAGAAGTAAGTGTGGGCACCTGGATGATGGTAGCACTGTGCACCCAGATGGGGGACTTGGAGGTAGGGTATCTTTGGGTGGGTAAGTTGATGGTAAGTTGACTTTTGGCTACATTGAGTGAATGTCCATGAATATCTCTATCACTATTTCTATCACTGCTCTAACCACAGCATTTTATAAATAGTGGTTCAAGTGTCCACGTGTCCATTCCTCTTCCCCACCACTATAAACTGCAGGATGTTTCTCACTCATCTCTGCGGCCCCAGGACCTGGCACCGTGACCAGTACCCAACAGTAGGTACTTAATAAGTGTCCATTGAATGGCAGGGTGGGTATCCCCATGGAGGAATGGCTTCAGTTGTTCCCTTCGTTGAGTCCTTCTTAAAGTCAGATCCCAAACAAGGAGATGATATCTCCCTTTGAAGGAGTAGAGGGGTGCCCTTTCCTCCCACTGACATCGTGGGGCCCTGCAGCCTTAGACCAGGAAGAATGGGAAGTGGCCAGAACTGGGACCTGGACCCAGGCGGCTGAGGAGTCCAGGACAGGACAGGCTGTGGAACTGGCTGTGCCTAGACCAGGCCTACCTGGAGTGGGTGCCCACACCTGGGCTGCTCATAGCAGGTGGACGGGCAGGTGGGGGCACTTGAGGCTGAAGGAAGGGTGGAACAGGATGTAGGCCGAGGGGCCAGGGATAGTCCAGGGGCAAGCTGACCGTGCTGTCTGTGCCATCTGGCAGACTCAGGCCTGCTTGAGCTCAACTCACCCACCTTATAAAAAACAACAAGGCCACTGTTCCTTCCACTTATCAGCAAGGCTTGTGACTCAGACCTAATGGATCCTGCATTGTCGTCATCAAGGAGGGGCTGTATTCTTTGAAGAGCAGGGCACCAGTCCAGGTCTTAGCAGGCAGCATGAAGGCTACTGGAGGCCAGGGAGTGTTGGCTCAGCCAGCTCACATGTTCCAGCCTTCACTCTGACGAGGGGCAGGAGATGGAGGAATCACCTGCTCCCCTGCTCAAGCCCACAGTTTCAGAGCACCTCTGCCTTTACTGCATTGATCCTAGCACTTGGGTAGGTGCCCAGGACTTTTAAGGCTTGGCCTCTGCCTACTTCCAGGATCCTCCAAGCAAGATGCTTCCTGGCATCACAACAGCCACACACATCTCACCTCACAGGCCCTCACAGCGGCCCTGGGACTCAGGCTGTTGTTGGTACATACAGTGTGCTCACTTCTCAGGTAGGAACATATGTGCAGGCCCAGAGGTGAAGGGATGCACTCAAGTTCACCCAAGTTGGTGGCTGGGCTGAGATCTGAGTAAGAGCTGGCCCTCATCTCCTGCTACTCAATTCCTTGTTTACTCTGACCACAGTGGGCGCCTTGATATTTGCCTCTGGAGCATGCCAAGCTTGTTCCCATCCCAGGACCTTTGCACTTGCAGCTCCTCCACTTAGCAGGCTCTTCCCACAGGTTTCTGCAGGACTTGCTCCTTCTGCTCATGTGTCACTATGTAAGAGAGCAGCCTCCTTCCCTTTGTCACATTCTCCCCTTATACCATGTAATTTCTCTTCTACATAACATACCAGGGAAGCCAGCCTCTTGTGTGTTCAAAGCCATCCAACACTGAAACTGGTAGGTAGTGAGCTCCTCATCACTAGAGGATGAATGACTTGCTGGTGGGCTGCTATAAGGCCTGAGTAAAAGATGGGAGACAGATAGATGACCTTTAAGTTCCCCTCCCTTTATGAGATGATGTTCTTGCTCTGGGACAGGAAATTATCATTAAATATTTGCTCTGCTAAATAGTAAAAGGATAGCTGCCACCTGCCTCAGAGGCACCTGAGGGTCATGAAGCTTCCTTAGGAGGGGCAGGAGGATCCTGAAACTGAGTCACGGATCTCAGGCTGGGCTGGGCTGCAGATCTGGGGCTTCTATTGGTCTGTAAGGGGTGACTGTCTGGCTGCCTGGGACCCCCCAAAAGGTTTCTTCTTTTTATATTTTAGAGAGAGAGAAACATCAGTGTAAGAGAGACACATTGATTGGTTGCCTCCTGCATGTGCCCTGACTGGGGCCAGGGATTGAACCTGCAACCCAGGTATGTGCCCTTGACCCAGAATCAAACCTGAGACCCTTTGGTGTGCGGGCTGACACTGTAAGCACTGAGTCACAGAGGCCAGGGCCAACAGGGTTCTTCTTGGACAAGAATCCTCCCCATTGACTAATTTAACTATTCTCACAATTTATCTGTAAGCTTGAAATCTTCCTAAATAAAAAGTTTTTTTTAAGTGCTGAAATTTTGATTCAAATATTTTTGAGTGAGGTCTAGCTTCTGTAGTTTTAAATTCTCCCATTGGAAATCTAATCTGGAGATGGAGCTGGAAATTACTGATCCAAATATGTAAATAAAATTTTGTGGGCTTAAAATTTGTTTTAATATGTTTTTATTGATTTTTAGAGAAAAAGGGAGAGGGATAGAGAGATAGAAACATGGATGAGAGAAAAACATCAATCAATCAGCTGCCTCCTGAATTTGCCCCACTGGGTATTGAGCCCACAACCTGAGCATGTGCCCTGTGCCCTAACTGTGATTTGAATTGTGATCTCTTGGTTCCTGGGCTGACACTCAACCACTGAGCCACACCTGCAGGGCATTTGTTGTTGTTGTTGTTAAGCCTCACCTGAGGATGTTTTTTCCATTGCTTTTTAGAGAGTAGAAGGAAGGGAGGGAGGGAGGGAGAGAGAAAGAGAAAGAGGGAAACATCGATGTGAGAGAGACACATTAACTGGTTGCCTCTCTGCAGCTCAACCAGGGGCGGGGAACAAACCTGAAACCCAGGTACATGCCCTTGAACAGGAATTGAATCTGCGCCCCTTTGGGATGCAGGCTGACACTCTAACCAAACCAGCCAGGGCTTGTTATTCTTTTAATAAATCAGAAATTCTTTGAAAGCAGATAACCAAATATCTCATTCATAAATATTGTGTATAGATGGGGTAGTTTTAGATACTGATCTTGTCTGCATTAAACCCTTATAGTGTTTTATTTTGTCCTTTCCCCCTGTCAGTTGTGCCTTCATATGATGCAAAAAGAAAGAAAGAAAAGGTAGCCCTAACCGGTTTGGCTCAGTGGATAGAGTGTTGGCCTGCGGACTGAAAGGTCTCAGGTTCAATACCGGTCAAGGGCATGTACCTTGGTTGCGGGCACATCCCCAGTAGGAGGTGTGCAGAAGGCAGCTGATCCCCAGTAGGAGATGTGCAGAAGGCAGCTGATCGATGTTTCTAACTCTCTATCTCTCTCCCTTCCTCTCTGTAAAAAATCAATAAAATGTATTTTTAAAAAAAAAGAAAAAAAAAGAGCCGAAGCCGGTTTGGCTCAGTGGATAGAGCGTCGGCCTGCGGACTGAAGGGTCCCAGGTTTGATTCCGGTCAAGGGCATGTACCTGGGTTGCGGGCATATCCCCAGTGGGAGATGTGCAGGAGGCAGCTGATGGATGTTTCTCTCTCATCGATGTTTCTAACTCTCTATCTCTCTCCCTTCCTCTCTGTAGAAAATCAATAAAATATATTTAAAAAAAAAAAAAGAAAGAAAAGGTAAACTTCTGTTTACCTTTATAGCTCATTTCATACACTGCAAAATGTTTTCCCATCTGCTATCAACACTCTCATCTTCACAGCAGCCCTATGAGGTAGACAGAGCCAGAATTATCACCCCCATTTTGTGCACAGGTAAACTGAAGCTGTTTTATTTTTATTTTTTTTACAATTCTTTTTTTTAAAATTGTTTTATTGCTTAAAGTATTACAAAGAGTATTACATATGTCTCCTTTTTTTTTTTTTTTTTTGGTAGAGGCATTCCAGCCCCTTTTCTCTGCCTCCTGCCACCTTCCAGTTGCTTTTTCCTTTCTTTCTGAACTGCCTTCTCTCTCTCTCTCTCTCTTTCTCTCTTCCTCCCTCTCTCTCTCTCTCTCTCTCTCTCTCTCTCTCTCTCTCTCTCTCTTCTGACTTGGTTTCTCTGTTTTTCTCTTTCTACTTCCAATTTCCCTTTCCCTCTTGCTCCAGCCCCAAGACTGGCATCAACTTTGTGAGTTGTCCAAACTTTTCCTCAATTTGAAAATCTGCCAGCCCAATAACCACAGTCCCACCCCACCTCAGCTCAGCATCTCCGCGTAGAGAAAGCCCTTTCCGGATGCCAAGGTGCAGAGATTACTCAGGATGCCACTCCTGGCCTCTCCATCTGGCCCCAGATAAGATAAGGGGAGGGCTCAGCACTATAAACAGGCCCCATCCTTCCCCCGGCCCAGGCTTCACTAGCCGAGCCCACACCAACCAGGATCAGCATGGCCCTCCGTCTGTGGGTGGTCGCCCTGGCCTTGGCTGCCCTCCTCGTTGTGGACAGAGGTGAGTGGGGCAGAGCTTGGATTCTCTATGGCTTGGCATTGGTAGGTGAGCTTGGGGTGGGGGCAGAGGCTGGGCCTGGAGCACTTCTATGAGGCTTCAATTTTCTGCATATAACTTAAACATTTTTTAAAAAACAATATCTATTTTATTGATTTCAGAGAGGAATAGAGAGGGAGAGAGAGATAGAAACATCAATGATGGCAGAGAATCATTGATCGGCCGCCTCCTGCACGACCCACACTGGTGATCCAGCCCGCAACCCAGGCATGTACCCTGACTGGGAGTCGAACCATGACCTTGTGGTTCATAGGTCAATGCTCAACCACTGAGCAACACTGGCCAGGCTGCATATAACTTTTTCTTCACCCCTCCCACCATCGTGGGGAAAGCCCTGGGCTAGGAGGAAGGAAATCTGGATTCAGTTTCTGATTCTGGCCTAGAATTGCAAAAATCCTTTCCCCTCTTGGGCCTACATTTCTCCAGCTGTAAAGTAGGAGGTTGTCCTAGTTCAAAGCTGCACTGAGCAACTACTGGGTTAGAGATCAGGGAGGCAGAAAGGAGCAGGCCTATCTCGTCTGCTGGCTGCAAGCTGGTGGGTCTGGAAGGAAGGCTGGCCTGGGTACTCTCAGCTTCCATCCATTCTGACAGGCTATCGCTGTGGGACTGAGAGCAGCCATATGAGCACATGGAAGCCCCCTCTTCCTGGGAGCATTTGCCCTGGATTGGACACGTGCAGCTGGAATGGGGCCTCCTCAGAGCCTGGGGCACCTCTGCAGTCTCATACCTGTGTGTTATAAGGCTTTGTTCTCATTGTTCTTGACCCTTCAGACATATCAGTGAGCTTAAATCCAATGGGGGGTGGGGGTGGGGTGATGGGAGAGAATGAACAGTAGACAAGATAGGTGCAATGTATGTTAAACAGTATGTTAGAAGGTGATAAAATATGAGACAGAGAGATGGGTTTGGGATGGGGTTGTAAGGATAAATCAGGGGAACTTTTCCTCAGAGGCTGATGTTTGACCAAAGCTTGAAGGAGGTGAGGGAGTGAGCCATGTGAATATCTGAAAGAAGAAGGTTCCAGGCAGAGGGAACAGGCAGTGCAAAGGCCCTGAAGTAGGAGTCTTTGAGATACTGCAAGGAGGCCAGTGCAGTTGGAGGGGCGTGAGAGGCAGGGGAGGATAGAGGCAACCAGGAACTATAGTGTGTGAGGCCTTGAAGGTCAATGTGAGCTTGGCTCCCCCTCTGAGTGAAATGGGGGGTACTGAAGAGTTTTCAGCAGGTATGTTGTAAAAGGATCACTCTGGTTGCTGTTGAGAAGACTGAAGGGGGAAGCAAGGAGACAAAGCCATGGTGTTACAGGGCAAGGCCCGGCAGGACATCAAGGCCATCGACCTCATGGCCAGTCCCACAGACATTTCCCCAGCTGGGGACTCAGAGAATGGGTCTGGGGCTTCTGTCCCAGCACAGCCTGCTCACTCACAGCCTGGCTTCCTTTCCCCAAGTACTTCTCCTGGTGGGAACAATGAGGAGGCCTGCCCCGAAGGGAGTCCTTGCGCCCATTTCAGATTCCTGCCTTGGCTGAGTGAGAAGGGGATATCTTGGGCCCGAGTCCAGGGCAGCCTGGGGTAAATACAACTTCTTCTCACATCCTCCAGGAAGAAACTCTGACACCACAGGGTTTTGAACTCTTCCCCACAATGCACTTTAGGGGCCAATTCCTGAACACTCACTGTGTGGGGGCATTGACACTCGGAGGCAGAGGCAAGGGGAGCCCTAAGGAACTCAGGCCCATAGGAAGACAGGAGTGACCCAGTGGGACAGCACATGGTGGCATGAAAGCTGCTGCTATGGTCTGAATGATGGTGGCCCCCCGAATTCATATGCTGAAATCCCAATCCCCAAGTGACCAGAAAGCAGGTCATGAGGTCGGAACCCTCACGAATGGGATTAGTCCCCTTATAAAAGAGGCCCCCGAGAGCTGCCTACACCATTTCACCATTAAGGACATAGCAAAAAGGCACAGGCTATGAGCCAGGAAGAGGGCCCTTACCAGACACCAAATCTGCTGACACCATGACTTTGAACTTCCCACATTCAGAACTGGGATAAATAAATATGTTTTTATTTTTAATTATTTTTAAAATGTTTTTAATTGATTTTTTTTTTGAGAGAGAGAGGGATAGAGACAGAAACATCATTGATCGGCTGCCTCCTGTGCTCCCCCACGCCCTCCCTCCCCCAGGGGATCGAGTCTGCAACCCCTGGGTATGTGCCCTGACTGGGAATCAAACCGGTGAACCGGTGGCCTCTTGGTTCCTGGGTTGATGCTCCACCCCTGAGCTACAGCAGCGGGCTATTTTTTATTTTTAATAAGAATTTATTTGAGCCAAACTGATGGCATATACTGGGAGCAAGATCTCAAATGCTCCCCAAATGTTTGTTTTGTTTCTAAGACACCTAGTTTTTGGGATTTTTGTTATAGCAGCCCAAACAAACTAAAACTGAAGCCTAAATCCAGGCCTGCTCAGGAAACCCTGGGGGACATCAGGGAAGGTACATCTGAGCCTTGAGAAAAGGGTATGAGACCATGGGAGCAGGGGAATAAGGGCATTTCCGGCAGAGGCCACACTATGAGCCCAAGTAGAGCCTGTTCTAGGAAGAGGAGGCTGCGAGTGTAGGAACATGGAGGTGTGTGTACTAGGAAGTGAGTCCAGGGTGAAGTTTGGGAGCAGCTCATGCAGTGCCCTAAACATAAAATGAAGGAGCTTAGTGATCCTGACAGGCAGCCATGGAAGGGCTTTATATTTTTTTAATTTTTTTTTTTTTGTCCCCTAATAGTTACCGTGGAAGGCACAAAACTCAATGAAAGTTGACAGTGCATATAAATGTGTAACCCAGACCTCTATCAAGATACAGAATATTTCTGTCACCCCAGAAATTTCCGTGTCAGTCATCCCCACTCCCACCCCTTTCCCAGAGGCAACCGCTGCTCTGTATTCCACCATAGATTTGTTTGGCCTGTTCTAGCACGTCACTTAAGTTGCATTTATTCCTCCAGTCTGCCCTTGACCTTGGCCCAAGGTGCCCCTCCACACAGTATGTAGTCTTTTGTACCTGGCTTCTTTGGCTCAGCATGTTGTTGAGATTTAGCCATGTTGTCACATTATCAGTTGTTTGCTCATTTTTAAAAATATATTTTATTGATATTTTACAGAGAGGAAGGGAGATAGTTAGAAACATCGATGAGAGAGAAGCATCGAGCAGCTGCCTCCTGCACATTCCCCACTGGGGATGTGCCCACAACCAAGGCACATGCCCCTGACCGGAATCGAACCCGGGACCTCCCCAGTCCCCAGGCCGACGCTCCACCCAGCGAGCCAAACCGGCCAGGGTTGTTTGCTCATTTTTATGGTTGAGTTGTATCTCACTGTATGTGTGTGTCATAGTCTATCCGCTCTCCTGTTGCAGGACATTTGGTAATTTCCAGTTTTAGAAATTATGACATGGACGGGGTTGGGGCAGTGTGGTGACAAGGCTAGGTTTGCATTTTGATGCCTAACATCAGGCATGAACAGCACAGCAGCGGTCACTGTCTCAGTTCCCGTTTCCCTCTCTACCTTGGAAATCTCTTGTAATAGCATTCCCAGGCGGAGCTAAAACCAGTGCCTTGTAATCCTCTATTGATGAAGAACTTTCCACTTCTGGAGACAGCCCCCTTTATTGGGGCATAACTCCCACTGAGAGAACATTCCGGAACCCAAACCTGAAGCCTCCTTGCTCAGACAGGCTCTGTCCTAGCAAGTTGAGGTCTCCCTTGGCCTCAAGACAATCATTCAGAGATTTTAGGAAACATCCTGCCCTTTTCCACTCTACATAAACCGCTTTCCTTCCACCTGTGGTGTTAGGCATGGCTCCTGTCTCATCCACCTGTCACACTCACCAGTCACCTCACAATTTGCTCAGGTCCTGTAAGCAGTTCATCCAGACCTTGAGGGGCCATGGAACACACCAGTGTGTGCGGGAAGAGCCAGGTTAGGGAGTGACAGACCTGTGTGCAAATCCCAGCTCTGCCCTAACAAGCTGTGTTGCTTGACCTCTGAGCCTCCTTTATAGGTTGGTCCAGTTCCCCACGAAAGACTCAGATCTGCATGTGGTTTATGGGGCTAAGACCCTTGAGGGATGAGGGACGTTGACTCTGATGAGCCTACAGGGAGCCTTGGAGCTGGGGAGGCCCTTTAGCATTGTTCTGAACAGAGATGAGGGGTTCGGGCTGTTGTACCTGCATCAATCTGTCATTGGAGGTGGGCTGTTCCTGGGTAGGGGATGGGACCTAGAGCGAGGTAGCTCCATTCTCTGAGAGTAATTCCTAGGAAGGGTCTCACTATGAATGGCCAATACTCTTGGAAGCTGAGGAAATGAAGGTGTCAGTCCCACGGGTGGGCTCTAGGTAGCAGACCCCAGCACCCACTGCTCGCTCCATTCCTCCATTACACAGCATGAGAGAGGTATGAAGGGTAGTAAGATCATGTATTCTCGCTTGGCACAGATTGTTATTTTTATTATTACACTAGAGGCCCGATGCACGAAATTCGTGCAAGGGGCTTGGCCCCGGCTGTCTCAGCCTTCGCAGTCCCAGCTGCCTTGGCCCTTGCAGCCCTGGCTTCGTCCGGAAGGTCATCCAGACAGTCTTTCTGCTGTTCGGTCTAATTAGCACATTAGCTCTTTATTACGTAGGATGGGACATAATTCCAGTAGAATCTGACTAATAAGCAACAGGCTGGACTGCTCTTAATTCTAGATTTTCTGTCTCTGTTCATGTAACCCAAGGTCACATCAGCTTTCTGGGAGCCCCCCAGTCTGACTCACTGCCTTTCTGTGAGGAATTCGAGGTTGGCCAGTGGCTGGAACAGGTCCTCTGAAGCAGTCTTCAGATCCCTGGACTGGGGGGCTTAGAGCAGACATCACCTAATTCTTGCTGTTTTGCCTTTCAGGAGTGCCAGTGTCAGGAGAAAAGCTCGTTTTCTCAAGAATGGTAAGGCAGCCACTTACAGTTCTGGCCTTCCCTCTGTGGAGGGAGCCCTCCCATCCATGCTGGAAAACCAGCGTTGGTTTTCCTTTACACCCCTGCTCAGATAACTCCCGTGGCTCCACGGTGGCCAGGGTGGTTTCCCGAGCCGTGTTCCATGGATTAGTCCTCCCAGACTGAGCAGGCCCAGCCCCTTTGCCGAAGTCCCCAAACGGGCATCAAGCCCCTGCCAGCAGTGAAATCCCCCCACCCAGGCTCAGCAGGATCAATGCACTCTGGCTACAAGCAGAGCCCTGGGTTCCCCTCACTGCCTCTGAATCCATAAGTGCCCTCCCTCCCGTCTTCTCTCTCATAGCCCTACTGTGAGCATATGGCAGAGTCGCCAGACTGTTCCCAGACATCCAACCTGGTCTGCGGCACTGACGGGGTCACATATGAAAGTGAATGCCATCTTTGCTTAGCCCGGATGTAAGTCCACTCCCTACCTTCCCCTGTGTTTGCTTGTGTGGGGCTCCATCTCTGCTGCATACAAGTCTGAAAGGAGCAAGACTTGACCTGCCTCCTCCTCCACACACACCTGACCTAGGAAGAATCCCCCAACATTTGCTCCTAACAGAATGGGCATAAGTGTAATTCATGCACATGGTTCTAAGCAGAAAGCCGCAGCTGGTGAGAGATAGGGAGTGAAGACACTGATCCTGACTAGGTGACTTCATTTGATTATTAATTCATCCAGTCAACAATTATTTATTGAGCACCTATTATGTACTAGACACTGAGGAAACAACAGGGCATAAGCTAGACAGCATCATTGGCTTTCTGGGGCAGTCAGTCAGTCTAAGGGGGAAGCCACATTGACTGTTAGCTAACTACAGAATAGAATGCTAAAGGCTTGGATGGGAGTACACAGGGTTCTATGGGTACAAGGCAAGGGTAGGGAAGACTTCCCAGCTTTGAGGTGTAAGTAGAAATTAGCTAGGAAAATGAAGAAACAAGGGAAGGTAATTCTAAATAGAGAAATGAGTTTTTGAAAGATCTAGAAGGGAAAGTTTATATTTGAGGAAATATAAGAAGTTGGATATGCTGGAGTAGAAAATTTAAAAGAGAACAGGAGAGAGGCAAGAAATGAGCCTGGAGAGGCAGGACCAAAATATGACCTTGGTACATCTGAACACTCATTTAGTCTCATGTCTTCACCAATAAGACACTTGAGCTGGCCAGAGCTAAGTGAGATCATGGAAGAAAAGAAAGTCTTTGGAAGCTAGAATGCACTAGACAGATGTGCAAGAGAGCAGCAGGACAATATAACTTAGGTCATGATTAAACACTCAGGATTATATCAGGGGAGAAGTGACAGCTGTGAGATTGGATGTGAGGGATGATGGAGGAAGAGGCAAAAACAACATGCTGGTTTCTAACTTGTGGGTTTGGGTGGTTGGTGGTGCCATGTGCCAAGGTAAGAAACAGAGGGATGTAGCAGGTTTGTGGGGTGATGATGTCTCTGGACAGTTGAACCTCTGGGACATCCCAGTGGAGATATGGCTAGAGTTTAGGACAAAAGTCTGGGCTGGAGATAGGTTTGCAGCCATCAGTATGCTGTGGTGGTTGAGACCCTAGAAAGCTGAAACCTCCCAGGGGAGTGTGTGCAAGAAGGAAAAGCTATAGAGAGATGCCCAGGCACCCCTGGGGTCTGCCCTCCACCGTACACTAAGTGGGTGGTAGGGCTCAGCAGGTGTCTGAATGGACTTGGCCAAGGTCCCTGAAGGGTACATTACAGTTCCTGAGGAGGTGGCCTCATCCCTGTCTCCTGTGATCCTAGGAAAACCAAACAGGACATCCAGATCGTGAAGGATGGCAAATGCTGATCCCACAGGAACCTTGTAAGCCATGAAGCTTCAGGCTGGAGAACAGTGGTGGGAGTGGAGAGGATGTGACATGAAATAAAAGATCCAGCCCAACCCAGCCAAGTGGGCCAGTATTTTGGGGGACTCTGGGGAGGAGGTTGTGGATCTGGTCCCACCCTCCATACTCTGAAACTGATGTCCTTGCCATTGCTCCAGTGCTCCTCAACCCCGTTACGTGTCCCCCGAGAGATCCCTTTCTGAGGTCAGGGTTCTGAGAGGCCAGCCCCTGGCCTCAGCACTCTCTCAGCTCAGTGCTCCTGTCTGAATAAGGCCAAGAACCTAGGTGAGACCTATGCCCTCTGCCACTATCCGGGTGCATGCCCCAGCTTCAGAAGCCTTTGTGAGGGTCCCACAACCCTTCATGGCTTTCTCCCTGGCTGACGCAGCACCCCAAGTCTTCCCCCCACCCCCCCACAACACACAACCACAGCTGATGTTCAGGTAGTGTACACAGTACAACTGAACTGTTTGTTAAAATACTGAACTAGCTCTGGCTGGTTTTCTCAGTGATTAGAGCGTCGGCCCTTGGACTGAAGGGTTGCAGGTTTGATTCTAGTCAAGGACACATACCTTGGTTATAGCTCAATCCCCAGCCTGGTTGGTAACTGTGGGAGGTAACCAGTCTCTCACATCGATATTTCCCTCTCGGCCTCTCCCCGTCCCTTCCACTCTTTCTAAAAGTCAATGGAAATCATAGCCTCAGGTGAGGATTAACAAGACAAAAAAAATAAAAGTTTTGAACTAGGTCTGTAACAGTTGAAACAGGTGCTGCCTCAAGCCCTTGATGTCCCCCTGCACCCTGGCCACCCACAGCAGGATGACTCCAGAACCTGCTCTCTTTTGGCCAACGTCCACTCCAACTGGCTGCTAAACACACTGACATTAGACACAACCCAGCACACAGCACACATGCACTCATACAACGGCCCTCAGGAACACAGAGCATTCAGAAAGCCGACCATAGAGGCCCAGCCTATAGTATATGTCAACTACCCCCTCTTTAGGCCAAAGCCTACAGGGAGAACCTCTTGACAATGGTGGTAAGGAAAAGAGTGTAGAGGGGCCTGGCCGGATGGGAGCATTTCACACGGACACTGATTCCTATTCTAGTGAGGGCAGATAAGGCAGAACATTCTGTGGGAAAGCACACACATTTCAGAGGAAAGTGGGGGCAGGGAAGGCAGGAACTAACATTCCCTGAAACACAGAAATGGGAACCTAAGCAGGAATTGCTGCTGATAGATTTGAAACTATTATAGGGACAGGGAGGTCATCTATAGGCCCTTCCTCTGCTACTGACAACAGAAACTCCTGTTTCCCCCTGCATCTGAATAACAAAAAATGAATCTGGGCAGTAAGAGACAGAAAAGCTGAGATAACCGTGCCTTAAACAGAAGTTCATTTCTTTCACATAGACCTATTATATTATTAGTCTGCCATCCTCATCAGTTTCTACCTCCAGGTCAGAAACAGCTGCTCCAAATCCAGCTATCTCGTCTACATTCCAGCCCTCAGAAAAGAAAAAATGGCAAACTGCCTCTGAAGATGCTTCCCATAAGACGTACAGAATATTTACATCTCATTGGCTAAAACGATGTTTTCTTTGTCCATCCTAGCACAAGGAGACTGGGAAATATAGTGTTTAGCTGTTTGGCCATGTGCTAAGCTGAAAACTAGAGGTTTACTTATTGTAGCAGAATGGATATTTGTGACATTTAAAAGTCTCTGCTCTAAGTCTTATACTCAAGTGGCATATAGTTCAGCCAAGCTTCTCAGTGACCCTTCTCTCCCAGGCTTCCACTCATACAATGAGGAATCACAAAGATTCTGCCTGAAAAATGTGCCAGGCACCACAATGGAAAAAGTACCTAATTCCCACTTTACAGATGTAGAAACTGTGGCCTTGTCTCTGGAAACCACCCCAAAATATAAGTGTGGGCCCCTAAAGACCCTGTCTATGTCATGTGACCCTGCTGCTCTGGCCATGGCTGATTTGGCCAAAAGATTCTTTAGGATTTTTCAAATTGGAAACAAGGAAAACACTCGGTTCCTCTCTGGCAGTAAAGCTGTAAGATGTGTTTCCTACTTCACGGAAGAAGCACGATTGAGAGAAAGATGCTGACATACAAAGAAGATATAGAGAGCGATTCCAGGCAGTGTTTGAGGTCCTGAAATCCAGCTGTCCTTGAACTTCCAGTTACATGGGATAACTTGACATCCTGTCAATAAATTTCCATTTCAACCATGTCTTTGAAATTATGTTTCTGGTTCTCTCAACTAAAAGAAGCTTAACCACCAGATGAAAAAGGGATTCTAAGAGGAGGTAATTATGAAGGATAATTAGGAATTGTTGACTAAATAGACCGCATGTGGAGGATATTTTTTTTTTTTTTTTTGGCACAAAGTTTAAGCATGTGGAGGATCTTATAATTCTGTGAGGCTGAAGGAAGTTTATGGGGTCACAGAGCCCCATTTGTTCCCCTGAGATAGGGCGGATCATGTTCTAGGAAAGCGGGCAGCTGAGAAGGGATGTTCTCTCCCTGTTCACAAGCAGATACCCTCTGGATGGGTAGGTCTGTGCAGGGAAGGCTGTGTGACCAGGCCCCAGTAACCACCCTGCACATCTGCTAAACAGCCCATGACTTAGGGACTCTTTGCTCAACCCTTAAATGATGACTGTTAATACTGTAAATTCCAATGCGTTTGACATTTGTTCTACAAATATTTATTGAGCATCTACTATAAAACCAGACAATGTGTTTGAAATATGCTATCAACAAAACAAATAAGCTCCTTAACCCAGGGAACTTATAGTCAAGTATAAAAGGCAAATATTAAATTAGATAATCCCATAAATAAACCATCAGAGACTATGATACTTGCTGTGAAAGAAAAGTTATGACAAGCTGTGAGATGTTCTTGATATGTTCTCAGACAGTCCATGAAAGAGGCATTAAGTTCTGAAGGACAAATAGAAGTTACCTAGGAAAGGGGTGGCAATGGTGGAAGGGTGGCAAGGAGCTGTCCAAACAGAGGAATGGTGAGTGCTAAGACCCCGGGGCAGGAGAGGGTACAGAGCATCTGAGGACCTGAACGAAGACCAGACTGGCTGACCACACGAAACAAATAGGAGAGTGGCCTGACATGAGATGGAAAGGGAAGCCATTGGATGTTTTTAAGCAGGGACTGACATGGAAAGATTTGTACTTTACATCACTCATGATGCTCTGTGGAGAATGAATCAGAGAGGACCAGAGAGCAAGTGGAAAGACCAACATGGAAGGAAGGAGAGGAAGAGAAAATAAGAGCGAACACACAACCCTGTGTTAATTGGGAGGCAGCACAGTAGAGATAAGAGCATAGCCTCTGAATCAAACTGCCCAGCTTGGTGTCCTGGCTTAGTTACTTACTCTATGACTTTAGCAAATTACCTAAGCTCTCTCAGTTTCCTCATCTCTAACATGGATTAGTACCTATCTCCTAGGTTGTATGAGGATTAAATGACTAGTACATCAAGAGTACTTAAAATACTACCTGGCACACAGTGACTTTTCATTGAATGTTGTGGCCTAAGGTGACACAGCTACTACATAAAACAGTTAAGTACTGAATTGCTCTGATTACTGCTGGTGGTGGGCTGGGCTGGGCCCTGAGCTTCATGCACTTGTTCTCTCCACACCGCCTTGTCCTAGTCCCACCCACACAGTCCTAAGTTCCTGGGACTTCAGTGATGCCCTGTGTGCCAAATAAGATTGGCCTCAGAGTGGCCTATTGGGAGCCTGTCTCCTGAGCACTGTGTGAAAAAATGGGGTGACAGCAGCTGATCAGTTTAAGAGTTCTAGCCTGCAGAGCCACTCTTGATCTTCCAGACAGGATGCTTACGAGAGGCAACCGATCAATGTTTCTCTCACACAATGTTTCTCTTTCTCTCTCCCCTAAAAAAATAGTTTAAGCACTCTTCTGATTGCTGATGTGTATATAGTTTAAAAAAACAATAGGTGGTGGGGGAGGGAAGGCCACAAAATGGACAGGAACAGCTTTGAAGGAAATATAGATCTCAGGACAGTACAGTGGACAGAAATGCCGTTGAAGGAACTTCTGAGAAGCTTACGGCTGTCTTCACCACCTGCCTGCTTTACTCACTCCGTTTCCCTCTATGCCCTTCCCAAGACATGATTTTAACCCGGTTTGAACCAGAGACTCCGTCAACACTGGGTTCTAACCTCCTACAGATTTGCTAGGGGACAAGGAAGCCCATACATCAACCCCAGGCCTCACCTCGAGAATGGCCCCCTGGGATCTCCTGGCCCGTGGCTGTGCAGGTTCACTGGAAAGTAAATACAGAATCTGTGAACCAACAACCCAACCAGCTATTCCAGAATTAGGTCACAATGAGTGATATTTGGACTACTGTGTACCAAAAACCTGCTCCAAGCTATTTCCAACATTCCTGACTAGATACAACCTCCAAATGATTCTGATTTACATCTATGGGACTATGGGACCACAAGGGCAAAAAGGCCGCATGTATCTGAAGACCAGGGTGGCCTATAAATCTGAACTACCCGTGGACAAACGAAAGCACCCAAAGGTCAAAAGACATGGGAAGATTTGGGCCCTCCCAAGATAAGGTGGGCTGCTGGACAGCACAGCCACACAGAGGCAGAATAAGAAAACAAACAAGAGCTCTATTTAAGATTATAAACACAGTACTTGTTCATTGAGAGCAGGTGTAGCCAAAGGAGGATTTTAAGCAGGGAAATATGCCAAGGTGTAGGAGAAAGAAAACTGGCAATTGGTCAAGTGATCCAGCAGCCTTGGAGAAGTCAGGTAACTTCTGTTGCAGAGGGCAGAGCTGGTGGCACTGTTCTTCAGGGCAGCACAGCCTCTCTCCGTCTCTCCTCATTTGGCCAGGGCCAAGTTTGTGGATTGCAGCTGCTCTGCCTCCTGGCAGATGTTCTGCTCCACTGTGTCGCACTCAGCTAGGAGTGCCTGAAAGATCAATGCAGGGCAGTGAGGGTCCACCCAGAGTTAGCCAACCCCAAAGCTCTGTGCTCAACTATTCTGGAGAACCTATGGGTGACTGGCTCATGCTGAAGCAGGCTGCGCAGGGAGTGCCTGGGCTCCAAAGTAAAAGGATAGGGAGGTAGAGGGAAGAGCAGTACCAGGGTTTCTGACAATTCTCTAGGCCCATAACCACCAAAAGGAAGCCTTGACACTGCAACTGCACAATTTCAGGGCTACACTGTACATATGAATGGTGCCTCCTAGAGCTGTACAATGTGTCAGCCCATCTGCTCTCCAGTGATCTTCCTTCCCAATCAGTTTAAATTCAAACATAATTACAGGGACATGAAAGGAGCAATTCTCTTATATTCTGGGTTCATGCTGAATACCAACCAAAAAAAAAGCCACGCAACTTCTACTATATCCTTCTTTGAACAGATAAACACATACACCAACCCTTTATACCACACATGTCAAACTCAAAGGCTAACATGGGCCAAATAAATGAGGCATTGCAGCCTGCGAGTTTGACATGCTTGCTTTACACTGTGTAATGCTCTACCACACAACTCACCTGAACCCTTTTCACCAAACCCTTCCTTTTCAGTCTACTGTCTTTGAAATTTTCTGGCAGAACCTATGGAAGAATAAGTTGACACATAAATAATTCAGTAAAAATGATGTAAGAACACATCAGACATATCCATAGTACACCAAGTAGGTCATGGGTCACCAATGGGAATGAGACATGAATTTCAGGAGTAATTTTTCTGGGTCGGCATCCTACGTGACCCTTCCATGGCTCTTGCCCCTATAAAAGCTCCCTTTGTTCTGTCTGGGCCATAGAAACTGATCTGTAATGTGGACTTTGTTCTTTCACTGTTTCCTATGTATGCATACTATGTTGTGGCCATACCATGAGCTCGCTGTGGCAAGGAAAGCACCTTTTGCTTATTTTTTATAAGCCCCCTCCTTATTACCCCATCCTCAAATCCCAAGCAGAGTAGTTCACCCTCAAGAATGAGGCATCAGGCTAGAAATATCAGTTAATTTATTATCATCTGTAAAAGGGAAAGTGGTGTCAATGATTCCCAACAGCCTCATAAGAACTGGATCTGATTGAATTCTGTACAAGTAATGAGCTCAGTGGAATATCAGTCACATGAGTATCAGGAAAGTGAAGCCCTGTGTTTCTCTGACCATGAGACCATAGACCATTTGGATCCAAGCTTCATGAGGATTAGGTGCTACTAGCACATGTTAATAAAAATTCGAGAAGCCCTATGCTGGTGGGATGTGGGTGGTTAGAAATCAGGAATTGTCTTATCTTTCTGTGTATTCACCTAAGACCTAGCAGTATCTCGCATACAGCAGGTGCTCAACATCCTCAGACAATAAGGCCTCATTACTGAAAGAGTGAAACTGGTTGAAATAT
The DNA here is from genome assembly GCF_964212035.1 of Myotis nattereri. Taxonomy (NCBI): domain Eukaryota; kingdom Metazoa; phylum Chordata; class Mammalia; order Chiroptera; family Vespertilionidae; genus Myotis; species Myotis nattereri. Next base: position 52,631,813 of record NC_138087.1, read on the forward strand.
AGTCAAAGGAAACTAGTTCTTCTCAGGTGAATATTTACTTACTAGTGCATCAATCTCCTCCAAGATCTTCATAAACTGCTCGATTGTGGCTTTTACTTTCCTATCGAGTTTGCAGAGGGCTTCAGCTTGCAAATCCTTGGCCAGAAAACCCTGTGGAGAAATAATGCATTTTTGCAAGGATTCCTTGAAGCTGATGAAAAACGCCAAGCTGAGGTACTGATGAAGGAGCCACACTTTGAATCCATATTCCTCCCAATAGGCTGGGCCAGACCTCAGACCCACAACTTCATCTCTTGGGGAAAAATGAAAGCTGGCCCTGGGCCACCCTAAACACTATAACAGGCCACTCTAAAATAAACCACTGGGGCTGCAAATGCCTCCTGAGGCCTCACTTTAGCGAAGCCACAGGAGTATACCTACGCACAAGAGCCAGACATTAAGAGCACAGGGTTTAGCCCTGACCGGTTTGGCTCAGTGGATAGAGCGTCGGCCTGCAGACTGAAGGGTCCCAGGTTCGATTCCAGTCAAGGGCATGTACCTTGGTTGCGGGCACATCCCCAGCAGGGGGTGTGCAGGAGGCAGCTGATCGGTGTTTCTCTCTCATCGATGATTCTAACTCTCTATCTCTCTCCCTTCCTCTCTGTAAAAAATCAATAAAATATATTAAATGGGGGTTATGATACCCACACCCCATACGGTTACTGTGAGGATAAAGAGGTATATATGTAGACCCTTAATTCCTGACACAAACATGCTAACAAATGGCAGCATTTACATTATTTTTATTAAATTGTCTTGCTGTTTATTCACATTGCTTGGCCAAATGACCAGTTAGTTGGTGACAACAGGGATCTCTGAAGATGTTTATCAAAGCCGAGAGTTACAGATGCAGATTTGACAACATGTAGTAAACATTAGCCAACAATTTCAACTAAAAAATTTATTCTATCAGAAATACGTAGTCAGCCGAAATCGGTTTGGCTCAGTGGATGGAGCGTCGGCCTGCGGACTGAAGGATCCCAGGTTCGATTCCAGTCGAGGGCATGTGCCTGGGTTGCAGGCATATCCCCAGTAGGAGATGTGCAGGAGGCAGCTGATCGGTGTTTCTCTCTCATCGATGTTTCTAACTCTCTATCTCTCTCCCTTCCTCTCTGTAGAAAATCAATAAAATAAATTAAAAAAAAAAAAGAAATACGTAGTCAAAAAAGATTTATGTCTAAAGATTTCAAAGAAGCATTATGAAAAATGGCAAAAGAACATTAGGAGATAGGAGGAAATAGGGTATTTGAAACAGGAGAGGAATTTGATGTAGTGAGTTCTCCAAAGCTGACTTGAGGATGAAGGGGGTAAGGAATGTGGGTGGCCTCTGGGAGCTGAAAGCAGCCCCTGGCTTATATGATCAACCCAGAAATGGGCTTCTCAGCCCTACAACTACAAAAGGAACTGAATTCAGACACAGCCACAGGCACTTAAAAACAGGACCCTGAGGTCCAGAAAGAAATACAGCTCAGTTGACATCTTGATTTCAACCTTGTGAAACCCTAAGCAGAGAACTTAGCTCGCCCCCATGCCAACTCCTGTCCTCCGGGAACTGTGAGTTGAGCCAATGATAATAAAATTCATAGAAATGGGAGATGATACAACAAAGAAGTTGCCATGGTGCATAAAGAGAGCACTGGTTTGTTAGAACTGGAGGGCAGACTCCTGGTCCTGGGAAGGCTGCTTTCCAGTATGAGTGGTACTGAACTTGGATTATTTCTTGTCAGAGGGGGGCCTCAGAAGAAACCAACCCTGCACACACCTTGATCTTGGACTTCCAGCCTCCAGAACTGTGAGAAAATAAATTTCTACTGTTTAAGCCATCCTAAGCAAACTAATACACATGGCAAAATGCTTTGAATGGTTAAATCTAAGTAGGGAATGTACAGATGTTCATTCATTCTGCTCACTTTTTCAACTTTTCTGTATGTTTGAAAATGTATATATTAAAAAGTTGGGAGGGAGAACCAAGATGGTGGCATAGGTTAACGCCGGAGTTTGCTGCCTTGAACAACTACTTCAAAAGTGAAACTAAAAAACGGAACGGACATCACCCAGAACGACAGGAACGCTGGCTGAGTGGAAGTCCTACAACTAGGAGGAAAGAGAAACGCATACGGACACTCAGAGGAGGCGCAGTGCTGAAGTCAAATTCTGAGGTGCGGCGTGGGGGTACAGCGGGGCATCTTCGGGGGGAGGCGACTCATGCTCATCCGGCGCATCTTGGTCATCTGGCTCCTCCTCTGGACAGAGTTCACAAGCTTTTGCAAGGGTCATCCTAGCACTATGTGATCTCTCCAAGAAATAACCATTTGAGGTCTCACTGCTTTGCACCGGAGGTGACCAGTTGTTGTACGTGTACTGAGGGTTGCCAGTGTATGGTCATCTTTCGAGCTCATCTCCAAGCCACTCCACTGCCCAGGTCCACTTTCTTTTCAGATCTCCGTTGCCCTGCAAAATCTGGTAAGCAACAGGACAATTGCTAAAGAGAGCCACCATACACTTTATGCACTGGTACGCTCGCTTTTGATAGTGATTCTTAGAGTGCTGGATTGTGTCAAACAGCCCATCTCGGTCGTCTGGGATTCCTTTAAGTGCGTTATGAATTCTGTGAGTCTACCAGGAGTCCTCGACAGCAAGATTTGCAAAAGCAGATCCAAATAGGGCCGCAGCTCGTAAGTGTAGGAATACGCAACCTGCCACAGAAGTTCACTGAGGACAGTAGATGAGAACTGAGGATTCTCCCAGCAGCAAAAACGAAGCAATTTGACGGTTTCCTCCGAATTACTGCAATCCTCAATGATTTTCTTCACATAACTTGTTCTCACAAATAAAATGTCTGCCACATTCTGCTGAATTGGCATGATAGGCTGGGATAAATTAGGATCACCAAAAGGGTTGGGAAGAGGAGGATTACCATTGATTGAGGACTGCATTCTTGACGAGACATTGCAGCAGCAGATCAGCTGGGACACTACTGAGTACAGCTTGCCCAACTCAGCATACTGGTACTTGATGGGAGGACCTGGGCCCTCATCCAAAGACACAAGCATGAAGGTGGCAGGCACACTCAGCTTCAGAAGCTGTGTCTTCTCGGCCACGCCTAAATTGGCATACATCACGAACAGGTTGAAACACTGCTGCAAATGGCGCCCATGCTCCGAGACTTCCCTTCTCAGGAGATACAGCACCGCTCTCAGCAGGTGATCGCTGAGGCTCAGGTTGTCATAAGCCTGACTAGAAGGTCCAGGAGATGCAAAAGGTGAAGGGCATGGCCCATCTTGCAAGGAAAAATGCGCAATGAAAACGATCAGCTTTGCAAATGCACCCCTCACTTCTGCACTAGGGCACTCCAGGAGGTATTCAGAGAAGCGATTGGAAACATTAAAAAGGACGTTACGAGCAAACCAAAAGCACACATTCTTGCTGTGGCGAAGGAGAATACACAGTGCATCATACCAATCACTGGCTGAGCCACGGACTACTTTCTTGGTATGAAACCCTGTGGTGAAGCGGAACCTAGCAGCAAGTTGACTACTAATCACGGTGATTTCTTCTGCTTCAGACAACAGATGATCTTGCCCGGGAGGAGGATTTAAGTAAACACCATTACATGTAAGCAGTTTTTACATGAACTGAAAATATTCCAAACTGTACTGCATTCGGTTATGCATGAACTGCACGTTCTGTTAGCGCACACTTCTCTCGATGGCCGATGGCATGACGATTTGATGGGGTCTGCTGGTGACAGCGAGCTCAGATATGTATCGTATCAACTCATCGCCTTGGTCTATCGTGTCCAATCGCTCATAAAAGAGTATGTAGGCATTCCACCACCTTTTCTGGCGCCTGTATGACATGCGCTTCATCATGTGATCGAACACTTCTCCCATGTACTCTCCCCCGAAACACTGGTTTTTCATTTCTTCGTCGTCATCCATTTTACACTCTGTCACATCGCCGTCATCGAATTTATACCAGCGATTTCTCTCACCGTCCACACCATTCCTCTGAATGATGTAAGAGTAATAGTGGCCGCCACTCGCCTGGCCGCTGTGGACAAGCACACCCACGAGCCTGTACTTCGTGCTGCCTGCCGCCTCGCCCTCGGACTGCTCGTTCTGCTGAATCAGCTGACTCTCTGGGTTCACATTGTCTCCCTCCAGCTTTGCGACACCTGCCACCGTGTAAGGCTCCATGTCCAGCTCTCGAGGAAACTCAAAATAATCATTGAACTTGGTCGCACATTCTCTTTCCCAGTCATAGTCGAATCGTTTCAGTTGAATAGCAAGAGCGGGCTGGCGTAGGAGGGCGCGGTTGGCGTTTTCAATCGGGAGGGAGTCACAGACTCTGAGCTCCAGATACAGGCGAGTCTTTAGGGACCCAGACTCAAACGGGAGAAGCGGGACTGTCTGGCTTCGGTCAGAGCGAGTGCAGCTTTCTCTCCGAGGTTTGCAGCGGGTGCTGGGACTCAGAGAGGCAGAGCCCCTGGGGACAGGACTGAGAGCCGCCATAACTGCTCTCTCCGGCCCACCCTGTTGATCCTGTGCGACCAGCCCCGCCCAAGCCCTGCACAGAGGCATTTGCCGGATAGCCTCAGGCAAAGGCTAAGATTAGCACCTCCCTAGAGGACAGAAGTTCTCTCACTGCAGACACAGCTGATTCTCATAGCCACTTGGCCTGGAGGTCAAACCCTCCCTGGTATTAGCTACAACAATCAAGGTTTAACTATAAGACTGCGCACAAAGACCACTAGGGGGTGCACCAAGGAAGCATAACAAAATGCGGAGACAAAGAAACAGGACAAAATTGTCAATGGAAGATATAGAGTTCAGAACCACACTTTTAAGGTCTCTCAAGAACTGTTTAGAAGCCGCCGATAAACTTAATGAGATCTACAAGAAAACTAATGAGACCCTCGATCTTATATTGGGGAACCACCTAGAAATTAAGCATACACGGACTGAAATAACCAATATTATACAGACTCCCGACAGCAGACCAGAGAAGCGCAAGAATCAAGTCAATGATTTGAAATGCGAGGAAGCAAAAAACACCCAACCGGAAAAGCAAAATGAAAAAAGAACCCAAAAATGCGAGGATAGTGTAAGGAGCCTCTGGGACAGCTTAAAGCGTACCAACATCAGAATTATAGGGGTGCCAGAAGATCAGAGAGAGCAAGATATTGAAAACCTATTTGCAGAAATAATGACAGAAAACTTCCCCCACCTGGTGAAAGAAATGGACTTACAGGTCCAAGAAGCGCGGAGAACCCCAAACAAAAGGAATCCAAAGAGGACCACACCAAGACACATCATAATTAAAATGCCAAGAGCAAAAGATAAAGAGAGAATCTTAAAAGCAGCAAGAGAAAGAAACTCAGTTACCTACAAGGGAGTACCCATACGACTGTCAGCTGATTTCTCAACAGAAACTTTGCAGGGCAGAAGGGAGTGGCAAGAAATATTCAAAGTGATGAATACCAAGAACCTACAACCAAGATTACTTTATCCAGCAAAGCTATCATTCAGAATTGAAGGTCAGATAAAGAGCTTCACAGATAAGGAAAAGCTAAAGGAGTTCATCACCACCAAACCAGGATTATATGAAATGCTGAAAGGTACCCTTTAAGAAGAGGAAGAAGAAAAAGGTAAAGATACAAATTATGAACAACAAATATGCATCTATCAACAAGTGAATCTAAGAATCAAGTGAATAAATAATCTGATGAACAGAATGAACTGGTGATTATAATAGAATCAGGGACATAGAAAGGGAATGGACTGACTATTCTTGGGGGGGAAAGGGGTGTGGGAGATGCGGGAAGAGACTGGACAAAAATCGTGCACCTATGGATGAGGACAGTGGGTGGGGAGTGAGGGCGGAGGGTGGGGCGGGAACTGGGAGGAGGGGAGTTATGGGGGGGGGAAAAAAGAGGAACAAATGTAATAATCTGAACAATAAAGATTTAATTAAAAAAAAAAAAAAGTCGGAAGGACCAAAAAAAAAAAAAAAAGAACATTAGGTGATAAACAATAGAGAATTGGTTAAGTAAACCATGCTATGTAAGTTTTTAAAAGTATGGTCATTTTTAATGACAGAAAATGTTCAACATTTTTATCCAAAAAAAACAATTTACAAAGTGTACATAACACCATATCAAATATTTTCTTAAGGATGGAAAAGTAAATTCCAGTCTTTAGTAATGGTTATCTTTGAGTTGGGGCCTTACAGGTAATTTCTATTTTCCATATTAGTGTTCATATGTTAATTTAAAAGTTATATACAATCAGCATGTATTACGTTGTAATTAAAACATAACCATACATCCATTAAAGTTATAAAATGTGGAAGTCAAAGACAAATATGTGGTTTGGGACTGTTTCTAATCCTTACTTGGTTTCTAATATAAGAAACCATCTCTTAATATAAGAAATTGAATTGGATGACCACCCCATTAAGATCCACTCAACTTGTACCTTCTATGAATCAACAAAATATCCTTTGCTTTGCTAAACACTTTATAACAAACTAGACCAGAGATTTTCAACCTTTTTTATCCCATGGTACACACAAACTAATTATTAAAATTCTGTGGCACACCAAAAAAGAAAGTTCTTAGGGCAGGTACAAAGTCAAAGCCCACAAAGAGGTACCTGCTGGATTCCAATAAGCTCTTTATTTAACTCTTCCAGTTGGTCAGCTATCTTCTCCACAAACTTCTCCAAACTTTTCAACTTTTTTAGTTCAACTTCTTCCTCTGGTCTGTTCTAAAATGTTTAAGAATAAAATAAAGCCAATAATTACCAAAAACACTATCCCCTGTCAGAAAAAATTTCTTTTTACCAGAATCAGACTAAACCACTCATCAAAAAGAAAGTCTTAACTCTGTTGCTTCTTGGAAAGCAAATTGGAGGATATACATTAAGTTTTCAATCTACAAAAGAGTCTAGAGTAGAGAGAAGGTATTAGGTAAACATTCTGGCAAGGTCCTGACAATTTGGATTCAGAGAATAGAGCCAGACTCAACCTCAGCCTGGGGATGATCATCAATAGCCAGACTGATCCCTGGAGAGTGAACAAATTTTGAACACCTGTGAAGAATTCAGAATTTCTATATAGGTGGAATTCTACTATTCCTTTAAATAGAATTACAAAATGTCATCCACCAACATGACAATGATGAATACTTTTATTTATCATTCCCTCTATGCCACATACTATCCCAAGCACATTACCTGAATGATTGTTTTAAGCCTTATCAAAACCCAATGAGGTAGGTACTATTTTAAATGATAAAATTGAGGCTGTTGTAACCTAAGATCACATAGCCCAAAAGAAGTAGAGCTGAGATTTGAATCAGATTTGGTTCTACAAACCCTAGGACAGCTCCAATCAGGGGTCCTAGAACTTCTTCAAACTCAACCTTTGGGTTCTGCCCACCCATCACCATTCTCTCGGACCCTTGAGCAAGAAATCTAGAATATTTCCCCTTCTCTCACCTAAACAATTGGCAGTCAGAGCCAATATCTTCCTGATTTTATACTATTCCAAATTATTCACATTCTACTTAGTGGTGAAATCCTGAGTGCCAGTCTCCTAGCAGTTCCAAGTCTGGATGGGATTTTCTTTGCCTCTACTTTGCTAATCTCACCCTCTCTCCACTCTGAGTCAGTCACCTCATTCAAAGTAAGGGAACTTCATGTGACCAACAATTCCACTGTGTCACAATGCAGGGCTGGCCATGGCCCTCTCTCATCACCAATAGGCAATTGTCCTCACCTGTCACTAATTGGCTCTTTTTCTCCCTCAGTTCTTTAGTCTGAACCTTTCTTTCTGGCCAGTTTTTTACCCAATGGGAGATTTTAGTAAAAAGGGTGGTTAAAGGGAGAGAGCCTAAAACTTGTATTTATTTTTTAAATCTCCAGGCTTAACAAATTGTTCTTTGTAAATCCCCTCCAAGTAAGGCCTGTCTTAGGCACCTTATAACCAGACTGAGGTTCTACCACCAACACAAAAGTTATGTTATTGAGGCAGCACAGCTGCTCCAGACTTTCACAGTGAGACCCCTAACCAACAGAAGCCAGAGGGCATGAGAACAAAAAAACTGGTAAACCCATCACACAAATGGAGACTACATTTGTTTAGAGAGTGCTTCACCAATGCAGCATCTAGGTCCCCAATTTTGCCTTCTACACCGAAATATGCATAAAAGGCCTCAGCATTTGATTTGGTTGTGTTCTGGTAGAAAAAGTAATTTACCTTTTTCCCAATTAACATGACCCGGCAACCATTTTGTATTCCAACTGCAGACAATGGCTTCTCCATTTCCTTCAGAGACTGTCCTGAAGAGAAGAAAAGACTGCCAAGTTGTAACAATTGCACAGCATTGAAAACAGATTTCAGCAAGGGTACAGGAGAGAGACAAGTGTGTTCACTTATGGGAAGAGGATAAGTTGGTGTGATCTTTCTAGAACTAGGTGTCTTGACTCAGTAATTTCACTTCAGCTATTACTGTAAACAAATAACTGGATGTGTGCCTGCACAATAACACTTTACAGTAATTTTTAGTGCAACCTTATTCATATGGAGCAGCGGTTCTCAACCTGTGGGTTGCGACCCCTTTGGGGGTTGAACGACCCTTTCACAGGGGTCGCCTATGACCATCAGAAAACACATACATAATTACATATTGTTTTTGTGATTAATCACTATGCTTTAATTATGTTCAACTTGTAACAATCAAATTGGGGGTCACCACAACATGAGGAACTGTATTAATGGGTCGCGGCATTAGGAAGGTTGAGAACCACTGATATAGAGAGAAACTGGAAAGAGCCAAAAATTCAGGAATAGCGGGTGATGAACTATACATCAGTACAATAGAAGATTTTGTAGGCATTAAAGCTCATTTTTTAAAAGAAACATCAAGGCCACAATGAATGTTGATAACCCAGTGTTATAAGAAAAAAATGTTATAAAAAATGTATAACCAATATAAGCCTAGTTTTTTCAACTTAAAAAAAAAAAGAAGTCCACAAACAAGAACCCACACTTCTGGAAGCCAGAACAAACAAACAAAATAAAAGGCTGAACAGAAATATGCCAAAATGTTATGAGAGGTTTTAAAGCCAGGAGGGCATTTCTTCTTTGTGCTTTCTGTATTTTGAAACATGAATTTCTATTCCCTTTATAATTCTAAAGCAAAATGTTTTTAAAATAAAAAACAAGGAGTTACACTGTGAAGTATAAATACAAGTACTTCCCATCACTAAATTCTTTGTAACTGGCACCAAATGAGATAAATTTGGCCCCATCAGATAGCAAAATAATGGGTTACCATGAGAATGGGAAGACAGAGGGGGCAGGTGTGGAGTGGGTAGGGCTGGCAGAAATCAGCATTCCCCACTGGGCCTGCCACAGCCAGGCTCCTGGTGAGTGTGTTCATTCAACCCCCTCTGTGTCAGCAGCACTATGCTGAGCGTTGGACACACAGCAGTTTCTCTGCCCTCACGGAGTTTGTTATTCTAACAGAGAAATCAGATATTCAGCAACTACAAAAACAACTATTTAATAGTAACTTCAATATAAGTTATGCCGAAGTGGTAGGGAGTGCCATGTTAACATACAATGGGAAGAGGATATAACTTAGCCAGGGAAGACTTCATTAAAAGTCCATATGCTTCATTAAAAATGGTAAGGTTTCGCCCTGGCTGCATGGCTCAGTGGATAGAGCGTGAGCCTGAGGACTGAAGGGTTCCAGGTTCGGTTCCAGCCAAGGGTACATGCCTGGGTTGGGGGCTTGATCTTCAGTAGGGGGTGTACAGGAGGCAGCCGATCAATGATTCTCTCTCATCACTGATGTTTCTCTCTCTCTCTCCCTTTCCCTTCCTCTCTGAAATCAATAAAGAAATAATTTTTTTTTAAAAAAAATGGTAAGATTTCTGCCACCCTCATGTGACTTCAAATCTTATACCTGTCCAAATGTTTGGAAGTGTCCAGTACATAGTAGGTCCTCAATAAATATTTGCTGAAGAAATAAATGAATAAACAGCAAATAAGAATTGTCCAATTTTGAAAGCTATGAGCTACCATTAGGTATGATTAAGCAATTATAAATAGGTCATTTAGCTATAAGGGCGCAAAGCTGGAAGAGAAATGCCTACCTTTAAATATGAGTTTCTGAAAAGGTAGCGGGACTCCTGTGGCCTCTTCAACAACCTGGGCTAGATCTTGGACAATTGGTTCACTACTGCCCTGTTGTGGGGTAACATGAAGGTCGTACTTCTCATTGCCTGAGGAGAGAGAAAAGGGTTCAATTAAGAAAAATTTTCCACATGAACCAATATAGGCTGACACTTCATTATATTTATGTAGCCAGCCTTCAGCCTTCAAAGCCCAAGTCATATGCCCCCTACTCCAATCAGCCCTCCCCCATTTGTCCAGCTTCTGCTGACCTGCTCAAGGATTTCTGTTTCCACTGTTATAACTAACAATATTAGTGATATCAGCTAATATCTGAGTACCTAACATGCACAAGGAGCTGACCAGTCTCATTTGATGCATTATCTTACTTAATCCTCAGAACACCTCTATGAAGTAGGTACTACCTATTATGCCCCATTTCACAGGTAAGTAAGCTGTGAGTCAGTCCAGTTAAGACCTGTCTATAGAGACCCAACTGTGGAGTCAGCACTTGACATCTGATCTGATACCAAGGTCCATGCTTTTTATCACAAGCCGTCTGCCTCCTGTGGCCTGACTGCCCTTAGTCTGTATTGTACTGGCCTTTGTCCTCTTTGCTATAACGGACAAGGGACTGTTTTCCCTCCAAGTCTCTCCCACTGGGCACACCTGGACACATACATGGTTGGTGCTCAGTAAACAGACGAATGAGCCCTGGCCGGTGTGGGTCAGTGGGTCAAGTGCTGGTCAAGGGCATGTACCTGGGTTGCAGGTTCACTCTCAGTTTCCTGTGTGCCAGGGTGCTGGAGGCAACCCATCCATGTGTCTCTCACATCAATGTTTCTCTCTCTCTCCTTCCCTCCCTCTCTCCCTTCCACTCTCATAAAAGCAATGGAAAAAATAGCCTCAAGTGAAGATTAACAAAAAACAAAACAAAACAAAAAATAGACAAATGAGTGAATAAACTCAAAAACAGCAGAAAATTTCTTTTTGGAGCAGAGGTGCCAATTCTCTTTCAGGTATGTGGGCAGTAGGAGGTAGTCTGTTTACCATGCACCAGGCTAAGCCTTGAGCCTGCTCAACAGACTGGAAGTCAATGGGACAGGTGTGTTATTGTTTTTTAATATATTTCCATTGATTTCAGAGATGAAGAGAGAGGGAAAGAGAGAGAAACATCAATGCTGAGAGAGAACCATTGATGGGCTGCCTCCTGCACGCCCCCTACTGGGGATGGAGCCAGGATCCCGGGCTGGGACTCTTCAGTCCACAGGCCAACGCTCTATCCACTGAGCCAAACCAGCTAGGGCTGGGACGGGTGTTAGCAACTCTCCTTCACAGAGAACAGCTAGACGCCTAGATAGGAGACATCCCAGGATCACTCAAAACTGCAGGATCCAGCATCCTGGTCTTCATATCGGAGGCCCTGGGGTCTCCCACGGTTGGTTCTGGACTTGGCTCGCCCGTGAATTCACGGTGTAGTTCGGTGTCAACCCCTGCAGTAGACAGACCCAAAGGGTGCCCAGAGGGTATGCCTGGACCCACGGCCCACGCAAACATGGTACACGAGTCACACAGCAGCCATACACATGGCCAAATACAAGCCTGACACAAAGACCCACCATAACTGTGCTGGCCACACATGAACACGTGCAACCGGGGCCACGACGTGAAGCACGCAGGCGAAGATCAAACAAATGGCCTGAAACAAAATGCTGCGCCACAGAGAAAGGTGTGCTGACACAAGACCCGCACAAAAACCGGCCCCGCGGACACAAACCCACGCTTCCGGCCGCCCGGACAAACACCAGGACACGCGCTTCCGGAGGACCCGTGGCCACACACACAGGCCCTGCCGGAGTTTCCTGGCCCGGCACGGGGCCCACCCGGCCGCCCGCGCTCACTGTGGGTGACGGTCACGCTGAGTCCGGCTGCCGCCATTTCTTCATTCTGGGCCACTTCTTCGGCCGGGGCCGCCTCTTCGCTCTCGGTCACCGCTTCGTTCTCGGTCCCCGCTTCGCTCCGGACCACATCTTTGCTCCCGACTACCTGTTCGTTACGGGCCACCTCTTTGCTCCCGACTAACTGTTCATTACGGGCCACCTGTTCGCTCAGCATCTCCTCTTCGCTCAGCACCTCCTCTTCGCTCCGGGCCACCTCTCTGCTCCGGGCTGAGTGAGGCCGTACTCTCCTCTTCACCCGCGGCCCGCGAGCACCGGCGGCGGCGCCCTTGTGGGGTCCCACATGCCCTCTGGCCGCCCTCAGGCCGGATGAGCGCTGAGAGGGAGGCGGACCGCGCTCGGCCGGGAACACCGACTGACGCGACTCCCGGCCCGGCCGAGTGGCGCGCCGCCGGGGGCCCTGCCGCCCGTGGTCGCCCCTCGGTCTCCGCGCGCCACCGCGCTCCGCCAGACCCGCACTTGTCGCCTGCCCAGCGGTGGGAGCTGAGCACCGATCCGTGCAACCAGGCGGGGCTACTTCCCTGTCCCGCCCCGCCCCGCCCCGCCCCGGCCTTCCGGCCACGCCCCTTGGGGCGAACCCCGCCCCTACCCAGTACTGGGGAAGCCGCCCTGGGTCCCACCCACTCAGATGAGGCCCCGCCTTGCTGACCTAAAGCCACGCCCTCACGTCGTCCAGCGTGGCCACGCCCCCTGCTGACTTTCTATCCAGCACCTCCAATCTCCTGGAGCTCTTCTTCCCCGGAAAAGGCCGAGCTGAAAACCCGACAAAGGGATCGGGAAACTCCGAGAGGCACAGTGCGCTTGCGCACGGGGAGCCGGAAGTCAAGACCTAGGCGGTGTTGTCTCTGCTTCCGTTTCTGGTTTTGCTCCAGTGTTTGGGTTTTCTTCGCAGCCAAGATGAACCGATTCTTCGGAAAAGCGAAACCGAAGGCTCCGCCGCCCAACCTGACTGACTGCATTGGCACGGTGGGCGCTTGACTACACATAGCTAGGCTCGGGGCCTCTGAACCCCTTTACCCCACCCACCTCCCGGCTCCCGGCTCCTACTCCTCCACCCCATTCCCGGTCCCGGGCCCATTACACCTCGGCCCTTTCCACTCCACCTTTGTTCCTGTTACCCAGGTCGTTCCTGACGCCACAAACCAGGGGCCCCTGACCTATCGCTGTCTCCCCCAACTGGCACCTGACCCTTGATGCCCGCTGCCGCATCCACTCGCTCTTTCCTTATACCATACACACTTCCCACTTTGTCATTACCCCTCTTTCATCCCTCTCCCACGTCAGGACTCTCTTGACATCCTAGGTCAACATATCTGTACCTGATCCTGGATCTCAGTAACAAAATTCAGAAACCTGGTCCTGGACATTAAGCCACCACCCTCTATCTAGGGAACAGCATTAGAGCTCCAGCTCCCGCCAGTCTACAGCGCGCTCGCTCATTTCACACACCTGGTTGAGTTCCTAGCCTAGTGACTAGTTTCTGATTCTAGGGAAGTTACACTTAGTCGAGTGACTCTCAAATTATTTTTCTGCCCAGATGCACTTGAGGGAGACCCTGGAAAGTCAGGATTTGGGGGATGGAGTATAGTGTATAAAAGCCCCCCAAAGTTTCTGTCTGGGGATTCCATCCCACCCCTTTGGGCACATGCTGGTAAAGAGCCCAGCCCAGGCTGGAAGCCTGGACCTCCAAAGGGTTTTCCACCCTTCACCATGTGATCCTCTTTATTTTTCTTTTCTTCCTCCATATTCCTTTCTCTCTTGCTTCTTCTCCTGTAAGTATCTATCTATATATATAAAAGCATAACGGGCGGTTACCACTGGTCCACCAAACAACAGGTGGACCAGTTGCTATGATGCGCACTGACCACCGGGGGGCAGACGCTCAACACTGGAGCTGGTGGTCAGTGTGCTCCCACAGCCAACCTCCCCTGGTCAACCTCCCACAGCCCACCCTGGGCCGGCTGGCCAGATGGGCCCCTATCAGCCCCAATCGCCAGCCAGGTCAATGGACCCCCCACACACACACCCGTGCACAAATTCGTCTACTGGGCCTCTAGTATTGTAATAATGACCACTGCCTTTTATTTTTTTCCCTTAAGGTGGATAGCAGGGCAGAATCCATTGACAAGAAAATTTCTCGACTGGATGCTGAGCTAGTGAAGTATAAGGATCAGATCAAGAAGATGAGGGAGAGTCCTGCAAAGGTAAGGTAGGCAGGAGCTGCTGTGACAGCCTAATTTAAGCACCTGTGGAAATAGCATGTGGTGAGGGCCTGGTGAGAGATACAGAAGACATGCTCACAGTCTGGTAAGTAGAAAACCTATGTGAGGGAAGAGAGTTTACAACCAGATATGAGATGGAGACTGGGGCTTTGATCTAATGGAGAGAAGATACTGATTACATATCCAAAAGCATGTATGTGGGAATTAGCATATTCTGCTGAGAAAGTGGCAAACCTGGAGAGAAGGGCCGAGCCATGTTCAGGCATAATGAGTTGCCAAGCTGGTCCTGTTAGATAGGTGTAATAGGCTGATTAAGGAGTAGCATGCTGGGGAAAAAGTGGCCTTGATAAAGTCACCTAATTTCTTATTTTCCTCTTCTGCTAGGTAGAAACAGAATACTATACTAAAGTGCATGGATTGTGGATATAGAACTACCTTTATTGCTTCCATCTTTATAACATTAACCATTTGAGTGAGGATAAGTTACTTAGCATCAATGAACCTCAGCTTTCTCATCTGTAAAATGGGGATAATATCTATTTAATAGTGTGAGGATTAAATTAGGTAATTCATGTGACCTACAAAGTACTGTGTTTAGTACATAGAAACATTCAGGAAATGTTAGGTATTGCTAATACCTGTGAAGTAATAACATCTGCTTTCCCTTCATTAGAGGAGACAAATAAAATGATTTATGGAACCATATAGAAAGTGACAAGGGAAGAGACAAGAAGCTTTCCTCAGATATTTTAGTGACCAGAGGCAGGAAAGCTCATTTAGATTTGATGAGATGAAAGCTTAAACCATGGTGGTAGTCAGGAGAATGATATGATTCAATTTGAAAGTGAGTTCTGACAATTAGTAATAACTGTTCATGAAGAGACGACAGAGAGAGGAAAGGTAAGGTTGATATAAAGGTTCTCATATAAGAAGTGAGAGATCGATGGGGCTGTTGTTAGTCCCAAGGAGAGAGCAGGCTGAGGAGTTTGTGTGTGTGTGAGTTTGAGTGGATAGCAGGATGTCCAAGTTGGGGATCTCCTAAGGTAATTGGATATACAAAATCAGCACTGTTGGGGCTGAGGGTGGACTAAATATACACTAGGAAAAAGACATGCAGTTCATTCACTGAGATATGGGATGCAAAGGCAAAGAAGAATTGAGGCTTAATGACTGTGCTTGTGAGTTGAAGAATAATGCAGGAGACACCATATCTGCTAATTTGAAGAATAGAATAAGTAGATATGTACATTTGGGGATATGAAAGATTTGTTTTGCCATATATATACTTTTTACTTCTTTTCATTAAAATCTATTTTCTCCTCAGAATATGGTCAAGCAGAAAGCCTTGCGGGTTTTAAAGCAAAAGAGGATGTAAGTTATATGCATAATCTCCTTTCTTTCACAGATTTGACCAAAAGAAATGATCTTCCATCCCCTCAGGTTTTTATACCATTTTATAAGCATTCTTCATGTAATTACAAATTTCATGTAGTACATATATAGTTAGCTGGCTTTTTCTTCCCCTATATATTCAGCAACATCTGTTGTAGCACCATCCATTAAAAAAATTTTTTTTACTCCTCACCCTAGGATATTTTTTCTATTGATTTTCAGAGAGAGTGAAAGGGAGGGAGGGGGAAGAGAGAGAGCGAGAGAGAGAGAGAGAGAGATCGACAGGTTGCCTCCTGCACGCTCCCCAACCAGGGGCAGGGAGTGAACCCGCAACCCAGGTTCACTCAGGTGCCCTTGACCGGGAATTGAACCCACGACCCTTGGGTCCAAGGGCCAATGCTCCAACCATTAAGCCAAACCAGCCAGGGTGCACCATCTATTTAAACAGAACTTTTTGCTATGATAGGGATGTTATATTTATGCTGTCCAGTTCAAAATCTTTTAGCCATGGGTAGCTATTGAGCACTTGAAATGTGGCTAGTATGACTAGGAATTGAAGCTTTAATTTTATTTAATTTTAACAGTTTAAGTTTAACTAGCCATATGTGACTTATGTCTTCTGTATTGGACTGCCCAAATCTATAGGGTTTGGTTCTCCCATTATTTATTTAATTAGAGTGTGCCTTTAAAAAAAAAAAAAAAAAATATATATATATATATATATATATATATATATATATTTATTGATTTCAAAGAGGAAGGGAGAGAGATAGAAACATCAATGATGAGAAAGAATCATTGATTGGCTGCTGCCTGCACGCCCCACATTGGGGATTGAGCCTGCAACCTGGGCACGTGCCCTGACGGATCAAACCACAACCTCCTGGTTCGTAGGTTGACACAACCATTGAGCCACGCCACCAGGCTAGAGTGTGCCTTTTTAATTTTTGTTTGTAAAATTGGGAATCTTGGATATTTGTTCCCTCCCACCAGGAGATTTAAGGGTCCTTAAATAGTCTTACCCTTTGCCCCAGAATTCCACTTCTGGGAATTTAGCATAGAAAACAATGTAAAACATTATAAAGACATATATATATTAACACCTTGTAGCAACAAATGTTATAATATTAAGTGGAAAATAGTTTATAACTAAAATACATACAAAAGAAAAAGGCTGGAGAATTGCATCAAATGATATTTGATTAGAGCAGTGATTTTTCAGTAGGCGTGCTGCAAGACTTTTTAAAACATGCAATACCTGACAAGTCAGGAACACTGACCTCTTTTCCGTTAGATTGCCAAATTAAAAAATGACAGCAGCCAACATAACAATAGTCATCTGGTGTGAATGAATCAAAATTATATCTATTTTCTTATCAGATTGGCCAAAAAATATATTTTTTGGTCTACCGCAGAATTTTAGTAATTAGTTTATGTGTGCCATGAAATGAACAAGGTTGAAAATTGCTGGGTTGGAGTGATTGTTTTGGCCAATTTTATTGTATATTTAATTTAAAAACTCTTTTTAAAAAAGAAAATTCTTATTTAGACATACTTTCTTCTTGAGGATTTATATCTGTCTCACATTTGCCATTCTCAATTTACTCTGAAAAGGTATGAGCAGCAGCGGGACAATCTTGCCCAGCAGTCATTTAACATGGAGCAAGCCAATTACACCATCCAGTCACTGAAAGACACTAAGACCACGGTACTTCCATAGCACCTTTTCCCGTGATTTTATTTTATTTGTGTACTCTTGTGCTCTTTCCTGTGGTTTTTAAAAGACAGTTTAACCAGCATGGCTTTTTAAGACATTGTGTTTTTTTCTTAACCTTTTTTTTTAGGTTGATGCTATGAAACTGGGAGTAAAGGAAATGAAGAAAGCATACAAACAAGTGAAAATTGACCAGATCGAGGTGAGATATATACTGGCTTCTGCAAGAATGCACTAGTTTCTGAAAGAATCCAAATGAATGTTTATGTGATGGGAAGGGCACAAAAGGTATTGACCTTTTTGCCTGCCATTTACAAATAAGTAACTTTGAGAAAGGGCACCAAAGGTCTCGCTTTCCTTGTTAATGCAAGGTTCCTAATACCACATATGGCTAGTATGAAGATGAAATAAATGAGCTGGTGTATCTACATGCACAATGCCTGGCACATAATAAGCACCAACAAACACCCACTTTTCTGTTACTTCTAATTCAATGATTTTTAGTCTGTTTTCTCATTTGTAAAGTAGTTATGTTGCTGTCCATCTCCTAGGATTGTCATGAGTGTCAAATGAGGAGATATATGTAGAATGCTTAAAACAGTCCTAGTGTGGAGTTGGTTCTCTTTTCTAATAATGTTCTTTATATTTTTAATAATGTCATTAGGTCCTTAAAATTAGCATTTCTCTTGAGATCATGTTTTGGCTGGGACGTGAGCCCCAACCTGGGGCAGGGAGTAAACCTGTAACCCAGGTACATGCCCTTGATGGGGAATCGAACCTATGATCCTTCCATGCGCAGGCTGACATTCTAACCACTGAACCATAATGGTCAGGGCTTTTTAAATTTTTGTAAATGTTTTTTCCATTTTACTTTCTACCCTTTATTTGGAAAAACAAACTTCTGATTTGGGGGCTAGGAAGTAGTTTTCAAATGTTTTGAATTGCTCTAGAACAGTGGTTCTCAACCTTCTGGCCCGTTAAATACAGTTCCTCATGTTGTGACCCAACCATAAAATTATTTTCGTTGCTACTTCATAACTGTAATGTTGCTACTGTTATGAATCGTAATGTAAATATCTGATATGCAGGATGGTCTTAGGCCACCCCTGTGAAAGGGTCATTTGACCGCCAAAGGGGTCGCGACCCACAGGTTGAGAACCCCTGCTCTAGAAGTTCTGAAGTATAAGTGATGCTGATTTGGGCCTTCTGCACTATCAACACTTCCCCGTTATATGGAGTCTTCAGTAATGTGAAAAGTACATTTTCTGCATGTCCTTAACAGAGTAGAAGATATACAGTGTTAAGTGCTTAGTGTTTGACATATATTATTGCAATAAATTCTTACATAACCCTATGAAGTATGCTTTTAATAATCCCATTTTACTGATGAAGAATTTAAAGCTTAGAGACATTACTTTTCATGGAGTAATGAAAAATACTTAGCTTGGACATGTCTGACTCCAGAGTTAGCTCTTCAACCCATTATACAACTGCCCTTTATTGTGCTGTACCCTTTCTTAGATTGGTTTTACATTTGTTCTGGCCTTGGAGTAGTGTTCCAGTTAAGCAAGTAGATTATTCACAAATGATTTATGCCCTCAGTCAATGGTTTTCACCAGCCCGGTCTCAGATCTCAAACCTTTCCTTTTTCTATTTCTATTTCCCCAACCATGGCAGACCCAGTATAATTTTTTATACCACCCAGTTGTTTCTGCTACTGCCTCCTTTCTTACACAGTCTTTGGCTAACTCAAGAAGAGTGATTTGCTTATTTCAATTACCTCTTTTTCTCCATTAATTAGGAAAAATGTTGGTAGTGTAGTTGTTGCTTGATGTAATGTTTCAGGTAAATTTTCTATAATGACAGATGATGGGTATCTATTCTTACACTAGGACTTTGGATTTCCATGAGGCACCTTAAGTTCAAATGCAAGATTGCCAGTTTTGTTTCCATTTATTTATTTATTTTCTTGTTAATCCTCACCAGAGGATATTTTTTCCACTGATTTTTAGAGAGCATGGAAAGGAGGGAGGGGAAGAAAGAGAGAGAACAACAATGTAAGAGAGACACTTCTATTGGTTGCTTCCCGCACTTTCCCTGACTGGGGCCTGGGATCTAATCTGCAACCCAGGTACATGCCTTTAACTGGGAATCGAACCCATGACCCTTCCATGCGTGGGCCAACGCCCTAACCACTGAGAACCACTGTCCAGGGCCCTCTTTATTTTTAAGTTTACATTTTTACCACCAAAAACAGGAGGAGGATTATATAGGTCAATTATATTTATAGTTATTGTTAGGGAAAATCTTCAAACTTGTGATTTTTAAATAATTATTATTTTTAAAAATCTTTATTGTTGAGAGTATTATAGATGTGTCTCCCCTTCCATCTTCCCCCCCGTTGCCTCCCTCCACCCGGATCCTGCCCTACCCCAGGCCTTCACCACCCTATTGTCTGTATTGTCTGTGTCCTTGGGTAATGAATGTGTGCATATAAGTTCTTTGGTTAATCTCTTCTTGCCTCCCCTCCCCACTTCCCTCTGAGATTCGTCAGTCTATTCCACATTTCCATGCCTCTGGTTCTATTTTATTCATCAGCTTATTTTGTTCATTAGATTCCTTGTTCATTTATTATTATTATTAGATTCAGTTGTTGGTAGATAAGTTTTTATTGCCATTTTATTGTTCGTATTTTTTATTTTTTAAAAATACTTCCTTAAGCTCACTTTCTTTTAGTTTCAATGAGAAGGAACATGCAGGAGTTGCTTGAACCTGTCCTTTAGTGGAGCATCTGCTCAGCTGTTGACTAAAAATAATCACTAGCCAAGGACTGAGGTAAAAGAGGGGAGCTAACAGTTGTTGAGAACTTGTTATGTGCTCTGCATTTTTTTGTACATCATCTTTTAAAAAACTACTTCTTTCTAAGTTCAGAGGAGAGAGTAGGGGCAAGAGGCGGAGTAAAATGGTAAAAAATGAATTAAAATTGTGTCATATATTCCTATAGGATTTACAAGACCAGCTAGAGGATATGATGGAAGATGCAAACGAAATCCAAGAAGCACTGAGTCGTAGCTATGGCACTCCAGAGTTAGATGAAGATGACCTAGAAGCAGGTAAAGTTATGGGAAAAGCAATGCATATGTAGCTTTAGAGTCTGAAAGGAGGCAACCGCCTGGGACCTTTCCCCAAATGCTAGAGAAAATTCCTGTGAGGGTTACTTGAGAGGTAGTTTATGGTCCAGCCTTTGGGAAGACAGCTTGTGTGGCAGCCACATTGGACTTGCATACTCCACCTACAGCTCTGGGATGGACAAGCTCTGAAGGAAGGTCCACACAAAGGCCTCTGCTGCCTGGTGCTTGGTCTCTAAACACTGCCTTTCCCTGCTGTTTTCCTTTTGATTTTGGTCTCCCTATTTTGCTACTGGAACTCCTGTCCCTCAGAATAGCAAAGCAGATCAAGAAACAATAGTTGATAAATACTATTGTGCATCTACTATATACCAGACACTGTTAGGTTTGGAGATTCCGCATTGGAGAAAACAAATATGACCCCTGAATTCATGGAGCTTCTTAAGCAGGGGTAAGAAACTGCTTCTTTTCTGGTTCGGTCCCGGGTTTCGGCACAAAAAAAGGAAAGAAAAAAAAGAAAGAAAGAAACTGCTTCTTTCAAGTAGTTAATTGCAAGAGCACAAGTGGTTAGAGAAGTTTGGGATATCATGAAGCACATAACTGGGGAATCTAACCTATTTGGGATATGGGACCTAAAGGATGAGTAAGGCCCTGCTGGCTGGTGTGGCTCAGTAGTTGAGCGTCGACCTATGAACCAGAAGGTCACAGCTTGATTTATAGTCAGGGCACATGCCTGGGTTGCAGGCTCCATCTCCATGTTCTGCTTTTGCCTAGAGCCTCCCCAACCCCACTCATTTTTAAATTTTCTTATTTCCCATCTAGAATCTCCCCTAATGAGTCTTTGCCTGCTATTATTGTTCCTCCTGGGCACTTTCTACTCACTTTACCATGTACTTTTTTGAAAAGCCTGATTCATGTAATGATTACTTGTATACAACAATTTCTGCCTATTTTCATTCTCTTCTTTCAAGTTCAATAAATGAGAGAGAATTTTTTACATTTAATATTATCAGGATTTTCTAATTTGAATTGGTCAACTGGTAACTATAGATTCTTCTCATGAAGACTGGGGGCCTCATAAACCCATGAAGAATGGTTGTTTTGTTTGTTTTACTTTGATTTTTGTTTTTCATAGATTTTATCACATCAGTTCCATAGAAAATTTCTTACAATGCTGATCTTTTATTTTGAAAATAGAAATTAATAATCCCTTTTCCTTTGTTTTTATATGTTCATCTAATAAATAATTGGGCTTTCTTAACACAAGCTGCCAGTTTTCTTGTTGACTATTTTTTTTTATGTTGACTATTTCAATTTCAGAGTTGGATGCACTGGGTGATGAACTTCTGGCTGACGAAGACAGTTCTTACTTGGATGAAGCTGCATCTGCACCTGCAATTCCAGAAGGTGTTCCCACTGACACAAAGAATAAGGTGAAAGCTTTTTCTGTTTGTAATTTCTATGCAAATCATAAAGGTTTACGCTTGATCACCAGTCTGGGATTCTAAAAAGTACTATTAAGTTAAAACAAGGAAAGACTGTCTTGGTCATTATTTTGAGTACCCTTGAAAGCCCAGTTCTCTCACATTGGATTATGAACAGGCTGTGTAGATAATGTCACAGAGACCCAGGAATGTTTTTATACAGTGACAATTTATGTAATATTACAAGTTACCCTTGTTGTGAACTTGCACTGAGTGCCTTTTAAGTTTTAGACATTTCCTGGAAAAACATCAGCAGCACATGCATGAACTGTGCTTGGCTGCAGAGTAAAAGAAAGTTCTACTCTCCAGGAACACTGGTTAATTAGAGGGTGGTTGTTTTTAAACTAGGGATTAACAATTTAAGTATAAAACCTAATGTAGAATGATTCTAATTCAATATGGTAAAAGAAGCAGGACACTGGATTGAAGTCTCTGCCACTGACTGAGACCTTGGCAAATCACTTAGCTGTTTCAAACCTCTCTGGTCCTTGCATCTGTAAAATACAGGTATGATCTCACACAATTGTTGTGCAGATCAAATTAGATCTTGTATGTAAGGGCTTTGCGAACTTAGAGCCCTGTCCGAAGTGACATGGTTACTATTATTATTATAAATAGAGGCCTGATGCACAAAATTCATGCAAGGGGCTCGGCCCTCGCAGTCCCGGCTGCCTCGGCTGGCCCCTTGCAGCCCCGACTAATCCAGACCGGACGGCCGAACGAGGGCCGAGGCAAGCCACCACAGCTGCAAGCACCAAGCCCCTTGCATGAATTTTATGCATCAGGCCTCTAGTATAGGATAAAATTTTGCTGCATGTGAAATCCTGCTCATTCCATCTTGGGTCCTGATGTAGTGTGTCATTTTTTTGATGTTGCCACTGGACATTTACAGTCCTGGTGTTTTCCTTATCTCCCAACATGCACAGTGTAGTTGACAGAATACTTGAGTGGAAACCGGTCTCAGCTCTACCTTTATTCACTGTGTAACTTTGAGCAAATTAGCAATTCATGTCTCCTCTCTGAATTTCATCAGTGTTTTTCCACCTGTAAAATGTGGGCAGCAAAAGGTGGCCAGGTAATTTCTCAGGTCCCTTATAGCTGTTTTCTGTAAATGCTTGTCTTCCCTTACTCTACTCCTCCCATCTGCCTTGAGCTTGAGGTCATCTTATCTTTCTCTCCCTCACACCACCCCCACCCTTCTGGCCACTTCAAGGTTCCAGGTGCATAGGTTGTTTGTTATCAGCACACGTGAAAGAATTTTTATGAATACCACCATAGCCCACCCTTTTAATTCCCTGAAGCAGGTATGTTAGGTCTACTTCTAGAAGGTCACAGGTTCCTAAGTTGAAGTGCTGTTGGGATATGGTTTCTAAATTGATAGCAGTATCACTGCCTATAAGTTTGTAGGACAGTATGTTATGGCAGTAACTGCCTGTTCTGGGGCACTGCTCCTTCAAGGATTTGGGAGGTTATAAAAGTTAATTGCTCACTTTTAGGGATCAGAGTGAAAATGGGAATCTGGAGGCAAGGACTAACTCCTCAGGCTTTCCTCCTTGACCCTCCCAGCCCTGTTTTCCCCTTCTAGATTTACACTGCAGTTTCTTTCTGTTTCTGTTTCTCTCTTACTCTTCCTTTACCCTGTAAAGATCACCTCTTTGATCTCTTCTAGTTCTTGTCCAGGTTCATCACTTCCTTCCTTACCTTTCATAAAAAAAATCTCTCATCTTCTGATTTTGATTTTCATTGATTAAACATTTAGAGATGAGTTTTAACTATTAAATATTTGTAATCTTTTTTTTAATCATTTGAAAAATAGTGGCACTATGAGAATATTATGCTAAGTGAATAAGTCAGGAAAAGCTACAGAACCACATGATTTCACTCAGATGTGGGATATAAAACTGAAACTCATGGGCAGACAACAGTATGGTGATTATCAGGGGGAATGGGGTGGGGAAGTGGTAGGGATGGAAGGTATACTAGTAGTTTGACTTTGGGTGCTAGGCACAAAGTTTACTATTTAGATCTTGTATCTTAGAAATGTACACTTGAACCCTATATGATCCTATTAGCCAATATCATCCCAATACATTTAATAAAAATTTTAAAAAAGACAAATAGTGGTACTAAACATTGCTTCCTTTTTACAGGATGGAGTTCTTGTGGATGAATTCGGATTGCCACAGATCCCTGCTTCATAGATTTGCATCGCTCAAGTACATCTTGTAAAATAAATACGTATTCTGGGACTAGGAAATATTTATCTTTCCAAATTTATCATAACAGATTATGGTTTCTTTCCTTTCTTTGAAGGAAAAGTTAATTACATTGCTCTTTTTTTTCCCATTAAGAGACTCAACATTTGGGTGATGCTTTCTTTGTACTAAATTTTTATTCCTTTTCTCTTAGGAAAGACTAACTTACTTAAAAGTATCAATGGGCATGTATGATTTCATTCCTATAATTTGAAATAAAATCAAGGAAATGGGACTCTTTAGATTTTATGATAATTTAACTCCATTATCTCAAATTGACCTGATAAAATTGATAAGGCAGATGGGATTTCTGGGATTCTTCATATTATGATTCAAAATCATTTGCGGTATTATAGGTTGGTTAAAGTGATGGCCTTTTTTGATGAGTATTGTTGTGTCTTGTGAGTAAAGCATACTGTGTCCAATATTGGAATGGAATTAATACTATGTCATGAGTGGATGGTGGTTTTATTCTATGGTTCCCTCAGTATTACAGCCTGACTTGTAACAGTAATGAATATTTCTTGATATTTAATGTATAGGACATTTATTTATACTCAATAAATATTTTTCAAAAGGATATAACTTTAATAATATCACTTCCGCCTGAAACCTCCGCTGTAGAAACCAAATTTAATATAATTTTAATGTTGCCTGGCCAGTGTTTCTCAGTGGTTGAGCATGGACCCATGCACCAAGAGGTCATCGGTTCGATTCCTGGTCAGGGCACATGCCCTGGTTATGGGCTCAATCTCTGACAAGGGACATGCATGGAGCAGCCAATCAATATTGGTGGTTCTCTCTCATCCATGTTTCTATCTCTCTTTCTCTTCCTCTAAAAATCAATTTAAAAAATTTAATATAATTTTAATGTCAATTCAGCCTAAAAACTCCACTACAGAAATCGAATTTACCCAGTGGCATTGTGGTAGAGAGGAAAGATTGAGGAACAATCCAGGTTTGGGCCCTGGGTCTGCTATGTAATAGCTACTAGGTCGCCTCCTCACTTCTGTTTCCTTATTAGTAAAATTGTGCTCACCTCACAAGGCTCTTGTGTGGAATAATGGAGATAATTGTCATGAGTTCTTTGTTAACTGCAACATGCTGTTTTCATATGAGGGTTTATTAACAATAAAAAAGCAGGGGCTTCTTTCTTTTCTTGGGAGTGCTACAGCAAGTCCAAATTCCTGCCTGATTTCAGGATCTTTCATGATCCATCCTCCTTTCCACACTCAACTTTTCACCAACAACATTCCCTCCTCCACCTTGCTGGGTGCCTCACAATGCCACATGCACCAGCCTTTCATGTGTCAGCAGTTCACAACAGAATTGAGCATAAAATACAGAGTTCCCATATACTCCCTATCCCCACACATGCACAACCACACCCCCCCCCCTCCAACCCCACAACTATAGACATTCTGTACCGGAGTGGCACATTTGTTATAATCTATGAACCTATATTGATAGATTTTATCTCAAAGTCCATACTTTTGGTGGTGTACATTCTATGGGTTTTGACAATATACCTACCATTGAAGTACCATACAAAATAGTTTCACTGTCCTAAAAATCTGTGCTCTGCCTGTACCTCCCTACCTCCCCCTAAGCCCTGGCAACCACTGATTTTTTTTACTGCTTCCATAGTTTTGCCTTTTCCAGAATGTCATCTAGTTGAAGTCATACAGTATGTAGCCTTCTTACATTGGCTTCTTTCACTAAGTATTATGCATCTAAGTTTCCTCCATGTGTTTTTTTTTGCTTGATAGCTCATTTCTTTTTAGCACTGAATAATGCTCCATTGCCAGGACTTCCCTTTTTTAATGTAACTATTTACAGCTATAAATTTCTGTCTGACCACTGCTTTCATTGCCTGTCATAAGTTTTGGTATGTTGTGGAAGTACTGTTTATGGTGTATGGTAAATGGGCACATGGGCTCCTTTCCATGCTCCAGCTCCTTCTCCCACCCTGTGGGAATACTGGTATAGTGAAAACCATCAGTAAATGGACTGTGAGACCTTGGGAGCCTGGCCAGCTCCTTGGCCTAAGAAAGGCCACAGAGAAACTGCTTCTAAATATGACCCAGATTGCAAACAGCTAGTGTTTTATCTAACACAGCTTGTTCTCTGGCACATTCAACCCCCAACACCTCCCTACCCCCGCACCTGCTGGCCACAGGCTAGATGGGACGGGTGGAAAATTGCATTGGTCAGCCACCACCAGTATGCACGTAAGTCCTAATAAACCCATCTCTCTCACAGCCAGTCCTCCAGTTTATTTATTTGGAATCCACAAACAATATGCTAAAGTTTTTTTGAACCTCAGCTCTTTGCATTAAATAGGAAAGGCAGAATAAATGTTTATTTACTTCCATTTATTTACAAGTTTTGAAAATAATGAATAGGTTTCCTAGTGTACCAGTAATAAATTATTGCCTTTCAGTTCCAAATTTACCTTATTGCCTGCTCTGTGAAATGGATTTGGGCCTTTTAAATATTTATCCCTTTCCTGCTCGTAGATATTAAGCTTTGTCAGTAGAGGGCACCAGAGAGAGATTGCAGGAAAAATGGGGTTTTTTTCCTGTTTCTAGTTAGGCTTCTGTGCTTTGGGCAGCTTCTCCAGTGTCTGGCTCCTGTAAGGCCTATGGCTTCTTCAACAGCTGGCTTTTTCAGTGCATGGTAGCTAGCAGCCAGAAACTTCTTCTGGCATCCCCCCTAAGGTGGTTTGTAGTGGAGTGTCTCTTGTGAGACACCTCTCTATACATGGCTCTTCCCAACACCCTACAGTAGGTAGATTTATGGCAACCTCTTTTATATATATACTAGAGGCCTGGTGCATGAAATTCATGCACTGGGTGGGGGGGGTCCCCCTAAGCCCAGCCGGCACCCTCTCCAATCCGGGACATCCCTCTCACAATCCTGGACCGCTGGCTCGCCTGCCTGCCTGGTTGCCCCTAACTGTCCCCGCTGCCGGCCTAATCGCCCCTCACTGCCTCTGTGTACAGGCCTGATCATCCCTAACTGCCCTCCCTTGCTGGCCTGGTTGCCCCCAACTGCCACCCCTGCTGGCCTGGTCGCCCCTCACGGCCCGCCCCCGCTGGCCTGGTCGCCCCACACAGCCTGCTGTTCAGTCGTTTGGTCGTCCCTCACTAATCCCCCTGCCAGCCTGGTCATAGGCAGCCATCCTGTGAAGGCATGAGAGTTAATTTGCATATTACCTCTTTATTATATAGGAAGGATATGTGTGTGTGTGTGTGTGTGTATTAGAGACCTGGTGCACAAAATTCATGTTGGGGGGGGGGGCGGTCTTTCAGCCCTGCCTGCGTCTTCTCACAGTCTGGGAGCCCTCAGGGGATGTCCCACTGACAGCTTAGGGCCCGGAGGAGCGGGCCTAAGTCGTCAGTCGGACATCCTTAGCGCTGCTGTGGAGGCGGGAGAGGCTCCCACCACTGCTGCTGTGCTCACCAGCTGTGAGCCCAGCTTCTGGCTGAGCGGCACTCCCCCTGTGGGAGCGCACTGACCACCAGGGGGCAGCTCCTGCATTGCACATTTGTCCCCTGGTGGTCAGTGCATGTCATAGCGACCGGTCGTTCTGCCATTTGGTCAATTTGCATATTAGTCTTTTATTACATTGTGTGTGTGTGTGTGTGTGTGTGTGTGTGTATTTTTTTGAGAGGGAGAGGGAGAAAAAGAGAAACATCAATGATGAGTGGGAATCATTGATCAGCTGCCTCCTGCACGCCCTCTACTAAGGATCAAGCCCACAACCTAGGCATGTGCCCTGATCCAGAATCAAACCTTGTCCTCCTGGTTCATAGGTCAATGCTGAACCACACTGGCCAGGCAGATTTCTGGCAACTTCTGCCAGGACAGCACCACAGTGGCTTCCTGCCACCTAGTGAGCCACGGGAACGTCTTCTCTAAAAGGTCTGCACCTCAGTTCTGGGGTGATCTTTTTGGACACTATCTCAATCAACCTTAGAGGTAGGGGCTATTCCTTATATTGCTAATCTTGTATTCTTTTAGTGTTCTCTTTTGATTCTTTTATTTAGTTAGTTAATTCTCACCGGGGGATATTTTTCCATTAATTTTTAGAGAGAATGGAAGGGAAGGAGGAGAGAGACAGAAAGAGTGAAAAACATCAGTATGAGAGAGACATATTGGTTGGTTGCCTTCCACACACACACACCCCAACTGGAGTTGGGATCGAACCTGCAATTCAGGTTCGTGCCCTTGACTGGGAATTGAGCTTACAACCCTCTGGTGTGTGGGCCACTGAGCCACACCAGCTCTTTTGATTATTAGCCAATCCTTATTACTCCAGTCCCCTGTTATAGTTAATATGTCCTTAAATAAATAATTCCTCTCCTGTTCAAATTACTGTGCAGTTCTTCTCTCCTGAATGAGCCCAGACTGATAAAATCGGTAATTTCTAAAGATGATAACACGTTTGTTTGATGAACTGATCTGTCAAAATTAACAGACTTCATGGAAGATAAAAATTGAAATGTCTAATACTGACAAGGAGTTGATATCTATCATATACAAGAAACCATCAGCAAGAAAAATAGAGCAATGAGCAATGGAAATGAATAAGCAATTTAAAAAGAGGACACAAATGTCATTAAGCAATGTCAGGCTCATTACTAATCAGAAACAAAATAGGAAAATGAGCAATGGATATGAATAAGCAATTTAAAAAGAGGAAACATAAATGCCATTAAGAAATGTGAGGCTCAGTAATCAGAAACACAAAATAATGAAAGCACATCACACCTATTGTTTGGAAAAAGTTTGGAAACTGTATAATGGTTATATCTGAAATATACTTCAGATCTTT
This sequence comes from Myotis nattereri, assembly GCF_964212035.1. NCBI lineage: Eukaryota > Metazoa > Chordata > Mammalia > Chiroptera > Vespertilionidae > Myotis > Myotis nattereri. Next base: position 52,661,030 of record NC_138087.1, read on the forward strand.
TCTTTTTTCTCCACATTTGCTGTCACTCTAGTCAAGGCCACCATCATATTCTGCATTTGCATAATACAAAAGTGTAACTGGTCACCCACTTCCATTCTTGCTCCCCACAATTCACTCTTCCCCTAGGAGCAAGAGAAATCCGTTAAGTGTATCTGCTTAGAGCCTTCCTTTCACTCTTGGGATAAAATTCATCAGCATGGCCTGCGGGTGATCTGCATTATCTCCTTAACCACCAATGCAATTTCATACTGTGTCCCTCTCTTTCTCACTATTCTCCAGCAAATATTTTAATACCTTGAAGACTTCAAGCTCTTTCCTTCCTCATAGATTTTGCATATGCTATTCCCTCTGAATCTTCACATAGCTTTCTTTTTCTCATCCTTTGTGTTCTACTGAAAGAATCCTAGCCACATATTCTCTCTCTCTCTCTCTCTCTCTCTCTCTCTCTCTCTCTCTCTCTCTATTGATTTTAAGAGAGAGAGGGAAATATTACTTTTTGTTGTTCCACTTATTTATGCATTCATTGGTTGAATCTTGTATGTGCCTGACTGGAGATGGAATCTGCAGTCCTGGTATATCAGGATGACACTCCAACAACTGAGCTACCCGACCAGCGCTGGCCACATTTTTCTGAAACAGATCCTAGTAAGTCTTTATTACTGTTACTCAGTTTCTTTCATAACAACAACATAATTTCTAGTTATTTTACAAATGTTAATTTGTAAATATAAACTACTTAGTTTTTGCTCGGCCAGTGTGGTTCAGTGGTTGACCCAAGAATAAGAAGTCGCTGATTCACATTAAAATTTACTTTTTAGAGAAACAGCGTTTGACACTGTCCCACATTAGAGGTTGAGAGGTGTAGCAGATCTACCTAATAGTCACAAACTCAAGCAGGCAGCCAAAATGAGGAGACAAAGAAACAACCTCCAAATGAAAGAGCAAGAGAATTCTCCAGAAGAAGAGATATGAAATAGATACAAATTAATCTGAAACACATTTCAGAGTAATGATGGTAAAGATGCTCAACAGCATGAGAAAAGATATAGTAACTATGAAAACAGAAATAAAGAATGACCTAGCACAAATAAAGAACACACTGGAAGGAATACACAGCAGCTTAAGGGAAGCTGAGGATCCAATCAGTGAATTAGAAGACGGAGGTAGAATATGGGATTTTTAGTATTGCATTCATAAGCTGTATACTAGGTTTTTTTGGGTAACAACAATGGTTTTTTTTTTCATTATCTTCCAGATATTTGGATGATTAAATACAGGGGTGGGCAAATAATAATTATTAATAAATAATAATACAAGAATCAACTATGTTTTGTGTGCTCACAACTGTAAAGCCAAAAAAATTTACATTTATCTCCCCTATTTTTTTTATATTTTATTGATTTTTTACAGAGAGGAAGGGAGAGGGATAGAGAGTTAGAAACATCGATCAGCTGCCTCCTACACACTCCCTACTGGAGATGTGCCTGCAACCAAGGTACATGCCTTTGACCAGAATCGAACCCGGGACCCTTGAGTCCGCAGGCTGACGCTCCATCCACTGAGCCAAACCAGTCAGGGCTATCTCCCCTACTATGCTTTTAATGCTTTTAATGACGGCAGGAACCATGTTTATATTTTCTCACCATTTACCTCTAGCACTTTAAGTGATGCCTGACTGAGACAGAGTACGCATTCAAATGTGTGTGAATGAATGAATCCATTTCCCATTCTCATGAAAGCCTGGGCCAGTGAATTACTTTACAAATGTAGATGCTTCACACTTAAATATTATGTTCTATTCTGTAATGCAACAACAAAACAAACACTCCACACATTCACTTTTTATATTTTATACTTTAAAAACTATCAGCGCCTCCAAACTTCCCCTTCATGTTGTATCTCTCCTATGTGTTGTCATCTATCTGCCCCGTTCACCATTTCTAACATGTAGTTTATCATTTTCTGATTTGTAAGAGCATTTTGTATATTACCCGTTGTTTTGCAGATCGTTTGTCCCAAGATTGCCTTTTGACCACTTAATTTTGTTTTATGTATGTATACATATATATATATATATATATATATATATATTGTATTGGCTTACGAGAGGAAAGGAAAGGGAGAAATAAAAACATCAATGAGAGAGAATCGTTGATCGGCTGCTCCCTGCACGCCGTACACAGGGAATTCAGCCCATAATCCGGGCAACCCAAGCGAACATGGAACCGTGGGTCCACGCTCCACCACCGAGCCAGGCCAGCTGGGCAGTTTTGTGTTTTTTAACATGAACTACTCTAGATAATGTCCGAACTAACTTCAGAAGACCAAGGGAAATTGGGTGGGTGGGAGAGCAAGGGGCATAGTAGCAGGTGAGCACAGTGAATCTTAAAAACGAAAACGATGATTACGCAAGTGCCCACGCCCATGCCCCACATTCCTTGCAAGCTATAGTCACTTTGTCTCCTCCTTCCGCCCCGAGCGTGGCGCAACTGTCTGACGTCAGAGACGCACCACACAGTGAACTCGGGCCGCGCAAACTCTGTGGCCCGTCTACCCGGCGCGCTGAGGCGAACGTTCTCTCGGCGCCGGAAGTTCAGGGCACGTGACCGGGTGACAGCGCTTGCTGGGCTGCAGGGCTCGCTGTAGGTGTTGCGGCACGCACGGGATGGCGGAGGCTCCTCCTGTCTCAGGTACTGCTCTGGCCCGTGTGGGAGTGGGCCCTTCTCTAGTTGCGAAGGTTTGGTCAGGGTCGGGTCCTAGGGCTTCGGCCATTCATATCGCGAGAATGGCGCCAACTAGGGTTGGGGATAGTGGCTCGGAAGGGCCAAGCCGCGCGCGCGTCGTGCTGACGGAGACCTCGACCATCCTCGACTAGGTCGTGAAACCCGGCCTCTGGGTATCCAGGGAGAGCGGGTTTGACCCAGCGCGGCGATGTGGGTGTCCCGTACCTCCCCGGGCAGCGGCTGCACTGATCTCCGAGAAGCGGGCGTCAGTGACTGGCGGGCCCTCGACGCCTAGTGGCTTTGCACGCTGTGCGTAAGGTGTATCCGCGCGTCCCGGGGCAGCGGCGGGGGCGCGCGCCGAACACCTGTGGTTTCCCATCTCGGCCTCCACGAACTCGCGATGTGCCTGAGTCATCTTCTTCACCCGTCAGTTGGGAGTAATTAAGTTAATTCCTGGGAGGGTTCCCGCCCTGTACTGTACCTGCTCCATAGTTGTTAGCTCACTTCCTCTCCCGGAGTTAACCTCTGTGTATAGAGACAGCCTCATTTGGCTATTAATGTACCATCCATTTCCATTTTCTTCCGAGTGCACCTTAGATCTTTGTTTTGCAAACTCTCGGACAGTAACCGAGAAGAAACATTAAACTTCGAGACCTCAGTGCACACATACATAAATATACAAGAGAAACAAAAATTTCGTGAGGCAGTGGTTTTCCTTACCTTCTCGGTACACAATTTTCTATTTCTTTTGAAGAATTACTTGTCGCAACCCACTACATTGACTTGGTTTCAGGCCCCACTCTTTCTGAAAAACAGGGCAGCAATTTGCAACATGAAATTTGTAAACTGTCGTTGATTCGAGTCTTAGTTCTGCTGTCTACCAGCTGTTAGGGTACTAAGAAGAGTATAGATGTATTTGTGTACTGGATGGCAGATAAAATATATTTATTACTGTGGACCTTGGCCAGAGAGTTGGAGACCACCCTGCATTGGTGAACCCCATTCCTGATTTGGGTATTAAGTCATCTTGGTGGGTGGGAACCTTTCATGCTGGCCTTTGTTACTCCGCCACCCATTCTTTTCCCACCTCCTCTAAAATGGACCCAATGATCTCAGGCTCACTTCCGGTGTGCATTTCAGTGTTTGGAGAAGAATTGGATGGGACTAGTTGTGAGTCATAGTTTCGGCCAACAGTGTTGTGCCCCAGGTTACAACCTCCAACGCCTAATCTACTGAGAGACAAAGTCCATACTCCAAAGGTCTCCCCACTCCCTCTTACTGGCCAGAGCTTGCTTTTGCCTTAGTTTCTATTCCAGTGTTCTTATTTCAGCATGGTCTCTAACCCACACCTCCATCCCCACTCAAGGTTTCGTTCTCTTGCCTGCCTGCCTCTGTTCTCAAACAGCAGCCCAGTCCTGAGGGCTGTCTTTCTGCCCATGTGCGGACTCTTATGCCAGCGTTGTCTCTGGACTTTATAATGTCCAGTTTACTCTGCTCCACCCACCCGTGGACACCTACAGTGCTGCCATGTAATCTTGGACCTAGGGTACCACTTGCACCACAGCAAGGCCTTGGTGTGAGACATACCATTTACTGAGTGACTTCCAGCTCCTTGAAATAGTGTGGGGGAAGGTGTTTCAGGTCTGTGTGAGTCTCAGGTCCAGTTTCCTGGTTCACGTGCCCTTTTTTCCTGTGTCTCTTAAGGCTCTTTCTGAGAGCTTTGCCTACAGCAGGGGTCCTCAAACTTTTTAAACAGGGGGCCAGTTCACTGTCCCTCAGACCGTTGGAGGGCCGGACTATAGTTTAAAAAAAAACTATGAACAAATTCCTATGCACAGTGCACATATCTTATTTTGAAGTAAAAAAACAAAACGGGAACAAATACAGTATTTGTATTTGCATGTGGCCTGCGGGCTGTAGTTTGAGGACCCCTGGCCTACGGGATCATGTCTAGTGGAGCGTATTCTGAATATGAGTAGGTACTGCCCTGTCTAGAATCTCTAGTTGCATCATCTCCCTACTGCTGAACATGAAACACCCTCTTCCCATCTTTTACCAGTTATTTACTGACCCTTTTTCTGCCTCTCTCTCCGACCTTACTTCTTCAAGCAGGAGAGGACTGCACAATACCCACTTGGTCTAATCTATCCATTCCCACCTTCTCTGCCAGTTTCTGAGTTTGTCTAATCCTTTTGCCATTTTGTAAGGCCCTCCACCCCATCCCAAGAATTCTGCCTAACTGAAAGCTTTCAAAACAAATTCTGGATTGAATGAGAGGTTACCCTATGACCTTTATGATGTCGTTCACTTCTTTTGTGTATATTTCTATGGTACCAGCTGCCCAACCTCTGACAGTGTAGTATGGTGATAGTGAAAGAGCATGGTCTCCAGAACCATGTAGCCTGGGGTGGAATTCTAAATCCACTTTAGAAAACCCTTGTAGCCTTGGGCAAGTTACTTACTCTTTCTGTGTAGCAGTTTTCTCGTCAGGAATGTGAGGGAGGATTAAATGAGCTAACACATGCAAAGTGCTTAAAATAGTGCCTGACACCTGTTAAGTACCTAACAAAGTACCTAACCCGATTATTATTAAACCCAAAGCCCCCAGGCAGTAAACTGCGCCCATCTGTGGTTGGGTCTGTGTGTCTCAGATAGTCTGTAATCCTAACAGCTATAATAAAGCACCATTTTAACCACCTTATACATGTTACTGATTTGCTTTACTCTTCATAGCAACTCTTTGATGTAGGAATTATTATTATCTCCATTACATATAAGAAAACGGGGGCTATTTAACTTCCATAAAGACAATAAGTAAGCCCAAGTCTCTTTGGCCCTATAAATTCAGAGTATATTCTATATGCTACATATAGTTCTCACTTGGCTACTAACTAGTTTTGTATCCTGAGGCAAATCATTTTGTCTTTGTGCTCCAGATAAAATGAGACTAAGTTGACTATACAAAGAAGCATTTGGGAGGAATAAATGAATAGGGCATATGTTTAATTTTTGAGACTCTGGGATTCTGGACTATATTATAAAGGTTATGTATGGAACCGCTAATATATATTCCTGGGGGGAAGAGATGAGAACTAATGTACTTACTATGCTAAGTACTATCTATGTGAAATCATATTTAAATTTCACAATAACCCTTTAAAATAGTATTATCATCTTTTGTCATGGATGAGGACACTAGGCAAAAAGCAATCAAGTGATATATACCTCAGCTTGTAGCATAAGTTGGAGGGCCAGACTTCAAACTGATTTGGCTGGTTGCTAAGCCTGTTTACTTGATATTGCACAATGCTGCATTAGAGTTTCGAAAGACGACATGGAACCTGCTGACTGTTGTCTCATCTCTGAACTATTTGCTGACTTTAAATTTTTTGTTAAAGTAAATGCATGTATAAATAATGCCTGATGGCCCAGGTGAGCAGTTTTACTAAGCAACTCTCAGCACTGGCTATTGGTGAAGCTACTGGACATGCAATGATCAGTCTTCCACAACACCTTGAACCCAACACCTTCAAAGGAAACATGTTTTACTAAGAGCCCATTTTATACAATGTCCTTAGGAAAATAACTTTTCGATATGGCTTATGGTCTGATGGGCTTCATGGTTAACTGATTAATTTCCTGGCATGTCTGTTTCTTGTGTCCTAGGTACTTTTAAATTCAATACGGATGCTTCTGAGTTCATTCCTCAGGAGAGGAAAAAATCTGGTCTACACTGTGGGAGTCAAAGAAGACTAGATTCTAATAGGATTGGTAGAAGAAATTACAGTTCACCACCTCCGTGTCACCTTTCCAGGCAAATCCCTTATGATGACATCTCTGCTGTTCATCAGTACAGTTACCATCCTTCAGGAAGCAAACCCAAGAGTCAACAGCTTTCTTTCCAATCCTCTGCTTCTAATAAATCACTCAAGAACCTTCAGAATCAACCTGTACAGAAATTGAGGAGTGAAAAGCAGCATATCAAAGTCAAGAGAGTACAAAGTGTAACTGACCAGACCTCAGATGTATCTGGCTTAGAAAGTGTGGCCAGATCAGAGAGTGGGACAAAGCTCAGAGAGCACAGCCCTTCTGAAAGTGAGAAGGAAATTGTTGGTGCAGATCCCAGGGGAGCAAAACCAAAAAAAGCAGCCCAATTTGTGTATAGCTATGGTAGAGGACCAAAAGTCAAGGGGAAACTCAAATGTGAGTGGGGTAACAGAATGACACCCAAACCCGAGGATGCCGGATCTGAAAATATCAAACCTGTGGGGGTTATCCACCCTGACTCTTCAGATACATCCTTTAGAAAAGGAGTACTGGATGGGTCTGGGGCCAGACGCAATGAACAGAGAAGACACTCACAGAAAAGGCCTCCCTGGGAAGTGGAGGGGGCGAGGCCACGTCCAGGCAGGAATCCACCAAAACAGGAGGGTCAACGACATACAAGTGCAGGGCCCAGAAACAGCATGGCCCCCATTCCGAAGGATAATCTTAATGAACGACCAGCAAAATCTGCCTGCAGCAATGGGAACTTGGCAGTTGTTAACAAGTCTTCCAGAAGGATTGACCTGGAGAAATGTGCTATAAGGAGGCAGGATCCTCAAGTTGCATCTTTCCCACGAGGCAAACAGAACCCCGTGCTAAAGAATGTGGAAACACACACAGGTAAATCTACCTAGATGGGTAGGAAATGTTTTGTTTTTCTGATTTTAACTTTTGAATAGGTTATATATTCACACAGTTTAGAAGTCAAAAAGTATAAAAAGGTACACGGGTGGCTCAGTTAGAGCATCATCCCATACACCAAGAGGTTGGGGGTTCAATTCACAGTCAGGGTGCATACCTAGATTGTGGGTTTGATTCCCAGTCGGGGTGTGTATGAGAGGCAACTGATTTATGTTTCTCTCTCTCTCTCTGTCTCCCTCTCTCCCTTCTCTCTCTAAAATCAATTAAAAAAACAAGCAGCCCGACCTGTGAACCAGGAGATCACGATTCGATTCCGTTCAGGGCACATGCCCCAGTTGTGGGCTCAATCCCCAGTGGGGGACGTGCAGGAGGCAGCTGATCAGTGATTCTCTCTCATCATTGTTGTTTCTTTCTTCCTCTCCCTTCCTCTCTGAAAGCAATAAAAATATATTAAATAAATAAATATTTTAAAAAACACACACAAAAAAACCCCATATTCTCAGGTTTGGTTAAAAAAAAAAAGTACACAGTGAAAAGGTCTCTCTGTCCTTGTTCATCATCTGCCTGGATTCTGCCACCACCTTCTCCTCTCCCCAGTATGTAACTAGTGACTTACTTTTTATGTCATAAGCAAATACAAATAAGGAATTTTTTTCTTAAATAAGGAATTTTGTAAGTGTTTTGAAAAATGCATATATGGATGGTATAGATATTTAGTAGCAATAATTTTTTTACTTTATTTTTATTAAATTTTATAATAAAATATAGATCTTCATACAGTCCAAGACAGAATGAGTAATCAAAAGTTATTTTTTATCATAAACTAAATAACTGATAATAAATACTGACAGAAGACTACACAATGTACCATAATATTATAAAATGTAGCAACTGATTCTTCTATGTGTTCTCTTCTGTATGGGTGAATATTTCTTTATTGCTTTTTAAAACTTTTTAATTTTATTTTATTGTTGACAGTATTATAGATGTCCCCCAATTTTTCTCCCTTTTCCCCCCTCTTCTCAGCCCCTGCCCCACCCCACCAGGCCTTCACCACACTATTATCTGTATCCATTTGGTTATGCATATATGTATATAAGTTCTTTGGTTAATCTCTTCCTATCTGCCCCTCTACCCCCATCTGTGATATGTTAGTCTGTTTCATGCCTTCATGCTTCTGGACCTATTTTGTTCGTCAGTGCAAGATTTTTTTGGATTATGAAAGCACAAGTAGAAGATGATAATATCTCCACTACCTCTCCTGGTTCCAGCCTGTATCATCTTTTTTTTAAAAAATATATTTTATTGATTTTTTACAGAGAGGAAGGGAGAGGGATAGAGTTAGAAACATCGATCAGCTGCCTCCTGCACACCTCCTGGGAATGTGCTCTCAACCAAGGTACATGCCCTTGACTGGAATCGAACCTGGGACCTTTCAGTCTGCAGGCCGACGCTCTATCCACTGAGCCAAACTGGTTAGGGCCTGTATCATCTTTTGTCTGCTCATCTGCAAGTGTTCCTAACTAATCTCACCATCTCCAATTTCTCTCAGTTCATCTCTTACACTAGTATCAGAGAGTTATTTTTCTAAAACACATATTGAATTGTGTCACTACCACTACCCCGCCCCCTTTTGTTCACCTTTTTTCATCACCTACAGATTTTGGCTTCTGCCTTACCCAACAACCTCATTTTCTGCTGCCCATCACATTTTATTCCCTGGACTCTATATCTTTTTATCTTTTCACGATGTTGCATGTTTTGGCTCTCTCATGTCTACCACTCAGCTCATTGGTGAATTCTTACTCATTTCTCAAAAGCTAGTTTAGTCACATGTCCAGGAAACCTTTTCTCACCTCAACAGATAAAATAAATCTTTTCCAGCCCTGTGCTATCTCTTTCCCTTACATATGCATGCCTCTATTATAGCAGTTACACTGAAAACCACCATTTGTTTATGTGTCAGTGCTCTTCACTTATTATAAGCTCCTTAGAAGCAGAAACTATCTTTTTTTTTTTTTATTGATTTCAGAGAGGAAGGGAGAGGGGGAGAGAGATAGAAACATCAATGATGAAAGAGAATCATTGATTGGCTGCCTCCTGCATGCCCCTATTGGGGATTGAGCCTGCAACCCGGACATGTGCCCTGACTGGGAATCAAATCCGTGACCTCCTGGTTCATAGGCCAACGCTCAACCACTGACACGCTGGCCTGGTGAGACTGTATCTTTCTTGACTGTTAGAAAGTTCTTCCTTACATTGAACTGAAAACTTCCTTACTATAAATACTTTCTATCCTCTGGTTCTAGTTCTGGCCTCTGGAGCTACACAGCAACTAGTCTCTCTCCTTAGAGTTCCCCTCCCCCTCATTACAAATCTGCTTCTCATAATATTTGAAGACACTTCTCATTTTGCCCTGAGGATATATTTCACCTAGACCCATTGGCAAACCGTGGCTCGCGAGCCACATGCGGCTCTTTGGCCCCTTGAGTGTGGCTCTTCCACAAAATACCACGTGCGGGCACGCATGTACAGTGCGATTGAAACTTCGTGGCCCATGCGCAGAAGTCGGTATTTTGTGGAAGAGCCGGTATTTTGTGGAAGAGCCATAATCAAGGGGCCAAAGAGCCACATGTGACTCGCAAGCCGCGGTTTGCCGAACACTGACCTAAACCAAATAGCTTCATGGACCTTCGCAGTTTTCGTCTCCCTCCAGTTTAATGTGACATACAGCCTAACATGTGAAGCCACCACCTGCCTGAGTCTGTTTTCACATTGGCCTATAGTTCTTCTAGTTCTAATTTGCTTCACCAGGCAGTCATTCTTGGGACCTTGACTTGTTTGTGAAGCCAGGCATTGTTATACCAGAGTTGTTTCTGAATTTGTAAGGCTGGTTAATGGTCTCCTATCTCTCTCTCTCTCTCTCTCTCTCTCTCTCTCTCTCTCTCTCTATATATATATATATATATATATATATACATAAAAGACTAATATGCAAAGTGTCCCGGTGGGAGTTCGATTGCTCGCTATGACGTGCACTGACCACCAGGGGGCAGTGTGTAACGAAGGAAGGCCCTGGCCGGCAGCTGGAAGGCCCTGTTCTGCGGCCAGGCCTAGGGACACTACCCGTGCACGAATTTCATGCACTGGGCCGCTAGTTGTTTCATAATGAATTATCACAAATGTAGTGGCTTAAGATATCACAAATTTATTATGTCACAGTTCCTGTGGATCAGGAGTCTGGGTCCAGGTTAGCTGAGTTCTTCACTCAGTCTCACAGGACTGAAACTTGGCCAGGGATGCAATCTCATCTGAGGTGTAGGGTCCTCATTCATGCTCACTGGTGTTGGTAAGATTTAGTTCCTTATGTGTGTAGGACTGAGCTCCCCATTTTCTTGCTGGCTATTGCCTGGGGGTCACTCTCAGCTCCTAGAGGCCACCTGCTAATCTGTACCACATGGGCCCTCTCCACAACTTGGTAGTTTACTTCTTTAAGGCCTATAGGAAAGCATCTGCTATAGATTTTTCAAACCTCTCTGATGTCTGTCTCTGCTCTCTAGACTATTTTAAAAGGACTCTCTTGATTAGATCAACCCACCATACTCAAGGGGTGGAGATTATACAGGAAATGCATACCCCAGGGTGGGAGTCTTGGAGGCCATCTTAGAGTTCTGCCTAACAAATCTTTCTTGGCCTCACATCCCTACATATTCTTGAGAACACTGTATTCATATTTACTGAGTAAATACTATGTGCCAAGCAGTTCTAGATACTAAAAATACAGTGCTAATGGGATTTACATTCTGGTAGGGAAGACAAGTAGAAAGCACTCAAATTTTTAATTTGTTAGGTAGGTGATAAGCTAAAAAAAAATATAAAACAGGTTAAGAGGACAGGGTAACAGGGGCACTAGTTTAGGAAAGGTTGGTCTCTTTGATGAGGAGACATTTGAAGAGAGACCAGAAGGAATGCACCCTGTGGCTCTTTGGAGAAGAGCATTCTAGGCAGAGGCAGAAACAGGTTTAGATGGGTGGGAGGGCAGGATCTGGTGGGAGGGCAGGATCGTGAGCAGTGAAGGTAGTGGGGAAGCAGTTAGGAGAGGAGATCAGAGAAATCACGTGAGCTGGATTATATGAGGCTCTTAGATCTGGTTCTGAGTAAGAAGATGAGAAGCAGCTGAAAGGTTTTGGGAAAAGGGATGGCATGATCTTGCTAACATTCTAAAATGAGCATTCAGCCTGCTGTGTGGAGATTAGGCTTTAAGGAAGCAAGGGGACAAGTTAGGAGGCTGTTGAAGGAATGCAGGTAGTTGATGGAGACAGACTAAATCATTCTTCTACCTTTGTTTTAAAATCCTTCTTTCATTGAACCTAATGCCACATTACCTTGTAACTACATCACCTGCCATATCTTATCATTTATTAGCCTCCAGATCTCCCAGCCCTCATTAATGCTTCTAGCTACATCTTTTCTTTACCACAGTGGTTCTCAAAGTGTAATTCCAGACTAGCAGCCATCAGCACAACCTGGGAACTTGTTAGAAAAGCATATTCTTGGGCCTCATCTCAGATTTACTAAACAAATTCTGGGACCCAGCAGTCTTACCTTTTAACAAGCCTCCAGGTGATTCTAAGGCATTTTCAAATTTGTGAACTAATTTACCATATATCTTGCTGTTATTCTGAGTAACTTTAGTGATCGTGTGCATTGTGCCATCTTCAAATTCTTTGATATTGTTAACCACAGGGACTTTGACCTTCATTCCATCTCCATACCCACTACCAGGGAAATAATCTTGGAAATGCCCCATCTCTGAAATGTTAAAGTCTATGTTCCACTCTCTGACCATAGATTCCTGTCCTTCTGGCTCCCTCAGTTTCTTCCACCCACTACCAGTTTTGCCAGCCTCCTACCCGTCTGCATTCCCTCTCTAGGCGGATCTTTTTTTTTTTTTTAATAATTTCTTTATTGGTTAAGGTATTACAAATGTGTCCTCATTTCCCATTAACCCCCTCTAGGCGGATCTTATCGTAGATCATTTGAAGTATTATCCTTCTGCCAAACCGTTTGGTAGAATCACATCCCTGGATTGATGGTGCAATCTATCTTTCCTCCTCCTGGGTAACAGAATGCTGTTCCAGGAAATTACATAATAGTACAGATTTGGTGCTGCTGCAATTAATTTGCCTTCTCAGGAAAGCCTCTACGATCACCTTGTTTAAAACCATACTTCCCCCACTGTCAGCATTCCCTATCCTCCTTTCCTGGTTTATTTTTCTCCATAGCAACATATCACTATTTGATGATGTTACATATTTTCATAATTTATTTGTTTATTGTCTACTTTCCCCCATTAGATAATAAGCTTCGTAGGGCAGAAGGTTTTTGTCTGTTTTGTTCACTGGTTATCCTAAATGTCTAAAAAGTGCCTGAGTACATATACACAATGGAATACTATGCTGCTGTAAAAAAGAAGGAATTCTTACTATTTGCAACAGCATGGATGGAACTGGAGAGCATTATGCTAAGTGAAATAAGCCAGTCAGTGAAAAAAAAATACCACATGATCTCACTCATTTATGGATAATAAAGACCATTATAAACTGATGAACAAAAATAGATACAGAGGCAGAGCAGCATTAAACAGACTGTCAAACTGCAGCAGGAAGTCTGGGGAGGGTTGGGGGAGGTAAGAGATCAACCAAAGAACTTGTATGCATGCATATAAGCATAACCAGTGGACACAAGACACTGGGGTATGGGAGGCTGGGGGAAGGTCAAGGGGGGAAAATAAAGGAGACAAATGTACTACTCTACTCTTTGTAATATTTTAAGCAATAAAAAAAAAAGTTAAAAGAAAAAAAAGAGTGACATAGTAGGTTTTAGTAATTTTTTTTTAAATATGCTTTTATTGATTTTAGATTGAAAGGAAGGGGGAGAGAGAAGGCAATATCAATGTGAGGAACATCGATCGGCTGCCTCCCATACACACCCTGACTGGAAACTGAACCCTCTGGACATGAGCCCTGACAGGGAATTGAACTGGCAGACTTTTGGTGCATGGGGTGATGTTCAACCAACTGGGCCACACTGGCCAGGGCTTACTAAATATTTTTGAATAGCGGTCTCCAACTTCATTTGGCTTTCAGGACTGCCTATTTTCTCTTGTATGACTTTGGCCAGCTATCCTTCCTTTTCATCTAAGACTACTCTAGACTTTTTCCTCCTATATTTCCTTTCATCAGTTTTTTCACATTTACAATTCCATGTTCTTAAGCTGAAGATCTTCCCAAGTCTGTTCTACCCTCCACAAGAAAAAATTACCCTGTTATATGATCTCCTGTCCTTCCATTACGGTCAAATCAAGAGTTGTTTGCCTTTCCCCCCCCCTTTTCCCTATTTTGATTAACTTCTCATTCCTCTGCCATCATCACCACGTGACTCAGACCTGCTGGTAAGGTCATGAATGGCTTCCTATTGCCACATCCAGTGGAAAGGTGTATTTCAGTCCTTATGCTGAACTTCCCTTTGAGTTTGATGCAAAGATGGAGTATTTTTTTAAAAATGTAACTTCCTTGACTCATTTGTTCCTTCATTCAGTCACTTGATAAATATTTATTGAGCACCTGGTACATGTCAGAAACTGGGAATACTACAGTGCGCAAGGCAGACGAGGCACTGTCTCTGCCTCACAGAGCATACAGTCCTGGGGTGTTTGTATTTTTTTTGTTATTAAATTGGACAAACAAAGTAATCTTAGGAGAGCTAATACCATTAAAGGATTAAAATGTGAGCTTTTGGGTCATATAGCAATGAATTTGAATTTTGGCTTTTTAATTTCAGTTTTGTACCTTGTGTAAGTGATTTTAATCACTTTGAGCCTCGGTTTCTTCATCTATAAAATGATACTAATATTTTAACCTTGTTAAGAGAATTAACTAATATGTATAAAGTGCATTAACACAGCATTGGGTTGGGTAATTTAAGGTTATTTTATCCTTATAACCTATTTGGATTTAAAAACAATAACATTGTGAAATAAATGCCTTAAGTATGAACTAAAAATATATATTTATATTTATACACTCATCTCTGAGAGCACCTGACTATACTTGGGATAGAAAGACTTTTGCTGAGGAAAAAGTCTGGAAGTGGGTGAAGATATTGAGGAATAAGTCTGAGAGGATTCTTATAATGCCTTACACTGGTCTTTCTCACCAGATGGCGAGCTTCTAAAGCCAGGGACTGTGTCTCTTTCTGTCTAGTAACCCTACTATGCGCTTGTGATAGGCACTAAGCATATCTTTATTGAGAGAATCAAAAAAGACTTTCAGGGCAAGAACTGTCTCACCACCATGGGTTGTTGGGAAGCTATCCAGGCTTCAGTTTCTTGCAGTTGACCATTCATGAGCCCCATCCTAGCCTGAACCCATGGGTCTGGTAGACTCAGAGCACCCAGTTTAAACAGGGCAAGGCAGGGCCCACAGTGTGCTGCTCCTGTGGAGGTTCAAGTTGTGTGATGAGGGGCATTGCTGGGCGGTTTCTTAGGAATGTTTCCTCAGTTGTGGGAATTCCCACCTGAATACCTACTTCCTAAATCTTCTACCTCAGCATATTCCTGCCTCCTCTTGGCCTGTCTCTGAACAGATTCAGACATCCCTTAAAACCTCTGTGTTTGGGTTCTTTCAAATGCTTTGCTGATCCTTGGTTAACTAAAGTAAGGATTGGTTTTCTGTATTTGAATTTATTTGTTTTGTCTTTTAAACAGGTTCTCTAGTTGAACAACTAACTACAGAAAAATATGAGTGCATGGTGTGCTGTGAATTGGTTCGCGTCACGGCTCCAGTCTGGAGTTGTCAGAGCTGTTACCACGTGTTTCATTTGAACTGCATTAAAAAATGGGCAAGGTCTCCAGCATCTCAAGCAGGTCAGTAGTTATTCTCACCCATTTGATATATTCACTTTTTAAAACGCTATTTAATTCTTCTTGAATATTTTATCTGCAGGGAGAATATGTTATCTCAATCATATATTTCAGATGGCCAGTATTAAGCTGTAGATCTCAAACCAGCTAAACAAAACAATGTTAAAATATATTTAAGGTAAAATAAAATCAGTCACGTCTACTGAAAATGGTGGTTTTTATCCAGGTAGCAACTATAGAAAACATTCCTTGTATAGTTTGCTTTAGAAAATTTATAGAAAGCCTCTGTTTAATTCATACTTGAAAGTTGTTTTGCCTTTAAGAAATCTTCTCCATAGTATTTTGTGGGCTTTTCTCAAAGGATACTAGTACTTATGGGTAATGCAAATGTGAATAACATGCTTTCTGAACTGTGGCTCTTCTTCCAATTTAAGATATCTGGGCTTTCATGCATGTACTTAAATATTTTATCCTTTTCTTTTTTTTTCAAGCCAACATTCAGATAATGGTTACCTTGACATTAGAAATACTGTAATAGGCCCTGGCCAGGTTACTCAGTTAGTTGTACCTTCATCCCAATATGTCAAGGTTGTGGGTTCAAACTCCAGTCAGGGCACATATTAGAACCAACCAGTGAGTGCATGAATAAGTGGAACAACAAATCTCTCTCTCTCTCTCTCTCTCTCTCTCTCTCTTCCTTCTCCCCCTTCTCTCTCTCTCTCTAAAATAAATTTTAACAAAATGAGAAATAGAACATTATCACTACAAAAAGAAATGAAAATTATGTGATGAGATGGAGGTATTTGCTAACACTAATTGTATTATGGTAATCATATTGCAGTATGTAAACATATCAAAGCAACATGTTGTACACCTTAAACTCACATAATGTTATATGTCATTTATATCTCAGTTAACTAAAGAACAAAATGGATACCCACTTGATTCATTGTATGTAAAGTCCTTATATATAAATAGAAGCCTAAATACAGTATTTAAGCAAAGCATTCGGAATTGTGATTTTGTTTCTTTAATGTCTAAATCCTTAACGTGGAAATTACCACCACTGCTTCAATGTTATAGCTTCAAATTTTTTTAAATTATGTGTACTTTTTAAAGGAAATTATTTTTGTTTTCTACCCCCTTTTTTTGGAAGATGGCCAGAGTGGTTGGCGGTGCCCTGCCTGTCAGAATGTTTCTGCACATGTTCCTAATACCTACACTTGTTTCTGTGGTAAGTTTTTTTGCATACAACGCATCCACTTCATGCTTTGTACTTCAGTTCCCAGCCCAGGAGAGGTGGTGTGTTAGGCATGTTTTAGAAGTTACTAATAAGACTTCAAAGCCACAGGGGTCTATTAGGCATATGCATGTTGTCCATCAAACAGATAGTCACAGACCTTTACGACTTTGGTTGAGTATTCTGGAGAAGGGTCTTTACATCCTGTCCTCCAGGCTCATGCTGTTTCCAAGCTGCGGTGCAGTTCTCCCTGGTCTTCACTTTAGACTCGAGCTGATCAAATGGCAGAGGCAGGTGTAGACATGGCTCCTTCTCACTTCTAGCTATAATAACTTTGATAGTCCAGATTTGAGCAGCATAAGGAACGTAGTGTTGAAGTATACTTTATTTTAACCCAATGAATCAGTCATTAATGTTTATAGTAGAGAGATTTTTCTATAGACCAGCATTACTAACTATCCTTGTGCCCTCCCTCTTTACGGAATACTCTTCCTGTTTTTAAATAGCTCAGTTTGCCCTGGCCAGTGTTGCTCAGTAGTTAGAGTATCGGCCCACACACCCAAGAGTCTGAGGTTCTAGTTCATGTACCTGGATTGCAGGTTCAGTCCTGGCCCAGTCACTCAAATGGGGCACATGAGGGAGGCAACCAGTCGATGTGTCTCCCTCCCTCCCTCTTTCAGTGTGTGACTCTGACAGTGATGCTGTTGCTGACAGAAAAAGGGAACACTGAAGAATGAGAGGTTTTAAAAAAGGAATGAGAGGTTTAAGAGGGAAGATAAGATGCTAACTTTGGCTGCAGATGTAGGCAGTTTGAGGTGACTTGAAACACTAAGTATGGATGTTCAGTAGATGGTTGGACAAGTAGGACTGAAACTTGAGACTTCAGGGCAATGCAGAAAATGTAGATTTGGAGATCATTGGCCTTTAGGTATATTAAACCTCACAACATGAATAAGAGTTTTGAAATAGACTAGAGAGAAATGCAGAGCCCAAGGACTGGAACAGACTATCATTTAGGGCAGTGGTCGCCAACCGGTGAGGTCCAAAAGTTTGGTGACCACTGATTTAGGGTGTAAATTGTCCAAGAGAATTTCTCTAGGGTAGGGGTGGGGAACCTTTTTTTCTGCCAAGGTCCATTTGGATATTTATAATGCTATTCGTGGGCCATACAAAATTATCAACTTAAAAAGTAGCCTGCTATATTTGGTCAAACATTTTATTAACTCACCCCTAATGCCTTGGCAGGGCCAGACCAAATGATTTCGTGGGCCTTATGTGGCCCGTGGGACAGACATTCCCCACCCCTGCTCTAGGGCAAGGAGGAGTCCTGTGCCTCAGTTTTACTCTTCTTGCCTCTATGCTCAGTTGATGGAAGGTGCTTACTAAACATTTGCGGAGTGACATTAATTATAAAAATATAGCCCCCTCATGTAGACATGGCTCCTTCTCACTTCTAGCTATAATAACTTTGATAGTCCAGATTTGAGCAGCATAAGGAACGTAGTGTTGAAGTATACTTTATTTTAACCCAATGAATCAGTCATTAATGTTTATAGTAGAGAGATTTTTCTATAGACCAGCATTACTAACTATCCTTGTGCCCTCCCTCTTTACGGAATACTCTTCCTGTATTTAGAATAGGGTACCCTACTTTAGAATAGGGTACTTCTTTCCATCTCTTACTGCTTCTCTCTGCCCCCGGCCCCCACTCCCCCTTTGCTCTCTTCCCTTATTCCCCTATTTTTTGGCCCTTATAGAGATATTCCCATTTTCATTCAAGGGCCCATTTATAGAAGGCTTATTTTGTAGGTGTTTTTTTTGGATTAAATGTGTCCATTAGTCAAAGGGGCATTTTTATAAGTGAAAATAACCTTGCATTTATCTTTTCCAGGTAATCCACCATTTAAGACATATCATACTCAGTGAATTAATAGCATTATATTCAACATGTTATTTTAGGATTTGGGATAATATGTTTATTGAAGTAATGAAAACCACATTGATGTTCCATGCTGTCTAGCTATGTTGTATTATTTCATTAAAGTCTAGGATGCATTTGAAGTTTGTACCATTTGACTGTTCAATCTGATATGTTTTAGGCAAGGTAAAGAATCCTGAATGGAGCAGAAATGAAATCCCACATAGTTGTGGTGAAGTTTGTAGAAAGAAACAGCCTGGACAGGACTGCCCACATTCCTGTAATCTGTAAGTTGGAATACTAAACCCCTGGGGATTCTTTTTTTTTTTTTAAATATATTTTTATTGATCCTTTACAGAGAGGAAGGGAGAGGGATAGAGAGTTAGAAACATCGATGAGAGAGAAACATCCATCAGCTTCCTCCTGCACACCCTCTACTGGGAATGTGCTCACAACCAAGGTACATGCCCTTGACCGGAATCTAACCTGGGACCCTTCAGTCCCCAGGCCGATGCTCTATCCACTGAGCCAAACCGGTTAGGGCTCCCTGGGGATTCTTGATGGACACATTTTGCTCATGGCTTTGAGTGTACATATCTGGTTAGCATATGTAACACGATGGGGTAAAGGGCAATATAGTATCATTTACTGATCACTTATCCTGTAAAAGTAGAGTCATTGAATCCTTCAAACAGTCCAGTGATGTATATAGATATTTGTCATCTCCGTTTTACTGATGAGGCTCAGAAAGGCCAAATGTCTTGCCCAAGGTCACTGTGCTAGGACATGATGGAGCTGGTATTTCCAAAGCCAGTGCTCTTCTCACTATATTACTCTGCTGGCTTCCAAGACGAAACATCCCCCACTGATATCCAGGTCAAAAAGAGTATATAAGACAGAGTTCTGTTTGGGGAAAGGTAATTGTGAAGGGTCCTCTTGGCAGTATGTTTAGGATGTGAATCTCTTCCCTACAATAAGTAGAGAGCTTTAGAACATACTGTCTAAATAGTAAGATAAATGTGCAATAATAAACAGTTAGTCAGTTACAATGCATTTTCTACAAGTTTTGACCTCAGACCAAGGCTTAGTTCCTGGGTTTGAGTCACTTAACAGTTATGTGATGTTAGACAAGTTACTTAATTTCTCTGAGCCTGTACTATAATAATGATATGAACTTGTAGAGTTACGATTATTAAATG
The DNA here is from genome assembly GCF_964212035.1 of Myotis nattereri. Taxonomy (NCBI): domain Eukaryota; kingdom Metazoa; phylum Chordata; class Mammalia; order Chiroptera; family Vespertilionidae; genus Myotis; species Myotis nattereri. The sequence continues at coordinate 52,680,720 of NC_138087.1, forward strand.
AATTGATGCACGTAGGAGGCTTGGTACAGAGCCTGGCATGGGGTAAGTGGTCAGAAAATGGTAATTCTTGCTTATATTACCGAAATCTAAAAGTGAAACAGACATCAGAATGTTATCTCGGTACTTCTGCATGGAGCAGGAGTAAATGTTGAACCTGAGGTCTTACAATCAAGATGTGTGGTGGCTGCCCTAACTGGTTTGGCTCAGTGGATAGAGCGTCAGCCTGTGGACTGAAAGGTCAAGGGCATGTACCTTGGTTGTGGGCACATCCCCAGATTATCTGCTTTGAAGATGGCAGTATTTATTTGAATATATAATTCCATTCTGTAACTTTTTTTCTTTGGCTTCTTCCCCTCATGTCAACTGTTTCTATCATTAGCCCACTGTCTGGTTATTATTTCACTAGCTGATGAGAAAATGTCTGTACTTCTCATGGACTTAATAAATTGAGCTCTATTATGTTGCTCAGGTTCTAAAAGACTCCATTGGCCATCGTGCCATTCAACTGAATGGCAAGCAATTTTTATCCCTGCACACTACACTAAGTGGACCAAGACCATATTTGGAAATGTCATCTCTGACTATCAGACCCAAATAAAACAAGTATTTTGACTTGGGTTTTACTTTTCTGGCTCAATATCCTAAAGATGATAATGCTGTTAATTCTTTTTATATAAAAACATTGTTGTTGTCTTTGTTTAAATTTAATCAACTTTAGACAAATACTAAAACATTTCTTAGTAGATGCATGTGTTGTCATATTACAATGGGAGCCAGCTGGGGCAGCTTTGTTCAGATTTGGTTTATATGTATGATTGATTCATCCAAGTTTTTCTTTTTTAGTCTCTGCCATCCTGGACCTTGCCCACCCTGTCCTGCCTTTACAACTAAAACATGTGAATGTGGACGAACCAGGTAAAGTTAGAATTGTACTCTAAAGAAGACTTATTTTTCCTCATTCATCATTTCAGTGTGAATCTCTAAAATAAAAAATTAGTGGGTAGGTGTAAATAGTACTTATTTACTACCATTAATAAATGTAGGCATAAATAGTACTTTTCTCTAAATAGTAGCTTTTTTTGCTGCCTCGATCATGTTCTGCAATCTTATAAATGATTATGAAGTTCTATGCACAGTGAGATTACTTATTGAAAAGCCTAGTGACAGCCCAGCTCAGTGATTGAGCATTGTCCTATGAACTGGGAGGTCATGGTTCAATTCCTGGTCAGGACACATGCCCAGGTTTCGGGCTCGATCCCTAGTAGGGGGTGTGCAGGAAGTGGCTGATTAATGATTCTCTTTCATCATTGATGTTTCTGTCCCTCTCTATTCCCCTCTGAAATCAATAAAAAAATTCTTTTTTTGGTAAGAAAAGCCAATGTGACAGGGACTTCTTTTTCTTCTCTACTGGGTGAAAGAACCAGAATTGAACCCAGACCTTTTTAGGTCTAGAAAGCAGGAACCATTTACCCGTGGCTAGCATAGTATCTGGCATCTAGAAGGTTTTCAGTGAATAGTGTTGAATGAAATAATAAGTGATCCCAGAGCCTCTCCTTTTTTCATCACAATATGATTTCTCCTGCATCGTCAGTGCAAGGATCACAGATAACTGGAATGTCTCTGAGGCCCAGGAAGACCATCAAATCATTTCTGAACCACTCAACGAAATGGGATCAGGCAGATTTTTAATAATATGCATTTGTTTAATGTTTACCAAACTTAGGAGGGTAACAGTGTTGCCTGAGAGTCACATACAAGGGATCTAAGTCAGAAAGACTAGGTCATATCTGGGCTCTGCCACTAACTAGTTGACCTGGGCAAGTTGTTTCGTCTCATTGAGCCTTGTTCTCTTACCATAAAGTAGAGATGATAGTGTTTTCCTCAAGGGTTGATGTTAGCCATGATGCTGAGCACTGGCAACTGATCGTCTTAAATCCATAACAGTGACTTTTTTTAAAATATTTTTTTGTTGATTTTTTTACAGAGAGGAAGGGAGAGGGATAGAGAGTTAGAAACATCAATCAGAGAGAAACATCGATCAGCTGCCTCCTGCACACCCCGTACTGGGAATGTGCCAGCAAGTAAGGTACATGCCCTTGACCGGAATCAAACCTGGGACCCTTCAGTCAGCAGGCCAACGCTTTATCCACTGAGCCAAACTGGTTAGGGCAATAACAGTGACTTTAAAATATGTACTTGAAATAGGAGTAGGGGATAGAGTAAAACTTTTTATGTAGGAGAATAGACTCCAAGTTCTAAGTCATTAAACTGGAAAGAGACCTAAAGACAATTGTCTGAAAGCCCTGGCTTCAAGTCCTTCACTAGCTGATAACTCAGGATGTTTATTAGAACAAAGCCAGAATGATTTCCCCATCCTGAATCAAAGTCACATATAGTGTGTTCTTAAATTTTATAGCTACATAAAATGCCAGAGTGCCAAGTCCCAAGAGATGCCATTCTCATTCTGAGAATGTATATTTAGCGACACCTCTCCAACTTTCCTGCTGCCATCTATAAGTTCTTCTGAGAGCTCCAGGCCCTTTCTCCTCCTGCATGCTGCTTCATGGGAACTCGGAAGAAATTGCATATAACAAAAACTTAGGAGTAGCTTTCAGTTCCTCAATGGTCAGAAAATAGGGGACAGAGAGGCAGAATGGGAAATAAGGAAAGCAAAGGAGGAAAAAGAAGCAAGTGGAAAAGGGAAGAGTAATTAAGGAAATAAGGATTGGAGGAGGGAAACGAAGAAAAAGTGGGGGAAATGGGGCCAAGAGAAAGGTTTAGTAGCTTTTGGGGGAGGTCTTGTACTAGTTGAGCTGTCAAACAGGTCTAATGTCCAACATTAGACCAATGCTGTCTTTACACCTACTGTCTTTACAGGCACACAGTTCGCTGTGGTCAGGCTGTCTCAGTCCACTGTTCTAATCCATGTGAGAATGTTTTGAATTGTGGTCAGCACCACTGTGCTGAGCTGTGCCATGGGGGTCAGTGCCAGCCTTGCCGCATCATACTGAACCAAGGTAAGTGGTGAACACACCATCCAGCAATACTTGTGTACTTTTCTGGAGCCTTATTTATGGTTTTCTTGATGACATGGGTTCGTCTCAAACCTGTAGTCACAAAGACTGTTAGCTTTGCACCTTGGACAGAGAAAACTAGATATATATATTAATGCTTAGATAGTTTTCATTATTTTCATTTCATAAAACCAGTATAGGTCATTGTCTTATAGAATTTGGACAATAAATTTTATTTTATTTTTTTAGGGAGAGAGAGAAACATTGATTTGTTGTTCCACTTATTTATGCATTCATTGGTTGATGCTTGTATGCGCCTTGACTGGGGATTGAACCTGAAACCTTGGCATATCCGAACAATGCTCTAACCATCTGAGCTACTTGGCCAGGGCTGTACAATAGATTTTATTTTATTTATATATTTTTGTTGATTTCAGAGAGGAAGGGAGAGAGAGAGAGAGAGAGAGAGAGAGAGAGAGAGTTAGTTTATCAATGATGAGAGAGAATCGTTGATTGGCTACCTCCTGTGGAATCCCACTGGGGATTGAGCCTGCAACCCATACATGTGCCCTGATCAGGAATCCAACTGTGACCTTCTGTTTCGTAGTTGGACATTCAACCATTGAGCCACTCTGGCTGGACAAAGATACATTTTTTTTTTAATATATTTTATTGATTTTTTACAGAGAGGAAGGGAGAGAGATAGTTAGAAACATCGATGAGAGAGAAACATCGATCAGCTGCCTCCTGCACATCTCCTACTGGGGATATGCCCACAACCCAGGTACATGCCCTTGACCGGAATCGAACCTGGGACCTTTCAGTCCGCAGGCCGACGCTCTATCCACTGAGCCAAACCGGTTTCGGCCAAAGATACATTTTTTTTAATACAGTTTTTATGTGTATTATTTCTGATGTTTTGTTAGAAGCATTCTATTTTATGTTTTACTAAATGTATGAATTTAAGATTTGCTATGATTTTATAATGTTATATTCTGATGTTGGTTTTCTGTGCAAGTAGATATCTATACGAGAAAGAAGGAAAGCGACGTTAGATCTGCATAATTTCTATTTTCTTCTCTTCTGGTCTGCATTTATTATATAGGGGTTGGTATATTTGCATAGACTGATTTTAAAAATATATTTTTATTGATTTTAGAGAAGAAGGGAGAGGGAGAGAGAGAAACATCACTGATGAGAGAGAATCATTCATCGGCTGCCTCCTGCACATCCCCTATTGGGGATCAAGCCTGCAACCCAGGCATGTGCCCTTGACCAGTATCGAACCTGGGACCCTTCAGTCCGCAGGCCAACGCTCTATCCACTGAGCCAAACCAGCTAGGGCTTGCATAGACAGATTTTAATGAGATAAATTTTCATTATAAATTGAAAATGTAAAGTGACACTTAGAAAAATTATGTAAGTTGATGAAAATTCATTAATACATCAGAAACATAGCTCTTAAACATAACGCATTCATTGCTGACCCCAAGAAATAAAGGAATCCATTGTTTCTTGAACCCACAGAAAAATCTATAGATGTTAGACTAGTTTCCCTATCTAACAAATAAAAGTCTCAAATTATTGAAAATTTTGATTTAGTGTGGATACTTGAACATGATTACTTCAAACTCAGCTCACAATTCTTGGTTTTCAATTATGGCCTTATGGACCAGATATTAGTTCCTTAATTTAGAGACTTGCTTCACTTTAATACTGTTTTCAGGATATGCTGCAGAGGCACAAGAGTGTCACATAATTTTTTATTTCCTTCTATAATGAAGCTCTTAGGTGGGACTTAGAACTGCTGTGTAAGCCACATTCATTTCTGCATCAGGTCTGATCAACACTAATGAATAGTATTTTGTGTTTTCCTATAGATTATTTGAAATATTTTAAGAACCCATACAGGTAATTAATCTCGTGTTTTTGAAATTGTGTCCTAAAGTATGCTACTGTGGCAGCACCTCGCGAGATGTGTTATGTGGAACGGACATAGGAAAGTCCGATGGATTTGGGGATTTTGGCTGTTTAAAGATATGTGGCAAGTAAGGTTTTTATGTTTTTCTCAGTTAGAATAAAGCTGTATTTTATGCAACAATTGTGTAAAAGTCTGTTGTTGTTTTTTAACAGGGATTTGAAATGTGGGAACCACATGTGTTCTCAGGTGTGCCACCCTCAGCCCTGCCAGCCGTGCCCACGGCTCCCCCATCTGGTACGCTATTGCCCTTGTGGGCAAACTCCTCTCAGCCAATTGCTAGAACTTGGAAGTAGTGGTCGGAAAACGTGCATGGATCCTGTCCCTACGTGTGGAAAAGTGTGTGGCAAGCCTTTGTCTTGTGGTTCCTCAGGTAACTAGTAGACAGATGAATATAAATGTTTGGCAGCAATGACTACTTAAGCAAAACCATTTTAAATCCTAGTTGTAATATCAGAGGTTTTTCTCAATATTAGGATCAAATTTATATGAGCACATATCCTTTCCTCCTCAAAATATAGTTAAGAAAATTCACATTTGCCCAAGTGATTTATCTTTCTGATTTGGGTATTTTATTGCTAACGCAGATCACTTGTGTTAAGATACTATTCTACGGGGGAGAGGGGGAGGAGCGAACTCCAGATATACTTTTACTAATCCAGGGTTCAATGTTTAAAAGCATTTTCATATAATAGGAATATCTTAACTAAAATTCTAAATACACTAAAGCGTTAGCCATTTGGACCACTCAAATGTCATTCTTTATAGCGAAGTTTTCCATTTAGCTGAGGATAATACTTCTGAGCATAATTTTAGATGGACATTTTTCTAAAATTATCTTCTTTCTTTAAACAGAGGTAAATGAAGAAAATTTATTTCCTATTATTGACCCAGAGTCATCATTTTTCTGAACCTCGGTTACTGTATTATGCTGAATACAGTGATGCCCTCAGAGACTGCTGAGGTTTCTCAGGCTGTTTCCCCATACCAATGAGCAGTTTGAATTGTTTTATCTTTTGTTAAAACTTCTTCTTGTTGTTTTTCTTGTCAATGATTATTCTACCTTTAGTGGCTCTTCCTTTCTTCTGACCTGTGGCTTCTGATTACTTGGATACAGAAACCAAAAAAGACTTTTTGGAATTAGCTATAAAGTACTAGTCTGAGTTTCTAACTGAGACTTTCTGAGGCAGTCTTTAGGAAATATACGTGTACAGTTTTGCAGTGACCTGGCAACTTCTTTCCGAAGGGAGGGAGGGAGGGGGAGGGGGAGGAGGAGGGAAGACACTTCTTCACTTCTTCCTTGTACCAGCTGGAACCTAGTCTGTTGGTTTCCTTGTCTGCTTATCTTCAGATAAGCCCTATGAGATAGAGATGGAGATCAAATGATTTTTAAATCAAGAAGGATGGTAAAGACCTTCCCTTCTCAGAAAGCACATGAGTCAGTTTTGTAAGAATTTCATATGTAATCACCAGAAATCCTACTCGGAGGCTAAGATACCTTGTTGGCAATGAGAGAAAGACGAAATATTAAATGAGTAAAGCGAAGGGACTTGAGCAAGAAAAGGATAGTAACTATTAGTATGAACTGACCTGGTCAAGGGATTCAAGGATAATTACTCTAATCATGACAAACTTTTAAGGAACTAGGTTGAGTTGGATTGGGAAGCTCAAAATCAAGTGTATTCAGAGCTGGCATATCTGTAGAAAGCTTGTTTAAGTCTTTTAGTATCTCACTGGAGGAAATTTCCAGTCTAGACATTTAGCTTTAGTACTCTTGTACTAAAAGTAGAGTTCTGCTATCAGGATGGTAGCATGAGCAGCTACTTGGACCCACTCCCCAGCAAAATAAGCATAGCAGGCAAAAACTATTAAAAAAAAAACCAACAACCATTTAAAGTCTCTGGAAACTGTTCTACAGGCATACGTCAATTAAGAAATATTTATTGAAGAAAATCTACTAAAACTCAGAACAGCAAGAATCTATGTCATTTGAGTCACAACCCATTTCCTTCTTCCTTTCCCCCCACCCCCAGCTCAGCACTTAACAAAAACTTCATTCAGGATGGGTGTGCTCCAGAAGACAGGGCTTCCTCTGCCCTCAGCTCCCAATCAAGGGGTTTTTACTGGGTGGAGCAGACTACTGCATTTCTCATGCCCTCTAACTCCAGGTTAAAGAGGCTAAAGTTTGGGTAAGCACAGCTGAGAGATCGGGGGCTTCCTTCCTTCATACAGCTTTACCCATGAGTCGGATGTTCTACCCTAATCACAATATGTGAGAATACTGGGCCCAGTCACCCTCGCCCTGGCTCACTTGCAGGGCAGAGGTTTAACACTACGAGAATTACGCAAAGAAAACCCAGAGACTACTATCCCATCTGGCATCTAAAATAGTGGCTTACACGTCCCAGGGGAAGAGGCAGTTTATAAGAAAGCAAGCTCCTAAGTGTTCCCCAAAGGAACTGACTTCAATTTGAAACAGTGTGGGGGAAGGTTCAGGGCTAAGGTCCTTTAGAAAACAATAACTCCTCTTAATTAAGAGCAACAAGCTAAACTATAGGCCAACTAGTTCACCATAAAAATTTTTTTAAAAAAATGGGAAGAGATGGCAAAGAGGACCCTTTCTGGGGTCAAACAAACTTCGAAGACTTGCCTCAAAGACTACCCCTGCCCACATTTCCTTGGATCAGACGCTGAGCTATTTATGCCTCAAGGCATTGTTGAAAACAATAGAGCAACCAGTCAGCAATTAGTGGAGTCTCAAGAGTAAGGGTAGTACCAAATGAGGCAGACAACATAACTGAGTGATCAGAGAGAGAGAGAGAGAGCTCTGCTAAAACCATTGTCATCCCAGGCTCTGCCATCCAAAGGGTGACACCAAGGACATCATACCAGAGGGGAAATAGACTTCACTAAAGTAGCCTAGACAAGTCACAAAATAGATAAACAACAACAAAAATACTATGGAGAGAGAGAAAGAAAGCAGTATCCAGAGTTGCCACAAAAAATTATGAAGTATGCAAAGAAATGGAAAAAGACCCAGGCAACAGAAAGTTTCTATGTTCTGTGAGAGTGACCTTTGTCATATTTAACAAAAATCAAGGTATCATGTTCAAGGAACTAAAGGAAACCATGCTTAAAGAAGTCAAGGAAGGTATAAAGACAGTGTCTCATCAAATAGAGAATATCAATAGAAATGGAAGTTATAAAGAAGAACCAAATGGAAAATATGGAGTTGAGAAGTTCAGTAATGAAGATGAAAAATTAATTAAAGGGGCTCAACAGTATTTTTGACTTGTCAGAAGAAAGGATGAATGAATGTGAAGATAGATTGATAGAGATTGTATAATCCAAAGAATAGAGAGAAAATAGAATGAAGAAAAATGAACAGTGCCTCAGAGAAATGTGGGACATTTTTAAGCACACCAACGTATCTATAATAATAAAAGTGTAATATGCTGATTAGACTGGACATCATTCTGGATGTGATTCCAGACATCCTTCCAGACGAAGCCAGGACTGGAGGGAAGCCCAGGTCTCGGGTACCAGAGAGAAGCCGGTGCTGGCAGCCAGGGGAAGGAAGGCTTTACTCTTGTACAAATTTGGTGCATCAGGCCTCTAGTCTATAATAATAAAAGCGTAATATGCTAATTAGACAGGACAGCCAAACGACCCTCCGACCCTCCAGACGTCCTTACGGGCGAAGCTGGGGCTGCAAGGGCGAGGCAAGTGACTGTGGCTTCGAGGGCAGAGCCCCTTGCACGAATTTCCTGCATCAGGCCTGTAGTACAGTATATAATGGGAATGCCAAGTTCTTTTCTCAACTTATTTAAAAAGCAATTGTATAAAATAATATGTATGTAATTGGATTATTTGTAGAAATATATCTGATAATAACAGCACAAAGGAGGTGGGTGGGATCAATGTTGTGTTGGAAGAAGGAAATGATACCAGGTGGTAACTCAGATTCACAGGAACAAATGAAGGATGCCAGGAATGGTTAATAAGATAAATATAACAAACTATAAATATATACTGTTCTCTTTTCTCAACTTCTTTAATAGACCATAACATATATAAATGGTTATAACAATATGTTATTGGGTTTGTAACATATAGCTGTCCTATGTATAACAAAAATACGACAAAAGAGAAGCGGGAATATAGTTATATAGGAATAAGCCTTCTATATCTCACTGGAATTAGGTTATTTAAATCTGAAGTAGATTCTGATAAGGTACATATGGTAAGCCCTAAAATAACCATTAAGAAAATAACTCTTGCTGGCGGTATGGCTCAGTGGTTGAGCATTGACCTGTGAACCCTTAGGTCACAGTTTGATTCCCAAAGGACATGCCCGGGTTGCACGCTCCATCCCCAGTGTGTGGCATGCAGGAAGCAGCCAATCAATGATTCTCTCTCATCATTGATGTTTCTATCTCTCCCTCTCCCTTCCTCTCTGAAATCAATAAAAATATATTTAAAAAATTTTTTTTACAAGAACTGTAAGTGAAATGGCAGGCGTAAACCCAAATATCAATAATAACAATGTGAATGGATTAAACAAAAACAAGATCCAACTATATGTTACCTTCGGGAAATAGACATTAGAATCAAAGATACAATTACACTGAAGAGACTATGAGGGGTCCTTGAGACAGGAATTGGCCTAAACCTTGCTTACCTGCATGAATGGCACGCCATCTATCACCAGATGTTCACAGAGCTCGAGTCTAGGAGATTGTAGATCATGGCTTCTTACCATTTTTGATTCTCGGATGATTTCCAGTCAGGAGCACTTTAGTAACATCATCCATGGCTACAATTTTAAGGAGATTTAAGTATAACCTGGAGACTTGGGGCCTAAATAAGGAAAGAGATAGATGTGTTCTTTTAAAAAAAAAAAAATTATTGATTTTTAGAAGAAATGAGAGACATTGATGAGCGAGAACCATTGATCGGCTGCCTCCCTGCACTGCCCCTGCCTGGGATCAAACCCACAGCTCGGGCATATGCCCTGACTGGGAATCAAACGGAAGACCTCTCAGTACATGGGACAATGCTCAACCAACTGAGCCACACAGGGCAAAACAGATCTGTTCTTTTACTTAGGCAAAGCACCATGCAATCCAAAGCATATTCCAGTGACTACTGCTGGACTCTCCTTGCTAGAAAAGGCTCAGCTTCCTGGATGAAGGGAAAATAGGGGGGAAGCATTGATGATATCCTTCTTCCCTCAACTCTGATTCTGGAGTTTTAGGGAACAGAGGTAGAAGACCAATGTAGCTAATAAGTGGGGGAATCTGCAATGAGTTGTTGCAATTTTCATTCCTACCTCTTTTCATTTTTATTAAAGATTTCATTCATACCTGTGAAAAGCTCTGCCATGAAGGAGACTGTGGACCATGCTCTCGCACATCAGTTATTTCCTGCAGATGCTCTTTCAGAACAAAGGTAAATCCTAAAAAATGATAAAGAGTTTTTGCCACCAATGCCTTTTAAATTGGTGATTATGGAAGAGGGGGCGATCAAAATAACCTCAGTTTTATTCTTGTCGTACTATGTATGATTTGTTTAGTCTAGCCAGTGTATACTGACACCTACTATGGTTGTAGGATAGATATCTGGGGTGGAGAGGGGTTTGGCAATAAAAGCTCAGAGGCCAGTCATGGGGATAAGGCAAGTATAGCTCAGCAAATCAAGTGTGATAATGCTAGATGCTGGAAGAGAACAACAATAGCACTGATGCAAAGAATTAACTAAGAAGTTAGAGGGAACATAGTCCACAAGATCGCCCTCACTTCTGACACCTACTGCAAGAGTTTAGACAACTGCTGAATTAGAATGGTCCACATGACTACCCTCAAGGTTTGATAATTCACTAGAAGGACTCTCAGAATTCAGTGAAAGCTGTTATAGTCATTGTTACAGTATATTACAGGAAAAGGATACAGATTAAAATCACCCAAAGGAAGAGGCATATAGGGCAGAGTCAGAGAAAGTACCAAATGTGAAGCTTCCAGTTGTCCTCTCCCCATGGAGTTGGAACATTGTTAGTTTTTCAGCATCAGTGTGTACAGTGGAGTATTGCCAAACAGGGAAGCTCCCCCAGCTTTTATTGAAGTTCCATTGTATAGGCATGATTGACTGCCAGTGTAGCTGATCTCAGTCTCCAGTCCTTCCAGAGGTCTACTAATACTGTGTGGCCCAAAGCCCCCACCCTAAATCACATCATTGGCTCTCCAATGTGGTCATCTCCCACCCTAAGGCTATCCAGTGTGGCCACCCTGACCCTAAATCATATTATTAGACTAGAACCCAAGTTACTTGTGACCCAAGGCCCCAGACAAACAATGACACTCCTATCTGGCATAATATTGCAAGGGCTTCAATATTACCTTCCAGAAGCCAGTAACGAAAGTCAGACTTCTCAAAGTCACGGTTACTCATTATACAACTGTTTTATAAGTTGACAAGTTTAGTCAGTGTGTCTACTTTCTACCCTGGGCAGTTTGAATTGGACTTTGTGTTATAAAAAGGGTGTCTTACCATTTTGAAATTAGACCTTAGTGCCCATCCCTCTGTCTGTACCAGGAGAGTCAGGAAGCCTTCCTGTGGAAGTCTTTGGGTAATCAACTTGAGGAACAAACTGAATGTTGATCTACCCTGCTCTCTGACCTACTGTTAGTCATTTCAACGCATGCCGACCCTGTCCCAGCAGAGCACAGGCTGGGGTGCAGACAGAATCCTGAGCCATTGGTTCTATTTCTTAAATACAGCCCAAGGTCTGGGTATCAGCTGACTTAAAAATGATTCTGAGGATATAATCCATAATTGGGAGATGCATTAATAGTTAAGCTTCAGAATAAAATACAAAATGTAAAACCACAGTCTACCTGCAAAAGTTATGTGAGCATTGTAGGTTTTTTGTTTGTTTTTCCTGAAAGAAACCACAGAATACAAGGGGCAGAAAGGAGTTCTGAATGTCAGGTAGAAGGCCACTTTATGCTTTGTAAATACAATTGGAAGACTGAGATGCTATGATTTAGTAATCACAAATTTAGTAATGTCTAGAGGTGCTCTCTGTGACAAAGAATCACAAGCAATGTTGGGACGCATGAGCTCAAAATGGTTACTGTCGATTTGCTTCTTTCTTCCTAGTAATCCTTTTTTCACTCACCTTTTTTTGCTTCTCATTCACTCTGTGTCCTCACTCCCTCTAATAGTGGACCCTATGGCAGTGAGAGTATTCTTTTTTTTTTTTTTTTAATATATTTTATTGATTTTTCACAGAGAGGAAGGGATAGGGACAGAGAGCCAGAAACGTCGATGAGAGAGAAACATCGATCAGCTGCCTCCTGCACACCCCCCACCGGGGATGTGCCTGCAACCAAGGTACATGCCCTTGACTGTAATCAAACCTGGGACCCTCGAGTCTGCAGGCCGATTCTCTATCCACTGAGCCAAACCGGTCCTGGCAGTGAGAGTATTCTTAAAAAGCTATGTATAGATTTTTGCAAATAAAAGCCTTATTGTAAAATTGCTATACAAATTCACTCTCAATATATGAATTCTGTTCAACCCTTTGACAAAGTAAAAAAAAAAAATCTCTTCAAAATGCTGGTAATCACCAACTCATTGTCCAGCCAGATTTTTCATGAATGTAGATTTTTCATGAATTTTCTTTTGTAATGGAATGACCTTTTCCATGGAAGTAAGTTTTCTAGGTGAGTAGAACATTTCTTAAAGCTTCAAAGGTTGTTTTAATCATTTTGGTGGGAGTCTTTGAGAAATATATGTAATATATTACTGCCTCTTTACAAAGAATACTGTGCTTAAGTTTTTATTAGTAGTTCATATTTATTATAGAGATTCATGGGAGCTCTGCCTTTCCCTACAGTTGTAAATACCACTCCAGCATGTCATTTCCTCTGTACAACCCAGGATTAGCATTAACTGGAAAACTCACTCAGGCAATTTTATGAGTCGCCTTTGCTTTATATCTCTAGAGAGCATATAGGGAGTTTTTTGGTATCATCAAACCTAGCCAACTCATTAATTTATCTAAAACATCTTCTAGCCAAAAGCTTCAATTTCTTTGACCTCTTTACTTCTATTATCAACTTTAGTGGTTGCCCTTTTTTATTTTAAGGGTCATTTTCACTCAGAACTAATGTTTTTATCATTTTACTTATTTCTGAGTACAATGCAACCTGTAAATGGCATCAAAGCCAAATACGAATGTAGTTGGTGGACAGCCAGCCAGGTTCACTCTACCCCAAATGACTGGCTTGTTCCCCACGCACCAGCCTCATGTTATTCAGGATCATGCTTCAACAAAATTACATGTGATAAATCTTTGGGGCCATTCACACAATGCAAACCACAGTAATAAAACTTTGAATGCCAAAGGTGTACGTACTCTAATCCCACTTTGCTGCAGTCCAGCTAGGTTGTCAGTAATGCTCTTAAGTGTGTAGAGTTATTTGCTCCTGCGTTAAATGACACCGGATTGTTACATATTTTCAATTTTTTATTGTTTTGTCTGTATATACCCTTAATAGGCAGTTATTTCTCTTTGCTTTGCCTACCTTTAGCAGCCCTTCTTTCCATTTAGGTTTATAATACCTAATCTGTGCATTTGGAGGACAGACCACAAAGATTGTTACAATTATATTTGCATGAAAAATTAGTAAGCCTGGGGCCTTGTTGTAAGTAAAGCATATTAATATAGGGACTGGGCTAATCTTGCTCCAGATAGTGAAGTTGGTGAATAAATTACCAGAGAAGTAGAGTACATTTGGGATATACATGTTACATTTAGCATTATACAATAGTTGTTTTGTTTCATTCATTCTTTTTTTTTTCTTTTTTTTTTTTTCATTTATTCTTAAAGTAGTCACTTTTTCTTTTTCCATAGGAGCTTCCATGTACCAGTCTCAAAAGTGAAGGTATGACTGGGAAGGGGCATGAGGAAACTTTCTGGGGTAAAGGTAATGTTCCATAGGATTATGTATTTGTAAAAATTCAGTGAAGGTACAATTAACATTTGTGCATTTCATTGTATGTAAACTTTACCTCATAAGAAAAGGAAGAAACAAATTGAATTCTTATTAATGAAGTGCTGAAAATTTTAGGGGAAGTGCGCTCATGTCTGCAACTTACCTTAAAATGCATTAAAAAAAAGATAAATTGCCCTGGCTGGTTTGGCTCAGTGGATAGAGCGTCGGCCTGCGGACTGAGGGGTTCCGGGTTTGATTCCGGCCAGGAGTATGTGCCTTGGTTGCAGGCACATCCCCAGTGGGGGGTGTACAGGAGGCAGCTGATCGATGTTTCTCTCTCATCGATGTTTCTCACTCTCTGTCCCTCTCCTTTCCTCTCTGTAAAAAATCAATAAAATATATATATATAAAAAAAGAAATTAAAAAAAAAAGATAAATTGATGGGTGCGTAGAAAATAGATATGTGGAAAAATAACTAATGGTATAATCTAGGTAGTGAACCTATAAGTGTTCACTGTAAAATTGTTTAATCTTTTTTATATGTTTGAAATTTTTCATAATAAAATATTGAAGAGAAGTGAAGGTAACTAATATCTAATGGAACAAGCTTTTTTTTTTTTTTTTTTTTTTTTTAGAGAATATATATATATTTTTCTAAATATATTTTATTGATTTTTTACAGAGAGGAAGGGAGAGAGATAGAGAGTTAGAAACATCGATCAGCTGCCTCCTGCACATCTCCTACTGGGTATGTGCCCGCAACCCAGGTACATGCCCTTGACCGGAATCGAACCTGGAACCGCAGGCTGACGCTCTATCCACTGAGCCAAACCGGTTTTGGCAGAACAAGCTTTTTTAAAAATATTTTTTTATTGATACTTAGAGAAAGAGGAAGGGAGGGGGGGGGCGGGGAGAGAGAGAGAGAGAGAGAGAGAGAGAGAGAGAGAGAGAGAGAGAAACGTCAATGTGAGAGTGAAACATCAATCAGCTGCCTCCTGCACACTTACCAGGATTGAGCCCTCAACCCAGGCATGTGCCCTGACCAGGAATCTTACCAGCAACCTTTCAGGGCATGGCACAACACCCAAACAACTGAGCTACACCACCCATGACTAATGAAGCAAACTTTTTTACACACAGACTTCGATGCCTGATCCCCTTAAGGCTCAATAGGATATTGGATACCTGGAACCAGGGCCTCAGCCAACAGCTATACCATTTTACATTCTCACCAGCAGTGAGGGTTCTAATTTCTCCCTAACACTTGTTATTTTCTGTTTTTTATTTTTATTAATATTATTATCTCTGTCCTAAGTGGGTGTGAAGTGCTATGTTGTGGTTCTGATGTTCATTTCCCTAATGACTAATGATGTTGAACTTTTTATTTGGCCATTTCTGTATCTTTGGAAAAGAATCTGTTCAGGTCCTTTACCCATTTCAAATTGTGTTGTTGTTGAGTTGTAAGAGTTCTTTACAGAAAGTCCTCAGTTTACGTTTTGTGGTTATGTCGCCATCTTCCATTTACTTATTAAAAAAAAAAAGTTCTCTCAATTTGACATATGTACATATGTACTTTATGTTTTTTATTTATTTACCACAAGTAAAGGTCAGGAATTGTTATCTTTCTTTTAAATTTTTTTTACTGTTTCACTTCATTTCTGGTGTGTATGTGCTCCATGTGAGTGACATAGGTGCTTATGTAGGTGGGTTCCGATCTCTGACGTAACCCGAGGACCTACTGTATATATTTTGGATCCTAGGTCCTTATGAAACATGATTTGCAAATATTTTCTCCCATTGTGTGTGGGTTGTTTTCCCCCCCTTTTTTTTCTTCTTTCTGTTTAGTCATTTAATATAAGAGGAGGTCACAAATAAATCCTCCCTCTTTAGATCATGGCAATTTTAATCTGTCCCATAAGCATAGCCACTAAAATCTATTAGGAGAAAATATGGTAGTCAAATGGGAAAATCTTTTCACTTTCCTGAAGGTGTTTCTTGATGCACAAAAGTTTTTAATATTGATGAAGTCTAATTTATGTTTTTGTTGTTATTGGGCTCTTAGTGTCCTACCGTTTTTGAAAGTATATCTGTAGGAAGAATTTCTTAAAATGGAAATTACCACTTAATTTTTTTATTTATTTATTTATTTTTTAGAGAGAGTGGAAGGGAGAGGGAGAGACAGAGAGAGAAACATCCATGTGAGAGAGACACATCGATTGGTTGCCTCCCACACGCACTCTGACCAAGGCCAGGGATCAAGCTGGCAACCATGGTACGTGCCCTTGACTGGAATCAAAACCAGGACCCTTCAATCTTGACTCAGTCCTTGGCTCTATCCACTGAGTCAAACCGGCTAGGGCACTATTTAAATTTTTAATAGATATATTTGTACTCCAAAAGTTTATGCTCTCGGCACTAAATATGTGTGCCTTTTTTCCATACCTTCACACATACTGTATATTAGTCGTCCTGTTTTCTATTTTTTGACAATTTGGCAAGTGAGAAATGGTATCTTATTTTAATATGCATTTTTTACTGTTAACATTTTTACCACTTATTTACATAATTATTTTTAAATTTTTAATTGATTCTAGAGAGAGAAAGGGAGAGAGAGAGAAATATCAATTGGTTGCCTCCAACAGGCACCCTGACCAGGGAATAAACTCACAACCTGGGTATGTTCCCTGACTGGGATTGAACCCACAACCCTTTGAAGCATGGGATGATGCTCCAAACAACTGAGCCACACCGGCCAGTGCTTATTTTCATTATTACATTTGTATTTCTTAAGCCTGCAGTCACTCAGATATGTTATAGCCTTTGCTTTGTTTTTCTTTTCAATTGTCCACAGCAGATGCTACATTTATGTGCGACAAGCGGTGTAGCAAGAAAAGGTTGTGTGGACGGCATAAATGTAATGAGATATGCTGTGTGGTAAGTGGACCTATCATTAGTCACAGTCAGATTGCATTCATTCAGGAGCTGGGCTTCTGGAAGCCTCGGCCAGCTGGAATGCAGCCCAGATTTAGAAATCACTGGAAGGGGCTCCCTGAGCAGGAGTCAGAGAGCTGCCCAATCAAGCTGAACTCAGTCAGGTTAAAATGTCAGTCAGTGGCAACATGGAGGAAGAAAAAGACAAAAGACAGAGGCCTCAGGCCCCAGAGCTCAAGACTGCTAGATGAGCAGTTCTCCACAGGAGATTGTGTGCTGTCCCAGCACACATACTGGCCTGTGCTTAGTAACTCGGGCTTCAGGTTTCATATACTCCTTGGGTCAAGTTAGTAGGTAAAATGTGTGTGGCATTGTTGAAAGGAGCAAGTTTTAGTTATCTGTAATATTCACTTCTGTGGAACTAAGTAAAGAAAACACTTCCTGGCAGTCAGATAACACAGTACCAATAGCAAGGTAATGCACATATACTGGTACATACTTAATACATACATGTGAATGTGTGTATATTTAAAAAATACATAATTGTTTTAAATTTTATTGACATGGTGAAGAGTAATAAATTTGTACAGTATATCAAGACTTATTTATAAGCTAGTGTTTGAAGGCTTAAAGACTTCTTGTTATTGAAAATTTCTAACATACACAAAAGCAGAGAAACTATTAGTCTCATATACCCACATCTCCACTAACTCCGCCTCCCCTGGTTATTTTGAAGGTATAAATTCAGACATCATTTCATTCATAAATATGGAGAGCTTTTATTATTATACTAGAGGCCCGGTGCACAAATTCGTGCATGGGTGGGGTCCCTCGGCCTGGCTGCCAATCGGGACCCAATAGGGCTGGCCTGTGGGGGGGGGGGGGGGGGGGACGGACACCAAAGGAGTGCACTGACCACTAGGGGGCAGCTCCTGTGTTGAGTGTCTTCCCCCTGGTGGTCAGTGTGTGTCATAGTGACGGTCGCTTAGGTTTTTATATAAATAATCTATATATTATTATTTATCTTGTTTATGAAAAATAAAATAGAGATAATTTTGTAAACAAATATAATCCTCTTCCTAGGATAAGGAGCACAAATGTCCTTTGATTTGTGGGAGGAAACTTCGTTGTGGCCTTCATAGATGTGAAGAACCTTGTCATCGTGGGAACTGCCAGACATGCTGGCAAGCCAGTGAGTGTCTTCACTGTATACTTTATTATAAGAATTTTCTGGGAATTTAGGCATAATATATTTTGAGAGAATGATATGCTTAGAGTGGTATGAATTACTGAACTAATAAGTCTTAATATTTCAGATATACTAAGTTTTTTAAAAATGTTATTCTGTGCCCTAGCCAGTTTTTCTCAGTGATTTTTAAGACAGCCTGTAGACCAAAGGGTCCAGAGTTCGATTCTGGTCAAGGGCACATACCTTGGCTGCAGGCTCCTCCCTGGCCCGGGCTGTGATCAGGGCTCATGCAGGAGGCAACCAATTGATGTGTTTCTCTCACATCGATTTTCTCTGTCTTTTTCTCTCTTCCACTCTCCCTAAAAAAAAATCAATGGAAAAATATCCTCGAATAAAGATTAACCAAAAAAATAATAATAAAAATAAAAAAGACTTTAAGAAAAAAAGTTATTCTTAGTGCTATATTGTCCCTAAATGTATGAAACGTGGGATGTAGGCAATGATCCTAAGATGGAGTCAGGTTCATTAATGGATACCTCTTTTGCTACTTGCTTCTTAAATATTATAGACCCAGGTTCTGTCCTTAGCAATTTTTCTATCAATGATTTTCAACCTTTTTCATTTCATTGCACACATAAGCTAATTACTAAAATTCTGTGGCACACCAAGAAATGTATTATATTTTTGTGCCGATCTGACAAAAAATATAGGTATAATTTTGATTGATTTACATACACACAAAAAAGTAGTTACCTACCCTTTTTGCTTCAAAGTGACATGTTAAAAAATCAGGTGCCTATACTTGTTTATAAGAATTTTTGGTACCAACAATTAACCATCAGTTGCAACCTTATGCTATGTGACCAATAAGATGCAACTGTATTATTGACCTGTATATTTATGGTCAGGACAGGACATTCACATTGGACAGCTATTGTTTTAAAAATTCTTGCAGCACACTGGTTGAAAATACTGCTCTGTATTATTAGCAATACTTTGCAAACTTTTTGGCCACAGGACTTATTTGCATTCTTAAAAATTATTGAGAACCCTGAAGAACTCTTTTTATGTGAGTTATAGTTATCTATGTTTACCATATGAGGAGCTAAAACAAAGAGATTTTTAAAATATTAACTTCATTTTTTTTTAAATTGTAGTTACCATTGCATGTTAACATAAATAATAATTTTTTAACTATATTTTCAAAAAAATTAAAGTAGATGCTTGATTTAATAGAAGGTAGCGGATTCTCATATCTGCTTCAATATCAATCTATTGCAATATAGTTGAGGCATATGGAAAAAATCCAGCTTCACACAGTTTGTTGAATAAGTAATTGAGTATTTTAAAACTTTTACAAATAATTGTGGGTATTCTTTTTTGCTATTACACCAAAATTTAACTTCATTTCAGAAAGTACTTAAGTCAATGTTTTTGTTTTTATTCTCGGTCACATTGAAATTCATTGGTTTTTCTTGTATTTTGAATGGATCTTTTACCCATACATTGATCATTTGGAAAAGAGTTGTTCACTGGGTTATGCATATCTTTGAAGTATTGACAAATTTTGTGTTATACTGTTAAAAACTCACGGCTATAATTATCATCAGAAAACTCTTAGGAAAAGTATTAGCAAATTGTCAAGCTCATCATAGTGATAATTACATATTTTCAAATATTCTATTTTTATTCAGAAGCTTGAATTTTATCATTGGCAGCAAAGTCATTTTTCATAAAGTGACAGGCTCACTTTGTTCATTTTTTATAAACTGTCTGCCAAATACCCAAGTCTGAATAACCAGAGTTTGTCAGTCATTGTTTCAAGTATAAATGGTGTTCTGTAAAAAAAAAAAAAAAAAAAGTGTGTGTGTGTTGGGGGGGGCGGGGTGTCAGTTGGGGAAAAAGGAGACATATGTAAAACTTTAGACAAAAAAAAAGTTACTTTAGCTCACAACCCAGAGAAGTGCAATTCTTCAAAAAACAAAATCCATTTTTTGTTTGTTTGTTTGTTTTAAATTCTCATCTAAGGACATGTTTTTATTGATTTTCGAGAGAGGAAGGGAGACACACACACACACACACACACATTGATGTGAGAGAGAACCACCTATTGTGACCCTCCTATACTTCCCCCAACCAGGGACTGGACCTACAACGTAGGTATGTGACCCTGACTGGAAATCAGCCAGCAACCTTTTGGTATATGGAACAATGCTCCAATCAGCTGAGCACCTGGCCAGGGCACAACCCGAGTTTTTTGTGTGCAGCAAAAGTGCATTATATGCAGATTCTCCATTTTATTCCACAGAATATTAACATATACATATTCAAGATTCAAGGGTGGTTTTTTTGTTTTTTTGCTGCTTCATCAAGAACTTTCTTAAGTGAAACTGACATTTTTATATTTACTATTAAGTACTTGTCAGTGAAAAATACAATGATTACAGTTTGATCCTGCAGCCTTGATTTGCACTAAGGCCCTGGCAGGTTTTTGTTTTTGCACCAACATCGTAGAAAAAGTAAATAATATCTTAGTATTTCTATGAAAATAATTTTGACCTTGTGGACTTATTGAAAGACTCTCAGGGATCCCTAGGGATCAACAGGGCACTTTTAGAACTGCTGCATTAAAAGATTGGCCTAAGCCCAGCCTGGTATGGCTCAGTGGTTGAGCGTTGACCCAGGAACGCACAAGTTACTGGTTCAACTCCCAGTCAGGGCACATGCCTGGGTTGCGGACTCAGTCGCCGGTAGGGGGCGTGCAGGAGGCATCTGATCAATGATCCTCTCTTATCATTGATGTTTCTCTCTCAGTCCCTCTCCCTTCCTCTCTGAAATCAATAAAATAAAATAAAAAAAGATTGGCCTAAGTCAGATATCCCATAATTATGTCTTCTCTAGAATGCTAGGCTCATCTCATTTCAAAAAGGCATTGAGTCAGTGTTTTGTTACAGATCACACACATGGAGAACAGAAAAACATACATGACCCAGCTATTTCACATATATCAGCTCATCCTCACAATAATTTTGTTGAGTGAATAGGTAAAAGTTTGGTATCCTCATTTGACCAAAAAGCTCAGAGGGACTTGCCCACAGTCCCTGAGCAAATAAATAATAGGTCTAGAACTAGGAGCCTAAGTCTCCTGACTGTATTTACAGGGCTCTTTCTACCACATCGTCTAACCTTTGAAGGGTTTGCTGGAGAGTGTTGACTAGAAAAGAGCAGTGGTAGATTCTAGAGGTTCCAGAGTTTCCAAACTCTAGTGTCCCAGTTGAGAACCATGATCCAAGGGCCTGGCCTCTATCAAGAGTCTGAGTTGGAGAACTGGTTCCCCTTGGGATCTATGGGTTAAGTGGGCTGCTTCTTAGAACTGTCCCATGTGAGCTTCATTTTGATTTGGCTTATAACCTGTGCCTAATAAACTCACATGTAGCTCTGTGCTTCATTTCAACTTTATATGTCAAGCACCATCGATGTTGATTATACTATGGAAAATTTTTTTAATTGCTTCAGTGGCTCTCTGAGGTTTATATCAAATGTATATTTTTGTATGTTTGTTACTGTGCTCTCATAATCTCTATCATTTTCCTAACCAAAAGAGTTAAAGAGCTGTACCTTTAGTGGAAGTCTCATGTTGTTCTCTCAAAGTTGGCCTATAGATCTATTGTTTATAAAATACATATAACACTGTCTTAAGCTCATGGTCTTAGAGTTCATTGTAGATAAAAATGAAACACTTTGTATCTGTCTGCTCCACACTTTTCACAAAATAAAAACTTAAAAAATAAAAAATAGCCTAGCCCTAGCCAGTTTGGCTCAGGGTCTGAAGGGTCCCAGGTTTGATTCCAGTCAAGGGCACGTACCTCGGTTGCAGGCTCCCGGCCCTGGTTGGGAGCATGCGGGAGGCAACCATTCGTTGTGTCTCTCACACATCAGTGTTTTTTTCTCTCTCTCTCCCTCTCCCTTCCACTCTCTTTAAAAATCAATGGAAAAAATATCCTTAGGTGAGGATTTAAAAAAAAATAGTAGCCTATTCTCCTCTAGAAATATAAGCCCCAAAGTGTGTGTGTGTGTGTGTAATATGTGTGTGCTCATCCCAACTCATGAAGGGTTATTTTGTTTCACCCGCTGCTCCACCAGGTTTTGATGAATTATCCTGCCACTGTGGTGCATCAGTGATCTACCCTCCAGTTCCCTGTGGTACCAGGCCCCCTGTGTGTACCCAAACCTGTGCCAGAGTCCATGATTGTGACCATCCAGGTGGGTCCCATCCCCTTGCCTCCACACCTTCCAGCCTTCTCACACCATGTCATTTAGAATGTTACATGATGGTCTTCACTGTTCTGAGGTCATGCGGTGATGGCACCCCTTGCCCCACAGTTGCTCAGAAGCTGCTTCTGTGAAGATGGGTCTGTGATTGGATGTCAGACACACCTGAAAGGCCAGGAGAAGCCCTCACTCGTCTTGTCTTTCAGGGACATTTTTTTCTTTCCTTGTGGCCTCCACTTTTGGTGCATATTTCAAAGTTGAGCATCTTTTTACAAAATTAAAAGTAACGAGTTTTGTTGTTGTTATAGAAGCAATATATGTTTATTATATAAAAAGAAAGAAAAAAGATAGTCAAAACATTGAAATATAATTTAAGTCTTCTTTTAGGAATTAAATTTAGTGTGTATTTTTGGGGATCTTTTTTCATGGGCAAAATACATATTTGTTTTTTCCCCTCTAAAATAAAGGTGGGATTCTACTGAACTTTCTCTCTCTCTCTTTTTTTTTTAAAAACCTCACCAAGGTTATTTTTCCCCATTGATCTTTAGAGAGAGAGAGTGAAAGGAGGGAGGGAGGGAGGGATGGACGGCGTGGGAGGTGGGGGGAAGAGAGAGAGAGAAAGAGAGAGAGATCGCTTCCACATGCCCCAACCAGGGCTAGGGATCGAGCCTGCAACTGAGGTACATGCTGTACCCTTGACCGGGAATCAAACCCAAAACTCTCGGTCCACAGGCTGATATTCTAACCGACTAGGGTTGAACTTACTCATTTTAACTGGCATTTTCCCTTCTTATTGTAATTTTAGCCTTTCTCCTTATCAATGAATATTTTTTACAAATAGATTTTTCAATGGCAGTGGAGTGTTCTGTTGCGTAGATGGACCATAACTTATGTTGCTGGACATTTAAACTGTTTCCAGTTTCTCTCTATGGTCTGCTACAGACACCAGGCCAAAAGCTACTTATCATCACCCATGTTTTCATATCTATTTAGTCTTGTCACTGGCTTTCCTCTAGCACAGCGGTTCTCAACCTATGGATTGCGACCCCTTTGGCGGTCGAACAACCCTTTCACAGAGGTCGCCTAAGACCATCCTGCATATCAGACATTTACATTATAATTCATAACAGTAACAACATTACAGTTATGAAGTAGCAACGAAAATAATTTTATGGTTGGGTCACAACATGAGGAACTGTATTTAAAGGGCCAGAAGGTTGAGAACCACTGCCCTAGGACCATATGAGGTCCATCATTTCATTTAACCAAGACCCAGGGGCAAACCTGAAATTACTCAGGTCACCAGATTTGATGCTTACAGTAACTTTGGCCATCTGATTCATACTGACAATTAGACAACTAGCTCTCGATTTTTAAGTTAATAGAGTAAAACAGAATTAAGTACATTCTTTTAAAAATATATATTTATTGATTTCAGAAAGGAAGGGACAAGGAGAGAGAGAAACATCAATGATGAGAGAGAATCATTGATCAGCTGCCTCCTGCACGCCCCCTACTGGGGATCGAGCCCGCAACCCAGGCATGTGCCCTTGGCCAGAATCCAACCTGGGACCCTTCACAGGCTGACGCTCTATCCACTGAGCCAAGCCAGCTAGGGCTAAGTCAATTCTTTGTTTTATTTTATGTTATTTCTTTTTCCATCACCATTTATCCCTCCACCTACCAGTACTTTTTGAAGTGAAAAGTTTCTTCCCTGAGGATCTTAGGATGGCCCTCCCAGCTTAGTTTGCAAGCCCTTGCTGTGGTGTTTACACCAGCATGAAGTAAATGCTCAAGCCAGTTCTCACCCACTCCTCCTTCACACTCATTAGCAGATGTTAAAGCTGGAGTCCAAAGCCTATTGGTTAATGTCCATAGTATGAACTTAACCGTTTGTGAATTTTGTTGTTTTAGCCTGCTTTTGTTCAGCATTCCTTTAACTTTTTTTTGAGTGATTGTGGTATATCCAACATGCTGTGAGACACAGGGAGATTTAGAGGAAGAAAAAATATCCCATGACCTTGAGGTTCTTACATTCTCCCTGAGAGGAAGAGGATGGTAATTACGTACACATGACACAACTAATCATTGCATGAAGATGGGCCAGATAACATGGCAGTAAGCCATCCACGTAAGAACTAAGACATTGGGGGTTGTCAGAGAGCTCAGGGCAGGGTGTGGTCAGCTAAGGAAGGCTTTGTTGTAGGACATGAGTTTGGATGAACTGCCTCTTATAGGCAGCAAGGAAATTGAAAGGGGTCAGCGGCAGCATGTTAGGTGGATGAGTAACAAAGGTGTCTGAGCAGAAGTGAGCAGTTGCTGTGTAAGGTAGAGCCAAAAGAATAAGTAGAATAGACAGACCATGGGGCTGTGCTAAGTACTGCAAGTGTAAAAGTTCCCTATCATATGCCATTATAACGGGTAATAATTTATGTGGCTTTATTTAACCACTATTTCTAATTTTCCCTTTCTTCTATAGTATATCATTCTTGTCATAGCGAAGAGAAGTGTCCGCCTTGTACTTTCCTAACTCAGAAATGGTGTATGGGCAAACATGAGGTAAGTTTTCTCTGTCATGTTCATTATTCCAGCCAGAGATTTATTTTTATTGAATTACTTTGTTAGTCTCATTTTTTCTCAAAATTAATACTCCCAAGAAGCAGAGGTTAGCTATTGACACTTAAAAAAAACAAATTAAGGTATGCCCTAGCTCAGTGATGGCAAACCTATGACACGCGTGTCAGAGGTGACACGCAAACTCATTTTTTTGGTTGATTTTTCTTTGTTAAATGGCATTTAAATATATAAAATAAATATCAAAAATATAAGTCTTTGTTTTACTATGGTTGCAAATATAAAAAAATTTCTATATGTGACACGGCACCAGAGTTAAGTTAGGGTTTTTCAAAATGCTAACATGCTGAGCTCAAAAGGTTCGCCATCACTGCCCTAGGTGGTTTGGCTCAGTGGATAGTGTCGGCCTGCAGACTGAAGGATCCCGGGTTCGATTCCGGTCAAGGGTGTGTACCTTGGTTGCAGGTTCCCCAGCCCTGGTTGGGGTGTGTGCAGGAGGAACCAATCGATGTGTCTCTCTCACATCGATGTTTCTCTCTGTCTTTCCCTCTCCCTTCAATGGAAAAATATCCTTGGTTGAGGATTAACAGTAAAAAATATAAAAGTAAAAGGAAAAAAGTATATAAAAGTATATTAAGGTATACTTTGCATAACTGTATACTACACACACACACACACACACACACACACACACACACACACACGAAATAACATCCTAAAGGGTAATGAGAATATAGCCAAGTCATTAGGGGAGGGGACAACAGAGGGCACTTAATGTGCAAAAATTACCTTCAGCACCCTGGTAGCAGAGTAGGTAAGTGTTTAATGATCGGGAACTATAATCTACCAAAATACTGATTCCAAAGTGTTACAAGCATGTACACCCTAGACTTAAGAGACCTCTTCAAAAGTGATAATTATATGTCACTGGAGTCAAAGTATGTTTCTCATTTTGAGAATTCTTGAAAGAATTTGAGTGATTATATAAAAGTAACCTTTGGTTCCCTAGGAATACAATTTCTGCATCTTTTTCCTGGAGAGAGGAATCCTGGAAGGAGGCATTTCTAAGAAAAAATGAGTTGGGAGTTACAATGGCTGGTTGACTTCATTTTTTTTTTTTTGACTTAATTTTTTAAATGACAGAGTTGTCTAAAGTTGTGGAGACTATGAGTTAGGAGATACAGGAGAGTTGAATATTTAATTATATGTAACAGTCCTGCCTTGGCCAGGTAGCTCAGTTGGTTAGAGTGTCATCCCAATATGCTAAGGTTGTGGGTTTGATTCCCTGGTCAAGGCACATACAAAAATCAAACAATGAATGCATAAATAAGTGGAATAACAAATCAATCTCAATCTCTCTCCCCCCCCCCCCCCAAATCAATAAAAAGACAACAACACACAAACAGCCCTACCAGCAGCTTGAAGCCATGGGCCATCAGTGCCCCAGCTCTCAGGATTTGTCTGTCAACTTAGTGCCCTAGGGAGAAGATTGTCTGATCCCCCAGTTGGTCACAGCATTTCAAATACTCCTAGTTATGTGGCTTCATATGCTTATTACCCACCTTGGGAAGTTTATATCCCAAGTCATACCTAGCTGTTCCCATATATCCCTTTGTATCTTAACAAGCATTATTAAATAAGGTTCATATTTGTTTTTTAACTAAACTTTCAGACTTTGAAAAGTCGCCTAATTTTTTTCAGATAAAAATTACTTTTTGAAAGAAATATTCTTGTCCAGCCAGCATGGTTCAATGGTTGAGCATCGACCTGTGAATCATGCCCAGGTTGTGAGCTTGATCCCCAGTGTGGGGCGTGCAGAAGGCAGCTTTCTCTTCATCATTGATGTTTCTATCTCTCCTACCCTCTCTGAAAACAATAAAAAAATATTTTTTTTTTAAAAAAAGAAAAGATAGTTCTTTTTGAAAGTTTAGAAATGTTTAGATAGAAAGTTAAAACTCAACCCAAATCCCACATAGAGATGAAAAAAAAGTGACTACTTCCTTCTCTCCTAGTTACGAAGCAACATCCCATGTCACCTGGTTGATATCTCTTGCGGATTACCCTGCAGTGCTGCACTACCGTGTGGGATGCACAGGTGTCAGAGACTCTGTCACAAAGGAGAGTGTCTTGTGGATGAGGCTTGCAAGCAGCCCTGCACCACCCCCAGAGCTGACTGTGGCCACCCCTGCATGGCACCCTGCCACCTCAGCTCACCCTGCCCCGTGACTGCTTGCAAAGCCAAGGTGTGTATTCCCAGCTCCAGGTGCAGCATAGACTCTGGTTCTCAGGCTGCTAATGAGTCTAGAACTGCCTGTAGCAGCACCTGGGCATGCATCCTTATCAGAGGTCATTGGTTGCAAGAAACTGCAAGTTAAATTAGCAAGAGAAAGGTGGAATAAATTGCATAGATTTCTGTCGGCCCACCTTGAAATGGCCTTTTAAATATATAAGGGTCTGTTTTATGCAAGATGTTTTGCTAGGTGTTGGGACTATACCAGTGAACGGGAGACACATGATCCCTTCAATTAGATGGGTCAGATAATTAATTACTCAATTAATTATGATTGGTGTCAGGAAGGAGTATTACACCCATGTAAAGGGAGCTGTGAGAGTATGTGAGAAGGGGACTAACATGGTCTGAGGGATTAAGCAAGGCCCCCCTGAGGAGGTGAAAGCAGTGGGATGAGGAATAGTTGGTTAGGCCTTGACTGGTTCTAGGTCAGATGTGTGTCTCTGGTTCAGTGGTAAAAACTCCATTCTAGGCCTGTCCTTTCAAGTGGGGTTAAGGATAAGAGTAGTTCCCAGAAAGGGGCATCTCAGCTACCACTTAGATTGCAGTGAGGCTAACTTCCTCCATCTCGGAGGGCAGCCACTCACTGTCTTTCTCTGCCATGGTTTGATTTGAGAGAGGCTTTAAAAGGGAAAGCTGCCTATTCACATGGTTGTCATGTACTAAACGTCTCTCCATGTCAATCTTTCAGATTGAGCTGCAGTGTGAATGTGGACGAAGAAAAGAGATCATGATTTGCTCTGAAGCATCCAGTACTTATCAAAGGTTAGTGCTACCTAAATGGTAACAATTGGTGGATCTAAGTAAAGGGAATACACATGTTTATTGTAGGATCCTTGCAACTTTTGTAAAAGTTGGAAAGTTTTTAAGAAAGTTTTCTTGAATTTCATTTTTCTGGTTCAAAGAAAAGGTTCTGCTTTATGTACCTTTCCTTCCTGAACTTTAATTTATAAAATAACCTCTTTATTTCTCCTCCTCCTTCTTCCTCTCTCTCTCCCTTTTGGTCTTATTACACCATGAAATCAGAAGGGAAGATGTCCTGAAGTTATTTTAATGCCCTACCAGTTGTGGTGGCACAGCTAGGACCAAGTCCTGTGTTCTTCCCCTGGGGTGGGGGTTTCTGACTGTCTTTGTAGCCTCCAGAAATCTTGGGACCCATGTGTTCACACAGGGATCTGAGTACAGAAGTGGAAGTGTTAGGAATGGATGGTTGTGTGCCATGGATACAGAGATGTGCCATGGAGATAGGACTTTAGGAGTATGCAGACAACAGAGAGTGGCAGTGTTGGGATACCCCCAGAGTCCCAGGTATTGCCCTGGATGTTCAAGGGAGCACTGAGGAGTGGATTGCCTCATAGTTTCTTGTGGAGCTAGCTGCTTGGAATCTGATTGAGAAAATATGCCATCAGCATGTAAGTAGTTTATAATAAATGGGCTTTCCAGGTCACACAAATTGTTGAGTGATACATATGCCTTGAAAGAAGTCTTCTGTGTGCCTAGTACAGTGATGGCGAACCTTTTGAGCTCGGCAAGTCAGCATTTTGAAAAACCCTAACTTAACTTTGGTGCCGTGTCACATATAGAAATTTTTTTATATTTGCAACCATAGTAAAACAAAGACTTACATTTTTGATATTTATTTTATATATTTAAATGCCATTTAACAAAGAAAAATCAACCAAAAAAATGAGTTCACGTGTCACCTCTGACACACGTGTCATAGGTTCGCCATCACTGGCCTAGTATGAGGAGGTTTTTGTGAAACTGCAGTGCCTTTTCTTTCTTTTCTTTTTTATACTTCAGAATAGCTGCTATTTCCATGGCCTCTAAAATAACAGATATGCAGCTTGGAGATTCAGTGGAGATCAGCAAGTTAATTACTAAGAAGGAAATTCACCAAGCCAGGTATTTTTTTTTTTTTAATCTTCACCCAAGGATATTTTTCCATTGATTTTTAGAGAGAGTGGAAGAGAGAGGGAAGGGCAGAGAGAAATCTTGATTTGAGAGAAGCACATCAATTGGTTGCTTCCTGCACGCGCCCCAACCAGGGCCTGGGCCAGGGCCCAGGCCGGGGAGGAGCCCTTGACCCTGGGACTCTTCTGTCTGTAAGCTGGCACTCTATCCACTGAGCCAAACTGGCTAGAGCAAGCCAGGTAATTTAAAAATGTGTGGCTATGCCTTCTTTCTCCTATTAGGCTTCATTTCCAAAGGGCCGGAACAATTCATTTCTCAGTACCTCATAGAAAAGCCGTGTACACAAAGGTATTCAACAAACCTTTGATATTAAGAGTTACACACAATCCACTCCAATGAATTCTACTCAGTGTATAGCTGAGCCTAGAAGAGACTTTTCCAGGCCTCACTCCAGCCAGTAGCCAGAGGAAGCAGAGGCGCAGATGTGCTTAGCCCAACCCACTGGAGAACAGAGAACCAGGGTGGTAGCTATGTCAGGAGGTGGAGGTGGGGCTGTCAGAGGGAGACTAGGAGCATTTTTGGGTACTGTGCAGGCAGGGGACACTCTGAGGCCCTTCTGAGGATTCCTCAACCTCCATAACTCAGAGGCCTGCCCACCTGTCCTTGACAAGGACCTAATCCAGCCATCCTCTGGCCTAGAGTCTGCTCTGTTTCCAGGTTGACTAATAACTAAGATCTTATTACTAGCTAGAAACTGTGAAACCTGTGCCCTGACTTTATTTTTTTCATTTACTTCCCAAGGCTGGAATGTGATGAGGAGTGTTCAGCCTTAGAAAGGAAAAAGTAAGTAATGTCAACTGCTGTTCACCTAATTGTCCTTAAGCTCTGTGAAACTAGTGGGAGGAAGCAACCCTTCAACATTCACTCGCTCCTGCTCTGCGTATTCCCCTGCTATTGGAGAGCAAGAGAAATTTGATCCTCAAGAATTGAAGTATCTAAAAAAAAAAAAAAAAAAAAAAAAAAAAAAAAAAAAAAAAGAATTGAAGTATCTAAGGATAAAGTACTTAACATGATTTCAGCATATTTCTGAAACATGAGCTCGTATGGTTTTGGGCATGGTATAAACATCACATACACAGCATGCTTATCCATACTAGCAGACTTCCTGATTCCACTGGAGAAAAGAGGCTCAAAATTATTATTTTTTTTTTTTGAGGGTTAAAATTTTTTAGTGAACTTGTATGTTGAAGTATAATATGTATGTAGAAGATCAGAAGTATATAGATCAGTGAGTCATCACAAAGTGAATACAGTGTTATAATCAGCACCAGGTCAAGAAATGGAAAATTGCCAGAATCCTCTCTGTACTCCACAGGGATATAACCTCTTATTCTGACTTCTGACACTTTAGGTTAGTTTTGTCTGTTTTTGAAATTTATATAAATCATGAAATCATATAGCTTGCATTAGTTTTGTGTAGCTTCTTTCATTACATTTGTGACATTCATTCTTCTTGTTGCATCTAGCAGTACTTTGTTCACTTTCATTCCCACTTATTTTATTGTATCAATATATCATAATCTTTTCTACCATTAATAGATATCTGTGTTACCAGTATTGGGCTATTACAAATAATGTTCTGTAAAAAACATTCTTGTTTTGGTGCATACATGTATTTGTTTCTATTGAATATAAACCTAGGAGTAGAATTGCTTATTAACCCTTTGAGTGCCAATCAATATCCTAGGAACTATGCTAAAATTGCCAAGGCATTTTTGCTGATTTTACAGCAGTTTAGGAAAAAAATTATGAATTGCAAGTAAATGAAGTTACATATTCAAAAACTTAAGGAAACCTTTACTACATTTGTTTTCATCTTTGACATATATTGTTTGTTATTGTATTATAAAATACTAGTAGAAAAAAAATTTGAACAAAACATATAATGTTAAAGCGCTCCTGGCAGTTTTGGCGAGAGACAGGAGGAGCGCGATCGCGCTCCCCGGCACTCTAGGTATTAATAGGGTATGCATATGTTCAGCTTTATTTGATTCTGCCAAACAGTGTCCAAAATGGTTGTACCAATTACACTCTCACCAGCAGGGTCATAGTTCTTATTGCTTTTTTTTTTTTTTAATTCTCACCTGAGAATATTTTTTTCATTGATCTTTAGAGAGAGAGAGGAAGGGAGGGAGGAGGGGGAGAGAGGGAAACATTGATGTGAGAGAGACATATCAACTGGTTGCCTCCCACATGTGCCCAGCTGGGACATGGAATCTAACCTACAACCAAGGTACGTGCCCTTGACCCTTGGTTCGAGGGCCAACACTCTAACCACTGAGGAAAACTGGCCAGGGCTGCTCTACATTTTTGTTAGCACCTAGAATTGTCAGTATTTTTATTTTAATCCATTCTCCTGGATGAATAGCCTGATGTTAATGAGCTTTTAACTTATATTTACCTGATGACCAGTGAGATTGAGCACCTTTTCCTATGTTTATTAGTCATTTGGATGTTGTCTTTTATGAAGTGCCTGCTCCAGTCTTTTTTTTACATAGTTTTAAGTTGTGTTGTCTGGCTTTTTTCATATTGTTTAGTAGGAGTTCTTTATATATTTTGGATATGAGACCTTTGTTGGTTTTATATATTGTATTTTTTCGTACTTCCTGCCTTTTCACTCTCTTCATGGTATCTTGATAAACAGAAGTTTCTCTTTTTTAAAAAATATATTTTATTGATTTTTTACAAAGAGGAAGGGAGAGGGATAGAGAGTTAGAAACATTGATGAGAGAAAAACATCCATCAGCTGCCTCCTGCACACCCCCTACTGGGGATGTGCCCGCAATCAAGGTACATGCCCTTGACCAGAATCGAACCTGGGACCCTTCAGTCCGCAGGCCGACGCTCTATCCACTGAGCCAAACAGGATAGGGCAAACAGAAGTTTCTAATGTTAAGGTAGTCCAATTTATCAGTCTTTTCCTTAGTGAGTAGGGCTTTTTATGTCCTATTTAAGAAATATTTGTCTGTCCCCGGTCATGATGACATTCTTTGTTACTGTCTAGAAGGTGTATTATTTTACCTTTAACATTTAGAACTATAGGTGACCTAGACTGATTTTATGATCATGGTATATGAGGAGGGGTGGTCATGAGTCAGTGTTTTTTCATATGAATATTCATTTGACCAGTACCATTTAACAAGACATTCTTTTTTCAGTGCTCTGTAGTGCTACCTTTATTTTATTTCATGAGGGATGAGGTTTAAGTAAATTGCAGGATATACATAGTTAGAAGATTATGCATTATTAAAACAGTATGTGTGAAAACTAAACAGTAATATGAGAAAAGCTAATCACATAATGATAGGGGAGAAAAAGAGGCAAAGTTTTATGTGCACTGATTGTATTGTATTTATTGGGAGGGAAATCTGAAAGGAAATGTACAAAAATGCAGTGCTTATGTTGTTAACAGGGATTATTTTCCAGACTTCTATAATGTGATGTTAATTTTAATATTTATAGGTCTACTTAATGTTTAGGTGAAACCTCATCCCTCATTGACCATTTCTAGTACTCTCAAACCCCCAGCCTTCTTTTCACCAAAAAATCTAAGTCCCCACTGTTATCCTGTGGCTTGCTTGGACCCACATAGATCTGTCTTGTTTATTTTCTTCTATGAAGACAATACTATATTTTGTCCCAAGTTGTTATTCTTTCCTTAATAATCGGGCTTACCAAAATGAGATCATCCTATATAATAAAAGCATAGTATGCAAATTGTCCTGGTCAAATTCCCAGGAGGTCTTCTGGGAGTTCGACCAGGGGGCGGGGCCGTCAGGGGGAAGGGAGGGCGGCCGGCAGCTGCTAAGGACCCTACCAGTGCACACATTTCATGCATGCACTGGGCCTCTAGTTAATGTATAAAGAACTTGGGACATGGTGAGCACTTTGTGTTACTATAAGATAGTTTCCCCCTCCTTTCCTTTTATTTACATATTCTTCTCTTATTTTTAGACAGTTAGCAGAGGCATTTCATATCAGTGATGATTCTGATCCTTTCAATGTACGTTCTTCAGCATCAAAATTTAGTGACAGTTTGAAAGAAGATGCCAGGTATGTAACTTGTTACCGACTTTCTTGATTGTGGCTTATAAGAATGTTTGGTCTTTTAAGATAGAACTAATATGTACTCTGTGATTGAGTGAGTTAAAGTTTATATATCTATTACAGGATATTATATGATGTTTAATAAAAATCCTTCTCTTGGTTTCAGAACTATCCCTTGAAGAGTTGAACTTGGTGTGTGTGTGTGTGTGTGTGTGTGTGTGTGTCTGTGTCTGTGTGTGTCTGTGTGTGTCTGTCCATGTGTCCCCTGTGGCAGGTGTTTGGGCCTCCTCAGGGCTAGACTAGCCTAAACGCTGGCCAAATGCCAACTCTGTCCACCCAGGTTTCAGTCACATGGGGCCTCACTTGGGCAGTAACAGCTTTTATTGTCCACTTATCTCCTAGCCCTCTGATGGCTATTTCTTCTTCCATCTTCTCCTTTCTCATATTTGTTTTCTCTTTCTTAGTTCAGTCATAATCAACATTCTGTTATCTGACAATTCCTGACCTCTGCAGTTTTTTTGCTCATTTTGTCCATTATAGTTCATTTAGTTCACTTACCCTCTGTCCCCACTTTATAGGCAGAAAGGGTGGGCAGGAGGGATTTTCAAAGAGCAGAAACAGATGAAGTTAACTGTCGTGATTTCTCATTTCAGGAAGGACCTAAAGTTTGTCAGTGACGTTGAGAAGGAAATGAAAGCCCTTGTGGAAGCCGTGGATAAGGTTGAAGTCAAAACATACCATTGGACATATCTCTGAGGCCAGCTTGATAAAAAATCAAGTCCCAGAAACACCCTTGGTATAGAGTAGTTGTAGAAAAGTCACAACTTCCTTTTAAGGACTCTTGCCTTTTCCAAAAGCCCAGCCATAATAATATCCACAGAACCCCTGTCCTGGTTTAGGAAAGATATCTGCAGTAAAATTACATGTAAATAAACATCCTAGTTCATTGCCTAAGGGTGGGTGAAGAAACCTGGACGAGGGCTTTCAACAGTGATAGTTGAAAGACTATGTGAGATACTTAGGGAAGGGCTGTTGTAGAATAGGACACACTAGTTCTTTATTACTCCAAAAGCAGAAAAGAAATCCTTGGGTAAAAGTAAAAAGATGGCTGACTAGAGCTGAAGAGTAACGGCATAGACTTTTTTAGAGTCTCAAGCGTGTGAGGCCTCACCCAGCCGGCATGGCTCAGTGTTTGTCAACCTATGAACCAGGAGGTCACCGTTTGATTCCCGGTCAGGGCACATGCCTTGGTTGCGGGCTTGATCCCCAGTGTGGGGCATTCAGGAGGCAGCCAGTGATTCTCTCTCATCGATGTTTCTATCTCTTCATCTCCCTTCCTCTGAAATCAATAAAAAATATTTTTTAAAAAAGAGAGAGTGAGGCCTCTCTCCTGGAGGCAGCCAGGGATGTTGAGGAGGTAGCTTGAAGCAAAAGAAGTCTTTAGCCAGAAACAGCCAGCTACACAGCGGCTTCCTCTTCATTCAGTGTGGACTCAGTGAGGATGAGATGCTTTAGCTTCATATCTAATGAAGTTTTCTTTCCCACCATCTGTCTTGCCCCCTTCCATTCCTCCCTTTGTACTCACTTCCCAGCAGGATACTAACACAAAGGAGGAAATGGAATAATTGTTCCTCTTCTAATTAGGAAACCTGAGCAAATGTATTTTTCTTTTTTCTTTTTAGTATGTTTTTATTGATTTCAGAGAGGAAGGAAGAGAGAGAGATCAAAACATCAATGACGAGAGAGAATCATTGACTGGCTGCCTCCTGCATGGCTGCCCCAGTGGGGTCAAGCCTGCAACCCAGGCATGTGCCCTTAATGGGAATCTAACTGTGACCTCCTGGTTCATAGGTCGATGCTCAACCACTGAGCCACACTGGCTGGGCCTGAGCAAATGTATTTTTCTGCTTGGGTGTCTATATCTGCACATAAATGATTTTTAGTGCAGAAGGTACTTTTTTAGGAAGTGAGATTTTCCTGTTTTGTAAGTCTTACATTTATTTAGTCATTTCTTGGGATTATCACCCTCTCCACACTTAGAGGCCTCCTCAGGAGGAGCCAATCACTGTCTAAGTCTTAGTTCACTTACCTTTGTCCCTCACCTGGGCAGCTACTACTGTGTGGCTGGCAGTAGATGAAGTGCATCAGCCCTCATCCTCCCAAACTGCTGTCTTTGTTTGGCAGTCAGTGAAGTGCTGTGCACTGTAGGCCTCTAAAACTCAGCTGCCTCTCTGTTGACCCAGGCTGTTCTGGTGTGGGGGGAGGGAACTTTGTAAGCATATTTGGATTCCAAGGTAGTTTTATCACTCATCCTCTTTTCCCTTAATATAGGGAAAGAACAATAAGAAGAGCCACTTCTTCCCTCCCATGAACAGAGACCATCGCCGGATCATCCACGAACTGGCCCAGGTGTACGGCCTGGAGAGCGTGAGCTATGACAGTGAACCGAAGCGCAACGTCGTCGTCATTGCAGTCAGGTGGGTTGGTCTTGCCATCAGAGGAGGAACTGCTTGGTGGAGCAAACTGGACCCGGGAAGCAGTCTGTCAGTGTTTGCTTTCCTACTTCCTCTCCTGGAAGAATAGTTCTCCTTCTGGGACAGCCACTCTGAGGTGATCTAAAAGTCCATTCAGAGAGCCAAAGCTTCAGTCCACAGAACAGACCCACATAAAGAATACAAGCCTCATGTCTGCCCAGATCCACATCGGTCACTGGAAGCAGCATTCCTCAGGCTGAGGGAGCAGACCCTGAGGGCCTGGGTTGGGGGCCTGCCCATCACATCTGTCCCTTTTTCTCTTCTGGCATGATGGAAACAGAAAGAATGCTGCACTGTGACTCAGCATTTGCCATTAGAGGAAATGGGGGCAGTAATGTGTGACACAGGAGGGGACAAGGAGGATCTAGGATTAAGTGTGAGATGAGAAAAAGCAGGTAACCGGTGGTGGAAGGGACGAGGGTTAAGTGAAGGTGACCATGCCTGAGCGGGGACAGTCATATCAGAGAGTGCTCAGCAACATCATAGCGTCATGGATGGGATTTCTAGCTGTCTGCCTGTCTCCACAAAAAATTCTCACTTCTTAATATTTTGTGTTCTTTTATCAGAGGGAAGTCTGTTTGTCCAACTACCACGTTGACAAGTGTACTTGAAAAGGAAATGCAGGCACGGCCTCCACCCCCAATTCCTCATCACAGACAGTCAGACAAGTAAGGATTGTTCAGCTGCTTTCCAAAGGGTCCTGGCTGTTCAGAGAAGCTAGCAGGGCTGAGCTGTCCTGGGCTGCCCCAGCCATTGGTGGCTTCTTCAGGCCTGGCCTTGGGGTTCTATGTTCAAATATATAAGGTTTGACTGGATGTCAGACACATTTATCATGCCAGAGGGGTTCCCATTTGATGTTTGCTATGCCCACTTCCCCTCAAGGAAGATCAGTTATGATGTAATTTCCATGGTGTAGCTGGAGACACCGGAAAGTGGATTCAGCCTGTCACACCAGATGATTTAGGAACATCATGCAGTTTACAACAGTTACTCTGGATGGAAGTGAGATTGGTGTGGGGAGTTGGCAGGAAAGAGGGGGTCTTTCATGTTTTGCTCTACTTTCATATGATTTGAGTCATTTTTACAACAAAAACATGCATTCATAATTTAAAGAGAAAAGAAAACCACATTGGAAAAAAAAAAAAGAAAACCACATTGGCAAGCAACAGCAAGTCTGCCAGGTGTTCTCTCAGGAGCAAGGCGAGCACTGTCCCTCCCCCTCTCCCTGGCAGAGGGAGGCTGGCTGCCTTACTGTGATGAAGCAGTGCTGTTGAAAGTTGCTCTGAAACCCATAGGGCTCCTGCTGCTGTTCTGGCCTTCCACACAGAAGCCCTGGCAGTACCTCCTACACAAAACCTCTGGGAGCATGGGTAGAGCAGTTTACAGGGTCAACATAAGGGTCATAGCAACCGCTGTTCCCCTGGGACAGATAGAGCAGCTGGGTGTTGCCCATTGGACACAGCCCCAGCAGGAGCGTCCGGGACCATGTAGCCCCCAGTGTCAGTCCCGATCATCCCTGGGAAGTAGGTGGCCTAGATTCCAGTCAGCGCAGATTGCTGTCTACATGGGCAGTGGTTTTGGAAACAGGTGGAGTATTTTACATACTATTCCACAGCCGCCTCCAGTACCACCTGGGCATAACCATGTGTAGTCATTGGCCGGTTTATGCCATGCTGTCTTTCCCGCCCCTCCCCCTCCTTTGCTTGCTTAATTTTTTTTTTTAATATATTTTTATTGATTTTTTACAGAGAGGAAGGGAGAGGGATAGAGAGTTAGAAACATCCATGAGAGAGAAACATCGATCAGCTGCCTTCTGCACACTCCCCACAGGGGATGTGCCCGCAAGCAAGGTACATGCCCTTGACCAGAATCGAACCTGGGACCCTTCAGTCCGCAGGCCGACGCTCTATCCACTGAGCCAAACCAGTTAGGGCAGCTTGCTTAATTTTTATATAAAACTGTGTTGTTGAAAATTTTTAGAATAGAGAAAATAGTATTAATATAATAAACCCCCATGCACCCATCACCAAATTTCTGCTCATGCAGACCCTGCTATCTTTTTTGTTTTAATATATTTTTATTGATTTTAGAGAGGAAGGAAGAGGGAAAGAAAGATAGAAACATCATGATGAGAGAGAATCATTGATCAGTTGCCTCCTGCATGCCCCCTACTCAGGATCAAGCCCGCAACACAGGCATGTGCTCTTGACAGGAATCAAACCTGGGACTCTTCAGTCTACAGGCTGACACTTTGTCCACTGAGCCAAACCAGCTAGGGCTCTGTTATCAGAGTTTCACAAATGATAAATCACCCAATCCTTAACTTTCTAAAGACCTGAATCTGGGTTCCCCCAGAAAGAAAAGATGGATTATTCTTTGTTTGCTTTTCAGGAATCCTGGGAGCAATAATTTACAGAAGATAGAAAAGGAGGCGGTAATTGACTACTTTGATGTCCAGGACTGAGAAGCTCAAGATGCACTTAGATGAAAGAATGATTAGGTGGGGATTCATTTGCCAGCAGATAAATCATGCTTATTCCCAACTTCCTGGTGGACTTACAGCCTCTCATACTGTCTTGTATTGATACGTTCAAAGCATGAGTGTGTCAGAAATCCCCTGTCCTCTGATCCCTTTGTATGAAGTGTCTTTGTGCAGCCAGATGCTGGTTGCACAGTCACTAGAGATTCAGTCATGTATTTGCAGAAACTCCTCACACCTTCACTGTGATTGCTCAGAGGCTTAGGACATTGGACTTGATTTGGACAAACCAGAATATTAGCCTGAAACCCCCTTTATGACACTTAGCCATAGCCTCAGTTATCCCAGTTATCCATCCATCTCCTGAAAATGCCTGTGACATTAGATGTACCTCGCTTTCTTAATCCAGATTGATCACAGACACAAGCAAACTTCTCAGTCTGAAATATCAAACATTGAATTTGATACACTATATCCAGAATCACATGTGTTATGTTGAACCCAGCTATCTTATGTCAGTCTTTTGCCAAAAACTGTCATAGATATATCTAGATGAGCTTATTTTAATGGTTCTCAGTACTATTAGTTCTAGATCTAGCAGAGAAGTTGGGTGGCTTTAAAGAATTTCATGTTTTAGACT
This sequence comes from Myotis nattereri, assembly GCF_964212035.1. NCBI lineage: Eukaryota > Metazoa > Chordata > Mammalia > Chiroptera > Vespertilionidae > Myotis > Myotis nattereri. The sequence goes on from NC_138087.1 coordinate 52,719,641, forward strand.
CCAGGGAGCACCTCATACCACATCACTGAGCGTTTCTGGTGACAGTCACTTCAGCGATGCACCATGATGGCCGAGAACAAGCTCCTCCTGCCACGTTCACACTGTGGCCTCAATGTATGACCAGAGTAGCCCCAACACCTTCTCTCTGGTTGAGAAAGAGTCTCAGGTAGACTTATCTTGCCTGTGTTGCTTTCTCCCAGGCCTTCAGCAGCCATATTCGCTCTCCCTATGTCTGAGCGCTGAACTTCGTTTGAATAGTCAGAAAAGTATGTGGACAGTCCAGGGCTTACCCCAGCAGCCCCTGGAGGCGTACTTCAAGCTCCTTTAAGGCAGGTGCATTACCAGTTATATTACCAGTTTGGCCCTCCCCATGGCACCCTCAGCACAGAGGCCAAACTTCCAACTTCCTTCTCCAAAACAAGCCACAAGCCCAGAGCAACAGGAGATTTGAGAAATGACTTTACAAAACTAGCACTTAATTTTCACAGAGCAGGGCTAGCCTTTGGTCCAACCCAGACAATCTGCCTTGAAAAGCATCAGGTACAGCTGTGGGAACAGAAAATTGGAGGAAAGAGATGATCTGTAAAACCACCTTATGTGGGCCCATTTAGCACAGGTTCAGTGGCCCTATGCCCAATAGGAAGCCCACACGCAACTGTTACATCTTTTAATCAGTGGGTTTAGTGGGTGAACTGTACATTGAGAGCATCTCAGAATCAGCAGGAGGCAGGAAACCTGATTTCAGATTCCAGCTGTCATATAACAACTTGCCACTTGGTGGAATGGAGCTGTCAAACTACCTCACCAGCGTGGTGGTGATTAAATGAGATAACAGGTAGAGGTACCTAACCTATCATAGGTGCTGAACGTTTATAAAAATTATACTTGATATCTGGAAAATATGTCAGCATCTTTAGTCTCCATAATACTAGCCAAGTAAAAGGTTAGAGTGCTGAGCATGCCTCTTCAAGTGAATACTTGTGTGCCTACTTAGCACCAGCCTTGTACTAGGGCTGTGGGGAGCAGATGTGGCCTGTTCTTTAGTTAGTAATCCAGGAGGGGACACATACCTGAATATATATAGTGGAATGGGTTGGTCTGCCAGAAATCGCTCATTAGTCTTATTAAAAGCTGAAGTGTTATACGGGGAGTTTTTTGTGGATGGTAGGACTGGGTTAGCTTTCATGTTGGGGGAAGGACCTCTGGTGGGGAAGAGAAACAGGAGGAAGCATTCGAGCTGCTTCTCGAGATAGCAGACTGCCATATGGAGGAAAAGTATGCCAAGTGAAGGTAAAGGGCATGAGGCAAGCCCAGGTGTATGGCTTGTGGTGGGTTTGAGGAAAGGATCTCCCAGAGTGGGCAGACAACTGGAAGTACAGGTGATGAAGCTGAAAGTGTAGGCTGGTCAACTTGAGAGCCATGGGGGATTCTAAGAGAACAGCTCGGCTGGATTCATGATCTAGAGCTGGAACCAGCAAACATTTTCTGTAAAGGGCCAGATAGTAAATATTTGAGGCTTAGAACTGTAGAGTTTCTGTTGCAGCTACCATTGTACAACTCTGCCATTGTAGTGTGAAAGCAGCCACAGACAATACACAAGTATTAGAACTCCATTCTAATAACAGTTTTATAAAATCAGAATCGCATGTCATTTTTACGTCACAACATATTGTTCTTTTGCCTAACCTTTTAAAAATGTGAAAACTATTGTTAGCTTATGAGTTGTACAAAAACAGATGTGGCCATGGACTTTGTTTGCCAAGGGATAACAGGTAAGAGGCCCAGCGGAGAGCTCTGGGAGCGATCCAAGTGAGAGGATAAGGGTGGTGGGAACTGGTGCTGCAGAGGGAAGAGATGTCAGGAGATCCAGGAGGTAGGAGAGGATGCCAGAGAGCAGCAGAGAGCCAGCCCCCTGCATCGCCAAAGGGACCCCCAGACCCCCTCAGCAAAAAGAAGCTGCTTCTCATTCTCCATTGAGCAGTGGCTTTGGACAAGACCACATGAATGTGGACCAAAGGAAAAGATATCCCTCCACACCATGCATAGAGCCTGTGGGGACCAAGACTCCACGCTTAATCCCCAAGGATCAGGTGTATCTGCTCCCCCCTCTAGCTTCACACTCTCCAGCAGGAGTTTGCTTATGGGGCCAGAGCTTTCCAGAAATCAAGTTCTTATTTCTGGAATTCCCTCTGGCAGAGCTGACTCCTCTCAATAATGGTGCCCGCCTGGCGTGCAGTAGGGGGTTGTATGTGGGAATGGAGATGAAAGCAGCCCTCCAGGTTGCAGGTCTGTTTGAAGCACCTCTGGATGGTGTCCTGGACAGGACCAGCCAGGCCTCAGGGGGGAGGGAGGCGGCGTTAGGTCTTGTGAGGGAGGTGCAAAGTTTCAAACCAAAGGTCCTGAGATTTAGGTTTGGCATGTCCTTCCCACATGGTGCCGGTCTTTGTGCTTCATGCCTAAAAGTCTGGAGACTATTCTCTAAGGAGAACCTGCTGCTGTGCCACCTCTGCCACACTCATCAGGCAAATTCTCCCAAACTCCCCACATGACCGCAGCACAAACGCCCCCTACCATCTCTCGAGGCCTTTTAGAGCTCACAATTCCCCAGGGCATTCTCTAAGCCCATCCAGCCCCTGTCTACAAAGGCCCAGACCGAAGGAACAAGGCTCCATGGGATCTCACTTGTGAGTGCCAAGCCAGGATTGGATATCCAGGCCTTGGGTTTCCCAACATAGAGCTGCCCTAGGCCAGGACGGGCCCGAGTCTTCAGGATAAGGTGCATCATCTTTCCCAAACAATTGCCTGGGCATATTCCCAGTGGCCCGGGCTGCCCTCACCACAGGCTTCATGCTGCACAGCCTCCTGGGAGACCTGGGTGCAGAGAGCCCAGCTGAACTGCTAGGATGCCCAGTTGGCTGCCTCAGCTCTCTGTGTGACTCCAGGCATTTTGCTTCCAGCGTCTGGGCATTGGTCTCCCCATCTGTCGGGAGGGTAATAGTTCCTCCTTGTACACTGCCCGGAGCCATTGGGAGGGTCGTGGGGAGACAGTCTGAGAGGTCGGAGAGTCTGCCAGTGTCATTTGGCATCTCAGCACGGTTACATCTCTGGAGCCTGTCCCAGGACTGTCTCAAGGGCAGCTCAGGGGGAAGGAACAGAGCAGTCGCAAAGTTGCTCTGATAGGGGCTGAGGCTTTCAGACGCACACACACCCCCTTATCCCACACACACCCCAAGTCTGACACCTGGGTGAAGAAGTCAGAAGTCCTTATGTACCCACACTTTCCCAAGTATCTCTTCTGAGCTCATAGTATGCACTAAGCATAGTGTTCATATTTTACTCCTCAAAGCCCCATGAGGTAGCTATTCTTATTATCCCCATTTCACTAGTATACTCTGAGTAGTGGGGTAACCCAAGATCACTCAGTTAACACCTGGAGATCTAATATTCCTGCTAGGTCTGACTCCAAAACCTGTGTCCTCTCCGCTACACAGCAGTGGCAGCTCACACTGGAGGCCCTGGGATTGCATGACCCATGAGGTCAAGACAAGAAAGTTTATACTGTACAAATGCTGAGAACACCAGCAACTCCCCCGCCCACAACAGGGGTTTTCCTATAATACCCACAAGAGGGCAGTATATATCCTCAAAGCCTGGGGATGGTGTGGGGTAGTGTTTTACACTTTGCCTCGTGAAAGCTCTTTAAAACTTTTTAGAAGAGTTTATTAGCTTGAATGTATCACGTTTTCATTTTTTAATTTGTTTTTTATTCTTGAGAGTATTACAGATGTCCCCCATCCCCCCCCTTTTTTTTTTGCTAACTCCCACCCTACTCCAGGCCTTCACAGCACTATTGTCTGTGTCCATTGGCTATGCATACATGCATATAAATTCTTTGGTTAATCTCCGCACCCCCACCACCTTCCCTCTGAGATCTATCAGTCTGTTCCGTGCATCCATGTCTCTGGACCATTTTGTTCATCAGTTTATTTTGTTCATTAGATTCTACATATAAGTGAGATCATGTGATATTTGTCTTTCTCTGAGTGGCTTATTTTGCTTAGCATAATATTCTCCAAGTCTATCCATGCTGTTGCAAAGGGTAAGAGATCCTTCTTTTTACATCCATGTAGTATTCCATTGTGTAAATGTACCACAGCTTTTTTATACATTTATCTACTGATGGGCACTTGGCTGTTTCCAGATCTAGCTATTGTAAATAATGCTGCTATGAACATAGGGGTGCATATGTTCTTGCTGATTGGTGTTTCTGGTTTCTTGGGATATATTCCCAGAAGTGGGATCTCTGGGTCAAATGGCAGTTCCATTTTTAATATTTTGAGGAAACCTGCATACTGTTTCCACAGTGACTGTACTGGTCTGCATTCCCACCAGCAGTGTACTGTGGTCCTTTTCTGCACATCCTCACCAGCACTTACTGTTTCTTGATTTATTGATGGTAGCCATTCTGGCAGGTGTGAGGTGATATCTCATTGTAGTTTTAATTTGCATCTCTCTGATAATTAGCGATATTGAGCATTTTTTCATGTCTCTTGGCCATCTGTATATCCTCTGGAGATTATCTGTTTAGGTCCTTTGCCCATTTTAAAATTGGATTGTCTTCCTTTTGTTGAGTTATATGAGTTCTTTATATATTTTGGAAATTAGCCCCTTATCAGATGTATCATTGGCAAGTATGTTCTCCCATACAGTAGGTTCCCTTTTCATTTTGATGGTGGCTTCTTTTGCTGTGTAGAAGCTTTTTGGTTTGATGTAGTCCCATTTGTTTATTTTTTTACTTTATTTCTCTTGCCCTATGAGATATATCAGCAAAATTTCTGCTAAGTGAGATGTGATTTTATTGTCTATATTTTCTTCGAGGATGTTTATGGTTTCAGTCACATACACACACATATCCTTACATTTAAGTATTTTACCCATTTTGAGTTTATTCTTCTATCTGGGTAAGTTAGTGGTCTAGTTTTATTACTTAGCATGTACCTGTCCGATTTTCCCAACACCATTTATTTGAAAAGACTGTTTCTACTCCATTGTATGCTCTTGCCTCCTTTGTCAAATACTAATTGACAATAATGATATGGGTCGATTACTTGGGTCTCTGATTTATATGCCTGTTCTTGTGCCAGTACCAGGCTGTTTTTTTTATTACAGTGGCTTTGTAGTATAGTTTGATATAATGCTTCCACTTGTTCGTATCTTCCTCTGTTTCTTATTTCAGTGTCCTATAGTTTTCTGAGTAGGTCTTTTACTTCCTTGATTAAGGTATCTTATTTTTGTTGTTGCACTGGTAAATGGGATTGATTTTTTTAGTTTCTCTGTCTGAAAGTTCATTATTAGTGTATAAAAATGTCATCGATTTTTGGATGTTAATTTTCTATCCTGCTACTTTGTTGAATTCATTTATTAAATCTATGAGTTTTTTGATGGAGTCTTTAGAGTTTTCTATATACAATATTATGTCATCTACAAATGATAGTTTTACTTCCTCCTTTCCAATTTGTATACCTTTTATTTTTTCTCCTTGTTTGATCAGTGTGGGTAGGACTTCCAGTATTATGTTGAATAAGAGTGGTGAAAGCAGACATCCCTGTCTTGTTCCTGTTCTTAAGGAAAACGCTTTTAGTTTTTGCCCATATGATATTAGCTATAGGGTTGTCATATATGGCCTTTATTATGTTCAGGTATGTTCCCTCTATTACCTCTGTGCTGAGAGTTTTTATCAGAAATGGGGGTTGGATTTTGTCAAATGCTTTTTCTGCCTCAATTGATATGATCATGTGATTTTTGTCTTCCAGTCTGTTTGTGATGTGTCACATTTATTGATTTATTAATATTGTACTGCCTTGCATCCCCAGAATAAATCCCACTTGCTCATAGAATATGATATTTTTAATGTATTGCTGGATCTGATTTGATAATACTTTATTGAGGATTTTAGCATCTATGTTCAATGACCTGTAATTTTTTTTTCTTTGTAGTGTCTTTATCTGGTTTTGGAATTAGGTTAATGCTGGTCTTGTGAAAAGAGCTTGGAAGTCTTCCCTTCTTTTGAAATTTTTGGAATAGTTTGAGGACAATACAAGTAGGTATTAGTTCTTTGAGTGTTTGGTAAAACTCTCCTGTGAAGCCATCCGGTCCAGGACTTCTGTTTGCTGAGAGTTTTTTTAAATGACTGTTTCAATTTCATTAGTAGTTATGGGCCTGTTTAGGTTTTCTGATTCTTCCTGAGTTTTGGGAGATTTTTATGTTTCCAGAAATTTGTCCATTTTACCCAGGTTGTCCAGTTTGTTGGCATATAGTTGTGTAGTATTTTCTTACAATCATTTGCATTTCTGTGGTGTCAGTTGTTATTTCACCTCTTTCATTTCTGATTTTATTTATTTGGGTCCTCTTTCTTGCAGAGAGAACCAGTATTTAAAAAAAAAAAAAAAAGCCAGCTGGTGTGGCGCAGTGGTTGAGGTCACTGGTTTGATTATTGGTTGTGGCACATGCCCAGGTTGTGTGCTCGATCCCCAGTAGGGCGCATGCAGGAGGCAGCTGATTGATGTTTCCCTCCCATCAATGTTTCCTTTTTTCTCAGGTCAAAAACTCTGAAGTTACTCTGTAAAAAATCAATAAAAAAAATTTAAAAAAAATCTGAAGTTATACCTGCCTCCTTACAGGCTGTAAGGGAATGAATAAGGGAGAGAGTAACAGGGCCCCTTAAGGCTACTGGAAGACAGGGCAGAGGAGTAAATGATAAGCAATAGCTCATTTTTTGAAAGGATCATTCCAGGTGCTGTAGAGCTGAGTTAGAGCAAGGGAAGAGCCTGGGAGACCAGTCAGAAAACCACTGCTATAATATAAGTAAGAGGTGACAGTGGCTCAAACCTGGGGTGGTGAGAAGTGGTAACACCTATAGGATTTGCTGGTAGCTGCAAAGTGGTGTATGAGAGGAGGAAGGTATAACTTCAAAGTTTGGTTTTTTTAAAAATATATTTTATTTATTTTTTTACAGAGAGGAAGGGAGAGGGATAGAGAGAAACATTGATGAGAGAGAAACATCGATCAGCTGCCTCCTGCACGCCCCCTACTGGGGATGTGCCCGCAACCAAGGTACATGCCCTTGACTGGAATCAAACCTGGGACCCTTCAGTCCGCAGGCCAACGCTCCATCCACTGAGCCAAATCGGTCAGGGCAACTTCAAAGTTTTTGACCTGAGTAATGGAAAGATGAATTTACCATTTACTGAAATAGGAAACTGTGGGAAGAGCAGGCTTGGGAGAAGAATATCTGTCCAGTAGGTGGTTGTACATGGGAGGCCACAGATAATGCCTGGATACAGAATTGGGATGGAAATCTAATTTTGGCAGCTGTTGGCATAGAATGGTATTTAAAGGTTGGTGAGATCATGTTGGGCTGGGGTGCGGGGGTGGTTGTGAAAGAGAAGGGTTCTGAGAACTGTGCCCTGGGGCCCCTTATAATCTACAGGGCAGCAAGCTACAGACAGGGCAAGAGTCAGAGATCCCCAGAACCAGAGCTGAAACTGAAACTAAGTGGAGTCCTGTGGGGTGAGGGTCTCTCGGATTTTCTTCCAAGTTTCCTAGGAGAGTGTGGGCTTCTCTTGCCCTGACTCATCTGAACCTCCTGAGGCCCCAGGACACAATTCATTTAAGGCCCCAGAGTATTCAGGCTCCAGATCCAGGGGACATCATAGAGCTTGGATGCCTCCTTCCCTTTGGCCTCCTCCTCTCTTAAACATAGGTGCTCCCCAGGGCTTCATCATCCCTCCCTGATCCACCATCTGCAAGCTTTCAAATGCCACCCTGGGCTTCAAAGCTCTCTCTCTAGCTCAGGCCCATATCTTCCCTGAATGTCCCACAGGCACCTGCAATCTAGCATGTCCAACCTTCAGACTGTTTCTGGTACGTCCACCACCTATCCTGTTTTCCTAACCCTAGTAATGGACCTCCCTTAGTTCATATTCTCTAATGTCTCTTCACTTGGGGCCAGAAGCCAGGACACAGGTAGGGAATGTGGGGTGTTGGGTATGGGGTGTGGGGAAGGCAAGAACACATTCTTGCTGGCCCTAGCCGGGCTGTTGTAGGGAGCTGTAGTGACCCCCATGTGAGGAATCCTTATCGGTCAGCATGTGGTTGAGTCCCTGAAGGACTCAAAGGTGCAACTGTAGATTTATTGGCCTCATCTTTGTGCCTGGGTATGCCTGGCCCTAAGCTGTGTGTCTTCTCTCTCAGTCCCTGAGCCTACTGCCCCCACTCACCCAGGTCCTCCTGCCCTTGGCTCCTGAGCACAGACACAAGGGGAGACCATGTAGAGAAAACTATACTTGGCCTTGCCCTAGTCAGTTTGGCTCAGTGGATAGAGCATCAGCCTGGGGACTGAAGGGTCCTGGGTTGTGGCTCGATCCCCAGTAGGGGGCATGCAGGAGGCAGCCAATCAATGATTCTCTCTCATCATTGATGTTTCTATCTCTCCCTCTCCCTTCCTCTCTGAAATCAATAAAAAATAAAATAAAAACTCGGCCTTCAACCTTGCTCCATCACCATGGATTACAAAACTGAAACCTGAAGCACCTTACTCCTCTGAGCCTCATTATCCCCACTTTACAGATGAGGAAACTGAAGCCCAAGAGGTTCAATAACCTGCCAAAGTTTGATGAGGGGCACTTGAGTGTTTGGGGGGGTTTATGCATTTTTGTGGTTCTGATTGTTTTCAGTGTTTTGTTATTTTAACTGTACCTGTATGTAATATGCATGTTTACAGACTACATTCCAATATATTTAAAAAACAAACAAAAACTAGCCAAGCTTGCCGTGGCCAGTGTGGCTCAGTTGGCAGGAGTGTCATCCCATACACACTGAAAGGTTGTGGGTTCAATCCCCAGCCCTGGTCAGGTGCATGATCAGTGTTTCTCACATTGATTTTTCTCTCCCTCTCTCTATAAAAATTAATGAAAATGTCCTCAGGTGAGGATTTTTTAAAAAAACAACTAACCAAGATCATATCAATAAGGACTAAAATCCCTACTCTCTACCCCTTACTAAGCCAATCTCCCCAGGCCTCAGTTTCCTTGGATATAAGATGGGCATGATGGCATGAGATCCATGAGAAGGTGTAGAGTGACAACAAACACACTCCCTGCATGCCAGGCATAGCTCATTTTGTCATCCCAGCAGCCCTATGGGGTGGGAACTGTAATTGTCCTGTCTTACCTAAGATCATACAGCTAGTGAGAAGCAGAGCTAGTATTTTGATCCAGGTGTACTGGCCTTTTTCTGTGCTCTTTGGTGCCGTAGGATCATCTCAGTGGTGCACAGGAGGTCTGGGCTCCTGGCTGTTCCCACTCCAGAGTCAGCATAGAGGTGGGTAAGGAGCCGAGGTCAGATTTGGACTCTGAGTGGTCATAGCCTCCTCCTCCTGAGAGTTTCGCACCCCAGCCTGGCCTGAGATGGCTACTCCCACCCCTTCCAGGGTTGCAAAACCCCACCCGAGGGAGGAGACAGACCAGCCAGACCAGGGTGCTACCTGTGGGTGCCTCTCCCCTAGAGGCCCTGAGTGGGAGTGGGAGTGGGAGAACAGGCTGGACAAGGGAGTAAGGGCTCTTCCCAAAGCCAGGACCACGAGGCTGAGCACCGAACCTGTATCTGCAAAGCCCTGGAGACGCCTGGCCTAGAGCTAGTAGTTCTTTCTGCCCCACCCCTGTCCCCCTCTACAGCCTCAGCTGGGTAGGGCATGGGGTGGGTAGGGAACTAGTATAACATGAGGCTTCCAAGTTCTGGAAGAAGTTAGAGCTGGGGGGCTCCCCAGACACCAACAGATTGAGGCCTCATTGTACAGATAGGGAAACGAAGGCCCAGGGAAGGGAGGGGGTCCTCTCCGTGTCACACATCCAGCCCATACTGGGCCTGGGAGTGGAGCCAGGACTCCCACGGCTCATGTCCTAGCCTGGCTCCCAGAGCTGCACAGGTATGTTTCCTGGGTCCAGCCAGGGAGTGGTTACAGGAGGGATTCCATGAGAGAGAGAGAGAGAGAGAGAGAGAGAGAGAGAGAGCGCGCTCATGAGAGAGAGGAGAACCCAGATAAGAAACCACAGGCACCATGATACCTGCCCTGCCCCTGCCCTCCCCTCATCCTGCTCTCTTTCCTTTCTTCCTGTCCTTCCTTTCTTCCTCCCTGCAGTGAAACCTGCCTCTCTCCTCCAGGAACCTCCCTCACCCTCTACCCTAAGCCTTGGTCTCACCTCTCCTCTAAGCCTGGCCTCAGTTTATCCTATCCCTCTTCTTTGACCTCATCTTCTTTCACCCGCCCCACCCCCCACCCCATTGCCAGCAGCGGCCCCTCCACGTTCCCACCTCAGAACCTTAGCACTGGCTCTTTCCTCAGCCTGGCGTGCTCTTCCTCTGTGTCCATATGGCTCACTTCCTCACCTCCTTCAGGTTTTACTCAGAGTCACCTCAGTGAGGCCTGTCTTTACACCCACACACTTCCTATCCCCCTTTCCTGCTTTTCCTTCTAACACGTTTTGCACAGAATATCAGCTCTAATGAGAACAAGGACTTTTGTGAATCTTCTTTGTGCCTGTATCCTCAGCACTGCAATGGTGTCTGGCATGCTGTAGGCTTTCAGCCAACATCTGCCAAGGGAATGAAAGGGGTCTGTGCTCTGCTGAAGTGCTCTGTGATGGGTCGGGCTCATCTAGCTTGACATTGGGATCAGAATCTGCAGGATGTTATGGCAACAGGCCTAGAGCAGGTCTGTGTCAGAGCAGTGGACAGTAGGCAGGGGTTCTGGAGGGACCCACTGGCTGCCTTAGCTCTGAGACCATCTCCCAGGGACATAAAGATGCCAGAAGGCTGAAGTAGTCAGTGAGGGACAAAGGAAGGTAGCAATCAGAACCCTGGGACCCATATATGCCTCTCCTACCTGTGACTGAGGCCTTATGGTTATGCTGCTCTGAACCACCAGGAATTAGAAAGGCCGCTCTCCTCGTGTTCACAGAGCCACTGAGGTTCAGAGAGGAGAAGAGAGGCTTATCCAGGGTCCCAGGGGGAAGCAGCTGGCTGGGACTTCCAGCTGTGGGCCTTCCCTGTGACCCCCAGGACTGTTCCCTGGTTAAGCTCTCCACTCTGGGATGTCAGACATACCTCTCTCCTTTCTCCCTGGGTCCCCTATAATCTTCCCACCACCTATTCTCATGCTATAGCCATTTTTCATCTTTTAAAATAGATGAAGCCCATGTAGGTGTATATATCAGCTATATATTAAGAAGCACAAGCACCTAACCCATAAATTTTTCCCAACTCCAAAACTAGAAAATTATTAATAGCTTCCACCACCCCTGTGCCCTTCCCCATCTCATCTCCATTTCTATAATCCTGTAGCCCTGGAAGAACCACCCCCCCCCCCCCTGCTTTTTTAAAGTAGTTTTATCATGTGTTTGCTCAAAGAGTATGTTACTTTTGCATGTTTGTCAACAGTCTAACTGGTGTCATACTGTATACAGTCTACTGCATTGCTTTTTATGCCTCCAAAATACTTCCTTGTTGCAGGTAGCTATTGTGCCTTAGTTTTTATTTATGTATCAAACCTATTGTGTGTGACTGTATTGCAATGTACGTATCTATTCCCATGTAGGTGGACATTTGGATTGTTTCCAATGCCCCCTGACCATCCACTCCGTGCCCCCTTTCAGCCAAATCTCCTGAGGCGCCCACTGCACACCTCACAGCCTCCTCCTGGCTGTGCTCCTAAGATCCTGCTCACTGACCCTTTCACTCTCCCATGGCCCCAGCTATATCCACACACCCACAACTTTTTCAGTCTCATTCTTCAACTCTTTTTTGAACTCCAGACTATACAAAAGACATAATTGTTTATTGAGCACTTACTATGTGCCAAGCACTATTCTCAGCATTATATATGTTTTATTCCATTGAATATCCACAGCAATGCAAATGTAGGTAATAATAACATTACAAAAACAAAACAAAAACCGAGTCCCAGAGAGGTTGAGTAACTTGCCCAAGACTACACATCTCTTGCCCTTCAAGTCCCATAGACAACTCAAGCTCAACATGTCCACCATATAACTTGTCATCTTCCTTTCCAAACCAGTTCCCCTCCCATTCTCTGCTCTCAGTGGAGACATCTCCAGTGTCACAGGCCCAAGCCAGAAACTGAAAGTAAGACCTGACTCCTGCCTTGTCCTCACCCACTCCTCCATCCAGTGCCAGCCCAAGTCCTAGTTATTGAGCAAAACCCTTCTCACCCACCAGCACTGACCTATTAGGTGCGCTGCTGCGCCTCTCGGATTATTGCCTCTCACCATACTCGCTTGCAGGCCCCAATATCTCCCTTTTCCACCAACCTGCACACAGCAGCTCAGGAGGACTTTCTAAATCTCTTCTCTCCATGTCCCTGCCTCCAGAAGAAAGCCCAGCCTCCTCTGCCCTCTGTCCCCTCAATCTGTAAAGTGCAGCAGCCAACCCCTGAAAGTATACACCCCAACCCCAATTCTGTAGTATCTCCTCTGGGAAGCCATCCTTGGCCTCAGCTTTGAGGCCAGACTGTGAGCCCTCTATGAGCCCCACAGTCTCTATGTAGCCCCCTCTCCACCACTTAGCTCTTGACTCCTGTCCCCATTAGACTGTGTTTCTTGAAGGCAAAGACCCAGCCTCCTCCACTCAAGGCCTGCACACAGGAGGTACTCAATAATTGCTGGAAGGATAAACACACAAGCAATGGTAGGAACCATGGATAATGCTGCCTTCTGAGTCCCAGAAAGTAGGATGATTCCTGTCTGGCCCCAGAGTTGGTGTCTCCTGGCTGCCCTACCTCCATCCAACCTCCGGGCTTATCCTCTTGAACTCCATGAGACCTTTTCCTGTCCCTACACCTTTTAGAAGGATTTGCCTCTCTGCATATTCTTTTCTAGCTCTGGAGTTTCTTAACATGGGACAGCTCTGACACCAGGAATAAGGAAGAGGAGTCTAACCCCTTACATACTTTCCATCTATCTACATCAAGCATTTTCAAGGGTAGGGGGTAATTTTGCCCCCAAGAGAGAGAAAATGGATTATTGGAAGGGGTAAATGAAAACGTTTACTATTTCTGTATAAAGCACAGGCATACGTAAAATACACAAACAGATATACAGTATCCTAGTATCTGGTATTAAAATATCATGTAATGGGGGAGGTGGGGGTCTAGCCCTGGTTGATGTGGCTCAGTTGGTTGGGCATCGTCCTGTGTTCCATAAGGTCGCCAGTTCAATTCCCGGTCAGAGCACATGCCTGGGTTTCAACTCAATCCCTGGTAGGAGGTGTGCAGGAGGCAGCCGATGAATGTTCCACTCTCACATCGATATTTTTCTTTCTCTCTCTAGAATTCAATAAAAAATATTTAAAATTATATATATATATATATATATATATATATATATATATATATATATATGGCTTGTGAGGTGGGGCAATGACAACAACAACAAAAAAAGTAGAGAAACTCTGACCTATATCATGCTTGGGCTTTGTCTAATCTGGTGCAAGGACTGGCCAAAACTGAGGAAGAATCTTGAGTCCTATCCCAAGGAAGCTCAGGTTAGCAGCTCAGGGTATCCCCAGAACTGACTGCCCACTAGCTAGCTGTTGGTCTTTCCCCAAGCCATCCCTTTCCTATCCTATGCCTGAAAGTCCACTGTTCTGTGTCTGGCATCTTTTGATCTTCTGTTCTTCCTGTGGCCTTTCCCCATTCTCCCCCAGGGGGCGCCGCAGCTCCCAGGACTGGAAGGAATTGGAGGCCTCTTGGGTCCATTCTCTAGCTTTGGGCTATGGCATAACCCTAGAGTTCCTGGAAGAACCGGGAGGGAAGCCTAACCATAGGAGGCACCCAGGAAGCAAGGGTGCCACTGTGGAGCAAGGCTTTATTGTGGTGGGGATGGGGTCACAAAAAATCTTACTTAGAATTGCTGTACTTGGATGTTGTCACTTAAGGGTGGGACAGGCTGGACTGGAGTTCTGTTGTCGAGGGACACAGAGACAGAGGCAAGGGAGGAGTTCACAGTTTGGTGAGGCATGGTCTTGGGCAGTACAGGTGTTTGGTGGTCTTCATACTCCACAGGATTCTCCAGTATCTGGGGCTCCCGTGGGATAGTGAAGCCAATGAAGACCACGTAGATGATGCCACCTAAGTAGGCACCGAGGAGCGGTGCCACCACTGGCACCCACCACCAGTTCTTATCCCTGCAGGCAAGAGGCAGAGGCCTGGTGAGGGGGCCGATACCCGAGACAGCAGCTGCATCCACCTCATGCCGAGACGGGGTAGGCCTGAGAGTAGAGGAGTGACCCCCATCCTAACCCAGGAGTCACCCCTGAGCCTGAGACACTGGTCAGCTGTCCCTGATTCAGGGACAGAGGCTGATCTGGGGCAGGAGTTACATTCAGTCCAGAAGCAGGATCTGCATCCGTGCTAATCAGAGGGAAGGTCGGGACCCACTCCTGCCTCCCCAGACCACCTGGCAGCTCTGCAGGACTCCTGTGCTGTTCCTCATATCACCTCCACCCCTCCACATGCAGGAAACCCACAGAAAACTCGAAGGAGTGGCTGGGCAGGGCAGTACCTGAAGACCTCTGTGCCCCAACCGGCAATAAAGGTGAAGAAGCGGGGAGGCAGGTCCCGGGATGGATTGATGGCATATCCTGTGTTCATGCCCAGAGACACTCCAATGACGACAATAAGGATGCCAATCACCACGGCCTGTGTCCCTGGCAGGGCTGGGTTGTTACGTTTGTCCGTGATGGCAAGGAGACATAGCTGGAGCATCCCCGTAAGGAATACCTGTGGAGCAGATGCCATAGCAGCCACCCAGGCCCCCTAGCCAAACCAGGGCCTCAACAGTGCTCCCAGGCTGAATCCCCTGGCAGAGATATATCTTAGTACAGTTCCCATCAGAGTTCTTATCCCTCTATGGCGGGGGGCTGCCTGCCGGCCCCTTCCTGAGGTGGGGAGGGCCTGTGGAGGGACAACCACCCTGAACCACTGACCTCATCCAGGAAGCCCCTCCACAATGTCATGTACTCAGGAAGGTAGGTGGCAAAAATGTTAGCAGTGGCTACAGGGCCAGTCACTGTCAGATTTCCGCCCGAGTAGTTCATAATGGCTGCTGTGGAGACGAATTAGAGTGTGAAACTTCCCCTAGTTCAATCAACCCCACTGTAGTCCCAGAAATAAGGTGGGAGGCAGGGGTTGGGAGCATCTCCAGGGCTTTTCTCTCCCAGACATTTTCACAGGCCAGGACACTGAGATCAGCTCTGCCCATAACTCAGAGGAGGAGGCTGAGGCCAGAAGTGGACAACCCAGGACAGGACACTCACCGTAGAAGATGCCATAGATGCTGGCAGCAGCCAAGAAGGAACCCACGAACTGACCCAGTACATACACAGGAAACTTCTTCCAGGACAAGTGGCCTAGTGCACAGTTGGTGAAGGTCACCGCTGCGTTCATATGGGCGCCTGCAGGGTGGGCAAGTGTGTTGGGAGAGTGAGAGCAGATGCAACAACAGCAATAATATTGAGAGCCCCAACAGTAATAATGAGGCAAGCATTTATGCAGTGCACCCTCACTTAATTCTCACAAGGACCGGGGCAGAGACCACCATCTCCATTTGGTCATTAAGGAACGTGAGGAGTGAAGAAATTAAATAGCTTGGCTAAGTTGGCCCAGCCTGTAAAACTGGTGGGTCAAGGAGGCTCTTGAAGAGTCTGGGTGAGAAGGGGGCTTCGGGTATTCTCCCTCCCAGGGGGCAGTGGGGTGAGGCGCTGGGTGACTGGCAGGAGGGGATGGCTGGGGGTGGGCAGGAAGAACCTGCAGGGGATCCCTGGCCTTGACAGTCGGGCAGGGCCCAGGCTCACTCACCAGAGACTTTCCCTGCCACGTGCACTCCAATGGCGACTCCGAAGCCAAAACCCAAGTTGACACCGAGGAAGCTCCCAAAATTTTCTCCTAGAACCATATGGGCCACGGAGCCAAGGCCAAACACCTGGGAGGGAGGGCCTCTGAGAGGACTGCCTTCCCAGAAGCCCCAACCTCAGAGGAGGGCTCAGAGCTCAGTTCAGGCTCCTCACCCTTGTGCCCTGGGCCTCCCCAAATCGCCCTGGGAGACCCTCTGCCATGCCCTCTTCCTCCGGAGACTTCCCTCCTCATGACCTCTCCCTACTCGTCCCTGTCAGGGCCTCTAAGACCTGACCAGTGAGAGCTGGGTGGGAGTGTAAAAGGAGCCCAAGTGGGATAGTGGAGACAGAGGCTCTTATGGACACATCCAGACCCCTAAACCCCGAGCCCAAGTCGGATAGTGGAGACAGAGGCTCTTATGGACACATCCAGACCCCTAAACCCCAAGCCCACCTGAAGTTCAGGGGATGGCAGGGCCTCGAGGTGGACCTGGCTGCCGTGGATTGAACCTCAGAGCATCTCACACTTCAAGCCTAGCCTGAAGGAAGATTCTTCAAGGGATCTCCAAACTTCCTGCCTGGGCTCTGCCATGGCCCCCACCCACATCAGCCCTGGGAGCCAGTGGGGTTCTGACTCGCACCCTTAGCAACATTTCCATTGCCCTCGTGTAATTCCTGAACTTCCAGCTCTTACCCATCCCTACCTGCTGGATCTCCTCAGGTGACACCCCCATGGATCCCCTTTGCAGGGAGAATAGAGGCCTGAAGCTAGGCCCTCACCACCTACAGCCACTCATCTGAATCTATATCTGCCTGTCTCTTCAGCTCTCATACCTGCACCCAGCCTCTCCCTTCCTCTGCAGAGGCCTCCCTCTTGCCTGTATTGTCCACCCTCCCCTTCACTGGCTCCCACAGACTCATGTCTCTTCCTTCCTAAAAGTAATCCCTCCCATCTCAGCCCAGCCTTCCTGTTCACCTGTGGACACCTCTCCCCCCCCTGTCAGGCTCCAGGAAAGAACCCACTGGCTGGCTCCTTTATTCCCTTGCTCTCCCTCCTCAACCTGGCTTCTGCTTCCACATCTCACCAAGACTACAGCTCTCTCAGAGGGCTCCAGCCCTCTGGTTTCCCAAAGGTCCCTTCAGACATTGTCTTACTTGACTCCGCTGACTTTGACTCTCTTAACCACTCTGCTCCTGGGAAGTCCTTCCTCTCAGCCTCCATGACATGTCTCCCTCACGGTTTTCCTCCTCCCTCCCTCTCTACAGTTCCTTCCCACATCCTTTTTCCTTCCTCTGCTCCATGAGTGTAGATGATCCCAGGGCTTCCCCCCTGGCCCCTTTCATGTCTCGCCCCTGGCACTCTTCTTGAGTCTTCTTACCAGGTCAGTGGCTCCAGCTATGCCTCCTGCACTAAAATTCCCAAAACCTGCACCTGGGAGCCCGATCCCTGTTTCCCGATACCCGCTGGAAGTCTGGGTGTTCCACAGGCATCTTGGACTCTCTGTTGAAAGCTCACCATCTCAGAAAATGTGATCCTCATCCTATGTTCCCCGTTTCAGTTGGCCAAACCCGAAACTTGGATGTCATAAGTGAGAGGTTTCTCTCCCTCCTCCCCGACACCCACTCCTGTTTACATTCTTCCCAGATCTTTTTCAGCCTCCTTGCACCCAGAGTGACCTTTCTAACACAGAGGTCTGATCGTGTCTGCCCCTCATTTAAACATTCACTGGCACCCCTTCATTTCTAGGATAAAGTCCAAGCCCAGTAGGCCTCCATCCAAGACTCTTAGTAATTTCTGCCTCTCAGTTTCATATCTGCTCCAGTGTTCTCTATGTTCAGCAATAGTATTACCGCTAAGTAATCATAACCACTTATTGAAAATTTGCTATGTGCCAGGCACTGGTAAACGATACATCTCTCACTTCCTTTAACCCTTACACCAACATACACATGAGGTACTATTAATCTCCCCATTTGACAGATGAAACAATCCAAGGCTTAGAGAAGTTGAGTGACTTGGCCAAAGTACACAGTCTGCATGTAGTAAGCCAGAATTTGAATCCCAGAAGGTCACCTATGCCAGACAGCCTCAAACCAAACAACCACACTACACTGCTCCCTGCACACCTCTGTGTTTTTCCATATGCTATTCCCTCTGTCTGGAATACCTGGTCCTATATCCTGACAAAATGATAGTCTACTTTAAGGCCACACTCAGCACCTCCTTTGAAAAGTCCATGTGTTTTGGACATGTTGACTCCAAGGAACCTCTAGATGTCCAGATTGCTGGAAATCAGAGTCTGGATTTGTATCATCCAATGTGATGGCCACCAGCCACATGTGACTATTATGTGCTTGGAATGTGGCTAGTCCCAACTGAGAGCTGCTTTAAGTGTAAAGTACAAATTCATCAAAGACTTAGTAGGAAAAGGAGAATGTAGAATCTTATTAATAGTTGTATATTGATTGCATGTTGAACTGGTAATATTTTGGCTCTATGGATTAACTCTATTAAAATTCATTTCACTTGTCACTTTTTACCTTTTTAAAACTTTTAAAATTACATATATGGCTCATATTGTATTTCCCTTTGATAGTTCTAGAGTTTTTGAAAAAGATAACCTGGAGAACTGTGGACATGAGGACTACTTCTGAAGCCATCAGGGAGGATGAAAGCAGGAGAGAGGACGAAGATGAGAAAGCATCTGAGGGCTGAGCCTGGAGGGCATTAGAAATGCTCGCTGGAGCAGGTGTTGAAATGAAAGAAGAACAAAGAGAGAGTGTGTCCTGGACATCAGGGAGAAGCAGAGTTTCCAAGAAGGGTGTGGTCTACACAGTCTGGTGCAACCTTTGGGTCAAGTGCATGAAGGCCTAGAAGGCCTCCCTTTGGATGTAACAATCAGAGGTCATTAATAATGTGATGAGCACTGTATCAGGCCATGGGGACAGAAGCCAGGCCTTAGAGGCTGAGAGGTGAGTAGGTAGCGAGGAAGAGTTGAAGGGCTCCAGTGTAGACCTCCCTTTGTGAACCTGCCTGAGAAGGGAGTGAGAATGTAATAAATGAAGGGGCTTATGGGATGAAGGGAGGGATGTCTTGTTCTGTGTTGTGCTGTTTTAAGTAGACTTTGGTATGTTAAGATTGAGACAGAGAGAGAGGGAGGCTGGAGATGAAGGAGAGAGAAAAAGGATGGGGTAAAGTATCTCAGTAGACTGAGGGATGGGACTGACAGGATTGAAGGAGGGGCCCTGCCTGAGTGGAGGGGGAGAAATATGGATACACAGGTAGGTGTGTTCTGGTGGTGAGAGGGACAGGTGGGTAAGGAGCCAGACACAGAAGCCCACCTGATGGTTTTCTCTTTCAAGCTGGAGGCCAAGCCATTTGCTGATTTAAAAAACAGGCAGTCCAACCAGCGTGGCTCAGTGGTTGAGTGTGGACCTATGAATCAGTGAGTCATGGTTCAATTCCCCGCCTGGGTTGTGGACTTGATCCCCACTGTGGGCCATGCCAGAGGCAGCCAATCAATGATTCTCTGTCATCATTGATGTTTCTATCTTTCTCTCCCTCTTCCTTTCTCGCTGAAATCAATAAAAGTATATCTTCAAAAAGAAAAAAAAATAATAAAATAAAAAACAGGCAGAGTACAGAGCAGCTTTGGGAAGTTTGAGGAAAAGTGAAATAGCCTGGATAGAGTAGGGCAGAGGCAGTGAGCAGGGCCCACTGGGTTCCTCAAGAGCCCTAGGACAGGTGCAGAGGGGCCCAGAAGTGGGCCAGCTTAGGGCCAAGGGTAGGATGAGGCAGGAAATGACAGGAACAGATGGGCTGTGGGAGTGGGGAGTGAGGTCAGGACAGACTGACAGGTTTGGGAGGTGTCGGGAAGTGCAGGGAGTGGAGCCAGCATGGAAGGTCTGAAGACCAAGGGTCCTTTATTTCCAAGAAGGAGCTCAGAACCATTTGCTAAAAATAGTGAATGAGCGAATAAACCCCACCTGGTCTCCTGTGTCATGGTTGCTAAGTGGCAGCCATGGGCCTAAGCCATCCAACGCACGTGCTTGGTTTCGATAACTTAGTTTTGACAATCAGAAGTTTCAGCTTCTCTTGAGGAATCAGAAGCCCAGGTAATGCAAACCCACATTCCACCCTGCACGGCAGCAGTCAGCTGGAGCAGTGGCAGCAGCGTCCTTGCACAGGTCGGCACTCTGCAGTCAGGCCCCTTCCACTCTGAGTTGCTCTCGCTGGCCCCTGGAGCAAGTAACTTTGCACCCCTGCCCTATGGTCCAGTTCACGTCTACAGCTGGTTTTTCAGATCCCTGAAGGCCCACCTCCTCCCTTCCTGGTCAGTAAATGTGGCCAAGTCCTTCCAACAGTCAGAAGGCCAGCCTCGAGGACAACACTCTCATAGATGGCAGAGAGGAATTGAGTAGAACAGCCCATTTCCCTCATCCTGGACACAGTAAATGGAGCCCAAGGTCACACTTGCTTTTCTTGTAAAACCTTTACCCTGATGATTCACTGAACTCCCTATCAATTTGGCACAGGCCCAACAAATAACAATAACACAATGCTTAAACCTCCCAAAGTTCTTTTACATGTGTTACTTCTTTTAGTTCTCACAGCAAATCTGAATGGCAAATGTTTCTGCTCCCACTCTACCAATGGGGAAAACAAGGCTCAGAGTGAGGTCTTGGACTATGTGGAGCTCAAAAGTGAGGGCCTTATCTCAGCTGGGGGCTAGTTAACAAACCAGGGTGTTAGAAACCCTGCCATCACTAAACAAAGACACAGAGCATAGAGGTTAAGGGTCAAGACCATGATGTTAGACTAGACTGGATTTAATTTTACCTTAATATGTGACTTGAGCCGAGACCGGTTTGGCTCAGTGGATGGAGCGTCGGCCTGCGGACTGAAGGGTCCCAGGTTCGATTCTGGTCGGGGGGCATGTGCCTGGGTTGCGGGCACATCCCCGGTGGGAAGTGTGCGGGAGGCAGCTGATCGATGTTTCTCTCTCGTCGATGTTTCTAGCTCTCTATCTCTCTCCCTTCCTCTCTGTAGAAAATCAATAAAATATATTTTAAAAAAAAAATGTGACTTGAGGCAAGTACCAGTCTCACGGAGTCTCAGTTCCCCCCTCTGAGAAGTGGGGGTAATTTCTCAGAGGGGGAACTCTGTTTGAGGATTGGGAAGGTATTGCACGTAAGGGGCTTAGTTTAGAATCAGTGCCTGGCATGCAATAGGTGCTCAATAATAATCTCCATAAAAGGAAGAGAAATGCAGACATGGGCAGGCATCAATGGGTGGTGCCTTTTTCTCTAAGAGATTTCGAAGGAAGCACCCTCCTGCCTCCAGGGTTCCAAGGTTTAATAGTCCTCATGGGACTGGAATGTTTTGTCATAAATGAATTACTTTGCCCTGGTTTAAGGCAGGACAGAATCCAGTGCTGTACTCGCAGCTCAGGAGCCAAGCAGGAAGGTGAGTAATGGGGGAGGGAGAGAGTGGAAGGCAGGGAGGAGAAAGCAGCTTAGAGCACTTGTCATAATGACCAGACACCAACACAGGGGTCCTACCTGTGAACTGGGTGTTGGGCTCTTGGTCTTCCTCACACAAGTCTGCCAGCTCAATGTTAGTTTCATGTTTACTAACGAGGAAGCTGGAGTGTTAACAGTTAAGATACTTATGAAAGATCACACAAGGAGAGGGTAGCAGAGCCAGCATTCAAACCCATCTCCAAAGCCTACGAAGGCCCCATTCAGCACATTTTATGACTGAGAAGGCACACTTAGAGGCACAGAGAGATCTGCTCCAGGCAGATCTCAGTGGCAGGATAAGAACCCAGACATCCAGAGTCCCTTGGGCTCCGTAAGTCCCATCATCTCCTATTCTGGGGCGCGCGCACACACACACACAGACTCACACACACTGTTACACTCATTCACATATACTCACACACACAGTTACACTCATATGCACGTGCACACACACACACACACGCATGCACGCAGTTACACTCATATTCATGTGCGCGCACACACACTCAGGCACACTTACACTGTCTCACACACCCTGCCTCTCTTCCCACTTCCTCTGGCATGCTCCTGGCTGCCTTTACTTTTCATCCCAGAGGCTGCCCCTTCTTTTCATGGACCTGGGTTCTCCCTAAGGTGCAGACAAGCATGGCTACAGGTCAGGGGCAGAGGCTGGCTGGGGAAGGTGGCAGAGCTGAAGCAGGGGAGGAGGGAGTTTCCAAGAAACGGCACCTCCTGGTTGAGGTCTCGTTTCTGTCCTATCACCCACTAAAAGAGCCCTTGCCAGGTCCCCAGTGACTTCCATGTTGTCAAACCGCATGGACCCTGGTCAGTTCTCACCTTCTCTGTCTGCTGACCACTCCCTCCTGTGGGCCCCCCACACTCCCATCACCAGTCACCGCCCACTTTCTCCTTCCACCTCTCTGGCCGATACTTCCCAGGCCCCTTTGTGTGCCATTCTTCATTCTCTCTCCTCAGCGTACTGCCTCTTCATATACACTCTCACTGAACAGTTTTTTAACCACCACCCATACTCTGATGAACTCTAACTGCATACGTCCAGCCCAAGCTTCTGTCATGAGCTCCAGGCCTCATAACCAGCCACCTCCTAGATTTCTTCCCAGGCACCGCACCTGATCATGTCCAAACTGACTTTACCTCTCGCCCTGTGCTGGGCCCCGGGCTCAGAATGGCCCCCTTGGCACTTACCCCACATCTATGGCTTAAGAAACCTCCTTGATTCCACCTTCTACAACTGCCTCAAACATGTGCTTTCTTCTCTATCCCTGGACCATTCGCCATTCTTTGTCCTAGGTCTTTGCAACAGTCTCTTAACAGGTTCCCCTCACTTCACTCAGCCTTGCCCATTCTGTTGAGACTCCACACTACCCCCAGAATTTCCTTCTAAAAATCCAAATCTGACCACATCATTCCCCTGCTTGAAGACCTTCAGTGTCTCCCCTTTGCCCTCAGTATTAATTCTCAAAACCTGACACTTGCCTTGGCCTGTGTGCTCAGTGGTTAGAGCATTGACCTGCACACTAAAGGGTCGCAGGTTCAATTCCTGGTTAAGGGCACATAACTCACATCGATGTTTCTCTCTCTCTCTCTCTCTTTCGGTGTCCCTTCTCCCCACTTCCAGTCATGCCCCTGACACTCCCCAGCCCATAATTTTGTTCTGCCTCCACAAAGTATGAGCCCTTTCTCTCCCAAAAAGACGGTGATAAAGGCAGAGCTCTCTCCTTACTTTCCTATGCTTCCCCCTCAGGCTCCTAGATCAGAGACAGGAATGGGCAATGTGACCCAGGAGGCCAGCAATGGGAGGGTCATGGATTGCCCTCACTGAGCCCCAGCTTCGTGAAGTCTTGGGTTCGTGCCCCTTCCTCAGAACTCCATCATGACACTCACCATCATGACAAATGTGCTCATGAGCTCGGCCAGGAACTCTCGCACCATCTCCTTCTGCAGTATTGCTTGCATCCTTATTATCACGGGTGACGGGATCATCTTGGCCTTGCAGGTGGACCTGAAGCAGCAGCCCAAACCCATAAGCAGAAGTGAGACTCAAGTACACTTGCTACCTACCCATCAGCCCATTAACTCACGGCTGAGTTAATGGGTAACCCAGTGGACTGTCCACACACACACACACACCTCCTGTTGCTCCGGGCTGCTGAGACAGCTGGGATCAAAGACACCTGAGTGCCACGGGGACAGGGAGCAGGACTGGGGGTAAATAGTCGGGTCATGCCCCTTCTTCTTTCCGGTAGGGACTGTACCAGTGGGAAGACCACACCAACAAGGCCACTTGGCAGAGGGGCAGTGGGGGATCTGATTGATGCAATCTGTGGTGCCAAGGAGCCCGGGCGAGAAGCAAGTGGGAGAGAGCAGGGAGGAAGGTGGAACTCGGTTGCCTGTCTGCCTGCCTGCCTGCAGGAACCAGGTACCTGAGGACACAGGCAAGGCATCAGGCAGGACCTGACAACCGAAAGGCATTCTGCACGCAGCACAGGGTGAGACAAAGTCTGCTCCCAGGCTCTATAAACAGCACTGAGGCCTGAAATGTGCACCAGGTTCTGCCAAAGGTGAGGGGGTTTGCAAAGTGCACCCGCTCAAAACCAGGTCAGCACAACAGATGGTGAGTGAGTGCGTGAGTGAGTGAGTGAACAAATGAGAGAAAGGGAGAGAGGAAAGACGGATCTTACTCCTTGGTGTATTCTCAGTGCCTAGCACAGTGCCAGACACATAGGTGTTCCAATATATATAGTAGGATGAATAAAAACTGGGGAATTCATCTGTCTTTCCATTAGGTCCCCAGAACTTTCTGCAGTGCCTGGCCCGTGGTAGATGCTTGATAAATATTTAATAAACTCATGATTGGGTGGATAGAGGAAAAAGTGAGTTATAGGCTCTATCGTCTGTTGGGGGTGGGATGGGATAGAGCTTGAGTTTGGAGGAGATGGGGTGCAGAGGCTAAAGAGGAGAAAGAGAGGTGGAGATAACTCTAAGTGTGGCCTTTGGTGCGTGTTAAGACTGGTGACCCTCCCTGTTGACTGCCTGAAGCTGACACTAGGCACTTACTACCTTGCTCTGCTTGGGATAGCAACATCACCCCCCAACACCCCAGGCCTCCTAAATTTCCCCAGCCTCACAGCAGCAAAGAGTAAGCAGAGGGAGTGAGAAATGTGAACCAGGCATGGACACACCACCTTTTGCTTTTCTGGCGGGGCCCCCATGTTCATTGCTCACCCACCTCAGTCCTTGCTCTGTCCTTATCCCAGGAAAACAAACCCAGGGCTGCTCATTGGAGGGATACAGAGTTGCCTGGATGATCCATTGGCTCCCATCCAACTCCAGCTCCCATGCATCACCATGTATGTCGGTCACCTTGCCCCCATGACTGGCCTCCTTAGCCCCAAAGAAGATCCTATGAGCAGCCTGAGGCAGTCAGGGACCCAAGAACAGTCCTGGGAAGGTGCCACAGAGGCAGAGGAGAGGTGGATAGAGCAGGAAGTATGTCCTACGGGGAAAGACAGAGCGAGGAAAAGGGGGTGGGGTGTGATTTTAAATAGAGCAGTCAGAGTGAACCTCATTGAGAATGTGGCATTTGAGCCCTGGCCAGGTAGTTCGGTTAGACGCAGGAGCAGGGAACCTTTTTTCTGCCAAGGGCCATTTGAATATTTATAACATCATCCATGAGCCATGCAAAATTATCACCTTAAAAATTAGCCTGCTGTATTTGGTCAAACATTTAACTCACCCCTAATGCCTTGGCAGGGCCAGACCAAATGATTTCACAGGCCTTATATGGCTCAAGGGCCGGAGGTTCCCTACCTCTGAGCTAGAGCATCATCCTGATACACCAAGATTGCAGGTTTGATCCCCAGTCAGGGCACAGACAAGAATCAACCAATGAACGCATAAAGAAGTGGCACAACAAATCAATCTCTCTCTCTCTCTCTCTCTCTCTCTCTCTCTCTCTCTCTCAATAAATAAATAAATAATAAATAAGATGTGGCATTTGAGCAAAGACACAGGTAACTGTGGGAAGAGTAACTCAGGCAAAGGAACCGTCGCTGAAGGCCGGCGGTAAGGAAGCTCCAGTGTGGCTGGCGTGGGCAGAGTTGGGGGGTGGGGAGGTCAGAGGAAACAGACTAGGGAGGTAGGGCCTTGGCCATTGCAAGGACTTTGGCCTCTATTTCACCCCAAAGGAACCTGAGCCTGAGAGGGCGAGAGGTAGTGAGTTTAGTTCAGTTGAGCACCACCACTGACCAACCCCTGGACCCTTACCCAGGTCTTTCTGAGCTTCGCTATAGGCACAGGTGGGAGAGGCCCTTTCTCTGGGCTCCATGAGCTACTGAGGGCATCAGCTGGCATGAGGGAGAGGCTTAGGGTGTGGCAGAGAGGGCACTGGGTGCACTGGGGGTGGGAGATGGGGGGCTGGTATAAGGGAATGAGTGAGTGCTTACCGCTTCTTCTTGTCCGCTTGAGTCATGCTGGCAGAGAGATTTAGATACTGTGGAAGCAGAGAGAGGTCACTAGGGCTTGGGGGTACAGAACTTGGCCCCGCATTTTCATCAGACCTCAGCCTCCAGGAGAAGCCACAGGACCAGTTGTTACTGGTTCCAACCCCTCAACCCAGCCAACCTGGCAGGGAGTAGGCATGCGGCTGGCTGTGCTTCAGCCAATGGGGAGAGGTCCTGGAGTCCTACCCCCCTACCATGCTGTCCTCAGGACCCTAACCTCTGGACCAGGCCCTTCAGAGCTCCTCTGACCTTCCCAGGTCTGAGACATACTTTGGACAGTGGGGATGACCACAGACTCCCCTCAGTGGCTCCACCCTCACATGTGCGGCTATTATTGCCTTGAGCCTAACCTCAAGCACTCTGGCTGCTGATTTCAACTGTGACTTTCCAGGGCCTCTTCCTTACACACATATATGCACACAGGATGAGTTTCTAAAAATTCATTTAGTCCATACCCCCTCAGAGCAAGGTTTGTCTTTCTCACCATTCCTGGAAATTCCTTATATTCCCACTTTCCTTGGAAATGGCAGCACGAATATCTCTTGAGATTCCCCATCCCCCTTGTTCTCTAGCCCAATTCCCTCTCGCTGCAGCAGTCACCACCCTAGCCTGACTGCAGAACCCCTTTAGCCCCAGCCCCAGCCTCTCAAGGGGGAGAGACCACTCCAGCAACGCCAGCAATAACCCATCTCTCTGATCCTCATCCCTCCTGCTTCAATCCAATGTCGCTGGTCTCCACTCTCTCCTGGCCCCACCCCCTCACCCTGCTGACAGCCCAGCGCCACACATCCTCCCAATCTGCTCCACCACTGATCCTCCCAGCATTCAATTTACAGGTAAGAAAACAAGCCCAGAGAGAGTGTCACGCAGCAACTCAGGACTAAACCAGGACAGACATCCAGGCTTTCACCTCCCAGCTGGGGTTTCTTCCCCTGATGGTCACATGGTCACCTCTTCCCCATGTGGTTCCCAGGGAATGGCATTCCCAGGCCTGGGTCCCAGAAGAGGCCCCCTTGTCCCAGCCCTGCCCTAGAGTCAGACTCACTCTGCTGAAATGCCTTCTTTCTCAGCGTCCACTTTGGGGCCTTCTCAGTTACAGCAGGTCTCAGTCTTGTTTCTCCATGACTGTCCCAAGCTCTGGCTGCCCCTCAGCTGGGGCTCCGCTGTCCTTGTGTCCCTTGTCTAGGGCCCGCCCCTCAGCCCTCTTGGGGCGGCTCCAAGTGCTGCTCTTCTCCAGAGTAGAGGTCAGTGGAGCAGGGGTTTGGCCCGTACCACTTGAGCCAAGTCCAGATGAACTGCCCAGAATAGCATCACTTCTCCTGCCAGCAGTGCCATGGAGACCACGTTCTGAGACAGCCCTTGTGAGGTCAGAGATGGAGCTCAGGGTGGGCGCTGGGCCTCACGGTCCCAGAGGAAGGACCTGTCCTCCAAGCCAAGTGTCCAGCCCAGAGCCAGGAGAAGCCCTCCCAGGCCCCAGCCCCAGGCCCAGGGGAGGCTCCAGAGGCTCCTGCATGTCTGGCTGTGGGGAGCGCTGTGCAGAATGTGGATTGGAATGTTCTGGGGATCAACAACCAGGTGGAGAGGTTCAGGGGAGACCCTGGGACAGTCCTCAGGGAGCCCCTATTCTGAAAGAGGAATGGGGGACTCAGGACCTGGACTTACCCAGTCTGAAGGAAAGGAGGACACATGAGCCATATTTGCAGGAAAACCCCAGTCTGAGGGGGAGGGAGAAAGCCAAGCCCGGTCCTCTGGGGGCCCCTCATCTGGAGTGGGAGAGAAGAAGCCTAGGTCTCAGCCTCTGGGAGCCCCCATCTAAGCAGGGCTGGGACACCTAGGCCCTGTGCTCGAAAACACTTCCCTTGGGGACAGCAAGTGAGGCCCCTGTGGGGGAACCAAAGCTGACCAGAGTATGGAGCTCCGACCCAGGGCTGCAGGAGCTCAGTGACTAAGGTGGGGTCAGGCGCCAGCCGGGGACCCACTGCCTTCTAAAAGGACTTGTGGAGCTGGAGCATTGCTGGGCCTCCAAGGATGAGGCAATTCGGGATTTAAGCAGGTGACCCAGCGCTGAGACAAAAGGGAGTGGTTGCTGGTCTGCAAATTGTAAGGAGACCCGTGAAGTGGACTGGTAGGTGGGAGACAGTAAGTCCAGGGAACTCCTTGTGGGGAGGCAGTGTAAGAGCTGGAATAGGACTGACCTCTAGAGGGGGCCAGTAGACCAGGCCAGGTCTGGAACCTGGGCTGCCTAGGTCCCCACCCCAACTTGTCCTGCAGGTCATGCTTCAGGGAGAGGCAGGGGTCAGCTGCCATCTGAATCAGAAGTCATCCTTAGGAATGAACTCTTTCATTGCCCCCCCTGCACCCCCCCACACACACACACACATACACACACACACTCTGAGGCTCCGCCCCTCACCTCTGCAGACTCAAGTGGGCTCAGGATGCTGTCCTTCCTGGGACAGGAGAATGTACCCTGGACATGGGGGACACTGCCTTTAATCCTTTCTTGTGTGTGCTTTTGGATGAGGGTGAGGTAAGGGTCAAAAGTGGAGCTGAGGTCTAGGATGAAGTCAGAACTTGGGCAAAGTTGGATTAGGCTGGTATCAGGCTGATGAGGGAGGAAGGTGAAATCTATGTTGAAGTCAGTGGTTAAGCTCACTTACTGGGCCGGGTGGTGGGGACCAGAGATGGAGAAGACATAGTCCCGTTTATCTCTTGGGAGAGATAAGATAAATGGCAGGTGATTTAGGATACACTGTGATAAGATGGAGGGAATACGGGCAGCAGCTAAGCCAGCCTGGAGGGAGGTAAGAATTTTCCAGAAGAGATGACATGGGAGCTGAGTCCACCAAGGTGAGCAGGAGAGGGTGGGGGGAGGGTGGGGGGAGGGCGATGATTTGAAGCCCAATGGGATTGTGAGAAAACCTGGGAGGGAACTGTGAGTGGCTTTCAGAGGGAGGGCTGGAGAAGTGAGCAGGGGCAGACCATGAAGAACTTTGTCTGCCAGGACACGGGATCAGACTTTATCCCAAGGGCCTGAGGAGCCATCGAGGGGTTTTAAGCAAAGAGAAGAGCAAAGTAGCCAACCTAGGGTCCTTGAGGCCCTGGAGCATCCAGTAGGCCTGAGCTTGGGAGAGGGTTCCAGCTGGAGAAAGAGAAGAGAACAGGAGATATCAGCGCCTGGGCCTTCACCATAAGTCTCAATGGGATTGCCAGGAAGAGGGAGGGAGCGGGGCAAGAGACAGGGCCAGGATTCTGGGGACAGGTGGGTGACTGAGAAGGAGCAGGTGAGGAGGAGATAGACGCCCGTACACTGGGCTGCCAACAGGCTGCCAGGAGCTCGAAGGGGTTGTGGCCCCAGAGTTGGGTGTGAGAAGAGACCGGCCTTGATGAGCTGGTGGGATGGAGAATGGCCACAACAGTGAAGACATGGTGGCTAAGGAGACAGAAAGATCAACTGTGGAGAGAAGAGAGGCAGCTAAAGGGGCTGCAAGGTTGGGTGTTTGGGTCAGAGTTGGGTCTATACAGAGCCTGGGAGGATCTCCAGGGCCAGTGGGGATGATGGAGAGCAGAGAGGGGACACCTGGGGTCCCATCTGCACAGGGTAAACTCTCAGTAGGGCCACTAGATAAAATATAAGATGTTCAGCTAAATTTGAATTTCAAAGGAACAATATTTGCAATACCTGTAACATACCTATACTAAAACACGATCCATTGTTTCTCTGAAATTCAAATTTTAACTGGCTCTGAACTGCAGTGAAGACTGACACACACACACCCGCGCCCGCCCCCCCAGGTGTAAGTCCTCACTGGGCATCAAATTCTCCGCACGACCTTGGCTCAGTCCCTGCCCTAGGCCTCTGCTTCCTCATCTGGGAGATGGGGTCGGCAGATATGTGGTCTACCACCCAGTCACTTCTGGCATCCAGACAGGCCCCAGGAGAAGGTTTATGAAGGTAACAACAGCCCATCAAGTCAAAAACTAATTTGGTTGAAAATGAATTTGTAAAATGAGTATGCTACAGGGCAATTTTTGCAAACTTTGATATTTCTTTAGGCATTTAGTCCCTCTTTCAGAAATTGTTTAGTTTCCTTGTTCTAATTTTGTCTGCAATCCACTATTTTTACTAGCAAAAGGTTGGAAATAACCCCATGCTCATTTATTTCTCATGACACCAAAAATCTTACAATGTGAACTGGTGAATGGTGACATTCATGTTCAACCTAACTGAAAATTTAAGTATTGATGAACACACAGCCAAGCAAGTGGAGCAGACATAATTGTCTATCATTGGAGTGGAAATTTTTTAAAATTGAAAACAAATTTGAAAATCTCAGATTCTTTTATTTGTTTATTGTCTAAAATAATAAAAGAATAAAACCTATATAAAGTTTTTGTACAGTACTTTTTTCATTCAAAACATTTATTCAGAATAGCTTTTCATGCCAATAGGCCCACATCCACATCATGCATGTGGCTGTACAGCACAGAATGTTAAATGTGCCCAACTCTTCTCTCTCATGAACAGCATGGGACAGACTCAAGTGGTTGAAACGCAATAAGGAGTGAACATGCAAATAGAAATTTTTTTAAATGAGAGTGAAAGAAAACACCCAAAGATGCCAAAAATTCTCTGATCTTCTCCAGAATGCCCCCAAAAGTGTTGATGTGTAAAAAGCTAATCATTTTAGCTAATTATTTGTTTCAACCAACATGCCACTTGATTAACTTACTTATCATGTAAACTACTTGCAATCAAATTGTCTTAGACTTGGGGTTTTTCTGACTCTTTAGAGCAGTGGTTCTCAACCTTCTGGCCCTTTAAATACAGTTCCTCATGTTGTGACCCAACCATAAAATTATTTTCGTTGCTACTTCATAACTGTAATGTTGCTACTGTTATGAATTATAATGTAAATATCTGATATGCAGGATGGTCTTAGGCGACCGCTGTGAAAGGGTCGTTCGACCACCAAAGGAGTCGCGACCCACAGGTTGAGAACCGCTGCTTTAGAGTCCTGGGATCCTTTGTATACCTGAGCAGTCCATCGCATCAATCAGTAAGAAAGGAGCTGCTCTGGCTGCAAAGCAGACCTGGGGGTGGGAGCACAGTACAGGTCCCTCCAGGTGAAATCACTTGAAATTGTGAGATTATCTATCTATCATCTATCTATCTATCTATCTATCTATCTATCTATCTATCTTTATCTCTCTCTAATATATATTTTTATTGATTTTAGAGAAGAAGGGAAAGGGAGAGAAAGATAGAAACATCAACGATGAGCCCTAACCAGCTTGGTTCAGTGGATAGAGCGTTGGCCTGCAGACTGAAAGGTCCCAGGTTCGATTCTAGTCAAGGGCATGTACCTTGGTTTCGGGCACATCCCCAGTAGGGGGTGTGCAGGAGGCAGCTGATCTATGTTTCTCTCTCATTGATGTTTCTAACTCTCTATTCCTCTCCCCTCTTCTCTGTAAAAAATCAATAAAGTATCTTTTTTTTAAAAAAAGAAAGAAACATAGATGATGAGAGAGATTCATTGGTCAGCTGCCTACTGGGGATCAAGCCACAACTGGGCATGTGCCCTGACTGGGAGTCGACACTCAACCACCGAGCCACATCAGCTGGGTGAAGTTCTGAGATTCTCATTTTCCTCAAAAAAGAAAACATTCTTAAGCTTCACCTAGGTAAGTGTTCCCTTTCCAACTCATTTCTTAGGTAGAAAATTGTGATTCAGAGCAAGGTAACAACTTGCCCAAGATCACCCAGAACCAGAACGTCTAGATCAGAACTCTGCCCCTGCCCTAGTAGGAGAACTGGGGGTTACGGGGCTAGTCCGGGGCAGGGTTGAGGGAGGACAGCACAGGCAGACCCAGGATGGTCTTAACCCTGACATTGCAATAACCATATCCCCAGCCCCCGCTCTTATCCTTCCTTCTCAGTCATGCCTGGACCTCCAGGACAATGTGGACAAAGACTAGAGCAGACAAGGTCAGGAGGCACAGCCACTTGCCAAAGGGCACACATCCTGTAAGTCAAAGAACCAGAATTCAAACCCAGGCCTGCTCTGCTCTAAAGCGAATGTCAGACTGCCTAATGTGGCATCAGAAACCAGGCATAGAGTCCAGGCCTGTCACTTTCTAGTATGAGCTGGAGCTATCAGGGAAGGCTTCCTGGAGGAGGGAGTCTCATTGACAAAGTTGGGAGATGATAGTGAAGGAATAGGCATGTATAAAAAGCATGTGTATCTTTGTATATGTCTGTGTGTGAGCATGTGTGTGAATGGGCAAGTTTGTGTGTGCATGTACATATCTCTATCTGGTCTTGCATGTGAAAACTACTTTCTATGTTCTCTCTCTCTCTCTCTCTCTCTCTCACACACACACACACACACACACACACACACACACACACACACGCAGTGGTGCACACATGAGTATGAGCCCATTCCACTGGGTTAATATTTTCCTGCCTGCGTCAGCACAGTCCCAGTCAGTGGGCAGCTCACTGCAGGAACGTGCCCTATCTGATCTGGTCAGCTGCTACGGGCCTAGAACAGGGGGGGTTTGCGGTGGGCAGAAAGCCCATCTCAGCAACCCCAGGGCAAGCTACTCTCTCTCTACTCTCCTGCTCAGCCTGAGAAAGTAGGCAGGCCCAGTGGCCAGGAAGCCCCAGTGTGATGCTATTGCCCAGCCTCCCCACTCACACTGGGGGGTCCCCAAGTGGAGAAGCCTCCCTTCTTCCCTCAAAATAGACAAGGCCAGAGGCTCCCTGAGATACCTCTTCACTCCCTTATTTTTGCCCTAATCCCAAGGCCTCTCCAAACACAGATGTTCCACTGAGGATGAACGGCGTAGAGACCTAGAGGAAATGATCACAGGGTGCCCCCCTTCAGCAGAGGAGCAGGCCATCCTGTGGGGTTTTATTTACAGCTTTTCAAGAACACAGTGATTACACTAAGGGCCTGTGCCGAGAGGTCTGTGTGGGCAGGGACAGGGGCACGAGCACCTACAGGCACTGAGCCTCAGCTAGGAAGGCTTAGTGAAACACGGGGACCTGCGTATAGCCTCCTGGGTATAGCCTCCTGGTTCCTGGGCCTCTCCCAGTGTCAATGGGAGTCCTCCCGCACTCCCACCGGTCCTTGGGATGCAGGCTGCATCAGACTGGGGTAGGCAGACAGACACAGTCTCTTCCACTCTGGGCACAGCCCAAGATCCAGGGAGAGTCAAACCAGATGTCCTAGCTCCTAGCCCAGCTTGAGATGCCCTAATACGACTTTGTATAGGAGAGACAAGGATGGAGCCTAGAGGGTGGACCACGACACACATCTCCTACCCCCCACCCCCAGTTGCTCCCCACAGTGCAGACTTAGAGGCTTCCTGCCTCCCTCAGGCTCCATGTCTGGGCAGCTTTCTCCCTACCCTAGGGCCACTTCTGACTTTCATAGCCCATGCCACTTTCGCTTCGTGGGCGGCCTCCTCCTTTAAAAGATTAAGTAAACGTAATATTTTATGCCCTGACCAGGTAGCTCAGTTGGTTAGAGCAGCATCCTGATACACCAAGGTTGTGGGTTCGATCTCCAGTCAGGGCACATACAAAAATCAACCAATGAATGCATGAATAAGTAGAACAACACATCAATGTTTCTCTCTCTCTCTACTTTCCTCTTTCTCTAAAATTTTTAAAAATTCAAAAAAATTATATTGCACAACTGTGTTGATACAAAGATGAATAAATTAATATTGTGTATTAAAACATTTTTTTCAACCTACAAGTTCATTTTTTTTCTTATTTTAAAACAAAACATTTCTGGTGGGCTTTTAAATAGAAATCTTCGTTGGCACTGTGCCTGGAGAAGTCGGCCCTGCACCTCCCCGATGTCCTTTCCGAGCGCACAAATGCTGCCATTTCCCCAGTCTATTGCCAGCCCAGGTCTCACCCCACTGCTCCAGACCCAGCAGCCTCTCTCGTTCTCTCTCTCATATGCCTAATGGGCATATCTGCCTTCACCTGCTCCAACCCAACCTCCTCTAAACTCTCCCAAATCTGTTCCACTCTGGTTTCATCAACCTTTTTTCTTTTTTTATGAAGTGTTTAAAAACAAATTCCAGCCATTATGTCATTTCACTTCTACATTCTCCAATATCCATCTCTAATATGAACATTTTCTTGCATAATCACAATGCCATTCACACCTAACAAAAATGAACAATTCCATGGAAATATCAAGTACCCAAAATTGTTTCAAAATATCTTTTTAAATTAATTTGTTAGTTTGCTTGAGCCAGGATCCCAACAAAATCACACTTTACTTGGGTTAAGTGCTCTCAAACACTTTCTCCCTCTTACTCATGTCACTGGCTTGTTGAATAAATGTGGTTCTAGAGGAAGTCCATTTTCTAGATTGGCCTGTTTGCTTCCTTGTGGCGTCATTTAACTTTTCCTCCCTCTCCTCTATTTCTCAGAATGCACAGGAAGTTAGCTCTAACAGTGTGATTTTAGTCAGGTTCTATTTGTGGGGGTTGGGGGGAATCCTTTGTGAATAGTGCTGTGTGCTTCCTCTTGCACCCCATTCAGAGGCACATAGTGTCTAGTGATGCTGGCCAATCCGTGGGCTCGCAGGGCGGCAGCCTGATCCTCCCATGGTCAAGGTTCCCCATCAGCTATTCACCTTCCGGTTTCATCCTTTGATTTTTGCCGAAATCAACTTCAAAATTCTTCCACACTAAAGCATTTCAAAGGAGAAGCTCTGAACAGCAATCTCTTAACCCACAGAGAAGAAGGCTAATAGTAATGGAGTCTCTGGTACCCGATTAGTCAGAGTGAAGAGGGGAGGCAGGGTCAGGGATGCTTCACGAGAAGGTGGAAGGAGTGAGGTGGTGGCAGAGGGAGCAATGGGAAGCCCAGGGGCCATCCGGCCAGGAGCCTGAGTCTGGGGCTGGTTTGAAGTTTGGCTGGGGCAGGGGCGCTCCCCCATCCAGGTGGCGAGCTGTGTGGTTCATAGTTCAGACTTTAGAGCCAGGCAATCTGAACTTGAATCCAGTTCAGCCTCTTAATTGGCTTGGGTAACTGTGAGCAAGATATTTAACTGGGTGTCTTCATCTGTAAGATGCAGACACTAACCCTGACCTCCCAGGGCTGTTGGGAGAACGGACTGGGTGGTAAGGGGTGTGGCAAGTGCCTGGTGGAGAGTAAACACTGTGTGGCAGAGAGATGCCTGAGGAAGGGAACCCTATCCCCAACCCCTCTTGCCCTGACTGACTCCTGCCTGACACCAGGGCCAAGTAGAAGGGCTGTGGGGAGGCGGTGGGGAATATCGCTCTCTCTTTCCACAGACAGCACCACCAAAGCCCACAGACTTCCACCCAGGTCTCAAGCCACTCCAGCTGAGTGTGTCTGGTCTCCCAGCTCTTCCCATTGCAGACTGGTGATACCCTGGTCGCCTCCTTGGGTCTGGGGTGAGCATAGCCACCTGCCATCGCCCGCTCAGTCAACAAGCTCACCGGTGGCTGGGGGACTCGGTGTGACAGGGCCTGGGGCAGGCAGCCTCCTGGGGATGGCCTGGCCTGTACAGCGCCTCGTGAACAAATAGCACAGGCACAATGACTGCATGCCGAGGCCCCTGCCCTGAGCGGAGACAGGTAGGTTGTCAGGGCGGGCGACTATGCATGTGGGTGGGATGGAGTGGGGTTTCTGCACTCATGGCTCCAAGACCCTGAGCCCTGGAGCGAACAGCCGGGTGGGGCAGAGAGCCGGGGCTCCTCCCTCCTGCTCTTGTTCCAGCCTGTTTGCTCCTGCCCTGACTGCTCCTGCACAGCCCTGGCCCCAGTTAGCTTCTCACTTGCTTGCCGAAGCAGCTGAGGCAACCCAGCCTAGGTCTTCCGTCGGGTGGGATGGGGGAGTTGAAATACTCGACCTCGCAATCACATCCTTTTTAACAGCACTCGTTAGACTGGGCACTAGCGCCCCCTGTTGGCGGTCTAACCTGACTCCTTTGGCCCCGAGTCCCTTCCTCCAACTCCACTCAAGGGACTGGCAGGATTAGCCTTAGCCCCTGGGTCCTGCTCTGAGGGGAGACACCAGCCCAGTCCACACACCTTCATTGCGGTTTCCGAGTTTTCTTTTCCACATCACTTGTGCTGCTTCCTTTCTTGTGTTGTTGACTTTGGTGCTGTCTGTTTACTCTGACTAAGCCTATACAGCCTGGGGTTGAAAACTCGGAACTTGGAGAAGTGTGAGCCTGAGAGAGAGCAAGCTGGGGGTGGGGGGGGAGGGCTGGCGGGGGGGTGGGCATAAGGGCTGGGGTGGGGAGTGAGAGAGAGACTGGGAGAGCTATGAGCTGGTTCCCAACCTCAGTCTGGGGGACACTGCTATTCACCCCCCCCCCCCTTTGCAGGCCATCAGTGTTGGGAGGGGGCAGGGATGGGTGGGCAGACTTTCCCAGCCTCACCTCGGGCAGGTCTTGGCCTGTAACGTTAATTTGTTTTGAAGCTCAGCCCCAGAATTCTAAATGCCTCACTTCTCTAGGAGATTTGAACACCCCTTGTAGGTCAGAGTGCAAGTTCTCTGGAGGTTGTTACCTGCTTTCAACCCCTAGTCCTTCAACTGAACAACTCGGAACGCCGCCATTCCCCATCTGAAGCCCCAGGACCAAGGAACGTCTCCAAAGTCACTAAGAGAAATCTTGGAGTAGAATCCAGGCTTCCTGTCTCCCAACCCAAGCTCTCTGCTCCACTTCAAGCATCTCTCAGATCATGGGACATGATGGGAAGGCGGCCCCAGGCCAGGCGCCGTGGCAGGGGCCAGCACACACAGACATGGGCGTGCATGTGTTCCTCATGCCAGCGCAGAGTGCACACAAAGCAGGGCATGGCAACCAGAGGCTGATGTGCTTTCCTCATATCCCAGTAGATGAGACACCTCCTGGACCTTATGTCCTTCCGGCCTGAGAGAGGGTAAGAGAAAGCTCTGGCTCGATGCCCACCTGCCACACTCACTGTGTGGCCTGTGGCGTGTGCATGCCCTTTCAGGGTTAGGATGAGGGAGCCACCCTGGCCTACAGCCCAGGACTTAAGGGATAAGCTTAGAGAAACCACTGCCATCACCCTGGGCTTAGAGTGCCCGGCTCTGCCAGCTGGTCCAGCCAAGCCCTCCTTGAAGAGGATGAGCTGTCATCAGGAGCCCTCCTCACCTGCCTCCCCCCCAGGCCGCCTCCTCTGGGCTCAGCAGAATCCAAAGCTGCTTCCCTCTTTCAGGGAAGCACCTGCACCCGTGCGCATTGCTCAGGGAAGAGCTGCGTGTTCCCCAGGCCCCGTCCACCTCATACCGTACACGCCTTCCACACCTCCAGCCCACGTCTTTGCACAGCCCACACGGCCTACGTGCACAGGGTCTTCCTGGCCCATCTGCACAGTTCAAACATGGGCACACATCTCAGACTCGGACATGTAACACAGCAGAGATCCCATAGAAAGGAACACACAGGTGCTCCATTCCACACACCCTCTGCCCCTTCCTGAAACAGGCCATGTGAGGGTGAGGGATGAGTCACCTGCTAATCCGAGGGACCTGCTGATCCAGCAGGATGGCAAGTCCCAAGCTGACAGATGTGGCCTCAGGGGACCAACACCCCGCGTGGGGTCGGCCCTGCCACCAGCCTCCAGCACCCCAACCCTCCACCTCCACCCTTATTACCTCCTGCCCACACTCTCAGCCAGGACTCATGACATAAAGGCACCTCTATTCCTTTCATATTCATAGGTATAGTTATATTCATATTTATATTTCTGCAGCTGAGCTGTCATCTGTCACTATACCTTTAGGGCTACCGTCAAACTTTTGATGTAGATATAGATGCCGTAGGAGGAAACCAGGGTGGCAGAACCACCAGGGTGCATGCAGGAGGCAACAGATCAATGTTTCTCTCTCACATTGGTGTTTAGATATATCTCCCTCTCTCTCCATCTCTCTCTCTCCCTCTCCCTTTCTAAAATCAATGAACATATCCTCAGGTGAGGATAAAAAAAACACACTCACTCTGGACCCAGGGGACAGGCTTTGTCCCCTCTTGTCCTCTCCCACCTATACTCCTGCTCAGGATTTAGTCTCCAAGACTGGGACCTCCCGGAGGACAGAGAGACAGTCTACAAACAGACAGAGAAACAGGAGGCCAGTGTGGTCAGTGAGTATGTCATCCAGCAGATGAAGGAAGCTGGTAAAACCCACCTCCCCTGGCTCCTCATAACCCATTATCAATGAGTCAAGCACTGCTGGGTCTGAAGAATGCCCGCAAGCTCCTACTAGATGCCAGACATATCTGTCTATACAGGGCCAACTTTGTACATGCATTAAAATTAAAAAACATCACTCTAGCCAAAACCGGTTTGGCTCAGTGGATAGAGCGTCGGCCTGCGGACTGAAAGGTCCCAGGTTTGATTCCGGTCAAGGGCATGTACCTGGGTTGCGGGCATATCCCCAGTAGGAGATGTGCAGGAGGCAGCTGATCGATGTTTCTCTCTCATCGATGTTTCTAACTCTCTATCTCTCTCCCTTCCTCCCTATAAAAAAAATCAATAAAATATATTTAAAAAAAAAATCACTCTAGCCCAGCCAGCATGGCTCAGTGGTTGAGCGTCGACCTATGAACCAGGAGGTCACGGCTTGATTCCTGATCAGGGCACATGCCAGGGTTGCAGACTTGATCCCAAGGGGCGTGTGGGAGGCAACTGATCAATGATTCTCATCATTGATGTTTCTCCCTCCCTCTTTCCCTCCCTCCCTCCCTCCCTCCCTCCCTCCCTCCCTCCCTCCCTATTTCTCTCTGAAATCAATAAAAATACCTTTTTTAAAAAAAAAAAAAAAGGAAACATCACTCCAAATCTCACCATCTTTCTAGTCTAAAAACATAATATATAGTGGTTAAGAGTGTGGCCTCTGAAGCCAGACTTGGGTTCAAATTCCAGCTCTGCTGCTTACCTGTTATTTAATTCATTTGTGCCTCAGTTTCCTCATCTGTAAAAAGGAGATAAGAGTATTTATCTACCGCATGAAATTGTTGTGAATATTAAATGAACTAATAGCACACGTGGAGGGCTTAGGAGTGGGCTTGGCCTATAGTAAATTCTCTTAAGAGTTTGCCACTATTTCTTTCCCTCCCTCCACTAATTTGGTATTTTATAATCTGTCCCTAACAACCCAATCTTCACACAACTGCCAACATGGTCTTCTAAACACAGATCTGATGGGGTCTCTTCAGTACTCAGAATCCTTCTGTGGCTCCCCATGGCCCTTGGGATGGTGTCTGGACCCCTATCCCTGCTCATAACACCCTCACATCCATCCCAGCACGCCAGCCTCAACACCTCGCCACTCACGATGCCTTAAACACCGGGACTCCGCTGGGCGCTCTCTGCCTGGAACGGTCTGTCCATGGTGTGTGTGCTGGTAAATGCTTAACAACACGGTCTCGGGAAAAAGGTATGCATTTATACACATAAGTTGATTATAAATTTTACTGATGATAAAGCTGGAGAATAAATACACAATTTACAAACACTAAACATGTATTTATAAATACTAAAACATTTGTGCTCTTTATTGTAATTCTACAGCATCCACTGCTCTTTAAAATGGTTTCTTTAATTTTTGCTAATTCTTATGTTTGTACCCAACCTGTGGTTGCAATGTATCCAGGATTTGACAAAAATCAGACCATGAATAAATGTTTGATTACGATCCGATTCCACAGAAATTCACTCACTTCATTGACTAATGAGGATAATCCCGACATTTCTGTTTACATTAAGGAGTAAGATAAAAGTAAGAGAACAAAGACGTATTTTGAAATTTCACTCATTCACCAGTGTTGTGTGACCCTTTTTGCTGAATTGGATAGTAATTTCCAAATAGTGAAAGAACTAGAGGCCTGGTGCACAAAATTCGTGCATGGGTAGGGTCCCTAGGCCTGGCCAGAGAACAGGGCCCATCTGTGGGGTGACTGGTGGGCTGGGCAATCGGGGGGGGGGTGCCCTGCTGGCACCCACCTTGGCTGGCAGCCTGGCGCCACCCACTCGCTGGCCCCAACCGAGGGCAGCTCCTGTGTTGAGTGTCTGTCCCCTGGTGGTCAGTGTGCATCATAACAACTGGTTATTCTGCTGTTTGGTCAATTTGCATATTAGGGTTTTATTATATAGGATGTTTCCTCAAAGTGCTTTTTGTTTTGTTTTTGTGCCTTGACCGGGAATCAAACCGGGGACCGTTTGGTGCACAAGACAACGCCCCAACTGAGCCACACTGGCCAGGGCTTCCTCAAGGTTTTGTGTTGTTCACAATGTAATGGCTACAGACTTGACAAACTTTTAAGTTTAACCTGCATTATTAACATTTTTCTCTATCGCTTCCTTAAGTCTAGATCAAGGGTCAATAAACTCTTTTATAAAGAGTCAAATACTAGTAAATACTTTAGGCTGTCCAGGCCTTACAGTCTCTTGTTGCAACTACTCAGCTCTGCCATTGTAGCATAAAAGCAGCTTCAGACAATATGTAAACAAATGAATCTGATGAACATGGCTGTGTTTCAGTACAACTTTATTGTGGACACTAACATTCAGTTTCATATAATTTTCACTGGTCATGAAATCTTATTCTTTTCAACTATTAAACAATATAAAAACCACCCTGGCCAGGTAGCTCACTTGGTTAGAGCAATTCTCAATACACCAAGGTTGGGGGTTCAATCCCCAGTCAGAGCACATAAAGAATCAACCAATGAGTGCATAAATAAGTGGAACAACAAATCAATGTCCCCCCCACCACCCACTTCCTCCCTCCTTTCTTCTGTTTCTAAAAAATATGAATTAAAAATGTTTTTACACATGTACATATATATATAAACCATTCTCATAGGCTGGATTTGGCCTGCAGGCTATAGTTTGTCAACCCCTGCTCCATGCAATCAATCAAAACAACAAATTAAGCCCTAACTTGTAAAGTTAGTCAATTTAAATGATGTAAATACTGCCACATGGCCGGTTTCATACTACCAACCTAACATGACTGAACAAGGAGTTGGGAAACGATGAGTAGCAGCTCTCCATTAAATAGGGTGTAAGTAATTTCAAGAGCATAGATAACAGTAAACTGTAATGACAGAAAGTGATGAGTTTGATCATTAACTTTGTTTTACAAAATAATTTATGGAATTATACATTTATATAATTGAATGGCTGTGATTAATAAACAGCTTACAAAATTTTAAAAACTTAATCATTGGCTCTTGCGAGCCTGTTGGGGTGGCTCCAAAACCTTTGCCGTCCTCCATGGCCTCCTGGGTCAAGGCCAACTGGCCCTTCCAGGCTCAGGGTCCACGTTACGTCCTCCCTGACCTTCCCTAGCTGGACATGGTGCCTTCTCTGCGTTACCACAGCCCTGTGTGCTTCTCTTTTGGAGCCAGTAGGGGATAAGCTACCACACTTATTTTCTTGCCTGTTTTCCCTCAGGGAGAAAACACAAGGACTAACAGTCTTGTTCACATCTGCATCCTCCCTAATCCAGCTCACCGGCCCCTCCTGCATCCCTTAGAAAATAGCTGGCAGCCCTGGTCGGTTTGGTTCAGTGGTTAGAGCAGTGGTTCTCAACCTTCTGGCCCTTTAAATACAGTTCCTCATGTTGTGACCCAACCATAAAATTATTTTCGTTG
Source organism: Myotis nattereri (assembly GCF_964212035.1). Classification (NCBI taxonomy): domain Eukaryota; kingdom Metazoa; phylum Chordata; class Mammalia; order Chiroptera; family Vespertilionidae; genus Myotis; species Myotis nattereri. The sequence goes on from NC_138087.1 coordinate 52,761,348, forward strand.
CTACTTCATAACTGTAATGTTGTTACTGTTATGAATTATAATGTAAATATCTGATATGTAGGAGGGTCTTAGGCGACCCCTGTGAAAGGGTCGTTCAACCACCAAAGGGGTCACAACCCACAGGTTTAGAACCACTGGGTTAGAGCATTGGCCCTCGGACCTAAGGGTCGCAGGTTCGATTCCTGATCAAGAGTACGTGCCTGGGTTACAGGTTCGATCCCTGGCCCCAGTTGGGGCACGTGGGGAAGGCAACAGATACTATGTCTCTCACATCGATGTTTCTCTCTCTCTCTCTCTCTCTCTCTCTCTCTCTCTCCCTCCCTCCCTCCCTCCCTCCCTTCCACTCGCTCTAAAAATCAATGGGAAAAATATCCTCGGGTGAAGAATAACAACAAAAAAGAAAATGCACTAGGATTTAAAGATGAGAGAAGGCACTAGGATTTAAAGATGTTGTAGACTATAGCTGTAGATATGTAATATTTATTTATGTCCGCAAAATTACTAGTGTTTTTTCCAAGCTATGGCCTACTTGCTAAAATTTGCTAAAAAGAACAGTGAATTAATAACAAAACAAAAAAAACCTGTTAATTTAATTAGAAGCAAATCTTGGTTAAAAGCATTTTAAAATTAACAGGGTGTTAATTTTCACATATGACAAATAACTGGAAATTTTGTCCATTAAATTCGAAGTCCGTTAAATGAAGGTCCACAAAATCGAGGGTTTACTGTACTTGCATCCTGCTGCAGCGCTCCACCCCAACAGCGACGTCCAGGCTCCCCATCCATCTTCACCCTTCAGCTGTGTGTTCTCTTAGCTCCCAGGACTTCAAGAGGAACTTATAATTTATATATATATGTTATTTATATATATTACTAGGGGCCCGGTGCATGAAATTCGTGCACTGGGTGTGTATGTGGGGGGGGGGGGGAGTGTCCCTCAGCCCAGCCTGCCCCCTCTCACATACTGGGAGCCCTCAGGTGTTGACCCCCATCACCCTCCAATCGCAGGATCAGCCCCTTGCCCAGGCCTGATGCCTCTGACAGAGGTGTCAGGCCTGGGCAGGGGACCCCCAGACCCCTCCTATTGCTGGCTCTGCCCCTTGCCCAGGCCTGATGCCTCGGCCAGAGGCATAGCCCCCCATCACCCTCCGATCCCCTGATCGGCCCCTTGCCGAGGCCTGACGCCTCCGCCAGAGGTGTCAGGCTTGGACAGGGGACTCCCATCTCCCCCCGATCACTGGCTCTGAACCCCGCCCAGGCCTGAGGCCTCTGGCCCAGGAATCATGCCTGGACAGGGGACCCTCATCTCCCTCTGATCGCTTGCTCCACACCCTGCCTAAGCCTGACGCTTCTGACCCAGGCTTCAGGCCTGGGCAAGGGGACCATCATATCCCTCCAATCCCGGGCTCCGCCCCCCCACCCAGGCCTGATGCCTCTGGCCCAGGCATCAGTCCTGGGCAGGGGACCCCCAGCCCCCCACCCAGGCCTGATGCCTCAGCCAGAGGAGTTGACCCTCATCACCCTCCGATCACCAATCACCGGATCGGCCCCTTGACCAGGCCTGAGGCCTCCAGCAGAGGTGTCAGGCCTGGGCAGGGGATCCCCAGCTCCCCGCGGTTGCAGGCTCCACCCCTGCCCAGGCCTAACACCTCTGGCTGAGGCATTAGGCCTGGGCAGGGGACCCCCAGCTCCCCGCAGTTGCAGGCTCCGCCCCTACCCAGGCCTAACGCCTCTGGCCGAGGCGTCCGGCCCGGGCAACGGGGACCCGCAGTGGCAGCGGCCCCGCGCTCGTGGGCTCTGCTTTAGGCCCAGGCAAGGGACCCCTAGCTCCCGGGACTGCCAGCTTTGACCGTGCCCAGCTCCCATCACTGGCTCCACCCCTACTTCCTGCTATCACTGACCAGGGCTGCAAAGGCGCCTGATTCTCCGATCATGGCTGGGGAGCAGGCCAAAGGCGGCCCCAGGGCCGCCTTTGCCCTGCCCCCCAGCTCTTAGCTCCCCCCTGGGTTTCTGATCACTGTCAGTGGCAGGGGGCTTCTTCCTGCTTTCCCTTTCGCCTCCCTGCATTGTGCCTACATATGCAAATTAGCCGCCATCTTTGTTGGCAGTTAACTGCCATCTTAGTTGGCAGTTAATTTGCATATAGCCCTGATTAGCCAATGAAAAGGGTAGCGCTGTATGCCAATTACCATTTTTCTCTTTTATTAGTGTAGATTAATTTTTAGAGAGAAAGGAAGGGAGAGGGAAAGAGAAAGAGAAACATCAATGTGAGAGTGGAACATGTGAGAGGAACATCGATTAGCTGCCTCCTGCACGCCTCCCACCAGGAATCAAGCCCGCAACCTGGGCATGTGCCCTAACTGGGAATTGAACAAGCAACCTTGTGGTGTATGGGGCAATGCCCAACCAACTGAGCCACAGTGGCTGGGGCAGGAACACTTTGTCTTTGGTAGGTGAGGACCAAGGAGATCCTCCCCATTTCACGGAGGAATGCCTGAGGTCCTGGGCTCAGAGCTGGCTGAGCCAGCCTTAGATGTCCCAGGGCTTTTTCCTTAACTGCAAATTCCCCAAATCCTGACTACAGGGAGGTTACAGCCTTCCTTGTTCTCCAGGTCATCCTGTCCATTGCCCCTTCCTTCTGATAAAACTGTTTGCATAAAGGACTGGGTGGCAGGGACTTTTCCTTCCTTCCTGGGAAGCAGCCCAAATAAAAAGGCACCTCATCCTTCCTGTCCATCATCACCTGCCTCTTCTGCAGTCTAACCCGAATCCCTCCTACTTTCATGACATTGCCTTTCCTTCCGTCCTAGAAGTTACCTCATCGAGGGGCTGTTCTCCACCCTCCAGCCCCTCCTCAGCTTCACAGCAGAGCCAAGACCTAGCCCAACCCAGCATCTGTCACCAAGCAAGGGTAGCCGGCTTGTTGGAGCCACCTCTCCCATCCCTGACCTTTGCCTGGGACCCACCCTCGTCTACCCTGTCTCCACAACACACACACACACACACACCCCTCCCTCTGGGGCCCAGACTCCACTGTCCACCTGTCCAGACTTGCCTTCTGACACACCCAGCCCAGCCAGTCCCCTGTGGTAGAATGTCTCACTCAGACCAGAGAAAGAAGCAGGATGAGGAAGCTTGAGGGGGCAACTTTGCATCGCACCTGTGACTGACATCCCTTCCCCAGTTTGGGAAATTGCATAACGAACCCCAGGCCCCCAGTCACCAAACACCAGTTTAATGTGTGGGCTGTCAACATAAGAAAGGTTCAAACCTGTCGAGATTTTTTTGTGAGTTTATTTGAGCCAAGCTGTCGACAGTGGCCGGGAAGTAAAACCTCAAGGAATTGAGATAATGCTCCAGAGAATGGCAGTTTTTCACCTTGTTTTATACATTACAATCAAAAGAAAAGATGTGAGTTACATGAAATCCATTGGTGATAGATTAGGGAGGTGGGAGGAAGCAAAGTGAGAAAACCCCTGGGATTGGATAAAAAGTAAAATGAGAGATAGATACATCTTTTACATAGTTGGGTACAGGATAGTTAATAGTCAATAATTAACACTTGATAATAATAACAACCAGGGGATTTAATGGTCCCTGCTCTGGCGCCGTGGTTGTGCTTGGAGGGGTCCGGAAAAAGGTAAGTTACCTTGACTTGCCAAAGCTATGTTATCCTAGATGCAAAAGACAATAGACAGGCTCAGTGAAGGTAAAGATTGACTTGCCAGGGAAGGTTTTAGCCTAGGACGTGACTACCTGCCATAAACTGCTTTTAGTTAAAAAGTATTTGTGTGTGTGTTTTGTTGTTGCTGTTTTAAATATTTTTATTGGTCTCAGAGAGGAAGGTAGAGGGAGAGATAGAAACATCAATGATGAGAGAGAATCACTGATTGGCTGCTTCCTGCCTGCCTCCCACTGGAGACCGAGCCTGCAACCTGGGCATGTGCCCTTGACTGGAATCGAACCCAGGACCCTTTAGTCTGCAGGCCAACACTCTATCCACTGAGCCAAACTGTTTTAGTGTCAGGCCATCCTATGTGGTTACTTTCCATCTCTGAGTTTGTAAGCCACCATACAGGGCTCCCCCGAAATGGTCAGGTTAGCTTGTGACCCCTTTTCATCCACGGGGCAAAGTGAGATCGCAAGAGGGACTTGAGAGTGTGGCCCTGAGAGCTGGCCCAAGGCCTCGAGGTAAGTTAGACCCAGGTCTGGGTCCTACTCATGGGCTCTGATCCCTGCATAGGGTGGCCTCCTTGCTGCGCAGCCACCAGCAAGAAGAGTCAGCGGGTCCCCCTGAGGAAGTCAGCGGGTGCCAGGGGCCCAGAGGTGGGGTCTAGCTCTGGCGAAGGAGAGCCTTGCCCTGCAGAATTTTGGGATGTTGGGCACCCTGAAATCACTCCCTGCTCAGTGTTAGGGGAGGAAACCAGACCAGCTCACCCAGTTACTAGGGTTCCTTACCAGTGGTGTACTAAATGGGGGTGGGGGTAGGGTCAGTCTACCCTGGGAACTTAAAAACAAAACTGACTAAAAGGCAGACTGCTTCTCGCTATCACCATCAGCAGCAATTCTAAAGAATAAAATACTTCTCCCAGATGAGGTGGGCCATTGCCACTGCCACTGTCCCCCCCACCCCTCCCCCCACACACACACATGCACACACCACTGTTCCTAACTACATATTCACCCCCGCATTCTGTCTGTCAAATCCGCATTATCCCTTAGTCCATAAGATATTGGAGAATGTCTGGATCCTTTTAGGACATCTTTTTCTGAATGTCTACCTCTGAGCTTCTTTAAAAGTATGAATCAGCCTGGCCAGCATGGCTCAATGGTTGAGCGCCAACTTATGAACCAGAAGGTCATGGTTCAATTCCCGATCAGGGCACACGCCCAGGTTGCGGGCTCAACCCCCAGTGTGGGGCATGCAGGAGGCAGTCAATCAATAATTCTCTCACATCATTGATGTTTCTCTCTTTCTCTCTCCCTCTTCCTCTCTGAAATCAATTAAAAAATATATTTTATTGAATTTTACAGAGAGGAAGGGAGAGGGATAGAGTTAGAAACATCAATGAGAGAGAAACATTGATCAGCTGCCTCCTGCACAACCCTTACTGGGGATTGATCCTGCAACCAAGATACATGCCCTTGACCAGAATCGAACCCAGGCCAACCCTCTATTCACTGAGCCAAACCAGTTAGGGCAATAAAAAATATATTTTAAAAAAGAAAGAAAAAAGGAAAGAAGAAAAGTATTAATCAGTTCCTACAACAGTACTTGATTCATTCACTACTCCTTCATTCATTCATTCAACAGCCATGCAAGCCCTCCCAAGTGATAGGTACTAGATGCACAATGGAAAACAAGTCACAGTGCCAGCCATAGAGGGCATGTAGAGAAACTGGTGAGTAAATAAGAAGCTACAATGTTGCCCGGTTGGCATGGCTTAGTGGTTGAGCATTGACCTATGAACCAGGAGGTCACAGTTCAACCCCTGGACAGGGCACATGCCTGGGTTGTGGGCTTGATCCGCAGTGTGGGGTATGCAGAAGGCAGCTGATTAATGATTCTCTCTCATCATTGATATTTCTCTCTCTCTTCCCCTCTCCCTTTCTTGCTGAAAGCAATTAAAAAAATTTTTTTAAGTTACAAGGCATATAACTAAAAGGGGGAAGTGTGGGCAAAAAAAAAAAAAAAGGGGGGGGGGCCACATACTAAACCTGACAAACTCAGGAGAAGCCTGCATGGCAAGGCTTGCAGACTCAAAGACTGAAAGTAACCATATAGGATGGTCTGAAATTAAACTTTCTAAAGGAAAGTTATGGTGGGTAGTCCTGTCGTAGGCCTGTATCTTCTCTGACAAAGGTCAATCTTTACCTTAACTGAGCCTGTCTACTGTCTTTTTGCATTTATAATAACATATGGAATGTTATCATAATTTCCTTTTTCCAGATCCCACAGGACATAATCACTGCACCAGAGCACAGACCACAAAACCGCTCATTGTTATTGTTATTGTGCTAATTGTTTACTGTTAACTAGCTTACACCCACCAATATAAAAGAAATACATATCTCTCCGGTTTAATTTTTATCCAATATCAGAGAATCTCAGAGATTCACACACACACACACTTTACTTTCTCCCGCTTTGCTTTCTCCTGCCGCCCTAATCTATCACCAGTGAATTTCATGTAAGCTCCTATGGCCGCCCCTCTGACTCTGGTACATAAAGTAAGTGGTGCCCTGACCCGTGTGGCTCAGTTGGTTGGGCATCATCCCATGCACTTCAGGTTGCTGGTTCGATTCTAGCAGCCATCAATGTCTGGGTCTCACATCAATGTTTCTCTCTCCCTCTTCCTTCCTCTCTCTCTAAAAATCAATAAAAAGTCCTGGCAGGAGGATGTATGAGAAGCAGCCAATTAATGTTTCTCTCTCTCTCCCTCTCTCCCTCTCTCTCTCTCTCTCTCTCTCTCTCTCTCTCTCTCACACACACACACACACACACACACACACACACACACACTCAATAAAAACACTAAATTTCTTTAATATTTTAAAATATTTTTTTAAAAATAAATAGTAAAACTGCCATTTCATGGAGCATTTTCTCAATCCACTGAGATTTCACCTCCCAGCAATTGTCATCTCAGTTTGGCTCAAATAAACTCATAAAAATTATCTTTAAAAAAAAGAAGAAGAACCCAGCTGTCATGGTTCAGTGCTTGAGCTTTGACCTATGAACCAGGAGGTCATGGCTCGATTACCAGTCAGAGCACATGCCCAGTTGCAGGTTCGATCCCCTGTGCAGAAGGCAGCCGATCAATGAGTATCTCTCATCATTGATGTTTCTGTCTCTCTCTCTCCCTCTCCCTTCCTCTCTGAAATCAATAAAAATATAGAAGAAGAAAAAAAGAAGAAATTAGATATCAAAAGTAATAAGTACAAGGACCTATGGGAGTTGAGAGGAGGGGCACTGAACCAAACTGGGGGGCAGAGTGGCAATCAGGAAGCCTCCCTGGAGAAAGGGACATGCTGAGAGGTGAGAAGTAGTTAGCCAGGCAAATGAATGAGGGCAGAATGGATGTTTTCCCCTGAAGAAGAGACAATACATGCAAAAGCCCAGAGCGAGCCTGGGAAATGCCAACACTGAAATTCTGTGTGTCTGGAGTGGGGTAGGAACATGGGGAAGACAGAGAGGTCAGCCTGGGACAGATCATGATCTGTCTTGTACTTGTTTCTGAGAGCGATAGGAGTCATTGAACGGCTGTAAAAAGAGGAGTGGCAGGGGTGGGTTAGTGTGTTAGAAAGCTCCGTGTGGTTGTAGCTTAGAAAGTGAATTTGGGGTGGAAGGAGCGAGAGTGGAGAAGAGAATCTGGTTAGGAGGCAGCTGCAGTAATGAAGGCAAGAGGTGGTGGTGGTGGTGGTGGTGGCTGGAACAGAGGAAGTAGCATCGGGGACGGATACAGGGGCTAGCCTGGAGTGCAGTGCTGAGAAATGATGACTGTGAGCGTGCTGGAGCAGGAAGAAGTGCCTCCTGGATGTCTGGCTGGGGTGGTGCCCTCTCTGAAACAGGAACCAAGGGAAAAGCAGACTTGGTGCATAATCAGGTCTCATTTTCATGTTTCTGATAAGAATTTCTTAAATTCATATCACTTCTTAAATGTGCCATCATGTATGGGGGCGGGAGGGTTGGTTTTGTAGATCAAGGCAGCCCTCAGAATACTACTCTTGTGCAGGGAGGGGTTACTCTGAAGAATTAAAGTAAAAAGTAGTGAGAGATGCAGCAAAAAGGGTGCATTTAATTAATACCACCACATTTAACTGATCACTCATTCATGCAGGCCTGGTGCTGGGAGCTAGACAAGAGGCCTTGCCTCATAGAATTTACAATCTAGTAAATCAAAAAGTAATACAGGATTATAAAACCCTGACACTTTTACATAAAACATTACTTTTGTCTCTGTGTGTGTTTTTTATACAAACGCATAGCTTTTATTATAAAAAATAATAATGCCCATCAAAGAATATATGAAAACTATAAGAAATAAAAATAGATTGCTCACAATTCAGAAACAACACAATGCCTGTTAATCCTTTCACTCCTTTTCATCTTTGACTCATTATACTCTGTTGACATAATTGACAATAATTCTGCATAAGCCTGTTTGCATAATGCCCTTTTCACCTAATGCCATGATTACAGAATAATCATTACCTCTTCAGAACCATGATTTTCAGAACTGAGACAAACAATACTGTGTTTAATCTACCCTCTGTCGTTGGTTATTTGGCTTGTTTCCAAGTGTTTGTGCCAAATCAGCAAAAAGTCCTTGAAAATGAACAGCAAAAATACCAGAGGGAATGAGCAATTAATATGTGTACAGCACTTGGCACAGTGCCTGGCACTGTTAAGTGTTCAATAAATAAGTATTTATTCACTCAACAGACATTCATGACCCCATATCAGAAGCCAGATACTGTGCTAGGCTCTGCGGACCTGGCAGTGACCAAGACAGACACAGTTACTGCCCTCCCAGAGCACCCAGTCTGGTGGGCAAGACGGCCTTAAACACATAATGATATGATTATAAGTAGGTGATCAAAAGTGTTATATGTCAAGGTACTGGGGAGCTATGAGCGTGTATTGTAGGGAGAAGGTAAATAGTCTGAGGGGACATCAGAGAATTCTAAAAATCAAAATAATAGTCAATCTAATAAATGAAGCCCCCCTGGCCAGAGCAGAGGGCAAAGTTAGGGAGCACGGCAATTCCAGGTAGGGAAGCCCACAGGGTGCCAGAGGCTGGAAAGGAAGGGGCAAAGGCTCAGAGTGGGCACACGTTTCCGGAAGTCTAAGCCAGAGGGGGCCGCCCATTTCAGGACCTAGGTGAGGCACTGAAGATAAGGAGGATGTTGATGACTGACAGTGAGGAGGCAGGGATGGGCAGTGCTGGTGAGCTAACTAGCAGAGGGGATGGAGAAAGAGGTGACAGTCCAGAGGACGTGGAGGTGATGGAAACTGGAACGGGTGGTGATAGGGGGATGGGAATGGACTAGGCAGTGATGGGGGGGGGGGGGTGTAGAGGCAGTGGATAAAGAACAGGGTTGGTGCACTCCCTCTGGGGGGCAGCCCTGCCATTCCCTTTTTCCTCCTCTTCCCCCACTCTTCCCCCACAGACATGCATCTCCTAAACTTGAAGGGACCCCACGAGACTTGCAACCTGGGGAGCAAGAGGCAGCGGCAGCTCATCACAGGCTGGTCCCCTGGACCTGTTCCCATGGCCCCCTTTTCTCTAACTTCCCAGAGAGCTGGGGCAGCCCAGCCGAGGCGCCCCGGTTGCTCTTTCTATATAAGCCCTTTCTGGTTTTACTGTCCCAGGTTTTGATTTGTTTTGTTTTGTTTTAGGAAGAGCCTTCCGGTAAAAACCGAAGACCTACTAGACAAATTCAAAAAGGAGCTGTATGCCAAAAATGCTGTGGCTCAGTGGATAGAGCGTCGGCCTGCGGACTGAAAGGTCCCAGTTTCGATTCCGGTCAAGGGCATGTACCTGGGTTGCGGGCACATCCCCAGTGGGAGATGTGCAGGAGGCGGCTGATCGATGTTTCTCTCTCATTGATGTTTCTAACTCTCTATCTCTCTCCCTTCCTCTCTGTAAAAATACAATATAAATCAATAAAATATATTTTTAAAAAAGGGGGAGCTGTAAGCAGTATTTACTGTCCCCAACTTTAATAAACTTCCCTCATAGTAAAAAAAAAAAAAAGAGAGAGAGACAGGGTTGGTTCAGAGAGCAGGGGCGGACAGCAATGCTGGAGAAGGTGGTGGGAACTGGGTCGAGTGACAGCTTAAGAAAGGGGCAGTGGTTCTGATGCAGGGATGATGGTGAGGGTGATGAGTGACAGGGTCAGAAATGAGCAGTGACCATGGAGGTGACTTAAGAGTGACAGGATGTGTGGGTGGTGATGATGTGCTGATGGCAAACTAGAGACGCCCACCCTGCCCCCTCCCCTGTGTTTCAACACAGGAACTGTTTCCTAGGCCTCCGGTTCCATGACTCAGGCCCAAGCATCAGCCAGGCCCCAGATACGATCTCTAGGCGCAGCCACAGCCAGGAGGGCTGGCGGGGTGCCTCCACTGGCTGTGCCCAGGCCCATCAGGGACCCAGGCAGGAGCCTTAGTATCATCTCTGCCTCCTCCTCCTGGGTCCACATCGACCCCAATCTGAGGTCCACCAAGAACCCTAGCCTCTCCTTTTGCCACCGCGGTCCTAGTCAGGACTTTATTCCATCAGCTTTCCCCACAACTGACCCCATTAGAAGTTTCTGGGCCTTCTAAGGCTTTGTCACAACCATTTCCTGGGAGGAGAGAGAAAGGAAGTGGGCTTCAAGCCTGGGGTGAGGGGGCAGCGGGGAGTCTGAATAATCCCATCCAGTCACCCTACAAACATTTACAGGGCTCCTTGCAACATATGAGGGCTGACTTGCACAAGCAGACCTATGTTTCCCTGTTTCCATGAACCTCAGACGGGGGGGGAGGGGGGGGGCAGACATGTAAGCGGCCAGCACCATTGAGAGGGTGCTATTCCCTTGCAACAGAGGGGGACAAACTGCTTTTTAAAGCCTGCGGGGAGCGGGCCCCATGAAAGGAAATCCCAGGACCTGTGCTAGTGACTCTTTTGCCTTTTGCTCAGCTGAACACAAAATGATTTGTAGTGAGTAATCAGGAGGGAGAAAGTGAGGAGGGGCAACAAGAAGGGAACGAAAACTACTGAGGTAACAGAAGCTAGAGTGCCGTGAATGAAAAGGGGTCCTATGGGAAGTAACTGTTAGGGTCGCCGAAGGAGGAACGCACAAGGGTAAAGTGGTAAAGAATTATGAATTTATTAGGTCATCTGGAAAGCCAGATGGGCTGAGCCCCAAAATCGTGCCAGCACCCAGGGACGGGGAGTCGGAGATTTTAAAGGACTCTCGGCAGGCTTTTCCTGGATGGATAATTCTCGGGGTGTGTCTGGGATCCCGGGAAGGCCCAGAGAGGAAGGATAAAGGTCTTAGCAAGTGAAATGTGGTCTTAAGCGAACGGGAATGCTGGTTGTGAAGTGCTTTAAAGGAGAGTTGGGGCGTGAAGGGGAGGAGCGGGGAGGGTATCCATTCAATTATTTGATAAGACCTAACAGTAACCTCACAGGGTGATCTGATCATAAATTTCTAATTGGGCCAAAACCGGTTTGGCTCAGTGGATAGAGCGTCGGCCTGCGGACTGAAGGGTCCCGGGTTCGATTCCGGTCAAGGGCATGTACCTGGGTTGCGGGCATATCCCCAGTGGGGGATGTGCAGGAGGCGGCTGGTCGATGTTTCTCTCTCATCGATGTTTCTAACTCTCTATCCCTCTACCTTCCTCTCTGTAAAAAATCAATAAAAAATATTTAAAAAAAAAAAAAATTTCTAATTGGGCCTGGTCAGTGTAGCTCAGTGGTTGAGCATTGACTTATAAACTAGGAGGTCACAATTCAATTCCCGGTCAGGGCACATGCCCGGGTTGTGGGCTCGATCCCCAGTTGGGGGTGTGCAGGAGGCAGCCGATCGATGGTTCTCTCTCATCATTGATGTTACTATCTCTCTTTCCCTCTGCCTGCCTCCCTGAAATCAAAAAAAATATATTTGAAATAAATAAATAAATTCCTAATTGGGCAGATTACAGTGGGTAGTCACGCCCCAGGCCGATAGCTTCTTTTTTAAATTAATTAATTTTAAATTTTTACTAATTGATTTTTTTTTTCTTTTGGGGGAAAGAGAGGAAGGAAGAGAGACAGAGAGAGAGAAACATTGATTTGTTGTTTCACTTAATTATGAATTCATCGGTTGATTCTTGTCTGTGCACTGACCAGGGATCAAAGCCCCAATCTTGGCGTGTCCAGGGACGGCAACGCTCTAACCACCTGAGCTACCAGCCGAGGCCTGTACCTCCTTTAGTGAAAGGTTTATCCTCACTTTACCCGAGCCCTATCCATTGTTTCTGGGCATCTACGTTAACACATCTTTGAAAAGTCCCCTTTCAGACCCTTCCTCCTAAAGCAGCGGTTCTCAACCTGTGGGTCACGACCCCTTTGGCGGTCGAACGACCCTTTCACAGGGGTCGCCTAAGACCACCCTGCATATCAGATACTTACATTACGATTCATAACAGTAGCAGCATTACAGTTTTGAAGTAGCAAGGAAAATAATTTTGTGGTTGGGTCACAGCATGAGGAACTGTATTTAAAGGGCCAGAAGGTTGAGAACCGCTGGACCTAAAGGGTCACCACTCTTTGGAGCACATGTTAACTATCCTGTCATCGGATCTCACTGTGCTTTCTCCCACCTTCACATAATCTTCCTTACTGTTCTCCATCACAAATTCATAAAGGAAACTGCAAATCGTTACACTTAGAAGCATGTTTCTCAGTGCTGAGATCTTGCTTCTAGGTATATCCTCCATTTGACTCAAATAAATTTTTATAAAAATTCTCTACTGGTTTGGGCATTCTTATGGCAGTGCTAAATAAGGATGCCAGGGAGAAATTGCTACTGTGGAGGAGCCAAAATGATTGTCAAGAACAGGGATGTCTAGAGGGGATAAATACCGATAGAAAAAGTAAAAATTAAGCCCTAACTGGTTTGGCTCAGTGGATAGAGTGTCGGCCTGCGGACTGAAGGATCCCAGGTTCGATTCCGGTCAAGGGCATGTACCTAGGTTGCGGGCATATCCCCAGTAGCGGGTGTGCAGGAGGCAGCCGATCAATGATTCTCTCTCATCATTGATGTTTCTGTCTCTCTCCCTCTCTGAAGTCAATAAAAACATATTTTAGTCCTAGCCAGTTTTGCTCAGTGGATAGATCATCACCTGTGAACTGAAGGGTCCCAGGTTCAATGCCGGTCAAGGTCACATACCTAGATTGCAGGCTCCTCCCTGGCCTACGCCCTGATCAGGGTCCCTGAAGGAGGCAACCAATCCATGTGTTTCTCCCAACCCTGACCAGTTTGGATCAGTGGGTAGAGAGTCGGCCTGCGGACTGAAGGGTCCCGGGTTTGATTCCAGTCAGGGGCATGTACCTTGGCTGCGGGCACATCCCCAGTAGGGGGTGTGCAGGAGGCAGCTGATGGATGTTTCTCTCTCATTGATGTTTCTAACTCTCTATCCCTCTCCCTTCCTCTCTGTAAAAAATCAATAAAAGATATCTTTTTTAAAAAGTAAAAATTAAATTAAAAAAAACAGGGCCCTAGTTGGTTTGGCTCAGTGGATAGAGCATCGGCCTGCAGACTGAAGGGTCCCAGGTTTGATTCCAGTCAAGGGCACATGCCTGGGTTGCGGGCTTGATCCCCCAGTGGGGAGCGTGCAGGAGGCAGCTGATCAATTATTCTCTCTCCTCATTGATGTTTCTATCTCTCTCTCCCTCTCCCTTCCTCTCTGAAATCAATTAAAAAACAAAAGAGCAGGGATGTCTAATATTCAACTTGAGCGTGTTGGGTTTGTGCAAAGTAAGCTTCCTACTTCTCCCAACGCCTTCAGCAGAGTTAGTTGCTCACATGAAGACCTCCTATGACATAAACACACTTCTCTGACCTGTTCACTGTGCATCTAGTCTCCATCCAAGGTGGGGTCTGGCCCCCAGCGGGCTCCTCTCTGCCTCCCTCACTTGGTGGTGGATGGGCTCACAGGGGCCACCAAGCAAGAGCCCTAGGAGGCTTCGGTTTCCTGGATCCTCCCAACCAGGATCCTGCCTGAGCTGGCCCCACCCACCTTTCCAGTCTCAGCTGGAACTCCAAGCTGCAGCTTTCCCAGGCCCCATCTCCTGCCTACGGGCTTTTGTACAAATTGTTACCTCTGCCTGGAGCACCCCACCTGGCTAATTCTTTCTCATCCTTCAGGTCTGAATATAGAGGTACAGGGCTGGCTTTTATGGGCAGGCAAGCTGGGTCTTAAAAGGGCCCTGCACTTGACTTAATACAGTTGCTTTCTTGAAACTCTAAATCAGCAGTTCTCAACCTGTGGGTCGCGACCCCTCTGGCGGTCGAACGACACTTTCACAGGTGTCGCCTAAGACCATCCTGCATATCAGATATTTACATTACGATTCATAACAGTAGCAACATTACAGTTATGAAGTAGCAAGGAAAATAATTTTATGGTTGGGTCACAACATGAGGAACTGTATTTAAAGGGCCAGAAGGTTGAGAACCACTGCTCTAAATAGTTTTTGAATCAGGAGACCCGCCTTTTCATTTCTCACTAGGCCCTACACATTCTGTAGCCAGTCCTACGGGGGTGCTTTTCTTCTGGTAAAATATCCCAAGTCCCAGTTTCCTTTGGTTGATTGTACTGTAGTCTTCTCCACTAACTAGGCTTTACGTTCCAAGAAAACAGAAACCATTTGGTAGACTCTGGTTTTCCCTTTCCTAACAGTGTTCAGTTTCCATCTTAGAACCCATTTTGTTCAGCTGGTGCTCATACCTTGTTTGGGGCCAGAGACAGAACATGTGACTTAGGGTCTAAGTCTTAGGCTAATCCAATCAGATCAGACTATTCTAGTGACCCAGCATGTGACCAAGCTGGTCCAATCAGAGTGCAGCTCTGGGTGTCTGCTGGACAGAGATTCTCCCTCTTCCCTGCCAGAATCATGTAGCCTGGAGCTACTGGCAGGTGCCTGAGGAACACAAGATGATCCAGGCTTAGGATGAGGCTAACACCCTGGAGGAAAGAGAGGAGAAACTAAAAGGACGTTGATCCTGGATCAAGCCTCACCTGAAGTTTTTCTCTGGTTTGTCAATTATGTGAGCCAATGAATTACCATGGTTGCCCAAGCCACTATGAGTCCAATTTTTGCATTCAGATGCTTCTTACCTGATATTGTATATATTTTGCTCATGGTATTTCTGGCACCTACTACAACCTGGCATAAAATGGGTCCTCAATAAATATTTGATGAAATAGTAACAAATAAACAAATTTGTTATATAATAAACAAATAAATGAATGACACTCAAGCCCTCTGGCAGAAAGACCAGAGGTACTACTTTGCACATGAGACCCTTCCAGGACCTGTTGTGCAGAGTTCTGCTGGCCTCATGGATCCTGAACACCTCAAGGGATCCCTGCACGTCCCTCACTTTTCTGGCTAGGGCCCAAATCCTGGAACAGCCCAGAACTTGGTCATTTTCTGCTCATCCCCAGCAACCAGGCCTGCTGTGGTTTCTCTCCGACTAGTTATCCCTGCACTTAGAACCTGTATGTTGGGGTCCAGCCCCAACAGGTCCAGGGATTCCCAAAGGTGTGGACAGAGTCGGCGAAGAAGGAATGACACGGAGACAGCGTTCAGTTGGTCCTCATAGCTAGGTTCTCTTTTTTTTGTCCTGTTACCTCGATATTTATACCATTTGATCCTATAAGCATGCCTCTATAATCACATCATGGTATATTTTTGGTAACGTTCTACAGTTCCTTGTTTCTTATCTGGCCTTTGCCAAAAATCCTGTCTCTATCTAGTTTTGTTGATTTTAATCTTGTCTAGGTTAATCAAGGGCCATTCCAAGGTCACTGCTCTACTGATAGGCTACAAGGAAGTGACTGAAGGAGATTACCCTCCCAGTAAAGGTTATGTCCTCCCAGCCTCGCTGCTTGCCTTCCCTGGGACTGCCCTGTGTCGGTGGGTCTCCAGAGGTACAGGCTTTGGTGCTTTCCCTGGTGGGCAGATCCCTGGGGGTGTGGGCCCAACAAGTCCCAAATTTATTGCCAACAATCTTAGTCCTAGTTCTTCATAAGTAGTACATGGTATTTCTGTAACGTTAGGGGGATTTACTGATTTATTCTCTTCCTTAGTCCTGTTAACCCCTAACCTGGGGAAACAACCTTTCTCGGGGAGGTGGTCCTGGTTAAAACACATAGCGCTAAGAGGGGGAGCAAACCATATGCCATATATGCCAGGTCCCTTGAAACATAAGCTGTGCAGATGTTTCTTCCCTGCAGCGACTGCGTCAAGAAGCAAGGGTGGACCGGCAAATTCCCCCATTTTTATTTTTTAAATGACAGCACGTGTAAATCAGCGGCCACCTCTCGGATTGGGTTATTTAAGACTCGGAAGAAGACTTGTTTGTGATTTTGCTAACAGGTCAGTCCGAGGCTTAACCCTATATCGGCTCCCCACACCTGTACCCTGAGACTGGGGACCCCAGCCTGGACTGGCCACTGCCTTACCCAGTAGCTTCATACAAGTCACCCTTATTTGAGATTCAGTCTCCTGCTCTGTAGAATGTCAGAGAGGACGTGGACCCGTTGATTCCAGAGGTGGCCCTGACTCTCTGGTGGCCTAGGATGCTAAACTTTTGTGAGACAGACAGGGCTACCAGTTGGAAATGGGGAGTTTCATTCAATTCGGCTGTTCTCTCATTCAGCAAGTATTTGTAAACAACTATCACGTGCCCTGCCCAGGCACTGGGACTTTCAGTCACATTCTTTAAGCTTCCTGCTTCCTGACGACTTACTCTGAAATCTGGGTTGTGACCTCAAAACCTAAAGGCACCCCAACCCCACAGCCTGACCTCTGTGGGCCCCGTTTCTTTATCCTCTGTTTCTGCACTTACCCCCTCACGCACATTTCCAGCCTGTCAGACGTATTGCACAGAAGTGTGGCTTCTGGCAACCCAGGAGTAGGAGTGTTTTCAAGTGTGAGTGGTGGGTAAGTGTATGTGCACTCAGTGTGAGAGCACCGAGAGTGTCCATGTGTGTGTGTCAGTGTAAGGACAGGTGTGTGTGTCAGAGTGGGAATGTGGCAGTGCATGAGTGCACATGAGTGAATCTACGCGTGCTTGAGCATCTGAGTGTGTGGATGAGTGTGAGACAATGTCAGAGTATGACTATGCCTGTATGAGTGCATAGCACATAGTGTGTACAGGTGTGTCAGTGAGTGTGCAAATGTGTTTGTGTGAGGAGGAAACCAAGATGGCGGCATAGGTAAACACCGGAGACTGCTGCCTCGCACAACCACTTCAAAAATACAACTAAAAGACGGAATGGACATCATCCAGAACCACAGGAAGGCTGGCTGAGTGGAAATTCTACAACTAGAAAGAAAGAGAGAAGCATACCGAGACTCAGAGGAGGTGCTGTGCGGAAGTAAAATACAAAGGCGCAGAGGTGCATGCGGAGAGGGCTGGTGGCTGAGGACACGATTGTCTTTTTCAATCAGGAGGGAGTCTCAAGCTCTGAGCTCTAGTTCTGGGCAAGTCTCTGGGGACCCAGACTCATAAGGGAGAAACGGGACTGTCTGGCATTGGTGGGAACTCGAGGGCAGCTCTCTCTCTCTCTCTCTCTCTCTCTCTCTCTCTCTCGCAGCGATTGTCGATTGCCGGGGGGGGGGGGCTGCGGGGGAGGGGAGGCCCTCTGAGGGCAGGACTGAGAGCAGCCATACTGCTCACTCCGCCCGCCCTGTTGATCTCCTGGGACCCCACCCCGCCCAAGCCGTGCATGGAGGCTTTTGCATATGAAAGGCCCAGCCCTTTGTAATCTGAAAATTACTTAACAAACTGCAGCTGCCCCAAGGCCCCAGGGCAACTTGCATTGCTTTACAGCTGGCTTCTGCTGGGTAGCCTCAGGCAGAGGCTAGATTAGCACCTCCTTAGATCCAAGAGCCAGTGTACCCAGTGGTCAGAGTGGGACCATCCAATTACAACTCAGATCCATACAGGGACACACTCAGGGGGCAGACTCAGTGAGCACCAAAGCCCCACTGAAGCAAGTCTTGCCCCAGAAGGGTGTCTCCAGCACAGAAGTTCTCCCACCATAGACACAGCTGATTCTCACAGCCAATTGGCCTGAGGTCAAATCCTCCCAGTGTTACCTACAACAATCAAGGCTTAACTACAACAAGACTGTGCCCAAAGCCCACAAGGGAGTGCACCAAGACTGTCTACCTCAGGTAATTGGGGAGGCTGAACCACTGGGCCCTATAGGACACTTAGCACAGAAAGCCACTCTATCGACACAGTGAAGCGTAAAAAATGCTGAGACAAAGAAACAGGACACAAATGACAGAAATGGAGGAAAGCAAACTACTGGATATAGAGTTCAAAACCACACTTTTAAGGTTTTTCAAGAATTTTCTAGAAACCGCCAATAAACTCAATGAGACCCTCAAGAAATCTAGTGAGACCCTCGATGTTGTGATAAAGGACCAACTAGAAATTAAGCATACACTGACTGAAATAAAGAATACTATATAGACTCCCAACAGCAGACCAGAGGATCGCAAGAATCAAGTCAAAGATTTGAAATACGAAGAAGCAAAAAACACCCAACCGGAAAAGCAAAATGAAAAAAGAATCCGAAAATACGAAGATAGTGTAAGGAGCCTCTGGGACAGCTTCAAGCGTACCAACATCAGAATTATAGGGGTGCCAGAAGAAGAGAGAGAGCAAGATATTGAAAACCTTTTTGAAGAAATAATGACAGAAAACTTCCCCTACCTGGTGAAAGAAATAGACTTACAAGTCCAGGAAGCGCAGAGAACCCCAAACAAAAGGAATCCAAAGAGGACCACACCAAGACACGTCATAATTAAAATGCCAAGAGCAAAAGACAAAGAGAGAATCTTAAAAGCAGCAAGAGAAAGAAACTCAGTTACCTACAAGGGAGTACCCATACGACTGTCAACTGATTTCTCAACAGAAACTTTGCAGGCCAGAAGGGAGTGGCAAGAAATATTCAAAGTGATGAATACCAAGAACCTACAACCAAGATTACTTTATCCAGCAAAGCTATCATTCAGAATTGAAGATCAGATAAAGAGCTTCACAGATAAGAAAAAGCTAAAGGAGTTCATCACCACCAAACCAGTATTATATGAAATGCTGAAAGGTATCCTTTAAGAAGAGGAAAAAGAAGAAAAAGGTAAAGATACAAATTATGAACAACAAATACACATCTATCAACAAGTGAATCTGAAAATCAAGTGAATAAATAATCTGATGAACAGAATGAACTGGTGATTATAATAGAATCAGGGACATAGAAAGGGAATGGACTGACTATTCTTGGAGGGGGGAAGGGGTGTGGGAGATGCGGGAAGAGACTGGACAAAAATCGTACACCTATGGATGAGGACAGTGGGTGGGGAGTGAGGGAGGAGGGTGGGGTGGGAACTGGGTGGAGGGGAGTTAAGGGGGAAAAAAGAGGAACAAATGTAATAATCTGAACAATAAAGATTTAATTTAAAAAAATGTGTGTGTGTGAGTGTGTACACATACGTCCTTCGGTCACAGCAGACACACCCTCGTGTGTATGTGGGCACAGATGCACCTCCAAGAGCCAAAGGTGATGCAAGCTGTAAACCCTCAGTCTGATAAAAGGGAGACTTTGTCCCCAGGCTGGGGTCCTCTCCACTCTCCACCCCTGACATGGACCTGGGATCCCCCAGCTAAAGGCGACCTCTAACCGGAAAGAGCTCCCTCAGACTGAGCCAGCAGCTCTGCCTGCCTCCACCTTAGGCCAGGCCACCTTCTCCTCTCCTACAACCAATTTCCGGCCAGGCCCTGTCAGTGACCCTGAGCGGAGAGGGAAAGAATGAAGGTGGTGGGCAGGACATTCCAGGTGCCTCCTCAGCTATGGGGGGCGTCTCCATGGAGATGAGCGGTGGGCCATGACCAGATGATTATCAGGGCTCCCAGAGTCCTCTCTCCCCTTGCCCAGCCACGCCCAGCCAGGCCTCCTTGGCTCTTAGCGCAGCGAGGAAGCCTGGCAAAAGCTTCACTCTTCACAGGGGCTTCTGGGAAGCTGGTCAAGGTGACTGAATCCGGTGGGAGGCTTTATTCCCAGAGAGCTCTGGAGATGGGGAAAGGCAGTGCTCACCCCTTCTCCACACCACCTCATATCACACTCTGACCTGGAGGAATGACCAAGACAGTCAAAGGAGGGGACCCTGGGTCAGGTTCGTCAGTTTTCAGCCCGCTCATAGCCTCACGCCACTGGCAACCTTGTCTGTCCCATGAGTCCCCCTTGTCTGTCCCATGAGTTTCCCCACCCAGGCCTCCTAGGTTTTGGCCATACGCAGGAACGAGACGGGAACATAGACCCTCTTCCTGCTCCCAGAGCTGCTGGAACTCCCAGTGTGTTGGTGAGAGCAGGAAAAAGCTTCCAGAGTTATCGTCATTATCTTGGTGTCTGCCCCACTCTTGAGCTGAAGTGGAAGGGCAGTGAGACCTGCAGAGGCTGTGAAAGGAGATTCGCAAACACAGGTTGGGACTGTGCTTCTGCCCTCCACCTGCCTGGGAGTGACTCTCTCCCGACTCCATACATACTACCCTCTGACCCCTAATTGGTGACATGACTGCTTTCAACCCACACAGGGAGCTCAAAAGGAAGCGTCATAATAATAATATTTAATATTGTTATTGTATATTCTATAGCACTTCCTAACACACCTGGCATTGTTCCATACATATGTTATCTCACTTAATTCCCACCTAATGCAGCCTAATGAGGCAAGTACTAGTATTATCCCCATTTTACAGATAAAGAGAGTAAGAGCAGAGAGGTAAACTGTCAGGTCCAGCAGGAACAGTGTATCCTGGGAGGGCTGCACCGAGAAGAGCTGGAGGGACTTTCACAGAGGTGGGGGCAGGGCCACCGGGTCCAACAAGGGATGGCCTGGGACTAACAGCAAGCAGCCACTGCCCCGAAGTGGGGGGCGGCGAGAGCAATGTAACTGAAACACAGCCTAAGCCCTGCAAAGGGCACCGATATCTTGACCTTTCTCCGCCCCGCCCCCCAACCAGTCCCGCCTTCCCTGCTCCCTGATTTCCTAGCTGTGCTTCCCACCTGCCAAACCCAACTGGAAGCCAGAGACCCAGGCGGTACAGCCCATAGATATCAGCCTCCTGGGGCACAGAGCAGCTGGAGATTGGATCTGGGGGACACGGAGACTCCACATGCCTACGGTCCATGGCTAGGAAGGACTGGTTTGGAACAAGGGTCATCTGGACCCAAAGACCCGCTCCCTGAGATGCTGCAAAGTGCCACCTGGGAAAGGGGGTTGCGAGGGGCCAGACTGGGGACAGAAGACTGGATTCTAGTCCCGGGTCTGCTGCACTGTTCTGTGACCCTGAATGAGACTCTGGGACTCAGTTTCCCCTTTACACGAAGAGGAGGTGTCCCACTCTGGGACAGCCAAGGTGCCCAGACAGACGGAGCCTGTGTTCCCACTGCCTACCTCTCCCTTGCCTCAAATGAACCTGGCACCAAAGGCTGAGGCCCCAGCGTCCTTGAGGAAGCCATGCCAGATGCTGGGCAGACACACCCGCTCCTCTGCCCGCCTCGGGACTCAGACTTGTCCCAGGTAAACTCCTTCGGGCTCCCTGAGGGCCCGGCTCCTCAGTCTCTCCTCCCTTTGTGCTGCCAGCATTCCCTGGCCCACAACTCAGAACCCCACCCAGGACGGGCTCCCTCCTCCCAGTGAGGAGGTGCAGGACCCTGCCTCGGCCAGCGCCCCACAGACCCTCCATCGGCACCAAGGGCGTCCCTGACCACTGAGTTCTGGTGGAGTATTCTCTTCTCTCCCCTTCCCACCCCACCCAGCTCTACTCCACCCATGCTGCCCCGGGCGGGGGGGGGGGGGGCGCCCCACCCAGGTTTTCAGACAAACAAAATCAAGGAGAAAGAGTTAGCAGAGAGGAGGGAGCTCATTACCAAAAATTAAGGAGGTGGCATGCCCTGGAGGAAGATGAGCGGGACTGGGCTGGCAGGTACGCACAGAGATGGGCTCCAAGGTACACAAGATGTTCACTTGTCAGTACGCAAAGACCCAGACACAGAGCCAGGCAGTGCCAGAGCCAGAGCCAGAGCCAGAGACACGGTGGGCCAGAGGCACAGACCCACAGAGACAACCAGACACCGTGAGAGGGAGACCCGCACACGCAGCAACCCTGGGAAGTGCACACTTGCCTGTGCTCACAGAGGCGGGCGCACAGGAGACGGGAGCCAAGCTCAGGTTTTAGGGAGACTGATTTCAATCCAAACAAGTCAGAACGTTAAGGAAACACGGGCTCCTCCAAAGTGGGCCGTGGAAAGGACTCAGCCCGGGAGGAAGGACAGAGATGGGGTGTGGGAGCTGTCTAGCCCCCCACAGGGCGATTCTCCTCCCAAGTCCACCGTGGAAAATGGATTAAGGTACTTTCCTAAAGTAAACGAAGAGATTTCTTTCTGGAATGTGCTCTCAGCCAGATCGGCTAATCAGAGGCATCGCCGGGAAGTGTGTGGGGAGGTGGGAAGCTTTCCTCCTGGCCCTGGCACTCCCTGCCACTTGGCTCAGGTCCCTCCCAGCCTCTGCCCTGCCTCACTGCTCCTGGCCAGGCCTCACCCTTTCTCATACCAACTGACCCTCCACCCAACATGTCCCCTTGGCTGGGTGCTCTTCTGCCCTCCACACCTGTGTGTGTGGCCCCCTCTTGTGTCTCCCTTCAATCTTACCCCAAAAGCCTCCTCTAGTCAGGGCATAGCATACCATCATCCCCACTCTTCTCCTTCCCTCCTGCCCCCCCACCCCACCCCTTGGCAGGAAATTCAGAATCTGTGAAATGAATCTGATGCAGAAGAGGATGTTGAATTCAATGACCTTAAAAACACAGCGTTCAGTATCTCTCCTTCACCACCACCCGCTTCCCCAGCTCTGCAGGAAAAGCCATGAGGTGAGATGACATTTATTGACTGTTTACCATCCGCTGGTCATTGTGCGAAGTCCCTTTCCTGAACTATCTTCCATTACTTCCTCCTTTCAATATCTCCCAATTCACAGATGAGGAAACGGAGGTTCGGAGGGGAGAATGATCACCCCCAGGTCCCACAGCTAGATAGAGGGCAAGCTGGGCCTGGAAACCAGGCTCGACTACTTTCCTTAACCAGGTAAACTCCTTAACCAGGCCTCCCATCACCAGAAGGCCTCCCACCACCGCCTGAGCTGACTGGTCAAGGGCAACAGCAGGATTTGAGAAGAAAGGATGGTGGAAAGACATGGGGGATGCTGGGGAAGACAGCGGGTGGGACACTGCAGGTGGGATCAATGTGGCTGGAATGAAACTCTGAAGCCACATGAGTTGCCCTTCCTCCCCCAGGGCCTGGGAAGGGAACACTCCCTCTGGCATGCTTCCCTCCAACATTCCGTCCACTCCTCTTGTGAGCTGGGGACAAAGAAGGGTGGAGACCTGAGATGGAGCTGCCTTCTCCCACCCCACCCCCAGAGTCCTCGCTGTGTGACCCCGCTTTTGCCACCCACCCTCTCTGGGCTATGGTCTACTCATCTGTGAATGGCTGGGGAGCAAGAGCTGGTTTGGCCTCTAAAACTCACAGTTCTCCTGCCAAACCCAGGAATCCTCGGCGCGGCGCCCGTGGGGTTAACTCTGCAGGAGGGCTTGGGTTGAGGCCACCTTCCCTTTTATTCTGGTGAAACTTGAGGATTGGGTGAGGAAGGAGAAGGTAAGAAGGAGCATGTGATCGCCTGCCAGAGCTTCCTGGGCTCAGGTGTGCCAAGCCCTTTGCCTTCCTGTGCAGTCAGGGCACCAGAGTCTGTCAGCCCAACCCCAGTCTTACGGACTCAGATGTGCCTCAGACCGGAGAACTGAAACCGGGGGAGACAAGGGTGTATGCAGCTTGGTCTCTGGGATCGGACCACTGACTGTAGAAGATGATGGAAGCATGGGGATGGCTTCCCCGAGAAGGAGGCATCAGAGCAGATCAGGAGGGTTTTAGTGAGTGGACAGGTTAGGAAGGCACAGGAGCACACAGAGAAGTCGGATGGATGGAGCGTTGTGAAGGGATGGCTAGAGCCAGGGGCCAGGGCCGGCAGGGCCTGAATGCAGGCGGGGTGGGGGGTGGGGGGGTTGGATTATCTCTGGACAGCGGGAAAAGCCATGGAAGGAGACTCACTTTCAGAGGGGGCTTCAGAACAATTCCTCTGGTTGCTGTATAAACTGACTGGGACAGGCCTGGAGGTAGGGAAGCCGCTTAGGGGCTGTGACCAAGCAATGGGTGGATTTTGGCGGAGCCTGAACAGCTGCCAGCTGTAGAAGACAATATAGGTTCCCGGTCTGATTGGACTCCTCCAGCAACGGAGAGCTCACTATGTCTTGGG
This sequence comes from Myotis nattereri, assembly GCF_964212035.1. Lineage (NCBI taxonomy): Eukaryota > Metazoa > Chordata > Mammalia > Chiroptera > Vespertilionidae > Myotis > Myotis nattereri. The sequence goes on from NC_138087.1 coordinate 52,785,494, forward strand.
TAGCCCCACTCCCCTCCGGGCAGCTCTGCCTGGGAGGAAGCTCTCCCCTAGGCCAGGCCAGCCCTCTTCCTAGGCTGATGGGGAGTGCAGGGGTCGGGAAGGGGATGCCATTCGCGTGCGGGACTCCCAGGAAGATGGGAGCTTGGGGCAAAGTGTGGCGCCGCTGAGTTCAAGCGGAGAGGAAGGGGCTCTCTGACCTGGCTGCGCGCTCCCAGCTGGGCACGCTGGGCACGCTGGGCACGCTGGGCACTGTGTCCAGATACGCTGACGCTCCTTAGCCGGCCCCAGGAAAACAGCAGGACCAGCAGATAAATGTTGACACAACGGGCAGTTTCAGGCATATATTTTATTGTTGTTGGTTTTTTTTTTATAAAAGCAAGAGTACATGTATTGAGTGGAGGATTAAGAGAGTAAAGACCCTATTTAGAGTCTCCAACCCCGCCCCCCTAAAACTAAGACATCTGCTATATATATATTTTTTTTAAAAAAGAGCAAATATGAAACTTATGACCTGGACTTCACCCCACTTCTCATGCCTACATTATGACAAAACATGCTATTCAGCTCCTACTTATATACAGTCAAAGGCTCACACCTGGCCTGTGGCCCCCTCCTCCCAGCCCTGCCCATATGCCCATCGTACCATCCCCAAGGCCTCCCCTGAGCCCCTGCTTGGAAAACAGGGCAGACACACATGCACCCAGAAACATATCTGGACCCTCCTCCACCTGCAGCCCCTGAAACATGCAGGCCCCTGACACTTTCCTCACTCACCCCCAACCCCCCCTTAACCCCCTCACCCGCAGCTAAAATCCTTCCACTTGGTCCTTTGCCCTGAATATCTGGGGAAACACACACACACACACACACACACACACACACTCACATACCCGCTGCCCATCCCTCCCTTGGGGAGACAAAGTTCTGTTGGCCCTACGCTCTGTCCATCACAGTTTCAGGACAGTGGCCTGAAGTCCTATGTGGGCAGGGGCCAGTGGAAAGTCCTGGAGGGGCTGTCCAGAGGGGTGGGGGCAGACAAGGAGCTTCTCAGGCTGGAGGGAGGTCGTGAGGGGGACTTGCAGGGAGCAGCCCCTGCACAGTCAGTGGATGCTCCAGGGAGAGGGGCAGGGGTCGCCCTGTCCGCTCAGACCTGCTCCTTGTGCTTCACGTGGGCCAGCTTCACATTCTCCTGCTCAGTGGAGGGTGGGGGCTGCTCCAGGTGGCAGCCGATCATGAGCTGGTACACGAAGACTCCCGCAATGGAGCCCAGGAGCGGGGAGACGATGGGCACCCACCACCATTGGCGGCCGGTCCTGGGGGGCAGAATATGGAGTTAGGGGCGGGCGGGGCCAGCAGAGGGAAGGAGAGCTGAGGCTGGCGGGGTGGGGGTGGCACTCACGTGAACACTTCCGAGCCCCAGCCGGCGATGGCGGTGAAGAGGCGGGGGCCGAAGTCCCGGGCAGGGTTGACAGCGTAGCCAGAGTTGAAGCCCATGGAGGTGCCGATGACCAGAACCACCAGGCCCACGGTGAAGGCCTCCAGGCCCCGGGGGACGGGGTTGTTGTAGGGGTCCACAATGGCCAGCACACACACGATGAGGGAGGCTGTGCCGATGAACTGGCGAGCAGGGAGAGCAGGGTGAGGAGTAGCCCCCACCCCACCCTCTGGCCCCGCCTTTGGGCCCCTGGCTTCCCTCCAGCTCTTAGCCTTGTCACCGCCCGCTTTCTCCTCCATAGGACAGTGGTGCTAGGATTTTTTCAGGGGTAAGGATCCTCTGGGGAGCTGGTTAAATATAAAGAGCTGCCATTCTGACTCTGATGGAGGTGTCCCCACACATGGAGGTGTCCCCAGACTTTGAGAAACTCTGCTTTAGACAAGGAGTTCTGTCCCCCAGCCAACCCATCAGCAGCCCAGGGCAGCCTGGTCCCCTCCCTGTGTTCCCTTCACATGTCCCCAGCCCATACCTGGTCGAAGAAGCCATTGACCATGTCCAAGTGTCCAGAAGGATAGGTGGCAAAGATGCCAGCTGTGCCGTTGGGGCCCGAGACGATAAGCTGGTTGTCGGCAAAGGCCAAGATTGCATCTGATGACAGGTTAAACCCCAAGTGGGTGAGTGCAGAGGCCTGAGCCCAGTTTCTCCTCTCTGGCTGGGCCCACCCTCCCAGGGGTCATGGGTAAGTAGAATCACTGCTGTTTACTCAGGAGCCGGAGGCAGTGAGGTGGGTGGGGTGAGGGCCTGAGACGCTATTGTTGCCCAACTCGTTTCTTTCCCCTGTGCCCCGCACCTTGGGCTTGTGCGTGAATGAGTGAGTCATGAGCCGGGGGCCTGGGCAGGCCCCATCTGTCTGTCAGGGGAGGGCCTGATGCCAGCAGGTCCCAAGTAGGAGGAGGGGTAGTGGAGGAGGGTAATGCTTACCATAGTACAGCCCGAAAACGATCCCAGCGCCCAGGAAGGCTCCCAGGGTCTGCGCCAGGGTATAGATGGGCAGCTTGATCCAGGGCTCTCTCGCCAGGAAGCACATGGCAAAGGTCACAGCAGGGTTGAGGTGGGCCCCTGCACAGATGGGAGAGGGGACCTATTGGCCATCGCCTGCCACCGTGGGGAGGCCAGGATTCCACACCACCTTCATGTTTCCCGTCGCTGGCCCGGGGGAGCAGGGGTGCAGAGAAGCGTTTCTTGTACCAGATGGCGAGTTGGATTGTGGAACAGGCCAACTCTGCTAATCTCTGATTCCAAGGTGAGAGTCACCTCCACTCCTCTCTTCCCAGGGCTCAGAGCTCAGGCCACAGCTATGCCCTGCCCTTGGGAATGTCCCCCCACCCCACTCCCCAGTGGGACCCCCTGTAAGAATGTTTTGAGGGTGGAGCAAGGCCTTACCGGAGACCTGGCCAGCGATGAGGATGCCCAGGGTGACGGCAAAGCCAAAGGCCAGGTTGATGGTAAGGAAACCACCATGGGTGCCCCGGCTGAGCACGACCTGGGCCACGGAGCCACAGCCAAACATCTGTGTCAGGAAACAGAAAACGGAGGGAGGGTGAGGCCTGGCTGAGGCTCAGCAACTCTCACTTTAAAGGGAAGGGTGAAGCCAGCGACCTCTGCCTGCCCCATCAGGAGGACGGAGGGCCGGTCCTGGACTTCAACCGAAACCCTTCCTGCTGCAGTTGCACTCTGAGAAGAAGCGAACATGCCCTTCCACCTGCAATATCCCAACTCTCACATAACAGGTCCCCGTGGAAGCAGAGTCTGCAACTGGGCGCCCTAAAGATGGCTGAACCATCTTCATTGATTTTTCTTGAACCTCAACAGGAGTAGGGTGGAGGGGAACAGTTTTCATCTTAGCAGTTTCTCCCCAGCCCTTCACTCACTCATCCCCCACCTGCAGGTGCCTCCCTTTTTGCCCCAAAGAAGAGCTAGGTGGTGGTGGTGGTGGTGTTGGTGGTGGTGTTGGTGGTGATGGGGGCGGCACAAAGAAATGGGGAGGAGGCCAGAAGTTAGGCTGAATCCACTTCTCCTGAATCTGGGATGTCAAGAGCCGCTGCCCCTGCCCCTGGCTCCCCTCAGCCCCTCTCAGCACCCTCGCCCTCCTTGACCTGTCCCTGTCCTAGAGCCTCTTCTCTCCACCAGCCCTGACCTCTCTGCCCCCAGTGGTCCAGGGCCCCCCTCAGATGTGGAGTTCCTAAAGACAATAAGTGGCTCCTCTCACTAGCCTTAGTCCAGGCCCCTGGGCAGTGGAAGTGGGGGAGAGTAGTTCTAAGCTCTCTGCCAGGGATGGGGGGATTCAAGAGGACTAAAGTCCTACAAGAACAGAATGTACTGTTTCCCTTGTTCAAATGCATAAATGCTTCTGCTCCGGTTGTAAAGGGCTGTTGCCCTGAGCCTCCAGAGTATCCCCCAAAGCTGCCCTGCCCAGGTCTCCTCTCTCACCTTCCCATAACTAAAGGTTTGCTATCTACCCAGCAGGCAATTTCCAAGGCCCGTGCTAAGGGTCCCTGTCCATTCTGACGGGTCAGTGTCCTGCTGTATGGGGTTGTTAGGCATTCTCATTATCATCCCTCAGAAAGATCAAGAGATAGTGGAGAAGCCCGCGGCAACGGTGATGCAGGGCAAAGGTGTACAGGCAGGTGCGAGCAAAGATCAGAGGTGTGAGTGTGTGGGGGTAGGAGGAGTGACGGGCACATGTGGGTCTGGGGAACCCTGCTGAGCTTGGCAGGCTCTGGTCTCAGCTCCTTGCCCGCCTGAAGGCCAGACCTGGCTCCATCCCAGGAGGCCTTGGAGTGAGAAGCCGTCAGAGCCAGTTCTACCACCTTGGGGCTAATCTTCCTCTTCCTCACCCTCCTTCTCCCCAGTGCCCCTCCCTTACTAGGTACCCCAGAGAAAGGGGCTCTCCTGGCCCTAAAGCCAATTCTGATTCCACTACTGCAGGCTCTAGGCCCCCAACCCTCAGAGGTGTACGCAGGCAAGCCCTCCCCCACCTCTCGGGGGGTCTCCCAAGCCTGGCTCTCTCTCTTCAGGCTGCCCTTCAGGTGCTGCCTTTCACTGGCACCCAATGCCTCGCACTCACCTGAGCCTGAAACCCTCCTTCCTGGGCTCAGCGCTAGGCCTGACTGCTCCTTTGTGGGGGAGGTGAACTGAGACTTGGGAGGGGACAGGGCGGCCCCTCCGTGAATGTGGAAAGCAACGTCCCCTGTCCTGGCTGCTCTCAAACGGGGACAGGGAGTGGGGGACTCAAGGCTCTGGGACGGGAGAATGATAAGCACCTGCCCCATGCCTGTCTTGACACAGGGGAGAGGAGGAATGGGGATGACTGGTAGGGCCACTGGTCCTGTGAGGGGCTGTGGATAAAGTGCCCCCCTGGTTTCCTTACCCCCCCTTCCTGTTTCCAGAGGTGAGTCTCAGCTCTCCTCTTCCCACGTGCCAGTTCCATCACCGCCTCCCATTGGGGTGGGCCACGCCAGCCCTCCCTGCCTCTGGTTAAGCTTCCAAGTCGGCCGGGGGCTGGCAGGTCTGCAGGACCTGGGGCTGGGGCTGGGGCTGGGGCTGGGGCTGGGCTGGGGCTGGGGCAGGAATGGGGTAGCCTACCCACTACAATGGAGCAAGTCAACCCAGAAGTAACCAACGGGAAAAACAGAGGTAACCACCACAGGAGCGGCTGAAAATCAGAAACTGGGACAGGAAATGGGGACTCTAACCGCTGTGCCTGCCAGACCCAAAAAATGCAAACAGTCACCCAGGAACAACCCAGGGACGAAACTGGTATAACCAGGGAGTAACTGGGCCTGGGGAGCAACCAGGCAGGGGACGTGTCCACTCGAGAACCCACGGAGTAGCTCAGGGCCTGGGTCACTGACAGGGTCTGGGAGTGGCTCAGCGGAGGGGAGCCACTTCAGGGACACCACTTCCTCTGCGCCTGGGCCCCAGCCTTCCACAGCCTCCTATCGGCAGGATCCTGCTTTCCTCTCGCTCTGCTGTTTGCACCCTGTGGGCCTCCGCCCTCTGCCCCAACCCGTGGCAAACTGTCCTCATGGGAACTTTTGGACTTTCTGAGGCTTAATTATTCATTAGGGGCCAGGTATCAGAAGCCAAATAACCTAATAAGGGCCCATCTGCCTCTGTCCCCACTGCATCCGGGGCTGGGACGCTGAGAACTTGGGGAGCCATGGGAGCCTTGAGAAAGGGCTGGAGGTGCCAGAGGGCAGGGGTGGCCTCGGGTCGGCCTGTGGGCTGGGTCACTGGGGAGTGACAGCCCTAGGAGATGGGGTGAAAGCTAGGCGGGGAGAGCACTCTGGGAGGGATCCAGGTGGGGATCAGAGCTGGGAGAAGGGTCAGGGCTGTCTTGAGAAGCACAGCGCTCCGATGCACAGGGTTAGGGCGGTTAGGGGCGGGGGGGCAGAGGGGATTCCCTAGGTCCCCCCACTCACCACGAGGATGAGGGTTCCCAGGCACTCAGCCAGCGCCTGGCGCAGCAGCCGGTAGCGGATGTGGAGCATCTCCCCGCAGCGGTTCACCAGCTCCTTCTGTCGACCCATGTCGGGGCAGTTAGCGGCGGGCGGACAGGTGGCGGAGCGCGGAGGGAGGCGGCGGGCGGGGCGCAGTGCCCGTGAGCGCCGGCTGGCGCCCTTTATAGCAGCGGGAGGCACAGGTCCCGCCCGCCCCGCGCCCTGCGCCCCGCCCGCTCAGTCCAGCTTCGCAAGCGCTTAGCCCGCCCAGCCCCGCAGGCGTGGGCGGCCTCCCCACACCTTGCCTGGGAGGTTGGTGGGGATGCGGGGTTGGGGGTGCTAATGAGGAAGGTGGAGGAACGTGGGGTGTGAGGGACCTTAGGAGTGAAGTTGGCCCCGGAGAGCACTTGGGGGAGGATGTGTCTTGGAGGCTGAGGGCCGATGGTGGGGTTCAGGCAAGTGCAGGGCGTGGCTGGGGGGAACGGAGCTGCCAGCGAGATTGCCTTGGGCCCGACTCCGAGCTTTGCTGTCATCCCCGCCATGGACATGTCAGAAAGAGCTACAGGATTGCTGGAGCCAGCATGTCCTCAGCCAGGGGGCTGGAGGGAGGAGGCTGTGGGCCCCAAGGGAGAAGAGACCCTCTCACAGGCCAACGCAGGGGCACGCACAGAACGCGTGCTGAGTTCCAGCCAGAGCGCACGGGCCTTTGCCCCTTCTGCTGTGAGTGCTCCACCTGTTGCATGACCAGCTCTGTCCACACATGGCATCGGTCTTGTAGGCCTGATCACACTCGCTGGGCATCTCTCATGCTGTGCCCATCCTGTTGGATATGGCTGAGTTGACTGAGGTGGTCACACATGTGCCTGAGTGCATTTTGCACATGGCTCCAGGGACTGAAGTTGTCCATGCCACATGCTTGCCTGCAGATTAAGTCCCAGCTGGGTTTGTTTTCCTTAGTTTTTTTGTTAATCCTCACCCGAGGATATTTTCCCCACTGATTTTTTTTTTTTTTTTTAAAGAGAATGGAAGGGAGGGGGAGAGACACAGAGAGAAACATCCATGTGAGAGACACATCAACTGGTTGCCTCCCGACCGGGGCAGGGATCGAGCCTGCAACCAAAGGAGGTGCCACTGACCGGAATGGAACCTGTCACCCTTCAGTCCTCCAGCTGACGCTCTAACCACTGAGCGCCCGGCTAGGGGCCAGCTGTTTTTAACCCTCTCCTCTCCCACTCCGGTTGATCCTGTCCAAGGGAGAGTCTGTCCCTTTAAGAGATTGAACTGCCTAAACTGTTGGGGAGTCAGCCCCATCTGAGGGGTGAGTGTCGTTCAATAATTGGGACCCTGAGGTTTAGTGACCTGGGCCCAGCTCCCACAAGATGGGAAGCAGATATGCCCTCACCCCAGTCCCTTTCATAGCACTGCCGGGGGAGACCAAAGAAACCACTTTTGCCAGATGAACTTGATCCAGGTGGGCAAAGGGCCCTGGGAACTTGTCCCTTGAGAAATGGCTGTCAGAAATGAAGGTCCCAAAGGTGACTAAAGCCCAAAGAGATGGGATTTAGCAATACATATCAGGTAAATTTACACACACGTACCCTGAGGCTGACAGCCACACAGCCTATGGACACTGAGCTCTGGTCACATGCTCAAGGGGTCCCATTTACATGAGCACCTCGTCATATATATGGACCCCACATACAACATCGCTCATACCCTTGGCTCAGAGAGGTGCACCCCACCTTCTGGGCCCCCATGGGCTGGGAGGTCCCATGGTGAATCAGGGTGCCATCACTGAGTGTCTACCCACAAACCCGCTGCCAGTGTGTGACTCAGGATGGAGCCCTAGACTCCTGGTGCCAGAGCCCAGCCTGGGAAGGGGGAACATGCTGCCCTCCCTTCTCCCTGCCTCGTGATGTACTTCTCAGCTCCTCGCTGCCTCCGGTGGGGCTGCAAAGGCAGCATAGGTGGGAACAGGCAAGGGAGTCCTCACAGTGAAGAAAGTGGAGAACCCCAGCCCAGGGCACCTCCTCCTGAGCCTGTCAGCCTGGGACCCAGAGCAGGGGAGAGAAACAGGGCAGCTCTGCCACCAGCAGGCACCTACAAGGTTCCTGCACACAGTTTGCACTCAGCTCACAGAGGTGTTCCCACGTGCTGCAGGGGAGAGCAGATCACACATACAGCCAAGGACTTGCGTATCTTGTTCACATTAAGCAGCATTTAATACATGTGCACCTACATGTACTCACTGTGTGCAGGTATGTATGTGCCCACCTATAATCTGAGGCTACAATTCACCACAGAGCATCTTTGCCACCCCCTCTAATGGAGGCAGCTCCATGCCAAGGCACATGGTTTGGCAAGAGGAACAAGAGCTGGCTCTCATTTCTCTATGGTCCCGAATCAGGGCTCAACCTTCAGGACCGTGTCCCCATACACTCCCACCAAACTCATTCCTCTCTGTAACTGGTGGTTACACGCATGTTCATATGCGTGCATACACCTGCACATTGGTATGTGCTAGGGTTGGAGCTGAGCAGGTATGGGTAGGGCTTCATGCTTCCTAATGGGCCTGAGAGGACCCTGCCTGGAGGAGGGAAAGGGTGCAATGCCCCGCAAGGGTTCCTTGTCCCTGTCAGCTCTCCTGAGGTCATTTGGGACTGAGAGGGGTCAGGGCCGGAGGACACCTGTCCATAAACACCAGGCTAGTGTAGTCCGTGTGCATGGCGCCCCCTGGCTGAAAAGGCAGAAGGAAGAAGCCTGGCTTCACAGAGAAGAGAGGGAGTTTGGTGAGGCCCTGACTGAGTCACACAGCTTCCCTGGAGCCCTCGGGGCTCCCTGTTGTGCTTTGGGAAGGAAAGCCAAGGCCAAGTGCAGGCTGGAACCCAGCCCACCTGGGAGCTCCCGGAGGAGGCTCCATCTCCTCCCAGGGCATCTTGAGCAAGGTGTGTGTCTCACCTGGGTGGAAGGGCTGAGCTCATGGAGGGGTCTTGACCCATCCACCCGTGGGAGGCTGTGACTCCTTGAGGTTAGAGCTGGGGGAGTGGGTTCCCGGTCAAGGGAAGGGCTGAAGATGCAAGTCCCAGCCTGCTGAATCAGAGGTGCTGGCTGGGGCCCTGTAAGGAGTGGGGTGTGGAACGCCCATCATTTCCCGCCCCCAAAACATTTTTGCCTGAATGGGTGCAGCCTGAAACAGCAGAAGAGACATGGGTTTTGCTGTCAGCAAGTGGGGTGAAGAAGAATATTGACACAGAAAATGAATAATGCTGCAAGCCCCCCAGCCTCCCTTACCCCCCTAACCTTTTGCAGAGCATTGGAGCAGGGTGATGGAGGAGGCCAAAACAGACATAGGCATTTCCAATGTATTTTTATTTATTTATTCACGTACTTATCCTCATCTAAGGATATTTTCTCCACTGATTTTTTAAAATATATGTTATTAATTTTTTACAGAGAGGAAGGGAGAAGGATAGAGAGTTAGAAACATCTATGAGAGAGAAACATCGATCAGCTGCCTCCTGCACCTCCTACTGTGGATGTGCCTGCAACCAAGGTACATGCCCTTGACTGGAATCGAACCTGGGACCCTTCCGTCCGCAGGCCGACTCTCTATCCACTGAGCCACACCGACTAGGGCTCCACTGATTTTTAGAGAGAGTGGAAAGCAGGGGGAGAGACAGAGAGCGAGAAACATTGATGTGAGAGAGACACATCTATCAGAGATATGTGACCTTGACCAGAAGCGACTCTTTAGTTGCGGGCTGACGCTCTAACTACTGAGCCAAACCAGCCAGGGTCACATTTTCAATTTTAGAACGGACTCCCTCTCATATACAAAACAATCCCCAGAAGTGGGTCTATTTTCCCTTTCCACAAACGACAAAACTGAAGTTTAGAGAGAAGTCACTTGCTAAGGTCTCATTCGACCACTGAGTATTGAGCTTGGGATCAAACCCCATGGGGATGGAGAGAGGCGGTGAAAGGATAGAGACCAGGGAGCCACAGGAAGCCCCTTCAGGCGTGAGCCCCCTTTCTAGCGTGCGCACCGCTCTTAGGCCACTGCTGGACACCCTTCTGGTTTCTGGGCCTTGGGAGTCGGGGTAGCTGTAGGCTGGCATGGGGAGTGGAGAACAGAGATGAATCACTGAATTATGAGCGTCTCCAGACTGGGGGGCGGGCAAGCATCTCCTCCTACTGCGCCAACAACCACCCCCTGTCTGCAGACAGACAGACGAGATGGCAGGGAACCTGTGAATGGGAACTGCCCCCTCAGGCACCGCCAGCCAGATGAGCAGCTGGACATTGAGAAAATCTACCTTTTGACCCATATCCTGGGGACTCTGGGTTCACTTCCTGGTGTCCCTGAGCTGCCCTCGGCACCCTTTGAGGGCAGCAGAGGGTCATGGAGGGGAGTCAGAGGGATGGGATAGAGACGTAGACCTCTTTTTTTTTTTAATTTTGTTTTATTGCTTAAAGTATTACAAAGAGTAATACATATGTCTCCTTCCCCCCCCCCCCTTGACATTCCCCCGGCCTCCCCTACCCCCCAGTGTCTTATGTCCATTGGTTATGCTTATATGCATGCATACAAGTTCTTTGGTTGATCTCCTACCCCCTCCAAGACCTCTTGCTGAGTCATAGGGGCAGGCTGATGGGGGCAGAGCCCTCTTAAAGACCTAGAACTTCCATTCTAAGCCTGGCTTGGCCACTGACCAGTCAGGCGCCCTGGCCAGCTCTCCTCCCTCACCTCTCAGAGCCTCAGTGTCTCCATCTGCCACCTGGAAGTTTCAGGTGGAGTCCTCTCCCAATCCCAGACCCAGGGCCTCGGTCAGAATCAAACAAGATTGTGGATGTTTTCAGGCTTTGAAAACTGTATTATACAGTCAACATAGAAGAAAGGATTCATTCCAGAAGCTGCCTCCTTAATCAGAGCCTCATGTCTTCATGTGTGAATAGCCACGTGTGTTCTTGGCTGTGTGTATGCATGTATCCAAAAAGGTCTGTGTGTACATGTGGGCAGCCATGGGGTCCACACATGTATGTATGTATCCATGAGGGCCTGTGTGGGCAGATGTGTGTCCACGGGGGCCTGTGTGTGGCCTTGTCTGGGACTAGTTATGGATCTGTGTCCAGTGTTTATAAAAGCCAGAGATAGGAGACAGGGATCTGTTAAGGAGTCTGAAGAGGCACTGGCTGGACACTTGGGCATGCCCCATGCCAGCCCGGGAAGAGCAGAGGTAATGACAAGAGGCTGACACGGACCGCGCTATCACTGCAAACAGGCCTAGGGTGTCCGGAGGGCTCTGGTTCACACCTCAAGGCCAAATTCCTGGAGCCCCTGGGTATTGAGCTGGGATTCAAACCCCATGGGCTTGAATGGGGAGATGGGCTTTCTGATGTCTCATCTCCCTCCTCACTAACAGGAAAGCTCCTGGATCCAGGATAAGGTTGCTTCAGAGGATGAGGAGTTAGAGCCGGGGTCAAGGAAGAAGGTACGCTTGAAGGCTTCCTGTGGGGCCTGAGCCAAGGCCCAGCATTTGCCTGGTCCCTGAAAACAGCAAGAGCCTGGGGCATCCTTTGGGCTGAGGCAATCAGAGGGCTTCCTGGAGGAGGAAACATTTGGCTGGGGATTTTGTGGAGAGTTTTCCAGGTGAGAGACTGCTGGGGCAGGCCCTGGACAGGATGGGTGCTGGCCTGGTACATGAAGTGAGGCCAGGAAGAGACACAAGAAGCATAGGAAGGGCCTTGTGTTCCATCTTAAGGGCCTGGATCTTTTTTTTTTTTTTTTTTTAGTTTTATTGCTTAAAGTATTACAAAGGGAATTACATATGTCTCCTTTTTCCCCCCGAAGGGCCTGGATCTTACCCCGGGGTGGAGAGGGCAGAGATGTTTAAGCTGTGCTTCTTTAAGCGCCAAGGGCTCTGAGGAAGCTCTCTACAGCTGGAGCTGGGGAGAGGGAAGCCAAGGAGGCAGAGCCCTGCCCCACCTCCTGCTCCAACCACAGCATTTTAACCATTTTACATCAAGGTCTGAACAAAATTACAATTGACAAGTATTTCACTAAGAACAGTGGCTTAGCCCAAGCCAGTTTGGCTTAGTGGATAGAGTGTCTGCCTGTGGACTAAAGGGTCCCAGGTTCGATTCTGGCCAAGGGCACATGCCTGAGTTGCGGGCTCCATTCCCCCCCCACCCCCCCACCCGTAGGGTGCATGCAGGAGGCAGCCAATCAATGATTCTCTCTCATCATTGATGTTTCTCTCTATCACTCTCCCTTCCTCTCTGAAATCAATAAAAACATATTAAAAAAAAAAAAAAAGAAGAGTGGCTTATGGGAGACTTGAGGGTTTTAAGCAGGGACTGGTATGGTCTCCCTTTGCCATTTAGAAGGATCCCTCCCGGTGGCTGAGTGGAGACTGGGTAAGAAGGGGAAAGGCTGAGGCCAGAAAGCCTGGAAGGAGGCCACAGAGGAGAGAAAGAGGCCAGGGCAATGGCTGCAGGGAGGGCGGAAGGTTGGGATTTGGGATTTGGTGGGCAGGGCAGGTGGACAAGAAGCTGAAGTTGGAAGTGGACAGAACTGAGTAGACAGGAACCTGAAGCTGAGGCGGGGCCCAGGAGAACTGCTCTGAGAGGCCTGAGAGGGTTGGGGGTGGGGAGGCAGGTTCGGGAAGAAGACTGCATCTGGTGTTCCAGAAAGGCGATGGGTGTGTGTGAGAGCCCTGGTCTACGCTCCCCTCTTCCCAGCTCCATCTGGGGGCTAATTACAGGGCAGCCACCAGCTGCCTGCCCGAGGGAGAGGACTCACAGTTCTGGAGAAGGAGCCAGCGGAGAGGACAGGCTGCAGCAGGAGGTTCTGCAGTCAGACTTCAGGAATGACTTCCTGAGGGCCTCTAGACCTAGGGTCAGTGGGATCTGGGCTCCCGCGAGACCCCCTTGGTTGGGAGATAAAGATGAGGCTGTTGTGGAGGGAGATTGGGAAAGGTCAGGGTGCCACATCTGACTATCTTTTTCAACCGAATAGTTGGTTGTCAAGTGGAACAGGGGCTGGATCTCCATGATCCTTTACTCCCTCCGTCAGGGCCCAACCTTGGCATCGTCTGTCTTTAGGAGCCCCCGTCACTGTCCTGTGGAGGTTTCCAGTCCAGGAGAGCAGAGGAGACCTGGGTCCTGCTTTTGAGGAGCTCCCAGGAACAGAGGAGATCCAGGCTTGAGCTGAGGTGGACCCGAGTGCTCACGCTCCCACCCCAACCCCTGCGCTTGACGGCTCCTTCTCTGGGTCTTGCTGATAACAGCTTCATTCAACTGCCTTGGGGCGAGGGGGTGCGGCAAAGCTGGCGGGCAGCCCAGAACAGGGGAGGGGGCGAGGCTTTTCACTCCTCCCTGCCCCATTGTTCAGGCCTCTCTAGTCCTTTATGCCTCCTCACCCCCCTCCTTGCCCAAAGAAAGCCCAGACTCAGCAGCAAGGCCTGGAGCCAGGACACCTAGATTCTCTGTAGCTCCACTCCCTGCTTCCTGTGTGACCCTGGAGGTGCATACACCTCTCTGGGCCCCATGCAAACCAGAAAAAGTATTCTCCCCACCCCCCTTCCAGAAACTGAAGTGGGAGCGACAAGTGTCTCTCTCTGGGTTTGGAACCTGCTGGTCCCCCTTAGTTCCACGGAGCAGCCTAAGCTGCCCCTTCGGGGAAGGGGCAGGCTGGCCTTTCCTGAGAAAGGTCGGGGTGATTCACGTTCCCAGGCTTCCCCTCCCCTTTATGGCTCACCCGGATTAATTTCTGACTCACAAAGCGACCGGTTATGTGTATATTGGGGGGGGGGGGGGGCGGGCTTGGGCTAGAGCTAGACCAAATCTGACAATAGGTCAGTAACCAAGCACCCTCAGGACTTTGTTGAATGTCACTTGCCGCAAGGACCCTAGGATTGGGAATCTTGTTCTTTTTCTCCAAAGGAGTTGGGCAGAGAAAAATAGGGTCTTTGGCTAAAAGGATTCTGGTTTAGAGAAGGTTATTGGATACCACAGACAGAAGTGATGACCCTCTGAGGATTCACTAAGTGCAACTACATAGAGAGGCTTAGTTCTGACAGAATTGGGGAAATGGAAGCCCCCAAAAGGGGAAGGCTTTATTTAAAGCCATTTACAGCTGCAGGTAGGAGTCCAGAGCTCCAGCCTCCTACCGTCAGCCTCCCCGCATCCACCTGCAAAGGTAAACGCAGAGGCCCCGAAGCAGACGCACCCATGGGGGTGGGATGCGTACCTACATCACCCTGCAGAGCCTTGCTCACACTGAAGCTCCTTCTCTTCCCGAGGTTCCAGCTCCTCAGGCCCCCCATCCCCTTCCAGTGAAGTCATCTTAGACCACACCGGCTTCATCACCTACTTCCCAGAGAAAATCTGCGGAAAACAGGTTGGAGCACAATGTGAGGGATTGAAATTGGAGCCTGTCCTTCCTGCTTCCCCCTCCCCCACTCCCACCCCACTCCTTAAGCTGGAGCAAGGAGTACAGAAAGGATGGTGCAGCTCCTTGGGTTTATGAGTTCTCGGTCCACTTCCCTAGCCACAGGGGGTACCTGACAAAGCCATTATTATGCCTATTTTAATTTTTTAAAAATATTTTTATTGATTTCGGGGGGTGGGGGAGAGGAAGCTAGAAACATCAATGATGAGAATCATTGATCAGCTGACTGCACGCTTCCCACTGAGGACTGGCCCCACAACTCAGGCATGTGCCCTGACTGGGAATCGAACTGTGACCTCCTGGTTCATAGGTCGACACGACACTCAACCAGAGCCACGCTGGTCTGGCTATCATACCTATTTTAAAAGTGAAGAGGCTAAGCCCAGCAAGAGGAAGTGACTTGCCCAGGATCACTTGGGGAGGTAGCAGGGCCGGGGTTTATTGCCAAAGTGGGATTGGCACGTGCACCTCTTGAAGCCACCTGCTACACAGTCTTGCCTGGGGCACTGGTCCCTGCTTTCACCAGGATAATCCAAAACTGGGTTTGTGGAGGGGGTCAGAAGCTACAGGCCTGAAGCTGACTTTCACAGAAAATAAACCCTGGCTGCTGGTGTCTAGAGTCCATGAATGAACAGCACCGGGAGGGATGTAGACCCTAGTTTACAAAGCCAATCAATGCCTTAGTCAGTTTGGCTCAGTGGGTAGACCATCAGTCTGTGGACTGAAGGGTCCTGGGTTCAATTCCGGTCAAGGGCACATGCCCCAGTTGCAATCTCGATCCCCAGTAGGGGGCGTGCAGGAGGCAGCCAATCAATGATTCTCTCATTGTTGATGTTTCTCTCTCTAGCTCCCTCTCCTTTCGTCTCTGATATCAATATCAATATCAATATCAATATATATATATATATATATATATATATATATATTAAAGCCAATCAATGTATGCGAATCTCAACCATATATATTTAAAGCCAATCAATGTATTCGCTATGCTAATCTCAACCATAGGCCCCATGACAGTGACAGGTAGGGGCTGACATGGGTTCACAAAGACTAGGAGACCAGATTTCCCATATGTGGCTTATCATCTTAAGGATGAAGCCCCATAGACAGGCATCGAAGTCTCTCCACAAACAGGCTCCTGCCTACCACTGAACCTGTTCCGTCTTTCAGAAAATTAGGGTAATTGAAAGTACGTCCTTCATAGGGCTGGTAGGAGTGTATGAGCAAATTCCCGTAAATGAGATGTGCAAAATAACAAATAGGGCTCAGCAATTATTAGGCTCAATAAACATGGACTTGTCATTCTCTCTCAGGCTGTCTTCCACCACCACCACCCCACACATTCTGGCAGAGATCACAAACTGATTCTCTTTTCCTGGAAGTCTCCTGGTGGTTTCCCGGCCCTCCATCTGCCTGGGCAAGGTGCCCCTCCTGCACACACCTGTGCCCCTACTCGAGTACAGCACACGGTCCTGGGTGCCATGAAACCTATCTTCAAACATGTTCCCTGCCCCCAGAGAGCTTATATAAGGAGACAAGGTTAAAACCCCATGAAAAAGGCAGACAAGCCACGAACATGAGAAAATTAAATGATTTAATCTTAAACCAGAATTTAAGACAACAGGAGAGTTTGTGGTGCTGTCAGCAACGGCAAAGCACAGGAACTGCTCCAATTACTTCAGAGGCAAAGAGCCTCTCGGCTGGGGGTAAGGGAGGGTTTAAGGAGGAGGCACTTTTCTGAGTCTAGAAAAACAGCAAGATTAGGGGAGATGGAGAAGGGAGGGGCTGCTGTGCGGAGGTATGGGTCAGGCTGGAAGGAAGCAGCATCCCTCCCCCAGAGCACGGGGCTCCTGGAGCAGGACTTGGTCTAGCTCATCGAGGCACCCCCACGCGGCACACTGCGGGGGGTCTGTGACACGAAAGGGCAGAAGCAGAGATGGAGGGTGTCGGACACTGAGAGGCCAGGGCAGCACTCTGTGCGTCTGCATCTCTCCTGGACTGGGGGGTCACCAGCCCCCCCATCCTCTCGCCCACATAGCTTCTTCCTGTCCTCTGTGCTTTTCCATGGTCCCACCCTGGACAGCAGCAGAAACAACACAGGAAGGCATGATGCCCCTACCAGCCCCACTCCACTGCTCAGTGCTGGTGCTCTGGTCCGCAGGAAGTGCCACATCTGCTCTGGGCCCATGTAAAGGCCGATAATGCACCGAAGGACACGCAGAAGTCTGGGCACGTATCCTGGCAACGGGAAGGGGACAGAGTCCCAGCCCAGGGCACATGTCCTCCTTTCCAGGCCTCTGGAAGCAGCCTAGGAAGGAAAAAAAGTCCCAGGCCAGGGCTGACAGATAGATGGAACTCCTCCGTTTCCACTCAACTTCTGGGAGTTCAGTCAGGTCCAGGGGACTCCATAGGACATCATGGCCCCTACCCCAATGCTGGTGCATCAGTCAGAGAATTGGGGCAGGATTATGTTGGGAACGAGTCAGTGTGTTCAAGTCATCAGGCTCTCCAAGGAGAGTCCATATGCGACGAGGGTGGAGGTCCCACCACTGACACCTTGCTCCAGAGGTCTAAAATCCTGCTGTCCATCCACAGGTTGCTCCTGAGACTGGAGCTCATACAGTCCACCTCTCACTTCGGGCCTCCACAGCCCGTACCAGGCCCTCACCCAGGATGGCAAAGTCCTCCAGGATTGCTTCTACATTGGGCACCATCACCATCTCCCCACCTTGGGACACCACCATGCACCCCTTTGTGTTGGAGGCCTGTGGGAACCAGAGAAATGAAGTGTCACAAAGGCACGCCCAGAGACACCGACACATATACGTCACACCTGACACAGGTCACTCAGGGAGCAGGCCACAACAGACACGCACGCCCACAGGGAACCATATGCACACACTCAGGAGCAGATGGCTGTCCCCAGCCAGCACACCTTGAAAGAGTGGGGCTGGAAGCTGGTGGGCTTCCAGAGGACTCCGATCACCTCTCCACCATGCTGGTCGTAGAAGAAAAGGGCCAGGTCCCCATAGGCCTCCTAAGAAAGGGCAGGACAGAGCCAAGATTACAGGAGAGAGTCACCTCCAGGTCCCCTCCCTGGGGTCCGTCGGCCCTTAGGACCTACCCTGAGCTGTGCCAGATAGAGCTGAGGAGGATCGTAGCCCAGCACAGGCATCAGGGACGAGGGCCCTGGCTCCCTGAGCAGGCCCCGGCAGAAGGAGGCAGCTGGTGAGTCCACAGCCTGGCGGTGCCGGGGGATGTGGCGGGGAGACAGGCGGATCAGCACATCATACATGTCCAAGGGCGGCCGGAACACTGTCTGAGAAAGGACAGGGAGGGTCAACAGTGCCCACTGAAGAGTTGGGAGCTGACCACAAACCTTTCTACATGTCCACCTTGACTTCTCCCCTTGATGTGACCACCCATTGTGGGCCTGAGTGCTCATGTGGAGGCAGAAACAGAGCCAGCTGGTGCGAGCTTGGGTTAGCACAAGGAGCATAGGCTGGAAGCATGAGGCCTGGATGGAGCTGGGGCCCCGGTTCTCCTCTAGGCCTCTCCACTGCCCGTCACCCTGGGCAGCTTCAATCTCAATAAACAGGGGACTGGGCATCCTCTGAGGGCTCCTAGAGCGCCGGACTTCCAGGTTCAAAGGTGGAATCCTCAGAGCCCCCGGAGTCAGTCCTGGTCAGGGGCTTACCCTGATATCTCCAGGCCCCCGGGGATCCATTAGCTGCTTCTCTAGGATCGGTAAGGCCTCGGCTGCCAGGACCACAAGCTGCTGCAGGATCTGGGGGTACACATGTATCAAGTAAGTCTGACCTGACCACAGGTCTCTCTTAGCTCAGGCTAGGCCTGCTTTTTCCTTGGGAGAAAGCCACACATTTGGGGGCAGAGATGGGAGTGAACCTGGGGCGAGGGCCCATCCTGTGTCCATATGGAGTTTTTGCGATCCTGAGGAGTAATGATGACCATGACGGGGAGTTGTTTCCGAGTTGCCAGGAAGCCACTGCGGATCTCCACCTGCTCCTCCACTGTGGACAAGAGGGAATCCTGGCTCAGCTTGGCCCTCTCCCCCAGATACCCGCTACTGCCCCAGGTACACCCAGCAGCTACCCATCACAAGGATTTCCAATGCCCCTCCAGGTGGCAAAAGCGGTGAAAGGGACACGGAATTTGCCTCACGCAGGCAGGGCGTTAACTACCAGCCTCGGCCCAGAGCAGAATTTTCCACTGCCTGGCACCCATCTGGTTTCTGGGCCTGTACAAGCTGAGGCCTGGCCCTGGCCCCCTCCAACCCCAAGCTCCCACACACCTGGGGAATTAGAAAGCTGACACCTTCCACTCTCCTAGGACCAGGAGCTCCTCATGTTACAACCAGAAATCATCACTCCCACCCTATCCCCAAGAGGTCTGGTCTGGGCACCTTTTTTTTTCTTTTTCTTTTTTTTTTTTTTTTTTTTTACAGAGAGAGGAAGGGAGGGAGGGGTAGGGAAGGAGAGAGAGGGAGGGAGGGAGGGAGGGAGGAAGGGAGGGAGGGAGGGAGGAAGATTGCTGTTCCACTTATTTATGCATTTATTGGCTGGTTCTTGTATATGTCCTGATTAGGGATAGAATCCACAACCTTGGTATATTGGGATGATGCTCTAACCAACTGAGCTACCCAGCCAGGGCAGTGGGCATCTATTCTAATCTGACAGCAATCTGGGACAGGGGAGGCACAGAGAAAACCCAACGGACTGACCAGGAAAACCCCTGCCTGCCACACTCTGCAATCCACAAAGCCCTACCACTTACCAGTGAGTTCATTGTTGAGGTTGACAATAAGGGGGTTGTTCTTCCAATCAAAGGTTGATACCAGGAAAAGGAACCGAAGGAAGCCCACCTGGGGGGAGCTGAGGGGAAGGAGTGAGCAAAGTGGGGGCCAGCCCCACATCCCCAAACTTCTTGCAATCTAGGGGGTACACCTCTTGGCATGGATTGAGGGTATGTCTCAGAACCCCTCTGTCACTTGCCTCAGCCACCCTCTCCCATTTGGACTGAAGGTACAGTACTAGGGATGAAAGCCGGCCCCAAGGGGAACTTCCTGGCTAGAGAAAAGGCGGAGGGAGTCACCTGGGAAGGGTGAACGGCTCAGGGTGCAGGAAGAGAGCGGCAGCCACCAGGTCCAGGCTCTCATCGGTGAAGCCCTCCCCCAGGAGCTGGGCACGCACCCACCGCTTGGCCAGCCGAGCCACACCCGAGAAGGCTGGGTGCTGCTGCTGGAGTCTGGGGGAGGAAGGGGAGAGGGAGTGGCAATGAGACTCAAGCACTCAGGGCCCAAGAACCGTGTTTCAGCCCTAGTGCCACTATTTATTCCAACTTTACCCAACACTGGCTCTGTGCTAATGCGTTACATGTATGAGCTCATGCCTTCCTAACTAATGACCCAGAGGCTGGTCCTAGCACTACTCCCATTTTATAGATGAGAAGAGTAAGGTCCAGGGGGAAATCCTGCCCAAAGGGATTTTTTTTTTTAGCCAGTGAAATGGCAAAACCAGGATTCTAGAATTTGCCTGACACCAGAACGCACATCCCTAAATATTATGCCATTTGGCCTCCCAGAGAGGCGGGCAGGCCAGGACAGAAATGGGTCTACAGACAGAAGAGCCTGTGCAGGGGGCCATACCCATGCAAGGCACTTGTGAGCAGGGGCAACTGTTTTGTGTCCTTCTCCAGGCGGAGGGAGGCAGGCGTATCCCTCAGCGAGACCATCCCCTCGGGGCTCCGCATCTCCTTCAGGATCTGCGGCTCCCGCTGGTAGGCCACACGAATCCGGAACACAAACCCATCCTGTTGGAAGAGGGAACGGGATGGGGGGTGCCTGTCTGCCTGGGGCACCCGCCCCTCAGCAGGGGTCCCCTGCCCTGCACCAGCCTAACCTTCAGGACATCAGTGTGCGCAGCCGTGGCCCGGCACTGCAGCCCATGCTGTTGCGTCAGCAGCTCTGCCAGGCGCAGCTGGAAAGCAGCCCGAACCCGCCGAATGGCCTCAGCATCCTGTGGCCACTGACCACTGCCCTCCAGGTGACACACCACTGGGAAGAAGAGCGAGAGCCTCAGTCTGCAGCGTGGAGTGGGAACAGTCCCTCTCATCCCCTCCCAAGAGCCCCCTCACCAGTCATGGGCTCCACATAAGCTGGACAGGGCTTGTCGGGCCGGGGCAGCAGCGAGGCCCGCTCTGGAAAGTGCTTATGGAAGGAGTAGGCTGGCCAGACTGGAGTTGGTGGGAACACCTATGGGAAAAGGAAAGCTGAAGAACGGGCCTGGAATTGGGAAGGGGAGTGCCCGGAGTCAGGAGTTGGAAGGGAGAAAACCGGATAGGTGAACTAGAGTTGGGGATCACCAAAGGGAAAGGGCTCCCTGCCTTCGCGCCTCACCTCAGTGTAGCGCAGCACTGGGTGAGCTCCTTGCACAGCAGACACAGTCAATGGGAGACCGTCAAGGCCCCACAGCAGGCGGCTGAGTTCATCATAGCAACGCACCGCAGCTGCCAGGGCCTCCTCACCTGTGCTGGAGGTCTTTGAGGGAGAAAACAGTCAGGAGGCCAGGACTCTGAAGAACCAACCCCACCACCACCAGGGAACCTGCCATCACGCCGGCTGCCGCAGAGCCAGCACCCCCTCTGCTGGACATTCCAGGACGTGCAGCTTGGCTAAAGTGGTAAGGGCTCTCTAATCCCAACCAATCCAGCCACACAGGCTTCTCTACAGTCCTTAGCTTGACTGCAATCCTGAACCAGCAGGGCCCTTACCTCTTTCAAGCCTTGGATCAGTGCATCCAGGAGGCCCCCCATATAGTGGACACAGGTTTCTGGGATGTCAGCATGGCTGGAAGAGGGGCACAGACACAGTGTACACATTGGGGGCTAGGAGTTCGCTGCTGGATGTGAACTGCTCACCCCAAAAGCCTGGGCTCCCCAGCCCACAGTTGCCTCCTGGCATTCAGATGCCAACACTCACAGTGCCAAGAGGTGGGTGACCACCTGGTGGGGAATAAGGCGCTTCTGGGACATAGAGCCTGCCTCCCAGACCACAGCTTCCCGAATGGCTCCATCCTGGAAACGCCGAAGCTCCGAGCGAGATCCCCAGAACTGGCGGAAGTCAGCAGCCTGAGAGTAAAGGAGTAATTGGAGAGATCAACAAAGAAGGGCTCTGTCAGAAATCTCCCTGGAAGCCCTGGCTGCTTTGGCTCAGTGGATAGAGCGTCGGCCTGCGGACTGAAGGGTCCCAGGTTCAATTCCAGTCCAGGGCACATGCCTGGGTTGCAGGCTCGATCCCCAGTGGGGGGATGTGCAGGAGGCAGACGATCAATGATTCTCTCGCATCACTGATGTTGCTCTCTCTCTCCCTCTCCTTTCCTCTCTGAAATCAATAAAAAATATATTTTTAAAAAAAGAAATCTCCCTGATGGGCCTCAATCCAGGTGGCATGAGAACAATCCATCCCACTCCTCCCAATGTGCATGCTGAGGCTCCCAAGGCAGGGCCAAATCACCCCTCAGGCCTCAGGGCTCCTCACCTCGGGCTGGTCAGCCTCTGGACCCAGCTCAAGGACGCTGGTCAGCCCCTCAGGCCGAAGGAGCAATCCCAGAGTCAGGGCCCCAGAGTCTCTGTGCTTCGGCGGATCCTGGCTGATGTCCCACTGTGGAATGCAGAAAGGCTGAGCTTAACCCAAGAGCCCCCCATCTTGGTCTAGAAACCCACTTGTTAATTAGATGGATGGCGTATCTTTTGTATCTCCTGGGGCCCTAAATCCAACCCCCCTTTGACCCACAAGCTCTGACCCATCCATACCTCTGAGACTGGGGGCCGAGAGTGGGCCAGCAGGTGCACCCGGGACCCCAGGCCCTGTTCCAGGAGGGTGGTTAGTGGACCCAAAGCAGCTGAGACATAGTCCCCACCGTGGTCCTGCAGCTCTGGCCATAGCTTCAGCCGGTGACATGCTGCCTGCAGACGACTCAGTGGACAGAGACTGGAGATGGGGCACAAAGGGACAGACGAAGAATCAGGTACTGCTGGCCTCTATCACTTCTATCCCCCAAAACCAGGAAAATCTGAGCACTTGCTAAGGACCTCTGCCCCATCACTGTAGCCCCAGGTTAACAGGACCCACTGACATACCCCATCACCCCTAAACTTACTGCAGGATGTGGTCAAAAGCTCGGATCATGGGTTTGGGAGTCATTAACAGCAGCTGGAATCCATCGTCAGCTTTGCTGTCCAGCAACACCATAGACAGCCGTGCCTCATGCTGTACCTGGGGCACAGAGACTCAGCTGTGAGACTGCCACCACTGTACTCTCCCCTCATCACCTGAGGGCTCAGGCCAAGAGACATGCCTGCCCTAAGCTCTCTGGAGAGGAGTTCTGAGTTCTGGTGCTGGCTCTGGTGCTGGCAGAGAAGACAGAGGCTGGGCTGGGACATCTGGGGAGCCTCGGAGTGGGGAACCATGGGTACCTGGTGATAAGTGGAGGCAGTGACATCGGCACAAAGGTTGAGGCGGCCTGAGGAGTCCAGGAAGACAACAGGGAAGGACTGGTGGAAGTCAGCCAGGGCCGGCTTGGAGGGGTAGAGAGAAGTCTGTTAGAGTCAGGGCTCACCTTCTGGTCTTCTTGCCCAGACTCAGCCCTGCCCCACTCACCAAGGAAGAATCTGAGCTGAAACATAAACTGATCCCATTGACGGTCAAATCTGTGGTGGCTGAAGTGAACCAGAGAAGGTGGGTGTCAGAAAATATTCCTCTCCCTGGGGGCCCCTCCCTCCGGCCAGGTGGCTGCCACTGACTCTGGGATTCAGTTTGTTCATCTATCTGATGGCAAGGGACCAAACTGTCCCTGACAAGATGAGAGGATCCCCAAGATGAGTGGAATTCTTGGCCTTTCCAAGCCTAGGTGCCTCACCCAGAAACTGCAGGACACTTCTCAGGACCTGGTAGCCGCTCATGGTGGTGTGGATCTTGCGTATGGACACGAGGAAGGCAACCAGCATGGAGACAAGGAACCCACTAAATCCTCCCAGGCCCTGAAAAGAAGATGGAGAGAGAGGCCCAAGGTCAGAGCCAGCCCACCACTCAGCAAGGCAGGGAAGCTGAGCCATTCCCAACTCACTTTATCCAGGTCTCGCTGCCGCAGCCAGACCTTCAGAAGGGCCACACCATCCTTCAGCCCCGAGGCTGAGCCCAACACAGTTGACAGCAACTGCACATGGGACTGGAGGGCTGTGTCCTGCAGGACCCATGTGTTATAGTGGGGGGTGGGAGGCTCTGGACTACCTGTGGCTGTGGTACAAAAGGAAAAGCCATGAGAAAAGTTCTCACAACACCCTTCCCTCCAGCTCCACCTTGACACCAGTGCCTGCTCACCATCGCCTGGAGGACTCTGCCCGCGGTACCAGGCAGAGCGCACATTGTTCTTGGAGGGCAGCAGGCGGCACGGGCGGAAGAAGTCAGGTGGAGGGCACGGATGGAGACGTACAGTGACCAGGTGCTCATCCTTCCCTGGGAGGGGACAGAGGGTGCTGAGACCCTACAGCCCCTGGAGCCAGAGGGACTCCTGTACCTACTTGAGGGCCCCATGCACGCCCACCTCAGAATTTGAGATCTCTATACCTTCCTCTTCAAACTTGAGGCCCAAGCCTCTCACTTTGGACCTAAGGGCCCTGTGCTTCCCCCACTGGATTTATCACCCCATCCTGTGCCCTAGGCCCAGTGTGTGCCGCCCCCCACCCCGGCCCTCACCATGAGGCCGCAGCAGCAGCAAGGGTTTCAGGTGGCAGCCATTGGTGTAGGAGAAGCGAACACTGCCAAAGAGGGGGTCTTGGGCCAGGTGGTGAGCCAAGTGGGCCAGGTAGAGAGCACGCTTGCGGAAGTAGCGCTGGTTCAGCCCATCCTTATCCTGTAGGATCTCCTGAAGGGGATCAAGAAAAGAGAGATGGCCATGTACTTTAAGTACTTACTGTTCAAGAGTCTGGGGGTCCAGATGAAGCCAAGGTGAGAGTTATAGTGAGTTATAGCTTAGCAACTCCAGGAATTCTCTGCTGGCCAGAATGCCCGAGGCAGGGCTAGCAACACCATACTCAGTTTGCAAAGGTGTTAAAGGACAGCAAATGGCCTAAGGGCTCATCTGAGTAGCCCTCTAAAGATAATTGCAGTGATCTATCCTTTTGATTCAGAATTCAGATTTCAATCCACTGGCAAGCAACAGGTGGGAAAAAGGGAGGGACTCTGGGATTTGTAAGTAGTACAGTAGCAGGCCATTCCATCCCTGAACTCTGGACCTCACCTTGGGCATGGTCAGTGCTACATCCACATTGATGTCCGGCCGGATGCAGGTGCCCAAAAGGTAGCTGCCCACAACAGTGACCTGGGCTGGGGGCAGGAAGCGGAAACAGCCCTTCACAGTATAGGGCACCTGGTGGAGAGGCACTCGAACTCCCGCTGGGAGCCATGCCTGGTCAGTTAGCTATGGGGACAGAGACAGTGATACATATTGATTTGACTGCCTTTCTGAACACGTCCCCTGGATGTCTAGTACATCTCTCAAATACAAAATGTCAACATGTTTAAAACCAAACTCCTGATATTCTTGTAAACACATCTTGCCCATGATGGCAATTCCATACTAGGTGCTCAGGCCAAAAACATTTATATCACCATACTCATCTCTTAAGAATTCCCACTTCGCTTTCAAAAGACATCCAGACATGACCACATCTCTAAACCATCATTTTTCAGTGATCACTGCATGAGAGGTTCCTAACCACTTTCCCTGACTTCACCTATGTCCCACTCTGTTCTACTTTTTAAATAATTTTATTTATGTATTTTTAAAATATGTATTTATTGCCCTGACCGGTTTGGCTCAGTGGATAGAGCGTCTGCCTGCGGACTCAAGGGTCCCAGGTTCGATTCCAGTCAAGGGCATGTACCTTGGTTGCGGGCACATACCCAGTGGGGAGTGTGCAGGAGGCAGCTGATCAATGTGTCTCTCTCATCGATGTTTCTAACTCTCTATCCCTCTCCCTTCCTCTCTGTAAAAAAATCAATAAAATATATATACAAAAAAATTTGTATTTATTGACTTTAGAGTAGGGGTGGGGAACATCCAACCCATGGGTCATTTAAGTCCCACAAAATCATTTGGTCTGGCCCTGCCAACGCATTAGGGGTTAAATGTTTGACTAGCCCTAGCTGGTTTGGCTCAGTGGATAGAGAGTGTCAGCCTGCGGACTGAAGGGTCCCGAGTTTGATTCCGGTCAAGGGCACATGCTCTGTTGGGGCTTGATCCCCAGTAGGGGGCATACAGGAGGCAGTGGATCAATGATTCTCTCTCATCATTGATGTTTCAATCTCTCTCCTTTCCCTCTGATAAAAATTTTTTTTTTAAATAAATGTTTGACCAAATATAGCAGGCTAATTTTTAAGTTGATAATTTTGTATGGCCTGAAAATGATGTTATAGATATCTAAATGGTGCCCAGCCAGTGCAGCTCAATGGTTGAGCATCACTATGAACCAGGAGGTTGAGGTTCGATTCCCGGTCAGGGCACATGCCCAGATTGTGGGCTCAATCCCTGGTGGGGGCTGTGAGGAGGCAGCTGATTGATGTTTCTCACTCAACAGTGTTTCTGTCTCCCTCTCCCTCTCCCTTCCTCTCTTCAAAAAAAATTTTTTTTAATTGAAAAAAATCATAAACCACTCCCATCCTCTGATATTCCCATAATCCCCTTACTTCGACCTACTTTTTCTTTTTTTTCATAGTGCTTACTACCTTCTAATTTAACATGTAGTTTACTTGTCATGCTTATTATCTATTGTCCATAACCCCAACACTAAAACAGGCTGCTTTGTTCAGAGGCAGCCTAAGAAGACAACTACTGCAAGACACATAAACACCTGCTAAATGAATGAACATGTGACTAATCACACTCCCAGCGTCGCTTCCTGGCAACGAGAATAAGCTTCCGAGCACCCTAACCTCTCCAGAGAATAGCAAGGCCCCTGTTTCAGATGCTCCCACTAAGGATCTCCTCTGGGCTTTCCACTGCCCTATACCACCGGTCTTGCCTCTGTCTCAGGGGTTGAGGGCACCCTCATGATCCGCTGGTTGACATCCCGTAGGAAAGCATCAATCCGCTCCTTCTTCTTCTCTGACAGCCTCACTTCCTTCAGTAGCTCCTCTACCTGTAGGATGGGGCGAGGGAGAGTCCTTTATCCTCAGGAACTCAGGTCTGCCCCTCTGAGCTAAGCCCCAGCCTCGCACAGTACCTGTAAACGAAGCAAGCTGGAGTGGAACAGGCTCTCAGTTTCCCGAAGGCGATTCAGCTCCTCACTGGTAGGTTCCTTGTACAGTTCTGCCCGGCTAAGCTTCACTGGCTGCAGGAGACCCTCCACTGGAGACCCAGCCACTGGATGCTTCTTTGAAAATTCCTTCTTCCCCTCCTTGACTGTGCCTTCCAGAGTTGGCTCCATCATCTGTGCCCAGTGAGAGGGAGAAACCAGTGTGAGGTCACAGATGTTTAACGTTCATTCACTGCCTGAAGCACCACCTGATAGGATGTGGGTAAAAGCTTTACTTGCATCTGCTCCCTCTTTTGAATGGGAGTCAGATTGTGGAACACTCAGGATAATCATTCCTTAGAACAGTGGTTCTCAGCCTTGGCTGCACATTAGAATCACGTGGGAATCTTTTTAAAATCCTGATTTCTGGGCCGCATCCTCCGGAAATTCTGTTTCTTTGGGGGGGGGGGGGGGGACATAACATTAGTAACAAAGAAACAGAATTTCCGGAGGATGAGGCCCAGAAATCAGGATTTTAAAAAGATTCCCATGTGATTCTAATGTGCAGCCAAGGTTGAGAACCACTGCCTTAGAAGAACATTATTGAGCTCTAGATTGAGAACGCCTTGTGTTGAGGGTTCCCTGTCTACCTGACACACAAGCAAGGAGCACTGGTAGGGGTAGTAGCTGACTGGGCCCTACCCTAAGCAAAGCCCGAGTTCCTTGTATTTCCAGGTATCATGCATCAGGGTGCTTCTAATTCTGCTGGATCAGTCCTGGGACTTTGCAAATGCCATCCCCACGCTTCCTCTATTCAAATCCTGCCAGGTTCCATCTCCCCTAGCAAGCCCTGACTAACCCTGATTAGCACTGTATACATTAGTGCTTAATTAGTGATGGAAAGAGCTAGAACTTACAGGCTCTGGCGAATATACTCCGTAAGTCACCCCATCCTCACAATAATCCTGGAAGAAAACGAGCCCTTGAAGTCCCGTGAGCTCGAGGTTCCACAGTTGGTATGCCTACACTGTGAGCAGAGTTCAGATCTTGGTCAGCGGGATCCCAAACCTTCTCCCCTGGAGGGAGCCCTGGACCGCGCCCCCCATTCACAGATTCACACGCGAGAGAGCCTCCCGCATAACAGCGCTCCAGGCGCGCCACCATGTGCCCGGCTGGAAGCATCGGGCGAAGGGAGCTGCTCCAGAGGGGCCCGCACTCGTGCTCCTGGCTGGCAAGCAGTCAGGCTTTGCCACCTCCACCACGTGGAGCACCCCTTCCTCCCAGATAGCTCACCCACCTCGGGGTCGCCGGCATCTCCCCGAGGCTGTGCTCCCGCAGGCGCTGGCCCCATCCCTCCGGGCCGTCCGGCTCCCGCTGGTCGGGTTCAAAGCCGGCGGTACAACTTCTTCCCACTGCGACAGAACTGCCGGAGCCCCTCTGCGGAAGCGGAACCCCCTCAGCAGACCTCCTGTACACGCCAAAGGACCTGCTGGGGCACCCCAAGAGACATCGCCAGGGCAGCCCCAGAGAACGCCGACGAGCCTCGTGTCGCAGGACTCCGCCCAGCTCCAGAGCCATTGGACCAGTGCCCCGAAGGCTTGCTCGCCATTGGTTCCTGTCACTCTTCAGGACCGCCCACTGTGGGGGAGGGGCCAAACGGATTTGCTTTACGGTCTCTTTGCGACACCAGGCAGGAAGCTTGCCGGTAGTCGGCGGCCGCCTCCCTTGTTTCACTTCCTCCGCTTGGGTCAAAAGGACAAGGGCGGAGCTAATGGGCGCCCTCTCAGGAGTGTTCTATTTATTTCCACCGGTGATTCTTTCCCTTTTCTTCATCTACCACATCTTAGTAATTAACCGGTCTTGTCAGTTCTGCCTCCAAAATATATCTTGGATTTATTCGTTCTCTGTTTTTACTACCAAGTTTAGTCTGAGTTACATCATTTTGTCCCTAGTTTATTGTAATAACTTTTCTCCAGTTTATTACATTTTCCAAATGTACTGAAACGTTGCAATAGGTATAGAATGAACGCCCATGTAATCATAGTCCAATGATAAAGTTTAACCTTGATTCAATACTGTGATAGAAAGTTCATGCTCAAATTCTGCCAATTATCTCAACATCTTTTATATACTACCAGTTTATTTCCTGATGCAAGATCATGCATTAATTTAGTCATATTTCTTTTCTCTCAATCCAGAACATTTTCTGATCTCACCCCTTTTTGGCCTATTATAACAACGTTTTTGAAGAATATAAGACAAGTTTCATTTGTTTATTTTAAATATATTTTTATTGATTTCAGAGAGGAAGAGAGAGAGCTAGAAACACCAATGATGAGAGAGAATCATTGATCGGCTGCCTCCTGCATGCCCCATACTGGGGTTTGGGGATCGAGCTTGCACCACCACCATGTGCCCTGACTGGGAATTGAACCTTGAACCGTGACCTTCTGGTTCCTAGACCTACGATCAACCACTGAACCACACTGGGCCGGCTAAAAACAATTTTTGATTGTTTATCAATTATCTACCTCTTTGCTCTTGACTTTGAGTCCATGAAAACAAGGACCAGGTCTACATGCCCAGGGTCTAGCAACACTGTAAATGCTCAATAAATGTCAAATGAATGAATGAATGTCAATCTTTTAGTTTTGTCTCTTACCATTGTCTCCATCAAATTTATGCCCAGCCATATTGAACTACTTGGAGTTTCCCGACTCTATCTTGCCCTCTTGTCCTGTACCTTTGAAGTTGCTGTCTTCTTTGCTCAGAAGGTTTTGGTTGTTTTCCCCCCCAGCGTTATTGAGCTATAATTGATAGATAGCATTGCTTAAGTTTAAGATGTATAATGTGATGATTTGTTATGTATTGCAAAATGATTACCACAGTAAGGTTAATTAAGACATCTAACATAACAACCATTTGTTGTGATGGTGGTGGTAGTGATGGTGAGAACATTTAAGATTTACTCCCGCCGAAACCGGTTTGGCTCAGTGGATAGAGCGTCGGCCTGCGGACTGAAGGGTCCCAGGTTCGATTCCGGTCAAGGGCATGTACCTGGGTTGCGGGCACATCCCCAGTGGGAGATGTGCAGGAGGCGGCTGATCGATGTTTCTCTGCCATCGATGTTTCTAACTCTCTATCTCTCTCCCTTCCTCTCTGTAAAAAATCAATAAAATATATTTAAAAAAAAAAAAGATTTACTCCCTTAGAAACTTTCAAGCATACAATACAGTATTGTTAACTACTGTCATCATGCTGTATATCAGAACCCCAGAATTCATTCCGCTTATAACTGGAAATTTGTACCTTTTAACTAACAGCATCTCATTTCCCCCATTCCACAGCCCCTGGCAATCACCAGTCTACCCTGTGCTTTCATGAGCTTGGTGTTTTGAGATTCCACACATAAGTGAGATCATACAGTATTTATATTTTTTTTCTCTGACTTACTTCACTTGCCTAATGCCCTTAATGTTCATCCATGTTGTCTCATATGGCAAGACTTCCTTCTTTATGGCTGAAGAATGCTTTGATTGTTAAGGGAGGTTTCCTGGAGGAGATGGGTTTGTGCTAAGTCTTGAAGCATGATTTCAGTTTTGAATTGAGAGGATGAAACAGCACTGCTCAAGTCTGAGGAAGACCAAAGAGATAAGAAATTAGTTGATCACTCATTCCACATTGGATGACATTTAAGAAATGGCAAATCCTGTGCTCAGTGTAAAAGATGAATAAGACATGACGATCACAAGCCAGAAACTAGAATACTACTCTTGCCCTCACATTTTGCAGGCTGGTTCCTCTACTCATTTAAATGTAATGTCATAGAGATTTCTTCTGTCCCTGCCCTGCCTCCATTTAAAATTGCATCAACCCCTGCCCTGGCTGGGTGGCTCGGTTGATTGGAGCATCATCCCATACAACAAAAGGTTTCATGTTATATTCCCAGTTGGGACACATACCTAGGATTTTGGTTTGATCCCCGGTCAGGGCATGTATGTGAGACTCCAATCAATGTTTCTCTCTCACATCAATGCTTCTCCCTCCCTCCTCTCTCTCTAAAATCAATAAAACATCTTTTTGCATGAGGATTTAAAAAATAAAGTTGCATTCACCTCAACATTTTTAGTCTTGATTTTCTTAATCACCTTTATTAGTGTTAACCAAAATTTGCAATGGTATTGTTTACTTATTACCTGTTTTGTCTTACATCCGCTAGAACCGTGGTCAGCAAACTGCAGCTCGTGAGCCACATGCGGTTCTTTGGCCCCTTGAGTGTGGCTCTTCCTAAGCCTTAGAAGTACCCTAATTAAGTTAATAACAATGTACCTACCTATATAGTTTTAGTTTAAAAAATTTGGCTCTCAAAAGAAATTTCAGTCGTTGTACTGTTGATATTTGGCTCTGTTGACTAATGAGTTTGCCGACCACTGCACTAGAATGTAAGCTCCATGAGGGCAGGGTGTAATAATTTCTGTCTCATTCACTACTGTATCCTTGGAATTTAGCACAGGACCTGTCACAGAGCATACATTCAATACATATTTGTTGAGTGAATGAATGGCTCTTTCCTAAGAGTAACTTGGAGGCTGGGAGAAAGATGTAAACAAATAATTGCAATATAGCGTTGGAGTAATAATATGCACAGTTGCTGTGGGCATGTTAGATTAGGAACATTATTGCATAGTGGTTAGAAACAGTCACACTAAAGTGGGATGGCCAAGGTTTAACTCCAGGTTCTGCCATTTATTCATTGGGTGACTTTTAAAATATATATATTTTTATTATTGATCTTAGAGAGAGGGAGGGAGGGAGAGACAGCAATTGGTTGCTTCTCACACGCACTGGGCAACTCAGGCTTATGCCCTGATGGGGAATCAAACCCACTACTTTTTGGTGCACAAGATGCTGCTGCAACCAACTGAGCCACACCTGCCAGGGCCATTGGGTGACTTTCCTAACCTCTCTAAGCCTTATTAAACACAGTTAGATAGATATTCTAGTAATGACCATGTCATCGATTTTTTTTAGTGAGAATTAAGTAGAATACTGTTTGCCTGTCACGTACTGATGCACAGCAAATGTTAGCTATTATTATTAAAGGAAAATTGTTCCTTAAGAGCACTACCCAAGACTTACATGCGTTAAGATATGCAGAACGAAAACAATCTTGGCCCCCTAAGGTCAGAATTAACTTTTCTAAAGCAAGTACTCCTCCCTTTTATTTATCTTACCAAGATTGATTTCCATGTCTTTTCTTTGTGCAGGAAAGGTAATTGATTCTTCAGTAGAGCCCTGGTTGTACCAGGTGATGCCACAGAGACTGAGGGTAAAGATCCTGTTTTTTTCCACCACTAGAGGGCACCAAATAAGTCAAATCAATCTCTACTTGTCATGAAACAATATGAGAAAGCACTAGTAAGCTGTTTCTGCCATTCATTCTTTAAAAAAAAAAAATCATTTTAGATAGAGAGGGAGGGAAAGAGAAACATCGATGTGAGAGAGAAACATCAATTGGTTGCCGCCCAGGGCACATACCAGGAATCAAACCTTTGAACCTGGGATACTTTGGTGCACGGGAGAACCCTCCAATCAACTGAGCCACACTGGTCAGGACTGCCATTCATTCATTCATTTTTATTATTTATTTACTTATTTATTTTACAAAATATATCTTTATTGATCTCAGAGAGGAAAGGAGAGGGAGAGACAGAAACATGATGAGGGAATCATTGATCGGCTGCCCCTGCTGGGGATTGAGCCCACAACCCGGGCATGTGCCCTTGGCTGGAATCGAACCTGGGACCCTTCAGTCTGCAGACTGACACTTTATCCACTGAGCCAAACCGGCTAGGGTTGTACTAGGTGTACCAGTTAATAATGTGGATTTTTTCAAAAGATGGAGTTACACATACGTTGATATATATGCGATTTGATATGTATGCTATTTTGTTGTACTGACAGCAAGCTTCAAAACTTCATGTCAAATTTTCTGAAGGTGTTAACATCATAGATATTTTTACACTTAAAAATGTTGAATTTCGTGCCAAAAAAATAGCATTAGTGGGGAAGTTTAGAAGCTTGCTGTCAACACAACGAAATAGCATACATATCAAATTGCATATATATCAACATATGTGTAACTTCCATCTATTGAAAAAAATCCGCATTATTAACCGGTACACCTAGTATATATATTTTTAAAATATATTTTTATTGATTTCAGAGAGGGAGAGGGATAGAAACATCAAGGATGAGAGAGAATCATTGATTGGCTGCCTCCTGCACATGCCCTACTGGGGATCGAGCCTGCAACCCCGGGGCATGTGCCCTGACCGGGAATCAAACAGTGACCTCCTGGTTCATAGGGCAAGGCCTAACCATTGAGCCACACCAGCCGGGGCAGCCATTCATTCTTTTGACAAATCTTTTTGAGTACCTATTATTTGCCAAACATTGTAGGAGATTGTATATGGTTATGAGCAAGACCTGTCATCCTTATAGAGTTTATAATCTTGAGCACCTACTATGTGTCTGAGCGATCCTTTTAGACATGGAAGTTGAGGCTGGGGTTCAATTCGTGATTTGTTGTTGTAGTCAATTAATGATTGTCTTCCTACCCTTGGATCTGAGCCCATGAGAACAATTACCTAGGGTCTGCTTTGTGTCAGATAGTGTGCTGGTTGCTGAGGATCCAGGGATAAATAACACAGTTTCAACCTACTCATAAACAATGTCTTACCAGCTAGGATTAAAGACATGAGGCAAGTTCGGTGGAATTTTAGTTCCTGACCTGTGAATGGAGAACCTTAAGTATACAACTCATTAACACACTGGACTGTGGGCCTCTCAGACAGGTGTATGTTTATTAGTCATCCAGCTTACAGCCATGGCTACTACGATATTTAGCATGAGTTTGTGAGTTAATCTGAGTAGCTTCTGGTCCGGATGCCAGCTGTGTTTTTCCAGCGAATTACTAAGGATCTACCATCTTCTGGGTCAGGGTGGGGCTATGATGAATTTATGTGGGTGCAATGCTTTGAAGATGAACTTTCTGCCTATGTGTCTACTCATAGTCTTGTTATTAAAGGTGTCAACATCATCTCCACATTTCCAGGTCAGCAATCTTCTTGTCCCTGAATTGAGTGGTGGAGGAGAGGAAGCTAGAACCAACCAGTCATGCACCATCAATTTGGGAGGAGTGGCTGCATTGCCTCAAACACTTCCCCTCCTCTGAAGTGAGCTCCAATTCCAGTGGAGTTTGGCTTCCAGACCAACAGAGTAGAGTTAGGAGCTAAGGAATGATTCTTTAAAATACTGAGACCTCATCTTGGAGAAAAAAATAAAAAAATAAAGAGGCTCCTTTAGTGTGGATTGTGCACAGTGACTTTCTTCTAAAGAGTACAATATCGCCCTAACCCAGGGGTGGGCAAACTTTTTGACTCGAGGGCCACAATGGGTTCTTAAACTGGACCGGAGGGCCAGAACAAAAGCATGGATGGAGTGTTTGTGTGAACTAATATAAATTCAAAGTAAACATCATTACATAAAAGGGTACGGTCTTTTTTTTTTTAGTTTTATTCATTTCAAACGGGCCAGATCTGGCCCATGGGCCGTAGTTTGCCCACGGCTGCCCTAACCAGTTTGGCTCAGTAGATAGAGCGTTGGCCTGCGGACTAAAGGGTCCCAGGTTCGATTCCAGTCAAGGGCATGTACCTTGGTTGCAGGCACATCCCCAGTAGGGGTCGTGCAGGAGGTAGCTGATTGATGTTTCTCTCTGATCAATGTTTCTCTCTATCCCTCTCCCTTCCTCCCTGTAAAAAAAAAAAAAAATCAAAATATATTAAAACTAAAATAAAGAGTACAATATCGACACTGATAAATCATGTTGATATTATGATATTATGTGCCCTTGACATGAGGTGATGAAAATACTATCATTTTACCTCTGTGATCTCCCCTTCCCCCCTACTCCAAAGCCACATAACCCATCTTTAATCATGAGAAAAACATCACATATCCTAACTGAGGGACATTCTATGACATACTTAACTAGTATGCATCAAAACTGTCAAGGTCATACAAAAACAAGTAAAGTCTTAGAAACTGTCACAGTCAAGAGGAATGTAACAAAACATGAAAACTAAATATAATGTGGGGTGTCCAGGATGAGATCTTGAAAAAGAAAAAGGACATTAGATAAAAACTAAGGAAATATGAGAAAAGACTTTAGTTAATAATAATATCAATAGATTCATCAATTGTAATACATGTATTACACTAATGTAAGCTGTTAATTATAGGGGAAATTGGGTGCCCATGGAAAAATATGGGAACTCTCAGTACTATCTCAACTTTTCTATAATCTAAAACTGTTGTAAAAAGAAGGCTATTAAATAATGGAGGGGGTTGTATCCAGAATACAGCTATGCCTTTACATTATTTTTTCTTTCTTTAAAGTTCCTGTTTATGGATCACTTACCATGCACCAGTCATTGCACTAAACCTTGACTATAAATGAACTCATCTAATCTTTACAATTCTTATGTTAGGTATCATTAAGCCTCTTTTACAGAAGCTGATGAAAAAGAAAGAGGTAATATAATGTAAATGGTGGAGCCAGTGTTGGAACCAAGGATCTTTCTGATCCCCAAATTCTAAGTGTTTGGCACTCTCACAGTATCCTGGCTTTTCAGGAAATGTTATCAAAGTACATGCCTTCTTAAGAGAAAAGAGTATTCTATCTAAATCATGGGGAATGACTTTCAGCAATAAAGATTTTTTTAAAAATCACGGGATTGAAGACTCTCTAGATCTCACTTTGGTCATGATTACTTTAAAAGTCTCTCAATTCCAGGTGGGACCCTCCAGCTGAAAGGATCTGTAGGGTGTCCAACTTCACCCACAGTACTTCATGTTACAAATGGGTAAACTGAGGCACATCCAGAGCACTGGCCCCAAATCAGGAAGGCGTAGGGACGCGAGTTCCGTCCACTTCATTAATCCTCTACAGAGAAGAGCTAGGAGCCCAGGTGCAATGTCATTAGTCCTCTATTGCCCGCCCACAGCTTCCTCTGTCGTTTAGGGAAGTAGAGGCTAGCGCATCCGCCTTCCCCACTTCTCAACAGAAACTGGTCCCACTCACCCCCTCAATTGGGTGGCACACTGCCCCCCAAGTACACACTGGGGTGAGGGATGAACCTGCAGGAGGGATGTCGGGGCGGGGCCTGCAGAGAACCGAGTCTCCTGCCAGGAGGGCTCGGGAGGCCTGTGGATACACACAGCGGGAGGGTGCCGGGGCTCCGGGACCGGGGTTCCTTCCTCGGCGCGCCTTGGGAACCAGGGCGTCGAGCCGCACAGCCATCGTTTTGGAGCACAGCGCATCGCCGGAGGCCACCCTCGGCCCCACAACCGCCTGCTCTTTACGGGCGGGGGACCGGCGCGGGCGTCACAAAGCGCCGCCACCGCGCCGGGCGGCCGAGAGGAGGTAGGGAAGTGGGAGGAGGAGGAGGAGGGGGAGGAGGACAGCGACCCGGAGGGTGGAGGAGGGAGGGGCGCGCGCACGCGCACGCGCGTCTGGTCGCCACTCGCTGAGAGCCTCCCCCTCCCGGCGCGCGCCCCTCCTCCCTCTCCCCCTCCCTCCTCCCTCTCGGCTCCGTCGCTCCCGTGGCGCGAGGCGCTCTCTCCTCCTCCTCCTCCTCCTCCTCCACCTCCTCCGCCGCCGCCCCTCCCCCCACGCCGCCGCCGCCGCCGCCGCCGCCGCGAGACCCCCGCGCGCCGCGCTCCTCCCGCCCTTCGGCCCCGCGCGCTCTCCGGCCCCGGCGGCCGCGGCGGCCCCAGAGAAGAACGAGAGGGCGAGCGAGCGAGCGAGCGCGGCGCTCCCGGGCCGGCCTGGCCCCCTCTCCTCACCATCGCCGGCCCTCCGCCGCCTTTCTCCGCTTCCACCTTTTCTCCTCTCCCCCCCTAAGTTGAGGCCCCCTCCGGGGGGGGGAGGACCGGGACCCGGAGTGAATTCCCCTAACTCCTTCACCCTCTCTCCGCACCTGGCCCCCGTGTGAGGAGAAGGGCCCGGCCCGGCCCGCGTCGTGTGTGAGAGCACCCGGGCCGGCCCACGGGCCGTCTGGGGCCTGGTCCGGCCCGCCGGGTGTGTGAAGACCGGGGCCCGGTGCGGCCCGGCCCGAGGGCGAGCCGAGGGGAGGGGCCTGGTCCGGCTCGGCCGGTGCGTGAGGACTGGGGCCCCGGCCCGGCGCCGCCGCCGCCGCCGCCGCGATGGCCCAGCAGCAGATGACCAGCTCGCAGAAGGCCCTGATGCTGGAGCTGAAGTCCCTGCAGGAGGAGCCGGTGGAGGGCTTCCGGATCACCCTGGTGGACGAGTCCGACCTCTACAACTGGGAGGTTGCCATCTTCGGACCCCCCAACACCCTCTACGAAGGCGGCTACTTCAAGGTACTCCCCGCCCTGCCCAGACTCGGCGTCCCCCGCGGAGCCCTCCGCTCCCCGCCGCTTTCGGCCGCTTTCGGGGCCCAGAGGGAGAGTGCGGGGGTGGGGGGTCGGGGGGCTCCACACCTCGGCAGCCCCCTCCCCCCACCGGTGGAGGCAGGAAGGCCTGGCTCACCCAGTGCCTTTTCTTTGTCCTGGGGGTGGGGGCGGGAGGCCCGACTGCACCGGGAAATGGGGGAGCCTCTCGGGCTGGGGCAGTGGCGACCCGGGGAGGAGGGGGGCTGTCTTTGTTTTGGTTTGTGTCTTCAGCTGAGGGGGGGGGGGGGAAGAAAGGTGGTTTGTCTGTGTCCCCTCTCGTCCTCCCATCAGAACCATCCTCGCGCCGGCTGGAACTGCCCCAGAGGGCAGAGTGACCTGCACTTAGTGGATTGGACCTTTCTTTTTTGGGGGTGCGGGAGGGGGAGGGGGAGCAGCCTGTCATGCCCGGGGCAGCCCGGTGACCTGACATTTGGAGGGTTGGATGGGCTTCGGCCGAGTGCGGTTCCAACTTTGCATTCCAGTGGGCGGCAGTGGAGAAGGGGGTGGTAAACAAGGGTCGCTGCTCTTTCTCTCTCTCGCCTTCATCCACTTGAAGGAACTTGGGTTTAGCCCCCCTTTGTCCTCATTCTCTCTCTACTTCTGTGGTGTTTCCAAATGCCCTTTGTCCTCACCCTGCCCCCAACTTCACAGGCTTGTTGTTGTTGTTGTTTTGTTCCTACGTGCAGACATCCTCGCAGAGGGTGGACCTTAATGTGGGGAGATGGAGCGTTTCCCATTGAGGGAGACGAAATTGGAACCTTTCGCTCAGGTGGCTAACTCGCTAGCAAAGGGGTGGTCTCACGCATTGCAGGTGTCATCGCAGGTGAGCCGGTTTCGTGGAGCAGATAGTGACCCATGCACATTGTTTCCTGTGACTTTAGGACGTTCTTGAATCTGCTGTTTTGTTGTTGTTGTTTTTAATTCCGTGGTAGATAACTTGGAAATACTGAGGTGGTGGTTTTTCTATTTTGTTGACTTTCTTAATATTTTTGAAGGGACAAATCACAAATTGAAGGTTGAACGTTTTAAATGGTGGGTACAGAGATCGAGGGAAATGAGAATCTGTTTAGTGTTAGGAATCTGTTTAGTTTTTTTTTTTTTTTTCCAAAATTAAGTAAAATAAAGCAGTGAGTCAATCGTTTGTTTTGAAGGGAGGTGCGATCTTGGCAAAAGTTTTAAATGAGTATCTTAATCATGTGTATTTTTAGGACTACCCAATTACTTTTGTTTTTTACCCTTATAAAGGTGGAAGACTCAGATTCAGGCTTGAAATTGGGTCAACTTTGTAGAAAAATGTGGGTAATCGATAGGGGAATGTTTAATATTCATGCCTGTGATAGTTACCGAATACCCAATAAAAGCACATTTTTAGAAAACTGTGTAAAAGCAGTACCAACTGTTTGCCTTTTGTGGTCACCACACTATACTTTTTCAGATGCAAACATTTAAAATCACTAAATAATAAAAAAAAAAAATAAATAAATAAAAATCACTAAATAAACATACAAATTTTTAATTAAGGAATATTCTCTTGTCAAGTATACATTTCATTTACAGATACTGCAAAAATTAGTTGCACAAAATGGAATTTATATAACTTCTAGCAGAGCATTATTTAGCAAATTTTACTGGCCAAATTTAGTGGAGTAAAGTTTATTTCCAAAAAAGGATTGTTTCCCAAAAAATATCATTGATAGTCAAGGTAAATGTGCACTAGTTAAATAATCTCACTCCAATGGAATTTGTTAAAAAAAAATTGTTTTCAAATTGTAATATTTTTGCTTAACTGTGAAAGGAGTGTAGAAGCTCTCTCAGTTTGGAAAAGGTAGTATATAAAGGGGACTTCCTGTAGCATATACTGATTTAAATTAAATGGTTTTTAATTTTAGTCTTATTTAAAAAGAATGGTTTAATCTCCAGTTTTATTGTTAGATTTCTTTATCTTTGTGTGTTTTTACCTTTAATTGTGACATTAAAATTTATGAAAATTCTTAAAACAGATTTTATGTTTTAGTCTTGTGTGAGAATTTTGTTCAATTTCATTTCCTTCCACTTTTTTCTTTATTGTATGGCCTTTCATCCCAAAATCCTTCACTGGAAACAGGCAAATTTATGGTCCTGCTAGTGATAAGTTTTAAACCATTGTTTTTTATTTCATTGCTTTTGTCTTAAAACAAGGCTTTTGGTGTGTTCCATTACAGTTGCAGTTAAAAGTTGGCAAAGTCCTGCCGGTGTGGCTCAATGGTTGAGAGTCGACCTGTGAACCAGGAGGTCATGGTTCCATTCTTGTCAGGGCACATGTGGTGTTTCGGACTCAATCCCCAGTGTGGGCTGTGCAGGAGGCAGCTGATCAGTGATTCTCATAATTGATGTTTCTATCTCTTTCTTCCTCTTCCTTCTGCTCTGAAATCAATAAGATACACCTGTGTATGCAAATTAACCGCCATCTTTGTTGGGTTAATTTGCATAGTCACTCTGATTGGCTGGTGGGCATAGCAGAGTGACACTAATTTGCATGTTTCTCTTTTATTAGTGTAGATATATATCATATTATATATATCTCAGAGGCCCCCTGCATGCCCCACACTGGGGATCGAGCTCACAATCCTGGTGTGTGCCCTGACTGGAATCGAACCGTGACCTCCTGGTTCATAGGTCGATATTTAATCACTGAGCCATGCCAGTTAGGCAAAAAATATATATTTTTAAAAATAAAGTACAGCAGTGAACTCTTTGTAGTTTTGATTTCTTTTAGTAATCTGATTGAGGGCATAAAATATAGGTGTGTTCCATTTTTACAACACTCTACAAACTGATAACTTAGAGAAAGTATTTGTTATATTCTAAAAGTTTTCCTTAATAGGAACTATTTAATTTAATTTAATTTTTTTTATTGATTTCAGAGAGGAAGGGAGAGGAGATAGAAACATCAATGATGACAGAGAATCATTGATTGGCTGCCTCCTGCACGCCCCCTACTGGGGATTGAGCCCTCAACCCAGGCATGTACCCTTGACCAGAATTGAACCCGGGACTCTTCAGTCTGCAGGCCAATTCTCTATCCACTGAGCAAAACCGGCTAGGGCAATAGGAGCTTCTTTATCAGATTTAACAATGATTTATATTAAAGAAACTCTTCAATAATTTTTTAAAATAAAGGGTTGCATCATTTTCATTTGTTCTAGCTGAAATGAATCTGTTTTCTGCACTCCTCCCCCCAAAAGAACACATCCCAAAACTCCAAAGTTAATATTTGGCCTGGTGATGTCCTTCAGATTATGGAATACTCTTATTATATGACTCTAATTCTTTTTTAAAAATATATTTTTATTTTATTTCAGAGAGGAAGGGAGAGGGAGAAAGATAGAAACATCAGTGATGAGAGATTGGCTGCCTCCTGCATACCCCACACTGGGGATCTAGCCCACAACCTGGGCATGTGCCCTGACTGGGAATCGAACCCTGACCTCCTGGTTCATATATCGGCACTCAACCACTGAGCCACACCAGCCGGGCTGACTCTGTAATTCTTAATATGTAGTTGAAACAATTCTTTTAAGGAAGTGATTTTTAGTCTTTCTGGTATATGGATCCTTTTGTGAAACTGAAGTTTCTCTGGAATAAATAGATACATGTAAACTAGTTTCTATGCATTTTCAGAGGCTTAACTGATAAGTGAATCCCTTTTTTAGGGGATTTGATAGGTAACTAACAACAGTTTTAAAAATGATAAAAGTAATGCTATTTTAAAAACAATTGTATGATGAGTTAGTTAAAATTTCTTTTTTAATTTTTCTTCAATCACTTTGAGAATACCTCTTAGGGCTTTTACCTTTTCTGGAAGTTGAAATGGTCTTAAGTGAACTAAGGCAACATTGTAAATTGAAACATAGTTAATGTCCAATGATTTTTTTTGGCACTGAATGTAATTTTAGTGTTGTTCTTCCCTCCCCCCCCCCCACCCAGTGCAAATATAGCACCTCAGTATTTTATAGATGATGCTTTTACAGTATTAAGTTGATTCTAAGATGCATATTTATCTAGTTTTTAACTTCTCTGAAATTGGGCTGTGTCTTAGAAGCCACAAAGTCATACAGTTGCCATCAGTCTGGTGGCACTTGTGACCTAATTGTGAGAGAATACTGCATTAAAATCTTCTGAAATTTTCATTTTTATTTCTTTTCTTTTTTAAAAATATATATTATTATTGATTTTAGAGAGAGAGGAATGGAGAGGGAGAGATAGACACATCGATGAGAGTGAAAAATCACTGATGGACTGCCTCCTGCATGCCCCCTACTAGGATTGAGCCTGCAGCCTGGGCATGTGCCCTTGACTGGAATCGAATCTGGGACCCTTCAGTCCACAGGCCGATGCTCTATCCACTAAGCCAAACCAGCTAGGGCTCATTTTTCTTACTGATTTTAAAGGGAGAGAGAGACAGAGAGACACATTGATTTATTGTTCTACTTATCCATGCATCATTCATAGATTTCTTCTTATATGTGCCCTGACAAGGGCTTGAACCCAAAACCTTGGTGCATCTTGAGGGTGGTCCAGCCAACTAAGTGTCCCAGCCAGGACTTCGGATAATTTTTAAAAAAATATATACTTTATTGATCTTTTACAGAGAGGAAGGGAGAGGGATAGAGAGTTAGAAACATTGATCAACTTGCCCTGACCGGTTTGGTTCAGTGGATAGAGCGTTGGCCTGTGGACTGGAGGGTCCCGGGTTCGATTCCAGTCAGGGGCATGTGCCTTGGTTGCGGGCACATCCCAAGTGGGGGGTGTGCAGGAGGCAGCTGATAGATGCTTCTCTCTCATTGGTGTTTCTGGCTCTCTGTCCCTCTCCCTTCTCTGTAAAGAATCAATAAAATATATTTAAAAAAAAAAAGAAACATCTATCAGCTTCCTCCTGCACATCCCCTACTGGGGAAGTGCCCGCAACCAAGGTACATGTCCTTGACTGGAATCGAACCTGGTATCCTTCAGTCCGCAGGCCGACGCTCTATCCACTGAGCCAAACCAGTTAGGGCTGATAATTTTTTTAAAATGCTAGCATCAGTACTTAAATTTGATAATAAGGATTCTTATAATACTTTTTTTTTTAATAAGAGAAAGTTTGTTTAGAAAGTCACAGAGGTAGAAGAAATGGGCTCAGGAAAGAAGTTATAGAAGCAAAAGAAGGGTTGTAGCTTAGGAGAGAGAAGAAAAGGTAATGTGCCTATTCCTCTCCTCTTCCCCTAAGGGGGAAGATTCCCTAAGTGGAATTAGGGATTGATTCCCTAAGTGGGGAAGAGGAGGGGAATAGGAAAGGTGAGGGTTTGCTCTTGAGAGGGAGAACGCCAATAAGGATTATTCTTGAACAAAGGATTTGGGCCTTAATACTTTCTTTGCAGCATGTTAATTCCTGTTTCAGAGATTTGTGTTAGTAAACAGTATTTATTTTTAAAATATATTTTATTGATTTCAGAGCTGAAGCGGGGGGGGGGGGGGAGCGGAGAGAGAGAGAAAGAGAAGCATCAATGATGAGATAGAATCATTGATTGGCTGCCTCCTGCATGCCCCACACTGGGGATTGAGCCTGAAACTTGGGTTTGTGCCCTGGTCAGAATTGAACTGTGACTTATTGGTTCATAGGTTGACACTCAACCACTGAGCCATGCTGGCTGAGCTAGATTGTTTTAAAGTAAATCTCAGACAACATATCCTTTCATCCCTAAATGCTGAAGTCCCTAAAAGATAAGGACTTTAGTCTTACACTTGCTAAATAAATATTAACTCTTCCATAATATTGAACTAGGGGCCCAGTACATGAATTCGTGCACCTTGAAAGGAACTGTGGTCCGGGAGGCTGCAGTAGGCACGGGCGGATCTCAGCCCATCCTCTGCGCCCCCGCCTGGCCCCTGGTCCCCTGTCTGCTGGAAGCCCTCACCCGACACTGCTCAGCGATTGGGGCCAGCGCCAGCAGTGGATACAAGTGGCAGCCGCTGTCCTGATCGCCCCTCAGGAGCAGAGGGAGGTAGAGAAGCCCTCGGGCAATCAGGGCTGGCAGCTGTTGCTCACTTGCTGATGGTGCGAAGCGATTGAGACCGGCGCCGGGCACCAGCAGTGGGTGCGAGCGGTGGCTCTGGTGCTGGCTGCGGGTATAAGCAGGGCTGGCGCTGGCAGTGGGTGCAAGTGGTGGCTCTGGCACTGGCAGCGGGTGCAAGCGGCAACTGCCGGCCCTGATCTCCCCTCAGGAGCTGGGGGAGGTGGAGAAGCCCTGTGAGGTGATTGGAGCTGGCAGCCACCGTTTGCACCCGCTGACGGCACCGAGTGATCGGGGCTGGCGCCAGGCGCTGGCAGTGGGTGCGAGCGGTGGCTCTGGTGCCAGGAGCAGTGGATGCAAGCAGGGCTGGTGCCGGCAGCAGGTGCAAGCGCTGGACGGGACCGCAGTGCGCGGAAGCAAAGAATTTTCAGTAACCACCAGAGGCTCGCCCCGATGGCAGAGACCAGCACCCTGCTTTGGTCTGGCACCCCCACTCAACCTCCACCATCCCACTGTGGCCGACGCCTGCCATGTTCTGCGCACGTCCTCTGGTGGTCAGCGTCCGTCATAGCGACCAGTTCAGTTGTTCTGCCATTTGGTCTATTTGCATATTAGCCTTTTATTATATAGGATACCCCATTGGTGTTTAGATCTACAGTTGTCTCATAGATATACTTTTAGTTTGAATCAGGGT
Source organism: Myotis nattereri (assembly GCF_964212035.1). NCBI lineage: Eukaryota > Metazoa > Chordata > Mammalia > Chiroptera > Vespertilionidae > Myotis > Myotis nattereri. The sequence goes on from NC_138087.1 coordinate 52,829,442, forward strand.
CCAAAATGAGGCTCACAATTGCATTTAGTTGATATGCCTCTTGAGACTTTCTTAATGGATAGATTTCCCTTTCTCCCTTTTAAAACAATTTTAAAAACCCAGCTTTATTGAAATATAATTCACATGCCATGTAATCCATCCATTTAAATGTACAACTCAGAGTTTTATAGTATACTAGAGGCCCGGTGCATGAAATTATCTGGGGGATGGGGGGGCTCTTGGCCCATTGTATGGACATGTGGGTTTTCCCTCTCCAATCTGGGACTCCTCGGGGGATGTCCAACTGCCAGTTTAGGCCCGAACCTGGGGATCCTAAACAGGCAGTCGGACATCCCCCTCACAATCCTGGACCGCTGGCTCCTAATCGCTCACCTGCCTGCCTGGTTGCCCCTAACTGCTCCCCACCCCCGCCGGCTTGATCGCCCCTCACTGCCTCTGCGTGCCGGCCAGGTCGCCTCAACTGCTCCCTCCCTGCCGGCCTGATTGCTCATAACTGCACCCCCCGTGCTGGCCTGGTCCCCACCCAACTCCTCCCCCCCCCCCCCGCTGGCCTGGTCGCCCCCAACTGCCCCCCTCTGCCAGCCTGGTCGCCCCTAACTGCCCTCCCTCGCCCCCCCCCCCCCCCGCCCCGACCTGGTTGCCTACAACTGCCCTCCCTGCCGGCCTGGTCACTCATAACTGCACCCCACTGCTGGCCTGGTCACCCCCAACTGCCCCCCCCCCCACTGGCCCAGTCACCTACAACTGCCCCCCTGCTGGCCTGGTCGCCCCCAACTGACCCCCCCTGCCGGCCTAGTCACCCCCACGCAGCCTGCTGTCCAGTCATTTGGTCGCTTCTCACTAACCCCCCTGCCGGCCTGGTTGCCCACGCAGCCTGCTTGTTCATTCATTTGGTCGTCCCTCACTAACCTCCCTGCCGGCCTGGTCATAGGCAGCCATCTTGTGAGGGCGTGAGGGTTAGTTTGCATATTACCTCTTTATTATATAGGATAAGTCAATTCATATACTATATGGTTTTATGTGACTGGCTTTCATTTAGCATAATGTTTTCAAATTGATATATGTTGTGGCATGTATTTTTATTAAATAATGTTCCATTGTATGGACATTTGGGTTTTCCACTATTTGGCTATTATAAATAATACTGATGTGTGCAAGCAAGTTTCAGTGTGGGCATGTTTTCATTTTCTTGGGTATTTACCTAGGAATAGAATTACTGGGTCATATGACAATACTTGAGGAACTGCCAGACTGTTCCAAAGTGGCTGTACCATTTTACATTCCTACTAGCAGTGTATGATGGTTCTAATTTATTTTCATTTTCACCAACACTTGTTTACTCTTTTAAAAAAATTTTATTGTTGGCATTTCAATGTATTTAACTGCTTGACTGTTGTCTTCAGTTTTAAGGAATTCACTATTGGACTGGTTATAATTATATTTTATTACAAACTAAAGGATATTATTATAGTACTAAAAGTAATGGAAAGTTACCATATTTCTAACACTGGAGGTTACCAATGGAAAGTTCTAGCCTCAAACTTTTAGTTACCTTTTTCCCCTACATTATTTCTTTGTTGCTTTAATTCTTTTCTTTTTTTAATTTGAAGGTTTTTTTTTTATTATTTTATGTACAAAGAGATAGCATTATGTCATAAGGTAGATGTCTTGAACGACCCATTCATGGAAGTTCTTAGTCCAACTTAATGAAGGCTATGTCCTTCGCGTACTGACGGGAACACTGGCGGCACATATTGAGGCCGTACTTCCGGATCAGACCATGGCGGTTTGAGCAGACACGGCAAGAACGAGAACCTTGGCCGAATTTCCTCCGATGGCTCCAGTAGAGTTGCTGGTGACCCATCTTGCTCACTCTGTAGCAACGGGGCAAAAGGCTCTGCTTTAATTCTTATATAATTTTATTGATTGATTGATTTTAGAGAGAGGAAGGGGGGAACAACATCTATTTGTTGTTCCACTTATGTATGCATTCATTGGTTGATTGTTGTACGTGTCCTGACCAGGAATTCAAGCCTCAACCTTGGCGTTTCGGAGGACGCTTTAACAAACTAAGCCAGCCAGGGTTCTGTTTTAATTCTTTTTTTTTTTTTTTTTTTTAAGTATTTTAGAGAGAGACACACATCCATGCTTCTCTTTCTCTGTTTCTCCCCATCACTTCTACTCTTTCTAAAAATCAGTGGAAAGAATGTCCTCGGATGAGGATTAATAACAAGCTTCTGAAATTATGAAAAGTCACCTATAATGATACTATTCAGAAATAATTTTAAAAATATTTTTTCTTCTGAAATTGCTATATTTTATCTAAAATATTAGATACTGTGTATTTTATGTGTATTTAAATGTATTTTTATTGATTTCAGAGGGGGAGAGAGAGAGAAACATCAATGATGAGAATCATCCACTGCCTCCTACGCACCCCCCCACTGGGGATCAAGCCCACAACCCAGGCATGTGTTCTGGGACCTGAATTGATCCGTGACCTTCTGGTTCATAGGTCAACACTCAGCCAGCTGGGCTGCGTATTCATTTTTTAAAAAGAACATATTTTGAACACTTCCCCAGTATCTATTTAATCTTTTTTCTTTTATTGGATTTGGAAATTCAGTGTAGAATTTAACACATGTTCATATGTATATTTGTGTATTTTTCATATAAGTTTCTGGTCCTAGATATATTGGGTGAAGAGTTATGAGTACCTACATAACATATTTAGAGTAGATATTATGAACTTGTTTTGACAAAGCATAGCAGTAAAAATGCCAGTTTTCTGGAGGACAAGGAAACCACAAAAGAGGTGGCTACTATGGCCTATGTTTTTAAAAATTATATATGAAAAGTTAAAGGAACTAGAATAACCAAAATAATTTTAAAAAAGGATAAATTTGGAAAACTCACTATATGTAATTTTAATATGTACTGTAAAGCTATACTAATCAAGACAGTGTGGTGGCCCTGGCTGGTTTGGCTCAGTGGACAGGGCGTTGACCTGCAGACTGAAGGGTCCCGGGTTTGATTCCGGTTAAGGACACATGCCCAGGTTGCGGGCTCGGTCCCAGGAGGGGGCATGCAAGAGGCAGCTGATCAGTGATTCTCTTTCATTATTGATGTTTCTATATCTCTCTCCCTCTCCCTTCCTCTCTAAAATCAATAAAAATATTAAAAATAAAAAAAAAGACAGTGTGGTGTATTGGCTAAAGGAACAGAATAAAGAGCCAGAAATAGACTTACACAAATATAGTCAACCAGTTTTTGTTTTGTTTTTTACAAAGGTGCAAACATAAATTAGTGGAGAAAAGGCAGTCTTTTCAACATGTGGTGTTGAAATACTGGGCATCCATATGTAAAAAAGTGAGCTTCAATCAGTAACATCATATACAAAAATTAATTGAAAATAGATCATAAACCTAAATGTAAAACATAAAATAGAAAAAACCCTGAGAAGAAAACATTGGAAAAAGTCTTCTTGACCTTGGGTTTGGCAGAAAGCTCTTAGATAGCACCAAAAACATGATCTATGAAAGAAAAAATTTGATGTGAACTTCATCAAAATTTAAAACTTTTTTTTTCAAATATATATTTTTATTGATTTCAGAGAGGAAGGGAGAGGGAGAGAGAAACATCAATGATGATAGAGAATCATTGATCAGCTGCCTCCTGCACACCCCCTACTGGGGATCGAGCCTGCAACCTGGGCATGTGCCCTTGTCTGGAATCGAACCCAGGACCCTTTAGACCTCAGGCCAACACTCTATCCACTGAGCCAAACCAGCTAGGGCAAAAATTTAAAATGTTTTATGTGGTGGTCACAGTCAAAATAATTAAAAGACAAGCCATGAACTGGGAGAATATATTTGTATTGAGAAAGGACCTGGCTGCAGAATTTATGAAGAACTTAAAAAAAAGCCCCAACAAATTTATAAAATGGGTGAAATATTTGAACAGGCATTTCACTAAAGAAGATATTTGGATGGCATAAAAGCACATGCGAAGATAAAGATGCTCATTAATCATTAGGAAAATGCAAAATAAAGCCACAGTGAAGTACCATTTACATAACTTTTTAGAATGGATTAAATAAAATATTGTACTGATAGTACTGAGTGTTGGTGAGGATGAGGGTTAACTGGAACTTTAATACATATGTCGGGTGAGAATGCAGTTTATTACAAAGTTAAATACTATACAATTACCATATGCTTCAATAATGCCACTTCTAATAATTTGTCATAGAGCAATACAAACTTGTGTAAATACTAACTTTATACAGAAGTGTGAATGCAAATATTTATAGCAGCACTATTCATAATTGTCCAAACTGGAAACAACCCAAATGTCCATCAGTGGATGAATGTATAAGCAAACTGATATCTCTATATTACCAAGTGCTATTCAGCAATAAAAGGGAACCAACTGTTAATACATCAGTAACATGGATGAATATCAAAGGCATTATGGCAGTCTCATAAGATTACATTTTGGCCCTAACCGGTTTGGCTCAGTGGATAGTGGTTCTCAACCTTCCTAACGCTGCGACCCTTTAATACAGTTCCTCATGTCGTGGTGACCCCCAACCATAAAATTATTTTCGTTGCTACTTCATAACTGTAATTTTGCTACTGTTATGAATCATAATGTAAATATCTGATATGCAGGGTGTATTTTCATTGTTCGCGACCCACAGGTTGAGAACTGCTGGGAGCATCGGCCCGTGGACTGAAGTGTCCCAGGTTCGATTCCGGTCAAGGGCATGTACCTTGGTTGCAGGCACATCCCCAGTAGAGGGTGTGCAGGAGGCAGCTGATCAATGTTTCTAACTCTCTATCCCTCTCCTCCTCTGTAAAAAATCAATAAAATATTAAAAAAAAGATTACATTCTGAATGAGTCCATTTAGCTAACTTTCTGGAAAGACAAAACTGGACTAGTAAATACAAAGAACCAGATCAGTGGTTTCCAGAGGTTTGGGGGAGAGGGAGAGTTTGACTACAAAGGGCAGTGTGAGGGAATTCTTTGGGGGTGTTGGCATGTGTTTTGTATTTATGGTGGTGATTACAAGAATCTATGTACATGAAAACTTAAAAAAGTGTACACCAAGCCCTGGCCAGTGTTAGTCAGTGGTTAGAGATTTGACGTGCACACAAAGGGTCTCAGGTTTGACTCCCTGTCAAGGGTACATGCCTGGGTTGCAGGTTCGATCCCCGGCCTTGGTTGGGGTGCATGTGAGAGGCAATAAATCGATGTGTCTTTTCTCTCTATCCCCTCCACTCTCTCTAAAAATCAATGGAAAAAATATCCTCGTGTGAGGATTAACAACAAAAAGTGTACACCACAAAGGTGAATATTGCCCAGCTAGTGTGTCTTAGTGGTTGAGCATTGACCTGTGAACCAGGAGGTCATGGTTCAATTCCCAGTCAAGGCACATGCCCAGGTTGCAGTCTCAATCCCCAGGGTGGGGTGTGCAGGAGGCAGCCAATCAATGATTCTCTCTCATCATTGATGTTTCTACTTCTCATTCCCCCTCTCCCTTCTCTGAAAACAATAAAAATATAGTTTTCAAAAAAGTGAGCCCTAACCACTTTGGCTTAGTGGATAGAGCGTCGGCCTGCGACTGAAGGGTCCCAGGTTCAATTCCGGTCAAGGGCATGTACCTTGGTTGCGGACACATCCCCAGTAGGGAGTGTGCAAGAGGCAGCTTAATCGATGTTTCTCTCTCATCGATGTTTCTAACTCTTTACCCCTCTCCCTTCCTCTCTGTAAAGAATCAATAAAATATGTATTTTTTAAAAAGTGAATATTTTGCTATATAAATTTTAAAAGTAAAAAAAAGCAGACTTAATAAAGTTTTATTTGTCAGTTATGCTCCAATAAAGCTGAAAAAATAAGATTAATTTTTAAAAGGAAAAAGGTTCTTGTTAAAAAATGCACAATGGCTTTGTTATATTTTCTGAGTACTACTTAGATCAGCGGTTCTCAACCTGTGGGTCGCGACCCATTTGGGGGTCGAACAACCCTTTCACAGGGGTCGCCTAAGACCATCGGAAAACACATATAATTACATATTGTTTTTGTAATTAATCACTATGCTTTAATTATGTTCAATTTGTAACAATGAAATTGGGGGTCACCACAACATGAGGAACTGTTTTAAAGGGTCGCAGCATTAGGAGGGTTGAGAACCATTGACTTAGATGCACCTATTTCTGAGGTTGAATGAACTAATAAGCAAAAGGGAATTCACTGTCATGAACTTTAAAAAGAAGCTACTTACCTATAGCTGGTTTGGCTCAGTGCTTAGAGTGGCAGCCGAGGACTTAAGGGTCGTGGATTTGATTCTGGTCAAAGGTATGTACCTCAGTTGCAGGCTTGATCTCTGCCCCCATGGGGATACATGAGGGAGACAACCAATCGATGTGTCTCACATCAATGTTTCTGTCTCTGCCTCTCCGTCTCCCTTCCACTTTATAAAAAAAAAAAAAAATCAATGGAAAAAAATATCCTCTGGTGAGGATTAAAAATAAGAATAATAATGCCCTGACTGGTTTGGCTCAGTGGATAGAGAGTCGGCCTGCGGACTCAAAGGTTCCGGGTTCAATTCCAGTCAAGGGCACATGCTTGGGTTGCAGGCTCAGTCCCCAGTTGGGGGTGTGCAGGAGGGAATCGATCAGTGTTTCTCTCTGGTTCTTCCTTTCCCTTCCTCTCTGAAATCAATAAAAATATATTAAAAAAAGAAGAAGAAGAATAAAAAAACAAATAAGCTACTTATGGCATTCTTTCTTTCCAACTTGGGGGGTATAATGACTCCCGCAAAAAAAGGTGGTGGAAAGGGCTCTTGTGCCATCAAGGAGGTGTGTCCAGAGAATGTACCATCAACATTCATAAGCACATTCATGAAGTGAGTTTCAAGAAATGTGCCCCTCGGGCACTCAAGATCTGAAAATTTGCCATGAAGGAGATGAGAACTCCGTATGTACACATTGACATCAGGCTGTGAATGAAAAAAGTTTCTTTGGGCCAAAGGAATAAGGGGTGTCCCATACCCTGTCCAGGTACAGTTGTCCAGAAAACGAAATGAGGATGAAGAGACACTAAACAAGCTCTATATGTTGGTCACCTATCTACCTGTCACCACTTTCAAAAATCTACAAACAGTTAATGTGGATGAGAACTAACTGCTGATTGTTGAATAAACTTATAAAACTGCCAAAAGAAATAAAAGAAGCTACTTACTATATATAGGCTATTGTTAGGGTCTTCATCCATTTAACCATATGTCCTGTATTTATATCTCCGACTGCTCTCTACCAGAATCAATGTTATGAATATAATGAAAAGATGAAATTTTATTATATCCTTGGTTTGTCAATTAAAAGGAAAAGATTTCTAGGATTTTAAACACTAATAATGCTTAGCTAACTAGAAGACATAGAAAGGATACAGTGCTGAGTTGTGTGTTTTTTGTGTGCTGAGTTTTTATTTATTCATGCTTTTAAAATGTCTTGCAGTCTAACCATATCTAAAAACCAGGGTTAGTTTTTCATGTTGGAAGAGACCTTAGTGATTATCTAATTTTTCAAATAAAGACATTAAGGTCTAGGAAAGGAAATGACTAGTTCAAAGTTATAAGGGAATTTGTTAGAGAGCTAGCTTTTTTTTCTCCCCTGATTGTGTAACCTGCTTCAGTGCCTACAGCTACGGGCAGAGACCAGGTAATGGTTGAAGGTCACAGTTTGCTCTGGCATGAGCACTGTGAGAACTCAGGGGGACGTGCCTGCCATAAATCCAAATCCATGTGTTCGGTCTTCTTAATATCCATTTCATTAAATCTGTGTATAATAATCACTAATAAATTATTTCATACTCTTTGGTTGAACTTTAAATTCTGTCCTAATTTAATAATTCAAATCTATAGAAACAATATATGTATTAAAATTAATTTTAAGGTGTACAGTTATAAATTTTGTTAAATATGTCATCATATTCAGATGTTTTTGGAAGAAAAAGCAATTGGAAAAAATAACAGGCAGTTTTCATACCATACATGCGAGAAAAAAATATTTTTCCCCTCCCAAAGAATGTAGAAAATGGCTCTAAAGATTATCTAAAAGTTACTACTAGTGTAGGTTAGCAAATCCTCATTATTTTGAATTCTATTAATTTGAAATTTGTGGCAGTTTCTAACAAGAGCTCAACAGTTCCCTTACAATAAAAATGTTATTTAATAGAAGATTATGAGACTGAGAGGTAGTTAAACTATTATTATATGGATCACTTTTCAAATATTTTTGATGACATAGCTTTTAAAATTGTAGTAATATATATAACATTTGTCACTTTAACCATTTTTAGTGCACAATTTAGTGACATTAAGTATATTTACAATGCTGTGTAACCATCACCACTGTCTATTTCCTGAACTTTTTCATTATCCTGAAGTGGAACTCTATTAATTGAAGTAACTCCTCAATTACCCCTCCCTTGCTAACTTCTATTCAATTTTCTGTCTTTATGAATTTACCTAGTCTGGATACCTCATATAAGTGAAATCATACAATATTTGTCCTTTTGTGTCCAGCTTATTTCACTTATTAAGTTTTCAGGGTTTGTCTGTGTTTGTAATATGTATCAGAATCTCATTCCTTTTTTAATGGCTGAAAATAATAATCACATTTTGTTAACCCATTCATCTGTTGAAGCTTGGGTTGTTTCCACCTTTTGGCTATTGTGAATAATGCTGTTCTCTCTTGGATGCTGCAAGTGTTTAAAAGACATTACGCATGCTCCCATTTCTTACAGTATTGTTCTCTTTCTTTTTTTAAATATATTTTATTGATTTTTTACAGAGAGGAAAGGAGAGGGATAGAGAGTTAGAAACATCCATGAGAGAGAAACATCGATCAGCTGCCTCCTGCACACCCCCCACTGGGGATGTGCCCGCAACCAAGATATATGCCCCCGACTGGAATCGAACCTGGGACTCTTCAGTCCACAGGCTGATGCTCTAGCCACTGAGCCAAACTGGTCAGAGCCTCTTTCTTTAAAAAAAAAAAAAAAAATTATTGATTTTTACAGAGAGCAAGGGAGAGGGATAGACAGTTAGAAACATGGCTGAGAGAGAAACATTGATCAGCTGCCTCCTGCATGCCCCCTGTTAGGGATCTAGCCTGCAACCAAGGTACATGCCCTTGACCAGAATCGAACCCGGAACCCTTCTTCAGTTCACAGGCTGATGCTCTATCCACTGAGCCAAACCGGTTAGGGCTCTTCCCTCCCTCCCTCCCTCCCTCCCTCCCTTCCTTCCTTCCTATGAAGAGGGTGATGCAGAGCGAACTAGAAGCCATTTAGCCCCCCCCCCCCAAAAAAAAAATATATACTAGTGGCCTGGTGCATTAAATTCATGCATGGGGGGTTCCCTCAACCCAGCTTGCACCCTCTCCAATCAGGGACCCCTTGGGGGATGTCTGACTGCCGATTTAGGCCCGATCCAACAGGAATCAGGCCTAAACCAGTGGTCGGACATCCCTCTTGCAATCTGGGACTGCTGGCTCCTAACCGCTCACCTGCCTGCCTGCCTGATTGCCCCTAACTACTTCTGTCTGCCTGCCTGCCTGATCGCCCCTAACTGCCCTCCCCTGCTGGCCTGAACTCACCCCCAACTGCTCTCCCCTGCTGGTCTGATCTCGCCCCCAACTGCCTCTGCCTACCTGATAACCCCTAATTGCCCTTCCTTGCTGGCCTGATCTTGCCCTCAACTGTCCTCCTCTGCTGGCCTGGTTGCCCCCAACTGGCCTCCCCTGCCAGCCTGATCTCACTCCCAACTGGCCTCCCCTGCTGGCCTGACCGCCCCTAACATCCTCTGCCTTGGCCTCTACCACCATGGCTTTGTCCAGAAGGAAGTCGGATATCTGAAAGATGGCTGGTACACCTGGTCTAATTAGCATATTACCCTTTTAATAGTGTGTGAGTGTGTGTGTGTGTGTGTGTGTATATATATCTATATACACACATATATATATATACATATACATACATATACATACATATATGTGTGTGTGTGTGTGTGTATATATATATATATATATATATATATATATATATATATATATATATATATTAGAAGCCCGTTGCACGAAGATTCGCGCAATAGGCCTTCCTTCCCCTGGCTGCTGGCACCGGTTTTCCTCCGGCACCAGGACCCAGGCCTTTGGTCCGGCCGCAGTGGAGAAGCCAAGCCTCGAGGCTTGGCTTCTCCCCTCCAGCCACAGCGAGGCTTGGCTTCTCCCCTCCAACCACAGTGAGGCTTGGCTTCTCCCCTCCAGACACAGTGAGGCTTGGCTTCTCTGCAACTGCAGTGGAGAAGCCAAGCCTCTTCAGTCTTCAGTCTTCAGTCTTCAGTCTTCACTCCATACCTGCATATGCAAATTAACCACCATCTTTGTTGGGTTAATTTGCATAGTCACTCTGATTGGCTGGTGGGTGTAGCAGAGTGACACCAATTTGCATGTTTCTCGTTTATTAGTGTAGATTTATAAATATACTAGAGGCCTGGTGCACAATTTGTGCACTCGGGGAGGAGAGGGGGTCCCTCAGCCCGGCCTGTGCCCTCTCGCAGTCTGGGACCCCCTCGGGAGATAACGACCTGCTGGCTTAGGCCTGCTCCCGGGTGGCAGAGGGCAGGCCCAATCTCTAGGTGCAGCCCCTGGTCGGGCTCAGAGCAGGGCTGATTGGGGAGTTGGGGCACCGCCCCCGGTCATGCATAGAGCAGGGCGGATCTGGAGGTTGCAATGCCACCCCTAGTCACGCTCAGGGTACGGCCGATTCGGGGGTTGGGGCACCGCCCCCTGTCACACTCAAGGCAGGGTCGATAGGGAAGTTGCGGCACCACCCCCTGTCACGCACAGAGCAGGGCCCATCAGGGGGGTTGGGGCTCCGTACCCTGTCACACACAGAGCAGGGTTGATCAGGGGGTTGGGGAGCTCCCCCTGTCACACACAGAGCAGGGCCCATCAGGGGGTTGAGGAGCTCCCCCCTGTCACGCACAGAGTAGGGCCAATAGGGGAGTTGGGGCACCGCCCCTGTCACACACAGAGCAGGGCCCATCAGGGGGGTTGGGGCTCCATACCCTGTCACACACAGAGCGGGGCTGATCAGGGGGTTGAGGAGCTCCCCACTGTCACTCACAGAGCAGGGCCCATCAGGGGGGTTGGGGCACCGCCCCCCATCACACACAGAGCAAGGCGGATCAGGGGGTTGGGGCGCCTTCCCCTGTCACGAACAGAGCAGGGCCGATAGGGAGGTTGTGGCCCCACTCCTTGTCACACACAGCCGCAGGGTGATCAGGGGGATTGGGCGCTGCCCCCTGTCATGCTGATCCCGGTGCCGGAGGCCTCGCGGCTCCGCTGATCCCAGTGCTGGGAGGCATATTACCCTTTGACTATATAGGATAGAGGTCTGGTGCATGGGTGGGGCTGGCTGGTTTGCCCTGAAGGGTGTCCTGGATCAGGGTGGGGGTCCCCACTGGGGTGCCTGGCCAGCCTGGGTGAGGGGATGATGGCTGTTTGCAGCTGGTCACACAACCTTCAGGGTGGGGGTCCCCACTGGGGTGCCTGGCCAGTCTGGGTGAGGAGCTGAGGGCTGTTTTCAGGGTGACAGGTGACTGAAGCTCCCAACCGCTCCTTTTTTTCTTTTTTTTCTTTTTTCTTTTGGGCCAGCTTTATCTCTGAGGCCTCGGCTGCTGAAAACAGGTTTCCGGCCTTTGTTTACCATCTGTATTTGATACAATGTTGCAGCCCGGCTGGCTGAAGCCCGGCTGAGTAAAGCAGGTTTCTGGGGATTTTTTAGCTTCTATATTTGCAACATAGTTGCTTAGAGTTGCAGCTGAGAGGCGGGCAAGTCAGGCGGGGAACGTTGGAGTCCTCCGTCACTGAAGTAAGCAAGCCTCATGTTAGTTTCAAGCTGCCTGGCTGCCGGCCGCCATCTTGGCTGTCAGTTAATTTGCATATCTCCCTGATTAGCCAATGGGAAGGGTAGCGGTCGTACGCCAATTACCATCTTTCTCTTTTATTAGATAGGATATTTATTAAACTAATTTTAGAGATGAATGGGGAGAGAGAGAGAAACATCAATGATGAGAGAGAATCATTGATCCGCTGCCTCCTGCATGCCCCCTACTGGGGATCAAGCTGGCAACCCAGGCATATGCCCTTGACCAGAATCAAACCCTGGTTCCTTTAGTGTACAGGCTGATGCTCTACCTACATAGCCAAACCATCTATTCTAGGGCAACTTCTAAATTTCTTATTTCAAGTTAAAACATTAAAATAAACAAACCACGGTTATACATTTCCCTAATTTAAAGAATCAAATAGATTCCACCCCTGACCTGGTGGCTCAGTTGGTTGGAGTGTTGTCGTCGCCTACACCAAAAAGGTTGCAGGTTCGATTCCCAGTTAGGGCACATCCAGGTTGTGGGTTCAGTCACCAGTCGGAGTGTATACAAAAGGCAACCAATTGATGTTTTTCTCTCACATCAATGTGTTGTTTTTTCTCTTCCTCTCCCTTTCTCTTTCGAAATCAATAAAAACATTAAAAAGAGAAAAGAAAACCTCTTACCTATTGGCCATCACACTTCATTTCCCCTCAACTCCTTCAACCCTAGTTAACCACCAGTCTGTCTAGATGTGCCTGTTCTGAACATTTCATATAAATGGAATTAAATAGTACATAATACGTTAACTTTTGTGACTGACTGACTTTCATTTAGCATAATGTTTTCAAGGTTCATCATGTTGTAGCATGTATCAGTATTTTATTGCTGAATAATAATCCATTGTATAGACATAGCATATTTTGTTTATCCGTTTGTTGATGGACATTAGTGTTGTTCCTGCTTATTGGCTATTAGTAATGCTTCTGGAAACATTTATGTACAAGTTTTATATGGATATACTTCCATTTCTCTTGGGTATATACCTACAAGTGGAATTGCTAGATCATAGAGTAACTATGTTTAACTTTTTGGGGAATTGCCAGATTGTTTTCCAAAGTGGCTGCATCATTTTACCTTTCCATCAGTCTCCTAGAGTCGTGGTAGGCAAACCACGGCTCGCGAGCCACATGCGGCTCTTTGGCCCCTTGAGTGTGGCTCTTCCACAAAATACCACGTGTGGGCGTGCACATACAGTGCGATTGAAACTTCGTGGCCCATGCGCAGAAGTCGGTATTTTGTGGAAGAGCCATACTCAATGGGCCAAAGAGCCGCATGTGGCTCGGGAGCTGCGGTTTGCTGACCACTGTTCTAGAGTATTCTGAGCTTCATTATGTATTGTTGTCTTCTATATCTTGTTTGCAGCTGTTACCTGAGATCACTACCTTCACCATCATCTTGGGTATTTCATGCTTCTCCTACCTTTGTTGGAGTGGTTGTTTTCTTTTTTTAAAAAAATATATTTTATTGATTTTTCACATAGAGGAAAGGAGAGGGATAGAGAGTTAGAAACATCGATGAGAGAGAAACATAGATCAGCTGCCTCCTGCACACCTCCTACTGGGGATGTGCCCACAACCAAGGTACATGCCGTTGGCCGGAATCGAACCTGGGACCTTTCAGTCCGCAGGCCGACGCTCCATTCACTGAGCCAAACCAGTTAGGGCTGGAGTGGTTGTTTTCTATATTTTCTGTGTCTTCTTTGATTCATTCTCTTGTTTTGGTATATCACATCCTTCAGTAGATTTTTGAGAAAGTGTGCAAAGCAGGTACATTTTTTGAGTTCTTATTCTAACTCTATACTTGCATTACTTGGCAGTGTATACACAGAGTGGCCAGATTATTATGACCACCGACGTTTGTAGGCAAATTAGCTATAATTTCGCACTGAAGTTGCCAGAGGGCTAGATCATTATAAATAGGGAAGCAGGTTGTTTACCACAGCAGTAGGAGTGATTTTTTTTTTTTCTGAAGATATGGGTAAACCGATTTAACAGCCTTTGAACGTGGGCTATATATTATGAGTGGCCAGATTATTATGACCACCTGATGTTTGTGGGCAAAGTAGCTGTACACTGCATCGTGTGGGATATGGAAGCCGAAGGCCTGTTCGAACATCTTTGCTGTCTGCAGTTACCAAGATAAACGTCTCCAATTTGCACAGGAACACAAGGATGGGACAGTCGAGCATTGAAAAAGAGTCATGTGGTCTGATGAATCACGTTTCCAGTTTCATCATGCAAATGGCAGAGTGAGAATTTGGCGGAAACAGCATAAAAGCATGCACCCCACATGCATGAGTACAACCCTTCAAGCTGGTGGGGCACTGTTATGGTTTGGGGCATGTTTTCCTGGCATGATTTGGGCCCTAAACGTCTGAATAGCACAACATACCTAATTATCGTTGCTGATCAAGTTCATCCTATCATGTTGATGGCGTATCCCAATGGAGATGGCTTCTTCCAACAAGACAATGCGCCATGCCACGGTGCTCGTATTGTGCAGAAGTGGTTTCAAGAATGTGAGGGAGACTTTACCTTGCTTAGGTGGCCCCCACAATCACCAGATCTCAATCCAATTGAGCATTTGTGGGACGAAGTTAAAAGAGCGATCAGGCAGCTGGTTCCACAACCAACAAATCTCACAGAATTGGACAGTGCTATTCATCAGGCATGGTGTCAGATTCTTCGCATCACCTTTCAACATCTTGTGGAGTCAATGCCAAGAAGAATCACTGCAGTATTGAAGGCAAAAGGTGGCCCAACGAAGAACTGGTGGGTGGTCATAATAATCTGGCCACTCAGTGGATATATATCCCACGTTCAAAGGCTGTTAAATCACGTTGTTTAGCCATATCTTCAGAAAAAAATCACTTCTGTCGTAAACAACCTGCTTCCCTATTTATAATGGTCTGGCCCTCTAGCAAATTCAGTGGAAAATTATAGCTAATTTGCCTACAAATGTCAGGTGGTCATAATAATCTGGCCACTCAGTGTATATTCTAGGTTGGAAATCCTATAGCTTTAGAATTTTGAGGCTATTGCTCTATTGCAGGGGTCCTCAAACTTTTTAAACAGGGGGCCAGTTCACTGTCCCTCAGACCGTTGGAGGGCTGGACTATAGTTTAAAAAAAAACTATGAACAAATTCCTATGCACCCTGCACATATCTTATTTTGAAGTAAAAAACAAAACGGGAACAAATACAATATTTGTATTTGTATGTGGCCCGCGGGCCGTAGTTTGAGGACCCCTGCTCTATTGTCTTCTTGGTTCTGGAAGTACTGTTTGACATTCAAAGCCATTCTAAATCCTGTCCATTATATGTGACTTTTTTTCTGGAGTTTGCAGAATCTTCTTCGTATTCCCAATATTCTAGAATTTCACATTACTGTGGATATTCATGTTCTTTAGTGTTGGGAAATTTTCTTGAATTATTTGAATGATATTTTCTCCGGTACATTTTTTTTTTTTAAATATATTTTATTGAGTTTTTACAGAGAGGAAAGGAGAGAGATAGAGAGTTAGAAACATCGATGAGAGAGAAACATCGACCAGCTGCCTCCTGCACACTCCCCACTGGGGATGTGCCCGCAACCCAGGTACATGCCCTTGACCGGAAGCGAACCTGGGACCTTTCAGCCCGCAGGCCGACGCTCTATCCACTGAGCCAAAACAGTTTCGGCTTCTCCGGTACATTTTTGTTGTTCATTTTTGGAAGCACTTATCTAGGTATTAGATTACCCAGATTATTCCTCTGATATAAAAAATCTTTCCCTACAATTAGTTTGTGCTTTTACTCTTTTAAATTATTACCTCACCTTTATCTTCCATTCCTTCTGTGAAGTTTTTTATTTTTGTTCTGTGTAGCATTATTTTTAAAAATATATATTTTACTGATTTTTTACAGAGAGGAAGGGAGAGGGATAGAGAGTTAGAAACATCGATGAGAGAGAAACATCAATCAGCTGCCTCCTGCACACTCCCTACTGGGGATGTGCCCGCAACCCAGGTACATACCCTTGACCGGAATTGAACCTGGGACCCTTGAGTCCGCAGGCCGACGCTCTATCCATTGAGCCAAACTGGTTAGGGCTAGCATTTTTTATTGTAACTTAAAATAAGATGTGTCGATCTTAAGTGGTGGCTTGATTAGTTTTGACAAATGTGTACATCTAATTTAGCCATTACCATAGTCAAATTATAGAACATTTCCATCATTTCAGAAAGTTACTTATACCTTATATCCCTCTCCAATCATTTTCTTTCACACCATCCCAGACAACCACAGTTGTCTTCTGTCACCTATCACCGTAGCTCTAGATTTGCCTGTTCCAGAACTTCATATATGAAATCATACAGTATGTATTCTTAGGTTTGGCTTCTGTTGCTCAACATAATGTTTTTGAGATTCACATGTTACAAGTATGTTCTTTTTGATGAGTTGTATCTTATTGGATTAATAGATACTTAAATTGCTTCCAATCTTTGGCTACTCAAAACTTTTATGAACATTCTTTTTAAAAATATATATATTTTTATTGATTTCAGAGAGGAAGGAAGAGGGAAAGAGAGATAGAAACTTTAACGAGAGAATCATCTATTGGCTGCCTGCTGCACACCCCCAAATGGGGAATCGAGCCAGCAACTGGGGCATGTGGCTTGCCTGGGAATCTAATTGTGACCTCCTGGTTCACAGGTCGTTGCTCAACCACTGAGCCACATCAGCTGGGCAATGAACATTCTTGTTAAGGTCTTTTCATTTCTTTCTCTTGGGTAAATATCTAGACATGAAATTTATTGTGTATTTTTATTTTTGCTGTTTATTTAATTTTAAGAGTGCTCTCTTGATAATTGATTTTTAAAAATATGTTTTTATTGATTTTAGAGAGAGAGAAAGGGAGCGGGTGAGTTAGACACATCGACGAGAGAGAAACATCATTGATGGGCTGCCTTCTGCATGCCCCCTGTTGGGGGTCAAGCCTGCAAACCCAGGCATGTCCCCTTCACTGGAATCGAACCCAGGACCCTTCAGTCAGCAGGCTGACCCTCTATCCATTGAGCCAAACCAGCTCGGGCTGCATTCTTAATTTACTACAATTTAAGCTACTGCTTTTCAAAAAATGCAAGAGCCATATAACAGCTCGGGCTCCCCTTGAGTGTAATTGAACCAGGACTCTTCAGTCCTCGGGGTGACGCGCTATCCCCTGAGCCAAACTGGCTAGAGCTCTTTTGCTTGTTTTTAAATCAGGTGTTTTATGTTTTACATCAGGTCTATGATCCATTCTGAGTTACTTTCTGTGAAGTGTGTAAGGTCTGTATCTAGATTTTTTTTAAAATATATTTTTATTGATTTCAGAGAGGATGAGAGAGGGAGAGAGAGATAGAAACATCAATGATGAGAGAGGGTCATTGATGGGCTGCCTCCTGCATGCCCCATATTGGGGATCGAGCCCGCAACCCAGGCATGTGCCCCCTGACTGAAATCGAATCAGGGACCCTTCAGTCCACAGGCTGATGCTCTATCCACCGAGCCAAACGAGGTAGGGCTAGATTTTTTTTTACATGAATAGTAGCATACTTAATTCCAGCGTTCTTCTTTTTTTCACTTAATATTTTAAAATATATTTTAATATATACTTTCCATATCATTAAAGAGTTAGTACCCTCACTCTTTTTCTTTAGTTATTAATTTTGCACATTTGTTTATTTCTAGGTATTTTATTGTTGCTATTTCAAATAGGATACTTTCTTAATAGATACTTGTTTGTGGGAGTCCTTTGTATTTATTGGGTTAATTTGTGCTGGTTTCTCCTGCCATTTGGAATAATTTTCCAGTTGATTCTTTTTAGATTTCCAAGTAAACCATATAACTTGAAAATTATGATAGATTTAGTTATTTCTTTTTTTTACACTTTTCTTTGTCCTATTTAATTACACTGGCTGCTATATGGAGAAATTAAGTAACTATTATGATAAAGTATATCCTTATCTTTATCTGACTTTACTGAGAAGCTTGTGGTACTTATTAAAAATTATATGGGCCTGGCTGGGCGTGGCTCATTGGTTGAGCATCGACCTATGAACGAGGGGCACATGTTCCCGGTCAGGGCACATGCCTGGGTTTCGGGTTCGATCCGCAGTGGGGGATGTGCATGAGGCAGCCGATCAGTGATTCTCTCTCACCATTCATGTTTCTAACTCTCTCTCCCTTTCTTTCTGCAGTCAATAGAAATATATTTTTAAAAAATTATATGGGTTTTAGGTTGGACATAATATTCATTATATTATTGAAGTATCTGGCTTTAAAAAATAATCAAGAATGGATGTTGAAATCTCTTGATGCCTTTTCCATCTCTATGGAGATTATATATTGTTTTTCATTCCTGATTGTATTAATCATTAAATTTACAAATATGACCTAATAGTATATGGTTATTAATTAGTAGTATACAGTTATTATTAAGAACCAGTTAAGGAAAGTGGAGACGGTTCTAGGCTTGCCTATTTGGTTGAAATAAGACTGCCTGGAAATGAGTCAGTTTCACATATGTAGAAAGCAGTTCAATTTCCATTAAATTCCAGGCATTTTTTTCAGGTCAAGAAGAATCTAAATGAGAAAATTTCTAACTCAGCAGAGAATTACAAAGATAATAATAGGTACTGTTTATTGAGTGATTAACATGTTCCCTGACCTGTGTGAAGAAGAAGAAGAAGAAGAAGAAAAAAATGTATATATATATACATATATATATATACATTTTTTTTGGTAATATCCAGACTCTATTAATTACTAGCTGTGTGACTTTGTGCAAGTTACTAAAACCCTTTTTATTCATTTTCCTCATTTGTAATATCTATATATATAATCTATATATATAAAAGCCTAAATGGCCAGCAGACCAGCCAACTGTCTGGTAGCTATGATGCACAGTGACCACCAGGGGGCAGATATTCAACGCAGGAGCAGAAACCACAGGCATGGAAACATGGAACAGTCTGATGAATCTCAGAGGGAAAAGGGGGGAGGGCGGGAAGAGATTATATGCATACTAGAGGCCTGGTGCATGGAATCATGCACCAGTGGGGTCCCTTGGTCTGGCCTGCACCCTCTCGCAATCTGGGATCCCTCTGGGGATGTCAGAGAGCCGGTTTCGGCCCAATCCCCACATGCCTGGCCTACAGGGATCTGACTGAAACCAGCCCGATGCAGATTGATATACTGATGGGGTTCCTCGGGCTGGCCTGTGGGAATTGCCAAAACCGGCTCTTCGGTATCCCCCGAGGGGTCCCGAATTGCGAGAGGGTGCAGGCCATGCCCAGGGACCCCACCCGTGCACGAATGGGCCTATGGTGGGTTTGATAATACCTATTGCATAGGGTTGTTTTAAGAATTAAATGAGTTAATATATTTAAAGAATTTAGAATAGTGCCTGGAACATAGTAAGCACTAGGTAATTGAAGAGCTACTACTGTCTTACATTTCTTACAGCATGAGATGTCACTGAACCACTCTTATATATTTGGGGAAACTATAGCTCACAGGGAGTTTGAGTCCAGAGTTACCCAGATTAGTTTGCACTCCTGATTCTAAAGCTTATTAATTCTGTCTGCCTTAACTATATTTTGCCCTGGCTCCCAAAGCAGGATAATTGGATGTTCAGGCAGGGAGGTTTATTGGCACCATGGCAAGCAGAAACTGAATATACTTTTAGAACAAGAATTCAGAATTAAAGTTGGGGCTCACATTGTCATTTGGGCTGGAGGAAAGAGATTGGAGTCGAGTAATTAGACCATTCAGGATTAACTGAGTCTGAGGATCAAGGGCTATGCATAGTAATCAAGTCAAAATTGTTCCTGGGAGTAGGGATGCACTGATTCTGTGGGTGTTGAAAGTAGCAATAGCTGCAAGGAAGATTACTGTGGAAACTGGTAACTAGGCTATCATTAGTTACTTCATTTCTCAGTCACCTGTATTTACTCATCTCATTATACAAGACCAGCTATGCCCAGATATTAGCTGGACTCATGAGCTACTGAACTCATGGTTTATATGTCCTTTGCAATAACAAGTTTCATCTATTTCCTGATGGCTGATGACATAACTGACTTGCCTATCTGGATTCCTGACTTCTGGCTTACTCTTTACCTCTCAAAATTTGCCGGCCCCTCCAAATCCTGCCAATCCAGATTCCTTACTGCTTTCACATAATACCTTTTTCCTTTTATGTTAAAATTTTCATTTGTAAAAGTAGTCCAGCTTATCCTTTTTGTTATTATTTCAAGTTGATTTCAGAGAGAGGAAGGGGGGGGGGAATGTTGATCTGAGAGCGAAACATCAATTGGTTACTTGCTGCATGCACCCTGACTGGGGATCGAACCCACAACCTGGGCCATGTGTCCTGACTGGAATCAGACCTGCCACCTTTTGGTGTATGGGATGACTCTTCTACTAACTGTACTACACTGGCCAGAGCAGCTACATCCTTTTTAAAGTCAAACATAATGTGAAGTTTATAATAAAAAGATGAGTCCCTTACCACTACCCAGAAGCAACCTCTGTTAGCTTTTTAGAAATGGAGAGAAAGTGAGTCTGTATTTACCTCCCTCCCTCCTATGGTGACCTCCAGCATAAAGCCACACCCAAGGAGAGCCCTGCTCCCAGATTCAGTCACCCATGCCAGTATTTATTTAACCATTTGTTGTTCTTTCTAGGATTGAATTCATGAATTCTAAATTCATTCCTCTTTATCATTATTTTTTGCTTATACCAGATCTTTTCTTGTTGGTTGTTATGTATATATGTATCCATTTCTTTTTATCTCTGTTTTTACTTCTCTTCCCCTTCTATACCTTAGGCCAGCAATTTTCAACCTTTTTCATCTCATGGCACATATAAACTAATTACTAAAATTCTGCAGCACACCAAAAAATATATGCCGATCTGGCAAAAAAAATAGGTGTAATTTTGATTCATTCACACCAGACAGCTATTGTTGTATTGGCTATTGTCATTTTTTAATTTGATAATCTAAGGGGAAAGAGGTAGGTGCCTCTAAGTAGTCATGTATTGCATGGTTTAAAAATTCTTCACATATAAGTTGAAAATCACTGCCTTAGGCAATCATCTTCTATACATATATAAAAGCCTAATATGCAAATTGTCCCCTTGGGCATTGGACCGGGAGACTGGGAGCTTGACCGCTTTCTATGATGTGCGCTGACCACCAGGGGGCGGCACAGAATGAAGGAAAGCCCTGGCCAGCAGCTGGAAGGCCCCGATCAGCCCTGATTGCCGACCAGGCCTAGGAACCCTACTGTGCACAAATTTCATGCACCAGGTCTCTAGTTCTAATATATTTATGAATATCCTTTGGTAAACACTCTTATTTAAAAAAATGTTTTATTGATTTTAGAGGGGAGCACCATCGATGTGAGAAACATTGATTGGTTACTTCCTGCATGCACCCTGACCTGGGACCAAACCCACAACCTGGGCATGTGCCCTGACTGGAAATAGAATTGGTGACCTTTTGGCATACAGGACAACACTCAATCAACTGAGCCACACCGGCCAGGGCAGTAGGCATTCTTTTAAAAAAAGATTGAGCCCGGCCAGTGTTGCTCAGTGGTTGACTGCCAGCCATGAATGAAGAGGTCTGTGGTGCTTCAGTTCTGGGTTGTAGGCTGGATCCCCAATAGGGGGTGTGAAGGAAGAAGCCGACTGATGTTTCTCCCTCATTGATGTTTCTATCTCTCCCTCTTTTTTCCTCTCTATAAAATCTATAAGAATATTGTATACTAGAGGCCCGGTGCACAAAAATTTGTGCACTCGGGGTGAAGGGGTGCTCCCTCAGCCCGGCCTGTGCCCTCTCGCAGTCTGGGACCCCTTGGGAGATAACGCCCTGCTGGCTTAGGCCTGCTCCCGGGTGGCAAAGGGCAGGCCTAGTCCCTAGGTGCAGCCCCTGGTCGGGCTCAGAGCAGGCCGATTGGGGAGTTGGGGCGCCGCCCCCTGTCATTCACAGAGCAGGGCGGATTGGGAGGTTGCAGTGCCACCCTCAGTCACACTCAGGGAAGGGCCGATTAGGGGGTTGGGGCACCGCCCCTGTCACACTCAAGGCAGGGTCCATGGGGAGGTTGCGGAGCCACCCCCTGTCACGCACAGAGCAGTGTCGATCAGGGGGTTGGGGAGCTCCCCCATGTCAACGCACAGAGCAGGGCCCATCAGGGGGGTTGGGGAGCTCCCCCCTGTCACGCACAGAGCAGGGCGGATCAGGGGGTTGGGGAGTTCCCCCCTGTCACACACAGAGCAGGGCCCATCAGGGGGTTGAGGAGCTCCCCCCTGTCACTCACAGAGTAGGGCCGATAGGGGAGTTGGGGCACCACCCCCTGTCACACACAGAGCAGGGCGGATCAGGGGGTTGGGCCGCCGCCCTCTATCACCCACAGAGCAGGGCCGATCAGGGGGTTGGGGCACCGCCACTGTCACACTCAGGGAAGGGCCGATGGGGAGGTTATAGATCTACCCTGTCACACACAGAGCAGGGCCCGTGGGGGGGCGGGGGGGTTGGGGCGCCGCACCCTGTCACACAGAGCAGGGCCGATCAGGGGGTTGGGGCGCCGCACCCTGTCACACACAGAGCCGCAGGGCGATCAGAGGTTGGGGAGCTCCCCCGTATCAGGCACAGAGCAGGGCTGATCAGGAGTTTGGGGTGCCTTCCCCTGTCACGAACAGAGCAGGGCCGATAGGGAGGTTGTGGCCCCACCCCCTGTCACACACAGAGCCGCAGGGTGATCGGGGTTTGGGCGTTGCCCCCTGTCACGCTGATCCCTGTGCCAGGAGGCCTCTCGACTCCGCTGATCCCGGTGCTGGGAGGCATATTACCCTTTAACTATCTAGGATAGAGGCCTGGTGCATGGGTGGGGCTGGCTGGTTTGCCCTGAAGGGTGTCCTGGATCAGGGTGGGGGTCCCCACTGGGGTGCCTGGCCAGCCTGGGTGAGGGGATGATGGCTATTGGCAGTTGGTCACACAACCTTCAGGGTGGGGGTCCCCACTGGGGTGCCTGGCCAGTCTGGGTGAGGGGCTGAGGGCTGTTTTCAGGCTGGCGGGTGACGGAAACTCCCAACTGCTCCTTTTTTTTCTTTTTCTTTTTATTCTGGGCCAGCTTTAGTTCTGAGGCTCCAGCTCTTAGGCCTCCGCTGCTGAAAGTAGGTATCTGGTTTATTTCAGTTCTATAATTGAAACTCTGTATCAACTCCAGCTCTGAGATCCCGGGCTCACTGAAAGCAGGTTTCTGGGTTTTTTTTTTAGCTTCTATATTTGTTAAAATGTTTCAAACTGCAGGCTCAGAGGCCTTCAAGGCAGGCGGGGAACGTTGGTGTCCTCCCTCACTGAAGCAAGCAAGCCTCATGTTAGTTTCAAGCTGCCTGGCTGCCGGCCGCCATCTTGGCTGTCAGTTAATTTGCATATCTCCCTGATTAGCCAATGGGAAGGATAGCGGTCGTACGCCAATTACCATCTTTCTCTTTTATTAGGTAGGATATATATATTGATGCTCTGGCTGTGTTGTCAGTGGTTGGAGTGTTGGCCCATGCACGGAAGGGTCACGGGTTTGATTCCCAGTCAAAGGCATGTACCTGGGTTGGAGGTTCGATCCCTGGTCCAGGTGGGACATGTGCAAGAGGCAACCAATTGATGTGTCTCTCACATTGATGTTTCTCTCTCTCCTCTCCATCCCTCCTTTCCACCCTTTAAAAAATCAATGGAAAACATATCCTTGGGTGAGGATTGACAAGCAAAAAATTATTGAAAAAAATTTTTGAACAATTACAAACTTATAGAAAAGCTCAAAGAACTTCCTTCTTCCTGAACCATTTGATGAGAGTAAGTTGCCAGTCTCTGATATCCCACCATTTCTCTGAATATTTTAATTTATTTCTTACAAACAACAACATTCTACATAATCATACTATAACTATCAACAATCAGGAAATTAACATTGAGACATCATACCATCTAATCCTCAAATACGTTCTATTTTGCCAATAATGTTAGTATTGTTTTTTTGTAGCAAAAGGATCTAGTTCAGACTCACCTGTTGCTTTTAGTTGTCCTGTCTCTGTAATCTCTTTCAGACTGCATGTAATCATTCCTTTGTCTTTTCTAGACTTTCATGGCCTTGATAGTTTGATGGTTACTGGAAACTTATTTTGCAGAATGTCCCTCAATTTAAGTTAGTAACATTTTCTCATGTTTATCTCAGGTGGCACATAATTTTGATTTGTCTCATTACTAATGATGTCCGTTAGGGATGTCTGCCAGAGGGTTTTATAAAGTTGCTCTTCCCCTTTCCAATAAGTATTTTGTTGGAACTATTTTGAAACTACATAAACATTTAATTCCTATTCAACTTTTTGTGTTTTTTTAAAAAATGTATTTTTATTGATTTCAGAGAGTAAGGGAGAGGGAGAGAGAGATATAAACATCAATGATGAGAGAATCTTTGATCGGCTGCCTCCTGCATGCCCCCTACTAGGGATCGAGCCTGCAGCCTGGGCATGTGCCCTTGAGCAGAATCAAACCCAGGACCCTTCAGTCTGCAGGCTGACTCTCTATCCACTAAGCCAAACTGCCTAGAGCTCAATTTATTTCTTTATCTCTATATGGATTCATAGTTTCCTCTTTTATTCAATGGGTAATGTATGTAGTGTATACATTTTACATGGCTATAAATGGTATTGTTTAATTTTATTTTAATACTAGAGGCCCGGTGCACAAAATTTGTGCACTGGTAGGTCCCTAGGCCTGGCCAACAATCAGGGCCGATCTGTGGGGCGATCAGCGGGGCGATCAGGGGCCCTCGCTGGCACCCACCTTGGCCGGCCTGTCGCCACCTGCTTGCTGGCCTCCCATCCCCACCCCCCTCCCCCCACCACTACTCTGTGGGAGGCAGTTGGGGGCAGTGCTGGCCAGGTCACCGGCTGGCCCCACCCTCGTTGGCACACGCCTTGGCTGGCCTGGGGCCTGTGGGCTGGGGGCAGCTCCTGCGTTGAGCGCCTGCCCCCTGGTGGAGAGTGTGTGTACTAGCAACCAGTTATTCCACCGGTTCTGCTGTTCAGTTGATTTGCATATTAGGCTTTTATTATATAGGATATAACAATACATTAAAGTATTAAAATGTGATCTAAGTCTGGAAGATCATAGTCCAGAATCTTCAGAATGATTATCTGGTTGTTGGCAACTAAAACTCCACCATAATGAGGTAGGTGGAGTTAAAAAAAATCTAATCATACAGAATATGAGCCTAGTGTTATTTCAAGCTGGCCTGGAGGCTGCTGATCTAAATCTGACCTAGTCCTGGCTGAGGTTTGGTGCCACCTGGTGGCATTTGTCCACTTCAGTATAAATATAAATTGGGACAAATTTGGCTATCTAGGACTTTCAGGCATTGGCAGCAATTTTAGGCATGATTAATTTGAGCTAGGTTCTTTGACACAGTTCTGGGAGATTGGGCCAGAAATGAGAAGACACATCCTCTACCTCCTTGCTTTCTAAGACAGGTAGCCTGCTTTTCTCTTCCAGGCCTCATTTTTGCTTCTGTCAGGGCAGGGGTGAAGGGTGAGTAGGTATATTTACTATTTGTGACTTTCTCTTTTAAAAAATCTGTACTTTCTGATATTTTTCATATTATATTATGAAATATTAATAAAATCTTAATGAAAATTAATATTAGTTTTTAACAGAAAAAAAGACAGTTAAGATGGAAAACTCTGCTGTCTCAGGAATAAGGGAAACAGTATTAAGTGGGTGATTTATGTAGGAACTGTTTTCTAACACTGCCCAAAATTTTTCAGGTGCTATTTAAGTTCTACTGTCAGGACTTATTTTGCATATGTAAAAGGATTCTCTCTTCCAAAGCAAATTTGTCTTTAATATCTTAATTTTAATTCTATTACGTATTGCCAAAATTCCTGAATTATTATCAAATTTCTGCAGATTATTTACTCACAAATATTTTCTTTTTGGATCTAACGTGCAGAAAGTTAATCATAATTCTCAGTTTATAGCCCGTTGTTGTAATTGGTCTGTGTAAACTACTACTTGTGCTCCTACCTTCTTTTTATCCTCATACTGCACTTTTTATTTCTCTCCTCCTGCCATAGGCAACCATTTTAATGTGTACCTTTTTACATGTACCTGTTCCTACAACATGTGTATTGTTCTGTGCACATGTATTTTACGTCATGTAATTTAGGTATTTTTCATATTTTTTTTCTATTCCTACTAAGCAGCATATTCTGTTTTTTAAAAATATATTTTTATTGATTTCAGAGAGGAGAGGAAAGAAAGAGAGAGATGGAAACATCAATGATGAGAAAGAATCACTGATCAGCTGCCTCCTGCATGCTCCCCACTGGGGATCAAGCCTGCAACCTGAGCATGTGCCCTTACCGGGAATCTGTTAAACTTTTCCTTCACCCCTGCCCTGACAGAAGCAAAGATGAGGCCTGGAAGAGAAAAGCAGGCTTCCTGTCTTAGAAAACAAAAACTTTCTTCAGCAATTTGGGGGTAGTCACCTGATTGAAGGGCTAGAGAGCTGGGTGTTTCACTGTTTTTAACTTTATACATTTTTCATCCTCTTATTTTCAGCCCCATCTCATATCTTGACTTTCAGAAGTACCAACTGTTGAGATCTTAAGCCTTTGCGCGTTTCCCTATACACCTGAGCTTACTTCAACCCTTCTCCCATCACAGTTAGGTTTTAGCCTTCTCAGGTTTGCTAAATTAATCTCTTTCGTATTACAAAATTCTCTTGATATTTGGTCTACTATCCTCTCCCATTTTCTTTGTCCTTGTAAGTTTATATGTATGTTTTATCCCTCTTGCTTTCATTTTGTTAGGGTTTCAGAAGAGAATAAAGATGAATACTTAGGTTCCTTCTTCTGTTTTTAAACCAAAATTAATATTGACTTTTAAATAATTTCAGGTTAGAAAGTGTTACTTCCTGTGATAAACTATACTTGAAAGTCATATTTAGGTATTATTTAACCTATGAGGTAATGTTTAGCTTTTTGTGTGTGTGATAGTGAGAGAGAGTTGTATGAAACAAGTCAGCTAGCTGATTAGACTGATGAGATAACCTTTTATATATTTTTCATGTATATACAAATTGAGCAATTGTTTAAGGCACATGAACTGTTTTACTTATATTAGTAATCAATGTCTTGAGAATTTTTTGTTCAGAATTATTCCTTAATAAGGGCTAAAGCCCTCAAGGAATATTTTATTTGATTTCTTACATATAAGTTAGGAAGTCTTGGCTCATATTCTGTTCTATACTACTACTAGAGGCCCAGTGCACGAAATTCATGCAAGAGTAGGCCTTGCAGCCCTGGCTTCGTCCTGAAGGATGTCTGGTCTAATTAGCATAGTATTACATTTTTATTATTATAGATAAGTTGGTGACTTTGTTAGGTGCTGATTCTACTCATTTAGAATTTTTTTCAAACTCAAAACAATTACATATAGGAAAAGCTAACCTATCCATTCTTTTTTGTTGTTGTTAATCCTCACCGAGGATATTTTCACCCCCATTGATTTTTAAAGAGTGGGAGGGAGGAGAGAGAGAGATATATGTGAGAGACAGACATCAATTGCTTGCCTCCCATACAAGCAACCTGGGCCAGGGATTGAGCCTGCAACCCAGGAACGTGCCCTTGACTGGGAATCGAACCCCCGACACTTTGATGCCTGGCCTAACACTACAATCACTGAACCACACCAGCCAGGGCTAATATATCCATTCTTTTTTTCTTTTTTTTAAATTTCTTTATTGATTTCAGAGAGGAAGGAAGAGGTAGAGAGAGATAGAAACATCAATGATGAGAGAGAATCATTGATCGGCTGCCACCTGCACACCACCCACTGGGAATCAAGCCCGCAACCCAGGCATGTGCCCTTGACCAGAATCGAACCTGGGATCCTTCAGTCCCCAGGCTGATGCTCTATCCACTGAGCAAAACTGGCTAAGGCAATATATCCATTCTTGCAGATAAAATACAAGTTTACTTTCACAAATCTACCTGTAGCACATTACTGAATGATGTCCTGTCCTAAAGTATCTTCAGAATCCTTTTAGGAATACTAAATTAGGTTTAGAAAGATGTCTTGCCGTTATCACAGGATAGTGCTCCTTACTCTACTCTAAAATGTCTTCTTACCGTCACATTCTAATCAGAGATTAAAGAAAATATGAAAGGAGAACAGGTGAAGGCAATAATTATATTTTGTTAAGCTTAGATCTTTGGGAATTGATGATCTATAATACATTATACAAGTTACATTTGTAATTATAATCATTGCTAAACTATTGCATTTCACTTTAGGACTATGCCATATAATTATTTTCTTTACATTTCAGTTAACAGAGTTCATTTTAGTATCTTTTTAAAATGCACTATAAATTATGGTCCTATATTTGGGAGCAGTAATGCAAATACTTGGAAAACCATTCAGCTGTTATAAATTCATATTTTGAAAATATTTATTGTCTCATCTGTGTTAGTAATTGCTATGGTTATTTCTTTATGTATTTTATCTATTGGTAGATTAATATCTGGCCTAAGCTGACTTGCTTGGATATTCATGAAAACTAAGCTGAACTAGGAAGGATAGTTTATATTTAAATTTGTTTAGTCTCATTGCCCAAGTTTACTTTAGAATCCCTGATGACCTGTCTGATAGTTTTAGACCCTTGAGAATATCTTTGTTTTAACATGGAAGGTCATATTTTGTGTCCACAGAAGTTTTTTATGTAAATTATTGAAACAGTCTCATAAAATCTTGACTATGATGGATTCTTAGATACAGTTTTTCTTTTTACATCTTTACTTATTTATTTAATTTATTTATTTTTCCGTTGATTTTTCCCCCCCATCCCAGGATATTTTTCCCATTGACTTTTAGAGAGAGAGGAAGGGAGGAGGGAGAGACAGAGACAAAGACATCTATTGGTTGCTTCCTGCATGTGCTGCTGACTGGGGCCAGGGATTGAACATGCATCCCAGGTACATGCCCTTGACTGGGAATTGAACCCACAACCCTTTGGTGTGCAGGCCAATGCTCTAACCACTGAGGAAACTGGCCAGGGCTATGATTTTATTTTGAACAACTTATTAGAACTAGGATTTTTAAATAGACAAAGGTAAAATTTCACTTAATATTTTTGTGCGACAGAACACTTGAGACCTTATTTAAGTTTGTTTTATTTTCCAGATGGTTTTGGATTCAATAAAATAAAATTTGGTTATTTAAATGTAGGTTTAATGATTAGCATATAATTCTTGTGGGTGTCCAAGCTATTTTATGTTAATACTAGAGGCCTGGTGCACGAAATTCGTGCATGGGTATGGTCTCTAGGCCTGGCCTGCAATCAGGGCCATCTTCCCCAGCTGCCCACAGCCAGCCCTGCCCCCCCGCCGCCCCCACCCCCCACCCCCCAGGTTTCTCCATCGGGTGATCGGTGCCTGACGGCCAGGGGAAGGGACCAAGAGGTGGTCAGTGTGCCTTATAGTGACAGGTCCAGCGGTTGTTCTGGTTGTTCTGCTGTCAATTTGCATATTACCCTTTTCTTACATAGGATAATTGTATTTCAGGAATACACATTTTTCTCATTTTGCCAAAGAAAATTCTCTTAATTGGGAATAGCACTTTACTAACGGGCCAAACATTGTATGTGAGCCTCTTTTGCTCCTGACAGCTTAGCCTTTAGTATAAATTTGTATTTTATTACCTTGCCCTTTCCTTCTGATGCCTACTGGCTTCCCCCTATCATTTTCTATCATTAATTAGGTTATAAACAGCAAGTAGACTTTTGAGACAGCAAGGATGCAACATCTTGTAATGGTGACATGGCATAATACTCCATAGCACTATGCCCTACCACTCTTCTGCTAAGTCATACCATTGCTGGTTCTGGCCAGGTAATTCAGTAGGTTAGAATGCCGTCCCATACAAATAAATGGAACAACAAATCGATTTCTCTCTCTCTCCCTCCCTTCCTCTCTCTCTAAAAAAAACAAACAAACCACATTGCTGTCAAATACCTTTTCTAAATGAGTCCTCTGTATGTCACACTTGTTCATTTTTAAATTCATGTGTGTTTAAAATAAAAATTTTCACAGTTCTATGGTTGTATAACATCAAATTTCCATTTTTGACTCATTTGGCATGTCTGACACATGCTTTTTTTTCTTTCTGGTGGTGGTGTGGTAAAAAGTATATGAAAAAAAAAGTATATAAGTTGATTCAGTTATGTTTTAACAAGCTATTCTCCAATAATTGGATAATGCAAGACAACAAGATCTTACTAAGTCCTCTGTAGTTTTTTTTTTTTTAAATTAAATCTTTATTGTTCAGATTATTACATTTGTTCCTCTTTTTTTCCCCATAACTCCCCTCCTCCCAGTTCCCGCCCCACCCTCCGCCCTCACTCCCCACCCACTGTCCTCATCCATAGGTGCACGAGTTTTGTCCAGTCTCTTCCCACATTCCCTTTCTATGTCCCTGATTCTATTATAATCACCAGTTCATTCTGTTCATCAGATTATTTATTCACTTGATTCTTAGATTCACTTGTTGATAGATGCATATTTGTTGTTCATAATTTGTAGCTTTACCTTTCTCTTCTTCCTCTTTTTAAAGGATACCTTTCAGCATTTCATATAATCCTGGTTTGGTGGTGATGAACTCCTTTAGCTTTTCCTTATCTGTGAAGCTCTTTATCTGACCTTCAATTCTGAATGATAGCTTTGCTGGATAAAATAATCTTGGTTGTAGGTTCTTGGTATTCATCACTTTGAATATTTCTTGCCACTCCCTTCTGGCCTGCAAAGTTTCTGTTGAGAAATCAGCTGACAGTCGTATGGGTATTCCCCTGTAGGTAACTGAGTTTCTTTCTCTTGCTGCTTTTAAGATTCTCTCTTTGTCTTTTGCTCTTGGCATTTTAATTATGATGTGTCTTGGTGTGGTCCTCTTTGCATTCCTTTTGTTTGGGGTTCTCCGCGCTTCTTGGACCTGTAAGTCCATTTCTTTCACCAGGTGGGGGAAGTTTTCTGTCATTATTTCTTCAAATAGGTTTTCAATATCTTGCTCTCTCTCATCTTCTGGCACCCCTATAATTCTGATGTTGGTACGCTTGAAGCTGTCCCAGAGGCTCCTTACACTATCTTCGTATTTTCGGATTCTTTTTTCATTTTGGTTTTCCGGTTGGGTGTTTTTTGCTTCTTCGCGTTTCAAATCTTTGACTTGATTCTTGCGCTCCTCTGGTCTGCTATTGGGAGTCTGTATAATACTCTTTATTTCAGTCAGTGTATGCTTAATTTCTAGTTGGTTCTTTAACACAACATCGAGGGTCTCATTAGATTTCTTGAGGATCTCAATACATTTATCGGCAGTTTTTAGAAAATTATTCTTTGAATAATTTAAAGTGTGGTTTTGAGCTCTATATCTTCCATTTCTGACCTTTGCGTCCTGTTTCTTTGTCTCCGCATTTTTTTATGTTTTCTTGGTGCACCCCCTAGTGGTCTTTGTGCGCAGTCTTGTTGTAGTTAAGCCTTGATTGTTGTAGGTAATACTAGAGGGGATTTGAGCTCCAGGCCAAGTGGCTGTGAGAATCAGTTGTGTCTGCAGTGAGAGAACTTCTGTCCTCTGGGGAGGTTCTAATCTAGCCTTTGCCTGAGGCTATCTGGCAAATGGCTCTGTGCAGGGCTTGGGCGGGGCGGGTCCCAGGGGATCAACAGGGTGGGCTGAGCGAGCAGTTATGGCTGCTCTCAGTCCCGTCCCGGGGGCTCTGCCTCTCAGAGTCCCAGCACCCGCTGCAAACCTCGGAGAGAAAGCTGCCTTCGAGTTCCGACTGAAGCCAGACAGTCCCGCTTCTCCCGTTTGAGTCTGGGTCCCTAGAGACTCGCCCAGATCTGGAGCTCAGCGTCTGAGACTCCCTCCCGTTTGAAAACGACAACCGCGCCCTCCACTGCTAGCCACCTCCGCACCTTAGTATTTGACTTCAGCACTGCGCCTCCTCTGAGTCTCGGTATGCTATTCTCTTTCCTCCTAGTTGTAGAACTTGCACTCAGCCAGCCTTCCTGTGGTTCTGGATGATGTCCGTTTCGTCTTTTAGTTGTATTTTTGAAGTAAAAATGGATTCTTCATCTTCTCTCTGTTTCCCTGAAATCAGGGGAATGTTAAATCCCTCTGTAGTTTTAATGAACATCTATTTTCTGTACTTAAGAAATTCTTGATTTTGGAAAAAAAGGGCAAATTTTTATGTTAAGCTTTGTTATCATTTGACAAAGTAAAATATGGATTAGTGAAGAAAGGGGCTTTACATCTTTTTAGTCTACTATTCTCCAGATGGTTGTTACTGGAGATATCAATTTTTTAAAAAAAAATACATTTTATTGATTTTTTACAGAGAGGAAAGGAGAGGGATAGAGAGTTAGAAACATCGATCAGCTGCCTCCTGCACACTCCCTACTGGGGATGTGCCAGCAACCAAGGTACATGCCCTTGGCTGGAACTGAACCTGGGACCCTCCAGTCCATAGGCTGATGCTCTATCCACTGAGCCAAACTGATCAGGGCGAGATATCAATTATTGATCTGCTTTCGTCTTTGGTAATAAAACTTGATTGCATGTTATTTGATATGATCAACAGAGCCAAGAATTAACGAGATTTGTTCCTTTTTCTCTTTGCCATTGCCACTATCAAAATCTAGATTTCTTTTTTCCTTCGTATCTGATAAGTTAATTTAATGCCTTTCAATGCTTCTTACCAAAAACCTGGCTTATATCAGCCTCCTGCTTAAGAATGTGTGTCTTTTCTTGGTGTTTAATTAGGCAGGAGTGCACAAGATAGTATATGGTCAGATTGCGCCTAAATTCCTTTTTTTTCCACTTTGCTAAACTTGATGGTTGGCATATATTTCTCTTTACTTAGCTAAATTATAATTTTCTTTAGGGCTTTTAACTTTCGATGTCATGTCTAGAGAAAGTATGTGATGTAATTAAAGTTTTTCATGCAAAAATTTAGAAAGGCTATAATATTTTTATCTACTGAACTTTTAGGATTGGTTGTGCATAATCATTTTTTAAAAATAAGTTTTTATTGATATTAGAGAGAGAGGAAGGGAGAGGGACACAGAGATAGAAACATCAACTTGCTGCCTCCTGTAGGCCCCCTACTAGGGTTTGAGTCCAAAATCCAGGCATATGCCCTGACCAGGAATTGAACCAGCAACCTCTTGGTACATGGTATGACACTCAATCCACTGAGCCACACTGGCTGGGCCGCATACTCATTAAAAAAATAATTATATATAATTGATTTCAGAGAGAAAGGGAGGAGGGAGAGAGAGAAACATCAATGAAGAGAATCACTGATTGGCTGCCTCCTGCACGCCCCCTACTGGGGGTCAAGCCCACTATGCAACCCAGGCATGTGTTTCTACTAGGAATTGAACCATGACCTCCTGTTCATAGGTCAGTGCCCAACCACTGAGCCATGCCAGCCGGGCTGAATACCTGTATTTAGTTTTAAATTTATTTCTTGGTATTTGGATATCCTTTTTTATGAAGTGCCCATTCAAGTCTTTTTGCCCATTCTTATTTATTTATTAATAAATAATCACGTGAGGATATTTTTCCATTGATTTTGAGGGAGAGTGGAAGAGAGAGGGAGAGAGAGAGAGACATTAATATGAGAGAAACACATTGATTGGTTGCCTCGCATGAGCCCCGACCAGGGCCCCGGGCCAGGGAAGAGCCTGCAACCAAGGTACGTGCACTTGACCAGAACTGAACTTGGGACCCTTTGGTCTGCAGACCAATGCTCTGTCCACTGAGGCAAACCGGTTAGGGCTGCTCTTTTTTTTTTTTTTAAACAGAATATGATTATATTTAATGCAGAAGTTTGATACAACCAAAAAGTAAAACACCAGAGTAAAATAGTAACAAAAAACATGGTATTTCATTTGCAATGCATGAGAAATGGTTAACATCTTTAGTTATAAACAAGCTCTTAAAATCCAGTGACACTATAATAATGCAGGAAGCTGGAAAAATGAAATGAAAAAATACAAGTGATGATTAAGCAGTGAGTATATATGATTTTGCTGAGCAGTGATGGAGACACATTTTATAATTTTGTCTTTTGCTTATTAATTTGAAGGTGTTCTTTATATACTGTGGAAACAAATCATTTGTTGGATATAGGTATTGTGAATATGTTCTCCCACTCTATGCCTTGCCTGATTCCTGCCTTAATGATGATGTCTTTTGATGAACCAGAAATTCTTATTTTTCAAGAAGTAAGATTTATCAGTTTTTTTGTGTGTGTGGTTAGTACCTTTTGTGTCCAACTGAAGTAACTTTTATCTACTCCTGTGTCATGAAGATATTTTGGTATGTGTATGTGGTAAAATATATGTAAGTGTACAGTTCAGTCACATTAAGTACATTCACATTGTGTAATACCACCATCTGTCAAACTGAAATCCTGAAGCATTAAACAACTCACCATTCCCACATCTCCCCAGGCCCTGGCCACCAGCATTCTACTTTTTGTCTGGGAATTTGACTATTCTAGGTAACTCATATAAGTAGAATCATACAGTATTTGTCCTTTTGTGATGGGTCTATTTCACTTAGGATATCTTCATGGGTCATCCATGTTTGTAATTTTCTTCCTTTTTAAAGCAGAATGATGGATGCTTGGGTTGCTTTCACCATTTGGCTATTATAAATAAGTGTCTGTGCACATAGGTGTGCAACATCTGTTTTGTTGCATAAAATGGTAATTCTAGTTTTAATTTTTTTGAGAATCTACCACATTGTTTTCCATAGCAGCTGCACCCATTTTACATTCCTACCAGCCTTGAAAGTTTCTTCACCAACATTTTTGTTTGTTTTGATAATAGCCATACTAGTTGGTACAAAAAAGTAGATATCTCATTGTGGTTTTGATTTACATTTCCCTAATGACTGTTGATGTTGAGCATCTTTTCATATGCTTATTGGCCATTTATAAATGTATTTTCTTTGGACAAATGTCTATTCAAGTCGTCGTCTAGTTTTTAATTGTTTTTTTGTTGTTGTTGATTTTTAGTTCAGTGTATATTCTGGATATTAACCTCTTATCAGATATATGATTTACAAATATTTTCTCCCAGTCTGTGGGTTGTCTTTTTAATCAGTTGATAGTATCATTTGATGCAAAAATGTTTTTAATTTTGATGTAGTGCAGTTTTTTATTGTTGTTGATGTGTTTTTTGATATCATATCCTAGAAATAATTGCCAAACTCCATGCATGAAGTTTTCCTCCTGGTTTCATCTACGAATTTTATAATTTTAGATCTTATGTTTAGGTCTTTGATTCATTTTGAGTTAATATTTATATATGGTATAAGGTAAGGGTCCAAATTCATTCTTTTCCATGTAGATATCTAGTTTTGCCATCATCATTTGTTGAAAAGACTGTTCCTTTCCCATTGAATAGTCTTGACACCCTTGTTAAATATCATTTGATCATACATATGAGAGTTTACTTCTGGGCTCTCTTCTTTTCCATTAATGTGTGTATCTGTCTTTGTGCTGTATCACATTGTCTTGATTACTGTAGATTTATGTAGTAAGTTTTGACATAAGGAAGTATGAGAACTCCAATCAAGATTGTTTTGGATATTTGGAGTTCCTTGAAATTTTGTATGAATTTTAGGATGGATTTTTCTAGTTTTGAAAAAATTATAATTTGGTTTTGATAGGGATTTCATTGAACCTATAGATCATTTTGGGTAATATTGACATCTTAAAAATACTATGTTTTCTAACCCATGAGCCATGGGATGTCTCTTCATTTATTTGTGTTGTCTTTAATGTCTTTCAACATTTTGCAGTTTTCAGTGTACAAGTTTTTTACCTCCTTGGTTCAGTATTTTATTCTCAAGTCATTCTCCGCTATACTGATGCTTTCTAATACCTTGTATGCAAAATTGTTTTCTTGATTTCCTTTATGGGTTAATTCTTATTGTATAGACATGCAACCTGGTTTTGGCAACTGATTTTCGGATGTTTTCTGTCCTGTAGTATTGCCGAATTTGTTTATTCTAACAGTTTTTGTTTTATGTGGAGTCTTCAGGGTTTTATACTGTAAGATCATGTCTGCAAGCAGATAATTGTACTTATTTCTTTGCAATTTGGATGCCTTTTATTTCTTCGTCTCTGCTAGGACTTCCAACAGGATATTCTTTTACGTTTTCTTCTTATTATGAATTTAGTTTTTATTCAAAATTAAATAAGCAAAAGCAAGTTTTTCAGAAACTTTTACAAATTACTTACATAAAAGAAAGTGAATAGGAGCAGTCCTAAGTTTGCAACAAATAATTACAATAGTCTCTAGGGCAGCATGAATACAAACCACATCACAGCATGGTGATCTAATTGTGATATGAGTAAGGCATAACTCATCTAGAAATTATAGTTTCAGAGTTGCACTTAGGTTTATGCTTCATCTGTAAATATGTGACATGGGTCAAGATTAATTTTTCAATGTGGCTATCTAGTAACTGCTCCAGTATAATTTATTGAAGAGACTATCTTTTCTTCCATTGAATTTTAATGTTGTCTTTGTTGTAAATTAGGTGGTCTTATATGTGTCTATTTCTGGGCACTCTTCTGTTCCATTTCTCTGTTTTTCTAGACTTGTATGAACAACAGTTTTAATAACTATAGCCAATGATAAGTCTTGAAATCTAGTAGTCCTCCCCTTCCCTCCCCTCCCTTCCCCTCCCCTCCTCTCCTCTCTTTTGTGGCTGTCCTATGTCCTATGTCCTATGCAGTTTCCACATCAATTTTAGTATCAGCTTATCAATTCCTACAGAAAACCTACTGGGAGATTTTTTTTTATTATTCCTCACATGAGGATATGTTTTTATTGATTTTAGAGGGAGGGAAAGAGAGATAGAAAGAGAAATACCAATGTGAGAGAGAAACATCAATTCCATTGCCTCTCTCACGTACCCTGACTGGTGATCAAATCCTCAACCTCGGTATGTTCCCTGACTGGGAATCGAACTCACCACTTTTACTTTTTGGTGCACAGATGATACTCCATCCAATTCAGCCACACTGACCAGGGCAAAAACCTGTTGGGATTTTTCTTTTTTAAATATATTTTTATTGATTTCAGAATGGAAGGGAAAGAGAGGGAGAGAAAGAAGAGAGAGATAGATACATCAGTGATGAGAGAGAATCACTGATTGGCAACCTCCAGTTTGTCCCCTACTGGGGATGGAGCTACCAACTCTAACCTGGCCTATACCCTGACTGGGAACTGAACTGTGATGTATTAGTTCATCGGTCAACTCAAGCACTGAGCCACATCGGCTGGGCCCTGCTGGGATTTTTATTGAATTGTATTCAAGCTGTAGATAAAGGGGAACAGTGGACATCTTGGTAATATTGAGACTTTTAAAATATATATATATATATATATATATATATATGTTTTTATTGATTTCAGAGAGAGAAAGAGAAAAGAGAAAGAGAGAGAGAAAAACATCAGTCGGCTACCTCCTGCAGGCCCCCTACTTGGGATCAAGCCTACAACCCAGGCATGTGCCCTGATTGGGAATTAAACTAGTGACCTCCTGGTGCATGGGTTGACGCTCAACCACTGAACCATACCGGCTGGGCAATATTGAGACTTTTTAGTCTACAGATGTTACATCTTTCTACTTATTTGGGTCTGTTTAATTTTTCTTCTCTGTGCTTTATAGTTTTCAGTGTAGAGATCATACATATCTTCCTGTAGACTTATTCCTAGGTAATGTTTTTCCAGTTTTATTGAGATAGAATTGTATTAGTTTAAGGTGTGTAACATAATGATTAGATATCCTATATAATAAAAGGCTAATAAGCACATCGAACGGCAGAAAGACCGGTCGCTATGACGCACACTGATCACCAGGGGCAGATGCTCAATGCAGGAGCTGCCCCCTGGTGGTCAGTGCACTCCCACAGGGGGAGCGTTGCTCAGCCAGAAGCTCAGCCAGGAGCCTCTCCTGCCTCCGCAGCAGCGCTAAGGATGTCTGACTGCTGGCTTAGGCCCGCAAGGAGCGGGCCTAAGCCAGCAGTCAGAAATCCCCCGAGGACTCATGGACTGTAAGAGGGCACAGGACAGGCTGAGTGACTCCCCCACAACCCCCACCCCCACCCCACCGAGTGCACGAATGTCGTGCACCAGGCTTCTAGTATGTATATAATTAACATTACCACACATTGTTATAGAAAGATCTAGTCTCATATCGAGTTTCATGCGTACAACACAATACTGTTCATTATAGTCACCATGTTGTACATTACATTCCAGTTTGTACCTTTGATTCTTCCCACCCCATCCTTGCTTTAGTTAGTGTTTGTCTTTCTCTGTCTGACTTATTTAACTTAGCACAATGCCCTCAAGGTCCATCCATGTTTTCACAAATGGCAGGGTCCCTCCCTCCCTCCATCCCTCCCTCCTTTCCTTCCATGGTTGAATTTTATTTCTTTATTCCAGCGGTTCTCAACCTGTGGGTCGCGACCCCTTTGGGGGTCGAACAATCTTTTCACAGGGGTTGCCTAAGACCATCGGAAAACACATATATAATTACATATTGTTTTTGTGATTAATCACTATGCTTTAATTATGTTCAATTTGTAACAATGAAAATACATCCTGCATATCAGATATTTACATTACGATTCATAACAGTAGCAAAATTACAGTTATGAAGTAGCAATGAAAATAATTTTATGGTTGGGGGTCACCACAACATGAGGAACTGTATTAAAGGGTCGCGGCATTGGGAAGGTTGAGAACCACTGCTTTATTTCATTTTATTTATCTCTTCGTGTGTTGATGGACACTTAGGGTATTTCATGTCTTGTTTGTTTGTTTCACCTCTAGGCTTTCCTTAAATGTCTGGAGATCTGTCCACCCATATTAAAGTGTGCTACTATAAAGCAGATTGATGCCTGGCCGATGTGGCTTTGTGGTGGAGGTTGCCCCATGAACCAGAAGGTCATGGTTCGATTCCTGG
The DNA here is from genome assembly GCF_964212035.1 of Myotis nattereri. Taxonomy (NCBI): domain Eukaryota; kingdom Metazoa; phylum Chordata; class Mammalia; order Chiroptera; family Vespertilionidae; genus Myotis; species Myotis nattereri. Next base: position 52,868,576 of record NC_138087.1, read on the forward strand.
TCAGGGCACATGCCCAGGGTGCAGACTCGATCCCCAGTAGGTGGTGTGCAGGAAGCAGCTGATCGATGTCTCTATCTCTCTATCCTTCTCCCTTCCTCTCTCTAAAATCAGTAAAAATATATTTTTTATATCTTTACGTTTTTTTCTTTTAGAACAACTGTATTATGGTAAAATTGACCACCCCCCCTCCCCGTGCGGGATGGTCAGTTACTTCAGAGAAGAATCCTTTTTTCTACCTGCAATGATAGTCCTGATTGCCAGCCTTCTTAGACCCAGGTGGAAAAAGGAAGTACTCGGTAGTGAGATTTTCCCTGTTTCAGTTGGTTTCCCCACCATTAGTTCTACTCAGTTCAGTCATGGCAGAGAGTAAACCTCCAGTCTTCTGTTAGCATGGTGTGGGCTAGTCACTGATCAGCATGGGAAGAGGTTCTGGGGATCTCACTATTCTTTATACAGACTTTTGACCAGTCCTCCTATTTTCAGCACCACCTGTATTTGGTGCCTCTAATTTTTTAGCTTTTCCATGCTTCTGTGGAAGGAAATAAGCCTACTTGTTTGCTTGTGATCACTAACCCAGGCTTAAATTTTCTCTGGTCTTCTAAATTAGTTATTGCTTATCATTCTGGTTTCCAGCTTCTAAAATGTTGTTGCTTTTTGTCTTCCCATTTGTCCTTCTAGGTTTATGACTTTTAAAAAATAAAAATATCTTTTCAATAAACTTAGTAGTTTGTGAGGCCTATTTAACTGAAAGTCCAAATGTCTCTTCCGTTTTATTTAACGTTAACTTAGCTGATATAGTGGGTTCCTCTAGCTTCTGGGAGTAGGAGGGGGATAAAAGGTTTTACTTTCCAAGCTGCAAGAAACATTTTTTTATTACTATATTAAAAAAACACACAACAGCCCTAGCTGGTTTGGCTCAGTGGATAGAGCGTTGGCTGTGGACTGAAGAGTCCCAGGTTCAATTCCAGCCAAGGGCACATGCCTGGGTTGCGGGTTCAATCCTCAGTAGGGGACCTGCTGGAGGCAACCAATCAATGATTCATTGATGTTTCTCTCTCTCCCCTTCTCCCTTTCTCTCTGAAATCAATAAAGAAATATATTTAAAAAAAAACAAAAAAACAACAGACTACTATCAGTATTAATACGAAGAGTTACTTCTTAAATACCTGAAATTTACTTTTTTTTTTCTTTATTGATTTCAGAGAAGAAGGGAGAGAGAGATAGAAACATTAGTGATGACAGAGAATCATTGATTGGCTGCCTCCTGCACGCCCCCTATTGGGGATTGAGCCTGCAACCCGGGCATGTACCATTGGCTGGAATCGAACCCAGCACCCTTCAGTCCTCAGGCCGATGCTCTATCCACAGGGATTTTCTTTTGTTTGTATTTCATCTTAATTTTAGGGTAATTATATTTAGTATTATAGTAATTCTAAATTAACCTCTTTAGATTGGGATTTTTTTTAATCAATGAAGACTCACTTTCTTGATTGTAAAGCCTATGGCACATTTTATAGTATCACTCGGTATAGCTACTCACTTTATTTTTCACATAACTATTAATGAGCAATTTAAAAGTTCTGGTGATTTACAGACTTTTGAAACTTTCAGCAAGTTAATAAGAAAACATGTTTTGATTGCTTTTGCTGTCATGTTGGAAACATCCTATAGCAGATGTGAGCTGATGACATAGCAGAGAAAAAGCTCAGCAGTGGGAATGTCCTCATTTCACACTAACTCTAGGCACTAATCCAAATGCAACAGTAAACACTCTACATTTGCTGTCAACTGACTTATTACCAAGGATAGTTGTGTTTAGGACTGGGAAGCTTTTTCTTAATCTATTTAATAGTATGTTTAATAACTAGGTTTGCAGGAATAATTGGAATCGTTCCACTTTTTTTCATTTCACTATTCATATTTTTTTGGTCATGTATAAAATTCCATATGAAAATCAATGGGATAACAAAATTACTTTAATACTGCACATTAGGGGTCATAAAATATTGGTCTCAAGGCAGTATATACATATATTATTGTTTTTTAAATCACTTTTTGGTTTTGCAGCAGACTGCTGATCTTACAGGGTTTTTGAGAAGTGGAAGCGTGGTTACTTGGGTGAGAAAGTTATTGATTGCTTTGTTTAAAGAAGTGTGTTTGTTGAAGTGAGTGTGTTTTCAGTTGGCTGGCTTTCAGAAGGGGCTGTCATTGACAGGTTGGCTTGCATAAACAGTCACTGAGATAATTTAAGTGGGTTTAAAATTGTTTCTTGTCCCGGCTGGTGGCTCAGTTGGCTGAAACTTTGTGCATATACCAAAAAGGTTGCAGGTTCGATTCCAGTCAGGGCACATATCTAGGCTTCAGGTTGGATTCCTCATCGGGACTTGTAGGGGAGGAAACCTATCGATGTTTCTCTTTCACATTGATGTTTCTCTCTTCCCCTTCCTTTCTCTCTAATACCAATAAACATATCCTCGGGTGAGGACTTTAAAAAAAAGTTGAATTGGTTCTTGTTTCATAGCTGTAAAACTTTCAGGTATTGATTAAGCAATTTAATACTAGTTTTGGTGGCTATTTGTTGTTATGATTTCAGAACAGTGACTCTTCTGCTACTAGTATATGAGCTTTTTATTCTTGGGGAGATCAAGAATTGTTCAGAGAGTCCACTGCATGGGAGAACATATTTGCCAATGTTATATCCGATAAGGGTTTAATCTCCCAAATTTATAGGGAACTCATACAACTTAACAAAAGGAAGATAAACAATCCAATCAAAAAATGGGCAAAGGACCTAAATAGATACTTTCTGAAAGAGGACATACAGAAGGCCAAGAGACATATGAAAACATGCCTAAAGTCACTAATCATCCAAGAAATGCAAATCAAATCAACAATGAGGTACCATCTCACACCTATCAGAATGGCTATCATCAACAAATCAACAAACGACAAGTGCTGGTGAGGATGTGGAGAAAAAGGAACCCTCGTGCACTGCTGGTAGGAATACAGATTGGTGCAGCCACTGTGGAAAACAGTATGGAGTTTCCTCAAAAATTTAAAAAATGGAACTGCCATTTGACCCAGTAATTCTACTTCTAGGAATATATCCCTAGAAATCAGAAACATCAATTAGAAAGGATATATGCACCCCTATGTTCATAGCAGCACAATTTAACATAGCTAAGATTTGGAAACAGCCTAAGTGCCCATCAGCAGATGAGTGGATTAAAAACCTGTGGTACATCTACACAATGGAATACTATGCTGCTTCTGTAAAAAAAGAAGCAACTCTTACCACTTACAACAGCATAGATGGAACTGGAGAGCATTATGCTAAGCGAAATCAGCCATTTGGAGAAAGATAAATATCCCATGATCTCATTTGTGGAATATAATGAACAACATAAACAAAAATAGATCCAGAGACATAGAGGCATTGAACAAGCCTGGTTCAACCTCAGAGGGAAGGCAGGGGTGGGGGAGGTAAGAGATCAACTAAAGGACTTGTATGCCTGCATATAAGCATAACCAATGGACACAGACAGTAGAGGGAGGAGGGCATGTGCTGGGGGGTGGGAACGGCTGGGGAGAGGTCAATGGGGGGAAAAGGAGATATATGTAATACTTTAAACAATAAAGAATTTAAAAAAGAATTGTTCAGATCCTCACCATTATTGCTGATTCTTCTTGAAGACGAGGTTTGATCTTTTTCTCTTTGAAAGTGAAGTCTGATTTTCTTTTCTTTTTTTAAGATTTTTTAAAAATATATTTTTTTATTGGTCCACACTAGGATCAAGTCTGCCACCCAGTCATGTGCCCTGACCAGGAATCGAACTGTGACTCCCTGGTTCATAGGTCAATGTTCAACCACTGTGCCACGCTGGCAGGGAAAGATTTGTGTGGGTTTTTCTTACTGATTTTTAGAGAGAGAGTAAGGGAGAGAGAGAAAAAACATTGATGTGAGAGACACACCCCGATTGGTTGCCTCCTACACAGACCTTGATTGGGGTTGTGGATGAACCTGCAATCCAGGTACATGCCCTTGACCAGGAATTGAACCCACGACCCTTCAGGATGCAGGCTGACACTCTAACCACTGAGCAACACCAGCCAGGGCTAAAAGCATTTTTATTTCTTCATCCAGATGGAGAAGCATACATATGAAATAATGTTTAAATTATTAATAATGATCTGAAAAATAGTGATAAAACTGCATAATCTCAGGGAAGCACTATAGCAGAATATACCCCTAGATTTTAACTTCAGCTAAACTCTTTAGGATTGTACATTCTATTGAAGGAGTTCTTATGAAACTTTTAAGGTACCATCCAATATTATCTTCTTTCAGTTGTTATATAAACATAATTTAGGCTTGATACCTTTAAAAATCAATAAAAATAGTTTAAACTATATGGCTAATTATGTGGAGCATCTCTTCATATACTTATTGGCGATTTATTTTTATTGGCCATTTTTTAAATCTCCTTTGGAAAAATGTCTATCCATATACTTTGCCCATTTTTTTTAATATATTTTATTGATTTTTTACAGAGAGGAAGGGAGAGAGATAGATAGTTAGAAACATTGATGATGAGAGAAACATTGATCAGCTGCCTCCTGCACATCTCCCACTGGGGATGTGCCCACAACCCAGGTACATGCCCTTGACGGAATCGAACCCGGGACCCTTCAGTCCGCAGGCCAACACTCTATCCACTGAGCCAAACCGGTTTTGGCTACTTTGCCCATTTTTATTATTTTTTGTTTTGTTTTTTTAATGCTCACCCGAGGATATTTTTCCATTGATTTTTTTTTTTTTGAGAGAGAGTGGAATGTAGAGGGGGCGGGAAGAGAGAGAGAGACAGACAGACATCGATGTGAGAGACATATCGACTGGTTGCCTCCCTCACACACCCCAACTGGGTTGGGTATTAAGCCTGCAACTGAGGTACATGCCCTTGACCAGAATCGAACCCAGGACCCTTCAGTTCACTGAGCCAAATTGTCTAGGGCACTTTGCCTATTTTTAAATTGAGTTATTTCACTATTACATTGAGTTATAAGCTTTTTTATTTTTATACTAGAAGCCCGATGCATGAAATTCGTGCAAGGGGCTTGACCCTCACAGCCGCGGTGGCTACCTCGGCCCTCGCAACCCCAGCTTTGTCCGGAAGGTCGTCTGGAAGGTCATCCAGAAGGTCATTTGGCTATCCAGTCTAATTAGCATATTGCGCTTTTATTATTATAGATATTCTGGAAACATGCCTATCATGATTTGCAAATATTTTCTCCCATTCTGTGGATTGTATTTTCATTTTCTTTTTTTTTTTAATATATTTTATTGATTTTTCACAGAGAGGAAGGGAGAAAGATAGAAAGTTAGAAACATCGATGAGAGAGAAACATCGATCAGCTGCCTCCTGCACATCCCCCACTGGGGATGTGCCCGCAACCCAGGCACATGCCCTCGACCAGAATCGAACCTGGGACCCTTCAGTCCACAGGCCAACGCTCTATCCACTGAGCCAAACCGGCCTTGGCTGTATTTTCATTTTCATTATGGTATCTTTTGTTCATTCAGGTATCCCTGTTACATATATGCTACACATTGTATAGTTGTCCCTCCATCCTTAGGTGTTTCGTTCTGGTGTTTTATTTTTTTTCAATCGTTGCTTTTCTGTTTTCAGGGATCCTGTGGTATGTCCTCGTGACTCAGAGATTCTTTCCTTAGCTATGTCTAGTCTTAATAAGCTGCCCAAGAAAGGCATTTTTCATTTCTATTATAGTATTTTTTAAAATCTCTAACATTTCTCTTTATTGTTTTTTTCTTATGATTTCCATCTCTTTGCTTACATTGCCCCATCTGTTTTTGCAGATTGTCTACTTTATCCATTAGAATCCATAGGCTCCTCAAAACATTAAAAATAGAACTATCCTAGGACACAGCAGTTCCACTTCTGAGTATTTATTCAAAGAAAACGGAAACAATAACTCTAAATAATATATGCACCCCTATGTTCATTGTTTACAGTAGCCAAGATTGGAAGCAACCAAGTTGTCCATCAATAGAGGAATGGATAAAGAATGTGTGTGTGTGTGTGTGTGTGTGTGTGTGTGTGTGTACATTACTCAGCCATAAAAAAAGAATGAAATCTTGCTATTTGTGACAACCTTGATAGAGAGTATTATGTTAAGTGAAATAAATTAGAGAGAAAATGATAAATACTGTATGATTTCACTTACATGTGGAATCTAAAAAATAAAAATGAAATAGAAACAAACTCATAGATGCAGAGAACAAACTGATGGTCAGGAGGGGTATTGGGAGGGGTAAAGAGAAGGGGTATTAAGAAGTATAAGATTCCAGTTATAAAATAAGTAATGGGGACATAATGTATAGCATAGGAATAGAGTCAGTAATTCATATAACTATGTACAATGACAAATGATTACTGGACTTATTGTGGTGATCACTTTGTACATGCCCTTTTGTACATCTAAATCTAATAGAATGTTCTGTGTCAACTCATATTAAAAGAAATTTAACAGGAAAGAATCTGCAACATATTAGTCATAGTTGTTTTATGGCCTGATAATTCCAACATCCCTGCCAGGTCTGGTTCTGATAATTTCTCTGTCTCTTCATTTGTGATTTTCCTTTTTGTATGCTTTGTAATTTTTTCCTGATCACTGGTCATTATGTACCAGGTAAAAAGAACTGCTGTAAGATAGGCCTTAGTAATATGGTGATGAGGTGTGGGGGCATGGGAAGCAACCTATACTCTTATGATTAGGTCGCAGTCTTTTAGTGAGCATGTGCTTCTGGATTGTGAGCTTTCACAAGAGTTTCAGTGTTTTTCTCCCCACTTAGGGGGACAGGCTGGAGTTGGGTACTGTATTTCCCTTCCCCCAGGTCATTGAGGTTCTGATTACCCCAGCAGGGTAGGCTCTAGTTAACCAGTTTTCCCTAAGGTCAGGCCTTGTTAAGGACATTTTCCTGGCTGTTTCAAAAGATATAACTCCATTTCTTTTGTATGTGAATATCCAGTTGTCTCATCACAATTTGTTGAAAGGCTTTTTCAAATCCCATTGAATTGTCCTTATACTAGTACCAAACTGTCCTCATCACTGTAGATTTATAGTATGTTTTGAAATAGAAAAGTGTGAATTGTCTAGTTATTTTTAGATTGTTTTGGCTATTCTGGGTCCCATGAATTATTATATAAATTTTAGTACCAGTCTTTCCATTTCTGGAAAGAAGGCAACTGGAATTTTCATAGATCTCTCTTTGCTTCTCCCCTGAGCACTGTGGAGGAGCTCTGTGTGCTTCCCAGGGCATGCTTTTAATAGGTAGCTAGGCATTTGCGAACTCTGCCTTAGCCTTCACTTCCTTCCTGTACAGATCCTCAAGTACTAGCATAGGTGCTAGTTTAGGGTCTTCTAATTACTTCTCATGACTTTCCTGAGTATGTGCATATAGCCTGGGCATATATGCACAACCCCACATTGTCCAGGTCTTCTAGATTCTTAGCAATTTGTCAGAGCTTTTCAAAGCTTGTATGAACTTCTAATATTCCAGCTTTTCCTATTAAAGTTTTTGTTTTGTCTGTTGTTTGACCAACCAGGCAAGTGGGTTCTTCTAGGGAACTGCCAGAAAGTTCAAATAATGACAGTTCTTTGGGAGTAAGGCTTTGAAGTTCTAGTTCATTCTGTGGCTGCTGGTCTTCACTTCAAGGGTGAGCTGTTAGTATTAAGGCTATTGTGACTGTGGAGAGCAAGGCAGGGATTAGGGCAAGTTAAAACACCACAGAGTTGCCCTAACTGGTTTGGCTCAGTGGATAGAGCATCAGCCTGCGGACTGAAGGGGCCCAGGTTTGATTCCGGTCAAGGGCATGTACCTTGGTTGCAGGCACATCCCCAGTCGGGGGTGTGCAGGAGGCAGCTGATCGATGTTTCTCTCTCATCGATGTTTCTCTCTATCCCTCTCCCTTCCCCTATGTAAAAAATCAATAAAATATTTAAAACAACAACAACAACAAAAAACACCACAGAGTTGATTCTTACAATTTTTTACCATTTTCTAATTGCTTTTATTGAAGAAAGAATTTTTGGGGATCCTTACTCTGCCATTTTCACTAATGTCCTTAGCATATTTAAAACAATTTTTAAAAAATATATTTTTATTGATTCCAGGGAGGAAGGGAGAGGGAGAAAGAGAGATAGAAACATCAATGATGAGGGAATCATTGATTGGCTGCCTCCTGCACGCCCCCCCACTGGGGATTGAGCCCACAACCCGGGCATGACCGGGAATCAAACCTGGGATCCCTTCAGTCTGATATTCTATCTCTTCAGCCTGATGTTCTATCCACTGAGCCAAACCGGCCAGGGCTAAAAAATATTAGTCTCCCACATGCCCCACACTGGGGATCGACCCCACAACCAGGCATGTGCCCTGCCTGGGATTTGAACCCAGACTTCCTGGTTCATAGGTCGATGCTCAATCACTGAACACCAGCTGGGCATCATTAGCATATTTTAAAAAATATGTATTCTTTATTGATTTTTAGAGATGGAGAGAGAGAAACAAAAATATGAGAGCAGAACATCGATAGGCAGTCTCCTGCATGCCCCCTCCCAGGGATCAAGCCCAGTTGTGGGCATGTGTCCTGACTGGGACTCAAATCAGAAACCTTTTCGTGCACGGGATGACACCCAACCAACTGAGCCACAATGGCCAGAGCTGTCTTTAGCTTATTTATTCTTAGCTTGTCCTTTCATTCTTTTCTTCACTCCCTTTTACTGGTATTGTTAGATGAGGCCTTTTCTGGATTTTTTAATATTTGAAATATGAGATACTACCAAGGACATTCAGTGCAGCAGTATTTACAATACCAAAAGAGTGGAAAAACCCAAGTGTCCCAAAATAAAATCATTTTTTAAAAAAATGATTCATCTCTATATCCATATGATGGAACATTATACAGATACAGTCATATATTTGGAGATTATTATATGACAGGATAATGCTTATGATATAGATGGGGGAAAAACAGTATAAAACACAGTATATTGCCCTAGCAGCTTTGGCTCAGTGGTTAAAGCTTTGGCCCTTGAACTCAAGGCTCACTGGTTTGATTCTAGTCAAGGGCAGTTACCTTGGTTGCAGGCTCCATCCCTGGCCCTAGTAGGGGGGCTTGTGTGGGAGGCAACCAATCGATATGTCTCTGTCTTTTTCACAGCAATGTTTCTCTGTCTCTCCCCCTTCCTTTTACTCTCTCTAAAAACAGTGGGGAAAAATAAATCCTCCAGTGAGGTTTAACAAAAAATATCCCCAAATACGGTATATTTAAATCTTTGAAAATAAGTTTTGTAAAGAAATAAGCATACGTGTGCATCCAAAAACTATTGGAAGGAGCTATTTCAAAATGGTAGTATTTATTATCTGGGTGGTGATTAAATTATGTGAGTAAAAACCCCCACTTTGTTCTATATATGTACTATAAGGTTATATTAATTAATTTCACTAATGTGACACACCTGTCCATAATACTGTTTTCATTCAGTATGAGTTCAATTAAAAATTACATAGCTATTGTCTGGCTGGTGTGGCTCAGTAGTTGAGCATTGACCCCATGAACCAAGAGGTCACTGGTCTGATTCCTGGTCAGGGCACACACCTGGGTTGCAGGCTCAATCCCCGGTAGGGGGTGTGCAGGAGGCAGCCGATTGATAATCCTTTCTCTATCTCTTTATCTCTCTCCTTTTCTCTCTTTAACAAAAATTATGTAGCTGTTTAGTTTTGTTGATTTGCCATAAACTCTTTTTAAAAAAAATATGTTTTAATTGATTCTTTACAGAGAGGAAGGGAGAGGGATAGAGAGTCAGAAACATTGATGAGAGAGAAACATCGATCAGCTGCCTCCTGCACACTCCCCACTGGGTATGTGCCCACAACCAAGGTACATGCCCCCGACCGGAATCGAACCTGGGACCCCTGAGTCTGCAGGCCGACACTCTATCCACTGAGCCAAATTGGTCAGGGCTGCCATAAACTCTTAATAAATATTTGAAGAGATGCTATAAGAACATACTAATAATAACCCTGGCATTGGGACTAACAAAACAATATATGAGCTGTTTTAATTCCCAGAGTCTACTCTATACATAGGAGTTTTGTTTTATTGAGATATAATAAGGTGAATTATTAGGCAGATGAATAACCTGTAATCTCATTTATTAGCATTTTGTGTGTTTTTTTTTCCAGGCGCATATTAAATTTCCTATTGACTACCCATATTCACCACCTACCTTCAGATTCTTGACCAAAATGTGGCACCCCAACATTTATGAGGTAAGAGTCATCTATCATAAATTTCTCTGAAGATTGGTTGTTTTATAATCTCAGTATGCTGTGGTAGTAGTTAATGCGATAGCCATACAGGACTATTTATGGTTTCCCACTTAGTTAGCAGTCTTTAGTTTAACTGTTCAAAATTGAAGATAGTTTTATAATACCAGTGTATAGTATAGTTAAGATTAAGGCTTTAAACCAGGAGTGGGGAATGTCTGTCCTACGGGCCGTATAAGGTTGCAAAATTATTTGGTCTGGCCCTGTCAAAGCATTAGAGGTGAGTTAATTAAATGTTTGACCAAATATAGCAGGCTCATTTTTAAGTTGATAATTTTGTATGGCCCTTGAATGATGTTATATCCAACTGGCCCTTGGCAGAAAAAAGATCCTTCACCCTTGCTTTAAACCTTTGCTAACATTATAATGCATACGTGTTAACATTTGCATTTTTTAAACTTAGTAAAGTCATACAAATTATTTATGTACCTGTCCTCTAGCTTCACAGCAAGGGTCACCTGTTGCTATGCTCAAGGACTCAGCTTTTTTTCTTTTTTTTAAATATATTTTATTGATTTTTTAGAGAGAGGAAGGGAGAGGGTTAGAGAGTTAGAAACATCTATGAGAGAGAAACATCCATCAGCTGCCTCCTGCACACTCCCCACTGGGGACGTGCCTGCATCCAAGGTACATGCCCTTGACCGGAATCGAACCCAGGACTCTTGAGTCCGCAGGCTGATACTCTATCCACTGAGCCAAACTCGTTAGGGCAGATTCAGCTTTTTAAAAAAATATATATTTTATTGATTTTACAAAGAGGAAGGAAGAATGATAGAGAGTTAGAAACATCGATGAGAGAGAAACATCGATCAGCTGCCTCCTGCACACTCCCTACTGGGGATGTGCCCGCAACCAAGGTACATGCCCTTGACCGGAATTGAACCTGGGACCCTTTAGGGATAGAAGCTGGCTGACGCTCTATCCATTGAGCCAAACTGGTTAGGGCAAGGATTCAGCTTTCTTGGGGAGATTTGTCCTACTGTATTTGGACTGCCCTCCTTTCAGGAGTTGCCACAGAGCAATTGAGAGCCCCTCTTGGAATAAATCCCAGGCAAGGTTCTTTTACTGGACAAGGCCCACATGCCTGGGGAAATCGTTTTTAGTTTTGTGGATGAAATTTACTTAGCTTTGTACTAATCTGTAAGGATGCTAGAATGCTACATGATGTTTCTCAGAATAATATGTGGGGGCTGTTCACTCTACCATTCTGTAATTTTTTTCATTGCAGTAGGGCTCTGGAGTTTATCGTTTTATTATAGCTATGACCCAAGCATTAAATTTGCTTTTTAAAAAATTTGCAACCTTAGTCCTGTAGTCCCTTTTTGGCCTAGTGGATATTGGGAAGCACTTTTGCTCCAGAAACAGCTATTTAGCCTTTAAAATGCTTGCAGGTGAGAAATGGAGAACTTACTCCAGGATCCTGAATTTGGATTTCAGTCTGCATAAATTAGCACACTGGAATAGCTTTACTGTTTTTCACAACCTGCTTTTTCTGTAAGGCATTATCTTCATTCTTCTTTCCTTCTTAAAACAGGACAAACTGGGTGATATAAAGTCACATTTTTCAAAAATAAAGCTCCTAGAATATTGTTTTCTTTAGTATCTTTAGTATCTGACTTAACCATAATATAAACAGCTGTGAATACCTTATACTATTCTATGTAACAAAGTTATCCCGTTGTAGGAGAGAGAATTCTATATAATAAAGAGGTAGTATGCAAATTGACTGTCATGCCCTCACACAAGGTGGCTGCCCCCATGTGGTCACAAGATGGCCAGTTTGCGGCGGGGGTCGGGTGGGACCAGACCTGCAGGGAAGGGAGGGAAGTTGGGGGGAACCAGGCCAGCAGGGGAGGGCAGTTAGGGGTGACTGGGCCTGCAGGGGAGGGCAGTTGGGGGCAATCGGGCTGGCAGGGGAGCAGTTAGGTGTTGATCAGGCTGGCAGGGGAGTGATTAGGGGTGAGCAGGCTGGCAGGCAGGTGAGTGGTTGGGAACCAGCAGTTCCAGATTTTGAAAGGGATGTCCGACTGCCGGTTTAGGTCCGATTCCACAGGGATCGGGACTAAACCGGCAGTTGGACATCCCCTGAGGGGTCCCAGACTGGAGAGGGTGCAGGTTGGGCTGAGGGGCATTCCCACCCCCACCCCCCCGCCAGTGCACAGATTTCATGCACCAGGTCTCTAGTCCTATATAATAAAAGGGTAATATGCAAATTTACCTTAACGGCAGAATGACCAGGAATGACTGGTTGCTATGATGTGCACTGACCACCAGGGGGCAGATGCTCAATGTAGGAGCTTCCCCCTAGTGGTCAGTACACTCCCACAGGGGGAGCTCTGCTCAGCCACAAGCCGGGCTGAAGGCTGCAAGCACAGCGGCGGTGGTGGGAGCCTCTCCCACCTCCTCGGCAGTGCTAAGGATGTCCACCTGCCAGCTTTGGCTGATCCCCCAGGGAGTGGGCCTTAACCGGCAGGTGGATATCCCCTGAGGGCTCCTTAGGCCTAAGCTGGCAGGTGGACATCCCCCGAGGGGTCCTGGACTGTGAGAGGGCACAGGCCGGGCTAAGGGACTCATCCCCCTCATGCACGAATTTTCATGCGCGGGGCCTCTAGTATAGAAATAATTTACTGTTTCATAAGTTCAAACTGATATCACTTCACAAACATTTTTGTGTTCCTGTCCATTTAATAATCAAAAGTTCTTCCCTTCCAAATATGTAGTATATATAGAATTTTAAATAGCAAGAGAATTGGAAAGACTCCAGCTTTTGTCTTGCTTTTGAGAATTCACCTTAAAGTAATATACTCACTTTTTCCCATCTGTTTTCTAATTCTCAAACTCCTCTCAAAAAAGAAAGAAACAGCTCTGGCTGGCGTTACTAAGTGTGGTTAGAGCATCAGTACTTGCACTGAATGGTCTAAAGTTCGCTTCTGGTCAAGGGCACGTTCCTGGGTTGCAGGTTTGATCCCTGGTCCCGGTTGAGGCGAGTGCAAGAGAAAACCAATGGATGTGTCTCTCTCACATTGATATTTCTTTCTCTTTCTCACTCCCCTCTTCCCTCCCTTCTACTCTCTAAAATTCAATGGGAAAAGTCTTTGGTTGAGGATTTTTTTTAAAAAAAATAGAGAAACACAAACCAGAATAAAGGATTCAGAGCTCTGAAGGAAGAAAGTGTAGATAGATAAACCCCCTTTTCACTGTTTTTGTTTTACTACTTAGGTGTAAGCTGTTTAGTTCTGTATCAGAAGAGTCAGCATTGGATCATTATTTCAAAAAATATTTTTCATATTTATAATAAAATTTTTAACAAAATGAGGCATGTATACATATCTTACAAATATTCAGTTGTTTCCCATGCCATAAATGTTTTGTTTTAAAAGAAGCCATAGCCCTGGTCAGGTGGTTCAATTGGTTGGAGCATTGTCCCTATAATACTAAAAAGTCATGTATTCAGTTTCCATTCAGGGCACTGATTCCCACTAAGTTAGGTTGTGGGTTCAATCCCCATTTGGGGCACATAAGGGAAGGCAGCCAATTGGGAGGCAACCAATTGATGTTTCTCTCTCACATAAATGTTTCTCACTCTCTTCCCTTCTCTTTATCCCTCCCTCTTTTTCTCTCTTCCCCCCTCTCTCCCTTCCTCCCTCTCACTCTCCTTCTCTCTTCCCCTCTATCTCAAATCAATAACCATATCCTCAGATGAGGATAAAAAAATAAAAGAAGTGATAATTCATAGTTAGGAATCAAATTTGATGTACTCAAAGGGATCATAAGAGACTCTTCTAACATTAGTTAATTTACCTTTGCTGCATTCTGGAAAATGTATTAGAATGGAACTTTCTGTGATTCTAGAGATTGTTGGGGCTCATGGTTCTTGGCCAAAAAGATACTCTTGGGAGTTGCTCTCTATTCACCCACCTGTGCTAGAAACACAGTGGATCTCGATGTCAATTACTCTATAGTCACCAAGTACTGCCGAGTTACTTATAATTGAGGACGAAAGGGGTAAACAATGACAATAACAACAACAAAACAAAAATACAAAAGCAAATGCCTACTTAAGTTTCAAAATATGGAAATTGATGAGTTTTTCGTATATCAACTCGAGCACTAAAAATAAAATATAGACTATTCCTGGTAGAAAATAATATTATGTCAAGTTTTAAAAATCATGAGAGGTTGGTTGCAGTTTTATTTTATTTATTTATTTTATTGATTTTGTACGGAGAGGGATGAGAGTTAGAAACATTGATGAGAAAGAAACATTGATCAGCTGCCTCCCACTGGGGATGCGCCCGCAACCAAGGTACATGCCCTTGACCGGAATTGAACCTGGGACCCCACAGTTCGCAGGCCGACGCTCTATCCACTGAGCCAAGCCAGTCAGGGCCGTTGGTTGCAGTTTTAAACTCATCCACATACACATCACTATAGCTATAAAAGTTAAATATACTGCTGTGTTATATGAACAAATTTAATTATGTTAACATTTCCTTTATTATTGCCATATTTGTGAAATTTATAAATATCCGGGGAAACTTGGAGAACAAAAGAAATTTCCCTGGCCAGTGTGGCTTAGTCATTGAGCATTGACCTATGAACCCAATTCGATTCCTGGTCAGGGCACATTCCCAGGTTGAGGGCTTGATCAGGAGGGGGCATGCAGAAGGCAAACCATCGATATTTCTATCACTCAATCCGTCTCCCTTCTTCTCCCTCCAGAATCAATAAAAACAAAAAGAAATTTAATACGAACTTGTCATCAGTAAATGTACTGTACAATCTATTCCTTCTTGCTCTTTTTGTAATACTAGAAGCCTGGTGCACGGATTCGCGTACCGGTGGGGTCCCTTGGCCTGGCCTGCGCCCTCTCGCAATCTGGGACCTATCGGGGGAAGTTGAAGACATGGTGCACAGATTCGGCCCGATCCCCTCAGGCCAGGCTGAGGGACCCCAGCACAAATCCATGCACCAGGCTTCTGGTATGCATATAAAATCTTTGGTTAATCTCTTCCTGCTCTTCTCCTCCCCCCTTCCTTCTGAGATTCATCAGTCTGTTTCATGTTTCTATGCCTGTGTGTTGAGCGTCTGCCCCCCTGGTGATCAGTGCGTGTCGTAGCTACCGGTTGAACAGTCACTTAAGCTTTTATAAACATAGATGTTGAATGAAATAAAAAATAGTTTCCTGGTTACGTGTTGTATGCTCAGAATTAGACAGCCCACGAGAAACCCTATTTGTTTCACAAACCATGTTAATATGTGAAGTTTTCATGTATATTTTCTTCACTACGAATGTGATAGTTATGGGAAATTAATCTCACTGCTCTTTAGTATTTATTAAAATTTTTCAGTGCTGGCTGGTGTGGCTTATTTGGTTGAGCATTGTCCCACGCACTGAGAAGTTGCTGGTTCTATTCCTGGTCAGGGCACATGCCTAGGTTTTGGACTCAATCCCCAGTAGGGGGCGGCAAGGTACAGCTGATTCACGTTTCTCATCGATCTCTCTCTTGCTCATTGATCTCTCTCTTGCTCATCGATATCTCTCTCTCTCATCTCTCTCTCTCTCTATATATATATATATATGTGTGTGTGTGTGTGTGTGTACACACACTAGAGGCCTGGTGCACGAGATTCATGCACTGGGGAGGTTTCCTCAGCCTGGCCTGTGCCCTCTTGCAGTCTGGGACCCCTCGGCGGGTGTCTGCCTGCCAACTTAGCCAGCAGTCAGACATCCATCTCGCAGTACAGGACCCCTCGCTCCTTACCACCTGCCTGCAGCAGAGGTGGGAGAGGCTCCCGCCGCTGAGCTTGCCAGCTGTGAGCCCGGCTTCTGGCTGAGTGGCGCGCTCCCTATGGGAGCGCACTGACCACTAGGGGACAGCTCCTGCATTGAGCGTCTGCCCCCTGGTGGTCAGTGCACGCCATAGCATTGCGTCAATTTGCATATTATGCCTTTATTATACAGAACTAGAGGCCGGGTGCACGAATTCGTGCATGGGTAGGATCCCTCCCGACTGATCAGGGCCATCTCGCTCAGTCCCGATCAGGGTCGATCGGGGTGATCAGGGCCAGTCGGCCAGGGGGAGGGACCATGGGAGGTTGACTGGTCGTGGGAGCACACTGACCACCAGGGGGCAGCTCCTGGATTGGGCGTCTGCACCGTGGTGGTCAGTGCGCATCATAGCTACTGGGCATCCGGTTGTAACAGTCACTTAGGCCAGTGGTTGGCAAACTCATTAGTCAACAGAGCCAAATATCAACAGTGCAACGATTGAAATTTCTTTTGAGAGCCAAATTTTTTAAACTTAAACTATATAGGTAAGTACATTGTTATTAACTTAATTAGGGTACTCCTAAGGCTTAGGAAGAGCCACACTCAAGGGGCCAAAGAGCCGCATGTGGCTCGCGAGCCGCAGTTTGCCGACCACGGACTTAGGCTTTTATATATATAGATATCACCCCTCCCTCTCCTTTCCCCTCTCTCTAATATCAAGAACATATTTAAAAAATTTTTCCCAATTCATTGGAAAATATTTTTTTGCAGTAATTTTTATAGTAGTTTTATGTTCACCATACGACTAAATAAAAAGTATACAGAAGTATCAAATCCTTTTAGCACTGGTGAGTTGTAGAACATAGTATGGAGCTTTGTTTTTTAAAATAATAAAGATTTTGAATGTTTTTTGAAGGAGCATACAAATCATTTTTCCTGTATAGTATGCACATAAATGCAACTAATGCAGCCATTAAAGTAAAGGTTGCAGTAAGCTGGTATATTTTATACTACTTGGTAGCCGATATGAAAATATTTTGCTATTTCAATTAAGATTCTAGTTCTGTTCTAGACCCAGATGATTCTCAAAACATACTCATCTATAGCAATCAACATTGTACAGATGTACCAATTTGACTACTATTCCACTATCATTAGGGCATGGTATTTCTAAATGTTGTTTAATAATGATTAAAAATAGACTCTACATGTTGGCTTAGTCAGCTCAGGCCGCCATAAGAAAAGGCCATAGGCGGGATGGCTTAAACAACAGAAATTTATTTTCTCATAGTTCAGGAAGCTAGAAGTCCAAGATCAAGTTGCAA
The DNA here is from genome assembly GCF_964212035.1 of Myotis nattereri. Taxonomy (NCBI): domain Eukaryota; kingdom Metazoa; phylum Chordata; class Mammalia; order Chiroptera; family Vespertilionidae; genus Myotis; species Myotis nattereri. The sequence goes on from NC_138087.1 coordinate 52,886,085, forward strand.
AATGGCTGGTTTTTGGTGATAACTCTCTTCCTAGCTTATCTCTGTGTCTTCATGTGGCTTGGAGAGGAGAGAGAGAGGGAGAGAGGGAGAGCTCTCTGTCTCTCTAGTGTCTCATAAGTTTTTTAAAAAGGTTGCCAAGTCTGTAGAACCATTGCTCTTTGGAATAATAAAATTTAGGCTGTGTAAATGGCAACTGGCCCAATTACACAGTTTATGATCTTTGTAATTATTTAGATGGATGATAGTCTATAGTAAAATGGATAAGACCCATAGTCAGCTTTTCAAGAACTGAAAAAACTGGATCCAGCAAGAGTTCCTGTATAATCTAAATTATAAATTATGTTTTTTTTTAATTACACCAAAAAGACCATTTAAAAGTAAGGATACTGTATTTATCAGGGTTCTTCAGAGTAACAGAACCAGTAGGATATATAGAAATACATATGAGGAGATTTATTAAAGGCATTGGCTCACATGGTTATGAAGTCTGAGAAATTCCACAAGCTGTAGAACCAGAAAAGTTGGAAGGATCATTCAATTTAAATCCGAAGGTCTGAGAACCAGGGGAAGCCAGTGGTGTAACTCCCAGTCCAAGGCTGCTGCTTGTGTATATACCAGAGTTCCAAGGCTGGAGAACCAGGAGTTCTGACATCCCAGTGTACTGAGTCAAACACTAAATCTCTTTCACAAATACCCTCACAAACACACCTAGAAACATGTTTTACCAGCTACCTGATCATCCCTTAGTCTAGTCAAGTTGACATAAAATTAACCTTCACAGATACTTGTCTTTCTACCTTTTTTCTCTTGCCATTCATATTTATGGTCTTTCTATACTCTGTACATTGTTATGTTCACAGGGGATGTAATTTGACTGGATGTACATTTGAATCCTTGAAATAGCAAGATGTTTTTTTCTCTTTTTTTAAAATATATTTTATTGATTTTTTACAGAGAGGAAAGGAGAGGGATAGAGAGCCAGAAACATCGATGAGTTGCCTCCTGCACGCCCCCCACTGGGGATGTGCCCACAACCAAAGCACATGCCCTTGACCGGAATCGAACCTGCGACCCTTGAGTCCGCAGGCCGACGCTCTATCCACTGAGCCAAACCGGTTCTGGCGCAAGATGTTTTATAATAAGGGTTTAGTCCCTTCTTAATTGATAACAATAAAAATGTTTTAGATAATAGCTTACCTGATTCTGCTTTATCTCCTTTATCATCCAACACACATTTCTTTTTCTTTGATTATTGTTATTTTCTCCTTTGTTTAGTGGAATTATCTCATACAGCTTCTGTGTGGTATTTCTTTGATTTCTCTGAGAATTTATTTTAATGGTTATTCTACTCAGGAATCAAATACTGAAGCCAAAGAAATCACATTAGAATTGATTACAAAGTTGTAATAATGCATTCTCTGATCTCTCAAGCCTAAGACAAACTGTTTAACTTTATTATTTTAAACTAATTTCATATACATTTTATTTTTTCCTTTTAATTGAATTTATTGGGGTGATACTGGTTAACAAAATTATACAGGTTTCAGGTGTACAGTTCTACAACACATCATCTGTACACTGTATTGTATGTTCACCACCCCAAGTCAAATCTCCATCTGTCACCATTTATCTCCTCTCTACCCTCCTCCACCTCATTTTACCCTCACCTTCCTCTCCCCCACCTCCTCCAGCAGTCACCACACTGTTGTCCATGAGTTTTCTCTTTTGCTCATAAATTTTAAATATAAATTTAAAAGTCCAATACATTTAGAATACTTTTTATTAAAATGCTTTGATGTCAATGTCTAGGTGTTTAAAAAAGCATACTAAAAATACTAAATTTAAATCCACTTCTTTAAAAAAATTACTTTGAAATAATTTTAGATTTGAAGAGCTCCCATAATAGTACAGAAAATTCTTATATACTTTTTGCTCATATTCCTGTCATATTAATATCTTAAATAACCACAATACATTGATCAGAACTATTAAGTAAATTATAGACTTTGTTTTTAGAGCAAAGTATGGAATGGAAAATTTAAAGCATGTAATACTTGCCCTTAGCTACTCTCTATTCTTCTAGGTGAGACAAACTCTATTTCGGTATTGTGTTGTTAAATAATCAGAAACAACATGCTTGAGCTCTGTAATCTTAATTCACATAAAGGTGCTGAATGCTGTTACGATTTTACATTATTTATTGTGTTAATTTTTAAATGAGCATTTAATGAACATTTAAAATTTACATAATTTTACTAGGTCTTTAAGAAGAGACCTGAATAAATCATTTCTCTTGGAATTCATTTACGGATCCTTCAAATGAATATGAACGCTTTCTTATCAGCTAATCAGAAATGTATAACCAAGCACAGTTCATTTGCTTTAGCTACTAGGTTAAATTGACATAAATAACTTCTCTTTGGTAACTGATAAAATATATTTGTATTCTTTTAATTGTTTTTACTATTTTAAAATGTCATTATTGACTTGTAAAATATTCTTTATTTCTAAAACACTAGAGAAAAGTTTTGTAGAATGCTCCAATAGAACTCCCAAAGTTTCATCTTGTTTTATATGAAACAAAATGAGTAAGGTAGAAAGCGAAGAGAAACGAGAAGATTTTGACTGGTTTCTTTTTCTTTTTTTTTAAATATATTTTATTGATTTTTTACAGAGAGGAAGGGAGAGGGATAGAGAGTTAGAAACATCGATGAGAGAGAAACATCGATCAGCTGCCTCCTGAACACCTCCTACTGGGGATGTGCCTGCAACCAAGGTACATGCCCTTGACCGGAATCGAACCTGGGACCTTTCAGTCCGCAGGCTGACGCTCTATCCACTGAGCCAAACCGGTCAGGGCTTGACTGGTTTCTTGATTTAGTAATATACATTGTTAAACCAAGAGCGTTTGACTGAAAAGTGATTTAATAATACACATTATTAAAGGTTTGAACAATGTTGTGCTTGTTTAGATTTACATTTTCTCCTTATATTTTTTAATTTTTATATTTTTATTGATTTCAGAGAGGAAGGTAGAGGGAGAGAGAGATAAAAACATCAATGATGAAAATCATTGATTGGCTGCCTCCTGAGCATGTGCCCTGACAGGGAATTGAACCGTGACCTCCTGGTTCAAAGGTCAACGCTCAACCACTGAGCCACGCCAGCTGGGCTATATTTTTTTCTTTTAAAAAATTTAAATTAGTCCCTGGCCAGGTGGCTCAGTTGGTTAGAGCGTCATCCAGAAACACAAGCAGACTATTATTTCCCCATTGAATGTGTTTAGTATCCCTGTCAAAAATCTGTTGATAATAGATGTATAAGTTTATTTATGGACTCTCAGTTTTATTCCTTTGTTCTATATGCCAGTTCTAACTTGTCTTGTTGACTGTAGCTTTGCAATAAGTTTTGAAATCAGGAAGTGGGAATCCTCTCACTTTATTCTTCTTTTCCAAGATTGTTTTAGCTGTTGTGGGTCCCTTAAATTTCCATATAAATTTTAGGATTAATATGTCAATTTCTGCAAAAAGGGAAAGTAGGATTTTGATTTTCATTGTGTTAAATCTGTAGAACAAAGTGGGAAATATTGTCATCTTAACAATACCTGTGAGCACAGGATGTTTTTCTATTTATTTAGGTGTTCTTGAATTTACTTGAGTATTGTTTCATAGTTTTCTGTGTACAAGTTCTTCACCTCTTTGGTTAGATATTTTTCCTAGGTATGTTACTCATTTAGATGCTGTTGTAAGTGGAATTATTTTCTTAATATCCTTTTTAGGGTATTCATTGCTGGTGTATAGAGATAAAACTGACTTTTGAGTGTTGATCTTATATCCTGCAACTTTAACTCTACTTGTTTATTAGTAGCTTTCTTGTAAACTGTTTGTAACTACTTTTATCATTTGCAAATGGAAATCATTTTATTTCTTCCTTTTCAATTGGTATGCTTTTTATTTTCTTGTCTAATTGTTCTGACTAGAACTTGTAGGAAAGTGTTAAATAGCAGTGGTGAGCCCTGGCTGGCAGCTCAGTGGTTAGAGAGTCAGCTGGTGCACCAAAGGATCGTGGGTTTGATTTCTGGTCAAGGACATGTATCTGGGTTGCCAGTTCGATCCCTGGCCCAGGTCCTGGGAGGCAACCAATCAGTGTGTCTTTTTCACATCAATGTTTCTCTCTCTCTCTCCCTCTCCCTTCCCCTCCCTGCCTCTCTCCTTCCCTCCCTCCCTTCCATCTCTCCCCCTCTCCTTCTCTTTCTTTCCCTCCTTTGCTTCCCTTCAACCTTCCTAAAAATCAATGGAAAAGCCGAAACCGGTTTGGCTCAGTGGATAGAGCGTCGGCCTGCGGACTGAAGGGTCCTGGGTTCGATTCCGGTCAAGGGCATGTAACTGGGTTGCGGGCACATCCCCAGTGGGAGATGTGCAGGAGGCAGCTGATTGATGTTTCTAACTCTCTATCTCTCTCCCTTCCTCTCTGTAAAAAATCAATACAATATATTTAAAAAAAAAATCAATGGAAAAAATATACTCGGATGATGATTAACCTAAAAAAAACAGTGGTGAGAGAAGGCATCCTTGTTTTGTTCCTGATCTTAGGAGAAAAACTTTCACCATTGAGTATGATGTTAACTGTGGATCTCTTAATAAATATCCTCTATAATGTTAAAGTTCCCTTTTATTTATAGTTTTGGAGTGCTTCTATCATGAAAAAGTTTTGGGTTTTGTCAGATACTTTGCAACAGTAGAGATGCCCCCCCCCTTTTAATATATTTTTATTGATTTCAAAGAGGAAGGGAGAGGGAGAGAGAGAAACATCAATGATTAGAGAGAATCATTGATCGGCTGCCTCCTGCATGCCCCCTACTGGGGATTGAGCCCGCACCCGGGCATGTGCCCTTGACTGGAATCAAAACCGGGACCTTTCAGTTTACAGGCCAACATTCTATCCACTGAGCCAAACCAGCTAGGGCGAGACGCGCGCCCCCCCCCGCCTCCTTCATATATATATGTATTGATTTCAGAGAAGAAGGGAGAGGGAGAGATAGAAACATTAATGGTGAGAGAGAATCATTGATTAGCTGCCTCCTGCATGCCCACTACTGGGGATCAAGCCTGCAACCCAGGGGTGTGCCCTTGAATGGAATCGAACCTGGGACCCTTCACTTCGTAAGCTGACACTCTATCCACTGAGCCAAACCAACTAGGACACTAGCAGTCTATTTTTGCATATCTTTAGCAATCCATGTGTTTGACTTAAACTAAATGTACCTGTGGATTAGGTCCTATAATTAAAATTTACATACCAAAATATTAAAATCATAGTGGTGAGTTCTTCTATCCCATATACTGAAAGAGTTATAATGAAGTTGTTTTGAGACATATTTTCAGTTTATATATATACCATACTTACTAAAACCAGTGATTGATATTAAAGGTGATTATAGCATCTTTATGCAGATTTTAGGCAGGACAGATTTTTTTTGTTTTGTTCCTTTTTATGTACTTGAGGTAGTTTTGTGTCTGAAAATAGAGAGATATTTAGTTGCTTCCCAAGACTCTTGAATCTTGATTTACCAGGTTTGTCTATTTTGTGAACGTGTGTGTGTGTGTTTTTAATTGATTTTAGAGAGAGAGGAAGGGGCAGGGATAGAGAGATAGAAACATCAATGAGAGAGAAACATCTGTAAGGCAGCCTCCTGCACAACCCCATCTGGGCATTGAGCCCAGAACCCAAGTATGTACCCTGACCAGGAATCAACCTGGTGATCTCTTGGTTCATGGGTCAACGCTCAAGCACTGAGCGATACTGGCCACGCTGTATATTTCTATTTTGAAATGATTTTTTAGGAGGATGATGTTAACAGATATACAGTGTTTCTTTTTTAAATAAGAAATATATATTGGAGATTGGTCACCATTAGTATTTATAATATTAGAAAAGTTTAATCCTTTAACATTGAGTCAAATGTGAAGAAAAAGCAGAATTGTTTTCTCTTCTAATGATAAGAAAACAAGTTTTGGAGGGATAAAAGAAATTTCAGAGGAACTGATGTGTCTTTTTTTTTTTTTAATATATTTTATTTATTTTTTACAGAGAGGAAGAGAGAGGGACAGAGAGTTAGAAACATTGATGAGAGAGAAACATCGATCAGCTGCCTCCTGCACACTCCCAACTGGGGATGTGCCTGCAACCAAGGTACATGCCCCCAACCAGAATCGAACCTGGGACCCTCCAGTCCCCAGGCCGACGCTCTATCCACTGAGCCAAGCCAGCCAGGGCTGATGTGTCTTTTTTATGTCATATTTTTGAGTACTGAATGTGGTTTGTATCTTACAGAATGGAGATGTATGCATTTCAATTCTTCATCCCCCCGTAGATGACCCACAGAGTGGTGAACTGCCCTCTGAAAGGTGGAATCCTACTCAGAATGTCAGGTAAGGGGTTGATAAGAAATAATCTGGTTTTTAGGTGTTTCTTAAGTTTGGATATTATTTTTTAAGTACAAAATAATCCTTTTATATTTGGTTATTTTGTCTCCTGCTAGAGGTTTAAGTAGCATGTATGCATCATTTTGAAGAGTTGTATTTATGGAACAATATATTCTGCACATGTTACTCCTTTCTCTATGTTTGCCTTGGGAGAAATTTTCTAGTGTGAATTCTTCCTCTTACTTTATTGTAAGTTTCATCTGCGTCTTGGATCTCATGATTTTCATGTTTGTATTGATTGTTTCTTTATTCTAGGATTCTTATTACTTTTTGCAGAAAGGTCTTACTGTTTCCAAACTGAAAATTTACTTAACATGCTACTTAAAAATTTTTTTAAAAAAAGATTTTGTATTGATTTTTGGAGAGAGGAAGAAAGAAGGAAAGGCAAGGGGGGGGGGGAGAGGGAGAGAGAGAGAGAGTGAGAGTGAGAGAGAGAGAGAGAGAGAGAGAGAGAGAGAGAGAGAGAGAGCGCAATGAATGTGAGAACCAAACATCAATCAGCTGCTTTCTGCACATCCCCTATTTGGGATCAAGCCCCACAACCTAGGCATGTGCCCTGACGGGAAATCAAACCGGCAATCTTTTAGTGCATGAGACAACACCCAATCAACTGAGCCATACTGGCCAGGCTACATGCTACCTTTAAAAGAGCTTCCATTATCCATTGTTTTATATATAGGATGTTCCAAAAAACTGTATACACACACTGAGTAATTGTAAAGGCAGTGTTTGTTAAAACACATTTCAAAAGTGAGCTCTCAATTGTGCATTTTTTGGGGACACCTTGTATATGTGGATGTGTCTTAAGATTTGGAAGGCTTGTATATTTCTTGTGATTTCCTTTATTGATTAATCTATTGACCCATCTATCTAGATATTTATTTATTTTTTAAAAAATATATTTTATTGACTTTTTACAGAGAGGGAGAGAGATAGAGAGTTAGAAACATCGATGAGAGAGAAACAACGATCAGCTGCCTCCTGCACATCTCCCACTGGGGATGTGCCCGCAACCCAGGTACATGCCCTTGACCGGAATCGAACCTGGGACCTTTCAGTTCCCAGATCGACGCTCTATCCACTGAGCCAAACCGGTTTCGGCTAGATAGATAGATATTTAATCATCTGTTCTTTTTGTTTTGTTTTGTTTTCCTCACTGGAGGAGATTTTTTTTTATTGACTTTAGAGAGGATGAAAGGGAGGGGCGGGGGGAGAAGAGAGAGAGAAACATCGATGTGAGAGAGCCAAATCAGTTGGTTGCCACCCCAACTTGCCCCAGTAAGGGCGAGGAACCTGCAACCCAGGTACGTGCCCTTGGCCAGAATCGAACCCCTGACCCTTTGGTTCAAGGGCCAACACTCTAACCACTTAGCAGCACGTGCCGCACTGTCAGTCTTTTTTTTAAAAAACTTTAATTCAGATATAATTTCCATACTATTCAATACTTTGATTTTAAGTGTATAGTTCGTAGGTTTTTAATATACTCACAGCATTGTACAACCATTACCACAATCACTGTTAGAACATTTTCATCACCATTAAACTTATACGTGTCATTTATACTTTTTATTATCCTTCAACTCCATCCCACCCTTCCACCTAGGAAACACCAGTCTGCCTCCTGTCTCTATGAATTTGCCTATTCTGTACATTTCATATGAATGGAATCTTACAATATGTAGTATTTTGTGTCTGGCTTCTTGAACTTAGCTGAACATTTTCAATGTTCATCTTCATTATGGCATGTATTATATTTCATTCCTTTTTACGGCTGAGTAATATTCCATTAAGTGCTTATATCACAATTTGTTTATCCATTAATTACTCAATGAACATTCGGGTTATTTCTTTGGCTATTATGAATAAGCTGCTATGAACACTGTGTACATGTACATGCTTTTGTTTCCTTGGGTATATACCTGGGAATGAAATTGCTGGGTCATATGGTTACTCAATATTTAACTTTTTGAGGAACTGCCAGCCTGTTTTTCAGTGTGGCTGCACTAAGCAGTACATCCCCACCAAGGAGTATGAGAATACCAATTTCTCCAGGGCTTTATTAACACTTATTATCTGTGTTTTTAAAATTATAGTCATTCTAATGGGTGAATGTGGTTTCTCATTGTGGTTTTGTTCTTTTTGTTTTACATAACTTAAAATTTTAGAACAGTTTTAGATTTTCAGAAAAATTGTGGATAAAAGTATAATTTCCAAATGCCCTGCACCTGTCAGTTTTCTTTAATATTAACATCTAACATTAGTATGATTCCAATTATTATAGTGAACTAATATTAATGCATTGTTTTAAGTAAAGTCCATACCCTTTCACATTTCCTTAGTTTTTACCTTACGTCATTTTTCTGCTCCAGAATCCCCGGCAAGATACCATATTATATTAATAAGCATGTCTCTTTAGGCAACTGTGGCAGTTTCTTAAGACTTTCCCTTTTTTTTTTAAATGACCTTGACAATTTTGAGGAGTACTGATCAAGTATTTCGTTCCCCAGTTGGTATTTTTCTTTTGCTTTTCTGGTTATTAGACTGGATAGTGAATAGGGGGAAGAAAATCAGGAAGGTAAAGTACAGTTGAAAGTGTCTGAGGGGGATCCTGGAACCATGCAGTTAAGCTTTAGGAGAATCAAAAGCTCTACTGTACAGGGATTGTCACCTCTAACCTTTGCATTGGTCAGCTGTACATTTTCTTTGTCATATCAAGGGTGCATACTGTCAACATTTTTTATCACTGTTAATTCTAACATAACACTCATGACTGAGACTATTTTTAGGGTTTCTCCACTGTAACTCCTTTCCCCCTTCCATTCTGTACTCCTTGGAAGGAAGTACAGCCCACACTTTAAGGAGTGGGGAATTATATCTTCTATTCTAGATCTAGAGGCTGAGATACCTGCATAAATTATTTTCAGTTCTTCTGCAATAAGATTAATCTATGCTCCCCATTTACCTGTTAATTAAATCATGTTGTTACTCATTTTTATTTATCTGAAAGCTAGTAACTTGATTAGGATCTCCACTTTTGTCAAAAGCAAAGAATTGAGAGCTTTCTGATTTGCACCAGGATTTCCTACCCAGTTCTTTTTTTTTTTTTTTTAAATATATTTTATTGATTTTTTACAGAGAGGAAGGGAGAAAGATAGAGAGTTAGAAACATCGATGAGAGAGAAACATTGATTAGCTGCCTCTTGCACATCTCCCACTGGGGATGTGCCCGCAACCCAGGTACATGCCCTTGACCGGAATCGAACCTGGGACCCTTCAGTCCGCAGGCCGACGCTCTATCCACTGAGCCAAACCGGTTTTGGCAAGTTCTTAGTGAGTTATTTCCCATTTTCTGGGACATGTATACCAAAAGATTCATGTGTTCAAGACACATTAAATAACTATTGATTATGCTCATTACTCATTCATCTAGGTACCTTGTTCAATCCAATATACTTAGAAAGGGTTGAGAAAAGAAATATATAGCATGGGGCAAAAATAAGTTCATAGTTGTGACTGCACGAAACTCAGTTTATTCTTGCATTATTATTATTTTCCATATGAACAATTGTAAATCTACTTGTGCCACCTCCTGTATTTTAATCTGATACCCTCCTTCCTACAGTGTGTTCTCAGTGATATGTCCATCAGCAGCAGCAGCTTTAGGGCTTACACAGAAAGAACTGTTATATTTGTTAGTTGCTTTACCAGCATTAAAAACTTTTTGTAGTATGTGGCCCATTAAACTATCTCATTTTCTGTCATAACAGATTTCTTTGCCACAATGTCCTCTTTAAATTATTCTCCCGTCTTCAAAACATGTAATGAGGGCTGAGTTTGAAATAGTGTATATGAATCAAGTAAATTTAGGTTTTTAAGAATGAACCCTTTCTATCTCTCTCACATGCTGCTTGGAGGGGTATGTGTATACATTGGGAGAAAAATGCCAGTGTTCAATTCTGCAAAATTCTAAACTTTTCCTGCTAAGTTTCCAGGAAGACCCATAAGCCCTAATTACTGTGTTGTGTGTGCTAGGACCAGGTTTCTGCCCTCCCAGCCAGAGTACTTGTGGTGACATGGTAACAGAGAAAGGACAGACCCATCTCATTGACTACTGTCTTTCTTGAAAAGGGACAAATACAATATTACCCATTGGGTCATAGATGTCTAATTATGATTTTCTGTCTCAAATGCTCCTATAGTTTTGTGTTTGTTTTTTTTTTAAATATATTTTATTGATTTTTTACAGAGAGGAAGGGAGAGGGACAGAGAGTTAGAAACATCGATAAGAGAGAAACATCGATCAGCTGCCTCTTGCATGCCCCCTACTGGGGATGTGCCTGCAACCAAGGTACATGCCCTTGAGTGGAATCGAACCTGGGACCCTGAGTCCGCAGGCTGATGCTCTATCCACTGAGCCAAACCGGTTAGGGCTATAGTTTTGTTTTTAAAACATTTTAGTGCTATAGAACTTTACAACTTGCTTTTTGCTGTGTGTGTGTGTGTGTGTGTGTGTGTGTGTGTGTGTGTGTGTGAGTGTGTGAGATTAGTTGGCCTTCATGTTCTCTGGGTGTTTTTGTTTACAAATTTATTTTTTATCCAAAAGAAGATAGCCAGTGATATTATCTCTAACAAAGATACTGAAGCAGGCAAAAGGATCTGTAACATGAACCTGAAGACGGTCTAGAGTGCTTTTGCCTATCCTTTTGTCAGTACTTCTTTCTCTTCTTAGCATTTTTCTATTTTCCAAAAAATTTTACCATCATCCCTTATTCTGGCTTAAGCAGGGGTGGAGGGAGCACATTTTTCCTAGGAATATCCTTAATTCTGTGAACTGTGGTGGTGGTTATGGGAATTGTTTAGTAAGTGGAAAACACTTTAAAACTCTATATCCAAAATTCTTACTGGTTTAGGTCTGTTCTGTGTTGTAACACATGTTAAAACACCCCACTGGATTTGGGCAACCAGACCTGTTCCTCTATACCCAGTTAGTGAATGGCAGTGGTGTTTTTCTTTATGGGAACTAAGAGTCTGGGGATGGGCCCTCATAGTCTATTCGGCTAATCCAAGAAATTTATGTCCAGGTGCCACAGATTGTCTAAATGGACAAATGCAACTCTGTGTTACTCAAAACCAGAGCTTCACGTGGAACCATGAATTTATATGGACATAATGAGACTAAAAAGGAGTGTATGCTGTTTTCCTGATTCCTGTTTTCCTGATTCCCCCCCCTTCGTTCCTGATCTGCAGGAAACCAATCCCTCCAATGGGCTTTGAGTAACCTCTTCATTGGGGGTAGTTTAATTATTTGTTCTTTCTTTCCCTTTCACCTATTGTTAACCCTCTCCCCTCCTGTCTTTTTTCTTCTGAAAAGAGAAATGAATAAAGATTTTAAAATATTAACTGAAAATAATAATAAAAAATGACAACAAAGAACATAGTTTGTACATTCTGCCAGTATGGTCTTAGCACTTTAGTTTTCCCATTCTATAAAAATAGGATTAATAGTACTTACCTTGCAGAGTTTATCATGCTAGAGGTATAGTGTAATGCCCTGTGTTGAATTATTTTGTTATAAGTGGGCATTTTAAACTATGTATGACATTTTCTCCAAGCCTTTTCCAGTCGTGGTACATAGAAAAAGGAAGTGATAGGTCTGACCCACCCAACTGATGAGGGAATCAGTATAGGTATAATTAACTTGCAACTCATCCACAACATACTGGTTTGGAAACTTTGAATGTTTTGCATCAGTAATCTTTGAGAGAGAAAAAAATCTCAATTCTGCTTTGTTCTATATTGGCCTTTATATTAGGCTGGCTCTCACCACTTGCTAACAAAGATGGCCACCTGCTCTATACTTTCCATATTCTGTTACTAAACCAACAAGAATAAAAATTCTTTGTTATTAGGTTAGAAAAATGAGTTCCCACCAGGGTTCTGATTGTCCCAGCTTAGGTCGCATGCATATCCCTAAACCCATCCTCATGACAAGATGATGGAATCCTTTGGCCAGCACTTGGTGGCATGTCTACTGCTGTGGGTATAAGTAGGTTGTTTGTATGAACGTGTAGCATGATGGTGGATTCTCTATACAAAACAAAACGACAAAATAAAAAGATTGTGCTTTCCAGATGAAGGGAGGAAAGTGTGCTGGGTTAACTATTATCACAATCCACTGTGGTACCTAATGCTTCTGAAAGCTTCGTGGATTTCAGTTTAGGAGTACATGGTAGTAAAAGTGGGCTTGTTTTGGTACAAATGGATGATTCACCATTTTTAAAAATTATGTTACCCTGTATAGTATTTTTAAAAATATATATTTTATTTTTTCAGAGTGGAGGGGAGAGAAATAGTTAGAAACATTGATGAGAGAGAAACATTGATCAGCTGCCTCTTGCACACTCCCTACTGAGATGTGCCCGTAACCAAGGTACATGCCCTTGACCAGAATCGAACCTGGAACCCTTCAGTCCGCAGGCCAAAGCTTTATCCACCGAGCCAAACTGGTTAGGGCCCAGTATAGTATTTTAATAATATACACAAGATGTTATAAAAACCAACTTGGTGAAACTAAGTTAATTAATATGATTCATCTAGATATACAGCTGTTTAAACTTCTTTAGTATTAAAAATTCAGTTCCTCAATTGCACAAGATATCTTTCAAAATGCTCAGTGGCCACATGTGGCTAGTGGTTATATTGCATAACAGATTATACATTTCCACCATCATTGAAAGTTGTAAGTATACAGTGCTGATCTAGACCATTAAAACCTTTTTTCCCCGTTTATTACCATACTTTGTCCTTATCCTGCTTATACTAGTATAACACTAGAGGTCCGGTGCACGAATTCATGCACCAGTGGGGTCCCTTGGCCTGGCCTGCAGGATGGGGCCAAAACTGGCTCTCCAACATCCCCCAAGGGGTCCTGGATTGCGAGAGGGCACAGGCCAGGCCGAGGGACCCCACTGGTGCACCATCAGGGCTGGGGAGGAATGCAGGTGGTTGGCCAGCTGGGCAGGGACCACGGAAGGCTCCAGGGCATATCCGGCCCATCTCACTTAGTCCCAATCAGCCAGACCACAGCAGCAAGCTAACCTACTAGTTGGAGCATCTGTCCCCAGTGGTGGGTGCATGTCGTAGTGAACAGTTGAGCGGCCTTAACATATCATTAGCATATTATGCTTTGATTGGTTGAACGGACTGGACACTTAGCATATTAGGCTTTTATTATATAGGATTAGAGGGCTGATGCACAAAGATTCGTGCAAAAATGGGCCTTCCCCTGGCTGCCAGCACTGCCTTCGCTCCGGCCCGGAGCCGCCTTTCTGCCTTCCTGCCTTCCTGCACTGCCCAGAAGCCCAGAGCAGCTGGGGCAGTGCAGAACGCCCCTGGCTGCTCGGTGCCTGCATATGCAAATTAACCCAACATCTTTGTTAGATTAATTTGCATAACCACTCTAGATTGGCTGGTGGGCATTGTGAAGGTATGGTCAATTTGCATCTTTCTCTTTTATTAGTGTAGATGTTTTGAGTGTTTTCTTCTGAAGCAACCCTTATGTAATTTTCTACTTACACTTTTGCTTTTAGGATGTTATGTGAATCCATTTTCCATTATTGGCAGTGATGAGTTTCTTTGAATCTTTTAAATGTAATTATTGGAGAAAACTATAAGGATCTTGGCAGGAAAGGCAAGGAGTTATTTCTAACCTAATAGAAAGGTGTGTGTGTGAGAGATAAATGGATTTTAACTAGATGGGAACTTTTTCTTTGAAAGTGCCTTTGTCATAATTTTGTATAATCACGTAACAGAAACTCTTTGCCCTTTTTAGGAAAAGGTTTCATCAAATCAAACATCTAATTGCCTGGTCCCCTCTCTTTATTTTTTGCTTGGGGCCAGGAGCAAAAGGCTATTTTGCAACAACACAATGTATAACCTCGCACCAATGAGAAAAGGTAGAGAAATTTAATTTTTTTCTCCCATTTTTCTCCTTTTGTACATGCACGTAGCTGGTAGGGGAAAAAAGCCTGGGAATAGTCTGGAATATTTTTGGAGCCTACTCTGCTCTTTTGGTTATTTTATCTAACTGAAACTGTATTCCCCATGACTGATTAAGGTGTCTAGTTTTTATCTGTGGATAAAAATTGCCTGTTTATATCTCCCACAAGCTATATAAGCCCTGGGAATTCAGGGATGACATCTAACTTGCTCACTATCATACAGCCAACATCTGGTGCTTCTGGCACATAGTAGGTGCTTAGTAAAACTTTTTGAATAAAGATTTCTGTTAAGAGACTAGTTCTTTTTCCTGCATTGTCCTGCTTATCTGCCTTTCTTCCCTTAAAAATATGGAAAAGAAATACATTTCTGTGTAATACTGGGGTTTGTTTTTTTTAGATCTTATAAACAGCCACGATTAGATTGGATGTATGAAGTAGCATCATTTTTTTTTCCTCCCATGAAAACATTGTCTTGAAGCTAAATGTTTTTTGTCTTTCTTTTTCTTATGGCACTTAACTTGTAATTTCTGAAACAAACTTGGGAAAATTTCTAAAATCTAAAATGTTATTTGAAAAGCTTCCAGACCTGTACTTTTTGCAGATTGGAGTATGTAGCCAGTTGGGACAGTCTTCTACAGTTTTATGCCCTGCAGCAGGATCTCATGCTAGGCTCACATATTTCCTCTGCTTTTATCTCCTAGTTAGCCTAACCAGCTGAGTACTGAAAACAAAATTTTATGATACTCTATTTCCATTTCCCTAAGGCCTCAAATATTGTAGCCTTCAATTTTAAAAAATACTTTTGAATCCTATGAATATGAGTATTTGCAGCTGATTCTTTTTTTTTTTCTTTCCTGTTTCTAGGACTATCCTGTTAAGTGTAATCTCATTGCTTAATGAGCCCAACACCTTCTCCCCAGCCAATGTGGATGCTTCAGTTATGTTCAGGAAATGGAGGGACAGTAAAGGAAAAGACAAAGAATATGCTGAAATCATTAGGTAAGGTGCTTTGTTTTTGATCATTCAAGTCTTTACTTAGAACCAAAGTAATATCCTAGAACCAGAGGTTTAAATTGAATTTCATTGTGTACTCCATTTCTCTCAATTAGATTGTTTGGGAAGAGATTTGTGCTTGAGACTAATGAGTTTGGCTTTTTGGAGAACACATACTACAAGATAATGTTGTAGCAGATGGGATTTCCTGGGAACCAGAGCTTCTAGGTTCTGAGCCAGTCAAGTTTGCAAACTTTCCCTTGTAATCATTTTAGGGATGATTGCATTATTTTGGACTTTTAAGTGTAGCAAGCACTCAGTGTATTCCAATCATTCCAGGTTATTTTGTTTTCAAATTTTTTATTAATGAAGCCCTATTGTTCTTCTGGGCATGATCATTATCAGCAACATTAGTATATGGTCTAACACAGGGGTGGGCAAACTTTTTGACTCGAGGACCACAATGGGTTCTTGGACCGGAGGGCCAGAACAAAAGCATGGATGGAGTGTTTGTGTGAACTAATATAAATTCAAAGTAAACATCATTACATAAAAGGGTACGGGCTTTTATTTCAATAGTTTTATTCATTTCAAACGGGCGGATCCAGCCCGCGGGCGTAGTTTGCCCACGGCTGGTCTAACAGAACCTTAGAATAAGAATCAGGAGGCTTGGGATCTACTCCTAGCACCTCTCATGTGACCTTTTATCAGTTAACTTTTTGCTGTTTAGTTTTTCTATGTAAAAGGGAAAAAAAGTAGAAGGTATTAAGTTCTTGATCATTTCCTGAGTAGGACGTAAGGTTTTCATAACTACCCAAGATTGGTACTTGAATTGAAATAAATCTAATTCCCCTGAATACAACTGCATTTTTATATTTAGTAAGTTTATACAAACTCTAGTAAGAACTAGAATTTAGAGAGTCCCTCTCTATAAATCTAGTCAACCTAATACAAACGAGTTAGATCATTTAACAAATACTAGATAGTGGTAAGTAGGATAATGTGAAGGAGTGATGAGATGGTTGCTTTAAATTGGGTTGTCAGAACAAGCCTCCTGTAAGGTGATAAATATTTAAGTTCATATCTGAGTGACAAGAAGTATACCATGTGATATTAAAAACAAACATGCAGAAAAGGGCATGTCATTTGATAGCTGAATAATGTAGATTAGTGGTTGTTTTCTGCCACTGGAAACACTAAAGAACGCCCCCCCCCCCCCACGCCCCAATCCATAATCATTAATGAGATTACAGGGATGGATAGAATGTAGACACCTGTGTTTTGTTTTTATCAGCCACCTAGGTGACTGGTATACACCAGAGATTGAAGATAATTAGTATAAATAGTAAGGGCCTATAGAAACTTACAGGAGCAGGAGTGGATTGAGGATTTAAAGATGGGAATGCTTCATTAAAAACAGCGTTGAAGGCTGATGTTCAAGGAAAGGACGGATTTAGTAAGTGAAGAATCCAGAGGTATTTGTATTCTTCCTGTTTCTTACTTTGAGTTTCTTTATGTCATTCTTATATTCTTTCAACATATTTTATGCACCAGCATTGTGTCAGTTACACTGCTAGGTCATTAAGCTGTAGTCTTTCTCCCTGGGGAGCTCACTTTACTTAGCAAACAAATGAGTGCAACTATAGAAGCTTAAACAAGATACACTGGAAGGAATATATAATACTATGGAGTTCCTAGAAGATAATGCCTCATAAATAAGAATTTTCCAGTAAAAGGGCAAAGAAAAAGCCTCTTCGGGGAGAGAAACATGTATGCTAAAACAGGTGTGTAACAGCATGGCATGTCAAGAGAATTGTAAGTAGCTTTACATTGCTTGAATATAAATTCTGATTTAGGAAATTAAGAGGCATCAATCAGGTCTTAAAAGACATTGATGTACCCTAGCCTATTTGGCTCAGTGGATTGAGCATCGGCCTACAGGCTTACGGGTCCCGGGTTCAATTCCAGTCTGGGGCACATGCCCAGGTTGTGAGCTCAATTCCCAGTGGTGGGTGTGTGCAAGGCAGCCAATCAATGATTCTCTCTCACCCTCTCCCTTCCTCTCTGAAATCAATAAAAATATATTTTAAAATAAAAAGACATTGACATGAGACAACTAGGAGAAAAAATACCTGAGAAAATTGCTGGATGACCAATATTTAAGATTTGCTTTTCTAAAGGTCATTGTGTCCTTCAAAATGGTACCTGAGAGGGTGACCACTTTTGGGGTGATAGAGGCTTTCAGATGCTTTCAGGCAGGCACTAAAAGTTTAGAAACCTGAGTTATAAGGAATCTTATTTAGAAACACCAATTACAAATCCATCTTCAAGACAGAGACTTATATAACTACCCTATTCCCTTCAGAAAACAGGTTTCAGCCACGAAAGCCGAAGCAGAAAAGGATGGAGTGAAAGTCCCCACGACCCTGGCGGAATATTGCATCAAAACTAAAGTGCCTTCCAATGACAACAGCTCAGATTTGCTTTATGACGACTTGTACGACGATGACATTGATGATGAAGATGAGGAGGAGGAAGATGCCGACTGTTATGATGATGATGATTCTGGGAACGAGGAGTCGTGACCTGCTCCTTCAAAGCCCCTGTACTGCCCTGCCATCTCAGGCCAAAGGGAGGGGAGCA
Organism: Myotis nattereri; assembly: GCF_964212035.1. NCBI lineage: Eukaryota > Metazoa > Chordata > Mammalia > Chiroptera > Vespertilionidae > Myotis > Myotis nattereri. Next base: position 52,904,206 of record NC_138087.1, read on the forward strand.
AGTGGGGACCTAGCAGTGGCCCCTCAGCAAAAACCTATCACAGGGGGTGGGGAAAACAAACATGGCTCCTGCTGACTCCCCTTGTGGATCTCAGTTTGCTCCTTTTTATGGACCTCTTAATGGAGAGAAGGTAATCCTCCACAGAATGTCCGAATTCTTGCATTCTTTACCCTTCCATCACTGTATTGATTTTTTCCCCCCTTTAAACCCAAACCCTTGCCTCACTTCGTCTCTACAAAGTGTTCACAGCAAAACACGTTTGGTCTGTTTTTAGATTCTTGAAGAATTAAATAGTCTTTCATCAAGATGTTTAATGTGTTTAAAGCTGGGAACCCATTGGGAGTTCACAAGTGCTGCATATACTGGGTAGCAAAAGAAAATGGAAACAACCCCCACAAAAATCCCATAAGACAAACTTTTAAAAATTGTTGCCAAGGTTTAGCTGCTCCATTTACATTAGTGTGTGTGCATTTGTTCAGCCCCACGTTGGTGAATTTTGTTTCTTTCCAGTTCTTAAGTCTGGGTACAGTGGGCATCAGGGACTCTGTGCTAAGACTGATGAAATGTGTTCCTAGGGCAGAGAGCCCCGTCAGCCTCCAGGAAATCATCCTAACACAGAGGTCTCAGCTGTTCTGAGGAAAGAAATCAGATTTTGGTTTTTGAAATTGATTGGGATCTAAAGCCTGAAATAAATATTCATACTTTACATAGAACTGAGCACTTGATTGCTATTTATTTTAAAGGCAGAGTTGTTCTTCCCCCACCAGGGAGTTGGGGGAGAGAGTGGGGATTAGCGTGTGTGTGGAGTCTTGGTGATGGCAACAAAGGTTACAAATCACTATGCCAATTTTGGTTGATGCTGCGGGGGGGGGGGGGGGGGGGGGGGGTGTCAAAACTACTGGTGACCACTGTTGGGGGAGAGAACATCTGTTTTATTTATTTGACAAGGCCTTTCTGTCAAAGACAGACTCTCACCATGAGGATATATTTTTTAAGTAGCCAGTTTTAATTACTCAGTATTACTACTAAGTGCATGTGTTACAATTTTGGTTTTCATTGAGCTAGTGATAACTGTGGATAAATGTGAGACAAGAGTGACCAGTTACCTTTCCTCATTGGCTATAACCTGGACTTTGCTCTTCTTTCAATGTTCTGTCTGGCTGTGGAGTGCAAGAAGTTGTGCATGGAGCTTGCCTTGGGTTTCTTTAGACTCTTCCGCCCAGGGAGTTGGCTGCAGGCAGTTTGGGTGATGCTAGAGATCTTCCTTCTGTGCAATGCTGCAGCTTTGATTCCCCTGGTCTCAATCATGTGTTACTTCAATCAATTCTGAGATCCATCAGCCTTCACCAACCAGGGACTTCAGAACTTGGCGGTGATTTTTGTTTCTTATGGGAGTGGGTCAGTTCATACGAGGGCAGTGCTCTTTCAGTGGGGAAAATTGTTAATGTAAAATCCCAGGTTTTGGAAGGAAAATACAGCAAAGACTGACTATAATCCTACTTCAGATCCCTGTGCACTAGTGTCAACTCCTTTTCTTCAGAGCTTAGCTCAGAAAGAACAAAAGGGTTGATGAGGGATGAGGTAGGATAGATAGATCCTAGGACAGAATAGGTGATGCTTACTTCCTTAGCTCCTCCTTCCTTTCTGATCTCAGGGTTTTCATTCGCTCTTCAAACTCTCCAAAACGTGCTAATTCCCAGCAACCCTCTCTGGCCTCTAAAGTTCGGTCTAGTATTAAGTGAAAACGTTTAACGTGTTAGGGTTCAATTGGGACAATATTGAGCCTGCTCCCAGAATCTGTCCAATTTCCATGGGGCCAGGACTACTTGCACCTTGAATCTAGTGACTCAGATTCAGTAAATAGCAGCTCTTTGAGATAAAGCATGGACTGCAAACTCCTAAGAAGGATGTTGAAACTGTTTTAGCTCCTCACACTTAAGTCATGCTTCCAAATAACCTGCAAATCTAATGGAGCCCAGTCTCTCATGATGCTGATTACCCACTACCCTCTCACCAAACCTTCCCCCACGTTTACAGCTGGTAGCTTGGTCTTACTCTATTAGAGCCCTATAATTAAGCTTCCCCCCGCCCCCCCGCCCCCTTACTGCTAAAGCATTTCTTTCCCAGGGCACACCAGGCGTGTTGGCAATGTGGGAGGTGCTATGCTGTTCAGCCTGGTCCCATTAGGCCCTGTTGGCCTGTTGCACGTTGACTCAGGGAGCCAGAGAGCCAGGTGGAGGTAGTACCTCTCTAGCCCTTTGGGGTGTTAATATTGAGGGCTGGGTTTGCCTCTGATAGAGTACAATCAGAAGACTGGAGAGTGGTGATTTGCTAGCAGGTAGACATTCTGATAGCTCACAGTGACTTGTAAAACCCAGATGCTGGTTCCAGAGCTCTGTCTTGAGAACACATCCTGTGGCAAAAGAAAACTTGAGCTTACCGTAACTTCTTTTTAGGAGTGGAGATCTCAGGCTAGACCCTTGTGAGTACACTTGTGCTGATTTGGTATAATGAGCTCAAAATCCTGCATTTTTAGATTCCTTTGATTCTAGTGGAGGCCTCTCTGGGTGCTCTTCAAGTCTGTTTTTTTTTTGAGGCTGGGTGGAGAAAGTATATCATCATGATTCTGTTGTTGCTTCTCAAAGTCTTCCCCTCTATTTCATATCATTCCAGAGTTCTTTTCTATTAGCCAGACTTTTTCTTTTTTGTAGTCTCTTTTTCCTCTTCCCTGGTAATTATTTGCTTCTTTATTTGCTGGTTTCCTTATTTTTTGGGACATATACGGTAAGAGATTGAAGGGAGAAATGTGTAGTCCTCCACTGAAAATTAACTCCCCCCCCCTCCCATGCTGATAAAAGGTTTACATTTACAAATTCAGATGCAATTTTCAACTATTCTAAAACCAGCAGGTCACACCTGACTTTAATAGTTTTCTTAGCTGAAATTGTAGATGTTTTTCTTCAGTTTAACTTATGAGAAAAGATTATCTGATGCATTTTGTGTTGAACTTCCCTTTAGTGGTTTATTTTGTCTTTTTCTGCCCATCTGTCTACTAATAAAATGTGAAATAAAATATACCTGTATTGCTACTTCCCCATGGGATGACCCTCTTCTTTCTTTTCTTGTGTTAAAATTAAAAGATGGTCTTAGTATCTCCACTGTTCCCTTGCAGATTATGCCTTGGATTCAGCTGAAAAACTAAAATAAAAACCAACTCTTGCTGACCTGTCTTTTATAACATTCTGCTCAGCTCACCTTGCAGACTAAATATCCCCAGTCCTTACCTAGCTTAAAAAAAGGCTATTAAAGACAGCCATTTGTTAACCTTAATTCTGAAATAGGGCACAGTCTGCCAGTACAAGTAGGTCATTGGAAGGGATGGAGAGGTGCTCCACTGCCCTCCTTAGGAGAGGGCGTTTGTTTTCATTGTCAATTATCCCCTGAATCCTGCTGCTAAAAGCAAGGAGCAGGCAGGAGATACCATAGTTTAATGAAAATTCCCATTTAGTTTCAGTTGTGGACCCTTACCTTTTTCTTTCTTTTTGTTGTTGTTAATCCTCACCTGAGGATATTTTCTCCATTGATTTTTAGAGAGAGTGGAAGGGAGGGAGGGAGGACAGAGAGAGAAACATCAACGTGAGAGACACGGTGATTAGTTGCCTCTCCAACACGCGCCCTGACAAGGGCTGGAGACTAAACCTGCAGTCCATGTACATGCCCTTGACTAGTAATTAAACCTGCAACCCTTCAGTGAGCAGGCCGACACTCTAACCATTGGACATGCTGGCCAGGGCCACTTACCTTTTTTTTAAAGCCAGGATCCCAAGCTGTGGATTAACAGCAGAATCTCTGATATGATGAAATGATTTTAGAGGCGAAAGTAGAAAAGGTAAAGACTGCAATCCAGGCACACCACCTTGACTAGAAGCAACACTTATTTTGCCCAGGACCTACTTAACCTATTTTTTTCTTTCTTTTTTTGTTAATCCTCACCCAAGGATATTTTTCCATTAATTTTTAGGGAGAGTGGAAAGGAGAGGGAGAGACAGAGAGAAACGTCGATGTGAGAGAGACACATCAATTTAGCTGCCTCCTACATGCAGCCCAACCAGGGCCAGGGAACATAAAACCAAGATGCGTGCCCTGACTGGAATCGAACTCAGTACCCTCAGCCTGCTGGCTGACGCTCTATCCACTGCGCCAAACCAGACAGGGTGCACTTACCTATTTCCTACCACCCTGACTCCCTAGTCACATGTTCCACCACAGCCGTGACTGTCAATCAAGATTGTGTTTGGCTGATGAAAAGCAAAGGTTTAGCTGTTTAAACTTATTCTCTCACTGGCCTAGAACTGTGGTTGCAATTATTACCTTTGCTCCTTTGGAAGAGAAATTACCCTGCCCAGCTGTTCCTGCTGACAGGCCCTACAAGAGGCTGCCTATCCCATAAGTCTGTTATGAAGCTGCAAGAAAAGCCAAGTAAACCGGTAAATACTGCCTGTGCCTTGTCAGTAACATTTGCTGTCTTTTTAGCCGAATCATTTACGTTCTCCCTGGATGCTATTCGGGGCCAAGGCGAGAGAAGGGCCCAGCAAAGAGTACAAATTTAAACCCTCAACCTGTTGCTAAGAAGACTGTGACCACGTGAGCTCTGCTTCAGCCCTATGAAGTCCAAGGGTCCCTGGAACTATAAGGAGAGGCCTTGGCCCTAAACTATCCTTCAGTCACACCACACAGAGACACTGCATGCTCTCAGAACTTTATTAGGTGGACTTTGGGCAAAAGAGAAAACCCTGAAGCAGTCGCCCACCTGGTTCAGGGCAACTGGGAGAGAGGAGCCTTTGCATGGAGACGTGCTCTCGTGGAGCATTATCTGATTTTTTAAAAGGGAGCTGACTGGCTGAACATCTCTGAGCACAAATTCAGATTATCATTAAAATGGTCAGCCAGAGGAAGGCAAGTCCCTGGGGACAAGGGCAGGCCAGAAGCAGATATCCCTGCTCTATATGAAAACAAACAGGTGCCACTTTCATGTTGAGCAGGGGGGATATCTCTGCTATTCCCAGATCAAGATTTGGCGGGAGAGGAACATGACAAATGATAATAGGACAAGTTTCTCAAATAGACGGATAAAGTGATTACACAAGGAAGAAAAAACTCTAATGGTTTATAAGGGGGTGTAAGTCGTGATTCTTCATTGGTACCTGATCCCATTACCCAAATGCCTTAAACCAGCCCTTCCAGGCACTGTCCCTCGCAGCCTCCTGGCAGGGGGGCTATGTGGGAGGTAGGAGGGGAGAGGGGTCTTATTTTGCTACAGCCAAAAGGAGCTTGAGTGGGGAAAACAGACCTGACGAGTAGTAGCTATTCCCCCCTCTCTCCTAAGACTTCTGTCACATTTACAAATACATACATAAATACATTACATACAATAGCGAGTCTGGGAGGTAGGCTCCCCACAGAGGCTCGGCTGACACAGTTACACGTCTCGAATTCTAGGAAAGGTAGCTGGGCTCCCAGAAATGGGCTCCATGTGGTGTCTCCTGCCCAGGGTAAGCCCTGCCCCAGCCCACCCCTCTCTTCAGGGTTCAGTTTGTCCAGTACGGAGAGTTGCCGTAGGCAGGTTTGGAGGCTTGTGACTTGGGCTGCAGGGAGCTGGGCTGGCTGCGCTGACCCGAGCCACTCTGAGGAGGAGAGAAGGCTGTCAAGGCTGGAGCAGAACACCCAACCCAGGGCAGGGTGGCCCATCACTGGCTCACCTGAGCATCCTGCGGAAGATGGTGGTGTAACAGCTGTGAGTGAGGCTGCTGGTGGGCAGGCAGGATGTGCAAGAATGGTGGGGGTGCATAACCAGGAGCTGCTCCAGGGGCCAGGGGCCCAGTGGAACCCAAGGCCGAGGGCAGGCTGAACGGTGGAGGGGTCCCTGCATGAAATCCCTGCTTATCAAAAGTCTGTAGGGCAAAGAGACAACAGTGAGAACCATCTTGGGTTACATCCCTCACAAACCTGCACACCCATTTGTTCCTCCCTCACCTGAGTCTTATTGTAGACAGAACCAGTCATATCAGGTAGGCCAGTGGTGCTCGAAGAGACGGACACTCCTAGGAGGAAAAGCAGGTGTTCCCACAGCAGTTGGTCCCAACTCCAGCCTCCCCCACCTCCAGGGGCATTCTGGGATAGCCTTGTGTGAGGAGGAGTCAGGGAGGAGACAATTATTCTAGGCCTCAGTCCTGGAAAGGAGGGACAGACGCTACCTTTGCCAGGCCCAGAACCTGCAGACTTGTTTTGTGCCTGTGATGATCCACCATAGCCACCCTTGGTGTAGTCTCCCGCTGCTGTCCCCTGGGTCAGGTCGTCATAACCTAGCATGGCAGGGCGCAAGAGGCATGTGTGAGCGAGGCAAGCCTGTCCCACCATGTCTCAGTGCTGGGAGCACCTCTCACCTGTGCTGTAGCTGTGCGGGCCATAACCACTGGCCTGCTGGAAGGGGGTCGGGGGAGTGCTGAGGTTCACACCATGCTGCTTGGCTGAGGCCGGTGGAACCTGGTGGGGCAAGCAAGAGAGGCATTAGAGAAACAGGGCAGGGGGGAGAGGTCAGGTACCCCTGGGTTAGCATAAAGCAGCAGGTGGCAAAATCACAAGGGACCTGTGTTAGTACAACACATGTTGGATCTAAAAACCAGTAGGAGCCCTACCTGGTTTGGCTCAGTGGATAGAGCATCGACCTGTGGACTGAAGGGTCCCAGGTTTGATTCCGGCCAAGGGCACATGCCTGGGCTGCAGGCTCGATACCCCAGTAAGGGGTGTGCAAGAGGCAGCCAATCAATGGTTCTCTCTCATCATTGATGGTTCTATCTCTCTCTCCCTCTCCCTTCCTCTCTGAAATCATTAAAAAACAAAAACAAAAAAAACCGCCTAAATAATAAATAAAAACCAGTAGGAAAGCAACCTCGTCTCCAGCCCAAAACATTCCTGGAGATTCTAAGTGGGGTCATGTCCCTCACTCCCTACAGCTGGAATTAAAACCCCCACAAATACTCACAAACATGGTGGGCCCATATTGGAAGGCACTGGGCACGCCTGTGTAGTAGGGAAGGCCAGTGTAGCTATAGCCAGGTGGCAGCGCAGGATTCAGAAAGGGCTGTTGGGGGGTGTGGTGGGCCTGGGATTGGCTCTGCTGTGCTTGAGCCAGTGTGGTGGGAGGTGCAGGGGATGCAGAGTCACCTCGACCAAACTTTGCGACATCACCTAGGAGAAAAGGAAAACTGATTCTAGTCACCGCCCTGAGCCAACCAGGAAAAACAGCCAGGCTGTCTTCTGCCCCAGGAATGGGTCTGGCTGACAGCTCACCAAGGGAAGCTAGCAGGTGTCTCTTCGCCCTTCTATTTCCAGACACCTGGGATTAGCTACAGGCCAGTATGATGTACACTCCCTTTCACCACCCCATCCCCTGAACAGACTGACCTGAATATGGGTTATTAGCAAGGCTTCCATCTCGGCTGGCAAGGGCTGTGGGTGTAGCAAAGGGAATTCCATAATAATCCTAGGAGAGATCAGGGAGGCTCAATAAACAGACTGGCCACACCCCCTCCCTGGAGACCAGGCCCAGCAGGCAGCACAGGCACTCTATGTGATGCCACATCCTGGAACATGGTAGACCTGAAGGATGGCACATGCACATGCACTAAGTCGATGGTGCCTGTTGGAGTTGTACAAAGTAGCAGCCACAAAGCACAAAGCACGCAGATACAATGACCAATCCCTCAGCTTTCCACGGGCAGAGCCATTGGAGGCCCAATCTCACACAGCCATTTACACTGCAGATGGACACAGATGGATGCCATAGGCAGAACCAATTCTGCTGGCATTTCCTATGTGAGACTATAGAACAGGTGACTAGACAGTAGAAACCTAAAAAGGAGTCAGCAGGAGAGGAGGTGCTCAAAGGGTTTAACGGGTCAGGGCAGCAACGCCAGGTAGGTAAAAGGACAAGCAGGACCCCAGGTAAGGTTTTGAACTTGTCTCTCACCCAGTCTCCCCTGGCAACACTAACACCCCACAGGAATCAGGGATACCAAGAGAGCAAAACACAGCGGAGCTCTGGAAAAGGGGAGGCCTGCCTCGACCCTTACTACCCAGGGCTTTGCAGTCCCAGACATCCACACCCTCTGAACCAAGAAAAACCCTCCTGCTTTCCTCGTGGGCCTGGTTTCCAGGTAGCTTCTAGGAAACCTGTAGCATCCTCAGCTCAGGCTCCCAGAAGGCAGGGCTAGGAGAGCACAGAGCTAGGAGGACTGGAGACCGGCCTAGAGAAAGCCCAGGAGGGGGCGCTCTTTCACAGAAGAAAAGAAAATCCAAAGGCGGGAATAAAAAAGTGCCAGAGGCTAAGGAACGACCAAAGGGAAAAATGAAAGCTGTATCTCAACACATAGACCCAGGGGTGATGTCTTCTAAGGCACAAAATGATAAAGGGGATACAAAGCAAATGGCTCTCAGGACTGGGATTCCAATGAGCCACTCCTGGGGGTCCAAGCAGGACCCACATGCAGACTCACTCAGGACCACCTTTTGCATTCCATCTCTGATGCCCTGGGGCTCCTGGGCAAGATTGCTGTGAGATTTCATGAGTATCGGGGACCAGGGCCACTTCCGGTTTCCCCACACAGCCCTAAGGCTCAGGCATACCCAATGACCCTAAGTTCTATTGACCACCCTAGAAACCTGCCATCATGTTTTCAACATCCTTTCTCTGGGGATGTGGGCAACAGCTAGAGAGTCCAGAGGCCCCTGGACAGCATTGTTAATGAGCTGCTGGTTTGCACAGGTGGGGAAGAGTGGCCCAGCTACCAGCCTCTGCCTCTGGAAATACTTCATCAGATGGATACAAGAGTTCCAGCCACTGGGCATGGAAGGTGAAAGCGACACCTGCAGCTCCCAGAGCTTTCTGTGTCCAGTGTGTGTGTCTGTGTGTGTGTGTGTGTGTGTGTGTGTGTGAAAGCAACACCAATGGGGAGGAGTCTGAGGAAAGACACCTCATTGGGGAGAGAAAACCTCTTCCTCAGGGAATCGGAAGTACCATATCCAGTGGAGGGGATACCAGTGTCCAAACAGCTATTTACTTCCCAACAGTGTGACAGGTAGATGCCCTGTGCTGCTGAAAATTATCAAGAATCTAGGACACAGGAGTCTGAGAAACCAGACCAAGAAAGGAGTGGTAGTGCAGGAGCCTGCAGGCTGTCCCTCCACAGCTCTCCTCCACTGCAGTCCTGTTCACCTGGCCATCCCAGGGAAGGCCCAGTGCCTCATCCTTGGAGCAAGGCTCAGCATAAAGAAGCAGTCCTGGCCTCAGAGTGAGGCTGCAACAACCAGGAAGACTCTGGGGCCAGCATTCTTGCAAAGAGCAATGGCAGGCCGGACCCAGAGGGTCCTTAACGTCTGTCAGCTCCAGCCACTCACTCAGCTAGGGACAGAAGAGCAAGGTGCCATCACAGCATCATCAATGGCCACTTCAGAAGCCAAAGACACTGAATGGCACTTTGAAGGAGAAGATTATAAAAAGTCTAGGGACAGGCAAACAACTCCATGTCTTGTGTCTTCCCTTTTTTTTTTTTTTTTTTTTTTTAAAAGGGAGTGAGGTAAAAGAAGAGAATTTGGTGGGGGCACTGCCAACTCCCAAGTCCCAATGGTCTTTAAGTTCCCTGGGGATGAGCAAAGGACAGTCATATGCCCAAGCTATAGCTGCACCAGGTACAACTACCAAATGGAAGCAAGTTCCTTAGCTTTAGGCTGAGTATCCTGAGAGCCAGGCAGGGTGGCAATCAAGGCAGAGAGAAGAAGAACCTGTAGAAGAGCCTCACCCTCCCGGCCATAGCCCACTCACCACTGGCAGCCGTGACTGCAGCATCTGGAGCTCATCATAGCCATAGATCTGTGTGAGGACATAAAGGGTGTTAAGGATGACACATGATCCCCTGGGAAGCCCAGGCCCATGTGGGGGCCTGAGCAAGATGGAGGACAGGACACACTCAGGAAGAGGACCAGGATGAGCTGCTGGGAGAAGGCACCTTGCCTTGATGGGAGCCAAGGCTGGCCAGTAGATCCACCATGCACTCACCGGATAGGCAGGAAGCAGTCCTCCGGGGCCCACGAGGTACTGGTTGTGTAGCAAGGGTGGCACCCCCTGGGGCAGGTTGGGGGGCGCTTTGCCTATAAAGACAAAAATCAAATGAAGTGGCTACCACAAAGAGTAAGACTCCTCAGCTACTATGGGGCTGGGGGTGAAGTTCCCTGCCATAGTCCTGCCCTAATTGGGGCCACAGCCAAGAGGGAAGGGCAGCAGCTGAGAGATACAGAGGGCCACACCAGGAAGTGGAGATAGAGAGTACGTGTCCTAGTCAGGCTGTTTCCATGCTGAGATAGAAACCTGCACCCACCACTCCTGAAGGTCATACTGCACTAGATAAACCTGAACATAAAGAACAATTGGGGCCCTAGCCAGTTTGGCTCAGTGGACAGAGCATCAGCCTACAGACTGAAGGGTCCCAGGTTCGATTCCGGTCAAGGGCATATGCCCGGTTGCAGGCTCGATTCCCAGTAAGGGGTGTGCAGGAGGCAGCCAATCAATGATTCTCATCATTGATGTTTCTCTCTCTCTTTCCCTCTCCCGTCCTCTCTGAAATATATAAAAATATTAAAAAAAAAAAGTAAGAACAATTAGGGGGTGGGAGGCGGAGTAAAGGTGGGCAAAGAGGGAGAAAATGGGGGAAAATCTGTAATATTGTCAACAATTAAGAAAGGAAAGAAATGGAACAATCTACCTCCTCAGAACGGAAGAGAGGCTGGGCATTGCCAGGAGAGGGACAGGGCGTGTCAAAGGTGGGTTTTGGCAGTTTGTTTGGCCCACACAGACTGCTCAGGTGTGGCTGACAGGCAATCGGTCACATAAAATGACCAGAAACAGCCAATGGTAGCTGCTCACTCTGTCACTATTGTCATCACAGTTCCAGGGATGAGCAAGAACGCAAAAGACTGGTGAGCTAGAAGCACAAAGGCTGCCAGGAATCCTGCCCAAGGGAGTCCATCTGGAAAGACCAATTTCACCTATCTCCACCCACATCAGCGCTGAAGAGCTGGGTTTCAAGAGGTCACTGGAACAAAGAGGACAAGTGACCAATGGCAGGGCTGGAGGGAGACTACGATCTGATGTGTGTGGCTGCTCACCATGCCCTGCCAACCTCTGGGCATCCTCCCTGGAATCCACGTGCACATCTTTGAGGGGATGGGGGTAGGTGGGAAAGGCCTCGGGGGCACACACCTGAGGTCACCAAGGGCGTGGCTCTGGTACTGCTGCTAGGGGCACTCACGGTGGTTCCGCCCAGGCAGAGGCTGTTCGCTGTGTTCATGCTGCTTGGCAGGCTGAGTCCTGAGGATGTGGCACTCGAGGTGGAGGTTGCTGCCATTGAGAAGGTGGCTGAGGACTGGAGGGAAGGGGTGTTCTCCACACTGGTATGCTGGCAAAATAAAAAAGCCAGGACACATGGGTCCGGGAGCAAAGCACGGGAGGCAAGAGAACCTAGCCGGGCGTTTGGGCCTATAGTCTTGAGATTCTGACCTGAGGGGCTCTGGGCTCGGCATTTACATTACTACACATTAGCCCCTTTGCCCCTCACCCTGTTAGGTTAGGACATCAGAAGGCAACTTTTAAGCTGTGTATCAAGATTATTAAAGTAAGCTTTATGACCAAAACCCTCCTAAAAATTCTTACAGTTGCTCATTTTCTGGTATATGCCACAAGGCATAGAAACCCCAAGTATGTGTACGTATGTGTATGTATGCACACATATGTATGTACACACACACACACACACACACACACAGTTTTTATTGATTTTTAGAGAGGAATGGAGAGTGAGAGAGAGAAAAATCAATTGGCTGCCTCCTGTATGCCCTTAGCCCGGAATCAAGCCTGCACCTTGGGCCCATGTGCCCTAACTGGGAATCAAACTGGTAACCTTTCAGTAAGCCACACCGGCGAGGGCCCAAGTAAATTTTAAATGAACACAGACATCTGAGTATAAGGTGAGAACCCACCTCACAGAAAAGCAAGTAGTCTCAGGAGAGCTGAAAAGAGGCCACAGGCAGCCCAGCCCAAGTCAGAGCATTCTGGGATATTCTTCTATTAGGCTTCTTAGCTACTCTGATCTAGAAGTCACAGATGGCCAAGAGAGGCCTTTGCTCCAGAACTTGGTAACATTTTGCAGAATCGAGTCCTGGGGAGTCCCCCACCAGGGCCTACCTAGAAGGGCATGGCCTGCCCTGATGCCTACTCGACAAGATCCACTTACGAAAGAAGGGCAAAACCCAGAAGAAAGCTCTGAAGAGCCGGAGTTCCAGGAAGCCAGCCTGGCTGCTCCACTTCAGCTAGTATTAAGGTAGAAGAGATGTACTTGGCTGGGCAAAGTATGACCAAAGTCGGAGGGAAAGGCTCTGTAAGACTGAGATCAGCCTCCAGACCAGAATGTGTACAGAACGAAGAAGCCTGAAAACTCCTGAAGGAGAGGCCAGAGAACAGAAAGCCCCAGGAGAAATGGGACCACCATGTGTTCTGCTTCCCATCACACAGACAACTCTATAGGTCCCAGCCCACAGGCGGCCCTCGCTACCTGAGCACTAGCCTAAGGGCCCTAACGTCTAGAATTAGTTCTGCAAGAGAAAGAAGCTAAAATCATAGTCTCCTCAGACTCCCCAGGACTCCTGCTCTTTCAGCCCAGACAGAACCAGGGGGAGGACAGCCAAGGGAACGAGGCGAAGGCTGTGCCAATCTGCCCAGCCAGACGGCTCCATGCTCCTCTGCGTGGGTCCAGGCTTCCCACCCAGAGCAACTTTCTAGAGAACTAGTTCCTAGTTTGCTGAAAGGAACTCAACAAGCATCCAGGAAGCCTCTCCCACGTCCAGCTGGCCCAACAGGGCTTCTACCTCTGACCCCACCTCCCAGACCCATGAGGGCGACAAGCTGCTGGAGTAAGAGGCCTCTGCCCCATTGTAAGGCTCTCAGTGCACCCAGGGGGCTGGGCAGTCAGGGTGGGTGAAGAGCACAGCTACACCAAACCTCCCAAAAGGACACGGAGGGCAGGAGAAAACACTAAGATTTCCTTCATAACCTTCACGTGGGGTGGGGAAGATCTAACTATAACAGACTATAAAAGAGGGGCTGATAGATCTGATTATATAAAAATAAAAAATATTTATAAAGTGACAAACAGGGAAAATAACTGTACCTCTGATCACAAAAGGCTTACTAGTCTCCTGAATACAGAGTGCCTAGAAATAGACACCAAGGACCTGACAGGAAAATGAGCAAACAATATAAATAACTCATGCCCTGACCGGTTTGGCTCAGTGGGTAGAGCACTGGTCTGCAGACTGAAAGGTCCCGGGTTCGATTCCGGTCAAGGGCATGTACCTTGGTTGCGGGCACATCCCCAGTGGGAGGTGTGCAGGAGGCAGCTGATCGATGTTTCTAACTCTCTATCCCTCTTCCTTCCTCTCTGTAAAAAAATCAGTAAAATATATTAAAAAATAATAATAATAAATAAATAATAACTCACCAAAAAGAAAAAAATAATGGCTTTCCAATATGTAAAAAAGATGATCAACCTCATTCAATTATACCGACAGGTCATTTTTCTACTATTAACACATTGGAAAAATACAAATATTCAGTAACGTCATTTCAGGGGGCAGCGGGGAAATAGGGTGTTTCATTCATTGCCAGTGGGAGGTAAGCAGGTTAAAATCAATAAGCAGAGCATTTGGCATTTTGTATAAAATGACAATGTCTAGCAACTCCACACTAGGGTTTATCCTCTACTACTGCTGCAGGACGAAACAACATTGGCAGAACGTTATCAAATGAAGCATCAAGCTTAAAGTTCTATCAGTGGAGGACTGATTAAATACTGTAATGCAGGAGAGCTGTGGAAAGAACTCTGCTTCAAATAGAAACAATTAAAAAATGCACTTATTAAGTGGGGGGAAACAGTGAAGGGCGCTATGTATGAAATATCCCATTTCTGTTGTAGAAGAGGGAGAAAAATGACTGTGTATGCATTCAGTATTTAATAGCTTAAAAAGAACTCTAGAGGAACAAGTAAACAGGAGAAAGGGGCAGAACCTTAAGCAGATGGGAAAAAAAAAACTTTTTAGTATATGCCTTTTTATACCTTTCACTAATAAACCTTACAGCTATATTACAGTGTGGCAATTCTGTCACATTGACCAAGTGTGGGACTCCCTGGACAAGGCAATTCTGGCCAGTCACTTAGATCGTATGATCTGGCGTTTCCTGACAAGATACAGAGTGCTGCTGCCCAGTGCGAACAGGAGCACTAACTCCAATGCCTCAGTGCCCGGAACAGAAGCCACTAGAGCAGGGGTGGGCAAACTTTTTGACTCGAGGGCCACAATGGGTTCTTAAACTGGACCGGAGGGCCGGAACAAAAGCATGGATGGAGTGTTTGTGTGAACTAATATAAATTCAAAGTAAACATCATTACATAAAAGGGTATGGTCTTTTTTTTTTTTTTTTTTTTTTAGTTTTATTCATTTCAAACAGGCCGGATCCGGCCCGCAGGCCGTAGTTTGCCCACAGCTGCTCTAGACAGTGCTCACACTGGGGCAGCTCATGGCTCCCACTGAACAACATGCGCACAGGCAAGTGGGCAGAAGTATCCACCATGTGCTCTGGTATGAAGATGGTGCTCTGTGTGTTTTATGACAAAGAATCATGCCTAACATTCACTTGGAAAACTACAGTTTGAAAGCCTCAATGTTTTCCAGATCATGATGGATAGAAAGAACTGACCCTTTTCTATCACCTCATTCTGCAGCAAATGATTTGATCTCTTCTTTAAAGGAAACAAATTTTCCCAATTCCCAGACTCCCGCATTTATCTGTACCCAAAGCTTCCCTCCCTGCTTGGGGACCCATCCACTCCAGCCTTACCGGAAGCCTCCTGTCTCCCAGGAGAGAGACATTTTGTTCTTTTTTCAGACACCTTTCTTTCCTCAAATATCTATGTTCAGTCTCTCCTAGCATTAGGTCACTACCCTGACTCCTTGCCATTTCACAAACATTCATGCTGCAACCCACCACAACCTATACTGACTCCTACCACTGAAACCATGCTCCTCCCAACTTCAAACCTCGAGAAGCCACCCTTCAATAACCATCACCTAGGTTACTCTTTTATCTCTCCACATTCCTGACTTCGTTCTGCAATATCAACCTTCCCAAAGTCTCTGCCTCTGAGTTGGGGGAAATGACCTGAGACGCCAGAGCTCACAGTGAACAGAATACCGAATGCCAGAAGTAGGGAAGTCCCCATGACCACCAACAAACTGGAACAGAGCTACACCGACTGGGATAGAGCCAGGCTGTCAGTCTCAAAAAGATGTGTGTGTGCACATAAAGGACGGATATTCTCATATAAGCTCTCCCTTTCACCTAAAGCATTTCTCTACGGGGCCTTCACAAAGTAACAGAGGGCTATCCAGGAAAAATGGTCTTCATTAAAGTTGACTTTTAGTGGAGCCCAAGTTGAAGTTAACAATGGGCCCACTTTCCTCTAAAAGCTTGCAAATGCCTCAACATAACATTTCCCAGAAAATAAATCACCCCTGCTAGGCAGAAAGGTCTCCTATAATAAACAGGAAGCACAGTGAATCCTTGGAAATAAATTCACCACCTGACAGCACTGGCTCATCACATACCAGGTCTAGAGAAGCAAGTTCTCCAGAGGCAGGAACTTAGAAAGCAAGATGTTTTCCACGGTGCCTAGGAAGTCCACAGCTCAAACCACAAACTTAGATCGAGACATTATAGCCAAAGAATTCAAGATTACCTCACATACTTAAAATCCACAAACTAAGGCCCACCAGGGGTGACTAAGCTCCAAGCTCACTGAGCAGGGTGGTGGATGGGGGAGCCCAGAGGACACTTACTGTGTGTGACGTGCTGGAGGAGAGTGCTGTGTGCGCAGAGGAGAGGCTGCTCTGATGGGTGGAGAGTGAACTAGAAGACAAAACAGAGCACCACGTATGTCCACCCAACCAAGGCCCTCCACAGGCACGGAGCCCCCGTGTCGGGTGGGCTAGGCATAAGCTCGCCCGCTCTCTTCAGGAGAAGCCCCAGCTTCATGCCCATCACCTGGGAACCTAGTCCAGGTGTGCTGGTGGTTAGAATGACCTAAAGCATCACCCACCCCAAGGATCTGGAACATCCTGGCCAGGAAACCTACAGGGCCAGCTTCAGTCAGCTCTAACCATCTGATCTTTAGACTGGAAAAAGAATAGGCTTTCACTAAGAACACTGTCAGCCTTGAAGACCCCATTAAATCTATGAGTGAGGGAAAAAGGTTCCTATGTCCAATCCACATGCCAGAATCAGAGCCTGAAGTCCCATCAAATCCAGAATTCAAATCAAATGCTTTTGCTCCTGGCTTAAAGGGAGAAAGAGGTGAACTCAACTTGGAAGACACAGGGTGAGAACCCAATGAAACTCATTCTCCTACACCCTGTTGTAATAACTTGACCTATAAAGCCATGACAAGCACAAGTCAGAGACGTGCTCAGAAATCCAACAGCAATCTCACTCTGCATCAGTGACAGGAGCCCAGAGCTGGGAGGAGGCTTATCGAGTGGCACCCTCCTGAGGGTGGAGTAAGAGAAGCAGCAACTCCTTGGGTCCACCCCATTCCCAGGGGGCCCAGTGGTCTCTGTGATAGCAGAGCATTACAAACAAGAAAGGTTTACAGCTGTGGTACTTTGATGACCCTACCCAGTCCAAACCTATCTAGAGCATTATTGCAAAAGGCCAGGACATGGTGCTAGGGGTAACAAGTGGGTGTTGTTCATTGGAAGAGCCTTCTATAAAGGCTCCAGGACTTCGCCCCAGTGTGGGCCTCTCTTTCTGAGCCCATATTTTCCCCGTACCTGCTAAGCTGAGAGAGGGGGGTGCTGGACAGGTCACCAGGCTGGGACAAGGAGGGCAAAGTGGCAGTGTGCTGAGATGCAGAGGGTAGGAGCGTAGTGCAGGAGGTGGTGCTGGGCAGGGAGGCCACAGATGGGAGAGCGGAGGGAGGGTCTGTTGTCTTTGGAGCAGGAACAGATGCAGTAGCTGTAAGAAAAAGATCTGTTTAACTCTAGATCAAACCATGAATATCTGAAATATGCTCAATATCTTGTGACATGTCAGGAGCAGTTGAGACATACATAAAGTTACATTTCCCATGGAAAATGCCCCAGCATGTCTCCAAATGGTCTCTTTTCTGTCAGATACAATTATTAAAAGGACACACAATGGTTGGACGCACGGGACCCAGACAGAGTAGGAAATGACATAATCACAGCAATTTATAATCATAAACTGTCCTATGATGTGGAAATACTTCTCCCAACTAAAGGAAGGTCAACCCTAAGCCATACCCAGAAAGAGGCTCTGAGCTTGATATAATTATAAAATAAGGCAAAATTTCCTTAAAAAGCACAACATGGGGACAGTGAAAATCTGGTGGGCGAGACCATCCAAGGGGTAAGTCTTTGGTTCTATCAAATCAGTACCAAATCAGGCTGACCTTGTGAAAGTTCATAGCCAATTTAGGGTTGGTGGGGGTTGGAGAGCCCAAGGTACATATGCTGTGAAGTTACATATGCCTCAATCTACAGGAAGAGCACATAGCTGCTGTTGAACTCTTACTTTGGCACAGGGAGCATAGCATTTCCTTCACATGTGCTTGAGGAGAGTAACCTCAGAGCACATTAGGCTTTCAGGAGACCATGAGTGCTATCAATCCTCACTGCAGAAAAGACTCAGTTTTAGTGGCATCCACACATATGACTCAGATATGTGCTTGGAAATAAAGCATCATTGTCTTTTCCAGTTAGGAAGGAGAAGCCAGTACCCTCGTGCAGCGTTCCCTGGGAGCCAGTAGAAAACAGATTAGTCTCTAAAAGGAAGGATGATTAGAAAACAAGCACAGGCAGCAACAGGCTCAAAACACAATGTAAATCAATACAATACTGTCCTGCCTTAGTGCAGTCTGACCAAGACAGAGCAATATGAGGCTATTACCTCATTTGTAATAATACCACCAGCTACAACCTGGCCACATGGGAATCTCTAGCTGAACTTCTAACCCTACCATAGAAAGGGTGCCAACAATGGATCAGAAGTAGCTATCAGCAAAAATTTAAAAGTACTATTTTTGCAGAATTAGCCATTAACCTATTGCATTCCCTATCAAGTTAGTGATGCGCTTATTTTGTTTGGTTTCCACCAGCCATGACAAAAAAGTTAGTTTGTACACTTACTGTCTACTGTCTGCTGACTTCGACCACCACCATGTCCATTCTATAAGGAAGAGAAAATAAGTAAACCCACAAAAATAAAAAAACTCAGATGATTTTCTATTGGGATTTAGCCACAAACACATGAAACATAATCAAGGAACAGTGGCCTGTTTTGTTTGTTTTCTTTTCATAACATTGAGGGGCAATATGACAGATTCTTTTTTTTTTTTTTTTTTAATGTTCTTGATTTTTAGAGAGAGGGGATGAGAGAGAGAAATATCAATGTGAGAAACACCGATTGGTTGCCCCCCGTATGCACCATGACTGGGGTGTAGCCTTCTCTTCCCACTAGCTTTTATGACATAAAGGCATAGGCCCTATAGGGAAGAGACTAGAACAGTCCCTTGTGAATCTAAACAAGCTCAACAGAAAAGGTTCAAAGGGGCTGAGGAAGGAGTAAAAAAAAAAAAAAAAGAAATCGCCCACCTATGCTGTCCCACATCAAAGCCCACACTCAGCAACCTATACCCCCCACCCCAAGTCAGAGCCCTTAGTTAACCTTTTAGTGTCAAGTAGGCAGCCTGGAGTCACCAGACATTTGAGGAAAACACTAATACAAAATATGTAAAACAAAAGAAGGGAAGTAAAAACAACAACAAAAAATTTTAAGTAACGATGTACAAATAGCTCCTGCTTAGAAGGAGACTTAGAAAATGTATCCAAATTTTGCTAGACCAATTCAACTATATTTTAATATTTTTATTTTGTCATCCACCTTTTAAAAATATTTTTATTGATTTCAGAGAGGAAGGGAGGATTACAAAAAATTAAAAAATAAAATAAAATCAACATATCCTCATGTGAGAGCAAAAAGAAAAAAAAGGCTCAAACTATACACTGAGCTCCAAAAGAGGACAGGAAGGAACCCGAAAGACCACTTACCGTGACAGTTCCTGGAACTGACTCCGACGGACTCACAGAGCTTTGGTATGCAACCCTGCTGTGCACAGAACTCTGGTCATAGGAGGAAGACGTTGTTGCTGGACTAGTGGAGCTCAGGGATGAGCTGGTCAGACTGGAGGAGGTAATGACTGAAGTTGTATAGGTGGAGTTCTGTACTGCACTGGTCATTGGTAGAGAGGTATTCAAAGAATCACTACAAATGGTATTAGACATACATTTGTGTCAATTTACATAGCTTCATGAAGGAGAACTATTTTATCATACTCTAAATTAAATAAACATGTCTGCAACCACAAGTTTATACTACTGCATTCTTCAATTTGTAAACAATGCAATGAAGATTCAAAACAATCCCCCAAGTCTAGCACCATCCCCATAAAAACCTAGACCCACCTAACTTTAATTGACAGGCAAAGGGACAGCTTTAAGAATCTTTAAGGAATCTAGATGTCTGAGACCATCTTTAGAAAAGGAACCCATGCAAATATCAGGTTTGGGCTCTGGAAAGTGGAAAAGTTAACTAATAAAATAAAATGTAAAATCTGGCCTTCTCTATTTATAAGATATCCCACTGAATGAACGTGTTAGCAAGATGTGAAGAAACTGAATCTCTCAGAAATTACTCATAGAAAGGTAAAATGCTGCAGCCACTGTGGAAAATGTGATGCTTCCTCAAATGGTTAAATAGTTACCATATAACCCAGCAATTCCTAGGTGTACATTCACAGAATCAAAAGCACATAAAATATGTAACTAAATGTTCACAGCAGCATGATTCATAATAGCCAAAAAGTGGGAACAATCCACATGTCCATCAACTCATAATGGATAAACAAATGTGGTATATTAGCACAATAAAATATTATTTGGAAACAAAATGCATTCATGCTTCAGCAAAGATGAACCTTGACAACACTATGCTAAGCGAAAGAAGTCAGTCACAAGTGGAGATAAATTGCATGATTCTAGTTATATGAAATGTCCAGAATAGGCAAATCCAGAGACAGATTATTGGTTGCCAGAATATGAGGGGAAGGGGAAATTAGAAGTGACTGCTGCTAGGCACAGGGTTTCTTTTTAGGGTGATGGAAGAAAAGTTCTGGATTCGATACTAGTGAGGGCTGCACAAATCCACTACCACAGGGTGTACTGTCTGGCTCCACCAGGTGATTTCTTAGGCTCTATTCTGTTTTACCTTGCAAACTAAAGACTTACTCTAGTCAAAACCAGAGAAGTGGGATTATATACCTTAAAGACTTTGAATACAAGCTGATGGGAATCTGGTTACTATTTTCACTGCTTGCAGCTGATCCAAATTCAGAGAGAGAAGATTCTGATCCGAATTCCAAGGCGCCAAACTGAACATTTAATCCTGTGACATCTGCTGAACCAGGCATTTCTACTGCAGAAGCTGGGATCTGAAAAGGCAAAGCTGCCATGTCAGGAACAGAGGTCATGGATGCTAAGTCTTAAGGGTCTATAGCAGAGCCAAATGGACACTGGGTTCCCAGGGCATAGCTGGCAGGCCTGAGGAACAAGGCACAAAAGGCCAAAAGAAAGGAAAAAGGAACAGGATTTTTAAAAAGAGACAGAAGGGACAAGAGCAAAGAAAAATTAAAAGTTAACAGGACAATGATCATTGCTACCAACTGCTTCCTTAGAGCAGTGAGGGGCCGGGATTGTGGTTGAGTAAAAGAGGAGAATGCCTTAAAGCATTTTCTGGTAAAAGACCCACTCATCCTCCACCACGGGGCAGCACAACTAAGCACACAGGCCATCAGATTCTTTGAGCCAGCTCTAGTAATTTGAATTAATAATCTCTGTCTCTCAGCACAAACTCATTCCTTCTAATATTAGCTCACTCAGAAACTGCCATTTCCTCATAAAGCAGTAAACTATGTGCTTGAAAAACACTACACTCAGTTTCTGAGACTTGCTAATCCAACACTTAAGCTAAATGTTAAAATACATCCACCCTGGGTCTGCAGCTTCACATGCAATACCCACCTTAGAAGCTGGAGGTATCCGCCGCTTCGGGAGTTTGATGTGTTTAGGCTGTGGTTGGTGGGCAGACACAGAGATATTTTCGACAGTCAGGCTGGGAAGCTGCAAGAGTTTGTTCACAGTGGAGGTGCTGTCTCTGGGTGCTGACTCTCGGAGTTTTACCTGGGAAGGAAAGGACTCCAACCCAGGAGGAGGAACAGCGACTGCCTGAGTTTGGTGCTGCTGTCGCTGGGTCAACTGGCTGAGAACTGGGGATGGTTCAGGCTGAGATTTAAAGTCTAGAAAATAGGTAAAGGGGTGAAAACAAAACAGTAACAATTATTTTGGCACATAGGATTAGCGTTCCCCCTTCTACTATCACTGACTTGCAAGATTGGCTCTTGGCTAGTGTCTGAGGAACACAGAATTTTTGTATGTTCTAGGGAAAGAATGCCAACACTCTAACCAACAAAGGTGACTCTGTGCTTTGAATATTTGTACAATGTAGTTTACACTGAACATTTGCTTTCCTTCTAGAAATCTGGAAGTTTGGTGTATACTAGGCAGAGGGTGCCTACATAACCAGCCCCCATTCCTCGATAAAAACCCTGGGCACTGAATCTCTAATGATTTTCTTTTATAGGTATCACTTCAAACCTGGGAATAGTCTCAGGTACTCAGGAAGTATCTGAGACTATTTAACAGAGAAATGTGCTTCCATGTCTCTCAATATGCCTTAAACATAAGGGAATCCACACAACCAACCCTATGTTTAAAATAACTCCCTGCTGTTCCTTAATAAAGTATGGTGTGTGTTGGTGGGAAACGTTAACTTAAGGTCACAAAACCTCCAACTTACATGTGATGCCTTTAAATAAACCACAGATGGCAAGGCTGAACCAAATCATGATGGATACATGCAAATGTTAGAATGAGAAAGTAATCCAGAGGGTTTGATAAGTTGTTTCCTTATATTTGCATGCCTTTATCATGCTTTTGTACATCTCTTCAAGGTATGTAGTACTAATAATAATAACAAATAAATGCAGGTATTCATTGATACAATACAAAGCTAACTGATTTAATTCAGAAACTTTGCAAAGTTCTACTAAAAAAAAGATCTCTGGGCCCTAGCTGGGTAGCTCAATTGGATAGAGCGTCGACCCCATATGCCAAGGTTGAGGGCTTGATCTCTGGTCAGGGCACATACAGGAATCAACCAGTGAATGCATAAGTAAGTGGAACAACAAACTGATGTCTCTTTTTCTCAAATAAATCAATTTAAAAACATTTTTTAAAGAAAGAAACATCTCTGGACAAAATCCACAGTAGTGTTCACAAATCAACAGCCTCCGCTAGTGTTTAGGGGTGAAGCAACCACAGAAAATGTATACTTACCAAAATGGCTACGGACTGAGGACTGGGTAGCTGAGGGCTTGAGGTCCCAAGAAGAAGTGGTTGTGGGGGCACTTGTACTATTCTGCTGCGAACTTGGTGTGGTAGTAAACTGGCCCAAACTTGGAGGTTTCAACTGATCTAAAATCTGGGAGCTGGTGGTGTTTGCCATTTTTGAAGGTGCAAGCTCTCCAAATCCTGAACCAAGGACGGATGACTTTAAAGAGAAAAAAAGCAGAAATCCTAAACAATACAGAATATCTACCCCAGGCTTTAAAACATGCCAAGTATTTTCACAAGGATTTTAAAAACTATAATCCAGAAAACCTGAATTAGCAAGACTCATATGATTATACTACATGAAAGTATTATTATGCAACAAGATCTAACTAAATAAATCCAGCAATCCTTCCTGATTCTGATATAAGAGGTTAAAGGAAAAGGAAACATATTCTCTGGATTTTAAGAAAATTGATTTTTAAAAGTGATGTCACAAATTCACAAACATCCTTCACTAACAATTCCTTGAGTTATTTCTGACAGGAACTTAATTCTCATGGGAGGTCAGAATTATATGCAGCAGCAGATGACACTGTTTCAATGAAAGCACACTCAAATTATAAGGGTCTCTACTACAAAGTGCAGCCTTTTAAGAAAAAGTACACCAAGTTTATGGAATAAGAAAACAAAAATAAAAAAATATATAAGCACCTAGGCAAACTTGGACAAAACTGTGTTTACATAATTTCAGTAAGCATATACTGGCAAACATTTGCATTTAAGAAAATTGGAAAATGACAATTTTAACAGCTTAAGTCTAGAGACAGATTTTGAAACAAAATCCAAGAAAAATCGTTAATAAGGATGCCTGAGTGATTATGACGGAAGAGATTTCAACTTCAAAAAAAAATAATTTTTTTTTATCTTTGCCCAGAAAACTCAGAGTAGTTGAATTCCACATGGAAGCATCAGATATGTGCTTGGAAATAAACGCATCACTGTTTTCTGGACAGAAATGTACTGTATAACTTTTTATATTTAGAAAATAGTTATAAGGCATGTGTCATCCTAGCATAAGCATTCCTTAAAATCCCATATTGAAATAAAAATGAATTACCAGACTCTGAGGAGAATAGGAGTTGACAGCAGTGGAGCTGCCAGTCCCTGGTGCCATCTGATTGCTGTGCTGAGAATTTGTGAAGACAAGGGCTTGGCCAAAGCCCTGCTGTTGGGAAGTTTCAAAGGAGCTGACTTCTGAGGCTTGATTGGGAGGAACAGGCTTCTGGAGCAAGGCTACCAGATCAACACTAAGCAGACAAAAAGCAAATGAGGAACAAGTCATAAGCAAATCTTACCAGCAAATGAATTTGAGAAGTGAATCAAATCAAGTAAATTCATGCCAAAAATCACTCAAGTAAGAAAAACCCAAAGCCACAGAGATTGAAGCAGGGCTTTGCAGAGAAGAAAAACGAAAAGGAGCTTTGAGATTATTTCCACAGAAATGTAACGGTGACAACTTATTTGAAAATTGAGAGAAATTGAGCAAACCGAAAGAATTTTCTGAAGTTTTGCTCCTTTTAGTACTTGGAACCAGTGTCTCAAACTTTCCTAAAGGAAAGTGAGTTCTTATTTTGGGGGAATGAGGAACACAGCTATAGCAGCCTAGTCAAGCAGTTTCACATTTATCATAAATGTTCCTGTAAGTTCTGCATTCTTTCCAATAACATATTTAGGTTTGTATAAATCTCATATAATTTTCTCTCTTAAATATTCAAGGAAGAATGCACAATATATTCATAAATACCCTGTTAACTACAACTCTTGTGATGCCCCCAGAATGACAGATATCCAATTTGAAAACTATGGCCCAAAAACCTGAAAGCATGAGGAAGAAATTATCTTCCAGATACATACACTACCTTACATGTGAGTGAGCTACTAACTCTCCTCTGCAGGACCTGCAAGGTACATAGAATTACCTAACATAATTTGCTCCATTAAACCCTTTCCAAGGCCAGTTGCCAGTCAGTTCTTCTAACTGAAACTTTCACCATACCAGTGAAACAGATTCTGAGAGGTGAAATAATTCAAGACTCAGTGGCGATACAAAACAAAGTTCTTGGGCCAGAGTTCCTCCACCCATGCACTACCACACAGACTTTCCCATAACCAGGTTGAAGTCCCAGATTAGTATTTTAGATTCCAAGGTAATGTTCTGGCTTATGGGATACTTCAAGGATAGAAACCCAGGGTAATTATATTACATATGACCAATCCACCAAAGAAAGTTGTATTACTATAAAAAAGAGAGCAAGTTCTATTCCAAAAGACTGATGAGATATATGCATGAAAAATACAGCACTGTTCTGACTGGTGTGCTCAATGATTAGAGTGTCATCCACCCGACCCCCATCCCTGCACCAAAGGGTCAAGGGGTCAATTCCTGGTCAAGGGCACACATCTGGGTTGCAGGTTTACTTCCCACCCCCTGTTGGAACAATCAATGTGTCTCTCCCACATCTGTGTTTCTTTCTCTCTCTCTCTCTCTCTCTCTCTCTCTCTCTCTCTCATTTCCACACATACCCTCCTCCCTCCCTTCCACTCTCTGAAAAGCAATGGAAAAAATATCCTTGCCCTAGCAGGTTTGGCTCAGTGGTGCATACGGGAGGCAACCAATTGATGTCTCTCTCTCAAATGGATGTTTTTTCTCTCAGTCTCTCCCCTTCCTGTTCACTCTCTCTAAAAATCAATGGAAAAAATATCAGGTGAAGATTAACAAAACAAAATAAACTACAACACTGTCTTCTGAAAAATAAGCATGAAAGAGTCCACTTCATATTTTTTAAAAGATGAAAATGATCCTATAAAATTCATTGAGCAATAAATATAATAAAGTAGTTATGTACACTTAACAAGAAATTCTGAGCAATGCACAAAACATTATATTGCTAGACATAAAATTTTAATCGTTATTTCCCTGCAACATTCTTATAACCATCTCATTTAGCATAAGACTGAGCATGTAAGATTCAAAATTGCCTTCAATTCTCAGGTGTCATATATATCAAGGCTTTCATTCTTCTAGATTACTGCATTTTAAAACTATAATAAAAATTTTTTAGAGCTATTGTGAAAACTAGGATGTAAATAAATGTTTTTCAATGATTCAATTCTGTACACACACTAACAACATTTCTATTACCCCAAAGCTCCTTCCTTTTCTGTAATCTCTAGACTACTGGATTAATACTAGTAGAGCCCTCCTTAGTCGGTTTCTCAGTGGTTAGAGCTAGACCAGGGACTGAAGGGTGGCAGGTTCAATTCTAGTCGAAGGCACATACCACGGTTACAGTTATATGCAGGCTCAATCCCCGCCCCAAGCTGGGGCATGTGTGGGAGGCAACCAATCAATATGTCTCTCTCACATTGATATTTCTCTCTCTCTCTGTCTCTCCCCCTCCTTCCACTCTCTCTGAAAAAAATCAATGGAAAAAATATCCTCGAGTGAGAATTAACAAAAAAATAAAAAGTAGTAGAACTCATAAAAAATGAGCTTGAGATCTAAATAAATGATATTATATGAAGAAACCAAA
Organism: Myotis nattereri; assembly: GCF_964212035.1. Taxonomy (NCBI): domain Eukaryota; kingdom Metazoa; phylum Chordata; class Mammalia; order Chiroptera; family Vespertilionidae; genus Myotis; species Myotis nattereri. The sequence goes on from NC_138087.1 coordinate 52,930,488, forward strand.
GGATATTTTGTATTAAGTTCATCTGTCAAAAAACATGTTTACAAAAGTAAAAAAGAACCATTACATAGGTTTAACATAATCTGTCACAAATGATAACAAATCACAAACATAATTGCTATTTTAATTCATCAGTGGATACAACAATTAGGAAATGATGGAGGCTCTGTCAGGTCACCAGGTAGGTTTGGGGTCAAAGAAAATCTTAGATGGAAAAGGAAAAAAACAGAGATTCAAGAAAAGGTAAAAATAATCAAAACAGATCCAAGAATCAAAATTATTTTCCCACGACAAGAAATTTCAATTACAACAAACAAAAGATAGCAAAAAGTATTTACCTTTTCCCAGGTGTGACATGATTCTCTTGTGGAACAGATGAGGCAGTGAAGACCTTTGTTTCAGAAAGCTGTATGAAAGGGATTAAAAAATCTCTTAATCTTATTTTATATAACATAAAACAACAAATGTATCAAGTTCCTGACAATTTTTAGTTGCCGGTACTCACACTATAATTCACCCAAAAGGCAGTCTGAAGGAAAGGAAATACATAGGTGATCATGACAAGTAATTTCCTTAAAGTGAAGGTAATTTTAGATTAATAAGCTCACAAAAGGGTTGCACATCAAGGAAACAACACAGTGAAGGGTTCAAGTCCCAGTCTCACTATTTGACATTACACAAAATGAGATACCTATAAAACCACCACCAATGTCACCATAAATGTCAAAAAGGAATGGGAAAATGTGAAAAGGCAAAAATAACGTTTTCTTTCCCCAAAGACAGATAGCTTTAGTATTTCATTTATTAATAATCTCTATTTCTTTTTATTAAGCCATAGGTTTCCTTGCTGTTTTTATAAAAATATGTAATTTTATAAAGGTATGACATACAATAAACTGCAAATATTCAATCTGAAATATTAGTTCAGCCATATGTGTACTCCCGTGAACCCATCACCAAATCAAGACAGTGAACATATCTAGGGGCAAAAGTTTGCTCCTATCTCTGCGTAATCAATCCTTCCCACCATTCACCTTCATTCCCAGGCAACAACCAATGTGTTTTCTATAGACCAGGTTGTATTTTCTGGAATTTTAAAACATGTAATTTTTTTGGCTTCTTTCACTCAATATAATTATTCTGAGGTTCATGCATACTGCTTTAATGCACTTTTAAGGCATAAAGAATAAAGTGGGGGTTTTCTTGTTTTGAAATATTTTTAAGTTGATTTGAGAGACAGAGAGAGAGAAACATCAATGATGAGAGAGAATCATCAATCAGCTGCCTCCTGCATGCCTCCTACTGGGAATGTAGCCTGCAACCAGGGCATGTGCCCTGACCTCGACCTCCTGGTTCATGGGTCATCACTCAATCACGGAACTATACTAGCTGGGCAGAATCAAGTTTTTTTGAAACCTCAATTGACACTATTGCAAGGTAGGCTTTTTTAATATTTTCAAAGTGGGGCATTTTAACTGCCACGATATTTTGAATTTAATTAGAAAAGGTCCACTGCTTGCGTCTACAGACGCTTATGGCGTACAAATGGTTAAAGGCTAAAAATGTTTATGTAATAAGATCATGTAAGAAACTAATGATAATGCTATCCAAAGACTGCTGTAATTCTTATCAATTCTAAATGTCTCAGGACTCTCACACACTGTGTAAAATCAAACTTCCTCAGACATTAATATTCAAGCAGAGGCAGAGCAGGCAGTAGGTGTTCATTTTCTGTAAAAACAAAAAGTGCTGAATTGATTACTGTTTCAATAAGAAGGGCTTAATGCTGAACCCTGTTCCAAGGTAGTATCTTAAGAGTCCCAAGTAATCCATTTTTGCTTTGAATCTTACATATTAAACAGAGTTAAGATAAAGAGAAGCAATAAAGGAGTAATTTTTTTATTCAATAAAAAAGCAATGGTAGGAGAGATCTAAAGCCTTCAAAATATTAATAAGTTCAAGAAAAATAAGAGCCACAGAAATCGCTGACATACTATCTAACCCTAGTACAATACAGAAAATTGAATTGTTTCCTTCTATCTTTTTTTAAAGAAAAGGGAGGGGAAGGGAAAGGTGAATCGTTATCCTTCTAAGCTTTAGAAGAAATTTAGTTTGCATTTTAGATCACTCACCTTTCAATCCCCATTACTTTGTATCATCTTAGAAAACTTTCAGGGTTTTTTATAACTCCTGAGGGTAAGAAGTCGGCCAAATTCTCTATGCTAATTCTTTTCACTAATTATAAATTACACTGTGATACAGTATGGTCCATATAGCAAAATATTAATATCTCTGTATGTGTGAAAATCTGAACTGTTTGCTACCTGAATTTCATCATAAAACATCATCTGACTCAGAAAAACCCTCTAAGTTAGGCAGAACAATTATTATGATACTCATTATAGTGATGAAAACTGGAGGCTTGAAAAAAAGACAGAAAACAGGAGGCCCAAGAAGGAAAGTTGCCTCATTCAATGTCAACAGGTCAACCCAGCTAGATGTGAATTACACTCCTTTTGCCTTCTAACCCCCTGATGATTTTTAAACTTGCCTATAACACAGACAACAGACAAAGGGATATAAAGCTTACAGGCCAAGGAACGTCTTTTTTCTCCCAAAAAATTCTAGTAACACAAAACATTTAAAAGGAGAATGGCTTTGTTTGAAATAAGCCGACTTTCTCTTATCGCTGGTATCCATCCCTCTACTGATTCAAGTAACCACCCATCTAGTTCCTACCTCAAGGACTTATGGTTAACATGTAGCAGAAATGAAACTATATCCTAGCCCAGCCAGCGTGGCTCAGTGGTTGAGCATCGACCTATGAACCAGGTCATGGCTTGATTCCTGATTCTCTCATCATTGATGTTTCTCTCTCCCTCCCTCTCTGAAATCAATAAATATATACTTTAAAAAAAAAGAAAGATAATTTATCCTAAATCTCCTAAATTCCAATCAAATGAGCATATCTACTCTCCTCCTTCCTCATGTCTAACTAGCTCACTCCCTAACAAGCCAGAAATAATACTGCTTAAAAAAAGAAAGAAAGGGTAAGTGGTTTGATATTAAATGAAAACATCATTTAAATAGTTGTGAATACAAACTGGAACAGAGGGGAAAAATATAATCGTAAAAAACAAACAAAAAAAACCACCTCAAAATCTGGATCAATTTATGTGATTTTAAAGGTCAATATTCACGACCCCTTTATTCTCTCCCTTCCAATGTCTGCTGTAACTATCATGTACATACATCTGTTCTGGACCTTGAGAATTGAACAGAAAAATGGTATAAAATATGGTACAGGGCTAGTTCAGTTACTTTTTCTTTTTCGAGTTAAATATTTTTTTTTTATCAAAGAATATCTTATGCTGAACCTAGAAACTTAGAGATCAACACTACCCTGAAGCTAGTATAGTGTACTAAAAACTGTCTGGAATAAATGAATACCCAAAACAGAGCCAGTCTAGTTGAAAGGGGAAGAAGTTAGGCCTGGAACCAGAATGACTTATTCAGATTAATTTCAACTGTGACCCAAACATAGACTCTCTCCCTTTAATAAAAGCATTATAAAGAGTAATTAATAGCCCTAACCGGCTTGGCTCAGTGGACAGAGCGTCAGCCTGCGGACTCAAGGGTCCCAGGTTCAATTCTGGTCAAGGGCATGTACCTTGGTTGCGGCACATCCCCAGTAGGGAGTGTGCAGGAGGCAGCTGATGGATGTTTCTCTCTCATCGATGTTTCTAACTCTCTATCTCTCTTCCTTCCTCTCTGTAAAAAAATCAATATTTTTTTTTAAAAAAGAGTAATAGTTCACAGGCGAGGGCAATAGCATCAATTGATTATCAGGTCAGACAGAACAAAGATAAGCTAAAAAATGACTTCAGTCATACTTAACACCTGGGAATTTTTTAAGTGAACAATTTAAACCAAGTTAAAAATCTCAAAACACCAAACTCCTTCCATCTGCTAAAAATACAACAATGACAACAAAAACATGGTAATCACAGACATCTGAACAAGAGCCATGAACAGCCAGCCATAATAAGATAGCTGAAGCTTTCCTCGAATATGCATGCCCCTACCAGAAACCAGAAGAAAGATGAGTCTGATCTGGTACTAAACACTTACATCTTCAGTCCAGTCTTCTGTTGTCCACTCTTCCACAGAATTCTTCCAGGCCCCTGTTGACAACAATCACAGTTTATACCCAAAGTCAAACATTGTCTTATTCCAAATGATTATCTATCGTATACTACACAAGACACATTATATATCTCATTAGCAATTTAGTCTACAATCCAAGTACTATGAGGCTCTTAATCTACTCTTCATAAAATTTATCATGTTTTCCAATGCAATTTAGCTAGGTACTATCCACATAAACTCAAAGCAATGTCTAAAATTGATACTGCTTTAGTATAGATGATATCCAGGCAATTCTGCATGAGTAAGAAAGTATGGGCACAACACAAATATACACATTAAACAATGAGATCATCCCTTATAAATAAAATTAAACACAGAACAAAATTCAGTAAAGGCAGGTCTGCCTTGGACCCTTTCAGGTGGACTACTGAATTATTATATTTACAGGAGCATCCTTTTCATAAGGTATTAGCTTCACTGTATGGCTTCCTAAGTGGTCTTCAGCAAAGCTGAACATTAGTCCTGCTCATATAAAGTCTGATGCTATTGTTATGCCCAGATTTCAAGATCCCCAACAGACCAACAGGGAGCCAGCCGAGTCCGATGCAAAAGCAGAGAGTCTTTATTATTACAGACCCGGGTCTGGCTCCCAGCCTCTACGGACGCAACGGCAAGACGAGAGTGCCAGCCCCGTGGGAAAAAGGGGTTTTAATAGGGGGGTGGAGTGAGGGGAGGAGAGATGACTGTGGGCCCTGCCGATTGGCCAGGTGCAAGTCGGGTCTTGTTACACAGGATGTGGTCATATCTATGGTACGCACGTCCCTTGATTGTCATTGGTTAGTTTAAAGAAATCCTGGGTGTGGCTAGCAGAGGCTTGGGCTTCTGGGAAGAAGCCTTGCCAAGCACATGGCTGCTAGGGTAAGATGGAGGGCGCAGCCCTCGCCCTTTCAGCTATAACTCCTGAAGAGCAGATACAGAGGATATGCTCAAACAGTTCTTAAAGAACAATCATCTATACCAGTGGTCGGCAAACTCATTAGTCAACAGAGCCAAATATCAACAGTACAACGACTGAAATTTCTTTTGAGAGCCAAATTTTTTAAACTTAAACTATATAGGTAGGTACATTGTTATTAACTTAATTAGGGTACTCCTAAGCTGGCATTTTCTAAAAACGTCTTCAATCTGATTGAGGTACATTCGCTGAGGTCGACCCCTTCCAACTCTCCCATCCACACTCAACTTGTGCATGAATCGCGCGCGCCTCCCCTGCGCTGCATATCCCGCGTCCAGCGTCCTCACTTCTTCTAACGCCACTTCTTCAAAATAGACTCGCCCAGGCCAAAAACCAACTTCTGCGCATGGGCCTCGAAGTTTCAATCGCACTGTACGTGCGTGCCCGCACATGGTATTTTGTGGAAGAGCCACACTCAAGGGGCCAAAGAGCCGCATGTGGCTCGCGAGCTATAGTTTGCAGACCACTGATCTATACAATAACTAAGTAATTGCGAGAAAAGTATTGATATTCAAATATAGAGATCCTGTGTAAATAAGTATAGGCCCACTATTTTAAAGCACACATGCAAACACACCAGAGAAAATGGTTTTAAAAGAAAATATAGCAAAATATTTACTATAACCACTCTCAAGAAGTGGGACTGTGAATGTTTTCAGTCCCTTCAATGGAAAGAAATGAGTATTCGACCTTCCATCAGGTTTGTTTGTGGAAAGGAGAAAAAGAAGAGAAGTAGGAGCACATTCTTGAGAAAAGGGGCAGGTTATTAGATCTAATTCCCTGGGAATCATGTCAGTAACATAATCATCAACCACCTCATTAAGTAAACTGATGGTGTTACCTAGGAAGAGTCCTTTTCAGAATGCTTTCCACATGATGTCCCTAATTTAAAACAGGTTATAGGGCCTGGCCAGTGTGCTCAGCGGTTGAGTGTTGACCCAGGAAGGGGCATGCAGGAAGCAGCCGATTGATGATGTTTCTCTCTCATCGATGATTCTCTCTATCCCTGTCCCTTCCTCCCCCTCTCTCTAAACATCAATAAAAAGCATATTTAAAAAATAAATAAAAAACAAAACTGGTTATGGCAAACAAATGTAGAATCTATGGATTTATGGAGCATGGCTCCTGGTACAGTATCATCTAAGATATACTACTATGTGGGTATAAAAGACATGTTTTAAACTTGCACATGTGGAGGGTGGTTGGCACCCCCTATCCTTGTGTTGTTCAAGGGTAATAGTAAGGCTAGATATCTGATCCTTTGTATTGGTTTATTTGTCATATCTTTAAATGGTTTCCATAATTTCTCCAGAAATGCCATAAGTATTTATAACATTTCTTTGAATTAAAATATTTTCTTAAACAAAGGTAGAAAGAATAGTGAAAAAAAACACAAAATGAAATTTTAGTCCCTGTTGGAAATGAGTACTGGAATCTTGTCTCTAGGCCCCTGCACAGGCCTCCTTAGCACACTGTACACAAAGCTAAATGAATCTAAGGTTAGTCATTCACCTACCCTTCACTCTTGTCTTCCTTCTACACTGTGACTTTCTTTTAAGTATCACTACGTAATCTTCAGTCTTTTAATGTATTTCCTTCCAGACTTTTCACCAAGTATATGTATAGTTTTAAAAGCTCACAACTGGACTAATTTCAAAGACGGCCAGTACACAGTCTTCTTGGTGCCAACCTCCATCCAACCTACCCTATGGTCATGTTGTCAAATTCATCACAGAAGATAGTACTTTAATTTAAAGAATGAGAAATTCTACAAAAAGCTGAAGTTTAATCTAAGGAGTTTTAGAAACACTCTAAGCAAGAAATGGAAAACAATTTCAAAGCCTCAAAAATCATTCCTAAAACTTCGAGCAATCTAAAATTATAACAGTAAACCATTTATGGTGGAATTTTTCTTAGGACCCCTTCATCATCAATCACCAACAAAACAATACTGGGTTAAAAGCTTACAGATTAAGCATTATTCTAGGTCAGCGGTCGCTAACCGGTGGTCTGCGAACCACTGGTGGTCCATGAGGTCCAAAAGGCTGGCGACCATTGTTCCAAGTACCAAAATCATATCTCATAGGAAAGATAATTAAAAGTTTTATGAGTGATAAAGGTAGCATATTACTGAATAATGATAAATTACATGAATCTGATTAATACACTGAAAATATGTAGTACAAAGATGTTAATGAAAGCTAGACTGGTAAGAGAAAGCTTATGGGGTTAGATGAAGCACAGTAAAAAACTTGAAGGCTAGAAAATATATGAACAGACAGATATATAAAGAAGGGACATTCCAGAGGAGAGAAACAATGAGGCATTACAAAAACCTATACATAAAATGTTAACAAACATCCTAAAGTTTAAAACATACTTGCTTTATTAAAAAAGTTCAGTTGTGGTAAAATATTCGTAACATAAAACTTACTATCTTAGTAATTTTTTAAGTGTCTGAAAACTAAAATACAAATTTAGACATGCAGAATAGGGTGAGAACTGAGTATATTTAAAAGGAAGCAGAAGACAACATATGTACATAGTTGTAAGCAGCAGAGCCACATGGTAAAGTGATATGGCAGATAAGAGGAGAAAGCCACATCAGAAGCCAGGAACAAATTGTTGCAGTAACCCACCCTAAATACATAAACTGTAAAAACTACCAGACCACAGAAGAATACAGTCAGGTCCCAACCTTATTTTGGAATATTAAAATCTTACAGTAAGAGCTTGGTTCCCATTACAGGCTTATAGACCTATACATCAAACATAACTGAAAATGTCAATGACGCTAATTTATTTTCAGTTTAAGACAATAAATTTTACATGTATGTTTTATGTTTGCTTTAACTTTGATGTTGGTCCTTTGTTAAAAGCAGATAAGGCAGCCATGTAGGAGAAAGGAAAACAATGATGCAAAAACCTGTGGTGCCTTGAAGGCCAATCTGGAAAACACTTCCATAATCAAAAGCTGATAATTATTTTATCAAGTAGTTATAAAAATATAGATTATAAATACTTATCTGATAAACTCTATTAGTTAATCTTGATAAAAATGGAAGATATTATAAGCATTTTGTAAAATTCTTAACTAAGAGAAATTTTTAAATAAAATATTCATACCTTTGTGTCCGTAAGAATTTTTGTTTGGCAGATCTTGAGCTACATTTTGAGCATCTGATGCCAGTTCTGCAGATCAATGTAAAATGGAAGGTTTTAACAGATCAAAACAATTAAGGGTCAGCAAATTAAACAGAAAAAAGAAAGCATCAGAGCTCGGTATACTGTATAAAGTGCTCCAAGGAGAGGGAAATTTACTGTGACAGGCACCTGTGACTCAAGTATGCATCTTATTAGCCAGATGGCCCTTGAACATTCACTACCCTTCTTACTCCTAGGTTCAGCAGGCTCCCTTCCCACTCATCAAAAAAAGCATTCCACACTATGTAAAAGGTACACCGATTTTAGTAAATTTATAAGTAAACATTTTAACTATCCTTCAGACTTTCTATTTTGGTTAAGTGTTAATGTGACTCTAAGGAATGGATTTGATTTTTACACTGTCAAGAGTCATGTTTCACCCTAGCCCATTTTGGCTCAGTGGATAGAGCATCGAACTGAGAACTGAAGGGTCTCGGGTTCAATTACAGTCAAGGGCATGTACCTTGGTTGCAGGCTCCATCTCTGGCCATGGTCGGGGTTTGTGCTGAAGGCAACCAATCCAGGTGTTCTCTCTCACATAGATGTTTCGCTTTGTCTCTCACCCTACCTTCTACTCTCTCTAAACAAGAATCATGTTTCTGGGCCCTGGCCAGGTAGCTCAGTTGGTTAGAGCATCGTCCCAGTATGCCAAGGTTGTGGGTACAAGCCCCAGTCAGGGGACATACAAGAATCAATCAATGAATGCATAAATGAGTGGAGAAACAAATTGATGTTTCTCTCTCTCCCCTCTCCTTCCTCCCTCTAAATTTTTCAAAGGAGTTGTTTCTGAACCTATAAGACTGAGGGCTAGACTCTACTGTCTACTCTGTGTTATCAACAAGACAATACCATTCTGGGAGGCCTCTAGAAAAATAGCCAGCACTCCACTGTATTCTGCATCAAACACAATTTGCTTATCCAAATGTTTTTCAGTAAGGAATTTGCTACTCTAAATGAAAATGAAGAGAATGAGCATGAAGAGAGAGAGAAGAAACATAACAGTAAAAGGAAGAAGGGAGGAATAAGAAAAATAGCACTTAATCACCTAATTCAACATTATTTAAATACCTGATTTAAAATGTAGTGACTATGAATAAAAACTCTATAAAATATCAAGTGCAAGTGCATGTTTTTATTCCTCTTCAATAAAAACCTAGGGTGTGGCCAAAACCGGTTTGGCTCAGTGGATAGAACGTCGGCCTGTGGACTGAAGGGTCCCGGGTTCGATTCCGGTCAAGCGCATGTACCTGGGTTGCAGGCACATCCCCAGTGGGAGATGTGCAGGAGGCAACTGATCGATGTTTCTCTCTCATCGATGTTTCTAACTCTCTATCTCTCTCCCTTCCTCTCTGTAAAAAATCAATAAAATATATTTTAAAAAAAACAAAAAACAAAAAAAACCTAGGGTGTGGATTGTCAGATTGCATGTTAAATGTAAGCTTTCACACCAGGAATTTATAAGTTCAAGTTTTTCTGCCCTCTTCACTAATACTTGGTACTGTAAGCTCCCTTTTAAAGCTCCTTTAATGGATGAATGGTGGTAACCTATTATGGGTTTAATTTGTATTTCCCCAATGACCAATGAAGAAGAATGTTTTTGTGTGCTTATTTGCCATTAAGATATTTTCTTTGGGAAACATGTTAAAATCTTTCATTCCTTTTTTTTTCTAAAATACAAATTCACAAGAAGTTACCTTTCACCCAGCATTCCCAGATATTTACGTCTCACATAATTATAGTACAATAGCCAAAAATTTGGCATAGATACAATGTGTGTATAGTTGTCATTTTTTTGTGACAAGGTACGTGCCCCTGACAAGAATCCAGCCCAGGACCTTCAGTCAGTGGACAACACTCTATCCACTGAGCCAAACCGGCTAGGATCAGAGTAAGTTCTTGAAATCAAGGAAAATTGAGTCTTTGAACTTTGTTGTTCTTTTCCAAAATTAGTTGGACTATACTCGTTACTATTCTTTTCTATAAATATTTTAGACTAAAGTTGTCAATTTAATCCAAATATATCTTCTGGGATTTCGATGGAATTTGTATTGAACCCATGCATCTATGTGGAGAGAAATGGCATTTTAATAATACTGAGTCTTCCAATTCATAAACAATGAATATCTCCTTCTTTTTTGGGGGGGGGGGAGGGGTCTGCTTTGATTTTTCTCATCATGTTTAATAATTTCCAACATACAAACCCTACACATACATACATCATCATACTTACACCTAAATATTTCATGTTTCTGTACTACTATAAATGTACTAGGCTTTTCCCCCCCTTTTATTCTAATTTGCAATTGTTCATTACTAGCACAGAAAAACAGTGTCTTTATTTTAGTGGTGTTTATACAACTACATGTATTTCCTGGAATTCAGTTATTTCTCTTTAAAAGGGTAAATACTGCCCTAGCTGGTTTGGCACGGTGGATAGAGCATCGGCCTGAGGGCTGAAAGGTCCCAGGTTCGATTCCAGTCAAGGGGACATGCCAGGGTTGCAGGCTTGGTCCCCAGTAGGGGACGTGCAGGAGGCAGCCAATCAATGATTCTCTCTCATCACTGATGTTTCTCTCTCTCTCTCCCTCTCCCTTCCTCTCTGAAATCAATAAAGATATATTAAAAATAATAATAAAAGGGTAAATATATATAGAATACATCTCCATAAATCTCACTTTTTAAAATAGTGAGGTCAATTTTCTTTTTTTAAAATTGATTTGAGAGAAAGAGAGAGAAAGAGAGAAAGAGGGGAGGAAAAAGAGAGAAAGAGGAAGAGAAACATTGATGTAAGAAACATTGATCAGTTGCCTCTCATACATGCCCTGACCAGGGATGGAACCTGCACCTTCTTATGTGCCCTGAACGGGAATCGAACCTATCACCTTTTTGTATATGCAACAATGCTCCAACCAAGTGAGCTACACCAGTCAGGGCTGCTGGTTTTGTTTTGATTTTTAATCCTTACCTGAGACTATGTTTTTATTGACTTAAAGAGAGGGGACGGAAGAGACAGAGAAACACTGATGTGAGAGAGAAACATCAATCAGTTGCCTCTCCTACCAGCCCTGAACTGGGAATAAAACCCACAACCTAGGGTATGTGCCCTAATTGGTAATCAAACCCAAAACCTTTTGGTGAATGGGAGGATGTTTTAACCAACTGAACCACATAGACCACGGGCCAAGGGTCCTCAAACTGCGGCCCACCGAAAACATTTATCCGGCCCGCCGGGTGTTTTTGCCGCCGCTGCCTGTTGCTTAGCAGCCGACTAGTTTTTTTTTAAACTATAGTCCGGCCCTCCAACGGTCTGAGGGACAATGAACTGGCCCCCTGTTTAAAAAGTTTGAGGACCCCTGCCATGGGCAGTGGGGACAATTCCCATGTGGTAGACTTCCATGGATCAGTAAATCCATAGAGTGAGTCAATAAAAACTAAGCTTCACAGTCGTGAGACTTGAAATATCTAAAAATGATAAATCCTTCTATTTAATTTTTCTTGAATCTCTCAATTTTATCTTTTAGTATGAGTTTATGTATTTTTTTAAAATATATTTTATTGATTTTTTTACAGAGAGGAAGGGAGAGGGATAGATACCCGCAACCCAGGTATATGCCCTTGACCGAAATTGAACCTGGGACCCTTCAATCCGCAGGCCAACGCTCTATCCACTGAGCCAAACCGGTTAGGGCGAGTTTATGTATTTCATGTTTTCATAGGTAGAAGACTTACCATCTTGCATATCATTAGACTGCTTCATAGTCATTTGTTGTTTTTTGAGGCTATCAATTTTTTTCCATTTTCTCTTTGTTAATGGTTTAAAGAAATAGAAAGTACCGTATGATTTCACTCATATGTGGAATCTATTGACCAAAATGAACTATCAAGCAAAATAGAGACCTATAGACAGAGCAGGCTGATAGCTGTGGGGATAGGGGAAGTTAGGGGACTGGAGGTAGGTGGGTGGAGGGATTGAGAAAAAAATTAAAGAGACAGAAAATAAATTCATGGGTACAGACAACAGAGTGGGGATTACGGAGAGGGGGAAAGAGTTGTAGAAGGGTATAAGGGAGATAAATGGTGATGGAAGGAGACCTGACTCAGGGTGATGATGTGTACAGATGATGTGTTGTGGAATTGTGCATCTGAAACCTGTATAATTTTAACTAATGTCATCCCAATAAATTCAGTAAAAAAGAAAAATATATGTTTATTGAACTTCTATCCAACACCTTTTAAAACCCCCTTACTAATTTCAATCATTTCTCTGTAGATTCTTTTATAACATCATCAGAAATGACACATTTTTTCCTCCCTTTCTACCCCTCTGACCTTGCTTCTTTATTCCTTACTGCAATGGTTAAAACCGCTGGTACATTAGTGAATAGAAAGAGTGAGAGTAATAAGCTTCTTTATCTTGTTCCAGAGGAAAAACATTCAACACATCACCATTAATGGCAATGTTTACAGTAAGTGTTGTAGATGTCCTTTATTTGATTAAGAAAATATCCTTGTATTCCAGATTTGCCTGGCTTTTTAAAAAACCAAAACAGTATGGATGTTTGATTTTGTCAAATGCTTTCCTTATTGAAATTATGTGAATTTTCTCCTTTATTCTGTAAAGGAATTCACAGAACTCATTTTTGTTATTGAGATTTAACTTACACAGCATAAAATCCTCCCTTTTAAAGTACACAATTGAATAGTTTTATTATATTCAGAAATTGTGCAACCATCACTACGATCTATTCCAGAATATTTTCATCACTCCAAAAAATAATCTTTAATTCATTAGTAGTTAGTACCTATTTTCCCCCAAGGTTCCCAATCTACTTTTAGTCGCTATGTATTTGTCTAATCTGGGCACTTCGCATAAATGAAATCATACAATATAAAATATATGGTCCTTTGCAACTGGCTTCTTTAATTCAGCATGATGTTTCAAGGTTCATCCATGCTGCAGCACGTATCAGTACTTCATTCTTTTTTGAAAAAACTATATTTTTATTGATTTCAGAGTAAAAGAGAGAGATAGAAAACATCAATGATGATAGAGAATCACTGATTGGCTGCCTCCTGAATGCCCCCTACTGGGGATTGAGCCTGCAACCCGGGCATGTGCCCTTGACTGGAATTGAACCCGGGACTCTTCAGTCCGCAGGCCAGTGCTCTATCCACTGAGCCAAACCGGCTAGGGCAGCACTTCATCTTATTTATTTATTTATTTATTTATTTATTTATTTATTTATTTTATATTTTTATTGATTTCAGAGAGGAGGGGGAGGGAGAGAGAGAGACAGAAACATCAATGGTGAGAGAAAATCGACTGGTTGCCTCCTACATGCCCCACACTGGGGATGGAGCCTATAACCCAGGCATGTGCCCTGCCAGGGAATTAAACCCTAATCTCCTGGTACATAGGTTGGTGCTCAACCACTGGGCTACAGCAGCCAGGCAGTAATTCGTTCTTTTTTTTTTTTAAGGGAAAATGAATATTCCATTGTAGAGATGATAGACATTATTCTTATCTATTCATCAACGGAAAGACATTTGGTTTCTACTTTTTAGCTATTATGAGTTATGCTTCTAAGAACATTTGTATGAACCTAAGTCTCCTATTACCTTGAATATATATCTAAGAGTTTATTGGTATTTAAATGTTAAATATGAATGCCAGGTATAAATTTAACATGGCTGTGATGTGTACTATCCTTTTTCTATCTTACTGCATTCTGTTCCCCAGTATTTTGGCTTAAGACTTTATAACTAGGGGAGAGAAGATGGTGGCCAAACTGGCACAGCTTTTTTGCACCTCCTCCCAGGGCCAGACTGGAAATTAAACTAGGGAACATTCACCTGGAATTACCAACTGAGGTCCAGCTAAGGAGAAGATTTATATTAAGCAAGGACAGAAAACCCTGGACACTGGTAGAAAGGGCAAGGCCGAGAGAGGGGCTGACCCAGCCTCCATGGGTAGCAGGCTGAAAGTGAGGAGGCATCTTCTGGCCTCAGCAGGGTTATTTCCCTGTGAAGGTGGAGGCCTGGAACCCAGCCGGGCTCCACAGTCTGGAACACCAGAGGTAAGACCAGTGGCATTCTTATACACCAATAATGAACTCTCAGAAAGAGAAACTAAAAAAAAGTCCCATTTACCATTGTAACAAAAAAATTAAGATATGTAGGAATAAACTTAACCTAGGAGGTAAAAGACTTATAATCAGAAAATTACAGAACATTGGAAAAAAAGAGATGGAGGAAGGTATAAACAAATGGAAGAATATATTGTGTTCATTGATTGGCAGAATTAATATCATTAAAATGCCCATACTACCCAAAGCAATCTATAGACTCAATGCAATCCCTATCAAAATACCACTGGCATATTCCACAGATCTAGAACGAATACTCCAAAAAAATTATATGGAACCAAAAAAGACCCCGAATAACTGCAGTAAGCCTGATAAAGAAAAAACAAAGTTGGGAGAATCACAATACCTGACTTCAAGTTATACTACAAAGCCAGTGTAATCAAAACAGCCTGGTATGGCACAAGAACAGGAATATAGATCAATGGAACAGAACAGAGAACCCAGAAATTGACCTAAACTATTATGCTCCATTAATATTTGACAAAGGAGGCTTGAGCATACAATGGAATCAAGACAGTCTCTTCAATAAATGGTGTTGGGAAAATTTGACAGATACATGCAAAAAAAATGAAACTAGACCACCAACTTACACCATACACAAAAATAAACTCAAAATAGATAAAAGACTTAAATGTTAAGTTGCAAATCCATAAAAATCCTAGAAGAAAACATAAGCAGCAAAATATCAGACATCCCACAGAGCAGAATTTTCACCAATACATTGCCTAGGGAAAGAGAAACAAAGGAGAAAATAAACAAATGGGGCTACATCACAATAAAAAGCTTTGAGGATATGGAGAAAAGAACCCTAGTACACTGCCAGTGGGAATGCAGACTGGTAGAGCCATTATGGAAAACAGTATGGAATTTCCTCAAAAAATTAAATATGGAACTGCCATTTGACCCAGTAATCCCACTTCTAGGAATATATCCTAAGACAGTAGTCACCAAACAGTGGTCCATGGACCACTAGTGGTCCATGAGGCCTGAAAGGTTGGCAACTGCTGTCCTAAGAAACCCAAGACACCAATCAGAAAGAAAGTATGCACCCTTATGTTCATAGCAGAATGATTTATAATAGCTAAGATCTGTAAACAGCCCAAGTGCCCATCAGTAAACAAGTGGATTAAAAAGCTGTGGCACGGGAAAAACCAAGATGGCCGCATAGGTAAACATCGGAAATTGCTGCCTCCCACAACAACTTCAAAAATACAACTAAAAGACAAAACGGACATTACCCAGAACTACAGGAAGGCTGGCTGAGTGGAAATTCTACAACTAGAAGGAAAGAGAAAAGCACACTGACTCAGAGAAGGTGCGGAAGTAAAGTGCAGAGGTACAGAGGCGCACGAGGCAAGGGCTGGCAACCGCGTGGAGGGAGGGAGTAACAAGCTCCCGACTGCTCTGAACTCCAGTTCCGGGAAGTCTCTGGGGACCCAGACTCATACAGGGAGAAACAGGACTGTCTGGCAGCGGGCAGAACGCGCAGGCGGCTTTCCCTCAGAGGTGCTTGCAGTGATTACCGGGACACTGAGACCCGGGGCCTCTTAGGGCAGGGCTGAGGAGCAGCCATAGCTGCTTTCTCTGCCCTGTTGATTCCTTGAGACCCCGGCCCCACCCAAGCTGCGGCAGAGGCTTCTGCATATGAATGCCTTGGCCCTTTGCAATCTGAAAATTACCTAACAAACTGCAGTTGGGCCAAACAGACCCAGAACTTCCAAGAGAAGGCCCAAGGCCCCACAGCAGCTTGCGTTGCTTCACAGCTGGGTCTCATCTGGGCACCTCCAAACCCCAAACAAGGAAGGGGAATCTGCAGGTCTCTCCATCACTCCTGCTGGGTAGCCTCAGGCAGAGGCTAAATTAGCACCTCCTTAGATCCAAGAGCCAGTGTACCCAGTGGTCAGAGTGGGACCATCCAGATTACAACTCCTCAGATCCATAAGGAACACACTCGGGGCAGACTCAGTGAGGGCAGATCCATAAGGAACACACTTGGGGCAGACTCAGTGAGCACCAAAGCCCCACTGAAGCAAGTCTTGCCCCAGAAGGGTGTCTTCAGCACAGAAGTTCTCCCACCATAGACACAGCTGATTCTCACAGCCAATAGGCCTGGAGGTCAATTCCTCCCAGTGATACCTACAACAATCAAGGCTTAACTACAACAAGACTGTGCACACAGCCCACAAAGGGGTGCACCAAGAGTGTCCACCTCAGATAACTGGGGAGGCTGAGCCACTGGGCCCTATAGGACACCTAGCACAGAAAGCCACTCTATCAACACAGGGAAGCAGCCAAAATGTGGAGACAAAGAAACAGATCACAAATGACAGAAATGAAGGAAAGCAAACTACTGGATATAGAGTTCAAAACCACGGTTATAAGGTTTTTCAAGAATTTTCTAGAAACCGCCGATAAATTTAGTGAGACCCTGGAGGATATGAAAAAAGACCAACTAGAAATTAAGCATACACTGACTGCAATAAAGAATAATATACAGAGATCCAACAGCAGACAAGAGGATCCCAAGAATCAGGTCAAAGATTTGAAATACGAAGAAGCAAAAAATACCCAACTAGAAAAGCAAAAAGAAAAAAGAATCCAAAATTATCAAGATAGTGTAAGGAGCCTCTGGGACAACTTCAAGCATACCAACATCCGAATTATGGGTGTGCCAGAAGGAGAGAGAGAGCAAGATATTGAAAACCTATTTGAAGAAATGACAGAAAACTTCCCCTACCTGGTGAAAGAAATAGACTTACAAGCCCAGGAAACGCAGAGAACCCCAAACAAAAGGAATCCAAAGAGGACCACACCAAGACACATCATAATTAAAATGCCAAGGGCAAAAGACAAAGAGAAAATCTTAAAAATAACAAGAGAAAAACAGTCAGTTACCTACAAGGGAGTACCCATACGACTGTCAGCTGATTTCTCAACAGAAACTATGCAGGCCAGAAGGGAGTGGCAAGAAATATTCAAAGTGATGAATAGCAAGAACCTACAACCAAGATTACTTTATCTAGCAAAGCTATCATTCAGAATTGAAGGACAGATAAGAAAAAGCTAAAGGAGTTCATCACCACCAAACCAGCATTATATGAAATGCTGAAAGGTATTTTTTAAGAAGAGGAAGAAGAAAAAGGTAAAGATAAAAATTATGAACAGCAAATACATATCTATCAACAAGTGAATCTAAAAATCAAGTGAATAAAAAATCTGATGAACAGAGTAAACTGGTGAATATAATAGAACCAGGGGCATGGAAAGGGAGTGGACTGACAATTCTTGGGGGGAAATGGGTGTGGGGGTGCAGGAAGAGACTGGACAAAAATCATACACCTATGGATGAGGACAGTGGGAGGGGTAAGGGCAGAGGGTGGGGTGGGAACTGGGTGGAGGAGAGCTATGGGGGGAAAAAAGAGGAACAACTGTAATAATCTGAACAATAAAGATTTAATTTAAAAAAAAAAGCAAGCTGTGGCACATTTATACCATGGAATACTAGTACTATGCAGCAGTAAAAAAGAATTTCTTACCCTTTGAGACAGCATGAAGGAACCTGGAGAATATCATGCTAAGTGAAATAAGTCAGTCAGATAAAGACAAGTATCACATGATCTCATTCATATGTGGAATCTAATTAACAAAATAAACTGATGAATGGAAGTGGATCCAGAGACATGGAAGCATCTACAGTGGGGCCTTGACTTACGAATTTAATTCGTTCCGTGACAGAGCTTGTAACTCAAATTACTCGTATGTCAAATCATAAAGTGAACGAGTGAGACACGTGATGCTGGGCTGATGTTGTGGCGTTCACTGTGACGTTTGCTGTGCCAACTAGTGGTGGGGTATCTGAAGCTGGCTCGTAACCCGAATTTTAGCTTGCAACTCAAAGCAAAAAATCGGCCGAGAGACGGCTCGTATCTCAAAAAACTCGTTAGTCGAGACACTCGTAAGTCAAGGCCCCACTGTATACTAATAAAGGGTAATATGCTCATTAGACCAGACGTCTTCTGGACGTCCTTCCAGACAAAGCCATGGTGGCAGGGGCTGAGGCAGAGGCAGTTAGGGGCGATCAGGCCAGCAGGGGAGCAGTTAGGGGGTGATCAGGCCGGCAGGCAGAGGCAGTTAGGGGGCGATCAGGCTGGCAGGGGAGGGCAGTTAGGGACGATCAGGTCGGCAGGGGAGGCAGTTAGGGACGATCAGGTCGGCAGGGGAGGGCAGTTAGGGGCAATCAGGCTGGCAGGGGAGCAGTTAGGGGGCAATCAAGCCAGCAGGGGAGGGCAATTAGGGGACGACGATCAGGCCGACAGGCAGAGGTGGTTAGGGGGTGATCAGGTCAGGCAGAGGCAGTTAGGGGTGATCAGGCAGGCGAGTGGTTAGGAGCCAGCGGTCCTGGATTGCGAGAGGGATGTCTGAGCACCAGTTTAGGCCCGATCCCGCAGGGCAGTCGGACATCCCTTGAGGGGTCCCAGATTGAAGAGGGTGCAGGCCGGGCTGAGGAACCCCCACCCCCCACTCCCATGCACAAGTTTCATGCACTAGGCCTCTAGTAGAACATAATGCGGAATCTCGGAAGGTGGGAGAGGGTGGGTAGGAGTGAGGTAATCAACTAAAGACCTTGTATGCATATATGCAAAACCCATGAACTCAGACAATAGAGTGGTGAAGACATGGGGTGAGGGGCAAGGGTAGGCTGAATAGGGATAATGGGGGGGGACACATACGTAATACTTTCAACAATAAAGATTTTAAAAAAATTGCTTCAGCACAGAAGACACCAGCATCAAAATGAAAAAAGAACTCACTGTATGGGAGAATATATTTGCCAATTATACATTTGATAAGGGATTAATTTCCAAAATACATAAAGTAATCATACAACTCAACAAATGGAAGACAAGCAACCCGATTAAAATATGGGCATAAGACCTGAATAGATACTTTTCTAAGGAGGACACAGAAATGGCCAAGAGACATGAAAAAATGCTCAATGTCACTAATCATCAGAGAGATGCAAATTAAAATGACAGCGAGGTGCCACCTCACACCTGTCAGAATGGCTATCATCAATAAATCAACAAACAACAAGTGCTGGTGAGGAAGTGGAGAAACAAGGAACCCAGTACAGTTACTATGGAAAAGAGTGTGGAGTATCCTCAAAAAATTAAAAATGGAACTGCCATTTGACCCAGTTATCCCAGTTCTAGGAATATATCCTAGGATACCAGAATCACCAATCAGAAAGAATATATGCACCTCTATGTTCATAGCAGCATTATTCTCAATAGCAAAGATCTGCAAACAGCCCAAATGCCCATCAGTAGATGAATGAATTTAAAAAACTGTGGTACATTTACACAATAGATACTATGCAGCTGTAAAAAGAAACTCTTACCATTTGCAACAGCATGGAGAGACCTGGAAAGTATTATGCTAAGTGAAATACGCCAGTCAAAGAAAGATAAGTATCACATGATCTCACTTATATGAGGAATCTAATGAACAAAATAAACTGATGAACGGTGGCGTGACTCAGTGGTTGAGTGTCGACTTATGAACCAGGAGGTCAAGATTCGATTCCCAGTCAGGGCATATGCCCGGGATGCAGGCTCAGTCCCCACTGTGGGATGTGCAGAAGGCAGCCGATCAATGATCCTCTCTCATCATTGACATTTCTATCTCTCCCTCTCCCTTCCTCTCTGAAATCAATAAAAATATATATTAAAAAAAAAAAATCAAGAGGCATTGAAGCATGCAACAGACTGACATATTTCAGAGGAAAGGGGGGTGGAGGCGGGACTAGATTAACCAATGAACTTATATGCTTATATGCATAGCCTATGGACAGACAATAGTGTGGGGAAGGCCTGGGGAGGGGATGAGAGCGGGGTGGAGGGAGTCAATGGGGGAAATAAGTGGGGACATCTGTAATGCTTTCAACAATAAATTAAATTAAAAAGAGCCCCTCAAAAAAGACTTTATATCTGTGTTGAAGAGTGAGATCATTGTGTAATTTCAAATGTTAGCACAATACATTATGTGACATAAAGTGTCTTCCTATGATCTTTTAACAACTATAATAATTATAAATAATATCAATATTCCTCCTCATTCCTAGAATCAGTTATTTATGCTTCTCCTTCCCCTGAACAGTCTCAAATAAATTTATCAATTTTACTAGTCTTTTCAAATTACCATTTATAACTTTTGTTGGTCATCTGTACAGTATCTTTGATTTCTAGTTCATGATTGTGCATGTGATGCATAGTCTTATTTCCTGACCAGGGTTGATGCTATATAGAGGTGTCAAATTATGTCTTCATTTTTTTAAAAATCCTCACCTAAGGACATACTTGGAGGGAGAAAGGAAGAGAGGGAGAGAGAAACATCGATAGGTTGCCTTCTATATGTTCTCCGACTGGGGATTAAACCTGCAACCCAGCTCTGGCTGGTGTCACTCAGTAGATGGGAGTGTCAGCCTACTCACCGAAGGGTCTCAGGTTCAATTCCTAATCATGAGTACGTACCTGGTTTGCATGTTGGTTCCTGAGTGCATGCAGGAGGCACCAATCTATGTGTCTTTCTCACATCAATGTCTGTCTATCTGTCTGTCTGTCTGTCTGTCTCTCGCTCTCTCTCTCTCCCCCACTTCCCCTCCCTTCCACTCTCTCTCAAAATCAATGGAAAAAATATGCTTTGGTTAGAATTAACACAACAATAACAAAAAAACCCGCAACCCAGGCCTGTGCCCTGACCAGAACTCAAATTGGCAACCTTTGGGTGCACTGGGTGACGCTCAACCAATTGAGCCACTCCAGCGGGACTCAAATTGTATCTTTATAAATACAATCGCAGTAGTTCTTATCATGAACAAACCCTCCAAAAAGCTCTATTAAATAATCATACCCAATCAACAAATATCTACCCATGAATTTTAGAAAAGAAATAATCCAAAAACAGAAGGATACAGAAAAAAACCTGCAAAAGCAATTGTTGCTCCAAACCCATCTATCATCTACTACCACTTTATCTGGCCAAATTTTACTGTCCACCATTAGCAATGGTATTTTCAGTAATAAGTCTTCTCCTAAGAAATTCTATAAATCCCTGACACACTGGTGGGGATGTGGTGGGAGATTGACAGAGGGCTGGGGAAGAAACTAGACTTAGGGAGATCATTTCATAAGTTATATAAGTGCCTAACTACTATGCTGTACACCTAAAACTAATATAATATTGAATGTTGACTATAATTTTTAAAAAATATTAATAAAAAGAAATCCATGCCCTGACAGGTTTGGCTCAGTGGATAGAGCGTCAGCCTGCGGACTGAAAGGTCCCAGGTTCGATTCTGGTCAAGGGCATGTACCTTGGTTGTGGGCACATCCCCAGTAGGAGGTGTGCAGGAGGCAGCTGATCAATGTTTCTCTCTCATCGATGTTTCTAACTCTCTATCCCTATCCCTTCCTCTCTGTAAAAATCAGTAAAATATATTTTAAAAAATAAATAAATAAAATAAAAAGAAATCCATGACATACTGAGATTTGAGGGTGGATTTGTGCTGACTCACATAGCCTGATTACAACCTATTCCTCAGAGTGCAGAAAGGAAACAAAATCAAATGTCTTATCATCAATGAGATTTATAGGTGAGAGACTTTGGAAATGTAAGGACAAGCTAGTAGTCTCAGGTGTAGGACAGCAAGCTTTTTCGTTATTCTTCATCAGCACTTTGATGTCATCTTTATATGCATGCTAACTCAAACTTTAAAAATACATCTCTGATAAGAATGGACACTTACCACTTCCCTCATCTGCACCATTCTGAGCGGCTTCCCAAACTACTGGTTTTGTCCCACACCCATCTATAGATGGAGAATCTGAATAGTCTGCAGGATTAAATGTCCTGGGTTTGAGATAAAGAATAAAGGCAATGAAGCAATCACCAAAGTCACAAAATTAACTGTACATCATCTTCCGCAAAAGAAGTCCTTTCCCTTCTAAGAAATGCTATGAAACTTCACCCTCCTTCTCCTATTTAACTATAGCTCATTCCTCTTGACATTAAGATGCAGATTTTCTGAAAAGCAGAGTTGCCTACGGATCTTCCATACACTCTTATAAGATACCCCTATTTCCCTAAGTTGCTGTCCTCTGCATCCTAAAGCAGGTGTGGAGGCATAATCATTCTAGGCAGCATCAGGGCTCTATGGAAAGCCCCCTGAAAACTAACCCCGGACTTCAAACAGGCAACTAGTCTTTTCTTCCCAAGTCAGAATCCAAGTTTGACTTTGATCCTTTTACAGCAGTTGTATAGGATCCTTTTTGTATAGAAACATCTGATAAAAAATGTTTTTATTCAGTACCTCTTTTTTGTTGTTGTTGTTCATTAAAATCCTAAACACCCATGACTCGGAGGTCTAGTAACTAGAGCCAAATTAAATACTATTTCTAAAATCTTCACAACAGATTTTTTCCCCCCAGCTTAATTTCAGTATCAACTTTTAAAAAAAATCACGAAGGAATAAGTTTGAAAGTACACAGTAAAATCCGCAAGACAGTTTAAAGCTACTGTGCTGGGCATAGGTATTTAAGTGTTTTCATCCTTCCTTTGTCTACAGGGAGCTGAGGAAGAAAAAAGATGGCAAGAGGTACCACCTGAAGGAAGTGACCCCAAACAGTGCTGCCCTGAAGCTATGGAGAGAAAAAGGGCTTTTTCTGGAACCAATTCCCTTCCTTTCTTGATTGTAATCTGCATCTGGATTCTGTAAAATGCTTTAAAACTTTTTTTCTTTCTTTTTATTTTATATTTTTCTAAAAATCCAGGGGGAGCTAAAGTTTTAGAAGCAGGAAAAAGTAAAAGAACATTAAGAAATAATGAAAAAAAAGTATTGATTATACCATTTATTTAATAACAGTATGGTCACCATTACATTTCAGGAAAAAACTATTGCTTTTACATAAATAAAGATAGCATTTACTTACCATTCAAAGACAATTGCTGGCTTTACCAACATACCCATTATGCAGTGGTTTACAGCTAGGGGTGATTGTGCACCTCCCTCCCAGGGAGCATGTGGCAATGTCTGGAGACATTTTTGAATATCATAACTTGAGAAGGAGTGCTACAGGCATCTAGTAGGGAAAGGCCAGGGATGTTGCTACACATCCTACATTGTAAAAGACACCCAACCACCTCAACAAACTATTATCCAATCCAAAATGTCAACAGAGTCAAGGCTAGAAACTCTGCTCTAAGGTCCAATGCAATACAATTTTATTTGTACTATTTTACTTTTTTACTACTTTCTCTTATGTATCAAAAACACCTGACTTACCAGAATAAACTGGGCATAGAGAAAGAAAACCCTTAAAATAACAACTAGAGAACTACAAAAACAGGATGGCTACACTTACCCCATGCCTTGGGCTGAGAATCGTCCTGCCCCTCTCCCTCTGCCACGTCCAAATCCTTTAAAAAAATTATAGTGTAAAATAATACTTATGTCCTACACAACTGCAATTTGACCAACTTCATCCTATATGCACCTACTCAATATTGTCACTGTTCCTAACAGCACCATCATTCCCTCTGGTGCACCCAATCTACTGGTCTCTATTGACACAACTACCTACAAAGTTATTGATTTCAAAGGATAGAAAAAATTTTATCTGCTTGTATACTATTTGTGATATGTAGCAGCTTAATATGGGCAGGCTATATTAAAAAATATTCTGGGTCTTTTAAAACTACCTAGTGCAGCTCTAGCCGGTTTGGCTCAGTGAATAGCATCGGCCTATGGACCAAAGGTTCCCGAGTTCGATTCCGGTCAGGGGCACATACCTCAGTTGCAGGCTCCTCCCCATCCAGGGCCCTGGTGGGGTTCATGCAGGAGGCAACCAATCAATGTGCTTCTCTCACATAGATGTTTCTCTCTGTCTTTCCCTCTCTCTTCCACTCTCTCTAAAAATCAATGGAAAAATATCCTTGGGTGAGGATTAAAAAAAAAAACAATAACAAAAGAAATAATTCACCTCTTTATGTAAAAAATAGATGTCAATGGATCTATGCTTTGTATTAATCTTCCAAATGCTGTCAACTGTTTTTAAGTACATAAATAAATAAAATAAAACCACCTAGTGTAAACAAAATGACATTTTAAAGCCTCTACTATAAAATGAAATGAGAAGCAAAGAAGAAACTGCTAAGTAAGCTGAAGGTACTGTAAATTAAACACCATTTTTAATACTAGGACTTTAACCAATAACGAAAGTGCCAGCAAGCAAGCCAGCTAGCAAGAAGAAAAAGTTTCATTCCACAACTCTGCAGTCTTTCTTTCTTTTTTTTTTTTAAATATATTTTATTGATTTTTTACAGAGAGGAAGGAAGAGGGATAGAGAGTTAGAAACATCGATGAGAGAGAAACATCGATCAGCTGCCTCCTGCACACCCCCTACTGGGAATGTGCCTGCAACCAAGGTACATGCCCTTGACCGGAATCGAACCTGGGACCTTTCAGTCCGCAGGCGGACGGCTCTATCCACTGAGCCATACCGGTTAGGGCTGCAGTCTTTCTTGATCAAAGTCCTAAACTGTGGATTAAAGACCTAAAGAGCTAAAACTATACAACTCTAAGAAGAAAATATAACTTCAGAGCATTGAGTTAATGATTTCTTGGGTATGACACCAAGGCATAGGCAAGGAAGAAAAAAATACTTTAGATTTGTGCATCAAATTCACTATCAACAAAAAATAAATAAATACGTATTTGAAAGACAATATCAATAGAGTACAAAAGCAACCTGTAGAATATCTGCACATCATATATTTGAAAAGGAGTAAGATCGAGAATTTATGAAGAACATCTACAATTCAACAACAAAATGAACAACCCAATTCAAAACTGGGCAAAGAACTCGAATATTTCTCCAGAGAATATATACCAATGGTCAAAAGGCATATGAACAGATTCGCAACATCACTAATCATCGTTAGGGAAACCTGATAACAGAGAGAAAAAGAATAGAATATAATAAGAGTTTGCAAGCATGTAGAGAAATTGAAACCCTTGTGCACTGTTTGGTAAGGAATAGAAAATGGTGCAGTCATTATGGAAAACAGTATGGCAGTTCCCTCAAAATTTAAAAATAGAATTACCACATGGTCCTGCAATTCCACATGTGGCTATATACCCAAGAGAATTTGAAAGTAGGGTTTTAACAAGATAGTTGAACACCAAAAGGCAGAAGCAACCAAAGGGTCCATCAGTAGATAAATAGATAAGCAAAATGTGGTATGTACATACAGTGGAATTATTATTCAGCTTTAAAAAGAAGGAAATTGTGACACATGTTACCACAGAGATGAACCTTGAGGACATTGAGCTAAGTGAAACAGGCCAGTTAGAAAAGGTCAAATATTTTGATTCTACGTATATGAGGACATAAGAATAGTCAAATTCAGAGAAAGGTGGTTGCCAGGAGTCATATTAACTATGTTAATGTAACTAAAAAGTATATTAAATATGTATAGCTAACTTATCCAAAAGTTCAAATTAAACTATTAAAAAATATGGTCTTGACAAAAATCTACCCTATTCCCAGAGATGGAAAAATAGAGGGAAATGCCCTAAAAAGTGGAAAAAACCTAATAATGCATACCACCAGTTACTGTCTATTATAACACCATCAAAGAGCAGAGGTTAAAAAAAGAAAAAACACCTTGCCATATATCCATACAATGAAATGTTAGTTAGCCATATAAAGGAATGAAATACTGATACATGCTACAACGTTGATGAACCTTTAAAACATTAAGCTACGTGAAAGAAGCCAGTCACAAAAAACCCCACAAGATTCTATTTATATGTTATGTTCAGAACAGGCAATTCTTTACAGAAATAAAGTTGATTACTGGTTGTTTACTGTTGGGATGGGATGAGGAGGATAGAGGAACTGGGAATTGATAAAAGGTACAAAGTTTCTTTGGGAGGTGATAAAAATATTCTTAAATTGAGTATAGTGAAGTTACACAATTTTATGAATACACTAAAAATCATTGAATTGTATAATTTACATGGGTGAATTGCATGGTATATAAATTATATCTCAAGAATATTCTATTTTTCGCTATAATGAACACTATTACCAAGGAAGAAAGCAAAAGGAAAAACACAATTGCTTTTGATAAGTGGGTTCATGTGCACCCATAACAAAAGAGAATTCATTTCAATGGCATGCAGGCAGCAAATTGCACTAACAATGGTGACTAGTAAATATTAGCAAAATTGTAAAAAAGGATTCTGCTAAGAAATCATTAAATGACATCTAAAATACTTAAGCCAGAAAGCAAGATGTGCCTAAAAGAGGAGAAAGGATTTTATAAAAGAAATATGTACCTAAGGTGAAAAATTTTTTAAGTCCTACAAATCTCCTGAAAAAATCAGTTACCAACTACATGGATATGGCTAATACTTGCACCCAAGTATTAACTATAAACAAGCCAAACGTCTTACGTAGATTTTTTAAAAAAATCAAATCCTAATTTTAATAAGATAACGAAATTGTCCTTTTCTATTCCACTGACTAATGATGCTACCAGTAAGATTGTTTGGTGTGTATATACCATTTCCCTACACTGTTATCTGGTATAAATAGCTATTTTCACCTAATAGCTCAGAATAAAGTCCCAGGGTCTTTTAATAGAGAAAAACAAGATTTAAAAAGAGCATCTTAGCCTGGCCGGCGTGGCTAAGTGGTTGAGCATAGACCCATGAACCAGGAGGTCACGATTTGATTCACGTTCAGGGCACTTGCCTGGGCTGCAGGCTCGTTCCCCAGTAGGGGGCATGCAGGAAGCAGCCAATTGATAATTATCTCATCATTGATATTTCTTTTTTTAAAAAAAACAAACTTAATTTTGTATATTTTTATTGATTTTTTAGAGAGGAAGAGAGAGGGATAGAGAGTTAGAAACATCATATCAATCAGCTGCCTCCTGCATGCCCCCAACTGGGGATAGAGCCCGCAACCAAGGTATATGCCCTTGACCAAAATTGAACCTGGGACCCTTCAGTCCACAGGCAGATACTCTATCCACTGAGCCAAACTGGTTAGGGCTCATCATGAATGTTTCTACCTTTCTTATTCTCCCTTCCTCTCACTGAAATCAATAAAAACATATTAAAATAATAATAATAAATTAAAAAGATCATCTTAAAAAATGAACCAATGTAATTATAAATGCTACACCTTTTCTCCTAAGTTTCTCTAGGGATTCTGTACTATATCTATGTTAAATGGCTGCTCAAGATTTTAATTGTTTAACGTATTTTTGTTGTTAATTCTCACCTAAGGATATTTTTTTCCCATTGATTTTTTTTTTAATTTACTACTTTATTTTATTTTATTTTTAAATTTTATTCTGGCCTGTAGTTCTCTTCTTTTGTGGTGTCTTGATTGGTTTTGGGATTAGGGTAATGCTGGCTGCATAGAAAGAGCTTGGAAGTGTGCCTTCCTCTTGAATTTTTTGGAATAGTCTGAGGAGGATAGTTTTAGTTCTTTGAATGGTTGGTAGAACTCCCTTGGAAAGCCGTCCGGACCAGGGCTTTTGTTTGCTGGAAGATTTTTGATCGCTGTTTCAATTTCTTTGGTAGTTATTGGCCTATTCAGGTTTTTTGATTCTTCTTGGTTGAGTTTTGGGAGCTTGTATTTTTCTAAGAATATTGATTTTTTTTTTTAAGAGAATGGAAGGGAGGGGGAGAGAAAAACATCACGTAAGAGAATCAAGTCTGCAACTGAGGCACATGCCCTTGACTGGAATCGAACCCAAGACCCTTCACTCTGTGGGTCGACACTCTAGCCAAACTGGCAAGAGCTGTTTAACGTCTTTTACACCGAAAGTTAGAATAGGAAAGCTGCTCATTTCTCTTGAAAAAAATCAAAACTCAGAGAATAGTCAACCACCTCTAGTGGAGGCAGATCCTAGCTGCAGACATGCCCTCTGGTGCTGAACAGTAACAGCAACTATAACGTAAAGAGAAGCAAGAAAGGAGAATGTTCCTCATCCAAGAAGGTAGTCCCCAGAAGACTGTAAAGAGGGCTTTGATAATAGCCAAATGTGCCAGAAAGTACATGAATTTGAACTCATCACTACACACTCTGGCCTATAACTAGTTCTAAGTTCTTTGTATTGACAAAAGATCCCAAGCCCTGGCAGAGTAGCTCTGTTGGCTAGAGTGTTGTCCCGATATGCCAAGGTTGCAGGTTCGATCCCTGGTTAGGGTACATGTAAGAAGCAATCAATTAATGCACAAATAAATGAAACAACAAAATAAATGTTTCTCTCCCGCCCCTCCTTCCTCTTTCTGTCACTCAAATAAATTTAAAATTTTTTTTAAGTTCCCCAATATTCAGGGTTGGTTCAATGATTAATATGGTTGCTATGAGTTGTCCCCATGCCCAGAGACCTGTTTGACCCACTACAAAGCAGGGCATCCCTCGGGCTTCTGTAGCTTAGAGACCTGGGAGTCAGGCAAACTGTGCCTATCTGTCCCTGAGTCAGGGTATTATATTCTCAGAGAAATAGGAATACACTTTCCCCAGTCCTAAAGCAGCTTAAATTAGACAAATGACAGCAGCAAAACACCCCTGGAATTCAGTGAGGAAGAAAGCTTAGAATCCACCCTTATATCCCATATATTAGCTTTAACTTAGCAAAGAAGTCTGATTATAAATGTGTCAAAATAATTGTTTCAGGAAATTCACAAGTTGTAATACTAGTGAATGAAAGTCTGATAAAAAAAAAAAAAAGTAATATTTACAAAGTCTCCAAGTACTGCCCACCAAAAAATACTTAAGTGGGGCATAGTAACTTTACATAGGAGAAACTTGGCAAAATGCACCTACCTAAATAAAAGTTAACATCACTAGTAATGGGATAAACCTCTATCATTATATCATGTTACAGTTATCATCACTTTGTGGTACCTGCCCAAAATAGATGAAATTTATCAAGAAGAAACTTCTGATTGGTATTGAAGAACACTCTACAAGAGTCCATATGCTTCAAAAGCATCAAGACCATGAAAGACAAAGACTTTTCCAGATTGATGAACTGTTCCAGATTGAAGGACACTAAAGAGACATGGGAACTAAATACAATGTGTGATCTGCCCTAGCTGGTTTGGCTTAGGGGACAGAGTATCAGCCTGTGGACTGAAGAGTCCCGGATCCCCACGTAGGGGGGCGTGCAGGAGGCAGCCAATCAAGGATTCTCTCTCATTATTGACATTTCTATCTCGCTCTCCCTCTCCCTTCCTCTCTGAAATCAATAAAAATATACTAGAGATAGATAGATAGATAGATAGATAGATAGATAGATAGATAGATAGATAGATAGATAGATGCAGTGTGTGATCCTGGACCAAAATATTTTCATTTTGCTATAAAAACATTAGCAAGATAACTGAAAATTTCTGAATAAGGCCTATAGATTGCATCAGTAAAAATTTTCTGACTTTTACCATTTTAAGATAGCTCTATAGGAGACTATCTTTTATTCCTTAGGAGACACACACTAAAATATTAAGGGGTATATAAAATGGCATCATGTCTGGAATTTATATTCAAAGGTTTCAGGAAAAAAACAGTATGTACATACAGAGAGAAAATAATAAAAGCAAATGTAAAATACTGAAATTTGGGGAATCTAGATGAACATTATGCAAAATTGTATTTTTTATTTCAAAATAAAATGTTAAAACCACACTCTGAGCACTTACCTGCATATTTCATATTCAAATAAGTTTTTATTCTGTGAAAAAATCCAAGTTGTTTTCCATGGTTTCATTGGCTGTTCCTTTCTCACAGAATGTTCCTACCCAGATTTTCACATAGCTTTCCTCCTCCTCAGCTTAAATCCCACCTCCTCAGAGATCTCCCCAGACCACTTAAACTAAAGGGTGACAGTTTTAAGACAACTATTGACAGTAAATCACATCACCAATCATTTTCTTAAATAAATTGAGAAGCGCTTTTACTTGTCTCTCCTCCTTCCCCAACCAGGACATAAAGGAGTATGTCATATTCACAGCAATATCTTCAAAAATACAATAGGTAAATATTAGTTGTTGCTACTAACATGTAACCCAAATTCCATAAATGTGGAATTTTTTTATGGATTAAACTCTTATATTTGGAGGCACAATAATCACTATTCAATTCCAGGAAATAGCCTAGCTATTCAGTTACTGATTTTTGAACACTGCATTTTGTCAAATACTTTTTGTACCAGGACCCAAGATGCCATTGCAAAGGATTCAGAAATTAAAAGTAGAATGCTAGCACATAGTTGGTAATCAATAATCACATTTCAATTATATTATACAGCTACATTCATATATTAGTTTTAAAAGTAGATATATTAATTTGGGTTGCTTAAAATAAAACAAGTGGCATAAGTAAGGTAAAGGAGTGGAAAAGGTTAGGGCAGTGATCGGCAAACTGCGGCTCGCAAGCCACATGAGGCTCTTTGGCCCCTTGAGTGTGGCTCTTCCACAAAATACCGACTTCTGCACATGGGCCACGAAATTTCAATCACACTGTACATGCGTGCCCGCATGTGGTATTTTGTGGAAGAGCCACACTCAAGGGCCAACGAGCCACATGTGGCTCGCAAGCCGCAGTTTGCCGACCACTGGGTTATGGAGTAATTATTGTTGCCTTTCCCACAGCATTATCTTTCTTCCATCCAGAAAGAAACCACCTGCCTGCAATCTCAAGTAGTATTCACTACCTTATCTGACTCAATCTCATTAAAGACAAGACATAAACAACACACACATCCTGCAAGCCAGCACCAATAAATAAGATAAATTTATATGAATAAAAAGAGTAGGGGAGTGACCTGACTATAACTTCTCACTTATTTATATAACTTAAAAATAACTATCATGTAATCTAACCGTTAAGATGAGAGTGTCATTTCTAATCCATAAACACATTCTGGTATAGCAAAGAAAGTCAGATGGCCCATATAAAAAGTACTGTAGTATCTTTTTATAAATAAAGCACATTCAATACAAAGTTAAATAAAAGGGCCAATAAAAATGAGTCTCTCTAAATTTTATATTATTTTGTAATTCCTAAATATGCCAAGACCAAAAAATAAAGAGGTGGTTTACTTTTAAAACAATATACACTGGAAAATACAAAAAAAAAAATGATGAAAGAAGATAGGAAATAAGGGTCTATGTCCTATCAAGTCTAAAATACCTGAAAGCAAAATGCCTGAAAAAATTTTAAATATACTGATGTAGACTACAAAATATATCATCTATACACTATCTATTATATAAAAAGCCTGTGGTCATCACACCATCATGCCATAACAACTGATCACAGGAGGCTGCGTGCTCAGGGTGGGCGGGGCGGGGCTGGGTGGGAACTTGACTCTGGAGGACTAGACCAGAGGCACGGGTGGGTTTCTGGGTCCTGCCTCCCGCGGCAGCTGCCAAGGGACTCTGGGTCCTGGGTCTTGCATGATTTCGCGTGCTGGGCCCCTAGTTCTCTATGAAACAGTAAACTCCTCTCTGCTTATCTCTTTCCTGCATTTCAGAATAATTTTAGTTGCTCCTCTTAAATGACCCACCAGGCCAAGATGAAACTACTTCCTAAAGTAGCATAATATCCCAAATTAATAAATGGTAAGAGCCCTAACTGGTTTGGCTCAGTAGATAGAGCGCTGGCCTGCAGACCAAAGGGTCCTGGGTTCAATTCCGGTCAAGGGCACGTACCTCAGTTGCAAGCTCCTCCTCAATCCAGGGCCCTGGTTAGGGTTCATGCAGGAGGCAACCAATCGATGTGTTTCTTTCACACAGATATTTCTCTCTGTTTTTCCCCCTCTCTTCTACTCTCTCTAAAAAATCAATGGAAAAATATCTTTGGGTGAGGATTAAAATATAAATAAATAAATAAATAAATAAATAAATAAATAAATAAATAAATAAAAATGGTGAGAAATGATACTAACAAAAAAGAGAGAAGATAATCAATGGGCCAATAACTTTAATTTTAAAGCTAGTGGGTAGCTCTGGCTGGGTGGCACAGTTGGTTGGAGTGCCATCCTGTACACCAAAAAGGCTGTGGGGGTAGAACCTGGTCAGGGCATATGTCTAGGTTTTGGGTTCGATCTCCAGTTTGGGCATGTATGGGAAGCAACTGATTAATGTTTCTCTCGCACATTGATGTTTTTCTCTCCCCCTTCCTCTCTCTAAGAATCAATCCTATCCTATATAATAAAGAGCTAATATGCTAATTAGACCAAACAGCAGAACAACTATCCGGACGACCTTCCAGACAAAGCCGAGGCTGCTAGGGCCAGCTGGGGCTGCGAGGGGCTTTGAGGGCTAGCCAGGGCTGCAAGGGCCAGCCGGGGCTGCAAGGACCGGCCGAGGCTGCGAGGGGCTGAGAGAGCCGAGCCCCTTGCAGAAATTCGTGCATCGGGCCTCTAGTAAAAACATATCCTTGGGTGAGGATTAAAAAAAAAGCTAGTGGATAAAACACATTTCCTAAAGTCCAACATAAGAGAATTTATAATAACATTTTGGTCAAAACTTCTAATTTTGTTGTTGTTATCCTCTCCTGAGCATATTTTTCCCACTTATTTTTTTAGAGAGAGAGGGAGGGAGGGAGGGAGAGAGGGAGATAGCAAACACCTATTGTTTGCTCCCGCATGTGCCCAACCAGAGGCAGGGAGTGAACTGGCAATCCAGGCACATGCCTTTGACTAGGAATCAAACTGGGGACCCTTCCGTGCACATTACAGGATCAATGCTCTAAACCAGCTGTGGGCAAACTATGGCCCGCGGGCCGGATCCGGCCCGTTTGAAATGAATAAAACAAACAAACAAAAAGACTGTACCCTTTGATGTAATGATGTTTACTTTGAATTTATATTAGTTCACACAAACACTCCATCCATGCTTTTGTTCCAGCCCTCCGGTCCAGTTTAAGAACCCATTGTGGCCCTCGAGTCAAAAAGTTTGCCCACCCCTGCTCTAAACACTGAGAAACATGGGCCAGGGCAGAACTTCAAATTTTACATTATTCATATAAAGGGTCTTCACAGCTCATTTGAAAACAACCAAAATTACATAATCAAAACACTTCATTCTTAAACATCAGTAAATGAAATCAAAAGATTTCAGAAGATGAACCATTCTTTCAGAGTACACTGTCATGTCTTAGAGACCAGTACAGCAAACAGTCTGCCTCCTCCTTTGGATCACAAGCATCTCTGGTCCCCCTTATTCTATCTTACCTCTACCACGGGCTCGCTTGCCACGGTCTGAAGGCTTGTCCCCTTGATTGCAATCAATTCCATTCTCTTCAACTCTAACTAAGAAATAAAAGAGGACCTCATACATAATCATACCAGACAGCTATTAAAAGCAAGAACAAAAAGACTTTTTTTAAAAGGCTAAAATATAACCAAAGGGTTTTTTAAAAAGAAGAAAAACAAAAGTGGCTCGCCCTAGCTGGTTTGTCTCAGTAGATAAAGCATCGGCCTTCGGACTGAAGGGTCCTGGGTTCGACTCTGGTCAAGGGCACATGCCAAGGTTGTGAGTTCAATCCCCAGTGTGGGGCGTGCAGGAGGCAGCCGATTGGTGGTTCTCTGTCATCATTGATGCTTCTATCTCTCTCTGCCTCTCCCTCTCTGAGATCAAAGAAAATACATATTTTTTAAAAAACAAAAGTGTCTCAAAAACTGAGTAATAGCACATCTTCCTTATTAATTTATAGGTAACAATTCTAAAAATAAATTAAAATGACATACCACTTTTTATTTCTTCTATTTGGACTTGCCCTCCCCTAAAATAAGTTTTTTTCAGAAAGCCACCTTTGTTGCCCTAACCGGTTTGGCTCAGTGGACAGAGCATCGGCCTGCGGACTAAAAGGTCCCAGGTTCGATTCCGGTCAAGGGCATGGTCCTTGGTTGCAGGCACATCCCTAGTGGGGGGTGTGCAGGAGGCAGCTGATTGATGTTTCTCTCTCATCGATGTTTCTAACTCTCTATCCCTCTCCCTTCCTCTCTGTAAAAAATCAATAAAATATATATTTTTTTAAAAGCCACCTTTGTTATTCAACTATGTAATACACCACACATTTGCTGACTAGTTAAATTTAAGGTCTGGAAGGGCATAGCATAGCAAAACAACACCATCAAGGAAATACTGTTATTGAAGAAATTAATGTTAGAGACAGGTTTTTACAGGATACTGTCCAGAAGATGCCATACAGTCTTTTCTTCTCCTCATACCTATACTGGCATTAATGATTCTATATAATATAGAAATTTTATGAGTGATATTGGCATAGCTTGCTCCCGTCTCTTTCAGAAATTAATTCCTATGAATTCTCATGAAGGTGCCACTCCATTTAAATTTACCACATCTCTCTTTATAATCCCAATCTCTCTGTTCTTTGTTTTTATCCACAGCATAATTTCTACATAACACCAATATATATTAATAGAAAATATTACTTTTCCTTTTTGTTGTTACATCTAACTCTACCTCCATTAAAAGGTAAGTTTTAGGAGGGCAAAAATGTCTGTACCATCATCTATTGCTGTATGCCTATAAGAGTACTGAGTACACAGCAGGTACTCAGTAAATATCCATGGAATAAACTAGCAAAAGTCTCTAAGGTGAGCCCTGGTCGAGTGGCTCAGGTGGTTGGAGTGTTGTCCTGTATGCCAAAAGGCTGCATGGTCCAATTCCTAGACAGTGCACATACCTAGGTTTCAGGTTTGATCCCCGTTCAAGATGTGTACAGCAGGCAACTGATCTGTTTCTCACATCAATGTTTCTCTTTCTCGTTCTCTCTCTCTCCCCTCCCCATCAACTCTCCTTTCCTCTATCAATAAACACATCCTCAAGAGAAGATTTATAAAAAGTCTCTAACGTGATGTTTAATATTTACATTTTATTCATTCATAATTTAGCTACTTTGGTGTATCTATACACCAGGTTGTTGTTCTTGGGTCGAATGGCAAGTACTGAGAAAAATCTTTCCTATTCAACAACTTTCTATTTATTTTAACCTTTGCCTATACCAGTGGTCAGCAAACTCATTAGTCAACAGAGCCAAATATCAACAGTACAACAACTGAAATTTCTTTTGAGCCAAATTTTTTAAACTTAAACTATATAGGTAGGTACATTGTTATTAACTTAATTAGCGTACTCCTAAGCCTTAGAAGAGCCACACTCAAGGGGCCAAAGAGCCACATGTGGCTCGAGAGCCGCAGTTTGCCGACCACGGGCCTATACCATGAGGAAGAATAAAGAGCTTCATATATCAGTGAATGAAAATTCTCCTTTAAAATTAGAGGATGTACTTGATTCACAACAGAAGGCAGTCTTTTTTTTTATGTTTTTATTGATTTTAGAGAGAGAGGAAGGAAGAGGGAGAGAGAGTAAAACATTGATGAGAGAAACATTGATCACCTGCTCCCCACTGGAGATTGCACCTGCAACCCAGGCATGTACCCTGATCAGGAGTCGAACCAGGGACCTTTCGGTGCAGGGGATGATGCTCAACCAACTGAGCTATACCAGCCAGGACAGAAGGCAGTCAAAACACACAAAACATAATTAACTAACTACAGCCCCGGTCAATGCTGATATGAAATTGCATCAATTACTAAATTAACTAAGTAGTTCATTAGAATCTAAATGTTAATTATAACAAATGGAGCATTGAGGGAGTGGATTTATGGACATTCTTTGGACCACTCAGCTTGCATGAAAATTTCCATCATAAAAAGTTCAGGAGAAAGGTCTATACTTACACTCTCTCCCACGATTGCCACCTCTTCCTTTCCGGTTGTTGTTTCCACGTCCACGACTCACTTCTCTCTCACTTCTCTTCTCTCTATTTTCTTTGTTTTCTGAACTTTCTTTTCCAAAATTCTTCTTCTTCCCCCCTACAGTCTCCCATGAAGTCTACCGAAGATAAGAGTTGTCAAAGAGCGTACAATTACTAAGAATGTGTGCATGTATCTTCCAAACCTAATTACCCATGCCTTGTAGCTTGCTTGCTACCATTTTAATTCTTTTCCATATAATTCTACTTTCCAATGCTAAAGACAGCAACCTCTTGCTAAACTCCTTTGCTATCTAGAGCACAAAAGATTACAGCAACTAGGTGAACTGACAACATACCCTATGTTGTTCTACCACCAAAAAGGCTTTTTTCTATGCTGATTTGTGAGTAAAGTAAATGTCATTTCCCAGTTTCCCACTCTATGCCATCCTCACCTACGTCAGTAGTAGGGCTTAAGTCTATTAAATATATAGATTAGCTCAAAGATTACAAAGATACATATAATGATTCCCTAAACTCTCACGAATACAACTTTCCCTATTCAGTTACTCAAACTAACCATCAAAAAAATTTTAATAGACAAAATTTTGGTTTAGTTTTTTTAAGTACATGAAATTTAAACCTCAAAGACCTATTCTAATGAGAAGTCAATGATTTATTTATAAAACCTCCCTTCTCCATCTCTCCTCTAATGGTGATACCAAATCAAATCATACCATATACAGGATGGGGCAAAAGTAGGTTTATAGTTGAGTACGCAAAACACAGTTTATTTTTCTTGATTTCAGAGAGAATGGGAGAGGGAGAGAGATAGAAACCTCAATGATGAGAGAGAATCATTGATTGGCTGCCTCCTGCATGCTCCACATTGGGGATCAAGCCCACAACCTGGGCATATGCCCTGACCGGGAATTGAACTGTGACCTCCTGGTTCATAGGTCAACACTCAACCACTGAGCCACGCTGGCCAAGCTTTCACAGTTTACTTTAAATGTAGCTCCTAGCTAGAGTATTTACATAGCATCCCGCCTCCCCACCTCCAATTAATTCTACCTCAGTCAGAAGATACTCCTTACTGCTGCTGGTTAGCCATGCTACAGACAGCATGGAAAGTAAAGATGCACCACAAAATAATCCTAAACAACTTTCCCTCTGCTTCTGCATTTCTCCTACAGTCCCCTTACCTCCAATCAAGCATACACCTTTTGTGACTAGATTCAAGCACTAATTTGCTGTTTTCTGACCTTTGAAGAAAACAAGCCAGATCTGGCTACTACTGTGTGATTTCTAGGTTTAAGAGGTAACCAAAAAGACATTCTTGATGTAACATTTAGTCCAGAACACCTCCTTTGGATTCAGTCCCAGAGGAGATGTTAAAATGCAATAAACCACAAAGAGAAAACTGGACTTTTAAGACTTAAAAATTCACCCGGTTACCACAGAAAAGAATGAAATCTGCTGGATGTAAAGGAAAAGCAACAAAAAGTAGTATCCTGTCCTATCTCTATGATAAAAAAAAAAAAAAATAGGCCCTCCCATTAATAATTTGAATATATTTGTTCATATTGATTATTTTTATAAAAAGGGAAGGTAAGACCTTCAGTTCATTTGGAAAATAACATAGCCATTCTACACTGAATCCATTAGCAATGAGGTAAACACATTCCCCATATTTAAAAAACAAAACAGTAAATACATGCCTGTTAGCAAACAAAAGCTATTCAAAATTTTATTTCAACACTTAACATTATATATTTTCCCAACAAACTGACATATTTAGTGGTTTATCATGTGGACCAGTGTTATTTTGCATGGAATTTTACCCACAAATACTGCTATATTCAAATAGTGAAAGATTTTCCCAAGTACCTAAATATTTAACTACAAAATTAATTTTTCTTGTTTCATATTAAATAAAAAAAAATACTCATTTTACATTTGACCTTGTCATGGCAGTTCATTTTTACACAGCCTGACTCTAACACAGCCTATCCCTAAAACTGAGAACATGATTAAAACTAAACACTTACAAGGAAGCCACTTTTTTCCCCCCTTTAATCCTTAACCAAGACATGCTTTTTTTTAGAGAGAGAGAGAGGGGAAGGGAGAGAGAAAACATCAATTGGCTGCCTTTTGTACATGCTCTGACCAGGGATTAGGGACTGAGCCCACAGTCTCAGGTATATGCCCTGACCAGGAATCAATCCAGCAACCCTTCGGTGCACAGGATGCTGCTCAAAAAAACTGAGCCACTCTGGCTGGGCAAAGAAGGCACTTTTTGATGGGTCATCTTTGTACCCCTTTTTCAATAAGTCATTAGTTGTTTTAACCTGCTTGGAAGTGGTTTCCTCAATTTAAAAATACAAATGAAATATTGTGCAATCTCTCCACATAGGAATCAAAAGATTAGTGCTGGCAACTGCCTGGTATGGCTTTAGTTGCACCCTTCCTAAAAGAAGAGAGATGAGTTCTAGTGTGCCTGCACATTCCTCAAACTTTCTAAGCTAAAAAACACCCAAAAATAATTTAAAAACTTTTATCCTTTTATATATCTGTCAAACTGTCATGAAAAATGTGTCTGTAGAATATTCACACATAAGCAAATAGATATACCAGCAAATCCTGGTTTTCTGTTAGTTTAGAGATATAAGGAGTAGTAAGAGGTGACGATTGAGATGAAGAAACATGAGCAGTGGAGCCAAGAGAAGTTTTTTCAGGTGGTGAAAATATCCACAGGCCCAGAGAATTTTGGAAACTGTGTAAGGCTGGAGTAGATGACCAAGTTCTCTTTCGAGTCTTCAGATTCTACGACTTCATGAAGAAACCATATATAACAAAAACAGTCATTTCAGGTTAGTGTTCTTTCTGGAACTTATAACAAATATGGAATGGCACCCATAATTCCCTCCATCCCCACCCCCATATAAGGTGAAGTTTAAAATGCAATATGGGGTTGGAAACAAATCTTAGCACTGCAAACCAACGAATAATACTTAATAATCTTACTGTGTCTGAATTCCCTTCCAGCAATATATTGATAGCTTTGTTCACATCTCCATTACAGTCATGTAGGGCGACTATGCATTCATCCTGATTTTTTCCTGTCACTTCCATAAGCTGTTGAAATTATAAGAACATGGTTAGGGAGACCCCAAAAATGGCACTTGATAGTTTAAGATTCTTCTGCATAAAGACAGAAATTATTCAGTCTTTCCACATTAAGATGGCCTCTTCTACACTCTGAGCTTTTACCTGTTTTGTTTGTGGCCACCCCATGTCTTTTCACCAATATTGGCAGAGTCAAACTACAAATTAACCCTCCTTCAAGATGACCAATATCAGGTTATTAATCAGCAGCATACACATGTATATACCAACATCCTCAGAATACTCTGGATCAGTTATTGTCTACTCAAACTTGGTCCATAGCCTGCATTCCTAAAATTCTAAACTACACAAATATTAAGTGGGATTTTATGTTTCCCAAAGACCACATGTATGTGGGCACCATTAACAGAATATTCAGTCCAACTGTTTTGCACAGGGACAAAGTTCCCTACATAAGATATTACTACTTGGATTATAACACATATAAATTATAACAGCTAAGGTCTCACAAGGAATTCTTCAGTGATCACAAAACTCATTCCTACACATAATATATTCTCAAGCAGATTCCACAGGGTGCTATGTTTGACAAAATCAAAGAAATCCCTTTGGTGCATTCTGTATAACAAGGGAGATTAAACTGCTTAACATTTTCATCACAAAGAGCAATCAGATTAGGCAAAATAAAAGTGTTTCACTTATCAGTTAACAACTGTATGATTTAAGTATCTATTGTGTTTTAACTATCTTAACTATTTTAGTACTAGAGGCCTGATGCATGGGATTCATGCACTGGTGGGGGGCGTGGCCTGCTGCAGACCCACCCTCTGAGCAGCTGCTCCCACTGAGGGAGCGCACTGACCACCAGGAAGCAGCTCCTGTGTTGAGTGTCTGCCCCCTTAGTGCACGTCATAGCGACTGGTCGACAGGTCATTCTGTCTCTCAGTCGCTGGGCTTTTGTTATATACAGGATGTACTAACCGCAGTTCAAAATCATTTGACCCCAACATTTGAAGTAATTTCTCTGTGGTTAAAATGCTAGTTAAGAGCAAAGCCTAATAGGAAAATAAAAAAGCAAAGCCTATCTGGAAACCAGGTCTCCTGATCTCATAAATATAACTCTTTGCATTACACCACTGTCTCTCTCATTTCCTCCCTGTAACAGTGAAAGTTCTATACACTTTCCAGTACACTTTGTTCTCTGGATATCTACTAATAATCAGATTTTTATCAATGATCTGGACTAAGCCAATATCTGTCATATGCAATTGTTAAGATGCACAATAAGCCGAGACCGGTTTGGCTCAGTGGATAGAGCGTCGGCCTGCGGACTGAAAGGTCCCGGGTTCGATTCCGGTCGGGGGCATGTACCTGGGTTGCAGGCATATCCCCAGTGGGGGATATGCAGGAGGCAGCTGGTCGATGTTTCTCTCTCTCATCGATGTTTCTAACTCTCTATCTCTCTCCCTTCCTCTCTGTAAAAAATCAATAAAATATATTTAAAAAAAAAAAAAAAGATGCACAATAAGTATCAAAATGCCTCAGGTGATTGCCCTGGTGGTTTCTCAGTAGTTAGTGTCAGCCTATGGACAGAAGGGTCATGGTTTCAGATTCCCCATCAAGGGCACATACCTGTTTCAGGTTCGGTTCCCACCCCATCAGGGCGTGTACGGGGTGTAACAGTGTGTGTCTCTTTCATACCAATGTTTCTTTCTCTCTCTCTCCCTCTCTTTCTCTCTCAATGTGTGTGTCTTTCATATCAATGTTTCTTTCTCTCTCTCTCCCCCTCTCTCTCTCTTTCATTCCAACCTATGCCTGCCTGTGTGTGTTTCTCCCTTCCTCCTCCCTCCCCTTCACTCTCTCTAAAACAATGGAAAAAGTATCCTCGGGTAAGGATTAAAAAAAAAAAATTTTTTTTTAAATTCCTCCAGTGATTGGATCAGTAAGAAACAGAACTAAAGTTAGCACTTAAAACTCTGAACTCCTGCCGAAACCGGTTTGGCTCAGTGGATAGAGCGTCGGCCTGCGGACTGAAAGGTCCTAGGTTCGATTCCGGTCAAGGGCATGTACCTGGGTTGCGGGCACATCCCCAGTAGGAGATGTGCAGGAGGTGGCTGATCGATGTTTCTCTCTCATTGATGTTTCTAACTCTCTCTCTCTCTTCCTCTCTGTAAAAAATCAATAAAATGTATTTTAAAAAATACAAAAAACTCTGAACTCCTGAACCAGTGCTCTTGCTTGTGTATCTGCTATGCTATTCAGATAAAAAACAATATAATATGTGGTATGTCTCAAACTGTACATAAATCTCATTCCAGAGAATTAATTCTATAATTTTTTTTTTTAAATATATTTTATTGATTTTTTACAGAGAGGAAGGGAGAGAGATAGAGAGCTAGAAACATCGATGGGAGAGAAAGATCGATTAGCTGCCTCCTGCACATCTCCCACTGGGGATGTGCCCGCAAC
Source organism: Myotis nattereri (assembly GCF_964212035.1). Lineage (NCBI taxonomy): Eukaryota > Metazoa > Chordata > Mammalia > Chiroptera > Vespertilionidae > Myotis > Myotis nattereri. The sequence goes on from NC_138087.1 coordinate 52,972,472, forward strand.
TCAGGTACATGCCCTTGACCGGAATCGAACCTGGGACCCCTCAGTCCGCAGGCCGACGCTCTATCCATTGAGCCAAACCGGTTTTGGCAATTCTATAATTTTTAATAAATTCTTTTTGTGGCCTTCCAAAATCATTATCATTTGTCTGATGAAAGGAACTATAAGTAAGAACAAAGAGTTTACATAGTAAAGGGCTAAAGAGTTCACTGTGGGATGTTCACTCCAAGGAGCAATTATTGGTAGAGCACTGACCTATGAACCAGGTAGTCACGGTTAGATTCCCAGTCAGGGCATATACCCAGGTTGCGGACTTGATCCCTAGTAGAGGGCGTGCAGGAGGCAGCTGATCTATGATTCTCTCTCATTATTGATGTTTCTATCTCTCTCCCTCTCCCTTCCTCTCTGAAATCAATAAAAATAGTTTTTTAAAATCTCTAGTAAAATTTTCGTTTTAAAACATTAACAAAAATAGGTAACATCCTTTGCCAGAAACATACCTGTTTAACTTTAGCTTCAAATTCTGAATCATTTTTATCAAAGATCACCTGAGCAAGACGCATCTGTTCAGCTGTTGCCTGAAAAGTACAAAAAATTGTTAAAATTTGAGTACAAAAATATAAGTTAGATGCCAAACTCTGATGCAAAACGGATAAAACCTCTCTAGCACTCCAGTAACTATGGTAATAAAAAGCATACACAACCTGTACCCATAAGGTAAATTAAGTATCAAATTAAATAATGTAAAGGTCCTACTGACTTGGCCAAATGACCGAAAGTTCTTATTCATCTTCATTGACTCATTTGAATTTTTTTTCCCCTGGAGAGATGGGAGTAACCAGCATTAAGAGAAAGTAGAACAAGAAATAGTGAAAACAACTGCCAGGACACAGCCTTAGAATCAGGCTTGCTATCAAAACAAAAAAGCTCTGCTGTCAACTCTAAAAAGGTATCATGGTCAGTTCTTAAAAGGCTATATTTATCTAAATAAAAGTTATTTTAAAAGTTACTATTTTTTAATTGCAATAAAAAATGGTTTTAACAAAAAATATTTTAAAAGAAACTTTCAAACATAAAACTAGTCACCTCTGAAGAAAACTCTTTCCCAGCTGCTTTTTTAACGTAAAATCCTTTTTAAAAAATTCAAGTTTCTTGCCGAAACCAGTTTGGCTCAGTGGATAGAGCATTGGCCTACGGACTGAAAGGTCCCAGGTTCGATTCCGGTCAAGGGCATATGCCTGGGTTGCAGGCACATCCTCAGTATGAGATGTGCAGGAGGCAGCTGATCGATGTTTCTCTCTCATCGATGTTTCTAACTATCTCTCTCTCCCATCCTCTGTAAAAAAATCAATAAAATATATATTTTTTAAAAAATTCAAGTTTCTTAATTGTTGTTTCATTTTATGGTGTTTTTGACAATAATAAATTAAAAGGTATGGGAAAAGTTACTCTTTTGTGCCGTGAGTTAATAATAATATACCAATTTGGTTTATTAGTTTTGACAGAGATACCATGGTTATGACAACAGGGAAACTAGGTGAGGGGTTTATAGAAACTCTCTCTTCTATATCTGCAATTTTCTGATAAATCTAAAATTACTCAGAAACGGGTTGTTCCCCCCAAAAGTTACCCTTGTTAGCTAAAATTTATACTAACTCCCAAAGTAAATGCTTAAAAAGTGTTCAAATTACTGAATGATCCTCACAAGAATAATGAACAACTTTTCTTCTCTGCTTTAAGTACATATACACTGAGAAGCCAGATTATGATGACCACCTGACCTTTGTAGGCAAATTAGCTATAATTTCATGCTGAAGTTGCTAGGGGGCCAGCCCATTATAAATAAGGAAGCAGGTTGTTTACGACGACAGTAAAAGTGATTTTTTTCTGAAGATATGGGTAAACAACGCGATTTAACAGCCTTTGAATGTGGAATATCCTGTATAATAAAAGAGAAACATGTAAATTGACCATCCCTCCACTACACCCAACAGCCAATCAGGAGTATGCAAATTAAATCGACAAAGATGGTGGTTAATTTGCATACAGGGGTGCCAGGAGGAGAGCAGAGTGGGAGAGCTGGCGGCTTGAGGGAACGTGGCTCCCTTAGTAACTCCCCCAGGCCACCAGACAGAGAACAGAGCAGGAGAGCCAGAGGCTTGGGGGGACGTGGATCCCTCAGTAGCCGGCAGAGAGCAGAGTGGAGAGTCGGCAGAGAGTGGAGCGGATTGGGGAACTTGGCTCCCCAAGCCGCCAGACAGAGAGCAGAGAGGGAGAGCTGGGAGCTTGGAGGACTTGGCAGAGTGGGAGGCCGTGGTACGGAGACAGCAGGAAGGGAAAGCCAAGAGCACGGGAAGCACCAGGAATGCTGGGAATCGTAGTTCTGGTGGCAGACAGATCTCCTAGACACTAGAGCAAAGTGAGCAAGTTACTGTTGCAGTGGGGGATGGAGGGAAAGCAAAGGTGAGAGACGTAAGTAAAATCAGAGTGTCTGGGAAAAATTAAAGGAAAGATATCCTAAAATTTCCAGGAAATCTCCACCAATGAAGCAAAGAAAAAAATGCCTCCATTATTCTGTGAGCAACAAACCAAACTGGGTTGGGGGTCTCAGACAATTCATATGATTGCAAAGACAGACAGAAACTCCCGGATTGGAGAGGGCTCCCTTGAGGGCTCCCAAATTGGAGAGGTTGCAGGTCGGGCTGAGGGACCCACCCCCAGTGCATGAATCTTCGTGCACCAGGCCCCTAGTGTGTGTGTGTGTGTGTGTGTATGGCCAGATTAATATGACCACCTGACATTTGTAGGCAAATTAGCCATACACTGCATCTTAAGGGATATGAAGCCGAAGGCCTGTTCAAACACCTTTGCTGTCTGCAGTTACCAAGATGAAACGTCTCCAATTTGCACAGGAACACAAGGATTGGACAGTCAAGGATTGGAAAAAAGTCATGTGGTCTGATGAATCACGTTTCCAGTTGCATAATGCAGACGGCAGAGTGAGAATTTGGCAGAAACAGCATGAAAGCATGCACCCCACATGCATGAGTACAACCCTTCAAGCTGGTGGGGGCACTGTTATGGTTTGGGGCAAGTTTTCCTGGCATGATTTGGGCTCTTTAATTCGTGTGGAACAACGTATGAATAGCACAACATACCTAAGTATCGTTGTTGATCAAGTTCATCCTATCATGTTGATGGTGTATCCCAATGGAGATGGTGTCTTCCAACAAGACAATGCGCCATGCCACGGTGCTCATATTGTGCAGGAGTGGTTTCAAGAATGTGAGGGAGACTTTACCTTGCTTAGGTGGCCCCCACAATCACCAGATCTCAATCCAATTGAGCATTTGTGGGACGAAGTTAAAGAGCCATCAGGCAGCTGGTTCCACAACCATCAAATCTCACAGAATTGGACAGTGCTATTCAACAGGCATGGTGTTAGATTCCTCGCATCACCTTTCAACATCTCGTGGAGTCAATGCCAAGAAGAATCACCGCAGTATTGAAGGCAAAAGGTGGCCCAATGAAGTATTGATGGGGTGGTCATAATAATCAGGCCACTCAGTGTATATATATCCCACGTTCAAAGGCTGTTAAATCACGTTGTTTACCCATATCTTCAGAAAAAAATCACTTCTGTTGAGGTAAACAACCTGCTTCCCTATTTATAATGGTCTGGCCCTCTAGCAACTTCAGCACGAAATTATAGCTAATTTGCCTACAAACATCAGGTGGTCATCATAATCTGGCCACTCAGTGTATATTTCAAATAATCCCTAGTCCTTATATAAGATCCAGCTAGCTTTGGCCTGTTCCCTCCAATCTAATGGCCAATCCTTTCATTCCAACCTATGCCTGCCTGTTGTGACCTCATTTGAACCACTACAGTGCTACACCATTCCAACCAGAAAAATGTTTGTACAGAAACTCTGTGTCTTCTCACGTAGCCAATTTAACCTCAATGCTACCCAGTGTATATAGGGCCTTATATATACTCTCACTTTACCTACCTGCACATTAGACCAGTGGTCGTCAACCTTTTGGACCTCACGGACCACCAGTGGTCCCTTCCAAGCACACTAATACTCATTGCTTCAAACAATTAAATTTACTTAAATTACAAAATTTTCACATACCCCACAAGAAAATTACTGTGGCCCATAATGTAACCATCTAGTATCAAAACTATTTATTTGGCACATACATGTTTTTCTGATATAAAAAAAACCCCAGAATATAAACACATTACTTTGTAGGAAAACACATACACAATTTATTGTGAATATCTATTAGCATAATGTTTACTGGCTACCTAGAGAGGTCCTGCATTTTACTAATTTTTCATTACTATCTAAACAGTATAGAGATCAAATTTATACCTAATTTGTATATATAGCCATAATATATGAATGTATATGTCCAAAGGGAGATATACTATATACTATAAACACTATAAAGATCCAATTTATACCTTATTTGTATATACATCTATAATATAAGGATATATAGGGTGTCTCCCAAAAATGTATAAACACACTTTGAATAATTATAAAGGCAGTGTTTATTAAAATATATTTCATTTCAAAGTTGACACTATTTCACCCACACAAGTCATTCACTATTTACTACCATATATAAGGTAAATACCAATTACTAATTTATTCAGACTTAGTTTTTTAAGCTTAAGTACTATGACTCAAATGTGCTTTTTATTTCAATTCAATGACACCATCCGTTTTATTCTTGAAAGGGTACAGACCAAATAGAAGTAACTTCTGAAAACACAGCTGATGCACTTAACAGCTGTTTAACAAGTACAGTTTTGCAATACTAGCATAGAATATTAATGAAATATATTTTCAATTAGGCCTTTAAATATTTTTACCTTTGCCAATTACCCTAATCAAGAAAATTAGCTCTTTCCTCCTGCCGCCCAAGATACCAAAAGGAAAGAAGGCTAAAGAGAAGGTGTTTGCAGGTCTCTGCTGTCGTGGAGAAGCAGGCCAAGAAAGTGGTAAATCCCGTTTGAGAAAAGGCCCAAGAATTCTGGCATTGGAGAGGACATACAACCCAAAGGGACCTCACCCATTTTGTCAAATGCCCCTGCTACATTCAGTTGTAGTGGCAAAGGGCCATTCTTTATAAGCCTCTGAAAGTGCCTCCTGCCATTAACCAGTTCACCCACGCCTTGGGAGGGCCAAACAGCAACTCAACTGCTAAAGCTGACCCACAAGTACAGACCAGAGACAGAGCAAGAAGAGAGATTATTGGCCCGGGCTGAGAAAAAAGCTGTCAGGGAAAGGAGATTTCTCCACCAAGGAGCCACCTGTCCTTAGGGCAGGGGTAACACTGTCACCACCCTGGTGAGAACAAGAAGGCACAGCTGGTAGACGATTTCACACGATGATCCCATTGAGCTGACTGTCTACCTGCCTGCCCTGTGCCATAAGATGTGGGTTTCCTACTGCATTATCAAGGGGAAGGCCAAGCTAGGACGTCTAGTCCACAGGAAGACCTGCACCACCGTCACCTTCACCCAGAAGACAAACGTGCTCTGGCTAAGCTGGTGGGGGCTATCCAGACCAATTACAACAGATATGATGAGATCCGTGCCAATGGGGATGCAACATCCTGGGTCCAAAGTCAGTGGCTCGCATTGCTAAGCTGGAAAAGGCCAAGGCTAAAAAGCTGGCCACCAAGATGGGCTAAGTGTACATTGTTCAGTTTTCTGTACATAAAAGTAATAAAAATTATCCTTCAGCCAGGAAAACAAAAGAAAATTAAGCATCAGATAAAAAACAAACAGAAATTAGAGTATGATAAAAAATGTGCCAGGCTGAGCTCAAACAACTGAGAAGAGGTCTGTATAGCTTGTGAAATCAGAGGAATAAGCAGAATCAACTGGTAATTCGAAGTTAAACATTAGTGCACCCTCTCCTACAACAAACATCAGTGACATCAACACAACTGTCAAGTAGAAAAATTCTTGCCAAGAAAAGCAGCATTTACTAATCTCTTCCTCTGGATCTCTCTTCCATTCACTTGGCTTATAATGAGCTAAGCTACTTTCATAATAAAGTGTTGATAGCTTTTATAGTATGTTAGGACTTACAAGGCAATATAATTCTTAACAGCCATTTCGTAAGCTTCCCCGCCACAGGAGAACAAAGACCAGGAAGACTTGCTGGACAAGAAATGGAGGACACTAGGAATCAACCATATAAAGAACTAAAACTGCCAAGAAGCGCCCAATCATACATCCACAGTCCTGTTGACCCAACCCCACTGCCTAAACCAGCCATGGGCAAACTATGGCCCGCGGGCGGATCCAGCATTTTGAAATGAATAAAACAAACAAAAAAAAAGACCATACCCTTTTATGTAATGATGTTTACATTGAATTTATATTAGTTCACACAAACACTCCATCCATGCTTTTGTTCCGGCCCTCCGGTCTAAGAACCCATTGTGGCCCTCGAGTCAAAAAGTTTGCCTACCCCTGGGGCCCTAAACCCATCAACCAAGACCCCAGAACTCACTGACTACAAGAGCTTCCCACCAGTGACTACATATAAGGAAGAGTCTCCATCTCCTAGGGCAGTGATGGCGAACCTTTTGAGCTCGGTGTGTCAGCATTTTGAAAAACCCTAACTTAACTCTGGTGCCGTGTCACATATAGAAATTTTTTGATATTTGCAACCATAGTAAAACAAAGACTTCTATTTTTGATATTTATTTTATATATTTAAATGCCATTTAACAAAGAAAAATCAACCAAAAAAATGAGTGTCATAGGTTCGCCATCACTGTCCTAGGGGCTGCTATCATTGACCCAATACTCCTTAGCTCAGTGCTGTGTAGCCCCTCCCTTTGGATATCCCTATCCCTTTTCTTTAAATAAATTCAATTTTTCTTTATTCACCATCTGAGATTCCTATTTAGCCTGCCCACACACCATCAGCTTTAACCTCTCATAGTATACTCAAATGTTTTTTGTTGGACATCACCCAGAAAATTTGGAAAATATAATAGCTGGATTATATTTTTAAATTATCCTTATGCCCATCACCCAAAGATAAATATCATTAACATAGTCTACTAGTCTTTTTTTTTTTTTTCATTGTCACCTGAGGTTACATTTTACCAATTTGGGGGGGGGGGGGGGGGAGAAACATCAACATATGAAAGAAACATCGATCAGTTGCCTCCACTGGAAATTGAACCAGAAACAACTGGCAACCTTTCAGTGCACAGATGAGGCTCCAACCAACTGAGCCACACCAGCTAGGGTTACTAGTCTTTTTTTTCTTAAATGTCTAAACAGTTGTGCTACATTGTAAGTATTATTTTGCATCCTTTCTCAATTGATCAGAAACCTGGCATTTCCCAGAATAATTTCAAATATTACTAATTTCATAACCTATATGAAATATACATTAAGAGTAAAGGTTACCACTTCCTGATCATATCTTATGCAATTTCTAATTCCTTACAACCATTCTCTGCAAAGAATATAAGACACCATTTTAAATTTTTAACAACTAGTTTTTCTTTCCTGACATGATACTAGAGAAACACCACTTTAACTAAATGATAAAACTGATCACCAGTATATAGGACAAACCTATGTTCTGTTCATCATGATATGACACACTAAGAACAGTACTATCTTTACCAAAAATGTGTAACCCCTTCCTAATCATGAGGAAATTTCTCAAACAAACTGAACTTAGGAAACATTCTACAAAATAATTGGCCTATATTTTTCAAATATGCCAATGTCATGAAACAGAAAGTTTCACATTAAAGAAGACAAAGAGAATTAAAACCTAAATACAATGTAAGGACTTAATTAACTTAAGAGGACATTATTGGGACAACCAAGAAAATATAAATATGATCTATAGATTAAGTTGGCTAATGAAGTGATTTCCAGATTTTTAAAATTGTGCTGCTGTTATGCAAAAGATGGTTCTTGTATGTTTGTTTTTTAAATACTATACATACTCAAGTATTTACAGAAGCACCACATCTGCAACTTATTCTCAAGAGGTTTAGAGGAAAAGGAGCATGCAGTTTCTCCTTTGTAGGAGGGAGAAAAAGATAAATGTTAACATCTGGAGATCTAAAAAGATATTCAGGAATAATGTATACAACTCGAAATATTTTTCTAACTCTCAAAAGCATGATTTTAAAAATCTGAGGTTCATCTCTTACCCTTTGCAACAGCATGGATGGACCTGGAGATTATCATGCTAAGTGAAATAAGCCAGTCAGAGAAAGACAAATATCACATGATCTCATTATAGGTGGAATCTATTAAACAAAATAAACTAATGAAAAAAAAAATAGGTCCAGAGGCATGGGTGCATGGTACAGACTGACACATCTCAGAAGAAAGAGGTATGTGGGGTGGTGGGGGTGGGGGATAATAGGAAGAAATCAACCAAAGAACTTATATGAATACTAGAGGCCCAGTGCACAAAATTTGTGCACTGGGGCAGACGGGGTGTCCCTCAGTCCAGCCTGCACTCTCTCCAATCTGGGACCCCTTGAGGGATGTCCGACTGCCCATTTAGGCCCAATCCCACTGGGCAGTCGGACATCCCTCTCACAATCCAGGACTGCTGACTCCCAACTACTCGCCTGCCTTCCTGCCTGACTGCCCCTAACCACTTCTGCCTGCCAGCCTGATCACTCCCTAACCACTCCCCTGCCAGCCTGATCGATGCCTAACTGCTCCCCTGCTGGCCCAATTGCCCCTAACTGCCCTCCCCTGTAGGCCTGGTCCCCCCCAACTGCCCTCCCCTGCAGGCCTGGTCCCCCCGCAACTGCCCTCCCCTGCAGGCCTGGTTCCCCCCAACTGCCCTCCCCTGCTGGCCTGATCACCCACAACTGCCCTCCCCTGCCGGCCATCTTGTGTCCACATGGGGGTGGCCATCTTGTGTGTTGGAGTGATGGTCGATTTGCATATTACCTCTTTATTAGATAGGATATGCATAGTCCATGGTCAGAGGCAATAGTGTGGTGAAGGCCTGGGTGGGCTGAGGCCTGGGTGGAGGGGGACAAAGCGGGGGAAATGAGGGACATCTGTAATACTGCCAACAATAAAAAATAAGTTAAAAAAACAACTGAGGTTCAAAGAGGCTTAAGTGAATCAACTAACTAGTAAAGTGGCAGATCCAGGGCCCAAAAACTCAGGTTTATTCTGATTCATGAGAGCTCATAAATTTCTCTCTTACAACCGGCTAGATAGGTTACCTCAGAATTCCTCTATGGACATTTAGAATTGGGCAATAAACATCTTACAAAATAAAGCCTCCCGATTAAGGTTTTTTCCTTAGGATATTTTCCCAGCATGGGATTAATGGATAAATGAACATGCATAGTTTTATTAATATATAATACTATTTTGAGAAATTCTCACAATAGTTTTATTAAGAAAAATTAGTAATCTACGGGCCTAGAAATCCTTCCCTCAACTCAGTTGGCAGTTTTTCTTCTAATTAGAGAAAATGAGCCATCCCCAAAGGGCCTATGGAAAAACTTTTAGGGACAACCACTGGGAAGAAGGGAGTCCTCCCTCCTCTAGTCTGGAGAATCTGATTCTCTGGAAATCAGCCCAAGGACTTCACTTGAGTGGGAAACAGAGATAGCTTACATTCCCAACACATTTCATTTGACCCCCCCTGAAAAGACCAAGCATTTAATCCTTACTTATTTGATAAACAAAGAAATAAAATTTGCTTTAATTTATTTCTTTCATTATTAGCAGGGTTGCACCTATGATTTTTCATAACTTGTATTTCATCTTTGATAAGAGGCTATTCATGCCCTGGCTGCTGTGGTTCAGCTGGTTGGAGTGTCGTCCCATGCACTAAAGGGTCACAGGTTCAATTCCCAGTTAAGGGCACTTACCCATGTTGCAGGTTTGATCCCTGGTCAGGATACATATGAGACAATTAATCAATGTTTCTATCTCTCTTTCTTCTTCTCTCTCGTTCTCCCTCCCTCCCTCTCTAAAATCAACCGAGTCACCCAGCTAGGTCATACTATCTACTTTTTAAAAATGAGATTTAAAATCCTGAGGTTTCCTACAAAGAATATTAAAGCACATGTGCTCCCTTAATTTCCACAAGACTTCCACAAAAACTTACCTGAACTACTTGTTTCTGTAGTTGTGTTGCCTGTGTTGCTGAAATTTGTGTTTTTTCCCGAGCACCTCGGGAACGGTCACTGCTCACTGAAGTCATCATATACAGTATATACAAAATAACGTGCGTACAAAATAGAAAATCTGCAAGAAAGCAGGCATGGTGAGCAAAACTTGCAATCATAGTAAATGGCAAGGATAAAATACAAGGCAAGGAGTAAACATGATATAAGTCAAAGATTCTCTCAAATACAAATTCTCAAGAAAACAAGGATTTTAGATTTTCCTGGCAGCTCTTAAGCCACTTTTACTAATGCAATCTAAAGTCTAAGGTTTACAAGTACAGCAATTCTAAACAAAAAGCTCAAATACCATGAATTTTATCCAGCAATTATTTTACCACTATACTGCATATAGTTTTATCTGCTCTTCCCATTTGCAGTTGGTACATGAACACAGATAAAAACTGCATCCAGTCAAAATTTTACTTGGCAATAATCCAATGCAAAATGTGATATCCAGAAGCAAGACATACCTAATGCAAAAGCCTCTTATAAACAACAAATCTTGTATAAAACAAGGTGAAAAACTGCCATTCTCAGGAGCATTATCCCAATACATTGAGATTCTGCTTCCCAGCAACTATCGATGGCTTGGCTTGAATAAACTCACAAAAATCCTTAAAAACAACAACAACAAATCTTCAAAGGAGACAAAATAATTGTGCATCTATTTTTACTTTATTCAACAAATATTTACTGGAGACCTACTTAAGTATCAAGCATATAACTAAATATAATATGCCACCAAAACATGATTATAATAATGAAATACCACTTCACACCCATTAGGATGGTTAATAAAAAATAGTTCTGGCGAGGATGTAGAGAAGTTAGAAACCTTAAATACTGCTGTTAAGAATGTACAACATAGGCGGTAGCGTGGCCGAACGGTCTAAGGCGCTGGATTAAGAATGTACAACAGTGTAGTAACTATAGAAAACAACATGGCAGTTACTCAAAAAATTAAAAATAGAATTACTATATGGTCCAGTAATTCCACTTCCAGTAATACAAACAAGACAGAAAAAATTGAAAGCGGGGTCTTTTTTTTTTCATTATTGACAGTATTACAGATATCCCACATTTCCCCATCCTTTTCCCCCCTCCAACCAGCCCCTGCCCCACCCCAGGCCTTCACCACACTGTCAATTCCATGGGCTATGCATATATGCATATATGTTCTTTGGTTAATCTCTTCCTGTCCCCTCCACCCCCCTCCCCTCTGAGATCTGTCATTCTGTTCTATGCATCCATGTCTTGGACCTATTTTGTTCATTAGTTTATTTTGTTCTAGATTCTACATATAAGTGAGATGAAAGCAGGGTTTTAAAGAGATTATATGTACAGCCATGTTCATAGCATCATTATTCACAATAGCTAAAAGTGGAAGCCACATGAGTTTCTATGGATAGATGAATGGATAAGCACATGTGGGGTGTGTGTGTGTGTGTGTGTGTGTGTGTGTGTGTGTATACATATATATATATGTATACACACACACACATATACACACAATGAATTACTTATTATTCAAACTTATAAAGTATGAAAATTCTGACACATGTTACAACATGGATGAAGCTTTAGAACATTATGCTAAGTGAAATAAACCATTCAAAAAAGGACAAATACTGTGTGACTACTTATATGAGTTATCTGGAATAATCAAATTCATAGTTAAAGTTGAATGGTGGTTACCAGGGGCTGGGAGTAGGGGAAACGGACAATTATTGTTTAATAATTTCATTATTATATATACATTTTACAATTTTAAAAACATAGTGCAGCAGCAACAAACACCATAGTTTAATTTCCAACCTAGAATTCTACACTCAGCAAAGATACCAACCAATGTGATGAGAGAAAAAGTTCAGTTCACATATGCAATATCTCAAACTCAGGAAGCTCCTGGAACAAACTAAACAAAAACAAAAGAGCAAACCAAGCAGCAGCTGCTGGCAATTGACACCATGAATTAGCTACCAAAATCCATTTACAACATACCATTTTTTCTGTCCTCCTCTGGTAAAGAAGGCAAAAAGTTAAATACTCAATTTCTAAGCCTCCCTTGTAACTTGGGATAGCCATGGGCTACTTTTCTCAAAAACTATCTAAATACAGTACTCATCGCACCTTTATTCACAGTCCCCCAGAAGTGGAAATAAGAAAAATATCCTTCAAAGAGTGAATAATCTATAGCACAACCATACAACTGAGTATTATTCAGAAATAAAAAGAAGTCAACTAATGCCCAGTGGCATTGCTCAGTGGTTGAGCACTGACCTAGGAACCAGGAGGTCACAGTGAGATTCCAGTCAGGGCACATGCCCAGGTTGTGGGCTCCATCCCCAGTAGAGAGCATGCAGGAGGCAGCCGACCAATGATTCTCTCTCATCATTGATGTTTCTCTCTCCCTCTCCCTTCCTCTCTGAAATCAATAAAAATATATATATATTTTTAAAATAATGTATACTTGAAAAATTTTACCTTAAAAAAGAACAATATAACCTGATAAAATACTCAAACATGCAAAATCAAAATGGCAAGTTCAGGACCATTTTATCTTTTGGCATTGTAAAACAGATGTATAAAGGCAAATAATTCAGGTCGGCCACTGTTGCTCAGTGCTTAAGTGTCGACCTATGAACCAAAAGGTCACAGTTCGATTCCAGTCAGGGCACATGCCCAGGTTGCGGGCTTGATCCCCAGTAGGGGGCATGCAGGAGGCAGCCGATCAATGATTCTCTCATCATTGATGTTTCTATTTCTCTCCCTCACCATTCCTCTCTGAAGTCAATAAACACATGTTAAAAAAAAAAAAAAAAAAAGCTGGCTAAATTTGCCTAACCTAGAGCCCCAAATTTTAAAAAATAAAAATAAAATAAAACCAAATTATTCAAATAGGAGATCACCCCAACAAGCCCTTAGGTTTCTATTAACGTCCATTTAAAAATATTCCAGCCCTAAACGGTTTGGCTCAATGGATAGAGCGTCAGTCTGAAGACTGAAGTGTCCCAGGTTCAATTCCGGTCAAGGGCATGTACCTTGGTTGCGGGCACATCCCCAGTAGGGGGTGTGCAGGAGACAGCTAATTGATGTTTCTCTCTCATTGATGTTTCTAACTCTCTCTCCCTTCCTCTCTGTAAAAAACCAATAAAATATATTTTAAAAAAAATATTCCAAAACAGGTCAGAGATTTCTAGGATTATATGTATTTCCAATTACTTTTTATATATTAACTTTCCTTTAAATTCTATAGCACTTACATGGAATTCATATTTTAGTTGATTTACTCTCTACTTTTTCTATATTTAACTTGTGTTCCTAACCTTAATAATAATAAGTTAAGACCCGAACTCATTTTATTTTTTGTTCTCGTCACTACTCAGTAGCTGCTAATATAAGAGATATTTGGTAAGTGTGTTTAAATGACACGCTCTAGAAGCTGGTAACTTTTAGAAATTAAGAATGACACCTCCCCACCACCAAAAAAAAGAAAAGCAACTAGCGGGGGGGGGGGGGGGCAATATAAAGAAAAAAGCAAAAGAAGAAAAAAAGAATAAAAAAAAGGAAGAAACACAAGGGGGGGGAAAGTACAAAACAAAAAGAATGATCTAAGAAAGACCAAATCATAGCAGAGCCAATAATTTCAAAGAACAATAAATGGAATTCTGTTTTCCAGAACAATCAGTTATGGAGACCTCAAAGCTAGCATTCAAATGTGAAACAGTATTTCCCTATTTACAAATCATAATACATTCCAGGTTAATGAAATGATATACTAGAATTTTTAGATAAGCTTTTTGACCTGAGGATCTTAAATTAAAGGAGCCTAACCATAATTCAGCATTTCAATTTCAACATCACAAGAAAAACTATGTCCCTGAAACCTATTTTAGCTAGAAAAGGTTTGCCAAGTTTTTTCTGCATTAGCTGTCTTAATATTACTTACCTGTCTTTCAATAGGTCCTCTATTAAATGGAATGCTAGATAAAGGCAACAGGTATATTATTGCACTGCCTTTTATATACACAACTAGAGGCCCAGTGCACAAAAATTTGTGCACTGGGGGGGGGGGGGGTCTCTCAGCCCGGCCTGTGCCCTCTCACAGTCTGGGACCCCTCAGGGGATGACCACCTGCTGGCTTAGGCACGTTCTCCGGGGGATTGGGCCTAAACTGGCAATCAGACATCCCTCTGGCAGCCTGGCAGCCCTAGGGGGATGTCCACTTGCCAGCGGGGAGCAGACCTAAGCTGCAGTCGGACATCCTTAGCGCTGCTGAGGAGGCAGGAGAGGCTTCCACCACCAGTGCTGTACTGGCAGCCATCAGCCTGGCTTGTGGCTGAACAGAGCTCCTCCCATGTGAGAGTGCCCTGACCACCAGGGGGCAGGCAGCTCCTGCATTGAGCGTCTGCCCACTGGTGGTCAGTGTGTGTCATAGTGACCAGTCATTCCCAGTCCTTCTGCTATTAGGGTCAGTTTGCATATTACCCTTTTACTATATAGGATAGAGGCCTGGTGCACAGGTGGGGGCTGGCTGGTTTGCCCTGAAGGGTGTCCTGGATCAGGGTGGGGGTCCTGCTTGGGTACCTGGCCAGCCTGGATGAGGGGATGATGGCTGTTTGCAGCTGGTCGCACCCCCTTCAGAGTGGGGGTCCCCACTGGGGTGCCTGGCCAGTCTGGGTGAGGGGTTGAGGGCCGTTTTCAGACTGGCGGGTGACTGAAGCTCCCAACCTCTCCTTTTTTTCTTTTTTATTCTGGGATTTATTTACCTTCTATGGCTGTCACTGGAGCTGAGAGCCAGCTTTAGCACTGAGGCTCGGCTCCAGCTCTGAGACCTCGGCTTCTGAAAGCAGGTCTCTGGGATTTATTTACCTTCTATAATTGAACACTGTTGCAACTCCAGCTTGGCCGGCTGGCTGAAAGCACGGGGATTGTTTAGCTTCTATATTTGCAACATTGTTTCTTAGTATGCAGCTCAGAGGCCGGCAGCGGCGGCGGGGGTGGGGGGGGGGGGGGTGGGGGGGGGGAACGTTGGCTTCCTCCATCACTGGAGCAAGCAAGCCTCCTGTTCGCTTCAGCTGCCTAGCTGCTGGCCGCCATCTTGGTTGGCAGTTAATTTGGATATCTCACTGATTAGCCAATAGGAAGGGTAGCAAAGTTACGGTTAATTACCATGTTTCTCTATTATTAGATAGGATAATAGCAAATAACCAATTAACCAGAATTATCTCACATACCCAACGTGGTTTAAATTTTTTTACTATATTTGAATCTGTTTTGGGTTTAACAATTTTGAGATTTTGTTGTTTTGAGTTCTTTATTTTGGTTGTATTAAATGGAAGTTCATTGTTTTGCCATTATTTTTAGAACTTTCTCTGAGTTTAGTGCTCTCAATTATGAATAAACACACATAAATGAACACATTTTTTTAAACTGTGAAGCATTATACAAATGTAAAAACACAGTATTTCTGAAGTAAAGAAATACTTTATTATTTCTAAACTCACCTTGAACACTAATGTTCTATAATTCTATCCCAAGTATCTAAAGTTAAACATCCAATAAAAATCTGCCTGGGTAAGTGGTGTTCCTAGGATAAAACCTTTTAAAAAATCATTTTTAGCCACGCAGTCTGGCTCAGTGGTTGAGCATGGACCTATGAATCAGGGGGTCACAGTTCAATTCCCAGTCAGGGCACATGCCCGGGTTGTGGGCTCAATCCCCAGAAGGAGGTAGCCGATCAATGATTCTCTCTCATCACTTATGTTTCTATCTCTCTCCCTTTCCCTTCCTCTCTGAAATCAATAAAAACATATAAAGAATTTTTAATATCATTTTTAGTTTATAGTCATGTAACCCATAACAATGTTTTAGTCAACAATGGACTACATATACAACCATGGGCCCCCACTGGGGCAGGCTGGCCAGACCCCACTTGTGCGCAAATCCGTGCACAGGACCTCTAGTAAGATTGTAATGGAACTGGAAATTTTTTATCACCTAGTGACATCAAAGCTGTCGTGACATCACAGTGCAACATATTTGTGGTGGTGCACTCTTTCTACTTATTAAAAAAAGTTTGCTAAGTAAAATAAAGTCAGACAGAGAAAGACAAGTACTATGTGATTTCATTTATATGTAGGTTCTTTTTTTTTCTTTTTTTTTAAAATATATTTTATTGATTTTGTACAGAGAGGAAGGTAGAGGGATAGAGAGTTAGAAACATCGATGAGAGAGAAACATCGGTCAGCTGCCTCCTGCACATCTCCTACTGGAGATGTGCCCGCAACCCACGTACATGCCCTTGACTGGAATCGAACCCGGGACCTTTCAGTCCGCAGGCCGACGCTCTATCCACTGAGCCAAACCGGTTTCGGCTATATGTAGGTTCTTAAAAAAGAAAATAAACGAACAAACAAAACAGACTTATCGATACAGAGAAAAAACTGATGGCTGCCAGAGGAAAGAGAGAAAAGGGAGGAAGAATTAAAAAATACAAATTGGTAGTTACAAAAGAGACACAGTAATATAAAGTACAGCACAGGGAATATAGTCAATAATATTGTAATAACTATGTATGGTTCCAGGTGGGTACCAATGTGGGGGAATCATGTCGTAAATTATATAAATGTACCATTACACTGTACACCTGAAATTATACAAAATAATATTTATATTATTCAATTAATTATTCAATTCAATATGTCAACTATAATTGAAAATTTTTCAAGTTTGCTATCAAACACTAGCAGCAGCATCATGCATCTCATGTCTCTTGTTTGCATCATCCTCTCTTGTGCTTGGTTTAATCTCATGTTGCTTTATAAATTTAGTGTAGCCTACAGTACAGTATTTATAAAGTCTACAGTAGTGCACAGTAATGTCCTAAGCCTTCACATTCACTCACCATTCACCCACTGACTCACCAAGAGCAACTTCCAGTCCTGCAAGCTTCATGACTGGTAAGTGCCTTATACAGCTGTAACATTTTTTAAATCTTCTACTCAATACTCTGACTGTACCTCTGATGTGTTTAGATACGCAAATACTTAACAATGTGTTACAACTGCCTATAGTAGTCAATACAGTATCATGTTGTACAGGCTTGCAGCCTAGGCTATACTATCTAGGTTTGTGTAAGTGCATTCTATGATGTTAGCTCAATGATGAAATTGCCTAAAACATTTCTCAGATGGCATATGACTGTACTTACAGATTTCCAAACAGTGTTTTTTTTTTTTTAAATTGAATTCTATGACCCTTTTCTCATTTATCTTTTAAATTGTTTATTACTGCCGAAACCAGTTTGGCTCAGTGGATAGAGCGTCGGGTTGCGGACTGAAAGGTCCCAGGTTCGATTCCGGTCAAGGGCATATACCTGGGTTGCGGGCACAACCCCAGTGGGAGATGTGCAGGAGGCAGCTGATCGATGTTTCTCTCTCATCGATGTTTCTAACTCTCTATCTCTCTCCCTTCCTCTCTGTAAAAAATCAATAAAATATATTTTTAAAAAGAATTGTTTATTACTTGGTGCCCATTTATGAAAATAAACTAAACACATTAAATGTAACAAAATGAGAATTTCTTCTTACAGGAGTGCCATCTGGTGATGAAAATCTGCATGTACAAAAATAAACTTAAGCTAAGTTGAATGGATGCCAAGATTTCATGTTTTTTTAAAATTTAACTTACTGGGGTGACATTGGTTAATAAAATTATATACTTCAAGTATACAATTCTATGATACATCATCTGTATATTGCATTGTGTGCCCAACCCCAAAGTAAAATAAGAATTTTCTGATTTACAAAAAACTTTTAGTCTGAGTAGCCTTGCTATTCCAACCAAATATTTTTCTATAATGTGCCAGAATCCTCACTTGGCAATCAGAAAAACCGTAAACTCTTTTTTGTTTCAAGCTACTAAAATTTTGCTAATTCGCTGCCTCAATATAAATATTAAGAATTTGTATTTCCAGTCTAATCATCAATCCACATTTGATAATGAATAGGTCATTAGACTGTAAGTAATGGCCCCTGTTCCATGGCTGAACCAGGATAATTGCCTTGTGAAATAATGAAAAGTACATTGCATAGTTTAAATGTAATTATTATTTTGGAGAATAATCATTTTTCTCTTTTAATTAAGGTTTATTGTTCAGGGCTATACATTCATAAATTGTTACTACAAAAGGCCATTGGCATGAATATTGAGAGTGCAATCCTTAAAAAAAAATAAAAAACAAACCTTAAATAATGATGACCCCAGAATATACTTCTAAAGGATGCTTGCTAAACAAATTCAGGCCAGCTTATTTTCTGTCAACATGGTTCTCCACACTAACACTGAAATGTCAGAATAGCTTGATTCCTGTTCATAAAAAAGACTTAATGCTTAAGATATTTAGCAAAAAAACTTCCAGAGATAAAACTGCGAGTTTACAGTGCAAGCATGGGGCGGGGGGGAGGCTGGCAGTGGGGGGGTACTTCAAATTTTCATATATTAATCCTATTTTATTTTTTTCAATATATTTTTATTGATTTTTTTCAGAGAGGAAGGGAGAGATAGAAATACCGATGAATCATTGATTGGCTGCCTCCTGCATGCCCCCTACTGGTGATTGAGCCCACAACCTGGACATGTGCCCTTGACTGGAATTGAACCTGGGACCCCTTAGTCCGCAGGTTAACACTCTATCCCCTGAGCCAAACTGGCTAGGGCCATATATTAACTTTATATAAAACTTCTAGAGATAGTGAATTCATAAATCAAGGTAAGAGCATCCAGTTACCAAAATTATCAACACCCTGAAAAACTATTGCCACCAATGAACTGTGAAAATAAATATGGAAACTAGACTATAAAAATCAGTACCTTTAATTAACATACTGTCATATGGGAAAACTCCATGACTTCTTTTCTGGAAAAAGAATTATATATAGTAAAAAGTAAGGCTTCTACAATAAGCACCCAGTTGCCAAACCATAGGAATTCAGTTTCCACTTGTTTTCCATCACTCTCCATTCCCAAGAGTTCTACTACCCTGGAACAGGTTCCAGCAGAATTCTTAGAATAGAAATAGACAAGAGCAAGAGATTCTAAAAATAATTCAGTAGAATCTCAAACATACATATCACAGGTTCTGGAGCTAAAGAAAGCACCAGGTTATTTCAACCTACCCAACCAAATTTTAAAACCCATATTCATCTCACCTCATTCAAATTAACTTAAAAAGATGTGACAGATTTTAACACAGGTAAGAACTGCTTCTATACACATCTTTAACCTCTTTTTTTAAATTTTCATACGTTTATTTGAGCCAAACTGACAAAATGCCAGGGGAGCAAGATTTCCAATGCTCTCATCTTTAATCTCCTTAAAAACAAAATCAGCAAAAAACTATATAAAGCTTCCTAGGTTACTTAAAGTGTAATAATGGCCTAAATTAGTTGCAATAAAACAGCTGAGTTTTCAAGTGATTCTAGAGCAGCCGTGGGCAAACTACGGCCCGCGGGCCGGATCCGGCCCGTTTGAAATGAATAAAACTAAAAAAAAAAAAAAAAAGACCATACCCTTTTATGTAATGATGTTTACTTTGAATTTATATTAGTTCACACAAACACTCCATCCATGCTTTTGTTCCGGCCCTCCAATCCAGTTTAAGAACCCATTGTGGCCCTCGAGTCAAAAAGTTTGCCCACCCCTGTTCTAGAGTTTAGAATGAACTGAAAATGGTTGTTTTAACATCCACCTAAACTTCTATTAATTCATAGTTGACTAACTTTAAGACACAGAAAACCATGGTTAAAAAAAACTTTTTCTAAAAACCATGTAAGATCATATACCTTCCCCCACAAAAACATAAGGGCACATTTGATCATTCTGAAAAGCTACAGAACACTTCTTGATAACATGCTGAGAAACTGTGAAGATTTTGGTGAAAGCACCACAGAACTTTTTAAGAGTGTCACGTGTTGCCCTGACCGGTTTGGCTCAGTGGACAGAGCATCAGCCTGTGGACTGAAGGGTCCCAGGTGCGATTCCGGTCAAGGGCATGTACCTTGGTTGCAGGCACATCCCTAGTAGGGGGTGTGCAGGAGGCAGCTGATCGATGTTTCTCTCTCATCGATATTTCTAACTATCTTTCTTCCTTCCTTTCTCTGTAAAAAATCTATCAAATATATTTTTTTTAAAAAAAAGAGTGTCACATGTCACTAAGTGTCAGCATTGGAAGGTACCTCTAAAACCAGAAGGTTCACACAATGGAGCCCAGTATCTCATCTACTGCAGCAAATAAATTTATACTCCAGAAAAAGCAAAATGAATGTCTTTTTTCAAACAGGGTATCATCAGTCCAGATTATATGAAACTAGAGGCCCAGTGCACAAATTCATGCACCAGTGGGGTCCCTCAGCCTGGCCTACGGGATCGGGCCAAAACCAGCTCTCTGACATCCCCCGAGGGATCCCAGATTGCAAGAGGGCACAGACCAGGCCAAGGGACCCCACTGGTGCACGTTCGGGGCCGGGGAGGGACCGCGGGACGGCTCCAGGGTGTGTTCGGCCCATCTCGCTCAGTCCCAGTCCCAATCAGCCGGACCCCAGCAGCAAGCTAACCTAACAGTTGGAGAGTCTGCCCCCTGGCGGTCAGTGCACGCCATAGCGAGCGGTTGAGCAGCCTTAGCATATCATTAGCATATTACACTTTGATTGGCTGAACGAATCCCAGATGACCGGACACTTAGCATATTAGGCTTTTATTATATAGGATAGTTTTTCAGCTATAGACTCAATCACTAAAAGCAGAATATATAATTTATGTTCAAGAAGCAAGTCTCCACCAAGAATGATCAGAGAGAGGCCCTGGCCAGGTAGCACAACTGGTGTCCAGGTATGCCAAGGTTGTGGGTTCAATCCCTGGTCAGGGCACATAAACAAATGAATGTATAAACAAGTAGAACAACAAATTGACATCTGTCTGTCTCTTTCAAACCAATTTTAAAAAGAATGCTCAGAGCCGAAACCGGTTTGGCTCAGTGGATAGAGCGTCGGCCTGCGGACTGAAGGGTCCCGGGTTCGATTCCGGTCAAGGGCATGTACCTGGGTTGCGGGCACATCTCCAGTGGGAGATGTGCAGGAGGCGGCTGATCGATGTTTCTCTCTCATCGATGTTTCTGGCTCTCTATCTCTCTCCCTTCCTCTCTGTGAAAAATCAATAAAATATATTTAAAAAAAAAAAAAAGAATGCTCAGAGACGCTGTTCACGCAGTACTAAAGCCAATGGTGCTGATACTATCTGGCAAGAACAGGTAGGTGGTCCTTCGTCTATAAGAAGGACTTATTCACTCATTCCCAAAAGCCTAAATCCAGTTCAGTAATAGTAACAGCAAACACATACTGTTTACTATGTGCCAGATACCAATAAAGTGCTTTATTAGTATGTATAGTATTAAGTCATTAACATTCCCAACAATACTCTGAAATACATACTAATATTATTACCACTTTACAAACAGAAAACTAAGACATACAGAGATTCACAGCTATTAGTTGGTAAAGCCAAGACTTACACCCAGCCATCTGGCTCCACTCTGTGCCCATAACCCACTATGCCAGGCTACAAGGCTAATTGTTCAATTACAGATGTATAATAAGACTCCAATTCAGCTTCCTCTTCTTTAAGACCACCTAACTGCTGTTAGCATCACTGCATAGTTCATATCCGATGTGAAAGATCTGTCTCTGCGTCAGAATCTCACCTAGCATCCCAGCCTTTCAGATACCCATAGGTGCTCCCTTTGGTTCTATATTGTCATGTTGTTACCAGATGTTTTATTATTTTTATTTAACTTCCAATCTGTGTTCTTGCTTTTCTAAGAAAATACCCATAGCCCCGGCCTGTGTGGCTCAGAGAATGAGCATCGACCTATGAACCAGGAGGTCACAGTTTGACTCCTGATCAGGCACATGGACGGGTGAGAGCTCAATCCCCAGTAGGGGGAGTGCAGGAGATAGCTGATCAATGATTCTCATCACTGATGTTTCTATCCCTCTCTTCCTCTCCTTTCCTCTCTGAAGTCAATAAAAAAAATACATTTTTTAAATACCCATAAATTGTACACCTGAAACTAATAATACTGTATATCAACTGTAACTGAAAAATATTTTTCTAAGAAAAGATAACAAAAAATACTCAGTATTCTCATCCTTTTTCTGCAGAGGAAATTCACTTATTCATTCCTGCAGAGAACAGGGTTAGTTTAGATTAAGAACCTCAAGTGATTCTGGAGGCCCAAAGCAGCCAGCAAGAGGAAGTCTATCTCCCCAACCTGGAGAGAGTTAGGCAGCTAGAGCGTCAAGGAACTTTATCTAGTGTGGGATCCAATTCCATGCAGCTCAACTGCTTGTGCCCTGCATGCCAGGAGCTGACCAAGCTGATACTTTTATTCTCCACAGCTGCTGAGAGCAGTGTCAGGACTCAAGCAGCTGGTGGACAAGGTTGAATTCCCCTATGCCCAGGATTGACTGACAAGGAAACCACAATGTCATCTGCTATTCTGTGTATATAATCTGTCCATGAAAAAGATGAGTGCTGGTGAACTCCTAAACATTACAAATATCAAAAATTATTTGGTATATCCACATTTCTTTCAAGTTAACTAAAGTCAGGAAGGAAATTTAATTGCCTATGGTGGCTTCCAGACATTTGTCCGCTCCAACTTTGCTAATTTCTTGGCTCTAAACCCAGTCTTTATCCAAAAACCCTAGCTCAGAAGCTACCATATGATTCTTTGACCTTTTATCCCTTGAAAAGTCTCTCATTATTCATGACCAGTCTTACCCCTTCTTCTGAAGTACTTTCTATCAAAAAAATAAAATAGCCCCAACCGGTTTGGCTCAGTGGATAGAGCATCAGCCTGTGGACTAAAGGGTCCCGGGTTCAATTCTGGCCAAGGGCACATGCCCGGGTTGAAGGCTCAATCCCCTCCAATAGTGGATATGCAGGAGGCAGCCAGTCAATGATTCTCTCTCATCACTGATGTTTCTATCTATCTCTCTCCCTTCCTCTCTGAAATCAATAAAAATAAATTAATTAAATAAAAAGGGGGGCCTAAGCTAGCTAGCATTTCACAAGATCTATCAAGACCAAAGCTATAGACCTGCGGACACCGAAAGTACAGAAATCCCCGCGGCAGATCCGTGAGTAGCAGAGCCCATCCCCCCTTCCCGCAGGCTTGCGGGCAGCGCCAGAGTAACTAACTGATAGACCCACCCCTTGCCGGGGCCTCAGCGCTCCAGGAACTTTAGCCTGGAAGTGCACGAGCACCTAGGAACTGATCCAGCGTAGGGCCAGGTTCAGGAGTCCTGGGCTGGGAGCAATTGTGCGAACACCTGGAACTGGTCCTATGCGCACTGCCGGCTTCGGAGCCCTGGGCTGGGAGCAATCGCGCGAACACAGGGAATTTGTCCCGCGTAGCACAGGCCCAGGGACCCCGATTCTCTGGGCAGGAGGCAGCACCAAGCACCAGTGACTTGACTGTGTTTCTTATCACCTGCGCCTGAGATCCTGATTCCCTGTGCACTCATACTAAGAGCCAGTGACTCCAATTCCTCGTGCAAGGGCACACAGGGACCCTGATTCTCAAGGCAAGGTTGCGTGAAGCAACAGAGACTCTGATACTGGATTCTTGGGGAACTCTGACTCCTGGCGCACGCTAGGGGGCTCTGGTTTTCAACACGCTTCAGGGGGGTCTCTGTTTCAGCACGGTGCAGGCAGGGTCCCTGATTCTAAGGGCGCGTACGAGGCCACATTGAGCGCTGACAACACTGACTCTGAGCGAGCCTGGTTCCCACCAACCCACAACAACCACACATCTTAGTGTCAGAGCTCTTCAGTGACACTAGGGTGGCGGGAGGCTCCTACTGCACACGGCCCAGGCCCACGCAACTCGACGTTTGAACCATCGGGAGATAATCAGAATGAAGAGACGACACAACACCCAGAGGAAAGACAATGAGGAGTCGCCAAGAAAGGAAATTAATGAAGTTGAAGCATGCAACATGACAGAAAAAGAATTCAGAATAATGGTTGTACAATTCATTCACCGGATGGATGAGAAAATCAACAACCTATGCAAGAATCAGGAAGAAATGAAAAGTGATATAGCTACAATCAAAACACCATGGAAAGTTTCAACAGCAGACTAGAAGAAGCAGAGGACCGAATTAGTGAATTAGAAGATAAGGCAGAGAAACAAGCTCAATCTGAACAGCAACTGGAGAAAAAAATTAAAAAGCAGGAGGAGAGCCTAAGGGAGCTTCGGGACAACATGAAACAAAGTAACATACGCATAATAGGGCTGCAAGAAGGACAAGAAGAGCAGCAAGGATTAGAAAATCTATTTGAAGAAATAATGTCAGAAAACTTCCCAGACATGGGGAAGAAAAATGTTACACAAGTACAGAGAGTCCCAGGCAAGATGAACCCCAAAAGACCCACACCAAGACACGTCATAATAACGATGGCAAATGTACAAGACAAAGAGAGAATCTTAAAGGCTGCAAGAGAGAAACAGAGAGTTACCTACAAAGGATCCCCCATCAGATTATCAAATAATTTCTCAACAGAAACACACCAGACCAGAAAAGAAAGGACAGAAATTTACAAAGTGATGCAAAGCAAAGGACTGAATCCAAGAATACTCTATCCAGCAAGGCTATCATTCAAAATTGAAGGGGAAACAAGAAGCTTCACAGACAAAAAAAGGCTAAGGGAGTTTATCACCACCAAGCCAGCAATGCAAGACCTATCAAGTTATAAGAATACTGTACTTTATTTAGCTTACATTAATATAAGTACACACCAAATAATACCAAGATGACACCTTTATTAGAGGGTTACTACTTCATAGACAAGGACTAGGAAAGGGTCTGTTTTTAAATTTAAAGAAATGTTTTAATTAAAAACTGACTAGCCAAATTAAAAAATAATTTCTATAAATTACCCACTTACAATATAACATTGACTTCTCATAAATCCAGTAATAATTCTTGTTAAACAGTCTCTTTGTTTTCTCTCTACTTCTATCAAATTCTGTTTACCTTCCTATGTATTATTCTCTAGTCTTGCTCCCCCAGAATTTGTACCCACCCATATATACAGTGGTACAACTATAGTCTGCTTTTTGCTTTAACTCTCCATTTCTGAAAACTTCCAAGTTCCTCACAGGGTCTGGCAACAAGGAATTACAGGCTTACCTTGGAGATATTGTGGTTTCAGCTTCAGACTACCATAATAAAGTGAGTAGTAATCTTTTTCTTTTTCTAGTGGAGGGTTTGCCTTCCCTTTGTAAAAAACACAATACCTGTGAAGCTCAATAAAACAAGGTATGCCTGCACTGAATAATTATGCTATTATCTCCTACCATGTTCTGATCACTGGTGGCACAGTGGGCCCAAGGAACCAATAAAATAGTAAAAACAAGTTAGAAGCCCAGAAAAACCACTACTTCCTGAAACATGAGAGTCTCAACCCTGGTTGACAGCATATGCAATAGCTAATTATACCATTGTATCCATGTCCAAATATAAATGAAACCAGGTCCTATTAAAATCAGAATAGGACCCAGACACCAATAGTTTTTTGTTAGTCCTCACCAGAGGATATTTTTTCCATTGATTTTTCTAGAGAAAGTGAAAGTGAGGGGGAGAGACAGAGAGAAACATTGATGTGAGATACACATTGGTTGGTTGCCTCCCATATAAGCCCCAACCAGGGGGCTGGGGATCAAGCCAGCAAACGAGGTACATGCTCTTGACCAGGAACTGAACTAAACCCTTCAGTCTGAGGGCCTACACTCTAACCACTGCGCAAAACCAGCCAGGGCACCACCAATAGTTCTTAAAGTTCTCCAACCAGCCCTGGCCAATGTGGCTCAGTTGGTTGAGCATCATCCCATGAACCAAGAGATCACTGATTCAAATCCTGGGCAAGGCACATGTCCCAGTTGCAGGCTGGATCCCCAGAGTGGGACATGCAGCAGGCAGTCAATCAATGTTTCTATCTCATTGATGTTTCTCTCTCTGTGTCATATCAATAAAAACACAAATTAGAAAAAAAAGTTCTCCAAGCAGTTCCTAAAAAGTTAAAATAGAGTTACTATATAACCAAACAATTCCACTCCTAGGTACATACCCAAGAAAAATGAAAACCTGTTCACCCACAAAAGTACAGATGAATGTTCATAACAACATTACTCATAATAGCCAACAGAAAAAACCATCCAAGCATCATAGTGGCTGCTAGGGGCTACTAGGAGGAGAGAATGGACAGTGATTGATAATGGGCATGGGTTGTTTTGTGTATGTGTTTTTTTTGGGGGGGGTGGGGGGGCGGGTATTCTAGCTCATGGACAACAATGTGGTGATTGCAGGCGGGGTGGGGGGAGGATGGAGGTGGACGAGGCACAGAGGGGATAAATGATGGAAAAAATAAAATAAAGAAAATATTCTAGAGATAGTGATGCTTGCACAACTTTTGAATATACTAAAACTCACTGAATTGAATACTTTTAAAGGATAAATTTTATGGTATATGAATTATATCTCAAATGTTTTAAGACAGTCTTTATTTCTAATGTGCAGTTGGAATATCAAACCACTACTCTGGAACAGTAGTTCTCAAAGTGTGGTGTCTTGACCAGTAAAAGCAGTATCATCTGAGAACTGGTCATAAATGAAAATTCTCAAGGTCACACCAGACTTACTGAATGAGAACTTCTGTTTAAACAATACGTGATTCGCAATAAGGTTTGAAAATCACTGTCCTCAAAGAACCTTAGATGAACATTTTGATCCTGTATAATTCAAACTGAAAGATGAGAAAGTTGCAAAAAGCATTTCACCTTCATTATTTTACCCATGTAATAGCCATTATACAAAATTCCAAAAAAACCCTGAGAAGTGAAAGAAAATAAAACCACTACCTAAATAGTTCCACCGCCCCCCAAAATACACTGTTAACAGTTTAGTAAATATTCTTTCAGTGTTTTCTATTTCTTTTGCATCAGTGTGATCCACTAGAAATGGCTGTACCATGCTCTATCACTGAACATTAAAATGTAAACTATTATGTAAAAGGAAGATGGCATTATAGCACCTCAATTATCAAGTTCAGCTGAGGAGTCAAACATTATGGGAATATAAAAGAAAACTCTTTGGGGCCAACATGTTTTTTGTTCCAACCCTTACTGATATAAATGCTTTCCAAAATGCAATACATACTTCTCTTCTGTGGCAAATACAGTACGATAAAACTGATTTAACTTTTTCTGATTCTACATCAGTTATTGTAACCATTGGTGGATTTGGGAAATTAGTCTGAATCATATTAATTCCAAGATGCACCTAGGAACTTGCATTCCTACATAAATTATCACATCACTGTTTTCTTTCTTGTCCATGGTCTCTTTCTCAAAAGTGGCAGCATTTATGTGTCTGCATGACTTCTGGGCAGCATAGTATGGCTACTTTCCAAAACAAATTTCTGAACTCAAGGACAATGCAGTCTTTCAAGTTCTTTACTTGTCGTTTATTTTAAATATCATCTGCATTGTACTTAATCACTGTCTTTTTTGAGGGAAGAGGGTTCCATCCCAAGCCTTACACAGAGTAAGCCCTCAAACATTTTTTTTATTTTCAGCATGTGGCAGAATGACTTCTATGTTAGCTTGAGTGACTGAAATAACCTTACCCACAATCATCCACCAATATTAGCATGCACTGTCTCAGGCACCAAAGAAAAAGCAAGTAGAGAAAGGAAAATAAAGAAGCTTATGCCCTACCCGGTTTGGCTCAGTGGATAGAGCATCAGCCTGTGGACTGAAGGGTCCCGGTCTGATTCTGGTCAAGGGCAAGCAACTCGACTGCAGGCTCCTCCCCAGCCCAGCCCTGGTTGGGGCATAGGCAGGAGGCAACCAATCGATGTGTTTCTCTCACATCAATATTTCTCTCTGTCTTTCCCTTTCTCTTCCACTCTTTCTAAAAACCAATGGAAAAATATCCTCAGGGGAGGATTAAAAAAAAAAAAAAAGACTTACTTCATGGATATTAATAAAAAGTGATAATAGCCGAGACCGGTTTGGCTCAGTGGATAAGAGCATCGGCCTGCAGACTGAAGGGTCCCAGGTTCGATTCCGGTCAAGGGCATGTACCTAGGTTGCGGGCACATCCCCAGTGGGAGATATGCAGGAGGCAGCTGATCGATGTTTCTCTCTCATCGATGTTTCTAACTTTCTATCTCTCTCCCTTCCTCTCTGTGAAAAATCAATAAAATATATTTTAAAAAAAAGTGATAATAAATTGCCAACAAAATGTCCCCATCTCAAATTCCCCTATCCTATTCCTAAATCCTAGTTTAATGTGTCTCTTTCCCAACCAAGTTCACTTACATTAGTCCCCCACCTACCCTCTTTTGAGGGAATCAAGTAAAGTCAGTCATCAGAACAGCATAAATTCAATGCCAACATTAGTCTTGGTCTGTGATAAAGACTGAGACATATTTTTATAAACTTTTGTCTTCCCACCCTCACTCCCATTCGCTGCCCCACCCCCCATTCCAGTTCTGCATCCATTAGAGCAAAATTAACTTCTCACTAGTTGCTCTGTCCCAAAGCCTTCATAGAAAAGGGGACAAAGCAGGGAGAAGTCATCATTCTTCCTTTTGCTTCTTTACTCTTCCTAAGACCCAGTCAAAAAGGGGAAGGAAGGTATCAAACTATAGGCAAATGCCTCACCATTCATGGCATCACAAGTTCAATTGGCCAAATCTTTCTTTTATTCAAGTCATATTGATCACAACCAGTCACAATCAGAGATTCTTGATACTAGGCCAAAAAACATTATCCAAATCATGTCACTTTAACTCAGTAGGGAGTGTGCAGGATGCAGCCCATCAATGATCCTCTCTCATCATTGATATTTCTCTCTCTCTCCCTTCCTCTCTGAAATCAATAAAAAAAAATTTTTTTTAAAAAAAGGAAAGAAAACCAAGATCAAGAATATACTTACTTCCTCCTCCATTTCCTCACTAAATATCCACTTAACTTTCAGTCTGATTTCCACCACCCTATCACTCCAACTGTAGGAAAAAAATGGTATTTCCCCAAGTCACCACTGACCTCCTCCTAATTTGGGAGAACGGCAAATCTCCTACATCCGTCTTCTGTTCTCATTCTCTCATCTGTCTCTGGCTTTCAACACACTTTCTTCACTTGGCTTTTCAGACACTACACCATCCTGGTTTTCTGGGCTCAGATCCCCAGCAGCAGCACATCCTTCTACTCCTGAAACAAAACTGTTAACTTCTTGATCACGTTTCTTCCTTCCGACATAAAGGTTACTATTGGTATCATCAAACTTCAAAGGAAAAGCTCAAAACCTTGTCTTTCTCCAGAAACTCAGCCCACATCTGCCTACTAGATACCTACACCAATAATGAAATTCATCCAAAATCACTTCATTTAAAAACCTCCAAAATTTTCCAAGTGACCAATATATTCAAGTGTTTCAGAGCTCAAAACCTTTAAGCCATTCTTTCAATGTTACCATTTCCTCCCACATACATTTAAGTCATAAAGCATTTAAGGCATTAGATCTGTCTTCCTTTACATTCTCCCTGCCATCAATTTAGTATAGGTATCTGAATTAAGGGTCATTGTACCAAAGCTACCTCCTCCTCATCTTTTAGAAGTTTGGTAACCCTTGTCCAGTACTAGTTTTGATATGTGACTACGTCACATATATAACGCAGCAGTTACAAGGTATCTTTATTAAAGACTGTATCAATAATTGCCTCCTCTCTGGTTCACTGAAACTTCATGCCCTTATTTACCTGTCTGAACTATGTAAATTGTGAAAATGATGCCAAAGTGGGACTGTTATTCTTCTAGAATACTGCTAAAATCCATCAACAAATCATAAATGCCTTGATAAAATACAGCTTTTTAAATGTATATATATATATACATATATATATAATTATTTTTTTTTATTGATTTCAGAGAGGAAGGGAGAGGGAGGGAGAGATAGAAACATCAATGATGAGAATCATTGATTGGCTGCCTCCTGCACGCCCCCTACTGGGGATCGAGCCTGCAACCGGGCATGACCGGGCACTGAACCCAGGGCTCTTCACCGGCTACGGCAAAATACAGCTCAACAACAACAACAAAAAACCCAGCATATTCAAAGTATGTTGTGTAATTTAAATCCTTACCCTAGGATATCTTATTCCATTGACTTTTTTCATTATTGATTACATTATTCATCTGTATTTGTAACATCTAACAGGTGCTAACAAGTTTCAACAATTAATCTTTGTTCAAGTGAACACCTGTACAGCATATATTAACAAAAAGAAAAAAACTATCACTCAGACCTAATCTGAATTAACCTACATTCTAAGCATTTTATAAAAATAAAATGCCATGAGACTATGCTATTTAAAGTTTTTTAAAAAATATATTTTTATTGATTTCAGAGAGGCAGGAAGAGGGAGACTGAAACATCAATGATGAGAGAGAATCATCGATCGGCTGCCTCCTGCAAGCCCACCACCGGGGATTGAGCCCAAAACCCAGGCATGCGCCCCCGACCAGAATAAACTGGGACCCTTCAGTTCACAGACCAACACTCTATCCACATTCTCACACATCAAAATGATCGTTAACCAGTGTTTCAAAACTGATAAAAGGGGTGTGCACAGCAGTTAACTGGATACATTGAATATTTTTAGTCTTTCTAACAGCCCAAGAAAGTTACACTCATCCTACAATAAATTACAATATATCCAACAATGGCAAGAAGTAACTGAACTAAGTAATAGCAGTAGTTGTGTATTACTTATCAGATCGTCTAACTGGCAATTACATCTGAAAAAGTAATTATCACTCAGTTCTGCACTTCAGTGACAATGCATAGAGCAGCCGTGGGCGAACTACGGCCCGCGGGCCAGATCCGGCCCGTTTGAAATGAATAAAACTAAAAAAAGAAGAAAAAAAAAAAAGACCATACCCTTTTATGTAATGATGTTTACTTTAAATTTATATTAGTTCACACAAACACTCCATCCATGCTTTTGTTCCGGCCCTCCGGTCCAGTTTAAGAACCCATTGTGGCCCTTGAGTCAAAAAGTTTGCCCACCCCTGGCATAGAGTGAATCAGAAACCCTGATTGGACAGGGAGACTAAAAAAGGTCATTTTGTAAACATTTGGGAAAATCTGAATGTAAACTTATACCAAATGTAATTATAGGTATTATACATTACATATTATTAAATAATTATTCATTTTCCTAAGTGTGATGTAATGTGCTTATTTGTAAGAGAAGCTCTTTATTGTAAACAGATGCTTACAAAGGAAACATCTTATCTAATAAAGAGGGAATATGCTAATTGACCCTCACGTGTTACAAAGATGTGGCTCCCACAGCCAATAAGGAGGGGATATGCTAATTGACTGTCCCACCCTCAAAGATGGTGGCACCCAGTCCCCTCAGCCCCCAGAGCCGGCCTGACGCACAGGCAAGCCTCAGATGGTGGCTGCCCAGCAAACGCCTAAGGTGCAGGCAAGCCTCGGATGGCGGCTGCCCAGCTGCCCAGGGCTGCCTGAGGCTCAGGTAACCAGGGCCGGCTGAGGCTTGCGCTGCCAGCAGTGGCAGCAGCAGAGGTGTGATGGGGCGTCGCCTCCTGCCTTTGAGGGCTCCCGGACTGTGAGAGGGGGCAGGCCGAGCTGAGGGATACCCCCTCCAGTGCATGAATTTTCATGCACCAGGCCTCTAGTTTGGGTATAAATATGAAGATGTTCACACTTTACTTTTAATTTACTTAGCCTTAAAAGATAACATGTGTAGTATAGAGAAAAGACAATGTGACAAAATGTTAAGTAGGTATACATGTGTTCCCTATTATACTCTTTCAGCTTCTATAGATTTGAAAATCTTGAAAAGTTGGAGGAAACCAGTCCTGGCCGGTAGCTGAGTTTTAGAGCATCCTCCTGATTTGCCAACATTGGGGTTTCAATCCCCAGTCAGGGCACATACAAGAAGCAACCAATGTATAGATAAATATGTGGAACAACAAATCAATGTTTCTTTCTCTTTCCCTTTCCCTCTCCTTTCTAAAAATCAAATTTTTTAAAAAAGTTGGAGGAGCCCTAGCTGGTATAGCTCAGTGAATAGAGCGTCAGCCTGTAGACTGAAGAGTCCTGGGTTCAATTCTGGTCAAGGGCACATGCCCAGGTTGCAGGCACAATTCCCAGTAGGGGGCTTGCAGGAGGCAGCCGATCAATGATTATCTCTCATCATCAATGTTTCTATCTCTCTCTCCCTCTCTGATATAAATAAAAATATCTTAATAAAAACAAATAAAAACTTGTCCCTACCTGGTTTGGCTCAGTGGATAGAGCATCGGCCTACAGACTTACAGGTCCCAGGTTCAATTCCAGTCAAGGGCACATGCCCAGGTTGCAGGCTCGATCCCCAGCAGGGGACATGCAGAAAGCAGCTGAATAATGATTCTTTCTCATCATTGATGTTTCTGTCTCTCTATCTCTCTCCCTTCCTCTCTGAAATCAATAAAAATATATTAAAAAAAAAAAAAAAAAAAAACTTGGAGGAAACCAAATAGAAAGAAATCAAAACTGCAAAAAGGACAGAAAAACAATAAAGACCAGGAAAGCCGAAGACTATGATGGTAGAAATATATCTAAAATATCCATAATTATAATAAATGTGAATGGTCTGCATGCTCCAATTAAAGGAGAAGCTGGTAGGTTGTATTAACAAAGCAAAATGCAGCTGTGTAGTATTCATAAAAGATGAATCTAAAACATCCCACTAGAGCCGAAACCGGTTTGGCTCTGTGGATAGAGCGTCGGCCTGCGGACTGAAAGGTCCCAGGTTCGATTCCGGTCAAGGGCATGTACCTGGGTTGCGGGCACATCCCCAGTGGGGAGTGTGCAGGAGGCAGCTGGTCGATGTTTCTCTCTCATCGATGTTTCTAACTCTCTATCTCTCTCCTTTCCTCTCTGTAAAAACTCAATAAAATATATTTTAAAAAAATAAATAAATAAATAAATAAAAATAAAAAAATAAAACATCCCACTAGAATTGGCTTAAACTAAAAATTAAAGCACTATCAAATGTTGGCAAGGATGTGTGACTCTTAACTATTCAGTCTTGAAAATTAAGTTTCAATATCTAAGGTATCCATTATATGTATGAATTAAACTTCTTCCCTAGACTTCTAGAATGATACCAGTTGTGTAACACCTTAAGAGAACTGAGAAAAGAGTCACTCAATATTCTGTTCTGATGAGAAACCTAATAAAGAATGACTATACAACACTATGGAAAACAGTTTGGGATTACCTAGTAAAGTTACAAATATCCCACACACAGCCCCAAATTTCCACTCCCAATTATATATATAACCTTGAGAAATCTGTTTTGGTGGGAGGGAGTATGTGCAAATGTTCATAAGGAGACAACTATAATCTGTAATCACACACACACCTGGAAATGAGACAAGATCCATCACAATAGGATGTGGCATATCCTTACAATGGACTACCACACTACTGACAGTAACTGATAGCTGTAAGGGTCAACTATGGATGAATCTAAAACATGTTAAGAGTGAAATAATAAAAATAAAAGATGTAAGAGTGAAAGTATCATAAAATTCCCTTTAGATCAAGATTGAAAATGGGCAATATATACTATATATGGTTTATGGACATACACATATATGAAATAAAAATAATTCTAAAAAATCGTAAACCCAAAATGTAGAGTAATGGTTACCTCTGGAAAAGAGGGAAAGGAATGCCTTGGGAGACGGCATACACGGGGAGGGGAGGGGCTTTTAGGTAAAGGGAGGGGCTTTTAGGTAGCCGTAATGCTTTCCTTGTAATGGTTGGTCATTTTATTCTTGTTTTTGAAAAGTCTGCATGTGCTCTTATACCGCATACATCTTCTATGACTTTTTTGAAAGTATATACTTTATGTAGAGAAAAGAGAGCAAGAATTTATACTAAAATGTTAAGCCAATAATTATTTTTACTTTTTTCCCCCCCTAAACTTTCTCAAGTGTATTTTGTTAGGTAAAATAGTGTCAGCCAACCTGACCCAAAAACCTACTCTAGCCCTACCAGTGTGGCTCAGTGGTTGAGCTTCAACCTATGAACCAGGAGGTCACAGTTCAATTCTAGTCAGGGCACGTGCCCAGGTTTCAGGCTAGATCCCCAGAAGGGGGTGTGTAGGAGGCAGTCAATCAATGATTCTCTCTCGTCACTGATGTTTGTCTCTCTCCCTTCTACTCTGAAATCAATAAAAATATTTTTTAAAATAAATTTTTAAAAACCTACTCTAAATTGGAAATTGGTAAATTAATTTGAGAAAGGGGGGGGGGGGCTATTGGTTTGGTCTAAAAAACAATTTCAAATGAAAAATCCCACCCTTTAAAGAACACACATTCAAGTTGGGTAGACACACACAATACAGACAGCACTACACACCTTGCCCCAAAAGCCCATGTGGTTACAAAGTTATTTTTTTTTTTCATCTGCTTGCTTGGGACGCAGCATATTATGGTGGCAAGTAGAATAAAAACTCCTACAATCTCCTAGTTGAAGACAGTGTTGAGAGTGTTTTTATATGGGATGAAGGGACAGAAGAAGGCAAGAAAAGAGAATGGAGAGAAAAAGAGAAAGATAAATAGAAGAGAAAGGAGGAAGGGGTAAGTTTTAGACCCAATCAAATATATGTTCTATTACTTTTAGTGTTCCACATGAAGAAAGCCAAGCAACAAATTCCCAACAACTTTTAAAAGTAGAGTGCACTGCCTAGTTGTAAATAAAATACCTACTCTTTAATCCAAGCCGAATTTCATAAATTAACTCCAGATAGTTAACTGGGTTCCAATTCCATGTATTTCATAGCCCCAGTGTGAAAATGAATTACCTGAAAATTGAAATTCACTCTAGTACACATGCTATGTCAGGCAGAAATTCACAAACCTGGCCTGCAAAACCCATGGGAAGAAATTTCAAAACTAAAATATACTTTCTTTAAAAAGTACAGGAATGCAGCATCTTTGAAAAAAAAGTCAAGAAAACAAAAAAAAGTGGGAGATATCAGGAGATGCAGCATAATTGTCTAAACAAAACTGATTAATTTGGTTCTTGGACTTAAAAAGGAAAAAAAAAAAGGATTCTATTCCCACATATTTATTTGATAGTTGGGTCAAGTTACTTCAAAACCTACCACAGGCTTAATGGCGATTATTTCCTATAAATCTTCCCTCTTTCTGCCTCCAAGTTAAATTTCCACTTTCTTTTTTGGGGGGTGGGGGATGGGGTGAAAAGAAAAAAAACAGCTGCTTCTAAGATATATCATCGATTCACCACCTCATCAGTCAACACCACAGGTGCCATTACACTGAACTTTTAAAGGACACTCCATTTACTCAAATTAAGAACTCTGAGCTAACTGGTATTTGCTGACCTACAGGATACCTCACAATGAAAAATAAGATAGATGTTTACGAGCAAAGGAACTTCAGCCTGTGAATTCACACAGACAGCTTCTTTTGAGCAGGTATTAATCCTTCACAATACACTTACATCAAAAAGGAAGTGTCTTATAACAAAAATAAATCTTAAAGTCATCATTTTTTAAAAAGGTCTAGAAAATCAACACTTCAAGACTAACCCTTACAGCCCTAGCCCGTTCGATTCCGGTCACCAGCATATGCCTGGGTTGTGGGCTCGATGGGGGGGGAGGGGGGTGTGCAGGCGACAGCTGATCAATGATTCTCTCTCATTATTGATGTTTCTATCTCTCCCTCTTCTTTCCTCTCTAAAATCAATAAAAATATACTTAAAACAAAAAGACTAACCCTTACAAAGTAAAGGCTTCACTTCAGACCAGTTCAAATCTTCAAGACTGCTTTATATTTTCTACATATAGTTTATACTTAAGGCAGTAGAGATATAAACCAGTTCCTACAAAGACACAGCGCATACTGAAGTAAACCTATTCTTCTTCATGTTCTACTATTCCTTTCCAAACAATAAAAGTCACTCAGGCTAATAACCAGGGGACACTCTGGTGAGCAGGGCACTGGCTGCACCAGTTGCCAGGAAAGGGAAGCAGAGGTGTTATTGTTGTTCCAGCCTTATCCTAAAGGCAGCTCCATGTGACTGCTGCTGGTCCAGCCCACATTTAAAGACAGAGAGGCCAGAAGAAACCAGAGCGGCAGGAAACAGGCAAGAGAGGCAATTACCACAAACCTTTCCCATGGCCTCATTCCCATGCCACCATTTCCAGCCACATTTCCATCTTAACACAAATCTCCCTTCTCTGAATCGTTTCTTAATTATTGAAGGTCAGAGGCAACAAGGAAGCAAAAAGAGGAAATCAGAGCTGTGGGAAACAAGCAGGATAAGGGGAGAAATCTCATTAGACATGTGAACTAGCTGTAAGGGGGGAGGGGCGATTAGGAGGAACTCACTGGAAACGAGCAGAAGAGTGTGGGAAACTAATCATTTCTGCCAAAATGACAGATAAGGGAAGCCTTCACAGCAAAGGGAGGATAGCCCAAGCCAAGGGGTCCTTGTAGGAAGGTAAAAGGTGTGATGTACTGGAAGACCCTATCATCTAAAGACAGTGAAATTTATTCCCCTTCCTGAGACAGACAGGAACCAACCCAATCTGGGAACCCAATGCCTAGGACTTAGGAGCTCTTAAATATTATCTCCATTTCCAACCACCTTTATTAGACAAACTGACACACACAAAAAATGTACACCTCGTGGCAAAAAGTGAGGAACACACTACTCGCATACCTCTTGGTTTAAAAAGTACTGTCATAATAGAAAATACAAAAGATCTGGTTTCACCAAAAAGTTTAATTATATGCCCTTCAAATAAGATGATCTTTGGATACCTTATGGAGACCTTAAAAAACTCTCAGTTGTTAGGACACACAGGTGCTAAAGAAGACAGTAAGCCTAAATACTGGCAGACAATATATGTTGCACGTAAGTAGAAACAGTATCCAACGGAGGTGGTAGTAAACTACAGGACTATGTCTAACAGGAAATAACAGGAATGATGATGGCATCAACTCAGGGAAAACAAGGACAAGAGGCCAGAGTGGTGGCACTTGAGATGCCTGGGCAATTAATTAGATTGAAAACCCACGGGGAAAGGTGGGGCAGCCAAGTGAGAAAGTGATTCAGAGGCAAAAAAAGATGTAATGCACTAAGGCATTTTTGATATTATAACAGAAGGCGCTTCAGTTTACAAAGCGCCAACAGGAACTGGGACTGAGAAAACCGAGTCCCAAGAGACTGTCACCAAAGCCTTCCAGAGTGGAAAGGAGTGGAGCTGAACTATGCCTCCGAGTCAGCCGGGAACGGCTAGAGAGCGCAGAAGTTGAGCTCTAAGAGGTCCAGTCCCAGGACTAGCGAGCGACAGTCGTGAAAACGGAAAGATGGTCGAGATGGGGAGCGCCAGCGTGGTGCGGGAGCTCCAGAGGACAGGAAGGGACTCAGGTGGGAGGGGAAAACCACACCCTCCAGGGCAGAAACCTGAAGGGGGGAGGGGAATGAGCCCCCTGAGGCTGGGTGGGGCCGGGCCGACCAGGCCCCGGGTAGGCAGGAAGCAGCGCGGGGCAACAGGATGGGGAGAGGAAGGAGGGCGCCCGGGCCTGGGCATACGGAGGACGCTTGAAGCCGACGAAGGAAGCTCGGCCCGGTCCTCACGGGTGGGCACTCGGGCAGGATAAACGGGGCTGAAGAAAAGAAGACCTGAACCCAACGCTAAAAAGCGCGATGAAGGGCCTGGAACTGGGAAGAGAGAGAGAAGGTGCCAATTACCGCTGCTGTTCTCGCTGGACTCGGCACCCGCCGCCGCCGCCGCCGCTCGTTACCTGCCAATGTGCCTCTTACAAAGCGGCGGCGGCAGCAGAGGCAGCGCGTCTCGTCACGTGACCTCTACGTCACGGGCGAAGGAGGAGTCGCCACGCGCAGCTCACCAGCCCGCCCGTGGAGCGAGCTCATCGCTTCCTCTGCGGCCCCCAACACCACCCGGGGAAGTCCCCCAGCGCCGAGGCCAGGGGAGGCGCGGGGATGGAGTACATAAGGGATATTTTACAGGAGTTATCAGGAGCGAACTATCAACAACACCCAGAATGACCACAACTGCAGCTCGTTGTCGCGCTGTGATGACTTCACAAGTCAACCCCGCCCCACGTCGCTTCCCTGCTCGCATCACGTGATGCATTCCAACCACTCAAGGCAACAAACGTTGCGAGAGGGGACTACGACTCCCAGCGTGCTACGCGGCATAGGCCCCACCCGTGCAGCCCTTCCCCCGCAGGTTCACAGGCGATGCGGCTGAGACTTACTACCCAGCGAAGGCCGAAAGGGTAAGCGGGCTATCATTTGAGACTAATACCAGTGGGTGCCTCCTGCCAGGTGGCTGAACGTGGTTTTTGCTGCGAGAACAGTCCCGGCGGGGGAGGTTCCCACACCCACAGCCCAAGCTCGCGCTCCTCCCGGCTCCCTGCGCGGGAAAACGCCAATGGCTAGTCCCGGTACCGGCGGCACCAAGCGGACTTCAAACGGAACCTCCACAGGACCGGAGGGTCTCGCGGCTATCTTGTTAAATGTGGGATCGAATCCTACATTCCCAAGTCTCTTCTGCGTGAAAAGATGAACACTTATTGAACGCCTACTCGAAGTCAGCCGTTTATACAAGTGTTATTAAGTCATGTAAGCCCTTCAATAAAGGGATTTACCCGTTTTAAGCATGAAAAAGGGGTTAGAGAGGTTCAGCTGTTTCCTGCCTCATACTCAATATTTTCTCTTTCCAAACAATGACTAATCCTCTCAAAACTATCTTACCTGTTTAACTTTACGAATTAAGAATGATGGAGCCCTGGCCCGTGTGGCTTAATTGGTAGGGGCGTGGTCCTATGCACCTGAAGGTCTAGGTTCGAATCTGGTCAGGACACATACCTAGGTTCCGCGTTTGATCCCTGGGCGCCAGAGGCAGAGGGGAGGCAACCGATGTTTTCCTCTCTCACTCCCCACCCCCCCTCCTCTCTAAAGTCAATTAAAAATAAAAATAATGGAGGAAATAATCCTATATAATAAAAGCCTAATATGCTATGTGTCCCGTCATCCATTCAACCAATCAAAGCTTAATATGTTGATACACTAAGGCCACTCAACTGCTCGCTATGACGTGCACTGACCACAAGGGGGCAGACGCTCCAACCAGTAGGTTAGCTTGCTACTGGGGTCCAGCCGATTGGGACTGAGCGAGTTGGGCTGGACACCCCCTGGAGCCCTCCTACATTGCTCCCTGGCCCCAATCATGCACCAGTGGGGGTCCCTCGGCCTGGCCTGCACCCTCTCGCAATCCAGGCTGAGGACCTCCCCCGCCCCCCCCCCCACCTCAGTGCATGAATGTTGTGCACTGGGCCTCTAGTGGTTTATAATTGTAGTACAATGTTTTACAGTTTGAAGTATTTCCTCATTTACTGGCTTACTTGATCTTCAAAGGCAGAATCCCAGACTATTAGATACAATGCCTTTGGAGTCCAGCAGGCCTGGCCTCTCAATTCAAATGTTCCTTTGTGATAACACTACTTCACCAGGTGGTGAAAATTAAATATGTAAAGTACCTGCTTCACACATGATAAATCCTCAATAAATATTCGTAATTATTTTCACACCCCATTTGTACCATTTGGGCACAACAGGTCTAAGTAAGGTGGGTAGGGAATTAACAAACTGATCTTTGTGCAGGGCACTATGCTAATTACTAACTTGCTAGTTACTAATAGACTAGTTATAGGTTAAATTACCTGATAAAAACAATCAAAACCTTAACAGTCCAGCCCAGTTAAAGTGAGGCCTTTGTTAACTCATCCGAATTGATCAAAGAATGCTCAGACTGTGCCTTTAACAAATAGAACTTATTCATATGTAGATGTATCTTATCTCTTCCCTTTTGACAGTGAGCTAAGATTGTGTCTGCTCAGTACCATCTTCCTCCTCTTTGTAGTACTGCTTTATAGAAATGTGTGGGGAAAAAAAAAAAAAAGAAATGTGTGGGAGAGTCAAAGATAACTACCCTTGAGAGGTAAAAACATAATAGCAAGAACACAAGAAAACAATTCTGAAAGGATATATACAAACTTGATAACAGTAACTGTTCGTTAGTAGTGGGAAAAATGGTTTGTGAGTATGGTGCTAGTCAAAAGGAACTATAATCAATCTAATCTGTAATGTTTTAATTATTTACATGGAGAAGGTGTTGGGTTTTTTCCTTATTGAATTTATTGGGGTCACATTGGTTTATAAAATTATAGAGGTTTCAGGTGAGCTGTTCTATAATACATCATCTGTATATTGTATTGTGTTCACTCCCCAAAGTCATGTCTCCTTTCATCACCATTTATTTCCCTTTACCCTTTTCTGACTCCCCCATCCCCTTTACCTCTGGTAATCACCGTACTGTTGTTTGTATCTGTGTCTATACAATTGTTTATTCCTTGGTGTGTTTTTTTCCCCCTTAATCCTTTCACCTTTTTCATCCAGCGCACCACCCTCTCCCCTCTGAAAGCCATTGGTTTGTTCTCTGAATATATGAGTCTATTCCTATTTTGTTTGTTGATTCGATTCAT
The DNA here is from genome assembly GCF_964212035.1 of Myotis nattereri. Taxonomy (NCBI): domain Eukaryota; kingdom Metazoa; phylum Chordata; class Mammalia; order Chiroptera; family Vespertilionidae; genus Myotis; species Myotis nattereri. The sequence continues at coordinate 53,013,450 of NC_138087.1, forward strand.
TAGATTCCACATATAAGTAAAACCATATAGTATTTGTCTTTCTCTGACTGGCTTATTTCACTTAGCATAATACTTTCCAGGTCCATCTATGCTGTGGCAAAAGGTAAGATTTTATTATGTGTTATGGCCAAGTAGTATTCCATTGGGTAAATGCACCACGGCTTTTTTTTTTTTTTTTTTTTTTTTTAGAATTTTTACCAACTGGCTTTCTTTTTTTTTTTTTTCTTTTTTTTAAATATATTTTATTGATTTTTGACAGAGAGGAAGGGAGAGAGATAGAGAGTCAGAAACATCGATGAGAGAGAAACATCGATCAGCCGCCTCCTGCACATCCCCCACTGGGGATGTGCCCGCAACCCAGGTACATGCCCTTGACCGGAATCGAACCTGGGACCTTTCAGTCCGCAGGCCGACGCTCTAACCACTGAGCAAAACCGGTTTTGGCTACCACGGCTTTTTTAACTATTCATCTACTGATGGGCACTTGGGCTGCTTCCAAATCTTGTCTATCATAAATAATGCTGCAATGAACAAAGAGTGCATATATTATTTCTTTGATTGATTTATTGATTGATTTGAGAGAGAGAAATGGCTAAAGAAAAATCAAAAGAATAATGTTTTGTGACACACAAAACATATGAAATTCAGTTTTTAGTATTAAGTTCTGTTGGAACTTAGCCATGTTTATTCATTTATGTATTGTCTATGGCTGTCTTCATGATATAATAGCAGAGTTTCAACTGAGACCGAGTGGCCCAGAAAGCCTAAAATATTTACATGCTGGCCTTTTACACAAAAGTTTGCCAACCCCTATTCTAGAAGAATCTAAATGTATGACCTTAGGCAAGGTACTTTATCTCATCCACTTAGTTTTCTCATCTGCAAAATGGGAATAATAATAACTATAGAGTGAATTGCCTGGAGGTTAAGAATCTATAATAATAAAAGCATAATATGCTAATTAGATCAGATGACTTTCCAGACAAAGCAGGGCTGTGATGGAAACCCAGGTCTTGGGTGCCAGAGGGAAGCCAGTGCTGGCAGCCAGGGGAAGGAAGGCCTACTCTTGCATGAATTTTCTGCATTGGGCCTCTAGTTCAGTTATAATGTTGGGTTTTGGTTTTAGATTTTATCCTTTTTGACAATAGTGAAATTTTTGTGATATTCTGAAATTTCTAGATAAATGGTTTATGGTTAATTTATGTCCCCCTCAGTGGGCTCTCCCTCTTGGAGGAGTATGCATGCACCTTTCTTTTCCTCCTCTTCTTCCCCCTAGGCACATTGCCTTTGCCTTTCCCTCTCCTAAGCTCCAATGGACCTTCTACCTCCTTGTTTCCCAAGCCTTTGCAGCCCAGCTGGCTCACTTCTACTACCTCTAAATTTATAAATAAACTTTTTCTTGCTGAAACCGGTTTGGCTCAGTGGATAGAGCGTCGGCCTGCGGACTGAAGGGTCCCGGGTTCGATTCCGGTCAAGGGCATGTACCTGGGTTGCGGGCATATCCCCAGTGGGAGATGTGCAGGAGGCAGCTGATCGATGTTTCTCTCTCATCGATGTTTCTAACTCTCTATCTCTCTCCCTTCCTCTCTGTAAGAGAGGAAGAAATAAAATATATTTTAAAAAAAACAAAAAACTTTTTCTTAAAATTTGAAAAAAAAAATCTTTTTTTTAATCCTCACCCTAGGACAGTGGTCGGCAAACTCAGTCAACAGAACCAAATAACAACAGTACCACGACTGAAATTTCTTTTGAGAGCCAAATTTTTTAAACTTAAACTATATAGGTAGGTACACTGTTATTAACTTAATTAGGGTACTCCTACACTTAAGGGGCCAAAGAGCCGCATGTGGCTCTCGAGCCGCAGTTTGCCAACCACGGCTCTAGGATATATTTAAGTGATCTTATAGAGAGTAAGGGTAAGAGAGAGAGAGAGAGAGATGTGAAAAACATCTTTCGGTTGCCTCACATACTCACCCCAACCCTGGACCAAATCCTCAGCCTAGGTATGTGCCTTGACTGGGAATCAAACTCGAGATCTTTTAGTGTACAGGATGACACTCCAACCAACTCACACCAGTCAGGGCCGGGGGAGGATTCTTATGTTGAAGTCCTAATCCCTAGTAATGCAGAAGGTGACTGTTTGGAGATAAAGTATTTAAAGAGGTAATTAAGGTTTAATAAAGTCATTGGGGTAGATAATAATCCAATATGACTGATGTCAGGACACAGGAAATCAGAGGAAAGACCATGTGAAGACAAAAGGAGGACCAGCCAGCATGGCGTGGCTCAGTGGTTGAGCATCAACCTATGAACCAGGAGGTCATGGTTCAATTCCCTTTCGGGCTCATGCCCGGGTTGCAGACTCGATCCCCCAGAAGCGGGTATGCAGGAGGCAGCTGATTAATGATTCTCTTTCATCATTAATGTTTTTATCTCTTTCTCTCCCTCCCGCTCTGAAATCAATAAAAAATATATATATTAAAAAAGAAAGAAGGCAATTCTTTGCCAGCCCCTATTCTTCATGCTTAATAGAACTCTTAACATCCCATCTGTATTAATTTGCTAGTGTGTTCTAAGATAGCACCACAGACTGAAAACTTAACAGAAATCTCTTTCTCACAGTTCTGGAGGATAGATGTAGGAGATCAAGGCATTGACAGGATTGTTTTTTTCCAGAGGCCTCTCTTCTTGACTTTAGATGGCCATCTAAAGCCAAGGAGAGAGGCCTCTGGGTTGTGGGTTCAATCCCCAGTGGGGCACGTGCAGGAGGCAGCCGATCAATGATTCTCTCTCATCATTGATGATTCTATCTCTCTCTCCCTTTTCCTTCCTCTCTGAAATCAATAAAAAAATGTTTTTTAAAAAAATATTTCAGCTGAAACCATTTTGCTCAGTGGATAGAGCGTTGGCCTGTGGACTGAAAGGTCCCAGGTTCGGTCCCGGTCAAGGGCATGTACCTTAGTTGCAGGCACATCCCCAGTAGGAGATGTGCAGGAGGCAGCTGATCGATGTTTCTCTCTCATCGATGTTTCTAACTCTCTATCTCTCTCCCTTCCTCTCTGTAAAAAATCAATAAAATATTTTAAAAAAAATATTTCAAAGACCTACTTAACAAATGTTTCCTTCAAAGATGATTGTATATACATCTTTTATAGAGTGAGTACATTTTAAATGCATAGAGAAATTAAATTTTTGCCCTGGCCGGGGTAGCTCAGTTGTTTCAAGCGTCCCAATACACCAAGGTTTCAGGTTCAATCCCCGGTCAGGACATTCACAAGAAACAACCAATGAATGCATAAATAAATGCAACAAAAAATCGATGTTTTTCTCTCTCTCTCTCCCTCTTCACTCCTCTCTCTCTAAAATAAAATAAAAACATTTAAGAAAATAAAGTGTTAATTAAACTAACAACTTAAAAGAATCATACTGAGTCAGGATTCAATCCCAAGTCTCCCTGACTCCACACACGGTGCTTTATTTTCTCCATCATTATTAGTGTTTTTGCTTGTCTCTCCCCCACTGCATTATAAGTTCTTGAGACAGAAACTATGTTTTGTTGTTGTTGTTTTTGGTTAATCCTCATCCGAGAATATTTTTCCATTGATTTTCAGGGAGAAACACATCAATTGGTTGCCTCCTACAAGCGCCCCAACCAGGGCCCAGGCCAGGGAGGAGCCTGCAACCAAGGTATGTGCCCTTGATCAGAATCGAACCCGAGACCCTTTGGTCAGCAGGCCGACATTCTATCCACTGAGCCAAACTGGCCAGAGCAGGAACTCTGTCTTTTCATGTCTGTATTTCTAGCACCTAGCACAGGACTTAGCTCATAGTAAACATAATAAATATTTTTTAAATGAAAAGTGATGCCTTCAGTAGTTACCTTTCAAAATTCTCTCTATATTTACAAGAGAGATGCAGAAAGCAATACACACCTACATATCCAAATTAGAACTTAGCAAATTTTAGAGATGGAAACAATAGTAGACAAGTTTGACCTCGGTTTTATTGTATGCCCACGATGTGCCTAGCTCTGTTCTGGGTGTTGTGAACAAATTTTTAACCAATTTCCCCTGGGCCAGCATGGTTCAGTGAATAAAATGTTGAATCAGAGGCCATGCTGGTTTGATTCCCTGTCAAGGGCACATGCCTCAGTTGCAGGTTCACTCCCCAACCCCAAGATGGGGTGTGTGCAGGAGGCAACAGTCCATGTGTCTCTCACATCAATGTTTCTCTCTCTGCCCCTCCCTCCCTCCCACTCTCTATGAAAAAGCAATGTTAAAAAAAAAATCTCTGCCCTGGCCAGTGTGGCTTAGCTGGTTGAGCATCTTCCCAAGCACCAAGAGGTTGCAGGTTCAATTCCCAGTTACGACACATGCCCAGGTTGCAGGCTGCACTGGTGTTTTTCTCTCTCCCTTCCTATCTGTCTCTCTTTCTCTAAAATCAATAAAAACATATTTTTTAAAAATCTTGCCCTAGCAGGTGTGGCTCAGTTGGTTGAGATTGTCCTGTGCACTGAAAGGTCACCGGTTCCTGGTCAGAGCACATGCCTAGGTTGCAGGTTCAGTTCCTGGTCTGGGTACATTGGGGAGGCAACCAATAGATGTTTCTCTCTTACATTGATGTTTGTCTCCCTCCCTTTCCTTTCCTGTTTTTCTAAAAATAAATACATAAATTAATTAAATAATAAAGTAAATTAAAACATTTTTAAATTAATTAACTAATTAAAATGTAAAATTTCCTGACAGCCCTGGCCTGGAAGCTCGGTTGGTTGGTTGGTTGGTTGGTTGGTTGGTTGGTTGGTTGGTTGTCCCATGCACCAAAAAGGTTGTGGTTTGGTTCCTAGTCGGGGCATGTACCTAGGTTCTTATAGGAGGCAACTGATCGATGTTTCTTTTTTTTTTTTAAATATATTTTATTGATTTTTTACAGAGAGGAAGGGAGAGAGATAGAGAGTTAGAAACATCGATGGGAGAGAAACATCGATCAGCCGCCTCCTGCACATCTCCCACTGGGGATGTGCCTGCAACCCAGGTACATGCCCTTGACCGGAATCGAACCTGGGACCTTTCAGTCCGCAGGCCGACGCTCTATCCACTGAGCCAAACCGGTTTCGGCTGATCGATGTTTCTTACACTGATGTTTCTCTCCCTTCCTCTCTCTCTGAAATCAATAAACATTGACTTTTAAAAAATCAGGTGAGGATTTAAAAAAAAAATCCTTGACATAGTGCTTCACTATAGTAGGTGATAAATAAATGGCTACTGAAAAATGGAAGAGACAGACTAGGGGAAGGTGGGTGGCCAGATATTCCAGGCAGGGGAAATTGTATGAATAATAAATGCAGGGCAGGCTCAAAGACCAGTCTGGTTGAAGGGATTGTTCAGTGTAGTGGAAGAGAAAATTATAGAGGTAACATTTGATTGTATAGTGTCTTGACTGCTAGGCTAAGGAATTTATTTCTTCCTGTTACTAATCCCTGCTAAAATGCTTTTTGAGGAGGAATTTGAATGTCGATGGAAGCTGAATGTCTCTAGAAGCAGCAAAGCCTCCTTAGAGACCCTGAGGAATTAAGCTGTAATGGTGGAATGACAGGTGGAAGGGGTGGATATTTTAGATGAGGAGGCCACCCCCTCAGATCTTCTGCTGATATGGTGCCAGTTCTGCCACTTGAGGGTGGGCCAGCTGTGATCACTAAAGAAAGAATATTTTCACTGAGTACTCACTTGCACATCAATCTTAAGTGACTGAATAAATTTCAGCACAACTTTTATATTGAGCTTCGAAGAATGTACTCATGTTAGCCCTCAGGAAAAACCTGCTCTGATGAGGATGAGAATAGTTCCCAGCCTGCCTGAGGAAGAAAATGCCCCTTCGCCCCTCCCACAGCACACTAGGGAAGGAAGGAAAGGGTTTAACAACTTGTTAGCTCAGACCTCCCCTGACATTCTCCCAGCCAAATGGTAATCTCCCAGCAGCTTGGGCCCTGTTCCGTGCCAAAGATAGTTCACTATGGCTTTTTGCAGGGACAGAAAGGCTACACCTGCTGACTTCTTAAAGATCAAATGCCTCTTCGTTGAAGGCATTGTGCCTTTTGCCACAATGCTTCTCGTACTGGGCTCTGCTCTGGGAGAAATTGTTAAGTAAGTCATGGATCTGGGAAATGACTTGTGAGTTCATCTTTAGCTTCCTGACAGGCAAGAAAACATCCTTTTTGTTGTTGTTTTTATTGATTACAGAGAGGAAGGGAGAGGGAGAGAGAGATAGAAACATCAATGATGAGAGTCATTGATTGGCTGCCTCATGCATGCCCCCCACTGGGAATTGAGCCCACAACCTGGGCATGTGCCCTGATCAGGAATTGAACTGTGACCTCCTGTTTCACAGGTCGATGCTCAACCACTGAGCCACCTCGCCAGGCAAAACATCCTTATTTAAAATATATATATACTATTTTTATTAATTGTAGAGAGAGGGAGGAAGGGAGAGAGAGAAACATCAATGTTAGGGAAACATCAGCCAGTTGTCTTCAGACCTGGGATCGATCTGGTGCATGGGAAAACACTCAACTGAGCCACTCTTGCCCTGGCCAGTGTGGCCCAGTTGGTTGGGCATTGTCCCATGCACCTAAAGGTCACCAATTAGATTCCCAGTCAGGACACCTGCCCAGGTTTCTGTTTTGATCCCCAGTTGGGGTGCATGCAGGAGGCAGCTAATCAATGCTTCCCTCTCACATTGATGTTTCTCTCTCCTCCCTTCCTCTCTCTCTAAAAAATTAATTTAAAAAAATGTGTCATGGCTATAGCTGTTACATTGTGAATGCTACAAAAATATATTTTTCAGCATTCAAATGCTGTTTTTCAATTTGGCAAGGAAGTTGCTCACTTCACTGATGAATGAGTGAAGTTCTTATACTTTGCCTTACTCTATTACCGCGGTTCTCAACCTGTGGGTCGCGACCCCTTTGGCGGTCGAACGACCCTTTCACAGGGGTCGCCTAAGACCATTCTACATACCAGATATTTACATTACTATTCATAACAGTAGCAACATTACAGTTATGAAGTAGCAACGAAAATAATTTTATGGTTGGGTCACAACATGAGGAACTGTATTTAAAGGGCCAAAAGATTGAGAACCACTGTTCTATTGTGTAATTAGAACTATGTATACTTTGTTCCTGCTTCCTGGCACAGAGCTCCTAAAACCTTTGTAATTTCCTCAGTTATAGGCGAGCCCTTTGTTATTTATAACAATCCCTTCCTCTCCCACCTGAGTTGTTTTCTGCTAATGAGATGAAGTCAGGGGGGGGGGGGGAAGGGGAGAGTACCTAGTAGCTCAATTAGGGCTAGTTACCAGAAAGACAATGACTAGGGTCGGAACTCTCAGCCCCATCCACCAACCTCGGGAATATGTGATGAGCTTGTGGGTTGGTAAATGCATTCATCTGCCAAGGAAGATGGCACACCTCAGTTCCACTCCTACACTCAGGCTCCTTCTGGACTTTGTGTTGTGTATCTCTTCATCTCGATGTTCATCTGTATCCTTTATAATATCCTTTTTTAAAAGAAAATAATATTCTTAATAATAAACTGATAATCATAAGTAAATGTTTGCCTGAGCTGTTCTAACATGATCAAACCTGAGAAGGGGGGTTATAGGAACTTCTGTTTTACAGGTAGTCAGGCAGAAGCAGAGGTGACAATCTGGACTTTCAATTAGCTTCTGACGTGGTGAGAGCAGACTTTCAGGACTGAGCCCTTACCTATGGGATCTGACCCTACCTCCAGGTAGATAGCATCAGAATTGAGTTAAATTGTAGGACACCAAGGCTGCATCCACCTGAGAATTTTTCTTTTTAAATATATTTTTATTGATTTCAGAGAGGAAGGAAGAGGGAGCGAGAGATAGAAACATCCATGATGAGAGAGAATCATTTATCAGCTGCCTCCCGCAAGTCCCCCACTGAGGATCAAGCCCATAACCCGAGCATGTGCCCTTGATCGGAATTGGACCTGGGGCCCTTCAGTTCACAGGCCGACGCTCTATCCACTGAGTCAAACCGGCTAGGGCCGCCTGAGAATTTGAAAATTGCCTAGTGGTACTGGAAAACACTCCACCTATCAATGAAAATATCAGCCAGCATTTATGTTGGAACTGCACTTGTGTAGTCAGTTGCAAAGATAGAATAGCTATGAATATAAGAGTTTGCAAATGTCAACAAAAGCATTTGGTGAGAATATGGAATTTATAATAAATACTAGAGGCCCGGTGCACAAAAATTTGTGCACTCGAGGGGTGGGGGAGGGTCCCTCAGCCCGGCTTGTGCCCTCTCACAGTCTGGGACCCCTCAGGGGATGACCATCTGCTGGCTTAGGCCTGCTCCCCAGGGGATTGGGCCTAAGCTGGCAATCAGACATCCCTCTGCCAGCTCAGCAGCCCTCAGGGGATGTCCACTTGCCAGCGGGGAGCAGACCTAAGCTGCAGTCGGACATCCTTAGCATTGCTGAGGAGGCAGGAGAGGCTCCCACCACCACTGCTGTACTGGCAGCCATCAGCCTGGCTTGTGGCTGAGCAGAGCTCCTCCATGTGGGAGCTCACGGACCACCAGGGGGCAGCTCCTGCATTGAGCGTCTGCCTTCTGGTGGTCAGTGTGTGTCATAGTGACCAGTCATTCCCAGTCTTTCTGCTGTTAAGGTCAGTTTGCATATTACCCTTTTACTATATAGGATAGAGGCCTGGTGCACAGGTGGGGAGGCTGGTTTGCCCTGAATGGTGTGCCGGATCAGGGTGGGGGTCCCGCTTGGGTGCCTGGCCAGCCTGGATGAGGGGCTGATAGCTGTTTTCAGGTTGCCCGCACCCTCTTCAGGGTGGGGGTCCCCACTGGGGTACCTGGCCAGCCTGGATGAGGGGCTGAGGGCTCTTTTCAAGCAGGCCAAGCCTACAACTGAAGCTCCCAGTCTCACCTTTTTTCTTTTTCTTTTTATTCTGGGATTTATTTACCTTCTGTAATTGAAACTTTGTTGTGGCTCCAGCTCCGAGGCTGGCTGGCTGAAAGCAGGTATCTTGGGTTTGTTTAGCTTCTATAATTGCAACATTGTTGCATCCGGAGCTCAGAGCTGGGCTGAGGAAGGCAGGGAACCTTGGCTTCCTCCATCGCTGGGGCAACCAAGCCTCATGTTCGCTTCAGCTGCATGGCTGCCCGCCTCCATCTTGGTTGGCAGTTAATTTGCATATCACCCTAATTAGCCAATGGGAAGTGTAGCAGAGGTACGGTTAATTACCATGTTTGTCCATTATTAGATAGGATGTCTGTATTTTGTTATTAAATTTTGTTGTAAATTGTGTTTTATACATCCTTTATATCAGTAAATTTATAAATAAAACTATATATAGACATATAGATATATATGCACTCATACCTTTTTTTAAATCCTTGCCTGAAGATATGTTTTTATTGATTTTTAGAGAGGAAGGGGGAGAGAGAGACAGTGAGAGAGAAAAAGAAACATCAATTAGTTGTCTCCCATACACGCCCTAACCAGGGATCGAACCCACAACCTAGGCATGTGCCCTGACTAGGAATCGAACCATTACCCCTGGTTCATAGGTCGACGCTCAAATGTTGAGCCACACTTTCTGAGCTAAATAATTTGTTTTAGAGCGAGAGAGAGAGAGAAGCATCAACTTTTTGTTCTACTTATTTATGTTTTCATTAGTTGATTCTTTTTTTTTTTTTGACTTTCTACAAAAAGTATGAAGGACTTTTATTATTTGTAACATAGGCACAATTATTTAAAGTTAATAAACTTTTATTTAAGGAATTTCACATGTTCTGAGTTCTTCCACTGCCTTAGTTCCTCCTGAGTTTGACTCTTAATCATCTTATTCCCTTTTTTGCTCAATCTGGATGTCATCTCAAGTCAGTCCTATATAATAGGAATAGAGATTATCATGATCACAAACTGTATGGTAACTGAGAAGGACTTGGCTAGACAAAGGACATCAAGCCCCAGACATCTAAAATGGCTGTCATGCCGAAACCGGTTTGGCTCAGTGGATAGAGTGTCGGCCTGCGGACTGAAGGGTCCCAGGTTCGATTCCGGTCAAGGGCATGTACCTGGGTTGCGGGCACATCCCCAGTAGGAGATGTGCAGGAGGCAGCTGATCGATGTTTCTCCCTCGTCGATGTTTCTAACTCTCTATCTCTCTCCCTTCCTCTCTGTAAAAAATCAATAAAATATATTTAAAAAAATAAAATAAAATAAAATAAAATGGCTGTCATCAAATCTGATTCCCAAGGACTATTACAGAAATCTCCTATAGCTTGTGTCATATGTATAGTGGACTGTGATCTAGCAATGTAAATCTAGGTTAGTAAAATGTTCCCAGTAGGCTGAATGCTATGGTACCAACATAGCAGAAAAAAAACCTATTGGGGAAACGTTTTGTGGTCATGTCCACGGCAAATGAGAAACTACATTCTAAAAGCCTTGGTAATGACCATCATTGGTTGATTCTTGTGTGTGTCCTGACTGGGGATTAAACCTGCCACTTGACATATCCAGACAACACTTTGACTGAGCTACCCTCCCAGGGACCATGATCTGAACTTACATTCTTAAACACTCAGGCTGCCATGTGAACAGACTACAGGGGAGTGAGCATATGAATGTGAGGAAGCTGGAGACAGTCAGGAGGTGAGAGGATGTGACTTGGACCAAGGAGGAAGGAGTGGAGTTGATAAGAAGCAGTTACATTTTAGATGTATTTTGAAATCTACTTCATAGGAAATGCTGATTAGAAGTGGGGTGTAAGAGAAAGAGATGAATCAAGGATGACCCCAAGGTTTTTGGCTTAGCAATTGGAAGGTTAAGATACTATTTACTTGAAAGAAATCAGAAAGTGGTTGGGGGAGGGCAGGTTGGGAGCCATGGTAGGAATGTATTGGTTTGAGGCTTGAATGAACTTTCTGGAGTGATGGAAATACGTCTTATTTTGAGTGGTTGCATGGGTGTATACACTGTCAAAACTCAATGAACTGCCCGCCCAGGGTGGCTCAGTGGTTGAACATAGACCAGGGGTGGGCAAACTTTTTGACTTGAGGGCCACAATGGGTTCTTAAACTGGACTGGAGGGCCGGAACAAAAGCATGGATGGAGTGTTTGTGTGAACTAATATAAATTCAAAGTAAACATCATTACATAAAAGGGTACAGTCTTTTTTTTTTTAGTTTTATTCATTTCAAACGGGCCGGATCCGGCCCACGGGCAGTAGTTTGCCCACGGCTGCCATAGATTCATGAACTGGGAAGTCACAGTCCGATTCCCAGTCAGGAGGTCACACGCCTGGGTTGCGGGCTCGATCCCCAATAGGGGGCATGCAGGAGGCAGCTGATCAGTGATGCTCTGTCATCATTGATGTTTCTATCTCTTCCTCTCCCTTCCTCTCTGAAATCAATAAAAATTCCTTTTTCAAAAGGGGTATTCTTTAAAGGTTACACATGATGGGAATGGGGTCTATCTGGAAATTGTTGAGTCCAAGGCTGTTTTGAGGGGTGATCCATATTTCTCATGAGGTCCTTGCATTTACTTCCCTGTGCCTTTGCAACTTCATCTCTTTCTTAAGCCTTGACAATCAATAAAACAAGCCTTGATTTGTAGCATTTGCTGATTTGTGCATAAATACTCCCACCATATCCTATTTCAAGCTACAGGATACATAAGGCTACAGTGTAATCCTGAAGTAGTGGAGAACCAGACTCCCGTGTGTGCAAGTTTCTTGACCTCTCTGGGCCTTTTCCTCATCTGTAAAATGAGATGATAAGACTGCTTCCTCCATAGAGTTGTTAGGAAGATTAAATGAATGAATATGTGGAAAGCACTTAGAGCAGAACCCAACATTATGTATCTTTCACTGTGTGACCTTGGGCCCTTCCTATATCTGGATATTAGTTCCTTTATTTGTAAAGCAAAGAGGTTTTATTATAATCTTCAAAGTCCTTCCCATTATAGAAACCCAAAGGCCATCTGTGATTTCAGTTAGAGAAATCTCAGCCTCCCTCTCTGGTTTTAAGCGCTTTCCCTGAAATCATAGGTATAAGGCATTTGAGTGGTGCAAGAGACAGCCAGGCAGATTCTGTCCAAAGTGGATTCAGTCCAAAGTACAAAATTAAAATTAATAGTCAGCCTTGGTCTCAGCTTGGGAAAACTTCTCTGTGGCCAAAAGTTTCCAGCATCTGGGACTCTTTCCCTCTAACTGACAGCTCCAGGTGCCTGTCCGTTCTGGCTGTCTCGTTTAGCCCTGCCAGGTGCCTTTGTTTAAGAACTTTCTGATTTTCCCCTGTTCTGTAGGTTCTGAAGGAAATACCCTTTTTTCTTTTCTCTGTTTTAATGGAGAGAAACAGAAATAAAAATAAGAAAAATACAAAGAAACTAGATTAATAAAAACAGGTTGAGAAACACTAGGAGAAAGATTTTTCCTACATTTTCTAACAACAAACAAACAAATACAGATAAAATAAAAGCATTCCTACCACATCTCTGGAGAATTCCTTGGAAAGGACATCCAGCCCAGATGGAGGTATTTCTTGCCTTTTTCCCTACTAACTATTTTTTTAAAAAAGATTTTTAAAAATTGATTTTAGAGCCCTAGCTGGTTTGGCTCAGTGGATAAAGCATTGGCCTGCGGACTGAAGGGTCCTGGGTTCGATTCCAGTCAAGGGCACATGCCTGGATTGTGGGCTCAAGCCCCAGGAGACGAGGCAGCCAATCAGTGATTCTTTCTCATCATTGATGTTTCTATCTCCCCCTCTCCCTTCCTCTCTGAAATCAATAAAAATATATTTTTTAAAAGTTTTTTAAATTTATTTTAGAAAGAGGAAGTGGAAGAGAGAGAAATACATCACTGTGAGAGAGACATCAATCGATTGCCTCCCCTACACACCCTGACTGGGATCAAACCTGCAACTTAGCTATGTGTCCTGACCAGGAATTGAATCAGCCACCTTTTGGTGTATAGGATGATGCTCCAACCAATCTAGCCACACTGGCCAGGGCTTTTTTTAAAAAATATATATTTTATTGATTTTTTACAGAGAGGAAGGGAGAGGGATAGAGAGTTAGAAACATCGATGAGAGAGAAACATTGATCAGCTGCCTCCTGCACACTCCCACTGGGGATGTGCCCGCAACCAAGGTACATGCCCTTGACCGGAATCGAACCCGGGACCCTTGAGTCTGCAGGCCGATGCTCTATCCACTGAGCCAAACCGGTTAGGGCTTTTTTTTTTTTTTTTTTTTTTTTTTAAGAGAAAAACATCGAGTTATTGTTCCACTTATTTATGCATTCATTGGTTGATTCTTGTATGTGTCCTGGCTGGGGAATGAACCTGCATCCTTGGCACATGGGGATGATGCTCTAACCAACTGAGCTACCTAGCCAGGGCCCTACTAACTCACTCTTAATTCTGGGGAACTCCCCTAAACTCTACATCCAAATGCCCAATGGAATTATATACGTTTTTTCCCATTCAGGCCCATATTCTTCTGGTTGAATTTTATAGGAGCTACACTTAAAACCAAAGATTCTAAGAGCTAAAAGTGACCTCAGAGCACTCCTCCTCTTTCTACAGTGTTTGACATATGAGACAACCAAGCTTCAGAGAGGCTAGGTAACTTATTAAGTTCCCACAGACTAGTGACAGAGCTAGGTTAGGGTTAGGTGATTCACATATCTCAGTGGTATCTGTATTAATCTTTCAGGGTCTCAGAAAGAAACAGATGGGTAATTGAGAGGACTTTAATAAAGGAAAGGCAACAAGAAATGTCGCAAAACCCCAGAGCCAGCGACATTGGGAAAACTAGATCACTACTAGACCTGAGGGGACAATAGGGAGGGAGCAGAGAGTATATGGAAAGGGCCACTGGACAGGGGTCTGCAGAGACCCGGCTTTTAGGAAGGTGGGGTGTGTGAGGGCCAATAAACAACCTCACATCTCTCTCCTCCCTCCTTCTAGTCCCTATTGGTTGAACTTAAACAGAAGCCAGAGGACAAGAAAGCCTGTTGATAGAGACCAGAGGCACTGAGGAGGGAGGAAAGCAGATTTGGAGGCATACAAGGAAACATACCTATCAGCATTTTATTTGCTGAAATTTCAAACGATGCTGTTTATGCCCTATAATTTGGCCTTAAAGTGTGCGAGACAGCCAGCTGCCAGAAACAGAAGCTATAACAGGGGTCAAGAAAGCTGTAGGGCACTGAGCTGTCATATAGTGATGGAAGCAGAAGACTGGATGGGTAGATGGAAGTTTCCAGAGGCTGCTCTGCTCCTCAGCCCAACACTGACTCCACATAGATCTGGGGAGGTTCGGACAACAGCTCAGGCTCTCCCTGCCCTCAAGGAACTAAGTCTGGTCTACAGAGGGTGAGGCCTGGCCATGGATGACTGTACCTGGAGACCTGCAAGATGTTGATGAGCAGGGAAGACTTCTCTCAAAAGTGATACTAACTATAGGAGAGGCAGAAAGGGGCCAGGGTCTCTGTCCTACGATCTGTGAGGAGAGAGTTTGGTGGAAGCTTCCTCCCTCAGTTACTTCTGCAGGAATCTCCTGACTTCACAGTTTCCTTTGGCTAAATCCCATCTCCTCCTCCCCATACCTCCACCTCCCTTTTCTGAAGCCAGAGGAGAATGAGGTGGAGTCAAGATTCTCAGAAGCAAGTTAAACCAGTTCCTGGACATGCCCTGTTGAAGAATAGCCCCAACACAAAATGACTACCACTGTCCCCACAGCCAGCTACCATGGTGCAGATAGAGACCTGGTGAGGGAAAAGATCTCAGGGAAAACAAAAATCAGCACCTGATTACAAACACAGATGGACCCAAACTGGCCCTGTGGGTACTGGGGTCTTGTCTGCAGGGCAAAGCTAATGTTTGTCACTCCCTAATCCTCGTCAGCAGTGGCCACTCTGCCAGAGAGGGCATTTCCTACAAGTACCAACACCTCTTTTCTTGCTCCATTTTTACCAGCTGAACTCCTAGCAGAGTTCTTAGTATTCTCTGGAAGCTGCCTCCCAGCCTCGTAGGTAGCCCAGCTTTCAGCTCCTCTCCAATGTTGTTCAGGTCCCTGAGTCAGGGGGAAAGGCCACACATGACTTCTTCATCCAGTATGGGCAGCCTGGCCAAGCTTATCATCTCTCTGTGATTAAAAGGGGAGGTTGCAACCAGGAGGCATAAAGAGGTTCCTGGTTCCTGCTTGGGGGAAAACTTGGCTGGAGCCTGTCAGGTGTGGCTCAGTTGGTTGAGCACCCTTCCATGCAGGTTTCACAGTCCCAGGGAGATGGCAGGTCTCCCTCACTTAAATTCAATGCAAATAAACATGATTATGGGGCAGGTTCAGTTCCTATCAGGGCACATGCCCAGGATTCGGGCTTGATCCCCAGTAGGGGGGCATGCAGGAGGCAGCTGATCAATGTTTCTCTTTCATTAATGTTTCTTTCTATCCCTCTCCCTCTCAAATCAATAAAAATATTTTTTTTAAAAAAAATAAAAAAGCTTGGAGGCTTTTGTCAAAGTTAACCCCAGCTAGTTCCCATGCTCCTGGCTGCCCTATAGTCACAATCATTTGGATTGAGTTTAAGTGAGGGAGATCTGCCATCTCCATGGAACTGTGAAATCTCAACAGATGGCTCAACCTGTTGAGCCCTAAGAAAGCTTTACAGTTATGCTCTATTTCAAAGCACTTTCACATCCCTTTTTGCATAAGTTCACAATCAGCCCAGATAGATTCAACAGTAAAACAGCTGATTAATAATTAGACAGGATTTAGCTAGAAACATTAACCTCATAGAATTGTTTTTTGTTTCTTTGTAGATTGCTTTCAAAGGAATATATCTAGCAATTTCCTTTCCATCTTTTTCAGGGATTCAAAAATGCATTTGCTTCCTTCTGTATGTGGCACATAAGTTCAAGATCTTTTCCAAATATATTTTCAATCGCCTCATGGTGTCATAGCACCACATTAAGTTGTACTCCTGTAGAGATAATGTCATACAATCTGCACCCTGATCTGTCGGAAATCAGATACTGCTTGGTTAAGTGTCTTTTTTGATTTATCTTATAAAAGCATAAAATAAAATGTTCATTTTTGCTTTAAAAAAAAAAAGGAAACATCAACCTCAGATCCAGTGCTCTTTCTCTAAACTGACTTCTACCTAACTCCTCCAACCATTGCTCAGTTTATTGAATTTGGAGATCTAATAGTAACATCCTGTTCATTCCTTGCACAGTAAGGTATATCTGACTTTAAGCAACACACACACACTTTTTAAAAAGAGAGGAAGGGAGAGGGAAAGAGAAAAACAATCAGCTGCCTCTTGCACACCCCCTACTGAGGATAGAGCCTGCAACCCGGGTACATATCCTAACCTGGAATAGAACCAGAGACCTCTTGGTGTGTGGACGATGCTCACCTGACTGAGCCACACCAGGGCAGGGCCACACACACTTTTGAGAAGACTTATGCATATATATATTTGGATAATTGGAAGTCTTGCATATAAATTTTTGTAAAGCAGATCTGCACATAAATATACAGGCAAGTTTGGTTCAAGGACTGCCACTTTGAAAAGTTCATTATATTAAAAAACAAACAAACAAAAAACCTACCTCCTTCAAGGCTGACCTTATGGCTCTGACTTCCCTTTCCCTCACCCCCTTAGAAAAACATGTTTCAGTCCTGGCCAGTGTGGCTCAGTTGGTTGGAGCGTCCAGTACACCCAAGGGTTGTGGGTTTGATTCCCAGTAAGGGCACATACCTGGGTTTCAGGTTCCATTCCTGGTCAGGGCACATACTGGGGTGGGGGAAGGGAAGGCAAAACACAACAACAGGTTTCCTGCATACCTGATCACACCCCATATGGAGCTTGTTTATGCAGGGGTAGTACCTCCAGAGCTTGGGAACTAAGCTCTGGCTCCCCCTACTGGGTGTAGGACAGATTCATTGGCCCAAAGGACTTAATCTCCCCAAAAGACTCTGCAGCTCTCCCAACAACTCTGTATCTGCCAGTGCTTGGAAAGACCCTGGAAAGCAGGGCTTCCTGAGGAAGGATGTGATCATGGGACACTTTCTAGAAAAGCTAGCACCTGAGCTACACCTTAAAATTTTTGACAGGAGAATTGTTATGAGTCATTTCTTTTTTGGTTTAAAGCAATTTTGATGAGAGTGTGAGTTGAGAGGAGACCTAAGTAGAAGATTTTTTTAAAAAATATATTTTATTGTTTTTTTACAGAGAGGAAGGGAGAGGGATAGAGAGTTAGAAACATCGATGAGAGAGAAACATCGACCAGCCGCCTCCTGCACACCCCCCACTGGGGATATGCCCGCAACCAAGGTACATGCCCCTGTCCGGAATCGAACCTGGGACCCTTGAGTCTGCAGGCCGATGCTCTATCCACTGAGCCAAACCGGTTAGGGCAAGCAGAAGATTTTTAACAAAGGAAAGTGAAGTGAGAAATTTTTGTTGTAGGCTTTTTGAGTAAAGGAGCAATCAAGATTCTCTGTTATTACTAGAGGCCCAGTGCACACATTTAGCTCGCTTCCACTTGCCTCAGCTGGCCGTCCTGCCCATCACTGCTCATAGCTCTCCACCACTAGTAGCTCGCGCCCCACCCCACCCACTGCGAGAGCCGCTGCTCATTTGGTCATGGCATGATGGCCTCGGGCCTTTTATATAAGAGATTATTATACCCTCATTATTATTATACCCTCCTTTATTATTAATTTCTTACAGCCAGTACATGTTGAAGAACAACTGGGAAGGGAGCATTTTAAGTGACACTACTAGATAGTACAGATAAGCCAAAGGACAAAAAAGTACCATTGACACTCTGCTGCCAAGAGACTACTGACATTCTAGTGATAACACTTTAGGTTTTTCCTAGACCTAAATATAGATATATGTGAGTTTTACAAGATATCCTGCTTTAGAAGCTGGTTTGTACACACTATTATACTACATGTTTATTTTTCTGTATTCAATTGAATTTATTGGGGTAACATTGGTTAATAAAATTATACAGATCTTAAGTATACAATTCTACAGTACATCATCTGTATATTGTGTGTTTATCACTCCAACACCATGTATCCACCCTTTGCCTTCTACCTGCCCCACCCCCTCTTCCCTCTGGCAATCATCATATGTTGTCTCTGTCCATGAGTCTTTCTAATACTATATCTTAGCAATCATTATATGCCAGGAAATATAGATTTACCTGCATGTACCATTTTTAAAAGTTTTTATTAAGGAAAATTTCTAATGCCCGGCCAGCATAGCACAATGGTTGAGCGTGGACCTATTAGTATGAACCAGGAGGTCACAGTTTGATTCCTGATCAGAGCATGTGCCTGGGCTGTGGCCTTGATCCCCAGTAGGGGGCGTGCAGGAGGCAGCTAATCAATGATTCTCTCTCATTATTGATGTTTCTCTCTCCCCCTCTCCCTTCCTCTCTGAAATCAATAAAAATATATTAAAAAGGAATAAAATTTCTA
The DNA here is from genome assembly GCF_964212035.1 of Myotis nattereri. NCBI lineage: Eukaryota > Metazoa > Chordata > Mammalia > Chiroptera > Vespertilionidae > Myotis > Myotis nattereri. The sequence continues at coordinate 53,031,998 of NC_138087.1, forward strand.
ACATTACAAAATTAGAGACTAGTATAATGAGCCCCCATATACCCATCTACCAGCTTCAACAATTTTCAACATACTAGAGCAGCCGTGGGCAAACTACAGCCCGCGGGCCGGATGCGGCCCGTTTGAAATGAATAAAACTAAAAACAAACAAAAAAAAGACCATACCCTTTTATGTAATGATGTTTACTTTGAATTTATATTAGTTCACACAAACACTCCATCCATGCTTTTGTTCCGGCCCTCCGGTCCAGTTTAAGAACCCATTGTGGCCCTCGAGTCAAAAAGTTTGCCCACCCCTGTACTAGAGGCTTGGTGCACAAAATTTGTGCACGGGTGTGGTCCCTAGACCTGGTCAATGATCAAAGTGCAAGCATCTGGTGTGGAAGGGCAGGTCCCAGCTGACCTCTGGGCCCTGGGCAGCACCTGGGGCCCTGTGCAACCCCCTCCATCTGAGACATCAGGCCCCGCCCGGCTCCCTCAGCACTTGGGAGCCAGGCAGCAGCCCTGCCACCACTGCTGGTCGTTGTCTTCGGGGCAATCGGTGGGGTGATTGGGTCTCTACTTGCACCCGCCATGGCCTGGCACCACCTGTTCACCTGCTCCACCATCCCACCGCAGTCCTGCTCCTGTCGGGGCCCATTGGGGCCGGCAGCACCTCCACTGCCGCCCGCCTGCTCTCAGCCCCATGTTGCCAATGCCGGCCATGTTCCATCCTGCCCCCTGGTGGTCAGCAAACATCATAGCGAGCAGTTGAACTCCTGGCTGAGGGGACAGTTTGCATCCTAGGCTTTTATTATATAGGAGGATTGCTTTAAAATCGTAGCTCTTGCCCTGGCTAGTTTGGCTCACTGGTTAGAGTGTCAGCCTTCAGACTGAAGGGTCTTGGGTCCAAGTCCCATCCAGCCCAGTATGGCTATGCTGGAGGCAACCAATTGATGTGTTTCTCTCTGTCCCTCCCTTCCACTCTCTAGAAATCAAAGGGAAAAAATACCTTCTGGTGAGTATTTAACTAAATAAGTAAAATAAATAAAATGTAACTCTTTGGATTACTTTAAATAAATCTTTGACATGCTATTTGCATCTGTAAACAAAAAAAGTTCTAAGAGCTAAGGGTTTTTAAAAAAACATAACCACAATATCATCATAATGTCTAGAAAAAGTAAAAATACTTTTCTATTTTCTAATATCCAGTTAGTGTTAAATTTTCCCTGATTCTTTTAACCATTGCATTGTTTGAATTAGGATATAAACACCATCCATGCATTACGTTTGCTTGATATGCCTGTCTCAAATATTCCTTAAGTTAAAACAGTTCTGTTTTTTCTTGTTATTTGTTGGAAAAAAACAGGTCACTTTCCCTACATTCTGGGTTTGTTTGTATCCCTGCTATACCATTAATAGTTCCTCTGTATTTTCTGAGAACTGATACATTAAAAGCTTGTTCAGATCAAGTTTGATTTTCTGGCAAGAATACTTCTTAGGTAATGCTGTTAACTTCCTATTGCAGTCCATCAAGATGCACAATATATGGTGGTCTATCTTTGCGATAAGATCGCCCCATGAATATTTTAGATTTTCATTTAATCATTTTCTTATTACTAGACACTTCCAGGTTGTTGTTGTTGTTTTTTTGTTGTTGCTGTTTTTTTTTTGCTAATTAATAATATGACAACTATCCTTATACATCTATCTTTGCATGCTTGCCTAGAATATTTTCTGAAGTTCCCAGAAGTGAAACTGCTGGCTCAATGGATACAATCAATGTTTTCAACACAATAAGTACTGTGGGTTTTTTTTACTCTTTATTGTTGAAACTATTACAGATGTCCCCGTTTTTTTTCCTCCCTGCTCCCCATTATCTGGTTCCCACCCCACCCCAGGCCTTCACCCCCCTATTGTCTGTGTTAATGGGCAATGCATATTCTATATAATAAAAGACTAATATGCAAATTGTCCCTTTGACCGGGAGTTTGATCAGGGGGCGGGGCCAGCCAGCCAACTGCCCACAGCCCCTCCCCCAAGCCAGCCCCGCCCCCAATTAGCCAGATCAGGGCGGGCCTCTAGTATGTATATAAGTTCTTTGGTTAATTTCTTCCCACCTTCTCTCCCCCAGCTCTGAGATTTGTTGATCTATGTTTTCATGCCTCTGGTTCTATTTTATTCATGTTTATTGTGTTCATTAGATTTCACATATAAGTGAGATCATGTGATATTTGTCTTTCTCTGACTGGCTTATTTCGCTTAGCTTAATTATCTCAGGTCCCTCCATGTTGTCTTAAAGGGTAATAGATCCTTCTTTTTTACAGTGAAACTACTGCATCAATGGATATAATCAATATGTTTTCAACACGATAAGTACTGTTTTGATAGGCTAAGGGTTCCTAATAGAAACCACAGCCACCAGTTAAATAAACCATAGCCTACAAACACTAAAGTCTGCTGACTTTATCTGATTATCCTTCATCCTTGATTATTTATGCAGCCTCGATCCTGGGGGTTCCTTCTCACATCCTGGTAGCAATTCCGGGCCTGTAAAGCAAGTTTAGGTATCTCAGGCTTTAGCTAGGTCTCCTGTTACCTCCTACTATCAAGGGGGACTGCAGGTAGTTAACTGTACATGCTATTGGCTAATAAATTCAGGATGGAAAAGCATCCTAAGATTCTACAATTGGCATTGTAAAAAGATGACCTAGAGTGAAAGTTTAAAAAATGTTGAGAGTTTACAATATGAAAAAGCAATAGAGGTGGGCAGTTTGGGGGATTACTGCCTTGGTCCTAGAAGAGACAGGTTTCCCAGGCAGAATCAATTCAAGTGTTCTGAGCTTAATTTTTGCTTTTAGAAGTCTCAGCTCCGTGAGTATAGTTCATCTTTGTCTTAACATTTTTTTAATAATATAAAGACGGGCCCTGGCTGGTTTGGTTCAGTGGATAGAGCATTGGCCTGAGGACTGAAGGGTCCCGGGCTCAATTCCGGTCAAGGGCATGTACCTTGGTTGCAGGCACATCCTTAGTGGGGGGTGTGCAGGAGGCAGCTGATCGATGTTTCTCTCTCATCGATGTTTCTCTCTATTCTTCTCCCTTCCTCTCTGTAAAAAAAAAATCAATAAAATATATTATATATATATGGGATCTGGCCGACTCCTTTGACCAGTCCATGAGTGTTGACTTTTTAAAAAATTTTTATTGATTTCAGAGAGGAAGGGAGATAGAATCATCAATGAGAGAATTATTATTTTTTTTAAAATATATTTTATTGATTTTTTACAGAGAGGAAGGGAGAGAGATAGTTAGAAACATCGATGGGAGAGAAACATCGACCAGCCGCCTCCTGCACATCTCCCACTGGGGATGTGCCCGCAGCCCAGGTACATGCCCTTGACCAGAATCGAACCTGGGACCCCTCAGTCCGCAGGCCGACGCTCTATCCACTGAGTCAACTGGCTAGGGCTTGACTCTCTTTTTTTAAAAAAAAATAGTTTATTGATTTTTAGAAAGGGAGAAGAGAGAAACATCAGTGTGAGAGCACAACAAAAATTAGCTGCCTCCTGCAAGTCCTCCAAGGTGTCAACAGGACCATGCTCCTTCCTAAGGTTCAAGGAATCTTACCTTGCTTCTTCTAGCTTCTGGTGGTTCATGGTATCCCTTGTTTTATAGATGCATCACTCCAATATCTGCTTCTATCTTCGAATCGTCTTATCTTTGTGTCCCTGTATGCATGCCCTTGTCTGTCTCATAAGGACACTTATTGGAATTAGGGCCTACCCTAACCCAGTATGATCTCATCTCAATCCTTACCTTATATACGTCTGCAAAGACCCTACTTCCAAATAAGATAACTTTCTGAGGTTCCAGGTGGACATGAACTTTTGGGGACACTACTCTACCCACTACAATTCCCAACATTTTATTGGAAGCTACTAGGAAAATAAGACATATCAAAAATTTAGCAAACCTGCTATATTTACCTGGATGGAGGACATATCCTGCTTGAAGACAGGATTCATTTTCTATTCTTCCTAGAATTCCCTCGTACAGTTGTGGATGTTAAGCATTTAATGTCTAATCTGAACTCCTCTCCTCATTGTATAAGATGAAAAAACTGATGTATAGAAAGAAGAAAAGACTTGTCCCAAGTCTTATAGCCATGACTAACAGTGGTAGAACTAGAACTGAACCCATATCTTCCCCTTTAGTCCATACTTCGAGTGGTTGGCACTGGGATGGTAGCATGTATCCCCTTTCAGGGAATAACAATAGTATCTTAAAAAAAAAATATATATATATATATATATATAATTGATTTCAGAGAGGAAGGGAGAGGGAGAGATAGAAACATCAATGATGACAGAGACTCATTGATCGGCTACCTCCTGCATGCCCCACACTGGGGATGAGCCCACAACTCGGGCACGTGCCCTGACCAAGAATCAAATCTCGACCTCCTGGTTCACAGGTTGACGCTCAACCATGAGCCATGTTTGCTGGGCAACAATAGTATCTTTAATCGGGTAATATAACAACCCCATAACCCCCAGAAAGAAAAAAAAAAAGATCTTACAGTGAAACTTTAAGCATGGTGGTTGGGATGATAATTTTGCTTAGCAGAAAGCCTAGAAGAGCAGAGGGGTCAGGGTAGTGAAGATGAGGGCTGTTTCTCAAGTCAGCAACACACTGCAGGGCCCAAACCACCAGACCTCAGGCTATGATACCCACCACAGGGATTTGCGCAATCTGCAAATGGCCTTAGCCCTGGAGAACAAAGAAGCCTCATTCTCTGTCCAGGCTACCACCAGCTAAGAAAAAAGTAGCTATGAGTGAGGCAAATTTCTTTCTTTCTTTTTTGATGTTGTTGTTAATCCTCATCAGAGGATATTTTTCCACTGATTTTTAGGGAGAGTGGAAGAGAAAGGGAAAGACAGAGAAACATCAATGTGAGAGAAACACATCGATTGGTTGCCTCCTGCACAAGGCCTGACCAAGGCCTGGGCTGGGGAGGAGCCAGCAACCAAGGCACGTGCCCTTGACCGAAATCGAACCCAGGACCCTTTGGTCCGCAGGCCAACGCTCTATCCACTGAGCCAAACCGGCTAGGACTTTTTTTTAAATTTATGTTCTTTAAGGTAGGAGTTGATCATTTGTTTTCTTCCTGTCCATAGCATTAGGGATGTTAATTACAGCTCTGAATACTGCTTAACAAGAAATGCAGTAAACATGTAACTCTGTGCTTGGTTAATGAGCATTATTATCTTTTCAAAATTCTGACTTCGGCAATTATACACTTATCAAGAGAAGTGTTCAGATGTGAGGCTAAACTCAGGAGGAATTTGAGAGGACAGTTTATACCTGTTTTGGAGAGCTGAATCACAAGAGCTTACCACCCCATTTTGAGTTCAGTTTACACCCCTCTCTATAGTGGTACTGTAGAAATAAATTTCTCACATTTGTTTCTCTGGATTATTCTTTGGAGGAGCTGAAGTGAGGGCAAAAGAACCAAGCTTAGAAACCCAAACTTTCTTGTCTTTACAGCAGTTCCAGAATTAAAAGCCCATGTTTTTACCCTCTCAAAGCTTCCAGCCAACTCAGCATACTAGCATGAAATATGCCTAAAAGCAAGTAACATTGAGTGATCTTTCCTCTCCCATCTCTTCAATTCCACCACCCCACCCCCATACTGTTGTTTCCCAGACACCAGCTACTAGAAAAAAACAACAAAACATTTGGGTCCTAGGCGCTTAAAAGATTAACTCCCAAAGCTAAGCAAAGGGTCCTGACACCTTGACCTGCTATTTCTGGGTACCTGCTTTGGGAACCATCGGGTGGCGCTGGTTCCAGGGAGGCCTGCGCTGCGAGTATTCAGCTTTATTAGAAACACCGAGGGCCAGATCAATACTAATCAGCTCTTGGAGTGGCAGAAGCAGGGAACCTTGAGCAAAAAATGAGGTTCCAGAGCCTCTGCAAAAGGACCCAAAGGATGACCTGAGGAGCCAGTAAGCTATTTGGAATGAGGCATGTGGCCTGACGGGGAACAAGGAAGTTATTTCATGGCTTGGGTGTAGGAACTGCTGGCAGGAAAGGGAGGGACCCCATAAAATCCACAAAGCCCTTCTGTGATACATACTTCGCTGGAAAGTCTCACTGGAAAATGGGAGCAGGGCCAAGATTCCATGGAGGCCAGAGGCCCAGGCCAGGCCCACCCCACATGTCGTCACCTTTTTCTGAGCAAGTTCCATGAACACGCATCCCACAGTAACCAAAACCTGAGGTGGTGAGGAAGCATGTCTTTGTTTTAATCTGTATCTCCCCGAAGTAAATTGACCCTAGAACACTTTGAGAACACCAATGGCTGTTCCATGGGTTGGGAATTCTAGAAACCCTCATTCTGGCAAAGGCTAATGCCAATCCCGTTCAGTAACTCTTCTCTAGGAAGCCCCTCCATTGCTTCAATTCATCCACCTCCCCCTTTCTACTTCGCAGCCTTTAATTATACAGTAGGTGCCTGTGTGAGTCATGTTTTGAACCAGTCTCTCAGAGGCAGGCGCAACGACAGCTGAATCCAGCTTGTCCTGGAAAGGAACCAGTGCCATGTGAACAGGTACTGCCTTGCCTTGCTTGCTCTGTCTGTGGCCCAGCCCTGATGGTCTTTGGAAATGGCTGAGGAGGGGGTATGATTTAGCAGTCTGTCTTTTTCTCAGCTACAGCCCTCAACAGGCCCTGGGAAGAGCAGCATTCACTGTGTCCTCTTACAAAGGGCAGCTATGGTTCCAACCTAAAAAAATGATGTCTTTTTCCCAGAACCCTGTGCACCCACTTCCAGTTGTTCTCAGGACACCTTCCACCAAAATACATAGGGCCTATCACCAACCCAGTATACAAGAGGTCAGCTGTTCAAATCCATAGTAATTGGGATCAAGGGCTAGTACACTCCATCCAAGTCAGCCTGTATTTTTTTGTCAAAAAATTTTTAATTGTTGAGAGAGAGAGAGAGAGAGACAGAAAGAGAGAGAGACTGACTTATTTATGCATTCATTGGTTGATTCTTACGTGTGTCCAAACCAGGAATGGAACCTGCAACCTTGGCATGTCAGGATTATGCTCTAACCCACTGATCTTCCTGGCCAGGGCCAGCCTATATATATTTTTCAAGCACCGAAGTACTTTCAGTGGGCATATCCACCTTCAATTGGATCCCAGAGTAACTGATCTTGGGTCTGAGATGGGGCCAAGAGCAAGTAGGTCTTTGTGTTTGCACTTGACCTGCCTTTAACCTTGAGTGAACACTTGCATTTCCCTTCTGCTCTAAACAATTATAGCACCGCAAAAAGTAATTTAGGGCCTTTTCCCTGCTGCCTCTTGGCTATACATACTCACACAAACCACTTTGCACTGAAATAATATTTATTTTTTACTTGGCAAAAAGTCAAGTGCTACATTTTTTAAAACAAAAAACTCAATCAAACGCATTACCCATCACAGAAGAGGGTCTGGCAACAGTACAAAACATCCTACTTAAGAACTTAAGATCTTTTTTTTTTTTAATATATATACAAGTTGGTTTAAAATGATAGAAGTTCTGTGAGAACTAAGAAATCTACAGCCTGTAGTTTAATAGAAAAAAAAATAAGACAATTAAAAGATCTACAGCATCTAGCATTTTGCTTAATTCCCCGTTTATAGCACCTATTTCTCTAGGTTAGAAGATGAGAATTCTAGAACCTATGGTGTATGTATTGTACCAAGATACGGTGACTTGCTGACTTCCCTCCCACCAGCCCCCATCATCAAGAAAACACTCTTTTCAATCTCCCCACTTACACCTGGAACAAAGAGGGATGACTAGGAGAGCACTTAGAACCTGGAGTGCAGGAATAAATCTGACTTTTCCTTTCCCCAGAATGAGCTGTTGACCGAAGCCGAGAATGTACTTCAAATGGAGGAGGAATTTGTGGGTGGAAACAGCTGTTACCGGCAACATGATGCGTAAAAAGTAGGGAATGACTGGACATCACGCTCAGTCAGTTGCCTGCAAGTTTAAAAACCTCAGACTAGACAGTTCAAAGGAGGAACAAATTACTTATCACATCAAAGCTTTTAACATGCACAATGCTGGTGGCTGCTGGCCACCCCATCGCCACCCCAGGACTGAGCCAACAGAGTAGAAGAGGTGGCTTCAACCCCAGCCCCACTGTATTAAGAAAAGAAACGTTCCACACATGAAGCACACTCTATACACAGATAAAACCCCTATTCACTCCTCGCCTCCTGGACTGAACCCAATCTAGAAAACAAAGTAAAACCCATTGGGAAGACCAGAAGAAAAGCAGAGTAGTTTCTCCTCAAAGCCAAGGGAACTGAGGATGCTAATTTTAGCTGACTTGAGGCCTCCAGCTCCAGGCCCCTGAGACACCAGGTAAGGTCTTATTTGAGGGGAGGGCAAAGGAGGCTGGGATGGGGATTCTCTTTACCAAGTTATATCAAGCCTTCTGCAGCCTCCAGAGCTGCATTTGGATGGAGACTGATGTTTTAGGGGCATGGCCACTGGCTAATCAGACAGCAAGTTCAAGTGGAAGTGATGCACCAACAGAAGTGTTCTCACCTGGGGGACACACAGATGGAAAGACAGGTAGGGGATGGATCATTTTGGAGCCCTGGCACAAGAGTCCCCAGGAAGTCTGCAATCTAACTCAAAAGGTTCTCCTGATTTTTCTTTGTTTTTACTTTTTATAATCAGTGTTATTAGACTTTAAAAAACAAGATAAAGACTAGTCCCAAAGCTGGACTCTGTGAACAAAGTTGTTTCTTTTATAAATATTTTAATTACAAGTAATCCTCACTCCAGGTAATTTCAGTAACACACAGTACTTGCAGGTACACAAGTTCACATGCACACATGAACACATAGCCCCCAAACTTTCACAGAAAGTCTGACAGCAACCACATAATTGTAAAGGAGCCCTACCTCTCAAGAGTGAAGTAAGGGTGAGAATGACTATGTCAGCCTAAAGAAATCAGAGAGAGGAAAGTGTGTGTCACTGGAAAAAAAAAATACAAATAGGAATTAAAAATGTTTGGGTGAGAAGCCAAAAAGAAAAACCATAGTAAAGTGAAATTCTGATTACCAAATCGGAAAAACAAACAAACAAAACCTTCAGATTTCTATATCGAGCTTCTTTCTGTCAAAGAACCTAAATAATAGGCAAACTTGTGTTCCCACTAAAATATGAGGGCCTCACACAACTGGAAAAAATCAAAAGAAGAAACAAGGAAACAGAGGATGGAAGTTAGTGTAAATCTCTGCATTTTGGGAAAGAGTTAGTTGTCATTAACTCCAAAGCCCAGCATAGTTTCCATGGAGCCCTGAAGGGAGGGGACCCCCTGCCACAAAGAGTTTTGTTCCGGATGAGTCGTAGCAGTGGGTGTAAACAGCATTGGGGAAGAAATCAATGTCTGAAAAGTAATTCCTCCAGGTTTCATCATGATTCTATGGGAAGAGAAAGAGACTCTGTTAGCACCTCTAGGTCATGGGGCAGGAATGGGCAGGAATGGGCAGGAATGCTTTCTGATCTCTTTAAGAGCAGAGGGTCTTCTACCTGTAACCTGATGTAAGGAGACTGATGCTTATGTGAACAGGGACCTCATTTTTCCAAATGAACATTAAAGAGGAACTGAGCAGGCTGAAGAGTTGCTATACAAACCGAATGTCTTCTCAAGACAGCTAGAATCAAACTCTTTAAGAAATCACCCCTAATGCCCTGGCAGCCTCAGCAGCATGTTCCTTCTCCTTCCTCCTCTATTCTCACCTGGGGCAGGGGTGGGGAAGTCCAGCCCGTGGGCTGTAGAATGCCTGCAAAATCATTTGGTCTGGCCCTGCCAGGCATTAGGGGTGAGTTAATTAAATATTTGACCAAATACAGCAGGCTAATTTTTAAGTTAATTTTGTATGGCCCGCAAATTATAAATGTTCAAATGACCCTTGACAGAAAAAAGGTTCCCCACCTCTGACTTAGGGTGAAAGCCTACGTCAACTAGTGTTTCTTATTGGGCCTGTTTTCCCAGGGATATGCAGACATAAAAGCAAAATTAAGTGAAAGTACCTCTTGTCCAAGGAGTGTCTCTTACTTGTGCAAAAGTATGTGGGTAGGGGTGTGTCAGTGAGAGTGGGAGTGGGTAGTACAGCAAAGACAATTTTTGTCTCTGTCCAGTAAACATGTCGGGCAGGGGCTTACTTACCAGCCAGCCTTTGCCAGTGGTTAGTTTCAGATTCTCCCCTGCTAGTCTGGGCTTGGACCCATAACAAGCCGAGAGCCTCTCTTCTAGGAATCTCTGAGCTCGGATGTCATAGAACAGCAGGGAGCCGTGCCCAGTGCCTACAGTGATGATGTGCTCATAGAAGCTCACTGACCGGATCCCTGAGAAAAGTAAAGGGCAATGCACTTAAAAAAGTAAAGGGGGAGCATACACTTAAATCTGCTAATCTGAATTTCTCTGACACTGTGTTCACACAGTACCCCCAATACCAGGCAGTGCCTTTCCTATGGCAGGCATAGTTCATGAGAAAGCTGAAGAGCCCTGATGCCATATACCTAACAGGAAACTTCGCGTAATCCTCAGAGAAAGGCCAGACATCTGGTGATGCCCAAAATGCCTCCTTGCCTCCCCTAGACTCAGTCTGGAGTCATCATTCATAACTCTAAGCTCTTCTCCATTATATGTTTCTAACTTATACTGAAACTGAGGGTGATCTGCATATTTACAAATCATTACATTAATAAAGACTTCCTTGCCAGGTCAGTGTGGCTCAGTGGTCAAGCGCTGACCCATGAACCGGGAGGTCACGGTTTGATTCCCAGTCAGGGCAAATGCCCAGGTTGCAGGCTCACTCCCTAGTAGGGGGTGTGCAGGAGGCAGCCTATCGATGATTCTCTCTCATCATTGACGTTTCCATTTCCCACTCTCTCTCCCTTTCTCTCTCTGCAATCAACTGAAAAAAATAAACAAAACATATTAAGACTTCCTTCTAGCCCTAGCCAGCAATGGTTAGAGCACAGGCTTGTGGATGGAGGGTCGTGGTTCGATTCCCGTTCAAGGGCACATAACTCCATCCCTGGTGCCAGTAGGGGCCAGTGCAGGAGGCAACCAATCAATGTGTCTCTCATATCGATCTTTTTCTCTTCCTCTCCCTCCCTTCCATTCTCTCTAAAAAGAAATGGGGAAAAAAAAAATGTCTTTGGCACATAAGAGCTGCTGGGTAACATTTGTGTAATCAGTATTTCTGTATTAGGTATAAAGCCAACTTCTGTAACAGTCATAAAAATATCTTAAAACTGTTCACATTGTAGGCATCATTGCAGTAAAGTCTATTTATTCTTTCCCTTTCTACTCTCATTATACACATTATTCTCTTTGTTCTGAAATGTGAACAACTAATTATAACTGAAAACAAACAAACCCAAAACACAAGGACTCTTACCACTGCCTCGCTCCCGGGAGCAAACAGACTTGATGTTATATGATGGCTGCCGTGGATCCAAGAAGGAGACATGAGCTTGGGAGCCCACTGCATATACTGACCATTCACTTCCATAAGCCAGACACACATTCTCACGGCAATATGGGAGTTTGGTGGAGAGGAGCTGCAAACACAGAAAAGAGATGCACCCATGGCACTACCTGAGAGCAGAGGGCAGGACATTGTTCTTAGACGCCCACCTCTGGCGTTTCCCTCATATACAAGGACATGAAGTCAGAGACAAAAGGACAAGCCCCAATTAAGGGAATACCACCCTGTTCCACAACTAGGTATTTAAGAGAATGACTGTAATAAACAATATACAGGTTAGGGAAAAAACTCAAGCTGGAATTAAATAATCAGAAGTAGAGAGAAAGGCCAAGACCTACAGGTGGTTTCATGGGATAACCCCAGGGCTCTAAAACCAAAGTCCCACTCTGTTCTCCACCTTTCTCACTGCTCTTCAGACAAAGAGGCTCAATTCTAGCTACCCTCAGCTTAACTCCCCAATTGTATGGGGGTTGTACACTATAGAAAACACACTCATGGGACTGACTGGCTCAACCCCAGGCAACCCCAATCTGTCTTAACCCTGGTCCTTACTGTTAAACCAATTCTCAATGGGTGCCTACTGCATGTAAGGCACCAAGCAAGTGAAATTAAAAAACCACTAACATATGAAGGAATCAATAATTCCTGAGGCTCTGATTCCTCTTGAAAAGAGTTTATCACAGAAGTAACAAGTAGCAAAGGCCTCTGGGATGAGAAAAGGGCAAAGGATCCATAGGTAGGCTCAATTTCATGCAAAATTTGCTTGTAAACATTATAAATTCAAACCATATTCTCATTACCTTATATGATTATTTTAGGAATGACTTATGTTAGTTTAACTGATCTTCAGTTACCAAGTGGTTCCTAACATTTAGGTTTTCCTACACTCAGAACATGCCAGAGTCAACAATCCATAAGCACATGTTTAAATGCATTGTGGATTGGGGACTGCTTGTTAAAAGGAATCTCCTAGCAAGCCCTTGCAATGTGAAAGAAGTGCCCCCTATGATCTCTTTTAAAGACTTATATATATATATATATATATATATATATATATATATATATATATATATGTATATATGTATATATATATATATATATATATTTTTTAAATATATTTTATTGATTTTTTTTACAGAGAGGAAGGGAGAGGGATAGAGAGTTAGAAACACTGATGAGAGAGAAACATCGATCAGCTGCCTCCTGCACACTCCCCACTGGGTATGTGCCCGCAACCAAGGCACATGCCCTTGACTGGAATCGAACCCGGGACCCTTGAGTCCACAGGCCGATACTCTATCCACTGAGTCAAACCGGTCAGGGCTAAAATATATATATTTTTAAATTAATTTCAGAAAGGAGAGGGATAGAAACATCAATGATAATCATTGATCAGCTGCCCCCTGCACACCCCCTACTGGGGATTGAGCCTGCATCCCGGGTATGTGCCCTTGACTAGAATCGAACCCGGGAACCTTCAGTCCACAGGCTCTTATCCACTGAGCCAAACCAGCTAGGGCTTAAAGACTTTTAGGAGAGGCATGCCAGACTCAGGATTTCATACACCATGAAACCACATGCCCAGACCCTTGATTGGTGCTTTAGAGAAGAAGGAAAAGGCTCAGGGAGAATTAAAGTATTTTAAACATAAGGTGAATTTTTAGGTAAAGCTATTAAGTCATGCTCATCACACCTTAGACAGTGTATTTTCAGCCTTCCAGAGATGAAAGTAGCCATCCAGAGATACTGCTCCCAATTCCTACAAGAGCAATGAAAACAGGTTACATTCCAATCTGTAGCAACTAATACACAACAGTAAGCAGGAGTCTTTAAGTTCAGGTCCTCCCATTCTTCATTCCTATCCCATGATGATTCCAGCTGGTGCCAGGGAGTATCATCTCATTATCAGCCCTATGAAATGCAGCTTATTAAACTGATGCACCTCCTTAAAAGAACTCAAGAACTCAAGCCATTTCATTTTCTAGTAATAACATAAAGCCCTTTCATTCCCATGACATCCTGTTTGACAGAGAAGAGCACACACATGAAGGACGGTTTTGTGTGTCCCAGTGAGAGCTTCTATAAGTGGAGGGTCTAAGCTAGGAGAGGTAAGTCTACCCCTAAGCCATAAGTATGGAAGGGAGATATTAGGCTAAGAGAACTAGCCTTGATTGTGGCCTGATTTAGATTTTGAGAGAAGCCTTTTTCCTCTTCTGGCTCTGGGTCTCCATCCCAACACTACTGAATACCCCAGTTTCAGGAGACCTAATGCAGTGATTACATAAGATCTAGTGGAAGTGTTCAGAAGAGGAAGTGAAGAATGAAAGAAACTGAATACCAAAGAGATAAAACCCCCTGCAAAGGCATAGTGATCCTGGGGAAACTCTCAAGAGGCTGACCCACAAATATGGACCATCCAGAGAAATACAGCAGAGCTCAATACACAGGAGGGTTTCATAACCTGTTATAATTTCTCACCAGCATCCCTTAGCCTTCAAGAGGTGCTCTGTGGGCTCAGAACCAAGCTATGCAGCAAGCACTGCCTTGGGGAAAGAGAAGGAAAGTACATCTTCCAAGACATAAGCCAAGAAGTTGGAGAGAAATGGGCTTCAGGAAACTTTGGCAAGCTCATACCTTGTTCTTGTTATTGAAGGCCAGAGCACGGACCTTGCAGTTGTCAGGGTTTGTGTCTTCCTTGGGGATGTCCTTTAAGGCCTTGTGAGTGATGTGAGCATACACAGGGACCTGTGACACATTGTGCCTTGCGTCACTTCTGGTTAACACATCGTCTGTCACCTCCCAAAGTCCCATAGAACCATCACGTGAGCCTGCAGGTCAAGGAGACCACAAATGTCAGATATACTCAACTCTCTAAAGGACAGTCCCACAGAAGCCAAGATGGGCTATTTTAGTCTAGCTCTGTGCGCATCATCCTCGTATGTGCTGGTGCTTGTTCAGGTGGCCCACCCCAAAACAGAGAGCAATATGCATTTTAACAGCTACACCAAGAGAATGATTTGACTAAGGTCTAGGATTTAAAAGATAACATTTAAGCATAACAGAGTTGATACACTTTTTAAAAAATTAGTTTGATAAAGCTCAGTAATTTTTCAAGCCAAATGCTTAGGTCACCTGGGCATGCACACACAAGTGACTTCTACTGGGCAGCAGGGTTCAGGAATCTCCACTTCACATCAGTTGTTGCTTAACCTTTTCTGAGTCTTGTAATCCTTTGAGAGACTTAGGAATTTCTTTAGAAAAATATACAAAAATACCACATTGTACATTTATTTTCAAGGCGATTCATGGGTCTCTTAAAGGCTTTCCACGGGCCCATAGGCACCACACTCCTTGTTCTAACAATGACTGTTCTACATAAAATGAATGCTTGAAAAGATAGTTTTCCTTAGTAAACAATAATGAAGCACTTAAAAAACATTTTTCTTTAGCCTAGCTGGTTTGGCTCTGGATAGAGCATCAGCCTGCAAACCAAAGGGTCCTGGGTTCGATTCCAGTCAAGGGCACGTACCTCAGTTGCAGGCTCCTCCCCAGTCCTGGCCTTGCTGGGGACTCATTCAGGAGGCAACCAACCAATGTCTTTCTGTATTTCCCTCTCTCTTCCACTCTCTAAAAATTATTTAAAGAACTAATTTGGCAGCAAAATATCCTCGGGTGAGAATTAAAAAAAATAAGAACATTTTTCTTTAAATTGTGCCCTAAACACATGGCTGATGGGAAAGTAAAATGGGACCATCTTTCTAGAGTACAACTGAGCAATCTGCAGCAAAACCCAGATGCTTGTGTTCCCATCTAGGAATAATCCTGTGTCATAAGACCCATAAAGATATTTATTCAGAACAATCTGTATGTCCAACATTGTGGCTATAATATAGTTATAGAACAGAATATCAAGAACCACTAAAAAAAAAATCATGGTTTTAAAATTCCTTTCCAGTAAAGTTATTTGCCAACTCTCCTTGGAAACCAGAAGGTGCCCTTTTCCATATTTAAATCTCCTGAATGCTTTGTAGTAAAAATTGTCTAACATGGCAGAAATATTCCATTTGTTTGCATCATAAGAATTGTGGGCAGGGATTCAAAGAAGAGAGTTCATCATGTGTGAAATCTAGAAAAGGCCAGAAAGAGGGAACATCTGGAGAACTTCACAAAGTTTATTTTGCAAATCTATATAATAAAAGCCTAAGTGACCATTATGGCAGAACAACCAGAATGACCAGTCACTATGATATACACTGACCACCAGGGGGCAGATGCTCAACACAGGAGCTGCCCCCTGGTGGTCAGCGCACTCACACAGGGGGGGCGCTACTCAGCCAGAAGCCGGGCTCATGGCTGGCAAGTGCAGTGGCGGTGGCAGGAGCCTCTCCCGCTTTCACGGCAGCGCTAAGGAGCAGCGAGCCGAGCAGTAAGGAGCAGCAAGCAGGCGGGTGGTAAGGAATAAGGGGTCCTGGACTGTGAGGAGAAAGAAAACTAATACCTGGGTGCATTAGAGGGAAACTACCAAAAAAAAAAAAAAAAAAAAAAAGGCAGAGAACATCTTAAAAGCAGTCAGAAGAAAATCAGCAGGCAGACATACCCCAAGAGGTCCTGGACTGCAGAGGGCACAGGCCGGGCTAAGGGACACACACATACACACACACACACACACACACACACACCCTGCCCCAGTGCACAAATTTTGTGCACCGGGCCTCTAGTTTTAAAATAAAACTGCACAAGTGTTTCTTTTTTTATTTTGTTTTGTTTTTTGACATTTTCCCATTGCTTTTCGGAGAGAATGGAAGGGAGGGAGTGACAGAGAGAGAGAAAAACATTGATGTGAGAAAGACATCAATTGGTTGCCTCCCACATTTGTCCCGACCAGGGTCAGGGATTGAGCCTGCAACTAAGGCATGTGCCCCTAACCGGAACTGAACCCAGGACCCTTTAGTCCACAGGTCAACACTCCATCTACCGAGCCAAAATGGGTGGGATAAAACTGCACAAATTTTATTATAAAAAACTTCAAGCATCCTGAAATGTTGAAAGAATTTTACAAGTTGCATACTTACACCTATATTCTATTATCAACATTTTATTGATCTATCACATCTATGCATATATCCATCCCTCTATATGATCCCATTTTAACCAACTAAAAAATATGTACTAAAAAAAATCTAGCAAGATATATTTCAAAATGTTAACAGTGATTACCACTGGGTAGAGATATGAGTAAGCCTTCTTTCCTTTATCTGTATTTAAAAAATTTCTTACGTGTAGACCTGGCCAGATGGCTCGGTTGGAGCGTCATCCCATATACCAAAAATGTTGCAGGTTCAATTCCAGGTCAGGGCACATACCTAGCTTTCAGGTTTAATCTCCAGTTGAGGTGCATACAGGAAGCAACTGATGATATCACTTCTCAGCCTTTTGGCTAGGATCAAGTGTAGGAAGCAACTGATCAATGTTTCTCCCTTCCCCTCTCTCTCTCCGGTCCCCTCTCTAAAATAAAAAAAATCAATAAACATATCCTTAGGTAAGGATTAAAAAAAATTTCTTATGTGTATTACTTTTACAATAAGGAAAATTATTTAAAGAACTAATTTGGCAGCAACATGAAGATTAAATTGGAGGAGACAAGACTAAAAGCAGAAAGAAAATATGGAAGGATACTTGGGTAACTCGAGAGATAGATGATGACTGCCTGGCGGGTATGGCTCACTGGTTGAGTGTTGACCCAGGAAGGAACAAGAGGTCACTGGTTTGGTTCCCAGCCAGGGCACATGAATGATGTTTCTCTCTATCCCTCTCCCTCTTTCTCTAAAAAAAAAAACAACACAACACAAAACAAAAAAAACTCAATAAAAATGTACTTACAAAAAAAAAAGAGAGATGGATGATGAGCTCTAGAGTATAGAAAATAGAAAAGAAACTGATGGATAGAGAGATATTTTAGAAAACAGTATCAACACGGCTTGGTAACCTAAGGAAACTAAAGAGCCTAAAATGAGTCTTAGTTCCCTAGCTGTGCAATCGGTGAAAGATGGAACACTCACTAATATATGTCGATTCATGGGTGGAGGTAGGGGTGGGGTAGTCTTGGAAGAGAGATCGTGAGTTTGAATATACTGATTTTGAGGTGGAATGTTCAGGGGTTGATGCCCATCATCATGTCTGAACATTAGCATTGACTAACAAGTATTGAACATTTTCAAAATAGCAGCCACTATGCATTATCGCATTTAATCTTCCCAGTGACCCTCTAAATTATATAAATTATTACCCATATTACAGATGAGGAAAAAAAGTCTCTCTCTCGCCGAAACCGGTTTGGCTCGGTGGATAGAGCGTCGGCCTGTGGACTGAAGGGTCCCGGGTTCGATTCCGGTCAAGGGCATGTACCTGGGTTGCGGGCATATCCCCAGTGGGAGATGTGCGGGAGGCAGCTGATTGATGTTTCTCTCTCATCGATGTTTCTAACTCTCTATCTCTCTCCCTTCCTCTCTGTAAAAAATCAATAAAATATATTTAAAAAAAAAAAAAAACGTCTCTCTCAAAAAGCTTAAATAACTTGCTCAAGATCATAGTGCTAATAAGTGGTAGGACCAGGATTCAAATTCAGGTCTCTAATAGCAGAGGTAATGTTCTTAAAACCTGCTGGTATTGTACAGGAAATGTATACTTGGGCATTATCAGCTTGAAAACATGACACTGTCAGGAAATCTGAAAGAAGAGAGGGGTGGAGCCCAAACAAAGACAAGTCCTGGCTTTCACCAACCAAATTTAGTGCAGGTTACTGACATATCAACAGTCCCTATAGAAGTGACATGACCACCTCAGCCCTCTCATTCCCTGGGGAGACAAATAACAAGGAATCCCAAAACTTCTGAACTACTGCCGGGTAATTTTGACCTGTGAATATGCTTATTAGATTTATTTTCCCTCTTGGCTGCTTTCTATTGCCTTGCAAAGAATTAAATAACCTCTCAGAATCTAAATTTTCTCATTTGTTAAATGAGCCTAGTAATGCAAACCCTCTAGTACTGTACTGAGGATTATATAACGTATGTGAAGTACTTACATTAGCAACTAATAAGATTACTTTTGTTTGGGGATCTGGAGTGGGGAATTATATTTTTACACATGAGTACCCAGTAAAAATGGTTAGCACTCTGAGCCTACCTTCTAGGCTACTGTGGGTATCTAGAAAGCATTTGTATATCTCTAGGTTATCTTCTCTACACTCGTTTCCATACATCTTTTTCTGACCTACCACTGGAAAGAAATGACATATAGCTTTTAGCAATAAGAAACTTAACACTATATAGTTAGTTGTACAAAAAATGGTTATTGCTCCTAATACTTTATAGAACATGTCAACTTTTCCAAAACATGTTAACACCATTATTTTAATGAAGCCCAACAAAAATTTTAGGCTAATATGCCATCACACATGCTTTTTTGGAACAAGGCAGAGTATGAATAATAAATAAGATCTCCTGACCCCTTGTTGATTTTCTGTTTACTGGGCTATTTTCATTCACATTATTCCTTTTCAATTTCTAACTTCCCTCCCTCCCAGCCACACCAAAAATCCTTACAAAAAGGCAATTTACCAGACACAGCCATAGTGTCATTGATCCATGCAATTGAAAAGATCCAGTCCTTGTGCCCATCCTTGGGGAGGAGGGAATGACAGGTACAGAGAGGGGTGGGAGAAAAAAAGGAAATTAGTAAAATAGAATTACAATGCACACTCTTGAAAAGCACACAAGTCTGGCTGAAAATATCTTTTTAAAAATTACAACTCTGATCTCTTAGGGCATGATCTCATAATCTTTAACTCTTACCTGGAGATGCAAGGCTGGAATAAAACAGGCATAACTGTGAATAATAAGCATGTCTAGTTCACATACAGCTCTGGCCTTCATTCTCTGGATGTCTTCTTTGGGGCTCTTACATAGTAGCATAATCACTCACCTCTCATCCCTCCAACCTCGTCATATAGTCTCTTCCTTGCTTCTTGCGACAACAGCTATAACTGACCTTTCTGCTGTTTCTTTCATTTGAAACTCTCTTCCTCCAGACATCAACATGGCTTGCACCCTCATTTCCTTTAAGTCTCAATGTCATCTTTTTTAATATATATTTTTCAATTATAGTTGATGTACAATGTTTTTTTTCAATTACAGTTTACACTCAATATTATTTTGTACATCAACTCAAATGTCATTCTTATCAATGAGGCCATCTTCTGAAATAGCATTTTCCACCACTCTATTGCTTTAGCCTGCCTTATCCATGGTACTTATCAACTCTGACATTCTGCTGATGAGTATTTATTGGTTTATATATCGCCTCCCTTCACTAGAATGCAGGCTTCAAGAGGATAGGGGTTTTATCTGTTTTATTGACTGCTGTACCTCAAGTGTCTAAAATAATGCCTGGCCATAGAAGGCTCTCAATAAATAGTTGCTGAATGAATGCTTTAATAACTTGCTCTCTGACTATGGGCAGTAGTATGTGTGTGGAAACTGGACTCAAACACTAATCAACTGCTGCTGGCTCCCGAGGTACGCTGCTCGCCCCTTCATCAAACAAATACGCTGTCAATATACCTGATACTCCCTATGGGGAGTCGTCCCTATTTCTGAAATCTTACCCCCACACCTTACCACCAGGGGTAGAGGGTCAATGTGACCTAGCAGGCTCTGCTGAAAAACAAGACTGCCTCTAACTACAGTTATTGGGGAAACTTACATCTCCTACACACACAGGATCTAGTGTAGGCAGCCGGTAGATGGCAAGGCTGTTGGGGTTGTCTCCTCCAGTGGCTAAGAGTGTTCTAGAGGGATTCAGCTCGATGGCATGGATACCACAGCCCTGCTGAGTTATACCTCCAGGCTCCCGGTCCTTCAGAATGGGAATCTTGGTAATCTGGCTTGTCTGGATATCCACTACAAAGAGCTATAAGAGAAAAGGGAAATATGCTAAATAGTTTCTCTTTAATGTGGCTGATCCTGAGTACAAATATCCATTAGCCATCAAAAATTTAATCAATGCCTACTACATGCTATACTGGGAATTATTAAAGGCACTGGCAGCACTACCAGTCATATGAAACATGAAGATAATATAACAGAGAAAAGTATAATATGCTACATGCACCCAGATTAGGAAGCAGTAAATTTTGCTTGGGATTCAAAGACAGCTTCAAAGAGAACTTGCATTAGACTATGGACCTAAAGAACCTGACTAGCCCCAGCAGGCAGCTCAGTTGGTTGGAGAGTCATCCAGATATGCCAAGGTTATGGGTTTGGTCCCCATCAGGACAAATGAAAGAATCAACCAATGAATGCATAAGTGAGTGGAACAACAAATTGATGTTTCTCTTCTCTCTCTCTCTCTCTGTAAAATCAAATTTAAAAAAAAAAATAGCTTGACTAAAGTTTTTTCTGCCGGTCTGGGCATATTTTCAATATCAAATTTCTATCTACACATGCATAGAAACTTAGAAACAAATCACAATTCCCAGAACACATCACAACCACTATTAAACATACCTATAAACATACCTATAAATGCTACTACGATTGCTGGAGTGACCTAAGACATATGACAAAGTAAGAGTTATTAATATCTCACTGCTTATGTCTATCACACACCATTTTGTTCTATGCCTCCATGCTTTTGCTTATGCTGCTGCTGCCGCCTGAAATGCTCTTCTCTACCCCATTTACCAATCTAAGCCTTTTTCACTCTCCAAGATTCAACTCAGAGATATGTATTATCGAAAAGATCAGTCTTAGAAAAAGGGCATTCCAGAAAGTCTACATTCAATTCTTTGTGATTTAATGATTTACTCCTTCATTCACTCATATATTCTAGGTGCTAGGAATTAACTATGAGTAAGAGATAAATAATCTCTGCCCTCATATATCTTATAGTTTCAAGAAGTTGATTTAAAATCTTGTCAGCAATTGTGCCAAAGCCAGATCACGTCAAATCTTTGTATACAGTAATCTACTGCAGGGCAGAAGGAGATCTATGAAAGGAGAAATTAGATAAGCCTTAAACTTAAAATCCACCCAATCACCCAAGCCTGGGGTTTATCCTAGACTTCTCTTTCTCCCTCACTTCATCATCCAATCCAGTCCTGCCAAATCTACCTCCCTAAACATTCTTACAGTTGGCTCCTTCCTCTCTCTCACCACTTCTCCCCTGGACAATTGCAATTAGTCTTTGTGCTTCTAGGCAAGGCCACCATAAAAAAACTCTTCTCGCCGAAACCGGTTTGGCTCAGTGGATAGAGCGTCGGCCTGCAGACTGAAAGGTCCCAGGTTCGATTCCGGTCAAGGGCATGTACCTGGGTTGCGGGCACATCCCTGGTGGGAGATGTGCAGGAGGCAGCTGATCGATGTTTCTCTCTCATCAATGTTTCTAACTCTCTCTCTCCCTCCCTCTCTGTAAAAAAAAATCAATAAAATATATTTTAAAAAACAACAAAAAAAACAACTCTTCTCCATAATCAGTCATCTTCGTAACAATGGGAATCCTCCCATGTCAATTAAAAATATCCAACAGTTCCCCTTTACCTATATCCAAGGCCTTAGCGTGGCATGAATAGTCTCCGCAATCTGGCCCCGACCTATATCCTTCTAGCTCAGTGGTTCCTAACGTGGAGCACAAGCCCCCCAGGGGGGCAATCTGAGAATGAGTTATTCACAGTAAATTTTTTCCATTATGGTTCTAGGGGCCTCATATACAGTATATAAATCGTTATATCTTTATGCATTTCAGTTTTCTAGTGTATGTTTTGAAACTTTATTTGCTATTATTTCATATCACTTCATTTTTTTTTTTCTTAGTGATTTCTTCCTCATACTTGAACTGTCCTTTCCTCCTTTTATTTTTCTCTTTCATGGATGCCATGCTCTTTTGGACGCTTGTTTATACCAAGTTAATGACCTTTTAGGCTTCCACCACATTGAATAGGAGCTCACTTTTTAAATAAGAATTATATAGCAGCGTGTTGTATGAAAGGAGAGAAGGTTAGAATTATGTCACGGGGGGTGGGGGTGGGAGGTCAGGATTTTATTTTATTTTATTTTTATTTATTGCTTAAAGTATTACAAAGGGTATTACATATGTGTCCATTTTATCCCCCCGCCCTAGACAGTCCCCTAGCCTCCCCTATCCCCCAGTGTCTTATGTCCATTGGTTATGCTTATATGCATGCATACAAGTCCTTTAGTTGATCTCTTACCCCCCTAGGAGGTCAGGATTTTAGAGATGCTTAGGTGGGGCATGGCCAAAAAAAGGTTGGGAACCACTGCTCTAGCTTCACACCCTGCTGTTGACCGTATGCTTATAATTATTATTCATGCAAAAATCTTCAATGAAATAATTATTTTGTTTAATTCTCATGTTGTTCACAATGTCAGAAATGATTCCCCCTACTTTTTTCTTTACCTGGCCAACACTGACTTATCATTAATGATTCAGGTCAGACATATCCTCTCTGAATATTCCCTAAATTTCTAAGCTTGTTAAGTTCCTCTCTCTTTCTCTATTCTTTTATATATATATATATATATACTTTTAAAAATTGATTTCGGAGAGGAAGGGAGAGGGAGAGAGAGATAGAAACATCAATAATGAGAGAGGATCATTGATGGGCTGCCTCCTGCACACCCCACACAGGGGAATGAACCCACAACCCTGGAATGTGCCCTAACTGGGAATCGAACTGTGACCTCCTGGTTCACAGGCTGATGCTCAATCAATGAGCTACACTAGCCAGGCTCTCTTCTTTTTTATTTTAATTTTTATTTATTGATTTTAGAGAGATAGAGAGGGAAAAGGAGAGAAAGGGGGAGAAACATCTATTTGTTGTTGCACTTATTTATGAATTAGAATCAGTGGTTGATTCTAATATGAGCTCTGACCAGAGATCAAACCTGCAACCTTGCCGAATCGGATGACACTCACACCCAAGTGAACTAAACAGCCAGGGCAAGTTCCTCTCTTGTAGGCTCCCAGGATAGCCCTCTACCCACAACTTAGACCATATCATACTGATTTAAAATCTTGCCTCGCTTCTCCATTAAGCTAATAAGGCCCTGCCAATTCCAAAGCAGTGAATTTTACCTATTTGGTTCTATAATCACGCCCCAACAAATGCAAGGCTACATAGTAAGCATGTGCAGTAGCCACTTTCAGGAGGTCTGCTCAGTGATTTTAGGGGGTCCACACTTCTCTACATTCAGAGTGGGGCTCTGTAGCTGTGATCTCAGGATCACAGCACTGCCCAGGGAGATTTGGTCAAGGCTACATTAGACTGTGTCATTCAAGTTCTCTCAGAAATGTGGAGCTGGCTGGTGACAGATTGGGTGGCCATTTTCGACCAAAGCCATTCTCCAGAGAAAAAAACACCTTCCTCTCCACAAGAGAGGAAGTATGGCCATCCTTGGTTCCTTGTGGCTTTCCAATTCCTAGTTTCCTTCTTAGATCTAGAAATACTTCCTGCTCTTGGGGTTTGTGAACTAGCCCTTCCAAAAAAGGTTTTATTATCCTTTTAAATAAGTAATCTCTAACACAAGCCTTCAAATGTTTCATGATGCAAAATTAACTGTCCACTTAACACCTTTGTGTTGAGTGGGACAATGCATCCATAACACATTAGCTGCTAGTGATTCCCAAACTGATAATTACAATAACCTGGGGAATTTTCTTTTTATTTTTTTACAAAATACTACAAAACAAAAACAATTCCCAGACCCTACCATGAAACTCCTCCAACTAGAAATCACTGAGTTTGAGATCAGTAAAACTGAATATTTTCCCCGAGGATCTCCAGGACACTGTTTACTGCTCAGGTTTAACAATCACTGATCTAGATTCTAGACCAGGGGTGGGCAAACTTTTTGACTGGAGGGCCAGAATGGGTTCTTAAACTGGACCGGAGGGCCGGAACAAAAGCATGGATGGAGTGTTTGTGTGAACTAATACAAATTCAAAGTAAACATCATTACATAAAAGGGTCCGGTCTTTTTCAAACTGGCCCCACCTGGCAGGCCGTAGTTTGCCCACGGCTGCTCTAGACCAGCCGTGGGCAAACTACTGGCCGGATCCGGCCTGTTTGAAATGAATAAAACTAATAAAAAAAAAAGACCGTACCCTTTTATGTAATGATGTTTACTTTGAATTTATATTAGTTCACACAAACACTCCATCCATGCTTTTGTTCCGGCCCTCCGGTCCAGTTTAAGAACCCATTCTGGCCCTCCAGTCAAAAAGTTTGCCCACCCCTGCTCTAGACGCTTGTTACTGAAAGGAGCACCTGGGAGCTTGTTAGAACAAAGGATCTCAGGCCCTGCCCTAGATCTAAATCGGATTCTGGGGTTTCCCAAGATCTCTCGGTCCCTGGAGTTTGAGAAGCACTGACATGAAGAGAATCAGCTCCGTACACTGAGGGCAATGTTTTCCTCTTGATAAAACACAAGAGTAAAAACTAAACTGAAACCTGCAAATATCTGAGTTTCTCCTGTGGAATGTGAGGGTGAGCTAAAACTTTTAAGAATTAATTTAGTCCATTCCTTTGCCATTCTCTCCACTGCCATCCAAAAAGGTGAGGGAAAAAAGTTTCATCTAGTCATACCCAAGAAAGTCTAAAGTCCAACTTCTGCAGTTTTGGAGTCGGGAAAGATCTAGGTTTGAATTCCAAATTGGTTACCTATTAGCTGTGTGATCTTGGGCAAGTCACTTAATCTTTCTGAATATTATCCTATATAATAAAAGGCTAATATGCACATTGTCCCCTCGACCGGGAGTTCAACCAGAAGTTCGACCAGGGGGTGGAGCCAGCCAGCCAACTGCCTGCAGCCCCTGCTCCTGGCCTGATTGCCCCGATTGGGGCAGGCTGGCTGGACCCTACCTGTGCACAAATTTGTGCACCGGGCCTCTAGTTATCTATAAAACTTGAATAATATTATCTATCTCATTGGGTTGCTAAGAAATCAAATAAAATGTAAAGTGTTTAGCAAGGGCTCAGCACAGAATAAGTGCTTAACAAGTGATAGGTAATAGTAATATACTATGCTCATATTTGTTTGGTTTTTCAGGTTGTTAAGAAAAGCTTCTATACTATATGGAAAACATTTGCTACATGGGCAATGGAAAAATCGGTAATAGTTGGGTCTGCAGAGGGCATAGGAAACCAAGTTTACCCCCATCTCACCTCATTCTTGCAGAGGAATGAAAAAGCACCATGTGAAGGACAGAGCCCTTTTCCTTCTTCGAAGTAAGGGAACCTCACCTCATTCTTACATAGAAATGAAAAAGCACCATGTGAAGGACAGAGCCCTTTTTCTTCTTCAAAGGAAGGGACGGTGATGTGGAGGAGCTGCCACAGAATCGCTCTCCAAGCTCTCTGACAAGGGGCCAAGGCTTCATGCAGCTCCTGTAACACTTCCTGCACATTAACCTACTGGGATACCTGCCAGAAACGAGCTGCATGGCAAGGTAAACTGGAGGTTCAATGGCTCCCTGTACTTTACAGTCTAGAACAGAGGAAGAAAAAAGAAAGCAAAGGCCTTACAATCAGGAAGATTATAAGACTAGTGAGTATATCTCTGCATGTATGAGTGTGTTTGTAGACACATGCAAATGTGTGTACCAAGAAAGATCAAGGTGGCTTAGTAAAATGGTGGACTCACAAAGTTTCTAAAACTCAAGAGTATTTTAGCTGGAGCCTAACAGAGAAAGGAAAGCAAATCCACATAGGTCACACAAGACATCAAGATAAATTCTACTCAGTTAGACAATAAGAGGCAAGTGGGCAGCCTAAGTTTGCTGAAAGTTAGGGAAAGGAAAGACAACCAAAATCAAAGAAGAGGAATTCATTTCCTATTTCAAACCTAGAAGATGGGGGAGAGCAAAACAAAGACCTAAGACCAAGAAACACAACAGGAAATGGTGAGATAATATGTATCAAAATTAAAAATGTGTAAAATTTGCAATTTCAATTTCAGGAATTTATGCTAAGGAAATGACAGGTGAACAGTGTTAATTACAGTGCAGCAATTTTCAACTAGTGAAACACCACAGGGGTTGGGTAAAGACACATTCTTACTTCCTGAGCATTACAGCATAAAGACATAAGGACAATGTGGTTTGTGTACTTGCCCTCTGAGAAGCAAGATCTCTCTCTAAGTGCTATTTATATATTTTAATATATTTGTATTGATTTCAGAGAGGAAGGGAGAGAGATAGAAACATTAATGATGAGAGAGAATCATTGATCAGCTGCCTCCTACATGCCCTTTAGTGGGGATGGAGCCCGCAACCTGGACATGTGCCCTGTGTGGGAATCAAACCTTGACCTCCTGGTTCATAGGTCAACACTCAACCACTGAACTACGCTGACGGGTGGTGCAATTTATTTTTTTAATTGATTTCAGAGGGGGTGGGGGGGATAGAGAGATGGAAACATCGATGAGAGTAAAACATCGATTGGCTGCCTCCTACACAACCCCTACCTGGGATCATGCCCCAAACCCAGGTATGTGCATACTAGTATGTGCCCTGACTGAGAATCAACCAGCAACCTTTGGTGCATAGGATGATGCCCAACTGAAGCACACCAGTCAGGACTCTCTAGTTTTATTGAGCTCCAAAAAACTCCCTTGTGACCAAAAAGGGAAACTCCTTTTGCTGTATATCCCATCACTGTATTTTCAAACCCCTACTTCACTCTCCCCAGAGAAGATATATAATACATAACTACGCTTAATTTTTACCAGTAAACAAGACAAGTAATGAATGATAACTGGTCAAGGCTACCTTCACTGTTTCTTTAGGCTAAGAAAAAACAAGATTTATCTAGCTGAAGTAACATTTTTTTTTTAATATATTTTATTGATTTTTTACAGAGAGGAAGGGAGAGAGACAGAGAGTTAGAAACATCGATGAGAGAGAAACATCGATCAGCTGCCTCCTGCACATCTCCCACTGGGGATATGCCCGCAACCCAGGCACATGCCCTTGACCGGAATCGAACCCGGGACCCTTCAGTCTGCAGGCCGACGCTCTATCCACTGAGCCAAACCGGCTTCGGCTGAAGTAACATTTTTAAAAAATGAGAGTTCACTTATATTACTTTATCAGCAATAATAGAAATAAAAAATGCAAAAGATCACGCATAGTCCTCTTTTTTCATGTCTGTTTTCATTTGTCAAGTTTCTGTTTAGTCTTCACCATATGCATGTATAACTGTGTATAGCTACAATCAGCAGAGATCAATTTTATTTCATTCCATTTAACATATCAAATGCTTTGCATGTTTAGTCTTTTCTTGCATGTTTAGTCTTTATAATTATGTTAATAACTGCATAATATCATGCAGACTTGATTTACCATAAATTACTCAAGTATTCTACTGTTAGCATTTAGCTAAAATAGCTTCTAATAATTATTTTGTTAAAAAAAAGACTTTTCCTTTGGATGAATTCCCTAGTCTGAAAATATTAGGTCAAAGGGTATATTTTTAGGTTCTTCATTCAACACATGACATGTACCAGGATTTTGAAACATTTTGCCAAATTACTTTCAAAAAAGAGTTTTAGTAGCAATATTGTTGTTGTTCCAACACATCTCTATCAGAACTGGGTATTACTACCCTGGCCAGGCACCTCAGTCAGTCAGAGCATTGTCCAGATAAGCCAAGTTTGCAGGTTTGATCTCTGCTCAGGACACATACAAGAAGCAACCAATGAATGCGTAAATAAGTGGAACAACAAATCGATGTTTCTATCTTCTTCTCTTATGCAAGCGCACTCTCTCTCAAATTCAAAAAAAAACACCTGGATATTTTTTTCTAATTTACACACAGGAAAATATTTTCCTTTTATCTATATTTAATCTATAATGAAATTTAAATATAATTTCCTATAATTTACAAATTGTACTTCCTCTTATACCATTATATCTAAATGAATCATTTCTAAATGTTTAAGCTATGTGGGATGTGAATGACATACAGAAAACAGCCATTTATAGGGTAGAGAAATGCTCACTTCTTAAATGTACCTGAATCTGGCCAAAAATACACCTAGGGCCTTCAATCATAAAACCACTTCTTCCACACTTCCTCCTCCTTCACCACCTCCATTAATTACATCAACAATTTTATTAATCCCTGGTTCTAGGCCAGGGGTCCTCAAACTACGGCCCGCAGGCCACATGCAAATACAAATATTGTATTTGTTCCCGTTTTGTTTTTTTACTTCAAAATAAGATATGTGCAGTGTGCATAGGAATTTGTTCATAGTTTTTTTTTTTAAACTATAGTCCGGCCCTCCAACGGTCTGAGGGACAGTGAACTGGCCCCCTGTTTAAAAAGTTTGAGGATCCCTGTTCTAGGCACTGTGCTAACTAATATCTCATTAACTCTCTTCATGACTGTTAGACCCCCAGAGCAAGGATGATGGACCAGGTACAAAAACTCACCAGAGCAGAAAACCCTGGAAGCCTAGCAAGGGACAAAACTGGGAAAACAAGAACGTTGTCCCCAGGGCAGCCTATCCTCCCCTAGCATATCACTGGTCAGGTTTTCACTCCCTGACCTCTTCCTCCCTAACGATAACATCTAGGCTTCAGTTGTACTTGAGCTCCAGGCCCAAAAAAGCAGCAAAACCAGGCAAGTTGACTCTGCCTGTGGCTGCCTCAGGACCAGCTACATTATTGACTAATGACCCCCCCTAGCACTGACCAATCAGTGGAGACCAGGCCCTTGAAACAGAACACCTGGAAAGCTGATGAATATTCTATTAAGAGCCTCCCTGAGATCTCCCCTAAGATTCCCCCCTGCCAGAAAGAGATACTAGTAAATAACGCTCAGGACAAAGGACCCAGCCCTCTCCTTCCAAGGATCACGCCTGTACCTTTCCCCCACCCACAAGCACTATCCCCTAACCTCTCTAAGGGATCCCATAAGACTCGCAACTAAGGGAGCAATGGGCAATGGCAGCTCATCCATCCTGGGCTTATGCCCTGAGTCTGTCTCAAAGGCCCCCTTTTCTCTGCGTAGCCCTTCCCTTTGGATATCCCATCCCCCACCCCTTTTCCTTAAATAAATTCAATTTTTCTTAAATCACCATATGAGATGGCTATTTAGCCTGCCTACATACCACCAACTTTAATCTTTCAATAACTCTGTTACTTTCTCCATTTATTTTAAAGGTAAGAGAACGCTTAGAATATACATTCAAACCTCGGTTCTCCAACATCTCCCATCTCAAACAATTCAGTTCTCAACCAAGTTGTTCACAGAAAAAATGTCTGAGTTGTGGGAAAAAACTGGGTTTTTGACTTGACAACCCTTTCATGCTGATACCTCAGGACAAAAAGCTTCTCTCTCAAGCACCAAACAAAGGAGACAATGCTTTTGTTGCTGGCATCAAAGATTAACACAATTTTAAAACATGAAGAGGCTATCAAGAATGCTAATATTGCCAAAGGTGTGAAAGTGCTCACAAAACCACATCACAGATAACTGAGGAGGTAGAAAAACTATGGTTGATTTGGATAAACAAAAAGCAGGATTTCCAAGGCAGTGATACGTGAAAAAGCAAAGATGCTACATACAGATCTCCTAAAAGACACCTCTGGAAGGAGTGCTGAAAGTGATCCCTTTAAGGCCAGAGGGGGTGGTTCAATAAATTTAAGAAAGTGTTTGTTTATAGATTAAACAATACTAGTACATGAGCCATGTATTATATATAAGAAAAGTTAAAATAGGCAATTATTTGTGGGTCTGATTAATTCAATTTACATTCTTTCTAATAGGAACAAATCACTTCTCAATCAGCCTTCAGGTATGAATTAAGTTCGAGAACGTAGGTTCTACTGTATCTTACTTATCCAAGGGCATAAAGCTAATAAGAAATGGGAGCCAAACTCAACCCTCAAATTTCTGAATCCAAATATACAATACAAAGTAACTTAAATTTGTTGGTATAAATGCAGATATTTCTGACATATATTTACATATTACTTTTCTAGAAAAGAAACAAAACACTTGGAAACTAAAGGCCTAAGCTAAGATCTGACTTGAAAAAAAAGGGCAGCCCTAGTCAATTTGGCTCAGTGGGCATGTAGAATGAAGAGTCCCAGGTTTGATTCTGACCTCGACTGCAGGCTAGATATCTGGCCCTGGTCAGGGTGCATGTGGGAAGCAACCAACTGATGTTTCTCTCTCTCTCTCTCTCTCTCCCCAACTCTCTTCCACTGTCTAAAAATCAATGGAAAAAATATTGAGTGAGGATTAACAAAACAAAAAAAAGGGCAAATCTCTGCCTGTTAGTAAGACCAGGAGGGGGGAGGGGGGGGATCATTCATCAAGGTGTCCTCAAAATGCAGAAATAAGATTTAATTAAACCCTACTGGCTGATGAATGGATATTAACGAAGATACCTACAAAGAAATGCTTCCAGGTTTAAAAAGTCTGATGCCCTCACCTGTGCCAAGTGTGGTTTAGAAAATACGCATATATCTAAAATTAAATACCTCAAACTCTGCATACAGTATCACTCTGCCTATACAATCCTTATCCTCCAACCACCCCCTCTGAAAATATCCACTATCTTGAATTGTTTTTGGTACTCTCCTGGTTTTCCTCTGACCTCCCTGTTCCATAAATATAGGTATAAATATAGGTATTTCCCAAGGTGTTCCCAAGGCAGTTCCATAAATATAGGTATTTTCCAAGGTTCTATTCGAAAATATCAATGGTTCTTAACCATTTTTAGTTCACAGTATTTCCTTTGAAAATCTAATGAGAACTATGAACTACTTTCCACACCCTCCCTGCATCGTGCCCAGAAAATACACATATAATGAAAAATTTGCAATTTTAGGGAGGTTTATGGAACTCAAGTGTGCCTTCTCTAGCCATGTTAACAATAATCCCTTATACATATATGATTCCCAAACCACTAACTTCAATCTTTACCCCCTCCCCAATTTCAACTAATTCAGTGGTTCTCAACCTGTGGGTCGCGTGGGGGTCGAACGACCCTTTCACAGGGGTCGAACGACCCTTTCACAGGGGTCGCCTAAGACCATCAGAAAACACATATATAATTACATACTGTTTTTGTGATTAATCACTACGCTTTAATTATGTTCAATTTGTAACAATGAAATTGGGAGTCACCACAACATGAGGAACTGTATTAAAGGGTCGCGGCATTAGGAAGGTTGAAAACCACTGAACTAATTGAAAGCACAAAACTAAACTCATTTTCTCTTCAAATCTGCTTAATGCTCATCCTGCCATCTTCCCAGTTATCCAGGTTGGAAGACATCAGTATCAATTTTGACTTATTGCTCTGAATCAATTAAATATGAGCATGTTATCATCATCATCATCATCTATAGATTTTACCTCTAAGATGTCATATCTTTCCCGTCCCCTCCTTACCTTCTCCCCATTACTAGCCTGGTTTTGCCGCTCATCCATAACCATAGCACTAACATCATATAACTTCTCTCCCTAAAAGCACTACTCCAATGACGCCACTCCCTGCTTAAAAATCCTTGGGTCTTGCCCGGCCAGTGTGGCCAAATGGTTGATCACTGATCTATGAACCATGAAGTCACTGTTCGATTCCCATCAGAGCACATGCCTAGGTTGCGGGCTCAATCCCCAGTAAGGGGCGTACAGGAGGTAGCCGATCAATGATTCTTTCTCATCACTGATGTTTCTTTCTCTCTCCCTCTCCCTTCCTCTCTGAAATCAATAAAAATATATATTAATTAAAAAAAAAATCCTTGAGTCTTGTCTCTCCATTCTCCACAGAATAAAATCTTGGCTTGACATTCAAGGGCTTCCACAATTTGATCCTAATGAACCTTTCCAACCTTAATTTCACAACTCTCTTCTAGACACATATAAAGCTCTTGTCACACCAGATTCTCAATATTTCTCATAGTGCTTTCCTTCCAGGGAGCAGGCCCATATTCCTTTCCATTCTCCCTCTTCCTCCCCCACTGGAGTGCATATCCTAAATGTCAAGAGACCCCATGAGACTGGAACAATGGGCAGAGGAAGCTGGTCCAGGGCTAATCTCCTGAACCCGTCTCTAAGGCTTCCTTTTCTGACTTCTCAGTGAGCCAAAGTAGCCCGGCCTATGCTCATTTCTTTCCTATAATATTTCTAGAGAGCCAAAGCAACCCCCACCAAGGCTCTCTCCTGTTGCTTCTTCAATCCTAAGCCCTTCCTTATTGCACTGTTGCCAGCTTTAATAAATATATTCTCAAAATAAAATTTTAAAATTCCTCATACATGGTTGATACCTTCCCCCATAAAAATACAGATTTCAGGTTTCTCTTTAAAAAGGACAAAAATCTATTAATGCTAGGCCCAAATTGCTGCATGGCTACAACTAGCTGGAGCCAAGAATTCCTTCTTGGCTCTTTGCAGTCTCCACTACTTCTTACTTTTGTGCCTGGCAGGCTGCTTTTATTTAGCTATTCTGTCTGACTTTGTACACAATCTGAGTTTGTAACCCTAAACCAGGAAAATATACCTATACATCCTTGTAGTCAGACCCATGATCCAATTAAGTTTATACTACCTCTCCTTCTTTAAATAGTTTAGTAAAAATATGACCGTACTGTTATTGATTAAAACATAGGCTGGCCATCTTTGCTATTATTCCTGAGCTTACTGGCCTTCCAGTTTGAGTGTCATTCCATAGCACAGGGCAATTCCCACCCCAGGAATCAGGCTACAGAAAACTTTACAAAATCTCTCTGCTGCTTTTATCACAGAGGAAGACCCACTGCCTCAGCAGAGATTTCAATATTATAGCGCCAAGCCAGGTAACTAGGAAAGGACCTGACTTTCTAGCATTTGTGTACCCTCAGTTAAGTGCTGGTGAAACTTAGGTATATATGAATAGGTGATTTTAGAATATAAATGGTTGTGGCATACTTTTCCTACTGAATACATTTAAATCATTTTATTGATGATAATATTTCAATACACTGAAACTTAACTTACTATTGAGAATCAAACAAGAACTCCTCCTCCCCCAAAATTCTCACATAGTATCCAAAGACAGTTCTAATGGTTTAAATAATTTTCCTTTCTTTTAAAAGGAAGTCTCAGGAATTGCCAAGAGCATTGGAAAAACTTTTGATTCACTATCACTAATACTATTTTTGAATAAGATATTGTTCACCTGAAGTATTTCCCAAGATGTCCACACCACCTTATCAGCACTTGATAAGTGGTAATATCCATTTTAGAGAGAGGGAAACAAAGGCACAGCTAAGGGAATCATTTGCCAAATGTCACAAATTTCAGAGTAAAGCAGTGTTCCTGGTTCCCTGCTTTGCTTCTGGAAGCTAAAAAAACAAAGCAAAAAACTCTAACTATAAAAAGAAAACAGACTTAAGGTCATGAGGACATAGGAAGACAGAAATCATATGTATTAACAGTAGGTTAAAGTATTACTTAATATTATTCTCACCTTCAAAATAATAAGTGCCAGAGCAAGACACTATGATGATTACTTTAATTTACAATTCAGCAACATCTGCTGGGCAAAACACTATAATGGTATGTATGTGTGGAAAATGGAATTAATTTCGCCAAATAAGAGTTTCTTTCTACTCCAAGTGACAATGAGGCTAGAAAAATGAAGTTTTGTAGAGACTTGCCGCAACTACATAGTTTTAAAAGCTTTTGTATGACAAGCAGCCTTCAACAGAAGAGGAAATGAAAGCTTGGCCCTAACCACCATGGTATTATTTCCTTCCTTAAAACTCATGTTTAAATCTTTTCCTGTTCTATAATAATAAAAGCGTAATATGCTCATTAGACTGGACATCCTTCCTGACCAAGCCAGGGCTGCTAGGGAAGCCAGAGGCCAGGGGTGTCAGCAGCCTCAGCAGCTGGGGGGGGGGGGGGCTACTCTTGCACGAATTTCGTGCATCAGGCCTTTAATATCCTTTATAAAAAAACACTTCTCCTAGTACTTAAGACTTTCTTGATTTACAGCAACCATCTCTCTTCCAATTAATCAAGATGTTCCTGTCCAGGGTAAATTTACCCAACCATTATGACATTACTCGTCTATTCACATAGAGCGAGGTGAAAATGGAGAGAGCAGCTAGGCCTCATCTCATCTTATCTTTTCTCACACTTCATTCAGAATCATTTTCCACCTCCAGGCCCTGCCTCTTTTCACTTGTCAATCATCTGACATCATACTATTCAGTTCCAATCACATCCACCATAACCAATCATAGATTAACTTATTTTATCCATGCCTGTAATTGTGCTGGTTATATAGATTACTGATAAATTTTTCCCTTCCTTCATTTATAATTGTCTTCTGTCATTCTCTATAAAAATATTCTACTTATACTTAATTTTTCTCTCTTCTGAATCCTTTTCACGGAGACTATTGTGCAAAGAGAAAACATGTACATCAAGATACCACCAGACACACATTCCCTGTCTATTCTTATAAGATAAACAACTTTCGATTCTATACCCTAAAAGTGAATGTTTGCCAAGAACTATTTTAAATGCTTCTACTTTTAGGCTAGCAGGTTTTCACTATCATGTATCCTGAATGATGCTCAGTCTTTCCAGGTGTCTTTCCTCCATCTTTCCTTTGAGGCCTCTGACTTAAAAAGCAACATAAATTAAAAAATGAAGCCAAAAAAAAAAAAATCTAGAAGCACTGGCATAACTATATATATGGCAAGAGGCCTACAGAAATAGCCTCCTCTAAAGATTTATCAGAAATGTATAACTGGGAAAAGGAACAGAAAAAAAAGAGAGGAAGAAATCACCAAAAAATAGAAGGAAATGTAAAGGAGAGTAAAGCAATCTCCCCCCAAGAGAAACTGATGGGGAAAATGAGCAATGAGAGGTTCTAGGAGCATGTAGAGCCATATATCCAGGGCCTAGGATAAAGTTCACATCCCCCAGACACTTACCGTGTTGCATTTTGTGCCACACACCACCTGCCTATGATTCAGCCACTGAGATGCAAACACTTTATTAAGGGTCCCAAGATGAAACTCTCTCTCCTTCAGGAGACTGGGAAGTTGCTGTGCTGCATAGCCATGCAACACATGAGAGTAGCTGGTTTCATTCTGTAGCATGACTTCTCGGTTCTTCAGGTAGTACACTAAGGATCTCTTCACTGGGGGGAGTCTTTTTCTTTTGTGAAGGGAGTGATCCCAGCCAAACTGTGGAAAGCAATATTAGAAATCAGGGCTTTGGCTACCTTCCTTCAGCACAAGGGATCCTAGTGTATTAGGGAAACCACCAAGAACTCATCCTGCAGGATTTACACGCAACAGAAATATAAGAACAGGAATCTCAACCCAGACTATCCAGTTTAACTCTTCCAACACTGAGAAGATGCTGCTCAGAGTCAAACCTACCTATGAGGAAGGCGGAAAGAAAAGACAAGGAAATGGAAGCAGATACCAACAAGGACAAAAGGTTTACTAGGCCTTTGAGGAGTGAAAGATTCAGAGTCCCTAAAGTTATCCTTGACAGGGAAGGGAATGATGGGCTGAACGATTACCATACTAACCTGGGCTGCATCTCTACCCAGGCCCCTTCTCCCTCTCAGCCAGTACTCCCCTCGGAGCATGAAGGATGCAGCCCAAGGAGCCAGATTTAGGGTCCCAGGTCTTCCAGGATGCACTATTAATGGCCGCCCCCATGTCACGAGGCCCCACGCTCCAGGCAGTTGTAGAATTCCAAAATCAAACACCAACGGGGTGGAAGGCACGGGAAATCAGAGTCCGAATACGCGTCCAACAAGGTCTTCCCCTCCAAAGGGGGCGGTATAGAGATAATACCTGGGAATTGCTGTTTGTGCTAAGGATTCAAGGGCCAGCTCAGGGGTTGTGTATCCACAGCGAGGCTCCTTCCTATATTAGAAACGCAACCATCCCTGCTTCCCGGGGTCCTTGTAAAGACTTCACTCTCCCTCCCCCTATTTTCTGGGAGGTTCGTTCCCAATGCCTCTCGACTTCGATTTTCTCTCCTCCAAAGCCCAGATCTGGTTTCTCAAGCCTCATTCCCGGCTGCAGACCTTCCGCAGTATATGCACCATTTTGAGGTTCCCCTTTAGCTCCTCACCCCGGCCTCCCTGCTCTCCAGTGAACTCCTGATGGCCCAGCCCTGACTCTACAGGTCGGGGCTCCACTCCCCCCAGCCCATCCCTAACTACAGCCCTTGGATCCCGGTACCGGTTCCCCAGTCTGCAAACCCTATCCGCCTCGAGGTGCCTCGGCCTTCCCACCCGACTCCCAACCCTCTCAGCCCTCACCTGCGGGCCCTGAGCGTCACTCCCAGTTCTCGGCGAGGCTGGCGCTTTCCGCTTCCTGCTAACTGCTTTCCGGGCCATAGTGGGCAGCGCCGCCGCGGCCCCGCAGCCACATGGGGCGGGGGAAGCGAGGGGTAGCCAGACCGCGGGTCATATACTGGGCCCCCGGAGCCGTGCACTTAGTGTGCCCGGCCCGGAAAATGGCCCGGACCCGGGGCGTCGGTAGGAAAAGGGGAGGCAGGCAGAAGGGAAGGAGAGGAGGAGGACCGAGGCTAGGGAAGAGAAAAGGAAAAGAAAGCACGAACAAGAAGCTTTCCGACAAGCCAGTCTAGAAAGGACGGCGAGCGGCTAGAACCAAAACACCCCCTCCCCCTCGCCCGCGCTCCGTCACTCCTGCGCAGCCGCACTTCGCAGCGCGTCGCCATGGAGACGCGGCGGGCACTAAAGGGGCGGGGTTTAAAGCTCGGAGGAGATTTCGCGCGGGTTGCACCGCGGCCGACCGGCCCTTTCTAACGGTAGTAAAGTGACCGCATGAGGCCACAGGAATCTGGGTTCCCGCCACCGACCTCAGACCGCGCCCGCCCATCCTCATGCACCCGGAAGTGAGGACAACTAACCCCCCCGCCTCGGGGAAGGAACCCCTCCCTGCACCCGCCTTTACCCAGCAGCCTCCACTGATTATCTCCCTTCTAGCGCTGCAGGTTTCCCCGAGCCTTGGGCACGCCGAGCCCAGGTGCCAAAGGGCTGGACCTTGTGGGAGGAGACAGAACCTTCTCCCCTGCATCCTCACTAGGTGGAGTTCAGTCCAGAACCCTTGCCAGTATGGCCATACTTTCCCTCGGCGGAGAACCTGCCCTGCCCAGCATAACCAACCCAGGCGGAGCCCTCACCCCGCCAACCCCCGCCCCCGCCTGACCCTCTCCAGCCCTAACCCGTAACAGCCCCTCCGTCACCTCGCCTCCCTTTAGATTCCCTTGACTTGTCGGCCACATTGTCTTTTGTGTTTTGTGAAATAGGCTTCACTCCGCCCTGGCCGGTGTGGCTCAGTTGGTGGAGCTTCGCCCCATGCACCCAGAGGTCACGGGTTGGATTCCGGTCAGGGCACATGGTCAGAGCACATGGCCGAGTTTCGGGCTTGATCCCCAGTAGGGGACATGCCGATGTTTCTCTCTCTAAAAAAAAAATAAGTAAGTAAAAATAAATAAAAAACATTTTTAAAAATATGCTTCACCCCATAATTTATGTTTCTTACATTTCCAATGCAGTCCTAAACTGAGGACTGGAATAGGGGATGGCCACTGCCTGCCTCCCTCTGGGGACCCAGGTTATATCTCCATCAGGGCAGATTGGGTCAAATCCTGAACCATAGAGAAGAAAGTGGCCATTGGCTTCTCAGCCCAGTTAGGGCTGGCATTGGTCACCAGATGAGAGTGTTTCTTTAGGATCACCCTGGCCTCCACTGTCAGAAGATCCTGTAGGAATTTGAAGCCAGCCTCAACATTCCTCAGGCAAAACAAACAAAAAAAACACCCTGCAAGGAAGCAGGAATGCTTTCTTGTGGCTGATCAGACTCAGGCTGCAATGCCCAGTTACCTGCTGGTCCCTTCAGGCTTCAGGCCTCATACCTTCAGGGAGCTCTGTTGGCCCATGTGAAGTTCTGCTTCCAAAGAGATTTGGGTTTGTTTTCCAAGTTGAACCTGAGACCAGTGACCAGATTGAGATAGGATCCTTCGCCATCACAGATCAGCACTGCCACTAACCCCTAATGCCACCTTGGGAAAGGCAGCCTCATCTCACTTGGTCAGGCCTGTTCCTTTGGAGACATACACATAGTGAAGAGGTCAGAAGTGGATCAGCTTCCTTTTTTCTTTTTTAGCCTGTTGTTCTAATTCTGTCTTGCCTCACAATGCCCTGAAGGCAGGAGTCCATTGAGCAAGAATCTGGAATTCCGTCCTAACCGGTTTGGCTCAGTGGATAGAGCACCCACCTGCAGACTCAAGGGTCCCGGGTTTGATTCCAGTCAAGGACATGTACCTTGATTGCAGGCACATCCCCAGTGGGGAGTATGCAGGAGGCAGGTGATCGATGTTTCTCTCTCATCGATGTTTCTAACTCTCTATCCCTCTCTGTAAAAAAAAAAAATTTCTCTGTAAAAAAATTAATAAAATATACTTTTTTAAAAAGAATCTGGAATTCCTTGAGAATCTCTAGGCTCTTGCTGGGCTGTGCTTGGATTCTGGTCTCTGCTCCTATCAGAGGCTGTAGGCTCATCCTCGAGGTTGATATACTTCGCCTTGACATCCCAATAACTATCTCTGCCCCTCACAGCAGAGCTCACCACTGCTGTGGAGATAAAATGAAGATTCATTTGGAAGATTAAAGGTTAACAATTGTTTTTAAAAGGCTGATAAAGTAAATATTAGGAACTAGAATGACTGGAACTTTCATACATTGCTTAGTGGGCATGTAAATTGGCACAATTTGGAAAAATCTGTGGCAGTACCTACTAAAAGTAAACACGTGTACCTTATCCAGCAGTCCTACTTCTGGTTATAAATCCAAAAGAAATGAGTATTTATATCCAACAAAAAGTACCTACAAGAGTATTTATAGCAGCTTTATTCAGAATAGTCCTAAATTGGAAATAGTTCAAATGTTAACTAATAGTAGAAAAAGTAAATTTGGGTTCCCATGATATCCTCATCAGGTTCAATAATTTGCTATAATGGCTCGCAGAACTCAGGAAAATACTCTGCTTACTATTACTGATTTGTTATAAAAGATATTATGAAGAATACAAGTGAATAGCCAGATTGAGATACATAGGGTGCGTCTGGAGGGTCCTGACACAGGAGTTTCTGTCCCTGTGGAGTTTGGGGTGCACCTCCTTCATGGATACATGCACCAAATTTGAAGGTCACCAAACCATATAGTTTAGGGTTTATAAGGAGGTTTTATTACATAGGCCCAGTTGATCAAATCACTAGCATTGGTAATTAATTCAATCCCCAGTCCCTCCCTCCTTCCCAGAGGTTGGCAGGGAGCTGAAAGTTCCAACCTCAAATTATATGATTGATTCCTCTGGCAACCAGCTCCCATTCTAAAGCTAATATAGGCCCATCTTGGGTCACTACGTTAGAGAAATTCAGGTATCCTTGAAAGGGACCTGTTATAAAAACCAAAAGATGCTCCTCTCAACTTTATCACTTAGTGATTACCTTGGTGGTTACTAACTGGGAGAAGTCAGGGAGGTTTCTGGTGTGCTGGAAATTTCTGTATCTTTTATTGATTTGAGAGAGAGAGAGAGAGAGAGAGAGAGAGAGACAAATCTACTTTGTTGTTCTACTTATGCATTCATTGGTTGCTTCTTGTATGTGTCCTGACCAGGGATTTATACCTGCAACCTTGATGTATCTGAATGACACTCTTAACCAACTGAGCTATCCAACCAGGGCTGAAATTTCTATATCTTGATCTTGCTGGTGATTATACTAGTGTATCCATATGTAAAATTTCATGAAGCTGTGTATGTAATATTTGTGCAGTTTATGTAAGTATACTACAGTTCAGTCATTCACTACTTAATGATGGATATGTTCTGAGAAATGCATTCTTAGGCAATTTCCTGGTTTTGTGAATGTCATAGAGTGGGTTTACACAAACCTAGATGGTACAGCCTACTACATACCTAGGCTATATTGTAAAGTTTATTGCGCCTAGAGACAAACCTGTCCAGCATGTCCAGTATTCAGTAAGCAATTGCAACTCATAGTATCTGTGTATCTAAACATATCTAACCACAGAAAGGTACAGTAAAAAAAAAAAAGGTATAAAAAATAAAAATCGGGCCTTAGCTGGTTTGGCTCAGAGGATGGAACATCGGCCTGCAGACTGAAGGGTCCCAGGTTTGATTCTGGTCAAGGGCACATCCCCAGTAGAGGGCATGCAGGAGGCAGCCAATCCATGTTGTGCTCTCACATCCATGTTTCTCTCGCTCCTTCTCCTTCCCTCTCTCTCCAAAAATCAATTAAAAAAAAATCTTAAAAACAAAAAACAAAACCTGAGACACAAGCCCTGGCCGGGGAGCTCAGTTGGTTAGAGTGTCATCCGATATGCCAAGGTTGCAGGGTTTTTTTTTTTTGTTTTTTTTTTTAATATATTTTATTGATTTTTTACACAGAGAGGAAGGGAGAGAGATAGAGAATCAGAAACATCGATGAGAGAGAAACATCGATCAGCCGCCTCCTGCACATCCCCCACTGGGGATGTGCCCGACCCAAGTACATGCCCTTGACCGGAATCGAACCCGGGACCCCTCAGTCCGCAGGCCGACGCTCTATCCACTGAGCCAAACCGGTTTCGGCCAAGGTTGCAGGTTTGATGCCCAGTCAGGGCACATAAGAACCAACTAATGAGTGCATAAATAAGTGGGACAATAAATCAATGTTTCTCTCTTTCTGATCAATAAATAATTTTTAAAAAAATATTGTTGTTCTAGCCGAGGCCGGTTTGGCTCAGTGGATGGAGCGTTGGCTTGCGGACTGAGAGGTCCCAGGTTCGATTCCGGTCAGGGGCATGTGCCTGGGTTGCGGGCACCTCCCCAGTGGGAGATGTGCAGGAGGCAGCTGATCGATGTTTCTCTCTCATCGATGTTTCTAACTCTCTATCTCTCTCCCTTCCTCTCTGTAAAAAATCAATAAAATATATTTTAAAAAAAATATTGTTGTTCTAAAAAAACAACAACAACTAAGTTACATACACACACATTAGCCTAGGCCTACGTAGTATCATCAGGAGCATCAACATCACCGTCTTCCATATCCACATTTTGTCCCACTAGAACAGTGGTTCTCAACCTTCCTGATGCCGCGGCCCTTTAAATCAGTTCCTCATGTTGTGGTGACCCCCAACCATAAAATTATTCTCATTGCTACTTCATAACTGTAATTTTGCTACTGTTATGAATCGTAATGTAAATATCTGATATGCAGGATATATTTTCATTGTTACAAATTGAACATAATTAAAGCATAGCGATTAATCACAAAAACAATATGTAATTATATATGTGTTTTCCGATGGTCTTAGGTGACCCCTGTGAAAGGGTCGTTCAACCCCCAAAGGGGTCGCGACCCACAGGTTGAGAACCACTGCACTAGAAGGTCTTCAGGGGAAGTAACATGCATGGAGCTGTCATTCCCTATGACAGTGGTCGGCAAACTGCGGCACGCAAGACACATGCGGTTCTTTGGCCCCTTG
The DNA here is from genome assembly GCF_964212035.1 of Myotis nattereri. Classification (NCBI taxonomy): domain Eukaryota; kingdom Metazoa; phylum Chordata; class Mammalia; order Chiroptera; family Vespertilionidae; genus Myotis; species Myotis nattereri. Next base: position 53,074,184 of record NC_138087.1, read on the forward strand.
AGTGTCGCTCTTCTACAAAATACCACGTGCAGGCGCGCACGGACAGTGCAATTGAAACTTCGTGGCCCATGCGCAGAAGTCGGTATTTTGTGGAAGAGCCACACTCAAGGGGCCAAAAAACCGCATGTGGCTCGCGAGCCGCAGTTTGCCGACCACTGCCCTATGGTAACAGTGCTGCCTTCTAAAATATCTCCTGAAGGACTTGCCACAGGTTCTTCTTGAGGAGGTGTCACTCTTTTTAGAAATATGTCCATGGGCCGAAACCAGTTTGGCTCAGTGGATAGAGCATCGGCCTGCGGACTGAAAGGTCCCAGGTTCGATTCTGGCCAAGGGCATGTACCTGGGTTGTGGGGCACATCCCCGGTGGGAGATGTGCAGGAGGCAGCTGATCGATGTTACTCTCTCATCAATGTTTCTAACTCTCTATCTCTCTCCCTTCCTCTCTGTGAAAAATCAATAAAATATATATTTTAAAAAAAAAAAAAAAAAAAAAAAAAAAGAAATATGTCCATGGGCGTTTGCTTGTTTTGCTTATTTTTTCCATCAGATTTGCTTCTAACCAGCTAATGCATCATAAATATGCTGATGAATGAAAACCTTGCAGTGTTGGAGTCCATGTTTTGAACTTTTCAAGGACTTATTAAGGTCTAAAAAAGCTTTTGCTACTCTCCACTGTGAATTTTCTTGGGGGTTATTTTTCTTCTCCTGCAGTTTCTCTTTCTTTTGCTTCTTCTTCAGCTATGCATTCCTGTTCTCGTTCTAACAAACGTTTATTAGCCAATTGCTCAGTAACCACCTCTAGGAACTCCTCAATGTCACCCTTATCCACACCCAGGTTAAAGTTGTCTGCTTCCAGATGCCATTCATACACTCCTTGGTGATACCACCCCAAGCTTGAGCAAGGTTCTTTTTTTTTTTTTTTTTTAAATAACATCTTTTTTTAAAAAATATATTTTATTGATTTTTTACAGAGAGGAAGGGAAAGAGATAGAGAGAGTTAGAAACATCGATGAGAGAGAAACATCGATCAGCTGCCTCCTGCACATCCCCCACTGGGGATGTGCCTCCAACCCAAGTACATGCCCTTGACCGGAATCGAACCTGGGGCCTTTCAGTCCGCAGGCCGACACTCTATCCACTGAGCCAAACCGGTTTTGGCAAGCAAGGTTCTTGTTGCAGTCATAGATGTTATAATCCTTCCAGAATTGCATCAGAGTCTTCCTCAGCTGCAGCAAAAGTCTGGGCAAAGGTCCTCCTCAGGTGGTAGGCCTTAAAAGCTGCTATAACTCCTTGACCCATTGATTGCATCAACGAGTGGTATTTGGAGGGAAATTTGATTTTGGGATAAAGATCACCAATAAAAGAAGAATGTTCTGGAGTGTTATCCACAATAAACAAAATCTGCCCTGACTAGTGTGACTCAGTTGGTTGAGCATCATCACATATACCAAAGGGTCGCCAGTTTGATACCCAATTAGGTCACATGCCCAGACTACAGGTTCAGGTTGGGGTGTGTAAGAGAGGCAACTGATCATTGTTTCTCTTTCACATGGATGTTTCTCTCTCATATAATTAAAACGTTTTTTAAAAAAGCAAAATCTTGAAAGGTACTTCCCATTTTGCTGGGATAGCAATCCAAGAGGGCATCTTGAAAAGGACCTTGGTCATCCTTAACATTTCTGTAGAACACTGGTAGTGTGTACTTATTGATATGCTTGAAAACCCTGGGGTTCTCACTGTGCCAGATCACATAAGGTTTCAATTTGTAGCCTGCAGCATTGCCCCAAGCAATACAATTGTCTTGTCCTTAAAAGCCTTGAAAACTGGCACTAACTTGGCCTCCTCAATACAAGAAAGTCCTTTCAGGCATCTGTTTCCAGAATAGGGAGTTTTCATCCATATTGAATATTTGCTCTGGCAAGTAATTGTCCTCCACAATCAGCACATCTAGAGTTTTCAAAAATTCTTTAGTTGCCTTTACATCAGCACTGTCAGACTCACCACTCACTTTTTATTACTTAATGAATAACAATTCTTAAATCACTTAAACCATGCAGAGCTGGCAGTAAATTCAACATTGTAGTCAGGTTCCAGCTTTTCTTTCGATATCACAGATTTTTTGCTTTAGCTGTGATCATCACAGTGCTGAGAGGGTAGATATGCTTATATGTCTAGTCATTAGAAGTTTCTCCATGTCTGATATAAGCCCTTCTCAAATTTTTGTTAGTCTTACTGCCTTCAATGAAGCAGATCCTTCAACCTAACAGCTTCCGCCACTTTGTTCTTCAACATTATTATAGCTATGGTGGAATGGGACATGCCTGACTGGGGAGCAATAATCATCACTGATTTCCGTCTTTGTAGTCCTTGATCACTCTTAATTTCTTTTCCAGATCAATCACTTAAATGTGGCTGTTTGCTGGTAACGTTAGTGGTGGATTTTTGTACACTTAGGGTCCATGACAAGCAAAACAACACAAAATTAAACCATGCACAAGGGGATATGATGCAATCAAGGGACATAACATGGCATATGTTTTATAGCAAGCTTTCTTTGTAAATCATTAAATTTATGGGGTAACATTGGTTAACTTTCGGGCATACAACTTTATAATACAACATCTGTATATTCCATTGCAAGCTCACCATGCAAAATCTAGTTTCCTTTTGTCATGTTGACATAAGAAACACGTCCAAACCGGCAGAGAATTTTTTTGAGTTTATTTTTTTCATTTGATTTTAGAGAGATTGGAAGGGAAGGAGGGAGAGAGAGAGAGAAAAACATCAGTATGAGAGAAACATATCAATTGGTTGCCTCCCACACGTGTCCCAACTGAGGCTGGGGATCGAATCCACGGACGTACCTTTGACTGGGAATTGAACCCATGACGCTTTGGTGTGCACGCTGAAGCTCTAATCGTTGAGTCACACAGGCCAGGGCTTTTATGAGTTTATTTAAGCCAAACTGATGACATATGCCAGGGAGCAAGATCGCAAATGCCTAATTTCCAATATCTGGCAAGGGTTCACAGAATACCATAGTGCAGTGACTCGCATGTGCCCACCCATTTCTGATCACCAATTGCTCACAACCAGTCCTGCCCTCTCCTGTGATTTTTTAAAATATATCTTTTTTTATTGATTTCAGAGAGGAAGGGAGAGGGAGAGAGAGACAGAAACATCAATGATGAGAGGGAATCATTGTTTGGCTGCCTCCTGCATGTCCCCCACTGGGCATCTGGCCTGCAACCTAGGCAAGTACCCTGACCAGGAATGGATTGATGAGCTCCTGGTTCATAGGTCGACACTCAACCCCTGAGCCACTGCAGCTGGGCTCTCCTGTGATATTTTTTAAAAACAAATCTCTGTTTTTTTTCTTCTTTAAGTGTTTAAGAATGCATCTCTCCAAAATAAGGGCCCTTTAAAACATAATCACACATACACAAAGAAAATTAAAACATAATCACAAAACTTTTCACACCTAGAAAAAGTCGACAATACGTTAATATCATTAAATGTCTACATTTCAAAAAAAAAAAAAAAAGAAATACTATAAAATACTTTGGACAAGTTGAATTGTATCATATATGCTTAATTACAGTAATTTCTCTTGTTTGCTTGCATAGATTCTTGTGAACAAACAAAGCAGAGGTTGCCACAATTCTCTGTTATCTTCCCTTAATGTGATGGAGCTAATTCACTGTCCTTGTTGGCTAAGGGCTCAGGAGGAAAGCATTTCTGTTAGGAAAAAGGACTTGGGATTTTAATTTATATAAACCATAATAAAAACATAGGAAGAAAAGAGACTTGGAGAACACAGGAGCATGAATTGGCATAGATAATAAGCCCTGAATAAGTGCTTTCTTATGATGTGAAGATGTTAGAGTTCTCTGAGACATGTGAATGGCAATTTTTTCACCCACTGTATACATCTTTTTCAGGTCCTGGTGCATATATTATTAAAAGTAGAGCTCATCCTTTTACAGAAAATTGAAGCCAAAAAAAGTCAAGTCATTCAGTCAGACAGCAAATGACTGAGAACTAGAACTCAGGGCCTCTGGTCTACCTTATTTTCAACTCTGTCACATGAACTATCTGGGTTCATTTGAAGTTGCAAGTGGCATTTATTTTAGCATTTTCCTAGTACTCTCATGCTTTCTCTTTTTTCAGTATCTGAAATGTTTTATCCAGAACATCAACCATTTTGAGTGCAGAAATTCTATTTTTAAAACTATTACCAAGAAATAAATGCAATAAATATTTTTGTGATTCTCCTCCAATAAGTGTGCATGTGCATTTCTTTCATGTAAGGATGTGTTTATTTCAAAAAGAAAAAAAAAAACCACAGACATAAATTCTCCCTATTATTTTACATATTATGAGAACTTTCCCATGTTATTTATGTATCTTTTCAAAACATGATTTTTAATGCTGAAAACTAGTTCAACAAAAGAATGTACTATAATTTATTTATTTTAAATTTTATTTATTTACTTATAGAATGAAAGAAAGGGTGACAGAGAGAATCATCAGTGGAGGAAGAGGTAAAAAATGACTTCTTGCCGAAACCGGTTTGGCTCAGTGGATAGAGCGTCGGCCTGCGGACTGAGGGGTCCCAGGTTCGATTCCGGTCAAGGGCATGTACCTGGGCTGCGGGCACATCTCCAGTGGGAGATGTGCAGGAGGCGGCTGGTCGATGTTTCTCTCTCATCGATGTTTCTAACTCTCTATCTCTCTCCCTTCCTCTCTGTAAAAAATCAATAAAATATAAAAAAAAAATGACTTCTTAAAATATATAACTGAAGCCAATTTGAAGGATGCAGAGTTTTAAGGAAGAAAGATAGGTAGAAGCTGGCTTTAATTGGAAGGGCAAAGGAAAGTGATTGCTATATACCCATCTGTCAGTTACTAATGGATTCCTCTCTGTTTAGCTGGGTGCTTGGCAGTCGGCTATACTACATTTAAAATATATATATATATATATATATATATATATATATATATATATATATATGTTTTTATTGATTTCAGAGAGAGGAAGGGTGAGAGAGATGAGAGAGAAACTCTGACCAGCCACCTCCTGAAGAATGTCCCCAACTAGGGATCAAGCCCAAGGTGCCCAGGCCCAGAATCAAATTGGCGACCTCTTGGTGCATGAAACTATGCTCAACCAACTGAGCCACACTGGCTGGGCAGCTATACTACATTTTTAACCTCTCTTGCAGATGTATATGACAATGTGACTACATTCTGGCTGCCAAAAGGAAAGTGAGCAGCAGTGATTTTGGTAAATCTTACCTTTAATAGGAAGCTGCTTGACCCTCTTTCCTCTTTGCAGTGTATTAATGGTGAGTCAACCTTGACCCTATGGACTGAGTGTAATACCATGGGTGGAGTAGCAAGTTGGACAGAACTGAGTTCCAGGGCACAGAGCCCCTGACCAGTCCTGCATGGTCTAATAGCTCAGACTTTTACCTGGGAGAAAAACGGAACTTTTATCTTTATTAAGCCACTGATATTTTTGTCTCCACCTACTCAATATCCTAACTAATAGTGGAGAGAAAGGCCATGAGGATATGAAATCTACTTAGAAAGTCGAAATCCTCTGCCTTCTCTTTTTTTCTTCTTCACTGCCTCTCTTCTAATCCATTCTCCTTTTTCTGTAGTTAAATATATGTGTACACACACACACACACACACACACACACACACGCTCCTTCATATCCCACGGTTCCAGATTTTTAGCTCCATATATTAACAGACTCACATCTTCTGTGCTGTGTGTTTTTCCTGCTTAATCCAGATACCAGTGAAACAGCCCCGAAGATGGACATCATGTGCTCCCTCAGAGGCTCTCCCCAGAGCACAGTGAGGCAGTAGGCATCTGACCAAGCTGTGGACAGGCACATCTCTTTGGTCACAGTGGGCAGAGGGTATTGTTTTCTTTGTACAATAGGATTTGTAAGGAGTAGAGGAGTTGTATTGTTCCTAGGAAGCTTTCTCTCTTTCCATAAAAGGGCATTTCGAGGAAGTCTTCAATGTGGGCAATCACAAATGCCTTATGTTTTCCCTTTCCATCAAAACTTCTAGTTTCTCTACACTACCTTACAGGGTATTTGTAAGTATTGTTTTGGTCTTCCTATTATCCATGCATTTGGTCACAGAATCTAATTTTACTCTTAATTTTAATTTATGTGGTTTGGCTTGGCGCTGACATTGCCATTTGACTCTAGGATTGAATACATAATCTAGTTCTGGCCACGCTGGAGATATTAGGGGAAAAAATGCTTTTGAAATGATGGGGTTAGCCTTAGCTGGTTTGGCTCAGTAGATAGAGCGTCGGCCTGCGGACTGAAGGGTCCCAGGTTCGATTCCAGCTAAGGGAACATGCCTGGGTTGCAAGCTCGATCCCCAGTAGGGTGCGTGCAGGAGGCAGCCAATCAATGATTCTTTCTCATCATTGATGTTTCTATTTCTCTCACCCTCTCCTTCCCTCTCGGAAATCAATAAAAATATATTTTAAAAAATAAAATGAAATGATGGGGTTACTACACTAGGAGAATATAAGGCTGTAGCTGCTGGGATCAATTTGCCATCCTATGAAGGGAGCATATCTAAGAATAAAGTCAATACCAAGGAAAACAGACCAAGAGACAGAAGTCAACCCTGGTGACTTTGTCTGGCAACCTCATATTCTATTCTACTTTATAACCCTTTATGCTTTTTATTTTTATTTATTTATTTATTTTTAAAAATATATTTTATTGATTTTTTTTACAGAGAGGAAGGGAGAGGGATAGAGAGCTAGAAACATCAATGAGAGAGAAACATTGATCAGCTGCCTCCTGCTCACCCCCTACTAGGGATGTGCCCGCAACCAAGGTACATGCCCTTGACTGGAATCGAACCTGGGACCCTTCAGTCCGCAGGCCAACACTCTATCCACTGAGCCAAACCAGTTAGGGCCCTTTATGCTTTTTAAAACACTATCATAGCACTGTTATGCTTGAGTCTTTCAAAAACCCTGAGAAATAGACGGTATCATCCCCATTCTATAGAGGAGGAATTTGAGACTCGGAGAGGTAAAGGCAACTTGCGAAAGCCACATAGCAAATTAATTGCAGAGGCAGGACTAAAACCATATTAATTGCCACCCAATCAAACAGTACACTGTTAGGGACATCATTTACCCTCTGTAGTGGGGAGATCAACACAAAGGCCCATCGAACTCTAGGCACAGGTAATTCTGTTACGTCATTGATCCCTCTAGTCTTTTGTAAAGCTCCCTCTCCTTAGAGCCAAGGGGTATCTCTTACACCAGATTTTGCACACCTGTCACTATGAGGGTACAGTCAGTGCTAGTGACAAATGGTTCTCTCACCCTCCACAACTAGTTAAGGATGGGATCAGAATCAAGCAGTAGTCACTATTCCAGGCTCCCAGATCAAGTCTTAACATTAATGAGTATGTTGATAATGGAGTTTTTCCTACCATTAATGGGAATTCAGCTGAAATAATCGGCAAGAAACCACAAGAGAGAAATTTCTGGCTGCAGTCGAGAGATCATATTTCAGCTGGATTCTCCTTAATATGTGAGCCAGATGGGAGATGGTGGGGGCCAGGGGAAGAGGCAAAGGATGAAACATGATTCAGGAAGTTATAAAAGAGGGCGAAGAGGAACCCTAGTGTTTCTGGGAAGGAATGTCAAGATGTAGCACTTTTCCCAAGCATAAGTCTTTCATATTTTCCTTCCTTTCTTCCTTCCCTCTTTTTTTTTTTTTTTTTTTTTGGCAGTCTGGTTGTATAGGGATTAAAAAATGCTGGGGCCTTAGCCGGTTTGGCTCAGCGGATAGAGTGTCAGCCCGTGTTTTGAAGGGTCCCGGTTCAATTCCTGGTCAAGGGCATGTACCTGGGTTGCAGGCATTATCCTCCGGCCCAGTCTGGGTGTGTGTCTCTCTCACATTGATGTTTCTCTCTTTCTCTCTCTCCCCCTCCCTTCCATTCTCTCTAAAAATCAATGAAAAAATATCCTCAAGTGAGGATTAACAACAACAGAAATGCCGAGGATTTAATTTCTCTAATTACTTAGAAGCCCATCTGTGCCCCACTTTGGTGCCTGAGCCACTGCTCTGACAAAGGAACCATGTGCTAATCTGGTCAGTTCTCCCTTTCTACAGCCATCCCCACTCCTTAATTCCTACCATCTGGCTATGGGATCACTTTTGTCAGAGAGTAGGGCTGGATGGAGCTCTGGAAATCCTCCCTTCCCAGGTGTGCCCTGATACCATGGGGGCTGGCAAACATCAGAGGACCGTATGACATCAGCCCACAATTTTTTAAAAATATATATTTTATTGATTTTTTACAGAGAGGAAGGGAGAGGGATAGAGAGTTAGAAACATTGATGAGAGAGAAACATTGATCAGCTGCCTCCTGCACACCCCCTACTGGAGATATGCCCGCAACCAAGGTACATGCCCTTGACCAGAATCAAACCTGGGACCCTTCAGTCCACAGGCCAACGCTCTATCCACTGAGCCAAACCGGTTAGGGTAGCCCACAATTTTTTTAAAAAAAGTATTTTTATTGATTTTTAGAGAGAGAGGACGAGAGAAACACTGAATTGAGAGTAAAACATCGATAGGCTGCCTCCTGCACACCCCCTACCAACAACCCCAGCACATTCCCTGACCAAGAATTGAACTTTCTTCTCTCTGTCTCTCTCTCAAAAAATCAATGAAACCTCCCTTCCTCTCTCTCTCTAAAAAAATTCAGTGAAAATATATCTTCATTGATGAGGATTAAAAAGGGAAAAAAGCATTTATCACACTTCTGGCAAAATTTCATAGCCTTACTTGGGTGCATTGGACGATGCCCAACCAGCACAGCCCACTCCTGACCACCAACCAATATCCAAGTACTGCATCTGGGTGGAAGCCTACTCTGGCTAAAGGACTATTTCACCCCCTCTCCAAGGAGACTTTTGCAGCTTTATCTCCCTTTTGCAGACCTGACTTAAGCTCAAGGCTGAGTCATCAGGGTGAGCATGAGAATATCTTTTCTATACCTAAATACAGGCTAATAACATTATAGCAGAATTTTAGTAATGCTATTATATTGATCTGGTTAAAATAATATATTTCCTATAATAAAATATCATGAACAAAAATGGGTTTTTCAAATTCCCATTTTATCATCTAGAATGAGACTGGGTGAGCTGTTGGGGAAGAGGAGAAAGTTGGTTTAAATTACTGCCTCCCCTCCCTTCCACCCCCATTGAGCAGCAATTTTCCTTCAACTTCATTTCATATATTCCTCCCTACTCTCCCAAGAATATGGGGGAGAAATAAAATAGAGCTAAACATGAAACAAAAGGAGTAGAAAAGAGGAAAGTTGCCTATTTTTCTTATCAACTTTTCTTTCCTGCATATCATTGTTCACTCTACCCAGTCATTTCTCAGACTACTCTGCAGCCCACCGCCTCACCACCAGCCTTCCAGAGCGTCCCCTTCTTACTGGAATAAGCGACACCTTTTGGTTCAGGGCTGGGACTGGTCCTGTACAAAGTCCATTAAGTGGACCTTGTTCTCCCCTCTGTCCGTGTTTTACAAGAACCTTGTTGTGTTTCTGAGTGCAACACCCCCAGGGAATCAGCGTGAGCTCAGAGTTTCTCTTTCTCTCTCAGGACTTGGAAATGCTTCTCCTTTTCCTGGTAAACCTTCTGGTTCTGGCCTGAGATGGAATCACTAGAGTTCTGGTCACCTGACGGAGAGGCTGGGCTGGGAGCTTGGAGGTACAGGGGTGAGGACCTTTAAGGTCGGAGGAATCACTCGAAGCACTCGAGTGTCTGAAGCACTTGAAATAGCACTGTGTAATGTCAGTGTTAGGCAATCGTTTTAGCCAGTGGACAAAACAGAATTCATCTCCTTGCTTAACACAGAACTCAGCTCTTTGCCTTGCCAGTGGAAGCAGTAATCAGAGTTAGAGGGGCCTCAGATATAAGCAAATGCGACTCCCTTATTATGCAGGTGAGGAAACTGAGACCACCTCCTCTCCTCAGGAGGGGCTGGCAAAGTGACAGTCCTCAGACTTCAGTGTAAAACGGGCAAGAGAACTCCAGATGGGTTTTGCTGTGTAGTGGTTTGGAGCCCTGGTCAGGTGGCTCAGTTGGTTGGAGCATCATAGAGTCAGCCTGTACACCCAAAGTTTGGGGTTCTATCCCTGGTTGGGGCATCTGTGGGACGCAACAAATTGATGTTTCTCTCTTTCTTTCTCTCTCCCCCTCACTCCCTTCCTCTCTCTCTAAAAAAATCAATAAAAATATATCTTCAGGTGAGGATTAAAAAGAAAAAAAAAACATTTATCACACTTCTGGCAAAATTTCATAGCCCTATTATGGAAACCCAGTGGCCTAGATTGTGATTTTTTTTCTTTTTTTAAAAAGATTTTTTTAGCCGAAACCGGTTTGGCTCAGTGGATAGAGCGTCGGCCTGCGGACTGAAGGGTCCCGGGTTTGATTCCGGTCAAGGGCATGTACCTGGGTTGCGGGCACATCCCCAGTAGGAGATGTGCAGGAGGCGGCTGATCGATGTTTCTCTCCCATCGATGTTTCTAACTATCTCTCTCTCCCTTCCTCTCTGTAAAAAAATCAATAAAATATATTTTTTTTAAAAAGATTTTTTTACTGATTTGTAGAGAGAGAGAAACATCAACGTGAGAGTGAAATATGTATCGGCTGCCTCCCTCATGTCCCACACCAGGGGGTTGTGCCTGCAACCCTTTGGTGCATGGGAGGACACTCAACCATCTGAGCCAGACTCACCTGGGCTAGATTGTGATTTTCTTCCGGGGGTTTGCCATAAACACCACGTGAGATCTACTATAGGTTCTGTGGGTTGCATGGCTCAAGCAACTGGGCCATTTACACCCCAGCCTAGACTTGCTGCTGAGAGCTTCCCTGATCTGGGCCCTACTCAAAGCTGGCAGCCTTTTGTGTCACCCAGTCCATGGTTTGGAGTGGTATTTTCAACCGAGGAATAATATTCTGCTTCCAGAACAAAGTCATCTTAATTGGGGGACAGGAGGGTGAGAGATGCAGTAACTTGTCATTTTCTTTGGAGGGGATTTTCCAGACCACTGACTAGCATTTTCCCATTTTCATACATCTAGTCAGACTTATATTCTGTCTTCAATATTGAGACCAATGTGATGTTCTGAGGTGTGTCCAGAGGGTCCAAGACCCTTCAGAATATGTTATGATAGCCCAGCTGGTGTGGCTCAGTGGATTAAGTGTCGTCTCTTGAACCAAGAGGTCCTGGGTTTGATTCCTGGTGAGGGCACATGTCTGGGTTGCGGGCTCGATCCCCAGTGGGGGGCTTGCAGGAGGCAGCTGATCAATGTACCTCTCTCATTGATATTTCTATCTCTCTCACCCTCTCCCTTCCTTTCTGAAATCATTAAAAATATTTTAAAAAGAATATATTATGATAGTGGGCTTGAAAGTTAACATAACTCTGGTACAAGACTATAAATGTATACTATTGTCCATTCCACTGAACACATGACAGTTAGTTCTGATCCTCCTTTCTAATTAGAATGGGAAATAATACATTCACCAGGTCAATGGTCACATACCACGTATTTGAGGCAATGTTAATCTGCTTTAGCAAAGATACTAAGTCTGGTACAGCAGCTTTGATTTGAGCTACTACTTTTGTGAGTTTGCAATAGTCCACTGTCATCCTCCAGAATCTGTCTAGGATTCTGCTGAATCAAATGTAAATATGTAAGGGACCACTATCTCTGTATCCTTTAAATCTTTAAGAGTATCGCTGATCACTGCCACTTACTATAAGATGTAATGATGTTGTTGTTGTTTTTCATTTTATTTATTGATTTGAGAAGAGAGAGAGAGACACCAATTTGTTAATGGATAATATTCCCCTTTCTCCTATGTATGACTTCCCAAGTAAATGCTAGTAGACACCTTTCTGGAAGTATTGGGGCTATCATAGCTACATACACTTGCCATGTTGTTGCAGGGTCTTTCCTCCTGGAGACCTGGCCTCTCCTTCAGTCATTGGATTCTATGCCTGAAAGCTAGTTCTGGCCCAGAAACTGGGCAATGAATCATGACTCAGCTCCTTGATCTTCTAACCTTGATTTCTTTTGATTGCTAGGTTGGCCATCTTTACCTCAGGAACATCGTATACTATTAGTCATCTCCATAGCTCTCTGCAGATCAGGTCTTTCTGGCTGCCATTCCAACCTCATAGCTCATTATGATAATTACATCTATTTTGCTTCAGATGGTTAAGTGCTGCCATCTTGCCTCTATTATTCTGGGGTCTAGTTCCATTGCTATCTAGGAGCCCTGTTCTGAAAGTGCAGGGACAGCCATGACTGAGCTTGTCGGTAATGCCCCTTTCCCCAGAGCTTCCTTTAGGGCGCTAATGTGGCAGAGTCATTTGGTGAGTTTGCTGGTATTACATGCTATATCCACTTCGACTTTCCTCTTCTCTGACCTTTTGATCCCTAATTTCATCATCTCCCATAGCAATTCTGACACTTTTATTTCATATATTATGACCCTTTGCTTTTTCCAAGCTCTTATAGGGTCCTTGCACTCTCTCATGTGTCTCAGGAGAATGACCCCATATTGACAACCTCTTCCTAACCCAATTTTAGGTTCAACTTCTCCCCACTTAGATTGAGCTTCAGAATTCTGATAATATACCCCTGGCTTCTGTCAGTACATATTGGTTGTATTGTCTCTTTCCTTCCTTATCAGGTCCTGGCTATTTGTGCTGCTACTTAATCCTAGTTATTGGTCTATTGGCCAGGTTGGGATGTTGGTTAAATCCAAAAGGGGAGGCACATTTCTTTTTTCTTTTTTTAAAAAATATATTTTATTGATTTTTTACAAAGAGGAAGGAAGAGGGATAGAGGGCTGGAAACATCGATGAGAGAGAAACATCGATCAGCTGCCTCCTGCACACCCCCTACTGGCGATGTGCCCACAACCAAGGTACATGTCCTTGATCGGAATAGAACCTGGGACCCTTGAGTTTGCAGGCTGACGCTCTATCCACTGAGCCAAACCGGTTAGGGCGAGGCACATTTCTTATAAGCCAGATATTTCTATACCATCTTCAAGCAAGGAAGAACTAACCTTTAGCAAAAGAAATGGGCAACTTATGAAGGCCTAGAAGTACAGAGAACACTGGAGGTTCAATATTTTCAGGAAGATAGACCCATATATTGCCATTCCATATCCTGATCATCAAGTTTTTCTGCTGTGTGGCAGGAGATGATAGTTTCTTCATATATTGCCAAGAAGGCCCTTTGACTCCACACCTAGCCTTCCCCCCGCCCCCACTTTTTGTTGAATGTATTGAGACAGTTAACCTTTATAGTCTTTCTCCAATTTATTACTCTCAACAACAAACATCCTATTACTTCTCAAACGTCCTATTACTTCTCAATAGTACAGAGAGTTCCCATTCTCTCCTAGCCTCACCATAGTTTCCTTTGTTACTGACACCTTGCATTAATGTAGTGCATTTAATGTTACAATCGATGAGCCAGTATTGACGCATTATTATTAACTAAAGTCCAGAGTTTACATTAAGGTCACTTTTTGTGTTGTACAATTGTATGGATTTTGACAAATGCATAATGTCATGTATACACTGTTACAGTATCATATAGAATAGTTTTATAGCCCTAAAAATGCTCTATACTTCACCTATTTATCCCCCTTCCCTAACCCCTGGTAACCACTTACTATCTATAATTTTGCCTTTTATAACCTTGTTTTTAATCGTTACCCAAGGATATGTCTTTTATTGATTCAAGAAAGAGAGGAAGGGAAGGGAAGGGAAGGGAAGGGAAGGGAAGGGAGAGAGAGAGAGAGAGAGAGAGAGAGAGAGAGAGAGAGAGAGAGAGAGAGAGATCATTAGGTTGCTTCCTGTATGTTCCCCAACCAGGGGTCAAATCCGCAATCTAGGTTATGTGTCCTAACTGGGAATCAAACTGGCAACCTTTTGGTGCACAGGACTATGCTCAACCAACTGAGCCATGCCAGCCAGGCTATAACATTCCTTTTAAAAAATATATATTTTTATTGATTTCAGAGAGGAAGGGAGAGGAAGAGAGAGTTAGAAACATCAATGATGAGAGAAAATCATTGATCAGCTGCCTCCTGCGTGCCCCCCCCCCCCCCCCGCCACTGAGGATCAAACCTGTAACCAGGGCATGTGCCCCTGGCCAGAATTGAACCTGGGATCCTCAGTCCACAGGCCAACACTCTATCCACTGAGCCCAACTGGCTAGAGCTATTACATTCTTTTTAATGGCTGCATACTATTGTGTTCTGTGGCTGGATGAATCCACTGATGCTGTTACATGACAAAGAAAAGGCCAGAATGGTAACAGCAAACCTTAGATTCACAATAGAAGCAAATCAAACTTTGCTGACCTGGCAGAGGATTCACTTGCCCATGTGGCTCACACTAACTTTGTATTTCCATGTTTCATTATCTTTGGGCAAAAGAGCCGTTTTGATCTCACACACTACCTTGGAAACCAGAAGAAAACATCTGGCACTCCCTCTGATGGGAGAACCAAAGCAACGCTATAAACACCATCTGTCAATTTTTCCTTTCAAAGGATTCTTTCCAAACTTCTGGGGGTTCTCTTTGCCAACGCCTTGTCATAGCAGCGCCAGAAGCAAATTAAATCATTGAAGCTTTAATGATGTCTGGTTAGGAGGCTGGGTTCCGAGGGCTTCCTGCTGCACAGGTGCACATCTTCATAGACTACCCTACTCTCCTCCACAGGTGCCCGTCTCCACCTCCTCAAGCAGAGCAGCCATGCATGGATGTGCACTTTGTTCTCCACACCAAAGTGCCTGGCTGAGGGGTCCAGAGAGAGCTGAAATCCTGCTGCACCAGTTTGCCAAGCTGTATACCCTGGCATTGCATCCGCTCAGAGAGGGTGCCTTTTTCTTTTTTTAATTAAATCTTTATTGTTCAGATTATTACATTTGTTCCTCTTTTCCCACCCCCCATAACTCCCCTCCTCCCAGTTCCCGCCCCACCCTCCGCCCTCACTCCCCACCCACTGTCCTCATCCATAGGTGCACGATTTTTGTCCAGTCTCTTCCTGCATCTCCCACACCCCTTTCCCCCCGCCAAGAATAGTCAGTCCATTCCCTTTCTATGTCCCTGATTCTATTATAATCACCAGTTCATTCTGTTCATCAGATTATTTATTCACTGGATTCTTAGATTCACTTGTTGATAGATGCATATTTGTTGTTCATAATTTGTATCTTTACCTTTTTCTTCCTCTTCCTCTTCTTAAAGGGTACCTTTCACCATTTCATATAATCCTGGTTTGGTGGTGATGAACTCCTTTAGCTTTTCCTTATCTGTGAAGCTCTTTATCTGACCTTCAATTCTGAATGATAGCTTTGCTGGATAAAGTAATCTTGGTTGTAGGTTCTTGGTATTCATCACTTTGAATATTTCTTGCCACTCCCTTCTGGCCTGCAAAGTTTCTGTTGAGAAATCAGCTGACAGTCGTATGGGTATTCCCTTGTAGGTAACTGAGTTTCTTTCTCTTGCTGTTTTTAAGATTCTCTCTTTATCTTTTGCTTTTGGCATTTTAATTATGATGTGTCTTGGTGTGGTCCTCTTTGGATTCCTTTTGTTTGGGGTTCTCCGCGCTTCTTGGACCTGTAAGTCCATTTCTTTCACCAGGTGGGGGAAGTTTTCTGTCATTATTTCTTCAAATAGGTTTTCAATATCTTGCTCTCTCTCATCTTCTGGCACCCCTATAATTCTGATGTTGGTACGCTTGAAGCTGTCCCAGAGGCTCCTTACACTATCTTAGTATTTTCGGATTCTTTTTTCATTTTGCTTTTCCGGTTGGGTGTTTTTTGCTTCCTCGCATTTCAAATCATTGACTTGATTCTTGCGCTCCTCTGGTCTGCTGTCGGGAGTCTGTATATTATCCTTTATTTCAGTCCGTGTATGCTTAATTTCTAGTTGGTTCCCCAATATAAGATCGAGGGTCTCATTAGTTTTCTTGTAGATCTCATTAAGTTTATCGGCGGCTTCCAAACAGTTCTTGAGAGACCTTAAAAGTGTGGTTCTGAACTCTATATCTTCCATTGACAATTTTGTCCTGTTTCTTTGTCTCCGCATTTTGTTATGCTTTCTTGGTGCACCCCCTAGTGGTCTTTGTTCGCAGTCTTATAGTTAAATCTTGATTGTTGTAGCTAATTCCAGGGAGGGTTTGACCTCCAGGCCAAGTGGCTCTGAGAATCAGCTGTGTCTGCAGTGAGAGAACTTCTGTCCTCTAGGGAGGTGCTAATCTAGCCTTTGCCTGAGGCTCTGCCTCTCTGAGTCCCAGCAACGGCTGCAAACCTTGGAGAGAAAGCTGCACTCGCTCTGACCGAAGCCAGACAGTCCCGCTTCTCCCGTTTGAGTCTGGGTCCCTAAAGACTCGCCCGGATCTGGAGCTCAGAGTCTGCGACTCCCTCCCGATTGAAAACGCCAACCGCGCCCTCCGCCGCCAGCCCGCTCCGCGCACTCCGCACCTCAGAATTTGACTTCAGCACTGCGCCTCCTCTGAGTGTCCGTATGCGTTTCTCTTTCCTCCTAGTTGTAGGACTTCCACTCAGCCAGCGTTCCTGTGGTTCTGGGTGATGTCCCTTCCGTTTTTTGGTTTCACTTTTGAAGTAGTTGTTCAAAGCAGCAAACTCCTGCGTTAACCTATGCCGCCATCTTGGTTCTCTCCTCTTTTTCTATCTTGCACAAAGGCACAGTTTAGCGTAGTGGCTGGCTTTGCCCTGGAGTTTATTTAATCCTATTGTAATTGTCTATTTATATGTGTGTCTTCCTCCTAAGGTTCTTAATGACTGAAATCTGGTCTTACTTAATCTTTATTCCCATTGCAGCACAGGGATAGTTGTATAGTAGACCTTAGTATATTAGCTCAATACATTACTAGGGACAAGGATATTCTACCCGTACCATTAAAAAATAAAATTGTCTTTACTATTAACTAATTACTTTTTAAAAAAAATCCTCACCAGAGGAGTGAGGATATTTTTTCCATTGATTTTTATATATATATTTATTGATTTTCAGAGAGGAAGAGAGAGGGAGAAAAAGATGAAATATCAATGATAAGAGAAAAACATTCATCCGCTGCCTCCTGCATACCCCCAATTGGAGATGGAGCCTGCAACCTGGGCATGTGCCCTGACTGGGAATTGAATCGTGACCTACTAGTTCATAGGTGGACACTCAACTACTGAATCACAACGGCTGGGCTCCATTGATTCTTTTAAAGAATGGAAAATGCCCTGACTGGTTTGGCTAGGTGGATAGAGCGTCGGCCTGCAGACTGAAGGGTCCCAGGTTTGATTCTGGTCAAGGGCATGTACCTTTTTTTTTTTTTTTTTAAATTTTTTATATATATATATTATTGATTTTTTACAGAGAGGAAGGGAGAGAGATAGAGAGTTAGAAACATCGATGAGAGAGAAACATCAATCAGCTGCCTCCTGCACATCTCCTCCTGGGGATGTGCCTGCAACCCAGGTACATGCCCTTGACCGGAATCGAACCCGGGACCTTTCAGTCCACAGGCCGACGCTCTATCCACTGAGCCAAACCGGTTTCGGCGGGCATGTACCTTGGTTGCAGGCACATCCCCAGGGGTGTGCAGGAGGCAACTGATCGGTGTTTCTAACTCTCTATCCCTCTCCCTTCCTCTCTGTAAAAAAATCAATAAAATATATTTTTTAAAAAAGAGTGGGAGGGGGGAAGGTGGAGAGAGAGAGAGAAAAAAAAAAAGAGAGAGAAATATCACTGTGACAGAGACACATTGATTGGCTGCCTCTCAGCCTGCAAGTGCTCTTGACCTGGAATAGAACCTGAGACCCTCTGGTGCACAAGTCAACGCTCTAACCCAGTGATGGCGAACCTATGACATGTGTGTCAGAGGTGACACGGGAACTCATTTTTTTGG
Source organism: Myotis nattereri (assembly GCF_964212035.1). NCBI lineage: Eukaryota > Metazoa > Chordata > Mammalia > Chiroptera > Vespertilionidae > Myotis > Myotis nattereri. The sequence continues at coordinate 53,092,229 of NC_138087.1, forward strand.
TTGATTTTTCTTTGTTAAATGGCATTTAAATATATAAAATAAATATCAAAAATATAAGTCTGTGTTTTATTATGGTTGCAAATATAAAAAAATTTCAGAGTTAAGGGTTTTTCAAAATGCTGATACGCCGAGCTCAAAAGGTTCGCCATCACTGCTCTAACCACTTAACAACGCAGGCCAGGGCGACTATTTGTTTTTTACTCCTACGGATGACTCTTACCAAGTTTTCTGCTATGCTTTTTTTTCTTAGTTCCCTTTTCCTTGTTTTGTTTTATCTCCCCACCCCCTTTTTACTAGGTTTTCTCCCTCTCCTTCATTGATTCTATCAACAACCCAATAACTTTTTGAATTGGTCATTACATATTTGTTCTCATGCCCATTCCCTGTTCTTTTTCTGAGAACTATGATCCCCAGCTCCTTTACCAACTGGATACCAGCTAGATTCAGTCAATGGGAGGCACCAGCAGGAGAATGAAGGATGGGAGAAAGAGAGAAGTCAGGGTAGTTCTTCCTCTTTCTTATTATCACTGTGGGAGCATGTTCCAGCAGTGGCTGCCATCTTCTACATGGTTTCTACTTCCCTTCCTTTCTTGGACTCAAGTCCTGCTGTCCATTTCACTCCAGCCAAGCCCTGCTCTCTCCAGAGCCAAAGTTGATAGTTTGGTGTGTATTCTTTTAGTCATTTATGCTTGAATATATCTCTATCTCTATATATCTATATCTATATCTATATCTATATCTATTATCTATATCTATATCTATATATCTCTCTCTGTGTATAGGTGTACCAAAAATGTATACATACACTTTGAATAATTATAAAGGCAATGTTTATTATAATTATAAATTGAGTTATCAGCTGTTCAAGCGTGTATACATTTTTTGGGGACACCCTGCATATGTCAACATCTATCTATGTAGTTGTTAACTTTCTACAATGAGAACAATAGGCATTTTTTTGCAATTTGCTTTTTTATTTCCGAATATGTTGTAATAGTCACTGACAAATTGCTCCACAAAAAGGTTTCACCAGCCGAAACTGGTTTGGCTCAGTGGATAGAGCGTTGGCCTGCGGACTGAAAGGTCCCAGGTTCGATTCCGGTCAAGGGCATGTACCTGGGTTGCGGGCACATCCCCCGGTGGGGGATGTGCAGGAGGCGGCTGGTCGATGTTTCTCTCTCATCAATGTTCCTGACTCTCTATCTCTCTCTCTTCCTCTCTGTAAAAAATCAATAAAATATATTTAAAAAAAAAATTAAAAAAAAAAAAAGGTTTCACCAATTTATACTGCTATTAGCAGGGATAAGAATCATTATTTCTCCATCCATGCCAGCATTGACTATAATTAATCCTTTTTAGCTTTTGCCAATTTGATGAAGTGAAAAATGGGGCCTTGTTTATTTTTTAAAAGTTATTAGTGATGTTGAACATTTTTTCACTAGTTATTTTGTTCACTAGATATTTGTTTCTTCTTTAGTGAATTGCCTTTTGAACAAGTTACATCTATATTTTTCTATTGAATCATTCTGTTTTTCTTATTGATCTGTAGGGGCTTTTTTTGTATTGGGGAAATTAGCCCTTTTCCTGTTAGAGGGTCACAAATATTTTCTTCCAGATTATCTTTTCACTTTGTGTATAGGTCTGTTGTCATCATCAAATCTGTCAACCATTTCCTTTTGAATTTGGTGTCATGATTAGAAAAATTCTTCTCACCCATGATTCAAAATATTCTATATTCTCTTCTAATATTTTAGAGTTGTTGTGTTTATTTTTATGCTTTTGGAATTTGAAATCATCTTTTTTTTAAAATAAATTTTATTGATTTTTCACAGAGAGGAAGGGAGAGGGATAGAGAGTTAGAAACATCGATCAGCTGCCTCCTGCACACCTCCTACTGGGGATGCGCCCACAACCAAGGTACATGCCCTTGACCGGAATCGAACCTGGGAACTTTCAGTCCGCAGGCCGACGCTCTATCCACCGAGCCAAACCGGTTAGGGCTGAAATCATCTTTATCCATTCATGATCATTAGGATAACTGCATCTTCATTTGATGATCATCACGAAGTTCTTCAGGAACTTCAGAAGTGACCAAGAAACCTGAGTCCTTCATTGTACCCTGAGTTTATGAAAAAGGATAAAGGGTTTCAACCTGACCTCCAAGGTTCTCAGGATTCATCCTGACTTTTCTTTTGGATTTCACAGGAGAAAAGATGCCAGTGACTTTACTTCTACAGCCTTAGAACTGTTACACCCAAGCCAAGCCTCTTCCCTCGTGGTCTCTCCAACCTTATCTCTCTCTGCTCCCTTTGCTCTAGTTACTGATTCTTCTTGTCCTGGAACTTTCCTCCATCCTTGCCTTTGCTCAAACTGCTTTGTTCTAATTGCTTTGGGCACCCTCCATCCTGTTCTGTAAGGTCTAACTTAAATGCCTTAGTTCTCTATGAAATCTTCCTTGATTTCTCAAGTCCACCTAAATACTCTTTCCTCTCTACTCTTCAGCCATGGAATGTGTTATTTAGATGATTATTTGCCAGGTACTGTCATTATCTGTACAACTAAATGTCTGATTCCCTCATCGACCTCCCTCAGAGCATCTTTGTAGACTCATGGTGCCTGACACCTGGTAGGACTTAGCCAATGCTGGATGGCTACATGAATAAAAAATTGTAGAGCTGATTATATCTTTCCTACCTCTGCTCTTAGACTCCCCAAAAGTCTGGTAGTGTATGAAAGGAGGGAGAAAGAGTAGAAAAAAGAGGGGGAGGATTGTGAGGCGGTGTTCCTTGGACTGAAATGCTATTTGTAGACCAATTTCTAGTTGCACTGGGAGGAAACAGACACAGGGCAGGGTTAGTAGAGGACTGGCATCCTGTTCAGCCTTTTCTGGTCACAGGTTGAGTTACTACCCGGATTAATACCTGGAAACTGACACATATGCGTCACTCCTAGGAAGGTGGAGAAATATTTCATTTTCCAGGAAATGTCCCCACTTCCTTCCCATTTCTTTGTCCCCCCCCCCCCCCCCGCCCTTATTTCTTAAGGATGGGTTGCCTCCATGGGGGCTGGGTGGCACATAGCAGGCTGGCCTAGGAGTCAGTAGTCAGCAACCTGGTCCCCACTTAAAGCAAAAAGGCAGAGAAAGAAATATTAGATCAGGAATCTTAGGCTGATGGGAAATCTCAGGAAGACCCTGTCTGATGGGGGAGGCTTGTCTCTAGACTCAGGGACAAGCTAGAGGAGAGGCACAGGCCCAACCCTCCAGAGGTTTTTCCTTCTTAATCCTCCATGGCACCATAGTCTCCTGATTCCTTTTCTGCTTCTCTGGCCACTACTTTTCCACCTTTTTCTCTGCTTCCTCTTCCCATGCCCTACTTGTCAGTGCTTCAAAGGGTCCTATCCTCAGAAGTTATAATTAATCTGAATTTCCATTCTTCTAGCCAAACCTTCAAGAATTTGATTCAGGTCAAAAACCTTAAAGTCATCCTGCGTCCTCTCATTTCCTCACACCATGCAACTAATTTGTGAGCAACAATAATTTTTTTAATCCTCATCTGAGGATATGTTTATTGATTTTTTTAGAGCTAGAGGAAGGGGGAGAGAGAGAAACATCAATGTGAGAGAGAAACATCTATCACTTGCCTCCTGTACACGCCTTGACTGGGGATCAAACCCAAAACCTAAACATGTGTCCTGACCAGGAATTGAAACCAAAAGCAAATTTTGGTGTGTGGACGATCCTCTAACTCAGTGGCTCTCAACTTTCCTAATGCCATGACCCTTTAATACAGTTCCTCATGTTGTGGTGACCCCCAACCATAAAATTATTTTCGTTGCTACTTCGTAACTGTAATTTTGCTACTGTTATGAATCGTAATGTAAATATCTGATATGCAGGATGTATTTAGGCGACCCCTGTGAATGGGTCATTCGACCCCCAAAGGGTTCGCAACCCACAGGTTGAGAACCGCTGCTCTAACTGAACCACCCCGCCAGGGCTAATGTGAGCAAATTCTTATGGCTCTACCTTCAAAATGTACCCAGAACCTGACCATTTTTAAACACTTTCACTGCTGCTATCACTCTGCTCTACAGTACTATCATTTCCTTCCCGGATTACTGCAATAACCATTATGTGCTTCCACACTTGCCCTTCTTGCTCAGTGTAGCAGCTACAGTGATTTTGCTAAAAAGTTAGATCATTTCCCTTCTCTGCTCAAAACTCTCCTATGGTTTGCAGCTCACTTAGAGTAAAAGCCAAAGTCCTTAAAACTATCCTCAAGACACTATGTGATATAGCCAACTGTTACCTCTTTGTCACTTCATCTCCTACTATTCCTTTCTTTGCTCACTCCATTCCAGTCACACTGGACTGCTTACTTTTCTTAGAACATAGAAGGTGAGCTCCCACCTCAGGGCCTTTATACTTACTGTTCCCTTGCATTGGCCTGGCATTCTCTTCTTTTAGATATTTACATGACTTATTTCCTCACTTCCTCCAGGTGTTCTTTTTGGCCAGGGTGTGTCACTTCCTTCAGATCTTTACTCATGTCACCTTTCCCTGGCCATCCTTTATAAATTTCAACCATGGCCCTAGCTGGTTTGGCTCAGTGGAGTGTCGGCCTGGGGACTGAAGGGTCCTGGGTTTGATTCTGGTCAAGGGCATGTACCTCAGTTGCAGGCCAGCGTGTGTGCGAAGGCAACCAATTGATGTGTCTCTTTAACATTGGTGTTTTTCTCTGTCTCTCTCCCTTCCACTTTCTCTAAAAATCAATGGAAAAATATACTCAGGTGAGGATTAACAAAATAAAAAATAAGAAATTTCAGCCATGAATACTTTCTATCTTTCTTGTGCTTTATTCCTTTTCTTAACAGTACTACCATTATTATTATGTTATTTTTTTCTAGAATGTAAGCTCTGTGAGAGCAGGGATTTTTTTTTGGCGGGGTCTCTTTTATATACTGCTGTATTCCCAGTGTGTAGAACAATACCTACTATATTGCAGGAACTCAATAATACTTGTTAAATGAATGAATAAAAAGTTTATTTGGCCCAGGCTGGGTAGCTCAGTTAACTGGCGCATCGTCCTGTACACTAAAAGGTTTCGAGTCAGGGCATATACTTAGGTTGTGAGTTTGTTGATCCCCAGTCGGGTTACATTTGGGAGGCAACCAATTGATGTTTCACTCACATCAATGTTTCTATCTCTTTCTTCCTTCCTCTATAAAAATAAATAAAAACATGTCCTCAAATACAGGACACATGTAAACTCACATTCCCTCCTGAACATCTCTCCAGAAAATTTGCCCTCTTTGGCCAGCTGAATTCCTTATTATTTCCCATAGGGCTTCAGTAAACCTTAGGTCTTTCTTGTTTCTCTTAGTATGAGACCCCCAAAATGTGGCTCCCCTTTCACAATTTCTTCCCCCATATAGCTGGTCTCTTAATCTTGTTACGACAATCTCCTAAATCTTGCTCCAGTCATCCCCTAGTCTCCATCCCCAGTTTCTGCTTTAGTTCAGCTATGAGTATCTTATTCAATGCAGAAGATCACCATGTCTTCTCCATTTTATTCACTACTGCCATTTTAATTCTCCTGATGAAGAGCTTTGATCAGCTCACAGCTCTCTCCACAAATCTTTTATGGCTGTCTATTATCTGTTGAATTAAGTAGGCAAATAATATAGAATTCATGATTTGTTATTGTTTGCTTATTCTACCCCCCCCCCCCTTTCTGGAACTCTGTCATTGTGAGTTAAAATTGCTGCACTTTCAAAGTACATATATTATCTCCTTTGGAGTTCTGAAGAGAAAAAGAGGGTTGGAGAATTAAACATGAGAGAGTACACACTCTTTACATACCCAGAAAGTGTAGATGTAAATCTTTCCTAATCTCTTAGCAAAAATCAAGTTTTCCAGATCCATTGATGTACCATTATTATTACCCTCTGACTTTTCCTACTTTGAGAGGAGAGGCTTCTATTCTCCCACCATTCAGGAACTTTTGGGAACAAAGATTCACCTCATTCAGTTATGAATCCGCCATGCACCTGATTCCAGAAGACATCCAATAAACGCACAAGGCAGTAAAGGTGTGGGATTGGATTAAACTGGTTGAATGCCAGAATTGGAGGATTTCGAGGTCACCTTTCAACCCACTCACTTATAAATGAGGACAGTGAAGCCATTATCAGAACGGATTAAGTCTCCCATCAGGTCAGTGACCCGGGACCAGAAGCGAGACATCCTGATTCCCATGTAGGTCTCGTTGGTAAATACTTCTGCTTCCCTTCGTGTTTCCAGGCTCTCGGTTCCCGCCAGGTAGATGCCTATCTTCCAGGACTGGTTCAATCCTCTGACATGGAGGGAACCAGGAGAAGAGGCTAGAGGCCCAGCTGGATGAAAGGAGATGCAGTCGAGGGTAGAGGAGCGAGAAGAGGTCAGAGGTCGCATCTCATCTGCCAACTGCCCTTTGCCCCTTCAACTCTGGTCCCTGCATTCCGACCCGTCTCCCTAAATCCGCTTCTACGCCTTCCCCTCTCAGTGACCCTTTCCTTCTGCCTTCCCTTAGGGTCCGCAGGATTCACCCATTCCAATGGCAACGCCCCAGGTAGGAGCAGCTGCTCGGCACTAAAAGGGAGATTAGTTACGTCACGTCGGTTCCTCCCACTGGCCCGAGGGGCGTGGAGCGAGGCGTCATGACGTCAGACGCCCAAGGGGGCGGAGCGGTGAGGGGAAGGAGGAGGGAAGTAGGACTTCAACATGGCGGCTGTGGTACTGGCTTCGGCTGCGGTGACGGCCTGGCCTGGGGCGGACAGAGTGGAAGGTGGTGGTGTTCGCTCTCCCTAGAGGCCGTCAGCGGGACCGAGCGTGGGAGGTCGGCGGCGCCAGCACCTTTCGGCTTCTGGGACGGCGGCGGCAGCGGCGGCAGGTGAGGGGGGAGGCGCCTCCTTCTGGGGCAGGGAGAGGAGGGGCGGCATTGGGGGTAGGGCGCCGGTCCCGGGATACGGGTGAGGGAGGGAACCCGGGGAAGAGGCTCGAGGCCCAGCTGGGTGGAAGGAGATGCAGCTGAGGGTGTAGGAGTGAGAAGAGGCCGGAGACCCGTGCCTCGGGGCGGCTTCAGGGAGAGGGGCCGGCGTGAGGGGCCAGAGTTGAAGGGGCGGAGGGCAGATGGGTGTGGGGAAGTGAATTCGGATGAAGGGGACTAATACGTGCGGGACGATAGGCTGTGTAGACATCGGCCTCTCTTGCTGGAGTGAGAGCTCGGTGGGAACTGGAGGATGCCCGGGAGGGGGACCCAGGTGTGAGTCCGGAAGGTGAGTGATGTGGAGTTGAGGGTGAGTTGGGGACGCGCGGCGCAGATTGGGTTCTTCCCGAGGTGACGAGATGTGGGAGAAAAAAGGGAGTAGACCAGCTGAGGGATCTTTGGGGATACCTTTGACATGGCCAGGCCTTGTCCAGGTATGTTTACTTTGCCTCTCGTTGTTTCTTGGGTGGAGACTTACCTGTACAGTCCACCTGGGCCTCTGAAACAACCCCGATCTTTCTTGCGGAACATCAAGTTACAGTTCATTTATTTGATCTGTATCAGTGCTCGCTGGCCTTTGTGTCCTGCCACATGGACTGGATTCCAGAGTAGCCTCTTAAAGTATGACTGAACATAAAAACAGATTTTATATGAAGCCGAAAATTTTGAGAGTTTTTAGCCACCATGGTTGCAAACCAGATTTGGTAATTTAGTTAACTGTTAAATGAGTGTTATCTCTCTATCCTCAGTTGTGTATTAGTATTTGAGAATTAGGTTAGATACAGTGGACGTTTCTCTTTATAAAAATTTTATCAGATTTGGTGGTGGGGAAAACAGGGCACTTAGTCTTTAGTGATAGCTAGCTCTTTAGTTCATGTCTCAAAACAAGTTAAACTGAAGCTTTCTGAATTTTTATAGCAAATGTTTTGGGCTGAAAGTGTCCAAAGTCTAAAGAATTACATTGTCTGCATTAACTTTTTTATTTACTTATCTTTTTGTCGAAAGTATTACAGATGTCCCCTTTTTAACCCCCACTTACTCCCACTACCCCACTCCTGACCTCCCTTCTTCACTGCACTATTGTCTGTCCATGGGTTATGCATATGTGCATAGAAGTTCTTTGGTTAATCACTTCCTGCCCCCCCCTTCTCTCTGAAATTTGTCATTATTTACTTTTAAGTGGAATTAAAAAAATTTTATTTATTGACTAGAGGCCCGGTGTACAAATTTGTACACAGGTGGCGGGGGTGGGGGGGTGGGGGGGTCCCTTGGAGTAGCCTGCAGAGATCAGGATTCACCTCATGCCTCCAGCCTTGCAGCCCCACGTGGCACCCTGCTTTGGCCTGGCGCTGCTCCCTCACCTACTCCACCATCCCACCTGCGGGCGATAGATCAGGGTTGGGCTCCCTGCCTGGCTCCCTCAGCACCTAGGAGCTGGGCAGCAGCCCCGCCCCCTACCACCACTGTTGTGCTGCTGCTGTTCCTTGTCTGCAGGGTCATCGGCAGGGAGATTACCACCCCCCCCCCCCCCCCCAGGCCTTGGCCTGGCACCGCCCGCTCACTTGCACCACCATCCTGCCGCTGTCCTGCTCTCTTTGGGGCCCATCGGGAGGAGGTGCTGCCCACTGCCAGTGCCGTGTCACCCCCTGGTGATCAGTGCATGTCATAGTGAGCAGTTGAACTCCTGGTCTCCCAGTCGAGGTCTCCCAGTCCAACTCCCGGTTGAACAACTGCCTGAGAGGACAATTTGCATATTAGGCTTTTATTATATAGGATTTTAGAGAGAGGAGGGGGGAGAGAAACATCAGTTTGTTGTTCTACTTATTTATGCATCCAGTGGTTGATTATTTTATGTTTTTTTATTGATTTTAGAGAGAGGAAGGGAGAGGGGCGGAGAGAGAGAGAAATGGATGGACTGCCTCCTGCAAGACCCCCACTGGGAATAGAGTGCACAACCTGGGCATGTACCCTGACCGGGAATTGAACCAAGTGCTCAACCAACTGAGCCACAGTTGGCCAGGACAGTGGTTGTATCTTGTATGTGCCCTGACCAGGATGCACCACAACCATGGCATATCTTGATGACGCTCTAACCAACTGAGCTACCCAGCCAGGGCTTTAAGTGGAACTTTATAAATTAAATTTTTGTTTCTAACCCATCCTATTCATTTTTTTTCTGCCCTATTTCTGTTACTTTTTAAACATTTATTGAATGCCTATTTTTGCATTAATAAGTCATTAGAATTATGGAAATGGGAAAGTTTGTTTCTTTAGTGAGCATCTCAATCACCGCGTAGCAAATAACTTGCTATGGCCTTATTGGAAGATAAAGTGTTATCTATCTATCTATCTATATATATATATATATATATGAGCCTAAGTGACCGTTATGATGGAACAACTGGAACGACCAGACTTCTGGCCAGTAGCTATGATGCGTACTGACCCAGACCTTGTTGCTGGGGCCCTGACAGCCCCAAATCTGGTTCTCCTGCACCCCGGACCCAGACAGGAGGGAGCAGGGAGCCAATTCCTCGTGGAATCGGCCGTTGGTTAGCTTGCTGCTGGGGCCAACCTCCTGTGGTCCCTCTCCATGGCTGGCCGGCCTCCCTGATCGGTCCCATCACTGGCCAGGCCAAGGGACCCCACCCGTGCATGAATTCATGCACCGAGCCTCTAGTTTTAGAAATAAAGACAGGAAGAAAATTAAAGTATGTGAATAAAAGAACTTTCTGAATTTTTCTTTTGTATTTGATGCATTACCTCATTATGGCATATTTTATGTATATCTGAGAGATTTTATTTTTCATTTTGATTTTGAAGAAGACAGTCATAGTATCCTGATAAAATAATATTAGGTCGGTAAACAATTCTCAATGGTTGCTGGATCACATTTATCTAGGACTGGCAAATGTCACTTTATCTTGTTTATCTTTTCTTTTTGTCTTGACTAGAGTAAGGTATTTAAAATGAGATTTCAAAGTTTAATTCAGTGACTAAAATTCTCTCAAGTATTTTCTGCATTATAGGTGAATTTTCATTAGCCCAGAGTGTAGATGTCAGTATTATAAATATTTCCTGTTCTCTGATGATACTGTTTAATGTTTGGAGTTTTTTCACATGTAGATTATTTTAGTGTGAACTTTTTCCCGTAGACCAACCATAAAACCAACCATCAGTTCATCATAATCAGGTAATTTTCCTTAAACAATCTTTCTCAATACATGCATAAGGTATTGAGTAGTATCTTAATGTATTAAATAAGCTTTTTCTTAGGGGAAAAATATTTGAAGTTTAGAAATTAACTGGATTTAGTTTCTCATATAGCATGAGAATCCCTACTTCTGTATCATGAAGATAAGTGAAAAAATTTATCCTCTTTTCCAGAATCGTAATTGCTTATACAAAAAAGCCTTTCAGTTAGAGAAAGAAGTAAGGAGCAGATTCTAACCTATAGCCACAATTTCTTTCTTTTTTTTTTTTTTTATATATATTTTATTGATTTTTTACAGAGAGGAAGGGAGAGAGATAGTTAGAAACATCGATGAGAGAGAAACATCGATCAGCTGCCTCTGCACATCTCCTATTGGGGATATGCCCGCAACCCAGGTACATGCCCTTGACCGGAATCGAACCTGGGACCTTTCAGTCCGCAGGCCGACGCTCTATCCACTGAGCCAAACCGGTTTCAGCCACAATTTCTTATAGTATTGGAAAATAATTTGAATGTAAGAGTAATGTTTTCCTATAAATTGAGAGTTGTAATTTCAGGCTTTAAAAATTTAGGTGAAGGTAGCAAGATTTACAAAGAGAAAGGTGCTAACACTGGGTATATGCTGATGAGCTAGGCATTGTTAACACTTTACATAACTTAATCCTTACAGTTTGATCTGGTAGGCAGGTTGTGATATGCATCCTTTTTGGTGTTGAGGATCAGAGAATTAAGTAATTTAAGGTTACAGCTATAAAGTGCTTAGATTTGTCTAATTTTAATACCCATCTATTACACCATTTTGTCCCTTTTAAGTGGTCACAGAGCCATTCTAATTCCTGTCAAATAAATTTAAAGTGTAAGCACTTTTTAATTTTAAAGTTATGTCCTTTAAAACTCCTTCTTCTCATTGAAATAGTAGTGTTACTATAATGATAAGCACTTCACTAAAATTTTAGTCAATTAAGATGTCATTGGTATTCTAGGAGTACATGACTATTTTTGTACTTAACAAAATAATCTAGAGAAACTGGATAAGGGACTAAAAGTTTTCTTACTTGTATTGCTGAGTCAGGTTGGACCCAGTTTATTAAGGGCCAAAATTTGTATTTGGCAGTAATCCGAACATGTTCTCAGAATTCTGGATTGGTCATTATCAGTTGCTTAATGCTTACCAAACACTTCCAGTTTTTGAGTCATTGAATTGGCTCATGGTAAATGTGAATATTGTGCTTATGGAGTCAAGAGCCAGCAGTGTGTGTTTTGGTTGCTTCACTTCCTCCCTAACACAATATTGTCAGAATTGAAAATTTTTTTCTAATCTAGTGTGTTTGAAATGGTATCTATTATGTTTTTATTAGCATTTTATGAAATTGAGCATCTTTTCAGATGTTCATTGGCCATTTGTATTCCTGTGAAGTTTTATGCCTATTTTTATTGAGTTGTTTCTTTTTCTGATTGATTTTTAAGAATTCTTTATATACTTTGAATACTACTTATTTGTTAATTTATGGGTTGCAAATATCCTTTCAATTTATGACCTGTCATGAGACTTCTAAGGATCTTAGTGAGAATGTCAAAGACATGGAGCAGGGCTTGCTTCAGTGGGGCTTTGGTGCTCACTGAGTCTGCCTCTTGAGTGTGTCACTTGTGGATGTGTAGAGTTGTAACCTAGTATGATCTGAAGCTGTCCACTGGGCGCACTGGCTCTAGGGCCTTCAGGGAGGTGCAAAGTCAGCCACTACCTGGGGCCACCTGGCAAGAGCTACAGAGGGATTTGCAGATGACTTGGAGGCCCAGCAGTGAAGCAAAGCTAGTGCCAGGTCTTGGGTCTTTTATTGATAGGTTTGGGGTACACTGTCACCAGCTGTAGCTTGTTTGAGAGATTTTAGCAGAGTCTGAAACCTGAGCCAGGACAGGCCATTCAAATGGAAAAGCTGCTACAAACAGCTTGGGTGGGGCTGCAAATTGGATAGGGCAGGGTCTCAGGGAATCACCAAGGCAGAGCAAACAGTGTGCTCCAGGCTGATGGAGACTCAGATACGGCTGCCAGCCAGCCCTGCGACGGGAGGTTCCAGCACAGGAACAATGACCCCTGTGAGCACCCCTGTCTGGGATAAAGCCGCCCCCAAGTTCCTGCCCCAATGCCAGACAATCCAGTTCCTCCCCATATGTGTCTGGGTTCCCCAAAGCCACCTGGTGCTGGAAGTTCAAGTAAGTTCTTGCACAGGCCCTTTAAATGGGACACCTGGGTCTTCAGCAGCCTCCTTGTCACTCAGCCACAATCCCTGCTGGTTTTTACAGCCTGTAGATGCGGGGGACTTCTCTTCCCAGCTCTGGTACCCTGGACTGGGGTCTGGTGTGGGGCCAGGACCTCTTGTTCCTCATGGGTGGCCTCCTCAGAGATGATTTCCTTCCCAATTAAAAAAATGGCACACGTGGGTGTCGGACCAGCCCATTCTACCCCTCCTACCAGTTTCAATGTGCTTTCTTCTTCTCTAGTTGTAGGACTTCCATTCAGCCAGGTTTCAGATGGTTCCGAATGATAGTTGTCTTATATTTTAGTTGTAATTTTGATGTGGTTGTGGGAGGCAGCCAGTACAGGCATTTATCAACTCCACCATCTTGGTTCTATTTATATTTTTCTTTTTTAAACATTTTTTATTTTGTTTTATTTTACTTTTTCCATCACTGTTTATCCCCTCTATGCTCTCTTCCACCTTCACTCCCCCCTGCCCCAATCTCCACACTGTTGTTCATGTCCATGAGTTCTCTGTTTTTCGTTCAATCTCTCCACCTTCCCCACCTCCTGACCCCCACCCCAGAGCTGTCTCCATGTTCTTTATCTATGAGCCTGTCTCTGTTTTGTGTGGTAATTCAGTTTGTTCATGAAATTCGACATATAAGTGAAATCATATGGTACTTGTCTTTCTCTGACTGGCTTATTTCACTTATCATAATGTTCTCCAGATCCATCCATGCTGTTGCAAAGTGTAAAATTTTCTTTCTTTTTACGTCAGTGTAGTATTCCATTGTGTAAATATACCACAGCTTTTTTATCTACTCATCTATTGATGGACACTTGGGTTGCTTTCAAATCTTGGCTACTGTAAACAACGCTGCAGTGAAATAGGGGTGCATATATTTTTTTGAATTATTGTTTCAGTCTTCTTTGAATATATTCCCAGAAGTGGAATCACTGGGTCATAGGCGGTAACTTTTAGTTTTTTTGAGGTAAATTTCCACAGTGGTTGCACCAATCTGCATTCCCACCAACAGTGTATGAGGGTTCCCTTTTCTATATCCTCATCAGTACTGGTTAGTTGATATATTGATGATAGCCTTTTAGACAGGTGTGAGGTGATATCTCATTATGATAGAGCTTCTTTAAAACATCCCTGATGTTAGCTGGTTTCCAAAATTATGTATTAAATCAGGGGCTCAAGCAGCCTCCCCCCAGCCATTTGCCTCTCAAAAACAGCTGCTGCTTTGACCGATGATATCCAATAATACCAATAAATATTAGGACACCAAGATGAAAATGCTCATATCCTGAGCATATTCACAGCTCTCATGGTTGGATGCTTAGATACTGCTTCTTTCCCATCAAAGATTTAGGAAAAAACACATTTTTGGTATGTGCTTATGTGGGAAGGTTCAGGCTGTCAAGAATCTGGCTTCTAGGTTCAAAAGTCTCACTGTATTGTTGTGGTTTATGTACATAATGATGACTCTAGAGCAGCCGTGGGCAAACTACGGCCAGCGGGCCGGATCCGGCCCCTTTGAAATGAATAAAACTAAAAAAGAAAAAGACCATACCCTTTTATGTAATGATGTTGACTTTGAATTTACATTAGTTCACACAAACACTTCATCCATGCTTTTGTTCCGGCCCTCCGGTCCAGTTTAAGAACCCATTGTGGCCCTCGAGTCAAAAAGTTTGCCCACCCCTGCTCTAGAGCCTGTAAGAGCCTATGAATGTCTTCTGCACATATAAAAGGTTAAATCATTTTCATTATGGTTTGTTGGTTCTTTGAAAATCACCCCTAAAAGAACCCCTGTAGCCCTTAGCTAGGATCTTTCCATCTTTCTCAGTTAATTTGTATATATATTGCAAGGTATGGATTAAGGGTGGGTATAATAATATCATTATACCATTTCCACACTGTCTTTTAATTAGTGTAGCCTCATAGTAAGTTGATGGTAAATTCTCCAACTTCTTTTTCAAAATTGTTTTGGCTATTATATTTCCTTTGCCTTTCCATGTAAATTTTAAAATTAACTTGTCTGTTTCATATATATATATATATGTGTGTATATATATATATATATATATATATATTATTGATATTTTTACAGAGAGGAAGGGAGAGGGAAAGGGATAGCAGGTTAGAAACATCAATGAGAGAGAAACATCGATTCAGCTGCCTCTTGCATGCCCCCCACTGGGGATGTGCTTGCAACCCAGGTACATGCCCTTGACCGGAATCGAACCTGTGACCCTTCAGTCCGCAGGCCGACGCTCTATCCGCTGAGCCAAACCAGCTAGGGCTCTGTTTCTTTTTTTAAAAAAAAAAGTCCAAGCTCTGGTTGGGTGGCAGATAATCAATTAATTGGACCTTAATTGGGACAGTGGCTCAGTTGGTTGGAGCGTCATCCCGTACACCAGAAGGTTGCGGGTTCATTTTCCTATCTGGGTACATACCGAGGTTGCAGGTTCGTTCCCCAGTCAGAGCGAGTACTGCAGGCACCTGATCAATGTTTTTCCTTTCTCTCTAAATCAATGAAACCATATCCTTGGGTGAGGATTAAAAAACAAAACTAAAAAAAAAATCCTTTGCAGATTTTTATTCTGTTTTGAGTAATTTTTACAAATAGGTATAGTATGTTTACTTTAAAAAAAGGTTACAGTGGAAAATAAAAATGTTTTCACTATGATGCCTTGCAATATGCTATAGTACTGGCTAATAGATACCATACCATAAATTCATATACTTAGTCTTAATTTTTTTCTGCGTATGTCTTAGGTAAATTAAACACCATACCATATCAAGGGAGATAAACTTTAGGTTGAAGAGCTGAGAGTATTTGTGTAAGAAAAGACTTTGCACCTACTTCCTTATCTAGGGGTTGAAAGTGCAAAGATAATATTAAGCTAGATGTGTGGTTTTATGTTTTTCCCCCCTTCATTTTTTTTTTTTTTTTTTTAAAACACATTTTATTGATTTTTTACAGAGAGGAAGGGAGAGAGATAGAGAGTCAGAAATATCGATGAGAGAGAAACATCGATTAGCTGCCTCCTGCACATCTCCTACCGGGGATGTGCCTGCAACCCAGGTACATGCCCTCGACCGGAATCGAACCCGGGACCCTTCAGTCCGCAGGCCGACGCTCTATCCACTGAGCCAAACCGGTTTTGGCTTCCCCCCTTCATTTTTAAAAAATTTTATACAAAATTAAAACAGTACAAAGGTTGTATGTCATTCATTCCCACCTCAGA
Organism: Myotis nattereri; assembly: GCF_964212035.1. NCBI lineage: Eukaryota > Metazoa > Chordata > Mammalia > Chiroptera > Vespertilionidae > Myotis > Myotis nattereri. The sequence goes on from NC_138087.1 coordinate 53,107,968, forward strand.
AATTTGTCTTTTTTAAAAAATATATTTTTATTGATTTCAGAGAGGAAAAGAGAGGGAGAGAGAGATGGAAAAATCAGTGATGATAGAGAATCATTGATTGGCTATCTCCTGCTTGCCCCTTACTGGGGATTGAGCCTGCAACCTGGGCATGTGCCCTGACCTGGACTCTAATCATGCCATAGATGGATGCTCAACCACTGAGCCACACTGGCCAGGCTCTGCTTTCTTTTTGGAGACTTTGGAACTGAGAAGTTTGAGGGCTATGTCAGTCCTGTTACCTTTTAGTCTTCTGGTTTCCTTTTTATAGCTTCAATTTTCTGTCTTTTTAAAAAAATTTTTTTAAAGTTTTTAATTTTTGTTGATTTTAGAGAGAGAGAAACATCAATTTGTTATTCCATCTATTTGTGCATTCACTGTTTGATTCTTGTGTGTGCCCTGACTGGGGATTGAACCTACAACCTTGGCAAATCAGGAAGATGCTCTAACCAACTAAGCCACCTAGCCAATTTTCTTGTAATGATTTGTTTATATTTTCTCAAGACATCATGAGTCTAAAAAATATTTCTTTGTTTTTCAGATTCTAAATGGCTTCTAAGAAGTTGGGTGCAGATTTTCATGGTAAGTAGACTATTAGATATGCTTTAAGTTTTGATTTGATCAGAAATTCGAAATCACTTATTTAAGTGCTCCTTTTTGTTTATTCAAATGAGCAGCTTGAGAAAAATAAAAGTGTACAAGGTAGCATATACATTCCCTAGGGCTTCAGATAACTTTAATATATGTATTTTTTACTTTGGAATTTTCTTCCTCATTACTATTTACATTCGGTATTCTGTATTAGCTTCAGGTGTACAGCATAGTGGTTAGACAGTCATATACTTTACAAGGTAGTCCCCCAAATATTTCAAGTTCACCATACATTGTTATTAAAATATTATTGACTGTATGCCTGATGCTGTAATTTACATCCCTGTGACTATCCTGTAACTGCCCATTTTTACTTCTTAATCCCTTCACCTTTTTTATCCAGCCCCCCAACCTCCCTTTCCTTTGGCAACCGGCAGTCTGTTTTCTGTGTCTATGAGTCTTTTCTATAGATAGCTTTAATATTGAAATATTTCCTCAAATGGATAGTTAGTCTCTCTGTGTTTTATTGTACTTGTAACTACCAGAGTTGGTTAGGGAGGCTGCCTCTTTTTGTTCTTTTCCTCACTGTTAGACGTTTTCTTTGTTGATTCAAAAGAGGGAAGGGGGGAGGGGGGGAGCATTAATGTGATTGGTTGCCTCATGCACACACCCCAACTGGGGATTGAACTCACAACCGTGGGTATATGTGCCCTGATCTGAACCAAACCTGAGACCCTTCGGTGCATGGGCTGGGGCTTTAATCAGTGAGCCACATTGGCAAGGGCTTCATTGTTCTTTGGCAGTATTTTGAAATATTTATCATTCCCTGGTCATAGCTCTTCTCTATATCAGGTATGAAAAATTCTAAACCTTTAGCTAATATTTTGATTAAGTTGCCCCTCCCCAAAAGGAAGTAATATACTACAAGTAAACCATGATCAGTAGATCAATGTATAATAGAAGTACCAATAGGAATAATTACAATTTTGCACTAGAGACTAATAGTTTACCATCTTTTTCTAAGATATGGCGTTTATAAACTTTATTATCTGCACTTGGAAGGAATGGAGGTGCCTAAGAAGTCATAATTAAAGACCTCTTTTCATATAGTAGAAGATAAGAATCAAAGAACAGAAATATCCAAACAATTATTTTTAAAAGGGTTTTAAAACTGATCTTTCATTTTATAAATCATGTCATTGTAAGAATGATTTGCTAGACAACTTGGCAACATGTGTTGGTCTGCTCTTCTGATTATGAAATTGTTTGTGTGACTCACCTCAGTCAGGGTGGTACAGCAGGCACTGCGCTGTCAGCTTGCTTATATACACTATACAACAGCTTTAATATCTCGAATTGCCATTGTATATATACTTACACTCATTACTTGCATATGTTTTGTTAAATCCCTTTGGAATTAAGTCATTGAAATTCTGGAATTTGCATTTTATATACTAGTACAGGTCAGCCATCAGATCTGCCAGGTAAGTTATCCTGTGTAAGGATCATTACAGGGCTCCTTGAAAGCACAGTAAAGTGCAACATAATGATGTTGTAGTTAACAGATTGAATATAGGATGGTGGTCCCATAAAATTATAATGGAGCTGAAAAATTCTTATCACCTAGTGATGTTGTAGCTGTCGTCATGTAGCACAAAAATGCATTACTTTTGTTTGTGGTGATGTTGGTATAAGCAAGACACTTTATAATAATACACAATTATACACAGTACATAATGCTTGATAATAATAGTAAACAACTGTGCTATTGGTTTATGAATTTACTATATTATACTTTTTATTTTAAAAATATTTTTATTTCATAAAGGGAGAGGGAGAGAGAGAGAAACATCAACGATGAGAGAGAATCATTGATCGGCTGCCTCCTGCACACACACACACACACACACACACACACTGGGGATTAAGCCCGCAACCCTGGGCATGTGCCCTTGACCGGAATCGAACCCCGGACCCTTCGGTCTGCAGCCCAATACTATATCCACTGAGCCAAACTGGCCAAGGCACTTTTTATTATTTTAGAATATACTGTATATGCTTTTTTTATATAAAAAACCTTTTTTTTACATAAAAAGAAGTTTGCCATAGCACAGTATGCTCTGTTACGCTGGGAGCAGACTTAGACATCTCATGTTTACTGCACCTCTTTTTTTGTTTGTTTTTTAATATATTTTTATTGATTTCATAGAGGAAGGGAGAGAGCGAGAGAGGAGACAGAGAGAAAGAAAGAAATAGAAACATCAATGATGAGAGAGAATCATTGGCTACCTACTGGGGATTAAGCCCGCAACCCGGGCATGTACCTTTGACTGGAATTGAACCTGGGACCCTTCAGTCTGCAGGCTAATGCTCTATCCACTGAGCCAAACCAGCTAGGGCTGCATCTCTTGATTGCATCATTTTCTCTTGTGTTTGATTTAATCTTGTGTTGTTTTGCTCATCATGGCCTCTAGTGTACAAATATCCACTGCTAATGTTATCACTAAGCAGCCACATTGAGTGATTGCTCTAGAAATGAAATTGAGTGATCATATAATCTTTTATATATACATATATATTTTGATTGATTTCAGAGAGGAAGGGAGAGGGAGAGAGAGAGAAACATCAGTGATGAGAGAGAATCATTGATCTGCTGCTTCCTGCACATCCCTACTGGAGATTAAGCCTGCAACCCAGACATGTGCCCTGACCGGGAATGGAACCCTGACCTCCTAGTTCATAGGGTTGATATTTAACTACTGAACTCCACTGGCCAGGCTGATCATATAATCTTGAAGAACAAGAACAAAGTGATGGAAATTGTTAAAGGATCTATGTCATTGAAGGCAATAAGACTAACAAAAATTTGAGAAGGGCTTATAACAGACATGGAAAAACTTCTAATGACCAGACATATAAGTGTATCTACCCTCTCAGCACTGTGATGATCACAGGCAAATCAAAAAGTTTGTTTGCGATTTTGAAAGAAAAGCCTGGACCTGACTATAATGTTGTATTTACTGCTAGCTCTAGGTCAGGGGTGGGCAAACTTTTTGACTCGAGGGCCACAATGGGTTCTTAAACTGGACCGGAGGGCCGGACCAAAGCATGGATGGAGTGTTTGTGTGAACTAATATAAATTCAAAGTAAACATCATTACATAAAAGGGTACGGTCTTTTTTTTTTTTAGTTTTATTAATTTCAAACGGGCCGGATCCGGCCCGCTGGCCGTAGTTTGCCCACGGCTGCTCTAGGTGGTTTAAATGATTCAAGAATTGTTATTCATTACATAATGAAAAAGTGAATGGTGAGTTAGTCTGACAGATGTAAAGGTTGAAGAAATTTTGGAAACTCTAGATATGCTGATTGTGGAGGAAAATTACTTGCCAGAGCAAATATTCAATATGGATGAAACCTCCCTATTCTGGAAGCAGATGCCTAAGGGACTTAACTTCTATTAAGGAAACTAAATAAGTGCCAAGTTTCAAGGCTTTTACCAGTAAGAACAGAACAGTCTTTTTTTTTTAATTTTTAAAAAAATATATTTTATTTATTTTTTTACAGAGAGGAAGGGAGAGGGGTAGAGAGTTTGAAACATCGATGAGAGAGAAACATCGATTAGCTGCCTCTTGCACACCCCCTCCTGGGAATGTGCCTGCAACCAAGGGACATGCCCTTGACCGGAATCGAACCTGCGACCCTTCAGTCCACAGGCTGACACTCTATCCACTGAGCCAAACCAATCAGGGCAGAACAGAACAGTCTTGCTTGGGAGCAATATTGCAGGCTACAAATTGAAACCCTTTCTGATTTGGCACAGTGAGAACCCCAGGATCTTGAAACATATCATTAAGCACACACTGCCAGTGTACCACAGAAACTGTAAGTAGTCATGGATGACCAAGCTTCTCTTCCAAGATGCTCTCCTGAACTGCTTTGCTAGCAAAATGGAGAAGTACTATTTTAAGATTTTGTGTATTGCTAATAACCCTTATTGGTCATCTTCATCCCAAAATCAAATCTCCCGCCAAATACCACTCTTTGATGCAATCAATGGGTCAAGGAGTTATAGTAGCTTTTAAGGCCTATCACCTGAAGAGGACCTTTGCCCAGGCTTTTGCTGCAGCTGAGGAAGACACTGATGCAATTCTGGAAGGATTATAACATCTATGACTGCAACAAGAAACTTGCTTGAGCTTGGGGTGGTGTCACCAAGGAGTTATGAATGGCATCTGGAAGCAGACATTCAAGAGGTTCATCTGTGACTTCAGAGGATTTGCCAAGCATGAGGAGGTTGCAAAAATCAACAAGTTGTGGTAAAGATGCCAAGCAACTTTAATCTGTCTGGATAAGGATGACATTGAGCAGCTCTTAAAGGTAGTTCCTGAGTAATTGACTAATGAGGAGTTAATTGTAATTGGAACAGGAACACATAGCTGAAAATGAGGCAAGAGAAAGCGAAATTGCAGGAGAGGAAAAAGAAGACCCCCCCCTCCCCCAAGAAAACTTACAATGGAGGGTTTAGCAAAAGCTTTTGTAAACCTTAACAAGCTCCTTTAAAAGTTCAAAACATGGACCTCAACACTGCAAGGTTTTCATTAACAGGAATGTTTATGGTGCAGTATTTGCTTAGAAGCAAATCTGATGGAAAAAAGAAACCAAGCAAACCCCGTGGACATGTTTTCTGAAGATTGATACCTCCTCAAGAAGAGCCCAATACAGATCCTTCAGGAGGTATTTTAGAATTCAGCACTGTTATTATAGGAGATGACAGCGCCAAGCATGTTATTTCCCTTGAAGACCTTGTAGTGGGACAAGATGTGGATGTGGAAGACAGTGATGTTGATGCTCCTGATGACCCTGTGTAGGCTAGTGTTTGTTTTTTAGTTCTCACCTGAGGAGGATATGTTGTTTTTTTAAAAAATTGATTTGAGAGAAAGAGATCGGGAGAGAAATACTAGTATTGATGGGAGAGAGAAATATCAATTGGTTGCCTCCTTTAGGAGTTCTACTGGGAGGGAATTTAATCCCCAGTCTTTTAATGTGTGAGACTGTGCTTCGAACACCTGAGCTACCCCGCCAGGGCTGTCTTAGTTTCTTTGTTTGTTATTTTAAAATATATATATATATTTTATTATTGATTTAAGAGAGGAAGGGAGAGGGGGAGAGAGAGAAACATCAGTGATGAGAGAGAATCATTGATTGGCTGCCTCCTGCATGCCCCACACTGGTGACAAGCCTGCAGTGTTGGCATGTTCCCCAACCAGGAATTGAACCATGACCTCCTGGTTCATGGATTGATGCTCAACCACTGAGCCATGCTGGGCTCTGTCTTAGTTTTTAACAAAAAATTTTAAAAAGTAAAAAAAAAAAGCCATGGCCGGTGTGGCTCAATATTTAGAGCAGTGGTTCTCAACCTTCTGGCCCTTTAAATACAGTTCCTCATGTGACCCAACCATAAAATTATTTTCGTTGCTACTTTATAACTGTAATGTTGCTACTGTTATGAATCGTAATGTAAATATGTGATATGCAGAATGGTCTTAGGCGACCCCTGTGAAAGGGTTGTTCGACAGTCAAAGGGGTCGCGATCCTCAGGTTGAGACTGCTGATTTAGAGCATCAGCTGTGCACCAAAGGGTCTCAGGTTTGATTCATGATTGAGGGCACATACCTGGGTTGCAGGTTTGATCCCCAGCTGCAGTTGCTAATCCTAACCCTGACCCAAACCCAAACCCGACTAGAGCACGTGTGGGAGGCAACAAATCAGGCAACCAATTGATGTCTCTCACATTAATGTTTATCTCTCTCTTTGCCTCCCTCCCTCTCTTTCACTCTCTCTAAAATCAGTGGATCCTCGAGTGAGGATTAACAACAACAAAATAATAAAACTAAAAAATTAAAAAAATTTTAAATAGGGAAAAGCTTATAGAATTAAGAATCCTATATAATAAAAGGCTAATATGCAAATAGATCAAACGGCGGAACAACCGAACAAACAGTCGTTATGACATGTGCTGACCACCAGAGGGCGTGTGCGGAACATGGCTGGTGTCAGCCACAGTGGGATGGTGGAGCAGGTGACTGGGAGCGCCAGACCAAGGCGGGGCGCTGGTCACTGTCATCAGGGTGAGCCTCTGGTGTTACTGAAAATTCTTTGCTCCCGTGCACCACGGTCCCACCGGTGCTTGTACCTGCTGCCGGTGCCCGCCCTGCTTGCACCTGCTGCCGGCACTGCCACTTGCACCCATTGCTGGCACCCGGCGCCGACCCTGATCACCCCGCTCCATCAGTGGGTTTGAGTGGTGGCTGCTGGCCCCAATTGCCCCTCAGGGCTTCTCCACCTCCCCCGGCTCCCGAGGGGAGATTGGGGCAGCAGCTGCCGCTCGCATCACTGATGGTGCCAGCCCCAATAGCTCTGCACCTTCAGTAGGTGCGAGTGGGGCCGGTGCCACCAGCGTGTGGGAGTTGTGGCGGCTGGAGCGGGGCTGCCTGCAGAAGGGGGTGGGGGTGGGGTGGGAACACAGCGGGAGGGCTGGGCAGGGGCATGGAGGATAGGCCAAGACCCGCCCCTGTGCCTACTGCAGCCTTGTGGTCCACAGTTCCTTTCAAGGTGCATGAATTTGTGCACTGGGCCCATAGTATATAAATAAAATAGTTTTGTGCAGCTGTACAGTGTATTTGTGTTTTAAGCTAAGTGTTATTACAAAAGAGTTGAAAAGTTAAAAAAATTACAAAGTTAATAAAGTTAAAAAGTTACAGTAAAACGAAGGTAAATTTATTGAAGAAAAATTTTTAAATGAATTGTCTAAATGTACAGTGTTTACAAATTCTACAGTAATATCCTAGGCCTTTACATTCCCTCACCACTCACTCACTGACTTAGAGCAATTTTCAGTCCTGCAAGCGTCGTTCATGGTTAGTTCCCTACACAGGTGTATCGTTTTCTATCTTTTATATCATATTTTTGTACTTTTTCTACATTTAGATAAACAAATACTTACCATTGTGCTATAGTGGCCTACAGTATTTAGTGCATTAACATTCTGTACATATAGGTTTGTAGCCTAGGAGCAATAAGGCTATACCATATAGTCTGTATGTGTAGTGGGCTGTAGTACCTAGGTTTTTATGATGTTTTTACGGTGATAAAACCACCTACCAATGCGTCAGAATGTATCTCTGTTGTTAAGTGACCCATGATTGTATTTAAATGATGAGAGGCAGATCTGAAGTTGCCTCTGCCTCCCTTTTTTAGGAGAAAAGAGAGGACGGAGCCAAGGACTGAGAGCAAACACCCTGTGAGAGGAAATAGCAAAAATTAAAAATTTAAACTAAGAGTCTTATTTAAAAAGAAAAGCTTTCTATCTTTAACCTTAGGGAACTCCTTTTTTGATTGGAGTGAAAATAAGGTGGACCGCAGGTTATGTGTTTCCGTTAAACCATTTAGAGAGACTATAATCTTCGGTTGTCTAATCAATAAAGGCTTTTTAGGAATTTACTCTATCCCTTACATTCCTAACCAGAGTTTTATTGTTGAATGAAACATTCTACCTGAGTAAAATTTGAGAAAAAAATTTCTCTCTTTGGCTTCTTCTGCTTTAATACTCTGAGCTACTACTTGAGTTTCAGTGACTTTGGTTGGGTTTTTAGATTAAGAATCTTATTTTTAGATATCATGTAGTTTAAGAAATAGAAATTAAAGGTAATAGTTGGAGAATAATAGGCAATCTTTTTTTAAATAAATTTATTTTATTGATTTTTTTACAGAGAGGAAGGGAGAGGGATAGAGAGCTAGAAACATCAATGAGAGAGAAACATGGATCAGCTGCCTCCTGCACACCCCCTACTGGGGATGCGCCCGCAACCCAGGTACATGCCCTTGACTAGAATCGAAAACTATTTTCTCCATCTCTCAGGAAGCTAAATAGATTTTCCTCACTGTTTTCTTTGTGAATGTGATCCATTTTAATTCTCCTTTTACATTGACTTGCTTTCTTGGCCTACTTATGTAGGATGCATGGTAAAAAACGGGAACCCCAGTTATGTTGTGTCTTGCTACTTGATCTTTTCAGTTTTAGTGACTAGCATCATATAGCTAGACTTGTATCTTTTGGTCAAAAGAGTATTTGATAAAAATTTAGTGTATTCCCCCTAAATTAGATGTTCCGTCCATTGAGGGGTCTGTGTGTGTGTGTGTAAGTCTTCTAGGGCTTTTGGGGTGTGGACAAGGAGGTAACTGCTTCATGAAAATGCCTTTTTTCTATTTACATATTTGGGCTGATCAGCTCTTGTGCTGCGCTTATGACTCATATTTGATTACCTTCTTTCCAATCAAGGTTGAACTTCTTCCATTGTCATTAATAACCATATACTGTGTTCTTAAATAGCACAATGAGAGATATAAACAGTTACTTTTCAAAGACCTTTAAAAATAATGTCCTTATGTACATTACAAACCCTTGGCTTAGTTTAAATCAGGCCTTTCTTGGATTATAGTGCTTTGAAGTGTCAATCCTCTTTAATTTTTTGTTTTGTTAATACTCATCCGAGGATATTTTTCCATTGATTTTTAGAGAGAGTGGAAGGGAGGGGGAGAGACAGAGAGAGAAGCATCAGTGTGAGAGAGACACATTGATTGGTTGTCTCCTGCATGTGCCCCAGTGGGGGCTGGGAGCCAGGGTTGATTCGGGTCAAGCTAGGTATTTGCTGTTGACCTGAATCAACTCCCACCCTTCAGTCTGAGGGCAGACACTACCCACTGAGCCAAACCAGCTAGGGCAATCCTCTTTAATTTTTAGCTCATTAACTACTTGTTTCATCTGAAAAAAGTTGTTTTCCAGAAGTGACTTAAGAGATTCTAAAAAATATTTCAACAAAGTACTTTTTTAATATCTGAAAAAAGTACCTTGAGATTCTAATTTAGGAAAACATGTTCCTATAATTGGACTTAATAAAAGTAAATTTCCTCCTTTGAAAGCTGTCCAATTTATGACCATTTAGCTAACCTCTAAAGAGGTGCATTTTGCTCTTGGTTTAATTTCTGCTAAGATATTGAAATACTTTTTCTGATTAGTAATAAAAAAAGGTATTTTATATTATAGAAAAAGGTTTTAAATGTTCATCTGTTAATGCTTTATAGTGTTAATGTAGAGAAGTTGACCATCATTTAATTGTTCTCCTGTATGTTAATATGCTGCCACCCTTTTTTCAAGATTTTCTCTTTATTTTTTGTTTTCAACATTTTGACTATTATGTACCTTGGTGTGATTTCTATGTATTTATTTTGCTTAGAGTTAGCTAAACTTCTGCGATCTGTGGGTTGATTTTTTTTTATCACTTTTGCAAAATTTGCAGCCATTATCTCATCACATTTCTTCTGCCCCATTATCTTTCTCTTAACCTTTTGAAACTCTAATTACATATGCATTAGGTTGTTTGATAATGTTCCAGAGATCTCTTAAGGTTCTGTTTCATTTTTTTCTCTCTTTGTGTTTCTATTCAGTTAAAAATTTTTTCAAAAATCCTTACCTGGGGATATGTTTTTATTGCTTTTTAGAGAGGAAGGGAGGAGAGAAAGAGAAAAACACTGATTGGTTGCCTCCTGAACATGCCCCTACTAGGGATCGAACCTGCAACCTAGCTATGTGTCCTGACTAGGGAACGTGCCCCTACTAGACAGTAGAACCCACAACCTTTTGGTGTATGGGACACGCTCCAATCAGCTGGCCAGGCACCATTCAGTTAAAAAAATTTTTTTTTGACCTAAGTTCTCTAATTCTTTCCTCTGCTGAGTATTATCATCTGATTAGTGAATAGCCTGGCTTATGAACTATCAAAATTATCTTTTCTGATACTGCATTGTTTTCATTTCTACCATTTCCAGTTGTTTCTTTATATTTCCATCTCTGTTGAAATTCCCCTTCTGCTCACACATGTTTACCTTTTCCATTAGATCCTTTAACATATTTATTAAAATTATTTTAAAACTCTAATAATTCCAATTTCTTAGCCATCTCTGGATTTGAGCCTGATGACTGGTTCCTTTCTTGATGGATCATGTTTTCTTGCTTCTTTGTGTCTCTTATTTTTTACTGAATGCCTTATAGTGTATATTAAAAAGCTCATTTTGCAGGTTATCTGGCTTGTTTTTGTTAGGGTATAAGTAACATTTCCTTCCTATTTTACATTCTCTAAGCAGATCTGTGTGTGTGCGTGTGTGTGCGTGCGTGTGTGTGCGTGCGTGTGTGTGTGAGAGAGAGAGAGAGAGACAGACTCACTCACTCTATCTATCTATCATCTATCTATCTATCTATCTATCTATCTATCTATCATCAGATTTTGCAAGTGTTACCCGATTTAGCCTTTAAGGTAGTAATAGCCAATCATGAAATTGCAATTTTCCACATAATTTTAAGTTTGATCTATTCTGTTCTTCTTTTTCAAAACCTGTTTGGATGAATTTGAATTAACAGTAAAACCAGAATTAAGCATAATCCATTTGTTTCCTTCTATTAGGAATTTCTCTTCCACATGGAATTGTAGCCTTTTTTTCAGAAACAAATAGGTCACAAGATCATAAGCATATTAGCAATTTAGAAAGAAAGAGAACAGAATGAAGCCTTCCCAGAATTTATAATGAGTCATTACACATGCAGCCCAGTCTCTTCCACCATGATATCATGCAAAGTGCTGTGCAGAACCTGACTTCAAGGACTGCCATAGCCTCAGTTATCAGAGATACACTTTCTTTTTCTAAATTGAACATAGGAAAATGGGCTTGGACGTTTTAGAAAGATTTTCAGTAATAAAGACGGAAACTAAAGGTGTTTGGGGTGAGCCAGGAAATAGCTACAATGCTTAATTCTCTGGTCCATGTAGGTTGAGTTTTTATTGAATCTATTTAAAAAGAAAATGTATTGAGAAAACAAGAAATTGATATGTTTAAATAGATATTGTGATATATTGAAAAAAATGAATAGTTCCTAAGGCATGGTTATACTAGTATTTGCAAAATATATTCTTTGTAATGCTCACAGAATTGTGATTATTCAAAATGTCCATTATTCAAAAGGTTGTTTTTTGTTGTTGCCATCACTTTAAATGCCTTTTTGTTCTTTATTTCTATCCCCTCCTCCCAATAATCACACAACGTTCAATCCCTGTTAACAAAGTTTAAAGGACTAAGGGAAGGTTAGGGGATGTGCTAAATCACCATGGCATTGATGTTAGTGAAATGAAACTGAATTTTATTTTATTTATTTACTTTTTAAAACATACTTTTATTGATTTCAGAGAGGGAGAGATAATCATGGATTGGCTGCCTCTTCCATGCCCCACACTGGGTATCAAGCCTGCAACCTGGGCATGTGCCTTGAGCAGAAGTTGAACCGTAATCTTCTGATTCATAGGTTGACGCGCAAACGCAGAGCCATGCTGGCCAGGCTGAAACTACTTTTTAAAGTAGATACCTGTAATTGGTGCTAAGTTAGTTGTTTAACGGTGTTCTAGTTGATCTTGTCTGTCCCTAAGCCAGGGCCTAATTCCATCTATAGAATATTAAGTCATCAGTGTATGTAACACTGTTATAGTTTCCAAGGAAACTGAACACCTTTCTTGAAAGATTCTCATTCTCAGATAGCTTTAGTATTTTTTATAGATTGCCCCCTTCCCCCAAATTTTTCATTACCATATAATGGAACTGTTTAAGAAAATTTTTGTTAGGATTAATGTGGATAGATTTTCTTATACTTGTATATTGTATAGGCGTGTGTTACTATGGATAGGGTTTTTTGTAATATGTATCATATTTTAAGCAAAATACTTAATTTTTTGATTGTTAACTTGATTTTATTCTTTCCAGTACTGCTTAGAAAATGCTAATTTCAGCTTTGTTTTTCATTAATCAGGGTACTAGCCAAAGATAGAATATAACTTTCAGGAACATTTGAGCACTCATTTTCATGGAAGACAGATAAAAATGGTTTAAAATTAAAAAGAGCTTTGTTTTTAATCTCGATAGCATAAAGCATTTTATAAGTGGCAGAAGGTTTTAGTGTTGTAATCAGCACTTGGTTTTGTTGGCAAGCTAGGTGATTTTTTTTTTCACCTGTTACGTTTTTGTGACTTTGTCCAGAATCTTACAAATGTGCTGTGTCTTGCTCTATTAAAACATTTTCATGACTAGCTTTGCCATTTTAGGTAAATAATGTTGAATTTTAATATTAATTGAATGTGAGTTAGTGTGGGGTTGAGAGTTAAATATGAAAGAAGTGTAAGACCCTGTCTTCTTTATTTGTTCTTCACTTACTGAGCAAATCTCATCTGCCAGACATTATACTGAGCTTGGGGGCTGTGGAGATGAGACATTTATCCCTTACTAAGGAGCATCTAAATGATCACTGATAGTCTCTGGGGGAAGTATGATCTGCCATAGGGGGCATGGAGAAGACAGCCGATCAATAATTCTTTCTTATCATTTGATAAATATTATCAATGGAAATGAACTATTAATAACACAGAGGTAAGACCAGGTAAGACCTGAGGTGTTATGAATTAGGTGTTCTGAGATGGAGGGTGTTCTTAAGATCATTCTTTTTTAAAATATATTTTTATTGGTTTCAGAGAGGAAGGGAGAGGTAGGGAGGGAAGGAGGGAGGGAGGGAGAGAGAGAGAGAGAAAGAGAGAGAGAGAGAAAGAAAGAAAAACATCAATGATGAGAGAGAATCACCGATCGGCCACCTCCTGCATGCCCCTCACTGGGGATCGAGCCCACAACCCAGGCATGTGCCCTTGACCGGAATCAAGTCGGGACCCTTCAGCCCACAGGCCGACGCTCTATCCACTGAGCCAAACCAGCCAGGGCAAGCTCATTCTTAAAGGACTAAAATTTTTTAATCAAGTAAATAAGGGTGGGAATGTGATAGGTATTGCCAGCTGAGAAAACAGCACTTAAAAGGGTATGACCAATTTGAAAATTTTCCTAGTGTTAATAATTATGGTTATGCCCCAGAAAAATTATTAAGTTGAATACTTATGGATTTAATTTGCAAGTTGAATGACAGAATGTTTTGATTCCAGCTAGTGGGAGAGTAGGGGTCTTTTTCCTGATGGAGGGTTTCAGGTGTATCAGACTAATATCTGCAACAAGATTGGAAATGATGACAAGATTACAAATATATCTTGACCTTGCTAGGTCTTTAAATCTATAGAGTTCTTAGAAGGGAAAGAAGTCATCTTCATGGAAGAGGTATATTGTTTTTTATTCTGTCTGTTAGTACTCAAGAAAATACACTAGTGTGAGGCTCAGAAATAAACCTTATTTTAGTAGCTGCTAATATTCCAAAAGCAAAACTCATTTTATTTTACTTATTTTTATATTTTTATTGATTTCAGAGAGGAAGGGAGAGGGAGAGAGAGATAGAAATATCAGTGATGAGAATCATTGATTGGCTGCCTCCTGCATGCCCCCTATTGGGGGTCATTGATTGGCTGCCTTCTGCACGGCCCCTACTGGGTATCGAGCCCACAACCTGGGCATATGCCCTTGACCGGAATCAAACCCAGGAACCTTCAGTCCACAGGCCGATGCACTGAGCCATATTGGCTAGGGTCAAAATTCATTTTATCAAGTATGTTTCATTGTCTGTGATGGTCTACCAGTAACTTAGCCACAAACCTGGTCCAGGAAAGAACCCATTGTCCAGTTTAGAGTGTATAGATCAGGGGTAGGGAACCCTTTTTCTGCCAAGTGCCATTTGTATATTTATAACATTATTCATGGGCCATACAAAATTATAAACTTAAATATTAGCCTGCTATATTTGATCAAACATTTCATTAACTCACCCCTAATGCCTTGGCAGGGCCAGACCAAATGATTTCGTGGGCCTTGTACAGCCTGTGGGCCAGACATTTCCCACCTCTGGTATAGGTAATGAGAGTCATATAAGAGGCACTCTCAGCCCTGACCGGTTTGGCTCAGTGGATAGAGCATCAGCCTACAGACTCAAAGAGGCACTCTCATTTTGTCTGACTCTATAAATCTGTGATGGTGTCCTGGTCTTTCTGTATTATTCAGCTGTGATAGACAACCTTTATTTATTTATTTATTTAAATACTAGAGGCCCAGTGCACGAAATTCGTGCACTGGGGGACTGGGGCCGGGACCCCTCAGCCTGGCCTGCGCCCTCTCGAAGTCCGGGAGCCCTTGGAGGATGTCTGACTGACATCCTTAGTTCTGTCTTGGTGATGGGAGAGGCTCCCACCACCACCACTGTGCTCACCAGCTGTGAGCCCGGCTTTTGGCTGAGCAGCACTCCCTCTGTGGGAGCGTACTGACCACCAGGGGGCAGCTCCTGCATTGAGCATCTGTCTGCCACCTGGTGGTCAGTGTGTGTCATAGTGTGTGTCATAGTTCCTCCCTTTGGTTGATTTGCATATTACCCTTTTATATTATAGGATATTTTTTACTTATTTCAGAGAGGAAGGGAGAGGGAGAGAGAGAAACATCAATGATAAGAAAGAATAATTGATTGGCTGCCTCCTCTAAGCCCCCTACTGGGTATCATGCCTGCACCCTGAGTCAGCAACCTGGGGATGAGTCCTGACTGGGGATTAAACTGTGACCTCTTGGTTCATAGGTTGATGCTCAACCATTGAGCCACACTGGCTAGGTCGGCAGACAACCTTTAGGGAGTTAAAGCCATTTAGTTATGTCTCTTGATAACCCTAATCTGATTCCGATGGTTTTCCTTTTTTTTTTTTTTTTGGTTAATCATCACCTGAGGTTATTTTTTCCATTGATTTTTAGAGAGTGGAAGGGGGAAGGGGAGAGAGAGAGAAAGGGAGAAACATCTCAGTGAGAGGGATACATCGATTGGTTGCTTTCCCCCTGTTTCCCAATTGGGGCCGGGCATCTAACCTACAACCCAGATATGTGCCCTTGACCAGGAATTGAACCAGTGACCTGTGGTATGTGGGCAGACACTCTAACCACTGAGCAACATTGCTCAGGGCTTTCCTTTTTTCATAAGTGCTGTGCTTAAAATATTTATACATCTATCCAGAATGTAGTCTTGAAAACAAAAAAACGAGTAATTCTTTATAGTAATTAAAAAGTGATTCCTACTGAAGTAGAGAAATCCTAATCAAAGAGGTTCTTTTGTGGAGATTCTGTCATCAATTCAACAGTATTTACTAAATGCCCAATATGTGCCAGGCAATGTTGTAGGTTTTGAGACTACATTAGTGTGAGTAAAATCATCTTAAATACTTGCCTACAAGGAGCTTACGTTCCATTGGGCAAGATACACAATAAGTATAATTATAAAGTGAATTATATAATTTGTTAGAAGGGAGTAAGTGCTATGGGAAAAAGATAGATGGTAACATGGGAGTATTGCAGTGAGGGTGGGGTAGTAATTTTATTTATTTTTAAAAAAATATATATTTTATTGATTTTTTACAGAGAGGAAGGGAGAGGGATAGAGAGTTAGAAACATCGATGAGAGAGAAACATCGATCAGCTGCCTCCTGCACACTCCCAACTGGGGTTGTGCCCGCAACCAAGGTACATGCCCCTGACCAGAATCGAACCTGGGACCCTTGCGTCGGCAGGTCAATGCTCTATCTACTGAGCCAAACCAGTTAGGGCTGGGGTAGTAATTTTAAATAGGGTGGTCAGGGTAAACCTCATTGAGATAGTAATATTTGAGTAAATACTTTAAGGGGGTAATGGAATAAGTCACATGAATATCTGAGGGAAGAACATCCCAGTTATAGAGAGCAGCCAGTGCAGAATTTTTGACTTGCATTTGAACCAGTTATGACTGTGACTTAGTGCAGTGTGAGCTAGGAGGCAACTACTAGGAATTGAAGGGAGAGAGGTTATGAGCATTGAGGAGATCTTTTAGTCCTCTGAGTACTTTGGCTTTTATACTATGTATAATTGAAAATAAACCCTAATAAGATCAAGTAGGATTTTTCTTTAGAAGTCAGGAGAGAAGGTAAGCAGTCAGAGAAGGAACTTCTAGTCTTAGGATAGCATATATTAATGTTGTATCCTAGACATAAGTTTATAGCAAAACAAATAAGATTTTTGCTGATATTTTCTACTTTATTTTTGATTGTAGGGACTTTCAGTTACCTTGATGATGTCCCATTTAAGATAGGAGACAAATTCAAAACACCAGCTAAAGTTGGTCTACCTATTGGCTTCTCCCTGCCTGATTGTTTGCAGGTTGTCAGAGAAGTACAGGTAAGTGGTGATATTTAGTTAAAGTTCAGTGCATTTAAAAATTTAATGAGTAAGAGTTGGATGTTTAGTGAAATAGAAAAAAAACCCATTCTCATATCTCTTATTTGTTTTTCTTATAGCTTTTTATTGCTTGGCTTACATTGTGTCACACACACACAAACACACACACACACACACACACACACACACACACCCCTATATATCTATTACAGATCTTTTGTAATATGTTAGATTGTATATCCTGGAATTCTATGCCTTGTCCAAAATGAATCCCCATTGCCTATCTTACTTATTTACTACTTTTCCTTTTCTTTATTAATATCCTTATTATCTCTCTGTCACTCGAGTTAGATAACATTTTTCTCTGTTGTGTCTCCCCATTACTGTCTAGTCTATCCATGTTCCCTCCAAACTAGGTTACTAGCAATTTGTTGAACATACTGGGTATATAACATGCTTTTTCTCATGAGCTGTTATCTCCATTTGGGGTATTTTTTTCTTTCTCACCATACTAAAAGCTGTTGCTCTTCTAGAATTGTGCTGAAATGCCATCTTCTCAAAAGCTTCTTTCTGAACCCTCTCATCTTTAAAGCTCAGTTACATATAAATGTATATATAGAATTCTTGAAACAGCAAAGAGCCCTATGTTATATGACTTCCTTTCTTCCTTCAGTACACATTTATTGAATGCTTGCTTTTGAGTGGTGCTCTGCTAGGCTGAGGATAGAGAGAAATGCCTTAATCGCTGTCCTCAAGGAGCTTACAGTTTAGAGAAGGAGTCAGGTGGAAAAACAGTACACTAATTCAAACTTCTTCCTGTGACTTAAGATTTTTTTAAATATACTTTTTTCAAAGTTGTTTTGTTTATGGGAGATTTAATGAGGCATTAGCATGTCATTCTAAAAAGGATTCTTTGTTGTATCTTTCAGTCTATATGCAGTGAGTAATCATAGTGGGAATATTTCAGTTATGTTTTCAAAAATAACAGCTTTACTAAGATATAATTCACATACCAAAAAAATCACCCTTTAAGGTGTGCAAATAAGTGGATTTTAGTATATTCAGAGTTGAATAATCATCATTATGATCTAATTTCAGGACATTTTCATCACCCCCAAAAAACTCCAGTGCCCATTAACAGTTACTCCCTATTTTCCCTTGTCCCCAGCCCTTAGCAAACACTAAATTTACTTTCTGTCTCTATAAATTTGCTTATTCTGGACATATCATATAAATGGAATAATACAACATATAGCCTTTTATAACTGGCTTATTTCACCTAGCATAATGTTTTCAAGGTTTGTCCATGTTGTATGAATGAAATATTAGTACTTTATTTTTATGGCTGAATAACAATCCATTGTATCGATAATACCATATTTTGTTCATCAGTTGATACATATCTTAGTGGGTTCCACTTTTTGACTGTTAGGAATAATGCTGCTATGAACATTTGTATACAGGTTCTTGTGTGGACATAGGCTTTCAGTTTTCTTGGGTAAATACCTAGGAGTGGAATTGCTGGGCCATATGGTAACTATAACCTTTTGAGGAATTGCCAGACTGTTTTCCAAAGTGGTTGCATTATTTTATCACACTCACACTACACGAGGGTTTTAATTCCTCCATATCCTTGCCAGCTCTTGTTATATTCTGTCTTTATACACTCTTCTGTAATAGTCTCTTATTGTGGTTTTGATGTACATTTCCCTAATTACTAATGATGTTGAGTATCTTATATATTTTTGAATATTGAATTGATTGATATTCCTTTTGTGTATGGAGACTATTGGACCAGAAAAGATATAGATTTCCCTTATAATGTTTTACCTTGTTTCGTTTGCAACAACAAATATTTGGTAAACACCTCTCTATGTAGGATACTATTAGCAATATGATTAAAAAACACCTCCATCTTTTTTTTTATAATTCTTTATTGTTTAAAGTATTACATATGTCTCCTTTTTCCTCCATTGATCTCTCCCCAGCCGTTCCCACCCCCTAGCACATGCCCTCACCCCCCTACTGTCTGCGTCCATGGGTTATACTTATATGCTTATATAAGTCCTTTGGTTGATCTCTTACCCCACCCCACGCTCGCCTTCCCTCTGAGGTTGGATGGTCTGTTCAGTGCTTCTCTGTCTCTGGATCTATTTTTGTTCATCAGTTTATGTTATTCATTATATTCCACAAAAGAGTGAGATCATGTGATACTTATCTTTCTCCGAATGGCTTATTTTGCTTAGCATAATACTCTCCAGGTCCATCCATGCTGTTGCAAATGGTAAGAGTTCCTTCTTTTTTACAGCTGCATAGTATTCCATTGTGTAGATGTACCACAGCATTTTAATCTACTCATCTGCTGATGGGCACTTAGGCTGTACACCTCCATCTTTTATTCTCATATTATCCACCACTTGGTTGACCCATTCAGAAAACTTGTTTTGAATGCTGTGACTTTTCTGTTTATTTGATCAGTGTTCACTATACTCATAGCACCCAGTAGTAACAGAAAGGGAAATCTAGGCTCTGAGCTCTATTCCAGTGTGGGCCAGCTGAAATTTTTTTGTTCTCTAATTGCAGATTAGCATTAAATTTTGACTGCCTGGGGTCTCCATGGGGAATTTGGCTGTGGTATTGGTGCTGGATCCTTCCCAATACAGAGAAGAATCAGACCTAGAACCACAGACAGCTAACTTGCAGCTTCCTATAACTTTGCCTTATTTGCCCTTACATGGTAGTACAAACTCCATTTTTCAGCTGAAAATTCATCAAGGGGAGCCAGTGAAAAAAACATACATAACCCTTGCACCCAGGGCCCAGAAAGCTTTCATTGAATGCGGTGGTAGTGGTAGCCACAGCAGTGGGGGTGGCCCTTAGTGTAAAGGTTTAGGGTGGATTCTGGTGTCACTCAATCATGGACTGGAATTGCCATGAATCATCTTGTATAGATTGCTTAAACTCCCAAGCCTCCATTTCCTCATCTGTAAAATGGGAATAATTACCTTTTAAAGTTATTGTAAGGATTAAACAAAATAATGCACTTATAATGCTTATTCTGGTTTCTAATACTCCATAATTGTTTTACTGTTTATTATAGTACACTCAAACCACACTCTTATCTTTCACTGTAATATTTCTGCTATTTTTTCCTGTATTTTTCTATGTTCCATGTATTCTTCATTACTTTAGTAGTTAAAAACCAAAAGCTTGGTAAAGATTTTTATTAAAAAGGAAAGAAATTTCCAATTATTTTTGGGAATAAAACATCGGACGCCTGTGTTTACAGGCATCAGGAAGTTGGTTACAGCCTCAGTTTTTGGTGGAGGAAACCACTTGGAAAATTGGATTTCCTCCACAGTTACAGGCAGCAGTCTTTGCCCAAGTGCTGTTTTCTGACTATGCTGTTAGTGATAGAAAGGAAGCACTGCAACCCTCAGGTGTCTTTCTGATGCCCAGCAGCTGGCTCGGGTGTAAGTGAACTTGGTATGCGCATTTCCAGGCTTCTCTTGTGTGGTTTGAAGCTGAAAGGCTTGGGAATGACCAGAGATTTCTTCTACTCTTTTCTCTCCTTTCCCCTTCTTTTACTCTTAATGTGTCTCCAACCTTGAATGTGCACACAAGACATGGATTAGCTTTGGTGCTTTCGGGTGAACACCAAAGGTTTTTCCTCCTATCCCTGGGTGGATTTAGTTTCATATAAGAGTGTATTTTTTCAGGTGTGCAAATGAAATTTTTGTAAATTGAGCTGTATACTTTAAGGCAGGGGTGGGCAAACTTTTTGACTCGAGGGCCACAATGGGTTCTTAAACTGGACCGGAGGGCTGGAACTAAAGCATGGATGGAGTGTTTGTGTGAACTAATATAAATTCAAAGTAAACATCATTACATAAAACGGTACGGTCTTTTTTTTTTTTTTAGTTTTATTAATTTCAAACGGGCCGGATCCGGCCCGTGGGCCATAGTTTGCCCACGGCTGCTTTAAGGTATTGTTAAGGATCCATTACGTAAATTCTTACGCAATTTGCTCTGTAAAATCTTAATTTGAATATGTCTAGATTTCTTATTTTTTTAATAATATATTTTATTGATTTTTTTACAGAGAGGAAGGGAGAGGGATAGAGAGTTAGAAACATCGATGAGAGAGAAACATCGATCAGCTGCCTCCTGCACACCTCCTACTGGGGATGTTCCCGCAACCAAGGTACATGCCCTTGACAGGAATCAAACCCGGGACCCTTCAGTCTGCAGGTCTACGCTCTATCCACTGAGCCAAACCAGTTAGGGCGTCTAGATTTCTAAATAAGCAGTTTTCCTGCACTTAGAGTACAATCTGTTTATTATAAGTTGATCGTGGTTTTAAGAAGCATATTTAGTTAGATTGCCTGGGTTCAAATCCAGGCTCTACCACTTAATAGCCTTATTACCTTGGGCAGTGGTACCTACTTTAAAGGGTTGTTGAAAAATCTAGGGTTATTGCATAAACTCTGCTTCAAATCATGCATGGTACTTTGTAAGTGCTGCTTAAATGTTAGGGTCTGTTATTATCCAGCACATGATCTATTAGGGCATTTGTGCTAGATAATAGCGACCTTAAGACCTAAAGCCCAGTTTGCTGCCCATAAGAGGCATGTGATATTGTCGGGGAAGTGTTTGGAGCAAGGGTGAGATCATCTGGCCCGCAGGCCATAAAGGCCTGTGAAATCACTTGGTTGGTCTGGCCTTGCCAAGGCATTAATTAAATGTTTGACCAGATATAGCAGGCTAATTTTTAAGTTGATAATTTTGTATGGTCCGCGAATGATGTTACAAATATACAAATGGCCCTGGGCGGAAAAAAGGTTCCCCACCCCTGGTTTAGAGAAAGATTAAAGCTACTGTGGTCACATGTGCTCTGCATCAAATGATAGAGACAGATCTTTGTAAGACTTCAGAGGAAGGAATAGGCCATCAGCAAAGCATCATAGAGCTGATGGCTGAGCTTTGAGCCACCAATGAAGAAACCTAGGAAGGGACATGGCCTGAGGGGAGAGAAGGAAGGGAATGTGACTGTAACATTTGGCCTGGTGCATAGGACTCGAGGTGGTGGGAGCTCTTTTTAGTTAATTTCTAGAAGTAATCCGGGAGCATACTTTGATTAAATCCTATAAATGTAGGAAGCCTTAGTCTTCCTGAGTGTAGATCATCCAATACACCTGAAATGCTGCATTGGGGAGGGGCAGCCACTTGGGTTTACATCTTCTTTCTCTGATATATCTTTGCAGTATGACTTCTCCTTGGAAAAGAAAACCATTGAGTGGGCTGAAGATATTAAGAAAATCCATGAAGCCCAGCGGGAAGCAGAGCGGAAGGCTGAGGAAGCAGAAGCTAAAGTGAATTCTAAGAGTGGCCCAGAGGGAGATAACAAAATGAGCTTCTCCAAGACTCACAGTACAGCCACAATGCCACCTCCTATTAACCCCATCCTTGCCACCTTACAGCACAACAGCATCCTCACCCCGACTCGGTACAGCAGTACCATGAAACAGAAAGTTCTCAGCCCACCCCACACAAAGGCAGATTTCAATCCTGCTGACTTTGAGTGTGAAGAAGACCCATTTGATAATCTTGAGTTAAAAACTATTGATGAGAAGGAAGAACTGAGAAACATTCTGGTAGGAACCACTGGACCCATTATGGCTCAGTTATTGGACAGTAACTTGCCCAGAGGTGGCTCTGGATCTGTGTTACAGGATGAAGAAGTCCTGGCATCCTTGGAGCGGGCAACACTAGATTTCAAGCCTCTTCATAAACCCAATGGCTTTATAACCTTACCACAGTTGGGCAACTGTGAAAAGATGTCGCTGTCTTCCAAAGTGTCCCTCCCCCCCATTCCTGCAGTAAGCAATATCAAATCCCTGTCCTTCCCCAAACTTGACTCTGATGACAGTAATCAGAAAACAGCCAAGCTGGCAAGCACTTTCCATAGCACATCCTGCCTCCGCAATGGCACGTTCCAGAATTCCCTAAAGCCTTCCACCCAAAGCAGTGCCAGTGAGCTCAGTGGGCATCAGAGTCTTGGGCTTTCAACTTTGAACTTGGACAGTGGCACAGAAATGCCAGCCCTGACCCCTTCTGATATGACATCCCAGATGCCTTCCCTCTCTGTCTTGTCTGTGTGCACAGAAGAATCGTCACCTCCAAATACAGGTTCCACGGTAAGCCTTTTAAATCCCCCTAAGTTAAAGCTCCAAAGATTTGTAAATTCTGCTTAGCAGTTGCCATCCTCACATTCTTTTTAAGGTTTAGGGCAAGATGGGCATGGCCAGATTGACCTTGCTTATACTGTAAGTATATGTAGTTCTGGTTATTCTCCTGAGGACAAGGATTATTAGCTCTCCACCTTACTCGAGTTGATGTTGGCTTGTTCCTGCCTAAGCAATTTCTTTTCAGTGGTGCATATCTTGTATTTGCATTGTTTTAAAGGCTTTCTTTTTTTGTACCCTTTAACTGTTTCCTATTACCTTCTTTGTTTTTTGTTTTTTTTTAAGATTGCTTGGTACTCTTCATTATATTTTCTCCCTACCTCATTCTACCTTGAAATTTGGTTCCTGTGTGTACCATGGTTCAGCCAATTTGTGGGTGTTTCTTCAGACTGGGTGGTGCTTTAGTACCTGGGAGATAATTTGTATTGGAAGTCCAAGAAAAACATAGAAATTTGTCACTTTAAACACATTGGATTTAATGGTGCAATTCCTTTTTTTCTCTCTCTGCTAAGAATTTTGCAGTTTTCTCCAAAGGGGGGGAGAGAGGGGAAGGTGGGGATTTAGATTTGATGTTTAAGTATGAGTTGATAAGAGAGTTGCGTCTTGTGCCAGCCCTGACCCCTTCTGATATGATATCCCAGATGCCTTCCCTCTCTGTCTCGTCTGTGTGCACAGAAGAATCGTCACCTCCAAATACAGGCTCACCTCACATGCAACTTTTTGTGTGTGTGACAAAACCAGATGATCTTTTAGAAAATCTGGTTTTGTCACACACACAAAAAGTTGCACGTGAGGTGAGCTTGCTTTGTCACAGAGTATACACATTGTTGCATTCTAGGATAGAAACCATGGAACGTCAGATTTTCCCCTGCTGTTCTTCCCTGTTTCTTTGACCAGTCCACAGATTCTTTTTTTTTTTTTTAATATATATTTTATTGATTTTTTTTTACAGAAAGGAAGGGAGAGGGACAGAGAGTTAGAAACATCAATGAGAGAGAAACATTGATCAGCTGCCTCCTGCACACTTCCTACTGGGGATATGCCTGCAACCAAGGTGCATGCCCTTGACCGGAATCAAACCTGGGACCCTTCAGTCCGCAGGCTGACACTCTATCCACTGAGCCAAACCGGTTAGGGCCAGTCCACAGATTCTTAAAATGAAAGCATATCAAAGACAGTATTTAAAGCCAGAAAGGAGCCTGATTGTATTGTTGGGATATCTCTCAAGACACCATAAGAAGCCTGCTATTAGTTGGTAAAAGGATGAGCCTTGGCCTGCACAGTGAGAGTAAGGTCCCAGCAATAGCATTCTTGGTAAATTATTGTCTCTGTTTCAGAGCTTCTATTGTCGAGAGCTCACTGCTGCTTGTAAATTTCCATGGGCTCTAGCTGGTTTGGCTCAGTAGATAGACTGTCAGCCCTTGGACTGAAGGGTCCGGGGTTTGATTCTGATCAAGGGCACATAACCTTAGTTGCAGAGGCAACCAGTATCTCTCTCATTTTGATGCTTCTCTCTGTCTCTCCCCCACTCCCTTTCACTGTCTCTAAAAATTAATGGAAAAATATCCTCCAGTGAGGATTCACACAAAAAGAAAAACAAACAAAAACACAAAATACTCTGGTGCTACCTTCTAGAAATCAGTTCCTCAGAGACTTTAGGGGGCACTCTGTTGACTCCCCAGGGCAGTATTTCTTTAAAAAACTTTTTAAAAAAATTTTTTTTATTGATTTCAGAGAGGAAAAGAGAGGGAGAGAGAGATTAGAAATATCAATGATGAGAGAATCATTGATCAGCTGCCTTCTGTACACCCCCTACTGGAGATTGAACCTGTAACCTGGGCATGTGCCCTTGACCGGAATTGAACCTGAGACCTTTCAGTCTGCAGGCGGACACTCTATCCATTGACCCAGACTGGCTAGGGTAATATACTGTAATTTTAGAAGTTAAATGCACTCTGGGAAGGATTAGGGATCCTCAGCTACCTTCCCGCCCTGACTCCCCTTAAAGTTATAGTAACCATTTAGATGAACTAATGACAGCTCTTTCTCAAACCAGAACACTCATCATTCTTTGAACCACCTGATTGTGGAGTTTCTTTTGGATCCATTCATTTTAGGGTGGGAGAGGCTCTGTTTCTTGCTGGCCTGGGAACTTGCTGCCCATAGAAACAGAACTGTTCTCTAAGGAAGTCATGACCCTTACCCTCAGGGAGCAAAGCCTGGTTTCCATCCTGGCCCTCTCTCTTAGTATGAGTCTGTGAAACCCACAGTGAGAACCTTTCTCTGTGAGAGAAGCTCTTTCCTCCAAGAGAGTCAGTGACTTCAGGCCAGGGGGAGGTGATGGTGTGGTCATCTGGGCTGTACACACACTTCACTTAGGAACTCCCAGGGAAGTATTCCTGGAATTTGGTTCTTGTTGGCTATTTTAGGCCCAATGTTTGGGTCTTAGTTTTCAGATTTTGACTTCATGTTTTAGTGTTTACATAAGCTAATCTTAATAATTGAGAAATCCATGGGATCATCTTGAGAGAACAATCTTATAATGTGCCTTTATTCTGAGTCGAGTATAAAACTGCCTGACTTGACTCTAGCCGGTATCTCTTCCCACTGTGCTTGCTGATTGTTAAACTTCACTATACAGTGGGGCCTTGACTTACGAGTTTAATTCGTTCCGAGACCGAGCTCGTTAAGGAGATCGTTAACTCAAATTACTCTGTCAACTCAATGCAAAAAATCGGCCAGAGACAGCTGGTATCTCAAAAAACTCGTTAGTCTGGACACTCATAAGTCAAGGCCCCACTGTAGATTGAAAGTTAATTGGCTTTGAGGGGAGCTCTGCAAAATGTCAACATGTGAAGGTCTTTGTGGCTGCTATGATTTCTCCAGAGAATTGTGCTTGAGGGCTAAGGAAGCTTGGGTAAGGCTGCTATAGACTTTTACTTAATCCCTGTTTTGGTTCTTGTCCCGCTCTCTGCTGTATGCTATGCCTGGTGTCTTAACCTCCTTTTTGTTGTTTGGTTCTCATTTTCTAGAGACAACCTTCTGCCTCCTGTGGAGGGTGAAGATGGGTGGGAAAGGTATTTATTGCCTGAGGTTTTTACTGCTCTGAGCACTCATTTTGTGCTCTTGCTTTATCCCAGCAGTACCTCTTGCTTCCAAATACTGAACCCCTCTCCTGTTTCTCACTTTTAATTTCATTGCTTCTGTTACCTTGCCTCTTAGCTTCAGATTTTCCCCTGCTGTTCCCTCTGTTTCTTTGACCTTAAAAGTTAATAGTTTTTATTATTTTAGTAGGCTTTGGGGAGGATCAGTGTCAGTTTGCTGTGTTAAATGAAATTCCCCCTTTGAAAAATGCTAATAGACCTCCATTTTTCAACTGATGATCAGAGCCCTGTGTCAAGCCCATATAGCCAGGCCCCCAGGATTCAGAAATGCCTGGTAACTAACCTCTAGCAGCTCACATTAATGTACTTTGATGCGAAAAGTACTGTGCCACCAGTGTGACCAAAATGCTATTTGGCTGTTGGTATTCTTGTGCCCAGGCAGAGTCTGACCCTGGAGAGACAATCTTGGGGCCTGCAAAGTGGCCAGATTGGTGTGATCCAGTCCCTATGGTCTGTGTATTGACTCCTGTAACCCGTGACTGTGGGTTAAATGGTTGAGTGGAAACAATGGATTTTGAGGCCTGTAATCTTAGCTTTTCCCAGCTGACTTTGAGGAGAGCATCTGGTTTTAGCTCTATAATTTTGAACTTGCTTGTAGGACAGCAGACTCCCTGTCTCCTAACCCCATGCCCACATAAAAAATAAAAATTTGTTGAAACATTTTTCCTGGTTCTTGGGAGCTGGGCCAAACTGCAGAACAGCTAGTGACCGTGTTCCCATGGTAGTTTGGTCCTTTGGCCTTCATGCCTTGGGCCTGAGTCATTATCAGAAGAGATGGGAGGAGTTAATTATGGGATTCTGTCCAATAATCAAGACTGGGGTTAGTAAGATTGGGTGGCAGGGAGCAGGCTGCCTATAGCCAGTGCATTCCACATTCCAGTCCTTGAGGCACAGCCTGGTGTGGCTAATATTCTTCAACCCTGGCTCTGTAGGACAGCAGCTGTAGCAGGGAATCGAAGCACAGTGTGGGGCAAAGGTGGAGCACCCTCAAAGCTCTCGGTCCCTGAGCTAACCGTGTGTGGGCAGCCCAGTGATAGAAATGAGGATAGAGACCTTGTTGGAAGAGGCAGCTCCAGACTTTGGGATGTTTGAGGTGAATGATCCCTTCACAGCCTAAGAAAGGGATAATGGAGCTCTGGAAAGAAATCATAGCAGCCAGCGTGGGCTTCAGTCCTGTGGGCAGCCTCAGAACTTCAACTCAAGCCTGGAGGATTTGGGATGGAAGGGCTTGTGGCTCTTGTGGTGCTTTCTCATTCTGCAAGGTGGGCTGAGGTAGACGACAGCCACACTTGCAGAGATGTCTTCCCAGCTTCTCTCTCCTTAGCTGGAGCTCCCACTGCTCTTCATTCCTCTTCAAGATGTCTGGCCAGCAACCTGGCCCTTTCTCCCAGGTAGACTGCTTCGACTGGGGCTTTGATTAATGTCAAAAATGGCAAACCCCTAGATTGGGCCATTTCAGTAACAAGTCTTTTGGACTTGCTTATAGGACAGCAGACTCCCTGTCTCCTAACCCCATGCCCACATAAAAAATAAAAATTTGTTGAAACATTTTTCCTGGTTCTTAGGAGTCCACATCTTCTTGCCTTGATCCTCTTGTTTCTCCACCACTAGGCCACACCTCCTAAATTCTCAATGTCACAAGTGCCCAACACTCCCAGCTGTCCCCAGACTTATTCTGAACTGCAGACGCTGTCCCCCAGTGAGCGGCAGTGTGTGGAGACAGTGGTCAACATGGGCTACTCCTATGAGTGTGTCCTGAGAGCCATGAAGAAAAAAGGAGAGAATATTGAGCAGGTGAGCATTTGGTTGGTGGGGAGGGGAGGTGTGTGATCAGCCAGAGAGAAGTCCCAGTCCTCTGGAGCTGAAGTAGTATCAATGTCTGTTCCTGTGAGTTTGGGGGACACAGGCACTTTCTTGGGGGAAACCAGCAGCCTCAGCAGCAGTGTTTCTGCTTTGGGGCTGCTCTGGAAACTAGGCTGAAGGAAAGCCTTGGGAGTATTGGAGCTGTTGGACTGTTATCCAACTACTCTCCCGCTTCTGCCCCTCCTGAGAGCACATCCTAGGGTTGAGATATGGTCAGGTTTCTCCCAGAAATTTTTATCCTGTCATAGCTACCCAGGGAGTTCCAGAATAGGGTACCAGTCTTAAACATTAGATGCATTTTCTGACTTGAGCTATTTCTTTTTAAAAATAATTATTGAAACTATTACATATGTCCCCTCTTTTTCCTCCATTGACCCCCTCCAGTCCGCCCCAGGCCCTCACCGCCCCATTGTCTGTGTTCATGGGCCATGCATATATGGATACAAGGTCCCTTGGTTGATTACCTCCCACCCACCCATCCACCCCCTCCTTCTCCCTGAGATTCCACACTCTGTTCCATACTTCCATGTCTCTGGTTCCACTCGTTCATCAGTTTATTTTGTTACTTAGATTCCACATATGATGACTTGAGCTATTTCTTAGCGGGATACCCTGCCCAGGCTGTGGAGTTAATGTTCTAGGAGATATGAGTCAGCTATGACAGGAACTCGTTTGAAAAATGGCTACTCATGTTTAGAAGGGTGTGCCTGTCTGTTCAGCTGATAGTCACTGAGGTCCTGTTGTGATGGATACAGTTCAAGGCACAAAATTAAGTCCTGTCCAGGATCTAATAGCCAGGTTGGGGAGATGTCACACTTGCTGGCTTGTGTAAGACTCTTGGGAAACAGTGCTTAGACCTCTTATTTCTTTTCTTAGATTCTCGACTATCTCTTTGTACATGGACAGCTCTGTGAGAAGGGCTTCGACCCTCTTTTAGTGGAAGAGGCTCTGGAAATGCATCAGTGTTCAGAGGAAAAGGTAGGAACCTTCATGCCCTCTGGAAAGAAGACACAGTGTGTAATCTCCTGGGGTTCCCCCCCTGACCCACAATACCCTTTCCCTACCAGTGACTGTAAGCAGAGACAGTTGAAGCACAGAATTTCCGAAATGTCCAGCTACTTTGGGTGTGTTTGGGTCAGATGAAATGTTGGGTTGAAGACAATATCTGGAATCCCAGAGAAGGGAAGGGGAAAATGATCTGGACTTATAAAGCGCACTTTAGGATGTCACTTTGCCTAGCCTGCTTCTGGGTTCAGTAAATTGCCTTGGTGGAAGTGGAATGTGGGTGGTGGGACTGGAACAAAGGTTAGTAAGAGTTGGCGCTGTGGCATCAAACTGTCGGTCCCAGCTTCCTCCACAGCCCTACTCTGCTAGGGCAGCGGTCGCCAACTGGTGGACTGCAGGCCACTGGTGGTCGGTGAGGTCCGAAAGGTTGGCAACCGCTGTGCAAAGGGGACCTCAGAGAGGCTCAGATGGCTCTGGCGAAGGATACATTCCTTAAGCAGCCCCCTATACATATATTTCTCCACTCAGCTGTGTGGCCAGACCCCTTTAATCTGTACTCTCTTCTGTCCCTTAGATGCTGGAGTTTCTTCAGTTAATGAGCAAATTTAAGGAAATGGGTTTTGAACTGAAAGACATTAAGGAAGTTCTGCTATTACACAACAATGACCAGGACAATGCTTTGGAAGACCTCATGGCTCGGGCTGGAGCCAGCTGAGACCAGGCCCTGCCTAAACCCTGCCACGGAACCACCCCTGCAGGAGGCCCTGAGGAGCCCACCTGTGGGGAAGGAGAAGGGGCGCACGTCCAGATTTTCTTTTGGGGGTGGAAGGTCAGGTGTGGAGACTGTTTGCCAGTCTCTATGAGCCTAGGCCCTGAGCTGGGGAGAAAGTGGGGAAGATTTGGCATGTGAATGCCCTTAGAACTGTCCTGGCTCCTTCCATATTAAATGTATTTGTATTTTGAGAAGTGTCCTTCCCACCTTGGCCCTCCAGAGAGATGTCTCTGGTTTTTCTGGGGTCTGTGTCTCCTCAGCTGAAACCTGGGCTGGCTGCCAAAAGGAGCCAGGGAGAAGAGGCGGGAGGGCCAGGCTCAGTGCTGCTCTGGGCCAGTTGCTTCCCTCCCCTGTACTGGTGGACTGAACTGTAATACAGGTTGAGTGCAATTGAAAGGTTCTTCCAGGGTTTTACTTTTCCCCTCTTTTAACAAAGTCTCTTAGTGTTACACTGGTTCTGCAATGTACTGAGGTGCAAAGAATGCCCTTTCCCCATGGGGCCCTGAGTTTGCCTCTACTGCCAGGCAGTTACCATGCTTCCCTGACCCAGCCTGTTTCTTTCGGCTTGGTTTGGACCACAATCCTGCTGCCAGGATTTTAAAGCCCCCTGCTCTAGGAAACAGTTGTCACATTAAGAAATCATTGGCCCCTTCCCAGCACACTGAGTTGGGGAGAAACAGGCCATGATTTAGTTGCCCAGCACTAACTCCATCTCAGTTCTCTTTGGAGAACAGCCTCTCCCACCAGTCCCCTGCTCTAGGATGACACAGCTAGTCATAGAAATCAGTCTCTTTGGTTTGTTTTGTATTATGCTGTACATCATTAAATATCTAAATACGGAGGATATACAGTCTTGATTAATCTAAAGTAATTTGCTAATAACTATTTTGATTCTTCAGAGAAAACTAATAAAAATCTAAAAGGTATGTCCCGCTATCAATTTCTTTATTGCCAAGGGCCATTTTACGTGTGTGTGAGTGATTTCCTGCTTAGATTTGCTTGCTGGGGATGAAACAGGACCTAACCACTTTGTCACTCAATACTTTCTTCCTACTCTAGGCCTGGGAGACCCAGGAGCTGGCCCTCCAGTTTGCCCTGGTTTTGGTTCACAAAGGCAGGCCAAGAGGAAGACCTGTTTAAACCTGACCTAGCTTGGTCTCTGGACCAAGGACATACCCTTTCTGTGAGACTGGCTGTTGAGGTGAGACAGGCTGGGCCTTTGGGGTAGTTACCCAGAAATGAGGAAGAAGTCCCTCTTCCCGTGATCTCAGACGTTTATGTACTCTGTACCACAGGTAGGCCTGGATGCAAACTGCTTCACCAGCTCTCAGTGGTGCTGTTGTAGCTGATAGAACTAGATTTATCCCTAAAGTTTCTTGTCCTTGTACTTAATACTGTCCTGTAGTCCCTGTTGTGCTCTTGGGTGGAGGTGGGTTTAATTCTTTTAGTGATCACTTGAGGGACTGCAGAGCCTTTGGGCCAGGAAGCACCGAAGTGGAAAGAGGCTGCCCTCTAGTGGTCAGATCAGGCATGGCCAGAGGTTGACAAAAGTTGACAAAGGATAGCAGGGCTATAGTCTCAGAAAGCCAGCTAGCCCCTCTACTTTTGGCCTTTAAAATTAAGCCCCCCTTTTAAAGCCATTAAAATTTATTCTTTACCTGTAGGCAATTAAAACTTCCATAGCATAATGGTTGTCGGGGCCAAGGCTGTGACACACGAATCTTGATTTGACCCATGGTGGCCTTGGTAAATGATGGCCACCTGGAGGCCACTTTGCATTTCTTGTCTTAAGCTTCTTCCTGCTAAAATGATAGACAGCAAGCAGAACTCAAGTGAAGATTGTGTGTAAAAATTCTGCTTCAGAGTCTCAGACCGTTGACTAAAATACTTATTGCCAAGATACCGAATAGAGGCTATTTTGAGAAGGGGGAGTAGACCAGGGTTTTCTGGATGAAGGTGAGCTAGGAGATGGACTTGCCTGAGAACCACTAGCTCTTCAACTGTTCCATGAGTGGGTGTGATGGGTGAGGAGTCTCAGATTGGAGCCAGGAAATGCCAACAGGATTATGAGGGCTTTGGGGGCTTGTAAAAGGCTGATCATCCCAGCAAAAGGCAGAGATGGACAAAGAACTGGATTGCAGGAAGGGAGAAGAACTGAAAGCATAAAGTGTGTCTCACATCTTCTGCTGTTAAAGAAAGACAGCAAGTCAAAGTTTATTCATTTTACATTTCAAAAGCCAACCTAAAGCCCCAAATAATGGGGCAGAGCTCACCCTGCCCCTGCCCCACTGGCATCAATGTTTTAGCTTTTGGCTCAACAACAGGCACAGAATTCACCTGATAAAGCTCCTGGGCTCAGCATGTCATCTTCCCCAGCTTGTAACCTCTGGCCTGTAGGTTTCCACTGATTACCCATACTCTTAGTTTCAAATTCAGAAACAGCTACAGGGTTATTCTGTGTGTTTCTACAGACAATGGGTAAGACAAATTCTCTTCCAGCCTCGAAGAAAAGTGAGGGGCACATTAAGATGCTCCTGCACTTGGAACTGAAGGATAGAGGCTTGTCCCTGAGAGAGGAGCTGGGGCCCAGCCAAGGCCGCGTGTGGCTATGGAGAGGCTAGCATGGACAGGTCCAGGGAGTGGGTTCTGATATCTGCAGGGATGATCTGGCAGAAGCTCCTCCAACCCCTGAGAACCTAGCACAGGCTCTTGAGCTGCCCCCACCATCCCATACTGGATTTGCTCTAAGACACCACTGTCCTCTCAGGGGCCTCAGACAGCCTATGGCAGGCCAGGTATAGCTGCAGCTGGTTCCTCAGACTCTGGATGCACTTGGACTTCAGAACCATGATTTCATCCAACTGGGTGACAAAATCTTCAAAATCCTGAGGTAGGGAACAAAGGACAAATGGTGCTGTTGCTGGCCCTCTCCCAGACCTGCTTTTCTCTTGCAGGAAAACTTCAGAGCCCAGGCCCTCCAGCTGTAAAACCTGCAGCAGTTACTATGGCACAGGGTGGGTCCCACTTCTCTGCATTTGGGACATTTTATATATAGACGTATTTTTCAGGGTAGGGGGTGCTTTTGTAGAAGTACTTCTATCTGCATGTGGCTCACTGTTACTGTCACAAGGAGGGCCCCAAGTAAGCTGCTGGGAAGGCAGAACGGTGAAGGATAGAGGCCAGAAGCATTTTAGCCTGGGAATGGGGAGTGTAGCACCATCCCCGACCTGTCCTTGTACTCCCTGAAGCTATCCCAGAGGAGTGGCAAGAAGAGGCCCAAAGCCTCAACAATGGTTAGCGTGTGGGCAGACCCTTACCCCACACCTAACCTTAGCAAACAAAGCTGACCATCATACTACTACAGACTAATTGCCAACAGCCCCTGAGTGTCCAGCCAAGGCCACTTACGTTAGGAGCCAGCTGGCTCATCAGTGTCTCCTCTTTGAAGCCCAACTCGGCCATTTCATCCAGCTGTTCCTGGTGTGCTCGGATGACCACCTGCCTGGGAACACCAGAGGGGATGCTGTGAACCTCTGGGCTCCCATCTCTCCTGGGTAGCTTTTAGGAGCTGAGCCCCATTTCCAAGCCAGGAGCTGGCTCTGCCCAAAGTGGTCAAGGCTCTGCCCAGGACCAACTCACCCAACCTCCCCCGGCCTGCACCTGTTCTCAGGACTTGTCAAGAAACTAGGAAATACCAGTGAGATACTGGGAGAGTTGGGGGCTTCTGGAACTGTCCCCTACCTCTCCAGGTACACTAAGGGTGCTGCTTCTAGAGATGAGCTGCCCACAGCTTCTCTGCAGAAAGGGTCAAGGCAGTACCACTCCAGCTGGCACACTTGGCACAAGGTAGAGCCTGCTGTCATTTCTACTTCTGAGGGGGTCCAGGACCAAAGCGAGGGTATTTGACCTAGAAGCCAGATGATCTGCCTTTTATCAGACCCTACCGATGGGCAAGACCACAGAGACAATAAGATTGTCTACCCAGGAGAGGCAGGCCGCCCCTCACCTGATTCCTCTGTCCACAGCCCTGGCCTGAGCATCAGTGAGTAGCAGACAGACAGCTAGCCTAGGTAACAGGAGCCCAAACAAAGGGCTGTAGCCTCATAAAGAAAGTATTTGTTCATCCTGCCCTCCAGCTCTGAGGCTTCTGATACTGTGAGGGGGTCTGCTAGATCCTCCACCTCCTTTCTTTCACATCCTCTAAGGCTGCTGTCTCATCTCTGCTGCACCATCCACACACATCCTCACCCTCATTTTTACCTTCCCTGTCTTGGGAGGTACCCAACCTTAGCTTTGAGGACACAACACCACAGCTAATGGGTTGCTGGGCAACACTTCTGGGAACACAGACCCAACAGAATGAAGAGGATTCTGATCTCACCAGAGGTCATAGGCCTGCTTATGGGGACAGATCCTCCCTTCTCACATCTCAGTTTTCCCAGGCAGAGGCCTATCCTGGTAGGCCTGCCCCAACGTTTTATTCATATCAGATGCATCTAGACCAGCGGTTCTCAACCAGTGAGTTGCGACCCCTTCGGGGGTCGAACGACCCTTTCATGGGTCGCCTAAGACCATAAGAAAACACATAATTACATATTGTTTTTGTGATTAATCACTATGCTTTAATTATGTTCAATTTGTAACAATGAAAATACATGCTGCATATCAGATATTTACATTACGATTCATAACTAGCAAAATTACAGTTATGAAGTAGCAATGAAAATAATTTTATGGTTGGGGGTCACCACAACATGAGGAACTGTATTAAAGGGTCATGGCATTAGGAAGGTTGAGAACCACTGATATAGACCGATTTCCTTGAAAAGCTGAACAAAGCCTTTCTCTAGTTGCAGTACAGCTGACACAGCTAACCATAGCCATTCCCAAAATAGATAAAACATTAAACTGGGGTGGGAGAGGGGTGCCAAAGGAGTTCAAGTCTCATGGAGAGAGTCCAACTTACTGTGCGTGCCCCAGGGTGGGCTGATGCAGTGTCCCGGCAGTCTTGGGAGAGCAGCTGGGAACCAGGGGAGAGCCTGGCCTTGCTAAGCACCTTTGGATTGGCCTATGTTTGAGCCAAGCAATGTCCTCATTGTAACAGGGCAACTTGATGGAGTCTATGGACAAATCCAGCTCCTGCCAAGCGAGCCCTGCCAGATGCTTTCTCTCCTGAACCCAGGGCTGGTCAGCCACACCACTGCTTCCTGTTTGTGGGGTGGGTGCAGGCTCACAGTGGGGTCTTCCTGCATGTATGGTGGGGAAGGGCTCTCCTGAGAAACCCTGGGAACTGTTCAGTTCTGTCTCCTTAGCACTGGCATCATACTGTTCACTAGCCATGTGCTTCAGGGAAAAAAGTGCAGTCTCTCTGCTCTGGTTGCCCTCTCCCAGGTCAGCCTCCCTGTTGGGCAGCTTGTCAGGTGGGTACTGTCGGATGGGTGATGGGGACAGGGCTGGCAGATCAGCACCAGGCTTATTGTCAGGGGGAGATGATGAGAGCCACAGGTGACCACTTGTCAAAGACACTGGCAGGACTACCTCTTGATCACCAGATGGCACTGTGTGGCCCACAGATGGCCCCTCTGTGCCCGATAGACTGTGTGTAGCCCCATCCTGGGCTGGCTGGTTCAAGGGAGGGCCCTCATCGTCGGGGTTCTCCAGGAGGGACACAGTGAGGGGAGCCATCAGCCCAGAAGCATATTCAGAGCACATGCCCAATTCCTCCTGAGGGGCTTCTCCTTGGAAAGGATGACTGGTTTTCACTGTTCTGGTTGCCACATTTAGGTTTCCTTCACCGAGTTCCTTCAGAGGTGTGCCGACTGTGTCTCTTTGGTCTGGGGATCCAGCAACAGCAATGAGGGATAGCGAGGAAGTGAAATCCTCTTCTTTCAGGGATGGTGAGCTGCCCTCAGCCTGCCCAGGAACTTCACTTCTGAGGGCATCCTGTTTGAAATCTGAGGCTGAGCCACTGCCTCTTTTCTGGTTATAAACAAAGTCTACCTGTGAGCAGTAAGGCCTCTCTGCCAGTGTGTCTCTGGGAGAAGGACCTGAGGGGGTAGAGTCCTCTTCTTTGCTCCAGTCCAAGGGCACTTTACTTGGGCTGTGGCCATGATCAACTGCTGCTCTTCTGTGGCTTGTGGGGTTCCTGGCACACATCCAGCTTCCGGTTAGATCCTTCTCATCACCATCCAACCGGGGGCTAAAAAGCAGACTCTGCTGCCTTTCAGCCACCTGCTCCTCAGGACCTTGTTCTCTCTGATGAAGGAAGAATGAGCCTTCGCTATTCTCCAGGGCGTGTCTGTGCTTCGTGGTCCTCTGGCTGGAGACATGTGAGAAAGAATCTTCACTGAAATCGCTGTCATCAAGGTCCTCAGCTTGGGCTCCATCGTGACTCTCAGAATAAGAGTGCAAGGGAGGAGCGGTCTCATGCTGGAGCTGCCCCTCTTGGGGCCTGTACTGGCATAAAAGTCTTTCCAGTGGTTGGTACTTCAACTTCTGTTGGAGGAGAGGTGGCTGCTGGAACTGCTGGTGATAAAAGCGCAAATGTTCCTCCCTCTCCTTCTGATGTGGAGGGATGTTGGTCCAAGCTTCAGAGGCAGGCCTAGCAAGCGTGTCCTCCTTGCTGCCCTGGCTGTACTCTGCTAAGTGGTGGACGTTGCCAAAGGGGAGCTCAACCCGTGACACAAGCTGCTTCTGCACTGGCTGCACAGTCTGCACTTTCTTGCACTTGTTGGTCAGCTTACCATGCACCAGGTCTTGTCCTGGGCCAGGGGCCCTGCTTCCGCACCCAAGGGCAGTTTTGTGGCCGTTCTGATTTTTCTCAGAGCACAATGAAGCTGATTCTTCTTCCCTTTTTTTGGCTGACTGTCCAGACTGCACAGTTCCTTTGACAGGGCTAGTCTGAATGACCCACTCTTGAGGACTCCCTCTGGAACTGCCCTTTTTACCAGGGACTTTAGGAACAGAAGTAAAAGGGATGTTGGGTGGGTGGCTGGCCAGAGGATGGGCCTTCCCTCTTGTGGAGCCAGGTGCCACCGTGAGTGACTGCGGAAGCCCCAGCTTGACTTTTTTGGGAGAACACTTATCCCCTGACAGGGCCACAGGGGAGCTCTGAATTCGTTTTGGAGAAGAGTTTCCAGATGTCCGATTTCGACTGGCAGCTGCAGTGCAACATTTGATGCCTTTCTTTAGTTCTTTGACCCTGTAAAGAACCATTTTATGTTAAATGCGATTCTTCATGTTCTATAATTCCTTTTCTACAACTTTCAGGGAAACAAAACCAAAGCAAAGTATTACAAGGACTGGGAGCCCTCTTTTTTATATATATATATATATTTTTATTGATTTTTTACAGAGAGGAAGGGGGAGAGAGAGAGAGTTAGAAACATCGATGAGAGAGAAACATCGATCAGCTGCCTCTGCACATCTCCCACTGGGGATGTGCCCGCAACCCAGATACATGCCCTTGACCGGAATCGAACCTGGGACCCTTGAGTCCGCAGGCCGACACTCTATCCACTGAGCCAAACCGGCTTCGGCGAGCCCTCTTTACTTGAACAAAAAAGGTCAATGTCTTCTCTAAGGACATAAACATGCACCCCACATTCCATAATCGTAAGTTTTAGAAATCACCACAGTCCCATGTCACTGAGAGGCCAGAGGAGCTAGAGTCAAAACTACATCCACGCAGGGCCCACTCCACGCTCCTGGAGCTTCATGTCTCCCACTCACCCAGTCACTATTCCACAAACTGGGCCCTCTTTTCCTGAAAACCACCTACTTTCAGGCTTCTGAGAAAACGAGTTCCCTCAAACCTGCTGGACACTTCAGGAAGCAAAAGCCTTAAGGAAATAAGCAGGCTTGTGCTAATACCAATAAGGGAAAATGACCTGTCTATTCCCAGGGTTTCTCAACCTTAGCACTAGTGGTATTTGGGGCCAGGAAATTCTCTGTTGGGGGCGCTGTCCTATGCACTGTGGGATGTTTAAAAGCATGGTTGGCCTCTACCCACTTCATGCCAGTAGCACTTCTCCCCCAGTACGACAATCAAAACGGTCTCCAGACATTGCCAAATGTTCCCAGGGAGGCAAAAATCGCCCCCAGATAGAGAAATGGAAAACCATGTTCTATTCCACACAGAAATTCAGGAGAACATAGAAAAATCCAGAATTAGCTCTCTGCTAGGATTCAGTTGCCAAGATTAAAGTCTCTTACTTTGTGATACTTAACACAAAAACACTGTAAAAATTAGGAATTACAAGGAGACTTCAGGTAAAAATGTAACTCTCTGGTGATTGGTTTGTAGATTAAAATCCCCTAACAGGGAGCAGTACTTCTGCCTGGGGGCTCCTGGAAAATGTCTTTTCCATTGCTTTGATTTTAATACAATCCTCAATGGGGGCTAAATGACCCCTCTGACCATTTCTGAAAACCAAGACAGTAAATCTGACACTGAAACTTGATTTAAATATTCCTTTTAGTCTGAGAAGCAAGGCTAGCAGATAACACAGCTAAGCAAAGAGATGTAGCAAGACATGAATTGTGTCCATGGATGGGCCTTTGCTTAGGTGTTGCAGTAGGGCATGCATACAAAGAATGGGCTGGCAGATGCCACAGCAAGTCTAAATGGTTCCAAATTACTTCTTGTTATTCAAATTTGAGCTATTTTAGTTTCATTAGGAGAGAAATCAAAATTCCTCCTAAGAAATATTTCTAGAAACCTTAGTGCCAGAAGGAATCTTACAGGTAATTTGGTCATCGATACTAAATGCTTCCAATATACTCTGCCTGTGACCAACGTCACTCCTGTCACAGAGCTCTCTTCTGATATACCTGTTGGGGTCCAGCTGGAACTTTATTTTTGCAACATTTTTCTAGTATGTGGAGAGGTGAAAATTTTAAATCAGAGAGGGGAAATTTTAAGCAATAAAATCATCCTCATTCTATGTGTGCATAGATTAATACCTAAAATTAGGCCTCATTTGAGCATATAAAACAAATGGCTTTCATATTTATTTTCAATAATTTATCAGACTACTTTGAATGGGAGAGATTGCTTCTATTGTACTTTTTCTATTCTTTTTCTTTTTAACCAAAATTATTCAAATAATCTCTCAGTTGTACTCAGTACATCCCCTATGATAAAGGGTTATTTCCATCTTCCTTCACTGAGCACTGGGAGGAATGTCTGTTCCTAATGATGAAGTTCAAGCAGTGATATGATGTCTATGATTTGGGGACTGGGTGGGGTTATGAAACAAGATCAGCTTAGAGTTCATAATTGTTGAAGTTGGGTAATGAACACAAGGGGAAAAAGAACTTCAAGCCATAGTGGTTTTATGGGAACAATCTGGGTCATCACGCATCTTCTATCTGATCTCAGTTTGTGAGGTAGCCACTTTCTTCTAGCAGGGCTAATGTGCTGGCATTAGGAAAACCATGTAATAAAAGAAACCTCCTTCAGGAAAGTTATTTGGGGGACCTACTAATGTCAAAAGTTAACATACACTGAGTCCTCACTACTGGGCATGGTGCTAAGCTCTTCATCCATATTACCTCATTGGTTCCACATAACTGCTATGTGAGGTAGGTGCTATTATTTCCTTTTGGAAGGAAACGGGGCTCAGAGAAATTGAAATCTTGTCCCAGGCCACTCAGGAGCTAGTGGCAGAGGCAGGGTATTGGCCCAGACAGTATGACGCCAGAGCCCAGTGTTGTAATCACTTTGTAAATGGTCTCTCCTATTTAAATGAGATAAAGTACACAGAAGGCCTCTCTCAAGCCCTGACACCCAGGAGGAGTGCCTCCTTTCATTCACAAATATTTATTGTGCATCTATTAGGTAGCAAGTATTGTCCGGGCAGCAGAGATATAGTGGAGAAAAAGGTAGATAAGGTTCCTTCCTGTTTTCATGGAACTTAAGTGATAGTTCATCTTTTCTTTTCAATGAGTTTCATAAAATGCCCTGGATACTAAGATTCTTCAACAGTAATAAAATAACAGGTTTCCCTCAAATAGTTTGTTAGTCTGGAGACAACTCCTGCGAGACCATAGAGGAGGATGTGAGAAGGACCAGGCAGCAAAGAAGCCAGAGAAGATGGTAATGAGAGCACCTTCACCTCCCACAGGAAACACATGTCCACAGGTAAGAGGCACTAGGTCTGCCAACAGCTCCTGCCCTTCTCTAGGCCTCAGTTTATCCTCCTATAACGTCTGCGTTAGTTTCTTCTAAGTGCTTCTGCCTTGACAAGTAACATGTATTATGTCTCTTATAATTAGGGCAGAGGCTAGTGGGAAGATTCTATTCCAGAAAAACATTTCATCTCCCATTAGCCATTTAAAAGCTACTGAACAAGGGAATGTATCACCTTCCTCTTGTCACAGTCACATTTGTAAAATGCCAGGGCCTAGCAGATCACATTTTTCAAATGATGAAGTGCACAATCCCTAATGGACCTCAAGGTCAGATCTCTGTGTGTGCATGACACACACACACAGGCACGCACGCATGTGTGCATGACCTGCCGCCTGAGAAGGACTCACCGGTCAGCATAGCGCAAGGTGTTCAGCGTGTGTTCAGTGGCCACGTGGCTGGGTGAGATGTTGGCGATCATGCAGGTTTTGGCATTGCCGATGAAGGAATCTTTCAGGACCTGTCCAAAGTAGAAGGTAGGCCAATGACGTCACCTAATAAAAGGCACACTGACTATTGTATGCAGGACAGGGGCCAGTTGCCCTGTCTACAAAAAGGAAATTCACAGAAGAAACACGAATAATAAATACAAAAAAAGGTACTCACTTCACATTAATCAAAGAAATGCAAACAGCCCGGCCAGTGTTGCTCAGTGGTTGAGCTTCAACCTATGAACAAGGAGTTCACGGTTGATTCCGGGTCAGGGCACATGCCCAGGTTGCTCGATCCCCAGTAGGGGGTGTGCAGGAGGCAGCCAATCAATGATTCTCATCATTGATGTTTCTATCTTTCCCTCTCCCTTCCTCTCTGAAATAAAAAAATGTATTTTTTTAAAAAATCTAATAAAAAAGAAAAGCAAACAAACCATTATAAAAACGAATATTCTTTTCACCCGTAAGATTAAAGAAAACTCATGATACCCTGCCTTCTGAGGGCCTAGAGAAACGGGCTCTCATAAACTGCCCATGTACTGTGTACTGTGAACTGGTACAAGCATTTGGGAGAGCAGTCTGGCAGTAGTATGAAAATGTAAAAAATGCACACACTGGTTTGGCAAATCTAAGAGTTTATAAACAGAACAAACTAGATAACTGTAAACTCAATACAATACAACCATTCAAAATAATTATGTATATCTGTACTTACTTACACAGAAAGAGCTAAAACTACTATAGAAGAAAAAAGGTATGATTCCATTACTCTGTAGGTGGATCTTTTTTGTTGTTAATCCTCACCAGAGGAAATGTTTTCTGTTGATTTTTACAGAGAGTGGAAGGGAAGGGGAGAGACAGAGAAAAATTGATGTGAGAGAGAGACATCGATAGGTTGCCTCCTGCATGCACCCTGACTGGGCCTGCAACCGAGGTACGTACCCTTGACCGGAATTGAACCCGCAACCTGTCAGGCCTCAGGGCCGATGCTCGAACCACAGAGCAACTGGCTAGGGATACAGGTGGATCTTCATATATGAGCGCAGAGAGATGCCTGGGAGGATGTTTACCAAAACGCAGTGGTGCCCTAACCAGTTTGGCTCAGTGGATAGCGTCGGCCTGCAGACTCAAGGGCCCCAGGTTCGATTCCGGTCAAGGGCATGTACCTTGGTTGCGGGCACATCCCCAGTAGGGAGTGTGCAGGAGGCAGCTGATTGATGTTTCTCCTCATCGGTGTTTCTGACTCTCTATCCCTCTCCCTTCCTCTCTGTGAAAAACCAATAAAATATATTTTAAAAACAAACAAACAAAAAACACAAAATGCAGCGGTGACTGTCACTGGGAGGTGGGATTTTCTGGTACCCTTCCCGTCTTCTTTGTACTTATATGTACTGTTTGAATTATTATTATTATTTTAACTAAATAGGGACACATTTTCTGGGATGAGGACTAATCACCTTTAAGAAGGGTTTCCTAGGTCCCTGGCTGAGTGTTTGGTAGACACAATCGAATCCAAAATCACCAACTCTGCCTGATAAGTAGCTATGTTATTACAGGGTCTGCTCCAGTCCCTGTGGAGCTACTAGTCTAGTTGAAACTTCTCCCTGAACACAACAATCGTCACCTCTACCTAGTCTGCCCTCTAGTGTGCAGGACTCGGTGAAGAAAGGAACCAGGGGCACCCACACTGTCTCCCAAGTAATTGTACCAGGCAGACTCCTCCATGGGCCATCTTCTGCAGCAATTACAGATGCTGTCTTATTGGTGTTTTCTGTTAATAAGTCTGAAGCACATTTTTCATGACAGAAAATAAAGCAGAAAAAATCACCTATATATAGTTCTACCACTCAGAATAATCAGTTAACAAATGCACAATTTTTCTGTAGAGTTTCTTCTCGTTTCATATTTTAAATTATAGATCTTGACCATCTTTCCTATCAGTACAGGTAAAAAATCTA
The DNA here is from genome assembly GCF_964212035.1 of Myotis nattereri. NCBI lineage: Eukaryota > Metazoa > Chordata > Mammalia > Chiroptera > Vespertilionidae > Myotis > Myotis nattereri. The sequence continues at coordinate 53,150,482 of NC_138087.1, forward strand.
TCATTCTTTTTAACGGCAGCCACTAGTTTTTGTATTGAAACACTGGTCTAAGTCTTACAGCTAAGAAAGTACCCCTAAATCAACAAGGTTTCTTTACTTAGAAATAAGCAGAAAGCTGATGGATGATGGCCAAAAGAGCTTTGCTGCCCCCATGGGAGCCTGGCTACCTCACCCTAAGTTTCTATGCCTGAGTATGCTCCCCTCTCCTCCTATACATGAGAACTCCTAGAAGGAACATGACTCCTCCTCTCTCCCCACCCCCGGCCGTGCTTAGCATCATGCCTTACAGGCAGTGGATGCTCTGCTGAATGAACAGATGAAGGAACAAATGAGAATCAGAACAAATTCAAAACTCATGTTTAACATTACCTGAGTTAATTTGCTTTGCCGGAAGGGAGTATGGGTGTGTTCCTGATCCAGTGCTCGGATACATTCCTTCAGCTGCAAACAAGAAGCACATCAAATATCATATGTGATGAGGATTAATGTCTAGTTGTGCCTAGGTAAGAGCCCTCAACTTAAAATCAGTAAGTAGCTCTGATAGCATGGAACAGACAAACCCACAGACCTTCCCACAGGTCCTGAGTCTAAGCTTATATAGTGGCAGTTCTGGCTTGCAAGCTGCCTCTCTCCCCCCACACTCCTCCCAACTGCAGAAGCATTTAGAGAAAATATCTATACCACTCCCCCTCTCTTCCCTGCTCACACGTACACACCTATAATTGTAGCCTCAAGTGTCTATTAAAATATAAGTTGTCGGAATGGGGCAGGAAAAATTCTGGAGTCAGAGCTGGAAAGGAACTGAGAACACCTATGTCTTCCTCCTCATTTTAAAAAAGCAGGGACTGTGGCCTAAAGGTAAGAGCAAGTCACTTGCTCCTGGGATTAGCCCATCAGAGAAGTGCTCACAGGACATCACTAGTGCCAGCAGAGACCTGGATGTGCAGACCTCTAGGGGCAACAGATAGAGCAAAGGTGGGGAACAAGATAAGGGAGGAGAGATCTATTTCTGAGTCATGCATCGAGGCTAAAAGGCAGTAAATGAAAAGGAAGGGAGGCAAGAGAATGGAAGGAATCCCTTGGAAGTGCCAGTGCTGGGAGTTCACCAAGAACAGGTAAGTAGCTTTGTTATGGCTATTCTTGGTTGCAACCATAGATGCCTGCAGCTAACCCCTCTCTATCAAAGAAGCTGCAGGGTATAAGAAAATATAAGGGAGTTTCAATGTCCCCTTTTATTGCAAATCAATTCAATATCCCCAAACTTTAGCACTGGGAAGAATCTTCAGAATGGATGAACAGATAACCAAACCATGCCCCTGAGTTCCACCTGCCCCTTAAATATTCAAGTCTAAGTGTGGCCACCAAGCCCTATGAGTCTTTGAGAAGTGGAAAGCAGATTTTACTGAACACTAAGACTATCCAAGGAAAATAAGAAAGAAACAAGGGGCACCTTTGTGCATCTCACGGAATACAGCCTTTTACCCTATTCTAAATGGCTTGTTCCCAGGCCGCTTTACATGCTATTGCCCATGTGAGAGGCATAGTCAAGCCCCAAAGGGTTGTATGATTTCATAGATACTCCTTCCCAGTTTATAGTTGATTCCTGGGCCATAGTTTAAAAATTTGTTTTAAATTGATTTTTAGAGAGAGGGATAGAAAGAAACAAACATTGAGGAGAGAAGATCATCATCCATCAGCTACCTCCTGCACACTTCCTACTAGGGAGCGAGCCCACAAACTGGGCATGTGCCCTGACCAGGCATCGAATCAGGGACCTCTTATTCCTGTGTCAATGCTCAACCGCTGAGCCACACTGGCTGGGATGGACCATAGTTTTAAATATGAGAATCACAGATTTCTAGCTTGAGACTGTGGACCCTTGGCTATTTACTTAATCCATCTGAGCCTCAGAATCCTGAACAGAGTTGTGAAGACTAAACTGACTAGCATATAGTAAGTGCTTAAAATGTATTGGTTCTGGGGTTCCTTGGAGAAATAGTTGACTTCATTAGGGCTAGGAAAGCACAAGGTAAGAGTATGACATCTTGTAGTACCAAAAGGCAAGAAGATGCTCAAATAATGATGGGGCATGTCAAAAGGATACAGGAGCCATTTGAAAAAATTCCCAATAGTCAAATCTGGGACAATTTGAACAACAAAATAAATAATGATAAAAATGGATTATAATCTAGCAATAAAAAAATCCATTTACTGTTATAAGTAATCTATCCTATCTAATAAAAGAGAAACATGGTAATTAGCGTACGACCGCTACCCTTCCCATTGGCTAATCAGGGCGATATGCAAATTAACTGTCAGCCAAGATGGCGGCCGGCAGCCAGGCAGCTGGAAGCTAACATGAGGCTTGCTTGCTTCAGTGACGGAGGACTCCAACGTTCCCCGCCAGCCTTGCTGGCCTCTGAGCTTGCAGTTTGAAACATTGTAACAAATATAGAAGCTAAACAAACCCCCAGAAACCAGCTTTCAGCCTGCCGGGATCTCAGAGCTGGAGTTGATACTGTGTTTCGATTGTAGAACCCAAACAAACCAGATACCTGCTTTCAGCACCGAGGCCTAAGAGCTGGAGCCAGTTCTAAAGCTGGCCCAGAATTAAAAAAAAGAAAAAGAAAATAAGGAGCAGTTGGGAGCTTCAGTCACCCGCCAGCCTGAAAACAGCCCTCAGCCCCTCACCCAGACTGGCCAGGCACCCCAGTGGGGACCCCTACCCTGAAGGGTGTGTGACCAGCTGCAAACAGCCATCATCCCCTCACCCAGGCTGGCCAGGCACCCCAGTGGGGACCCCCACCCTGAAGGGTGTGTGACCAGCTGCAAACAGCCATCAACCCCTCACCCAGGCTGGCCAGGCACCCCAGTGGGGACCCCTACCCTGAAGGGTGTGTGACCAGCTGCAAACAGCCATCATCCCCTCACCCAGGCTGGCCAGGCACCCCAGTGGGGACCCCCACCCTGAAGGGTGTGTGACCAGCTGCAAACAGCCATCATCCCCTCACCCAGGCTGGCCAGGCACCCCAGTGGGGACCCCTACCCTGAAGGGTGTGTGACCAGCTGCAAACAGCCATCATCCCCTCACCCAGGCTGGCCAGGCACCCCAGTGGGGACCCCTACCCTGATCCAGGACACCCTTCAGGGCAAACCAGCCGGCCCCCACCCATGCACCAGGCCTCTACCCTATATAGTAAAAGGGTAATATGCCTCCCAGCACCGGGATCAGCAGAGCCGAGAGGCCTCCCGGCACCGGGATCAGCGTGACAGGGGGCAGCGCCCAAACCCCCTGATTGACCTGCGGCTCTGTGTGTGACAGGGGCCGGGGCCACAACCTCCCTATCCGCCCTGCTCTGTTTGTGCCAGGGGAAGGCGCTCCAACCCCCTGATCAGCCCTGCTCTGTGCCTGATACGGGGGAGCTCCCCAATCCCCTGATCGCCCTGCGGCTCTGTGTGTGACAGGGTGCGGCGCCCCAATCCCCTGATCGGCCCTGCTCTGTGTGTGATGGGGTAGAGCCATAACCTCCCCATCGGCCCTGCCCTGAGTGTGACAGTGGCGGCGCCCCAACCCCCTGATCGGCCCTGCTCTGTGGGTGATAGAGGGCGGCGCCCCAACCCCCTGATCCGCCTTGCTCTGTGTGTGACAGGGGGAGGTGCCCCAACTCCCCTATCGGCCCTACTCTGTGAGTGACGGGGGGAGCTCCTCAACTCCCTGATCGGCCCTGCTCTGTGCGTGACAGGGTACGGAGCCCCACCCCACTGATGGGCCCTGCTCTGTGCGTGACAGGGAGTGGCGCTGCAACCTCCCCATCGACCCTGCCTTGAGTGTGACAGGGGGCGGTGCCCCAACCCCCCTATCGGCCCTACCCCGAGCGTGACTGAGGGTAGCATCACAACCTCCCAATCCGCCCTGCTCTGTGCATGACAGGGGGCGGCGCCCCAACTCCCCAATCGGCCCTGCTCTGAGCCCGACCAGGGGCTGCACCTAGGGATTGGGCCTGCCCTCTGCCACCCGGGAGCAGGCCTAAGCCAGCAGGGCGTTATCTCCCAAGGGGTCCCAGATTGCGAGAGGGCACAGGCCGGGCTGAGGGAACCCCCCTTTCCCCCCTGAGTGCACAAATTTTTGTGCACTGGGCCTCTAGTCTATATATAAAAGGCTAATATGCCAAGTGTCTGACCATCCGACCAGTCACTATGATGTGCACTGACCACCAGGGGGCAGATGCTCAACGCAAGAGCTGCTGTGATGCACAATGGCCATTTACAGAGAAACGGCACTGTGGATCTGGCGCCCACAAAGCAACACTCGGCTTTCCCCAGGTGGGACACAGGCCCCACCACCACCTCAGAGTGACACCCACCAAATTGCAGCTGATGCCGAGACCCCATGGTGCAAAATGTGGCCCACAGCCCAGATCAGCCCAGCCCGAAAACAGTGGCTGTGGGTGCTGGGTAATGACGTCACATAGCAATGCCCAGCTTCCTCTCCCTAATGACTAGTTTCTTGGAGTTTCTTCACAGAAGTCCTGGAGTAGGTAGATAGGAGACTTGGTGGAATTCTATTTTCTTTTCATTAGCCAGAAAATGGAGATTTAGAAAACTTAGAAACTTGACCCGACTGAAAAGAAGTAAGAAATGGTGGAGCTTGAAAATGACTTCAGGTTTTCTCACTGTGCAGAATATAGTCAAACACTGCTGCAGTTAAATATTTTACCCTTTGTTCTCCTTTCATGATCTATAATAATAATCTGTTTCATGTTGATATTTACTGCTGTGTTGTTGACAATTACCTGAAAGAGAAGTTGGGGTGCTTCACTGGGTTGGAAAAAGTTTAGCTAAATCAGAAAGCAGGCCTAATTAAGCAAATTTATTCTATATCTATAAAAGGCTAAACTGACTTGCACATGCGCGACACATATAAAGCTCTCGCTGGCGCCAATCGCATGCGTGTGTCTCGATCTGTCAATGTCGATCGTGAAATAGGTTGACACTTCTATTATAGAGAAAGAGCGATATTAAAATATTTCTTCTATTATAGAGAAGGGATGAATAGCGATATTAAAATATTTCTTCTAATTAATTTCCTTTCAATGTTCATGAATTCGTGCACCAGGCCACTAGTATAATAAATAAATAAATTGGAAGTAACAGCTCTTTCTTACAGCAAATCCAACAAATGAATGTAGAAAGAATAATGGGAATAGAGACTCCCATCAGGTAAACACCACAGTAAATGGGTGCTAAAATTGGGCAGCAAAAGTGTGCCATAAACAGAGTATTTGCATAGCTCCAAAATATCTTCCCATAATGTTAATTACAAAGGGAAAATTATACCCTTACAGTGGAAAAACTCAGCCCAAACCACCTTAATTAGGCTATCAAGGTTAACATCACCAGTAATAAGACATATTGACTTCACACACCACGTAATATGATACACTGAGAAGGATGCAACTTCAGTGGAATTCTTGCTAAAAATTCATTACCTTAATCTAATCATGAGAAAACATCAGACAAACCCAAATTCAGAAACATTCTGCAAAACAACTGCCCAGCATTCTACAATGGTTTAAGGCCATGAATGACAAAAACTGAGAAACCTACAGAGAAATATGACAACTAAATGTATTACATATAGCATCCTGGACCTGAAAAAGAACGTTAGTGATACTAGTGGTGAAATTCAAACAAGGTCTGTATATTAGTTAATAGTATTACAACAATGTTAGTTTCCTGATTTAGGATAATTTTACTATGTTATGTAAGATGCTAACATTAGGGAAGCTGGGTGAAGGAATGCTATGTATTTATTTTTGCAACTTTTTCTGTAAATCTAAAATTATTCTTTTTCTCACCTCTCTTAGCCTCCCAATTTATCCCTTATGTGGTCTGCAAATAATGTGCCTAGCTGGAGACTTCAGTTCTGATCAACAGGACTTAAATAATGGGGCACAGGCAACACTATTATAGCTGTGAAAAGTAACAAAGTTCTCTATAAACTGCTATGGAGTGAGCTCCAGGATACTGTTAAGTGAAAAAAGCAAAGTGCAGAACAGTATTTACAGTATGCTACCATTTTTTTCCTGAGAAAAAGGGGTGAATACAAACATATCCTATATAATAAAAGCCTAATATGCTAAGTGCCCAGTTGACTGGTTGGCCATTCAACCAATCAAAGTGTAATATGCTAACAATATGCTAAGGCCACTCAACCGCTTACTTTGACGTGCACTGACCACCAGGGGCAGACAGTTGACCGATAGGTTAGCTTGCTGCTGGGGTCTGGCTGATCGGGACTGAGCGATCAGCCAGAGGGCTGGACACACCCTGGAGCCCTTCAACCATCCCTCCCTGGCTGGCCAACCTCCCGTGGTCCCACCCCAGACTGATTGTGCACTGGTGGGGTCCCTCAGCTTGGCCTGTGCCCTCTCCCAATCCAGGACCCCTTGGGGGATGTCGGAGAACCGGTTTCGGCCCGATCCTGCAGGCCAGGCCGCGGGACCCCACTGGTGCATGAATTCATGCACCGGGCCTCTCTCTATATAAATAATTATAAAAAAGGAGGAAAATAAGAGCTGAGGGGACAGGGGTGGACACTAGACTTCTCTGAACGCGGCTTGTTTTATAATTTCTACTTTAACTGAATATGAAACTGATAAGCTTAAACACAGAGAAGAATTATTCCAAGTGACTTCCCAACACAATATTATGATTATATATCCCCAGTGGGATACAACCTATGGATAAAAAGGAAACTGCAAAGAAGTCTTAATCTGAATTCAATAATCATATTATGAGTAATAATAGCATTATTCTGAAATACATATATATTGAAGTAGAACAAATACACTGATTAATGTTTTAGAATTTAAGAATTCTAGCATAATAGAAAACGTAAAGAAATACAAATTCAAAACATTAAGCGAAAATTCTATAATCTTTTTTATTGCTACTTATCCTTGATATAGTTTTTATTTAACTTTTTTCCAAGTGAAATTAACATTCAATATTACTTTATATTAGTTTCATGTATACAGCATAACAGACAATCATATACTTTACAAAGTGTCCTCCTTGATATTTCCAGTACCCACCTGGCACCATATGCAGTTATTACAATATCACTGACTATTTTCCCTATGCTGTACTTTATATCCCTCTGAATATTTTTAAACTACCAATCTGTACTTCTTAATCCCTTCACCTTTTTCACTTAGTCCTCCCCTCTGGCAACCATCAGTCTGTTTTCTGTATCTATGAGTCTATTTCAATTTTGCTTGTTTTGCTTAGCATAATATCCTCTAGATTTGTTCAGGCTGTCACAAATGGTAAGATTTCATCCTTTTTATGGCTGAGTAATATTCCACTGTATATATGTACCATGATCTTTTTTATTTTATTTAATTTTACATCTATTTTATTGATTTTTTACAGAGAGGAAGGGAGAGGGATAGAGAGTTAGAAACATCGATGAGAGAGAAACATCCATCAGCTGCCTCCTGCACACTCCCTACTGGGGATGTGCTCGCAACCAAGGTACATGCCCTTGACCGGAATCGAACCTGGGACCCTTGAGTCTATCCACTGAGCCAAACCGGTTAGGGCTACCATGACCTTTTTTAAACACTCACCTATGATGGACACTTGGGGTTGCTTCCATATCTTAGCTATATTGTAAATAACACTATAATGAACATAGGGGTGTATATATTCTTTCAAATTAGTGTTTTGGGAAAACCCTATAATCCCTGTTATATTTTTCTCTTTCAAAAAGATAATCTATTTCTTAGCTGTGTCCATCTTTTTAAAAAGATCTAGAAGCAAGGACTAACCCAATAGTAGTAAGCACCTGTAAATAGTCTCTAAATACCATTTCCCTCTAAAACACTGGGCTTGATGAATAAATGGCTGATTCAAACCTGGGGAAGGAAATGTACAAGATGAGCTTAGAACAGAAAGTCAAGAAGCTATCAGGGACTAGTAGGGTTGGGTCAAAGAAACACAGAAACATACTTGAAAAGGCTCCCACTAACCAAAGATACACAATTTAAGCAGCAAGAGAATAATGATTATGATGAGTTTATAGTAATACAAAAACCAACAAAAAAGTAAACGAAAACAAACTCATTGGTCATGTTTAGGTTCCCAGGATACCAACTCATTCTGAAAACTGGTGAATAAAGGCAAAAAATCTAGCATTTATCATGCCTCCACTGTATGAACTATATTTCAGGATAATCAGATAGCTGAGGAAAAGTTCTTTCCAGCTAATAAATACAGAAAAAATACTAGAATTACAATATCACCATTTTGTAATCCCTACTGAAACAATGGATATAAGTGATGAACATCAGTGGCTCTAAAGCTATTAGGTTAAAAACGCTGATGGTAAATTTTATAATGGAGGAATTAGGCTGACAATACTTGAATCTTTCTTAATTCTTAAAATCACAAAAAGAAACCACCAGACATTCTGTACCTCTTAATGTGTTCCTATAGGAAGTCTAAGAATGACACATGAATTATTCCTGCTAAAAAAATATAAAACTGGAGAACCAAGATGGCGGCATAGGTTAACGCCGGAGTTTGCTGCTTTGAACAACTACTTCAAAAGTGAAACTAAAAGACAGAACGGACATCACCCAAAACCACTGGAACGCTGGCTGAATGGAAGTCCTACAACTAGGAGGAAAGAGAAACGCATACGGACACTCAGAGGAGGCGCAGTGCTGAAGTGAAATTCTGAGGTGCGGAGTGCGCGGAGCGGGCTGGCGGCGGAGGGCGCGGTTGGCGTTTTCAATCGGGAGGGAGTCGCAGACTCTGAGCTCCAGATCCGGGCGAGTCTTTAGGGACCCAGACTCAAACGGGAGAAGCGGGACTGCCTGGCTTCAGTCAGAGCGAGTGCAGCTTTCTCTCCGAGGTTTGCAGCCTTGCTGGGACTCAGAGAGGCAGAGCCCCTGGGGACAGGACTGAGAGCCCCCATCACTGCTCTCTCCGGCCCACCCTATTGATACTGTGCGACCCGCCCTGCCCAAGCCCTGCACAGAGGCATTTGCCGGATAGCCTCAGGCAAAGGCTAGATTAGCACCTCCCTAGAGGACAGAAGTTCTCTCACTGCTGACACAGCTGATTCTCATAGCCACTTGGCCTGGAGGTCAAACCCTCCCTGGAATTAGCTACAAGATTTAACTATAAGACTGCGCACAAAGACCACTAGGGGGTGCACCAAGGAAGCATAACAAAATGCGGAGACAAAGAAACAGGACAAAATTGTCAATGGAAGATCTAGAGTTCAGAACCACACTTTTAAGGTCTCTCAAGAACTGTTTAGAAGCCGCCGATAAACTTAATGAGATCTACAAGAAAACTAATGAGACCCTCGATGTTATATTGGGGAATCAACTAGAAATTAAGCATACACTGACTGAAATAAAGAATATTATACAGACTCCCGACAGCAGAACAGAGGAGCGCAAGAATCAAGTCAATGATTTGAAATGCGAGGAAGCAAAAAACACCCAACCGGAAAAGCAAAATGAAAAAAGAATCCAAAAATGCGAGGATAGTGTAAGGAGCCTCTGGGACAGCTTCAGGCGTACCAACATCAGAATTATAGGGGTGCCAGAAGATGAGAGAGAGCAAGATATTAAAAACCTATTTGAAGAAATAATGACAGAAAACTTCCCTCACCTGGTGAAAGAAATGGACTTACAGGTCCAAGAAGCGCGGAGAACCCCAAACAAAAGGAATCCAAAGAGGACCACACCAAGACACATCATCATTAAAATGCCAAGAGCAAAAGATAAAGAGAGAATCTTAAAAACAGCAAGAGAAAGAAACTCAGTTACCTACAAGGGAATACCCATACGACTGTCAGCTGATTTCTCAACAGAAACTTTGCAGGCCAGAAGGGAGTGGCAAGAAATATTCAAAGTGATGAATACCAAGAACCTACAACCAAGATTACTTTATCCAGCAAAGCTATCATTCAGAATTGAAGGTCAGATAAAGAGCTTCACAGATAAGGAAAAGCTAAAGGAGTTCATCACCACCAAATCAGGATTATATGAAATGCTGAAAGGTATCCTTTAAGAAGAGGAAGAGGAAGAAAAAGGTAAAGATACAAATTATGAACAACAAATATGCATCTATCAACAAGTGAATCTAAGAATCAAGTGAATAAATAATCCGATGAACAGAATGAACTGGTGATTATAATAGAATGAGGGACATAGAAAGGGAATGGACTGACTATTCTTGGGGGGGAAAGGGGTGTCGGAGATGCGGGAAGAGACTGGACAAAAATCGTGCACCTATGGATGAGGACAGTGGGTGGGGAGTGATTGCGGATGGTGGGGCGGGAACTGGGAAGAGGGGAGTTATGGGGGGAAAAAAGAGGAACAAATGTAATAATCTGAACAATAAAGATTTAATTAAAAAAAATATATATAAAACTTAAATCTGATCAATCTTCTAGTTCAGCACTTTCACAAGAGAAATGTGAGCTACAACTATAAACCATATGTTATTTTAAATTTCTAATATCCACATTAATATATTTTAAATATAATATTAAATACATAATCTAATTATGTTTTAATCTAATTCATCCAAAAATATTATTTCAACATGTAATCAACATGAAAAAAAAAGAGCTATTTTATATGCTTCAAAATCCAGTGTGTATTCTACACTGAGTGTATCTCAATTCAGACTCGCATTTCAAGTGCTCAGTGGCCACATGTAACTTAGTGGCTACACAGTGAACAGCACAAATAGAGATCCTAACCACTCTATAGAAACGATAAAGGACATAGGACTATGTTACACATCCACACGGTGATGCAGTCAGCCTAATCCAGACTGTAGGAAATCTTGTAGGATAATGACCCAGTTTTCTTAAATGAATATATTGATATAAAAAGAGAGAGAGAGAGAAAGAGAACTGATAATGAAATAAAAGAGACATATCAACCAAAGGATCTTGTTTGCATATTGATTTGAACAAACAAACTATAAAAAGACATTTATGGGATAACTGAAGAAACTATACTACTTAATATAATGGATAATAGATAACATTAAACAATTATTTCTGTAGGTATGATACTGGTATAATTATATTAAAAATATTTTCTCATAATACAATATTTGTGGAAAATAACATGATGACAGGGCTTCATTTAAAATAATTCAACTAGGGAAAGGAAAGGTAGTGGGTAGACTTTTCACATGTTGACGCTGGGTGACAAGTATTTGGGAGAGCATTATACTATTTGTTCTAGTTTTGTATGTTTGCAAAATTAATGTAATTTTAAAACTTGATGAGAGAGAGAAAGCTTACCTAAGTTAATCATTCGGTAATTTCAGAAATACTTCTCTATTCCTAATTGGCAGGGAGTGACCAGAGGAAGGGAAGACAGAGAGAATAGGGAAGAGTTGCCTAGAATTGCTGAGGATCTGATTGGGCAGCCTCCATTTCCATTCTTGGAAATCACTGCCAGATAAAAGCATGCCCTTGCTCTGTTGATTCCATCCCACCCTCACCCACTCTGGCTGCATGTAAAGAATGGAAAAATCTCTCAAGAAGGATTTTTAGATGAAAGCTTTAGAACAACTTACAGCCAGAAGACTCTGGTTAATTTCTGCGCCTTCCATCTTTGTCTGTCTGTCTGAGTCTCTGGCATCTGCTGCTCTTTCACTGCCAGCCAAGTCGATGAAAGAGATCCTAGAGAAAAGACACAGCAGGGATGATTTCTTCGGAGCTTTGGTTTATTTTTGTATCAGTCAGCATTTTGTGACAGCCGGAAGAAATTAACACTGGCCCATACTCAGGAAAAAACACACATTACTGTCAGCTTTCCAAACGTATTGCAAGATTCTGATCTGCCTGCTGCTGCTGGCACTGTTCAACCCGACACTTTCATTGGTTTTAATCATTCGTGAGAAAGTATGATTGAAATTAATAAAACATTCTTCCCATAAGGCTAAATGACCACAATGTAAATCACTTAGGGGACCACTTAGATAATTAAACAGAAACTTTTGTGGGCTGCTTTCCAGCCAAAAAAAAAAAAAAAGGAGGAAGAAAGGAAAAAAAAAAGACTCATTACTCAGAGGTGATATAGGCTCATCCATCAGTGTGGCAGAGTTTGCTAAGATAGCACCAGAGAAGCAATGAATGTACCCAATTGTCTTATGGTTTCTTTCAAGAAGGATGGATTAATTTTCCTTTTTCTTTTTTCAGCCTGTAAGCTCTCTGAGATGCATTCTCTGCTATTCCTCTGCTGATACCGTGTTTCACGTTAGAAGCAATCAATGTTCCTTATAATAACTTAGGGTTGACCAACAATAGGCCATTACTTCATGATTAATCAACTGATGGCACTTCAGTATAATGATTTATTTCAGGGCTAACAACTCTACTCTAGCCTTGAAATAAAGAACTCTGTGGTGGCATGGTGTCCTGCTGTTGAGAACACATATTTCAAAGTCACATTAGGAAAAGGCAGACAATGCAATTCCTGAATATTTCCAGCTCACCTGCCAAATGTTCTCTTGGCTGAATCTTTAATCTGAATTTGGATGATAGCATGAGAGCGGGAGGAGTCTGCATTAACTCCAGTGGCCCCAGTGCTGCGCTCCTTGCTGCCCTTCAGAATCACCTAAAAAATAACGTCCATAGAGTGACTTCCCCAAGGAGTAAACAAAGCCCTCTGGCTCCCAAGAGTGGGCTGAATGCAACAGAGACCAGACATCTAACTTTGTCAGTACACTGTAGTTTTCCCCCCTTCATGTTGAAAGGGACCCAAACACTAAATCATACAGAGTAATGTATGATTCAACAGCAATGAAAATAACGTGGAATACTAATATTGGGGAGAACATTCAATAGCTTGAAAGCTCTTGATCTCATATATATTTTAATATCTTTGATGGATTTAGCCTGACAAAAATCCGTAGGGCATAATTTGGTTCCAAAGCAAGGTCCCATAATTCCCACCTATTTTAGTAATTGAAGCAAAGGACAGAAATGTGCATCATGGACTGACATCGATCAGCTGCCTCCTGCACACCCCCTACTGGGGACGTGCCCGCAACCCAGGTACATGCCCTTGACTGGAATCGAACCTGGGACCCTTCAGTCCACAGGCCGACGCTCTATCCACTGAGCCAAACCGGTTTTGGTGATGCTATCACTTTAAAAAACACTAGATTCCCTTTCCTCCCCCTTCTAAAATTCTTTCTTCTGAAGGAAGTATTTGTAGTAACTGAAGTCTATGGTGCAAGTTTCTAAATCTAGGTCCTTTAAACAAAGCATGTTGTGTGAGTAGTGAAATGGGGACCTGCTACAATAAAAAATAGAGGCAACTGCTGAATTCTGTGGTACTGGAAACATTCAGTGACTTATTAATAAGAATAATAGCTATGACAAATTGAGCTAGCATCACAGTAAGCATTTTATGTATGTTATCTAATTTCCTTGTCTATTACTAGACCTAGTCATCTACTATCATCCATATATTTCAGGTTCAGGAAAGTAAAGGTATGCTCAAGGATACACGGCACTGGGACACAGCTCTGACTGGTTATAAGGATTTAATCACTAAGTTTCCTGCATGAATATCAAAGAAGACCTATAGTACTTCAGTAAGATAGGCAATTATATACAACTGAGGTTCATCTAGGGGAAGCTCTTGCTATGTGGCCTCTGCTACCAATCATAGCCAAGGAAATGATAAAAAATAAAATAACATAAAGCTGCCAGTTGTGAGACAGGTAACAGGTGGCCATATCTGAGTGAGCCCGAGGGTGATCTCTGAGGATAACACTTGAAGATGATACCTAAGAGTGATACTTGAGCAAACACATGGGTGATACTTGAGTTAGTATGACACCTGAGAGACAGTGAAAGTGTGACATCTGAGTTTGCAAGTGCTGTTGTTTCGAGTCAATTAATGTTTATGAGGGTAACTGTGTCAGATATTCATAATTTATACCAACTTTCCATTTTGATCTCAGCTGGGCTTCCTTCTTGTACAACTTTGTATGTACTACCGATGGAGTGTATCAATGGCAATAATATGTTGACTAACAAGAAACTTCTTTCTGCTTTTCTCAGGAAACATACCATAGGATAAAGCAGTGCCATATACTCTTCCAGGGTGAAGAGTGTGATTTGACACCATAGCAAAGAGGACTTCCTCTTGATTTTTTCTCCTTTCCCACTGAATTGGTCTAATCTCCAGGGACAAACACATCATGAGGACCAAATCTCGTGAAACTCTGGGGCAAAAGAACAAATGGCTGGGGAAAGTGGGGCCAAGGGAACAGGTATATGAGAAACAATTTCCTTAGGACTCCACAGTGGAGGTAGTTCTAGACAGGTAAGAATGGTCACAGCCTCAGGGGAGCCTATTCAACACATCCCACAAACTTTGGTTCTGTGCCTGCCTTAGCAATCCAAGGGGCTCTTGGCTCTTAGGTGGCCCTCTAAAACAGCCACACTCAGATGCTAGCCTGAGATTTTGGATCCCAGGACTCAGAAATCTAATAATCACACAAGTATGAGGCTGCATCCCTTAAACAAATTTGCCTATTTGTCCCAGGAAAAAGAAACTATTAGAAAAAGACATATCATTAGTGGGCCACCCTCCCATTTCATGCATCCAAGTCTGTGGAGGGGTATATTGTGAAGCTGTTCTAAAGGTGAATATTGTCAAGTACCCAGTCTGTCCTTCCAGCCTTCTCCCTGACTCTAAACAAAACTTGTTGGATATACTAGAAGATAACTATGATGGCTGCACATTAGAATCACCTGGGGAACTTTTTAAAAAAATATATATTTTTATTGATTTCAGAGAAGAAGGGAGAGGAAGAGAGAGAAACATCAATGATGAGAGGGAACCATTGATTGGCTGCCTCCTGCACATTGGACCGAGCCTGCAATCTGGGCATGTGCCCTTGACCAGAATTGACCCCAGGACCCTTCAATCTGCAGGCCAATGCTCTATCCACTGAGCCAAACCGGCTAGGGCAGTGGTCGGCAAACTGCGGCTTGCGAGCCACATGCGGCTCTTTGGCCCCTTGAGTGTGGCCACGAAGTTTCAATTGCACTGTAAGTGCGTGCCCGCACGTGGTATTTTGTGGAAGAGCCACACTCAAGGGGCCGCAGTTTGCCAACCACTGGGCTAGGGTAAGGTGGGTATTATTTTAAAAGTTCACCCTAGCTCATTTGGTTCAGTGGATAGAGTATCAGCCTGTGGACCAAAGGGTCCCAGGTTCGATTCCAGTCAAAGGCACATGCCTGGTTGCAGGCTCGATCCCCAGTAGGAGGTGTGCAGGAGGCAGCCGATCAAGTGATTGTCTCTCATCATTGATGTTTCTCTCTCTCTCTCCCTCTCCCTTCCTCTCTGAAATCAATCCTATATAATAAAAGGCTAATAAGCAAATCGACTGAATGGCGGAATGACCAGTTGCTATGATGTGCACTGACCACCAGGGGGCAGATGCTCAATGCAGGAGCTGTCCCCTGGTGGTCAGTGCACTCCCACAGGGGGAGCGCTGTTCAGCCGGAAGCCAGGCTCACAGCTGGAGAGCGGAGCAGTGGTGGTGGGAGCCTCTCCACCTTCGTGGCAGCTCTAAGGAGCAGTGAGCCGAACAGTAATGAGCAAGGGGTCCTGGACTGTGAGAGGGTGCAGGCTGGGCTAAGGGACACCGCCCCCCCCTCCAGTGCACAAATTTTGTGCACTGGGCCTCTAGTCTAATCTTAATAAGAAAATTATATTAAAAAGCCACTGAAGCATACACTTTTAAAAGGTGAGTTTTATGGTATGTGAACTATATTTCAATTTAAAATACTAATACCCACATCTGGGCCTCACCCTTGAGAAATCCTGATTTAACTGGCCTTACATGGACTCAAGCAAAATTAAAAGACATTATATAACTAGAAAGACAAGACAAAGAACAAGACAACATGCTTATGACATACAACACTGACAAAAGACTCATATCCAGAATATACAAATCAATAAAAGACAGACAACCCAAAAATGAGGAAAAAAATCTGAACTGGCATTCCCAAAAGAGGAAATTAAAAAGATAAGTTAAAAATAGTAAAAGCTCTTCAATTTCCTTCTTAATCAGTGAAATGCAAATTAAATATATAATTAAACATTTTCAAACAGGCAAAAATTCAAAAATCAAAGAAAGTGTTGGTGAGGATGAAGAGCAATGGGTTTGCTCATATACAGCTTGTGGGAGTGTGTACTCTATGTTGGAAAGCAGTTGGCATCATGTAGTGAAGTGGAAGATGTGCATTTCACACCATAACCTAGAGAACTCGTATGCTGAAATGTGTATAAGAACATTGACAGACTCATTGCTCAGAAGAGGCCCAGGTAGAAACAACCCCAATTATTCATTAACAGTGGAATGGTTAAATAGATTATGCTACATTCATATGATGGAGTTCTAACTGCAAAAAAAAATGAACTACAGCCATATGTAAAAACATAGATGGATCTCAAAAGCATAATGTTGAGCAAAAGAAGACACAAAAGATGTGATTTTATTCATACAAATTTAAAAAAACGGGTGAAAACTAAGTTTATCTATGGATAATAGTCGGTAAAACTAACAAAGAACAAGAAAGTGATTAGCATAAAAGTTAGGAAGATAGGGGAGTATGATTGGGTTCTTGTGGATGCTGCAATGTTCTATTTCTTAATATGAGTAGTTGATTATGAGGGCACTTGTTTCTTTATACTGTATACATATAGGTTTTATGCACTTTTCTGTATAGTGCTTTTTCCACAATAAAAAAGGTTAAACAATTTTTTTTAAGTAAGGGAAAAAAATCCCCCTGATGATCTAATGTAAAGCCAAGTTGAGGACTACTTCCTTAAAGGGAAATTCACCAGAAATACGTGTACATAAGTTAATAAAATTCCAGAATAGAAAAAAAATCTAAATATTCTAAACTATTAACAGTGGATATCTCAGTGGAGAAAGTACAGTAAGTTAAAGGAGACTTTATTTTTCTATTTTACATATATTTTTTTTAAATATATTTTATTGATTTTTTACAGAGCGGAAGGGAGAGAGATAGAGAGTTAGAAACATCGATGTGAGAGATACACCGATTAGCTGCCTCCTGCACATCCCCCACTGGGGATATGCCCGCAACCCAGGTACATGCCCTTGACCGGAATCGAACCTGGGACCTCTCAGTCCGCAGGCCGACGCTCTATCCACTGAGCCAAACCGGTTTCGGCTATTTTACATATTTTTTAATGTTTAGATGTAATAATGAGCAAGTGTTACTTTGGTTATAATAAAAGGATAACTTTTAATAAAAGAAGATTTTAAAATACCTTTGGAAGGATATACAAAAACATTAAAACAGAATTAGTTGCCTCAGGAGAAGGCAATAGGAGGGATATTTTCATTGTATCTTTTGAATTTTGAGCCCCTGTGAAAGTATTACCTATTGAAATTTTTATTTAAAATAAGAATATTTCTCTCTAGCAGCTTTTCCCAGAGCCCACTACCAGAGAAATACTCATTAGCAGCCTTTGAAACTGGCCCAAGAGTATCCTCTCATGCATTAGGTTCTCTCACATGCCCTACCTCCCACTACCATGGGACTGAGACAACCAACTTAGAGAAAGAAGTGATCCTCTAAGAGAAGGGCTCACGTTTTACAAATGTGAAGTGGTGTGCTTGCCATTGCCATTTTCCTAACTAAATCTGAGTCCATCATACTTGCTAGATAGCAAAATGAATTCTTCCCCTGTACTTAGGCTGCTATAGTGGTGTAGTAAAGAAGGAAGGGAGAGTTACCTCTAACAGGAGCTCCACGCTATCCACCTGAACCTCTCGCAGTCCCACGATCTGTACCACGTGCTTGCTATCTTCTCTTGCGAAGAGCCTGCAGAGGCAAGAACATGTTATTCCTGAACATACTTCCCAGGCCCTATGCCCTGAGCTCACCCCAGAAAGGTTCCTAATGGACAGCCTAAAATATATACTGCTAGATTTTTAAATCCTATAAACAAGATTCTATCACTTTTTATGCAAGGGTATAAAAACAATTTGTCCTCTATTTTTAAGAGTTAATTTAAAGCTCCTTAAACTCTGGATTCTAGTTTAAGAGGTGGACTGAACATATATACTTTTTTTTTTAATATATTTTTTATTGATTAAGATATTACATATGTGTCCTTGTCCCCACATTACCCTCTACCCCCCCCAACATATATACTTTTATCTACATTTATCAAAGCCCGACTATTAGTATAGAAAATATATTTTATTAAAAAAACAACAACAGAACAAATTTAAAAAGCTCTAAACAAACAAGAAAGGGTGCCATCAGTGGACCAGGACATGTTAGAAGTCCCAGAATGGGAGGAAACAAAGAGATATTAGCCAATTAACCAGAGATACAAAAACAAACAAACAAAAAAAACACACAAAAAACCCCCACAGCACAAGATACTTGCAGAGTAAGTCTAGGTGAGCCCTAGAGAAGCTTAAACCCAGGACTAAGCATATTCCCATCCCCTTGGCTATAATCAAAGAATGCAAATATACAGGGCAATATACCTGGGTCATTCACTAAAGAATCACACAATGGTTGAATAATCTGACTGTCGCTTCACACGAACAAATGAACCACATACACAGCACAACAGTGGCTTTTATTCTCATGCCAACTATTATTTAGAGGAAGTGGCCATTCTGACTGGAAAGAGCCCCTAATAAGGTTGCTGGGACTTGGGACAGAAGCTGTGATTAAGCTAACTTGAGGCTTTAAAACCAAAACAAAGAGGGTAAAAAAGAAAGGCAACTCTTTGTCAAAGCAGCCCTAGAGCAGCACCCTCCTTAATTTGGCACAACTGAACCACCAAAATCTATACATTTTCTGATTGTGGCATACCGTCCCTTGTTGTTGGAAGAGTCCACAAGACCATGGCTTGCCTAAACCCACTCAGTGGCCTCTCTGGTTATGCTACTCGATACTCTAGTGCCCCTCTACAACGGGAGCTGATCCTATCATGTTTTCCCTACTGAACTGGAGCAGCTCCTCCACCTCCCCTCCCATCCAGTACTCGCCTGGAGCACACAGAACTTTCATGTCCTTCTGGAAACCTTTGCTGTGGGGCTAGTCTATTTCAGATTTGGTTTCCCCAGACTTCTACCATGCTCCGCCTCAACTCACTCCTTTCCACTTGGTGTTGCTACTCTACTCCCAACATGTCTCATGTCTGGTTAATTCTGTTACGATAAACTTTTATCCCTTCATCTCTCCTACTTCTTTTCTCCCTCTTTTTCCCCAGTAGATACCTTCACAATTTTGTTGCCTCCTACTCAAGTCATCTGTTTCAACATAAATAAAATTTTAGGCCATAAAAATACAATAGGGATTTAAAATCAGAGTTACTCAATAAATTTCTAAGTTACTATTATGTTGCAAGGGCAACAGTTTAAGCTTTATAAGAGTTAAAAGTCTAATGTGAAGTAAAGAGATTTTCTTTTCTTTTTACTGACTTAGGAGAGCTATCACGAAGCTTACCCTAAGGTTATTGAGGAGGAAAAACAAGAGAAAGTGGAAAACATTATAGTTCTTCTAGTGTAATAATAGGTCAAAAGAATAAAAAGGGATTTACATATATGTTGATTTCCTGACCTCCTGAAATTAGATCTTTTTCATAAACCAAAATAAAAGGGATAACCTTTGGGTAAATATTAGGATATTGATCACTTTAAAAAAATACTAATGAAAGACGAATTTACATCTTTCTCTAGCAAAACTGACAGTTTAAAAAATATGTATCTGATTCAGGAGACTCTCATTTCATGAAAGGGCATTAATGTACCAAACACTGTCATTAAATACCATGATTCAGTGGACTCTGGCTGAAAACAATAGTGAACAGATTCACAGTTTCCCACTCATATCCAGTACCTTTTTCTTCTATTTAGGAGGTCATAAAGCTGTCCGCAGTAGATTTCATAGAAGCTGATCCACACAAAGAGGTGCCTTCTTGGCTGGGGCACTTCTAGTTGCCGGAAGATGTCTTTCGCAGCCAGAGCATACAGTCCTGGGTTCTGATGAGTTCCTATCATGGTGTAGGTCTTTCCAGCACCTGTCTGTCCATATGCAAAGCAAGTGGCATTGCCTCTGAGGGAAGAATAATTTGTATTACTAATATATGAGAGAAATACTGATCTACCCGTAGATTTTTAATGACAAAAGTCAGCTTGAAAAAGAATATTTGGCAAAATTCAGCTATAAACATACAATCCTTTAAAGAGAGGAGGGCTTTACATGATAAAAACACAGGAAGAGGAAAAACAATTTTCAAAGCAGCACATGAGTTTTCTGACAGGAATATTTTATGGAACTGGTAAGATCACAGGACAACTCTTGAGGATAAGGAAATAAGAACTCTTGCTAGATGCTTTAGAGCAGCAGTTGCCAAACGGTGGTCCGTGGACCACTGGTGGTCCGTGAGGTCTGAAAGGTTGGCGACCGCTGCTTTAGAGGATCCCAGAGAACATGATTTTGTGTTAATCTGGAAAGATAAATTTGGTGAAAAAATAAGAGAATCAAATCAATAAATAATAGATCATAAGATCAATATGATGGTAGTGACCATTCATGTGAATATAAAAGACGTTTAGGCAGAGGTGAAATCAATGTAAGCAAAGTATTTGAGGAAGACCTCAAAGTTTTCACTTTTAGCAATAAATTGCTTGGTTACTTGATTTCTAAGATCCTCTCTAGCCCTGATGTCCTGTGATTCTAAGTGAGAATCACTATCCTTGCACGTGGAAAGATGTGTGTATACACTCTGTTTGAGTGTAAAGAACTACAGAATAAGAGGTGGAAAGGATAGTTAAAAGACCACCCGCCAATCATAGTATATTTAAGAGGAGTTGGAGACTAAGATTACCTGAGTATTGTGGGACCAAACTATGTAGTACTAAATCACTCTGAGATCTGTACCGTGCGCAACTCTCTTATTTATTGGTAATATCACAAACATTCAAATTCTACCTTATTTTAAAAACGTACTCTCTCAAACAGATTTGGTACATAAGAAACTGAACCTGAAAGATATTTTACTTTTTTAGCTTACTTATACAAATAATTATAAAAAATTTAAATGACTTCTACAAAACAATAATAAAAAGACAATAAAAACAAATGAAGATATATAAATGACCAATAAGCACATGAAAAGATGCTTAATATTATTAGGCAATAGGGAAATTAAAATTAAAAACACAGTAAGATACATACAGTTCCATACCAATTAGATTGGCTAAAATAAAAAGGCTGACAATGCCAAATATGGTGAGAATGCAGAACTGCAACTCTCATATATTGCTGCTGGGACTATAAAGTAATGCATGGAAAACTGTTTGACTTTTTTTTAAATTAAAAAATATTTTTATTGATTTCAGAGAGGAAGAGAAAGGGAGAGACAGAAACATCAATGATGAGAGAGAATCATAGATTGGCTGCCTCCTGCGTGCCCCCTACTGGGGGTTGAGTCTGAAACCCAGGCATGTGCTCTGACAAGGATTCGAACCGTGACCTCCTGGTTCATATGTTAACGCTCAACCACTGAACCACAGCAGCTGGTCCTGTTTGACCTTTTTTAAATACACCTACCCTATGACCCAACAATTCCATTTCTAGATTTTTATCCAAGATAAAGGAAAACATGTCTACAGAAAGACTTGTACAAAAATGTCTATACAGCTTTATTCATAATAGTGAAAAAAAAATGGAAACAACCCAAATGTAAACCAACAGGAAAATAAACAAATTTTGGTATATTCATAGAAGGAAATATTACCCAGCAGTAAAAACAACGGGTACATGCAACAAGATGTACTAATACAAAAAATACATTATGTCAAGCAAAATAAACCAGGCATAAATTTCTATTTCTATGACATTCTGGAACAAGAAAAACTAATTTCTAGTGACAGAAAGCAGGTCTGAGGTTATATAAGATCTGAGGATGATGGTGTGGAATTAACTAAAAGGGACACAAGAAAACTTTCTGGGGTGGTGGAAATGTTCTGTATCTTGTTCCAGGTATTGGTTAGTTGGATGTATACAACTATCAAAACTCATTAAACTTGAATACTTCTTAAGATCTGTGTATCTTACTGCATATAAATTACACTTCAAGTTTTTTTAATATTGTGAAAGTTTTTTAAAAAAATAAAAGTGAAAATACTCTGAAATCTGTGACTCTAGCAGATTGTTTGACAAACATGCCTACATTTTAAATATACAACAGAAGTCCCTACTACCTTAATATTTACTAAGTGTAAATAATTATTTCAAATTTAAAAATATATATTTATGAAAGAGAGATCACTGACAGTCACTTACCTATCCTACTCCAAGGAAAAAATTAATAGCCAGAATATATAACTCCTAGTATCAAAAGTTCAAACTAACACCCTGACCAGTTTGGCTCAGTGGATAGAGCGTCGCCCTGTGGGCTGAAGGGTCCCGGGTTTGATTCCGGCCAAGGGCATGTACCTTTGTGGCGGGCACATCCCCAGTCAGGGGTATGCAAGAGGCAGCTGATTGATGTTTCTCTCTCATCGATGTTTCTAACTCTCTATCCCTCTCCCTTCCTCTCTGTGAAAAATCAATAAAATATATATATATATATAAAAAGTTCAAACTAACTATGACCACTAAAACCTTTTTATTCTGAGGACTTTGATGAAATTATATTGTTGTCAGCTTATATTTTTCCACTAAGCACAGAGAATCAATATCATCAGTGTAAAAGAAAATTTTGCTGAAAATTTCTAAATGCTTGGTAAATTCTATAAATAGAGACACAAAATTTTTCAGAAGAGATTAATTTAAATTTGTAAGATCAAAACACAAATTAATGTTTAATTCAAAGGAACAAAAAAGCATAGCTCATATTTGTTTTTTAAAACATGATTTATGGAAAATAGAAAATAAAAAGCAAGAGAAGCAAAAATTATTATCATACCCATTGAAAATATGCTGAATGAGTGGGTGAGTAGTCTTCATATATACATCCTGATTGGTGCATGCCTCACCAAAGACTTCATCAAAATAAAAAACATGCTGAAAAAGAAATTTGGTTTTTATAGAAAGAGACATTTTCTTCACCACTATTCTAATTAGCACATGATAAAGGCACAAATACATCTTTAAACTAATAGTAACTGACCGTGACAAACTTAGGAATAAACAAGCAATCAATAACTGTCAAGTGACAGGGTCTTCTTTTACTTGAGATCTCTGTTAGACATTTTCTTATAATGTAAAAAAATGAAGACACACAATTTTTATAAATTAAATTGATGAGTACAAGAGTGAGCCAATCCTCTGTAGATCCAGGAGAGAAACTGAATTCTATGGAGATTATCCTCATATTTCATATGCCCAGCTACTGCTAACGTATTTGACAATTGGGAGAAATTCTGGAGGAAGACCTCCATTCTATAGGTTACATAGCTCAACTTTTTTTTTTAATCCTCATCGAGGATATTTTTTCCATTGATTTTTACAGAGTGGAAGGGAGGGAAGGAGGAAGTGAGGGAGGGAAGGGGAAAGGAGAGGGGGGAACACTGACATGAGAAACGCATTGACTGGTTATTTCCTGCACACCCTTCCCCCCCTGGGCTGGGGATGAACCTGAAATTCAGGTACATGCCCTTGATCAGGAATCAAACCTGAAACCTTCCAGTGGGTGGGCCGACAGTCTAGTCACTGAGTAACATTGGCCAGGGCTACATAGCTTAACTTCTAATTTCATAAACATTTACTGCTCATCTGGTAGCATGTGTATTACAGTAGGCACTTCAAGGGGCCCAAAGATAAAGATATTACCTGCCATTACCCCACTCTACCACCTAAAGATGTTAATACAGATGATTAAAGGTAGAAAAAAACTTGAAAGATAAGTACATGTGAAATTCAAAAGAGAAACATATTTCCTGATTGGGAAAGACTATGAAAAAGACTGTACTGAGAATGAGCCATGGGGAAAGAAGAGAAATTTGAGAGGCCGAGATAAAGGTATTCTAAGTAAGCACTGTGGGAACATGAGTCCAAGCAGGAAAGCACAAGGAATGTTTAGGGAACAGGAAGAATTTAATGTGGTTGAAATATAGGATCTTGGTAGGTAGAAAAGTAAACAAGAAGACTAGAATGAGTTACGACTATGTTGTAGAGGTCTTAGGACTAAGAGAGGGGGTGAAATGTTCATATTTAATTCAGCAAAGAATAAAAAAGGGCAACAAAAAAACTTTACAAGGAAGAGAGATAATCTGAGCCATTTTATTGGAAGATTAATCTGGCTTCACACTGTGAATGGACTGGGGAACAGGAACATTAGGTAGTTCAGGGTGAGGTAAAAAGGATCTAAATTAGATGTTAATAATGGAAGTAAAGGAGACAAATGCATGAAAAATTTGGATGTGAGAAGTTGGAGAAATGAATCTAAGATGACTCCCAAATTTCAAGCCTGAATGGACAGCATCATAATGGCTGTCCATTCATAATGAATGAGATATGAGGTCCTATCGTCTGCTACTTTTTGAACCTGCTGTAATATCTGGTTAAGGAAAAATTGTATGGGCAAGTCCAGAAAAGTGTACTTGGGTCAATTTACTGTGGGTGACTCTACCTCAGGTTCAATACTGTTTCATGTACTATTACATTACATTACATTACAATGGAAAATTGTTAGGTCATCTAAGAAGAAACTGGGGCCACAAAGCCGAATTTATCAGGAAAAAATCTCCAGAAGTTGGAAGGTGAGAAAATAATGAATCTGTGCAGCATCATTAAGAGATCTGTAAATAAAATTTTTAAAATGTAAACAAATAAATAAATAATAAAGTATTTAAGAGGCAATGGAAAAAAAAGAGATCTGTGAACTTTAAGTACTTTGAAAATATAATATGATTTCAAGAGCAGTAAAATGTTCATAATTGTTAAATCCGGGTGATAGGGTATATGCAGGTTCATTATACTTTTTATTAAGCTTGAAAATGGCAATAATAAAGAATAAAATATAGCCCTAACCAGTTTAGCTCAGTGGATAGAGCGTTGGCCTGTGGACTGAAAGGTCCCAGGTTCGGTTCCAGTCAAGGGCATATACCTTGGTTGCACATGCCCAGTAGGGGGTGTGCAGGAGGCAGCTGATTAATGTTTCTCTCTCATTAATGTTTCTAACTCTCTATCCCTCTCCCTTCCTCTCTATAAAAAAAATCAATAAAATAAATTTTTAAAAAAAGAATAAAATATATATCTAAAATCTGACTTTAGTGATCATGATTTATATATAACTCATAACTGGTCTTTAAGCAAGGAGTCAAATCCATTCATTGCTCAAATCTCATCAATGATCTTTATAGTTAAGTATGAAATAAAAAACAAGATACATTTTATATATTTGACACCTCTCAAGAAAATAAGAAACAAATGAACAGAAGTAAATGTGGGAATACATTTTTTGGCTTTTACATAATGGCTGTTTTTCCTTTTCTTCTCTAAGTATTAGTAAATAACTTTAGATCTTGAGTAAAACATCTTAGAAAAAAATTAATTGATGAAAAGGATTAGTATCTTACCTTTCAATAGAATTCAGGTATCAAGTTTTCCAGTACTTTTATAAGTATTTTCATGAAGGATATGTAAACATGCAAAATTATTATAATTCATAAATTCCTTTGCATCACAAAGGACTTTCATTTGATCATACTTTATCAATGAGAGTGGATTTACACTCACTTTGACCTTGATATGATCAGGGTTCCATAGTTTATGTTTTATGTAAGTTTTCTTTTCAGACCATAAAAGTAATGTGTATTTATAAAATATCTCTGGGAAGATACAGGTAGTCTTGTACCTTGTAACAGGTAATATTGGTTGCCTTCAAAGAGAAAATGGGATTAGAGAGACACTTCTCACTGCATACATTTTTGTGCCCTTTGATTTTGAAATAGGTGAATCTATCATATTCCAAAATTTTTCTTTGTCCACATAAAATGAGTAACACAGCCAACTCTAGATTCAAAAAACATGGGAAACAATAGAGAAGAAATTAAAATTATTTGTAAATCTTACTACTCAGAGATAGCCACTGTTGACTTAAAAAAAATTATTTTTTATAGGAGTTTATTTCAGCCAAATTGATGACATTGCTAGTAAGCAAGATCATAAATGCTCTCACCACCATTGACTTTTGATATGTTTCAGTACCATCTTTCTTTTCCCTCTAATATTTTTTCTTTATTAAAGAAATTGGAGCCCTGGCTGGGTAGCTCAGATGGTTGAAGTGTTGTCCCGATACACCAAGGTTGCAGGTTCGATCCCGGTCAAGACACATACATAAATCAACCAATGAATGTAAAAATAAGTGAAACAACAAATTAATGTTTCCCTCTCTCACTAAAAAAAATCAATCAATAAACAAAAATAAAATAAATTGGATTGAAACATACAGCTTTGTTTCCTTGTTTTTTCACTTACTATATTGAAAGGAAATTTAATGGTAAGCAGTTTAGCACACTACATGTATATGACCATATAGACTAAGTCACAAAAGATGTGAAAGGATAGAATATTTAACGAGCACAAACATATTGCTTTAATTCCTAAATAAGTTTAAAAATAAAGCTCTAAGAATCTTGGATCAATATTTATTTGCTATAACCTCCCTTTTCTTTCCTCTACTGAAGAAAGGAAAAAAAGGGAGGGAGCCCTCCCAACACTTTTATATTATAGCATTGATAGGTAAGGACTTTGACCTATGAGAGCAAAGGTCCAAAGTTCAAACGGAAGAGAAAGTGCTATGGAAATTATAGGTATTCAATAAATATTGATCAATGGTAATAACAAAGAGGTAAGGTTATTGTGTTTTGGGATAATGGAAAAATACAAAAGATAAGCTGATGCCTCCCAGAGGGAAATATTGTGACAGGAGCATCATTAAGGCAGTCCTGGGTGGATGGTGATTGGATAGGGCTATTACTATGGCTGTAAGTAGCTATACTAGATTTCATTACAACTAATTGATCATTTGGACCATCTTCAAAATAAATACCTCCCACCTAAACCTAATAGACTGTGCATTGACCAGCAATCGATAAAGCTATTAAAGAGTCTGGGTTAGTTATATAGTGGCCTAGTAATTTAGTGCCCACTGAGGAGGCAGTGGATTATTTTGAACGTTACTTTTAAACCCAATTTTGGCCACCAAAGAAGAATGCAAGTGTAAAAGGGGGGAAAGCAGTAACAATTTGACTTCAATGTTAAAGGGTTTGTTCCAGTAGAGTAAGATTTCAGTTGGCTAAGGTGAACTGCTAGCTCACTAGATTACTTACCACTTTTTTTCTTTCTACCAATCACTGGGTTTTGAGGCAAAAGAGTGAGTGTGAGAGCAAAGAGAAGAGGAGAATGAATATAATATGAATGTCATAGGGAGGCAGATTCAGAGTAAGAGAAAGTCCTAATCCCCATTTAGATTATTCACAACTGCTTCACAATTTTAGGAGTACCTAAGTTACAACATCTTCCATCTATGGGGTTTGCTGCTTCCCTATGAGACTGAAGAGCTATCAGTTTAGAACTTATTTCAATACCAAATCCTTTCTCCTTGGACTCTTCATGATCATTCTGGCAGGGATTGAACATTTTTTGTGTGTTTGAGCAACTAGTGTTTTATTTAAACCCTTATATATTACATGCGACATTATATCCCTGGATTATGTTCACCCACTACCCTGTACAAAGAGGTCTGCTCAAAGAGCCCAATTTCCACCAAATTAAATCTAAATTCAAAGACAGTTGGGAATCAAAATAAGCAGTTGGCTTGCAATCTAGGGCTTTGTTGCTTGAAAATATATCCTCTATTATTAAACTCCAGACTCACACTCAACAGAGTGAGAAGTTCACACTGGGAGAGACAGGTGAGAACTGAGAATGTGTGACCACCTCATAATAACTTTGGGGTATATGCTCAGTGACTAGTCCGATCACCAATTCATTATTTAAATTCTTTTTATCCCTTCACACCCCCTCCCCACCCCCTTTTGCTGAATATGTACAGTGGAACCTTGTTTCTTGAATGTCTCCCATCTCGAACAATTTGCTTCTCAATCTGACAACCCTTTCATGCTTAAACCTATATGATCAGTCATGCATCTGTGAGGTGACAAAAAAAGGAGAGAATGTGGGAATACAAGTCAGTTTACCAATGCTAAAATCTCAGTATATTGTGAATATTTTTGTGGTTTTTTGCTTTTGTTGCTGTTTATAATTATTAAATTTTCATTTACATTTCATGTCTTTTTTGTTATTAATGTGTTTATTTATAGTTAAACAGTACAATAGACATGTACTATATATAAGAAAGGTTAAAACAGGGAACCATTTAGGCGTCTGGAATGGATTAATTCCATTTACATTATTTTTAATAGGAAAAAATGATTCGGTTTTCGAACAGCCTTCCGGAACAAATTAAGTTCGAGAAACAAGGTTCCACTCTATCATTAAATTCACATAAAGCATATTAAGTGGATGTATGATACAACCCTACTGCATCAGAGTAGAGAAATTATGTTTTCGTATCCCCACTGCATGATGTTAAAAAAAAGCAAAGGTCCAGGGTATCAATGATTTAATGTACTGTCACATCAGGGATGAATGACAATACCAAACCAGAAACTGGAATTTAGAATTTGTATACTGTCACTTAAACAAAAAGCAAAAATTTGACATACTTGGTAATATTAGTTCCAAACACAAAAGGAAAGCATCATACCTGCAGAATATATTGTGTGAGGTCAACTGCTTCTTTCTTCTCATGAACAAGTAGAGTTTCGTTGTCTTCTACAGTAATAATATTAATTTCTCCACGGCGTACCTCCCTCATGCCCAGAGGGCGTTTTCGAACACAAACTCTGATTTTCTCCATCTCAGTCCAAGGATTCTCTTTCTCTGAGGTGTTCTGTCTGATACAGTATGTTCATAAGTGGGCTTTAATTTTTAACAATAGGATAAGGCTACTTAAGAGAGCAAAGTATCAGTACATTTTGTTGTAAAACAGTATATATATATATATATATATATATATATATATATGTATATATATATATATATATATATATATATATATATATATAGAGAGAGAGAGAGAGAGAGAGAGAGAGTTATATAGTTATATATTAACCAAAGAAAAAGAACAAGAATGCAAGACTGAGAAAGTTATTAGCTAAATCCTCCTGATTACTTCTCTCTATCCCTATTACACCCCACCCTTTGTCCTTACTGAAGAAAACAACAAAACCCTAAAACTTTGCTTTAGCTCTAAAACATGTGTTTGGCTTCCAGATGTGGTCTTCCAAAAGGTTTCTAATGATGGATGATGGATGCTTTCTTTATGCCCGCAAAACTCAGGCTATCAAAACCTCAAAATTGAATGCAATATGTCCCTCCAAGGCCTTTCTAAGATCTGAACCCTTGTTTCCTTTCAATCCAATTATTCTTGTACATCTACCGTTTTCTTGATCATTCAATATAATGTTTTTTTAATCTTACCTGAATTTACCTTGAATTAGGTGGTATGTTTTTATGTACTTTTCCCTTGTTTCTTCCAAATATATTCTGCCTTGTTCTCATACTTTCCAAATATATTATGTCTTGTTCTCATACTTTCTTTCTCCCCACCCTTATATGTATTTATTTTAAAAAATATTTTTATTGACTTTAGAGAGGAAGAGAGAGGGAGAAAGAGATAGAAACATCAATGATGAGAATCATTCATCAGCTGTCTCCTGCATGCCCCCTACTGGGGATCGAGCCGGCAACCTAGGCATGTGCCCTTGACTGGAATCAAACTTGGGACCCTTCAGTCCGCAGGCTGACGCTCTATCCACTGAGCTCTAACCAGCTACGGCAATATGTATTTATTTTAGAATCTGATTCTATACTTCTTCTTTCTAGGATAATTTTATGACTGGTTCTGTCCATCACTAAATTCATTCTTCTATTCAGATGCATTTCTTCAGTGAACTCACCAATCTTTATTTTTTAAATTTATTTTATTTGAACTAATCAATCTTTATATCTAGAATATTTGAGGCAAATAGTCCCTTGGGTTAGGGATACAAAATTCATCAGGTTTACTTGCTGAGCCTAATGATGGTATATATGTATATATCTAAAAATTGACCTCTTATCTATAAATTCCTCTTAAGCTAGGTAACAAGAAAATGGGATTCTTGAAAGTAGGAGTTTACAAGAAACAATGCCTTTGGAATATACTAAGAATATCTTAGCAAGACAAATGATTCCCTTCTTTTGCACTTTAGAATTTGATTAATAACTCCTAAAAAGCCTTTTATAATATACTAGAGACCCAGTGCACAAATTTGTGCATGGGTGGGGTCCAGCCGGCTGGCTTGCCCCGATGGGGGCTGATTGGGCCGGGCCAGTGGAGGGTAGGGGCCTCAGGAGGTTGGCCACTGGCCCCGCCCCTAGTCGAGGTTCGATCAGGGGCGGGGCCAGCTGGGGCAAGGGACCATGAGAGGTTGGCCAGCCGGCCCCATCCCCGATCCAGTTGGGGTCAGCTGGGGTAGGGGCCGTCCCCCAATCAGTCCGTTGTCTAGCCACAGTGCATGTCATAGTGACCAGTTGTTCTAGTCATTCCGGCGTTCTGGTCACTTAGCTTTTATATATATAGATTTTAAATAAGATTATTTCACTATATCATTGTTTCATGTCAATTTCAATTTTTATGAGCCCTCTAATTGGCTAGGAAATGATTTTTTTGAAAGGATCTAAATTAGTAAAAAGTGGCAAATTAATTTATAGTAAATGTATAAAGACATTTTGTTTTTTAGCCACATACAGTAGGTCCTCGGGTTATGTTGGAGCTCCGTTCCTACAGCGTGACTTTCGCCGTAAGTCAGAACCCACCTACATTAGCAGCTACGTCACTCACATGGAGCACATACACAGCAGTAATGAAGTGAAACAGTAAAAAAAATTTAAAAGATAATTCCTGACCTTACTTGTGGTAAATAAATGATAAAAAACATAAAGCACATATGTACATACATCAAAATGATGGAACTTTTTTTTTATAAATACTGTAAATGGGAGATGGTAATGTAACCATAAAACGACGTACGTCGAGTCCGACGTAACCCAAGGACTGCCTGTACAGCACAATTTATTTATTTTTCAAAAATATATTTTATTGATTTTTTGCAGAGAGGAAGGGAGAGGAATAGAGAGTTAGAAATATCGATGAGAGAGAAACATTGATCAGCTGCCTCCTGCACACCTCCCACTGGGGGGATGTGCCCGCAACCAAGGTACATGCCCTTGACTGGAATCGAACCTGGGACCTTTCAGTCCGCAGGCCGACGCTCTATCCACTGAGCCAAACCAGTCACGGCTATATAGCACAATTTAAAAAAACATATAATTTTGGGGTTAAGTGTGACAAAATCTTCACAATCATTAAAAGTGGATGATGGGCATATGCTGGTTCATTGTGCTATTCTCCCTTCTTTTGCATATGCTTCATTTTTTACAAGAAAAAGCAAAATTAAATTTTTATTGAATTTATTGGAGTGACATTGGTGAAAAAGCAAAATTTTAATGCATCTTTAAAAAAAAATGTTTTTACTGATTTTAGAGAGAAGGGGAGATATAGACACATCTATTGGCTGCCTGGCTGCTTCCTGCACGCCCCCTACTGGGGGGTGAGCCTGCAACTCAGGCATGTGCCCTGACTGGGAATCAAACCTGCGACCTCTTGGTTAGTGGGTCGATGCTCAACCATTCAGCCACACTGGCCAGGCTTAATGCATCATTTTAACAAGGGCTTTATGTCAAAGTCTCTAGTTGTTGGTGAGTATTAATGCCCTACTTGTATAAAGCTAATTAAGCAGGACAATGTCCTTTTCAAAATTGACCAGGGACTCTAGGATGGGTCATTAGACAAAAAGACTGTAGTTTTCAAGTTCAAGGGAGAAAAGGAATGAATATTCTTTTAAAAGGCTCTGGTTTTAGCCCGACTGGTGTTGCTCAGTGGTTGAGGATCAAATATGCACCAAGAGGTCACTGTTTTGATTCCCAGTCAGAGCACATGCCTGGGTTGCAGGCTCGATTCCTGGCAGGGGGGGTGCAAGAGGCAGTTGATCAATGTTTTTCTCTTGTTGATGTTTCTATCTTTCCTTCTCCCTTCCTCTCTAAAAATCAATAAAAACGTATATATTTTTAAAGGCTCTGGTTTTAAGGCCCAGTCTTCCCTAGAAGAAATAAACTATATCTGTTTGACAGGCAAAGAGTTAAGACAGCTGGAGTTAGATCTATTCAAGTCTTAAGTCAAGGCAACCAGTTCTCTAAATACCTTAGACTTCTATTACAATTCTGAGGCCAGCAATTTATTTTGAATGTATCTGAGTTGAGGCACTCAAAACGAATGCCTAACAAGCCTTAACTTGGTGAGAGAGTTTCTCAGGGTTCTGAAACCTTGTCTGTTACTTGGGGTATGGGTGAGAAAGCAATATTGAGGATTTATTGGGGGAAATGTATTTCTTATCTCTATTTCTCTAATACAGACAGTCCCCGACTTAAAAGGCTCAATTTATGATTTTATGACTTTATAATGGTGTGAAAGAGATACACATTCAGTAGAAACTGCACTTCAAATTTTGAATATTGATCTTTTCCCAGGCTAGTGATATGTGGTAAGATACTCTCTCATGATGCTGGACAATGGCAGTGAACCGAAGCTCCCAGTCAGGCAAGTGATTAGGAAGGTGAACAACGGATACCCTACATCAGTGATTTTCAACAGGTGCCGCAAGAATTTTTAAAACATGTAATACCTGCCCTAGCCGGTTTGGCTCAGTGGATGGGGCGTTGGCCTGTGGACTGAAGGGTCCCAGATTCAATTCCGGTCAAGGGCATGTACCTTGGTTGTGGGCACATCCCCAATAGGGGGTGTGCAGGAGGCAGCCGATCGATGCTTCTCTCTCATCAATAAAATATATTAAAAACAAACAAACACATGTAATACCTGACTATTTATTCAAGGGTACTGACCTCTTTTCTCTTAGATTTTCAAATTAAAAAATGACAACAGCCAACACAATAGCTGATGGATGTGAATGCCCTGTCTTGAACCATAGATATATAAGTCATATAACACAATTACATCTTATTAGTCACGTCACATAATAAGGTTGTATCTGATTGGTTAATTCTTGGTACCAGAAATCCTTATGTACAAGTATAGGCACTTACTTTTTTAAAAAAAGTCACTTTGGAGCAGAAAGGAGAGGTAACTACTATAACTTTTTTTGTGTGTGTAATCAATCAAAATTATACCTATTTTTTGTCAGATCAGCAAAAAATAGATTTTTTTGGTGTGCTGCAGAATTTTAGTAATTAGTTTATGTGTGCCATGATATGAAATAGGTTGAAAATCACTGCTCTATAGTGTACTGATTGCCAGTTATTTTTTTGGATATTGTGTTGTGTGATATTTTTAACTTATAATGGGTAGGACATAATCCCACCCTTTATTATCCTATTCTGTATAATAAAGAATGGGAAGAGTGAGGTAATAATAATATAAAAGATGAGAAAGTTAAATTGAACAGCTTTTGCTCTGGGTTTGTCACATATCAACCTCTATAATAGCACTTATCTCATCATACGGTTGGTTGTCTGTCTTCCCACTTATCCTGCCCCCTAAAAGATTAAGAGTCTCCAGATATCATAATCTTTATATCCAGAATTGAGCCTAGCAGAGGTGGTATTTAATATTTGCCAAGTAAATTACATAGCAATATTTAAACTAAAATATCCATTCTGTCCAAATAAATAATGCAGTGTTATCTTTAATCTACTTATAAATAACTCCAATTTAGATTTTTATGTGTTGTTCAACAAAAGGCTGTAATAGCCAAGAAAATATTCTTTCACCAAGAACAAATATATATTTTTATTACTAATTTTTGTGTTTTTTAAAGAATATTTTTTATGGTAACAAGACTATCTAGTCCTATCACAATGGAAAGAAAACAGTACTTTATGTTCTATGCTCTGCTAAACCAACCCCTCCCAAAAGTTTCAGAAACTCCCAAAAGTTTATGAAATTCACTTATGTATTTCAAATTATTAAAGGTACTTTTACCTTAAACATTGAGGCTTCTATTTTTTTTAAATAAAAGAACTGGTTGATTATGATCCTCTGAAACCTTAGCCAATATAAGACTAGTATCTTGTTTTAAGGTATGAATGGCTTTAAAAAGAGGAAATGTGGCTTAACAAAATATTTTGTTTCTCCATAACTCACCATCTAAAGTTTTAAAGTAACAAAACAAGCAATACATGTTATTTAAAATTTTTTTTCTATTATGCCAGTGTTAGTATTATTACTTGATATTTCACCTCTTTAGGAACCTTATTTAAAATTCTAATTTGAAGCATTGGGTGAAAATAACTTATTGTCACCCTGACTCTCAAACCCTAAACTCTAACAAAAGTGTCTTACTCTTTGAAGTCACCAAAATCATCTGTTCTTCCAGGCCTGGAGTTGTAGAAGGTACTCAAAATCAGGACCGTATTTTAATATGTGCAGGTAAACTGCTCCAAAGACCTACTTAATTAAACTACACTTTTTTTTTTCTTTTTTAAACTAAGCTTTACACCTCCTGGTTGGTTGAAGTGAATTTGATAGCCTTAAAAAATATGTATATCCTGTGGATTGTGTAATTTTTTCCCCACTATATAAGGCTAGTTAACTATTTTGCCTTAATGGATGCACTAGATGTACTGTATCATATTACAATACAATAAATTATAGAAATAGATCTGCAATAGGAATAATAGTGGATCCTGGCAAGTAACAGATGCTTGATGTACATGAACAATATCATCTTTCTTCCACCTGGAAAGTCCCAAGACCACATTAATTTTCCCCTTTCAAGGTATTTCTATTATCAATGCAGAAGCTGCTCACTATCATTTTCTATAAATGAGTCGGTTGCACTCCTCTGGTCACGAAGAGGCTCTTGCCTGAGGCTCCCCACATTCAAAAACAAACAAACAAACAAACAAACAAACAAACAGTTACCTGATAACAGAATGAGGGATTCCATAGTTATACCCTGAAACATGAGAGACTCTTTGAACAATGGGAATATCACAATCGCCCAGTATTGGAGAAAAGTGATTTGATGACAAGAGTGAAGTGTTAGTTTCTGTTTGCCCATAGGAATCAGCAACTGTGGCATTCAGAATTCTTGTTTTTGTTTGGTACTGGGAATCATCTGGTAGCATGTGCTCCAGCACTTTTAGGTAACGAGACTTCTGTTCATTTGCAGAAAAATCTGATAAAGTGCACATTTCAAACCCATAGTTGCTGGTAGTTTTGTCTTTGTGTTCAGCAGGAGAATCAAAATGCAATTGTCTGCGAGGTCCAGATCTGGGCTCCCGAGGCTTGCTGTACAGGTTGCTTGTCTGAAGAGGATGCTCTGGGCTACTGACTGCTTTATCTTCTTCTTGCATAATCTTAATGATTTTGATAAGTTGGAAAAGTCGTTTGCGGTCGTTCATGTCATGGACTCCCAATTTGGAGTAGTCCTTCATTGTAACCTTTGCTAATTCATCTATTTTCTGAAGGCCAAGGGCAGTAAAATGAGGATAATACTGTGCAAGTTCAGCTTCACAAAGACATTCATATAACCAGGATGTCATTTTTGTGAATAGGTTTCTATAAACTCTAAAGAAAAAAAACAAGTCATTCATTTGAAATACAGTATATACTAATATAATACAATTTATTCCTTTAAAAATACAAAACCCACAAAACATGCAGAAAAATCCATTCTAGCATACCAAGTTTTCAATAAATATATTTTTCTTCTGAACTGATTAAACAGCATAGTACCTAACAGGGTTAGGGAATATCCGGTCCTTGGACCCAGGAAATATTTTGGTCTGGCCCTGCCAAGGTATTAGGGGTGAGCTAATTAAATGTTTGACCAAATATAGCAGGCTAATTTTTAAGTTGAAAATTTTATATGGCCCAAGAATGATGTTATAAATATCCAAATGGCCCTTGGCAGAAAAAAGGTTCCCCACCCCTGGCATAAACAAAGATGCTTATGATGCATTTGTGGTAACAGATAAAATTTGTTCATCTGCTTAATAAAAGAGACTTTCATTTGTACATACACATAGCTACAAGCACACACACTTTATACAAGTAACTTACTTACTTCTAGGGAGTTCCTTCCAAACTTGTAATGTCTACTTAACACAAGCAACAAACTACTGAAACATTGCTCCCAACCACTGATTGTAGCAGGACTAATTTTAGATGTTCAAGTTAACTCCAAGGCATGTTGCACAACTGTTTCCATGATTAATGAACAAAGGCTAAGAACTCTTTTAGAATGCGAAGCAGAATTAAATAGCAAACCACAAAGGATTACAAATTAATGTAACTCTGAGAAAATCACATTTGTATCTGCTGAGTACTGGAAAAAGTTAGTT
Source organism: Myotis nattereri (assembly GCF_964212035.1). Taxonomy (NCBI): domain Eukaryota; kingdom Metazoa; phylum Chordata; class Mammalia; order Chiroptera; family Vespertilionidae; genus Myotis; species Myotis nattereri. Next base: position 53,187,104 of record NC_138087.1, read on the forward strand.
GCATAAAGAGGTAAAAATGCCATTAATTTGAAATCTGATTCATGATTTCAGATCATTCTAAAAGGTAGGTGGTTGTAGATGCCTATCTGTACAGAACATAAATAAGAGTTTACCTGGGAAATTAATACTATAGTCAAGATTTAATTTATTTTTAAAATATATTTATTTTATTTCAGAGAGGAAGGGAGAGAAATAGAAACATTAATGAAGACAGAGAACCACTGATCGGCTACCTCCGGCATGCCCTCCACTAAGGATCGAGCCCGCAACCCAGGCATGCGCCCTTGACTGGAAATGAACCTGGGACCGACCCTTCAGTCCACAGGCCGATACTCCATCCACTGAGCCAAACTGGCGAGGGCTACGGTCAAGATTTTATTTTATTTTTTTATTTATTTTTTTTAATATATTTTATTGATTTTTTTACAGAGAGGAAAGGAGAGAGATAGAGAGTTAGAAACATCGATGAGAGAGAAACATCGATCAGCTGCCTCCTGCACATCCCCCACTGGGGATATGGCCGCAACCCAGGTACATGCCCCCGACCGGAACCGAACCCGGGACCCCTCAGTCCGCAGGCCGACGCTCTATCCACTGAGCCAAACCGGTCTCGGCAAGATTTTAAATGACTGCATATTAAAATGCTTAATATGCCAAGGTATTTAATTAAATACTAACAAATGATGTAATAACATATAATCCTCGTCTATTAATAAAGTCAGGACCCTAGGAGTTTCTCCATACCACTGTTAAGTTCAAGTTCATGAGAACTTTCAGGTGTGTGTGTGTTTTTTTTTTTTGGGGGGGGGGGGTCAAATTCCTTATTAACTCATGGGTTTTTATATATTTCATGTACTCTAGTTAATTGTCTAAAGTCTTTGACACCTTCATCTTGTATATTTCCTATCCAAAACCTAAAATTGGCTTTCCTCCAGGAAACTAGAAGCAGCTGCCCATTGTCCCACATCCAAGTAAAGGTTATGCATTCCTAGCAAGAAAGGATAAAGAAAGTGGAGAGGGCTTGGGGATTAAGGAAAGAATGAGCACAACCACACTGGCCCTTCTCTTCCCTTTGGAGATCAGGAACAGCTCTTCTACAACCACAAGTAGCTAGTCCAGAAAGGTCATTACTGCTTTCATATTTGAGTTACTAAATAGTCTTTCTTGGTCAATTTCCAACTTTGTATAAACTCCAAACAACTAGTTGTGGCTTCTGGAAGGACTTATTAAGAAGGACTTTGAGGCATTTATAATCATTAATAGAATACAGGATGAGAATCTGGGCTGGAGGGTATCATGTCATTTCCATTTTATTTCTAGTGCCCTTCTTTGGTCATACTGTGACTGAAAGGATGTAAATAGAGTTCTTCATCATAAAAGTGATAGGATATAATAATCATTAAGAAGAACAACCAGGCAAATGGAATATAGGGCCAAAATTTATAGTAAATTATACATTTCAAATATTTTAGAAATTTGTCTGATCTCAAATATCTTCTACCACTACTAGTTCATATTCATATAAAAATGACAAATGAGTAAAGGAAGAGTTAGATGCCAAGGCTGATGATTGTTGATGTGGTTTATTTGAGCATTCCTATCATAGCTCTAACTTTACTGGGTAACTCAGAGCAAAGAGGACAAATACATAGCCTATTGATAGATATCTGTGCTGCTTTTTCTCCTCCCATATCCATAGTAAATAAGCCAAATCCATTTCAATATACTTTCTTTCTCTTTTTTGTTTTTGTTTTGTTAATCCTCACCCAAGGATATTTTTTCCATTGATTTTTAGAGAGTAGAAGGGGGGAGGGGAGAGGAGGGTAAGAGAGATAGAGTGAGAAACATGGATATGAGAGAGACACATCAATTGGTTGCCTCCCTCATGCGCCCCAACTGGGGCTGGGGTTTGAACCTGAAACCCAGGTAATATGCCCCTGACTGGAATCAAACCCCTAATTCTTTGGTGCATGGTCTGACGCTCTAACCACTGGCATACCAGCCAGGGCTCAATGTTCGTTCTTACTAAACTCTAAAACAGCTTTAGAATCTCCCCTTTTTGGGGGGAGGAGGAGGGTGTACAATACTGTACAATTCCATGAGTTTTGACAGTTATATATACTTGTAAAACCATCACCACAATCAAAATATAGAATATCACCCTCAAAAGATTTCTCATACCTCTTTACATTCATCCTTCCTGCTGCCCCTGGACCTAGGCAACCACTGATCTGTTTTCAGTCATTATATATTATTTTGCATTTTCTAAAGGTTTAGTATAAATGGAATTATGCCATTTATTCTCTTTTGTATCTGGCTTTTCTCAGCACAATTGATTTGAGACTTGCACATTATGCACATATCACACACACACGTGTATCCACACACACACACACACACACACACACACACACACACATTTCATTTAGGAAGAGAAAGATCAGAATGAAGACTTAGGTCTTTTCATGACTAATCCCATGTTCTTTTCACTATGCTGCCTCTTTCAGAAGTCTGCAAAGACAGTACCATTGCCAGGCCCTCTAATAGGTCCACTATCTATCCAGCTCAGTAGATCGGCTGCCTCCTGCAGATCTGTGCGGCAGCATGGTATATCACAGCTGTTACCACCAGGAAAATGCCCTGCAATCAGCGAAATACACTGGAGGACAGATGATCAGGTTTTTACATGTAGGGTCCAGTCATATTCAATATCACAAGTATGTAGAGTTCACCTTTGTGACAAATCCAGAGACTGCTAGGTCTCAGCTGTTGGGGTAACAATCAGAAATAGTATTGGAAGAAATCCAGTTGGCAGAAATTCAAATTTTCTTATCCTGGTGGCAGAGAAAATAAACTGGAGGGGGAACACATGAAACTTTATACACAATTAAGGAAGTTTATTCACATTCCAGGATGTGGAAAAAATCCAACTATTTAATATGCTCCCTCAAACTCTCCATTTATCTATTTAAACTAGGTAACTCTACCCACCAAAACTGCCTGAAACTGAACTTGCAATCAGATAATATTCCATTTAGCTGTGTGACCTTGGGCAAAATCACTTAGTTTCTCTGAATTTCCATTTCCCTCTTTCAAAGTATGCAGTAAGACAGTTGTGTAAAACTAAGCTGAAACTATAAAGTACTCCATAAGGATGGGGCCATGTTCTCTTATTCAACACTAGAGGCCCAGTGCACAAAATTCGTGCAAGGGTAGGCTCCCTATCAGCTGCCGGATGCCGGCCCGGGCCTCCCTTCACACCTGCCTTGGCCTGGCGCTGCCCGCTCACTTGCTCCACCATCCCGCCATGGTCCCGCTCTCGTCGGGGCCCATCAGGGCCAGCAGTGCCTCCACTATCACCCACTGCCAGTGCGGCGTCCAACACCCGCCATGTTCCGCGCCGCCCCATGGTGGTCAGTGTGCGTCGAACTCCCCGACAGTCGAACTCCGCCCATGGGGAGAATTTGCATATTAGCCTTTAATTATATAGGAGGATTGGGTCACTGGATTACTTTTTAGAAAAAAGTATGTGCCATATAAATGACTTTTAACACTATTAAAAGATGATTTCTTTACAGTAAATCCCCACTTAATACTGTTGATAGGTTCTGTAACTAAGTGAAATGACAGGTAACAAAATCAATTTTACTATATAGACTAATTGATAAAAACAAGAGTTAAGTTCCTATGGCATCTCATCAGTGTTATAATAAAACATTATTCAAGGCCCTGCCATATTTGATAAAAGGCTGAATATATAATATAGAATCAAAAGATAAGGAATTAGACATACTAAAGTAGATGTATTATACTACCAAATACACTAATAGTAACACTATGTGTAAGCTTCAATTAACTTAAAACTGTTTCATTAATGACAACTATACAAGTACATTTCTCTCTTTCACTGGCATAAATAGTTGATGTACAAGAAAAAAATAGTTGATGTACATGCCTGATCAGCATATATAATGTGGAGATAGATGATGCTACATATCAAAAGACCAATATTTCATACACATAGTCATGTGTATGTGCAGTCTTTTTTTCTTTTTTGTAGTCTTTTCTTTTATTCAACTTTACTGAGGTATAATCTTCCTATATAATAAAACCCTAATATGCAAATTGACTGAATGGTGGAATGACCAGTCGCTATGACATGTACTGACCACCAGCAGGCAGATGCTAAATGCAGGAGCTGCCCCCTGGTGGTCAATGCGCTGCCACAGAGGGAGCACCGCTCAGCCGGGCTCATAGCTGGCAAGCACAGCAGTGGTAGTGGAAGCCTCCCCCGCCTCCACAGCAGCACTAAGGATGTCCAACTGCTGACTGCCGGCTGGCCGGCTCAGGAGGGAGCGGGCCTAAGCTGTCAGTCGGACATCCCCTGAGGGCTCCTGGACTGAGAGGGCACAGGGCGGGCTGAGGGACCCCCTTGCCCCCCGAGTGCATGAATTTCGTACACCGGGCCTCTAGTCTACACTAATAAAAGACAAACATGCAAATTGTCCATACCTTCGCTATGCCTTAAGCCACACCCACCAGCCAATCAGAGCGACTATATGCAAATTAACTCAACCAAGATGGCGGCCGGCAGCCACAGAGCTGGAGCGAGCAGGAGGCTTGGTTGCCCAGTGATGGAGGAAGCCAAGCTTCTCGCCTGCCGTGGCCAGCTCTGAGCTCCACTCAAGGCAACAAAGTTTCAATTATAGAAGACAAATAAACCCCAGATACCTGCTTTCAGCCGGCCGTGGTCACAGAGCTTGAGCGAGCAGGAGGCTTGGTTGCCCAGTGATGGAGGAAGCCAAGCTTCCCACCTGCTCTGGCCGGCTCTGAGCTCCACTCAAGGCCACAAAGTTTCAATTATAGAAGGTAAATAAATCCCAGAATAAAAAATAAAAAGAAGGAAAGGAGAGGCTGGGAGCTTCCATCGCCGGGGAGCTTGGCCTGAAAACGGCCCTCAGCCCCTCACCCAGACTGGCCAGGCACCCCAGTGGGGAACCCCCACCCTGAAGGGGGTGTGGTAAGTCTGAAAACAGTCATCAGCCCCTCACCCTGGCTGGCCAGGCACCCCAGTGGGGACCCCTACCCTGAAGGGGCTATGGCCAGCCTGCAAACAGCCATCAGCCCCTCACCCGGGCTGGCCAGGCACCCCAGCATGGACCCCCACCCTGAAGGGGCTGTGGCCAACCTGCAAACAACCATCAGCCCCTCACCCAGGCTGGCCAGGCACTCCTATATAATAAAAGGGTAATATGCAAATTGACCCAAACAGCATAACGACTGGGAATGACTGGTCACTATGACACACACTGACCACCAGGGGGCAGACGCTCAATGCAGGAGCTGCCCCCTGGTAGTCAGTGCGCTCCCACAGGGGGAGCTCTGCTCAGCCACAAGCCAGGCCGCCTGTACAGCGGTGGTGGCAGGAGCCTCTCCCGCCTCCTCAGCAGCACTAAGGATGTCCAACTGCAGCTTAGGTCTGCTCCCCGCTGGCAAGTGGACATCCCCTGAGGGCTCCTGGGCTGCCAGAGGGATGTCTGACTGCCAACTTAGGCCCAATCCCCCGGGGAGTGGGCCTAAGCCAGCAGGTGGTCATCCCCTGAGGGGTCCCAGACTGCAAGAGGGCATAGGCTGGGCTGAGGGACCCCCCGAGTGCACAAATTTTTGTGCACCGGGCCTCTAGTTTATATATAATAAACTAAATCCATTTTAAGCACACAGTTATATGAAAACTTAACAAATATTTACTCATGTAACCACATCAATGGCAGAGAACATACTGTTTTCTAGAAAAAGAAAATAAAGGGCAGCGAAGCAAAGGGTTATCTTCACCAAAGGAGGAGAAAGAAAGGTGTGGAAGAAGAAAATACTCTCAATTAGAGAAGGCAGAGAGTTATGGAGAACTTTCAGAGTAAAGGACTATGGGGCTAAATCAATAACACTAAAAAACAGTTTGGCATTATCTTTGAAATTGAGTCTTCATGTATCATATAATCCAGCAACTCAATCTGAGAAAAACTTTTGCACATGTGCTTCAGGAGGCACATACAAAAATGTTCATAGCACTCTTCATAAGAGCCAAAAACTGAAATGACCTAATGTCCACTGACTGGAGAAGAGATAAACGTGGCATATTCAGATAATAAAATATTTTATAATAATGATAACAGAACAAATTAACATACCCTAAACAACTGATCAAATCTCAGAAGGAGAAAAACAAATCCCAGAAAATGATACACATTTCTTTAACGCTCAAAGCAAGCAAATCCAATGTATTACTCAGGGTAACAGTTACTTCTAAGGCAGTGGTTCTCAACCTTCCTAATGCCGCGACCTTTAATACAGTTCCTCATGTTGTGGTGACCCCCAACCACAAAATTATTTTCGTTGCTACTTCATAACTGTAATGTTGCTACTGTTATGAATCGTAATGTAAATATCTGATATGCAGGATGTATTTTCATTGTTACAAACTGAACATAATTAAAGCATAGTAATTAATCACAAAAACAGTATGTAATTATATATGTGTTTTCCGATGGCCTTAGGCAACCCGTGAAAGGGTTGTTCGACCCCCAAAGGGGTCGCGCCCCACATGTTGAGAACCGCTGCTCTAGAGAGAGAGCACACGTGCACTCAATTACAGTTTATATATAAATCAATAAGTGTATGTTTTTAATATATTTTTATTGATTTCAGAGAGAAAGGGAGAGGGGGGAGAGAGATAGAAACATCAGCAATGAGAGAGAATCATTGATCAGCTGCTTCCTGCACAACCCCTACTAGAGATTGAGCCAGCATGTGCCTCGATCTGGAATCGAATCATGACCTCCTGGTTCATAGGTTGATGCTCAACCACTGAGCCACACCAGCCGGGCTCAATTATATGTTTTAAATGAATATGCTGTTCCCGAAAATAAGGGACTACACAGGAAGATCAGCAGACATTAGAGCATATTAGTCACTCTAATTATTATTATATAAGTAGCATAAAATTACAAGGACTAAAATAGCTTCTGACTGCCAAGAAATATTTCATCCGAGTCCCTCTAAACTGTGACAATGACCACTTCTTTAAATATATAGAATAGCTCTACTGAGATATAATTCACATACCACACAATTCATCCATTTAAAGTGAATTCAACGGCTTTTAAGTATGTTCACATATTAAACCCCTAACCCATTTAGCCCTGGGCAACCACTAACAATAATCACTTTTTAAGATATTACTAACAAAATCCTTAGGTCCACTCTACTATAAAAAATGGGTACAGCCCGAGCCGGTTTGGCTCAGCCGATAGAGCGTCGGACTGTGGACTGAAGGGTCCCAGGTTCAATTCTGGTCAAGGGCATATGCCTGGGTTGCAGGCTCCATCCCCAGTAAGGGGGCGTGCAGGGGGCAGCCGGTCAATGATTTTCTCTCATCATTGATGTTTCTATCTCTTTCTCCCTCTCCATTCCTCTCTGAAATCAATTAAAAATATATATTTAAAAAATAAATAAATACATAATGGGTACAATACAAACCCAATATTCTTAATCAATTTTCCTCAAAATGTTTCTGTACTCCATGTTAGGCATAAGGTCCCTAATTAAGAACACAAGAAATTCAGTATTACCAGTGGGAGATTAAAAGGTGAGTTATACAGTATATATGTTTCTCTCCAACAAGGAAATTTCAAACTCCAAGGATTATTCTATCTATAGACTACTGATCTCAACAGAACACAAGTGATACTCGACAACTGCTTAAAATAACAGCTGCGAAGGAATGAGAATATATGATACTTAACGGAATTCTTAAGGCTAGTTGTGGATTTTGGTCACCAATCATGAATTACACACAAAAGTAGTTTTTAAGAGATTGTTTCTTTTTGTAACTAAAAAATGTTTCAAGTTTGTTTGCAGTTAAGTAGCTAATACTTGCAAGTACTGCAATTCTTTTCAAGAGCCCCATTATGAGGTTATTAAATTTCTAAATCTGGTGAAAAGCAATTGCCTAAAAATAAACATTAAAAAATTGTTGAGCCTAGTTATCTTAAAACAGTGCAAGTATTTCTCTAAATATAAAGGTTTAATTTTGAAAGACTTCCCAGTAACAGGTGGTAAACAATATTAAGTTTGAATGCAGTACTTTATTTTTAAAATCGTGGTCTAATCCAATTGCAGAGTTATTATTTGCAGATTTTTGCCATTTTTGCAGATATAAAATATTTTCAACAAAATATATCTCACATGATCAACAATAAAAATATATTAAAAATATATCACATATGTTTAGTTGGAAAAATAACTATGACAATCATTTTTTATAGATTACTTAGATGATACAGATTCTTTTACTCAGGGTTACATCCGTTTGGGAACTGTTGCCAAAATGGCATGAGGAATTATTTCTAAAGGAGTAATGCTGAGAAAGCAAAGAAGAATTAAAACTATAATTACATTCACTGGAATCTAAATTATTAATATGTAATTGTGCTACTTGACTAATCTCCTAAGACTTATGATAGATGTCAATTATCATCTTTTAAAAATGAAGATAAACCAAGGCATAGATAACTCATTAAAAACAACTCTGTGAATTTGTTTTAGAAAGTGAACAGAGATATGCATGTATTAGCTACATGATTCAATACCACTCATTTTACTGAATCAAATCACAACATAAGACGGTAACTAATTTAAAAGACCATAATAGACACAGCTCCTTATTGCTGGTGAAGTCTCAGCTAGAGTCTTTTTGGCCTGGATACTGTGCAATATTATTAAGTGGGTACTTCCAGAATTCCAGTGTGACTTTAGTATACCTCACAATAAAACTGACAATGTTAGGGATGTCTAGCAGCAAAACTATGCAGGAATCACTGTTAAAATGTCCCCATGATTGAGCATTTTGACTATTTATCAATAAGCAAACTCATTACCTACCCACAAAATCTGCCCCTCCACCTTTCTGTTCCTTAGGGAGTAAAGTTGGGTGGGTGACAATACCATTCACTAACTCAGAGCTAAACTGAGAAGCATCCTAGATTTCTTCCTCTCCCTTCCATTCCAAATCTAATCAAGTTCTCTCAATTTAATCTCTTAAATATTTGTCAAATTTCCCCTCTACTATCCTCATTACTACCAGCACAGCCTTGGTGGTTCAGCCCCAGTATCTTTTACCCTGATCATTATTACATGTCTCCTAACTGCTCTGCCTGCCTCCAGTTTTGCCCCCTCCAAACCATCCTCTACACTACAGAGCCAGATCATTCTTTTGAAAACACAGTATGATCATGCTGCTCCCTTATTTAAAAACTTTCAGTGGCATCCTATCACCTCTCTAGAGGACAAAATCCTTAGCATGTCTCACAAAGCTTTCCAAAGTCTAGCCCTTTCCTCTCTCTCTCTCTCCAGTTTAGTCAACTTCTTAGACAATTTTATTTCTGTGTATTTATTTACATTGTACTCTTAAATGGCTTCCTCCCACTCACCAAACCTTACTTTATCTGTATACCTCTTACCCATTTATTAAAACACAAATGATCTCCCTAGATATGGTTGGATGTCCCTTCTGTGTTCATATCATACTTTTTGCCTATCTCTTATCACTGCAGTTACATTCTGTAATAATTATCTATGAGTATGTCTATTTCTTCTACTAGAATATGATCTTCTTGTGGTCAAGGAATGTGTCTTATTAATCTTTTCATCCTCAGTACCTAAAACAATGTTTGGAAATAATAAACATTTCATAATTACTTAATAAATAAGTTAATAAATACCCCTATAATATTTTTAAAAATATACAAAAACACTTGATAACTATCCATAGTTATAGGTGGTAGGAACTTTTGTCAGGGTAATTTGATTGCTGAGGAAAATCTTGCCGGGGTCCAACCCCAGCGGGTCCAGGGGTCCCCAAAGGTGTGGACGGAGTCGGCGAAGAAGGAAGGACACGGAGGCAGCGTTCAATTGATCAGCAGCCTAGCCAGGATCTCCAGCCAAGTTCTGGTCTCGATCTCCAGAGAGGTTCTGCTGTTTATTGTTTTGTTACATCCATATTTATACCAGTTGATTTTAATCCTGTCAATTTCTATTACAAAGGTTAGGGCGTTTCTTATCTCCATTCCAGGGAGTAAAGATTATGTAGTTTAAGCATGATTGTTTGTAGTTAAAGTGATTAACTACCCGCCTGGCACTTAGTTAAGGAGTTTCATCCCCTCCCTAACTTCAGGGAAAAATTCCTACCTGGGGAAACAACCTTTCTAGGAGAGGCATCCCCTCCCTGACTTCAGGGAAAAGTTCCTACCTGGGGAAACAACCTTTCTCGGAGAGGTGACCTTGGTTAAAACACACAGCGCTAAGGGGAGCAAACATATTAAGAACAGTATGCTATATAAGCCAGGTCCCTTGAAACATATGCTGTGCAGATGTTTCTTTCCTGCAGCGACTGTGTCAAGCAGCAAGGATGGACCGGCTTCCGGCAAAATCTGGCAGAGTTGGTGGTGCCCTGACTCACTGCTCCTAGGCAACAAAATGAAACAAGGTTGTATTACTCAAATAAATTGTTATGGACACAGCTATGGTCACAGTTACAAGAATTTTTCATCCCATCATTCAAGAAGTAGTTTTGGAGAGTCTTTTATGAGCTAGACCCTCTTCTAAACATTGAGGATATAGCAGTGAGCAAAACAGATAAGGTGACTGTCCTATTATTCTAGTGGGAGGAGATAATCAAATCTCACCCCTGGCTGGCTTGGCTCAGTGGATAGAGCGTCAGCCCGAGGACTGAAGGGTCCCAGGTTCCGTTCCGGCCAAGGGCACATGCCTGGGTTGCGGGCTTGATCTCCAGTAGGGGGTGTGCAGGAGGCAGCCGATCAATGATTCTCATCATTGATGTTTCTATCTCTCTCCCCCTTTCCCTTCCTCTTTGAAATCAACAAAGAAATAAAATTTTTTAAAAAAAGAAAGATAATCTCAGATAGTGATAAGTACTATAAAAAAAAAAATAAAGCAGTCCTAGCCCGATTGGCTCAGTTGAGAGCATTGGCCTGCAGACTGAAGGGTCCCGGGTTCGATTCTGATCAAGGGTACATGCCCAGGTTGTAGGCTTAATCCCCAGTAGGGGGCGTGCAGGAGGCAGCTGATCAATGGTTCTCTCTCATCATTGAGGTTTCTCTCTCTCCCTCTCTCTTCCTCCCTAAAACCAATGAAAATATATTAAAAAATAAAATAAAGCAAGGTGAAGGGTCTACTTCACATTGATCAGAAACGTCTAATTCAGAGGGGAACATTTGAGGTGAAATCTGAAATAATATGGACTCATTTACATAAAGATCAGGAAGAACATTCCAGGAGAGCACATGGGCTTAAAGTGTAAATGAGCATGGCATGAGAAAGACCAACGTGGCTCTAGCAAGATGGAGAGTTGTATGATACGAGGACAGAAAGGTGGGGGCCAGATAATGAGGGTCCATTGGGCCATGGGTTTTCACTTTAAGTTAAAATCCAGACACCCTGGAAGTCATTGGAGGATTTTAAGTGGGGAAAGAACATGATCTTTAAAGATCACTCTGCCAGTTCTGTGGGGAATGGATTATGGAGGGTGGGCAAAGGAGGAAGATCATTTAGGAAGCTACTGCAGTTAAACAGGCAAAAAATAATAGTGACTTGGAAAAGATGTTTGCTTCTGTGAGAATTAATTGGGATATAAGTAAAGTGCTAATTCAGTATCTGGTACATAAGCACTGAACAATAAAATGGTGTGAAAAATTTTAAAAAAATGAAAAAAAAAATGGTGTGAGGTAATAGAAAATATACATTGGTCTCTGCCCCTGGTTCCAGACCCAGGGCTCCTAAAATTTGGAGCATCTTTTGTTCTGAGGTCATTCTGGGTGGGCTCCTGGATGAGTGTTGGTGACCAGAAAGACCCAGCCATAATTAGAAGTTTGGAATTTTCAACCCTACCTCCCATTCTCCAGAGAACAGAGGGGTGGAAATGGAGTTAGTAATTGATCATGCCTATATGATGAAGCCTCCTTAAAAATTCCCAAAGTATGGTTTGGTGAGCTTCCAGACTGGTGAACACATCCACACTGCAATGTGACGCACCCCAACTCGAGGGGCACAGAAGCTCCTTTTTTAGGACCCTCCCAGACCTCGCTCTATGTATCTCTTCACCTGTACCCTTTATCATATCCTTTAATAAACTCGTAAATGTAATTTTAGTGTTTCTCTGAGTTGTGTGAGTCACTCTAGCAAATTAATTGAACCTGAGGAAGGGGTCCTGAGAACCTCCAATTTGTAGCCAAATCTGACAAAAGTTGTGGGTAACCTGGGGATCTACTATTTGCAGTTGACATGTGGAGTGGGAACAGTCTTATGGGACTGAGTCCTTAACCTGTGGGATCTGACACTATCATAGACTGAGTTAAACTGCTGGACACCCGTATGGTGTCACAGATTTGTTTGGTGGGGGAACCACCCCCCATTTGGTGACTAGACATGTTAGAAGTGTTCTGTGTGAGTACTAAAGGAGACATACAGAAGGGAAAGAACTGAGGTTTTTCCTCTACACAGGAAAAAGACACACAGGTGGAAACAGTTTTTCCAGTCAAATGGTACCTATTATTATTAGTTTATGCCTATAGAAAACCTTATTTAGTAAAACATGAAAATCAAAATCCTTAAGACAATAACTTAGGAAGTACACGATGACCACAACACAAGTATAAGAAATATATCTATGTTATTTATTTAACAAAATTTGTTGAGAATCTATTCTGCACAAATTATGAATGGGTTTGCTAAGTCAGCATGGGAAACTGAATTAATAGATCAATTAATCTGTAAGGGACCAGAGAAGAGCTCAACCTCTCACTTGACAAACAACAAAATTGCAGTCTACAGAAAGAAACTGCTGTTTCTATTGAAACTGCTACCTAAACTGGAACATGAGAGGATCATGCCCTAGTTGTCATTAACAACATAAAACATAAAGCGTTTTTAATGAAATGTTATATGGGCAGCACATTACTAATGCTAAGAAGATGTAATATTTACATAAAGTCTCTGATATAGTTAGTACTTTTCATAGAGTAAATGCTCAATAAACGGTAACTATTCCACCTGTATGGTCTTTGGGAGGCTGAGTGTGTGATGTCTACCTGACATCAACTGTTTGATTAACTTGATAGTAGAGCCACAGGAATTGGAACCTAACTCAACCCTTTTATTTTTTAGATGGAAAGAGAGGTTTAAAAGGGCTAAATGACTTGCAAAGCCAGCCAAGACCAAACTCTGAATCCCCAGTCTGGTTTCTATTACATGTCACAGATCTTCAGGTTGGTAGTGTTCAAACTTTTATAAGAAGGTAAGAGGAACATAGCTGCTATATCTGACTTTTCAGTCCCTAATTAAAGTCTTTTTGAGCGATGATTTTAATATAAGAATCATCAACAATGCAGATTGGGTATATATTGTCTTAGGAGTTAACAATGAAACAGTTTTGATAATGCAATTCTATCATGGACACCTGATGAATGACAGTTACCAGAGTAGCTGTTACATGCACTTAAGTAGAGAGACTACAAGCAGAAAATAAACCCAAAGGAGAAAATGATCTAAAGCATTTTCTGAAACACACTTAAAATGTGACAACTGTGGTTCACTAAGAAATTGAGACAAACTCTCTTGGCATACAGCAACAACAGAATGGTTTGTTTTAAGCCAAGACTAATAGGGAGGGAGTCTAATAAAAGCATTGGGAAATCAAGACTAAAAACCACAAGTTTGGGCAGAGTTGTAGCAAGTTTTCCTTTTCACAGAGTGGAAAGACCAATCTTGCGCTTTCAAGGCCTCTGCATATGAGATTGGGGTTTCCGCTCCCTACTCCCATAAAAAAAAAAAATCTTTGTATGGGAGGGGGAAGGGGGATATGGCATAGAGGGGAACCCTCTCTCTGTGGTGAGTTAAACTCATTTCCTGCAAATTTTACTATAGCATATCTCGTTTTATTGCGCTTTGCCTTGCCTCGTTTCTTACAAACTGAAGGCAAGACCCTCCACTCGCTTTATTGCGGTACTCCTACCACGGTGGTCTGGGACTCAGCCCGCAACATCGCCGAATTATGTCTGTAAGGCTCTGTGAAAGACGCTTGCCTTGTCTCAAAGACCTCAGCATTACCAGGGAGAAGGAAGGAAAATGGGGTTCGCGGAAGTACGCAAATAAGCCATGGAGGAATAGAAGCGCTCTAAGACGGGGCTATGGGTTCAAAGGTAGGAGGACGTCTAGACTCAGAAAAGGCTTCACAGAAGCGGAGTTCGAGATAATGTCTGAAGAGGAGGCGAAGATATGGGGATGAAGGGTAAAGAGAGTGGGGATGCGCTCGGGCAACCCGGAGAGACCAACTCACAACCGCCCGCCTCTTCTCGCGCTCGGCGGGCGTCCAGCCTCTCCCGCGGGGCAGTCGCCAGGGCTCCCAACCAGGTCTACCCCCGCCCCGTCTCACAGCCCTTTCTCACCTCGGAGGCTTCCAACCTTCTCCACGGTCAGGCCTGTCTAAGGACAGAAGACGACGGGAGAGAGCCCCCAGGGTGGCGGCGGAGGTGCCTAGTCAACTCAAGAGCTGGAGGCAGCGGCCAGGCCGCATCCCCATGGTAACGCCGCCAAACTCGGGTTCGAACGCCCGCGCCCGTGCCCGGCGCTGGCAGTCCCGCATTGTCCTCCAATGGGCGTCCAGGGAACTCGCTGACGTTAGCCGTCATCTCCTCTAGAAGACCAATCAGGGGTCGGAAAAGACAGTGGGCGTAACCCTCAAGTTCCGTCTTTCAACCAATCGTTCCACTTAAGAGAAGATCTCGCGACGTTCTAAGAGAGAGAAAGGCAGCTTTGAGGCGGGTCGAGAATTTTTCTCCTTCAAATCATTGGTCCCCCAAAGCGCAGTCGCGCTCCCCGGATTGGTCGACGTACCACTCCCTGGAGTCTCCGTCCATGAGCCCCTCCTTCCTCCCTCGCTTCGGGTGAGTAGCTGAACGGCCCGTGTGGGTTTAGTTCTCTGCGGATCAACTGAGGCTCCGGCTCAGCAACGGACTAATCTCGCGTAGCTGCCGGGTCAAAGGTGGACGCGCGCTCCTCCACCTGGGTTTAGGGCCCAGCGCCCCGATCGCGTTCTACCTTCCCCTTCCTGGGCCTCAGTTTTAACCTTGTTGTTAAACTTAAAACCCTGCCTCCTTCCCCAAAGAGATTTTATATTTTCTAATTGCTTCACTTATTTATTTATTTATTTTTTAAATATATATTTTATTGATTTTTTACAGAGAGGAAGGGAGAGGGATAAAGTTAGAAACATCGACGGGAGAGAAACATCGATCAGCTGCCTTTGCACACTTCCTGCTGGGGATGTGCCCGCAACCAAGGTACATGCCCTTGACCGGAATCGAACCTGGGACCTGTCAGTCCTGGGACCTGTCGGTCCGCAGGCCGACGCTCTATCCACTGAGCCAAACCGGTTAGGGCTGCTTCATTTATTGAATGGAAAATATCGTGACAATTATAGCGGAAGTAAAGAAAGTCAAACGAGAGTCTCACTACCTAAAATACCATTTACTTTTTCTTTGTTCGGGCCTGGTTTGGGTCCTATGAACTTGTTAAACTTAGTATATATAAGTAAAGTAAAGTGAATGCAAGCAAACAGCCAAATGTAGACCACTAGTGCAGAGTTCAGGCAAAGAGCCACGATATTGGGAGTGAGACAGACACTTCTCTGAGTCATAGTTTCCTTTTTCTTCTTCTAAAAAAATGGTGGTAATGCCCCAGAGAGTTGTTGTGAAGATTAATTGAAACAATGGAGGTGAAGCACTTCGCACAATGCTGGGCAAGTAGTAACTCCTCAAAAAATGGTAGCTACTAACTTAATAGAAACAAAGAAATATACGAACCAATGGGCCATTAGACTTACTGTAATTGAGTACCCAATTTAGCTCAAAACTTGTTAAATAATAATTAAGGAAAGGATCCATTCTTCAAACGTGAAATTTCTTCATAGTAGCTATATTGAAAGGGATTTATCGTGTGGAACCTTTTTACACTTTTTTTTCAATTGATTTCAGAGAGGAAGGGAAAAGGAGAGAGAGAAACATCACTGATGGGAGAGAATCATTGATGGGCTGCCTCCTGCACACCCCCACCGGGGATTGTCCTCCACTCTGCAACCCCAGGCATTCCCCTTGACTGGGAATGGAACCATGACCTCCTGGTATATAGGTTGATGCTCAACCACTGAGCTACACTGGCCAGGCTTGTGGGACCTTTTACATGAGGAATATACATGGCGTGGTGAACAGTGTGTTTCCCAGCAATTTTGCAGAAAATATAAAAAGACTTTTTTAAGAAAATATGTTTATTGATTTCAGAGAGAGGAGAAACATGGATCAGCTGCCTTCTGCATGTGCCCTACTGGGGATTAAGCCTGCAACCCAGGCATGTGCCCTGACTAGGAATCCAACTGGCAACCCCCTGATTTGGTGCGTGGGACGGTCCTTAACCAACTGAGCCACACCTGCCAAGTTGAAAAGCCATTTCTTTATTCATCTATCAATAAAAGCTAAGCGCGTGCCATTAAAACACCATAAACCCTGTCTGGTGTGGCTCAGTTGGAGTGTCCTCCCATACACCCGAAGGTCACAGGTTTGATTCCTGGTCAGTAAGGTGCATAGGAGGGGAACTAATTGCTGTTTTTTACATCAGTGTTTCTGTCTCTCCCCCTCTCCCCCTTAGGTCAAAAAAGGCATGTTCTTGGGTGAGGATTAAAAACACACACACACAACAAAAATAAAAAAGCTTTCTGGTGATCTTTTATGATACAGGGATAAGAGTGACACATACATTCAGTACTTCTAATGTGTCAGATCCTATGTATACATTATTTTGAATTACAACAATTGTGAAAAGTAGGAGTTATTCTCATCTTACAAATGAGAGAAAATGAGGCTTAGTGAAGTTAAATATTTTGCTCAAAGTAGCACAGTTGTTTAAAGAGCTAGGTCTTTCTCACTGCAAAGACAGCCATGCTTTTCTGTGCTGTGCCATGCTATTTCAGACTGAAAGAGGATGAAAATGCTTGTAATAGCAGATGCACAAGCAGACTCACCCAAATGGAGTGAGGTGGGCTCCAGAGGTACCTACAGTGAGAGCAAAATTTTTCTCTAATGGAAATTTCCACCTTGGGAAATGAAGAGATGAGGTCAGAGAATCACTGAACTCTAGACCCATGTCATTTTACCTTGTGGTTAGTCTTTAACACTTTAAGTTCAACTTGTCCCAAACAGAAATCATTAGCTTACATTCTACTCCCTACTCTACCTACTTATCTTCTATAGTTACCTAAACCATACGTTCTCTCTCTCTCTCTCTCTCTCTCTCTCTCTCTCTCTCTCTCTTGGACAACGAAACATCAAATCGTGTTGATTTTCTCTTTGAGATATCTTTCAAATACATCCCTTCTCCTTTCTCACTGCCTCTGCCTTAATTTAACTCTATATCATTTGTCATCTGGACTGTTGGCAACGGGCTTGTAACCAATTGATCTTGCCTCTAATCTTCCCTTCTAATTCATTTCTACCTCCCTTGCAATTCATTTCCACCTTCATTGCTTCCAGACATGCTTCCAGAATGTCTTTGTAAAATGTCAGTCTGACCATATTATAGCCCTCATTGCTGTCAAAGGCTCCTCATTGCCTACAGAATATACACTAAGCTGTTTGGCAGTGGAATGCCATCTTGTGCTTGAGGGTCTTTGCCCTCCACCCTTTTACCTGGGCGCCCCTCGCCCCCACCTTTATTTTTCTGGTCAACTAGCCATCCTTCAAAATCCTTATAGGGTACCCCTTTGACCTAAAGGTAATCACTCCTTTCTCTTTGCTATCTTTCCAGCTTACACATACAGCTATGATGCCCAAAACACACTGGTAACTTGTCTGTTTAAATATCTTCCACTTTCACTAGGCTGAGAACCCCTAGAAAACAGGAGTTTTGTAGTACTCAGCTCCATATCTACTCTTCAATCCTGTTACATTGCCTGTCGCATGGGATACACTCAACAGATGTAAGATGAATAAACAAATCCCCTCAGGCTAATATTAAAATTCCCCATCCTTGCTTTCCAGAATTGTACAGCAGATGGCACTAATAGGCCACTAAACAGATTCCCTTCACTAGGAATGATTTTTGTCTCAACCTTGTCTGACTTTGTCCTCATCCTGGAAGCCAATATGCATGTCATTGCAGGTGAAATCTCCTTTTTCCTCCCTCAGCCAAATAGCAAAGATAGCAAGATGACTCAGCAGCTTGGTCTCCGAGATGAGAAAGTGGCAGATGTCCAGGGAAAGGTGCAGTTGAGGGAACATTTTCATTGTCTCAATTTCATCATGGTGGTTGGGGGCTTTTTTCTTTCCTGTTTTCTTTTTCTCTTTGCTGGTGTTGTTACAAGAGATAACTTTATTCATAGATGGGTGGCTCATTTCTGTCCACCCCTTTGGAAGGGGAGAAGGGAGTTGGAGAATCAGAGAAAAGACCATGATGATGTGGAAAATAAGGGAAAGCTGAGCCGTCACAGAGTTGCTCGTGGGCCGGCATAGTTGGGCCTCCTCACAGTGGAATGGTCTGGGCAAATTTTCTGGACACTAGCATCTTAAATTAGATGCGTGTGTGCTTGTCCAAGGCTAGCATCAGGGTGTTCCCAATACTCGGTACCTGGAAACCCCCACACTACTGGGTATGGTTTTGAACATGTGGTTTTAGGTTCCTGTTTCCTAGGAAAAAGCAGAAGAGGCAAAGAAACCCTTATCCAGAGAGGCAAAGTTTAGGCACCTCTGGCTACACTACCCCTCCAGGGTTGTCTTTGGGCACCAGGCCCTTCATTCATATACCCTTCCAACTAAAACCCGTTCTGTAGAAAGGATTCCAGCCAGACATCTTAAAAACTCTCCATATGAATATAGATCAAAGACTGGGAATTTTGGAATTGGAAGTAATTTTTATAAGTCATTTGCGTGTCCTCTGTCAGGGCCGTTTTTGCCCCAAGCCCTGCTCTCTCATGGTAAGGAGTGCTGTATAAGGAAAAAGAAGATAGCCTTTGGAGTTAGGCTTACTTGGATTCAAATCCCACCATTCACAGATAGGTATGCCTTTGGGCAAGTATTTTAACCTTTTTGAATCTCAGTTTCCCCATCATAAAATGAAGATAGTAATGCTTATCATGAAGAGTTGTTTTGAGCATTAAAAAAAGATACACGTAGCCCTGCCAGTGTGGCTTAGTTGTTGAGGATCGACCTATGAACCAGGAGGTCATGGTTCAATTCCCAGTCAGGGCACATGCCCGGGTGGTGGGCTCCATTCCCAGTGGGGAGTGTGGGGGAGGGCAGCTGATCAATGATTCTCTCTCATCATTGATGTTTCTATCTCCCTCTCCCTTCCTCTCTAAAGTCAATAAAAGCATATTTTTTGCCAAAACTGGTTTGGCTCAGTGGATAGAGCGTCGGCTTGCGGACTGAAGGGTCCCAGGTTCGATTCCGGTCAAAGGCATGTGCCTGGGTTGCGGGCACATCCCCAGAAGGAGATGTGCAGGAGGCAGCTGATCGATGTTTCTCTCTCATCGATGTTTCTAACTCTCTATCTCTCTCCCTTCCTCTCTGTAAAAAAATCAATACAATATATTTTAAAGCCAAACCGGTTTGGCTCAGTGGATAGAGCGTCGGCCTGCGGACTCAAGGATCCCAGGTTCGATTCCGGTCAAGGGCATGTACCTTGGTTGCGAGCATATCCCCAGTGGGAGATGTGCAGGAGGCAGCTGGTCGATGTTTCTCTCTCATCGATGTTTCTAACTCTCTGTCCCTCCCCCTTCCTCTCTGTAAAAAATCAGTAAAAATATATTTAAAAATATATATATATATATATATATATATATTATAAAATATATATATATATATATATTTTAAAAAACACAAAAAAACCCATATTTTTTAAAAAGATATAAAAAAAACAGGTGCAGTGTAATTGACATAGTGTAGATGCTTAATTGATAAGATGGTGGCATGAAACATTTTTATTAAGGGGACAAGTTGGGGGAGGATTTGGGGAGCTCTTTCTATACCTAAGGGTATATTTGAGGGCTTTGGGGTTGAGCTATGCTTGCAATAGCACTCAGATTAATTTGAAAACACGGACACACAGCACATCAGTATAGCCATTTACCTGTAAATTATTTTTTGGCACCTAAATCCTGAACCTCCTAGGTGTGAAGGAGTTATATATAGAGAGAGAAAGCCAAGGCACTTTTCCTTAGCTCCTGGAACCTCCTGATGACATCAAGGGGTGTTTTTTGGTTTTGTTCAGGTTATTTTAACCACCTAAGGCATTTTGCCACTTTTCTGAGGTGTGAATTGCCTGCTGTTGTCCTGGCCTGGCGTTCTCACCTCAGTGATGGCTGCAGGCATATTTGCATATTGGATGCTGTGTTCTTTAACCTCCTGAGATTTGAAATCATTTGAAGTGAGAGAGAGAGAGAAGCAGAGACAGAGAGAGACAGAGAGATGCTTTCAAACCCCAGAACAGTTTCAGCTTAGTGGACTCCAGAAAACCTCCAACAATACCTCCATTGACTTTTATGTAAATGGCACTCTTTAGAAAAACACTGGGCTATTTCCCAAATTCGCAGAACATTCCCTGAGCATTTGTTTGAGTGAGGTGTGGAGAGAGTTCTGTTGAATCAGTGAACATCTGTTGAGGGCTGCTCTACTAAGTCCCAAGGAGACAGAGCTCATGATGTGGCTCTTCCCTGCTAGAGCTAGAGATTTACCTTACTAGGTTTGCATGCTTGTGGCTTTGTTCTATGTCCACTTAGCTAAGCTGGAACTAGGTTTCCCAGGATTCCCTTCTGTATGGTTCCAGGTTAGGGTTGACTTTAAGAAAATTTTATTTGAGATTTGTAAAGCTGAAGTGAAGTAGCTACCAGTACACTGTGAAGGGGGCAGAGCAGGGTAACAGGCATGGTGGCAGTGCATAACCCTTGATACTGATGTGCGCATTGTTTATGCACAGCCCCTGAGGCCTGCAGCGCCACAACTCCACTGAATCTCCTCCTTCAGCTACTCTGAGTCCTGGGCCAGGTGTACACGCAGCTCTGTGTGTGGCACAGAGCTCCAGCTTCTGCAAGTCACCTGCGTCAATGAGCTTGCAGATGGTGAAAGGAAGTTGCAAGTTTCAGTTTGTCCTCATGAGTTCCACTTGTCCTTTTAGTTCCTATTTGTTCTCACAGGTTCCAGTTTTCCTTGCTCTCCCCCACAGCCAGCTTCCCTTCCCCAGTTGCTGGCCTGCTGACCTATAGAGACTTCAGGCCCAACAGCAGATGCAGATGCGGCAGCACTGCAGGGATTTCTCCCTCAACTCCCATCCAACTCCTTGAACAAGGTCTAGTTCCTATACTAAATCCTTAATTTTCTGTTGCTCATAGTGTTTGGCTTCTCTCATCAAACCCTATAGTAGAAATTTATTCAAGCCATGTGAAAGGCCCAGAAGATAGGTGACATCTGAGTTGCTTCTGAAAGAATGAGCAGAAGGTAATGTGTATGGAGAAGGAGGGAGAAATTCCAGAGAAAAGCTGGCTCAAGCCAAGCAACTGAAAGGAAAAATAGGAGTCCTGCCTTTCTAGAACTGTCTCAGACTTCCTCCATGAGTCGAGAGCATAGATAGAAAGAGAACATCTAATCCTAGCTCTTAATCTTAGCTCTTCTGGTCTCATTGAGATGGACTGTTGTTGGTAGGTCTGGGTTTTAGATGTTATCACTCCTGTGCATTGGTATCTACTGAGATACACTTTTGCTCGGGTTCACCCTTGATACTCCTCTAAGTCCCCTCCCCTTAGGAAAACATTGGCCTGTTTCCCTCTCCTCTCCTCGTTGGCTCTTCCATCTTTGTTTCCTGAGGCTGTGTTGGGATGGCAGTGGTGTGAAGGAATGCTCTGGGGCTTCCTGTCCCAGTCAGGGAGGGTTCTGTGCCTGTAGTCTTGGATTGCAGAGCTTATCTAGGGATTCTAACATTTATTCCATGGGAATCCACCCAAGGCAGGCATAAGGTGCCTTATACTTACTATAATCTACACTTATAACTTGCTAATACTTTCCAAGCATCTTGATGGGGCCTGGGGGAGAGGGGTCAGGGAATGGGATCAGACACCTGTCTCTGCCGATACCTGGAACCAGTAATTTGAAACTTTTATTTCTGGCTTCCAGAATGGGGAAAGCTCTCAGCATAAATGTGGAGACCAGTGAAATAGAACACAATGCTTAATAAAACCCGATTTCCATTTAAATGAATTTTTAAACTCAAACAGGATCACATTATACATACTATTCTAAAACATATATATATATTTTTAGTATGTCTGAAAATCTTTTTACAAGCAGCACATTGGCTCTACCTCATTTTTTTATGGCTTCATAATTTTCTTCCAAACTATAAAGGAAAGTTTATTTAGAAAGTGACAGGGGTAGTAGAAGGGCCCTTGGAGCTTAGGAGAAAGAGGGAGAAAGATACACACCATGAGGGGTGAAAGAGGGAGGAGAGGCAGGGGTGTGCTCTGGAAAAGAGAGAGCTTGCTCATAATTTTTATCATGTAGATATACTGTACTTTATTTCATGATTCCTTTATTGATGGATATTTGTTTTTGCCTTTTTTTCTTTTTGACATTTCAAACAAAGTTGTAATGAACATCCTTGTGTGTGCATTTTAAACATATATTTCTGTATGTCAGATGCCTAGAAATGGCATTTCTGGGTCTAAGGGAATATGCTATGTTTTGATATTCATAAGTAAATTGCCCTCCTGTGAGGATATGCTAATTTGCTCTCTCACCAACAGTGTATTATAGCATAGGCCATTTTAGAAAGCCCTTTTGAGATTGTTTCCAGTCCTTAAAACGCTCATTACAGGTTTGGAAAGGTCGCAGTGTTGGGCGTGTTTGGTTTTCTGGTAAGGAACTGCTGTTCCCTAGAGTAACATTACCATCTGTTGGCAGTCCTCAGAATTGCCCTGAAACAGGTTTTAGTTTGGACCTGATTTTTTTGCCTTTGATAGATGCAAGCTCATCTTGATTAAGCACCAACAAAGGGGCCATAGAGACCATCAGCTCCTACCCCAGCGACCCTCTCTGCAGTTAGCTCTGCTGTCTGTGAGTACCAGCTCTTTCTTTGGCCCTGGAATCTTGCAGGTGAGGCCCTGCTGACTCAGGCCTCATCCTGCATGGGACACTCTCCCAGGCCTTCGCTGCATTTGAGACATTTAGTTTTCTTTCAGTTCTGCCATCCCACCCCAGGACCTCTGTCTGTACTGTTCCTTCCACCTGGAGCACGCCTCTCTCCTCCTTCCCTTTGCCAACTTAAGCATTTACTTCTCTGTCAAACATCCCTTCTTCCAAGAATCCTTCCTTGATCCCTTAGACAAGGTCAGGTTGCTCATCATACATTTTTCTTTTGTAGGACATACTTTATTGGCAATTATTTTTTAATTTGCTTAATTATTTAATTAAAGCCCTCCTCTTCCGCTAGAATATAAAACTTGCCGAAACCGGTTTGGCTCAGTGGATAGAGCGTCAGCCTGCGGACTGAAAGGTCCCAGGTTCGATTCCGGTCAAGGGCATGTACCTGGGTTGCGGGCACATCCCCAGTGGGAGATGTGCAGGAGGCAGCTGATCGATGTTTCTCTCTCATTGATGTTTCTAAGTCTCTATCTCTCTCCCTTCCTGTCTGTAAAAAATCAATAAAATATATTAAAAAAAAAACAAAAAACAAAAAAAACTACATGAGGGCAACGGCCTAGAATAGTGCTTAGTACATAGTAGGGACTCAATAAGTATTTGTTGAATGAACAAATGGCACAGATTTTTCTTAACAGGGTCTTAACATAAAACATCTTCCATATTGTTGTTACCTTGATTACATGTTCCCCTTCAGATGGTGATTTTTTTCCAGTTCTGCAGATATTTCTACTGTTCTCCCTTCCTGTCTTTTGTTGTTGTTGACATATTTTTCTGAAATAGAAGAAAAGACTACATGAAATGGAAAAGACTAAAAAGTTTAGTTTTTATTGTATTGCTTATTATAAAATTAGTAAATGTTCTCTGTAAATTTCCAAACAATACGGAAATACGTGGAGTAGAAAATGAAAGTCTCCTCATAACCTCATCCTCCAGAAAACACTATTGATGATGTGTCTATCCAGACATTTTTCTATGCATATTGAAATTTATTTACATACCAGGCACTGCTCTGAAGCACTTTATAAAAGTGAAGTCAAGCAATCCTCACAGCAACCCTTGAGGCAGAACTATTATCATCTTGTCTTACAGATGAGGAAACTGAGGCTTAGGAGGAAATTGCACAGTGAATAAGTAACAGAGCCCGAACTTGAACCCAGGCTCTAGGTTCACTCTGGACCACCATGCTAGTTCCACCTCTGATGAGGTGGGAGACTTTTTACTATGTGTGCCCTTTTTGAGCTTCAAGTTTTAAACCATGTGAATATATAACATTCCAAAACATGGATAAAAGACTAAAAAATCCATGACAAAAAAAGTGTACACAAGCTACCTTTCCTAAGCGGCCCCCTTTAAGCCATCAGATACCACACTGTTGGATCTCTTTGCTCCAGAAACTCAGGCTGGAGCAGCCGTGGGCAAACTACGGCCCGCGGGCCGGATCCGGCCCTTTTGAAATGAATAAAACTAAAAAAAAAAAAGACCGTACCCTTTGATGTAATGATGTTTACTTTGAATTTATATTAGTTCACACAAACACTCCATCCATGCTTTTGTTCCGGCCCTCCGGTCCAGTTTAAGAACCCATTGTGGCCCTCGAATCAAAAAGTTTGCCCACCCCTGGGCTGGAGGCTGAGGAGAATGGGATTGTGGGTTTGATGAGAATATTGTACTGCATCTCTCCCATTCCCAGCATCTCTCCAGTCTCAGTGGGTTTGCTTCCAAGGATCTCTTGTCTCTTAACACACATACCAGCCTTTGTTTTAGACTTGGAGGAGTTAGGATAGAGCCACACTGACAGGGTAGGGCCAGCGTCCTGCAGTTAGACAAAAAGGCCTATCTCTGATTCCTGGTTTCCCCCCATTGGCTCTTGGCATTCTGCTTTTTTCTGTAGGTGATGAGGTCACTGTTAGCTGGTCTGTGCTACTCCCCAGCACCAGAGTGCTGCTCCCCCAGAATGGATCTTCCTGCTTTGTGTAACTTCCCAATGTCCCCTTCTTCTTTATTAAGTTCTCAAATAGACCATGGCCCTGAGAGCATGTGGCTTGATCATCTTCCGAAGACGCCTCATTCCCAAGGTAGACAACGCTTCAATTGAGTTTCTACTGCTGCAGGCATCAGATGGCATTCATCACTGGACTCCTCCTAAAGGTACAAGTACCCAGAGGGTCCCAGGTTCAATTCCAGTCAAGGGCTCATGCCCAGGTTGCGTGCAGGAGGCAACCAATCAATGATGCTCTCTCATCATTGATGTTTCTATCTCTCTCTCCCTCTTCCTTACTTTCTGAAATCAATTTCTTAAAAAAAAGAATGAATTTTTAAAAATTTGCACATTTGAGTTTCACTAAGGAAAGACAAGGTGACAAAATGGAAAGAAATGTTACAAATACTATTTATAGAAATAGCCACATTTGCTCCTGATCTCCTATGTCACACTGAAAGATTTCAAAGGACCCCTCTGAATTTTGGGAGGCTTGGGCCTGGGGGAGAAGTTACCCTGTTAATGTTGATGGGCAGAATGCCGAATAGCTGATGTTGGGAAGGTGTGCTTAGAGACTCCCACACACTTCTGAGGGAAGGTAAGACATCCTGGATCAGAGTCACTTCTGCCACCACCAGCACCCCCCTCACCTTCGTCCTTTGATGCATTACCTACCTGTGTTTGTGAGGTGCCATATGAGGTGCCATACAGAGAAAATTCTCCAGAAGCCATGAGCTCAAATGGTCTTTAAGTACAAACTGCTGGTTGCTTTCTGTCGGAGCTGTGCAGCAGCAGCTGACTCAGGGCAGTGCTACGAGGACCCTAGGAACGAGGAAGACTAGAATATAGCCCTGTCTCCCAACAAAGAAGGGAACAGCTAACAATTCCTGCTCCCCATGAGCTCCTAAACCAGGAGGCCCCCAGCAACTGCCGGAGCCATGTGTTGACAGAGGCTGCCAGACCCCTCCCAGTCCTTCTTGGCTCTTCTGGGCAAACTGAGAATTTGCAGGAAGGGCCTAGCGGCAGAGCTGAGGGCTGCTCCCAGTCTGCAGAGCTTCAAGTTCTCCTACAACAGTTTCTTGGCAACTGTCTGCTCGGGTTTAGGTCTTGCCAACAAATTTTCTTAGAACTGTTTCTCGGCTTGTCCTTAGTCTAAGTTCCCATCAGGACTTTCCCTATGAAACTGGAATCTGGTCTTGCTCAGTTAGAAAGATGAAAACAATTTGGAAAAGCCTTGATAGCTACTTGGAAACAGCTGCTGATGCTGAAGTACATGGTTTTGAGCCTGTCTGTTGGCCTTGGGACTTTAGAGACCAACTGCAGACAGTGTTAACTCCTCACTGTGGATTGAGGCAAAGTGCTCACTCTCAGCTGGCTCCCATCTGCCAAGAAGGGACTGCCCCTCCTTGGGAACATCACTTTAAGCCTTAAAGTTTAAGGTCTCCAAGGGAAAGGTCTTCCTAAGCATATGGGATGAGGAAAACTCCAAAGAATAAGAAAGCAGAGGTCTGAGGGAGGCCATCTCTCACCATCAAAGGAGCAGTGTTCTAGACCAGACTTGCCAAGTACATGGTCTGTTTCTCTGTAGAGAAGATGGGGTGAGGAGGAGGGGTTTTCCAGATACTGCAGAGCCAAACACTACCTGCCCTGCACCCTATTCCTAGGCGTGTTCGGATATTACCAATCTCTAGCCGCCCTTTAGCCTAGCAACAGCTAGAAAAGTCACCAAAGATCCCATCTTTAAACCATCTAACCTGGAAAATCCAGCTTTGTTGAAGATTATCTCCCCCTCCTCTTTCTGTTTTCTCCTAACCAGGCCATGTGGAACCCGGAGAAAATGAATTGGAAACAGCTCTGCGGGAGACTCAGGAGGAAGCAGGCCTAAAAGCAAGCCAGCTGACCATCATTGAGGGGTTCAGAAGGGAGCTCAATTATGTGGCCAGGAAGAAGCCTAAAACAGTCATCTACTGGCTGGCAGAGGTGAAGGACTATGACGTAGAGATCCGCCTCTCCCACGAGCACCAAGCTTACCGCTGGCTGGGGCTGGAGGAGGCCTGCCAGTTGGCTCAGTTCAAGGATATGGAGGCATTACTCCAAGAAGGACACCAGTTTCTCTGCTCCACAGTGGCCTGAGCTGAAACACAGTCATTTGCCTCAGTAGGATCCTTGAGGGCCTTTCTGAGATGAACCCACCTTCAGCTCCAGGGAAGGTTGTGCTGGTCTTTGGCTCATCATAGCAAAGAACAGATAGGTTAGTAAATCAGCCTTGCACACTCAGAGGCGAGCAGGCAAAAATCTGAGCTGGGTGGAAAGGAAGGTAGGAGGAGTTTAAAAAAAAAGTGCATCCTTGTACAAAATAAACCTTAAGCAACCTATCTGTCCTTTAAGCTGCTGTATTTATTTCTTGGACTCCTGCTCTTGGTGGGAGAAACACTAAAGTGAATTGGAGCTCTGGCCTTAGCCAGAAGGAATCCTGTGTCCATGCAGTGTACCCCAGAGAAGCTAAGGGAGTGGGGCTCTCCTGCCTCTGGGACTCCAAGCACTCTCACCCCACCTCCACTGAGACTTTTCTACCTGTAGTCAAATGGGATATGCAAGTGAGTGGAACTAGAGCACAGGAATGAGGTCTGTTTGGCTCACTAATGTATCTCACCCGGCACCAGTCACATATGTTGTAGGTGCTCAGTACATTTTTTCTAAAATAGAGTCCCAAGGAACTTGGGGACATAGCCCAGATCACAGCAGGGAGAAGAGGGACAGTCAGCCCTGGGCCACCACGTCAGTGACACATGTGCTCCAGCCTCTTGGCCCAGTCCTGCCTCCCAGAGTCAGCATGGGCCTTGTCAGCATGACTGAGGCCACTGGCAAGAAGCACGCCCAAGGGACTCTGCTGTGCCACCCAGCAGCCCTGTCACTACACATTGTGCATTCGTGCCTGCAGCTGCCTTCTCCACCTTCAGCAATCGCTCACTATTGGTTTTTCTCTCTTCCCTCCTACTCCCTTTCTCCACAACTCAACTGTAAGACCCAGAGGTGCAAGAGTTGGGTCGCAGCCCTCTTTTCCCTTGCTACTAGGGCTCAAGGAATGTAGGGCAGGTGTTAGATCCTATAGCCCTTCCAGAAGCTGTTAGCAGCTGAATTCATGTGGATTTTATTAGAGGGTTGTTGCCCAATGAAGTGCAGAAGATTGGCTGGGAAGGGTCATTGGCAAAGGTCAACCCAGATTACCAGGGTCAAGAACTACCACCTCTAGAGGAAGGAAAGAGAAGTCACCCAGGTCTTAAGCGGCTTCCAGATGTTTTCAGTCCCCAGATCTCCGTGCAGACAGGGCAAAAGTATTAGCGAACAGGATCTTGGAACATGGCCAGGGACCTGAACGGTTTGGTTCCTCACCCCTCTGAGCAGCACTCTGAAGGAGGCCTGCTGCAGGAAGTTTTTGGAGCTTAATGTTCTCTTTCTTGGCCAGCAGGGACCACAGCCCATTGATTTAATAAATGCCTTGCTGGGCAGTGGTGCCAAACCACAGACTAGCTGCCTCCTAACAAGGGCTGGCCGGCCCTGTGCTCTCAGCATGGGAGGCTGTGGAATTTCAAGATGCTAAGACCTCATACATATGTCAGCGTTGGAAGGGATCTGGAAAACGACCTGATTTTGCTGCTTGTTTTTATAGTTGGGAAAACAGGCTTACAAAGGTATGCTTTGAGGATGGGGTGCCAGAGGAAAAACTGCTTTAGAATATCTTGTATATCTTTGGGGTCATTCCTCTGGGCCTCACAGAGTTTTCCATTAAAACACAGGTACTTTGGCCCTGACCGATTTGGCTCAGTGGATGGAGCGTCGGCCTGTGGACTGAAGGGTCCTGGGTTCGATTCCAGTCAAGGGCATGTACCTTGGTTGCGGGCACAACCCCAGGGGGAGGTGTGCAGGAGGCAGCTGATCAATTTTTCTGTCTATCCCTCTCCCTTCCTCTCTGTGGAAAATCAATAAAATATATTTTTAAAAAAAAAAGAAAGAAAGAAAGCCAGCACAGGTTGCTGAGAAAAAACAAACAAACAAACAAAAAACACAGGTACTTTGGCCCTGACCGGTGTGGTTCAATGGTTACAGTGTGAGCCCACGAAACGAAGGGTCTCAGGTTCAATGCCCAATCAAGGACATTGGTTGCAGTCTTGATCCCTGACCCGGTCAGGGTATGTGTGGGAGGCAACTAATCGTGTCTCTCTCACATGGATCTCTCTCTCTCTCTTTCCCCCCTCCCTCCCTTCCACTCTCCAAAAAGATCAATGGAAAAAATATCCTCCGGTGAGGATTAACAAAAACAAAAGAGCACACAGCTTCTTTGGAGAAAGGGGGGCCTTACATTGTATTCATTTGCTCACTTTGCAGGAAGAATTAACAGCATGGGACTAGGCAAGTTATGGAGGTGGATAAGGGCGGGAGAGAGTGGAACTGAGACCGGGATGTGGCAGGGGAGCAGGCTTTGTTGTCAGCACCACTTTGCTTCTTGCTAGCTGGGCTTGTTCAAGAGCGTGAGTCTGAGGTCACAATTTCCCCTTCAATCTGAGGCCCTCCAAGCTCCAGAGCACCTCCTTCTGGCAGTTTTTCCTAATAACCACCAATCCTATAAATACCATCCTAGTTTCCCCACCTGCACCCAAAGAGGCTCTCCTTGGAACTCCACCTGTTGTTCCCAAAGCCACTTCCACCACCCCAGGGTGTAGAAGCATCTAATGGACTTATCCCCACTGGGGTGGTCTTAAATTTCCCCCTTTAACAGAGGGATTTAACAGAGGCTCTGGAAAACCAAAATGCCTTCTTGCCTCCCAAAAGCAACACCTTCCACCCCCACAGTAGGCACTTGTTTGCTGACTTGAAGAGCCAAGAGAATGAAGTTATAATGGTCGTTGTAATGGTACAGTTTTTATGGGTGTGGGGCCCCAGCTAGGTCCCCCACATTTGGAAAGCAGAAGCTGACATCTCCATGGGTCCAGCTTGTGGCCCAACCTGCCTTCTTTGGTAGAGGAGGGACACACCAGCAGCCTGCAGCTACCTTAACGCTGTGCTATAGGTGTCTAGAGAGACCTGCTCTCTCCCTTCCTCACAACTTGCCCCCCCCGCCAAACCCCCACCCCAGTTTGCTTCCCTTCCCCTCCCATTCTACCTCCTACTCAGAATTATGTAATAGGAAATTCCCAACTGGGCTCTCTGAGGAGGGGGAAGGGGGCTAGGGAGGGAAAAACAGCACGAGGATACAAAATACAGAGACAACCTCTTCCTGTCCTTAAGACCAGGAACTCCAGGGACAGGGTCTCCCCCTCTTCCTTCCCATTCCTCCCCTCACCTCACCCCAGCCAAAGTCAGTGCTTGCCACATAAGGCCAAGAATTCTCCCCTCCCTTAATGGGTGAAGGGGGTCAAAAGGTACAAACTTCCAGTTATAAAATGAATAAGACCTAGGGATGTAATGCACAGCCTGGTGGCTGTAGTTAATAATACTGTCTTGCATATTTGGAAGTAGCGAGGAGAGTGGATCTTGATGTTCTTAATACAAGAAAAAAGTTCTTTCTTGTCAAATGTTAATTGGACTTATTGTAGTAATGTAATGCACAAATATTGAATCTTATGTTGTATACCTGCAACTAATACAATGTTATGTCAATTATAGCTCAATTAACAAAAACAGTTATCGGCCTCTGTTTTTCCCTATTAAAATGGTGAGGTACTTTGAAAAAAAAAAAAAAAGAATTTTCCCCCTCCGCTCAAGCTGCTGGAAAGATTGTTGGGTATGATGAAGTAATGACTAGTCTTAAGATAAAAACCAGGTTGGTCCTTGGGAACTGGGGTGTGTCAGAGAGGGGAGGGAGGGTGTCAGCAGAAGTCCCACTAAGTCAGACAATGGCAGGAAAGGAAATTAAAAAAAAAGAAAGAAAGAAAGGAAATCACCCAGTTGCCGCTGCGGTTTTCTTCAAGGCTGGGCCTAGGCAGGCCGCCCCTTGCTAGGATGTGCTGTGGAGCTATTCCAAAAACAGAAGGTAGTGCTTCTTCAAATGCTTTTCAAAATATGTTCATGGGTATGTGTGTGTGTGAGCAAAACAGAAACAGGTGCGGGGAGGATTCAGATCTTAGAGGCCTTGAACACCAGAGCTTGATTTAATTCCTATGTGACATAATTAAATTTCAAGAAGAGTTCCTTGGATACTATGTGGATTGAGTTGAAAGGTCACAGAGCAGAAAGAGTTACGAGGCCACTGCAGTGGTCCAGGCTAGAATTGATAAGGTCTGATGTGGGGTAGTGATCAGGGGATAGAGAGGTCAACATTGACCTTGGACTTAAGGAGGGGAAGAAGGACCAGAAAGCTCAGTGGGGGGAACCAGCAGAAGACTTGCTCTGGAGCTAGCTACAGTGAGAGACACTTTACCCAAATCTGGAGGAACAAGGGCAAAGACCCTTCCAGAAAATTCACATCTTGGTCTCAGAGAAAGGGCTTAGCCAGGGTTCAGCTGATTCATATGGTGTTGGACGGGACACTGAGTCAGACTCTCAGAGTGCATAAGGCTGCAGAATGAGGATATTAGGCCCCAGCCCTAGATTTCCTTCAGTGGCCACTCAGTTCCTCTCCATTACCTCTGAAGAAGGGAGTTCCCATCTATATATATAAAAGCCTAAGTGACCAAATGACCAGTGGACTGGTCGCTATGATGCGCACTGACCACCAGGGGGCAGATGCTCAACGCCAGGGGAGTGTGCTCAGTGTGCTCCCACAGGGGGAGCACTACTCAGCCAGAAGTTGGGCTAAGCTGTTAGTAGGACATCCCCCGAGGGCTGAGCCTCTAGTCCTATATAATGAAGGGAATATGTAAATTGACCATCACTCCACCACAAAGGTGGTGGCACCCATAGTGGAGGCAGGAAGGGGAGGGTTTCCCTAACACAAGATGGCTGCACCCACAGTGGAGGCCGAGATCCCATAACGAGCCATCAGCAAGGACCTGAGGCTGCGCCCCTCCCCCCAACTGCGCCCCCGCCCCCCCGCCCCCGTGGGGCTTGACAGGGGACCTCAGGCCATGCCCCCTGCCCAGTGGAGCTTGATGGGGGACCTCAGGCCGCACCCCCACCCCAGCACTGGGCCAGGGACCTGAGGCGGCACCCCCCACCCGGCAGGGCTTGACAGGGGTCCTCAGGCCACGCCCCCAGCCTGATGGAGATTTACAGGGGACCTCAAGGTGCGCCACCCGCCCTGGTGCTGGGCTGGGGGACCTCAGGCTGTGACCACCCAGCCCAATGGGGCTTGATGGGGGACCTGAGGCTGTGCCCCCTTTCCGGTGGGGCTTGATGGGGGAATCTCAGGCCGTGTTCCCCACCCAGTGGGGCTTGACAGGGGGACCTCAAGGCACGCCCCCTGCCCTGGAGCCAGGCCAGGGGACCTCAGGCCGTGCCTCCTGCTTGGCGGGGCTTGATAGGAGACCTCAGGCTGTGCCCCCCACCCAGCACCGGGCCAGGGGACCTGAGGCTGCGACACCAACCCCCGCCCCCCCCGCCCCCCGGGAGGCTTAACAAGGGTGGGACTGGCTGGGTCTGGATCTAGTCCAATGGGGGTGGGACCAGCCAGGTCTGGGTCTCGCATGATTTCGAGGCACACGTGGGTGGGCGGGGACTTGACTCTGGGTCCCATGGTGTGCTCCAG
This sequence comes from Myotis nattereri, assembly GCF_964212035.1. Classification (NCBI taxonomy): domain Eukaryota; kingdom Metazoa; phylum Chordata; class Mammalia; order Chiroptera; family Vespertilionidae; genus Myotis; species Myotis nattereri. The sequence goes on from NC_138087.1 coordinate 53,220,072, forward strand.
ACTCTGACAGGAGGAAGATATTCATATACATTTTACTAATTTTCTTTTATCTCTGACACTTCTATTATAGAGAAAGAGCAAATAGCAATATTAAAATATTTCCTCTAATTAATCCCCTTTTAATGTGCCTGAATTTCGTGCACTGGGCCACTAGTTTCTTCATATCAGCCCATCCCTGTTCCCCATCAGCCCAGGGGTAAAAAGGAGACCAATGAAGAATTCTGGCCATTAAAAGGCTGCTGAAATCTCCATTGGAGGAGGGGCAGCCCCCACCCCAACCCAGCTGTGCAGAGAGAGAGAGAGAGATTTGGAATGCACAAGAGGTGCTGGCAGGGAAGGGGGTTGGACAAGGCTGGAAGGGGCCAGCGTTCCTGGCATCCTGTGAAATAGGGGTAGCAGTTGCTTCCAGCCTAGTTCCCTCCCCTCATCCTATCCCCAAGAGTCAGCTCTTTCTCACAGTTTCTGCCATTCCAGCTCCAACCCCCACCTCAACTTCTTGAATCTCTTTTATGGTGTCAACGAGGGAAGGGAAAACACTTCTTGGCCTAGAACCAGTCCCACTGGGTGGCAGCTTCACACACACACAGACACACACACACACACACACACACACACACACACACTTCGGCTGGCTTCCCATTCTTGGAGGTATACAGGCCAGGGCTGAGCCATGCTGTTGGAAGGTGAATGCTGGATGGGAGTTTCTAGGTATCTGGGTGCAGAACATCAGGTTCCAATCAATGTTGGTTACTAATCTCCTGTGTGACTTCAGGCCAATGCCCTCTTCTCTTAGTGCCTCCGTTTGTTCATCCGTGCTTTTGTGAATAATCAGGCCAATGGCAGAGGCCAGACTAGAAACCAGATCAAAAGCCAAGGGCCAGTTTGCTAGTAATTGGCCACACAAGGGCACTCACTCTTCCCTTTGGCTGTGCCCCTCCCCCATCTAGGCTGTAAAATACTGCTGCCTGCTCTCAATGCCCTACTAAAGGGCTCTTCCTCCTGCTCCCTGCCGGGTTATTTAGGCCTTACCGATTATTTTATCCCTCCCTATTCCCTCTCAGGACACACTGCTTAGTCCTGGACTCTCTAACACAGAGGTTCTCAACCTGTGGGTCGTGACCCCTTTGGCGATCGAACGACCCTTTCACAGAGGTGGCCTAAGACCATCCTGCATATCAGATATTTACATTATGATTCATAACAGTAGCAACATTACAGTTATGAAGTAGCAACGAAAATAATTTTATGGTTGGGTCACAACATGAGGAACTGCATTTAAAGGGCCAGAAGGTTGAGAACTACTGCTCTAAAAGAACTTTCTGCAACTATGAAAATGTTCTGTAATCTGCACTGTCCATTATGTTAGCCACTAGTCACACGTGGCTTTTGAATGCTTGATATATGGCTAGTATGTCCAAAGAAATGGTTTTTAAATTGTATTTAATTTTACTTAATTTAAATTTAAGAAGCCACATGTAGCGCCCGCTGGCGGGCGTGGCTCGGTGGTGGAGTGTTGACCTGTGAACCAGGCCGCCATAGTTGGATTCCTGGTCAGGGCACATGCCCAGGTCGCTGGCTCAATCCCCAGATTGTAGCTCGATCTTCAGTGTGGGGCGTGCAGGGGGCAGCCGTTCAATGATTCTCTTTCCCTCTCCCTTCTTCTCTGAAATCAATCAATCTATATATATATATATATATATATATATATATATATATATTTAAGTCACATGTAGATAGTGGTTACTATATTGGACAGCACAGGTTCTAAGCAAAACTTTGCTTTGTTCCTTTTTTTTAATTTTTTTATAAGGTTTGATAGGAGCTACCATTCATTGAGCATTTACTCTGCCAGTTTTTGCATAAGTGCTTTACTGACACATCTCAACAAATCCTAGAAATTCCATTTTAAAGATGAAGAAATGAAGGCTTGAGAAGTTGGGTAAACTGGTTTCAGATTGCATAGAATGCTGGAGGGCCAGTCAAGCTGTAGTCATGCTCTCCAGCCATTTAGGGAACTTTCCAGGACGCAGCCTGAGTCTACAGTCACTCCATAGCACATGGTTGGGCACCAGGATCCAGGGAGGCTCATCACTGAGTACTGGTTAATACATGCTCTTGGCAAAAGGAGAAGGAAACTAATTCCACTTACTTCTCATCATGTGGGGACTCTGGAATCCTGTCTCCCAACATCCTATCTTCAGATATCGCTTATCTTGCCTTTCTCCTGGACAGTGTCCTTTGGAATACAAACTCACACCTCAATGGGTGCTATGTGCAGAGGTTAGGGAAGAGGATGTCACCTGCAGGCCCAGAGGAAGCCAGTTGGGCTGGGAGTTAGGACCTGGAAAAATCCTTGTCATTTATAAACAAGGAAACAAGAAACAGTATTGTAATAGCTACCTTTTATTGAGCACCTACTTGTGCCAGGCACTTTACATACATCTGTGCTTATAATTCCCACAACCACCTGGGAGTTGGACATTATTATCACCATTTTACATATGAGGAAAATGAGGCTCAGAGAGGTTAAGCAGCTTGCTCAAGGTCACACAGCTTGTTGAAGAGTGGTAGAGTCAGCACGGGAGACAGATAGGCACCTGTGAGTTCCCTTAAAATGGTATTAGGCATTCTTCACACTGAGAAAATAGAGGGGTGGAGGGCTGGGCACAGAGATGTATTCTCTAGGGGCTGAGGGACTGGTTCTGCTGTCCAACCTGTAGATGGAGGCTGAGCCCTGCCCTGTTTCCCACCTCCGGGCTCTGGCAAACAACTTCTCCAGACTTAGCTGTGAAGTCAGAAAAAAAAATGCTCTGGCTGAGATTGATCTTCTTAGAACGGAAAAATGGCTGAAATGAAAGACCTTACCCTGTACGTGTATTTGCAGGCAGAGATGTGCACGTGTGGTGCGTGTGCTGAATGAAGCACACCGCCACCAGAATAAGACTATCCCTTCCTGCCCTAACCAGTTTGGCTCAGTGGATAGAGCGTCGGCCTGTGGACTGAAGGGTCCCAGGTTCGATTCCGGCCAAGGGCATGTACCTTGGTTGCGGGCACATCCCCAGTGGGAGGTGTGCAGGAGGCAGCTGATCGATGTTTCTCTCTCATCGATGTTTCTAACTCTCTATCCCTCTCCCTTCCTCTCTGTAGAAAATCAATAAAATATATTAAAAAAAAAAAAAAAGACTATCCCTTCCTTTTAGGCCACACCCCTGCCACCTGTGCAGGGAGTGAGGCAGCTGAGCAGTCATGAAGGGGCTGTTTATTTCCTACCAGAGTTCCAGGGACATTGCCTGGGAAGAGGCCAAGTCAACAATCAAAGCCTCAAATTTGCTCCCTGCCCCCTACCTCCAGGGTTACCCAGCTTCAGGGGTGTTGTGTTCATTCTGCAGATCCAGGGATGACACATGATGCCTCCCCCCCCCCCCCCCCCCCGCCTCTCTCTCTCTCTCTCTCTCTCTCTCACACACACACACACACACACACACACACACACACACACACACACATACAGGGTCTTGGGGTAAGGCACCAAGTCTGGCCTGCGTGGTCTTGCAAGTCTTTGTGCTGAGCACATATGTGTACACAAGGCTGAGTGCATGTGTGTACACAGATGGTTAGTGCAGTGCTAGGAGTCTCTTCACAAATGAGGGACAACGATGATAGCGCTGCGCTGAATCAAGCCCTCCAGTTGGCCAAGCACCCCCATCTCTTCCCGGCAGCTGGGGTGGGACCAGGTCAGTCACAGTTGAGGCCAGGGCTGAGAACTCAGGACCTGGCTTCCAACTCCAAGAATATGCCCTTTCTTAGTGTGGCCGGGGGCTATTTTGGGACCTGAAGGAGGATCAAGTCCCCACTTTGGAAGGATAAGATGGCTACTCAGGCCAGAATGGAGAGTGAGGTTTTTCTTTTGTGCTTTTAAAATCCAACCATGTGTAACAGGAACTGACCTTTTCCCCCAGAGCTCACACCCCCCCCCCCACCCCAGAGAAAGGTTTCTGTAGACAAGGGTGAGTGGAGGTTTCTGTAGACAAGGGTGAGTGGAGGAAAGGGGCTTGTTAGGTTGTGCGCAGGAGTGGGAGGCTGCTTCCGCGCCCTCCGCTGGCCCTGCAGGAGTGGGTGGAGCACATTTATGTTAGCACCCAGGTAGAGGGTGGTACAGAGGTAGGGACTTCCTGGGGATCCACGGGGTGGTTGTGACGGAGGGTGAAAGGCCTGCAGGAAGGCGGGTTAGAGCTGTGCGGTTCCCGGGCTCCGGGCTGGGTCAGGACGCCCAGATGAAGTAGGCTATCTCATCTAGGTCGACGGGGTAATCGGTGAGCAGCACTGGGGTCTTGTCAAAAAGCTCACCCTTATAGCTGCGCCATTTGCCCGCGGGCAGGTAGACGTCACGCTCTTGCTTGCCGGGCTCCAACACTGGCGCCACCAGCAGGGTGTCCCCGATGAGGAACTGCGAGTCGATGCGGTGAGCTGTCTCGTCGCCCGGCGCGATCCACCAGAGGGGGCGCACAATGGGGTCGCCAGTGTCCGTGACCTCCCCGGCCAGCTCCAGCAGGAGCGGTGCCACGAGCGAGGCCCTCAGGGCGGTGAACTTGTGCGCGATGGCCACCACTTCCGCGTCGTACTGCCAGGGTGGGACCGAAAACTGCATAGCGGGCATGAACGCGGCCACCTCCAGCCAGCGCACGTAGAGCTCGCGGTCCGGCACCTTGCCGCCGCCCGCGGTGCGCTCCGGCACCACGTTGCCACCCACCATGTCCGGCAGGATGAACGGGTAGCCCAGCATGCTGACGGTGAGCACGGCCGGGATGAGCGAGCGCAGCCCCAGGTCGTAGCCCCACACGGAGTCGCGGTCCACCAGGCGGAAGAAGCAGGAGATGTTCTGCGACTGGTAGCCCACGCGGACCTCGGCCAGGGAGAAGAAGGGAAGCGCCATCTCCGTGTAGCGCCGGCTCCAGATGTTGGGGTCCGGCAGCGGCCTGTAGGTGCTGAAGTCCCGCGGCAAATAGCTGACTTCGCCCGCGTCAAACTTGAAGGAGGCGACCTCGTAGTGCGAGCGCAACCGCCGCAGGTGCCCCTGGAACCAGTCGCGGGCCTCGGGGCGCGTGAAGTCCAGCACGGCGCCGATGCCGTTCCACCAGCGCACGAGCGCCGGCAGCCGGCCGGTGGGCTCGCGCACGAACAGCTCTCGCTCCACGCCCTCGCCAAAGGACGAGGAATTGTAGTTGACGAACGGGTGCACCCAGAGCGTGACCTGAAATCCAGCGTCGCGCAGGCGGCGGAACATGTCGCTGGCGTTGGGGAACTTGACCTCGTCGAAGTCGAAGTCCCCGTAAGCAGGTGTGTACATGTCGTCGATTTCCAGGTGGCTGCTGTTGAAGCGGTGCTGTCGGATCTGCTGGGCGAAACGCTGCACCTTGTCCTGGTCCACCTCCCGCCCGTACAGCACCCACGTGGACCAGATGGGGTCCCGGAAGGTCTCGGGTGCGGGCACCTTCAACGGCTTATTGAAATAGCGCCGGACCATGTACTTGTGGATGGAGGTGATGTCTGAGCCGACACACACACGGTAGCTGAGCTCGAGCGCGGCGGGGAGGCCGGCCGGTGGCTTGAAGGGCGTGTTGCTGTAGCGCGCCTGGAGCCGCAGCGAGCGCTCCGTCCCGTTCCAGCCCAGGTGGAAGGGCACTGAGTCGTTGACCTTGATGGCAGCCGCGCGCGAGGAGAGCCAGTAGCGCTCGAGGATGCCTCCGAAGGCGGCGTCGGAGGAGTAGACGTCGCTGGTGACGAAGGGCTGCGGCTCCTGCTGGCCTTCCAGCCGGATGGGCCAATGCTGGGTCCTCATCTCCGCGCCGCCGTACCAGTGCGACGCCTCGTCCCCCAGGAACATGGCGTGCTCCACGGCGAGCCCCGGCTCCTCCTCCTCCCAGCGCACGCGGTAGCACATGACCGTGTCCTTGGGCCGCACGGTCTGGATGAAGAAGTGTAGCGGGCGCCCATCCGCTGTGCGGGAGCAGCCCAGCAGGGCGCCATCGCGGCTGCAGGAGTCGAGGTCCAGGGCACCGGAGCGGAAGGCCAGGCGGAAGACCTGCTCGCCCTTCTGGTTGCGGATGGAGAAACCTCCAAGGTTAAGGTCCAGCTGCTCCGCGCGCAGACGCTCAGCCTTGCGCAGAGAGGCGCTGTAGAAGCACCAGGCTACCACCGCGGCCAACACCAGCAGCAGCCCCAGCACTACCGAGCCCAGCAGCGGTTTCGCCTCTTTTGATGATGCTTTGGGCTTTACAGACGAGAAGTTGTCAGGCAGGAAGGTGTACATGGCTGTGGCTGAGGCAGCCTCAGGACTCTTCAGGCCTGTGTCGTGCCCAGGGCGTCGGCGGGGGTAGGCCTGGCTCTTCTCCAGATTTTGAGGCATCAGCCCTCAGTCAGTTAAGGAAGGAACGGGCAGTGGGCACATGACAAAGCCCATCTGAACCTGGCCTGCCAGAGTCTGGAAGGGGGAGAGAGAGGCGGAACGGACCTTCTCATTCCATAGTATTTCCATTTGCTGCAGCAAGAAAGAAGAGGTGTATACTTTGGAAAGGTGTATTCGGGGACATAAGGGTTTAAGACAGTGGTTCTCAACCTTCCTAATGCCGCGACCCTTTAATACAGTTCCTCATGTTGTGGTGACCCCCAACCATAAAATTATTTTTGTTGCTACTTCATAACTGTAATGTTGCTGCTGTTATGAATCGTAATGTAAATATCTGATATGCAGGATGTATTTTCATTGTTACAAATTGAACATAATTAAAGCATAGTGATTAATCACAAAAATATGTAATTATATATGTGTTTTCTGATGGTCTTAGGCGACTCCTGTGAAAGGGTTGTTTGACCCCCAACGGGGTCACGACCCACAGGTTGAGAACCAATGGTTTAAGAAATGGCAAAGGTGAGACTTAGGAGGACAATCTGTATCTTACCCTTTCTCAAGGGCCCTAATGTTTGTCGACATTAGTCAGGACTCTGAATGGGCAGGGGCAGATGGCATGCATCCTATTTTTGTGGGGAAGAAACAAACCCAGACAGGGTCAGGGAGAAGTCCAGATCACAGAATATCAGACTTCATGGGATCACACATGGGAGCAGTTCAAGCTGAAGAGAAGGGGAAGGGTCTGGAGAGGACATGGTTCCCCAGAGATGTGGCCGTGGTGGGAGAGGGGAGGCATCATAGGGCAGTAGGATGAGTTTCCTTATCCCCAAAGGGGAGAGGAGAGAGCAAGAAGAAACACACAGCTCAGGCATGGAATTTAATCAGAAGCCAGGTTGAATCTGGAGATTAGTTCTGTCCTAGGGCTTGGTTTGGAGGGAGGCAGGGTTGGGTTCAGACATTAGGGCTGGGGTCAGGAGCCTGGCTCAAGAGCCATGGTGGCTGGCTTCTCAGACCTCCCCCTCTTTGTCCTCAAATTCTACCCTGCTTTCAGCCATTGTTCACCAACCCATTTCCCTGCCCACCTTCCTGCTCTGCTCCCAGCACCACATCTTTGGCCAGCTGCCACCTAGCTTTGTCTCTGCCACGCACCCACCATCCTGATGCCCCTGCCCTAGTTTTGGACACTGTCTCTTCTCCCCAGTATTATTGCAATACTTCCCCTATAGACCTCCATGCCCTAATTTCTTTCCCCCAATGCCTTCTGCTTATAGAAACCATAGCGATCCTTCCAAAGGTGTGGTTCAGTTGATTGGAGTGTCGTACAGTGCACGAGAAGGTCGTGGGTTGGATTCCCAGTCAGGGCAGATTTGGGGAGCATGCAGGAGGCAACTGATTGATGTTTCATTCTCACATTGATGTTTCTTTCTTTCTCTCTCCCCCCTCCTCTCATCTCTTTCTCCCAAATCAACAGAAGCATGTCATTGGGTGAGGATTAAAAAAAAACACCAACTTATCAGATCACATCTCCTCCTAGTTTACAGAGCTTCTCATGAACCCTGGGATGAAGTTCAGAAGCATAAATTTTGCAACTGAGGTTCAAGACATGATATGGTCTCATCTGCCTTTTTGATTCCATGTCCAGCCAGGCCTATCTTAAGACTACCAAGCTAATTTTTCCCCCAACCTAAATCCTTCAGGCCACCTGCTTTAGATTTCACCCATCCACCTTGGGCCAACATTTCTCCCCAACCTACCAGCTCTCCAGGGATCAAGGTGCACCTCCCCCCCAACTACACACATATACTCTCACACACTGTATGCTAAACACCCAGATATGACTGGGAAACATAGACTTGGGGGAGGTGTTTTGCAATCTGCTGCTCAAGGCCACTGACTCTTCCTGATTTAGCCCTCAGGACAGAGTCCAACAAAGAAATAGCCCTAGCCAGGTGCATACAGACATACACACTGCCAGCCAGCCCGCTGCACCAGCTAGGGGAAAGGAGAGGGGGAGACTGGCAAACAGTAATTAGTCTCCTCCCAGATGCCAGTGTCTGTTTCTAAGTCCCCCAGGAGATGTCAGAACTGTTCAGGATCTTTACCACCCCCCACCACTCCCCTGAAGAGACTATCAAGAATGCCAGGTGCAGATCAGAACTTTGATCCCAGATTTCAATACATAGCCCCTCCCCAATGTGCTATCTCGGCCTCATTCTCTGTGCTCTCTGCCCCACCCAACAGCCTAAGCTAGTTGGTTCTGGCTGGTCTGGAACAGCCTCTTAATCCCTTCCTCTCAGCCCACAGAACACTTAGCTTTCGAACTCCCCTCCCCAGAATGGATTCCCCTTCCTGTAGGTACAAACTAGAAAAGTTCTCCCTGAGAAATGCAGGCAGGAACCTTTTGCTGATGACCTCAAGCTAAACAAAACCCAAAGAAGGTCTTAGGTGGCCCAGGTCAGAGCTGCTATATATTATATTCAAGGCCCCATTCTGGGCACTACGGACATAAATGGGAAAGGTCCAGAGCTGGATAGGGCCCCTCATTCTCAAAACTTTCATATTAAGTCAGACCATTTCATGACCCCTGGAGGCAATGGAGAGGCCACCAAAGTGACCTTAGAAGCCTTTTCCAACACTTAATTTCTGAGAAGCTTAACTTTCTAGGATTTGGAGGTTCTTTGATGAAGGATAGGAGCCTACAGGCCTGAGCACCCACTCCATGCAGGCCCTGTGCTGGTCTCCCAAATGCCAGCAGAGCACCCACCCTAACAGTAATGCCAAAAAAGAGGCATAGCTACAGTGCCTATTGTACATATGAGGAAACAGTGGCCAAGTCAGAAAAAAAGGAACTTGTTTGAAGTCACCCAAGTAGGTTTCCTCAATCCAAAAAGTCAACTTAATCCTCCACAGCCCCAGTTTTAGGAGACAGGACTTAATGGTCTGACAGGCTGAATGCAGCAGAGGAAAGGAGCCTTGTGGTCAAGAGGCTGGGACAGGCTTCTATCAAGTGGGTGTGGGCACGGTGAGGCCTGTTTTCCCAAGGGCTGCTGCTGCTGCTGCTTGCTCCAGGAAGGATTCTTGTGGGAAAGGGGCAATTTTAATAGCATCTGGTACCGGGGCTATGGGGCAAGAACAGTGATTCCAGTGTTAACGGTGGCGTTACAGACTCCTGTAATCTGCTGCCTCCACCATCAGACCAACCACAGGCTAACGTCGGCAGGTGGGTTTGTCCCTAGCCAAGACTTCTCCCCACTTGGCTAAGGTCGACCTCAGTCGAGGCTGCCAGCCCCCAGTCGGGTATGAGGAGGAGGACCCGACAGGCCCAGCTGAGGGGAGGCCATTCCAAGCGGATTCGTTTCTCCAACACTATTCCCAGGGGAATATGTGGAAATGTCAAAGGCAACTCGATCCGGCCCCTTTCCCTGCTCAGCGGCGGGATCCGGGAGATCGAGTGACTGGGCCTACAGCCTGGAATGCTCCACCCCCACTCCCAGTGACCCGCCCAACAGCTGCAAAGTCCAAAGGGACAGACTGAGGTCAAGGGGCCTGTCTCCCACTGGAAACCAAGGTGACTCAGGTGTCCAGACTCTTCGCACGCACTCAGCAATAGGAGCAAAAGTGAAGTGTGCTCCCTCCGAACCCGCCCCGCCCAAGGCCCTCCCCCTGGGCTCACTCACGGCAGTGACCCCAAAAGTGGGGGTGAAGGTAGGCTCCTGCAGATCTCCACGCTAGCCAGAGTTGAGCTGCCACCGCGCAAAGCGGAGCGCCGCCTACTTAGGGGACAGCTGAGGCCCCGCCCTCTGGCTGGCTGGCCACGCCCAGGTCTCTTGGTCTCGCCCAGGGCCTTGGAGTCCATCCCCGCCCCAGACGCCGGACCCCTCCTCCCACATTGTCACGCGGACTTGAGGCCCGGCTCCTTAGCCCCTACCTTCCTCCTACTCCTCTGGGCTCAGCTCCCGGCACCTCAGGCCAGCAGCCAGCCCAGTGCCTCCCGGCTCCGCCCTCGCCCGCAGGCCCGCCCGCTTGCGTGGGGCGGGGGCGGGGGAGGGGTCTGCTCCAGGTCTTCAGGGAAATGTAGGTGTGGAGGAAGGAGCGGCTGTAGAATGTTAGGTTTCTTGCACCTCCCAGCTACATTTGGGTGCGTATGAGAAGGAGCGAGCCGCAGGGTAAAGGGACAGGGCTAGCGCTTGGCATTCCTTACCCCCCAGATTTGGGCAGGTGGAGGTCGTCTCGGTATAACGCTCTTATCAGCTCTCCCATATGGAAAAAAAAGTTTCTTTTTTTTAAAAAATATATTTTATTGATTCTCCACAGAGAGGAAGGGAGAGAGATAGAGAGCTAGAAACATCGATGAGAGAGAAACATCGATCAGCTGCGTCCTGCACATCTCCCACTGGGGATGTGCCCGCAACCCAGGTACATGCCCCTGGACCGGAATCGAACCCGGGACCCTTCAGTCCGCAGGCCGACGCTCTATCCACTGACCCAATCCGGTTTCAGCAGAAAAAAAAAAAAAAGTTTCTTATATGGGAAAAGGGTAGCAGGATTCCTGGAGAATCTCAGCGGCCCAATGTAAGGCGGATCCAATCAAGGACTCCACGGAGGGACCTTGGTTTCACCAGCAGGGAGGCCCAAGCTGTCGGTTCTCACCAGTCCAGACCAACAGCATGGAGGTCAGGGACCTGGAACACTGGCTTCCCCGCACCCGCCACTCCCCAGTGACGGGCGTTGGAAATGACTGTACTGCGAGGAAGTGAGCGTGTCCCGCTATACCCCTGCCCCAGGGAGGAATGGGGGGCAACAATACTGAAGATCCCAGAGATTCCAGAACCTCCCACTCCTTGCTCTCCGAGGGACATAGAAGCAGGGCTTTGTTTTGTAATTTGAAATTTCTTGATCATGAAACCGGCCAAAATTGTTTTGTTGTTTTGGACCCCTTCTCTTGGGTTGGGGAGGACAGCAAGAACATAGACTTTTGGGGGGTTGTGATGGGGAGGATTCTGGGGTGAGAAGCATTAAGTTTAGGAGATATTAGAGGAATGTTAGCTGGAGGGCCCTTTCTGCATGACTAGGTGGACCCATTTGTTTGGGCTCTGGGGTGGAGGGGAGGAGGACACCAGGTGTATCTAGGGCAGCGGTTCTCAACCTGTGGGTCGCGACCCCTGAAAATACATCCTGCATATCAGATATTTACATTATGATTCATAACAGTAGCAAAATTACAGTTATGAAGTAGCAACGAAATAATTTTATGGTTGGGGGTCACCACAACATGAGGAGCTGTATTAAAGGGTCGCGGCTTTAGGAAGGCTGAGAACCACTGACCTAGGGCTACTTTTATGTGTCAGGAGGGCACTTAGGGCCACCTAAGGGAAGTGCTGAGGTGATGGGAGTGGGGAGGGCTCAGGGCAGGTTGACTTTGAGAAACTGCATCTTAGTGTAGGGGGGCAGAGGCCTGGGTGACTGGTTCCTCATAGCCGGATCTTGCTGGATGAGGACACGGGAGGCAGGGGAATATGTGGAAATGTCACAGGCAGCCTCTGGGGTGAAAAGTTTATTTATTGCTCAGCCCCCGTGGCCTGGTCCCCGCTCTTTCAGTAGGAGTAGCCAGGGTAACTCTCGGACAAAAACTCAGGGTGGACAACATAGTTGTTTCTCTGGGAGCCACCAGTCTTCTTAAAGTGACTTGTGTCCCACCTGTGGGAAGAGATGGGCCAGCCCTTTTGGACCCTTATCTGTTGGATTCCAATTCTCAATGCTCACCTTATCCCAACATTTTGCCCCTAATCCTGACCTTAGGCTCCAACACTGACTTCAGGTTCTATGGCCAAATTTTTGATTTCCAATACCCAGTCCCTAACATTGACATTTTACCCTCCACTTCAATCCCTGAACCTAACTGAAATCTTGACTCTATGCCCCACTGTCAACCTGTAACCTCTCAATGCTGGCCTCCACACCTTCATGGAGTCCTCCATCGCCTTGTTAGTTTTGACTTCACCGTGGCACTAGCGCCTCCTGGTGGCATCTTTCAGTTAGTGCATCGCAGCGGACAGTATACACCCCCAATTCCGCCCCCCGCCCCCAGGTACTCCACCGCCCCAGACTTACCTAAGGTTCGCATAAGGGTAGTACGGCCGCAGGGGCGTTATAACAGCACAGTGCATCCCGGGCCGGTGCTCGCTGGGCGGTACACTCCTGGAGGAGGAAGCGGCGGCAGAGGTTGGGCCTTTTGATTTTCCCCTAACCCCCAAGCCCAGGCCAGGACTCTGGTCCACGCCTCAGGTGTCAGTCCTACGTCTTGGAGATCCTCTCCTCAGGTCTCCGGGCCCTTCCAGACACCGTCGGAGCATCGCCTCTGGGAAGACACCTGGAAGTCCCCTCCCTGTAAGGCCTCGTTTCTGCAGCCTGGGTTGCGGCGTGGAGGAAGCACCCGGACTCTAGCGAGGGTCGGGCCTGGGAGTCCCGGGATCCTCGCCCCAGGACGGCAATTGTTGCACACTATCCATCCAGGGAGCCGTGTCTCTGAGCCTCAGGAACTCCACCCCGCCCCCCCCCCCCCCCCATTCCCTTGTAAGGGATAGGACCCAGTCTCACTCAAGGACTCAGTCTCTCTGTCAAGGGAGGGGCGGCGGGGATCACCAGGGGGTTAGGGTTCAGAGCATCCCCTGCACAGCTCTTTAGCCCAGTGGTCGGCAAACCGCGGCTCCGGAGCCACATGCGGCTCTTTGGCCCCTTGAGTGTGGCTCTTCCACAAAATACCACGTTCGGGCGCGAGCGAAGTTGACTTAAAAGTTTAAGTAAAGTTTATTAAGTTAATTTTAGGGAACGTCGTGGAGTGAAAGAAGATGTAGTGTCGAGGATTGAGAAAGGTATGTTGAGATGGCTTGGACATATAGAGAGGATGAACGAAAGGAGATGGACGAAACAAGTATACAAGACGAGTGTGGATGGGAGAGTTGAATGGGGTCGACCTCAGCGGACATACCTCAATCAGACTGAGGACGTTTTTAGCAAAGGCCAGCTTAGGAGTACCCTAATTAAGTTAATAACAATGTACCTACCTATATAGTTTAAGTTTAAAAAATTTGGCTCTCAAAAGAAATTTCAATCATTGACTGTTGATATTTGGCTGTTGACTAATGAGTTTGCCGACCACTGCTTTAGAGGGATGGGGCCATTGGCGTTTTCCCAGGTCCAGCCCGCCCTATGTGCCCCTGGTGCGGAGAGGGGACTGCACTGCAGTCTGGCCGGCGGCTGAGCGCTCCGGCCTCAGTTTACTCTGCAGTGATAGGCAAGGCTGTCTACCTCCGGAGGCGGTGCAGGGCTCCGAGGAGGCCAGGGCCCTTCTGGTCGCCCGGTCACCATTTCCTCGCTCATTTGGCACTCAGCCACAACCCTGCCCATTACTGACGATGGCCCGAGGCCCAGGAATAGAGGACACTTCTGAGAACATGTCCCCAGGATCGGGTGTCCAGGTAGGGAGTGGGGCTGGCGGGCAGGGGAAGGGGATGAGACTGGTGTGCGGGGGGTGGTTCACAGAACCCTCCAGAACAGATACAGGAGCTAGGCTGACCCTGCTCACAGTTTCGGAGAGACAGGATCGGAAACCCGGGGGAATCTCTGTGCAGGTTCTGCCGCTTCAGCGGTCAGTTCAAGCCCAGGGGCCCGAGGGAGGGACGGGGCGGGTCTAGCTGGGCTGGAGGGGGTGGGGCCTGGCGTAGAGGCAGAGGCTGGAAGCGGCTCGGGATGGAGCGCTCGCCGCCGCCGGAGAGGGGGCTGGACTCGGGACGGCGGGTTTGGGGGCGGGGCCCGGCGGGTTTGGGGGCGGGGCCCGGCTGAACTGGGCGGGGCCCTGCGAACCTTACTGTGGGCTGCGCGGGGCACAGAGGCCGCAGGCGGCGTTCTGCGCAGGGCGCCCCGCCGACGCAGTAGTCGATCCCGCGCAGGCAGTAGTGGCGGCCCGAGCAAGGGCTTTCATAGCCCTGGAAGGGCAGGCGGCCCGGCAGCGGGTCCACGCACCCGCATCGGGGTGTGATCTGCGGCAGCGTCTGGTACCGTGACAGCGAGTTCAGCATGTTCACCACCACCTCGCGCTCTGAGTCCGCAGGTCCCCAGCCCGGGAGACCCAGACAGAGAATCACAAGAATGGGAAGAGAGAGAGAGAGAGAGAGAGAGAGAGAGAGAGAGAGAGAGAGAGAGAGGAAGGGACAGACAGAGACAGGGTTACACCCTCTCCAGGGTCCAGGGCCCTCGGCCCTCACCTCGTCCCACAGGTCCCCATTCCACTCTTTACGGCCTCCTGATACCCGTCCCCCCTTCTAACCCCCCCCCCCCGCCCCCCTATCCGTTACCATAGGCATTGAGTGGCTCCGGCTTGGGAGGGTACTCTAAGGGCATTCCTCGAACTGCTGTCTCCATCCCGGCTTCCTGGAAATGGCACACACGCTACCTCAAGCTCTGACCTGGAAGGACCCCCTTTGGGGTTCTCCCAGCACCCCAGACGAGTCCCAGGCCGCCCCTAATCCCGTCCTCCAGACTCTCCCCTCTCTGCCCTGCCCTGTCTGGAGTTGTCGCCAGGCAACGCATTTACTCCGCCTACCTGGGGAGGGGACGGGGGAAGGAATGAAACCAGTAGGACCGGGTAGGCACCTGAGCGTGTGACAACCCTACCTCAGCGTTTGCCTGTGGTTTTACCCCTTTTTGTCGAGCTGACTGTCTAGCTATGTCTCTGCCTCTCTCTAACAGGGTGTTTTCAATATTGCCTGCCCATGAGAATCCCCTGGGAATTTGTGAAAAGTCCTGCTTCTTGAGGAAGTTCTGATTCAAAAGGGTTCAGTCAACCTAAGGTCAGCCATCAACCTACAGTGAGCGCCCCTGCTGAGGCCTCAGAGTCTCCCACACGCCCTCAGACCCGGGGCTGGCCTGGACTCCTTCTCCCCTTGGATCACTCCCCTGTGTTTTATCTGCATTGCCTCTGAGTGGCCTGATTTTCCCTCCTTTTGTCATTGCTGACATCACAGAGGGGAGAGTAGGCAGGTAGACAGCCTAACACTGCTCCTTGGCCAGAGGTGTGGAAGGAGCCAAGTGGCAAGCTTAGGCGTATAGATTGTCGAGGAGTGCACGCTAGCCTATCCCCCATAGAACCCAGCCAGAAATTGGGCCCCAGTGAAGCCAGTCCTGAGACTGGGCCCCAGTGACCTAGCACAGCTCCACTCCTGGGTTCCCTTGTCTCCTGGAAAATACAAACCCTAGTGTCACAATTTCACCGATGGGAAAGAGGCCTGGAGCATTGCTGATGGGAAAGGGATGAGTAGTTAATGGTGAAATATGTCACTGAGGTTTGGGAGGTGGAGGTGCGTGTGCATGTGTGCCCTGACGCCATCTGTGCTGAGCCCAGTAGATACCTTAGGCAGCCGGGGAAGGCATGTGGTACACTTGTTCCAGCCAGTGCAGCAGTAAGGTCCCATTCTCCATGCGTTACCCCAGTCACTACACAGATAGCTGGGGTTGCATTTGTCTGCTGGATTGTAAGGGTGGAGGCGTAAGACAGTGTTACTCCTTATTCTACCCCAGGATCCCGGACTTCCTAAATGTTTCTACGTTGATCCGCAGCACAAAACTGGATTCTCTCTGATTTCCCTCAGGCCAGTCAAAGCCCAGCCTGGCCCCATAATTGTCTTAGACACTGAGATACATCCCATTTTCTTTATTTTTATTTTACTTTTTTGTTAATCACCTAAGTATATTTTTCCATTGATTTTTTTTAAAAAGAGAGAATGGAAGGGAGAGAGGGACAGAGACAGAAACAATCAATGTGGTGAGAGAAACACATCAGTTGTTTGCCTCCTGCATGTGCCCCAACCCGGGTTGGGGATTGAGCCTGCAACCAATGTACATGCCCTTGACCCCTCAACTGGAATCAAACCCTGGACACTTTAGTCCACGGGCCAACCTTCTATCCACTGCAGCCCATTTTCTACCTCAGGCTTGTTTCTACCTGGGTCTGGATCCTTTGAGCTGATCGCTTTTTATCGTGGCACAACCCTCTCTGCATGAGCCAATCTGGAAACTGGGCCTCTTCCCAATTGCTCCCTCTCTCTCATCTTCCACATTTATTTCCCAAGTCTGCTTATTCTGCTTCCTTAAAACCACTTGAATCTATCCCCTCTTCCAGTCTCCCATGATCTCTCTGTATCTCTGCAGTGCCTTAACACAGAGACTATATAATGTTGTGATCCATAGAATGGACTCTGCAGACAGACTGCTTGTCTTCAGATTTCAGCTCTGTCAGATATTAGCTGTGTGTTAATTTGACTGAGTTAATTTTACTGTATCTGTTTACTTAATTTTAAAATGGGGTAATAGTATTGTCTACTTTATAGGGCTGTTATGAGATCGAAATTAATTAGTATATCTAAATACTTAAAACTTAGAAAACTATTATTTTATTAACCTCCTGTCTCCCTACCTCATTTTTGTAATCCCACAATCCAATCTCTACTCAAAAGCTCTGGCACTTTTTTTTACAGATGTAAATCTGACCAAGACACTTCCCTACTTAAAACCTTTCAAAGCCCTATTCACCTAATCACCCAAGCTTGTCCAACAAGGCCCTCTGTGATCCACTCTCCTAATAGTCGGAAAGAACACATATGAGAGACATCAGGAAAGGAGGTCTAGGAGCCCTAGAGGAAGGGCAAGTGTGTGTATGCAGCATGGTATTGGGATTTGGAGTTCTGGGTTGGTGGGTTGGACATACTGAGTTGGGGACATTCATGTAAAGATGACTATAGTCAGATGGAGAGAGGAATTCTGATGAGAGGTCGAGGCTAGAAATAAAGACTTGGAGTTGTCAGTAAAGATGTTGGTTAGATGAAATGGTATCAGGAGAGGAGTACGGAGAGAAGAGGGCTCAGATTAGCACTTGGAGGAACCCAATTTTTCCAGAATAGTTGACAAGACACCCAGGAAGTTGAGGCATCAGAGAAGCTGGGTAAGGAAGGAGTTTCAAGAAGTAGAGAGTGGTCGGAGAGTGAAATGCATAGGGTGGGTCTCATAAGGTAAAGGTTGAAGAGTATCATGGATGTGGTAGTTAGAACCACACAAGAGCAGTTTTAATGTTTGAGTGTAGAAGATGCAGACCCCCAGTTTCAACTGGATGAAGATTTTGTCATCAATCTTTTCAACAAGTACTTATGAAGCTTGGTGCTATTTTTTTATGTGGAGGAGGCACAGCTGTGATTAAGACATGACTCTCTGCTCTTTGGGGATGTACAGAGCAACAGATCATTAACATCTAATCAAATGAGAAAGATAATTTCTCAAAAGGTGTAAGAAGGAGCGAGGAAGTAGATAGAAACAGTGAGTATAGACTGTCTCTGAAAATCTTGGTGATGAAGGGGAGAAGGAAGAGAGACTTTTTAGGCAGGAAGAGATGGGAAAAGGCTTCTAGGTGGAAGGGAAAGAGGTGTGGTAAGGCTGAGGGATGCAGGAGAGATGGGGAACTTGATGAAAAAGGGTCACTAAGAAATTGGGAGGAGATGGCACTTGGATTTGTTTGGAGGAGGTTAATACTTCCTCTATCTCTGTGGGGATAAGACCTAGGCCTGTTCCAGTTCTTTGGCATAGACAAGGAGCTCCCAGAAGACAGGGCTGAATCTCCTCCAGGGTTAATGTCAGGTCAAGTGGTTTGGGAGTCAAGCTGGAGTGGGGGTAGTTAGAGAAGAAACCCCTGTCATGGGGGAGATAAGACTGAAATATGATCGGGGTAGAGGTCAGGATCCAAGTTGGGTTCAGATGGAGTGTCATTGTTGGGGTCACTGAATAGGGTCAGAATTGGGCAAGGGGTGAGGCCCTACCTTCCTTTTGAGAGGGCCAGTATTTCTCAGGCAAGTAGGGGTGGCCTGGTATGGAACTCTTATAGGTGTAGTCCCGCACAGCACATTTAACCATCTTCTCTAGGGCTTCCTGATCCACAGGGCGCTGAAAAGTCTTAGGCGGGCCCTGTGCAAGGGGAGAGGGGAGGAAATGGCTAAGTGCACAGAAACTCCAGCCTTGGAGTCCTATTGGACTTAGATCCAGCCACTATTGAGAAGGTCAGCCCAGGTGGGTCTCCCAACCGCCTCCCTTTTTAAAATTTTATTTATTTTAAAAAGTTGCTACATTTTAATAAACCAAACAGTTCTGGCCATGCATGATGAATATTAGGGACAAAACATATTAGAAATAACCAAAGGCAAACTAAAAAGTTATGGGAAATTCTTTGTTTGAAATGCCAAGGTATTTGGTGAATGTATGTATAAAATAATTAAGTTCCACCAAAGTTAATTTAAAAAAAACAAACAAACAGGACAACACATGAATATTCTCTCCCCCCCAAAAGTAAGAACAATAAATCAGAAAAAGTCCCAGATTTCAAAACCACTACCTGTGCCTGAGGATTCCCACGCCAGCCTTGGTCCCCTCTGAATAGTTCTCTTATTTGAATTGCCCTTTGCTTCTTTCTTTTCATCTAAGACTAGGGCTTAGAGCCAGGCACTTGACTTCAGTCAGAGTGGTTTTCTGATGCTTTCATTTCTGTCCTTTTTTTTGACTGGGTGGTTCTTAAGGACAGAGTCGGAAGCTCCTGTTCTCTTTCTTCAGACTGTACACTGCCTGTGTTTAATTTTAACTCAGAAAACTACGATTCTTTATCTATTCTATATACTAATTCCCTGTCAGTCACATGTTGCAAATATCTTCTCTCAGTTTTTGGCTTCTTGTATCTTCATTTTCTCTGTGGTATCTTTTTTTTTTAAAATATATTTTATTGATTTTTTACAGACAGGAAGGGCGAGGGATAGGGAGTTAGAAACACTGATGAGAGAGAAACATCAATCAGCTGCCTCCTGCATACCCCCCACTGGGGATGTGCCTGCAACCAAGGTACATGCCCTTGACTGGAATCGAACCCGGGACCCTTGAGTCCACAGGCCAATGCTCTATCCACTGAGCCAAACCGGTCAGGGCTGTGGTATCTTTTGATGAATAAAAGTTCTTAATATTAACATGGTTGAATTTATTAACCTCTTATGTAGTACTTTGTGATTTGTTTAAGAAATCCATCCACACTCTAAGTTAATGGAGACAATGTCTTATATTTTCCTCTAATATAAGCCACAGTTTATTTTCTTTAAGCCTTTAATCTGTGAGGTATTGCTTTTGGGGTTTGGTGTGATTTAGGGATCAATTTTATTTTTAACTATATGGATAACCAATTGTCCCATTAAGTATCTATCTTCTCCCACAGATTTGCAATGTCACCCAAGCCTGCGAGGCATCTAAATGTGGAATTCCTTCTATTTATTCTGTGGCTGTGGATTCATTTCTTTCATTAGTTCTGGAAAGTTCAGAGCTTTTCCCTCTTCAGATAATGCTTATTCTTTCTGCTTTTTTTTTTTTTTTTTTAAAGGACACCAAGTAGATGTGTGTGAATTTTCTCCTGTCTTTCATACTACTTAATGTTTCTTTCATATATCCTATCTCTTTGTCTCTCTGTGCTGCATTCTGGGAAATTTCTTTCATTCTCTCTTTCATTCCACTGAGGCTTTTAAGCTGTGTCTAATCTGTTCTTTAACCCATCCAGTATCCCAATATGAATATTTGGTTTTAACACATATGGTTTCCATTTCTAAAATTCCTATTCAGTTCTTTTCTTACATTTGTCTGATATTTTAAAAATACAATCTCCTATTGTTTGCTCATTTTAATAATTTCACATTTTATTTTAAAAATTCATTATTATTTTGTAGTCATTAACTATTAATTTCAATATCTGAAGTCCTTGGAGGTTTAAGTTGGCTGTTTCTGCTGACTGTCACATGGTGGTTTGTTTCCTTATAGCTTTTCTTGTGAGCTCAGATTTGATTGGCCCTATTCTAAAGGATACCTGGAAACATACACTGAGAATATTTTTCACCATAGAAGGGATACATACATTAATCGTGTGTGTGTGTGTGTGTGTGTGTGTGTGTGTGTGTGTGTGTGTGTTGGGGGCAGGGAGCTAGAGATCACTGAACTTTCTGGTTCAGTTTGGAATTTGCAGGTTTAGTTCCTCCGCCTTTTAGCTAGCTGAAGGCTTAAAGTCCTGCTTGTAGTGCTGACATCTGTCTTCAGGACAACCCTGTCTTCTAAGTACACTTACCACTCACCTCCATGAGCGTACACAACAAAATAAAAAATTCTATGCAGGACCTAGTTGTTTTGAAGCAGGAGGGTTTTCAGAGTTTTCTAGACCACACTGTACTGCCAGAAGCAAAAGCCTTTCCTTCATTCCGTTTTAAAAAAATATGTTTTTGTTGATTTCAGAGAGGAAGGGAGAGAGAAACATCAATAATGAGAGATAATCATTGATCGGATCGAGCCCACAACCCAAGCATGTGCCCTGACCGGGAGTGGAACCGAGGCACTCAACCACTGAGCCTCGCCGCCGGGCTTTCATTCTTAATCCCACTGCTACTCACTGAAGGTCGGGCCAGGTTACTAAGGGTTACTACATCCAAGAGATTCCTTTCTGTGTCGACATTTGATACCGACCTTTGTCTAACAATGCTATCTTGGTTGGCTTCTCTGACTGCCTTCCTATCACTCCGTCTCCTTTTATAGCTCTCCTTCCTCTAGCTACCCTTTAAATATTGATATTCTCCACAGTTCTGGGATTGGTCATTTTCTTATTCTTCCTTCACAATCCTATTCACTCCTATGACTTCAGCTACTACTGATATATTGATGATTTAAAAATATATATCTGTAGCCCAAACCTCTTTCCTTTGCTTCAGAGCTAAGTATATCCAACTATCCACCAGACATATTTTCCTGAAAGTCCTTGAATATTTTTGCCCCCAAATCCATTCCAAATCTCTATGATTCCAAATCTCAATTTGTAGCACTGTCCATTCCTCCAGTTGCCAGAGCTCCCAATCCAGGAATCATCCTAATCTCTCCCCTCTTCTTTATATACTGATGGTGACCAAGACATGTTGATCTATTTTTTTAAATTTTTTTCTATTGAGTGTGGAAAAGCAGGCAGGCGCGCTCATATTTTGCTGGTCAGCATGTAAATTATTACAAACCTTATTACAGAAATTTGAAGTGTATATAAAACATTTTTAAAATGTGCATGTCCTTTCTCCTAACAATTTCATGTCTAGGAATTTATCTTTAGGGAACAGTTGATGCATAAAAAGATAGATATATATAAGAATAATATTAGCAAAATTTTATAAATAATCTAAACTTCCAATAACATATGATTTCTTAAATATATTAGTATCTTGGTACATTCATAAAATAAAATAGTATAGAGTCATTAAAATTATAAAATATGTTTCACAAGGAAAATGACCTGCCATATGACTATACAAAAAAAGCAAGATTTAAAATATTAGTATACAACATGATACAATTTTCATAAAATATATTTGCTTCCTAAATGGGCATATAATAATAAATTAACAGTGGTTATTTGGGCCTTTTTTTCTTTGTGCCTCTTTGAGTTATCCCCATTTTCTGCATTAAGCAACAAATTCTCCTTTTCTCTGCCACAGTCTATCCTTATCTCCCACATACATCCTCCTCCCTCATCCTCTGCCATCTCACTCTGCTTCCTGCCCTCAGCTCCAACCCCTTCAATCTCCTGCCACTGTAGCCAGAGTGGCATAACTCACAATCTAATCATGACACTCACAGATTAAAAAACCTGGAGCATTATGTTCTTATTTCTTATCACAGCCTGAGGCTCTTCATGGTCTGCAGGCTCCTCTCCCTTGCACTAATAGTTCTCTGTCCCTGGTGGGCCCCTGCCCCCAGGTTGACCTGTGGAAGCCTCCTCCCCCTGAATCTCTTAGTAGACCTGCCCTAAAGTCCCAGGAGTGCTCTCCTCTTTCCAGCTCTTGGACCATTGCCCATTGGCAGCTCTTGGAACATGCCTTTGCTGGGGCATGTTCCGCACAGCACAGCCCTACTTCATTCACTTGTTTGCTGAGAGCTCCTGAAAGACAGCCTGGCACATGTAGATCCCCAACAAAGTTTGTTGGATGGTGCATACAGCTAATTTCCCTTAGAGCAGTGGTTCTCACCCTTCTGGCCCTTTAAGTAGAGTTCCTCATGTTGTGACCAAACCATAAAATTATTTTTGTTGCTACTTCATAACTGTAATGTTGCTACTGTTATGAATCGTAACGTAAATATCCGATATGCAGGATGGTCTTAGGCGACCCCTGTGAAAGGGTCGTTCGACCGCCAAAGGGGTTGCGACCCACAGGTTGAGAACCGCTGCCTTAGACAGTCACCATTAGACTCACAGATCTCTCCATTTTGTGCAAGTGGCATAGACAGATACAAGGAGCCTGATATGCATGCACAAAAACATGACTATTGGACATTTTCTGGCATATCCCTCAGGCAGACTCAGGACCTTTGCACGTTCTGATCATTCTGCCGGGAACCCTATTCTTTTAGCTCTTCACCTGGCTCTCATCTAGGTCTTCTATGACCTCTATTTGAGTAACTCTCTCTGGTTACTTTCCATTTCCACTACCCTGTTTACTTCCTTTATAGCATTTTGGATAATTTATAAAAGTCTTGTTTATTTCTTGACTTATCTAACTCCTTACATCTCCTAACTTGGTGTAGCAGAGCGCTATGAAAGCAGGATCTTGCATTATTTTATATATCATTATAAATTCCACATCTAGGCAAAAGAATAAAAAACACACATGCAAAGCTACAAATAATTACAAAAGTAACTATAACCGCACACTGCCAGTCCATCCAGACATGCATGGCCATACGCATTAGCCTGCCCCTGTCCCCCACCCCAACCTCTACTTACCCGGCTCACAAACTTGTTGGGTTCCCAGGCCCACAGAGGTGGGTCGTTATAGACCTTCTTGATGGAGTTAGGAGCCCTGTAGGAGTCAGTGTAGGTGCTGATGGGGGTCCTGGTCTTTCGGGAGAAGAGGAACATAGTGGGGTCTAGGGAATGCCCAGGTGGGCCCTACCTACCAACGGCTCCTGCAAACCATCAGTGATTCCCCCCCCTTCCAGATTGCCCACACCTCCAGCCCGGCAGGTGCCCTTAGCTGCTGTGATTCCCTTCTATGGAGGAACTCTCAACTTCCCTCTCACAGCTTTCCTGCTCCTACCCCACCCTGCTACCCCCTCCAGGATGGGCACTGCCCATTATGATATCACTTGGCTTAGTCCCAGCCCTGAGGAAGTGAGGAGGTCCAATTCTCTTCCTGTTCCAGCCTTTTCTTCCCTCAAGTCTCTCAAAAGAACCCAATTTCCAAGAGTTCAGAGGGTCCCTGGAGATCTTCGAGGCCAACCTTCTCACTTTGATGAAGTTAAGTGGAAGTTCCAAGGGGTCAAGTGACTCACCGGGGTGATGCAGCAGGTCAGTGGCAGGCTTGGCTTGGGAACCCATGAGTGGAGGTAGAGTGAAATGTGCATTCAGAGGATCCATTTTCTCCCCTTTCCAGCCCACCTGGCCCTGGCCCACACCCCAGGTAGGGAGCTGAGGCTGACTTGTTTGATGCCTTTAATATCATTATTTGTGTTACACGATACACAATCAAGGATGATGGTCAATACTGCGATGGAAATGTTAAAAAAAATATTATACACGGCTCATGTCTTCCACACACCTTCCTGGAAATAAATTAGTGAGCACGGAGAAACCTGGCTGGGTGGCAGCCAGAGCTGAGGGTTGAGGGAGTGTTAAGGCAGTATCTACAAGGGGGAAGAATGACAGGGGGCAAGCTAAGGCCTCAATTCCTCCCCTCCATCCTCCCAGACAGGGGAGGAGGGAACCACACACTTCCTAGACCCAGAGGTGCTGGCTGCCAGCCTCCTACCTCTCCCCACCACTTGTACACTGCCTCAGTTGGAAGTCCTTGCCTGCCAGGGAAATAGGTATGTCCTGCGTGGAGGGAGTGTTCCCTGGTTCCTCAGGGACAGAGGGGTTCAGCAGTGGGCCGTAGTCACACAGCAAATCAGCAGCAAAGGTAGCAGTCTAAATGAGCCCTGGTGGGGCCCTACTTAGAAAAGAGGAAGTACCCATGTTCTCGAAGAGTGAGTCAAGAAACCCAGGGTGGTGGTGAGAGTAGTAGGAGGCTTGGCTCTGGGGCCCAGATGACAGGGTGTAGGGATCTGACCTTGGTGGGAGAGATGGGCACAGTTGGGGGCTGGTATGGGCCTTGTGGGCCCTGCAGATACCGTCTCTGTCTTGTCTCCCTTTGGCATTTTCTCATCATCTAACCAGGGTTCCTGTACAAGAGGAGGTAGGGCTGGGTTAGCGGTTGGAGAGCTTCACCTTAGTACTCTGGAGCTGGCGACCCCTGGGTGTAGTACAGGGAGAGCTGCTACCCTTCCTAAGTAGCAGCCTTATTCTCTCATCACCCTCTCCCCCTTCCAGCTCCACCTCCCAGGGAATGGGCTGTGAGGTGGCAGCATGGAAGAATGGAGGGTATACACCCTGGCCCTGGGATATGGGATCTGTGGGGGCATAGACCAGAGCAGTCTTAGGCTAACTGTGCTTTCATTTTTCTTTACATGGGGCAGGTCTATACTGCCCAGTCCCAGGGGAGGACCTTGACTTTCATCATCAGCTTCTCTGGCATCTTCCCCACCCCAGCAACTGCAGCAGAGATAGCAGTACACACATTCTGACTCACAGACACCCCATATACCCACATACACAATATGTACTCACACACATACACATTCATAGACACACACACATGTATTCCCAAATAGATCTGCATGCACTCACACATACACAGGTCCCATAGGAACTCCCCCTTCTCCTTTTCACACAGACATACAACTCAGGAAGCCTCCTAGGTACTCAAAGACACACAGAGACCTCCCCATACCCCTCCACAGAAATTCCTCTGACAAAGTTTCTTCAGAACGTTCAGACGCTGCTCATTTGACAGCTGAAGCCCAGGGAACGCAGCGGCTTGTTGAAGACCACCGGCACAGAGCCAGAGCTGGGGCCAGAGCCAGGCTCCGAGTCCCAGTCCAGGGTTCTCAGTCCACTGCACTGCTCAACAGCCCCTCACACTGTTAACAGACCACACAGTCACTTCCTCACCATCTAGGACAGAAGCAGACATCTAAAAAGACAGGCCCGCACAGAGACAGACGCACACCCTGACAGCCACAGGCACACACGCATCCTATCAAGCGCTCCCTGCCATACACAGGCAGCCATAGCATTCTCCTAAGCATGCTCCCTTGAAGGTTCTTACTGGGAAGAAGGATTTGAAATCTTGGGCTGGAGTGAGATGGGAATGGGGCATTTGAGGCTAGTGTTACCTCCTGCTTCTAGCCTGGGACAGAGACCAACGAACAGAAGCGTTTGTGTGTGTGTGAGTGCGTGTGTATGTGTGTGTGTGTGGGGTGGGGGGGTGGAGAGGGGGTTGGCAGAGAGATACATTGGTTAGGGGCAGGCGAGGACAGATCATACCATCCCAACCATCCCAAACTCTGGCCTGTCTCTAAGGCCTCTTACCCTCAACTCAGAGAACAAGGAAGGAAGGAAGGAAGGAAGGAAGGAAGGAAGGAAGGGAGGGGTGAATGGGGCAAAGAGGAGGAAGTAGGCAGTGATCCGATAGGTGGGGGACAATATTCCACTGGGCAACTTTGCCAGGCTTCCCATCTGGAGATGAGGGGAGAAATGCAAATAGGTACATGGCCAACAGGGGCTGCTGGAGGGGCTCCAAGGTGCTAGGCCTTGCCCCCACTCCACTGGGCCTTTCTACCTCAGAGTCCCTTTCCTTACTGGGCTGGGGGTTCATGGCTTCATGGGCTGGGGCCAAGCCCCTGGCTTTGTGATCCCTCCCACTCATTACTGTTGGCCTCCCTGCTGTCCAGTCCCCCACTCTCCCACTGGACTGTAGCTTTGGGGAGAGCAAAAAGGTGCTGGGCAAAGTCCCCCAAGTAACTGGACAAACAGCCCCTTCCCCTCCTCAGTTTCTGGGGTAGAGAGAGACCCGGTTTTGGTTTCTCCGGCTCCATGAACACACAGAGGTACACGTCCTACCATAGGAGGAAGCAATGACTTTTACGAGGTTGGCGGCTGTAGGGGACGCGGGGCCGGGGGGCTGGCAGAAGAGCTGGGGAGGGGTCTGCCCCTGCCCTGTCTAACCTGGCCCCCAGTGGCCCGGCTCCATTGGCTGCGGCGGCCCCACCCACTACTGAATGTGGCAGGCAGTGGAGGACGTGGCCTGGCAGCACATGCAAGTGGGATTCACGGACTTGGGGGGAATGAGGTCCAGGTCCTCGTCGTCGGGGATCTCATCTAACCGGTAGCCATCCTTCAGCAGCTGGATGTTCAAATCTTGGTTGATCTGCTGTAGACAAAGGGGAGGGAGGTCAGGCTCCAGGGATCCAGGGGCACCAACCACCAGGCCTTCCCCAGAGCTGTCCCATCCCAGGTCTCTCCAGAAACCCCTGGCTTCACCCCTAATGCAGTTCTGGCCTCACTTTGTTTACAGGCACTTCCTTGTGAGGCTCTGCCCCATGACAGACCCCACCCCATTCTACAGGTAACTTCCCACCTCAGGTCCTGTCTCTATTGGGGCCCTGCTCCTACTTGAGGCACATCCCCGTTTGGTGTCATCTGTTTTTCACGTTGCATTCTATGTAAGTGACAATCCTGGGTTCAAGTCCCATCCTAATCCCAGGATCCCCTAGGTTGAGGCCAGGGTCTAACAGCCTCACCTTTATTCAGCCCTGCCCCATTTAGGACCCACCCCCACAGCGGCTCTGCCTGGCTTGGCCCATAGCACCGCTCAGGTGTGATTTGGCATTGGCCCATCCCTGCTTGGAGGGGTGTGTCCAGGGTAGGAAGGGTGGGGCCTCACCTCAGCAGAGGAGTAGCCAGAAGAGGAGTATCTGGACATGTCAAAGTCATCATCGCTGGCCATGGAGAAAAGGAGACAGAGGGAAGTGATTCCTGGAAATTAAATAGAAAACTCCCTGCACCACCCCCTGACCCCCACCAGTCAATACCCCACCCTTCTCCCACACTTCCAAATAAACAGCTCAATCTAAATGAAAACTGCTTGCTGTACCAATGAAGTTTTAAGACAGGTTCCCTAGCCCCACCTTTCTAAATAAATTGCCACCCTTAACCTCTTTCTGAGTAGAGATGCTATTCCTTTTCCCCCTCCCCTTCCCCTTTTTATCTAGGCTCAAATCACCCTGGCTTGTTGAGTTTTCCCAAAGTCCAGGTCTAGCCAGGTGTGTTCCCAGCAGTAGGGCTGCTCCCTTGCAGGGGGCAAGGTATTAAGCATTGAATCAGTGCCCATTCTCAGGGCAGCCATTGGATCAGTTGTCCCAGAATAGCAATAGATTGTACCAGTCCCATTGTCCTCTCTCTGCTCTTCCCCACCTCCGGGTAAAAATTCCAGTCCCTGGGGCTTCATCCTTGGAGAGTTCCTGGCTGTCTGAGGAATATCTCAATTCTGACACTATAACAGGTATGGCCTGTACAGCCCACCTGTATGCTCACACAGGGTCCTGTGGCTTGCCCAGCTGCCCCAACATCCCCGTACACACCTGTCAGTGTCAAGGGCTACCAGTGGCTTCTCGTCTGGGCTCTGGTCAAGCGAGGAGTAGCCTTTATTGGGAACGACCAGCCTGGGTGGAGAATTTGGGGGGATTGGATTGGCAATGGGAGCACACAAGTCTGGTGAGGAATTGGGTTGGGCCCCACCCCACCACTTCCCTTCCCCCCACCCCCCCCCGCTTGGATTCTGTTGAGATTCTCTGCTCTCAGAGAGGGGCGAGGCCTGAGGGAGGAGGGAAGAGGGGGAGGCTCAGGACCAGCATCAGGACAGTGCTGACTGGCAGGGTCCAGGTGGGGTGTGTGTGTGGGGGTGTCTACCTTGTCCGGGCCATGACAGTGTTCTTCTTGGGTTGTTGGATTACAGGGCTACCCATACTTCCATTCTTCAGGGAGCCCTTCCGGGCCAGCTCCCGTTGCTTCTCTGCAGGGGAATATGGGAAGGAAGCTGTGTCCTGCCCCCAGGACCACCCTACCTTACTGCTCAGGGCAGCCTAGGCTGGGCCTCCATTGGGAAACTCTTTGCTTCTGTAGGAACTGTGGAGGGATCCTAATTCCAGGCTCTGCTGCTCGGTGGAGACAGTACTTGGCCCTGCACAACCTGAGACAGATAGTGAGGGGCAACGGGAAAGCTGACCCCTGTCTTCCAGGAGCTGTACTCCCATGTGGAGCAGTTAGTGTGTGCTCGATGGCAGAGAAGGGTTAGAGAGGGAGAGATGGAGCAGAAGGATGGGGCCATCAGGGCCTCCTACAGACCACATCTTGAACTGGAGAGAGCAGGGCATTCTAGGAAGGAGGGATAGTGTATACAGAAATGCATTTAGAAGTGAGCATAGTAAGTGTGGATCTGGATGGAATGGAGGGTGAAGATGGAGGACAGGTTGAAAAAGTAAGATACATTTATTCAGTCATTTGTTTATTAACAACATCTATGTCACCAATCCCAGAACCTGTGCTAAGGGGCTAGGGACTCCCTCTGATGACAAACTCAGGGCATGACCTTGAGTGCCAGATAGAGGGGTTTGGGATTAATGTGGGAGGAAAAGGAGCCACCAAGGGTTATGGAGTAGGAGAGGCAGAATGGGGCTGGCAGGGTCAGGGGCATGAGGCTGGGGGAGCCCAGCCCCTCTGGCTGTACTTCTGACTCTCTGCTAGCCTCTGGAGTTCTCTGAGGCTCCAGAGCCCACCAGAGTCGTGGGGCTGGCCACCAGGTGACCTACTGTCTGGTGTGTGGCACTGTTACCAGGAACCAGTAATCTGCCAGGCCCTGGAAGAGGCCTGTCTACCCTTCCTACTCATCTCAAGTAGAGCTTAGATGTGGGGAAAGGGACTGTTGGGTGGAGAGGGATGCTGGGGGAAAGTACTCATAAAATAACCACAGCTCCGGAGAGGAAGGATGGGTGGGCATTTCCGGCAACCGTGACTCTGGAATTTCCTCTGACTGCCCTGTCTCTGCTTCTCTCATCTCCAGGTGGCTGACCCTCTTTACTTTGGCACTGCTCATCTGGCTCCTTCAGTTTTCCCCCAGCCTCTTTTCAGCAGGCAGCAGCTGCCATTACCACTCCAAGCCTCTAGGGGGTGCAATTTGCCTTAAAATTCCTGGAGGTGGTGGTGGTGATTTTTCCCCTTAGTGCTACTGGGCAAGGTTTTGAATTTTAATGAGGAGTTCGGTGGTAATGTAACGGAAAAGGAAAAAATTGTTATTTTAAAAGCATGTTTGAAAGTGAAAAAATGCAAAGAATAAACTGGCAAAACCAAACTACAGTCTACTATGCAACTACTTAAAAGAATGAAATCATTCTCTATATACTGGCATTGGAAGAAGTTCCAAGACATTAAGTGGAAAACAAAAACCAAAGAAGTTTCAGAAAATGTGCACAGTATGTTACCACTTATGTTAAATACAACAAAAAGTAAAAGTCGGTCTGACGGGTGTGGCTCAGTGGTTAGGCATTGACCTATGAACCAGGATGTCATGGGTGGATTTCCAGTCAGAGCATATTCCGTCCCCAGTGGGGGGTGTGATTCTCTTTCATCATTCATGTTTCTTTCCCTCTCCCTTCCTCTCTGAAATCAATAAAAGTATATATATATATTTTTAAAAAGTAAAAAACAAAAACTTGGAATGATTATCTTGGGAGAAGATGTGATAGGGAGAATAAAAGAAGTTATACTTGTTAGGACACTTGTATTGTTAAATTGAACAATAATATACCAAACTCGCTGTACTTTGAGTCTGATATCTTTGGAAGAGGAACAAATTCCACCGAGAGAGCTGCTCTCCTGTTTAGAAGAACAGCCTGAGGGGTTCTCTAGCTATGGTCTGGAAGGAGAAAAGCAAGGTAAAAAAACAACAACCTTTTTTCAAAAAAATAAAAGCACAGAACTCTGTGAAAAGGGAGTCCTGGCAGCTTCAGCGGGAGAAGGTTTAGGCTCTTAGGACTGCTGAGGGGCCCACTGTTCAGTGGGCAGCTGGAGCCTGAGGAGACGGGATGGCAGAGGAGTTTGAAGGCTGGTGATCACCTGTATGTGACTGTAAACTCTCCTGGATGTACTGTGTTGTAATTTCTCTTCACAAACCAAAATTTTTTTTTTAATATATTTTTATTGATTTTTTACAGAGAGGAAGGGAGAGAGATAGAGAGTTAGAAACATCGATGAGAGAGAAACATCGATCAGCTGCCTCCTGCACATCTCCCACTGGGGATGTGCCCGCAACCCAGGTACATGCCCCTGACCGGAATCGAACCCGGGACCCTTCAGTACGCAGGCCGACGCTCTATCCACTGAGCCAAACCGGTTTCGGCCCAAATTTTTAATAAAAGCCTATTATATGAAGCAGCCTTGGTCCCTGAAGAGGCAGGGGCAGGGTTGGGCCTAGGGTGAAGTGAGAACAGCAGCTGCTGGAGCTATGGGCAGTGGCTGGGAGCCAAGTGACCTCAAAGAGCAGGCTGTAGCGTCAACTGACTTCAGAATGGACATGAGAAAAACCCCAAGGGAAAGGTGACCCTGGAAAGGGGGAGAGAGATTTGAGTTTACTAAAAAATACTAAGAGAAAGCTCCCCGAAACTGGAGCCCACTAGGCCCTGAGATGTCCAGATGGGCTGAGGATGGAATGGGGAGAGGGGCTCAGCTTCTAGGCTTTGGAATCCTCATTCTTTCTAACCCTCAGACATAGCAACTGCCACCCACCTCGAAGGCAGCTTCGCAGCCCGGTTCAGTGTTGAATGGGACTGCCACGCCTTTATCCCTGCCGCTCTCCCCTGGAATAACTGGAGCCATCTTGGCCTCAGGGACGCCTCCTAGAGTTTTGGGTCCTGCAGAGCACTGTAACGTCCCTCTTTGCCTTGCAAGAAATAAGGTACCTGGCAGTGACAGTGACTTGGTGGCTTGAGTCTTGGAACCATCTGGCCCTAGGTGGTTTAATTTGTGGCACCATGTTGCAGACCCAGCCCAGAGCACCTGGTCCATTCCCCGCATCTCTCTCGCCTCCCAGACCCACTCACCCAGCTTTGCTTGGAGCGGGGATGGTTTGTAATTCATGGCTACTGACTCACCCTCCCGGGCATCGCAGTCTCCGTCTGAGATGGAGGCGGCGGCTGGGTCCTGGCAGGGAGAAAGCAGAGAGACAGGAAGTTTAAGGACGTGAACACAGGAGGCTGCTGCTCTCAGCCCTGAAGCTGGCCTTCCCGCCTGACCCCTGGACCTCTGAGAGCATCCGCCCCTGACAGCAGGCAGGATATTCAGGGAGGGAGAGGCAG
Source organism: Myotis nattereri (assembly GCF_964212035.1). Classification (NCBI taxonomy): domain Eukaryota; kingdom Metazoa; phylum Chordata; class Mammalia; order Chiroptera; family Vespertilionidae; genus Myotis; species Myotis nattereri. Next base: position 53,251,858 of record NC_138087.1, read on the forward strand.
ACCCGTCCACCTTGAGAGGAAGATCCTGAACTGGGTAGAAGAGCCAAGGATCCCGGCCTCACTTACACTCACCTGGGTGCCTATCTTCTCAGTCCTGGGTCATCTGGCCTCCTGTAGAAGGCCCACCGCAATTCTTGAAGCCCACAGGCTCTCCTTCTCCAACCTCCCATACTAGTTGCTTGCTCCCCAGGGCCCTTCCTGTGTACTTGTTTGGAAAGGTCTTTCTAGGTTCCTGTGAGTTTAAGTCTGCATTAAGGTCAGAGTAGCTGCTCCCTACGACAGGCCTTCCCACCCCCTCCCCTCTCCATTTCCTCTAGCACTAGACAGGTCCCTTCACAGGACCCAGAGAACTGACTGGCCAACCAGGCCATACAAAAAAGAGTTCTCACGAGAACTTTACAGATGAGTCCTAAAGAATGTCTTCTCGAAAGCCTAAAAGGTTGGCTGTGTATGGTAGGTGAGAAGACAAATACTGACAAATCAGCTAGTGGTGAGTTAGTCCTGTGCTGCTTGCTCATTAATCTATTCTAGCCTCACTCTTCCTTCGAAAACACCACAAACCTCTGCTACAGGATCCAGGGCCCTGGCCAACCCTGCCTCAGTCAGTTGGAAGGTCATTCACATTCTCCATGAGATACTGATGACCTATTGATACTAGTACCTATTGATACCTATTGATCCAAGGTATCTGCCTAGAACAGTGATGGCGAACCTTTCGAGCTCGGCGTGCCAGCATTTTGAAAAACCCTAACTTAACTGTGGTGCTGTGTCACATATAGAAATTTTTTGATGTTTGCAACCATAGTAAAACAAAGATGTATATTTTTGATATTTATTTTATATATTTAAATGCCATTTAACAAAGAAAAATCAACCAAAAAAAATGAGTTCACGTGTCACCTCTGAAACGCGTGTCATAGGTTCGCCACCACTGGCCTAGAACGACAGAGTCTGAGGACTGCAGAGTGGATCCAAGGCTGTGCCTGTTCTGTCTCTGGGGATGTAGAGAGCAGACAGAGAGGCAGGTAGAATGCTGCAGGACTGGCCCCACAGTGTCAGGCCCAGAGATCTGCGTGGCTACAGGTGTACCATTAATAATGCGGATTTTTTCAATAGCTGGAGTTACACATATGTTGATATATATGCGATTTTATATGTATGCTATTTTGTTGTATTGACAACAAGCTTCAAAACTTCATATGTCAAATTTTCTGAAGATGTTAATATCATAGGTACCGGTTAAAAATGCGGATTGACCCTTTACCGGTTAAAAATGTGGAATTTGTAATCAAAGAAAACATGGTAATTTCAAGAGAAACATCAAAAGTGCTTTATTCAAAGTAATGTCCCTCCCCTAGCTACACATTTCCCACATCTTTCAGGTAATTTGTGAATACCGTCCCAATAGATCTTTTCTTGTTTTGAGGCAGACCATTCAGGGACCCAATTTTCCATTTCTTCATATGTTTTGAAGTGTTGTTCAGAAAATATGTGTGCCATCGATGGGACCAAATGGTAATTTGAAGGAGCGAGGTCTGGTGAATATAGCGGGTGGGTTAATACTTCCCAGGCAAGATCTTTTAACATGTCTTTAACTGGTTTTGAAGTGTGTGATGGTGTGTCATCATGAAGCAAAATTACTTTGCCGTGTCTTCTGGCCCATTCTGGTTGTTTCATGATCAAAGCATGGTTCAAATTGATTATTTGTTGTCAGTAGCGATCAGTATTAACAGTTTCTCCTGGTTTTAGAAGCTCATAGTACCACACCTTCCTGATCCCACCAAACGCAGAGCATTGTCTTCTTTCTGAAGCTATTTGGCCTCACAGTCGATGTTGATGGATGACCTGGATCAACCCACGATTTTGTGCATTTGGGAGTCTCAAAATAAATCCACTTTTCATCGCCAGTCACAATTTGATGCAAAAAAGACTTTCTTTCGTGCTGTTGAAGCAACATTTTACTGATGACTTTTCGGTTTTTCATTTGTGTTTCGTTCAGTTGATGTGGCACCCATTTCCTTCCTTTAAAATCTTTCCCATTGCTTGTAAACGATCGGAAATAGTTTGCTGAGCAATGTTTAATCTTTCTGCAAGTTGTTTTTGAGTTTGATATGCATCTTCATCCAATAATGCTTGTAGTTGTTGGTCTTCAAACTTTTTTTTTTTTTTTTTTACATCTGATCTCTAAGTCATGTGGGTGGTCTTCAAACTTTTTCGGTTGACCTGGACGTTATTTGTCTTTAACATAGAAATCATCACTTTTAAAGCATTTATTTATTTATTTATTTATTTATTTATTTAAAAATATATATATTATTGACTTTTTTTTTGTACAGAGAGGAAGGGAGAGGGATAGAGAGTTAGAAACATCGATGAGAGAGAAACATCGATCAGTTGCCTCCTGCACACACTCTACTGGGAATTGCCCACAACTAAGGTACATGCCCTTGAGCAGAATCGAACCTGAGACCTTTCAGTCCACAGGCTGACGCTCTATTCCAGTGATGGCGAACCTATGACACGCGTGTCAGAGGTGACACGCGAACTTATTTTTTTGGTTGATTTTTCTTTGTTAAATGGCATTTAAGTATATAAAATAAATATTGGAAATATAAGTCTTTGTTTTACTATGGTTGCAAATGTCAAAAAATTTCTATATGTGACACGGCACCAGAGTTAAGTTAGGGTTTTTCAAAATGCTGACACGCTGAGCTCAAAAGGTTCGCCATCACTGCTCTATTCACTGAGCCAAACCGGTTAGGGCTAAAGCATTTAAACCAGTGTTCACCAGTATCTTGAGATGGAGCATGTTCACCATAAGCTTCCCGAAGTATACGATAACTTTCAGCAGCACTTTTCTTCAAAATAATGAATTAAAATTTCCTGCAAATGCTTTTTGGCACGAAATTCGACATTTTTAGGTATAAAAATATCAGAAAATTTGACATATGAAGTTTTGAAGCTTGTTGTCAATACAACAAAATAGCATACATGTCAAATCGCATATATATATATATCAACATATGGGTAACTCCACCTATTGAAAAAACCTGCATTATTAACAGGTACACCTAGTATACTCATTATGGTAGCTTTTGTTCCCTTTAGAATGAGGCAGTGGGAACGAAAACATGCTTGTCACCAACGGGAAAGGGAAAAGTCTAGAATATTTGGAGGGAAATCCTGACCTTATCTGTGTTCCTTAGAGACACCTAGAGCACAAGGCCCTGCATGGGCTGTGTTCGCAAGTTCCTGAGGGCAGAACCTGGGCTTCTGTCCTCTGCTCGGACCCCCAACCCTTAGCTGTGGTTGAGGTGGACCCGGCAGGAGGCTCTGTGCTGGAAAGGTTGTGTGCCGCCGTGGCTGCACCTCAAGCAACTTCCCAGGCCGCAAACCTTTCCAATCCTTATCCGCTGCCTCCCTGGCTCAGCTCCTCCGTGGGAGACTTCTCACTGACAGCACCTGTTCCCTAAGCCTTGGAGAAGCAGGCTCTAGTGGCCCTTACATGCCTCTCTTCAGCCAAAACATCCTGGCAGTGGCTACCGGTAGGAAACATGGAGACCTGACAGTTTGGGCTCTGGCTTTCCCTTCAGGCCACAGGGGGGGCTCACTCCCAAAGCAACCTGAGGAGGCTTCTCAGAGGTGCCTGTGGGACCCTACCAGGGAAGCATTGGCACCTTTACAAGGTCCTAGTCACATTACTTTTTCTGTAGCATTTGTCACATGTCACACATCCCACATCCATTTGGAAGTAGTTTCCTTCACTGGCCTTCAGGACACTCATTTCTATCTCATCCCGCAGTCCTTTGCTTCCTCTGCAGAGTCCTGACCTCACTCCTCCTCCTATCTCTCTGGGGAACCCTGATATCTCCTACAGCTTGGATTAACATGTTTACACTGATGACTTCTAAATCTATAGCCTTCCAATCATGCATCTTCTCCATAACCCTCCACCCCATCCATCCCATGGGAGTGTTAAGCCTCACTGTCATTTCCCTGGGCTGACTTTTAAAGCACAAGCCCTTGGGCATTTGGGGCTAATTTTTTCCTCCCCGGTCCAGATAAGTTCATCAATTTCTTCTCTCAGACTGGAGGTACTTGGCAGCAATGATGACATTGCAGGAAGGATGGGGCCTGTCTGGGGGCTGGGAAGCTATTGAGCAACTCTGGTCACAAGGACCCACATGTGGTCCTCCAGGACACTGGGCGGGTCCTGGTGCCATTTGATCCCTGAGTGAAAATGCCAGTCCCTTTTGGTCATGAGCCAGGGTGCAAAGCCCTAGACCAAGAGGCCACATGCAAAGCCCACCAGGCAGCATCTCCCAGTCACTGTCCATGATGGAAGGCCATCTGAGTGGCAAGAACAAAGACCTCGGGCACTGTGCCTGCAAACTCAAGCCTTTTTTGTGGGCTTCCTGTATGTCTTTCCTGAGAGATGTAGCCAATGCACTATGATCATCACATGGAAATGTAATCAGGGAGATTAAATGTGAAATATTCATGAATATAAGTATCAGAGAGGAACCCAGGCAGAAGGAAGCATCTGGCTCCAAGAAGTCAGGGAGAATTTAAAATGTCCCCAAGGACATCTGACAGGAGTTAGATCCGGGAACTAGAGTGGGGATTAGCAAGATTATTAATAAACACTCAGCAGAGACAGACATTGAAATTCATCTCTAATAGCAACCCATGTTTCTGCAACCCTTCAAATTCTCCACCGACTATAGAAATGATTAATAGCCCTGTCTTACTGTTTCTGGAACAGGATATATATAGGCTAATGGCCAGTGCAGAGCCAATATAACTACAGGAAGGCAAAAGTGCCAGAAGAATTCTTAGACTTAGTCCAGTCCAGTGATTTTCATTAAACTATGTTCCCTAACCCTGTGCACTGGGAGGGGCTGAGTACAAGAAGGGACCAATAGGAGGTGGTCTGGCTTCTCTTAAACCAGAGTAGATCTGCTTTTATTTCATTTACATATCAGCCTTTCCACAGGATTTTAGTTGGAGAAAGGGTTCTGTTGCTTAAAAAAAAAAAAAGTTGCCCTGACTGGTTTGGCTCAGTGGATTGAGCATGGGCCTGTGGACTGAAAGGTCCCGGGTTCGATTCTGGTCAAGGGCATGCACCTTGGTCGCTGGCACATTTCCAGAGGGAGGTGTGCAGGAGGCAGCTGATCAATGTTTCTCTCTCATTGATGTTTCTAACTCTCTATCCCTCTCCCGTCTCTCTGTAAAAAATCAATAAAAGGTATTTTTTTTAAAAAAGTTAAAACCCACTGATTTAATCCAATCTAGTTTTTAAAAAATATTTTATTATAGAAATGTATTAAACTTACACAAAAGTAGAGAAAACAATATTGTATAGTGAGATCCTGGTTAACTATCCTTAGCTTCACAAATATCAACTTAACCAATTCTTTTTATAAATCCCAGCTCCTCCATTTACTAGCTGTGTGATCTGGGTGTCAGTTTCTTCATCTTTAAAATGGTACTAATACTAATGCCTATCCCAAAGGTTCTTGTGAGGCTAACATGAGTTAATATATGCAAGCACTTAGAATAGCACTCAGTATAGTACACACCGAGCACTCTATCTGTGCTGGCCCACACAATCCTGGACAGTGTGCCCTGGGAGTGACTTGCCCACAGCTGCAGCCCTGGCACCACATAGATTGGGGCCTGGCTTATGCGGGAAGGTATCTGTGGAAAGGTGTTCTCTCCACAGGGTGAGGAGGGGCCTGAACCAGGGGGCATGCTGACTCAGTTCTCTCCTTACTCCACTATGCTGCAATTGCCTCTCGCTTATTTAACAATGGCAGGCCCAGGGCTCATAAAGATAAATAGAAAATAGGCCCATTCTTAAGGAGCTCCCAGTAATTATCAATAAAGGCAACAGGAGGCATAAAAGTAGAGGAAAGTAACAAAGAGAAAACCTCACAGAGGAAGCCACTTTAATAGTTCTCAAAACATTAGTTCACCAGTTAGCTTAAGAGGAAGGAGAAAGGACATTCAGGAAACATCTGCAAAGGCTCTGAAGCATAGAACTAACATTGCATATTCACAGGAAAGTCAGTATTTCGTTACAGTTGAAACCTAGAGGTATGCTGAAAAGTGGCAGGAAATAAAGTCATGGTGTCAGGAGGGCTCAGATGGTAGGAGAAGATGGGCCTTGACTTCGTTCTTTACTCAGAATATAATGGGAAACCAACAAAGCCTTAAACAGGAAAGTAACATGATCAGAATTGAGATGTAGAAGGATTCTCTAATAGCCATGCAGAAGATAGATGGCAGGGGGATGAGACTGGAGGTAAGGATAATTAGGAAACTATTGCAACAGTGCTAACAAAAGATGGCAGGGACTTGCACTGAGCAGAAGCAGAAGATAAAAGGACAGAAAGGAGGATGTTAAACAGGGTAGAATTGGTGGACTTTCAAGATAAAAGGTAGAAAGAGGAGTCCAGACATTCCTAGTTTTCTGCCTGGAGTAATTGGGAAAAGGATACTAATTAGTAAGACAGACAATGAAGGGGAAAGCACAGCTACTCTGCCAGGAAAAGTCAGATGAATTCAGTTTGGGACATGTTGAGTTTTTTTTTTTAATTTTTTTGTTAATTCTCACCTGAGGATTTTTTTTTATATTTATTTATTTATTTATTTCGGAGAGGAAGGGAGAGGGAGAGATAGAAACATCAATGATGAGAGAGAATCATTGATTGGCTGCCTCCCACATGCCTCACACTGGGGATCGAGCTCACAGCCCGGGCATGTGCCCTGACTGGGAATCGAACTGTGTGACCTCCTGGTTCATAGGTCCATGCTCAACCACTGAGCCACATGGGCTGAGCTATTTTTCCATTGATTTTTAGAGAGGGTGGAAGGGAGAGAGACAAAGAGAGTGCGAAACAGCAATGTGATAGAGACACGTTGATTGGTTGCCTTCATACATGCCCCCAACCAGGGCTGGATTGAGTCTGCAACTGAGGGACATGCCCGTGACCGGAATCAAACCCAGGGCCCTCAGTCCACAGGCTGATGCTCTTTTCACTGAACCAAACTGGCTAGGACTGGAACATGTTGATTTCTAAAGTGTCTTTTGTTCTCTCTCTCTCTCTCTTCAATTTAAAAAACATATCCTCAGGTGAGGATTCTTTTTAAAAGTGTCTTTTGGACATCAGCATTTAAAACTTGGGATCTCAGGAAAGAGATATGGGCTGCTGGTGATGGAAGCCACAAAGGAGAACGAGCCACCTCAGAGAGACTGCGGAGAGTGATTAAAGACAAGAATCAAGGATGGGACACTGGAGAATATCCAACTTTAGGGAATGAGTGCAAGAAGGAGGCTGAGTAGAAGCAGAAAGATGAGATGTGGGAAAATAGCTAGGAAACCATTTAAGTAGAGTTTCAAGGTGGAAGAAATTGACAGTGTCAAATAAACAGATGGACCTAGAAGATAAAGACAATATTTAGAAATAAGAAAGTCATAGATGGTCTCAGCAAGCACAGTTTTAATTAAAGGGTAGGAACAGAGTCCAGATTACAGGGGATTTACGAGGAAATGGGAGATAAAGAAGTAGAAATGGAGCACAGACTATTCTTTCAAAGAGCCAGACTGAGAAGTGAAGAAATGAGAATGAATAACAGCCAGAGAAGGTTTTGGAGTTGAAGGATTTCTTTGGAGCTATGGAACACCACTGTGCTGGGCTGAGTGGGTAGAAAAGATGTTTGATGAGAAGTGATCTTTGGAGAGTCAAGAGGAGATGGAACAAGAACAAGAGGAGATGGATCAGAGGAGGAAGGCTCTTCACTGAAATGGAAGGGAGGTGAAGATGGGGGGGGCGGGAGGGTGGTTGCAGATAATATGGAGGCGGAAAGATGGGTGGGTAGAAGGCTAAGGAGGTCCATTCTCAAAGCCTAGTTAGGTAAAGGAAGGAGTTGAATACTGCAGGAATGGAAAAAGAGGGATACTTGGTGGCTGGCCAGGAATGGAAGATCAGACTGGCTGGGCTCCCAGCTACAAACTCATCTTTCACCCACCCTTGATCTTCGACGGGATGAGAGATGCTCTCCGTGGTGCTGAACAATTCTGCCTTTGTTTTGTGGAGTGCCCATGAATGATTCAGGGTAGAGACATGACTCAATTTTAGCTTTCCCACAGGAAAAGCAACCTCTGTCCTAGCCTCCAAGCACTAATTCTCAGGATGATGGAAATTGAAATGGATTTAAAATGAGGTATGAAGAGGCAGAGCAATTGCACAAACATCATCTAACCTTTCTTTGCTGAATACACATGACTTTTCCTCTAGTTTTAGGAGCAGGGGCAGTTCCGAGTTGTGAAATGCTGGAAGGCTACCTCTAGAATAGAATCATGTCTATAGCCTGTTCAGTTCCCCTGGGCACAAGCAGGAAGTAGGACAAACTTAGAGCATAACCAGGGCCAGGAAGACAGATAGTGCTGATAAGGAACCAGAAAAGCAGGTAAGACGAGGAACTCAGAACACTCTTTGACAGGTGAGCACAGCATGATATTGGCATCAAAGTCTGATTCTGTTTCTGTCACAGTTTGTCCAGAGGTCAGCTCAGAAACTACCCATGCTGTGGTTCTCCTGTTCAGGGTTATGTCACCCTCCCAAAATATCTTTTGGCAGTGGATAGGGATGAGCATATTTAGATATCATATTTTAGAGAGATATACAATGCCTTTATGTCCAATGTCCATGGCTGGGAAGAATCTTTTTTTAAAAATATATTTTATTGATTTTTTACAGAGAGGAAGGGAGAGGGATAGAGAGTTAGAAACATCGATGAGAGAGAAACATCGATTAGCTGCCTCCTGCACACTCCCCACTGGGGATGTGCCCGCAACCAAGGTACATGCCCTTGACCGGAATCGAACCTGGGACTCTTCAGTCTGCAAGCCAACACTCTATCCACTGAGCCAAACTGGTCAGGTCTAGGCAGAATCTTAATCTCCTGTCCAAGAATATTCAGTAGCAATGTAGGCATTGGTTAGACCTCTTTACTTTCCTGAAGATGGCTGTTCATTCAGCCTCTAAGCCGGCATTCCCATCTGTCTCTGACTCCACACCTCAACATGAGAATCATTTGGACAATGATAGCTTTTACTCTGTAGTATGACCTGAAGTCCTGAGTCCCATTTTCTGAGTCTAACTGTTGGGCAACTCCCACTATTATTTTCCCACCTCCCCTTCACCACCAAGCTTTAGTATTTTTGTGGTGACTGTTGTTATTGGGAAAACCAAAATGGAGGAAGGTGCTGCTCACCCCAGGTCTACTAACCATCAACTCTAGACACAGTAAGTCTAATAGATCTATTATAAAGTAATACATGCTAAAACTTTTAAAAAGTCACTTTTAGTTTCACCACCTTGACATAACCTCTGTTAATGTTTTAGTGTATTTGAGTCTTGTGTGTATACTCTAGGGTTTCCCTTCTCTAGGAGCTAGTGGTGGGCCTCATGGTTGCAGAGGTGGACTTCCGGTACCATGTTGGTTCTCTGTGGTCCCAGCCCAGCTTGGATGAGGTGGAGCCAATCAGTCTCCAGACTGGGTTTAGGCTCTGGTTCTAGAGCTTGCCCTATCCTTCCAAGGTTTGCCTACAAGCCTGACCTTAGACACTACGAGAAACCCGTGTCTTTATAGTTAGTCTCCTTTGTTGCTGAAACTATCTTGAGTTGGATTTTGTTCCAGTAACTAGAGAGTATCAACTAATACATGTACACAGAACAACATTTAAAAAATATACCACACTCTATCTTATATTATGCATTTTTAAAAATTAGTATTAGAAAATAATCAACTCTCTATAATTTTGTAAGCATCAGTATAATGGCTGTATAATATCCATGGAGGGGATATACAATAACTTTTTAACCATTCACTTATTTGGGATATTCAGATTGTTTGCAAATTTCACTATAAGAAATAATGCTGCCGAAACCGGTTTGGCTCAGTGGATAGAGCGTTGGCCTGCGGACTGAAGGGTCCCGGGTTCAATTCCGGTCAAGGGCACGTACCAGGGTTGCGGGCACATCCCCAGTGGGAGATGTGCAGGAGGCAGCTGATCGATGTTTCTCTCTCATCAATGTTTCTAACTCTCTATCTCTCTCCCTTCCTCTCTGTAAAAAATCAATAAAATAGATTTAAAAAAAAAGAAGAAATAATGCTACACTGAAATATATATATATATATGTGTATATATATATATATATATATATATATATATATATATATACCCACACATACATTTAGGATCATTTCCTACATCAAGTAGAATTACTAAGCAAAAAACACGAGCATTTTTAAGATTCTTCATACATATTGCCAAACTGCTTTCCCAAAGGATTATTCCCATTTATAATGCCTTGAATCATGTCTGAGAGCTACAGCTGGTTTTTAATATTTTACTTTTGACTGTTTGTCAGGGAATTTCAGGTCATCACATCTATCCATCATTTTCCAAGAGAGCTCTGCTCCAATCCTTATTTACCTGGTTCCCTCTGGGGAATCTTCTTTCAAAGGATATAACTTCCTCTGAGCATCACCTGCCAGACAAAATACTCCTGACTGGAGGCTACTGATTAAAAACAAAAGGCGGGAAGACTTTGCTGCACTGAAGCTTGGGAATGGCTCCAAATGGAGCACCAGTGCTACCTGGTAGCTGGTTACTGTGCTTCAGCTGGCACTTGGCCTATGCCAGCACATCAGCCGTAGGAGCTGTAATTGCCAGGAGGCAAACTTCACAGAGTGAGCCTCCCTTGCTTTCAGACTTGGCATGGGAGAATTAGCCAAAATGGCTCTGGAGTTATTCCAGTGGGAGTGTCAGCTCCTACTCCCTTTCCCATTATTTATTTTGGGGGAAAAAAAAAAGCTATTCAGAAACACAGGATAATCAAATATATGAAGCTAGCTAGGATGTCAAAGAACTAGATTCATTTTTGAAATGGGGAGACAAGATACCAGTGAGTTTTTAAAAAGGAGATTTAGAATCCTGTTCTGCCTTCTTCATGGGTAGGGCTGCTTTTCTAGATTGATGTTCTGCTATTCATTCCTGTTCCCACTACAGGGAATCCCTATAACCAAGAAGCCTTCGTTTGGGATATAGGACACATACTTCAATTCAGGAATACCCACTGTAGCAGCTGTGGCTTGAAGGAAGCCTGTGCATAAAGGCCTAGGAGACAAGTCTTATGACCCAAGTGGCAGGAGCCAGAGCAAGAAATTGCAAAACCTTGGTTCCTCAGAGAGGCCTGGCTTGACCTCACCCCTCCATTCCCACCCTTAAGCTCATCTCCTGAGCCAGATGTTGAGGAGGCTCCTGCCTTACCTTAGACCAGCTAGAGACAGGTGTTGGCCTATACAGTCCCGTGACCTAAAAGGTTTTTGAGCCCCACATCCTGCCGCTCAGCCCCCTCCTCCCATTTCAGCCTCTTTAGGAAAAGACCATTTCACTTAATGGACAAAGGGATGAAGGTATAAACTTCTTCTTTTTTTTGTTTTGCTAATCCTCACCCAAGGATATTTTTCCATTGATCTTTTAGAGAGAGTGGAAGAGACAGGGAAGCACAGAGAGAAACATGGATGGGAGAGAAACACATTGATTGGTTGCCTCCTGCACTTGCTCCAATCAGGGCCCAGGGCAGGGAGGAGCCTGTAACCAAGGTATGTGCCCTTGACCAGAATCAAACCTGGGACCCTTTGGTCCATAGGCCAATACTCTATCCATTGAGCCAAACGACTAGGTAAACTTTTCAAAAAATAAATCAACAATGGTTAAAATGGTAATTTTTATTTTGTGTATACTTTACCACAATAAAAAAATAAAAGAAAAAAAGATTGATTGGCAGGGCCTGAAGAAAGAGAAAATAGTGTGAGGGTGAGTGGTGGGGAGAAAGCAGTTCATTTTCCTCTTTTTTATTCAGGTTCAGCTAACACAGATTTTGGGGATGAGGGCTTTCATAGGAGAGGGGAAATGATCCTAAAATCAAGAGGGCTGGAGGGTCTGGGGAATTCTGGGTTGAGTTTCTGGAGGCCTTTTACTCAGTAGGGCCCAGAGGAAGGGAAGAAGGAACCAGATGTTTAGGGCTAACAGAGCTTTAGGGAGCATTGTCCAGAGGACCTTTCCATTTCCTTCCAAGATGTGGAATCCATTTCCCTAAGGTAAGAAAGGAGACATAGGGCACTGAGGGGAGATGCTACGCAGAAATCAATAAAGGGCCCTTGGCTGGAGAGTCCTGGAGACTGGTGCCCAGCCCTGTGCAAGGCACTGAGCTGAAGCAGGAGAAATGTCAGTAGACAATGATGTTTCATCTGGGCTAGACTGACTTATAGATCCTCATCTAGATCTTGGTCCCACATTTCACCAGAGAATTTTGGTAATTTTGATTACTTACGGAACTATGCCTGGTCTGCCCTGGTTCATTAATCTTTTAGATTCCTTGATTTCCCAAGAAAGCAAAGTAATAGTCAGGCAGTCTATGGGATGCTTTTGCAGAGCTGCCATCTCTGATCCCTTTCCTTTGGCCTTGGAAGAGTAAAGAGCTACTTGTCTTCAATGAACCATGGGCTTGGAGGGCTGGTATTGAACAGCTTCTCCCCTGTGGCACTTCCTGCTCCTGCTCCTCCTCTCCTTTTCAGTCTGTTCTAACTTTCTAACCTCCATCATGCCTGGCAAGCCCCACTTTTTGCTCACAAAGACAGCTCTAAAGCTCAGTTCTCTGGCCAGAGCAGCTTCCTATTCTTTCCTTTTTGTCATCCTAATAATTAAACATTGGTGAGCTTGCCACGTGTTAAAAATGCTTCATATTCATGAATACCAATAAGGGACAGGCTGGGCACAATGTATTTTGGGGAGAGAAAAACATCAAGACCTGATTCTTGCCAAGGAGACTTCAGTCTAAAGGTGGGAGCTGATAAGCACACAAACTAGCATATTTAAGGTGGAGAAAGGAGCGTGAGAGGCAGGAAGGCATGAAGGGTGGTCAGGCCTGCCCATTAAACCAGAATGTGGGCATTAGGTAACTGGGTACTTTGGCAAGAGGATTTAGAGAAATGACTGGCTCAGCTCTGGGGCTCGGACTCTACTTTTCCTACTTTTAGTTGCTGCTGCTGCTGCTACAACCCCTCTCTGCCACAAGGGTGGGCTGAGTACAGCAGGGGCTTTTCTTTACCACTGAGATACACAAACAAGCCTCCCACAGAGAAGGGTTAAGAGGCTCTAGGTGGGTGGCTGGGGAAGTGTTTTTATTGGGAAGGCAAATAGGGATTCAGTACTACAGTGTTTAACAGAGAGGTATGTGGCTCTGTTGAAACAAATTCTCACTGCATCCAGCTAAATCTAGGGCCAGCAATCACTGTCACCAGGGCCTGCTTTGCTCAGCAAGGAAGTCAATATTAAGGGCGCCTGGAAGCTCAGTCCAAAAGTAAAGGAGGTTGGAGAGGGTTAACCAAGAGGTCAGTTTGTGAGGGTGTGTGTTTATGTGTGTGTGTGTGTGTGTGTGTGAGAGAGAGAGAGAGAGAGGGCGGGGGGGGGGGGTGTCGGGGGACAGGAGTAGCCAGTTGGTGGTGGAAGAGTAGGGGGAAGGGAGATTCTAACCTAGCACAAGCTCAAGGCAAGTTTTTAACCATGAAGCTATGCATCTCTCCAAGCATACTCATCTGTTAAGCTAGATGGGGTCCCTAAGTCCTGGGGTCCCTGACTCAGGGTGATAGAGCCTTTCCCTGCACCTGTCACTTTCTGTCTGGTGCAGTGACACTGACTGGCTAACTCAAGGGTACAACCTCATTCCTGAGGAATCCATAGGAAGAGGCCCTGGAACAACCAATAACCAACACCTACCCGAAAAGTCCCCTACTGCTCAGCAGCCCACACCTCTGAGGAATACCGCCTTTGCTCTGACTACATCCCCACGCAGGTCCTCCCCACCTGTGCTGCCTTCCCTTCTAGACAGCTCTGACAAACCCTCACAGCCTGCATCACTCCACACCTGCTAAGCCCATCTATGCATCTCTAGGATAGTGCTTGTTAAACATTAATGTGCATACAAGTCACCTGGGGAAATTGTTTAAATGCAGATTCTGATTCGGTAAGTCTGGAGTGGAGCCTGAGTGTCTGCATTTCATAGGCGCTCCCAGGTGAGACCAATGCTCTTAGCACTGGGACCACGCTTTGAATGGCAGGGCTCTAGGCCAGCCTCTACAACCACACCATCCCAGACAAGTCCCTCAAAGACCTCTCTTCCCCAACCTTAACTTGGGTATATCCTTATTGTGAAAAGAGGACATGGTTTGGTAGGGGAGGAGGTAGGAAGACCACCCAAAGCTCATATTGGGGAGGCAGCTCTGCTAAGAGCTCTGGCTGGGCCCAGGAAGGGAGTAGTTCAAAACAACTTAGCCCCAGTGTGATTCTTCTGGAATTTATCAAATCATTTAGATAATATTGCTTGCTGGAATACCTGCTATATGTACAGCTATGGTGCTGGGTGCTTTAGATATTTTTTCTCATTCAATCCTCCTAAAAGACTAAGTAAGGTAAATGTCATTTCCATTTTAAAAGTGAAGAACCAGGTTGTATAAAGTAATATATTCAAAGTCACACCTTGAAGGTAGTAACACTAGGATTTGAATCTAATTTGCTCATCTCTTGTACCCTCCTCAGAGACATCAAATAAAGTCATGAGCTTAATAGCATATCAGAACGACACAACTATAGAACTGTTGTTTTGTTAAGCAGGTACTTGAAGGCTGCTACTAGTCTAATTATGTCTTTAGTGCTCAACACACACATGCAGCTCCTCTTTAGAAAATGGCATGGATGCTTTCTGTTCACCAACTTTCTGCTCAAAGAATTCTCCATAGGAAGGAAATATTGAAGCCATTGAAGTAATCAATAACTCAAGAAGGTGAGAGGGAGAGGGAGAGGGAGAGGGAGAGGGAGAGGGAGAGGGAGAGGGAGAGGGAGAGAGAGAGAGAGAGAGAGAGAGAGAGAGAGAGAGAGCAGTATAAGAAAAGGAGAGATAAAAAGTCTCAGCCACCAAAATTCAGTTCTGGTCTCACATTTCAGGGGCACTTATATTTTAGGCACTATAAGGGGTGGTATGGATACAAAGGTAATATGATCTCTGTCCATGAAGAGCTCATAGACCAGTGATTAGGGCAAATGAATAAGCAGATAATTTTAATAATATGCCAAGTGCTAGAACAGAGGTTTGTATAGAGTGTTGTAAGTACGCAGGACAGAAACACCTATCCTACCCTGGGAAATTAGGGAAGGCTTCTTCAAAGAAAGCTGAGGCATGAAGGATGCGTAGAAGGTAGCAGTGAACCGGACGAAGAAGAAAGGAATAGGGAGGAAAAAGGAAAGAAGTGAGGAGGAAGACGTGCAGACTGTATAGCAGGCAAAGGGAAGAGCTCAATTTTGCTGGAGTGGTAGGGGGTGAAGTGGCAAGGTGATGAGACTAGAACAGGAGGAAGGCTTAATATCATGAAGGGCTTTATAAGTCATGTTTGAGGCTTTGGACTTTAACTGTAAATAATGGGGAGCTATTGAAGGATTTTCAGCCCATTGTCAGATATTTTTTCATTGTCAGTTTTTTATAGACAGATCACTCTGGGAGCCATGTGGAGAGAATGGGAAGGAATGATTAAACTGTAGGCAGGAGACCAAATAAGAGGCATTGCAAGAGGTGATAAAAGTTTAAAAAAGTCAGAGTCAGTGGACTTGGAAAAAGGAGAGGTCACACTGCCAGCCCTCAGTGGCTGATTAGATCTCTGTTTGAGGGTAAAGACCCAGGCAAAGATGACTCCCAGGTTTCCTCCTGGCTCAGGTGACTGGGTGAATTGTGATGCCACCAAACAAGAGAGAGAAAAAGGCGTAAGAGCAAGTTCTAATGATTTTGTTTTGTGCAGGGGTATGTGTATGTCTATAGATATGAAGGGTCAGAGGAAAGGACTCCTGGAGGAGCACTTACATGATGGGAGAAACTAGAGGATGGTTGAGTATAGGGCAGTGATGGCGAACCTATGACATGCGTGTCAGAGGTGACACGTGAACTCATTTTTTTGGGTTGATTTTTCTTTGTTATATGGCATTTAAATATATAAAATAAATATCAAAAATATAAGTCTTTGTTTTACTATGGTTGCAAATATCAAAAAATTTCTATATGTGACACGGCACCAGAGTTAAGTTAGGGTTTTTCAAAATGCTGACACTCCGAGCTCAAAAGGTTCGCCATCACTGGCATAAGGGAAAGAACCAACAGAGAAGGACCAGATGTGTGAAGATATTAAGTAAGATAACTCAAGACACACTGTTCTCCAGTTTGCTGAGGTTTCAGCAAGAATTTTATTTTGTTCTTAAGAGTTATGGGTCTGATCCTTGGGAAGCTTGAGACTCCCCACAGAGAGAAGCCATTCAGTAGAGAAGTCCAGGCATGGTCCAGAGATCATGGCAGGTCTGCTATTTCTTAAAAGGTGTGGGCAAGCCCTAGCTGGTTTGGCTCAGTGGATAGAGCATTGGCCTGTGGACTGAAGTGTCCCAGGTTCGATTCTGGTCAAGGGCACATGCCTGTGTTGTGAGCTCAATCCCCAATAGAGGGCATGCAGGAGGCAGCCAATCAATGATTCTTTCTCATCATTGATGTTTCTATCTCTCCCTCTCCCTTCCTCTCTGAAATCAATATATATATATATATATATATATATATATATACACACACAAGGGTGGGCTGATGGCAAGGGAGGGTGACCAGGGCCTGGCCAACCTTGAAGTAACAGCAAGAAGAGAGGTGAGTAATTGCCCCAAATTCTGGGTGCATCACAGTCCCCTGACTCAGCCATGGATCATCCACCCCAGACAATGGCAAAAAGCAGCAAAGAACCTGGGCTTCTCATTTTTGGGGCAGAAGGTCTGCACAGACCTAGCAGGAGCAGCCTGGGAATCCAGGACAGAGTAGAGCAGGCTGCATTGAGATTTTTCTAGAATCCTGAATACCTATCCCACCAATTATGACTATCCAGCAAAGGCTCAACCTGGGAAACTATACTCCAAGTGATTATGATTATGTGATGATTATGCTTTCTCACTTTAAAAAGCTTCAATAATATTTTTCTGTAAAAACAAAGTAAAACTGAAGAAACACTTGACTTCATTATGAATCCACCCCTCAGGTACAGTAATGGAGTCAGTAACTGTATTACTCCACTGTGAGAAAAGTTAAGAACCATGCAGTTAAAATTGTTTCTTTTCTGTCTCCTGCATCCAAACACTGGAACCTACAGGTGAGCAGGCAGGACACTGAGGTATATTAAAGCCAGGTTTGCATTAGGGCAGAGGACTGGAATCCTCAATGAGGTCAGACTGACTGCTCCCAAAATCTTGACCTTGCGGGCTTACTGCTTTTTTAAAACATGTCTTGGGGATGGAAAGACTGTGTTTGGCTATTTACAAAAATAGGTCTGAAAATGCTGCCAGAGTTGAATGTTTTATGCTATTTGATGCACCTGAAACAAGCCCATTTATTTTATTTTTTAAATTTTGCTGTGAAAGGATGCTCGTTCTGTAGGGTTAAATCTTGGTTACAATTAGAAAGAAAACTTCAAAAGTTCCTGTGTTTCCTGGCAGGGGAACAATGCTTTCTCTTCACCCCACAGCCTTGTAGCAGTCAGAAGGTTAGTTACAAGGCCTCACATCTGGGCTTCAAAGAAGCACAGAATAACCATTTCCAGGCATATTTTGGCTTTTATATGAACACCTAATTTCACAGGAAGTAGAAACCTGCCTGTTCACATGATGACTTCCACTTTCCCCTCCTATTCCCTCCTGTCTTTCACTTCAATGAACACCTGAGCATTGGAGCCTCAGTGATTTTATCTTATTCCAGTGTTTAGGAGAGTAATTTTCAACTCCTTGTTCATCTAGGTAGGACTTAGACCAGTTCTTTCTCTACAGACAGGAGAGAACTGATGGTCTATGGAAAGAACCTGAAAATCCATGGGTCCCAGTCTACAGTCAACCCTGGGCTGCTCTGGATTCTGAAAGAATTTTGCCACCCCCTCCCCTCCCTGGCCTGGCTCCAGCCAGCTGCAGATTGTCTGGATCGAGCTGCTTCGACACACTGATGTTATCGGACTCACAGTGCCTGGAGCATGCAGATAGGAACAGGCAATGGCGCCGTCTCACCGGACGCAGTAATGTAATTTAGTTTCTGAAATCCAAGTATAAAATCTTGAAAGCTGACATTTTCTATCTACCTCAGGAGGGGTGTGATGGTTTGGAATTCCCAGTGGAACCATCTAAATAGGGAAGTGGCTATGTCATGTATTAATAAACAGTTCAAAGCAATGGAAAAACACACAGAGAGGATTGTAGGGGAATAAGAGCTTAGTTTTTCTTGCCTCCTCCTGCCCCTCCTCTGAGCTGTGCTGCCAGGTGAGCACCACTCCATTGGTGTGAACCCCAGGCGGGGGCTAGAAGTGTCGCTCATGGGCATTCCTGTGAGAGTCCCCTGTGCTATGGAGATGGAACAAGTACCAGCCTCCCCCAAGGGCATGCCATGGCACTTTAAGTGGGTCTCAACTAGCCCTTTTTTTGAAAGGAGTCATTCAAACTAAGCTAAGAATGGTGGCAAAGAAGCAGTCACTCGCCTTCCCCTCTGTTTCTCCAACCTCATCTCCTGCACTCTTCCCCCACCTCAGTATGCTTTGTATCACCAGTCTTCTTTGCTCCTGGTAGATTACCTTCCCACCTCATGGCTAGATCTTACTCATCCTTCAGGCCTTGGGTGACACGTCACCCCTTAAAAGAAGTTTCCCACCAATACCAGGCCCCTCTATAATATACTCTCACAGTCCCTCCCTCCCATACATTTCTTTCATACATGTATCAAGTTTTACTTAAATGATTACTTGTATAATTATTTGTTTCATAAATCTTCATAAAGGCAGGGACCATGCCTTTCCCCACTGTATCCTCCCAGTGCCTAGCATAGAGAATGAAGGGCCATAATCTTATAACAGATAAACAGATTTCCTTCTACTTTGAAGCCACAGCAATGATATTCCTGTAACAGAGAGGTGGTGAAAGGCCGGTGGCCTGCCAGGCTGTGCCAGGGTTTGTCCAATGGTGTCCCAGATAGATGTTGCATTGTGTACTTCTGGTAGTGCCACTTCATCTATGTAAGCCTCTGGCCAGCGGCTGAAAGATTACCTTCCAGGAAATTATTCTGGAGAACAGCCAACACAGGAGTCCTCAAAACCTTCACTCACTTGCTTACTTGAAGGTTTGGCCTAGTTTAAACCCCACTTAAGGTCCATGGCCAAAGCAGCAGCTCAGCCCCAGGTCAACTTCTTCTGGGGACTAATCACCAGCTGAGCAGACAGAGCTTTCTCTGTGACTCAAAGGCCAAGCTCTGATTTTGCTTGCAGATCAGATATGGACTCCTACTTGGGCCTTTATATGAGTAAGGTCTCACTCATTGTTGAGTATTAGAGGAGTGGGCAGCCAGCTTAGAAGCTAAACAATCAGCAAATCCTTTGGAGGGATAGAGAAATAGGGCTGCTCCGATCCTTTGTTCAAAGAGCTTTGACAGTGTGGGATGTGCAACCATGTTTATGAAGCAGGGAAGCTCTTGGGAGTTCAGATATAAGGGTAAGGTGATGGCAAAGGAAAACACAAGAAACCTCCCTGAACAGTAAACAAAACCTCTGGCTAGAGAGTGGGCCTGTGTATTCTGGTTTTGCCTGTGAACGGCACTGACTTTGAGAGTCTAGACTAGTGGTTCTCAACCTTCCTAATGCCGCGACCCTTTAATACAGTTCCTCATGTTGTGGTGACCCCCAATTTCATTGTTACAAATTGAGCCTAATTAAAGCATAGTGATTAATCACAAAAACAATATGTAATTATATATGTGTTTTCCGATGGTCTTAGGCGACACCTGTGAA
Source organism: Myotis nattereri (assembly GCF_964212035.1). Classification (NCBI taxonomy): domain Eukaryota; kingdom Metazoa; phylum Chordata; class Mammalia; order Chiroptera; family Vespertilionidae; genus Myotis; species Myotis nattereri. The sequence goes on from NC_138087.1 coordinate 53,271,820, forward strand.
AGGGTCGTTCGACCCCCAAAGGGGTCGTGACCCACAGGTTGAGAACCGCTGGTCTAGACCAGGGGTTCTCAAACTACGGCCCGCGGGCCACATGCAAATACAAATATAGTATTTGTTCCTGTTTTGTTTTTTTACTTCAAAATAAGATATGTGCAGTGTGCATAGGAATTTGTTCATAGTTTTTTTTTAAACTATAGTCCGGCCCTCCAACGGTCTGAGGGATAGTGAACTGGCCCCCTGTTTAAAAAGTTTGAGGACCCCTGGTCTAGACAGATCATTTCACTCTCTGAGCTCACAGGTTTGTTTTTATTCAGACCCTGAGATTCTAAAAGAGCCTCCAGGGCAGAAAGTAAATGAGTTGTCCCAGGTCAATGCCAGATGGCAGTCCTGGGATTAGAATTCATGGGCCCTTCTTTCCAGCCAGCTGTTCCCTCCCCTGAGTCCTGAAATGTTTCTTCTCTTGAATGCTCAGGATTGTGTTCAATTTAGTAAGGTTTGTGGTCACATAATCACTGCTCCTAAGTAAAACAATGATTGCAGAGCATCCGCTGTAAGGAAGGCAAACGTGGGGGATGTGGAGCGGGTGGGCACCTTTGCCCCTGAGAGAACAGGCCAAAAGCAAACTGTGGATCAGGTTAGGCCTCTTCTACTTTAACAAAAACCAACACAAACAACTCTCTTGGGAATCTGACAGAGTCCTCATCTGCTCTCTCTCTCTTTTTTTTTTTTTCTCTAGGCTTCCTTGTGTATCAAAAGCCTGTGCTTGATTCCATAGTAAGGGCCTCTCCTGGAAGCTGGAATACACTATTTCTAGAGGCAAGAGAGGGGCTAGGTTGAGATACAGTCTGGATCCAGATCCTCTGAGCATTTTTCCATCAATAAATTAATTATCACATTGTTATTAATTATTACAATGTTCCCATCTCCAGGAGTGTCAGGGGTAAGGGCAACCCTAGTCCTTCCAGCCCAAACTCTGATAGGTCCACTCATAGCTTAGGAAACACCAGATATTCTTTTCTCCTCCCTGCTCTTTCCTGTCCCACTATGACTGGCTGGTGCTAAGACAGGGAGCGTGCCTGCAGTTTCGCTATTGCTTTAACACCCATTTCTTTGGCCAGGAAGTTCTTTGAGGTATAAGGCATGTCAAATGGCCTTTGGGCTCAGAGATTGCCTTCAATGATCCCTGAGCCTCTAAAAGGTGAAGAAAGCAATGGAAGAGAGCCTTGCACAAGGCCCAGAGCAGGGCTGCTTGGCAGGGATGGGATCCTGAGTGTTTTCACTCAGCTTCAATTTAGGCAGACTTACCTTCCTCCTCACTCACCAGGCAGTCAATCAAAGTGAGAGCATAGTAATTTCATTTGCTGGTTCCGATTCATTTAGCCATGGAAGAGGCCTGGAGGTAGAGGAGGAAATTTCAACTAGAAAATCAAATCCCTGGTAAATGATTATGATTCCTCTGCCCTTCCAGACTCCTCACACACATACTTCTCCTCTAGATGATTTGGGGGAATTGGGGAGGACCCCTCTACTGTGGTAATTTAACTCCCCTCTCTCTAGGGGCCATGCGTATGGCTAGGGAGGAGGTGGCAGGTTGTGAGGCTCCAGGCTCACCAGTTTCATTCCTGCTTCTACTTGCTACATCTACCACCTTCCACCTTATTTTCAATGTCCTTCCCCTAAAAATGATGTCTTTAAATCAAGTGTATTCCCAATGACAGGCGAAAGGTACAGTGATGCAAAGTTGTAGCTCCAGGCCTTGAAACTTGCTCAGTATTTCCCTTTGGTTTCCCCTGCCTCATACGCCTCACTCTCACACTGAAGAGGGCAGTGCAGGGGCACTAAAGACAAAGGCCATTTCCCATTCCCTTGTTCCGCTACTCTTACCCTCCCCGCAGAGTCTTACAGCTTTGAGGTATCAAGGTGTCAGGCCCTGGCTAAGCGCACCTCAGGAGTTGACAGTTGTCTTGAAAGCTTATTTCACCTTCAGAGTGATGGTAACCTCAACAGAGAGCTCAGTCAGACTAGATATTTGTGAGGGAAGGTGAGACGGGGCTAGAGGGAGTAAGGGGAAGTCCCTGGATCCATAGGGCTTAACTTCAAAAGAGAAGAGGGCAGGCCATGTCACAGCTAGAGACATGTGCAGGACGGCTGTTTAAAATTAAATAAGCAAGGGCCTTAAGAATTCAGACAGGCTTTTCAGGCCTGGCGAGGACTGGACGCCTCTCCAGGAGCTATCCAGGGTCCTGAATCGTCTCCACCTGAAGCTTTGGACAAGGGCTTCACCTGTTGGTTAACGCCAACCTTAAATGCTGCTGTTTCCTCTCTGCCCGTTCTTCATACCAACTGCCTGCTTGGATCACATCCTGCATGGCCTGAAGTAGCTCCATAATGACTCCAATCACTCTCTATGGCTGCAGCCTGTGCTTCATGCCAGCAGCCTGGCTCCCTAGCCAGATTTTCAACAAAGGGTAAAGTTGAGGATCTTGGTATGTGCAAAAAATATCTCCAGTACCCCTGGATGCTCAGGACTAAATGGGCCTGGCTCAGGGACAAAGTGGCTGTAGGGGAAGGAAAGAGTTTTCCTCACATCCTCTGGCACATCCTCAGAGAGCTCCTCCCTCACCTCCGCAGCCGCTGCACTCACACACACCCGCATGCACGCACACATACATGCCAGATTCTCCGTCCGGTCACTGCAGAGCCTGTACTGCTGCAGAGAAGGTAGAGTCTCCTTTGTCTGCAGTTGAGCACAATGCACCCACTTTGTCCCCATCATGGGTATTACAGAATTTTGGCAAAGAGCACCCAAATTTAAAACTTACATAAATGAAATAAAATACTGATTTATTTTTATGAATTCAAGAAGAATACATTTACTATAAAAATCAAGATAAGCCCTAACTGGTTTGGCTCAGTGAATAGAGCATCAGCCTGCGGACTGAAAGGTCCCAGGTTCGATTCCAGTCAAGAGCATGTACCTTGGCTGTGGGCACATCCCCAGTAGGAGGTGTGCAGGAGGCAGCTGATCGATGTTTCTCTCTCATCGATGTTTCTAATTCTCTATCCTTCTCCCTTCCTCTCTGTAAAAAAAATCAATAAAATATATTTTTAAAAAATCAAGATAAGAACAAAAGAATATTTTAAAAAACACCCTTAGTCATACCATCCAGAGTTATATCCCATGTTAACCTCCTGGCACACAGCCACGTTCTCATGTGTCCATGTGCACACACGTATGTGAGTGTTTGTAAGAGGTAGTATAGCAGTGGTTAAAAGTGTGTTTTGGTCTGACTGGCATGGCTCAATGGTTGAGCATTGACCTATGAACCAGGAGGTCATGGTTTGATTCCTGGACTGGGTTGTGGGCTTGATCCCTAGTGGGGGTGTGCAGGAGGCAGCCAATCTATGATTCTCTCTTATCATTGATGTTTCTATCTCCCTCTCCCTTCCTCTCTGAGGTCAATAAAAATATATGTATGAATATAAAAAGTGAGTTTTGGAGTAAGTCCTAACTATGCCATTTATCTGTGTGATATTTTTGGTCAGTATTACTGAAATCCCTTATTTCCCCCTTTATCTGTGTGATCCTGATCAAATTTCTAATCTCTTTGGGTCTGTTTTGTAATCTTTAACATGAGGAAAATAATACTACTCATCTCATAGTGTTGTTGAAAGGATTAAATGGGATAATATATACATAGTCCCTGACACATGGTAAGTAGTCAATAAAGGGTAGCTTTATTACACATACACCCTGTAGAAATCATTCTGTAATACTGTTTAATACCTAACTTTAATACACAAATTACTCTCTATCTCAGATAAAAGTTGAAAACAGGATAAATACATTCAGATTATTTCATTTTCTGTGTGGCTTAACTTTCTGGGCCACAGTGGGATTTGGGAAACAGAATGTCTTCCTAGATCAGAAAGAAAAAAAGTAATATTTGACCTAGGACGTCTAGCTGACTCTGCAGCCAGAAAACGGCAGGGCCTTCTTTTTGGTCAAGGTTCTCTTTACTTCTTGAGTTTTGGGTCTCAGCCCTTTGGCTTTCAGTGGATCTTGCCGGCAGCAATTATTACTATGACTAGAGGCCTGGCGCACGAAATTCATGTGTGGGTATGGTCCCTATGCCTGGCCTGTGATCAGGGCCATCTTCCCCAGCTGCCTGCAGCTGACCACCACCCCCCATACACTGCCACCCACTCCTGGTTCCCCATTCGCCATTGGGTGATTGGTGCCTGACGGCCAGGGGAAGGGACCAAGAGGTCGGCTGTTCCTACCTGCTCACCGGCCCTGCCCCTGCCTCGGGTGGCCAGTAGGTAAATCATAGCCTGCTGGCCGGGGAAAGGGACCAAGAAGTGGTCAGTGTACCTCATAGTGACTGGTTCAGTGGTCATTCTGGTTGTTCTGCCATTAGGGTCAATTTGCATATCACCCTTTTATTATAAAGGATATTCTAAAGCTATTTTAAAATTTATCTTATTCTTTCTACAAATAAAACTTTTTAATACATTTTAATAAATAACTTTTCATACATAAAAATTATATTCTAAATGAATAATTTGTCCCTTCTTTCCAGTTTATTTATTCACTTATCCAGTCATTTATTTATATCAGTATGGATTAATGTATATTTATTTTCTTTCAGGGCTATAATCCAATATCATCATACTGATAACAAATTGCTCAACTTGTTCTAGCTTTGGCCTCTGGGAGCCATTTCAAGTTGGCTTCTGTTTCCTATTGACTCACCTCTTTTCCCTTTATTCCTCAGGTAAACTAATCATGAGCCTATGGGAGCACTTTCTTCAAAATATCTGATACTCATCTTTTTATAATTTAGTTTAATTTTTTTTTGCATATTCTCAGCCAACATCCTGCTTCATGTCCTTAGTAACTTGTTCTAGGACCCCTGCAGTGGTAACTCACTCATCTCTCCAATTTGCCTCTTCTTCCCCCAACTCATCCTGTACATTATTCTTAAATCACTCTCCTGGGAATTAAACACTCACTACTCTGATTACAGTATCCCTTGCTCCAGACCTTTCAATGGCTCGCACCACTTAAAACTCAATCTGACACTCAATAGTTTTAACAATATGGCTCCAATTTGCCAATCTGGCTGCTTCTTCAATTGATCATTTTTCTATAATCTTTGTTCTCTTTGCTCCAGCTTTCAGCCTTATATGCAGATAACTTCCAATTTCTATCTCTAGTTTTGACTATATTGCAAAAAATCTTTATTGATTTTTTTAAATTACAAAAGTAATACATATTTGATGGGATAAATTAAAATAATACAGAAAATGAGTCTCTGACTCTCCTCTTCTTGCCTTCCTCAGGTTGGTTTTAAGAATGAAGTGATCTTTTTAAGGAACACTTGTGCACTGCTGGTGGGAATGCAGACTGGTGCAGCCACTATGGAAGACAGTATGGAGTTTCCTTAAAAAACTGAAAATGGAACTCCCATTTGACCCTGTGATCCCACTTCTAGGAATATATCCCAAGAAACCAGAAACACCAATCAGAAAGGATATATGCACCCCTATGTTCATAGCAGCACAATTCACCATAGCTAAGATCTGGAAACAGCCTAAGTGCCCATCAGCAGATGAGTGGATTAGAAAACTGTGGTACATCTACACGATGGAATACTATGCTGCTCTAAAAAGGAAGGAACTCTTACCATTTGCAACGTCATGGATGGAACTGGAGAGCATTATGCTAAGTGAAATAAGCCAGTCAATGAAGGAAAAATACCACATGATCTCACTCATTCATGGATAATAGAGACCATTATAAACTTTTGAACAATAATAGATACAGAGGCAGAGCTGCCTCAAACAGATTGTCAAACTGCAGCAGGAAGGCCGGGGAGGGTTGGGGGGCAGGAGGTAGGGGGGTAAGAGATCAACTAAAGGATTTGTATGCATGCATATAAGCATAACCAGTGGACATAAGACATTGGGGGATAGGGGAGGCTAGGGGACTGTCTAGGGCGGAGGGATAAAATGGACACATATGTAATACCCTTTGTAATACTTTAAGCAATAAATTAAAAAAAAAATGAATGAAGTGATCTTTTTAGATTTTTCAGCATCTTTCCTAACTCCTGTTAAGTTACTACATCATAGGGACAGATTTTGAGACATGTTTTTTGACTTAAGAATTTGTAATGCAAATCATTACAAAGGACCTTATAAAACCATAACCTTATAAAAGGTTAAGTTCAGAAAAACAGATCTTTATGTTTGTAGCTTACATTTTCAAAGCCTTTTCCTTATTATTTTCTCATTTAATCCCTGACAATCCTAAGAGAGAGAAATAGTATCTTCTTTTTCAATTAAAACTTTTTAAAGAGCAGTTTCAGGTTTACAGCAAAATTGAGCGGAAGGTACAGAGATTTACCTAATACCCCCCAGAGCCACATATGCATAGCCAGCCTCCCCCATTATTAATATTCCCCACCAGAGTGGAACATTGTTACAACCGGTGAACCTAGTGCCACATTACAATCACCCGAAGTCCACAGTTTACATTACGATGCACTCTTTGTGTTTGTTGTACATTCTATGGGTTTGGACAAATGTAAAATGACATGCGTCCATCACTGTGATATCATACAGAGTATTTTCACTGTCCTAAAAATCAGCATGTATTATTTACCCCAGTTTTACAGAGTAAAAAGCTGATGCCCTATAAAGCGGAGCAGCTCCCTCACCAGCCAGGTCTTGGTTCCAAGTGTCCTGATCCCTTTCCTACTTTACCACAGAAAAAGGCCATACTGAAAACCACAACGCAGTGAGCAGCAGCACTAACAGCAGAGAGGTCGGAGCCAAAGAGAGCCACTCAGACCGTTGACACATCAGTGGCCATGGCTTTGCCTCAGGGAATGTGAGAATAATGTTGTCCCTGTGCTTCTCTTTTATGGTGAAGGTGAGACTGCAGGAGATCTCTAAATAGGAAATAAGAGACAGGAATGTATCTGATCAGTGTGGAGGCTTTCTATTTGCAAAGAAATGTCCTGCCTCCCCAAAGCTACAGGGTTCTGCAGACGTGAGAAGGAAGCGAATAGAATTGAGTCAGATGTGGCCAGTCACCACTGGTGGTGCCCAGCAGGAATAAGATTGGCCAGACAAGTGGCATACAGGTATTTGGCAGCACTTCCATAGCCAATTCATCACGCCAATTTGTTGGTGTGAATACCTGATTGAAAAATATGGGAATTATGAGGCAAAAGCTATCTCCTGGGTAGGCACGATATAGTAGAAAGAGCATGATTTTTGATCATTTGTTTCCTAAAATGGAAAAAAATGATTAGAGAAAACATAATATTGGTTTGTCATAAATTCAAACACTTTGAGGTAAACAAATTCAAATATAAAAAAATAACATGAAAGTTCTCCTGTAAGTCAGAATGATGACCAGTTTAATTATATCTTCTCAGACTTTTAAAATGAGTATTTATATATACAAATTTAAGCACAGATGAATCAGACTTTTTAAAAAATATATATTTTATTGATTTTTTACAGAGAGGAAGGGAGAGGGATAGAAAGTTAGAAACATAGATGAGCAAGAAACATCGATCAGCTGCCTCCTGTACACTCCCCACAGGGGATGTGTCCGCAACCAAGGTATATGCCCTTGACCGGAATTGAACCCAGGACCCTTGAGCCCTCAGGCTGACGCTCTATCCACTGAGCCAAACCGGCTAGGGCTGAATCAGACTTTTAAGAGAATTTTTTAAAAAAAATATATTTTATTGATTTTTTACAGAGAAGAAGGGAGAGAGACAGAGAGTCAGAAACATCGATGAGAGAGAAACATCGATCAGCCGCCTCCTACACATCTCCTACTGGGGATATGCCCGCAACCCAGGTACATGCCCTTGACCGGAATCGAACCTGGGACCTTTCAGTCCTCAGGCCGACGCTCTATCCACTGAGCCAAACCGGTTTCGGCAGACTTTTAAAATGTATATTTATATACACAAATTTAAGCATAGATGAATCAGAAGTATATGTGAAAACAATAACTTTTATGTTACATACATTTTACCACAAAAAAACAAATATATATCTTGAACACCTTTTCTATATCTATATTAGATCTTACCTCCTCCTTATAAAAGGCTTCCTATATGGCCCTGGCCAGTGTGGCTCAGTTAGTTTGGAGCGTTGTCCCATACACCAAAAGGGGGCAGGTTCAATTCCTGACCAGGGCACATACCCAGCTTGTAGGTTCGATCCCTGGTTGGACATGTATGGGAGGCAATTGATTAATGTTTCTCTCTCTCTCTCTCTCTCTCTCTCTCTCTCTCTCTCTCTCTCTCTCCTTCTCTCTAAAATCAATAAACATATCCTTGGATGAGGACTTTTGAAAAAAGGCTTCCTATTTAATCAGTCCCCACTGATGGACTGTATATTATTTGCCCCCCCCCACTATCATAATGCTGCAACTATTATAATGTTATAACACTATAGCATATTTATTTATAACTATTATGTTTTGTTTAAAAAGTTTTTATACACTTGTTTGACAATTTCTTTAGATCAATAAATTCTTAGAAGTGGAATCATTGAGGGGATCAATGGGCATGCACACATTATGTTGCCAGTTTTCTTTCCAGAAAGGATGTGGCAATGTACAGGTGTCCCCCGCCCCAAAAAAATGTATACACACTTTAACAGCTGATAGTTCAATTTTGAAAATGAAATGTATTTTAATAAATACTGCCTTTATAATCATTCAAAGTGTATATATACATTTTGGGCGTGGGGGGGGGGGGGAGGACGACATTCTATGTATTTCTCACAAATTGGGAAGGGGAGGGGTTATTCAAAGTTTGAAGTCAGGAAGACCTGGATTAGTTCTAAAGGCCGGCTGGTTGTCTGACCTTTGGCAGTTTACCTTTGTTAATGTCTCTTGCCTTTCCATAGGTGTAACATTATCTACTTTTCAGGGCTAGTGTTAGAATTAAATAAAATAATGTATGTAGAATGTTTTGCAGCATGCCTGACACAACAAAATGGGAGCTGCTTTTTGTTTCATGTTGCTCTCTCCGCATTTCCTTTGTTCCCATCCAGTCTAAAGTATCCATCAGTCCCAAATTCTCTGGCCACCAAAAGGAGCTTTTCTAATCAACAGCAAGAGATATTGCCCTTATTGAGTCTGAATTTCCCAGGAAAGCACTGAAGCCAATTTCCAGAGCTCTATCTTTAGTGACTAAATCACAGAGACAAACTCTCCCACTCTTAATGATCTTTCTTAGGATCTTAATCAGGTCATTCTTACTCTCCAGTCCACTGCTGATCTGGCCATTTCAACAGTGAAATGTTCTGGTCTTTAAAACAGGACATTTCATTAAGCCCTGAAGGCAACAAAGGGCCCATGGAAAACAGATGGGAGGCAGACCCTGAGACGCATGCACCCTGGGACCTTGGGGAGTCCCGGTTACATTCCCTTCCTGTGTCTTTCCACAGTCCCGCCTAAAACCAGGAGGGCTGAAACTGGATCATGGCTTCTTGGAGCTTTAAATTCCAAAAAGTATTGATTTAGGGATGAAATTAATCAAGGCTGTGACAGAAGGCTCCCAGGGACAACTCTCCAAACTGCCAAAAGGGGGCAGTGTAGTGTTATGGTTAAGAACTTGAGTCTAGAGTCTAGACTCCACACACCTGGACTTGAAACTGGGCTTTGCCGCTTATTAGCTGCATGACCTTGGGTGTCACTTGCCTTCTCTGTTGATTAAGGGTATGCCATCTTCATATTGTTGAAAGGATTAAATGAAATGTGTGTCTGGTGGCAGATACACAGTAAGTGCTCATAAACAGCAGGGCATACACCTGTAGGGTGTATGGTTGAATATGATAGATATGACATAGGGTTACCAAGTAAAGGAGATAAAAGATTGAATTTATTCAGCTAATTCATTCACTCATTCAATAGATGTCTAGTGAATGTTTGCTATGCACAGGGCACCTTATAAGGCACAGGAGACATAATAGGAAGTAAAAATAGATATGGTCTCTGCCTTCATGAAACTTGGCCTTCAGAAGTACCCATGTGAGTAGAATAATCATACAAGCATATGTAAAATTATAAATATAAAAGTGCAATAGGAATAAGGCTACTGACAAAGTCTAGAGTTTAAGGGAATCCTTCTGTGATGAAATTCTAGCTAAGCTAAGGTCTGAAAGATGGGTAAGAGTCAACTGAAAAAAGGGTAGAGAAAGCATTCCAGGCAGAAGAAACAATATGTGCAAAGGCCCTAAAGCAGAAGGGAACCTGGAACATCAGAGAAGTGGAGGAAAAGCCAGTAAGGTTGGATGCACTGATGGGGGTTAAAGTGATATGAAATGAGTTGGAGAGGCAGGCAGGCAGGAGCTGGACCACATAAAGTCTTGCAGGCCATGTTAAGGATTAGAATTTTTAGAACAAGAGCAAGGGGGAAGCTGTTGAAATGTAAAGGGATGCACTGGGCATCCCTGCTACTTGGCAATACATTGCTTTGATATCTCCTTTCATGGGAAGGAATGGGAGAGGGTTTCACACAATTTCTGCTGTGGCCATCCAAGAGAGGGGAATAGAGAAGTACTCTACAACAGGTCTCTTCCCCAAACAGAATGAGTCCCTCGGCATCCTCATTTCCCAAAGAAGAATTAGATATATGGAGGGATGCAAGTGGGGCATCCAGGGCTGTGAGGCTCTGATCAGAAATCCTATCCTGGGTGATGGGCTGTCACTATAAAACTCCTAATGTTTTTTAGGTGCGGCACCAGTCCCTAGTCAGCCTCCACATCTCAGACTTCCTGCCCCTTCAGATGCTTCAGTGCATTGGACAAAATAACTAAGGCAGTGGTTCTCAACCTTCTGGCCCTTTAAATACAGTTCCTCATGTTGTGACCCAACCATAAAATTATTTTCGTTGCTACTTCATAACCTTAATGTTGCTACTGTTATGAATCGTAATGTAAATGTCTTATATTCAGGATGGTCTTAGGCGACCCCTTATTAAGGGGACAAACAGCTATTAGCCTGGGGTGATGGAGGTGCAACACTTTTGTGGGCAGACACAGAGCCCGGAGGGAAGATGGCAGGGAGGCTTCAGGTTTGCAGGAAGCACAGCCCTCAGCCTCGGTGCCTTCCTGGTGAGCTGGTTCACAGTGCCCTTGGTGCATGCACTGGTTGCTTGGGGGCATATGCACACACAGAAAGGCATAGTTTCCATATTCTCTCCTATGTGGAGAAAGAAACTAGGAGTGGAGATCCTGGGCAGCACAGGAATGCTAAAGTACCAGAAGGTGGTAGCTGTTTCCTAGTCCTCATAGGTTTTTGAAGTTGGCTGGAGGAGAAAAGGACCTAAGAGTGCTAGAGCTGCCCACCCCACCTCTCCTCCAACCTCTCCCAGACCACAGTCCCGCTACACAGGAAACTGGCTTGGCTACCTGCCAGGGCTCCTGCTCGGGCAGGAAGTTCAGGAAACAAGTGAGAAAGCCCCTCTTCAGCATAGAAGAAGGCTGCTCAGAAATCCCTGGGAAGGTAAAATAAACCCTGGCCCTATTGCACTTTCTCCCACAAGAGAAAAACCTCTACTCTTTCCCAGTAGAGCTGCCACTACTCTCCAGTATGGTCATGTACGGCGCTAGCAGAATTCACAGAGCAGAACCAAGAGCTTCACGGAGGGCATAATGCTGTCTCAGTGACAAAAGGCTCCAAGTAAGGACACCCTTCCCCCCCTCAAAAACACAGGTCTGCGGTGAAGCAGGGTGGGTACATGTGGCCTGAAGCCTTCCTAGGGCAGTGATGGCGAACTCATTTTTTTGGTTGATTTTTCTTTGTTAAATGACATTTAAATATATAAAATAAATATCAAAAATATAAATCTTTGTTTTACTATGGTTGCAAATATCAAAAAATTTTTATATGTGACACGGCACCAGAGTTAAGTTAGGATTTTTCAAAATGCTGACACACCGAGCTCAAAAGGTTCGCCATCACTGTCCTAGGGCCATCTTGGGTTGATAAGGAAGCAAATGATAGTATAGGACAGTGGTCGGCAAACTCATTAGTCAACAGAGACAAATATCAACAGTACAACGATTGGAATTTCTTTTGAGAGCCAAATTTTTTAAACTTAAACTATATAGGTAGGTACATTGTTATTAACTTAATTAGGGTACTCCTAAGGCTTAGGAAGAGCCACATTCAAGGGCCCAAAGAGCCGCATGTGGCTCGAGAGCCGCAGTTTGCCGACCATGGGTATAGGATAAAAGAAGTGATAGAAAAAGGAGACTCAAAGGAGAAAGTGCTAGAGATATATGTACTACCTTGAGGGATGAAGGCAGAGAATTGACAGGGGCTCTTTGTTGTCTGAATGTGAAGGGAACTCCTGATGAAATAACAGACTGAGGCAATGACTATCCTTCGCTGCTAAAACATTAGAAAAGACGGAAGGGGAATCTTTGTGATAAAGAGATCAGGCTAACTACACCACTAATCAATCTGAACAACAGATTGATGTGATGTGATGCAATAGGAAGTACACAGGACACACTCAGAAGTATTCTTCACACAAAAATTAAAACTGAATCTGATCACACCCTGAGTTTTAATTAACAGTTTGCATAAATACAGTAGACAGAGGACTATAGATGAAGCAATTATTCACAGTAGTCCAGTGGGTGGGGTATAGGTGAAACAAGATTAGTCCTGGGCTGATAATTGTCTAAGTTGGGTGATGAATACTAGGGGGTTCACTTCACCTTTTCTTTACTTTGTATACATTAGAACTTTCCATGACAAAATATTTTAAAATTTTGAAGAAGGTCTGTAAACTGGAAACGGCCTCCTTCTCTAGCCTACTGTTCTGTGGGGAGAGTAGTAGCCATAGTAGCAATGTGGACTTTTTCCAATGTTTCTTGAGCCATGAGAGTTGGCCTTTGGGAGCAGAAACAGCGGAAGGACATATTCCACTGGCATCAGGAGTGGGGTGCTTCAGGAAGACTCCACTCCAACAGGACCCTGAAACAGCCATGGCACAAAGGGGCAAGGACAAGGCCTCCTCCAATCCAGGCCCACTCAATGGAACCCCCTCTGGGAATCAGTGGGAACACAACGCACTTCCATGTCTAGCCCAGCCTCATCATGGTGCTATCAAGTAGGCTAAGGACTCTTCTCATTTGGTAATGAGAAGAATAAACCATCTTCTTACCCTCTCTCCATAAAAGCTCCATTGGGAAACATTGACAAAAAATGGAAATCGGGGGGGGGGGGGGCTCAATTGGGGGAAAAAGGAGACATATGTAAAACTTTAGACAATAAAAACAAACAAAAATGGAAATCACTATCCCCTTAATCACCATCAATCCTTAGATCAGAAATGATACAGCAATTTGCAGTTAATTTTCACTTAATGATCTTATTTATTTTATAAATAGCCTGAAAGAGGTTAGGAGCCTGGACGAAGGTCAGAACAAAAGTGGTAGACCTAGAATGTACTAGCCAACTTCCTACAACCACAAACACAGCTCCTTCCTGCCCTGAGGCCCATGCCCCTCATTAGTTCACCCTGATCTCCACACCCCTTCAAAGATACTCAAATCAATTCCTCTCATTGGAGTTTCCAGAGATTGCCTCACTCCTGTAGTTCAGCTCCTGACTAAATGAAGGATCTGAAACATGAGATTCCATCAGGAAGTTTTTAAGGAGGCTGATAGGTGGCCAAACCTTAGTTCCTGACTGGTTCCCTTTGGTGCCAATACTAAGTTCCAGAGTGGATGTTTTGACATGTTTAAATTACACATACATAATAAGCCCTGGTGGTCAGTGCGCATCATAGCGACAGGTCATTCTGCAGTTTGGTTGATTTGCATATTAGCCTTTTATTATATAGGATTATTAACTTTGTATCAAGTCAATATTTCAAAAACCCATGCTGAATGTCAGAGCAGGAAAGATCATTTTTCTCCATTCGTTTCTTAAAGAGCCACATCATAAGAGTTGAGCCCCTCAGTGAAGCTGAGCTAGCTAACATCTCCTAGAGCAGCAGTTCTCAACCTGTGGGTCTCGACCCCTTTGGGGGTTGAACGACCCTTTCACAGGTGTTGCCTAAGACCATCGGAAAACACATATATAATTACATATTGTTTACAGTAGCAAAATTACAGTTATGAAGTAGCAACGAAAATAATTTTATGGTTGGGGGTCACCACAACATGAGGAACTGTATTAAAGGGTTGTGGCATTAGGAAGGTTGAGAACCAATGTCCTAGAGTCTTTCTTTCCTGTGTTCTTTGCCTAGGATAACTATGATGATTCAGGGCTACCAGGGTGGCAAGCAGAGTACTAGAAGTGATGTTTCCCCTGCTGAAGACCATGAAGACATGAAAGACCAAACATGTCATTCTTCCTCACTGAACCAGGACTCTGCCTCAGAATCCACCTTAATACATGCTCCAGGCAGCCACTACTGGTCAATGGGCATTGGCATAAGGAATGAAATCTGCTTATCACCCATTCTTTTTGTAGCCCATGAAGTAGGCCATGTTTTACATATGTAAAATGATTATGCAGGAATGCCTCTTGGGCTGCTGTGATCAGCGGGGACATTTAATAGTACTGCAGAGGAAGTACTGAGAAACCTTAATCAGGGAATCCATTTTTCAGTTTAAATCCCAACTGAGATGGATTCTTCCTGATGAGAGCTTTGGACTATAATCTTTATATTCTCTCCCCTTAGCAGAACACAAAAGGGCAGAGCATAGCCCATAGGTAAAAAGGAGAAACAGGACTGAGGCATGCAGCAGCCACTCTAGAACTCAAAGTAAAGTACTAAATGGGTAAAGTGTACAGTATATGAATAATATCTCAATGAAACTGTCAAAAAAAGTTAATGGTGAAAATGTTGCTACATCAACAATTAGTAGAGGGACTTGAAGGGAAATAAACCCCCTTAAAAAATATCTTGAGAAAAACTAGGCACTTAGTATTGGCTTCCGCACCTGATCAAAGTTCACTAAAATCTTCCTACTGATGGCAATAAGTTCAGACCCTGATGCAAAGCAGCAACATCACATGAGAGACTAGCATGGGAAAAATGGTGTGGGTTATAAAAGAGGCTCAAAAGAATTTAAAAGAATATAATTCCAGACTGAATCAGAAGAAACACTAATTTCTAAGACAGAGTTTCCCCAAAACACATTGGTTCTGTAAGATATTAATAGATGTAACATGAAAAAGTTTCCATGGTTACAGAATCTTGGGAAACATTGGGTTAAATCAGGGGTGGGCAAACTTTTTGACTCGAGGGCCACAATGGGTTCTTAAACTGGACCAGAGGGCCGGAACAAAAGCATGGATGGAGTGTTTGTGTGAACTAATATAAATTCAAAGTAAACATCATTACATAAAAGGGTACGGTCTTTTTTTTTTTTAGTTTTATTCATTTCAAATGGGCCGGATCCGGCCCGCGGGCCGTAGTTTGCCCACGGCTGGGTTAAATGAAGCTGGAAAGGTTTCTTTACTGCAGAACTTCTCAGAGCCTTTAAAATGCTAGTAAACATTGTGATGGGATAGTGTGTAGTGTTCCTCAAAGGAATTTGCCCACAGATTCTTTTTTTCTCCCATAAAGTATCTCAAAGGACCAATATTCCTAAGATATAATATAGGAAATGCTGGTCTAAGCCATGCTTGGCTGAGGGCTTCACCAATTCCTTTATAAAGATAAAATTGGAAGTTAATATGGGAACTATAAATAATTTATAGCGTGTACATAATTATGTTTAAGTTAACTACATAGTAAAATATATATGGTTCCCATTGCACAGTTTGGGTGCAGTTAATTCAATAAATTTTAAAGTGCCCCTTCAGGTATTATTCCAAATAGATAGATGGGGTGGACTCTGGTTATGACGGCCAAGAGTCTGGTGGTGAAAACAGGCAAAATCAGGCCAGGAACCACAGTAGCTGGACTCATTCTGCCTGGATGTGGCCTCTTGTCATAGTTACACTTTTCAGGGCTAGAATGGTCACTCAGAGAACAACCTTTATGGCCATTATTGACCTCTTATTGGTGCACGCACGCTCATGCATCTACATCATCTACATCATCATCATCATCATCATCATCATCACAGAAACTTAAAATTGACCCTCAAGAAGTACAACTAGCCCTGGCCAGTTTATTAAGTGGTTAGAGCAGTGGTTCTCAACCTTCCTAATGCCGCGACCCTTTAATACAGTTCCTCATGTTGTGGTGACCCCCAATTTCATTGTTACAAATTAAACATAATTAAAGCATAGTGATTAATCACAAAAACAATATGTAATTATATATGTGTTTTCCAACGGTCTTAGGCGACCCCTGTGAAAGGGTCGTTCGACCCCCAAAGGGGTCGCAAACCACAGGTTGAGAACCGCTGGGTTAGAGCATCGGCCAGTACACCAAAAGGTGGTGGTTTCAATTCCTGATCAAAGGCAAGTAACTCATACCTTGGTTGCAGGTTTGATCCCCAGCCTGGCCTGGTAGATCAAAAGGCTACCAATTGATGTGTCTCCTCACATTGATGTTTCTCTCTCTCCCTCACCCCCACCTCCCTTCTACTCTATCTGAAACAATGGGAAAATATCGGCAGGTGAGGATTAAAAAAAGAGAGAGAAAGAGAGAGAGAGAGAAGTTTAACCATCTGATCCTCAATATGATATCTTTGAATAACAACAAATCCAAGTACATATTTGCTTGAACTGGCTTCTAAGAATGTAAAGGGGGAACTCCTACATATCCCCATCTTCCCTTCCCCCAGGCCAGACTCTCTAAGCCTCCTTCCTCCACTACTTTACTACTCCAGAGTCCCTCCCTAAAGCCCAGGAGTTCACCATGCTGCTCCACAGTCAGGCCTCTGGTCAAGTTCCAGCTTCTGAATTCCAGAGCAGTGTCAGATCAGAGCTGGTTCCAGCCCCGCCTGCTTCCTTCCTTCCTTTCTCGCGCCCTGATGGCCAGATTCCCACCAGAGTCTCCTTAGGAAACAACGCCTTGAGAGCCTGCTGAGCCCAAGAAGCTGAGTCTCCCATGTTCCCTTTCCAGACACAAGGCTCCATTTGCCCTTTCAAGGAGGGGAGAGAGTCCCTGGGGCTAATCAGGTTCAACTGAAGAAAGCTCTGATTTACATTTCTGTTCACTCTGGGCTGCAGTCAGGCAGGCAGCAGCCAACTCCGGGATGGAAATGACTCAGCCTGACTCCCAGCTACCATGGAAGTGCCTGACTACAGAGGCTACACTTGGGGCTTTTAAATAGCCAAGTCACCTCTGAGCAATCTATTCCAGAAGTCTGCTCCCTTAGCACACTTTGCCTGAAGACAGCAGCTTGGGCACTACTTCTATCCCAATTGAAGCTTTCCAGGCTGGTCTTAGAGAAAGGGGATATGTGTCCCTTTCCATTCTGACTCTTGCAGGTGAAGCAGTAATTCATACTCATTCTAGAACAGCGGTCCTCAACCTGTGGGTCGAGACCCCTTTGGCGGTCGAATGACCCTTTCACAGGGGTCGCCTAAGACCATCCTGCATATCAGATATTTACATTACGATTCATAACAGTAGCAACATTACAGTTATGAAGTAGCAATGAAAATAATTTTATGGTTGGGTCACAACATGAACTGTATTTAAAGGGCCAGAAGGTTGAGAACCACTGTTCTAGAAGAAATCAGTAAAAGGCTGATCAGCTCAGCCAATCAACCAGAAAACCGTAGATTTGACCAGAATGATGATAAAAGGCTACAACATAAAACATTCTCTTAGCCAAGAAATGATTGTATTTTTCTTTACCAACGTGCTGCCAGAAAAACAAAACAAAACAAAAACAAAATAAAACACCATGGCTCCTTGCTGCCAACAATTCACTTGCATTCACCACAGGGGAAAAGTATTCATTGGCAGGCATTTCTCTGTATCCCTTTTTGAAGCTGTGGGACCAGTCTCACTCTGCTCCTGGGATTTCTAGGACTCTGAGTCCCCCATAACCCCAAGAATGCAGCTCCAACCACAGAGCAAAGGAAAACAGCAACCTTCTCCCATGTAAGCAGTCCCTGAAGCCAATAGATACACAAACCTCTGAGTTTTCTGGAGGTGGTGATGGTGTCTCTTGGCATACGATATCATGCCAGAAACCTGGGATGCATCCTTCACTACCAAACTCTCCATCCCACCTCCAAATAGGTACTACATCCTGCCTATTCCACTTAATTAATATCTGTATACTAGAGGCCTGGGGCACAGATTCGTGCATTGGTGGGGTCCCCCGGCCGGGCCTGCAGGGATCAGGCGAAACTGGCTCCCCGAAATCTCCCGAGGGGTCCTGGATAGTGAGAGGGCAGGTCTCAGGGGACGCACCTTGGAATTGGGCTCCCTCCTCTCTGGTTCTGGGTGCGTCACCTGAGAACTGCAGCTGCCAAGTCACTACAGCTCGGTAGCTCCTATGTTGAGCATCTGCCCCCTGGTGGTCATTGAGCATCATAGCTACGGGTCCGACGGTTGGATGGTTATATATATATATATATATATATATATTCTTTCCTCTTTTTTAGCTCTAGGCCAAAATAATTTCTTCCTGGATTATTATTGTACCCACCTTCATATTTGTTTTCTGACCTCCAATCTTACCTTGTCTAATCTCTTATCCGATACTGAAGTTTAATCCTAAAATCAAATTTGATGATGTTATTCCCTTAAGAAAAACCCTTCAATCATTCAAATGCACCTTTTTGTTTTTTCCTCCATGTCCTTTGCCTGGAACTCTTGACCTCGTCTCATCTGCCAACAGTCTACACCTCTTCTAAAAGTCAGTTCAGCAATGACTCCTCTGTGAAGCCTTCTCTGACCACTTAATGGAAGTCCTTCCTGTTTTCCTTTGGTCCTGGTGGACCTGGTTCTTCCTTTTGCAGTGCTCATTACTCTGTTGTACCTCAATCCATCTTGATTATGCCTATCCCTGGAGAAAATTCTATGTTATGGATTCCAGCACAACATCTAGAGGGCAGAAGGTAGGTTCTTAGTATTTGTTGACTGAGGCGATGAGTAAAGCAGTAAGGGGTAAGGTAGAGGCCTAAGTAAACCTGATCCTCACTTTGTAATATAGAAAAAGAGAAAAGGGCTCATTCCAGAACCTGAGAAATACTAGGTCATAGGGCCATATGGACCCATTAGCAGAGTCCATCCTTAAATTGAAAAGTCATCTGACTACCAGGAGACAACTTAAGGCTCCCTGACCACATAATTTTCCATAGTGACTCTTGCCACTTTTCAGGAGCTGTTGTGGTCCATTCACTGAATTAATGTCCTGACCATCCCCATCCCTGAGTGTCAGGAGGCAGGAGGAGTGTGAAACTACTTTAAGACTCAGGTGGTCAAAGGGTCAGAACTTCAGCATTTTTCATCTTCTCCCAAGGGAGGTGTCACCCTTTCTCAGGAGCACCCTCCATTGATCTCTGCTCTTTCCTGGCATGTATCTAAAACCTTCCTATAGCCCAGTGGCCCTCAACCTTCCTAATGCCGCGACCCTTTAATACAGTTCCTCATGTTGTGGTGACCCCCAATTTCATTGTTACAAACTGAACATAATTAAAGCATAGTGATTAATCACAAAACAATATGTAATTATATATGTGTTTTCCGATGGTCTTAGGCGACCTCTGTGAAAGGGTCGTTCAACCCCCAAAGGGGTCGCGACCCACAGGTTGAGAACCGCTGCTATAGCCATTTGAGCCCATCCTTCCGGCCAACCACTGGAGAGGTCTCATTGTCTTAGTCCTTAAAGTACCTGGACCTGAGCATATGCTCATGAATTAAACAAATGAGTTAACACACAACCTAGGTTTCAGGGAGCCCCGGCTAGCATTTTGGTCAAGTGTACAGAGACCCTACCCTGTCTGGTGCCATATGCTATTTTTTGGTCTCTGAAAGCACAGGAGGCAGGGTTTTGCCCGACACAATTAAGTGCTTAAAAGCTCCATTTGTGTGCTTTGTTTTCCACAAATCTCTTCCTCTCCAATTGTAGCCAAGTAGAAGACAGACTGTGAGACTGCACCAACCAGCCCAGCAGACAGACAACAGAGCCACAAACAATAGCCCAAATTCAACTCAATTGCTCAACAGAGAGCCTTGGACAGATGGGTGTGTCCCCAGATCAGTGAGTTATGTGGCTTGGACACAGAACTGACATACAAGATGTGCCTATCCCTGGCAGTTTCTTTGGGGAAATCTGTGCTCAAAAACGCTAAGGATTATCTAGGAGAGAGCAGGAGTGGAGCCCAGGGACTAGGGCTCCAAGAGGAGCTCTCATTCCTTTCATAAGGAGACAGGAAGAGACCCTGGGGAGCTCTCAGGGATAAGCCCAGGCCTGGTTCAGCTGCTGAGATGCCGCCAGGCCAATTAAATAATTGGTGTGATGGGAGAAAGAGGGAGGCCACGCCCTCAGGCCAACTCCCACCCCAGAGGAAGGCTCCTTGCAGCTGCCGCACAGCAGCAGCAGGAACAGGGCAGGGATGGCTTCTTCCCACTAAACTGAGAACTAATGCTTAAATTAGCACCTTGGAAACACCCGGATCTGCTGGCTGTGCCTTCTCTTCCAGCTCATGCCACTCCTCTAGGCCTCCTTTTCAAGCTCGAGTTTCTCTTTCAAGTAAATGATAAAAAAAATAATAATAATAAAGATACTCTCCCCTCAGAGCTCATTTTTCCAAGTGAGGGATGGCCTCTGGATTCTTCCCACTACTATGAGTAGGGGAGGTTTATTTGATGATCGAGCCCATATGACAGGCCTGTACAAGTACAGCTTAGTCCAGAAAGAGGGAATGATGCTGGAAATGATTGCCTCATTTCCTTTAGGGTTTAAGGAGACAGCCCCCATTCTGCCCTCAGAGAGGCTCACCCTGAGGGAGTGAGCAAGAACAATAAACTTCTGTTGAACTGTGAGCTTCCGGAGGGTAGGGCCATATTTGCATCTATGTTGTTAACCACAGTGTTCCTAACCCCTAGTGTAGTATTTAGAACAGAGCAGATGCTCAATAAATATAAGGTGAATGAATTTTCAGAATCAGTAATATCAAGTCCCTATGATATTCTTTGGAAGAGAGAGTGAGGAGCTATTGTTTAACCTTTAAAGAGATAGCTTATCTTCATTTAATAAATGGGGAAAATAAGTCCGGAGAAGAGGAGAGACCTTCTAGAATAGAGGTCTCAATAAATAATGGCAAGAAATAAGATTGGTCACAGCTGAGTTCAAGCCTGGGACCCTAGTTGTTACGGTCCACCCAGATACTCCTAACGAGCCATTTTGCCTTCTCTTCTATGCTATCCCACCTTGATTCCTTATACCCTGAAATGAAGGCTCTTGGGGAAATGCCACACAAAATTCTGCTGGTCTCAACAACATACAGAGCATTTAAGGAGTTTTGGGAGTCCTTTGGGCTTCAACCTGGGAACAACCATCAAGTAAGAGAAATCTGCAGGTCAGTGTCTATGGTCCTCAAATGGGGGATGGCTGTATTGCTACTTCCATAAGGCTCTCACTCAAATGCAACAAAGCAGCCCCTAGCGGAGAAGGACTCCTTTAGGCTTCAAGAAAAAGGTCTGAAGGCAATTGGTTTTTCTGATAAATGTCTCCTTGCACTTCTCCTCCAGAGCCACAGCTTGGGAGTCTTCCGGGACCAGTACTCACTCAAACCATCATTAAAAACTTTAGGCAATGATGGAGGCACCAAGGACAACGGAGAGAGCCTAGTGATTCAATTCCTTACCCCCTTTCCCTGGACAGTTATTGCCTCCCTTTTCAGGAACCCCACATGGGAGGCAAGAACCAACTCATTGCGCTCTTCTGACTCACTTGGACGTCCTCCTCCTCCTTCATCCACCCTCCTTTTGGGTTCTTGATTAGATGCTTAGAATTGGAAGGGCAATCTAGTTGGACAAACCAGGTTGGGTGGAAAAATAATCCAGAAAGGAGAGTCCTCTTAACCCAGCCCAAAGTTCTTCAATATTATGGGACAAACTTGTCACCAAGTTTTTCTGACCCCCTAAATAATCCAATGATGGCATCAGGCCAGCAGCTCTCTCCCCAGTGTAACATGGTACACTTCTGTGCAGCTTCTTTTTTGGCTTCTGGAACTAAGTAGTCACAAAAGGGGGAAAATGACTTTTATCTCCTGCCAGGTAGCCTCCAATGATTCTCTCTACCATCTCCCAAAAAGTGTGGCTTAGAGTAGGTCATGGCTTCCTACCAAGGTCTGTCTTGGCTGCTGTGATGGGCAGGTTGCTCGGGAAGCCACAAAGCACATCTGTAAGCCAGAGGCCTGGAGGCCCAAGGGTAGAAGCTGTTTCTCACCTCTTGGCCTAACACAGAGGGAAGAGCCATAGGGAGCCCAATATCTGCAAGTCTTGGAGAGCTCTGCTAGGTTCCAGCAGAACTCAGAGAATAGGGGACCCAACCTTTAGGTTTCTGGCCTACCCTGACTCCTTCCAGCTCCCCCTAAGGCTGGGGTGGGGGGGGGTGGGGGGGTGGGAAGGAGAAGGAAAAGCGAACTGAGAACAGAGCCAGGGCGCTCCCTGGATTCTCTCTCTCTCTCTCTCTCTCTCTCTCTCTCTCTCTCTCTCGGCCTCTCTTCCACTAGGCGGCGGGCAAGACAGTCAGGTGCTCCCCCTCTCCCCCCGCCGCGGTGGGCAGCGGGTTCGGTCTGCCCTAGGCCTGGCCGCGGTGCGCCCGCGTCGCCCTCCCCCTTCCATCCCCTCTGCGCCGGCAGCGATGACATCATGCCTCCCAGACTCCGGGACCGCGGACAGGCGGTCGGATCGGCGCCCAGCAAGGGCTCCAAACACCTAGGCCTCGGAGGATGGGGGCTCTTCCCCACGGCCCCGGCGCAGCCCTGCCCCCTCGCCCGTCCGCACCTCAGATTCTCCATCCCGCCTCTGCGCGCTCTCCTTCTCGGTGCCCGTGCCGCCGGCTTAGACTACCTGCGCTCTCCTCCGGAAAAGGGAATCCCCGGGTCCTGCACCGACCTCTGCCCCCACGGATCCCTGCCCCCGCGTTCGCATCCACATCAGCACACTGGCGGGCCGGGCCCCTCCTCTACAAGCCTATTCCCGGTACCTCGCAGCCGACTGCTCTCCAGTCCCCTCCCCCGCCCTGAACATCACAGGCCTCCAGGGCGAAACGCCTTCCCGTGTCGCTCACGCCAGCCTTCCGGGCCTGCCGCCCACGGTGCTCCATGACAATCCCCTTTCCTTCCCAGCTGCGGGCCTCCGCTGGTGGGCACCATTGTGCCCCTCTCGGTTCCACCCGACAGTGCTCCCCGTAGCTCCCTCGGCCTGCCTCCTCCGACTGCGCCCCCGCCCTTACAGGCTCCTTCGCTGTCACCTCGCGGATTCTCCCACGGTCCTCAGGTCCTGCAGGTCGCCCTCCCCAGTGATGTGATTTCAAGGCTCTCTTTGCCTCCTAGAAGGCGCTCCCTTAGCTCCCGAGGCCTGATTCCCTTCCTCCTCCGCAGGCGGCGCCCCCTCCCGGCCCTGGCCTGCCCGCCGCCCGCCCCCTCACCAGCGGCTGCATCTCCGAGTGCGCGGTGGGCACCTGGAACCGGTCGATCTCCTCCATCATGGTGCCGGCGAGCGAGCGAACCCAGGCCGGGCGCGGCCAGGGACGCCAACGGGACCGCGCGGGGCGGCAGCCCCAGGAGCCGGTCGGGTGGTGCCGACTAGGCCGCCCTGGACGAGTAGGGCGGGCGGGCGGCCGAGCAGATCGACGGGTGGGAGCGGGGCGGGAGTTTCGCTGGCGGGTTGAGGCCCGCGTGGCTCCGTGGGCTTGCCTAGCACTACCGCGGCGGTGGCGGGGCAGAGCCGCGGGTCCGGCCTCGCCTCCTCCTCCGCCACCGCCTCCTGTCAACAGCTCAGCCACTGCGGTGACTCGGCAACTCCACTTCCGGGTCCGGGCACCGCCCGAATGTGCATTATTCATGAAGGGGCGGTACCGGGGCGCCCCAGCCCCGCCCACATGCAGGGGTTACTAATGCGCGCGGCCGCGGGTCCTGTCATTCTGGGGGGGCGGGACTTAGTGGAGCTGAGTTTCCTCGCTCGCCCTGCCCCGCTACCCCCTGAAGCCGTTAGGGGGCGTCAGAAGCGCCTGCGCGCTGGCTGCCGGTTGGTTGCTAGGTAACCGCGTCCGGGAGGAGCCGATTCCCTCCGGCAAAGGTGCGGAGACCCCACAACGACAGGCTGTCCCCCAAAGAACCCCTGGGACTGGGAATTGAAGTGAAAGAGAATCCGGATTTCCCGTGCGTGATCGAGGGGACGGACAAGCTTCTTGTCTTCAGGAAAGGGAGCGTTTTTTAGACGCTCCAAGTGTTCAGGTGCCACCTGCTTCTTTGAAGATGCCCTACAAACCGCAGCCACGTAAGCAGGTAACACTCCAACTTGCCCTCTAGAGAAGAACTCTGACCTTCACCGCCAATGACTACTGATCATACCTCTCCTACTGATCCTTCATCTTCCTTTCCCTCTTGACCCCTGACCTTCTCTCTCCTTGTGACCCCTGGCCTGTGTCCCCACAGGGTCCCTGACCCTTTCCTGTTCTCTCCTGCTAATCCTAGCCTTCTCTCCCACACCGCCTCTGACCCACTGTTTCCTGCATTTCACTTGTCCTCCCTCACCATTCCATTACCTCACGCCACTCCACTGACCCATCCTGACCAGCCCATGCTCCTTAACTCCCCACCCCCACTCCCACTACCGGGTCAGCATGTACAACTATTGCCCTCACATTCGTGTCCCAAAGAAATTATTTTTCCAGCACTTTGCTGCGTGAACCAGTGCTGGGCTAAGTGTGGACACAGACCTTTAGGAGCCCACAAAGGGAGTACAGGAGAACTGTACAGGAGACACAGGACGGATTATGCGCCAGAGTTTGGTTTAGATTTTCTGTGCCGGGAGACTTGTGAAGAGAGACAGGTCAGGTAAAGAGGAAGAGGAGAGAGACCTCTTTCCCATCCCTGCCCCCATTCACACATTGCACACCCCAAACATTTCCCCCCAACTATTTCTGGAGCCTCATGTGTCTCTCTTCCCTGTGAGCCCCTGGTCTACTCCTGTGACTCCTCCAGCCGTGTGAACTTTGTGTTCTTGTTGCCACCTGGCCAGATGTCATCCCTTCTCACAAGAAACCCAAGAGTCACCCCCCTTACCCACTCAGCACAGAGAGCTTTCCTCCCCAGCATCACCTAGAACAGCCGTGGGCAAACTACGGCCCACAGGCCGTATCCGGCCCATTTGAAATGAATAAAACTATTGAAAAAAAAGACCATACCCTTTTATGTAATGATGTTTACTTTGAATTTATATTAGTTCACACAAACACTCCATCCATGCTTTTGTTCCGGCCCTCCGGTCCAGTTTAAGAACCCATTGTGGCCCTCGAGTCAAAAAGTTTGCCCACCCCTGGTCTAGAAGGTAAGGTAAGGCCCCGCTTCTCCAGGAGCCCTCTGTGGTGAAGGTACTCACTCCTTTAAGAATCACTTTTCCCACCTGGCCAGCATAGCTCAGTGGTTGAGCATTGAACTATGAGCCAGGAGGACACGGTTCGATTCCCGGTCAGGCCATCTGCCTGGGTTGTGGGTTTGAGCCTCAGGCCATCTGCCTGGGTTGTGGGTTTGATCCGCAGTGCGGGGCGCAGCCAGTTGATGATTCTCTTTCATCATTGATGTTTCTATCTCTCACTCCATCTCCCTTCCTCTCTGAAATCAATAAAATATATTTTTAAAAATCACTTTTCCCAAGCCTTTTATGAATTAACACCCTGGGACTAATATGCAGTTTCTGGCTCTGTGAGGCAGGACTTCTATTTATTTACTTATTCTAAATTTCCCTCACTCATTCCTAGGTATTTTGAGGTTTGGAGAGAAAATATTTGTCCATACTGTATTTTGGTCTGGCCTCCTCCATATTAGTCTTTGTTCCTTTCACCTGGGCTTGCATAGCAGGTGGACTCATATTTCTTAGATTTCTGCAACCATGAGGAGGTTGGTTTTCCCATATGGCCATGCCCTAGTTTTAAGTTGGGGTTGAACTTTTTTAAAAAAATGTATTTTTATTGATTTCAGAGAGGAAGGGAGAGGGGGAGAGAGATAGAAACATCAATGATGATAGAAAATCATCGATTGACTGCATCCTGCATGCCTCCTACTGGGGATCGAGCCTGCAACCTGGGCATGTGCCCTTGATTGGGATTGAACCCCAGGACCCTTCAGTCCACAGGCCAATGCTCTATCCACTGAACCAAACCGGTTAGGGCTGAACTTTTGTTTCAAAGCTCATATATGTATTGTGTTTGGGCCTACTTATTGTTTTTTAATTTATTTATTTATTGACAGTATTATAGATATCCTGCATCATTCCCCCTTCCCCCCCTCCACCCAGCCTTCACCCTACTCCAGGCCTTCCCCACACTATTTTCTGGGTCCAGATTGTTTTAAGTTCAGCATTACTGAGGTCTGGTTTACATACAATAAAATGGACCATTTTAGTTGTCCATGTTGACAAGGTTTGACAAATTTGTACATTTGTGAACCACCACTACAATAAAGATATAGGACACTTCCTCTACCCAGATAAGTTCCCCGGTGCCTCATCCCAGTCAGTTCTCCTGAACCCCCCACCCCAGATAACCACTGATCTGCTTTCTGTCACTACAGGTTAGATTTGTCTTTTCTAGCACTTGCGGTTCGAACAAGCTTGGGATGAGTTTTTATAAAAGCCCATTAGGGAAGACATTAGAGGCTAATTACACTGAGAGCAGAGAGAGGTGGCTGCAGACAGGAAGCAGAGAAACCTAGGTTACCTGGCCCTGCACACACCAGTGCTTCCCCCTCCCCCCACCCCCCAAGGATTGTTTTAGTGCAATGTAAATATTGGTGGGTGGGGCGTGAGAAAAGGCTAGGTTGCAAGGTTGTATTCATCACCTTCTTGTTTCACTGAGGAGGGAGACAGGCAGGTTGGAGCAGCAGAAAAGCTTCAGAGAGGAGGCAGCTATGACTTGGATGCCTGCAGTGGAGAGGGAAGATCAGTGTTGGGTTTGTTAGGGGATAAGAAGTGTTCAGACTACACTGTTCTTGTTGCTCCACTGAGCAGACCTTGCAGTAGCTCCCTCTTGCTCTTAGGAAAAAGTCCCAAAAGTCCAACTTGCTTTGTATGGTCTGCAAGACCTTGCACGGTTTAGCCTTTGCTACCTACCCTACTTCAGATCTCACCATTGCTCTGTGAAAATTCCACAGCCACAGCACACTGAATTGCCCTCACTTCCTGGAAAGTGCCATCCACACTCTTTCTCCTCTAGGCCTTTGAAAATGCTGTTTCCTCTGCCTGCCTGCCTGCCTGCCTGCCTGGTACCATCTTTTCTGTCTGTTACCACCTGCTCCATGCCACCGTGCCCCAAATCTCTCCTTTATCTCCTCTTCACAGATCAGGTCTCAGGTTTGCCACCATATTCCCCTACAAAGGATTAAGTACCCTTTCAGGAGGCAGGATTGGGTAATATCCCCCCTAGAATATAAACTCTTTGATGACAAGGATCATGTTTGTCTTGTTCATGTTGATTCTCCTGAACCTAACACAATGTCTGGAATATATTAACTTCTGAAAATGAGTTAATTTAGAAAATTTGGAAACCGTTCTTTGGAAATTTTGCTCTGAGTGTTTGAAGGATAGGAAGGGATGAGCCTGGGATGGGGAGACAAGTGGGAGGGATAACAAGGAAATGTCACAGTAGAAGCATGTTTTTCCAGGTTCATGTTAATATCTGCTTTGACAGGGCTATGAATGATTCATATTTGAACCACATATACCCATGCCTTAAGCTGGGTGTTGGAGATTAAGAGATCAGAAATTCTGATGATACATAGCCATTCTCCTTTAACAATTATTTGTTGAGTGCTGCTATGTACAAGGTACTGTTCTAGGTAATAGAGCAACAAACAAAAGAATCAAAAACCCCTGCTTTCATGGATCTTAACTTTTAGGAGGTAAGTTGTCAATAAACAAATAAGTAAAATATAAAGTTTGTCAGATGGTATGGTAGGTGTCAAGAAGAAAAATAAAACAGGAAAATAGACTAGGAAGTTCAGGGATTCGGAAGATTATGATTTAAATATAGTGGTCAGGGAAGGCCTCATACATGTGACATTTGAGAAAGAACGGAAGGAAATTGAAGCGTTAGCGATGTGATATCTGGGGGGAAAGCATCCCAGACGAGGGGCAAGTGTAAAGAACCTGAGATAGGAGCTTGCTACACATGTTCTGCATCAGCAAGGAAATGGGAGGAGGGAAGTGGCAGGAAATAAGTTCAGAGAAGTGTATCCCTCTACCCCAGAGGGTTAATCAAATAACTCGTGGCATATTAAATCGATCATGATGAAGCTCCATGAATAATAATGTGTCATTAAAATGCATGAATGTCAAGCACCATAAACCATGACCAGCTCAAAACATCGCTAGTAATGCCCCAATAACAAAGTGTCCTTCCTGAAAATTGCGAGAATTCTAACTAGCTGCATGTGTGTATGTGCAGGAGGAGCTTTGCAAAGTTGCCAAATAGTGCCTGGCAGCCAGACTTCTTAGTAGAGAACTGAATTAGAGTCTTCTGTGAACTCCAGTGAGAAGCTAATTTTAGTTTGTGACTAACAAAGTTTAGTACTCCTTTATAACTCAGTTGGTTACCATAAAAAATTTGAAAGTCTAGCATTTTGCATTACTTGCCTGTAAGAGCTAAAGAAAAGACTCACATTTTTGGATCATTTTGTCCCTCCAGAGGCCCCTCTGAGACAATACTTGTAGTACTATTGGTCTTGATGAGGGTTGACTAGGTAGGGGTGAGTGGCCAAGATTGGGTACAAGGCCAAAAGAGAGTACTAGATAATTCAGAGATTTTGAATCTGGTGACTGGGCCTGGGATCCATAGAAGAGAGGACAGGAGAGGGTGAGCAGAATCTAAGGGAAATTGATATGTTTCTATATGTCCAAAGTATGAATGATATCCTCACTCTCGTTACCTTTCTCTTTAGTATTATCCTTATACCTCTCTCCTTTCTCAAGTCCTAAATAGAAACCTTTGCCCCTGAACCTCCTAAATATCTCTTGAATTAAACCATTTTTTTTCATACTCATTGCCACCCCTCTAGCCCAACCTATAATCATCTCTCACCCAGAGTGCTGTGAAAGCCTTGTAACTGGCATTCCCCTCACCCACTCACGCCCCTTACAATCTGTTCTCTACACTGCATCAAGTGATATTTTCAAACTATCAACCTGATTATGTCATCCTCCACTCAGAACCCTTCAGTATCTCCCCATTGCCCTTATGACAGGGACCAACTTTTTAGGTAACTCTTCAGGTACCTATATGGGCCAAGGCCTACTTGGATCTCTAAGCCTTCACTTGTACCACTTTTCCCCTGTGATTGCTGTACTTCAGTTTTATGTGCTGTTCCCTCTTTCTGGAACACTCTTCACACCTTCCCTTACACAGGTACTCACTCCCAAGATTTCAGCCCAAACATCAATCCCTACAACCCACTCCAGTGCCTTCTGCCTTGTTAATGATGATAGGGTTAAGGCTCCTCTATTATATAGTCTAATTGCTCTTAATCCTTTCTTCTATAGCATGCATCACAGTGTGTAATTATTCACTTGTTTGTGTAATTATTACTGTATGTGTCTCTTATTAGACTGGAGCTCCTTGAGAGCAGGCCTGTGGATGTTTTTGCTCACATCTGTAGTCTCAGTTCCTAGCACAGTGGCCATCACATTCACCTCCATGAATGCTTATTGAATGGATGATGGACCGTGGGTGGGGAAGTAGCATAGGGTGCTATGGAAGCATGTGGTAGGAGGTCCTAACACTGATTCTGGGGGAATCAGGGAATACTTCTAGGAGGAATGACATGATGGAAGGTTTGGAAAGACGAAGGAGTCCAAAATGTAGGATAAGGATTAAGCATAGAAGTTAGAAGACAAAGGAAGAAATAATGTCCCAGAAGCCTAAGGAAGAGCATGTCTATGAGTTTATAGTGTTTATAGAGTATGTGGTCAGTATGAGGTCAATGAAGCTAACAGCTAGACATAGAATAATTAGTAAGTTATTGGGGACCTTGGAAAGAACAATTTCAGAGGTAAAAGCCAAACTGAATAGAGCTAAAAAGGCAGTAAAGACCACGTAGGCAGGATTATTTTAGAGAAGAAAGTGAAACTTGAATATGTTAAATGCCAAGGGGAAGGACCCTGGCACAGATAGGAGATGTTGAAGATGAAGGAGTCAGATAAAATAATGGGTAGAGCCAAGTCTCTGAGGAGGTGGGAGTGGATGAGTTACAGACAGAAGGTGGAACAGTGTAGCAGGAGAGGAGAAAGGAAAAAGGTTTGCATGCAAATGATGCCAATTCAGAGGTTTAATGGCAGGAAGTGGAGAGTTTTCTCTTCCTCTAGTAGTGTTATGGAATTCCTTATGGAAGTGATAACTAGAAAACAAATTTTGCCAATGGCTGTTCCATTTTGTTATGATTACAGTCACGCTATTTTCAGATTTACAGTCTGAGGTTTGTCATGCACAATTATCAGATTACAAAACAGCTGTGAGCATCTGAGGCCAGAACTTGGTCTCATCCCCTGTTTGCTGTGGAGCCTAGGACATTGTTAGTACTCAGAGCATGCCAGGTACTCAAATAATAAAGGCAGAGAGCTCTTGTGCTTATCCCTGGGATTTGCAGCCTGCAAGCTGATGCTGAAGACTAATTTTGATTCTCTGGCTCCAGCTGTGAGCAAGCTACATGAAATTGTTTTCTGTTGCTTAGGAATTTGTAGGGAGTATTCAGTCTTCCCAATTGCCAAGACCGAGTTGTACAGAAGAAGCAAGCAAAGGACTCAATTACTGATCAAACTTTGGTTTCACAGCTTTGTGTCTCGCAACGCTCTGCCCTACTGTGCAGTCACTGGATTCTGGTTTGTATGGTGGGCTTATGTGCTCCATTTATCTCACCTCCTAGGCTGAGAACCCTTGAAGTGGGACCAACTCAACCTTGGCTCTTCTTTAGCTATTATCCTGGGATCTGGCACATAGTCAGTGCTCATAAATACTGGGTGAATGAGTAATGACTGAATGAACTTATTGAGCAAATAAATGAATGATGAAAAGATACATACTACAGTCTAGGAGAGTTTTCTTCAGTGGTTAGAGCCTTGGCCCACAGACTGAAGGGCTGTGAGTTTGATTCCCAGCCAAGGACACGTACCTCGGTTGCAGGTTCAATCCCTGGCCCCAGATGGGGCGCAAGCAGGACACAACTAATCAATGTGTCGTCTCTCTGACATTGAAGTTTCTCTCTCTCCCTCCCTTTCATTTTCTCTAAAAAAAAAATTAATAGGAAAAATATCCTTGGATGAAGAGAAAGAAAGAAAGGAAGAAAGAAAGAAAGAAAGAAAGAAAGAAAGAAAGAAAGAAAGAAAGGAAGAAAGAAGTATGAAAATATACATACTACAATATACTGAACACTAACTTTTTTAGGCTTGCAGAAGCAGTTCAGGTTTTCTTCACCCCAGTCAGAGCAGCCTAATTCTGTTAACTATGTGGGGCCCCCACTCCTGATGCTAAGCTTATTTTTCTACTTTTATTTTTACCTTATGTCCATTTTCTCATTTACTTATTTTCCACGTGTCACATATTCAGCCTTAAATCTTGATTTGAAACAAATTGGAATATAAATGGGTAAGAAAAAAAAATCTGCTGATCCCTGGGCAGACATATGGTTCAAGCCTCTATATCTTTTTTTAAAATATATTTTTATTGATTTCAGAGAGGAAGGGAGAGGGAGAAAGAGATATGGTAGAAACATCAATGATGAGGGAGAATCATTGATTGGCCATCTCCTGCATGCCCCACATTGGGAATCGAGCTCACAACCCACGCATGTGCCCTGACCAGGAATTGAACCATGTGACCTCCTGGTTTATAGGTTGATGCTCAATCACTGAGCCCAGCTGGCCGGGCCCTATATCTT
Source organism: Myotis nattereri (assembly GCF_964212035.1). Classification (NCBI taxonomy): domain Eukaryota; kingdom Metazoa; phylum Chordata; class Mammalia; order Chiroptera; family Vespertilionidae; genus Myotis; species Myotis nattereri. Next base: position 53,303,906 of record NC_138087.1, read on the forward strand.
TATTAATGATTTTGTTCCCTCTGCCTAGAATGCCCAAGTCTTTCCTACTTCTCCTGCCCTTTATGGGCTTAGAAAACTCCAACGCACATACATACTAGTTAAGCTCTTTAAGTTGCAAAGAACAGAGGCTCACTCATGTAAAGGAGGGAGGTGGATGAAGGGAGAAGATGTATATGTCGGGGTTGTGGGTGGGCATTAGCTATATAATAAAACCCTAATATGCAAATAGACCAAACGGCAGAACCCGAACAACCGGTCGCTATGATGTGTGCTGACCACCAGGGGTTGCGCACGAAACAATGTGGGCGTCGGCCGTGGTGGGATGGTGGAGCAGGTGAGGGGGGATGCCAGACCAAGGCGGGGCACTGGTTGCTGTCATTGGGGCAAGCCTCTGGTGATTACTGAAAATTCTTTGCTCCTGCGTGCCATGGTCCCGCCCGGTGCTCACACCTGCTGCTGGCGCCCAGTGCTGGCCCCGATCGCTCAGCACCATCAACGGGTATGAACAGTGGCTGCTGGCCCCGATCACCCCTCAGGGCTTCTCCACCACCCCCTGCTCCTAAGGGGTGATTGGGGCCGGCAGCCGCCTCTTGCACCCGCTGCAGGCGAAGGCCCCACTTGCACCTGCTGCCAGTGCCGGAGCTGCCACTTGCACCCATTGCTGGCGCTGGCCCCGCTCACACCCACAGCCAGCGCCAGAGCTGCTGCTCGCACCCAATGCTGGCACCGGTCCCAATCGTTTTGCGCTGTCAGAGGGTGTGAGTGGGGCCAGTGCCATCAGTGCGTGGGAGCAGCGGCAGCGGGAGCAGAGCTGCCAGCAGACAGCGCTGGGGGTCGCGGCAGGAGGGGCCGGGCTGGGGTGCAGAGGATGGGCTGAGACCTGCCCCTATGCCCACTGCAGCCTCGTGGCCCACAGTTCCTTTCAAGGTGCACAAATTTGTGCACTGGGTCCCTAGTAAATACATAGATAGCCTAGAATTGGAATTGGAAAACTCTTGGTTCTGAAAGTAGTAATTACCTTCTTCATATCTCATGGTCTCTCTACTTTTCTTAGCAAGTATGTTTCATTCCCTATTTTCATTTCCCAACCAGCCAAGTTTTATATGGTTTCTGCTAAACACACTTCAGTGTGTTTCCAGCTTATCATGGTTACTCTGGCCTCTCTACCTCACAAGCATTTTCATCAATATCGCCATCCAACCACCAGTTCTCCCTGTAGTCCCAATTCACACTTTTGGAGCAGGAATCTGGTTGATCCCAGCTTGTCTGTTTATGCTAGGCTGTATCCAGGAGGAACACGATCCTATGGCTCTCTTAGCACCAAAGCTGTGAGCAGGGCAGTTTCCCTTTGGAGGAGAAGTGATCTTTCCTTGGTTTTTCCAGTGCAAGGTATAACCTGCTTTACTCCAAAGTAACTTATACTTTGTTTCTGATAAATCTGTTTCTCATACATTGTACAAAAAGGGCCTAAGATTTTTTTCCAGCCTAATGCCTTCATTCAGAACTTATATTTACACTAGAGGCACAGTGCACAAAATTCATGCGGGGGTGGGAGGGTGTCCCTCAGCCGGGCCTGTGCCCTCTTGCAGCCAGGGACCCCTTGGGGGATGTCCACGTGCGGGTATAGGCCTGCTTCCCATGGGGAGCAGTTCTAAGCCAGCAGTCAGACATCCCTCTCACAGTCTGGGACCCCTCGCTTCTTACCGCCCGCCTGCTCACTGCTCCTTAGCGCTGCCACGAAGACAGGAGAGGCTCTCGCCACCATCGCTGTGCTTGACAGCTGTGAGCCCTGCTTCTGGCTGAGTGGCGCTACCCCTATGGGAGTGCACTGACCACCAGGGGGCAGCTCTTGTGTTGAGCGTCTACCCTGGTGGTCAGTGCACATCATAGTGACCCATCATTCTGGTTGTTCTGCCATAATGGTCGCTTAGGCTTTTATTGTATAGATTACAAATGGTTCTATCCTTTACACACGTCTGTAGGTGTATGTGTTTTTAAATAGCATGTTTCTGCAATGAACTTTAAAATACAGCACACTTTATATATAACTTTTAAAGACCTTGACATATGGGACTTATATTCTGGCCATACTGGAGCAATTCATACTGAACTTGCCCTCCCACTGTAAACAACTCTAATCCTGGACACAGTGTATGAGGAAACTCTTTTAGGCATTCCCTCCCAACAGTGATTTTTGAGGAAGGAAATACCCAACGTGAGTTATGTGTTTATCTTCACTTTCTGTCTGGGACAATTTCTTGATCATGGTTCAGGGAGATAGAGCTAAAGGAGAGTATGATGACACCAGTGTTACAACCCAGGTATTGGAATTAGCAAACAGTGACTTTGAAGCAGCTGTTACAGATACATTTATAGACTTAAAGGAAATAATGAGTTAATGAATGAGAATCTAAGCAGAAAAATAGAAATGATGAAAAAATACCTATCAGAAATGAAAAATGTATTGGATAGGCCTAATAGCTTAATGTGAAGGTGGATCCATTGAAATTATTCAATCTGAAGAACAGAGAAACAAGATTTTAAAAAAACTAAAAAGAGCCCTGGCTGGTGTGACTCCGTTGGTTGGGTGTCATCCCATGCACCAAAGGGTTGCTGGTTTGATTCCCATTGGGGGGCAGGCAGGAGGCTGCTGATCATTGTTCCACTCTGGAATCAATGTTTCTCTTTCTCCCTCTCCCTTCCTCTCTCTCTCTAAAAATCAATAATAATAAAAAAGAACCTTAGTGACCAGTGGGAATATGTCATATATTGTAATTTGGGACATGTGTATAGTTGGATCCCAGGAGGAAAAAGAGAAGGGGGCAAAATATTTAAAGATATAATGATAAAAAAAATTCCTAAATTTGATGGAAAACATACAGTACTATCAGAAGTGCAATAAGCCCCAAGAAGGAGAAATACACAGAAAACCACACCTAGGTTCCTCATAGTCAAAATATTGAAAAACAAAGATAAAAATAAAATCTTGAAAATAGCCAGAAAAAAGTGAAACATTTCATATAGGAGAATAATGATATGATTATGGCTGACATCTCACTATAAATAATGGAGGTCAGAAAACAATGAAATGACATATTTAAAGCACTGAAAGAAAATTACTGTCAACCCAGAATTTTATGTCCAGCAAAAATACCCCTAAAAATGAGGGCAAAATAAATATATTTTCAGATAAACTAAAGCTGAGAGAATTTGTCATCAGTAGACATTTACTATAAGAAGTACTAAAGGAAGTTATTTAGGCTGAAGGAACATAATACCTAATGGAAGCTCTATCTATAGGAAGAACCAAAAAAATACTGGAAATGGTAAATATGTGGCTAAAGATAAAGGACTAGCTTTTTATCTTCTGTTGCTTTTCTTAAAAGACGTATTAAAGTAAAAGACTGCTTAAAGTAAAAATAATACCATTGTAAGGTGGAGCTTATACTGTACATAGAAATAAAATACATGACAACAATAGGGCAAAGGGTAAGGTGGTGATGGTAAATGGAATAAAGATGTTATAAGGCTATTACATTATGAAATAGGAAGTGGTATGATATTTATTTATTCTTAGTAGACTATGGTAAGTTTAGGGTGCATATTGCAAACCTTAGAGCAACCACAAAAAGGTACAGCTAAAGAAAAAAGCAATAGAGAAAATAAAATACTAAAAAAACACACACACACACAAAAACAGTCAACACAAAAGAAGACAAAATGAACAGAGAAACAAAAGTGAGGAAAGAAAAAAGCAAGACTAAACTATATGCTGCTTCTAAGAGGTAGAATTAAATGTAAAGACATAGAAAGTAGAAAATAAAAGAATGGAAAAAATATACCATCAAATGGAAAGCTGTGCGGTTATAGTATTATCAGAACTAAGCAGGCTTCAAGACAAGAAGTATTTCCAAAGATACATAAGGACATCTATAATAATAAAAGCATAATATGCTAATTAGACCAGACATCCTTCCGGACGAAGCCAGGGCTGGCAGCCGAGGGAAGGAAGGTCTACTCTTGCATGAATTTCATGCATCGGGCCTCTAGTTTTATAATGATAAAGGGTTAATTTAAGAGGAGACATGTAATCACAAATGTGTATGCTTATTAATAGAACTTCAAGATATCTGAATAAAAACAAAGCTAAAGGAAGAAATAGAGAAATACACAATGATGGTTGTGTGTTTCAACACTCCTTTCTCAGCAATTGAAAGATACAGAAGATCTGGTAACCAGCTTGACCTACTTAACATTTATAGAACACTACAAGAAATGTAGAATGAGTATTACTCCTAAGAACTACAGAATGTTCATAAAAATAGACCATATATTAGAACATGAAATAAATCTCAATACATTTGAAAAGATTAAAATCTGACAGATTTTAACTCAATTTAAACATCCCTCCACAAAAGAAATAATCTCAGCATACTAGGAATAGTTTGACTAAAATAGAATTAAATTCAAAATAAATAGCAATATGTTTTAAATCCCTAAATATTTAGAGATTAATGAACATACTTCTAAATAACACCTGTCAAAAAACACACATGAGAAAGTAGAAAACATTTTTGATTGAATGGTAATCTATATATATAAAAGCTAACATGCAAAGTGTCCCCACAGGAGTTCAACCAGGAGACTGGGAGTTCTATCACTTGCTATGATGTGCGTTGACCACCAGGGGGAAGTGTGGAATGAAGGAAGGCCTCGGCTGGCAGCCGGCAGCTGGGGAAGGGAGGCTCTGGCCGGCAGCCTGAAGGCCCCAATCGGCCCTGATCACCGGCCAGGCCTAGGGACCCTACCCATGTACGAATTTCATGCACTGGGCCTCTAGTGAATATATAACATCACAAATTGTGGGGAGCTACAAAGTTGTGCTTAAATGCCTATTTTAGAAAAGAAGAAATATTTAAAATTAATGTTCTAAGTTTCTACCTTAAGAAAATAGGAAAAGATGAGCAAATTAAATTCAAAGTAATAAAAGCAAGATTTATTTCATCTATTCCATTTATTTTATTGACTTATTCATTTATTTTATTATTTCATAGAAACAATGAGAAAAATAATAGAGAAAATTAACAAAGCCAGAAGTTGGTTCTTTGAAAAGATTAATAAAATTGGTAAAACCTAGCAAGGTTTATCAAGATAAAAAAGAAAGCACAACAGCCAATATTAGGGATGAAAAATGAGATATCACTATAAATCCCCAGGCATTAAAAAGGATTAATATCCTCAATAGGAAATATTATCAGCAACTTTATGTCAATACATTTAAAATTTAGATGGAATGAAAAAATTTCTTTAAAAAAAACACAATTTACCTTAAGTGACACAGGAAGAAATGGAAAATATGAAAACACCATACCTATTTAAATAAATTGAATTCATAATTTAAAACCTCCCCACAAAGAAACTCCAGGCCCAAATTGTTTCATTGTATCAAATATGTAAGAAATAAATAGCACCAATCTTACACGAAGTCTCACAGAAAGTGGAGGAGAACTAAACAAGACCCAACTCATTTGATGATGACAAAATGAAAGCTATTATAAGCAAAGAAAATGACAGGCCAATATTCCTCATGAACATAGATGTAAAACATCCAAGAAAATATTAGCGAGTCTTTTCCAGCAATATATAAAGAGAATAATATATCAGACCAAGTAGGGTTTATTTGAATAACACAGACTTAGCTCAACATTAAAAAAAAAAAAAAATCAAGGTACTACTTCACATTAACAGAAAGAAAGGATGACATCTCAATAGATTCAGGAAAAAATTTTGACAAAATTCAATATTAATCCACAAAATATTAGTGAGTCAAATAAGATGATATACTTGGCAGATGTTTAGTAAACTGAAAGATGCTATATAACTGGAAAGTATTTCTATTGTCGTTCCCCTGTTGTGCCCAGTTTTCCCAGCACCAATCTGAATTCCCACCAAAAGTTTACATCCTTGCCAACCCTTGTTAGTTGATTAACTGAAGATAGCCATTTCAACAGGCATACACACATTCTTAAAGTAAGCAGATGGGTCTATGCCTGTCACTTAAAAATGTTAATAATACATCTTGGCGAGCTTTCCATACAATACATGCAAGTTTACGTCATTCTTTTAAAAATATGCATAAAAGCCCTGGCCGGGTGGTTCAGTGGTCCCATACACACAAAGGTTATGGGTTAATTCCCTGATCCCTGGTCGGAGCATGTACAGGAGACAAGTGATGGATGTTTCTCTTTCCCTCTCTCTTCCTTCCTCTCTCTCTAAAATCAATCAATAAAAACATATCCTCAGGTGAGGATAAAGAAAAAATTAAAAATATGCATAATAATCCATTCTATGCCATAATTTATTTAACTAGATTTCCATTGATGAATATTTGTGCTTTTACATTTTAAAATATTACAAATAGGACAAAGAACCAAGATGGCGGCGTACTCGCTGTCTCCCACAATCACATCAAAATTACAACTAAAATACAGAACAACTATCATTCAGAACCACCTGAAAGCTGACTGAATGGAAGTCCCACAGCTGGAGAAGTAAAGAAGAAAGCACATTGAGACTAGTGGGAGGTGCGGAATGGGCTGGACACCCATGTGTGCTGCTTTTTTAATCAGGAGGGAGATCATCTCTGCAAAGGTTGCACGTGAGGAGCAAAGGGTCCCAGCCCCACACCAGACACCCAGCCCAGGGTTCCAGAACTGGGAAGAGAAGTCCCTGCAAGTATGGGCTGTAAAAACCAGCAGGGACTGTGGCTGACTGACACAAGGCTGCTGGAGACCCAGGCGTTCCATTTTAAGGGCCAGCACACAAACTTACTCAGACTTGATACCTCTGAGCTCCAGCACCAGGCGGCTCTGGGAGAGGAACTGGACTGCCTGGCATCGGGGCAGGAACTCAGGAGTGGCTTTCTCCCAGACAAGGGTGCTCCCAAGGGTCATGGTTCCTCTGCTGGGATCTCCCCTATCAAAGGGCCAACTGGCAGCCATATCAGAGTCTCAATCTGCATGGAGGACACTGTTAGCTCCACCCTGGGGATTCCCTGAGACCCCACCCCATCCAAATTGCAGCCCTGCCCAAGCTGTTTGCAGCAGCTTTTCCATATGAATAGCCTGTCCTGGCTCCAGCTTCAGACTGCTAAAATCTCAAGCTATAGCCAGTGACAGTGTGCCCCAAACCTATCAATAAAAGGCCCAAGACCAGGCTCTAGCACCAGCCTGCCTTGCTTCACAGCTGGTCCTCACCTCCTGCACAGCAGCTCTCCCACTGTAGTTGCAACTGGTCCGCACAGCCAATTGGCCTGGAGATCAACCCCTCCCAGAGATGCCAACAACATTCAAGGCTCAACTACACAGTCCACACAGGGGCACACCTAGAGTGCTCAGCTCAGGTGACTGGAGAGGACCTTCGTGAGAGCTTCAAGGGACTTAGTGAGGCTTTTAAGGATCTTAGTGAGATTTTTTTTTAAACATAATGTGTCTTTTTATGTTTTTTAAAAATATGTTTTTATTTATTTTAGAGAGAGAGGAAGGGAGAGGGAGAGAGAGAGAGACAGAGACAGAGACAGAGACATCAACAATGAGGGAGTCATTGATTGGCTTCCTCCTGCATGACCCCTACTGGGGATCGAACCTGCAACTCGGGCATGTGTCCTGACCAGGAATTGAACCGTGACCTCTTGGTTCATAGGTCAATGCTCAACCACTGAGCCATGCCGGCCAGGCTATGTGAAAATTTCAATGACGTGAAAAAAGACCAATGAGAAATTAAGCATACACCAACTGAAATAAAGAACAATTTACAGGGATTCAACAGTGGAGTAGAGAATTCCAAGAATCAAGTTAACAATTTGGAATATGAGGAAGCAAAAAACACCCAATTAGAAGAGCAAAAAAAAAAAAAATGAAGAAAGTGTAAGGAGCTTCTGGGACAACTTCAAGCATACCAACATTCATATTATGGGGTGCCAGAAGGAGATGAGAGAGAGCAAGATATTGAAAACCTATTTGAAAAGATAATGTCAGAAAACTTTTCCTACCTGGTGAAAAAATAGACTTACAAGTTCAGGAAGCACAGAGAGTACCAAACAAGAGGAACCCAAAGAGGCCCACACCAAGACACATCATAATTAAAATGTCAAGGGCAAAAGACAAAGAGAAACTTTTTTTAAAAAATTAAATCTTTATTGTTCAGATTATTACAGTTGTTCCTCTATTTTCCCCCCATAGCTCCCCTCCACCCAGTCCCACCCCACCCTCTGCCCTTACCCCCCCCCCCCCACTGTCCTCACCCATATGTGTACGATTTTTGTCCAGTCTCTTCCGGAACCCCCTCACCCTTTTCCCCCCAAGAATTGTTAGTCCACTCCCTTTCTATGCCCTGATTCTATTATATTCACCAGTTTATTCTATTCATAAGATTTTTTATTCACTTGATTTTTAGATTCACTTGTTGATAGATGTGTATTTGTTGTTCATAGCTTTTATCTTTACCTTTTTCTTCTTCTTCCTCTTCTTAAAGAATACCTTTCAGCATTTCATATAATACTGGTTTGGTGGTGATGAACTCCTTAACTTTTTCTTAGCTGTGAAGCTCTTTATCTGACCTTCGATTCTGAATGATAGCTTTGCTGGATAAAGTAATCTTGGTTGTAGATTCTTGCTATTCATCACTTTGAATATTTCTTGGCACTCCCTTCTGGCCTGCAAAGTTTCTGTTGAGAAATCAGCTGACAATCATATGGGTACTCCCTTGTAGGTAACTAACTGTTTTTCTCTTGCTGCTTTTAAGATTCTCTTTGTCTTTTGCTCTTGGCATTTTAATTATGATGTGTCTTGGTGTGGTCCTCTTTGGATTCCTTTTGTTTGGGGTTCTCTGCGCTTCCTGGACTTGTAAGTCTATTTCTTTCACCAGGTAGGGGAAGTTTTCTGTCATTATTTTTTCAAATAGGTTTTCAATATCTTGCTCTCTCTCTTCTTCTGGCACCTCCATAATTCTGATGTTGGTACGCTTGAAGTTGTCCCAGAGGCTCCTTACACTATCTTCATATTTTTGGATTCTTTTTTCTTTTTGCTTTTCCAGTTGGGTGTTTTTTGCTTCTTCATATTTCAAATCTTTGACTTGATTCTTGTGATCCTCTAGTCTGCTGTTGGATTTCTGAATATTATTCCTTATTTCAGTTAGTGTATGTTTAATTTCTAGTTGGTCCTTTTTCATATCCTCAAGAGTCTTACTAAATTTATCAGCAGTTTCTAGAAAATTCTTGAAAAACCTTATAACCGTGGTTTTGAACTCTATATCCAGTAGTTTGCTTTCCTCCATTTCTGTCATTTGTGACCTGTTTGTTTGTCTCCACATTTTTTATGCTTCCCTGTGTTGATAGAGTGGCTTTGTGTGCTAGGTGTCCTATAGGGCCCAGTGGCTCATTCTCCCCAATTACCTGAATTGAACACTCTTGGTGCACCCCTTTGTGGGCTGTGTGCACAGTCTTGTTGTAGTTAAGCCTTGATTGTTGTTGGTATCACTGAGAGGAATTGACCTCCAGGCCAATTGGCTGTGAGAATCAGCTGTGTCTATGGTGGGAGAACTTCTGTGCTGGAGACACCCTTATGGGGCAAGACTTGCTTCAGTGGGGTTTTGGTGCTCACTGAGTCTGCCCCCTGAGTGTGTCCCTTATGGATCTGGGGAGTTGTAATCTGGAAGGTCCCACTCTGACCACTGGGTATACTGGCTCTTGGATCTGTAAGGAGGTGCTAATTTAGCCTCTGCCTGATGCTACCCAGCAGGAGCTACGGAGAGATCTGCAGATTCCTCTTCCTTGTTTGGGGTTTGGAGATGCCCAGATGAAGCACAGCTGTGAAGCAATGCAAGCTGCTGCGGGGCCTTGGCCTTCTTTTGGATGTTCTGGGTCTCTCTGACCCAGCTGCAGTTTGTTAGGTAATTTTAGATTGCAAAGGGCCAAGGCATTTATATGCAAAAGCCTCTGCTCACAGCTTGAGTGGGGCGGGGTCTCAAGGAATCAACAGGGTGGAGCAAACAGCTATGGCTGATCCTCAGCCCTGCCCTAAGAGGGCCCGGGTCTCAGTGTCCCGCGGTAATCACTGCAAGCACCTCTGAGAGAAAGCCGCCCTTGAGTTCCGCCCGCTGCCAAACAGTCCAGTTTCTCCCTGTATGAGTCTGGGTGCCCAGAGACTCATCCAGAACTGGAGTTTAGATCAGTCAGGAGCTTGAGACTCCCTCCCAATTGAAAAAGACAACTGCATCCTTAGTTGCCAGCCCTTTTCGCGTGCGCCTCCATACCTCTGCACTTTACTTCCGCACCTCCTCTGAGTCTCAGTGTGCTTTTCTCTTTCCTTCTAGTTGTAGAATTTCCACTCAGCCAGCCTTCCTGTGGTTCTGGATGATGTCTGTTTTGTCTTTTAGTTGTATTTTTGAAGTGGTTGTGTGAGGCAACAATTTCAGGTGTCTACCTATGCCACCATCTTGGTTTCTCTCACAAAGAGAGAATCTTAAAAGCAGAAAGAGAAAAGCAGTTAGTTACCTACAAGGGAGCACCCATACGACTGTCAACTGATTTCTCAACAGAAACTTTGCAGGCCAGAAGAGAGTGGCAAGAAACATTCAAAGTGATGAATGGTAAGGACCTACAACAAAGATTACTCTACCCTTCCAAGCTCTTATTCTGCAGTGAGCAATTATGTACATATATCTTTCGCATGTGTATGAATATTTCTACAGGGAAAATTCAAGAAGGTGGAATTACTGAGTTCAAGGGTATCTGCATTTAAAAGTTTGGTAGGTATTCAAATAACCCTATAGAAAGTTTGTGTCAGTTGGCGCTTCCAAAATAGTGTATGATAGTGCCTGTTACCCTTTATCAAGTGTTTCAAAATTTAGAGATCTCTTTCCACTACACTTATTAAGTGCCTTCTGTGTGCTTTAGACACTGTACTAGGCTCAGAAATTTGAAATGCAGTCTGTTTACTAAGAGGAAGATCTGTTGGTGAATTACTGCTCCTTTGGGACTAAGAGCTTTTACCCTTTTAGAAACAGGAAACTGCAAGCTGGTGAGGTATTTAGTTTCAAATTAGCTTAATGGAAACCTGTTAGTGAGTTTTAAAATAAGGACCAAGACAACTGAAATGATAAAGGAAGTCTCTTGGGTCCCAGGCAGGAGGATGCAGTGTCTGTGGGTTTACATGCTTCGAAGAGCCCCTCTTTCCAGGAACAATCATGTTTCAGCATTGAACTCTTCCATGGAGATGTGAACTGTTGAAGGGTCTAGTCATCCCTGTGGTGGGTGCTTCCTAGTAGACAAAGGGCCACATAGATCCTGCGTGGCTGAGGGCAGAGCAGGGAGGGCCTAAAATGGAAATATAATGCTGTCATCTATCGTGTATTGGACACAAACTCTGGTCAGCCAACACTCAGAACTTTTTGTGCATCAACTCATTTAATCCTTCTAACAAGCATATGGTGGTCTGAAAGGGTGTCATTATGATGCTTATTTTAAAGGTAAAAATACTGAGGTTCAGAGAAGGCAAGTCTAGAGTCATAGAACTAGCAGAGTGGGGATTCAAACCCTGGTATAGTTGCCTTCAAAGCCCACATTTGAGCTTCATGGGTGCACCTACTTTAAAAAAATAAGTCTTCATGATTAAGAACAGCTTAAGAATTTTTTATTTCCTTACCCCTAAAATATGCTCAGGGAAAAATGGGTTGCTTATACTATTCTCTCAGTCATATACCAAAACAGCTCTAAGTGCAGGTAAATGCCCAATGGGTGGCAACAATAATCATGTTACATTGACCAAAACTTTTATTTTCATAGCTTCCTCCCACTACTGTGGGAAGAAAAGAGTCAGAGATGAAGTGGATGCTTTAGGGAGCTTGGGATTCATCTCATGACTGAGGGTGCCTTTGGAGGCTTTAAATCAGGAGAGTGACATGATCAGATTTGTTTTAGAAAGATCACTTATAAATAGTGATTAGTTTGGTTTCAAATCCTGGTTATTGTTGGTCAGTTACCTGATCTCTCTATGCCTCAGTTTCCTCATCTGTAAAATATGAGTAATGATGGCTCCTACCCCATAGGATGTTTGTGAAGATTAAATGAGATAATTTAAAAATATAAATTAGTAAGTAACTGTCCCAGAATAAGTACCCAATAGCTCAACATGATGTTAATGATATAATTTTCATTAAAGTTGGGGAAATCAAATGTAGTTAGGCAAGAGATAGTAAGGGCCTAAATTAAGAGGGGTATAACTGGAAAAGATAGTTAGGAAAGATATAAAAGAGAGTTGTTAGACTTTGAAATCTGATGCTAATGGGAGGTGAGGAAAAGGCAGGTTTCTTTGATGGCTCCCAATTTCCAACCTGGGTGACTGAATGGATGGTGGTGTGCTGAGTGAGATGGGAAATACTAGACAAAATAGAAGTTTGGGGTGAAAAAGAATATAAAGATTGGCATGAATAAAGAACATAATAAGGTCAGTTTTTAAGATTTGCGTTTGAATACTCTGTCATCAATTTAATGCGAGGTTCTGGGAAATCCATGCTACAGAAATAGATTTGAGCTTTACCATAAGGTAGAAGATGAAGCTATGGGTGGGAATATTCTACACACTGCCCAAGAGAGGAGAGTGTAGAAAAAGAAGACATTAGGGTCAAGCACATATTCCTAGAGGGGTCAAGGATGTTGAGAAGAACTGTTGGAGAGGTTAGTGACATGAAAATAAAGTTGGAGAAGTTTCAAGGAGTGAGGGAGCACTCAGCAATGTCAGGTCCTGTAAGAGAATTGAGAAGTGACTTCTAGGCAGCTGTGTTGTTACCAATTGCTGCCCTTATGATGCTCACACTAGGATAGAAAAATGCTCTACTATGAAGGAATTCAGGCTGGGACATCTGTTGTCCCATTGATTGCCTGGGTTAATTTGACTGCCATGGGGGGCACAGGGCGAGGGAGGGAATGGTTCCTCTTCCTGCATCACTCCTTGGCCAAATAGAATGATTTCTCCAACAGTAGAGGACCTTCTTTGGTTAATAGTATAGAATAGTGGCCCTCCCTTGCTGGAATTTCCAAGTTTCCATCTATACATAATACTGCAGTATTGTGTTCCGTTTTGTAATATGGTCCCCGTTTACAGACCAAAACCCAAAGACGACAGAATGTCTATTTGACCAGTTCGTGTGGTAGTAACGGAAGGTGGGGCAGAGCTTTGCTCAAAGTGAGAAGGGAAGAGTAGAGGGGGGTAGGAGGAAGGTGATAATATGTCAGGGTTAGATGAAGGACAGTAGAGGCTAGTTGGGTAGGGTTTTGTTAGGCAGAGACAGTGGGCAGGGAGGGGGAAGGAGGAAGACAGCGTTCCTAGGAAGGAGGAATGGTCAAAGCAAAGTGTAGAGGTGGGAAAGCACAGGCCAAGCTCAGGAAATGTGAGTAGCCTCACTGGGCATCTTCAAGTCCTAGCACATGCAGGGTGAGAGCAGGCTGGAACGGAGACTTGTGGCCAGATGGTAGAGTTCTGAGGGCCAGGGCGGGGACTTGGGGCTTCCTTCTTCCGTGGTTTGATGGCTGTTTGGAGGAATCATCAAAAACTTCTCAGGAATTCAGGCTTGTCTGTCTCAGGCTTCTCCTTCTGAAGACCAAGGGCCCATAGTGGCAGCCTGACATTCAATCTCCGCCATGGTTGGGAAGTCAGGGCTGTAGCTGATTTCATTGGCCTGTTTTGCATTTATTATAGTGTGGCTTTTATAGTGTGTTAATTGAAATATGTCCAACTGCCAAAAACAATTACACTCAAATTGCCTTGTCAGTTCTTTTATTGCCAGATAAATGTTTTACAGACATATTTATGGGGGCAGTGGTAACTGGATCTCGTTTTCTATTTAAAGCTGGCAGTTGGGTTGGGATTGGCCCTCCAGTGCTCTGATGTGGGCCAGAAAGCTGTTGGGCATTGTGGCGCTTCCATCTCGTTACCGTAGGGATCAGAGGCCCTTCAAGGGAAAGCAGCTTTCTGGCTCATGCAGCTTAGCCTCAGAGAAGGGTTCCCATCGTTGGAAACCTTGGTAACCTGGCAGACATCTGAATCCTGCTGCCTGCCTTAGCAGCAGCAATCTCAGCCCAAGCTGAGACATACTCTACAGCCCCCCTCCCTCTCTGCCCCCCCCCCGCCCCGCCCGCCCTGCCAAGGAATCCTTTTTCTCCCCTCCACCACCAAAACCTCTCCCACAGACCCTATCATGTAAGGGCTGTAAGAGCCCATCTAGTCAAACTCCCACAGTTTATAATTTGGGAAACTGAGGCCCAAAGACTTCCCCAAGATCAGACAGGTAGTCAGCGAGAGCTGGGAGCAAAGGTCTCTTTCCCTGCTGCCACCAACATGTGCCTTTGGCTTCTCTGCTACCTTGCCCCCTTGTCCAGTGCTCCCGGCTGGCTTTTCCCAAGAGCCCCTCCCTCACATTTCCAGCCTTCACTGATCTCCCTCTTGTTGGATCATCTGAAACACCTATTGTTCTGTATCGCTACTGCAGGGTGCTGTTTGTTTTTACTATCTCTGTAGTCCTCTTGACTTTTTACATGCTGTATTCTTCTGAAAAACATTTTCTCCACTTGGACATCCCTGCTTGTTCTTTGATACCCAGCTAAGAAACTTCCACCTCTAGAAGCCTTTCTTGTGCACCTAAGGCTGGGTAGGTGCCTCCATGCATTCCTCCAGCACGCTGTGCATACGTATCTCTGTTACTGGCACAGAGCAGGCTTCCAAAGGAACATATGCTGAGTGAGTGAGTGAGTGAATGAGTGAGTGAGTGAGTGAGTAAATGATGAGCACTGATCATACTCTGCCTTCCACGGACCCTGAGCAAACTGGGATAGGCACATCATCTCTCTTCGTCTTTGTCCCACTGCTTCGCTTAGTGCCTGACACATAAATAGATGCGAACCAATTGTTTAGCAAGTTGAATTGACTGTGCTGCTCTCGGGAACATAAACATTGAGCACGCTAGAACCGGAAGGTCATACATCCCAGCCCATGCACTTTACTGATAAGGAAACTTAGGCCCAGAGAGGAAAAACATTTGTTTTCAGGGTCAAGATTACTAATGGGTCTGATGGCATTCGTTCATTTACTTAACAAGTATTTTTGAACACCTCCTATATTATGAGCCAGCAGTGCACAAAACGAAGCCCATGCTCGTAAAGAACTTACAATCATCCCAAACAAGCGTTTAGGAATCTCGTCTCCCCTTAAAAATCCCCTTAATGCTTAGAACAGAGCCGAGCACTTAAAATAGGCTTTAAAAAGGACAAATAAGATGTGCCCAGTGCTGAGTTACCTGGCTGCTCTCCATGGGGCAGTCCCACTGATAGTGGAATGGGGTTGCCTGAGCTACAAGGCTTCCTTGGCTGGGCTAAGAAGCACATGTTGCCCTGAGAGGACTATTTTTGAGATTTGGAAAAGCTCAGTGCCCCCTCTGCAAGGTCCCTGGGCAGAAGCCTCCCTGTGATACTGTCTCTGATACCCCCTGGGAGATTCACTTATTGACTTACTTTCTGTTTCCTTTCTTTCAGAGCGTCACTACGGGCAGAGGATCCAGGAAGAGAGTAAGTGCTGAAACCACCACAATCTCTCAACAAGAAGCGAATAACGCTATATATTTTTTAGAAAATTCAAATGAGCAAAAAAAACCCATTAACATCACTCTTAAACCTACCACCCTGGGAACCTCTTAGTTAATACATGATATTATATTCTCCCAGATATTTCCATGCATATATAAAATTACATGTGTTTATTTTTAAATAGAATTTCAAACTGTATATGTTATTTTATAATCTTCCTTTTACATGATATATTAGAGTGCCTTTCATTGCCAATAAATATACTTTTACTAGTATGGCATCATTTAAAATTACGGCATAGTATTTCATTATATATTCCTTAAGGCCATACCATAATCAGTTCATTCATGTGATGTTCCCCTTTTTCACTATTACAATCAATCCTTCAACAAACATTCATGCATTTAAGTCTTTGGGCATATATTTGGTTATTTATTGAATATGCATTTCTATGCATAGAAATCTGACTTAAAGAGTATAAACACTTATTGGGCTTCTGATAAATAGTTCCAAATTGCTCTTTTATGGGCGTGATAATTTATGGGTGCTCATATTCCCACAGCCTCACCAACACTGGATATTAGTTTTATTTGTTTGGTTTTCTTTTCTTTTTTCTTTTTTTTTTTCAGTTGGTGTTCATTTTTAGTTTTCACCAGTTTTATAGTTAAAAACTGCATCCTTATTTTGTACATCTTTAATTGCTTGTGACAGTGAATATTTTTTATTATATCGTGGAAAAGCTTGGCAAGGTGTTCAACTGTCTATCAGGGAAAGGAAAAACTTCGAGTCCTTGCTTTATTTTTTTATTTTTTGCTCCACGGATCTGATGAGGCTTAAAGTTACCAAGTACTGAAAGTATTGCTGTAAGAGTAACCTTAAGGTGGCAAATTGGGAGGTAAAATAGGAATTAAAGTTGAAGTAGCTTAAAGAACAGGCGGGGCCCTAACCGGTTTGGCTCAGTAGATAGAGTGTCAGCCTGTGGACTCAAGGGTCCCGGGTTCAATTCCAGTCAAGAGCATGTATCTTGGTTGCGGGCACATCCCCAGTGGGGAGTGTGCAGGAGGCAGCTGATCGATGTTTCTCTCTCATCGATGTTTCTAACTCTCTATCCCTCTCCCTTCCTCTCTGTAAAAAATCAATAAAATATATTAAAAGAAAAAAGAAAACAACAGCTGGGTTTCCTTTCACACTGCATAGAGCCCTGTCTTTGGCAGCTGATCCCGGCCATCAGCTTCTGGGCTGTGTGGGAGACAGTAGGGAGGAGCCAGTTCTTCTGGTCCAAGGGCCTACCACAGTGTTCCCGCTAAGCCCTGACTCCTCGGGCTGAGGTGGCCATGACCTTTAAGGCAATGAGAACTCTGGCCTGAGCATTTGCTTTGGGCTCTTTCGTGGTCTGTTGTATATTTTGTATTCTCTGTATCAGGGCAGAGCTTGGCTCCTGGGGTTTCTGAGTGAGGGGCTTCCTGCAGCATGCTCGCTTTTCCAAGCAGATCGGGCATTCCTGATCCTCATGAGCCTTTTGTCCAGGATGAAGATTCAGGAACTGACGTGGGAGAAGGGGCAGATGACTGGGCCCAGTCCAAAGCCACGATCAGACCCCCTGACCAGCTGGATTTGACTGATGCGGTGAGTTAGTAGCATCCTACTCCTGTTCCTTCCGCCTCCTCAGCGTGCGTTCTTCCATAATACTGATTATGAGCCTGCACACAACCTGGGTGTGAGATGTCTGCTGGCACCTGGCCGGGGGGCGGGAGGGGGGGTCGTCCTCCCAAGCCTCAGAGAGGGGTGGGGGCCCTCCATGTATGACCCTCTTGGTGTTTTTCTTTAGGAGCTAAAGGAGGAGATTACCCGAATCCTGACAGCCAACAACCCACATGCACCCCACAACATCGTCAGGTTCAGCTTTAAAGTAAGTCATCCCTTCCGGGCCAGGCACCTCTAGGTGCCCCTCGGTTGGCAGTGACTTGCTGCATTGCAGAAGCCTCTCAGCTATCAGAGAGACTGGCTTTAAACCGGAGCTCTGAGATTTTACGTGGAGTTTTCCAGAGATGTTTGCAATTTCTTTCTGAATCTCCCTTGCAGCCTCACTAACTGCATTGTCTTCAGCGCCTTGTAGAGCCCCTCTTTTCAAGGAGCCTGAAGTCAATCATTTGGTTAAAAAGTATGTTTCTAACGTGTACAGTGCATTTTCCACCAAATCAACGAGTGGGTCTTTGGAAGCTGAGTCGTCCTCCAGCCGGACCCCTGGGTGGAGTACAAGCTCCCCTCTGGACAAGGAGCTGGCCTCCCCCCCCCCCCCGCCCCGCATTCCTGCTCGGGAGAAAGCCCCAGTAGGCTGTGTTCTCAGTGTCTCCTCACATCTCATCCAGGCAGGCAGCTGACTCCATCAGGGCCTTCCCTCGGTGCATGTGGTAGGGGCACAGTCTCACTGAGTAGACACTTATGTGGCACATCCTTAAGGGGGACAACACTGTTTTCAGCCACAGCAAAGTCAGCTCCTGTGAGTACTGTCCGAAGAAAACTTCCAAGCACAATCTGAGCTAAGGTGGAAGTGTGTGTATGTGTTTTATTATCTTAAGATCCATCTGTTCCATACTTACTGTGTGCTAGTGACAGGTCCTATATTAGACCTTTTACTTATATCTCAAGTAATCCTCAGGTTTCTTTAATATAAGAACTTTTTGTCATTGTTATTAATCCTCACCAGAGAATGGAAGGGAGGAAGGAAAGGGGGTGGGAGAGAGAGAGAGAGAGAGAGAGAGAGAGAGAGAGAGAGAGAGAGAGAAACATTGATGTGAGAGATACATCAATTGATTTCTTGATTTCTTCCTATATGCGCTCTCCTATATGGACTGGTAATGGAACCTGCAACCCAGGTACATGCCCTTGACCGAGAATTGAACCTGAGACCCTTTGGTGTGCAGGCCAACGCTATAACCACTGTGAAACACCGGCCAGGGCAGGAACTATTTTTTATCTTTATTTTATGGAAACTGAGGTTAATCTAGGTAAAACAAATTACAAAAGTCATATGACCAGAATTCAAAGCAAGATTTGAACTAATTTGTCTGACTCTAAAGCAACATTACACTCCTTCTTTAAATATAATTATTTTGAATATATAATAGAAACCCATGGTATGAATTTCAAAAGATTCAAAAGTACAATGAAAACTAAACTTTCCCCAAATCCTGTCCCTTTCCCTAGAAACCACTACTATTAATAGTTTCTTTCTCTAAAAAAAATCCCAGTTTTATTGAGATATAATTCATATACAATACAATCACCCATTTAAAGTGTACAATTCAACGAATTTTAGGATATTCTCAAATTGTGCAACCAATTTTGGTGTGCGGCAGAATTTTAGTAATTAGTTTATGTGTGCCATAGATGATAAAGGTTGAAAATCGCTGATCTAGAGGAACGAGACTAAAGGCTCTATGAAAGCAGGGGTTACATCTGTTTTTGCTAAGTTTTTTATCCCTGGAACCTAGAAACTACTGGTACATTGTATCTATCCAAAAATTATTTGTTGAAAAAGGAATGAACCAGGTTGTCTGAGCTTTAAACTTAGCTCTGCTTCTGATTTGCTGTGTGACCTGAACAAGTGCCAAACCCCAACTTTTTCTATAATTTTTGTGGTCCTCTTTTATGGAAAAGGAGAATTAGGGATTTGGCGTCTTAGAGGACCTTTCCAGCCCAGGCATCCACTAAATACAGTGGAAAGAAGGCCAGGCCAGGTGTGTTTGATGGCTGAGTGACCTGAGGTGTGTGGTGAAGCAGGTGAGCCAGATCTCTTGGCATAGAAGTAGGAGCCAGTGATAGGTAAGTCCAGAAGTGCTCAAAGTTGGAAAGAGAGGTAGTTAAAAATATATCTTTAATGAGAACTAAAAAGAAAATAAGCAAACCTTATTCCATTTTCCTCCTCTTTTTTAAACTGAAATGCAGTGAAAACTTCAGGCCAACTGAGGATTTGGTGAGTTACATTTCTGTTAACAGACAAACTGTTTTAGGCCTTAGAGAATGAAGGCAGACTACATTCTGACTCCAGCCCTTGTGAGGACCCCTGGTCTGACTCAGCCCCATCTCTTCATAGGAAGGCACTTATAAGCTTATTGGTTTTGTGAACCAACTAGCAGTTCATTACAGCCACATCGGGAACCTGATCCCCAAAGACTCAGATGAAGGACGGCGGCAGCACTACCAGGATGAGTTAGTAACAGGTAGGCCTCTGGGCAGCCTGAGGCTGCAGCCTGGTCCCCTTTATCTGGTTACTCTAGGGAGTACATTGCTACATCAGAAATCTTCAGAGTATCTACGTATGTAAAATCCAACAGCTGGCTGCCCTGGATAGGTCTGGAAGCTAACCCATGAGGCTCAAGCCGAGAAGAACCCTGGGGCAGGTGGGGTCTGAAAGGCAGGAACCCAGAAGGCCTGCCCTGCCAGGGGATGGGGTAGTGGGCCTGAACTTGGAGCTCATTAGCACTATCCTACCAAGGTTCTCAGGAGTCTGCCAGGTTGGTGTTTTCAGACACAGAAAACCTTGAGGAAGAAGAAGAGATCAAGGAAGGAGACGCTGAAGTTGAGAGTCAAATAGATATACCTGCAGCTGAGGTACACTATGGTATTGCTCTCCAACCTACCTACCCCTTCCCGCTCCAGCTGTAGATGGAGGCTTCAGGGCTGACTTATTGCGGGTGGGGGCTGAAAGTGAGAAGTCAGAGGCTGCATGTACCCGTGCCTCTGGCATCATCACCCTGTCCCACTACCTTCCTATTCCAGGATATGACTTCTCCCCACTCCCAATTCCCTGCCACCTTTTTCTCATGGCCAAGTCCTGATCCTGTGGGTCTCTCCCTCCCCCCACCCCCACCAGGCATCTGAAAAAGTGATTGAAGAAGAATTGATGACTCCTAAGCAGCCCAAGGAGAGTAAGCTCACCAACCAGTTCAACTTCAGTGAGAGAGCCTCACAGACCATCAACAACCCTCTCCGGGTACGGCCCCCACCCCGGCCCCTTTATCTCACAACTCTGCACTGTGCCTGGCCCCAGCCTCAACTTCAGCCTGGCAGGGTGACGGGGTAGGCACCATGGTTACTCTCTCCAAGAAGAGCTGGGAGCATGTGTTTAGGTGTCTGTAAGTCATCCAGGCAGGAGTCACAAGGAGACTGAAGCCCTCCACTAAGATAGTGAAACTTGAATTGGCCTTGAAGAGATCAGAATCTGGGGAAGAGACAGGAGGCCAGAATGTGCCAGGAGGTGAGGCTAGGTGCCAGTTTGACCAAAGGTGACAGACAGTCTTTGTGATAGACTAGCTGAAAGGGACTAGACAAGTTTCCTGGCTCGTAAGCATGGAGGACCCTGAGCACCAGGCTGAAAGAGCCTCTCAGGATTTCAGGCGAGAGACTCACATGTGCAAGGCTGTGTTCTACAGAAATGACTCTGTGAGTGGAGGGCAGAGGTCTACAGGGTGGGTTTTGGCAGCTCTTAATCGCCCTCTGTAGTCCCTATGCTGACATTTGGAAATCGAGGTGGTACACAATGGGAGGGAGTATATTTTCTGGTGGAGCCAGAGACCCCAGTGTTAGGGAGAAGCCTTCTCAGGGTGAGGGTTATTAGCCCAATGGCATGCCAGAGGCAGACCTCTTTGTTCTGGTCTGGAGCTGCCATGGGCCTGATTTCTTGCAGGTCTGTCCATACCCACTTGGAGTTCTTATTGGTTGAAACTGGCACAATCAGGCTTCACTACCCCTGCTTTCTAGCGTAGGCTTCTTCTGAAGGAGGCTTGGGTGGGAAATGTAGGCTTTCACTGCACCATCTGGTACTCTTTACTTCCCCTGTCCTGTGTCCCACCCTGCCCTCAGCCCCAGCAGAAATGCTTCGCCCATGGACACTTGGGTCTCATTTAAATAAGTGAGAAGGAGCTAGGGGCTTCTTGTAGGTTTCCTGTTGTCATTGTTCTCTAGGACCGAGAATGCCAGATGGAACCTCCTCCCAGGGCAAACTTTTCAGCCACAGCCAATCAGGTGAGACCCTGAACCAGTCTAAAAATCATCACCTTCCCCTATCCCCCCCTACCCCCCACCCCCCACCCCCCACCCCCCGCCCCGCATACTTGTCTGGCTTGGCAACAAAGGAGCCTGGTGTGGTCAGAGATTCCTGACAGTCTGCCCTCCTCATCCATCCACCTCCCTGCTCCTTTTTCAGTCTCTGAACACCATGCACACGAGACACTAGGCTCCCACCCAGCAATCTCTAGATCAGACAGTAGATCCCTCCCTACCCAGTGAGCCTGGATCAGTCACATGCCCCCCAGGGCAAGGCTGACCAAGGGGGAAAGAGGCATGGCTTCCGGAAAGTTCCTCTAAGACCAGGGGGAAACGTGTTCCCATGGGCTCTGTAACCCATGGCACCCCATGGCTGACTGAGCATTAACAGTCTAACCCTGCCCTTCCAACAAACTTCAGTGTTCCTGCTGACCCTCCCCCGCACCTCCCCCAAGTTCTACTGGATAGGCATGCTGATCTGGGCAGGACATGGTGCCGAGAGACCTGAGTTCAGGCCCCAACTTTGCTCTCATACTGTAACATCCTGACCAAACCATGCCATCCTCAATGCCTGCTTCTTTCTTGTCAAATGAGGACCACAAGCAGCCTGACAGGGTTGTTGGAGGGCTCAGACTGAGATATCACTGAAGTACATTGCAGGGCAGAGCACTGGCCCGCAGGTGAATTATTAAATGTAAGGTGTGCCTATCTGGCCTCCAGGTGGCAGTGATGGCCCAACTCTGGAGAGCGCACAGTGTGATCTAGGCCCTTTGCCCAGCCTCAGGCCCTTGCTGCTTCCTCTGCTACTCTCCTTGGGCTTCTCTTCCTATCAGATACAGTTAGCAGGAGTTCCCTAACTTTTTATATTTTTTATGCTGAGAAGGTATGGTCAGTGCTGTGGACAACCAGCCTGAGCCAATAAGTTTATCCCATCTCCATGGGGGAATTTTTAAAAAAATTTTCCTAGTTCATAGTTGTATAAATCAACAAGAAAAATGTGAGCTAGCCTGATATTTGCCCATTTGTTTTGCCTGGTGGGGATTGTAGGCTGGGACAATACTGATCTCCAGCTGAAAACCAAGTCCCTGGGCTGCAAGATGGAAAGCCCAGCCCAGAGATGTCCTGAGAACTCCTTCATTCCTGTCTTAGGCTGGACGGGGAGACAGATGTTGAATATATAATCACAGTGGGCCAAGCACAGGGACCCACCATGTGGAGGCATGTGACAGGGGTTGGTGTAATCAGCTTCTCAAGACCTAAAGGCTGAAGAGGACCTGACTGGCTGAAGTTTTTGCCCTGCATTGATCTTTCTCATTTTGCCCTTGCCTAGTGGGAGATCTATGATGCCTACATGGAGGAACTTGAGAAGCAGGAAAAGACCAAAGAGAAGGAGAAGACAAAGACACCAGTGGCTAAGAAAATGGGGAAGATGGCCATGAGGAAGATGACATCTCTGGAGTCCCAGGTTTCATGAGGGTTACCATGGCTCTGTTAGAGAATGATTGAGTTGGACCTTGGCCCCTAGGTAGACATAAGCCTGGCTATCTGGGAGGACTTCACAGACAGGCAAAGAGGTGGGACTAATGTTGAAGTATGAATAGTTCTTTCTTTGTAAAAAGACGTGAGGAGAGCTACAACTGCGTCTGGCATTCCACACCTCCCCCAAATTTTATATAGATCTGGAGGCTAGGAGAGATTCAGTATTGTTGGGCTGAGGGACAACAGAAGATAGGAATGCTATTGAAAACCTGAGGTACACCCTGGAAGAGCTGGGGAATTTTCCCAGGGTAAGGTGGGATGTGAGAATAGGGGATCTTCTCCATGGTCAGGGGCTCATGGGATTTGGGACAGTGATTTGCTCTTTGACTTTTGGTCCTTGGGTATATTTGCACTCAATTATTAGGTGAGTCTTCAGGACAAGATGCCAGTCAGAGGGCCTGAAAGTACCAGCAAATCCAGGCCAATGGGTGTGGCCACTCTGGGATGGATTTACCATGAAGAGCCATGTAGGAGTTGTTACAGAGGTCATGGTTAGGGGGCTCACTGTGGATGTAGCCAGCATAGGTTTAGCCATCATCCTGGGAGTTACAGTAAGAGGTCACTGCAAGGAGTTTCACCACTACAGGGACCAGTATGGAAATCAGGATGAGTTTGGCCTTCAATAGGGTGAGAAGAATAAGGTTCACAGGAAACTAGGATCTGGTTGATCTGCTTTCAGCACCTTGGAGAGCTCCCAGAAAACACAGGAAAAAGTTGCTCTGCTCCACCCCAGAATAGAAAAGCCAGATTGGTTAACGGAAGTTCTGCTTCCTTTGTCTGATGTATGCCCACTTCCACTTCAAGTCTCTGATCCTGATAAAAAACCGCATTTTAGGAGAAGTTTGAGGATTCCTTGCCTTGGCTCAATATAAACTGTCCCAATTCCGTTTCATTCAACCATAGACCAAGTGCTTGGTGATCATGACCATGCTGGCTGGATACTGGAGGTGAAAGATGAAGTCCCTGTCCTTCAGGTTTCCCTGTCCAGACCCTTGACTTCCCCTGCACCATTCCCTTGGAGGTTAGGGGCTTCAGAGGGCCTGTTGGCCTGGGTCAGGGTTTACTTGAAGATCCATCAGGGGTTTGGCTATGGGCTCTGTGCTGGGACCATGGTTACAGAAGCCGTAACTGGAAGGTGGTCAGTTTGCAGAGGAACTGGCTCTCTGTGTGGGGCTGAGAGTATGGGCCCTGGATTCCACAGACTTGAGTGTATATCCTGGCTTTACCACTTATTAGCTGGTTGTTGTTTTTTTAATTCATGGAATGGGATGGGAATATAGGTCTGAGTGTCTCCAGAACCCATTCTCTTAATAACCACTTCCTGATACTGCCACTCCTGGGAAACCTCTTCCTCGAGAGGGGCTGACCCTCCTGGGCCACTCTGGAGGGCTGCCCCCTCCGCTGGCTCACTCCTGCCACTCGCCCTAAACTCTTGGGTTTTTCTTCCAGCCCCAAAGTCTTTGATCCTCTAATGACCTGCTAGGTGGTTCACCTTGTGGATTTATGGAATTCCACAGAATGATGATCTTGTCCTTTGGTTCAGAATGAGTCATTTTTTTCTGACATGAAACTTCCTGCTTTCTTGGTGTGGGCAGTGGACAAGGCCCTGGGTTGGGAGTCAGTTCTGCCTGATACTCCCTATGTACAAGCATGTCTCTCTTCCCTTTCTTGACCTCTGTGTCTTCCTCAACTCTGACTAAATCTCTGAGGCCTTTAATGGGAGTCTTTGTCGTTGCCTGAGCTGGTGAAATATCTCTCTCCCCACCAAAGAAGTCTTCTACCTGCCCTTGTCCACTATCCGCTTTAGTAGCCTTCTTGGGCTTTCTTCAAGGCCATGTCTTGTGCTCAAATATATTCCTTCTCCAGAATGAGCTCAGAATGAAAGCGCACAGAGCAGGCTCCGCCCGGGAGCCAGGTGTGGCCGTGTAGACTCCTTGTGCTACTTGTGAGCTAGGCATTTCCAGAAGGGTGTGATGGGGTGAGCTGGGCCTTACGGCATGAAGAGATACCTTTACAGAGCTAACTGGGCTAAGTGGTGTCAGAAAGGCATTGCTGACCCAACTACTAGTCTGGGCCATGGCTCAGGGCATGACCTTTCGTGTGCTGGCTTATGAGAGAACCTGTCGCCTCCGCCTCTCCACAGAGTGATGATATCACCAAAGTGATGCAAGCTGCTAAAATCGTAGAGCGGATGGTCAACCAGAACACATATGATGATGTTGCCCAGGGTAAGATTTGAAGTTCTGGCAACTACTGTTATAGCCTGCATTAAAAATCCCTCATACAAGGTCAGTATTTGAGTGTCCTATGGTAGGTCCCATCATTGCAAGAGGAGAACAAATAACCCCTCTTTTCTCTGGATATGACTAGGAAGACAAGACTTACACAGGTCAATCATGAAAATGGCATAAGAAAAAAAAATGTGTGTAGTTATGAGATCTGACAATGGTGCAGCAAAAAATACTTGCACATTAGTGAATCAATCTCATCTTCCAAGAATTCCTGGGAGGCAGGCAGGGCCAAGATTATTAACCCTACTTCATACACAAGGGACTTCAAGCCAAGGCCACCTGACTAGTGAATGGCAGAGAGGTCCCAAAAGTAGGTCTTGAAATTCCTAATTCTGTGCTCTGTTCTCTACTCTGTCCTGCTTGGGGACAATATAAATGCTAGGATGCAGACAGAAACTTCTCTGGGGATCCTCGAGAATGGAGGAAGGGAAGTAAAGGATGAATGGCAGCAGTCAAGGCAGGCTTCTGGGAGGGCTGAGCTAGATGCCCAGGGATCAGCAGAGTTTGAGTAGCAGGTCAGCAGAAAGGTGGAGGTTCTGGGCAGGGGACAGCACGAACAGTGACTTGGTAGTGAAAATGAATTGCAATGGACTCTGGGGACAATGGGCAGCAGGCTCAGTGACCCAAACAGGGGCTTTGTTGGAAAGTGATGAGAGTTCAGGCTGGAGAGGTGGTTGGAGCCAGTTAATGGAGGGCCTTGAATGTCACACAGGAAACCTGAGCTTTCTCTGCAGATAGTTCAAAGATATTATCCAGGCAGGGATGCAGCCCGGTGAAAGCAGGGCTGGGGGAGAAAGTGATTGGGCAGGATAGAGAGACAGAGGTTAAGGTGAGGTTCAGGTGTGGGGTGGAGTGGGCCTCGCCACACCTTGCCCAGACTGCATCAAGGGGATGGAGAAAACGGAGCAGTTATAATAACAAAAAGCAAGCACCAGCATTCCCTGGGAATGGCCTGTGTGCCACACATGATGCTATGCTATTTACATGTATTATTTTATTTAATCCTGACAGTCAGACTCTCAGGTTAATACCATTATATTATCTCCATGTTATAAATGAGAAATTCAGGCTGTATTACTGGCACTTGTTCAAAACCACAGCTAGTGTGAAGTATGAGTCGTGCAATCAGGACTTAAACACTGGCCCCTTGGATCCATAGCCTAAGCACTTCAGCACGAGACTACAGAGCCACTGAGCTGGAAGAGACATTTCAAATAAACATTCAATAGGTCTATGCTGGTGATTAATTAGTGATGAGGTGAAGAAAGAGATTGATTCAGAAACGCCTAAATCCTGGGGGCCTGGGAAATTCTCGTGTCTTTGACAGAGCCAGGAAAACGGAGTCCTTCCCAGGGCATGCACAGCACATTCCCAAGTGGCTTGTATTTCCCTAAGAGGTTGTGCATTTATTTGGAGCAGCTGCGTCCCCAGAGTTGGCAGCTTCTTGCTGCTGGCTGGTCTCCTTTGCTGACAGCCCAGGGCTCCTCTTGGTGACTTGATGCTCATTGCTCACCCATGGGACATAGAGACCAGGGCTGCCAAGACCAGAAGCCTAAACAAGCCCCCTTGTTATCATTCAGGCCGGAAAATGACCTTGAGTGCTTTTCAAAGCTGTCGAAGTACACAGCAGCTCTGAATGAGTTTGTCACTCACCCAGCTTGGCTTCCTGAAACCCAGTCTCTGCAACTAGCCCACCAAAGGGCAGCAAACATGACTGATATCCATGGAGAAATTGGTCTTGGTGAACCCTTTTCATTTATGAGAACACAGTGACATCACAATGCACTGAACTTTGATTTTTTTAATTGCATACTCTTTTCCCTCTGGGAAAGTGTAATCATGAAGGAGAAGTGAAAACAAAGAAGTGTTACCAATTAGCCTCTCTGAAAGGAGGCATTTTCAAAGAGAGTCTAAGCTCAGCGATCTCTGCTGTGATAGAGGCTCATGCTTCTGGCCACGCCAATGTTTTTTTTGTTCTAAGACATTTTTTGAGGTTTGAATGTAGTCCCACAGTCTCAAGGTGTGGACATTGTGAAAGAGGTTGGTGTCATGCCTGGGCCATGAGTTGAGTGAAAGGATTCCTTTTCTCATAGGTCACCCTTGGTTGGAGAGAAGAATGAGTATCCTTCGCTCCTGTTGATTTATTTCATTGCATTCTGTGAACAGCCCTTGGTTGTTTGCTCTGTGGCTGGCCCTGTGTGAGGCACTGTGGGTCCAGAGTTGATTATCGCGTGCTTCCTGCTCTCTAGAAGCTGTCTGCTGGGGAGACAGGCAAAGGATAACAGAGGCAGCACAGTGTGACAGACGTTTCAGTAGAGAAGCACAGGGCTAGAACGGAGGCAGAAATGAACCTTCTCAACAAGAACATGAAGGCCTCACAGCAGAGGAGCAGTTTGAGCTGGATCTGGAGTGAGTAGGAATGTGCCAGGAAGACAGAAGTGTAGGACATTCTAGACACGATTTGATATGTAGAGGAGACGTGAGTAGCGGGCCAGAAATGACATGGAAGTAGTGGCTGGAGCCTTGGTTTGACTAGGAGTCCCTGTGCCAGGGGAGCCATGGAGGAGTTCTCAGTGGGCTGAGGGAGGTGTATGGTGAGGTGATTTATTCGTTCTCTCACCCTGGTAGCTCTGCAGAACATGGGCTGGAGGAGGAGTTACTGGAGGCGGGGAGACCAGGTAGGAAAACGGTGTGATGATCCAGGTGATGGCTATTGGGGCCTGAATGTGGACAGTGGCTAAGGGTTTGGAGAGAAGTGAATGGATTAAAAGATAATCAGAGCGATTAAAGAGGTCAGTCAAGGGTTACCCAGGCTTCTGGTTTAGACAAGTAGAAGGATGGATGGGACTTCTGCATAAGTTAGAGGAAATGCAAGGCAGGATAAGTTAGGGCAGGAGATGAAATTCAGTGCAGAGAGCCCCTGAGGGATCGGGCAGTTTCACTACAGTGGGCCTTGGCCGTGGCTATTAAGATGGACAAACCTGGGATTTTACCTGTGTAGACCTGGCCACTTTATTCTAATTTACCTCCAACAACAGGGTATTTTTCTAAGCATTTTACATATATTAACTCTGTTAATTCTCAGGCGAGTCCTTTGAGATAGGTACTATTACCATTCCCAGTCAAAACAGAGGTTAATTGCTTGTCCAAGGAGGTACAGATAGAAGGTGGTGGGCCTGGATTTGCCATAAAGTGGCAGTCCCAGGGCTGACAACTTGTGTATGTTTAAGATTTTAAGTACTATGAGGATGCTGCTGATGAATACCGGGACCAGGAGGGTACGCTGCTGCCTCTCTGGAAGTTCCAAACTGACAAAGCCAAGCGCCTGGCCGTCACCGCCCTCTCCTGGTAAGTGTAGGCATTGCAGCAAACCTAGAGCCCCTGAGTGCCTCCTGTTGCCAGGCCCTAAACAGGTCACGGCTGTGCTTAGCCATCTTGAAGGTGACATGTAGCATTATGAGAAAAAATGGAATTGGGACTCTTATGGGATTGTAGGATAAGCCCAGGTCTCTAAGCTCAACAGTAGATGTCTGCAGTGTAGATAGGTACCAGTGTTCATGGGAAATCTTGTGTCCATGTGAGAGTCATGTCCATTTCCTGGGTCAATGGGTTCCTATTTCTTTTGCAGGAATCCAAAGTACAAGGATCTGTTTGCAGTGGGGCACGGCTCCTGTAAGTAATCTGGCTATTTATTTATTTGCTCACTTAACCGGCAAACACTAAGTGCCTAATCAGTGCAGAGTTCTTTGCCAAGTGTGAGAGATGCAGAGATGACTAGGATACAGTCACTGCCCTTGGGCTCATAGTCAGTTGTCTCAAGGCTGACAGTCCACACCAGCACTTTGTGCCGCCGGGTGAAGAATTATGCCAAGTGAGCCTTGAAGGAGTTGTTATAGTGAAGAAAGAAGGGGAGATCACTTTTGGCAGAGGGACCAGCATGTGCAAAGGTCTGGAGGCACAAGAGATATGGCAGGAAATGAAGCTGTTGAGGGGGCCAGGGTCAGCTTGGGGGAAAGGGCTTGGTAAGCCATTCCCAGAGGCTTGGCTCTTGTCCTGAGGACAGGCTTCTGCCCTTCTCCCAAGGGGAAGCCCCTGAAGGAATCGGAGAAGGGCAGGGACACGGCTGGTGTAGGTGGAGTTGCAGGTGTGACACTGGACTTGGGAGACCAGTTAAGAGACTGGTACAGGATCTGAACCATGACCACGGGGTGGGGATGGAGAAGCGGGCTTGAGAAGCATGAGAAGGCATACTGGACCGGACCTGGGGAAGGATGGGATGGACAGGAAGGCTAGGATAGGGGAGCTGGGGGAGGGGAGTGTTCCTGACCAGACATGGAGCAGGCAGGGGTGGGGCAATGTTTAGGAGACCACTGTGTTCCAAGGTGCTCCTGCCCCTCCCTCCCCCTCCCCCCTCGGCAGGAGACTGCATTGTCTGGTAATTGTTTGGTAATTTGCTCCTGGGTCGCTGCGGAAGCCCCTACCTCCTTGCTGGACTGGACGTTCCCCCTTCCCAACAGGAGAGGGCCCCACACTTCGTGTTAGCGGCAGCTTCCCAGGCTCACAGCTTGTCCTCTAGCTGGGAGGATCAGCTTCTGTGAACAGGAAAACCTTTCCATTCTCCAGGCTGCTGTTGGCTGGCAGGCGTACAAGTTCCTGGTCTCTGCCCCTCGGACCGCCTGTCTGCCCATTCTTTGACCAGGGTGGGGAGTTGGGGGGTGGGGGGGCAGAGCAAGGAGGAGCCGGTGTTTGTCATTCCTCTCGGGGAGGAGCTCTTGGAGCAGCTCCCAGTCTCGTGGTTGGAGCTGCCTTTGAGGATGCCCTAAATGCCCGCTTTGTGTCCCTGCTCCTGCGGGTGGGCTGCTGCCAAGCTGGAAGCACCCTCCCCCTCTGGCAGGGAACTAGCACATTCCTCCCTCTCTGCTGCAGCTACTGGGCCTGGAACAGGG
This sequence comes from Myotis nattereri, assembly GCF_964212035.1. Lineage (NCBI taxonomy): Eukaryota > Metazoa > Chordata > Mammalia > Chiroptera > Vespertilionidae > Myotis > Myotis nattereri. The sequence continues at coordinate 53,334,364 of NC_138087.1, forward strand.
CTGGGGGGCTGGGCAGGCCCTCCCAGGAGTGGGTGTGGACGTGAATGGGTATGAGGCTGCTTTCAGCCCAGGCTCTCTGCCCAGGCCTGAGGTGGGGGTGTGGGGGGCTCCCCAGCAGGTGGGAGGAGAAGCTGCTTGGGCTCTAGCCCCATCCTCCTCCCACCCAGGGCCAGAAGCAGGGTCGGCTGCTCAGAGTCCTGTGGAGACTGTCCATGGAGGCAGCCTCTGGAGGAGAAGCGTAACCCAGCCCCCAGGAATGGATGACCTAAAGTCCGACAGGCCCAGCAGCCTCCGTTGGACAGGCACTCACCAGGGAGGGCCTCTCTGTCCTTTGTTGGTCCTTTCAGCCACATCCACAGGCCCGGGAGGTGCCACTCCGCTGCGGGAGGATCACTTTCCAGTGGACTGACCTGGAACCAGCAGCCTCTCTGAGGCTTGGTTTTCTCACTGGTGACAGGGAGAGCCTGACACCTGCCGGCCTCCCACCCAGGGCTGCTGTGAGGCACACTTGTAAAAAGGGGGCAGATGTGCCCTGTAAGCTGCGGGACCACCCACAGGCACAGGACCATCATCGTTGATTTGTCTCTTGGTCTTTCCCTCAGCGTTCCTTTAGGACCCTCAGGAGAAAGAAGGCCGTGGGGGCAGAGGGGGACCAGACGGCCCCTGCCTCTCGTTTAGAGAGCAGGGCCTGGTGGCAGCCTGGCGTCTGCTGTCGGTGCTGCTGGCACCGTTGTTGACCAGCTGTCAGACAGGCATCTCTTCTCCAGAGCCCGCATATCTTAGGACCACTCTGCAGAGGCCTGAGCAGAGCCACGCTGGGCTGGCATCAGGAGGGCCCCCGCATTCACTCCTCAGGTTGCCTCTGGGAGTCCCATGCTCTTGAGTGCCCAGGTGCTTCCCTGGAAGAAAGAGGGCAAAGCTGAGGCAGGCCAAAGGCACCCCAGTTCCTGGACAGGGTCATTGTGAGGAGCAACTGGCTCCCCAGCATCCACCACACTGTCTTTGGAGGCTCCCCGATGCCGGCCTTCCGCCATCAGACTGCCTCATGTGAACAGACACTGGAGTAAACATTAGGGTGTGTCAATTGCTTTGAACCTGAGGAGCTCAGCCCAGGCCTCCTTTTGCCTGGAATTCCTAGACATTTATTCTCTGACCCAGCCAGATAAGACTTTGGCAGGGTAACCATGTACCCAAGAAAGGATGGAGGCCAAGCCCCTATTTGGGGACAGGGCAGGTTGCCTGGAGCCAGGCCAGGAGTAAGCTGGTGGGGAAAGGGGTTGCCTGCAGCAGCACAGAAGCATCCGCACCTGCCTCCGCTCTGGCGCTGCTGGGTGCCAGGTGAAGGTCATGCCAGGCTGTGTACAGGGCAGAGACTGGGTGCCTCCTAGGGCCAGGCTCCATGTTCCAAGCAGAGGGGAGAAAGAGGCATCAGCAAGTGAAAGCAGATGGAGGAACACTGGAGGGCAAAGGAAGCTAGTCCAGGAAGAGGGGCAAAGCTGGGTTGCAATTATGTCAGCCTGCTGCACTGATGGGGTCCTTTCCAGCTCATTAGCCAGTTCATGGCACGGGAATGGGGACTCCTTATGGTCTGTCAGGCAGGGACGATGGAACAGATCTTAGGAACTCTGCGTGGTCCTGACTTCCCAGCTGTCCCTTAGCCCAGCCTCCCTCTGGGGGCCGCACCATCAAAAGGAGCTAAAGCCAGGCCCTGAGTCCCAGCACTAAACCCATTCCCACTCAGTCACATCGCACCCAGCCTGTCCCTGTGCCTGCCCAGGCCAAAGATACACTTGTAGGGATTTAAATCTTGCCCGATCATTTATTTGTCAGCTTCACTAATTAAGCAATGTTAATTTCATTTACTGAAAATGGAAATTCATCCACCTCATTTCTCCCTGTTCATCCTCCACACACAAAATCCATCACTCCTCGGCTGCAGGCTGCGTAAAATTTACAGGACTAATTATGCTGTCAGGTCTCTTTGTAAATACAGTCCATAAAGGCCACTATGCTTGCTGGGTTGTAGTGCAAGGGCATTGCTGTTGTTAGTTTAATTACTGGTTAGTTATTTAGGTTCTCAAATGTTTGCCTCATTTTCCCTAAATCAAATTAAATGTCCCGCTTGATGTATTCTGTCTCCAAGGCTTTGCTCTTACTTCCCACACTGTTTAAATATGAATTCTAATTGGATGAGAGTGCTTGGAGAAGCCCAGCTGCCTGGGAGGCTGAGCTCAGCCTGGCACCATGGCCTCTGGGCCATGCTGGGGGTTTGGAACCCTCTAGCACCGATGCCCTTTCTTGGGGGCAGCCTTGGGGTGGTACCCTGCCTTTGGGGGCTACGAAATCCAAGGGGCATTTCTGTTCCTGAAGTCTAAGGTGGCAGGGCTGGGGTGTAGGAAACCGAGGGAGGATTTCATTATTGTCATCGGAAGTGCTGAGGATCATTGCATCCACTCTCCTGACTTCTGGAGGGACAGCTTCCAAGCCACCCCAGGAAAAGGTGCCATCTATGCAGGCGTCTTCTTCTGATTCTTAAAAGTGGGGTTTGGGTCAGCCTTCCCCAAATGCCTACAAAATTAGTGTCCTATTGCTGCTATAACAAATGGCCACAAACCTAATGGCTTAAAACAACACGAACTTATTATCTTACAATTCTGCAGGTCAGAGGTCTCAAATGGATTTCACTGGACAAGAATCAGGGATTGGCAGGGATTCATTATTGAAGGCTCTAGGGGAACATCCGTTTCCTTGCCTTTTCCTGCTTCTCGAGGCTGCCCACATTCCATGGCTTGTGGCTCCCTTCCAGCTAGCAATTGCATCATTCTGACATTTGCTTCTGTTGTTACATCTCCTTCTCTGACTCTCCTGCCTCCCTCTTTCCCTTATAAGAGCCCCTGTGATTACGCTGGGTCCACCCAGATAATCCAGGGTAATCTCCCATCTCAAGGTCTTTAACTTAATCACGTCTGTAAAACCTCTTACTGCACAAAGTAACGTATTTATGGGTTCTGGGGATTAGAGCATGGATATCTTTGGGGGACATTATGCAGCCTACCACAGCCCCCCTCCATGGGCCCCTTGTATGACTTTAAAGGGAGTCATTAAACAGCTGCTGCTTTAGAGTCAGCCCTGAACTGGACTCATTTGGGATGCCACGTAAGAGAGGAGAGGGGGCTTGCTGTCCGAGGCTGGCTCAGTATACTTATCTTTACAACTTGTCATCTACTTCCCTGTGCTCACTGACCTGGCTTTAGCCTGGTGCTCCAACATGCCCTCTGCCTGTCCAGCTCTCCCTGAATCCTGAGCAGGAGCCCAGGCTTCTCCTGACAGCCAGAACTCTCTAGAGAGACCCCCCAACAATGTAGAACAGTTACTTGCTGGGCAAAGATAGAGCTGGGGGGGCTGAGGCTCCCACTGGTGATTGCCAGTTCCGGAAGTCATCCATCCCTGCTCCTCACTGGGCCCGAGCAGAGGGAACTGAGGGCAGTGAGAGGTCTACAGTGGAATGAAGCTATCCCTCCCCTGAGGCTATGGCTTTCTGAGAACTGCCAGATGAGGTGCTAGAAGGTGGTTGGCTCTCCTCTCCCAAACCTGTGAATCATTGATGACCAAGTCAGGGAGGCCTTAGAGATTATCCAGCAGAGCAGGGTTAGCAGGAGGCAGCCCTGCCCCTGGAGAGAGCAAGCCTGCTGGGCCCTGTCAGGCCATGTTTACTCCGTCCTTTTGGGGGAGGGCCCTCTTCTCAACCAAGGCTGCCTTAGCACAGGGCCCCCAAGATGGAGGGTGGCTCTAGCCTCCCCCCTGCCCAGCTCTGGCTCCTCTGAGCTTGGGAAGGGTCCTGGGCTGGTGGCAGGAGAGCTGGACTTGAGGGCTTGGGACAGGATTCTGTTCAGTGACGGCACTGTCAGGATGGGCACCAAGTGTGCAGAGAATGAAAGAAAGAGTGGGAAGCTCTCCCTTGACATGGGGCCACCAGGGAGGAGGAGCTCTGCAGAGGGGTCCATGGTTGCCCACCAAAAGCTGTGCACAGGCCAGAAGGATGGCACAGTGGCCTGTGGGAGCCAAATTGGCTGGTCTGGGACTTCTTGATTCTGGGGGCATGCCCAGAGCTAGGGCTCAGGCTGCAAGTGGGGATTTGGGGGCCAGGGGGGATGGGGAAATGGCCAGAGGTGGCTAGTTGGAGACTTCTATAGACAATTCCATGTTAGTCCAAACTGAACCCCTGTCCTTGGCTGAGGGGCATCATGCAGGCACCTAAGGACAGCAGCCTGCCCCTTGCCTAAGGCATCTGAACCCTCTCTGAAGATACTGCTCCTTCCCAAGCCCACACACATTCTTCACGTAGTAATTTTTTGAGCTGCATCCTTTCCTGTACCCCAAAGGGACAATAAAGAGAATGACGGTCAGTCACTCAGATAAACCTGGTCACCTTTACTGGTCGTTAGATCCTCCCAGGAACCCTGAGAAAGGGTAGACCAAGTCTTATGATGCCATTTCACAGACAGAGAAGATGGAGCCAGAGAGGAAGCCCACTCTCTGGAGAGGCAGAGCAGGGCGAGGCTTGTCCATCTGGTGGGGAAGGGGCACGGGGCTTCCTGGCAGGGCAGCTGGATGCTCCAACCACAGAGGCCCATCTTCCCCGGGACAGATGACTTCATGAAGCAGAGCCGGGGCATGCTGCTGCTCTACAGCATGAAGAACCCCAGCTTCCCGGAGTACGCCTTCAGCAGTGACAGCGGCATCATGTGTCTCGACATGCACATGGACCACCCCTACCTGGTGGTGGTGGGCCACTATGACGGCAACGTGGCCATTTACAACCTCAAGAAGCCCCACTCCCAGCCCATCTTCCGCAGCTCGGCCAAGTCTGGCAAGCACACGGACCCCGTGTGGCAGGTCAGCCTCAGACCAGGAGGGGAGACATGGGTACGGATGAGTAGTGTGTGGGCCTGGGAGCCACTGAAGAAGGGACTTTGGGGAGGAGGGGGCCACAGACAAGGGGGTGGGGATAACAGAGGCCAAGGGAGTGAGAAGGGGCAGAGGAGGGCAGAAGTGAGAGTCACAAGGTAGGAGGGTCTGCAGTAAGAGCCCATGGACGAAAGGGTCATGGGCTCCCGGTCACGGGCGCAGGTTCCTGGTCATGGGTGCGATTCCCGGTCATGGTTGCAGGTTCCTGATAGGGGCAAGTGTGGGAGGCAACCAATCGATATGTCTGTCTCACCTGATGTTTATCTATCTCCCTCTCTTCCCTCCCTTTCACTCTCTAGAAATCAATGGAAAAAATATCCTCGGGTGAGGATTTAAAGAGAAAAGGGCCCATCTGTCTGCTAAGGTTCTCTTAGGTATGGGGATTAGTGACCAGAGCCTGTGGCTAGAAGCCTCCAGGGCCTGACAGGCCTCTGCTGGGTCAAGGGCTCCAGCTCCCTGTCTGTGGGGTTCCTCCACTCCCCACAAGGCTCTCCCCTGCCATCTGGGCTAGATTTGGGGGAATTCCCAGACAGGGGTGGGTGCTGCCCATTCCCACCCTCTGAGTGGGACCATAAGGCCTGGTAGGCAAGGTCTGACCCTGAGGCTTCTCTGTAGCTCCCCACTTCTCCAGACAGACATAGAATGGGACTGTTACCCAGACATGGGGTCTAGATTTCACCCTGTCTCCCATCTTATTACTCTGGGAGTGGATTTCATTTCATGGTTTCGCTCTCATGGCTCTGGCTTTACAGGCCCTTCCTACTGTTTTCCAAAGGTCCCCTTCCTTCTGAGGCTGTGTACCCTGACCTCATGGGCAGGTCTGGGAGAATCTAGGGATAGATTTTTGCCTCCAGTTGCCCAAGGCCTCTGGGCTCATCAGACAGTACTGGGACTCTGTCTTCTCATGTTCTTCTGCCCCCTGCCCTGACAGTCTGCAGTCAGGCTCTGCGCCCCTACCTCTTCTGGCCCTGAGCTCCCTGAGTCCTGTGGACACCTACCTGCTCCAGGTACTGGCTCTCAGCTCTCAGGCCTGAGCGGAGGGAGGACTGTCCAGGCACGGGGCATGGTGCTCTTTCAGCTTCATCCTTCACCCGGAGCAGGGGCAGAGGGAGGGAAACAATTGTCTCCATCCAGAGATGTCTGCAGGGTTTTTATGCTCTCAGATAGTCCAGGGCTAAGCATGGAGCATCTCTGGTTGGCCTGACCACCCTCTTCAAGCCCAGGAGAAGGCCAGGGGCCAAGGCCAACCACCCTGCTCCCACTCTGCTATGTTCTCTAAATCAAATAGCAGGTTGGGGAAAGAAATGGGGCATGCAGAAGCCACACTCTCCCTCTCACTGGGCAGATGCCAGGGAGACTGGAACCCATCTGGAGAGGGTGGCCTTCAGCTCTCCCACCATCCTGTCAGGAAAACAGGGCTGCTGCCTTTGCAAAACTGAAGACTCAGAGTTCTTGGCTGGAATCATGGCTTGGGACATGGGAGGGGCCTGCCTGTCTCTCACTAGTTTACTCACTTCCTGCTTCCTTCTTTCCCTCATTTCCCACCCCCCCCCCCCCCTCTTCCTCATTCATCCATTTGGTAACTCCTCTCTGCTTGCTCCTCTGGGAGCTGAGGATGCTTAAGGGCTTGTTCTCTAGAGTTCCTAGTGGGCAGATAACCACAGCCACAGGCTGAGCAGGACAGGGTGTATGCTGTGGGTACACAGGGCTCATGGGGGCCCTGAGGAGGGGCACTCAGATTGTCCGGGATGGGGAGCAGGGCAGGGAGAGCCAGGGAGGTCTTTCTAGAGGAAGCAACACCTGAGCTGAATTGTGAGGGATGAGAAAGTAGTAGTGAGATGAAGAAGGATACAAAGGGGTCACAGGTGCAATGACACAGGGCATCAAGCAGAGTGGCCTGCCGGACAGCACATCATTTGACACACGTGCGGGAGAGAGGGACGGGGAGCAGGACCTGGACAAGCACAGGTACCCATTCACGAGTGTGCTTCTCTAGCAGGTCAGAAGCTTGGAATTTGTAGGTTGGTGGTTGCAAATGAAGTGTTTGTATGGAAGCCCAACATGTTAAAAAGATGGGAGTGGAGCTGCTGGTAGGATCAGGGTCCTACTTGTTTGAGGGCCCCTTGTTATCACTCCCTGTCCCCTGAGGTGCTTTCCCCAGACTCCTGAGATTTCCCCCAGCATAGTTTGAAAGTCACTGCCCAGCCGTCAGAGGGTTTTGGGCAGAGGAGTAATGCAGTTATGTTTGTGTCTGGGAGCTTTCCTCTGGCTGTAGCATGAGAAATCCTGAAGCCCGAGCTAGGACAGAGGCAATGCAGAGAGAAATGAGAAGCAGTAAAAGCAATAGAAGGAAACAACTGATTTCATATGAGAAAGGGAAGAATTGGTGATGCTGCCTGGAGCTCTGATTTGTGGTGCCCAGGACTCGGTTTGGGGAGCCCAGGCATCTGTAGAAGTGGGAAATGCAGAAGAGGAACAGGTTTGGCCAGAGGTTAATACAAGGTGCCGGAGGAGGGGTCCTGCAGCCAGTTGGCCATATAGCCTGGAGCTTGAAGGAGAGCCAGGCTGGTGAGTGAGATAGAAGAGACATCAAACCTTAGGTCTTTCTCAAAGGGACTGTGTCTCAGGGATACTAAGGAGGTTATTTTGGATCTCAAATGCCAGGCTGGGGCAGATGGACTTTGTTCTGTTGGCAGCAGGGAGCCATGGAAGGTTTTAGAGCCAGGAAGAAAACTGTCCATTCACAGAGGACTGGGTTCCTGTCTCATGACACAGACTACTTCCCCAGGGAGCCCGCCTGAGTAGCCCAGCCCTGCTCATGCCCCACTGTGAGGCCTCGACTAGCCACACTTTGCTCAGGGTGTGTGTGTGTGTGATCTGTACAACACCGGGGAAGTTGGTAAGAAGGATAAATGAGCACAAATTGGGGTCAAGCAGGCCTGCCCTAACCAGATAAGGCAGAAGAGAAAGAAGCTGGTAAGCAGCCTCCATCTCCTCCCTACCACCTGCTTGCTGGGCATTCATTCATTCTCTCTCTTTCTTTTTTAAATACATTTTTGTTGATTTCAGAGAGGAAGGGAGAGGGAGAGAGAGATAGAAACATCAATGATGAGAGAGAATCATTGATTGGCTGCCTCCAGCACTCCCTTCTCCCCCAGCCTCCCCCCCCCCCTCCCCACCACTGGATCGAGCCCGAAACACAGGCATGTTCCCTGACCGGGAATAGAACTGTGACCTCCTGGTTCATAGGTCGATGCTCAACCACTGAGCCACGCTGGCTGGACTCATCCACTCCCTTAACCCCACTTACTACCTGTACCCCCCCACACTTTATTCCTACCCTCCCACCTCTACCCCAGGAGTATGTGTGTGACTTGCACACACTTACACACATACACACTCACTGGCAAATGCACACACCACCCCTCATTGGGCATCAGGCTGCTAAGTGGGGTGTGAAATACAATTTCCATGCATGCTGGCGGCTGCTCATTAAACACTTCCTTTTGCAGCTCCCTAGCGCCTATTACAGCCTGGCCTTTGACACCCCCATCCCCTCCCCTCTTTAAAGGGACTACCTTTACACAGAGGGGAAGTTGTCTCAGTGTCAGGGCTAGCTCTGACTTGTGTCTCACAGGCTCTGTGGTGTTCTAGGCCCCCACTCCCAACCCCCCCAGTGAAAGCGCAAAAGAGGGCTGCCCTTCTGCAGCTCCGATCAGGCAGGCCTGGGTAGTGGCTGTGGAGGCGCAGTCCCTTCCTTCTCCCTGTCAGTGCCCCTCCACAGTCATGGTGACAGCTGTGGTTACAAGCATGGCACTGGGTTCCTGCCCTCCCTCACTGGGCCTCTGCTTGAGACAAGGGAAGGGACCATGGTCCCGGCATGGGAGGTCTGGAGGGAGCAGGAGGATGGAAAGCTCCAGGCACCCGGCCCCTCCCCAGCCCTCTGGGACATGGCTTAGCCCAGCCTCCACATCTGGCAACAGAAACTTGAGCCTCAAGCGTGTCATCTTCATAAGACAACAGCTCTGTCTCCAAAACACTTTCCCATATGTTTGCTTCTGGCCCTGAGAAGATGGGTGGGGCAGGATTATTAACCCCAATTTGCAGATGGAGAAATGCAGCTCAAATTGAGCTTTGAGAGAAAGATTCTGGGAGCAGGAGCGAGTGGTGAAGTGAAGGTGAGAAGACAGGAAAGACTGCCTAGAGAAAGGCTGAGCCTGGAAGAGGAGATCGGGGAGGGGGCACACGGGGAAAGCCAGCTGCAGAACATTTGCACCCCAATTCCTAGGATGATAATGATAATGAGGACATCAGCTAACATTTGTCAAACACTTAATATATGCCATGTTCTGACCTAAGGGCTTCACATTTATTACCTCACGTTTCCTCACAACAAACCTGTGCGGTTACGGTTCCTGTTTCATAAATGAAGAAACTGGTGGTGGGCCCTGTCCTTTCCGGCCCTGTCTGCGGGAGGAGGTTGAACCAACCCAGGGAGGAATCCGGCACCTCCACCGACAAGCCAGTGCCCCCACTTGGCACTGTTGCCCCAGGATAGTCAGGGCAAGAGGGATAAGAGAGGCAGGGATGGGTAGGAGGGAGGGTGGGCCAATTGTGGGGCGCTGGGCCAATCACGGGGCGCTGGGAAATGGGCTTCCAGAACTTGCTTCTGAAGCTCAGACACGTTCTTGAGGGAGCCCTGCTCAGCTCACAGGCCTAACACAACACTCACTCGGAGTCCCAGGGCTCACAGTCCGGATGTTTCAGGTCAAGTGGCAGAAGGACGACATGGACCACAACCTTAACTTCTTCTCTGTGTCATCTGATGGCAGGATCGTGTCTTGGACGCTCGTGAAGGTGCCTGTTTCCCAGAAGGGGTAACGCGGGGGTGGATGGGGAGTGGGGGTGGGGGAGCTGATTGAAAAAGGGATACCCCCCAACCCTGCTGATCCATTCCTGTCCATGTGCCCTCCCCATCCGCTCTGTGACTGCAGAGTGAGCTGGTTCACACAGATGTCATCAAGCTGAAGGTGGAGGGCAGCACCCTGGAAGGCCCAGAGGGGCTACAGCTATACACAGTGGGTAGGAGCCTCAGCTCACTCACATCCAGGCCTGGCCACAGCACTCACGCCCATGCTGGTCAGTGGTCGGGGCCCTCCCCAGTACTGAGTACTCCCTCCTCCACTTGTGCTGGAGGTAGGACTGGAGGTAACGGGAAAGCCTGGCCTGGGCTGTTTGCAGACCGTCCTGTTCATGCAGGTCCCATCCCTGCTTGCAGCCCCTGGTCCTGTTTATGCAGATCAGGTGCTGTTATGCAGATCCAACCCTGTTTATGCAGATCAGGCCCCTGTTTTCCCAGATTCTGTCTCTGTTTACTCAATCCCCACCCTGTTTATGCAGACTACATCCCTGTTTGCACAGACAACGTCCTTGTTTGCAGACCCTGTCCCTGTTTACCCTGACCCTGACCCTGTTAAACTCAATCCCTGCCTTGTTTACCCAGGCCCCATTCCTGTCTGCAGAAACCCTGGCCGTTTGCGGAGTCCCAACTGCCTGGGACCAGCAGCAGGCCAGAGGGCCGGTTTCTGTTTGCCGTGCTGGCCACAGCCTCACAGGCGCTGGCTCAGGCTGTCCTGGGAGCCTGCTGTGGGAGGGAGGTGCTGGGAGCCTCCTGCCCGGGCCCCGGCTAAAGTCGCTCCTCTTCTCCCAAGGCTGTGGCACCGCTTTTGACTTCCACAGAGAGATCGACTACATGTTCCTAGTGGGCACAGAGGAGGGAAAAATCTACAAGGTGAGGCATTCTGGTCCCTGTGCCAGCTCCTTCCAGGGTGGCTTAAGCCTGAATGCTCCAGGAGCTGAGCATTCTCAACAGGCCCTGTTCTGACAGATCTTAGTGCCCATCAGTTCTAGAGGCTTCTTGGGGGACGAGAATGTATTTCTTGAGCTGATTGGGTGGCAGGAAGGACTGGCTGCAGGAAAGGGGAGGAAGAACCTAGACTCTAGGTCCTAGAGGGTGACTGTAGCCCAGCTCAGCGTCTTTCCCTCAGGGCCCGCCCACCCTTCCTGGAGGGATAGAGGTGGGAGTGGGAGTAGGAACATTCTGGGAAGATTTCCTGGCATAGATCTGAACTTGAGCTGAGCTTTGAAGGCCAAGTAACGAGAAAATTTATCTCTGAATATCGGGTGCGTCCCAGTCGGCAGGATGAAACTTCACGGCCAGTTTCCACAAGGTCTGTGTTAGTAGGTGAACATCCTTTGAACCTCTCCATCCATCCAGAAATAGCTCTACTGCAAGCTTTTCTTAGGCTTAGAGACCAGAATGTTAATTACAGGCAGCCTCCCAGGAGTCCCTGAGGCCCAGCCAGAGTTGGTCTGAATGCAAAAGAGGTTCCCACCCCCTCTCCACCCCTCCCAGCGGCAGCTCAGAAGGGAATGACTAGTCAGTCACCAAGTCCAGGAGGGAGGGTCAGGGCAAGAAACGGAATAGGAAATCACAAAATTGGGATTTCTGTCTCTGCACCTGCTCTTACCTGGGCAAGGTGGGAGGTTTGTCACTGTTGCAAGGATTCTGTCTGTGGGCTGCGGATGAACCCAGGGCTCTGTCTGTCCACAGGCCTTCGCCTGGACACAGGACCCCCAGACCTACTCTGCCTTGGCTCAGAGAAAAAGGCCTTTTTTCCACCTGGCCTGGAATCTGCTGGGCAGACTACAGCACTTTCCCACACCCTCCAGGAAGGCTCTCCCTCAGCCCCCACCCCCTGCCCCCAACCCCCAGGCCCCTTCTTTCTCTGGGATGTGTTGTGGGTGAGAAGAGCAGCTAGGGCTTAGCCCCAGCTTCTCTATGACAGTGATGTGGGGTAAGGACAGGAGAGGAGTTTCAGGGACCCTAAGGAAGTATGGCTGCTGACCTCTCTTTCATACCTGACCCCTGACCCCTTCCTTACTCAACCCCCAGTGCTCTAAATCCTACTCCAGCCAGTTCCTGGATACCTATGATGCCCACAACATGGCAGTGGATGCTGTGTCCTGGAACCCATACCACAGCAAGGTCTTCATATCCTGCAGCTCCGACTGGACAGTGAAGATCTGGGACCACACCGTCAAGTGAGGGGCCTGCCCCTGGCCCTGCTCGTCCTCAGGCTCCACCCTGGGCAGGCTGGGGCCTATGGGTTCCGGCACTGGGAACCTTCTGTGTCATGGACTTTCCACCCCTCCACCACTGCAGGACCCCAATGTTCATCTATGACCTAAATTCAGCCGTGGGTGATGTGGCCTGGGCACCATACTCTTCTACTGTGTTTGCAGCAGTCAGCACCAATGGGAAGGTGAGTGTCGTCTTTCCGACCTTGCTGAGCCGCGCCTGGAGACCGGATGAAGTATCCTGTGCCTTTCCTCCCGGGAGCACACTCTGTGCCCAGCCCAGGTCGGGAAGACGGGATGGAAGGACTGTCTGTGTATTCTCAAGGGCCAGGCTACCCAGGGCCCTGTCGGAAGGGAAACTTCATCCCCCGAGGCCTCGAGCAGGAAATGCGTCTGTTCATCCTGAAGGCGAGAGCACTCTGGGGACTGCGATGCCATGAGGAGCAGTTATCTTCTCTGGGGCCCCTGGGTGGGAGCTACAGATGGCAAGTACCAGCTTGGCGTAAGGAAAAACTTGAGTCAGAGTTGACCTGTGATTAAAATAGTGTCTAAAAGGTGGTAAGTCCCCATCCCTGAAAGTGTGCAAGTTGGGTCTGAGAAGGGGAGATGGGAGTTCAACATGAGAACTGGTAAGAGCTCAGCAAAAAAATATTGTGTAAGAAAATTCTGAGATGCAAGCCCATTCTCCTGTGGAATGAAACTGAGAGGCACCCGCCCAAGGAAAGAACATAGTGATTCAGGCATCCTGTTGCAGTCTGTCGGTCATCTGTTTGCCGACCAGACGTTTACCAAGCGTCAACCTGTCGTCCCACTCCAGGCCAGGGCCTGCTGAATCAGGTCCCTGCTCTCAGGGAGCATATATTCTAAAAAAGGAAAGAGACAAAAAGCAACACTGAACTCCCATGGCCCTAAGTGCTAGGCAGAAATTAAAGAGGATGATGTGCATGCAGATGTTCACAGCAGCATTATTCCTAATGGTCAAAGGTGGAAAGAACCCAGATGTCCATCAGCGATGACTGGATAAACAAAATGTATATCCAAAAGGATGATTATTCAGCAATAGCAAGACAGGCTACAACATTGGGTGAACCTTAGAAATATGCTTAATGTAAGAATCCAGTCACGAAAGACCACACATTATATGATTTTATTTATATTTGTCTAAATAGGCAAATCTATAGAGACAGGAAGTAGATTTGTGGTAGCCTAGGGCTGGGGTGGTGATGGGAGAAAATGGGGAATGACTGCTAATGGGCACAAGGGTTCCTTCTGGGGTGATGAATACGTTCTAACATTGGTTGTGGTGATGGTTGCATAACTGAATATACTAAAAACCAAGAATTCTGTACTTTAAATGGGTGAATTATATCTCAATAAAGCCGTTACGTTTTCGAAAGAGAGTGATGCAAAAGGAAAGGACAGGGTGGTCTCTTAAATAGAGTGGTCGGGGAAAGCTTCTCCCACGAGGTGATACTCAAGCTGAGAGGTGAATAACAAGAAAGCGCCAGCCATGCAGATGCGGGAAGGGAGGAGCAGCGTATTCCACGCGTGGGAAGAGCTAGTGCAAATGCCCTGAGGTGAGAATGAGTTTGAGGGGTTTAAGGAATAGGCAGGCAAGTGTGGCTGGGGTCTCGGGAACAAAGGGGAAAGAGCATGAGATGAGCATGGAGAATCTCGAGTAAGGAATCTGGATGTTATGTATGGTGCCAAGGGAGACTATTGGAGGATTTTAGATTGTTTATAAAGGCAAGCCTGGCAGCTGCAGGGAGGAGGGGATGGTAGCAGGAGGGCAAGAGTGCAAGCAGGGAGTCCCGTCAGGACACTGACACAGCTGTCCAGGCAAAAGGTGCTAATGGTTTGGACATAGGGCCTGGAAAACACAAGAGCAAACATTTGTTGAGCACTTACCTGACAAGCACTATCTGAATACCTACATATGTTAACTGGTATGAACCCTGACTCTGCTACTTACTAGCAAGTTAGCCTTAAGAGCCTCTATCCACTCATTTATAAAATGGAGATATCAGAATCTGCCTTACAGAGTGGCTGTGAGGATTATTAGATAATACAAACCATGTACCATGCTTACCCAGAGTCTAGTACATAGTAAGTGTTCAATAAATGGTAGCTGCTGTTATTGTTAATTCTGCATAGACTTACATTTTCTCCTAAACTTTTTATTTCCACTTCCTCAACCACAGGAAAAAACATAAATAGAGACACAAATCCCCTCTCTATAGCTTCTAGCTCCAGTGTGCTAGGCTTCTATCCTGTTTCCCCAGAAAGGCCAGGGGTGGCCTCCCTCCCCTCTCCAAGCAGGATTGGCCACACAGGCCCATTAGCCCCTGCAGCCCCATTAGCCCCAAGTGTGCTGACACCCACCTCTCCACAGACCCACGTGTTTGACTTATCCATCAACAAGTACGAGGCCATCTGCAATCAGCCCGTGGTGGCCAAAAAGAAGAACAAGATCACCCACGTTCAGTTCAATCCCGTCCACCCCATCATCATTGTGGGCGATGACCGTGGGCACGTCACCTGCCTCAAACTCTCACCCAACCTGCGCAAGATGCCAAAGGTATGCTTGGGAAGTGTGGGCTACCAAAGGAAATAGTCTCCAGGGCAGTGGGGGAATGGGAGAAATGGGAGGAGCCAGGGGGTGACCCCCAGGTTTGTGGCTTGAGAGACCCAGGGTAAGGGTGATGCCACGGCCCAAATGAGGAGCATAAGAGAAACAGGTTTGTGGGGAGACAATGACTGGACATGCTGAACTTGAGTTTCCTGCGGGGCCCCCAGGTGCATATCCAGTGAGTAGGTGACCATATGGGTCTGAAGCCTGGAGGAAGCACATGGGCACCACTGGCTTATCTGGTGTAGACCAGGGTGCTTGGGGCTTAGTCATTGGCTGGGCTTACGCAGGCTTCAGCTCCAGCGGTCCCTGTGCTGGGAACTGTGGGACCACACAGGGAAGAAGGAAATGAGCCATGAGGAGGAGAACTAGGTCAGCAGCCAGACAGTCCTCCTTTTGAGTGCTGGTTCTTTTCCGAGATGTCTAATGACCTGGAGACCCTCCTCAGAGCCCAAGGGCCCCAAATACAAGCCACGCTGCCCAGAGCCCTGATCTCCAAGTCAACGGTAGATCTCAAAAGTCCAGATTCAGACTGAAGAACCCAGGCGTAGAATCCAGAGCCCAAGGGCCCAACTTAAAAACCAAAGCTCGTTCAGTCCTGCCCACTTGGTTGCTAAGAGAGGAAATGGAACGTGTTTTCTGGGCCAGGATCAGAGGTGAGCCAGGGCTGGGCCAAGCTGCCCTGATGACTATACTTTGTAGTTGCAATTTGAGGCATTTACTGCAGTCTGAGGCGAGGGCAGGGGCCTGTCATTTTTAACAACTGACACCGGCCCCTCTGCACCCCTACCAAGGCAGAGGCCACTGCGCCATCCCTCTGGTGCTGGCCTGTTCTCTTCCCTTCCAAGGCCAGGGAGGCAAGGGCTGGAAGTTTGGCCAGGCCTGTAATTGTAGCCAGCTGGGGGAGGGGCTGGACTTGGCTATAAATACTCAGAAGGCTGCTAAGCGCCTGCAGCTGTGGCCCAGAGGCTGTGGTGGGCTGGGGCTGGGGGTGGGGTGGTCGGGTGTGGCCAAGTTCTCTGCTGAGCCCAAGCTAGTTGGCCTCAAGGAGGGGGAAGGAGGCAGCACAATTAGTGGAACAGATAAAATCTGCTCTTAATTTAGTGAGGAGAGAGACCCAGGCTTGAGCTGGCAGAGCTGGACAGCCTGTGAGAGAGATGATGGTCATCTCTTGGGGTGGGGGACAGCCCTCAGGCGATGAGGGTGGTAGATTGGGTGGGACCTGCTCTGCCCACTCTGACCCAGAGAGGCCAGGATCTCCCAGTCAGATCCAACTCCTCTCAGAGCAAGGGCATCATGCCTGGGAGAGCTGGGTTCTGTGTATCTGGTGACCTGAGAACATGTGCACTTTGGGATTAGAGGACCTGAGTATGTGCCAACTGAGAGCTGATACTTGGGTGGACTGGAGGTTCCTGTGAAATGGCCATCCTATCAGCAGCCAAGTGATTGGTGCAGACAGAAGTATCCTGGTCATCGTTCCTGACTCTCCTCTGGGGCTGCAGCCCCCTGCCCTTCCCAAGCAGGACTGGCCACACAGGCCCAACTCCTGGCCCAGGGAGCTTCCCATGGGAAGCGTGTCAAAGGCCAAGGACCACCTTGCCCTAACTACTGTGTATATAGGTGGGAAATTGAAGTTTAGAAAGGCAAGGGACTTGCCCAAGTCATACAGGGGGTTAATGACAAAGCTGGAACTAAAGCCAGGTCCCCTACCTCCCAGGGGATGGGATGAGGCCAAGAAGAGAACATGAACTTAATTTGGGAGTGTGGGAAGGAGAGAGAAAGACATCTTTGTCCTCTGCCTTGAGAGTACAGAGGTAAGCTGGGTCGTACCAAAGGCAGGGGCCCGCCAGGGGAGGGGAGACAGGTTTGGGAACAGGTGCAGGGGTCACACCAGGAGGAAATCAGAGCTCCAAATGGTGTCAGCAGCCAGGATGGGGCCAGGAAGGGGGCTGCTGGCCTTGCACTCTCTCCCACCTCACAGCCCAGGCCAGATCCAGGCGGGCTCTCAGCAGGCAAGGCCGGGGCAGGTGCCAGTGAGCACAGGTGGCTGAGGGCAGGGGCTTGGAGCAGAGGGAAGGCAGGAAGTGGCAGCCCCAGCCTAGCCCACACCCCACTTTCTGGACAGAAAGGAGGACAGGACTGGTGCTGGTCTGCCAAGGACCTCTCGAGGCCTGTGAGTGACACACACCCCAGTGTCCCACTCTTTTCTCGGGGCTCAGCTTACCAGCGAAAGCATTAGAGTGCTCTGTAGGAGGGGCGAGGGGTCATAAGCCCGGGTCTGCTTCTCTGGGGAACAGTTGCAGCGGAAGGACATCTAGATTCAATATGGCATATCCCAACTGCCCTCCTGGGTCTCCTGACCCCTTCCCCCGATCCTGGGTATGTCTAACACAGCAGGCCTGGCTCCAAATAGCACCCCACTCCGAACCTGACCTAAAGCATTGGCTTAGGGTACTAGGTGAAGGGTGCCTGTGGTTTTCTCACACCCCTCTCCCTCAAAAACACACACCGCTTAGCTCCTTGTCAGAACTCAGTCAGGGACCTTCCTATGGGAAGGGTGGTCCCAAGGGTCAGAAGCTCTACCTCTTCCCAGGTTTTCAGCTCCCCCTGGCTTAAGGGCTTGTTCCCCTGAGGGCCAGTGGGTGGACACCCTCCCCCACTGCCCCCGACATTGAGACCCTATGTCCAGGTGAGGCTCAGAGCCAGATCTGGATGCTTCTTGCATGCCTCAGCCGGCCATTGTGTCACCTATCTTGAGTTGGGGAAGGATCAGGTAGGGGTGGGGATCAGGTAGGGGTGGGGAAGGCAGGATCTGGAACCTAACTGGGCAGGGGAGGGGCAAGGCACTGCTAGGACCAGACAGAGGTGGCCCATCCCTCACCGTTCCTCCCCATGTACTTCCCTTCTCTCCAGGAAAAGAAAGGGCAGGAAGTGCAGAAGGGTCCAGCTGTGGAGATCGCAAAATTGGACAAATTGCTGAACCTGGTGAGGGAAGTGAAACCCAAAACCTGAGGTCCCTGTCCTATTTCTTGAACCCAGTGCTTGTAGCCCCTGACCCTGGTACCAAAGTCCAGCCTTGGCTCCTAATATGTGACCCCACCCCGGATCGGGTCCCCACTTCAGCCCTGGTCCCAGCACCTCATCCCATCACTTGGCCCTCAATCACCAATATCCACTCCTACTTTGCACAAATAAACCTGTCTGGAAACCCACCCCCACCTTTAATTTTGCTACTGCAGGGCCCTCAGGAAGAGGAGAAAAATCTCAGGGTAGAACCATGGTTCCGTTTATTATCCAGCAAACAGTGGGAGGACCAGAGGAGGGGCCCAGCCTGGACGCCCTCCCATTATTGCCAAGGATTCCAGTTTGCTTTCCCAACTGAGAGGTCCTAGAGGCGCTAGGCCTAAGGAGAGAGTGGACCCAGCCCCTGGCCCTTGAGATGGAGCAGAGTCCAGATGGCCCAGGCCCTAGCACCAACTCATGAACCCCCACCCTGGGCCTGTTTACCCACAGCCACCAGAGCCCCTCTTAGAGCCAGGCTGGCTAGACTCTGGGTTGCTAGGTCCAGCTCCGGACAGGCTGGACTCTGAGTTCTGGACCCCAGGCTGGCTGGATCCTGGGATCCTGATTCCAGGCTCTGGGTGAGGTGGACTTAGGTCCCAGACTCCAGGCTAGGCCAGGGGCCTTCAGGGCTGCAGTAGGTAGCTGCCTTCATGGCTGGGTTTCTGGGGCGGGGGTGCCTTCTCGGGGCAGGGACCAGGGCTGGAGTTGGGACTGGATTCAGAGAGCGAGTCGATGTCGGCAGAGCGGGAGTGGCAGGCCCAGCAGAGAATGACCCAGAGGAGCAGTAGCAAGAAGCCTACCAGGCCGTTGCAGACGATGGCGATGAGGGCGCCCTGGGATATGGCTGCCCCCATGATGGGCAGCACCCTCAGACCAGCACAGACAGCGGAGCCAGAAGCGGGGTTGACTCAATGGCAAGGTCCATGCCGAGGTGGGACTCTGGTAGAGCCGGTCTTCTGGGGAGGCTGTCCTGTCCACACTCTGAGTGATTCCTGGGCAGTAGAGATGTCCACCTACAGTCCCGAGCCTGTGGGGGGTGCAGAGTAAAAGAAAGGGTGGTGAGAAGGGACAGGGTGATGCCTAAGAGAGGAGACAAAAGAGCCCCCTCCCACATCTCCAGCTCCCTGGCAGAGGACTGGGTCCCAGTAGGCCCCAGTACTCCACAGAGCCGATACCCCATGCTCAGGCCTGGCTCTGGGCACCTGGAGTGGGGGGTGTAGCCGCAGGGGGCAGCTGGAGCAGCAGCCTGTATCATTCCCCTTAGAACAGGTGGGCATGTTCCGGCCCTGCCCACCCAGCGACCGACCCTCTAAAGCACTGGGTGAGTGGGTGTGCCCAGGTAGCCCAGGCCTGGGAGGATGGGGATGGTGACCAGCTTCAGTGGGGCCTAGCCACCTCCCCACTCCCCGGACCCCAGCCAGCCGGCCGGCCCGCCCAGGAGACCTGCGGAGGCGCCGGCTCACACAGAGGGAACTTGGTGGAGGCCCTGGCAGGCGTGCGTGGGTCTGTGCATCCACGGCTGTGCGCCGAGGTGTGACCTCTGTGTGGGGCTGTCTCTGAGGTCAGGTGTGTGTGTCTGTGTCTCGGCCTCTGCAGACCCACCTCTATCTGTGTGTGTCTGTGTGCTCATCTGTGAGTGTCTGTTGCATGTCTCGGTTCTCTCCCGGCTGTCTCTGTCTCTCTGTGTGTCTCTGCACCAGACTCTGGGTGTCTTTCTCCCTGTCTCTGTGTGTGTGGGTCTCCTGTATGGCTGTGTGTCCCTCTGCCCCTGCAGACGTGTCTCTCTCCCCTTCTCTGCGGGGTCCGTCTCTGTGGTTCCGTGCGTCTCTCGTGCGTCTTTGTGTCTGTCTCCCCGGCCGTGCCTCCGCGCTCTGCGAGGGTCTGCCTTTCGATCTCCGTCTCTGGGTCTCCGGTCTGGGCCCCCGCGGCCGCGGGAGAGGGGCCCCCTTACCTGAGCGGAGCCCGGTGCGCGCCCGCCGCAGGGTCCGGGGCAGCGAGATGCTGGGCGCCGACCGGGGCTCAGAGCCCGCGGGCGGGCGGTGGGGGAGGCGGGTCGGGGCGACGTTTTCCTCCCCCGACCCTCCCCCTCGGCCACGCCGCCTCCGCCGGCCGCTCCCGCCGCGGCGCGACCCGGTGGCCTCTGCCGCGGGCGGTCTGCGGCGAGCGGGCGCCTCCTCCCCCGGGGCGCCGCCTCCTCCGCGGGGCCGCTCGCTCGCGGGGCGGCGGCGGCGGCGACTCGGGCACGCGGTCCGGCCGGGCTCCGCGGCGCTCGGACGGGCTCGGCCCGGCTCGGCGGACGGCGAAAGCCGCGAGAGCCCCGCCTCCCGGGAGGCTGGCGGCCGGCGGCCTGCGGGGGACGCCGCCATCCCCAGCCGCTGCCGCCATTCAATTGGCTGGCGGCGCCAGGCCCACGTGCCATTGGCCCTGCGCTGGGGCGGGACTGGCCTGGTGCGGGCGGGGGGCGCGTGGGGGGGCGGTGGGGGCGGGAAGGAGGGGGTGCCGAGGGCGATTCTGCCCCCCCCATCCTCTCCCCAGGGGGCGGGCGGGGCGGCGAGGCCCACCGGTTTGCCAGGACTTCTTGCACCTTCCACGCCCAGCATCGGGAAAAGGCCAAAGCTTCTGCGGCCCCGGATCCGAGGAGACCGCCCTCCACGTTCGGTAGGGGTCTCTGCCTCCCCACGGCTCCCTATGGTCCCTCACGTCCACTCCCACCTGGGCGTGGGGTCCGCTTCCCCACTCCAGAGGGTCTGTGCCCAGGAGAGGTGAGCAGCTCAAGTCCAGCCAAAGTTCTCGGACACATTTACTGAATTCCCACCCAGTACCGGTGAGGTCTGTGCTTTGCGCTGCCGTGGGGGAGCCGGGCCCAGAGAGGGATGGAGTACCCTGGGCGGTGGCTCAGCGCCGGCGGGGGCGGGCATGACTGCATCCTAGAGGCTGTCCTGAGCGAGAGATCAGCTTAGGCGCTACCAGGCATGCCTGCCTCCCCTGCCTACAACCCTAAGTGTTGTGAACTGGACCGTCTTCTCACCCCATTCTGCGTGCTCTTCATGGATGAGCAAACCCCTGAGCTACCGTGAAGATAGTGCCCTCAGATCCAGCTCAGATGCAAGTGCCTGCCAGACTCAGGGGGGCACTGATTCCTGGTTCTGCCACTTGCCCAACTTTGTGACTTTGGACAAGTTATTAACCTTTTAAAAATAATGATAATTTTAGAAAGAGGAAGGAGGGAGGGAGAGAGAGAGAGAGAGAGAAACACATTGAATTGTTATTCCACTTGTTAATGCATTCATTGGTTGCTTCCTGACCGGGAATGGAACCTGCAACCTTGGCACATGGGGACTATGCTCTGACCAACAGGTATCTGGCCAGGGCTGTTAACCTCTTTTGGACTCAGCTTCCTCGTCTGTAAAACGGTTGTAATAATAGCTCCTATCAGGGTTGTAATTCACTAATTCATATTCACCAGACCAACCACTTTTCAGTAAATGCCAACTGACACAACCCCAAGGACTACATGGCTAAGGAACCCCTTCCCCAAATGCCATGAGATTCCTATAAATCCAAATGCTACCTTGAAAATGAGAATGGGAAGGGTGAACTAATCTGAAATATGGAGTCATCCAAACCTGAATTACTTAGAGGCTGTCTAAAAAAAAATTTTTTTTTTACCCTACTGAGTTCACTAGAGTGGATTAATTTTAGTTCTGCTGCCCCTGTTACCCAGCAGGGTGGGGGCATTGTGAGCAAGATCAAACCAGTTCTAGGAAACAGGGGACTTAGATCATTGTGCATCTGAGTGTAATGTGAGTGAAACTGCGACCCAGCTACAGGAGTTCAGATTTTATACTGAAAGCAGTGGGGAAGCACTGAAGAATTTTGAGCAGAGAAGTAATGTGATCATATACAGAAATTAGAAGGATGATTTGAGCCGCTCTGTGGAAGGAAGGATTGAAAGCGCTTGAGAGTGAAGGCAATGAGTAATGACAGGGACTGAAATGATGTAGGGGAGTAGGAATGGAGAGAACAGGAGAGCATTGTGGAGATTTGGGAGTTACAATTGGCAGGACTAAAAACAAACAAACAAACAAAAAAAAAAACAATTGGCAGAACTTAGAGACCTACACCTATAGGATATGGGGGTAAGAGGATGGGGAAATGTGGGATAACTCCCAGGTTGATGACTAGAGGTCCTGTGATGCCATTTATTGAGACAGGGAACACATGAGAAGGGGTGAGTTTCAGCAGGGGCTGGGGGAGGAGGGAAGATGAGTTCGGTTTTAGATATGATGCATTTGTGGTACCAATTGGACACCCAAGTTCAGATGTTCATTCGATATTTGGATAAACAGGTCTGAGATTCAGGAGAGCGATCCAGGCTGAATTTAACATTTTGTGAGTTAACAGCAAAGGGTAGTAGTCAAACCAGAAAAGTGGATGAGCTCACCCAGGAAAATTAAGAACTGGTTTAAGCAAAAATGATACATTTGTGATCACATACTGAAACCTAAAGACAGGGATGCCTCAGGAAGGCGTGGAACTAATAGACTTGAAAGCCACTAGGTTTTCTCTCCACCTGTCATCTCTATTATTTTTTGTCGCCTTCATTTCCCTCCCCTGCCCCCACCCCAGCCCCTGTCATCCCTACCCACAGACTGGTTTCCAATGCTCTTCTGAAAGTCTTGACTTCAAACAATCCCAAAGCTTAAAATTTTATTGTTGAGGTATCCAACCAGACACTCACTAACTTCTTTTTCTTGGTTGCAGTTTGCAAATTCCTCTGATTGGCTCAGCTTAATTAGGCCAACTTGGGACCAAACAACTGTGGTCAAGGAATGTATGAGGATCAAATTGCCTAACAGGGCCCACAAGATAACCCCATGGAACATTGGGATGGTGGTGGGGTTCCCAGGAGAAGAGAGATCCTCAAAAAGCAGAATGGCAGGTGTTCACCCTTTGCCCAACACAAATATTGTTATATATATATATAAAATCTCCAAAAATGCCTTCACCTACATACATGATCCAACTATCCTACATACATATGCCAGTAAATTCACCTCCTCTCCTAACGAGGGCAGCTCAGTGACACATCCAGCTATTGCTTCTGGAAGTTATCTCATAGGACACTGTTCTTCAAATATAGGTTTTCTGGGTAATGTCCATTTGTGCTCTAGTTATAATTTAAGCTCTACAAGGTGTGAACATGGCTTCTAATAACCCTATTACCTTTGTTTAAACTGTCTTTGAACTACCTTTAAACCACACCCCCCAAAAAACCCCAAACCTCCTAATTTTTAGAGATGGAAGAAATAGAGAATAAAATGGAGTAAAAAGAAAGCATTGTACAGTGGTCACTGATCCCAAGCAGCATGTATATTCTTTTCGCCACAAATAACAATGAAAATGATGGGACTAGGAACTCTCCTGGCATCTGTTTGTTGACATACTTCTTTGGCGATGGAGTGTCTGATTGGCTGCCCCAGGGTCTTGCCTGCAAGGATGAGATCCCCTCTCCAGTGTTCTGAGAGCTCCATTGTGGAGAAGTTCTCTGTGGGGCACTGTACTGATTAGTACTACACTTCCTGATGGTGTTTTAGAGATTGTTCTGGGGTTGAGCAACATAGATCTCTGCATTTATGAGGATTGGGTGTGGTTTTATTTTTCCTCCCAGATGATACAGTTCTTCTAAAACCATAGTAAAAAAAAAAAAAAAAGAAAGAAAAGAAAAAAGAAAAGAAAGAAGCCATAATCAGCTGTCATTTTCATCTTGGGGAGAATTCCTTTTGCTAATAACATATTTCATTGGCCCTAAAGCACATTTTTTCCCTAGTTTAAACAACTCTGAAATCAGAATATGTCTTTCAATGAATGGCATATAATGGTTTTTTAGCCTGTTTTTTCTTAGTAGTTCATAAAATAACTTGACTCTTATAATTGATGGAACATGAGATTTTTTTAAATATAGTAATTTTACCCGTCAGAGTTCTTTTTCACAAATAATAGAATCAACTCTGGGTAGTTGAAGCTTAAAAGGGATTTGTTAAAAGATATTACTTAGCTCAGAATTTTTAGGAGGGCTGGGAAAATGGACTTGAGGCTAAATTTCTAGGAACAATACCCAAACCATACCACACAACCTGATGAGGAAACCACACCACTGACATTCCAAATAAGCACCAAGAGTTCAATTTGCCAACTTTACAAGCTCTACGGCACGTCTGTGGTAGGAACTCAATATTGCAACCACTGGGAAACTACCGCTGTTACCACGACCACGCCCAACAGCAGGACACTTGTGGTACTACCAGCAAGAGCAGAAATCAAAGCCCTATGTCCAACCTGCTTCCTTCCTATATCAGTCAGGATTAGCTAGGTAACAGCAGTTACAGACCTTACTAGAGAACTTTGGCGATGTTTACTCACTTCTGCATCCAAGTTTCGCACGGGGGAAGTAGTATGCCTGTAAACGAGCTGCAAGGGATGCCAGGAACTTTAGTTCTGACTTCTGTACTGAGGAGGCTGGATTATTTTTTCTTAATTTTTTTTTAAAAAAATCTATACCCAAGGATCTGTTTTTATTGATTTTAGAGAGACAGGAAAGGAGAGAAACATCAATCATTTGTCTGCTGTACACACCCCAACCAAGGATCAAACCCACAACCTGGGGTTGTGCCCTGACCGGGAATGGAACCCATGATCCTTCCGTGCCTGGGACTACACTTCAACCAACTGAGCCACACCAGCCAGGCTTGAGGAGGCTGTATTTTAAAATGAGAATTTCCCCTTATAGGAAAACTATTTAAAAGGTGAAGGACATCCATGAATACAGTATATTTCTATGACCGTAATCAATACTAGAATTTTGTAGAACCATGCTCTCTGAATTTCCAGATTTGCCAAGAAGATACAGGGCCTGCCCAAGCTCTCAGAGGAGTGATTTTTCTTTTCAAGCGCTATGTCTAGGGGCTTTTCCAATCCCTCTGACGATAGCTTCTGGCTTCATAGGGAATCACTGGCTGGAGTGACAGGGCTGGTAGCTTTTCTTCAACCTGCCCTGGAATGGTGCCCTTGCCTCACTCACGTTCCAGTCAGCTCGCTTTACGGTGGGAGACACCATCACATTCGCCTGGCAGGGTAGGCCATCCAAATGGGTGGTCTGTAAGCATGGCCACAACAGAGTAAATATTTAACTTGGATAAGGAAATGTGTTTCAGTCCTGATAGGTGCCTTGCTGACTGGCAGAAGCTGAGTTTATTGGCTGCTCTCTGTTGATGGCCTGATGAGGAAGCCCTGCTTGTTGTCCTCACCCTGCCTCCTCTCTCTGCTTTTCTTCTCTCCAGACAAGCTTCCTAAGCTTCTCCAGTCCTTCCACTAATTAACCCAGTTTCTGATGATCCTTAACTTTACAGCTTAAACCAGATGCCCAACAAGGTGTTGGCTCATCTCTTTCAGTTCTAGTTCCAGCTCATCCTTCTCAGTTCCAGTTCCAAAATTCCTAGGGACTTGCTCTCAGCAGCCTGACTTTGGTCAGATGCCATTCCCTGCACCAATGATCCCTGTTGGGAGGGGAGGGTCATAAGATGGTGGTTCCCATGATAATCATATGCATGAAAAGTAGTTCCCACCAGAAGGGAGGGCAATTCAAACCAGACATAAAGTAGTCTACCATACTAACCTCATGGACACAGGGGAAAAGATAAATCTGCGAGGTAAATAAGGAAGGAGCTGTCAGAGAGGCAGAAGGAAAACCGGGAGGCAACATAGTTTCAGGGAAGCCAAGAAAGGACAGGGGTTCAAGGGGGGAGGAGTCAGCAATCCAAGATGTCAAAGAGAGGTCCAGTAGTTCCATATAAAAGGGACCACCGGACTTAAGAGCAAGGAGCTTCTCGATTGTCTTGGCAAGTAGTAGTTGCAGTGGGCAGTGGAGGTGGGATTGTGGTAGATGCCAGATTTTAGTAGTTTCAAGAGCAAGTAAAAAGTAGATGTAATATACCGCCCTAGCTGATTTGGCTCAGTGGCTAGAGGGTTGACCTGCACACTGAAGGGTCCCGGGCTCCATTCCGGTCAAGGGCACATGCCCGGGTTGTGGACTCGGTTCCCAATAGGGGTGTGCAGGAGGCAGCCGATCAATGATTCTCTCTCATCATTGATGTTTCTATCTCTCTCCCTCTCCCTTCCTCTCTGAAATCAATAAAAATATTTTTTATTAGGAGGAAGGAGAATAAATATGGAAGGATTGGAAGAATATGGAGTCAGAGGAAGTTTTTTCATTTCTAAAAATTCTTGTATGTTTCTTATGTAGCCATGTTTAAGTACTGGCGGGAAGGAACCAGGAGAAAGAATATAATGGATAGCTCCTTTTAATATGACTGCCCATCTCTCCTGAGCTGTGCAGACATAGGCAGGCAAGGAGAGGGACAGAAGCTAAGATCTCAGCAGAAGGTGTGAAACGTTTCAACTTTTCCCAGGCCACACTAGAAAGTAGGGCAGAGAGAGGAGGTGCCGGCCTCGGCATTGGGTGACCCAGGGCTCTGGGCCTGCACCACGGTCTATCCCTAGACAGAAAGGCCTTGTGTGGAGAACAGAGTCCCAGGGCTGGAGCCAATCTTCGGCAGGTGGGGCCAGGGTGGACACAAAGCAGCTACACTCTGGCACAGGCAAACTTGCCATGTCAGTTTCCCCATCTCAAAACTGTGCCTATCCCTGCCCCAGCCCACGTGCCCACTCCTCCTCACCCCTGCAAAGCTGTCACCTCCTTTTTCTACTTCTTCACCGCCCATCGCTCCTCAGCCGTTGCCCCCGCCCGCTGCTCTCACCATTCCTGAAGCTGGATAACCAAGGTCACTTTCACCTCCGTGTCACATCCCATGAATACTTCTTAAGCCTTATCTTTGTTGACGTCTTGGTAGCATTGAGGCTGCTGATCTCTTTTTGAAATTCTATCTTCCCTTGCTTTCCACCCTCTCTGGGAACATTTATTTCTCCTTCTAAAGCAACTATTGTTTATTAGCTGCCTGTCAGAGTTTTACATCACCATAGATATTTCTCATCTGCATGTAAGACAGGTCCATGGAACAGATGAAGGAATCTGGGCTCAAGGCAATCAAGGCGTTTTTCTTAAAAAAAAAAAAAAAAAAGAAAAGAAAAGAAAAGAAAGAAAGGAAAAGTTTTTATTCATTTCAGAGGATGGGAAAGGGAGAGAGTGATAGAAACATCAATAATGAGAGAGAATCATTGATTGGCTGCCTTCTGCACGCCCCCTAATGAGGATCAAGCCCTCAATCTGGGCATGTGCCCTGACTGGAATTGAGCTGTGACCTCCTGGATCATGGGTCGATGCTCAACCACTGAGCCACACAAGCTGGGCTCAAGGCGTTTTTCTAAGGTGCCCAGAGCAGCCACAATAGAATCTGGATTAAAACCCAAATTTGCTGCATTGCCCTTAACTCAAGCACGCTGTCTGTCTCTGCCTCTCTGGTTCCTCCTCAGCTTCTTTGGTGGCTGTGCTCTCTGCACCCACCTTCTTCTCATCTCCTTAAGTGATCTCCTCTGCATTGTGGCTGCAGTGCCCATTTTTGTGCTGACAACGCTTTCACACCAACCCAGACCTCACTCCCAAGTCCCAGGCTGGTATTTGCTGTTGCTGCTGCTGCTACTATGGTTATTGGAAGAGCTAAGATTTATGGAGTGTTTTCAACATGGCAGGCACCACTCTAATTTCTTTATATATATCATTTCATTAATCCTTGCAATGACTCTATGAGGTAGGTACTGTCTTCCAATTTTTCACTTAAGGAAACTAAACCTTAGATTAATTAACTTATCCAAAGTCAACAGGAGCCCAGGTTTGTCTGACCTCAGCATCCGTTCCTTTAACTACTGACCAGATGACTTCCACCAAGAGGCACCCCAAGAGGTACACTTGACACATCTACCTCTGAGATCATCTGCGCCTTATTTGCTCTGTGATTGTAGGCCAGTGACTGAATGTCTGAGCCATGGTTATTATAAACTTCTGCAAAACCTGTCGTCCTCCTGTGCTAACGAGATCAATAAACAGTCCTACCACCTCTCAGTCAACAGGGCTGTACAATTCTCTTCTCTCCCGACCCCACATTCATCAAGACTTGGTGACTGTGTGCTTGAAAAAGCATTATTTTCACTGCCCGGGCCCTAGTTCTCAGGCCTCCCACATTGCCCATTAAAAAGCACCTCATTCAGGCCTGCTCGTGCTCTCAGCCACCAAGCGTTCCACATTCTTTTCCCTCCTTACCCTCCTCTGCACAGCCCCCAGAACCATCTTTCCAAACACAAATCTGACCAGGTGTCCCCAGCCCCCAGGGCCCCCTGGCACTGGGCAGAAGCCCTTGATTTGCAAAGCCCAGACTGCCTGGCCCCACCTCCTCTGCAGCCACTCTGTAGGACTGGCCACAGGAAAGCCCTCACCTCCCATCCTTTCCCTGCTCTTCCCCCAGCGGGCAGGTGTCTTCTGCCTCTCCACAGCGCCCCCCTCACCCACTGGTATGTGTTTTTCCAGTGACACTGAGCCCAGTGGTGGGTGTGCTCAGGCTTCTCTGTTTTATAAAAAATATATACGCTAGATAAATATATATTGCACAACAATATAAATAGTACCATAGAATTGTACACTTAAAAATGGTTAAAATAGCCAAAACCGGTTTGGCTCAGTGGATAGAGCATCGGCCTGCAGACTGAAAGGTCCCAGGTTCGATTCCGGTCAAGGGCATGTACCTTGGTTGCAGGCATATCCCCAGTAGGAGATGTGCAGGAGGCAGCTGATCGATGTTTCTCTCTCTTCGATGTTTCTAACTCTCTATCCCTCTCCCTTCCTCTCTGTAAAAAATCAATAAAATATATTTAAAAAAGAAATGGTTAAAATAGTAAAACAAAACTAGGTATAATTCCTCTCCCACGCCCCAGTTCCCGGAGCCAGCAGGAAGGTCATTTCTGTGGGCTCCTCCTCACCCCATCTTCCCCAGATGTGCAGAAGTCCTGGATATTTTATGCTGTGATTCACGTGATCCCTGCTCAGATGCCCGGATTGGGAGTTCAATGTCCAGGATCCTCCCTACCAAGCCCACCCTGACCCCACTCCTAGCACACCATGAGGGAATGCTTGTGGATCCCACCTGTCCATGCAAACACACCCCCTCTTCATTTGGGGGGACTCTGTTGGTTGCTTTGCCACATGTCCCCTATCCGTAGCATAATCCCCTCAAGAAGCTTAGGCTTCTAGGGGCCAGAATCAGAAAGATGTCTGTGGCTGATTCTGCCTTGGGCCTGAGACCCTCATCCCAAGAGGGACAAAAAGGCCCAGCCTTCTAACTGAGACAGGAAAGGGAAGACAGGCAGGAAGTTATCCCAGCACACCAACTCCTGCCTCAGGCGGTCAAATCTCTGGGGGCAGAAATCAAAAGGTATCCTTCACTGAATATATAGACACAAACTACCCTGCATACACACAGGCCACAAGGCAAGGACCCACATACACACAAGCAAAGATACATGTATACAGGAACAACAAGTCTGCCCACAGACACAGGCATGCAAATGAAAAGACACACATAGAGATACACATGTCTAACACTCACTACACCCATGTCACATATCCAGGAAAATACACATACAGGAGTTCATAGGTCTCCATAGCGCGCGCGCGCGCGCGCGCGCGCGCGCACACACACACACACACACACACACACACAAACACACACACACGGGAACCTACTGACAGACTTACACAACAGTGAATATTTTGGACCAATGACTGAAGAAAGAAGTCAGAGATAAAAACACAGGTCAGTTTTCTGAGATAGGGGAGTGTGTATATGTGGAAGACAGGCTGGAGAGAGAGAGAGAGAGAGAGAGAGAGAGAGAGAGAGAGAGAGAGAGAGAGAGAGAGAGAGAAGGGAGAGATCCTGATGGCAAGGAGAGAGTAATAGTTTTTATACTGTAGCAACTACTTACCCAGCCCTCATTTACTCATCTGTTCATTTATTTTATTTTAAATATATTTTTATTGATTTTTTACAGAGAGGAAGGGAGAGAGACAGAGAGTCAGAAACATCGATGAGAGAGAAACATTGATCAGCCGCCTCCTGCACATCCCCCACCGGGGATGTGCCCGCAACCCAGGCACATGCCCTTGACCGGAATTGAACCTGGGACCTTTCAGTCCGCAGGCCGACGCTCTATCCACTGAGCCAAACCGGTTTCGGCTCATCTGTTCATTTAATAGTCAAGAAGCTGGGTCCTCTGCTGGGCTAGGTAGACGGAGAGGAAGAGACCTATCCATCAGCAACTCTAACACAGGGTGGTGAGCGCTGTGTTGGGGGACCCACCCCTGGGCAACCTTGGAAGGGAGGTGGTGTCAGGGAAACTTGAATCAAATGTTGAACAAGTAGGAGTTGGAATGAAAGAGGTGCATGGGGAGGTCAACTTGGGCCAAGGGAACAGCTCCTAGGAAGGTGTATTAGTTTCCCATTGCTGTTTTAACAAGTTACCATACATTTATTGGCTTCAGACAACACAGATTTCTTCTCTTACAGTCTGAAGCCCAGTTTCATTGGGTTCCAGAGTCAAGGTGTGGGCGGGGCTCGTTCCTTCTGGAGGCTCTGAGCAGAGAGTCAATTTCCTTGCCTTTTCAGCTTCTAGCACTTGGCTTGCGGACCCTCCTTCCATCTTCCAGTTGCTGCTTCCATCATCTCATCATCTCCTCCAGCCTCTTTTCTATTAGATTGGTTGTGATTACATTGGGATCACCTGATAATCCAGACTAATCTTCCTATGTCAAGATCCTTAACTTAATCCCAGCTGCAAAATCCCTTTGCCATGTAAATTAACATTCACAAGTTCTGGGAATTAGTACGCTGACATATTTGGGGGCCATTACTTAGCCTACCACAAGGGGGGATGGCATATTATCTCACCATCTTCAAATCATCCTCTAAAGTAAATCTTGTTACCCCCAGAATGAAGATTAGGAATCTGAGGCTTGTGGAGGTAAAGTGATCTTGCCTTAAACCAAAAGAAATAGATAGATAGATAGATAGATAGATAGATAGACAGATAGATAGATATATCTTCTTCATTATCTTTGTTGAATGTTACCTTGGAGAAATCTGAGATCAGACTGAATTTCCCCCTGTATGTGACTTGCATTTTATGCCTAGGTTCCTAAACCTAGGCATAAAAACAAATTCTTATTTTATCCTCAAAGTTTGGTAATGAAATCAGTGTGTCTTTTTTATTTTTTAAAATATATTTTTATTGATTTTACAGAGAGGAAGGGAGAGTTAAAAACATCCATGAGAAACATTGACCAGCTGCCTCCTGCACGCCCCCTACTGGGGATCGAGCCCACAACCAAGGTACATGCCCTGGACCAGAAGAGAACCCAGGACCCTTCAGTCTGCCGGGTCAATGTTCTATCCACTGAGCCAAACCGGTTAGGGCAGTGTGTCTTTTAAAATATATATATATATATTTTTATTGATTTCAGAGAGGAAGGAAAATGGAGAGAGAGATAGAAACAGCAATGATGAGAAAGAATCATTGATTGGCTGCTTCCTGCATGCTCCCCACTGGGGATCAAGCCCACAACCCAGGCACATGCCCTGACCGGGAATCGAACCATGATCTCCTGGTTCATAGGTTGATGCTCAGCCAGTGAGCCATGCCAGCCGGGCTTTATTTAAAATCCTCACCTGAAGATATGTTTAGAGAGAGGGAGAGAGAGAGAGAGAGAGAGAGAGAGAGAGAGAGAGAGATCCTTTCCAGGGATCAAACCCAAAACCTAGGTATGTCCCCTGACTGGAATTAAACCCACAACTTTTTGGTATACGGGACGATGCTCCAACCAACTGAGCCACCTGACCAGGGTTGGCTATCACATTTTTAAGGTTTATAAAAAGAATTTTCTTGTTTGGGTGGACATTTTTGTTTTGTTTTGTTTGGCTCTTGTTCATTTTGTTAGTGGGGGTAGGTTGGGGTGGAGTGATTCTGTGTTGGCTCACTTTGCTGTCCTAACCCAAAGATCCCTGGCCTGGGCTGGCCCACACCTCTCCTCTCTGGCCCTCCACTGGGCAGGAGCTTAGCAGCTCCCAGCCCCCAGCCCTTTCAAGTCCCTGGGGGGAGAGAGGCCCACAGGACTAGGCCCCAGCACATGGCGGGTGTTCAGTCCGTGGCAAAGCGGGAATGCGCAGGGAGTGTTTCATGAAGGCAATATCAGAGGGACTCAAACGCTTCACAGGGAGGGCAGGGCACCGAGGTGTGGAAGTAGGAGAGACAGGAACAAGGCGGGGAGGAGGAAGTTCAGCTGGCAGAGCGCCAGCTGAAGGGAGGAGAGAAGCTGGAGAGGAAGGAAGCCGGGCCTAGGCATGGAGACTGGCCTGGGGCTGCCCCTTGTGTGAGCAAGCACTTAGCTCTTGTGTCTGGACTCTCAGGGAGAGTGCAGGGGCAGGCACAGGTAGGGAAGCCGGGATCCTGTCTCCTCTCCATCTCAGCCCCTCTCCTAGGGAACCTTCTCTGACTGCCTCACTCCCACTGCCTCCCTGTCCTGGTTTCCCAAGATGCTCAGTGGTGAGCGTCGATCTATGAACAGAAGGCCACGGTTCGATTCCTGGTCAGGACACATGCGCAGGTCGCGGGTTCCATCCCCGGTGTGGAGTGTGCAGGAGGCAGCCAATCAATGATTCTCTCTTATCATTGATGTTTCTATCTCTCTCTCCCTCCCTCTCAGAAATCAATTTTTAAAAAAATTTTTTTAAAAAGAAGCACTGGCTGGTTTGGCTCAGTGGCCCATAGATGGAAGGGTCTTGGGTTTGATTCCGGTCAATGGTACGCACCCCAGTTGCAGGCTCAATACCCGGCCTGATTGGGGCACATGCAGGAGGCAACCAGTTGATGTGTCTCTCATCGAAGTTTCTCTTTCTCTGTCTCTCCCCCTCCCTTCCACTCTCTCTAAAAATCAATGGAAAAATATTCTTGGGTAAGGATTAACAACAAAAAAGAATCACAGGTAAGGCCTCTGCCGTGACCACACTAGGTATACTCTCCATCAGAGGCTACATACTAACACACCACAGGTGTGCCCCTGGCCACCCAGTCACGCAAAAAACATAATTACACAGTTGTATACCATCACCACACACTAGCACGCGACAGCACAGTGACACACGCGATTGCAGGCGCACGTGGCACACTGTCGGGCTCCTGCTCTGGGGCCGTGGCCTCTGATTCTCCTGAGAGCTTGCCCTGCCCCCTGGTGGCCACTCCCCAGGCCACTGCCCTTCTGGAAGGACCCTAACTATCCACCCGCTTCTGGGCCTGATTCTGCCCAAAGGAACTTCTACCTTTGAACAGCCTCTTCCCTCCGACTGGCATTGTCAGACCAGGCCCCCTTGAATGGAGTAGACCGGCCTCCCCCATCAGACGGCGCTGTGAGGCCAGGCCTTCTCAAATAGGGTGGCCACTCTCCCGGTTTGCTTGAGACTGAGGGGCTTTCCAAGACTTGAGAATTCAGTGCTAAAACCGAGAAAGTCCAGGCAACCTAGGGCTAGTTGGTGATCCTATTCTCAGACCCACGTGCCTTCAGAGTGGCCTCTCCTCAGACTGGAGCCTTCTGACCCTCTCCAGAGTGGCCTGGCCCTCAGCCTGGCCCTCCCGAACAAGAGCCCTTCAGCAGCACGTCCCAGACCAGCCTCGCTTCAGAGTGTCGTGTCACACAGGCCCTCTCAGACCCGCTCACCTTCACATTAGCCTTCCTCATCAGTGACCCTGTCCGAGAGGGTCCCCTCCGGCCTCTCTCCTCAGACTGGCTCTCTCCCCCCTCGCCAGTTTCCTCCCCGCCTCTGCCCTCCTCCAGGAGCGGGAAGCATGTAAAGATCGCCCCCCCCCCCGTTTCTGCCCCCAGGGCTTTAGCCCCGCACCCCCAAACAAGTGCTACCACCCGAGGGTCAGGTTCAGTAGCTCTGGGCTGTGGGCACAGTGAACATGTGGGCCTCAAAACGGAGAGGCACAGGTGCAGGGTGCAGAGCTGGGGACTGGCGCCAAACATTCCATCTCTCCCTGTGAGAGAGCACTTCCTCCGAGTCCCAGCCCAGGGAGTTAGTGAGCTCAGCAGCTCTGGGGTGTTCTCAGGGCCGGAGGCTACTCAGGAGGGATTCCTGCCTAGTGTCTCCCGACCACCTCCCTCCCTCTCCCTCCCTCCGGGCTGCTGCTGGGAGGCAGATGTGTGTGTGGGGGGGGGGGGGGGGCTGCGGATAGACGCCTGTCCAGGAGCAGGAATGAAGGGCAGGCAGGTGGCCGAGAGGGGGCAGCAGAAGCCAGTACAGCCCCCAGTTCAGGTCAGAGAGGCACAGTGGCCACAGGCTGGGGTCTGGACCGGCGCAGGAACCCACAGAGGAAGGCAAAGACGGAGGGAGGGACTGACAGAGTTACAGAGATGGAGATGGAGATACAGCAAGAGACAGAGACGCAGAGACTCTGGGATGGTGATGGGCACAGAGGCAGGGAGAGAGGCAGAAAAAGGGAAGACTGAGAGACAAAGAGGAGAAACAGGCAAAGACAGGGATGGAGATGGCTAGAGAGAGGCAGAGGGCAGCTGAGGTAGGAGATGCAGACATCGAGATAGAGATGGGATAGAGAGATAGGAGAGAAACGCCGCCATAGGGACCGGAAAAAGACATATTCAGAGGTAGGGATGGGAGAGACAGAGACAGAGAAAGGAATGGATTCAGCGAGGTAGGATAGGGGCAGAGGCAAACTAGCATTATAGGAATGGGGCACAGAAGGGTGGGGGTCCCCATTCCCAGAGCACCGAGGGAAAACAGAACTAGCGAGCTGAGAGGCTGGGCTGCTACGCACGTTGGGCCTGGGATCCAACCCTCCCCCAGCAGCCCTCTTCACACTCAGACTTACTCCCAAAAAACGACGTCTGCACTTACCCCAGCTCCCCAGAACCACATGGGAAATACTGGGCGTGAAGGAAGAGCACTCAGGCAGCAGCAGATAGCAGTCCAGCCCCTCCAAGGCCAGCAGCCTCTGGGAGGTCAAGGGCAGGACCCCCAAGGAGGGATCCTCCAGGCCCAGGCCAGGTCTGGTTAGAGGCATGGCACTGGCCTTCCAGCCACCTTGAGGCGTGAGAAGGGGCTGGTCTCTCGCGGGGCGGGGGGCAGGGAGATGCCCCAGTCCTCCTTTCCATCAGCCTCCCAGGCTCCAGCAGGCCCTCTCCCCTCCTCCTCCTCCCCAGGCCCCACATAATTGCTTTCCCATGTTGCTAATGGAGGCCAGATTGCTGATGCCCAAGCCCTGGGTGGGCGGCTGGTGGGTCAGGGTTGACCCAGGCTCTCAAGGCAGGAAGGCAGCACAGGCCAGAGACCCCCTAATGCAGCCCCGGTACCTCGAGGACAGGGAAGACCCATCCCAGGATGCAATGTCCTTGGCAAGAGTTGGTGTTCCCCGTTCCCTCCACTGCTACTGGGCCTGAGGTTCACACCTGAGCCACACCTCGCAGGGACCAGACAGGCAGGCAGAACGGGGGGTCTGGGGCACAGAGGCCGGCCCACAGCCACTCATCAGATGTCCACCCTGGACGCTGCTTTCATGTGCTCCCATCGCGGGGGCTCTACCACTTGAAGAGCCGCAGGCCTTTCTACCCCAACATCGGGCCTTTGCTTTCCATGGGGTCTCCCGCCTGGGATACCCCTCTCCTCTAGTCCTGGAGGAGAGCCCGCCACCTTCACTCGAGCCCCTCACCCGGCCCCAAATCCTGTCCAGCCCGGCTCATCAGTGCCGAGGACCGTGAGCTGTCCTCCCAGAGCACGATCCCAGGCAGGCCTGCAAGGCCAGTAAGGAATGTCCATTTTTGAACCTGTCTGAGGAAAAGGATTTGAAGTGTGTGTGTGTGTGTGTGTGTGTGTGTGTGTGTGTGTGTGTGTGTGTGACTGGGATTAGCAGCTTGGAGTGCAGGGTCCGTACCTGCTGCGGGGAGTGTATGCCCAGGCTCGCTGCACACGGCCTTGATCCCACTTCTCTCTTGTTCCAGCCACTCAGAGCAGAGCCACGCCTCGCTCCCCAGGTCAGGGCTCGCATCTCACTCTGCCCCCACCCCAGCCAGAGGTGCCTATCAACTTGGCCGCAGCCCCCGTCACTCTCAGCCCAGGGTCCTCAGCGAGGAGGCTTCTACAAGAGGGGCCAGACCTGACCAGGCCTGTGGCAGCCAGGGGCCCGCCTCTGAGAAATCAAGGGGCCCAGGAGTCCCAGTTTGGGAGCTAGAAGGGTGTGGGCAGGCTGTGGAGATGGACTGGGCGCACACCGAGGCCTCGCTGTGATCGAGCCCTGGGTAAACCTTGTCCTCCACACTTCCGGTCCTGAAGCACAGGTCTGCCCCCTAGTCACATTCCAAGTGGCGCCTCCATCTGCCCAGGCCCTGGATGCCTGCACTCTGACCCCCGTGGCCTGGCTGAGCCCCAGGCCTGACCCGCTAGAACCTCTGGACTGTGTCTCCTGGATGCAGGGCTGACAGCCGCGCCTCCTTGCTTCTCTGCCCCAGTGGGTCGTGCTCAGGCCTGGGCCCTCATGGAGGGCAGCTCTGGAGATGACCCTTGACAGGCTTCTGCCTTGCCAGGACCCAGGAGCCTCCAGGACTGACTGGACACCATCTGGTACCTGCCTCTCTGGACCCCTCATTCCCACAAGTCTGCCCCCGACCTCCGGGGAGCCATACCCTACAGAAAAGCAGTCTCTCCCCAACTGTAATTTCTTCCTCCTCCAGGCCTGAGAGGAGGGGTCCCTGGAAGAGGAAAACCCTCCCAAAGCAGGTCTGTCCCGAGGACTCATGAAATGGTGACGTTTAATGAGAACCCCCCACTCCCCTCCCCTGTATATACATCTATAAAAAATTCAAATACAGCAAGTTACCATTGAGTCAGACTAGAAGGGACTGACAGGGCATTAAATACTGTGGGGTCAGAGCAGGGAAAGGGGAGGGTTGTACAAAAGAGGAGCAGAGGTGGGAGACTGAAAAGTATGGGCGCTGGGGGGAGGGGGATGGCTGGGCCCCCCCAGTGTCAGGAGCTTATAATCTGATGGTGGCAACAGAGACCCTGGGACAGACAGGAGGCTGGAGCAGGAGGAGAAACTGTGGGTGTGAGGGGCTCCCCTCAGGCCCCCATGGGCTCCTGGGAGTCGCTGGCGTTGGAGGGTCCAGCCCGAGGGGGCAGGGTCGGGGTGAGGTGGTCTTTGGCGGGCGGGTTAGCTGCGTGGTCCTCCTCTGAGGGAGCGTGGAGGGCCCGTGGGGTGTGGTAGGGAGAGGAGTGGCAGGCCCGGGCCCGCCGGGGTCTCTACAAATTGTGTCTGAAAAGAACGCAGAAGGTCCTCCTGCCCGTGTGCAAAATAGAAACCGGGGTCTGCGGGCTCGGCTCCGGCCTCCTGCTCCTCTGCAGGTGCGCTGGCGTGTCCTCACAGGGCGCCGGGCTCTGGGGAGACAGGGCGGGGCTGTGAGGGATGAGGGAGGGGGGCGCTCCCCTCCGCTGCCCAGCCTCACTTCACCTACCAGATCAGGAGACTGCTGGCGGTGGCAGCAGCGGCAGCCAGGGCCAGAGTGACAGGGACACGGGCCCCGAA
The DNA here is from genome assembly GCF_964212035.1 of Myotis nattereri. Classification (NCBI taxonomy): domain Eukaryota; kingdom Metazoa; phylum Chordata; class Mammalia; order Chiroptera; family Vespertilionidae; genus Myotis; species Myotis nattereri. The sequence continues at coordinate 53,371,811 of NC_138087.1, forward strand.
GGGTGCTGAGCGTCCTCCGCCGCTGTCCAGCTCCCCGGTGTCACAGATCTTCGTGGTGGGCGGGGGCGCCAGTGAGCTGGTGGTGCTGGTCGTGGTCTCTGGGGAACATGGGGGAAACTCAGGGCAGGGCCGGGGCTGGAGATTCCTGAGGAGCACTGTTCCTGCTTCCGGCATCGCACCAGCGCTGACTCCCCACCAGACCGCCCCAGCCTGCCCCCTCAGGCAGACCTGGTTCCCCAAGGCTTAGAGATGATCCCTCTACCCAACGGCCTCCACCAAGAACATCCAGACAGCAAGAACCAGGAACAGCCCGGCCGGTGTGGCTCAGTGGTTGAGCGTCGAGCAATGAACCAGGAGGTCACGGTTCAGGGCACATGCCAGAGCTGCGGGCTCGGTCCCCAGTGGGGGGCATGCAGGGGGCAGCCGGCCAATGATTCTCATCACTGATGTTTCTATCTCTCTCTCCCTCTCCTTCCTCTCTGAAATCAGGTATATATATACACACACATATATGTATGTATATGTATGTTTGTTTATTATTATCATTTTTTAAAAGAAACAGGAACAGCGGGGGCTGGACAGACAAATGGGAATGTGGCAGCCACAGCTGAGGGTCAGAGGGGCCAAGGCTCAGGAAGACGGAGGGAGCAGGATAAAGCCAGGCAACAATGCAGGCTGGGTGGGGGGGAGGGGGGCGGGGGGGCAAGCTCACCAGGAGCCTGGGCCTCGGTGGTGAGGTGCCGTGGCTCCTCAGTCCAGGGGGTGGCGTGGGCAGCCACGCTCCAGTCGCTCCAGGTCCCGATCTCATTGTCCTTGGCTGCCACCTGGATGATGTACTCCTTCCCGGCGTAGGCATCCGTGATGGTGTGTGCCGTGCCGTCGGACAGCTCCACCTGCAGCCAGACCACAGGGTGAGGGTGGGGGTGGGCGGTGGGATGGACCCCTGGGAGTCAGGAGAGTGAGGCACCCCCAGAGGAAGTGAGAACGCTTCTGGGGAGAGAAGAGTGAAGACACCGCTGGGAGGAATGAAGACTTCCCTGGGGGAGTCAGGAGACATGGAGAATATTCCCGCGGGAGAATAAAGACACCTCAGGGAGGAGACCCCCAGCGGGGAGGATGGTCCGTCCGAAGGAGAGTGAGGAAATCTGTAGGGTGACTGGAAGAGCACCCCCAGGGCAGAATAAAGGGGAACTCTCATCGGTGTTTGGACTCTGCCGTCATCCCAGCTCGGTCACAAACCCCAGCCTGAGACCTGTCAGTCCCAGCCTAGAGGTGACGAGAGTAACAGGGTGGGAGAGGATGGCACTGTGCTGCCCTCTCCCATCCAGGAGCAGTTTAGAGGGAAGGTTACAAACACAGATATGGAGCTAGGCCGCCGGAGTCCAAACTTTAGCTCTGTTCCCTACCAGCTAGGTGATCAGGTTACTTAACTTGCACATGCCTTGCGGTCCTCATCTGTAAAATGGTGTTAACGATCTATCTCACAGAGTTGTAATGAGGACTCACACACGGTAAGCACAGGCTTCCGTCAGCTCTGTCAAGAGTTCCAGTTCAGAGCCGGTGTTCCTGGTGCCCGGTGCACCCACCAGCCTGGCCCCATCTGGCCTCCCCTACAAGAAGGCCTCAATGTGGTTATGGCCCTGCCTGAGGCGGAAAGGGGGGGGGGGCGCTCCAGGGTGGCAGGACAGCAGAACAGCTGCTCCATTTCCTCCTCGAGGCATCACCACCCCACCCCCGCCCCAGCCGGCCTTATCAAGCAGGTCTCCCCATCCCCATCCTCCAGGCTGGCCTGCCTGTCCAGCGCCCCTCCCAGGCCCAGGCTGAGCTCTGGTTCATCTCAGCAGCACCCGCTGCCTCATTAAGCCGCCTCGTAAACAGGAGCAGCCGGTGGGGGTGGCTGCTCTGGGCCACGTCTGGCCTCAGGCTTCTTTGGTCCCTGTTCGAATCTCCCCCAGCCCCCCCACCCCACCCCACCCTAGAAAACTGGGGTCTGTGCTACCTGCCCTAAGAGGCTGTGAGTACATGCGTGCGTGTGTATGTGCGCAGCTCAGTCCAAGGGAAGTGGGAAGCCCCTCCTATTCCCTCTGAGCCTGTGGCCCTGAGGCAAGAGGCACTGGTAAAGGTCAGGGTCAGGGTGAGAGCCACTTTGGGCCCAGATCTGGGCGTAGGACTTACTAAGCCCTGGAAGACCGATGGGCCCCAGTCCCTCCTCTCCTGGAGTTGGGCTCCAGTTCCATCTCGGGCCCCCAGTCCCCTGTTGCCCTGCAAAGACTCCCTCTGGCTGAGCGGCCCCAGCTCCTCCAGCTCCTCCTTCCTCTCAACCGGATTCAGCCCCCAAGCCCTTCCTTTGACTGTCTCCCAGACCTCCACATCTGCCTTTCCCCAAAGGGAGAGCCATGGGCAAGCAGATCAAATTACCCCTTGGTGGGCCCGTGGTGGGCACCATACCTCTAGGAATGTGCCCCAGAAGCCCAATGCCCTGTAGCAGCCACAACTCCTAGGCCTGGGCCCTTCTTGCTAGGTTGTCACTAATCCCTTAATCCACCTCCTTAAGAGAATGGATCCTCAATTGGCAGGAATTGCAGTCGCTGGCTTTGGCCTCACCCCTGAGCCCTCCATCCAGTCTCCTGGCCTCCCTGCCGAGTTGGGGCCAGAGCAGAAGACACAGGGAAGGGAGACCCGAGCTGGGTCCCAGTATTTGCCTCCCCCTTGTCCATGGGAAGACAGCCCCTGCCAGGCCTCATGGTGCCCATTCTCAAGCAATTCCTGGCCTGCATCTCTCATTTCCTCCTGAAAATCCAAGTGATATTTCTCTCTGCTCTACCCTCCGCACCCTCCACCCCCAATGATACACCTGCCTCTCTCTAAGATCAAGAATCAGGGAGAGAAGGTTCTATTCAGAGCAAAACTCAAGTTCAGGAGCCATAAATCTGGCCAACCCCAATGCCAACGAGACCTGGCATAGGGCTAGCATGTGCCACAGGCCAAGCATGTGTGTGCTATTTGCTCTGCCCACCTCAGTGTGGGGTTGACTCTGCCCCTGGTACAAGCCAGTGCACGGTTTTGAAGTGTTAGTCACATGCATGTATGGAGCATGGTTCCTCCTGAGGACCACGTGTGTGTGTGCATGTTCCCGTGTGTGTGGTGGGCAGTATGCCAGGTCCACTGCAAGGCGTGTGCGCCGCGACGCGCGCAGGGCTGCTGCCTGTAGCTCGTTAGCCGGGGAGGGGGGCTTGTGAAACTAGACCCTGGTTATTAGCAATGCATTAGGCTTGGGCAGCTGGCCAGGCGGGAGGGACTCCGGACTCTGTCAGGGAACATGTGAGCGTGTGAGCAGCCTTTGTGGGGGCCAGGCCTGCAACCCGGACAGGCATCCTGGAATCGAATTACGCACTTTAAAGGCTAGCTGGGAGGGGGGCATGAGGAGATGGGGCTGGAGCCTGGTGGATGTGGTGGGGGTACAAGTTGACCCCCAAGTGCCAGCCTGGCTTGCCCCATGGGGCACCCTCCCAGCCCCAGTCCTAGCTCACGGACCTCGTGGGCCAAACAGCGCCCACAACCCGATGGACCCAGGGCTCTCACGGAGAAGGAACCTCAAGTATGTCCCAGACCCCCTGTCTGCTCCCCAGAGCTCTCCATCATAGCTTGATTAACATTCCAGACCACAGCTGGACCCACACTGTCCCTTGTCCACTGCTTAGTTCCCAGCCCAGGCCACCTTCTGACCCATAACCTTAAGCTGACCCCTAAGCTAAATCTGACTCTGGAGTCCTGACACTAGTCATGGCCCGAACTCACACCCTGCACCAAACTTGACTCCATTGCCTAATTCTGACCCCGTGAGCCCATCTGTGAGTCCTTGAGGACGGGACTGTCCTGGACGTTGGGTCCAGCACCGGCCCAGAGACTGGGCCACAGTGTAAGAGGGAGACGCCTGGTCAGGGCTGAGAGCCAGAAGTCAGGAAGCTGCCCGCCCTGCCTGCCATCTCCCTTCCAGCATCTCTCTCTACAACCCAGGGAGCCACAAAGACTGACGTGTTCCCATCTAATTGGATCCACCAGGAACCCTTAAGGGCCTTCGATAGGACACCTCCCTCAGCTCCATCCATCCTCCCAGGCCCACCTGGTGACTTCTCCCCGCAGAAAGCCTCTCTGACTGCCCTCAGGCTTCACACTGGGACAGCTCCAGTGGGGATACAGGCACTCGGGATCTGGGCAGGGGCGGGGCGGGCACTCACATGCTGCCACTGGTCCTGGATGAGGGGTCGGTAGCGCAGAAAGAACTTGAGCGGAAAGGACTCAGGGTCGGGCCAGGTCGAGGGGGTCTGCCATGTCACCTCCAGCCGGCGAGGGTTGCTGGGCACCGGCCGGGCTACCACGTTTTCTGGAGGATCCGGCTTCACTGTTCAGGAGACATAGCTTTGCTACCACACTAATCCTGAGAACGACCCAGCCACCCTGTCCACCAGCTCACGGTCATCATCATGGTTACCATCCCTCCTCTCTGTCAAGTCTGGCAACTCCATTAACAACCATCTCGTTCCTTTCACCTCACATTCCTGTCATCACCAATGACTGTCATTACAGTCACTGTCACTAGCTCATGATATCAACATCCCAAATTTCATCCCATCATCCCAGCCCATCCTCATGATGACCAGGATCCCAATTACTAAGCCTGTACGATGGTTCTGCCATCACCCCCATCGTCGCCTGGATCACCCCCCTCCTGCACCAGCATCATACACTCCCCCGAAAGCCTGGCTTTTCACTTCAACTTTTCCATTCCCAAACCGAGAACTGGCCTCCCTTAGAAGAGTCCGGGTTTGAAGTTGCTCTGTGGGTCCAGGTTGAAAGACAGTCCACAGGTGTGCAGATCTGGGTTGGAGGTAGGCTGAGGATTTGATGGGAGCATATAAGGGCCCAGCTCACGTAGAAACGGTCTGCCTGGGGACCCAACCACGGGGTGGGGAGGCAAGCAGAGGGTCTGGCTGGGTCTGGCTAGCAGTAAGAGAAGGCAAGGGTCTGTCCGGGATGGAGCAGAGATAGGCAGAGGGTCTGGCTGGGATGGGGGCTGGGGAGAGTGCAGTATCTGTCCCACTCCTGTCTCCTGTTCTGACACCTCATTCATCACAGGCCGTAAGGAAGCTATTAGTGTGTGCGTGGGGGGGTGGAGGCTGCAGCTGCACAAGGGTCTGGCCCAGCCTGCCCCCCTCCCCCTCCTGTATGCTGTGGGAGCCAGAGAGATGATGGGAAGAGTTGCTGGAGAGGTCTCTCGGCCCCTGCAGGTAAAGGAAACTCACTCAAATGTTTATAGGTATATACACATGCCACGCATATATGTACACGTGTGTATATATACCATATAGACCTGTGCACACAGTGAACATGCCACCAATGTTCATATATACCTCTGGCACATACCCACTCACACACTCCCACTGAAGTAGGCGGCAGGGAACCCCGCTTCCCACGTACCAATGGTGAACTCGTCAAAGGTGATGGCTGTGGCGTTGTGGCCCAGGGCATTGCTGACACTTATGGAGACCTTGTACTTGATGGTGGAGAACAGGTGCATGTAGCGGATGTGGCAGCGGTTCTTGAGGGCTGGGTCCTTCTCACAGACCATAATTTTGGAGCCGTGCCTGGGGAGGGGTGAGGCCCAGGCACTGTTACCAAAATCAAGGTTCAGGTGGGGCAGTGGCTGGGGGAAGGTCAAGCAAGGCTAGGCTAGGGTCTGGACTGTAGGCACAGGGTGAGGGGAGGATGGGAGAAGTCAGAGGTCAGGGCTGGAACTGGGTGGCAGGCGTGTCTACTCACATGACAGTCACATTGAAGGTGTTGGGGATGTAGGTGGGGACGGGCAGATGCCAGCTGCAGTAGAAGCCCTTAGGGTAAGTGTTGGAGCGGCAGCTGAGCACGGGCTCCCGTGGCGGCACTGGGGTGAAGACAGCATGGTCAAGGCACTCGTGGAGCCCCCAGTCCCCTGCACTAGCATGGGGACAGGTGGGCCCCAGAACCCCAGCTCTCCCCTTCCAACCCATCAGCAATGCCAGAGGTTGAAGGGGAGGGGGGACTGTCAGCGAGGGCCTGAGGCTTCCCAGGCCACAGAGAGCCAGATGTTTAATTAAAGAAAAACAAGGGCTGTAAGGAGAGGGAGCCCCCCCCCCACCTGCTCAATGGAGGCGGGAACTGTGGGGAGCAGGGGGCTGCGGGCCTCAGCTCATCAATCACAGGATGGAGGTGATGTCTGGGGGAATCAGACCAACCCGCATCTCCTGCCACACTGTGTCCATCCCCAGACTGTGTCACAGCGGCCGGAGGGAGTCTGGTTGCTGGGGTGATCAGGGTGCACTCCCTGGAGAAGACACCCCAGGCTTCCTCTCAGAAGAGAACGAGAAACATGAGACCAGGCCTGGTGGTTCCACGGGAGCAGCAGCATGGGGTGGCTGCCCAGGTTTGTACCTGTACATGTCTGCATGTGTGAGCATGTATGTTACATGTGTGGCATGAACGAGTGACCCGTGATGGGATGTAGGTACATGTGTAGGAGCACCTATGTGCGTGGCTCTCAGAGTGTGTGCCCACGTATGATTGCATGTGTGCATTTGCCTATTGAGAGGAAGCTGCTATTCCCTTGGTGGGCACCTCATCCCAGCCTAGCCCTGGTTTCTCCATCAGAGACCCTTTAAGAAGCCCTTTACGTGGTCGGCAGCTGTCTTCACTTCGAAATGGAGAGGCCCAGAGAGGGAGAGGGCCTGCCTGGGGTCACACAGCAAGTCAAAGCTGGGACTGTGCCCCAGGACGGGGATACCACCTACGTGACCACACAGATACCCTTGGGGCGTCTTTTCTGCTGTCTAACCACACTCTGATGCCATGAGCACCGAGTCCAACTGCCCCGCCCTCAGGCCCGGGGTAAGGCGTGAGGACAGCCGGCTCAGGTTCCTGGAAGGAGGCAGCTTCTGTGATCTGAGCCAGGCAAGGAATGTCCTCGGCGGCTCCAGGGACACTGACACCTCCCTGCCGTGCCCCCTCCCTCCCTCCCCGCCCCCTGCCTGACAGGTGGACAGGAAATAGGAGGGGGGAGTTCAATGAGCCAGGGACAGTGACGGGGAGTGCATGTCTATGCTTGCTGAGTGGCCATGGTGACACACGGGGAACTGTGGGCTTTCGTCCACAGTGTGCACGTGACTGTGAGTGACTCTGTGTGATTGTGTGTACAAGCATGTCCAGCATGTGTGAGTATGTACGTATGTATTTGTGCTGACCCCCCGGGGCCCCATCTGGCTTCGCAGCAGGAGAGATGAGGGGCTCCGAGAGGCATCGGGGAAGCTTGGGTGTCGCAGGTGGAGTGGGCAGTGCTGTGGACAGAGGCAGCTGCGTGGCCCAGGCCTGCAAGGGAAAGCCAGAGCCCAGCTGAGCCCCCCCAACCTGCGTCCTGCTCACTGCTGTCTGCCTCCCCTGGGAAGCCTTCCTGGCCCTGGGTCCGTCTCATGTCTGTTTCATGTGCATACTGTGTGCCTCTCGGATCCCTTCCCTATCTGCCTAGGGGCACAGAGGCGTGGGGTGGGGGTGGGGGTGGGGGTGGGGTGGGGGGCGGCCAAGGACACAGGAAGTGCCTTGTGGGGGCCTGTGGGCCAGGCCAGAGTTGGCAGCCACCCCAGGAGGAAAGGACATTCCGAGGTCGGCTGAAAAGCTTCCACTCCTCCCTTCTGCCGCCACCCCCCCTCACCCCCAGCTTCAAAGGAGAAGGGCGCTGGGGGGTGGGGGGTGGGGACTGAAGCCTGCAGAGTCAGCTCCCTGCCGCCGGGGACTCTCGGGAGGGCAGAGCGGGCCATGCACTGGCCTCACGGCCCCCTCCCCCGGCCAGCCTCCCCCATTCCTCCGACCATCGCCCCCCCTCAAACCAGCCGCCCCCCTCAGACAAGTTTCCCCCTCTAACTGGGCAGGTCATGGGGGGCTGGGGGGCCAGGCAGGGCTTTGTCTGTCATCTGGCTAGTCCTGCCTGGCCCTGGGCCCTGAGTAGGGAAGGGCTTGGGTTTCCTGACAGGGACCAGGTTTCTCAGAGGAAAGGAGGAAAGAAAAACAAAGAGAAGGAAGACAAGGAGGGACTTGCTGCAGCTGGAGCCCAGCTGAGGGCGGGCGGAGGTGGGGGTGCTGCGAGACCAAGTGTGAGGCTGCGGGGCAGCATCGAGCGGGCGGGAGGCCTGCTGGGAGTGCAGTTTAAGAGGGTGCCGTTGTGAGGCCGAGTAACTCCTGAGAGCCTTCGTGTGTGTGGCGGAGGCGCTGGGCAGTCGTGTAGCCGTGTGATTGGCTGTGTGTGACTCAAGGAAAGGCTGCTGGCGTTTGAGACCGTCTCTGTGGGTGAGGCTGTGCCGGGGGCACCCCGCGGGAGCACGTGCAAATGTGCCGCCCGGTCTGGAGCCCAGCGGCAGCCAGGCTACACACCTGAGACACGCAAGATGGAGTTGCCGCCTGGATGTATTTTTCAAACTGGGTGTGGGATGGTGCCCAGAATTCTAAGTGTGTTCACATGTGTGAGCTGAACACCGTGTGCGAGCGTGCTAGAAAGAGCTCACATGCGTACATGTCATCCTGAGTTGCCTCTTGTGGGGACTCCTGAGATGTCCCGGTGATGCTGTCAGCCAGTGGCAGGGTGTCCCTGGGTCCCATGCGGGGCTGTGTGTGCGTGCGCGTGTGTGTGCGTGTGCCCTCGCTGGCCCGGGCTTTGTTTGTTTTCCTCCTAATTGGCTTGTTTTTCCATGTCCAGCCCACCAAACCGCATGTTTTTCCTCTCATCTCGCCAGCCCGCCTGGGCTGGAGCCCCCGGCATGCATGAGGCCTGCCCGAGGCCCAGAGAGGAGGAGGGACAGGCAGCCCACACCCCTGGCCAGCCCAGATCAGGCTGGGCAGGGCAGGACCCTTCCAGCTCCAGCCCTGCCCAGGCCCTACCCACACTCCTCCTGCCTGGCATTCAAGGGCCATAGCCTTTCCCAACCTTATCTTGTGGCATCCCTTGATATACCCCAAATTCTGGACTCCCAAATGCTCCCCCTCCCCCCACCTCCCACAGGCTGCTCTTTCCTTCCCAGCCAACAGGGCTGAGGGCAAAGTGGTGCTGAACCAGGGGGTCTGGAGCTTCCATCCTGACCAATCAAACACAAATGTTAAAAAACTGGATAAGGAACTGTCCAATTTAAAGTTAGTGGATTATTCTTTGATTTGTTTTAGCTTAAAAACAGAATGACACTGCATCAGCTGTGTCTAGTAAACAAAAGGCTATTAAAGGGAACCCTGTGATCCTATTTACTAATGGCAGGGGGCGGGGGGGGGGCGGAGGAGGAACGGGGCGGGGGGGAGCGGAGGCGGGGGGGGGGGCTGGGGGGGGCCGCCTTAATCGTCCTGGGCAGGAGACTCCTCAGCGCTGTTTGTGGGGGATCCACCTGAGGGCAGGAAGGTGGATCAAGAGAAAGCAATCCAGGGATCAGTCTGATTAAGAGGGCTTTCAACAGAATATTTTATTTTATTGTTTTCGTTAATCCTCACCCAAGGATATTTTTCCATTGATTTTTAGAAAGTGGAAGGGAGGGAGGCTGGGGAGAGACACAGAAAGAGAAACACTGATGTGAGAGAGACACATCAATTGGTTGCCTCCCGCACGTGCCCCAACCAGGCAGGGGTTTGAGCCTGCAACCGAGGTACGTGCCCTTGACTGAAATCGAACCCGGGACCCTTCAGTCCATGGGCCAATGCTCTATCCACTGAGCAAAACTGGCCAGAACTCAACAAAATATTTTTATGATCAGGTTCCTGTGGAAATACAGACTTAAAAATCATGTATGTTTAGGATAAACATTAAATAATTTTTGGTTTGAATGACCCACAAATCAGGGGTAAATTTGTCCTGTTCTCTGAGTGCTGGCAAGAAGGATAATTTGATATTGAGTGCTGCCAAACCCAGTCTCTTGTTACTAATATAAAGTGACTGAGACAATCATGATTAATGTCCCCTGTTCCTCTGGCCAGCTCTTTAGAAGGAAATAAGGCAACGGGAGATAAGTACCTGTTACAAATGCCACCACCAATTCATGGCCAGCTGTTCTCCGACAGGCAGGGCCTGGGCGTGGTCAGGACTACATGTAAAAGGTCTGGGCTCGGGTCACAACAGGGCAGCTGTGGGCATGTCCTGTGTGTACGGACTCTAGTAATGACTTCTAGACCAATTCCTTCAAAGAAGACCAAGCCATCAGGAATGGGGGCCCAGTGTCACCAAGCCCAGCCGGACTGCCAACCTTGTCCGTCCTGAAGACTTGTGGGAAATCAACTGAGAAGTCAGGAGTGAGAGACAGTGCCAAGTTGGCCTCATCCTTCTTCACTCAGTATATGCAACCTCCCCACCCCAACCTCCAGAAAGGCGGTGGGGGGTGCGGGGTGGGGGGACAGAGGCTGAGTTCTCCACTTCAGGTGGGTCGTGGAGGACTCCTCTAGGCTAGTCCTGCATTTCTAGATCTGGACAACAAGGGTCACTCCACCCCTGGCTTGCAACTAAGCTGTTTGGTCAGGAAAGCCTTCTCTAGAGTTTCAACATATCAAACAAAGGCTTTCGTGAGGAAAGGAACATCCCCACCAAAACATATTCCACCCTCCTCTAGACCTACTGGTGGGTCCGTGTTTTTGTGGAGGACCCTGAGCAACCCTTCAATCTAACATTTCCCATGGTTTTCCATACCAATCTCCTGACAGGGGGGCAAGGGCCTGCTCCCAGGACCCTCAAGCATCTCCTCCCCTCAGCAGCTGCCAGGGGGAGTAAAGAAACCATCTTCAGACAGTGGGGTGCATCACCCAATTGGCATGAGGCCAGAGAAGCTTGAATCTTTGGCTCAAGGAGAAAATAAGTAAAGCTGTTTTCTGCATAGTTATTCTGTCCGTGAGAGCCTCTAGCTGGGATCCCGATGCTGACCCTCAGCAACACTGATCACCTCACCCTTCCGACTTCTCCAAAGTCTTCTGCGAAACCCCATTCACCTGGGCTTCCCTCTACCATCCTGCTGGCTCCTTCTCTCTGGGTGGCTCATTTCTCTCCATCAACACCTTGTACCGTGATAGTCTTTGGGGTTCATTCTGGGCCCTCTTCTCCCCACATCCCATAGTCTCTCCCTTGGCCATCTCATCCCTCCCATGGCCTGAATGCTGACAACTCCCTAAATTCCCATCTCCCGCACAGATCTCTCCCCTGAATCCCAGACCATCAGATTCACTGGCTACCAGCCATCAACTCCTGGTTGTCGTCCAAGGACCCCAACAAACGTGTCCACAGCAGATATGGACGGTACCACAGGTCCCTCACCCATACACGGTGCTTCTGCAGTTATTTGCCTAAGAGCTTTCTTTGGCCACCAAAGCCTGCATCTCCTGCTGAAGCACCAGGCCAAAGTGCTGGAGGATGAGCAGCGTCCCCGCCCCCACCCCAGGAGAACCCCCCACCAAGGATGGGCAGGAGTTGGTGTGTAAGCACCCAAGCTCCCTCCGCCCTCTGGCAGGAGACCTCCGAGGCTCATGTTCTGCCTGGGCGGCCGGAGTTCCCTCAGTGGATTAAGCTCCAGTAGCCCAGACTTAGTGGCTGGTAACATTTTGGTGACTAACTTAACTTCCTATCATTTTCCCACTCCCCTAAGGTGTTTCCGTCACCTGACAAACTACTTGCATATGAATTCTCATCTTGGGAGCTGATTCTAGGGAAACCAAGAGACACTGTCCAAACGGAACATACTATCTTCTGCTCCAATGGACCCTCCTACTGTGTCTTTGTTGCAGTGATTGGTACCGCCAGTTGTCTTGACTCCTCTTGCTCTAGTCTCCTGTCCCCACCTCCACTCCTTCTTTCCTGGGCCTCCCCTAGTGCCCATAACTATACCTATATAACCACAGGTCCTATTTTCCTCCATAAGGCCATCATGCCCATCCCCTGAGAGCATACAGTGGAATGTGACTGCTCCCGCTCTGAGTTGTGACCCCGGGATTACTCCCCACCAGGCCCCAAATGGGCCATGACCTACCAGCCCTCCTCTACCCATCTTGACACAGGAACAGGATTTCAGGATCTCAAAGACTTCTGGGGTTAGGGGCGAGATATATGTGCAAAATACCCAGGGGTCTGGACTCAGTGGGCAAGACTTGGCTCAGAGGTCAGAAGAACAGGCTGGGATGGAATCAGAGGGCAAGGGTCAGGATGCGGCAGCCCTCCTCCCCTCACCAACCGGAAGGGGACTTGATCTACGCCAAGGGTCTGGGCCTCCCTGACAACCCCTTTGAGTGAAGTAGGAGATCGGATGAGGGGTTGGGGGCAACACTTACAGCCCACGTGTAGAAGGACTTGGTGGCGCGGGTGCCAGGAGTCACGGTGGAAGCAGGCATAGAGGCCGCTGTGGCCCAGTTCCAGGCCACGGAGCACGAGCTGAGAGCCATTGAGCAGGTCAGGGGCCAGGTCTGTCCCGTTTACCTGCCACATCACAGCTGCGTCCCAGTTGGCTGTCCCACATGGCAGAGTCACATCTGAGCCCAGGCGCTCGTACTGCACGTGGGGTGCCTCTGTGGGGGTGGGGAGGACACAGAGCAAAAGGAACAGGTCACAGCCGTGCCGAGGTGAGAGCCGGTGAATGTGCACGAGTGAGGAGTCCAGGCTAAGATGCTCTGGGTCTGGCGGTGTGAGTGTGTGGGGAGATGAGCGTGCAGAATGTCTCCAAGGCTGTGCAAGTGTACAGGTGTGGGAGTGTCTCCAAACTGTGTATGAATGAGCGATTGTGTGTGTGTGTGTGTGTGTGTGTGTGTGTGTGTGTAAGAGAGAGAGAGAGATTGTGTAGAGTACTGGGAAGTATTTTAGAACTCAGTGAAAACCCAGTTCACCTCTAGTCCCTAGGTCCTTTAAAAAATTTTCCTGACCCCATGACCCGAACCCTCTTACCACCAACAGGCCCAGCCCCAGTCACTGACATCTGCTACCCAGGCAAGCTGGAGCTGAGGGGCCCCATTCCTGGACTCCTTTCTCTGTCTTTCCCCATCTGTTTCTCTTCCCCATCCTTATCTCTTTCTGTCTTGACTTTCTCTCTCTCCCCCCTCTGGCCTTCCTGACAAGCCCCACCTCCCCACTCCCAACCAGACATCCAGGGCTTGGGCAGCAGTAGGAGAAGGGAAAATGGGCTGGGTGGAGGACGGGAGCCCTAGGGAACTCCTGGCAGCTGTCAACTTCACGAGGCAGGAACTGCTTGGGGTGGGGGTGGGGGAATGCTGGGACTGAGGGAGCTCTCTGACCATTCCTCTCCTGCCCCCAGGAGGGGCCTGTCAGAGCCAAAAGCAAACCCCAGCCCTGGCCTCGGCAACCCAGGCGTGATGGACGGAGCCCAGGAGACTGGAGTGGAAGGGCGGGAGGGAGCACCTGTCGAGAGGCAGCGCTAGGTGGGGGAGGCGTGTGGGACAGAGAAAGTCCCAGACACCCATCTACAGACACCAGCAGGGCCGGGAGATGCAAATCTACTCTCTGCATCCTGACCCCCAAGTCTGCAAGGACAGATGCTTCCCTGGTCTCAGCCAGATCTGTGGAGTGAGGGTAAGAAGAAGGGGGGAGGGGGAGGAGTCTGGGTGGGGGGGCTGTGGGATCCCTCGTTAACACTCGCTCAAGTCTCCCCTCAGAGAGCTACCCCACTGAGTTAGGAAATTTTCAGAGGCAGTTCCTGTTAACGAGCCAATTAAGTTGGGCCAGTGGCCTCTTAATTAGACTTGTTAACACCACCAGGACCGCAGGGGGTAGGGATCCCCCTATGTCACCAGCCACCCCTTCCCTCCATCGAAGCCCCCGCCCCCGTCCTGCTTTTCTCCGTGCTGCTGGAACATCTGTCCCTGTTTGTTGCCTCTGCCGGCCTCCCTGTGCTGTGGGGTCTCTCCATAGCTCCAGGTCTCTCCCCCGCTGCCTGTCTCTGTCTTGCCCCTCTCTGAGCCTCCCTGTCCCTGTCCGAGGAGAAGGAAGCAGGAAACCCAGCCAGCCCTGACCACTCGTCGGTGGGGCCTGGGACCAGCCGAACAGAGGATGAACGGGCGGAAGGGCGGCGGCTGGGGGCCTCGGAGGCCACAGCTGTGAGGCTGGACTCGAGACTGAGGGGGCCTCCCCCGACCAGAGGCCCAGTGTCCAAGGCTCAAGCCATAGAGCCCCCCCAATCCACCAGCCCTAGCCATTGAGCCCCCTTCCATCCTCCCTTCCAAAAACCTGGAGCTTCCAGGAAACATGCCAAGCCCCTCTCTCTGCACCCCACCCCCCAGCAGAGAGACTCCGCGTCCAGCTGCCTGAGGAGGAGGCTGAAAACTGACCGATGGGGAGGGGGTGTGGCCATCATGGTCCCAGCAGCAACACATCAACACTGACCAACAGCAGCTCAGAACTAACATGGACCCAGGATGGCCCTTTAATCTGGGGGAGGGGGGGGCAGGTATCGCTATAAGATGAGGAAATAGGAGCCCATCAGCACAGCAAAGACAATGGCAGCGGGATAACACTTCCTCACGGCACCCTGCCTGCCTCCCAGAGGACATGGAAACACAACCCAACGACAATGACAAACCAACGACGTCAGGGCAGGACAAGAACGAAAAGCGACAATGCCAGAAGACAACTACAGGCCACACGGCAGAGGCAGAGGGGGCAACGTGACATGACAATCACACCGTGCCACACTGCTACAGTAACACAACAACGGCAATACACACAGCCGTGCCACAGCTCCAAGCACGGCAGTGATTTAATCCTTTGTCTCTGGACAGCTCTCCTCCCACCCCATGGGTGTCCCTACTGATGTGCTGTCCATTTCAGAAATTAAATCAAGCAGCAGGGGGAGGATGAGGTTCTTGGCCCTGACGCGGTGACAAATGCTCCAAAGGAATCAGCTGTGAAAAGGTTGTTAGAAGCCAGGATGAGAGACAGAGACAGGATGAGGTCATGGACACAGAGGGACCGAGCTGAGAGCTCCCTCACACCTGCGCACACAGGCTCACACGGGGACCACATGCCGGAAACTGTCCCCCCGGGCGTCCTAAGCAAGTTCACGTCGCCACACACATAGGACGAGGACAATCCCCACCAAGAACAAGCGCCCCCAGGACGACAGTCCCCGGGGTCAAAGCCACACAGGGACACGTCCGCTTCAGGGATGGCAACACCTGAGACAAGATCATGTGCACGCACAGGCAGGGCACCGTCACCGAGAGGCACAGTTACGTGGGGGGCCTGGTCTCAGACACGGGGGGACAGCTTCACAGGGGCACAAGCCCACAGACAGAAACAGAGAGCGGCTCTCCTAGAGTCTCAACCACAAGGACGCAGTCCCCGAAAGGCAGGGTCACACACACAGACAATGTCACACCGAGCACAGCCCGCAAGGATGCAACCACGAAGAGAAACACAAGCAGGGACATGGTCTCACCCACACAAGAACGCAGCCTAATGCACAAGAACGTCTCACGCGGGTGGAGAGAGGTGGCCTTGGTCACACGTGGCTCTGCTTTATACAAAAGGCGGGGACCGGGCCAAGGGGAGAGACCACTGCAGGCCCAGGCAAGTCAGGTCGGCACAGGAGCCCGGAGCAGGCGGGGGGTCGATGGGCTGGCCTAGCAGTGGTCCCTCTGGTCCCTGCCTATTGGGGAGCAGCCCTGGGGCAGGCTGGGAGCTCTGGGTCTCATCCAGTGTTGATCTCACAAGGAAGAGGCCACAGTAGCCTCGACCCACTGCCCTCTTTGAACCCATAGCCTGAGAGCTATGGGTTGAGGATGGCATAGCTCTGCCTGGGCCTCAGAGATGCCCTCAACCTCTCTGACTCTACCCAAGCCAGTTGGGGTTGGGGTGGGTGGTGCAGAACACGTCCAAAGGGGGAGCTCCCTATACTTGGAGCCTTGCTTGAGGAGTTCCGAGGGCAGCCCCTGTACTGATGTGGCTCTTTGAGGTGCTGCCTCAAATGCAGTGGAGGGGCCAGTGTTGAAGTTAAGAGGGTACCTGTTTCCCAGCAGCTCCTTGTCCTGTGGGCTGTGGGGAGGACCCAGCCCTCACTGGCCATTGGTAGGGGGAGGGCAGGAGGCTGCCAATGGCACCACCTGAATAACACCTGCCTCCTCCAGCCATTCCGTTCCAGCCGACTGACTGCCCAGTCCCCTGCCAGTGTGCAGCCTCTCCCACCTGCCACCCTGCCCGTTCCCCCTTCTTGTTCTCCGTCTATTATCTCAGTCTCCAAATTCCCTTGCCCGCTGTCTCTCTCAGTGCCTCCCGCTGCACTGCATATCCCAAAAGGCCCCAGGAGACTCCATTTCACCACATACTGTACAGGGGCCCTGGCGCTAGCTGCCCCCAACTTCCATCCCACCTGTCTGTACCCTACATCCGTCCTTGTGGGAAGACGGACAGATCCTCTCAAGCCAGAGATACCATCAACATGAGACCACCCAGGAGGGACTGGAGGACCATGCCTATGATACATCATCAGTGGGTCACCCTGAACATCTGTGTCATATAACTCATGTCCTTCTGGGTGCTCATGGGTGATGATGCCAGCATGTGCCAGTGTGTGGCGCTCAGGTGAGTGCATACAGCTACGCCAGGGGAGGTACATCCTCAGCTCTGGGAGAGGGTCGGCAGGGAACACTCCCCCCACCCCCCAAGCACTCACCCTGAGGACTGTGTCTCTGGGCGTAGACAACGGCAGTAGCGGCAGCAAGCACAGCACAGCAGGCCCACGGGACAGGAACAGCCATCTGTCGGGAGAAACAGGGGTAGCAGGAGGGGAGGAAGGGGCAGAATCAGCCCAGGCAGGAACCTCCTAGGAGCCCGCCCACTTCTCAGGCAAGACTAGGAAATCCCAGCCCTAGAGCCGGGCACCTTGACCCCAAATGCCCTTCTTAATAGGGCTCAGGATCCTCTTTCAAGCAATAGAAAACATTACTGGCATCTGTCGGCAAAGGTTTGCTAAGATGGTAGAAGGCAACCTACAGCGGTTTGTTGCTCAATAAGGCTGCTGGCTGCAGGATGTAGTCAACCGCGGATGAGTTATAGAACCATTTTTTCTTAAAATAAAAACAGAACAACTTTACTGGTGAGGTTGGCTAATTAGCTATAAACGTCGCAAAATGAAAGGGTGATGTTTTAACTTGGTTGGAGGTCTATACTTCTCCAAATTGCCTTGAAGGGAAGGTCCCTTGCTGTGCTCCTGGGGAGAGGGCCCAAAGCCCTGCTGCTCAGGAGCCCTCAGCCCTGCCCCCCAGTGAGCCTTGCCACTGGCTCTGGGAAGTTCAGAGCAGATGGGTCCGGTGTGACCAAGGTCGGATGTGGCTTTTGCTTTAGTGCACAGCGATGATCAAGAGAAGAACGAGAGGTTTTCACAGATAGGTCCTTGTTAGCGGTCTCGGCCCATCCTTTATCCTAGCCACATGCCCCAGCAGCCTGGGACCCGCAGCCCAGCAGACGTGCATCAGTGTCTATACCAGCCGTGGGCAAACTACGGCCCGCGGGCCGGATCCGGCCCGTTTGAAATGAATAAAACTATTGAGATAAAAGACCGTACCCTTTTATGTAATGATGTTTACTTTGAATTTATATTAGTTCACACAAACACTCCTTCCATGCTTTTGTTCCGGCCCTCTGGTCCAGTTTAAGAACCCATTGTGGCCCTCGAGTCAAAAAGTTTGCCCACCCCTGGTCTATACACACCCGTGTGGGTCCACAAAGCACACTCAGGCCCTGTCCCCAGAACCCAGGAAGAATCCAATGGCCCCCCTACTCGTTGTCCTGCTTCCTGGAATGGGCCCAGCCGTCCCACCCCAGCAAACACGTACACCTGAGAGCGTTTACACCTGAGGGAAATAACTATTTCCTGCAGAAATGGCTCCAACTATGATTCTCCCAACCCAGACTGAGGAGAAGGGGGACTGTCAACTAGACAGAAGTAGAAACGCAGAGAGGAATACTGCCAGATGCTCAACCAGACACTCTCAAAGGTGTAGCCAGACACACAGCAAAGACGCTGGCCAGAGACATGGCCCAAAACAGCTAAACAGAACCCCAAAGACGCAACTCCACACAGTTGGAGTTATACTGGGAGACTGAGGCAGAATCAGACGAAGCCAGAGAACAGCTGATACATAACCAAAGGACCCACCAGAAACAGCGTAAAAGACTCAGCCGGACCCAAGCCAACATAGGGCTAGAGAAGGAGCAAGAAGCACAAGCAGAGAAACCACCAGCAACACAGCCAGAGAGCCAGAGACACCGTCCGAAACCATGCCAGAGACACCGCCTGACACACAAGCAGAGAAACACCAGAGAAACTGATAGAGACAAACAGGCATACACCCAGAAAAACAGCGAGAGAGAGAACCAGAGACACAGCCAGGTGCTCAGTCAGTATCCACACCGCCAAAACCACTGCCAGGGACACTCAGACACACAGTCGGACACACTGCCAGGTACAGCCAGAGCCACTGTCAGAAATACTGCCAGCGACACTGCAGACAGCTGAAGCAGGAGGAGACAAACGCCGGGGTGAGCCTGAACCAGCGGGTGGCTCCTTAATGGGAGAGGGCGCCTGCCTGCCTGTTGCTATACTTGCCCTTCACCAGGCGAGTCCCCCATCTGCCCTGCTTTTCCTCCAGCCACAGTCATAGGTGTTCTGACTGCCCCTCCCTGGCACAGCTCATCTCCCTAGGCCCCATGTGGCCTTGGCTCTCACTCAGCTACCACTTGGCCTGGCTCCTGACCCTCAGCCACTCCCCCATCTTCAGTTACTCCTCAGGTCTAGGAGACAGTGGCCAAAGTCACAGTCAGCAAGTAGTGAGGCCAGGAAATGAACCCCAAACTGTCAGAATTTATAGGTGGTGCTAGAGAAAGAGAGGCAAGAGCTGGTTCCCCACCTCCACCCTTGCAGGTAGCCCTCAGACTCACCCCTGCCATCTCTGCCATCTGCCCGTCTTTCTCCTCACAGCCAGGAAAATGCTCCACCTCAGTGCCACCCACTGCCCACCACATGGAGCAGGAACCTTGGCATGGGCAGGCAGCTGGGCAGGCGGAGTGGATGGAGATTAGATCACAGGATGGGAGGAGAGGGACCGGGTGGCCCTCTGCTCCTAGCTCCTTCCTGGTCCCAGTTTTGGGGGGATGGTAAGGGGGAGGAGAGGGCCTAGCATGGGTGTCATGCATACAAGCAAACACACACACACACACACACACACACACACACACACTTGGATCCCCGCAGGGGGAGGGGTGGCTTCTTCATCAAAGTCGTCTCCATCAGCCCGATGAGTTACTGTAAGGGCCGGGCCCTGGGCCAACGGGGCTGCAGCCATGGGAGACGGGCGCTGCTGAGAGCGCGTACTGCAGAGAGTGGGGGATGGGGTACCAAGACAGACACTGCAAGGTTGGGGTACCCAGAAAAGGGAGGGGGGAACACCGAGGCAGGGAGAGAAGGAAAGACCTGAGCAGAGACCCAGAGGGATAAGAAGGGACCAAAATAGGGAGAAATGGAAGAACAGACGTAGGAAGAGAGATGAAGGGAATAGAAGATGGGCAGAGATTCAAGGGCAGAGGAGAGGCAGACCGAGAGAGATGACAGAGACACTGGCAGGGTCTCTGTGCCACCCTAGCACATCTCTCCACACCCGCCCAGCTCCTCCAGCGGGAGGGGCAGTGTCGGGGCAGCCGTCCTGGCCAACGTTGAGTCAAGAAGAGCAGGGCCTTCCTGGGGACGGCAGGACTTCTCTTTGGGGATCCAGTGCCCCAGGGGATCTCTGCCCCATAAACCCAGAAAACCCCAGGCCAGTTTCATTTCTCCTTCACTCAGAAAGTCCCAGCTGGGCCCATTCCCAGGTAGGGAAGCTGAGGCCAGAGGCATCCAGGCTACACCTCCACCCTGCCCTAGCTCACCTCAGGCCACCCATCCCAGGGCAAAGAGCATCTTTCCCAGGAATTTTCCAAGTCCACACCCCATGGCTCTGGGATAGATCTGGAGGATAAATCCCACAAAGCCCCAGATGAGGGCCATGCAAACTGACCCAGGCTCCCTATAGACCACTTCAGGGGCCAGCCGGGCCTCCAGCCCCAGCCCCAGAATGAGAAGAGAACAGGGCACCCCAGTAGCAAGGAAGGAGCCTAGTGCCCAGCAGCCCAAACCCCTTGTCAGCACACGGAGCCCAGCACTTCTCCTGGCAGAGAAACCCAGAGTGTCATCGTTATACACACATACAAGCGACACACCAAGAGACAAATCCTGGGCCTTAGCCAGTTTGGCTCAGTGGATAGAGCGTCGGCCTGCGGACCAAAGGGTCCCGGGTTCAATTCCCGTCAAGGGCACATACCTCGGTTGTAGGTTCCTCCCCAGCCTGGGTCCTGGTTGGGGTGCGTGTAGGAGGCAACCAATCAATGTGTTTCTTTCATATCAATATTTCTCTGTCTTTCCCTCTCTCTTCCACTCTCTCTAAAAATCAATGGAAAAATATCCTCTGGTGAGGATTTAAAAAAAAAAAAGAGAGAGAGAGAGACAAATCCTGGGCCCCCAACTTACTGTCACTGTCCCATGGTGACACAAGGGCACCAATTCCACATTGCGAACAGCACCCAGTATAAATAACAGTTACATAGTTGACAATGACACACAGGTGTTGACAGTCACATACAATGACACCAACATACAAGGCAATGACACCTGTTGACATTGACACAGGAAGAGTGACAGTTATCTCAACATAAAAAATGCAAGGAGACTGACAGTCACATAGAACAACAATGATGGTGACATTCACAGTGCTACAGGGATGTTAATAAGACTCAGTAATGGTCTACACCGTGGAGGCTGACAGTGACCAGCGTGACAATGACAGACACAATGACAGACTCCAGATCAGGAACCTCGGTGACCTAGGGTCTGAGTCTGGGTAGGAGCCAGGGTCCCCGACCCCTCTTGCTATTGGCTGTGTTTGGGGTGGTCTCTGGCCAGAGATAACCAAGTGCCCCGATATTTGGGAGCTTAGGGGATTTACACCCCTAGGCTGGAACGTCCCTAGGCAAGGAGCAAGTCATCCCCGCCCTCATGTCTCAAAAAATATATCTTCAAACTATAAAGCTCCTTCACCAGGTGTTATGCCACTGGTTAGACCACACCCTCGAGGGGCTCTTTCCTCCTCACACCGGGGCCTGTCACCTCCGTCGTCTATTTTTAATTTGCTGCATCTCCCACAACTTCCTCCAAGCCCCAGCTGCCTCTTCCAGCCTCTCCCAGCTCATCTCTTTCTAACTGCCTACTCTGGCATTGCAAGTCCCAGCAAGGTCCCAGTTGCCCTGCGTCCCCCTCAGCTCCTGCCCAGCTGAAGGCAGACCCTGAGGAAGGGGAAGGATGAGTTTTGGAAAGCCCCTGTTCATCCCTGCAGAAGCAGACAGGTCAGATTATACAAGCCCAACATAAGAAGTTCCTAGCACCACTGACCCAGCTCTAACTGTGCATGTGTTGATGTGTCACAAACAGTGTTCGGAGCTTCGAGGTATTGGATGGTGTGGGTGTGCTGATGGTCAGATAGGCTCAATCTGCCTGGACAGTGAACGAGCAGGGAGGCCCCATGTGGTGCCTCCAAGAAATTGAGATCCAAGGAGATTGATTGGCCTGGACTCCCCCCACAGCAGCCCTGGAGGCCCCGTCCTGAATGAGGCAAGAGCTCAGGACAGGACACAGCATGAACTAATTCAAAGGCCAGAGGTTTTCTAGAGGCCTCGGACCTAAAGAGGAATTAGAGCGGAGTGAGGAAGAGAGACACACTTGGAGATGGAGAGAAAATGAGAGACAGAGCAGGGGCAGAGACGGGGACAAGGATGTGGTGGGCAGGGAGGAGCAGTACTGGCGGAAGGAGAGCCTGGGAGAGACAGTCCTGGCTGGCGGGAAGTTCCAGGAGCGGGAGGAGGGGCTGAGGCCAGGAGGCCCCCAGATCCCACCAGGCCTAGGCAGCCTGGACAGCGTGGGCGGTGGGGGCGGGGGCAGAGGCCTGAGCTGTCCAGAGGCTGGGGGCGGGGGTGAGGCCATGGAGAGAGGCCTGGCCCCTGGCAGCTGGCTGCAGGCCCCCCACCAGGGAGGGGGCGGACCGGGTCAGGGGCCAGCTTCTGGGCTGGGGCGGCTGGCCATGGGGTAGGCTCCCACTCCCTGTGGCGTCGCTCCCTCCCGTCTGAGTCTCTTGTCTCTGGCTCTTTCTCCTTTTGCTCTGAATTCAGACCTGGCCTTCCTCTCAGCTCTCAGTATCCCCACCCCAAGGAGCAGAGGACCCAAAAGCCATGTCTGGGTTCAGGATTCATGCCTTATCTCTTCCTGGGCTACCACAATCCCACACACTCCGGGGCAAACCCCAGTGCTCAGGGGAAAGGATCCCACCCAAACATAGACCCCCCTTCCCCCCATAGAAGGGGGCAGAAGCTGAGCACCAGTGGGAGGGGGGGCCAGGAGAGAGGCAGGGGGAGTGGTCCCCCAGCTCGAGCCCTTGGCTGAGGCTGTGGAAAAGGAGGCAGCCCGATGTGAGTGAGTTGGGGGGGGGGGGCGGTATCCGCACCTGCTATTGTGACCTCCGCAGCCGGAGATGAGGGCCTGGGGGGGACAAGATTCCGATGGATTTTGGCAGCAGCCTGGACTCTGAGCGCTCAAACCCCCCACCCCCAGCCTCTTGCACCATGGGGACCCTGAGATCAGCATGTGCATGCCCTGCTGCACGTGTGTGGGGGTGTTTTGTGGGGGAAACCTGGGGCCCTCCCATGATGAGCCTGGATGGGCAGCTGGGAGGTGTGCTGAAGAGGCAGGAATCCGAATCCCACCAGCCTGTGCCCACACCTCGAGCTCCACTTCAGATGGGAGCTGCCTGGTGACCTGGGCATGGGCTTGTATATGCACATATATGTAGGTCTGTGTTTATGCAGCCCTCTAGGTGCAAAAGGTCTAGGCTTTTTCCCTCAAAAGTCAACTGGTCCAGCCAGGCTGGTGTGGCTCAGTGGTTGAGCATCGACCTATGAACCAGGAGGTCATGGTTCGATTCCTGGTCAGGGCACATGTCCAGGTTGTGGGCTTGATACCCAGTAGGGGGTGTGCAGGAGGCAGCTGATCAATGATTCTCATCATTGATGTCTCAATCTCTCTCTCCCTTACTCTCTGAAATATATATATATAAATAAGTCAACTGGCCCTGCCTCTCAAACGGGGAGCAGGTAGACAGGTAAGTTCCTATCCTCCCTCTGGGCACATGGGCTCTGGACAGCTTCACAGAACCTGAGGGCACATGCACCAAATCCCCCATCCCCTCACCCCAGTCCTGAGTCCCTTCTGGCTTCTAGAAGAATGAGGAGGATCCCTCTACCTAGAAAAGGCCCACACACCAGTCAGGTTAATTCTGTGGAAGTAGGTGCTGCTCCTCTTGGAGGGACAGAATGCTCAGCAGGAGGTTGACAGCTGGAAGAACGCCATGAAATGCAGCGATGGGCAGACCCATGGGGCTGAATGAGACGTCTCTTAGCTGACGGGGAAAGGGCTCGAAGAAAATGAGGCAGGGGCAGGATGGAGGCTGCAGGGCCTTCCGTGAAGACAGAAGAATGGACAAAATAGCTTTCCAGATCTCGGGGCTGGAACAAAGACCTATTTGCCTCAGCGTCTCCCACTACGCTGCACCCCTGGCCCCATCACTGCTACGGTGCAGACACATCCTCAAATACACTCAAATACATAGACAGAAGCCTATGCTTGTAAGTTTGTGTACACACACACACACACACACACACACACACACACACGAGGGCTGGGGAGGCAGTGCACGTGAAGCATGGGTTTGTAACAAAAAGAATGGAAGATGGGGGCAGGGGGGTGGACAGAAACTTCGACTGTCTTCGTGTAACAGTGTCCTGTTCTCCCTACCCCCTAACATGCACGTACACTGCGCACACTCTGAGGAAACTTCTGGTCTGCTGGGCAAAAGCAAGCCATCCTTCCTCCCCCTTCCTCCGCTCCTCACAGTGGGGAAGCCAGAGCAATCTGTTCCTGATGGGTAAACACAGGCGTGAGTACGCACACACACACGCTCACACACACACCAGCGATTCAGGGTCACACAGCACCCAGTGCTCGCTTCACCCAGAGTCCCAGCACACACTTGGGCTCTCTCGACCACCTGGCAGACCTCCCCAAGGTCCCCACCTCCACACACACACAGCCAGAGCTTTAAAGACACACCCAAAAGCCTCTTGCAGACACTGGCTCTCAGAGTCTACCATCATGGCCACACATCACGGCCTCCCACATGGACACCCGCTGCCACAGCCTCATACACGCTGGTGTGCGTGCACACACACATTACAGTCTCACACACACACACTCTCTCACATGCGCTTACTCAGAACAGTGATGTTCTCACATATGGACACCATCACACACTCGGAACAGTCGATCTTCCACATAGATCCCACTGCACCTCCAGAGCCCCTCAGCGACCTTTAGCCTCTCGCACCCCTACAGCCGGCGGCGCACAGAGATCCACCCTCAGAAGAGTGACTATATTCTGGGCGGTACTTGGGGGGAGAAGGTCAAGCTCAGGGTAGCCCAAGGCAGGAAGGAAAAGGGAAGTTCTTCACTGGTCCCTAACAAGTAAGGAAATAACTGATTATTCCCTAGGCCAGCGGTTTTCAACCTAGTTCACCTCATGGCACACATAAACTAATTACTAAAATTCTGCAGAACTCCAAAATCTATATTTTTTGCCAATCTGACAAAAAAATGGGTATAATTTTGATTTATTCACACTGGATGGTTATTGCTGTGTTGGCTGTTTTGTCAATTTTTTTTTTTTTTAATTTGACGGTCTAAGGGGGGAAAAGTCAGTGCCTTGGACTAAATAGTCAGGTATTGCACGTTTTAAAGGTTTTTATTGGCACACCAGTGTGCTGTATGTAGTACACCGGTTGAAGACTGCTGACCTAGGCAGCTACTTCCTCCCCTAACCCCACTTTCACCAGCATCTGGAAATGAGGGCACCTCCAGGCCAAACAGGAGGAGTGAAGAAGCCCCTGGGTGAAGAGATGGTTGCACTGGTAGGAGCAGGAGCCAGAAAACCCCAGAAACCAGCTTACTCCCCAGGCCCCTATGACTCCCCTCCTCACCCCCTCTTCTCTAGGATGAGAAGCAGCAGCAGCTCTCAGCCTAGCTATAGGCTGTGTGATCCCAGGCCCCTTCAAACAGATCTCAGAGGGAAGGGGATTGGGGGGACTGGAAGAGATTAACCCAAGAACATGTGCATATATGCAGAGCCCATGACACAGACAATAACATGGCAAGGCCTGGGGGAGACCACGTGGGGGGGAGGGGGACATCTGTAATAGTGTCAACAATTTTTTTAAAAGCTGCATGCCCACAACTGTCTATAGGGCACCGAATTTTAGGCCTGGCTGCAGGAGGGGAAGGAAGGGGAAAGAGATGGGGCCTCAACCTCAGTCCCCAGCCAAAGCACTGTCATCACTGTCAGGCCCAAAGAGAGATGGGGAGAGGACGGGCCAAGCTGGTACTCCCTACTCCTCTAAGCAACCACTGAGGACAAGAATCCTTGGACCCTGCGCCCCCCCCCCACCCACCCCCACCCCCATCCCGCCCCCATGACAAGAAAGGACACCATGTGGCTGTCCCGGCAGAATGGAATCTAGGCTGTGCTGGCCAGGCCCCAACCAGGGAACAACTGGAAACGCTGTTGACACCTTCACCACTTGCCACTCCAGGTGTGTAGCTTGGACCCTGAATCCCCATCCTGAAGGGAGCCTGATAGGGCTCCATGGAAACCAGGCAGGGGAGCAGACACCTGGCAGCAGGACCTAAGGAACAAAGGCAGGGCAATCCCATAACGCCAGGTGGGAGAGACCTGTGGAAGGCAGGCAGGAGGAACAAAAGCAGGCAGGAGGCAGGGTCTTGGGGTAACCCCGGTGACAGGGCCCCAAAGAACACGGGCTGTGGGGGTCCCGTGAAGCCGGGCCGTGGGGACTCAAGTTAGCTAGGAGGTGGGGACAAATGAAGCCAGGCAGGAGGCCCGCAGCCGTGAGAAGAGAAAGACACCAGGAGCTCAACCCCCGGGCCTCTCCCTCGGTAGCCCCCTTCCCACCCAGGTGCGGGTCCCCTCCCCCGGGCCAAGGGGCACGCTCAGAGCCCCCTCCCCGTTGGCCTGGGCCGGCTGCAGCCGGCGGGCCCCCGGCCCCATCCCGGAGACCTCAGGAAGTCCCAGTCCCTCCCACCGGCGGCGGAGGCAGGGGGGCCGGGGGGAGAGCGCGGAGAGGAGAGAGACGGCTTGGCAGGGGGAGCGCGGGGAGCAGCCGCGGGGGGCGGGGGGCGGGGGCCGAGAAAGGAGCGGGAAGCGCCGAGGCGGGCTGGCTGGCAGGCGCGGGCGGGGGCGTCTCAGCGGCGGCGGCGGCGGTGACCAGTCCCGCCGCCCGGTGGCCCGCGGCCACTGACCTGTGTCCCCACGCAGACGCCCCGTCGGTGCCTCCGGCGCTCCGTGGGTCCGCCCGGCCCCCCGCGGGCATCGGGCCCCCCGGGCTCGGGGCTGGGGCCCCAGCGGCCCGGGAGGCAGAAGCCGCCCCCCTCCCGAGAGTCCCGGCGGGCGGGCGGGCGAGGGGCCGCGCAGAGCTGCGAGCGAGCCGGCGGGGCGGCCAGCGGGCCGGGAGGAGGGGGCAGGAGCGCGCCGCGAGCGCACGGGGAGCGAGCCCAGCGCGCGGAGGGAGCGAGTGAGGGACGGCAGGCAGTGAGGTCATCCTTTGAATCTAATTGTCTGAGTCAGGAGGAGATGTGGCACTTGATGCGGGGCGACGGGAGGGGGCAGGGACCCTCCCGGATCCGGGCTGGGGGGGGGCCTCCGGGACCCCGCCCCAGGCGAAGTTGGCGGGGACCAACTCCGGCAGACCCCGGCTGGGCTCAGGGCTGACCTCTGCTAACAGGGGAGCCCTGGATGTGGGGCCCCGTTCCCCATCGATGCCGGCGTGGCCACCTTCTTACTCTTTGGGGGTGATGGCGACCCCTCCCAGGCCCAGGTCACCTCCTGCATTTTTTAGGGCGATGGGAGACCCCCAAACCACCTCGGCTCATCTTCCTGCCCTCTGAGGATAAAGGGGGAACTTCATCTAGCCTTCCAAGTTACCTTCGTGCGCTTCGAAGCATGGAGTCCCCATTTCTATTCCCCACGTTACTGCTCACACTGGAAATGTGGGGGAATCTGAGCACTGAACCCCAAGCTCACCTGAGAATGACAGTGCAGCTACCCCGTCCTTCAGTTACTGCAATTTGCGCGGGGGGGGGGGGGGCGGGGGAGGCATGAGGACCCCCACCTGACCCTGAAGTCTCCCTATTCCCCACGTCCAGCCAGATTCTAGGGCCTCCAGGGGCTGCCCAGGGAGCCAAGCTGCTCATGTTAGGGGCGCCGAGAAGGCAGCTGGCCCCTGGGCCTGTCAGGTGTGCACACCCAGGCGTGCAGACATGAGCACATGCACACATGTGCATATACACACGGGGGTGGGGGGGCGGAGAGCAGCTGGGGATGCTCACACCAAGGGCCACACACTCCTCCCCTCGCCCCCATGGGGGAGGGGTGATAAATATTTCAGGGGCTTTTAGCTCTGAAGGGGCTGAAGCTGGGGGAGGGAGGGGGATCCACGATGCCTGATTAATGGGGTTACGGGCTTGGATCAATCCGTCCGCCTGCTGCTCCCTCCTCCCCCCTCCTCCCTCCCTCTGCCTAATGCGCTTTATCAGGAGACGCTTTTCTGACTTGGCAGCGTCGGGTGTTTTAAATAGACCCATTTAGAGCAGGGGTTGGGGGAGAAAGGAAAGGGGGGAAGGGAGAGAGATTGACACAGGCAGGGAGACAGAGACAAATCAGGAGAGAGACAAGCTCCAGAAGAGAGAGACCCGGAGAAAGACAGAAGGAGATGCGGAGACATGGAGATGGGCAACTGGGGCTGAGACGCCCACAGAGGCTGAAATGGGGGAGATGGGTGATGGGAGGCCAAAGGAAAGCCAGGGGGTCCAGGAGCTGAAATGAAAAAACTAAATAGAGACAGAGACAGAGAGAGGAAAGGAGCCACTGGTAGGGGGAGAAACCCAGAGAGAGGCTCTCTGCAAGGGCTGAGTCTAGCCTGGGAGACAGCAGATATCTTTTATTTCCAAAAACAGTTTTTCATCCACTTTGTTAAATTAAAAAGCCGTTTTTAAAGTGGAGCTGGAGGTGCTGCTGGGGGAGGGTGGACAGAACTGCCAAGTCCTCCTTCCAGCCTCCTCAGCCTTCACAGAAGCTGCCTCAGCCTTACCCCCCCAACCCCCCCCCCCCCGGGGGGTGTTCTCCAGCTCCCCTGCTCTTTGTGATCCTCTGGGATCCCTGTGGACAGGGTCAGGGCATCAGAGCTACTGTTCATTGGCAGGAAGTCCTTTCTGCTGTCTGGCTTCAATCCCTCCTGCTGCAGGAAGCCCATTCTCTTGCCTGACCACTAGCCTGCCTTCTCCACCTCCTGTTCCAGCTCCCTAAGGTGTTCCCAGTCTAAGGGGAGGATTATGTGCCCTCACAGCTCAGTAGCTCACTTTCCCAACAAGCCATCAGACTCCTCCCAGGTGTGCCCCCTATAAATATTTATCAGCTATTAATAAATCTGAACTTCTATCAGATACCCCACTCCATGTCCTTTGGTCCTCTGGGGAACAGTGAAGATGGAAGCGTAACTCTCTACAGCCCTCTGGAGCCTCCCTTCCTCCTCTTCAGAACCCCAGCTCCATTTTAAGTCTCTTTAATGGCCATGTGTCTGGGATACCTCACCCCACACTGAACAGCACCCCAGTCCTAATTCTGAAGGGTCAGTCCCCATCACTCGCGAGCCAAGCCGGGAAAATGGCCAGTCTGTTTGGGAGCTGAGATGAAAAGCCCGTTGGCCTTTGTGGGCTTCTGGCGGGTTTTGGACAATAGGCCCTTCCGTTCCGCTCCAGTGCCTCAATTCCTTGGACAACCCCACCCCTGGGCTGCCAATCCAGGGGCCCTGCCTGGATTGAATGAAAGGCGGGAAGAGTTAGACCCAGCCCTATGGCTGGCCCCAGAATATTTTAGACTTTCTGACACCCCCCCCCCGCCCCCCATCCCATCTCCTCCAAACCCAGCTGCTTCCCTAATCAAGCCAGAGAGATGCTTTGGGGGCAGAGAGGGAGCCTGACAATGAGACAAAAACACACTCCCACATCCGGGATTCAGTCCCCTCATGCAGAACCCAGTTTTCTGTACTGGCTGTGCTCTTGCCTGTGTGATTGTGGGTAAGTCTCTCCCCCTTTTCAGACCTGTTATGGGAGCATGAAAGGCCCCAGGAGGAAGAAGACAGGGGAAAAGAAGAAAGGGATCTCAGGCCCTCCTTCACTAACATCCCCCGACCTACAGCTCCACCTACCATATCTGCCTGATGCCCCGAGACTGACCTCCTCCCCTGGGTTCCCAGCACGTACCTCTTCACCACCGGCCACACACCGAGCACATCAATGTCCTCTTCCTGCGGACCCAACTCTTCCCGAGACTTCCAAAACCAAGGGGGCGGATGATGTGACAAGGCTGAATTCTAGAAGGGCAAAGGGCACAAATCAGAGGTCACAGAGGAGCCACAGGCCTTGGTCCAACCCACAGTCTGTTCTATACTCACAACCCCCTGTAGGAAGGGGAGACTCGGGCAGGCAGCAGAAGCATCCAGAAGAAAAGTTGGGAGTAGTCCAAAGTCCACCTGGCACCCCTGGCGGACTTTAGGTTCTGAACCACAGGAGCAAAGGGAGACCAGAAGCCAGTGGCTGACACCACATACAGATATACACTCTCACATTCACCCAGACACCCCCAAATCTCCACACAACCAGTTCTCAGACATCAGTACCTTCATATCACACACATGCATTCTCACATGCGTCCTCACACAGAGACACATGGCCACGGGCACGGCATAAACACTCACCATCTTACCATCCTCTTCCTCTGCCTCGTCACCACTCTGATTTATTGAGCATTTGTTACGTGCCAGGAACTGTTAGGCACTGTATATGCATTATCTTATTTAATTTTCTTTACTTCTCCATGAGGTAGATTATAGTACTATTCACATTTGACAGTTGAAAAAAACCTGATATTTAGGGAGGTTAAGGAACCTGCCCAACACCACATAGCTGATTAGTTCCAGAACACAGATTTGAGTCTTCACTCCAGAGCAGCTTTTCTTCTATACCAGTTAGCCTCTGCGGATCTCTCTTACCTGCTCGGTGCCTTTTCCAATAATAATACAGTAGCACAGGGGTGGGCAAACTTTTTGACTCGAGGGCCACAATGGGTTCTTAAACTGGACCGGAGGGCCGGAACAAAAGCATGGATGGAGTGTTTGTGTGAACTAATATAAATTCAAGGTAAACATCATTACATAAAAGTTTACGGCCTTTTTTTTTTTTAGTTTTATTCATTTCAAACAGGCCGGATCCGGCCCGCGGGCCGTAGTTTGCCCACGGCTGCTAGCAGCTAGCAATTGTTCAGGCTCTTTGATGAGCCAGATACCATGCTAAGTACTTAACATACATTTTTGCACAAAATTATCAGAATAACCTTTGGAGGTAATTCTGTTTACATTTCACAGGTGAGGGAACCGAGGCCCAGAGAACAAAAGCACTTGCCCAAAGTCACCCGACTTCTAGTTGGTAAGGGAGCTGCCATTGTACTCAGGACTATCTTAAAGGTCACTGATGCTTCTACAGGCTCCAGTCACTTCCCAAGAGCCCTCACCTTCTACAAGACCCTAGGACAGTGGTCGGCAAACTCATTAGTCAACAGAGCCAAATATCAACAGTACAACGACTGAAATTTCTTTTGAGAGCCAAATTGTTTAAACTTAAACTATATAGGTAGGTACATTGTTATTAACTTAATTAGGGTACTCCTAAGGCTTAGAAAGAGCCACACTCAAGGGGCCAAAGAGTTTGCCAACCACTGCCCTAGGAGATCCTCGGGGTCCAAATGCCCCTCTTCCCCCAAAACTGGCCCCAGAGGCATGATCAGGTGCCTAAACACATACTCGTGAGAAAGGGATTCCGTGTCATCCAACTCCTCCCAGAGATGCAGAGAAACCACCAACCAGAGAGAGATGGCCAGAAACTAAAACGAGGTGTTAAGAGAAAGGCTGGCTGGTGGTAACAGATACCGACATACCAAGAGATGGGCCCAAAGAGAGGGAGGCAGAGGCAAAGAGACACGCATCGGGCCAAAGAATGACAGAGGTAGTTGGAAAAAAAGACAATAGAGGGAGAGCAGGGCACAGGTGGACATGAAAAAATGCAGACAGATACATGCCAACAGACACAGAGACACATATAGAGCCATCCAACCTTCACAAGAAAAGGTCTGTGAAAGCAAACAAGGCTCAGGCTGTGTGGCACGCATGTGTTGGGGGGAGCATGCAGAGTCTGTATCGCTACGCAGATTACACCAGCTGCTTCCAGCAATTTCATCTGATTAATAATAAATGCCCCATAATTACAGCTGCTCCCCCAGCCCTTCTTCCTGTTTTTTGTCAGCTGCCGCCAGGCCAGCCCTCTATGGACCCTATGGCCCCCTCCATCCTCACCTGCTGCCTTCTAGGAGGCTGAGAGGACAGGAGTTGATGGAGGAGGCCACACTCCCAATCTGAGGGGGAAGACCCATTTCTCAGTCTTAGATTAATGCCTTCTGCCTCCAAGCAAAAGGTCATCTCCCTTAGGTCTCACTCAGAATTCTCTCTCTACCCTCGGTATATAACCTGTGACCCTTAATACAATCCAGTCTAGGGGCCCCAGTCTGGGATGCAGAAAGATGAACTCTGAACTTCCCTTGCCCATTCTTTGTCACTCACTGGCTGAAAGAAGTCTCCATTCACAAACTTCCCCTTGCCTTGGAACCCCCACAGGCTCAAAGGAGGAAGGGGCCAGGGCAGGAATCCGCACCCTATCATTCCCACCCCAGCACCCCCAGAGACTGTCCACTAGTGTACCCTCATGGTCTGGACACTCAGGGGGCTCTGCCTCCCATTCCTGAGCCCCCCTTTTCCTACCCAGGTCCACCTCCGCCCAGGCCTCCCACCCTAGCTCTCCGAGGCAGCTCTATCAGAATCAGCTGCGGGTTTGTGCTGATCTGTTTCTAATCGCTGGGGCCTGGTTCACGCTTGCCCCCCCCCCCCACCCCACCCAATATTGATTCCATTATTTGGAGAGTCATTGACGTCAGGGGCCTGGATGGATGCCAAAACAGCGTTTTCTCCGGGCCTGGGCCAGGACCCAGCCCCCCAGCCCATGATTTCAAGAAGGCGCCCAGAAAGGTCAGCTCAAGGACCAAGGTCACAGGGCATCTGCCTCCAGAGCTGGGCTCTTTTTTCCTTTGTGGGATCACTGCACAGCTCCTTTCTCCAGGGAAGAGGGGCTACACAGAGGTTTGAGAGTCAGAGGTCAGGTGGAGGGGGACTATAAGAGGGGGGACTGCAAGAACCTTATTAGGACTTGGGCTGTAAGGGAGGGTTCTAGAAGGTAGAGATGGGGACAATGGCTCAGAAAAGTCAGTTGGCCCTAGCTGGTGTGACTCAATTGGTTGGGCATCGTCCTGTGCACTGAAAAGGTTGCCACTCGATTCCTAGGACGTGCAGGAGGCGGCTGATACATGTTTCTCTCTCACACTGATGTTTCTCTCTCTCTCCCTTCCTCTCTCTCTAAAAATCAATTTGAACCATCTTTAAAAAGAAAAGTCAATTTGGAGAAGATTTTTTTCTTTGCCACAGACTTATTTTGGAACATCCTGAAGCTGGACTAGAAATGGTGACTATTGACGACTTGATTTTTATATCTGATATCAGACATATCTTCTGATACATCTCAGAAGGAAATTCTCTGCAGTGCAAGATAACAGATTACCCTAAATATTGCCATAATTTGACTAAATGGCATTACTGGTTTTATAAATCTTTGTTCTATATAAAACAAAGATCCTGTCTCCTGTGCATCTCCTGCTCACGCTGCCTCAGTTTCCCCACTCTCCCAGTCTCTCTTGGCTCTGCGTCTTTCTGATCAAGATGCAGCCATCACTACACCAGCCAACACTGGCAACTCCTAGGCTCTGGCTGGACAGGATATTTTTAGGATCCGAACCCTGTGTTCTCAGACAGCCGTTAATAACCAATACAGACAGTCCGTGGTGCCCACAACAGCTTAACAACTTCAAAGCCCAGCCTCAGAAGCTCAGAGATGGGGTCCATTGCCTCGGCTAGAGGCCAAGAAACCCAGACCTAGAGAAAGGGACACGCTCACAACGTGGGGAAGAAGGGCTTCCTCACCTTCTGAAAAACCCTGAAGCTGGGGAAAGAACAGAGGTGACCTCCGAGCTGGGCCACAAAATCAGGGTCACTGCCCTGTCCATTTCCCATAGTCCAGACCTTTTCAAGGAAGAAGCTGCCTATCCTCTGCTCTCCTTCCCTAAGTACGAGGAAGTCCTTCCTTGAGACAAGCCTACAAATTACTCAGGGGTCCTTTGAGCTAAACAGGAATGTACAACAGAGGCTGTTATATCTCAAGCCAGAAACCCCAGGAGCCCCCCCATCTCCCTGTGGTCTGTCCCACTCAACAGGTGTTCATTCCTCAACATACAGTGAGCACCTACCCTCTCAGGCACTATGCTGGGAGCTGGCGTTACAGTTCTGCCTATGAGGAGCACGCAGTCTGATGGAAGAGAAAAAGATGTACTGTTTAATCAACACGGCCCTTCTACTGTGTACCAGGTCTGTGCCAGGGGCAGGGTACTGAGGGGAGCAAAGCAGACCCAGTCCCTGGGTCCCACAGAGCCTACAGGCAATTACTATGCAAGCTTGCTGAGTGTTGTGAGGGTGAGGTACAGTGTCTGGAGGGGTGCACTGACTGCTCTGGTCTGGGAAAACCAATCCTCCTGCAGGAATGAGGACTCTTCTGTTCTAAACCCCAGGACCAGCCCTTGCACTGACTAGAAGTCACCGCCGTAATCTAACTTCAGTTCCTTCCACTATAGCTCTAGCCCCAGCTTCTGGGAGCTGGTTCCCACAGCGGCCGGTCTAAATCAGTCCCCACATCTGCCCCAGTTCCTCCTTCTATCCCTTGTGTCCCCCAGAGCTCCCACCTCTGGTGACCCCCAACCCAGCATGGCTGTTCTTTGGGACCTCTGCCCTCGGCAGAGGCAAAGGAGGTGGGGGGGGGGGGGGATCACCTCAGTGCTCTTGGCCCACAGGGACCACCTGCCTTCCCAGCTCCTCCCCACAGGAAGCCAAGAGCCCTGGTGGGTGTGGTCACTCAGGGCCACGGGAGTTTACACAGCTGATGTCCCATGGTTGGCCTGGAGGAGGAGGTCAGTTCTCTCTCCTCAGCTTCCATGCTCTCTGGGACACCCCCCCCCCTACAAACCAGGCACACATGGTCCCCCCCCCCAACCCATCTGCATTTCAAAGAAAATCCACTCCATATGTTTCCGATTCATTTACACTTCAACTCACCATGGGGGGGGGGGGCAGAGAGCAGGGCGCCTTTCCTCCAAGCCCCCCACCCTCATAGGAGGGCTGGAGAGCATGTGTCCCCTTCAGGGACAGGAGCTGTCATAGCCCAATCATTTGAGCCTGAGGGCCAGGTCCTGACTTCCTGGGCTCCCATAGGGTGATAATACATCTCAAGTACCCCACCCGCTGGCCCCATAGTGGGAGGCCATGCATGTAAAGCCCAGGCAGAGTCTCCAGGGCAGGTAGAGGGCTAGGGCTGATTGCAGCCTAGCCCAACACAACACAACCCCCCATCCTCTAGGGCCATTGTTCTTCTGAGGGGTAGAGTGGAGAACCCTGGGCATTCCCTGGAGACAAGGAAAGGGCTCAACAGGTATTCCAGGAGACCCTGTGTGCTGTAACATAACCGGGACCCTACCCCTCTTCAGCCAGGGCAGAGAAGAGAGGGTGGGTTCCAATCCAGTGTCTTCCTCCAGCTACTTTCTCAGGGGCTACAACCTCCCTTAGAATCAGAAACTCGCCGAAACCGGTTTGGCTCAGTGGATAGAGCGTCGTCCTGCGGACTGAGAGGTCCCAAGTTCGATTCCGGTCAAGGGCATGTACCTGGGTTGCGGGCATATCCCCAGTAGGAGATGTGCAGGAGGCAGCTGATCGATGATTCTCTCTCATTGATGTTTCTAACTCTCTATCTCTCTCCCTTCCTCTCTGTAAAAAATCAATAAAATATATTTAAAAAAAAAAAAGAATCAGAAACTCAACACCCTTAGAGGGTCAAAGGAGCCAGAGGCCTACCCCCTCACCAGGTCATCATCGTACCCCTCCCATGGTAAGTATGACTGGGATGGAGCAGATGTCTTGGGAGGACATGAGTCTTATTTCCACACACCTGACTCTCTCTACCACAGAAGGGATGTGCATGAACAAAGCACATGGGAGACTCTAAGAGTACATATCATCCCTTCACCAAAAAGCTACTCAGACCTTCCTGCCAAGAGCCTAGTCACCTTGGGGAAGTAAAGGCAGGTTTAACTGGGTCAGTGTTTCTGTGGTGGGCAGTGAGACGGATATGAGCAGAGCAAGGACGATGGGCCAGGTACAGAAGGTCACCAGGTGAAAAGCCCCTGGATGCCTAGCAACGGATAATTGCAGTGGGGGACCCCATCCCCGGGGTTACCTTCCTCCCCTAGCGTATCGCTGGTCATTGAGTTTAGACCCCCTGACCTTTCCTCCTTAGAGATAACATCAGGCTTCAGTTGAATTTCAACTCCAGGCTCAGAAAAGCAGAAAAACCAGACAAGGGACACCAAGGGTGACCTCAGGAACAAGCTGCATTGAATAATGACTCCCGCCCTGGCGCTGACCAATCAATCAGTGGAGACCCCCGACCCTGAAAGGAATATTCTATTGAGATCCTCCCATGGGACCTCCCCTAAGATTTCCGCCCTTAAAAGCTTTTAGTTCGGAGGACCCAGTGCGCTCTCCCCGCTGGGAGCATGCCCATACCTTTCCCTTCCCCTTCTTCTTTCCCTCTCCTAAGGCCAGTCACCTTTTATCTTCCTCTCTTTCTAAGCTCCAAGGGCCTGTCCTTTGCCTCTATAACTTGTTTCCTAAACCCATGTCTTCTACGAACTGCTTCTTCTGTAATCACCTCTGTGATTTTTCTAAATAAATTGTTGGAGTCTTGGCTCTGAATTCTTTCCTAGCCAGAACTCAAGTACCGAGGTTGCTGAACCCAGGTCCAGTCTGACCCTACCGTCTAACACAGGGGTGGGCAAACTTTTTGACTCGAGGGCCACAATGGGTTCTTAAACTGGACCGGAGGGCCGGAACAAAAGCATGGATGGAGTGTTTGTGTGAACTAATATAAATTCAAAGTAAACATCATTACATAAAAGGGTACGGTCTTTTTTTTTCAATAGTTTTATTCATTTCAAACGAGCCGGATCCGGCCCGCGGGCCGTAGTTTGCCCACGGCTGGACCTGGTGCCGTCCAGCTACCATGCCAACATTTTCCCATCATCCTCTCCATTAGCCCACTTCCCAAGTGAGAGATGTGACCACACATGTATCCCTGCCCTCCCTTGCCCACCTTTGGAGGGGACGGGTCTTGTAGCAGTCTCAGCTTCTCACCCCAACTGCCCTGATATACACCATAAACCAAAAGGAAGCATGGCTGTATATGAATGTGAGTTCTGAATTCCACTGGGAGTATGAAAACCACAGTGTTAGTGTGCAGTTGAATGTCTGAGCCTCAGGATAAAAGTGTAACTGGGTGTGATTCTAAGTGTGAACCCAGGGTCCCACGTGAATATGAAAACCTCAACATGGAAGCAATGAGTCTGAATGTGAGCACTAGGGCCCTAGTGTGTATCTGGGTATAAGGGTGAGTTTCATGGAACCACCAGGGATGTCAGTGAGTGTGAACTTTAAGATGGAAGTACAGGTTTGAGTGTGAACTCAGGTCACGACATGCTCTGACACTAAGCTGCAGGGCTGAAGTGCGAGTTCCAGGATTCCCACACAAGTCAGTATAAATAAGCACTAGAGTCCTAGAGTAAGTGTGAGTGAGAGCCCCTAGTCTTAAGGGCATTCTGAATGTGAATGCTAGGGTTCATTTGGAAGTCTGAGTGTGAACACTAGATCCCTAAGTGACCCCAGGATGGAGGTGAGAATCTTACATGTAATCGATCGCTAGAGCTCTAGTCTGAATCTAAGTGTGAGCTCTAAGCTGGAAGCATGAGTCTATGACCCTGTGCCCTATGTGAGGCCTCGAGTTCACATGTGAGCCCCAGGTTCCTCATGTGAGTCTGAGTGTGAGCCCCTAGTCTTTTTTTTTGTAGTAATTTTTTATTGTTGACAGTATTACAGATGTCCCCCCATTTGCCCCCCTTCACCCAGCTCCCACCCTACCCAGGCCTTCTGTGTCCATATACATTCTTTGGTTAACCCCTTCCTGTTCCCCTCCCCTCCCCTCTGAAATCTGTCGGTCTGTTCCAGGCATCCATGCCTCTGGACCTATTTTGTTCGTCAGTTCATTTTGTTCCTTAGATTCCACATATAAATGAAATCATGTGATATTTGTCTTTCTCTGACTGGCTTATTTCGCTTAGCATAATCTCCAAGTCGATCCATGCAGTCACAAAGCATAAGAGATCCTTCTTTTTTTTTACAGCCGCATAGTATTCCATTGTGTAAATGTACCACAGCTTTTTTTAATCCACTCATCTACTGATGGGCACTTGGACTGTTTCCAGATCTTAGCTACTGTAAATAACACTGAGCCCCTAGTTTTAATGTGACTCTGAGTATGAGCCCTGGGATGTGTGAATGGAATAAGCTCCAAGGTCTTAGCATGAGTCCAATTGTGAGCCCTAGGACCCCGGTGAGATTCTGAGCATGGGCTCTAGGTCTCAATGTAAGTCTGTAAGCAGAGTTAGGATAAAAATGTGAGCCTAAGTGTGAACATAGAGTCCCCATGTGAGTCTGACTGTAACCTCCAGGAATGAAGGGTACAGCTGGATAGGAACCCCAGAATGTATGTGTGCACCTGAGTGTGAGTCCATTGTCCTGGTGTCATTCTGAGTGTGAGTCATGTGCATTTAAGTGTCCCAGTGTGAATCTGAGTATGGATTCCAGAATCCCAAGAAGTCTTGAATGTGAACTTTAAATTCCTAGCGTTTGGATAAGGCTATGGCCCCAAATGGAGTATTAGCCTTGATGGAGTGTGAACCTTAGTTCCATGTCACAAATCCTGACCAGGAGCCCCAAGAACCAGTCCAGAGGATTCGTGTGGGTTTGAACAGTGGCAACAGGGAGGCATAGTTTATTGAAGACATACAGGCCCCTCCACCCCACCCCAGCCCAGGCTGGTCCTACAGACATAGGATTACACAATTATTGAAGCCCCATCCTCACACATGCAATGGGAGCCATCACACCCAGAATTAGACACACAAAAATAAGCTGTTTCAGAGCCCCTGGACACACAGCAATTACAGATACACAAACACACCCAGCATCTCGGACTCCCGCCACCTCACTCATTACAGCCACACGAACACCCCTCGTGACACAAACACAATTACGGCTAGTATTACAGGCAAAATAACTAATGTTACAGAAACACTCCGAAAGAGGCAGGCAGACACACACCCAGTGTTTCAGACAAGCTGTCAGCCACACAGACACACACAGACGCTTCTCAGAGAGAGACTAGTCGGAAAGAGAAAGAAAATCCTGAATTTTCAACAAGGCGTGAAATAGTCCTGCCCGCCTGAAGCTACTGAAGGGGGGAGGGGGCCAAGGGAGCGAGCTGCGCGAGAGCTAGACGCAGGAGGAGAGGCTCCGGAGAGGAGAGCTGTCCGTCTGGTGACCTCCCTGCGGCCCAGCCCCCACGCACGAGAGACACACTACTCCGAATAACACAGGGACACCCAGGCCAGCTCCCACAGAGCCGCGCTGGAGGAGACACACACCGGCGGGCTCACAAAGAGATGCGACTACACCACACACGGACTCACACGGACACGCAACACTGGAGGACTTACAAAGAGACCGGAGGAGACCCACTACGTGGAGAGAAAGCCAGGCACACTCACGGGGAAACCACGGAGGGGCTCATGCCGAGACACACACACACACACACACACACACACACACACGGGGGTTCACACGGACACACAGACACTGGCGGACGCGTCCATTCAAACCACTAGACGCTCTGAGGTCCAGGTTTCTGCCGGAGAAGGAAGCTACCTCCGGGCGCGCGGGGGTCGCTGCGACCCCCGCTCAGGAATTTTCCCAGACCCCGCGCGCTCTGCGGAGGGGTGAGGGAGACCAGGGGCGCCAGGTCCATCCAGCCGGGCCACCTTCCCCACGCCGATCGTCCGCCCCCACTACCACCACGCCCAACCCCCCTGCTCGCCCGGACGTGGGGGGGCCTCTTCTCCGGCACCCCAGCCCCCGAGTTTTCGGGCAAAGTTTCCTGTGAACTTTCCCGTCTCCCCAACCCGTTGGAGGGCCCACGCGTGTCCCTCCCTCTTCCCGCGCGCACAAGAGCCGCGGGTCTGTCGGTCAGCCCGAGGGTTTGAGGGTTCGGCCGCGCTCGATCCGCCGCGGGATACTCACCGCGCCCTCGGACAGCCCGGACTCGGCGCCGCGTCCTTCTATCGCTCCGGGTAAGGAGCGAGGCAGGGAGCGCGGAGCTTACACCGCTGCCGGATCCTGCTGCCGAGCCCTGCACCGCGCCGGCTGGAGCCACCGCCGCCGCTGCCGCCGCCCGCTCTGCACCGGCTCCTCGGCGCTCAGCCGCTTTAACCCCCCCATCCTCCTCCCTCCCTCGCGCGTCCCCTCCCTCCTTCCCTCGCCCATGTGACCGCGGGCGCCCGCTCGGCCGCGCGCGCCCTCGCTCCCCTCCCCCTCCCGCCTTGTCTCCCCGCGCCTCCGCGGCCGCGCGCCACGACCCCCTCCTGGCCACGGCCCCCGCGCGCTCCCACCATGGCCCGCTCCCGTGCCTGGCACGCGCAGCCCGCTGGCGCGGGCACACTCATTCTGCGCGGGCCTGTGAGCCCCCTCCCGGTCTCCTCGAGCTGGCACACGCCGCCCCCACCCCGCTGACACCCTGGCCCGCACTGGCACGCGTGGCCCCCTCACATTCGCCCATTCTCGGGAACGCCCTCCAGACCGCCGTGACCTCCGCGCTGCACGCGCAGCCCCGGCCGCGGGTCTCAAAGGCGCGCGCGCGCACAGACCCACACCCACTCGGCCGGATTCCCTGGGGCTGCTGGGCGCGCACCCATCCCCCGGGGTCGCTCACTCACACTTCTCACTCAGCCCTGGCCAGGTCTCTGCGGCGCACACTCCCGCACGTTTAGGCCCTGACGACCGCGTACCCACACCCTGGCACACCGAGCCAACTCGCGGGAGGGCCCCGCCGGCATCTCCCTCGGAAGAGCGCGCGCCGGAGCGCCCAGGCCCCACTTTGGGCAGAGGAGGCCACTGGTCTCCGCCCTTCCCCTATTCCCACCGCCCCGGCAATACGCACACTCCCCCCGAGAGGCGGGAAGGGGGCTTTGTGCTCCCATAATCTTTAGTGGACGAGGCTAGGCTGGGAGCCCAGGTCCTCACCTCCCACCAAACCTCCCGTGACACTAACACAACCACCCTCTCCTTCCTCACCCCCCACCCCCACCCCACACCTGGCCTGGGGAGAACCCTCCCCTGGGATTCAGGGGCTCGAGTTTTCCTTCTGCAGCCTGGGCCTCTTCGGGGCCGGTGTGCTCACTTCACTGGCCCCCGGGCCTCCCGCGTGGGTACAGCCGTGGGGGGGGGGGGTTAGACAGCACCAGAAAGGGTGAGTGGCAGAGGCGGAGCGCGAGTGGCCCCCTCCCATCTCCACCCCACGGATTTTTCCCCTGACCTTTGACCCATAATTCCTGCGCTCGCACCTCCCGGGAGCCGCTCCGGGGCTGGGGGCGGGAGAGGGGGAAGAACGATCTCGCCGTTTCCTCACTCCCTTCCCCAGCAGGCTGCCCAGAGCGCCGGGCCCTTTCCCAACAAATGCCTCAGGGACTCCCATGGCAGAGGAGAAACCTTCTTCCCGCCACCGTCCGGGCTTTCCACTTTCACTTCAGTGGCCGCAGAAGCCCCTCGGTGCAACCGGCCGGGGTCAGGGGCCTGAGGCTCAGAGAGGGCCGGCTGGGGTGTAAGGACACACAGCGCCCTGAATTGTGGCGCCCAGCTGAGCCCAGCCGCCCCCATCCATACGAGGTGTCCCCTATCAGGCTTCTCCTGGGGCCCAGCCTCCAGGCCCCTGGGTCGCAGACCGGGACCAGATGGTGGGTGCCAGGAAGGAGCGGGGGCGACGGAATCTTGGGGGTCAGAAATGGCCCCTTCCCCTGCACCGAAAGGGGCGTGGTTGGGTGCTCAGGGGGTTGCCCTCTCCGAGAGGGAGAGCCGGCGTCGCCACCCACGGGTCGCTGGTGGACTGATTTGACCTCGGGATCCTCCAGGGTCCCGGGCTCAGCCTGTTTCCGCCAGGTTGGGAGCGGCGGCGAGTTCCGCCCCGACCGTCTCCGCCTGGGCACCCGAAGGCTGCCGTCGGCGGTGCCTTAATCCGCGGGTGCTGGGGCAGGGCCTGCGCGGGGCAACCGGGACTGGGAGCGGGCCATGTAGGTGTGTCAGAGAATGAGCCGGGACTAGGGGCGCAGGTCGAACGGGATCCCGGCGTCGGTCCAGCCGCAGTTCCTCCGGCGCAGCACCCCGCGGCCGCCACCGCGCGCTTCCCCAGGGCCGCAGCGACACCTGGCGGGCGGTGCCGGACGCGCGTTCCCCTCGGGCTGCCGTTCCTGCACAGGGGCCGCGCCAAGCTACGAAACAACCAGGGTGCGCCCCCCCCCCCCCCGCCACGCCCTCCCTCTCGCCACCAGCACCTGACCAGGACCGATTC
Source organism: Myotis nattereri (assembly GCF_964212035.1). NCBI lineage: Eukaryota > Metazoa > Chordata > Mammalia > Chiroptera > Vespertilionidae > Myotis > Myotis nattereri. The sequence continues at coordinate 53,413,861 of NC_138087.1, forward strand.
TCTTCCCACCTGAGCTGGACAACAGATCACTCCTGGGTTTCCGCTCCTGCCGCCTCCAATGCCGTATCTGCACACGAGCTTCTGAGCTTCCTAAACCTCCGTGTGGAACCCACCGGGACCTCACTGCCCCTGGGGGCAGAAAGCCCTGGCAGGTCTGGTCCTGTCTCCTCTCCAGCTTTATCAGGAGCCTCATCCTCGGCCTCCCCAGCTTTGCACCAGACCCCTCCTCTAACCTACCCATAAGCCAAACCCCAGTTAGCTGGCACCCTCCCCCCAGTTCCATCCCATCTTCACCATGCCTCTCCCATAAGAGGCAGCAGGAAATAATCCCCCAGTTTGAAGCCCTTGTGCCCTGCAAGTGGTGGGGGTCTCATATTTGATAACCCTGGAAGGCCCTGGGAAATTGGGGGACGTTCTCCTTGACTTCGAGTTCCTGGAGTTTCATACCCACCATTGAAGAAGGCTCTGTGGCAGGACTTTTGTCTCCACCCTCCTCCACCCTGGCAGGTGACCTAAATTTGGAACCCTTCTCACCCCCACCCTCAGGAATCAAGCCTTTGGGTAGCCAGGACCCTTCCCCATTCCCACTGATGTGTGTCCTAAAGGAACGAGAGCCCCTCCTCCCATGTCTGCCTTTTCCAGTTCTCCTCCCCAAACGGTGCTTATTTCTAACCTCTAGACCATGGGGCACATACCCACCTGGCTGCCCAGTTACACACACACACTCACACATGGGCTGTGTCTTCCCTACGAAAGTCAGGCACACACTCAGGTAAAGTCACACGCCGGGTCTCAAGGAGTCAACGCCTCTATTTAACCTCCATGTGGCACCCTGGGAGTCAGGGTCCCCTGCTTGGGGCTGGGAGCTGGAGGGCCCAGCAGGGCGAAACTCCCCGATTCACAAGCTTATTCCATCCTGAGACGGCACACGTGGACACAGGCTCCCAGCCATGGACTCGGCCACACCGCGTGTCACACACTCTCTCAATCACACTGGGGTTTGGCGGATTGGGGCGGGCTCCAGGAGGCGGTTACGTAAACACCCTCCTCGCTCCCCCTCGCTCCTCCTCACCCCCCCCCCCGCCCCCCTGCTTCCTCACGCAGTGCCAGCGCCCGGGGCGGCTTGGCCGAGGCCCGGGAACAGCTCGGCCTCGCGGAGGCTCCAGGCGCCGAGAAATCCGATCCTGACACAGCCCTAGGCCGAGCAAGGGAGGGGGGCCCAGAGCACCCACACACACGCGCGCGCACACACACTCACACACACTCACACACACACACTCACACACACACACTCACACACACACACACACACTCACACACACACACTCACACACACACACACACACACACACACACTCCGGGTGCGGCCCAGCCCCCCTACCCCCCACCCCCGGGCCACTCACTTCCATCCTGAGGCGGCTCCCAGCACCAGCCTGGAACGGCACTAGGCCCACTCACAACACACCCATCCTCTGGAATCCTGTCATCTGAACCTCCACCTCAGCGTGCCCTGACCTTCCAACCTCTGGCACCAGAAAACAGCAAAGATTCCCTAAAGGTAGAGAATAGGCGAGGGCTAAAGCCCCCAGGGAGAATGTAGGCAGTCAGCCTGGAATTGCCCCTCATTTCTCAGGAGCTGACTCCTCTTCCCCCCTCCCCTCTAAAGCCAGCCTGATAGAAAGAGGTGGTTTCACTCCTGTTCCAGACCCCTCCACCCCCCGCTCAGATCCGCTGCCAACTGATCCCAATATATTCTCTCAGAATTCCAAATTACTTGAGAGATCCAAGTCCTCCCCTCCTTCTCTTTAACATCCTTCCTTCCTCCTTGGTTGGAAGTTCTAACTCTAGTCTAACCCCAGTTCCTTCTGTTTTTGCAAAGAAGGAAGCTTGAGGGCAACCTGAGACGCTGAGGATGAAATCTCCAAAAGGAGGAAGGACTAAGGCTCAGGAAACCCCTGGAAGTCAAGAGTCTAAGAGAAGGGGAGAGAATGCCCATGCCTGGCCCCCGGCATAAGCCCCCTCCTCACTCTGCAGCCCAGACTCTTTTATTTTTTAAATATAATAGCTTCTGAGTATCTGCCTGCGCTGCTGAGGCCAGGCAAAAAGGGAATTTCCCCCTAAGTTCTCTGTTAATGAACAAAACATTTCATGTTGAAATGTCTCCTCTGCCCCCAGCCCAGTGTCTCCAGGGTCCCCCAGCCTGACCAAGCAGGGGGACCGCTAGGATGGAAATAACAGAATAAGGGATAGCCCCTGGGGAAGCATAATTTACATTGGGGGGCATATTTTTCATAAATAAGTAGGGTGGCTTTTTTTTTTCCACTTTTGGCTAAAATTACCCACTCCTGTGGCAGCGTCCCAGAAAGGGCGGCAGAAAGGGCGGCCGGAGCTGTCCCAAGGCCCAGGACATGGCCCCCCTCCCCTGGGCAAGGAGCCTTCTCCAAGTTGTTTTCCTGGTCTCTTCCTCTTGGATGTTTTTTTGATTATTAATCACATTTTCCATCCACAAGCTTGCTCCAGACCCCCTCCCCCTGGGGTCAGGGTTGGACAGAGGAAGGTGGGGCAGGCTCCAGGAGGATGAGGTGGGGACAAAATGGACAGTGACCCCTGGTTGGGCTAACCTGAAAGAGGCCGTCACAGATTCTGTCCTCACCATCCCGGTACATAGTAGGACCTTAATAAACGCAAGTGGAGTGAATGAATAAACAGGTATCTAGCTTCCACAGCACACAGCTGGCAATGGAAGGCAAAGCCCCTAGTGTTGGTCTCCTGAAGCTACAGATAGGGAAACAGCTCAGAAAGGGAGAGTCACCTGCCCAGAGTCACACAGCAAATTAGTGCCAGGGCCAGAGCAGGACCCCAGGAATGCTGATGGCTCCCCCATTCATAAGGAAGTCATAAATATTTATGGAGCACCTACTAAATGCCAGGCATTGATCTAAGTGATTGGATACAGCACTGAACTAATAAAAAATCCCTGCCCTATCAAGGATGTGGAGCAGCTAGAACTCCACACTCTGCTGGTGCAAGTATAAGCTGGTACAACCACTCTGAAACACTGTTTGGCAAGATCTGCTAAGCTGAACATATGTATACCCTATGACCCAGCAATTCCACTCCTAGATATATACCCAGAAGAAATCATTGTAAAATTCACAAATAACAGTCATAGCAGTTTTATTCATAATAGCCTCAAACTGGAAACTATTCAAATGGATGCATGCATTGTGATATAATAACAGCAATGGGAAAGAATCAACTATAGCTACACACAACAAAAATGGATAAAGCTCACAGACAAAATGTTAAGCAAAAGGGGGAAAAAAGAACTAGACTTAAAAGAATACATATTGAGTGATTTCATTTATATAAAGCTCAAAAACAGGCAAGATTCATTTATGGTGATAGAAGTTGGAATTGCAGTTATCTTTGGGGGGAGAGGGTGCAACAGTGTACAACACTGTCAAAATTTGAGCGGTGCACTTAAGGTTTGTGCATTTTACTGTTTACTTTTTGCCTTAAAAAATATTTTAAAATCCCCTGCTCTCATGGGACTCACATTCTAGTCAGGGAAGATGGTGAGTATATAATTTATCCATGTGAGAATGCAGTAGCTAACTCCATAGCCCCCTCAGGCAACAGGTGACAGCCTAAATGTCATCTAAGAGAAGCCTAGACGAAGCCCCTTTGTCCTATCCCATAGCGCCATACCCTTTCCTTACAGTAATTAGTATGACATTTTTTAAAATATATTTCATTGATTTTTTTTTTTTACAGAGAGGAAGGGAGAGGGATAGAGAGTTAGAAACATTGATGAGAGAGAAACATCGATCAACTGCCTCCTGCACACCCGCTACTGGGGATGTGCCCGCAACCAAGGTACATGCCCTTGACCAGAATTGAACACCGGACCTTTCAGTCCTTAGGCCAACGCTCTATCCACTGAGCCAAACCGGTTAGGGCAACATTTACCTACCTAGTTACTTGTGTGGTGCCTGTGTGAGTTCCATCTTCCGAAACCTCTAAGCTAGGTCTGCCATGGAACAGGGGCTCCTAAAACTGAAAATAGTTTTAAACAGATAATGAATGATGCAAGCAAGCAAGCAGGAGTCAAGTCCCAGGGCACAGAGAGGAAGCCCATCTAGGTGCTTCGCAGCCTCTAGGGATGGGAAACAGGGTTTGGTATCCAGCCAGGGATTAAATGGAGACCCAGAAGGCAGGCTGAGAGGCTCAGAGACCACATCCTGAAGCACCTTTGTTGCCAAGGCCACGCAGGCCTGGAAAGGCATAAAGTGGGTGAGGAGTGGAACCTGGTTTTTGTTTTAGAGAGATCATTCAGAAAGGGTGGTGAGAAAGGCTAAGGCTGGAAGCGGGGCTGCCAGGGAGGAGGTATTTGCAGTGACCCATAGGCGAGAGACCTCCAGCCTGACCTGGGGCAGGGCCATAGGGCTCAAGACAGAAGACAGGAGGCACTCAGATTCATCTTCTCCATTTGCCCCCATGAACCCTGGAGGAACCCCATGTCACTCTTTACATAGAGAACAGGCCCCGAGACACTTAGTTCAGTGTCTGCTCTCCCAGAACCCTCCTCCTGGGCGATCCTGTGGTCTGGGTGAAGTTTGGAAAGAGAAGCAGATAGTCAGAGGGGGGGTAGAGATCCAGAGGAGGGGAGGCACAAGGGAGGATGGGGAACCTAGGGGCCTATATGTGTTTGAAGGTGGGAACAGGGGCACAGACTTGCAAAATCACAGATGCAGTTTTTCATGTTGTGCTGCAAAAATTTGCATGAAACTAATTCCCTGCTCAGAAGCACAAAGTCCCTCCCTTCCCCCTCTCTCCCTCCTTTCCCTCCCTTCCCACCCCAGTGGGCCCTGATCTCCTTCACTACCCATTCTTCATGGAGGAGGCATATGTCTCCTTCCAGTGGCAGCCCAGAGTCTGATCTTGATCCCTGCTGCTGCTGTAAAGCTGCCGCCCTGATAACGGGGATTTCCAAACAGGACTGATGAACTGGTGGCCATGTGGCCCCAAGATTGGCTCCCTCCCTTTGTCTTCCACAGCTCCATTCTCAGCCAGCCTGTATTCTCCCAGGGCGAGGAGGGGGGGGGGGGGGTTGGGGAAAGAGGCTCTCAATCTACCCCACCCCACCCCCTTGAAACTCAACTTCTGGGTTTTGTTAGAGAAAAATTAGAGAATTGAAGACAATGTCACAGATACCCAGGCCCAGGGAAACCAATAGAGATGGGCTGTGGGGGGGGGGGGGGGCTTACGGGAGTGGGGGGCGCAGGGAGTCCAAAGGAGAAAAGAGAATCAAATTCAGTTTAACAGACATTTATTAGCACCTACTGTGTGCCAGGCACAGAGGGAACACTGTATACAAAGCACAGGTGACTGGGAGATGACAGTGCCATTCACTGAGCTGGAGAGAGAGTTGGGGCTTGGCATGCCCAGTTGAAGGGTCTGTGGGATGATGGCCAGAAGGGGCAAGGAGGGAAGAACAGAGAAGCTGAGAGGGCTCACTGGATGGCTGAAGGTGTGTTGTCCCTGTCCAACAGCTCCCAGCGCCCTCAGTACCCTCCGCACTAGTGCTGGCTGCATGGGCATTCGTCAGAGTCTTACACTGACCTGGCACCATGAGGATGCTGGGAGAGAACAAGATCAGGGAGCAGGGAGAGGGTGTGATGAAAGGCAGGGGAGGAAAGGGTTGCAGCTGAAATCCTGAGAACCGTGATTAAAAGACAGAGGGGTTCATCCTAGCCAGTTTGGCTCAGTGGATAGAGTGTCGGCCCATGGACTGAAGGGTCCTGGGTTCAATTCCGGTCAAGGGCGCATACCTCAGTTGCAGGCTCGATCCCCAGCCCTGGTTGGGGTGTGTGTGGGAGGCAACCAATTGATGTGTCTCTCTCACATCGATGTTCCTCTATGTCTTTCGCTCTCCTTTCCAATCTCTCTAAAAATCAATGAAAAGACATCCTCGGTTGAGGATTTTTTAAAAAGAAGACAGAGCGGTTCAAGGAGAGCCAGGAGTCAGGGCTGTCATAGGACCAAAAAGAAGCCAGGTGAGGCCAGAATGGGCCCTGGGCTTTAGAGCTAGGAGTGAGATGGGGCCAGTGGGACCGAGCTGGTGCCATGGAGCTGGCTGATGTATACCCTCCACCAGGGGCCCATGAGCACAGTGTAGGCCCCTTCTTCCCCAGCCTTCCTGCTGTCCCCAGAGCCCTTCTTGGTCTGGGGTCCTCTCTCAGACCAAGAGGTAAGAAGAGGATGAAAACAAGCTGCCCTGCCCCCAGTCTTCCACCCAGGAGCCTTGGTTTCCAGCCTTCCCAGGAGGGTCCTGAGCCTTCCTCTAGCTTGGGAGCCTACAGTGGTCAGGGAATCCTGGGGGCCCTGGCGGTGATTGAAACCAGGACTAAGACATTAGGAACCATAACGTGGACTCCCCAGCTCCCCCAGGATAGCTCCTGGTTTTCTTCTCTCCCCCATCCTCCCGGCTGCTGACAGCTCAGCTCTCCAGGCCCCCACCAGCTGGGCCAATGACCCTTCTCCCCAAACCAACTAGGAGCCTCCAAACCAGAAGGCACCCAAAGTCAGCCTTCGGACCTCTTCTCTGTGCTCAGACAACCCCAGTGTGTCCATCAACCCCCACCCCCCATATCAAGTTGCCCCCAAATTCTCATCTTAATCTTTTATTGCAGAACGTATCCCAGGGGGTTGAAGTTAGACAATGCAAAGGATTTCTCAATAGAGGAAGAGAAGAGAAAGGTAGGAGATGTGGGGCAGGAATACCTCTCAACCAGCAGGTGCTCAGTAAATGTGTGGGGAAGTAAGGATGAGTCTCAAAGCCCCGGCACCACCAGAACAAGGTGCTGGCTGGGCTGGATATGAAGCACAAGCAGGACAGGCTGCTCGCCAGGGGGGGAGGAAGGAGGAAGGGATTCCGAGGCTTAGAGCTCCCCTTCCATATCTCTCTCTCTCTCTCTCTCTCTCTCTCTCTCTCTCTCTCTCTCTTTCTCTCTCTCTCTCTCTCTCTCTCTCTCTCTCTCTCGGCTCTGATGTCTTTCTCTGTTTCTCTCTCCCTCTGTCTCTCTGACAGAAAGAACAGGAAGCCTCATGTCTGTGGGCCTGATGGGAAAGCCCTCCCCCTGCCAGATGACTCCTGGACTCCAGAGTCCCCAGGAGTGCTGGTATGAGAATCGGTCCCCACCTCTGTCCCTGTGTCTGTCTCTGCCTTGGCTCTTCAGTGGAGCAAAGGGCTCAAATACCTAACTCCACCACTGACTGCTTTGTGGCCTCAGGCAAGTGATGTAATGTCTCTGTGCCTCAATTGCCTCCGGAGTAAAATGGCATCATAACAGTGCAAAGAGTCTTAGGAAAGACTCTTGTGAAGATGCAATTAAATGAGATAATCCAGTCAAGTGTTTAGCACCAGCCTGGTGGGCACTAGAGTCTCCTGCATCAGCAGGCTTTGGCTTTCTCCCCACGATGTCTCCGTGTCTCTCCTTCTCCCTGTCTGTCTTTCTCGCCATCTTCTCTACATTATCCTCTGCCTCAGTCTTTGCCTCTCCACCTTTCTCCTGATCTTTTTTCTCTCCCTGCATCTGGCTCTGTCTGAAGCCCACCCCCCACCCCCGGCAAGCCCTGTTTGACCCTGTTCCAACCCCCATTGGCACAACTGGCCCAGGTGGGGTGGGATGGGATGTCTGGGAGGATTTTAATTCAAACATGGAATTCCTGGAAGCAAGATCACGCCTGGGCCTGAACATGGGTGAATCACAGTTGATGGGAAGAGTGATTGTGTCTGTGTTCTTTCTGGAGGGGAGGAAAGCTGGGGGCTCAGCCTGGCAGCCTCTTGGAGGAAGGGGGACTTGCCCTGACTGCACTGACCGCCCCCACACTTGGGCCCAAGCCAGACCCCCCATGTCTAATGCCTGCCTGGAGGTAAGGCAACCTGCCCAGAGTCCAGAACCAAAAGAGGAAGCCCTCCACCTCTACATAAGGTGGCTTACCTGCCCTCAAAATACTCTGGCCCATCCTCACCCCAAGTCCTGCTCTGAGCTTCCCATACCCCATCCCAAACCCTGTATGGAGGCATGCTGCCTCCATAGATCCAGCTTCTCTTTTCTCTATCTCTTTCTCTATTAACTTTGGTCCAAGACTTTGGCAGCTGCATATGCTTTATATTTTCAAACTGAGGCTGCCAGGGATAGGAAACTATGGGTTTGAAGAATCTTGTGTTCTTCACCTGGACCAAAGAGCCTCTTCTTGTGGAGGTGGGGGGACATGAAAAGTCCAGATGTAATTTCTCTATCACTGTGGATCTGTGAAGGCAGAGAATGGCGTAGGACAGGTGCTCTATGCTCTAGCCCAGGGGTGGGCAAACTTTTTGACTCGAGGGCCACAATGGGTTCTTAAACTGGACCGGAGGGCCGGAACAAAAGCATGGATGGAGTGTTTGTGTGAACTAATATAAATTCAAAGTAAACATCATTACATAAAAGGGTACGGTCTTTTTTTTCAATAGTTTTATTCATTTCAAACGGGCCGGATCCGGCCCGCGGGCCGTAGTTTGCCCACGGCTGCTCTAGCCCGTTTGGCTTAGTGGACAGAGCATCGGCCTGTGAACCAAAGGGCACATACGTTGGTTGCAGGCTCCTCCCCAGCCTGGTCAGGGGCATGCAGGAAGCAACCAATCAATGTGTTTCTCTCACATCAATGTTTCTCTCTGTCTTTCCCTCTCTCTTCTGCTCTCCCTAAAAATCAATGGGAAAATATCCTCGCAATGGAAAAAATAAAATAAAAGCAAAATAGGTGCTCTAGAACTATAAAGCAAATGAAGGCAGGCACACAAAGGGCCTCAAATAGGGAATTGGATGGCTGAGACTATAGCAGACAGGAACATGGCTAGACCGTGGGAAGACTCCTGCTTGACTCTGTGGCTTAGCAAAGAGGCTTCTCTGGGGGCTAGGATTGGTCTCAACTAGCCCCAGACACCCCCATACTTGGGCCCCAGCCAGACCCCTCACGTCAGCCCTTGGGCAAAGGGCCAGATGTGTGAACCATTAAGACCTGTCTCTCAGTTCCCATTCCCTACACATCATTTCTTCAAGGTGATCACCAATTTCAAGGAGAGAGAGCTGAGCCTACCGATTCGGAGAGGGAGAAACACTAGGCAGGGTCACTCAGCAGGCACAGGCTGGGACAGGAGCCCTGGTGTCCTGGCAGCCAGCCTGGGCCTGTCACAGAGTTCCTGTGGCAGCACTGTGACGGGCCAGCCTGGAAAAGGGATTTTATGTGGGGAGAGCACCTAGGAATCCTTGAACATGTGGGCAGCTGTGCCAGGGGTGGAACATCCCATCAGGCAAGGAAAGATGTGCAGCTTCCTGGTCTTCCCATCAGTTAGAGACAAGCATTGGGATAAGAGGTTCAAAGAGACAGGTCAGAGCAAAAGAGAGGCAAGAGAACCTGGGAGAGAGACCAAGAAACAGACACAATCAGAGACCGTCAGGCACAAAAATAGAGATACAGAGAAAGAAAGATGTGAGTCAGAGACACAGAGACCGGGAGATGCAGGAGGGAGGCCCATGGGATTAGACACAGAGGCAGAGACAGGGAGAGACATGAAGTCAGGGAGAAAACTGTATCAGAGTCACAGAACAACAGTGACATGGAGTCAATGATATACAGACACGGACAGAGATTGAGAAACAAACAAACACCACCACCCCCCCCCCCAAAAAAAAACCCACAGGAGAGATAAATAGAGATGGAGAAGACAGAGAGAGACAGCGACAAAGATAAAGACAGAAGGATCAAGAGAGGCAGAGAAATGGAGAGAGAGCAAGGCAAAGGGAGACAAAGGCAGAGTGAGGCAAAGAAAGAGATCAAAACAGCAGGACGGGAAGAGCGAAGGACAGAGGAGAGTCTCCTTTCTCCAGCCTCTCCAGCCTGGTTTCCCCAGGGTTTGGGCCCCCCTTGCTTTTCTTTGGTTTCCATAGCAACAGGGAGGGCAGCACCAAATTTGCATATACATTTACATCCTTTCTTCCTGCATAATTCAACAGGTTCTGTGCATATTCATGAGACTGTGAGTGAAGGTGACTCTCCCAGTCCCTGCTCAAAACCTGGCTCTGGTGCTCCCTGCATGTAGTACATGGCCATGGCTCCAGAGCCCCCCACCCCCAGGCTCTGACCTGTCCCTGCCAGACCGACCCTGCTAACAACATTCCCCCTTGCTCCCCAAGCAATGCCTTGCACTTCCCTACCTCCACACCTTTCCTCAGGTGATGCCCCTCTGCCTGCCGGGGATGCCCTTCCCTCAGCATGAGTATTGCCAATGGTACACGTGGATGCATGCACTCACTCACATGTGCTCACATGTGTGTACACATGAACTCTGGTGCAGGGAGTGACCAATGCTCACCCTGGCTCCCTGGTGGAGGAGGCTCCTAACTCACACGTCTATCTGGGTGTTTCTGTCAAAGAAGGGAGTTCAGGAAAGGATCACTGGGGTGTAGGCTGAGCTCAAGGCTGACCGATCTACAGAGAGGAACCTAGGACGCTGTGGCCTCCATGTGGAAACTGACAGCCCCAGGTTCTAGCCAGAATAATCATAGCTAGAATAGAGCCAAAAGGAGCCTCAAGAACAGGACTGCGGTGGCTCAAATGGTGGGGGAGAGCGTACTGAGCCAAGAATCCTTTCAAAGTGCCAGGTCTTGAAAATTCTTGTGGGCAAGGCGGGGCTTCTCTGGGGGCCTGATACAGCCATATTTTGGTTTCACCATCTCCCCCTGGATCCCTATGACAGCCTCCTCACTGCTCTTCCTGCCCTGTGCCCTCAACCCACCTTCCACTCTGTAGCAGCCAGAGCTATCTAATACTAATCTTATATTTGACATCACTTCATTCTTAAAGCCTTCAGTGACTTTCCATTACCCTAAAGAAAAAGTCCAAGCTCCTTAGCCAGGCACTTAGGTCCTTCCAGTCTGGTCCCCCCCTCACCTCTGAGCCTCATTCCTCAAGCTCCTGCCTTGAACTTCAAACTCCAGTGATCACTTCTATGCTCCTCTCAGCTCTATGTCTTAGTTCATGCCTGCATTTCCTCTTCTTCTTTGCCTGTCCCTAAAGATTGGACTAGGAGCTCTGAACACTCAAAGTCTAATGAACTTCCCTAATCACTGAACTCATCACACCAATAATGAAATTATCTGTACTAGTATATGTGGTTATATTCTTCATGGGACTGGAGGTTCCAAACCCAGTGATATTCGTTACATTATGGGTGATCATTAACTATTTGTTGAATAACTGAGAGGTCACTGCGCCCACCGAGGGCCAAATTTCAAGCCTAGGGTATCCTCTCTGTCTTGACGTTCCTGGGGACCTCTGCAGACAGCAAAGGGGAGGGATGGGCTATCCCTTTGAGAATGCTACCACCTCGTGGCCAGACTCAGAAGTGCAGACAGACTTCACCCCAGTGTAAATACACAAGTGGGAGCTGGAGATATCCTATAGAACTAGGCCTGATCCATGAGCTCCAGGCTGGTGATCTAGACAAACAGAGGGGAATAGGGAGGTAGGCCCTGAGGAATGCTCCAAGCCCAGCATTGGTATCCTTGGAACATTCTTGACGAGTTCCTAACAGACAGAATGGGAAGAGCAAAGGCTCAGAGGCAGAAAAATCTCATGTTATATGGGAAGAGTGAGGCATTAGTGTGACCAGAGCCCAGGGACCCAAGGGACCAAACCAAAGATGAGCTGAGCCATGGCAGTGACCAATCAAGGGGATCCTTTAAGGCTATCCAGTGAATTAATTTGAATCTTGCCGACTAATCTGGGCATGGGATGAGATCTGGGTGTGGTGACATACGTGGAGGCTCAATATTCATTCATTCACCCATTAATATTTATCAAGCACCTACTATGTTCAAGATCCTCAGGTTAGCCCTAGCCTGTTTGGCTCAGTGGATAGAGCATCAGCCTGTGGACTGAAAGGTCCCGGGTTCGATTCCAGTCAAAGGCACATACCTCAGTTGCAGACTTGATCCCCTGCCCTGGTCGGGGCATGTACGGGAGTTAACCAATGGGTGTGTCTCTCTCACATAGATGTTTCTCTCTGTCTCTCTCCCCAGCCTCCCTCCTTTTTTCTATGGAAAAAAATGTCCTCCAGTGAAGATTAACAACAAAAATTAAAAAGGTTACATCATTCAACAAAGCAAAAATTCCTGCTCATTTGGAGCTAACATTCTCATCAGGAGGAGACAGATAAACAAAAACACAAAAGAAGTAAATTATATTTAAAATTTTAAAAAATGGGGGGGCAGGATAAGGAAAATTAGAAGCTTTGTCCGTCAGCCTGCAAACATGTTCAAATCTCTGCCAACTCATTAAAAATAAATAAAATTCTCTCTGTAGTCTACATTCCTCTCCAGCTATTTATCACCTCTGTCCACCAATTCACAATCCAACTTCTTGAAAGAGCTGTTTAGGAGTGGCATAACCTTTTCTTTTTTAAAAAATATATTTGTATTGATTTCAGAGAGGAAGGGAGAGGGAAAGAGAGAGAAAAACACCAATGATGAGAGAGAATCATTGATTGGCTGCCTCGGGCACACCCCACACTAGGGATTGAGCCCGCAGCCCAGGCATGTGTCTGTGACTTCCTGATTCTTCGGTTGACGCTCAACCACTGAGCCATGCCAGCTGGGCATGCACAACCTTTTCTTAAAAAAAAAAAAAAAAAAGGAGGCAAATGACATACTTCAGTGGCTTTAACAATAGAGTAGAAAAAAACAAGCCCAAATACCTGAATCAGCACTTATACACAACTCAAGCTCCTTCCTAAGCTCTCTCCAACCGCTAAAGGCCTCACTTCTCTCTGGTCCCTCCCCACATTTCCTTTTCTAGGCTCCCGTTGGGCTCTATAAAGGGCAAATGGAGAAAAAGCCCCAGAATCACTAGCCATCCCTTCCTCAGCCTGTGGCCTATCTCCTGATTCTCTGAGTTGCAGACGCTGTTCTTCCCAAGAGATCTTGACCCCAGCTCAGTTTCTCTCCACACTACCCCTTCCATCACCCTGGAGATCCCAGGTGGTCCTCTGATGAGGACCTAATTGGGAGCCCCTCCTAGACACCCAGAGCTTGTGATGCACCTTACTGAATCATTCCTTCAGCACAGGTCACCATGCTTATTCCACATGATCATTCCACTGTGGCCACAGCAGGATGGATCAGGATGGGATGCTGAGCCAAAGACCAACAGTCTGCAAGTAGCCTGGTTCCAAAGTTCTGGGGACCAATGACACTCAAAGAGCTGTTGATGGTAGAAGACACCAGTGGAGATGCTCAGAGAAAAGACAATATGCAGAAACTGGGAGGAAGCAAAAAACCTAGATTAGCCACAGAGATTAGGGAGAAGTCAGGCAGTTGCTGGTAGCAAGACACCTGAGTCACCACCACAGTCCTAGGGGTATACTGGACGCTTCATGACCCTCTGCATTTGAGAGGCCCGGCCAGGCAGCTGCTGAGTTTCCCCCGTCTCTCCTAACATCCCCTGAACCTCCATCATCTGCCTCTCCCCCAGGGTCTTCCACATCACTCTGGGCAACATACCTTGGAAAGCAAAGGGTGATGCAGTGTTCAAAGTTTTGACCACAACCTGCTGGTCCTGTGGTCCCCTCATCCCTGCTCTAAGCCCTATTGAGGCCTGAAGTCCCCCCAACTCTGTCTTCCCCAACATCTCAACCCCTCCTGCCCGCACTCAGGCAAACATCACTTCAACACTCAAGTTGCTGAGTCCTCCCTGCTACAACATGAGCTTAGAAGAACCCTAACTTTGTGCTTTCCTGGTGACTGAACACCCAGGCTACTAGACACATTGGAGACCTCAAAATCCAGTGGGAAGACTTATCAGGAGGATCACTTCCTAAGTTATGTCTAACCAGTATGCTTTACACTTGAAACTAATATTTTGAACATCAAATGTAATTTTTTTTAAAAAATCCAGTGGGAGACCCAGTTGGCTCACCTCTTCACTGAGTCCACCACTGCCCACAATCCTGCTCTGGTCCCTGCAGGCCCCTGGTTACCACTGCAATCTTTACCTCTTCCCTCATGCCCCTGACCTGACCACGGTGAATCTAAGAGTCAAAAGCCAATGTGAGACAGAAAAGCAGCAGCCAGGGGTAAGAAGGCAAAGATGAAACCTGGAGGGAAAATATGAGATGAAGGTATGTTTTTAAGATAAGAAAAAGCACGTTTGTAGGCTGAGTCATTAACAATTAGGCAATTAATATTTACATAGCACTATATGCCCAGGTAGTATCTAAGAGTTCCATGTGTATATTTCTACACCCAATCCTCATAAAAACCCTATGAGGTAAATACTATATCCCGTTTTATGGATGAGAACACTAAGGCACAAAGCAGGAACTTACTAATAACCTAGAGGCAGAATCAGGATTCAAATCTAGACAGTCTGGTGCCTGAGACCATATCATAGCCACTATTATATGCCACAGACGGAGAAAAATGTCTGCCCTGCAGAGTCCTTAAACCAGCCCCAAGCACACAGTAGACCCACCCAGGGATCTAGATATAGTCAGTCAGGTCACTGTTTGAGGCTTGTTAACGATCCTCCCAGCAGTAGCCTGAGCCTACCCTTCCCGTCGCCAGCCTCTGAGCTCCTGGGGGACAAGGGTAGAGACCCCCTCCCCCCTAACCCCATTTCCACAGAGCAGACCAAGCAGAGGGAGGCTCATCAGACAGACAAACGGCAGAACTTTTATTTCCTAACCCCCTCCCTGGACCTCTTTCTGCAGGCAGATCAGAGGCGCTGCCGATGGAGGGCAGAGTAAGCCCTTCTTCAGCAACCAGAGCCCCGCTGAGGGCCCCCACCTGTCACTCTCTGTAGCAGCCCCTTGCACACGCCAGAGGGAAGGGGAATCAGCACAGGCAGGCCCACTGCTGTGGACTCAAGTCTTGCTGGGGATGTTGAGCAGCTGGAGAGGCTTCCGGAGAAGGCACAGCCACCCTAGACATTGGGGCTTGGAGAACAGCCTGCTCAGCTGGTCTTCAGGACCGCGTGTCTCGAGCCCTCCTTCGGGGTCGGGGGCCACAGCTGGAGCTAGGCGTGGGGCCCAGGCCAGGGGGTGCCCCTGGGGGCTGGTAGCCACATTCATTGGGGTCCAGGGGGTCCCGGCTGAGCAGTACCCACACGGCAGGCACGTGTCGGCGCACTGTGAGGGGGTCTAGGCCCGTGTCCGGTGAGGCTGGTACCCAGCTGTCCTCAGTCTGCAGGAAGCGCAGCTTGGTCAGCTGGTGCAGGCCTGGTACCCGCCGCTTGACAATCTCGGCACAGCTGACAGCCTTCCCTGCAGCCCGGCCGGAACCCGAGAACACCACGTGTCTTGTGCTGCCGCCCTCCAAACGGCCCAGCACCAGCCCCAGCAGGTTGCGGATTTTGCTGCCATCTCGGACCCGCATCTCCAGGGTGTCCGGAGGGAGCTGGGGCATCGGGGACGGCGCCGGGAGGTCCACGGAGCCGGCTTTGCGGTAGTGCTCCATCCCGCTGGCTGCTGCCTGAGCTCACTGCCCGCTGCAAGGAGAACCGGGTGAACGCGCGGCAGTGGGCCCCGGCCACCCGCACCCTGGCTCCCCCAGACGCAGCCTGTTCCTCCTCCCAGATCTCCAGGAACCAGACCAAGGGCCATCCCTGCCTCGCCTTGGGAAGGGCGGGACCCCATACACCCCATCGCCCCGGACAGGCCATAACCCTCCCTCGGCCCGAGACTGAACCAAACTCCCGGAACGCGGCCCTTTAAGGAAGGTTCCAGTCCCTCAAGCTCCGAGGCAGAGGGGAGCCCTCGCCAAAATGCTCCGCCAAAATGCTCCTCGTGGGTGGGTGGGTGGGTGGGAAGAGAGCAACCAAAGGCCTTGTGTGTATATGCGCATAAGTCACGGGCAGACATAGCGTGGGAAGGCCTGGGCGGGGCGGGCTCGAAGGAGTCAATGGGGGAGGGGGGGGACACATATGTAACACTTTCAAGAATAAATTATTCTTTAAAAACTCCTCAAAGACAGAACTAACCCCTCCGCAGCACCGAAATCCCCAGGGCAGGGCCAAGCACCCCTCACCCGAGACTCCCGGTCATTCCCCCTACCCCGGTCACGGGGAGGGCAGGCGGCCTGGCGGTTGCTTGGGTAACTCCAGGCGTCGGCCCGCCGGCCTCGGCCGCCTCTATCGCCACAGGTCGCCCCAGTGTCCTGCAGGCCGCACGGCCCAGAGCCGGCCTCTCCTGCCCGCCTCCCGCCTCCAGGTGACCCCCAACCCCGCTAGGTTCCGGCTCTCACCGCCGTGACTGCACGTGCCTCAAGCTCGATCCAGAGCCAAGATGGCGCGCGGGCCGGGAGCGCGCCGAGGCCACGGGACCGCGCATGCCGGGTGGGACGGGTGGGCGGGGCCTGGCCCGAGGGGCGGAGTCTTGGGTTGGGGCGGGGCCTGGCCTGGCCTGAAGGGCGGGGCGGGATCTGGGGGGCGGGGCGGGATCTGGGGGCGGGGCCTGGTCTGAGGGGCGGGGTGGGAAGGGGCGGGGCGGGACCCGCGGAGTCTCCGAAGGAAAACTGGGTGACGCCGGGTCTATGGTGCCCCGCTTGGGGAAGGGGCCCTCCTGCTGGGGCGGGACAGGGGCCATCGGAGGTGTCCCGCGTCCGCAGGACGAGAAGGACTTGGCCCTTGCACAATGGCAGGCATGGCGTTGCTAGCTGAGCACACCGCGGTAGCAAAGGCGAAGCTGCGGGCTTCACTTTGACAGGGGCACGAGGCTCCGTTTAGAGTGGCTGCTGCGCGGGCGGAGCCTTGGTCGCCGAGCTCTGCGCTTTGACCGCATTCCGTGGGCACTAGCGGCCACGGGGGTTTTCTTCGGGGCTAGTCAAAATAGTTCGTGTGCACAGCTCACTCTGGCTGCAGCTAAGAGGGGGAGGGGGGAGGATTGGAATTTGGCCGCAATCGCTAATGACTCACAGGCCCCTGGGTCCCGGGGGTGTGGCCACTGAGACACGTCCGGTGCCGGGCTTATAATAGGCACTCAAATATTTGTTAAATGATTTGTTGAATGAACCAGAGAAATGGCAGTGGGAATGGAGAAATGCAGATTAAGCGGGGAGATATTAGGAGGTACGCATGGTGAGAAGCTGGCGACTGTTGGGGCAGAGGAGAGAAGGGCCTGGGAGAACCCCAGTTTCAGACTTGGTTCGGACATGCTGAATCTGAGCTGCCTGAGGCCGCGCGGGTGGGATCACAGGGCCTTTGAGGAGCCTGGAGCCGCAGCACTCCGAGGCCACAAGGGGGCAGCAAACACCTGGTGGAATAAGGTGACAATTTTAGTCTCTGCTCTTTCTCCTGCTTCCTTCTCATTCCCTAATGCAGTGGTTCTCAACCTTCCTAATGCCGCGACTCTTTAATACAGCTCTTCATGTTGTGGTGACCCCCAACCATAAAATTATTTTCGTTGCTACTTCATAACTGTAATTTTGCTACTGTTATGAATCGTGATGTAAGTATCTGATATGCAGGATGTATTTTCATTGTTACAAATTGAACATAATTAAAGCATAGTGATTAATCACAAAAACAATATGTAATTATATATGTTTTCCGATGGTCTTAGGCGACCCCTGTGAAAGGGTCGTTCGACCCCCAAAGGGGTCGCGACCCACAGGTTGAGAACCGCTTCCCTAATGGGTCCAAACCTCTTCTGGGCTCCCCTTCTCGGCTAATAGCACCAAGAAGGCTACCAGTTAAGAAACTCAAGGGCTTTTTCTGCCTTTGCACTTGCTGCTCCTTGGGCTCTCGAAGACCCTGCATATCGCCCTCTAGGGCTGCCTCCTCCATTCTTTTCTTCTGTGTCCCAAAGGACTCTGTGTCCACCTGACGGGGCTGCCCTTTTCCATGACTATCTCGCAGCTAGCCTGTGCAGAGCAGAGATCAGGTGGACCCTAACTGTATCCTCCCACCCTGGCATGGAATGTTACATAAAGAGGGATAATTGGTAAATGTGGGACAAATGGGTATGTAAGTGAATGTTCAAATCAAATGAGAGCATTTGTCCTGAGAGCCCTACACCTCCCAGAAAGCTGGACCTGGATGAATATAGCTCCTGGTTCAACCACTGGGAAGATTGACAACACTGCCCTCCATCACCCCGTCCCCATCCTAGACCAAGAAGCCGGTACACTCCTCCAGTGATCTCTACAGTTTATTGTCACTGGAATAGGACACTGATGAGGGGAGGGTATGCAAAGTAGCCAGACCTGTGACCTCAGGGCCCCATCTGAGTGCAGACAGGTAGGCTGTGAATCCAATAAATACAGAGCTGCCTCTGCCCTATTAGAAGGGCAGGCTGGCACAGGGCCCCAGAGCCTGGCTGCCCTGGCCCACTATGGGATGGGTAGCAGCCATCACTCCTCTGCTGGCTTCACTTGCTTGGCGGCTTCTAGCTGGCACAGAAGCTCATCCCACTGCACGAACTGCTTGGAGAGAAGCAATGTCTAGTTGCAGGTCAAGGTGAAAGTCTGAGTGAGGTAGCGCAGATATTTTGCATCTACCAAAAGGGTAGGGGAGCAGGTGAATAGAGCTGGTTGGGATGGAATGAGACAGAGTTAGAGATGGAAGAAAAGGACAGGGCTTTGCATAACTCCTCAGGGGCCTGGCTGAGCAGAAAGGATACAGTTTTGTTGTATTCCTCCAGGAGAGCCTTGGACTCCTCAGTGATCTCCACACACTGGTCCTGTGGGGCCAAGGTGTGGAAAAGAAAGGAGATGGACAAAGCCCTCATTTCCCACCAACCTTTCTGCCTCATCAGGGACCCTCATCCCCCAAAGAGGTGACGCTTAACCCCTGAGCCAAAAGAAGCAAATTTCTACAGGGGTACTTTCAGGCTCCAAAATGGGTACACAAATAGCAGTTTTAAAGCTGATGGAAGGAGGAATGGACCACACATTTAAGGAAACATTTCCGCTAGTATATATCACCTCCTCCCGTCCTCTATTTCTGAACCCTTTTTGGATTTACACCAGAGCCTGGGAATAGTGAAACACACACACACACAGAGCTTCTCCACCCACAGTCAAGGATACACCATCCCCAGGGATTCTTGGATACCTCCCAACTCAACCTTTTGGTGTTTCAGAGTAACCCTACTTTGGGAGGCAGGAGACCTGGATGTGGCCCTAGGCAAGTCCCTTCCCCTCTCTAAGGCTGATGGAAATTAAGGATAGACCGCCAATTTTCCCCTGGAGTGGATATCAGGGTAGCCTGAGGCTGCTTCCCCAGGCGGCTGGGGTGGGGACTAGGAGCCTCACCACCTTCCCGTTCTCTCCCCTCCCATACTTGCTGCTGGATGTGGATCTGGGCCAAGCGCTGCAGGCAGGCGGCATGCTCAGGAACGGCTGTAAAACACAATGCACACGGCCGATGATGCTTGTGCCTTCCCCCGACTGCTCAATAGTCTATTAGGTCTTTGACAGGATTAGAGTATTGAGTGGAGAAACTAAACAAACGCCAGGCTTCATCGACCGCTGCAGCTAGAGGAGGTGGTAGGACTCCCTGCTCACGCCAGTCACATTCTAAGACCCAAAAAGGAGGGGAAGATACAAGCCCCTAGAAGACAACCTTGGGGTCCCCAGAGTTGCCCCATACCTCCACTCCAGTGTCATAAGCAGTGACAGGTAAAAAGAGCTTTACCTATCATGGGATCTGTCCCTTTGCTCTCGGCCCGTGGGACCAGGTCTGCCTGACCTAGGGAACAGGGTGCCTGCAGGTGGGCTGTGGATAAATGCCAGGTCCCTAAGCTGGCCACCTGAAATCCAATACCCAAATCCTTGGCCACCATGCTAGGCCCAAAGCTGAAGGCTGTTAGATGCTCAGCAGGTAGCTGACCAGGGGTAGGGAGGGGGAGCTGGGAGAAATACCTGCAGAGACAGACAAGATGGATATCTGGATTCAATTAAAGTCACTGTCTGCTTGTCAAAACCCAGGCATAGAGACTGCTCTCAGCAGTGTGGCAGGAAGAATTCACACACATTTACATACCTGGCAGAGAGACTCTGACAGTAAAATCTGGGCTCTGCAGCACCCTAAAGGACAGATGCTGAGAGATGGGATAAAGGCAGAAGGAATACCCAGAGTTGGGGCTGCTGGGCTTACATTACTATCCTTAGGCCAAAATTGCCCGGGGTTCTGAAATTGAGCTCTCTGCCTTGGCAATTTTTAATCCCAATGCAGAAGGCAGGTACCGCCCCCCCCCCCTCCGCCCCCAGGTTAAAGATAAAGGTAAGGGCCCTGGTGGTGTGGCTCAGTTCATTGGAGCATCATCCCATGGAGGTCATGGGTTCAATTCCTGGTCAGGGCATATACCCAAGTTGTAGGTTCGATCCCTGGTCGGGGTGTGTATGGGAGGCAACCAATCAATGTTTCCCTCTCCCTTACTGAAATCAATTTTAAAAAAACATATCCTTGAATAAGGATTAAAAATGGAAAAACAAACAAACAAACAAAAACAAGGAGCAGACCTAGCCTGAGCCCAGGGAACCTGAGGCACAGGGAAGTCCCGCCCATCCCCCCACCTCCCGAAGCAGAGTAGTGGAGAGGTACCTTTGATATGAGCACTGTCCAGCATGGGCACCAATGCCTCCACCTGCTCCAGAAGTGCAATCTGGGAGAGGATAAACTGCTCCTCTGAGGATAAACAGACAAGATAGTGGCAGTGAGGCAAGCCTGGGCACTGCTACTCCAATGCAAGAGGCTGAGATCCTGGCAGGGGAGATGGCTGGGTCCTGGAGCTTGGAGCTACTGCCCACTGCCCCCTTCTCAAGGTGCACATTCCCCCATTCTGCCCCCAGACCCCTGAATGCCTCTGGTCTGACCCATCTTGAGCCCAAGGAGCCTCTAAGTTTCTCCAAATCCAACTTTTCTCCAATTTTTAACTCGAAGGCCTCTTCCTCTAGCCTCAACAAATTCTGTGAGCCCCTCTGAGGCCACAGGAGACAAATTCCTTCAGACTTAGGACCCCACACTCAGGGCTCCTGGGAAGGAAAGGTCTGAAAGAGGAGACGTGGCCGCGGCCAGGCCGGTTCTGCTCTGTGGCTCTGGAGAACTGGGGCAGTCACGGAAGAGTCCAATAAGGAGAGCATGGCCCTGCGAAGGGTATTTCAATGGTTGCAAAGAGTGGGAAGGGCATCGAAGAAGGGAGGACCGTAAGGTCAACATTTGGAAGCAAGATTGCTTGTCAATGAGTAGCAGAAAAATAATTTAAGTTGCTGAACTGGACAAAGGAGAGCATAGAAAACAGAGCTGGATGGGAGGGGAGATCCAGCAAACTGTAGGAGGCTTTGAGTGGCAGGCTAAGGGTTTAGGACTTTTATCCTAGCAAGGAGAGAAAGAAAGAGACACTGAAGTTCCCCAGTAGACAAAGCGGCACGTTGGAAATGTGTTTGGGAAAGATGGCACTGGACCACATGCCAGAAGGGAAGCTAGGGTCAAAAGAGGACTTGGGGAACTGTAACCATTCATGTTGAGTGGACGAACACTGAAGCAGCAGCCAGAGGGAGGAATGGAGGGGCTGGATTCAAGAGTTAGTGCAAGAGATTTCCTGAATTTGATGCAGTAGATGATCATTAAAAATCTTTTCAATGAATGAACAAGCACAGGTGCTTGGCAAACCCTGCCTCATGGAGTGGCTGACTGACTGATGCGCAGACATTGCCTAGAACTCTGAAATCCCAGAGCTTTCTCATAGGAAAAGAAGATGTAGAAACTCATGCCAATAGTCTCCTCTCCCAAATGCAATGCTCTCTGCTCCCACCCTTTCCTAGAAGCTCCTCTGTGAGCAGAAGTGAGAAAGGTTCTAAAGGAAAATTCTAGAAGTAGACCATTGATAGAACATTGGAGTCACTTCCACTGTGGCTAGCACCATGGCCTCCAGGTGGTTCAGAAGTACAACCCATCCAGTGCTACTCGAGAACCACCGGACCCCCACAGCTTCAGCCCAGACGATGGCCAGAATTCCAGACAGCAGTTTCCTGGGCTTTACCCATTAGGACTGGCAGGGAGGCCACCTCTGTGCCCAAATTCCCCCACAATCCACATCCCCAGATGCACGTGCATACCTGCTAAGATGAACTGCAGCTTAGAGGCATCAGGTATGGCAATGCGGTCAATGTACTCAGGATCCAGGTATTTGATCAGGTCTTCGACTAGAAAAGTAGCAAGATGGAAAATGGATTAGGGTTGGGGAGTGAGGGTCTGTTTTATGAAGGATACTGGGGGAATGGCCCACCTCGGGGAGAGCCTTCAGTGAGGAGCTGACGCCTCCAGCGTCCATTAGCAGGCCTCTACCAGGGCTCCTATCCACACTTCCCTGTCTCGCCCCTCTGATCACCTGCTGGCTGACCTCAAACTTTAGAGCTTGGAGCATACTGGAACCCTCAGTATTCCCACTGACCCATGTTCACCAAGGGTGGAAGGCCCCTTGCCCCTCAGTGCCACCAAGACAACCAGAGCTCTATCTGATTTCTAATTACTGGGCAGGTTGCTGGCTGAGCCAAGGCTAGGACTCCAGCGCCTAATTAATTTCCCGCCTCTGAACCTTGCCTGTGGAAATCCCATACCTGTTCTCCATACTTCACCAAAGGGATCTTTCAGACAGAGCTCTTATCCCATCACTTGGGACACTGTCATGGGCTTGGAGTTTTACCACAAAATAGAAAGCACAGCCCAATTCACCGTTTCAGCAGGGAAACGTCTTCACATTCCATCCCCGGAGGGCAACTCCAGCGACCTAATGGGCTGCAGGACCAGGGCCAGTCCTCAGGAAGTACAGGCATGGAAAAGAAGAAGGCAGGCAGGCACCCGACAGCAACTTACTCTTCTTGAACAGAATCTTCACTCTCTCTCTCTTACTCGCGATGTTCCCCAAAGCTACCTGCACCTTGACCAGGCCATCAGCCACCTGTAAGGGGAGTGAAAGTTACTTCCAAGATACACCACCTGGTTCAAGGCTTGGAAGACGTAAAGAACCCGCATTCCCTCAGACTCCCAAACCTCTTTGCCCCAGAAATCTAGGTTGGTCACTTGTTCTTGTATTAAAGGAGATGTAGCTCCACCTGCCAGGAATCCTCAGTGTGAGCAGGGAGATAATCATGTACTCCTTGGGGGAGTTTCTAGTTCGATTGGGGAGATAACGAACTATTTTAGAGTTTATGGGGCCCTGGCATATACTATATATTCTCTGGTTCCCACCTCTCTGACTGAACCTACCTAGACTTTAAGGGTAGAGGATGAGGAATTCCAATAGTTAAGGGCTGAATAGATGGAGAGGTAATGGCAGTGAATGATCGCACCCAAAATTCAAGGGTCAATTATATGGGGAGGCAAATAAAACCACAGCACAGCCATCCTTGCAGAAGGAAAACCAGGAGGGTTAGCATCATAGATGCCAAAGGGAGAGAATGTTTTTGCGAAGTCAGTTCTCACATGGGGCACAATCTGCTGGTACCAACTACTTCCCCAGGAGTGTACAGATGTCATTCCCTCTGATGCACTTAAATCCAGGATGTCCCCGACACTCCACCTTCAGTAAAAGGTCTTCCCATTGCCCTAACTGGTTTGGCTCAGTGGTTAGAGCGTCGGCCTGCGGACTCAAGGGTCCCAGGTTCGATTCTGGTCAAGGGCATGTACCTTGGTTGAGAGCACATTCCCAGTAGGGGGTGTGCAGGAGGCAGCTGATCGATGTTTCTCTCTCATCGACGTTTCTAACTCTCTATCCCTCTCCCTTCCTTTCTGTAACAAAATCAATAAAATATTTTTTTTTTAAAAAAAAAAAAGGTCTTCCCATAGTAAAAAGGGGGTAAGAGGACAACTGAGCTTCACCGTTGTCAAAATTCGGGTACTGGTGTGAAGACGCGCCAGTCCACATTGGAAAGCCCGGTATCCGATCCCTTCCCCTCCTAATCCCAGTCCTCTCAGGCCTCACCACCCACCACCCCCCGCGCCCTCCCGCGCCCCGGAGCCTTCCTTGAGCAACTCTGCTCTGCCTCCTCTGATCCCATGGACCTCTTTCTGCACAATTCATTTAGCAATTAATTACACAGAGCTTCATGACACCCCTCCGTGTGGACCGCAGCTTCCCGAGGGTGTCAAGGCGTCCCAGCGGGCAGGAGCGGAGTCTGAGTCACGGTCCATACTGAGCCCATTTCAGACGGGCCCAAAGCTCCGCAGTTCCCGGCATGGGCATGGGCCCCGAGGGTCCAACATGCTCCGGGAGGTCTCGGACCTGTGTTATTTCAAAGGCCGGACTGTGGGCGACGGGACTGGAACGGTACCCATCCGAGGCACAGGCCAGCAGACCGCCCGTCTCTGCCTCAGAAAGGGACCGCTGCACCCAAGTCGCTCACCTTCCGCGAGCCGCGCGCCCCACCCGGTCCGTACACCCAGCGCTCCAGCTCCTCTACGCGGGCCTGCAGCCGCTGCACATCGGGCACAGCCGCCATAGCTACCGCCCCGCCTCAGCCGGAACAGCTGGAGGGCGGGACGTCCGTCCAAATGGAGAAGGCTAGCCAATCCGAGGGCACGGGCTCCCCTCCATTCAGGAAGTGATGTCACAACATAGGCCTTCAGTGCCGGAAGCGGCCGGCTGGGCGGGTGAAGAGAGTCGAAAGCTGTCTGGTTACCTAGGCAACGGCCACTCCTGTTTGTCAAGACCACCTTTACCTTTCTTCTTCTAATTTCAGGGGACCAAAGAGGTTTCTCCACCTCCTTCCCCGAAGTTGACATATAAATACACTCATTATTCCAGGGTTGGTCCATTCCTATAGATCAATAGGTAGCATCATCTTTTAGCGTCTAATAAGGTTCAAACGATGGGGCCACTCAGTACTATAGTGGCAGAATCAGGATTTGAACTCAGGCAGTCTGACTCATGAGACTGAGCTCTTCTATCCTCATGGGCCTTTGCTGTTCTGTCTTCCCGCTGAGAACCCTTGGCCCAACGCTGCCTGTAAACCACACAATTCCTTCTCCAACCCCCAGATACAAACAAGAAGAGGCACTGGGGAGGGAGGGACTACAGCTTTATTATCCAGATGTGACCTGAGGGACATCTCCTCCACAACATCCCAATCCAACCCTTCATATGGCTCCTGAAGAGAAGAAGCAGGTCTGACTCCAAGAGGTAGCGTCCTAGACATGACATTGACAAAGTGAGGAGACGATGGGGGTTTCTAGGGGCAGGACTCTTTGGTAGATGCTGCTGGAGTTGGCCAGAGGGGAAGTGCCCTCCCTTTACAATGAGGTAGATGTAACATCAAAAGAAAACCTTTGGCTTCAAGTCCACATGGCATGTGTGTGTGTGGGGGCGGGGGGGTCTCCTCCCAGGTCTGGGTCCTAGAGTGGGCCCTCTGGAAGAATCAAGGTGGAGGGGGTGTCTCCCCCCACCCAGCAATGGGCTAGGACTCTTAATTCAAAGTGGGAGCTCTCAGGGTGAGGTGCCGGAAGGGGGCCCTGTAGGGGTGGGGGGTACAGGGTTAATTGGGCCCTGGGAAGTTGGCACAGGCTGGCGGCGGGCAAAGAGGATGCCTGCCAAAGGAGTGAGGAGATGGTAGAGGGAAAATACAAGCAGGAGAGGGGATGACAGGGAAACAGAAGAAGGAAACAGAAGTTAGTGACCTGATTGCTAGAACACCACACACATACCTCTGCCACAAACCAATGAGGACAAACCCCTTGGGTCAGTCAGAGATTTCTATGCTAATATAGATACACTCGAACAGGTAAACAATATTTACACAGATATAGAGGCCCATGACAAGGCAGACATCCCGTGGTACCCATGGTACCCATAGAGAGGTCATGCCTTCACCCCCATGCCATGTAGCCAGACCCTTTAACCCATGCCAATGTAGCAATCCCCTGAACCCCATATTACCCATGCAAGTTTGGATATCCCTGAATCTCATGCAAGTAGAAAAAGTCTAAAATCCCCATGCCAATGTAAATACCCCTGACCTCATGCCAGTGCAGACAGCATGCAGTACCCGTACCTGTGTAGACCACCCCGTTGATCTCTAGGGCCATGTTGATACTGCTGATACCACTGCCTGCCAGATTGAGAGGCCCATCTAGCCGCTCTTCTGTCCAGGAGAGGGCAGGGGAGTCACATTTTTGGGAATCAGACTTCAGACTTACAAGCTCCCCGCTCCATCCCTATACACACCCCCCCATTCGACTTCAGCCTCACACCTGTAATCACACAGTTGTCTATTTAGGGATCTATCTGCCCCACCTCCAATGCTTATCAGGTAATAGGTCTGTCCTCCCACAGTGCAAGGCCCAAAACCCTATCAGCAACAAGCCCTTCCTCACCCCTTAGGGGAACCTTGCCATGGGGCAGAAAACTTGGGGGTGCGCCAGGTTGAGGTGGGTCCATGGGCCCCATCAGCACAGCCCTCTTCTCTGGAGGCTCCTCTGGTGCTAACTTCTCCCGGGCAGGTCCCAAGGCCAGGCCCACGGGCAGTGCCAGTCGAGGGGTTGGAATTCCACTCTCTTCTGGAAGAATAGGTAATTCAGCTCCCCTGACCCAATCAAGTCAGTATCTGCATTTAGTTCTCTCCCCAGGCCTGGCACCAAGGGAGGTCAGTCACTCAAGTTCAAGCACCAAGTTCAATCCCCACTCCCATCCAGAGTCTCAGCCTAGAGGCTCTGAAACTGGAGAGCCCAAAGGGTTAATATGTTGATTTGTTGTTGTTTAGAGAGAGGGGAAGAAAAAGAGAGAGACAGAGAGAGAGAGAGATGTGGAGGAGAGAGAGAGAGAGAGAGAGAGAGAGAGAGAGAGAGAGAGAGAGAGATATCAGTTGTCTCTGTAACCCAGGCATGTGCCCTGACCGGCAATAGAACCCACCACCCTCTGGTGTACGGGAGGACACTCCAACCAACTGAGCCACATCAGCCAGGACCCAAAGGGCCAATCAATATATGTCTAAATTGGTCCAGAATGTGGAGGATCTCCTGTTCTCAGTTAAATAATCCAGGTCACAGAAGGCACAAACCACATGCAAACAGAACCCTGGGTGAACAGGTGTAAAATGGAATTGCTTTGGATAAAGGACCTTCAGCCGCGTACCACAGTAACCCCTACTCCGGGGTTCCCAAAGCTTCACTGACCCCAAACCCCAGGACCCCTAAGGTTAGAGTGCATCAAATCCCAGTGCCCCATCAGTCCCTAATGCCCCATACCCCAATGCCTCCCGCATCCCATAGTCCCCCTATTTTAACGTTCCCTATATCTCAGCGTACCCCTGGGTCTCGGTGACCCCTAAACCTCAGCCCCTCGCCCCTCACACCTTTCTTAATGGGGCTCGGGCTCAGCTGCGCGCAGGCGTGCGCCGGCAGCCCGGAGGCGGAGACCTGGGCGGGGCGGGGGCCGGGCGCGGGCGCTGGCAGGGCGGAGCCAGGACCTGAGGTGGGGCCCGGGGTGCCCCGAGGGGGCGGCCCGGTGGAGCCGAAGAGCGGGGCGGCGGTGTAAGCCTGACGACGGCCCTCGCGCCGATTGCTGTCGATGGCGGCCTGGAGTTCCCCGGGGGAGCTGAGCGCCCGCGTCTCGCACTCGTAGGGGTACAGATACTTCATGTACCTGGGGGCGGGCGGGACACGCGCGCTGGGGAAGCCGGGCCTGCGGACCGGGACCTGCGCCCGGAGCCGCCTCGCGCCCCGCCGCTCCCCTCCCCGGCCCCTCCCTGCGCGCTCCCTCCGCCCCGCCCGCCCGGCCTCACTGGGTGCGGAGAGTGAAGGCGGCGGAGGTGATGGTGGTGGGCAGGCTGAGGCCGCGCGTGACCTCCCGCCACACCTTGCGGTTGATGACTTCCACCAGGCCGCCCTTGGCCGTCACCAGGCGGAACAGCGCGTACAGGTCCAGCACCTGCTTCGCCATGATGGGCACGCGGTTCACCGGCGTCCCTGGGGGGGGCGAGCAGAGTCAGGCCACGAAGATAGGACCCTGCCTACGGGCATCCTGGGGGAGGGAAGGAGGAGGCTGCCGGGGCGAGGTCGGGGTACAGGGCGGGACATCGAGAAAGGGAAGGAGGAAGGAGGGAGAGGTGGGAGGGAGGCGGTATTCTAGGCACAGCCCCTGGAGCTCCGGGAGGAGCAGGGGCGAGCCCAGGGCTGGGCCAACTTCTGTCAAGGGCCCGATGTGAAACGCTCAGGCTTCGTGGGCCAAACGGTCTCTCCAGAACCACCCCGCCCTGCGCTGGGGCTGAAGCCGCCGTGCAGCTGTGCCCCAGTGAAACGTCACTGGCGGCCGCTGCAGTTCGAATTCGCACGGCTGGCAGTGTGGTCTTTCAGGTCCTTACACTGTTTAAAAATCCAGTGACATTCGTAACTCTCAGGAGGCTAGATGTGGGCCCCAAGCTTTCGGCTGCCGACCCCTGGAGTAGACCGCAAGAAGGACTTCCTGACGGCGCCGAGCAGCCCGACGCCCCGAAGCAGCGGCCGGCGGGGGCGACGCCGAAGGGTGGTGGGGGGGGGAAGCGGCCCAGCCGCGGCTCGCCAACTCCGCCGCCCGCGCCGCCCCCGCCGGCCGGTCCTGACAAAGGGGCCTGTCTGCGCTGAGCGATGGGCCCCAGTTAATTCCTTACCGATCCCGTCCCCTTCCGCTGCCGCCTTTGGACCCGAACAATTAGCTGCGGCCTGATTAATGGGGGGAAATTATCGGTCCCGGGAGACCCCCTCCCCCTGCAGAGGGAGCGGAGGGAGGCAGGACTCGAGGGAGGGGAGACTTGAGGGAGGCACAGCTCTGGGCCTGGTGGGGGGAGTGATAGGGTCTGCTCTGACCACCCTACCCCAGCCCCCCAGTGGAGGGGAGACCTCAAGGAAGGGGCGCGGGTGTGGGGGTACACTGGGACCACAATGACTAGGTCTCCCTGGGGAGCCAAAGGATCTGGGCCCCAATGAGGGTCCCTCCTTAGGAATGAATCCGCCAGGGGTGCTGGGCCTGGGGTGGGGGCCTGAGGGACTTTGGCCAGCTTCTGCACTGGGGAGGGGGGCTCAGTGCAGCCAGTTAATTAGCAGCTTATCAGGCCACGCTCGGAGTGAGTTAATTAGCTTTGTAGAGAGAGATAATGAGTCAGTCTTTGGACCCATGAATCTGGGGAGCAACCTAAGTGATGGACTGCCACCCACCCTGATTCCTCCTCCTCCACAGCCCCAACTCACACAGTTCTCAGCCTACCCCTTGAGAAGTCCTTCCTTCAGTCTAATCCCAGTCCTTTCTGCTGCAGAGCACCCTGGGTGTCCCCTGCCCGAAGCAAGGGAAAACTGGGGAGAGACGAGGCTGGAAGAAGGGTCAGCAAAAGAGGACCAAGGCGTTCCCAGCCCCCCAGTCCTGGGAAGCCCCCCTCCAATCAGGCCAGCCCCCCACCAGTTCCCCTTC
This sequence comes from Myotis nattereri, assembly GCF_964212035.1. Taxonomy (NCBI): domain Eukaryota; kingdom Metazoa; phylum Chordata; class Mammalia; order Chiroptera; family Vespertilionidae; genus Myotis; species Myotis nattereri. The sequence continues at coordinate 53,443,337 of NC_138087.1, forward strand.
CCACCTTCCCAATTGATCCCACACTCATTAACCTGCCAGTGGGCTGGCCACTAATTAATTGCTGGGTGGAGGAGGAGGGCAGGGTCAGAGGTTAAAGACGCTATTGAGGGCCCAAAGGATAGGTGCTGCCCAGCTCAGGCCTCTGCAGAGAAGACCCAGACTGGGGACTAAACCCTGAGCTCTCCCATCCTCAAACCTGGCAAATGGAGGTCTTTCCCTTACGTCACCACACTCACCCCTCTTCTGCATGAAGCTAAACAGGTCATCCAGAAATTCCTTCCTCTTGGGGTCTGCATCGAGCTCGTACAGCTGGGGAAGGACTGAGGTCATTTTCCAGCTCCACTAACCTCCCTCCCCCTGGGACCCCAACCCAGGCTGAACCCTGAATAAGGGTCCCCAGCTGAAGGGGTAAGTAGGACCTAAAATGTGAACTCCCAGACATTGGGCTCTCTCTCCCTGGAGGCAGAGGCCCTCTACAGTGAGTGCCCTGGGCAGGCCAAACACCCACCTGGGGAGTAGGGGAAGAGAGGAAGCTGTGGAGGCCGGCTTCCTCCCGGGAGTGCAGGGAGGGAGTCACACTGGAGCTGTGTTCCACACTGAGGAAACTGACAGGTACATCTGAGGCCCTCATTCACTCTTGGTCATTCCTGCAAGGGCTTCTTGCCTTTCACATCTCTGCCAGGGTTGGGGATAATGACTCTAACCCATCCCTCAGGCAGGATGGATGCTCAGAAGCTCCTGGATTGAAACCAGGGCCCCCACCATCTAGTCTGATCTCCTTCCAGGGACAGTGACCTTCCCACTGCAGAAGCTGCCACAGAGGCAATGGCCCTGCACCACCCAGGACCGGTGGGGTCAGGACTTGAAAGGTCCAGGGGGTCATCCCACACATTCCCAGTCGCCTGGAGCCCCACCTCCAATATCACTTCCCAAATACCACCCAGGAGGAGCAATCCCTAGAGTAATAGTCATTTACCCCAGAGTAAGAGTCCCTGAGTAACACCTATAGGTAACACTCCATCCCCCAATAAGAACTCAGTAAAAACCCCCATTAGTAACAAACCTCAGCGATTCACCTTTAGATCTATGCTCCCACAAGAACTGAGCCCTTAGATGGATGCCCACAAATAACATACACACTCTCCAAGTAATAACCCCCGGATTTATACCCAGGAGAAGCAGTTGCTAGAGCCATATCTCCAGAGTAACACAGTCCTGAGTAACACTCCTTTATACACTAATGCCACAGACTACTCACCACAGGTGAACATTTCTGGAAAATACTCAAGACTAACACCCTACACTGTTTAAATAAACGAGGCGTGCGGCCCACTGGCCGCGAGTTTGACGTGCTTGCCCTACAGGTAACACCACCAGAATAGCACACCTAGAGTCACAGCCCTGCCAAATACCTTCATAGTGACAGCCTGGAGTAGTGCCTTAGAATAACATCCAGATGGGTTCACTCAAATATGGCCCTGTGAGTAAGATCTTGTCCTTCCCAGCTGCACGGTGGCCCGTTGGCCACACTGCGCCTGTAGTGGCCATCACAGGCTGGAAACTGTCACCCACAGACCTCAGGCAGTGAGGGGATTTGGGTAGGGGGAATGTGACAGGGAAGAGATGAGAGGGATACCAAAAGAGTGGCAACCTCCATTCTACTTCCAAAGACGGAAGCAGGCAGTCCAATATGACCCTGTGACTCGGTGTTTGAGGAGTTAGGGTAGGATGCTGCTGACTTTAGAATGCCTAGTCCCCAGATTCCCCAACCTTAGAAGAATGCTTAAGGGCTCCTACATCCCTCCCACTTTCCCTTGTAACCTCACCAAAAGCCTCCAATCTGTTGGCCTCCATGTTTCTGGGTGTCTCCTGCACCTCTTAATATATGCCTATGCACTTCTTTCCGTGTGTCTGAGTCTCTCCCTTCCTGTCACTATCCTTCAATCTTTCCACTGTCTCTCTCCAGGCCTCGGTCTCTGTCTTTCCATCCTGTAGAGGGCGGAGGGCGGCAGGGGTGGGTAGGCTGCTAATGACCAGGCTCTGCTTTGGCTCAGAAAGGAGGAAGAGGAGGCCCTGACAGGGAGGGGCTCCTACCTGCTTGAACTGTTCCTCATAGGTCCACTCATGGGGATGAGGTCCAGGGGGCTGGCTGGAAGGTGAGCTGGGCCCCCGGGTTTCTGGACGACTCTCTTCAGCTGCCTCTTTCTCAGCTCCAGCTTCCTCCCCCTCCTCATCCTCTCCGGCATCCTCCTCTTTCTCAGCCCCAACCTTCCCTGAGGCCCTCTCAAGGGCCTGCAGAATCCCAGGGCCAGGCAAGGGAGGCTGTGGTGGTGGTGGGCGTGGAGGGGCCAATGGCCTCATCCCCTGGGCCAGTCTGGCTGCCTGCTGCCTCTGCAGGGCTTCCATCACAGCTTCCAGGCGCAGTCCCCCCGCCGGTGGGGGAGCTGGCACCAGGCGGGGTCCAGAAGAAAGGGCCGCCTGTGGGAGAGGGCATTATGGTTGCTGGGCCCCGCTGCCCCTGCAACCTCCAACACAAGGGGAGATGGTCATGGATTCAGGGAAGTGCAGGGAGGCCATAAGGAAAAAGACAGAAAGATAGCTTTCTCAGAGATTGACGAGAGGTAGACAGAGCAAGAGAGACAAAGCCAAAGAGACAGGAATGGGCACTGATGGAGGACAGGCAGAGGCTGAGCCAAAGAGGATGACAAGGACCAAGAAACCGAGAGAGATGGGGACAGTGAGAGAGCCATCTGATCAGAGAGACACAGAGCCAGAGAGACAGAGAGGGAGAGAGAAGAATGAATATGACAAGGTGACAGAAATCAAGATGAGACAGAGAGACAAAGGTGGGAAGAGACAGAGACACAGAGAGACCAAGATGGAGAGAGACAGAGATATCAGGCAGATTCAAGAATGGAGAGACAGAGGCCAGATTGACAGAGATACTAGGTAGAGAGACAGGGGAGGTAAGAGAAAGAGGGGAGCAAGAGATAAATATCAAAGATGTGAGTAACAGGCAGTCCAAAGAGAGAGACAGAGACAGAGAGACAATTAGGGAGACAGGGCTTGAGAGAGAACGGGGAAGACCGACGCTGCCGGAGACAGAGACGGAAGAGATTAAAAAGAGAGAGGGCGAGACAGCAAATAGAGGGGACAGACAGACAGGCACAGGGAAAACAGACAGACGCGGCGGCAGAGACACAGAGAACTAGAACCAAGGAGTCGAAGCGCAGGAATAGAGGGCGGCGGGCACAGAGCCCCGGACAGGGGACGGAGAGGTCTCGACGCCTGCTCTCTGGCTCCTGGCACCCCGCGGCTGCACTCACCAGCTTGGCGCGGCCCGCTGCCCCCGGCGTCTCCACGGCTCTCCCTCTGCGCCCGCCTCCGGGGCGGCCCCTGCCTCCGTTCGTTCCCGCGCTGGGTCTCCCACTGTGCGCTCCTGCCGCCGTGCGCTCCTCTGGCCGCCCTGCGCTCACACTGCTTCGCTAGGAGAGGCCGCGGGGGCGGGACCGGAGCGGGGCAGGGCGGGCGGGGACGCCGGGAGAGGCCCCGGTGGGCTCTGCCGCTCCCAGCCCCCAACAGGTGTCTCCCACCTTCCACACGGTCAGATTCAGGGGAGGGGGCGCTGGGGAGCGGGTGGGAATCGTGCGAAAGAGAATGAGGAATCCACTGCTCTTGGACTGGGGACCAGGGTGTCCTACACCCACACTTAGTGAGTCCCGGCATTCACACACACGTCACTGTGTTCACACACCAACATACCCTTGTCAGAGTTCAGGCACACAGCTGCCGGGTTTCACATGCTGAGTTACATGGGATACCACAGGACACTACAGCGCCAATGGCTGTGCTCACGAGGGGAGCCACTCCGCAGGGTGTTGGGGTGAGTGGGGCAGGCCTGGACAGAACTGAAACTTCTCCCCATGCTCTGCCCAATGCTGCAGTTTGCACAATATGTGTGTATGGCGGTGGACTCACACCTATATATGCACACTTGGATGTCTCTACACTGATTCCACACCTGCAGCAGGTACACATACTACATGGAGATACTGGTACACAGCCACACAGGTTTTTTATTCAGAGAGGAAGAGAGAGATAGAAACTTCAATGATGAGAATCACTGATTGGCTGCCTCCTGAACACCCCACACTGGGGATCAAGCCCGAAACCCAGGCATGTGCCCTGACCGGGAATCGAACCGTAACCTCCTGGTTCATAGTCCTCGATCAACCACTGAGCCAAGCCAGCCGGGCTTTGCTTTGTTTTTCTTCAGTTTTTTTAAAGCTTTTTGGACGTTCAATTACAGACATCTTCAAGCTTATGTACAAAAAGTGATGCTCATCATGCATTCAAACAGTGATCAGCATTTTGGCCATCTTCACCCATGTGTGTGACTCCCTAGTCTGTATCTCCAGACCCCTTCTGCCCACTGACTCAGGCCTACCCTATCCCCCATGATTCCCAGATGCTGTTCCTTATTTGGGGGTCCTGATGGCAGGTCGCAATTCCTGCTCTGAGCAGTGTGGACCCCATTCCTCTCTGGCACCCTCATACATATCCCAGTTTCTTCCTGTATGTAAGGGAATCACCCTACCAAAAGCAGGAGGGCTACCTGGAGGTGATGCCGTGTGAGAACAACACATGTCTGTATGGGTGACACCTGGCATGGGTGTGAAACTGCTATGTCAAACCCAAACCCAGCACAGAGGATCATCCCCTGACCTCGTACCCAGAGAAGCAAGATTCCTCCCAGGGCCAAGACTCCCCCAAGAGGCAGATAGTCAGGTGTGACTTTTGTTTTCTCTCCCCTCCCCGCAACCAGTCCTCTCCTCTCGGACCCAGCTTGCCCTGCCCTGGGTCGCCAGGGTGACCCTCGCTCTCCCTATCTCCAGCCTCTACCTTTGTCCCCAGCCTGGATCCCACTGTGGTCCTAAGTCCTTGCTCTCTTTGGCCCACCCTTGGCCACACTGCGGCTCAGTCCTGCTCACACCTTTGGTTCACTCCAGGGTCCTCCCACTCGGATTTCAGACCTAAATGTCAGACCCGCCCCCTGCCCCCCCCAGGAAGCCTTGGTGATCCAACTCGTATTTTCTTTTTAATTTTTTTTATTAAGTTATTACATGTGTCCTTATTCCCAATCCAACCAGTATATATTCCCAATCCTTCCCTACACAGCTTTATGTGGTGAGTTCTGGGGCAGTCAAGCCCTCTCTAAGGCTGAGCCACAGCGTGAAGAGCCACTGAATGTGCAGAGGCAGACAAGCATGGCTTGGGGGACTAGAGGGCAGAGGGTAGGGATTTTTATATATTAAAAAAAAAATACATAACTGTGTCCAGCCCACATTCAAGGGTAAGGGCATTAGGACTCATCTCTTAAAGGGAGAAATATAAAAATACTTATGGAGATATTTTATTTTTTAATATATTTTTATTGATTTCAGAGAGAGGAAGGGAGAGGAAGAGATAGGAACATCAATGATGAGAATCATTGATCGGCTGTTTCTTGACCGCCCCACACTGGGGATCAAGCCTGTAATGTGCCCTGACCAGGAATTGAACCATGACCTCCTGGTTCACAGGTCAACACTCAACCACTGAACCACACTGGCCAGATTATGGAGATATTTAAAAACCACGACAGAAGGGCTTCTAATTCACAAAGATTAAGGGAAGGACTCAGAGCAGGAACTGAATTGGGAAGGCGTGGAGGAAAGAGCCAGGAAGATACCTAGGGAACATTGTAGGCAGAAGAGTAGATGCAAATATCCAGTGGTGGACGTTTGCTTGATGTGTCAAAAAGAAAGCAAGGAGGACACTGGGCTGACCAGGGTGGCTGAGGTGAGTGGTGAGATATACGGTCAGAGGTAACATGGGCCTTGGAGTAGGTTCCTGGAGGCAGTAGAAACACTGAATGAGTGGGAAGCCGATGGAAATGTCTGAACAGAGCGAAAGGCTGAGTCGACTGTTGCGTGGTGAACCCTCCACACAGCACGCCAGCATGACGATCAATTAGGCCACTGCAGTAATCCATGCAAGAGAGGACAGCTTGAACAAGGGAGGTTAGATTCTGAATGTTTCAAAGATAAAGCTGACACGCTCTGTTGATGCCCTGAATATGAGATGTGAGAGAATAAGAGGTATTCAAGATGACTCCATGCCTTTTGGCCTGGGCAGGTGGGTAAATGGAAGTATACTTAACTGAGACAGTAAAGCCTGCAGGAGGTACAGGATTGGGAGAAATCAGTTCATGTTGGACATTTCAAGTTTGAGATGCCAATTAGACAACCAGGTGGAGATGTTGGTGGTCAGATATATGAAGCTGATATCTGGAGCTCAGAGAAGAGATTTGGGCTGAGACAAGAAATTAGGAGTTGATACATATAGATCAGTGGTTATCAACCTTCTGGCCCTTTAAATACAGTTCCTCATGTTGTGACCCAACCATAAAATTATTTTCGTTGCTACTTAACTGTAATGTTGCTACTGTTATGAATCGTAACGTAAATATCTGATATGCAGGATGGTCTTAGGCGACCCCTGTGAAAGGGTCGTTCGACCGCCAAAGGGGTCGCGACCCACAGGTTGAGAACCGCTGATATAGATGGTTCTCAAGGTCCATGTATGTTGTTGCAAATGGCAGGATTTCTTTTTTATGGCTGAATGATATTCCATTATATAGATCACATTTTCTTTATCCATTCATCCTTGAGGGCATTATGCTGTGAAATAAATCAGAAAGACAAATACTCTATATTCTCACTTATATGTGGAATCTAAAAAGAACAAACTCTTAGAAACACCAGATTGGTAGATGCCAGAGGCCTGAGGTGGATGATATGGGTGAATGTGGTCAAAAGGCACAAACTTCCAGTTGTAAGAGAAATAAGTCCTGGAGATGTAATGTACAACATAGTAACTATAGTTAATACTATATTACATATTTGAAAGTTGCGAAGAGTGTAGATCTTGAAAGTTTTCATTTTAAAAAAATGTAACTGTGAGGCACTAAACTTATTGTGGTAACCATTTCACAATGTATACGTGTATCACTATGTCGTACACCTTAAACCAGCGGTTCTCAACCGGTGGGTCGCGACCCCTTTGGGGGTCGAACGACCCTTTCACAGGGGTCGCCTAAGACCATCGGAAAACACATAATTACATATTGTTTTTGTGACTAATCACTATGCTTTAATTATGTTCAATTTGTAACAATGAAATTGGGGGTCACCACAACATGAGGAACTGTATTAAAGGGTCACGGCATTAGGAAGGTTGAGAACCACTGCCTTAAACTAATGCTATATGTCAATTATAGCTCAATAAAACTGGAAGTGGGGAAGACACAGATGCTATTTAAAGTCTTGAAATGATTGAGAGCACATGGGAGGGGTGTAGACAGAAATTTGAGGATTAAGTCCTGGCAAGTCAACAGAGGTTGGACAGGTTAAGATCTAGTAAAGGAGGCAAAGGAGAAATGTACTGGAAAACAAGTGTTTTAAGAGTGATTGTGTCAAATGAAAGTTGGGAAGAAACAATTCTGGGCTTACCAGAGATGGGGAGGACCCTGGAAACCTAGTCCTAGTGGGAGGGAGGGACAACAGGGGAGCTGGAGCAGCCCTGATAGATGGGAGGTGAGACTAGAGGCAGAGCCGGGTTATAGGGTGGGAAAAGTCCTTGAATGCTTGACTTTGCAACCCATGATCTATGGAGAGGCCCCAGCTAGGCTCTGTCATGGCCTGGATGGTGGTGTCCATGACAGATGTCAGGACGGCCATCTTGCCTGGGCCTTATATTCATTCAGAGCCACAAATTTAGACTTGATGTTGCTTACAAGTGGTTATACATGTAGTCTCCTGTGTTTTTGCTCATTAGAATGTCAACTTTTTAGAATACACAGTTTTTGTAATCATGTTCCTCACCATTTTCTAAGAGTGATCTGGGCCTTACCCTCAGAGCAGGGCCAGCAGGATGGGACAAGTGATGCAACCAGAGCACAAACTTTAAGAGGGCAAGTGCAGGGTCGCTGGGAGTACACTTTAGGGCACCTTTCTCACAACCCCTCAGACACCACCTGCTCTCCACCCCCAGGAGCCTCCTCATAGAAGTGAGGAGTCCTGGAGAAGGCAGACTGGAGAAACTTCTATCTGGACAAGATACCCAGAAGAAAGCAAATGGAGAATGACGAGGCCTCCTTCAGCTCAAAAGTGGGTGCACACTGCCATCTCGTGGCCATTCAGGGCAGGACTCCCAAGGCTGTTTCCAGACCTGCAATGGCAGAGGCAAGACCAAGATACACACCTCATCCAGCCCTGAATTTCTTAAACTGTCACATTCAAAACGTGTGGAGAGGATCTTATTAAACATATGGATCTCAAGGCCTCAACCCAGAATTGAACCTCTGGGGATGGGGCACAGTAATCTGCAGAGTCAATGACCCTCCTGGGTGATTTTGTGCACACTAAGGTATACAGCCAGTGTCTCATAAACTCAATCACACCGCATGTTTTCTTGCTGCTCAGATACACAAAGAAATGGAACTGTTCGACAGGTCTTTATTAACAGAGTCAGATGGACAGAAAATGCAGTGTCTGAAAGCTGTGATGGGTGTGTGTGTGTGTGTGTGTGCGTGTGTGCGCGCGTGTGTGTGTACGCACAGAAAAGGCCTTCTCTCTAGGCCAGGGATGATCCCTTGGATCTAGGCCCACATCTTCAGGTCTTCCCATCAGGGTGGGCCGTAGGCTGAGGTCAGCCTCCCCACCATACTCCTGAGGGAAGAATGGTGGTCTTTCAGGAAGGAAGGGACCCTGACCTCAGCATTCTCCCTTCTTCTGGCTCCCCAACTGACTTGGGTGCTGAGAGGGTGGGGGACAGGCCACGAGGGGACTTGCATAGCAGGGGAACAGAGCAGGGGTAAGGCATATGGTGAGGACAGGGCGATCAAGGGAAAGCGCAATCTAGCTGCAGGTGAAGGGGACCTTCAAAGGCAACTCCTCTTCTTCCTCATCCTTTCCCCAACTGCTGCTGGGTTGAGGGGTAAAATCCAGGCAGAGTATAATACCCCACCGCCCTAACTCCAGAGCTCTGACTGGGGGTAGGGAAGCTCTAGAAAGGCCTGAGTTAATGAGTCAAGCTTGTGTTATGTTTGAACATGACTGGACCCCCTGGTATACATGGGGATTCATGATCTAAATGTGTGTCCCATATGTTCCCATAAGTCTCTGTGTTTGGTGGTATAAGCATGTATGTCCCTACTTGTATACCAGGAACTCAGTATGCACATATGTCGTACGTCCATCTTTCCATATGGGCTCCAGCAAGTGGATGTGTGCGGGCCTGCCCGCTCCTGTCCACCCACAGGTCCTCCTTCAGGCCCGGCTACTCAGGGGTCCTGGCCGAAGAGGTAGGTAGTGAGCTCAAGTCGGAGGCCCCGGGCATAGGCGCGAAGAGTGTAGAAGAGGGTGAGGAAGTCCTGGGTGCTGAAGATTGTGTCAGCCAGCGCGAAGGTCAAGGTAGATGGGATGACTCCCCGGCCATACTCCACCATCCATGTGTTTGGCCCCCACTCCACAGCCGTTGCCTCACCAGGCCCGTGCACCACTGTCTCCCCTGGGGGACAGGGAGCACACACATGAGGAGCCTAGCCCTGCCCTTCCATTGTTGTCCCCTCCCTGGCCCCTGGGCTATCTAATGGTAAGGAGAGTTTAAGGAAAGGAAAAAGTCTGACCTCACTGGCCAAGTCCTCTATCTGGAGGGGTAAGAGGCCAAGATGGCGACTCCTAAATTTTCCTGTGGCATCACCTGGCTCATGTCCTTTCTTAAAGGGAGCCAAGGAGGAGCACCTACTGACTATGGGCCATTGTACAGGAGTCATTCCCAAGCCTCCGTCACGTCAAGCAGAACTTTAGCTAAATTTGGGCCAGTTAGGTACAGAGGGGTGGTTATAAGATTTGTGAGGCCTTCTGAGAAATGTAACTGTTCAATGACAACGCCTGCTGTGCTTTAACACAACCTCAAACTTAGTTGGAAATCCAAACCTCTACTTTTTATGTAAAATATTTCACTATATAAAAAAAGGAAGACAGCTCTGGCCAGTGTGGCTCAGTTGGTTGGAGCGCCGTCCTGTACACCAAAAGGTCGTGGGTTCGATCCCAAGTTGGGGTGGGTATGGGGGGCAGTCAGTGGATGTTTCTCTCTTTCCCTTCCTCTCTCTCTAAAATCAATAAAAACATATCCTCGGGTGAGGATTTTTTTAAAAAAGGAAGGCAACTGTCTGCCTTGCTTTTGGAGATATGAAAACATTTCTGTTTCCCCAACAATTGCTGGAATATGGATGAGAAAAAGAGTGTCTTAGCAGATAAAAATCAGACAACATTTAACAGGAAACTCTTATGTTTTGTTTCCTTTTGACAGAGGAAATCAACTGGGGCCCTCAGTCCTGCCTCAACTAACTACCTGTGGCTTATCCAGAGGATGGGGGACAGGGGAGAGGGTCCCTCAATGCACCCCTTTCCCACGCCATGGCTCCCTCCCCCACCTATGAGCATACCACAGCGAAGGAAGCCACTTCTCTGACAGGACCTCCCTACCCACCTGGGTAGAAGACCTCGCTTTTGGTAGTGCCCTCTCTCCACTGGTGGAAGGTGCCAGAGATGATGGTGTCCGAGATCTCAGCCCAGTAGCGTCCTGCGGGACAATCAGATGTACCCACCGGTCAAACAGAAAGGAGGGCATGGGCCCTTGGACACCCCCAGCCTCCCAGTCCGGCCCGCCGCCAGCACTGACCGGAGTGGCCGCTGGAGCCGAGGGCGGTGCCGAACAGCAGCACGTACTCGGACAGCGAGGCGTGCAGAAGGCACATGGCGCCCATCCAGCCGCCCGCGTTCACGAACACCCACTGCAGTTCCTCGTCCGGCAGCACGTGGCCTGGGTGCAGCCGCCGCAGCTCCACGATGAGCCGAGAGAAGGCCAGCTCGTGGTCCAAGCCTGGCGGGGGCAGAAGAGTCGCACGGTTAGAGCCAGCTCCGGTGCCGCGCTAGGAAACGAAACCCCCGGGGCCCCCGGCTCGGACCCGGCCCGCCCAGCCCTCCGTCCGTCCGGCCGCTCGCCCGCTCACCCGCGTACTGCCGCGCCAGCTGCGCGATCTCTTCGTGCTGGAAGACGAAACTCTGCGTGCCCAGCCACAGCCAGACCGCCTGGGCCAGCACCGCCGCGGCGGCCAGGAGCAGCGCGGCCCACACCCACCGCCGGCCCACGGCCCACTGCATCCCTGCGGGCAGCGCACGCCGCTCGGCGCAGAAGCCAGCGGGGCCGGAGGCTACGCTGCCCACTGCCCGGGACCCGGTCCCCCGCCACCGCCGGGCGTGCGGCTCTCCCCGGCCAATCGGAACTGCCCGGGCACCCAGGCCCCGCCCCTCCGGCTGTACCACCTTCTCACGGGGAGCGGGGAGCACCGTGGGGCGGGGGGCGGCGCGGCGGGCACAGGGTAATCGGGGCGAAACCGGGCCCGCCCAGCTGCCCGCAGGAGCCCCTCCGGGTAGAGTCTCTCGGAGCGCCGCCCCACGTGGGGTAGTGTGGGAGCGGGGAGACCCACAAAGGGCGCTCCCCTGGACTCACTGGCGAGTGACACAGGCCAGCCCGGAAGCGAGAGCCTTCCGGGACCCTAGTGCCTAAGGCCCGCCTCTGCGAGCGCGGAGGGCGGGAGGGCTCTTCGGCCTGGGGCCGTCATGGGAGACTTTCTGGAGGCGGCGACACCTGAGCAGTGACTTTAAGAAAGACGAGGAGGGCCCGGCCGGCCTGGCTCAGAAGCTGAGTGTCCACCTATGAACTGGGAGGTCACGGTTCCGTTCCAAGTCGCCGGGTTGCAGCCAATCAATGATTTTCTCTCATTATTGATGTTTCTATCTCTCCCTCTCCCTTCCCCTCTGAAATCAATTAAAAAAAAATTATTATATATATATATATATATATATATATATATATATATATATATATATATAAAATAATTTTTTTTTTTAAAGAGAGAGCCCTTGGCTCAGTGGATAGAGCGTCAGCCTGCGCATTGAAGGGTCCCAGGTTTGATTCTGGTGAAGGGCACGTGCCTAGGTTGCGGGCTTGAGCCCCAGTGGGGGACGTACAGGAGGCAGCCAATCAATGATGTTCTCTCATCATTGATGTTTCTCTCTCTCTTTCCCTCTCCCTTCCTCTCTGAAATCAATAAAGATTATATATATATATATATAAAGCCAAACTACTAAAAAAAAAAAGAGAGAGAGAGAGAGAGATGGGGAGGGCATTCCAGCCAGTGAGACCTACTCCAAGAGCAAAGGCAAGCAGGAGAGAAACAGCCTGGGTCTTCAGGGGCCTACAATGATTTCTTCTGAAGCACAAAATGTGAGAGGAGTCCCTGTAAACCAACAACGGTTATGGTAGGGGAGTGATAAAACAGAAGAGAAACAAAAGAGAGAAAAGAGGCAGCATTGTGCAGTGTCAAGAAAAAGAACTCTGGACCCGATTGACTGGATTAAAAGCCTGGCTCCTGCCACCTGCTAATTGTGTGATGTTGGGCAAGTTACTTAAGCTCTTGTGACTTAGTTCTCCCGTCAGTAAAATGCGATGAATAAAAGGTACCTACCACATAGTACATACCTTCATTGTGATGAATATTAAGTGAGTTAATATTTTTAAAGCAATTAGTATCTGGCATGTGGTGCCATATGTGTTAGTTATATAAATAAAACAAAGGAGGAGAGAACTGGAGGAGCATGGCCTCAGACATGAGAGTAATGAAATGGTTAACACAGTCAAATATAATTGAGTATTCCATCCAAAAGAATGATGGGAAATGGTCGTCAGCTTTCTCAGTAGGGTATGCAGCCAGATTACATCCCATAGTCTACTCTGTAATTGGATAAGGCCATGCGATTATGTTCTGGCTAATGAAGTATAAGCAGAAATGATGTATGCCACTTCCAGTTCTGGCACCTAAGATCTTCTGTGAAATTTCTTACATTCTCTCTCTTCCCTGACCTATTTTCATAGTTATATTGAATTAAGTAGTTAGTGGAGAATTCTGAATGCTGCATGGGATAGAGCTCTCCCCCCCCACCCCCCACCCCCATAATGGACTATGGTGCTAAGCCACTGAGCTTGGGTATTGTTTGTTATAGCAACTAAGATTACTTATCCTGACTAATACAGGGCAAAAGACATGCTACAGTGTACTGTGCAGGTAAGGGTAGAGGCTGGGAAGTTGGACTATTTTTTGAGAAACTTGTCCAACAAGGGAAAGGTAATGAAGTGATTATCTAGAGGAGAATGCACAATTGAGGAAACTTTTTTTTTTTAATTGGCCCTAGCTTCTGTGATACTTCTGAGCTGACCATTCTCTAAGAACCTCAAATAACAAGGACTAGCCCCAAAATCTGGCCTCTGCCTCCCTGTTCTACATAGAGCCTTCTGGGACTATCTAGGTCTGCAGCTCCCCTACCTGGCCTTTCAGAAAGCTTTTCCTGCACACAATATTTTTAAAAAAACAAACCCATTTGTCCTTTGGCCTTGAAGGGGTTCAGAACAGGACTCCCCAAGATATGTCACTTTGATACGTGAATTATTATGAACTGAAGGTAATAAAGACCCTGTGGGCTCATGAAAGACTATTACCTCTTCTTTAAAGAATTTGAATTTGGGCCTTGCTCATAATAAGAGTTATTATCAGAAATAACTTTTCATGACCTATTTATATGGCAGGGCAAACATCTAATTACTGAACATCTGCTCTTTCCTGCAATGACCTTCCTCCCCTCTGAAGCCCCAAGGTGCCTTACCTCATCCTCAGCTCAGAATGCCATATATACCTCATTTTCATTTTCTGTCTCTGAACCTCTCATGGATGTGGAGTCTCTGACTCTCTCATGTAATATGCACATATGCAATTAAATTCCATTGTTTTCTCTTGTTAAACTATCTCTTATTAAGCCAGCTTGAAGAACCTAGAAGAGTAGAGGAAAGTTTCTTCCACCCCATAGCCTTAAGAGGGTCTAAGGAAGGGCATTAAGTGGTCAGGGGCCACACACACCTTCCCTAAATATCATAGAAGAGATCACACCTCTGGAATCTTAAAGGGAAGGGGCTGGATGGGCCCCATCTCAGCCATTCTCCACATCCCCCGAAACCTGACCTCGGGGAGACAGAGAAAGGAGAGGTTTGGTGGTAGTCCTGAACAGATGTGTCTGAAGGGGTCAGGAGTGAGTTGGCATGATCCTGGGAGTGGCACTGTGTTCTTGAGAAAATGGGGCTGCCTCTGAAATCCAGTCACGCAAACAGCAAAGACACCTGAGAGAGTAGAAAAGCAGATCTTCTATCCCTTCCCCCCCAACCAGGCGTAGCCAGTGGGACAGGTACTCCCCACCCTCATTTTTTCAGCTCCCTGCTTCCTGCCCCCTACCTGGTGGCCTCTTCAGATTTCAGTCAGAGGCCCCTGGGTCAGAGATTAGGTAGATGACCAATGACCCAGTTTTTGTGTCTGAGCTGCAAAACATCTGGCTTGCCCTGGTCTGGCTTGGGGGAAGGGGCCTTCCTGCTGCTGCCCAGGTTCTAGTTCACTATTTTTCTTGAGTATTACCTAAGTCTCAGAGGCATTTTAGAGCAGTGGGAAGAGACTGGAAATTTGAGTTCAAATCCTAAGTTGGCCACTTGTGCCCTGGGTGACCTTGAAGCCTCTCTTTTCCACTATGAAATGGGAAAAAATGTTCAGCCAATATTTAGATGTCTTTTTTGGTGTCACCCTGTGCACCAAAAGGTTGCTGGCTCGATTCCCCTCAGGGCACATGCCTGTTAGAGGGAGTGCGGGAGGCAACGAAATTGATGCTGCACTCTCACATCGATGTTTCCCTCTTCCTTTCTTTTTCTCTAAAAATCAATAAAAATATTTATTAAAAAAAAGAAAAGTGCCAGTGAGAAATTAATTTGAATTTTATTCTAATGTTAACCAAGTGGTTTGATTCAGGGAAAAGTTGGAGAAGGGAAGGGGTGTGTAAACCTCTCGATCCCACCCAGATGCTGGCTAGAGTTACGATAGTCCTGTCTTTCTCACATGTTCAGATTTCTTATGGCCCTCTTACCTCACCCACTTCTTTTGCTTTTGATGTGTGCATATAAGAGAGAGAGAGAGAGAGAGAGAGAGAGAGAGAGATGGTTATGTCAACAAAAGAATGTCTAAACCTTTAGAAAAGTTTTGTAAGAGTTTATTTGAGCCAAATAAACTCTTTTGAGGATGTGCCTGGAAGTAAAGTCTAAATGGGTTGAGAAAATGCTCAACAGAATGGCAGTTTTGCTGTTCCTTTTAAGCATTTAGAATCAAAGGAGAAATGTAAAGAAGCTACATTAAATCCATTGGTGGTAGATTAAGGAGGCAGGAGAGCCCTGGCCGGCTTGGCTCAGTGCATAGAGCGTCAGCCTGCGGAATGAAGGGTCCCAGGTTCAATTCTGGCCAAGGGCACATGCCTGGGTTGCGGGCTTGATCCCCAGTGGGGGGTGTGCAGGAGGCAGCCAATCAATGATTCTCTCTCATCATTGATGTTTCTATCTCTCCTTCTCCCTTCTTCTCTGAAATCAATAAAGAAATATATTTAAAAAAAAAAAAAAAAAGGAGGCAGGAGAAAACAAAGCAGGGACATCTCCAGGACTGGATAAAAAGCAAAATGAAGAAACACTTACTTCTTGTACATTGGTGGGTACAGTATAGCTAATAATGAACATTCACTGGACCTAGGAACAAGATAACAAGGAGGGGCCTGATGGTCTTGTGTTCTGGGGCCTGTGGTGCCTTCAGGGGTCTGGAAAAGAAAATCACTCTGACATTTCAAAGTTATGCTGTCCTAGATGCGTAAGGACAATGAACAGAGCTCACGGAAGGTAAAGGCTGAGCTTTAGCTGTAGGTCTGGGCCATGACTATCCGCTAGAAACTGCCCAGTTAGGAACTTGTGATCAGACCATCCTGTGTCGTTACTTTCAGTCCCTGACCTTGTCAGGCCTGCCATGTGCTCCTTCCACCTGGAACTTGCCAGGCTTATTGCAGAGCCCCCTTTTCATTCACAGTTACTTAGTCCTATTTCCCAAACCTGCTTCTGCTGACTGGTGGGGATGAGTATAGCGTAGCACACACTCCTCCAGGCAATACTTGAGGCCAGGGTTCAGCTGAAGCAGATCACCAACCTCCCCCCTTCCCCTCCAAGTTTGCCTCTCCTCCCCACCACAGCCACTGAGCGGGTAGGTGAGGTGATTGTGGATCAGGGTTATACCTGTACTTTGCCCTAGAATGTAAGCTCCAGGAGGGCAGAGGCCATGCCCGACTTGTGCACACAGGGGCATCCTTTGCATCACACGCAGCCTGGGTGCCTGGCACAGGGTAGATACTCAGTAAATATTTGCTGAATGAATGACCAAACGAATGGCTGTAAGCAGTAAAGAAATCTTGGAAGCGTCTGGAGCCGAGGGATCGGCAGTAAGCAGCTTTCACAGAGATATTTTTCCAGGGCACTGACTTTGGCCACGGAATGATCAAAGTCGCCCCCTATAGCGCTGGGTCGTCCTGAGCCCCGCCCCTCGGTGGCCGGTCGGCCCCTCTGACAGTCACGTGCTGGCGACTGGCCAATCACCGGGGGCGAGGCGGGGCTGGATTGACCGAGGTGGGTGAAAGGCAGCCGGGCAGACGCGGCAGAAGGTCCCCCACGTTGGCCACATGTCGCGCAGCGGAGCGGGTCCTGGAGCGGATCCCGAGCGGCGCCAGCAGGCGTCAGAGGCGGACGCCACCGCCCCGTTCCTGGCGAGCGGTAACTTTAGGGCGGCAAGGACGCGCTGGGACGCGGGGCCAAGCCCTCTCCTTCCTCAGGACCTTGTGGTCCGTACCCCCAGGTGGGCGCGCCCACCCACCCGGTCAGGCCCGAGCGGTGAAGAGACACACCCTTGTTGGATTGCCAGCTAATTTGCACCGGGAACGCCCAAGCCCGGTCCTTTAGTTCCTGAGCCAGACGGGGCCAAGGAGGTGCCTCCGACCCAGCTGGGGCCTGCTGGTGGGTGAGGCCCATGGGAGAGGTGGACAGAGAACTTTGCCGACTGATCTTGACTCTTTGCCCCCAGAGCACCAGCATATCCGCTACAACCCGCTGCAGGATGAGTGGGTGCTGGTGTCAGCGCACCGCATGAAGCGACCCTGGCAGGGGCAGGTAGAGCCCTCACTTCTGGAGACAGTGCCCCGCCATGACCCCCGCAACCCTCTGTGTCCGGGGGCCACACGGGCCAATGGGGAGGTAAGCCTTTGGCGCCTACCTCTGCAGGCTGGGCCAGGGGAAGTGCTCCCACCTAGAGCTGGCCCTCACCCAGAGGGTAGTGGACTTCCTTCTGGGTCATATCTCATCAAGACTTTTTGACTCCAGAGTGGCCCTTCCCACCCTCTTGTACCCTGTCCAGCCACTGAAGCCCACCGGATGACTGGTGGTATGGGCAGTGACTACTTCTAGCCCCCCCTTGTCTGCAGGTGAATCCCCACTATGATGGCACCTTCCTGTTTGACAATGACTTCCCAGCTCTGCAGCCTGATGCCCCCAGTCCAGGTAACGTGGCTCTACTGCTTTTGGGAGGAAAGGAGGCTGGACCTTTTGTGGCGACTTCTGTTGCAGAGAGTGATACCCTTTTATCTCAGGACCCAGTGATCACCCTCTTTTTCAAGCAAAGGCTGCTCGAGGTGTCTGGTAACTATGGATTTCCTCTCTTATAACCTTCAACCCATGTCCTGACCTAGATCGAGCGCTGGGGTTGACCCTGCCCCTAGCACGTCCAAGCCGCATATTTCTGTCGTTCCTCCCTCCCGCACTTCCTAGTAAGGTCTTGTGCTTCCACCCCTGGTCGGATGTGACACTGCCACTCATGTCAATCCCTGAGATCCGGACTGTCATCGATGTGTGGGCCTCAGTCACAGAGGATCTGGGTGCCCAGTACCCTTGGGTACAGGTCTGTGAGGTTACCCCCTCCCCTGGATGAGCAGGGAGGGGGAGGGGGCGGTGCAGCTTTGGTTCCGGGAATTGGCATTCCTGTTTCCACAGGGTCTGGTGTGGAAGGGTTGACTTGGTGTCTTTTTGGCTACTAAAACCCCCTAACCCCCTCACCCCGCTACTTGATAGATCTTTGAAAACAAAGGAGCCATGATGGGCTGTTCCAACCCTCACCCCCACTGCCAGGTAGGTGTGTCAGGGGCTCCGGTACATTTCTAGGCTGGGTCTAGGCCAGCACCGTGGGGAGGGGAACTTAGGCTGGGTCTAGGCCAGCACCGTGGGGAGGGGAACTGAAGTAAGAGATGGGACAGAGGGAATATGCTAGTGATGGGGAGGATTGGGGATGAAGGACCTGCCTTTTTTTCTCTCTTCTACTCTTTGATAGGTGTGGGCCAGCAGCTTCCTGCCAGATATTGCCCAGCGTGAGGAGAGATCTCAGCAAGCCTATCAGAGTCAGCATGGAGAGCCTCTGTTAATGGAATATGGCCGCCAGGAGCTGCTCAGGAAGGTGGGAGAAAGCTAGGCCCTGTCCCCAAGGAGTCTCTAACCTCACACCTCGAAAGAGACAGGTGTGTGAAGGAGAAGGGTCGAAGGAAAATAGAGAGAGAGACTTGTCAGGAGGCCGTAGCAGTAATCTACAGGAAAGGTGATGGTGACTTAGACTAGGTGATAATGGGGACGGTGGTGAGAAGCCATAAGACTCTGGGTACATTTTTCTCTTCTGCTTCCCTTGCCTGTTTGCTGGCCACCAACACCCGCCTCGATGACCTCATCTCTATTTGGTTTGCTCAGGAACGTCTGGTCCTAACCAGTGAGCACTGGTTAGTGCTGGTCCCCTTCTGGGCAGTGTGGCCCTTCCAAACACTGCTGCTCCCACGCCGGCATGTGCGGCGGCTGCCCGAGCTGACCCCCGCCGAGCGCGATGGTGAGCCTCCTCGCTGGGATGTGGGGGCCAGGCTCTGGATGGGGGTTGCTCTGGTAGGGCCAACATCCAGGCCCCAGGCTGAGAGTCAGGCTTTGATTCCAGATCTAGCCCTCGTCATGAAGAAGCTCTTGACCAAGTACGACAACCTATTTGAGACATCCTTTCCCTACTCCATGGGCTGGCACGGTGAGGCTTTTTGAGCACCCATATCTAGCCCTAACATCATTTGTGGGCTCCCGTAGCCCAGCCTGGTGGACTGCAACCCCTAGCAGGCCTTTGAACTCTTGCTGGGGGAAATGTCCGGAGCAGGGCTGCTAGGCCTGAGGGTGGAGCAGGGACTTGGTGAAAATAGATTCCAGTGTGCTTTCCAATGCCTGGTCTGCTCTCTGGCAGAGAATGCTGGGAAATATAGTTGTTAAGTACTAGCCTAGTTATGGGGTGGGGGGGGTGGGGCAGGGCTAGGCTGTACAACGAAGAAAGGGCCGTTTCCACCATCTCTGCCTTCTTCCTCTCAGGGGCTCCCACAGGATCAGAGGCCGGAGCCAACTGGGACCACTGGCAGCTGCATGCTCATTACTACCCTCCGCTCCTGCGCTCTGCCACTGTTCGGAAATTCATGGTTGGCTACGAAATGCTTGCCCAGGCTCAGAGGGACCTCACTCCTGAGCAGGTCAAAACTCAGAGCATCCTAGGTCCCCTTTTCTCTCCCATTTCCTCAAAAGATCCCAGCAATCAGGACCTCGAGAATCCCTATAACCCTGGCATTCCAAAGGCCGCAGGAGCTGCTCAACTCCTTCATCCTCTGGCTATTCCAGCAGTCCTTATCATCAGCCTCCTGGTCCTACAAGCCCTCCTTCAGTGTCTCTTAGGCACTCAGAGCTCCATACCACCATTCTGGGCAGCTCTTACCCTCCCTCTTCCCCTTTCAGGCTGCGGAGAGACTGAGGGCACTTCCTGAAGTTCATTACCGCCTGAGACAGAAGGACAGGGAGACAGCAGCCGTCGCCTGACCACGCTGACCCCAAGGCTTTCTGCCTGAGAGAACCAGAGCCTATGGTTTGGGCAGATGTGGGGATCAATAAAACTGTACTTCTCAAGCTTTAATCACATATTCTAATGCCAGAGGAGTGTGAACTCTAACCCTTGGGAGTCTGGGTTAAAGGCTGAAGGCACAGCTTCAACCACAACTTTTCTTTGTCTACAGATGTGCAAAAACTTAAGGATAAAAATCTTCTCTAAATCTCTGAACAAAATTAGCACTCAGTATTATGTCTTGTTTATGGATTCTCTTAATTCCTGGAGTAACGAAAGCATCCCAATTTAAGAAAACGATGAAAACTCCTGTGTGCTTGTCTGTGGCTGAGGCTTTGGAGAAGGCCAGAGGCCCCCTCACCACCACGCCTAGGGTGTCAGCTCACCAAGCCTGGGCCTGGATGTTTGGTGGGGAGCGGGGGAGCAGGATCCTGGTCCCAGTGGTCAGTGGCCAGACCATGGGCTGCTGGCCAGAACCCTGGCTTTGTGAGTGGCTGTAGCTTGGCTCTGCTCCAGCCCACAGGGGCTAAAGGGGCGGGTAGGGAGCGTGTACGTGGCTTTGTAGCCTTGGCTTCTCCAGACTTCCACGTGCAGCATGTATGTGCAGGCTCTACACACCTCTGTGGTCCCTGTGCCTCATCACTGCACAGGTTAATAAACAGCTATGGCAGGAAAGGGGCGGTTAAAATTAGGAGCCCCAGGGCCTGGAAGGATGGGGTGGTCTTTGGAGTCTACGCCCACCCTTCCGGACCTGTTTTCTTGGGAAAACCCTTACTGTGTGGGAACAATCGGCCATGCAACCCAGGAGACTGGATGCCCCCTAGTGTCCTTCAAACTTTTAGGGGAGGACAGGGCTTGCGAACAATGCAAGGATGGCCAGAATGCTCTCTGTTTCCATTCTTCTCTGGGAGGGAAATCACGCCAAGGCCAGGCAGCGGTGACCTGGCCCAGGAGAACCTTGGCTGCCTGCCTTCCGGTCCAAGGTTCTCTCTTGAGACCCTGAGGCGAAGGGTCTGGGACTTGGAGTGTTGCCCTGGTCTGGAAGGAGCTCAGACAGACATGGGACACATTTTCCTTAAGCCCCCAGTGACGGGCGTGGATGAGACCCTGTTTCTTAAGGCACTTGCCTAAATCCTACAGACGTTTTAAACAGAACCGTTCCCTACACCTTTGGGCTGCATTTTGGAATCATCTGGGCGTTTTAAACAATCCTGATGCCTAGGTCCAGCCTCCAGAGCTTCTGGTTTAATTGGTTTGGAGTGTGGCTTGCAGTTTTAAAACCACAATATTCAGCAAAGTTTGAGAACCTCTGCCCTACACCATTCTTCCTTATTTGGAGTCAGGGGCACCTTAAGCTTGTCCAGTCACCTGTCCAGTGGCTCCTGAGCCACTGAACTTGAGGCTTTGTTTGCGGACAGAAGGTAGGGGGAGGGGCCTGAAAGATTTCAGTCTTGCTGTTCCTGGAGGACAAGCCTTCGGGCAAGGACCCAGGACCCAGGAATCCAGCCCCGGGCTCTGTCCCCTCGCAGCCTCCTTGGTCCGGGACGGGACAGGAAGTGTCCGGCAGAGGTGGGGGAGGAGGTGATTGGCAGTTGGAGGCTCCAATGGGCCGGAACCCCCCCTATTTCACCCCTCTCCTTCCATTGGTGCCTGGGCGGAGCCACCCCCATAGCGGGCCCCAGGGCTGCAGGGAGTAGAGGCCGGGGCAGAGGGCGAGGGCGGAGGGCGCTGGCGGCGGAGGCCGCGGAAGGTGAGGCCTGGTGGGGCTGTGGGCGTGCACGAGGAAGGCTTGCCAGCAGAGGGCCGGGCAGGGTGAAGTACGATGAAGGGCTCAGTGTGACTTTGGGACTGTCAGCGTGTGTGCGTGCGTGCGTGTGTGTGTGTGTGTGTGTGTGTGAGGCTGTGTGTGATGATGTCTGTGTGAAGCTCCGCAACGGTGTCACTTGTTGCAAGTGTCAGCTAATGTAGCTGTCATCGTGCCTGTGGCTGTGCCAGGGATTGTGCGTGTGTGTGTCAATGTGAAGTGTTTGGGGAGCGACTGGGTGGTGTGTGGTGCGTGTGAGAGGTCCTGTGACCCCATCGGGAATGTGTTTTGGGAAGGTCTCTGTGGGGTTTCAGGTCGTTTCTGCCGGTGTAAGAGTGGGTGGCTGGGTTTGTGTAAGCCAGAGTGACTTCAGGAACGGGAGAGCAAGAGTGACACTTGTGCTATGTGTGCGTCCTGTGTCCTCAGTGTGAGGCTGCGCGGGAGTGGAGCTGTGTTTATATTTGGGGGATCAGTGTAAACACAAGGGGCCTGACCTTTCTACTGATGTCCCCATAGACAGAACCATTCCCAACACATTTGGCTTCCCCTCCTGTCTGTGCTCAAGAATCCCTGGCGCTGGTGTATTGCTTCTTATTTTCTGTTTCTCTGTCTGACTCAGTTTCCTTATATTTATTTCTTTAAAATACATTTGTATGTATTTCAGAGAGGACGGGAGAGGGAGAGATAGAGATAGAAACATCAATGATGAGAGAGAATCATGGATCGGCTGCCTCTGGCATGGCCCACACTGGGGATCGAGCCCGCAACCCGACCGGGAATTGAACCGTGACCTCCTGGTTCATAGGATGAGCTCAACCACGGAGCCATGCGGGCTGGGCTCCTTATATTTCTTTTTCTTTCCCTACTACTGTCTTCTAGAACCGTGGCTCTCTGCCTCTCTTCACAGTTTTGTCTCCCCCGGTGTCTGCGGATCTGTTTTATAACTCTGCCTCTCCGTTCTTTCATCGCTGCCTCTCCGCACTGCGATGCCTGACTTTCCTGTTCACCCTGGTCTGTTTGCTTACCTGCTGCCCTGTAACAGTGATGAGGTGTGGGATCTGCCGTGATAAGAGCTTCCTGGAAGATGGGGCCTAAACTAGGATGAGAAGGATAAGAAGTTGCCTTTAGGAAATGCTGTGACCCCATTCCAGAGACAGAATGCTAAGTGTGTGCCTGTGACTGTGGGAGGGGCGTAAGGTGTGTGTATCTGTGTGAGGGTATGGGTATGTGTAAATGTAAGCGTCTGAGTCTGAGTGAGGATATCTGAGTACGTTGGTGTGACTGTGAGTGGCTGTATCTGAGCGTGTGTGTCTGAGGGTAAGTGTGGGTCTTGTGTATCTGGCACCAAGGGACCAAAGGCATTTCCTGGTGCTGGGGCCCAAAGCGTGGAGGGGGAGGTGAGAAATGGCTGGAACATCCAGGGGAGGGGAAACTGGATTCTTAGGCTTTTCTTTATATCCCCCAACCTGGGGCCTCCCTTCCCCTCAAACACATCCTCCCCCCATACCCCCCACCCCCCGCCTGTGCCCTCAGGAAATCTTTGCTGGGGAGTGAAAAGAGTGGGAGCGCGAGTATCTGATTTTTCATTTGATTGTGTCCATGTTTGTTCAAGGGGAGTATCTTTTTGTTGACTGCGTCTGGTGAGTCCACGCGTGAATGTGGCTGTGTCTGGCTCTGTGAAAACCTAGGGAATCTGTCACTGATCGGGATATAAGCAGCCCTCCTTTCCCTCTGGCTGGTCCTGGCTGCGCCTGTGGCTTCCTTTCCAGACTGGGGGTAGGCCTCTTCCCTTCCCAGGGCCTCGGATGGGAGGAGGTTAAGAGGCTGGGAAGGGAGGAGGGAGGAGAATGGGGTTGAAGGCAGGAGGGGGGAGGGGGCTTGGCTATGAGTGGCTGAGATCCAGCGCTCAGAGGGGCGGGGGCGGGGAAGGGAGAGGAGGAGATGATTCTGGGGTCTCAGAACTGTGGAGCTCAGACGGGTGCTGTAGCTGGTGGGAGGAAGTCTTGGAGGCCATGGACACTTAGCCACTGGGATCACCGAGGTAGGGTGGGGCCGAGCAGGGTAGATGTGGCTGGGGAGCCTGGGGTGAGCCACTACACACAGACACATGGAGGCCCCTGTTCTGCTCTACTTGGGAGGGGTCTGTACTCCTCTTCTTCTGAAGCCCTTGTCCAGGGCCCTTTCCCCACCTGCCCTTCTCCTGTCCCCATGGCCACTTCCCCTGCCTTCCTTCTCCTGCTTCCCCTCCATCCAGAATCCCTCTCTCTTAGCACCTTCCAAACCCCATATACACATAGTTGGTTACTTCCTCTGCCTTCCTGAATTCCTGCTGCCCCAGCTCAGCTCTCACCTCACTGAGTCCCAGTCCTGATCTCTGAGTATCTCCTGGTCCTGTGGACCCCACTCCAGACCCCTGTCCCTGCAGGCTCCCAGCTCCCCTCAGCCTCCTCTCCCTTTCCCCGCCACCCTGTCTCCATCTGCTGGCTCCTCGCCTGCCCCCAGCCTCTGGCAGCAGCCAGGGCATCTGGATCTGCTTAACTCTACAGCCTGAGCCTGCACCCTAGCCCCATCCAGCCTCATAGGCTTGAGACCAACAAGACTCCAGAGTCGGCCCAGATGAGTGGCCCAAGGAGCCAGAGCAGGAGGCCAGGCAGGCCCAGGCGAGAAAAGGCTTGGCAGCTAGAGCAGGGCTAGGCTCCATGGCAGGAGTACAGGGTGGGCTTAGACCCACCATGACAGCCCCAGGGTGAGGAGGGCTGCCTCAGGTCAATCAGAGGCAGTGATTAGCCTTGGGCCAGGTGGATGCCAGGATTCCTAACAGCTGGATTGGAGGAGTTAATAGGAATGACTGAGCCAGTGCTGGCACTTGGTGCCAGGGGTGGGCGCCAAGGGTGGTGCAGGGGGGTGGTGCTGGCACAGTCTGTTGCTTCCAGCTTTTGTTCTGGGCCCTAAGCCCAGGACTGAGATGGAGAGTGAGGGTGTGTGTGTGCTTGTGTGCGCACAGCACTGTGTGTGTGTGTATGTGTGTGTGTGTGTGTGTGTGTGTCTCGCACACGCTCACGCGCGCACCTTAGGGCATATGCACAGCACAGGGGTGTGTAGTGGAAAGGGGGATCTTAGATCCGATCCCCCAGTGATTTTTTTAAAAATATATTTTATTGATTTTTTATAGAGAGGAAGGGAGAGGGATAGAGAGTTAGAAACATCGATCAGCTGCTTCCTGCACACCCCCTACCGGGGATGTGCCCGCAACCAAGGTACATGCCCTTGACCGGAATCGAACCTGGGACCCTTCAGTCCGCAGGCCAACACTCTATCCACTGAGCCAAACCGGTTAGGGCCCCCCAGTGATTTTTGATATTCTTACCCCATTTGGTACCTCAGTTTTCCCCCTAGAAAACTGAAGTTAGCTGAAGTTAGCCTCCTATCTTGGGGGTAGGGGATTGCTGAAACTGCTTCTCTCCCCACAGATGAGCAGCAGCTGTTCAGGGCTGAGCAGGGTCTTGGTGGCTGTGGCTGCAGCCCTAGTGTCTGCCTCCTCCTCCTGTCCCCAGGCCTGGGGCCCCCCAGGTGAGAACCCTGCTGCATGAACCCAACTGATTTATGGCTTGCCACCCTCATTGTGGCCCCCACCCCAAATCTGATCTGTGACCCCCAAACTCCTGACATTCAACCTGGCAACATCCCCTTTCTAACCTGTCCTCGGACCTCTGTCTCCACATTAGAACATGATACTCTGACCCAATGCCTCTACCCAGGGCTTAAAAGTCTACTCCTTACCCCTTCACGCTCATAAAGTGGGGTGTTTGGGGAGAGGGAAAGGAAGAGCCTCTCCTCAGAAGTGCCCTCCACAGGGGTCCAATATGGACAGCCTGGAAGGTCCATGACGCTGTGTTGCCCGGGAGTGACTGCTGGGTAAGTGCCCTCCTGCCTGTTGGGGTGACACTCATGACCCTTTCTTGACCCTGCCCAGTCCTCACGCCCCTCCCACCTTTGCCCCGTGTCTGTAATTGTCACCTCTGTATCTGTCCTAATCTTCAAACCATCCTTATTCATCAGACAATTTCAACCACCAGGTACTGAGCACTCGCTAAGTGCGTGGTCTATTCTAGTTCCCGCGATGCAGCAGTGCACAAGCCAGGCAAGACGTCAGCCCTCATGGAGCTTACATCCTAGTGGGGCAGTCGGACAATAAGCAAATAAGAGTCTTGCCAGCTAGCAATACCTGCTGGGCAGAAAATTAAAAGAGAGTGCCCTGGAAGAGGATAACTGAGTGGTTTCTTTTTATTGGTAGTCAGGAAAGGCCTCTCTGAAGAAGTAAGATTGAAGCTGATTTGTCAGGAAGGAGGCTGCCAGGCACAGGTTGAGGTAGAAGCATTTCTGTCAAAGGCCAGTGCAAATGCCCTGAGGTGGAAATGAGCTCAACACTTTTTTCTTTTAACTTTAGAGAGAGAAAGGGAGAGGGACAGAGAGATAGAAACATTAATGATGAGAGAGAATCATTGATCGGTTGCCTCCTGCATGCCCCCACACTGGGATGGAGCCCGCAACCTGGGCATGTGCCCTGACCAGGAATCGAACCATGACCTCCTGATTCATGGGTCGACGCTCGATCACTGAGCCACACCAGCTGGGCGAGCTCAACACTCTTAAACAGAAAAAAGACTAACTGGACAGGGTGGGAGTACAGTAGGTGAGGGGGTGGAAGGAGGAGCTGAAGAAGAAATGAAAGGCAAGGGCTAAATTACCAGAGGCTTTGTGAATCAGCAAAAGGACTTTGGGGTTTTTTTGTGTGTGTGTGTTTTTAATGTATTTTATTGATTTTTTACAGAGAGGAAAGGAGAGGAATAGTTCTTTTTTAAAAAAAAATATATATTTTATTGATTTTTTACAGAGAGGAAGGGAGAGAGATAGAGAGTTAGAAACATCGATCAGCTGCCTCCTGCACATCCCCCACTGGGGAAGTGCCCGCAACCCAGGTACATGCCCTTGACTGGAATCGAACCCGGGACCTTTCAGTCCGCAGGCTGACACTCTATCCACTGAGCCAAACCGGTTTCGGCAGGAGTTTGGGTTTTAATGCAAGTGCGTGAGAGGACAATGGAGAGCTGTGGCATGGTCCGACTTACACTTTAGCCCTTTCCTCTGTCTGCCATCATCACCTTGTCTCACCGGCAGGACCCCCGTGTCCTGGTTTCGGGACGGGGAGACAAGGCTGCTCCAGGGCCCGGACTCTGGGCTCGGGCATGAACTGGTGCTAGCCCGGGCAGACAGCGCTGACGAAGGGACCTACACCTGCCGGACCCTGGATGGCGCACTTGGGGGCACAGTGACCCTGCAGCTGGGCTGTGAGTTGGGGAGGGAGTATTGGGTGGCCGTGATGAGACGGGCTCCCGAGGGAATCAAGGTCCTGGGTAAGCCCTCTGAGATGGGAGGTTGGGGACTTCTCCGTCTCCAGCTGCACCCTCTGCCTCTAGACCCCCCCGCTCGGCCTGTTGTCTCCTGCCGAGCAGCTGACTATGAGAACTTCTCCTGCACTTGGAGTCCCGGCCAGGTCAGCGGTTTACCCACCCGCTACCTTACTTCCTACAGGTGTGTGCGTGATGGGGCGTGTAGGTCTATACATTTGAGTGTGCCGGCACAGCGTGGGTCTGGGAGGCTGGGAGGGGGGTCCCGAGGAAGGCCTTAGGAAGAGGGAGGACCCTCTTTTCCTGCCTGACCTCAGATGGCCCCTCCCTGCCAGGAAGAAGACAGTGCCAGGAGCTGATGGCCAGAGGTAGGACATGAGGGAGAGGCTGGGGGCTACAGCTGGATCCCACAATGAGCATTTCCAAAGCCCAAGACCCCTTCCTCTCTCCTAGGACAAGTCCAGCTACAGGGCCCTGGCCGTGCCCACAGGACCCCTCAGGGGCTGCCCGCTGTGTGGTCCACGGGGCAGAGTTCTGGAGCCAGTACCGAATCAATGTGACTGAGGTGAACCCCCTGGGAGCCAGCACACGCCTGCTGGATGTGAGCTTGCAGAGCATCTGTGAGTACCCAGCCCTAGAGCCCCCCAGATCCCAACCCGGAGACTCCAACAGATTCCAGAGTACAGATATCCCAACGCAGAACTCCCCAGAGCGCCCAGACCGTTCCCTCCCAACATATACCCCTGTTTCAGCACACAGATGGCCCCTGTGGAGACCAAGAAGCCATAGAGATCAGTGGTTCTCAACCTTCCTAATGCCGCGACCCTTTAATACAGTTCCTCATGTTGTGGTGACCCCCAATTTCATTGTTACAAATTGAACATAATTAAAACATAGTGATTAATCACAAAAATAATATGTAATTATATATGTGTTTTCCGATGGTTTTAGGCGACCCCTGTGAAAGGGTTGTTCGACCCCCAAAGGGGTCGCGACCCACAAGTTGAGAACCGCTGCTCTAGAGGCTGTTGCCACTCCCCACTCCCCACTCTCCTCGAGTCCTTCCTAGCTGCCTAGCCTCGGAGCTGTCTCTCTGCTTCTGAGCTCTGAGCTGAAGGCTGCCATGTCTCAAGTCCTCCCTGTCCATTGGAAGCCATTACTGGCCCCTCCTTCCTCTTGATCTGTACATGGGCTGGGGGCACTAAAGCTCTGGCTGGAATTTGGGCTCACTCATCTTCTTCCTTGTTGGAAAGCAGGGCTACTTTTTAATCCACCCAACAGCCCTAGCTGTTTTGGCTCTGTAGTTAGTGTCAGCCTTTGGACTGAAGGGTTGTGGGTTCGATTCTGGTCAAGGGTACGTACCTTGGTTGCAGACTCAATCCTTGGCCCAGTCAGGGCGTGTGCAACAGACAACCAATCGATGTGTCTCTCTCACATCAATGTTTTTTTTCTCCCTCTCTCTACCTCTCCCTCCCACTCTCTCTAAGTCAATGGAAAAATATCCTCGGGTGAGGATTAACAAAAAACAAAACAAAAAAACAACAACAAAAACAAACCAAAAAAACCCCCCCACTCAACAAAGCTTTCAAAACCTGTCTCCCGATCTCAGCTCATTTTATAATAAGGATAACAGATAGGTCCTGAGCCTAAAGGATGATCAAGCTTAAGATTTCCCCAACCTCTTGGAAGGGCCTCCTTCAGGTACCTTTAGGCACATACCCACCTTCCCTTGGGAGGTGGTGGGTAAGGGATGGGTACCTGTCACCTGCCCTGACTTTGTGTCTCCACTACCCTCAGTGCGGCCTGACCCACCCCAGGGGCTGCGGGTAGAGTCAGTACCTGGTTACCCCCGCCGCCTGCGTGCCAGCTGGACATACCCTGCCTCCTGGCCCCGCCAGCCCCACTTCCTGCTCAAGTTCCGGCTGCAGTACCGTCCAGTGCAGCATCCCGCCTGGTCCATGGTGAGGCCTGGAGTGTGTGCCAGGGCTGTGGGTCCTGTCTCTGGTTTCATGTTTCTGGTGTTCTTTCATGTTTCATGGTGTTCTGGCACTGGCAGATCACTGGAGCCTTGTTGCCTCCCCATGGAGAGGGCTTCCCGTGGGCCAGGCTCTGTGCTGGGTGCTGGGGTTGCAGCAGGGAGCAATAAACCAAGCCTCTGTCCTGTGGGATGTAACTCTAATGTAAGCCTGTCTGTGGGAAGGCAGCAGAAACTTTTTAAAAATAACTTTTCTAGGAAAACAAGTGACGTGCTCACTTCGGCAGCACATATACTAAAATTGGAAGTGTCTTTTATCCAGAAGCACATCCTCATATGCCCAGATACAAAACACTCATATTCCCAGATAAGGATAGTGAATTCCCACCTCGGGAGATGTCAGAGGTTGGCCGCATCACGTCTGGGGAGTGGCTGCCTCGGATAATAACCAATATTTATGAGCGCTGTCTGCCCACCAGGCACCAAGCTACACATTTGCATATGCATTATTTCACTTGGGTGCTTTCAGCTCTATTTTACAAATGAAGAAATGGAGGTATAGAGAGGCTCAAGGTTACCCAGGAAGATTTGAACCCAGGCAGCCTGCCAGCTCAGCCTGTCTATATAAACATTACGTAGTTTTGTCTTCCAAACACTGTGTGTAGACCTGACACCACCAGCCGCTCTACTGAGGCCCAGAAGGCTCTACCAGGCTGGCGGACAGGACAGGGAGGGAGGGGTACTCTTTGCAGACTGGGGCCCGGGGCCAGGGAGGCTCAGTGTTTACAATCTGGGTAACTCGGTGATGAACCATCTTCACCGCCAGGTGGAGCCGGCTGGATTGGAGGAGGTGATCACAGACGCTGTGGCTGGGCTGCCCCATGCTGTCCGGGTCAGTGCCCGGGACTTTCTGGATGCTGGCACCTGGAGCGCCTGGAGCCCTGAGGCCTGGGGGACTCCGAGCACTGGTGAGAGGCAGAACCAAGGAATGGGCTCTGTCCCTCAGCTGAACAGGTTGGCACGAACAAGGCTGCGTGGCACATGCCCCGCTCATGTGGGTATGGCAGTTGGCTGTTCTAGGCTTCAGCCCTGGATGCCTGCAGCCTTGTTCTAGCTTAAGCCCTGCCCCTCAGCCTCCACCCCTGTTACACCTCCATAAATTGACTCTGGCCTTTCAGGCTCCACTTCCTAGGTGCCCCTGTGTCCAAGCCAGGCCCTGGCTTCAACTGGCAGGCCCTGGCCTCTGCCTCTGCCTCTATCCTGTGTGGACAATTCTCCTCAGGTCTTGCCTTTCTTCAGGGCCCCTGCCTAAGGAGATACCAGCTGGGGGTCAGCCATATATGGAGAAGGAGCCGCAAGCAGACAGCCCTGCTCCCCCAAGGCCCTCCCTCCTGCCAGACCTACAGCCACTTGGTGAGCTGGGGTAGAGGAGCAAAGGTGGTAGAGGATGGGAAAGTTCCAGAGAGAAGGGGGCACTGAGTTTTGTCAGGCTCACTCTCACATGTGACCTCCCACCCCACCCCACCCCACCCCAGTCCACAGGGACCCCCTGGAGCAGGTGGCTGTCCTAGCATCTTTGGGAATCTTCTCGTTCCTGGGCCTGGCAGCTGGGGCCCTGGCACTGGGGCTCTGGTAAGTGACTGTCATTGGTACCTTAGCCTCTGATCCCACACAGATGCTCTGATACCCACAGACCATACTCTTTCCCACCCGTCATGACTTCCCACTGAACATGATTCTGGAACTACTTTTCTTTCTTCCCCTCAACTTCATGATTCTCACTGATTCCTCTCCTAACCCTTTCCTAATAAACGCTTTTGGAGGAGACTGAGATGCCCCACATTGTCAGGAAAACAGCTGCCTTTTTATGCTCCAGGCTGAGGCTGAGACCAGATGGGAAAGATGGACCCCAGAAGCCTGGTTTCTTGGCCCCAATGATTCCAGTGGACAAGCTTCCAGGTGAGTAGGACCTCCAGGAGGTTTGGCCTTGGAGATGTGTGCCCTCGTTGTAGGTGTCTGTATTAAGAGCCAGAGGCCCATCATCATAAGGGTATTGGGAATCATAGTTGGGTCTCCTCATTCTTATGATGTCTGGGCTCAGGGACAGACCTGTCATTCTTGAGTCCCTGGGCTCAGAGTTGGATCCCTTCCCTCTCTTGCAGGGTATTGGGCTCCTAGATTGACTCCATCCCCACTTTCAGTGTCCTAGGCTCAGGGCTGGATATCTATCTTTACTCTTGGGATAACTTGGATCAGAGCTGGGCCCTTCCTTCTTTTATTATTATTTTTTAAATGCTTTTTATTTATATTTATTTTTTAATTTTCTTGCATGTACCCTGACCGGGGAATTAAACCCGCAACCTGGGTGTATTGGAATGATGCTCTAATCAACTGACCCACCTGGCCAGGGCTTCTCCCTTATTCTTTTTTCTTTTTTAAATATATTTTATTGATTTTTTAAAAAAATATTTTATTGATTTTTACAGAGAGAAAGGGAGAGGGATAGAGAGTTAGAAACATCAATTAGCTGCCTCCTGCACACCCCCCACTGGGGATGTGCCTGCAACCAAGGTACATGCCCTTGACCGGAATTGAACCTGGGACCCTTCAGTCTGCAGGCGGGAGCTCTATCCACTGAGCCAAACCGGTTAGGGCTTTATCATTTTTTTACAGAGAGGAGGGGAGAGGGATAGAGAGTTAGAAACATCAATGAGAGAGAAACATCGATCAGCTGCCTCTTGCACGCCCCCTACTGGGGATGTGCCCGCAACCAAGGTACATGCCCTTGACCGTAATCGAACCTGGGACCCTTGAGTCCGCAGGCTGATGCTCTATCCAGCCAAACCGGTGCAGCCGTGGGCAAACTACGGCCCGCGGGCCGAATCCGGCCCGTTTGAAATGAATAAAACTAAAAAAAAAAGACCGTACCCTTTTATGTAATGATGTTTACTTTGAATTTATATTAGTTCACACAAACACTCCATCCATGCTTTTGTTCCGGCCCTCCCGTCCAGTTTAAGAACCCATTGTGGCCCTCGAGTCAAAAAGTTTGCCCACCCCTGGGTTAGGGCAATTTTTTTTTTTTTTTTTTGTATAGCAAAGGTGGAGATTTATTGAAGAACAAGTACAGACTCCCAAGTAGGGAGGGGGAAAAGGGTCCCCCCTTACTCTTGATGTGCCTGCACCAGAGCTAGGTCCTCTCCCTCATTTTTAGGGTGCTGGAGCTCATTCAGAGCTGGGTTCCCCTATTCATTCTTGGAATGTTAAGCTCAGAGCTGGGTCTCCTTCCTCATACTCAGAGTGTCCGGGCCAAAATCTAGTCCTATTACCTCCACTGATTTGCCTTTTCCTTTTTCTAGGAGCCCCAAACCTATAGAGAACCCAGGAAGACTTCAGCTAATTCCATCTATAACTCTGTCTTGCTGGTTCAGATGGACGGACAGATAGAACCAGGCAGGACAGTGTATCCTCATGAGGGGAGGTGTCTCAGCTGAAGTTTTGTTTGGAGCCCGTTTCTATGAGACTATCTGTTCCAACTTGCCAGATGAAAGGTACCTGGACCTCTGATTTTATCCCAGAGCTAGAGGTCCACTAGTGGAATGTTTATAGATGTGTATATCTGTGTCCATATGTGCCCATGTGTATGTGAGGCAGGGAACATGTGTTCTCTGCATGTATGTATGTAGATATCTGGGGAGTGTGTGTGGGTCCTTGGCTGTTAGCCTTGCCCCTGGTGGGGGTTGTGAAGGTGTGAATAAAGAGAATGAGGAGGTTCTTTGTTTATTGACATGTCTCCCAGCTTCAGATTCAGGGCTCACGGGAGAATACACAGAATTTGGAGACCACAACCAGAGATTATTGTTCAATACAGCTTTATTATTTTGGCTATTGGGGGGCCCGGCCCATTTTCCCTATTAGGTCAACATTCAGGTTGGGCAGAGTCCCCTGGAACCTCCTTCCTTGGCGCTCAAACCATCGAGCCAGGCTGCGGTTCTGGGGGTGGATGCAGACACTGCGTCGAGACAGGTGAAGACTGGGAAAGGAAAGGCCCAAAGCCATGGTCATAGTTGGCAGATTAGGTTAGGGTCCAGGGGTTAGGGGCAGAGGCCAGATGACAACCTGAGTTGGCATCAGAATTAGCAGTGGGGGCTGGGGTTGGGATCTGCATCAGGGATTGGGACTGGGGTCCGAGTCAGGGATGAGTATCAAGGGCAGGGTCAGAGCTCACACAAAAGCCTGGAGGTGGCAGTCTCCATTAGCCTCCTGCAGTTCCACCCGGGTGACCTTCCTCAGTAGCTTTCTTGACAGTGGCTGTCGGTAGAGCTGGGTACAGCATGTAGTGCTGGATGGCAGTAGCACTGCTAGGGAATAATGGGGCCACATGTTCAGAGGGCTCCTGACCGAAAACCCCTCAATCAGACAGCTGGAAGCTGGACTTCCTGAGCCCCTTTTCCCTCCATCCCATTCACCCAGATCCCTGGCCTTCTAAACTCCCAAGCACTGACCTGCTCCCGAGTCTGGGATCAGAAGCAACAGTAGCAGCAGGAGGCTGATGGTGGGTGAGGGCTCCTTCATGCTGCGCAGCCTGGATACTTCTCTCTCTCTCCTCCTTCTCCCCTATCTTTTATCTGGATACCTTTAACCTGGGGCACCAGGTGAGTCAGAGGCAGATGAAGATGGATTTCTCATCCGGTGACACTCCTGGGCTCTGGTTGCCACAGACCCCTATGCCAGAACCCCCTTCCTCTTTTAGGAAAGCCTTTTCCCATGGGCTCCTAAGCCCTGGGCAGAGAAGCTGGGGAGAGGGACAGTGCATGATGTGGGGCCTGAAGGTACAGTGACTGAATAAGAGCAGCCAAGAATCCTCAGTGGCATCCAATGATGGACATTCACACTCATATACCCATAGCTACACATTCACAGTCACACCTCACTCGATCAACCTCACATGGTCAAGCAACCACAGATAGAATTATGCAGCCCCAGTTATACTCAAAATCCCACTACCACACAGCTGTTTTCACAATACTCCAGTCAGACAAGCACACACAAATTCTGATGGGGGTGTTGTGGGTAGGGTGGAGCAGAGGGCAAGCCAGCACAATTTGCCTTCATTTTCTCCTCCCCACTTCCCGTCCTAGCCTGCTTATCTTATCAGGAGAAATGGATGGAAACGGGTCCCTCAGCTGGCGTGTCTGGCTGAGGCAGAGTCTTGGCTGTGGCCAGTCACATTCAGAGAAGCTGGGGAAAGGCCCTTTTTGGTGGTATTTGGGGTGCCTTGGAGATGTTGAGGTGGAAGCTGCTTT
The DNA here is from genome assembly GCF_964212035.1 of Myotis nattereri. Classification (NCBI taxonomy): domain Eukaryota; kingdom Metazoa; phylum Chordata; class Mammalia; order Chiroptera; family Vespertilionidae; genus Myotis; species Myotis nattereri. The sequence continues at coordinate 53,477,841 of NC_138087.1, forward strand.
CCCTGGCAAGATGAGACAGGAAGGAAGGGATTGGGTGGGTAAGGAGGGCAGATGAGGGAAGATAAAAGTTCTTTGGTGCCAGGTTGCTGCTAAGGTAAAGAAAAACACCAAGAAAAAAAAATCTTTCTGTTTTTGCCTAGTCCTGTCCCAGAAATGCCAGCCTCTTGTCAAAAGGGGCCTGGCCTGGGGTTTCCATACTCAGTCCGTCCTTGGCTTACCGAGAGAGACATCAGACTCAAGAGCTCAATTACTTCTCTTTTGTTCTGTTCAAATTCTAGCTTCTCTTCACTGTGGGCCTGGAAAAACGTTTTCTTCCCCCACCCAGGCTCAGTAATACCCATGAACAGGCCCTCTGCATCCCATCTTCTTGCTAATGCCCCAAGCTCCCATCTACTTCCTGTCCCTTCTCTCCTAATCCCATACCCAGCCCTCACTCCCTGCTTCCCCTTACCCCTCAGAGAAAAACTCCTCCTCCTCCTCCTGTCCTTTCCAGGAAGCCGAGAACTGCCTAGGGTGTTTAGTGCCCCTGGCAACTAAAAGAATTTCCTACACCAGGTCTGGGGATTTCAATCCTCAAGTTCTGCTCAGTATTTAAAATATAAACTGAGTCAGAACCCAGTAATCAAGTTCTTATCTAATTGTTGCAGGAGTGCCGTCTGGAGCATTTCCGCTGCTTTAGCCTGCTATGGGGCAGGCCTTCTCTCGGCCTAGGGACTCACACCTTTGCTGGGCACCTCGTTCTGCTGCAGCAATCAGGAGGGACCGCCGGCTCCAAGGGCAGAAACTAGTCCCCCTCTCAGGCTGGACAACTGGAGCTTCTCCCTCCTGTCCAGGGTGGGACTTGAAGGCCCTTCCGGGGAATCTGCCTTGTGGATCCTCAGGAATTCTGACCGTTTCCTGGTGAGGTATAGGCCCAGGGCTAGACAGGGTACTCCCGTTTGGATAGGGTTCTTGATGTAGACCTTGTGGATAAAATGGCTCAAGACCCGGGGTCCATTTCTGAAGGTAGACACAACCCAGAGACATCTTGAACTTCTAGTGCCAGAGGCCTTAGGGGCTCTCTCCACCCTGCTGCCTGGACTTGTGACCCAGAGCTCGGGTGCAGTGACTGAGGTGCCATCGTCTCATCACAGATCTGCGTCAGCTGTCTGTGGTCTTTCCTGGACCAGTCAGTCCAGAGACCTGAGAAGGCAAGAGATGAATTCTTCCAGGCACGTACCCATCTCTTCCCTTCGGCTTCTCCATAGATAGGGCCAAGTCTCCTCAGCCACAACCTGCTGTGGCAGGGGCAGCCCCAGGCTGAAAGTTAGCTTTTGCCCCCAACCCACAAACTGGGCTGTCTCTTTAACTTAATCCTTTAGTGCCCTTTCTGGTGCAGGGGCCAGTCCCTAACTGATGGGGGTGTCGGCCTATTGGAGTCCCTGACCCTCAGCACTTTAGGAGATAGTGGGTCAACGGGGTGACAGGGAACAGTGGCCCTTAGGTTCTCCTAAGGAGGAGTAAGAACTTCTAGGTGGGGTGATGCCAAGTGTCTTTAAACTTAGGATCAGGCTGGAGGAGCTGGAAGGTGGGGTATTCATTACAGGGAAAGCCCTCCAACCGTCCTGAGTCTCTTCCCGATGGCGGGCTGAGGGAGGCAGCTTCTAGGACTCACAGCCTACATCCACAACCCTGGGCTCAAGATCTTTTAGATCCACTCCCAGGAAAAGAAGACCCGGCAAAGGCTCAGCCAGGAGGAAGGTGGTAGCAGACAGGCAGCTGGGGTTGTGAGGACACAGGGATGTGGGCATGAAGTTGGGAGGAAGACCAACCCTCCATATAGGCTACTCCGGGATGAATGCAGGTGTAGGGGGTGCAGGGCCGTCGCTGGCAGTAATGAGGGCCTGACCCCGAGGAGGGACCCTCAGATATATCAGGAAACTAGGCGTGGAAGGGCTCCCGGCTACACGTGGCGGCAGCGGCGGCAGTCAGGAGGGAAGCACGGTGCCTTCGGTTTAAATCTTTAATGCACTGGCTGGCTGGGCAGTGGCGGCGGGTGTGCGGCGGGGGAGGGCGAGACCCGAGCGCTGGGGGACGGGGCCCAGGCCGCTCGACAGACAGCTCATCAGGCCCCGCAGAGGCTCCAGCTTCGGCTCCCGGGGGTGTGCCGAGCTGTGGGGCGACCCGACACGGGCATGAGGCTGGGCGGGGTCTCCCCGATGCCCCCCCAGATCTGCGCTCCGAGACGGAGCCTCGTCCGGGCCCGGGGAGGGTCCGCCGTCTCGCCGCCCCCTCACCTCCGCTCCCTCCGCCACATGCGCAGCCACGGGAAAAAGTAGAAGCAGCCCCAGTAGATCCTGCGGAGAGAAGGCAGAGCCGGGCCAGGCGGGGCGGTGACCCCGCGCCCCCCGCGCGTCTCCGCGGCCCCGCCCCGCCCCCGGGGGCGGCTCCCTCCACAGCCCCCGCCCCCGGAGGGGCCCCACCCCACTGCCCCCGCCCCCCGGGAGCTCGCGCCCTCCCCCACCCCGAGCCGCTAGCTTCTCCCCCGCAGAACCCGCCCCCACTCACTCCTCCTCCGCCTCCAGCGCCACCTCGTATCTCCTCAGTCCCGACATGTCTCGGGCTCCGAGCGTCTCCTGGGGGGCGGAATGATCGGATCTAGTCCTCCCCAGCCCCCGGCCCCCTCCTCGGTCATCCTCCGGAGCCGTGTGACCTGCTCTCGGGGCACCTGAGGCGGGTGCCCCCGGGGAGGCTCAGCTGCACATCGGGGAGGGGTGGGGCTGAAGGTTTCGGAGGCGCGAGACGTTATGGAACTAGGAGGTCGGTCGCCGCAGGGGCCCGCGGCATTCAGGGGGTCAGGGCGGCGGGCTTTGCGGTCAAGGGGTTGGGCTATCTGGGGCCCCGGGTGAGGATTTTCGGGGGCTGGGTCACCTGGAGGGGGGCTGAGGGGTTGGCGCAGCCTAAACTCCACCCTCCCCGGCTCCACCCCGGAAACAGACCGTTACCGTGACGTCACAGGGACTCCACGCACCGGGGGCGGGGCTCCCTTCGCCAGGAAGGGGCGGGGCTAGAGCATTTCTTCAGAGGAGGCGGGGTCAAAGCGTCACTAGGAGGTGGAGGCATTTATCGCCAGGATGCGAGGCTCTGGAGTCTGGACCCTCTTTTATAAAAGGATGGAGTCGGATTTTGGAGTTCTACCCTGGGAGATGAAGACCTCAGAAATAGGCAGCAAGAAAAGAGCTTTGGGGAGCGGGATAAAAAGGGGGGGGGGATGGGAGATATCTGTAATATTATCAACAATAAAAAATATATATATTAAAAAGAAAAAGAAAAAAGAAAAGAGCTTTGAGATGCTGTCCAGTGCTGTTTTCCTCAATTCCCTCTTCTCCTCTCAATCTCCTTGGCTTCTGCCCTGACGATGGCCTTTCTTGTCTGCCCTGTTCTACTTGTCTGACCCCAGGCTGAGGAGGAATAGGCCTCCAGAGAGGGCTCAGTCTAGACAGGCCAGGCTATGAAAATACTTCTGGGATGAGTGGCCTTGGCTTAATGGCCAGAGGGTCAAAGCCCTTCCTATCTGAGCCGAGACTCACGTTCCTGTGATTTTTGTTCCTACAGTCATTCAGTCAACAAATATTTACTGAGTGTCTGCTCCATGCAGGCACTGCTGGGTGTGGGGAACAACTGTAAAGAGGACAGGCACGGTCCTGGCTGGTGTGGCTCGGCTGGAGCGTTGTCCTGTACACCAAAGGTGGCAGGTTTGATTCTCGGTCAGAGCACATACCCAGGTCCGGTGTGTGCAGGAGGCGACCGATCAATGTTTCTCACATCAATATTTCTTTTTCTCTTCCTCTCTCTAAAATAAATTTTGAGAAGAAGAGGAAGAAGAAGAAGGAGAAGGGCACAGTCTCCACCCTCAGAGGGCTTATCATCTGGGTTGGAGATGGGGGGGATTGAAATAGACAATCAGATAATTACAATAAATCTGGAAGACTGGCTAGCAGCAGTAGAGGGTGCTGTGACAGAGCCCAGAAAGAGCAATTAGCCAAGTGTGGGAGGTTGGAAATAGCTGCCCCAGATGGTCTTTGGAGGGAGGACGGGAACTTTGTGGCTGGACTGTAGGAGAGAGACAGTGACTAGAAATAAGTGAAGTGAAAGTTCCCTCAGCCTGAAGTGTGGAGAATGGAAACATCTGCTCTCTCCCTGCATCCCACCCTTCCTCCCTCTCATACCTGGCTTGCCTTGCCTGCGCCACAGACAGGTGACAGATAGATCTGTGGGTGCCAGTTGGGCTTTACTGGAAGCATTGCAGTCTGGTGTGGAGGAGAAGCTGTGCTCCAGTCATACCCTCACATACTCACACTCACACTCACACTTACACTCACACTCACACTCCAGGCCCTGCCCAGCTTTGTCAGGTCTGGTGCAGAGGAGCTGATGGTCTGGTTCTCACTTCTGGTCCTTGGGTCCCCAGGGCGGCAGTGGTTCACATCCCTTCCCTCGGTCACGGGGCTCCTTCTGGAGCCCTCATGGGCTAAATGCCGGGGCACTTGTTCCGGGGGAGGAAGGAGTGGCAAAGTTATGGGCTGGGGTCTTGGGCAGGAGCCCAGAGGGAGGAGGCAGGGCTGGAGAGGGCAGGCTTTGCCTTGGCAGAGTTCTTCTGCAGTCTCTGGATGTGGTCCCCCCAGGGCTGGTCTGGGGGGTGTGCCTGCTCCAGCATGGTGAACCTGGAGTCAGAGGTCGGAGAGAATAGAGCAGCTCCGAACTCAGTTTCCCGGAAGGCCTGGGTGTGTAGGGTAGAAACTGAGGACCACATGTAGGAACCTGTTTCAGGGGCTTCCGTGTGGGAAGAGGCTCAGCAAGGTGTGGAGGAGAAGCTGTGCTCCAGTCACCCTCAAGGGGAAAAAAGGTAAGATGGTGCTAAAAGGTGATTAGGAGAGAAGGAGACAGGTTACTCTCCACCCCCCACTCGCAGGAGAACAGTGCCTGGCAGCCAGTCCTCAAGGAGGAGATAGGAACAAAAGACACCACAAATGTTCTCAGGAATTGGGTGTTGGTTCACCAAGAGACAGTGTCCTCGGAGTTGTTGGCACACAGAACTGGGAGTGAGTGGGTATTAGTGTCAGGGCTTGAGGGACTATGAGGTGGGGGAGCTCATAGCCTGACTAAATTCAGGATACCTGTGTCTCTCTCCCCTCCTCCTCCCAATGTACACTGTTCTCTTTTCCCCTGGAAACCAAGCTAGAGGAGACAGAGCCTCCAGTGAGAAGGACAGCTAGAGGCCCCTGGACCCATTCAGGCACTGACACGCACAGGAACACCTGGGGCACAGGCACATCTACATCACATAGGTACCCATAGCACAGAAGCCCATGTATAGATTGTATAGGGATACACACACGATGCACAGGTATACCCACGGTACATAGAGACACACAATCACAAGGGCACATCCATTTGGTACATGTGTACTCTCACGTTCATGGACACACTTGGATCTGGGTGTTGACTTGAACTCATGGTCCCCTTCACAGACTCCCAGATCCCAGCTGTGCCCCTCATCTGACCATTTACCCTCTATCCTTTCCAAGGGAGACCTAGAAATCAGTATGCTGAGGAGAGGAGCGGTGCTGTGCAGGAGGCCATGGGGGACAGCTAGAGATGGACAAATGTGCAGAATCTTTGGAAGCAGAGTGTATGGGTTGCAAGAGTCTTTCTGCTTGTGTAGAGCCTGTATGAGACTGTGAGGCTGGATGGGGGAGAGCGAGCAGAAGAATGATAGTGAGGGAGTCCATGATGGTCCTGTGACTGTGTGTGTGAGCCTGTGCAAGGCTGTAGATGTTGTCTATTTATGGCCCTCTGAAGCTTTCATTCTTTGTGTCCAGGAATTTCTTCCCTTCTGTTATATGATACTAGAGACCCAGTGCAAAAATTCGTGCACAGGTGGGGTCTGGCTGGCCCATTGGGGTGGATCAGGGCTGGGCTGTTGGGAGGAGGAGATTGGAGGTTGGCCGGCTGGCCTGCCCTGATTGGGTGGATCAGGGCCAGGCCAGCTGTGGGGAGGAGCAGAGGGCAATTGGCTGGTGGGTCCTGCCCTTGATTGGGGTGAGGGGGGCCGATTGGGAGTCAGTGGCTGGGGGAGGGGCCGTGGGAGGTTGGCTTGCCAACTTCACCCCCGATTGGTGTGTGTGGGGCTGATCAGAGGTAGAACTGGCCGGGGGGAGGGGCCACGGTCCAATCAGGGTGGGGGGGCCATCAGGGGCAGGGCAGGCTTGTGGGGGGGGGCCACAGGCGGTTGGTCAGCTTGCCCCTGATCAGGGTGGGAGGTGATCTGGGGTGGGGCTGACTGGGGGATGGGGCCGTGCGGGGGGGGGGGGGGGGGGGGGGCGGGGGCGGGGAGTTGGCCACCGCCATGCCCTTGATCCGGGTGGGAGAGGCCAATTGGGAGCAGGCTGGCCGAGGGGAGGGGCTGTGGGAGGTTGACTGGCTGGCCCCACCCCTGATGGGGCTGGTTCGCTGGCCGCAGTGGGCGTCATAGTGACAGGTTGTTCTGGTTGTTACAGCATTCTGGTCGCTGGCTTTTTATATAGATAGATAGGATTTCACTGGCCTTTCTCCCTGGTTTCTGGGCAAGAGACTCTAAATCTTTGGAATTTTCCAAGTAATAGGAGTGTCTTTGTTATTTATGAGCCCCTTGGATTACACCTGAGTTTCTGCTAGGAGATGAGATGACTTAGTATGGGGGCTCATCACTGAAAGATCAACTATGTCCTTGGAGAATTGGGGCTTTGAGCCAGCCCAACCTCCAAAGAAGGGGGCTGGAGATTGAGTTCAGTCATGTGGCTCAATGATGCCTACGTAATGAAATCTCAATAAAAACTCTGGACACCAAAGCCCATGGAACTTTCCTGTTCAGTGAATGAAACAATGTGCTGGGAGGGTGATGTGCCCTTCATGTCTCTAAAAGGAGAGAGCATTTAAGGCTCTCTCACAATTCGCCCTGTGCGTCTTTTCATTTGGCTATTTTTAAAAAATTTATTTTTATTGATTTTAGAGAGGAAGGGAGAGGGAGAGAGAGATAGAAACATCAATAATGAGAGAGAATCATTGATCGGCTGCCTCCTGCATGCTGCACACTGGGCATCTGAGCCCACAACCCAGGCATGTGCCCTGACAGGAACCCAACTGTAACCTCCTGGTTTATAAGTCGACGCTCAACCACTGAGCCACGCTGGCTGGGTTCTAGCCACTTTTTCTTAAGTCCACCACTCAGGACATTGCCCTATTTCTCAGATGGCTTTTCAACCTATTTCTCCCAAACAAATACTCCTTTCTAGGAGAAAAGATTGTGTCCATGTGTGAGTGTGTGTCTGTGTGCCCATGTCTGTGTGTAATTGTGTCTGTGTGTCTATGTCCTTGTATCTGTATTGTGATAATGTATACGCGTAACTATCTGTGCTGTGTCCTTGATGTATGTAAATGATCAGGTGATTATCTGATTGTGTGTACAGACAGGTAGGCGGATTAAGGTGTTGGCCTCTCCAGGGTCTGAAATGACACGTGTGTGTGTGTGTGTGTGTGTGTGTGTGTGTTCAATCCATCACTTTGTGGCTCTCAACCTCATAGGGCCTGCAGGGGGCGTCCAGTGCAAAGGGAAAAGAGGATGTGAGACTCCTGGGCTGTGGAAGCAGGGGCTCTGGCCTGAGGAATCTGAGTTGTCTTGTTCCAGAAGTGAGCTGGAAATGAGTAAGAAAACAGATGAATCAGCTCTTGAAAGTCCCTGACCCTGGGAAGAGGTCTGCTTCTTTTTATCCCAAACTTCTGTCTACCAGAGGTTCCTGGCCAGTCAGAGGGGCAGCCAAGCCAGAGAGTGGGTAGAACATTGCACAGGACTTCAGAGGTGACTGGACATCAGAATGGAGGAACTCTTGAGCAATAGTACACCCCCCTTCCCCACCCACCCCCTGGAGCTTGAAGTAAAATCATTACCAGATTTCCTGAACAAACCCCGCTACTTCCTGCAATTTGGGCCTCTCTGGATCCCAGGGGTCCTGGGTTTGGACTGATCTTGCTTGGGAGAAGTGCAGGAAACAAGGGTCCTTGAACCCAAAGCAGTAGGTGACCTATGTGGCTGGACATGAGGAGCCCTGGGGACTCAGAGGGTAAGTAGAGAAGGCTTCATGGAGGAGGGAGCTCCGCAGAGCCTTGAAGATGGGTGAAGCAGGAGGGAGGACATTCCAGGTAGAATGAACAGGAAGCAAAGGCTCAGAGGAAGGACAGGGGTCTGTGACTGACCCCAGTGTGGGTGAGGCAGGGGAAGGGTAATTGGTGAGAGAAGCTCTGTGTATGGGGGTAATCCTTGGGGTACTTCCTGATGATGCCAGGCCCAGTGGTCAAAGTTAATGGAGCCGAAACTGGTTTGGCTCAGTGGATAGAGCGTCGGCCTGCGGACTGAAAGGTCCCGGGTTCGATTCTGGTCAAGGGCATGTACCTGGGTTGCGGGCACATCCCCAGTAGGAGATGTGCAGGAGGCAGCTGATCGATGTTTCTAACTCTCTCTCTCCCTTCCTCTCTGTAAAAAATCAATAAAATATATTTTTTAAAAAAAAGTTAATGGAAGACTCCAGTAACCTTAATCAGGCAGAACCATTAGGAGCTTCACGTCCTTTGAGTGTGAAGGTTTGGGTTCCTTAGCAGCATAGAATGTCAACCAGCTGAAGTGCCAGTTGGGGGTGAAGGGAATGAGTTATAGAGAAAGTACGGTAAACAGAATTCTGAGTTCCCTGCCCTCTGGTGTGCATGCCCTGTATAATCTTGCTTTGAGGGGATTTTTTTCAGACATTTGACCTTTGAATATGATGGGATTAGATGATTACATATGGCAAAATGAAGGGATTTTGCAGGTGTAATTAAGGTCTCTAATCCGTTGACTTTCAGTTCGTCAAAAGGGAGATTGCCCTGGGTGGGCCTGACCTAATCAGGTGAACCCTTGTAAAGTGTCTAGAGATAAGAAGTAAGAAGTGGCAGCAGATCTTATTTGGCCTTGAAGAAGCAACTGCCATGCTGTGGAGAGGGCCATGCAGCCGGCAGCGGTAGGCAGTTCTAAGCGCTCAAGGCCTCAGTCCTACTGAAAGGCGCGCTGCCCGCCTCTCCGGGCGGTGCGGGAGGAGGAGTCTGGCCGCTGGGCTCTGAAATCCCTCCGCGCCCGCCGTAGGGCCTGGCCTCCCCGGAGCGGGTCCGAGTCCGGACCGGCTGCGTGGTGGCCAGCGGCGGGCCGAGGGGTGGGGCCGGGCGGCGACCGACCACGGGGGAGGTCATGGGAGCGGAAGGCCTCACCGCCTGGCTCTTTCCTCCCTTCCCCCGTGGTTGGCTCCCTGCTTGCCCGCGCTGGGGCCGGGGGTCCATGTGGCCCCTGGGGCCCGGTCGGGGGGGACCGGGGCCTGCATGGGCCGACCGCTGGGCCCCATGGTGGGGGGGCATTGGCTCCCCGGCTGCCACCCGCCCGCTGCCCCCCGGACCGGGCCCACTGCAGCAGCGACGGCAGCGGAGTGGGGCGCGTGCCCTAGCTCCGGGAAGCCGCCATGCTGCAGTGCACCGGCCCCATGGCCGGGCCTGCTCTGAGCGGATGCCGCTCCTCCGGAGCTGGGCCACTCCACCGGCCGCACCCCGTTTGCTGGGCCTGTGCCGCCCAGACGCGCTGGAGTCCCGGTCTGCCCGCAGGCCAGCTACGGGTGCTGTGCAGGAGGGCCATCCTGCCTTGTGGCGGCAGCAGCAGGAGCCGGACAAGGACTGCGCCCTCCATCTTGCCTTGGGTCCTCCATTTTGGGACGGTGCCATGTGCTTCCTCACGGGAAGAAGCCGCTGCTAGCCACACCCAGGACTTCTCTGGACTAACCAATAATAATCAAGGGAAGTGCACGCCATCACTATGACCACATCCTGTACCGACTCGCGCTTGGCCAATCGGCGGGGCCCACAGTCCCCTCTCCTGCCCTCACTCCACCCCCTTTTAAAACCCCCTGTGCCATCAGGCCTCACTCTCTCTCGGCCACTGGAGCTTACCGTTGCATCGGTGAGTGTGGCAGGGGAGCCACACTAGGTTTGAACTAAATGACTCTTTGCTTTTGCATCGGACTGACTGCCTCCCTGGAGGTCTTGGGAACTTTGAAATCTGGGCACAACACTACAACCACAACTGCCAGCACCCAGTGAGGTGGGAAGAGGATTCTGAGCCTGAGATGAGACGGCAGCCCTGGCCCATACCTGAGTTCAGCCTGGCAAGACCCTGAACAGAGGACCCAGTCAACAAGTACTTGAACTCTCGACCCACAGAAACAATGAGATGATAAATTTGGATTGTTTGAAGCTGCTAAGTTAGTCACAATTTGTTACACAGCAATAGAAAACTAATATAAAAACAAAGGAATGAATGCTAATTAAGCCCCAGGACCAGTTTCAGAACTGTTGACTATAGCTTTTATTCCTACTTCCTTCCAGGTTGTGAAATGTCACTATTTCTTTAACTGACTCCCCTTTTCTGTCATCCTCCTTTATTCCATTCTTCAATCTAGGTTGTTGTGGTAAGAGTACTTCTGCTCATCAAGACTGTGGTTTATTTTTCCTGGCAGTTGCCCGCTTGAAGTTAGGCATGGCTGCGTGACCTACTTTGGCCGATCAACTGTGTGCAGAAATGGCATGTGTCACTTGTGGATAGAAGCATTTAAACCAGGGTTCTCCTTGCCGTTTTACCACTGGGACGATCATGGAAACATTTGTTGAGAAGAAGGAGCATGCCAAAAGATCCAGGCGGCCTGGAATGTTGAACCACCACATGGAATACAGCTGCAGTAAAGACCCGCCTAGACCCACAGCAGGCTTGGTAAGCACGGGGAATAGAATGTTGTTGTGTTAAACCACTCAGACTTGGGTGTCATTTATTACTGCAGCATAACTCAGTCTATCCTGACCAGTCAGGTGTGTTGGTGGTGGTTTTCAGGTATTGTAGAATAGAGAGATGAGATTACAGCAAAACTAGAAAAGGATTGGATGTCAGCCTGAGATCTTGGATTTAGCGCCATAATTCATAAATTGAAGCCCAAACCTTTAATGTGACTGTATCTAGAGATAGGCTTTTAAGGAAGTAATTTAGGTTAAACAAGGCCATAACGGTAGGGTCCTAATCTGATAGGACTGTAGCCTTTAAAGAATAGGAATAGAGAGGACACAGTGAGGTCCCAGTGAGAAGGCAGCCATCTGCATGCCAGGAAGAGGGCTCTCACCAGGCATCTGGATCTTGAACTTCTAACCTCCAGAACTGTGAGATGTGTAGTGTTTCCCCCACATCCCGCGTGATTCAGGGTTCAGGATCTAGAGGAGGGGCCGCACACAAATGAAAGAGACAAGACAAGAGATAATTTGGAAATACTGGGGGCCAGGCAGGCAAGTCCAACTCAAGGGGAAGGACTTCCACTGGTGCTCAGGCCTCGCCAACCTTTTATTGGTTTGGGATACACTCATAGCCCTTTGGCAGGCAATTTCCAGTAACAGGCAGATTAGCCCATCAGCAAGGATTTACATAATAATAAATGGGGAAGTTGCTTCAGCTACCATTGTCTGGATTAACAGTGGGTGCACAGCCCTGACCATTGCCAGAGCTCAAGGGTCGCCAGCCTTCCGGGTTCCTTGTCCACACCTCTCTGCTAGTGAAGACAATGGATGGCTTCCCGCAGTGAGAAAATAAAATTTCTGTTGTTTAAACAACACAAGTTGTTGTTTTGTATTTTATTATGGCAACTTTGACTGAGGCAGATATTGTTAGGTGATATCCTTACATTTTTAAGGAGTCTAGGATTTGGGAAGAAGGATGTATGTTGATGTAGGATAGCCATAGGGTGGACTATGGAGATTTTTTTTTTCACTGCTCACAAACTTAAACCCTTTCTATGGTTTGAGAAATTTTCTATTATATGAGTTTTAGTTACTTTCCAACATAGAACCCCCTAAGGGTCACATACTAATTTTCCTAGCTTCCTTTCCAGCTAGGGTTCAAACACATGACTTAGGCTTATCCAATCAGAAGCACCTTTCAAGGACTATGAATAGGAAGCTAGTAGTGATGCAAAGGAGCAGGGTTAGAACATCCATTTTCGTGGTGGTAGGAGTGGTGGCAGAAGTGATGTCTGTTTCTCATGGGCAGCTGAGCTGTGATTCTAAAAGTGGAAGCCAGCAGGGTGATCACCCAATATTTGAAGGGCTTGTGACAACAGTACAAATGGAGGCCCACATAGCATATACCTAAATATTTAAAAGTTATAAATCAAGCTGACAGAGTATCAAAAAAATGTCTCTCTTACTACCTTGAAAAATATACTTTTAAAACAACTTGAAGACCGGGTTCAAATGTAGAATTCTTGGAATCCTTGGAGTTCCTTGACGGAGAGATGTGGCAAGGGGAGATCCAAGCTCTAGTCCCAACTTGTCCACCCACTTCCTTCTCTTACTACCCTCAGTTCCAATTGCACCATGAAGGGCCTCATATACCTGATGTAGACACTCCAGCCCCATACATGCAAGTTCCTTTCATGTTACCTGGCAGTAGCTACCTCTTGGTCATTCTCTGGACCTAGTAGTGTACACAACATTGACATAATCTATCATAGGGAGGACAGCTCTAAGGAAGAGGTCTGCATGGATTCTTGAAGTTGCTTGGGGCCTTTTGGGCAGGGAATTCTCCAGTTTCCAGTTCCTGAAATGTGGTCTAGAAGGAGAAGCACTAGCTCCAGGTGAGCATGCCCCCTTAAACCTGAGTAATGTGTGTGCCACGTCCAGAGATATGACTGGAAGAGGGACAGAACAGGGTCCTCTAAAACATGGACTACAGGACAGGGGCCACCGTTATCTGGATGTTAGGGTGGCACCGGCATTTGGCATCCCCTTTGTGCTACCATGCTGTCCTGGGGGGCTGTCTGGACCGTCCTGGCTCTACTGCATGCTTTGCGTGTGGTTCTGGCTGCCGAGGTCCCCTTATTCTTTCATTTTCTGTACCTTCAGGGTTTTTTTTTTAATAACTTGCTTTTCTGTTTAAATCACCTAATGAGTTTCAGTGGCTTGCAAGTAAGAATCCTGACTGATACATTTATTTGCCCTTTTTTGGGTGGAGGTAACTCTATATCATGGCAGCTCTGAGATGGCTGAGGGCCCCACACTAACAGACACTCTGATACTTAGGGCTGACATGCCAGGAGGCGCCATTTACACAGGCTCCAGGGAAAACGGTGTCCCTGGAGTGTGCAACGATGCTGTCCTGCCTGACAGGCATGGGTGTTCCTGACAGTGCCAGGATTTCCCAGGAGGAATGGTGGCCTGAGAGTAATGGGGGGACCTTGACATTCATGGAGGTCCTGTCAACAATAGGGACACCAATAGGTATTGGTATGTCCTGACAGGGTTCCTGAATTGATGGAGGGCTTGAAGGTTGTGCCCCTGTGGAAGGGATGGCTTCCTTTTCAGGGAGGATCCTTGAAATGATGGTCTGACAGGTATGGGATCAGCAAGGTGATTGGGGTTTTGTTAGAGTTGGGTTTAGATTTCCAGGGACTACAGTTCTGATATCCAGAGCCCTGGGGGTTAAAGCCATCCCACTTTGGTGGGTTGGAGCCCAGGGCAGCTCATATTTTCTGCCCCTCCACCCCCCTATGGGAGCCATGGGTCCTAGGAACAGAAGCAGGGCTAAATGTCTGACTCCCTCGTCTAGTCTGATCTTCAGAGTTTCTGCCCTAACCTTTGTCATTCTCCCCTGTCCTGCCTGTTCCTGACGTCTCAGAAGATAGAAGTGGTCCTGGAAAGTGGGTCCTTCAGGAGTCTAATCCCACTCCTGAGGATGTGACCACATGACTTAGACTGTCCAATCAGAAGCACCTTTCAAGGGACTACAGATTTCCAGGGACTACGGTTCTGATATCCAGAGCCCTGGGGTTAAGCATCCCGGTTAGATGCTTTGCTCCGCAGAAGTCCAACCAGGCTGGCTCAAAGCCCCCCTGCCACCCTCCCCCCCCACGAGGCCTGCCCCTCTCAGGAGCCTTGCCCACAGGCCCCTTAGTCCTGCCCCTACTCCTACCCTCCGGATCCCAACCCTGCCCTGTCCCTTCATTCCCATTTTTATTGCAACATCACCTGGCCTCTGTTACTCCCTGAGAACGGAGGTAAGAAGGTAGGCATAGTTATAGCCTGATCCCTTCTCCACTGTTCCACTTGGGGAAACTGAGGCCTGGGCAGGCCTCGAGAAACTGTGCCTACTTCCTCCTGGAGACTCTGGGGAAACCAGTTCCACTTCTGCTGGAGAGGCCCAGGAGGCTGGAGGCCCTCCAGGGGGCATCTCTGTGTCTGGCTCAAGCACTGGGATCCTGTCTGAGGCCTTCAGCTTCTCTCCTTGTTTTTCCCCAACTCTTCCTAGCAGGTCAAGCCTTTCCACCCCAACTGGTTATCCCAGACCCCAGCCCTCTTCCCAAGTGCTACCCATCAGACCGACTTGGGCTGCAATCTCAGCTTTGCCACTCTACCTCTCCATGCCTCAGCTTCCTCAGACAGAATGGGACCAGTGATCCCCAACTTATAGGGTTGTTTAAGGATGCAATATGTCATACACATGAAGGACTCAGCTTGGAGGCTGACACATGGTCAGGACCTCAAAATAAGGCTTTTCCTCTTTCCTGAGGGCCGCTTCCTCAGACCTGGGCCTGCTGTATTGCTCCCCATTTTTACTTACGAGACGGGTCAACTGAGAGAGGCAGTATATGTAGTACAGATCCTGAAGCCAAACTACCCAGCGAGGACCCTCAGCTCTGCCGCTTTACCGGCGGTCCAGCTTCGGTAGTTACATGCGAATGTCAGGAGCACAGAAAGCAGTGCCCGGCGCCGCTAAAGCACTTAGTGGTGAAGTAACTGGTACCACAGAGCCATCTCCTGCCACGGGCGCGAAGTCTTAGGGGCCAGCGAGGCAGTTCTCTAATCAGAGAGGTGCCTGCTTAATTGTACAGAGGGGCTCTTGAAGGAAACTCCCTACTTGGGAGTCCTGCCCCTTTGTGAGACGAATTCCAAGGTTTTCTAGCTGTTTCTGAGTTTCCCGGAGGCCAGAGAAGGGGGGCACAGGGGTGGGGGTTTACCAAGAAGTTGACATGAGATGATGAAAATATGATCAAAACTGCATGGCTCTGGCCCTGACCCAACACCCACAGCACCACTGTTCTGAGAACTGGATGTGCTCCAGGTGTGAGCGGGAGGGGCATCGTGGGAAAGAGCCATGCTTAATTTCATTTTTTGTTACTCAGATATGTACTGGGGCTTGTTCTGTGCCAGCCCCTGTGCAGAGCAATGCTGGAAACGCAGACGCACAGGCCCAATCCCTTCCACTGGGAACTCTATCAATAGACAGGACAGGGACTGTCAACAATAAATTAAAAAAAAGAGACAGGACAGGGAGCTTTTTGTCCACCTATGAAGCTGGCAGCTCCCTGAGCAGGGTTGTCAGGTCCCTTTAGGAAGATGCTGGCTGTTGGGTAGAGAAGTATCCCTTGGCTGCTGGCCTTAAACCTGCAGCAGGTACCATGTGAAAGGTTTTCTTAAACCCGCAGTCGCCAACCTTTCGGACCTCACAGACCACCAGTGGTCCGTGGACCACTGGTTGGCGACCCACGGCTCTAGAGAGGAAGGTATCTACCTTTAGGCAGGTGGCAAGGTCCCCGTATCCTGGCTGGGGAGCTAGGAGTCCACACCACACCTTAGCTGGCCGGCAGCTTCATCATTGTCAGGGAGGCAGGTTGGCTTCTGGCCCCCCAGAACTCAGGACAAATAGATGCCACAGCCCTGGCCAGTGTGGCCCAGTTGGTTGAGCATCATCCCATGTCCTGAAAGGTCGCAGGTTTGATTCTGGTTGGGACACATGCTTGGTTGCCTGCAGGAGGCAGCTGATCAGCTTCTCTCTCATTAATGTTCCTCTCTTATCGATGTTTCTCTTTTTCTCCCTCTCCCTTACCCTCTTTCTCTAAAAAAACAACAAACAAAAACAAACCCACAAAACAATAAAAACATATTGGGGGGAAAAAAAGACGCCACACTTATCAGTGAATTACGGTGAAACAGAGAGCAGGTGTTGATCAGATGAAGTCACAGAACTGAGAATGTTTGAGTGAGTCAGGACAAGTTCCAAATTGCTGGGCTAAGCTCTCACGTTTCTGGTGGGAGATAAGAAGACAAACCCAGTGCCCAGGAAGGATTGGTGGCTGGACATGAGAAGAAAAGGAAGGGAGCAAGCCAGGAGGAAAGGCAGTGGGTGGAGAAAAGGTGGAGAGGGCTGCATGCCCACTCTCTGTGGGACTTTGGTGTCTGCCCCCAGGTTTCCTCTAAATTCTTCATTCGCTTGCTAGCTGCTGGATTATCTCCCTTCCTGAGTCTCAGAGGGATTCCCTGTGGCCCCAGGAGGTGGCGACATTTATGAACATGTGTGACTTTGAGGAAGCCCATGTGAACCACAGGGGGACCCAGAGATTCATGAGTTAAGTCTTTGGAGGGACTAAAATATTAACGCGCCCCCCCCACACACCTGACAGATGGGGGAACTAAGGCTTTGAGGGGGCGTGAGTCAGGAAAAATCTTGCCTAGAATTGAACAGTGAGGGCGGAAACAGGATTGTGGGATTGATGGCTGAGCACGGAGCTCAAGGCCTATTCCTGTAACAACCAGTGGCAGTGGCAAGGAAGTAGTGTCCAGGGACTTCTGTCCTGGTGGCATCTTCCTCAGGCCTCCCTTCCTCCCCTCCCCTATTCTAGCTGCGTGTTCTCCTGAGGGTCTGGAGCAGGGGTGGGCAAACTTTTTGACTCGAGGGCCACAATGGGTTCTTAAACTGGACTGGAGGGCCGGAACAAAAGCATGGATGGAGTGTTTGTGTGAACTAATATAAATTCAAAGTAAACATCATTACATAAAAGGGTACGGTCTTTTTTTTCAATAGTTTTATTCATTTCAAAGGGGCCGGATCCGGCCCGCGGGCTGTAGTTTGCCCACGGCTGGTCTGGAGGGACAGACTGTGTCTGCCTTTGTGGTAAGCTGGCCTCTGTGTAGCTTCACTGAGAACTGAGAAGGAGTTGAGGCAATGTGCCCCCCTCACACCTATGTTTGTCCTCTGCCTGCTGGGGTGCAGGGCATAGAATCCAAATGCTATTCACAGCTGGGACCTTTGAACTCCATGGCTGGCTGACTTGATGGATGGTTTAATGGATGGATGTGTGGATCGGGGGGAGGATGGATGGAGGTCTAATGGATGCAGGGACATTAGGTGGATGGATGCATGGATGCATGAACGGATGGGTAATTTCCCCCAGGCAGCAGAGCCAAACTTTCCAGCCATAACAGTGTTCTTGAAAAATCCCCATCCCTTCCACTCCTTGTAACTTTAAGACCTGAGAAATCCGAGGTTTTAAACACCTGCTTCTGGGAGCAGAGGGGGCGGGTGGGTGGGGGGGGGAAGAAGCTGTCATGCTCTCAGTTTAGCGAGGTGGGGCTGGTGTAGAGAGGGGCTCTAGGGTCAAGCCGCAGGCTGACCTGTGGCAGGGCCACAAACAAGTCCCAGCCTGGAGGGCAGAGCTCTCCCAGCATAATTAAGCCTGACCTTGTAGCCCTCCCTAATTCCTTCCTAAGTAGCTAATGGGCTGTGGGAGGTGAAGCAAGTGTTGCCAAAACATGAACATTTGTATACATGTTAATCTACCCTTGTTTTAATCAGACTATAAAATAATGCATCGACTTGCAGGCTGGGTCTTTTGTGTCCTCATCCAGGCTCGGGAGATCCACCGTGCCCCAGCTGTATTCTCTTGTCTGTCTTTTCTTTAATCCTTCAACAACCCTCCTCAGGTTCACCCTTGGCCGTGCTGGCGCAGCACAGGCTGGCACAGCCCTCTCTCTGCTTCTCCCCTTCCCAGGCTGCCCAGGCCTGTGCAGGCCTGGTTTTGTTACCAGATGAGTTATATCTGGTAAAATGTTGGCCACTCTTGCCAGGTGAGGATGTGTAGTCTGGCGTTCCAGCTGCCATTCGACCCCAGCGGCCAGAGTTACTGCTCCCAGCTGGACCTCAGAGGCCATGGTTGGGAGGCCAGTCAGCTGCCCCAGAGGATTTCCCATACACAAGAGGTTTACCCCCCCTAGAGCTGCCCTAGGATGCTCTGAGAGTTCTAGGACTTTCGTCTCCCAGAACTGAGATTCCTCCCCTGTGGACCCCCTGGTCTCATTGTTGCCTCAGCCCTGGAGCCCATATGGGCTTCAGGGGTTGGTGAGCTTCCGTCAGACAGAAC
The DNA here is from genome assembly GCF_964212035.1 of Myotis nattereri. Classification (NCBI taxonomy): domain Eukaryota; kingdom Metazoa; phylum Chordata; class Mammalia; order Chiroptera; family Vespertilionidae; genus Myotis; species Myotis nattereri. Next base: position 53,496,158 of record NC_138087.1, read on the forward strand.
CTCTCTGGCTTCCCTGGCCGCTCCTCCTTCTCTCCCATCTCTCACTCCTGGCTCCCAGTTTTGTCTGTCAGTACCCTGAGAAGTATGACCCCAGATGGCGCTGGCCCTGGCCCAGACTGTCTGGATGAGAGAGGAGAGCTGGCCTGGAGGTTAGAGTGTATATGGACAGATGAGCCCTCACACCTGGCTGTCAAGCCTTTTCCACATATTTATTCATTTTCTAGAAAAATATTTGAATAACTGCTTTGTGCCAGGCAGCGTGCTGAGCACCAGGGAGACAGTGGGAACCAAATAGACAAAATCCCTGTCCAGGAAGGCTGACAAACTAGTTATTATAACTCAGTGTGATGGGTGCTATAAGGAGAGAAGGATAGGGGTCCCTAGGAGCTTAGGAGAAAGGGAGGCTATCTAACCCCAGCCCGGGATCAGAAATGCTTCCTGGAGGAGGAGTCATCCAGGCCCAGATGGGAAGTTCTCTGAGCAGGAGAGAGACGAGCGTTCCAAACAGAGGGAATGGCATGGAGATGGGTACTTCCCCCAGGCAGGAGAGCTGGGTCCCCATCTCTCCTCTAGCCATGAGAGCAAGTTCCTGACAACTCCCTTTTCCCCAGTGACACCTGATCCATGAGACACCTGGGTGCTGGAACAGCTTTGGGGAGCTGAGACTGGGAGGTGTGAGAGAGTTTGGCTTGTTCAGGGAACTGACACAGGTTTAGTGTCACTGAACCATGGAGTGTGACAGGCTTTTGAGGAGACAGGCGGTGGAGCCCTGGTTGTGGTAGCTTATCCTGAGAATACAGGGTATTAGGTGGAGGTTGATGAGAAGGTTGCTCAGGTTGCAGAGTAGAAAGTAGATCCTGCCAAGCATGGAACAGAGTGCGGGATCTTGGCGGGAAGGCGGGGGAGGGTGGGTGGGTGGGTGGGTGGGAGGTAATCAACCAAGGACCTTGTGTGCATGTATGCATGGCCCATGGACACAGACAATGGAGTGGCAAGCCCCTGGGGTTGCAGGGGTGGTGATGGGGTGGACTGGAGGGTGTCAATGGGGGGGAAAAGGGACATATATAGTACTTTCAACAATAAAGAATTATTTATTAAAAAAAAAAAAGGAAAGAAAATAGATCCTGCCATTCCATCTCCCCCTTTCTACCCTGGTCATCGTGGACAAACAGCACACAGACAAATCTGTGGGTACCAGTGGGCTTTATTGGAAGCATTGCAGTCTGGGTGTGGAGAAACTGCTCCTGCTACTCACCCTTTCACACTCACACCCTCACACTCACACTCACAGACACTCCAGGCCCTGCCCGACTTTGTCAGGTCTTGTGCAGAGGAGCTGATGGTCTGGTTCTCTCTTCTGGTCCTTGGGTCCCCGGGGTGGCAGTGGTTCGCATCTCTTCACTCAGACACAGGGCTCCCTTGGCGGCTGCCAGGGGCTAACTGCTGTGGCGCTTGTTCTGGGGGAGGAAGGAGAGGGATGGTGTTGGGCTGGGGTCTTGGGCAGGGGCTCAGAGGGAGGAGGCCGGCCGGGAGGGCGGGCTTGCCTTGGCAGCTTTCTTCTGCAGTCTCCGGATGATGCGGTCCACCCAGGGCTGGTCTGGCGGTGCGCAAAGCTTGCGACCTCTCTTTGTGGTGAACCTGGAGTCAGAGGTCAGAGGTCAGAGAGAATGGAGCCCTGGAACCCAGCTTCCTGGCAGGCCCAGGTGTGAGGGGCAGAGGCTGAGGACCACATCCCAAAACTGTTTCAGGGGCTTCCTCGAAGGGGTTGCGCTTGGCAAGAAGAAGAGAGAGAAGGAGGTGGGGGTAGAGTGGGAGGTGAGGCATGCTGCGCTCCTCTCCACAACTCACACAACGGCAGGCACTCTGCAGCCATCCTGGATGTGGAGGTGTCGAAAGGCTCGCACGATATTCCCAGGAATAGGGTGCAGGGCCACAGACAGGCAGCAGTCTTCTGCGTCGTTGGCACCACCCTGAGCTGGGTGGCCATAGGCCAAAGAAGGTGGTGTTAGAACATAGGGACCCTGAGGAGGGAGGCTGTGTATATATTTAGCAACCCTCTTGGTTGCTAAATATATTGAAATACTTCTAAGCTGTTTGGTAAACAACTACTGTGTGGAGCCCCACAAATGCCTTCCCGCTGCCCCGCCACCCCAATCTCTCTCTCAGGGCTTCTTGACTTTCCCACAAGTGAAGAGCTAATGTTCGTCAGAGCATTGAATTGATGGGGAAGGGGTGGTTGTGGGTAAAAGGCTGGGTTAGAGGACTTACGAATTGTTAAATATTTTGACTATTAGTTCTGCCTCAGTGTCTCTCATTCTCCCCACGTTAAGCAAATATATATATTTCTCTCCTTCTGCCTGGGATACTGAGGCAGCAGGAAATAGAGCCTGCAGAGACAGGGGCAGCCAGAGGCCCTCAGATACATCAAGAGACAGACACACGTTGGAATTCAGGAGCCCAGATATACGCACACTCACAGGAATACACACAGGGCATCCAGCTTCACTGAACCAGGCAGACCTAATTCGCAGTGTCCGGCATGCCCAGCGCCAAGCCGTCTGAGGGCTAGACATCCCCTCTCCCCTCCCCTCCCACCCCCAGCCTCCCCTCAGCCTTACCAGGGGAGGTCCACAGGACCAGCAGGCTGATGGCCAGAAGTGCGGCTGCATGGGATGCCATGGAGGGTGAACAAAGGCTGACTGACAGCGAGAGTGTGCGTGTGAGTGAGTTTCTGAGCTTCTGCAGGAGGCTGCGTGAGGCTGAGATTGCCTGGGAGTTGAAATGTGGAGTGTGCAGGGGTCTGGAAATGTGAGTGTGGAAGGCTGTGTGAGGTTGCGCCTGCCTCCTATTTATGGGCCAGAAGAACTTTCACTATCTCTCATCAAAAATTCCCCTCCAGAATTCATTCTGTGGATTCCCTTTTGCCCCCCAGCTCCGCCTCTTTCTGGGAATATAACCCTTCTTTCCCTCCCTCTCCCCCCCCCCCGCCCCACCCCCTCAGCAGCCTTGGCTTTAGCTCTGAGAATCGAAGCAGTCTAGCCAGAAGGGCATCTTGTACTAGCAGCTCCTTTGAGAGGGCATGCACTATCGTCTCATTGGTGGCATTTGCATTATCAACCACAGAGCTGGCCTTCAGGGGTGGTGGTCAGGATTGGGGGCCAGAGTGAGGAGTTGTGCCCCTTTCCCTAGGTCGTTTTTGTTGTTGTTGCTAAGCCTCACTTGAGGATATTTTTCCCACTGATTTTTCAGAAAGTGGAAGGGAGGGGGGATAGGAAGAGAGAGCAGGAGGAGAAGGAGAGGGGGAGAGAGAGGGGAGAAATTGAGGAGAGGAGAGTCGGGGGGAGAGAAATATCAGTGTGAGAGAGACACATTGATTGGTTGCCTCCTGCCCGTGCCCCAATGAGGGTGGGGATGGAACCTGCAACCCAGGTACGTGCCCTTGACAGGGAATGGAACCAGAGACCCTTTCGTGCACAACTGATGCTCTAACCACTGCACAACGCCGGCTAGTGCCCCCTTCCCTAGGTTTATCCCTCATCCTCATTCTGTTCTTTGTGGTTCTTCTCTCTGGTGCAGGTGGAAAAGAAGGCTTCTTGGTGCCCTCAGCACACACATGGAGCCTGGGGAGCCCCCAGATCATCACAGTGCCTGACCATCCATCATGTGGGAACTAGGCCCTCCCTTGAGACAAGCAGAGCTGAAAGGGTATGTTCCTTGGAAGGAGGCCCAGCACCCGCATCTCACATGTCAGACCTCTGGGACTCAACTTCCTGGCTCAGTGAGCTCTGCCCCTTTCTCTATTGATCAATTTCACATGTCCAACACCTGGGTCAATGCAACAGCTGGAGGGGGCCTGGCCTGGAATAGCCCCCTTCATTTTTCCCCTCCTCTCGACCCTGGGAACCAAGAGGGGATTTCTAAGGAGAGGGGCTGGCCAGCTCATATTCAGACAAATTTCCAAATTTCAAGGAATTGACAGATGGGGAAGGGGACAAGTGATTTCCCATCCTTACAAGAAAAACTAGAGATAGGCCAGGAGAGAAGGCCTCAAGAGAGAAATTAATATGTGGGATACCCATTCAATCAGCCCACCTAAGCTCTGGACCCTCTTCCGGATGGGGTGGTGATTCCCTCATAAGTTTTTAACTTATCTTTCTTTCCATCATTAATAATAACAATAATAGCAATAATAATAGTAGCAGTATTAGCATTTGTGTTTGTTTACTATATTCTAGTCAATATAGTAATATAGTCCATATTAAGGACTTTACCACTATTGTCTTGCTTAGCTTTCCCAAGAAAACTATAATTTTTATTATTATCATATTATTATCTCTGTTTTACACATGAGGGAAATGAGACTTAGAGTACTAGGTCCACAACAAACAAGTGCCTTGAATCTAGGTGTATTTTGCTGTAAAATTTACACTCTTCTACTGTCCTATACTGCCTGCCTACCACCTGTCTGTTGATCATAGATGAGTATAGAGGAGTTAGACTCCACAGATAGCACGCCTGGGTTGGGATTCAGATCCTACCACTTGCTAGTTGTGTGACTGTCGGGAGCTGGTCCATCCTTGCTGCTTGACACAGTCGCTGCAGGGAAGAAACATCTGCTCAGCATATGTTTCAAGGGACCTGGCGTATATGGCATACTGTTCTTAATATGTTTGTTCACCTTCTTGGCGCTATGTGTTTTAACCAAGGTCACCTCTTCTAGAAAGGTTGTTTCCCCAGGTAGGGATTTTCCCCTGAAGTTAGGGAGGGAATAAAACCCCTTAACTAAGTGCCAGGTGGGTAGTTAATCACTTTAACGAACAATCATGCTTAAGCTACATAATCTTTACTCCCTGGAATGGAGATAAGAAACTCCCTAACCTTTGGAATAGAGATTGATAGGATTGGAATCAACTGGTATAAATACAGATGTAACAAGACAACAGGACACAGAACCTAGAGACAGAACCTGGCTACAGAACTTGGATAGAACATGGCAAGAGAACCTGACTAGAACCTGGTGACTGAACCTGGCTGGAGAACCTGGACAGAACCTGGCTGGAGAACCTAGCGAGGGAACATGACTACAGAACCTGGCTGGAGAACCTGGAGAACCTGGCTGGAGAACCTAGCAAGAGAACATGGACACAGAACCTGACTGGTGATCCTAACCAGAACTTCACTGGAGATCCTGACCAGAACTTGGCTAGAGATCCTGGCTACGCTGCTGGTCAACTGAACTCTGTCTCTGGGTCATTCCTTCTTCGTCGACTCCGTCCACACCTTTGGGGACCCCTGGACCTGCTGGGGTTGGACCCCAGCATGTGACCATGTGCGGATGATCTAGTCTTTGTATCTTAGTGTCCTTATCTGTAAAGCAGGAATGGTAATAGACCTACTTCTTGAAATTAAATTAGGTAATCTGAGTAAAGGACTTAGTTTAGGCTGGCATGTAATAAGCATTCACTAAATATTAACCATTATTATAATGTACCCTTTTATGGAAATACTAGAGGCCCAGTGCATGAAATTCGTGCACTGGGGGATGGGAGGTTGGTCCCTCAGCCCAGCCTTCACCCTCTCCAATCTGGGACCCCTTGGGGAATGTCCGACTGCCAGAAATCCCCACAGGGATCGGGTCTAAACCAGCAGTCAGACATCTCTCTCACAATCCAGGACTGCTGGCTCCCAACCGCTTGCCTGCCTGCTTGATCACCCCCTAACCACTCCCCTGCCAGCCTGATCGATGCCTAACTGCTCCCCTGCTGGCCCGATCGCCCCCAACTGCCCTCCCCTGCTGGCCTGGTCGCCCACAACTGCCCTCCCCTGCCGGCCATCTTGTGACCACATGGGGTTGGCCATCTTGTGTGAGAGTGTAACAGTCAATTTGCATATTACCTCTCTTTATTCTATAGGATTTGTCAGTTAATTCATCTAGCCATCTTTCTATTGATCTATCCATCTTCTTACAGTGGTTCTGATTAGTCTCTTTTGTCCCACTTATCCTCCCCACCCACCCCCCCACACCCCACCCCATTCTCCACTCTTCTGTGCCCTGCTCTGTACTCTGGAAGGCTGACCTTTACATACAGCATTACTCAAGGCCCCTTGCCTTCCAGCTTCTGTTTGGATTTGGCCCACAGGAGGCAGCAGCAGGAGATCAGTGGGTGGTAGGAGAGAGAGGTTGGGGTATGAATTCCCCAAATCCTTCCTCTTGCTGCAGTTCTGAAAGTGAAAAATTTCCTCTGGGGCAGTTGTTCTCAAAGAGTGGTCTTTTGACAGCAGCAGCAGCAGCACTTGGGGACTTATTAGAAATTCAAATTCTCAGGTCCTACTCCAGACCTACTGGAGTAATCTGCGTTTGAACACACCCTCCAGGGACTCTTATCTGTGCTGAACTGTGAGAAGCACTGATTGACCATTACAGATCCTTTCGGGCTGCCTCCTCTGCATTGGTCTGTCTCTAAGGCTCCTGAAACACTGTTCCTTCCTCTTACTCCTTCAGGCCTTAGTATGGTAATAATTTCCCAGTATTAAACCCTGAGTGTTTACCATCCCCCATTGGTTCCTTAATCCTGATCCCCACCTCTTAAATAGTTTCTTTATTAAAATCTTTCTGGTTAAACTTTTAGAGTGTGTCATCTGTTTTGTGCAAGGATCCTGACAGATACAGTAAATGTACCAGAAGAGATCCCAGGAAATAGACTCCCAAAATGGGATCCTAGGATTGGGTTGTTCATATGTTTGATGAGCACACAGATAATTTCTTCGCATAGAACAAGAGGACACTAATAATCTGGAGCACGAGAAGCATCACAATCACTTACCAGTGGTTCTCAACCTTCTGGCCCTTTAAATACAGTCCCTCATGTTGTGACCCAACCATAAAATTATTTTCGTTGCTACTTCATAACTGTAATGTTGCTACTGTTATGAATCGTAATGTAAATATCTGATATGAAGGATGGTCTTAGGCGACCCCTGTGAAATGGTCGTTCAACCACCAAAGGGGTCGCGACCCACAGGTTGAGAACCGCTGACTTAGACTCTCATCAGTGATAGTCTAGGGTGAAATGCTGGTGGAGGGAAAGGTATTATGAGATAAAACGCTGAGGCACTTGACCGCTATGCTCACAAATGGTGATTTCAAACGGTGATTACATATATTGTTGGGTAGGCAGCCTGTTTCTTTTCTTTTCTTTTTTTCAGAGAAGAGTGATTTTTAAAAAATTGATTTCAGAGAGGAAGGGAGAGGGAGAGAGGCATAGAAACATCAGTGATGAGAGAGAATCATTGATTGGCTGCCTCCTGCACACCCCCGACTGGGGATAGAGCCTGCAACCCTGGCATGTGCCCTGACTGGGAATTTAACCTTGACCTCCTGGTCAACACTCAACCACTGAGCCATGCCAGCCCGGCTGGGCAGCCTGCTTCTGATTGTGCTAGCAAAATTACATGAGAAAAAGATAAGGTTAAGATCATGAACTTCTAACTTAAGGTTTGGGTGGCAATCCCAACAACCTCTATGGAATTCTTAAGGAATCTTTATTTTATGTGACCACATGGCAGATATGGCCAAGGATCAAGCCCAAGACCTGATGATATGGTATAGAGTTGCAACACCAGGTGACTACCCAACCCCACCAAATCCCTTATGCTGGAATAAGGGCACTGTTGAGAAGGAGTAGGACTCTGAGATTTGGTAAGGGGCATTTGGACAGAGATGAACAAAGCTCGGAATTTGGACTTTCAAATCCATTTGAATCTCCTTGCCTGGTAGAAGAACATTCCCCCTCTCCCTCTCTCTGAAAACTATGAATGATACAGCCTTCCATATCATTAAAAAAGTTATTAGCCCGGCCAGTGTGGTTCAGTGTTTGAGCATTGATCCATGAGCCAAGACATCACCTGCCCAATTCCCAGTCAGGGCACACACCTGCATTGTGGGCTTAATCTCCATTAGGGGGCATGTAGGAGGCAGCTGATTGATGTTTCTTTCTCATCAATGTTTCTATCTCTCTAGCCCTCTCCCTTCCTCTCTCTCTAAAAATCAATAAAAACATATTTAAAAAATAGTTATTAATAACTCCCTGGCAAGGGGCATGCATTTTCTCTTCAGCACTCATCCTGACCATTCCACATAGTCTCCATAGCCACAATGAGAGTTTGATTCTAATATGGCCTAGACAGGAATGTATCAGGTGTGCTCCAAGAACAAGAGTATATACACTGCCCTAGCCGGTTTGGCTTGGTGGATATAGCATCGGCCTACGGACTGAAGGGTCCCAGGTTCCATTCCGGTCAAGGGCATGTACCTGGGTTGCGGGCACATCCCCAGTGGGAGATGTGCAGGAGGCAGCTGATCGATGTTTCTCTCTCATCGATGTTTATAACTCTCTATTTCTCTCCCTTCCTCTCTGTAAAAAATCATAATATATATATATATATATATATATATATATATATATATATTTTAAAAAGAGTATATACACTGAGGACAACTTCCTGCTGACAACTGTATTGGGAGAACCCTGGAGACCAGCGAGGACAAATTTATTGATATGAGTGTCCTCACCCAGGATTTGGGTATAGTCTGCTGGATTGGTTACTGGAAGCCTGGGTTCAATATGATCAATGAGGCTAGAATGTTAGAACCTCACTGACATATTGTGGAGTGCTCCTTAGACTTTGAGGTGCATATGGTTCATTCTGGGGTCTTGATAAACTATAGATTCTGATTCAGTAGGTCTGGGGTGAAGCCTAAATTGTTGCATTCCTATCAAACTTCTAAGTGATGCTGTGCTGCCAGTCCTTAGATGACACTTTGAGTAGCAAAGTGGAGGAAGAAGTGCAAAAGTTAGAGAGATGGACATCTCTGAAGGGCCCAGAAAGATACTTCCTTCTCCAAGGCAATAATAACATCATTGGTGAGGGGAACACTAGCTTCTTTGAAAAGCTTTCTAGTGCCTTCTTTAGTAGGCAGGATATGAGGATGGGAGATGGGACTGGGCAATTTTATTTCAAGAGGAATAAGGGGGAGGGGGAGAGAAAAAGAGGAATAAATAACGGAAACCTTGAGTGGTGGAGGACAGATGTTGTTGGCACCTAACCATGAGCACTAAGGTGAACGAAATTACTCTGTCAGCCGCAGGGACAAGTGGTAATCAATATGCTTTGCCCACAGGATCTCTGGTAGTAGCTACATGATTATAGCATCCATGGACAGCTTACTGACATCCTACCTGACCCCTATAAGTGGAAAATTTCTACGTCTGATGAGGAGAAACTTGATGCAAATTATATTGAGGATTTGCAGTCCTTTATAAGCCCCTTGATTGGGTTGGGGAAGGCCTGTGTTTCTCTCACAGGTGGATTGTATAAATCTTTCTGTTAGTCAGTGATTTTCAAAGGGTGGTCCCTGGCATTAGCAGCATTAGCATCACTTGGGAACTTGCAAGAACTACAAATTCTTGGGCTCTGCCCCAGCTCCACTGAATCAGAAACTCTGGTAGTGGCCCAGCAACCTGTGTTTTCACAGGCCTTTCTGGCGATTCTGACCTTTGCTAAACTTTGAGAATCACTCGTCTATACCTTTTCCCAGAGATGTGTAGCCATTTGCAAGGGTGACTATGAATGGGGAACAGGAAATAGTCAGACATTGGGGGGGATTATTAGATACTGTATCATGATAATACTAGACTTGGGGACCCAAAACCTCATTGTGGTCTACCAGTTAGAATGAGGCTTTATGGAGGTCAAGTAATAGAAGGATCTTGATCCAGTTACATCTCACAGTGCGTCTCCAGTGGTTATTTCTCTAGTTTCAGAGTGCATAGCGGGAATTGGTATGTCTTATAATTAACAAAATCTCCACACTGGTTCCTTGGCCATGGAGCAAGGAAAATTATGCTACCAGTGGAAGTCCTTTGAACAGTATTTGCCCCACCACGTGCCTGCCTACAATACTAAACCTAAAGCATCGCTGCATTGCTAGAGAAGTTACATGAATTAGAGCACCTTCAAAGACGTAAAAGATGCTGCAGCCCTTGGTACAGCACATTACAGCTAATAATCTAGCACATGCCTTCTTTCTATATAATCAATTAAAGACCACTGATATCAGCCCTTTTCAACTGGAATGACAGCAATACACCTTCACTGTCCTACCTTAGGGATATGGCACCTTTCCTGCTCTGATATCATAATATAATCTTGACATCCCACAGAATCCCAAGCTGGTCCTTTAAACTGATGCCATTATGCTTCTAAGAATTAGCAATAACCTTAAATGCCTGAGATGGACCCAGGTATGCCAGAGGGAGAGAAAGAAATCCTACAAAATTTCAGCATCCTGTCATATAGGTGAAACTTCTAGGCTATCGGGGGGAGGGAGAAGCTGAAAAACAATGGTCTGGGGCACGTTGTACCTTCACTATGAAGAAGGAGGCACAAGGATTTTGGAGGCAACATATACCATATTTTGGTTTACTGCTGCAAAATATTGACTGGATATGACATAAAGCTGATAGTTTTGAATGAGGCCAGAGCAAGGAAGGCATCAGCAGCAGGTCTAGGCTCCATGGAAAGTTACCCTGCTGCTTGAACCTTATGCATTTTAAGTCCAGTGAACCTCAGGTTGTCGGTGGCAGAGAAGGGCGCTGTAGGAGTCCCAGCAAAGTCCCTTTGGCTATTGGAGTAAGGCTACACTTCTGCTAATGATTATTTCCTATTTAAAAAGCAACTCCTGATTTGCCACTGGGCCCTGGTCTAAAACTCAGACTAGTGATCACCCAGTGACAACGCAACCTAAGAGTGTAATTATAGCAAATCATAGAGTTGGATGTGCACAGCAGCATTCTTTGCTACACGGACATTGTCCACATGAGACTGGTGAAACATTGGCTGGTGGCTCAGATTCCTATTTGTATTGTCTTCTTCTTCTTTTGATCATACTTGGGCCTTTATGGAGAAGTTTTCTATAAATAGTCAACAGAGGGAGAAAATGCAGTCTTGATTTTCAGATGGGTCTCTGAGGGATGCTGGCACCAGTCAGAAGTAGACAGTTGCTCACATTCAGGCATAGCCCTGAAAGACCATGGTGAAGGGAAGTCTTAACGGGCAGAATTTCTGGCAGTACCTCTAATGTCCACTTTGTCAGGAAGGAGAGACAGCCTGAGGTTTGAAGCTATGTTAATCATGTGCAGTGGCTGCCTACATCGAACCTGCTCTCACCTCTGTAATGGTCCCTTCGCTAACTTCATTTCCATTAAACATTTCTGAGCATTTCCTTTGTTTCCCACGAAGATCCTAAATGATACAAGGATAGAGTGCAGAGCTGGTGTTGAGTTTTCAATTAAAATTTAATGCTATCTGCCTGGAATGCTTGTGAAAGATCCTGAGAACTGGCAAGGAAGAGTGAAATAATGAAATAATTAAAAAGGCATTTGTTCCACATTTATTCAATAAATATTTATTGAGGGCCTTCTATGTTCCAGACAGAGTTCTTGGCACTGGGATACAGCAATTAAGAAAACAAACAAACAGCCCTAGCTGGTTTGGCCCAGTGGATAGATTTAAAAAACAAACATATTCCTGTCTTTTTAAAAAATATATTTTATTGATTTTTTTACAGAGAGGACAGGAGAGGGATAGAGAGTTAGAAACATCGATGAGAGAGAAACATCGATCAGCTGCCTCCTGCACACCCCCCACTGAGGATGTGCCCGCAACCAAGGTACATGCCCTTGACTGGAATGGAACCTGGGGCCCTTCAGTCCGCAGGCCAACGCTCTATCCACTGAGCCAAACCAGTTAGGGCGATATTCCTGCTTTTGCAGTGTTTTTATTCTAATGAAGGAGGCAAGAAGCAAACAAGAAAAATACAGTATATCAGATGGCAATAATTGCTGTAAGAAAAATAAAGAAGGCTAGAGGAATGGGGAGTATTGGAAGGATAATCAAAATATGCTTTTATTTATTTCAGAGAGAGGAAGGGAAAGGGAGAGAAAGAAACATCAATAATGAAAGATAATCATTGATCGACTACCTCCTGCACGCCCCCTAGTGGGGACTGAACCCCCAAACCAGGCATGTGCCCTGACTGGGAATCTAACTGTGACCTCCTGGTTCATGAGTGGACCCTCAACCATTGAGCCACACTGGCCCAGCGGGGAAGACTTTTTGATAACATTTGAGCAGAGATGTGATCGGAAGTAGAAGAGGGAGAGAGCCTTGCAGAGATCCGGGGAAGATGCTCAAGGTAGAGAAAACAGTGAGTGTGAAGGTGTTGAGGCAAGGGTGTGTTCGAGGAATAGAAAGTGTGGGGAGCCGATATAGGGTTAAGCCTCGGACTGACCTGTAGGCAAAGTCACAAACAATTCCCAGCTTAGAGGGCACAGTCCTCTTAGCATAATTAGGCTTGACCTTGTAACACTCCCTAGATCTTATCTGGGAAGCTAATGGGCTGAGGAAGTGCAAGAAGTATAACCATGGTCAAAACAAGTGAAACTCACAAGAACTGTGTAACTAATGGAAACCACTACCTTGTTTACCTCTCACTATAAAATAAAGGCTCAGCTTGCCTTGGGATCTCTCTCTCTGTGGCCTCAGCCAGGCACAGGGAAGATCCACGGAGACTAAGGAAAGCTAGAGAGTTTTGAACGCTGTCTCTGTGTAAAACATTCTTCGCCGACTCTGTCCACACCTTTGGGAACCCCTGGATCCGCTGGGGCTGGCCCCCAGCATATGGCGCCTGAACAGGATTCCCCTAGGTAAGCCCCCACACACACATTGAGAACCCCCACACTCGGGACGGATAGGACTCCACCATAGGGTGCTGCAGACCCCCCTATAGAGAATAAGTAGGGTAAGAAGGTGGATAGTACAGAACTTAGATTGAGAAGATGTGCCATACTGAGTCTAGAAGAAAGAAGATTCTGTATTGATCTGTAGAATGAGAAGTTGTGCCATACTGAGTCTAGAAGAAAAAAGACTCCGTATTGATCTTTTAACACATATGCTTGCTAGCAGAGGAGTTAAGGTTACTCCCAGTTAGACGGAATGTTTTATACAAGTGTGTCCATGCTTTTCTGAGGAAGGAAAGGTGCTGGAAAGGTAAATGTAGAGGCATGGGAGAAGGTAGGCCCAAGGAGCCTTATCCTTAACCCCACTGCAGCCTTTCCACCTCGGGAAAGTGCAGGATTAGAAAGCTCTCCCTGGGGTGATAGATCAGGACTCAGGTAATAGCGGAAACCCCCAATCCTACTCTTAAAATGGACACAAGAGAGCATTTGGGGTTTTTCTTTTTAATGCCTGCTTTGTATTGAGTAAATGCATTTTACTTAGTTTTAACACATCAAAGTTAGCTCTCCAGATCTGTAAGTAGGCTGGGAACGTTTTCTTAACCAGGCTAACGGGGCAGGATTTGGCTTTAAAAAAGTACATTCGGCTTAAAAAAAAAAAAAAAAGTAAGAAACTTTATGATAAACTATTGATTTGCATGCTTAAGGAGTTAAAGTTTCAGAAGGTAATCTCTTACAGTTTTTGCTTCTTATTATAGAACATAACCCTTGTTTTCTTGAAAAAGGTACATTAGATATTAAAAGGTTGCCAAAAAGTTAATCAGAACTGGAAAAAAAAAAAAAAGTGCCATGGTCACCTCAATGTGGTTTCTTGTTCAAATTAATATCTTAATTTGTATTTGGAATCTAAAATCTGTAATAAGAAATGAAATCCTGCTGCCGAATCCGCCTCTGGTATGGAGAGATTCAAAGGTGGCAAGAGAGGGCAGAGCTATAAGCTCTCCCACAATGAGATTACTCAATGCTTTATTTAAAAATTACCGGAGAATATCTTATGACAACCAAACTTTAGCTAAGATAACCTTGGGTGCTAGCCATAACTTTGGAAAGTGAAAAAGGAAAAAAATTTAAAATGTCTTTTTCTATTAAGCATGACTTTGGGAAAAATATGCCATCTGAGTCATTTGCTGAAACTTCCCCCAAAGCAGGATGTGGGGAAAGCGAAGAAGGGAGCACATGGCGATCCAATATGGATGCCTCCTCCCCAAGTATTCTAATTTAAACTCTTCTCATGATTGAAAAGTTTTACAAAATTTAAAAATGCGTCTGGGATTTCTGTGCATGTGTAAAGAGAAACTGGCTTGGAACTAAGGCGCGCATCGTCCGATTTTGGACATTTAGATAGAGTTTTGAGCTGAAATCTCTTTCCAAATGTACAGAATAAAACCCAAGACTGATTATTTCCCAAGAAAAATGGCAAATTTTACCCAAAGGAAAAAAGATGCTGGCTAGATTCTAGCAACAAGATTGGTATATTTCCATAATAAAGAACAGTTTTTAAATGCTAATGAAGGGTGTTAAAAAGTTAACTTCAAGGCCAAAAAGGAAATTCAGTAAAATTGTCTGTTACAAAAATTTGCTAAAGAGTATGCCTTAAAATAATAATTTGGATTTGAATCTCAAGAATTATTGAACTATATTAATTATAAAAATCTAAGTAGCCCAGGTAAAAGATGGCTATGCCCTTTAATTAAGGCTGGCTTCCCAAGGCAATTTCTAATGGAGGAAGGGCTAGCCTCCCTTCCCCCAACAGAGCAAGCAGGTAGACCAAAAAATTCCTGCCAGTGGCAACTTCTAAAGACAGGCTTGCTTCTCAGTTTCCCATCCTTGGGAGCAATGGCAGCCTAGGGCTTTGGGAGTTTGCTAAATTGCTAAATCTGCCTCATGAAAAATCTAGAGGACAGAATTAAATCTGTTGGTTGATTATGTCTTGCATTTTTGAAGTTTATTCTTAAAAATGTTATTAATCTAAAGAAATGCTAAATATTTAACTTGCCAGCTAAGAGTTTAAAGTTCTGGTTAAATGAATTGGGAGAAATCATATAATTATAGTAAAATTTCAACATTTGTCTAATTGAAAAAAGAGGGTAAATTCTGTGATCCCAACCAAAATTTTTATATGCTAAGATCAGTTTTAATTTAATTGATATCTCTTAATAATTATAAAAGGTATATAATCTTTAAATCATATATACACATATATATTTGATGGTCTTTCAAGTTGGATTTCAAAACCATAACCAAGGAATGACTTTGGGACATTTCACGGGCCCTGGAATGTTTTCAAAAGTTTATTTTCTCTTCTTAAAAGATTTCTTAATAAAGCCAATTTAATATACTTGAAATCACATGGAAAGATTTATCAAATATAAATTAATAAATATATTTTAAGTTTTTGCCTCTAAGAAAGGGCAAATCAAGTTATTTTGTTTGATATTTCTTAAAATGCAGCAGAATTTTAAGATGCAATTTAAAATAACAAAAGCTCCTTGCCGCTGCATTTTAAATTAGGCTGCAGGTGGGACAGCATTTGCACCTCGTGAATCAGACATAAAATTTTACTAAATTTACTAACTGTACCTACTGTAAGAAGCCAGTATCTTTGTAAGCAATTGAATCCTAGTAAAGTAAAATTCTTCTAAAAAACTTACTGAAGGCTTCCCATGATCCCTCTGTATATGTGAATAAGCCAAAAGGGAATGCTGTTTAAAAATATTATCTTAAATTTAATAAAAAGGAGAAATTTTAAAATTCTGAAATATCTTCTAATATTTATAGGATAATCTAATGATTTGCTGTTAAAATACCAAATCTGAAAGTACAGTCACAATAAATGTTTAATGATTTTGACTTGAAATACATGGCCTTGCAGCACTATCAGTCAACATCCAGGAAATAACCCTGTAGATTACTTAGTGTAAAAGAAAAAGATTTCTTTTTAAATTGAAGTTTTCCAAGTCTAACCCAGCAGGAGGAGGACGAGTCAGACAACAAGCAGCCCTGAGCTGGAACCACCTGTCCATTGGAAGGATCGCATGTGCCTCCTATTTGTCTGTCCTTATGTCCCAGCTTTGCCCCACATCTCCTTTCCTTTTTCTTTTTTTCTTAATCTGACTACTTGTTTGCTGGTTTTTTGGCCTTTCTCCTTCTCTCCTGAACACAGCCTTTTCTAGAATCTCCCTACCCTACTGTTCCAGGAAGGGCACCTCCCTTTTCTGCCGTGACTGGGAGTGTCTGGTATATGCCCCATACGTGGAGTTGTCTTGTACTAAGAGCCTGACATCATGGGCTGAGAAAGCCCTGTCCCGGGCCCACAGCTGTCGCCAGAGTTCTCTGTTCTTGCTGAGGTCATGGTGGCTGGTACCATGGATCTGTCTCTCGCCCAATGGCGTAAGCTGGGCCCTCTCTGGAGAAGAAACCTGGGTTTCCCAAGATATGTGATCAATGCCGGGGCCCCGCCAGCAGGCGAGGGGATCCCAAGGCAGTTGCTTGGCATGGAGGCCACAGGGGCATAGGCTACCAAGAAGACAGAACTGAACCTCACATCACCCTACTTGGCCCAGAGATGGCTGGTAGTCAAAGACGGGTAAGACCCCACAGGGTGGGGCAACCTAAGACAGGCACAGCCGGGGGCCAGTAGGAGAGAACTTGGGGTTCAATAGAGGTGGGGCACAGATCCTCACCCCCCCAATTGTGCAGGGGCTTGAACACTCGCCCCTTCTGAGGAAGGTCTCCTGCCCCCATGGCTGCTTCTCGCTTCCCATGTCCAGCCCAGATCGGGACCCAGATAACAGAAAGAGACTTGGCCCAGCTCAGATCGGGAACAGAAAGAGACTTGGCCCAGCTCAGATCGGGACCCAGGTAAAAACAGAGACTGGCTGACAGCAGCTGCCCTCTCACTGCAACAGGACTTGTTTCCCATTTATACCTCGGACCACAGGGAAAGGGGCAGCTGAAGGAAAGGGCTGTGTCAGGATGCTGCCTTCTTCCTTTCTTCTTCCTCTTTTTTCTAAACACTTGCATGCCTTGTAGTTCTTTTGCTTTCTCTTCTTTTTCTACTACCCTCCATTTCCACCTCCTCCTCCTCCTCCCCAGTATCATCCATATCAGCTGACCCAGAGGTCACAGTTGACTCCTCCCCAGACACCGAAACCACCATCAAACACGGCCCTGATGGACCCTTTGATCCAGCCGTACAACACGGTGACACTTCGGGAAGCCCGTCGCCAGTGACATCGCCCGCTAGCCAGATCAACAAGGACAACCAAACCACTGACTTGGGGTCAGCTGAAGAAGTTAACAACTGAGGCCCAGCAGATGGTAGAAAAGCAAGACGTGGAAGCTACTCTCTCAGCCAAGTTGGAGGACTCTGAGTAAATTGGCAAAAGAAACTTTCATTTGGTAGAAAAATGTTACTATGGTTTGATTTCTCACTTATTGCTGTTTTGCATTGCCATTGTTTTATTATTATTACTAGTTTTAAAAATGTTATGTTCAAGTTTTAAAATGTTTTGGGTTTTGCATTGGCATTATTTTGTTATTGTTTTAATAGCCAGAGTTTTGTTCTTGATGCTTAAGTTTGATGCTTAAGTTTTACTGTCATTATGGTAGCTTAAAAACTCTCATTATAGTAGCTTAAAAAATAAAAGAAGGGTGAGATGTGGGGAGCCGATATAGGGTTAAGCCTCGGACTGACCTGTAGGCAAAGTCACAAACAATTCCCAGCTTAGAGGGCACAGTCCTCTTAGCATAATTAGGCTTGACCTTGTAACACTCCCTAGATCTTATCTGGGAAGCTAATGGGCTGAGGAAGTGCAAGAAGTATAACCATGGTCAAAACAAGTGAAACTCACAAGAACTGTGTAACTAATGGAAACCACTACCTTGTTTACCTCTCACTATAAAACAAAGGCTCAGCTTGCCTTGGGATCTCTCTCTCTGTGGCGTCAGCCAGGCACAGGGAAGATCCACGGAGACTAAGGAAAGCTAGAGAGTTTTGAACGCTGTCTCTGTGCCGACTCCGTCCACACCTTTGGGAACCCCTGGATCCGCTGGGGCTGGCCCCCAGCAAGAAAGGAAGTTAGTGTTATCAGATAATAATAGGGGCCAGATAGTGTAGGGCTTTGTAGGCTTTATGTTTGTTTTACTCAGTTAGAGGGTTTTGAACAGAGGTGTAATATGATCTGACATGTTTTAAAGGCCCCCTCCGGCTGTCAGAGGGAGAATAGGCCAAAGTGGTGCCAGAATGGAAACCCCAGGTGGGAGGCAACTGCTGAGAGTTGGTGAGAAGTGGTCAGATTCTGGAAATATTTTGAAGATAGAGCCTATGGAATTTGTCGAAGGATTCAGCATAAAATGTAAAAGAAAGAAGAGGCAAGAATATGGCAACATTTTTGGCCTCAGCAATGCGCTGGATGGAAGTAAATATGCCAATATGTGAATGACTACAAGGAGTGGGCTTGTGGGAAAGTCAGGAGCCTTGTTTTGACTTTTAAAAAAATATATATTTTATTGATTTTTTTGCAGAGAGGAAGGGAGAGGGATAGAGAGTTATAAACATTGATGAGAGAGAAACATCATGAGAGAGAAACATCGATCAGTTGCCTCCTGGGGATGTGCCCACAACCAAGGTACATGCCTTTGACCGGAATCGAACCTGGGACCCTTCAGTCCGAAGGCCGACGCTCTATCTACTGGGCCAAACTGGTTAGGGCTTGTTTTGACTTTTGAAGCTGAAGCTCCATTTTGAACATATCAGTGGAGATGTGAAAGAGGTTGTTGGTTAAATGAGTCTAAAGTTCAGGGAAGAGATTCTAGCTGAAGACACATATTTGGGAGCCTATGAATGGTATTTAAAGCCATGAGACAATGTGATCTCTAGGGAGTGGATATACATAGAAGAGGTCCAAGTTCCAAGTCCTGGAATTCCCCAACACTGACAGGTCAGGAAGGTGAAAAGGGAAGGAGGGGGCCATCCGGGTGTTATTTCTGATGGTACCCACTATTGTGGCACAAAGAGGAGACACAGGCTTCCTGGGTGGAGGGTTTGAGGCACCCACTCCCAAGCCATTGGTTTAGACAACCCAATGGGGGTGGGAGGGCTGGCGTCCAGGGAGGTATGTTTAAAACCGTTTCTGACCACATACCCAGAGCTCAGTGTGCTGCAGGCGGCAGCTAGCCCACCCTCCTCCCAGCCTAGTCCCCTCTGTGGGGTCCCTGGTTCAGTGTGAGCCCTGGACAAATCTCTTCCCGCCCTCCTTCAAGGAGCCAGGCCAACTGTGAACTCTCTGGTCTGACCAAATCCAGGGGCAGGAGATCTTGTGGAGGGAGGGCACTGTGGCCACTGGGGAAGGGAGAAACTGGGCCTAGAAGTCAACCAAGTGCATGGTGGGGGTGCGGGTCCAGGGGAGTGAATGATTGTGTGTAAACCACTTGCTCAGTAAGCAGGTGCTGAAGAGATGAATGTGTGTCCATATCCTGAGTTGTGTCCATGGGGCTGTCCCTGACTGTTATACCCATCACTCCTGTGTGTGTGTGTGTGCATGTGCGTGCATATGCGTGTGTGCATGTGTGTGTGCCAGGTGTACAGTAAGTCCTCACTTAAGGCCATCGATAGGTTCTTGGAAACTGTGACCTAACAGAAACAGGCAATAACAAAACCAACTTTACCGTAGGCTAATTGAGATAAACAAGAGTTAAGTTCCCAGGGCATATTTCTAGTCACAAAACATCACCAAACTTCTAAACAAAGACCCAAAACACACTTCTAATATTAACAACGCTGAAATAAATGAGCTGTGCATATAATATTTAAAAGTCCAACCCTCTTACGCCAGGTCAGGGTGGCAGGGGTCCAGAGCCTCCCCTGGCAGCTCTGGGGTATAAGGCGGAATTCCATCCTGGACAGGGTGTCATTCCATCGCGGGATGCATCCCACACCCACGCTCGCTGAGACTGGGACAATTTAGACGCCACTTCACCTCACCTGCATAGCTTTGGGATGGGGATGGCAACCCAAGTACCCTGAGGTGACCCACGAAGACATGGGGAAAGGGTGCAAATTCCACACACCAGTGGCCCCAGGGAACCGATTCTACCCCCCTGCCCCGCCCCCCAACAACGTTATAAGAAAAGATGTGGAGCTCTAGCCGGTTTGGCTCAGTGGATAGAGCGTCAGCCTGCGGACCGAAAGATCCCAGCTTCGATTCTGGTCAAGGGCACATGCCCTGGTTGCGGGCTGGATCCCCTGTGGGAGGCGTGCAGGAGGCAGCCGATCAATGATTCTCTCTCATCATTGATGTTTCTATCTCTCCTTCTCCCTTCCTCTCTGAAATCAATAAAAATATATATTTTTAAAAGATGTGGAAAGAAACTACATTATTGAGGACCACCTGTATGTAGTTGCGGCCACCTGTGTGTCTGATGTGTCCCCCTCTCAGGCCTGCAGAAGGCGCTCCAGCCGAGGGAGGGGGGTTTGGAGAGGGCGCGGCTCCGGCTCTTTGGGGGGGGGGGGGGGCGCTCCGTGGGCTCTAACAGGAACCAGGTGTGGCCCAGACCCCGCGGGCTGCTTAGCGTCTGGGAACGAAGGATCCTGGCCCCTGGTCCCTGCGTATGCTCTCCTCGCTTCGGGTACCCACCGGTCCGAGGCCCAGGGTCCGGCCCCACGCGCGGAGTGGGGACTTGGGCTGTGCGTGAGACCGCACCCGGGACCTGGGGTCAGCGTGGGCGCTGGAAGTCCCCGGGTGGCTGTGTCCCCAGGCCTCGCGCAGCGGCCCTGCAGCCAAATCCCAGCCACTCCGGCCTCGGAACCGGAACCGGGCGGGCGGGCGGAGGCTCATGGGCTGGCGTAGGCTGCTGTTTGCGAATATGACTGCCCCCGCCCCCCTCCCGCCCGTCCCCCACTCCTCCCCCCGCTCCCTCGCCCCTCGCCAAGTTACCCCGAGACCAACGCATCCAACGGTAAATTCATGAAATAATATTTGCCTTAAAGGCTAAAGGAAGTTCACTTCACCCCCCGCACTTCCTTCACAGCATAAATATCCTGCACCCGATTGATTCCTAAAACTACCTAATTACGGTGTCAGCTCTAAGGAAAGGTTTCTTTATTCAACGGAGACTTACTGAGAGCCTGGCTGCTGGGGGATGCCCAGCGCGGAAGGGTCACCTGGACTTGGGCGGAACAGGAGTTTGTCCTGCTCATCAGGAAAACACTAGACCTTTGGCCTAGCATGAGACACATTTGAGGACAAATAAAAATAAATTGGTTGCAGAAAGACGAAGGCAATGAAAACAGAAAATTCAACCCACATGCCCGCTGTCGGTTTCAGCCCACAGAGGACCGCAGCGACGCTGCTGCCACCCTGTGGCGGAGCGGGGCAATGAGGGTCTCACAACCTAATGGGGTGTCACCCCGCGTGGGTGGGGGGTGTATTCTGAACCGAGGCTGGCGCTGGCTGCTCCGGTGATCAGACGAGGAGTTTGGCTATTCTCTTAATATTGGATTGAAATGTATTATTAGCACAATCCATGGCTCTAAAGCAAAAGCCTTCAACGGCCCTGGCTGGTAGCTCAGCTAAGATTAGAGCGTCGTGCTGACAGGCTAAGGTTGCCGGTTGGATCCCCGTCCCACACGAGGGGAAGCAAGAGGCTACAGATTCTGAATGCACAAATGAGTGGAACAACGACTCGTGCTCTCTCTGTCTCTCCCTCTTCCTCTCTCTCCCAAATCAATCAATAGAAATAAAAATAAAACAAAAGTCTTCAAGAACATGGCAAGTCGTTTCAAACCTCAGGTGTTTTGGTTTTGCCACCAACTGAGAAACAAACTGTCTTGAAGAAAATTTCAGGTTCGTGGCATCGCTCACACCGCGTCTGTATGGGGAACTGTAGGATTGCACTGGAAGAATTGCAAATATAGTCGCCAGAAGAAGAGGGTTGGCAACTTCAGCATCAATAAAAATCCAATGGTTAAGACTGATGCCGACGATGATCAGCAGCATGGATGATTTTTAACAAAACAGCATCACTTTGTCCTAAAATACAAGGAAAAACAACACCTGGATGTTTGGGAAAGAAAGAACTTCACGAAAGAGGTCAGCTGAAGCTGAAGACATATTTCACAGGTACATGATTAAAGCTAGGAAACAAATTAATTTTGAGTTTCCATAAATACTATGTATAGACCCCACCCCCCTGAACTTCCTGTGCCATAAAAAATGGCAGAAGATGCCAAGTACGTCAGTGGTGCTGTGCTGGTAGTCCCACACTGTCCCCATTTTTTTACTTTTTAAAAGAAAGAACCTATCACTGGTGATCATGTCCTAAACGGCTGGATTGATGAGTAAAGAATGAAAGTGTGGTCTAGGTATTATGAGGGTGGGGTGAGCAGTGTTAAGAAATCTGGTTGCTTAGTTTAGGATTAGTTTCAGGTTCATATGACTCAGGTGAATGTGTTTCCATGATCTGTAATTCTGGGAGATCTCGGTAGCTTGGTTCATCCTTACGTTCGTATCAAAGACGCCTTTAAAGCAGTGGGTCTAAACCTTGGCTGCACATTAGAATCACCTGGGAATCTTTTTAAAATCCTGATTTCTGGGCCTCATCCTCTGGAAATTCTGTTTCTTTGTTACTAATGTTGTAAATACTAGTACGCTGGTGTTCAACAGGAATGCAGTTAATACTACTAGAAATGTAAAAAGAAAAAATTATAAGGATCAACCATTAGTATTTAGTAAAATATTTTTACTGTATGCATGAGCAAGGCATTGGAAGTCCTCCAAATTTATAATGTCTTTTTTTTTTTTTTTTGCTTTATACTGAAATATTTACTTGTCTAAGCAGCAGTCTTTTGGAAAGTTACATTTATCTCATCTTCCATTTGGGTTCTTGTGGATTTATGTCTACACACACAAACACACATCAGAAACTGTTACTGTCGTTTTAGTTGGGACTCAGGAAGGACTGAATATAAGCATGTGTTTAATTTTTCATCTTTACCCTGAACTCCTACTTGTCTTTTAATTTAATGGTGTTGATCTTTTCCCTTATGATTTATATTTTTTAACAATTGAAAATTGATTTTTAGAGAGAGAGGAAAGAAGAGGGAGAGAGAAACATTGATGTGAGAGCAAAACATTGATCAGCTGCCTCCTGCATGCCCACTACTAGAGATCAAACCTGAAACCCAGGCATGTGGCCTGACCAGGAATCAAACCAGCAATCTTTAGTTGCATGGGACGATACCCAACCAACTGAGCCACACTGGCCAGGGCTTTTCCCTTATGATTTATGTTTTATGGTTTTACGTCTTGTTTAAGAAGTTCTTTTCTTTTCTTTCTTTCTTTTTTTTTTAAATATATTTTATTGAGTTTTCACAGAGAGGAAGAGAGAGGGATAGAAAGTTAGAAACATCGATGAGAGAGAAACATCGATCAGCTGCCTCTTGCACACCTCCTACTGGGGATGTGCCGGCAACCAAGGTACATGCCCTTGGCCGGATTCGAACCTGGGACCTTTCAGTCCGCAGGCCGACGCTCTATCCACTGAGCCAAACCGGTCAGGGCAAGAAGTTCTTTTCTACCTCAAGGTTATAAACACACTCATATTATATTTTTCTGTTACATAGTATTTTAAACATTAAGTCTTAATCCCAATATAATGAAGCATTTGAAAAATATTGAGGCCCTGATAATGGCAGATAGACGTATTTTTTTAAAAAGGAAGAACAATTAGAACTTTTAAGAAAAATAAAAAGGTGAGTGACAAAGGGCCCTCGCCAGTTTGGCTCAGTGGATAGAGTGTCGGCCTGCGGACCAAATGGCCCTGGGTTCGCTTCTGGCCAAGGGTATGTACCTTGGTTGCAGGCTCCTCCCCAGCCAGCACCCTGGTCAGGGCTAGTGCAGGAGGCAACCAATCGATGTGTTACTTTGGCATCAATGCTTCTCTCTGTCTTTCTCTCTCTCTTCTATTTTCCCTAAAAATCAATGGAAAAATACCCTCAGTTGAGGATTAACAACAACACCAACAAAAAAGAAAAGAAAGAAAAGTAGTACACTACTCTGCAGTGAACATTTATGTGGTCATAATAATGTAAATTCTGATCATGATCCAATTATAGTGGTATAACTATATTTTAGGATAGGGTGATAGGAGAGGAGGGTTGGTAAGAGAGCTAACTCTCTTTTTTTCTTTATGCTAAACAGTCAGTTGGTACTGTTGAAAATAGATAAATTAAGAAACAGAGGTATGAACAAAGTATCCTATATAATAAAAGGTTAATATGCAAATCAACCAAACAGTGAAACGACCTGTCACTATGATGTGTACTGACCACCAGGGGGCAGACACTCAATGAAGGAGCTTCCTCGAGGTGGACAGTGCACTCCCACAGGGGGAGTGACACTCAGCCAGAAGCAGGCTTATGGCTGGTGAGCGTAGTGGCGGTGGTGGGAGCCTCTCCTGCCTCCGCGCAGCAGTCGAACATCCCCCCAAGGGTTCTCAGACTGCAAAAGGGCACAGTCTGGGCTGAGGGGCCCCCACTCCCCACCCTGAATGCATGAATTTTGTGCACCGGGCCGCTAGTCTAGACATATAGCACTAACTCCTAGAAGAAGTAGCTTTGAGTTAAAAGTTGCAGTAAATGGATACTATTCAGAATAACCCTTTATATAACTATATAAACTATATAAATAAATGGTACATATTATTTGTGGTGTTTTTTTGTTTGTTTTGTGTTTTGAATCACACATCTTACAGAAAGAAGAAAGAATAGGAAGGCAGACAAGGAGAGTGACTACTTATTCTCTGATGCATAAATAACATACTGTATGCCTGCTCAAGACAGGGCTTGAGGTAAATACCAGGCATGCAAGAGTGGCAAGAGAATTTAGTGAAATACAAAGTTTTATCTGTTCTGCGTATGTGTGTCTTTTCTCTTTAAAACAAGCAAGGGAGGGAGACCAAGATGGCGGCATAGGTAAACACTGGAGTTTGCTGCCTCGAGCAACCACTTCAAAAATACAACTAAAAGACGGAACGGACATCACCCAGAACCACAGGAAAGCTGGCTGAGGGGAAACTCTTCAACTAGAAGGAAAGAGAACAGCATACTGAGACTCAGAGGAGGCGCAGTGCGGAAAATACAAAGGTGCGGAGGTGCGCATGGAGCGGGCTGGTGGCTGAGGGCGTGGTTGTCATTTTCAGTCGGGAGGGAGGATCAGGCTCTGATCTCCAGTTCTGGGTGAGTCTCTAGGGACCCAGACTCAAACGGGAGAAGCGGGACTGTCTGGCATTGGTCAGAACTCGAGGGCAGCTTTCTCTCCGAGGTTTGCAGTGGTTCCTGGGACTCTGAGAGGACTGAGAGCAGCCATAACTGCTCCCTCCACCCGCCCTGTTTGATCCCGTGCGACCCGCCCCGCCCAAGCCCTGCACAGAGCCATTTGCCGGATAGCCTCAGGCAAAGGCTAGATTAGCACCTCCCCAGAGGACAGAAGTTTTCCCACTGAAGACACAGCTGATTCTCACAGCCAGTTGGCCTGGAGGTCAAATCCCCCTAGTATCAACTACAACAATCAAGGCTTAACTACAACAAGACTTCGCACAAAGACCACTAAGGGGTGCACCAAGAAAGCATAAAAAATGCAGAGACAAAGAAACAGGACAAAATTGTCCATGGAGGATATAGAGTTCAGAACCACACTTTTAAGGGCTCTCAAGAACTGTCTAGAAGCCGCTGATAAACTTAATGAGATCTACAAGAAATCTAATGAGACCCTCGATGCTATGATAAAGAACCAACTAGAAACTAAGCATACACCGACTGAAATAAAGAATATTATACAGACTCCCAACAGCAGACCAGAGGAGCGCAAGAATCAAGTCAAAGATTTGAAATGCGAAGAAGCAAAAAAAAAAACCCAACCGGAAAAGCAAAATGAAAAAAGAATCCGAAAATACGAAGATAGTGTAAGGAGCCTCTGGGACAGCTTCAAGCGTACCAACATCAGAATTATAGGGGTGCCAGAAGATGAGAGAGAGCAAGATATTAAAAACCTATTTGAAGAAATACTGACAGAAAACTTCCCTTACCTGGTGAAAGAAATAGACTTACAGGTCCAGGAAGTGCAGAGAACCCCAAACAAAAGGAATCCAAAGAGGACCACACCAAGACACATCATAATTAAAATGCCAAGGGCAAAAGACAAAGAGAGAATCTTAAAAGCAGCAAGAGAAAGAAAGTCAGTTACCTACAAGGGAATACCCATAGGACTGTCAGCTGATTTCTCAACAGAAACTTTGCATGCCAGAAGGGAGTGGCAAGAAATATTCAAAGTGATGAATGCCAAGAACCTACAACCAAGATTACTTTATCCAGCAAAACTATCATTCAGAATTGAAGGTCAGATAAAGAGCTTCACAGATAAGGAAAAGCTAAAGGAGTTCATCACCACCAAACCAGTATTATGTGAAATGCTGAAAGGTATCCTTTAAGAAGAGGAAGAAGAAGAAAAAGGTAAAGATACAAATTATGAACAACAAATATGCATCTATCAACAAGTGAATCTAAGAATCAAGTGAATGAATAATCTGATGAACAGAATGAACTGTTGATTATACTAGAATCAGGGACATAGAAAGGGAATGGACTGACTATTCTTGGGGGGAAAATGGGTGTGGGAGATGCGGGAAGAGACTGGACAAAAATCTTGCACCTATGGATGAAGACAGTGAGTGGGGAGTGAGGGCGGAGGGTGGGGTGGGAACTGGAAGGAGGGGAGTTATGGGGGGAAAAAAAGAGGAACAAATGTAATAATCTGAACAATAAAGATTTAATTATTAAAAAAAAAAACCAAAAAAACAAGCAAGGGTTTTGGCAGGGCTGAGAGAAGAGGCATCCTGATGTCAAAGGCCCTTCTACATAAAAGTCGAAAGCAAGTCTGGGAAGAGGTTATGCCCTGAAGAGGCTGGAGTCAGGGAGGGTTTTGTAGATTTTTAAGACAGCAGAGGGAATGGGAGGTCCGGTCAGCGTGGGCAATGTGCTCTAGTCCTGTGATGAGGCCAGTGGCAGGACCCAAGTAGATGGCTCTGGGATGTATCTGGGGAAACCAATTCCAGAGTCTCAAAAAAAAAAAAAAGAGCTAAGAGTTTGGGAGTCCAGGACTAAGAGTTTGTGAGTCCAGGACCTGCTGGAATGACAAGGGCCACAACATTCACTGGTGAGATTGATGTCCAGTGACAGGCTGGGGGAGGGGCAGGTAAGAAGCCTCTCCTGTACCTTGTTTCTAGAACTTTTGCACAGCCCTCGGGAGACGGGATCTATTTCTCATCAGCACTCAGGTGCAGGGGTTGGGAGTAGGAATCAAGTTCAGTGAAAGAACATTTAAAAATGCAGTAATTCCTGCACATCTGCGTTTGTAGACGATGATCACAGCTGCTGCATGAGGACAGGTAGGGAGGAGCCCCTGCCTTCACCTGCCTCAGCAAACACTTCAAAGATGTTATGATCAGTGGTGAGTGCTGTGCCATGCTCAGGCTCTGGGGGAAGCAGAAGGTGGTGGGGCAGCCACCTCCAGCTTCTTGCCCCTTTCTTAAAAATCAATCAATCAACCTTTTAAAAAAATCACCACCCAAGGATAAGTTTTTATTAATTTCAGAAGGAGAGGAAGGGAGATGGAGGGAGGGAGAGAGGGGAGAAAGAAAGAGAAACACCCAGCAGTTGCCTCCCATAGGCACCCCTCCCATATATACCCTGCAACCTGGTTATTTTCCCAGACCAGAAATTGAACTCATGGCCTTTTGGTGTACGGGACAACGCTCCAACTCACTGAGCCATACTGGCCAGAGCTCTCGCCCCTTTCTTGAGACCTGTTCCCTTCTTCCCTCACGTCTGGCCCCTCTGATGGTCCTCCCTTTCCTGCATCAGGGGTCAGGGGGACAGGAGAATCTCTTCCCTGGGGAGGAACAGGTGGAGGAGAGCCAGGCAGGTGCCTCTGGGAGAGGAGTCTGATTTACATCTGAATTCTGGATTTCCCAATACTGCCCCGGGAGACCTAGTCCTTGGTGTGAAGAGATCAAAGGGGAGAAAGGAGAACATAAGGGAAGGGGAGGAGACTCTCCCAGTTGGGAAGAATCTGAGGAAGTCAAGAAGCCCAGACTGGAATAGAGAGCTCACAGCTGCAATAAACAAAGAGGAGAGGACAGGGACCCCACTCTATTGATGGGGACAGAGGGAGTCCTTTTGGGTTTTTGGGTTTTGGGGAGGGAATGCTGGGACTCTGTTTAGGGTGGATCTCAGTAGACTTGTGTTTGCCTGTGTTATCGGTGGGCCCAGGCTCCAGCCTTCCTTCTGGGGACCCTCCCAAAGAGATACTTGGAAGTTTGTGAGCTGTAGGCCCCAAGGAAAGGGGAGGCAGTCTCCGCTAGGGGTGGGGGTAGGGGTGGGAGTGAGAAGCTGCTGCCCATAATCAGGGAAGGGATCCCTCCAGGTCTCAGAGGCCTGCAGTGCCACTGCGGGTGTGCTCTCAGTTCACCATCTCTCCTTGAGAGGAATTTCTCAGAGACCAGGAGCAGTCCAGGTCCCACCCTCCCCGCCAACTTCCTTTCTACTGCCCACAGGTCTGGGCACCTGGGCCAGCAGGAAACTCCTGGGGTGGTGAGAAAGTACAATTCACCAGTCTGAGCTCCTGCACCCCCCTCATCCCCCCACTCCCACCCCTTAGTGACACTGGCTTACCCAGGGACACAAATGTGCAGGAACAGATACGTGGGTGGGAAGCCAGAACAGTCGTTTATTCAGTTACATATAAATGATATTTACAAGGAAGAGGTGGGGTACAGTGGGGGGCAAAGGGGTCAGGTCCAGGGTCCTGGGTGACCTTTCCTCAGAGGGGACAGTCCTGCTGCCTCCTCTCACACTCCCTCCTCTGCCTCTCTGGGCCTGGCAGCTCAGCCATGCGGCAGGGGCTAGAAATACGGAAGGGATAGTTGCAGCAGGAGAAGGGATGAGGCAAGGCCAGCATGGGGGTAGAAGGATTGCTCTGGGGCCCCTGAGTCCTCCCTGTCTTCTAGCCCACTTCTTGCCCCTGGGATAGGGGCTCCGAACCCTGGTGTGGCTGATGGGGACTCCCTGGGCTCCAGGCTGGTCACTGGGCTATGGCTTTTGGGTGGTCTGGGACTCTTCAGTCCTGGAAAGGGAGAAGAGGGGCTTGAAGGATTGACAGAGACTCTTCTTCACTTCCCTCCCCAGTCCCTTCAGCTTCCTTACCTCTTACAGCCTTTGGAGCCCTTTCTCTTCTTGCCAGACTTGTCCTTCTTACAGCGTTGGACTGGTTTCCGTGGCGCTGGTGATGTGTCCAGACGCTGCATCAACCTCTGCACCCAGGCCTCCTTCGGGTCTGCGCACAGCTCTGCCTGAGAGCGCTTCCGAGGTGAGAACCTGGAGTCGGGCATTAGCAAGCCTGTCCTCGTCTTGCCCACCTTGCCCAGCCCACTCAGCTTCACCCACACCCTCGCACCCACTCACAGGATAGCCGGGATGGGGCAGCCCAAGCTTGGCTCCTGCTTCCGGTAGCTGCGGACCAGCGAGTCAGGAATCTTCCTTACACTGTACTTGAGGCAACAGTCCTGTGCCCCTCCATCACTGCCTGCAGAGGGTGTTCGCAGGGAGCAAGGGGCTAAGTATAGGCTCCCAACCAGGCCTCTCCAGCCCCTTTCCCCATCCTAGGCTGCTCCCTCCCTGTACCTTGGGTCCAGGGGATGGAGAAGGCCAGGACCAGGAAAAGGAGGCTCAGAGCCAGGGACTGAACCATGGCTGTGGTAGAGGGTAAGTATGCGGCCACAGCTGTGGGTGAGGTGTAAGCTGCAATTTGGGGTCCTGGAGTGGGTGGGCCTTTTATTAAGGGGAGTACATCCCTTGTTTATTTTCTCACTCATCCAGGCATTCTGACTTCCTGAACCTCTGGCAAAAGTTTTTGGCAGAGACTGGTTCATAAATTATTTATTTAATTTTTTTTTGTTTAAAGCATTGCATATGTCTCCTTTCCCCATCCTCCTCTGCCACTCCCACCCCCTAGGTCAGGACAAACCCCCACCGCCTCATTGGTTATGTTGTGTCATTTGGTTATGCTAATGTGCATACATACAAGTCCTTTGGTTGCTCTCTTACCCCTCCCCTGCCTTCTCTCTGAGGTTGGACGGTCTGTTCAGTGTTTCTTTGTCTCTGGATCTATTTTACTTCATCAGTTTATGTTGTTCATTATATCGCACATATGAGTGAGATCATGCGATATTTATCTTTCTCTGACTGGCTTATTTTGCTTAGCATAATGCTCTTCAGGTCTATCCATGCTGTTGCAAATGGTAAAAGTTTATTCTTTTTTTTTTCTTGTTGAGCATTTATTTTTATTTTTTAATCCTCATCCAAAGATATGTTTCCATTGCCTTTTTTTAAAGTACCTTCTTTTTTATAGCAGTGTAGTAATCCATTGTGTATGTACCAAAGTTTTTTTAAAAAAATATATTTTATTGATTTTTTACAGAGAGGAAGGGAGAGGGACAGAGAGTTAGAAACATCAATGAGAGAGAAACATTGATCAGCTGCCTCCTGCACACCTCCCACTGGGAATGTGCCCGCAACCAAGGTACATGCCCTTGACCGGAATCGAACGTAGGACCTTTCAGTCTGCAGGCGGACGCTCTATCCACTGAGCCAAACCAGTTAGGGCATGTACCACAGTTTTTTAATCCACTCATCTGCTGATGGGCACTTAAGCTGTTTCCAAATCTTAGCTATTGTAAATTGTGCTATGAACATAGGGGTACATATATCCTTTCTGATTGGCATTTCTGCTTTTTGGGATATATTCCCAGAAGTGCAATTACTGGGTGGAATGGGATTTCCATTTTTAATTTTTTGAGGAAATGCCATACTGTCTTCCATAGTGGCTGCACCAGTCTGCATTCCAACCAGCAGTGCAGGTGGGTTCCTTTTTCTCCGTCGCCAGCACTTGTCATTTGTTGGTTTGTTGATGATAGCCATTCTGACAGTTGTGAGATGGTACCTCATTGTTGTTTTGATTTCCATTTCTTGGGTGATTAGTGACTTTGAGTATGTTTTCATATGTCTCTTGGCCTTCTGTACGTCCTCTTTTGAAAAGTGTCTACTTAGGTCCTTTGCCTATTTTTTGATTGGACTGTTTATCTTCCTTTTGTTAAGTTGTATGAGTTCCCTGTAAATTTTGGAGATTAAACCCTTATCTGAAATAGCATTGGCAAATATGTTCTCCCATGCAGTGGGCTTTCTTGTTGTTTTGTTGATGGTTTCTTTGTTGATGTTTTTGTTGATGGTGCAGAAGCTTTTTATTTTGATGTAGTACCATTTATTTATTTTCTCCTTGGTTTCCATTGCCCTAGGAGCAATGGAAAAATTATATTTATATGATTAAATAAAACAAGAAAGAGGAAAAATAGGTCTATCACATCTTTTCATTTGTGCAGAAAATATATCAGTTTATTTATCCTTCCTTTGCTAAGTTAATTTGAAAGATACATGGGGAAACTAAAGGGGAGACAAGGGTGGGAAAGAGGCATAGTACATGCTTTTTAAAAAACAAGTATATTTATGTCTACTTATTATAAAAACAACTAGAAGCCCGGTGCATGAAATTCTTGCATGTGGTGGGGGCGGAGTCCCTCAACCCAGCCTGTGCCCTCCTGCAGTCTGGGACCCCTCGGGTGGTGTCTGACTTTTGGTTTAAGCCCGATCTCCAGTCTGGGGCTGTTTTGGCTGATTGGGTTAACAGGCTCTAGCAGTCTGGGGCTCTCCCAGTCTGGGACCCCTCGCTCCTTACCACCTGCCTGCAGGGGAGGTGGGAGAGGCTCCCACCACTGCCACTGTGCTCGCCAGCCATGAGCCTGACTTCTGGCTGAGTGGCACTCCCAGTGTGGGAGCTCACTGACACCAGGGGGCAGCTCCTGTGTTGAGCATCTGCCCCCTGGTGGTCAGTGTGCATTATAGCGACCGGTCATTCAGGTCGTTCTGCCTTAACGGTCGCTTTGGCTTTTATAATACAGATTATTTTTGGTGATTGAAGTCAAGCAAATGCACTGTCCCTTCATCCAGAGGCCTCACCTCTTCCTCCAATCTTTCTTACAAGTCCTCTCCAATCCACCCACTTAATTGTCTGGTAAAAGCAGACTGCATTTTCTACTGCCAAATGTTGATAAGTGTTCTGCATGTTGATAAGTTTCTCTCCCACCTGGAATGTGCTTCTTTGTAGAGGGAAGTGACACTTTCAATTAAGGGTCACACCTAATTGTTGCTCATGGAGATTCTTCTGTCCCTCTTTCTCAAGAGATGCTTGTGTCCCTAAACACTCAATTTTCTGGGACAGATGACCAGACAGTTGTAAAGGAGAGAGCCAAGCCATCAGGCTGGCGTAGGTGTGGAGAAGGAAGAGAAAGTGGGAGCGTAGACACTGCCTGTGAGCCGGCATGTTTAGCCTCTGGCTCTGTAACCTTTACAACCAGACAACCTGACATCCTCATAGAGAGACTGAATCACCACACAAGCTTCCCTAAGACATAAAAGTTTTTGACCCTGCCCTAACCGGTTTGGCTCAGTGGATAGAGCATCGGCCTGGGGACTGAAGGGTCCCAGGTTTAATTCCAGCCCAGAGCATGTGTACCTTGGTTGCAGGCTCATCCCCACTAGGGGGTGTGCAGGAGGCAGCTGATCGATGTTTCTAACTCTCTATCCTTCTCCCTCCTCTCTGTAAAAAAAAAAAAAAAAAAAAATCAATAAGATATATATATATATATATATATATATATATATATATATATATATATTTTTTTTTTTTTTTTTTTAAAGTCTTTGACACAACGCCTGCCTTGTGAAACAGAAGGGCTTTGTGATGCAGTCTGGTGACCGGGTTCTATTCTCTATGAGGTGGAGGTGACAAGGCAGAGCATTGGGAATCATTAGACAGGAGGACCCTGAACGCCTAGATATAGGGATGGCTCCTCCCCTCATGCTAAAGCCATGTTGAGCGTTACTTTTGTTCTTCAGAGTGTTGGATATTTCTTATATACATATGGTGCCATCTTCCTTATTATCCTAATTATCTGGCAAGTGAAGAAGAGTTACTATGGGTTAAGGTTGGAACCTAAAAGGAGCTGTTACCAGGTAAGGAAATAATAACACCGTAATTGAACTAGTTAAGTTTTAGATGAGAAGCTTTTTAAGATCTCAGAGCCTCCTTTTACCTTTCTTGCCAATTTTTATACTATACATTCAGTGACTCTAATATGGTGCTTTTCTCAGAGCCTAGAAGTAATTTTTTTAAAAAAATATATTTTATTGAATTTTTACAGAGAGGAAGGGAGAGGGATAGAGTCAGAAACATCAATGCGAGAGAAACATCGATCAGCTGCCTCCTGCACATCTCCCCACTGGGGATGTGCCCGCAACCAAGGTACATGCCTTTGACCGGAATCGAACCTGGGACCCTTGCGTCCGCAGGTCGACGCTCTATCCACTGAGCCAAACCCGTTAAGGCTAGAAGTAATTTCTTACTAAGCAATCACTGCAGTGTATTTTAATGGAAAGATCAAGAACCTCTCTGTCTACCTTGGGTTGATACCTAGGTAAAATGGAATCTATCTCACTGGATCTCAGAAGACATCCCAATATGGGGGTTTCTTCTGGTCGGTGGACTTAGTAAGCAAAAGTCCTAGGGCTGTTAAAACTAATCACCATCACCTTTTTTTTTTTTTTTTTTTTTTTTAAAAAAAAATATATTTTATTGATTTTTCACAGAGAGGAAGGGAGAGAGATAGAGAGAGTTAGAAACATCGATCAGCTGCCTCTTGCACATCCCCCACCAGGGATGTGCCCGCAACCCAGGTACATGCCCTTGACCGGAATCGAACCCGGGACCTCTCAGTCCGCAGGCTGACGCTCTATCCACTGAACCAAACCGGTTTTGGCACCATCACCTTTTAATTTATTTCAGTATTGCTCCTGTGTCATACTTAGCCCTCTAAAGAACCTGTCCTAAGAAAGGGAACAGGAAGTAAGGAATGTGGAGAGACTTGAAGTGAGAAATAAGTAGAAAAATAAAATGTTGGGGTGAAAGGGTGGAGTAGAGGTAGGGAATATAAGTGAGTGCATTAAATACAGACATACATAGACAGGATTTTTGAAATTTATATTTTTGTCTCATTTTGGATATAAAAATGGGAAGTGTCCTAACTTCACACTCTAACATTTTTGTCTTTAAGCGTCACCAAAAACTCAAGCCAAAGGCTAGGGATGCAGTATCGAAAGGTAAAGCACTTGTCTCTGGATTTTGTCCCTCTTTGATCTCTGGTGCTTGGGTTCTCAAAACACTGAACGTTCCAATTCCACAAGTTGACACTCTCTCCCAGAAGGCTTTCTTTTTTTTTTTTTAATTAAATCTTTATTGTTCAGATTATTACAGTTGTTCCTCTTTCCCCGCCCCCCATAGCTCCCCTCCACCCAGTTCCCACCCCAGCCTCTGCCCTTCTTCCTGCACCCCCTAGACCCTTTTCCCCCCGAGAATTGTCAGTCCACTCCCTTTCTATACCCAGATTCTGTTATATTCACAGGTTTATTCTGTTCATCAGATTTTTTTTCCACTTGATTTTTAGAGTCACTTGTTGATAGATATGTACTTGTTCATAATTTTTATCTTTACCTTTTTCTTCTTCTTCCTATTCTTAAAGAATACCCTTCAGCATTTCATATAATACTGGTTTGGTGGTGATGAACTCCTTTAGCTTTTTCTTATCTGTGAAGCTCTTTATCTGCCCTTCAATTCTAAATGATAGCTTTGCTGAGTAGAGTAATCTTGGTTGTAGATTCTCGCTATTCATCACTTTGAATATTTCTTGCCACTCCCTTCTGGCCTGCATAGTTTCTGTTGAGAAATCAGCTGACAGTCATATGGGTACTCCCTTGTAGGTAATTAGCTATTTTTCTCTTGCTGCTTTCAATATTTTCTCTTTGTCTTTTGCCCTTGGAATTTTAATTATGATGTGTCTTGGTGTGGTCCTCTTTGGATTCCTTATGTTTTGGGTTCTCTGAGCTTCCTGAACTTGTAAGTCTATTTCTTTCACTAGGTAGGGGAAGTTTTCTGTCATTATTTCTTGAATAGGTTTTCAATATCTTGCTCTCTCTCATCTTCTGGCACCCCATAATTCGGATGTTGGTATCAGAGGCTCCTTACACTATCTTCATATTTTTGGATTCTTTTTTCTTTTTGCTTTTCTGGTTAGGTGTTTTTTGTGTCTTCATATTTCATATCTTTGACTTGATTCTTGGGATCCTCTAGTCTGCTGTTGGATCTCTGTATATTATTTTTTATTTCAGTCAGTGTATGTATAATTTGTAATTGGTCCTTTTTCATATCCTTGAAGGTCTCACTAAATTTCTCGGAGGTTTCTAGAAGATTCTTGAAAAACCTTATAACCGTGGTTTTGAACTCTATATCCAGTAGTTTTCTTTCCTCCACTTCTTTCATTTGTGACATGTTTCTTTGTCTCCGCATTTTGGCTGCTTCCCTGTGTTGATAGGTGTGCTAGGCTTTGTGTGCTAGGTGTCCGATAGGGCCCAGTGGCTCAGCCTCCCTAATTACCTGAGGTGGACACTCTTGGTGCACCCCTTTGTGGGCTTTGTGCACAGTCTTGTTGTAGTTAAGCCTTGATTGCTGTTGGTATCACTGGGAGGAATTGACCTCCAGGCCAATTGGCTGTGAGGACCAGCTGTGTCTACAATGGGAGAACTGCTGTGCTGGAGACCCCCTTATAGGGCAGGACTTGCTTCAGTGGGGCTTTGGTGCTCACTGAGTTTGCCCCCTGAGTGTGTCTTTTATGGATGCAAAGAGTTGTAATCTGGTATGGTCTCACTCTGACCACTGGGTACACTGGCTCTTGGATATCCAAGGAGGTGCAAAGTCAGCCACTGCCTGAGGCCACCCAGCAGGAGCTACAGAGAGATCTGCAGATTCCTCCTCTTTGTTTGGGGTTTGGAGGTGCCCAGATGAGGCCCAGCTGTGAAGCAATGCAGGCCTTCTTTTGGAAGCTCTGGGGCTCTCTGATCGAGCTGCAGTTTCTTAGGTTTTAGATTGCAAAAGGCCAGGCCATTTATATGCAAAAGCCACTGCGCACAACTTGGGAGGGATTGTAAATTGGGTGGGGCGGGGTCTCAGGGTATCACTGGGGTGGAGCAAACAGCAATGGCTGTCCAGCAGCCCTGCCTCAGAGAGGTCCTGGGGTCTCTGTGTCCTGTGGCCCCATGCAGGAACAATGATCCCTGCAAGCACCTCTGAGAGAAAGCTGCCCTCGTGCTCCGACCAGATGCCAGACAGTCCAGTTTCTCCCCATATGAGTCTGGGTCCCCAGAGTCTCACCTGGAACTGGAGTTCAGAGCAGTCAGGAGCTTGTATCTCCCTCCCGATTGAGAAAGACAACAGCATACCCAGTTGCCAGCCCGTTTCGCGCTCCTCCGTACCTCTGCACTTCCGCACCCCTGCACCTCCTCCCAGTCTCAGTGTGTTTTTCTCTTTCCTTCTAGTTGTAGAACTTCCACTCAGCCAGCCTTCCTGTGGTTCTGGATGATACCTGTTTTGTCTTTTAGTTGTAGTTTTTATGTGGTTGTGCGCGGCAGCAAATTCAGGTATTTACCTATGCCGCCATCTTGGTTCCTCTCCCAGTCACTTTATTTTTCAATCCTTTATTCATTAAATGGGCATTTGAAGATCTTGCTTCACTCACAGTGTGGCTGTGATGATCTAATGAGATTAGGTCCTGGACAACTCATTGTAACTGGCTAAGTTGTACACAGACATGCCTCTGTGTACATTGACTGTTAGGATTTCCAATTTTCTCTCATTCAAAGGCCTTCAGATTCCTGTAGGATACCCTCAATCCTCTCTCATTCCATGTAACACTGTCTCCTGGTTTTTCAGCTAGGAGACATTTCTGGAAAGAAACGGAGAAGCCATGGGAGCTGCTCTCTGTCATGAAAAGGTGATCATTTGATTTTTGCAGTCTTCCAACTTCAGCCTAGACAACTTGGCCTGGGACAGGGATGAGGGATGATGACTGGGATGGAGTCAGACACAGCAGAGGCTGGAGCACTGTTGAGATGGTTGCCAGGGCAAAAGGGGCTCAGACATCTCCGGAGGGAGGAGTCCCAGTTCTGCTCTGGGATAAGCTCACAGTGCTCCTGGAATTCAGAATTTGACTAGTGCTTAATTCACAAAAGACACTAAAGGGGTTGATACTCAGCCAAAGACCAGTTATCCAGCTAAGAGAATGGATAAATAAGTGCATAAATACACCATCACTGTCATATTCTTCTTACAGCAACACCCTTTCAAGGGCAGAACCCTAGACCTTGCTGACATTACCTCCTCTGATTGTGTCTTCAGGGAGCCCAGTCCCTGAGACAGCCCTCAGCCAGGAGCTTGTCATCTCTTCCTCTTCTTAAGAGCTCTAGAGAATGGGATGGACTCCCAAGAGGTGCTGTGTACACATCACAGTCCCCTGAAAGCAGAATTTCCATGTGACCTAATTTTCCACAGCTGGGAAATACTAAGTACCAGGCTGTGTCTGTCTTTGCCCCAAATGAGACTGAGTCCAGGTTCTACCTGGTGATGGCCCTTCTGATGCCCCATCAGCTAACCATTGGCTCCCCCATCCTTTGTTCCCATCTCTGGTTAAGCTGCTCAGCCCAGGTCAACAAAGAACTCACCCACCTCTCAGTCACTCATGGCCCTGTGCTCTCATGCGTTGTCTGAAACCTTGACCAACAAGTCCCTCAACCCAGCACACCGTAACTTGCAAAGTGGCAATTTCCTAGGAAGAAAAGTAGAGGACTAAGTACTAGGCGGGTAGGACCCAAGGCGTACAGGGAGGTCAGGGCCAATAGTCAGGCCACAACTTCCAAAGAGGAAGCTGTCACTCCATCAATAACAGTTGCCATGTTTCCTCTTCCAGCCAGGGCTGGCTTCCTCAGGAGGGAAGTGTGCGGAGGCTCCTGTGTGCAGATCCCTGCTGCCAAATCTGTAATGCCATGGCTCTGGAGATCCAACAGTTGCTGGTGGATGAGAACACCCCGATCTCTGCAACTTCACCAGGACCATCAGAGGGCTCTTCTTGCCTAAAGATTTTGCCCAAGTCCAATATGTCTTTTGAGCAGAGTCTGGAGCATCATTCCCCACAGACTCAAAAGCCCTCACTTCCATCTGCAACCCAAACAGTGTCACAATTAACAGCCAAGAAGTCCTTATGCCAGCCATTTACCCAGTCAGCTGGCCAATCAGACGATCCAGTAAGTATGCAAGATTACTTGGCTAAAAATGTCAATCTAGGACAGAGAATTCAAAGTCAAGATACGCCTAGGTTGCATGAGACTATGTCTTCTTTACAGTTCGAAGGGCCTAGAATTCCGGTGAACCAGCAGGAGGTGACACGACACAATCTCAGCCGTGTGTATGGGAACCAAGGTCAGCCACCCTTGCATCCCCAGGTCCCTATGCTGACCCTGAACCAAGACATCACTACCCTGACACATTCTATGGCCTTGCCTATGGTCACTATCCTCCCTTCCTACCTGCCATTCTCCAGTCCTGAAGTCCTGAGGCTTCTTGAGGTACATGTAAAAAAATGGATGCATTTCCAGAGGTGGGGGCTGCCCAGACGTGTAGAGGAATCCCTGAGGCAGTTTATGCCAAACCTACCATTGTTTTACCAACTTGTAAACAACCAACCAGCTTCTTTCATACAAAATGAATTCTCTGTAGAGATTTTTGCGCCCATTTCTTATCAGACCTGGGGTCCATGTATGGCTGGTCAGGCTACCCAGGCATTCTGGGTTTCTGAATGGTCCATTATAAACCCAGTACAAAGACACCACTACCAGCAAAACCCAAACCACCTGGCTCTAGCCTTGCCCTCTCCAATATTTAAAGACTTAAGTGGCCTCTACCCACCTACTGGCCAACAGGCTAATGACTCAGTGGGCCATTTACAGCAGAAATACATCCAACTATTCTGTGGCTTACCTTCCCTGCACAGTGAGTCTCTGGCTAATGCCTCCTTGAGTTCTCTAGATCACTCCACAGATGGGAGCATGTCCAAGCTCTCCTTGGAGGATCCTTTTCTCTTCAAGGAGCTGTCCTTCCTCCCTCTGTTGCCTAAAACTCCACCCCAGTCAGCCCCACCCTCTTCCTCATCTTCCCCTAATTGGGTCATACCATCTGATCATCAACAAACTCAGATCCATGTCCCGTTTCTGACTCTGGCTGAGTGTGAAGCCTTAGAGTATCACCTGCTGCAGAGGCAGCTCCAGTGTCAGTGGGGTTTGCCAGCTGTTCTCCAGAGAGCTCAGCACATCCAGAACTCTGTGCAATATAAGTCTTGTGGCACAGCCCAGTCTCCTCGGACTGTGAAAACTTCCTGGCCGGGAAAGCCCATTTCTGTTCTCACAAGGGAGCATGCCCGGAGGCTGCTGGACTTCCACCTCCAGAGGCAGCTGATTCACCACCGCTGGGGCCTGCCCCAGATGATCCAGCAGTCCTTCCAGTTGCTCCTGGCCCCCACTCGCCAGCAGACTCCATCCTGGAGCAGCACAGCCCTAGCCAATGTGAGTGCTGCCCAACACTCAGCCCTAGAGGCTACTGGTGCTGATGGCCCTTTCTCCCCCTCTAAGGACCCAGTGTCAGTCCGCATGCCGCACTTATTAGACCAGGTCAAGGCAATACTGCAGAGCCACATCAACTCCAAATGTGGGCAGATTCATGAGGGTAAGGTCCCTGCCCATGTGTCTAGGTCTTGTGAGTGCCTAATTCCTGGGGGCCTCAAAGTGGCTCCCTTCACTTGCACCCCAGAAAGCAAGCTCTTGGAACTACAGGCAGCAACCGACCCTGACCTACAACAGAAAGTTAGGCGCTGGATGCCAACAGTCCCTGATCAGCAGCAAGAGACCTTCCCAGATGCTGCCACTGAGCCTCGCAAGCTAACTCGAGCCCTGTCCAAGGAAGTCCTTGAGAAACTGGAGATGATTTTACGGCACAAGTATCTGACCTTCTTATCAGGGCTGAATCCTCTTTATTACGTGGCTCCCTCCAAGGCCATGGCCCCAGCGATCACTGCTCATGCTGCCACCACAGAAGTGGTGCCTGAGGCTGTCAAAATCTTAACGGAACCTCTGACTCAGATGATCTCACTTGAAGAGCAGTATCTAAGTCGTGAGCCATTTTTTCAGGATACCAAAGAGACTTGTGAAGAAATTGCAGGTGATTTTCAGTCTGAAGTGCAAGTGGAAGGAATGATTGAGATGGAGCCTCTAGAAAGGCAGACAGAGACGGCTCGGCCCTACTTATTCAAGAAGCCCATCTTGGCCAAACTAAATTTCCACCTGAGAAGGAAGGTCTTAGAGATACAATGGGGAATTCCCACAGAGGCGAGGGAGTCCAGGGAACAAACTGGAGCAACCCCAGAGAACACATCCACACAGGAGTCTCTTGGGAGTCTAAACAACCAAGGAAAAACATGCCTCCAGGAACTGCCCATCCCACTAGACATTCCCTGTGCCCCACATCCAGAGTGGCTCTGCCTTAAGGAACAGTTGTCCACTGAGTTAAAGGCAGTGCAGCAGAACCAGAAGCAACCTAGTTCCAGAGCAGCACCCCATGGTTCTGCCCATGAGCCCTGCAAGATGACTCAACCCTGTAGAGACATGACAGAGGGCCCAGTGCCTTGTGTTCAGCTGGAGGCCAGTGTGAACCACCCCAGCCTGGAGGAGTCCCAGATCCCTGATTCCCAAAGCCCTGGCAAGAGCACGTACTCAGCCCCAGTCCCCATGCTGACTGAAAAAAAAGAGGACCCAAGGAAACCCAAATTGTCAGGAAAACATAGAGAAGGAGATGCAGGGTTTGTGCTCTTCTCAACAAGAGAAAAAAGCCACCCTGTAGCCCAGAGGCCACAAGGGATGCTTCTGAACAGGACACCCCAAAGCCCCTGGCTACTGAGACATCGCCTTGATGCTCTCTGTCAACAGAGTTCCCAGCATCGCCCTCAGCTTAAGCCCCCAGAGCTCCTTCCAGGAGTCCCTGGAGGGAAGGAATCTAAGAAGAATGACCCGCAAGACAGTCAAACCAGGATCAATGTCAGCCTCAAGGGAGCAAGGATTCCTAAGAATGCCCAGCCTGTCGGGCCCCAGGCGTCACAGGCCCAGCCTGTCCTGGCCCAACTCATTCAGCATAAGCCATTACAGGGCCCAACTTTGCAAGGTCAGGTATTGCAGGGGCGGGTGATGCCAGCCCATACTCACAAGAGGCCCAGCCTTCCAGAATCAGACTTGAGATATAAGATGAAATCCTTTCTGCAGTTTATCAACCTCAAGGCAAAAGGCAAAGAGCACAAGGAATCCATGTTTTTGACGGCTGTGAACGCCAACACCAGAAAAGAAAGTGCAGCAAAGAGGCTGGCTCCAGCCAAAAGCCCCATAGAGCAAACTAAGGCAGAGAAGAAGATAAGAGGGGACCCCAAAGCCCCATCTCCCCCAACTGAGAAGCAGGTGGGCCTGGCCTCCTTGGAAGGCTCCCATTCCCCAAACAGTAAGCTCAGGCACCGCTCCTGCTCCCATCAACTCCAGTCTTCCTCAGGCTTAGGACACCCCCGTCACTGTCCTCGGCACTGTCCTCAAGTGGCTTGTGCCACCCAACCAGGATCCCACCCCAATTCTCAACTCTCACCTCAGAGGGAAATGTTGGCCTGCTCAGGAAGACCCAGCACAATCAAAGGACTTTGTAGGCTCCCCCATGTCTGCATCCCTTGAAGGGATAGGTATTGTCTTTGTCATTAATATGCAGGTGGGGCACCAGACCACCCAAAATACAGTCTATATCTTTAAGCAAAGAGTTGTCTGTCTGCTCATTACCTCCACTGTTGTTTGTTAGGGGAAGTCATGAGTGAGGCTAAAATGCCCTTTGTAATGTTAACGTAAAAAAACCATTGAAACCTGTAAAGAATTTTTGTGAGTTTATTTGAGCCAAACTGTCGACATATGCCGGGAAGCAGAACCTCAACGAATTGAGATAATGCTCCGGAGAATGGCGGGGTTACATTTGTATTCATACATTTGCAATCAAAGGA
Source organism: Myotis nattereri (assembly GCF_964212035.1). Classification (NCBI taxonomy): domain Eukaryota; kingdom Metazoa; phylum Chordata; class Mammalia; order Chiroptera; family Vespertilionidae; genus Myotis; species Myotis nattereri. Next base: position 53,538,196 of record NC_138087.1, read on the forward strand.
GGGACATAGATGGGTTACATGAAATTCATTGGTGATAGATTAAGGAGGAGGGATAAAGCAAAGCGGGTAGGGGGGAATCCCTGGGATTGGATAAAAAGTAAAATGATGGACACATACTTAGGTGGGTGCAGGAACAATTAACATGATGATGAAGGAATTTGTGGTATCTGTCTGGCGCCCAGCACATTTGGTTGTGCCCCAGGGGCTCCAGAAAAAGGGAAGTTACAAGTTACCTAGACATTTCAAGGGTATGTTATCATAGATGCAAAAAGACAGGCTCAGTTAAGGTAAAGGTTGACCTTGTCAGTGAAGATACTGGCCTAGGATGTAACTGCCCACCATAACTGCTTTAGTTAAAGTTTAATTTCAGACGATCCTTTGTGGTTACTTTAGGTCTCTGAGTTTGCAAGACCACCATGCAGGCCTCCCCTGGGCTTGTCAGGTCAGCATGTGGCCCCTTTCGTCCACACTATCTAGGGAAGGAGGTTGTTTTTTTTTAATTCTTTATTGTTGAAAGTATTACATATGTTTCCTTTTTCGGCCATTGACCTTTCTCAGTCCTCTCCCAAACCCCAGCACAGGCTCTTACCCCCCTATTGTTTGTGTCCATTGGTTATGTTTATATGCATGCATACAAGTCCTTTGGTTGATCTCTTACCCCCACCCCGCACCCCTATCTTCCCTCTGAAGTTTGACGGTCTGTTCAATGCTTCTGTGTCTCTGGATCTATTTTTGTTCATCAGTTTATGTTCATTATATTCCACAAATGAGAGATTATGTGATACTCATTTTTCTCTGACTGGCTTACTTCACTTAGCATAATACTCTCCAGGTTCATCGATGCTGTTGCAAATGGTAAGAGTACCTTTTTACAGTAGCATAGTATTCCATTGTGTAGATGTACCAGTTTTTTTTATCCACTCATCTGCTGATGGGCACTTAGGCTGTTTCCAAATCTTAGCTATTGTAAATTGTGCTGCTATGAACATTGGGATGCATATATTCTTTCTGACTGGTGTTTCTGATTTCTTGGGATATATTCCTAGAAGTGGGATTACTGGGTCAAATGGAAGTTCCATTTTTAATTTTTTGAGGAAACTCCATACTGTTTTTCACAGTGGCTGCACCAGTCTGCATTCCCACCAGCAGTGCATGAGGGTTCCTTTTTCTCCATATCCTTACCAGTGTGTCTTTTGTTGATTTGTGATGATAGCCATTCTGACAGGTGGGAGATGGTACCTCATTGTTGTTTTGATTTGCATCTCTCATATAATTAGTGACTTTGAGCATTTTTTCTTGTGCCTCTTGGCCTTTTGTATGTTTACTTTCAGAAAGAGTCTATTTAGGTCCTTTGCCCATTTTTTGATTGGATTGTTTATCTTCCTATTGGATTTCATCTTATATCTTATGTGTTCCCTATAAATTTTGGAGATTAAACCCTTATCAGATGTAACATTGGCAAATATGTTCTTCCATACAGTGGGCTCTCTTGTTTTGTTGATGGTTTCTTTTGCTGTGCAAAAGTGTTTTATTTTGATGTAGTCCCTTTTGTTTATTTTCTCCTTAGTTTCCATTGTGCTAGGGAGATGTATCAGCAAACATGTTGCTATGAGATATGTCTGATATTTTGCTGCCTATGGATTCTTCTAAGATTTTCTAGGGAAGGAGCTTTAACCCACACTTAAGCGGGGTCAGCATTCTACACAACTCCTCCCAGCCCCTCCCTGGACAGTGGATAAAGGGACTTGAGAGCAGAAAAGGAAGACCCCCATTTAAGTTGCACTGAAGGTAAAGGTCAGACTTGAATTCCAGCATGGCTTCCCATGCTTTCCTTGAGCCCAGAGGAGTAATGTGGACATGAGGATAGTACTGACAAGAAGGAGTGGCCAGGAATCCCACAGGCAAAATTCACTGATGACTTCTATACATGGCCATATCTGGAGAGGAGCTTTTTAGAGAAGTGTCCCAGTGATCCAACCTTGAGGAGGTGCTTTGTGTTTATCAAAAGCATGTAGCTAATGTGATGGAATGTCCAAAGCAAATGATAGGATCTTGCCCTCTCTGCTCCCTCTTTGTTAATGGTTAGATCTTTCTGGAGAACTCAGCTGGAGACTGCTGTTGCTTTCTTGCCTATTATCCCATCTCCACTGCCTGTTATCTTCATGGAGTGAGTCCTGCAATGAAGATCCCAGTAGGATATAGAGAGGGGCTTGTTTCCCATCCCCAAGGGCAGGGCAGGAGGAAGGCAGGAGGGGAGCACATAGACCAGTGGTTCTCAACCTTCCTAATGCCGCGACCCTTTAATACAGTTCCTCATGTTGTGGTGACCCCCAACCATAAAATTATTTTCGTTGCTACTTCATAACTAATTTTGCTACTGTTATGAATCATAATATAAATATCTGATATGCAGGATGTATTTTCATTGTTACAAATTGAACATAATTAAAGCATAGTGATTAATCACAAAAACAATATGCAATTATATATGTGTTATCCGATAGTCTTAGGCCACCCTTGTGAAAGGGTCGTTCGACCCCCCAAAGGGGTCACGACCCACAGGTTGAGAACCGCTGACCTAGAGCCAGAAAGCCAATGGAAGGCCCATGTGCTTTGGGGGTAGGGGGGAAGTGAACAATCACTGATACTAGGTCTTCTGCCCATGATGTGATGAAGAGCAGTAAGTTGAACTTTGTTATGCAAAAGCAATGCAAATTAATTCAAAATCTGAAAACTCACCCTTTACCAAAGTATAAATCCATGTTTTTGCTCACCCCAAACATGAAGTTAGTCAGTGGATTCTAATCTTGATATATCTCAATCCTGCTACTTTTCTCTATTTTTACTACTTCAGCTTGTGTTCAGTTTCTCATTTGTTCTTACCTGAATAATTACAGTAGTGTCTCATATACCCAGGGCTTAGGATGATGGCTGGCACATAGTAACACCCTAATAGTACTTGGATCAAAAGTCTGGGCTGGGGAAGCAGACAAATCATTACGTTAGTATGATAAACACTGTGAAATGGGGGATCCTGCCATAGGAGAAAATACCCTGCAGTAAACACCCCAAAAGAATCATAATAAAATTGACCTTGGTAAGCATTTTATGTTTAACAATTAAAATATGTGAGTACTTAACATATGCAAGGTACTATGTATAGCAAACACAACAATGAACGTGATACAGGATTTGCACAATGGAGCTCATGATCTCATGAGATAGTGTCGCATGCCCAAATTGCCTAATCAACATATATTCTTGGATATCTAATATTAATCTCAAAATTAAAAGCTGAACTACTGATTCCCCACCTACCACCATCACCTAATCACACATGAAAAACATGCTCCAGCCCTGGCTGGTTTTGCCCAGTGGATAGAGCGTCGGTCTGCGGACTGAAGGGTCCCAGGTTCGGTTCCGGTCAAGGGCATGTACCTTGGTTGCGGGCACATCCCCAGGGGGGGTGTGCGGGAGGCAGCTGATCGATGTTTCTCTCTCATTGATGTTTCTCTCCCTTCCTTTCTGTGAAAAATCAATAAAATATATTTTTTTAAAAAGAAAAAAAAAAAGAAAAACATGCTCCAATTACAGCATTCATCATATCAGATAATGGCAACTCCATCTTTCCACATCTTTAGAACAAAATATTGATATAATCCTTGACATTTTTCTCCTAACAGTCCACATCCAATCCATCAGTGAATCTGGTTGTCTCCACCTTCAAAATGAATTCATAACATGACCACTTCTCACTCCTTCTGTTGCTATGATTACAGCAGTAGCATAACTAGTCTTCCAGCTTTTTTCTGAAACCATACATTCAATAGTCTAGTCTCAAAATGGAAGATTGATGATCTTCAGGGAAAGTTCTGGCTATAGATGATTGCTTGAAGTATAGGTGGTAGATAGGTAGATATATGATAACTAGTTAGATAGATAGATAGATAGATAGATGATAGATAGATAGATTTAAAAACCATGGGACTGGATAAAGTCACAAGGGAATGAGTATAAATGAAGGAGTGACTAAAGACCAGGCTCTGGGACACTCCAACATTAAGAAATGGAGTGGAGAGAGAAACTAAGATGGCGGCATAGATAAACACCGGGAAATAGTCGCCTCCCACAGCAATTGAAAATTATCCCAAAGGACGGAGCAAACATCGTCCAGAAAAACAGGAAGGCTGGCTGAGTGTAATTTCTACAACTAGAAGAAAAGAAAAGCACGCTGAGAGCCAGAGGAGCTGCGGAGGCTGAGTGCAGAGGTACGGCAGCGGCTCGCGCGCTCGCGCGGAAAGGGGGTGGCACCTGAGGACGCGGCTGTCTTTTTGAATCACAAGCTCCTGACTGCTCTGATCTCCGGTTCTGGGAAGTCTCTGGGGACCCAGGACACATACGGGGAGAGGCTGCTCTCTCAGGCGGCAGCGGGCGAACTTGAGGGCGGATTTCCCTCAGAGGTGCTTGCAGCCGTTACGGGGACACTGAGACGCGCGACTCCGGGCGGAGAATCAGCCATTGCTTCTTTCTCTGGCCTTTTGACTCCCTGAGACCCCGCCCCACCCAGGCTGTGGCAGAGGCTTTTGCATGTGAATGCCCCGGCCCTTTGCAACCTGATAATTACTTAACTGCAGCCGGGCCAGCCAGACCCGGAACTTCCAAGAGAAGGCCCAAGGCCCCGCAGCGGCTTGCATTGCTTCACAGCTGAGCCTCTTCGTGGCCCGGCTGTGAGGCCTCAGGCAGGGGCTGAATTAGCACCTCCTTAGATCCAGGAGCCACTGTACCCAGTGGTCAGAGGGGGACCATTCTCCCACTTCAGACACAGCTGCTTCCCACAGCCAATTGGCCTGGAGGTCAATTCCTCCCAGTGATCCTACATCAACCAAGGCACCAAGAGTGCACCAAGAGTGTCCACCCCAGGTAACTGGGGAGGCTGAGCCACTGGGCCCTACAGGACACCTGGCACGCAGGGCCACTCTATCAACACAGGGAAGCAGCCAAAATGCGGAGACAGAGAAACAGGTCACAATTGTCAGAAACGGAGGAAAGCAAACAACTGGATATAGAGTTCAAGGCCACGTTTATAAGGTTTGTCAAGAATTTTATGGAAACCGCCGATAAATTTAATGAATCCCTCAAGGAGTATAGTGAGACCATGGAGGACATGAAAAAGGACCAACTAGAAATTAAGCATACACTGACTGAAATAAAGAATATTTTACAGAGATCCAACAGCAGACAAGAGGATCCCAAGAATCAAGTCAAAGATTTGAAATACAAAGAAACAAAAAATACCCAACCGAAAAAGAAAAAAGAAAAGAGATTCAAAAAGTATGAAGATAGTGTAAGGAACCTCTGGGACAACTTCAAGCATACCAACATCAGAATTATAGGGGTGCCAGAAGGAGAGAGAGGGCAAGATATTGAAAACCTTTTTGAAGAAATAATGACAGAAAACTTCCCCCACCTGGTGAAAGAAATGGACCTACAAGTCCAAGAAGCACAGAGAACCCCAAACAAAAGGAATCCAAAGAGGACCACACCAAGACACATCATAATTAAAATGCCAAGAGCAAAAGATAAAGAGAGAATCTTAAAAGCAGCAAGAGAAAGACAGTCAGTTACCTACAAGGGAGTACCCATCCGACTGTCAGCTGATTTCTCAACAGAAACCATGCAGGCCAGAAGAGAGTGGCAAGAAATATTCAAAGAGATGAATAGCAAGAGCCTGCAACCAAGATTACTTTATCCAGCAAAGCTATCATTCAGAATGGAAGGTCAGATAAAGAGCTTCACGGATAAGAAAAAGTTAAAGGAGTTCATCACCACCAAACCAGCATTATATGAAATGCTGAAAGGTATTCTTTAAGAAGAGGAAGAAGAAAAAGGAACTCTTACCATTTGCCACAGCATCGATGGAACTGGAGAGCGGATAAATACCACAAGATCTCACTTATTTGTGGAATATAATGAACAACATAAACTGATGAACAAGGACTGATCCAGAGACGGAGAGGCTTTGATTGGACTGTCGGGCCTTGGAGGGAAGGTAGGGGAGGGTGGGGGAAAGGGGGAAGGATCAACCAAAGGACTTATATGCAAGTATATAGGCCTAACCAATGGACACGGACAACGGGGGGGTGAGGGGATGAGCGGGGGGGGAGGGGGGGTAGAGGGTACACATATGTAATATCTTAATCAATAAAAAAAAAAAAAAAAAAAAGAAAGAAATGGAGTGGAGAATAGGGAAAACAAGCAGAGACTGAGTAGTAGCAGAGACTGAGGTGGGAGCTAAACCAGGAGAGTGTGGTACAATGTAAGCTGAGAGGAAAGCAAGGAAAAAGTGAGCAATTGCATGAAAAGTTGCCATGTGTCAAGTAAGATGAGGACTTGGAGTTGAGTATCCTATCTAATAATAGACAAACATGGTAATTGACCATACCTTCGCCACACCTCCCATTGGCTAATCAAGTGATATGCAAATTAACCGCCAAAAAGGAGGCAGCTAATTTGCATACTGCAGGCAGGGCGGGACAGCACCATCCTGCCTGCCCTGCCGCCATCTGGGCCTGCTATTTGCTATCCGGGGCGGTGGGGCGGGACAGCGCCATCCCGCCTGCCCTGCCGCCATCTGGGCCTGCTATTTGCCGCCCGGGGTGGCGGGTGTCCATGTGCAACCCGACCCGGGGTGGCCAGGCAGGGCAGCAGCGATCCACCAGCCCATTTGGGCATCCCGTGTGAGACCCGACCCGGGGTGGCACCCCAACCCCCGGATTGGCCCTGCTGTGTGCGCGACCTGGGAAGGCGGGGCAGGCACCAAGGGATCGGGCCTGCCATCTGCCACCTGGGGAGCAGGCCTAAGCCAGCATGTGGTTATCTCCCTAGGGGTCCCAGACTGTGAGAAGGCACAAGTGGGGCTGAGGGACACCCTCCCACCTACCTCCCCCGCCAGTGCACAAATTTTTGTGCACCAGGACTCTAGTTAGATATAACAACATAGAGATCATTCATGACCTGGAGAAGAATAGACTCAGGTGAGTGGTAGAGGGAAAGGCATGACTGGAGTAGATGGAGGGGCAGTACAGAGAGCCAAGGCCAGAGTGTGAAGCAGGTGCTCTTAGAAGTCTTAGAAGACTGAAGCAGCAGAAAAGATTGCAGAGAAGTTCCAGTTGCATGGAGCCCAGAGATACAGAAAGAGGGCAGGTGTGGCACCTTAGAGTTCAACAAGGGACAATGGGTAGCACAATGTGTTCACTGGTGGCAGGATACAGAAAAGCCAGAATGGGAAGAAGCATGAATGTGTTCTTCCTCTGAATGGTGATGCTGTGCCTAAGGGATGGGGGTCTCGGCCCTAATATGACCTCCAGGATGAGGAGGCACAAGACCCAGGCCTGCTGAGCCAACACCCTCCAGGTGTTTTCCTAGCGCATCCCTAAAGATCATCAGGGGTCTTGTGACAGGCACATCCTCCCTGCTTGGTGGGAACTGAGCAAACAGCCACAGAGCAAGGCAGATCACAACAGAATGAAGGCAATGTCCAGAAAGGTCACAACAACACCGGGTGGGAAGACGAGGTTAGTGTGCGTGCATCCCAGCTTACAGGAATTAGGCCCTTCCCATGATCTCCCATAGGATTCTACCTGCCCCAGAGCAGCCTGAGCTCATAGTGCTGGCCAAAGTCCAGTAACAAGGTTTGGGGACACTGAAATAAGCTGGAACTGAGATCTTCACGATTCACAGTTCTCAGCAAAGCCAAGAGCTGAGAAAAGATAGGGTCAGAGCCTATGACTTCATGCAGGATGTTGTTGAGTGATGAAGCCTTGCGCATCCCATCCCATAACCCTGGCATAAACTCTAGGCTCAAGAGGGGTAAAATCAGAATTAAAAGCCTCATGAAGAGCACAGATTCAAGAATTTACAACTGCAGATTTGATGGTAGGTGCTAGAACTATATCAATGCTTGTTTAGAAACACTAGAGTTCACCTCTGGTCCTCTGAGGTATCATCATGCCATGGTGAGTGGCTCTGGCCTTCTGAAGCCCTTCCCTTGATCTCTGCAGAAGGCACTACAGAATTCTAGGGAGGGAATTTCAGGCAACTGACCACCTACCATGGAGGATAGTGGCTTCTCCACTAAGTGACTTCTTCTGTTAAACACTGAGCCCTAGAACATAGCGACCACATCTGCTCCATTTTTGTACCTGCTCACCGCAGCCCACACAGGGAGGACAACAAGCACAGGATGAGCTCAGGCATAAACCTCATGGAAACACTCCTTCCTGCACCAGGTGAGAGGGGACAGGTGCTCTGCTCATTACCAACCATCCAGACACTAGTGTTCCACCTGGGCTCAGGGGCCCATGGCATAGGCCAAGGCTGCCAGGGAGTAAAGGACAAGGATGGTTCCTGTGTTCACTGCAGGGAGAGAAAAGAAGGGGGGACAAGGCTGAGTTCAGGTGGGGCTATGAGGAATGAGCCCTCTGCGGGCATATAAGATGCTGGGGAACAGAGCGCGCCAGAGGCCTAACAGGTCTGGCTGGGCTTGTGGAGGACTGTCCATTCTCATCTCCAGAGACAAGGAGGCCAGGACCCCAAATACTTGGTCTGGAAAAGAGCATGGGGAGAAATTAGGGGGCCTGGGAAGGGGCCAGATCTCGGTTTCCAGAAGGAGGGGTGGGTGTTGCCAACTGGCCCCCTTTCCTGCACTGTAATTTATCTGGGTTCATGGCAAAACAAGAAGCATATTGGGGCTTTCCACAAGGTCAAGCCTGCAGCAGGGGCAGTAGGGGCAGTAGGGGCAAGGCTCTGGGGCAGGCAGCTAGGCCCATGGGAATCCAGATGGCAGCGGGAAGGAGAGGGAAGCCATTGCTGTGTGAATAGTGCTAGCAGCTGGCGTGCATCAGGGGAGAGGGCCAGGGTAAAGTGAGAGGCCAGGCAGATTCGCACACACAGCGCTAAGGGGAGCAAACATATTAAGAACAGTATGCTATATACGCCAGGTCCCTTGAAACATATGCTGAGCAGATGTTTCTATCCTGCAGCGACTATGTCAAGCAGCAAGGATGGACCGGCTTCTGGCACCCTTCTCCTTCCCCAGCTCAGTCTGTGGAACATGCTTCACTTGCCCTTGTCAATAATCCCACTGCATTTTTTTAAAAATATATTTTATTGAATTTTTACAGAGAGGAAGGGAGAGGGATAGAGAGCTAGAAACATTGATGAGAGAGAAACATCGATCAGCTGCCTCTTGCATACCCCCGACTGGGGATGTGCCCGCAACCAAGGTACATGCCCTTGGCCGGAATCGAACCCGAGACCCTTCAGTCCGCAGGCCGATGCTCTATCCACTGAGCCAAACCGGTCAGGGCCCCACTGCATTTTTAGCCCTGGTGACTGTGCAGGTGTTACTGAAGGAGCCTCTGAACTCCTGGAGCGCAAATGACCCCAAACCTTCCTACATGTGTGATATTTGTGTGCCTAGGGCTGATTTTACTCAATGGGTAGCAACCTGGGGTTAGGGCTCTGCTGGATTAGCACTGATGAAGTGGTTACAGTTGGAGGTGGAAAGCATAGGGCCAGGTAGAGATGACGGGTAACACCCACCAGCATTACCTTGACAGGCTGTGTCTGTCTGGTTTACTCTTTCCTTTGCGTCTGTGTCTGCTGTGTCAGAGAGGCTGGGGGTGGGGAGGTCAAGACTTTGCAGTAAACTGGGGACACTGGTGGGGATGGATGGATGTGTAGGTGAAGGATGGGGCTGTTGAGGAGGACAGTGAGACCACTTGCTGCCCTCAACAGTTCTTTAAAAGCACACAGCCAAGTTGTTGGGACCAGGGCTCTGCATGTGCATGCGACACGATCCTTGTTCAAGCACAAGTGATGGGGCAGAAATGTCAAAGCAGAGTTTAGAGGAAAGACAAACTGTCCTGGTCTGAGGTGGTGAGGAGGCTCTATGGAGGAGAGCGGCTTTGAGGGGAGGGTTTGCACTGCATTGTGTCTGTGGGTCTGCAAGATGGGTGTGTCTGTGTGCATGTGTGCAAGGCTGTCTTTGTGTCTGCACGTGTGCCTGTGCCTGTGCCTGTGCCTGTGCCTGTGCGAACATATCGAACTCAGGCTGTTACCCAGTCTGTGTCGCTGTGTTTCCTGGACACGTCTCTTGTAACTCTGAACTAATTTGTGTGGCATTGTCCACGTTGTGTCTTTCTGTTCGTGTATCTGTGTGGCCGGGTGTCTGTGTCTGTGTGTCTTTGGCTGTGTGTGCAAATCTGCCTGGCCTCTCACTTTACCCTGGCCCTCTCCCCTGATGCACACCAGCTGCTAGCACTATTCACACAGCAATGGCTTCCCTCTCCTTCCCGCTGCCATCTGGATTCCTATGGGTCTAGCTGCCTGCCCCAGGGCCTTGCCCCTACTGCCCCTACTGCCCCTGCTGCAGGCTGGACCTTGTGGAAAGTCCCAATATGCTTCTTGTTTTGCCATGAACCCAGATAAATTACAGTGCAGGAAAGGGGGCCAGTTGGCAACACCCACCCCTCCTTCTGGAAACCGAGATCTGGCCCCTTCCCAGGCCCCCTAATTTCTCCCCATGCTCTTTTCCAGACCAAGTATTTGGGGTCCTGGCCTCCTTGTCTCTGGAGATGAGAATGGACAGTCCTCCACAAGCCCAGCCAGACCTGTTAGGCCTCTGGCGCGCTCTGTTCCCCAGCATCTTATATGCCCGCAGAGGGCTCATTCCTCATAGCCCCACCTGAACTCAGCCTTGTCCCCCCTTCTTTTCTCTCCCTGCAGTGAACACAGGAACCATCCTTGTCCTTTACTCCCTGGCAGCCTTGGCCTATGCCATGGGCCCCTGAGCCCAGGTGGAACAGTAGTCTCTGGATGGTTGGTAATGAGCAGAGGGCCTGTCCCCTCTCACCTGGTGCAGGAAGGAGTGTTTCCATGAGGTTTATGCCTGAGCTCATCCTGTGCTTGTTGTCCTCCCTGTGTGGGCTGCGGTGAGCAGGTACAAAAATGGAGCAGATGTGGTCGCTATGTTCTAGGGCTCAGTGTTTAACAGAAGAAGTCACTTAGTGGAGAAGCCACTATCCTCCATGGTAGGTGGTCAGTTGCCTGAAATTCCCTCCCTAGAATTCTGTAGTGCCTTCTGCAGAGATCAAGGGAAGGGCTTCAGAAGGCCAGAGCCACTCACCATGGCATGATGATACCTCAGAGGACCAGAGGTGAACTCTAGTGTTTCTAAACAAGCATTGATATAGTTCTAGCACCTACCATCAAATCTGCAGTAGTAGATTCTTGAGTTTTTGCCCTCCATCAGGTGTTTGTTCTCTTCTGAATCTCTCTCTCTTGAGCCTAGGGGGTGCTAGTGAATAGTGGTTGTGCTAGGGTTATGGGATGGGATGATCAAGGCTCCATCCCTCAAGACCCTATATGAGTTATAGGTTCTGATCCTGTCTTTTCTCAGTTCTTGACTTCAAGGAGAATTGAGAATCCTGAAGGTCTTGATTCCAGCTCATCTTTCTGCTCCTATCCCCATGTTACCAGATTTAGCAGCATTACCAGTGCTGGCATGTGGCAGGTAGGTTACATGGGAAGGTTCTGCTCTACTCTAAAGCAGGATGTGTGCACATTAACCTCTGTCTCCCACCTGATGCTGCTGTGACTTTTCTGGGTCATTCCCTTCATTCTGGGCCTCATGTCTCCTTGCTCTGTGGCACTCTGCCCAATTCCCACCAGGCAGGGAGGATGTGCCTGTCACAAGACCCCTGGTGATCTCAGGGGATGCTTTAGGAAAACACCTGAGGGTGTTGGCTCAGCAGGCCTGGGTCTTGTGCCACCTTGTCCTAGGGGGCACATTACGGGCGAGGCCCCCCTCCTTTAGGCACAGAATCGCCATTCAGAGGAGGGACACTTCTGTGCTTTTTCCCATCCTGTCTTTTCTGCATCTGATAGCAGTGAACACACTGTACTCAGTGCTGGGTCTTACCAGAGGAAGGGAGTCCTGCCACCACCTCCTCTTCATTTGATGGAATGTTGAGTCATCTTGGATTTCCTTAGGAATCAGTGAGGCAGGGGCATCCCACAGTCCCCCCTAACACATCATAATGACGTGACGGCACTTCCTATGCTTCCTCCAGTTCTTGGCTCCTCTGCAGTAGGTCAGAAGGTGGGAACGCAGAGGTGCCACCTTCTGGGAGATAGGAGGTGTCCACATCAGAGGTCCATCCTATTCACTCGGCAGCCTCTTTGTCTTTCTGCTTTCTAGTTCTCTCCTCCCTACTCCCAGACTCCATTGGCCCTTGCTGAACACTAGGATGCCACACTTGCTCTCTTTCTGGGCTCCATGCATCTAGAACTTCTCTGCAATCTCTCCTGCTGCTTCAGTCTTCTAAGAGCACCTGCTTCACACACATGATCGGCAACTTCAACCATGGTATTTTAATTTTATTTTAAAAAATATATTTTTTATTGATTTCAGAGAGGAAGGGAGAGGGAGAAAGAGAACATCAATGATGAGAATCATTGATCAGTTGCCTCCTGCATGCCCCACACTGGGGATCAAGCCCACAACCCAGGCATATGCCCTGACCAGGAATCAAACCATGATCCCCTGGTTCATAGGTTGACACTTAACCACTGGACCACACCAGCCTGGCATCAAACCATCTTTTTATGCCCACCTGGACTCTCAATTTGACACACACTCCTTAAGCTCTAATAGTTGCCATGGTAACTTCCAGAATCCGTCTTCACATCTGGCTTTTGGGTGTTGTTCTTCCCTTCCTCCACCCACAGCCATGATCCCTTCCAGCTCTTCTCTCGCCCTTTTTGGTTTCTGTACAAACTGTCTTACAAGTGAGAGTAACCTTTATTCTGAGCTAAAAATGTCTCCCCTCATTTGTGCTACCTTCTTTCTACTCACGAGCAGCAAAGTGTCCATGCTTTTAGCCAAGGCCATCTCCTGGATTCGGCCTTCACTCCTATCACTTACCTTTACACCACATTGCTCTAGCAGTTCTTGCCTCGCTCTTCTGCATTATCAGTTTATTCCTCCTGACTGCATACGTTCCAGCAACATTCAACATGCCTCTCACCTTAAAAAAAACAACAACAAAAAAACCCTCTCTGGTTTACACTTCCTCCTTCAGCTGTTCCTCATTTTTCTGTTCCTCTGTGGAACCAACCTCCTTGAAAGAATTGATTATACTTTCTATCAACAATCACTCTCTTTCCATTCTCTTTTGAATTTACTCCAGTCACAACTACACCTCACCTGAGCCAGTTCTTTTCAATGCCATGAACGATTTCCATGTTTCTAAACCTAATGGTCAAATCTGAGTCCTCATCTTATTTGGCCAATTCATAACTTTTCATGCATTCTCCTTGCAATACTTTCCTGTTTTGGCTTCCAGTATTACATATTCTTCTAATTTTTCTCCCTTCCTAGCTTCTCAGTCTCCTCTGCTTGCTTCCCTCTTCCTTATTTTCCCTTCCTAGCTTCTCAGTCTCCTCTGCTTGCTTCCCTCTTCCTTATTTCTTAACATTGGAATGTTTCAGAGCCCAGTCCTTAGATATCTCCTTCATTCACACTCATCTCCTAGCTGTTCTTATCTGGTCTCCTGGTTCAATCATCAGTCAATCAATCAAATAATCAACTAATCATCTATAGTCTCAGGAAGAAGCAGGGAGATTAGTTATTGCAATACTTGCAGCAGTAGAGGAAGTAAGAAGTGGAAATGTTCTGAATTCATTTTGAAGGTGAGATGAAAAGATTTTCTGATGAATTGGATGTGGACTGTTAAAAGATAATACATTATGCTGGTGGTAACTTGACAAGCCCAGACAGTTAGATGATGCCAATGTTTTTGGCCTGAACAACTGTCAAGAGACAGATGCCATTAACACATGTGTGAAATACTACAACGGGAGCAGGTTTGGTGTTCATTATTGGGTGGTGGTGGGGAGGTACAGGGAATCAGGAGTTCACTTTTGAGATGAATATTGGACATCCAAGTGTGTATGTTAATTATATAATTTGGGCATGTGAGACTGTCTACCTCATAAATAATTATCTCCATGGAAGCAAGGCCTGTATCTTGGTGACTGTTGTGTCTGGCATCGTCCACAGTACATAGTAAGAACTTAAATATCGTAATTATTGAATACAACATGCCTCTAAATGTCATTTTTACTGTGACCCCATTATGTGACCCCTAGGGTTCTCTTCATCAGCTGAGTACTTCCTCCTGTGGTAGGACCCCACACACCATAGCACTCACACACATGGATGTAATAATTTATCTACCTCCTCAGTCCAGACTTTGGACTCTATTACTAATAAGGTGTTACTATGTGCCACCCTATCTTAAACCCTGGGTATACAAGACACTATAGTAACTACTCAGGAAATAAAGGATAAAAAACTGAACTATAAGCAGAGGCAGTAAAAATAGAGGAAAGGGGACAACTTAAGAGATACCAAAATTGGAACCCAGTGACTGATTTGATATATGGGGGGAAATGGATGCGTAGTGATACTATTCCCTGGCATTGGAAAATAATTTGATGGGGTGATACTATTCCCTGACATTTGGAAATTTTGAATTAATTTACATTGTCTTAGGAACAAGATGGGGCTCCTGCCCAGTTATTGGCGCTATAGTTGGGGCTCAGAGGAAAGACTAGCTTAGAGAAGTGGCTTTGGGAATCACCAGTACGTTAATAGAAACTGAGGTTTGGGGTATGGGTGCCCAGTTATCCCTCTTTCCAAGATGAAGAAAGTAAAGGAGAGTCCCAGGTGTAAGTGATGTAGAAATGAGGCAGCAGGAGGGCCATAGGCAAGCAGACTGAAGCTCAGTAATGTTAAATAACTTGTCAAACGTCAGAGTTAGGATTATAACTCTTATGTTTTTCCACATTCCATCTTGTGATTTTGACCTTAAAATCTGCATCCTCGCCAAAGGTCGCACATTTGGGCTGAAAATCATGAAAACACATGCTCGAGAATTTTGTAATGTTTTCCTTGTGTTGTAGTTTTGCTGCCCTTTGTTCATGTTTATCATCTGTCTCTGAAATTATTCTCTGACCACTTCGACCAGAGTAGAACAAGTACAGCCTTGAGCTATGCTGTTCTGCTATAGCCTCCTTAAGGGTCCAGGGTCCCAGCAATCCTTCCAGGAGACCAATACCTGCTCCATCCCAGTTAATAAAAGAAGGTAGGACAGGATCCACTTTGTCCACTTCACATCTCTTCAGGAGGTCAAGGGAATATGAGTATTATGGCCACTGTTAAGAGATCCATTCTGTGGCAGGACTACAGAGGCTACTGGTGGTGGTAGGTTATGGTTCTGGGGTTAGAGGTGAAAGTGTAGATCAACTGAACAGAAAACAGGGAAGAGCTCTATATGTCTCCGTGTGACAAGTTATTTGGGAGGCCTCCTAAAACAGGTCGACCTGAGGAACTTCATTGAGTCTCTGTATGAGGGAGTGAGTGGACAAGATATAGTTTTGTTTTTTTTTGGGGGGGGGGGCAGGCTTACATTTCTTAAAAGCAGCTTACAGATCTCAGCTTGCCTCTCAGCCTTTCTCTTGGGTTTCACCATTTCATATCAACGGCTTCAGAGAATTTCACATTATATTTCCATTAATGATAAACAGTTATTTCTCTGAAATAGGAGATTCAGACATTCTCAGAGAGAGAGAGAGACAAAGTGACTAAAGTCCCACTTTTGTTCTGAGCAGCTATCTTGTTGCTAAAGACTCATGTTTACCATTAAATTCTAGATGCTGGCCACTTTCTGTGTCTGGTTAATGGCACAGGTCACTGTCCAAAAGCCTTTAAAGTTTTCTTTTCACAGTCAAGGTGAATAGTTCTGGTGCTTTATGATATGCGATGGGACATTGATATATGGGAAAGGATGACAGGAACCAGGCTTGAGATATAAGATGAAATCATTTCCACAGTATATAAACCTCAAGGCAAAAGGCAAAGAGCTAGCAGGCTTATATGATGCAGTCTTTCACTGGGGAAAGGACAGGGGTCAACATCTGGGGAAGTCACCAGAGGAGGCACGAGGTACATCCTGGGAAGGGGATATAGCTACGTTCAACACCATGTAATATACATGAAGTACATTAAAGTCTATCTATTATCTATCTATCATCTATCTATCTATCATCTATCTATCTATCTATCTATCTATCTATCTATCTATCTCCTATGATTTTCCCCCAAGGAGGCAAGGTTGGTGGAAAAGAAGAAAGTGGAGCAGAATCCCAGGTGTAGGTGATGTAGAAATGAGACAGCAGTAGGGCCAAGTACAAGCTGCTGGTGGTAACTTGACAAGCCCAGACAGTTAGAAAACCCCCTTTGGTTTGTGGTTCTTTCCCAGAACTCACTTCCCTTTATAACACCATAGGCAAGCAGATTGAAGCTCAGATTTAATTAATTCCCCGCAAAGCACTTGGGCCTTGGTTAGCTTCCTGGCTCTAGGTTCTTCTGAGTACAAATCAAATTGGCTTTGTTCCCTCACATGGCCTGGTCAGAACATGTCAGTTTCTATCTCAAATATTCAGACCTCTGTTTGTCTATATGCTCCCCTCCCTGCCTTCCCCCTGCCTGCCCTTGGTGGTGGGAAACAAGCCTCTCTCCATATCCTACTGGGATCTTCATTACAGGACTCACTCCATGCAGATAACAGGCAGTGGAGGTGGGATATAGGCAAGAGAGCTACAGCAGCCTCCCAGCTGAGTTCTCCAGAAAGATCTAACCAATAACCAAGAGGGAGCAGAGGGGGCGAGATTCTATCATTTGCTTTGGACATTCCATCACATTAGCTACATGCTTTTGATAAACACAAAGCACCTCCTCAAGGTTGGATCACTGTGACACTTCTCTAAAAAGCTCCTCTCCAGAGATGGCCGTGTATAGAAGTCATCAGTGAATTTTGCCTGTGGGATTCCTGGCCACTCCTTCTTGTCAGTCCTATCCTCATGTCCACATTGCTCCTCTGGGCTCAAGGAAACCATGGGAAGCCATGCTGGAATTCAAGTCTGACCTTTACCTTCAATGCACCTTAAATGAGGGTCTTCCTTTTCTACTCAAGTCCCTTTATCCACTGTCCAGGGAGGGGCTGGGAGGAGTTGTGTAGAATGCTGACCCCACATAAATGTGGGTTAAAGCTCTTTCCCTAGAGAAACCAAGATGGCGGCATAGGTAAACACTGGAAATTGCTGCATCGCACAACCACTTCAAAAATACAACTAAAAGATAAAACAGACATCATCCAGAACCACAGGAAGGCTGGCTGGGTGGAAATTCTACAACTAGAAGGAAAGAGAAAAGCACACCGAGACTCAGAGGAGGTGCGGTGTGGAAGTAAAGTGCAGAGGTACAGAGGCACACGGGGAAAGGGCTGGCGGCTGAGGACACAGTTGCCTTTTTCAATTGGGAGGGAGTCTCAAGCTCCCGACTGCTCTGAACTCCAGTTCCGGGCGAGTCTCTGGGGGCCCAGACTCATACCAGGAGAGGCCTGTCTGGCATCGGTTGGACCTCGAGGGCCGCTTTCTCTCAGAGGTACTTGCAGCGATTACTGGGACACTGAGAAGCGGGGCTTCTTAGGGTAGGACTGAGGAGCAGCCATAGCTGCTTGCTCCGCCCTGTTGATCCCCTGGGACCCTGCCCTGCCCAAGCTGTGTGCCAGCTTTTGCATATGAAAGGCCTGGCCCTTTGCAATCTGAAAATTACCTAACCAACTGCAGCTGGCCCAAGGCCCCACAGCAGCTTGCATTCCTTCACAGCTGAGCTCCTGCTGGTTAGCCTCAGGCAGAGGCTAAATTAGCACCTCCTTAGCGATTCAAGAGCTAGTATACCCAGTGGTCAGAGTGGGACCATCCAGATTACGACTCCTCAGATCCATAAGGGACACATTCAGGGGGCAGACTCAGTGAGCACCAAAGCCCCACTGAAGCAAGTCTTGCCCCAGAAGGGTGTCTCCAGCACTAAAGTTCTTCCACTGTAGACACAGCTAATTCTCACAGCCAATTGGCCTGGAGGTCAATTCCTCCCAGTGATACCTACAACAATCAGTCACTATGATGTGCACTGAGAGGCAGACACTCCAACCAGTAGGTTAGTTTGCTGCTGGGGTTCGGTGGATCGGACTGAGCGAGATGGGCTGGACATACCCTGGAGCCCTCTCTGGCCCCAATCATGCACCAGTGGGGTCCCTGACCTGGCCTGCGCCCTCTCAAATCTGGGACCCCTTGAGGGATGTCAGAGAGCCTGTTTCAGCCCGATCCCACAAAGCCACTCTCCTCGGGAGGGTGCCAGACACGGGGCTCACAGCTGGCGAGCACTGCTGCAGGCAGCATGAGCCTCTCCTGATTGGGACTGATTGGGCATGAGCCCACGGCAGGTGCAGTGGGGTTGGGATGAGTGGGAGTGGTAGGTAGAAGCTGTAGGCGGCGTTGGACTGCAGGTTTCAGCCCGATCCCCGCAGACCACCCAGAGGGACCCCACCCATGCACGAATTCATGCACCAGGCATCTAGTATACATATAATGGAATATTATTCAGCCATAAAAAGAAATTAATTTCTCATACATGATGCTTCAACATGGATGAACCCCGAATACATTGTGCTATGCAAAATAAGCCAGATACAAAAGTCAAATATTGTATGATTCCACTTATATGAAGTACCTACAAGAGCGAAATTGATAGAGACAAAAAGTAGAGTAGAAGTTAACAGGTACTGGGGGTAGGGTGGAGAAAATGGGGAGTTGTTTAATGGGTACAGAGTTTCTATTTGGGTTGATGAAAAGTTTTGGAAGTTGGTAGTGGTGATGGTTATATACAACATTGGTAATTTTATTAACCAATGTCACCCCAATAAAATCAATAAAAAATGGTGAAAATGTTACGTATATTTACCACAATTTTTTTTAAAAAAAGATCAGTGGTTTCCAGGAGTTAAAAAAAAAAATGAAAAAGGGATGAAGAGTTGGAACATAGTATTTTGGGGGCAGTGAAATATTCTATATGACATTGTAATGGTGGATACATGTCACTATACATTGGCCAAAACCCAAAAGTGAACCCTACTGTAAACTATTAACTTTAGCAATAATAATATATTGGTATTGGCTCATCAATTGTTACAAACACCCCCCACTAAATGCAAGGTGTTAATAATACGGGAAACTGTATGTGACTAAGGGTGGGAAGTGGACATATGAGAACTCTCTGTACTTGCTGTTCAACATTTTTGCAAACCTAAAGTTCTAAAAATAGTTTCAATATTAAAAAAATTATACTATAATAGGCATATTTTTCTAACTTGCTTTTTTCACTGTTCATACATTATCAACATCTTCCTAGGGGTTCAGCCCACACAGGCAGAGGCAAGTATAGGATGACAATGGGAAGGTTAGCCAAAATAAGGATGAAGCTGTGGGAGGAGGATGAGATTCAGAGGACGTGGGGACAAAGGGGCAGGGGATGTTGTACTTAGGACCCACAGAGAAGAAGGACTAGAATCTGAGTGGACAGGCGGAGCTAACAGAGCCCTTGAGTCTGAGCATTCCAACAGGCTGGGAATTCTAGCAGGGCAGGGAGTTTCAGTTTATGCTTAGAGACTCTGGTCCCCTGCTGGCAAGAGGCTGGCATGACAGGATTGAGCAAGATCAAGGAGAGGTCTCACACTCACTCCTGTGCTCAGCATATTTCTATGACTCCCGGCAAGGGTGGAGTGAGCAGGTAAAAAGTCAGGCAATTGCGGTGTCAGTTGCCTGAAATTCCGTAATAAAAATCTGCTGGGGCAGGTAAAAGCCTATGGGGGACCATGGGAAGGACCTGCTTGACCTAAAACAGGATGTGTGCACATTAACCTTGGCTTCCCATCTGATGCTGTTGCCACCCCTCTGTGTCACTTTCCATCTCCTAGGCATCCTTTCACATGACTCTCTGCCCAATTCCCACCAGGCAGGGAGGATGTGCCTGTCATAAGGCCTCCTATTATCCCTGGGGGTGCGTTAGGAAAACACCTGGAGGGTGTTGGCTCAGCAGGCCTGGGTCTTGTGACTTCTTGTTCTAGAGGCCACACTAGGGACCCCCCATCCCTTAGGCACGAAATTGCCATTCAGAGGAGGGACACATTCTTGCTTCTTCCCATCCTGGCTTTTCTGCATCTTGCTAGCAATGAACACATCATGCTAAGTGCTAGGGTCCCACCAGAGGTAGGGAATCTTGCCACCACCTCCTCCTCATTTGATAGAATGTTGTTGAGTCATCCTGTATTTCCTTAGGAATTAGAGAGGCAGGGGCATCCCACAGTCCCCTTACCACGTCATAAGGAAACAACAGCCCTTCTGATGCTTCTCTCCCTCATTTATACGTATTCCCTTTGTGACTACCTGGTCTCATGGTTTTATATACGTCAGTCAATCAACCAACCAACCAACCAACTAACCAACCAATCATCTGTAGCCAGGAGCTTCCCTGAGGATTCTGTGTTGAGGATAGACCGTTGGAGGTATTGTGTCAGGAAGAAGCTGGGAGATCAGTTATGAGACTATTTGCAGTAATCGTAGCAGCAGAGGAGGTGAGAAGTGGTCATGTTCTGCATTTGTTTTGAAGGTAGAGACAAAGGATTTACCGATGGATTGGAAGTAGACTGTTAGAAACAAAAGTCAATGATGACACCAATTTTTTTGACCTGAACAACTGGCAAGAGACAGGTGCCATTAACAGATGTGGGAATTACTGTGGTGAAAACAGATTTGGTATGTGTGATTGGGTGGTGGTGGTAGATATGTGGAATCGGGAGTTCACTTTTGAGATGAATATTGGACATGCAAGTGTATATTTTGGAAGGCAGCTATGCTCACCACTATACCACCAACGCAACCTACAAGGGTATATTTTGATTATACAATTTGGGAATGTGAGACTGTCTACCCCATAAGATAATGACCTCCATGGAAGCAAGGCCTGTGTCTTGGTGAACGTTGTGTCTGGCATACAATAAGTATGGAACACAGTAAGTACTCAAATATTTTAATTGTTGAATGCAGTGTGCCTCTTTATAAAATATATATATATTTATTTATTTATATTTGAGAGGAAGGAAGAGAGAGAGAGAGAGAGAAACACCAATGATGAGAGAGGATCATCGATTGGCCGCCTTCCACATGCCCCACACTAGGGATTGAACCTGCAACCTGGGAATTGTGCCTCTTAAGGTCATTTTTATTGTAACACCTTTATGTGACCCTAGGGTTCTTCTCAACAGCTGAGTACTTCCTCCTGTGGTAGGACCCCACACACCATAACACTCATCACATTGATGTAGTCATTGGTCTACTTCCCCAGCCCAGGCGCATGGTTCATGTTTTTAAATTCATCTATCTATGTATCTATCTGTTATCTATCTATCTATCATCATCATCTATGTATATCTATTTATCTAGCTGTCTTCTTGCTTGTCTAAAGACTGGGCCCTTCCCTGAACTCTAGATTCATATGTCCAAATCATCTACTCAACATATATACTTGAATGTCCAATATCCATCTCTAACTGTACAAAACTGAACTCCTAATTACCCAACCACACACACAACCAATCACACATATTGCCCTACTCCAGTGATTTTCAACCTTTTTCATCTCATAGCACACATAATCTAATTACTAAAATTCTGCAGCACACTAAAAATATATTTTTTGCTGATCTGATAAAAAATTGGTATAATTTTGATTCATTCAAATTGGACAGCTATCATTGTGTTAGTTGTTGTCATTTTTTATTTGACCATCTAAAGGAAAAGAGGACAGTGCCCCTGACTAAATAGTCAGGTATTGCATGTTTTAAAAATTATTTTGACATACCGGTTGAAAATCGCTGCCCTACTCCAATCCTGGTATTTCTCATATCAGTTAATGGCAACTCCATCCTGCCATTTATTTAGGCCAGAAACATTGGTGTCATCCTTGACTCTTTCTTCTCTAATTGCCCACATCCATTCTATCTATATGTCCTGTTGTCTTTACCTTCAAAAAGAATCCAGCATCTAAACACTTCCAATCTCCTCTGCTACTACCATTACTGGAGTAACCTCATAACTAACCTCCCTGCTTCTACCCAAGTCTATAGACCCAACCCTCTGTTAGCACTGCAGCCTAAGTGATCCTTTTAAAATAGAAGTCAGACCCTAGCTCAGTGATGGCGAACCTTTTGAGCTCGGCGTGTCAGCATTTTGAAAAACCCTAACTTAACTCTGGTGCCGTGTCACACATAGAAATTTTTTTGATATTTGCAACCATAGTAAAACAAAAACTTACATTTTTGATATTTATTTTATATCTTTAAATGCCATTTAACAACAACAACAAAAATCAACCAAAAAAATGAGTTCACATGTCATAGGTTCGCCGTCACTGCCCTAGCTGGTTTGGCCCAGTGGTTAAAGCGGCAGCCCTAGGACACCCAGGGTCTTGTGTTTGATTCTTGGTCAAGGGTGGGTTCGATGCCTGGTCAAGAAAACGTACCTCAGTTTCGGATTCCTCAATCCCAGTAGGGCCATGTGTAAGAGGCAACCAATCGATGTTTCTCTCTCTCCAGAAATCAATAGAAAAAAATATCCTTAGGTGAGGATTTAAAAAATAAATAAAAATAAAGTATATGTTTGTATTATTTTAAAATTAAGAATAAAATAAAAGTCAGATCTAAGCAAATCCTCTGATAGCTCCCCCATTTACTCAGAGTTCATGTCTTTGCAATGATCTTCTAGGCCTTACTTCATCTGCACCCTTTACTGCTCTGACCTCATCCTCTAGTACTTTATCCCTTGACTAGAGGACCAGTGCACAAGATTCGTGCACTGGGGGTGGGAGGTCCCTCAGCCTGGCCTGGACCTTCAGCCGGGGTCCCTCAGCCCGGCCTGGACCCCCCGGGGGATGTCCACCCACCTGCAGCAGAGGCAGGAGAGGCTTCTGGCTGAGTGGCACTCCCTGTGTTGAGCATCTGCCCCCTGGTGGTCAGTGCATGTCATAGTGACCAGTCGTTCCGCCCTTCGATTTGCATATTACTCTTTCATTATAAAGGCTTATTCTGCTTCAGGCTCACTGCCCTTGCTCCTTAGAATAGGTTAGGCATGCTCCGGCCTCCAGGCATGTGCATTAGCTATTTTTTCTGACTGGAATCCTCTTCCTCAGTTATCCATGTGGTTTACTTTCTCTTCTCCCTCTAGCCATGTTCACATGTTGATGTCTCAGTGACACCTGCCCTAAATCCCCCATTTAACTGTATTCCACCTATGTCTTCCCCAGACTCTTACACTGATTTTTTTGCATATATCTGGTCATCTTCTACATACTCTTATTTTTAACTTATGCTTCTTTTTGTCTCCCTCTCTAGTGCACCATCAGTGAAAGCTCGCTGGGGACATAGTTTTCTCCCTCTTTTGTCCACTGCTGTATCCCCAGTGCCCACAAGTGCTTGGCATAGAATAGGCTCTCATATTAGTTAAGGAAATGAAAAAATAAATGATTGAATGTCATTCAATCTCTGCTGGGGTTCTTGTCCCAGCATCAAGAAGGGTTCAGGAATCTGGAGAAGGCTGTGCATAGATGCCATAGGAATCCAGGGACTAATAAAGAGTCCGGAAATGAGATATAATTTTGAAAGGCATTGGGGGTCAGAGGGCCTTCAACTAAAGGAACTGAAGACTCCCTCCTTGTCTAGGACCCTTGCTTTTATTAACACAATTTGTCCTAAGGCAAGGTGGAGATAATACACTTCAAAGGGTAAGGTTTCAAAGGGTACAGAGTCCATTGTCATAATGGGGGATTAGTCTATGGCTGTTCAGGTGTTTGGCCAGTAGGAGGCAATAACATGTAGATTAAGATGCCCTTTTACTGTCTGGCAGACACAACCAGTTTCCTATTCAGATTTGGGAAAATGCCTTTAGCCATTCCCAATAGGTGACTACATGTGTGACTCAACCCTGGTGAGTCCCCAAGTCTCATCAACCTTTTGATGAAACTCTTGAAATTATGACATGCTGGAATTGGTCTACGGCAAATTTCCCGCTAGCCAACCTCATTCTGAACCTTCAACCACTTTAATATACTGCTTTGATTATTGCAGGTATTTCTGGAGCAAGTCACTGTTTTCTGACATGGCATGCCCATTAGTTTGACACCATGCCTTTGCTTATGTGGTACTCAGCCTGGGGGACCTCTCTACCCCCACCTCCTTGCTGGCTAACTTCTGCTCATCCTTTGAAACTCAGTCTATGTGTCGTGTCTTCCAGGGAAATTTCCAAGCCTGGGATAAGTGTCCTCTGTGTCTGTCACATTTCTTTTTTAAAATATAATTTTAATTTTTCAATTACAGTTGACAGACAATATTACATTAATTTCAGGGGTATAACACAGTGATTGGACATTATATAACTTATGAAGTGGCCACTCTGATAAATCTAGTACCCATCTGACACTATACATATTACAATATTATTGACTATATTCCCTATACTGTACTTTATATCTCCCTGTCACTTACTTCTCTAACCAGCTTTTAGTGACTTTTAAAAAATATATATATTTTTATTGATTACAGACAGGAAGGGAGAGGGAGACAGAGATAGAAGTATCAATGATGATGAGAGATAATCATTGATCGGCTGCCTCCTACAAGCCCCACAGTGGGGACTGAGCCCGCAACCTGGGCATGTGCCCTGACCAGGAATTAAACTGTGACCTCCTGACTCAACCACTGAGCCATGCTGGCTGGGCTTTCTCTTCTGGGGACATAGTTTTTAGGACTTTTTACTTAACTGTCAACTCCATGATTCCATGAGCTCCATTGGAGGAGGGCCTGTGGCTGTTCACTGTTATGTCCCTAGGGTCTGGCATAGTACCTAGCATATAAAGTACTCAGATATTTGAATTGTTGAATGCAAAATTCAGCTAAAAGTCATTTTTATTGTGACCCTTTTGAGGAACTTCTCATCAACTGTTCTTCATTTTAGGAGGCATTCATTCATGCAACTGAAAGGCAATGAGAGTCAAACAGGTAACAGGCTATTGCAGGTTCCCAGATGGCTTACCCTTAAAGAGTTAATCAATAACAACAGGGCACAGAGAGGGAAGATGCTATCATTTACTTTTGACATCTGTCATATTAGCTTTGTGCTTTTGATAAACACAAAGCACCTCCCCAAGGATGGTGCACACTCCTCTAAAAACCTTCCCTACAGGTTCTGGATATACAGAGTTTACCCGTAAATTGTGTCTATGGGCTAAAATGCACTGGATTCCTGGCCACTACTTCTTGTGCTGTCTTCATGTTCACATTGCTGCTCTGGGGCCCAAAGACACTATCAGAAGAATTCAAGCCTGATCTTTGGCTTCAATGCACCTTAGAGAAGGGTCTTCCTTTTCTGCCCAAGTCCCTTTATCTGTAGTTCAGGGTGGAGCTGAAAGGGTTACATGGAATGCTAATCCATCTGAAATATGAATTTACGCTCTTATACCATTGGGAAGTACTATCTACCTCCTCTACTCTCTTCATTACATATCACATTGAAAATAAGCAGGCAAAAACAGGTGGTTCTTTGCAGAGAGTTATAGTGTATATTTGGAGAAGGTACTGCCTCACCTGCAAATTAATGGAAACGATGACAGCCTTTTTCAGAAATATGCAGAGGTTTTGGAAACCCTGAACTCTTTTTTTTCTGGAATGGGTTTTTTTCCCTGTATAGACCAGTGCCTACTGCTGAGGTGAGAGTTGAGACCTGGCATGGATTTTTGGTTGAGTGGCACAAGTCAGCTGAGGACAGTGCTTAGATCTGTTGTGGGAAAGGCACTGGAACCAGGAGTGGCCAGGCTCAAAGGGGTGTTGCTGGAGTTCATTGTCTAGGCACTGGTGGGCATCAAAGAAGGTGATATTCTTGTCCTCTATTGCTTCACAGGGCGTCTGGTGGAGGGTGGACTCTTCAACCTTTTTGGTCGTGGTTT
This sequence comes from Myotis nattereri, assembly GCF_964212035.1. Taxonomy (NCBI): domain Eukaryota; kingdom Metazoa; phylum Chordata; class Mammalia; order Chiroptera; family Vespertilionidae; genus Myotis; species Myotis nattereri. The sequence continues at coordinate 53,564,216 of NC_138087.1, forward strand.
TGGCCACTGTCTCATCCTCAGAAAGGAGAATGGATTCTTTATGCCCTTGCTCTTTCAACTTGTGTTTAATCCTGTTTGTAAAATGCTTCATCATATTTCCGAAGCCAGCTTCTGCAGCTTCTGGAAGGGTAGGGCTCTTGTGAATGTGAGCTGCCTTTACCAAACCCTAAAGCTCCTGATCCTAGAAAGTGTGACCCTACAAATTTGGTTCCTGAAAAGTTTGGATCTGAAAAATGTGGGCCCCTTCAAATGCTGGACTTGCAAAATTTGGCCTAGTGAATGGTGGCCCAGAAGGTGATCCTGTAAGGTCAGGCCATTTTAGCTCTGGACACTGCAGATTTGGCATTCTCAGGAATCCTTATTTGGATGAGGTCATTCAGCTTGCTCTACTGGCCCTGCAGATCATTCTTATCTGGACATTCTGCCCCAAGAAATCCTGGAGGATGCTCTAAGAACTCAAGGTGAGGGTGACTCTATAGATCCAGACTTGTCATTGCTAGTCTCTACTCACTCAAGGCAACCATCTTGGTCAAACTAAAATTCTATTTGAGAAAGATCCTGGAGATACAGTTGGGAAGTAAGGGGCTCTGGTGGTCCAACTTAGAAGTGTCCCTACATAACCTTGAATTTTGGCACAGTAGATGTTCTTTCTGGTTGGGGCGAGCCTCAGTGTTGCACTCCAGCTGTTTTGAGTTTCCCTGGGTCCCCTATTTTCTCTGCTGGAGTAGGGAGTTGTCTCTATCTTGTAGAGACCTGGGGCTAAGAAGCCTAGGGCTCCTCCTGGCTGTGGTTGCTCACACTGGCCTCCATCTGAACACAAAGCACCCGAATCTCTGTTATGTCCCCACTGGGTTGTGAGATCTTGAAGGCTCAGTGAGCAGAACCATAGGACTGCTCTGGAACTAGCTTGCTTTTGGTTCTGTGCACCACCTTAGTTTATTTGCAAGCTCTTCTTTAAAGTGGACCCTTCAGGGGCACATGGGATGCCTGGTGGGATGGGGAGTTCCTGGGGCAATGTTTCCCCTTGGTTGTGTAGACTCCTAAAGGACTCCTTGGCACAGCTATTCCTTGAGATAGCCACAGTTCCTTCCCTGGACTCCTTTGTCATTATGAGATGTCCCAAATGTATCTCCAGGAATTTCTTTTTTAGGTAAAAATTTAGTTGGGCCAAGACGGGTGTATTGAGTGAACAGGGTACTAGGATCTGTCTGGCTATCTAGAGGCACTGTATCCATTCGCCTGTACTTCAATCTGGAATGCTCGAGCATTGTCTGCACAAGTTTCATCGGCATCCTGAAAGCATGGCCAGGACTTGCACGTTGCTGTTTACATGAGATTGAGTCACAGGCTCTATTGGACCCCCGACAAACCCAGGCTCCATCTCTGTGCTTGCTGATTGGCTACTGATTGCTGGGGCCATGACCTTGGAGAAAGCCATGTAGTTAAGAGACAGCACCCCTGACAGAAAGGCCAAAACCTGTCTCACTGACTCAGTTTCTCAGTGACTCCCTGCAAGGGTACCCACACAGGTGCTGATCAGGGTGATCAGCGACAGCATCTGGTGAGGTTTGTTGCTGCTGGTCAAGACCTGTCAGTATTCAGGGTGTTACTTCCTGATCCATCTAAGGGTCGATTGCTGCCTCCACACAGAAGTTTACTTTCTGGGCTGTAAGGGAACAAAGTTGCTTCCAGGGCCCCTGAAATGCTGCAGACCCAGTGATTTACAGTCCCCCCATGCAGACATGGGCAGGGACAGTACCTAGTAGATCTCCCCCATTTGTAGTCTGGCTCTGCAACATTGCCTTGGCTAGGGCAAGCAACTGTGAACTGGTCCTGTTGCCACAAAGTATCATAACAGGTCCCTATCCCCACGGGCCTCTAGGTCTGCAGACTAGGGGACACTCACACTGGTTAGGGTGCTGCTCCAGGGCAAGGGCTGCTGGTCATCAGGGGACAGAAGAAACTGGATGGACTGCTGGATCTTCTGGAGCAGGCCCTAGCAATGGTGAATTGACCTGCTAAACTGACCCCTTCTGAAGGTGGAACTCCAGCAGCTCTGGGCCTGCTCCAGGAAAACACTACCTGCCTCTTCCTGAATGAAATAGGCTTCCCCAACAGGCAGGCCCCTGAGTCTCAGGAGACAGGTTGCTTAACATGTCTCAGGGCTTATGTTGCATGGTTCTCTGCAGCTACAGAGATCTCCGGGCAACAGATGGCAAGTCCCACTGAGGCTGGAACTTCCTTTGCTGCAGTGCCACCCCAAGGCTTCGCAATTGCTCAGAGTTGGAAATGGGACGTTGATATGGCCATGTTGATAGTCAGATGGAGAAACCCAAATTCAGAAATGTGGGAAGAAGGTAGAGCTACCCGACAGTAGAGACTAAGGAGAAATCACTGAAGGGAAAGGGACTGGGGGACTTCCCTTTTGTGGAGAGATCTCCAGGGGTAGACCAGGGACTGTGCAGAAAAGAGGAACCATGAAAAAATAGCTGTGTTTATGCTGCAGATAACACACTGAATTCTCAGTGTGTTGCCAAGGTAATGGACAGAGACCACTTAGTAACCAAAGGGTGAGTCATGGAGTTTGGGATTTGCTTGCAGTGATATTTGCTCTGGATCCATAGTGGATCCTCCAAAAACCCAGAAAGTCTGCGTGGACTGGCTGACCTCCCATGACCCCAGGGGCCCCCAAAAGTAAGCCCCTGTGTGGAGGCAGCAATAAGCCCTTACGTGGATCAGGAACTGACACCCTGCATACTGACAGGTCTTGACCAGCAGCAACAAACCTCACCAGATGCTGTCGCTGATGACCTTGAGCAGCACCTGTGTGGGTACCCTTGTAGGGAGTCACTGAGAAGCTGAGCCAGTGAGACAACGAAGGCCTTAGAGGCAGTATTATGATGAAAGAAAAAGTTGTTTTTTCCCTCCAGGCTTGGAAACTATTCACGGTAGTGTGACATAAGCTGCCATAGGGCCTCTTCCACACATCTTGGAAGCCCTCAGCTATAGAAACGCATGAATTTATCTATCTGTATTTAAAGATACCTCACACCTTTGGTGACACAGGAACAACAGGTGAAGGGAATGCAAGGCCATGGGGGTATTTTAGGTTTGTGAACTTTGGGTTCAGGGAAGGAAATGTATTCAAGGGCTGCTGACCTTGTTTCTCTGAGACATATTCGGTGTTGCTCTTCTTGTTCTGTTGGTTCACAGGAATCCTGCACTCCTCAAGGCTCCAAGAAGATGGATCTCTTGCGTCCCAGAACACATCTGGTGCTTGAAATTCCTGCCTTAGTTGGTGGTCAGCCCAGTAATCTTGGATGCTGATTGCACCAGTTGACTGGGAAGCTGACTGGGTTAAGGATTTGTGATCCTTTAGTTGTGTCATTGAGGGGGTTACAGGTGCAGCTGAAAGCTCTCTGGAGTGCTGGGAACTCTGACTTGGATCAAAAGACAAATTAGACATGGGCAAAATATCTAGGCAAGAGGAGCCCTGCGATCGCCTCGATGAAGTGGGAGAGATGGGGGTACTCTCACTCTCCAGCAACTGCTTAATCTCCAGAGCCATAGCATTGCAGACAGGGCAGGAGGGGTCTGCACACAGGAGCCTCCGCACACTTCCCTCCTGAGGAAACCAGCGCTGGCTAGAAGAGGAAACATGGCAACTGTTATTGATGGGCTGACAGCCGCCTCTTTGGAAGCTGTGGCCTGAAGATCAGCCCTGCCCTCTGAGTCCTTCACACCCTGGGGCACACCCCCCACCCAGTGTTTACTCCCCTACTTTTCTTCCTAAGAAATTGCCACTTGGCAAGTTATTGTGTGCTGGGCTGAGGGTCTGGGGCTTGTTGGGCAAGGTCTCAGACAACCCGTGAGAACAGAGCCATGAGTGAGGGGTAGGTGAGTTCTTTGCTGACCTGGGCTAAGTAGTTCAACCAGAGATGGGAACAAAGGATGGGGGGACTGATGGTTAGCTGATTGGATGTCACCAGGGCCATCACCAGGTAGAACTTGGACTCAGTCTCATTTAAGGCTAAGAAGGCCACAGCCTGGTATTTAGTATTTCCAAGCTGTGGAAAATGAGGTACTTGTGAGAACTCTGCATTCTAGGGACTCTGATGAGTTGCTGTTATCTATAAATAACATCTCTTGGGAGCTAATCCCATTCTCTAGGGATTTTAAGAAGAGGATGAGATGACAAGCTCCTAGCTGGGGGCTGACTCAGGAACTGAGCTCCCTGAAGACAGAACCAGAGGAAGTAATATCAGCAAGGTCTAGGGGTCTGCCCTTGAAAGGGTGTAGCTGTAAGAAGAGTATGAGAGTGATTACTTAGGTATGCACTTATTTATCCATTCTCTTGGCTGAATAACTTGTCTCGTGGCTGAGTGCAGATCCATGTAGAGCCTTTTATGAATTAAGTATAAGTCGAATTCTGAATTCCAGGAGCACTGTGAGCTTAGCCCAGAGCAGAACTAGGACTCCTCCTCCTGAGATATGTGAGGCCTCCCTTGCCCTGGCAACCCCCTCAACCAATGCTCCAGCCTCCACTGTGTCTGACTTCCTCCTAGTCATCATCCCTCTTCCAGGCCAAGTAGAGAAATCATCACAGTTCAGACTGGAGTTGGAAGACTACAAAGAGCAAGTGATCACCTTTTCATGATAGCGATCAGCTCCCATGGCTTCTCATCTTCTTTGGAGGAATGTTTTCTAGCTGAGAAACCAGGAGACAGTGTTACATGGAATAGGAGAGGAGTCAGGGACATACTATAGGAAGCTGAAGGTCAGAGAAACGTTCCATGGGAACCTTGCCCGCAGTGGAGGGGAGTCAGAGAAGAGACTGGGACTTTACCTCTTGATGTTCTATCTTTAGTCCTTTGTTTGATTCTCCGTTGATGCTAAAAAAAAAAGAAAAGTTAGAGTATGAAGCTGGGGCATACTTTTTTTTCATGTCAAAATGAGACAAAACCTGCAAACTTTTTTCTGTATACCAATTTTATACATTCTTTTTTCTTTCCCCTACTCTACCTTTTTCACCCCATCATTTCCTTTCTCTTATTTCTGATTCATTTTGAGGCACTTTCATACTCCATACTTCCACCCCCATTCCCTGAACAAGTTCTGTGGCGAAATCAGAATGAGCTCTAACCGGTTTGGCTCAGTGGATAGAGTGTCAGCCTGCGGACTCAAGGGTCCCAGGTTCAATTCCATGGTCAAGGGCATGTACCTTGGTTGTGGGCACATCCCCAGTATGGAGTGTACAGGAGGCAGCTGATTGATGTTTCTAACTATCCCTCTCCCTTCCTCTCTGTAAAAAAATCAATAAAAATATTTTTTTTAAAAGAATGAGACAGGAGAAAAAAAGTAGAATAGATTAAAGGATGGATGGTCTAGTAGCCAAGGGACTTTAGCCATCCAAGGCTCTAAATGCTTACCAACCAGCCTGGCTGGCAGGGCTCAGTGGTTGAGCATTGACCTATGAGTCAGGAGGTCGAAGTTCAATTCCTGGTCAGGGCACATGCCTGGATTGCGGGCTCAATCCCCAATGTGGGGCATGCAGGAGGCAGCCAATCAATGATTCTCTCATATCATTGATGTTTTTATCTCTCTCTCCCTCTCCCTTCCTCTCTGAAATCAATAAAAATATATATATTTAAAATGCCTACCAACCAGAAGAATCACCCACATTTAGAGCCAATAAGGATACCCCATTAAAAAAGCAGGGAGTAAGGTAACAAGAGAAATTAAGGAAATAAAATCTCATTTGAGGCTTAATCGCTTCAGTCATGGATATAGCTTTTCCCTACCCGGCAACTGCTCTTGCAAGGTCCAAATTTCAATCTTTGATGGTTCTTTTTCGCTTGCCAAATAATTAATGCAATAATGATGATGGAGCCATAAGTGTATAAGGGATATCCTATTTCCCACAGAACAAATGTAGGGTTCAACATGATCTAAACCTAGCCATCCTCCTCCCAGGCTTTCAAGATCTTGAAACATAATGAGTCCACATTCTAGACCTTGTCATCTCCGCCTCACAGAGGATGCAACCAGACCAACAGACTACATCACAAAGCCCTCCTGTTTCACAAGGAATGTGGATCATTACAGACCTTTATCTGTCTAGAGACAGTGATTTTCAACCTTTTTCATCTCATGGTACATATAAGCAAGTTGCTAAAATTCTGCAGCACACCAAAAAGTATATATTTTTGCTGATCTGACAAAAAAAAAAAAAAAAAAGCTATAATCTTGATTCATTCACACCGGATGGCTATTGTTGCGTTGGCTGTTGCCATTTTTTTTATATAAAGTATTTCTGCAAGGACATCTGGTGTCTTTTAATAAGAAATGGTATTTAAGCTCCTTCTCATCACTTTTTTAAAAATATATTTTATTGATTTTTTTACAGAGAGGAAGGGAGAGGGATAGAGAGTTAGAAACATCAATGAGAGAGAAACATCGATCAGCTGCCTCTTGCACACCCCCTACTGGGGATGTGCCCGCAACCAAGGTACATGCCTTTGACCGGAATCAAACCTGGGACCCTTGAGTCCACAGGCTGACGCTCTATCCACTGAGCAAAACCGGTCAGGGCGGCTGTTGTCATTTTTAAAAATTGACAATTTAAGGGAAAAGAGGTCAGTGTCCCTGACTAAAAAATCAGGTATTACATGCTTTAAGACTATTGTGGCACACAAGTTGAAAATCGCTGGCCTAGGAGCGATTCGGTATTCAGATGAGAGTATCTGGTTGTCTGTGTGGCGTGCAGGGTGTAGGCCTAATGATGCTGAGGTCACGGGCAGCATATATTCTTTCATGCTCTTTCTATTTCCTATATCCGGATGGCTCACCTCTCTCCTTTAAGACAGTAGTTGGACATCGATCCCCAGGTAACTGAGCCTTTATGTATGCTGCATTGCCCTGTAAGAGTGAGAGAGAGGCTAGGTCAGAGGAACTCCATAAACAACATCACCTGTAGTGAGAAGATAACCAAAAAAGCACACAAGAGGACAGGGCACCCGATGTCTTGTTAAGTCTTGGAAAGTGAGGGTTTTGATGTCACAGGCAATAAATAGATGGTCATGTGGAAAAGTTCAGGAAGAGCGCCATGTCTGATGTGGCCAGGAAAGGAAATAACTGCTGTCCTTTTAAATAACTTTCTAAGTTACTAAAAAAGGCACTTTCCACTCTGGCCAAGCTCGACATGGACAAGGGAGACTGTAAATGCCTTGGAGGGAGGCACATGAATGAGGCTTACCTCTGGAGCTTGATTTTCCAGAATGGCCTAAACAGATCTTATAGCATCCTGTCTATTCATGGAGAGGGATTTATTGGCACGATTTTTTATTAAGGACCATAAACTTGTGGCTCTTTGTTTGATTCCATCATGGTTGGAATGTTTGGCTGAATGTGCTATGAACATCTGAATTTGAACACATTTAGGCAGAGCAAGTTTCTTCCTGTTCAACTTCACTACCCACCATCCTTATATCCACTGATTCACATATTAATGTTAACCTTCCTGGCCCTTGTTGACATTGTGATATGCCTCCAACACTCCCGGATTTCTGAATTTCCTTAAGAAGTTCTTGCCCTGCCCTAGCTGGTTCGGCTCAGTGGATAGAACGTCTGCCTGAGTACTGAAGGGTCTCTGGTTTGATTCCAGTCAAGAGCACATGCCTGGGCTGCAGGATTGATTCCCAGTAGGGGGCATGCAGGGGGCAGCCGATCAATGGTTCTCTCTCATCATTGATATTTCTATCTCTCCCTCTCCCTTCCTCTCTGAAATCAATAAAAATATTTTTTTAAAAAAGAACTTCTTGCCCTGATGAAAGTGGTCCTACAGCTCAAACATTCTTAAGCCCCAGATTTCTGAAGAGGCTTTTGGTCCTTCCTCCAGCATCCAGTCTCCCGCCTAACAAGTGTGGTGAGTATGTCAAAGCACAAAGACATTGAGTTGTGTTACCTGCCTGCTCGAAAGACACTTCAAAAATCTAGTTTTAATGACAAGACTAATTCACATGGATCAAGAACTAACCTTACCAGGGGTTTGGAAAGAGGGGAGTAGGGAGTTATTTAACCAGAAGCCCAGTGCATGAAAATTCGTGCACTGGGGGGGAGGGATCCCTCAGCCTGGCCTGCCCCCTCTCACAGTCTGGGAGCCCTCAGGGGATGTCCTAAGCCGCAGTCTGGCCTCCCTCTGAGGGAGGCGACCAGGCCGATCAGGGGAAGGTGATGCCCCCATCACATTGCTGCTGCTGCTGCCACTGCCCGTCGGTCGCAGCAGCAGCAGCAGCCACCATCCACAGCTTGCCTGAGTCTTGGCCCGGCCCTTGCAGCAGCAGCTTCTGTGGCTTTGTCCAGAAGGATGTCCGGAAGATGTCTGGTCTAATTAGCATATTATCCTTTTATTAGTATAGATTATTAGTATAGATGGGTACAGAGTTTCTGTTTGAAATTATGAAAAAGTTCTGAAAAGGGTAGTAGTGATGGTTGCACAACATGTAAATGTACTAAATGACATTGAACTATACACTTAAAATGATTAAAATAGTTGATTTTATGTTAAATATATTTAACCACAGTTTTAAAAACAATCCTTAGCATGAGGGACTTTTGCTAGCTATAAGGAAGAATATTCTGAAAATGCTTTGATAAAATATTGGATTAAGAGAGTATTTTTCTTGAATATTATTTTTATGTAGAACAAAATTTTAAAAATAGATCCTTACATTTCATCCTTGAAGACAGGATGAATTTGAGCCATTTTGACTTCTTTTCTGAACTTGCAAATTCCATAGTACAGGAAAGAGAAGACTTTTTTTTAACCCAAGAGCACTAAATGACAGGTTAACAAAAATCAATTTAAACGCAGCTTGCATCAGCTTTTCAGTAGCAGGTCAACATACCTACAAAGTAGCTTGACTCCTTTTAAAAAATATTTTTTTATTGATTTCAGAGAGGAAGGAAGTGGAAGAGACAGATGGAAACAACACTGATAAGAGAGAATCATTGATCGACTGCGTCCTGCATGCCCTGCACTGGGGATCGAGCCTGCAACCAGGCATGGGCGCTAACTGGGAATGGAACCGTGGCCTCCTGGTTCATAGGTCGATGCTCAACCACATCAAAGCCATGCTGGCTGGGCTAGTTTGACCCTTATGTTTCTTTTATTATTACTACCCAATCTGGCCCTGCTTCCTGCAGCTACTACTTCTCTCTACGGTGCTGCAATAGTTCTAGCTCCCGTTAACCTGATGCAGTGTGGTGCTGTGTGGTATTTGGTGTCCTCCTCCTCTGGACTCTGAATATACGTGCTTAATAAGCTACTATCAATCCCATAGGTCCAGTGTCAGTGCCATGCATTCAGCCATCCCCAGAACTCTAGAGGGGACGCTCTCCCTCGCCAATGGGCTGTAGATGAGGTAAACAGAATACCATGCATCCTACCAATCAGCTCTTGCTTCCTGCAACTGCTGCCACCTTTTAATTGCAATTGCTGCAATAGTTCTAAGTCTCCATTAGCCTGGCCCCTTGCTCCAGGCAAAACCATCAAATTCTGCAAACTTCACACCTGCTACAACCAGTGCATTTACCCACATTTCATCCCACGAAGCCATTAAAACCATCTGCTGAAATCTCTCCAGCAACTCACCCAGCCCTTGCTCCTCTGTCTGAGGGCTGTGGAGTTAGAAACAAAGATAATCTTATGCCTTTTGCAGAATTGGCCTTTAGTGCAAGTTTCTTATTGATTTGGTACTTGCTGACAGAGGGTGCTTGCATGGATAGGACAGTGGAATCAGTGCCTTCCTAAACAAGGCACATTCATGTAATGAAAACAGTGTCTGTCATTTTTAATGATGTGGGTATGGATCTTCACTTTTGCTCTTCCCGACTCATGGTTTACAGTGAACAGCAAATAAGGGAGATGAAGTACAGGAAAAGTCTCCGAACTCTGGAGGACGACACAACTTCAAAGGATTCATATTCATTTATTTCTAGAAAACCTATAAAGCCAGACCCTGCGTCCATTATAATGTCACAGCTCCGCAATTATTGTAATAGAATTTCCTCAGGAAACTGTTTACAATTTCTGGCTCATAGGAACCATGGGTCATACAGACATGCCACTGGTGTTAGTTTGTTCCTCCAAGACAAGCCTTATGAAGTTTTGCTGCGTCTCATTCTCAGAATATATTTTGGAACATCTTTGATGTGCCAAGGTGCTCGGTTAGAGAAGCATAGTTGCTATTATTCAACAGCAACGATTTTTACATTTTTACAACAATTTATTAACACCCAAGATCTAAGATTTACAGAGTGCTGGACTGGAAGCCCCAGAGTATCAGGCAGCAAGCCCACCAGCGAGCGCTCAGGCAGCAGGTTCTCTGCCAAGCAGAAGTGTAGCAAGCAGCCAGGGGCACTAGAGGGCAGCACATGCCCTCTCAATGCTCCTCGTCTGGCGGACTAAGTGACGGGAACAGGTTGTCTGCTCCAGTGTCTTTCAAACTGGCCTTGCATCAGAATCCCTGGGAGGCTTGTGAAAGTACAGATTTCCTGGCCTCAACCCAGACTTAGTGAATCATAATCTCTAGGGGCAGGATCCAGCCATCTATATATTAAGAATTAAAAATAATCCACATACAAGAAAGCACTGGGCTCTGGATGTGTATTTGGAAGTAACTGGCCTCCAAAAAGCCACAGGCTCCCCTACCCCACCCAGTTTTATTGAGATATAATTGACATAAAACATTGTGTTAGTTTAAGGTGTACAACAGAATTATTTGATATATGTACATGTTGGGAAATTACTATCACAATAAGTTTAATTAATATCCATCACCTCACATGTTACATTTTTTTTGTTGTTGTGATGGGAACTACTTTCTTAGCAACTTTCAAATACACAATTTAGTATGTATTCTTTTCAAGTGCATATGGAATATTTTCTAGGATAGACCACATATTCGGCCACAAAACAAATCTCAGTAAATTTAAGAAGATTGAAATCATATCAAGTTATTGTTTCTGATAACAATGGTAGAAAACTAGAAATCAATTACAAGAAAAATATACAAACACACGGAGGATAAATAACATGTTACTAAACAATAAATGCGTTAACAATAAGATTAAGTAAGAAATCTTGAGACAAGTGAAAATGAAAAACACAACCCCAAATCTATGGGACACAGTAAAACAGTCCTAAAGGAAAATTCATAGCAATACAGGCCTACCCCCAAAAATAAGATAAATCAAAAAAAAAAAATCTTGCCTAACATCTAAAGGAACTAGAAAAAGAACAACAAACAAATCCCAAAGTGAATAGAAGGAAGGAAATACAAAAGATCAGAGAAGAAATAAAATAGAATCTAAAAAAAAAACAATACAAAAGCTCAATAAAACCAAGAGTTGGTTCTTTGAAAAAGATAAACAAGATTGATAAACATTTAACCAGACTCATCAAGAAAAAAAGAAAGAGGACCAAAAATAAATAAAATTCGAAATTAAAGAAGTAACGACTGACACCACAGAAATACAAAGTATTATAAGAAAATATTATGAACAACTATTACATATGCCAACAAATTGGACAATGTGGAAGAAATAGACAAATTTCTAGAAGCATACAATCTTCCAAGACGAAATCAAGAAGAAACAGAAAATCTGAGCAGACCAATTACAACCAACAAAATCAAAGCAGTAATAAAAAAATTCCCAACCAAAGTCCAGACCAGATAACTTCACAGTGAATTTTACCAAACATTCAAAGAAGAACTAACACCTATCATTTTCAAACTATTCCCAAAAAATTCAAGAGGGAAGACTCCCAAGCTCATTTTATCTGGCCAACATTGCCCTAATTCTGAAACTAGATAAAGATACTACAAAGAAAATTATAAGAACTAGAAAAAGACCAACAAACAAATCCCAAAGTGAGTAGAAGGAAGGAAATAATAAAGATCAGAGCAGAAATAGAATCTAAAAAAAACACACAAAAAACAATACAAAAGATCAATGAAACCAAGAGCTGACAAACATGGGTGTAAAAACCCTCTCTTTTACAGAGAGTGGAAGAGAGAGAGAAAAACAGAGAGAAACATCAATGTGAGAGAAACACATCGTTTGGTTGCCTCTTGCATGCTCCCTGACTAGGCCCCAGGTCAGGGCAGAGCCTGCAACCAAGTACGTGCCCTTGATCAGAATTGAACCCAGGACCCTTAGGTCCACAAGCCAATGCTCTATCCACTGAGCCAAACTGGCTAGGGCTATATTCCCCCATTTCTACTGTTATAATAACAATACTATTTTGGTACTTCTCTTTTGCAAGTGAAATTAGCATTTTCAAGAAAAATAGAAAAATTGTAGGTAGTCTCCTAAATGTGTTTAGAGCAGCGATTTTCAACGGGTGTGCTGCAAAAAATTTTAAAACATGCAATAAATATCTGACTATTTAGCCAAGGGCACTGATCTCTTTTCCCTTTGATTGTCATATTAAAAAATGGCAACTGCCAACACAATAGATGTCCAGTGTGAACGAATCAAAATTATACCTATTTTTTGTCAGACTGGCAAAAAGTGGATTTTTGTTGTGCTGCAGAATTTTAGTAATAGTTTATGTGTGCTGTGAAATGAAAAGAGTTAAAAATTGCTGGTCTAGAGACTTCATCCAAACCCTAAGTCTAAGTTCTCCATACCTGAGATGAGTGGTTTGTTTGTGCAGGTTTCTCGGTGTACTTAACCCTGCTGCTGACTTAGGTCTGGGTCTCTTCACGTTAGAGGATGACCTAGTTGAATTTTTCTTTGATAAAACAGAAGGAATCTGAGAGTTTTCTCCTGTAATGATTTAGCATCTCTTGTTCCTTACTCTTCTAGGATTTTCCAACAGAAAGTCAGGGTGTGGAGGCCATCCTATGAAAGATGCCAGGAAGCCTGTGGACCTAATGTCCAGAATAAAGAACGCTTGAGGGTTTTGTGACTGGTGCTCACCTTTAGAGCAGAATTAAGGGAATACCTCAGGAAAGGGGCTAGAAGGAAGCAGGAGAGACCCAAACATATTTCCATAAAGATCAAGTACGTTTACTCCTGGTGTCTACAAAGATTTCTAGTGATTGAGTACTATTATTATTTTATGAAATCTAGCCATCAGGGCACTGACACTGTAAGCAGAACAAACTCTCCAGACAGATTCAGGACATGGAAAGGAACTTCTCAGATGTTGTTTTTGACATCTTTTGCAATTGTATAATTCTAATCTTAAAAATCTAAAAATTTCCCTGGCTGGTGTGCTCAGTGGTTAGAGCATCAGCCTGTGCACCAAAGGGTCGTGGGTTTGATTCTTGGTCAAGGGCATATACCTGGGTTGCGGGTTCACTCCCCACCCCACAGGGGAGGGTGAGTGCGGGAGGCAACCAATCGATGTGTCTCTCTCACATCAATGTTTCTCTCTCTCTCCCTCTCTCTCTCTCTCCCCCTCTCTCTCTCTCTCTCCCTCTCTCTCTCTACCTCTATCTCTATCTCTATCTCTCTCTCCCCCTCCCTCCTTCTGTCCCTTCCTTCCCCTCTTTCTGAAAAAGCAATGGAAAATATCCTCAGGTGAGGATTAACAAAAAATATATATATTAAAAGTGTTTGTAAAGTCATTTCAGTGTCTGAAGAGTGAGGAATAAATTAGGAAACTGCATCCCAACTTAGATGCATCTAGGGAAGAACCCAGCCTGTGAAGACACTGGCAGTAGCTGGAAAAGGCAGCAAAAGGCCAGACCCACTGACTGTAGAGCTCAAAATTAACTTGTATCGGGGTTATCTTGGAAGGGACTCTTGGTTGTATCTCGACCCATAGCCCCAATAATATCCTAAAGAGAAAGGAAAGTGTGGGTCTTTATGTTGGGATGGTAGGGGCAGCTATTTCCCCAGAAGTCACCTGAGGTTAAAAAGGCAATGGTGAGGACCTGGGCCCCTCTCTGCCTCTGGAACCTTCTCTTCAGGCTCCCAACATGTCCCGGGGATTTCATCCTGCTTCAGTCTACTATTCTTTACCTGCTCTTTTCAGCAGGGCTAACGGTCCGCTCCCTTTATCTCATCCCTTCCAAGCAGGCCCTGGGCTAAGGGAGTTCAGGGTGTTGTTATGTGATATTGTCTCCCCCTACTGCCATCCCACTGAACTGTCTGCAACTCCAAGCCATGCCCAAATATCAGGAAACTGAGCCTGTGCACCAAAGGGTTGTGAGTGCAGCTCCTGAAGCAGCATGGGAAAATGCTCGGTAATGGGTGCTGAACAAACTATGTGCAAATATATGCTAAGGCAATCGAAAAGAAATGATATTGTAATAAAATTATGAGTAATTTTTCTATTTTTAAAGTTTTCAGTGTAGTGGTATTCTAACTTTTTATAATAATAATATTTTCTTTTAAATATTTTATAAATTCATATTTTAAATAAAATATGTATGTATTTAAATACTTTTATAAAAAGTGAATAGCTTATAAATTTATACTTAACTTATTTCTACAGAAAAATGCTGTTTTATATGAAAGTTCAGAAAAAAAAGTCCCCACAATTTTCTAAATATACCCTAATCATGCTTCTGCCCTCTCTATCTCAGCCTAACTCCCACTTAAGTGTAAGGGCTTCCACCATGATTACTGTGAGTCCTCCCCCTGCTGCCAGAATATAAGATTCATGAGAGCAGGACCTCCCTTCTTGTTCGCCAGTGTATCCCTAGCTCCAGGAACAATACCTGATAAATGGTAGTCACTCAGTAAATACTGCTGAATACGTGGATGTACATCTGCCTCCTTATCCAAAGACAGGAAGACTTAAAGCAGTGAAGTGGGTGCATATGTCACATGGGTCTTATTACAGTATAAATAATGGGTAACACTTATAAAGCATTTATTAAGTAAATATGCTAGGCACTATGCCAGAGGTGGGCAAACTTTTTGACTCGAGGGCCACAGTGGGTTCTTAAACTGGACTCAGAAGAAGGAGCTGCGGCCGTGTTTCCCGACGTTGCCATGTTAACACTGCTGCTGGTGAAGGAGCGGAGGGGAGAGCAAGAGAACCCTCCGCTCTTTCGGCTCCGCGGGCCGGATAGAACAGCCGAACGGGCCGGATCCGGCCCGCGGGCCGTAGTTTGCCCACGGCTGCGCTATGCTAAGCATTTGATATATAAAAATATGATATATTTTTTATTTTTAAAAAACCTGTAGGAAACTGAATTGGAGAGGGGTTAGTTGTTGCATACCCACTTATGAAATCTTTTATTATTTAGCAGAGCACTGAACCATCTTCATGAGTTATTCATCATAATAAAATTATAGAGTAACTCAATGTTCGAGTTCTCATTATTTGGCTCCTTGAAGCCACACAGTGAGTAAAAAGAACTGCAATAAAGATTTTGATTCCTTAATTCTAGTACGCATCCAAAGCAGCTCAGATTTCTTCCCAGAAGACAAATACAAAATTCTGTAATAATGCGGCCCATGTCAGAAGGTTCTGGTGGGAGAGAGTTAATAAGTGATTACAGAATTCTTTGTAAATACAAAGCGCTGTAGACATGCAAAACCTCTACAACAGTAATTAATTCTAATCACCATCTCTTTTTCTGTGTGCAGCTGTCTCTCAAAATTCACTTTGGGAGTGTAATCACCCCATCTCAACAGATAAAATAACCTCCCTCTATCTCAGACCCTACTGAGAAGCTGTCCCTCATTCCCCACCAGCTGTTGAAGCTCTTCCTTTCCTCCGCCTACCCCCACTCCCAGTTGATGAACAAAGGCTGAATGCTAACCTTAATAAGGAAAAAGTTCAGACTGAGCCTTTCACCTTTCAAAATTCCCGAATGTCAAATAAAATGGGACAAAAGGGAGACATGTACAGACATTTCAAAATAGAATCCCTTCCCTCCACGACACAGAAGGAAACCTTTCCTCCCTCTGAGCTCCAGTTGTGCTCATGTAATTATGCAGAAATACCAGGATGACAAATTATTGTTTATTTAGCAATATGAGGCACATAATAAGCACTGATGGCAATGATCAAGTCAACATTCATTTATGTCTATGACTTCTTGAGTAATTGCAACAGAAACCATATGGCCCCCAAACTGGAAATATTTACTATCCGGCCCTGTATAGAAGTAGTTTGCCAAGCCCTGGTAGGCTGAGTCCTGAGTCCTGGGGCGCTCCAATATAATAAGAAATAGGAGATAATAAGAACTTTGAAAAGGAGCCATTCATGATATGGGCAGAAAACCAAGGGAATGTGGTGCCTCCAGAGTCAAGTGAAAATTGTTCTGACGGTGGGAGGGAGTGGCCAACAAGCAAGGTGGGACTGAGAACCGAACGTGAGACTTCATTAGCTGTGGGTCCTTGGGGCCCTTCACAAGTGCATTCTTAGTGGGATGGTAGGAAGGAAAGTCTAACTGATGCGGTGAGTTCAAGAAAGAATGGGGAGAGAGGCAATGGAGACAAGTAAGAGTTTTGCTAGAAAGAAGAACAGAGAAAAAAAGCTATAACCTGAAAGGTGTCCTAGAACACAGTGTGTTGGTTTTGTGGTTTTTCTTTTTTAGATGGCATATCACCGCATGCTTGTACGCTGATGGGAATATGGGGATGATCCCGGAGAGATGGGAATGACGATAAAGATGATGAGGAGAAGAGGTTAAATTCTGATACAGATACACTATGGAAGCTGCACCCCCAGCCGTAAGGGAGAGAGTTCCAGCAGCAGTATGAAGTGATTCCTTACGTCGAACATCTAGGGTAAATAAAATCAAAACAACTTAAGGCCCTGAGGCGGAAAGCTTGCTCCTCGGAAAGGTAGGGATTGTCACCTAATAGAGGCCCACCAAGGGCCAGGAAGGTTAGAACCTGGGCGAGGTACCCAGGCCTGGAATGCCTCCTGCAGACCCTGAAAATTTCATGGCACTCTCTAGATTCATTTGCCTTTTGCTGTCCTTTACTAATGTCCCATTCAGATATCTCAGCTTTTTACAGAGAATCTCACAAAAGCCCTGTGTCCACATGAGAATCAGAATATTAAAAAGAGCGATGTCTCCTGGAGGCCAGTGTGTTGAGGGAAACTGTAATCAGGAAAAGGTGAATGAATTCCACAGGCAGTGCCTGCATTTTCAAGCCCAGACAGCCCTTGATTTTCATTCCAGTGCCAACCTTAGAAAGGTTGTGCTTTATTTAATGAAGAGGAACCTGCCTGGCTAGGTGGCTCAGTTGGTTGAAGCATCGCCCCGTATGTTACAAAAGGTTGTGGGTTCGATCCCCAGTTGGGGTGCATACAGGAGGCAACTGATCAATGCTTCTCTCTCACATTTATGTTTTTCTCTCTATCTCCCTTCCTCTCTCACTCTAAAATTCAATAGAAAAATCCTCAGGTGAGGATTAGAAAAGAAGAAGAGGAAAGCTTACAAAATTAAGGGAGCTTTTGTATGAAGGAGGAATATGTTCTAAGATAATGGGTATAATGGCATGTGATTTCTTATAAAACGAACTGTGAACTTTCACGGGGTAACTCTCCAGGAAGACTCCTCAGGGAGGAAGGGGAAGCTCCGTAAAGCTGTCCCAACACCATCCCCTGAGTTTCTCCTTTCCCGGGGGAACGCTTACCTCAAGAACCATTACAGGCCTCAGGAGTACAATGTTCTTCCTTTTATATTATGTTATAAGTATAGTGAAAAACTCCTCCTGCTTTTGCAGGGTAGAGACAAGACTAGAATATTCAGAAGCCTTTCCAGGAGACGAAGAGGAGAATGAAGTGAACAGAAACTGCAGAAGCTGAGAAACAGGAATATGAAATCTAGGCACTCAGGCTTTGAAACCAGATAAATCTTGGCTTTAAATGGTGGCTCTGCCACTTACTGGCTGTATAACCTTGTGCCCTGGTGCAGGTTAATCGACCTCTTTGAAGAATAGTTTCTTCATCTGTAAAATGGGTGTATTTATTCCTATCTATGTTAGTTCAGGTCCTCTGAGAAGTAGACACCAAGATCAGAGTAGATTGCAAGAAACTGGGGGAAATGCCTGTGAAAGAAAATGGGCATTGTTCACATTAGTGTTTGTCAGTCATTGTCATGATTTAATTTTATGGATACTGTAAGGTAAATTGTAAGGAATTTAATTTGATCAATAAAAAATATCATTATTAAAAAAAAAAAAAAGAAAGAAAATGGGGAGGGAGCCAGAGAAGGCGGAGATCTGTCAGACAGTGATGCACACTGACCCATGAGAAGGGAAGAGGGGAAGAAAGAAGGTATGATGGGAAGAGCCTTAGACTGTCAGAAAGCTTTCAGAAAGTTTCTGCAAAGCCCATGTAGAATCCTCAAGCCAAAACAGCAGTCAGAGGACTCCTCTGTCTCACGGAAATGGGCCTCCCATCGTGTGCTCTCACTGGCTGGAAACAGGCCACGGGGAACATGGTCTTGGAGTAAATGCAGGGTTGTATTTAGAGCACAGCAGCTGGGGGCATCAGCCCATCTTGCTCTCCACAGCGGGAGATCTGAGAGGCACATTCTCATGGTTACACACATCTCCGCAGGGGGTTGGAGAGCAGCTCCTCCAAGGTTCCCAGGGGCCTCTCTTCCTGAGGAAGAGCCCGTTTAGTGGAATGAACTACAGCCCTCATGACTGCTGTTGATCTACAACTGGTGCTCATACTCTGCCTTCTCCATTCTTAACTCCCCTCACAGTCACCTATCATCTTGGCTGGTTTGGGTGGCTTTCCTGGTAGTGTGACCCACCGAGTCTTCATTCCGAAAGAGTCTGGTAATCACACTGTTAGTAATCACACCTTCTCAGACTGGAGCTGTTGCATGTGTCTATTCAAGGGGGAAAAGGGAGATGCCCAACTGCATCACAAAGATTCCACACTTATTTCCTCCTTCCCTGTTTCCCTTGTGTGAAAGTGGTCTTATCTTCTCCTGCTGATCAAGGTCAATTACCTTTGCCAATATGACGAATCCTGTTCTCTAGGCTGGTGCTTGGACACAAGGAGTCCAAAATGTCCTGGTGACTGACAGCCATAGCTTATAGTTCAGTGGGATCATTGCTATGTCCCCTGGCAAGAGTACACCTTCTTTGGGGATCAGGACCTCCAACTCTGCAAAGCTTAGTGTTGCTGGGACAGGAAGTACACAATCCCCCATTGGGTCATTGTAAGTAACAGTAAGTGGGGTTACCTCTGCTTGCACCCCTTGGTTTCCAGATCCATGTATTCTTCCCATTGGGGATCTAGCACCATATAAAATTCTCTCTATATACTGGGTGAGCAAAAGTTAAGTTTACAGGAATCCAATGGTAAGGATTGCATGGGAAATAATACAATAATTATTAAATAATAATCTTTCCTAATAATAGACAAACATGTAAATTGACCATCCCTCTGCTACGCTCACCAGCCAATCAAGAGAGTATGCAAATTAACCCAACAAAGATGGCGGTTAATTTGCATACATAGGCCAAAGCGGTGGAGCAAAGACTGAAGGCTCCACCCGGAGCAGGGACAACTGCAGGCTCTGGCCAGAGTGAAGGCCTGGGTCCCAGGTGCCAGAGGAAAACTGGTGCTGGCAGCCAGGGGAAGGGAAGGCCTGTTGCATGAATCTCTTTGTGCAACAGGCCTCTAGTACAAGAATAAACTCTGTGTTTCATGTACTCACAAATAATGATAAACCTACTTTTGCCCACCCCTGTATACTGCATCTTTCCACAGTGTTGCCACCAAGCTGGCATTTTACTTGTGCCTTTAAAAGCTATTTCAACATTTTCTGAGGCCAGCTGCCCTTGATGGTGCAGTATGTGATATGACCGGTGGACCTATGATCATGAGCCCACTTCACATATCCTTTACTGTAAAGTGGGTCTCATGTTTTGATGCTATATCGTGTGAGAATCCCTGCCTACAGATCAGGCATTCCACAAGCTCCTAATAAATAGTGATCCTGGCTGAGGTACAATGGGCAGGAAATGCAAATCCAGCCCAAAATAAGTAATCTACTCATGTGAGGATGGACACTGGCCCTTCCATTGTGGGACAGGCTCTATGTAGTTGACTTGCCACCAAGTACTGTAGCTGGTTGGTCTACTCAAGGAAGAGGAGTCCCCATCAAGGGATCAGCATCAATCTTTACTGCTGATGAGCTGAATATTCAGGGGCAGTAGTAGCCAGAATTTCAAGTGCCTGCATTGTGATTCCCCCACTGGAGCTTAGCATAAGCTCTATACTGCATCTTTTCCTGCCAACACTTCCTATTAACACTTCCAGCACTCTAGGATCCTCCAGATCCTATTGGCAGAGCCATTTTCTTTTCCAGGTCTCATTCAAAGCAGGCCTCTCCTTCCATGTCACCTGGTATTTGAGCAAGAGCAATGATCTTAGGTGGAGAATATATTGCTTCCAGAACCTAAATAAGACTACTGGAGCTGTGCTTCCATCTTTGTGATAGGGTATCAATGTCAACTCAGACTGTACGTCTAATAGTCTACAAAATGTCTGGGTTGAACAGTGACCTATGAGCCAGGAGGTCACACTTCAATTCCCGGTCAGGGCACATGCCCAGATTGTGGTCTTGACTCCTAGTAGGGGATATACAGGAGGCAGCCGACCAATGATTCTCTCTCATCATTGATATTTCTATCTCTCCCTCTTGCTTCCTCTCTGAAATCAATAAAAAAATATTTTTATATGTCTGAGTATTTTCTCTTCCCCCGTATACAATCACTTAAGTACACATCTACTTATGGTGCCTTTGGAGAAAGGAACTGGCAATGGTTCTCAACCTTCCTAATGCCATGACCCTTTAATACAGTTCCTCATGTTGTGGTGAGCCCCAACCATAAATTATTTTCGTTGCTACTTCATAACTGTAATTTTGCTACGGTTATGAATCGTAATGTAAATATCTGATATGCAGGATGTATTTTCAGGGGTTGCGACCCACAGGTTGAGAATCACTGAACTAGAGGAATTATCATAGTATTTACTGGCATGATGATACTAGCTATACTTTACCTAGAGATATCATACTCATCTAATGGTCTTGGTGAATGACATGGCTTCTGAGTTCTCCCATGGAATATAATCAACTGGGATGTGTTGTGGCCTCACATAATATAGCCATTCCTGCTTGCCCATTTCCTCAGCCTCTTTATTCCTTCTACTATCTACCCAGCTAGGGTCATTCAAGCATTTCTACTCCACTCAACATTGGCCATCACTTTCTTAAAGACTCTAGAAGAACCATCCCATCCCCTAGGGTTCTTGCCAGGATGTTAAATCCTGTGTCCCCCCCAAAGTTGTCCATAAGTCCACAAATTATTGCTTATCCATTATTATATTCTAGCCCACCTGATAAAGCACCTTCAAAATATAATGCCACATATACTACCTTGCTTCTGCTGGTATATGCTAGCTAATTCTTGCAGTTCCTTCAGTGTACAACATCTTTCCTCCCTTATCAGGTCCAGCACTTCCTCATCCAGGTGGTCTTGGTATGTGACCATAAGCTATTGGCATAGCAGCCAGGAGAGGGGGTAGGGCTCCTGATGAGGGCACCTGTTGCCTAATGGCAGGAGGGATTCTACAACTTATATTACAATGTCTATCAAAACAGAGCTATCAAAATAGCGCTTACTATGGAAGAGTAGGCCACTTCTGCAAGTTTTGAGGATTCAGACGGGTCTTCAAAGCCAAAATCCTCCGAAGCATCTATCCAGATGTCCCTATCCCATATCCCAGGTAATTCTAGCCAGGACCCTGACCTTAGCATAACAAATCTGCTTTGACTGATCTCTGCCATTCTATCAGATCATCTGTTTGCTGCTCAATTACGGCCTCTCTTCCACTTCAAAGTATAAATGCTGTCATACTTAGACTGTTTATTAATAACACTCTGATTCTCACATTCAGCTCAACCCCTGACATCCCAATTACATAAACTTTTGCTCAAATTTGTTTGAATTGGGTTTCTGTCATTTGTAAGTAAAAGAGAACTTGGATATCTGAGGAGAGAATTGATTTGATGAATAAAGTTTGAGGTAATGGGAGAAAGACTTTAAAAGGAGTGAGTCAATGGCAGAATAAGAACGCTTATATTTCCAAACTAACATATAAATAATCACATAAAGTGCATAATAGTATATATCGCCCCTACTACGCCCATGTAGCTATAGGATTAAGAAAATATTATATAAAATACATAGCAATGTTTGTTAAATTTGTTCCAGCACTGAACAATTTTATAATCATGGGCAATATGATAACTGACATTTATTAAATGCATACTGTATGCCAAGCATTATACTAAGAGCTTTATATGCATTATTTTATTTGACCACCATTTCACAGAAGACTAAGATTCAGCAATATTAAGAAACCACTGCCAAGGGTATACATCAACTAAATGCAATTGAGAGTTCTGAATACAGACCTCTCTGACTCCAGAACCCATGCCCTCTGCCAATGTATTTATGTGGCAGGGCTGTCACACTGACCTCCCTTCTTGAGGTCAATTTGTGTCTATTACACGAGGCTAAATGTTCTAAAATTCGCATATGTCATTTTACTAACTTTCATAATTCCTCTAGTCATTGGAGTTCTGGAAAACTATTGAGTAAATATGAATTTTTTCTGATAAAATTTCTGGCTATATTTAATACCTTTGAGAGCTAGAATATGGAGCTTCCACTTCCTCTGAAGTCTAATAATGATGAATTTACATTAACAGTGAAAACTGATCTGATATAAATGATAACTCTGCCGAAACCGGTTTGGCTCAGTGGATGGAGCGTCGGCCTGCGGACTGAGGGGTCCCGGGTTCGATTCCGGTCAAGGGCATGTGCCTGGGTTGCGGGCACATCCCCGGTGGGGGATGTGCAGGAGGCGGCTGATCGATGTTTCTCTCTCATCGATGTTTCTGACTCTCTGTCTCTCTCCCTTCCTCTCTGTAAAAAATCAATAAAATATATTTAAAAATAAATAAATAAATAAATAAATAAATAAATAAATGATAACTCTGATATAGAGGCACCAGGAACATGAAAATTTGTAGTTATCCTCTGGGGAGTTATCCCTCTTTTTCATCAGAATTCCCCCACCCTCCCTCCAGAAGCCTGGAAAGCAGACAGTCCCCTTTCCCTGCTCTTTGCGAGCATTTTTCCAAGGTATCTAAAGGAAACGTATACAAAATTTAAAAACCCAGAAACTCAATAAGTTCCTCAATAGGCAGAATAGGATAAGGAAAACACTCTTTCCTTTCATCTCTGTCTCCAAGATACTTAGTATAAGTCCTCATTGTCACTCACTGTCTCAGTGACAGACATCTTCCATAGGAGAATACATTAGGCATGTGGGAAACCTTGGCTGAATGTGATGTGCTCACCAATTTTCTCCAACATGGACATTTATCCTGCTGTTAAATATGGGCAGGATATTTCTCAGAATTCCCCACACCTCCTAGAACTGTCCAGTCTGGTTCCTGCCACCAACCTCTCTACTGAAAGTGCTCTTGCCAAGTCCCCAGCAACACCCATGTTCCCTAACCCAGTGAGTACTTTTTAATGCTTACCATTCTAGAACTCAGCCAAAGTTCTGAAGTTGGTCACTTCTTGCTCTATTCTCCTTCTGCCTTTCTCTGGCTCCTGGCTCTGTCTTCCCTCTGGCTTCATTCTCTTCCAGAGCTTTCTTCTTTCTGTCCAGTCACTCCCTCCGTCTCTCCCAAGGCTTTTCTTTCTCTCGCCCCTTAAAGGAATGTGTCCTTGGTTTCTTTCAATGTTCTGTCTATGCACTCAGCCTGGATCATTGCAACACCACCTAGGGCAGCGGTTCTCAACCTGTGGGTCACGACCCCTCCAAGCAGGGGCCTTATCTAAATTGTTCACTGTTTTATTCCTAATGTCTAACAGAAGCACTGGCACATAGTAGGCACTCATTAAATATTTGTTGAAGTGAATGAATGAATAATTAAATCTTCATTCAGCTGGATTCAACAGTTCAAGGATGTTCACAGTTCAATATGCACAGTGCCTATCATGTGCCATTTTACTTCCTAAATTGTTTATTGGATATGTTCCCTTATCTATAATGCTATTGTCTTAGCTCAGATTCTAATCATTTCTTGATTGGACTACTGCAACAATTTCCTAACTCAAACCTCAATCCCCTCTGCTCTATTCTCCACACAGCTTCCAGAATAATCTTCCTAAAATCAAATTAGACCATACCACTCCAAGGTTAAAGACCTCAGTGAGTCCAAAGCCTAAGCCTGGTACAACAGAAATCCCCATGCTCTGGCTACTGCTTACCTATTCTCCAGCCGCATCACTCACCGCACCCCACAGGCACCCACCTCACCAGGCTGCTGGACTCTTCACACAAACACTATCTCCAACTATCTACTCTGACTCACTCCTATTCTTTTAACAAAATGTTTATTGACCACTTGACACATGCCTGGCAATGTTCTAGGTACTGGCGATGACATGATGAATAAAAAGACAAAATACTTGCTCTGCTAGTGAATGAATCCTCTCCCTACTCAAATGGCACCTTCAGCAGGATGCCTTTCTTTAGCACCTCCACAGAACTATAATAATATCTTTTTGATACTTTATCACAACATGCTATAGCTATTGATGTACTTGAATATAAGGGTAGTTCTAGGTTTTATAAGCCATCTAGGCTCATGTATGTCATTTGGGGTGTGTGTGTGTGTGTGTGTGTGTGTGTACATCTTTAAGAAAAATTATTACTAATATAATATTGCTAAGCTCTTTCCAAGGTCTTGGAATGAGCCTGTGCAAGCCACTTCATGGCACATCCACTCCTATTTACCTGTCTCCCTCTAGAGTCTAGACTGCGAATTTTTCATTTCTATACCCCCACACTTTACTTATACTCATGCCAGATCAGAGAGTCCTTTTTTTTTTTTTAAATATATTTTATTGATTTTTTACAGAGAGGAAGGGAGAGAGATAGAGAGTTAGAAACATCGATGAGAGAGAAACATCGATCAGCTGCCTCCTGCACATCTCCCACTGGGGATATGCCCGCAACCCAGGTACATGCCCTTGACCGGAATCGAACCTGGGACCTTTCAGTCCGCAGGCCGATGCTCTATCCACTGAGCCAAACCGGTTTCGGCCAGAGAGTCCTTTATCCCAGGTGTATTATCATTGTTCACTGCTTTCCCAGAGAGGCCACTAGATAACAAGAACCTTGCCTAGAAGCTACATTGACCTGTCCTCTCTTAGGGGTTGACAATGCCCTGGAGCTTGCTTTTGAGCTAGTGGATCACTAATTCTAACATTTCAATCCAATGCTTGCACGCTTTACTGGAAGTAGGAGTCCTCTCAAAGGATCCCTCGCTGCCTCTCCAGGGTCTTCCAGACACTTCCATCAGTTTTCAGTCAATCCCATAAGGCATAGGACCTCAGAAAGCAGATTAAGAACATGTATAAGAGTCTTCCCAACAATCACCAAAGGATTTCAAAACTGTTTACAATAGGGGCTGTCACATGTACAGAGAACAGACCCAGAGTCCAAACTTAAATAAAATTTTCCTGGCTTCTTCACTCAGTTTACATAAGACTTTAAGGCTATCTAAATCTGCAATCTTCCTGGTCCAAAAATCATTTTGTCTGCTGCTTCTAGAAATATATATATTCTATTGGTCCAAATATTTTCTGAACTGCCCAAAATCAGAGAATCAAAAAAATTACAGTAACAAGGAACTTAGAGTAAAATTAATAAAAAGATACATATATGTATATGCATATCTATTATGTTCAAGCTATTGTGAGAAACCAAAGAAGAATAACATGATCCCATTGCTCAAAGAGCTTATAAACAAGTCTTTCCATGGCCGGGCTTATATTACCTATATTGTTGTTTGCCCCCTCTTTTCTACAGCTCTGAATATATTATTTTTCTAGGGTTTTACTGAACTTGAATCAAGTCTCATTAATTACTCACATGCTTCTGGCACAAATTAGAAGTAACTGCAGAAAAAATAGCACACTTATCAACTATTCTCCTAAATGGGGAAGACATACTCCAACAGAGAAAATTGACTTTGTAATGTCTTAGAACCAAGCAACATATCCTAGAAATTAGCTAAATTTCATTTGCTGGAAACTAAGCAACTGCGTTCTAAGGAATGACTAAGGGTTTCCATGGGCTTCTATGGCCTCAGTTTAGAGGCAATTTTTTAAAATTAAGGACATAAAAAGTAATAACCACCAAACATTTATGTTTGTACCTTTGAGTACTCACTAAATCTCAGGCATTGAGAGTAAAACATGCTCCTTGCCTTGAGAAATTCACAGTCTAGTAAGAGAGACAGAAATCCAGATAGTGGTACTACAAAATGGTAGAAATGATAATAGGGACAAGCATGGGGGTTGGGGGGTACTCACCTACCTGGTGTGAAGGAAATAATATCTGGCCTGACTTTTAAAAGAACATAAGGTTTAGACAGCAAAACTGTGAGGCAAGGTGAGGCAGGGTACATATACCAGTAAGGTTACCAATCAACAAACAGAAAACAACTTTGATTTAATTAGAAAAGGAGTTTATTGGAAAAGTACTGTGTAGCCCAGAGAATCCCTAGAAAGACTGAAGATCCAAGATTAAAAAACAGAAGCAAAAGGATACTGCTCAGAGTAAACAGTCAAAATCACAGGAGAGAATCCAACAAAGGCAGGTGCTGCGGTGCAGTCACTGAACCCTGGTCTCTTCAGCTGAACTTACCAGGGCGATTGCACTGGACACTGGAATGCTGGTACTAGACAGTGAATACTGGACGTCCAGTGCAAGACAGTGGTTGCCCATTAGCAACCTTCAACACCCGTAAAACTGGCGACTCCTAAACCATAGAAAGGAGGTTCCAATGCTGACAGTTTAAAGAGGAGCACTATAGCAACATTCCAAGGAGATGAGAAGGCAAGAAAGAGAAAATGTACAAGTGCAAGCCTTTATTGAGGAAGAATGATCCAAGTCAATCACCTAAGCTTTAAACTTAAAGTAGGAAAAAGAGGAGCAAACTAAACCCAAAGCTAGCAGAAGAAAATAAATAACAAAAAACAGAAAATAGAAATCAATGAAATAGAAAACAAGGAAGCAAATCAATGAAACCAAGAGTTGGTTCTTAGAAAAGAACAAAATGGACTAACCTTTAGCTAGACTCATCAAGAAAAAAAAAAAAAAGAGAAGACATAAATTATTAAAATAGAAATGAAAGAGGAGACTTCACTAGCAATCTTACAGAAATTAACAGGGTTATAAAGAAATGATATAAACAACTTTATGCCAACTTATATAACATAATTAGGACAATTTATATAACATAATTCTATAGAATTCCTAGGAAGACACAAATTACCAAAATTAACTCAAGAATAAATGGAAATAGACCCATAACCAGTAAAGAAGTTAAATCAGTCATTTAAAAGCCCTCTACAAATAAAAGCCAGGTTCAGATAACTTAAATGGTGAATTTTATCAAAAATTAAAGAATAAATAATACCAATCTTTCACAAGCTTTCCAGAAAATAGCAGAGGAAGAATCACTTCCCAACTCATTCTATCAAGTCAGTATTATTGGGATACAGACAAAGGTAGCAAAAGAAAAAAAAACATAAACCAATATCCCCCACAAATATAAAGACAAAAATCCTCAACAAGATAATAGGAAACTGAATCCAACAAAATATAAAAAGAATTAAACAACAAAATCAAGTGCTGGCAATGATGTGGAAAAAAGGAACCCTTGTGCACTGATGCTGGGAATGCATATTGGTGAAGCCACTGTGGAAAATGGAATGGAGGGTCCTCAAAAAATTAAACTATAACAGGACCCAGTAATTGCACTTCTGGGCATTTATCTGAAGAAAATAAAAGTACTAACTCAAAAAGATATATTCACCCCCATGCTTATTGCAGCATTATTTACAATAGTCAAATGTGGAAATAACCTTAGAGTCCATTGGCAGATTAATAGATAAAGAAAATATATAAATTTAGCCATAAAAAAATGAAATCGTGCCACTGGCAACAACATGGATAGACCTTAAGGTCATTATGCTAAGTGAAATAAGACACTTATATGCAAACTTCTAGTTATAAAATAAATAAGTCATGAGGACATAATGTACAGCATGGTGACTATAGTTAATAATACTGTATTGCATAATTAAAAGTTGCTAGAGAGTTAATCTTAAAAGTTCTCATAACAACAACAAAAACTATGTATGGTAATGAATGTTAACTAAATTTATTGTGGTGATCATTTTGGAATATATACAAATATCAAATTATTATGTTTTATACCTGAAACTAACATAATGTTGTTTCTCAATTATACCTGAATAAAATTTTTAAAAAATAAGGATCTTAAAATGGGGAGATTATCCTGCGTTATCTGAGTAGTCCCAATATACTCACAAGGGTTCTTATAAGAGACAGAAGCAGGTAGGTGAGCCAGACGAGATGTGACAATGGAAGAAAAAGGTAGAGTTATTTGATGTAAGAAAGACTTGATTAGCCATTGCTAGCTTTGAGGACAGAGGAAGGGCACAAGCCAAGAACATGGTGGCTTCTAGAAGCTAGCAAAGTCAAAGATATGATTCTTCCCCAGAACCTCAAGAAGGAATACAGCCCAGCTGATATCTTGACATTAGCCCTGTAAGACTCATTGTGGACTTCTGGTCTTCAGAATTATGAGATAAATTTGTGTTGTCTTAAACCATGATGTTGGTGTAAGTTTGTTACAGCAGCAATAGGAACCTAATCATCACTGAGGAAGAACACACTTACCAGGTCACTCAGATTATTGGCAGAACTCATTTCCTGTGGCTGTGAGACTGAAGCCCTGCATTCTTGCTAGCTATTGGCCGGAGGCCTTCTTCAGCTACTAGACTAGAGGCTCCCTTAAACAGATAAAGAAGGTCTCTGGAAAACCTATAGCTAACATACTTAATGTTAAAAAACTGAGTGTTTGTCCTGGCTGGCATGCTCAGTGGTTAGAGCGGTGGCCTGAGCACCAGAGAGTCAAGAGTTAGATTCCCAGTCAAGAGCATGTAACTGGGTTGCAGATTTGATCCCTGGCCCTGGTCACTGCTCAGGGTGCATGCAGAGGGAGGCAACCAATCAATATGTCTCTCACATCTCTCTCTCTCTCTCTCTCTCTCTCTCTCTCTCTCTCTCACTCTCCCTATCTCTATCTCTATCTCTCTCTCCCCTTCCTTCCCTGCTTCCCTCCCTTCCACTCTTTCTAAAAAATCAATGGAGAAAAAAAAAAAAAAACAAGACTGCGGCATAGGTAAACACCGGAGAATGCTGCCTCGCACAACCACTTCAAAAATACAACTAAAAGACGGAATGGACATCACCCAGAACCACAGGAAAGCTGGCTGAGGGGAAATTCTACAACTAGAAGGAAAGAGAAAAGCATACCGAGACTCAGAGGAGGCGCAGTATGGAAGTAAAATACTAAGGTGCGGAGCGGGCTGGCGGCTGAGGGCGCGGTTGTCGTTTTCAATTGGGAGGGAGTCTCAGGCTCTGGGCTCCAATTCCAGGCGAGTCTCTGGGGACCCAGACTCAAACGGGAGAAGCGGGACTGTCTGGCATCGGTCGGAACTCGAGGGCAGCTTTCTCTCCGAGGGGCTTGCAGCGATTACTGGGACACTGAGAGGCAGAGCCTCTGGGGACAGGACTGAGAGAAGCCATAACTGCTCACTCGGCCCGCCCTGTTGATCCCCTGAGACCCGCCCCGCCCAAGCCCTGCACAGAGGCATTTGCTGGTTAGCCTCAGGCAAAGGCTAGATTAGCACCTCCCTAGAGGACAGAAGTTCTCCCACTGCAGACACAGCTGATTCGCACAGCCAGTTGGCGTGGAGGTCAAATCCCCCCCAGTGTTACCTACAACAATCAAGGCTTAACTACAACAAGACCGCGCACAAAGACCACTAGGGGGTGCACCAAGAAAGCATAAAAAAATGCAGAGACAAAGGAACAGGACAGAAATGGAGGAAGGCAAAATGCTGGATATAGAGCTCAAAACCACACTTTTAAGGTCTCTCAAGCCACCGATAAATTTAGTAAGGCCCTCGAAAAGACTGGCGAGACCGCCAATAAATATAGTGAGATCCTCAAGAAATCTAATGAGACCCTCGATGTTGTGATAAAGGACCAACTAGAAATTAAGCATACACTGACTGAAATAAAGAATATTATACAGACTCCCAAGAGCAGACCAGAGGAGCGCAAGAATCAAGTTAAAGATTTGAAATGCGAAGGAGCAAAAAACACCCAACCGGAAAAGCAAAATGAAAAAAGAATCCAAAAATACGAAGATAGTGTAAGGAGCCTCTGGGACAGCTTCAAGCGTACCAACATCAGAATTATAGGGGTGCCAGAAGATGAGAGAGAGCAAGATATTGAAAACCTATTTGAAGAAATAATGACAGAAAACTTCCCCTACCTGGTCAAAAAATAGACTTACAAGTCCAGGAAGCGCAGAGAACCCAAAACATAAGGAATCCAAAGAGGACCACACCAAGACACATCATAATTAAAATGCCAAGAGCAAAAGACAAAGATAGAATCCCAAAAGCAGCAAGAGAAAGAAAATCAGTTACCTACAAGGGAATACCCATACGACTGTCAGCGGATTTCTCAACAGAAACTTTGCAGGCCAGAAGGGAGTGGCAAGAACTATTCAAAGTGATGAATACCAAGAACCTACAACCAAGATTACTTTATCCAGCAAAGCTATCATTCAGAATTGAAGGTCAGATAAAGAGCTTCACAGATAAGGAAAAGCTAAAGGAGTCATCACCACCAAACCAGTATTATATGAAATGCTGAAAGGTATCCTTTAAGAAGAGGAAGAAGAAGAAAAAGGTAAAGATACAAATTATGAACAACAAATATGCATCTATCAACAAGTGAATCTAAGAATCAAGTGAATAAATAATCTGATGAACAGAATAAACTGGGGATTATAATAGAATCAGGGACATAGAAAGGGAATGGACTGACTATTCTTGTGGGGGGGAAGGGATGTGGGAGATGCGGGAAGAGACTGGACAAAAATCCTGCACCTATGGATGAGGACGGAAGGTGGGGTGGGAACTGGAGGGAGGGGAGTTATGGAGGGAAAAAAAGAGGAACAAATGTAATAATCTGAACAATAAAGATTTAATAAAAAATAAAATAAAATAAAAATAAAAATCAATGGAAAAAATATCCTCAAGTGAGGATTAACAACGACAAAAATTTGTGCTTATTAACCTCTCCCTACTCTGAACAATCCTTATAGTAACAAGCTGTCTTTTCTGAATATGAGAACTTTGCATGGAATCTTTTAAAAAAGGAGTTTAATAAATTTTATACTGGTTGTAATACTTTAATATCAACAAAAGTTAAGTAATAATTATGCATTTTAACCCACACACCTCCCTTCGTGAAGTAATCTGTCTCTCTCCTTCTTGGGACTCCCACTGCAGTGCATGCCTCCGTTGAACACAACTCATTTTCTGTTTTGTATTAGATTCTCTGTCAAGGCTTGTTTCCTCTGTGAGATTACGGTTCCTTGAGGGAAAGCACTGTGTCTGACTCTTCTAGTTCTCAGCACAGCGCCTGGCATACCAGAGGTGTACAATACACATTTTTTTGAATGAAGAAATAAGTTAACCAGCAGAGATTTCTATGGTGATATTATTACACCCTTGTCCTCCGTATAAGCCTAACCCACAGCCTAGAAATCAAACACTCACTGAAAACAGTCCAGAGAATCCTCTCTGTGAAAATTGTTGGTGTGATATAATTCTAAAGAGTGTCAGGGTCGGCCAGGCTATATGGAAAGCTGTCTGCTCTTTTGTGTTACTTTCACAAGCAAAAAAAAAAGGGAGGGGGGAGTGTTAGTGGTTCCTGAGAAATATGTTCTAATTTTAGAACTCCATATATTAATGGTTAGCAGCCTTTCCTCTCACAGCGGTAGTACAGTAAAACGGTTGGGAACTTGTAGTCTGAAGTCAGAATACCTGTATTTCAATCTCACCGCCACCAAATAGTAGCTATGTAACCTCAGGCAAGTTGTTTAACCTCCTGTGCCTCATTTTCATCACCAGCAAAATGTAGAAACTAACAGTACAGACCCTCCAAGATATGGTGTGAAAATTAATGGCTAATATATTTGAAGTGTCTAGGCTAGTACCTGGCACTTTGTTTAAAAATGATAGCAAACACTAGCTGGTGTGGCTCAGTTGTAGAAGCAGCCCGTGTACCTAAGGGTCATGGGTTTGATTCCTGGTCCGGGCACATACCCAGGTTGCAGGTTCAATCCCAATCCGGGTGCATGCAGGAGGCAACCAATTGATGTTTCTCTCTCACATGGATGTTTTTTTCCTCTCTCTCTCCCTCTCCCTCCCTCTCTTTCTAAAAATAAATATAAATATTATATTTATTCCTATATAATAAAAGGCTAATATGTAAATTGTCCCTTTGATGGGGAGTTCGACCAGGAGCCAGGCCAGCCGGCCAACCGCCCAAAGCCCCCACCTCCTGCACCAATTCGTGCACAGAGCCTCTAGTATTTAATAAAGAAAGAAAGAGGTGGAAGCATCTGGAAGAACCAAGATGGCGGCATAGGTTAACGCCGGAGTTTGCTGCTTTGAACAACTACTTCAAAAGTGAAACCAAAAAACGGAAGGGACATCACCCAGAACCACAGGAACGCTGGCTGAGTGGAAGTCCTACAACTAGGAGGAAAGAGAAACGCATACGGACACTCAGAGGAGGCACAGTGCTGAAGTCAAATTCTGAGGTGCGGAGTGCGTGTGCGGAGCGGGCTGGCGGCGGAGGGCGCGGTTGGCATTTTCAATCAGGAGGGAGTCGCAGACTCTGAGCTCCAGATACAGGCGAGTCTTTAGGGACCCAGACTCAAACGGGAGAAGCGGGACTGTCTGGCTTCGGTCAGAGCGAGTGCAGCTTTCTCTCCGAGCTTTGCAGCCATTTCTGGGACTCAGAGAGGCGGAGCCCCTGGGGACAGGACTGAGAGCCGCCATAACTGCTCTCTCCGGCCCACCCTATTGATCCTGTGCGACCTGCCCCGCCCAAGCCCTGCACAGAGGCATTTGCCAGATAGCCTCAGGCAAAGGCTAGATTAGCACCTCCCTAGAGGACAGAAGTTCTCTCACTGCAGACACAGCTGGTTCTCATAGCCACTTGGCCTGGAGGTCAAACCCTCCCTGGAATTAGCTACAACAATCAAGATTTAACTATAAGACTTCGAACAAAGACCACTAGGGGGTGCACCAAGAAAGCATAACAAAATGCGGAGACAAAGAAACAGGACAAAATTGTCAATGGAAGATATTGAGTTTAGAACCACACTTTTAAGGTCTCTCAAGAACTGTTTAGAAGCCGCCGATAAACTTAATGAGATCTACAAGAAAACTAATGAGACCCTCGATCTTATATTGGGGAACCAACTAGAAATTAAGCATACACTGACTGAAATAAAGGATAATATACAGACTCCCGACAGCAGACCAGAGGAGCGCAAGAATCAAGTCAATGATTTGAAATGCGAGGAAGCAAAAAACACCCAACCGGAAAAGCAAAATGAAAAAAGAATCCAAAAGTGCGAGGATAGTGTAAGGAGCCTCTGGGACAGCTTCAAGCGTACCAACATCAGAATTATAGGGGTGCCAGAAGATGAGAGAGAGCAAGATATTGAAAACCTATTTGAAGAAATAATGACAGAAAACTTCCCTCACCTGGTGAAAGAAATGGACTTACAGGTCCAAGAAGCGCGGAGAACCCCAAACAAAAGGAATCCAAAGAGGACCACACCAAGACACATCATAATTAAAATGCCAAGAGCAAAAGATAAAGAGAGAATCTTAAAAACAGCAAGAGAAAGAAACTCAGTTACCTACAAGGGAATACCCATACGATTGTCAGCTGATTTCTCAACAGAAACTTTGCATGCCAGAAGGGAGTGGCAAGAAATATTCAAAGTGATGAATACCAAGAACCTACAACCAAGATTACTTTATCCAGCAAAGCTATCATTCAGAATTGAAGGTCAGATAAAGAGCTTCACAGATAAGGAAAAGCTAAAGGAGTTCATCACCACCAAACCAGGATTATATGAAATGCTGAAAGGTATCCTTTAAGAAGAGGAAGAGGAAGAAAAAGGTAAAGATACAAATTATGAACAACAAATATGCATCTATCAACAAGTGAATCTAAGAATCAAGTGAATAAATAATCTGATGAACAGAATGAACTGGTGATTATAATAGAATCAGGGACATAGAAAGGGAATGGACTATTCTTGGGGGGGAAAGGGGTGTGGGAGATGCGGGAAGAGACTGGACAAAAATCCTGCACCTATGGATGAGGACAGTGGGTGGGGAGTGAGGGCAGAGGGTGGGGCGGGAACTGGGAGGAGGGGAGTTATGGGGGGCAAAAAAGAGGAACAAATGCAATAATCTGAACAATAAAGATTTAATTAAAAAATAAAAAAATTAAAATTAAAAAAAAAAAGAAAGAAAGAAAGAGCCCTAGCTGGTTTGGATCAGTGGATAGAGTTACAGCCTGCGCACTGAAGGGTCCCAGGTTCAATTCCAGTCAAGGGCACATGCCCAGGCTGTGGGCTCATCCCCAAAGGGGGCTTGCAGGAGGCAGCCAATCAATGATTCTCTCTCATCATTGATGTTTCTGTCTCTCTCTCCCTCTCCCTTCTTCTCTGAAATCAATAAAAGTATATTTTTTAAAAAAAGAAAGAAAAAAGTGATAGCAATATGTGCACCATATTTACCTTATATCCCTCATTGGTAAGTTCTATGTTGTTAAGGACAAAGCGGACTCTTTTTTTATCCTCTAGAACAGGGTGTAACAAATACCAGATGTTCAAAAACATGATGATGTGAATTGTATCTGAGATATAGAAACTGAATGCACAAGAAAATGAAAGTCTGTATAAAATGTAAATGCAATTGATTTAAACAAAAGGGTTCTTGTCATATTATTTAAGTATCTTCAGTTATTTCTTTAGGACTAGTGGCCAGGGCTCTATGACCTGATCTTTTTTCTCGCCCTCGTCAGAGCATGTAGTTTGGGGCAGGGCATGTTGCATGCATTACCGAACTGCTGGCCTCCCGACGAGCTGGCTGTGCAGATAGTCTGAGGGAAGAGGTTGCTGCAGCAAAAAGTGGGTTACATACATTACAGACAGTACGGCTCTGCCCTTGGAAACGAAAGGCCCATAATTTAAGAAAACGCCCCGGGAAGAGCTGGGCCGGGCCAGCCCAGCATTCTGTCACAGCTCATTTGGACCTTCATAGGGGCGTCCTGCGAAGGTGAGTGCCCGGCCAGGGTGGCAGGCCGGGATGCCCGAGTGAGCAACTTGGTAGGGGATGCGAGGTGCGTCACTCCCACTTCCCTAGCCAGGTGCGGGCCCCACGAGCGCCGGCGGGCGGGCGCTGACAGCAGCCTCGGCCCGGCCGGGACCCTCCCGGGGCGCCTCCTCCCGGAGGCCACTGACCTTGCCGCGGGCGGCCGCGCTGGCGCAGTCCCCGCGCCGCAGAGCCGGGCGCTGGCCGGGGGCGCCTTTCCACGGCCCCCCAGCGCCGCACCCCGGTGCCAGGTCGCCGCTGAGCCGCGAGGGCCGAGCCCGGAGGCACAGGGGGCGGGGCGGGGCGGGCGCACCCCCGGCCCCGCGGTGGTCTCGGCGGGCGCACGCGCCGCAGTCCCGCAGGCGCGCGGGGCGGAGGGCGGGGAGGGTGGGTGTGCTCCGAGCGCGCACCGCCGCCGCCTCAGCCTGCGCTCCGCCCGCGCCGCGGCTCCCGGCTCGGCCCCAGCACCCAGCACCCCGCACGCCGGCTCCCCAGCGGCCATGGGTGACGCGGGGCCAGCGGTGTAGTCCGCCACCCGGACCGCGTCCCGCACCCTGACAGTCCGGGTAAGCGGGGTCGGGGGCGGCGGGGACCCTGGGGGACTCTGAGGTGCAGTGCGGAGGCCGCCCCGCAGGGGTCCCTGTGTGGATGGGTGGACCTGACTTCTGCTGCCTCCACCCTTTGGGAGCGCCCCCGGTGTGAATGGAGACTCCCAGGGCCGCTCCGCGCTGGCTGCCATGCGGAGGCCGGTGGCAACGTCCCCAGAGAGCGGCTGTGCGACTGCGGGAGGGCATGGGTAGTCTCTGGAGTTGCCCCAGTGGAAGATCATCTGGGAACAGGGGAGACCCTCCCGGAGCCTCCGGAGCCTGCGCGGTGGGGGGTGGACCCCACAGAGGACCAGTACTTCCAGGGGGACCGGTCCGGAAGGAACCTCTGCCTGGGAGGAGGGGGTCCTGCTGTGGGATCCCGGCCAGGAGGAACTGCCCATCTGCCCGGAGGACTTGGGCCTTGACCGCCCTTCGGACGCGATGTGCCCTAACCTGTGTCCCTCCGGTGTGGCCCCGAGGTGGGGACCTGGTGGGGCTGCTGCCTCTGTCCATTGCCCCTCGTTAGGATGTTTGCTCTTGGTGGTAGCCCAGTTGGCTGCAAGCTGGATTTCAGTGGAGGCAGGAACTTCTGTAAGAGCTCAAGGCTCGAGGACGGGAAGGACCAGTGAGGCCTCGGAAGCACAGGAAGGAGATCTGAATCCCTGGCGTTGACCATGAGGGAGGAGTAAACTCAGGTGCAACAACCGAATCTGGCAGGTCCTGGCAGGAAAGGCCTTTGAGGGAGGGAAGGAAGGAAGGAGAGGTAGGATTCCTGAGCACCTGGGTGCCAATCCTACACCAGGGATGTTTAGCACCTTATATAATGCTTACAGCAGCCTTGAAATTATCTCCTGTTAAACATGAGGCTCTTTAGACTCAGGGAGGTTCAGCAATTTGCCCAAGGTTACAAAGCTTGGAATCATGAAATCTGTGTGGTGTGTTGTTGTTGTTGTTGTGTGTGTTTAGTTTAGTTGGGGGGGAAAAGTGTCCGGGAGAGGCAGAAACCAGAATGTATGTTTTTAAACAAGTTGCATTAAGGCACCACGCATGGGGCTTTGCAGTCGTGTGTGCTCAGGAAGTGTGATGATGAACTAAGAGGATGCGGAGATTTTCACTGAGGGTGAGACTGCTGCGGGAACTGATTCGCACTGAATCTCCAGGTTTCAGGGTGTGGCTTCCTCCACTGGCAACCTCACTGTGAGGATGCCTCTGGCTGGCTCTGGGCTTGATTGGGTTTCGAAGAGGCCTCTGGGTGTGGTCTCTGACAGGACTTGCTCCTCGGAGCTAGGGGAACCCTTCAGAGGATGGAGTGTCCTGAGACAACCCTCCCGGCTACAGAATCCTTGAGGGAGAGAAGGAGAGACAGGATCATTTTTAGGAAGCATGACCCACTGTCCGGTGGCCATCTAACTACATGCACCAGCAGACATTGGTCATCAGGTACCACTCAGGACACTTGTGCCCCATAGTGCCTCAGCATGAGGAGGAGGAGGAGGGTGGGGACTGCAAAGGGTCTGCATCTGACATGGTAATGCACCCTCATCTTGCCCCTCAGCTGTGGTCTTGCTTTCATTCCACCTGAATCCTAAGGTGTGAATTTGGGAATCAAGGATAGACTAGTTTCTTGGCCAAAAAAAAAAAGAAAAATTGGAGTTGTGCGGAAGCTAAGCAATGGAATTCTCCACAGAGCTATTCCGAGAGAGCTTTTCTGTTCCCCTTCCTCTCTTCTTCCACTCACCCCAACCTACTGACATCTTCCTTTAATAGAAGTGGCTTCCTTGGGCGGGGGTTACACATAGCGAGAAGAGAGATCAGGCCTGTGAGAAAACAGGACAACCTGTTTTGCCCATTGTTAGCTTTTCTTTTTTAACTTGATGGCCGCCTGAAGCCTGGGTGTGGCCCCTCCTGCACAGCTCCGTGGGGTAAGCGGACAAAGGTTTATCCTAGCGCCTCCCCACTGCAGAGCTGTTTATAATCCCCTTTCAGTTCGAACCCCTCTCATCCGTGTAAGACACCAAAATAAACAGGGATATGTCTTTTTAAAGGAAATCAGAAGAAGCAAACCTGCAAATATGATCTTTGCTCCAATTCGGAGATTAGTGGTTTGAGTTTGATTCCTAAACTGGTCTTTTCATTGAGGGCTCTTGGCATCGCCCCCACTCATCACCCTGGGAAATTTGCCGGATGGCTCCAGATGCTCCCCAAATACTGGACCTTGGATATCATCTCCTAAGCATACGGTCTAACTGTCCCCTAATCACAACATGAGCTTGCAAACCAAATCATTCCAGAGTGGGTGTGAAGGATGTAACCAGGTGCCTTAATCTTCTCAAAGAAAAACAAAAACAAAAAAAAAATGATCTTTACAAAGGGAAAGACAAGGGGAGAGAATGGCCCAACCAATCTCACTCAGGTATATACCAATGTCCTGGACGGTCTTTAATCTTCCAAATCTTCTCTCACCACATTCTTATGATTTTCTTCCTCCCGCATTTGCCGTCTTTTTGACAGTGCTTCCTTTTCCTCAAACATGAGTAGTAGGACCTTCCCTAGTCCATTTCCCCTACGCCCTGTATCCCCCCTCAGCATACCTGTTCCTAAGGGAATCATATTCATGCAAATCGTTTCCTTTCTCATAGCTACGGAATCTATGATCGCCCAGTCCCACATGCTTTTCTCCAGCAGTGCTCTTGGTTTCTGCTACCCTCACGTCCCAGATTGATTTATTCATTGCTGACGGGGCATCGTTATCCACTCCACCCCTCAATCTTAATGACCAGTGCTGACAGGAATTATTTTCCGGCTTTGGACCAAGAAACCAAGACCATCATTGTCCAGCTGGAGACATGATTATTTTTTCCATTATAACCCCTCCCTCCATCCTCCTTCCCTTCCAGCAATCCCCTCAGAGAACCACATATGTTTACTAAGTGCACTACTTACCAGGCACTATGCTAGGTAATAATGAGAGTTCCTTGCCCTTGAGGAGTTCTCATAGACTCAGTCTGCATTTCTTTAATCATTTACTATAAAGAGTAAGGAAAGTAAGGGGGAAATTACAGCTTCGCAGAATATCCACAGGAGTCAGTGTGGTGTTTGCCTTTTCCCAAGCATCACTGAAATGCAACCATGCTATGCCTCCTCTGGCAGCTCATTCTTAGCCCCCCTGCCATTGCCCTGCCCACGTTACCTTGAG
The DNA here is from genome assembly GCF_964212035.1 of Myotis nattereri. Classification (NCBI taxonomy): domain Eukaryota; kingdom Metazoa; phylum Chordata; class Mammalia; order Chiroptera; family Vespertilionidae; genus Myotis; species Myotis nattereri. Next base: position 53,603,411 of record NC_138087.1, read on the forward strand.
TAAACCAGCCACACTCTTGACTTCTTATGATAATATGACCGTACCTTATATTTGAGGTATAAATATAAAGCCCTTTTATATACATAACCTCTGGTTTGAGAAATGTTTCATCTCACTGGGGTTTTCTCACTAAAACAACAGGGTGTAGGCTGACTGGCTTGCTTGCTTTCCCTTTTCGTTTTCCTTTTTTTTCTTTTTCTTTTTTTTCCTTCTAATCAGGCTTAGGGGTCTCCTAGAGGGAAAGGAAAAGCCCCAGTGATTCACTACAGTCACCTCTTACTAGCTCTTAGGCTATAAAGAGGAGTTTCCTGCTGGGTGGTCAGCCCTGGGACTTATCAGAGCTATCCTGCTTCCTGGCCTCAGAAAATCCAATTCTCTGGGGTTCTTTTCTCCCTGAAAATCGACATTTATATACTCTTTTAAACAAATACTTTTAAGCCTACTATCTCAAACCATTTCTTTAGGCTGTTCCTTATGTGAACACAAGTTTCCTCGCCTATTACGATTCAGCACCCAGCTGGCTTCATACCGTCTGAGCCGTGATGGGAGTCCCCATATAGCTCCATGCCTTGGCATGTGCTTTTACCTCTTCCTGGAATGCTTTTTTTCTCCCTTATCCACTGGGGTAACTCCTACTCATATTTCAAAATTTAGCTCAAGCAACACCTCTTTTTTTTAAATCCCATACTTATGCCCCCTACACACACACATACACTGCACTCTCAGGCTGAGTGAGGTTCCATTTGTCATTCTACCGACAGTTGAGTGCTTGATTTGTGCCTGGCACATAGTAGGCTGCTTTCATCAAATATTTGTAGACTCCACAAACAAGCAGGTTGTGATCATTATGGTGTCATTAGGGCATTAAATGGGGCTGAATAGGTGTTTCAGGGCCCCAGTGCAGAGAACGAGGAGTGCCTCTCCATCTTACTGAAAAGCCCTGCTGGCTAAGTGCAATCACACCAGCCAATCACTGATGGTGTGCTGTTCCTTAACTGCTGCTCTGCTTCTGTGGGAAGCTAGCACTGTAGCTTTTCATGAAGACTCATCCTGGCCCCCTGAGGCTAAAGATCATGCCTGTAATTTTGTCCTCATGCATATTAGAGCCGTGTGGGCTTTCAGAAAATATTAGACAACAACAGGCCCTCCCTCACATCCCATTCTCTTGAGCTGAGCGCAGGAAGACAGCTTTGCTCATTCTTCAGCCCTTCTCCTTGTGCAGTTGGAATGAGCGTGCCTTCCTGGGCTGACTGAAGCCGGTGCCGCTGTGCTGGCTGAGCATCAGCGAATGGAGGGAGGTTCCAGGTAGACCCCGTTAGGGTCTGTAAAACATGAAAACTAAACGTCTGTAGGCTCCTGCCAAGCAACAACATGGCTGAGTAGAGCAGGAGCACTGTCGTGAGGCACCGATTCCTAAAGCCACACCTCGTCACTGGAGAACAGCCAGACCATTTGGGGCTTGAATTTCCTCAAAGACCAGCAGAAGGTAAGGGGACTCTTTCTGGTGGTTTTTGTTTAAGGTCTCAAGGGAGATGTTAATGTCCACAGTGAGTTTAAAGCCTGGCCTGTGCGTTCTGCATTTTTAGGCCCAGGTGCTGCTTGTATTTCAGTATCCTTGTGGCTGGTCGTCTCCTGTGTGAGGTATGTGGCTTTCTCTGAGGCTGTCTTTCAGGCACATGCTCCCTGGAGCCAGATGTCAGATACCTTGAAGCTTTCACCTTATGTGCAGATGCTGTGGTACTAGGTGTCGCCAGCCAAAACCCAGCCCACACCAAGCTGCGGGCTTCCGGCACACGCTCTTAGGCAGCTGCCCTTTGTGGGCCAGGCCACAGTGCCGGGGACCATTCAGTTTGGGAATATGAGTCTCTTTTCTTAGTATTGTGGTTGTAGACACTGACTGCATTCCAAAATTCTGGAATTTGTCGAAGAAATTACCCATAACTATTGTATGGTTACCTGTTCTCATCCCCAGTAGCCCTGACTCACTATTAGGGTGGTTCACCTCTGGGGAAGCAGAGTAGATGAGATGAGCTGGTGACTGTGCAGTTTCTAGAACTGAGTTTTGAAAATTTTGCCAGATCAGTCTCTCTGGCCAACGCTGAGGAAGAAAAAGGCGGCTAATACCATGATCTCAAATAAGCTTACGTTGCCCGGTCATCTCTGCAACATTTACTCCAACAAAGATTTCTAGAACACCCACTCCCTGGAAAGCAGGGGAACCATCTAGATTTTTCTCCCTCTTGGTCTCAGTGAAAAACTAGGATTCCTTTTCCCACCTGCTCAACCCACTCGGTTGGTTTTCCTGTCCCTCAACTCAGAGGTTTTCTTTGTCTTGCTCCTGCCTAGGGAAGCCCTCATAACCATCCAGGCAATCACTTTTAGTTGCTTTTGAGCCTTTTCCAGACAGCTGCCATTCCCACATCAAGAATCAGCTGAAAGCGAGCAAGCCGCCAGCAAGCCGCGTGCCAAGCGTGGAGACTCCTGCCCAGTAGGAAGGCTGTGCCCCAGGCTCCTCACAGCTATGAATCTTTATGGCCTTCCTATTTCTCTACCAGCTCTGGCTGCGGAGCAGCCCCTCCTCCTCCTATCCCCTCCACGGTGCCCTTATAAATAATCCCACTGCCGGTGTACGCACGGGCTCTGCGGAGAATGGGCGTGTCTTGCGCACACATTCCAAGCTGCACACATATGCCTCACTGCCTGACAAATACATCTACACAGACTTCTCTCACCCTAAGAAAGATTCTGGTTGTCATCTATTTTCATTTCCTCCAGATCAGACAGCCCTATTCTACCTTCTGCCTTCTTATCCTTCTGCCATTCTCACCACCTGCTCCTGCCCCCTGAGGGTTTTTCCAAGCCTTCCCTAGATGCCACAAATTCTCTGACAGTCATAGCATTCTGAGGACAATGTCTTTTTATCCCTTTCATCCTTGTTAGGGAGGCAGAAAGCCCCAATTATACCCACCAGCCAAACAAGTAATCATTAGGTATAATTTATGGGACCTTTGTAACTTGATTTCCTTTTAACTCTCTCTTCTTCCTAGGATTTCTTCCAGCACAGGGGAGCCCAGGGTTTTCTCACCAGGCATTTTTTACCATCGCTAATCACTACCACTTGTTCCTCTGGAAATCAGACCTGATGTTGTCAATTTCTCAAACACTGATGGTACACATCCTGAATATTTCAGCACATTTTTGCTGTTAGTCAAGGTGTCTTTTGTATGCAGGTTTGAGCCTCTCTGTTAAGCATTAAGGATCATAGCCTCAGTTTTGAAGCCTCTCTCCCTCCCTTTTACTCTCTCTAAAAACAATGGAAAAAGTAGCCTCGGATGAGGATTAACAACAACAAAGAGTGTAGTTCTCTAATCAAAAATGTAAAATGATCCTAAGGCTGTGTTTTTTCAAATTGCAGGTCCAGACCCATTCACAAGTCATGAAATCATTTTAGAGAGTCACTATCAGGGTTATTTTAATAAAATAGAATAGAGAAGATAGAAAATCTCAGAGAACAGCACGTATAGTAAAAGTAGGATTGTTTCACAAAAGTTTGGGTTCAGTTTCAGATCTATGAACATGTGTTTATAACTATGTGTGTACAGGTTCACATCATAAACTACATCTCTTACTATGGGTCACAGTTAAGAATTTTGGAAAACATACCACAAAAGGTTTCTGAGGAAAATATTGTGGCCTTGGAAATAGTAATTGATCATGAGGAAGGTCTGCAGTGAAGGTGCGTGTCATTTTGCATTGTCCCTCTTGGTGTGGCGTGCCTGTTCCTGCTCTTCTCACTGCCTACTGGGACTTGCTTTCCCACCTAACTATAGAGCACAGCTGTGCTTGTGAGGGGAACATAGGCCTTTCCTCTTCAAGAATCCCCTAGGTCCATAGCCTCCACAAAAGCTCTAACATACACATGTGCCTTCCTCTCCACCCCAACCCCCAACCCCAGCCTGGCTGGATACCCTCATTAGGTCACATTTTTAAAGAATTGTACACTTGAAACCTATATAATTTTATTAACCAATGTCACCCCAATAAATTCAATAAAAATTATTTTAAAAAATAAGTCAGGCCGAAACCGGTTTGGCTCAGTGGATGGAGCGTCGGCCTGCGGACTGAGGGGTCCCGGGTTCAATTCCGGTCAAGGGCATGTACATGGGTTGCGGGCACATCCCCAATAGGGGATGTGCAGGAGGCGGCTAATCGATGTTTCTCTCTCATCGATGTTTCTGACTCTATCTCTCTCCCTTCCTCTCTGTAAAAAATCAATAAAAATATATATATATAAAAAAATAAGTCAGACAGAGAAAGACTGAATGAAATACTGTATAGTCTCACTTATATGTGGAATCAAAAGACATTGAACTCATAGAAACAGATGGTTACCAGACACTGGAGGATCGGAGAAATGGGGAGATGCTGGCTAAAGGGTAGAAACATTCAGTTACAAGATGAGTAAGTTCCAGGATCTAAGGTACAGCATGATGACTTTAGTTAACAATGTTGTATTATATACTTGAAAGTTGCAATAAGAGTTCAACTTTAATGTTCTCACCATAACAACAATATAATAATTATGTGAAGTAAAAGATGTGCTAAGTAACATTATTATAGTAAAACTTCACAATCCTATATATTAAAAGGCTAATATGCTAATAGACCGAATGGTGAAACAACCAAACAACTGGTAGCTATGATGTGTGCTGACCACCAGGGGGTGTGCACAAAACATGGCGGGCGTTGGCCACGGCGGGATGGTGGAGCAGGTGAGCGAGGGCAACAGACCAAGGCGGGGCGCCAGTCGCTGTCAGCAGGGTGAGCCTCTAGTGGTTACTGAAAATTCTTTGCTCCCACACGCCATGGTCCCGCTTGGTGCTTGCACCTGCTGCCAGCGCTGGCCCCACACGCACCGGCTGCTGATGCCCAGCGCCTGCCCTGCTCCCTGGGCGCCATCAGCGGGTGCGAGCAGCGGCTGCCAGCCCTGATCGTCCCTGAAGGCTTCTCCACCTCCCCCTGCTCCTGAAGGGCGATCAGGGCAGCAGCGGCCACTTGCACCCACTGATAGCGCCGGCCTGCTCACACCCACTCCTGGCGCTGGCCCCAATCACTCTGCGCCTTCAGCGGTGCGAGCGGCCTGCACTGTCAGCGCATGGGAGCAGAGGCGGGAGCAAGGCTGCCAGCATACAGGGGACCAGGGGCCATAGCAGGAGGGGCTGGGCAAGGGCTTGGAGGATGGGCCGAGACCCGCCCCTGTGCCCACCGCAGCCTTGTGGCCCACAGTTCCTTTCAAGTTGCATGAATTCGTGCACTGGGCCCCTAGTGTGGGTGTGTGTGTGTGTGAGTGTGTGTGTGTGTGTATCAAATCATCACATTGTACACCTTAAATTTATACAATGTTATATGTCACTTATATCTCAATAAAGCTGGAAAGTAAATATAAAACTACCCTCTCTCTCTTTACCCTTGACCAATCAATTATTTTATTCCTAAGTTTCTCCAATTCTATTTACATGCTATCAAATACACTTAGTCATCATCATTCCTGCTGCCATCATTTCCGTTTAAACCCTCTACATCTTGTCTGGACTATTATAATAGCCTTCTAATTGGCCCTAACCTTTTCTCCTACCCTCTGTCACCTTTTCCCACAAACAAACAGAGGGTAACTTCTGACCCATCCTTCAGGATCCACACTGACTCCCAGTAGTGTGGTCTCACTTCGTTTAAGCACTTCAGCACTTTGTCTTATTCTTCTCTGAGTTTTGATATTAAGTAGCTTGAGTGGTAAGACTTCTCCTGTCTTCTGTTTTCTATGGTGAGTGGTTAGTGCCTTGCACAAAGTACTGTTCAATAAGCCTTGATTATAATGGATAGAGAGCAAGGCTAACATGGACTCTGCTCCACTTTACGTAGAACAAGCATTCCCCACCCCCACCCCAGCTGAATCCACTAAGGCCCCTCAGGCTGGGAAATAGCAAACAGCTTTGCAATGTGCCCTCAATTTCCAGTGCCATGCTCTGCAGAGGAAGAGCAGGGATGACGTTACTTTTTAACCTGTAAAGGATATGGACCTTTCTTGAAAGGTTCAGAAAAATCAAAGCAGAAAAATGTGGGAGTGACATGAATAAAGCCTCACAAATGTGAGAAGCACCTTAGAGCTTGTCATGGGCCAGTTGTTGGGTGGACTAAGAGATAAACAGACCCCTAAAGAGGCACAGCTATTAATTAGGGGGCAAAGGAGAGTTTGTGACTTTGACCACATGGTAGCGTTTCCTGACTACCTATTCAGGAATCCTCTGGAAATAGGAGTTCATTCACTCTGACTCAAAAAGTAGGCATTTGATGTGGATTATCCCTGGGTGGGTTGTGCACAGCTCTTACTGGAGGAGCTTCCCTTAAATCGGAAGGCTGAAATATGTTGCTGTAGTCTTACATTAAGCCTTGGGTCATCTTGTGGGGCAGAAGAGAGACTTGGGCTCTGAGGTCTCCAACTACCTCAAAGGAGTGGAGGCCTGGGATCCCTGAACCTAACTGGCTTTGGGACAGGATGGATAATACCATCGTGCTTCCCAGTCTACTAAGCACAGGTAAGCCCATGAACTAATGTTATCTTCATGACAGCCCTATGAAGTACAGTGAGCCAAGAGCCTCATTTCATAGATGGGGGGAAAAACCAAGTCACAAGACCAGTCAGAAGTAGAACCAAGGTCTTCTGACTCCTTAACAATTGCTCTTTCCTCCCCACCACTACCGAGTTAGAAAAAAAAAAGAAACTGCACTGGCCTATGTTACACAGTGGTTAGAACATCAGTCCACATACTAAGGGTCACAGGTTCAATTCCCGGTCAAGGGCGCGTACCTGGGTTGCAGGTCTAATCCCACCCAGTCTGGGCATGTGCAGGAGGCAACAAATTGATATGTCTCTCTCACATCAATGTTTCTCTCCTTCCCTCCCTTCTACTCTCTAAGAGAGAGAGAGAGAGAGAGAGAAGCTATTTAATAACATTTGCCACTTAGGTAAATGCTTGAAGCTGATTGGCTCAACATGGTCAGCCATTAGCTGAGTCCGGGCCCCTCTGCTTTTTGCTCACAGAGCCATGGGGGTGTTGATGTCCAAGCGGCAGACAGTGGAGCAGGTGCAGAAGGTGAGCCTGGCCGTGTCTGCTTTCAAGGATGGGCTGCGGGACAGGCCTTCCAACCAACGCACAGGTGAGCTTCCAGGGTCCCACCATGACACTGTAGAGGGCTCTGTCCAGGAGGTGCAGGAGGAGAAAGAAGCAGAGGCAAGCACCTCCGTGCTCCAAGAAGAGAGCAGCATCAACCGTGCAGCCTGGGAGAGGCTCCGAGACGGGCGCGGAGTGGAACCTGAGGAGTTTGACAGGAACAATCGTTTTACCCCTCCTGCCTTCATCCGCCCTACCCGGAAGCTGGATGATGACAAGCCTCCAGAGATCTGCTTGGAACCCAGAGAGCCTGTGAGTGTCCAGTTAGGGAAGATTCACCAAGTTTTAGACCTTCTGAGGATCAGGAAGCAGGACAGGGAGGCCTGGGTATGGTTAAAGTGAGACTCAAAACCAGAAAGATGGCGTTCACTCTAGAACGATCTTTGAGTTTCTGCCACAAGAATAAAATGGTTAGTTACATGCTGGATTAGTCTTAGTGAAAGACTTGAGGCAGAAGGCGACAAGGAATGGCACCTTGGCAGGTCTTCCACCAGCCTTCCCACCTTAGGGATAGTACTACCCCGTGGAGGGAGCATTTGGAAATTAGTGGGGTGGGGAGAGTTTGGGGAGGTCACGATAACTGTGGGAGTTGCTACTGGTATTTGGTGCCAAGAAAATCAGGATGTTAAGTGTCCGGCAATGCCTGGGACAATCTCTCACAACAGATTATTCTTTCCAAAAATGGTAGTAGCATTCCTGTTGAGAAACATGGTCACACAGGCCTGAGCAGCTGGAAGAGCCTGCTGGTTCTTGTCTTCCAGAGACAAGATGAGAAATACTGCCTTAACACTGCCTCCAGTTGGAGCTGTTTCCCTCGGCTGCTCCAGGGAGACTCAGCCCTATATGGGGAGCTCTGTGCTTGGTGGCCGGAGGATCTTGCTGCACATCCCCATTCATTCCTGCCATCTTTCCCCAGGTCGTCAGTGATGAGATGTGTGATGTCTGTGAGGTCTGGACGGCCGAGAGCCTCTTCCCGTGCAGGGTCTGCACCAGGGTTTTTCATGACGGCTGCCTGCGTCGCATGGGCTACATCCAAGGAGACAGCGCGGCAGAGGTGACCGAGATGGCACACACGGAAACAGGCTGGAGCTGCCACTACTGTGTGAGCCTGGACTGCAGGGGCTGTGGGCTGTTGCACCTCAGAGGACATGGCACTGTTTCTGGAGGCTCAGTCTTAGAACACCGGTTTCTAGGCAGTGACCTAAAGAGTTTTCCAATAGTAGATGTAAGGGTCCAAGAGCTAGGACAGGATTTCTCTACTTCAGTACTGCTGAGATTTATGGCACAATAATTCTTTGTTGTGGGAGCTGTGTGCACTGTAGGATTTTTAACAACATCCCTAGCCTCCTCTAGCCACCATCTAAACCAGTGGTTCTCAACCTTCCTAATGCCGCGACCCTTTAATACAGTTCCTCATGTTGTGGTGACCCCCGACCATAAAATTATTTTCCTTGCTACTTCATAACTATAATTTTGCTACTGTTATGAATCGTAATGTAAATATCTGATATGCAGGATGTATTTTCATTGTTACAAATTGAATATAATTAAAGCATAGTGATTAATCACAAAAACAATATATAATTATATATGTGTTTTCCGATGGTCTTAGACGACCCCTGTGAAAGGGTCGTTCAACCCCCAAAGGGTCGCGACCCACAGGTTGAGAACCGCTTATCTAAACACTAGTGATTCTCAAATCTGTGTGTCCAAAACTAAATTTTCTGTCTCTTGGACTTATATTCATCTCTATGCTTTACATGTACTTCATATTCAACATGCCCCCAAATGAACTTATCTTTCTCCTAAAACCTGTTCTCCTTCCATTTCTTATCTCTGTGAATACCACTTCACCCTACCTCCCAGTTACCAATCCCAACTTATTTCTCTCTTTAATTCCTCACATCTAGTAGGTCAACAGGTCCTATTGATCCAACTTCCTAATACCTCTCAACTCTCTCCATTCTCATGCTTTGGTTTAGCCGCTCATCTATACTATATACAGCCACCTAACTGCTCTCCAGGCCTCCAGGCTTTGCCCCTCTAATCCATTTTCCACACAGCAGTCAGAAATTTCACAGTGGCACTCCACACTTCAAAACCCTTCAGTGACTCCCCTTTGCGCTCAGAATAAAGGCCCAATTTGAGGGGTTCAATAAAGGGTATTTGAGGTATCATAGCCAGGCTTCTGCCTACTTCCCCTCCCTTTTATCATTCCTTCCTGCTTTCCCCACACACATACGCTACACTCCAGCCTTAGTGCACATCTCACAGCGTTACACACCACTGTGCCCAGCATATACAACGTTCTCAGTAAGTGTTTACTGAAAGAATGGTTTGAGTTCTTTATGAAATGCACAAATGAATATTCATGAAATGTCTGCTTCCTATTCTTTGCTGGCATTTTAGGGGAGGAGGGAAATAACCTACTAGAAAGAATCTTTGATATTTTAAAGACTGTGATACTGTAAATGAATGTTAACAAAATAACACATCAGTGCTCTTTTGGAATTAAAACTTCTATGGCACCACAAAAAAAAAACCTCATTCGATTCTAGGAACTTTGTCATAATGGCATCTCTTTCAAAACCACTTTGGAGTGATACAACCCATTAGGAGCAGAGTTACAGTTAAAATTATTTTAAGCTAAAATACTCTTGAGCACCATCTACTACAGAAGCCAGTTCCCTAAAATGGATAAAGATGGAGCTTCCCTGGTGGATGGGGCCAGGGATTCACAACTCTACTTTCTAGTCCGCTTTCTCGCTTGCAACAGCTTCCTAAGGCACTTCCAGAGAACCTCAGAAAGTAATTTTAAATAACTGTTTTAGTAAAAGGGACTCAGGTCTGGAGTCAGGATACCTGGTTCTGGGGAAGACCCTGCCCCATAGTTGAGCAACTCTAAGCAAGCCCTTTCCCCTTTCCCCTTGACTGTGAATGGGAGACTAGTTTTACATGGCCTCAGGATTGCCTTCCAGTTGACATACTGTTTCCATTCCTCTGGCTCTTTGGCCTGTCTTTCTTACTGGCCTGTGTGGCCACTGACTCAGCTCTTCTTTTTCTTCTTTCTCAGAACAATCTCAACTTGCTGCTAACCGAGGAGGAGATGTATAGCCTCACAGAGACCTTTCAGCAGTGCAAAGTCATCCCTGGTAAGGCCGGATGGTGCTGCTGGATGGAGAGGGGCTGGGCTGATTTCTCCATCATACTTTCCAGGATGAAAGGAATATCTTGGAATTTGGGGATTAAGGGGTAAATAGGTCCCTGTTCCCAAGCTGTTGGCCAGCAGGGGCACCCACACCCAGCCACAGCCTGAGTCATTCTAGTGATGGGAGATAAAGACTCTACAAGAGCTGTGGATATAGGGGCTCTGGAGGGTACCCTAGAGGTGAATGGAGGTGCCCCATCGGATGAGGAAGGAGTGGGCATGGCTAGCACGTGGTGCCTCCCCATAGATTGCTCTCTGACGCGGGAGGACTTCCTGCGCTACCGCCACCAAGCAGCAAAGCGGGGGGACAGTGACAGGGCTTTAAGCGAGGAGCAAGAGGAGCAGGCAGCCCGCCAGTTTGCAGCCCTGGACCCTGAACATCGAGGACACATAGAGTGGCCTGACTTCTTGTCCCATGAGTCCCTCCTGCTTCTGCAGCAATTGCGTCCCCAGGTAAGGGGCAGCTGAGGTGAATGTCTATGGGATACTGGGTGGCAGACACCTGGAAGCATGCTGGGCAGGTTGGGGGAACACCGGGTACTCTCTGAGTAGGGACCAGTACCAGAAAAGGGCTCAGGTGCCATCCAGTGGCAGGTGACCCAGTGCCTAGGCCGAGGAAACTGCCCAAGGAAGACTGATCTGCACTGGACCCCGCTGCGAATGCTGGTGTTACCAGAAAGGCTCTGGGCTGCCGCAAAGGGAGGTTGCAGAGGTGGTGATGGAGGTAAAATTCTCTGTGGCTTGACAGTTTACAAAATATTTTTTCCTCCGAGATCTTAACTTGTCTCTTCTTCCTCAGAACTCTCTGTTAAGGCTTCTGACAGTCAAGGAGCGGGAGCGAGCCCGGGCCACCTTCCTGGCGTGGGGCAGTGGGAGCACCATCAGTGAGGCAGAGTGCCACCGTGCACGGCACTCCTGGTTCCACAAACTCCTCCCAGAGGCTCCTTCCTCCAGTGTCAGGTCCGCTCCCTACCAATCCCTGCCCCCACTACACACCCTCCTCCTTTCCCACCCAAGTGGCCACGAATAGGAAATGTACCTCCCTGCTTCTCCTGCCAACAGCCAGGAGAGGATCCTCCTGTGCATTAGACAGAGGACAGTGACCCCTACTGGCCAAGGCATGGGGCCGTCTCTACTCCAAACTGTTGTCCCATATCAGAAAGCCTAGACGTGCACATGGGTTCACCAGAGTTTGGGAGGGGCCAGGCTTTTCACTCCAATGCCATTATGCCCAACAGCATCAGCCATGTGGGTCCCATAGCAGACAGCAGCCCAGCCAGCAGCAGCAGCAAGAGTCAGGACAAGGCCCTGATGCCCACAGAGCGTGAATCCAGGTGAGTGGGATCTCCTCAACTGGCTGTGTGCTCCCCCAACCCCCAATACACACAAGTAAGAGAGGGCATTGCCCATTGTCACCCCCAGACAGTAAGTGCCCACCTCAGACACCAGGCTCCCGGAGTGCACATTTGACCACAGATCCTTAGGGCCTGCCAGCTGGTCTGTCAGCTTGGAAGCACAGTTGGCCATAACCATGTCAGGCACAATCCAGGGCTGCTGGAGTTTTGTCCAACTCCAGCCGCACTGACACTGGGATCAGGTCTCATGCGCCTCCGGGCTCTGCAACAGCCTCACAAACCTGCCCTTTGATTCTATTCTAGATCTGTGGACTGGCCTACCTTCCTGCGGGAGAATGTCATCTACATCTTGGCTGCCCGCCCAAACAGCGCAGCCATTCACCTGAAACCCCCAGGATAGCATGGAGCAGAGAAGCTGAATTCTGGGACAGTGGCGTTCTCTCCTTTTCCCTTCTCCCTCTCCCCCACCAACCTCGGGTACTGAGGCTTAGGAGGACGGAGCACTGCCAGCATTTCAGTTTTTCACCAAGTTATGGCACTGAAATCACCATTCCCCTCACAGCAGAGGCAGTAAGCGCACTGCCACAGGGAGACGCCCTGGGAGCTGTGGCAGCACCCGTCCCGGACACACCCGCCCACCTCCACATGATAGACAGGACCCACCACTGCACCTGTATATGCCTGCACTCTCACCCCTTGCAGCCCATGCCTTCAGAGACCTGGTTCTTTTGGTTGAAAAGGACCAAAGTTCCTTTGTGAAGCCACTGGTATAGATGAGGGGTCTTGACTCACCCCATTCTATTGGCCAGTTCCAATTCCATTAGATAAGACACTGGCCAAGCGATTCCTAATAAGGGGCATATCAGGCCCACGAGCTGTCCTGGAGATGCTGACAGGTTCCCTTTCCCCCACTGAAAATCCCTCCTGTGCTGAGCCACTGTTCTGGTAGGTGTGTGCTATGTCCCTCAGGGGTGCTGGGGTGGGAAATGGTTAAAAACCACCACTGCACTTCAGCACATGATTTACTTAAATTCCAATTCCTGGTAACAGAGAAGGTAACAAGTCTGTGGAGCCCTAATTAGAAAAGGGGGAGGCAGTCCCTCCCAGGGACCCAGAAGTCTAGGAACTTGTTAGCCAGGTCATTCAAGTCCTTTTAAAGTCTTTAGAAGAGCTGCCAAAAATCAAGGTGAGCCATCCTGGCCCTTGTTTTTCAGATGCGAGCTCATGGCCCAGAGCCCACGGGGCCTGAATGGAATAGTTATGATGGCAGGAGTCACCGCCCTCTGTGTTACATGCTTCACCCAAGTCAGCTACCAGGGAGACCTGCAGCCTGAGCTCCAGTGAGGACAAGGTCTGGATGGAAGAAAAGAGGCGAAGGCTCATGCTTCCAGCTCAACTCAGCTGTAGACCTAGAAAAGTGTGCCATTGTGTGGAGAACAGAGCCAGCCTCTTCCACAGACGAAGAAAGAGCAGCTCCGCAGAAACTCTGAGGAGGGACTTCTTTCAACCACCCTGGCAAAGAGGGTAAGAGGCTGGATCGAAGACGAGGATCTGCATCTCAGCTCTCTTAAGCAGATAAAATTCCAGCAAAGCCTCACAGAAGGACTGTTTTCTCTTCTCCCCATCACTGAGATACGGCCTGAGTGGCTACTTCTCCCCACTGTTTGCTACATGTTCTTCTCCACCAGGATAAGGCCTGGGCCTAGAATGGGAGACCTTTGGGGACAAGCAGAGGCTGCCACAAGGCCCCCAAGCCTGGCCCCCACGCCCCAGCAGTCCTTCCTAAGTTCTCAAGTCGGTGCCTGTTGTGGTCAGCCCTGGCCCTTGGGTTCAGGTTTCTGTTTCCAACCTAATGGCAGGTTTAGCCAGATCTGACTCCCAAGAGTTATTTGAGAGGGGTTGGCTCTATATGCAGAAGCTAACATATCTCCATTGCTCAAGTAATTTGTACTAAATTAGGTGTTTACAAAAGCAGCAGCATACAGCTCAGTGTTGAGATGCTTAGAGGAAAGAGGGGAGCCACAGCGAGGAGTATGGTATGGTCTCCTGAAGAAACTGCCTGACCTGGAAGCAGGGCGAGAAGCTGCTGAGGTTGGATTATTTAGGACTAAAATGAGATGGCTAGAAGATGAGGCTGGGTTCGTGTGTATGACCCTGGAAAATTCAAAACCCACAGCTTTTTTAATATTGATTTTTGTCGTTAATCCTCACCCAAGGTTATTTTTTCCATTTATTTTTAGAGTACAAGGGGGAGGGGGGAGAGAGAAACATTGATGTAAGAGAGACCCATCGATTGGTTGACCCCCAAACGCGCTCTGACTGGGCCCAGAGATTGAACCTGCAACCCAGGTACGAGCCCTTGACTGGGAATTGAACCCACAACCCTTCAGTGCACAAGCCAGTGCTCTAACCACTGAACGAACACACTGGCCAGGTCCAAAACCCACAGGTTTTTGTAAATATTTCTTACCCATACTCTCAGGATGATCAGTAGGAGGGGTCATTATTCAGCCCAGCCAAAAGAAAGAAAAGAAAGAGAAAGCACATGACTTGGGCTAAAGGACTGCATCTGAAGCAGCCAGGCCTAAGAAGATTAAAGCACATTAAGCACAGGGCCTCCTGCTTACTCTCCTGGCAAATCACTTTCTACATCAATGGCCTTGGGCTGCTGGATCTCGTGGACAGGGCATTTTGAGTAAAGACACGCTCTGGACTTTGAGAACTGACAGCGTTTTTTCTCCTGCCTCATCATCAGTCACAGGGACTAGAAGTCTACCCTCTTGTTCCCTGACCTTTACAGATCAGGGGGATGCCTGTCTCTCTGGAGATGCAGCTTCTAGCTTTCCATGGGTGAGTGGTAAAAGGCCAGGGGCCAGGTCAGGCTAGCTGGATCCCTAGGCCTGGCAGAGCAGACCCCGGAGCTCTTCCACAACAGGATCGGCCCCATTTGGGATCACCTCTCCCTATTCCAGGACAGCAAGCTTCCTTGGTAGGGGTATGCTGCAGAGGGCACAGGGAACATCGCCCGCAGCAAAAGGTAGAGTCCCCCGTCCACAGGAGTCCCAGGAAGCAGAAAAGCATTGAAAAGCAACCAGCTTCTGTGGGCATCTAATGTTTTACCAAAGGAGAGGTTCCATAGTCCTCCCCATCCAGCGCTGCAGAAGCCCCACCCCAGCCCCTGTTCAGGATTTCCCTTTGTAGTGTCCTAATCCATGGAGCCCTTTTATCAACCCAGTGAACTCAATTCTCTATCCTTTTCAAGCCCTTTCATCACTGTGACGGTCTGAAATTCTGCCAAGCACAAAAATTGCTGTCTGACTCTAAGAAGGATAAGAGAAAATGTTTCCGTCTTTTCCTGGCAGCCCAAAACTGGGATCAGTGCTTTTCCCAAGAACTCCCCCTCCCCCCACCAAGAGAAGCTGGAGTGACATATCTGCTCCTCTGAAAACCATCTGCCCAAGCCTGTTTTTCACCCAACCGTCCTCTTCCCCATGCTCACATTTAAGGACAGGGACCTCTGGATGACACAATGAAGCTGCAGCAACAGAGGGTCCGCTGAGACAGTAGCTATGGCCACATGATGCCTCTAGGTCTGCTTCGTGGCTTCCTGGGCTAAGAGCAGCCTTCCCCAACAGACCCAGGCGCTACACTTTTGAGCAATGATCACTTGGATCCCAGGGATGGAGCAGTTCCCTCCCTCCTAGGTACTGTCCCACTCTCAAGTGCTCTTCTTCCTTTGAGGACAGCCACAGCCAAAGCCATGAGCACATTGCCTCTTCCTGCCCTCAGCCCAAGTGACTGGGGCCGCAGGGCTGACACTGGCCTTTCTGGCCCTGGTGCTCCCTGTGGGATGTCACCCTGGCCTTGTTTGAGTGGCCAACGCTGGGGGTTCCCCCATTCCCATCACCAATATGGGAAGCACAGAATCAAACTGCCTGGGAAGAGGACGCCTCACGGGGGGGTAAGCCCAGGATTGTGCCTGGGTCTCTTAGGCCAAAGCACAACCTCAACCATTGCAGGTCTCACAGCTTTAGTAAGAGTGATGCCAGGAAGCCCTAAAGCCAAGAGGGAAGCTCAGCAGAAGCTGTCTGGCAGGGCCCCAGACCAGCCCTGACCACCCCAGAGCCAAGAGTAACCTCCAGGTAGGACTGGTAGCAGGCTCTAGTGGCCCTGCAAGCATGTCCTCTTCCAACCAGCAGGGTAAAGGCGCCATGAGGCAGAACAACCTTGATGCCACAATTTCAGGACATCCTGGCAGCACCTGTAACCACACCCATTCACCCCTCTCTTACAGTGGACTAACATTGCTACCTTCTCCAGGCCGTTTAGTGTGAATTTGCCCAGGATCTCTCTCTGGGCTCTTGCCTGCAGCCTAGACAATAGAGACGCCCCCGAGTGGAGGACACTAATGCACATGCCTGGACTGGGCACTTTCCCTGCTGTTGCTTTCCTGCTGCCACTGCTTCTGCAACCTTCAAAACAGCTTATGGAATTTCCACTGGACCCAACTAGCACTAAGGAAAACCTGTTCCCTCTGGGCCATGTGCCCTGAAGACCCAGATCATGGAGACGGTGAAAGGTCTGGTCTGGGCCACTAAGAAGCCTAATCACAGTGCGCACAGAATGGGTTGGTGTGTCCACGGACATGAACAAGGTATAAGTATCAAGGCCTTTCCATATCGTAGCCTCCTTTAAAAGATGGCCAATGCTCTGTCTCTCAGCCCAATTCAGGCTTGTGAGGTGGGTTCTGAGAGCACTCGAGTAACAGTGGGGGATCCTATGTCCTGTGGTCCTTCATGCCCTTCCTCTGTGCTTCTCTGAGGAAGGTGACTTGACAGTAGCTGAGGGGAACATCCCCAAGCCCTGTCTCCGCATCATCCCAGCTGCATGCTCCTCCCCACGCTCAGCTTTCACTCTAGAAGGAGCTGATGCTCCAGGGGGTGAACACAGTGGAAATCATAATAAAGAGATTGTGATGCTATGTCAGCTTCCTGTTTCCTATTGTTTGGGGCATCTGGTGAGTTTCTGTGTGACTTCCTATCATTGGCCAATTCCTGAGTCTGAGCCTAAGACAGTAGCAGCTATAGCCTCCAAGAACACAATACCCCATGGCTCTCTTTCTAAAGCTTTCTTGGTGCTGACCTTCCCAAGAAGTAAGTGACGTGTGGGAGTGGGAGGAGGCAAGGGTTCCATCACCAACACAGAGGGGACATGGACGCACTGAAGAGGCCAGAGTTTTTGGGGAAACTGAGGAAGAAGTAAGTCTTCTAAGCCTGTCTGCTTTGTACAGTCCCATCCTTCCCATCAAGGGCCCATTTTAAACACTTTTCTCTTCCCAGTTCCTGCTGAGCTACAAGTAGGGAAGCTAGTTGGCTGTGTTTTCTCCTGGTCTTCTGGGCCCTCCTTTGTCTGAGAGTTTCTTACCCATTCTTGCTAGTTGTTTTAATGTGACATAATAGGGTTGGTTAATGGCAGTCTGGAGAAACTGTTTCAGAGGACGATGGACTCCCCACTCATGTCTTTACCCGGTAAGAACACAACCAGGACCTGTAGCAGGAAAGCATCTCCAGTCTGTGGCTCAGGGGCAGGTTCTCTGCCTCCAAGCCAAATACAAATAATTGTTAACATTTTTACGCACTGGGAAGTTCAAAGCGCTTAGCATAAAGTAATTCCTCTTCGAAACAACCCTACGAGACTTGTATTACAGATGAGAAAAGTGAGGATCAGTGATGCTGAAAGTCTCTCAAGGTTATAGTCATGCAGCTAGGAAGCAGGGAACCAGGTAGTCGGGCTTCATACCCATGTGCTTCACCTGCCCACAGTTCCAGGCAGAGCTGGGGTACAGCCAAAGGCCTCTGCCTAACGTACACCTCACACACACAGCTGCTGTGTGGTCCAGCACCTCCCCTTCCTACCTGCTGGGAACAGACAGATACAAGTAGCCAGGCCCATAGCCACGTCACAGGATTTCTTACCACCTGCACAGCTCAACCCATTCACTCACGGGTTCCCATACCTCTCCTCCCTGGAGTTTCCCATGGAGGTCCGTCCAGCTCAGAGACAGCTGAGTAACATCTCACAGGTCCCTTCTCCTTTCTCCAGGCTCGGGGAAGCAAAGCACTGGGACAGAAGAAGGCATGAAAGCTGGGCCCCTGTGGACACCCAAACGACAAGGTTTCCCTACCCTCTCTCCGGCAGTCCTGACTGGAACTTCAGACCCTCAGAAGCCTCCTACCGACCGCCCACATGTTCCTAGGGCTGGCTGGAGCCTTGGTTCCACACGAACTCCCACCCGCCCGGCCTGCGTTGACTCACGTGCACTCCTCTTCTCTCTAGGGAAAGTCATTGCCCCAAGGGAAACAGCAGCTGCTAAATTTGCTAATCATGGAGTAATGTGTTCTCTGTCCCACCCCACCCAAAGAGTTACTTGAAGTTTGACATTGCTAAACCTCAGTTTCCTCATCTGTAAACATCTAGAAAATAGTCTCTCTTCTGTCTGCCTCCCAGGCTGATAGTTGAGTGAGGATAGAATGAGTTAGATAAGAGGAAAGAGCTTCATACACTGCAAGGCACTGAGTGAGCAGCACGGATATCTGGCCCCATCTGAAGGCTACGTGTATATCATTTTCCTACCCACCCACAGGCATGGCTCGGGGTATGACCATGGCCTCTGTCCACAGTGCTGAAGCCACAGCCAAGCCAGCTGGGACTCTTCAGTCCCTCTTTTTTTTCTTTTGTGATATACTAATTTATTCATAAATAAATTTAACTTACAGTCTTACATTTTAACATTTATCAAAAGCAAAAATATAGAATACTTCACAAATTTGTGTGTCATCCTTACACAGGGGCCATGCTAATCTCTATATCATCTCAATTTTAGTATATGTGCTGCCAAAGTGAGCACTTCGGTTCCTCCTTGTCTCACCTTTAAGTAAGCATCACAGTGAGATTTCCAAGCCCAGGGATTGCCCTGAAACTCAAAACATATTGCCAAAACGTTTTTATTTCATTTGTTTCAAGTATCTTTGTTTTTAAAGTCAATATAACACTCCTTTCAAAATTATAACCGGTACAAATGGGCAAGATGTGATTCAGCAGCTCAGAGAGAAAAGATGTTGCAGTCTGCACTTGGTATGGGTGAACAGTATGAGTGGCTACAAAAAGACTGATATAACCTGAGGCTACATGGAACGGAGTCCGAGTCAGAGGAGAGAGCAGGCTGGCTTACTTGTACACTGCACTGGCATGCGAGAGAGAAAAAAATCTAAAAGCTAAATCAGGCTCCACAAACTGAAACCCAGACAGGGGAGCATGGTCTTAGTGCCTGGAACGGAACAAAGCAGCAGAGGAACCCTTGAAGGCCTGAGGGGTGTTCAGCCTGGAGAGGAGCAGACGTGAGGGATGCAGAGGCTGACACCTGGCAGATGGGACCTATAAGGGCAATGTGACCTCAAACACAGAGCTAAGACCACAGATGGAGTAGAGGCAGATTTCTGCTCAGTGGGACTACACGCTAACTGTGTATCAGCAAAGGCAGTGAAGCGGTCTGAGCATATCAAAGAAGTGTTCGTTGGGGAGGAGGATGCCATCCAGGTATCCAGTACTCTTGAGACCTATGATGCCAGGAAATGGTTAAGTGCCTTCTGGTGAGTGTCCAGCCCTGAGCCCAGCTGAGCTGTAGGGAGATCCATGATTGTACAAACCTACATGACCCCCAAAGCATCAGCATAACTGAGTTAGGAACTTTAATTTATTTAGTTCGACCTTTACCAGCAGTTCTCAACCTGTGGGTCGTGACCCCTTTGGCGGTCGAATGACCCTTTCACAGGGGTCGCCTAAGACCATCCTGCATATCAGATATTTACATTACCATTCATAACAGTAGCAAAATTACAGTTATTAAGTAGCAACGAAAATAATTTTATGGTTGGGTCACAACATGAGGAACTGCATTTAAAGGGCCAGAAGGTGGAGAACCACTGCAAGGACCTGATGTTGCACGCCCTCTGCTGGTCATTCCTTGCACTGTCCTCTCAACCAAGGCAAGAAATGACCCCTTGAGCCCTTATGGTACAGGTCAGTGTAGATTCAGAACATGCAGCGAGATGCCAGACAAGTACCAGAGCGTTAGATCGCTGGTCATTGTTCAATCAAAGTACAGGAGGATCAGAACTGAATCTTCGGATGAGTTCGAAAATCTGTATCTAGATGAGGGCTCATTCATGTCTAGGAGGAGGGCTCACACTAAGGCTGGGTTTGGCGAACTGTCCGGTTCAGGACTAAGACTAAGGCCAAAATTAGGACTCAGTGTGGGACTGAAGTCTAGGCTCAGGTGTCAGCATGAAGTATGTATCCAGGTGAGATGCTATGGGTCTGACCTCAGGAAGAAGTCAGTCTGCATCCAAGGTAATGGGATCAATGTAGCATTCCTGTTCCAGGTGGAAGCATCAGGTGATAAGCACCAGCACTGGAAAACGCAGCACAGATATTGCCAGGGGATAAATATAAGGTATGGGGGACA
Source organism: Myotis nattereri (assembly GCF_964212035.1). Lineage (NCBI taxonomy): Eukaryota > Metazoa > Chordata > Mammalia > Chiroptera > Vespertilionidae > Myotis > Myotis nattereri. The sequence goes on from NC_138087.1 coordinate 53,623,727, forward strand.
GAATGAGGTAGTCACTAATTTCTAAAGGCCTCCCAACCTTAAAGATAGTAATGGGCAAGCTAGGGCCCCCTCTCTCCTCAGAAGGTAAATCTCAGTATTCTAGTCCCTATTAAAGCTCCCTACCAACCCTAATACTGTCACATACAAATCACAAGTACAATCTGGGGACCGGAGAAGTCAAAGGGCTAGCTAGTCCTGTCACTGCAGAGAGCTGGCAGCTGTGGGGGTAGTCTTCCTTTCCCCCAGGGTACTGTTTCTACTGGCAACAGTGCCTGGCAGCCTCCCACACCCAGATCTTAGCAACCAAGGGAGCCCCTGGCAACTGCTGCCATGGTAACAAGACAGGGAACTGAGCATGGGATGGAGGGGGAGCACTTCCCCCGAAGCTTTTAGGATATGTGCAAGATAGGGGGCTCCCCCTCCCATACACAGTCTGGGATGGAACATGTGCTCCTGTCTACCTCCCCATTGGCACCCACCCCCACGTGTGCCCCCAGGTTTCCGGTTCCTTCAGGGTGAGGAAATGAGGAACACCTAGGATTATGACATCCCATGGGGAGGGAGGGTAAATGGGGTGTTTGGAACTGACAAGATCACAGATGCATGCATACACCAGCAGACACGATGTCAGTGTGTCAACAGCCATGAAGCCACACTTCATCCATTCTTTGTCACACAGACACAGGCTTACACAGTCATTTCATCACACGTGCACACTAACACAAATCACACACCTACAGCAAATAACACAGAGTCAGGCACACTACCACACAAAACTAATTACACACACACTCTCTCTTGCTCACAAATTGCATTACAGATATAACAGTACAAATAACTCCCAACCAGACAACCATTCACAGATGCACTCACACACCCAGATATCTGTGATCGTTCAGGCTAACAGTTAATTTTGTGAGGATTATCTATATGCCAGGCTCAGAACTAGGTGCATCATGTGTTACCTTAATTAACCCTCACAATAATCCCATGAGGTACTGCTGTTGTCCATCCCCATTTTACAGAGAAGAAAATGAGGCACAGATGTGGCAAGTAACCTCATGAGGTCAACCATCTGTCTCCAGAGCTTCCATTTTCCTGCCCTAGGCCTCACCCTGATTCCTCACACACACACACTTGACACATCGGGGCAATAGGGAACCCAGCAGACAATGGAGTCCGTGCCACCAATACCTGAACACACAGCCCGGAACCCTCAGAGTGCTAAGCCTACACGTTAGCATTCACAAGGACCAGGTTAAGGGCCGGTGACTAAATTTTCTGCCTCCGTGTTGGCACAGGCAAGGCTGGAGGAGGCAAAATACACAACTGGAATAGGAGGAAACAGAACCACCCACAAACCAGGCCCCCATGCGTCTGGAGTTAGGAGAGCGAGAGCCTCCAGATCTAAGGAGACAGCACCCGTCCTGGCTCCCTTATCCTACGTTGCCCATCTCCAGGTCCCACTCTTCCATTCCCTCATCCCCCACCTCCCCTCCCTGTCGCAGTCTTCCTCACTCCACCTCTCCCATGCCTTTGCTGCTCACCCCAAATCCCCTCCCTTCTATTCCTTGTTCCCCTTCTCATCTTCTCATCTCCTACCTATCTCCCCTCCCCTCCTTTCCTCAACCCCCTCATCCTATCTTTTTTTAAAAAATATATTTTATTGACTTTTTACAAAGAGGAAGGGAGAGAGATAGGGAGTTTGAAACATCGATCAGCTGCCTCCTGCACACCTCCCACTGGGGATGTGCCCGCAACCCAGGTACATGCCCTTGACCGGAATCGAACCTGGAACCCCTCAGTCTGCAGGCCGACGCTCTATCCACTGAGCCAAACCGGTCAGGGGATCTCATCCTATCTTCCCTCCCTTCTCTCCTTATCCCCCAAACCCCACCTCTTCTCCATCCCCCACCCCACCCCACCCCACTTCCTTTCCTTTCTTCAGACCTCACAGTTCTTTACACCTGGACACCCATAGTGAGTACCAGAAAGAAGACAGGTAGTGGAGACTGCAGTCCCCTCCGCCTCTCCTGCTCTGCTCTGTAGCCTAGGGACTGATGCTCTACCAGCCTCAGTTTCCAGCTCTATCCAGTTTGCACGACCTCATGGGTGTCCACACTCTGTCTCTGAAAAAAACGGCCAAGAAAGAGAGGTGAGAGCTTCTGCCCTGGCCCTTCCTCTGTCCTCAAACCCTCCAAGAACTCCTTCTCCCTCTTCACCCCGAGGCTACCTCCCCCCATCCCCCGCCACCTCCGCCCCCTTCTCTGTAGCACAGATGGGCCTGGGAGACAGTGACGTGGGCGCCAGGCACCGTGTCTGCTCGAGCGTCGGCTTCCGCTGGTGACCGCCTCCGCAGCCCTGCCTGCTCTGAACAGCGGGGACACCGGGCTGAGATTTAATGGGGAATGGGGGTGGGGTGGGACTGAAATGTACGATTCCGAGGGTGTTGAGATCAAGTGGAACTCGGATGAAGGGCTAAGGCGGGGCGCTAGGATAGGAGAGATCATAGGAGCAGAAAGAATTAAGAATAGGATAAGCCAGGGGATCTTGGCGGGGGTGAGGGGGTGGGGGGGCCAGGGGGGGAGACTGGAGATCACATGGGGTCAAGAAGAGGGAAAAGCAAGGGTGGGGGTGTAAAATGTAGGACTTCAAAGGGAAAATGGGGTGAAAGACCATAGAGAGAACTCTAATGGGGGCTGTGGGGTGCTTGTGAGGCAGCTGGGATGCGGGGTTATACCGAGAAGAGAAGGGGACTCGGAAAGGGAATCAGGGCGGCGCTAGACCTGGGGGAGCTACCAGGTTGCAAAGGCGAGAGCAGGGCCCTCAAACTCTGCGTGTCCGCCGGGGCCTGTTTTGAAATCCAGGCCTGTTTGAAAGGTCACGTCAGGTAAAGCGAAATCAGGTCGAAGACAGATCACAGTTGGGTAGAAAACAGGTTAAGGAGGGGCGACCTTTTGACTCCACTCCAGAGACTACACCTCCCAGAGTGCACTATTCTCTCTCCTACCCTCCAAAATGATGAGGGGGAAATGCCCAGGGTCACCGCCCATGGTGGGCGCGCTTTTCCTTTAAGGCTACCTTTGACATTGCACGGGTTCCAGAAGGTTCTCCCGGGATTCCAGCTGTGGCCAGTACGTCCCACCTTCCCAAACCGGAGATTGGACTAATATAGCAGCGCACCCCACCTCCCGGCTCGGGTCTGAGCCCCGCAAATGAACCAATAAAATCAAAGGGCGCGTGGAGTTGCCACCCTCTGGCCCCTTCACCAATGACAGAGAGCGATCGTGAAGAGGCGTGGTTGACGGATCCCCGAGCGCACCAATCAGAGCCCCACCAATCGCTGCCCGGAGTGTGTGCGCGTGTGGCCGGGTGACAGGGGTGGAGAATGGGCGGCTTTCGCCCAGCTACTCGTAGAAAACTGTCCAATTACAACAGAGGTTTGAGCTGAGTGACGGGCAGGCGGCGCAATGGGAAGCGTGGGGGCGGAGCCGTGGGGGCGGGTTCCCGGGCCCGCTGTCTGCGGCCGGCGGGCAGGCGACTCCTGTCCCGAGTGGAGGCTGCGGAGCCGGAGCCGGGGGAGGGGGCAGTGGCTGTCGGACGGATCGCGGAGGCGCCCGCAGCTCCTCACCGGTGAGGGCGCCGATCTAGGACTCGGGGATCGTGGGCGTGTGGGCGTCGCGAAGTCAGGGGTCCTGGTGTCCGGGGGTTGGGACACTGAGGGCCCATCGGCTCTTCTGCGGTAGGGCGGCGGGGACTCAGGCTCTGCCAGGTGCTCGTTTTCCGCGACCCTCTTCCAGGGGACGGCCAGCGTCTGAGCCGGGGGAGGGTCGGGCCAGGTCGGATTGGGTTCCGCCGGGGAGGAGGCGTTTCTGAGCCGGCCCAGCCACCCAGCACCGGTGACATCACCGACCACCCTCCCCCGCCCGAGCCCCCTTCTCTCTCCCCCTCTGCTCGCCGCGCCTTTTGTCCCGGCGGGGTCGGCTCTGCCCCGCCCCTCCCCTCCCCGCCCATCTGCGAGGGAGGAGACTCCCTGTCAGTGACTTCATTGAGTAGGTTCTGGGGGATTGGGGTCGGGTCCTCCCCGACAGAGAGGCAGAGGAGCTTAGGGCTTCTCGGGCCCTCACAGACAATCACACCTGTCACAGGTACACACGCTGCCACTCGCACGCACGCTCGCACTGCCAGCCTTACTGCCACACGGTCACACAGCCATTCACAAGCAGCCAGACATTGCCGCCCTTAAGAGCTGGTGGCCACTGGACCCCATCCCTTCCCTCTCCACGCCTGGGCATCAGGTCCAGCTCCTGTTGCACGGGACAGGCCTTGCTGGGTAAGTGCCTCTGAGGACCCGAGGAGGTGACTGCCAGAGCTGCAGCTTTGCAAGCAGGCTCCAGCGGAGCGAGCAGAGGTGAGGGGCTGGGCTGGGCATGTTTAAGCGCACAGTGCTCTCCTGCCCATCCCCAGCAGCATCCCCACTGCAGGCCCGAGGAGCTTTCCGGAGCTTCCCACACTTCTGGGGAGAAGACTTCTTAGCCAGCTTGATGTTTAAAATTCAGCTGGAGCCCTTAAAACTTCGAGCGTGGACGCTGAATGGGTTTGTAAAGTTTCGGTAAGTCCCTCCGGAGAATGGCACTCATGCCCGTACCAAGTCAAATCCTCCACATCACACCCCCCTCCATTGCCTCCTCGCTTCCTCCATTTCATCCTCATCTCCTTCCCATTACATGTAAGTGCCTTCTACCGCACCCCTACATTTGAATGAAGTGTACACCTTATCATTCATCTCAAACCCTCCAGGCATCCATTTATTTTCCACAAACATCTCCAGTATTTTAATTCTCTGGATCTCTCTTTCAACCCCCTGGTAACCCATTTTCTACCGCAGCCACTGCCATTGGTCACCCTTTATCCCCCTCCATCAGTACTTCATTTTCTGTATCAGCCATCTCCCCTCCCTAAACCAGTCCCCCTTGCCATTTCTCCTCGTTTTTCATTCCTGCCTCAGCATTAACATCCTTTCTTCTCCATCAAAGGCAGTGCCATGCCATGGGGCTCCTTTGTCATTCCAACGCGTGGCTTTTGGGTAGGGGGAGGGAGGGAGAAAAGGGCAGTTCTTGAAAGAGATCACCCTGTGTCTGTGGAGGCAAGAGAATTATAGATCTAGAACAGCTAGCAGGTGGGTGCCAGGGAGGAAGCTGGCCAAATGAAGAGGTAATGCAGGGACATCAAGAGGATGGTGGGAGAAGTGGCAAGTCTTTTATTTGCCCTCTGCCTGGAAGCTGCTATAGTTCCCTGGGGCACCCTGCTGGTGTGCTAGGATTCCTTCCCAGTCCCTGGGGAAAGAAGATGTGGGCCAAGGCAGAGATGGCAGACCACCCCCAGCTCCCGCTCAAACGGCTTTTACTGCTGCTTCCGAAAATGGCTGCCCTCCCCCAGCTGCTCTTTCTTCTCTGCCTCCTCCAACCCCCGCCTCCCCCACCAGCCGTGACATACTGATACGGGGGAGGAGGGGAGTACCCACCTTTTGGGAGCCTTCTCTTTGTCAGAGTGAGGTGACTCCCAGAACCATGAGTCAACCTAGCCACCTGCAACAAGCCCTGTGGGGGCAGGAGCTAGGGCCATAGTCCCTACCTATCTGGAGTACCTACCTACCATACCCATTACAGCCCTCACTCCTGCCAGGAAACCCTGTACCCCTCGCTGAAGTAGTCAGAGGCAGAAAAGCAGGCCTTAGCTGTGGCTGCTAGCCCAGGACATTGCTAGAAAGACTCCGGTTCTCCGGGCTTTGGTAGGGGTTGGCATTGGCCAAATCTCAGAAGGGCTGGAGAATGGCTTCTGGCCATTCTCCCAAAAAGCTTTAGATACAGGAATGTCCCCTTCCCTGCATATTCACCACAGGGTCATTGGTGGAGGGAGATTGGCATGGAAGAATTGGAGCCTCATGTTTCTCCCTCATATAACAAATGCCCTGCATCCAGCTTAGAAGGGACTATCAGAGGAGTGTGGGCCAGATCCTAAACCACTGGGCAGGTGAGACAGAGGGTAGGTATTAAGGAAATGGTGGTTAGTGCCCAACTGCCTCCTAACAACTAAGGTTTAAAAGGCCCTGTCACCAGGATGCTTTTGTTCCCTAACATTAGTGCTTAGGCGGCACAGACATGTCTTCACACACATTTTGTGTGTAGACACTGGGAGATGAGTAAAGGGAACAGTTGCCCTGATTGGGGGAAGGACAGTGATCATCCCCTACTAATGAGGGAGTTAGAAATGGCAGTTACCAAAGGCTGTGAGTCATCCTCTGATCTGAGTCACATGTGAGGCTTAGCATAGTCTGGGGATGGAGAGCAGGGGTGCCTGGGGTCTCCAATGCAGAGAGAACTCCAGGCACCCACACCCTGACTCAGCCCGGTTGGCCAGGACAGCTGGCTGAAGATGTAGGCCTGTCCCCAGTCCTAGGCCACTGCCCCAGCTGCCCTTAGCCTGGGCACCATGCCTGAGGCATGGCGTAGGAGACCACGATACTCAGGTGACCTCACCCCGTACATTGATCTTCACCAGCTTCGGTGCGTGGCTTTGTCAGTCCATGGTGCCACCTCACTCAGCAGGTCCTTTTGGGGATCCTCAGTTCGACCCAAGGATGTGGGCCTTAGCCTAGCTCCAAGAAGTGGGCCAGAGCCCCCCGCCTGCTGCTGGGAAAACCCAGGAACTGAGGAAAGAATCACAGAATCTTAGAATGTCCAAGCTGGAAGAGATCATCTAGTCCAAACCTTTCGTTTTACTGATGGGGAGACAGAGGCCCACAGAAAAGTCACACTGTGACTTTTAGGGATTGCAGGATCATCAGGAGCAAGACTGGGGCAGAAGGGAATAGAAGCACCAAGGATTGGCCCTGGATTTCTTTCAGAAACAAGGAGACCAGTGCCGGTCCAGTGGCTGTGATGGGAAAGGATTATTACAAGATTCTTGGGATCCCTTCGGGAGCCAATGAGGATGAGATCAAGAAAGCATATCGGAAGATGGCCTTGAAGTACCACCCAGACAAGAACAAAGAACCCAATGCTGAGGAGAAGTTTAAGGAAATTGCAGAGGCCTATGATGTGCTGAGTGACCCTAAGAAACGAGGCCTGTATGACCAGTATGGGGAGGAAGGTAAGAGCAGCGCTCCAGCCTGCTATTGGACCCCTGTCCTTGTCTGGGGTCCCAGGTGACCCAGTTCTCATAACCAGGAACTGGAGACTGAGTAAGGGTGAGGGAGGCAAGTGTTCCTAACATTGACACCCAGAGGAAAGAAGAGACCACCCACTTCCCAGCCTCAGCTTACCATAGTTCCCCCCACCTCTCTCTGCCCCTCTCCCTGCTTAAGTTCAGGTCTGAGCGAGGTCTGAAGCTAGAATCAGAGGCCTTCCCCCTCCCACTCCCCCTTCCCAGCCCTTATTAGTCCAGCCTGAAGTCCCTGCTGCTTCATTGGCTGATGAGGAAGGTTAGGGAAAGGGAGTGTGTGGCTCTCTGAGGACAGAGCATTTACATTCATCAGCATAAAAGTTTGACCCTTAAGCAGCCTGGGAACTAACCACTGGAGCACTGAGCTAGAGACATGCTTGTTCCCTTCTCTGCCCACTTGAGGCCATCAGAACAGAGGTATGGCTTCGCCTCCCTGAGGAAGTGGCAGAGATCCAAGGGTGGAAGGGAAACTGCTGCTGGCATGTTGCCCCCTCCCTGGGGTAGCTGGTGGCCACGCACAGGGTGGCAGGAAAGGCCCAAATAAAGCCTCTGAGAGGGCGGCCCCTCCCAGCACATCCCACGGGCATGATGTAGCAGCTAATTCTGGGCCTGCCCCTCAGGGCCGCCTGCCACCCGCCAGCCACAGGCACCTGTCAGGCTATATTAAGAGACATAGTCACAGCTGAGGACTCTCCTTCCCGGAGAAACTGTCCTTCCTCCCTAACTGCATGCACCTTTCTTTTACATTCCCCCCTTACTCTCCCCACTGTAGCCTCCAATTAGATAGGCTAACCATATGCACTGTGCCTGGGACAGAGTAGGCACTCAAAAGAATGTTCTTTTCCTCTCCTCCTCCTTGCTTTGTGTCCCAGGCCATTATCTTCTGGCACCCCAGTCCTCCCAGCTCCCTCTCGTATGTCTCCATGCCACTAGTTCCTTCCATTTTCCCCTGCTCACCTACCAACTCCCAGATTCACCGGGCGTCTTGGGCCGGGGCGGGGGGGGGGGGGGGGGGGGTTACTTTCTTAGCTAAGAATTTGTTTTTCCTCTGGGATGGAGGAATGGGAGGTGAGGTGGGGAAAGAGGGTCGAGTTGCAGACACCATGCCACCATGTGACCTTTCTGGGAATTGCACTCATTCCTCCACTTGCCTCACCTTTGTTTAGGAAGGTGAGAGCTGGGAGAGAGCTGGAAATTTAACCCTCCTGCATGGCCAAGCCTAAGTGAAGGGCAAAGCTCAGCCCCTAGGCCCAGACACTGGGTTCTAAAGCAGATCTGCAACCCAGGAGGATGCAGCACAGCCTTAAGGAGACAGCCAGAGCCTGGGGAGGGAAAAGCAGCCTTGGAAATGTGGGTTATATTTCTGTCCGCCCTGCCTCCTCCCCATCAGCCAGACAGAACAGTTGTGCACATAGACTCTGTACTCAGCCCTGGCTGGGGACAAGTTGTTCCCAGCTTGAAAAGGGGGTGGTAGTGGTACAGCAGGAATCCCCACAGAGAAATTACCCCTTCCTGTTGTCATTAGTCCAACCTCCCTCTTTTGCTGAGCTTTGCTAAGCTTCTTGAACTCACCTGATAATCACACCTCAACAGAAGGAAAGAACAGACCCCGCGTCTTCAGGAAGGGGTGAAAAGGCCGCTGCCACAAGTCTCTGAACTGCCTGCCACTTGGCCTCTAATGAAATCCAAATCTAATGAAATAAGAGGCTAAATCAGGCTCTGGCTTCCATAGCCAATTGAAATTCTAGATAAAAGGCCTTAAAAAAAGAGTCCCTTCCCGTAGCTTGGGCTCCACCCTAAGTCTACATGTTATAGACCACTTCTCAGTGTTAATACCCACCTCGCTCCTTCCTCTGTGCCCTACTATCCCCATCCTCACCACTGCCATCTCCCCATTAAGGCTGCCTCCTTAGACAGGACCTAACTCCAGCAAGAGCAGCTGGGGTCCCCACCCACAATGTGCCAGCTCATTCATGCATTTTGGCTGCTCTGATATTGTGAGGGGAAGGCTTGGTGTTATATAACTCCAGGGAACTCCATTCCCATTGTAGTCTATGTCTATACAATGTGTGAATGGCACCCCCTGCAGTTGTGCAACACTGTGAGCCCTGACTATGGGAACAAAGCATTTGAAAACTTTCTAAAGAAGTAGCTCCTCACCTCCAAGCTAATGAGCTTTCCTGCTTTGGGGAGCCCTCCTTATTTCCCATTTGGCAGAAGTCAGGGAAAGAAGAAATTGCTAGAAGCAGAGTGAGAGTGGGCCTCCTCCTGGACCATATCCCCACATGATTTAGGACAAGTCACTTACTAGCCCCTGTGTCATCAAATCTTGCCCACTTGCCTCATGCTCTGTGGGTCTTTGGAGATAAGCAAAGATTTCAGAGCCAGATATGACTTGTAATGTGACCCCAGGCCAGCCACAAAGCTCTGAGACATCTTTGAGTCATGGTTACATGGGAGAGATTACAGGACTGGATGTCACATCCTCTAAGACTTCTACTCTTAGCTTTTCCACCCATTGGGAAACTCAGCCTCTTTGAACCTCAGATGTGTTTTATTAAAAATATAATTAAGAATAAAAATTAATCTTGCCAGAGAACTTTCTTACTGTATTAGGCCAGCCCTCTCTCTGGGAATTAAACATTTCGTCTTTCTCTAGGTCCATGAGTTGGGAGCTAGAAAGCAGGGAGAGGAGACTGGGGTGGGCCCATACCAGCCACACTGTCCCTAACTTCTCCTCCCTCCAGGCCTGAAGACTGGCGGTGGCTCGTCAGGTGGCTCCAGTGGCTCCTTTCACTACACCTTCCACGGGGACCCCCATGCCACCTTTGCCTCCTTCTTTGGTGGCTCCAACCCCTTCGATATCTTCTTTGCCAGCACTCGTTCCACTCGACCGTTCAGTGGTTTTGATCCAGATGACATGGATGTGGATGATGATGAGGACCCATTTGGCGCCTTCGGCCGCTTTGGCTTCAATGGGCTGAGTAGGGGTCCAAGGCGAGCCCCCGAACCACTGTACCCTCGGCGCAAGGTGCAGGACCCACCTGTGGTGCATGAGCTGAGGGTGTCCCTGGAGGAGATCTACCACGGCTCCACCAAGCGTATGAAGATCACGAGGCGGCGCCTCAACCCTGATGGGAGAACTGTGCGCACCGAGGACAAGATCCTGCACATTGTTATCAAGCGTGGCTGGAAGGAAGGCACCAAGATCACCTTCCCCAAAGAGGGTGATGCCACACCTGACAACATCCCTGCTGACATAGTCTTTGTGCTCAAAGACAAGCCCCACGCTCACTTCCGCCGAGATGGTACCAACGTGCTCTACAGTGCCCTGATCAGCCTCAAGGAGGTGCGGCCTGGGTCAGGTTGTGTGTGTGATGAGGGGGGGTAACAGGGACGTTCTTTCCCCATTTTAATCTTTTTCTCTCTTCCCAGTCACTCTACCCCACCTTTTCCTCACTATCTGCCTCATTTTCCCCAGGCACTGTGTGGCTGTACCGTGAACATTCCCACCATTGATGGCCGAGTGATCGCTTTGCCCTGCAATGATGTCATCAAGCCAGGCACCGTGAAGAGACTCCGTGGGGAGGGCCTTCCCTTCCCCAAGGTGCCCACCCAACGGGGAGACCTCATTGTTGAGTTCAAAGTTCGCTTCCCAGACAGATTAACACCACAGACACGACAGATCCTTAAGCAGCACCTGCCCTGTTCCTAGGCTCTGCCCCAGCCAGCCCAGAGTCTACCACAGCAATACCCCCTCACTCACCCCACCCAATGTGCACCCAACTTGATGTCCACTGGACACTGGCAACTTTTTTAAATGCAAAAAAAAGCCACTGTTTTTTTTCAGGAAAATGTTCCTGTCCCTGACCCCTTTCAGAGCTGGGCTGCCTTGGGGGAGTGGGAGGGAGGTGGGGAGAACTAGCCCAGACCAGGGGTCAATTTTCATGTCACTAGCTTTGAATCCAGTTCCCACTCCAGTGGCTGGAGAGTGACCTGAGTGCTACTTGAAGATATAGAGATTCCTTGTCCACGCCTGTAAATAGCATACCCTCCTTCCCTGCTCAGCTTTGCTGACACCTCGCCTCTCCCTTCCCTCTGGTTCCCACCTATGGGGGAGGAAGAGGATAGAAAGGACACTGCTTTCCCACCCCAGCCCCACCCCCTGGTCCACAGTGTCCGAGGTTATCACACACATATTCACACACACCTAGAGCTGTCTGTGCCTCTCCCAGGTTGAGATAGAAAGGGAAGGTCCATAACCGGGCCATTGAGCACGAGACACTTTTCATTTGGGGCAGGGAGGTGAACCGGGCCCTCAGCAGCCTCCAGGAAAGCTCCCCTGCCCAGACCCCACAGAGCTGAAAGCTCTGTCCTCCCTGTTACTCTCAGGAGTGTGCAAGCATGGAGGGAGGGGAAGGGCGCCTGCTGTATTAAAGCTAAGAGGTGGGGGGCAGGATCCATCTCCCAGCCTTCATCAGGAAGGGAAAGGGCTTTGGGGTCAGGTGGCAGCTATTCCCCAGCAAGAGATTCAGGGTCACAGGTTTCTCCCCACACCTCTGAACTCAGGGCCTCGCCACCCCAAAACTTCCAAATCCCATTTTTGTGATATGTGTAACTACTTATTTCTTACCCTTCATGGAGGCTGTGTGGGAAATTTCCAGCCCTTTGATGCCTATGTGACTCCACCCCATTCCCAGAGATGTGAAAGATCCAGTAGTGCAGGATCTAGGGTAAGACTGCTTCAGCAAGGTCCTGGGGTGGGGTCTTTAGGTTTTCTCACATTGACAAGCCCCTGAATGTTTTTATAGTAGGTTTTTTTTTGTATTTTTTGTAATGACAGTATTATGAAAAAAATAAAATATTTTAAAAATATGGCATCTGAGCCCCAGCCGGGTGGCTCAGTTGTTTGGAGCATCATCCTGTACATCAAAAAGGTTGTAGGTTCGATTCCTGGTTGGAGCACATACCTAGGTTGAGGTTTCATACCCAGTTGATCACATAAGAGAGGCTCGATCTCCAATTGGAGCGCTTATGAGAGGCAACTGATCCTCTTGATGTTTCTCTCTCTCTCTCTCTCTTTCTTTCTCTCTCAAATCAATAAAAACATCCTCAGGGAAGGATATCTATATATATAAAAGGCTAACATGCAAAGTGTCCCCTTGGGAGTTCGACCGGGAGACTGGGAGTTCGATCACTTGAACCAGGGGGCAGCACGGAACATGGCGGGCGACCAGTGGCAGTGGGGCGCTGAGGGAGCGAGGGAAGGAGGAGGTGGGGAGGCAGGGAACCTGATTGGCCCTGATCGCTGGCCAGGCCTAGGGACCCTACCTGTGCATGAATTTTGTGCACTGGGCCTCTAGTGTGTGTGTGTATATATATATATATAATCATCTGACCAGAAGCAATGAGCCTGGGCTGGAGGTGGGTGTGCAGTGCCACTATCAACCTTCCTCCGGGGCCCTGGTCCCCTTTGAGAAGCCAAACAGGACTTCAGTATAAGGTGAAGCCGATTCCTTCCTTCCTCTAAGCCCAGACTTCCGGGATTTCTAAAACATACTCCACACAACAAAGACAGAAGATACCACTCACTATAAGAAGAAACAAATCTATTTGGAAATAATAAATATCCTTTTTTATGAGAAACAGAGACTATCCTCTTTGAAGGATGTGCTATCACACGAATGAAAAGATTTTCTCTACATGAACTAAATTTTCCTTCAAGAGAAATTTCCCTCATAGGAGGAGACAGAAGAGGACTTTCTGGATGACTAGAAAAGACATATCCCCACAGAAAGAGCCTGAGGCAGTGGGGAGGAGAGCTGGAGGTACCTGGGATCTTTGGTCCATGCTGGTGGGGTCTGGCTGGGAACATAGGCTCCCTGGGAGGCATGGACATCGTAGCTGATCCTCAAATCCCATAATTTTCCAGCGATGTGTGTCCTGGTCTCTGAGCCACCTGTCCTGCTGAGACAGCTCTGGTCCTCAGGGCCTGCGTGCTGTGCTGACTGCAGGGTGCACTCGTCGCTTTCCTTGGATCTTGGTAGAGAGGAGCCCTGTAGTCGAAGGAATGCCTATTGTGGGCTCTGCTGGGCCTAGACTTTGTCCTGGGGCTGATTTTCCTCTGCACCTAAGCCCTGATTCTTCCCCAGGATCCAGCCCATGATGACCATGCCCCACTGGGCTTCGTGTCCCCAGTGCCATGAAGACAGCTCTGCCTTCACCTGGTCCTGGGCTCCACAGAAGTTGACACTGAATAGGCTTTTCTGCCCTTGCCTTTTTCCCTGGGACAATGCCAGTGAAAACAGTTTCGTCCTTTTATTCAAGGTACTTTCAGAAGGAGCGTGCTCCTTCCAGTGCAGAAACCAAGGGCTCTTACTCACAAGGATGTCTGCTAATCCCATGGCCTGGGCAGGGAGAGCCCCAATCCTGCATCTCCTACTCAGTGCTCTCCTATTTTGGATCTTCTAGTAGGGTTGTGCCTTTTTACTGGGGCTAAACTCTTGTCCTGGCTCTTCCCTGAGGCCTAAGGCTTTGGGATCCAGGTCTGCTGGGCCAGACACCTGCCTCTGGCCTCCATGTGAATACAAAGGATACAGGAAATTGTCATGTCCCTACTGGCAATCTCTGAGATGGGACTATGAGACTTTAGAAGCCAAGCTATCTGAGGCCAGGGGCACTTCAATGAGAAAGACCTGAAGCTTGCTTTGCCTGCACTTTTAGCCTTACCCTTAAAGTTACATGGAGGATTTATGGTTTTTTAATGCCTATGTCACCATACACATACATGGAGGGAGGGAGGGAGCAAGGGAGAAAGAGGAGAAGGGAGGAGGGAGATAGAAAGAGAGAGAGAGAAAGAGAGAGAGAGAGAGAGAGAGAGAGAGAGAGAGAGAGAGAGAGAGAGAGAAAAAAACCCCTGTATAAAAGTCAAGACAGTAAAGAAACTGGGGGGAAATTCCGGTTCAGCCAGGTCCTAAGAAGTGGGGTCTTTATTGGGTTTTCTCACTTTGACAAGCCCCTGAATCCTTTTATAGTAGGTGGTGTGTGTATGTGTGACTTTGTAATGACAGTACTATGACAATCATCAGCTTATTTGTATGACCATAATATTTAAGGCTTGGCCATCCTGAATTTTGGGCAACCAGCAATTTGAGGGGTGGGGGGTAGACAGGGAGCATTCCTTGGTCACTGGAGCCCCTTGTCCACTCAGATAGCCATTTAGTTTCTGGGCATCCCCCAGACTCTCATAACATCTTCTGATTGTGGCTTAGAAGCTGGAGTCTTCTTAGACTTCACTTATCTCCCTGAACTCTCTGGCCCTTGAAAGAATTCCTAAATAATCTCCAACATCTTTTTCCTAAACTGGAAACTCCAAGAAGGTGCTGACCTCTGTGGTGATCCTCTTCAGACACTCTTCTCTCTGTTCTCTGCCTCTGGGGCACTGCTGGCGTCTGTTGGGACACAACTCCACTTTCATCGCTTGGGTCATGTCCTGCCATTGTTTGATTTGGAGTGACTCTGGACTGTCTCTCTTGTTCCTCATACACTCATACTCTAACACAATTTATCCCTTTTAATGGGTATGAAGAGCTAGAAATGTGTCTGCTCTTCTCCTTGGACTAAGGGTCTGCATGAGCCATGATTAACATCTCAGGGGCCTCTGGCCTTTCTGGCTCAAAGCTGAAGGGGAAGGATGAGAACTATCCAGGTATGAACTGAATTTTTTTTGTAATCAGCTTGTCTCCTGACCTGCCTAAGGGTTTCTTTTGAAGACCATCCCTTAAACATGGGTGGCTGAGAGAGAAAGTAAACTGGGGAAGGAGCTATGATTAGGTCTCTATCTACTTAACAGTTTTATGTACGCAAGGACCTTGAAAGGTAAGCTCTACCTCTGCCACACTCAAAACCATATAATCTAGGCTTCCTGGTGCTTGTTAATCTAATGCCTACATTAAGGAAGGAAAGCTTCCAAGAGGTGTTCAGGCAGTGTTCCTGATTAATGAAGGGTACTAAATTTCCAGTTTCCACGGACTTCCCAGAAGGGGGCAATGTAGAGTTGGCAGAAAGCCGTGCACACGGATTTCTAGAGGTCCCACTTTGATCCAGCTGCCCCAGCTTCTTGCCCAAGTAAATCTTTAGGGTATTTTTCAGTTGCTTCAAGTCTAGGTTCTTTTTTTGAAAACATTGACAAGTCATTTCCTGACCCATTCCCTGCATGACTCGAAGTCACTTTTTATCTCCTCTGAAGAATCAGCCCCCGAAACCTTTACTGGGCAACTTTCTGAATTCCTTCATAGCTTACATTTGGAACCCTTTCTCGGGCTCTGCCTCAGACCTTTCCCTAAGTCATTCCCTAACTGGAAATTTGCTGGGCCCTTCACATGGAAACTTCCTGGATGTCACAATCCAATCTTTCTTAGATCCTTGCTGCTTTGGTACGTAAACACAACAGGCTTTAAAAGTCTACGGTTTTACTTAGCTAAGATTTGTCTGTTAGTTACCCTGAGGCTGCATCAGTGCCAGAGTATCTTGGATCCTACAGACCAGGGACCACTAGTGTTAAGTGGGACTCTTTCAAAAGTAGAACTCTTCTTGTTCCAAATTACTGCTTATAGGAAATTCTATGCGAAGAATGGAAACTGACACATAGGCATGGTCGGCCAGGCTGTACTGAAAAAAAAGTAAAAACCCAAAATTTTCAATCTGCTTCTCTAACAGGTATTAAATTTCAGTTGAGGTTCCAGAAAAGGAATGGAGAAGGTAGTAGGAATGGTAGGAAGAATGTGCCTGAGATAGGAGCTGGGAATGAAGCAGGGTTTGGCGCTAGGAAAGCAATGGGAAATCTTTAGCCTTCATTTAAACTAAGGGGCAGAGGAGTGGGCGTTAGAGATTCCCCTGACAAAGCAAAGGAAGACTCCTCCAGTGGGAAACAACCACCTAAAACAGGTCGGTAGCTACAAGGGACTCACTGAGCAGAGAGGGAAGACCCTAGAAGAGATGGCTTCATTATGTTGTAAATGGTCCCCCCAGGTTTAGGGATGTGAGAGTTGCTGAAGACTGTGCAGTTGCTCTGGTTTGTCTTCAGTGCTCTGTAATAGTCGCATTTCAGCAAGTGACTCTAAAATAGCCCTAGAAGAATGAAAACATACAAAATTATATACATCATCCAGCAAAGACTGGAAGACTCATCGGTTCCAATGATTTAATGAAACCTCTGTCCAGTCATTAACTGACCACTAAGCTAACCAAGCAGTGGCCACATACAACAAACAATATAGACTTCACAGAATTACTTCAGAAAAATCACTATGCAAACAACAGTAACAACAAACTCTAGAAAATCTGAATTCTAGAGTTGCCACATTATATTATTAAAAATGTCCAATTTTCAACAAAAAGTACAAGATATGTAAAGAAATAAAATTTTTAAAAAAATGGCACACACACATACATGGGGAGAAAAACAGCAATCAATTAAAAGTGACACCAAGGAAGCCCAGACATTGAACTTACTAGACAAAAACTTCGAACCAGCTATTTAAAATATGTTCAGAAAAGTAAAGAAAACTACGTCTAAAAAATACTAATGGGCCCTGGCCAGTGTGGCTCAGTTGGTTGGGCACTGTCCCCAGCACTGAAAGGTTGCAGGTTGGGTTCCCTGGTGAGCGTACATGCCTGGGTTGTGGGCTCAATCCCCGCTGGCTCGGGGCATCCAGGAGGTAGCCAATCGTTGATGTTTCGCTCTTGCATTGATATTTCTCTCTTCTCCCTTCCTCTCTCTCTACCAGGGTGACAGTAAGGATGGGGAAGAGAGACAGATTTGAGAAACAGCTGAGAAAATTAGCAAAAGCTGGTGACTGACTTCTTATGGGAAAGATGAAGAGCGAGCAGTGTAGATGGCTGCTGTGTTTCTAGCTTGAGTGACTCAATGATACTAATTACTTTGGGGGATACAACAGGAAGAGCAAATTGAGTCAAAAGAAGAAAATGCCCTAAGTTATGAAGATGTTAGGCCTGGGGTGCCTATGCGAAATGGAGCTTAGGGATATTTAGCAAGAACTGGGATTTATGAGACAAGCTCATAGAAGTCAGTGCTGAAATAACTAACCACATAAATAGCTACCTCACTACATCAGAGATCCTACTTCGGAGAGTAACACAGGCATTAAAAATTACATTTAGGAAGAGTTTATAGTGTGTAGAAAAGGTTTATGCTAAATATTAACTGCTTTCCTACCTTACAAAAACCTATGTTTATTTAAGCAATGTAAAAATTTGAATAGTAACATCTGGAAAGAAATGCATCAAAATGCTATGGAAATTATTTTGACTTTAGAAGTTTATGGGATTCCTCCTTATACTTTTTCATATCTTCTAAATTCAGTATATACTTTCATAATGGGAAAAACTATTTAAAACAGCAATATTTTCGCCAATCTCTAGTGGGACATGGCTAGTGTTTCTTTCTGTCAAACACAGGACCTGACACATAGTAGCCTGTCAATAAATGCAGTAAAATACCAATACCTGGGTGTGAAGGCATTTGAATTTCCCTCCCTTCTAGAAGGCGGAGGCCTGTCCTGTCTGCTAGAATGCCTCACCACAGTGGACCTCCACTCAATCACGAGCCTGCTTCTGCCCATCAGGACTCAGCCTCACCTCTGCCCACTGACACTGCCCTGAGGGGCCTAGGCTGGCTTTCCACCCGCCATTCCCACTGCGCGGGCGCGCGCGCGCGCGCGCGCACACACACACACACACACACACACACACACACACCCCAATCCCCAGCCTCTCAGCTCCTTCGTCTGCTTTGAAACAACTCCCCCGGGACTGTGGGCATCATCCCTTCTGTGGGAGCTGGCTCGGCAGGCAGTCTGAGAAACTGACCCCTCCCAGAGGGCGGTTCTGGGAGGTCTCACTGTCCTCTGACCAGTCGCGGCATTTGCAGGGTACTGGCTCGGGACAAGTGGAGGTGGGCCGCTGGCCAGGCCCTTAACTCAGCGTCCTTATGGAGAAGGAAAGGGAGGGGAGGGAAGAGGCGGGAGGAGTAAGGGAAGAAAGAAGGGAGGAGAGGGACCGGGAGGCGGAGGGAAAGCGAGTTGGGCAGTAAAGGGGGCTGAGGCCAGGCATCGACGCTCAGCAGCTCTGCCGCGGATCCTGGGCGCAGCCGCCCCACCCACAGCCCCCGCCAACTGAGGTGGGGGAGTCCCACAGCGGGACTGGCCCTAGGCATCTGAAAAGTCCCATCAAAATCTCGGCCGAGCTTAACTGCCCACCTCCGGTACCAAGGAAGCCAAGGAGGCTGATTCGGGCGTCCAGAGGTGGTGCCTCCTGCGTTAGCCACCAGGAAGCCGGAGGAAGAGTCCCGCTGCAGGCCCTTCCCCGCAACAAAAATCCCGCCCATTTCTCATTCATTCGCCCAGAAGTTACTGAGCTCTAACCTGATACCAAACACCAGATGCTGGAGTTAACGCAGGGAACTGGGTAGACAAAGTTCCAGCCCTCAGATAATTAAGACATAAGCTACAATCTAGTGTGGAAAGTACCGGTGGGGGAGGAGAGGGAGGATAAGGGCACCCAGCCCAACTTGGGAGGGTCAAGGAAGGCCTCCCGGAGAGACAACTTCCACTGTGGCAGGAAATGGTTTCTGATTCCTCTGAAAAGTGGAGGTCTGGCACATCAGCTGGGGGGTAGGGGGGTGCGAGGAAAAGAGAAGTTGAGAAAAGTGAAGAAGGCTTGAATTGATTTTTTAGTAGAAAGGATTTTTTTTTAAGGAATTATGTAAGTGCCACAGGCGGGGAGCTTTTCCTGTTTTGATTAACAATGTATTCCAAGTACTTAGACCAGTACTAGCACACATGAGGCACTTAATAAATGGAACTCATGAATAAAAGCTTTTCAAGTGATGCTTGGAGCTGATCATTAATTGCAGACTGAGTTTATGGGGGCACCAACTCACTCATGTGCGATTTTATCCATTAGCGCTGAGCCACTTCCTACAGGGTAGGTCTGGCAGAGGCAGAGAGTTGGGATGTTGCCAGGTAGAAATGATGGAAGGAGAATGAATTGAGAAGTGCTTGGGAGGTTGACCATGAAGTCATTGTGGAGAGGGAGGAAACGCAGGCAAGAGGTTGCTGACGCACTGGGAGAAAGTGGAAGATCAGTGGAATGGACGTCCTGACAAGTTTGAAGAATTGTCATCTTTAGGACAAATCTGAAGGTTGAAGTCAGAGGATGAAATGTCAGACTGGAAGGCAAAGCAGTTCCTGATGATGAGGCTTCAGATATGACCACAGCTGGATTGGAGCAGAAGTAAAGGACTCTAAGATGAAAAGGTCTAGGAATTGAGAGTTTAGGTCATTGAATGGTCTATCCACACAGATGTTTGGGTCTCCCATAGATCCCCTCCTTCAAGATCCCTGCTCTGGGCCCCATCCAGACTCTTTCCCAACCTTCAGAGGACTTGTATTCATACTTCAAGTTATGCCTTAAATCATAAAAGAATAATGAGATAGCTCTGGGCCAGAAACCAAAATGGGGAAGTTAGGGAGGGCTGTAGTGGGTATCTGTTTTGTTTTCTTTGTTTTATACCAGCATGCATACACCTTTCTGGAAACAGTATGTCTATGTCCTCGGAAGGAACTACCACACTCCACTCCTTCAGTCTCAGTTCATGTGCAGGTGGAGTGGTCTTCCCTCCACACCCTTATTCCAGGGGTGTATGTGTAGCTCGGACCTGTCAGAAGAAGCAGTCCATTCCCCTGTGAGCAGTGTAATGAGTAGTTCAAGGATGGACACATACCAATTGAAACCCGTAAGTCACGATGTTGTCAGAGTGACATCACATTTTTAGCATCAATGGTACTGCTACCACACAAAACCTGAGAGCAGTCAGCATAGAAGACAGAGAGCCAAGAAGTGGAAAGTGAGTCCTGCTGACATTGAATTGAGTCCCTGCATCCATCCTCCTACCTGAAGCCAGCCTTACCCCTGGACTTTTCAGTTATGTCATACATTCCTATTTTGTTTACACCTGTTGGATTGTACTTTCTGTCATTTATATCCAAATAATTCCTCACAGCCCTAGTTGGTTTGGCTCAGTGGATGGAGTGTCGACCTGCGGACTGAAGCATCCTGGGTTGAATTCCGGTCAAAGGCACATGCCCGAGTTGTAGGCTGGATTCCCAGTAGAGGATGCGCAGGAGGCAACTGATCAATGATTCTCTCTCATCATTGATGTTTCAATCTTTCTCCCTCTCCCTTCCTCACTGAAATCAATATATATATATATATATATATATATATATATATATATATATATATATATATATATTAAACACACACACACACACACAAATAAACCCCAAAAAACCCCAAATGATTCCTCACAGGACAAGGGGGTTTCTCAATCCTTAGCTCTGCCTTCCAAACTCAATTTCCCCTTACATGAAAGGGGAGAACAACACTCACTTCAAGGAGTTGTGAAGATTAAATGGGATGATAAGTGTATAAATTTGTTCCATGACACTGAGAAGAAACATCAAATTACTTAAATTTTCTAAAATTAAATCTGGCTCAAAACTCTCACTTACTAGAGTTCAAAGACATCCAATCCTATACAATAAAAGTACCCTAACTATTAAATCAGCTCTCCCCATTAGAAGTCCTGATGCCTCCTAGTGAACCCATCACTACCCATCACTATATCTTTTTCCCCAAGTCCCTGGGCCCACTGCTATATTTGGGCAACTCCTCTTCTTTCAACCCAGCATCCTCCATCTTCTCCTTTTCAAGAATGCCCATGCCCTAGCCGGTTTGGCTCAGTGGATAGAGCGTCAGCCTGCGGACTCAGGGGTCCCGGGTTCGATTCCAGTCAAGGGCATGTACCTTAGTTGCGGGCACATCCCCGGTAGGGGGTGTGCAGGAGGCAGCTGGTCGATGTTTCTCTCTCATCAATGTTTCTAACTCTCTATCCCTCTTTCTCTCTGTAAAAAATCAATAAAATATATTTAAAAAAAAAAAAAAAGAATGCCCAGCTAAATTAAATTCCCCTCCCACACAAGAGCCTGAATAAGGTTGTAGACAAGTTGTCTTGCAACTTTAGTTTGGGACTAAAAAATAATCCATTAACAATTCTATGAGATAAGAAACCTAGAATTCTTGTAATAAAAGAAAACAGTTACCTTTTAAAAA
This sequence comes from Myotis nattereri, assembly GCF_964212035.1. NCBI lineage: Eukaryota > Metazoa > Chordata > Mammalia > Chiroptera > Vespertilionidae > Myotis > Myotis nattereri. The sequence continues at coordinate 53,645,147 of NC_138087.1, forward strand.
TATATATATATTTTTTAATGATTTCAGAGAGGAAGGGAGGAGAGAGAGATTGAAACAGCAATGATGAGAGAGAATCATTGATTGGCTGCTTCCTTCATGCCCCCTAATGGGGATCGAACCCACAACCCAGGCATGTGCTCTTGACAAGAATCAAACCTGGGACCCTTCAGTCCACAGGTTGATGCTCGATCCACAAAGCCAAACCAGCTAGGGCAATGGTCGGCAAACTGCGGCTCGCAAGCCACATGCGGCTCTTTGGCCCGTTGAGTGTGGCTCTTCCACAAAATACCGACTTCTGCACATGGGCCACGAAGTTTCAATCGCACTGTACATGCGTGCCCACACGTGGTATTTTGTGGTATTTTGTGAAAGAGCCACACTCAAGGGGCCAAAGAGCCGCATGTGGCTCGCGAGCCGCAGTTTGCCGACCACGGAGCTAGGGCAATAGTTACCTTTTCATTCCACTGGCAAGACATAGGAGAAAGCAATCAATAACTGGTAAATTATCCTGCCATAGTGTACATTAACTAGCACAGAATAAGATCCAGTATTGCCTTCTCTAAGCACTCAATCTTCTTCATCCAGAGGTAGCAAATGCAAATGCCAGGCAGGTAATACAAATGAGTAAAAAAATGAACAAACATAAGGAAACAAAATGATAAACAGCAACTAACCCTTAGCCTGGGCATTAACAATGAAACTATGATGAGAACCATGCTGAATTGGAGAGCACCTGTCCACTTAAAAGGGAGGGAGCAACTGCTACTTAACTCTAATGGTCTGTACTTAGTGGGAATGAGAGTCAGTATTGTCAGATTTTAAACTTGAAATATTATTATGTGCAATCTGTTAAGTTTACAGTACTGGCTACTTATTCAAGTTCTTAAAGACACTACTGGCTACATTGTCTGGGCCAAATGTTACATTTCAGCTGGTCATCTTTAAGACAAATGTTGTATTTCAGTTGGTCATCTTTATGCTACATATATGCTGTCAGCTGACAAATTTACATCTTCTCCATAGACTGTTCTCCCAAGCTTCAGATCCAAGTATCCAATTGCCTCTTGCCTAGCTTTTCCTTGTCACAGGTATCTCAAATTCCAATGTCTAAAATGGAACCCATCAACCCCAAACACATGCTAAATTGGTTTCCAGGTCTGTGTTCCCTATCTCAGTCAGAAACCCTGGAGTTATTCTCAACTCCTTCTCCCTCCACTCCATCCCACTGGTAACAAAGTATAATGTTATATCTGAGGAATTCTACTTGAACTCATTATTCTTCATTCCCACCATCACTGTCTTGGCTCAGGCCTCATCTTTTATTTTGCCTAAATTAAAGCAAGAGCTCCTTAACTAATCTCTTGCCTTCATTCTCTAATCTTTTTGCCCTCACTATAGCCAAAGCGTTCTTTGCAAGACACAAGCTTGATGTTGTCACTTCCCTGCTCAAAACTTTTCAATGATTTACCATTACCTTCAGGATAAATTTCAACTCCTTAGACTGGTATTCAGGGCCCTTTGTGATCTTGTCTTTCCATGTCTATCTCCTACTGCTTCCTCAACCCCCACCACATTGAATTACCTTCATTTCCTTAACGGGACATTTTCCTCTACCCTAGCACCTTTACACAGGCTCTTCCTACGGCTTGGACTATCCTTCCCTTGTTCCCTACACTCTCATTTTCTTGGTTCCTCAGACCAAGCAGTAATCCTCTTCTGGGACATACCCCCTCTCTCCTCCCTCCCCCCCCCCAGGCAACCCCTTTCCCCAGGCTGGTTAGATAACCTTTTCTGCCTCCATTGTGCATATCTCTATTTTATTGTCTACTAGGGGCCCAGTGCATGAATTTGTGCACCTTGAAAGGAACTGTGGGCTGCAAGGCTGCGGTAGGCACAGGGGCGGGCCTTGGCCCATCCTCCGTGCCCCCGCCTGGCCCCTCCCACTGCGGCCCCCAGTCCCCTGTCTGCTGGCAGCTCCACTCCCTCTGCCACCACTCGCACCCGCAGACGCCTGCCATGTTCTGCACGTGCGCCCTTGTGGTCAGCACATGTCATAGCGACTGGTTGTTTGGGCGCTCAGTCTATTTGCATATTAGGGTTTTATATATATAGATTACTTGACTGATTTTCCCCCAGAAATAGGACTTACTTTAGAGACTCTGTCTTACTTCTATCTACTTGAGACTGAACACAATACCTGATTCAAACTAGGCACTCAATAAATATATGTTGAATTAAGCTAATCCAACTTAGGGTAGCAATGGAGAAAACTAAGAACTAGAAAACCCAGGTTATCCTCAATCATAGTTCAATGCTCTTTCTACCAGACTAAGCTGGCCTTTGAGGCATTAACTTGTACCGTGAAGGCAGAGACTGCGGGCCCTGAAAAGAAGAGTTGACATGGAACGGAGTGGTTGTTTTAGGGTAAAGAGGGGCAAATGAAGAAAAATGGTCAAGCTCAAAACCCCATTTTATTTGTCATCCTTAACATGAATGCTTGCCAACAATATCGCAGGCAACCTAAAGTCAAATACGACAGTTCACAGTTGACAAGAGATTTAAAGAAAAAAAAAAAAAAAGAGGGAGCAGACTCAATTTATTAAAGATGGAATGAGGCTTGTAATGGGAAACCTTAAAAGAAATAAAATTTTAATATAGCGTGTACACTTTGTACAATCCTAAGCATATAAATGTGTACATTTAATTCTCAAAACAACCCTATGTGGTAATATTATTCCCCTTTTACAGGTGAAAAAACTGAGGCACTGAAAGATTAAGTTTGACTGAGATTTCATGGGTAGTAAGTGACAGAGCTAGAATTTTCTAAAAAATGTTTTTATTGATTTCAGAGGAAGAGATAGAAACATCAATGATGAGAATCATTGATTGGCCACCTACTGCACGCCCCCTACTGGGGACTGAGCCCACAACCCAGGCATGTGTCCTTGACTGGAATCAAACCCCGGACCCTTCAATCCGACATTCTAACCACTGAGCAAAACTAGCCAGGGCCAGAGCTAGGATTTGAATGAGGCATTTTTAATGCTGGAGTTCATGTCCTGAACCACAATGCTGGAACCGTAATTCTGACCATGGCAATCAAGACAAAAGAGGATCACCCAGGTTTCAGTGTGAAGAATGAGTTGTTTCGTGGACACATTTTTTTTTACCTTAAGTTCAGAGAGAAGGCCGTTAGGCATGTGGGGGTTGGGAGTTCTTTGTTCTGTGACGCAGTGATGACATCAACATAAACTGCCACTAGGTTGAGAAAAATGGACTGGCTGCTAGAGGGCTTGCTTGGGGCTGAGGGGGACAAGGGGCTTCTCTGGGGCCAGCTGACCCATTCCCTCACCTGCAGACACTGTGGCAGCAGTTGCCTCCAGAGTACAGGGAATATAGTGATACTATTCCTGTTCATGGTTTGGCAGATCCGGAGATGGTGGCAACTTGGGAACTGGCGACATCTTCAGCCCTGGTACTCTGGAGACATCATGCAAGGCAAGGTGGGTGACATAGATGTGTAGAGGTCTGAATAACTATTGACGCCACATCTGAATTTTGGTGAGGAATCATTGACATGGATGTGAGCCCAAATAAGTGACTATAAGCCTGAAATGTGAGGCAGAGTGACTGACCACTAAAACTAGATTTGAAGCCAGATCAGTGGTGACTTACCCTAGATGTAGGATTATGTAAGAAATGCTGATCTCCACCGGTGCGCTGGGTAATGGCCATTAACACTGGATGAGTAAATGACTGTTTGGACCACAGATGTGGGGCCAGTTGAGTAACTGTTCATTATGGACATGGAACAGAGACCGAGAGCTTCATGATACACCTTTTGACTCTGAAAAGGTTGACAGTATTTTTCTCCATTTCCCAGGGCCTATCACTTCTATACCATGTGGCTTTCCTTGGTCATCTGTGGAGGCAGAAGTCAGAGGAGGAAGAAGAGGAAGAAGAAGAGGAGGAGAAAGAGGAAGAAGAGGAGGAGGAAGAGGAGAAAGAAGAGGCAGTATCTCTGGGTCCATTGAAGCCAAATTTTCGTTCCAAAGAAGCTCCTATTGGACAGCGAGCCACCACAGCTCCATCCCAACCATCCTGTGATCCTGAGAGCCTCCACAAGGCCATAGAGACAACAGAGCTAGTACTCAGACAGACCCCAAGCCCTCCTAGATCATTCCCCACCTTTCAGATCCTGACCAACCTGCCTATGAGGCATAAGACATCAGGGAGTGGTCTACAGCAGAGAGAAAGCCAGCTCTTCTGGGGACTCCCTTCTCTGCACAGTGAGTCCTTGGAGGCCATCATCCTGAGTTCAGGTGGCCCCTCTCCCCTTAAGTTACCTGTTGGTCCTTCTGTCTGCTTCAACAAGTTTTCCTTCCTGCATAGGTCCAACCTGCTGTTTCCCCAGTATTGCTCCCTAACCCAGCTTCCTAGCCCTAAAGTCCATACTACAAAAGATCTGAAAGAGATGGCCCCTAATCCTCAGCAACGTCCCTCTCCACTTTCCCCTTCTGTCCCATCACCACCCCTCCATCTTAAGTGCTTTCCCATAGACCACAAAGGAGCCCATTCTGGTGCTGAGGCACATACAGAGTGGCTTCTGTGGCAGAGAGCGGCCCCTCAGGATTCTGAGGATCAAGCCCTGCACCCGCAGCCTGAACTACAAAGAACCAGACCCTCAAATGTTTCCCCCTCATCTGAGGTCTGGCGGGGGAGGCCATGGGATCCTGGCTTCCCACAACACATCCCAGATCCACTCTCTGCCTCTTTGCAGTCTCCCTCTAACTTTCTGGGAGTCCTGACTAGGTTTGAGGCCCCATGGAGGACCATGGTGCAAAAGGAGGACCCCAAAGCCTCTGAGACAGCAATGCTAGTTCCCAGCCCAACCCCAGCCTCTCTGCCAGAACTCCAGGGAGTCAACCCTAAAGGAGACCTGTATGGAGCTGAGGACCACTGGGAAAACAGAAGACAAAATGAGAATCCTCAGATTTCTGAGCCTCCAAGCCTGGTCCCTTTCCAATCTGTAGCCCCCATAACAGAGCCTCAAGGAACTAGACACCTGGAAGTACCCCCTGGATGTGAGTCTCAGTGGAGAACCACAGGACATAAACAGAGTTCTCAAGCCTCTAAACTACCAATGCCAGTACCTTACCAATCTGATTCTCTGTCAGAACCCCAGAAAGTCAGCTCTGAAGGACCACCTACATCTAAGGACTTCTGGGGAACCACAGAATACACACAGAAGCCTCCGGCCTCTGGGTATCTAATGCCAGCCCCCTGTCCTCCCTCAGACCTCCAGCAAGAACTCCAGAGAGGCAGTCCCCTGGGAGATTTATCTGGACACAAACCTCACTGGGGATGCAGAGGAAATCCACAAGCTTTTGAGCCCCCAGCCTTGGACCTCAACCCAGGATTCTATGGAACCAGCCCTGCATGTATCCCGTCAGGATCTGAGACTCTATGGGAAGGCATGCAAAAGAGAGAACATCGTTGGGTCTCTGCAGACTCAGTTTCATCTCCCAGCCTTCCTTCAGCCTGTCTGCTGGAGTCTCTAGGAACAGGCCCCCAGGGAGTCCTATCTAAGTCCAAGGCTTTGGGGGAGACTATGAGGCAGATAGAGAACCTCTGGACCTCTGAGTCTACAGCCCCTTCATCGGGGGACATGAAGCAGAAAAATATCTGTTGTGCTCCTGTGTCCCCATTCTGGGACCCTAGCCCACATCCAAACTCTATGTCAAAGTCTCACTTAAGTGAGCCTATAAGAGACCAAGGGGGGGAAGCACTGGAACAGAAAGAGAACAGCTGGACCACTGAGCAACCAGCCCTATCTCCCAACACACTTTCTGCTCCTCTAACAGGTCCACACATTGACCCCGAGTTTGTCTGGAGGAATGTGCAACAAAGAGAGAGCCCCCAAGGCCCCAGTCCTCCAATAGTGGATCCCCTGCAGCCAATAAACTGGCCTCCCACCCTAGCTGAAGCTCTGAAGACTGAGCCCAACCAGCTTGGTCTACCCAAGGAAGAGCTTTTCCCAGGAGCTAAGGCACAGGTTCCACACTCCCAGAGAGAGGCTGTCCTAGAGATATCCACCCAGTCTGGGATCCAGGCGTGGCACTGGAGTAGAGAATTAGAACTCAGGCTGAAGAAACTACAGCTGAGCCCTGCTCCCAGATCCCCTGGTCCAAGTCAATCATTTGGCAGTTCCCCTGCCCTGAGCTCCACAACTCCCGGCACTTGGAGACTCTCTTCCTGTTCTTCCCAGCAGACTTATCCCCCCAGCCTGTGCTCCCAGTCTTCAAGCTGTCAACCCCCACAAGTTGAGAGCACAGTGACTCAGCCTGTCCAGGTCTCCCACTGTTATGACTCCCACTCCTCTTCCCATCCTCAGCCACAAGGGTCTGGTAGGGCAGAACAAAGGTTTCAGAAAGAGGAAAGAATGAAGGCAAAGATGGTGGCCCGGGTGGCCCAGGTCTCACCTCAGGGACAATTTGTTCAAATGGAGGCTGATGAGAACTGCCCAGGCTTGAGAGAGCCCTCCAACCCTGAGGTTCCAGTCTCGGTCAACAGACAGAACAAGGCTTCAGTCTTAGCATCAGCCAAAAGGAGAGAGAACCTCAGGAAACCCAAATCAGGAGACCACAGAGGAGGGGATGCAAGATTGGGGTCATCCACAGTTACAGGAAAGCGCCATCCGGCCCAGGCCAGACTAGTGGAGGTCCCTGTAAGCCGACTTCTCCAAAGATCTCGGCACAGGAACCAGCGCTCTCTCAACACTGCTCTCCCCCAGCAGTTTCACTCTAAGGCTGCAGGTCCCCAAGATAAGCGAGGAGCAGAGCTGAGAGCTGGTGATATCCTGATCCCTCGGCACTGTAAGCACTGCTGCCCCTGGGCCCAAATGGAAAAACATCTCTCTTCCCCCACACCTCAGCCTCCCCTTAGCAGGGGTCTCCAAAGGATATTTGCCAAGCTCCCAGGTACCCATGGACCCCTGCCCACCAAATCCAGTCAGCATGAGAAAAAAGCTGATAGTACTGGCACCTGAGGGCTGGGGAGACAAGCAGAGGAAATCCTAATAAACTAGCTAAATTAGACAAATCCAACTCATGATTTCTTTGGAGTCTGGGGTACTGGGAATGTCAGTTCCCTATTAACTTCTCCAGCAACCATATTCCCTCAGAATCAGGTCCCTAAAATAGAGAGCGCAGGATTCTGCAAGCTTAACTTTCTTCTCAAGCCCTTCACAGACAGATGATCCATCTGGGATCCACACATCCCTACTCTATGGGGTGAAGCTTAAAGGCCAGGGAGCACAGTCCAGTGCTGCCCTTGAGAAGAACTTCACAGCAAGTGAACAGAAGAAAAATACATCTCTTCACATGAGCACAACTGGTCTTGGTCTCTAGGCAGACCCAGGGTATGCCTGGGTATGGTCCCCTTCTTCACCCGCTCGACCCACAGTTCTCCACATATCTTTCCATCTCTTCTCAGCCCTCTACTCTTATTCTCCCTGGGTCAACTCAACAACCATTCATTCCCAAGGCTACAAAAACAAGTGCCTTTCATGTTTAATGGCCATTTGGATTTCTTCTAGAATTGCCTGTTCATATCCTTTACCCATTTTTCCACTGCTGCACTATTTGTTGGATATAGTACTCGTTTTCTGCTGCTGCCATAACAAATTACCACAAAACAACACAGATTTACTTTGTCAGAAAAATAAAATCAAGGGGTTGACAGGGTTGCATTCTTTTCTGAAGGCACAGGGCAGGATTCATTCCTTGTCTTTTCTGGGTTCTAGAAGGAGCCTTAGCTACTGGGCCTCTTTCTCCATCTTCAAAGCTAACAAAGGCTAGTTCTCATATCATATCAATCTGCTCTCTATTGCTTCCCTCTTCCACTTGTAAGGACACGATAAATACTTGGTCCCACCTGGATAATCCAAGATACTATTCCCATCTTAAAGTCAGTTGGTTAACAACCTTAATTCCATTTACAGCCTTAAATACCTTTTCCATGTAAAATAGCATATTCACAGGTTGCAGGGATTACGACATCGGACATCTTGGGAGAGCCATTATCCTGCCTACCACAACCCATTATGTATAGCACAGTTATTTTCTCCCAATCTGTGGCTTATTTTCTAATTTTGTTTAAGGTGAATTTTACTCTACCAAAGATCAAAAAAAAATTTTTTTTTAATGTATTTTTATTGATTTTTTACAGAGAGGAAGGGAGAGGGATAGAGTCAGAAACATCGATGGGAGAGAAACATCGATCAGCTGCCTCCTGCACACCCCCTTACTGGGGATGTGCCCGCAACCAAGGTACATGCCCTTGACCAGAATCGAACCTGGGACCCTTGAGTCCGCAGGCCGACGCTCTATCCACTGAGCCAAACCTGTTAGGGTCAAATTTTTTTTTTTTAAATATATTTTATTGATTTTTTACAGAGAGGAAGGGAGAGAGATAGTTAGAAACATCGATGAGAGAGAAACATCAATCAGCTGCCTCCTGCACATCTCCTACTGGGGATGTGCCCGCAACCCAGGTACATGCCCTTGACTGGAATCGAACCTGGGACCTTTCAGTCCGCAAGCTGACGCTCTATCCACTGAGCCAAACCAGTTTCGGCCAAAATTTTTATATAATACAATTTACCAACGTTTTCCTTCAGTGGCTTCTAAAATATTTTTTTCTGGTACTTATATACATCAACTAGTGGTCTGGTGCACAAAATTCGTGCACTAGGGTGGAGGGAGGTCCCCCAGCCTGGCCTGTGCCCTGTCACAGTGCAGGAGCCCCGCGATCCATCACCCCAAAGGGGTAGGCCCCACCCACCCATCCGGGGCTCCTCAATGGATTGCCCCAAAGAGGTAGGCCAGAGCCAGGGAGGCCTGTGGACCCCTGGCTCAGGCGCACAGAGGCCTCGGCCGTGGCCCCACCCCCTCCCCTGACACTGCAAGTCCCCGCCCACCCGTGCCTGCTGCACAAGCAGCCTCCAGCTGATCAGTCGTTACATATGAGGGTGTCCCAACCATTTGCATATTACTCTTTTATTAGTATAGACTAGAGGTCCAGTGCATGAAATTCGTGCATGGGTAGGGTCCCTAGGCCTGGCCAGCAATCAGGGCAGATCGGGGCCTTCCTTCCCCGAGCTGCGGACTTCCTTCATTCTGCGCCGCCCCCTGGTGGTCACCACACATCATAATGAGCAAACTCCCAAAGGGGCAATTTGCACATTAACCTTTTATTACATAGGATTAGAGGCCCGGTGCACGAATTCATGCACAGGTGGGGTCCCTCAGGGTGGCCTACGGGGATCAGGCCCCAGCTCGTACCCCCAAGCTCGCAGTCCCTTCTGGCACCCTGCCATGGCCTGGCGCCACCCCCTCACCTGCTCCACCATCCCACCTGCAGGGCACTCTATTGGGGCCGGGCCCCACCACTGTCGCTGTCTGTGGGGCAATCAGGCCCCCACCTGCACCTGCATTGGCCTGGTGCCACCGCTCACCTGCTCCAGCATCCCTCTGCAGTCCTGCTTTTATCTGGGCCCATTGGGGCCAGCAGAACCTCCACTGCCGCCCACTGCTGGCACTGCGTTGCCAACACCTGCCATGTTCCACATCGCCCCCTAGTGGTCAGCACATGTCATAGAGAGGTCAAACTCCCCGTCAAACAATTTGCATATTAGGCTTTTATTATATAGGATGTTAGGTTAACCTAATTTTTGAGTATGGTAGGCAAAAAATTAAGTCTCCCACAAAATAGATGTCCAATTTTACCAGTATAATTAAAAATATATAGAATTCCTTGCCTGGCCGGTGTGGTTCAGTGGTTGAGTCGACCTATGAATCAAATCAGGAGGTCACAGTTTGATTCCAGGTCATGGCACATGCTCAGGTTGCAGGCTTGATCCCCAGTGTGGGATGTGCAGGAGGCAGCCAATCAATGATTCTCTCATCATTGATGTTTCTATCTCTCCCTCTCTGAAATCAATACATATAAATAAATATGAGTATGATGTCTTAAATCCATTCCATAACCATAGAGTGGTTTGATTCCCAGTAAGGGCACATGCCCGGGTTGTGATCTCAACCCCTAGTAGGAGGTGTGCAGGAGGCAGCCGATTAATGATTCTCTCTCATCATTGATGTTTCTATCTCTCTCCCCCTCTCTAAAATCAGTAACATTAAAAAAAAAACTTTTAAGAGGAAAAGGTGGAGATTAATGTTATAAAAAGATATAAAGCAGGATGATCTTAGTTTGATTTTAAAACACCACATGTATAGACATACACATTTGCACACATGCACAGAAAAAGACTGAAAAACAGCAACTAAAGATGGTGGTCTCTGATTATTGGGAATATTCATTTAAAAAATATGCTTATATATTTTTTTAAATTTTTACAATGCACATTACTGCTTCTATAAAAATAAAAGGTTATTTTGAAAGTGAATTGCTTATGCTGTACACTTGGAATTGTAAGGTAAATTTTGGCTTTTTGACACACACAAAAATGAATCCTCTTAGCAATGAAATCTGACTCACTTCCCTGTCTAAACCCCCAGATATCTTTGGACTGAAGTTCATTCCTGGCATATGAGGGTCTTCATGTGACTTCTGACCCCTTCAAATTCACTCCAGGGCTCCCCTGCTAGCCAACCTATGTTTCTTCTGTATTCTCTTCCCTCTGTGCCTTTTGCTAATTGCTCTCCTGCACTTCTCCATGTCAAGTCTCCCACCTTCCTTTAATGCCCAGTTCAGACTACCCTTCCTATCTTGGTTTGGTTTACCCCTCCTTGCAGCCACGTAACAATGTGTACCTTGTCGATAGCACTTGCTTCCTGATAGTATGGCAATAAGCCGTTCAAAGAGAGATTCTATGGTCAAGTCCACATTCCCAATCCAGTATTCTCCCCATTCTACAATATTCCCTCTACTCTGTATCTGGTTCAGAAAAACAGCCAGTCAGAAGGTACATATTATTCCTCTGTCTCTTCTCACCAATGTCACTATTCTATTCCAAAGCTTTATTTATAACCCAAACCTGAGGGCCTGAGTCCAAAACTCACCACCTGCTGGCTAAGGGTGGAACTGAAAGTCCTTTCTATCTTCCCACCTATTGCCCCCACCACCACTTGAGTCACAAAGACAATGCAATTCTGAATTTCTACTTGACACAGAAATATTTAATGACTCTATACATCTCTAGATAGCTTTATGAAAAATCCAAGTCCTACAGTCTTGTCTTTTTAAGGACTCAGTAGGTTGTAGGACCGGGCAAGAGTAACAAAACATTTAGACCAAATTAATGACCGGCAGGTCAGTGTTCCTCGTGGGCATTGTATAATCACTAGAGTCTCACAGCAATTTGTAGGAGCAATATCTTAGATACAAATGTATCTCAAGATGTTAGACTTATAGTCCCATCTGTGGCATACTGTTGGTCCTGTGTGATGTATTTGATGCCATATTCTTAGTCAAAAACCCATCTTTTAATCATAGCACTTACCCTATGGGAAGAAGTGATTAGTTAAGACTACATTCCAATTTCTTTCTGGGAACACTGTAGGGAAAAGCACAGACTGCTGATACAACTTGCCTCTTGGTTTAAGTATGCAGGCTTCTGCAGATGAAAGGTGACCAATAGTCCCTCACTGCTTCTTACAGTTTACAAAGCACTGTCAATCATTGTATCAGAAAGCTACACTGCTATAAGCTCAAGTGCCAGCACTAGAACTAGGCCTCTCACTACAAGTCTGATCTTGATTTTTCCTAAGAATCTACAGAGCCTGGCTGGCGTGGCTCAGTGGTTGAGCATCAGCTAATGAACTAGATCACAATTCAATTCTGGTCAGGATACATGTCCAGGTCGAGCCCTCAGTATGGGGCATGTAGGAGGCAGCTAATCAATGATTAGCTCTCATCATTGATGTTTCTCTCTCTCCCTTCCTCTCTGAAGTCAATAAAAATATATTTCAAAAAGAGAATCTATGGAGTTCCAACTATATTCCATATAGACACACTGTGTGACAAGTGAAAACAAAGCAATCATTCCAACACAAATTTCTATTACTTATCTCTACATATTTATGGGGAAATATCACTTGCCTTCTGTTATGCTCCCATAGCTTAATGCAGGGGTACTAAATATCTTTCCTTATCTTTAGCTCTAAGGATAGACTGTCAACCTAGGGATAAGACAGAATGTTCTTATGTTGGTGAAGATTTTCTATCTGTTTAGACCAGATGAGAGCCTGGTGTAAGTACTAAGACAAGCAACACAAATTTGACTGTGAATAATTTTCTCTGCACCGTAATCTTTTTTGGGTAAGGCATCATGGTACTGACCCCAGAAGCACTAAATGATTTATGATGGTAGCTGCTGAAGAATAGTACACTCTATACCTGGATAAAACTATTCAAACAATCATCTGAAAAAACAGAGCAGGGGAGGATGTTTAATTTAGGAAAAAACACATCCAATACTAGAATTTTGTCTTAGAAAACACTGTTGTTGTTTTTTTTTATAATACAAGTTACATAAAATAAAGGTGGACACAATTGTAAGTGATCCTCAACCAGAGCATGAATGTTTGGGATTTTTAATGCACTAAAAGAACACCCACTTTGAGACAGAGATTCTATCTTTTTGCAACCCTAAGGTTTTTGGAGGGAATCCCAATTCAGTCTTTGGTCAGGAAAGGGGACTCTCTGCAGACCTAGCCTTACCATCCACCTCAAATGTAGGCAAAGGATGCCACCTTGTCCATATCTGGAACTCCATCAGACTATCCTCCATCTACCATGGTCCTCTCTAGTGATACTGAAGACATTGGGGCTAAGCAGCAGTATCATACCAATGTTAATCAGGAGGGGAAGAGAGCAGAATTTTATAGGATTTTACACTGGAAGAATGCCTTGGCAGTGAGGGGTAGCCCAAGGCCCTTCCCAGAAAAAGAAACAGGCACAGGGGCCACGACTCAGGCTCCATTTTGATCCAACGTTTATTATCCTTTTACAACATGTCATTTTTGGTTTAGAAACTGCTTGTGATTAGTTTTCCAACATTAACTCAAAAGCATGTAAAATAAAATCAACCTACTCTCTATATAAACACCCAGCAACTGTGGCCCTTCATCCTCCTGCCCAGGTTGGGTAGGGGGAAGAAGGGAGGGCTCAAGAAGCACTGAGTGAAGTACAGTTGCTTTACTGTGGGGAGTGGCGGTAGTGCCTTGGTTCCACACCCACACAGGATCCCTGCACTGCCCCCAACTACAAGAGAAATGATGTAGGCCCAAGGCCCAATTCTCTGTTGGTAATTCACTCTCTGCCTCCCAAATGAAAATCGCTTTTATTTTATCGCTTTTGTTTTGTGTTTGTTTTTTTTTCAACAGAAACCCCTGTCCAGAGTCTGACTGTAGCTAAACTGTTCAGACTGAGGAATGGAACAGGCCGCAGGCGCACCCCTGGTCCCTCCTGGGCAAGCGCCCCCACCCTCAGGGAACAAGGTCCAGCCAGGCCAGCCCGAAGCACACTGGCCATCGTCACTTAGCCATAGAGGTCATCATCATTGTCTTCCGTGTATACACTGCCGCCTGTGCCGCCTCCACTGCCCTGGCTGGGGCCAGCTCCACCCTGGTTTCCTGAAGGGAATCTGTGCATAAAAGCAGAAGAAGAAGAAGAAAAAAAAATTAAAGGTAGGGGTTAGGACAGGACCTGTATAGGACTTTCAAAACTACCCCTCCAGCCTCCTTAGGACTCCCACTAACTTGGTTGTGTAATTCCCCAAGGCAATTTAAGCATTCCCCACTGTCGCCTAATTACCTGAAACTGCCAAAGCCCCGACTCTGCTGAAGGGTCTGAGCAAACATCTCGTATTTTCGAATATCATTGTCACTGACAGAACGGCGGGCAAAGCGCATGGCCTCCTCAAAGTGATCTCGGCGGATCTCAGGCACTGGATCATCTTCTTCTACCTCCTGTAGGGTTGGTAAACACAGACCACAAGGGTAGTTAAGGCTCAGCCTGGATCCCTTCCCTGGCCTTCTTGCCCCTCATTACTACAGTAACCTGTTGGTCTTCCTGCCTCTCCAATACAACCTAAGCAAGTCACCAGGCAATCTTAATAAAACTGAATCACTGCCCTGCTTAAAAACCTGTCAGTACATTCTGAAAAAGGCAAAACTGTAGGGACAGAAATCACGTCAGTGGCTGCCAGGGACTTAGGATAGTAAAAAAAAAAGAAACTGGTTGCCCTGGCTGGTGTGGGTCAGTGGTGAGAGCGTTGGCCCGCAGACCAAAGGGTCTCAGGCTTGCTAACCAGTAAAAGATAGGTAACTGGTTTGCAGGCTCAATCCCAATACATGTGTGTGCCTCTCTGTGTCTCTCTTCCCTCTTCCTCCCTCCCTAAAAATGAAAAAAATATCCTCGAGTAAGGATTAACTACACCCCCCCCAAAATAAATAATTTTAAAAAAGAGAAACCGCCCTAGCAGGTTTGGCTCAGTGGATAGAGCGTCGGCCTGGGGACTGAAGAGTCCCAGGATTGATTCCAGTCAAGGGCATGTACCTTGGTTGCAGGCACATCCCCAGTAGGGGGTGTGCAGGAGGCAGCTGATCGATGCTTCTCTCTCATCAATGTTTCTAACTCTCTCTCTCTCCCTTCCTCTCTGTAAAAAATCAGTAAAATATATTTTAAAAAAATAAAAATAAAAAAGAGAAACCGACTAAAGTGGCCCAAGGGAACTTTTTGGGATGACAGAAATTTCTATCTCTACTGTAGTAGTAGTTGTTACAGAACTTATACACATTTGTCAAAGATGTAAACAGTGCATTTTTACTATATGTGGATTATGCCCCAGTAAATCCAAGTTTTAGAAAGAAAATACAGCTAGTTTGGGACAGTGATTAAAGTGTTGGCCAGCAGAATGAAGGGTCACACGTTCGATTCCAGTCAAGAGCTCATGCCCCAGTCAGGGTGCGGGAGGCAACCAATCGATGTGTCTCTCTCACATCGATGTTTCTCTTTCTCTGTCTCTCCCCCTCTTTTCCACTCACTCTCTAAAAATCAATGGAAAAAATATTCTTGGGTGAGGATTAACAAAATATAAATAAGAAAAATATCAACGCCTCTGTGTTTACCACATCTGAATTACACCTTACCTAGTGGCCTCACTTTCAGTAACATATGCCCTCTTAAATTTACCCAGGTTTTCCCAATTTTTGTAATCCTACTTAGCAGCAGATTATATGGGCTTATTTTCTTTATTCAAATTGTACTCTCCCTTCAATAACCCAGCTCAAATCCTATCTTTCCCACTGAGAAGCCACTCCAATTGCTGTGAGTTATAAGACTGCTCCCTGCCCTAGCTGGTTTGGCTCAGTAAACAGAGCATCGGCCTGCGGGCTGAAAGGTCCCGGGTTTGATTCTGGTCAAGGGCATATGCTCAGGTTGCAGGCTTGATCCCCAGTACGGGGCATGCAGGAGGCAGCCAATCAATAATTCTCTCTCATCACTGATGTTTCTATTTCTCCCTCTCCCTTCCTCTGAAATCAATAAAAATATATTTTTAAAAAGTAAATAAATAAAAAAGACTGCTCCCTGGGATTAGTTTATCAGTAGTTTTTAAGCTTTTATGGGAGTCGAGAGGGATGTCACAGACCCCCTCCAAAAGGTAGAGAAAGCATCCATCCATCCATCCATTTATAATTCCAGATTGAAGTTAATCCTCAGCTACTCTTTCTCTTTGATGCCCTGCTAACTGCCTAAATCGGATGATCTTTTCAAAACCGTACAAGCTTCTAGGGCAGCAGTTGCCAACCAGTGGTCCGAGGTTGGAGGACCACTGGTGGTCTGTAAGGTCCGAAAGGTTGGCGACCGCTGGTTTAAGGAAACCTTTGGAACTGCGTTTGCAACTGGTGGCCCGTGGACCACTTGTGGTCCCTGAGGTCTGAAAGGCTGGCAACTGCTGTTCTAGGGCATGGTAGGGATTATCCCCCAGCACCCCATGACTGGCACATCTGGGGAAAGGATGCAAACTCACCATGGCTGATGGGTTGGTCTGCCTCTCACGGTCTCGCCTAATCTCACTCTCGATGGATTCACGAATGGCCAGCTTACAGGCACGTTGACAAATCTCTGTCAGGTCAGCTCCAGAGAAGCCATTAGTCATCTTAGCCAGGAACTCCAAATCCACATCCTAAAAGTAGAGTATCTTAGCATTTAGTCTCTCCTCCCATGATACACAAACACCATCTCTGAGCCACCACAGCACTTCCAATTCCAATCTGTCCCATCTTTCACCACTGTTTTATTCCCAATTCTAGATTCTCCTAACACCCTCAAATCTTCCATCTTCCCTTTACAACCCCATCCCAGAAATCCCAATGAAATTTTGTCTGGAAACCAAACAGCACCCCACACTAGCCTGAGGACTCATAGACATCCCCATGGCCCATGATCTTGCACCTGCCTTGGCAACTGGAGACTTGCGCAGGTTGGCCTTCAGGATGGCAACACGGGACTTCTCATCAGGTAGCGGGATATAGATAAGCTGATCAAGGCGGCCAGGTCGCAGGATGGCAGGATCAATGATGTCAGGCCGGTTGGTCGCGCCAATGATAAAAACGTTCTTTTTTGTGGACATGCCATCCATTTCTGTCAGGATCTGGTTAATAACTCGATCAGCAGCTCCACCACCATCTCCAATGTTACCACCACGGGCCTTGGCAATTGAATCCAGCTCATCAAAGAACAGTACACAGGGGGCAGCTTGGCGGGCCTATGGGAGGGACAGATGGACTCAAGCATTAGTACACTGGTCTCTCAGACCTGAGAAGGAAAATAAAGAGACCTTCACTGTTCCAGCTGAGCTGCCAGAATGAGATGTTTTTTAACTCTCCCAAAGAAACAGCCTCTATTTCTATCTTGTCTTCAAGCAAGTGAATAGATAGCCCAACTGCTTGTAGCTCACCTTGTCAAATATTTCTCTGACATTGGCCTCAGACTCTCCAAACCACATGGTGAGCAGCTCGGGGCCCTTGATGGAGATGAAGTTAGCCTGGCATTCATTAGCAATGGCTTTGGCCAGTAAGGTTTTCCCACAGCCAGGAGGCCCATAGAACAGTACTCCCTTGGAAGGTGTCATGCCAAACTTGAGGAATTTGTCTGGGTGCTCCACAGGATACTAGAAGGAAAAAGAAAGAGGGTTCAGGGATACCTCTACATTTTGAAAGAAACCTAATCAAACAGAAGCCTACCCCTACCATGCCCTGGTTTAAGAACCAGTTTCCCTAGCAGGCTCCTTTAGTGCCTCAGACCTGAGAATAGCAGATTCCTGAATTATTTTCTTAAAATTCCTGCAATGAATGTGCCAACATCCCAAGACTAGCCAGTTCAGTTACCAAGTATTGAAGCAATGACTCATCCTGAACCAAGATACCCTACCTGGACCAGTTCCTGAAGCTCACGTTTCACATCCTCCAGGCCCCCGATGTCCTCCCAGGTTACCTGTGGCACCTCCACCACAGTTTCCCGCAATGCTGATGGGTTGCTCTGGCTCAGGGCCCACTAAAAAAAAAAAAAAAAGTAAAATTGGAAATGAAATTTGCAAGGGAAGGCATGAAAGTGCACATGTGTGGACCCAAGAGGGCAGTGCAGTCCTTACCCGGAAGTCATCCATAGTTACTGCCAGGGAGTTCATGACCTCAGCATCAATGGTTTCATCCTCTAGGTCAATAAGGTCCATCTTCTTGCGGATGGCTTGCAGAGCAGCCTCCGAGCACAAGGCTGCTAGGTCAGCACCCACATGCCCGTGAGTCTCATTGGCTACCTGCAGAGAGAAACTCTACTTACTATACTGTCTCTAAGACCTGGCTGCTTTAAGGGGTAAAAGACAACAGAATTCTAGTCCCTTCCCCTGATTCCTATTTCTGGGTCCTCCCAATTACTAGAAGACATACTAGCAGTCCTTTCAGAGGCTAGATTTAAGTATTCAAACCTAGACTTGGGGCCTGGAAATAAAGCTGCCCTCAAAATTCTGGTTTGCTCTAATACAATGTCAACCAAGAACATGCCAATTCCAGTTTCCTGGACTCAATCTCAAATCACTTCCTTTTCTCTGCCCCAAAATCAGAATCAGTCTCCTCACATCTTAAGTTTATATTCCTAGACAGTTCCCTTCAAGTGCTTGGAAATAGATATCTAAAACTCCTGGTCAGCTCTCATCACTACTCCACCTGTTCCAGGTCCACATCATCTGCCAGCTTCATGTTCTTGGTATGGATCTGAAGAATTTCCAAGCGTCCTGTAGCATCAGGGATTCCAATATCTACCTCCCTGTCAAAGCGACCTGTGGGACAATGTGTGAATTTACACAGGGCTTATTTCTGGTTCAAAGGGAAGAAGGGATAGGCCTAACGTGACCAACCATCCTAATTTACACCCAGGACTGTTCTGACATTAGCACTCAAACTCCCATGTGTCCAACGTCCTGAAAAACCCTTCCGTTTCAGGCATACCAGGATGGCTCAGACAGGGCATGAAGTCAGGGAAAGGACAGCTGGGCCCTTTCACTACAAAGAGCTTCAATAAATGAGCAGGATTAGATGATTTAGATAAATGCAGATGTGGGATTAAAAAGATTATAAACAAAGCCCGGCTCAGTGGTTGAGCACTGACCTATATGAACCAGGAGGTCATAAGTTCGACTCCTAGTCAGGGCACATGCCTAAGTTTTGAGCTTGATTCACAGTAGGTGGCCTGCAGAAGGCAGTTGATCAATGATTCTCTCTCATCACTGATGTTTCTTTCTCTCTCCCTCCCTCTCTGGTATCAATAAAAAAAATTTTTAAAAAGGAAAAAAAATTAGCCAAGTAGAGTTATGACCTCCCTATGAGCAAGGACAGAGTTTAAAGAAATTTGGGGTCCTTACCAAATCGCCGTAGGGCTGGGTCAATGCTGTTAGGTCTGTTAGTTGCTGCCATGACAATCACATGTGCTCTCTGCTTAAGGCCATCCATAAGGGTCAACAACTGTGATACAATGCGCCGTTCCACCTCCCCATGGGTCTGTCAGGACAGGATATCTGGTCAGAGTGAAGTCAAGACCTTTCAACCCCCCACTAATCCCCTGGGTTAAAGCCCTACTTTTTCTCTTTTGGGAGCAATGGCATCCAGCTCATCAATGAAGATAATAGCAGGAGCATTCTTCTCAGCCTCCTCAAAGGCTTTACGAAGGTTGCTCTCAGACTCACCAGCCAACTTGCTCATGATCTCAGGACCTGAAAGGATTCAGAATAGAGTCAATGACAAACTATATCCTTCCTCATTCCCAAATGAAAGCAGATATTTTGTTTACTAAGACCAGAGACAGGTCCTGGATGAGAAGATGGTAGATAACTTCTGCCTACTTTTTCACAGACTCCATTAGCCACTATCCCAGGATAACCAAGAGGCCAGACTGGAGAGAAACCAAGGGACCTAGGACACTTGTCTCACAGTTGAGCTGAAAGTGTGAAGATGATAGAAGATGCTCTAAGACCTCTTGGCCAGAGTAGAAGCAGCACACCAGTTGGACCTCTAACAGCTAAATAGCATTCTTAAAGATCTAGTTGACCTTCCCCCAAACCCTCTATAATAAATAAATGTTTTCAGCCTGTCTATAATCCTTCTCAAAGAGGGATATATTGGGGACACAAGAGGAAAATATCTTTCCCTTGTTGCTTATTTGTCTATAATGCATCCCAGCAGAAAAAAACATGCTGAAGTGTACACAAGAGCATGTGTGCAAATGAATGTGTCCATGATTTTATCCAGCTCAGGAGACTGGGTCATGCTAATCTCAGAATTACGTCCAGCCAAACTCATGGTGAACCAAGTTTCCTACCATTGATCAAAAAGAAGAAGGCCCCCGTCTCATTTGCAACAGCTCGAGCAATCAGAGTCTTCCCGGTCCCAGGAGGTCCATAGAGCAGGATTCCCCGAGGAGGCTGAGGGCCAGTACAGAGAATATAATTAGGTTCTGACTCCCACTTTCTCCCAACCCCATCCAGCCTAACATGGCTTAAATAGGGTTTTACTGAGGGTGAGGATGACAGCTCAACCCTGATACAAGTAAATTGAGTCCTTAGCCATAGCTGCTGGAAAGACAGCCTACTTTAGGCCACACTCACTCCCCTTATCAGAAGAGAAAATACTGATAGAAGGCTGACATCTATGATTATAACTTGCACTAGAGGCCCAGTGCAAGAAAATTCATTGGGGGGGGGGGGGCCCTCAGCCTGGCCTGCACCCTCTCCAGACTGGGACTCCTTGGGGGCAGTTGGACATCCCTCTCACAATCCAGGATTGCTAGCTCCTAACCATTCATCTGCCTGCCTGATCGCCCCCTAACCGCTCCCCTGCTGGCCAGATCGGCCCCAACTCCCTCCCCAGCCAGCCTGATCGCCCGCCCCCTAACTGTTCTCCCCTGCCAGCCTGATCGTCCCCTGTTTCCCCCCCACCCCCACCAGCCTGATCTCACCCCAAACTGCTTGCTCCCCCACTGGCTTAATCACCCCTAACTGCTTGCTCCCCTGCCAGCCTAATCACCCCTAACCATCTCTGGCTCAGCCCCCACCACCGTGGCTTTGTCTGGAAGGAAGTCGGACATCCAGAAGATGTCCAGTCGATCTGGTCTAATTAGCATATTACCCTTTTATTAATATAGATTATTAGTATAGATAGAAAATAAAGGGCGGAGAAAACCAAGAAACTAGTGCAATCGAGTCTAAAGATCCTGGCATTAGACAAAAGCAAAAGGCCATTAGTCCAAGAGCTTGACTTTACAAGGGCTAAGGACTAGCTTACTCAAAAGAGTGTTGCCAGAGCCGGGCCAGCACGGCTCAGTGGTTGAGTGTGGACCTATGAACTAGGAGGTCACAGTTCGATTCCTGGTCAGGCATATGCCCAGGTTATGGCTCAATCCCCAGTCTGGGGTGTGCACAGAGTGGCCAATCAATGATTCTCTCTCATTACTAATATTTCTATCTCTCTCTCCTTTCCTCTCTGAAATCAATAAAAATACATTTTCAAGAAAAAGTGTTGCCAGAGACTCAATCCCTTCAGTAATCACAACCCTTCAGGATTTATTATGTTAGAATGCTTTTCCTTACCGCCAATCCCAAGTTTTCCTCTTTGAAGCTGTCTTTTCTGTGGCCTCATCCACAGGCAACACATGGGAAGTGCCCACACAGAAGATAGAGTTATTTATATGGTGCATACTAGGGGAAGGGGTAATAATTTCATCTTCAGTATATCCCATGACATGGAAATGGTTGGGAAGTTCCATTCTAGACCAGCAGTTCTCAAATGTTTTAGACTCAGGACCCTTAACACACTGCAAATTTCCTTAACTTCTACTTCCATTGGTCAGCACTCTTCTAGACCAGTTAGCAAACTATGGTGAGATATGTTTTTATAGAGTTCATAAGAATAGCTTTTACATCTATAAAGTTATTTTATATATGTAATATATATATTAATCATCACCCTAGACTATATCCCGCAGAGTCCCAGATGCTCACCTTCACACCAATTGCCTTAAATAGGGCAGGATGTCTTAAAGGCAGCTCCACCATCTCTTTTATCTGAGCTAGCTGTTTCCTGCAGCCACCAATGTCATCATAGCCTACTTCATTCAAGGACTCTTCCTCATCCTGAATATGGAGGAGACAAAGGAGAAGGCAGGGATATTATTATCAGCAAAAGCAGAGTTTCTTCAAATCCTTCCACAATCTGGTGTGGGAAAATCTGCTGTAATTGAAGACTCTCCTCTAAGAGGACTATGTCTCAGAGAACTACTCAAAATCCCAAGGCAAAGATTTCTAGCACAGCTTTTCCCTCTCACACTATCCTCAGTCTTACTGGGAAGGGCTCACCTAAGACCTGAAGCTAGAATTTCTGGTAAATGGAAATTCCAGCTCCATCATCAGCATCACGTCTTCAAAATATAGTCCAACTACCTAGATCCTTTTGGTTCAAACTAGATTTTTTAAATTACTGGTATCAGATACTTCTAAGAAACACCTAAGCCCAGAAATGAAAAACTGGGAGGTTTCCCACCTCTGCAAGAAGCTTAGTTCCAAAGAGCACCCTATCTTGATAACCACCACATGACTGTCCCACTGAATATCATATAGTCCAGTATTGGGACCAGAAAGAGGACTCACCTCTCGTTTGATAGGTTCCCCTTCACAGTGGATCACTGTGTCTGGAGCAACAATGCAATAAGGGCTGGGATCTGTCTCCACTACTTTGAACTCCACAGCACGCATTCCACCCCGGACAAGGAAAATGTCTCCTATGAGAACAATCAGCACGAGGACAGTTAGAGGTGTGAACTATAAGACTAAGGGAGAATTATTCATCAGAACCTGGAGTCTAGAATTCCAAATTCACTAGATATTGTCCCCACCCCCCATAATTCTGTTAAACATCAGGCAAGAGAAGAAAAGCTAGCCTGTGAAGTTTCCTTCTGACTGTCAAGAGGGACAGTGAATAATTTGATGTGCCAGAAGCCCATAAGGTTTTGACTTCTGGGGTTTTACAACACCCACCAATGGTAGAGCTGTGCTAAACATTAAATACTCTGGACTGTAGCACAGCCAAAATCGCCCAGAGATTTAAGAAAAGATAGTTTACTCTCCTGGAGCAGGGAGTGGGAATGGGGTAACAGGGGAGTGGAAAGGAGGGCAGGGGGAAGGAGAGAATACACATGTATACACACATATGAGACGGAGACAGATGTTCTAAGGTTGACGAGTACTCCCACAAACAGCCATCCTTAAGCTCAGTCTCTAAAATTGTCTCTCACCTTTCCGGATAGGTCGATAAGCTTCCAGGAAGTATGGCTTAAGGTATACCTCAAAGAGATTGCCAGTGATACCTTCCACTGTGTCATCGATGGGTAGCACATGGATGCGTTTGCCATACTTCACATCAGGGCATGGCTGGATGCTGAGGATGACAAGCAGACTCCACATTACCAACCACACTGCAGCCCCAATCACTGGGTGTCCGATAGGGCCTGGCACAGAGAGCTGATGGCGAGCGAAAGAGAAAAGGCAGGGATGGCTTTAGGTGAAGAGAGGCAGGATAGAGTGGGAATGAGGACAAAGGAACAGCCAAGCAGAACTAAGAAAGGTCACACTCAGGAAAGGGTAGAAGTCATTAGCAGGGCTGCCCGCTACCAATCAATGAACTAAAAGGAAGACCCACATATCTGGAACCCCTACAAAGAAGACAGGAGAGATAGTCTTCAGTGAGAGAGATCCAAGGATGACCCATTCTGGATATTGGTGACCCAATATGGAAAAGGGAGGTCTTAGCCTGTTAAGCGCCAGGGTCAGAGAAATAGAAATGAAAAAATAATCTCAAGTCAGGTGGTCAGAGCACCTTGAGAAAAGTGACTAAGCCCCTCTATGGAGGAAAGCTACACGAAACCGAGAATCTATAAAAAAAGAATCAGAAGTCTGATATTCATGGCCAGTTAACAGGTGGTTGGGCAGCAGTAGCTAAAGATGACTCCAAAGTTAAGTCCAAAATCACTCAGACGGCAGCTATCCTAGGGTTAGCTCAAACTATGCTTCTCTCCTAGATTAATTTGGATCCTTAAAAAGACCTGCTAGGAGTTCCACTTCCACACCCACTCTCCCACCTCATTTGAGCCCTAACACAAATCATTAATCTAACACAGTAGTGATGTTATTTGGCAGATACACACCCTCAAATGGCATCATAAACCAGGATCTAAGGTGTGATAAGTTATATGTCTTATAGAAAATAATAAAGAAAAAAAGGCATTAAAAAAGTCATAGAAATGTTTAAAGTCCCAAGAAGGCAAAACCAAAGCCTAAAGCCAATTCTGATACATAAGTCTTTCCATGGTTAGGAGGCTTCTGATACCTGCAGCTGCCAAGGCCTTCATAGGGGTCCTGCCTAGAAGGCAGGCTATCTCTGGCCTCCCATCCCTGAGGGGCCAAGAACCCCACACACACCTGATAACATCCCCTAGGCGTACGCGAAGGTTATTCCGAACAACTCTATTCATTCGAATCTTCTCATCAGAACATGTGTCATCAGAAAGCACAATGCACACAGCTTCCCGCCTCTTCTTTCCTTTCAGCAAGACTGTATCACCTCGGAACAACTGCAGCTCATCCATCTTGGGCTGAGGAAACAAGGTTAAGGCCTTTGGGTCACTGGGCCAGGGGGTAAGCAGCAGCCCTGGAGGTTGGGATTCCCAGTAAACCCCATTCTATTTGTGGTCACTGCAAGAAAAATGAGAAAAGAATCCTGGGAAAAACCCTCAGGTTAAGTGAAATAAGGAAAGACCAGACTGTGGACCTAACTTACCTGGGACAAGGACACCACACTGTTGTCCTCATTGATGGCTTCATCGACAATTAACCGATTGGGACGATTCTTTTGTTTAAGAATGGCTGTTGATAAGTCATCACCTTTTGAACTAGAAAGATAAAGTGAAGTCAGTCCCATACGCCAATCTCGGGGACCCACCAATTTCTAAAATGTACACTTGAAAAGAAATAGTAGATGAAGTGGAAATTCAGCCAAGGTCATGAAGAGTAATACCTAGCACATATTACAATTCCCATTCCAGTAGCTCTTAGATGCTAGTATGCTAGCTATAAAGCCCAAGGATCAAAAAACTATGGGGTGAGGGGTGGGGAGGGAAGGGTAAGAGATCAACCAAAGGACTTGTATGCATGGATATAAGTATAAAGAATAGACAGACACTAGGGCGATGAGGGCATGTGCTGGGGGGTGGGGGTGGCCGGGGAGAGGTCAATGGGGGTTGGGATGGGGGGGTGGGGGAGAAGAAGACCTATGTAATACTATATGCAACACTTTAAACAATAAAGAAAAAAAACAACTATGACCTAAAAAGATGAAATGCAAGTGGAGATTAAGTACAATTACAGAAATGAAAATAGTCCTAGGATAGAATAGTGGCTAAGAGGAGAGGCTTGTAGTCAGACCTGCTGGGTCTGAATTCCAACCCTGCCATTACTTAACTTTGATCTTGGCAAAGTTATTTAATCTCTTTGGAAGTTGATTTCCTAATCTGTGAAATGGGGATATAGTAGTATATACCTCAGGATTATTATCCTAAGTAAGATAATGAACGCAAAATGTTCAACACAATGCCTGGCACATGATATTAATGGTCACTATGATTAATTAGCACTGCAAAACAAAGCACAATCCCTTTCTTTGTTAACCCCCCCCCCTTTTTTTTGGTAAAAGAACATTTATTTATAAAATCACAGAGGTAGAAAAAGTAATTTCTGTAAGAAATGGGTTTAGGAAATAAGTTATAGAGGTAAAGGAAGGGCCCTTGGATGCTTGGGAGTGAGGAAGCTAATGGTATCGCTCCTGAGGGCAAAGGGAGAGAGGAGAAGGGAAAGGCAAAGAATGAAGTTAGCTAGACAACTTCTCTTAGGACTCAGTGAGGCCCCAAGTACCACCAAGCAAGGCTGGGGACAATGAAGCAAAATTAGCACTACCCTCCTTTACTGGCTAAATCTGCTGAGTGCCAGAGCTTTCTATATACCATAGAAATGTCAAACTTAAATACCATCATAGTTAAAAACACACACACACACACACACAAAAACAGGAACAGATCTGGAACCTTCAGAAAGAGGGCTAAGCTCAAATGGTAATCTCTGTAGACACACAACTCCACAGAGTTGGTTCAAAAGTCAAAACCACCCAGCTAGAGTGGCTCAGTTGGTTGAATGTCATCCTGTGCACCAAAAGATTGCCTGTTCCGATTCCCAGACAGGGCACCTACGGGAGGCAACTGATCGAAGCTTCTCTCACACTGATGTTTCTCCCTCCCTCTCACTAAGCATGTCCTCAGGTGAAGATTAAAAAAAAAAAAAAAGTCAAAACCAAGAAATGCTGAGACATGGAACAAATCCAAATCCCTTTCTCCTAAATCAAGGTTGCTTGAGTCTAAACCACTTTAAACTATCCAGTTTTGCGCTGGTCAGTGATGCTCAGTGGTTAGAGTGTGGTTGACCTGTGCACCAAAAGGTAGGTTCCATTCCCAGTCAAGGGCAGGTACCTGGGTTGCAGGTTCAATCCCCGCCCCAGTTTGGGCACATGCAGGAGGCAAACAAGCCATGTGTCTTTCACTTTCACATCAATGTTTCTGTTTCTCTCTCTCCCCCAACTTCCCCCCTCTCTAAAAAAAAAAAAA
This sequence comes from Myotis nattereri, assembly GCF_964212035.1. Taxonomy (NCBI): domain Eukaryota; kingdom Metazoa; phylum Chordata; class Mammalia; order Chiroptera; family Vespertilionidae; genus Myotis; species Myotis nattereri. The sequence goes on from NC_138087.1 coordinate 53,671,424, forward strand.
AAAAAAAAAAAAAAAAAAAAAAATCAATGGAAAAATACCCTCGGGTGAGGATAACCAAAAATAATACTGTCCAGTTTCAATTATTTCCTGGGCACCAATTTTTTAACTAGCTTATCTCCAGCCTTCACTAACTCAATTAGGTGGGCTCTACCCCTTTGAAGAACTACCTCCTCTTAGTAAGGCTCAAGAAAACATGTGCCTTACTAATAGGGAGACCAGATAATGGAGGAAGTGAAGAAATACATAAAAAAAGAATGTTTTCCATGGATTATTTCTCCATTCAACAAATTAAGGAGTATATGTATTATATGCCAGGTATTGTTCTGGGACCCAGGGACTTATCAGTCAACAAAACAAGACAAAATAGTATTCCTATTAGAAATGTTGCCGAAACCGGTTTGGCTCAGTGGATAGAGTGTTGGCCTGCGGACTGAAAGGTCCCAGGTTCGATTCCGGTCAAGGGCATGTACCTTGGTTGCGGGCACATCCCCAGTAGGAGATGTGCAAGAGGCAGCTGATCGATGTTTCTCTCTCATCGATGTTTCTAACTCTCTATCTCTCTCATTTCCTCTCTGTAAAAAATCAATAAAATATATTAAAAAAAAAGAAAAAAAAGAAATGTCTTCACAACTTGCAAGGAAAGAGATCCCTATGCTCCAGAATACCTGCTGTGGAGTTATGGGGTTTTTACATATTTTGGTCCAGGTATACCCAAGAGAAATACAAATCCCATTCTCTAATATAACTGCGAATTTTCTGCTGATCCTCTTACACAGGTTGCATCTTTAAACTAGTTTCCAAGAGTGGAGTTTCCTAGGCTTAAACTTGCCTCCCCAAACCCAGAAGTGTGGCACTTTGGGCATAAGCTGCAGAGTAGACAAATTTTCCCAATCCTTAACACCCTGGAGGGCAATCATGGTCAATGTGACATCTGAGGGCAATTTAGACTCATCAATTCTCCCTCACACTTCAAAATACCCTCCAAGGGCTGCCCATCTTCCTGCTTAACCTATAGAACTGGTACTGGAAAAAAAATACTGTTGCCTCTAATCATCGGTTTGTGTTTTAACCCAAGGCTACATTCTAAAAATACTTCCAATCTGCCTACCATTCCGGACCCTGGCATTGGAGATGAGTGGTATACTCTTCCCTTAACAGGGAAGGGGAACATCCGGCCTGAGGGCCATAAGGCCCAAGAAATCATTTGGTCTGGCACGGCCAAGGCATCAGGGGTGAGTTAATTAAGTGTTTGACCAAATACAGCAGGCTAATCTTTCAGGTGGTAATTTTGTATGGCCCAGAAATGGTATTATAAACATCCAAATAGCTGTTGACAGAAAAATGGTTCCCCACCCATCTTAAGATAAAGATCTTTAATCCCACATCTATCTACTGAGATAAAAGGAAGGAAGGTCTAAAAGAGAGAATTCAGCCTGAACATCACCCAACAGCAGTCCTGGAGGCTCTTTGGAGACACCACCTATTGTCTGCTGCATGAGTCAGGCCCTTTCCAGAATCCCAAAGGACCACAACTTGGAGGGAGTTCAGGTTCGAGTCATCGAGACGTTGACCTAGGGATTGGAAACCATCTCTGCTGCCAGGTTCCAATAATTTCGGATTTTTAGTTTTGAAAACAAACGACTGGATAACGTAAATTTTAAGTATTACTAAGTGGACCTTTTAAATAGATGACTAATACTTCATCTAGATTCAGAAACTCGAAAATAAAGGAACACACCAAAAACAAAAAGTCTTTTTGAATCAGGAAGGTGATTTGCATAGAGGAGTTTCCATAGGATGGCGGTGTCTCCTGCCTTCCCCCCAGTAAGTAAAGCTCTTGATTCTAAATTCAGTGGACAGAGGGGCCAGGTTTTATCTGATGCTTTCCTCCGGGTGCAGGGCCCAGGATTTCTCAACACAGCAGATTTGGGGGCGCGGAAACCGTGTGTTTTGGGAGAGTTAGAGCAACTCTAACCAACACACACACCACGAAGGCTGAAATCTAGGAAGGCCTAGAAAATACGAACTCATATTCGAACGTTTTGCAATATATAGTAAAGAAAGAAAAAAGTGCCTTTCTCCCCGCGCCTATTTCATGCCATCAAGGGAAACTGACTCAAGCTTTCTCCGGTGAGCAAGGCCAGAGGCGAAACGCAGGGCCCACTCGCCCCCTCGCTACTCCGGGGGCGCAGGATGCCAACCCGGCCCGGGCGGACTGGCTCCCAAGTGCCGAGAGCTTCCCTGAGCTCGCCGGGCCCCCACGCTACGGCCTCCGCCTCCGGGTCCGGCTCCGAAGGCCTTCCCGGGGCCCAAAGTCCACGCCCACCGGGCCCAGTGAGGGCGTTGGGGCCTGCTCTCCCCCGGCACCAAAGGCCTTCCGCGGGTGGTAGGCCGAGTCGCAGGGGGGTCGGGGGCGCTCCAGGCCCCAGGGCTCCGCGCCGGCAGCGTGGGCCCGCAGACCTCACTGGGCCCCGCATGGCCGTTCCAAGGGAGACAATCAGGCCGGCCGGGCCTGCATGACACAGCACGATCTGGCCCAGGCCCCGACCCGGGCCCAACGCAAACCCCGCCTAGGGGGCGCACGGGTGCGTAGCGTGGCCCAGCCGGCCCCTCCTTCGCTCCCGTCCTCTCGTCTCCTTCCTTCCATGTCTCCCTCTTTCCCGGTCTCCACCGCTTAGACGCGCCCACGGCCAGGCCCAGCCGGGCCTACCCAGCGCTGAAGGGACCCCCCGGTGCGCGCCCCCGCGGCGAGCGGGCGGGCACGCGCACACACACTCACTCCGCTCCGGAGGCCATGGCGCGTGCCTCTCCCGGCCGGCGGCTGTGGCAGCCCAAGGGTAACGGCTACGAGGGGTGGCGGGAGACCGTCTGGACCCGGGCTCGGCTCTCCCGGGCGGGGTGGCGAGCAGCGGCGACAAACCCGCAGGCAGCCTCCCTGTCGCTTCCTCCCAGCGGCACCCGTGCGGTGGGCGGGCAGGAGACGTTGGCTCCTGATCCGCGAGGAGGCAGCGGTAGCGACGACTCGAACGACGGCTACAGACGCTTCACTGAGACTGAGCCGAGAAGAGCCGAATCATCGGAAGAAGAGGTACGCTCACCTCAGCCAATCAGCGCCTGCCCTAGGGACTCCCGCCCGCCTCTCGGCGCCTCTCCCCAGCAACCCACGGACCAGAGCCAATCAGAAAATTCGCTTTGGCCTGGCTCCCGCCTTAAGTATGCATCGCCACGTCAATTGGCTGCAACGCTACGCTTCCTCGACGGATTGGTATTCTCAACCAATCAACAAAAGGAATGGGACCAGCTCGACTGGCGGAAGGAGTGTTCAATCTCTTAGAGGCGGGATCTCCCACTTGGCTCCAGCTCATTGGCTCCTGAGTTTATCCTGCTGGAAAAACCTGGCACAATGGATTGAACCCTTGTATTAGTCTGGTATTATTGTAGTATTAACCTACACATCTGTCTTCTTCCAAAATGAGGATTCACCCTAACCCCTCTCCTTGCTCCTTCAAAATGCTAACTCAGGCCACCCCTACTCTGGACCCTTTTTAACTAGCACTGCAGCTCTCAAACCACTCTATTTTAGTCATTGCACCTTCTGGTTAACGCTAGCCCCGAGGCGTTACAGTTCTTTGGGGCTTGGAGGTACACTCTTCCTCTTACCACTGGGTATTAATATTAATGATGTGAGGATGGAGGGCACCCAGTCCAGAGAGAGGTCAAAAGGCTACCAAAGAACACAGCAGATTCAAGAGAGCCCAAAGCAACAAGAAAGTTGCATGCTGAGTTGAAGTCTTTGGGCCCAAAATACCAGCTAGCCCTGACTACATTCAACAGGCAGTTTTGGTAGCTCGTTAACTTGATTCATCCTTCAGACACATTTGACTGAGGCAGTCTACTCTCAAATTCCTAGAATTTGGGATTAAGGAAGGGGTGGGAAGTCACTCTGAGAGATTCAGGTTTGCTCGTCTCTCCCCTCTAAGAATCAAATACTTGCCCTTGTCATGGAAGGCCTGCCTAGACCACCTTCCAGACCACCTCCACTCATTCTGTCAACTCACACAGGATGTTGTGGCTTGGGGCTTTGCTTTTAGGCAATAGAAAGGGCTAAAGTCTGCTTTCTGAGTAAGGATTCCTCTAGCCCTTTCTTCTACCCCAGTCTTCAAGTCATAAGGTGGATGATGTTAGGAGATGGCACCTTAGACAACCAGCACTCAAATGAACCAGACAGCTAGCTGTGTATGTAATATATGTAGTAGGCAGACAAGCGATACATATGAGATTTTACTCAACACAAGAAAAGGGGAAACAGGGGGAAAGGTGCTATGAGCAAAGTCAATGCCTTGTTGCGGGGAGAGGTGTCTCTGGAACCAGGTGGCAATAACTAGGCCAAAAATTTTTTCAGGCATATCACCAACCTTTCAAAAGCTGGACTTGTATAGGAATGGTCATCTCCAAACACATTCCCCAAGGATGGTAAAGCAGAAAGCCCTCCCCACAGAAAGATGGCCCACTGGGGCCCCAGCTCAGATTCTTTTAATCTTGGCAGCTACTAGTCACAAGGCTCCAGCAGAGATGTCCGAAAATCTTCAAGAAGGGTTTCACGGTCAGGAGGACGAATCCAGCTCAAACAGGTTTCAAGGTACAGGGGGAGAGACCTGGAGAGCAAGAAGGGTGAGGCCTAAGGGTAAAGGATAGGCAGAAGGTTGGGCAGCCCCTCCCTCCCTTTCATTCACCACCACGCACCCCAATAGGCCCAAGGATTCCAGGACACCAACTGCTCCTAGACCCAAGCCAGCAGGCCTCAACTCACCATGTAGCATTCTCCTGTGGCAACTTAGTTTGGGCCTCCAGCCTCCGCCAAAGAGCAGTGGCCTCATCCCTCCGATCCAGCCTCCTTAGAGTCTGAAGCAGGTGAAATGAAGCGTCTCCATTACCTGTAGTCCCACCCCAGAATACAGAATCTTAGAACGTGACCCAGTCTTAGGCATCATTTTATAAAAGGGGAAACTGAGGCATAAAGCAGGGAACTGTCCTGCCTACAGTCACATACTAAACCAGGAGATTATTCCCTATCATTCCTACCCCTAAGCACTGCCTGCCCAGGATAAAGGGCTCGACTAATTCTGCTCCTGCCCAACACCAGCATTGTCTTTGTGCCTGAGGACATTGGGAAGACTGGGAGCTCTTAGAGGCCTTCATCGACACTTGTATATGTCTTGTGTACGTCTGTGTATGTCCCTAGTTATATACAGCACAATCCCATTCACCCCTCCGATCTAGGAACATCACTCAGTACCTCCCTCATGAGCCGTTACATCCTTGTGCATCTATGCACAGCTGACGTCATGCAAATATACATACCTGGGCACACCTGCACACTGAGGAGGAAGTCCTGTAGTGCTTTGGTATCCTGGCCACTGGCCACCCATTCTAGTCCACGACTAATCAGGGCAGCTGCCCGAAGCTGCTGTAGTGCCACATCTGACATACACCCCTGTTCACAGTTGGAAGCAGGCCCTGGGGATCCCCAAAGTCAAGAAATGAGTTACCAGCCACAAAGTTACTAACTAAAACCCAAGTCCCCCTCTATCTCTTGTGTCCGGAGTCTCTTTCTCTTAAATCTCCTGTTGGGCTGGGACACGTGTAAAGGGAACTGATATCCACTACCACCACTTCCAGGAGGGAAGAGGAAAGCTGAGTCTAGATCACCTTGTTCTTTATCCTTAGGTATGTACCGGAAGAGCAGCTCAAGGCACCTGAAGTGGAACACAGAACAGGGGTAAAGAGGAGTCAAGCTCAGAAGCTCTGGGGTGAAGAGGTAAGAATGGAGCTCACCAGTTCAGGTCCCAATCAGAAAAGTATCCCTCCACACTTCCCCTAGGGCCCTGGTTGGCTTCCTGGGCTCACCGGCTAAATTCACTAATTGCTTGTTTTGAGTCCCCTAGTTGCACCCAGGCTTGTCCCTGAAGCAGGTAGGTGGCAGAGACCCAGGGTGGGCAGTGTGGTGACTCCTTGGTTCCTTTTCTGGCATCTTTCCACAGCCAGGGCATTTTTGGAAGCAGAGATGATGTACGGCTCAGCAGCTCCTCACATATGGTTAAAGCATCCTGAGCTTGGCCTGCCTGGATCAGTGCTGCTGCTGCCTCCAAGAATATCTCAGGCATACACGGCCCTCGGGGGCTGGGGGGTAGAGAAAACTGGGGTGGGAGAAAGATCCAGTGAGCCACCACCCCAACCTCTGGTACCACATGGAAGCCACCCATTGCTTGCTGCCCTGGATCCCCTGTTCTGGGAAGCCTTCCTGGTCTGCCCCCTCTACCCCCGAGACTGGACAGACAGAACAGCAGAGGAAAAAGCACAAAACAGAAATCCTGCTCTCTTCCAAAGGAGACTCCAACTCTTTCCCACCCCAACTGTAGAGAACCTTGAAGATATACTCACCTTTGGCTCCCAGCCATCCAACAACAGGGCCAGTAGGTCCAAATAATGCTCTACTGCATCCTCTGTCCTGAGGAGTCATAACCCATGAGCCTTACATTAGATCCTTGCAGGGACCTCCAAAGACTCCTAGCTAAGGGAGGGATGCTCAAGGGTCCTGGGGAATGGGTGGTCGTGTGGCTCCAACCTTGACTCAGTATGGATATACCCTACTTACAGAATGGATTTGGGAGGACACTTCAGAGTTTTAAAAATACAGGTTAGTACACAGACAATAGAGGGGTGGGGGCATATGCTGGGGGAAGGGAGTGGGCAGAGAGAGGTCAATGGGGAGAAAAGGAGACATATGTAAAACTTTCAACAATAAAGAATTTTTAAAAAAAGATAAACCTGTACAAATTTTTTTAAAAATTAATAATATACAGGTTAGTGTCTGGGAGAAGAGTTCAGGTCCAGTGGCAAGGCAGGATGTTGAGGAGTGGGGACCTAGGTCCTGCCACTAATTCATTCATCCCTCTGACTCACAAGAACAGAAACAGAGGTATCAGAAGTGGGAAGGGGAGCTCGTGTGAGCAAGGCAGGACCTCACCTTCCCGTCTGTAGACATCGGCTTGCTAGCAGGTGTTTGACCTGGCTCAGTGTGCCACAGTGAAGGGGTGAGGCTGGGTCAGGTTGTGGGAGTAGCAGCTCTACCTCAATAAGAAAATGGGGGACTTCAGAGCTAGGAGTGACACTCAAGGCCTGAAAGAGACAAAATAAGAAAGTATATCTATAATCTTTTGGAGCCATGCTTCCTTCCACTTATACCTTGACTTATTGCCTCACACGAACACCCCAGCAAGCCCCGTATCTTCAACTGGAATAGTTCCTTACCTCAACCAGAAGCTCCAGACTCTCCAGCTCTGCTGCTGTGTTCCCCAGTTGCTGATACAGCCTAGAGGCCTCCAGAAGCGGGGGCCCACAGATTAATCCCCCCTTCAGGGCTGCAATCAAGTAGAGCAGAGCTCTCTGTGGATTGCCCTAGAGGAGAAGACGCAAGCCTCAGCCACCCTCACAAAGAAAAAAGCTGTCCATATCACCCATGGTTTCCCCAACCCACCCTAGCACTTTCTTTACCATCTTTCGGAGACAGGTCCCCAACGCTGTGTACACCTGGACCAACACAGGCCGTGGGCATAGACCTGAGGCTGCTTCATGCAGGCTGCTCAGTGCCCTGGGCAGGTTTCCTACGATCAGCTCCTGGAGGCCTGAGAGCAATCAGGGTGTGAGCTTAGAGAGGCCCATAAGACACGAATTAAACAGACTTATATATAGAACATGACAGGAAAGTCATGAGGCTAGAAACCCCTTAAGATGGGGAATGGGGAGGAAGGAATGAGTGAGACTGCTGACCTTGGCGATAGGCAAATGCTGTCAGAAGGACATCCCTCAAGCCTTGGGCATCCTGCAGGGTCAATGGGTCATCTGATTCCTTAGCTGGGGGGCTCCAAGTTTTTAGATGGAGCAGCAGATCCTCAGAGGACCCATTCTGGGAGAGAAGAGCCAAAGAGGATCCAAGTCGGTAACTATTTCTTTTTCTGTTTCAGTCTACCCTGGCTGGCCCTTGAATTCAAGGGTCCTTCTGATTCCTGTTCCCCCAATTCTAAGAGATAGCTGTGGGGAAAGGATAAAGGGAGGAAGAAAAACCAATGATCATCTATTCTGGAGTACCTCCTCACTCAGGATAAGCCCGTGAGGACACGGGGCAAGGACCATGTTTGAATTATTGATGAAAAGATAGACTGGGAAGTGACTTCTGCAAGGACATGAGAACCCTACCACCACCCAAGATTATTAAGTGTATTTTTTTATTGATTTTTTAGAAAGAGAGGGAGAGGGAGAGGGAGAGGGAGAGAGAGAGAGAGAGAGAGAGAGAGAGGGAGAAAGAGAGAGAAACATCATTTTGTTTTTCCGCCCATTTATGCATTTATTGGCTGACTCTTGCACGTGCCCTGACCGGGGAATAAACCCGCAACCTTGGTGCATCAGGATGCCGCTCCAACCAACTGAGCTACCTTGCAGGACATAAACTACTTTTAAAATGCTCCCAAGAGAATCCCTCCAATGAGCGACCAACCAGAGGAAGGGCACCTAAGATTCCTTGAGAGAACCTAGCAACCTTTCCAGCACAAAATGATCCTACTATAGCTGGGGCCTGTAGGGAAAAATCCCTTAGATCCAGGTCACTTCCCAAATTACCTGGCTGCCATTCAGGGTCTGCAGCAGCAAGGTCAGGTCGCCAAGATGGTCAGTGCTCAGCCAAAGGGCAGCCTGCAGGCCAGCCAGGTGGTGAAGGGCAGGGAGCAGCTCCGGCAGAAGGGAGGAAGCATGGAGGACGGAGTTCCACAGGCCCCTGAGCCCACATTCTAGCCTGGGCCCCACCTGTTTCTGGGTCTCCAGCACTATAGAATACACACACACACACACACACACACACACAGCTGAGATAGGACCTCATCTCTGGTGTTCCTGGTCTGAGGAGCACATGGAAGATCAGAGAAGGGCATCTCTCTTCATGGAGGTGGCAGATTATGTTGCTCCTCCCATCCCCCTTGCAAGGACTTAAACCCAGACTGAGGCTGGCAGGGGCATGGGAGACATTCTCTGGCCCTCACCTCTCTCTAGGCCCCTTTGGATATCCTGTGCCTGGTCCTCAGTGAAACCCTGGGCCAGGCTTGCCCTCAGGGTAATGAAGTTGCAGATGACCGTCAATTCCAAGGGGAGAACAAGAACAGCTGCAGGGAGTCCTAGAGCAACAAATGCTGGTCTCACAGGCTGCTCCCCCATAAAAGAGTCTCTCAACACCCCACCTCAACCAAATGGCCTCAATAAAGAATGCACCCTTTAAAAAAGAAAAGACTCCTTGGACAGAGTTTGGAAAGGGCAAAAAGTTCTCCAGATTAGACCATTCTGGGAACCGCATCTTCAAATGCTGCTGCTGTGTGTGTGTGTGTGGCCAGGAGATTCACTTGTACAAAGACATCCACTCCCTGTGTGTGCCTTAAACAGGCCCCCTCCCCTCCCACCCCCCTCCGTATCCTGAATAATCGCCTCAATCCCAGAAACGGTGACGAGGTCTCTGGCTGTGGAGGGGCAGGAGTGTGTGTGTTGCGGGGACGGGAGGCGGGGGGTGGGGGGGGCGGCGGGGGGGGGCGGGTTTTGAACTGACCATCCTGGAGAGGACCCTGCTTACCCTGCAGACTATGGAGGAGTCCTCTGAGCCCTTCCAGCGCATCTTGAGCCAACTGCTGTCGCCTCGGAGACAGACCCAAGTCCTGAGCCACCTGCCAAACATGGGTGTCGCGTCACGGAGAATAAGCCATTTCCTCTACCCCGGCAGCAGTGGCAAGGGAGGTCATTCTCCAGTCATCTCTGGCTTTAGGTGGAAGTCAAGCTCACCCCCGCTAAGTCCACAGCAAACCCTCTTTCTGGTATTTGGGGGCTGCAAAGCGAGATCCAAGCAACCACGGTACCTTGGCCTGTCGAACTAGCTGGTCATTCTTTTCCCTCCACAGGTCCAGGCAGCTGGCTTGCGGCACTGAGGAGCCCAGAGGGGTCTGATGGGACATGGCTGAGCCCGGAGACCTGGAGAGGGCTGCGAAAGGGTAAGCCTGTCCCCACCGAAGCCCCCACCCGAGGGGGCGGGCCGTGCACGCTCCTCGCGGCCCCGCCGGCTCTCACCCTCGCCTCCAGTTGGCCGGGCCGGCAGGACTCTCAGCTGCTGTTGGCTGTCTCCGAGGCACACTCCCCCGCGGGAAACTCGAAAAACAAACGATCCGGACACGCCAGTGAGGAAGGCAGAGGCGGGCCGGGAGCCGGAGGCGTGTCTCAGAGCGGAGTTCTACCGCTCGCCGTTCCACCAGCTGGACTCCCGCGCCCAGGCCTTAAGAAATCGACATTGAAAACAGAGCCCGCGGGCTCGGCGCCTCCCTCGCAGCCACACTTCCAGGTCTATGGTTTCCCCGCCCTCCGCGGAGGGCAGGCCGTGCGATGCATTCTGGGAATTGTAGTACCGCCGAGAGAAGCTAGAAAAGTTCGGCCCGGAAGCAAGCGTCTCCAAAAGGAACCGACAGGAGACCAAGGCCCTGGGAAATCGGGCCATCCTTTTTCTGTTCACCATGGAGCATCAACACTCTCACCACAGTCGGCTCGACGGCCTGCAGTCTGCCTGCTGGCAGCGCGCCCTGGCCCTGTTTGTGCAGCCTGCACTGCTGCTCACAGGTATAGTACCTGCCCAATCCTTTCAGCAAATGGAGCCAGGAGACTTGGATATCAGGGTGCAACCAACAAAAAACTGCGACCATTACCTCACATAAAATCAACTCAAAACGGGTAGGTTGGACTTCATTAAAATGAAAAACGCTTATGCTACAAAGACACCGTCAAAAAAATTCAACCACAGCCCGGCCCACGTGGCTCAGTGGTTGAGCTTCTATCTATAAACCAGAAGGTCATGATCCGATTCTGGTCAAGGACACATGCCTGGGTTGTGGGCTCCATCCCCAGTGTGGGGTGTGCAGGAGGCAGCTGATCAATGATTCTCTCACATCATTGATGTTTCTCTCTCTCTCCCTCTCCCTCTCCGAAATCAATCAAAATACGTTTTTAAAAAGAAAGAAAATACAACCACAAAGTGGTAAAAAATAGTTTGCAAACCATGTATTTCATAATGGACTTGTATCCACAACATGTAACTCTCAAAGCTCAATAATAAAAAGACTTACTTGAAGCATTTTAAAGCAGGCAGAAAAAAAAACATGATATCTTACCAGAAAAGATGCACGAATAGCTAAGAAGCACACAAAAAGATGCTCAACATCATTAACCATTAGGGAAATACAAATTAAAACCATGAGATACCATTATGCACATACACACAAAGAATAGTTATAATAAAAAAACACAGATAATACCAAATGTTGGCGAAGATGTGGAGAAACTGGAATCCTCATACATTAAAGATGGAAATTTAAAATAGTACAGTTACTTTGGAAAAGTTTGTCAGTTTCTTTAAAAGTTAATCATAAACTTATATGACCTAGCAATTCCACTCCAAGAAAATGTGGACGAAAGGGGCCACATGCTAACCTGACAAACTTAAAGGTCTGCATGGCAGTCTTGCAAACTCAAAGACCTAAAGTAACCACAAAGGATGGTCTGAAATTAAACTTTAACTAAAAGCAGTTATGGTGGGTAGTCACCTCCTAGGCCTGTATCTTCCCTGATGAGGTCAACCTTTACCTTAACTGAGTTTATTGTCTTTTTGCATCTACGATAACATATTATTGAAATGTCAGGGTAACTTGTAACTTTTTTTGGACCCCTCAGGGCACAACCAAATACCCTGGGCTCCAAGACAGATACCACAAATTCTTTCATTGTTATTGTTATCATGTTGTTGACTGCTAACTATCCCACTTAAGTAATGTGTCTATCATTTTACTTTTTATCCAATCCCAGAGGTTCCCCCCCCCCCTTTTGCTTTCTCCTGCCTCCCTAATCTATCACCAATGGATTTCATGTAACCCACTTACGTCTCCTCCTTTGATGTAATGTATAAAACAAGGTGAAAAAATACCATTCTCCAGAGCATTATCCCAATCCATTGAGATTCTGCTTCCTAGCAACTGTGGACAGTTTGGCTCAATAAACTCACAAAAATTCCTTATAGGTTTGAATGTTTTTATATTAACAAAATCCTCCCAAGAGAAATGAAAACAGACTTGTATGCAAATGCTCATAGCAGTTTCTTTTGTTGTTGTTGTTAATCCTCACTGAAGATACATATTTTCTTCCACTGATTTTTAGAGATTGGAAGGAAGAGACACAGAGAGGAACATCGATGTGAGAGAGGCACATCTATTATTGCCTCCCGCACAGGATGGAACCTGCAAGCAAGGTACATGCTGCAACCCGACCTTTCAGTCCTTGGCCAGGGCACTCACAGCAGTTTTTAAAAACATATTCACAATGCTTTTAAAAACTGGAAATAATCCAAATGTCCATCAGATCATAGCCATGCAATGGAATATATGACTCAGCAATAACTAGAGGCAAAAAGTGATAATGTACCAATATGAATGAATCTTACAACCTTATTCTAAGTCAAAGAAACCAAACCAAAAGACCACATATTGCATTCCATTAATATGAAATGTCCAGAAAAGATAAATTATAAAGACAAAAAGAGTGGGAGGGGATTGATTGTAAACAAAGACAGGGAATTTGTGGAAGTGATGAAAATTGTCTAAAACTAAATTGTAGCACTTGATAATAGTTTTTTATATATGATATGAAGAGAACAACATGGCAAAAGAAAAAATAGAATAAAATGAACATCAAAACTTTAAAATTTTATTTTTATGTGCTATATAAATAGGTTAATTAGCAGTATAACTAAATAGTAAGGCTGCCAGTCTCCTTCAGACAAATGAACAAACAAAACTTTAAAATTTTGTGCTTCAAAGGACACTGTCAAGAAAATGAAAAGAGCCCTGACCGGTTTGGCTCAGTGGATAGAGTGTTGGCCTGCGGACTGAAGCATCCCGGGTTCAATTCCAGTCAAGGGCATGTACCGTGGTTGCGGGCACATCCCCAGTAGGGGGTGTGCAGGAGGCAGCTGATCGATGTTTCTAACTCTCTATCCCTCTCCCTTCCTCTCTGTAAGAAAACAATAAAATATGTTTTTAAAAAAAGAAAATGAAAAGATGACCCACAGAATGGATAGAATATTTTCAGGACTTGTATCTAGAATATATAAACAATGTTTATCACTCAATGATAAAAAGAAAAGCCAATTAAAAAACAAAGGATCTGCTCAGCCTGTGTGGCTCAGTGGTTATGTGTAGACCTATGAACCAGGAGGTCGATTCCCGGTCAGGTTACATGCCCGGGTTGTGGGCTCAGTCCCCAGTGTGGGGCATGTGGGAGGCAGTCGATCAATAATTCTGTCATCATTTATGTTTCTCCCTCTCTCCCTTCCTCTCTGAAATCAATAATATATATATATTATATACATATATATAATACAAATAATAAAAGTAAAAGGTGCAAACAACCCAAATGTCCATCAGTAGATGAATAAACAAAATGTGCTATATCCATACAATGGAATTGATCATAAAAAACAAAGTACTGATTCACACTGCAACATAGATGAACCTTGAAAACATTAGGCTGAGTGAAAGAAACCAGACGGAAAAGACCACATATTATATGAATCCATTTATATGAAGTATCCAGAATAGGCAAATCCACAGGAACAGAAAACACATTAGTGGTTGTCACAGGCTGGGGGCAAAGGGGATTGGAAGTGACTGCTAATGGATAAGTGATTTCTTTTGGGGGTGATGGAAATATTCTGGAAGTAGTGGTGTTAAGACTTTGTAAATGTACTAAGGGCCAATGAATTGTACACTTTCGTTTGTTTTCAAGAGAACATTTATTGGGTAAATTACAGAGGTAGAAAAAGTAATTCCTAGAAGAAATGGGCTTAGGAAATGAGTTATAGAGGTAAAGGGCCCTTGGAGCTTGGGAGAAAGGAAGCCAGGTAACCTGCCTGGGCAGGGAGTGGGCGGGAAAGCATGGGGAGTCCTCCATCCTAAGGGTTTTAAGGATGATTTTAGGGGAGGTCCTTTGTTAGGCACCTGGGGCTCTCCATCTAGGTGACTTTCTGTACCTGGCCCATTGTCCTTGTTCTGCTCATTGTCTGTCTAATTGCATACTACAATAAGACCCCCTGCCTTTCCCTAAGGGAAGATTTGAATTGTACACTTTTATTTTTTTCAATATATTTTTATTGATTTCAGAGAGGAAGAGGGAGAGATAGAAACATCAATGATGAGAATCATTGATTGGCTGCCTCCTGCATGTTCTCTACTGGGGATTGAGCCCCCAACTTGGGCCTATGCCCTTGACTGAATCAAACCTGGGACCCTTCAGTCCACAGGCTGACACTCTATCCACTGAGCCAAACTGCCTAGGGCCAGGCTGTATACTTTTAAATGGTTAATTTTATGTTATGTGAATTTTAAGTGAGAAAAAGAATGAAGTAGTGATACATGGTACTATATGGATGCATCTTGAAAACATTATGCTGAACGGAAGAAGCTAGTCACAAAAGGCCATACATTTTTATGAAGTGTCAGGATAGTGGTCGCCTAGGGCTGGTGGTGCAGGGGGAGGCATGGAGGGTAATAGGAAAAAGTATCTAGTTTCTTTGTGGGTTGGTGAAATGTTCTAAGACTGATTGTAGTGATGGCTGTATAACTCTGTGAATATACTAAAAATCATTAAATTGTATACTTTAAATGGGTAAATGTTATGGTAAATTGTGCCTCTGTAAAGCTCTTTTTTAAAATAAACACAATGAATTAGTGTGGAAGGGGCTCTCTGATGTCAAGTAAAAGGCAGGGATACAAATTTTTAATAGTATAAACCAGCGGTTCTCAACCTGTGGGTCGAGACCCCTTTGGCGGTCGAACGACCCTTTCACAGGGGTCGCCTAAGACCATCCTGCATATCAGATATTTACGTTATGATTCATAACAGTAGCAGCATTACAGTTATGAAGTAGCAACGAAAATAATTTTATGGTTGGGTCACAACATGAGGAACGGTATTTAAAGGGCCAGAAGGTTGAGAACCGCTGGTATAAATCAATGTGCTAACAAGTCTTTCTCTAAAAGAATCTTGTAGATATTTTGGGAGAAAAGGAAACAGTGGTTGGCAGATCAGATTATCTTGAGGCTCCAGGGAAGGGGGCTCCCAACGAAGAAAAGCAGGAGGCGGGATGTACCTAACATCCTTCCCCTGGGTCTTGAGATGGAGAAAAGGTCTTTATTTCTTTTCACAAAGGCACTGTCTGCTCACTAAATGATGCCTGGGAGTTGTGTCCACCAGATTGAGGGAGGGTAAGGGACTTTTTCTAATTCATCTTATAAGCTAGCTGGGGCCTAACTTCTCCCCTTGCATTATTAAGTCTATCCCTGCCAGGATCTAATGTCCTATCCTCTAATTGCGTGAAACAGTACACTTTTCATCATCTTCCTATTTGACCTTTATTAGCACGAAGGACTGTTGGCCATTAATAATCAGGACTCTTCCTTTAGCTACCACAGCAGTGAATGCCTTTACTGCACAAACACTGCTACTCAGTTTCTCTTCTTACCTTGTGAGGTAAAGGTGGATGTTATCCTACAGTTTTAACATCCACTCTTCTTTCAGTGGTCTTATCTCATCCTGTCCCGAGTACTCTCAAACCTCAAACCCCACTCCTGACCCTTCTCCTCAGAGCCTGTTCCTCACTCTTTTGACGGACATCTCCACAGGGATTTCATGTCAGCACTTCCACATGCTACAGGAGTAGGGAGGGGGATGGAGGACACAAGAGATAAATATGAGGAGCATTAGATTCATACAGTTTTGGCATCAAGTTAGGAATAATCAATGGGACAAAGCAGAATGCTTTAAGCTGGGCAAGTAGGTCTAATAAAAGGCAACACTGGTTGGGAAACTAGGGAGGCCTCCACAGAAGTGAAGGCAAAGGGTGTTCTGGAGTGAAGCACACAGTACAGGAGACGGCACTACTCAGGCAGTGAAAGTCTGTGTGCCCCAAGGTGCCTGGGCTTGTCTTTTCAGCCATTTTTTTTAACAGTCAAAGCATGATTTGGGAAGAGCTGGGGGAAGTGAATTCACACCACTGCAACCATTTCCCAAAGGTTCTTAGGTACAGCAGTTCTGCAGAACTGATCCCATCTGTGCTAGGTGGGAAGGGTGACTTACACTCCCGCTAGCCCATATAGGACAGTGGGGGCTTCCCCACATCTCAAACACACTCATTCACATTATTTTATTCCACTTTGGAGACCACCCCCAGTCCCAAAGATGCATTTGAAACAGGAGTTAAAGATCACTATGCTTTTTAATTATAAAATAATAAAGTCCCAGATGCCAGTAGCTCCTGGCTGCATGGTGGTAAGAGGTGTGGCTGAGCCTCTCTTGCAGATGATCCAGCACCCTTACAGGCCAGACTAGATTGTTCTCCAGTTCTCCCCACAGCCAGGAGTCAGCACCCACAGCCTAGGCTACCCACAGCCTAGGCTACCTCTGCTGGGCCAGAACTAGCTGTTGGAACCAGGAGCTCACAGCACCATCCACTCGCATCACCAAAGCTAGGCCCAGGAAAAGTCCCACGCTGCTCACAATGAAGCCCATGGCCTCAAAAATGAACCTGCAAAGAAAGGTGGAGAATATCAGGGGACACTGAGAGTAGGTCTAGAGCCTTTTCCCTGCTGAGGCAAAACCCTGTTCACTCTGGATGTTCATTCTTTGTTCCCAGTTTCACCCTCTACTTCTCAAGCAAAATCCACTCACTTGGGGGCGAACACCTTCCAGACCATGAGGTGCCTGCGGAGGATGGAGGCTGCCAAAGCACAGGCCAGAATCTGAGGGAGGAGAGGAGGAGCCAAGTTACTTGGGAAGAGATGGAGGAAGCAGGTCAGAGTTGCTGTCGGCCTCTGTGAAGAATGAGCGAGTAGGAAGTACTGTGTGCCAGTGGGGAAAAAAACTGGGCTTGGGCAAACACTATCCATTTGTGCTGCTAACACTCAGGCTCTGCCTCCCAGGTGGAGGAAGACGTCACAATCACACGCCTGCCTCTGAAGGAAAGGAGGAGGATCCATGACCACAGCTTGGGAAAGAATCCTGGCCATCACTTCAGCTTTTCCCGTCAGAACACCAATGGAGTCATCCCAAATGCAACAACAGGGTCTACATCCAGCTTGCAGAGAGGAAGCACTCCAAGTCTAGGTTCACGTTTCAATACTGCCATTTGAGCTCCCAAACCTTGGGCAACCACTTCACTTATCTGTACCTCGGTCAAGGCTCTCCCAGGGTTTTGGCAAAGTATGAAAGAAGGAATGTGATGCACACACATGAGAAAAGGTCACTAATTCCATGATCTCCCCCCTGAACCCACCTGAATACCAAGGACAAAGAGGTACTTGAGGCCCAGCTGCAGCAGTGCGACATTGAAGTGGTGAGGCGCATCCCGGAGCCGCATCTCCATCAGCGGCTCCTCCTCCTCCTCCTCAGGCCCAACTCTGGCCTCAGCTTCATTCCCGTGGGGCTGCCGCCTCTTCTGGGACCCTTGGCTCTCACACAGGAAGGGCCAGAGCAGGAGCAATGGGCACCCTACTGCCTCAGAGGAAGGCAGGGCAGAATCAGTGGAGGACCCAGGGTCCTGGCAACCTGGCCCTCAACCACCCTAGTTCACTCAGCGTCCAATTAACATAGGCCAAGGAGTGCCAGAGATCCAACAAAATTACATGTCCCCACTCAAATCCAGGGGGTTCCTTTCCTTCTGCAAAGCCAGAGTAAACAGTAGAAGCAAAGGAGTGAGGAGGTACCTGCAAAGAGGAGGTGGGAGGCAAAGGTGTTGGCTCCCACCAGCAAAGCAGGCAGCCAGGTAGAGGAGCCATGACCCTCTGGGAATCCCACGAAGGCTGCGTGCCAATGGATGGTTGGAAAGACAGGCTGGTGACCCGTGGAATAGAAGGTCTGTGTGGCCATGAGGGCCCAAGCAGAGACTGCCTGCCATGGCACAGTAAAAGGACCTGGGGAAAGAAACATGCCTCTTTATAGTCATATCCCACTTCCTAATCCATATAGCCTACCGCCCCACGATCATATACTACTACTACTTCAATGCTAATTCTCATACACACACGTGCCCATCACCCCAACCTCCTATCGTCAATATTCTGTTATTCTACTGCCCTCTGAGACACAAAACCTCATTACTCTAATCTGAACCCCTCTGTGGTCAATTTCTTTTCTCCCTCATATACACATTGCTCACTATGACATTATATACGGACAATTCACCACTCCCATGACTGGAAAATCAGAAAATGCACTCATGAGGATGCAGCATTTCCTTAAGAATGAGTCTTACAGTACTCCTGTCTCCCTCCTTCATGAACCTTGCTGGCCCCAGAGCTCATGGTAGGAATCAATTAGCTTGGTTACAGCAGATAAGAGAGAGAACATCACAAAGACCCTCCCAACTGTGTGAGGTAGGAGATCCTGTGTCAAGGTGAAAAACCTGAGAAGCAACACCAGCCTGAAATCAAACTCATATCCCTACTGTCCTTGGATTAATCAGCGCTGAGATATGTATTTACCAGAGGTAGTGATGGGTATCCCAGCAGCAAGCAGATGCAGGAGAAGGAAGCTCTGCAGAAACAGAAGCAGGAACACAAGGCTGATGCGCTCTGCGTGCAATAGCAGAAGTGGGAAGGCCAAGAGGGTGAGGGCCGTGACCATAGCAGCTGAGTAGACACTCCCCAACTGATAGGCGGCCACAGTCAGGGGGCCCTGAGATTTCGTTCTCTCCAGCCGGCCCCGGATCTCCTCCTGCATATGTCGGTAGATTTGAGGAACCACATAATCCAGGTCAGCCTGAGAAGTGGGGGGGCCTGAGAAGGGAGTGAGGACAGTCCTCATCCTTGGAGCACCCATCGTAGCCTCTGCCAGCACCGTCACAGGCCTCCAGAGCAACAGCAAGAGCCCTGAAGCAGCCAACCCTGCAACAGCCCGGGGCAGCACAGCTGAGGCACCAGTAACCAGGGCTCGGAGACGTGGGGGTGCTTCATCTGCTCCCGATGACAATGCCCAGTAGGCAGCAGTGCCCAGGACCATTAGGGGCAGCCCCCAGCGCACAAAGAGCACAGGGGGCTCAGGGCTCTTGAGATTACCGTAGCGGCGAAGCCACAGGCGCACAGCAGCTAACAGGGCCACCAGGGCCCCCACACAAGCTCCATACCACAAATTCTTAGCTCGACCACCCACCATGGACGCCAGGGGACTCAGCCAGGGAGAGGAGTGGCAAGCAGGTGTCTCTTCAGGGCAGCGGTGAAAAAGCCCAGCTAGCCTTATACACAAAAGCAACCCAACTCCAAGCCCCAGGGCATGCGTTCCTTTGTGCCGTGAGGGGCCTGTTGGGGCCGAAAAGCGGGGTATTGTGAGTAGCTTAGGTGGCAGTAGCTTGCCCTCCCAGTGAAGCTGGGCAACCAGGAGCAAGATAAGTGAGCCCAAAAGGAAGCGGATGGCCCTGGCCTCGGCTACAACAAAGCTATCAGAGAAGAAAGCAGCAAAGCGAATGAGCAGAAGTAATAGAACAGGCCTGGGAATGGGAAGCAAGGCTGCAAGAGGCCTCTTGGACCCCCAGCCAGCCCAGGCTTTCCACAGAATATGCAGGACTGAACCCATTGCAGCCACAGCGCCTAGAACCAAGGGATCCAGCTTCAGCTCAGTAGTTGCCAGAAGGCCAACACACACTACAACCCCAGCCAGACCCCAGGCCACGGGTATTAGGAGGAGAGGGCGGAGGTGAAAGCCTGGGGATGTTGCCCACTGGGCTATCAGCAGGCAGAGAAAGCAGGCAGCAGCCAAAAGAGCAGCACCCCCTGCCATGCGGACCAGAGAAAACCGAGCCCACGACTCAATGCACATGGCCCGAACTCCCCGCAGGAACTCCTGCAGCTCAGTAATCACAGTCTGTAGTGCTGCTTCAGCCCCCTGGGGGCTCTGCAGAAGCCGTAGGTAGTCAGCAGAGGCCTTGGAGAAGAGGTTATTCAGCCGATGAAACTCCTCAACTTGGAGGTCCTGTGCAGCAGCTGAGTAGGTGTGAAGAAATCGAAATACCTGGCAGAAAAGGTCAGAGGCCAAGGGGCACAGATCAGATGTTGGGACAGAGGCAAAGACAGTTATTACCAAAAAGGGTACCTAGAAATCGGACCCAAACTCTGTCCAGGACAGGGGGGAAGGGAAAGATAATGGAAGGAGGACATGGCTATGGAACGTGAGATTAAGACTAAACAAAGGACAAGAGTGGGTCATTATGCTTTCCCGTCTGTCCTAGCTCTGTAGCCTGGAAACCCAGCCCATTACTTACCTGCTGGGCATTGAGATAGAGAGCTGTAGCTTGGGCCAGAGCAGAGGAATGAGGCTGGGAGTCTTCAACCACTGAGAACAGCTCAGCCATCACCTCCCCAATGTTCCCAAATGGGATGGGCAGGCCCAGCAGCAGGGCCAGCGTAGGCACAAGGCTGATTTGAGGAACTACCTCTGGCTCCTAGAGGAGAAGGACGGGGGTCAATAGGCTCACCACAGAGCTGAAGTCAGTGTTTGGGATGGGAGACATAAGGGTGTAGGTAGGAAATGAGAATGGGGGATGCCAAGAGGTCATCAACTTGAGGCCTAAAATAGAGGCTATTATCATGACAAGGGTTGAATACCTGGGAACCAAAGCACAACTCAGGCCTCACCTCTGGTGGGGCCCGCAGGAAGAGAGCTGTGGGACTGTACAGAAAAAGTGCGGCCGAGATCTCCAGCTCACTGTCCCCTCCATGGTCCCCACTCTTGGTCATCCCATGGTCCCCAATCACCACCAGCAGTGTGTCATTCTCCAGACGTTCGACAATTCCCCTGGGGGCCAAGAATGTGTCAGGAGGTAAGGATGGATAAAGATTCTTCTCAGGGGCCCATTAACCCCAGCCATAATTTCCATTATTAGGGCCTAGAGAGATACCTCTTCAGTAATAACCCTATTGCCCAAAGCCACACACTAAACTACTCAAGATGGATGAGACCCCTAGCTTCAGAAAATGGCCTAGAGAAGACAGATCCAACCAGGAAAGAGGCTCCCATGTAAGGACTTTTCCTCTTGGGACCATTTATCCTGAGATTCTCAGACAAACCCAATCTCCCAGCCAATATCCCACACTCACTGGATCACCTGGTCCATTTGGCTAAGTTTCTTGGCCATTTCAGGGTGGTGAGGTCCGTGCTTGTGACCACAGTGATCCACACCCAGGAAGTGAGCAATCAGCACATCCCATTCACCGCTGTCCACTGCGAAGGGGAGAAGACTGAGCACAGGGACTACGGCCCACTCCTCAAACCCAGGCAGGCTCAGAATCTGGGGACTGAAGCAGCCCTCCCAGCGCCCAAACTCAGGCCTGCCTCTGGCCCTATGCTCACTGGTTGGGTAGAGATGTTCCATGATGCCATTGTCCACTGTGTGTAGGTCTCTGACATTGAAGGAGGAGAAGAAGAAAGCTCGGGAGAAAGCTCCAGGAAAAAGATCTTTCCAGGTATCATCTCCCATGAAGACCACACGCCTTCCTGCAGGGGCATGAGAGTGGGTCACAGCCTGAACAGGGCAGGGGAAAAGAGGAGAGGAGGCCCTTTAAAACCCCGTCAGAAATCCCAACCGTGTACTTTAAGGCAAAGAAACCCCATCCAGCAATTCTTTTATCCTTCAAAGTCTAATTTTCTGCTCGGAAACTTTTCCT
Organism: Myotis nattereri; assembly: GCF_964212035.1. NCBI lineage: Eukaryota > Metazoa > Chordata > Mammalia > Chiroptera > Vespertilionidae > Myotis > Myotis nattereri. The sequence continues at coordinate 53,693,260 of NC_138087.1, forward strand.
GATAACCATACTCCACCCAGACCTCTCCTTGTTCCTACAAAAAGCTCTGCTAGCTCTCAGTCTCTGGCTATCTCTCTGCTGTTTTCCCTGGGTGTGTCTTGCTTTTTCCAAGTCAATGAATGGACAACTTGCGACACTGTCCAGATCCACATCTCCTCTTCGTCTCTCTCCTGCTCCTTTACTGAGAGTGCCCCCAAGTAAAACCATACCCCACGCACAGTAGGAAGTTCAGAGGGGCAAAGCCCAGACTTGTGCCCCTGCATTCAGGAACCTGGCCTCTTTCTACCCCGCCCCCCGCCCCCCCGCCGGCAATGTCAAGCATGCAGCTAGACACCTGAAGTTCTTCTAAAGGAGAAACCTGTCCAAGTACTTCTAGCCTCCAAAGAGGCCTAGACTGACCTGCACTGGCGAGCTGCTTAATGAGATTGTCTTCCACTATGGCGTAGCTGGCAAAGTTACTGCCAGCATCAATAAAGGTAGGCAGTGAGCCAGTGGTGAGGGCCTTCAGGCGCTGCATGGTCGTAGTGGGAGGATCAGCCTTAGACTGGTAGAGCCTGGCATGGTGGGGTTGAATCTCCAGGATCCTCTGCAAGGAGCCCAATTTGCCCAGGAAGGGCAGGGAGACGGAAGGCTCCCCAGGAACGTGTGAGCGTTGTGGCTGGGCGAAGTCAAATCTCAGAGCATCTATCAGCACCAACACAAGCCGGGAGAATCGGGCAGCCATCCAGCAGGCCCCCGGCTCCCCTTGGCTCCTCCATGGCAGAGGCCCAGGGCCTGGGGGCTCTCGGCAGCTGCTATGGTTGGTGAGCTCCAAACGGGTGAGCAGGAAACCACTGGTGAAGAGGGCAATGCCAGCGTAGAAGAGGAAGCTGACCCAGGCCAGGAAGAGCAGCACCGAGATCTTCTGCATCCTGGTGGTGGCGGCCGGCAGAGAATGCATCACTGTGGGGCAAAGAACCACTGGGTATTCTGGTGCCTCCATGAAAGCCCAGCTAGAATCACTTCCTCTTGGAAGCCTTGATGAAGATAAAGCAGTTCCATAGCCAACCCAGGGCACTGATCCTCTCCACCAGGGACACCGGTGCTTCTGACGGTGAGGTCTGCAGGCTGGGCACCACCTGGAGCGGCTATTTTAAAATGCTGATTCCCTGGCCCCCACCCCAGACCTCCTGAATCAGGATCTTTGGGAGCGGGGCACAGGAATTCGCACACGGACTCCAGGAGACACTAGTGATGAAAAGCAGTCCACAAGGGGGGACTTATTCCAAGTGGTAGCCTGCTCGCGGACAGCCCGTTTCTCCACCTCACCTTGCCCACCTCAACACCCCTGGGTGGTCAGGGCTCGCAGCCACAGGGGAAGCCTGCGGGACAGGCTGACGGCGCCGCCTGGCGGGGCCGAGGGGACGCAGGGGGGCAGTCACAGCCGCTTCCGGAAACCCAGGATCGCCGGACCGCGGCGCGACCTCCTCGGGGCCGCGGGGCAGCGCCGGTGGGGTATAGAGGCGGTTGGGCCTCGCCGGGAATCCAGTCGTCCGAACGGCTCTGCGTCCTCTGGTGGTTACTCGGCCTCCGCCTGGGCAGCCTAACCCCAGTCCTGGGCACCTAGGCTGCGAGCTGGTGGGAAAGTTCCCTTTCTTCGAGGAGAGGGCCTCGGAGCCCCCAGCTCACCTTGAACGGCGCCCGGAAGTGCTCCGGAGGCGCCTGGGTCTTGATACCACAGAGGTGCGCGCGCCGAACAGAGCGGCCCGCGGGGCCACATCGCCATCTGCCGGCGCCTGCGAGCAAGTTCGGCAAGGAGCGCAGGGCTGGCAAGAGGAAGAGTTTGATGTGAGATGAGATTGTAGTAATTTAGGAGAATTGGGTACAAGAAACAAAGTTAGGCAAATTCAGGGAACCGCTGTCCATTCTTGGTTAAGACTAAGAGCTAGGTCTCTGAGTCAAACCGCTTAAACCCTACTAGATCCTCCACTCACTGTCATTATTGGATGTTACCTCATCTGTAAAATAGGGATATATGGTATTTGCTTTCCCCTTTTCCCTTAGCTGACTCCAACTGATAGATTTTATTATTCCCCCTCTCCAAGTCTCTTACTGAATCTTACAACTCAATAAAAGGCAAATAATACCATCTAAAAATGAGCTAAGGATCTGAATACACATTTCTCCAAAAATATATGAATGACCAATAAATACATGAAAAGCTGTTCAGCATTAGCCATCAGGGAAATACTAGAGATATATATTATAACCACTAGGATGTTTATAATAAAAAAGACAAATAGCAAATATTGGCATGGATGTGGAGAAATCTGAACCCTCATATACTGCTGTTGGGATGGAAAGTAGTCTAGCAATTCTTCAAAAAGTTAAACATAGATCCAGCAATTCCACTCCTATGTATACACCTAAGGGAACTGAAAACATATATCCAAACAAAAACGTGCACATTAATGTTCATAGCAGCATTATCCATAATAGTCCAAAGGTGAAACCTACCCATATAGCCTTCACTAATGAATGGACAAAATATGGTATCTACACTAATAAAAGAGAAACATGGTAATTGGCGTACAACCGCTACCCTTTTCATTGGCTAATCAGCGAGATATGCAAATTAACTGTCAGCCAAGATGGCGGGCGGCAGCCAGGCAGCTTAAAACTAATATGAGGCTTTCTTGCCTCAGTGAAGGAGGATCGTTGGAGGAAACCAACATTCCCCGCCTGCGGCTGCAGGCCTCTGAGCCCGCCAGACTTCAGCCAGCAGATTCGCAACATTGTAAGCAAAGGCCAGAAACCTACTTTCAGCCATGGAGGCCTAAGAGCTGGAGCCAAGCCTCAAGGTAAAGCTGGCCCAGAATAAAAAAAAAAAAAAAGAAAAAGAGGAGGGGCTGGGAACTTCAGTCACTCCCAGCCTGAAAACAGCCCTCAGCCCCTCACCCAGACTGGCCAGGCACCCCAGTGGGGACCCCCACCCTGATCCAGGACACCCTTCAGGGCAAACCAGCCGGCCCCACCCATGCACCAGGCCTCTACCCTATATAGTAAAACGGTAATATGCCTCCCGGCACCGGGATCAGCGTGACAGGGGGCAGTGCCCAAACCCCCTGATCGCCCTGCGGCTCTGTGTGTGACAGGGGGCGGGGCCCCAACCCCCTGAGCAGCCCTGCTCTGTGCCTGATAGGGGGGAGCTCCCCAACCCCCCCCCCCCCATAGGCCCTGCTCTGTGTGTGATGGGGTAGAGCCATAACCTCCCCATCGGCCCTGCCCTGAGTGTGAGATTGGCGGCGCCCCAACCCCCTGATCGGCCCTGCTCTGTGTGTGACAGGGGGTGGCGCCGCAACCTCCCCATCAACCCTGCCTTGAGTGTGATGGGGATGGTGCCCCAACCCCCCAATTGGCCCTACCCTGAGCGTGACTGAGGGTGGCATCACAACCTCCCAATCTGCCCTGCTCTGTGCATGACGGGGCAGCGCCCCAACTTCCCAATCGGCCCTGCTCTGAGCCCGACCAGGGGCTGCACCTAGGGATTGGGCCTGCCCTCTGCCACCCGGGAGCAGGCCTAAGCCAGCATGTTGTTATCTCCCGAGGGGTCCCAGACTGCGAGAGGGCACAGGCCAGGCTGAGGGACCCCCCTTCCCCCCCGAGTGCACAAATTTTTGTGCACCGGGCCTCTAGTATCTATATAATGTAATATTGTTTAGCCATAAAAAGGAATGCTACATGGATGAACCTCAGAAACATTATGTGAAAGAAGCCAATCACAAAATGACATATTACATTATTCCATTTATATGAATATCTAAATCTAGAGAGATAGAAAGTGACTAGTGGTTGCCAAGGGCTGGGGGAGAGGAGAGTGGCTGCTAATGGGCACAGGGTTTTTGTGGCAGGGTGGGGATGAGGGAGCAGTGGTGAAAATGTTTTAAAACTGTGGTGGTTGTAAAACTCTGAATATGCTGCAAATTACTGAATTTACACTTTCAGTGGGTGAATTGTATTGTATGTGAATTACATCACAGTAAAACTACTGTTAAAAGCCAAACATCTCTCTCTGGTTTTTCATACCAGAGTAGAACCTAACTTCTTGTAGTGGCCCTACATGTCTACACACCAGCTCCCCAGTTCCCTGATTCATCTAGGAGTCACTTCTGTTTCCTTAATTCTGTTCCATCCACTACAGCTCCTTTGCTCTTCCAGTTATAAGACAGAGATGCTCTGCCTCAGGGCTTTTGCAATCCATCTCGTCAGCTTTCTTCCCAGATGCCCAAATTCACTCCCTGATTCCTCTCATCTCCACGTCTAAATTCAAATGTAACATCAGTGAGGCTTTCTGGAACCCTCTATTTAAAATTACAGACCCCCACACCCCCACCCCTTAGCGCCCCATCTTCCTTCCCTTCCTTAGCACAACTCACCAGCATCTGAAATACTATACATCTTATTAATGGTTTGTTCCTTCCAAATAGAATGTAAGCTCATTGAGATCAGAGAATTTTTTTTCTTCGTTACTATATCCTTGGTGTCTGGCATATAGTTGGGGTTCAGTAGTTACCAAATGGATAAATGAATAAATTCTAATTCAGAAATGTGTCCAGTTATCCCTCCACCTCCATCCTGATGTTTAGGCCTCAACACCCTCTCAGGGATCACTGAAGCAGCCTTCTTAGTCTGTCCAGCTTCCCATTTCTCCTTCAAATCCCCTGTCCATATTGCAGCAAAACAGCTATTATCTAAAACACTAAGGTAGTTACCTGAATCTTCAAGTTCTTCATGGGAAGTGGGAAAAACCCTTCATGGGCTCTCCTACCCCCTACCTGAAGGGTAAAGTCCAAACTCTTCAGGACTCTGTGATTTGGACCTTGCCATATAGTCACACCCCCCTAACAGCCCATCTCTGAGCCACAGCAAATTACTCTGAATGTTCCCATTTCTCTGGAGCTGTGGGCCTTGGCATATTCTACCCCCAAACCCCAGCTTGGTGACCGCATTCATCTTTCCATCCTGAACTCAATGGCAGCGCTGGCAACTTTGCTGCCCACATGCTGACATGCTTTTCTTTCCAGGATCTCTCAGCCAGAATTTTCCTCCCTTACAGCACGTACCACTTTGTATCTCTGTGCTTCCTTGTTCGTCTCCTCCCTGACCTGGTACTCTGAAACCGGGCTGCTGAGTCTCAGCTGTTTTTGTAAACCATGTCTAGCACTGAGCGTGGCTCGACGTAGACATCGTTAAATGTTTTTGAATACATGAGTAAGTGTCAGTCTCCCTGAAGACCCTTCAGGCATTCAGCAGTACTGCCCTGCCAGAGCAATCCGCTTTGCCATTAAAATCCCCCCAAACACCTGCTCAAATTCACAGCCCAACACTTGGCAGGAAGGAACTATCCTCCCAGCTGGCAGTTCAGGGAACATGTGGCTTAATCCTTCCACCCTATCCCACAGCTTCTGCTGAAAACAAAAGGGTGATTTTCTATTATATCAGATTCATTCTTGCTTACAGAGGATTGGCTTCCAAGACCTGAAAGGACTAGAGCAGGGGTCCTCAAACTTTTTAAACAGGGGGCCAGTTCACTGTCCCTCAGACCGTTGGAGGGCCGGACTATAAATTTATTTATTTATTTATTTATTTATTTATTTATTTATTTATAGCAAAGGTGGAGATTTATTGAAGAACAAGTACAGACTCCCACGTGGGGAGAGGGAAAGGGTCCCCTGGACTATAATTTTAAAAAAAAACTATGAAAAAATTTCTATGCACACTGCACATATCTTATTTTGAAGTAAAAAAACAAAACGGGAACAAATACAATATTTGTATTTGCATGTGGCCCGCGGGCCGTAGTTTGAGGACCCCTGCACTAGAGGGTGAGAGTGAACATCCAAGGAAAACAATAATGATTTTCTCAACATCATTTCCCAATCAGAGAGGACAGTTTCTGGTTTATCACTGGCCAGTTTATTACATGATTAAAGTTCAAATAAAAAAATAATAACCAAATTCTCAGCAAAGAGGCTAGAGCCAGAGTTTGGGAGTACTGCTTCTCTGTCCCAGCCTCTTTGGCCAAGCCCAGCTCCATTAACTCAGCTTGACTCGATCAAGTTCCTCATCAAGACTTGCATCTGTGTCCTGGACATCTCTGCTGTTCCCACGGGAGACTGAGTCCTGGGACCCTGGTACTGGGGCTTTGGTGAGGGCCCCATACACACCCATGGCCTAAGAAGAGGAAGAGAGAGCCATCAGGACATATGGCAGAAGGTATATCACAACCCACCAAAAGCTAAAAAAAAAAGGTGGGGCTGTGGTTAGTCGGCTTGTTTTTCCTTTTTCCCTCTCTCAAAAGTCAGTCTCATAAGCTTTAGAGTCAAGTTCTAGGAATTTTACAAACTACCAGAGCAGGGCCACACAGAATACTATACAAATATCTGGGGTGGGGGAGGGGGAAGTCTTAAGAGCGTCCCTGTCTCAAGGGATGAGGGGAGTATCTCATCCTTAGAGATTCATTATCTAGAGGAAATGAAGGGAGGTCTAGATCTCAGGGCACGCTGAAAGCCTCGCAAGCATGTCAAACTCATAGCCAGCGGGCCGAGAGTCTGACATGCTTGCGTGTGGTATATAAATGGTGCTGGTGGTGGTAGGGTCTCGGTTTCTGGCATTGGTGCTTTGTGCCAGATCCTCAGGGCACACTAACCTGAGCCACCATACTGGTGACATCACTGGGGTTGGAGGGCAGCAGGATAGTGTTGGAGTCCTTGGCCAGTTTGGAGAACGCGCTGACATACTGCTCGGCCACAGTCAGAGAGGCCGCTGCATCTCCGTTCTGTGGCCACAGGAGGGATACAATCAGAGATCACAGACTTAGAGAAGGGTGTGGGGTGGGGAGGGGGAGTGGAGAGGAAAAGTCTGGTTCCTGGAAAGAGGATATGCATATCACCAGAGATCATATAACCTGGCTCAATAAAACCCACAAAGGCAGAAACTTCTCCCAAGGGTAGTAGATAAGAGAACCTTTTCCACTGTCAATTTCTGTCTCCCACTCCCACCGAGGGGCCTCTCACGTGTTGTGTCAGAGCTGCAGCCAGGATGCGAATAGCTTCAGCTTTCGCTTTGGCCTTGGCCAGAACTGCACTGGCTTCCCCTGGAAGAAAAGAGACAGAACTAGACCCATGAGGTGAGGTTACCCCATCCCCCCAAGCTCCTGCCCCAGAACCTACCCTTAGAGACCCATGCCCTGCTCTTCCCTCAGGCTCTACCCTCTGCTGACCTGCTGCCTGATTTATTTGTTCAGCCTTTTCTGCCTCCGAGGCCAGGATCTGTGCCTGCTTCTTTCCTTCTGCCACATTGATGGCTGACTCTCGGGTCCCCTCAGACTCTAAAACTGTGGCCCGTTTCCGCCGCTCTGCCTCCACCTGCAATCCCCCAGCAACACCAATCAACAAGAAACCAGAGTAAAACTCTTACACAGACCTGCAACTGTACCCATCACAATAGGGGAGTCCAGGTTCCCATACAAGCAGAGCATGGGAAGTCCTCCCTGGGCCCTACCTGCATCTGCATGGACTCTTTCACCCGGGGCGGCACATGGATATCCTTGATCTCATAACGGAGACAGCGGATGCCCCAGCAGTCGGCAGCCTGGTTGATGGCATCCACAATGTTAGCGTTCAGGGACTCCCGCTCCTGGAGGAAGAGAGGTGTAAAATAGATATAAGCTTCAACCCACTCATCAGGGGTCTAAGCTGAGAAGGATCTAGGGTTGATCTTGACCCCCAGAAAGGGCTGAAGAGTGCCAAGCCTATGTCTTCAAACCCTAACTATGGCTCAGATCCCCTTACCCGGAAGACTTTGTCGAGAGAGAGTTTGCCAAGCTCTGATCTCATGGTTGTCTGAGCTAGCTGGGTGACAGCATATTCAGGATCCTCCACACCGTAGCTTGCCTGAAAGGAATATGGACAGTGTAGGAAGCTTGGGTGCAGGACTTCAGTGAGGAGAGCACATCAGGAGCTGAATAAAGCAGAAGACAGATACCTTGTAAGGATCCATGATGCGCAGGTAAAGGACTCCATCGATTTGCAGAGTTACATTGTCTGCAGTGCAGGAGCAGGAGAGAAAAGGAGGAAGATCAGACCTGCAGGTCCCATTCAGCTCCTTCTCCTAAAGCTCTGGGTCTCCAGCAACCACATCCTAATGACCTCAGAGCACCCAAGTCACCCTGCACCCCTCACCGAGAGTCACAGCTGACTGCTCAGGCACGTTGATGACAATTTCCTTGAGACTCTGCACATATCGGATCCGGTCTAACACAGGGATGAGAACGTTCAGGCCCTGGGAAGAAGAGTCATATGTCTTCAGAAGGATGTGGGGTTGGTATCCAAGCTAGGCCTGGAATGGGTAGGGAATCAACAAATGGACATGCCCAGAAAAGCAGAAGGCTGGGGGTGTCAATGGTAGGGAAGCCCAAGAGAATAGGGATGAGAAGTTTGTCCTCTGAATGGATGGGAGAATCAAGGGAATGGGGGCCAGCAGACTCTATCTTTCTCCTTGCAGAGGGTGGAGCTGGGAGTGGGTCGGGGAGATTCCCGCGAATGAAGGTTGCTAGGGCAACAGGAAGAGGTGGGAGCATGGTTCTGACTGTCAGCAGCCTGGGCTCCGGCCGGTCTGGCCTAGGGAGTTGCAAGCCAAAGGTGAGGGCAGGCCCCAAGGAGGTGCTCTCGTCACCACCCCCGCCATGTCGTGAGGGAACTGGGAGTCCGGCTGGCCCAGGGTGAGCAGAAGAGGGTCTCACAGGCTCCAGGATGCGGTGAAATCGGCCCATTCGCTCCACCACCCAGGCCTCCTGCTGCGGCACAAAGAGCACCACGGTGTTTCGGGGCAATCCCGAGGAGGCACGGCGCGGAGCGTGGCCAGCAGCCTGCAGGGAACCCTGCAGGGAGACGGGGGTTAGCGGACATCCCGGCCGGCTGGGCGCCGGTTCGGGAGGCATCTTCCTACGCCGCCCGAGAAGGGCTCACGTGGGGACCATGACCTCTGACCCCAGCTCTCGAACCGAACTTGGAATCCCTCTCCTTCCCTGATAAGGACCCGCGTGATCTCTAGCCCAACCCTTGCAGGGAGGTTGCCTTGTTCCTACCCTCAGCAAAAGGGCCCCGGTGCCCCGCGCCGCGCGCGCCAGCATTTCCCACGGCCGTGGAGACCTCCGGAACCAACGAGCTGCGGAGCAGAGCGGCCGCTCTAGACTAGAAGGCGGACCTACGCCTTTTTTCCTCCTGTATGTCCACTCCTCCGGATGCACTTCCGGTCGCCTCTTGGCTCCCGCACTCATTTCATACTCGGCCAATCAGCGTTTACGTGGCAGAAGCGTGCTTCAAGGTGTTTCCTGGGAAACGCAGACCTAGAGAGGGCCCAAGGGTGGAGCTTGTTATGGTTCTCGCGGATCCAGCTGAAGATCCCGGGCGCGGTGACCAAAATGAAGGCTATTTCCGTGTGCTGGTGGCCCAGAGACACCTCCCACCGAGTTCTTACCCCCGCAAGAGAGAGACAGTTTACCCTGCTGAGCTTATAACCGCGTCCATCGGTCACCATAACGACCAGGGTATTGGAGCTGACTCGTAGCCACGGTTGCCGGTTGCCATAGTGACATTCTCTGGCAGTCCTGCTGTGATATACCCAGCCCTCCCACCGGGGACTGACCCCATTCCTGTTGCCATGGTGACTGGGCCTAACATTGTCCGGTAATTGGTCTGAGGTTTCCCCCTTCCCTCTTTTCCCAAGGCACCGTAGCTTCTTCTACCCCTTCCGCGAGTCAGGGTCTACCAGGTCTGATACCCTTGCATAGAGTCCAGCAGAGCCCTGGTTCAGCCTTGTCTGGAACATGTCACCCTGCACACATCCCTGATGCTCTGGCACATCCTTTAAGCGACCTGCATATTGACCCTCATTTTATATATCAGGGCAATAAAGCTCAGAGGGGCTAAAATCATTAACAGAACTAGTACAAAAATTCGTGTACACAGAGAGTTCAACTTTTATGACTAAATCTTCCCTACCTCCTAACCCCATTAACTGGAAGAGGCAAGACCAGACCCTGAGGCTCTGCAGGACTTCACCTAAGACCTCATGGCCTCAGACCCCCTTTCCTGAAAGAAGGGCAGAGTCCCAACTTCAGATTGGCCCTCCCTCCCCATTCCCATGCTCTCAAAAGAAAAAGTACAGCTTAGCTCAAGTTTCCGAACAAGAATTTATTTTCTTTCTTTTTTTTTCTCTAAAAAAAAAAAAAGTACCAGGTACAATTTTTCTGGTGTTTTGTTTTTCAAGTTTCAACAAATGCTTGTTCCCCTCAGCCCAGCCCCAGGAGTCAGGGCTAAGGCTGTCAGAGTCTGGAGTGGGATATGGGGTAGTTGGGAACCACATGATTGAGTTTGAGGGGTGCCCTTCACCCCAGCTGAGGTAGGTGGGTCAGAGTCTGGCCAGGTGAGAGGAAGGATCCTGATCCTTGGCCCTGACTCTGTCCCCTGAACACCTTCCTCAGTCAGGACCCCAAAGCAAGGAGACACAAGCAGGAGAGGGACAACTGGAGTCTGGAGCCCTAGATGAGGGGTAGTTAACCCCATGTGTGTGCACATGCATGCATGTTCTCTTTCTCACACACATACCATACACACAAGCTTGTGTACACACACACACAAACACACACACACACACACACACATAAGTTGCTTTCAGAGAGGGGTCAGAGGATAGAGGAAGTGAAAAATGTAGGGAAGGACAGGAGAAGTTGAGTGTTTGGCTAGTAACTCAGTCCTTCTGGGATAACCTCTCTGCCCTCAGCTGAGGGAGAGCAGTTCTCCTTCAGCCCCAACATCAGCCTCTTCAATTCCTGAAATTGGAGCAATATCTGAGTGGGGAAGAAGGTGGAGCAATGCCAAATATTGGGTTTGGAAGGTTACCAAGGCAATCCAATCCGAATAAATTATTAATTAAAAATAAATAAAATAATAAGTGGCCCCTGCCTAGGGCAGGGAGGCAATGTTGGCATGATTTGCCTGGGGACTTGGGACAACCTCAGGATACCTCCAGTTCCTCCTCTCACTCCCTAGCTGGTCTGGAAATCCCAAGGGAGGGGGCAGGCACGTGGAGAACCCAGAGTAGGGCAGGTTGTGGTAAGGATCAGAAGCTTTAAATACCCAAATAATCAATTTGGGCATACGTATGGTGAGGGCTTTAATTCAAGCCTGAAGGGTCTCTTGCCACCTCTCCACGTGTTTGCTTTGTCCAGGATGGAGCAGGATGGGCTGGTCCTTGGCCCACATGGTTCAGGGCATTGGCAATCAGGGCAAAGGTGAATAACGTGGATTGTGAGGGGCCTCAGTCACAGCCTGCAGTTCATAGGGGAGCCCTGTGTCCAGTTCCAGGCTCCGGCGGGAAAAAAGCAGGCGGATGTCTCCATGCAGGCTTAAGCGGCCTGAGCGGGAGCTCCGAAACCTGGGGGAGGAAAGGGTGATCACAATATGGATCCAGACAGCAGAGAAGCAAGGAGAGATCCTCTTCAGGGAAGGGATACATGTGTTGGTGAAAGGATGCCTGGGTCTCCCCAGCTGCCCCTGGGCCCTATTCTCACCTGAGGTGCAGCAAGTAGCAGAGGAGACGGTGGGTGGGGCTAGCATTTCCCTCCTCACCCACAGGCACCAAAAAGAGGCGATGGCGCAAGAAGGTCATGTGGGCAGCAGGCATGTCCGAGAAGTCAAAGGTCACAAGGAACATCTTCACCACAGTCTGGTTGGGGTTAAATAAGGTCTGGGGGCAGGACAAGCAAGGTTGGTAGGGCCAAAGGGCTGTTTTCCTCTCCCCACTCCCACACCCACTCCCCCTCAGGGAAAACTCACCACTTGGATGGTGCCCACTTTGGGCACGCTGTAACCCTTCCTCCCCAGGGGGTTCAGGTCCACGACGCCCTGGGAAGGCCATAGAGCCGTCAGCCTATGGGCATTGGGAGAGCCCTGAATACCCATTCAGCTCCACAGTCTCACTCTGGGACCTGGCCCTGTCCCCCACTAGAGTTGTCCCTACTGCCCTGACTCTTTTCTAGGTGAGGAACACCTAAAGAATACCTCTTGCCCCCAATCCCTCCTCCTTAAGAGCTGATTTTGGGTTGACATCGGGTCATACCAGAAAGGGGGCCGGGGCATTTTGCTCAGAAACATCAAAGAAGGTGACAGTGACAGGCAGCGTGACATGCTGGGGGCAGTAGGATCCACTAGCTCCAATCTCTGCAGTGAAGCCCTCGATGTGGCCAGATGGTGCAAAGCGTCCTCGAAGCAATGATTCCTAGGGTGGGGAAACACACTATGAAGGAGATGCCAGCTGTTCTCCTTACCCATCCAAGCCACACTCCACCATCCCACTTCCCCCAAAACGCCCCAATCATGGAATCCAGGGGTAACTACCTCAAAGTTGCCCAACAGGGTACGGCTGATTGCGGGGGTAGGAACAGGGGAGGCACTGGGGGGGCTCAGCAGGTCTGGGCCCTTCTGGAGGCTTCGAAGGGAGCTCCTGGTAGGGCAGGGATACAGAGTGGGTTGGCTTGAGGTATTCTGGGATGTCTGCTCATGTTCTTAGGCCCCACCCTTTACCATTACCCGGGCCTTCTACCCTGGAGTGAGAAAGAGGATTATAGACTTCTGTCCCCATTTTCCATGAACAGGACAAAGAGGGAAGCTGGGCACTTACAGCTTCAGGCGACGGGCACCTTTCAGCCTCTGTCCCATAGGACTGCAGTCTGTTGGATCCTATGGAGAACAAAGATTGAAGAAAAAGATTGGGTGGAGGCCAGATATATTTGGAGAAGTGGGGACTCATCACGAGCTCTATAGAAACATTCCCCCGGGCCCTCACCTTTTTCCAAAGGGGAGGAGGATAGGGGGTTAGACAGAAAAGGGGAAGGGGACTTAGAAGTACAAATTTCCAGTTATAAGTCACAGGGATATAACGTATAGCACAGGGAAGAGTCATAACGTAATAACTGTGTACAGTGACAGATTGTTACTAGACTTATTGTGGTGATTACTTTGTAAGGTATATAAATGTTGCATCACTATGTTGAATAGCTGAAGCTAATATAATATTGTGTCAATTATAATTTAAAATAAATTTTAAAAAATAGTAGACCACCTCCTCTCCTGGCTTACCAGCACAGGCTCCTTGGGCCCAGGCAGCAGGTGGTTCCAGAAGGGTGTGACTTTGGCATCAGAACTGTTGGCAGCAGGAGGGTGACCCAGGGTTCCCCGGCGCTTCTGAGGGGCTGGCCCCTCATCCTCAAAGCTGACATCCAGAGCTTCTCCAGCAGGAAGCAGCCTTCGCTTGGTGGGGCAGGGGCCTGGAGGTCCAGGGCCAGGGGGTGTGTGCTCGGGACTGTGCCCATTGGCAGTGCCAGGGCATTCCCTAGGCCAGGGGCTGCCCCCATTGCCCACCCCAGCCACTGGGCTCTTACACCCTATTTGTGCAAGACTGTGCAAATCAGTGTCAAGTGTGTGCAGCTGGCCTGGAGGGGCTCGCCCTGGGGATTCCCCACGGGACCCCTGTCCCCCGGGATCCGGGGAAGCCCAGTCTCTGGTGTGCAAAGTATTGCAGGAAGCATTTGATGGGGGCCAGGGGAGACTCTGGGCCCCTGAAGTCCAAGGTGAGGTGGAGCTACCTCCCTGTTCTACAACACACAGGCCATGATGGCAGAAATGCTGGCTGGCCACACCCAGCCCCAACCCCAGCCCCTCTGGGCCCAACGGCCCCACAGTAGATGGCTCTTCAGGGGGTTGTCCCTCTCTGACCCCCAGCCCAGGGCCTCTCTTCAGCTCCCGGGGACCCTCAGTAAGTGGGGATGACCGTTTCAGGGCCCTGTGAGGCTCAGAGGCACCAGCTGGAGAGGAAAAGATGGATACCTGGTAGACCCTGGGGGATGTCGCCCCTCCTGCTGGGCTGTAGCCCATGAGCAGGCCCCCCTGGCGGGCCCCCTGCCTGACTGCGGGCTGTGAAGGGCCAGCCTCTGGCTCTGAGGATGGAGACGGCTCCGCCTGCACGTGGCGCATGAAGACCCCCTTGTGTCAGGGGGGCCCCCCCTCACAGCCTTTATGCTGGGCCTGGGCTGGGGGGTCTGGGGACATCTGTGCAAAAGAAGAGGAAAAAAAAGGTAGTCAGAGGAATCCATGAGTTTTCTCCCTCCCAGCTGAGTTTCAGGTCGTTCCCTGGCCTGAAGAGGTGACCTTGAAGTTACTGGGGATAAAGGTGTTCAGATCCCTAGATGGATTAATGGAACACAGAAGCCACCCCAGAGCTTCTGAGAGGGTGACATGTTTAGCTCAGGTTTCTTACTGGACCTGCTCCACCTCCCTCTTTCTGGCACTCACCCCGATGAAGAGGCCTTAAGCCTAGCTGAGTGTTCCCTCTTTCTGACTGATGTCTTGCTCTCCTAGCTTGTAGTCTGGTCCATGCCCGCTGCACTGGCAAGGTGACTGCCACCATTCCGTGCAGCTCCTGGGCTCAGCTGGACCCTGAGGAGAGAAGAACAGATGTAAACCAGGATCCCTGTAGTCAGTGGTAAGACTCGTCTCCAACTGTGGGCTAACAGAGTACACCCCAGGACATCCTCTGCCCTTATGAGGAGCTCTTCAGAAACAGAAGGGGCAGTCTTGGGATCCAGGTCCCCGAGGGCAGAGCTGGGCTACCTACGGATTTACAGAGAGGCAGGTTTTGGCTCAATGTAATAAGGATCTGATAAGTTGAGGCAGGATTACCACTTGTTAGGGCCAACACTCTGGGGACTTGTGCTCTGAATGGGAAGGGGGATGAGATACCCCAAGATTCAAAAGACCACACCAGATGAGAGGTGTGGCCGTACAAGAATTCAGCCCTCGTAGTCAATGCCACCAAGTTGTACAACCCCTTCCCATATGTCTGTCTCTAAAGAGAAAAGTGCTACCCCAGAGCCCTATGGGCAGAGATCTTGCAGAAACTCACCCCTGCCCGCGCCCCCCCCCCCCCCATCAGCATTCCTCAGGAGTACCAACCTCAGGTCAGCTCAAAGTGGACCCTTCAGCCTTAAAATTACCAATTGCCCCCAGCAGTCTGTCCCTTTAACAGGAGGCAACAAATCTAACCATAAACAAGTATGTGTGTGTGTGTGTGGCGGGGGGGGGGGGGGGGGGGGAACGGGGAGGGGGAGCACTGCAGAGGCACTACTCCTCCCCCTAGGCCCTGCAAACTAGAGATAAGGCAGCTGCAGTCAGACAGCCAGAAGCAACTAGGGGTACCTTTTTGCTCCTCTCCAACACATTTCCAATACCCCAAACCCGAACCACTGCTTTTCTGCCAGAACACAAGATGGTCTTCACGAACTAGTCCACCCTCAGCAGCCCATACTGGGGGAGGGGAATGTCAAATTGAAGACCATTTCCCTTCACGGAAGGAAATACTTCTCTTTGGGCAATAGCCTTTGGTGCCTGACATCCTCGATGCCCTTTCCACTTCAAGAAATGCCTTCTGTTTGTCTACCCCAAGACCTACCCTTTTTCCTTGGCTAGGGCAAATGTCACCCCCTCCAGAGAGCCCATTCTGGCCACTTCAGACCACAGAGATCATTCTCCTCTGAGACCTCACCTATGGCAGTGTCACTATCTCCTGTAACCCAGTGACAGTTCTGTTCCCTCTGTGGGTAAGACATCTCCTAGACTGACTATAGGGTTCTTGAGGATAGGTCTGCACCCCACTATTCTGTCCAATTCCAAGCACAGGGCTAGGCACACAGCAGAGCTCAAAAAAGCAGAATGCGCCGAGACCGGTTTGGCTCAGTGGATAGAGCGTCGGCCTGCGGACTGAAAGGTCCCGGGTTCGATTCCGGTCAGGGGCATGTACCTGGGTTGCGGGCACATCCCCGGTGGGGAGTGTGCAGGAGGCAGCTGATCGATGTTTCTCTCTCATCGATGTTTCTAACTCTCTATCTCTCTCCCTTTCTCTCTGTAAAAAATCAATAAAAAAATATATATATTTAAAAAAAAAAAAGCAGAATGCAAGCCCCCAGATATTCGGGCAGCGGTTCTGACAATGCAAAGGAAAACTTACAGAATGAAAGCAGCAGAGAGATTAACTGTATAGGGAGAATGAGAATCAGCAACAGAGATGGGAGTAGAGGCAGGGTAAAGGGGGAGATTTGCACCCAGGGACTGAAAAGCTCTCTGACACTAAATTCTCATCATTGCATCCCACACTATCCTAGGTCACCAAGTTCTCATTAGAACTGGGATCTCTAAGAAAATTCTGGTTTCCTGTGGTGGGTGGGGTGGCGGGAAAGGACAGAATGCCAATGGCAGTGTTGTCAGAGTACAGTCTGTACTCTCTCTACCCCTCCTTTCCTCTACCCAAGCCATATGGATTCAGGAAGGGCCTTTTCCTTAGGACTTCCACCTCCAAGTCATCCCAACGGGCCTCTTGAGCCCTTGCCCCTGGGGGAGCCAGGTGATGACATGATGCCCTACTTGACCCCAGCATGCGTGGCACCTGCTCATTACCCCAGAGCCCTCTCAGTTCCTGCCCTGTCAGTGAGAAGCTCTAAGACTTCCCTGCCACCCAGCCAGTCTGGCTCTAGACCATGGCTTCAAGCTGACTCATGGGGCAGGACTTCGGGGGAAGGGTAGGCCAAACCTCCTCTCAGTGTAGGGGGTGGGCAGCAGCTGGCTTCAAACAGCTGTGCCAGGCTTTGGCTGGCCAAGACTACAGCTCCCAACATGCCAAGGGAGCATGGCCAGCCAAAACAACAAGTACCAGAATACCATGGGGTCTGTACCCTCAGACACCTGCTTAGCCTGGGAGGTGGGGGGAGGTGGGTGTTAGTAGACTCACTCTCCCCTTAAAGATATCCATTTCTACTCTGATCAAGGAGGGTGGTAGGAAGAGAAATTCCTCTCCCATGTGCTTCTCACCCTCATCCTGTTCAGAGAGAACTGCTGCTAGCTGCTTTAAATTTTGTCCCTACACATGTGCAAACTAGGGGGCTTGTTTCTACAGACTACCACTGTGGGTAGGAAGGTCAACCACTGCTCTCTCACCACCCTCTTGGCTACTGGCCTAGAGCCCTCCACCCTCAGTGGAGAGGGAGCAGATCTCAGCACCAACTCCAAACTGAACCTGGCATACTCAGCCGGGGTTCCTGGACTCCTTGTTTTGGACCATCCCCCATCCCCACTTCCTACTTTGCCTCCCAAGTCCTTTCTCACCCCTCCCTCCGCACAGCCTGGGACAGGCCCCATCCCATCCCAAGCTTCGTAGGTTTGCTCTTTCCCTTAGTACACACTCACCCCGCTCCCAAATTGGCTCCGCCACGGCGGTCGCAGCTCCAGGTCCCTCCGTCCCCGTCCCTCCCTTCGAATCCCCAGTCCTCCCCGACACGGGCCCCCAACCCAAACAAAGGGTGGCTCAGGCTGAGTCCTGCTCTGCTAGGCTCTTCTCTGTTTAGCTTCGTGTGCAACGCTAGCGGGCCCTGGCGTCTGCAGCCCCCCAGCCACTGCTGCGCCCCTCCCCGCGACTGTTCCTCCCCGTGGCCGCCCCGGCTCCGCGCTGCCGACTCTGCTGCCCCTCTGACTCACAGGCCATTTCCTACCAGCTGATGGGGCTGCCCGCCCCGCCCAGCGTCCCAACCCCCCCACCCCCGCGGCAGCCGCGACCGCCACGCCCCCCTCAGGCCACGCCCTCCACGGCAGCGACCATGCTCATTGGCCCATAGGAGGCCAGCCTCCCACGACCTCAAGAGGGAGGCACGCCCCCTCCAAGGGATGCACACCCATTGGTCCATATGGGGGCAGGCCTATCCAGAGTCGCCCCGCCCACCTCCTTAACTCCTCACCTGCCGAAGTTCAAAGCGTCTCTCTGCCCAGCCATGTAACCCTTTCAAAGAAAGGCATAGGCCTCTTACTTCTCCTCCCCCCACCCCTTCCTCTACGGAGGCTAGTAAATAAAAAAGACGTCCTAGAGCTTTCATAGACACAGCTGGACAACCTCCAAAATCCACCTGCTCTTCCCACACCAGACCCCAAATAACCCCACTCCCATTCATCTTTCTATGTTTTGCAAACCGGAGCTCCAGAGACCAGAGAATTGGTGGAGCCTAGGAAGATTCCTTCATGCCAGAGCAGATGAAAAAAGCCCTGAAGTGGGATACTATCTCTTTCCATTGAGACATGGTATTCTTTTTTTTTTTTCTTCTAATCCTCACCCAAGGATATATTTCCCATTGATTTTTCGAGGGAGTGAAAGAGAGAGGGAAAGACAGAGAGAAATACCGATGTGAGAGAAACACATCGATTGGTTGCCTTCCGCATGTCCCTGGACCAGAGCCGGACTAGGGCCCAGGCCCCGGCTGGTGGAGGAACCTGCAACTGAGGTACATGCCCTTGACCAGAATGGAACCCGGGACCCTTTGGTCCACAGGCCGAGGTTCTATTCACTGAGCCAACCCAGCTAGGGCTGAGAAATGGTATTCTTCCTTCTCTTACTCTATATTGATATTCTTTTGCCTTTATTAGAGGGACCCCATGAGCTCCCGAGATAGGGGTACATTTTAATTCAGAGACCTAAACATCATTCTTTGTGTCTCTGAACTCCCATTCTGAGATTAGTCTGCTTCATCCCTTCTGCCAGTAATTTCTATTCATAGGCCCCTGTTCAAGGAGGCAGAACACCCATGGGAAGTGGGATGGAAGGCTTCTGCCCAGAGTGGGGGAAATATGCCCAACTCTTGCGATGGAGCTCACCCCTATGACTCACAGCTCCCTCGAAACTCCCCACCCTCCCCCTGAGTCACTGGGCCCCAGGCCCAGCCAAATTAAGTCGCAGCAGAACCAGCATTCCGAATTCTTGTTTTCCTATTCTTTAAATGACCAGGATGGAAACCTCTGTAAGTTAAAAGAAACTTTTCAGAGGGGCTGCTCTAGGGGAAAGCTAAGAAAATAGATAGCACTGTCTATCTTTCTACCTGCACTTGTCAGCAAATCCAATAGTTTGGAACTTAGGAGGCTTTTCTCATAGTCTTCCACAGAAGCAGGAGGCAAACACCAGAACCAAAAGATGGAAGACTCAAACTGAGGCCCCGGAGAATTGACAACAGCCAGGGCAGCTCCCTGGTTGGACCCCCCAGAACATGGGGAGTCTGTACTTCTATAGTTCAAAGGCCACAGAAGGCCCAAGGTCCTTGTTTTATCATACCTCTGTTGTGGGCCTCAAGGTCCCTGAGGTGTCATTGGACAGTAAAAAGAGGTTCCCCTCCCCCTACTTTCTTCTTGTGCTCTAGACTTAGGAAGGGCAAGCAAGTAAGTTAGTTCCTCTACCTTCTCCTCACCTCAGACCAAGGGAAAACCCTGAAAAAGAACCCAGTTGCCATTCATTGACTTCCTTGCTGGTTCCCTAATGGTAAGAAACAGGAGTAAAGGAATTTTCAACACCCTGGACAAAATTGCAGAGTACCAATGTCAGAGTCTACTTGCCTTAGTAAAAGCTTTCTGGTGGACAAAGAACACTGTAGGAAAGGAATAATTCCTTGGTGACAGACCCTACCTTGTTCTCTCTTAGTGCCATTAATATAGGCCCAGGCCTTGGTAACCTGCAAAGGTCAGGATATCAGAGGGAAAGATCAAAGATGTTCTAAGCCTCAGTGTACCCTGGAAAAGCAGCATAGCACAATCAAGAGGCCTTACCTAGCTGCCCTAACTCTTAACCTGCTTTATTTTAGCCACTATCAACAGCTAATCCCCCCCCTTTCTCTCTCTCTCTCTCTCTCTCTCTCTCTCTCTCTCTCACACATTTCTTTCTCCCCCTATTACAATGGAAGCTCCATTGAAAGCAGAAACTTTGTTTTGTTCATGCAGGTATTCCCAGAATCGACATCAGGGCCTGGCACACAATAGATGTTCACTAAACATTGGCTGAAGGAGGCAATGAGCCCTGGCCAAACAGCAATCAGGAGATCTGGGTCCTAATTCCTGCTCTTTTACTGTGAAACCTGGAGAAAACCAGTCTCTTTGGTGGTAAGTTGCCAAATCTGTAAAATGAGGGGTTTGCATAAATGATGACCACTAAGGACCGCCACGACTCTGGCCTTAAACCACTATAACTCTGATGGCTATTGTTCACTCATATGCATTTTCAAAAGATGGGTCCAAGCGTCTGAATGCCTTGCAGCTTGTATGGAAGCAGAAAGGCTATATACAACAGCCTCAGCACAGTAAACTAATGCCCTTTCTCTTCATGCCCCACCCACTGACACAAATGCCCCAATCCTGAGGAAGCTGGAGTGAGTCTGCCCTAGGCCCGCCTCTCTGACAGACAGTCAGGGAAGCTGGGTTGCCATAGCAATCAGCTCCTCCTTGAAAGGCATCAGCCTGCCCTCCTTTACCCCACCCTACCCCAAGGCTTTGTCTGGCCTTAGCACCCCCTCCTTCCCCAGCCAGTCTCTCAGCTCGCAGAGGCTGGCTTGGGGCCCCTTTCAGCAACACTGTCACATTCATTCAGCCACTGGGTGGAAGACAGGCCTTTCCCACCCTCTCCTCGTCACCTCAGAGGCAAAAGGAACTCTGGCACTACATCAAGTCCCCTCAGGGAACCAGAGGAGCCCCCAAGAGGACTGGGCTCTAGTCTCAGTTCTCACAGTCAGCCCCCAAGCCAGGAGTGTGGGAAGCCATTCCCTTTCCTTACCCAACTGAAGCTCACATCCCTAATTCAGCCTACAATGGTGGTCCAAATCTCAAAACATAGATCAAATACCTTCAATACTCCTCACTATGTCCTTCCTCTCCCAGAAGTCCAGAATTTTTGAGGGCCCTAGGGATCCTCACCCAGGAGTATGAAAAAGGTGGGGAAAATCAGTCTGTGGCAAGTGGTAAAAATATGGCTACCAATCACTTGGGGGCTGTTAAAGGAGACCTTCATAGTCGTGCTGGGTGGAGTCTGGGTCTTGCTGCTGGTTACTAGGGTCTCTGGTCATTGAGTACAAAGTCTGGGGCAGGGCACTGCTCCTAGACGGGCAAGGACCAGGCCAGGCCCCAGGGCGAGGAAGGAAGTGGGAAATGAGCACACCCAGAGCATAAGGGCAGAGCAAAGTGGGGGGAGGGGGAAGATAGGGACCAAGGCAGGCTTCTGGAAGGAACAGGAACTGGAGTGGGGGGTTAACAGGAACCGAATGGGGGAAGGGTCCCAGGGACACCCGCTCGGGGAAGAAACCCCAGTCTCAGCCAGAGAGATTCAAAGCAGAGTGAGGACACAGTCACACAAGCCCTGTGCTCAGGCCAGAAGGTGGTTAGGTGCTGAGGAGCCAGGAGCACTACAGACTCTAGCCTCTTCACCCCACTAATTCCATCACCCTCACTCCTAGAACACAGTACACACACATCTTCCTGGAGTCTCTACAATGCCCCCAGACCATTACTTTCTCAAAACACTAGGGGGTTCTGTCTCATCAGTTGGGGCCTACAACCCCTCCCCCTCATACAATGCTCACAGCCGCGTACTTTCTTCCTCCACAGTCCCTCCATCGCTCCCACACTCTGGACCACCAGCTCTTCATCACAGCACCCTGTTCCCCCAAAGTGCTTTCGGACCCCCTCCCTCCACCCCCCCACCCCCCCCGCTCAAGTATCGTCTCCAAACCTCCCCATCAGACAGGAACCTCACCTCTTCACATAGCACCTTCCATCCCCACAAAGCAGTCCCGCCCCTCCCCCACAAGAGCCCCTGAAGCGTGCACCTGGCCCCCACATTGAACCCCAACTCCTCCCAAACTCTTGTCTTTCTACCCCCAACAACCTATAGATCCTCTTCTTTTCTTACGTGTCCCCCACCGCCTCATGTCTGCGCAAGCGCACCCCGGTCGTTTCCCCTTCTTCCCCCCGCACCCCGCCCCACACCTGTAGTTCCGTGAATTCCGTTGCACCTGGGGAGTTAGTGGACTGGTGCAGTCACCGAGCGGCCCCAGCTGCAGCCTAGGCCTGCAAACCTCGCCCCTTAGGTCGGAGCCCCGCCCCCGCAACGCCCAAACCCACCCTCTCCCTTGTCCCACCTCCCACCTTCCCCGGGTTCGTCCCCTTTCCTAGTTTCTTGAATTCCTCGGGGTCCTCCCCTGTAACCTAGACCACGCCCCTCTCGGGCTCCGCCTCTTCTCGTCTTCTGGTCGTCTCCCCAGGATCCTCCGCTGGTCCCTGGCCCCACCCCGATCCCTGCCCCCTTTCGGTGTCTCCGCCTCTCGCTAGGACCCGCCCCCTAGAATTCCAGCCTGGCAGAACCGGTGCCAGGCCCCCTTCCAACACCAGCCCCCTCCGATCTCAGAGCCTCTCCTCCCCCCATCCCTTCTCGCGCTCGCCTCACCCAGGCATGGGGAGCTCCAGCCCGGATCCGCCGGCTCTGATTGGCGGCAGCGCCCCCAACGGGTGGCAGGGGAGACAAAGTGATTGCTTCAGGTCGCCTGAGGTCCCACCTCGGCCACGTGCGGCTTCTGTGATGACAGGTCTAGAAGGGCGGGGTCTCAGCCCGCAGGCTGTGGGCCTAGGGCCCTAGGCTGACCGGATCCCGGCGGGTTTGGGGGCGGGACCCGGAGCCAGAGCCCGAGCCGGAGAGCTCCGAGCCTGACCCGGGCGCTCCCCAGGTTTTCGCGTCGGTGTCAGCTGCCTGCGGAACTTGAACCTCTCTGTGGGAAGGTGTGGGTTAGCACGCGCAAGTGCCCTAATGGGGGAGGTCTGTGGTGTTTGCAAGGTAGTCCGGGAAAGGGTGTGTGTGTGTGTGTGTGTGTGAAAATGGGGAAATCTGGACGATGGGGGTCTCAGAGTTGTGAGGTTAAGGGTTTCTGCAGCCTACCATGTGCGGGAGAGTCTGAGTTCTGGGAGACGGGCGATGACAGTCAGATCTGGATCTGTACCCGCGGAGGTGGGTTGGAGAGGAAGACTGAATTTTAGAAGCCTAAGATTTAATACGGAGATAGGAGAGCCTGAAATCTTTGAAGAAAAGTAGGGCCTTTGCCTTGAACAAGTGTTGAGTGAACTTTGTAACACTTAACATAGGTTCTGTGATTTAATTAGCTTTTGAGTCTTCTCTCCAACTTACCCACTCCCCACTGGTTCCCGAAATACAGCAAGGGAAGTCGATGCTTACCAGCTACCGGTAGATGGCAGCACAGGACCCTTGCTGACCTGAGTGGCCCTCAGTCCAGAGCCTAAGGGGCCTCCCTAGAGCGGGCTGTACTGTTGACTGTGTGGTAGGTCAGACCTGATCAAATCTGTTTCTTTACGTCTCCATGAGTTTTTTTGTGAGTAGTTAACTTAAACTGGTTTACTGAACACTAATGGTGTACTAGGGGGAAATTTTTTTTCCTCTGCCTTTAAGGGACTTATTTTAGATAGTCATACAAATACCTATATAATCCTAAAGAGAATAAAGTTTGAAGGGTATTGTGTAGTGGAAAAAGCACATTGAAGTCATTTGGGTTGGTCTTGAACTTTGGGTACTTACTAGCTGTATGGATTTGGGTAAATTAATTGACTTTTATTTATATTTAAATATATTTTTATTGCTTTCAGAGAGGAAAGGAGAGGGAGAGGGAGATAGAAACATCAATGATGAGAGAATCATTGATAGGCTGCCTCCTGCACGCCTCACATTGGGGATGGAGCCAGCAACCTGGGCATGTGCCCTTGACCAAAATTGAACCTGGGACCCTTCAGTCTGCAGGCCAATGCTCTATCTGCTGAGCCAAACCAGCTAGGAAAGAACAATATAGATTTATAGAAATTTTGTGAAGATAGCACAGTTTCCATATACCTCATACCCAATTTCCCTTTTATTATCATCTTACCTTAGTATGGTTCATTTGTTACAATTAATGAATCAATATTGGTACATTAATTAAAGCCTATACTTTATTCAGTTTTCCTTAGTTTTTACCTCATGTCCTTTTTCGGTTCCAGGATCCCATCTAGGATAGCACATTACATTTAGTTGTCATGTCTCAAGTTCCTCTTGGCTGTGACAGTTCTTCAGACTGTCTTATTTTTAAAATGCTTTCATTAATTTTAGAGAGAGGAAGGATTCACTGGACAACACCCAACCAACTAAGCCACACTGGCCAGGGCCCTTCCTCTTAAATTGTAACTGGTAGCCCTAGCCAGTTTGCTCAGTGGATAGAGCCTCGGCCTCCGACTGAAGGGTCCCTGGTTCAATTGTGGTCAAGGGCACATGCCTGGGATGCAGGCTCAATTCCCAATAGGGGGTGTGCAGGAGGCAGCAGATCAATGATTCTCCCTCATCATTGATGTTTCTTTTCATCTCCCTCTCTGAAATCAATAAAAATATATTTTAAACGGTAAACTGGGATGCCTCAGAGCCTACAGCACGCCTTTAGACATTGACTCCTGCTCTGCTTAGCCAATCTTCACCTCCCAGCCACATTCCCTTCCCTGTGTCCACAACCTAAGTAATATCAAACATGTATTGGGCATTTAGTATGTACCAGGTAATTTAAATGCGTTTCCTCATTTAAATCTCAAAACTATCTTATGAAGTAGATATTATTATTATTCCCTGGAAAATTGCTGATGGTCGCAAGTACCAGAGCTAGAACTCAAATTCAGGTGTGGTAGGCAGATTTCTAAGATGGCCCCCCAAAGATCCTGAGTCCTGGTGGTATTCATGTTCTTATGTAATCCCCTTCCCTTGAGTGTGACTTGCTTCTGATAAATAGAATACAGCAAAAATGAGGGGATGTCACTTCTGTGATTAGGTTACCATAGATGAAGTCTTCCATCTCACTAGCAGACACTATTGCCTTCTTAGCTTGCGTACTTCAATGAAGCAAACTGCTATCGTGGAAAGGCCCACATGACAAGGAGCTGAGACCAGCCAATAGCTGATAAGAAATTGAAGCTCTCAGTCCAACAGCCCAGGAGGAATTGAGTCTTGCCAACAATAACATGAGTGAGCTTGACAGTGGCTTCTTTTGTAGTCAGGCTGGTACTTTGATTTCAGCCTGTAGGAAACCTTGAATCAGAGGATCTAGTTAAGCTGTACCAAGATTGCTGACCCACAGAAACTGCAATAATAAATGTTGTTTTAAGCCACTAAAATTTGGGGCGATTTGTTTCATGATAATAGATAATACATCAGGTGAATCTGATTGGTTCCAAAGTTCATGCTCTTTACAATTTTATTAGGTTACTAGAGGCCCGGTGCACGAATTTGTGCACCAGTGGGGTTCCTTGGCCTGGCATGCGGGATCGGGCTGAAACCAGCTCTCCGACATCCCCTGAGGGGTCCTGGATTGCGAGAGGGTGCGAGCCAGGCCTAGTGACCCCACCAGTGCACAATCGGGGCTGGGGAGGGACGCTGGAGTTTGGCCTGCCAGGGAGGGGCAGCGGGAGGGCTCCAGGGCATGTCCAGCCCATCTCATTCAGTCCCGATTGCCCGGACCCCAGCATCAAGCTAACCTACTGATCAGAGCATATGCCCCCTGGTGGTCAGTGCATGTCATAGCAAGCGCTTGAGCAGCCTTAGCATATCATTAGCATATTATGCTTTGATTGGTTGAATGGCTGACCTGTCGACCGAACACTTAGCATATTAGACTTTTTTTTTTAATATATTTTATTGATTTTTCACAGAGAGGAAGGGAGAGAGATAGAGAGAGTTAGAAACATCGATGAGAGAGAAACATCGATCAGCTGCCTCCTGCACACCCCCCACTGGGGATGTGCCCGCAACCCAGGTACATGCCCTTGACCGGAATCGAACCTGGGACCTCTCAGTCCGCAGGCTGACGCTCTATCCACTGAGCCAAACCGGTTTCGGCTAGACTTTTATTATATAGGATTTCCCAATATTCTACACTGTTTCCAAGTGTAGAGTGACTTTCCATTTTTTTGTTGGATGGCTTCTGCATCCCCCCAGGAGAATCCCTGGTTCCAGAGTCCAGAAGTTTAACACTTTTTTTTAGTTTCATGCTCTTGTGGTTTACAAAAGCTGGGCAAAATAGCTAGATATTTCAACCTCCAGCAGCACAGAGAATGCCCATCATCTTAGGGTCAGGCGTTTCTGTTGATGAGGCTGCCTGAGTTGCCCTGCTTAAGATGTTTCTGTGTATTGCTGCAAATCTGAATACACAGTGGAAAGATCAAGTCTTCTCCTTTCCTTCTTCAAGCTTCTAGTGTTAGTATCTTATAGCACTTATTCCAGTGAGAGGAATCGTATGGTAGCTAGGTTTGCTTTTGAAAGGCAAATACCCTGGTAGATTGGCAGACCCTGCCTGGGTCTGGGAGGACGAATCCTATGGGGCTGAGAGCTTGCAAACACTGAAACTTGAGCTGGGCTAATGAGGCCTTAGAAAGCACCTAGTCTAATGGTGGTAAAACCTGGCATCACATTAGAATCATCTGGGGAGCTTTTTGTGTGTGTGACCATGGATACCTTACTATCAAATTCTTGCTTATTTTTTAAAATTTTTTATTGTTGACACTATTACAGATGTCTCCCATTTCCCCCGTTTTTCCCACCCCTACCCACCTCCTACCACCCCTCCCCTGGCCTTCACCACTGTGTTGTCTGTAGGCTATGTATATCATTTTCGGAGCTTTTAAAAAATAGGATGCCCCAAACGAATTAAATCAGAATTTTGGGGTGGTTGGGTATTGTACATCATACCATGTGTCTTCTGCTTTCTGCTCTGGCCTTTTTCACTTCCATCGCATGTGCATACATGCATCTTCTTGCCCAAAGTCCTCAGCTTAAAAAGCCTATCTTCCTTCCATCCTTCAATCAGTAGGTATTTATGGACTAGTTACTGTATACTTGGCACTATTCAGACACTGGAGACACAAATAGAGAGCATGAAAAAAAGATATAGATAACTGAGGGCTCCAGATATTTAACTTCGTGCTCACTCATGTTCTCCCCTTCCCCTGGCTGCCGTCGTTGCTAATTTAAAAACTTCTGTGCTGGCCCTAGCCAGCTTGGCTCAGTGGATAGAGCGTTGAAATCAATAAAGAAATATATTTTATTTTATTTTTTTAATATATTTTATTGGGTTTTCACAGAGAGGAAAGGCGAGAGATAGAGAGTTAGAAACATCGATGAGAGAGAAACATCGATCAGCTGCCTCCTGCACACTCCCCACTGGGGATGTGCCCGCAACCCAGGTACATGCCCCTGACCGGAATCGAACCCGGGACCCTTCAGTCCCCAGGCCGACGCTCTATCCACTGAGCCAAACCGGTTTTGGCAATAAAGAAATATATTTTTAAAAAATAAAAACTTCCGTGCTGTGTGGTACAATCTCATCAAATGATTACAGGTAAGTAAGTACCTCATCAGCTAATAGACCCTTTAAGGAAGTCCAATGGAAATCCTCAATGAAAAGAATCTGTTCTCGGCTGGAAGCCCGCCCACGAGGGAAGAGCCGAGGGCTTCCATTGCTAACCTCACACAGGTGAGAAGCCCGCCCCGCTCTGCCAGAAGCCTCGTTAGTGGCCATCAGCTTCGCACGCTTGGAAGGCAGAGGGAGGCTCCGCCCCCTACGTCTCGTGTGGGGGCGGGGTTGGGGGACTGGGCGTGAGCTGATTGGCTGGGAGGCGGGGCGCCGCGGGTGGTTCTGTCCGGCGCTCGCTCGGATCCCGGTGGGGTGGAGTGGAGGGAGGGAGTCCCGGTCGCTCCTTTCTCCCAGCGATGGCGCCGTGGTGCCGCGCCCAGTACCCCGCCGGCCGGCCGGTACTCACGATTATCGAGAACCCCCTCAGGCGGTGAGACTGGGAGCGGGTCCGAGGGAGCGGCAGAGCGCTGCCTGCCACGGGGACCATGAGGAGCGGCCAGACCCGTGGGGCGGATTGCGGGAGCAGCCGCGGCACCTGCTGAAAGGAAAGAGGGTGCGGCGGCGCGGCGGCGGCTCGCCCGCACCTCGGCCATGTCTCTGCTCTGCGTGCGCGGTGAGTGCACGCACCGAGGGGCTGGGGTCGGGCAGGGCGGGGGCGCTGAGCGGTCCCCACACGCCTCCAGTGGACGTCGGGTTACCATCCTTTCCAAACTTCACTTCCCGTCTGCGCCTCGGGGGACAATTATGTGAACTTATTGACAAGCATTTGGAGAGTTCTGCCCACTCCTGTCTGGCCTCACGCTCCTGCGAAGGGACTGCTACCTCTCCCTGCCAGTGGCCATGTGACAGGCCCAGATCCTATTAAGCAAACAGCGCCCGGCACTCTCCCCAGTGAGAGTGGACCGAGGACGGAAGGAGACCGGGATGGCTGGTGTCTGTCCATAGTGGGCAACCTCCCATTCTTCTTCCCTTCCTCCTCCCTGCACTGTTACACTACAGTCGGCTTCGTAGCAGTTTCTTCTTTTTTTTTAATCTTTGAATACGTTATGGGACAGCCGTCACATCCCTTCTCCCGTCGTATTTCTGGGCTTGCACTCCTCTATTGCTTGTCGTGTTCCCTGCTCCTTCCCTGTAATCTAGGATAAGGGGGTTATTGTCATGTTCGACTTGCAAAGGTGTGTTGGATTCTTGCAAAGGTGTGTTGGATTCTCCTTCCCGAGCAGAGCATAGGAAGTGATTGATTAATTGATGGATTTACTTTGCTTCTGTCACAGTAACTAAAGATGAAGGGCCTTTATTGCTTCTTCACTGAGGACACTGGCTCCATCCATCTAAGAAGGTATTTTAAGGCAAGAGTTTTGGGGTTCATGTGAAGCGAGGTGCATGGACTAAGCTCCAGGAGGGTAGAGACTAATTTTCTCACAGGTGTTTGTATTCTCTGTGCCTGACATAGAAGCTCTAAGATGGTTTTTGAATGGATGCAAGGACTACGGTTTTAGAGATGATCTGATCAGAAAAAGCAGGGTTTGGATTACCTGTTGAATTTGATCGTGGGAAATTGAAGTTACAGCCTGTTATACCTGTGCTGAACGAGATAGGATAAGGTGGCTTGTGAGCGCGAGAGTGGATTTATCCGTAAGAGCCTTTTCCTGGCTGAATCTTTTATTGGAGAGTTAGAGTTCACGTTTCTTTGGGCTAGAAGCATTGTTTGTGATCTCTCTGATAACTGTTTTCTCTCAGCTGCTGGCAAACGGAACTGCTCTTCTCTTTTCACTTGCACTATTTTGTTAAACCTGCATTAACCCAAAATGGATTTGGCTATTTCCGGGGATTATGAGGCACACAGAATTTTCTCCTTTCACAGTTGATTTTTCATTAATGAGAATTTTGCTTTGCTTTTAGTAAGACATTTCTCTCAGCAGCTGGGAATCTATTCTTTTAGATCCCTGCTGTTGAGTAGCAGGATTTGGGAGAGGTTGGGTTTTGCAATGTCTCTTGAACAGTTTAAAGCTCTGCCTCATCATATTACAGAGCTAGCCTTTATGAAAGAGTCTTTAGGCAGGAGCAATAGTAAACCAAAAATTCCTATTTAATTGAATTTAAATCACCTCAGAGACAGAGCAGCTGTTGTTTTTATTTGTTGTAATATTGGGCAGCATTCATGCCTAGAAATTCTGCTGGTTAACTTCTTAACCTTTTAATGTTCATTAGACAAATTCCTGTCTTTTTCACCCTGGGGTATTGGAGGGAGAGTAGCAGGTCATTGTGTTTTGAATGGAGATCCTGAAGATGATTAATTACTGAAAGAAGCAGCTACTTTGATTAGAAGTATTCATGTTAAGTGGCAAATTATTCATTCTGGGGAAACCTACAGAAATGGATGAAAATAAATCTTTCTAAAATGACATTTTGGCAGTTAAGAATGTTGTTCATGTTCTGAAAGAAGCCTGTGTGATGATATTGTAGAACAACTCTATTTCTGTTCATCTTAGAGTAGAATTGAATTAGAAACTTTTTCATTGAAGTAAAATTTCAGTCATTGATTTGATTTGGAAATTGGCAAACTGATACTGATTTTAATCACCCTGACCATCTCAACTAACAGTTCATTTTCTTTTTCTTTTTTTGTTAATCCTTACCCGAGGATATTTTCCCATTGATTTTTAGAGATAGTGGAAAGGAAGGGGAGAGACAGAGAGAGAGAGAAACATCGATGTGAGAGACATATTGATTGGTTGCCTCCTGCATGCAGCCCTGGCCTGGGAGGAGCCTGCAACTAAGGTATGTGCCCTTGACTGCAGTTAAACCTGGGACCCTTTGTCTGCAGGCCGACGCTCTACCTACTGAGCCAAACCAGCTAGGGCTCAATTTCTTGAACTAACCCTTTAGTTATGTAGGTTAAGGGCTCACAATACAAGTAGTATGACTCCAGCTCTCCTTTTTGGCTCTCTGTGATTGCCTATCCTTATATAGGTACTTTGCTCTAGTACTAACTTGGTTCATTCCTGTCTCTGCCCTGTTCTGTATTTGTACCCCCAAAATTGTTTTCTTTCTGTATTTTCTGCTTATCATAAATGTATGCTTCCTTTCCCAGCTTACAGTCTACAATGTTTGTTGAAAATTTCCTCAACTCCTCAGTCATCTTTCTTTTTTACACTCTTTAAACTCTTAAAACAAATCACTTATGATCTGAACAGTGTCAATCATTTGGCAATGGCACCTAGTCTTGAATTGTTATATTCATGGTGACCCAGACAAAGGGGATACTAGCACTGGTCAGATAAGATCTGGAATTTTTGTGTTCAGTGGGTTATTGATTCTAAGAGGCACATTGAAAAACTAGAATTTCTTCAGAGGAGAATAATTAGAATAATGAAGGGTGTAGAAGCCATTTTAGGAATTGAGAGGTTTAGTTTTGAAAAGATCCAAGAGGGAAAGGCTCATTATAGTAGATGAAAATCATTTAAAAAAAACTGTTGATCCGGAGGACAGAACTGGGACAAGTCAACTAATGATTGAAAACTGTAGGAAATTAGACATTAACTTAGTGTAAGGAAGAACTTTAACAATTAGGATTGTTCTTAAATGGAATGGACTACTTACGAGGATCTTTTGACATAGGTTTCTTTAAACAGAAATTGAATGAGTGGTGAAAGTGTTCTGAAAGGGATGTCTATGTTGAGTGGGAGGCTAGACTTGAAGAATTTTAAGAAACCAACCTTTTATAGAACTTACTTAATCTTTCTGCAAATATTTAGCACAATTTTCCTCAGAATACTGATGTCGTTTTGTTTCCATGGGTGCCAGTACCATTTTAGCAACTCCAGTAAACTAAATCAAGAATTTTCTTTAACTTTTGTTGTCTTGATGTTCATGACTAGTTTCTACAAACAAATGATAAGCATTTTGAGAATTGAGTCTTTCCATATTTTTTTGTAATTGCCACATGGTTTATAATTGAGCCATGGCTTTCCCTCCTCTAATTTGAACCAGAAGTGATCACACTTGACTTGTTAAAAAAATCAAAAACAAAAAATAGTCTGGCCGCTTGGCTCAGTGATTGAGCGTCCACCTACGAACCAGGAAGTCACTGTTCGATTTCTGGTCAGGGCACATGCCCGGGAAGTGGGCTCCGTCCCCAGTGTGGGTTGTGCAGGAGGCAGCCAATCAATTA
Source organism: Myotis nattereri (assembly GCF_964212035.1). Taxonomy (NCBI): domain Eukaryota; kingdom Metazoa; phylum Chordata; class Mammalia; order Chiroptera; family Vespertilionidae; genus Myotis; species Myotis nattereri. The sequence goes on from NC_138087.1 coordinate 53,724,804, forward strand.
TTCTCTCTCCCTCCCTGAAATCAATAAAAAATATTTAAAAAACCCACAAAAACTTAATGATATATGTTCCTATAAGCTTATGTGAGTCTAAATCTTTCTTTTTAGTCCTAGCCAGGTGGCTCAGTTGGTTAGAGCGTCGTCTCATACACCAAAAGGTTTTGGGTTCAATTCCTGGTTAAGGCACATACCCTGGTTGTGGGTTAGATCAAGGGTCAGGGTGCATATGGGATGCAACTGGTTGATATTTCTCTCTTACATCCATGTTTCTCGCTTTCCCTCTCTTTATCCCCCTCTCTCTTCCTCTCTCTCTCTAAAATCAATAAAAACATTTTATTTTCTTTAGCATACATTTAAAAATATTTTTATTGATTTCAGAGAGGAAGAGAGAGAGAGAGAACCATCAAGGATGAGAGAGAATCATTGATTAGCTGCCTCCTGCATGCCCCCCACTAGGGACTGAGCCCAAATTGGGCATGTGCCCAGACTGGGAATCAAATCATGACCTCCTGGTTCATAGGTCAACACTCAAGCACTGAGCACTGGCCGGGCTCTCTAGCACACTTTATTGTAAGAATATAATATGTAATATATATAGCATACAACATATTTATTAATTGACTGTTTGTTATTGGTAAGGCTTCCACTCAATGGTAGGTTATTAGTAGTTAAGTTTGGGGGAGTAAAAAATTAAATGTGGATTTTTGATTATGGGAGTGGGGTCCAATGCCCCTAATCCCTGAGTCATTCAAGGGTCAACTGTATTTTGGTTTACTGTCACTGTGGAAAGTAGGAATAGTAATGATTTTAGAATTTAGATTTTAGAGTCAAGTGCTTCTCATTTCCTCCCCATTATTGTCTTCTACCTCAGGTAACTCCTTGCTCCTGGGTTTACATCACATTATAGTCCCTGCCCTTACAAGCAGATTGCTGCTGGGTTCCTTTTGCTTAGCTGTGGCATCAGGAAGTTGATTGTGCCTTGTCTGAGCTAGGCAGCAGTGAAGGGGGAAAACACCAATTTCCTCTGTCATAGATAGCTGTTGTCATAAATGATTCTCTTCCTTATAAGAAGTACATTCTGTAATTGCTTAGTTTTGAAAAGAGGAATTTCTGGTGGTTGTACTCTTTAGGCCAGTAGGCTGAGTTTTTCTCCTATTTTACCTGTGGTATGTATTTTAGACTTTGCTATGTGAGTTTGTTTAAAGTTTGGGCTGAGTATCATTAGTAAATATTTGTTGAGGACCTTCTCTGTACCTGTTTATGATACATATCTATATAATAGATAAGAGCCCAGGAAATCTAAATATTTTTTTAAAATATGTTTTTATTGATTTTAGAGAGAGAGGAAGGGAGAGGGAGAGAGACAGAGAAACACCGATGAGAGAGAAGCATCAATCTGTTGCCTCCTGCATACCCCCTCCTGGGGATCGAGCTTGCAACCTGGGCATGTGCCTGACCATGAATCAAACTGGGGACTTTTTGCTGCATGGGACAACCCTCAACTAATTGAGCCACACCGGCGAGGGCTAAGTAGGTTTTAAAACATCTCATTTCTTATATAAACCCAGAATCCATTAGGAATGTTAGGTCTGACATGGGATAAGCAGAATAAGTTAAGGTTCTCTTGGAGTAGAAAAACACTATGCTATTATTTTCTAATTTTTATTTTTTTTTAATTTTTAAAAAAATATATTTTATTGATTTTTTTTACAGAGAGGAAGGGATAGAGATAGAGTTAGAAACATCGATGAGAGAGAAACATCGACCAGCTGCCTCCTGCACATCTCCCACTGGGTATGTGCCCGCAACCAAGGTACATGCCCTTGACTGGAATCGAACCCGGGACCTTTCAGTCCGCAGGCCGACGCTCTGTCCACTGAGCCAAACTGGTTTCGGCTAATTTTTATTTTTTTTATTTTTTTTTAAAATATATTTTTATTGATTTTTTACAGAGAGGAAGGGCGAGAGATAGAGAGTTAGAAACATCGATGAGAGAGAAACATCGATCAGCTGCCTCCTGCACACCCCCTACTGGGGATGTGCCCGCAACCCAGGTACATGCCCTTGACCGGAATCGAACCCGGGACCCCTCAGTCCGCAGGCCGACGCTCTATCCACTGAGCCAAACCGGTGCTGGCTAATTTTTAAAGTATGATTCTTTAAGTTTGAGGAGTGTTTTATACATACTTTCTGTTCTTATTGGTAAGGCTTCCACTCAATGGTAGGCTTTTATTAAACATCAGAGAAGATTTGCTATTTGTATATTAAAGTTTTTTTTATTCACTATTACATATATAAAGAAAAGTACACATATCTTAAGTGTAAGCCTCACCACATTATCACAAAGTGAACACATTCATGTGACTACCACCTAGGACAGCGGTTCTCAACCTGTGGGTCGCGACCCCTTTGGGGGTCCAACGACTCTTTCACAGGGGTCGCCTAAGACCATCGGAAAACACATATATAATTACATATTGTCTTTGTGATTAATCACTGTGCTTTAGTTATGTTCAATTTGTACAATGAAAATACATCCTGCATATCAGATATTTACATTATGATTCATAACAGTAGCAAAATTACAGTTATGAAGTAGCAGCGAAAATAATTTTATGGTTGGGGGTCACCACAACATGAGGAGCTGTATTAAAGGGCCGCGGCATCAGGAAGGTTGAGAACCACTGCCCTAGGACAAGAAGTGGAACCCTACTAACAACCCAGAAGCCCAGCTTCCCCTTCCTCTCAGTCATCACTCCCTCCCACTTTCCCAAAGGTCACATTATCTGACCACAGAATAGTTTTAGTGTTTCTTAAGTTAATGAACTTCAATCTTTTTCTATTTTTAAATTTATTTGGGTGACATTAGTTAATAGGGTCATATAGGTTTCAAGTATACATTACTATGATACATGATCTGTATATTGCATTGTGCACCCTCAACCCATAGTCAAATCATCTTCCGTCACCATAAATTTGATCCCTTTACCCTGCACCCTCCCTTCCTTCTATAACCACCATACTGTTATCTGTCTGTGTCTCTGAGTTTCAATTTTATATAGCACTAAACTATCCACTGAACTTGTGAGAGGCCTATGGCATCAAAGGAAAAAAAGTGAAGAGGGCTTTTTTTTTTGCTAGTGATAAAATATGTGGTAAAATATGACAGAAGAGAGTTTGTGCTAGGATATATATATATATATATATATATATATATATATATATATACTTTTTTTCCTCCTAAATAATCATATAAATAGAAAAAAGCAATTTTTAGTCATTAGGAAATAGATTTTCAAAAAGAAAAATCTTTTTTTTTCTCCCCTATTGCTGCTTCTGTTTCTTCTGTTTCTCAGCATTAAGTAAGTACTTATGTAGGACTGTGAGAACAGATAGGCCTATGGATTGTAATTTTCATGGATTGGGCTGGTAATTTCTTTTGTAGCTGTTTGCTTTATTAATTTCTATCATGTTTTACTGTGAGTGATGTTGAGAGGAAAGAGACCAGAGGGCAGCAAGTGAGGAAGATCTGCCTATCAACTAAGGAGGGGCTGGCATTTGGACAGTGGGAAGATAATTGCTTTTATATGAGTCAGAGTGTGATAAAGATGATTCAATCAAAGGGCTAGCTTACCTATATGATTTCTATCTATTATTATGAGCCAAATTTTTAGAGCTTTCATCTGCAAAAGGGAAAAGGAAATTTGCTTGCCAAGGAGAAGGGTATTTCAGAGAGGAAGGGAGAAGGACAGAGAGATAGAAACATCAATGAGAATCATTGATTGGCTGCCTCCTGCACGCCCCCTACTGGGGACTGAGCCCACAACCTGAGCATGTGCCCTTGACTGGAATTGAACCTGGGACCTTTCAGTCTGCAGGCCGAGGCTCTATCCACTGAGCCAAACCAGCCAGAGCTACTTTTGTAATCTTAAACTTTTCCATCTATCTGATCATATTCTCCAGTCTGTTTTTCTAGCTTCTACTCTCACTATACTTTAGTACCGTGATATAGGGTAGATGTTAAAAGCTTTCGTTTTAGACAGACCTGAGTTGGTAATATATCAGCTCCACTTTTGAGTTACTTAACTTAATTGAATCTTAATTTCCACATCTTTAATATTTATACATCCATTTAAAAGCCCTAGCTGGCTTTTCTCAGTGGTTAGAGCGTCAGCCTGAAGACTGAGGGGTCTCGGGTTCGATCCCAATCAAGGGCACATACCTTATTTGCAGGCTTGTTCCCCGACCCTGGTCAGAGTGCGTGCAGGAGGCAATTGATTGATGTGTCTCTTCTTACATCAATGTCTCTCTCTCTCTCTGTCTCTCCCCTTCCCTTCCAGTCTCTCTAAAAAAATCTATGGAAAAAAATATCCTCGGGTGAGGATTAATAAAATAAGAGCTTAATAAATACTTTTTGTTGTTGCTGTTAATCTGTAAGATAAATTACATATAAGATATGTTGAGTTGAAAGTATCAATAATCTTGTTGCAGATGACCCTTGAAAATGGTACCTGAAAATGTAGGTCTATAGCTTAGAAGAGAAGTCTGTGTTAGAGATAAATCTTTGGGAGTTGAAGGTGTTTGATAGTAAACACATTAGCTTGAATAAATTTGCTGATAGAGGGTTAAAGAGGAGAAAAATGAGCGAATGCTATAGCTAAAGGAATGGGCAGAAGAGTTGATAGATGTGGTCAGAACTGTAGGAAAATGGGGAATTCTGTGTCTGTCAGAAGCTTAAATTAGAGGTAGTTTCAGGAAGGAATAATCAGATGATAGAGATTAATGATACTGGTTGAGGATAAAAAAAACAGCAGGGTTATTGAGCAGTTTCATTAGAGGAGTGTGAGTGTAGGCAGCATATTGCAGTGGTTTGAGGAGTACCAGGTGTACCGGTTAATAATGCGGATTTTGTAATCAAAGAAAACACGATAATTTCAAGAGAAACATTAGAAGTGCTTTATTCAAAGTAATGTCCATCGCTAGCTACACATTTCCCCCATCTTTCAGGTAATTTGTGGATACTGTCCCAATAGAACTTTTCTTGTTTTGAGGTAAACCATTCAGGGACCCAATTTTCCATTTCTTTGTACGTTTTGAAGTGCTGCTCAGAAAGTGCAGAAAGTGCGTGTGCCATCGATCAGAGCAAGTGGTAATCTGAAGGAGCGAGGACTGGTGAATATAGCGGGTGGGTTAATACTTCCCAGGCAAGATCTTTTAACGTGTTTTTAACTGGTTTTGAAGTATGTGATGGTGCGTCATCATGAAGCAAAATTACTTTGCTGTGTCTTCTGGCCTATTCTGGTGGTTTTACGATCAAAGCATGGTTCAAATCGATTATTTGTTGTCGCTAGCAATCAGTATTAACGGTTTCACCTGGTTTTAGAAGCTCATAGTACACCACACCTTCCTGATCCCACCAAACGCAGAGCATTGTCTTTCCGAAGTGATTTGGCCTTGCAGTCGATGTTGATGGTTGACCTGCATTAACCCATGATTTCATGCGTTTGGGATTCTCAAAATAAATCCACTTTTCATCGCCATTCACAATTCAATGCAAAAAAGACTTCCTTTCGTGCCATTGAAGCAACATTTTACTGATGATTTTTTGGTTTTCCATTTGTCTTTCATTCAGTTGATGTGGCACCCATTTTTCTTCCTTTAAAATCTTTCCCATTGCTTGTAAACAATCGGAAATTGTTTGCCGAGCAACATTTATTCTTTCTGCAAGTTGTTTTTGAGTTTGACACGCATCTTCATCCAATAATGCTTGTAATTGTTGGTCTTCAAACTTTTTCGGTTGATCTGGACGTTCTTTGTCTTTCACATCGAAATCATCACTTTTAAAGCGTTTAAACCAGCGTTCACAAGTATCTTGAGATGGAGCATGTTCACCATAAGCTTCCCGAAGTATTCAGCAGCACCTATCTTCAAAACAAAGTAATAAATTAAAACTTCCCGTAAATGCTCTTTTTTTGACACGAATTCGACATTTTTAAGCATAAAAATATCTATGATGTTAACACTTTCAGAAAATTTGACATATGAAGTTTTGAAGCTTGTCAATACAACAAAATAGCATACATATCAAATCGCATATATATCAACATACATGTAACTCCATCTATTGAAAAAATCCGCATTATTAACTGGTACACCTGGTATATTTGGGAAGTGAAGATGTGGAATTAGCAAGTATAGACTACATTGAGAAGTTTTGCCATGAAGAGAAGGATTGAGAGTGGTCTTGTAAGAGAGGAAATCTGAATGTTTGGGTCAAAAAGGGAAAGAATCTGTAAGAAGAGGAAGGTCAAGATGAGATGGGGGTAAGAAGAGATAACTGATTTCCCTGTAAAGCAGAATACAAGATTTATCGGCTGAAAATGAGGTGGTGGGGATGGTTTAGTGAGCTTAAGAGTACAAAAGGTTTCATTTATTCATCCTTTCAACAGCTGTTGTGCCAGGCACTTGGAGCAGAATTATGATTTTAAAAAATCCCTTTGCCTTCTTGGAAGTTGTATAGATTAGCGAGGGAACTAGACATTAATCAAAGGAGAATCATACAAATTGATAAAATGCAACTGTGATTTGTTCTATAAAGGAGAGTATATGTTGTTATCAGAACATGTGATAGGAAAAGTTACATACTAGGCCAAAGGAGCCTTACCTAATAAAGTGAAGATTGAACTGAAATCTGGAAGAAGAGGAGCCCTTAAGCAGGTGAAGGAAGGAGAAGAATTTCTAGTCAGAGGAAATAGTATGTGCAAAGGCCTTGTGGTGAGGAGGAGGAGTTGAAGAAAGGCATGCATAGTTGGTATGCATAGAGCAAGAGAAAACATGGGTCATGATGAGGCTAGGGAGATAGATGGAGCCCAACTATAGGGCCTTGTAGGCCACATTAGGGTGAAAAGTTTGTAGGAATGAAACTGAGGGAGGGGCAGAAGGATAGAAGTTTGTAAACCAAAAATACGAGATTTGTAATTAGACTTGAGTTTGAATTCTTAGAAAACTTTTGGCAAGTAAGCCACAAATCAAAAATGAAATATTACTATCTATTCAATGTACCGCATAGAGTTGAGAATTAAACTCTTAAGTGAGATCATGTGTGTGAAATTTCTTTTAAATTATAGTAACTTTTATTATTTGATAGTCCCTTTTTTCTCTCAGCTGAGGAGAGGGGCTTAAGTATTCTGAAACTTATTAACAAAGAGGATGTGATCAGTTCCATAGACATTTATTGAGCACTTCACTGTGGGTGAGGCATTGAACTAGTCACCCTAAGTATCTGTACATATAAAAGGCTAATATGCTAAGGGTCCCTCCAACCGTCTGACTGGTCGCTGTGATGCACACTGACCACCAGGGGGCAGACGCTCAACGCAGGAGCTGCCGTGATGTGTACTGGCCATTTACAAAGAAACGGCACCATGGACCTGGCGCCGACAGAGCAACACTTGGCTTCCCCCAAGTGGGACACAGGCCCCACCACCACCCCGGAGCAACAGCCCACCAAATCACAGCCAGTGCTGCCAAGACCCCATGGTGCAAAATGTGGCTCACAGCCCAGCCCAGCCTCAAACGCTGTGGGCACTGGATAATGATGTCATGTAGCAATGCCCAGCTTCCTCTCCCTAGCAACTAGCCTCCTTGGGGTTTCTGCAGCCTAGGAACACGTCTTGCTTTATAGCCAGGTGCAAACATTTTACACTTTAACCAAATGTCTGTGAAGTGTTTTCCCATGTCTGATCTCATTTGACCTTCACAGAAGTCCTGGAGTAGGTACATAGGAGATTCGGTAGAATCCTGTTTCTTTCATTAGCCGGAAAACGGAGATTTAGAAAGTTTAGAAACTTGACCTGACTGAAAAAAAGTAAGAAATGGTAGACCTTGAAAATGACTTCAGGTTTTCTCACTGTGCAGAATATAGTCAAACACTGCTGCAGTTAAATATTTTACCCTTTGGCCCTGACTGGTTGGGCTCAGTGGATAGAGTGTCAGCCTGTGGACTGAAGGGTCCCAGGTTCGATTCTGGTTAAGGGCATGTACCTTGGTTGCGGGCATATCCCCAGTAGGGAGTGTGCATGAGGCAGCTGATTGATGTTTCTAACTCTCCCTCTCCCTTCCTCTCTGTAAAAAATCAATAAAATATATTTAAAAAATATATTTTACCCTTTGTTCTCCCTGCATGATCTACAATAATAATCTGCTCTGTGTTGATATTTACTGCTGTATTGCTAACAATTACCTGAAAGAGAAGTTGGGTGCTTCACTGGGCTGGAAAAAGTTTAGCTAAATCAGAAAGCAGGCCTAATTAAACACGTTTATTCTATATATACTAGAGGCCCGATGCACGAAATTCATGCAAAGGGTTCAGCCCTCACAGCCGCGGCAGCTTGCCTTGGCCCTCGCAGCCCCGGCTTCATCCAGAAGGTCGTCCGGCTGTCCAGTCTAATTAGCATATTATGCTTTTATTATCTATAATATCTATAATAATAAAAGCGTAATATGTTAATTAGACCAGACGTCCTTCCCGATGTAGCCGGGGCTGCGAGGGAAGTCCGGGTTCTGGGTGCTGGAGGGAAGCCGGTGCTAGCAGCCAGGGGGAAGGAAGGCCTACTCTTGCATGAATTTCGTGCATTGGGCCTCTAGTTATAGATAAAAGACTAAGTTGACTCGTGCCTGTGTGTATGCGCGATACATATAAAGCTCTCAATGGCGCCAATCTCATGCTTGTGTTTCGATCTGTCATTGTTGATCGTGAATTGGGTTGATACTTCTATTATAGAGAAAGGGCAAATAGCGATATTAAAATATTTCTTCTAATTAAGTTCCTTTCAATGTGCACGAATCCATGCACCAGGCCACTAGTATAAATAGTAAGAAATAGGCCTTGCCCTCAAGAAACTAAGAGCCAAGATACAGCCATGTGTATAACTAAACATACAAGGTACGGTTGCAAGGTACAGTTTGGTAATTTCTAAGATAGAGGTACAAAATAAAATGGGATTTAGAAATGGAGTGTTTGATTCCAACTGAGAGACAGGAAAGTCCTCAGCTGGGAGAGGAAGAGGAAGGAAGTCAAGGTGGAGTCGGGTTTTTCATTATGGTGTCATTATTTGGGATAGGAAATGGAAACAAAGAATGACAGCTTCTGGGGAGATAATGATTTTGGTTTTGGACATGTTAAATTTGTGGTGCTGGCAGTCTATCCATGTGTTACAGTTGGAAACATGACTTGGGAGATCAGGGTTAAAGGTGTGGATCTGTTGGGTGGAGGAATGGTGGCAGGATAAATATTTACTCAGTACTGGCATCATAATATACTGCGTTTCACTGACTACAAGATGCCAGAGATTGTAAGACTCATCATTATTTTTGGTACCATTGAGGAAAAAAAATGTTATCGATTTGGTTATGACACATTGTTTTTTAATTTTATTATTTATTTATTTATTTATTTATAATCCTCACCTGAGGAATGCTTTTATTGATTTTAGAGAGACTGGGGGGGGGGGGATGGAAGAAGAGAGAGAGAGAGAAACAGTGATGTGAGAGAGAAACATTAGTTGCCTCCCCTTCGTGGCTGATGGGGGGATTGAACCTATAATCTGGGCATATGCCCTGACTGGGAATCAAACCCTCGACCTTTCTGTGTATGGGATGATGCTCCAACCAATTGAATGACATCAGCCAGGGTGACACATCATTGTTTTTAAGACACATTTTGACTTCAGAGTTCTTAAAATATGAGAAAATGTCTCATCATCTTAGAAGCAGTGAAATACTGAGGTTAACATTTAGTAAGTCTACTCTTTGCCAAACACTCTGCTAATTAGCAAGTAAGGATTAATAATTCTCAAAATAACCTTGTTTATTATATATTCTCATTTTACATATTAGGTCACTGGGTCCACAGAAATTAGTATGTTTATGTACTGTAAAGCTGCATTTAGAATTTTCTGGCTTATTATAAACTATAAACTACAAAATTAATAATATCCGATAGTGCTTTGGAGCATGAAAGAAGTCTTATTTTAAAATAGTACTTAGGGAAGATGACTTTGTGCAATGTTGGTTGTGAATCAGTTTCTCTATAGCTGGTGGTTTTTGTTTGTTTAGTATGTATTCAGGGGCAATATTATAGCAGGTGTTTTATAGGCTGGAGAGTTCATTATGGCTCTAGTTTAATAGTGTTTACAACCTAAATTCCTTTGTTTTCCCTTGTGAGGACATGTGGTATAATGGAAAAATCCAGGATTTTAGATTCAAGAGAACTCTGTTTTGAGTCTCACTAGGTAATGCCTAAAATTTTATCTCTAAGGTTCTTAATTTCATTCAGAATCATATTCTGTCAAGTGGGAAGATAATACTGTGCCAGTTTCACTGGATTGAAGTGAGAGTCCAACTGGTAGTAGATATGAGTGTACTCTGCAGACAAATGCAGAGTGGTAGGGACTATGTTCCGAAAAGTTTAGATGCTGGAAACAACTCATAAACCCTGGCCTAAGGCATAAAACATGCCTGGGAATTAATTGAAATACAGCCACCTTTCTTGTAAATTGAGAAAGGTAATCATTACATTGGGACTTTCAACTCGAGATAAAATTGTAGACTTTTCTACTTGGTTAGGTCTGGCAAGGTGCTGGTCTGCTGGCTTTAGATAAACGATACTTGAAGATCTTAACTTTTAGTCTTGAATACATCTAGTTAGAAGAACTATAATGTTGGCACGTGCATTTAGCACATATATTAGTTTTTGTTGTGGATTCAACAGGAGTTTATTCAAGAGACAAAGGTCCTGTGCTCTAAGTGAAATTAGCCTAATGTGCCTTACTGTTTTTAGCTGAAGCACAATATAGCCTTTGTGAACACTTATTAAGGCTCAAAGATGTGGTCCATCCTGTAACTGGTTTGTACTCTAACAGGGAAGTCAGATATAAGAGGAGGTAATTATGATATAGAACAGAATATGATAAGCATTAGAAGAACAAGTAAAATAGAACAGATCCCATCTGGGTGATAAGGGAGAGTTTTTTGGTGACAATTATTCTCATTTATAAGAGAAATATATACATGCTTTAGACAGTTTGGAAAATACATCAAGAGAAAAATAAAAATTATAATTACACTGGTCTTTTCTTCTCTATTGTGTGTGTCTGTGTATTAACTTTTTTCTTTTACATAAAATTGCATCATATTTTGTATACAGTTTTTCCTGATTTATTTTTCTTAGTGGAATGTTATAGATTAGAGTTTGACAAGGCCTCTCTGGGATTATATCTTTAGTTTTTGGAAACTGGAAAGGATCTTTTACAAACCTTTAACAAGCTAAATCTCTAGTAAGCTAAAAGGTGCCAATATAATGACTCATTTGAAATTATGATAGCAATTTATAAACTTTTTGAAAAGATATATTAAAAAAATCAGACAAAATAGACAAGGAATGGAATGTGTTAATTACTGCATCAATAATTTTAATCTGGTGCTCGTTTTGGCAGCACATACACTAAAATTAGAATGATACACAGAAGATTAGCATGGCCCCTGTGCAAGGATGACACAAATTCATGAAGCGTTTCATATTTTTAAATCATATGATTATATCAATAGATGCAGAAAAAGCATTCGACAAAATGCAACACCCATTTTTTTCTTTTTTAATCCTTATTGTTGAAAGTATTATGAATGTCCTCTTTTCCCCCCATTGGCCCTCTCCACCCCAGTACCACCCCTCCCCCAATACCCATTTTTGAGAAAAACTCTCAGTAAAGTGGGAATAGAGGGGTCACATCTCAACATAATAAAGGCCATATATGATACACCTACAACCAACATCATACTCAATGGGCAAAAACTAAAACCATTTCTCCTAAGAACAGGAACAAGACAGTTTTCACCACTTTTATTCAACATAGTACTGGAAGTCCTAGCCACAGCGATCAGACAAGAAGAAATAAAAGGCATCCAAATTAGAAAGGAGGATGTAAAATTGTCATTATTTGCAAATGACATGATATTGTACATAGAAAACCCTAAAGACTCCACCAAAATACTACTAGATTTAATAAATGAATTCGGCAATGTAGCAGGATACAAAATTAAAACCCAGAAATTGATTTCATTTTTATACACCAATATGAACTCTTAGAAAGAGAAACTAAAAAAAAAAAAAAAAAAAAATCCCATTTACCATGGTAACAAAAAAAAATTAAGATACTTTGAAATAAACTTAACCACGGAGGAAAAAAAACCTGTACTTGGAAAACTACAGAACATTGAAAAAAGAGATAGAAGGTAAAAGCAAGTGGAAAGAATATACCATGTTCATGGATTGGGAGAATTAATATCATTAAAATGTCCATACTACTCAAATTAATCTATAGATTCAATGCAATTCCTATCAAAATACTAATGGCATATTTTACATATCAAGAACAAATACTGCAAATATTTATATGGAACTAAAAAAAAGACCCCGAATAGCTACATTTTGAGAAAGAAGAACAAAGTTGGAGGGATCACAAAGTCAGATATCAAGCTGTACTGCAAAGCCATTGTCATCAAAACAGCCTAATACTGGCACAAGAACAGGCATATAGGTCAATGGAACAGAACAGAGAACTCAGAAATCGACTCAAGCCATTATGCTCAATTAATATTTGACAGAGGAGGCAAGAGCATACAATGGAGGAAAGACAGTCTTCTTCAATAAATGGTGTTGGAATAATTGGACAGGTACATGTAAAAAAATGAAACTAGACCACCACCTTACATCATACACAAGAATAAACTCAAAATGGATAAAAGACTTCAATGTAAGTTGTGAAACCATAAAAATCCTAGAAGAAAATGTAGGCAGCAAAATATCAGACATCTTACAGAGCAGAATTTTCACCAGTACATCGTCTAGGACAGTGGTCGGCAAACTGCGGCCCCTTGAGTGTGGCTCTTCCACAAAATACCACGTGTGGGCACGCACGTACAGTGTGATTGAGACTTTGTGGCCACACTCAAGGGGCCAAAGAGCCGCATGTGGCTTGCGAGCTGCAGTTTGCCAACCACTGGCCTAGGACAAGAGAAACAAAGGAAAAAAATAAATAAATGGGACTACATGAAAATAAAAGGCTTCTGCACAGTAAAAGAAACCAGCACCAAAATGAAAAGGGAATACACTGTATGGTAGAACATATTTGCCAATGATACATCTGATAAGGGGTTAATGTCCAAAATATATAAAGTACTCATACAACTCAAACAAAAGGAAGACAACCAACCCAATTAAAATATGGGCAGAAGACCTGAATAGACACTTCTCCAAAGAGGACGTACAAATGGCCAAGAAACATATGAAAAAACTAGTGACCTGGTGCACGAAATTCATGCACATTAAAAGGGAATTAATTAGAGGAAATATTCTAATATTGCTATTTGCCCTTTCTCTATAATAGAAGTGTCAGAGATGAAAGAAAATTAGTAAAATGTATATGAAAATCTTCCTCCTGTCAGAGTCTGGGGCACACCATGGGAACCAGAGACAAGTCCCTGCCCACCCATGTGTGCCTTGAAATCTCGCAAGCCCCAGACCCGGCCAGCCCCATCAAGCCCCGCTGGGTGGGGGGCGCAGCCTGAGGTCCCCCATCAAGTCCCACCAGGTGGGGAGTGCAGCCTCAGGTCCCCTGGCCCAGACCAGGGCAGGGGCATGCCTTGAGGTCCCCGTCAAGACCCGCTGGACGGGGGGCGCGGTCTCAGGTCCCCCGGCCAGACACCAGGGCTGGGGGTGCAATCTCAGGTCCTCCGCCCTGGGTGGGGGCCTGCCTTGAGGTTCCCTGTCAAGTCCCGTGGGTGTGGGGGCACGGCCTGATGTCCCCCATCAAGTTCCTGCTGATTGCTTGTTAAGGCTCGTTACAGGAACTTGGCCTCCGCTGTGGGCGCAGCCATCTTGACCACGATGACACAACAGTCAATTTGCATATTCCCTCTTTATTAGATAAGATATTCAACCCCACTAATCATCAGAGAGATGCAAATTAAAATGACAGTGAAGTACCACCTCACACCTGCCAGAATGGTTATCATCAATAAACCAACAAAAAGTGCTGGTGAGGATGTGGAGAAAAAGGAATCATAGTACATTGTTGGTGGGAATGCAGACTGGTACAGTCACTGTGGAAAACAGTGTGGAGTTCCCTCAAAAATTAAAAATGGAACTGCCATTTGACCCAGTGATCCCACTTCTAGGAATATATCCTAAGAAGCCATAAAAATCAATAAGAAAGAATATGTACACCTATATGTTCATTATTTACAAAAGCTAAGATCTAGAAACAGCCCAAGTGCCCATCAGTAGATGAACGGATAAAAAACAAACAAAAAAACTGTGATAAATTTAATAGCATACTATGCAGTTGTAAAAAAAAAGGATCTCTTGCCCTTTGAGACAGCATGGAGGGATCTGGAGAGTATTTTGCTAAGCAAAATAATGCAGTCAGAGAAAGACAAGTATTACATGATCTCACTTATATGTGGAATCTAATGAGCAAAATAAACTGATGAACAAAAAGATTCAGAAACATTGAAGCATGCAACAGACTGATGTATTTCAGAGGGAAGGGGTGGGGGTGGGAAGAGATTAACCAATGAATTTGTATGCATATATGCATAGCCCATGGACAGACAATAGTGTGGGGAAGGCCTGGGGAGGGGAGGGGAGCTGGAGCTGGGTGGAGGAGTTCAATGAGGGTAGGGGAAGGGGATGGGGACATCTGTAATCCTTTCAACAATAAAGATAAATTTAAAAAAAGAAAAAAATACATCTAATCTGCTTACTGTTAAGAGATCACTGTAATGAAATAAACTACAAAAAAAAAATCACTGAAATGAAAGACACCAATATTTGATATATGAGAATTGATTGCCAAACATATCTTTGTGTGTCAGTATCTGTTGTTGGGTTGGAATGATCCAGCCACCTCTAGCGTAACTCCTATCTAGAATCATTTAAAACCTTTATTCTCTTATCAGAGTGATAACAGGTATTTTTTGCTATGATCTATAAATGATGTTTTTATTATGTCCAGAAAACTTGCTTTCTACCTTTCTTGAGATCTAGGCCTATACTCTCTTGCAACTGAAAAAGGGAGATAAGCTATTAAAAACTACACATGCACAAACGAACATACGTGCACACACTATTGCAACTACAGAAGGGGGAGGTAAGCTATTAAAATCACTTGTGTGCATGCCCCCCCCTTCACTTGAATGATTTAAATTCTGCCTTGCAACTAGTTTGAGATACCTTATACAGGACCAGATAATCTTTCACCTAGTAAGTAATGCTCAATAAACATTTGATTTGATTTAATGTTTGTATGTATTAGCAATTAATAACCTGAGGGCTTCCCTGTAGGATGTTTAATGGATTTTAATAAAGACCAAGAAATAGTTGTGCTTTATGTGTAATATGAGATTTTGCTATAATGGTTTTAGGTATTAAAAGTGAAAACATTAAGCCCTAGCCGGTTTGGCTCAGTGGATAGAGCATCAGCCTGCGCACTGAAGGGTCCCGGTCAGTTCTGGTCAAGGGCACATGCCTGGGGTTACTGGCTCATCCCCAGTGGGGGGCTTGCAGGAGGCAGCCAATCAATGATTTTCTCATCATTGATGTTTCTATCTCTCTCTCCCTTTCCCTTCCTCTCTGAAATTAATAAAAATATATTAAAAGAAGTTAAAACATTAAGCTGAGTGAATTAAAGAATGTCCTTTTGCTGTCCATGTATAATCAAGCTTGAATGAGCTCTGATAAATAGTAACCATAGAAATCTGATTGTGTATATGAAAATCTATTCCAACCGAGGTTTATTTATTTAGAAAACACTTTAAAAAATATATTTGAGCATTTGTGCATGTTCAATTATAACCTGGACTGTGTTTACTCTAGAATTAGTCATTGGTTTTGTTAGTTGAAGTTTGACGTAAGTACTTGTTTGTCTTTTGGTTTGAAAAGGAGCTTATAGGTAGTGAATTTTGTTGATTCTTACAGAAATTAATTTTTTTCAGGATCAGGATAGTATATTTATGTATATTTTATTAGTATTCTCTTTAAATTATAATAAATTGCGATGAAGTCAGGTAGAAGGTTAGCAGTGGCATCTAAGATTTTCTCAGAAGAAAATCTGTACATGAATGAATGAATGAAATCAGGTATATTACTGGTGTGCAACTTTGGTTTTATTTATTACTCTGTTCACA
This sequence comes from Myotis nattereri, assembly GCF_964212035.1. Lineage (NCBI taxonomy): Eukaryota > Metazoa > Chordata > Mammalia > Chiroptera > Vespertilionidae > Myotis > Myotis nattereri. Next base: position 53,741,046 of record NC_138087.1, read on the forward strand.
CCACCATATTTTAAAAGAATTTATTCTATTTATTTTTCTTTGCCTTGATTCATATGGGCATAAATGGAAGCATTAGCTGTTTCAGTTGCTATGGAATTGATATTAATACCATAGGAGAAAGCTGTGGACTGTAATAAGTATGGCTTTTGAATCTGGGTTTGAATTTCAGATTTTCCTGTTTAAGTCTGAAACCTTGGGCAAGTTACTTAACCTTTTTGTGTTTTCGTTAATCTGTAAAGTGGAAATTGTATACTCTACAGTAGTGTTTTTTCATACTGTAGGCATGATTCATTAGTCCTGAAATGAGTTTAGTGGGTAACCAGCATTAGGGGGAAAATGTAGAACTGTCGCTAATAAGGGAAAGTATTATTTTGTGAGACTTTTATTTCATAGTACACATTCATACTGCACATAAATATGTATGTAAGTAGATGGGAACTTTGTTGCAATGTAAGATATACAAGGTGCCCCCCAAAATGTTTATGTACTCTAGGTTGGGTTAAAAACAGTTTGAAAACATTCTGTAAAGTTGTTAGGATTAAATGTCTAGTATAGGTACTGTTTCATAGATAATAACTGAAAGAAAAATGGCGTTGGAGAAGTCTTATTGGATATTTTGGCCTTGTTGGATTTTGTTGTGTTTATACAGATTTGGTCTTTATTCCAAGAGCTATAAAATAAAAGCTGGTTTGTTACTTTAATTTGTTATTACGTATGGAAAATAATTTGACATAGAAAGGTTGTTGTTTTTTTAAGTATTATTTTGGGAACTCGTATAAATAGGTGAGAGTGTAAGTTTATGTGACAACTTGGAGTACAATTGGGCAGTAGTACCTAGTAAAGTTGAAGCTAAGTATCCCCTACAGCCTAGTGATTGCAGTTCTTGTGCTTGGTCAAAGGAGACATGCAGGAGGATGTTCACTGAAGCATTGTTTGTAATTGCAAGAATTTGGAAACAACTGAAAAGTCCCATGGTAGAAATTTGGATAAATAAACCATAATGTGTTCATCAAATGGAATGCTAAACTAAACTAAGTTAAATGAATAAACTAAGTTTCATTTATCAATAATGATAAATCTCAAATCAAAATGGGAAGAAAAGCAAGTTGCAGACAGATATAGTATGATACATTAGAAACATGCAAAAGCAGTATTGTATATTGTTTATGGATATAAGCATATGTAGTAAAAATAAAAATTTAGACCGGAATGATATATATTAATGTCAGGATAATGGATACTAAAAAGGAAGTAAGGGAGGGAATGGGATTAAGTAGGGATTGCAGTTGTATTTGTAATATGTTATTAAATTTTGAAAAAATAATGTGTAGCAGATATGGCACAATGTTTAGATCTGGACAGTCTGATACAGATTAAATACTCAATGGTATCTGTTAAAAACAGCACACTGTTTTGGGTCTAGAGCAGTGGTTCTCAACCTTCTGGCCCTTTAAATACAGTTCCTCATGTTGTGACCCAACCATAAAATTATTTTTGTTGCTACTTCATAACTGTAATGTTGCTACTGTTATGAATGGTAATGTAAATATCTGATATGCAGGATGTTGTTAGGTGACCCCTGTGAAAGGGTTGTTCGACCGCCAAAGGGGTCGCGACCCACAGGTTGAGAACCACTGGCCTAGAGAAAAATAGACTAAAAATATATGCATAGTAATGCTAAAAAGATTAAGTAACATGGTAGAATTATGGAAATACCTATCTTTTTTGATGTTTTCTAAATTTTATGCAATGAATTTATGCCACTTTCATAATAGAAAAGAAAACCATAGTACATTTTTAGGAGTGGAATTGTTAGGTCAAAAGCAAAGAATTCAAACTTTTAAAAAATGTTAATATGGGAGTGATGGGGGAACAATAGGGGGATAAGGACACATATGTAATACCTTAATCAATAAATAAAGAAAAAATGTTAATAGGCATTTCTTGAAATTTTTATGATATTTATAATCTAATTTATCTCTCTTGTTTGGTTTAAAAATACTTTTTCTAATGCTTTGATAGTTACCCTTAATTTCTTATTTCACAGATATAACTAATCTTATACTCTTTTATTTTTAGTCTTCTTATGTTTTTTGATCTTTGGCAGAACTCTTAGAGCAGCAATTTGTTGGATTCTAATTTTTAAAAAAATCACTTAATGATTTTTGGTATTACTGTATCTTAGTGATAAGAAGTTATGTTTTAGTGACATAGAAACTTAGATGTGTAACCTTGGAGAAGTTACTTAATCGGTGCCTCTATTTTCCCATCTATAAAATGGAGATAATATTAGTACATACCTAATCAGGCTATTGCAGAGAATAAATGACAAAATACATGTGAAGTACTTAAAAGAATATCTTGCCAATAGTACAGTCAGTACATTTTTATTAATTATTATTTTTACCTATAGCAAAGTTTAGCTGCTTTATATGACAGCTTCTGTTTAAACAAATATATATATATTTTAATGATATTAATCAAACTTTATTTTTTTAATGTACTTTATTGATTTTTTACAGAGAAGAAGTGAGAGGGATAGAGAGTTAGAAACATCGATCAGCTGCCTCCTGCACACCCCCTACGGGGGATGTGCCCAAAACCAAGGTACATGCCCTTGACCAGATCGAACCTGGGACCCTTCAGTCCGCACGCCAATGCTCTATCCACTGAGTCAAACCGGTTAGGGCTAAACAAATATATACTTAAATACATAAGTGGGATATTATACATGCTTTTCTTTATTTAAAATATTTTTATTGATTTCAGAGAGGAAGAGGGAGAGATAGAAACATCAATGATGATAAGAGAGAATCAGTGGTTGGCTGCCTCCTGCATGCCCTCTACTGGGGATCGAGCCTGAAACCCAGGCATGTGCCCTTGACCGGAATCAAAACTTGGGACCCTTCAGTCCTCAGGCTGATGCTGTTATCCATGGAGCCAAACCGGCTAGGGCTATACATGCTTTTCTTGATTTTTCACTTTATATAACTTGGACATCTTTTTATATCAAAGATAGATCTATATCATTGTTTTAAATATTTAGATAATATTCCATTATATGTAACATGATTCTACTAAAACATTTCCTTATTAATGGGTATAATTTAGGATATTTCTAATTTTTGATGTTATAATGTAATTGTGATGAATAACCGTTGTGGTTAGAATTCCTCCTTATGGTACATTCTCAAAAGTTTTGTTAGTGTAAAGAGCACCATGAGTTCCAGAACTTCCTAGAAAACTCACTTGGGACTGTGCCCCAGGATGAAATACTGTTCTAGCCACAGAAGCCATGCATTTACATTGTGTTATGCCTTTGCTTCTGCTCTTTCCTTACTTGTATTTCCTTCTATTCTCATTTTCCACCTGAAGAATGCCTACTTCTTTGTGATCCTGTTTAAATTTACCTCCCCTTCCACAACCTAAACCAAACCAAATTTAAAAAAAAATCACATTTGAAAACCATAATCTTTTATTCTTTAGCTTTCTTACAGTATCTGTTCTTGCTTTCATTTATTATTCACTCAGCACGTATTTGTTAATGCCTTTTATGTTCCAGGTACTACAGAGTGCCAGATAAGTAGTAGATAAAACATAGTTTCTGCTCTCATGGAAGTCACAGACTAGTGGGAGAAAAGACAACAAACAGTTGACCAAAAATAAATATGTAAATATAAATTTGTCATAAGTATTATAAAGAAAGAGAACTGGATTAATCTGAATAAAGACTAATGTTTGAGTTTCTCTGAATTAATGGGCCTTTGTACAGAGAACATCCTATATAATAAAAGCGTAATATGCTAATTAGACCAGACATCTTTCCGAGTGTCCTTCCAGATGAAGCCGGGGCTGCGAGGGCCGAGGCAGAGGCAGGGGCCAAGGCAGAAGCGGCCGCCACGGTGGAGGGGGCCATGCCCCTTGCACGAATTTTGTGCATTGGGCCTCTAGTAAATTTATAAAGCCTGGATAAAACATAAACAAGCTTTAATGCTGCTTCTTAAGATTGAATAAAGGAAGAAAGGGATGATTCCTTTATTAAATATGAAAATTGAAGGTTATATATTTTTTGTTATATGACATCATAGAAGGATGGATAGAATTCTTCTAATAGCCTTTGAGTCCTCAAAGAACCTGAGTTCTTCAACCACCAGTTCCATTTTCTCAAGCTGTCCCAGAAAAATGGCCATTGGTTCTTTTGCTTTATGTGGCTAACTAGATGTCCTGACTATTTAATATGTCCAGGCATGCTGGGATTGGGAACAAATAATCCATTGATCCTTGAAAAACATAAAAGTAAAAAGCCAATCACCTGTTTCTATTTTAGATAGAGCATTGGCATCTAAACTCAAAACCGCTTTATTTTAATTAGATTATATCAACCAATTATATATAGATAAGGCCTATAGATTTCTAATTATGTTAGTCTGGTTACCAAAGTTTTGTTGCAAAGAGTTATTTGTGATATTTGTTTGAGGCTTTGTTAATAGGTTCCAAGAAAGGAATTGTCTCAGGGGCCGCTTACCAAGATTATATTCAAGGAATTTTGAAGAATTAACCTGATGAATAAAACAATGAATTCTGTCCTTAAAGAGATTTTTATCATTATGGGAGTTAAGATTTTGATAGGAATAACTGCTATGGAGAGATAGAAAGCAAGAAGAGCACGAGGTGCATATAAACTGCCTTGGGAATTGTGAGCAGGGAGACAGTATTTTTGACAGCATTTGTTTGGAAAAAGATCAGGGAAAGTTGAGTAGGAGAGATAATATTCCTGGTTGGTGTTGAAAAATGAGGAATACTTTGAACATGTGGAAATGAAGTGTATTGAGAATATCCTATTATGGACAGGAGTCAATATTCATGTATTTTTTTTTGCATAATCTACCTTCTGCCATTTTGGTAACTATTAATAATCATCATCATAATAGCTAACATTTATTAACTGCCTATTATGTGCCAGAATCTGTTCTAAGTGTTTTATATTTATTAACTTTGTCCTCACATTATGATCATCTCTGTGTTTGTTTTCTTTTTTTTTCTTTTTTTAAATATATTTTATTGATTTTTCACAGAGAGGAAGGGAGAGAGATAGAGAGCTAGAAACATCGATGAGAGAGAAACATCGATCAGCCGCCTCCTGCACATCTCCCACTGGGGATGTGTCCGCAACCCAGGCACATGCCCCTGACCGGAACCGAACCCAGGACCCTTCAGTCCGCAGGCCGACGCTCTATCCACTGAGCCAAACTGGTTTCAGCTGTTTTCTTATTTTTTAAATTAATCCTCACCTGAGGGTATGCTTTTATTGATTTTAAGTCTAGAGAGAGGAAGGAAGAGAAGGGGGGGGGGAGGAGAGAGAGAGAGAGAGAGAGAGAGAGAGAGAGAGAGAGACAGACAGACAGACATTGATTGGTTGCCTCCTGAAGAGGTCCCAACAGGGCTGGGGATCGAGCCTGCCCTTGACCGGAATCGAATCTGGGACCCTATGCTGCTCTAAAAAGGAGTTCCTTCCTTTTTAGAGCAGCATAGTATTCCATCGTGTAGATGTACCACAGTTTTCTAATCCATTCATCTACTGATGGGCACTTAGGCTGTTTCCAGATCTTAGCTATGGTGAATTGTGCTGCTATGAACATAGGGGTGCATATATCCTTTCTGATTGGTGTTTCTGGTTTCTTGGGATATATTCCTAGAAGTGGGATCACAGGGTCAAATGGGAGTTCCATTTTCAGTTTTTTGAGGAAACTCCATACTGTCTTCCATAGTGGCTTCAGTCCGTGGGCTGAAGCTCGATTCACTGAGCCAAACCATCTAGGGCCTCCTTTGTTTTTATTTTATTTTATTTTATTATTATTATTTTTTAATTTATTGCTTAAAGTATTACAAAGGGTATTACATATGTGTCCATTTTATCCCCCCGCCCTAGACAGTCCCCTAGCCTCCCCTATCCCCCAATGTCTTATGTCCACTGGTTATGCTTATATGCATGCATACAAGTCCTTTAGTTGATCTCTTACCCCCCTACCTCCTGCCCCCCAACCCTCCCTGGCCTTCCCGCTGCAGTTTGACAATCTGTTTGAGGCAGCTCTGCCTCTGTATCTATTATTGTTCAAAAGTTTATAATGGTCTCTATTATCCATGAATGAGTGAAATCATGTGGTATTTTTCCTTCATTGACTGGCTTATTTCACTTAGCATAATGCTCTCCAGTTCCATCCATGACGTTGCAAATGGTAAGAGTTCCTTCCTTTTTAGAGCAGCATAGTATTCCATCGTGTAGATGTACCACAGTTTTCTAATCCATTCATCTACTGATGGGCACTTAGGCTGTTTCCAGATCTTAGCTATGGTGAATTGTGCTGCTATGAACATAGGGGTGCATATATCCTTTCTGATTGGTGTTTCTGGTTTCTTGGGATATATTCCTAGAAGTGGGATCACAGGGTCAAATGGGAGTTCCATTTTCAGTTTTTTGAGGAAACTCCATACTGTCTTCCATAGTGGCTGCACCAGTCTGCATTCCCACCAGCAGTGCACAAGTGTTCCTTTTTCTCCACATCCTCTCCAGCACTTGTCGTTTGTTGATTTGTTGATGATAGCCAGTCTGACAGGTGTGAGATGGTACCTCATTGTTGTTTTGTTTTGCATCTCTCGGATGATTAGTGACTTTGAGCATGTTTTCATATGTCTCTTGGCTTTCTGAATGTCCTCTTTTGAAAGGTGTCTATTTAGGTCCTTTGCCCATTTTTTGATTGGATTGTTTATCTTCCTTTTGTTGAGTTGTATGAGTTCCCTATAAATTTTGGAGATTAGGCCCTTATCAGATATGTCATTGGCAAATATGTTTTCCCACACAGTGGGTTTTCTCGTTGTTTTGTTGATGGTTTCTTTTGCTGTGCAGAAGCTTTTTATTTTGATGTAGTCCCATTTGTTCATTTTCTCTTTAGTTTCAAGTGCCCTAGGAGCTGTATCAGTGAAGAAATTGCTTCGGCATATGTCTGAGATTTTGTTGCCTTTGAATTCTTCTAGAATTTTTATGGTTTCCTGTCGTACATTTAAGTCCTTTATCCATTTTGAGTTTATTTTTGTGTATGGTGTAAGTTGGTGGTCTAGTTTCATTTTCTTGCATATATCTGTCCAATTTTCCCAACACCATTTATTGAAGAGACTATCTTGGCTCCATTGTATGTTCTTGTAGGGCCTCCTTTGTTTTTAAAAAAGGTAAGTCATCTTTTTCTTAAGAGCCAGATTTCATTTTCCCTCATAAAAATGAAGAGCTAAAACATGTGTAAAAAAATTTTAAAGCCTAAATGTGTGATATAAGGGAGGATGATTTATATAACACTTAAAACATGATGAGATTTTAGGAAATCATTAAAAATGATCTACCTTTTTGCCATTTTGATAACAATATTAATAACCATCATCCTTAATGATTATTAAAATGATAGTTATAAAGACTGAATAAACATTGGAAAATATTTGCTGTTACTTTGAGAGGAAAATGATTTTTCATGTTCTATTTTCTTCTTAAATTGAGTGTTTAACTTTTATAGTTACTCATAATGGAGGGGGAAGGAATAAGGACATCTTGCTAGCCAGTCAGAACAGCTGAGTCAGCTCCTGTGATCATTTAGCTAACAGATGCCACAGTTAGTGCATCTTTATGTTGAAATATTTGACAAATTAATAATTACAAATATATATTTAAAAACATATACTATGCTAGATTAAAAACAGGGCAGTGGGATTATATATGATTCCCATCATTTAAAATGTTAACTTTTAAAGAAAAAAGGAAATGGTGGTTATTATATGTAAGAGGTAATGCACTTTAATCCTAGATTCTGAAGCAGGAGGGTTGCAAACAAGGGAACTATTCCCAAAGGCTTCAGAAATTGTTTCATGAGTAGGACAGGCTAGAACAAGGCAGGTTAGTTATTCCCTGTCCCTGAGGAACCAGGTCACTGGATGCAGAGCCAGGGTGAATAGGATTATTTCCTGTAATCTCAAGGGTGCCAGTTGTAGATTTGATTCTTCAGCAAGGTCAGAGAAACTCAAGAGCTGAAGTTACAGCTTTTTTTTTGAGGGTAGGCACAGTGTATCAATCTCTTATTTTTACTTTAAAAAATATTATTAATATTATTGATTTTAGAGAGGAAGAGAGGGAGAGAGAGATAGAAACACCAATGATGCCCAAGTGGCTAGGATAGTGGATAGAACATTGACCTGTGGACTGAAGGGTCCTGGGTTCGATTCTGGCCAAGGGCACATGCCTGGGTTGCGGGCTCAATCCCCAGTAGGGGGCATGCAGGAGGCAGCCTATCAGTGATTCTCATCTTTGATGTTTCTATATCTCTCTCCCTCTCTCTCTGAAATCAATAAAAATATCTTAAAACAAAAAAAGAAACATCAATGGTTAGAATCATCAATTGGCTGTTTCCTGCACGCCCCCTACTGGGGGTTGAACATGCAACCCAGGCATGTGCCCTGACCGGGAATTGAACCGTGATCTTCTTGTTCATGCATGAGTTGATGTTCAACCACTGAGCAACACTGGCCTGGCTTCAGTTTCTTTTAATCTATAATAATAAAAGCGTAATATGGTATTTAGACTGGACAGCCGAACAACCTTGTGGATATCATTCTGGACGTCGGGCCAAGGCAGAGGCGGTTAGGAGTGATCAGGCAGGCAGGTGAGTGGTTAGGGACAATCAGGCAGGCAGAGGGGTTAGGGGCGATCAGGCAGGCAGGCGACTGGTGAAATCAGTTAATACTGATCGCTGCCTACAACAAATAATCAATTTGAACCATGCTTTGATCGTAAAATAACCAGAATGGGCCAGAAGACATGGCAAAGTAATTTTGCTTCATGATAATGCACCATCACGCACTTCAAAACCAGAAGCATCGATCAGACCCTCAAACCTCGAGGGAAGCCCTAGCCGGCGTGGCTCAGTGGATAGAGTGTTGGCTTGCGGATTGAAGGGTCCCAGGTTCGATTCCGGCCAAGGGCACATGCCTGGGTTGCAGGTTCAATCCCTAGTGGGGGTGTGCAGGAGGCAGCCGATCCATGATTGTCTCTCATCATTGATGTTTGTCTCTCTCTCCTTCTCCCTTCCTCTCTGAAACCAATAAAGAAATAAAAACACACACACCCAAAAACGACAAAAAACCCTCGAGGGAAGGTAGGGGAGGGTGGGGGTAAGGGGAAGAGATCAACCAAAGGACTTGTATGCATGCATATAAGCCTAACCAAGGGACACGGGGGGGGGGGGGGAGTTGAGGGGGTAATGGGAGGATAAGGACACATATGTAATACCTTAATCAATAAAGAAAAAAATGATTAAAAAATAAAATAAAAATAAAGACACGTTCAAAGATCTTGCCTGGGAAGTATTAGCCCACCCGCCGTATTCACCAGACCTTGCTCCTTTATATTACCACTTGTTCCAATTAATGGCACACGCACTTTCTGAGCAGCACTTCAAAACATACGAAGAAGTGGAAAATTGGGTCTCTGAATGGTTTGCCTCAAAACAAGAAAAGTTCTATTGGGACGTTAACCCACAAATTACCTGAAAGATGGGGGAAATGTGTAGCTAGCGATGGACATTACTTTGAATAAAGCACTTTTGATGTTTCTCTTGAAATTATCGTGTTTTCTTTGATTACAAAATCTGTATTATTAACCAGTACACCTGGTATGTGGAATCTAATGAACAAAATAAACTGTTGAACAAAATAGATCCAGAGACATAGAAGCTTAGAACAGACTGTTGAATCTCAGAGGGAAGGTGGAGGTGGGTGGGATGGTGGAAGAGATCAACCAAAGAAATTGTATGCATATATGCATACCCCATGGACTTAGACAGTAGGGTGGTGGAGGCCTGGGGTGGAGGGGTAGGGGTAGGCTATAAGGGGTCAATGGGAAAAAAATGGGGACATATGTAATACTTTCAATAAAAAAGATTTTAAAAAATTGACTTTAAAGAAAAATCTAGTCCTAACTCTAACAATGCTTGGCTTAATAGGTGCTCAGGAAATGTTGGTTAGATAAATTAATTGGTGACATTTTTTCATGATGCCTTTTTTTTTCTTTTGCAGTTAAAAGAGCCAAATTCCAGGGTTCACCAGGTAAGATCCATCTTTACTTACTATGTTCCCTCATACATTCTGTGATTTAAAAGCAATCTTTTAAAAATTAATTTTATTGTATTCATTTATTAAATTAAACATACTAAATTCATTAAAACATTAATTAAAAAATCGGTATGGGGAGATGTTGGTCAAGGGGGTACAGAGTTTTAGTTAAGCAAGATGAAAAATTTCTGGAGATCTAATGTACAGCAATGTGTATATAGTTGACAAGTGTTGTATACTTGTAGTTTTCTTTCTTTTTTTAAAAAAATGTTTTGATTGATTTTTAGAGGGAGAGGAAGGGGAGAGGGATAGAGAGATAGAAACATCTATGAGAGAGAAACATCATCAATTGGCTGCCTCCTGCATGCCCCCTACTGGGATTAAGCCTGCCTGCAACCTGTGCATGTGCCCTGACTCGGACCGAACAAGGGATATCTTGGTTTATGGGTTGATGCTCAACCACTGAGCCACACTGGTAGGCTATACTTGTAATTTTTTAAGAGGGAAGATCTTAAGTGTTTTCAACACACATACTCCCTCTCTCATTCATTCAAAATGGTAACTATAAGAGGTAGTGATGAATATGTTGATTTGCTTGATTGTGGTGATTATTTCACAGTGTATCTTATATCAAATAATCAGGTTGTATCCCTTAAAATATACAGTTTTAAATTGTCAATTACACCTCAGAAAAGCTGGGGAGAAAAACAGTGCTGTTGCAAAACTTTAAAGAAATCAGAATCTATATATCTATCTAGCAAAAAGTTAAAGTCCCCTTACTTCTTGACCAACTCAATTATACTTTCTGAAGTAACTATTTAGAGGTTTTTATATATCGTTCAGACTTTTTTTCTGTGTATGTGTATGTACACTACTGGATTAGCTATACATATCTTTGTGCAACCTAGTTTTTTCCCAGCACATCATGAAAATCTTTTCTTATGTGTGTGTATATCTGGTTCTTTTTTAAAAAAAATGTACAGAATTTTGTTGTAGATTTGTACCCTAGATACTTGATTGAATATTTAGGTTGTTTCTAATTTCTTGCTATTTTAAGAAGTAAATGTTCTTGTGGATTTATCATTGCCTACTTTTACAAATGTAAATGTACACTAGAGTCCAGAAATAGAATTGCTGAGCCAACAGTATGTATTTTAGAGAAATTTGGTAGATGCTGCCACATTAACCTTCTGAAAGTTTTTGCTAGATTATACTAACCTACACAGTGTGTGAGGGTTTATTTTCCCAAATCCTTATCAACATGAAATAATATGAAACTCTTTAATCTTTGTCCATCTGAAGGTAAAAATAGTATCTCCTTATTTTTATACACATTTCCTTAATTGTAAATGTCAAGTTACTCTGATTACTGCTGGGGAAGGAAAGAGCTCTAGAAATAACTAGAAAAAAATGAACATGATTGGGAACCCAGGGAAATCTGAAAAACCAAGCAAAACCTTGAGTGCAACAGGAACTAAAGCAGGTTCTGAGCTTTCTACTCTCTCCACTGGTTTTGGATTAAGAATTTTTTTTTTTTTAAGTACGAATCTGTTCTAGCTGGCTTTCTATGCTTGCATACAGCCCATGATGGCTTTCTCCAGTGGAGTGTGTGTGCTACTCATTCAAGCTTTATAACCTACCTGAAGCTACCATTGTTTCTTTGTTTTCCCTACTTAACAATATTTTGAGAAGGAATCATATTGGTCGCACCTTTTGGCCATCCCATAGACTGGATGCTCTTGAGTGGCATCTGCCCCTGATCTAATTAGCTACGGTGGGATATGGGGAGTGGAGTACAAAATCATATGATATGAAACATAGCTCAGTAGTCTACTGCACTGGGACACTGGATATGGATGGGAATTATATATAAAATACATAATTTTTAATGATACTTAAGAGAAAGATTTACCTTCTGCTAGAAGTGCATGACAGGGACCATTTTCTCACATCTCTAGCATTAGGTAATCATTTTAAGCCGTCTTTGCCAGTTTGATGAGTCAAAGATAACTTTCTTCCTTTTTCATTTTATAAAATTATGGTGAACTTGTTTATATGAAAAAACTCTCAATTCAGTGCCCTCATCATGGCTGATGTGAAGGTGGTAGGGTGAGAATAGAATGCGCTGTGTTAAGCAGTAGGTCAGATCTCTGAGTTTTGAAGTTCAGGCTACCTACCTTTATTTAATACTCAACTTATATTCTCAGTTAGAGAATTTCCTTTTCCCAACTCTGTAATAATGTTTCTGATAATTGAATAGATCAAGCTTGAAATTCATTTCCTTTATGAGGGATAATCCTGAATTCTTATCCCTTTCAACAGCTAGAGTGTACCCTTTCCTTTTCTACAATCCTTTATTACTTTTTCTCTTAATGGCACTTTTATTTTCTACATTTAAAGTTATATATCTTTCCTATTAGATGAATTATATTAGTTTTTTCAAGCTGCAGGTATGCTATAAAATTAAATTAGTTGGTTATGTTAACATTTTTATAGATTAAATGAAATAGAATAGTGAACATCAATGTACCATCTCATATTTTATGAAGCTTTGTTCTAGTTTATATGTGTTTGTGTGTCTCCTGGGTCAAATACATTTCTTAAATTTGCAAAACACTTACCGGTTATGCTTTTGAAGGTAACATGTGTTTTATATATTTTTTGCGACGCTACTATGTTTTGAATGATGCTACTTTGTACAATATGTTTCCATTTCTTCTATATGTGATGCTTTACTTTGGATATTATTTATTTCCAAAGGCTGTGTGAGATTGGGTAACAGTCTGAGCACTAAGTATTACATCTTCATTTTGCGTTTTTTTTTCAAAGATAAATTTAACACATATGTGACCCTGAAAGTGCAGAATGTGAAGAGCACAACTGTAGCAGTGCGTGGTGATCAACCTTCCTGGGAACAAGATTTTATGTTGTAAGTACTTTGCAGCAGCAGCGTACCTACAATATTTGATTACCTTTTCAAGGTAATTACATTGGATTAAACAATTGCAGGCCCAAGATTTTGTGTATAGGTAAGGTTTATAAAATATGTTAAATATTTAAAAACATTTAAATGTATTAGCATATGTTAAATATTCTTTTTGAAAACTACAGAGTTACAGGAACAATTGAGGTATGTGGAAGGTGAAGTATGTCTGCAGTTTTGTTCTCTTGTGGATTCGTAATCTATTCTTAGAGACGAATTATGAATGTGAGTCAACTCCTGATAGTTTGGAAGTTTTTAGAGACAGGAACTGGGTCCTAGATTACGTCTTCCTCAAAGAACCAAGTCATATGTATGTGCTCAGGAAACATTAAGTAAATGAACAAATAAGCTCATTATTACATTCTATATTCTATTGTATTTATGCAAAGGGGAAATTTTTCTTTGCGTCACTTATTTTCACCACATTTGATTTGAATTCTATGGCTATAATACCATATCCCAAAATTTTGAATCTGAGAACATTTATCTTACTAGTACAGCAGGGAAGCCGAGCTTTTCTCTAACGTGTTAACTTGAAATTTCTGCATGTGATAAGTAGATGTTGTTTTCCTGAGAATACCTTTTTGCTTTTTCTGCTGGAATTGGCCTTTTCTCATCTTTCTTGCATTTCTTCTCAAATAAGCTTGTGTTTCAACAAGAGCTTTCTGGAGAATGTTTTTAGCATTAACATAAGTGTTTGCTTGTTCCACTGTAAGGCTATAGTTAAGTTTGAGTTAGCCCTTCCAACCTGATATTCCTCCAATACATGACATTGCTTTTGCTTATTGGTTATTTGGCTCTTTCCAGAATCATTTCGTTTAAAAAAATTCTTAGTTATTATTATAGGAAAATCATCATCATTTATCATTATCCTGTGATAATCATTTTGTTAATAAGTGGCAGTGCCTACTTTAACTGATAATGTCTAATGAGGGGCTGTGTGGTATGAACTGGCACACTAGTGTCCCTCACTTGTCCCTGACCATGTGTTCCCATCAAACTTAGATGTTCTCAGGGATGTTTTTTCTTCTGCTTACAACCCATTTAATAAATCTTGTGAAGAAGCCTTGTTTTTTCTACAAGTTTCCTGTATACAATCCATAGATATAAGTTGTGGGCAGTGTTAGTATTAACAAGAAAACATATAAGACTATTGCCTAAGGGTGGATGAAGAGTGTGTGCAGGCAGCCTTTGTAGTAATGCCCACATTGCTTGGTTTCACTTTTTTTTAAAAAAAATGAAACTGTTAATCTAATCATAATTGTAGCTCCAAAGGAGAGGGGACAGACTAACAAAGGCATTTTTCTATAGATACCTTACATAGGTTTCTAGGAATCTAAACAATGGGTGCAGCATTCTGGGGCATTTTGATTTTTCTTGACAAAATCCTGGTAATAAAATATTCAAGGTAAACAGGAAATGTAGCTGTTTCCTTCATATTATCTGGCTTTATTTAAAGGATTTTTTTCTTTCTTTTAGTGAGATTAGTCGCCTGGACCTGGGTCTAAGTGTGGAGGTATGGAACAAAGGACTGATTTGGGACACCATGGTGGGTACCGTGTGGATTGCACTGAAGACAATTCGACAGTCAAATGAGGTCAGTCATTGCATTGCCCACTTATAAGTATGGTTCTAGCCTTAGTTCTCCCCACTCAATCTCCATTCAACTAATATTCATCCATACATCTCAGATTGCTCTGCCCCCTTGCATGCAACCAGCTTATTCCTCACCTCACCTAGAGGTTTAGGGGATTTTATTTCGGTCTGGTCTTTCCTCTGCCTTGTGACCGCATTCAAAAGTGCTAGAACACCTCTTTAAACGTACCAGGTGGACAGCCCTTCTGAGTAGTGTGTGTGTGTGTGTGTGTGTGTGTGTGTGTGTGTGTGTGTGTGTGTGAGAGAGAGAGAGAGAGAGAGAGAGAGAGAGAGAGAGAGAGAGAACAGATAGAGAGGAGAGATAGAGAGAGAGAGAGGAGAGATATCAGGAGGGTAAAGGAGGGAAGGGAGAGACTGTGTGTGATTGATTTAGGGCACCTGTGGTTTTTACCTTTCCCACTAAGATACCTTCCTGAGAGGAGTCCATTGAACTTCCTCAGCCATCTGGATGGGTTTTGTTCTCTACTTTGGATCCTATTTTCTGCTTTTTTTCTTTGGGTCACTAATCCCCGGGGACTGGTTTCAGTCTTCCTTCTACATGTAACCCTAACAGGGTTTGAGGAACTACCAGTTTTGGCAATTGGCATTCACAGTGTCTCTGTACATTATTTTCAAGACTGAACTCCCATTCCACTTCCCCAGGTTAGAATTCAGCATAATTTCTCCATACACACTCACTTTGAATGTGGATAGAATCTATAGTATTCCTATATATCTTTTACATGGACTGGGAGTTTTCTCTGGGAGTGGGGGTGATGAAAATGTGACCCTCCTTCCGGAATTTCTTTTAGTTCTGGTTAAACTTGTACTCCCCCAGCAATGGGCAGTTCATTTTCATTGTGGCCCCAGTTCAAGTCTACTTAACTAGCAATGTTAGTAGCTCTTTACTGACTAGAAATAGAAACACATGAAGTGACACAGTCATTAAGAATGACACAGATTAAATATTGATCCATGGAGATGCTTGTTTTTTCGGTTTGGTACTCCGGAAATTCTTTCCTCAGTGGGCTTGCAGAGAGCAGGAAAGGTAGGTGGTGATAGTGGTGTGTTTGCCTTATCAGGAAGTGAGTGGCCCTCAGAAGCTCTCCAACAAGGAAATTCAGAGAAAAACACTTGGCTCTTAAACCAAGAGGGAAATCATGAAAAAGTAAAGTTTAATCTTAGATCTCTGTTTTCTAGGAAGGGCCCGGGGAGTGGTCCACATTGGAGGCAGAGACATTAATGAAAGATGATGAGATCTGTGGAACTAAAAACCCAACTCCTCATAAAATTTTGCTTGATACAAGATTTGAGTTGCCTTTTGGTGAGTCTGTTTGATTAGATTTTAATGTCATTTAATACTTTTTACCATATTGTTTCAAATTGTTTGCTATTTGTTTTATTCCTGTGTCTTTTGTCTTATCAGCCATCTTTTTTGAGGGCATTCTTGTCTTCCTCTCTATTTCCTATAATGCCTATCCCAGGGATGATGCAAAGTTGATGCTAGAATGGTGCTAATTAAAGAATCTATACTAAAAGCATTCTCGCCGAAGCTGATTTGGCTCAGTGGATAGAGCGTCGGCCTGTGGACTGAAAGGTCCCAGGTTTGATTCTGGTAAAGGGCATGTACCTTGGTTGCGGGCACATCCCCAGTAGGAGATGTGCAGGAGGCAGCTGATCGATGTTTCTAACTCTCTATCTCTCTCCCTTCCTCTCTGTAAAAAATCAATAAAATATATTAAAAAAAAATAAAAGCATTCTCTTTAAGTATTTACTTTTTTATGACTGTTTAGTATGATTTATGAAATACCTGCGTGTTAGAGAACATCAATAATTTATTCTTGTGATAACATTTTAACATTTATTGTCTTGAAGTTAATGTATAACTTATAATCTGTTCATTTTAACAATGACGTAGCACTTAATAAGTAGAATAGTAATTTAAAAGGAAATTTTTTAAACAATCACAAAAAATACATTCCCTGGCAGAAATTCAAATAGTATGGAAATGTACATGAATAAAAGTTGTTTCTCTTCCCACCTCCTTTGCATTCTATTTTCAGTGGTTAAAGAAATTAACCACTATTAATTTTTGTGTGTCTTGGTTTAGGAATAAGAAATTTCTTTTGCAGAAATTTATTTTGACAAAATTTGAATCATATGTATATATTACATATAGTGATTCAGTTGTGTGCCGCATAATGACATTTCAGTCAATGACGGGCCACCTATATGATGGTGGTATGCCATAAGCCTAGGTGTATAGTAGGTTATATCATCTAGGTTTGTGTAAGTACACTCTATGATGCTTGCACAATGATGTAATTGCCTACTGATGCATTTCTCAGAACATACCTTGTTATTAAACCGCACATAACTGCATAAAGTGTTGTATGAACTACAAAAGCACATTATCTTGGACATTGTTCCATGTTATACTTAAGGTCTATCTTGCTGGTCTGAACAGATAGATGCCTATATGGTAAATGATCTAAGCAACGTTTTATTAATTGGTGTGTAGGTTTATTTTTTTTTAATATATTTTATGGATTTTTTTACAGAGAGGAAGGGAGAGAGAGAGAGAGTTAGAAACATCGATGAGAGAAACATCGATCAGCTGCCTCCTGCACATCTCCTACTGGGGATGTGCCCGCAACCCAGGTACATGCCCCTGACCAGAATTGAACCTGGGACCCCTCAGTCCGCAGGCCGACGCTCTATCCACTGAGCCAAACCGGTTTCGGCGGGTTTTTTTTTTTAATATTACATACTGGTGTAATGAACAGCTTTGTATATCTGTGCCCATTTGTGAGTCTAGGAGAAAGTCCTTAAAGTAGAATTTAAAGAATGGGTCCAGGGGGTGGGAGTGGCCGGGAGAGGTCAATGGGGTGAAAAAGGAGATATATGTAATACTTTAAACAATAAAGAATTTAAATTAAAAAAATAAAACAAAATAAAGAATGGGTCAAACAATATATGCACCATTACTTTTCATAGTATTGCCAAGTTACTTGTCAGAAAGATTGTGCCATTTTATAGTCTTATCAGCTGTATCCAAGATGTCCCTTTTCTACACATCTTTGCTAACATTTTGTATTTCACAATCTTTAACCTTTTTCTGTGTAATTGGTTGATATGGTATCTTGTTTTAATTTAGTTTAATTTTAATTTTGACTGTTCACACTGAGCCAAAAGCTAGGGCCTGGACTTTTAAACCATAATATATTTAACCACTCCTCTTGTTGGGTATTTTGTTTGTTCAAAGTTTATACTATTATAAATTATACTGCAGTAAACATAATCACAGCTCTATATTTTTTTTCAAACTATTTTGAGGGGTAAGGCAGGAATACATGCACAGTGGTTTAAAAAGTTATCCAGTAAAAATTACTAAGCCTCCCTCACAAATAAATTCTTTTCCTTATAGGTTGTCATGATTAGTACTTTCTTGTGTATCTTTGCAGAGTTAGTCTTTGAATCTATAATCAAATATAGACTTAATCCCTTTTTAAAACACAAATAGTAGTATATTCGAACACATTTAGTGTCCCTGATGCTCTCCACTTAACAATGTATTTTAGAGCAGTGGTTCTCAACCTTGGCTGCACATTAGAATCACCTGGGAATCTTTTTAAAATCCTGATTTCTGGGCCTCATCCTCTGGAAATTCTGTTTCTTTGTTACTGACCCCACCCCATATGTTGTGGCCCCACCCCATAACAAAGAAATAAAGAAACAGAATTTCCGGAGGATGAGGCCCAGAAATCAGGATTTTAGAAAGATTCCCAGGTGATTCTAATGTGCAGCCAAGGTTGAGAACCACTGTCTTAGAGAGTCATTCTACATTATTCTACATCAGAACTTATAGACCTGCAGCATAGCAGCTCTTCCTGTCCTCTCACTTCTTTTGAACAATTACAGGGTACACCATTTTATGGATGAGGAAGTGCTACACAAACTAGGTAGTAGATTATTTGAAGGTTTTATGATAAAACTTTGAAATACTGCCACTAATTGCTGAAGAGCAGTTTGAGGGGAAGGAGGGGAAGTTTTAGGCAGGAAGATATATCTGTCTAAATGTCTCCAAAGTTTCTCTGATCCATATGTTGCCACATTGTTTCTCTTTCATGCTGTATATATCTGATGTTTATAAAAGGTGAGTTTTGTTTTGGGGTAAGTTGTAATAGTTAATCTTAAATATATAGAAATGAGTATATTCCATTATTAATTTTTCTTTTTTTATTGTGGTAAAATACATATAACATGAAATTAACGATCTTAACTATTTTAAGTGTACAGTTCAGTGATATTAATACATTCATAATGTCGTGAACCATCACCGTCATTCATATCCATAGCTTTTTTCATCTTGTAAAAATCAAACTCTGTACCCATTAAAAATAACTCCTATTCTCCTTACCCCTCAGGCCCTGGCAACCACCATTCTTTCTATGTCTATGATTTTTTACTATTCTAAGCATCTCAGATAAGTGGAATCATATAGTATTTGTCTTTTTGTAACTGGCATGTTTCTCAGCATGATATTCTCAAGGTTCATCCATGTTGCAACATATGTTCCTTCCTTGTTAAGACTGAATAATATTCCATTTAATATACATACTACATTTTGCTTATCCATTCATTCATTGGTGGACACGGGTTGCTTCCACCTTTTAGCTACTGTGAATAATGCTGCTATGAACGTGGGTGTGCAGAAATCTCTGAGATTCTGCTTTAATTTATTTTGAGTATATTATTACTCCAAGATGGAATTGCTGCATTATATGGTAATTCTATTTTTAATTTTTAAAATATTGCCATACTGTTTTTTCCTAGTGGCTGTTCCATTTTATAGTCCTACCAATAGTACGCAAGGGTTCTAGTTTCTCACATCCTCACCAACACTTGTTATTTTCTGTTTTTTTTGTGTGTGTGTTTTTTTTTATGGTAGCCATCCTAATTGGTGTGAAGTAGTATCTCATTGTAGTTTTGATTTGTATTTCCCTAATGATCAGTGTTGTTGAGTATATTTTCATGTGCTTATTCGCCATTTGTATATATTTGGAGAATCTATCAAGTCCTTCATTTTTTTTTTAATATATTTTATTGATTTTTTACAGAGAGGAAGGGAGAGAGATAGAGAGTTAGAAACATCGATGAGAGAGAATCATCGATCAGCTGCCTCCTGCACATCTCCCACTGGGGATATGCCCGCAACCCAGGTACATGCCCTTGACCGGAATCGAACCTGGGACCTCTCAGTCCGCAGGCCGACGCTCTATCCACTGAGCCAAACCGGTTTCAGCTAGTCCTTCATTTTTTAATTGGGTTTTTGTTTTGTTGTTGAGTTTTAAGAATTCTCTGTATATTTTGGGTATTAATCCCTTATCAGATATTTGATTTGCAGATATTTTCTCCCATTCTGTTGGTTGCCTTTTTATTCTATTGGTATTATCCTTTACTGCAGAAATTTTTTTATTGTCATAAAGTCCAATTTGTCTATATTTTCTTTAGTTGCCTGTGCCTTTGGTGTCCTATTCAGAAAATCATTGCCAAATACAATGTCATGCAGCTTTTGCCCTCTGCTTTTTTCTAGTAGTTTTATGGTTTTAGGTCTTGAATCATTTTGAGTTAATTTTTTTTATGGTGTTAGGTAAGGATCCAACTTCATTCTTTTGCATAAGATATTTAGTTTTCTCAGCAACATTTGTTGAAAAGACTCTTTTCCCCATTGAATGTATCCTTGTCAAAAAATCATTTGACCACATATATGAGGGTTTAATTCTTAACTCTCTATTCTATTGATCTATATATCTGTCTTTATGTCAGTATCACACTGTTTCCCCCCCCCACTTAAAATATTTGTATTAAGATATAATTGACATCTAACACTGTAAATTTAAGGTGTACAATGTATTGATTTGATACATTTATATATTGGAAAATGATTACCACCATCATAGCATTAGCTGATACCTCTATCATGTCACATAATATAGTACCACACTATTTTGATTACTATCTCTATATATAAAAGCCCAGCAACTGGAATGGCAGAACGACCGGTGGCTATGACGTGCACTGTGGCAGCCAAACCAGCCTGATCCGGGCCCTGATCGGCCCAACCCCTGCCCCGATTGGGGGCGGAGCTGGCCAGCCAACCACCTGCAGCCCCAACCCCTGGCTAGCCTGGCCTGATGGGCCCCCATTGGGGCAGGTAGGCCAGACCCCACCCTGCACAAATTTGTGCACCAGGCCTCTAGTAGCTTTATAGTAAATTTTGAAATTAGGAAATGTGAGTCCTCCAGCTTTATTCTTTCTTTTAACCCTTTGCGGTCCAATTTTATTTTTGGAATTCAAACAGTCTGGTCCAAATTAATTGACGGGATTGAATGTTGAAGTTATCTGTCTCACTAGACCTCAGCTCGACATTGGACCTGCTCTTAGCACCTGGTCTGTTGAGTCAGCCTCCACGTTGGACCGAAAAGGGTTAAAATTGTTTTGGCTATTTGGGATCTGTTGAGATTCCATATTAATTTTAGGATGTGGTTTCTATTTCTGTAAAAAACATATTGGGATTTGATAGTGATCACATTGAATCTGTAGATCATTTTGAGTAGTATTAACACATTAACAATATTAAGTCTTCTGGTCCAGTGGAAATAATAGAACATTATTTTGGTTTTTGTAAAGATTCAAAATAATGTTCATAGAAAGAATGAAGCCACCAGTAAAATTAGTCAATTGCTACCACCCTTCTAAGTTTGATTATCCGATCGAACAAAGCATTATTGACCCATGATTAAATTATTAACCTTATAATCTGGTTTCTTCTTTTTCATGGTAGATATCCCAGAGGAAGAAGCCAGATATTGGACCTACAAATTGGAGCAAATCAATGCCTTGGGTGCTGACAATGAGGTAGGGAAAGCCTTATTTGCAATATGGAGAGATAGAGAAAATCTTTTTAAAGAACACTTTATAGTTTTTCAGCAGAGGGACCTGTGAGTATGTTCAGGAATGAAAGACTTTAAACTGTGTTAAAGAAAAAGGCATCTCACCCTAACCGGTTTGGCTCAGTGGATAGAGCGTCAGCCTATGGACTCAAGGGTCCCAGGTTCGATTCCGGTCAAGGGCATGTACCTTGGTTGTGGGCACATCCCCAGTGGGGAGTGTGCAGGAGGCAGCTGATCGATGTTTCTCTCTCATCGATGTTTCTAACTCTCTATCCCTCTCCCTTCCTCTCTGTAAAAAAAAATCAATAAAATATATTTAAAAAAAAGAAAAAAGAAAAAAAAAAAAAGAACAAGGCATCTGGAAGATTGCCTGACATTTCATTAGAAGGATTTTTCTCCTACTTTTCCTATTCTTCTCAGTGTTGCCCAGAAGTGGCTGAATTGGCAGTAGTCTGGCTCTAGATTGCTGGGGAAGGAGCTTATACCAGAAAAACTGTCCTCTTGTTACACAGATGAACAAAGGCATTTCTTCTGCTAGTTCCCAGATTTTTGGATCTATATATCCTTGTTTGTTTGCCTTTTTAAAGGATGTTTAGACTATTGCATGCGTGGTGTCCTGCTGTACTAACTTATCTCCAGAAATGGGTCTGTTGCGCAGAAAAGAGCACAACTCAGTCTGGGCCATCAGGAATAGGGAATGCTCTTGATATTGTTGGTGGAGGGAAAAATAAGTTATTTTACTTTTGGAAAAGTACCACGTTTGCTACTCTGGTTTTGATTCCCGTTTTCCTGATGATTAGTGATGTTGAACATCTTTTCATATGTACGTTGGCCATCTGTATCTTCTGTGGAAAAATGCCCTTTCATGTCCTTTGCCCAGTTTTTGATTGGGTTATTTATTTATTTTGTTATTGAGTTGTTTGTGTTTTATATATTAACCCCTTATTGGATATATCATTTATGAAATCTTGATAATTACTGAATCTTGGAGGTAAGTGTAAAGGTTTCAGTTTGCTATGCTCATTTTTATGTCTGCTTAAAAATTTTATGTCGGTTTTATGCTGTGAAAACCATTAGGTGAAAGGCTGGTGGGATCACTTCATAATGGATGAAATAGGCTGATACCAGTTGAATCCACTATTGAAATTTAATATCACTAAAAGTGACATAAGACACCATCACCCCACCAAAAAGAAAAAAAAACACCCCCACACACACCATCAATATAAATTTCAATCTAATCCTCAAACTACTAGAAATAATTTCCAGTTTAAAGAAAGTAAGAGGGATAGAGGAACATGGTAAATAAAACCTTGGGATATAATCAGCCAAATCTAGAATGTACAGAATTCTACATAACAAATGAGAGAAGAAGAAACAACTGTAGAATTAAAATGATTTAAAAGACATAATAACCAAATATGTACAATTTGTTTGGATCATGAATTGAACAAATCAACTGTGACAAGATATCTTTGAGTCAATAAAGAAAATTTGAATTCTGAGTAAGGTAGGCCTTTGCTGGTTTGGCTCAATGGATAGAGCGTCAGCCCGTGGACTGAATAAATAAATAGATAAATATAAATAATAAATAAATAAATAAATAAATAAGTAAATAGTACCTGACTTCACCCTGGCTGGTGTGGCTCAGTTGGTTGAGCATTGTCACATGCACCAAAATCTGCTGGTTTGATTTCCGGTCAGTGCATATGCTTGGGTTGTAGGCTTGATCCCCACCCAGTAGGGGTTGTGCAGGAGGCAGCCCATTGATGTTTCTCTCTCTCCCCACTCCCTTCTCCTCTCTCTAAAATCAATAAAAACATATTACAAAAATAAAATAAATTGTACTTGACTTTTGGTCCTTCCTATCTACCTCTGATATTTGTATCATAGGTTATTGCTTGTATAGCATCCTATCTAATAATAGACAAACATGATAATTGACCGTACCTTCGCTACACCTCCCATCGGCTAACCAGCAAGATATGCAAATTAACTGTCAACAAAGATGGCGGTTAATTTGCATACATAGGCGCGAAGTGGCGGAGTGAAGCCTGAAGGTGGCTCTGGCCAGGGCAGCGAAGGCCTGAAGGCGGCTCCGGCCAGAGTGAAGGCCTGGGTCCTGGAGGAAAACCGGTGCCGGCAGCAAGGGAAGGGAAGGCCTATTGCATGTATCTTTTCATGCAACAGCCCTCTAGTTTTATATATAAAAGTATATTTTTATACAAAAAAACGTTTTGTATTTTGGATCCAACCACTTGAAAGGCCTTTCTCTACTGGCACTGCTATATAAACTATCATCAACTTTTGTCTGGATAATTGCAATCATTGGTCTATTTCCCTTTTTTTTCCCTACAGTTTATCTCACACAGTAGCCAGAGTGACTTTTTATTTTTTTTAAATATGTTTTAAAAAAATACATGTTATTGATTTTTTTACAGAGAGGAAGGGAGAGGTATAGAGAGTTAGAAACATCCATGAGAGAGAAATATCGATCAGCTGCCTCCTGCACAACCCCTACTGGTGACGTGCCTGCAACCAAGGTACATGCCCTTGACCGGAATTGGACCTGGGACCCTTCAGTCCACAGGCTGACACTCTATCCACTGAGCCAAACCAGTTAGGGCTTTAAATATGTTTTTATTGATTTTTTTTAGAGAGAGAGGAAGGGAGAGGAAAAGAGATAAACACATTGATGAGAGAGAAACATAGTTCGGCTGCTCCTGCACACCCCTTACTGGGGATCAAGCCTGGAGCCTGGGCACCGGGAATGGAACTGGTGACCTCTTGGTACATTGGTCAATGCTCTACCAACTGAGACACACCTAATGGGTCAGAGTGATTTTTTAAACGTTTATTGGTTTTTTGAGAGAGAGAGGGAAGGAGGGAAGGAGGGAGGAGGGGAGAGAGAGACACACACAAGAGAGAGACAGAGATAGAGAGAGAGAAACATTGATTTGTTGTTCTACTTATTTATGCAGTCATTGGTTGATTCTTGTATGTGCCTGGCTGGAGATTGAATCCACAACCTTGGCAAATCAGGACTGTACTCTCACCAACTGAGTTAGCTGGGCAGGGCCAGAGTGATTTTTAAAGTGTAATCAAGTCACATCTCTCTTGTGTTTAAAACTCTAATTGGCCTCCCAATACACTAGAATAAAATCTAACTCCTTACCATGGTTTACATACTCTACCTCCCCATTGCCTGGAACAAGGCTTTACACATAATAAGCACTCAGAAATATCTGTTAAATGAGTGGCACATTTATCGGCAATGTTAGGAAAGCTCTGTATTGCCCAGTATTTCACAGCTTATGAATAAGTGGCAGAGTCAGGATGAAAACTCCAGGTTATTTGCAAGTTGCTGGACCACGTTGTTTTCCCAATCTTCCAATGGGATCTGCACCAAACTATTCTGTCTTCCAAACTATGTACCTGTGTTAAAGTGTTTATGTCTTTTTCTTTTTTGTTTTGCCTTTTCAAATCCTGCCCATCCTCAAGACTTAAATTTAATTAAAAATTTTAGAGAAAAATTTTTATGGCTTCAGTACTCTGTATTTGCTTTTTGTTTTTGTTAATTTTAACCCAATTCTCTTTCTCTTTCCCTCTCTCCCTCCCTCCCTCCCTCCCTCCCTCCCTCCCTTCCTTCCTTCCTTCTTTCCTTGAGAGAGTGGAAGGAAGGGAGGGAGGGAGAGAGAGAGAGAGAGAGAGAGAGAGAGAGAGAGAGAGAGAGAGGGAGAGAGGAGAGAGAGAGAGAGAAAGAGAGAGAAATTGATGTGAAAGAGACACATCAATTGGTTGCCTTCCCCAGTTGGTTGCCTTCCCCACATGTCCAGACCAGGACCAGGACTAGGGATCAAACCTACAACCCAGGTATGTGCCCTTGACCAGAAATTGAACCCATGATCCTTTGATGCTCAGGCCAATGCTCTAACCATTTAGAAACACCAGCCAGGGCACTCTGTATTTGTTTTTTTGGTGGTAAATGGTGGTGGATTGGGTTGGGAAGGCAAGAGTGTAAATGTGAAGGGGACTGGAGTAGATTTCAGATGTTGCATTGTATGCTTAAATAAGTAATTGCACACATGACCTCATGAGGGAGGAAGCACTGTTACTTTTTTTTTAAACATCAGAAACTCAGCCTCGGAGAGGTTTTCAGTTCCATCACTCCAATGGGGGAATCTATACTTTATCCATAGGAAAACTTAGAAGACTGCATTTTCTAAGTCTTCTGAACCTTCTCTAAAACTAAGCCTTCTCTGCCTTGGCTGGGTGGTTCAGTGGTTGGAGCATTGTCCTGAACACCAAAAGGTTGCAGGGTTGACTCCCAGTCAGGGCACATACCTAGGTTGTGGGTTCAATCCCCCGTCGGGGTGCGTACGGGAGGCAACTGATCAGTGTTTCTCACATAGATGTTTCTCTCTCTGTCTCTCTCTCTCCCTTTTCCTCTCTCTCTAAAAATAATACACGTCCTCCAGTGATAATTTTTTAAAAAAGTTAAAAAAACAACAACAGACTAAGCCTTCTACAGCTGCTTGGCAGGTGTCCTTGGCCAGAATGGTCTCTGCTATCCTGATTTAGCCTGTTGCATTGGAGCAGTGTCATTTCTGATATTCTGGCCTTTATGTTGGGATCGCACAGGGAAATCAGCAGCAGGATCATCTATTTCTTTTCAATAAAAATTTTGACTCCCGTCAAACACTAAACCTTTTTACAGGTACCTGTGATTTTTCTCCTCTTTACTTGGGCCTCTTATTATATGTGGTTTTTTTTTCTCCTTTCTGCTTCTAGTATTCTATTCAAGAAGAAAGCCAGAGGAAGCCATTGCCCAGTGCTGCCGCCCAGTGTTGTAAGTGAGAAACTTATCTCTGAAGCTCTTAGTCACAGCTTTCTGTGAGTTCTCCAAATGTGGCTTATTTTGAATTGGGGAGGATGGTGTTGTGGTGTGAGTAAACAGTATATATTCCAGAAACACACCTATTCAGACCCGTGCCTCCAATGGATCTCTGCCCAGTAGCTTTAGGAAGAGATCTTTTGGTTTTGTGTGGCTGTAGGCAGGGCAATGGTGCTCATCTTTTTTGTCCATTTGCCAACTTTTATCCCAGGAGGAATGATTTTACTTTTTCTATCCCCATTTACCAGTTATTATTTTTTAAGACTTTGTTTAATGTCATTAACTCTGGAAAATCTTCCTGCTGCTTTGTCCTTCCCGCAAGTCTAGCTAGATGTCTCTCCTCTGTAGTACCCTGTGCATACATTTATTATCTAACCTACCATGTATTACAATCTAAGTATATTTCTTTGACAGGAACACAAAGTTTTTAAAGGCATAGAAATTCTTCCTTTGGTATTCCTAGCATCTGGCTCAATACCTGATACATAGTATAGTACGCCTCATTAAAGTTTGATAAATGTTTGAATAAGAGAACTTGTCATTTCTCCTGAGATTAACTTATCCAAATCACACAGATTTCTTCTTGAAATGAGCCATGCATTGTTGCTATATTGCTACCTTCTCCTTAATTTCTTTTAGAACAGCTTGAGGATTCACTAAAGGACTGATGTGGAGTCTGTTCTCTTTCAATTTTTCAAGCTGTGGGGTGTGTGTGTGTGTGTGTGTGTGTGTGTGTGTGTGTGTGTGTTGTACTTTTGTTGTTGTTGTTACTATAGTTTTTCTGAAACACATGTCAAACTCTTTTCAACTGCATGTTGAAATTGGTAGTAATAGTAATTGTAGTAATACTACTAATAATAAGAACCATAGCATCTAACATTTTGAGGTCTTACAGTATGCCAGATGCTGGTCTAAGAACTAAAAAGTACTAACTTATTTGATCTTCACAACAACCCTAAGACATAGATTTTACTCTTGTCTCTCCATTTTTCAGATGAGGAAACTGAGGCATATAGAGATTGAGTAATTTGCCACAAATTACATAAGTTGTAAGTGGTGAAGTAAATATTCAAACACAGACAACCTGACTTGATACTCCATGCCTTGAACCGCTTTGTTATATTACCTCCATCATATTGTTTTTGAGAATGAAAACCTCTATTTATGGTTTATAAATTCATTGGTTGCCTTTCATCCTATAGGCTACTTTCCTGATAAAAGTAAGACCAATAGCAGAGGTCAACATTTTTTCTTTATTTAAGAAAACCTATTTTTTTTTATGATTTATTACTCCTCCCCCTTTTTGGTTATTTAGGACATAGAATTTATCAAACATTTAGGGTTATAGAGGCCAGAAGAATCTAAATTGATAACCAGGTTGTGAATTCAAAGTCTATAGGTCCTTTCCAAAGTTATTGTAATGAACGAATTTTTATCTTTATTTTTCTCTTTTCTGTCACTAACCTGATGAAAGTTTCTCTGTATGTGTGGCTCTTTTAAAAATATGTTTTTATTGATTTCAGAGAGGAAAGGAGAGGGAGAGAAAGATAGAAACATCAATGATGAGAGAGAATCATTGACCAGCTGCCTCCTGCACACCCCACACTGGGGATTAAGCCTGCAATTGGGCATATGCCCTGACCGGATATCTAACCGTGACCTCCTGGTTCATAGGTCAGTGCTCAACCACTGAGCCACGCCAGCTGGGCTGATTTAGTTGATATTTAAATGAGACTTTTATACTTGAGTTGATGCTGGAATGAGGTAAGACTTTTGGGGCTGATGGGATGGAATGAATATATTTTGAAGGTGATTAGGATATGCATTTGTGACTTTGGGACAGAGGCAGAATGCTTTTGGGCTGAATTGTGTCCTCTAAAACTCATGTTGAAGGCCTAACCCCTCAATGTGACTGTATTTAGAGTGAGCTTGTGAGGAAGTGTTAAAGCTTAAATGATGTCATAGGGTGGAGCTCTAATCTGATAGGGCTGGTGCCCCTTTAAAAAGAGGAAAAGCCCTGGGTAGTGTGGCTAGAGTGTCAGCCTGTCCACCAAAGGGTCTCAGGCTCTCCGGGTCAAGGACACATAACTGGGATGCAGGTTCGATCCCTGGCCCCAGTTGGGGTGCGTGTGGGAGGCAACCAATTGATGTATCTCTCGCATGTTTTCTCTCTCCCTCTCTGCTCTTCCTCCTCCCTCCCTCCCTCTCACTTTCTCTAAAAAATCAATGGAAAAAAATACCCTCGGGTGAGGATTAACGAAAAAATAAAATAAAATACAAAGAGACACCAGAGCTCTCTCTGCCATGTGAGGACACAGCAAGGAGATGGCCATTTGCAAGCGAGGAAGAGGGCTCTCACCAGAAACTCAACCTGCCAGAACTTTGATCTTTGATTTTTCAGCCTCTAGAAACTGAGAAAATAGATTTCTGTTGTTTAAGCCACCCAGTCTATGGCATTTTGTTATGGCAGCCCGGAGCAGACTAATACACTTAGGGAAACAAATCTATATAATTGGAGGGAAAATATCTGGAAAAAGAGGCACCAAAATATTAACCAAATTTGTCTCTGATAGTGGGCTTATTACTTTTTTAAAAACATATTTTTATTGATTTTAGAGAGGAAGGGAGAGGGAGAGAGAGATAGAAACATCAATAATAAGAGAGAATCATTGATCAGCTGCCTCCTGCACACCCCCTACTGGGGATCGAACACACAATGTAGGCATGTGCCCTAGGCTGGAATCGAACCTGGGACCCTTCAGTCCCCAGGCCGATGCTCTATCCATTGAAGCAAACTGTCTAGGGCTACCAGTTACAATTTAAGAGGAAGGGGCCTGGCCATTGTGGCTTAGTTGGTTGAGTGTTGTCCAGTGAACTCTTCCAGTTCTTACATTTTCTAAATAATTAACTAAGCACTACTTTTACTAGTTAAAAGTTATTAAGAGGAGTAATGGAGTCATTGAGTCCTTGTTCTAGATCTATGTTTGCTGTCGTCTCTCTGAGTGTCTTTGGAAGTCTTTCCACTTGTCTACTTAAGTTTCTTGATGTATAAAAAACAATTGGTCTAAATGAGCTCTAGATTGTACCCACAGATAGATATTGAGTTCAGATTAGCAATTCTCCTGGTTAGGTAGACATCTAACCTGTCTGGCTCCCATTTTTTGCCAGCATTCCCAAACTTTATTCTCCCCCCCCCCCCCCCCAGGAGTTAGGGAATGGACGGGCTAACCTCTCTTCACCAATAGCTGCTCTTGCAAAAGATTAGAGAGTTCCACCCACATTCTACAAGACAACTGGCAAGGATTCAGTTAATTGTCTTATAAAATTTCCTAAAATCTGGATTTGTCCTACTGTTTCTTCATAATTAGATTCTGGTTACTACCTAGCTGATACTAATTTTTAAAAATTATTTGT
Source organism: Myotis nattereri (assembly GCF_964212035.1). Taxonomy (NCBI): domain Eukaryota; kingdom Metazoa; phylum Chordata; class Mammalia; order Chiroptera; family Vespertilionidae; genus Myotis; species Myotis nattereri. The sequence goes on from NC_138087.1 coordinate 53,771,074, forward strand.
GATTATTTGTGATGCTGATGTTAATTATTAGTTCAGATGGTGTTTTCTGGATCTTTCCACTGTTAGGGTATTCCGCCCCCCCCCCTTTGTAATTAATAAGTGATCTGGAGGGGGGGCATAATACTTTGAGACTGTGTGTACATATCCTATTTTCTCATAACTTTTCATTCATTAATATTAGAATCTGTTATGATGGTTGCAAAATTATGATTTTCCAATTCTCTCATTACTTTTACATTGAGTAGCTGTCTTTTTCTCTTCTCCTATCCTACTTTTTTTATGACTGTCACTATGAACTCATGAATTCTTTTTTTAAAAAGCTTTTTAAATTTATTTTTAGAGAGAGGGGAAGGGAGCGGGAGAAAGAGAAACAGCCATCTGAGAGCAATACATTGATCGGCTGCCTCCTGCATGCCCCTACCCTGAAGCCTCTTTTTTAAATATGCTAGCATTATTATCAGTTCACTAAATGTGCTTTTGTATGTATAATTTCATTTACCTGAAACATTTCCCCCTCCCTTTCTTGGTATTTGTCCCTAGTAAAATCTAACTGTCCTCATTAATTGTTCTACTGGCTAGTGAAATGTTTTAGTGCATTTTGGGAGTGGAGAAGGAACTGGCTTAATTAACTTGGTGTTATTTCTCTTATAATAATGGTAATGGGCTTAAGTGAGAATAGGGAACTGGTTGTCCAGACAGCATAACTACTGTTATTTTCATGGGTTAGTAATGAAATTTGTAGATGGGATTGGGTCATTTGTTTGGCTTACTCATGCTATAAGCATTTATTGACCACTTACTATGTATAAGACACTGCTGTGCAGTGCTGTGGAACATTGAGGAAAGAGGCAATGTCTTGTAAGCAGAGGCTTCTTTGGTCCCAGAGTTTCACTGAGAAACAGTATTGTTACTTGCCTGGAGCAATCTAGGCCGCAAGCTAATCTGAAGTTCTACATGATTATTTTTCAGTTTTCTTTTTAAAAGAAACAAGATAATTACCCCGTAGCAGTTGCTATGACAACTGTGCTATGGCCTGGGAGAATTTTCAGCTGAAGTCCCTCTCTCCCCAAGGTTAAAAAGTTTAATAAATTATTAAAATTTAAAAATTGCACAGTATCCTTTCAGAGAAGAAGACATAGGTGGTAGGAAGAAGTTAAGTACATAGGAAGAAAACTGACACTCAGTGTACAGTTAAGCTAAACAGTCTGTGACTAGTAGTCCCATATCCCCAGGATTGAGAGTTAGCTCAGGTAATGAAGCCAGCCTGTGTTGGCATCATTCAATGCTTCTAGAATTTTGATTCTTACAGCAAGCTTGCAAGGGAACTGCATCCTCAGAACTCTGACATTGGCGATCTCTCAGCAAACATTAGGGCTGTCAGAGTGTGCCGACCCTCCCACTGCCTATATATCGGGAACCTATAAGGCAAGCAAAAATCTGGCAATATGACAAAACTAATTTTCTCTTGTAATCCTTACAACTTTTTCAAGATTATATAGCTAGTATGTGGCAGGGCCAGAATAACTTAGCTTTGACTTCAAGACCAGTATGAAGCCAAATTATTCATTGTTTCTTAGGATAAAGGCTTATATTTAGTGATTTCTTTGTCACATTTGTTGCCTCAAATTTAGTCTGAGTGTGGAATAGGAGTTAAATTTAATTAATATTGAATTTTTATTTTGAAAAATGAATAGAAAATGTAATTTCTCCTGTCATTCAAAGCTTCTGTGTTTTAATAGATTCTATTTAAAATTTGTAGGTAATTGAGAAAAAAATGCTATCTCTGAGGACCCAACAGGCTACAGTGTTTTATTACATATTGAAAAATGAGAGAGCATGATTGTTCTTTGGCCTTTTAACTTTCAATAGAGAGAAGCAAAATTGGACACCATCGCTTCCAGAAAAGGGAATCACTCCCCCACTGTGTCAGGACTGAGCCTCTCCTGGGTATACTGTGGTAGGCTCAGGTTTAGTGAACGCAGAGACAAAGAAGGGTTTCGTAGAGGCAGGTTGAGTTTTTCTCATTTGGAGTAAGGAAGGGTATATCAGCTTCTAAATGACGTTGTAGGCCAGAGGAGGTTTAAAAAGAGTATGGAAGCAGTTTTCTTTCTTTCTTTTTTTAAAATATATTTTATTGATTTTCTACAGAGAGGAAGGGAGAGGGATAGAGAGTTAGAAACATCGATCAGCTGCCTCCTGCACACCCCCTACTGGGGATGTGCCCACAACCAAGGTACATGCCCTTGACTGGGATCGAACCTGGGACCCTTCAGTCCGCAGGCTGGCGCTCCATCCACTGAGCCAAACCGGTTAGGGTGGAAGCAGTAGTTTTTTGTTATTCCCTATATAGTGACTAGTAGAGAGCAAGAGTACTTTGTGTGTAGATTTGTCTTATGCTTGGTAGAAGGCAGATGCTCTTTACATGTTATGTAAAATTAATGAAATACAAGTAGGGAAGGCTCAAATAAGGTAAGGTATATAAAAATTGGTGGGCTGGGGAAATGATCTTTGAATTCTTCCTAAAATTGTCTCTGTCACTCTTTTCTTGCTACCACTTGCGGTGTTGTTAGGTCACTGGACCTATCTGGGCTGGGGAGAGCAGCAGAGTACGTAAGAATTTGAATTCCTTATAATTTTCTTGATCTTATCTTTTAACAAACTCTCTCTGAACTATAAAGCTGGATATTCATGCATACAAGCATATATAACTTCATGCGCACCCTCCCCCCTTCCCCTCCCCTCCTTAAGTCTCAGGAGATAGTTATCTTTAGTGAAATGTTATGTCCTTTCAGGCTGGTTTCTTGGAGACTGTGTGTATATGATAAATTTCAAACCAAAGTTCCAGTTACAATTCTGACAGGATCTCCTGAGTTTTCTTTGCCAAAGACAAGTAGTACCATCAGCCACCAATGTAGGAAGCCCTTTTCTTTGTTTTCTTGACTAAGGAGTGCAGTGACTAGAAGGGGAAGGATTATTCTGGGGGAGGTCATTGGTTTGGTGAAGTGCGCAAGAGGCCGATGACATGGTTTCACTTTGCTTGAAGCAGCCCAGGTAGGCTAACTTTCTTCTCGAGCTTGGAGAGTGGGTAGTCAGTCCTTTCTAGCAAGATACACAGCCCTAGGCTAACATTACTGGTTGTTACCCATCTGGCAAGGGGTTTTGGCTGAGTCCCAGTGATTAGGTGTCCAATAGGTGCTAAGAGGCACTAAATTTTGTCCTGTTACTGGAATTTCTCATAGAGTATGTATTTTCTGTGATTTGAATCCTGAGTATTTTCACTAGGGAACTGCTCAAAGGCAGCCTAAGAGAGCTTGGATAAGTTAAGGTTTTAACTTAAATAGAAAATAAGTAACTAATGAAAAATAAAAAGGTTTGAATTCTTTTTCCTTTCTTCTCTAGCTGGTAAATTTCTGTCTGAATTTTGGATTTAAAGACAGGGACTTAATCCAGGAGCACCACACACCAGAGAGCCTCACTGTTCAGTATCTCATTCAATTTTGTTTGGGTGCCTACTCTATGCCTGTGGCCCAGATTTGTCCCAGATTAGATTTCTTCTCCAGTTTACTTTTACAGGTTTATTTTCTGTCATTCCCTTCCATATTCTCTTTTTCTGTTCCTCTCTTTTGTCTCATTTCACTTCCCTATATTTCCTTTCTCCCATTCCCTCCTATTTTTCATATTCTATTCCCAATCTTTTCTTTCCATAGGTATTTTTTCTTAATATTTGTACTTTATTTCTTTAGTATAGAAATGCTGTCAGCCTTCCTCCCCTTAGCCTAGAAAAATAAAAAAGCAAAGCATGCCCTAGCCGGGTTGGCTTAGTGGATAGAGCATCAGCCTGTGGACTGAAGGGTCCGGGTTCAATTCTGGTCAAGGGCACATGCCAGGGTTGTGAGCTCGATCTCCAGTAGGGGAGTGTAGGAAGCAGCCAATCAATGATTCTCTCTCATCATTGATGTTTCTCTCTTTCCCTCTCCCTTCCTCTCTGAAATCAATAAAAAGATATTAAAATAAAAAAGAACATCTCTCTCTCTCTCTCTCTCTCTCTCTCTCTCTCTCTCTCTCTCTCTCACACACACACACACACACACACACACACACACACACACACAGCATTATTTAGAAGTAATAGGTCAGATGCAGTGAGAAACTAAGGGTCCCTATCCTAAGTTCTGGCTCTGGATCATGGGCTCCTACTTCTGGCTGAGCTGCTCTCTCTTGGCCTCACAATCAGTAGGATTGTCTATCAGGGCTTCCTTTTTGGAGACTCAGTTTTGGTTTTCTGGATTATGTGCTAATTCTTCTCCTGCCAGAATTTCAGTAGACTCTTTGCTCTGTCTTCTTTTTTTGTATCTGCCCCCTCCCCCTGTATGCATGAATAATTCAGCACTGACTTTTCCCACACTTAACTCGTTCTGTTGGTTCAGGGAGAATTATACCTGAAAGGCATTCTGGTTTTCATCCCTTGATCCTTTTAGTCTTCAGAACAACAAATACATCAAGGATTAAAACCAGTGCCTCCAAAATCTTTTTCCTAATATGTGATCAGAATGCTTTGTATTTTTTTTTTGACTGATCTTGTTCCTGCCCATTTTGAAGGTTAGCCTTTTTCTCGTACTGATTTTTTCCCCTTGGGGTTCTAATCACTAACCTCTTTTTTTTTCTTCTTATGCTCACATGTTGCATTAAACTCAAATGGGAAAAGCTTACCCCTACATCCTGCTGTACCCACAAGTGTTGTCTGGAATCCAATGTTCAAATTTTCTTCCTTGCGTGTAAAGGCCACATTTGTGCTGCTCCCTGTCTCTTTTAGTGGAATTGCCTACTTGGCTGTAAAATGAAGAAGCCCAAGGGTCATTTTCCTGTTACCGTCCATTTGTCTCCAAGTTTTTATTTTTATTTTTTATTTTTAGAGAGAGAGAGGAAGGGACAGAAAGAGAGAGAGAAACATTTAAGTGAGAGCAAAACACTGATTGGCTGCCTCCTGCATGCCTCCTACCTGGGATCCAGCTGGGAATTGAATCGACAACCTTTCAGTGCATGGAGGATGATGCCCAACCAACTGAGCCACACCAACCAGGGCTTGTTTCCAAGTTTTATCATTTCTGCCTGGATTCCCCCCACCCTAGTTCATTAACTCTTTTTAATTTCCACTGTATGGATGCAGGTCCTTATCTCCTTGATGAGAAAGTGTAAAAGCCTAACCTTATGGTCTGCAAGAGGCTTCTGTTTCCCATACTACTACTCAGGTGTTGTTGTTTTTAATTACTAATATGAGGAATCCATCATTTGCTAAAAGTATCTCCTTTTTGGGATGGTGAATATTGGTTTTCCTCATTGCGAGCCAAGTGGGAACTTGGCAAGAAAGGAAATATGGAATTTATTAGTTAGGTACATAGAGGATAGTGTCAGAAATGGCTTCCCTGTATAGTAACCTATAAAGCACAGTTAGGTTGAGCTCCCTTTCCAAGCACAGTGTTGCACATTTTTATTTTTGCTTGGAGCAGGATTTGTCCTGTGCTCATCATTTAGGACTGGCCGGAAAAACAAATAATTCTATGAAATTATAGTCACTGTTAGATAAACTTGGCTGCATTATCCGCAAGATCCCATTGGCAGTGCATGTGCTTTCTTCTTCAGCCCATGCTTTGGAGAGGAATTCTGAACCGAGGGTGTTGGTGCTTGACAGGAATTATTACAAAAACCCAATGTTTCAGCAAGATAGTAAAACTGCTGCTTTTCTCAGTGCATCTGGACCTTTAGGGTGACTCTTAAGCCTTGGCTTGACCTTCCCGATTTCCTTGGCCAGTTTCTGATGTTGGACCTGTTTGTTTGGTTCAGCCATGTCTTTTAAAGTCTGAATTATCAAGACAATTTTAAATAAGAAAAATCTCTTTATTAAGATATGGGAAAACTATTTTTTTTCTTTTTCCTCCTTTTGATAATAGTAGAGGACCAGAATCTGTTTATGACATTTAAAAGCAGGTTTTCCTTAGAGTTATGATAGCTAGAGAAGTAGAATCTCAAAGAATTCTGCATTGGAAAAATGCAACTCCTCTAAGAATCAACACTAAAATTAAACCAAGTATTCTATCTCATTTGATAAGGGGAGAAACTAGTGGCTATTGAGACAGTTCTGCACATGGCTTTGAGGTCACTAGACTTGGTGCACCTCAGCTTGCTCTTATTCTCACAGCTGGTGGCTACCGAAGTTAGAAGCAGAAAGAATTCTGAAGAATTAGGTAAAGCCTGGGTGCTTTGACTGTGCTTGTTCCACAGCTTTTGAAGATCCCGATAGTGCTGTCGATGACCGAGATAGTGACTATCGCAGTGAGACCAGCAACAGCATCCCACCTCCTTACCATTCGACTTCCCAGCCCAACGCTTCTGTGCACCAGTTCCCTGTGCCTGTGCGACTGCCACAGCAGCTGCTACTTCAGGGCAGTTCCCGCGACTCTTGCAACGATTCTATGCAAAGTTATGATTATGACCTCGATTACCCAGAGCGGCGGGCTCTCAGGTGGGTGTTGGAAACAAAGCACTTCCTGTTCCTAGTATGCTGAGCTCAGGGTACAACTGACATCAAGGATTTGGGCATTTTAACCTGAGGTGGTAATGGAAGTATAGCAGTAAGATGGGCCCAGATACAGTTATTTTGTGTACAGTTATTTTTTTTCTTCCACACATTCACATTTATACGTTTCCATCAGAAATATTTCTCTTTATGATTAGCGATTCTCAAATGGTGAGAGAACGCCCACTGGGGGTGGATGTCTGGAAAAAGCCTGCTCACTTTTCTGCCCAGCCCGGAGATTTTGATTCACCCTTTACCAAAATTAAAAAAAGAAAATCACAGATTTTCTTTTAAATGTTTGGATAACCTTCCTACCTAAATATTTCCCTGGGAATTTCAGAAGAAAACTACTATGGATCTCTCTGTAGCAGATTCATTGCTTTTGCTGGACCTTTAAATTTTTTATTTTATTAATTTCTTAAATATATAAAACATTTGCGTGGTTAAAAAAATTTTAAGGTATAATTCAGCATACAGCAAAGAATCTCCCACTCACACTTTTTGGCAAAAATAATACAGATGATATTTCCTTCACATAAGGTTACTTTGTCTCATTATTGGTGTTTAGTTTTATCTCTTGGTTAATAAATCTGTATATACCATATTTTTCCAATGTAAAGTTATCTTTCCCCTTTGTAATTAGGGATTTCTGGGTTACATCTGAGGTTGTGTCAATATTCTGTTTCCCCAACAACCTTTAACCCATTGACTTTAGCATCCATTGATGATCCTTACCTGAATCAATTGTTTCATTGGCTGGAGGTTAGTTTTTTAAAAAACATTCCAATTTAGCACATGTTTTGGTTGCTGAAATTCACCTACCTTAGGATGATCCCTTTAAAAAAATATTTTTATTGTTTTCAGAGAGAGGGAGGGAGAGGGAGAGAGAGACAGAAACAATGAGAGAGAATCATTTTTTGGCTGCTTCATGCACATCCCCTACTGGGGATTGAGCCTGAAACCCTGGCATTTGCTTGACTCTGAATCAAACCGTGACCTCCTGGTTCCTGGATCAACGCTCAACCACTGAGCTATACCGGCCGGGTGATGGTCTCATTTTTTGCCCCACCTTACCAAACTGGTGAATACTATTTATATCTTGAGCCTCAGATGATGGTCCACCTGCTAGACATCATCCTGTCTCAATTTACTATCATTACTGAGTATATTTTCAATGAAAATTTTTTCATTTATCAACCATCAAATAGAATTCTCACTCTTTATAATCTGATTCTAAAAAGAAACATGCCAGGAATCCTACTATAGTTGGTCCCTACTCCTTGCTGGTTTAGTATTTAAATATTTGGATATTGTATTCATTTGATTTTAGTTGTTTATATTGTCCCAACTTTAAGAAAAACACACACTCAACAACAACAACAACAACAACAACAACAACAAAATAAAACACACATTTTGGCCCTCTTTCCCCTCTGTATTTGCAAGCATTAGATGTACAGGCCAGTCGTAATAATGGCACATCAACCTAAATGACTATATACTCTGCTGGACAACTGCAGTTGCCTAATAAATACCCTACTATAATTTTACTTACTTCCTGGGATACTGCTATAATAAGTAATACTTAGAGGAGCATTAGTGATATACTTTAAGTTGCAAATTTTTCCCCTAAAATTTTTCTTTAATTGATCCCATATAAACCTGATTTTACTGTATTATATGAAATGAGGTTAAAAGTAAATACTTTATCAATTTCAGCAGAGGAAAAAATTAACATGAGTTTTTAAAAATATATTTTTATTAATTTCAGAGAGGAAGGGAGAGGGAGAGTGAGAGAGAAACATCAGTGATGAGAGAGAATCATTGCTTGGCTGCCTCCTGCGTGCCCCACACGGGATTTGAGCCAGCAACCTGGGCATGTGCCCTGACTGGAAATCGAACCATGACCTCCTGGTTCATAGGTCAATGCTCAACCACTGAGCCATGCCAGCTGGGCAACATGATTTTTTTTTAATCTTTATTGTTGAAAGTATTACATGTGTCCCTCTTTTTCCCCCATCAACCCCCTCTAGTCTACTCCTATAAGTAAACTTTTATTATAGACATTTTTAACTTAAAGGTTTGAAGTGATTTCTTTTTTAAAACTTTTTGAAGAAATTATCTCACTAGCATTGATTTTTTTTAAACTTCTCTATTACTGTACATAATAAATTCTTGGAAATAGTCTAAGTTCTTAAGTTGTACAGTTTTATAAGAAGAACATTTAAAAATCTTGAGGGAATAAACATGTTTGCAGTATCTTCCAATAAATCGGAAGTATAAGAATAAATAGCTTCATTCACTCTATCCCTGGCTATCTATTGATTTTAAGTTGTAACTGTAAAGACTTTTTTCATACTGGACTTAGTTTAGTTTGAGTTTTTGAGAACAATGGAGAGTAATGAAACTGCATGTAAAAAATATGTAAAGTTGATTTCCTCACTCTATCAAATGGACTTCTGCCTAATGAGTCCAGAATAAAGGGCAATGTATGTAAATTATGTAAAAATACCTAATTTGAGGTTTGATAGTAGAATTGGACTTTGTTATATCGCCAAAGTATCTCTAGTGTTAAGGGGTTTCAAAAGACTATCAGTCTCAAAGACTAAAAATCTTAAAGATTTTTAGCCACTGAGTTACAACTTTGATCTTTTTTTCTGTTTCCTAAATAAATGCTATTCGATGCTAGATCTATAAAAGAACACACTGAGCTGACAAGCTCCTAGTCTGCAGACTCTCTCTACACCCCTACCTCACTACATGGGAAGTAGGCAGTTTCTAACCTAACTGAAAGAAAGGTCAGCTCTCTTCTGTATTCATTGACTTAAGCTGAACATGTGGCTTCTGCTGTTGTACTCAATATAGAGAAAGATTTTCATTTCACTGTAATCCTCAATGCATATAGTCTTAGATTTCACAAATAACAATTATAACGCTTTAAATAATTTGCTTTTTTTGGCACTGTAACAAGTTTTGACTTTTGATAGTCAAAGACTATTTTTATTATGCATATATTTTTTCTTTCTAAAAGAAATGTGTTTGACCATATTGTTGGCTATACTGCCTCAAATATAACTTTCAGCAGGTTAACAGCTTGGCTTCTCTTCAGACCCAAATTCATCAACAAATTTAGGTTTCTTGAAATCCCTTGATATATTTTCATGGAATACTTAACAGTTTTAAAGTTGGCATTGTAGATACATTCTATATATCAGCGATTTTCAACTGGTGTGCTGCAAGAATTTTGAAAACATGCAATACCTGACTATTTAGTCAGGGGCACTGACCTCTTTTTCCTTAGATTGTCAAGTAAAAAATGACAACAGCCAACAACAACAGCTATCCGGTGTGAATGAATCAAAATCATACCTATTTTTTTGACAGATCGGCAAAAATATAATATATTTTTTTGGTGTGCTGCAGAATTTTTAAAAAATATATTTTATTGATTTTTTACAGAGAGGAAGGGAGAGGAATATAAAGTTAGAAACATCGATGAGAGAGAAGCATCGATCAGCTGCCTTCTGCACACTCCCTACTGGGGATGTGCCTGCAACCAAGGTACATGCCCTTGACCGGAATCGAACCTGGGACCCTTCAGTCCGCAGGCCGATGCTCTATCTACTCAGCCAAACCAGTCAGGGCGTGTTGCAGAATTTTAGTAATTAGTTTATATGTGCCATGAGATGAAAAAGATTGAAAATCGCTGCTATACTAGTATATTGCTGAGACATGTTCATTTAGTTTCTTTCTTAGAAAATAAAGGATTTTAAAAAGCTTATGATAGCTAGTGAAGTATTTAAAAGTTACTATTATAGCTGTTCTTTTTTGATGTGGAAAATACTCTTTTATTACATTGCTATAATATTAATTTAAGATCATGTGTATTTCCTTATATTTTTCAGTCTGAATGTTTTTTTTTTTATTTTTATTTTCTTTTCTTTTCTTTCTTTTTTTTTCTGAATGGTTTTTATTAAATTGATAATTTTACTAATTCTGGTTTTCTTATTGGATGTGCACTAAATCTTATTTGTTTCTTTTCCCTGTTTTTCCTTTTTTCTTTGCTTCATATTTCTTCACACTTATCTCTTTACACTAGACAAGGCTTACAGACTAAAACTGACAGAATTAGGATTATTTCAGCTTTCTCTGATACTGACTATAAAGAGCAAGAAGGTATATCTGAGCAGATAGAGGGGAGAACATCACAAGAGTTGCTAGAAAACAGTAACATAAACATAAAAGAAGCACAGATAAAGGAAATTAAAACTCTTTCAAAAACTGATCAATGTTACAGCCAACAAGTACAACCAAATTACAAGAATTGGAAAAAGATACCCTTTCAGAGCCAAGAAACAGAATTCTCTACTGCCTCTAACTTTGACCTTAAGTTTGAAGCATCTGTTTCCTCCAGATATCCTCAGAAATATGATACAATTGATAGAAGAAGGAAAAAGAAACCCTTGTACAGTCATTTGGAAGACAATGAAAGAAGACAATATAATGATAGATTAGGAACGAAGACTAACTTCAAAAGTATGTATCCTAATAGTGAAAATTGTAACCTTTGCGACATTGAAAAGAAGAAAAATAATTACCCAGTTTTGCACCCCTACAAAAATGGATTTGTGGTTAAGTGTGGCATGTGGGTCGCTAAGTTGGAAAGTCATGATTATGATCTTCCAGGTTGTTTTAAGAACTGCGAAGAGTCATCTGGCTTAACCCAGCATGTCACTGATTTCATTCCATTGGATATTCTTGAAGATTCTTCTAGCAGTACTTCTGATGAACTTCTGGATTCGCCCATTTTTTCTGATAAGCAGGAAGGTTTACTGTCACCAACATGCCATCCATCCAATGTCCATCATATTAGAGGCTTTCCTAAAGAATATTATGTAGCAAATCCAGCATTCCCATTACAAAGGATGAATTGCAATGCAAACACACTTGGAGATCTGCCTGGGTGTCCCATGGAAGAGAGAACCCTTTCTTCTACTGAACCTAAGGAGAACTATATTGATACAATAGATGAGCTTCAGTGTTTTGTAGAAACAGTCTCAGAATATTTAGCAGAGAAGGAAGAGGAGATTGATAAATGTGGTTCCCTTTCAAAAACTAAAAAAACATATAAAATTAATAGTACTGTTGATAATGCAGAACAAAAAAACCCTGGGGACCAAATACCACCTATAAACATTGTCAAGAATGACAAGGACAAGGCCATCTATTTTCCTGAGTTGAATGGAGTGAAATGTGCTGTTGGTTCTTTGTTCAGTTCACTCACAGAAAAGGTGGGCTCGGGCACAAAGCATCTAACATTCTCTATGGAAAAGCTGGGTTCTTTAGCTCCAGAGAGAACAGAAACTCTTATTAAAATAGAGACAATTAGTTCGGGATCTAGACCCAGAGCCAAGTCAGTATCAGAGAAGGATCTTTCCATGCAATCTCCATTACCTTCTCAAACAATTGATAATAAGGATTTGGGCAGACATGACAAAACCTCTGGAAATGAGCACATAGGCATTAAAACTGGAAGTTTAAGCTTTCAGGATGCAGCAGAAACTCTTGGAAGGGACTCTGCTCCACAGAGTCAGAGTTCAGTTATAAAGTCTGTTTTCAGCATGCTAACGCCGTTAAAGATCTTTCCAGAAAAGGATGAAACCAAAAAAGGTAAGAACAAGCCAACAAGAAAGGAAAGCTTTGTTGGATGTGGTTCAGAATCAAGTCAAAGGGAAGATACACTTGGCAATGACAGTAGCATCATTGCTTTAGATAAGAGTAATGGAGACAGTACAGGCTTGTCCCAAATGACCATAAGTGAGGATTTGTTGTCTTCCCAAGCAGCCAGTGAATCTTCAAACTTAGCTAGTTCTGCAAGTAAGAAAGATGATATTGAGAATCTGTTGGAAAGAAAACCCCGCATAGACCTCTCTCTGTTACCAGATGAACCAAAAATACTAGTATGTGCCAAAGATACTCCAGGACAGCCTTGTGTAGCTGGCAGTAGAACTGCAAATAAAGAGGCTTCTTCAATGGCATTAGAGAGAGACAGAGTTACTGGTGATGATGATTTCCTTGAGCCACTCAGAAAATCTTTTAGCCAGTTTTTACTCACTTCCACTGAAAACTGTTCAAAGGAAACTTTGTCAGAATCTAGGAAAGTTCATCAGTTGGAGGACAATGGTTGGGAAAGGATCCCTAAGAAAGATGGACATTCCTTTTCTTTTAGTGGAAAATTACATATTCCATTTCTCAGTGTTCTTAGTCATTCTGAAAAGCAGCAGGATTTAAGAGAGAAAGGAAGCGTTTTTCCTTTGTTTAAATTTCCTTTCACTGACAGCCATATCACTGTCAATGACCAGAGTTTTCATGGCTCAGAAGTAGCCACTGATGAAGAGATGCAAAGAAACTGCCATGAAAATACCAAACTTAGTTCAATAAAATCTAGTTCAGTTACAAATATTTATAATAATGTAGAAAAATTTGGAGACACAGAGAAATTTAATAAAAATGACCAAAAAAATTGTCCTGAAGATGCCACACTTAATCAAATAAAGTCTGATTCAGTTCCAAATACTAATAATGATCTTGAGAAATTTGGGGATGTAGAGGTATTAAATTCCAGTGACCACACAGCAGAAGAGAACTGTGAAAGAGGTACTTTAGCCATCCTTGCAGTTGTGCCCAGAGAGCATAGGCCTTCTGATTCAGGAGAAAGTAAGACTCTTACACAAGTGACATCTTTATTAGTATCAGACCCTTCATTAGCATTGACTTCTATTTCACAACCCACCTTGATTAATGAAATTAGTGAAAACAGACTTGTAGATAAAGCTTCCAAGAAAAGAACACAAGGAGGCCTCCTTTCTGGCTTGTTTAACAGATTCTCTTCTCTTGAAAACTTGTCTAGTACACAAGAATTAAATTTGAAAAATGATGATTCTCATCACAGGCATAATACCCCAAGCTTACTCTCAGGAATATTTAACTTGATAACCAGTAGCAGTATGACTGATTATAAACCAGATGAAGCAAAGTCCATGTCTTTAGGTGACATAAAGAATTTGAATGGAAATAAGCATTTATTCTTGGATGAGACCCCTGTTACTTCATGTGTGACTTCTGAGAACCAGAGGAATCATGATGAAAAGCAAGAAACTTCTGGCTTCATAAAAAGTTTCTTATCTTCACCTAAAGAAAACATACCGTTGGTTGATGCTTGGGTTGATAATCATCATTGCCCCTATATATGGAAAAACCAGCACAGTGAAAAGTATTGCCCCTCTTCTGAGAACAGTGTGCCAAATGCTCAGCAAGACCTCTTAGAAAAATCTTTGGTTAAGAGGCCAACACCACACCATATTGTTGAGGCAAACTTATATGAAAATTCAAATAAGTTAAATCCACCTATACTAAATACTAACATTCTTAATAAATCAAACCACTGTCAAGCTTTTGAAGAGATGAACAATCATTTCTGTTATGAATGGGACTCTGATATAAAAGATTTATCTAAAGATTCCAGAATACTTCAGCCAGTTTATTATATGTTGAATCAAAATACATTTCCATCAGCTGATGTTTTTGTGTGGCCTGATTCAGAAAACCCAGCAATAAATTTTTGCCAAAAAGATCAAAATGCAAATATCTTGGAGTGTAGAACAAATTCAAACGGTGTCATTTGGTGTGACTTACCATATGAATCATTCAATCAGTTTGCATTTAATGAAGATTACTTAGTAAGAGGTGATATGTGGGCAGCTAACTCATGTAGAAATTCTTGTCATCTTTCAATTGATGAGACTGAGAATTCACTAGAAGAATTACCTATTGACTTAAGTTCTTCAGGTTATGAGAAGACTTCATACCCCATTGATGATCAAGAATCATTAAGAATGGATGAAAACTTTGTTTTTTCAAATATTGATTATGAATACCAGGAATGGTTGTCATGTCTTGAAAATGGAGTGTGGTGGCCATCAGAGGATGGAGACTATGGATATTATATGTTCCATGATGGTCAATATATCTATTCTTTTCTCACTGATTCTACTGGGCAATATGCATATTTATTTATACCCGATTGTCCTTATCAAGAGTATTTAAATTGTGATTCACAGACTAATGATTTATCAGGTATTATATTGGATGACAGCATTATTTCTGCCTGTAGTTTTAGAGTACTAGATAAAGGAGATGAATTATTGTGGTATGTTGAAGAGGAACCAATTGATGACCCTCTTGACTTATCTATAGTTTTGCCAAGAAGTGAGGGACCAATGTATCTAAATTTAGGAACATTTTCACAAGTTCTTGAAGAGTCAAGGTACAACCAAAGGGATCGACCATTAGATTTTTCAGTCTGTAATTCTGAAAAGTTTGAAGGAGATTTTGGATTTTTTGAAGAAAGGTTGTGTGTTTCTGAAGACTTTGAACATACATTGGATCTCAGAAATCAGCCCCAAAGTATTGATAATCATGTCTTAAATAAAAATCAAATTAAAGAGGGAGACAAGAACCAGTCTGTAGTTAAGGATTCATTAGTTTACTTTCCCAGTTTTCATTGGCTTCAGACTTCTGAAGAAGGTACTACTTTGGTTCATCTTGAGAATATGACTAACAGCCCACAACAAACAGAAGAGATGTCATTGTTGAACAAAGTGACTTCATTATTTTCTGCTTCGGGTGGTCCAGTTGGAAGTACTTTGAATTTTGAAAAGAACGAATCCTTAGAGTCTTTGGCCACACCAAAGAAGGATCAGCAGTCAAACTTAGCAGAGCTCACAAATGACAAGCTTCAGTCATTAATCTTGAGTAAGCAATCAGAGAGTAAATCTCAAAATGAGGAGGAAAGTCTTAAGGATTCAGAGAGACAAATAGTATCCGATGTTCAGCAACCAGAATTTACTGAAAATATGAAGCAAGAATTTCCTTTAAAAAAAAGCATTCATGTGAAAAAACAAAGTTTGTTGAAATCTGTTTTCCAGGTAAGCCAAATAACTCCTCAGGCTAAATTAGGCATAGAAGATGATGAAATCACGACAACCGACTCTGTTTCAGTTCCTCTTGCATCGAAGTTTAGTAGGGATGAACACAAAAATAGTGAGATTTCCCAGGACCAGTCTTCTAAGGAGTCTGAGAGAACATTATTTAAAAGTGCATTGAAACTCTTTGGTCGGGGAGAAGACTCTTCAGTAAGTGCAACAGCAAATGGAAAACAGGCACCTGGGTTTTTGAACCTCTTTAAAACCCAGATGAATAAAGAAGGAACACCAGACTTAGAAAAGAATGGTGATAAAAATAGAAAAATAACATCTCAGGAAAAGAATGAATCTTCTGGTGTTTCAAATTTTTTTGGTACCCTTGGGGATTTCTTTAAAACCAATGTATCTTCTACACAGACAACTGAAAATATGTCTGTTTCTTCAATGACTAATAAGGATGAGGTCAAGTCAAGTCCTAATCCCACAAAGCCAACTATCCAGGATTTTGGGAACTTTCCTGCCGCACCAGTTTCCTCTAAAGAGAAGGTTCGTGTTAGAAGTCTAAATAAGCAGACTACTCTTGATGATACTGGGCTAATGGAACCATCAACTAAGGATATCCAGGGCAATAATTTGACTGAAAAAGAGGTACCCTCCAGAGACCACTTAATCCAGCAGTCACCAAATCCATCTTTCTCAACAAATTGTTTCAAAGAGTCTTCAAGAGAGTCTACAATAGAAACTAGTGGTGTGTCTACAGTGACAGAAGTTTCAGGAAGTAATAAAATATCTTTTGATATTCTGAGCAGAAAAAATTCAAATGAACAAGATAATTTTTCTGATAAATACATAAGTTTTTCAACTGTCACAATATCTCCATCCCAACTGGAGTTGCCAACCAGAAAGAGTATATTTTCTTTCCTGACTGGATCCGAAAAATCTGAGAACAAAGCCTCTGCTACTCTACCAACAACCAAATCTCAATCAGAAGGGCTATTCACACTCCCTTCCTTTTTTCCCACTAATTCAAGCATCAAGAAAGATGCCTCTCATAATAGCTCTTTTAGTTTCTTCAGCTTGTCCTTTTTGGATGAAAAACAGCAGACTCCTGGGGAAAAGCATAGCCTCTCAGCTATTGCTCCAGTGACTTCCGAGCCCTGTAAGAAGCCAAATGTTTTTGTAGACATGTATGGCACAGTGAATGAAGGTTCCAATGGCAATAGAGGTAGCATAGTCCAGGAGTTAATTCATAAGCAGCAAACGGCTCCTTGTGTTTCCATTAACAACACCATTGAGGGTACCTTCCTTGATGATGAGCTCAATGTAGGGGAGAACTATCAGGGAAAGCTAGGGTCCAGTGATGGATCTTCAGCAGATTTCCAGTTGAATCAGTTGCAAACAGACATTGCTCCTCATTCACCAGGATATCAGGCACAGACTGAAGCACTGCTTATTGGTCCAGAGACCTTTGAGGTAGCTTCTCATGAAGATTTCATACAGGAAGCCTTCCTCAGCTGCTCACTGGCCTCAGCTTTTCCACATGATAGTCATTTGATTGAAAAGCTCAACAATTTAGACACTTGTACTAACCACCACCAAAATGAAAGGTTTTCTGGTGGCCCATTGAACTTGCCATTAGAAAAGGCCCCTGTTGAGATCTTAACACAGATCCTGGAGCCAACCTCTTCCTCTGAAGAGCCGGGGTATGCAGGGCCCCTCCAGGGCCGAGACACAGATAAAGAGGAAGACAAGTCATTGTTGGGCTCTTCAGTAGGAATGCTTTCAGGCTTTGTGAACAAAGTGAAATCTTTCTCTGGGAGCTCAATTGAACCTCCCAAAACTCTCTCTGGATTTTTCTCCTCTTCTAAATCTCCAAAGAAAAACTCTTTTTTCTCTCTTGCTTCTGGTGCATCATCTCCGCCACTCAAAGGTGAGTTATTTGGAATTTTCAAAAGTCCCAGACCAGAGACATGCAAACAAGAATCATCTATCCCAGCTACTGCATGGCTTCAAAAAGGTAGTTCCAGAGATGCTGTAGGAACAGTACCTCCAGAAAATTTATGGAGAGAGGATGTGTCTGCGTCATTCAATTCAGAATCTGCTCTCAATGATTATAGAATGACTGTGGTTAGAGCCAAGTCAGACTCGGAGACCTTGACAAATGGTCCTAACCTCACAACTGTAGTGGAAAACAGTAATATTCCTGACAATACCTTGACAGGTGATCTAAAACTAATGACTGAAATGGAAAACAGTATTCCTGACAATATTCCAGAATCCCAGGGTTCTGAAACAATTGGGGCTACATCTTCTGTCTCAGGAGATGATACTGGACAAGGAGTATTATCTCTGAGTGATGAAGGAGACATGGGGGTGTTGCAGGGCACAGACACAGAGGCATCATTTGAAGCAGAGAATATTTCATTGCCAACACAGTCCCATCCAGATCCTACCTGGATTGCCAAAGAGCTTCCTTCTCCAATTCAGCCGCTTCCTCTTGAGTCAAAGCCAGCTATGCAATCTGCCTCCACAAAACAAAACATCTTAGAGCTACAGGGAACCAATTCACTAGAAACCAGTACCACAACACCGCTCAGTGAGGCAAGCTCAGTTGGTCAGAGAGCCACACTGGAAACTCAAGGATCCCTTTCTCACCCTCTGTGGGAGGAACCTGTGCTTTGTGCCAAAGAAAGTTATGGGATATTTGATGCCCAGAAAGATCTACCTACAGCCTTCCAGGAAACAGAGCAGCCAAGATCACGTTTTGAGATCCCAAACATGACCAATTGGCCAAAGCTCCATTTCTCATCCTCTGCTACTGACTATGGGAAACCACTGAGCTCTTTCTTTTCCCCACCTTCCTCCTCTGGCAATAGGGGAGCAGAGACTGGTTTAATGTCCAGTTTTAAGAAGTTGTCAGCTCTGTTTGAGGGAGGTAATGAGGGAAAGGCAAGTATAGTGGCAAATAATCCTAAACTAAGGTTTGGAAAGAAGCTGGATCTTTTGTTCCCCTGGCCAAAAGAGCACAAAGGGGACCCTGAACAAATGCCTACAGAATCTTCCACTCCAGTTTTGATTTTCAGCAGTGACCAGGACCTTAACTCCAGCGAGGCTGACAAAGCCTTGGAGTCTTCTCAAATGTCTGGGGCCAGTGCTGACCCAGCTAAGGTCTCTGCTCATCTCTCTGTGACCTCTGATCGGCTGGAGCCCAAGCCAAGTATGGGTGCTCATGGGCTTTCAGGGCTTGGAGAAGTGGAAAACCAGCAGGAAATCCCAGCATCTGGAGAAGACTGGAATACCAAAGGCAACCTCTCAGGCCTCACCAGTCTTTCAGAGAGTCATGAGGAAGAGCACTGTACTGTCTCTGGGCTACTTCACCAGCCAGAAACAAAAGGAGGGGAGGCAATGCCTGCCAGCTCTGACTCTGTTTTGAATGTACAGCTGCCATTTACTCTGCATGGCATCAAGGAAACAAAGACCAATGAAAGGCCTGTTCTCAACTAAAGCATCATAAATGATTTCAAGGAATTGATCATTTATGATGCAATGACTTAGAGGTAGATTAGATATAGCCTGCTTTTCATCCTTCCTCTGTCTTTCCTAGCACCCGAATTTCGTGTTAATTAGAGATTAAGTAACAAGAAATAATGTATGGGTCTTTTCATCCTCTCCCTTCTCTATAGTGCCAAATTTAATTTTATTTATTGGAACAAGAAGTTTCCTACTTAAAGAAAAGGCTAGGCCCTGACATTTACTCACTCTGATTTGCTCTGCCTTATATAACATGGAATGGAGAAGGGAGGGTAGGAAGAGGCAGCAAGTAGTTGAGTAGTATATATTACTTACAACCACATGATGGGCTAGGATGCTTCCATGGCCTTCAGCACTTATATCTGTAATGGCTGGGAAGAGACCTACTTTACTTCCCTTTTCCAAGTCTTCTAAAATACAAAGTACAAAGGATGGCTTGGGATAATCTGTATACTATATCCTATTCCACATGAATTTGCATAGCTTCTTCCAGTCTGTGCCTTTTCTATCTATGAGACTTGTGTCTGATAAATGCTTTGAATGAAGTCTCACAGGAGCTCAGGGCTATTATTTGCTGTAGTTCTTCAGTCTGGACCATTGTCAGGTCTATCTGCAAAGGGTACTATTATTTCTCCTAAGAAGAAGCACCATACAGTGCAGTTTAAGAATGATGCTTTGATCTCTGGCCAAAAACTGTCCATGGCGGGGGGGGGGGGGGGGGGCGGAGGGGGGCGGGGGCGAGTGAAAATATCAGGTAATTGGGAGGAACCATAGGGAAAATATTACTGGAAAATAACCATGTATCTTCATTTGGCCAAGAGTAAACATAAGCCCTTTAGTTGAAGGCTTGACTCTCTGGCTTTCCAGCACGTTACCAGAAGTAAAATGAGGGCCCCTGACTTAGATGGAACTATCCAAATGGACTGGGATACGTCTTGTAGATTGTCACTAAGTCCCTCTATCTTGAACAGGTCGGAATGTCTTAGGTTCTACATATGGCTGAAGGGAGTAACTTCTGGGTACTGCTCTTCTTTTTGGCCATGAGTCACTGCTACAACCCATCCTACCCCAGATCTGGTGCTACAGAAAGACCATGTCCTAGGTCTTTGCTACAACTTCTAACTCTCATAGCAGGGGAACAAATTTCCTTTCTGGGTATGGGAACTCGGGTGTTTGAGAGAGGGTTGGGTTGACCTCTCTTCAGGTACAGAAATTCATTAATATGGTCCTGACCTAGATCCTGGAGTTGGACTTTGTCCACTTTATCCAAAATTAAGCTATGTCCAGAGAACAACTTAGTTACAGATGGGCAAGTTTATCTATGGGACATTCTGTATGCTGTCAGGAATATCATTGTAACATTCATGAGATGAATGGTCAATGAAATTCCATGAGGAATTTCTTGATCCTAACCTCCATCTCTCAGTGGCTTCCATTACCTTATTGTGCAGATGTCTGAGAGATAATTGAAGGGATATGTCCATTGTCCTTTGCTCATTCTAAGGCACAAGCATCCACATTAACAATTCTACAGGAAGGAAAGGGGACCTCAATTTAACAAATAATAGCAAAAGGGAGTAGAGTTCATCCATTTTATTATGTGAAAATTATAAAACTTTAATCACAGCCACTGGACAAGTTTCTTTAGAAGCCTGAGTAAAGAATTTTAGACTTTTAACAATAGGCTTTTAAATAATTCTTAATCTACTTATGAATATCACATTAAGACAAGGCATGCTTCAAAGTCAATTGCTGTGTTGAGGTTAAGTGCTGTTTAAGAACCCAGCATGTGTTTTTTCCCTGTTGTGATTGCTAAGTAGAGACTAGGTCTTCTAGATTGTAAAGTTTGGTCCTCCATTCCCAGGAACCTCCTGTTTGTGATTCTTGCCATTGATACAATCATTATTTCCTGGATTAATCTATTACTTTTACTCTGATCCTTAGTTTGCACTTACTTACTCATCTGTATTCCTCTCCTTCTCACAGCCCCACCAGCAGTAGTAGGTATGGCTCCTCCTGTAATGTGAGCCAAGGAAGCTCTCAGCTGAGTGAACTAGACCAATGTCATGAACAAGATGATGACCGTCGGGAGAGGGACTCAATTCATTCCTGCCACAGCTCTGGTAGCTTCTCTAGAGATGTCCAAGTGGGTTTTGGAGAACAAGAGAAAACCTTGGAGGTGACTGGTGAAGTAGAGAAGGGGAGAGCATGTGAACCCAAGGAGATGAAAGATGTCACAACCCATCCTACCCCAGATCTGGTGCTACAAAAAGACCACGTCCTAGGTCCCCAAGAGAGGTAGGTGATGGCTGCTTGAGGAGCTCACAAGGTTTCCTCAGTCCTACCCTGTTATATTGCTCAATATGTGCTTTTCATTTTTCCCCCTACAGTTGGGTTTGGTGGTGATGAGGGTACTGAGGCTTAGTTCTACATTGCTCCCTTTGATTTTTGGTATAAGTCCCAAGATATTTTAAAGATCTCTTGGGATCTTTGTAGTTAGCTAGAGTGTACCAGGCTTTTTTGAATTTGAAGTTCTTGGCTTACTAGGTGACCCCATATATGGTAGCCTCTGAGTGTGGAACTGACCTGAGCCCTGCAGACTATTTCATTCAAAGGAGCTGCTTAGAATGAAATAGGCTTCCAAGTATATTAATATTTAAAATGATTTTATGAACATTGCTTTTTGTTTTTGTGTGTGTGTGTTTCCCCCCCTGGCTGAGAAAACCAGGGCAGGGTTGAGATAGAATTGATATCAAAGCCAGATCTAACTCACCCCTCAGCCTCCGCAGGGCCTAGCAGTGTATCTGGTAGTTGGTACCCATAAGAAAAAATTTAAATGTTTCCTTTTAACAGTCTTATAATGAAACTTAGTACAGAGTTTGAGTGTTATTATTGAGCTAAATTGGTCAGTAATGTTGCTGATAGGTTAGGGCAGAGCACGATTTCTCAGTCTTGGCATTATTGACATTTTGGACCAGATAACTCTTTTTTGGGGGAGCTATTGGGTGCATTGTAGGATGTTTAGGAGTATCCCTGGTCTGTACACTCCAGATGCCAGTAGCAACTCTTAGTGTGACAACCAAACATGTTTCCAGATATTGCCAAATTTCCGTAGCCCCATTTGAAAACCACTTATGGAGAGTGATAAGGAGTAGGTGTGACTTAGATTCTCAAATGTCAATATCTAATAATAAAGCTTCTCACTGAAAGATCAGAGCAATGGATGCTGATTACGAGGTAAAAGTGAGAGGATGGTTGGTATGTCAACTCTACCACTAAAAGTATAAACATATTTTCTCTTCTTCCTTTTTCTTAATCTTTAGTCATCCCTGGTGGCTCATCTAATAGATGAAACATCCAGGAAATTGAGCTCTGGACCAGCTTTTTTACTAGGTTGACAACCCACTGAAAGATGACTCTTTGTAGACCTTATGTAACTGGAACCAAGGTTCCGCTACCTGCCACCATGAAAGCCAAACTTGTGAGACAGATGCTGGTAAAAAAGGAAAGAGGCTTATTCAAGTGCTAGTAACCTGAGAAGATGGGGGACTTGTCGCAAAGCCCATCTTAGAATTGATATCAAAGCCAGATCTAACTCACCCCTCAGCAGGGGTTTTTATAGGGAGGGTGAGGGAAAGCAGAACAGAGATGAGGAGGAGGGTCTGTAGACGTGCAGGCAGTGTCCTTGCTGGTCCTGATACGGATTTTTAATGTCAGCATGCTGGAGGTCAGTGCCTGCGAAATTCTTGAAGTTGGGTGATCTGCATCAACTGAAGTTGTGGTCAAGGCTGTTTCTTGTATAAGCAAGAGCTAGAACTGCTGATGCCTGCAGTATTCTTATAAGGAAACTGTCATTATGTGAGTTTCTCTTACCAGTTTGTGAGTACATTTTATTCTAATTCCATTTCATGGAATTAGAGTAGTATTAAGTTTTTATTCCCTGTTAACTTAGACTTGGCAGATACTGTTGTCTGTGTAGAGTTCTTGGTAGAGCAGCAGAAGTGACCAGCATGAGCATTTGTCCTTCTCTACTGGCTGTGTCCTCTCAGATCCTAGCTGTGCAAGTGAATTCTACCTTGGCCAGAAGAGCTTACAAATGTTTTAGAACAATTGATCCAGTTAGATTACACTAGAGCCAAGCATATACATTTTTATATGTCTAGATGGTAGGCACTTGTTTGTTGCCTTGGCGGTATACCACAGTGGGAGACAGGAGAAGTATTATCACCAAGAATCAACCACTATTCTACAGTTAAGGACCTGGATGATGACTTGTTCTAATCCAGCGTAGTATTTCTGTCTCAAAGCTGCTTTGTTATATTTATTGTTCATTTCACTGAGGGTGTACCTGAGGCAGCTCAAGGAATAATATCAAGGCAGAAAAAGGGCTGTGCTTTTTTTCTTAGCACTTTTGATGTAGTCTAGGAGTTGGTAAGCCTTCCAAAATACTTAGTAGAGCAGCAAGAGTTTTCAGGAACAAAATTCTGCCCTAAGGATGCCATGTAGAACCCCCAAAGGAGGCTGTTGGTCTTGAGAGGTGAGGTGAGTTATTCTACACCTCTCTGCACAGTTTTAATTCTAGACATTAACTCAGGCCCTTGCCATTGCTACTAGTATCCTGATCCCTGACTGTCCTAGTGAACTCTACCTCATTGGATGAGTGAAAAAAGGGGAAAGAAAGAGAAGGAACAGATGAGAAGCTCAAAGGAGTTGTCATTTCAGAGAGGATTTCTTTTTTCCACATTGGACATTCATGCTGTTTTAGTGGCCTGAATCACTAAACAAGTGTAGGCATGAATATAAATAATTTTATTTTAGATATTCGGCAGTTTTGCCTGTTACCGTGTGGCCTGGGCTATTTTTAAGGACTATTCTTTTTTTTTTTTTTTTTTTTTTTTTTTTTTTTTTTTTTTTTTTTTTACAAGTGTTCCTGAGGAGACTGCATCTTCGCCGTTCACCCAAGCCAGAGCACACTGGATCCGAGCAGTTACCAAGGTTCGACTCCAGCTGCAGGAGGTAGGAAATCTATTCCAGTACTAGTTGGAATAATTTTTCCTTTGAAATTGGGAGACATATGGTGCCAAAGAAGCAATCAGTGATTAGTCATCTTCTTAGTGTGTTTCTGGGAATATATGCCAAGTAAACCAGAGCCTTAAGAGATGATGGGAGGTGGTCATTGGCTTCCATCTATGCAGATTAATGAAAATCAAATAGTCCTGGTGGGTCAAGAGTCTGAAGATAAAGTTATATACTATTTTCAGTACCATAATCAGCCAAATGGTAACTTTCTATTTCTGTTATCCTTTCTACATTCATTAACTGGCATTCTACTATGAGGAAGAGATATCCTTTTTCTTCCATCAGTTTATATCGATGTGGACTCATTGATTCCTAATTTATTACACGAGTTCTAAAATAACTATCATTTATTTTAAATTGTCCTTTGTATAAGCACTGTTCATTTGACCCTTTAGCAAGAAGATAATGTTTTAAAAGTGATTGAAAAAGTAGCTGCTTTGGAGGAAGCATTTTCAATACACGTTTGAAAAATGCTTCCGTGTGTGTGTGTGTGTGTGTGTGTGTGTGTGTGTGTGTTCTTTTGTTATTAGAAACAGTGTTACAAAAACTCATAACTGCATATTTTAAAATCTTGGAAAGAGGCTATTAACGTATTAAATGAAAATTTTAATGAGGTTTGAACTTATTTGTTAGAAATATAAAAATATTTCTGACTCTTTTGTAAGACATCAGAGAAGATGAAAACAGCCAGATTTTAATAAAATCTTTGGTATGTAGGACATAATTGTACATTTTTCATTTGACTGGTGTATCAATATCTTTTTTAGCTGTGACAGCTATAAAAACTAAGTATTGAAATAATTGATGTGGAACTAGACCTTCAAATCATTCTGTAAACTAAGATTTCAAAAATAATGAAATGTCAATTTTAAAAATAACGAAGTCAATGTCATAATACTTATTAATATTTTATTTCTAATTTTTAAGAAATGAGGGTCTTGTAATTTTTATTATAAAGGAAAGTAAAATAAATAACCTTCACATAAAAGAAGAGTCCTGAATGAGAAAGATAAGAATATATATTGGAGCAGAAACAGTTTGTTATGACATTCTTTTTAAAAGGCATTTCAGAGTCTTTCAAAAACAATAGCTAAAAACAGTTGCCAAAGCTTGGAATTATTTAGAGAAAGGCATGGTTCATTTATGAGTAATTAAGAACCATTGCCACTTAATTGAATAAGAGAACAATTATAAATATATTCTTAACATAGGTAATGTAACTGGAAGCTGATTGAGTATTGCCAAGAGAAGAAAGAAAAGCCAGAGTTCAAAGAAGGATTTGATAACAGGTTAAGATAGAGGCAGCAGTACACCATTTATACTCAAGATGAGATTTGCTGACAGATTGTTTGAGGTTGTGAGACAGTAAGAAGTATGACATCAAGAGGTTTTCCCCCTGAATAGTTGGGAAGTTGCATCTAGTCACCCCTTAATACTCTGCCCCAAGATAATATTTTTTGTTAGTTTCTATTCTAGAATTTCTTTATCCAAGTGTAAGCAAATATGAATATATATTCTAATCTCCCCCTAATTTTTATTTTCACAAATATGGTGTATTATACACACTGAGAATATCTTGCTTTTCCCCTTACATATTCTTCCATATTAGCTCTAAGAGTATGTTTCTTTTTTAAACAGCTGCATAATATTCCCCTATCTGAATATATTAAAAGTATTTAACTAGTCTCTGTTCATGTTTATTTGGTTGTTTCCAGTCACTTGTTATAACAACCATGTTCTAAAGGAGTACCTTTTACATGTGTCATTTTGCATGTATGCACATGTATCTAAGGGGATATGCATATGTAATTTTGATAAATATTGCCAGATTGCCCTCCATTTGTCAGTGGCTTAAAACAGCAAAGGTTTATTTTACTTATGCTGCTTGTCATTCTATATGTTCTTATATTCTGCTTTAAATTGTGTTTTCTCTGCAAACCAGGTTGATGGCATAGCTTGCACCTAGAACATTGCCAGTTGTGGTGGTAGGGGAAAGAAAAGATAACAAATGAAAGAGAACATAGTAAATTGCATTCTGGCTCTTAAAACTCCTGCCCAGAAAATACAATAATGTCACTTTTGCTCACATTTCCCCAGCCAAAGCAAATCATAAAGCCATATTTAACTTCAAGTTAGTAGTGCTTACACCCTGAAAAAGATAGGGAAGGATTTGTGAACAGCTTTAATGACTACCCCACAGGGTATCTGCCTTCAACAGAGATTGTATCAATTTGTACTCCTACCAGTAATGTCACGAGGGTGCTTTTTGCTGCCCAAACCTAATAGAATGGCTTTAGGATTTTTGCTAGTCTGCTAGGCAGTGGTGTATCTCAGAGGAGTTTAAATTTACGTATCTTATTATCAGTAGAGTTAAGCATGTTTTCATATAAGTAAAGGCTATTAGTGTTTACTTTACCGTGAACAGTCTGTTCATATTTTTTTTTTTTGCCTATTTTTCCTATTAAGCTTTTGAATCCCAGGAGATTTTTGTTGTTTTCGGGGAATTAACTCTTACCTGAGAAATGAGTGTCCAATATTTTTTCTCAGTGTATCACTGTGAGCAAGTTTTTTAATCTTAATGAGATACATTTTGTTAATCCAGAAAAACGGGAGAATAATAGTACTTTTTCTTTTAGGATTATAAATTATGTATTAAAACTATGATTTGAAAAGAGGAAGCCAGAAAAAAATGTACTTAAATGGTTCCACATTGCTTTCATGATAAAATAAAACTTCTGTGATTCAGCTCAGTATGGTCCATGGACCAGCCCAGTTCACGAAGTTTGTTTCTAGTCTTTGTTGAAGTAACTACTGAAATTGAAAGCGAACATTTATTTTTTATTTTTATTTTTTTTATTGCTTAAAGTATTACAAAGGGTATTACATATGTGTCCTTCCCCCCGCCCCCCCGCCCTTGATAGTCCCCTAGCCTCCCCTATCCCCCAGTGTCTTGTGTCCATTGGTTATGCTTATATGCATGCATACAAGTCCTTTAGTTGATCTCTTACCCCCCTCCCTCCTGCCCCCCAACCCTCCCCGGCCTTCCCGCTGCAGTTTGACAATCTGTTTGAGGCAGCTCTTCCTCTGTATCTATTATTGTTCAAAAGTTTATACTGGTCTCTATTATCCATGAATGAGTGAGATCATGTGGTATTTTTCCTTCATTGACTGGCTTATTTCACTTAGCATAATGCTCTCCAGTTCCATCCATGCCGTTGCAAATGGTAAGAGTTCCTTCCTTTTTAGAGCAGCATAGTATTCCATCATGTAGATGTACCACAGTTTTCTAATCCATTCATCTACTGATGGGCACTTAGGCTGTTTCCAGATCTTAGCTATGGTGAATTGTGCTGCTATGAACATAGGGGTGCATATATCCTTTCTGATTGGTGTTTCTGGTTTCTTGGGATATATTCCTAGAAGTGGGATCACAGGGTCAAATGGGAGTTCCATTTTCAGTTTTTTGAGGAAACTCCATACTGTCTTCCATAGTGGCTGCACCAGTCTGCATTCACCAGCAGTGCACAAGTGTTCCTTTTTCTCCACATCCTCTCCAGCACTTGTCGTTTGTTGATTTGTTGATGATAGCCAGTCTGAAAGTGAACATTTAGAGGCAGTTTGGATTGCTGTGACATCAAGCACATGATCAATGGTCTCATGTCATTGAACAGGGTATAGACCAAAATTACCAGTCCATGACATATTGGAAATAAGAAACAGATCCTTCACAAAAGAATTTGAAAAGCCTGATATAGACCCAATATTCCTTTGCAGTCTTACCTCTTTCTACAGTTCTGTTTCATCAACTCTTCCAACATATACAATTATTTTTCAAATCTCAGAGGCTTTATACTTGCTATTTCTCATACATGGAATACTCTTTCTCTTTCTCCACCTAGCTCATATTTATTTTTAATCCTCACCTGAGGATATATTTTTATTGATTTTTTTTCTTTTTTTTTTTTAGAAAAAGAAAGGGAGGGGGTAGGGAGTGAGAGAGAGGGCAAGAGAGAGAAACTGATCGGTTGCCTTCCATATGTGCCCTGGGAACTGAATCTGCAACCTAGATATGTGCCCTGACTGGGAATCGAACCCACAACTTCTTTAATGTATGGGACGACACTCCAACCAGCTGAGCCACCTGGGTAGGGCCACCTAGCTCAGTTTTCATTCACATCTTTTAAAACCCAGTCAGGGACATATGTAATACTTTCAACAATAAAGATTAAAAATAAAACACCCACTCAGGTGTCAAGTTTTTTTGTGTGTAAAGCTTCCAGGCTCTGTGCATACTTTTTCTAGATTGGCATTTACCATGATGTAATGGAGTTTCTTGTTTGCTGCTACATCTTACTTTTCTGTGTATTTGTAAGATCTTTGAATGTGGGGCTATACTGTGTTTTTTTTTAATCTGTATTGTTCAGATTATTACATTAGTTACTCTTTTTTCCCACCATAACTCCCCTCCACCCAGTTCCCACCCCACCCTCCGCCCTCAATCCCCACCCACTGTCCTCATCCATAGGTGCATGATTATTGTCCAATCTCTTCCCTCACCCCCACACCCCCTTCCCCCTGCCCCCCGCCAAGAATAGTCAGTCCATTCCCTTTCTATGTCCCTGATTCTATTACAATCAACAGTTCATACTGTTAATCAGATTATTTATTCACTTGATTTTTAGATTCACTTGTTGATAGATGTGTATTTGTTCATAATTTGTATCTTTACCTTTTTCTTCTTCTTCCTCTTCTTAAAGGATACCTTTCAGCATTTCATATAATCCTGGTTTGGTGGTGATGAACTCCTTTAGCTTTTTCTTATCTGTGAAGCTCTTTATCTGTCCTTCACTTCTGAATGATAGCTTTGCTGGATGAAGTAGTCTTGGTTGTAGGTTCTTGCTATTCATCACTTTGAATATTTCTTGCCACCCACTTCTGGCCTGCAAAGTTTCTGTTGAGAAATCAGCTGACAGTCGTATGGGTACTCCCTTGTAGGTAACTGACTTTCTTTCTCTTGCTGCTTTTAGGATTCTCTCTTTGTCTTTTGCTCTTGGCATTTTAATTATGATGTGTCTTGGTGTGGTCCTCTTTGGATTCCTTTTGTTTGGGGTTCTCTGCGCTTCCTGGACTTGTAAGTCTATTTCTTTCACCAGGTAGGGGGAGTTTTCTGTCATTATTTCTTCAAATAGGTTTTCAATATCTTGCTCTCTCTCATCTTCTGGCACCCCTATAATTCTGATGTTGGTACGCTTGAAGCTGTACCAGAGGCTCCTTACATTATCTTCGTATTTTTGGATTCTTTTTTCATTTTGCTTTTCCGGTTGGGTGTTTTTTGCTTCTTCGTATTTCAAATCTTTGACTTGATTCTTGCGATCCTCTGGTCTGCTGTTGGGAGTCTGTATAATGTTCTTTATTTCAGTCAGTGTATGCTTAATTTCTAGTTGGTCCTTTATCACAACATCGAGGGTCTCATTAGATTTCTTGAGGATCTCACTACATTTATCGGCGGTCTCACCAGTCTTCTTGAAGATCTCACTACATTTATCAGCGGTCTCACCAGTCTTTTCAAGGGCCTTATTAAATTTATCGGCGGCTTCTAGACAGTTCTTTAAAGACCTGAAAAGTGTGGTTTTGAACTCTATACCCAGCAGTTTGCTTTCCTCTTATTCTGTCGCTTGTGTCCTGTTTCTTTGTCTCGGCATTTTTTATGCTTTGCTGTGTCGATAGAGTGCCTTTCTGTGCTAAGTGTCCCAATTACCTGAGGTAGACACTCTTGGTGCACCCCCTTGTGGGCTTTGTGCACAGTCTTGTTGTAATTAAGCCTTTTTTTTTTCTTTTAATTAAATCTTTATTGTTCAGATTATTACATTTGTTCCTCTTTTTTCCCCCCCATAACTCCCCTCCTCCCAGTTCCCACCCCACCCTCCGCCCTCACTCCCCACCCACTGTCCTCATCCATAGGTGCACGATTTTTGTCCAGTCTCTTCCCGCATCTCCCACACCCCTTTCCCCCCCAAGAATAGTCAGTCCATTCCCTTTCTATGTCCCTGATTCTATTATAATCAACAGTTCATTCTGTTCATCAGATTATTTATTCACTTGATTCTTAGATTCACTTGTTGATAGATGCATATTTGTTGTTCATAATTTGTATCTTTACCTTTTTCTTCCTCTTCCTCTTCTTAAAGGATACCTTTCAGCATTTCATATAATCCTGGTTTGGTGGTGATGAACTCCTTTAGCTTTTCCTTATCTGTGAAGCACTTTATCTGACCTTCAATTCTGAATGATAGCTTTGCTGGATAAAGTAATCTTGGTTGTAGGTTCTTGGTATTCATCACTTTGAATATTTCTTGCCACTCCCTTCTGGCCTGCAAAGTTTCTGTTGAGAAATCAGCTGACAGTCGTATGGGTATTCCCTTGTAGGTAACTGAGTTTCTTTCTCTTGCTGTTTTTAAGATTCTCTCTTTGTCTTTTGCTCTTGGCATTTTAATTATGATGTGTCTTGGTGTGGTCCTCTTTGGATTCCTTTTGTTTGGGGTTCTCCGCGCTTCTTGGACCTGTAAGTCCATTTCTTTCACCAGGTGGGGGAAGTTTTCTGTCATTATTTCTTCAAATAGGTTTTCAATATCTTGCTCTCTCTCATCTTCTGGCACCCCTATAATTCTGATGTTGGTACGCTTGAAGCAGTCCCAGAGGCTCCTTACACTATCCTCGCATTTTTGGATTCTTTTTTCATTTTGCTTTTCCGGTTGGGTGTTTTTTGCTTCTTCGCATTTCAAATCATTGACTTGATTCTTGCGCTCCTCTGGTCTGCTGTCGGGAGTCTGTATAATATTCGTTATTTCAGTCCGTGTATGCTTAATTTCTAGGTGGTTCCCCAATATAAGATCGAGGGTCTCATTAGTTTTCTTGTAGATCTCATTAAGTTTATCGGCGGCTTCTAAACAGTTCTTGAGAGACCTTAAAAGTGTGGTTCTGAACTCTATATCTTCCATTGACAATTTTGTCCTGTTTCTTTGTCTCCGCATTTTGTTATGCTTCCTTGGTGCACCCCCTAGTGGTCTTTGTGCGCAGTCTTATAAACCTTGATTGTTGTAGCTAATACCAGGGAGGGTTTGACCTCCAGGCCAAGTGGCTATGAGAATCAGCTGTGTCTGCAGTGAGAGAACTTCTGTCCTCTAGGGAGGTGCTAATCTAGCCTTTGCCTGAGGCTATCCGGCAAATGCCTCTGTGCAGGGCTTGGGCGGGGCGGGTCGCACAGGATCAATAGGGTGGGCCGGAGAGAGCAGTTATGGAGGCTCTCAGTCCTGTCCCCAGGGGCTCTGCCTCTCTGAGTCCCAGCAATGGCTGCAAACCTCGGAGAGAAAGCTGCACTCGCTCTGACCGAAGCCAGACAGTCCCGCTTCTCGCGTTTGAGTCTGGGTCCCTAAAGACTCGCCCGGATCTGGAGCTCTGCGACTCCCTCCCGATTGAAAACGCCAACCGCGCCCTCCACCGCCAGCCCGCTCCGCGCACTCCGCACCTCAGAATTTGACTTCAGCACTGCGCCTCCTCTGAGTGTCCGTATGCGTTTCTCTTTCCTCCTAGTTGTAGGACTTCCACTCAGCCAGCGTTCCTGTGGTTCTGGGTGATGTCCCTTCCGTTTTTTGGTTTCACTTTTGAAGTAGTTGTTCAAAGCAGCAAACTCCGGCGTTAACCTATGCCGCCATCTTGGTTCTCTCCTAATTAAGCCTTGATTGTTGTAGTTATCACTGTGAGGAATTGACCTCCAGGCCAATTGGCTGTGAGAATCAGCTGTGTCTTCAGTGGGAGAACTTCTGTGCTGGAGACACCGCTCTGGGGCTAGACTTGCTTCGATGGGGCTTTGGTGCTCACTGAGTCTGCCCCAAGTGTGTCTTTTATGGTTCCATGGAGCTGCAAACTGGATGGTCCCACTCTGACCTCTTGGCTTCCTGGTTCCTGGATCTCTAGGGAGGTGCTAACCTAGCCTTTGCCTGAGGCTATCCAGCAAAAGTCTCCCTGCAGGGCTTGGGCGGGGCGGGTCCCACAGCATCAACAGGGCGGGGTTAGCAATTATGGCTGCTCTCAGTCTTGCCCTCAGAGGCTCTGCTTCTCAGTGTCCCAGTAATCGCTGCAAGCCCCACAGAGAGAAAGCTGCCCTAGGGTTCTGAGCGATGCCAGACAGTCCCGCTTCTCCCGTATGAGTCTGGGTCCCTAGAGACTCGCCCGGAACTGGAGCTCAGAGCCTGAGACTCCCTCCGGATTGAAAACAACAACCTCACCCTCAGCCGCCAGCCCGCTCCGCATGCACTCCGCACCTTAGTATTTTACTTCAGCACTGCGCCTCCTCTGAGTCTCGGTATGCTTTTCTCTTTCCTCCTAGTTGTAGAACTTCCACTCAGCCAGCCTCCTGTCGTTCTGGATGATGTCTGTTCCGTCTTTTAGTTGTATTTTTGAAGTGGTTGTTCGAGGCAGCAAACTCCGGTGTTTACCTATGCCGCCATCTTGGTTTCTCAGGCTATACTTTTTATTGTTGGTGTTCTAGAGCCCAGTGTAGAACCTAGCAGAATATTTAGCCAGCCTTTTATGGATGCTTAAGTAGCCAGAAAAGCCCATCAGCATTTCCACAGAAGTTTCCCTGTGCTTCTTTATCTTCTCTTAATTATTCCTATTTTTATTTTCCTAAGTCAAGTACCTAAAGCCAATAACAGCAAAATATTAACGATGTTTTTAAATATAACCTATAATAATAAAAGCATAATATGCAAATCGACTGAACAGCTGAACAGCAAGAACAACAGTCTGGACTACTACGCTATGACATACACTTACGCCAGGCCAGCCAAGGCAGGTGTGATGTTATTGGTTGGTGGCCCTGCCATTGCCCCATGATCGTCCAGCAGAGGGTGGCCCAGGCCACCGGTGGGCGGGGCGATGAATTGGTGTGTGTGTGGGGGGCCTTCTGTAATCGCCCCAAAGAGGGAGGCCCAGGCCACCCTCTGCGGGATGATTGATTGGGAAGCTCCTCGGAACTGGGGAACTGGGGGGTGTGGAGGTGGACAGGGGCAGCACCAGTCCAAGGCAGGTGCTGGTGGGGGCTGGGGCTGCGAAGCCAGCAGCTGGGGGAAGGGAGTCCTACTCTTGCATGAATTTTATGCATCAGGCCTCTAGTTTTTATATACATGAATATAAAGTTACTGAATCTGGACCATATTATGTGTGGATTTAAAATTTTTCTCATTTAGATTGTTTTTGTGTGCCTTAATCTGGGTTATTAAATATTTTTGAAAATATGATTTAATGATTATTAATAGGTTAATAATATTCCATCATGTAGATGTTCCAAACAATTTCTCTTGTTTCTTTACTAAGAAAAATAATGCTCTTATGAACATCATTAAGTCTGTTTTCATTTCTGATTATTTTTTTAACTTAGCTTTCTCAAAATAGAGTCAAATAAATTAAAGAGTATATACTTTTTAAAGGCTTCTGATAAACTTCTAGATGTGTTTTCAGAAAATTTTTCCAATTTGTACTTTGACTATTTGAATATGCTGTATCAACATATTCATTTTAGAAAATGTTTGCCAATTTGGCAGAATAATGATATGCCATTATTTTCATTTGCATTTCTTTATTTGTGATTTAAATATTCCTGTAAGTTTATAGGACATTTATACTTCTTTAGCTGATACTACATTCAGTAGACTTTGAGGAACTATTCTTATGCCATTTCTATAAGAGTGTTAGCAGCTTGAGGGAAGAGATCACATAGGGCATCTCTATCTGGGCTGGCTGCGTACCTGGCCATATGTACTTACTAATAAGTGTTTGATGACATTGCTAATGCTGATGAGGCAGTAATGTTGGTAATGTGGGTGGAATGAATATGATTCTGTACCTTATTTGGCTTAGCTGCAGAAAAATCTGGGGGAGGAGGTGAGACTTTTAGCTCTAGAAACAGAGACTGCGGTGGCAGCAGGTGGGTGGGTGTTCCAGGTGGAAGGGACAGTGAAGGAGAAGGCATGGAGGTAGGTCGTGAGGAAGCCTTGCCAGAAGCTCTTAGGTTGTTGCTAAAGAAAGCTGAGGATGGAGAGGCTTAGTAAGCAGAGATAGAAGTGAGCATATAGATTAGAAGGGCTGTGCTTAAATGGAGCAATCCCAGGAGATCCAAGATTGCAGCTGGTCAGCTTGAGAGACGGATCAGCATTTTCTCAGGGATGATCATTAAGACAGAAAATGAATTCTCTCTCCTGCAAAGTTCTGTTCTTACTTGTAACTCTCCCAAGCAAAAATACTTCTTTCTTGTGCTATAATTAAAACTGTGAGAAAGGGATTCCCCTTGTGGAAAAAATGATGAAGCCCCATCTCTTAAGGAAGAAGTCAGTGAAGTGCCTTACCTTGAGTCTAGGGGAGGGGGGCCCAAGGCTGCTGTGGGAATATTTTCCAAGAGCTATTTTTGAATACTTGTCAAGAGAAATGCTTCCCCCCCCCTCCTCTGAAATATTCTGGACACGTTCATGGCTTGAATCTGTGTATTTATCAAGTAGTTGGTCTTTTGTAAACCTTAGATCTCATTGTAGGCTGTGACTGAACCTTGCGATTTATGAAATGTCACATCTGGGACTGGGATTTGGGGCAGTTTGTTTAAAAGGGTGGAATTTGCCTCTGGTTTTTGAGGAGCATATAAAAACATCTCTGAGGAATGCCTTGATGTCATTGACCTGCCTAGAATCAGAGGAAGGTAGCAGATACTGGCAGCAGACCTTAGTTCCAGCTGGCAGTATTTTCTGGACAAGTATCAGTAAAGAAAGGTACTTAATAAACTCTTATGGAATAAATCTGATTGATGCCTCAGCACAAAATTACTTGCTTCCAAATAATAAGCAAAGCAGCCCTTCTTTCTACTCCTTTCTCTAACTCCTACTGCTTGTTTGACCATCCAACCAACGTGAACATTTGATACTGCCTGGGAAGGAACTTTTCGTCTGTGAGAGAAAATCCTTTTGCCAGAATTATCCAAAAGGAAGCAACTAACATAATTACTCCATTTTAAATGAAGCCAACTTGCCAAACTGGTTTGGCTCAGTGGATAGAGCATTGGCCTGCAGACTCAAGGGTCCCGGGTTCGATTCCAGTCAAGGGCATGTACCCTGGTTGCGGGCACATCCCCAGTGGGGGGCGTGCAGGAGGCAGCTGATTGATCTCTCTCATCGATGTTTCTAACTCTCTATCCCTCTCCCTTCCTCTCTGTAAAAAATCAGTAAAATATATTTTTAAATGAAGCCAGCTAATAAGTGGGAACCACTGGTTGCTGTTGGGGCTATTTGTAAGACATTTTCTTATTATTTGATAGGTAATAGGCCAGAGGGGGATAGAAATAGATAACAGTTAAATATTTATATACTCCCACCACCCCCTCAGACACTTTCCTCAGTCTTTATTCTCATTTTTCTCTGTAGCATTCCATAGTGTTTTTTGAAACTCCCTACTTATTTAACTTCCTATTTTCTTGGCTTCCATTATTCTAGGAATTTTCTTCCTTTCTTCTTTTGCCTACCTTCTTTCCTTCCTGTCTCTGTCTCTTCTTTCTGCAGTCTTCTCCTCAGGCATCTCTTTTAATCTCAAATCTGCTTCTCCCTCAGCCTCTAATCCAGAACCCTTAATTGAGCAACCACTGTAAGGCCAGTACTGTGCATGATCCTGGGTTGTGATAGGCAGCCATAGACTTCCAATTAGCCTTTCTAAGCAGATGATTCCATATCTATACTTCCAACCCTTCCCTTTCACCTTAGGCTCTATCCTTAAAAAAAAAAAGAAAAAAAAAAAAAAGAAAAGCCGAGACCGGTTTGGCTCAGTGGATAGAGCATCGGCCTGCGGACTGAAAGGTCCCAGGTTCGATTCCGGTCAAGGGCATGTACCTGGGTTGCGAGCGCATCCCCAGTGGGAGATGTGCAGGAGGCAGCTGATCGATGTTTCTCTCTCATCGATGTTTCTAACTCTCTATCTCTCTCCCTTTCTCTCTGTGAGAAAATCAATAAAATATATTTAAAATAAATAAATAAATAAATAAATAAAGGCTCTATCCTTTATGTCTCGTAATCTACTAGTTACTTTTCACCACAATTTTCCAGTGTTTGAAATTTCCCTTCTGGGTCTATTCCTCTTCCTTTGTTCTGTATTTGTATTAAAATCACCATCATTCTGCTAGTCACCCACTCAAAAGCTTAGTGTCATTCTCCCGTCTCTCTCACCTCCCACATTGGATCATTTGCCAGATATTGCTCTTTTTGTCTCTGTGACTTCTTTTATGTGTCTCATCTTCTCTGTTCCCCTCTTTACTGCTTAGATTATAGTATTAGCCTTCCAGGGGTTTCCTTGCTTTTATATTTTTCTTGGAATCCATTGTATATACCACTGCCAGATTATCTTCCTGAAACAGAGCACTAGCCATGGCTATCAGTTATGCTCAGAGCTCAACTTAGATGTCACATCCTTAAAAGCCTTTCCCAGAGTCCCCAGGTAGAGTTAGATACTTATTTTTATATTTTTCTATAGCATTTCATATACAGTTAATTTTGGTGTTTATCATATTGTCCTAGAATTGGGTGAGCATGCCGTCAAGATTATATATTTCTTAAAAGAATATATGTACTCTATGATTCCTTTTACATGACGTTCAGAAATAGGCAAAAGTAATCTGTGGTGTCAGACTTCAGTATAGTGATTACCTTTGGCGGAGGGGGCTGGTAGTGACTAGATATGAGCACAAGGGGGCTTCTGGAATTCTGATAACATTCTGTTCTTGATCTGTATTCTGTTTACACTGGTGTACTTTGGATTTGTGTACTTTTCTGTATGTATGTTATAATTCAATAAAAATTTTAAATAAATGCTAAATGAAAATAGCATGGAAATACAGAATAGGGACTGTGTCTATTTAACTTTATATCCCGATGCCTGGCACCTAGCAAGCTCATATAACAGATTGTGAGTGAATGAATGGAATGAAAATTTCTTCTCAAAAAAACTTTAATTTTTCTTTCCACTGGTAGTTAAGTTATAGTCTCAACGTTTCTAGCCTGATATCCATTACCACCCATGACTTGGCCCAACCTACTTCTCTAACCTCATTAACCCTGCGGCCATATTGTATGGTTAGAAGAAGTTGGGCCTTGGAATCAGCCAGAGACTGAGTGTGAAATATGGCTCCACCACTTACTAGCTGTGTTACCTTCGGCTTAAACAAGTTACCCAGTCTCTTAGAAACTTAGTTTTCTCATTTCTAAATAGGATATCATTTTCTTCCATGATTGGATATAGGTTAAATAAGATAATATATGTAGAGTAGGGCCTGGCATATTTTTTTTTTTAATTAAATCTTTATTGTTCAGATTATTACATTTGTTCCTCTTTTTTCCCCCCCCATAACTCCCCTCCTCCCAGTTCCCGCCCCAACCTCTGCCCTCACTCCCCACCCACTGTCCTCATCCATAGGTGCACGATTTTTGTCCAGTCTCTTCCCGCATCTCCCACACCCCTTTCCCCCCCAAGAATAGTCAGTCCATTCCCTTTCTATGTCCCTGATTCTATTATAATCAACAGTTCATTCTGTTCATCGGATTATTTATTCACTTGATTCTTAGATTCACTTGTTGATAGATGCATATTTGTTGTTCATAATTTGTATCTTTACCTTTTTCTTCCTCTTCCTCTTCTTAAAGGATACCTTTCAGCATTTCATATAATCCTGGTTTGGTGGTGATGAACTCCTTTAGCTTTTCCTTATCTGTGAAGCACTTTATCTGACCTTCAATTCTGAATGATAGCTTTGCTGGATAAAGTAATCTTGGTTGTAGGTTCTTGGTATTCATCACTTTGAATATTTCTTGCCGCTCCCTTCTGGCCTGCAAAGTTTCTGTTGAGAAATCAGCTGACAGTCGTATGGGTATTCCCTTGTAGGTAACTGAGTTTCTTTCTCTTGCTGTTTTTAAGATTCTCTCTTTGTCTTTTGCTCTTGGCATTTTAATTATGATGTGTCTTGGTGTGGTCCTCTTTGGATTCCTTTTGTTTGGGGTTCTCCGTGCTTCTTGGACCTGTAAGTCCATTTCTTTCACCAGGTGAGGGAAGTTTTCTGTCATTATTTCTTCAAATAGGTTTTCAATATCTTGCTCTCTCTCATCTTCTGGCACCCCTATAATTCTGATGTTGGTACGCTTGAAGCTGTCCCAGAGGCTCCTTACACTATCCTCGCACTTTTGGATTCTTTTTTCATTTTGCTTTTCCGGTTGGGTGTTTTTTGCTTCCTCGCATTTCAAATCATTGACTTGATTCTTGCGCTCCTCTGGTCTGCTGTCGGGAGTCTGTATAATATTCGTTATTTCAGTCCGTGTATGCTTAATTTCTAGGTGGTTCCCCAATATAAGATCGAGGGTCTCATTAGTTTTCTTGTAGATCTCATTAAGTTTATCGGCAGCTTCTAAACAGTTCTTGAGAGACCTTAAAAGTGTGGTTCTGAACTCTATATCTTCCATTGACAATTTTGTCCTGTTTCTTTGTCTCCGCATTTTGTTATGCTTCCTTGGTGCACCCCCTAGTGGTCTTTGTGCGCAGTCTTATAGTTAAACGATTGTTGTAGCTAATACCAGGGAGGGTTTGACCTCCAGGCCAAGTGGCTATGAGAATCAGCTGTGTCTGCAGTGAGAGAACTTCTGTCCTCTAGGGAGGTGCTAATCTAGCCTTTGCCTGAGGCTATCCGGCAAATGCCTCTGTGCAGGGCTTGGGCGGGGCGGGTCGCACAGGATCAATAGGGTGGGCCTGAGAGAGCAGTTATGGAGGCTCTCAGTCCTGTCCCCAGGGGCTCTGCCTCTCTGAGTCCCAGCAATGTCTGCAAAACTCGGAGAGAAAGCTGCACTCGCTCTGACCGAAGCCAGACAGTCGCGCTTCTCCCGTTTGAGTCTGGGTCCCTAAAGACTCGCCTGTATCTGGAGCTCAGAGTCTGCGACTCCCTCCCGATTGAAAACGCCAACCGCGCCCTCCGCCGCCAGCCCGCTCCGTGCACTCCGCACCTCAGAATTTCACTTCAGCACTGCGCCTCCTCTGAGTGTCCGTATGCGTTTCTCTTTCCTTCTAGTTGTAGGACTTCCACTCAGCCAGCGTTCCTGTGGTTCTGGGTGATGTCCCTTCCGTTTTTTGGTTTCACTTTTGAAGTAGTTGTTCAAAGCAGCAAACTCCGGTGTTCGGGCCTGGCATATTGATAGCATTCCGTAAATGTTAATTTTCTTTTCTTTCCAACACATACCTTCTTTTTTCTCTTTTTCATATTTTTGCTCATCCTGTATCATCTGCCTTGAATGCCTTTTCTTCCCTTCAGTTTCCACATATCTAAATATTACTTATCCTCAGTATCAAGCTCAGATACCACTTCTTTCAGAGAACCTTCCATGATAACCTTCCAAGCTAGCACCTTGAAAGCTGGAAATGTTTTCCTCTCTCAGATTCTTACATTTCATCTGTGTATCTTTTGATACATGCATATTAGTCACTCACTCTAACCTTTAGGAGTTGTTGAAGGGCTGCTCTCTCACTCCAGGCCCAACGAATAGATAGGCGCTCTAATTGGGCTGTAATGCTAGAGGCAGGATCCCTGTCAGTTGGAATAAACCAGGGCATGAAAAGGCAGGTTGAGAAAACTGCTTTGAGCCTTTGATATTCTTTTTAGTACCTCATCTTGGGAGAAATTCCTATGTCCTGTCAAGGATGTGGAACAAAGGATCAAATTGCAAACTGCTTGACCTGTTTTTTGAATTGGTCTGGGTCTCTCTCCGGCTCATGGAAGTTGAGTGCTACCCTTTCTCCCCACCATGATTCCCTGTTACCCTGTCAGAAATGTCCAACTAAGGAAGGGTCTCTCTTAGGTCTTTTTCTCCCCCTTTGAACATTAGCTAGCTTCATATAACTCAGTGCCTCATATTCTTAGTATATGGAGAATACTATATGTTGGCTATGGACATATTTTGAAAAGCTTATAGAAATAGATCCTACACCAGGAGAATTGTCTAGATTTGGGTTTACAACTGAAGGAGATATTTGATCAATATTAAGCCAGTTAGAACATAGTCTCCTTATAGTACAGAAGGTTCACTTTCCCCATGAAATTTAAAATTTTTGATTCCCATTAGAGAATCCTTAGCATACGGGCCCTTGACTTCCTTAGGGTATAGAGACTGGGGCAAGGCCAATGCATTTTATGGATTGGACTGGGACATCTATAAGCAGACACTTGTTCAGGATCAGCCTTAGTCCTAAATCTGGGAGCTGTGACTTTTGACCAGTTTTATGTGAGAGGAGGGGCAACTTGTAGACTGCTTTGATTATGAGTTTTTAATCATTTGACTTTGGGATGGAAATGGGGCCATAGCCTTTCGAGGTACAGGCTAGAAACCTAACTGAATAACTGGGCAGTCCTGAAGACTTTATCAGCTCTTTATGTTCAAGTTTTTGCTAATAGGGATGGTGCTTGACCTGATTGTAGGACTGAAATTTGTCAGCAATTTGTGTCTCCTTAGGCCTGCCTTGCAGCTTGTCAGGTCTGATTTAGGCTGTGTAGCAGCTATGTCTTAGCACATCAGTAAAGTCAGCCATCTCTGCCAGGCTCATCACTCACTCCCCTAGGGTGGCATGTTCCTGAGGGAGGAAGGAGAATCATCTTCCATTGCCCATCATTCTCTGCTGCATATACTTGTTGAGTAGTTTATGGAGGGCATAATTCTACAGGGGGAAAAAAGGTTTTTCTCAGCCACCAAAACAAATCATTTTCCTCATGAAACAGGTTCCAGCTATGTGACCACATGTCAGCCTCTTCATGTTGCTTCTGGCTTCTCTTAGTGGTAGGGAAGGAAAAGAGTCAAAGCTCACTCCTACATAAGTGGACTTGGGTTCCACCTATCATTTCCACCCCTATGTGTCATTGTCCACATTGGGAGATAAGATAGGCACCTGCTGGTCCTGACCCAGCCACTCTCTAGCAGAGACACCTGAAAAGGCAGGCCAGGTGTGGAGCAGGCACATTCTTTGCTTCCGGAACAGTTGTTTCTAGTCCCAGGGAGACTTTGTACGAGAGGGAAAATTGTGGTTGGTGAGTTCCTCCTCCAGAATCCTTGTGACACCACTCAGATCTTTAGCTGAGGATGAATTCTGTGTGCCAGGTGGTCTTCTGACTAACCCATCCATTCGGTTCCCCTTTAGAGCTCCTGCAGCTCTGAACCTTCCCACAACTCTGCGTGAGTGTCAGTGTCTCATATTGAATTTCCATCTTGACTCATCTGTCTCTAGGCAAAGATCCTTGAAAACATTTAAATTGGGAACCAGACCTTGAGATGCCTGTTCGGAGCATTTCACAGCTTCTGGATAAATGCTTTTTCCTTCTTAACCCAATCTGTCTTTCCAGTTCTGCCCAGCTACTGGTTTGAGGAAGCTTCCCAAGTGAGGTGGGTGCTTGTGCTATTTCTTACCTCTAAAAAAAGCACCCCCATCCTTTTAGCCTGCCCAGGATTCCCAAGAGCCAGATCCACTGTGACCAGGGTGCTGCATTGTTGCTCACACAGTTCAGGAAACGTAAATCGTGTGTCTATCCCAAAAGGCTAGTCCACTGAGGAGGTCTGGTAGTCCTGTGGTCATAGGCTGTCTGCTCCTCTGTGGGCCCAATTGAATGGTGGCAGAAGGAGTCGTGCTTGTTTACCAGAGCTTACACTGCTATTTCCCACTTATTCTCCTTCTTGCTTTTGCTGAAACATGGGAAGGTGGAAATATACAAAGAGAATTTATGGTCAAAGTCATGACTATAACTAGAGAGAGAAGATTTATTGTGCCTCATGTCCTAACCTAAACACATCTTTTGCTGTCTGAGCCTTTGTTTGTCTGGAAACCCCAAGCTGCTTAGGTGTCTGGGGAGGCAGATGAATAAGACAGGGTCACATTAGCCTCTGGTATAGCATCTTGAGGCCTCAGCCAGGTCCTGGAGCCACTGGCGGTTAGGCAGGAAGAATTAGTTTTTTGGGGGGCATTGTCCTAGCTTTGAGGATCTTCCCCAGTGTTAAGGTTTAAACTTCTCTTCAGTCTAGGAAGCCCAGATGCAAATCTAGTAATGACAACCCTCTGTTCTGGGCTCTTTATGAGAGGATTGAGGAGGGAATTCTGACTTAATCAGTCTTCCCTACATTTCTTGTTTTAAACCCTTTACCTTTTATCCAGGCTGAAGTATGGGAAGCTCCACAATAAATTGGCTGTGACTTCCACAGAAATTTGACAGTTTTCAAGGTTTCTTTTTTCCTTTCTGTATTTAGATGTGGCTGAAGTTGCACTGTCAATCCTTATCTCTTCTGTCATCCAGCCAGCTCCTGACTGGGTTAGGAGGTATTTGCTCTGCTGTCAGCGTTGGCTGTATAATGAGGTGGATAGTTAAGAAATGTGTTGTTAGCATGTCTTGGAATCTAAATTTTCTTCCCTGGTTGAGGGGGAAGCGATGTTATTGGAAGAAGGCAGTAGGGAAGCAAATGTTGGCTCTGGAATAAATGCTTTCTCCTCAGGATCTTGGCTAAGCCAAGGAAATCATTCTTAATTTAAAAGCTTGTTTTATCTACCATATAGGGCTGCCTGTTCTGCAGTGACAGATTCTAGGGTGGCCCCCATAGACTGACTACCTGATTCCTGGATAATAGGGCTGTGCTCTGTTGTGGATTGTTACGAGGAATGTTGCAGGGCAGCAGAAGTAGCAAGATTGGAGAGCCTAGTTTGGGTGAATCAAACTTGCCCATCTGTGGTTTGCCTCAGAAAGAGTGGATCTTTTCTCATTACGACAGGCTCAGAGGAGGTAGACTAGACTAGGAGTGCTTCACTGGTTTGTTATTGGCTGATTGGAACTCTCTATTGAGAATTTTTAAGTTCTCTGGCCTCAAACTGTGTTTCTCCTCTTCTGTGGTTGCAGATCAGAAAGGGATGTCATGTATGTCATATATGTGGCTTATGTTTGTGGCTTATGTTCGGCATCATGTTGCAGTGAACAGCTTGAGTGCTCTTTGAAGATACGGACATTCAATTTTCTGATGAGTACTAACCAGAATTGTTGAATTATTAGGAATTAGGGCCATGTGAGAGCCACCAGACTAGCAAGTCTCTAGGGAGTCAAGGATGCTACTGGCAAAGGACTGGGAAATTTGGGATCGTGATACCAGGGCCTTGAACCTTAGACAGCTTTTGGTCAGTGTGATATCACTTTAGGTAACTTGGTTCCTAATTCTGGATTCTAAAACAGTCTGTGGTCGTGACTTTCGCAGTAGAGGGTCCATCTCAGCCCACCCAGTGTCACCTACTTTTCTCTAATCATCACCTTGGCATAGCCTAGAGACATTCTTGTTTTCTAGTTGCTTCTCTTGCTGTGGCTGTTCAGGAAGAACTGGATTAGGTATCTAGTCTGAGAGCATGATTCTATTTGGCGTTAACTGCACTTGGGTACTTTACCTATTCACCAAATGCAGACAGCAGGTTATATTCATACAAAAATAAACAAACAAAACAAAAGCCTTCCAATCAAACAATAAAACCTAGAGCTTGTCTCAGCAGAAGGGAAAACTCCCTTTGTATTATGCTCCGCAGCTTCTTGTTATGTTCTGTCTTTCCTCTGAAACTGGGAGCTCCTCAGAGTATAGGCCTCCTTCTGTGTCTTTATATCCTATAGCCCAGACATGAGAGAGGTGAATAGGCAGGGGAGAAGAAAGGAGGGGGGAGAAAAATGAGGGGAAGAAATGGGGGAGGGGAGAGAGTAAGATCTATATTTAGCGAGAGGGAGAGACACTCACACAGGGTGCGTGAGTGAGCTTGCTGGTGAGGTCTCTGTGTGTGTGAGTGTGCTGGGGAAGGGGGTGTGTGCTCCAGGAATGTGTGAGGAGGGCTGGTGCCCTATGGGAGGTTGCAGGCAGGAAGCAGCTGGAGAGGAGGAGGAGCAGCAGCAGGAGCAGGGGAGCTGCCCTGCTTTCTGTCTCAGTCTCAAAGCCCGGAATCGATTGAGTTAGAATTCTACATCCAGTTGAAGTTTGGCTGCTATTGCTGAAGCAGGCTGGTCGTCAGAATCCCCCTCAGCAGGGAGGTGTGGACCAGATTGGATTCCTAGATTTGTAGTCAGCAAGATTCTGCCCAGCCTTTCAATGAGAGGATTTCTCTGCTGGGCATTGTTCCTATCGTCAACTTTGCACTGTGGAGCCAGCCAGCTGGGTGCAACTGAGAATAACAGCTCCTTGGCTCTGTTTGTCGGTTGGGCAAACAGCCGTGCTGTGGCTTAGAAAGTTCATCCTGTGGCTTCTCTGTCAAACCAAGGAGTACTTCTGAATGGATTTCCTCTTACAGACAGCACTTGCATTCTAAAACTTGAGTATTTGTGGTTTTAATGTGTTGGTTTCTTAAATTTCCTTAACTCTTCTTTTGGTTGCAACAGCAAGGTAAGTGGTATCAAGTGTATGACTGATTCTGAATGATAAGCAGGGACAAAAGCAAAGCATTTGTGGGTGGGATAAGGAACAGCTACATTAATTATATAACTGCTTGAGCCAACTTGCCGGTGGGAGGTCATTATAATGAGTGAAAAATAGCATATAGCATATTCAGCACTGAGGATAGAATCTTCACGTGTGCATGTTTATGTGCTGATAATCTGACCATCCATTCTTCCTTGGTACTCTTCTATATGTATATAAATA
The DNA here is from genome assembly GCF_964212035.1 of Myotis nattereri. Classification (NCBI taxonomy): domain Eukaryota; kingdom Metazoa; phylum Chordata; class Mammalia; order Chiroptera; family Vespertilionidae; genus Myotis; species Myotis nattereri. Next base: position 53,815,995 of record NC_138087.1, read on the forward strand.
ACCCATCTACCCCTCTGGATGTATGCATACGCGTATACAGATAATCTGTTTCTCCCTCTTGATATGTTCATATGTTTATAGCTTATCTGTTCATTCCTCTCTGTGTGTATATACATATAGACAACTCATTCATTCATCTTATATGAATATACACAAGCCATCTCTCCCTCCATGTGATACACATATAGATAGATAGCTGTCTCTTTATCTTATGCATGTTTGCACATAGTAACTTTCCTATTCTTGCGTATATTTCCTGGGCCTGTGTATATTTACAACCTTTCCGTTTTCTGTATACTGTCCTCCTGTCAAATGTATTAATTTTTTCCTCTCCTGTGTGCATATGCCATATAAACAGAAAAGTCATCGTGAGTGTTTCCAGTCCTGAGTGTGTGTACACTTGCGTAATAGATCATCTGCCCATTTGTGCCATGAATCTGTGGTGGAAAGAGCACTGACTTTATAGGCTGAGGACCCATTTTAGATCCTCGTCAAAGTGAACTTTTCTCTCCCACCTCACAGGGTTGTTGTGATGATAAAACAGGAATCATACAAACTGTAATACTAAACAAACAGAATTCTACTATTGTGATGTGTCCCTCTAGTGTGAATTGTGTCGGATAGCACACCTTTGACCCAGCTCCACTGAGATTATGCTCTTATCTGTGAGACTAGGGGTAGCTTCTGTTGAAGTAATTAGGTTTATCCTATGGTTTTGCCCAGAGAATTGGGAAGAAGGAAGCTACAAAGTGTCTAGAAAGGGTCAGGTTGAGAGAGAGAAAAGGTCTCATCCTCTGCGGGTTGGGGTCTTACTATTTCATTCTTTGTGGCTTTGCAAAGGATTGGACCTGTCACAAAATGGAAATAAGCTGCTTCTCGCTGGTATCAAAGGGACCAGGTGAAAGGATGAGTGAAGAACAGAGCATCCGGCTGCCCCTGTGACGCTAGTCTGCTCTTTGCAGTGAGCGTCTGCTGTCAGGTTTTGGAAGGCTCTCCAGAGTGTACTCTGCCCCGTCCTCTCGACCTGTGCTGCCCAGCATGGTAGCTATTGGCCACATGTGACTGTTGAAGACTTGTAGGGTGGCTCATCTAAATTGACATGTGCTGTAAATGTAAGATACATACCAGACTTCAAGGACTCAGTGTGAAAAAAGGAATGCAAATATTAAAATTAAGAAAAATGCTTTGATAGCCAAACACAACTATTACTCCGTAGGCTATATCACAATGTAGTATTCTCCTCCTAGCTGGTTTGGCTCAGTAGATTAGAGCATCGGCCTGAGGACTGAAAGGGTTTGATTGGGTTTGATTCCAGTCAAGGGCACATGCCGGGGTTGCAGGCTCAATCCCCAGTAGGGGGCGTGCAGGAAGCAGCCAATCAATGATTCTCTCTCATCATTGATGTTTCTATCTCTCTCTCCCTTCCTCTCTGAAATCAACAAAAGTATATTTTAAAAACAACAACAACAGTGTAGTATTCTTAGTCTTCTAACATTTTCTAATTTTGTGTTTTGGTTCTTTTTACTCAGTGGCAAGATTTTTTTGTTGGTTTGTTTTGAGTGCCCTATGTGCCAGGCACTGTTTTAGGTGCTAGGAAAACAGCAGTGAATAAAACAGAATGCCTGCTCTGATTCTAGGATGGAGAGGTGGGGGAGAGGCCATTAATAAACAAGCAAACAAATATATGATCAATCAGGTGGTAATGAGGTAATAAGTTCTATGAAGAAACTATTGCAGAGTAAGGTGATAGATAATGTAGGATTTTTTTTTTTTTTTTTGCGGGGGGGCGAGGGAGGGTGGTGGTTCCTGCTCATGTGGTTTCTTTAGTCTGTTCACAAGAGCCATGAGGTAATAAGGAAAAAAGAGAGTGTGATAAGTGCTTAAGGAAATATTATTTTGACACATGTTAAAGATAGTAAGACAGACTTTATTCCGGGGGATTACTACATTAGGGTGTTGTAATAGAGCACAGAGATTGAGCCTAACTCTGAATACAAGGAAAAGTGGAAATTCATAGCCAAGAGCAGGGGTGAGAGTAAGTGGATAAAAATTACTAAGAGGAAATATCAGGAGAATAGGAGAGTCTGGCTAAACTTATTTGACAGGATTTTTTGCTGGAGGTTGGCTAGGGTGGGGGATAAGGAATTTGGTCAGATATCAAAGGTGGGGAGTTTTCACTAAACTGACCGAGGAAGATTCTTGCTAAAATTGGACTAAACAGAGCCCAAGGACAGGGGCCTAGTTAGAAAGGGGACTCAGAGCAACCTGACTCGTTTGGTCAAAGGAGAGTCTTTGTCATGAGTATCAGAGTCTGGGTACATGTGTATTTATGGTTTGTTATGCTCTTTGGTATAATAAACCTTGGTGCTGTTGAAAGGGAGGCCTGGGCAGGCCACAGACCCCCCAGTTCTCCTAACTAACTGTCACTCAGTCTTCATTCTGAGGTCCTCATATGCCAACTCCCCGAAGTCTGCCTCCTCTCTCGTGCTCCTGTACATTACTCAAGGTTCTCTCTTGGATACAATGCTTGAGGTTTTCTTTCCTTTACAGTGTCCAGCTTTTGGCCTATAAAGGGGGTTCCTCCTGAAGCTGGTGAGGAGGGATGATAAATCCTAAGAGCTACCGTCCTTTGACCTTGCTCTGCATTTGATCTAGGGCAGCAATGGCGAACCTTTTGAGCTCAGCGTGTCAGCATTTTGAAAAACCCTAACTTAACTCTGGTGCCGTGTCACATATAGAAATTTTTTGATATTTGCAACCATAGTAAAACAAAGATTTATATTTTTGATATTTATTTTATATATTTAAATGCCATTTTTTTTAAATATATATATTCCATTGATTTTTTACAGAGAGGAAGGGAGAGAGATAGAGAGTTAGAAACATCGATCAGCTGCCTCCTGCACATCTCCTACTGGGGATATGCCCGCAAGCCAGGTACATGCCCTTGACCGGAATCGAACCTGGGACCTTTCAGTCCGCAGGCCGATGCTCTATCCACTGAGCCAAACCGGTTTCGGCTTAAATGCCATTTAACAAAGAAAAATCAACCAAAAAAATGAGTTCACATGTCACCTCTGACACGCGTGTCATAGGTTCGCCATCACTGATCTAGGTTGTTCTTTTATTCCATTTGGTTAACCTCATGCTTCATACCTTGTGACCCTGATCATTTTTTCTGACAATATTTTCTGTGAGCATTGACTTTTTCTCAAAGGTTAGCATCCATTCCTGTGGACCCCTACCTTCTGTGGCCCTAGAAATCCGTTCCTTCCCTTGGCCCTGGTCTAATAGCACATTTTGTTAGAATGTTGTCCCATTAGGCCAAGGTTGTGGGTTTGATCCCTAGTTAGGGCACATATAATAATTAACCAATGAATGCATAAATAAGTGGAACAGCAAATCAATGTTTCGCTCTCTGTCTCCCTTCCTCTCTCTTTCTCTCTAATAAATAAAAATTTAAAAATTAATTTCTTCTACTATATTAGCCATATAACATAATTGGTAAATGGCCTGGGAATATATGACCCCTGGGGAGGAAGGGGGCTCAGAGCCTTCAGAGCTTCACACAAAGTGAGAGGCTGCTTGATAGGCATAGAGTCCTGGCTGTTCCCAGAGGTTCCCCAGTTGTTTTCTCCAAGCCAGGATTTGGGTCAGAAGCAATTTTACAAGGAATATTCACATTTTAATCACATTTATTTGATAAGTCAGAAAGTAGTAAAAGAAGAAGCTCTTTCAGAAAACTGAAGGGCGTTTGCTCCTTGACTTTGAGTAGGCTGAAGCTGATGCAGTGTGCTTTAAGGGGTTTATTCCTTCCCATAGCACTTAGCTTTCTACCATTGAAGCTTTACTCCTTTAGATTATTCATTTTGTTTTAAAAATACATATTTATTTATATTGATTTCAGAGAGGAAAAGAGAGGGAGAGAGAGATAGAAACATCAATGATGAGAGAAAGTCATTGATTAGCTGCCTCCTGCACACCCCACACTGGGAATCGAGCCCATAACCTGGCCTGTGCCCTGACCAGGAATTGAACTGTGATCTCCTGGTTCATAGGCTGACACTCAACTACTGAGCCATGCCAGCCGGGCTCATTTTGTTTTGATGTGTTCTCTTTTCAAACACAGATATTCCTTGAAAGGTGTGCTTTATTTTTCCTAGCCTTAGACATTCCTTAGGGAAAGATTGCAGAAAGGTAGTATATTTGAGAGTATATGTATAAGATTTGGAGAGTGGATAGGCCAACAGGATAGAGCAGAGTGACAGGACTGGATAGGTAATAGCGGAAACTAAGGGCCAGGTTTGAGCTGGCTGGACCCCAAGGCTCCCTTATCCCATAAGCTCAAATATTACTTGTCTGTCGCCTTCCCTGTCCAGGTTTTACTGGGCCTCTCTCTGCCTTCACATTACTCATCCCTATAACGAAATGCTTTTATTTACTTTTTTACACCTTCTATTATAACATGTATCACTTTATTTTGTGATTGTCTATATGCCTATCTCTTGCTCCATACCTTAATATATTAGAGAACAAGAACTATGCCTTATATCCCTGGCACATAGCTTAGTGCCTGGCACATTGATTGAATTGATTTAGAGATCAAATTGTCCTTCTCTTACTTTGGCCCCTGTTATTTCATTCCTATGGACAGTAGTAGCAAAGAGAGGATGGGGAAGGAGATGGCCTTGAATTAGGCCTCCTGACCCTGAGGCTTGCCCCATCCTGGCTTTTGGTATCCTATTGGGTTCTGAGCAGAGTGGTTGATCCTCTGGGCATCACATTGGGCTCTGTCCCCTGCTTCAGAACTTAAATATCTGAATAACTGAGTGGATTTTGTGCGTTTAGGAAACCTGTATCCCCAGGAGGTGGTTTGCTTTTTTTTTTTTTTTTTAATTTCTTTATTGATTAAGGTTCAGGAGGTGATTTTTAAGTTCAGAGTTCATCCAGGCACAGTGACTACCAATTCAAAAGAAGTTGTGAAGGGTTTTGTTTGTTTGTTTAATATGGAAGCAGAGTTCTTTGTTTGGGGCTGGGAGAAGTTGCTATGGCAGCTGTAGTTGGAAATTTCCTATTTGTCAGTAACATAGGAAACCAAGCAGCCTTGCCTTCAGTTCTTTAGGAGGCCATAGGAAAGGGCTCTGAATACATTTGCCCCTGTGTGGCTGGCCAGCAAGTGTTGTAGGCACTGCACTCTTGGAGGGTTCACCTGGCAAGATGTGCAGGAAGTTAGGCCAAGACTATCTATTCTAGAGTACTGATCTGAGGGGCAGGAGCAGATAGGCCCAAAGTTAACCTGGCCTGCACTGAAGCTATAGCAGGCGAGTCAGCTTCATTTTTGTTCCTGAGAAAATGCCTCATCTGTACGAAAGTGAGGCTGACTTGGAGGACCTGGAAATGAGTTCTGGGCCTTACGAGCATTAGAAAGGAAAAGCTTGCCTCCTGTAGCTATTGTCCCTTACTCATACTTTCAGTTTGCCTGAGGGAGGATGGCAAACCTCTTGTCACCTGAATGTTTTGCTCCTCCTTTTTCTTGCCTTAAAGGAAAAAAAAAAAAACTTCTAGAAGGAAGCAAGACTACCAAAGGATGTCACTCTAATGTTCGGATTCCAGGCACTGCTGTAGATCGTTATTAGAAGTGACTGGGAAAGGTAGGGGGCGGGGGCTGGAATAGAAGTCATGGTTCACTCAAATCATACTATTTAGATGGTTGCATGCTTGGCTTAGATATTAGTTTCACTGCTTCTTTGTCTCAGGGACTTGCCATGTCAGTAATAATAACACTGCAGTTCTTTATTGTTTACCAATTACCAGCCTCACATTTTAGCGTTATAAGATTCCTACTTTCCCCTTTACAGATAAAGAATCTAAGACACAGATAGGTCAAATGTTTAATCAAAGGTCACTGGTGAAGGAAGACCCAAACTTAAGTCTTCTGATTCTCAGTCTAGTAGCACTTGCTCATGGCATCATGTGGTTATGCACAGAGCTTTCATCTTGGTTCAGTAAGCAATCTCTCTCCTTGAGATAAACTTGAAAGGCTAATTACCAGCTCCAGCCCTTCTAGGGCCAGGGTGCTAATACCTTGCACAGTTGGGGAGAAAAGAAAGGAGTGGCTTTAGAAATATAAATTTTGTACCTGTTGGAGGAGAAAAGGAATAATTTTACAAGTCTGTACCAGAATGGAGGACTTTGCTGCTTAGGCAGCTGGACACAAAGCCCAAGACCCAGGAGTTCTTGTGAATATAGAGCATCTCCTCTCTCACACACAGACTAGAGTGAGTTGGCCAGATTAGGGGTCTGGCTGACCTCAGACCCTTGAGACATTGGAGTAAAGCAATAATGCCTGAAAAGCAATGATCAGCCTGGCAGGTGTGGCCCAGTGGATGAGCATCAACTCAGGAACCAGGAGGTCATTGTTCGATTCTAGGTTGGGGCACATGTCTGGGTTATGGGCTTGATCTCCAGTAGGGGGCATGAAGGAGGCAGCCAATCAATGATTCTCTCTCACCATTGATATTTCTATCTCTTTCTCTCTCTCCCTTTCTCTCTGAAATCAATAAAAATATATTTTAAAAAATTAAAAAGCCCTACCCGGTTTGGCTCAGTGGATAGAGCATCTGCCTGCAGACCAAAGGGTCCCGGATTCGATTCCGGTCAAGGACGCAGACCTGGGTTGCAGGCTCCTCCCTGGCCCGAGCCATGGTCTGGCTCATGCAGGAGGCAACCGATTGATGTGTTTCTCTCACATCGATGTTTCTCTCTGTCTTTCCCTCTTTCTTCTACTCTCCCTAAAAATCAATGGAAAAATATCCTCGGGTGGGGATTAACCAAAATAAATAATTAAATAAAAGGAAAGGCAATAATTAGGCCTTTCAAATGCCTTAGCAGTGGTTTTCAACCTCTGGCCCTTTAAATACAGTTCCTCATGTTGTGACCCAACCATAAAATTATTTTCGTTGCTACTTCATAACTGTAATGTTGCTACTGTTATGAATGGTAATGTAAATATCTGATATGCAGGATGGTCTTAGGCGACCCCTGTGAAAGGGTCGTTCGACCGCCAAAGGGGTCGCGACCCACAGGTTGAGAACCGCTGCCTTAGAGGATGGGTAGAGTTCTTAGATGGGGAATTCCTAGATGAAGTAGAGTTTTTAGGTGAACTAGAAAGGGAAGAAATGAAATGGAAATTAATCTAGTTTCTGTTTCTTGATTCTTGGCTTAGTTATTTCCAGTAAAAGAGTCAGCTTCATCTTTAGCCCAAATCTTGTGACTCATCCTTCTGGTTCTTCCTAGTCTGGGAGGCACAGTGCTTTTAACTTTTAGGTCCATAGACCATAGATGGCTGCCTTTCCTGAAAATGAATTGCAGTGGGAACTGTAAGTTTGTTTTGTTTTCTTTTTTTAAATTCTCACCCAAGGATATTTTTTTCACTGATTTTCCAGAGAGTGGAAGGGAGAGAGAGAGAAAGAGAGAGAGAGAAAGAAAGAGAAAGAGAGAGATTATTGGTTGCCCCCTGCTCACACCTTGACTTGGGCTGGGATTGAACCTGCAGTGAGGTACATGCCCTTGACTGGGAATCGAACTCACAACCCTTTGGTCCAAGGGCCTGCACTCTAACCACTGAGCAAATCTGGCCAGGGCAGTCAGTTTGTTTTTTCACATGCTGTTTTCCATTTTTGGGGTTAACTTGAGTACTGGAAAAAGAATAGGAGGCAAGGGTTTAAAAGATTTAGAAATCCCTATCAAATCTAGAAATTGGGGAAACTGTCTCTGGTTTTACCCTTCCCAGGGTGACCCAGCAGAGCCAGAGTATTGGCAGTTCCATGTCTGCCTGGGCTCTCTGCTTTCCCCTTTGTACTTTCCACTCAGCTCCTTCCCTATATTGTACATTTCCAGTAAAAAGAGAATGGATGCCCACCTCACGTAAGGCAATAGTCAATTTCAGCCTCTGTAGTACAGGTGCCAATCGCTTAGGTTGTAGGGGCAAGACTGGTGGCAGGACAGTCTTTTTGGAGAACAGCAAAGCACTGTGGAGCCCTCTGTGATATAATCAACTCTCCACCTGCCCTTCACAGGCCAACCAGAGTGCTAAACCAACCCTCTTGTTACGCAAGAAAATCACTTCCCCTGGTGTTCTAAAGAAGGCATTAGACCAGATGCTCTGTGGGCCAGGCGAGCCAAACCTGTGTATTGATTAGGCTGCACCAAGCCCTTAGAGACTATTAAATGGAGTTCAGAACTCCAGCTAAGCTTGAGCCTCTTTCATCCCCACCTGTGAGCCCATCATATATGTGCCTTTGGCCATCTGGCCCTCTAATCCAAACATGCTAAATGCCTCCTGAGTCTGGATAGTAAGTATGCCCACACTGTGCTACCTTATTCTAGAACTAGGTATAGAAAACATTTTTTCCCTTCCAAGTTTTAAATACTTGCCACAGTCCTTTCTCCAGTGAAGGGTTGCTGTCACTTTGTGCTATAAGTTCTTGTCAATATGGAGCATCAGCACGGGCAGGAGTGAACCTTGAGTAGCTGAGCTTTCACCAGAACAACCAACTAAGAAAAAAGAAAAATAACATTCTACATCTTGTCTTTGTCATTCGTTCACTGTGTATGTGACTTGAGCTTTGGTAGTTAAGCATCTATTTGTTCATTCCTGAGCCAGTCCCTTGTGTTGAATTTTATAAAGATTCAGTTACTCATTGACCTCACCCCCACCTGCTTCCCAGGAGTTTGTCTCAATCCTTGTGCCTTTGGGTACTTACACAAGGGCTTGATTCAGTTTTATATCAATACTCTGATGAAAAGCCAAGGAAAGAGAACTGATTGCCTATAGCCTTTAAGACCAGCATGGGGAGACAAGTCAGGGTTGACTTCCAGTCTTAGAGGGTAATATTCTTATCCCTGCGTGACAGTTTGATTCAGGTTAAAAGTATCCTGCTGCTTTCTGACCTGAGTGCACTATTTTCCTTTTTCACTAGCTGCAGGATAAGAGTCAAGCCAGGATCCCAGGGGCATGTGCCAGGTTTGGAGACCACACATGGGACCAATCCAGGCAACACTGTGGGCTAAGCCCAAGGCATCAGCCAGCAATTATTGCTAGAAGTAATCTGAAAAGAGCAGGACAGGGTATTGCCTTCCAAGACAATCTCTAGTAAGCAACCTGATCAGAAATAAGAGGAAGAAACAGAGAATCCCTCAAACCCAGAGGGAGAAAATGAAGCGATTGTTGCAAGAGTCAGAGGAAGAAATCATGGTCACCTTGGGACCCTCCTCCAGGATTTCCCCAGATAAAGCTAAGGCAGAGACCATGTGTGGCATCAAGAACAAGTCCTCAGGACCTGCTGAATCCTTACCAGAGGACAGCTCCTTGCCCCCTTGCTGTGGGTCAACAGCCTCAGCCATTAGTGGGGAGAGAGAGGGGGGCCTGGCCCAGTATAGCAGCTTTGGACAGGAGGCCAGCAGCCCGCTTCCTCTGGGCTCCACAGCCTGTGCCTCAGAGTCTGGCTCTCGGGACCTCTCATCTGCCAGCATTACCACCAGCTGTCAAGAGCCCTCAGAAGGGAATCAAGCCAAGTTCCTTTTGTCCAGGGGCCAAGGCTGGAGCCTTGAACAACAAGAACCTTTGGGGGATGTAGTGGACTATATAATCAGAGAGCTGCAAGGCATCAGTCGTCTCCAAACTGAGATTGCTGAGCTGCAGCAGCACTTGAGCCAAGTTCAGGGTTCGGTGGATGAAGTCTCTAGCTGTGTAGACTCAGTTCTGAGTGGAATAGGCTTGCAGGTGGGCAGCAGCTCCCTTGCGAAGGTGTGTGCAGGAGGAAAGGCCCAGGAGCCCCAGGTGGAAAGGCTTCATGAGGAAGCCATTCTATATCTGTATGGACTTCCTGAGCAAGATGGGGAAAATACCTTGGAGCTGGTGCACAGCTTCCTGGCCAAGCATGTCTGTGTTAATGGCATGCAGTGCAATAGGTACATCAAAGAGGCTTATAGGGCAGGCAGTGCCCAGGCCCCCAGGCCTACTGTTGTGAAGCTTGCCCATGTAGAGCACAGAGACTTCATCCTGCAGAAATCCATACTCTTGCAAAGTGTAGGGGTCCGGATTGCCACCAAAGAAGAACCAACCTGGCTACAGTGCTTTGGGGAATGCAGTAAGTATTCCCCAAAGGAGTCTCTATCGGTTTTGCAGCAACAGCTTCAGGATCATAATTCAAGTTACTTAATCCCAGACAAACCAGTTCTTCATGTCGAAAGAGAAGATAGAGGACCCTTGAATGGAACATATCAGATGAGGACCCAGAATCAGCTTAGAGAACCCTTGATCCCTGAGCAGCAAAGCCTTTGCTTCCCACCCAAGGACAATGTAGCAAAGCCAAGTGATTTGTCTAAACCAGAGGATGAAGTAAAAGGAACACCAGAAACACCCCAAGTCATCCGTGGCAACCATGGTGAGCTGACACAGAGAGAGGCTTCTCTGTCTGCCCTTCGTCAGTTAGAGGAACCTTCCCTAGTGTTAATCTCAAAAGAGGAGGATTCTGGGAAATCCCAGGTTTTCACACCATGTAGTCAAGGACTTGAAGCATGTGAAGTAGCAAAAAGAGAAAACAACTACAGCGATAAACGTGAGGACAGCAGCTGCCTGTCACTGTCTGGGCTGCTGAAGACAGAAGACAGGCTCCTGGCCTGTGAAGCCGGACTTGATATTCTGAGCTCAAAGCAGCTAGAGGACCTTTTGACAGACAAGTCCAGAAGGTTTGCAACTATGAGCTGTGACAGCATGATGGAGCAAATTATCTTAGGGCCTGAGACTCTCAGTGGCATGGTTCCTATTGACTTGAATGAAGAGGAGGAATGTGCCGCTCAAGTCCTTAAAGATGCCTTTGAAAAGTCCTCTTGTGGTGTGGGTGGCTCGCAGGAGGATGAAGATGTAGAAATTAAGTTTTATACAAGTAAACTGGGCCGAGCAATTCACCACTTTCGTTCAGCTCTGCAGGGAGTGTTTCAGAAGCTGGAGAACAGTGGGCCAGTCAGTCCTGAGGACCTGGAAAGCAATGAGAGTTGTTCCCAGTCAGAGAACAGTGATAGACTTCTCGGGACAACGAGTTCAGGGGGTGCCCAGGATTTCTCTGTGGAGAGCCCTGGGAGCCAGGGGAGTGAGAGCTTGCTCAGTGTGGTCTCTGGGAGAGTGGGCATCTCCACACAGGGAGACCAAACCTCTCAGGATCCCAGAAACTTCTCTCTGGCTTCTCATAACTCACCTCTTGCATATTCATTGCCAGGTTTGACTCTGGCTCCGGGTCTGGAAAGTGAAACATGTTCTAGGCCTGAATCTCCCAAGCAGGGCAGACTAAGCTTAGAGCAAGTGTGTGCAGAGACCATCTACCTCAACAAGTGCATCAACAATTTTAAAAATGTTCTAAGAGAGAAAAGACTGAGGCAGAAAAAACTTTTGCATGATCTGGTCCAGAAGGCAAACCATCTCTCGGTAGAAGACATGCACCCAGGTATTCCGAGTCTCTATTTAATGGGGTTGCAGCGGGGTATGGGCTCTCTGTGGCCAGCATAAGTAAGACCTAGCTCAGTGGTGAGTTCACAAGGTGAAGGGGGAGGTTCACAGCTTGAATCAGTCTAAATTACTTGAGTATAAATTCTAAACTAATCCTGTGGGAATTAGAGTGAAAGAGGGTTCTAAAAGCAACAGGAAAGAAGTTCCTGTCCCTAAGGAACTTCCTATATAGCAATGGGGTGTGTGTGTGTGTGTGTGTGTGTGGCCTTTTCAAAAGAGGGAGGAACATTTGGGCAGAATTAGTTTGCAGCTGTAGAACTTTTAGGATATTCCAGAGTGAAGTAGGTGCAGAGTAAGAGGCAGGAATGGGGGATGAGGCATATTGACTCACAGGCACTAGAGGGGCTAACGCAGTGCTACGTTGCATTTAAAAATTATTCTTATTTCTTGCTGAGATAAGATTGCCATTTCCCCAGCAGCTGGTGGGGCTTCTGCACTTCATAGGCCACTCTGGGAATTTCCGCTATCCCCACCTGCCTCCTTCCTGGTTCTGGACTTGACAACATAGAACCTTATTTACAACTTGGAGCTGTCCAGAAACTGTTCATAGTGCTGACCCTGCCTAAGGGCCTGACTGTGCCCTCCCCAGGCCGTGTTTCCATTCTTCCATCTCCAGCTAAAGGCTGTTCACCTAAGAACCAGAGAATGGAATGGTTTTGACTACAAGGAATCCGAGAACTTTTTCTAGGCAGTATGGAGATACGTAGCTTTAAAATTACTTCTCCCAGTCAAATTTAAATTTACTCAAAGAGCATACACTGCATTCATCCAGTTTTAAATATAAATGGAGTTGTCCTTTTATGCATATAACCTGATTAATCTTTCTAAAGCAAAATTAAAATTATGAAACATATTGTGTTGGCAAAGGTGCGAGGGAATAGGTACTCACACATTGCTCGTGGGATGGGAGTGTAAATTGGTATAACCCAAGGAAGGCAGTTGGAAATTTATCAGAATTGTATGTACCCTTTGAGCCCCAATATCATTTCCAGGAATATACCCTGCAGGTATATTTTCACCTGTGAAAGGGACGTATGTTCTAGGCTGTTTTTGAAGCATTGTTTTTAATAGCAAAGATTGAACACAACCTAAAACTGTTCATTAAGAAAGACTGGTTAAATAACTTATTGGCATGTCCAAGCAAGGGGATACAGTACCGTGTAGCTATAAACAGAATAAGGTAGCTTTTTACTGAAATAGAAAGATATCTAAGATAAATTGGCATGTGATTAAAACAAGGTACAGAACAGTATGTCTAAGATGTCCAAAGTTGTATAAATAGGAGTGGGAAAGAATACGCATCCAAACCCATAGTGTCTGTTTGTTTATGTATAGAATATGTAACAAAGATACAAAAAAACCTGATGCACAATTTCCTGTGGGAAAAGGTATTAGGTGAAAAACTAATGGGATGAGAAAATTCTTCATTAATATCTTTTAATATTCTTTTAGAGTTTGAGTCCAGTGATTGTAATATCAAGTCATAAAATTAAATTAAAAATAAAAATTTTAAATCATGTCACTTTCCTTTCAAATATCCCTAGGGCTGCTCCTTAGAGTTTACCAAAAAGTCTAAATTCCTTCTCTTAGCATTCCAGACCACTACAACTGGTCTCTAGTTTGCATTTCCAGGCTAGCTCCCATAGTCCCACTCTACTCCACCCTAAAGGAAACTTTGCTGTCGTTCAGACTTGCCTTGTACTTTCTGTTCTCAGTATATTCACTTATACATGCTTCCTTCTATCCTAAGGTGCCGTGTTCATCATATCAGCCTAGCAAAATGTACTCTATTTCCTTTCTGAATGGTATTTTATTGTATGTACATACACCACATTTTGTTTATCCATTAATTTATTGATGGGCACTTGGGTTACTTCCATCTTTTGGCTATTGTGAATAATGCTGCTATGAGTATGAGTGTGCACATATTTGTTTGAGTTCTTGCTTTCATTTATTTGGGTATACACCCAGAAATGAATTGCTGAATCATATAGTAATTGATTTTTTGAGGCATGGCCATATTGTTTTCCAGTGGGCGTACTATCTTACATTCCCACTAACAGTGCACAAAGGTTCCACTTGATCCATATCCTTGACAACATTTGTTACTCCCTGCTGGAGTGTTGGGTTTTTTGTTTGTTTGTTTGTTTGTTTTTTGTAGTAGCCATTATAATGAAGTAGAGTGCAAAAGTTTTAAGTGAAGTTTTGATGGCGTTCAATTTATCTATTTTTTCTTATATTGATTCTGCTTTTGGTTTCATAGCTAAGAAACCATTGTCTAATACAAGGTCACAGAGATTTACTCTTATGTTTTTTTCTAAAGGTTTTATAGTGTTAGCTCTTAAAGTTAAGTGTATGATCCAATTTGAGTTAATTTTTGTAGATTGTGTGAGTAGGGGTGCAACTTCACTTGTTTGCATGTGGATATCTAGTTATCTCAGCCCCATTTTCTGGAAAAGACTGTTCTTTCCCCCATTGAATGGTCTTGGTACCCTGGTTAAAAATCAGCTGACCATAAATGTAAGAGTTTATTCCTGGATTCCAATTCTATTCCATTGATCTTTTGACTATCCGTATGCCTCAGTTCCTTCTTTTGGAAACACTTCCTTCACTTGACTTTCAGAACACTGTTCTCAGTCTTGGTTCTCCCCCAACATTATTGACTGTTCCTTCTCAATCATCTTTGGTTCTCCCCCGTCATTATTGACTGTTCCTCCTCATCTTCCCAACCTTGTCGTATTCAGTCCTCACTACTTTTTAAAAAATTCATACTTGTTTCCTAGGTAATCTCTTCCAATCTTATGAGTTTCATAAGCATTTCCAGATTTATATATCTGGCCCAGAATCTTCATGAACACCAGATTCCACATCTACTTAACATCCCATTTGGATGTACATAGGCATTACATATTTGACATAACCCAAATCAAACTCCTGCTCCTCAAGTTCCTACCAAACCTGCTTTTTTGTACTTGTCCTTAACAGTAAATGGCAGCTCCATCTCTGCAGCTGCTTGTACCCAAATCCAGAGTCATTCATGACTTCTTTTCTCTCACAACTGACATACAATCAATTAATAAATTCTGCCTGCTTTATCTTTTTAAAAAAAATCCTGAATTTTACCACATTTCTGTCTTTACCACTGTCATCCTTGTCTAAGCCACCATTTTCTTTCATCTAGAATAGATGATTGCAGTCGTCTAACTGGTCTCCCTACTCCTACCCTTATTCTTCTACAGTCTGTTCTCCCCACAGCAGAGTAATGAGTCAGATCATATCACTTCTCTGCGCGCAGCCTTCCAATGATTTTTCTGTCTCACTCAGAATGAAAGCCACAGTGTTTATAAGGGCCTATAGAGCCCTATTGGAACCGGCACTCTCGCACACTTGCTTTGCACCAATTATGCTTGAACCTCAGGCTTTGCATTTACTGCATGTTCTCTGACTGGAATCATTTCCTCCTAGAATTCTGAATAGCTTTTGTACTCATTTCTTTCAGGTCTCTGCTTAGATGTCATTTTATCAATGAGGACTTCCTATAACCTTTTATGAAATTTTAATAGCAACTGTAACATGATCACAGGGGACATTATCTTTGCCTCTAACCTGCAGTTTTTAGCAGAGCCCCTATCACACATGATATGGAACCAGAATGCCTGGTTTGAATTTGGCTTTGCCACTTGCTGTGACTTTAAGCAAGTTTTTTAACCTCTTGGATCTTTAGTTTAACAAAAATGTTGAGATACTAATAGTATTTACCCAGGAGAGTTGTTATGAGAAATAAATGAACTTATTTAAATAAAATGCCAGTTACATAATATGTTCACATAGTGTTAGCTATTATCATCATCTTCACCACCATTATTAATTGTCTGCTCCTCCTATTAGAGTAGAACTTCTCAAGATCAGGGAGTTTGTTTCATTCACTGCGGCCTTGCTGGTGCCTAGCGTGCAGTATGTTCTCAGTAAGTATTTGTTGAAGAAAGGAATCCCTGCAATAACCCTAGAAGTAGCTGTTCTTATCTATGTTTTACAGATTAGGAAATACAGGCTTAAATAAATCAGTGCCTCAAGTCTTTTGACTCCCAAGTACAAGGAAGTTAAGATATATAGATAGATAGATAGATAGATAGATAGATAGATATAAAATTCTTGCTCTCAAGAAATTAACAGTTTAGGGAGACATTTATACAGATAATTACAATGAAGCAGTACTAGCAACATACTGCTATAGAAGTGTGCATTTAAAAGTGTGGGTACCAAGGGCACGTGATGGAAAGGCAGATAAAGAAACTTATAGAGGGATTTAACATGTGAGCTAAGTCTTAAGAATTAAGTCTGGGTCTACCAGTAGATGTGAGAGGGCAGATCAGGGGGAGCCTTGATGGCCTTGTCAGCAGATTGGATTTTATTCTTTAGGCATACTGGGAAACTCTGGGAAGAACCAAAGGACACAAAGTAACTCTGACATGGTAAAATGTATTTAAGATAGTGGAGGAGGACAGAAACCTTTCCAATTTGAGTCACATGGTCAATTAAAGTGTTCCTTGACTAATTGTCTTTTCAAAGGGAACAACAGAGTGCTAAAAAAAACCCCACCACACACACACACACACACACACACACACACACACACTGTACTAATGCTCTGTGCCTGCAAGCACTGGTTCTTGAAGACTGAGAGGGTTTCCTTTGTCTATGATTTGGGCCCTAGTGAACACTGAATCCTCCCCAAAAGGGTGTGTGCACAGGTGCTATAGCCCTCTACAGAGCAGGATCCACGCTCACCTTGTTTCCCTCTGGCAATGGAGTGCTTTCCTAGAGGTGGGGAATAGATATAGAGAAGACGTGTTCTCCCGTCCCCAATCCAGGAAGTGTCTTTTTCATTTCACCCACTTTCCTGTAGCTGCACTGTTTTGGAGGATTCCAGTTTCTGAGTTGATTCTTCTGTCAGGTGACATGACCCATTTGGTCATCAGAATGGCTTGAAAAATTGGGAACGTCTGAATTAGTTTCTATGATTCTCCCTTCTACTTGTTATGTAACACCAGTGAGTCTTTAAAGGGAAGGGAAAAGAAAGTAGAGGGGAGCTAATGGGCCCAGGTGGTTGGACTTTCTGTAGAGAAGAAAGTCTATGTGTGGCCTAGAAGTCAATGTAGTCTCTGAAGAATTACCTCTGAACTTTATACTTCCTCTATTGTGGCTTACTTGGATCCTTCTGGAAGCATTCATTCCCTTTGGAATATTGTTCTATATTTGATAAATAATCCGACCTGAGATTGAAGTCATAGTTTTATCATCCAGATCATGGTGACTTTGGTTAGGGGAGTGGTCAGTAGATAACCCCAGTCTATAGCCGTTGAGTATCCTGGTTCTGGCCTTAACTCCAGGCCCTAACATGGCCTAGCTTACCTTAGGTTCTGAGAAAATAGGCTAGGGCTTGCTGGGAAAATGCTTGGCCAGCTCTGCTTTAAAATGGAACAGGCTCAGCCACCAGGCCTTTGGGGTTTGAGGACTTACCCAGATCCAGAGTGAGCTCATATACCTTCTGAGGAAGGAACAAACTCAGTCTGTGCTCAGGGAGCTCAGATGGCCTGTTGGAGTGGCCCTTGGTAACAGAGCTGGTCTGGTGGCCCCGGTGGCCCTGATCCTGCATGCAGGCTACTTTGGAAAGGGCAAAAGGTGACTAGAATCCCCAGGCAGACTTTGTCCTTTGGTTTAAGTAGCCAAACCTGGTATGTCCTACATTATAAAAGCAGGGGCCAGCAATATAAGATTCTGGGAGCTGGGCTTTGTGAACTGCCCAGTTCAGAGCACCTCTCCCTCTCCTCCATGTCCCTTGAGGTTTGCTGGCATTTTCTTTGGGTTCCCTGCTATAGGACTGAACCTACTAACCGCTCTGCCCTTTTTTTCTGCTCTTTCTCTCCTTGCAGAAGGAAAGCGAGGAGCCCTTCAGGTTGTGTGTCTGGCCTTTTGGGGCCTTTTTGTTGTCTATTCTCTACCCCTCTCTCCTGGCACGGGGTGTTTGTGTGTGTGTGCCGAGTGCACATGACCTGTGCCTCTGAGCTTTGGCTGGGCAGATAGTCTGTTTTCCCTAAAAGCAGTGCGTGTGTTTTTCCTAAAAGCAGTGTGTGTGCATGCTCCGTGCTTGTGTGTGCTCCTGCAGACATCCCTGGAGCACGGTGTGAGAATCTGTGTGCCAGCATGGTGCACATTCAAGTGGCATGTGTGTGCTTATATTTGTACTCAGTTTGACTCCCCCAGACACTGATTGCCCTCCTCCTCTCCTACTTTGTGTGTCCATTTCCTACTTGTTGCTGTGCCTGGCATATGCTGTAAACCCTCTCTGAGCCCAGCATGCATACACTCTTTGTATTGCGAACAGGTGTTGCTGCAGGCATTTTGCTCCTCTTGCCTGTGGCCCTAAGTGTGAATGTGCTTCTGAGCAGATTTCCTGGCCTCTTGTGAGCACACGCTTCCATAGACCTGTGATGTGGCTCCCCTATGCCATGTGAATGCATACTATACTAATGCTCTGTGCCTGCAAGCACTGGTTCTTGAAGACTGAGAGGGTTTCCTTTGTCTATGATTTGGGCCCTAGTGAACACTGAATCCTCCCCAAAAGGGTGTGTGCACAGGTGCTATAGCCCTCTACAGAGCAGGATCCACGCTCACCTCGTTTCCCTCTGGCACAAGCTATATCTACGAATGTACCTCCTGTAGGTCCTTTGTCTAGATCTCCTTTCACTCCCCTGGCCCTCCTTCAGTGCCCTGTGTGTGCATGCTGTTTGCTGTGTCTGCAGGCTTCTGCAGACCCATTGTATCCCTAAGCACAGGAAATGTGTATGATCTGAGCCAGTGAACCCTGGCTCCCAAAGACTCTTTGTGACTTTGTTTCCTTAAGCCCAGGGCTTTCTGGCAAGCATTTAATTCTAGGTAGGACATAAAAATCTGCTCAGTACAGCAATTGTTTTTCAAAGGGAATAGAAGTTCTGGTTGGTAGGACCTGGGGACTGAAGAATGGCCATCACTCACAAAACAACCTTAGGAGACTTGCTTCAGCCACTTCTGGCTGCTTTTTGGATTTGGCCCTTTCTTTACCAGTATCCTATCCACAGGCCAGGGCAGGAGGCAGATAGGCTTGATTAGGGCACAGACAACCTGAGAAGAGTCCTAAATCCAAAGTTCATTTTGAGCTGACCTAAGGTAGTTCTTGCCAGCTTTTATATCATCCATTAACCTGTCATACCTCTCCCTTTTCTACTTTGTCTTGCCTCATTCAATCTATAACTTCTCCCATCTTTAGCACTCCCAAAACTTCACCCCCTGTCCAGAGCAACTTACTTCTGCCTCCCTTGTACTGGAGCTCATGTGCTCCGGGATAGTTAGTGAGAGCCCAGGTCTCAGGTGGCAGGAAAGTTGGTGGTGGTGGAGGGGAACAAGGTAGGGCAGGAAGCCCCAGACCTACTTGCACTGGGTCCTTTGAGCCTAAACAGTATTTGCCATTGGTTCTCAGGAGAGCCCTGGCAGCTTTGGATCTCTTTACACTGCCTGAAGGATTTGTTTTGGGTATTTTGGTGCAGAAACCTTTAAAAATTGTTTTCAACCTGTTTCTTCCTTGAATTATTTGGTACCTCAATGTTCAACTTCTCATTAGAGAACTCATAAAATTTACCAGAGTGATAACCCAAGTGTCTAACCTGTCTTGGATACTCTGGTAATTTAGAACTTATCAAATGTTGAGTGAACTCAGTGTCAATGAGTTCGGGCTTCAAGGAACCTAAGCCAAGTCAAGTCACAAGATGAGAGGAATTTAGAAAGACCAGGTTGACTGTGGCGGCCAAAGGAATTTAGGAATATAGTGGAAGAAGACCAGATTCTATATGAAGTTGTCTTTTTGCCTCAGTGAGGCCTGGAAGCCTAAATGGATCCTTTTCCCAGCTTTGGTTACTGTTACATATACTAATGGGTTGTGTGTGGGGGGATATAAATTCTGGCAGCTCTCACAGTCCCAGTAGACTTTAGCCCAAAGATTTCAGTGAGCTTGGCCTTGTATCCTTCCTGTTCATTCGGGTGAGGGGAGATGAAGTACTGCTCATTTCAGCAGCCTGCTTGTTGCCTTTGGCTCATCAGGGCGTTGGCCTAGACGTCAGGCTAGCTATGTCACCACATGGTGTATGTGACCTACACTCCTCTGAGCTTCCTACTTTACTGCTCACTGCCTTACCAAAGAAAGATGGCAGTCTCCTTTCTTTCCTAGGGTCTAACTTTTTTCTATCTGTTTTTAAAGATTCCAGATGATGGCGACTCCTCTTTGCCCCAGTGGCTCCCAGAAGGGTAAGTGATTCTTGCAAGGTTTCTGTGGATCTTGTATAGACCCTAATGCTGCTTTTCGCTTTTCCCCTGGGAAGTAGGAGAAACAACTTCATACGCTTGATCCTGGGGAAGGAAGATGTTCCACTGCAGGGATTGATTGGTTCTCTGGGTCAGAGGAGAGAACTCTGCAAACTGATTACTTAGAGGCAGAAGAAGAGAGAGCTTTGCCAAGTGGTTCCCTGGAGCAGGGGAGGGGGCTTGAGGGCTCCCCAATTCTTGCCTGTGGAATTTCTGATCCATTGCATAGGGGTGATTACTCTAGGTCTGCTGTGGGCAAACTACGGCCCGCGAGCCGGATCCGGCCCGTTTGAAATGAATAAAACTAAAAAAAAAAAAAAAAAGAAAAAGACCGTACACTTTTATGTAATGATGTTTACTTTGAATTTATATTAGTTCACACAAACACTCCATCCATGCTTTTGTTCCGGCCCTCCGGTCCAGTTTAAGAACCCATGTGGCCCTCGAGTCAAAAGGTTTGCCCACCCCTGTGATAGCAGTAGCTGATTAGATTTCTCCCTGGGCTCTGTCCTGCTTTAGCTGTTGTGAGTCACCTACTTGTTCAATTTCACTCTAGTCAAGACATAAGTAGCATCCCTTATGAGCTCTGTGTGTTTGTCTGTGCTTCTTATCTGGGAGTTTCAGACCCATGTGATTGCAGCAGAGAGTCATTTTAAACTGCTCAACTGCTGCTTGTTCTTAAGAGAGAAAATAATTTAAATGCTTCTCTACCTCCACTTCCCCCACATGTACTGCCAATTAATTATTTGTCAGGATCTTTCTTCTCTCCCACAAAGACCTTCTGACATTAGAATTCTCAGTGGCTGCCTCCTCTCCCTCTTGACCAGAGGAGAAAAAAGATCAGATCATAATTTTATCTATTACATTTTTATGTGCTCCTTTTCCTTGTGATTTGTCTTTTAAATCAAGAGTTAATCATGTGAATGAACCACCCTTCTTTGTCAAAAGCTCATCTATGTTGCAAAAAGCTTCATGTCTTAAATGGTACATATTATAGTTTTTCGAATTAGCCACGAACTCATGGCACTAGTTGTTTCTTCAACAGCCCTTCTTCAGGGCTTTAGCTTTTCCCTCTAATAATTGTAAAATACATGCATGCCAATGGAACATATCCCAGCTATTTTTAAAGGGAGCCATGCAATGATTTTCTAAATGCCTCCCTATTGTTGTCTTTCCTTCCTTCAGCTCAGTCCTTGGAAGCTGCCACAAGTTTAGAACTTCCCTGGGTCTGGTAGTCTCATTGAAAACAAAGTTCACTGCCTGTACTCAAGAAGCGACTTTATTAGAAATCAACATATCAGGTTGCCTGTTCCAACTCCTGACTTTGACCCAAATTGTGGCTCCATTTTTAAAAAAAAATTTTTTGGACTATATTGCTGGCGGTACCTTCTTATTCTTCTGAGATATACCTCTTTTCAGACTAGCTGTGGTGTACAACCCAGCCACCCCACATTTCCCACCTCATTGCTCTCATTAAAACCAAGTGCATGAGTTCTTTTCATTGAGACTAAGAATGGCAGCTTCCAAAAGGTCAGTGAAATACTGTAGTTCATCCCCCTCATGTTATAGAAGTGACACCAAGACCCCCAAAGAGGAAGGAATTTTGGCAGAGGACATGGAGAGAGTTAGTAGAAGAGCTTGGGATAAAATCTGACTTATCTTAATGTGAAAATGGTGTTCTTTGGGGGACATTCTTTGTATTTTTGTTGAATATTGTTATGGAAGAACAGACAACAATAAAGTTAGTAAACATAGAAAAAATATAAAAATTTTAGAAATCTCCAGCTATAATTTTTTCTTGGTCCCTGTTGATGTGTCCATAGGGATAGACTGGACACTCTGAGTTCTTTTCCTGTTTCCTTCCTAAATGGTCTTTTAGAAGTCTCCATCCCACCTCCCCTGCCTCCACTTTATGATGTGGGCTCCTTTTTCCATGAAGACCCTTTTTCCTCAGGATGGAGACAATCTCCTTGTACATGTCATTATTTGGTAGTCTTGCTCACCTAGGCAGCATCTCTTCTGTAGAGCTATTCCTATGGGCTCTGTTCTAGCACAGGCCAAGAAAGGCTTATTTTGGGGGAGCAGTGTCTCTGGCCTGAGTGTAGAGAAGAGCCCTCTTAACCATCAATTCCCACCTTGCCTTATGGAGCATAAGGTCCTTCAGATAAACAGAGTTGCCTGTCACTATAGGATAAAAGATCTCTAGGTCCTTGGCTAAAATCATAGAAGGAGACAGGTAGGTGCACTCTGAGAGCAGATTCCATTGCTCATCATCCCATGGCTTTATTTCCCTCACTTCCTGTCTTCCTTACCCCCTTTGAAATCACATCTTCCTCCGGGGAAAAGGTGAGCAAGGAAAATGGACAGGACTAAAGGTTCTGACATATTTTCTTCCCTCCTCAGGCCAGCAGGAGGGCTCTATGGCATTGACAGCATGCCAGATCTACGCAGAAAAAAGCCACTGCCACTTGTCAGCGATCTGGTGAGTGAAACTCTTGTGCAGGCTTAGGCTGTATCCTCGGGGTAGCCCCCATTGGACCTTGGCAAGCTATCAAAACTGGTAGTGGTCCATTTAGTGACAAGTATTGGTTTGAAGAGCAGTCATTTTTTATTTTTATTTTTATTGATTTTAGAGAGAGGAAGGGAGAGGGAGAGAGAGATAGAAAAATCAATGATAAGAGAAAATCATCTATTGGCTATCTCCTGCATGTCCCCTACTGGGGATCGAGCCCATAACCTGGGCAGGTGCCCTGACCAGGAATTGAACCACGATCTCCTGGTTCATGGGTCAACACATCCACTGAGCCACACCAGCCTGGCAGAAGACCAATCATTTAAAGACTTACTGAGACTTAGAGATGGCTTCAGTGAGACTTTGTTTTACCTCACTCCCTATAGAACCCGAGTTTCTTCATGAGCTCAAGCTCCCACCTGGAACATTTAAGGCTTAGGCCCTCAAAGCTGGGTTCTGTGGTTAAATTCTAGGTATCTAGTTCTTCTAGGTATCTCTATAGCCTTTTTTGATGACTTAGAATGGAAACTGCCTCTAGCTCCAACCTAGATCATTGAGCTTGGCATGTGATGAGCATGGCTGGTACAACTTCTTGGAGGTCAAGTGGAAGTCTCCTCCCAAGACATAGGCTTTCTAGACTATCTCTGTGCCCCTAGTTCTTCTTAGTGTCTGTCACTGAGAGGTAATGATAACAATTTGTAGAATTGAATTGAAATGGGCTTAGGAGTTAAAGCTGATCTCAGGACCTCCAGGATGATCAGAAATTCTCATTTTGGGTTGTACGTCCTGAGGCAGGATTAGCTCAAGGAATTTTCCTTAACGGAGTGGATAGTGGGGATAGAGTGGAGTACAGGCTCTCCCAGAGCTCTGAAACTAGATGTTCAGTAAGACTTTTACCCTTTTTCTTGTTACCATTTCTGCTCCTCTTTTCCTCTCCCTATTCAGTCTGTTTTTCTGTCCACCTCTTTTCTCGTTTCTCCTCCATTCTCTGCTGTTTTTCCACCCACGAGTTTCTTTCTCTTTAGTTGGCTGAATGGAGCTATCCTCTGCCATTTTCTCTTAATCATTTTTTCTTTCCTACTATTGTGTATCTTCTTGTTTCTTTTTTTCTTCCTTTCAAATGCACCTCTTCTCCCACCAACTCTTCATCAAGCTGGTTGGATGAAGATACGTTCTGATGCTATCTCTTCTTTATTACAGTCTTTCCTTGTCTTCTGTCTCCCCTTTTTCCTCTTCTTTCTTTCTTTTCTCTCTATTTTTTCTCATTCTCTACTCCCTCTTGCCCACCACCTCCTCTTTGCTTAACTGTTTGGATAGCAGCATCTCATTCAGTTCTTATTTTCCCTCTTCCATCTTTTAACCTTTTCTATATTTCACTTTCTGGCATAACTCGTCTAATAGAAGCTCGGCCTTACACCCAGGCTACCTGTTGAACTGAAGACAATTCCATTGGATAGAGGCAGAGAGTTTTGGAATGTGTTTCCTACATTGGACTATAGGGAAGAACCTCTCAGTTGCCTCTGAAGGTGTTTTATTTTTTTATCTTTTATTTTTTTAATGCCCTTGGGGTAGCTTTAACATCATGTTGTTCCTTTTTCTGCTTTCCTCTGCACAGGCAATGGTGAGTGTCTCCAGAGCCCCTTTCTAACCACTATTAAGAATCTATATTTCAAACCACTCGGCCCCTCCTAACTGTTCTTCCTACTTAGACTAATATTTTTATTCTGTCTGCCCAGTGTCCACTATGTTAGGGAAACCATGTGTCTCTTCATGGGCTGCCCCTAATGCTTGGGCTTGGCATACATGAGGCCCCTCTACAAGAGACAGGCTAGCAGGGTGCAGCCCTAGTTCTCATACTTACCCCCTTGCCCTGCTTGATTTGGCTGAGGTTACATTGCCCCATTTACTTTCGTAGTTCCCTGCTCATTTGAGCTGCTGACATCTAAAGCCACCTGGGGTTGTGTGGGCATGATGTGGTACCAGGGGATAGATGATAGCATGGAGTCGTTCTCAGGGATGGCTCTTGAATGTAACTCTGACAGAGTTGTGTGTTTATTCTATTCTTAATGACCTACTTCCTACTGTAATTCTAAACTTTTCATTTTTCTTTGCCTTTCTATAAACAAGGGGCAAGATACCTTTGGATGATAGATACCCTGAGAGAAGTGCTTTTCTAATATTGTTAGAACAGTCCTCTGAGGGCCTTGGGTTTTGGATCTTAACCTGGGATGCTGTTATCCATTACCCATGGGTAAAAATAGAAGGCAGTAAGTTATAGTCAGTTTGCTTCGATCACTGAAACTCCCTTCCCAGGACTTTGCCAGTCCTTGGTGATAGCCAGGACTGACAGTAGGTCTTCCCTTACAGTCATTGGTCCAGTCCCGGAAGGCAGGGATTACTTCTGCAATGGCTACCCGTACCTCTTTCAAGGATGAAGAGCTGGTAAGTGACCCCTGGGCTTTCATGAATCCACTGGCCTAACGATCTAGCCATCCACTGGTGATCACCTCTGTAGCCGTACGAATTGAGAACTCAACAGTGTAGGGCATACATCGTTAATGGAACAGATAGATAGCACTGGGTCTCAGACTTCCACACTGGGAAAGGCGAGAGACCAGACCAGGGGTAAGCCCAAGTCTCATGTGGGAGTATGGACCACTGAACTCGGGGTATTATAGTGGGTCTAGAATCCTATGTTTCCCAAGAAACCTTGAATGCTGGGGCAAGGCTCAGAATCAGTATTCAGGTCAGACCTGTCTTTCATGACCTGGAGCACACAACATATGGGGGCTTCTTTCTGCCAGGCTGGACTATGCACTGCGTCATTCTAGAGAATCTTCTCTACTACCAGAGGGGAAACCATGGTCTTGATTGCCCTACAAGGTCTCATTCTGGTATCTCCCAGCAGAGACCTAAAGTCACTGGTGGGTAATGGTATGTATCTTTCAGAAATCCCATGTGTATAAGAAAACCCTGCAGGCCTTAATCTACCCCATCTCGTGCACCACACCCCACAACTTTGAGGTCTGGACTGCCACTACCCCGACCTACTGCTACGAGTGCGAAGGCCTGCTCTGGGGCATTGCCCGGCAGGGCATGCGCTGCAGCGAGTGTGGAGTCAAGTGCCATGAGAAGTGCCAGGACCTGCTCAACGCTGACTGCCTACAGCGTGAGTGCTCTTGTGGGATGAGGGGTGGGGAGCACGGGCAACAGGGCCTCTCCAAAGTAATCTGTCAGACAAGAGCTAGGATGGCTGGATGTCATTCCTCCAGCCTTCCTCGTTCTGAAGCTCTTTCCTTTTCAGAGAATGTAGAGTCCTGAGTCAAGTGCATTGCCTTTCCAAATAACTGGTTTTATAGCACTTCCTTAAGCACCTTTAGAAAGAATTCTTTGAGTTTTCTAAGGCCCTTTGG
Organism: Myotis nattereri; assembly: GCF_964212035.1. NCBI lineage: Eukaryota > Metazoa > Chordata > Mammalia > Chiroptera > Vespertilionidae > Myotis > Myotis nattereri. Next base: position 53,841,880 of record NC_138087.1, read on the forward strand.
TGGAACTAGAATCTCTTCAGGATTCAGATGATCCCAGAGGCTGCACTTGAGTAGTGTACATACCACAGTGGCCACAGTTCCTAAATGACTAGAGCATGTTTAATTGGGGACCAAAACTGATGAGGAAAGAGAATTCTGTGAGAGGAACTCTCAGTGTTAGGCCTCAGAGAGGAACTCCCTAGGACCCAGGGAAGGCAGCATTTATTCCATGCTTATGGATGCAGCTTTTAAACAGCAGTGCCAGGGGCAGCAGTTTCATATGGCTCAGGCAGAGGTCCCAGAGGAGAATGTGCCAGAAACCCACGGCCCTGCCTAAATGTGTTTTTTGCTACCTTCATGGAGTGGGGGGGTGCGGAGGAGGGGCGGAGAGGAACGGGAAAAACAAAAGTTCTGTCCTGTTGTTTTGGAGGTGGCAGCACTCCAAGTCCTTGCCTCGTTGCTCTGCTCCTGCTGGACCCCGGGGTGGGGAGTGGGAAAGTATTTTCTCACCCCTCCATGTCTCCCAGAAGCCATAGCAACAAAAGCTTTAAGGATTGTGGTAGGAAAAGGAAGGTCGCCTTTAGACTCGCAAGCCTTTCATTATCTCAAGGAAAGATATGTGACATAAAAGGGACGCAGGAAGAGGCAGGCCTTGAGGAATTGTTCACTTAAAGTATCCTCTGAAAACATAAACCAGGGGTCCTCAAACTACGGCCCGCGGGCCACATGCAAATACAAATACTGTATTTGTTCCCGTTTTGTTTTTTTACTTCAAAATAAGATATGTGCAGTGTGCATAGGAATTTGTTCATAGGTGTTTTTTTTTTTTAACTATAGTCTGGCCCTCCAATGGTCTGAGGGACAGTGAACTAGCCCCTTGTTTAAAAAGTTCGAGGACCCTTGACATAAACAGTAAAATCTCAGACTTGCTCTTAGCAATATTTCTTTCTGATACAACTCCTCGGGCAAGGGAAACAAAAGAAAAAATTAACAATTTCTTGGAAGTCTATCAAACTAAAAAGTTTTTGCATAGCAAAAGAAAGCATCAACAAAATGAAAAGAAAACTCACTGAAGAGGAGAACATGTTTGCCAATGATATATCTGATAAGGGGTTAATATCCAAAATTAATGAAGAGCTTATAAAACTCAAAACAAAAAAAACAACCCCACTCAAACAATCCAATTATAAAATGGGCAGCCCTAGCCCGTTTGCTCAGTGGATAGAGTATCAGCCTACGGACTGAAGGGTCTCAGGTTCGATTCCGGTCAAGGGCACGCACTGTGGTTGCAGGCTCTGCCCCGGGCCCTGGGCACATGCAGGAGGCAACCAATCGATGTGAAACACATCAATATTTCTCTCTGTCTTTCCCTCTCTCTTCCACTCTCTCTAAAAATCAATGGAAAAAATATCCTCGGATGAGGATTAACAATAACAGATAATAATAATAATAATGCTTCTACCAAAACAATGCATCTATGCAATATAGCAAATATCATGTCTGAAATAAAGAGGATAAAGCGCAGGTGACAATCATTTTTAAAAAAATGGGCAAAGGACCTGAATAGACACTTCTCCAAAAAGGACATACAGATAGCCAATAGACATATGTAAAAGATGCTCAATGTCACTAATCAGAGAAATGCAAATTAAAATCACAATGAAGTATCACCTCACACCTGTCAGAATGGCTATCATAAATAAATCACCAAAAACAAGTGTTGGCAAGGACGTGGAGAAAAGGAACCCTTGTGCACACTGTTGGTGGAAATACAGATTGGTGCAGCCACTGTGAAAAGCACTATGGCGTTATCTCAAAAAATTAAAAATGGAACTGCCATTTGAGCCAGCAATCCACTTCTGGGATTATATACTAAAAATCCCAAAACACCAATCAGAAAGAATATATGCTCCCCTCTGTTCATAGCAGCATTATTTACAGTAGCCAAGATATGGAAACAGTCCAAGTGCCAATCAGTAGATGAGTGGATAAAAAAGCTGTGGTACATTTACACAAAGGAATACTACTTGACTATCAAAAAGAAGGAAATCATAGCTTTTTTTATAGCATGGATGGACCTAGAGAGCATTATACTAAATGAAATAAACCAGTCAGAGAAAGATAGGTACCATATGATTTCACTCATGTGTGGAATCTAATGAAGCGAAATAGAGACAGACTCAGATAGAGAGCTGACTGTTAGCTGTTGAGGGGAGTGAGTGAGTTGGGGGTCTGGATGGGTGTTGGTGGAGGGGTTGAGCGAAAAAGAAAAAGAAAAGAGAAAAAACTCATGGACAGGACAACAGTGTGGTGATTACCAGGGATGGGCAGGGGGTGGGGTCAGGAGGAGGTGGAGCAGGTATAGAGACGATAAATGGTAACAGAAAGAGACTTGTCTTGGAGTGAGCACACAATACAGTGTACAGATGATGTGTTGTGGAATTGTGCACCTAAAACCTGTGTAATTTATTGTCACCCTAATAAGTTCAATAAAAAGTAAAAATAAATAAAATACCAAAAAAAGAGAAAAAAAGCCCTCCTTTGAAGAGCCCTAGATTGGTGCCAGTGACATGACTACAGTAGACATGAAGAGACTGGTAGAACAAGTCGGCAGAAGAGATGGAGCTCTGAAAAGATGGTCTGAAGATGAATGCTAGTGATGACTTTGCCCAAACCCATCATGAGGGGGTGACAAGCACAGGTGCCAGCAGGTCTTTGCTTTAATTGCTAGCAGCCAAGTGGGCTGCTTGCCAGAAACCTTCTGAAATGCTGCTGTGTAGCAAGAGTGTCGATTTTTTTCTCAAGGGCCTTTCAGAAGTTCCAATCCAAGGGCGTAGCATGGCATAGGATGTGCTAAATGGATGCAGCCCAGGTCAATTTCCATTTATCAGCAATATCTTCTGCCTAAGGTTTCTGTGAAGCACACAGTGTAATGAAATGCCTTTTTATGGGCCTCTCTGGACAGAAAACCTGCTTGCCATCCTCCCACGGTTAGGATGCAGATGTTGGCCTTTCCCTCCCCTCCCCCCACTCTAGGTTTTGTAGTAAAGGCCTAAGCCTTTGGAGAATAGAGAGAGGTAAGAATCAGTCTGCAGGGCAGATGAAGCTGAAGGATGGTTTCTGAGAAGCCTGGTTAATGAACTATACTGGAGGAGTCTGTGTTCTTTCATAATTCTTAGGGCAGCAGGGAAAGTCTGCTAGTCTTCGAGATGAGTTGGCTGGGGTCACAGCTAGTGATGATGGCCCTTGCCATCCTGCCAAGATAATAATGATGATAGTAATAATAACAGTGACCATTTATTGAGTACCTGCTAGATGCAAGCCATTGGGCTAGATGCTTTATACATGTTGATGTAATGCTTCATAGCACCCTGAGAGAAAAGTGATGTTTTCTTCTCTTAAAAGAAACCAGTTTACTTAGCTAGGAGTACTGGAATCTGGATTTGAACCTAACTCTCTCTGTTACCTAACTCTGCCTGGCCATAGTTTTCTCACCATACCACACTATTTTCTGATTAAAGGCACTGGAGCATGGGACAGAACTTAACTGTGCACTACGACCAGTTCTGGGGTCTACAGTATATCATGGTTTGGAAGTTGGATGAGATTGGTGGAGTTGTCATGCCCACCCACCACCCCTCCATGATAACTGTGATATCAATTGGTGATATTTGAGCCTTAGACTTGAAGAGTATCTCTCTCAACCACCATCTAGGTGGAAGAAAGATAAAGCCAACTGCAGACTGAGCTACACTTTTTTGTTTCTTTTTTTAAATGAAAAATTCAACATATACCAAAATAGAATGATATAATAAACCCCCATAACATTTTTCAAGTTTTTGCTACCCTTTGAATTGCATTTTAAACTTCAGCAGGCCTCATACGTGATGAGCTTTTCCCAGAGATATCCCAGTCTTCCTAAGCTGCTTCCCCTCCTCAGTGACCTCTCCCAGACTCCATTCCTCAACCTGACCCTTAATCTTATAGATGGCCTGCTGGTTATCTTACTTTCTGTCTCTGGCCATCCTTCAGGGGCTGCAGAAAAGAGCTGTAAACATGGAGCTGAGGACCGGACCCAGAACATTATCATGGCCATGAAGGACCGCATGAAGATCCGAGAGCGTAATAAGCCTGAGATCTTTGAAGTTATCCGGGATGTCTTCACTGTGAGCAAAGTTGCCCACGTGCAACAGATGAAAACAGTGAAGCAGAGTGTACTGGATGGCACCTCCAAATGGTCGGCCAAGATTACTATCACTGGTGAGTAGGCCTGAGTATAGGAGACAGAAAGCACTAGGCTATGGAGAGGAGACTAGGGAAGAAGTCACCTGAGTGTGAAGGAGCCAGAGGGCTGGGAAGAAAGAAGACGGAACTGAGGGAAAGAAAGAGGGCCTCATTATTCATCACTCCTCCTCTCCTAGGAGGCTGGGAGAGGTAAGACTGGCACCTGCAAACAATATGAGTGATAACTGAAGGATGTGGTAATAATCTGATATTATGGACTTGACTGACAATCTGATAATACAAGAGCTGGGGGTGGAGGAGAAGGGACTGGTAGGAGACCAGGAAATAGTTACCCAGGGACTAATTATATTAGCTGGGTGGATGTGGCTGAAGGCTGCATCTATCAGAGACGGTAAAGAACAGGTTAGGGGTAAGTGGTCAGTTAGGGTTTTGATGGGGAGCTGAGATTCTTGAACTAGGCTTTGAAGGAAAGACTGGTGGCTTGGGACAAAAGGTAGATCTGGAGGAGTTCCTGTGCAGGAAGCAGAGAGAGGCTTTTCTAAGATGGAGAATGTATGCGTCATGCTTTGGAGGATTTCTGACTTGTGGAGCATACTTTGAAGTCTCCTCTATGTATTTGGGTTGCAGTGGTGTGTGCTCAGGGCCTGCAAGCCAAGGACAAGACAGGATCCAGTGACCCTTATGTGACTGTGCAAGTGGGTAAAACCAAGAAGCGTACCAAGACCATTTTTGGGAATCTGAATCCTGTTTGGGAGGAGAAGTTCCATTTGTAAGTCACAGAGGTCTTTGTCTTACCCGGTACTATGTATATTTGGGGAGCAACATTAAATCCTGTTATTCTGGGCTTGGCCCCTAAGAGGGATAGGGCAGAGACAGTGGAGGAAACCCATTTCTCACATGCCATTTTTTTCTGGTTTTCTTCTCATGGACTGTTGTATCAGGGTTACTTCACCCAAATCCTATCTTAACTAGGGTTATTAACGGGGATCCTGGGCACTTCATACTGCTTTTTCTAGCATTAGAAAGATTTTACTACTGCTCAGTTACAGGACCAGGGACTGACCACCCTATTGTGTACCTCCCAGCACTGCCACCATGCCTGGGAAAGGTTAGGCTATTCTGAGAAATGGGGAAGAAATGTCCTTGTCCTACAACTGGGTATTTCTGGCTTGAAGGAAGAAATAAGCAGTCTGGAGGAGTTTCTATTTCACCTAAAAGGGCTCTGCTTTTCTTTCTGCCTCAGCTCCCCCCGTTCCCACCCCAACTCCCAACCCCACCAGTTCTTTTCCTGTCATCTCACTTTATTAGACTATAAGATAGTAAGAGATGGTTGTTGAAAGCTCCAGTCTGGGATTTGGACTAATGTCTGGAGAATCGAGATGCTTTGTCACACCCCTAAGGCCCAAGACCAGGACTTGAAGGCTGGATGAGCTAAGCAGGCTGGCCATATAGAGACCTTCTGTTGGCTCCTTGGAGAACTCATGTGAAAAGGGATTGATTGGGACCTAGTAAAATCACTCTCCAATCCAGAGGCAGTAGTTACTGGGGGATCACTTGGTTCTTTGAGAATCTGAATGGTTCTTGCTTGACTCCTTCTTATGATTTATTCTAAATGAATTGACTCTGTTGTCAATTTTCCCACTTTTATCCATTTAGTAAACTACTCATCAAGCCCCTGTTCTGTACAAGACACTGTACATGATGTTTTATATCTAAAAATGAATAAGGCAGTCTCTGGCTTCAAGAAGCTCATTGTTGATTTGTTTATTATTTTATCAGTACACCAGTAGTTATACTATTATATTTTAATGAACATGCAAAGATATTATGAGAACACAGAGAAAGGAGCAGCAAATTCTGTCAAGTGCAACTTTTGGGTGAGGCAACAGGACCCAGAAAGCAACTGTTTGGGAAAGAGGTGGAAGGGGCTGGGACCTGGGCAAATTCCCTTCTCCAGAGCAAACACCATAGAGGAAATGATCATTCAAGTGGGTATTAAAGAATGATAGAAGTTCACCAAGCACATACGTAGACACATGGAGGAGCTAGGTAGAAAGTTAAGTAGATATGACAAGGTGGACATGCCATGAACATTAACACCTTTACTAACTCTGGAGAAGGAACTAGCAGTTGCTTCCTAGGGCTCTGTAGCATCTGTACAGCTGTTTTCCTCTGGGTGCTGTTGATACAGCTAGCTGCACAGGAAATCAGAGTTATTTCTGATTACTCTTCTTTCCCCTCTTTTTTTTTTTTTTTTTTAACCACAAGGCAACAAGGACTGGATAATGGTATATAGAGCCACCCAGGCTGAGGAATGAAGAGCCATTTGCTGGGATAGCTTGACTCCTGTGGAACTTTAGTACCACTGTTCTCTAACTCCTTCTCTGCCTCTGTAGGGCTTCAAGTATAGTTGATGGAGCTTTGGGAGGGAATTGGAATGGGGGCTGCTGGGTCTGTCCCTAACAGAGCCTGCCTAATTCTGTCACAGTGAGTGCCACAACTCTTCTGACCGGATTAAGGTACGTGTGTGGGATGAGGATGATGACATCAAGTCGAGAGTAAAGCAGCGGCTAAAGCGAGAGTCTGATGATTTTCTTGGCCAAACCATCATCGAGGTTCGGACACTGAGTGGCGAGATGGATGTCTGGTACAACCTGGGTGAGGAAACAGCACCAGAGAAAGTTGGTGGGAAGGGAGAGAATGAATGAGGAACTTAGAGAAAAATACTATCTACCAAAACTACCACTCAATTGCTAAAGCATACCTCTATGCAGAACCTGCCTTCCCTGTAGAGAACCGACCATGGGTAAAGATGGGGGACAGAGGAGTGGGTGTGGCTTGAACTCGCTCTGGCTGGACATTCTCCAGATTTCAAGAATCGCTTTAATCTTCATACACATCCCAGTGCCTTTAGTTCCATATTCTTCTAATGGAATAGGAGGGTTCCTATTGGCAATATTTGGGGTGTTTGTGGACTATATGGTCACTCGAGTGAGTTCACCCTGTTGGTGAACCCTGGGGTTAGTGCCTCCTTTTCATTGGGTTAAGCCAGAGTGGTAGCTGTCCACGCTGTCTGTAGTTGCATTGGTGTCAATTTCCATCTTCTTTCCTTCCTAGAGAAGAGGACAGATAAATCAGCCGTCTCAGGGGCTATTCGACTACAAATCAATGTGGAAATCAAGGGTGAGGAGAAGGTTGCCCCGTATCATGTGCAGTACACGTGTCTCCATGAGGTGAGCCAGCCCTTGGTAGATGGGGTGCTAGAAAGCAATGCTGGGAGGGGCCTTTGATAATGAATAGGATTGCTAGATGGTTGAAGATTTGGAGCCTGTTTTTTATTTTATCCTTGGCTTACTGTGCTACTTAGACAGCCCAAGGAACAGTCCCAGCCTCAGTTCTCTTTCACTAACAGCCTACTAGGGCCACAGGAAGAGCTGGGCGATGACTTGAAGGACAGAATTTCTGAGAAACCCTGGACCTTACCACCAGATTTTTTAAACTATATATTTAACTCCTTCCTTTGCTCTGTCTTCTGCAGAACCTTTTCCATTACCTCACAGACATTCAGGGCAATGGAGGAGTCCAGATCCCTGAGGCCCGAGGAGACGATGCCTGGAAGGTGTACTTTGATGAGACTGCCCAAGAAATTGTGGATGAATTTGCTATGCGCTATGGCATCGAATCCATATATCAGGCCATGACGTGAGACTCTCCTGGGGTTTTGGGATGTGGCTACTAACCCTTGGGGTGGCTAATGAAGGCACACTGCTAGGGTAGACAGTTCTTTAGCAGGGTAATATGCAGTGATTCATTGCTTCCCTCTCTGAGCTATGTCAGGTACGTGTATGCCCCAAGGCAAATAGGGTATATGTATAAAGGGAGTGTGTTTATCAATGACTCAGGAAGAAGGTACTTGTCTGTCTACCCCAGAGTTCAGACAGAAGGGAAAAGGGCACGGGAGGGTATGCAAAGACAAACCTAAACATCACAGGGCTGAGGAGATAGGGCATGTGTGCTCATCTATATGTGTGTGACAGACCAGCTTTCTTAGATTGGTGTGGATGTTGGAAAGGGCACTGAACTGTAGGGAAAGCAGCTGGAGTTGATCAGGACTCCTCCTATAATAGAATTCCCGTCTACTATGAGAAGTACAATTTGTCTATTGGTGAGGCTGCCCAGGAAGCAGCCCTAGGTAAGCAGAGGGTAACTGTTGCCCTGGCTGTGCTCATTTATTCTGAAATTTGTATTGAGGTCCTTCTATGTGCCACACATTGTGCTAGGTGCTGAGAACACAAAGATGAGTAAGATGGGGCCTCTGTGCTTGAGGAACTTATTCTAGCAGGAGAGATGGACCAGAAAACAAGCAATTACAATACAGTGTGATGAGTGCTGTGATAGAAGTAATCCCAGGGTATTATGAGAGCATCTGCATTTTAGGGGAGGCCTATGAAGGAAGCCATTAAAGAGTTGACACTTGAACTAAATTTTGAAATACCGAAAAGGAGGGAGGGCACTTTTGGTAGGGCATTTACTGGGGTACTCAGATACTACAGAGCAAAGGACATTCAAGAAATTACAAGAAGTTCAGTATATAGATGAAGAGAAGAAATATGGTGAGCAATGAGGTTTAAGAATGGTCCTCTGACATTCTTATCTGTTCACTCTCCCTGGATGATCTTATCCCAACCTGTGACCTCAACCATTACTTTTAGGATCAGGATTCCCAGGTCACTTTCTCCAGATGAGGCCTTTTCCTGAATTTCAGATCCATTTTCAGCTGCTTCCTGAGTATTCATTCCCATAGGCATTGTAAATCCAGCCTGCCTACATTCCAAATCAACACTGTCTTCACCCAATATGCTTATCTTCATATATTCTCTATTTGAGTAAATGGTACGATTTTCTATGCAGTTGTCCAAAAGAATTTAGGAGTCAGCCTAAACTTTTCTTTTTTACTTGCTACTATATCTTTAACTCCCAACATCCAGTTTCTAAAACCTCTAGTTTCTATCTCCTAAAAATGTTTTTAATCTATCACTATTACTAGAGCTCAACAATAATGATAATAATAACAACTTGTATATAGCATTTCCTTATGTGTCAGGCACTGGTCTAAGCATATTATAAATGCTAACTTATTTAATACTCATATCAACCCTATGAGGTAGGTATCATTATTAACCATTTTACAGATAAGAAAACTGAGACATAGAGAACTTTAAGTAATTTATCCAAGGAGAGTGAATGGTGGGGGTGAGATTCAAACCTACAGTCTGACTCAAGACCTAGAGTTTGTGCTCTTAACCTTTTTTCTGTTCTATTTAGTGCTTTAGTGCTTCTTTTCTGAATTATTGCAATAACTCTCCAAGTGATCTTTCTGTCTTATTCTTATCTTTATCCTAGTCTTTTCTTTCCAATTTATCATCAAAGGGACCTTTCTGAAAGACTAAACCAATCACACTATACTTTTGTTTAAAAATTTACTTTAGCATTTAGGATAAACTCTTTTATTATCTATTCTCTACCTACTTCTCTTGCATTTCTTGGTATTCCTCTATCAGACACCTTAACAATAGCCAAACTGTTGTTTCCCAAATAAGTCACTCTGTGATGAATATATTTGTTTTTTGTATGCAATTTCCCTTTGTGTATACATTTCTCCATTTGATTAATTCTTACTAATCCTTTAAGACTTGTTTCAACCATCTCTTCTTTGGGAAGCCTTTTTCAAATCCTTCCAGTCCCGACCCATTCTGATTTAGGTGATTTTTCCTGTACGTTTCTATGGTGTTTCTGCATAGCACACCTTGAATTATTGACTTACTTTCTAATACTTTCTCTGCCTGGCCATCTCATCATTGTGGGCTTTTAAAAACTTTACCCCAGGATATGTTTATTTTGATCTTTTTTTAGAGAGAGGGAAGGGAGGGAGGGAGGGAGGGAGGGAGGGAGGGAGGAAGAAAGGAAGGAAGGAAGGAAGGAAGGAAGGAAGGAAGGAAGGAAGGAAGGAAGGAAAAAAGGAAGAAAAAAGAGAGAGAGAAACATGGATTGCTTTCCGCCTGTATGAGCCCTGACTGGGAATCAAACCCACAACCTTTTGGTGTATGGGATGACACTCCAACCAACTGAGCCATCTGGCCAGGGCTGGGCTATTACATCTTTGGATTCTAGTACTTAGTACAGGGCCTGGCACATGGTAGGCATTTATTGAATATGTATTTGAATAAATAAACTATGAAGATCCTTTTATATCAAGGTGATTGGAAGCTTTATACACATCAGTGAGATCTTTTAATTACTTGTATTCCCCTGAAAGCCCTGAAGAGTCTTTGAAGCTGAGGGTGCTGTTTTTCAGGCACTTTGCATGTTTGTCATCCAAGTACATGTGTCCTGGTGTGCCAGCAGTGATGAGCACCTTACTTGCCAACATCAATGCCTACTATGCCCACACAACTGCCTCCACCAATGTCTCTGCATCTGATCGCTTTGCAGCCTCCAACTTTGGGGTGAGTATGATATAAAACATACCTACCCGTTTGTTATCAATTAATAAAGTTTGATTTTTCATGGTCAATACTGTAGAGTTGGTTGATGAGCCTAAAATTCATATAGATGCCACCTAGATAGGTGAATTTGTTTCCTTATGAGTATGCAGACAATGCTGATAGACTATTCTTATTTCATTATGGATATGTTGACTTACTAATAGACTCTCCTCAAACACAGATAAATGAGAGAAAAAAGAGCATCACTATGGTTTAGGGGGCACACCTGGGCTCAGGTAGAACCTCTGTAGGCCAAGAGTGTGGCTGAATCATCATGTTCGTTAGTCCTACAGGTCCACAAATGGATCTTTCTTAATATTACTCAGTCTCTCTGACAGATTCATACCACTTAAATTCATATGAGACTATTGCCTAAGCAAGGATATCAGTGTATACTCAGCCTATCACTTTTCTAGTGTCTGGACTGTTTTTTTCTATTCAGGGCATGCCCTTTCCTATGTTAAGGTACTTGAGAAGTTGAATCTTTACTCAGAATGTCACCTGTCATAACTTCAATATAAACTAGATGAAATACCTTTGACCCAGCACAAAAATGACCTCTTTAGGCATAAAATCACTGATACCCCCAAATCCACTAGGTCTGTTTATGGACCTAACAACTTTTTCTTGTTATTAAAGAGAGTCTTTCTATAGATGAATTAATATCATTGATTAAGCCTTTGTTTCATTCTGTTATATCCCATTATATATTGACTTAATATTCAAAGATATCTATATATATAAAAGGCTAATATGCTAAGTGTCCCTCCGACTGGTCGCTATGATGCACACTGACCACCAGGGGGCAGACGCTCAACATAGGAGCTGCTGTGATGTGCACTGGCCATTTACAAAGAAACGGCACTATGGACCTGGCATTGACAAAGCAACAATGGGCTTCCCCCAAGTGGGACACAGGCCCCGCCACCACCCCAGAGAAACAGCCCACCAAATTGCAAGCCAATGCTGCTAAGACCCCATGGCACAAAATGGGGCCCATAGCCCAGCCCAGCCCAAAACAGTGGCTGTGGGCGCTGGGTAATGACATCACATAACAACACCCGGCTTCCTCTCCTTAGAGACCAGCCTCCTTGGAGTTTCTTCAGCCCAGGAACACGTCTTGCTTTATAGCCAGGTGTAAACATTTTACACTTAACCAAATGCCTGTGAAGCGTTTTCCCATGCTTCATCTCATTTGATCCTCACAGAAGTCCTGGAGTAGGTAGATAGGAGACTCGGTAGAATCCTGTTTTCAATTCGTTAGCCGGAAAACAGAGATTTAGAAAGTTTAGAAACTTGACCCAACTGAAAAGAAGTAAGAAATGGTGGACCTTGAAAATGACTTCAGGTTTTCTCACTGCACAGAATATAGTCAAACACTGCTGCAGTTAAATGTTTTACCCTTTGTTCATCCTGCATGATCTACAATAATAATCTGCTTCATGTTGATATTTACTGCTGTGTTACTGACAATTACCTGAAGGAGAAGTTGAGGTACTTCACTGGGCTGGAAAAGTTTAGCTAAATCAGAAAGCAGGTCTAATTAAGCAAGTTTATCTATATATATAAAGCTCTCACTGCTGCCAATCACATGTGTGTGTTTCGATCTGTCATTGTCGATTGTGAATTTATTTGACACTTCTATTACTAGTATAGAGAAAGGGCAAATAGCAATATTAAAATATTTCTTCTAATTAATTTCTTTTCAATGTGCATGAATTTGTGCACTTGGCCTCTAATCCTATATAATAAAGAGCTAATATGCTAATTAGACCAGCAGTATGACCTTCCAGAATGACCTTCAGGAACGACCAGTGGGCGGTGGGTGGGGCCAAGATCAATTGCCCCGTAGAGGGTGGCGGCAGCTGGGGCTGCAAGGGCCGAGTTCCTTGCACGAATTTCGTGCATCAGGCCTCTAGTATAATATAATCAATATATGCATTCTAGGAGTGCTATGCCACACAGCGTATAGGCATGTGATTCCACATTTAATTATACCTTTCCTATAAAAATCAACTATTAAATTAGTATATGTTATATAAACTGAGGGAAATGATGTAGATGTGATTTAAAGAGAAAGCCACTCAAGACTACCTGCTCACCTTCCAAATACATCACTCTTTCTCCCTCCCATTGTTACTGCTGGGTTGTGACTAACTCGCCTGAGCTACCCCAAGATAAGTCAGGAGACCACAGACTAAGGAACAAGTTGGAGAATGTTTGGAGTTTCCCTTTATTTGACTAAGATGAGTTAGAGTTTCAAAGGGATGGAGGTGCACTCTCTGGTCATCTCCTGTTGACTCTTGTACAGAAAGAGCTGTTTTCCCTCCCAGGGACTGCCTCTCCCCTTGCCAGTGTGAAAAGATTGTCCAGTTTGAGACAGAGCTGCTAAGAGATGGAACAGAGACCACCAATTTTATTTCTCCCTTACATGTTGTTATTCTCCTCATGAGGAGAGATGGATGTGATGTGTCCCCAACCAATGTCTCCTCCTCACCCAGAGGTGGTTCAGTTTCTTTATAGTTTTAGGAGCTCAGAAACAGATTATTTCTTTTTATTTGTTTCCCACTGTCAGAAAGAGAGATTTGTGAAACTACTGGACCAGCTCCACAACTCCCTGAGAATTGACCTCTCTACATACAGGGTGAGTGAAGACATGGCTGTGGGGCTGGGTAAGAGATACTATTAGCTCAGTCTAGAGAGACTGTACGCCATTCTTGGCTATAAAGATTGAAGGCAAGGAAAATTGGTCTGCGTCATCACACCCATGTGCATGGCCAATGCCACTGACACCTGTGGTTCTGCGAACTCCAAGGACCACGCAATGTGTGGTAGCAGCAGGTGTGGCTGCTTTTAAAGACAGTGGCTGTCCACCCCACTCACTTCACTCCACCAAACTGTCTGATGATATTCTCACTAGGGAGTCTCCTGAGGATAATCTCTCCCAGAAATGCCCCTTTAAAAATTAGATCATTATGTTTCCTTCTTGCATTATTCCATATTCTCCTCTCTTTTCAGGGGAGGTGTGAGAATCCAGCTAAGGGGAGAGAGAGAGCAGCTTGGCTTGGGCAAGTAATTTGTAGCAGAAGTCATCTCATTCCTAGGATGGAGGGAGGAAATAGATATAGTAGGAGGGTGGGTACCTGGAATGGGCAGGACAGGGAAAGGGGCAATTTTTCAATTCTTCCTAAGTTAAATCTTCTTAGAATGGATTCATTACTTGCTTTAAAGTGCTGTGAATTTCCAGGACAGGCAATATATCCACATTAAAAAGTAAGTATAAAAATAACCTCAAAGTAAAAAAAAAACAACAAATGAGGTTTTAATGATCTGTACTTCTAGTGCCCTCCGTTTGCACGAATAATGGAGAGTTGACTGTATATCTTATAGTTGACATATAAGTAGCTATATGAAGGTTTAAATAAGTGGTTTTTAATATGGGGAGTGGCTCAACATCTCCCTTCAGCTGTCATTGGCAACTTCTTCCTAAAACTCATGTCAAAGGCGATGAAGTGAAGCACAGCCGGAACGTCCTAAGAAACGCACTCCAAAAGCAGTTCTGCTCAGAGCTCTGCCATCTGCTGGCTCCAAAACAGAGGAATAGCTGGAGCCCATTGTACAGGAAGTACAGGTCTTGGTCTGGAGTGTGGCTATACTTATATTCCAAGATATACAGTTAGAGTGTAACTTTTGAAGAACTCACTGTTTGGGTGTAAGAATCTTCACCCAAGAAAAGTGTGTGTATGTAAGTGTGTGTGTGTGTGTGGGGGGGGGGGGGTGTTCATTTGTGCAAATGCACACACATTGCATGGGAAGTAGGGTTGGGGGGAGGAGGCATTGCTTTCTGGGCTGGGGATTATTAGCCCTTGCTTTTGGCAAAGGCCTGTCTATCTCAGTATTACAGCTTTTTTTGTCCATCTCAACTAGGAAAAATTCCAGTGGGTAGCAGTTAGGGAAGTTTTTTATTTCATTACTTCTGGAAGGGAAGGCTTTCATATTTCTCTATTCCCTTCTTGCATTTGCTTGATTTACAACAGAATAATTTCCCTGCTGGCAGTCCTGAGCGGCTTCAAGACTTAAAGTCCACAGTGGATTTGCTGACCAGCATCACCTTCTTCAGGATGAAGGTAAGAGATGAATTGGTCTGGGGACCTGGCCTCAGGGATATGGAAAATAAGAATAATTTGGCACAGTGTGAGGCTACAGGAAGCATCTCCTCTAAGCCCACATTTCCATACATTTGTTCCCTGAGTTACTTTGATGAACACAGTGGATCAATAAGGATGGGCTTGGCAGTCTCCCCATCAGATATCTTGGCAATTTAAATTCAGGGCAAGGTCCAGGAACCCTTGGAGGGATGAAGGAATCTGGACTAGTTTAGAGGTAGTTCTAGGAGAAGATCCCCGCCGAGGTGAGCACAACCCTGGGCCCATATTCCTTTTCTTAATTGGCAGGTGCAAGAACTGCAAAGCCCTCCAAGAGCCAGCCAGGTGGTAAAGGATTGTGTGAAGGCCTGTTTGAACTCCACATATGAGTATATCTTCAACAACTGCCATGACTTGTACAGCCACCAGTATCAGCTGGTAAGAGGTTCGGGATCAGGTGGGACCAGCTGTCAGTGGCTCTTGGAGCCTCAGCTTTCCTTTGCTGTGGTCATGGTAGAAGGGAGTTCAGGACAAAGTCCCAACGTTCTTGAGGGTGAGTGAGTTTTATAGGATTTGAACCATCTAGACCAGCGGTTCTCAACCTGTGGGTCGCGACCCCTTTGGCGGTCAAACGACCCTTTCACAGGGGTTGCCTAAGACCATCCTGCATATTAGATATTTACATTACCATTCATAACAGTAGCAACATTACAGTTATGAAGTAACAACAAAAATAATTTTATGGTTGGGTCACCACATGGAACTGTATTTAAAGGGCCAGAAGGTTGAGAACCACTGATCTAGACCATGTGAGACATTTGTGGATGGACAGGGACCAGCTGTGACATAACTGAGTTGAACAACAGTGGGAACAGTAAGTTTTAGTTTAAGAAAATGAGTAAAATTTGAGCAGTTTCAGAGGGTAAATTTGCAGTCCATCCCAGAGTCGTTTTTTCTCCCCCAAGATTAATTTTATTCTGACTCATGGATCCTTCTATGTTTCAGTCTCCTTCCTTTAAGATCTACAGCTGTCTCTCTGAGCTACTGGCTAATAGAAATTTAACTTTTCCTTTGACCACTTCTCTCTGCACTGCATGGTCTTCTGAGATATATTGGTCAGCTGAATATCACAGCTGGACATGTCCTCTGAAAGGCTGCTCTATTTCGCCTATTTTATGCTGGCATCCTAACTTATTTTCTGGTGACTTTGTATATTTTTCTTGATTTCTTAAATAGTATTTTTTTTCTCATTTCGAGTTAATTTTTGTGAGTGGTATAAGATAGGGATCCGATTTCATTCTTTTGCATGTGAATATCCAGTTTTCCCAACACCGTTTATTAAGGAGACTATCTTTTCCCCATTGGGTATTCTTGGCTTCCCAAGGCTTTTTCTTATTCAGCTAGGCAAGTAGCTTCCTAGATGTAGTTCTTCCTCATAAGGACATTCCAGGGGTTAAGGGACGTACTAACCCATTGGCGGTTAGGCCAACCTGCATGCTAGGTCTGTTCAGTAGCTCCTGCAAAACTTGAAGTAGCTTCTCAGAGCTGAGATGTGCATGTATGTGGTGGGGTGGGGGCTGGGTTTCAGAGGAGGGCTGCTAGTGTGGGTCACATGCAACTAGACCTACTTAGTGAGACTGGAGGGGCTGCTTACTTTGGTCAAAGAGTCACAATACCCATAGCTTCTGAGGAAGTGGGGACAGGGATGAACTCTTTGTGTCCAAGGACCTCCCAGTAGTCACCTCTGACATATCAGGGGCAGTCCTGTGGAAGACAGACTCTAGGAAGGGTACTTGATTCTAGAGGAAGAAGCTTGGAGAGGGGAAAGAAAGAGGAAGATTAGAGACACTCTTTACATTCTACTCTGACTCTGTCTGTAACTATCTCTTCTGGAACAAGAAGCAGGAACTACCTGCCGAGGAACAAGGACCCAGCATTCGGAACCTGGATTTCTGGCCCAAACTTATCACCCTCATTGTGTCAATCATAGAGGAAGATAAGAATTCCTACACACTTGTTCTGAACCAGTGAGTATCACCCTACTCGGCCCTGTCTGGTTGGTGGTTGGTTTGTCCATCTGTCTAACAGCCTCTTTCTTTCCTATCTCTGTATGTTTGCAGTGCCACCTCTTCTTCCTGTCCGTCCGTCTGTCCCTCTGTCCCTTGTATCTGTCTGGGTAGCTGTTTCTGGAGACAGGTGTGGAAACATAATGGGGGGCCCTACCCAGACTGCACCAGCCTCCCTGGAGTGAGAGTTCTCTGGGAATAGGAGTCCCAGGGGAGCCAGAGACCATGTGTGTATGTGTCTGTCTGCTCTGAATAAAGTGGGCCACCTCATAGCCCACCTCTTACCCCTCCTCCTCCAGCTTATTTAGCTTGGGCCTACCTTCCAGCCCAAACCTTCTCTTCTGGGTCTTACTTCCTTGCCTTTTGGGCATCCTTTCCCTGGGCCCATTTTGCCTGAGGGAATTCTCTGCCCCCACTTGTCCTAGCACTGACCCCGAGCCCCCTTTTTCTAGAGTGAGTGTACCCCTGTTTCCTAGGCTGCTCCTCTCTTCAGTATGACCTCTGAGAACTGGGCACATTAGCCTTGGAATCAATAAAATCAAATAGTTCTTGCTTTGTTTTCTGACTGCGGCTTCTTCCATCATCCAGGTTTCCTCAGGAGCTGAATGTGGGAAAAGTCAGCGCAGAAGTGATGTGGCAACTTTTTGCCCAAGACATGAAATATGCACTGGAAGGTAAGGGTGTGCCCAAGGCAGTGGGCTGAAGGCCCCTTGTCCAAGCACCTGGTTTGCTTTCTCTTTCCTCTCCCAGCAACTGCAAGTTCAGGGTGAATGGCACAATGAGAAATAGAGGGATTCGTGCACAGTGAGTGATAGGCCCCAGGAGGTTTTGGGTAGACAAAGCTTCAGCCAAATGAATAATGTAAATGGCTATAGGTTCATTCCTTCAGCTTGAGAACAAGTGCCTGCCTAAGACTTTCCCAGCCCAGGAATCAGCTCCTCCCATCTGGGTGTTCACAAGTGGCTCACTTCCTGGAGAGGAGTCTTATGAAATTTATCTTTACAGTGTTAATGAATCATAGACCCTTAAATACATAAATAGGATTCTTTTCTCACACTGGGGGCTGCCTGGCCTGGGTTTCCTTGAAAGCTCTTCTACAAAGGGGGTAGATGACGAGAACCTGTGATTACGGCCAGTGCTCCAGACTCTGGGCAAGCTATGAGTGCTCTTTGTCCTAGATTTCCCAGAAGGCTTTGGAGATTCAGCTGGAAATTATGGACCCTTTCAAGTCCAAAATGGACATCTCATTTTCTGTAACATGATGAGCCTCTTATCTGGCTGTGTATCCATGGTTTCCAAACTGACTATTCTTATTTCCAAACTTCTTTGAGAGTTCATTTTTCAGGGTCTCAGCTATGCTCTTGGACCCTTCGGTTTATATCAAGATTCTGTTGCACTGTGGCTGCTCAATGCAGTTTCTGTTAGCTTGGGTTCACTTTGGTTTTCCCTGTCTCTGTGTGTTGTCAGTGACCTATTCATGTCATGTACAACTGCTCATCTCTGCATTTTTTTTTTTAATCCTCACCCGGGGATATTTTTCCATAGATTTTTTGTTTTTGTTTTTTTTTTAGAGAGAGTGGAAGAGAGAGGCAAAGACAGAGAGAAATATCGATGTGAGAGAAACACATTAATTGGTTGCCTCCTGCATGCACCCTGACCAGGGCCCAAGCTGGGGAGGACCCTGCAACCAAGGTACATGCCCTTGACTGGAATCGAACCCAGAACCCTTTGGTCCACAGGCCGACACTTTACCCAGTGAGCCAGGCTCTTAGAGAACAGAGCACTCCTGGTAGGGGGGACATGGCTATGACAAGGTGGTTGGGAGGAGCTGTCTAACTGGATCGGCTGCCTTGAGAAAACTCAAGGCCTCTACTGCCAGGACCTGACCCAGCTGTCTTCCCTGTCACTAGAGCATGAGAAAGGCCGGCTGTGTAAGAGTGCTGACTACATGAACCTACACTTCAAGGTGAAGTGGCTCCACAATGAATATGTGCGGGAGCTGCCTGCCCTCCAGGGGCAGGTACCTGAGTACCCAGCGTGAGTCCTCAAGTGGGCACTATGGAGGGAAGGGAAGAGGGACCCTCTGGCTTAGCATAGGGGTGGGGCCAGTATCCTCAATTTGGTTCGATAAGCCAGTCTTGAGACCTGTTCTGGGCACTGCTATAGAAAGAGAAAAGTGTCAAACCATGTCCTACTTTCCAGAAGATCCCAGTCTGGGGGAGCTGTCAGGCATATGGCATATGCCAGCAACTAGCTCCAGGCCCCAATTATCTTTCCTGGCTGCAGGTGGTTTGAGCAGTTTGTCCTACAATGGCTGGATGAGAATGAGGATGTATCCCTGGAATTCCTACATGGGGCCCTGGAACGAGATAAGAAGGATGGGGTAAGTCAGGGGCTTGGGCTGCACAGGGTTGAGGCCAGCAATTAGCTGTCAGCAGATGTTCCTGGGCTTTAGATAGATTGGCTGCTCCTGCCCTGAGGAGTCCATAAGGAGGGTGGTTGAGGGCCACTGAGCCACCCCTACTGGGAAGAGCCCTTTTGAACCCTATGAACTTGGAGAAAAGTAGTGGCTGAAGATGCTGACCCTGTATGTGGCCTTCCTTAGTTCCAGCAGACATCAGAGCACGCACTCTTTTCCTGCTCTGTGGTGGACGTCTTCACACAGCTCAACCAGAGCTTTGAGATCATCCGAAAGCTGGAATGCCCAGACCCCAACATCCTTGCCCACTACATGAGGAGATTTGCTAAGGTGACCATGACCCTCCCTTCCGCCTCCCCTTACTACCACCACTCACAGCCTAGTCACAGGCCTGAGCTCAACCCTTCTTTGTGGTGGCCTTGAGGTGAAACCTGGGTTACCCCATTATCCTTTGTTTGTGACTAGGGTGGACAGATGGTTTGTCTCAGTGCTGTCCTGGGGTTGAGAGGGAGCTTTGTCCTTTCTGTGAGGTTCTACTTTACCTCTATGTTGTATTGTTCTAGGATGAGAGGTGTGACCTCTCAGGCAAGATCCTTGTGGGGAGAGCTAAGGTTTCCTTCTTTCCTTTTTTCTTTTCTCAGACCATCAGGAAGGTGCTGATGCAGTATGCAGACATCTTATCAAAGAACTTCCCAGCTTATTGCACAAAAGAGAAAATGGTGAGGATCCGGCCCTGGGACCCTTGAAGAAGGGAATGGAAGCCACTTGAATCCTTCCTTTTGAAGCTATTCTTAGAGCTGAGGGTGGAGTGATGCTCCTGACTTCTGATTCCCAGCAGGGCTTCGCTTGATATTGTGCCACAGAATAAGAACTTGACTAGGAGTTCATCTGAGCTTCCATTTGGTTCTTTAGCCTCTACTAAGCTAGACTTTTGCTTAGTCTCTTTTTCAATAGTGTAAAAAAAAAAAAGTTGAGCTAGTCAAAGTGTTTTAAAGGATAACACCATGAACACCTGGGGCCCACCACCCAGCTTAAAAACAGAAACATTTGCTCTAGTCTTCTTCATTCATAGAGAATTGTCTGAATTGGTTCCAATCTCTTAGGGAGAGACACATGTAAAACCTGTTGTAATTTCCCTGTGGCTTTTGGAGTAGTGTGAGAAAGGGAGGAACCCTAGGCTGATGGGTCCTGTGCTAAAAGAAGCCAAGACTTAGCAGCTCCATCTGTCCCCAAAGCCCTGCATCCTGATGAACAACATGCAGCAACTGAGGGTCCAGCTGGAGAAAATGTTTGAGGCCATGGGAGGCAAGGAGGTAGGTCTTACGGGTTAGGGTTGCTGTACTTTCCCTTTGTTCTTTAGCCTTTTGACCACAGAACTCTACACTTTCTTGACTGGGTGCAGGCCAGGAGTTTAGCTTGGGGTCTGGGCGGGCTTGGGCTGAGAGATTGGAGTAGGCATTGGGGTAAAGGCCCAAGGAGGGAGGGGTCGGGACACAGGATGGGAGACAAGGGTAATTGAACCAGCATAGCCAGGCCCACCTCCTGTGGATATAGTTGGATCCTGAAGCTGCCGACAGTCTGAAGGAGCTGCAGGTGAAACTGAATACCGTTCTGGATGAGCTCAGCATGGTGTTTGGAAACAGGTCAGTGGCCCCAAAACACATAGTCCTCAGAGCCAGATGTGGTTCCTGATGAATCTCAAAGCTCCTGCCCCACACCCATCCATCCAGCTGCAGGTGTGTGGATCTTCTGTCTCGTCCTATTGGCTCTCCCTGTTGGAAGCTGTACCACGAGTGTTCTGGAGTAGGATCGAATAGCTGGTGCTACTCCAGGGCCAATGTGTGTGTTTGGGAAGGAGAGGGTTGCACTATGGGCACATGTGTAGTTTCCAGGTGCGGATTGATGATTGCATTAAACAAATGGCCGACATCCTGAGCCAGGTGCGGGGCCCAGGGAACGCATCCCCCAATGCCAGGGCCTCAGTGGCTCAGGATGCAGATAGCGTGCTCCGACCTCTCATGGACTTCCTGGATGGCAAGTGAGTACAGTACTCAGGACTGTCCTCTGGGATAAGCAAGGCAGAGGAGCCTCTTGGGGAGGGGGATTCTCATTCACCCACACAGCCTTACCTGTTGCCTGGGCCTGCAGCCTCACTCTCTTTGCCACTGTGTGTGAGAAGACGGTCCTGAAGCGTGTGCTGAAGGAGCTCTGGCGGGTGGTATTGAACACAATGGAAAGGATGATTGTTCTGCCCCCACTCACTGACCACACGGTAAGGACACTTCCCTTCAACTTTCTTCTGCTGTCTCCCTTGCCTCGCTCCACGCTTCCTGCTCGAGTTTGGAGTCTTCTGCTTTTGACTGATTCCCTCTCTGCCCAGGGCACTCAGCTGATCTTCACTGCTGCCAAGGAGCTGAGCCATCTTTCCAAACTCAAGGTACTCTAGATCAGCAGTCGCCAACCAGTGGTCCGTGAGGTCCAAAGGTTTGGCGACCTCTGCTCTAGATGTGTGGAGTCCTTCTGAGGCTGGTGGGGGGAGGGGATTGCCTGGAAGGAAGGAAGGAAATTTAAGCATTGGAGACTGAAGAGGAGGGAAAGGAGAGTGCCATGTAGCTGTGGGTTGGCAGGTAAGGGCAAGATTTTCATGACAGTCCAAAGCTGACCTGATGCTTTCTCTGTGGTTCCAGGACCACATGGTGCGAGAGGAAACACGGAGTCTCACTCCAAAGCAGTGTGCTGTCCTTGACCTCGCCCTGGACACCATCAAGGTGGAGACCTCCCCTGCCTCCAGACAGTCTTACTACCACACCCTCTTGGCCCTGGCATTTCACTCTGCCAGACTAGGTGTCCCTCAGGCTCCTGTCACCCACATCAGAAGAGAGTGGTTTTTATGTCTGTTTCTTTCTCTGCTATGTCTGTATTCCTACTTGGGAGCAACCAAAAAGGCACCTCCTGTGTGGTCTTGAGTGACTCACCATGGACCTAGAATACTTACTTATTCCTGGGTTCTGAATTGCACACATTCAGTTTACTTAGCTCTTCATTGCCATTCCTGAATATTTTCCACTGGGAATTAATCTTCCAGATCCTAATACCCCAGATCTGGCTAACATTCCCCTCTTTCACTTTCATATAAAGTCATTTGGGTTTTCAAAGGATTTTTTTTCTACTACCCACTTATTTATTCAATGAGACAACATGCACCAGACACTGTACTGTGAATGATACAAAGAATCAAGATGGTTCCTAGCCTCAAGGTGGTTATAATGGTTATAAGGCAGGTATATGAGAACTGGGATTCAGGGCACTTGGGAGAGGTAGGTCATAGGTATAAAGTTCTCTAAGAATTCAGAGGGGATAAAAGAGCACTTTTGTCCACTCTCTGCCTGAAATGCTTCTATCTCATATCTTTGCTGTCCAGATAGATCCGTCCTTCAAAACCAAAATCTAGTAACATGGCCATCCCCCCCCCCCCCCCACCGCCTCCTACCAGAGACCCAAATAATACTCTTTCCCTGGGAGATGTGACTCCTGATCTTGTTGTTTACTGAGTGACTTATTGTTCTCACCATCCTCTTCCGACATCTTTGTTGAACCTCAGGTGTCATTTCTCTGAGGACTGTTGGGGAACTGCCTCTCTTTAAGGGCATGAGGCAGTAACAAGTACTCTTTTTGCTTTTCAGCAATACTTTCATGCAGGAGGCAATGGGCTGAAGAAAACCTTCCTGGAGAAGAGCCCAGATCTGCAGTCCCTACGCTATGCACTATCTCTGTACACACAGACCACAGATACACTCATCAAAACCTTTGTGCGTTCACAGACTGCCCAGGGTAAGACTAAGGGCTTTGGGTCACTGCCTCCCTTTCCTGATCTTTCTCTGCCCCTATGGAGTTAGTGTCCTCTAGCTCTTAGATCTCTCTAACAGGTACTTCTTGATAGATCCCTTCAAACTCAGACCCCAGGATTTCTTGAAGAACCCTAATACTTATCCCCACCTCATACTCAGTACCAGGCAGGAGAATAACAGGGTCCTGGAAAATGTGCCTGAGATTTTTTTTCCTAGACATTGCTTGTCCAGTGCATGTTTATTGAGCTCAGGTGGTATACCTTGTTTGGTAGGGAAAAATCTGTGAGCAAGCCTAGCGAACGAGTGATTGAGACACTCATTCATGAGGATTCATTGCTTTGGGAACCTTTGTTGGAAGTTGTTCTGGGCATAGAAAGCAAAAGACTTTCCAGATTCTCCAGCATGGACAACAAGAAGAGAGGCAGCCATAGGAGAGTTGAAGAAAGGGTGCAGATCACATACATAGCTGAGCTCCAGCCTCATGGGTGATGCTAATGCACAGGGGACCCAGGCAGCTGGTTTTCTCCTAGGGACATCCAGTCCTTAGAACCCCTCCCTGCCTCCAGTCAGGCCTATCCATAACAAAACACATCTGCATAAACATGGCTAAATTCTGACCTTGACCTTGGAGAAGGGCCCTCCCAGGAAGGACCTTCAGGTGCATTGATTATTGTTTGTTCCAGGGAAACCTGGGCATGCTTCCTGGGGCAGTGAAGCTGGTGGAGGAGGGATTGGGAAGGCTTGGGCCTTACTGAGCTGTGGATCTGGAGTATAAAGCTAACCTGGAGGGGAAGCAGAGTCTAAGCAGTTAGACTGGACTTGATGGAAGGTGAAAAGATACACAAGACCGCAGTACTACATTTTTCACATCTGTTCTTATTTCAAGTCTAGGGTGGGAAGAAGAGGAAGCAAAAGAAGTTATGAACCTTGGTTAAGGGGACAAAGAAAACCTTTACAGAGCTGAGTACATGTAAAGATCCATAACATTAGGGAGGATCTGAGTTAATCCAGAAAGGCTTTTAAAACAAAACAAAACAAAACACAAAACAACTTTGAGCTTTAAGCTAAATATAAAGATGACCAGAAGCTGGAATAGACAGATAGGAGGTAAGAGTAGGAGTGAGGACTGCAGGGAGGATCTGAGTTTATATGTATATTTTTCTACCCTTTGCTTTATTCACTTAAGAGCCTAGGAAATTAGAGCCTACAGCCTTTCTTTTGGGCTTAGATACCTTCACTCTCTTATGATTTGATTGATCTTTGACCCATGAAGTCTGATTTGGAGTATTCAGGCACTGACCCCAGCTTTGTTACTTCTCTCTCCATCCTGCCCCATCTCTGTGCTCCCTCAGAATATGTGTAAAGCTGCTCTGAATGGCTGTTAACTCCTTAGACCACTAACTGATTCTTCTTTCTCTGTCCTACTGCTGCTACTACCTCTTGACTTTCCTGTCCTCACTCAGTGCATGATGGGAAAGGTATTAGGTTTACTGCTAATGAGGACATTCGGCCGGAAAAGGGTATGTTATAAACCATGCAGATATGAACCTAACATTGTCTAACACTGTCACCTGTGAACTAACATGAGCTGCTTATTTTTGGAGTGGAGAAAGTAGGTGTCAAAGTTCAGAAGCTCTATCCCAAGTCTCAGAGATGGGTATTGTATTCATACAGTCTGAGATGGGGTTAGCAATAGTCTGTCCTCAGAATTATCCCTTCCCTCCACCTTAGGACAAAGGAGTTTTATCTGGGTTCAGGGTACTGGTGTTTTTCAAAATAGAGTAAGGCCTCTGCTAGGGGGAACCTGCTAATGGGCCAGACATTGAGACTAGGGAGCTGTTTGTGGAGAGGTCCAAATTTGAGTAGGATAAAGTCTTTCTGAGCAGAGCAGCCTCCCAAGCAGGGGCCTCCAGGAATCCAGGGATAGGTGGGAGGTTACTGCTTTTGGCTAAAAGGGACCCACATTGTTCCATTAAGACCATGGGATGGACATAGTTTCTAAAGACACAGGGTGGCAGCACTCTCCTTCTCCAAGATCTGCAGCCTAGGAAATAGGAGAGATTTGAGGAACCTGAGAGATTCCTGGTGCATTTTTAAAAGAAGTTTTGCCTAATATCTTGTCAGCCTAACTTGTATTTTAATACACAGCCTCATTCTTTATCCCCTTTTATTCACTTCTCCCATGCTTACTTCCCCATGGCTATTGTGGGTGATTGCTTCTCACTTGAGGGTATAGGGTGGTAGCCTCCTAAGTCCTGTTTTATCTGGAGCAATTAGGCCTAAAATCTTCTTCAGTGGAGGATCATGTGTCCATCTGTCCCTCAGGGTCTGGTGTGGATGATCCTGTTGGAGAAGTCTCTATTCAGGTGGACTTGTTTACACATCCTGGAACTGGAGAGCACAAGGTCACAGTGAAAGGTGAGTGGCACGGACATACAGGTCTCACACCTTTTCTTGCTCAGTGGCCTCATCAGTCAAAAGCAGAGCCTGTTAAACCCATCCCTCCAGCTTGGCCCTCTTCTACGAGGAGTGCCACCTGGGGCTCAAGAACTGGGAACACTTGGTGCAATCCCTCACAAGTTCCCTTTGTTTGGGCAGTGGTGGCTGCTAATGACCTCAGGTGGCAGACAGCGGGGATGTTCCGACCCTTTGTGGAAGTGACCATGGTTGGCCCACATCAAAGTGATAAGAAGAGGAAGTTCACAACCAAGTCAAAAAGCAACAACTGGGCCCCCAAGTACAATGAGACATTTCACTTGTAAGTTATGGGATGGGGATTTACAGGACTGTGGGATGGGGGTGAACTGGGAGGTAAGACTTGAGAGGGGAGAGGAGGGATGGGCTGAATGGCAGCTGGGGTGAATTCAGTTGAAGATCCTCTCATTTCTGGCCTCCTACCTTCCACTTACCCTGTGATCACAGCCTCCTAGGAAATGAAGAGGGGCCAGAAGCCTATGAATTGCAAATATGTGTGAAGGATTACTGCTTTGCCCGAGAGGATCGTGTTCTAGGGCTGGCTGTGATGCCTCTGAGGGATGTGGCAGCCAAGGGCAGCTGTGCCTGCTGGTGCCCCTTGGGCCGGAAGATCCACATGGATGAGACAGGCATGACCATTCTCCGGATTCTGTCTCAGAGGAGCAATGACGAAGTGGCTCGAGAGTTTGTGAAGCTCAAATCGGAGTCTCGTTCCTTGGAGGAGGGGAGCTGAGCACCTGAGCTCCTGTGCCAACCACGTGGCACCAGTTCCACAAATCAGGGCCAGTGGGAGTTACTATGTAGCCAGCTCAGGTCCTCATAGTTAAGAGGCTGAATTCTTCAGTTACAGAAATTTAAGGGAATTTTGGGGTGATGGGAGTTTGGCTTTTCACAGAAAGGGTCATGAATCCCTTACCAGTAGGTCTGTGGTGCTAGGGGTTACTGCATAGGGAGATTTTCCATAAAGAGAGAGGGACAGACGTTTCTGAGAGTGTCACCCATTCTTGGTAGACACACCTCCACCCCACACCCCATGTCTACCCCTCTCCATACTGCACCTTATCCAGTTGGACCCCTATGTACCAATCACTAGAAGAACAAGTTTAGAGGGCCCGGAGCTTGCACCTGGCTAGCTAAGTAGTCAGTTGAGCCTGTAGGTATCACTGAGCCCTATAGTCTGGATTGAAGTATAGCCAGGGCTGGAGCACACAGAACAGAATTCACACTGTCCCTTGAGCAGAATCCACTGGTTTTGTGTGCCTCCAGTGAGAAAAAGGCTTTGAAACTGAACAAGATACCTCTAGAAATGAGCTCTGTTAATCCCTTACCCAGTTCATATCTGTCGTGAACAGGAGCAGGTTCATATGGTGCTTCAGAGCCTTGAGCAGAATATTCTTTGGAACCCAAGTACCAGAGGCTACTTTCCCAGGAGTCCCTCTACCTCACTCCTGTAGGAAGGGAAGTGATGCTTCAGGACATGAGAGGCTGTTCTTGTGTGTATGCATCTGAGGACTAGTTGAAGGATCCAGGAGAAAGGACTATATTTCCTTCTTGGGTAGGCCCCGAACAAAGCCAAAAATTTTTGGAAATTAGTCTAGAAGGAGTTCTCCTCACTTATGGTCACTGCCCTCTGGCTGTCCTCCCCCTTGTAGAAAGAATCTAGCCTTTGATTTCACTCCTGTCATTAGGTCAGCTGTGTCCCCTCATAGATAGTCAGCCCCCTGGAGTAAACTTGGCCTATGATCCCTCTATACAGACCGGATGGAGGAGGGCCTCCACACTCCCTGGGGGGTTAGAGACAAACTCTTGCAAGGGGTCATGTGGGCTTCCCAGGCCTTTGCTCAGAGAAATGACATGGTCCTTTAATATCCTTGGGAGCAGCTTCCTGGACTTCCTTCCTAGACTTTCTGAGGACTCTGCATTGACCACAGCTGTACTGGTCATTACATTAAACAAGAAATTAAGCATATTTGCTGTTGTTAATTATTGTATGTGCCATTGTTACAGGAGATTATTGGCTAGTCTGTAATAAATTATCTTATAGCAGCCTTTGGGGTCTTGTAATTCTTCTAAAGTGTGGAAAGTGGTAGAAATGTCTATCCTATACAATGGCATATTTTGGACTAGTGGACTTTGCTGCTCTTCCCACCCCCTCCCCAAACCTACATCTCACTCACTCCTGCCCCTGTAAGTGGTGGATAAGCACCAAGCAGTAAAGCAGCCAATGTGCTAGCATCTTGGCCTTAACCTGAGACCAAACAGTCCAGTTAACAAAAGCATGAGACCCAGGGCATAAGCTTCCTGCAAAAGGCCCAGAAAATAGGAGATGACATGTGTGAAAACTAGTCCATGCTCTATCTTTCCTTTTCTAGAATCACGAGGCTGCCAAAACTGGTTTGGCTCAGTGGATAGAGCGTCGGCCTGTGGACTGAAAGGTCCCAGGTTCAATTCCGGTCAAGGACATATACCTGGGTTGCGGGCACATCCCCAGTAGGAGATGTGCAGGGGGCAGCTAATCGATGTTTCTCTCTCATTGATCTTTCTAACTCTCTATCTCTCTCCCTTCCTCTCTGTAAAAAATCAATAATATATATATATATTAGAATCACGAGGCTTTTCTTTTAGGACAGACACAGCCTGGGCCATAAGGACAAGGCAAGGGCCTCCTGGGGCGAGATGTGTCTCCAGAGGTTGGGGAGGGTGAGGCTGTGTGTGCAGGACAGAGGTGTAGGCCTAGGAGTGCACAGTGGCCTTTCATACAGGGAAATTTAAGGATAAAGTCTACTCCCAACAGGGAAGAAAGAATGTAAAAGTGAGGCCTCCTGGCATGGGAATCAGAGAAAGTGCTCATCTACTCTCAACTTGCACTGGTCACCACTTACAGAGTGGCACCCAAAGGGCATCCATTTATCCATTTACCTCATAGAGCAGGCCCCCAGCTAAGGCACATTAACTCAGGGAGTTATGTCTACTTTTCCAGCATTATCCAAATTCTCTGAAAAGGGGGCTAACTAGAGCCTCCCAGTTTCTTATTTCCATTTGCTTGCTAAATAAATCCTAACAATTCAGTTGCCCAGTCATTTTTAAACTTCTTCCTTTCCCAAACCAGTTGCCTATCATTTTTGCCTCAAACTTACCTTTTGGGCTTTTGTTTTGTTTTGTTTTGTGAAGCCCAAATTTATTTCTATTTAAAAATGCTCAAGAGACTTTAAAAAGGCCCAAAAGCCCAAAGGCGTTTAATTTAAGATCATCCTGACTTGGTGTCTGTTTCTCCTTTGTGAGGCATCAATTTGATCCTCCTCAATGAGACACATCGGTAATTCTAGTCGGATTGTGGTGACATCTTGTGACTCCCAGTATCGGTCATAAATGGCCTTCAGGTTATGAACGATGAGAAATGTAATACCAGAAATATTCACGAGACGTCTGCAGATTTTACTTGAATATCCTTTCTGAATTATTCATTGCCACCAGGCCCAATGATGATCAATTTGAGTAGCGGACATCATGATGAGTGTCACCTGCAAAGACTGGTATTAAATGCAGCTCTTTCAGAAAGAAACCAGCAAACACCCTTCAAGATGAAACACCTCAAACTTACCTTTTGAATTCATTGTCTCACCTCAGTTACAATACCACAAGTGGCCTGGCGGGCATGGCTCAGTGGTTGAACATCGACCTATGAACCAGGAGGTCACGGTTCAATTCCTGGTCAGGGCACATGCCCAGGTTGTGGGCTTCATCCCCAGTAGGGGGCATGCAGGAGGAGGCTGATCAATGTTTCTATCTCCCTCTCCTTTCCTCTCTGAAATCAATGAAAATATATTTTAAAGCAAAAACAAACAAACAACCCCCGCCCCCCCCCCCCCCCACACACACACACAATACCAAAAGTGGAGTAGTGGCTTGTAGTTCTTATCTAGATTACTGCTGATTATCTGCCTCCATTCTGCCCCTGTCCTCTTCACACACTTTGGTCTCTTTCCTGTTAGAGCTATTCAGTAGTTACCTATCATAGTCTTTAGGCTGAAATTGCAAGACCCTTCAGGACAAGGACAGGCCCCCCTCACCGTCCTGTGGCTATTCTAAAGCACTTTCTTTGCAGTGGGGAAGGGGGGAGGCTCCCCCATGCTCTCCTACCCTCCCCTGCCGCTCACCACCACCCCCACCCCCACCCCCGCCCCCGCCACACACACACTGCACTCCTATCCCTTACTGGAATATCCGCAGCCTTTTCCACTGCCTTCTGGGTTCTGACATCCTGACTTCCTTTAGGACCCAGCCAGTCCTGGACACCCTCCCCACAGTACTCTACATTGTTATAATTTACTCGGTCTGCCTGCTCCCCATCAGCCTGATCTATCCAAAGGCAGGGTCTGAGTATTTCATCTCCCTTCCCCATCTGCCAGGACAGAGAGGATGCCTAGGCACTTCAAAGCCAGGCCTGCAGGACTCTATTGGAAAGCCAGCGAACGAGGGGGCGTGGCCTGAGGCGGGCTTGTGGGGGGAGGGGCGTGGTCGGAGGCGGGGCCTTGGGGCTCCGCAGCGCGCCTGCGCAGGAAGGTGCGTTAAGATGGACGCCGCCGGAATGGACGTCTGCGTGGCGACGGTGAGCAAGAGGTGCCCGAAGGTGGCTCTGGAGAGGAGGTTATGGCCTTCTCTTTCCCGGCGTTGAAGACTGTCCCCATACTACCCGACATCCGCCCCCCTGTGTCCTTTTCGGTACCTGCCCGTCCCCGGACCATAGTAAATCGTTCTCCCAGTCCTCGCGGTTACTTCCCTCTCCTCTACTTGAATCTACGGGTTTTCCAGACACTCCAGGACAGTGGTTCTCAGCCTTGGCTGAACATCAGAACCACCTGGGAATCTGTTTAAAATCCTGATTTCTGGGCCTCATCCTCCGGAAATTCTGTTTCTTTGTTATGGGGCGGGGCCACAACATTAGTAACAAAGAAACAACTTCCGGAGGATGAGGCCCAGAAATGAGGATTTTAAACAGATTCCCAGGTGGTTCTGATGTGCAGCCACGGTTGAGAACCACTGCTCTAGGGGAAATGTCCAGATGCCTAGCAAAGGGGATCTTTATCCCACATATGCCGCCCACGGGGCACCCACTTATCCAGTCACCTCACAGACCCGGCCCCCACCTAAGAAGGCACATTAACTCGGGGAGTCTAGTCTGCTTCTCCAGCACTGTCCACATCCTCTGGGAAGGCATAAATCTTATACCACATTTGACTTGAAAGTGGTACATGTGTTGTAATTTCTCACAGGGCAGGGGACCTACTTTATAGGAAAAGTCAAACTCTGGCTACTCATGGTTAATAGGCTTGCAGATTTACTTAGTAGCCAATTTTTAAAAAACAGATAATCACGTCTTAAAATGCAGATTCTTAGCTTTCTGAAAAAATTGAAGGATCTGTTAACAGCTCACATTCTCACAAAGTGACAAGTGGTTGGAGCTGAGAAGCAACTGGTAAGTTAGTTTACTGCAGCTCATTATAGACTCCATTACCCCTTATTTTCTGATTTGTACTAAGCTTTACAATTATTTGCCTGTTACTGGTAGGCATTTGCGTTTGTGACCCCCGATGTAGGACTTAATTTCTGAATGGATACTTTGAGCTCTTGATGGAAACTGATATACAAAGAGGCTGGAGTTGTGTTTAGGTTGTCCTTTGGTTTCTGTAATGCTCTGATTAGGACCAGAGATCCTAGTCGCTAAAACCCAAGGTGAAATCTGAACTAAAGTCGTTTGTTTTTGAATAAGAGAATTGAACCAAAATATCTGTGGGTTGTTCCCTGGTGCGTTTGATCTTGAAGAAATCCACCGTGTTAACTCCTCTGTGATGAGGTCAGGGCAAAGTATTGTTCCTTTTTGAATACTTGGTTATAAAAAGGGCCGGGCTCTGGTCTATTCTGAAAGGGATGTCTCAGCGGTGCTGTCTCTGTGCCAAAACACACAGATGGTAACCCTCTTCTCTGAGGGAATAACAGGTCTCCTGATGTCAAGAGTGGGAGTGTTCTGCAGGCTGTATCTAATCAGAAGTAGAACAGGACCTTTCACAGTGGACTTTTAAAGAAGCAAAAATCATTTCTTTGAGCATAAGTGTATGACCCACCTACTCATTGTGAATAATTAGGGTAGCTCCCTGAAAGAATCTGCCATACCCAGAAGCAGAATGGTAAAGCTGAAGAAATAACACAGAATAGTGGAGGTGGCATAATACTGTGAATACTGACCTCAGCTCTGCTACATACTAGTCAGGGATCCTTGATAGTTAATTTCTCAGAGGCTGTTTTGTGCATCTAGTAAATAGAGCAATAATTCCTGCCATGTTTAACCTCAGAGGGATCAAATGGGCTCATTAAATGTGAAAGCACTTTGAAAACTACATTTTCTCTAAGTGTATAAGGCATTATTATTATTAATGACATTCTGGGTGCTGATTAACTTTCAAGGTATTTGTCTTGCTGCTTCCAGGTTCAAAATCAAGGAATATTTTGCTGAGTACATCCTATGTTCCAGGTGCTCATCTAGGCATGGAGCCTAGCATTGAACAAAACAAAAACCCCTGTATAAATTTAGGAGTGAGTCATCAGCATATTGAGTGTCTACTAAGTACCCAGTGCAGTATAATAGCATGGTATAGTAGGAAGAATCTAGATTATGGATTTAAGTCTGCCTCAATATAGCTGTGAGAGACTCCCTGTGTGAGACTGAACTTGACCATCTGTAAAATAAAGAGGTTATACAGGGTAAACTCTAAGGTTCATTCCAGATAAAATGCGTTTCTTTAGAGATTCTAATTGCTAAAGTTCCTTACCCATAAGGAGTTAGTGTACTGCTGGGATGATCAGACTAACAAAACTGAACAGTGATAGAACTTCAAGGACAACAGAGTGCTAATGTCACACTAGCTTCAGCACAATGGTGGTTACAACAGGATTTTTCTGTAGGTAATGGAGCATATAAAAAGATTTCCTGGATGACCAGCTAGACCCAGATGGCTGGGAAGCTTTGGATTAGAGGAAAGGAAGGAGACTCAATTGTAGATATTGGAAATTGAATTAATTGAAGTGCAAAGGAGAAGGACATGCCATTCATTGTTGTCCTAGTATCTATGGCAGAGTCCTTGCAGAAAAACGATTACATTCAAATATGTTTAACTGAAGAGAGTTTAACCGAAGGGCTATTTACAGAGGTATAGTCAGTATTAAAAATAACTAGAATGGAATGGTGAAACACAACAGTGGCAAATCAGTAGCACTCCTCAGCCTGAAGGGAAAGAGGAGAGTATTGTTACCCAGAGCCTAGCTAGAGCTATAGTCTGAAAGAGCTATGGCCATAAGTGCTAAGCAGCCACTGTAAGAATTTAACAAGGCAGAGATGCAGAAAAACAAATGCCCTAACCTTTCTTCCTGTCCTCCAGTCTTCAGCTAATACTTCCCATTGGTAAAACCCAACAGAAGCCCAGGGACAAGGTAGTCTGGGTGATGTAATTCATAGAGGTCAGCTTCCCAGAATAGCACAGAGGGAGTTAAGCAGGAGGAGACAGCAAACACAATATCAAGGGAAGGAAGAGTCACCACTATGCACTTTTCCCTCTCTGTTTAAATTCAAAATCTACTCTAAGACTTAGTCTCCTTACCTGTGAAGTGAGGATAGTAAAGCCTTTGTCCCAAGGTGATTATGAGGATTCTGATATGAGATATGAAGGTGCCCAGCACAAGGCCTGATACATATTAGAGGCTCAATATATCTTAGTCCCTTTCTTCCTTTCTGAACATGCCTAAATGACTACTTGGCTGAAATACATTTTCCAGTCAAGGTCTCAAAGTGTGGTTGGAACTGAGTTAATGAAGTTAGAATAGTAGGAGGTGAAGTCACAACATGTAGGTCCCTCTGGCCTATTGTTATGACTGGCTTTTAACAGGAGTAAGGTAAGAAGTCATTGGAAAGTTCTTCAGGATAGTGTGACTTCTGACATCAGGGTTCCTATCATTCACTTGTGTGTTCATTCAAAAATATTTATTTAGAACATACCACATGCTAGGCACTGTTTTGGGCACTGAAGATGCATTGATATATAGTCCCTACCCTTGAAGACAATGTGGTCTTATGAAGGAGACAGACAATTTCAATTTCAGATATAAATGTTAAGATAGGAGTGAACA
The DNA here is from genome assembly GCF_964212035.1 of Myotis nattereri. Taxonomy (NCBI): domain Eukaryota; kingdom Metazoa; phylum Chordata; class Mammalia; order Chiroptera; family Vespertilionidae; genus Myotis; species Myotis nattereri. The sequence continues at coordinate 53,875,780 of NC_138087.1, forward strand.
TAGATTGTACCATGGGAGCTCATAGGAAGGACACCTGACCCATCCTTAAAAGGCATCTGAGCCCTAAATGGTTTGGCTCAGTGGATAGAGCGTCGGCCTGTGGACTGAAGTGTCCTGGGTTCGATTCTGGTCAGGGGCATGTACATTGGTTGCGGGCACATCCCTAGTGGGAGGTGTGCAGGAGGCAGCTGATTGGTGTTTCTCTCTTGTCGATGTTTCTGGCTCTCTATCCCTCTCCTTTCCTCTCTATAAAAAATCAATAAAATATTTTTTAAAAAGGCATCTGAAGAGGACAATGTAAGCTTAATATTACCCAATAGCACTTAACCAGGTCTAAACAGAGGAAAATGGAGTTCTAGCATTTGGAGTAGTATGTGCACTTGGAATAAATAAATAAAAAGGTGGTGGTGTGCTGGGAATTACAGGTATTTTATATTTACTGGACAGTTTGCTTTGAGCAGGAGGATGGTGAGCAATAAGACTAGTAAAGTAGGCACGGACATGCTCCCAGGAACAAGCTGGAATTACAACTGAAATACAGAAAGGCTTCCTGAATAATCAATGGAAAACTAAACAGGAGAGAACCCTGATACCCAAGGACCAAAGGTGGAGACCGCGTAGAGACTTGTAGGAGGGCAGAGGCATGTAAGGGCTGGCCGTGCACCCACAGACGGCAACTGAAGTCCCAGAGAGATATCTCAGCTGGGGGGATGGAGAGGGTGCCACTGAGAACTCTGGGATCTAATCCCGAAGCTGGGCTCCCCAGCAGAGAGCACCAAACTGAGGAGGGTGCCCACATAACATCTAGCTGTGAAAAGCAGTGGGGTACTGTCTGCCAGGGAGTGGCAGCTGAAAGTTCGGGCACCCTCTTAAAGGGCCAATGCACAAAAATTACCTGTGTAGCCACCCACCTTGAGCTCTGGCAGAGGGAGGGTGAAGTGGACTGGAGCTGTGAGAGCAGAACCCAGGACTGGGGACTCGGGGAATAGAGCTCAGAAGGCAGACACCCCAAGTTTCCTGAGCTGAGTCATTCCCTCACACAACAGAGGACATCTTTCCCACATAGACATCTGCCTTGCCTGGGAAAAGACAGTGGACACACCCTATCGGAAAACACCTTGCCCTGAAGCCACTTAAGAGATTATAAGTAACAGCCTCCAGGTAGAAGCAACTGCCCCACCCTGTTGAAAAAAACACTCGCCATACCTGAGGACGATTGCCTGGGGGCAGTTCAAGTTGGAATCCTATTAGTCTGTAGACAGAGGCAATCTCTAGAGGCTTTGTCTTTGCCTGATCTAATTAGTCAGAAACATCCTTTAACACTGTCCTGCACTAGAGATTGAGTGGTATAGAGCAGTGATGGTGAACCTATGACACACGTGTCAGAGGTGACACGCGAACTCACTTTTTTGGTTGATTTTTCTTTGTTAAATGGCATTTAAATATATAAAATAAATATCAAAAATATAAGTCTTTGTTTTACTATGGTTGCAAATATCAAAAAATTTCTATATGTGACACAGCACCAGAGTTAAGTTAGGGTTTTTCAAAATGCTGACATGCTGAGCTCAAAAGATTTGCCATCACTGGTATAGAGGATCTACCTAAAACGTCACAAACCCAAACAGACAACCAAAATGAAACAAAAACCCCCAAATGAAAGAACCAGCAAATTCTCCAGAAGAAGAGATAAATGAAGCAGAGATAAGAAATTTATCTGAAACAGAGTTCAGAGTAATGATGTTAAAAATGCTCAACAGTATGAAAAAAGATATAGTAACTATGAAAAAGAACAGTCTGCGATTAAGAATGACATAACAAATAACACACTGGAAGGAATACTCAGCAGATTAGGGGAAGCTGAGGATCAAATCAGTGAATTAGAAGACAGAGTTGGAAATATCATTCAGTTAGAGAACCAAAAAGAAAAAAAACAATTAAAAAACAGGAGGACAGCTTAAGGGAGCTGTGGGACAATGCGAAACATAATAATATTAGAATAGTAGGTGTGTCAGAAGAGGCAGAAAGGGAGAAAGGAATAGAGAAGGTGTTTGAAGAAATAATGGTAGAAAACTTCCCTAACCTGGTAAAGGAAAAAGTCACACAAGTTTAGGAGGCACAGAGAATCCCAAACAAGAAGAACCCAAACAGACTCACACCCAGACACATCATAATTAAAATGCCAAAAATTAAAGACAGAGAATCTTAAAAGGCAGCAAGAGAAAAGAAAACTGTTACCTACAAAAGAGCTCCCATAAGGCTGACACCTGATTTCTCATCAGAAACTCTACAGGCCAGAAAGGAATGGCATGAAGTGCTCAAGTTAATGGAAAGCAAGGTTCTGAGACCAAGATTACTATATCCAGCAAGGCTGTCATTCAAAATAGATGGTTAAATAAAGAGCTTCCCAGACCAAAAAAAAAAAAAAAATGGCTAAAGGAGTTCATCACCACCAAGCCAACATTACAAGAAATGCTAAAGGGATTGCTGTAAGAGATTGCTGAGAAGAAACAGAGAGAAACCTAGCCATACAGAATTAAAATGGCTATAAATAAGTCTCAATGATAACCCTAAATGTAAATGGATTAAATGCTTCAATCAAAAGGTGTAGGGTAGCTGAATGGATACAAAAACATGACCCAACTATATGTTGTCTACAAGATATCCACCTCAAAACAAAAGACACACACAGGATGAAAGTGAAGGGATGGAAAAATTTTTCCATGCAAATGGAAAAGAAAAAAAAAGCTGGAATAGCAATACTCATATCTGACAAAATAGACTTTAAAAGCATCATGCTAAGCGAAATAACCCAGTCAGAGAAAGATAAATATCATATGATCTCACTCATTTGTGGAATATAATGAACAACATAAACTGATGAACAAAAATAGAGCCAGAGGTGGGGAGGGAATATACTAGAATATAATAGAAGTAATCCTGTTATTTGCAGATTTTTAATATTCCCTACAACTTTTGTGATATCATACTATGTTAGTACAGTTTGGTAATATTACACTGAAAATCTTTTTATTCTCGAAATATTAAGGTTTTTTGCATGTAACATTATTATATTTAAAATAGTTTTTCTTGAAATAAAATTTAAAAAAATAACTGGGGGGAAAAAAACTAGTAAAGTAAGCAGAAGCCAGGTTATGAAGGGGGAATTTAGACTTTCTCCTGAAGGCAGTGGTAGATTTTTAAGCAAAAAGACAGTATTTTAGAGAGATCACTCTGGGTAGGTAATAATGAAGTTATTTGAAATGGGGTTGTAGTGGAAGGTGAAAAGGTACAAAATGAGACGAAAAGGCTAAAGATGGTAGCCTGAACTTAGGGAGAAACTTTAGGGATAAAGGGAAGTAGATGACTATTCCAAGTTAACTCTCTATTAATGAAGGAGAATGTACAGAATTTCATGATTCATTACCAGTGGGAGAGTGAAAGAGCATTGTCAAAGATAACTCTCAGGTTTCTGGCTTGGGCACGTAGGTAAATCATAGGACTAGTAACTGATGTTAAAGATCAGAAATATAAAAGCACAAAAAAAAAAAAGAAATATAAAAGCACAGATTTTTGGGTATATGAGAGGTGGGAAAAGAGATGGTGATTTCAGTTTTGTAAATGTAATTTTTTTTATTGTGGTAAAATACACATTAAGTAAACTTTGCCATTTTACCATTTTAAAGTTACAGTTCAGTGACATTAAGTATATTCACAGTCTTGTGCAATCATCGCTACCTAGTTCCAGAATGCTTTCATCACCCCAAAAGGAAACCCTAAGTATCCCCATTAAGTAGTCACTCATCAGTACATGCAGATTTTGAGGCATTTATGTGACATCCAAATATAGATGTTAAGTAGACATTTGGATATGTAGTACTGAAACCCAGGATAAAATGTTACTCAAATTACAGATTTTTGAATCATTAGCATGCAGATAGGGAGTTCTTAACCTGGGGCCACCACTGATATATATATATTTATACACACACACACACATATGTAGTAATTGAAATCATGGTGGTGATTAACAAAACTCAGAAAAAATGACCAGTGAGGGGGAAAAAAAAGAATTGAGGATGAAACCACGGATAACATTAAAGAGGTTCAATGGATGTTATCTTGAGTACAAGACATAAAATTCATGTCTGCCTCAAGATAAGTAAAAGCTTTTAAAGGGCAATGGTATTTCCTACTTGTTAGTTTTACCTCGCTTGGTTGCCTCTGCCCAACACATATTTCACAAATTCATTCATTTGTACTCTTAAATAAATTATCTCCTTAGTTTACTAGTCATACCTTTTTTCTTAGTCTTCGGCCATTAGGTTGGTGGAGTAAGTATCATTACAAGTCAACAATAGAGTTAGCTAAGTTGTCAACAAATGTGTGTGTATCTTATAGATAAAGCAGCAGTTCTCAAAGTATGGGACTAGAACCAACAGCATCAGCATCACCTGAATTTGTAAGAAGTGTAAACTCTTGAACCCCACCACAAGAATGAGAACTCGGGTTGGGACCCAGCCTGTCAGGCGATTCTGACGCATTCTAAAGTTTGAAAACAACTGTGCTAGACTTCCTGGCCAATGTTTTCAGTCTATAAATAAAACCGGGGTTCCTGGTTCTGTCTTTATCTTTTATATGATAAAATCTGGATGGCAGCATTTTGCAATGTCTGATGAGTTAATTATTCATGAAAAAGTTGTCTTGGAACATTCTTATCCATCTGTGACCTTCGCCATTCTGAATTATAGATACAAATATTATTTCCTGCATATTATTTTCTCTTTTGATGTGCAGTAGTCATCTTCAACAATATACATTCTGACTGTCCACTTACTAAAATGCTGTGAAAAGGAAATAGTTATTTCTGTAAACACCCTTTCTTACCCATCTTGTTCTTTGTTTTGGAATCTCCTGGTCTTATGCTGAGTCATATCCTTGGCTTTGGAGAGTATGAAATGAACCTCACTGAAATTGCATCCTTTTCTCTTGAGTCCAGAACCAATCATGGCCTTGCTTAGAGATGCAGTAATTATATACAAATCTCTTAGGTTTAGTAGCCATAGTCATGAAGAAACTAGAAGCTACAGACTGAATTTGGAAATAATTGATCTTGGTCATCAAGGCCAATTGAGGAAAGTTTTCAGCTTTTGCTAGTCCAAGGGATAAGCCAGGTAATGCAGTGTTCTAATTGTCTCTGTCTTTCCAAGAAGTTTGTACCCTAATTGAGGCCATGGATGATGTTTTATTTATTTTTGCATCTTTGACCATGTCACAACAATACATACTAGGCCAGTGATGGCGAACCTATGACACGCATGTCACCTCTGAACTCATTTCTTTGGTTGATTTTTCTTTGTTAAATGGCATTTAAATATATAAAATAAATACCAAAAATATGTCTTTGTTTTACTATGGTTGCAAATATCAAAAAATTTCTATATGTGACACAGCACCAGAGTCAAGTTAGGGTTTTTCAAAATGCTGACACGCCGAGCTCAAAAGGTTTGCCATCACTGGACTAGGCACTCAATAAACACTTGCCAAATTTAATTCAGAAGTTAGATAAAGATTTTAATTGTGGCTCTACCTCTAAGCCACTGCAAGTTAATTGACCTCTGATTTCCTCATCTCTAAAACAGATCTAATAAGTTTTGCTCTGTCTACTTCCCAGTGTCTTTATAAGAATTTAAAGATAGAATATATATGAAGTACTCTTTAAAAGTCTAGAGAGCTCTGTAAAGGTGAAATTACATAACAGTTTTGACTCAGATGCTCTCTACCTTAGAGGAATAATTGGTTCATTCTGAATTGTGGAGCGATAACTTAGCACAGTGAGCTGGAAGTCAGGAGATCCTTATTCTAGTTCTGATTTTCTTTAAATTCTTTGGATCTTAGTCTCCTTTGATCTCAAATGAGGAAGCAGAGATCAGATTGGTTCCCAACCTTGGCAACACATTGGAATCACATGATGCTGAAAAATACTGATGCCTGGAAGCCACTCCCATATATTTAATTTAATTGGTCTGGGGAAAATTCTGGGCCTTGAGATTTTTTTAAATTTCCTGTGTGCAGCCAAGGTTTTGCATTTTTTAAATCAGCAAAACCGTGCAGTTAGATAAAATCTTACACAAAAATCCAGGCTACAACATACATACCAGTGGAACTTCTGCAGTTGCTGTTTTAGGACATTAAGCTCCAACTGCCAATCCCTTTTTCTTGTGTCCCATTTTAGAATTCCTGCTTCATGGAGCACTGTTAGAAAGCCATTGTAACAGACAATTTTCAAAATCGTTTACAGGTCCAAAACAATGTTAGGACCTTATGCTTTCTCACGAGAGCTATGTTCTGTGTTTTTCTTAACACCAATTTGATCCATTGTCAGACTGATTATTATGGAGGTTAGCTTTCCATTTACTTCCTTTTGATTACCCTAACTCTTTTGCCTCAAGATGATGATGAATCTAAAATTCTTGCTGCCACCCTCCCCAGAGAGTCTGATCCCATACATCCAGGGAGGGAGTCAGGTGTCTATGTTTTCCACAAGGACTTTTCATGTCTCTTTGAAACAGTTGGTCTATGGACCACACTTTTGGGAAAGATTGCTCTAAGAGTTTTGGGTCAAAAGTAAATAAGGGATGCAGAAGTGTTGGGACAGATTAATGGATTTCCCCCTGAGCTCAGTGCCTGATCTATCAAAGAGGAGCATCTGGGTATTTAAGACTTTAAATTGTACTCCTTCTTATTTGACCATAGTTCTCAGTTACTGCCCTAAAAACCCACTTCACAACCATCTCTTCATCTGTGGCCAAGTCTATAAAGAGATGATATAGTATAGTAGTCAAGAGCAGTCAGGCAAGCAGGGGTTCAAATCTGCCACTGTAACTACCACATTCTGATTGTATGATCCTGAGTAAATCACTTAATCTTAAGCCTCAGGGTATATATTTGTAAAAATAAATAAATAAATAAAAATAAAAAAAGAAGAAGGGGAGGGGGTGGGGGGGGACCACCCTCTTTCTAGGCCCAGGTGTTAGTGAAAATTACACAAGATTAAATGTGTAAAGCACACAGTACACAGTAAATTTTGATAAATGGTAGATATCCTATCTAATAATAGAGAAACATGGTAATTAACCGTAACTTCACTACCCTTCCCATTGGCTAATCAGTGAGATATGCAAATTAACTGCCAACCAAGATGGCGGCCGGCAGCCAGGCAGCTGAAGCGAACAGGAGGCTTGCTTGCTCCAGTGATGGAGGAAGCCAAGGTTCCCCGCCTGCCGCTGCCGGCCTCTGAGCTGCAGTCTAAGAAACAATGTTGCAATTATAGAACCTAAACAAACCCCAGAAACCTGCTTTAAGCCGTCAGAGCTGGAGCTAGCAGGACCGCAACAGTGTTACAATTATAGAACCCAAACAAACCCAGATACCTGCTTTCAGCAGCTGAGGTCTCAGAGCTGGAGCCGAGCCTTAGAGCTAAAGCAGGCTCTCAGTTCCAGTGACAGCCATAGAAGGTAAATAAATCCCAGAATTAAAAAAGAAGAAAAGGAGAGGTTGGGAGCTTCAGTCACCCGCCAGCCTGAAAACGGCCCTCAGCCCCTCACCCAGACTGGCCAGGCACCCTAGTGGGGACCCCCACCCTGAAGGGGGTGTGACCAGCTGCAGACAGCCATCATCCCCTCATCCAGGCTGGCCAGGCACCCAAGCAGGACCCCACCCTGATCCGGGACACCATTCAGGGCAAACCAGCCGGCCCCCACCCATGCACCAGGCCTCTATCCTATATAATAAAAGGGTAATATGCAAACTGACCCTAACAGCAGAACAACTGGGAATGACTGGTCACTATGACACACACTGACCACCAGGGGGCAGACGCTCAATGCAGGAGCTGCCCCCTGGTGGTCAGGGCACTCTCACATGGGAGGAGCTCTGTTCAGCCTCAAGCCAGGCTGATGGCTGCCAGTACAGCGGTGGTGGTGGTAGCCTCTCCTGCCTCCTCAGCAGCGCTAAGGATGTCCGACTGCAGCTTAGGTCTGCTCCCTGCTGGCAAGTGGGCATCCCCCAAGGGCTGCCGGGCTGCCAGAGGGATGTCTGATTGCCATCTTAGGCCCAATCCCCCAGGGAGTGGGCCTAAGCCAGCAGGTGGTCATCCCCTGAGGGATCCCAGACTGGCCGGGCTGAGGGACCTCCCCTCCCTCCCAAGTGCACAAATTTTTGTGCACTGGACCTCTAGTTATTATATCAGCAGGACCTGGACTAACTGACAAGGAGTTTTTTGTTTTATTCTTAGGTGGTGTTTCTCTGAGATGAGATACATAAAACTTTATATTTCAGGTAAGTGCTCAGCCTATATCTGCTTAGATATCCAGAGTTCACCAATCAATAATAGTATTTGCTTAGTACTGCACTGTCCCATGTTCCACCCACAAAGCCAAGAAATTGACCGCGTGTGCTCTCAGAGCATTCATTAAAGGATTGAATGAAGCTCACCAAGAAACTTTTAACAATTTTGGATCTCTAAGAAATTTCTTAGTGCAAAACACAGGCTTGACTTCCCACTGGATGGGCTTAAGACTCTGTGTGTGTGTGTGTGTGTGTGTGTGTGTGTGTGTAAAGGTGTGAAGAAAAAATTTATAATGTTGAACTTGAGATTATTATCTAAGTGGTTCTTACCATTGGTGATATTACTTCACATTTGAGAGTAATGTTTGAATGTTCTTTTTAGAGGGAAGTGAGAGGAACATTCTACCTGAAGACTTGAGGCAGACAGGTAAGTGATTTAATTTTCAAGTTGTTTAAAAAAGAAAGCTATGATAACAATGGTGGAAATAGGTTTTTTAAAATATTTTTTAATATTTTTTAAAAAATATACTTTTATTAATTTCAGAGAGGAAGGAAGAGGGAGAGATAGAAACCTCAATGATGAGGGAGAATAATTGATCAGCTGCCTCCTGCACACCCCCTAGTGGGGATGGAGCCCACAGCCCTGGCATGTGCCCTTGACTGGAATTGAACCCAGGACCCTTCAGTCCCCTCTATCCACTGAACCAAACCAGCTAAGGCTCAATTCTTTTGGATATGTACCCACAAAAGGAATTGCTTGATTATATGGTAATTCTATTTTTAATTTTTAGAGGAATCACCATACTGTCTTCCGTAACAGCAGTACCATTTTACATTTTCACCAACAATGCTTAGATGCTTAATATATATTTAGAGTGAGTGGTGAAAAATTTTGATGTTGAAAATATGTCCATTAATATGTCCAAATTAATCTACAATTTGAAGGACTTCAATCTAAAAGTCGCACAGGAATTTTTAGGACATGACAAATGGATTTCTGCCGGGAGCCGGTCCATGCTTGCTGTTTCAAGGGACCTGGCATATATGGCATACTGTTCTTAATATGTTTGCTCACCTTCTTGGCACTATGTGTTTTAACCAAGGTCTCTGAGAAAGGTTGTTTCCCCAGGTAGGGATTTTCCCCTGAAGTTAGGGAGGGAATAAAACCTCTTAACTAAGTGCCAGGCGGGTAATTAATCACTTTAACTATGAACAATCATGCTTAAGCTACATAATCTTTACTCCCTGGAATGGAGATAAGAAACGCCCTAACCTTTGAAATAGAGATTGATAGGATTGGAATCAACTGGTATAAATACAGATGTAAGAAGACAGAACGGGGAGAGAGACAGAACCTAGGCACAGAACCTACACAGAACGTTCTCTAGAGACAGAAGAACTTCGCTGGAGAGAACATGGCAAAAGATCCTGGACGAAACTGGCCTCAGAACCTAGAGACAGAACCTAGCGAGAGAACATGGCAAAAGATCCTGGACTGAACCTGACTACAGAAATTGGCAAGAGGACCTGACTAGAACCTGGTGACTGAACCTGGCTGGAGAACCTGGACAGAACCTGGCTGAAGAACCTAGTGAGGGAACTTGGCTACAGAACCTGGCTGGAGAACCTGGAGAACCTGGCTGGAGAACCTAGCAAGACAACATGGACACAGAACCTGGCTGGAGATCCAGAGCAGAACCTCTCTGGAGATCCAGACCAGAACTTGGCTGGAGATCCTGGCTAGAGATCCTGGCTAGGCTGCACCTTTGGGACCCCTGAACCCGCTGGGGTTGGACCCCGGCAGATTTCAATATTTAGGAGAAAATGTAAGGATAGCATAAAATTTTTAAAGAAGGACAAGGAGATTTTTCCTACTAGATATCAAAACATAACCATGAACAATGATTACCTCTGGAGAGAGAAGTTGGAAAAAGGGATGTGGTGAATATTGTGAAAAGAATCCCTAACTTAAAGCAAAATTCAAGTTGTGGCACATTCTATAAAACAACTGTCCAGTAACCTTCAAAAGTATTAAGATAAAACAAAAAAAAAGGAAGGAATGAGGAACAGTCTCATGTTGGAGGAAATATACAACTAAATACAATGTGGGATCCTGTAATTTTTAAAAAGCACATTAGTGGAAAGAATTGGTTAAAAAATAGTTTATGCACTTCCGTTAATGATATTATGCCAAGGTTAACTTCTTAGTCTGTTAATGGTTCTATGGTTCTATAAGGTGTTAACATAACAGTAAGATGAGTGAAAGGTTTATGGAAATTCTCTATGCTATTTTTGGAAATCTTCGGGAAAATTAAAAATGATCTCAAAATAAAACATTTTTTAAAATGTAGTGACCCAAATTGTACCGACTCTTTCAATAAGGGTATTTTAAAAATTACTTTTCCGAGTAATACAGGAGAGTATTTCCTATACAGTTGATATAGTCTCTTTAATTTTTAGGTCTTTTGTTATATATTGAATAGATACAAAGTTTATAACATGTGTAAATTGTAAAGGGCAACAATAAGATGAGCACAAGTGTGGCTGGAAGCTCTCAGCATGCTTTTCTCAATCCCTTCTCTCCTCCCGCTCCCTGACTTCTATTCTGAATTCTATACTTTTCATTCTCTTGCTTCTTACAGGCTTACCATGAAAATATGTATCCCTAATGATATAGTTTTGCGTGATCTTTATGAAAATGGATTAGTACTGTACATCTTTTTTTTTTCAGTTCGTTTTTTCGTAAATATTATTTTCTTGAGATTTAACAGCGTTAATGTGTATAACTCTAGTTCACTCATCTTCACTATTACATAGCTTTTATTGTATGAACATACCACAAGTTATTTTTCTATTCACCATTAATAGCTATTTGGTTGGTTTCAAGTTTTGCTGTTATGATCAGTGCTACTGCACAACATCCTTGTATATGCCATTTTGTGAGAGTTTCCCTAGGGCAGTGGTCGGCAAACTCATTAGTCAACAGAGTCAAATATCAACAGTACAATGATTGAAATTTCTTTTGAGAGCCAAATTTTTTGAACTTAAACTATATAGGTAGGTACATTGTTATTAACTTAATTAGGGTACTCCTAAGCTGGCCTTTGCTAAAAACGTCCTCAATCTGATTGAGGTACATTCGCTGAGGTCGACCCCTTCCAACTCTCCCATCCACACTTGTCTTGTATGCTTGTTTCGTCTATCTCCTTTCGTTCATCCTCTCTATATGTCCAAGCCATCTCAACATACCTTTCTCAATCCTTGACACTACATCTTCTTTCACTCCACAACGTTCTCCAAAATTAACTTAATAAACTTTACTTAAAGTTTTAAGTCTTAGTTAAACTGTAGGTACGTTGAATAAAACTTGATATCATACTTAATGATATTATTTATTGATAAAATTAAATTTCTTACAATTGACTTTACAATATCCATAAAATTAAATCATGACAATTACTGACAAACACTAATGTGAACAATGGCCTTGCATCTCCTTGGAAAGTTTGGGTAAGTCGGGTTTGTATGTTGTTGTTTTTAATTTTAGGCATGATTCCAGGTTCTCATCAATAAGACGACTTCTCAATTTACTCTTGATAAGGTCCGTGCTTGAAAATGATTGTTCGCATAAATGTGTAGACCCGAATAAGGAAAGAACAGCAAACGCTAGTTTTTTCAGTTGATTATATGAGTCAGGAATACTATTCCAGGTGTTAAAAATCAACATAACTTCCTTCTACAGGTCTTTCAAAGCAGACCGCTTGTACTGTGAACTAAGTTCACATTTGTTTTTCTCCAATTTTTCTTTATCAGCACAAAGACGTTCAAATTTCAAACTCCACAGTTCTTTGTTTTTTAAATCCAGCAATTGCATTTCAAAGTTGCCAATGTCAATATAATAATAAAGCCACCAACACAAAATAATTACTATTCTTAAATTGATGACAAAAATACCTGTAGGATTTGCAGCTGATTGGAAAAATACAGGTAACTTTATGCTTCGAGTAGGTAGTTTTGTCACCTGCGTGCAATTTGTGGACGCGACTAGCACTAACCACTGCACATGAGATTGCCGACTGACTGGCGCACTCAACTTGTCATGAACCGCGTGCGCCTCGCCTCCCCCGCGCTGTGTATCCCGTGTCTCCTGTCGCCCGACGGACCAACCGACACTCCCCACTTTTTCTAACCCCACTTCTTCAAAATAGACAAGCCCAGGCCGAAAACCGACTTCTGTGCATGGGCCACGAAGTTTCAATCACACTGTACGTGCGCGCCCACACGTGGTATTTTGTGGAAGAGTCACATTCAAGGGGCCAAAGAGCCGCATGTGGCTCACTAGCCGCAGTTTGCTGACTACTGTCCTAGAGTATATACCTAAAAATGGACTTATAGGGTAAATGCTCCATCAACTTTACTAGGTAAGACCAAATTGTTTTCCAAAGTGGTTATCTGATTTTTAATATCAGCAACAGTATGTAAGTGTTCTGGAAGTTCCATTTTCTCTACAACACAATATTATTAAGACTTTAAATATTTTGCCAATCTGGCAGGTGTATATATTAAAATTATAAAGCCTTGCCATTTATTGATTGACTTCTTTGTGCCAAGCAAAGTGGCAGACATTCTCATACCTTACTTAATTTTATCCTCTCTCAACTCTTCCTCTCAACCCCATAATGGGAACTAATGCCACTCTTAGTGTGTAACACATAATTACCCCTCAACCTCTCTCTGAAAAATTTATTTCTTTTTTTTTATTATTTTTTTTATATATTTTATTGACTTTTTACAGAGAGGAAGAGAGAGAGATAGAGAGTTAGAAACATCGATGAGAGAGAAACATCGATCAGCTGCCTCCTGCACATCTCCCACTGGGGATATGCCCGCAACCCAGGTACATGCACTTGACCGGAATCGAACCTGGGACCTTTCAGTCCGCAGGCCGACGCTCTATCCACTGAGGCAAACCGGTTTCGGCTGAAAAATTTATTTCTTAGTGGGTCTTTCTCTTTCAGGTAGCTGCCTAATTTTTTATTTCCTGTTTGTTTGTTTTTAATTAAATCTTTATTGTTCAGATTATTACATTTGTTCCTCTTTTTTCCCCCCATAGCTCCCCTCCACCCGGTTCCCACCCCACCCTCCGCCCTCACTCCCCACCCACTGTCCTCATCCATAGGTGCACGATTTTTGTCCAGTCTCTTCCTGCATCTCCCACACCCCTTTCCCCCCCAAGAATAGTCAGTCCATCCCCTTTCTATGTCCCTGATTCTATTATAATCAACAGTTCATTCTGTTCATCAGATTATTTACTCACTTGATTCTTAGATTCACTTGTTGATAGATGCATATTTGTTGTTCATAATTTGTATCTTTACCTTTTTCTTCCTCTTCCTCTTCTTAAAGGATACCTTTCAGCATTTCATATAATGCTGGTTTGGTGGTGATGAACTCCTTTAGCTTTTCCTTATCTGTGAAGCTCTTTATCTGACCTTCAATTCTGAATGATAGCTTTGCTGGATAAAGTAGTCTTGGTTGTAGGTTCTTGGTATTCATCACTTTAAATATTTCTTGCCAATCCCTTCTGGCCTGCAAAGTTTCTGTTGAGAAATCAGCTGACAGTCGTATGGGTACTCCCTTGTAGGTAACTGATTTTCTTTCTCTTGCTGCTTTTAGGATTCTCTCTTTGTCTTTTGCTCTTGGCATTTTAATTATGATGTGTCTTGGTGTGGTCCTCTTTGGATTCCTTTTGTTTGGGGTTCTCTGCGCTTCCTGGACTTGTAAGTCTATTTCTTTCACCAGGTGGGGGAAGTTTTCTGTCATTATTTCCTCAAATAGGTTTTCAATATCTTGCCCTCTCTCTTCTTCTGGCACCCCTATAATTCTGATGTTGGTACGCTTGAATCTGTCCCAGAGGCTCCTTACATTATCTTCGTATTTTTGGATTCTTTTTTCATTTTGCTTTTCCGGTTGGGTGTTTTTTGCTTCTTCGTATTTCAAATCTTTGACTTGGTTCTTGCGATCCTCTACTCTGCTGTTGGAAGTCTGTATAATATTCTTTATTTCAGTCAGTGTATGCTTAATTTCTAGTTTGTCCTTTTTCATAACCTCGAGGGTCTCACTAGATTTCTTGAGGGTCTCACTACATTTATCGGCGGTCTCACCAGACTTTTTGAGGGTCTTACTAAATTTATCAGCGGTTTCTAGAAAGTTCTTGAAAAACCTTAAAAATGTGGTTTTGAACTCTATATCCAGTAGTTTGCTTTCCTCCATTTCTGTCATGTGTGACCTGTTTCTTTGTCTCCGCATTTTGGCTGCTTCCCTGTGTTGATAGAGTGGCTTTCTGAGCTAGGTGTCCTATAGGGCCTAGTGGCTCAGCCTCCCCAATTACCTGAGGTAGACACTCTTGGTGCACCTCCTTGTGGGCTTTGTGCACAGTCTTGTTGTAGTTAAGCCTTGATTGTTGTAGGTATCACTGGGAGGAATTGACCTCCAGGCCAGTTGGCTGTGAGAATCAGCTGTGTCTGCAGTGGGAGAACTTCTGTGCTGCAGACACCCTTCTGGGGCAAGACTTGCTTCAGTGGGGCTTTGGTGCTCACTGAGTCTGCCCCCTGAGTGTGTCCCTTATGGATCTGAGGAGCTTCAATCTGGATGGTCCCACTCTGACCACCGGGCACACTGGCTCCTGGATCTCTAAGGAGGTGCTAATCTAGCCTCCGCCTGAGGCTACCCAGCAGGAGCTCAGCTGTGAAGCAGTGCAAGTTGCCATGGGGCCTTGGGCCAGTTGCAAGTTTGTTAGGTAATTTTCAGATTGCAAAGGGCCAGGCCTTTCATATGCAAAAGCTGGCGCACAGCTTGGGTGGGGCGGGGGTCCCAAAGGATCAACAGTGCGGAGCAAGAAGCTATGGCTGCCCTCAGAGGCCCCGCTTCTCAGTGTCCCGGCAATTGCTGCAAGCACCTCCGAGAGAAAGCTGCCCTCAAGTTCTGACCGATGCCAGAAAGTCCAGTTTCTCCCGTATGAATCTGGGTCCCCAGAGACTTGCCCGGAACTGGAGCTCAGAGCTTGAGACTCCCTACCGATTGAAAAAGACAACCGTGTCCTCCGCCTCCAGCTCTCTCCGCGTGCGCCTTCGTACCTCTGTACTTTACTTCCGTACCGCACCTCCTCTGAGTCTCAGTATGCTTTTCTCTTTCCTTCTAGTTGTAGAATTTCCACTCAGCCAGCCTTCCTGTGGTTCTGGATGATGTCCGTTCCGTCTTTTAGTTGTATTCTTGAAGTGGTTGTGCTAAGCATCAATCTCCGGTGTTTACCTATGCCGCCATCTTGGTTTTCATCTATTTCCTGGTTTTAAAAAAATTATCTTTTTAGAAGAAATTTGAGGCATGAGATAGTTAATAACTTACCCCAAATCACATTATTATTATTTAGTAGCCAACTTTGATATAAAACCAGTTCTCTGGCTCCTAATCCTCTTCCCTCTGTTTCTTCCCCTCCCCACCACACACATCCCATTTCTTTCTTTCTTTTTTTTTTTTTTACACATCCCATTTCTTATATTCCTTCCCTCACATTCTTCCTTCCCTCTTCTGAGATTAAATGTACTTTCCAGTTGGCTGCTATGTAATGTGATGTGCCTGCAGAGAATGTCACAAGATTGGGTGAGTGTCTGATTCCAGCCAAACAGTCATTACTCATGTGCCCACTGGCTTAGTGCCTTCTAACCATTTCACATTCCAAGCTGTGCTACTGTGTGGATTTGGCCCGACTGCCCTCTCAGAACTGCTTGATGGCCCTGCAGGGATTGGAGAGAATCCAGAACTTCAGGGCATCCCATCCTTGGCTCTCCTTTCTCAGCAGCAGTAGGAACCCCAAACCTACCTAGAGGGTATAGGCAGCTAAGAGTAGGACTGGGTGCTTAGAGAATGGTGATATTAGAACTACTGACATTGGGTAGGAGAACACTGATTCTATCGACAGAAGAAATAGGAACCTTAGGTTGGGGTACAAAACTTGTAGCTAACAAGCACAAGTGAATTTTATTTGGCCTGCACAGTGTTTAATTTTCTTTTTCGTATTTGGATACTTCTATAGAAGGCATGCACTCACCAATTTGTCACAATACCCAGCGCTTTATTTTCTGCTGTTTCACACCTAACTGCTGTTAACTCCCTGACTCCTGAAGTTATTTGATGCAACTGTATCCTTAATGAAGTCACTTGGGATTCACAGAGAGCAGAACTGGAATCTCATTCTCATTCCAAAGTGATCATAGTTGTCCAGAGTTTTGTTGTTGTTTTCTGATGGTTGAATATCTCTTGGTTTCCCGGGAATCCCTTTTATTTGGACTTTACACTTCCCTCAAGTGATTCCCACTCCCCACCCCCACACCCCATCTAATCTTGTTTGGGATGATTAAGATGAAAATGCCTGTAAAGTTTTCTAGTCTTGGCTTATCCACATTTAGTGAATTAGGAGACCTGAAAAAAATCAATTAACTAAAATATACTTTATTGGCCTTTTCTGAATTGGGTGAAGGATGGAGAGAAAGAAGGGATTTTTCTGTGTAGCAAACTCATGGGATTTGATAAATTATAACTTTTAAAAGGTTAAGGAACATGACTCTCATATATATAAAATGAACAGGTATCAAAGATTTTATTAAACTCATTAATTTATGAGGAAGCAAGTAAGATGTTAAGACCACTTGAAGTGAAAATATAGGAGCTAAGCATTTATAGGCAATTTAATAAAGAAATGTTAAGATAAGATTACTGAATTATACACAAAACTATTAAAGTCCTAAAGTCCATAAATCATAACCTTTGGAGTTATATTTTTCACCAGACTTAAATATTTGTATCTCTACTGAATAAATATATATATATAAGTTAACCTCTGTCCTACAGAGTTATAGTATAGTCCAGTCAGTAGGAAACTAATCAAAGGTGTAATCCCAGAATTACACTGAAAGATCACCTAATTTCTTTTACCTGTTTCCAAGGTTCAGATAATTTGTCTGACAGATTGTAGTCATCAGTTTAGACTTAATTTACAGGAATTGAAATCTGTTTCCTAAGCTTTGAATATATAACTTTATGTTGAGGACATATGAAATGAATTCTAAAATTTAGCATGTCTATCTTAGAGGTAGATTATTTTTAATTTCAGAGATCAAGTTCCTTGTTACTTAAGAACATGTTTAAGTGAAATGTTATTGGCATGAGAAATTCTCATTCTAAATCTTTTTATTTCCTTTATAGAAATTCTTTCAAATTATAGTTGGTACTACTTTGCAATGTCTGTATATGAAAGCCGGAGTGAGGAAAGACAAACTGGTGGAGGTAGGTGAACTCAGAGATATCTAAGTCTGCATGTCATTATTATTGCCTCTAAAAAATGTGTGCTTGCATATAACAGATAAGCAGACTAGCCAGTCTACCAGTCAAACTACTAATCTACTAAATAGCTGACCAGTAGAGAAAATATGCTTTACAAAGTAAATACTTTGTATTTACTAGTATAAGGTCTACTGTTTTGACATCTGAGAATTCTAACTGGAGTAGTTACAATCTCTCATCTTTTGTACTTTCATTTGGAAGTTCACCAGGAAAGCATGTGTTTCTTTTCCTCTCCCCATCCTTCACAACCACCTCCTGCTAAAAAGAAGTGGTCAATGTGAAAAGAAATTGCCAAGGCAGGTAAGGTTAAGCTTTGCTGCCTATTTGTGGCCACAGCAAATGGCTATGGCTATGGTGTCAGGAAATATTTTCATTTACTTCCATGCTTTCCTTCGGTGAAGCCAAGAACTAAAGGGCACTGGGGTAATCACACCCAAGCCAGCTTTCAGAGTGAAACTGCCTGACATGGGAAAAGTAAATTTTTTAACATAAAATTTTGAAAAAGCAAGCCAGAATGTATTTATATATTTCAGCTTTCTTTTGGGGAATAGAGAAGGTGCAGACAATGAAATTAGGTCACTGATTTAAGGCCACACTTATCTTCTTTACTTTCTGTCATTGTGCAGTTGTCTGATTCCTGGAGGAGCCCATTCTAAGGGCACAGGCCTGAGTTACAGAAAGAAGTCCATTCCAAGGCACAGGCCCTAGATTCAGGAAGAGAAAGTCAGTGAAGTCCCAACCAACGGAAAACCAGGCAGTTCTCTCCTGTTCTCATAGCTGTTAAAGGAGAAAGGGCTGAGGAAAACAAATGAACTGACCAATTTCTCCTGCGTGTTCTTACGAACAGAGTAATAGGTAGAGAGCAGAATATTGTAGGGAGTAGTAAATTCAAGGCAAATGAATGTAGTAATCATCAATAAAGACTGATTTATTTATTCAACAAATATTTATTGATCACAAAATGAATGCCAATGACCATGTTACATGCTGGCAATACAGTGAGATGCTACTTCACATCCACTAAGATGGTTAGAATAAAAAGCAGGCACTAACAGGTGTTGACAAGGATGCGGAGAAATGAGAACCCTCATACGTTGTTCAGGGAATGTAAAATAATGCAATTATAAAATAATGCAACTGCTGTGGAAACTGTTTGGCAATTCCTCATAAAATTAAACATAGAATTGTCATATGACCCGGCAATTCTACTCCTAGGTATATACCCAAGAGAAATTAAAACATGGCCACACAAAAACTTGCACATGAATGTTTATAACAGCCTAGTCCTATTGCCTTAAAAAAACTGAAACTCTTGCCGGAGCCGGTTTGGCTCAGTGGATAGAGCGTCGGCCTGGGGACTGAAGGGTCCCAGGTTCGATTCCGGTCAAGGGCATGTGCCTGGGTTGCGGGCACATCCCCAGTGGGAGATGTGCAGGAGGCGGCTGATCGATGTTTCTCTCTCATCGATGTTTCTAGCTCTCTGTCTCTCTCCCTTCCTCTCTGTGAAAAATCAATAAAATATATTTAAAAAAAAAAAAACTGAAACTCTTGAAGGTTTTATTTTTATTGTATTTCTTGATACTTTTAAAAAAAATTCTCATCTGGGGATATGTTGTTATTGATTTTAGAGAGAGAGAATGAGAGGGAGTGAGTGGGGAGAGAGAGAGAGAGAGAGAGAGAGAGAGAGAGAGAGAGAGAGAGAGAGAGAAACATTGGTGTGAGAAAGAAACATCAATTGGTTGCCTCCTGTAAGTGCCCCTACTGGGGATTGAACCCACTACCTGGGTATGTGCCCTAACCAAGAATCAAACATGTGTCCTTCAGTACACAGGACAATGCTCCAACCATCTGAGCCACACTGGCCAGGGCTGTCTTGATTCTTTGAATAAAGAGACAAAAATCCCATTTTTAAATAGATATCCTCAGCAAGAAAGTGTGAGGTAATGAATCTTCACTAGCAGCCAGCATCCCAGACTGATCTACAGAGAAGCATCCTTCTCATCATTTCTCTCCTCTTTCTTAGAACAAGAGAGATATCTGCAAGCCAACAATGAGGAATTCAACAGTATGCTTGGATATCCAGTGAGTATCAGGTCTCTGACTATTTCAGAAGGGTGCTGAAATTTCCCTCTAATATTCCCCTTTGTTGGTGGGGCAGGAACTTCATTGTAGATGTAGATCCTATAACTTAGGTTCTGCTTTCTTTCACATTCCTATACATTGAGGGCTGGTGCAGTGAAGGCTCAGAACCAAAATTAATCCAGTGACCTAGGCTCAGGAATAATATATCTAATATTTTGGGTTTTATATGTAACTCCTAGAAAAGAAATACTTGTTGCTTTTTCTAACACAGATGAAAGCATAGTTCCATAATTTTCTTTTTTCATTTAGACATCCTATCTAATAAAAGAGAAACATGGTAATTAGCCATACCTCCGCTACCCTTCCCATTGGCTAATTAGGGCGATATGCAAATTAACTGCCAGCCAAGATGGCGGCTGGCAGCCAGGCAGCTTGAAGTGAACATGAGGCTTGCTTGCTTCAGTGACGGAGGACTCCAACGTTGCTCGCCTGCCGCTGCCGGCCTCTGAGCTTACAGTTTGAAACATTGTTACAAATACAGAAGCTAAACAAACTCCAGAAACCTGCTTTCAGCCAGCCGGGATCTCAGAGCTGGAGTTGAAACAGTGTTTCGATTATAGAACCCAAACAAACCAGATACCTGCTTTCAGCAGCAGAGGCCTCAGAGCTGGAGCCAAGCCTCAGAGCTAAAGCTGGCCCAGAATAAAATAAAATAAAAATAAAAAAAGGAGCGGTTGGGAGCTTCAGTCACCCGCCAGCCTGAAAACAGCCCTCAGCCCCTCACCCAGACTGGCCAGGCACCCCCGTGGGAACCCCCTCCCTGAAGGGTGTGTGACCAGATGCAAACAGCCATCATCCCCTCACCCAGGCTGGCCAGGCACCCCAGTGGGGACCCCCACCCTGATCCAGGACACCCTTAAGGGCAAACCAGCCGGCCCCCACCCGTGCACCAGGCTTCTATCCTATATAGTAAAAGGGTAATATGCCTCCCAGCACCGGGATCAGCAGAGCCGCGAGGCCTCCTGGCACCAGAATCAGCGTGACAGGGGGCAGCGCCCAAACCCCCTGATCACCCTGTGGCTCTGTGGGGGACAGGGGGCGGGGCCACAACCTCCCTATCCGCCCTGCTCTGTTGGTGACAGGGCAAGTCGCCCCAACCCCCTGATCAGCCCTGCTCTGTGTGTGACAAGGTTCGGCGCCCCAACCCCCCTACCCCCCCGCCACGGGCCCTGCTCTGTGTGTGACGGGGTAGAGCCATAACCTCCCCATCGGCCCTGTCCTGAGTGTGACATGGTGCGGCGCCCCAACCCCCTGATCCGCCCTGCTCTGTGTGTGACAGGCAGCGGTGCCCCAACTCCCCTATCGGCCCTACTCTGTGAGTGACAGGGGAAAGCTCCTCAACCCCCTGATCGGCCCTGCTCTGTACATGACAGGGGGGAGCTCCCCAACCCCCTGATCGACCCTGCTCTGTGTGTGACAGGGTATGGAGCCCCAACCCCCCTGATGGGCCCTGCTCTGTGAGTGACAGGGGGCAGCGCCCCAACCCCCTGATTGGCCCTGCTCTGTGTGTGACAGGGGGTGGTGCCGCAACCTCCCCATCGACCCTGCCTTGAGTGTGACAGGGGGCGGTGCCCCAACCCCCCAATCGGCCCTACCCTGAGCGTGACTGAGGGTGGCATTGCAACCTGCTGATCCGCCCTGCTCTGTGCATGACAGGGGGCGGCGCCCCAACTCCCCAATCGGCCCTGCTCTGAGCCCGACCAGGGGCTGCACCTAGGGATTGGGCCTGCCCTCTGCCACCCGGGAGCAGGCCTAAGCCAGCAGGTCATTATCTCCCGAAGGGTCCCAGACTGCAAGGGCACAGGCCGGGCTGAGGGGTCCCCCATCCCCCCGAGTGCACAAATTTTTGTGCACCGGGCCTCTAGTCTATTATAATACAGATAGATCTACCTAATTCATCTAATAGCAGCATAGTTTTCCATTATATTGATACTAGAGGTCCAGTGCACAAAATTCATACATGGGTAGGGTCCCTAGGCCTGGCCTGCAATCAGGTTCCCTGCCTCCCAGCCTCCCCACCTCCTCCTTCCTTGCTCCGCCCCGCCTCAGCTGCTGGTTGCCTGCCATGTTCTGTGCCACCCCCCTCGTGGTCAGCATATGTCATAGCGAGCGATCGAACTCCCAGTCTCCTGGTCAAACTCCACAGGGGACAATTTGCATATTAGCCTTTTATTATATAGGACTAGAGGCCTGGTGCACAAAAATTTGTGCACTGGCAGGGGAAGGGGGGAGGGGGGTATCCCTCAGCCCTACTTGTGTGCTTTCACAGTTTGGGAACCCTTGGGAGATAACCACCTGCTGCCTTAGGCCTGCTCCCCGGGTGGCAGATGGCAGGCCCGATTCCTCGGTGCCTGCCCCACCTCCCCAGGTTGCACACACAGCAGGGCCGATCCAGGGGTTGGGGCACTGCCCCGGGTCACACTCATGGCAGGGCCAATCCGGGGGTTGAGGCGCCGCCCTGGGTCGGGTCACACATGGGACGCCCCAGGTCGGGTCGCACACGGGACACCCTGGGTGGGTCGCACACAGACACCTGCTGCCCCGGGTCGCAGATAGCAGGCCTGATGGCAGCAGGGCAGGCGGGATGGTGCTGTCCCGCCCTGTCTGCAGTATGCAAATTAGCTGCCATCTTTGTTGGTTAATTTGCATATCACGCTGATTAGCCAATGGGAGGCGTAGCAAAGGTACGGTCGATTACCATGTTTGTCTATTATTAGATAGGATACCTTAATTTATTTTACCAGTTTTCTATTGATGAACATTTAAAATGTCTTCATCACCCTGGCCATTGTGGCTCAGTGATTAGAATGTTGGCCCACAGACTGAAGGGTCATTGGTTTGATTCTCAGTCAAAGGCACATACCTGGGTTTCAGGTTCATTCCCCAGCCACAGTTGGGGTATGTCCAGAGGCAACCAATAGTTAATGAATAAATAAACAGAGTTGACTGATTCCATTTCCTTGACCCTACCCAGTGTTCATTTTCCTCCTATTTCTCTAATTTCTTCCATTCCTACCCCTTTTCCTCTTCCCAGCCCCTAAATACTGATTCCCATTATGTACTTGGCCTTCTGTTCTCCTTTATTGCCCCATTTAGCCATCAATCAAATACCCTGCCCAAATAAATAAAGAACCCAAACCAAATTCCACCACCTCTGTCATGCTTAAATTTTATCACATGTGCCAGAATAACTAAACACTGAGGAAGTTCTGAGTTAAGCAGATGTTCTACATTCTTGAGATATTGCTTCTGACTTGACATTTAAGAGTAGAACAAAACACTCTAGTTGCCAAGTTAGTAAAAAAGTACTGATACTTCTATCTTGAGACAGAATCAGCATGGCTTTTGTCTTCATTTGCTAAACCAGTGCTACCCAAATGAAATACATTAATTAGCTTTAAAAATCAATTGAATAATCAATAGTGACAGCCAGCTGCTTCAGTAAGGCAAAAGATGAAAAGGTCTTTGGGTCCAAGTATCAGAGCCATCTGGACTTAGACACCAAAAATCCAAGGTATCTTATCTAATAAAAGAGAAACATGCAAAAAAAGAGAGAGAGAAACATGCAAATTGACCGTACCTTTGCTACACTCACAAGCCACGCCCGCCAGCCAATCAGAGCGACTATATGCAAATTAACCCAACCAATATGGCAGCCAGCAGCCTCGGAGCTGGAGCAAGCAGGAGACTTGGTTGCCCCAGTGATGGAGGAAGCCAAGCTTCCCACCTGCCCTGACCAGCTGTCGGCTCCACTCAAGGCAACAAAGTTTCAATTATAGAAGATAAATAAACCCCAGATACCTGCTTCCATCCAGCCTCCACTGAGAGCTTGGGTGGCTGGAGGGCTTGGCCAGCCTGTAAACAGCCATCAGCCCCTCACCCAGGCTGGCCAGGCACCCCAATAGAACCCCCCTCCCTGAAGGAGGTGTGGCCAGCCTGAAAACGGCCCTCAGCTCCTCACCCAGGCTGGCCAGGCACTCCAGCAGGGACCCCCACCCTGAAGGGGCTGTGGCCAGCCTGAAAACAGCCATCAGCCCCTCACCCAGACTGGCCAGGCACCCCAATAGAACCCCCCTCCCTGAAGGAGGTGTGGCCAGCCTGAAAACGGCCCTCAGCTCCTCACCCAGGCTGGCCAGGCACCCCAGCGGGACCCCCACCCTGATCCGGGACGCCCTTCAGGGCAAACTAGCCGGCCCCCACCCATGCACCAGGCCTCTATCCTATATAATAAAAGGGTAATATGCAAATTGACCCTAACAGCAGAATGACTGGTCACTATGACACACACTGACCACCAGGGGGCGGATGCTTAATGCAGGAGCTGCCCCCCTGGTGATCAGTGCGCTCCCACAGGGGGAGCTCTGCTCAGTCACAAGTCAGGCTGACGGCTGCCAGTACAGCGGTGGTGGTGGGAGCCTCTCCCACCTCCTCAGCAGTGCTAAGGATGTCCGACTGCAGCTTAGGCCTGCTCCCCACTGGTAAGTGGACATCCCTTGAGGGCTCCCGGGCTGCCAGAGGGATGTCTGACTGCCAGTTTAGGCCCAATCCCCCAGGGAGCGGGCCTAAGCCAGCAGGAGACATCCCCTGAGGGGTCCCAGACTGCGAGAGGGCACAGGCGGGGCTGATGGGACCCCCCACCCCCCGAGTGCACAAATTTTTGTGCACTGGGCCTCTAGTAATAGTAATAAAAGAAAACTATTTCTATGTTATAATAACATACTCTCAGGACTAGTATGGCCCTTATAGATCATTTAGTTAGAACCCCATGCAAGACAGATTTCTGAGCTTCTTGGGAATAGATCTTGTTTAGTTGTTTTTCAGCTTCTACTAGTATAGCCCAACATAGGGCTGTGAACAGAGCAAGCCTTGAGAAATGTATTGTTCAATTGATTGTTAATTGGAGAAATTATGGAGAAAATAAAGAAAAACACTAAGGAAACCTTAGTTTTGGCTTGGATCTCTAGACTCCTAAATGCTAAGCTATTTGACCAGTTTCTCTTCCCTTGGGAAATAGACCTTGGGCAAGTCTTGGCTGGGTAGCCTATCTAGCCTTCCTGGGCAAGGTTTAGCCTCAGGACTGAATGATTTTGGTTCTCCAAGAGGACGCTGATGTCTTCCCAAGGCAGAGCCCAGCAAGATTCCTCATACTTGAGTAGTATCTGTACTCCAGGCCTGTAGGTGGGTTTATTCTTTTCTTTAGGCTTTATAAATGGAGGAGGTGGAGGAGCAGCCCTTTTTGTAGGGAATTACTTGGTCTCATTCTTCTGCTTTTCTTGAGCACTTAGATTCAAGCTCTGACATCTTAGATCAAATGATTATAGACTCAAAGATAGAAAGTAAGATGGTTCTGTCAACATCTTCAGATTGGGACTGAAGAGGTAGCAAGTTCCCATTTTCACTTAGCAAAACAACAGCTTAGATGTAGGCCAAAACTATTCAAAATCTCTCAGGACAATGAAGGGGCAGATGATTTTCTAACGCTGACAGCAACCAATGTCGGAACCTTCAGTGGGCTAGGGGTGAAAGACAGTAATTTGCTTTTGGCATTGACATCCTTCAGCAATGAAACCAGCATGTAAAGACACAACAAAATGAGTTTTCCAGACTAAGAAAACCTTCATTAGAGAACTCTGGAGTGGAGCAAACACAAATAACTTGCCTATTTAGAAGTGAGGAGGACATTAGAGGCCAGAGGGTAAGATGAAATGGAGGGATTTATGATTCTAAGAAGAAAATGTATTTGGATGGCTACACAAGTGGACGGAATCTCAGGGGACAGCACGATCCCAAGTCTGCACCTTTTTGTCCCAGCCTACCTGACAGAAAACGATCTTTGGCAAATAAAGAAAATAAAGAAAAACACTAAGGAAACCTTAGTTTCGGTAATTTACTCATCCTCAAAAGGTGATCATATAGTATTCCCTCATAGGGTGGTTTTGAGGATTAAATAAGTTGCTACATGTAAAATGATTAGAACACTGCCTTGCAGGTAATAAATATTCACTAAGTGTATGTTTTCATTGTTGATTTTATCATTATCAATAGTGTCAATAAACAAAGAATTCTCTCCAGTGCAGAAATACGTCTGCCTCCCCAAAAAATCCGATATTGATGAGCCTCGACAACTTTGCATCTCTAGACCGCTCTAGGCCTCAAAGAAAACATTGCAGGAGGGGAAGACAAATACTCCTTTCCTTCCTTTGGTAGGGGGATTGTGGCTTTTCACCATTTCACGATGGCCTTGGTCCTTTTTGTTAAGCCTGGGAGGTGGGGGTCTTTTGTTTCTCTAATTGTGCTTGTTTTCTTTTACTCACAGAACAATACCATCAAGACCTCAAAATATAATATCTTTAACTTCTTGCCTTTGAACCTATTTGAACAGTTCCAGAGACTCGCCAATGCATATTTTCTCGTTTTGCTAATCCTACAGGTATTGCCTTTGGGACCTTTTCCACAGAACATTTTATCAACCTCTCTGGGGTCAGGTTGTATAATCCGCCCTTCTCATCCCTAAACTGAGAAATGCCCTCTCTCGTTAGGTAACAGGCAAGTGGATGGCTGGGATCTCGGGCCAGGCCTCTAGAGTAGCTTTGGTCAGGATTAGCCAGGATGAAACAAGCCTCTCCAGGAGGAAGGAAACAAGGTCACTGGATCCCAAGGAATGGGGGCTCCTCATTATGGCTGCATGGCCACAGTTCAGCCTGACCATAAGAGGCTAAAGACTCTTCACCCCAACCACAGCTACCTCCCTCTTCCTCCTTCTTGTCCCAGCCTACTCGACAGAAAGTTAAAATGCAGGCATGCTGCCGAAGGAGCATGGTCTAGAGACTCTAGAACATAAGACTATCAACACGGAGCAAGGAAGTAGGACAGGGTGGCCCCACATCAGGAGAGAGGGACCGATCATCTCATTTTCCTTGTGCTGAAGAAGTGTGGGAGGGTCTGTGGTTTTCCCATGTCCACTCTTACCTGCCTACCCCCAGCACCCTCATTTTCACAGGAGAAATGGCCCTTAGCCATCAAGACAAATGTGGTAGAGTTCAGGACACATAGGTAGCAACTTATAGTCTCTTCTTTTTTCCTTAGTCCTTGGGAGATGTTTACTTATGTTTGGGGATTATATGAAGGCTGCAAACTGAAAAGCAACCAGGATAATTGAATTGGTTACGAACCTATGGAGATGAAAATGGTGTTGTGGTAAGGGGAAGTAAATTGTCCTTTAAGCTTTCTGACCCAGGTTTCTCTCCCTTCCCTCTCACAGTTGATTCCCCAAATCTCCTCCTTGGCCTGGTACACAACTGTGATACCTCTGATAGTGGTGCTGTCCATCACAGCAGCGAAGGATGCCATCGATGACCTGGTAACGGGGCTTTCCAGGACTTAGTTCCTCACCACCTCGTTAGGCTGGGGGGCAAGAAGGACTCCCCAGAACTAGCGAGTGCTAAGAAGAAGCACTGAATGGAGAGAGGAATATGTAATTTTCATAGGCCCAGGATTAGTGGTCTATGCATGGCCAGAAAGAGGCAATGCAAGGCTATTTTCTGTCTTCCTATTACGACCACTCAGCCCCTTTTCCAGGCTTCCTTCCATTTCCTTTTTAATAACTCACCTCTTCTTTCACTCCCCCCTTAGCTTTCTCTGGTTTGCTGTCATCCTTTCTCCATTCGCTCTTCTCTTGTTTTTATATCTATCTTCCCTTCATCCTTCGGTCTCCTCCTCCCTCTTTTTCCTGTTCTCATCTTCCCTTTGCACATTTCATTTCTCCTCTCCAACTCTCCCTATTTCCCTTTCTGACTTTCAAACTTTTGTGTGTGTGTATTTTTTTGTGTGTTTTTGTTAATCCTCACTTTTAGGGAGAGTGGAAGAGAGAGGGAAAGACAGAGAAACATTGATGTGAGAGAAACTCACCTATTGGTTGCCTCCTGCACAAGTCCCTACCAGGGCCCGGGCCAGGGAGGAGGCTGCAACCAGGGTACGTGGCCTTGACCAAATCGAAACCAGGACCCTTTGGTCTGCAGGCCGACACTCTATCCACTGAGCCAAACCGGCTAAGGCTCAAATTATTTTTTTAATATATTTTTATTGATTTCAGAGAGGAAGGGAGAGAAAGAGAAAGATAGAAACATCAATGATGAGAGAGAATCACTGATCGGCTGCCTCCTGCACACCCTATACTGGGAATCGAGCCTGCAACCCAGGCATGTGCCCTGACTGGGAATTGAACCGTGACCTCCAGGTCAACCACTGAGCCACACTGGCTGGGCTCCCTTTCTGACTTTCAATGCTATTAAGTATGTCCCGCCAGGAACCCTCTGATTTCAGAAAGCCTCATGACTCTTCCTGTCCTCGGAGGGAGAAGCTGGCTCCCAGCGAGTGCTGCATAGCTTCCTCTTCACAGCAGGCCCTGCATAGAAGGGTGAGGGTGAGGACCCAGTACCATGCCTACCAGTGGGATTTGGGAAGCCAGTGCTGTTGACCTGCTTGCAGCTTCCATAAGAGAGTTCTGATTTTACCAGAATAGGTATTGAGAGCAAGGTTTGAGAGAAGGATGTTTCTCCAGCTCTGTAACTCTGTAACTCTTTAAACCCAGAATTAGCACATGGTTTAAATTTCAATTGTAACTCAAGTCACAATGAAAAATGGTACTTTATTTTTCTATAACTAAATTCACTATTGCTGATAACAACCACCCTACCCTTTTTAAAGAACAAAACACTTAACTTGCCAATTCAGAATAATTTACTTGTGGTTTAGAACTCAATCTCTTTAGGATAAATATTCTGACCAATTCAGGATTCTCTCTGCCTCCTTCCCAGTCCTACCCTTTTCTCAGGAAGAAATCTCAACTGAAAGGAGGGGATTCATG
This sequence comes from Myotis nattereri, assembly GCF_964212035.1. Taxonomy (NCBI): domain Eukaryota; kingdom Metazoa; phylum Chordata; class Mammalia; order Chiroptera; family Vespertilionidae; genus Myotis; species Myotis nattereri. The sequence goes on from NC_138087.1 coordinate 53,904,536, forward strand.
TGAGTCCTAGCACCAGGACATACCCTGTATTTGTTCCCCTTCTATTTGGTCTTTGCATAAATGACTGAGCAGAGCTGCTATTGAAAAAGTTTATGGAGTTCTTATTCATCCACTGTAGGCTTCTGAATGTGGGCCATGGTTGGGGATGGGATGGGAGTATGCTTAAGGATAATTAGCTTTCCCTGTACCTACCAAGAAGTATGAGACTCTCATCCTGCCCATGTTTTTGCATTCTCTCCTTTGTGGCCTTTGATATAAGTTGTTTGTTCTCATCCCCTGGACTTTGGCTTTTGATCTTTAAAGCCAAGATTTTCTCTCTTTCTTCTCCCTTGGTTCTTTTTCAGAATTCCTTTTTCAGTTTCTCAAAAACAATCAGCCTCTTGGCCTGGGTTTGTTTTTTTTGTTTGTTTGTTTTTATTGATTTTTAGAGAAAGAGGAAGGGAGAGAGATAGAGAAAGCATCAATGAGATAATTGTGGAATGACTTTGGGGGTCGAGGAAAATTTCAAAGAGGGTGAACTATATTGGATAATATTTCAAAATATTAAGTTTCTGCATGCCATTTGCTCAATTCTATTACCTGAACTTTTTTTTTTTTTTATAATTTTAGAAAAGGCACCAAAATGACAATCAGGTCAACAACCGTTCTGTTCTGGTCCTGATGAATGGCAGGTAAGTCCTTCCACTCCGAAGCTAGTTTAGGCAGGACCGGCTCTGGGGGAGGGTTGGCCTTGTGAACACTTGATGTCCTGGGGGCTTTGGAAAGGTCATTCAGGACAGTAAAAAGAACCTCAGCTTGGACATAAGAAGAATTTGTTTCTAGGTCTAGCATACCCTGAACGCACCAAATGACCTCAGACCTCTCTGGACCTCACATTTCTTATCTATAAAGTAGAGATCATATTCTCTACCTTAGAGGATGTTTATGACAATAAAAATGAAATAATATATATTACAGCAATTAATAAATTGTGACATGGTATTAATGTGCAAGTGGTTATTATTAGTGCAGAGGTCAGCATGGAGATATCTGTCTTTAGAACCCTAGTGGATTTTAAGATGGTTTATTGGCCATTCTTCCTGTAGCCTTTGGCCAGACCACCTTTTTGTTAACAATCTAAAGAAAGTATTGGCATTGACCCCACTGCTGTGGTGTTTGGTCATAGCTATCTCAAGTGTTAGGTCAATGTTTATATTTGGTGGGGTGTTGCAAAATTTGAGCAATTCACTTATGGCAGGAATGGAGAGAGGCAGGAATAATTCCTATATAAAGCAAAATATGAAAACTGTCATAAGAGGTACAAAAATTATTATAAGAATTAATAAAAATGAGCAATCATAGCTGGTTAAAGGAATCAAGGAGGACTTTTGGGAGGAGCTGATGTTTGTGCTAGGCTTTAAGAGATGGGGAAGAATTCAACAAATAGAGATGGTATGAGAGGAAAAGTGACCAGTGTGTGCAGAAAGTATTGGCATTCTTATGTTGCTTTATATAGGAATTATTCCTGCCTCTCTCCATTCCTGCCATAAGTGAATTGCTCAAATTTTGCAACACCCCACCAAATATAAACATTGACCTAACACTTGAGATAGCTATGACCAAACACCACAGCAATGGGGTTAATGTCAATGCGAAGTAGTACAACCCTGAAGGAATTCATGATTGAGGTCCAGTCTTTTTTCACATAGGCTTTATAGAACACACAGTAACTATAGTTTTAATCAGATAATTCTATAGTGTGAAGTTCTTAGAGATCTAATCCTTTTATTTATTGTGGTTACTGATCCTTACTCAAGGCGGATTATTTCCTCAAGTGTTTTGATCTATTGAAGCCTTTCATAAGTACCACCAAAAAAGGCAGTAGTGAGTCAAAAGAACATTTTAGAAGAACATAGAGATAAAAAGAAAAGACAAAAGTGAGTGTTTTAGAAATTTGCAAGGCTAGGGAGTTACTGAGCAAATGAAGTAATTTGAGCACTTGGGTTTTGTAAGATTATTGAATAACTTGTCAGAGAGTGGTGTTGTGGGAGTTCACAAGCAGGGCCCTGACTTGACTTAGTCTCCCCGTGAGTGTCTAATTAATTGAACATTGGCAGTGAGGCTGGTTGTTGAAACAGTCTATATTCCAGAGGTAGCTTTCTTCAGAGCACGTGGGTCTGAGCAGAGCGGCTACTATAAAAGTTTGTCTGTTTTGCAAGTTGTGATTTCTGTTGTTTTCATTTCTCAATAGTTTTGGTTAAAGCACATCTTAGTGGAACTTACTTTATGGGCATTCTAAGTGGCCTGAGCTCAGGGGGTATCCCTCCGAGGGTTTTTTTGTTTGCTTTTGCCAAGTAACTCATGGGTATCACCTGTTCCCATACTTCATGAGATTACAAATTCTCAGGGGAGTCCTCCACTCCCTGGCCCCAACCCTCCAGGGTAAAATAGACAAACTTTCTTGCCAATGAGTTAATTTTTTTTAGACCACCTTTTTTCTAATGGTGTTGCCCTTTCCAGAGTCTTGGCTTATAAGGGGTTGTTAGTTCCAACTCTCTGCCTCTAAGGATCCTAAGGCTTAATCTCTTGGCCCTTTAGAGGGCTAAAGTAAAACTCAAGTTCCTAATTATTAATACTGACTGGCCATCCCCTCCCCCACTCAGGGAAGAACAGCTTCAGAAAATACTTCTGTTCTGAATTTCAATCCTGTCTTTTTTCCTGGCTCTTCACTTTGTGTTAAATATAGCCTTGCTTTTGAAAAAATGTTGGCTTTATTTTATTTTATTTTTTTATATATTTTATTGATTTTTTACAGAGAGGAAGGGAGACAGATAGAGAGTTAGAAACATCGATGAGAGAGAATCATCTATCAGCTGCCTCCTGTACATCTCCTACTGGGGATATGCCCGCAACCCAGGTACATGCCCTTGACCGGAATCGAACCTGGGACCTTTCAGTCCGCAGGCCGACGCTCTATCCACTGAGCCAAACCGGTTTCGGCAATGTTGGCTTTATTTTATCTAGCACTTCTAAGTATTTGTATTAGGAAAAGTACCCGAGTGTTACGGAACTTCAGGAGGTACCATTCACATAAAACAGAGAACACACATGAATGATCTCCTCTGCTGTCCAAGCAATGTCTTCTCTACCTATATGACCAATTTTCTAAACCAAAAGGTAGAATGAAATGCTTGGAAATTAAAAATGTACTTATGGCACAATAAGACTGAATATTTTAAATTGGGAGGGACTATCTCCCCGTCTCCTGAATCTGGGACACATGGTTGTTATAATATCCAGGAACAAAGTAGTAATAGTTTGACAGCTCCTAGTATAACAAAATATAAATTTTTGTTTTAAAAACATATATAACAATACATAATACAAATGTAATATAAATACACATGATACAACATTTAAAATTTTTATTTTAAAAACATACATTTAAAAGGTTACATATGTAAGCTTTTATCTACAGGAGAAGCCCGAATGCAGTAGTGCTGTGTTGTACTGGTGAAAATCATGGCAGACAGAACGCCAGAGAACTGGCAAAAATGAATGTTGACTCAAGACAAAATAAAACACTCACATGTTTTTCTCCAAAGCTTACAGCTACTACCCTTTAATACTATCCCCCCGATTTGAAAATTAGGAACAAAATAAATAAACGTATTGAGATTTATCTGCATAGAGATGATACTTGAAACCAAAGGAAAAAGGTTCAAGGATCTATAAATAGTGATTTTGTAACAACATAATGATTATGTTTATACTATAATATTAAAAGAAAGTCGGATTTGAATAAGATTTAAAGAAATATAACCCTGGAATTTGAAGAAAAAATTGGGCCACATTCTTGATTGTAGCAGTGATGCATCACAAACTGATTTGGTCGTCCTCTGAGCCTTGAGTTCATCTCAGCTTTTTTTTTTTTTCCTTTGATTGTCAAAGCAGAACTTTGGGGGGAAGGATTCTCAGAGCAGGCATTCAAGGGTTATTTTCTTATAGGATGGAGAAGAAAAAATGGATGAATATCCAAGTGGGAGATATAATAAAATTAGAAAATAATCAGCCTGTCACGGTGAGTACCTCTTTGGGCTTTTTTTTTTTCTCTTTTGGCTTGAGTGTGTACAAGGGAACCCTTTTAGCACTTCTACTGCCACTGCTTTAAGGGACTTTCATCTTCCTCGCTTTGCCTGCAGAGATCAACAGTTCCTGTGATTAGAAGCTTGTTCTCATCCCCTCTCACCATAGCTACAGAAAATGTGAGACTAGTTCTGGAAGAGGGGTATATGGTAGCAGTGATGGGTCCTAGACAAAGAGGGTAACCGCTCTTATCACATTGGAATGTTAAAAGTCCGCCTCCCTGCTTTCCTTATTTTCTCTGACTTTTCTGACCACAGGCTGATATACTATTACTCTCTAGCAGTGAGCCCTACAGTATGACATACATAGAAACAGCAGAACTGGATGGGTAAGTGTTCCCTCCTAATGTCCATTAAAGTGATTGAGGCAGCTTAGAGTGATTTTTCACTGAGGGAGAACATGATGCCAAGACGAATTGTATTCTCATGTGGAAGTACTAAAGAGGCTAGAAATATCCAGCTAAGAGAAGATAGGAGGCCAGACTCTTGGGACCTCAAGTCTAAGGCTAAGCTCTTGACAGCATTAACTGAGCATTCACTGGGTACAGAATCTGGGCAAATAAACTTCATATCCTCCATCTCTAAACTGGAGACATTGTCTGGCTGTATTTAAGAATGCTGAGTGACAGGTAAGAGGTTAACAGAACTTTAAATTTTCAGAATGGAGTTCCAAAGTTTCCGGGCCAGTAGGAGGTAACTATTTACTGATAAAACACCATGTTCTATTAAGGATTTAAGGTAGAAATTCATTAGCATACAAAAGCTAAGGTCTTAGGATGATAGAGGCCCTCTTCAGAGAGCCTGCCCTATAGAGTTTTGAATGGATCTGCATTCTCACAACTATTCCTCTTGGTGTCCACAAGCTTTTTGAAATATGGCTTCTATTTTTGCTTCTGTCTCTGTGCATTCCTATATCAGTACATGGTTAATTGGGATCCCCTCATGAGTTCTATAAATATTTATGAAGTGATGAGTTTGTTTACTTGAAGATGTGTGCAGGTTTTAACAGGGCATGCCCCTTATTCTTGAAGGAAGCAATGTACCTCCTCCACATTGTTTTGTGATGTCTCTTCAGCTGCTCTAGAGCATCTATTCAGCAAGATCTTGTGGGTTTTTTAAAAGAATCGTGGTGTGTTACAGTGAGAGAGGGGAGAGGGTGTGCTAAAAATAGCTTCCTTGTAGAGCCATTCCACCTCAGTACTGTCATTGAGAGAGAATAGTAGGAGTGACTTACAGCTCAAACCTATAGCCCAAGTTCTGTTGGCAATATCTATTTTCTAAAACTCCATGAAGAAGTAGGAGAAACTGGACCTATACTGCTGTTGTGTATGTGTCCTGTATGCTGGTTCTGTGTGCTTTACTCTAGTGAAACCAACCTGAAAGTGAAGCAGGCCATCCAGGTTACCAGTGAAATGGAAAATGACTTGAATCAGCTTTCTGCCTTTAATGGTAAGTTAGCATATAGGTTTGCCCGCCCAAATTTTTATCAGTATAGGAATAGTTAAAGTTTTTATAACAGTGAATTCTATATCACTTTTTATAAACAGTATTCAAGTTGATATTTATTGACATGGAAAAATATTTGTAACACTAGAGGCTCAGTGCACGAAATTCATGCACTGGGGGGGGGGGGCATTCCTCAGCCTGGCCTGTGCCCTCTCGCAGTCCAGGAGCCCTTGGGGGATGTCTCACTGCCACGGAGGCAGGAGAGGCTCCCGCCACCACTGCTGCACTCACCAACCATGAGCCCGGCTTCTGGGCTTCTGGCTGAGCAGCGCTCCCCCTGTGGGAGCGCACTGACCACCAGAGGGAAGCTCCTGCATTGAGCGTATGCCCCCTGATGGTCAGTGTGCATCATAGCAACCAGTCGTTCCTCTGTTTGGTCAATTTGCATTTTAGCCTTTTATTATATAGGAATAGGATATTCATAAATGGAAAAATATTACAATAGATTGTGCTTAGTATATGTAGCATAAACTTGTTTTCTGAGACATATATGTTTATGAGTACATGTGTAGAAAAAAGTTGAAGGATGTACTTCAAAAGGTTAGTAGCGCTTATCTCTAGGCAATTGGTGAATTTTATTTCTCCTTTCTCCTTTTAATATTATATACATATTTACAAAAGGCATGTTTTTGCTTTACTAATCAGGAACAAGTCAAATTATTTTCATTTTGAAAATACTAGGTTTGCTTTTTTGTTGTTTTTTTTTAGGTTTGCTTTAAGTTAAGTAGTTTAAAATATTTTTATTCAGATTTAGAGCTCATATGATCTAGCAGTACTGATAGTGATAAGTTATCATGTGGGTTTTTCTCAGCTGTGACTCTCTCTGGATAACCCATGTCACAAACAGAATTACTCTTCTCTGATGCCCAGAAACCATTGTCTGCCTTTCTAAAGGGAGCTGGTGAGAAATGGGCAGCATCTGAAATGGGGAGAGGATAGGATAAAGATTATATGTATTTGGAAAGAGGGGTGTTCTTTCCTCTTTTATGGTAAGCCTCCTTCTATCCTATTAGGAAAATCCTAGTTATAGAACCAGCACTCTTACTCCTTTTTTTTTTTCCAGGAGAAGTGAGGTGTGATGCTCCCAATAACAAGTTGGGCAGATTCACCGGAGTACTCACTTATAAGGGGAAAAACTACCTCCTGGACCTTGATAAGCTGCTGCTCCGAGGATGCACCATCAGGAATACAGATTGGTGCTATGGCTTAGTGATTTATACTGGTACGTCTCCCTGGAGCCACAGTTAGACCCCGGCCTGCTGGGTGTAGATAGAGTACTCAGGTATATATCAGAACACTATGGCTTTGAGACAGATAGAAAGGGAGGTGGATGGATGGATGGATAGATAGATTTAAAAAGAAAAGTTTTTTCTTAGGGAAAAAAAGACTTTTTTCCCCAAACAATGAGTTGCCCACATATCAGCTCTGCTTTTGTTAGAGGAAGGCTTTGTGTTCTACATAACTGGACACAGAGAAGGGATGCATAGAGAAGTACACATAGAATTGGCCTATGAAAGGGGAACTTGTAAAAGAGGAGTGTATACGTGCAGATTACTCCCATGAGGAGAGAATAAACACAGTGCTCATTATGGAGAAGAATGTAAACTCTAATGTGAAGGGTTCATGCAAAGAAAAGGCACATGTGGATCATTAGCAGTGGCCTCTCTTGAGATGTCATTTAGGATCATAATCCCTTATACTTAATGAAGGATTTTCTTGGGTTATGATAAGGTTCAGGAAAATGGAGGAACCTTCTGTGCTACTATATGCCCTCGGTGACAGTGGGTATTGCTGACAACAACCATAGTAAGATAGCATTCTGAAGGTAGCATCAAGGAAAATTTACCACAGTGAGTTCTACTCAACTCAGAGCTCCCCTTCTAGAGAATTTACTCCTAGACTGGGGATCCTAGATGCCTCACTTCTGTGGAAAATAATGGGATCCAAGCGCTAGAGCAGTGATGGCGAACCTTTTGAGCTCGGCGTGTCAGCATTTTAAAAAACCCTAACTTAACTCTGGTGCCGTGTCACATATAGAAATTTTTTGATATTTGCAACCATAGTAAAACAAAGACTTATATTTTTGATATTTATTTTATATATTTAAATGCCATTTAACAAAGAAAAATCAACCAAAAAAGTGAGTTCGCGTGTCACCTCTGACAAGTGTGTCATAGGTTCGCCATCACTGCCCTAGAGAGAAGCTTAAGAGTCCAGGGAGGCCTTGGTGGAACTGTCTTCATTGATTCCTGACCTATAAGTGGCAGCTTCTAGTCTACCTAGTCCCAAACTCAAAAGATTTAAAGTAGGCTTATTTTTTTCACTGTACTTAAGCAGCTACCCACACATATTGCTATGCATAAAAAGCTCATTTTCAGCAAAATATTTTTTCCCTTAAAGCAACAGCAGTGAAGTTGCCAACCAGCACAAATCTAGTTAAGGCTTCCCTCTGACTCTTGGTTGCATGGTAGTGAAAATCTCTGGGGACTTTGGGAAGTTCAGAACAGAGGAGTACTGATGCCACCTAGGCCTCTCCAGGTATGCAGGGCAGATTGGATTGCTGTTCCTGCCACATGAGGTGTAAGTTCTACTGTGATCTCCACAGTCCTCTTGAAGCCTGGGGGGTCGGGGCAGTCTTTCTACGAACCCTTGGGAGATACTGTCCCTTGTAGCTTTCAGTCTCTCAGCCAACTTCTCATTAGTTCAAGACCTTCAAGGAATGCTTAAGAGGAAAGAACGGCATAGCTTATGTACGGCAAAAGTTTGTCCACATACCAGGGAAGTTTCAGCTCCCTCATATGTAAACATTGATGGAATTCCTTCATTAGAGTAAGTACAGGACTAATAATCTTGTCAAGACTAAAAGGCCAGAGAAATTGCTACTTATACTTTCTTCTAAACCTCTTATGTTTTCTCTGCAACCATATCTCTCTAGTCAGAAATATCTAATTCTAGTGCCTGTGGTCATTAAAAGCTTTTTACTTCCGCTTGCTATCTGCCCTGTCATGAAGAAATATGGACTTTCTGTCTCAGCTCCAAAGAAGTCTCAGATCTCCAGCTTCCACCTCAGAAGACGTTGCCTTTTCCTTTTTCCCTTTCTCAATTAGAAACTAAATAAAACTTGGTCCAACGGTGGGTTTTCTAAAAATAAAAATCTCCTTATCAGAAAATCCCCTTTCTAAGTTACATAAACCAGGTGGTAATGAGAGAGAAGCTGTGGCTTCTATTCTGACTCAGCTATCTGTGAAAGATTACACGTCTAAGGCACTGCAATGAGAGGGTCAGCATTGCTGCACTTTGCAGAAATACTTGGAGTTATTCTTAGATACAAATTTTCTATTCTTTGAGTTACTGCACCAACTATGAACCTTACTACAGGGCTTTATCCCTGGCACTGAAAAGAGGTTTGATTAGATGATCATAAAGGCACATTCCAACCCAATTTCAAGCCTCTGGGTATATTCAGTAATTCTAAGAGCTGATGTCTCCCTGTTTCAATTAGGGCCAGACACCAAATTAATGCAGAACAGTGGAAAATCCTCTTTTAAACGGACACACATAGATCATCTCATGAATGTCCTTGTGCTCTGGGTAAGTTAAAGACTTTCTTGTATTTCTTTATGAATAGACATACTTCCCTTCCTTCCGTGGGAGTAGCTGGTATTTCCAACTTGGGATTTAGTTCTTTGAAAGTCTCAAGCAATATTTGGGACCCCCACCCACTAATGTCTGAAGTAGAAAAGAACAGAGCCAATTGATAAGGAATTCTCTAGTATGTAACTTTGTTGTGGAGGATAGTCATGACTTATTTAAGATGGATCAAGGGCCTTGTTTTAGTAATTAAGATGTGTTTTTATTTTCTCATAACCAGTCTTACTCATGACCATTTTAATAAAATCTTATGTGGCTAATAGAACCCATTAGTTGAACTGATGATTTTCAAACTCTTAGATGAATCTAAGGCAGGGGTGGGGAACTTTTTTCTGCCAAGGGCCATTTGGATATTTATAACATCATTCGTGGGCCATACAAAATTATCAGCTTAAAAATCAGCCTGCTATATTTGGTCAGACATTTAATTAACTCACCCCTAATGCCTTGGCAGGACCAGACCAAATGATTTTGTGGGCCTTAGGCGGCATGCTGGCTGGACATTCCCCACCCCTGGTCTGATGGCTGTTGCGAGGGCAAGAGAGGTGATCAGTTAAATTTTGTCCTGGCTTCCTCATTCTGAAGGTCCTGCTTCAGAAAGAGCAGCTTCACATTTCTCTGTTCTCTAAGACTTCGGTTAGAAAATAGAGGATTCTGCAGCTAAGAAATTAAATTTGAAAAGCACGACAGTAGAAAATAATCAGCCTTGATAATAGAAGTCTAAATTGAAGACTAATTAATCAATTACTTTATTTCCATGCTACATATACAGATTGCCTTTATTCTTGTCAGATATAGACAGATTGATGAAGAAATTCTCTGCATAACCAGGCAGTTCTGGTGCTGCCTATACTTCATTATATGACTTTTCATTTTTAATTTTACTCTATTGCTTAGACTGAAAATTCAAAAATGCCTTTTCTTTTTGTATATTTCTCATAAATACCTGAATTATATAACTACCTGCCCTCCATTATTTATTATGGGAAATATCACATTTCTTTTTCTAAATCCTTTGAATTTAGTAAGTAAGTTTTAGAAAATTAGGAAAGTTTATTCAGCTTTGAGACCAAAAACTCATATTCACTATCTTTCTATTGCTGTTTACATAGCTTTCAGCAGTTGAAACAAAGTGACATTTTCTGGTTTATTCTTAATGAGGAAGACAATCACAATTGAGAAATTAGAAAGGCGATGTAGGCAAATATGCCTTTGATAATATAAGAAACATTTATTAGACATTTAACAAGGTTATTTAGCCTAGGATTGTCTTCAAAACAGAATGTCTCCCATATGCATAGGAAGGTTCAACTACTTGTTTACCTGTCTTTTTTTTTTAATTGCTTAAAGTATTACAAAGAGTATTACATTTGTCTCCTTTTTTTTTTTCCCCACCCTTGACAATCCCCTGGCCTCCCCTACCCCCCAGTGTCTTATGTCCATTGGTTATGCTTATATGCATGCATACAAGTCCTTCTGTTGATCTCTTACCCACCCCCCTCCTGCCCCCCAACCCTCCCCGGCCTTCCTGCTGTAGTTTGACAGTCTGTTCGAGGCAGCTCTGCCTCTGTATCTATTTTTGTTCATAAGTTTATAATGGTCTTTATCCATAAATGAGTGAGGTCATGTGGTATTTTTCCTTCATTGATTAGCATAATGCTCTCCAGTTCCATCCATGCTGTTGCAAATGGTAAGAGTTCCTTCTTTTTTACAGCAGCATAGTATTCCATCGTGTAGATGTACCACAGTTTTCTAATCCATTCATCTACTGATGGGCACTTAGACTGTTTCCAGATCTTAGCTATGGTGAATTGTGCTGCTATGAACATAGGACCTGTAGAGGTATTTTAACTTTTTTAGAATATTTTCATATTACTCACTAACCACAGCCTTACTACATCCATGAACAATAAGCACATGAAGAAGTGTTTTACCTATTTGACAAACATGCAAATTAAGACACAGTAAAGATAAATATAATAAATAAAATACCACAGAAAAATAATGGCAAAGGCAGGTCTATCTATGACTCATCAAGTCATATTTACTGAGGATTTATTATATAGCCAATGCATGCCAGGTGTGGTGAGAATCATAAGGATGTATAAGACCTAGGACTAAGCCTCAAGTGTTTAAGTTCACATTTGCGGGGAGGAGAGGGCATCCATATGTGCCAGATACTTTACATACATAATTTTATTTAATAGTCACATCTATCTACCTAGGCATAACTTTTCAGGGTCAGTGCTATTTGCCTATATTTGCTGTCTCCTTGAGGAGTCAAAATTAAAACACATAACAAGTCCTGTTTAACATGGCAGATTGACCACATGAGAAGACCATATAAATGAACAGGACGGGATGCGGGCTCCTAGTCAGGATAGTTCATTTTAAAATTGCCCATAGCCCAGCTGGCCTGCTCAGCAGTTGAGCATCGACCTATGAACAGGAGGTCACGGTTTGATTCCTAGTTAGGGCACATGCCTGGGTTTCCGTCTTGATCCCCAGTATGGGGCATGCAGGAGGGAACCAGTCAGTGATTCTCTCTCATCATTGATGTTTCTGTCTCTCTCCTTCTCCCCTACTCTCTGAAATCAATTAAAAAATTTTTTTTAACTGCCCACATAAAACAACATGGGCAACAATTGGCCCTCTGTGCCATTCTGTCACGCCTATCACATAAATATAGCAATAAGAAATGTATTTATCTTCCAGTCCCAAACAAAGTGCTACCTTCTAAGATCGGTGTCATTACTTCCAAGTAAAACCCACTTTATTTTAAACTTGAGGGCTCAAGTTTTCCTGCAAGCTCCTTGTGTAACCTAGGGTGCACCCTGTCAAACAATACATACTGCCTACCTTCACAGCACTCATGGTTCCATCCTCCCACTCAGGGTAGTGGCCTGTTGGGGAAACAAAATTAACCAAAGGAAACAAAACCAACCAAAGCAACACACTCCTCTTTTACTCATATTTTTAAGTGGACTAGAGAGAAATCAGGAACACAGGAGGAGGATAAGGATGAGCAAATAGAGTAACTGACCTCGGAATAAACACATTGTATTTCAGGAAATAGAAAAGAACTTTCAAACAATTCTTATTATTCTTAGAAGAAGCAATTGCATGAATAAAATAAGAATAGTTTGCTAGCCCTAGCCAGTTTGGCTCAGTGGATAGAGTGTCAGCCTGCGGACCAAAGAGTCCTGGGTTCAATTCCAGTCAAGGGCACATACCTCGGATACAGGCTCCTCCCAGCCCAGGCCCTGGTCGGGACTTGTGCAGGAGGCAGCCAATCAATGTGTTTCTCTCACATGGATGTTTCTCTCTATCTTTCCCTCTCTCTTCCACTCTCTCTCTAAAAATTAATGGAAAAATGTCCTTGGGTGAGGATTAAAAAAAAAAAAGAATAGTTTGCTAAAAATAAGGGGGAAAAAGCAATCAGTGAACAACAACAAAAATGAATTTTGAAAAGTAAAAATTGCTGAAATTAAAAAGCCAAGAAATGGGCTGAAATAAAGAGTCCAAGAACTATCCTAGACCATAAAACAAAAAGACAGCCGAAACCGGTTTGGCTCGGTGGATAGAGCGTCGGCTTGCGGACTGAAAGGTCCCAGGTTCGATTCCGGTCAAGGGCATGTACCTGGGTTGCGGGCACATTCCCAGTGGGAGATGTGCCGGAGGCAGCTGATCGATGTTTCTCTCTCATCGATGTTTCTAACTCTCTATCTCTCTCCCTTCCTCTCTGTAAAAAATCAATAAAATATATTAAAAAAAAAAAAAAAGACAAAGAGATAGAATATATGAGGTAAATACTTTTTTATTTTTATATATTTTTAAATATATTTTTATTGATTTCAGAGAGAGGAGGGGAGAGGGAGAGATAGAAACATCACTGATGAGAAAGAATCATTGTTCAGCTGCCTCCGACCTGCCCTACACTGGAGATTGAGCCCACAACCCCGGCATGTGCCCCGACGGGGAATCAAACCGTGACCTCCTGGTTCATAGGTCGACACTCAACCACTGAACCATGCTGGCTGGGTGAGATAAGTACTTTTTTGAATGGCGGGCCAAACCAGGTGCCTCCGATTTATCTATCAGGAGTACCAGAAAGATACTAATAATTTTTTATGATACGACTCCTCCTTCCTTTGCCTTAGGGCTTCATTCTTTAATAAAACCAGTTATTTTGGCATATTTCTAGCAGGGTGCAAAACAAATGTGTACCAATATAATTGTTATTTTATATTAACTTTATACATATGATTGACTTAACTTAAAAAAGTTTTATGATTTTAGTTACTTAGGCCTTTTGGTTATATCATTTGTGACAGAATAATGTGAAGCTAAAGTCATTGCTAAGCTCTGAATGGAAATAACATGCTCAAGAAAAATTGATTGCCTCTACTTTATTATGTGCTCAAAATAGATAATTAAAAGTACTAAGCATTGAACTTGGGGTTAAGTATTGTTGCTTTAATCTGGTATATTTGTTTATTGAAAGCAAAACAAAGGTGGAATGTTGAAGAGAAAGAAATATTAAGATGTTTTTAAATACTCTGTATTGCTACTGTTCGGGAATGTACCCAGTTTGAGGTCCAAAAATGCCGGGAGCCGGTCCATCCTTGCTGTTTCAAGGGACCTGGCATATATGGCATACTGTTCTTGATATGTTTGCTCCCCTTAGCGCTGTGTGTTTTAACCAGGGTCACCTCTCCGAGAAAGGTTGTTTCCCCAGGTAGGAATTTTTCCCTGAAGTCAGGGAGGGGATGCCTCTCCTAGAAAGGTTGTTTCCCCAGGTAGGAATTTTTCCCTGAAGTTAGGGAGGGAATAAAACCCCTCAACTAGGTGCCAGGCGGGTAATTAATCACTTTAACTATGAACAATCATGCTTAAGCTACATAATCTTTGCTCCCTGGAATGGAGATAAGAAACGCCCTAACCTTTGTAATAGAGATTGACAGGATTGAAATCAACTGGTATAAATGCAGATGTAGTAAGACAGCAGGACACAGAACTTAGGAGACAGAAAGAAGACAGCACCTACACAGAACCTACAGACAGAAGAACTTCGCTGGAGAGAACATGGCAAAAGATCCTGGACTGAACCTGACTACAGAAATTGGCAAGAGAACCTGACTAGAACCTGGTGTCTGAACTTGGCTGGAGAACCTGGACAGAACCTGGCTGGAGAACCTAGCGAGGGAACATGGCTACAGAACCTGGCTGGAGAATCTGGAGAACCTGGCTGGAGAACATGGACACAGAACCTGGCTGGAGATCCTAGCCAGAACTTCGCTGGAGATCCAGACCAGAACTTGGCAGGAGACCCTGACAAGAGAACCCGGCTATGATGATCAACTGAACGCTGCCTCCGTGTCATTCCTTCTTCGCCGACTCCGTCCACATCTTTGGGGACCCCTGGACCCGCTGGGGTTGGACCCCAGCATATGGCGCCCGAACAGGGACCCCTAGGTAAGCACCCCACACTCGGGACGGATAGGACTCCACCGTAGGAAGAGGGTGGATAGTCTTCGCCGACTCCGTCCACACCTTTGGGAACTCCTGGAACAGGATTCCCCTAGAGATTGACAGGATTGAAATCAACTGGTATAAATGCAGATGTAGTAAGACAGCAGGACACAAAACTTAGGAGACAGAAAGAAGACAGCACCTACACAGAACCTACAGACAGAAGAACTTCGCTGGAGAGAACATGGCAAAAGATCCTGGACTGAACCTGACTACAGAAATTGGCAAGAGAACCTGACTAGAACCTGGTGACTGAACCTGGCTGGAGAACCTGGACAGAACCTGGCTGGAGAACCTAGCGAGGGAACATGGCTACAGAACCTGGCTGGAGAATCTGGAGAACCTGGCTGGAGAACCTAGCAAGAGAACATGGACACAGAACTTGGCTGGAGATCCTAGCCAGAACTTCGCTGGAGATCCAGACCAGAACTTGGCAGGAGACCCTGACAAGAGAACCCGGCTATGATGATCAACTGAACGCTGCCTCCGTGTCATTCCTTCTTCGCCGACTCCGTCCACATCTTTGGGGACCCCTGGACCCGCTGGGGTTGGACCCCGGCACAAAAATAAATTTTTAATGAAATTAAAAATAAGTAAAGTCACCGCCTCCACCAAGATCTTATCTACTCTATTAAACTGTTTTATTTTCCTCACAGTACTTACCACTAATTAAATTATATTTTCCCATTTCTTAACTCTTCTGCTGTCCACCTATCTCCACAGGATTGTAAACTCTCTGAGAGTAAGGACATTCTCTTTTTTCGCCACTGTGTTCTCAGTCCCTAAAACTATGTCTGACACATACTAGGAACTTCATTTTTATTTGTTGCATTTTTGGAAATAGTGAATATCTGAGCTACCAAATTAATGAGCCTCTAAGGCAGAAATTGTCTCATATTCATCTCCATATTCCTGGGAGTGCCTTGCATAAAGTAGTGCTCAGGAAATATCTTTGAATGGTTATTAAATGAAGATATGTCCTCGAATTAGCTAGGTTCTTATCAGCTTAGCAGTTTTGTTTATGTGCTATTTTTGCCAGGACATTGTAAATGTAGTTAGATATAGTGCAGTCGCATTTCTCAAAGCTGAAGCAATAATCCTTCCTGATTTAAACACTTTTCCCCATTTTTGGAAATGTTTCTTAGGGGAAAATCTGGCAGACACCAGAAGTATGTTTATAGCAAAGCGGCTTTCTGATGAACCCACAGCTGAGCTGGGGTTTAACCCCTTTCCCTCTCCCCAATGACCACAGCTCACAGTGGTAATGCTTTCTGCACCCAGTCTGTTAAGTAGGAGCATGTTTGTGGGGCAAAGAAGCAGAGTGGCCGAAATTAGAATAATGCCAGAAATTCAGGATATACTTGTGGGGTAAGGCACAATGAAAAGCACAGATGTGGAGTGTTCTTTGCCAGTGGCCCTTAACACCCAAATGAAAATATGCTCAATATCTATAGATTCTATTACATTTTTAAAATGAAATATATTTTTAATAATATATATTTTTATTGATTTCAGAGAGGAAGAGAGAGGGAGAGAGAGATAGAAACATCAATGATGAGAGAGAATCATTGATCGGCTGACTCCTGCATGCCCCACACAAGGGATCGAACCCACAACCCGGGCATGTGCCCTGACTGGGAATCAAACCATGACCTCCTGGTTCATAGGTTGTTCAATTCTGAGCCACATCAGCTGGGCTGAAAATGAAATGTATTTTAATAAAAACTGCCTTTTTATTATTCAAAAATAAAAAGAACAGAAAAAGAAAAGCACAGATGTGAAAGGCCAAAGAAATAAGGAGTTCTTTCTTTTTACAGCCGCCTGTGAAGCCTGGGAGCCCCGCGGTGACAATGATGGCTTTAGTCACCTTTGTCAAGAGTGACAAAACTGAGTGTAATTTCAGGCTTTGCTGGAACCACTTTTTGCTAAGTGAGAGGCTATCAGTACTTCTGGGGTCTGACTGGCCATTCTTGTTTCTTCCTATAGGAAGGGAGCAAAATGAAACACTAAGAGATAAGTACCAATAAACTCCGTCACAATAAGAAACTCAGAACATCGACAGGGTTTAGAAAGCTGCAGGATAGCAGGAAAAGCTGAAGGAATGAGGGAAGAGCCGAATGTGTCCCACCCATGCGGGGCCTCATGCTGATGGGGAAGCCCGCCCCCTGGGGCTTGGTCTGATAGTGGTGCTTTTCCTTTCTAGTGGCCTAATCTGAGCAGAAAGATCTGGTTCTGGGGAACTCAGTCTAACAATGGAGACAGGGCACATCACTGGAAACCATGGGTAATTCTGTTATCCAGGCAATAGGGATGGAGCAAGGGTGTTAAGGTCACCTTATAATCTTCAACTGCTTTGGAGGGTTTAAAATTATTTATTCTAATGTATAATAAATAAATTATAAATAAATGTATATTTATAAATATAATAATTTGTTCTAATCATTTTACCTTCCCCATTTTTCCCAATGGAGCTGATGAAGTAGGCCTAACAAAGTGGCAGGTAGAGGAATATAGTCTCAGATTTCATATTGGCCACATAGACTATCCAAAAAGGAAGGCAAAGCCAGTAGAACTCATCACTGAGTTTTGATCTGCACCATGAGGATACCCTTCTTAAGACTCATTGAAGAGAAGGGTGAACCTGGCCAGTGTGGCTCAGTGGTTGAGTGTCAACCTGTGAACCAGGAGATCAGTGTTGAGTTCCCAGTCAGGGCACATACCTGGGTTGCAAGCTCTCTTCCCAGTAGAGGGCATACAAGAAGCAGCTGATCAGTGATTCTCTCTCATCATTGATGTTTCTATCTCTCTCTCTCCCTCTCCCTTCCTCTCTGAAATCAATTTTTTTTAAAAAAAAATTTTTTTTGAGAGAGAGAAGGGTGAGGAAGTGGGAGTAAGATTGAGAAGGAAGGGCTGTATGGTCTTCACCTCTATCTCAGAGCTGAACTGCTCAGTGTGACTCTGCATTGGGCTTGGAATAAAGGCAGTTTTTCTTCTGTTTCATCTCAATCCTCCTCTGTTTTGTTCTCCATCCATTACCCATCTCTCAGATCTCATATATTAAATGATTTCAAGGATTTATTGCTAATTTTATATGGTTATGTCTTTAAATAATATCCTTTGAAGATATATATTAAACTGTTTACAGATAAAGTTATATAATGTAAGAAATTTGCTTAAAACAAAAAGGAGGGCAGGAGAAAAAGAGGTTTGGCTAAAATAAGACTGTCCATGAGGTAATAATTATTGAAACTGGGTAATGGGTACATAGGGGTTCATTGTACTATTTATTACATTTTCAATCTTACTTATTTATTAGATTTGAGACAGAGAAAGGGAGAGAGAGACACATCAATTTGTTGTTCCACTTATTTAACCATTCATTGTATGAATTGTTGCTTCTTGTGTATGATATGACTGGGAATCCAACCCACAACCTTGTTGCATCAGGACCATGCTCTAACCAGCTGAGCTACCTGACCAGGGCTTATTGTATTATTTATGTACCTTAATATGTATTTGAAATTTTTTATAATAAAAAGTTTTAAAAATTTTTTTTTTCTGAGAATGGTCCCAGTTATACCTGCTCCTCCTGCCTTTCTACTCTTGTCTTCAAATACTTTCCCATCAGTGATTAAAAGATGAGACCTCTGACCATCTGGCAGTGGGCATGGGTTATTTTCAGGTCGTCACACTTTGTGCCAAAGGGCACAGGTTTGAAGATCATTCAGTAGACTTAGACATGTTCACAATGTCGTTCATATATTCTCTAGAGCAGGGGTGGGCAAACTTTTTGACTTGAGGGCCACAATGGGTTCTTAAACTGGACCGGAGGGCCGGAACAAAAGCATGGATGGAGTGTTTGTGTGAACTAATATAAATCCAAAGTAAACATCATTACGTAAAAGGGTACGGTCTTTTTTTCCAATAGTTTTATTCATTTCAAACGGGCCGGATCCGGCCCACGGGCCATAGTTTGCCCACGGCTGCTCTAGAGGCATGAGAGCATGCAATGCTGGTAGAATATAAAATTGTATAACCAATTTGGAAATGTTTGATAGTTTCTTTTTTTAAATTGATTTGAGAGAGAGAGGAAGGGGGAGAGAGAAACATCGATTTGTTGATCCACTTATTTATGCACTCATTGGTTACTTCTTTTATGTGCCCTGACAGAGATTGAACCCATAACACTCCAATCAACTGAGCCAGTCGGCCAGGACCTGCTTGGTAGTTTCTTAAAAAGTTAAATATAAATATATTATAGGACTCAGCAATTTCACTCCTAGATATTTACAAAGGAAATAAAAACAAATGTCCGTGCAAAATCTGGTACACAAATGTTCAATGCAGTTTTGTTTGTAATAGTCAAAAGCTGGAAACACCCAAATGTCCAATAAAAAATAAATTAGTGAACAAATTATGTGATATCCATACAATAGAATACTACTCAGCAATAAAAAGATATAAACAATTGCTGAATGAAAGAAGCCAGACAAGAAAAGAGTACTTATATAAAAAAGACTAAGTGACCAACCATGTTTCTGTCTGACCGTCCGACCAACTGGCTGGTACATATGGTGCACCCTGGCAATTCAAAAATAAATGTTGACTCGTGCATGTGCAATACATATAAACTTCTCGCTGGCACCAATCGCACGCATGTATTTCAATCTATCATTGTCCATCGTGAATTTGGTTGACACTTCTATTATAGAGAAAGGGCAAGTAGTGATATTAAAATATTTCTTGTAATTAATTTCCTTTCAATGTGCATGAATCCGTGCACCAGGCCACTAGTATACTGTATTATTCCATTTATATAATTTTAACTTTTTGAGCTTTATTAAGAAACTAGATGCCTAGTGCTCACAATCACGTGGCCCCACACACACACGCCGCGCTCACAGCTGGACCTGCCTCACTGCGCCCTCCTGCTGGCCACCCCACCCGCCCATCAGCCACCAGCCTTGCTGTGATCGGAGCCTGTGGGCTGCGGGGAAGGGCCTGAGAGGTGCTCCATGAACCTCATGGTGACCGGTCGTTTGGTCGTTTTGGTTGTGACACCTCTTGGCCTTTTATTATTATGATAATTGACATATAACATTGTGTAAGTTTAAGGTATACCACATAATGATTTTATATATGTATATATTGTGAAATGACTAATCATAGTAAGGTCAGTTAACACATCAAAGTTATGATTTATTTTTTGTGGTAAGAACTTTTAAGATCTACTCTCTTAGCAACTTTTAAATATACAATGATTGTTAATTATAGTCACCATACTGTACATTACATTCCTAAAACTTATAAATAGAGGTTTGTACCCTTTGACTACCCTCATCCATTCCCCCTCAACTAGCCCTGGCCTCTGGCATCTACCAATCTGCTCTCTGTTTTTATGAGTTTATATTTTTTAGATTTCATAGATAAGTGAAATTATACAGTATTTGTCTTTGTCTGATTTATTTTACTTAGCATAATGCCCTCAAGGTTTATCCATGTTGTCACAAATGGCAGAATGTACTTCTTTTATAGCTGAATAATATTCCATTGTATGTGTATATATAACACCACATTTTCTTTATCCATTCATCTATTGATAGACACTTAAGGTTGTTTGCATGTCTTTTTTTAGCCCACAGGCTGACACTCTATCCACTGAGCCAAACCCACCACGGCTGTTTGCATGTGTTGGCTATTGTAAATAATGCTGCAATGAACATGGGAGTATAAATATCTCTTTTTATTGTTGTTAATCCTCACCTGAGGATATTTTTTCCATTGCTTTTTAGAGGAGTAGAAGGGAGGGTTAGGAGGGAGGAGAGAGAGAGAGAAATATGAGAGACAGATTGATTGGTTGCCTCCCCACAAACGAGGCTAGGGATCAAACCTGCAACCCAGGTGTATGCCCTAGACCAGGAATTAAAACTTCGACCCTTCTGTATGTGAGCTGACACTCTAAGCCAGGGGTCCTCAAACTACGGCCCACGGGCCACATGCAAATACAAATATTGTATTTGTTCCCGTTTTGTTTTTTTTACTTCAAAATAAGATATGTGCAGTGTGCATAGGAATTTGTTCATAGTTCTTTTTAAACTATAGTCTGGCCCTCCAACGGTCTGAGGGACAGTGAACTGGCCCTCTGTTTAAAAAGTTTGAGGACCCCTGCTCTAAACACTGAGCCAGGTGGGCCAGGGTAGGGGGTGGAAGTGCTGCTTTTGTGCCAGTGCCATACTGTTTTGATTACTATAGCTTTGTAATACAGTTTGAACTCAGGAAGTTGTAATGCTCTGTTTTTCTTTGTCAAGATTGCCTTGGTTATTTTGAGTCTTTCGTGGTTCTATACAAATTTTAGGATTGGTTTTCTATTTCCATAAAAATTATAATCATGATGGGGATTTCATTGAATTATAGATAGCTTTGAGTAGTATGGACATTTTAACAATGTTAGTGCTTCCAATCTATGAACATGGCATATCTTTCCATTTATTTGCGTTTTCTTCAATTTTTTCAGTAATGTCTAAATCCCACTTGGTCATGGTATATGATTCTTTAATGTGCTGTTGAATTTGATTTGCTACTCTTTTGTTGAGAAGTTTTGCATCTCTGTTCATCAGGAATAGTGGCCTGTAGCTTTCTTTTCTTGTAGTGTCCTTGTCTGGATTTGGTGTCAGGGTAATGCTGGCCTTGTAACGGAGTCCGGGATTATCTCCTCTCCCCCAAAGTTCTTTTCTAAACATAGTTCTCAAATTTACCTTATTTCTTGGCTTCCATGCTCCTCCATGCCTTTCTCTCTCAACTTAATGGCAAGAAAATTGCTGTTACCTAGAACTATACTCTTGTGTAAGAAAGTATCATCTTTAATCTCAATTTTGCCTCCAGGCAAAATTCATTTGGAAAGAATTATTGGGACTTGTGTGTTTAAGATCATAATCTTACCTCTTCCTCTTTACTTTCTAAAAGTAATAGGCTTTTTCAATCCTTCGATGACCCAAATTTCTCCCTCTTTTTTTTTCATTTCTGCTTATAAATTGGCAGTTATTTCCCTAGTTCAGCTCTTTCTTTGATACCTTGTCAAAGGCAGTCAACACACACTAATATAGGTTCAGCAGGTCTGTCTTCAAGTTTTACCAAATTCTTTATTAATGTGATTGCCATATTTAAGCCTTTTATAACAGTTTCTTACCACCCACCTACCCACAACTGCTAAGCCAGTGCCACACATTCTAGACTTTTGTTAAAGCAGCATCTCACTTCAGTAATGGAGTGATAGGAGGTTGGGTTCTGGGACTGGTTCAAACCTATGTCTCTTAGATAGGTTTGCTAAATGACTTTAGGCAAAATAGTTTCCCACTCTTAATATCAAGTTCCTCATCTATTATTAAAAGAGGGGTATTATAAATATTACATAAAATAATATATGTAAAGTACTTAGCACAGTTCCTGGCACTTAAAAATTATTTAATATATTTTAGTTATCATATCCCTTCAAAACCCCAAGGATAGCTCCTGCTGGGCTTTCTTTTCTGTCCTGTGTACAACTGCCTACAGCACTCCCCCCGTATGCTCCCCCACCCTTCAAGAAGAGGGCTTTGTTGAGATATAAGGCTTCAAAGGGCAGCACTGAAGTAGCATATGCCTTGGATGAAATGTTAATTCTTTTTGTTTGTTTGTTTTTTCTAGATTTTCCTGTTTTTAGGCTGCATGTGTTTTATCCTAGCAATTGGGCATAGCATTTGGGAGAGCAGGAGAGGCTACTACTTCCAGGATGTTCTGCCATGGAAAGACTATGTCTCTTCATCATTTGTCTCTGCCATCCTCATATTCTGGTCCTACTTCATTATTCTCAACACCATGGTGCCTATTTCACTCTATGTCAGGTAGGCTTCTTTGATCACTTTGGGTTATAGGGGGAGGAACTGACTCATAATCCTGACGAATTCCCTAACTACAGTGTGAACTTTTAGAAAGCATAGACTGTGCTCTTGAACCCACGACTTTCCACAGTGCCTGGTGTACAAAACACTCTGAGAAATATCTAGAGATTGCTTAAGTGTTTTCTATATCCAGAATACTGTGTGGGTTATACAAAAAGAAATTTGTCCTGCCCTCAGATAACTTACAATGTAAGTGACTGAATTAGACATACAAGCACATGAAATAACTAGAAAAAAAATACACACAAATTGTGTGATGCTAAAACGTAAACCAGGCTGCCCCTAGTTTATCAGTGAGATAGAGTCCAAACATTCATTTGTAAATCATTTATTCAAAACTCAGAATCCGTTTTCCCACAGAAACAATGTGGGAAATGGTAGACAAGTGTAATTGTGACCTAAGTTCTGCTTCCTTAAAGTTGGAGAAGAGAAGAAGGAGGATGTCTCCTCTCCCCTTTTCATTAGCACCTTGGACAAAAATTGAAATAGTTAAAATAAGTATTTACTCTGATTTCCATTTTTCTATTTTCAACATTGGGTCAGAACAAATGAAGAGAGTAAAAAATGTGGGTCTGAGCACCTCCTCCCTCAAATAAACAAACAAAATCCATGTTGTTCAATGCACCTCAGACAGGGCTACTACTGAAGCAATCTAACCCATGTTAAGTATGAATGATCATAGGAAGAAGGCACCTTGATAGTTTTCACTGTTTTAAAATGAAGGTGCTTTATGTTAACCATAAAGAGTCCTTAAGGCATGTTATTTTTCTCTTATTCTCATATCCACTCTGTTACCTCTGAATGTGACAAAGGCAGAAGGGAAAAGTCAGATAAAATGAAAAGAAGGCAATTAGGGGAGAAGCTACCCCACAGGTCAGCTGTTCCTGCCTGGAAACTTATCAGAGGATCAGCTCCTATAGGCTGTTTCCAATTTTCTTTATTTTTTTTTAAATTAAATCTTTATTGTTCAGATTATTACAGTTGTTCCTCTTTTTCCCCCCCATAGCTCCCCTCCACCCAATTCCCACCCCACCCTCTGCCCTTACCCCCCCACCACTGTCCTCATCCATAGGTGTATGATTTTTGTCCAGTCTCTTCCTCCATCCCCACACCCCTTTCCCTCCAAAGAATAGCTAGTCCACTCCCTTTCTATGCCCCTGATTCTATTATAATCACCAGTTTATTCTGTTCATCAGATTATTTATTCACTTGATTTTTAGATTCACTTGTTGATAGATGTGTATTTATTGTTCATAGTTTGTGTCTGTACCTTTTCCTTCTTCTCTTCTTAAAAGATACCTTTCAGCATTTCATATAATACTGGTTTGGTGGTGATGAACTCCTTTAGCTTTTCCTTATCTGTGAAGCTCTTTATCTGACCTTCAATTCTGAATGATAGCTTTGCTGGATAAAGTAATCTTGGTTGTAGGTTCTTGGTATTCATCACTTTGAATATTTCTTGCCACTCCCTTCTGGCCTGCAAAGTTTCTGTTGAGAAATCAGCTGACAGTCATATGGGTATTCCCTTGTAGGTAATTGATGGTCTTTCTCTTGCTGCTTTTAAGATTCTCTCTTTGTCTTTTGCTCTTGGCATTTTAATTATGATGTGTCTTGGTGTGGTCCTCTTTGGATTCCTTTTGTTTGGGGTTCTCTGCGCTTCCTGGACTTGTAAGTCTATTTCTTTCACCAGGTAGGGGAAGTTTTCTGTCATTATTTCTTCAAATAGGTTTTCAATATCTTGCCCTCTCTCTTCTTCTGGCACCCCTATAATTCTGATGTTGGTACGCTTGAAGCAGTCCCAGAGGCTCCTTACACTATCTTCATATTTTTGGATTCTTTTTTCTTTTTGCTTTTCCGATTGGTGTTTTTTGCTTCTTTGTATTTCAGATCTTTGACTTGATTCTTGCGATCCTCTGGTCTGCTGTTGGGAGTCTGTATAATATTCTTTATTTCAGTCAGTGTATGCTTAATTTCTAGTTGGTTCTTTTTCACAACTTCGAGGGGCTCACTAGACTTACTGAGGATCTCATTAAATTTATCGGCGGTCTTACTAGATTCCTTGAGTGTCTCACTAAGTTTATTGGCGTTTTCTAGAAAATTCTTGAAAAACCTTGAAAGTGTGGTTTTGAACTCTATATCCAGTAGTTTACTTTCCTCCATTTCTGTCACTTGTGACCTGTTTCTTTGTCTCCGCATTTTGGCTGCTTCCCTGTGTTGATAGAGTGGCTTTCTGTGCTAGGTGTCCTATGGGGCCCAGTGGCTCAGCCTCCCCAATTACCTGAGGTGGACACTCTTGGTGCACCTCCTTGTGGGCTTTGTGCACAGTCTTGTTGTAGTTAAGCCTTGATTGTTGTAGGTATCACTGGGAGGAATTGGCCTCCAGGCCAGTTGGCTGTGAGAATCAGCTGTGTCTGCAGTGGGAGAACTTCTGTGCTGGAGACACCCCTCCAGGGCAAGACTTGCTTCAGTGGGGCTTTGGTGCTCACTGAGTCTGCCCCCCAAGTGTGTCCCTTATGGATCTGAGGAGTTGTAATCTGGATGGTCCCACTCTGACCACTGAGTACACTGGCTCTTGGATCTAAGGAGGTGCTAATTTAACCTCTGCCTGAGGCTACCCAGCAGGAGCTCAGCTGTGACGCAATGCAAGTTGCCCTGGGGCCTTGGGCCAGCTGCAGTTTGTTAGGTAATTTTCAGATTTCAAAGGGCCAGGCTTTTCATATGCAAAAGCTGGCACACAGCTTGGGCGGGGCGGGGTTCCAGGGGATCAACAGCGTGGAGCAAGCAGCTATGGCTGCTCCTCAGTCCTGCCCTAAGAGGCCCCGCTGCAAGCACCTCTGAGAAAGCCACCCTCGAGGTCCGACCAATGCCAGACAGTCTAGCCTCTCCCCGTATGAGTCTGGGTCCCCAGAGACTTGCCCGGAACTGGAGTTCAGAGTAGTTGGGAGCTTGAGACTCCCTCCCGATTGAAAAAGACAACCGCGTCCTCAGCTGCCAGCCCTTTCTGCATGCGCCTCCATACCTCTGCACTTTACTTCCACACCGCACCTCATCTGAGTCTCAGTGTGCTTTTCTCTTTCCTTCTAGTTGTAGAATTTCCACTCAGCCAGCCTTCCTGTAGTTCTGGATGATGTCTGTTTTGTCTTTTAGTTGTATTTTTGAATTTGTTGTGGGAGGCAGCAATTTCTGGTGTTTACCTATGCCGCCATCTTGGTTTCTCCTGTTTCCAGTTTTCATTGATCCTTCCCTCCTTCTTCTGAACAACAAAGCTCTGAGGTCAAGTTTCTCTCTCTCCCTCACCAATGGGTTTACATGACAGCAGCAATAGTCATCTAGTGAAGCCTAAGCCTTCTATAAATTAGCTCTTGCAGGCCTTGCATGACTGCAGAAGTTAAAAATTTATGACTTTTTCTAGGTATGTTTTGGAAGAAGAAAGAGTGAAAAGGGAAATGCCCAGTAAGAGTAATCAAGTATTCTCTGGATCCAGATGATAACGCCTTGTGTGATAATGGTCAAAGTCAGAATTATAATGGGTTGGCTGGTGGCAAGGGTCCTGTGATCCAAGATTGATTGTAAGTTCCCAAGGAAGATGCTCTGATATGATTTTCAGATGCTGGCCCTGGCCTACCACAGGACTAGTAAGGAAACCAGGATAATGTATTTGTTTGTCCTACTCTGATTCAGGACCCTTCTTTTCTTGCTTTCTCCTTAGTGTTGAGATAATAAGATTGGGCAACAGTTTCTATATCAACTGCGATCAGAAGATGTTTTATGCACCAAAGAACACACCAGCACAGGCTTGTACCACCACTCTTAATGAGGAGCTCGGCCAGGTCAAATATGTGTTCTCAGACAAAACAGGGACCCTGACTAGGAACATCATGGTTTTCAACAAGTGTTCCATCCATGGGACACTATATGGTATGCATGTCTTCTTGTTTTTCCTGAGTCGTAGAGAACTACTTTTTAGTAGTTTTCTAGAATAATCAAGCTCTAAATTCACATTTGCCTCTTATTCTCATAGCCTTCTCTATTCACTAGATAAAATGTAAAGATCACTTAGCCCATTCAGTTCTATTCAAAAGTATTTAATTAGTACCTTGTAGATGCAAACCATCATGTTAGACATTGGAAATATCAAGATATACAAACTTATTCTCTATCCCAAGGAATTTCTGATTTCTTGGAATGTTAGTTCACTCTCATATTAAATCAGATAGAGAAATCAGCATATTACTGAAGCTGCTAATTTCTGGATTTTCCCTCAGGCCAATAAACAATCTTGAGAGAAGCCATCAAAGTGTAGTCAGAGTTTGCTCCGTATCTTCCATGCCCTATTCCTCATTTATTTCATGCCTTAATCATAAGCTTGTTTTATGTGAAAATTCATGCCCAGTGCACTAACTAGCAGAGATAGGCAATCACATCTAAAAAGCCAGAGCCTGAGTGATGTCTTCTGGGATGATGAAAAAACTTTGAAACTAGAGAGATGTGGTAGGTGCACGATATTGTGAATGCACTAAATGCCCCTGAATTGTACACTTTGAAATCATTATTTGTGTGTTACATGAATTTCTCCTCAACTAAAAAATAATTAAAAATTTTAAATTTAAAAGAAAGCTAGCACTCTAATATTTCTTATTACCCCTGTCAAACAAGGTTTATTTTTCGATGAATTGATTTGGGTGAGGATCTTATTCTCTGACTTATTGTAAGACCATACCATATACTAGATAAGGTTTAAAAGGATCATGGTTGTTTCTGTGGTTGGCCTCAGAACGTCTCCCACCCCCATTCTGTCTGTACTATCGACTGACCTAGATCTTAAACATTCTAGTTCTATTTTCAAATCTCTCCTAGGTAACTTTTCTGATTGGAGGGCTTCCTGAGGTACGAAGTCTCTCATAGATCCAGTGACTAACCTCCAGCCTCACCTCACTCTCACTTAAGAAAGAAGAGTTGGGACCCAAGCAGATACCTTCTTCTTACTGTTGGCTTGAGGAAGGAAGCTTCCTGTAGCACTGAGGACTAGGTGGCCTGAGTGGATTCCAGGCAGCTTGACTGCAAGTCTAGGATGATAGAATCAAAAGAAAAAAGCTTTTAAAAATCCTCCTTTAAATTACCATATAACCCAGTCACTTCATTCCTAGGTATATACCCCAAAAAATTGAAAACAGAATTCAACCAGATAGATATATGTTAGTGTTCATTACAGTACTATTCATAATAGCCCAATAGTAGAAACAACTCCTGTGTGCACAAACAGATGAATGGAAAACAAATTGTGGTATATCCATACAATGGAATGTTAGTCATAAAAAGTAAAGTCAACAATAAAAAAAGGTAATGAAGTTCTGACACATGCTACAACATGGATGGTCTTTAAAACATTATGCTGAATGAAATAAGCCAGACACAAAAGGAAATATTGTATGATACTTTGTAATATATAGAATAGGCAAATTTATAGAAAGTACATTAGAAGTTACCTAGGTCTGGGAATAGGGAGGAATAGGGAGATTCTGTGTAGGATGCTGGAAAAGTTTTGGATATATAATGGTGATTGTTGCACAACATTATAAATGTAATTAATGCCACTGAATTGTACACTAAAAGTGTTTAAAATGGCATATTTTATGTTATATATTTTTACCACAAAAAAACAACATTAAACTGTTCTTTAAAACCCTTGTCAAGTCTCTGCTCTTTTTACTTGCTAACAGGTGCTGTCTATGACAGGTTTGGACAGAGGGTGGAAATCTCTGAGGTGAGTGATTACAGTTCCCTGTGACAATGCATATGGGAACTGAGTGAGGCCTTGGTATACAATAGCATCTTAACACAAGTTGGGAGTCCCTTAGTCCCTGAAATATTAAAGCTTTTATTGGCCCCATAATATTAGAAAGCATTATATAAATGACCTATGTTTATTTGAGGAGATTTGTGTTTGTGTTTTAAAATGAAAATGGCTTTATGGGGTGGGGGGGGGGAGCGTATTTCTGTTAAAAAAAAATCTGTGCTCAATTTTAAAAATTTCAAACAATACAGAAATCTCTGAAGAAGAAAGTTAAGATCATTTAATCCAGTTTAGGCAACCAATGTAACATATGCTTTCCTATGTATACACATATATATAAATCTAGATATGATAGATAGATAGATAGATAAATAGATAAGAAGAAAGAAAGGGAGGAAAGGAGAAAAGATCATAGCATACAGGCTATTTTCAGCCTCTTTCTATTCACTTAACACTATATTGTGGTCCTCTTTCCACGTCATTAAAGTCTGCATCGTCATTTTGAATGAGTGTTGTATCCAATTGTATTGATATACCTTAATTTAACAAGACCTATTTTTATTCCATTTTGTTTTGCTATTATAAATAGCATTGTTTGGGTAAGAGATCAACCAAAGGACTTGTATGCATGCATATAAGCATAACCAATGGACATAAGACACTGGGGGGTAGGGGAGGCCGGGGGATTGTCAAGGGCGGGGGGAAAAAAAGGAGACATATGTAATACTCCTTGTAATACTTTAAGCAATAAAATAAAAATAAAAAAAATAAATAGCATTGTGATAAACACCCGATGCACACATTTTTGTCTCCTCTTCTGATAAATTTGTCATTGGAATAAAGTCTTAGAAGTGAAATTGGTTGATCAAAGGGTAGCCACATTTTAATATTACCATATTGCCCTTCAGATAGATTACATCAACATATAATCAAAATATATGAAAATTCCTTTCCCCCCCCTACCTTTGTCAATACTGGCTATTAACAGTGTTTTAATATTTAGAAATTTAATTGGTGAAAAATGATATCATTTAATTTACCTTTCTTTGATTACTAATCAGGTTGAACCATTTTTATGTTTATTTTCCTTCCCGATCACTTTATTGCCCATTTAAAGTTATTTTGTGAACGGCCTGTTCACATACTAATGCAGATCAGCCTCATGCCTGCCTCTTCAGTTTATCTCTCATCTCTCACCAGCTTCTAATTTTAAAGAATGTGCCAGCACAAGAACCCAATTCTAGAAAAGCCTCAGAAGAAGCTATATAATGATTTATCTTAAATTACTGAACCCACAAACTTCCCAGAGTTTATAACTGTGGTTGGCCAGGTCTAGGGCTTGGCATTGGATCTGACCATATTTCCTTACTGCAATAACAAAACTCTTTCTATATGGGATAGAGAAAAAAAGCCCATATAGCTCACTACAAACTCCCCTTGCCCCAACATAGCATCAGCAGGACAACTGTGTCTGTCTGTACTTGACATATTGGATCCCAGCCCAAGTAGTACCACAACTACAAAGAACTGGAGAAATATCCTTGAGAGTTCTAGTATGGACTGGAGAAATCTGTTAATATCACACTCCAGGGGATGAAAAAGCCTCAGGGTCAAATTAAACCAGGGAAAAAAAAAAATGTTTACCCAAGGTGGCTACCAGCAGCTTCACTGAAATGGAGAATGAGAGGCATGTCTATCTATAGGAACCAAGGTCATAGCCAGGAAAATGGTAATTAATATTAAGTCCAAAGACTGAAGCAAAGTCAAGGACCATGTGGGTTAGAAGCAGAAAGGAGTCAGGTATGCTGGCAGGGCAAGTAAAATGGTTTAAAATGAAATCTGAAACAAGTGGTATGTACAGAAGAGTCCTTGCAATGCAGGCTTGCCTCTATCTTGCAGTATTCTTCTCTAGCGCCCTTGTGGAGTTAAATCAGAATAATGTAACAGTGACATCACTGACCTGATACCATAGTGATATCAGAACTCAGTTCTATTTCCAGCTCCCCAAATCAGGCAGAGGACAGCCACAAGACAACACTTTTTCCAGATACCATTCACTAATAGTGCACAGTTACTCCCTCCTGTCATCAGGTTTGATTATCATGGATTTGGGACTTGGAAGAGTAGAGACTGAAGCTGGCCATTGATCATTCGGGGTAGCTGGGGGAGAAAGGGAGTAAGAAGGGTCTGCCAAGCAGTGCTCAGCTTGTTTCCTGTGGGATGAATCTTCCTGGCCCAAATGAATGGGTGGTCCAGGTCAGCGCTAAAAAGGCCTTAGGAACCAGCACAGGGTCTCCTCCATTTATCTTGCTTTTCTCTTCCCATCTTCCTAAGCGTTCTTATCACGTTACAGAAATTGCTCCCAAATTGACCTTTTACAGAGTGTCAAGCTGCTGCTGAGAAGTTTGTTCTGGCTTATGTGTTCCAGAAAACGGAAAAGGTCAGCTTCAGCTACAACGAACTGGCTGATCCTAAGTTTTCATTTTATGACAAGACGTTGGTGGATGCGGTAAAAAGGGGAGATCCTTGGGTGCACTTGTTTTTCCGCTCACTCGCATTGTGTCATACTGTCATGGCAGAGGAGAAAGCGGAAGGTGAGAAGGGGCCCGAGGCCTCACGAACTGAGAATATGTAGTAGAGTCTAGGTTGGTTGGAGGTGGGGGTGGTTCGTTATCTTTCTTAGTCTAAGAAAGAACTTTCTTTTTTAATGTTTATTATTATTATTTTTAATTCTGAAGATATTTTTTCCATTGCTTTTAAAAGAGAGTGGGAGGGAAGGGGGAGAGAGAGAGAGAGAAACAGAGAGAGAGAGAGGTGAGAGAGACATATCAATTAATTACCATTTACATGCACCCCGACCGGGGTCAGGGATTGAACCTATGACCGTATAATGCACAGACCAATGCCCTGACCACTAAGCAATACCAGTCAGGGCTAAGAAAGAACTTTCTAATAGGAAGTCTTACCCAGCAATGGAATGGATAGTCAAGATAAGTAGTGAGCTCCTAGTCACTGGAGATATTCAAGTAGAAAACAATCTCTTGGTCTTAAAGAAGATTCAGTCATTGGATAGGAGTCAGACTTGTTGCTATTTAGGGAGCTTCTGATCTTGAGACTATGTGATATTCTGTCATAGAGTCCATCTGAATTGTCCTCAAGATCAGTCCCACTGTCTCTGACAAGACTTCATGAAAGGTGAATAGACTTGTCCTTTTGTTACTTCATAATTTAAAGGTGTCACCCTAACCAGTTTGGCTCAGTGAATAGAGCGTCGGCCTGCGGACTCAAGGGTCCCAGGTTCAATTCCGGCCAAGGGCATGTACCTTGGTTGGGGGCACATACCCAGTAGGGGGTGTGCAGGAGGCAGCTGATCGATGTTTCTCTCTCATCAATGTTTCTAACTCTCTTTCCCTCTCCCTTTCTCTCTGTAAAAAATCAATAAAATATATTTTAAAAAATAAAAAAAACATAAAGGTATCCCAACATATCCTAGTTTCTTTAGTAATGAAATACAGGGTGGGGCAACAGTAGATGTGGATATGTGAAACACAATTTATTCTTGTTTATCATTTATTATTGTATTATTTTCTATACAAACAACTATAAACCTACTTTTGCTCCACCCTGTATAACTATATTATCCAGGAATTTATCCAAACCTTTTTTAGAAACAATGAGAAATGACCAATTAAGAAGACTTTTTCTTACCAAAAAAGAACTTAAGCAACTGAAAAAATCACATCCTTTAAAGTTAATATACTCTTTATATAATACTTCTACTTGATTACTTTACAGTTTTAGAAATTGTTTTCATTTATATTATCTCCTACAATCTTTACAACAGCCCTCTGAGGTAAGCAGAAAATGAAAAATGAACCTAGTTTTCAAGGAAACTGAAGCTAAAATAAATTAAAGGACTTTTCTAAAACCCTATAAGAATGGCAGAGATGAGATAGGAACCCAAATTTTACATCATCTGACCCCATGAGCTCCCACCTGACCTCTCCAGGTCTCACATTCCAAAAGCTGCATTTCTTGAAGCATATTTGGACTTTGTTTACTATACCTTGAATGGCAAGGAAATACACTAGAAAATAGTCTTATTGTCCCATAGATATACCTTATGGCTGACCTGAAATTATACTCCCCACCTACCTCATTCACAAGTATAAGACTCTGATTATGAATAAATGTTTTTAAAAATTTAATTGTCCTTCAGAAGATAAGTAATCCAAAATATATCTCAGGTTGTAGTGAAAGAGGAACTAAAAGAGGAACTCAAGAAATGTCTTGAGTAATATCAGATTGAAAGACTCATTGGACAAAGTAAGTCATTTAGCTTCCCAAGATGAGAGTTTCAAAGATGGCAATACTCATTCATACATATTTTTAAATTGTTTATTAAACCATCAATATTATTTTTTTTCCTTTCTCTTCATTTTATTTATTTTTTTTCTTTTAATTAAATCTTTATTGTTCAGATTATTACATTTGTTCCTCTTTTTTCCCCCCCATAACTCCCCTCCTCCCAGTTCCCGCCCCACCCTCTGCCCTCACTCCCCACCCACTGTCCTCATCCATAGGTGCACGATTTTTGTCCAGTCTCTTCCCGCATCTCCCACACCCCTTTCCCCCCCAAGAATAGTCAGTCCATCCCCTTTCTATGTCCCTGATTCTATTATAATCAACAGTTCATTCTGTTCATCAGATTATTTATTCACTTGATTCTTAGATTCACTTGTTGATAGATGCATATTTGTTGTTCATAATTTGTATCTTTACCTTTTTCTTCCTCTTCCTCTTCTTAAAGGATACCTTTCAGCATTTCATATAATCCTGGTTTGGTGGTGATGAACTCCTTTAGCTTTTCCTTATCTGTGAAGCACTTTATCTGACCTTCAATTCTGAATGATAGCTTTGCTGGATAAAGTAATCTTGGTTGTAGGTTCTTGGTATTCATCACTTTGAATATTTCTTGCCACTCCCTTCTGGCATGCAAAGTTTCTGTTGAGAAATCCGCTGACAGTCGTATGGGTATTCCCTTGTAGGTAACTGAGTTTCTTTCTCTTGCTGTTTTTAAGATTCTCTCTTTATCTTTTGCTCTTGGCATTTTAATTATGATGTGTCTTGATGTGGTCCTCTTTGGATTCCTTTTGTTTGGGGTTCTCCGCGCTTCTTGGACCTGTAAGTCCATTTCTTTCACCAGGTGGGGGAAGTTTTCTGTCATTATTTCTTCAAATAGGTTTTCAATATCTTGCTCTCTCTCATCTTCTGGCACCCCTATAATTCTGATGTTGGTACGCTTGAAGCTGTCCCAGAGGCTCCTTACACTATCCTCGCATTTTTGGATTCTTTTTTCATTTTGCTTTTCCGGTTGGGTGTTTTTTGCTTCCTCGCATTTCAAATCATTGACTTGATTCTTGCGCTCCTCTGGTCTGCTGTCGGGAGTCTGTATAATATTCGTTATTTCGGTCCGTGTATGCTTAATTTCTAGGTGGTTCCCCAATATAACATCGAGGGTCTCATTAGTTTTCTTGTAGATCTCATTAAGTTTATCGGCAGCTTCTAAACAGTTCTTGAGAGACCTTAAAAGTGTGGTTCTGAACTCTATATCTTCCATTGACAATTTTGTCCTGTTTCTTTGTCTCCGCATTTTGTTATGCTTCCTTGGTGCACCCCCTAGTGGTCTTTGTGTGCAGTCTTATAGTTAAACCTTGATTGCTGTAGCTAATTCCAGGGAGGGTTTGACCTCCAGGCCAAGTGGCTATGAGAATCAGCTGTGTCTGCAGTGAGAGAACTTCTGTCCTCTAGGGAGGTGCTAATCTAGCCTTTGCCTGAGGCTATCCGGCAAATGCCTCTGTGCAGGGCTTGGGTGGGGCGGGTCGCACAGGATCATCAGGGTGGGCCGGAGAGAGCAGTTATGGCAGCTCTCAGTCCTGTCCCCAGGGGCTCTGCCTCTCCGAGTCCCAGCAACGGCTGCAAACCTCGGAGAGAAAGCTGCACTCGCTCTGACCGAAGCCAGGCAGTCCCGCTTCTCCCGTTTGAGTCTGGGTTTCTAAAGACTCGCCTGTATCTGGAGCTCAGAGTCTGCGACTCCCTCCCGATTGAAAATGCCAACCGCGCCCTCCGCCGCCAGCCCGCTCCGTGCACTCCGCACCTCAGAATTTGACTTAAGCACTGCGCCTCCTCTGAGTGTCCGTATGCGTTTCTCTTTCCTCCTAGTTGTAGGACTTCCACTCAGCCAGCGTTCCTGTGGTTCTGGGTGATGTCCCTTCCGTTTTCTGGTTTCACTTTTGAAGTTGTTGTTCAAAGCAGCAAACTCCGGCGTTAACCTATGCCGCCATCTTGGTTCTCCAAACCATCAATATTATTACCCTCTAGCAGTATTTATTTAAAGTTTGGCCAGTCTTATGTAGGAGCACTTTATGCGGCACCATCTGCATGAAACTTAGGAGATCTGTTGAATATTCTATTTCTTGGGTCCTCCTCTGAGATTTTGTGATTCTGGATTAGTAAGTTTGGGTAGGTCAAGGAACTTGTATTTTTAACAAGCCCCCTAGGCCATCTTTATCCACTAAAGATGGAAAATAACTACCAATGTCTTTGTTCATCTGGATACGTTGCATGTACCTCTGTAATACTAACTCAGGTCTATGAAATGAGTTGAAAATATTGGAAAGAAAACAATTTGACTTGTTCTATACAACCGGGCCTTTTAGGGCCAAACTATGAGGAATTTTTAAAGAAAAATATCCCCTCTTGGGCGCCATCTTTATGTAAACCATTTGGAAGACAGTGTTACTTGTGGGTGGACTTCAGTTGCACCTCTCTGGGCTTTGGCTGCTCTCTTCTCTCCTGCCAGGTGAGCTGGTGTACCAGGCTCAGTCCCCAGATGAAGGGGCCTTGGTTACTGCTGCCAGGAACTTTGGCTTCGTGTTGCGTTCCCGTTCGCCTGAGACAATCACGGTAGTCGAAATGGGAAAAACCATAATCTACCACCTGCTGGCTATTTTGGACTTCAGCAATGTGCGCAAGAGGATGTCTGTTATTGGTAGGTGGCCCTCCCAGTAGGTCCTCTCTCCTCATTTGTCTTTCATATACTTTTACACATTGAGTCTCTCTTTACACATACGTGTTTTCTCCCACCCACATGCCTTCTCACAGGTACCATGCCTCAAATACTAAGGCACAGCCATTTCCACTTTCTCTGTTACATATCTTTATATTTAAACACAAAGGGGGCTTGCTACCATATACAAGGACCCTTCTTTAGTGTTCCTGAGTAATGCCTTGTAAAAAACCCTTAAAACTAAGATAAAAACAGAGAATAAATCCATAAAGACTGGACTTGGAGTAAGAGGTGGGGGCAGAAATATAGGGGAAATTTATACTGTCTTTTGCTCAATTAGTTTGGGTCATTCTTCATCCTTGGTCATTACTAGGTGTGAGCCTTAGTGTGGAACTCAGACTTGGGAAGCTAAATGTGCATCTGCATCAGTCTTCCACAGGTGATATTTAACCCATGGAAGAACTGGTTCCATAAAGTGCTCTCTCATCCTCACCAGCCTTCACCACATCACTTATCCTGCTATCCCTCAGTTGCCCAGACAAGTTCTTCTCACAGTGGGCCTATATAGTTACTTTGCTTGATTTGCTTATTCTTAGTAAAGACACCTGAAGATCGGATAATGTTGTTCTGCAAGGGAGCAGACACCATCCTTTGTCAGCTGCTTCTTCCATCCTGTACACCCCTCAGAGATGTGACCATGGAACATTTAGATGTAAGTGTGTAGGTTGTAGGGGAGGGAAGCTGAGGGTGGTTCTGTGTACCTGGATATGTATCCACATGTGTCCCTCTGTTATGTTTCTATATGGGTGTATATTAGTGTCTGTGTCTCTTTAATTGATGGAAGAATAAAAACTACCTCAATCTGTGGGATTCTCACTGACCACATTGTCAAGGAGATGGATGGCACAGGATCCCTGGAGCATAACAAGATTATGTCGGTGGGACCACTTACCACAATCAGAATAGTTCTGATTCCTGGCTTTGGAGGTCTCATGGTCAGACCTAGAATTTGCTTCAGAAAAGGTCTGCTGGTGTGGGAGGCCCCATCCCACCAGCCATGATGAGATCTGATTGTTTTTAGGATCTGGAGCAGAAAGCACTAGGCCTGAGCTGTTTAGGACTGTTTGATACCATCCTCTGTTGACTACGGAATTAGAATCCCCAAGGCTACCTCCCCTCTACCTACCCCACTCCACATCCACCCTCTTGGATTTGAGATATATCAGAGTGTGGCTCCAGTGTGCTGGCACTAGAAAGGAAAACTAGATCCATATTCTCTGGGGTTTCTACCCTTCTACCTGGATATATAGAGGGTTGGGGGAATAGGAGAGGGAATGGGATGAGGAAGAGGTAAATCAGGAAAAAGTATTTTAAAAAGGCAATATATTAGAGAAAATGCTATTTAGGCCATTTTGGCTTGACTCTATATTAACACATAGTCAGAAGTCAGAAAAAATGGCCAATACGCACATGAAAGATATTTAGTGTCATTAGCCATCAAAAAAATGCAAATCAAAACCATCACTGGGATAGGTGAAATAACAAAGATGACCAGACAATAATAAATATTGACAAGAACATAGAGAAATTTTAACCTTCACACATTGCTTATGGGAATATAAAATAATGGAGCCATTTTGGAAAACAGTCTGGAAGTTCTTGATAATATTAGGTATTGGGTTATTATATGATCCAGCAATTCCACTGCTAGGTATACTTCCAAGAGAAATAAAAATATACATCCAAAAAATATATATATATACATCCAAACAGAAACTTATACACAGATGTTCATAGCAGCATTATTCACAATAGCAAAAAAGTAGAAACAACCCAAATGCCCATCAGTGGATGAGTGGATAAACAAAATGTGATGTATCCATACAATGAATTATTTAGGCACAAAAAGAAATGACATAGCCCTGGCCATTGTGACTCTCCATTGGAGCATTGTTCCATACACCGAAATGTTGCAGGTTTGATCCCTGGTCAGGGTACATACAGAAGGCAACCAATTGATGTTTCTCTTACATTGTTTCTCTCTTCCTTCCTCTCCCTCTAAAATCAATATATATGTCCTCATATGAGGATTTAATAAAAAGGGGGGGGGGAGATGACATACTCATACATGCTACAATGTGAATGAACCTTGAAAGCATGGTGCAAGAAGCCAGTCACAAAAGGCCACATGTTGTATGATTTCATTTATATAAAATGTGCAGAATAGGCAATGTGTAGAGACAGAAAGTAGATTAGTGGTTGCCAGGTTTTGGAGAGAAGGGAATGAGAATGATGCTAATGGGGTTTCTTTCGGGGGTGATGAAAATGTTCTGGAGTTAGAAGCTAATGATGGTTGTACAACTTTATGGATAAGTTTTTTTTTTTAAAAAAAAAAACAAACTTGAATTGTATTATTCAAAAGACTGAGTTTTATGTTATCTACATTATATCTCAAGTGTTTTTAAAGTTGGTTAAGCCCAGCTGATGTGGCTCAGTGGTTGAGCATCGACTCATGAACCAAGAAGCCACTGGTTCGATTCCTAGTCAGGGGGCGTGCAGGAGGCAGCCCATCAATGATGTTTCTCTCTCATCAATGTTTCTATCTCTGTATCCCTCTCCTTCCCCTCTTGCTCTAAAAATCAATAAAAAACATATTTTAAAAAATAAAAGTTGGCTAAGTATCCCACACAGGATGGTTCTTATGTCTTACACTGGTTCCAAGAGGCCACAGTATTTTTTATGGGCTTGTCTGAAAACTCTTATCTTTCAACCTTCCAGAACACACGAATTAGGTTATCTTCTTCAGAGGGGGTCATAAAATGGTTTCAGATCTTTTGACCTGTTTCCTATACCAACCTAACAGCAGTCCATAGTGGAGCCTGACTACATTACAATCTATTAACCACTGAAGATAAACCTATGAGTTAAGCTGCAAAAACATACACATGCAGAAGCATAGTTCTAGGACCTCTAGGACAGGGATCAGCAAACAGGCCATACAAAAATAAGTGGCAGTCAGGATTTTGCCCCAGAGCCCTCGTTTGCCCACCAGAAGAGAAAAGTAAAACAGAAGAGATAATAAGAAATACTGTTGACATTGACATGGGCTGCTAAATTATTTGTTGAAGGGTTAATCTGTCAGTGGCCCTAGCCATTTTGGTTCAGTGGATAGAGCATTGGCCTGTGGACTGAAGTGTCCTGGATTCCATTTCGGTCAAGGGCACATGCCCAGGTTGTGGGCTTGATCCTCGGTGGGGCGTGTACAAGAGGCAGCTGATCAATGATTCTCTCTCATCATAGATGTTCCTCCCTCCCTCCCTCCCTCCCTTTTTCTCTGAAATCAATAAAAAATACATATCTTAAAAAAATAATCTGTCAGTGTATTGTTAAGCTTGCCAACTCCTGTTCTCAGTATCCTATGCAAAATCAGTTTCTGCCATATTTTTTCCTTGTTAAGAAGTTTCTAA
Source organism: Myotis nattereri (assembly GCF_964212035.1). Lineage (NCBI taxonomy): Eukaryota > Metazoa > Chordata > Mammalia > Chiroptera > Vespertilionidae > Myotis > Myotis nattereri. The sequence continues at coordinate 53,943,616 of NC_138087.1, forward strand.
GATCTTCTCTCAGACTTCTGTTTCATAGCTTCACCTGCCAACAGTACAGAGGTTTACAAGATGGCATTCCTTACATATACTGCCTTATGTTAATTTCACCTGATAGCTAACATCAAGCACTACGGAGTTACACAGAGAACTAAGAGCAAAATATCAAGATGATAAATTCTATTTCTCTTTGCTCTTATAATGCAAAAGTGAATTGTTTTGAAGCTCACTGTAACAGTGATCATGTAGAATTGTTATTCGTGTGCAATTCTCAATACACAAAATCTGCTTCTGATCCACCCTCAGTTGAGTTATACCCTAAACCACCCACATTCTCACCCAGCCCTCCTTGTGACCAGGAGGATACTTCTGCAAGACAGCAAGCTATGGTTAGGATATATCTCAGTGGCCATGGAGCAAAAAGATGCTATTTCACCCAGAAAACACTTCAGCAGTGGCCTCACTAACACTGCTGAGTCAACTAGTTATAGACAAATACTTAATATGTGTGCTATTTATGAGATGTTTATTGAATACTTGATGAAGGAAGTCAGAGACAGGAAAATAAAATGAATGTATGCTTGTCAAAAATAGAAATACCTTTTTTTTATAACAACTTTTTTCTTTTTACTCCATTTTCATATTATAGACATCATTAACTTCTCTGTAGGGGCTGAATTTTACAAGAAATAAATCTAGGAGGCTTGGTTTTTCCTATGGTCACACGGCAAACTAGCTAATTACAGATAGAAGCTAAAACTTTCTGTCAGTATTCTCAAACTTTACCCCCTACTAGTACTGCTGGCCCAATCCCTAAGACATTTTGCTGAGAAAGCTCAGCAGTTGCTTCCTGGTTAGGGTAGGTACTTGCCCCATGGTACTAACCATTAAACCCTATTTTGCAGACAGACGGGGCCTGTGGAGTCAGTCTGCCGCTCCCTGGACTTAGCCCTAACCCAGCCCAGGTCCACTCAGTGCACATACGTGTCTTCCAGGAATTTGCCAGTGAAGGCCTGCGCACCCTTATGGTGGCCTACCGAGAGCTGGACAAGTCGTTCTTCCACGCCTGGTTCAGGAAACACAGTGAAATCTGCTTTAGTTTGGAGGATCGGGAAAGTAAAATATCAAGTATCTATGAAGAGGTCGAAAAAGACTTGATGGTTAGTGGGAGGAAGCCAGGGGCAGACAATGGGGGATGGCGGTCAGCCAACTGAGCAAGGGCTGTGAGAGTGGCTGCCAGCAAAGCAATCGCTCAGGCTCTCTCTGGAGACTGGAGGCTGAATCCAAGCTACAGAATATCCTGGAAGCATGCTTGAATCCAGGGAGAAGTGAAAGTCTGTTGAGAAACAAATGGTTTAGAAGTGGCACACAGCATGTATGACTTGGGCAAGTCTTTTCCCTCTTTGGTCCCTAATGTGCTGTGTTTCCAAATTTGATTTCAGCATGTGGTTGAAAAGCTACCTCCGTTGAGAGGTGGAGTGTGCTGAGTTTTGTAGTATTGGGTTCCTCATGCCAGGACAGGGCCAGCTCACTACAGAGGATGCTGAAGTGCCCACTGAACTGTTGGGTACCACTAAATGCTGTGACTCTCCTTTTTCTTCACTCGTTGCTATCTCTGTTCAAAGCTCTTAGGGGCCACAGCCATAGAAGATAAGCTGCAAGATGAAGTACCTCAGACCATCAAAACGCTGAACAAAGCCAAAATTAAAATCTGGGTTTTAACTGGAGATAAGCAAGGTAAAGGGGAGTACCTCACCTGACCAATCATGTCCCCTATCCACCTTAGCCATTTCTTCCTGTTGTTTTTTTCTTATTCATTTATTTGAAATACCTTATAACCCAGGTCAAGTCTATTAGGACAATTCCAGTTTTACATACAATTTGCTAACTACATACTTTATGCTAGTTGCTGTATTAGGCAGAGGACACAGCTGTCTGTCATCCAGGAGCTCACAAGCTAAAAATTCTGGAGTTGTCTTTGACTATACCCTCTCTGTTTTTCCAAAGATTCATTCTCTCACCATGTCTCATCAGTTCCTCTGAAAATCCTCTTGGCTTTATCACCACCCTAGTTCAGCCTTTGTCCCCTGCTGGCTGAACTTCTGCAAAAACTTCTGAACTGGTCTCTGTTTCTTGCCCTTATTCATTTTAGTATAACCTACAAACAACCTAAAACATTCTACTTTTATGATGTTACTCCTCTGCTCATGTCCCTACAGTGGCTCGACATGGTAGTTGGACTCCACTGTCTGGCCCTGCAGACCTTGATAATCTGTTGCCTACACATCCTTAATCTCCATCCTAATGCGACCATCATCTCCAATATGTCCCAAAACAAACGAATTTTCCTCTAGCGCCTCTGTTGGAATTGTTTCCCCATTTGAAATGTTTTTCTTCCCGTAGACAAGTCTTATTCATCCTCAAAGCCTTTCTTCAAGAAAGTTTTTCTGACAATTGCAACTCTCCTCTGACTATTAATACCACTTTCAGCCAGGGTTCAGGACTTAATTTTTTTCTTTAGTATGAATTTATTCTGAATTTCAGATTTATTGATGTAAAGGAAAGACTACAACCTAAATATCTCAGTCTCTCATAAAATCCAGCATAGAAATGTGCACAGTTCTGTATCCTGATTGCTTGGAGAAGTGGATACAAACTGCAATTGCTTTAAGAAACGGGAAGGCTTTGTAGAAAAGGCTAAGCCAGAATAATTCTAGTTATCAATAAGTAACTCAAAGTCTCTACCTAAAGTAGACAGTCTTCTGTGTATGTTTGAGTATGGTCTCCGCTGACTCGTGAAAAATGCACTTTGCATCCATGGCAAATGTCGACAAATGGGCCCTGTCTGTAGCCCACTGTTAGTGTCTGTGTAACTGTATACTGTGAAAACACCCTGTTCTAGTCAAAGTGTGACCTGTGTTCCCCCTTCCCTGCAGAGACTGCTGTGAACATTGCCTATGCCTCTAACCTATTTGAGGATGATATGGATGGGCTGCTTTTCGTGGAAGGCAAGGATGATGAGACTGTTGAAAAAGAACTCAGGTATAGATCAGAGAGCTGCCACAGCCTGTCCCTGGAGTTCCCAAGAGTTCCCACCCACCTCCTCACCCAGTATGACCCCCACACTACCAGAAGGAATAGAAGAGAAATGGAGGAAGGGAAAAACAAAAAACCTAAAGTATTTGAGAGAATTTTGTGAATAAGCACAGGGTTCAAGAGGCTGAAGTGTGGGAGTAGGGTGGGGAGGTGAAGTGTGGTGTGTGAATGAATGGTCAGGGACCTAAGGCAGTGGCAGGTCTCAAGTCGGATGTCCTGGCTGGTGCTTTTCAGAGGTTCTATGTCCATCTTGCCCACTTTCACTCTGGGGCACATTTTCCTTCCTAAGTTCTGGGGCTTCAGGTCAGACACTGACCACTCCTCTTGGTTTTCAGGTCAGCATTGTACAAGATGAAACCTGAGTCTCTACTGGATTCAGACCCAATAAACAGTTACCTTGCCACGAAGCCCAAAATGCCCTTCAGGATACCTGAGGAGGAGCCCAGTGGCAACTATGGCTTGGTCATCCATGGCTACAGTCTGGTGGGCAACACAGAGCTACAGATCTGTTCTCTTCCCCCAGGGGACTTGTTTCCTAGGACCAGCCCACTTCAGGGAAATTTCAAGACCCACGAGTCACCCCATTCCCCCTCCTTTCAGGTGCCCTTGCCTGACAAGCACCTTTCTCAAGCCTTCTCTGGGCAGGAATAATGAGGGGGGAAAAGCCAAGAGCACATTCCTTCCTTATCCAAATTCTTTACTACTGATGTGGCCTGTCACTTAGCGGGATGGGGGAAGTGAGCAGAACCAGGTCCTCCAAAAAGAAATTTGGCTTTATAGCCCAGTCAACTGATGAGACCCAGTGAGACCCTGACTGGTTTCCTGCTGGAGGCAGGGTCAGATGTGAGGGTGCCTAGAACCCTTGGGAGTAGAGCACCTTGGAAACAGGTGTACCTGACCTCTCTCTGTAGTACAGGAGAGTATGGAGGGGAGGGGAGGGTCCTAGGAAGGTCCTGTCCTGAGAACCTTTTTGGGCAGCCTGAAATGTGTGTGTGCCCTGGTGCTGCAGGCCTGTGCTCTAGAAGGGAACCTGGAGTTGAAACTGCTGCGAGCAGCATGCATGTGCAAGGGGGTGATCTGCTGCCGGATGACACCCCTTCAGAAGGCCCAGGTGGTGGAGCTGGTGAAGAAGTACAAGAAGGTGGTGACACTGGCCATCGGGGATGGGGCCAATGACGTCAGCATGATCAAAGGCATGTGAGCCCCCAGGCTTGCCCTTTCCTTCCTCTATTGGCAAAACTGATCTGAGTGACACTGTGTTACTGGCTTACACTCCTGTATATCATATATATTGTACATTGGTACTGTTTTTCAACTACATTCATGCTCCTCTATACCTGCATTCCCATTTATTTACACATATATACATCAGCCCATACCCAGAGGTATGTATGCACATTTAGATTCATTTCCTTAACACTTATACACATATAGATACACACAGCTCCCACAAGAAACCATGCATATATACACAGAACAGGCTGTGCTACTACCACACTATCTTTCTGAGATGGCATCAAAGCCCACAGAAAGGACCTCTGGACAGAAGTCATAATCTGTTCCTTTTTTGAAGGCTTTAGGCCTGAGCAAATTAGGCTGAAGACAGGCCGCCCAACCATGGAATTAACTGTGCGGCCCAATGCAGGGATCTTTTCCACCCTAAGGCAGTGTTGTAGAGAGCTTGCCCTGACTCCTCTGGCTGGAAGAGAAGAGCAGACTCACTGGTACTTTGGACCAATAGAAACAGATGGCTGAAACTGGTTTTCGTTTCAGCTGAATGTTGTTAGCCTCCAGCAGCTTGTAGTTCTGTGCGATATGGACAGCATCTTGAGGTACTCCAGCCCAGCCTCCCTCCATACAGGAAACATTAGCAGATACTCCACTAGGAAGTGTTCTTTCTCTCTCCCCCAGTTTCTAGAACGTATCTGTTTTTTAGGACCTTAGAGTTTTTAATTATCCATTAAGCAATGCAATAGTTTTGTGCCAGAAAAATCAATGAATTTGACCTACACTACAGCAGACTAATTAAAAAGTTTTAGGAACTTCCATGTTATCTTCTTTACCCAGAAAAAGTCACCTTAGACTTCCTGAAGAACAGTAACAAAGTAATAGATCACTTATTCCTCCCAACAGTTGGATTTTAGCTGCTTAGATAAATTCAGATAATTAAATATTGTGTTAGATTGGCATCCATCCTGCATTTCTAATTGATTTAAGTGGCTTCAGGAGATATGAAGAAATGTTGACCTCAACATCTGTACAGTAAGACAGAGCCCGGATGGCTATAGTAGGTGCAAAAACCATTCAAGACCATTTCTAAAACTAGGCATGACAGGCATTCTTGAGCAGCAGCATCCAAAACAGTGCAGATGAAGGAGCTGTTTTCTGACTTGTGGGGCAGTCCACTAAGGAGAAAAGGCTCAACTGAGTGCCATTTTGAGCTGGTCTAACTGTTTTCCAAATGTAAAATAAGGGATTTGTACAACACGACCTCAGCCTTCCTGTTACACTTTCAACTTCTGTGACTGAGAAGCTTCTGGGGTTTCTTTTGCAGCTGCCCACATTGGGGTCGGTATCAGTGGCCAGGAGGGAATGCAGGCCGTGCTCAACAGCGACTTCACCTTCTGCCAGTTCCACTATCTCCAGCGTCTACTCTTGGTCCACGGCCGCTGGTCCTATAATCGCATGTGCAAGTTTCTCAGCTACTTCTTTTACAAAAACTTTGCCTTCACTCTGCTGCACTTCTGGTATTCCTTCTACAACGGGTTCTCGGCACAGGTAGGAGGTCAGGTGGTATTCCCCACTTTGGTAAACTGGGTCTGCCCTGTCACCCCCACTTCAGCCAGCTCAGACTTTTTCTCCTCCAGAGACCAAATGTCTGACATGCTGCCATCCATCTGTAAAGCTCCTCACCCATGCCCATCCCATCTCCGAACCCTACACTTAACCTTAGATTTCCAAGCCCTAATTTATCTGGCCTGGCTCTGATTTGGCCTTGACTCCTACCTTCAGAATTCTCCCATATTTTCAACTTTTTCCTGACAGAGACCTAGAGTTTCCAAACATATGTAATGGGAGTTTTTCTTTCTTCCTTCCTATTTTTTTAAGCATTCAAAGTAATCTTTATGGAACAGGCTAAGCCTCAAGAGGCCCCTGGGTCTTGCCAGCAGGCTGGTTATGGTGTTTACCTATAGCCATACTTGGAAACACAGCTTCCCTTTATTTCTCCTTCCCCAACCCCAGAACCCCCTCAAAAAAAATCCAAAAAAACCCACACACTATTTTTGTTCTAATGATTTTTTTAAAACTGTAAGAGACAGTTTATTTGGAACATCTCAGAGGTAGCAGTAGTGAGCCGTAGAAGAAATGGGTTCAGGATCAAGTTATAGAGGCAAAAGAAGGGCTCTTGGAGCACCTGGGGGGAGAGGGGAAGGGCAGGGCTTGGGTGTGCTCCAGAGAGAGAGCCCCACTGGGTCCTCCATCCTGAGGGCTTTTATCTGGAGGTGGATTCACCAGCTTTCCAGGTGTGTCTCCTCCGCGTCATGGTCTCCACTGATTGGTCATCACCAGAGCAGAGGGGGGTCATTAGTCATGCAGCTGGTCCTGATGTCAGCCATAGCATCTGGTTTTGCTACTTTTCTGGCTCTGAAACTGAAACACAGCTGAAGGCTAGATGTCATCTCCAGGGGTTAATAGTTAAGGGAGTGGATGTGCAAGGGCTTGTAGTTTTGCCTGTTGCTAGGCACCATCTACACCTGGCATTTCTACTCAGGAGTCTCTCAAAGATTCCCAAGAGAAACAACCTCCGGAACAATTCTCTTGGGAGATCCCTACTACCTCTGTTGCCTTAGACTCCAGGAGAAAAGGACTAGTCAGCAGACAGTAGGAGACTTGTGTACCTGCAGTGTTTAACAAAGCAGGTCTGGTTTGTGGGAGGTGTAGGTATGTGCATGTATGTGTTGCTGCTGACCTCTTGTGGCTAGTAAGGAAAGGAGCCCTCTCTAGGCCCTAGGATGGAGCACCTAGCAGCAGGTTATCCTGCTTGCCAATGTTAGAAAGTGTCCAGTGTTATAGAAGCTACTGAATGCCATAAAGCAGATAAAGAAAAAAGCCCAAAGGTTTACATTCCTGAGGGGTATAACTAGCATTCCCTAGCACCCTCTGGATCCTTTCTGTGCAGGGAGGAGGCAGTGCAGGTCATGGCAGGGTTGGTCCAAATCAACCTCAGAAGGTTGGCCACAAACAAGCTTGATATAGCCTTGCCTCAGTCTGGTAGCCAGAGTTCTAGGTAGAGTAGGACCAGTAGAGACTGGAGTCAGCCATCTCAGATTTCTGAAATTCAAATCCTGCTCTAAATTAGTGTAGTGATGGATCATTGGGGGGAGGGGTGGCGAGTAAGGGCTGCCTGTGATCTGGGCGGTGGCGCTGGGACTTTGGAGAAGAGTAGAATCTAAGAAATCTCCTTGGTGTCCTTCCAGACAGTTTATGATACCTGGTTTATCACTTTCTACAACCTGGTCTACACCTGCCTCCCTGTCTTGGGCTTGAGTCTATTTGACCAGGTAAGACTAGCAGCAAGCCTTTAGTCAGAGATGAAGCCCCTGGGCCCTTGAGGAATATTCCCAAGAGTGAGGAGGACAGAAAGAGCTGAGCTCTACAAAGTCAAGTGTAAATGGAATAATTTCCAGAGCAAGGAAGGGGGCTTATCACTGGAGAGGTATCATGGGGTAGAGAATCCTCCTCCACATAGATTAATCATCAGTTTTAGAAATCCAAGCTTTCTTGTGTTCATTTTATCTTTGTAGAGAGTAACATGGAAATTGTGCTGTACAATAATTTGAGTATGTACCAAAGTAGTGAAAGGAAATAGAGTCATTGGGGCAGGACTAGGTAAAGCAAGGGACTTTAAGAGAGGAGAGACCCATACAGAGATAAGGAGATAAACCAATGCAGGGAGGCCTAGATGAGGGTTCTTGAAAGCTAAGCATGGAAGTATGGGTATGATACCTTTGAATTGTAGGAAGTCAGCCCAAGGGAGCCATCTGTCCCTGTCAGAAATACCCTGGGCATTGGAGGTCCTGGTACCCTACTTCTCTCTCTTCTTCTCCCTCAACCTCCAGTCCTGGGCACATAGAATAGAAAAGGAGTCTCCAAAGAGAAATAAAGTAGCTGAAAGAGGACATCATGGGAGCATGGTTCTCCAGCAGGGTAGGAAGGAAAATTCTCCATGACGTAGCTGCCAGCCTCAGAGCAGCAAGAGGAATGAGTTGGGTCACTCAGCAGTCCTAACTAGCTTCAGTGGTCTAATTTAGGGATCCACAACCTCTCAAAACAAGCCCCAAGCTTTGTTACCCAGAGTTTCAGATTTAGGAGAAGAGGATGATCCAATGTCATCCATGTAGAGAATCCTCTTACCTGAGTCACCAGTAGCCATGGGAAGGTGAGAGGCATCACAGAACATGGGTACCTCCAATCAACTCTCTGGTCCCCGTTGGCTTCCCCCTCTCCTCCCACTGGAACACTTAAAACTGGGGACTCGTATCCCAACTGCCTCCCCCACCCCAAGATCCAGTCCTCCCTTCCAGCTATCCCAATCCTAATTGTCTCCTTTCTTAAAGTCCCCAATCCTCAGTGCTTCTAGGTCAGTGATGGCGAACCTATGACACGCTTGTCAGAGGTGACACACGAACTCATTTTTTTGGTTGATTTTTCTTTGTTAAATGGCATTTAAATATATAAAATAAGTATCAAAAATGTAAGTCTTTGTTTTACTATGGTTGCAAATATCAAAAAATTCCTATATGTGACACAGCACCAGAGTTAGGTTAGGGTTTTTCAAAATGCTGACACGCCGAGCTCAAAAGGTTCGCCATCACTGCTCTAGGTCCTTCCCACCGTCTTGACCTTCTCCTAGCTTTCTTCCACCACCTAGATCCTTGCCTAGAGAGTAGGACTTCAAGCAGTATCTGTAGTCACTGATCTGTCCTCTGGTCCCACTTCTCAAGTAATCCATGAGGAAGCTCCTAGGCAGCTGGCAGCAGATTCAGTGTGGGGAGAAGCCTCTACTCTGATGGAGATGGGACCTTCCTGAGCCTTCCTCCTTACCTTCTGGTGTTTCCAGGATGTGAATGAAACATGGAGCCTACGCTTCCCAGAGCTGTATGAGCCAGGCCAACTCAACCTCTATTTCAACAAGAAGGAATTTTTGAAGTGTTTAGTACATGGGATCTACAGTTCCTTCGTGCTGTTCTTTATACCTATGGGTACCATTTTCAACTCAGTGCGCAGTGATGGGAAGGAAATCTCTGACTACCAATCCTTCTCCCTGATAGTGCAGACCTCCTTGCTTTGGGTGGTCACAATGCAGGTGTGGACGGTAGTGGTGGGGGTAAGGGCATTGGATGGGGAGACTGTCTGGAAGAGAGGGAGGGAAGCAAGGAGGGAAGGTGGGAAGGGAGAATCCTCTATTATAGAATTGGAGAATGGAAGTGGCTGATAGGTCCCAGGTTATAGAATATTGCACATAAGAGGGTGTTTTTCAGATTGCCCTGGAGACAACCTACTGGACGATGATAAACCACTTATTCACCTGGGGTAGCCTGGGTTTCTACTTTTGCATCTTACTCTTCCTGTACAGTGATGATGGCTTGTGCGTAATATTACCCAATATCTTCCAATTCCTAGGTAAGGCTCTGTCCAGTGTGTGGCAAGGGGAGGGGGGAGGTTAATAAATGTTTACTGAGCAGCTATTACTATGTGCTAGGCTCCGCAGAGATAGATAGGAACCAGACATGGCCGTTGCCCTAAATGGACTCAGAATCTAGCTAGAGGAAATATTTTACCTTATAGAGTTTTAAGACATTTTTAATTTCTTATCTAATTTGATCTTTGCAAGCATCCTCTGAGGTAGTCAGAGCAAGAATTATTAGCACCGTTTTAGAGACTGAAGGTTTTTAAATTTTAAATGACTCAAATCTAGGTCTCCTGGTTCCCAGTCCAGTATTCTTTTCACTGTGGCATCCTGCCTTATTGTCTCCCATATGAATTTCCCTTCTTTCCTCTTCACTCTGATGAGGACAGGGAGAGTATATATGTAGATATAGCTGGCTCCCACTTCTATCAAGCCATTCATCCCCCTCCCCCGAAAAAAGTCCTCTATCCCACTTTTGTGTCCAGTCCAACGCTCTATGATTCCTATAAGCTACCTCCAACTCCCCTGTCCTGCCCAGCCTTTAGAGGGAGACAAAGGCATGTGGATTCACAGTGACTTTGGCTGTAAAAAGGACCTCACTGCAATTCTTTTGCATTTATATTATTTCTGAGGAGACTAAACTGTCTCCAAATCAGTAACTTCCTTCTTTGGACTGCAGAGGTATCTAAGTTCTGGCTGACAGCCCCTTCCTCTATGCTCTGGTTCAGCCTTTCCCCTCCTGGCTCATTGTTTGCAGGTGTGGCAAAGAACACTCTGACTGTGCCACAACTGTGGCTGAGTATTGTCCTCAGCGTGGTCCTCTGTGTGTTGCCAGCCCTTGGGTACCAGTTTCTCAAACCACTATTATGGCCCTTAAGTGTGGATAAGGTGAGTGAAACGGGGAATCTACTGAGATATCATTCAATTCATGACCCTCTTTGCCTTTGCCTCTGTGGATAAAAACCCTGTCCCCCTGCTCTGGCTATAGGTTTTTGACACAATTCATGGCTTGAGACATCCACTGACATACCCAGTCCGGAGTAAACTGAAAATGACAGGCTCTCGACGTTCTGCCTACGCGTTCTCCCATAAACAGGGCTTTGGGCCCCTCATCACTTCTGGCATGTTTATGAAGTCCAAGTGGCCCAGGAAAAACATTACTCATAAAAAGTAGAGAGCTTTAGGGAAACCCCAAAGGAATCAGTCACTGCTCTTCCTCCCTTGTTTTCACCTAACTTAGTAAGGAGGGCTTAGTTACCCTGGGAAAGCAGCAGAAACCTGCTTCCACTCTCACTCCAGGGCTCAGCCTCTTCATCCCCTAGCAGGCGGTGCCCAGGTAAGGCAAAGAAAGGTAAAGAAAGAGCTCCCAGATATCCGTCAGAGTTGCAGCATTTCAGGAAAAAAGTGACTTTAGGCCTCCCTGCTATCAACTCTTCGAAGTTTTAGTCCAGACAAGCAAATGTGGAAGTAGTGGGCAAAAAGGGGCAGTGTGAGGAAGGGGGAAAAAAACCCAGAACCTAAGAACCTGACTCGGGGTCCTGTTTTCCATACTCAGAACAACGATTAATCTTGCTAGAGCCCCACACAAACAGTCCCATTCAGGCACCCTGCTCTGGTTTGTCTGGGGGATTTAGGAAGAGTCTTTTATTGGCCTTGGGTTGCAAAAGGAGGAGACATCTGTGAAAATAATGGTCATAAGAAGCTGAAGGAGAGTATCTGGACCAAAAGAAAAGAAGTGGTTCTTGCCTTAAAGACAGCTCCAAATTTTGCCTTCTTCTCTCTTTGATGCCTTTGACCCAAAAACTGATATCTTTTTGGGCCTCAGAATTGGGAGGAAGAAATTGCAGAGGATTAAATCTTTTCTTGAGGGGGTGTAGCCATAATTGGTGAACATTTGTCTTTATTCCATAAAATTATTTTGAGAAGAAATTGTATTTACTTGGGAAATTGTTTGTAAAAATGTTGGTGGAGCAATAAATTGCTTATTTTGGAGTGGAGAGATTTGTATGGTCTGTTGGGGCCCCAGGGACAATACATAGTCCAAGCAATATCATTAAGCCACAGACCCCACCACCCTCCCCCTTCAAATTAAACCAGCATTTCCCTTTCCCCCTTTTTCTCTCCTTTTTAAAACTCCATGCCACTCTTCTGCCCCCTGCTGCTAAACTCTTTCTTGACCTTAGTATGACCACAGTATTTAACCATATAGCTCTATCCTCTTAGCACACCTTAAATGTTGATTCTCAAAGCTCAGCACTAGGTTCCCTGCTCATCCTTCTCTGTACACTTTTCCTGAGTGATTTTAGCCAAACTCATGATACATTTACTAACAAAAAGATTCTCAATTCTCTCTCGATCTAAGATCTCTCTTCTGAAATCCAGATCCATTTACTAAACTGACTCTGAAACCCTTCATGTAGTTGAATCTCAGGAAACTCACACTCAACCCACCAACCTGTAATTACCATTTCCCCCCAAGATTTCATCCCAGGATGCTACCGCCATCATTCCAGTCACCCAAGGCAGAATAATGGGACTCATCCTATAGCCTTCCACTAGTCCAGGGGTCTTCAAACTATGGCCCGCGGGCCACATGCAAATACAAATATTGTGTTTGTTCCCGTTTTGTTTTTTTACTTCAAAATAAGATATGTGCAGTGTGCATAGGAATTTGTTCATAGTTTTTTTTAAACTATAGTCCGGCCCTCCAACGGTCTGAGGGACAGTGAACTGGCCCCCTGTTTAAAAAATTTGAGGACCCCTGCCTAGTCTGATGTCTAATAAGTCATGAGGTCATGTGAATTCTGCATCTTTACTATGTCTTATTTTCAGTTCCCTCCATTATTACTACCATTGCCCTTGTTCAGACTTTAATCATCTCTCACCTGGATTGCTGCATAAACTCTCTCAACCCATCTTCCTGGCTTTCTCCTATCCAGAGCATCCCCAGAGCAATCTGTCTGAAAGGCAAACTTGATCATGTCAAACCCCAGCTTTGCATCTGTTGAGGGCTTCCCAGGTCTTCTGGATCAAGTTAAAATTTGGACATTTTATTATTGGGCCCTCTTTAGCCTTGTCTTTCACTACTCCCCCTTCTGCATTCTATTTCTGTCCTTCGTGTCATCAATCATGCTGTTCTCATATCCCAAAATGCTTTTCTTCGCCCCCTTCTTCATCTAGCAAACTCCTAGTCACCCTTCAAAACTCAAAATAGTCGGAACTAGATAGAGGCGGTGGTTGAACAACACTTTGTACTAAATGCCACTGAATTGTATACTTTAAAATGGTTAATTTTATGTTCTATGAATTTCACCTCAGTTCTTTTTAAGAAGCTCAGATTAGGCATTGTTTCCTCCAAGGGCTTCCCCTAATTCTTCAATGTGATTTATATACCTATCCTATTTATTCAGTTGCTCCCCTGTGCATACCTCTATCATTGACACTTTTCACAGGGCATTTTAATCATTTATTTACTTGTCTATTCATAGCATGTAATGGGCCTTTAATAAATGTCTGTTGAATGAATGAACAAATGAAAGAATTGAAATCTGCTTCTCTGCCTATTTTTCTCGTTTCCCTAAATAGCACCACCACCCAATAAATACCTCAAACCAGAAACTTGGAAGTCCTTCTGGACTCCTCCCTTGTGTTCCTCTAATCCAATCCACTCTGTTACCAAGTTCCACTTACTCTGTCTTAGAAATGTCTTCAAACCTTCCCCTTCTTATTCATCTCCGGTTCCATTGCTTTCATCATTCCTTGCCTATTTCATGGCAACATCCTCCTCTCAGGTCTCCCTGCCTCTGATTCTGCTTCTTTTCAATTCATTATCCACACCACAGAGAATGCGCCTTCAAAAGTACAAATCGGATCACGTCATTTGCCAGTTTAAAATTCTTTAGTGAGTCCTCACAACTTCCCTACCTTGGTGCTGCCTGCCTCTCCATCCTCATACCCTCCTTTCTGCCATACCAAACTATACGCAGTTCCTCCAATTTTCCATTATCTTCAGAAGCCTTTATGCTTTGGATCTTTCTATTCTGTCCTGTTAGTATACATAGCTCTCCTTCATAGCTAATGTCTACTGCTCTTCACTCCCAGTTTTGGTCGCTTCCTCTGGGAGACTTCACTGACACCCAAGCTCCTATTCGCTAAACCACCTTGTACATTTCCCTTATTTTTACTACCAAGAGTTGAATGTATTTTCACTCACGTGCCTATTTTAATTGTGGTTTACTTCTCTGCTAGGCCATGATGATCTCCTTGAGGGTGAGAACTTTGTGTCATTTTTGTGTACCTATCACCCAGGAGACTGCTAGCACTTAGATTGCTGTTTTTCAATAAATGAGTAAATGAATGAAATCTACCACCTTATTTGTCCTAAACTTGTCTCTACTCTGTTCTTTCAAAATGAATCTTATCCTTTGGCATCTCATTTCCAGTTAGTTATACTTTAGGGCCTTTTTTTATGGAACATGGTTACTCATGGTCTCCCACTTAAGAAATTTGTACAAATAAAATTTGGACCAATGATATTCCCCTCAAGCCCCTGAACAACTGGCATTCTCTCTCAGTGGTTTATATAAATCTTGGGAAATCTGAATCAGTCTCTGCTGAGGATCCAACACATTCCAAAGTGAGGTGTGATGACCATGCAAGACTTGCAAAAAGGGGGTCTGAGCCTTGGCCGGTGTATTCAGTGCACCAAAGGAATGTGGGTTCAATTCCCAGTCAATGGCATGTACCTGGGTTGCAGATTTGATCCCCAGCCCCAGTCAGGGCACCAAGCGTGTGCAGGAGGCAACTGATCTCTCTCTCTCTCTCTCTCTCTCTCTCTCTCTCTCTCTCTCTCTCTCTCTCTTTCTCTCTCTCTCTCCCCTTCCTCTCCTTCTCCCTCTCCCTCCCCCTCTCCCTCTCCCTCTCTCTCTCCCTCCCTCTCTCCTTCTCTCTTCCTGCCACTCCCTTCCACTCTATCTAAAGTCAATGGAAAAAAATATCCTCGGGAGAGGATTAACACACACAAAAAAGAGATGTGCAATGAAAAAATTGTAGCAATCATTTCACCCACCTTGAGAAAAGCGCCAGAAATTCAGACATTAGAGTGAGATCTTTAGACAGACTTGCTAGAGGGCTTTGAGTCCCCCACCCCAGTTCAATTCAAGTTGAGATGGTTTAAGGAAATTACTTGGAGAGATTGATATGATTAATGTGTTTGGGGGACCCAAGAGAACTCATACCTGACATAACTGGAAAATCTAAAAAGCAAGAGAACAATTAACTATTTATTCTCTGGCAGAGCAAGTCAAGGTGGCTATGATGAGATTGGCCTAATATTCCCGCTATCTTCCAGGACAAAGGGATACATGGGTGCTCCCCATAGACCAGATATGAGCCACATAAGAGACCTAGTAGAGTGTCTTTATCTTGTCAGAGATAGCATCTGAAAGGCTGAGGAGACCTCAGCAGAAGGAAACATGAGATAATGCTGATAAATGCCTACAGATTTCTAATTAGATAGAAGGTTGCCTGTAGGTGGGGTTGATTTTCTGTGAATGGGCATGGGGTAAATTTTATAGATAGATAGATAGATAGATAGATAGATAGATAGATAGATAGTATTTTTATTGATTTCAGAGAGAGAGGGAGAAAGAGATAGAAACACCAATGGTGAGAGAGAATCATTGATTGGCTGCCTCTTGCATGCCCCACACTGGGGACTGAGCCCACCACCTGGGCATGTGCCCTAACTGAGAATTGAACCGTGACCTCCTGGTTCATAGATTGACAACCACTGAGCCACTCTGGCCAGGCAAATTTTCTATATCTTGATTTTGAGGTGGTTACATGGGTGTATACATTTGTCAAATCTTATCAAACTATACACTTAAAATCTGCATTTTATTGTAGATTATACTTCTATAAAATTGATTTTTTAAATGCCTAGAGGTTTCAAAGGAGTTGTAAGTGACCAACTATGTAATACTGTCAACAATAAAAAATAGTTTTTAAGTAGATAGTAAGTGAATCGACTTTCTACAACTCTGAAATTAAATTTTTATATAAGCATAGGAAAATAATTTTACTCTTATTAAACTTTTATATATATTATGAACAAATATTACAAGCTCCTTTAAAAAAAGAGTGTAGATATTTATTTTTCTTGGACGAGCTATAGTGAGCATTATAAACTAATAGATTTTACTTAAAGAGAATTGAAGTTTAAAACAAATAAAAACCCCAACTAACTGACAATCATAGTCTTTAGAGTCTATGCACGAGTAGCTATAGTACAGCAGAAGACTTCTGGGAAACTGGAGGAAAAGAAATTTGTTTTATATAAGCTATTAAAATAGCTGGCTACATAATCCTATCTAATAAAAGGGAAACATGGTAATTAGCCATACCTCCGCTACCCTTCCCATTGGCTAATCAGGGCGATATGCAAATTAACTGCCAGCCAAGATGGCGGCCGGCAGCCAGGCAGCTTGAAGCGAACATGAGGCTTGCTTGCTTCAGTGACGGAGGACTCCAACGTTCCCCGCCTGCCGCTGCTGACCTCTGAGCTTGCAGTTTGAAACATTGTTACAAATATAGAATCTAAACAAACTCCAGAAACCTGCTTTCAGCCAGTCGGGATCTCAGAGCTGGAGTTGAAACAGTGTTGTTTCGATTATAGAACCCAAACAAACCAGATACCTGCTTTCAGCAGCCGAGGCCTCAGAGCTGGAGCCAAGCCTCAGAGCTAAAGCTGGCCCAGAATAAAAAAAAAAAGAAAGAAAGGAGCGGTTGGGAGCTTCAGCCACCCACCAGCCTGAAAACAGCCCTCAGCCCCTCACCCAGACTGGCCAGGCACCCCAGTGGGGACCCCCACCCTGATCCAGGACACCCTTCAGGGCAAACCAGCCAGCCCCCACCCATGCACCAGGCCTCTATCCTATATAGTAAAAGGGTAATATGCCTCCCAGTACCAGGATCAGCGGAGCCGCGAGGCCTCCCGGCACCAGGATCAGCATGACGGGGTAGCGCCCAAACCCCCTGATCGCCCTGCGGCTCTGTGTGTGACAGGGGCGGGGCCACAACCTCCCTATCTGCCCTGCTCTGTTCGTGACAGGGGAAGGCGCCCCAACCCCCTGATCAGCCCTGCTCTGTGCCTGATAGGGGGGAGCTCCCCAACCCCCTGATGGGCCCTGCCCTGTGCGTGACAGGGGGGAGCTCCCCAACACCCTGATCGACCCTGCTCTGTGCGTGACAGGGTACGGAACCCCAACCCCCCTGATGGGCCCTGCTCTGTGAGTGACAGGGGGAAGCTCCTCAACCCCGATTGGCCCTGCTATGTGCATGACAGGGGGTGTTGCCGCAACCTCCCCATTGACCCTGCCTTGAGTGTGACAGGGGGCGGTGCCCCAACCCCCCCATCGGCCCTACCCTGAGTGTGACTGAGGGTGACATTGCAACCTGCTGATCCGCCCTGCTCTGTGCATGACGGGGCGGTGCCCCAACTCCCCAATCAGCCCTGCTCTGAGCCCAACCAGGGGCTGCACCTAGGGATTGGTCCTGCCCTCTGCCACCCAGGAGCAGGCCTAAGCCAGCAGGTCGTTATCTCCCGAGGGGTCCCAGACTGCGAGAGGACACAGACCGGGCTGAGGGATCCCCCCCCCCCCCCCCCGCTCCCCCTGGAGTGTACAAATTTTTGTGCACCGGGCCTCTAGTCCTTTATATTTAGAAAATGTGATTTTATTAGTGAACACTCTAATAGCAATGATTTTAAGAAGGCTATTTTTCCAATTGGTAAAAAACACAAAGGGAATAAATTCACCCTCTTTAAAGTAACTAGGTATAGGAGAAATCTGCACCAACAGGGAGGGACTCTCTGAAAAACCTCCGAAAGGGCTCCTTGAGAAAGAGTTGGCTTTAGATATCTGCCGAGCACTAAAATTAGTTTGTGATACGATTAGTTGAGTAAGAACCTTCCTCATTTCTTCTCCTTCCACCATGCTCAAAATCTGGAGAAAGAGAGCTAGCAAGCTGGGAACAGGCGAAGAGGTAGTGGGAGAAGGTAGACATCCAGGCGCCACCCCCATTTCCCACTCAACATGGCCATTTGCAGTAAGGCCAAGATGAAAATGGGAAGAGCCTTTATTTTATTTATTTTTTTATTTATTTATAATCCTCACCCAAGGATATTTTTCCATTGATTTTCAGAGAGAGTGGAGAGAGAGAGGGAGAGACAGAGAGAAATATTGACGTGAGAGAAACACATTGACTGGTTGCCTCCTGCACATGCGCTGACCAGGGCCCAGGTCAGGGAGAAGCCTGCAACTGAGGTACGTGCCATTGACCAGAATCGAACCTGGGGCCCAACGCTCTATCCCAGTGATGGCGAACCTATGACACGCGTGTCAGAGGTGACACGCGAACTCATTTTTTTGGTTGATTTTTCTTTGTTAAATGGCATTAAAATATATAAAATAAATATCAAAAATATAAATCTTTTACTATGGTTGCAAATATCAAAAAATTTCTATATATGACACAGCACCAGAGTTAAGTTAGGGTTTTTCAAAATGCTGACACGCCGAGCTCAAAAGGTTCGCCATCACTGCTCTATCCACTGAACCAAAATAGCTAGGGCAAGCCTTAATTTTAAAGTCTGAAAAATTATTTCACTAGTCTGGCCTCTTTAATAAAGTTTCATTCCTGGAGACAGCCCCACGAGGGGCTTTCTGAAGCTGGGTTGGTCCTCCTTACATCAAGTACAAGTTTACATGGGCAAGGTTTACACTTGTTCCTCATCTGCAGCCTCAGGAATAAGGAGAGATCACAGGACCATGTGGTCCACCTGCACCTTTTTCTTTAAGAATTTGTGGGGGAAATAACCTTATTTATCACTGCCAGAAACAGGAAAACAAGGGAGCATGTCGTAGCCCCAACATTTCCCTGCAATTCTGGCCCCAAGTCCTCTAAGATACATGCAAAGAGTGTTGGAGAAGACTCAGCATTTGAAGCATCCCGGAGTCATCCCAGACTATTGGCTCTACTCTACCCCCAGTCCCACCCCCCAATGACACATTTCATTAAAGTCCTACAGATTCTACACCCTAAACTCTCCTGAATCTATCTCCTCTTATCTAACCCCTCAGCCACTGTCCTAATTCAGGCCCTCTCACTTCTCATCATAATCACCTAACTGGTCTCTTTACTTTCCTTTAATATTCACACTCCAACTAGAGTGGGATTTCCAAATTGAAATTCTGTTCAAAATACTGGTAATAATGCAAGATGTTTCTGCCCATAACAATGCAAATGAATCCTGTTTCCAGTGCTGCAAATTAACTTTGGTAGAAAATAGACATTTCTAGAAGTCAAATTCTCATTTGAACTGATTTTAGTATCTTACTGGTTCCCTCATTAATTAGTGAGTTTAATATGTGTTTATTTTATATTTGTAGAAGACATGATTTTATCTTTTTGGAAATTATCCCTTGACACAAATAACAGGAAGTAACCCACACTTGCTGAATGAGACTGTGTGAATGGATAGAAGGATGTGTCATCAACCCAGGGCAGGAATCAAGTTGGGCTTCAGTAAGAAGTGGAACGGGCTGCTGGAAGGCCCCAAGAACCTGGGGACCCCTCTTTTTGTGTCTTGGCTGGGCTCCTCTTTATACAACAGGCTGAGTCTTCTTAGCAAATAGGATTTCTTTGCTACTCAGGCCATTTGGCAAGTTAAAGGTGGTCACACACAGTTTTCAAATTTCCATTATAAGTCTAACCATGAGTTAGGGGGTAGTTCTCACTGCCCCAAGTCCAGATTCTCAGGGAAGGGATTCTAAGTCTCCACCGGACCATGGAACTGCACAAATGTGGCTTTTCACTGCTCCCCCTGCTGGAAGCCCAAGCCCTCTCCACCCCCAGAATTTTATTTCTAAAGTTTGTATTTGATTTGTCATCCCGCCTCCACGTAAAGCCCTTCAGTGTCTCCACTGCTTCCTGGTGAGTTCCTTAGTATATCGCCCCACACCTCCATCATATCAGTCATTTTGCCCCTTTGTTCTTTGCTCAGGCTGATTCCTCCACACCCTTTACCTCCCACTCACGCTTTAAAACCCAGGTCACATCACTTCTGTGAGGCCTGACGAGGCATGACACACAGTGACACCTGCTTTCTTGACTGGGACCCAGCAAGCCTGTGAGTGTCCAGAGCACAGGCAGTCTCTGACTCTCTCGCGGAGCATGGTACCGAGTGTGCTTCAATAACTACTCGCTGAACGACCCCCTGCCCCCACCTGCCGTTCGCTAGAGGAAGGAGACAATAGGATCCTCGATGTCTCACACACACCCTGTCCACCATAGGAGTGGGAAGCGCATGAGTTTTGTTAAAAAGTTATGACACTTGTTAAGAATGGTAACACAGACTTTATTTAAGGGGGGCCATTGCGATAAGTTTGGGCACCACTGCAATGAAGTCTTGCAGTGGAGGAGAGACTGAGCTCAACCCAGATTCCAACAAGGACAAGTAGGGATTTATAGCCAAGGAACAAGGGTGGGGGTCAGAGAATAAAAAATTAGTCTTGCGCTAGCCAGTTTGTCTCAATGGTTAGAGCATCGGCCCACAGACTGACGACCTGCAGGTTCAATTATGAATAAGTGCACACACCTCATTTGCAGGCTCAATCCCTGGCCCCTTCAGGGTGAGTGCTGGGGCAACCAATCGATGTGTCTCTCTCACATCGATGGTTCTGTCTCTCTCACTCCCTTCCACTCTCAAATCAGTGGAGAAAATATCCTCAGGTGAGGATTAACAACCACAACAAAAAAGAAAGAAAAGCAGTCTTCATCTATTCAAGCTGTTACAATACTACCAGATTGGGTAGCTTATAAGCAACAATAACTTTTCAGTTCTGGAAGCGGGAAGCCCAAAATCAGAGTGCTGAGTAGGTTCTTTTTCTCTCAGGTTGCAGACTTCTTGTAGGATTGGTCTAGGACCATGGTTGGCAAACTGCGGCTCGAGAGCCACACATAGGAGTACCCTAATTAATAACAATGTACCTACCTATATAGTTTAAGTTTAAAAAATTTGGCTCTCAAAAGAAATTTCAATCGTTGTACTGTTGATATTTGGCTGTGCTGACTAATGAGTTTGCCAACCACTGGTCTAGGAAGCTCTGTGAGATTTTTTTAAAGATATTTTTATTGATTGAAGAAAGGAAGGGAGAGGGAGAGAGAAACATCAATGATGAGAGAGAATCGTCAATCAGCTGCCTCCTACACGCCCCACACTGGGAATGGAGCCCGCAACCCGAGCATATGCCCTTGACCAGAACGAACCCAGGACCCTTCAGTCTGTAGGCTGACGCTCTATCCACTGAGCCAAACCAGCTAGGGCAGCTCTGTGAGATCTTCATGAGCACTAATCTTATTCATGTGGGCTCCACCCTCATGACCTCATCACGTCCCAAAGGCCCCCATCTGCAAATACTATCACCCTTGGGTGTCAGGATTTCAACATGTGAATTTGGGATCATAGCACTTGGTCTCACATTCGCGTGGACCACAGCATCCAGACAACAGCAGTTACTAAGAGGAAACGTGAGGGGTAAGGGTTCCTTGCTAGACTGATTCAACAAAACTCTCGCTGACGCCAGCCCAGGGTGGTAAGACATCCAGGAGGTTAAATACTAAGGATGGGGAATCTTCACTAAACTGACTGACCAGGCTCCTTGCTCCGACGGGACTCTACAAGGCCAGCGAGGGAAGCCAAGGCCAAGCCCGAGTCCAGCGAGGACTCAGAAGGGCCTGACTAACGTTTTGGTCAAAGGAGAGCGCCTCTGTCAGTGCCAGATTTTACCAGGGCTGCTTAAGCCTGGCTGTCCATGGGGTGCTTTCAAAATCATCAAAGCCTGGGCACCCCCAACCCCCCAGTGATTCCGATTCAATCGGTCTCAGCTGAGATGAGGCCTTAGTTCTGCTGTTTCTCCGTTCTCCCCAAGAGCTTCTACTTGGGTGGCGGGATGGCCCGTCTCGGTGTTCGGCGGAGGCGGCTGAGCAGCTGCACCTGCCCGGGAAACCAGTGGGCCTGCGCCGCCCGGGGTTCCAGGTTCCAGCCCACCCCAGCCCCGCTCCGGCGGACACCAGCCCGAAGGGGCGGGGCGCGGGCCGCAGGAGGCGGGGCCCCGGCCGCAGCCCGGCCGCGCCCCTCGCGGGCAAGCACTGCGCGTGACTCGCTGCGCCCTTCTCCGCGGAGCCCAGGAGGCGGCGGGCACCCGGAGCCCAGCGGGTCGGACCCACGCGCCGTCCGGAGGGGCGGCCGGAGGGCAATCCAGGCTGGACCATCGGCCTCGCAGCCGCAGGGGGGCCGGGCGTTCCCAACCCGCCCGGAGAGGA
Organism: Myotis nattereri; assembly: GCF_964212035.1. NCBI lineage: Eukaryota > Metazoa > Chordata > Mammalia > Chiroptera > Vespertilionidae > Myotis > Myotis nattereri. The sequence continues at coordinate 53,965,775 of NC_138087.1, forward strand.
GGGGGGCGCCGGCCTGCCCCGCTGCAGCGCCATCTCACGAGGGGGCGACACGCCGCCGCCGCCGCTGCAGGATCGACCACGTGAGGCGAGAGGCCAGGTAGGAGGCCTCTTCGCGGCCAGCGGGGTCCAGGCTGCCCTTCGCCCTCACGCCCGAATGACCCCTTAAGAAGGCCCTCTGGCTGCCCCCTTACCCAGCTCTCGGCACCGCCCTGCCCCTCAGCGCCCTCCCCTCGCTCCCTCATCCCCATCCTCCCGGCCGCTCGGACCGTCTGGACCCAACCCCTCCTCTGTCCTCTCCCTGACCCTTCAACTCCACCATGCACGGAACCTGCCAACACCCAGGGCCACCTCTCCCTTTGGGAGTCACCCCAGATCCAGCCCAACCGTCTCCTCCAACTGTCCCCCGGAGACACCGCTCCGCTGGCGCGCGCCCAGGGGTCATCGTTGCGCCCCTGCCCCTGGGGCCGGCCCGGGGAGCGCGGGGCCGCATGCAGCCGGGACTGCGGTGGGACCTCCGCACGGCCAGCCCGGCCGTCCTCTGCGCTCCCCGCCCCTCAGTACCCGGTACCCGGTTCCCAAGTTGGCATCTGCCGGGATGGGCACTCGAGTGCATCCCGTTGTACCTCGCGAAAACCTCTGGCCTGGCCGGTTGCCAGCCCCTGCCGCTGCGCTTACCTGCTGCGAAGGGCGCCGGGGTTCCGCCCCGACTGGGCACTGGCGTGGGGCGGCCAGGCTGCCCCCGTGGAGCCCGGGGGGGGGGGGGAATGCCCGGAGGCCAGGACCGCGCACTGCTCATCTGTACCCCAGTGCCCAGGACGGGGTGCGACACGTGGTAGCACTCGGTAAATATTTGATGGAGGATGAATAAATGAATGAGCCCGGTGCAGAGGCTGGGAGCAGAGTGCCTGAGTGGGAGAGGTGTCACGAGGCCCACGAAAGGGTGAACAAGGAAGAGCATTGGGGGCGGAGGGGTGTACTTGCAGTGCTCGTATTGGGAGCATAAAACGGGATATGTTCAGTCTTTCAATTCTTGCATCTAATTTCATTTACATACTGGCTTCCATGTATCAGCTGTTTCCACTTATGTTCTACTTAGAAAAAAAAAAAGTCAGGCTAGGGCTGCAGACATTTGTATTGGTCAGTGGCTAGAGCAGTGGTTCTCAACCTTGGCTGCACATTAGAATCACCTGGGAATCTTTTTAAAATCCTAATTTCTGGGCCTCATCCTCCGGAACTTCTGTTTCTTTGTTACTAATGTTGTGGCCCCACCCCATAACAAAGAAACAGAATTTCCGGAGGGTGAGGCCCAGAAATCAGGATTTTAAACAGATTCCCAGGTGATTCTAATGTGCAGCCAAGGTTGAGAACCACTGGCCTAGAGGCTGCCCAGATAAGAGCTCTGCCCAGGTGAACCACTCCTCTTGCCCAAGAGACAACTGCTCCCTCTGGGGAAGAATTCTGGAGGCTTAGCCACAGCCTTTAGAGCTGACTCAGTGTAGCTGGTCAGCGGGTGCTTCAGGACAGGTTGGAGGCATGAAGAACCTTCCTTATTTTACCCTTTAGCTCCTGGATACCCCACCCGGGCCACCACCCCACCCCCCATCTCCGCCTGGAGGGATAAACGTCGCAGGCAGGCCTAGTGCGACAGATAGGGAAGATTCCTGAATACTGCTGTAGTGTCAGCCCATATGGGCCATTTATATCTCAGTAGACCAGAGTCGGACAGGGATTACCGCTAAATGAGCAGTGTCCGTGATAAACAAGAACACGGGCCATTTAAAGATGGAATTCTCAAAGAACAAGAGCCTGAGACCTGTTTTTATTGATTCCTGGGAGGATGACCTAAACAGATTCGGTTTCCTGAAGGTAAGACAAGGTTCAGACCTCCGTTTCGGCCCGGGTTCCGTGAGGGAAGTCGATAACACTGCTGAGTGATGAAACCATAGCTAGAAAGTCGTAGGAGTTTATACACTTAGAAGCCGTTGCCTGACTAGTTGTGGCATTATTGTAATTAGGTCTCAGCGTATTAGTAGGTAAAAGTAGTGATTGGGGTTCTTAGGCCGCAGTGATATGGATTATAGGGGGAAAGAGAGATCCCACCACCTAGCCCTACTATTCTGTTAACTGTGCCCCTTCTGCTGGATGGCCACAGGGCACTTACCATCATTGTTTCTCTTCTGCTTTGAGCCAAAGTCAAAAGCTGATTTCCTCTGATTTTTAGGTTAAGTGTTTAAGGTCCCTCTTTGAGGCCAGGCCTGTCAAGCAGGAGTCTGGGTATGTTCCCACCTATTTTAGGTTTGATTTATCCCTCTTCACTTTCCCTTTCTCTCACCCTCTGACCCACCTTTATAAGTAAATCTTGGATCATAAAAACCCAAAGCAGGCAGGGGCTCCTGAGCTGGATTACTGGGCATGGTATCTGGAAATCAATACATTTTCTTGTAATCAATACATTTTTTAAAAGGTTTTTAATTGATTTTTAGGAAGAGAGGAAGGGAGAGAGAAACATCGATGTGAGAGCAAGACATCAGCTGCTCCCCGCACTCCCCCTACCAGGGATCAAGCCCATGGGGTGGGGGGGGATCAAACTGGCAACCTTTTGGTGCATGGGAGGATGCCCAACCAACTGAGCCAGGGCGGTAATGAATACACTTTTAATGAGCTTTTCTATTTTCCGGTGTAGGTTCCCTGTTAAGATCTCAGTATCCCCAGAATACTCTGGACTGTGTGACTTATTTTCTCTTTAACTTCCAGTAGTTCAGAGCATTGGCAGATACAATACAGGATGCCAAGTTAAATTTAAATTTCAGATAAACAGTGTGTCCTGTATTTTTATTTGCTAAGTCTGGCAATCTTAGTTCATGAGGGGCCTTATGCATTCTAATTTTCTCCAGGACAATAACTCACCCTTTCCTTCTGTTACTCATACACAATGACTGAGCACTCTGTCAAAAGTCACTTGACTGAGATGGCTCATTTCATGTTAGGGTGAGGGCAGGCTCGTAGACGTAGTGTCATTGGTCTGTGCTGAGGTTACCCAGAAAACACCCACACAAACATTGGCATATGATGTTGTAGTGCCTGTCAAATTAGTTCATCATTCAAAATGAGCATATTATTTTGAGTGGCCAGATATTAACATTGCTGTGAGAGAGACAGCCATAGGTGAGAGTGGGGCAAGAGGTGGATTCTAAAGTATAACTTACAGCAGAACCTCTCGTTTGCCACATTTATTTTGTGTGGGGGGGGGGTAAAATACAGAGTGTCCCCCAAAAATGTATATACACTTTAATAGCTGATAGCTCAGCTTTGAAAATGAAATGTATTTTAATAAACACTGCCTTTACATTTATTTATTCAAAGTGTGTGTACACATTTTTGGGACACCTATATACATAACATAAAATTTTACCATTTAAGCCATTCTCAAGGGTGCAGTTCAGTGGTATTAAGTACATTCACATTGTTGTCCAATCATCACCACTATCCATATCCAGAACTTTTTCATCTTCTCAAACTGAGACTCCATACTCAGTAAACAATAACTCCTCACTCCCTCTTCCCCCAAACCTCTGGCAACCACAATTCTACTTTCTTTCTCCATGAATATGACTAAGTACTTCATATAAATCAAATCATATAATATTTATCTTTTTGTGACTGGCTCATTTCACTTAACATAATGTCTTCAAGGTTCATCCATGTTGTAGCTTGTATCCAAATTTCCTTCCTTTTCAAGACTGAATAATATTCATTGTATGTATATGCTAGATTCTGTTTATCCATTCATCCATCCATGACACTTGTGTCGCTTCTACCTTTTAACTGTTGTGAATAATGCTGCCATGAACATGGGTGTGCAAGTATCTTCTGAGTCTCTGTTTTCTTTGGGGTATATACCTAGAAATAGAACTGCTGGACTGTATGGTAATTCTGTATTTACTTTTTTGAGAAACTGTATACCATTTTTTATAGTGACTATACCATTTTACATTCCCACAGCAATGTGGAGGTTTCCAACTTGTCCGCATCCTTGCCAACACTTATTTTCTTTTTTTAATAATAGTCATCCTAATGGCTATGAAGTGGTATCTCATTATGATTTTGACCTGCATTTCTCTTACAACTAGTGATTTTTGACATCTTTACATGTGTTATTAGCCATTTTTATATCTTCTTTGGAGAAAAGTCTATTGAAATCCTTTGGCCATTTTTAAATTGGTTCATATGTCTATCTATTGTTGAGCTATAGGAGTTTCTGGATAGAAATCTCTTTTCAGACGTGTGATTTGCAGATATGTTCTGTGGATTGCCTTTTCACTCCTTGTATAGTCCTTTGATGCACAAAACACCCCACTGACAAGTTTTAAATTTTAATGAAGTCAAATTTACCTATTTTTTTCTTTCTTTTTTTATTTTTTTGTTACCTGTGCTTTGGTGTTATATCCAAGAAATCATTGCCAAATTCAGTGTCATGAAGCTTTCCTCCTATGTTTTCTTCTAGGTGTTTTTATTCTTTTATCTCTTATGGTTAGTTCTTTGATCCATGAGTAATTTGTATATGTAGTATAAAATAAAGGCCAAATTTCATTCTTTTGCATATGGATCCAGTTTTCCCAACACCATTTGTTGAAAAGACTGTCCTTTCCCATTTCATAAACTTGGCATTCTTGTTGAAAATCATTTGGCCATTTATGCCGGGGCTTATTTCTGGGCTCTCTGTTGTATTTCATTGGCCAATATGTCTGTCTTTATGCCAGTACCACACTCTTTTGATTACTGTAACTTTGTAGTAAGATTAGAAATAAGGAAAATGAATCGTCCAACTTTGTTTTTCTTTTTCAAGATTGTTTTAGCTATTCAGGATCCCTTGAGATGCCATATGAATTTTAGGGTTGAATTTTTCTATTTTTGCAAAAAAAAAAAAATCATTAGGATTTTGAAAGGGGTTGCATAAAATCCATACATTGCTTTGGGTAGTATTGACATCTTTTTTAAATTATTATTGTGGAAAGAACGCATAATAAGATCTACCCTCTTAATAAATTTTTAAGTGTACAATATATTGTTGACTATTAGTATATTGTTTTGCTGCAGCTCTCTAGAGTTTATTCATCTTGCTTGGCTGAAACTTTATACCCATTAAACAGCAACTCCTTACTTCCCTCTCCCCCGGCCCCTGGCAATGACAAAATAGACTTTAAAACAAAGGCTATAGTAAGGAACAAAGAAGGACGCTACATAATGATAGATGGAGCAATCCAATAAGAGCATATAACCCTGTGAACATTTATGCACCCAAACATAGGAGCACATGAATATATAAAGTAAATCTTCATGGACATAAAGGGAGAGGTTGACAGGAATACAGTCATAGTAGGGGATTTTTCTTTTCTTTTTTTTCTTTTTGAATCCTCACCTGAGAATATTTTTCCATTGATTTTTAGAGAGAGAGGGAAGGACAGAGAGAAATATTGATGTGAGAGAAGCACATTGATTGGTTGCCTCCTGTATGAGCCCGACCAGGGCCATGGCTGGGGAGTAGCCTGCAACTAAGGTGCCTTTGACCAGAATCTAACCTCCCGGGACCCTTCTCTCTGCAGGCCAAGGCTCTATCCACTGAACCAAATAGGCAAGGGTCATAATAGGGGATTTAACACCCCATTGACATCAATGGATAGATTTTCCAGACAGAAAATCAATAAGGAAACAGTGGCCTTAAATGACACACTAGATCAGATGGATTTAATTGCTGTCCTCAGAGCATTTCCCCTCAAAGCAGCAGAATATACATTTTGTTGTTGTTAATCCTCACCTGGGGATATTTTTTCAATAGATTTTTAGAGAGAGAGTAGAAAGGGGCGGGGGGGCAGACAGAGAGAGAGAAACATTGACGTGAGAGAGACGCATCGATTGGTTGTCTCCTGCATGCGCCTGACCAACCAGGGCAAGGGATTGCACCTGAAACCCAGGTATAGGTCCTTGACCTGGAATCGAACCCAAGTCTCTTCGATAAGCAGGCCGATGCTCTAACCACTTAGCCAACACCGGCCAGGGCAGAATATACATTCTTTTCAAGTGCACATGGAACATTTTCTAGGATAGACCACACGTTAGGACACAAAACAAGTCTCAGTAAATTTAAGAAGATTTAAATCATATCAAGTATCTTCTCTGAGAATCAGAGACTCACACTTTTGATCCTGCCCGTCTATCTTGATGTGTGGGCAGTGGCTCTGGTCACTAAACTCTCTGTTTACCCTTCTAGAACTGGGGTCTGCAAACTGCAGCCTGCAGCCAAATCTGTAAAGTCTGTGAGCTAGAATGGTTTTTACATTTTTTAAATAGTTGAAACAAATCAAAAGAATAATGTTCTATGACAGAGGAAAATGAAATTTAAATATCTAAAAATAAAATTTTATTGGAATACAAAAAAAAAAATCTTCTCTGACCGTAATGATTATGAAACTAGAAATCAATCACAAGAAAAAAAAACCTGAAAAACACACAAAGATGTGGAGGCTAAATAACATGGTACTAAACAATGAATGGGTGAACAGTGAGATCAAGGAAGAAACTGAAAGATGCCCTGAAACAAATGAAAATGAGAACACAACCACCCCAGGTCTATGGGACACATAAAAGCAGTCCTAAGAGGGAAATACATAGTATTACAGGCCTACCTCAAGAAACAAGCAATCTAACTTTACACTTAGAGGAACTAGAAAAGGAACAATAAACTAAGCCAAAACTGAGTAGAAGAAAGAAAATAATAAATAATAAAAATCAAAGCAGAAATAAACAAAATAGAGTCTAAAACAATAATACAAAAGTCCAATGAAACCAAGAGCTGGTTCTTTGAAAAGATAAACAAGATTGACAATCCTTTAACCAAACTCATCAAGAAAAAAAGAGAGGCCGAAACTGGTTTGGCTCAGTGGATAGAGTGTCAGCCTGCGGACTGAAAGGTCCCAGGTTCGATTCCGGTCAAGGGCATGTACCTGGGTTGCGGGCACATCCCCAGTAGGAGATGTGCAGGAGGCAGCTGATCGATGTTTCTCTCTCATCGATGTTTCTAACTCTCTATCTCTCTCCCTTCCTCTCTGTAAAAAATCAATAAAATATATTTTAAAAAAAAGAAAGAAAGAAAGAAAGAAAAAAAGAGAGGAACCAAATAAATAAAATCTGAAATGAAAGAGGTGAAGTAACAACTGATACCAAAAAAAAAAAAAAAAAAAAAAACCCAAAGGATTGTAACAGTATATTACAAATAACTATATGCCAACAAATTCAACAATCTGGATGAAATGGATAATTTCCTAGAAACCTACAATTTCCAAAACTGAATTTGGAAGAATCAGAAAATCTGAATAACAGACTACAACTAATGAAATTGAACCAATAATCAAAAACCTCCCAACAAACCAAAGTCCTGGACCGAATGGCTTCAAAGGTAAATTTTATCAAACATTCAAGAACTAACAACAACAAAAACAAACAAACAGAAAAACCAAACACCTATCCTTTTCAAACTATACCAAAAAATTCAAGAGGAAGGAAGACTCCCAAGATCATTTTATGAGGCCTGCATTATCCTAATTCTAAAACCAGATAAGGACACTACAAAGAAAGAAAAGTACAGGCCAATATGCTTAATGAACATAGATGCTAAAATTTTGCTAACAAAATATTAGCAAACCGGATCCAGCAATACATTAAAAAGGTCATACACCGTGATCAGATGGGATTTATTTAGGGAATACAAGGTTGTTACAGTATCTGAAAATCAGTAAATGTAATACATAAAGAAAATGAAGGATAACTATCACGTGATCATATCAATAGATGCAGAAAAAAGTGCTTGATAAAATTCAGCATCCATTTGTGATAAAAACTCTCAGCAAAGTAGGAATAGAGAGAACATACCTCAATATAATAAAGGCCACATATAATAAACCCAATTTTAAAATGGGCAAAGGACCTGAATAGACACTTCTCCAAAGAGGATATACAGATGGCCAATAGACATGAAAAGATGCTCAACACCACTGATCATCAGAGAAATGAAAATTAAAACCACAATGCGATATCACCTCACCCCTGTCAGAATGGCTATCACCAGTAAATCAACAAACATGTTGGCGAGGATGTGGAGAAAAGAGAACCCTCATGCACTTTTGGTGGGAGTGCAGATTAGTGCAGCCAGTGCAGAAAACAGTATGGTGTTTCCTCAAAAAAAGTAAAAACGGAACTGCCTTATGACCCAGCAATTTCATTTCTGGGAATTTATCCAAAGAAACCTGAACCACTGATTCAAAAGAATATATGCACCCCTATGTTCATTGCAGCATTACTTACAATAGTCAAGATTTGTTGCCGAAACCAGTTTGGCTCAGTGGATAGAGCATCGGCCTGTAGACTGAAAGGTCCCAGGTTCAATTCCGGTCAAGGGCATGTGCCTGAGTTGCGGGCACATCCCCAGTGGGAGATGTGCAGGAGGCAGCTGATCGATGTTTCTCTCTCACCGATGTTTCTAACTCTCTATCTCTCTCCCTTCCTCTCTGTAAAAAATCAATAAAAAATATATATATATATAAAAAAAAGATTTGTAAGCAGCCCGAGTGCCCATCAGTAAAAGAATGGATAAAACAGCTATGAGAGGCATTTTTACAGTTCTGCTAGAGAATTTGGGAAGAATTGGGGACAAATACATAGAAAATTAAATAAACAAAAAAAAAGCCAAATATTAAAAGTTACAAATTAGCTCTAGCCGGGTTGGCTCAGTGGATAGAGCATAGGCCTGCGGACTGAAAGGTCCCAGGTTCGATTCCAGTCAAGGGCATATGCCTGGGTTGTGAGCTTGATCCCCAGTAGGGGCATGCAGGAGGCAGCCAATCAATGATTCTCTCTCATCATTGATGTTTCTGTCTCTCCCTCTCGCCTTCCTCTCTGAAATCAATAAAAATACATTTTAGAAAAAAGTTACAAATTATGTAGTAATAATGATAAGGATCCACAGATTATCAAGTCATAGTAAAAACTGAACATTAATTCTATCAGAAATTGTGGGTGTAAAAATGCTAATGTTGCCCTGACTGGTTTGGTTCAGTGGATAAAGCGTCGGCCTGCGGACACAAGGGCCCCAGGTTCGATTCCGGTCAAGGGCATGTACCTTGGTTGCGGGCACATCCCCAGTAGGGAGTGTGCAGGAGGCAGCTGATGGATGTTTCTCTCTTCCTTCCTCTCTGTAAAAAATCAATAAAATATATTTTAAAAAATGCTAATGTTTTGTCTTTCATACTAGGAAGTCAAAAGAATTTTAAAATCAAGAAATAAGCATATTATTTATAAACATGGACATAAATGCTAGATGAGAGAGTTAAAAGATTTGAAAGTAATGGTCTCTGGAGAACAGGACAGTGGTGGAAAGGAGTAGAGCTGGGGATTTTTTGTCTTCATAAACTTTAGAGTACTATTTAACTTTGTAATCAATCATGTGCATATATTAATTATTAACTTAAAAATCCCCTGACATCATATTACCCTCTAAGTACTGTCACATTTCTCTATTCTAACAGCCAATCTTCATTGGCCACCAGCTGTCTTTTCTAGTCTACATCCACTTTTTTTCAATTTATTTTTTAACTTTTTTAAATTGATTTGAGAGAGAGAAAGGGAGAGGGATAGAAAGATAGAAGCACCGAAGAGAGAGAAACATTGATCAGCTGCATCCTACTGGGGATTGAGCCTGCAACCTGGCCATGTGCCCTAACCAGGAATTGAACCAATGACCTCTTGGCTCGTGGGTTGATACTCAACCACTGAGCCACACAGGCCAGGCTATATTCACTTTATTTTATTTTATTTTATTGATTTTCTACAGAGAGGAAGGGAGAGAGATAGTCAGAAACATCGATAAGAGAGAAACATCGATCAGCCACCTCCTGCACACCCCCCACTGGGGATGTGCCCACAACCAAGGCACATGCCCCCAACCGGAATCGAACCTGGGACCCCTAAGTCCGCAGGCCGATGCTCCATCCACCAAGCCAAACCGGGTAAGGCTATATTCACTTTTGTACACTCTCCGTTCTAACTTCATTTCTTACCACTCCCCTGAAATTGTTTATGTCAAGATCACCAATGAACTCTCAGTTGTCAAATATGATGGTCACTTTTAGCCACACTGGCTTTCTTTCAGTTTTTCTAAGATACCAATCACTTTCCTGCCTCAGGGCTTTCAAATACTGGTATGTCATTCCCTCTGCCTAGCCAGTGGTCGGCAAACTGCGGCTCTTTGGCCCCTTGAGTGTGGCTCTTCCACAAAATACCACGTGCGGGCACGCATGTACAGTGCGACTGAAACTTCATGGCCCATGCGCAGAAGTCGGTATTTTGTGGAAGAGCCACACTCAAGGGGCCAAAGAGCCGCATGTGGCTCGAGAGCCGCAGTTTGCCGACCACTGGCCTAGACTGTTGTTCCCCACTCTTCTCCTGTTTAACTTCCTTTCAACTCACCTTTGAAGGCTCAACTTAACCATCATTTTATAAGTCCTTAATCAGTCTTAATTAGGTCCTCTTAACACCCTATACTTTCTTTCATGGCATTTATTAGACTTTGTAATTATATTTTTGTGTGTGTGATTATCTCCTTCCTCTGCTAAATGGTAAACTCCATGAGGGCAGGGGTAATATCTATTTTGTTCACCGCTATAATCCTAGCAATAGCCTCAATTCTTTGCCCAAACATTGAATTAATAGCCTTTGAAAAAGGTGTTGAAGGAGGACCTAGAACTAGAGCACTGGTCGTAGGAATTAGAAGAGAAGATAGACTAGAGACAGACCTTTTCTAAGACAGAAGCTGTGGGACTTGGGGAGAGGCACCTGGTGTACATGTCTGGAAGTAATGAGACCTTTTAAGGAGAATCTTATCAGACGTTTTAAGGAGGATGTTTGTGGGGAGGACTCCGTCTCAGAGTGTTCTGCGGAAAGTGAGCAATTCAGGTAGTTATTACCTTAATTCACTGTGTTCGCTGGGAAATGCTTGACTCACAGATAACTTGCAAATTTTCTCTTCCTATTTATTCCCTTGGAATGTTTCCTGGGACAAAGCCACTTTGCAATTTCTAGGAGAACAAAGAACAGAGCCGTGAAGGTTGAAGAATTTGAAGTGGTATGCCTGTTGGGAAAAAAAAAAAAAAAGTGCACTAGGCGGACACTGACAAGAGTCCCTGGTGTAAAATGGTAAACTGAACACAAGTGCGGTCTCAAAACGGCAGTCGGAGGGGCTTAGATTCAAGAAAAGAAGGGATTCCTGATTCATATTTACCATGGTTGCCACTTACTGAGCCCTCACTGGACACCAGCTCCGGGTGCTGGATGTTTTCTTTATCTCCTGACTCCCACCACCACCCTGTGCCAGTAAGGGAGGTGTCACTGTCCCCATTTTACAGGTGGAGTAACCCAGGCTGAGGGGGTCAGATGGCCCGCCCCGTGCTGCAGAATGACCCCCTGAGAGCGGAGTTGTAGACCAGCCTCTCCTTAGTTCTCTGTGTTGACCAGAAAGGTACAAACGTGAACGGGCTGAAGGGGGCCACAGCTGAGGGGCAGTGGGAACAGAGTTACTGCTGTCTGTGCCGTTCAAACCAGGGTTCCAGGAACAGTGATTCGTCAGCTGACGTGGGTTCATGGCCTTAAAGTCCAGCAAAATGAATGGGAATAAAAATGGAGCTCATCTGAGAGCAGGTTATTGAAAGATTTTAGTGACTCCAAGGGCCAGAGTGTTCAGTTCACATGTAGACAATTTCAGTTGCCAATTCAGTGTAAGCTGGGCCCTGATTAATAAACATGCTAACTGGCCTCCCTGGACAGAGCTGGCGTTTATGGATTTGCTGGCGTTCCTTTCAATGTAGCACATTCCAAAGGCCTACTTTATAGTTTGTATAATCAGTCACTAAATTTGTTTGGTCTCCCCAGGTGAACTATAAGCTCCATGAAGGCAGGCACCAGTTCTGTTTTGTTCACATACTCCAGTGCCTGACATTTTGTGGGTGTTCAGTTAATAGCAAGACAGGTTCTCAGGGCCACGAACAAATTCCTCCATACATCTGCCTAAAGCAGGGAAGGCAGCCCTTCCAGACCCTTGTTGGTGCACTTCCAGGTTATGCTTTTAGATTCCCCAGATCTGCCTACTTAGGTGGGGCCCCAAAGATTAGATGCCATGTGGCTCTGGTTTTGGCAATGGGGCTTGTCCTTGTGCTGAGAGTTTTAACAATAGATGTACTGAGCCCTAGCCGGTTTGGCTCAGTGGATAGAGCGTCGCCTGCGGACCAGAGTGTCCCGGGTTCAGTTCCAGCCAAGGGCATGTACCTTGGTTGCAGGCTCCTCCCCAGCCTGGGCCCCGGTTTCTCTCACATCGATGTTCCTCTCTGCCTTTCCCTCTCCCTTTCACTCTCTCTAAAAATCAATGGAAAAAATGTCCTCAGGTGAGGATTTAAATAAATAAATTAATTAATTAAATAAATGGATTGTGCTATTTCCTATCCCCAGGGGGTCCAGTGGGGCAGTGGGAACACAAGAGTTACTGCTGTCTGTGCTAGAACCTCCCCAGAGATGCTCCAATAGAGGTTGGCTAATCAGGAAATTCCATTCCCTTTTCCTGAAACTAAGCAGCTTGAGGAATCTCTCCAGCTGGAGTTGGAAAAGCTCCCAGTGAGGAGAGCTGTCTTATGTAACTTTATAGACTGACTGCCCCTTTCCTGGGAAAAAACAAACTGTTTCTCAGCTAGTGCCGGACTTTTTGGGAACATGTCCTGCATTCTTTCCTGGATGCTCATCAGCCCCATTGGAAGCAGCTACCAGAGCCGAGTTGAAGACTAGTGAGGCTAACAGGGGAGAGATGCAGAAAGCGGGAGAGAGGGACGTCTGTCATTCTGGCTGGAATTTGCCCTTCCGGTTCTCATGCTGTGGCTCCCAGTAGCAGTGAAGGGAGCGCAGTGTGAGGCGAAGGGAACTTGGGGAGAGGAGTTGTCCCTGGGCACACTGAGCCCACTGTTTATCCTCTCAGCACCCCAACAAGGAGGACTACAACTAAGTGTGTGCCACTATGTCCACAGCTATAGTCTATTGACTCAAATTCTGCTCTGGGAAAAAATTTTCCATTGTAGTTTGGTGAAAATTATGTTTGTCCTTAGTTCAATTGATTGAACATTTTAAGTCACGTGCCAGGCTCTCAGCTAAATTAAATGACTACAAAGATGAACAAGGCAGTCTCTATCCTTAACATACAACCAGGAGGAAAGAAAAAAAGTATATATAAGTAGTTATAATACACTTCCTTGCTATATGGTCCTTTGCACCTTATGTAATTCTTGTATCCTTAAATCTCTTATAAAGGTGACCATCAGGTTGATGTCTACTTGTGAACTTCCATGCTAGCTAATTTAAGATAAACTAAAATACAGAAAACCTCCCCTTTTCAGGTGTGACCAGTTGTTTTATTAAAGTATTCATAGAAGGGGCAGCCACAATTTTAATAATATTCTCATCTTCCTTGCTTTTATTTCCACAATTTTCTAAAGCTAATATAAGGCATTTTAGAACTTTGAATGTAACTTGAATCTTTCAAAATAACAAATAGCTTCCTCAGTGAATTATAATTTGCTCTATGGCATGCCTGTAGCTTTTGCTTCTTCCCTGAAATAGGGTGTTAGGCACTTAATATACTTGTTACCTTGGTACAAGTATTTCTCTTCTTTTGGGCTGTAAGTGTGTGTGTGGGGAGGGTGGGGGGAGGGTCCCTCATGTCTACTGTGTTAAATATGGTCCATGAGGCCTAGGCTTTTAGGCCTATGAGGACCCCAGATGGCCCAAAAGATTCCATTAGCCCATTTACTGCCAGAAAATACAGATATTCAAAAAGAAGGAAAAATGTGTGTGTTTTAAAAAATAAAAATAGGATCCTTTTCATACCATGAATTGTACTTCATAAATTGCTTTATTTAGGAAAACCTTTCTCATGGACGTAGTTTCATCTCAGCAATTATTCTAACACAATATTTTTATGTCTCATAGAGTATTTCATTATGTGAATTACCTCAATTTACTTAATCAATTCACTAAATTAGAATATTTTTAATTTTTCTTTTATAAATGGTATTTCAATGAGTATTCTTAGGTATATATCTTTGTGTGCTCTTATCATGTTTTTCTTTTAAATATAGTCCCTAGAAGTAGACTAAATAGTATATTTATTTCAAATATTGATGCATATTGCTTTGCTTGCCCTCTTGGAAATTTCATTCATTCAACAATATTAACCTACTGTGTATACCAGACATTGTGCCAGGTTCTGGGGATATAATCTGTAGTAATAAAATTGTATTATGCCAATTAGACTGGACATCCTTCCGGATGAAGCTGGGGCTGCGAGGGCCGAGCCAAGCCTCCGCAGCTGCGAGGGCCGAGCCCCTTGCACAGATTTCATGTATCGGGCCTCAGGTAGTAAACAATGATAGACAGGGCTTCTGCCTTGTGGAGCTTGCTTTCTAGCCTTAGAATTAGAAGCTAAGTAAGCAGTTATAAAGCACAATACAGGGAAGTGCAAGGTGCTTTGGGAGCGTATAACCAGGGCATATAATGTGGTCTAGGAAGAGCCATGAACTTGTGAGTTTCAGTTTAAAACCTGAAGGATGATTAAGAATTAGCCAGACAGAGAACAACATAGACTGATGAACAGGGACAGATCCAAAGACAGAGAAACAGCGATCAGACTGTCAATCCCCAGAGGGAAAGTAGGGGAGGGCGGGGGTAAGGGGAAGAGATCAACCGAAGGACTGGTATACATGTAGATAAGCCAAACCAATGGACATGGACAACGGGGGGATGGGAGCATGAGTGGGAGGGGGGAGGTTGGGGGCTCATGGGGGGATGAGGACACATTTGTAATACCTTAACCAATAAAGAAATTAACGATTAAAAAAAAAAAAAGGATTAGACAAATGGAGGGGCCCTGTTCCAGTCAGTGTAGAAGTGATGGTATGACTGTAGGGCAAGGAAGGAGTGGCAAAAGATGAGAGTGGGAAGTTAAGTTACGAAGGTGAGAGTATATCTTTAAGGAGTTTGGATGTTATGGAAAGCCTTTGAAGGGTTTTTAAGAAACAAGAAGGTGATATAAATAGACTTCATTTTGAAAGGATGGTTCTGGGAAAGGAGACCAGGTTAGAGTTGACGTAGGAGTTGAGACAAGTGATAACTATAGCTTGGTCTTGGCTATTAGCATTGGGGATAAAGAACAGTGGACATGATTAGCAAGACTGTGGTTATTGGGATGTGGTAGGATATAAAAAGTGGAAATAAATAACCCAAAACTGGTAACTTAAATAAGATGAAAATTTATTTTCTTTCTTAACAAAAATTCAGAGGAACACAGTCCTGGGCTGGATGGCAGCTCCACGGTCATTAAAACCCTGGCCCCTTCCAGTTTTTCGGGTGGTTATATACCTGGTCCACCTTTATAGTCCGAGATGGCCACAGCAGCACACTACCTTCCTAGCATCAGGATTGAGGAAGGCAGGAAAAAGGATGCAACCTGTTTATCTTTTAAAAATTACCCAGAGCAGAAGTCTCACAGACACTTCTACCATAACTTAGTCAAATGGCCACACCTACCTCCAAGGAAGGCCCGAATTTGGAATTTTAGTTGGGCAGCATTGTACCCAGCTGAATATCAGAGCTCTCTTAATTTGAAAGAGAATGGACATTTGGCAACTAACAATCCGGAGTCTGGGAATATACGAAACTACAATTCAGCCAAATTGATTACACAAAAAATACATATACCGCTATTGAAAAGCGACTTCTTTGGCTACTAGGCAAAGATTTAACATATTAAAATCCTGTTTATTGTTGTTGTAAAGAATAAACAAGTGTTAGCTCAGATAAGGTCCCAGCTTAAATGTGAATATGGCTGTATTGATTTGATCTGAATCACTACCATGCAAAGTTGTCATGCTTGTAATTGGAAGCACCTTGTCATTCATTAATATTCAGACTATAGAAAAGAGCAGACCAACAGATTGCTGCTATTTAGGATAAAGTTTAAATAGGACCTAAGTTAAGGCATTTGCTTATTGTTCTTTTCTACCAAGGATATTCGCAATTATTATTATTATAAATATTAGTCTTTAGCTGCAAGTCATTCATTTCATTCTAGTCTGCAGTGTATGCGGAAGTGTTACTCCTGTGATTCCTCACCCTTCTTTGCACAATGTTCTTAGGTTGCTTCTATAGCAGTTTGATCCCTGTTTACAGAGCCTGTAACTATTTGTGGTGAATCCTAGATTTGCAGTCAGCCTGGAGTCTTTGCTCAAAATGAGTTTCCTTGCTATCCACAACCATACCACATATAGAAGCAGGCAGGGTGGGGAGGAGACAAGGATTTGGGACCTGAGCCAATTCAAGTGTGGGTTTGGGGAGGGAGGGGAGAAGCCTGTTAGAGACATGAGGTAGTATTATTAAGCAGAAATAGATAAAGACTGTTTATGGCTCAGTCTGCACTCCAGAATAATAATGCAATAAACTAAATTCCAGGGATGGTTTTGAAGCGCTTTGTATGAGGGGAATTAGCCAGTCTGTCAGCTCTAATGCAAATAACCTCAGAATACCTCCTTCACATTCCTCAGTGGCTCCTTCGAGGGGAACTGCCTCTGAAATGCGTGCATCAGCCCTTCATGAAGAGGAAAGAGGATCTCTGTGCAGGCCCAGCCGAGTCAGAATTTTGAGTTAGAGACTTTGAATAAATAGACAGGCCTTTAAGATCTAGTGTAGAGGTCAGCCCACAAACTGAGAATAGTTTTTACATATTTAAAGAACTGTCATATATATATATATATATATATATATATATATATATATATATATATATATATGGCAGAACTATGTGGCCCACAAAGCCTAAATATTCACCATCTGTCCTTTACATATGTACTCTCTGGCCCATGCCAGACAGAGTTTGCTGAATGGAGGTGGGTCTCACCAGAGGCTGCAGGCTGTCAGAACATCTATTTTGAATCCCAGGTAGGCATTTGCAGAAAAAGAGGCATCAGCATCAACAAAGAATAGATTTCTATTTCTCCTCTCCAAAAGCTCTGGAGACCTGGCAAACTGACCCCATACTGGGGATTGCTGGGCTAGAAAGAGTGAAGGCTTTTTTGTTGGGTTTAGAATACAGTATTGCCCTTGTTCTAACTGAGCAGTGGAATGCATCCTTTCATTAACGTTGCTTTCTCGGCCTTCAGGCTAAGTCCAGCTTGTAAGCACTGCTGCTGAAAGCCCTATCAATGGAATACAAGCCTCAGATCTGTGTCCTGGGCCGAGGCATAGGGGAGAATTAGGTTTGTCAATGGAGTAAGTAGGTAAGTGAAAGTGTTCCTTTTTGCTTGCATATTTCTACTTTCTCTAGTGCACACTGGCGGAATTTAATACTTATGTCCAGGGAAGCAGATTCCTAACTGCTTCAACTGTTCCTCAAACTGCAGGTGGGAATTCTAGTCCTGAAAGACAGGAGCTGCACCTCCAGGCCCAGACCAGGTTCCTGTCTCCACATGGCCACCGTGGCCCTGAAGAAGGAAAAACTGACAAAGCCAGGGCTTCCTACCTATATGCATGAATGACCATTATATTTCTGAAATACTTTGGTCCAAAGAATTTACAGCATTCATTTACATTTCTTGCTACCTATTATTTTAAATGTCCAAAACGTTTCCCTTGCCACAATACCAGAAGGTGGATACAATTAGCCCCTTTTCTGATGGTAAACCTAGAGCTTGGAGAGGACAGTACCCTGCCCCTGGATGACCTAGCAAGCCGGAGAAAAAGCCAAGAATGAAAGCAGTGTTCCTATCCTTGGGCATCCTGCCACTATTCCTAGGCATGGGTAGCTTCCAGATGGAGCTGAGATCAAACCCCATATCTCTAGTGATCAAATCTGGTTTTCTGAGGCTGTATTGTTGTTCTGATGACTGGATGGATAAGCCTTGAATGACAGGGTAAAAATGTATTGAGTGAGTGGTTCACCAGCCTACCTTCCTTCCAGCACCCTGGCTCCTCAAGAAATGGATATGTTGTGTCATTGCCAATGGTTATGAGTCAGCCACAGACAGGATGATGATGGAATCACTCATTGGTCCTGTGCTCTGGAGCATGGCTGCTCTCTTTGTACTTCAGCATTCCTACCTGGTGTGGGGGACATTTTTGTCATTCCATCGCAGTCTGCTGTGCACACGGCCCCTCAGCTGGCCAGTCTACATCTATTTACGTCAGCTGTCCAGCTGTCAGCCTCCTCACACCCATCTGCCTAATGGGACGAGATGAAATCTGTGTTAGGAGCTGCCTTTCAGGGCAACGAGTGGGATATCCACAGAGTTCCAGGTGCTGTTGTCAAAGTGTAAGGCCTCTGGGACCCCAGTGTCTAGGACTTGGGGATAAAGAGGCTTTCGGGAAAAATCTTCTGAGCACTGGCTCCTGACCACATGAGGGCTGGTTTCTTGGTATTTCTATCCTATTGTGTCATGTCTAGGAAAGAAGTTCTGGCCAAGTCAGTTTTCAAGGGGTTTGATACACCTGCTAAAAAGCTCTGGGACTAATGGCTGACAAGGCTGAGCTTCTGGAAGTTGAATACCAATCTTCCCTTGATTTTATTCAGATTCTTTCACTGCAACCAGTGTGTGTATGTGTGTGTGTGTGTGTGTGTACACATGCGCTCGCTCACCCTTCCAAAACAATGTGTTAGGTTTATCATACAGGGCCTACCTGACTCAGGAGAATGCTATAAACAACAGCTCTCAGCCCGGCCAGCATGGCTCAGCGGTTGAGTGTCGACCTGTGAAACAGGTGGTCACGGTTTGATTCCTGGTCAGGGCACATCCCTGGGTTGTAGGCTCAATCCCCAGTGTGGGGTGTGCAGGAGGCATCCGATCAGTAATTCTCATCATTGATGCTTCTATCTCTCGCTTCCTTTCTGGAATCAATAAAAAAAAATATATTTTTTAAAAAAAAACACCCACCTGACATCCAGGTGGTCCCTTGGGACCAGACAACTAGACATATGACAGCTCTTCCCCTTTCCCCTTCCCTGTCCCTGTTAATAGTGAACTGTTCTCAACCAGGCTCGCTTCCTCAGAATCCAGCTTAGCATCCTGAAGAAACCTGGGGCCACTCCTATAGCAGGAAGCTGCCCTAGATTTGGGCAGTAACCAGTAGAACTTGATACTGACGCCAGAGTGTAAAAATAAACACCTCCTACAGTGCTGTCTTAATCCATTGGCATCAGAGTTGCTATTATTAACCCATAGGCCTCACAGGCAGCTGTGATGGGCAGACAACAGCCTGGACAGACCTATCCTGCCAGCTTGGGATCAGACTGTTTCTTTGCTACACCTACTGGGATCTGATCTGGGGCCCCTGGAGAAGCACCATTAGTCTGGGAGCATGCCCCACAGCAGGTAATACTAGAGATGAATTAGTATCTTTGGTTTGGGAAAGCCTTCGGCTCCCAGGGCCAGCCTGGCAGTCCAGAGTATAATTGACACAGGATGACTAACTCAGTAATACTGCTGGGAAGGGAAAAAAGGAACATGATTCTTTCCATTTCCTTTGGCTCTTTTATTTTATTTTATTTTTGTTAATCCTCACCTGAGGATATTTTTTCCATTGATTTTTAGAAAGAGTGGGAGGGAGGGAGAGAGACAGAGAGAATCAATAGATTGCCTCCTGCACATGCCCCAACCAGGCAAGGGATCAAGCATGCAACCAAGGTATGTACCCTTGACTGGAATCGAATCTGGGACCCTTCAGTCTGTGGGCCGATGCCCTAACCACTGAACCAAACCAGCTAGGACTCATTTGGTTCCTTTAAAGAGATGTTGTCTGCTGGTTGCTTGGACCTAGAGCCCTTAGGTTTTCTGGGAAGTTGGGAAAGGAGGGAGGAAAGGACTCCATTTGTCCTCTGCCAAAGAAATAATAATAATAGTTGACCATGACTGAACACTTACCTTATGCCAGGCACTTTACATACAATATCTTACTCAATTCTACCTCAAGCCTTTGAGGGGAAATATCATGACAGTTTTACAAATTAGGAAGCTGAAATTTAGTGAAGTTGAGTAACTTCCCAAAGTCCCCTGCCGGCAAGCAGTGTGTCAAATTGGACCCAGACCCATCTGCACCAGCATCCATGCTCTGAATCATACAGAGCCTAGCTTCCTGAATGCGCGGGGCCCAGGCCAGACTCCAGCCACCTGCTTTAAAAAATCTTCTGCTTACGTAAACATCAGTTTACTCTCACGTCAATCCTATAACTAAAGCAAACATCAAATAGCTACACAGAAGGAGTCTTTGCTGCCACCTGCTAGTAAGGTCGTCCCAGTGCTGTTACGAACACGGCGAGCTGGACACGGAGGCTGTCGCCTCGTTGGGAGATATGTCACCTCTGGGAAAGGCTCTGACTCTGAGGGGTCCCAGGGACAGTGACTCCTCTGCTGGGAAAAGTTCAGACTGGAACCTCGGAGAGCAAGGCTTTGAGGGCGTCTAGTAGTCACACCGAGGGAGGCGTGTGCGTGAATGAAAATATTTCCTTGAAGGGCTCCTCTCGTTTCTTTCTCTACCTCCCCACCCTGTCTCCACAACTGGCTTGTGTAATTCAATCTAAATTCTTTTCATACCCCACTTCACTGTGCATATGTGGCCTTTTATTTACCGCTTCTGACCGGCTGACTGGATAGCAGCTTACCAACCCGCAGGCCTCAGGCCACTGCCTGGGGGGAGGGGAAGCAAAGAACACTGGCCTTGCTTCCTGGAGCCAAAAGGAACAACCGAAGGAAAAGCAAGCTAGAGGCCCCTGGCCCTCACCGAGGTGACCACACTGAACAGTCAAGGAGAAGCGTAAGGGCCTCTTTTGTCCCCGCTCGCTCACTCCTGCAAATACACGCTTGAGAACCACATCCACGCCCAGCAGCCTGTGGCAGGCCTTTGAGCACCCCCTCCTGCTAATTGTCTCTCGTCCCTTTGCTCACTACACCTAGCGTTAGGAGGCTTTCTCTGTCCATCTCTCTGTCCTGTGGGCCTCATTCACTGCTGCTTCCTCCATCCTCTCACTGAAGAACTCAGTCTGTCAGGGCAGACACTAAATCTTTCCTAATTCTCTATAGTCTTCCTCTCTCTCCCTAACGTACATCCTCCAAAGAAATGGGATTTACAGCAAATTCTCAACCTCTAGAGACTTATGACTATACAGCTGGAAGCCAAGCAGTGTGTGTGTGTGTGTGTGTGTGTGTGTGTGTGTGTTTATATGTTGAAAGGCAGGAGGACGAAAGGGAGGACAACTATTAGCACCCTGCATAAGAACCTTCCCTTGGGCCGCAGGTTTTAACCTGACTTGGTTTGTAAAAGAGTTTAAAGGGACCTTCGGAGGCCGTCTGATTCAGCCCTCTGCCTCCAAATAGGTATTATGAGTTGGGCTACGGAGGGAGTCAAATGGTTGACCTAATGGAGAAAGGCATACAGTTGCTGGCAGGATCAGTGGAAGAGAAGAATTTTTTTTCTAGGTATAATCCCCTTTGGAGCAGAGAGACCCTGGGACAAAGTTGAGTTTATTGTCAGATTTTTATGGAATAAAGGGAAGCAACCCTTTACAACTCAGTGAGGGTCAGTGGCTTCTAGTTTATTCTTTTCCTGGGTGTAACTGCCAGTGATGCAGTCTCCACCAGTGAATTGGGGTCTTTGGAGCTTCAAGCATAGCTGAGCCTAAGAAATTAAAGGCTTGGAACCTGTTGGGGTTCCTCCCTGTTAACGTAAGAAACATTCAAATCTGTAAGGAATTCTTGAGAGTTTATTTGAGCCAAACTGCCTACACTTGGGGGAAGCAGAATCTCAACATATTCAGATAATGCTCCCGAGAAAGCGGGTTTTTTCACCTTGTTTTATACTTTACAATCAAGAGGAGCCGAACGTGGGTTACATGAACTCAGTTGGTGATAGATGAGGGAGGTGGGAGAAGCACGGCGGGGAAACCTCTGGGATTGGATAAAAAGTAAAATGATAGACACAGACGTCTTTTTCTTAGGTGGGTGCAGGATAGTTGACAGTCAACAATTAACAGATGACAATAACAATGAGGGAATCTGTGGTCTGCACCCCGGTGCCATTTGTTCTGCCCTGAGGGGTCTGCAGAAAGGGAAGTTACACGTTACCCTGACTTTCCACAGGTATGTTATCTTACATCAAAAAGACAATGGGCTCGGGAAAGATCAAAGTTGATCTTTGTCAGGGAAGATAGCAGCTTAGGACATGACTGCACCATCCTCTGTGGTTACTTTAGGTCTCCTGAGTTTGTGAGACCGCCATGTAGGCCCTCCCTGAGTTAGTCAGGTTAGCATGCGGTCCCTTTTTGTCCACATCCCCTGGATATTCTCTGTGGTTCTGACTGCATTAACGATGCCTGCATCTTTCCAGTTCATAAGAGAGGAGATGAACTTGGGGGGAAAAAAGACATGCCCACACCAGGTGGCTTTAGGAAGGAGCCCATTCTACTTTAGAGCCAGGCTTCTTCTAGAATGTTGGTAACTGACTTTTAGGAATCAACTTCTAGCTGAACCTTTCTGTAACATTGCTGAGAAGCCAACAGCAAAACAAGCTCTGTGCTTGGAAAGAGGACTCTGTATCTGAGAGGCCTGATAAGGGAGCAGCTGGGTGTGTCTAGGACAGCCCTTCAGGCTGGGTCTCTTTCCACACTCCCAGCAGCTGGCTGGCCTCTCTTGTTATTAGTCCGAAATAGCATAGCACAGTTCAAAACAGTGGCCTCCTCAGCTAGGAGCAGCTACACACAACCCGGAGGAAAGGCAGATGAGCTCCTGGAGGGTGGCTGCTACTCCATTTGTAGAACCAGACTCCTGGTGCCATAGCCAGGTGCTCTCAGGCATCTAACAGCCTGTTTATTCTTTCCTTGCAACTCAGCCCAGACAACCCCAGGATCACTATTACCACGAATTCTTAAATCTCCACATTCTTTCAGCATCTTTCAACACATTTCAGAGGTAAGTACTTGTCTCCATCAAATCTTATAGCCCATAAACACACAGAACTTTGGTAGGCAGTTTACAAACTGATTTTTCCAAATTCATGCAGAAGGACCATTTCTGTACTCAGAAGTAAGTTTTGTTATTAGTGCAACTAATCGACATCATTTCCCAAACATATTTGATTTGAGAGCCATGAAGAAAGAGTCAAGAGACGCTTTCTAACAGTTAATCATCTGTCCCAGCCCTCAGTTCTCCAACCCCAACAAGCCATGCTCAGTCTTGCCTTCGTCCAGGTTTTCAGAATCTCTTCCTCTAGGCCCGAGCGTTGGAGCGTCTGGGTCTTAGGCCTCCCTCCTCCCACCAGAGTAGTTCTGTTTTATGTGTTGGGGCTGAAAAAGTTTGAAACCATTGCACTAACCCTTATCTCACATCCTGAAAGATCGTTCTTGTTGCCCTAGCCCTCTCCAGAGGCATGTTGGCAATGATTTTGACAAAATTTTGAGCCACTCAAGTTGGGCTTTTAATCCGGAACACCCATCATGGTGCTTTATACACAGTAGGAGCCACACAGTACTTGTGGCTTGCTTGTTTATTTGACTAATTGATTGATTGACTCCTGAGATGACATTAATTAATGACCTTGGGAAGCTTCTAGATCAGAGAAGAGTAGATAGTGTATCATAGTTTATTTTGATTTGTTATGCTTTGAGCACTTCTGACTTTTCCCATTGGAATCAATCATGCAGTCTAAGATGAAAACATGTCTAAAAGGAGTTACCTAACATAGGTTGTTGCTGGTGTAGAGAATACTAGGTCAACACAAGCAAAAGTCCTTCCTGTTGATTTCCAAAGAACATCCCGACGTGAAAGGTAAGCAGTGTGATTATTGGGAAAGACTAGGGACAGAGGTCGCCTAAGACGGCATAGATTATGTATTTTTTAGTACTGCGATTTCACTAAAAGTTAGCCTGGGTGATTTTCAACATTACTTCATGTGGGAAATGCAGATCTTTTCCTTTTTTTAAATATTTTGTATTGATTTTAGAGAAGAAGGGAGAAAGAGATAGAAGCATCAATGATGAGAGAGAATCACTGATTGGCTGCCTCCTGCATGTCCTACACTGAGGGTCAGGCCCAAAACCCAGGCATGTGCCCTGACTGGGAATAGAAACGTGTCCTCCTGGTTCATAGTTTGATGCTCAACCACGGAGCCACACTGGCCGGGCTATTTTGTTTTTTAATTAATGAAAGTTTTATATACATTTAGATTTTTTAAAAAGTCAAGTGATAGAAAAAGGACATTAATGGGAAAACTGGCAAATTCCAAGTAGCCTGCAAGTTTAGTCAATAGTAATGTACTCGATGTTAACTCTTTGTTTTGGCAAATGTACTAAGATTGTGTAAGATGGTAGCATTAGGAGAACTGGTTGAAGGACATTCAGGAATGCTGAACTATCTCTGCAACTTTTCTAAAAATGATTCCAAAATAAATAGTAATTTTGAAAAGGTCTTCACAATGAAAAAAAATAAAAGCAAATAGTGCTAAATCTGGACAATTGGAGCATCAAAATCAAGAATATCAGCAATAGTTTATGACCCATTGAATTTTAAAAAGGAATCCCAGAGTCTGTACTGATACCAGATAAATAATGGAAGGAAGGAAGGAAGGAAGGAAGGAAGGAAGGAAGGAAGGAAGGAAGGAAGGAAGGAAAGGGTAAATCTTTCTTACATTAGAATGACAACTAATAAATG
The DNA here is from genome assembly GCF_964212035.1 of Myotis nattereri. NCBI lineage: Eukaryota > Metazoa > Chordata > Mammalia > Chiroptera > Vespertilionidae > Myotis > Myotis nattereri. Next base: position 53,990,602 of record NC_138087.1, read on the forward strand.
TAGCAGGAATAATAGAAAATCATTATCTTTCAACCATCAGAGTAAATAACCAATTCAGTCAAAAATTATCAATGGATGCTAGCATTTCTGTAAAGCGTTTATAGTTTGTAGAGCACTTTCACACACTGTTTTGAGTAGGCTACTGTTAGATCCATTGCAGGAGGTGTGATGTATCTCCCCTTAGTCTCCACATCCTTTTTATCACCTCGTGACTCCCCATAAAATAGGCTGGGCCAGGCATAGGAATTCTCAGTAACCAATGATTATATTCGTATATGTTTTATTTTCACTACCCCTGGATCTCTCTAATAATCTCTTGCTATTAGGTTATCTTTGAGATTTTTATCCTTTATTCAAAACATTTCCTGTATAGCTGATATGTATTCTGTATCTGACATTCTCAGTATCTGAAATTCTTGCCATTTAAATGTATTATTTGTTGTTTGCTCTGTCACTTGCTCATAGTATCTTGATTACATGTACATTCATGATCTTTGATGTAAACTAATTTTTGCTTGCTCTTTAATTTTGAGAATCCCATCAACATAGTTGGGGATATTTTCCTCCAGAGAAGATTTATTTCTGCTTCTGCCAGAAGTTGTAGGGAACCACCAGTCCTGGCTCACTTGAGCTTCTTTTGAGGGTCTCAGCTTCATGTGGGAGTGTCGAATTTAGCTGCCTCACCTTTCTAGTGGTCCAAAGCTTGTCGTTCTGACCACACAATAAGAATGCTTGGGAAATTGGCCCACAAGGAACTCTGGTCCTCCCCCTTGCTTACTTACCCCCTTGCTCATGACTTTTTCCCCCGGCTGGGGAAGCAGATTTTGAAATTTCTCCTCTTTACTCTGAGTCCTGAAATGCTTTTTGAAGTATATGTTATACAGAATTTAGTTTTTTTGCACAAGGGAGTCCCTTAATATCTTGTTCACTGTAATGAAAGCAAAGATCTATATAATTTGATATCCTACTTGTTAATTCTCTTTTACGCCTTTTTCTATACCAGAAAACATTTATTATAAACATAATTTCTATCGTTCCACTATATTCCATTGCATTGCTAGACCACTATTTAATTATCCATTTTTCTATTGGATATTTAGAATATTTTCAGGTGTCTTTTGTTTTGTTTGTTTGTTTGTTTGTTTTGCTGTTGTAAGTAATACTGCAGTAAACATTACTATAGTAATGTGAGGTAAATAGTGTCAGACATTTTATTTATTTTATTTTATTTTTTATGATTATTCATATTTTATTGGTAAACAAACTGAGGCTCAGAGAAGAAGCAACTTCAATAGGTTTTTGTAATGAATAAGAGGATTAATTTGTACTATATTTGGTCACTGCTCTTTATACAATAACTAGAGGCCTGGTGCACGACATTTGTGCACTGGGGTGGGGTCCCTCAGCCCAGCCTGCGCCCTCTCACAGTCCAGAACCCCTTGGGGGATTACACCTACTGGCTTAGGCCTGCTCCCTGCAGGCCTAAGCCAGTAGTCAGACATCCCCCAAGGGGTCCTTAGCACTGCCGCAGAGGCGGGAGAGGCTCCCACCACTGCTGCTACACTCACCAGCTGTGAGCCCAGCTCCACAGAGGGAGCGCACTGACCACCAGGTGGCAGCTCCTGCATTGAGCGTCTGTCCCCTGGTGGTCAGTGCCTGTCACAGCGACCGGTCATTCGGCCGTTGGGTTGATTTGCATATTAGCTTTTTATTATATAGGATGTGCTATCTTTTATTTTTTAATTTTTATTAAATTTATTGGGGTGAGATTGGTTAATAAGATTAAATAGGTTTCAGGTATACAAGTCTATAATACATCATCTGTATATTGTATTATGTGTTCACCACCCAAAGTGTCAGACATTTTAAATATTGTAAGTTCAAAAATTATACTGCTTCAGACAGTTCAAGTATTATAAGAAGGCAGACTTCTGGTGCTTAAGAAGTGATTAGAAAAAAAAGAGTTAACATAGTTCATTTTTTAAAGAATCTTGGTGTTGAAACAAAAGAAAGGGGGAATTATCTGAGGTTCCTGGGTTGACAATGCCAGTGATGGCTAAGATAAAAGACAAAGTGATCACACCATTTTAAAATCCTTCCAGCAGTATATGAGGGTTCCAATTTCTCTGCATCATCAACACTTGTTATTGTCTTTTTTATTTTAGTCAGTCAGTATGGTAAACTGGTATCTCATTTTAATTTTCTTTTGCACTTCCCTAATAACTACGTTGTTGAGATTCTTTTAATGTGCTACTGGCCATTTATATGTTTTCTTTGGAGAAATGCCTATTCAGATCCTTTGCCCATAGTTTAATTGGGTTATGTTCTTTTTATTGTTGAGTGGTAAGAATTTTTAATATATTCTGGATAGAATTTCCTTATCAGATATGTGATTTGTAAATATTTTCTCCCAGTCTGTGGGTTGTGTTTTCACTATCATGATTGTGTCCTTTGATGCAGAAATGTTTTAAATTTTTTTGAAGTTAACCTTAGTATTTTTTATTGTCTAAGAATGTGTTACCTAACTCAAGGTCATGAAGAGTTATTTTTTTTCCTAAGCTTTTTTTTTTGTTTTTGACATCCAATATGATTTTATTTTAGTTTCAAATGTACAGCATAGTGCTTCAACATTTTTATAATTTGTTAATTGATCCCCAATATTTAATGATACCTTTTTTAAATTGACCTTTTTTTTTTTTACATGAACAGCAGGGGTCTTCTCTTCCAAGCTTTTTGAGTCAGAACTACCCACCACACATTCATTTACACTCAAGGCACATCTCTTTTTGGACTATTCTTCTTGAACAAGACTATTGCTAACCACCTCCAAATACCAAGCATGGTGCTAGGTTTTATAAGGAACACAAAATAAAAATTATACCGTCCTATGCACTGAATATTGGGGATACAAAGATGAATATAACTTGGAATGTGCAGTCTTTAAGAGACATTAGGCAGAATGCAAAAAAAAAAAAAAAATGATAGCCATGTCAAGTGAGAAATGATTTCCTTAATCCTTTTTTTTTTTAAATATATTTTATTGATTTTTTACAGAGAGGAAGGGAAAGAGATAGAGAGTTAGAAACATCGATGGGAGAGAAACATCGATCAGCCGCCTCCTGCACATCTCCCACTGGGGATGTGCCCGCAGCCCAGGTACATGCCCTTGACCGGAATCGAACCTGGGACCCCTCAGTCCGCAGGCCGACGCTCTATCCACTGAGCCAAACCGGTTTCGGCTTCCTTAATCCTTAAACCTGTTGTGTACTGATGTTAGTTTCTGATGATAGTTGATGTAATGTGTGTGTGTCTTTGTAAATATATCTTTTATTTATTTTAGAGCAGTGGTTCTCAACCTTCTGGCCCTTTAAATAAATATAGTTCCTCATGTTGTGACCCAACCTTAAATTTATTTTTGTTGCTACTTCATAACTGTAATGTTGCTACTGTTATGAATCATAATGTAAATATCTGATATGCAGGATGGTCTTAGGCGACCCCTGTGAAAGGGTTGTTCGACCACCAAAGGGGTTGCAACCCACAGGTTGAGAACCGCTGTTTTAGAGAGAGAGGAAGGGAGGGAGATAGAGAGATAGAAACATTGATGAGAGAAACATTGGCCGCCTCCTGCATATCACCTACTGGGGGGTTGAGCCCGCAACTCATGTGCCCTCACTGGGAATGGAACCAGTGACCTCTTGGTTCCTGGTTCAAAGCTCAACACTGAGCCACACCAGCCAGGCTGATGTAAGGTTTGTGTGTGTTTTTAAATGATGCTACTTGGCAATATGAGAAATTGGCAATTCTATATTGATCCCCTGGTTTCTGTAGGGTTTTTTTGTTTTGTTTTGTTTTTTGTCTGTAAACTCAACAACCAGCAGCCATATTTTCAGAAGACAGAAAGATAATTTCTGGCCCTGGGGTGATCAGTGAAGATTTGATGGAGGAGATGATCTGGGCTGTGTAGGTTTTGGATAATTCTGAGTATAGACAACTATAACAGGCAGGAGAATTTGAACAAAGTGGAAATGAGCTTATGAAACAGGTTTGAAGGACTAAATGATGGGATGAAGGAAGTAAGGTTGGGTAGAGAAGGAGTAGAAAAGGAAGATGTAGAGCCTTGAAAGCCAAAATGAGGAGTTTGAACTTGAGTCTCTGGGTAATGAGAGACCATTAAAAGGGACAGGAGGAGTGACATATTGAAAAAAGAAGGTGCTTTAGGTAGATGAATCTGGCATTACTAGAAGGTAAATTGCAAGTGAGAAGACTAGTTAAGAGGCAGTTGAGGTTTATAATGTGATAGTGTTTGTATTTAAATAATTTGATCTTTCATCAGAAGAGGGCTTCATAGATCTCAGGCAATAGTAGATGGAAAGTGGGTGACAACGCGGCCTGTAATGAATAAGCCAAGTACGGCAAATATGAGAGCTACCACCTTCTATGTAGGCAACGGAAACACTGCATAAGTCGTGGCTGTCCAGTGCAATGCATGGCTTAGCCTCACAGAAATTTCTGGGACAAAGACCCTGGGCCCGGATCTCTTATAATAAGTTAGAACTCCAAGCACTTGGTCATGGAACTTGACTTTGCCCTAATCTGCAGCAGCTCACTCAAACCCTTTTGAGGTCAGAATCAGCTAGGGGAGAGGGAAGTATAGTTACACCATTTCTACTCCTTTTACTTTCCCTGCAAGGATCATTAATAGTTAGTTTTATGAACAGCAGCCTCCCTCTCTCCCCTTCCTTGTTGTTTCCTGCTTTGTAGGATCAAGGGTCCATCGCCCCTCAGACAAGTCTTGGTTGGAGATAGGTTTTGGCATTTTAGCCACTTCTGTTCTTCTCTGTACAATTCAGCTCATCTCATCCTACCATCGGTGAGCACATGAGTCTCATAGGGCAGTGGTCGGCAAACTGCAGCTCCCGAGCCACATGCGGCTCTTTGGCCCCTTGAGTGTGGCTCTTCCTAAGCCTTAGGAGTACCCTAATTAAGTTAATAACAATGTACCTACCTATATAGTTTAAGTTTAAAAAATTTGGCTCTCAAAAGAAATTTCAATTGTTGACTGTTGATATTTGGCTCTGTTGACTAATGAGTTTGCCGGCCACTGTCATCGGATATAGAAGAAGCAATAAGGGGAAAGGAACTCTAGCTCCCCTGGATCCTGTGTGGTGGCTGCTATGTTCCTGGCCAGTGGACCCAAGCCCTCTTTCTAGTGACCTGAAATCCAAGGGCATGGCTATGGAGTCCAGAGAGTGGTCAACACCGGGAGGAGCCCTACGCAGGGCTAGTGCTCAGGGGCCAAGCCCAGCTTGAGACCACCTCTGTGTTCAAGGGTGGCAGCAGCGGGCAGTGGCATGAAGTGGACAGAGACATGCTGCTACTTACTGTGTAACTGGCTCTGGCTGTGGCTTCTCTCCTGTTTACTGATTCCCACAAACCTGGCCCAGAACCTGAGGATGGTGAAGCAGGGAAGGGTTAAAGGGCTCTATAGGTCTACAGGTAGAAGAGATTTTTTTTTTTTCTGACCTAGGGGAGACCACTTCCTTTCCCTAGAAAATAGGCTCCCCACCCTGTTGGCCGGATGGATGCTGCCTCCCCACAGACCCTACTCAGCACTGACCAAAAGCTGATTGATTAGGTGAGAGGGGATGGTTCTACTCCATTTACATTGGCAGACCCCCTGAAGACCCTGCAGTGTGTGGAAGAAGCCTGCCTATGACCCAGTCTTTTTACAGAGGAAGGGAGAGGGATAGAGAGTTAGAAACATCCATGGGAGAGAAGCATCGATCAGCTGCCTCCTGCACACCTCCTACTGGGGATGTGCCCGCAACCAAGGTGCATGCCCTTGACCGGAATTGAACCTGGGACCTTTCAGTCCGCCACTGAGCCAAACCGGCTAGAGCTGACCCAGTCTTTTTTCTGAAACAGACTACGAGGCTCCAGACGGGCATCCCCTCCTTAAAGACTGAACGTGGTGTGGCTGCTGGTCCCTGCAGCCTCCCTTCAGGGCTTCAGGAATCCCCGCCCAGCTGGCGGCTCCACCCTGAGGCTAGTCTGGAATCCCAGTGAAAGGAAAACGCTGGAAAACAAGAAGTCATTCAGAGTGGGCAAAAGAGGAGGGAGCGGTTTCTGGCTAAAATCTAGAAGGAGGGGCCGCAGGAAGGAAGGAAACTCTAAGCCTCTGCCCAGACTTTTTCCTGAGACTCTGAAGGACAAGAGAGGAGCTAGGCCAGTGTTCTCCCTAATTTCCTTCGCTGCCTTGAGAGTTCCCATCTTGCAGCGCCGACTGACTGCCCTCCCCCTTCCCTGGGCTGACGGCCCTCGGGGACTGACAGGGAGGGAGGCTGAGCGGTGCTGTGGGCACGCCTGCTCCTCCCTCCCCCCTTCCCTAGCAGCAACGTCACCGCAGCACCAGCGGCAGCGGCAAGGATATTGGGGCTGGGATTGCGCAGCCTCCTTGCATTAGCAACGATGCCATTGTATTAACAGAAACCAGACCTTAAGAAACCAGCCCCGTCCCCGCTGTGTGGTCCCTCAGCTGGAACTGTCACGGTAGCGCTTGGTCGGAGTGCAAACGGAGCAGCTTGGGGTTCAGCGAGGCTCCTTACAGAGGTATGGCTCAGCCGGGCTGGGGGAGGGGCGGGGCGCCATCGAAGGATAACGGATCAGCACATTTGGACCCTAGTTTCTAGGGTTGGCTTTGTCCTTCCTAAAAAGAGAGTGAGACCGAGCATGAGAGGCAGACATTAGACGAGCTCATCCATGCATGTATCGGGCTGCGGTGCAGAGATGGGTAGAAGCAGAGGCTGGGCTAATGCTGTGTGTGTGTGTGTGTGTGTGTGTGTGTGTGTGTGTGTGTGTGTGTGTGTGTGTATAGAAGTAGAAGAGCCTCTCCTTCCTTTCTGGGCATTTCTAATGAAGCTGCTAATAGTGTGGGTCCTGGCGGATGGGGTCAGATCTAGAAACAGAGGTTTAATGGGAGAAGACACCACTTGAACCGTTGTAAGTTTATGATGGAGAATAAGCAAGGATCCATGCAGCTTTCAAGAGGAAGGGCCGGGAAGCATGCAGCCCATCCTTTCTTTCCACGCATGCACACATGCACATAGACACACATACTGTATCGGCTGGCACTATGGGAACCGCCAGGCTCCAGTATGGATGGATGGAGTGAAAAAGAATGTTGACCAAGAGGCTCCACAGTGTGGGGGAAGGAGGGGGAGGCAGTCCCTGTAATGCCCAGGGCACCCGACCTGTTATAATCAGTCTTCTTATACAGACTTAGATTTCTAACAGGAGACCTGAGCATAAGCTGACACTCCCGAATTCACCCTCCTGCTGTCTTCCCTCCATTCCTGCCCAGGAGAGGACCCTGGCAGGAAAAAGGTTATCGGTCCTACTGCGGCTCCTCCTGGGGCCTCAGGTCAAGGTCAGGTTGCTGCGGAGCAGCAGCTGAGCGCCGCTGTCTTCCCCATCCTCCTTTAGGAGGCCAAGGAAAGAGGGGAGGGGTTCTGTGGCTGAAAATGCTGATGATCAAAGTCAGGGAAACCTGTCTTTGAAGTTTAGGAACATTTCCTGCCCAGAGTTACCCTATCGCTGAGCAGATAGAAAGAGTTCCTTAAATTCTCATTTCCTTTGACCACCTTAGTGGGAGATTCAAAAACATACGCTAAGCCCTGGCCGGTTTGCTGAGTGGTTAGAGTGGCAGCCTGCGGATGACAGGGTCTCGATTTTGATTCCCTGTCCAAGGGCATGTACCTCGGTTGCAGGTTCCCCAGCCCCAATAGGGGCATGTGCAGGAGACAACCAATCGGTGTGTCTCTCTCACATCAATGTTTCTCTCTCTCCCTCCCATTCTCTCTAGAAATCAATGGGGAAAATGTCCTAATTATGCACATGTATGGTTGAGGAGTATACTGGGGAGTTGTAGGAAGGTGTTAGTTCCCAGGAAGCACTGAGGAATATGAACTTCAGAGCAGGGGGAAGGGATTGGGGAACTGTGAATGGGGCAGAGACATGAGGGCTGGGAACTAGGGCAAGAGGTGGGATTGAGGAGTGTTATTAGAGGCTGGAGCAGTGATATGAAAGGGACAGTGGGATTAGAAAAAGAAAAGTGGGTAAATGCAAATTATGTAAGAAGCTCTTATGGAAAGAGCCCTTCCACCTCCTTGTTTTCCCTTCACCTTTATTGGAGCTCATGGGCCACAGTATTAAACTTGTCTTGTTATGGAACAAACAAGTCACTCCCAGGGAAGAAGTCAGAGAGGTGTGTTCTTGCTAAATGTGCTCTGTGGTATTTGAAATAAGTCACCTGTACAATATATTCTCATTACATCCTTAACTGAGCAAGAAAAAAAAGTCGAAGGCTAGGATTCCTGAGTCCCATCTTAATGGTGTCATTTATTCACAGTGATCTTGGGCAAGTCATTTTATTTTTCTGGGTGTCGATTTCCTTATTTTTTTAAAATGAGAGTGATTCTGCCCACTTTGGTGAGTTGTGAGGATCAGTGAGATGACATACATAAAAATGTGCGTGTGAAAGTTTGAGGGTGGGGGACCCATGGATATAAAATCTCATGAGATGCCTACAGAACTTCACCTTAGTTGGCTGAACTAGAGTTGTCTATGGAGGAATGATTGGCAGGCATTGCCCTTGGTTGTGTGGAAATCAGGAAGGAGTAAGACCCCTGAGATACAAAAATATGAAATAAAATAAAATAAACCAGTGAAAGACTTTTATACTTAAAATAAGATTTGGTATAACCTAAATGAAAAGCTAAGATTATACAGCTTTAAGGGGAAAAACGGGAAATTTTATTTATGACCTTAAGATAGGCAAAGATTTCTTAGATGAGACATAGAAAGCTTTAACCCTAAAAGAAAAAAAAAGGCTTAATGAAACTTCATAAAATTAAAAGTTTCTTTTAAAAAAAAGTTTCTATTATTTGAAAAAATAAATAAAACCATTAGGAAAACAAATGGGCAAAGCCACAGGCTGAGAGAAGATATTTTCAAGACATAATGGGTGTCCCCCAAAAATGTATGCACACACTTTGAGTAATTATAAAGGCGTGTTTATTAAAATACATTTCATTTTCAAAATTAAGCTTCAGCTCTTAAAGTGTGTATACATTTTGGAGGAACACCCTGTCTACCTGAAAAAGGCTTATATCCAGAATAAATTTTTAAAAACTCCTAACTTCAATTAAAAAATAAAAAGACAAGTCAATTTTTAAATGGATAAACTTGGAGTCAACAAATAACCAAGCACCTACTGTGTTCCAAGCACTATGTGTGGGTTCTGGGGACACAGAGTTGGCTGTGTCACAGGTTTTGACCTCAAGGACAGTCTGGGAGACAGATATGTAAACATGATATTATAATACAACTGTCAGAGCCCTCCAGCCAAAGGTTCTTCATCACCTTCCATATCCATTTGTTCCTTGTCCCTGGTTGAGAGGATCAGCTTTCTGTCTAGACTCTGTATGTCACTATGTTTTTCCATTTGAATGCATGTATGATCCAGTAATAGTTTTGTGGGTCAAAATCATAAATTCTTATGTGTATATACTTGTAAATGCCTCTTGAAAATGGTGCTTTAAAAGGGGGGAAATATTCTTTGAAAATCAAGTGATGGCTGTAGCCCATAGGTACTCCTAAAATTACTGCTATATGTACAAGAAAGTTTTCTATGCCCCTGTTAGTCCAGACCTTGGATTATGGCCTGGGTCCTAGGGAAACCTAGTACCATATGTAAAGGGAAGCCCCCTCCCAACCCTTGAACCATGGTATCTGTGGTGTTTAAAGGGAAAAAAAACTGAATTATGTACGTAATGGGTATTTATGATATACAAATTAGAAAATAAAGACGAAACAAAAGAATAAAATTAAAAATAATCCAAAATCACTCAACAGAGATAAGCATTGTTAACATTTGTTGTATATGCTTTTGAATTTTCTTCCATGCATACCACTATGGTCTGAATGTCTGTGTCCCCCAAAATTCATATGTTGAATCCTAACTCCCAAAGGTAATGAGAGTAAGAGGGGGGCCTTTGGGAGGTCATTGGGTCATGAGGGCATAGCCCTCATGAATGGGATTAGTGCCCTTATAAAGCAAGCTCCCAAGAGAGCCCTTGTCCCTTATGCCCTGTGGGGACACAGCAGGAAGGTGCCAGTGTGTACCAGAAGAGGGCTTTCACCAGGACACAGCCATGCTGGCACCTTGATGCTGGACTTCCCAGCATCCAGAACTGCGAGAAATAAATGTCTGCCTTTGATAAGCCACCCAGTCTGAGGTACTGTTATAGCAGCCTGCACTAAGATGGATTTAGATATATTTATTTACAAAAATGGTGTCAGACTGTAGTGCTGTTTGTGATCTGCTGTTTTCACTTAATATTTTGTGAACATTTTCCCAAGTCAATAATCATATCAACACAACATTATTTTAATGATATCCTGCTCTGTACATTTTTAAATGGACTATTATTGAAATTTTAGGGTGTTTCCAACTTTCTGTTATCTTTGTGGCATATGTATTTGAGCCCAAAGTTTTCTCAGCAAAGGAATAGAAAAGATGGGAGGAGTGAAGGGAAAATGATCTCATAGCAAAACTTTAAAAAATCCATTTTACCTCTCTCTACAAAACCCCACACTTTAAGGTGGCTGTTCCTCTCTTTTCTTTTCTTTTAATAAATCGTAAAACTTTTTTGTTTGTTTTTTAATATATTTTTTAATTGATCTCAGAGAGGAAGGGAGAAAGAGAGAGAGAGATAGAAACATCAATTTTAAATAATAACTTTATTAAGTTATAATTCATATGCCATAGAATCCACCCTTTTATAAAATTGAGAGATAATGACATACCATAAAATTCCGGTTTTGATTTTATTCACAGACTTTTGTAACCATCACCACTGTCTAATTTCAGAGTATTTGCATCACCCCAAAAAGAACCTCCATGCCCATTTGCAGTCACTCCGCATCCCAGGATTCCAGTCCCTGGCAACTACTCATTTACATTCTATTTCTGTTGATTTGCCCGTTGTGGACATTTCATATAAATGGACTCATACAACATCATACAAAGAAGCCTTTTATGACTGCTTTCTTTCACTTAGCATTTTAGTGTTCATTCATGCTCTAGCATGTATTATTATTTCATTCCTTTTATTGCTAAATAATATTCTGTTACATGTATATACTACATTATGTCCATCTATCATTCGTTGATGGACATTTGTATTCCCACTTTTTTGGCTACTGTACATATTTATAATGTTGCTATGAATATTCATATACAAGCTTTTGTGTAAATATATGTTTTAATTTCTCTTGAGTATATACCTAGGAGTAGGATGGCTGGCTCATATGGTAACTTTATGTTTAACATTTTGAAGAACTGCCAGACTGTTTTTCCAAAGTGGCCGCAGGGCACCATTTTACATCGCTGCAGCAATGTTTGAGGTTCCAGTTTCTCCACATCCTCACCAACATTTGTTACTGTCTTTTATCTTAGCTAACATAGTGGGGGTGAAGTGTTGTGATTTTTATTTCTCTGATGACTAATGATATTGAGCATCTTTTCATGTGCTTATTGACCATTTGTAGGTCTTTGGAGAAATGTCTATTCAGATTCTTTGCCCAGTTTGTAATTGGGTTATACATTTTTTTAAATTCTTTATTGTTTAAAGTATTACATAAGTCTCCTTTTTCCCCCATTGACCACTCCCCGGCCGCCCCCACTCCCAGCACATGCCCTCACCACCCCCCGTCTGTGTCCATTGGTTATGCTCATATGCATGCACACAAGTCCTTTGGGTGATCTCTTATCCCCTCACCCCCCGCCTCCCCTCATAGGTGGGACAGTCTGTTCGATGCTTCTATGACTCTGGTTCTATTTTTGTTCATCAGTTTATGTTTTTCCACAAATGAGTGAGATGTTGTGATATTTGTCTTTCTCTGACTGGCTTATTTCGTTTAGCATAATGCTCTCCATTTCCATCTATGCTGTTGCAAATGGTAAGAATTCCTTCTTTTTTACAGCAGCATAGTATTCCGTTGTGTAAATGTACCAGTTTTCTAATCCATTCATCTGCTGATGGGCACTTAGGCTGTTTCCAGATCTTAGCTATGGTGAATTGTGCTGCTATGAACATAGGGGTGCATATATCCTTTCTGATCTGTGTTTTTGTTTTCTTGGGATATATTCCTAGAAGTGGGATTATTGGGTCAAATGGAAGTTCCATATTTAATTTTTTGAGGAAATGCCATACTGTTTTCCACAGTGACTACACCAGTCTGCATTCCCACCAGCAGTGCAAGAGGGTTCCTTTTTCTCCACATCCTCTCCAGCACTTGTCGTTTGTTGATTTGTTGATGATAGCGATTCTGACAGGTGTGAGATGGTACCTTATTGTTGTTTTGATTTCCATCTCTCGGATGATTAGTGACTTTGAGCATGTTCTCATATGTCTCATGGCTTTCTGTATGTCTTCTTTCAAAAAGTGTCTATTTAGGTCCTTTGCCCATTTTTTTATTGGATTGTTTATCTTCCTTTTGTTAAGTTGTATGAGTTCCCTATAAATGTTGGAGATTAAACCCTTATCGGTGATAACATTGGCAAATATGTTCTCCCATGCAGTGGGCTTTCTTGTTGTTTTGTTGATGGTTTCTTGTGCTGTGCAGAAGCTTTTTATTTTGATGTAGTCCCATTTGTTTATTTTCTCCTTAGTTTCCATTGCCCTAGGAGCTGTATCGGTAAAGATATTGCTACAATACATGTCTGATATTTTGCTGCCTATGGCTACTTCCAGGATTTTTATGGTTTCCCATCTTACATCTAAGTCCTTTACCCATTTTGAGTTTATTTTTGTGTATGGTGTAAGTTGGTGGGCTAGTTTCATTTTTTTGCATGTATCTGACCAAATTTCCCAGTACCATTTAGTGAAGAGACTGTCTCATCTTTTTTAAAAAATATATTTGTAGTGCCCAGCTGATGTGGCTCAGCAGTTGAGTGTCGACCCAGGAATCAAGAGATTGCTGGTTCGGCCGAAACCAGTTTGGCTCAGTGGATAGAGCGTCGGCCTGCGGACTGAAAGGTCCCAGGTTCGATTCCAGTCAAGGGCATGTACCTGGGTTGCGGGCATATCCCCAGTAGGAGATGTGCAGGAGGCAGCTGATCGATGTTTCTCTCTCATTGATGTTTCTAACTCTCTATCTCTCTCCCTTCCTCTCTGTAAAAAATCAATAAAATATATTTTAAAAAAAAGAGATTGCTGGTTCGATTCCCAGTCAGGGCACATGCCCAAGTTGCAGGCTTGGTCCCCAACAGGGGGTGTGAAGGAGGCAGCCGATTGATAAGATGTTTTCATCCCTCTCTCCCTCTCCCTTCCTCTCTCTCTAAAAATCAATAACACATATTTTTAAAAAATAAAATATATTTGTATTGATTTCAGAGAGAGAGGGAGAGAGAGATAGAGACATCAGTGATGAGAGAGAATCATTGATTAACTGCCTCCTGCACACCCTACACTGGGGATCGAGCCCACAACCTGGACATGTGCCCTGACCAGAATCGAACCGTGACCTCCTGGTTCATAGGTCGACACTCAACCACTGAGCCACACCGGTGGGGCCATCTTTTTTTTATTTTTATTTTTATTTTATTTATTTTTTTTTTATTCCTACTGGGCCTAGAGAGAGGGCAAAGGAGAGAGAAAGAGAAAGACCAATATGTGAGAGAAATATTGATCAGTCGCGTCTCGTACACACTCCCACCAGGGATGAACCCATACCCTAGGTATTTGCAATAACCAGGAATCAAACCAGCAACCTTTTGAAGCATGCATGGATACTGCTCCAACCAAGTGAGCCACACCAGCCAGGGCAGATTATATATCTTTTATTTTTTTTATTTTTTTTTTTAATATATTTTATTGATTTTTTACAGAGAGGAAGGGAGAGAGATAGAGAGTTAGAAACATCGATGGGAGAGAAACATCGATCAGCTGCCTCCTGCACATCTCCCACTGGGGATGTGCCCGCAACCGAGGTACATGCCCTTGACCGGAATCGAACCCGGGACCCCTCAGTCCGCAGGCCGACGCTCTATCCACTGAGCCAAACCGGTTTCGGCTATATCTTTTATTTTTAATTGCTAGCCTTCTGATCAGAAACCTCTTATCAGATATATGATTTGCAAATATTTTCTCCCATTCTGTGGGTTGTCTTTTCATTTTATTGATGGTATCCTTTGAGGCACAAAGGTTTTTAATTTTTATGAAGTTCATCTTACCTTACTTGTTTTCTCACTTATCATTCATGTTTTTGGTGTCATATCTAAGAAACCATCGCCTAATCCAAGATAACACAGATTTATTCCCATGTTTCTATAACTTTTAATATTATAGCTCAGTTTAGCCTCTCTAGTCTCTGCCTTTCTCCATATATACTCATTACCCCAATCCACACAAATAAGTTTAGAAGTCCAAAAAAGGAACCCTCCTCTCAGAAAGGAAGAAAAAAGATGATAAATATTTGCTTTTAAATGTTAATGTAATTGAACCTAACTCACATAGTTATATCATAATACTGTGTCCCTCACACATGTATTTATTAGCCATTTGAATTTTTTATCTCATGTATTATCTGTTCATGTTTTTGAGCATGAACTTGCTTAATTCTTTATTGTACTTTACATGAAGAGCTGTGATCCTGTAATCTAAATGAGTTAAATTTTTAAGAATTGGTAGTATTAAGAGTTTAACTAAATGAGTCTAAATGATGGGGGATTTAGACTCATGGTGGATGAAAGGAAAATGACAGGAATAAAAAGGGAAGGAAGAGAAAAATGAATGAATGAATGAGGAGACATTGGATATGAGGAGTCAGAGCAAGTAAAGACTGTCAGGATCTGAACTTGGTAGCACAGGAGACCAGAACTCGCCTAGTCTGGCCAGGAGACCAGAGAAGCTCAAAAGGGGCTCTGTGTACTTGGAAACCTTGAAAAAGAGAGAACCTTAGCTTATCAGAGGTAAAACTGGGGAGAGAAGGTTTTCTAAAGGACCCCCATAATGAAAGTTCTAGGCTAAAACTGAGCAGAATTTGGATACTTCAGAAGATCTATATCCTGCGCTAGACAAATATTAAGAATGTATTATGCCTCTTATGTTTGCCAGGCCTATGTGATGTTGTGCTAGTGATAGAAAGGAGATAAAAATAGACCCCGCCTCCATTGAGAAGGAAGAAGTTGGCATCAGCCACACTTGCAGTCACTCTAATGCCCACCTTGGCCTCTGCATTCAAGAAGCATCAATACCATAGTAGGGAGAGTGAGGATCTTAGCCCACAGCCATCAGAGAGGGGCAAGTATTCTGGGGTTTAGAAGAGGAGAAAAGGAGTCTAAGATGACATAGGGGTCAAATGACAGAGTATACCTAAAAATATTTTTCTTGCAAAATTGTAATTTATTGCTATTAGGACATGATTTAGAATTTGTGATTTCCTCCTCATCTGTAAACTTCTGTGCTGTAGCTGTGTCTAAGGCATCTCTGTATCCCCTACCATATCAGACATCCTAGTGGTATTTTCTTAGTTACTTTACTACTCATACTTTTTATTTTTACTGAGGATTAGTTCTTGTTTACAGCTAAAAATAGGGTCCTCGATAAGAAGAAAATGCTGTCCCTGAGATCCCCAGATCTTCATATGTGGCATTAAAAGGGGCCTAGCTCGCCCTAACCGGTTTGGCTCAGTGGATAGAGCGTCGGTCTGCGGAATCAAGGGTCACAGGTTCGATTCCGGTCAAGGGCATGTACCTTGGTTGTGGGCACATACCCAATAGGGAATGTGCAGTAAGCAACTGATCAATGTTTCTCTCTCATCCCTCTCCCTTCCTCTCTGTAAAAAATCAATAACAGCCCTAGCTGGTTTGGCTCGGTGGATAGAGCGTCGATCGGTGGATAGAGCGTCGACCTGCGGACTGAAAGGTCCCAGGTTCGATTCTAGTCAAGGGCATGTACGTTGGTTGTGGGCACATCCCCAGTAGGGGGTGTGCAGGAGGCAGCTGATCGATGTTTCTCTCTCATCGATGTTTCTAACTCTCTATCTCTCTCCCTTCCTCTCTGTAAAAAATCAATAAAATATATATTTTTTTAAAAAAATCAATAACATATATTTTTTTAAAAGGGGGTGGGGGGGCCTGGCTTACAGTAGACACCTGGCAAATTAAAATGAAGGGGGACCTCAAGGGCTGGACCTGTATGATGCAGAAAGTGTGTTGGGATACCGCTTGTCCTATTGGGCTGTGTTACCAAGCTCCATCTTGACTCTGAGTCTTTTCTCCCCTTGGGCTTTTCTTCATCTGAAAATCATATGAGGAAGGGCATGTCTCAGACTTCCAGGGAAGTGACATTAGCTTCCCTTTCTTTCCCTCTCTCTCCAGGTGCCAAGCTCTCCTGATGAAATGCGTTCTGCCCCATCGGGCTCCAGGGGCAGTGTCTGGTGCTGTTGATGCCCTTGTTCGAACTTTCCAGAATGGATAGTCCCCCAAAGCTTACTGGAGAGACCCTCATCGTCCACCACATCCCCCTGGTACACTGTCAAGTCCCAGACAGGCAGTGCTGTGGGGGGGCAAGTGGAGGTAGTGGGAGCACAAGACCCAATCCCTTCTGCCCACCTGAGCTGGGCATAACCCAACCTGAACAAGACCTAGGACAAGCTGACTCCCTGCTATACAACAGTCTGCACTCTGCTCCAGGGGGATCTGCACGGTCTGCAGACAGCAGCACTAAGAGTAGGGGTCGGGATGGCAGAGGCCCCGGGGCCTCTAAACGACATAATCCCTTCTTGCTGCAGGGGAGTGTGGCTGAGCCAGGACTCGGTGACTTATATGATGACAGCATTGGTGATAGTGCCACCCAGCAGTCCTTCCACCTGCATGGAGCTGGCCAGCCCACCTTCCATCTCTCCTCTTTCCAGCTGCCACCACCTGGCCCCAGAGCCGGCAGGCCATGGGGGGCAACACAGAGTCGGGCTGGAGTGGTGGAGGGGCAGGAACAGGAGCCGGTGACAACCTTGGATCCCCAGCAGTGCGGCAGTAACCACTGCTGCCAGCCAGAGCTGGAAACAGAGACCATGGAGCTGGATGAGTGTGGGGGACCTGGTGGGAGTGGCAGCGGAGGCGGAGCCAGTGATACCTCCGGCTTTTCCTTTGACCAGGAGTGGAAGCTCAGTTCAGATGAATCCCCAAGGAACCCTGGATGCTCAGGCTCAGGACCCCAGCACTGCCGCTGCAGTAGCACATCCAGTCAGTCTGAGGCGGCTGACCAGTCCATGGGCTATGTGAGTGACTCCTCCTGCAACAGCTCAGATGGTGTGCTGGTCACCTTCAGCACCCTCTACAACAAGACGCATGGCAACTCCCATGCCAATCTCAACTCTGCCCCACAATCTTGCAGCGACTCTTCCTTCTGCAGCCACTCAGACCCTGGCGCCTTCTACCTGGACCTGCAACCCTCCCCAGCCGAGTCCAAGATGTCTTATGAGTCCCATCACCCCGATAGTGGAGAAAGGGAGGGGAGCTGTGGTTGTCCTCATGCCTCATCTCCTGAGCTCGATGCCAACTGCAACTCCTACCACCCACACTGTGAGCCCTGCCCAGCTGTGGCTGACCTCACAGCCTGCTTCCAGAGCCAGGCCCGTCTTGTTGTGGCCACACAGAATTACTATAAACTTGTCACCTGCGATCTGTCCTCCCAATCATCCCCAAGCCCTGCTGGCTCTTCCATCACCAGTTGCTCAGAGGAACACACCAAGATAAGTCCTGTACCCAGCTCTGCCCCAGACCCTGGCCCTAACCAGCCCTCTGAGTATTATCTATTCCAGAAGCCAGAAGCCCAACCAGAGGAACAAGCGAGGCCCATGGAAGCTGAAGCTCCTACGGGCCCCACTGTGATTGAGGGGCAAGTATACACTAATACTTCACCCCCCAACCTTGGCACTGGACGTCAGCGCTCTCGAAGCTATGATCGCAGCCTGGAGCGTAGCCCTCCTGTCCGCCTGGGCTCGCTGGAACGCATGTTGAGTTGCCCAGTGCGCCTGAGTGAGGGCCCCACAGCTCTGGCCGGGTCCAGCTCCCCACCTAAGCGGGTCACCTCCTTTGCTGAGCTCGCCAAAGGCCGGAAGAAAGCTGCAGGCTCTGGCTCCCCCCCACTTCGAGTGAGCGTTGGCGACTCCTCCCAGGATTTCTCACCCATTCAAGAAGCCCAACAAGATAGGGTGGGCTCGCTGGATGAGGGTTCTCACTGTAGCCATAGTCTACCACCTATGCCCACGGGGCCAGGCATGGACTTAGTTGGCTCAGAGCCCTGGTCCACCCAGGTCTATCAGGGCCCCCAGTCCAGTGAGATGTCACCTGCTGTCCTCAGAGCTTCTGGGCAAGGCTCCCTGATGCAGCTGATGGATCCAGGCTCTGCTCTCCCAGGGAGCCCAGCCAACAGCCATACCCAGAGGGATGCAAGAGCTAGAGCTGACGGTAAGGAACCTAAAGGCTGGAGATTACCAGGATAAATGCAAGGCCTCCTCAGTGATAGGGCCCTGTCAACCACCCCATCCATATCACTGGCAGTTCCTCAGCCTAGACCAAGCATCTTTCCAGTCCAGGGGAGAAGTTGTAAAGGGGAGAAGGAGGTTAGAGGGTAAAAAATACACTGAAGAGATAAAATCAACAGAACTTAGAGGATGATTGGGAAAGGAAGCACTCAGAAGATTGTGATTCTAAGCCTGGATAACTGGAAAGATGATAAGTGATTAGGGACTGCAAACAGAATTAGATTTACTGGCACAGGGATGAGGCATGAGTTCAGTTTGGGACATATAGGAATTTGCAGTGCTTAACGGTTATGTCTAAAAGCCGAGGATATGTCCAACAGGCAAACCACACTGGGTGTCAGCGAAGCTCACTCTTTGATCAGTCATTGTAGCCACTCTTCAAAGAGCCTGAGAGCTGACACTTGGCCTTTCGGTCTCCTAGTCCGGCTATGTTTCCTATTTATCTTATAATATTTAGGTGGTGATTTTATAAAGACTCCATGTTAAGTGGGTGCTGGTGATAGAGAGATGAGAGGGACAATTTCTGTCCTCAAGGAATTCCAACCAAGGATGGAAACAGGATAGTAAAGTGCAGAGATGGTGGTGTACAGGACATCTAAATCAGAATGAAATGCCAGAGAAGGACTGCTAACACAGTTTCCATTCGAGCACAGTCTAGAAAGACAGGAATTAGCTTTGTGCAGACTTTAAGAAGAACATTCTAGGTCATAGAATAGTCTGTACAAAACCACAGAGGCCCAGAATAACGTGATGCTTTCTAGAAACTACAAATAACTGGGACTGCCCTAGTGGAATGTGATGGAACCACTGAAGGATTTCAGTCAGGAAAATGGCTTGTTTTTTTGTTTGTTTGTTTGTTTGTTTATAACAGTTTAGCCTGTTTTGATTTGCATATTAGAAAGTTCACTGGTAGATTGGAACCAACCCTGGAGGTCAGGAGATCGCCATGATGGGAGAGTCGTTGGAATAAAAGTGGTAGTTGAAGCTCTGAGTGGATGAGAGCATCCAGGAAAAATGTGTGAAGCTATAAAGGGAACAGGGACAGAGCCCTGGGGATACCATGATTTAAGGATGAGCAGAGCAACCCTCAGAGGAAACTAAGAAGAATTAGGCAGGAAAATATAAGGAAACCCAGGAGAGAGCAAAGTCACAGAACCAAAGAGGAGAAAGTTTCAAAAGAGTTAGGTTCAAGTGAGTTTTGAAGAGAAATCACTAAGAGTAAGGCTGATAATCCTAAAAGCAATATTCGGGGGCAGTGAGGTGGAAGCCAGATCCCAGCGGGTATGGAAGGAAAGGGAAAAGGCAGGTAAAGGTGAATTTTCTGTGCTGCAGCCTTAGCTTGGGTGTGGTGGCTTATCAAAGGAAAGGGGTTAAAAACCCGTAAATAGTATTATCTCTGCCATTATGGAGACACAGTCCAGCAGAAGATTTCATACCTAAACATACACAAAGGAGCTGCCCTTGGGAGAGGGAATAGAAGGGGAGGGAAGATGCAGGTCAGAAATAGAGGGATTAGCCAGTCCTTTGAAACCCATTCCCTTCTTAGACTACAGTATCTAGTGGGTGTATGTAGGCACAGGGGATCCTGTGGCTGGCATTCTGAGGGCAAGAATAATCCTGGTCAGAGATGGGAGGAGAGGCATTGGAAGTTTTTCTATCAGATAAACTTTGTATCAAGATGGTGTGCTGTTCCATAAGTCTCCAGTGACCTACCACAGGGCTCTTCTCTTGATCCTGTAAAAAAAGAAATAAATAAAAATAAAAAATTAGTGACAATTCAATGAATTCATAAATGACAGAAGAAGCTGAGATCTCTTTGAGACCCTGAGCAGCAAAATCAAGATTCAGAAGGATCTTACCAAAGCTGGAAAGAACTGATAAAGCAGGGACCCGTGTGAAGTGTGATGTGTGAGCTATACTTGAGTTATTTGGAATATTTAATTGATTGCAAACTCAGAAGGAATCAGCAGTTTTGAAGGGTTTTCAGAAGTTACGACGACTGGATTTATTCATAGGCTGCAGAGGGGAGTTGCTAGTCCCCCACTCCTCTGAACCAGTCAGTGCTCACCTGGGAGTTCCGGGCCCTCCGTTTTAAGAAGAAATTGAGACTGTGGGGCCGTGTCACCTACAGAAGAGCAGACTTGGGTGAATGTGGTCTGTCTCTGTCTCCACTTTTCTTAAGGGTTATCACATAGAAAAGTGAGAAAACTTATTCCCTGAGGGTAGACCTGAGACCCACTCCTCACAATAATCCCCCTTTTCCTTCCCTCATCGTATTCCTCTGCCTCAAACTCATCCTGGGTACTTAGCAGGGAGGATGCTTAAAAGAGTAGGATTAAATAGTCTAATTAAAACATTCTTTATGGAGGAGGTATGTAATACAGCTAGGGTTGAGAGGACCTAATCTGATAGCCAGGGTCAGCTCAGCCTTGAAATCTGATATTGACATAAGTGGAAAGGCAGAAGACATTCCAGGAGGAAAGGCAGCTGCTTCAAGATGGGCCGGGGTGGGAGGAGTGGTGTCGATGAGGATGGCGGGGGTGGGAGTTAGAGCGGGAGAAGCCTAATTTGTGGCCAGTGTGGGCACCTGCCTGGCTGAGAAGGTTCCACTTTATTCTGCGGGCAGTTGTGGCCACAGGGGATAAAATGAAATTTGTACTTTAGGACGCAAGCTGCTAAGATTTGGGATGCAGTGAGGCTAGCCTTAACCAAAGTTTCAGTGGGG
Organism: Myotis nattereri; assembly: GCF_964212035.1. Classification (NCBI taxonomy): domain Eukaryota; kingdom Metazoa; phylum Chordata; class Mammalia; order Chiroptera; family Vespertilionidae; genus Myotis; species Myotis nattereri. The sequence goes on from NC_138087.1 coordinate 54,011,942, forward strand.
ATTCACTCCTTTAATAAATCTTTATTCATTACCTACTATGTACCAGGCTGTGTTCTAGGCACTGGGGCATAGCAATGAACGGCTTTTAAAAACCTTCTTTTCTGGAGCCCTTACACGAAGTAATAGACAATAAACAAATAAGGCCATTTCTGGTGGTGAAAAAATGCTGAAAAGAAAATGCAACAGGGTAATGAGAGCGACTGTCCAGGGGGGCTGCGGTGGTTGAGGAGGTCTCGCTGAGGAGGTGGTGTTTGAGCTGATGCATGAATGATGAGAACATTTCAGGCAGAAAGAAGAGCAGGTGCAACAGGCTCAGAGACGTTAATAAACTTGGCATGCTAAGGGCCGATGGAAGTAGTGAGCAGGGGAGAATGACAAAGGTTGCTCTCTGAGCACTGACTGGGGATGACAGGAGAGTATCCTTTGAAAGTGTCCCCTGGGAGTGATTCTGAAACACCTCCCTAATGGGGTTGTGGTCACCATCTCCTGAAGACTCACCGAAGTAAATTAATGGGAAAAGACGGGGGATAGGCAGGCCCGGCCTGGTACCATTGCATGTGCAGTGCAATGTGGTAAAGAGAACATCCGCCCCGAAGTCAGACTCTGGCTTAGGCAGAATTCGAGCCCCGCCACTTCCCAGTTGTGTGACAAATGACTTAATCTCCGAGTTTCCAATATCCTGATCTATCAAGTAAGGATGTAATTTCTGCCTCACAGAGTTGTTGAGCCACAGAGCTGTGCTAGTGAGCCACACCCAGGGGTTCAGGCCGTGTGGCTGCTTACAGCATCCCCTTGTGTTCGTTCAGATGTTTGCAGCATGCAGTGTTTCATTAGAAGCACAGCCCATGCACAAAGACAAAGTGACTGGAGTTTTGGGTTTAGTCCTGAGCCCCGTGTTTTGAGGGACATTGACCTGAAGATTGGCTGGAAGAACAGGAGAGCACCACCCTTGGGGAATACATGAATGTGTAGAGGGAGCAGATACGGACTCTGAGGCTCCAGTGCCTGGATCATGAAAGAGGAGGAGTGAGGTGAGGAGGGGTGACAGGAGGCTGATTCTGGCTGCAAGTGAAGAAATATTTTATTATGGTTAGATTTGCTCAAGAATGAAATGTGCCTGCTTGGATGGAGATAGGGGAATTTGAGTGAAAGTTTGAGGTAAGTAACATCTTGACCCTGGAAATCTGACTCTGACTCCAAGTCTTTGGGCCTTAAAAACAAAGAACACAGTAGTTCTGCCACTGACGGAGATGCAAGTGATCAGGAGAACGGAGATGGATGAAGTGTTCTAAAATAGCCAATTTTAAATGAAAGCAAAACCCTAAAGCAGAACGATCGAGGGATCATAGGAAGGTGGGTTCGGGCGTATGAATGTCCGAACTTGAATAATACAGGGGAGCAGTGTAAAGTGAGATATAAGAATTGAGCCTTCAGATATCCCACCTTTGAAGTCAAGAAAATCAAGAGTTAATGAACAGCCACGAATACAAGACAGTTCTGTTTCGTATCCAGTAGGAAAAGCTTTACAAAAGAAGGGGGGAGCCGTGTCCGAGTCCACAGTCTTGGATTACCCGACCCCACTCAATTCCTACAACCCAGGTCTTGCCCACCTCTTTCCCCTTCCCCAGGGAGCATCATCTGCTTCTGTGCTTCCTCTCCTGTGGGTTCAGTGTCTGTCCATCTGATTCCTTCTCCGTCCATGTTGCCACAGGGGGTGGTGCTGAGAGCCGACCAGTCCTCCGCTACAGCAAGGAGCAGAGGCCAACCACGCTGCCCATCCAGCCCTTCGTGTTCCAGCACCACTTCCCCAAGCAGCTGGCCAAGGCCCGGGCCCTCCACAGCCTTTCCCAGCTCTACAGCCTGTCGGGCTGCAGCCGCGCACAGCAGCCCGCCCCCCTGGCTCCCCCCACGGCTCAAGTCCCTGCCTCAGATCCTTCCGGGGAGTCACAGGCATCCACCAACAGAGGTGCCAGGAAAGCTGGGCCTGAGCCAGAAACCTCACGACCGTCACCCCTGGGCAGCTACTCCCCTATCCGGAGCGCTGGCCCCTTTGGGCTCAGCACCGACTCCTCTGCCTCCGCTTCGTGCTCCCCTCCCCCAGAGCAGGCCACAGCCACAGAAAGCTCACCCCCATGGAGCCTCTCCTGTCCTGCTGTCCAGCCTGCCGCCTCCCAGCAGCCCCAGAAGGAGGATCCGAAGATACTGACCTTGGCTGAGTACCGACTCCATGGAACAGGAAGCTTGCCTCCTCTGGGCTCCTGGAGATCTAGCCTCGGTCGAGCAGAGAGCCTGGCCCGGGGAGGTGGTGAAGGCTGCATGGCCTCCAGGCCCAATAACGGTATGAGCTTCCCAGCCTGCCCCCAAACGCGTTGACACCACCACCCTCTTTGAATAGCTTCTTATACTCCAGCCTGGGATCAGAGGTTAAAATATTTGCATCTCCTTCCCCAGCATCTGTGGACAATATGTACTCACTCCTAACCCTCGCGTTGTACACGGGCCCACTGGGCGGGTATGAAATGCTGTCTCCTGCTCATTCTTTCCTGTCTCTTCTGCTAATCTGTTCTGCTTCCAGCCAACCACCTATCCCCTCAAGCGCTCAAGTGGCGGGAATACAGGAGGAAGAACCCACTAGGGCCACCTGGTTTGTCAGGGAGCCTAGACCGAAGGCCACAGGAAGCTCGGCTCACCCGAAGGAACCCCATCTTTGAATTCCCTGGCTCCCTCAGTGCTGCTGGCCACCTGAACTGCCGGCTGAACGGTGTGTGGGCAGGTCCCCAGGATACCAGGGCAGGCTCTGCCGTAGCTGGGAAGGGCTGGAGAAGGGGTCAGTCTCAGGGGGTATAAGACACAGAACTGAGCTGCAACGCTTGGAAAGCGAGTTCGTGGGACTTATTTTTCTCTTTTTTCCAGGTCCAATGGTGAAGCCGCTATCACTGACCTGCCCTGACTTCCAGGATCCCTTTTCCCTGACCGAGAAGCCTCCTGCTGAGTTTTGTCTGTCCCCAGACGGCAACTCAGAAGCCATTTCCATTGACCTGCTTCAGAAAAAAGGTGGATATTCCCCCAGCTCAGGCCAGGAGTTCTGTTGTCACTACCTGTCTGTGCCTATTGCCCTGCTGCCTGGCCCTCCAGAATATTTCCCAACCTTAGAATTCCAGGTGCCAGGAAGGAATTAGAGAGCACGGGCATTGGGGCGAGAAGTCATGTACCATGTGCCATGAGTGTGTACACGTGAGGAAGGGTCATTGATCAGGTGCTTTGGAGTCGGGCTCCAGTCTCTTCTCTCCGGGAGCTTAGTGAGGGAGACGCATGTCATAAATAAATGTCCACGTGCGCTAAGGGGGGGAATTCAGTTACCACAGGGCCTAGAGGTCGGGGTAAACATGATGGTAACATCTAGTAAGACACGGACTGACAAGGAATCAAGCTATTTAGCAAATACGAGACCATAAGAGAGAGCAGTTTCAGTGCAATGATGGAGAGAAAAAATTGAGGGGCTGAAGGGGAAGGAGCTTATTACTTAAAGGGGAGAAAGATGAGACTAAAGTCCCTTTCAGAGGCCCCGGCTGGGACCCACTTCAATGATTACATTGAAGATGTAATTCAGAGCTTAGGGAGAGGGAGCTTAGGGAGATTCAGAGCTTAGGGAGAGGGAAGAACCTTGGGCAAGAAGGGGAGCAGCCACCTTCCTCCAAAAGATGGAGAGAGTGAGAGGGGCAGCAGCGGGGAGGAGAGAGATAATATAGTTACGTCTTTTGGATGGAGAGGAAAGTTGAAGGGACTCGTGACCAGTGGCCTCTGCTCTCTGTGTGAAGAAGAACCAAGGGCTTGAGAAGAGGGGTAAAGATTTGGCATGGCAACTGGAGAGCATAGCTGAGGGTGCCACAAGGCACACTTCAGAGAAGTGCCCTTGTCACTCACCGGTGTGAGTGGCCCTGGACTTTACCCAGCAGACAGTAGCCTGGTGTCTCAGAGTGGAGAAGACAGATAGATTGACCCAGGATTGGAGTAAGGTGGCAAGGAAGTTAGGGCTTTGAGGGTCTCAGTAATGTAATCATTGAAGTGGGTCCCAGCCGGGGCGTGAAAACAGGAGGGGCTGGAGAACTGGGAAAAATAGGAAGTGGCCTGGGCCTGGTGCCTTGATGAGACCCATGCTGCAGGGACAGAGAGAGAGTGTATGGAAGCCCATCCTCCCACGGAGGGTTCAGTCCCAGCTGAGTTGCTCAGGGACTTTTCGGGGAGCTGTTACATCAAATCCTCGCTTGCAGGGCTGGTGAAAGCTGTTAACACTGCAGTGGACCTCATCGTGGCCCATTTTGGCACAAGCCGGGATCCTGGGGTGAAGGTAGGCAAGAAACTGTGGAGAGCTGAGCTCTACCTGCTGACCCTCACCTTCCCTGTGCTGCCACCTCGAACCCAGAGTTGATACTTAGGAATGGGGATCACAGAGAAGCACCATAAGGGCTAAGAAGGTCAGAGAGGACCAGAGTTGAACTTGCAGTGATCCCCTGTACTTCCCTACCGCCTCCACAGGCAAAGCTGGGGAACAGTTCTGTTAGCCCCAATGTAGGCCACCTGGTCCTCAAGTACTTGTGCCCCGCGGTCCGGGCTGTGCTGGAGGATGGGCTCAAAGCCTTTGTGCTGGATGTCATCATCGGGCAACGTAAGAACACGCCGTGGAGTGTGGTTGAGGCTTCTACACAACTAGGTAAGTGCTGTGTGCAAGATGGGGACCCCAGGGTGAATTTAGGGTTCCAGAGATTGGGCATGTGACCTGCAACTCTGGCTTCCTCCCAGGCCCATCCACCAAGGTCCTGCACGGCCTCTACAACAAGGTCAGCCAGTTCCCCGAGCTCACCAGTCACACCATGCGCTTCGACGCCTTCGTCCTCGGCCTGCTCAAGTGAGTGCGGTGGCGCAGCGAGATCTGCAGCCACCAGCCCTCCCCCGGGTCGCGGCTGCCTCTGAGGAAGCAGCTCCCTACCTGAGACAGAAAGGGGGATCTGTGGGACCTGCTGCCAGAGCGCGGGCTCACTGCTCTCCACCTAGCTCAGCCTCTCGGTAGATCAGTGGTTTCCCACCACACCCACGATCCTCCGGCACTGACACCAACATGGTCTTCCGCTTTTACAAATCCACAGTCTGGCTTCTTTGGAAATTAATCTGTTTCTGTTTCTCTGGATATTGTAAACCCTGATCCTCTCAATGCCAGCCCTGCTCCCAAATCCTGCTTGACCCTAAGTCTACCTGGGATCCATGTCATAGTATTTTTCTTTCTCAAGCATGGGCCCAGGTCCCCCCCTTCGGCTCTGTACTCCACTCAGGAGCTGCCCTGACTTCCTGGGTCTTGTGCAAAGTGACTCCATTCTAGGAGGAAGTGATTGGTTTGTGAAACACATGTTCACCCGCCCTCCCTCACCCCCCCCACCCCCCGCGCCCCACATCTTCACTGACTTTTCAGAACTACATGATATAAAATGAACCAGGTAGCATCCCTACCATAGAAGAGAGACGTTCACCTATAGTCTGCCCTGTGTCTGACCCCTGTGTCTGTCTCCTTTGCACCTTATGATCTGGCGATGCCCACATAAGACTCAACTCTCTTCACCTATCTCCCTACAGCATCCGGTCCCTGGAATTCTGGTTTAATCACCTCTATAACCACGAAGGTAATGCCCAGAACCCTGCCCTGTCTTGCAAACTCATCATAGGCCAGGCCTCACAGGCTCCAGAGCGAGGCACAGCTGTCTTTTCAGATGCTAGAGGTGGAGAGGGGAACCATGCCAAGCTTGGGCTTCTACCAGAGTCCTTCCCCAGCTTCTGCTGTGGCAGAGCCTGGCAGTCAGCGGGACACTCAGGCCGTCTGAGCTCGCGGCTGCCACTTAAGGTGCAGCTAATGCACCAACACTTCAGGAATCGCCTCCACTGTAGTGCCTCTAAGTAGCACGTTACAGCCTGTGCAGCACGAAGCAGTGGCCCTGCCCAGGTTGCCTTTCAAAGGCCACCCCAGGCCAGGCTCTGCCTTCCTGTGCGGCTCAGTCCCTCTCTCTTCCTTCCTAGATATCATCCAGACCCACTACCAGCCATGGGGCTTCCTGAGTGCAGCGCATACCGTGTGCCCTGGCCTCTTTGAGGAGCTGCTGCTGCTGCTACAGCCCCTGGCCCTGCTGCCCTTCAGCCTGGACTTGCTGTTCCAGCACCAGCTGCTGCAAAGTGGGCAGCAGCAGCGGCAGCACAAGGAACTGCTGCGCGTGTCCCAGGACCTGCTGCTGTCCGCCCACTCAACGCTGCAGTTGGCCCGGGCCCGGAGCCAGGAGGGCCCCGGAGACATGGACAGCGCAGCCCATGGGAAACGGGTGAAAGGTGTGGGTGCCCCAGAAGGGGGAGAAGATGAGGAAGAGGAGGAGACGGAAGAGGTGACAGAGGCAGCTGGGGGCTCGGAGCGAGGCAGGGCCCGAAGTGGGCAGTCTGGTTGGTGGTACCAGCTCATGCAGAGCTCCCAGGTCTACATTGACGGCTCCACTGAAGGTTCTAGGTTCCCCCGTGGTGGCAGCAATAGCTGCAGTGGCAGCAGCAATGAGAAAAAGAAAGGGGCAGGAGGTGGGGGGCCACCTCCGCGAGAGGGAGTAGTAGAGGGAGCTGAGGCCTGCCCTGCCCCTGAGGAGACCCTTGGCCGGGACAGGGGCTGGCCCTTCTGGATGGGGAGCCCCCCTGATTCTGTGCTGGCTGAGCTGAGACACAGTCGGGAGAGAGAGGGGTCTACTGCCCCCGCAGCAGAAAGTGAGGAAGGAGCCTCCGGACCGTCACCTGGGGGCATCAAGTGGGGACACCTCTTTGGATCCCGAAAGGCTCAGCGAGAGATCCGGCCCACAAACAGGTGAGAGGCAGCCTGTGCTGTAGACAGAGGAAGTGGGGAGCCTGGTCTAAGCCAGAGCTCAGTCAAAGCCCTGACTGCTAACCCCTAGGCTGCCCTCGGACTGGCTGAGTCTGGACAAGTCCATGTTCCAACTCGTGGCGCAGACAGTGGGTGCCCGCCGGGAGCCAGAGCCCAAGGAGAGCCTGCAGGAGCCACACGCTCCAGCCCTGCCCTCCAAGCCTCCATGGTGAGCCCTGGGGGGCCTGAAGGACTAGGCACTGGGTTTGGTTTTGGGTGGGGTTTCTCTGACCTCCATTTGTTGTTTCTCCAGCGAGGTAAAAGCACTGTGCCACCATCTGGCCACAGGCCCTGGACAGCTGAGCTTCCACAAGGGAGATGTCCTCCGAGTGCTGGGGCCAGCCGGAGGAGACTGGCTGCGCTGCAGCCGTGGCCCTGACACTGGCCTGGTGCCTCTGGCCTACGTGACCTTGACCCCAACTCCAAGTCCAGCTCCTGGAAACAGCCAAAACTGAGGTCCTCTGCATGCTGGTGGCCTCAGGGACCCTCATAACCATCAGACTCAGAGCCCGAGAGCCCCCCCCGCCCAAGCCCGCTGGCTTGGCTGTAGAGAGCAGACTGGGAGCTGGGGCCACGTATTCCTGTGCTCAGTATTAACTACCCCTCCCCCAACTGTCCCATGACCATGTCCAGACCACCCAGGAGAGGAGGGAAGGGACGCAGCACTGGGCTGCCAGGGTTTCCCCGGCCCGTCTGGGCGCCCGTCTGGGCCAGCCTTTCCATGGGTACAGACAAGCATGTCCCTGTGGATGGGGGTGACCAGACGGCCCATCTGCAGGGCTCCCAGGCCAGATAGTGAGGATGGTGGGTGACAGTGAAGGGGCCAGATCCCTAAGCTCCCAGATGTAAATAGGCTGTGGCCAATGCCTGGTGGTCGGAAGAGGGAGGAGCAGCCCAGGCTTCTGTTTATGTATTTATTTATTTATTTATTACACCTATTAATAAAAAAGGTGCTTGGCCTCCAAACCATTCTCTTTGTGCCTCCCCCTACCCTCCAGCCCATCTCTCTCTCTCTCCCAAAAGCATGGCTGGGATACATGAAAAGGGAAGGAGGAGTTTGAAGTCCAGGTACCTACGCCACGAGCTGCTTCTGGATGGCGCTGAGGCCCAGAGCATCCCGGGTGAGATGCCCGTATGTGCGGCCAAACTGGAACTTATATCCTGTGTGGTCAAGAGAGTCTGTCACATGTAGTCAGTGGCATGGAAAAGCCATTTATTTCTCGGCCAGTTGCCTAGACCCTCCAAGCTGTCCCCCCAAATCTGGTCCTAACTCCCCACTGTGAGCTCCCTCAGTTCCTCGGTTTTCTTTCCTGCCCAGTGATAAAGCTGGACTGCATGCCCTGAGGTCCCCTCATATCTATTATTTCCAACTACCAAAACCACCTCCACCCATCTCACACACACACACACACACACACACACACACACCCTCACCTGGCACATAGCCCCCATAGTTAGGCAAAAGACCCAGGTTCTGAGGGTAGGTCCTTGAAAGTGGGGGGAGATGTTTGAGATCCTTCTGGGGTTTGCCCTGTGAGCACATCTGTCCAAATTCCTGCAGTGCCTGGTTGGTGAGCACAGGAAAGCTGGAGCCGAAGAGGAAGCGGGCACGGGGCACATAGCCAGTGAAACCTGGGGAGTGGGGATTCTGGGTCAGGACCTCCTGGGGGCCTCCCACGCCTTTAGTCATTGCCCACCTCCCTCACCTGACATGAAGAACTTGTGAGGATCTCCGTCATCCATGGAATAGGGGGAAGCCTTGTGAGGGGAGTTGACAGAAGAAACATGGTGCTATCAAACTTAGCCCCCGTGCTCTGACACAAGCTCCCAGGGAGTGGGGCTGGCAGGCAAGCCCATGTCCCCAGCCTACACAGGTACGGCTCCCCACTCCCACCACACTGCACCCCCTCTCCCCCCCACTTCACAGCCTCACTTGTCCTGCCTCCTGCCCCAGCTCTGCCCCTTGCGCCTCCAGCTCTGGCTTCGGCTTCGGCTCTGATTCTTGGTCTTCCTCCACATCTGCTCCCTTGACCCGCTTTGACAGCTCCTGACTCCCTTGTTCTCCGTGCCACTGAGTAAACTCATTCAGAGCCTCAGCCCAGACCTGGCTGCAGTTCTTGGCAAAGATGAACTGTGCCTGGGGGATAAAACCTGGGTGGGCAGGGGGCAAAGAAGATCTCTGTTAGTGTTTGGGACACACGTTCAGGGATGGGGCACCCGTTTATATTTGTGTACATACCTGTGTACCCAGGGATCATGCTGGAACTGAGCCTTTTGTGCCCACGCCTGACAGGCAGGCTTTCATGAGGAACCTCGGGAGATCTTGGAGGCCGAATGGGAGGCAGAAGTATGCGATGGGCAGGGGGCCAGGCTATGCCAGGAGCTCCCCGGAGTAGCTGACCGGTCATCTGCCCATAGGTCTGGCCCATGCTGAACCGAAGCAGCGGGCAGTGTCCGGTGTACCTGTAGCACAGGACTCACCCACTCATCTCTAGATTCCCCCTGCCCACCCTCCCCAGAGACGGAAGCAGAGAGCTCTGAAGCCGTGATCTTTTCTGGACTCGGCTGGTTGTATATTTGGAGCAGGCATTTCCCCCTGCTGCTACCCTGTTACCATGGAAAAGACAACAAAGAGCTTTGTGGCCGGCCCGGCTACTATTCCTTGCTTTTCATTTTCTATCCAACACCATCGATATCCCAGCCCTGGGCCTGCTGTACAGGTGTGTCCACTTGGCCCCCAAGGTCTAGGTGCACAACTCCTATATCCCTAAACCCCATTCCCGGAAGCACGCAGGGCTGTGCCCTGGGTAGAAGTCTTACCCTGGGATATAATGAGGATTCTGAGGGTTCAGCCCGGGTATGAAGGTGCTGGCCACAGCCATGGGAACACGGGCTCTCTCTTTTGTTTCCCTTTGAGCAGAGGCTCTGGGCTGTTTACCCTGTGTCCAGGGCTGTGGGGCGGGGCCAGAGGCAGGGGCGGGGCGAAGGGAGGGGAGAGGGGAGGGGGCGCTAGTGTGATGATGGCCTGGGCCAAAGCCAGCAGAACCTGAGAGCAGAGGCTCACAGGTCTCTACTCCAGAACAAGGGCAGTCCTGCCACGTGGGGGCAGGGAGGAGGGGCAGTACAGCCTCGCCACTCCAGGACCCGAGGGAGGCCTGAGGTGGGAGGGCGAAACTGTTAGGTCTCTTCAGCTTTCTCTCAAAAGAGGACCCTTCCTTCTTAAGCCCTCATCTGAGCACCTGCCTGAGGAGACGTGGATTCCGCTCTGTGTGAGTCTTGACTAAAGGTGATGGAGTTCATTGGAAAGAGGGTCTCTCAGGGGAGCCCCGAGGGGAGGTGATGGGGGGAAAAGGAAACTAGAGGCCTCTAGGCAGGGTGACATCGTTAATTTTCACTAGTGTAACGTGACATTCACTGAATGCCTACCATAATCTGGATCATCACCCACTCAACAAATAGGCCCGCCACGCCCTGCTGTCACGCCTCACCGCGGCACAGTGTGTACCAGGTAGGGGTCAGAAAAGATAAGCTTCACGTGACTTTGGGCAGGTCATTTACTATCTCTGAACCCCTCTATCACTTATAAAATGCAGATACTATAGTCACCCTGCCACTGTTGTGAGGCTCAAATTAATGTATGCAAATGTTTTGTAACAATAAAGGCCATGAAGTAATTGAATATAGGAGTCTCGAGTTCAGAGGACAGATTGGGTCGAGAGAGAAAAAGTGGTAGTCACGAGAATATAGATAGTATTTAGAGCCTTGGAGTTACGCAATGACCTGCCATGTACGTGTGTATAGAGGAGAGAAGAAGTCCAATGATAGAGCTGTGGATACACCACTGTTTAGAGATCAGGAAGATGAAGACGAAACAGCAAAAGAGACCTAAGAAAACAATAAAGCTAACTGAAGAAAGTAATTCAAGATATGATAATGGTATTATGGTTACATAGAAAATGATCTTAGCAGATAATGCTAATGAAGTGTCACAGTGCCTGGAACTTATTTTCAAATGGTACAATAAAAATTATATATGAGCCCTGGCCAGTGTGGCTCAGTTGCTGGAATGTCGATCCTGATGGAGGCATGTACAGTAGGCAACTGATCAATGTTCCTCTCTCTCTCTCTCTCTCTCTCTCTCTCTCTCTCTCTTTCTCTCTAAAAATCAATAGAAACATGTTCTTGGGTGAGGATTTTTAAAAATTATATGATATGATGCCCTATCATACCATACCACACCACATGAGAAAGAAGAGAGAGAACTAACACAATAAAATATAAACAATTGTTGAGTCTAGGTGAGAGTGTACGGTACAGCTGTTCATTGTGCATTCCTTCAACTTCTTTGCATGTTTGAAATTTTTTATAAAAAGAGGTGGTGCAGGGGGCTGTTTTGAGAACAGGTAGTTGACTATGTATTCATTTAACTGCTTTTCCTAAGGTCAAATCACCTACATCCCTAGTGCCCAGAATGTGCTCTTTAAATACCATTCCCAATTAAGAGGAACCATGAATCATTGGAAAAAATCGCTGATACCAGCTCTAGTCTAGGAACACACAAAATGAGCCTGGAAAATTTTATATCAAGGAGCAAGAAACCTTAAAGGTCATAACAAAAGGACTCTCAGGCGCCAGCTTGAATAAGTTCCCACTGGCCAAATAGGTCAACTTAAGCATCAAAATATTTAAAAACTGCCAATGATTGAAACACATCATACATGTGTTAAAGTATGAGTCATAATAGTACTAAAAAAAAATCACTGGTTCCTTTTGAAAATGCTAGGTAACCAACTCATTACTTTAAAAGCTGATAAAATAGCCGAAACCGGTTTGGCTCAGTGGATAGCTCGTTGGCCTGCAGACTGACAGGTCCCAGGTTTGATTCCGGTCAAGGGCATGTACCTTGGTTGCGGGCACATCCCCAGTAGGAGATGTGCAGGAGGCGGCTGATTGATGTTTCTAACTATCTCTCTCTTCCTTCCTCTCCTTAAAAAATCAATAAAATATATATTTTTTTTAAAAAGCTGATAAAATAAAAGGGAAACAAATTAACATTTTTCTTGCTTTCCTATATGAAATGTAGCTCTAGGGAACAAATAGTTAATGTGCAAAAGTTTCTCTTTGTAGAGGTATTTATTCTGCCTAACAAAGAAAGAAGGCTCGAATGAAAATATTATGTTCTAAATCCTCTATTAATGAACCTAGACCAGTGGTTCTCAATCAAGGACATTTAGCCCACTAAGGGAAATTTAACAATTGTCTAGAAGCATTTTTGGTTATCACAATTGGGGGAGTTGCTACCAGCATTCAGTGGGTAGAGGCCAGAGATGCTACTAAACATCCTACAATGCAGAGAACAACTTCCTACGATAAAGAACTATCCAGCCCATAATGTCAACAGTGCCAAGTTTGAGCAATGCTAGTCTAGACAACGATCACCATTAATTACTAATATCACAAAAAGACCACCACTGTATGCCTCCTGGTAAATGCACTAAAACCACCTACGAATTAGTTTTACCAAAACAATCAAATCTAAATCTGATTAAGCCTCTAACAATCAATTTACCACAAATACAGAGCTGAGGAACATACTAAATTACGCCAGTAGAAGCTCAGCAAAATTCAGACTTTGAGAAACTTTACAGGATAAATGACCTGGTTTCTTAAAAAATAAATTAATTAAATAATAAGGGGGGAAAGATAGAGAATAGACAAAGTTTTTTAAAAATTCAAGAGACATATTAGCTGCAAAGTAGGGTCCTTACTCATATCTTGATTCACATAAACAATTTTTTAAAACTAAATATAGCTCTAGCTGGTTTGGCTCAGTGGAGAGTGTCGGCCTGCGGACTGAAGGGTTCCAGGTTCAATTTCAGTCAGGGGCACATGCCTGGGGTTTCAGGCTCGATCCCCAGTAGGGGATGTGCAGGAGGCCGCCGATCAATGATACTTATCATTGATGTTTCTATCTCTCTCTCGCCCCCTCTCCCTTCTTCTCTCTAACATCAATAAAAAAATATTAAATATAAAACAGTGGGGGAAATGTGAATAACTAGATGCTTGATGACATTAAGAATTGTTCATTTTTTTCAGATGTGACAATGGTACCATAATTTTGTTTTAAAGAAGAATCCTTATGTTTTAGAGAACATACTGATAAACATATTGATAAAGTGATATAATGTCAGAAATATGCATCAAATAACTGGGATGGGGGGAGGACAGCAGGGGTATAAAAGAAACAAAATTGGCCATGAGTTGATCATTGGAGAATCACTGGGATAAAAGGTACATGAAGTGGTACTTTTACTCCGACAGATCGCTGAGAGCTACAGCACGGCTGAGGCACGGGTCTCCAACAAAATGAACTTACTCTCCCAGGTAAATAAGGGCCCGTTGTTCTACTCTCTGCTTATGTTGGACATTTTCCATCATAAAAAGTTTGAAAAACAACAAAAGGATCTGCTAATAAGCTAATTCAAGAAACATTTAAAATTTCTCTTAGCAGACCCCTCTGCACTATTTAGTGCTGTGCATTATTCCATTTTCCCTAAATGCTCCATCCTTTGAGTCCATGGCACCGGACTCTCTAAATTCTCTTCCTGTCTTTTAGCTTGTTTCTCCTCAGTGTCCTTCATGGACTTCTCTTCCTCCATCCACTGCCCTTTAATGCTGGTTTCCCCCCGGATTCTGCCAGCCTATTCTCCTTCTTTACACCCTACGTGGACGATGGCATCCACCTTCATAGTTTACCATCACCCCTTTGTTTATGGAAATCATTTACCATCCTTTACTCAACCTTTCCTCCTCCTGGATTTTTTATCCCAGTTGTTATCTCCCCATAATCTACGCTAGAAATTTAAAAATTATCCTGGCTGATGCTCTTTCTCTCCCCAGGACCGACTTTGGATACTAATCAATCAGCCAATTTTCCTATAGGGCATGGCTGTTTCCTCCTCCCTTCCCTATCACCCCTGTCCTAGTTCCAGTCCCTCACGTCTCCGGAGCCCTTGCCAGAGCCTCCCTCCTAATCAGACTCCCTGCCTCCATGCAGCCGCCACAGTAGCCTTCCTGAAACAGAAACCCGGCTCCTCTGCTTGGAATTACTATCACCAACCATAATAATTCTCTAACTTGGATAAAGGGTCAGACACGTGTCAGGCTCCTCTGCTTGGAATTACTATCACCAACCATAATAATTCTCAAACTTGGATAAAGGGTCAGACACGTGTCAAAGTACCTATTATAATCTTATGGAAACGAAAAGAGGCATAAATCCCTAGCATTTATTGATAGCATACTTCTATAGAAAGCAAGTTTACAAGTTAAACCGTTGTAGATGCTAACATTAATTCCATGTGAAGAATGAGTGTGTCGGGCTGAGACCAGATTGCCTCTGAATGGGTGTGATGCACAAGGTCCAGGCACAGGTTTCTCCGGATTGGTCTGTCTCCGCTGGCCCGGAGGGCCGTGATCTCTCCTGTTCTTCCCTCCAAACTCGTGCAAAACCTTCCCTCACCGAGGCAGCCTCTGGTCTTCTCCCGACCCTCATGCTTCTTTTGTCGTTTAAGACTGACTTTATGTATGCTTTTCCCCTCCGCCCTTAACAAGGCGCACTTGGTCCCCACTCCCATACACCTGCGGCAGGCCTCTAGTTTTCTGTCCAGCTTACCACAGAAATAGAAACTCTAGATAGAATTTCTCAAAAGCACCCAGCCCCGCTCCTCCGAGGTCCGAGGCCTCCACTCCCGCCGCCCTCCGTCCCGCCGCTAGGGGGCGATCACCCACGCCCAGCGCCGCTCCTCGGGAAGCCGCCGCCGGTATGCAGTGACGTCACCCGTCCCTGGCGATGATTGGCTATTTCGCCAGAGGAGCCAGAAACGAACCGGAAGCGTTGGGGACGGCGCGTGCCCGGCGCGCGCGCACGTAGGGGCAGGGCCCCTCGGCGTTCGAGGCGGCGGCTGCAGCGCCTCCTCCTGCCTGAGGGGGCAGAGCGGGCTCCTACGAGCCGGAGGGCGGAACCTGCCGCGGGGTCACACCGCCGAGGGCTGGGCCACGCGGAGGGGAGGAGCCCCAGGGCCGGGGGAGTCACTCTGAGAGGTGGGGTCTCGCTGCGTGACAGGAGCGCCCAGAGGAGGGGTGCCCCGAGGAAGCGGCGGTGCGCACTGACGTCAGCAGTGCGATGCTGAGGAGAGGCCCCTCTGCAGGGGAGGGGGTCCCGGTGCGGACGCCGGGGGTCCCCGAGGGGGCGGACCCCCGGAGAGGCGGGGTTTGGCCAAGGGGTAGGGTCTCGCGGAGGGCGGGGCTTCCCTGCAGGTGGAGGCTGCTTTTTTGAGAAAAAGGGTCGTTGGGACGGAATAGTGCGAAGGTCCAGCCGTGTGTCCCCAGGCGGAGGCTGTGGAATTTGAACTTTGTTCGAGGAGCCGGGATGGAGTGAGGAGGAGTTGGCGCCACGCGGGGGATGGGCTGGGCGAGGGCTCGCTGCCGCCCGTGGGCATCCCCGCAGCCCGCGAGGGGAGGACGCGCCCGGGAGTCCAGAGGTCGGCGGCGGAGGGGCGGGGACCCGGGGGCGGGCCGGGGAGCCGGGCGGGCGGCTGGCGGCCGGAGGTGCGTGCTGGCCGGGAGGGTGTAACGCGCTGCCCCGTCGGCCCATGGAGCCCGGGGAGAGCGCGGTTTCCCGAGCCCGGCCCCCAGCTGACGGCGACCCGAGGGTGGGAGCGGAGCGAGGGCCCCCGGGGCCGCGGAGACACTGCGCCCGCGCGCTCGCACCGCCGGCCCTCGGCTGCCTTCCGTCACTCGGCTCCGGCCTGAGTTCGTTTCCCGGAGCCCGACGCCCCGGACCCCTCGCCCGGGCGTCCCCGCCGCGGTAGGGGGTGCGCACCTGGGGGGCGTGGCCGCCGCCGGGGGCCGGGCTCCAAGGAGTTAAGCCGAGGCCGCTCGGCCCCGCCCCCGGCAGGCCGCGAGCCCGAGCCCAGCGCTGCCGCCGCCGCCCGCCTCCGCCCGCGGGGAGCCCGCCTGCCCGCCGGCGCCCGGAGCGCCGCCGCCGCCGCCGCCCGGCCCAGGCCCAGGCCCAGGCCCTGCGCAGAGCGGAGCGGCGTCCCCGGGGCCCCGCGAGCCGGCACGGCGGGGGCGGGTCCGGGATCTGCGGCGGATCTTCCATTCTCCGAGGCGGGAGCGGGAGTCCCGGCGTCCCGGACCCGGCGGGGCCCCCTCCCATGGCCAGCGCGGCTCGCCCCGGGCCCAGGGACCTGGCCATGTGAGGCCGGCCCGGGCTGGGGGCCCGGCCATGGCCGGAGAACGGCCCCCGCGGCGGGGCCCAGGGCCCGGGCCGGGAGAGGCGCCGGGGGAGGGGCCCGCGGGCGCGGGGGGAGGCCCGGGCCGGGGCCGCCCCTCCTCCTACCGGGCCCTCCGCAGCGCCGTGTCCAGCCTGGCGCGCGTGGACGATTTCCACTGCGCGGAGAAGATCGGCGCCGGCTTCTTCTCCGAGGTCTACAAGGTAGGGCCGGCCGGAGGGCGGAGGGGCGGGGCCGAGCCTGGGACCGGGGGCCGGAGCCGGGGGCCCGGGCGGGGCGACCGTCCCACCTGCGCGAGACTCGCCGGCCCCGCCACCCCTCAGGTGCGGCACCGACAGTCGGGGCAGGTCATGGTGCTGAAAATGAACAGGCTCCCCAGTAACCGGGGCAACACGCTCCGGGAGGTGCAGCTGATGAACCAGCTCCAGCACCCCAACATCCTAAGGTGAGCGGCCCCGGCGCTTGCTGGGATAAGGGGGAGGATCCCGCCGGGAAAGGGGAGACTGCGGAGAGGCCGAGGACCTTACAGCCTTCCCCCCACCTCCCCGCCCCTCCAACAGGTTCATGGGGGTCTGTGTGCACCAGGGGCAGCTGCACGCTCTTACAGAGGTGAGAATGGGCCGGGAAGGGGGGCCCCACGCCACCAGGGGGCAGAGGTCAATGGCCTGGTGCTTCTGCTGAGGCAGTGAGGGCAGCAGGACCTCCTCCCGGGGAGTCTTCCCTAAACTTCCCCTTGGGCAGACCAGAAAGGCCCCAGCCGTTCTCATCCTCTCCTCCAATAGAACTTTCTGCCCTGATGCAGATGTTCTGTATCTGTTCGGTGCAAAACCGTGAGCATGGAAATGTGGCTGGTCTGAGAAACTGAGCCTTTAATTTTATCTAAACCTACCACCTTAATTTTAAATAGTTGCGCATGTGTTGGACAGGACCGCCCTAGAAAGTGAATTTGGAACCCTGGAGCACAGGCCCGCCCCTCTGACCTTTGTGACCCTCCCGAGTGTCCCCTGGCTTATAGGTGGGAGACTAGAGCACAGACTGAAGCCTTGGCATTCATGCCCCTTCTCCTCCCATCTGCCCCAGTATATGAATGGGGGAACCTTGGAACAGCTGCTGGGCTCTCCTGAACCCCTCTCCTGGCCTGTCAGGCTCCGCCTGGCTCTGGATATCGCTCAGGGCCTGCAGTACCTGCACGCCAAAGGTGTATTCCACCGAGACCTCACATCCAAGGTAGGCTGGCCAGAGAGGTAGAGGCATGAGGGGGTTGTGAGACTCCTGGGTTGTAACGAGCCTGTGGATGTTAGAATGTGGATAATAATAATAAGTTAGGATGTTAGAGTAGCGAAGCACTGGGGGGCTGGGGCGGGGGGGTTGCTCTGAGGGCTAAGTACCACGCTGTGTTTGGAGTGGTAAATGATGTTGCAAGATTGGGGTGCACTGGAGAGGGTTGGGGTTATTCTGGAGTGACAGAGGTTGGGTTATAGATGGGAGATCGGAGAGCAGAAGGTGAAAGGTGTGTGGGATACTGTATGTGTATGTCAGAATTGTCTGATCCGTCGGGAAGGCCGAAGCTTCACAGCTGTTGTGGGTGACTTCGGGCTGGCTGAAAAGATTCCTGTGTATAGGTGAGCTGAATGCCCATCCCCCAAACCTCCCAGAAGGCCCCTATCTACATGAAGCCCCCTGGGACGTTTCCCCTGGGGTGGGGAGGGAGCTGGCCGCCTCTCTTTTTGTTGGGGAGGATGTCTGAGTGGGATGTTTCTGACCACTCTGCCCCTGCCCTGCAGGGAAGGGGACAGGAAGGAGCCATTGGCTGTGGTGGGCTCCCCGTACTGGATGGCTCCAGAGGTGCTGAGGGGTGAGCTATATGATGAGAAGGTAAGATGTCAACCCTTCAGGTCCCCACGGTCTTCCAGAGACCCTGAGATAACTCCTATAAGTCCCTATCCCAAGTTCCTCAACACCGTTCCAGATATTCAGGAGGCCCCCAGGACACCCCCTTGCCCCTCACAGGCACCCCTCCAACACACGGAAACTGTCAAGACTCCCCCGTGAATTCTGACATATTCTAACTAAATTCTGACATGAAAACTGGCAGTTCCTCCCCCTAACATCATCTCCTACCCCCAGGCCGATGTCTTTGCCTTTGGGATTGTCCTCTGTGAGCTCATCGCACGAGTACCTGCAGACCCTGACTACCTGCCCCGTACTGAGGTGAATGGTGTCCCCAGGTTTGAAGAGGAGGACCTCCAGACTGGGAAGCTTATAACCAGGAAGGGTTCCCTGGAACTGAGGTCCTGATTGGGGGCAGAAGGAGAACCCAAGGAAAGTTGACTTGGAGGCCTTTTCTGTCCCCACAGGACTTTGGCCTGGATGTGCCTGCTTTCCGGACCCTGGTAGGGGATGACTGCCCACTGCCTTTCCTGCTCCTGGCCATCCACTGCTGCAGTGTAAGAGCCTCACCCTCCCTGCCCTCCGCCCCATCCATCAGCTGACCAGGCTGTCCTGCCCCAGGTGATGGTGGAGAACTCAGGGACCCTTTTGGAGCACTGAGTGAAGCTGCCCCTGTCTCTACCCATCAGATGGACCCTAGTGCCCGTGCTCCCTTCACCGAAATCACCCAGCACCTGGAATGGATCCTGGAGCAACTGCCTGAGCCAGCCCCCCTCGCCAGGGCTCCCCTGATGCACAATCAGGGTAAGTGAGCATGACCTTGACCCATCTGGAGTCCCTTTGCCTCTCTCCTCCTTAGAACTCAGGGAATTATCTGGGGGAGACTCAGTGTATTTGTTAGTTGAGAAGGCTGGGGATAGGGTGGGGGTGAAAGGACATCTCAAAGAAGATAGTTTTCTAATTCTATAGCCGTAAGGAAGGAAAAAGGTAAAAAGTGGCTGGAGGTGACGTCTCCTTTCCAAAGCACCCTGTCAGACTCCCTTTTCTAAGTTCTAGTCCCACCAGCCTTCTGGTGAATAATGAGACATAGAACAAGGGTGGGGAGCCATTATTCTGCCAAGGGCCATTTGGATATTTATAACATCATTCGTGGGCCATGCAAAATTATCAACTCAAAAATTACCCTGCTATATTTGGTCAAACATTTTTTTTTTTAAATATGTTTTATTGATTTTCTACAGAGAGGAAGGGAGAGGGATAGAAAGTTAGAAACATCGATGAGAGAGAAACACCGATCAGCCGCCTCCTGCACGCCCCCCATTGGGGATGTGCCCGCAACCAAGGCACATGCCCTTGACCGGAATCGAACCCAGGACCCTTGAGTCCGCAGGTCGATGCTCTACCCACTGAGCCAAACTGGTTCTGGCTGGTCAAACATTTAATTAACTCACCCTTAATGCCTTGGCAGGGCCAGACCAAACGATTTCATGGGCCTTACGTGCCCCATGGGCCGGACGTTCCCCACCCCTGCTAGAAGCTATCAATACTGAGAAGAGTGATCACAGACTTCTCTGTTTACAGGGTCTGTTCCGAGAGGGGGTCCCTCTGCCACGCTTCCCAGGCCAGACCCTCGGCTCTCCCGAAGCCGATCAGACCTCTTCCTGCCCCCATCACTAGAATCACCCCCCAACTGGGCGGACAATCTGACTCGAGTCAACCCCTTCTCACTGCGGGAAGACCTCAGGGGTGGCAAGATCAAGCTCCTGGACACACCCAGCAAGCCAGTCGCCCCCTTGCCCCTTGTACCACCATTACCACTGGCTTCCACCCGGCTGCCCTTGGTGACCACTCCAGAGACCCTACTCCAGCCTGGAACACCTGCCCGCCGCTGCCGCTCATTACCATCATCCCCTGAACTCCCCCGACGCATGGAGACGGTACTGCCAGGTCCTGGCCCTCCCTCTGTGGGCCCCTTGGCTGAAGAGAGAATGGAGTGTGAGGGCAGTAGCCCTGAGCCAGAACCCCCAGCTCCCCAGCTGCCCCTGGCTGTGGCCACAGACAACTTCATCAGCACTTGTTCGTCAGCCTCCCAGCCCTGGTCCCCTAGATCAGGACCTCCCCTTAACAACAACCCCCCAGCTGTGGTGGTGAGCTCCCCACAGGGCTGGGCCGGGGAGCCCTGGAACCGGGCCCAGCATAGCCTGCCCCGGGCAGCAGCGCTGGAGCGGACAGAACCCTCGCCGCCCCCTTCAGCTCCTCGGGAGTCCGACGAGGGGCTACCCTGCCCTGGCTGCTGCCTGGGCCCCTTCAGCTTTGGCTTCTTGTCCATGTGCCCCCGCCCCACACCAGCTGTTGCTCGCTACCGCAACCTGAACTGTGAGGCGGGCAGTCTCCTCTGCCACCGAGGGCACCGTGCCAAGCCACCCACACCCAGCCTTCAGCTGCCTGGGGCACGCTCTTAGCAGTGGGGCCTCCAGCTTTGGCCTTCAGGATGCCCTGTGAGGACTGCACATGCTCGACAGTTCCAGCCCCAGATGGGCTGACCAGCTGCTCCGTATAGGGGAACCTCAGCATGGACTCAAGGGACAGAACATTTCCTATCCAACCCCTGGGCTTGCTGTCCCAGGGGACCACACAGCATTGCTGACACACGAGACTAACACGTGCAAATTATTTAAAAATATTTCAATAAAACTGCCTGGCTGGCTCCGGGCTGCCCCTATCCGCTCAGCCCGTGCGCCCTCCTCCCCGCAGCCCCCTCTTCCACTATGGGAGGTTCTTGGGGTTCCCAAAATCTCTTCTGTACCCTTTTCCCAGGAATAGTCCAGTTTCTGGGACAGGATTTCAGGCAGGCAGCAGGCATAGATGAGCCCTTGGCCAGGCACTATCCAGGCAGATTGAGGAAATGCTGGAGAGAGAGAATCATAGGACCTGTGGCTGCAGGTTAGGGATGAAGGGCACAGGCTCTTGTTGGCATGAGGATCTGGAAGAGTAAAATATCAATGAGCTCCACTATTGACTGTCACTAAGAAGTCACATCACCAGCCTCCCTTCAGTTCCAGGCCTTCCCTGCCCCTCTCCCTGTGCAACACCCCCTTACACAAGTATACCAAGCTCCTGGAGGCTGTGGACGTGACTCCCAAGAACAAGTTGTGCCCCCGCCCCCCCTGCTCCCAGCAGCTGGACCCCTGCTCTGAGCCCCTGTCCTCGCAGGCTCCCAACCCTCACACTTACTCAGCTCAGTGGTAATCTGGATACCTAATAGGTGCCATCTCACAGACACAGGGAAGAGAAGTAGTACACTCTGTCTGGTATTGGTATCTTGGCCACTTGTTTTGTACAGAGGGACATCTTTTCCTTTGGGGAACATAAGACCTAGAGAGTGATAAAATAGAACTGGGATAGGCTCTGGCCCCCACCCTTCCCCTCCCTCCTCTCTCCTTGCCCTGCATAAAACAGCCCAAGTCCCAACTCACCTTAGTCCTACCTAGGGCCACATTTGGATATGGGTCAGGGACAGATGTCTGAACTCCAACCCAAAGAGCCTTTAGGACCAGGGGAGGGCAGAATCACCCAAGGTCTTAAAGATGGAAATTCCAGTTAGAGAACATAGGTGACCCGTTTCAGGGTCCCTGGTTGGTCCTCAAAGTTACCTCACTGCCCTTTACTCCCCTGGAGCAACGCTAGTGCCCCAAGTGGTGGTGACTGAGAAAGTAAACCTCCGCTTGGGTAGCCTTTTCAAGGGCGTGGGAATGCCAAGGCTCTTCACCAGCTGTGAAGCCCTAGCTTCTGAGAGAAAAATGACATGGGGCCCAGCCTAGTAATTAATAAAAATAAGAGCACGTGCCAGGGGCTGCTATCTGGGGGTAGAATAGAGAACAGAATGCCCTAAAGAGTTTGTAATAGAGGAAACGGACAGGCAGGCAATTTCAGTATTGATTTGTGAAAGGTTTGGGAGCGGACCTGAAGGGAGATTGTCTCATTACTATGTCTCTTTGAAGGGATTATACAGTTGAAGATCCCAAAAGTCCTAACAAACTTACCCACAGACTCTTCTAGCATCAGTCCCCTACCTGTCCTTCAACCTGGTGTCAATCCAATATGAACCAGACGGATCAACTTGTTCCAACAGCTTATATACACTGCTGCTATAATAATCCTGAGGGGAGATTCAGAGATGTGTGGAGAGTGATGAGAAATAGTGAAATGGGGGGAAAGGGTAAAAGAGGGGACCTGGGCTAATGGAAGAAAATAAATACCCTAGGGAAACCCAGGAGAGAGAGAGAGAGAGAGAGAGAGAGAGAGAGAGAGAGAGAGAGAGAGAGAGAACACACACACACACATAATTGATTTCAGAGAGAAAGGGAGAGGGAGAGAGAGATAGAAACATCAATGATGAAAATCATTGGTCGGCTGCCTCCTGCACATCCCCTACTGGGGATTGAGCCCACAACCCAAGCATGTGCCCTTGACTGGAATCAAACCTGAGACCCTTCAGTCCACAAGCCAAGGCTCTATCCACTGAGCCAAACCAGCTAGGGCAACCTAGGATCTTTGACAAGAGACCTGTGCCCATCTTTGATGACCTTTCCCTGCATCCTACAAGTGCCACCCTGCAGATGCAGGCTCACCCTGCAGTCCCCCTCCCAGCTGGGTAAGAACTTCTGCCATCCTGTGAAAGGCAGTCATTCTGTGGGTTGCTATGGTCACAAGTAAACAACCCCTACAATCCAGCCCACCAGGTCTGGGGCCTCCCTGCCTGAGAGGTCACGACAGTCAAATACTTCGTTAGGCAGCCCAGAACACTGACCAGAAAGTTGAAATGAGAAACAAGTAAAAAGTAAAGATGGCTCATAAGTCAACTCTCATGCCAACTTTCATGCTTGGGGCTGTCTGAAGCACTGCGCTGAGAAGCTGCATGGAGAAGGAATGCATCCACAGGAAGCATGTCATGTGTGCACTGCCATCCCTGACGTGACAACATATGTGCCTTTACCTAATAGTACCCATGACTGTCTGTAAATAAAGGTATGCTTACTGAATAATACTCGTTCACCGTAATCGTGGCCAGGTTGGAGGACAGAGATTTACAATAGTTTTGGCTGTCTTCCCAACTTCTTTTAATAAGTGAGATGTAAAAGCAATTCGTCGCCATCAGTATCCATCCCACGGGACAGCAGGGGTCTAAAAAACAGAAAGAGTGTGACAGCACAGCCCAGACCAGAGGGAGATCTCAACACTTGGAGTGAAAGTGTTGCTCAGAGATCTAGTTGCTAACAGTGGTCTCCAGTCTACTCTCAGCCCCTTCATTGACTTCTAGTTCTTGATCTTTGCAACCTTTCTGGAAATGCCAAGCCTGCGTATACTTACTAAAAGCCTTAACATCCAACAACTTTCTCCTAACCATCTGGGAGGTTTATTTTAATAGGGCTAGCGGTACTATTCCCAAACACACCTCAAGCCGCTAGCCAACCTCCTGCCCTCTCCACTCTTCCACAACTAGACAACCTTGGTTCCCATTTTGCTGAAATTGTCAGACACTTGATGTGAACTCTCTCCATTTCCCTTCCCTCCACCTCAAAACGTGTCTCTTCTCTGTTCCTCTTTTCCTGGCCATCCATAAGAAATAACCCACTTTCTTTAACATCCTACACCTCAACCTGTGCTCCCGACCCCAACCCACCTCTCTCCTTGCTTTGTTCCATCAGTCCTACCTTCCCCGCCCCTTCCCCCCCAACCCCCCGTCACTCAAAAACCATTCCTTCTCCACTAGCTCCCTCTCTTCTGTCTACATTTTCTCATGTGCCCACTCAACTACCCTCTGGAGTTATACTCCTTGCCCCACCACCAGACTGCCCTTTGTAAATCAGTAATTTATTTTTTATTTTTCCCACCATCATTTATCCCTCATATGCCTTTTTCCACCTCCACCCTCCCTCTTCCCTAGTATATCAGTAATTTAAAGGAGTAAAAAAAAAGTTGGTGTGGTCAAACTGGAGAGGGTGAGGGAGGAAGTGGTATGCTGAAAGGTAGGCAGGGGCCTTGAATGCCATGCTAAGGGATTTTTTGTTTTCATATTCCAAGGAAGAGAAAGTCAGTGTGGGGTTTTACATACAGGAATGTTGCTCGCTGCCTGTATCCCAATGCCCGGGCACGGTGCTGGACATATAGTATGTATTCCATAACCTTTAATTAATTAACTAGGATGATATGATCAGATTTTTGTTTTTAAAGATTACCCTGGCTGCAATATGAAGGGTGGAATGAGGGTGTAGGGGGGTGTTTAGGGAGAACATCCTGCAAGCAGTTGCAGTTATCCTTGCAAGAGATGGGGGTGGGCAAAATGTAAGTGGACAAATAGACTTGGTGGTGGGAAACGGAGGGCATTCCTCTCTAACGGAATAGGACTTCTGCTGAAAGCCAGACGGGGCAGTAGGGTAAGTTCTTATGGAGAGCGAGGCGACCACTGCGGAGTTGCCAGGCAGCACTGAGGCCCCAGCTGAGGTTCAAACTAGAGTTTCAAGGCACCAAGCAGAATGATTGCACCATGTGGCACACCTGGGTGCAGGCGCGGGCAAGGTGGGCAGTGGAGTTCATCCAGAGTTGAGATACCGCCAGTCAGGGGCACCAGAAGGACAGTGGGACAAAGGAGTGAGTGACTGAAGTGACCGCCGGAATGCAAGATGGGCAGAGAGAAGTGAGGACAGGTGAGACTGCCAGGAAGGGAGCAGACCGGGCTCTCCATGGGGCGGAGAACTCAGGCGGCTGAGGAGTGTGGGGAGCCTGGAGCAGGCAGTAGTGGTCAGAGTGAGGTCTGAAACCCTCCTTTCAGCAGAAGAGCAGTTTGGGATGCTGAGCTCAGTGCAGCTGTGGGAGTGGGTGGCAGCATGGCATGGAGCTGAGCGTCATAGAGATTAACAAGGTAAAAAATGAAACGCGGGCTGGGGGTGGATGCACATAACCTCCATCCCTCACAGCAGACCTCCCGCCTCGCCTCTCCCAGAGCAGATACCTGAGGGGTGGAGGTGTTCCAAGTTGGACTTCGGCGTTTCCGGCACGCAGAGGGGCTTCAGCCTGTCCCGCCAGCGGCTCAGCCTCTCCTCCACGTCCCTCTTCTGCGTCTCCTCACGGCTCAGGGCCTCCTTTGTCTCCTCCCAGCCGGCCAGCCAGGCCTGCGACTGCTTCCTGACGGCCTGGCAATCGCGCTGTTCCACCTGCAGCGCTTCCCGCGTCTGGGCCAGCTCCCTCCTGGAGCCCTGCAGCTCCCGCTCCTGCTGGCCCAGCTGCGCGCTCTGCAGGCGGAGCTGCTGCCTCAGGCTGCTGTTAGTGGCGTCCAGGGCCCTGCTCGTGTGCTGGAGCTGCTGAGACACCTGCAGATCTGCTTGGCCAGAAGGAGAGATGTGGGTGCCCTGTGCCCTGGGACCCCGCGCCAATCCTTTCCCTGTTGCTTGCGACATTCTGCATGCCAAGCTGAAATGTAAGCTCTGGCTGCCTGAAGTTTAAGGAGTGACTGGACTGGGTGAGGCTAATTTAGACTCGGCAAACTGCGGCTGGAGATCCACGTGCGGCTCTCTGGCCCCTTGAGTGTGGCTCTTCCTAAGCCTCAGGAGTACCCTAATTAAGTTAATAACAATGTACCGACCTATATAGTTTAGGTTGAAAAAATTTGGCTCTCAAAAGAAATTTCAATCGTTGCCCTGTTGATATTTGGCTCTGTTGACTAATGAGTTTGCCGACCACTGATAGAGCAAGACCAGGCTGGAAACCAGACCCCAAGCTTAGGACGGGGTGGTGGTAACTCCGGCCCCTGCTGGGGGAGGGCAGCTGCTGGGGGAATGCGGGGAGTGGGAGATGGGAGCCATACTCACAGCGCACCCCCAGGGCGATGGCAGCCACCCCTAACAGCAGGCAGGTGAGGAGCAGGCCCAGAAGGAGGTATTTCCAGCAGGTTGGGCTGCCCTGGCCTTCGGGAGACAGTTGCACGAGGCGCAGTGAGCCCAGGAACTAATTTATAAACCCGGGGGGGGGGGGGGATATTCTTGGGAAAGAGCCTCGCTCAGAGGACGCGGTGCAGGCGCGGTGGTCGGTGGCGCAGTGAGTCCGCAGGTAGCGGGAAGGCGTCCGGAAGACGGGCTGGAGGTGAGGAGGATGGAGGGCACTGCCTGGCAGGAGGCCCTGAACCCCAGGCCCAGGCGGGCAGAGGTATGTGAATGGGGCCTCCTAAGTGCGAGTGGGGAGAGGATCTGGGTCGACACCTCAGAAAGATGGGGTGAAAGGGGCAGAGGAGGGGGGCGCGGGGCTGCCCGGGACCAGACCAGCACCCCCTGCCGGCCGGGGCGCCAGCACCCCCACCCCCACCATCCCCCGGCGCCCAGCCACTCGGGGCCTGGCGGGTCCGCGCGGTGGGCGAGGCCGCCGAGCCCCGCGTGCCCGCCCCGCCCCGCCCCGCCTGCCGCCGGCGCGGAGGACGCGGTACTCACCGCCCAGGAGCCGCCAGGCTGCGGGCGACGTCACGGAGCTCCAGGGCGCGGCGGGCGGCTCCGGCTGCACCCCTGCGCCGGGTGAGCGAGTCCCGTTAGGAGACGGAGCCCCGGAAAAGCCCCCTCTGCCCCGTGTCCCCCGCGCCTGGCGCTGCTCTCCGGCCTCCCGTGCGCGCCCTCCCGAGTTCCGCGGCTCCCGGGACTGCCTCCTGCCCGTCCGGGTCCCACCGGGCCTTCCCCAGACCCTCTCCGCGCCCTCCGGAGTCTGCCGCCCACCATCTCCCGGGACTGCCTCCTGCCCGTCCGGGTCCCACCGGGCCTTCCCCAGACCCTCTCCGCGCCCT
This sequence comes from Myotis nattereri, assembly GCF_964212035.1. NCBI lineage: Eukaryota > Metazoa > Chordata > Mammalia > Chiroptera > Vespertilionidae > Myotis > Myotis nattereri. The sequence continues at coordinate 54,038,889 of NC_138087.1, forward strand.
CCGGAGTCTGCCGCCCACCATCTCCCGGGACTGCCTCCTGCCCGTCCGGGTCCCACCGGGCCTTCCCCAGACCCTCTCCGCGCCCTCCGGAGTCGGCCGCCCACCCGCTCCCGGGACTGCTCTCAGCCCTGCCCGACCCCCTGGTTTCCCTTCGAACGCCTCTCCCCGCAGGGCTGCCCTGAGCCCTGCCCTTTCCCCAGGGGACCCACCTTCCCCTGGGAGCGAGCGTCACTCTGCCCCTGGCTGCCATTTATCCAGGGCTCCTCCTTCTCTTTGCTAGGGGCCCCCCTCCTTCCCCAAGGATATTGTCCTCCCAAGACGGCTCTGGACTCCCCAGCTCTAGACACGGCGCCCCGGCAAACACCCAGCCCTCGGCTCTCCATACCGGCCTTGCCCCCTAGCCCAGAAGAAGCCAAGTTTGAGGCCCCCCCTGAGAGTGTGGGCACTTGCACGTTCTCGTAGGTGAGCTCCCCGTCATCGTCAGCCTCTGGGTCTGTAGAAGAGAGAAAAGGGGCCGAGGTGGGAGCTGGGACTGGGGGCTGAGGGGTGGGCGGGGTGGGGTCAGGAAAGAGGCTGGGGGTGCAGGATCCAGGAGACCCCCCCTCTGCCCTTACCCTGTCCTGGCTGGCTGGAGACCCGCTTCTTCAGGGGAGCCTTCACGAACCGCAGGTCTGCGTAAGTGACAGACTCGGCCATGGTCCTGGCACCTCTGCGCCGGCTCCCCCGCTCCCCCTTCTCTTGCCGCTCTCCCCTCTGTCCCTTCACACTCTGAGGCTCTGTGGTCCCTCCGTGACTGTGCGGCTCAGTGCGTTGCCCTGTGACTTCTAGTCACAAAAGAGGAAGATGTGAGCAAGTCTCAGACAGATGGGCTCAGTGAAGCAGATGGCATCCTGAGCCCTGGCCAGAGGGGCCGGGGAGGAGAAACTAAGGCCCAGAGCATGGGGCTGGGCTGGGGGGTCACAGGACCACACTCAGGCCGCCCTGCGCCTCTCTCTGTCCCACCTTCATGTAGCCCAGACGGCTTGGGCAGTGCAGGCTCCCAGTGCCTCCCTCTGACCCTCTCCCCGGATGTGCCCATGCCTCCCTCCTGGCTGCCGTGGCCAGAGGCTTTCTCTGTGTAGTCAGAGTTCTTTTGTGCCCAACTGACCCCGACGGAGGCTCTCCCCAGTCCTTGCTCCAGGGTGGGGCTACATCCTCCCCATCAGATTGAGGGCAGGGGGGCGGGGGGCAGGGTGTAGTGTGGAGCCCTAGCTTGTCATCCTGGGGTTCCCAGTGTCCGCTCCCGGAAAGGAGTCTCTGATTTTTTGGACTCATGTCTCCCCATCAGTTTGGGGACTTCCAGGGTGGACCCAGCTCCCCTCCTGCTGTAGGTCCACAGAGCACAGGGCGTCTCACTCCAAAGCCCTTGCTGGGAACGGCAGTCTTTGGAGGATGCAGAGAATCTGGGACCACACTTTCTCCTCTGTGACACCCCCAGACTCCACAGCCTTTCCCTGACCCCTTCCACCCTTGTTGCCCCACTGATCACACCTGTGGCAAGTCAGCCCCTTCTGGGCCCCCTCCTGCCCCCTGCTGGACCCATGGCATCTCCTGTGTCCCAACATCTGAGCTGGATCCAGCCAGCTGTCCCTGAGGCAAGGGCTCTGAGCTCGGACTGGCCGGGGGTGACAAGACGACGGGAGGCAAAGAAAAGAAGCAGAGCCGACTCTGGACTGGTGAGATTCTGATATTTTCTTGCCTTGGTTTTGCTTTCTTTCTTACTTTACTAGTAACTTCTCCCTTTAGAAAGTCCCAGCACTGTCCCTTCACACCCATCCTGGAGGAAAAAGGGGCATTTACGGGGAAGACCAGGGGCTGATGGGGGGGGGGGGGAGGGGGGCGAGGGACACCAGGGGAAGCAGGAGGCGGCTGATGAGCTATGGTTCAAAGGTGCTCCCTGGTTCTCCTTTAGGGTTGTGACAGACTGTGACCCCCAAAGGGCCTACTTATGGGGGTGGGAAGCAGTTGGGACAAGACAAGGTGGGGGTGGGGAAAACCCACCCCTCGTGGGTGACATCCGCCCCCTCAGAAACACCCCCTGCAGCTGCGGGAGGAAAGGGGAAGGAGTGAGTTCCTCACCGCAGGCTCACAGCCTGTAGTGTGGTCAGTGGTGTGTGGAGGAGCTGTGATGGGCCTGTGGGTCTGGGGAGAGCTCTGGCAGCGGCACCCAGCCTGCCCAGACGGTGCCCGCTGAGGCCGACGTGCACATTTGCCACCCGAGGAATGTGTCTCAGGGAGAGGCAGGTGTGTGTGAGTGTGTGTGAGTGTCTATGAGTGTGTGTGTGTGCAGGCACACAACCGCGGCTCTTTGTGGTCTCTTAGGGATGTCTGTGGGAGGTGAGCATCTAAACCGCCTGGAGGATTACGCGGGCGGGGGGGGGGGCGGGGGGGGGCCGTCCTGCGGGCTCACGGGTGCCTGTGCTACTGTTATTTTCTTCCACAGCAGGGAATTCTCAGAGAAGTCTTAAGAGGTCATGGGGACAGATTCTACAAATACTTCCTTTTTAAGGCTCACTGTTTCCTAGGGTGTCCCTGCAGCTGTTAACTGTCCCTGCTTAATTAAAGTTTCCAATAACCTAGTCACCTCCCCTGGCACCCGGTCGGGGCCTCCCTCCGATAGCAGACGGTTGTGTGTCGGTGACTCCCTGGGGGCCCGGAGGCCTGTGAGGTGAGTGGGAGTACAGCGCAGCTGCTGGCAGCGTGTGGGAGGGTGCAGTCAGGGTTCTGTGTCTGGGGGGGCGGGGGGCAGCGTGTGTGTATAAATCAATTGCGGGAACACTTGCAGAAATGCTATAAGCTACAGATAGTGTTCCAGTGTTCAGAGCCACACTCAAGTGAACATGGCTTGTGCTGGAAGCCAATTCCACATGTCAGCAGGGCTGAATCATCTGGAAGTGGCTGAGGGCCTTTCCCCAAACCTGAAAAGGATGCATAAATGATCGCTGGCTGCCAGACAGCTGAGGGCATTTCAATCTACATGTTATTGCCTCCTGCGGGCCAAACACCTGAGCAGCTGAAGGCAGCTTCCCACACTCTGACAATGGATTCTGTGTACCAAACCCTGCCCTTTGATGTGTATACCTACCTTGCCTTAGGACAATTTGTGTTAATAAAAAGCAAGGGGTCCTGAGACAAGGAGAACTTAGTTCCTTTAGCTAAGTCTTCTCTGGCTCCCCAAAATGCCTTCCAAAATTATGTTTCGTCTCTGGACTCTTGATTAATTTACACACAGCACCTTCTCCAGATTCCTGAACCCTTCTAGATGCTAGATTAAGACCACCGGCAGCTTGGATGCCAGGTAAAATGCCAAAACCAAGCTTCCAGTATGTGCTTGAAAAAGAATCAATGTGGCCCTAGCCAGTTTTGGTCAGTGGATAGAGCATCAGCCTGGGGACTGTCCCGGGTTCGATTCCGGTCAAGGGTACATGCCCGGGTTGCAGGCTTGATCGCCACTAGGGGGTGGAGCAGGAGGCAGCTGATCAATGATTCTCTCTTATTGATGTTTCCATCTCTCCCTCTCCCTTCCTCTCTAAAGTCAATAAAAATATACTTAAAAAAAAAAGAATCAGTGGGCATGCTGCCTAACTTCCCCTTGGAGAGGCTTCGGAAGGGAGAGTGCCCAGTGGGACTCGGATGCACCAAACTGCACACCCGCAGTGGCCTGGCTGTCCGAGGTAGGCTTGGCCTAGATCCCTCTTTCGGTGATGGTTACACCTCTCCTTAGGACAGCCTGCGTTCCCTTCCATCCTAGACTGTCTTGTGGCCTCCTTTTGTGAATAGGGATGAGATCAGGGTCCTCTTTCCCCACGTGGTCTCTGCAATATTGACACGCATTCCCTTTCAAAACTGGACATCAGAAAGAACACCTGTAACTCTGAGCTGCGCCTCACCTGCCCAAACGCCAGCAACACCTGGGGCTTTTAAGAACTGAGGGGCAGCCCTAGCCGGCTTGGCTCAGTCGATAGAGTGTCAGCCTGTGGACTGAAGGGTCCCAGGTTCGATTCCGGACAAGGGCACATGTCCGGGGTACAGGCTCAATTTCCAGTAGGGGGCGTGCAGGAGGCAGCCAGTCAATGATTCTCTCTCATCATTGTTGTTTCTATCTCTCCTGTGGGAAGCCACCTATTGTCTCCACTAGCAGAGAGGTGTGGACAAGGAACCCGGAAGGCTGGTGACCCTTGAAGTCCTGGCAAAGGTCAGGGCTGTGCACCCACTGTTAGTCCAGACAATGGTAGCTGAAGCAACTTCCCCATTTATTATTATGTAAATCCTTGCTAAAGGGCAAGTCTGCCTGTTACTGGAAATTGCCTGCCTAAGGGCTATGGGTGTATCCCAAACCAATAAAAGGTTGGTGAGGCCTGAGCACCAATGGAAGTCCTTCCCCTTGAGTTGGACTTGCCCGCCTGGCCCCCCAATATTTCCAAATGTCTCGTCTCTTTCATTTGTGTGCGGCCCCTCTTCCAGATCCTGAACCCTGAACCACGCGGGACGTGGGGGGACAAACACATAAACATTACACACTCTCCCTCTCCCTTCCTCTGAAATCAATAAAAATAAAAAATAAAAATTAAAAAGAGCTTACAATTGAATCAGAGAATTTTGTGAGGACCAATAAAAACCTTATTAAAAAAAGGGGGGGGGGGGAATGATGGTTCCAAATCACAGAACAAACTGTAATAAAGGCAAATAACAGCGAGTATTGATTGAAAAATGAAATTTGGGGTTCGAAAATAAGTGACAGAAGCGTGGAATGGAGGAGGTCTGGCTGAACAAAGCTTATGTACAAAGTTTGAGGGGAAAGGCAGTTATCAGGCATTCTGGAGCTCGAAGGGGTCATAGTGAGCCCAACCCACTTATTATACAAATTAGGACACTGGGATGTGAGGGCGATCTGGCTGCGACATCTGTCACCCCATTGATCGCCAGGGTTGATTCGGCTGATCTGGCTGGCTAGGCGGGTGTCCCCCTCCTCCCTCACCGATCCATGTGCGTCCCTCCCGAAGCTGCGCGCTCGGTCGAAGAGGACGACCTTCCCCCCGCCCCCCCCCCCCCCCAGGAGAGGACCGGTCTTCGGTCAAGGGTATACAAGTAGCTGCGCTCCCCTGCTAGAACCTCCAAACAAGCTCTCAAATTAGGACACTGGGCTCAGTAGGTTGTAAGTTAATTATGAGCTAACCTCATGCCTATGAGGGCTTGTGACAAAAGTTTGTCCCTATATGGTTGATTTCAGAGAGGAAGGGAGAGGGGGAGAGAGATAGAAACATCAATGATGAGAGAGGATCATTGATTGGCTGGCTCCTGCACGCACACCCCACCCTGGGGATCGAGCCTGCAACCCAGGCATTTGCCCTGACCGGGAATCAAACCGTGACCTTCTGGTTCATAGGTCAAAGCTTAACCACTGAGCCACGCCGGCCAGGCAGGCCTACAGCACTTTTACTAAATATGTCACACATTGTGCCAGCCACACTTACCAGCCCCTTTGAAGGGGGTGGTTCCTATTGATGAGGCAGACTTAGGCCCCCAAAATTGTATTATGTGACCCCCAACCCCTCTGACCTCAGCTGTTTGGGCAACTGACTCAAGCCTGTGTCCTATGGGGTGGCCTGGCCTGAAGTCAGAATTATAAACTTTTCATTCAGGAATTTTGCCAGAAGCAGGTCCATCCTTGCTGCTTGAAACGGCTGCTGCAGGGAAGAAACATCTGCACAGCATATGTCTCGGGGGACCTGGCATATATGGCATACTGTTCTTGATGTGTTTGCTCCCCTTCTTGGCGCTATGTGTTTTAACCAAGGTCACCTCTCCGAGAAAGGTTGTTTCCCCAGGTAGGGATTTTTCCCTGAAGTTAGGGAGGGAATAAAATCCCTTAACTAAGTGCCAGGCAGGTAGTTAATCACTTTAACTACGAACAATCACGCTTAAGCTACATAATCTTTACTCCCTGGAATGAAGATAAGAAACGCCCTAACCTTTGGAAAAGAAATTGACAGGATTAAAATCAACTGGTATAAATACAGATGTAGCTGAACCGGTTTGGCTCAGTGGATAGAGCGTCGGCCTGCGGACTCAGGGGTCCCGGGTTCGATTCCGGTCCGGGGCATATACCTTGGTTGCAGGCACATCCCCACTGGGGGGCGTGCAGGAGGCAGCTGATCGATGTTTCTCTCTAATCGATGTTTCTAACTCTCTATACCTCTCCCTTCTTCTCTGTAAAAAATCAATAAAATATATTTTTTTAAAATAAATAAATAAATAAATACAGATGTAACAAGACAATAAAATACAGAACCTGGCTACACAGAACTTGGCTGGAGATCCTGGCTAGAGAGCCTGGCTAGTTTGCTGATCAACTGAACGCTGTCTCCGTGTCATTCCTTCTTCGCCCACTCTGTCCACACCTTTGGGAACCCCTGGACCTGCTGGGGTTGGACCCCAACATCTGAGCTGCCAAGGACAGTAGTCCTCCAGCTACATTGATTGGCTGCAGGTGGGCAGTGGAGCTCCTCTAGGCACCTACCTCTGTAGCTAAGGACCTCACAGGACACCAGGGGCTGACCGTAATTGACAAAGAGAAATGGCAGGTGAAGGAGCTGTGGCAAAACTCCAGACCAAAATCAACTGTCCCATCTGCCTGGGTAACCTGAGAGACCCTGTCACCATCGAATGTGGGCACAACTTCTGTCGCTCCTGCATTGAGAGGTCCTGGGCTGATGTGCAGGACAGGTTCCCCTGCCCTGTGTGCCGTCACCCATGCAAAGAGAGGCACCTGTGGAGCAACCCCAGCTGGGAAGGATGGTTGACATGGCCAAGCTCCTCCAGATCACCGGGGCCAAGAAGAAGCAGCAGGAAGAGAGGCGCTTGTGTGAGAAGCACAGCCAAGCCCTGACCCTCTTCTGCGAGGAGGACCTAAAGTTGTTGTGTCCCCTGTGCACTCAGCCCCCTGACCACCAGGGCCACCACGTGAGGCCGTGGAGGAGGCTGCCTCTCATCACAGGCAGAAGCTCAGGAGTTACATTGAGCCCCTGAAGGAGCAGCTCGCAGACCTTCAGAAACGATTAGCCACTCCAGACAGGCAACGATCAGAACTGAGAGAAAAGGTGGAAAAGCAGAGAGCAAAGTTAGCTCTGAATATGGGAGTGTGATGGCATCCATAGAGTGTGAGCAAGCGGCAGTTCTCTCAAGGCTAGCTGCACAAGAGAAGCACATTCTACGGAATCTCACTGCAAACAAAGCTGCATTCTCAGACCACATTTCCAAACGTAGAGTTCTGCGCAAGGAGATGGCAGAGACGAGTGTGGTGCCAGATGTGAAACTGCTGATGAACATCAAGGGTGTCCTCCGCCGCTGTGATAACCTAGAACCTCCAGATGTCTATTGCGTCAAGTATAAGAGAGAAGAATTCAGTCTTCCTCCACAGTGTTCGGCCCTGCTGCAAATCATGCAGACATTTAGAGAAGAAGTTACTCTGGATCCCGAAACTGCACATGTTCATCTGCTTGTGTCTGAGGATAAAAAGTCTGTGATGTTTGTGAGGAAAAAGCAAGGAGTTCCTCGGAATCCAAAGGGATTTGCAGAGGACGCAGTTGTCCTGGGCTCTGAAGGGTTTGACCAGCCGTGGGCAAACTACGGCCCGCAGGCCGGATCCGGCCCGTTTGAAGTGAATAAAACTATTGAAAAAAAAGACCGTACCCTTTTATGTAATGATGTTTACTTTGAATTTATATTAGTTCACACAAACACTCCATCCATGCTTTTGTTCCAGCCCTCCGGTCCAGTTTAAGAACCCATTTTGGCCCTCGAGTCAAAAAGTTTGCCCACCCCTGGGTTTGACTGTGGCCGACATTACTGGGAGGTCCACGTGGATGACAAGCCTGGGGCCGTGGGGGTCTGTAAAGACTCCCTTTCCAAGGAGAGAAAGCAGCCCCTGCTCAGACGAGAGAAGAGATGTTGGGCGATTCAGCTGCAGGACGGTGACTATGTGGCTTGAGGGCCTGTTCCTGTCACCCTTGTGCTGCAGGAAAGGCCCAGAGGGATGGGCATCTACCTGGACTATGAGATGGGTCACGTTTCCTTTTACAGTTTGAATGACATGTCTCACATCCATTCCTTCAGGGATACATTTTCTGAGGTGCTAAAAGCCTTACTTCTATGTCGGATGTGATCCCAAACCTCTTACCATCCGTGCTTTAAGAGATTAGGAAGGATGAACTGTTACTTTGGTTCATTTTCTTCCTGTGACTTCTAGGCAGTAGGTAGAATTTTTTAAATGATAATTTTATTGTTACTTTATTTATTTATTTATTTATTTATTTATTTAATATATTTTATTGATTTTTTACAGAGAGGAAGGGAGAGAGATAGAGAGTCAGAAACATCGATGAGAGAGAAACATCGACCAGCCGCCTCCTGCACATCCCCCACCGGGGATGTGCCCGCAACCCAGGTACATGCCCCTGACCGGAATCGAACCTGGGACCCCTCAGTCCGCAGGCCGACGCTCTATCCACTGAGCCAAACCGGTTTCGGCTATTTTTTAATATATTTTTATAGATGTCAGAGGGAAGGAAGAGGGAAAGGGAAAGAAACATCAGTGATGAGAGAGAATCATTGATTGGCTGCCTCCTGCACACTCTCTACTCTGGATCCAGCTCCCAACCAAGGCATGTGCTTTTAACTGAATTGAACCCAGAATCCTTCAGTCCACAGGATGAAGCTCTAGCCATTGAGCTAAACCAGCTGAACCTCTACCTGGGGAAACAACCTTTCTCGGAGAGGTGACCTTGGTTAAAACACATAGCACCAAGAAGGGGAGCAAACACATCAAGAACAGTATGCCACTGTCTAGGGCGGGAGGATAAAATGGACACATATGTAATACCCTTTGTAATACTTTAAGCAATAAATAAATTAAAAAAAAGAACAGTATGCCATATACGCCAGGTCCCCCGAGACATATGCTGTGCAGATGTTTCTTCCCTGCAGCAACCGTGTCAAGCAGCAAGGATGGACCAGCTTCCGGCAGAATTTAAATGGGAGAATATGGAGATGACCACTCAGTTCACAGTGGGAGCTGAAGGTGAAAGGTTGCATAGAGTCTACTTCTGTCTACAGAGTAGAATCCTCCACAGAGAGATGTTTCTATCTCTCCCTCTCCCTTCCTCTCTGAAATCAATAAAAATGTATTTTTTAAAAGTGGTATCTCATTATTACTAGTACATTAAGTTGCATGTACCTGACTCCTAGTGAATTTGAATATATTTTCATGTTTATTAGCCAGTTGGATTTGCTCTTCTAGGAATATTAGATCCTTTGTATATGTTTTTCTTCCCTTCCCCTCCCAATCTTATTTTGAAACATTTCAAGCCTAAAGGAAAATTGAAAGAATAACAATGAGTGTCCATATGTCCTTCATCTAGTATGTCAGTCACGGCTCAATCAAGCTGTTCTCACCACATAAAAGAAATGACAATTATATGGCATGATAGGGGTTAGTTAACTATGGTGGTAATCATATTTCAATATATAAATGTATCAAATCAACATGTTGTACACCTTAAACTTGCACAACGTTATGTATCAATTATACCTCAATAATAAACAGCTCAATCAGAGAAGCAGACCATTAGGATATGCATATACATATTCATATACACATTACTTTTTCAGTTAGGAGATTTGTTACAGGGAGTTACCTTTACACAATTATGCAATTGTAAGAGCTGGTGAAACAATCTGAAAGGCCTTTGTCTTTGCTTCTGATGTTGGAGCTTGGAGTCTACGGCCAGGAAGGCAGGAAGGGAAGGCAGATGGAATGTGGGGGAGTGGGGGGAAGCCAGAACCCATGAGGACAGACTGGAACCCGAGTCAGTCTCACGTTGCCTCCAACTTTGATGATGCGAATGTCCTGCAAGAGGAGCTCCATTGCTCCACTGGGAGGCAAGCCCTGCAGTGCAAATCCTCGCCCAGCGCGGGCACTGTCAGGACAGCCATTGTGCCAGGGCCATTTATATGTTAGCCTTCCTTTTCCCAGGGAGTTGAATTCCATCTTCTCGTTATGTATCAATTATACCTCAATAATAAACAGCTCAATCAGAGAAGTTTATGTTTGTTATATGTATCTTGTATCCAGTCAACTTTCCAAGTTATATTTTTTACTAGGTTTTTTTTAACTAGAGTTTTTTACTATAGTCTTTTGAATTTTCTTTTTTCTTTCTTTTTTTTTTAATTAAATTTTTATTGTTCAGATTATTACATTTGTTCCTCTTTTTTTCCCCCATAACTCCCCTCCTCCCAGTTCCTGCCCCACCCTCCGCCCTCACTCCCCACCCACTGTCCTCATCCATAGGTGCACGATTTTTGTCCAGTCTCTTCCCGCATCTCCCACACCCCTTTCCCCCCCAAGAATAGTCCATTCCCTTTCTATGTCCCTGATTCTATTATGATCACCAGATTATTTGTTCACTTGATTCTTAGATTCACTTGTTGATAGATGCGTATTTGTTGTTCATAATTTGTATCTTTACCTTTTTCTTCCTCTTCCTCTTCTTAAAGGATACCTTTCAGCATTTCATATAATACTGGTTTGGTGGTGATGAACTCCTTTAGCTTTTCCTTATCTGTGAAGCTCTTTATCTGACCTTCCGTTCTGAATGATAGCTTTGCTGGATAAAGTAATCTTGGTTGTAGGTTCTTGGTATTCATCACTTTGAATATTTCTTGCCACTCCCTTCTGGCCTGCAAAGTTTCTGTTGAGAAATCAGCTGACAGTCCTATGGGTATTCCCTTGTAGGTAACTGACTTTCTTTCTCTTGCATCTTTTAAGATTGTCTCTTTGTCTTTTGCTCTTGGCATTTTAGTTATGATGTGTCTTGGTGTGGTCCTCTTTGGATTCCTTTTGTTTGGGGTTCTCTGCGCTTCCTGGACCTGTAAGTCTATTTCTTTCACCAGGTGGGGGAAGTTTTCTGTCATTATTTCTTCAAATAGGTTTTCAATATCTTGCTCTCTCTCATCTTCTGGCACCCCTATAATTCTGATGTTGGTACGCTTGAAGCTGTCCCAGAGGCTCCTTATACTATTTTCAGATTCTTTTTTCATTTTGCTTTTCCGGTTGGGTGTTTTTTGCTTCTTTGCATTTCGAATCTTTGACTTGATTCTTGCGCTCCTCTGGTCTGCTGTTGGGTGTCTGTATAATATTCTTTATTTCAGTCAGTGTATGCTTAATTTCTAGTTGGTTCTTTATCACAACATCGAGGGTCTCATTAGATTTCTTGAGGATCTCACTACATTTATCGGCAGTTTCTAGAAAATTATTGAAAGACCTTAAAATTGCGGGTTTTAGCTCTATATCCTCCATTTCTGTCATGTTTCTTTGTCTCCGCATTTTTTATGCTTTCTTGGTGCACCCCCTTGTGGTCTTTGTGCGCAGTCTTGTTGTAGTTAAGCCTTGATTGTTGTCGGCAATACTAGGGGTGATTTGACCTCCAGGCCAACTGGCTATGAGAGTCCTGAATTTTCTGATAGTACAATCAAATTACTATACAAACACCTAGTTTTGGATTCCTGTTTTATTCCTCTGATCAATTATTTTCCCTTTACCTACTGATTTGATCAAGTGGCCTTATAGTGTGTTCTGATAGTTGGTAAGGCAAAATTATCTTATTTTCTTTAAATATTTGTTCTTGACTATTCTTTGAGGTGTTAATTGTAAATATTTTAACTGTATACATTCTTTAATTTTTGAAGAGTTGATTTTTTGGAGAATCATTTTTTGATGATATTGTTAACGTAAAAAAACAACAACATTGAAACCTGTAAAGAATTTTTGGTGAGTTTATTTGAGCCAAACTGTCGACATATGCCGGGAAGCAGAACCTCAACGAATTGAGATAATGCTCCGGAAAATGGTGGTGTTATATCCGTATTTATACATTGCAATCAAAGGAGGGCCGTAGGTGGGTTACATGAAATTCATTGGTGACAGATGAAGGAGGAGGGATAAAGCAAAGCAGGGAAACCCCTGGGATTGGATAAAAAGTAAAATGATGGACACATACTTAGGTGGGTGCAGGAACAATTAACATGATGATGAAGGAATATGTGGTATCTGTCCTGGCGTCCAGCACATTTGGTTGTGCCCCAGGGGCTCCAGAAAAAGGGAAGTCACAAGTTACCCAGACATCCCAAGGACATGTTATCATAGATGCAAAAAGACAGATATGCTCAGTTGACCTTATCAGTGAAGATACTGGCCTAGGACGTAACTGCCCACCATCACTGCTTTTAGTTAAAGTTTAATTTTGGACCATCCTTTGTGGTGACTTTAGGTCTCTGAGTCTGCAAAACTGCTATGCAGGCCTCACCTGAGCTTGTCAGGTCAGCATGTGGCCCTTTTTGTCCACAATATGTTATCTTCCAAGCCAAGGAAATGGTTGATTTCCTGTTTGTCCCAATCTTGCTTTAGGTCTTTGAATAATATTGTATAACTGTCTTCATGAGCGCTATGTGTTTCTTGATTAAATTCACATATAAAACTTACAGTTATTAGGGATGTAATGTACACCATGGTGACTGTAGTTACTCATGCTGTATTATCTATTTGAAAGTTGCTAAAAGAGTTGATCTTAAAAGTTCACATCACAGGAAAGATGTGTAACTACGTGAGGTGATGGATGGTAACTAGACTTATGGTGGTGATCATTATGTTGTATACCTGAAACTAATATAATGTTACATGTCTATTATATCCAATTTTTTAAAAATTTACATACTGTAACACAGTGATTACAAGGATAGTCTCAATGCCAAACTGCCAGGATTCAAATCCCAACTCTTAACACATTACCAGCTAGCAAATCACTTAATCTCTCTGTTCCTCAGTGGTCTCTTCTATAAAATAAGAATAATAACAGTAATCTACCTCAAGGGGGTGTTGTGAGGAATGATTAAATTAATACAAAGTGCTTACAATAGTGTATAGCATTATGGTGACTATAATTATTATCCTAAGACTTTATAATTCTGTAACTGTAAATTGAGTATTTTTTCTGATTTTCAATTTGAGATGCTTATTGCTAGAGTAGGAAAAGAGCAGTTTATGTTTGTTATATGTATCTTGTATCCAGTCAACTTTCCAAGTTATATTTTTTACTAGGTTTTTTTTTAACTAGAGTTTTTTTTACTATAGTCTTTTGAATTTTCTGATAGTACAATCATATCAGCAAAAAAAGTTATAATTTTTCAGATGATCATAACAATTTATTTTCTTGTCACTGCATTTAGTAGAACTTCCAAGATATGTTAAATAATAATGATGATAGGCAAAATAAAAATAATTTATTTTGGTTTGTTTACTTTACCAATATTTACTGTTAGGTTTTAGTAAAAAGTCTTCATTATATTTAAGCAATTTTCTCTTTTTCTTTTTTACTTAGAGTGTCTGTTAGGAATGGTATTAAGTTATGCTGGCTCATATATTAAGTGGGACCTTTCCTTCTTTTACTATAGTCTTCACTAGTTTAACTGGCATGAAAAATATTATTTAAGGTAAATAAAACTCAGATGTGGTGCCATTTGAATGCAGTCTTTAAAAAAGTATATCTTTAATCATCTTCTAGTCTTTTCTTTTTTTTTTTTTTTTTTTTTTTTCCCCATACATGTAGGCAGCCAAAGGAAGGCCAAGGAAATGATGTATCACCTCCCCTGAAAACCTGAGGTGTGCCAGACTCTATTCCAAGTTGTTACTTTCCTGAAGAGGGGCACTCTTAGTCCCCTTGGAGAGGGAATCACCTTGGTTAGTCTTTTCTATGGTAGGTTGAACTCTTCAAGCTTTTCTATTTCTCTTGGGTCAACTTTGGTAATTTATATTTTTCCTGAAATGTATCCATTTCCTCTAAATTTTCAAATTTGTTGATGAGAAATTTTAAGTTTAACTTCTTTATCATTTTTTTCTCTCTCCCATATCTGTAATGATATTTTCGTTCTCATAACTAATCTTATCTGTTTTTACTCTTTTCCTGCGGTGACCCGCACCTTGGAGAGGGTCCGACGGGTAGAGGCGGAGTGGGATGAAAGACCAAGAGACGGGGTTGGGAGGACTGGCACAAGGCACCAGCACCAGTACCAGTACCAGCACCAGTACCAGCAACTTTATTCTTTACACACACTGCTTTATATCTAAGCTGTGGCTGGTCATGCTTCATAGATCACTGCTAGGACTTGGCCCATTATAGGGAAGTAGCAGATTGTTACAGGCTGGGCAAGACTGGGCAAGCTTTGTCTAGATCCATCTATGTTTGACAGTTACTATGACAATCAGGTTATGTTTTAGTAACTGCACTTTTAGCCACCGAGGTCGTGCCTCGGTCAAGCCTTGTCTAATTCCGCTTTGCTGCAAACTCTAAGTAAGCCTTAAACCTTTCCTGAGCTTTGACCTTAAAACCTTCCAGGATTGACATAGGGTAGAGTCCAGGGCTTTGCCATGTCCTCTGGTCAGCTTAGACTTTGCCAGCAGCATGACGGTCCCCAACATTTTCCCCCCTACTTGGGCTTGCAAGAAGTTAATTTTATTAGCCTATATAAGAACACTTTTTAAAAAATATGTTTTCATTGATTTTTGAGAGAGAGGAAAGGAGAGGGAGGGAGAGATAGAAACATTGATTGGCTGCCTCCTTCAGACCTATGGGGGATCAAAGTTGAAACGGGGCATGTGCCCTGACCAGGAATCGAACCAGTGATTCTCCTGGTATATGGGTCGGTACTCAACCACTGAACCACACTGTCTGGGCAAGGACATTTTTTAACTTATGCTCTTTAATACTTTTATTTGTGTTCCATTTCATTCATTTCAGTTTTTATTATATCCTGATTATTTTTTTTCTTTTCTTGTTCTTTTTAAATTTATTGAAATAAGTACTATCTCTATTTTTCCTTTTTTTTTTTTAAGCTTGCTATCTTTATGGCATTCCAGGGATATATAATACAGAGTAATTGAGAAGGTTTCTAATATTACACTGCTTTTTCATTCAGCATTTCAATTTTGTGAACATGATAATTTTGTTATTTTTTAAAACCAGCTTTAACATATGGTAACTTACATCCAATACATTTGATCAATTTTAAGTGTACAATCCCATGAGTTTGACAAAGATATTCAATCATGTAACCACCACCTCAATCAAGACACAAAAAACGGCCACCACCCCTGAGGTTCCTGCCTACTTTTAAAAAAAATATATATATATTTTATTGATTTTTTACAGAGAGGAAGGAAGAGGGATAGAGAGTTAGAAACATCGATCAGCTGCCTCCTGCACACACACACACACACACACACACACACACACTGGGGATGTGACTGCAACCAAGGTACATGCCCTTGACAGAATCGAACCTGGGGCCCTTCAGTCCACAGGCCGCCGCTCTATCCACTGAGCCGAACTGGCTAGGGCTCTGCCTACTTCTCTGCAGGCAATCCTCACACCACTGTCACTATTGCCCTGGTTGGATATCAGTATTATCACTGTTTTCTGCCTGGTATATCTTCACCACATCTTTATTTTGCATATTTCTCTTTTTTTAAAATATATTTTATTGATTTTTTTACAGGGAGGAAGGGAGAGGGATAGAGAGCCGGAAACATCGATGAGAGAGAAACATCGACCAGCTGCCTTCTGCACACCCCCTACCGGGGATGTGCCCGCAACCAAGGTACATGCCCTTGACCGGAATCGAACCTGGGACCCTTCAGTCCGCAGGCAGACGCTCTATCCACTGAGCCAAACCGACCAGGGCACTTTGCATATTTCTTTATCACTTTATCACTTTTTAAGTATCTTTCTTTTAAGTAATATGGACCAGAATTTGACTTACAACAAAATCTGACAATATCTTAATGGAAATGGAAGAATTCAGCCCACACATATTTATTGTAATGAGTGATGTATTTGATTTGTTATTTCCACCTTAGTTGGTTTTAAATTTCTAAACACTTCTGTGAACTCTTCTTTTCTTTTGCTGGATTGAATGAATAGCCATTCATCCCATTACCCTCCTTGTTAATTTGTAGTTTGTCATTCTATTAATAGTTACCATCCCTTGCCCTGTTCTCTTAGACACATGACTCTTCTAGTATGTGAACTGTATTATTTCACAGAACAACAACTATTTCCATCATGCTCTATTTATCTTCTACTTCCTCCCCACCCTAATATATATGGTCTCAAATTACTTTCACTACCCTTCCCCCATCTTTGCTCATCCTCCCTACCTGAGGTCTTGGAACACTTACCTTCCCCTTCTACTCACCAGCTGATTCCAGTTTCATTGAGATAATTTAATACGTATTAGAATTTCCCTTACAGTGTGCCCCATCTGTTCCAAGAGTCCTTATTGGCATTTATATTACGTGTTATAAATATGTAGGGCTATAGATAGAAATTATAGTTCATGGTTCAGTGCGCCTCACTGCTTTTTTTCCTCTTCATCTTCCCCTATGTTCAAGTCTCTGCTCTGATTCACTTGTTGCTTCATTAATTATTGTTTATTTTCAAATCCTCACTTGAGGATATGTTTTTATTGATTTTACAGAGAAAGGACGAGAGAGAGAGAGAGAGGGAGAGAGAGAGAGAGAGAGAGAGAGAGAGAGAAACATTGATCGGTTGCCTCTCCTACACACTCTGACCCGATATTGAATTTGTAATCCAAGTATATGACATCGCCGGGAATTGAACCCACAACCTTATGGTGTACAGGACAATGCTCCAACCAACTGGGCCGCCCAGCCAGGGCTCATTAATGTCTTAAAAGTATTTATGAGCTGAAACCGGTTTCGCTCAGTGGATAGAGCATCGGCCTGTGGACTGAAAGGTCCCAGGTTCGATTCCGGTCAAGGGCATGTAGCATGTACCTTGGTTGTGGGCACATCCCCAGTAGATGTGCAGGAGGCACTGATCGATGTTTCTAACTCTCTATCTCTCTCCCTTCCTCTCTGTAAAAAATCAATAAAATATATTTTTTAAAAGAGTATTTCTCAGCCTAGCCCGTTTGGCGCTCTCACATCAGTGTTTCTCTGTCTGTACCCCTCCCTTTTACTCTCTTTAAGTCAATGGAAAGCCTTAGCTGGTTTGGCTCAGTGAATAGGCAGCCGTGGGCAAACTACGCCCGCGGGCCAGATCGGGCCCGTTTGAAATGAATAAAACTAAAAAAAAAAAAAAAGACTGTACCCTTTTATGTAATGATGTTT
The DNA here is from genome assembly GCF_964212035.1 of Myotis nattereri. Classification (NCBI taxonomy): domain Eukaryota; kingdom Metazoa; phylum Chordata; class Mammalia; order Chiroptera; family Vespertilionidae; genus Myotis; species Myotis nattereri. The sequence goes on from NC_138087.1 coordinate 54,056,170, forward strand.
ACTTTGAATTTATATTAGTTCACACAAACACTCCATCCATGCTTTTGTTCCGGCCCTCCGGTCCAGTTTAAGAACCCATTGTGGCCCTCGAGTCAAAAAGTTTGCCCACCCCTGGAATAGAGCATAGGCCTTCGGACTGAATGGTACTGGGTTCCCAGGTTTGATTCCGGTCAAGGGCAGGTACTGTACCTGGGCTGCAGGCTGCTCCCTGGCCTGGGCCCTGGTCAGCGCATGCAGGAGGCAGCCAATCAATGTGTTTCTCTCACATCGATGTTTCTCTCTGTCTTTCCCTCTCTCTAAAAAATCAATGGAATAATATCCTCAGGTGAGGATTAAAAAGTAATAATAATAATAAAAAGTATGTCTTAGATGAGATGACTTGGTGACTTTTGCAAATCTTTAATATCTATCTTTCTTCTTTGGCTGGGTCTGGGTTACAGGCCTTTCCTTTCATTGACTCACATTCAATTTTTTGGTCTTTTAACTTCCAAGGGTAGCAGGTAAGAAAAAAGAACTTTCTTTTTGCCTGAAAATGTGCCAAGCTTTCCCATATCCTTAAGAGCTTATGATTTTTAACCTTCATATGGCCAAGTGTGTGTCTTTTCCTATCAGTCCAGTCTGGAACTTAAGTCTTTATTTCGCGCAGGGAAGTTGAATCTCTTATTTGATGATGGCCTCTCCTCTCCTGTTCCTTATTCTGCAGGAGCTCATAGAAGTGGAGGTAAGTCTCCTGGGTCTGTTCCAATCTCCCATCTTTAACCACCTGATTTGCATCTCCATATTTTTGAAATACTTCATTTTAATTTTCTAGACCTGTTACATTTTGAAATGCTTCATTTTTAATCTTCTAGACCCGTTTTCGGGTTTTAGCAGTACATCCTCTCCTTTGATTTATCTATGGAAATTTGGGGTTCTGATTTTCTAGTTCAGGGAAATCTTTTTTGTTTGCGCTTTACACATTTTTCAGTCAGAGATTCACCTGCTTCCTCCAGCAGGTCTCTCTGCCCCTCTGGCTTGCCTTTCCCCGCTTCAAGGGCTGAGAAATTCAATCCTACACTGGTTTTTTTGGAGAGCAGGGGAGGCCAGCAAAGCCATTGATTGTTCCTGGAAAGCAGACTGTTTCTGGGACTTTTTGCATTGCTCTTGGCTCTGAGGCTCTTTTCCAGAAATTTGTCCTCAAATTCTCTGCAAGAGCTCAGCAGAGCCCACTTAAAGTTCCTCACCCAGCCCTGGCCAGATTGTTCAATGGTTAGAGTATCAGCCCATGGACGGAAGGGTCCCAGGTTTGATCCCAGTCAAGGACACGGCCTCATTGCAGGCTGGATGCTGGCCCGATTGGGGCACTTGCAGGAGGCAACCAATTGATGTGTCTCATATCAATATTCTCTTTCAGTCTCTTCCCCTCCCTTCCACTGTCTCTAAAAAAATAAAAAATAAATGGAGCCCTAGCACAGTGGTTCTCAGCCTTCTGGCCCTTTAAATACAGTTCATGTTGTGACCCAACCATAAAATTATATTCGTTGCTACTTCATTACTGTACTGTTGCTACTGTTATGAATCGTCATGTAAATATCTGATATGCAGGATGGTCTTAGGCGACCCCTGTGAAAGGGTCGTTCAACCGCCAAAGGAGTCGTGACGCACAGGTTGAGAACCGCTGCCCTAGCAGATTTTGCTCAGTGGTTAGGGCATCGGCCTGCAGACTGAAGGGTCCGAGTTTTGATTCCGGTCAAGGGCACATGCCTCGGTTGCAGGCCCTGGTCAGGGCTCCTGTGGGAGGCAACCAATCTGCGTGTCTCTCTCACATCACTGTTACTCTCTCTCTCCCCCACACTTCCACTCTCTCTAAAAATCAATGGGAACATATCCTCAGGTGAGGATTAATAAAAGAAAAAATAAATAAAATAAAGTTCCTCACCTATAGCTGAGAGTTATCGGAGCGGGTGTGTAGAGGGAGGTCTTCATAGGGTTGCTACTGGTACATGCGCAAAATCCTCTCACTCTAAGTAATGTAAGTATTACTGACAAAGTGATAATCACCCAAAGACTTAAAAACAGAAGCCATTACTAGGAGGTCAGAACTCAAGAGTTGCAAGAGATAGAAAGTCTAATTTCGACTGACTGACTAAGCAAAAAAAGGAATTTATTAGCTTGCTTACATAACCAAGAAGTGCAGGAAGCAGATCTTGCTCTGGGCATGGCTGGATCCAAGGTTCCCAATGAAGTCATTAAGGCTTGGTCGCTCTCCATGTCCCCGCTCCATTACCCTCCTTGTAGCCAAAACCAAGTTGGAAGTTGAGGCTCATTTTGACAGAGCGCAGTGCAGCGCCAGAGCTGGAGGGGCCCCGGTGGGGTGGCTGGGGGTGGCTCCCGAGGCTCCTCCCACCACAAACAATTCGCGAAGAACTTCCTGCCATGAACCTGTGACAATGCCGAAGACCCTTCGTCTTTGGGTCCTGGGCTTATTCCTATCCTCCCGCTGGCATCTCAGGAAGAGGGGGAAACGGGAACCCCAAAGGGCCCCGTGGCTTCCCCTGAGCTGCTCTGGGGCTCTGCTCGGGACAGGGCACTCCTGGCGGGAAACAAACACCAGCGAGGCAGGGAGGGCACGTGCCCTGGAGGCACCCGGAGCTATGGAGGCGGAGCGAGCCCCAGGTGTCTGGTAAAGTGAGGCACTCAGCCAGCTGGAGGGAGGTGGCCAGGGGCCCTCGGAGGTGTTTGGGGTGCATCCGGCTGCCCCCCCTTATTTATTTCCTACGTTTGGAAATTGCCCCAGACCTGGCGTCCAGTGGAGCTCCTAGGCTAGGGCATGAGAAGATAAGGAAAACCGAAGGGCTGTGGGGCGAGAGAGAGCAGAGGATCCGGGCTTCGGAGACTGGAAGGGAAGCGTTCAAGGCCCACCCAGCCCCACTCGGAGCGGGTCCGCCACGTCCTGCGCGCGCGGGAGGCGCCCGACGCTCCGGGAGCGGGAGCCACGGAGCCTACAAACCCGGAGCCTGGAGACCTCACCGCCCAGCGAGCCGCGGACCCGCAGCCGCGCGCCTGCGCAGAGCTGGTGGCGAGGCCGCGTCCCGCCGCGCGGGGGCGCTCGGAGCTCAGACCTGCACCGGCGGGAGCCGCAGAGCCCGGGGGGAGGGCCGGTGGAGAGCCGGTCTGGGTTGGGGGGTCGTTTGAGGCCTCGGCCGAGATGGCCGGCGAGTCCCAGGGGCGAAGCCCTCAGCCCCCAGGCCGCGGACACGTGGAGCGTCTCCAGCACCGCAGCCTCTGACCCCACATCCCGCTGCGGGCGGCTCCCGCATCCGGTACCCGCCCCGACGCCACCTTCCCGCCCACACAGCGCAGCTGCGCTCACCGCGGCCCCGGCTGCTTCTGGGGAGCGAAGGGGGGTGCTCAGGTCCAGGAACCCCGGGCACTGGGCTACTGTGTGTCTGTGTGTGTGCAGAGGAGGCCCCCTTCTCATTGGCACCGCCCGGCCGGGCCCTGGCGCACGGGTCCCTACTCTGCCTTCCCCGGGACTCTAGGAAGGAGAGAGGTTTGGAAGTAAAAGCCTCAGCTTCCCCCTTCTTCTGCCCCTCAAACCTCACGTCTGTCCGACCTGCCTCCACAGAGGCCCTGGGAGGAGAGGGCTGGGCTAGGGTGGGGGTGCAGCACAGTTACAGGGCTGCTGAGCTTGCAGACTCCGGGTGATGGGAGGTGGGGCGGTCCTCAGTGCAAATTCTAGCAGCTCCAGCCTCCACCCCCGGCACCCACCCCTGCCCCCCTGGCACCCACCCCTGCCCCACTGGCACCCCCCTGCCCCCCCCCCCGCAACCCCCTCCCCTTCCGTGTGGATGAGGCTGCCCCTCTTGCGCCCTCGTCCCCAGCCAGGCTCCCTGGGAGTGCTCTGTGCAGACAACAGAGCTCACACTCCCACCATGTGGGGTCTATTGCAAGTCTGTGGCCCCCATAATGAAATCTAAACACTTTTTGAGAAATTTTATTTAAAAACTTGGGAACACAACAGAGGCAGCAGGATGGAGACTGGCATTCTCCTGCCAGGGTTCTCAGGCCAGAGCCAGGCTTGGGTTCTTCAGGTTGCTCGGTTCCAGGATCCCCCTCCCCTCCTACCCCCCGCCCGTGGCCTCCCCAGGGGTATACCCACCCAGGTCCTTTAGGCTCTCACCCCCTCCCCCACTGCCCACTTCCTGTGTCTGAGGAGACACTGAGGTGTCAGCAGTACAGTGTATGAGAGCAATAGCGGGGAGGACCCGGTAAGACTCCGGAAGGAGGAGGAAGCGAGGAGGGGGCACTGCCTCTGCTTTCTCCATCCTCAAGAAACAGGGGCCTGCTTTCCCCCTGACTTATCTCCCTCAGGTCAGAGAGGAGGCTTGGGGAGCATCGCCTCCTGTGACGGGGCGATGGCTGACTGTCTTTGGGGGTTTGCTGGGAAACAGTCATGCCCGGAACAGGGTAGCCGTCACCCCTGCAACAGAGGAAGCTGGGGCGATGCCGGGCCCTCCGTCTCAGCTGGGTGCAGTCTGGCTGTTGGCATAGGCCTGGTCCGGGAAGGAAGCCCGGGCTCTGCGCGTCTGGGCACACACGGAGGCATAGAGCTCCGGCTCCCGGCCCGAGGCCTGGGGCTTCGGCTCAGCGTCCAGCACCACCTCTGAGTATTTGATGGGGGTTCCAGGGCTGGGGATCCGGCCCTGAGGAGGCCGCAGCTGCAGGCTGGTGTAGCACATCACCTCCTCTGCAGCCTGGAGATGCAAGGCTGTTAGAAGTGCACTGGACCCTTGAAAAAGCACCCCCCCCCCACTTCCTCCCCTCTCTTCCTCAGCAACAACTGACTCACCCTGGTGGGGCCTCCAAGTGTGGGATCCTGCTGGTCTGGCCCTGGTTCTTGAGACAGTCGTCCTGGGACAGGTAACAGAAATCTGGTCACTTCTTGTTCCTCCTCCTGCAGCCCTTCATCCCACCCACCCAGGACCTGTTCTCCGTGCCTCTCCCCTCCGCCAGTTTCCTACCTGTCTTCAGATAATGCAGGTTCCCATACAGGGGGACCTCTTCCACAGACCCTCCAGACCTGCAACACAAAGTTTAGGGGGTAAATGGGGACCTCTTGGTAAGGAGAAATGATCAATTATCGCATTTCTGTTTTCCCCCCACTCACTGTCCGCCTCCTGAACGGTTCCTTCTCCAGCCACTACTGCCTCGGGACAAGTGTGCAGCCAGCGAGATGAGAAGCAGCAGGGTCACAGCTCCTAAGAGGGCCCACAATCCCCAGGCCTGGGGGAAGGAGGGAATTCCTGTGGATGTGAGAGAATAGAGGGGTGGGTGTTACTGCCCAGCCCAACCCTCCAGATCCCAGCAGATGGGACATGGGGCCGCGTGACCCCTCCCCCTGTCCCTGCCCCGCCCCGCTTACCGGGCCCTAGCTGATCCGTGCAGTTGGCACCGCTGCTCATGACTATTGATGTGGGAGCCGAGTCTGCAGGCCTGAGCCTGGGCGTGAGCCTGGCTTATGGTCTGACAGCTGCAGCAGCCCCCCTTACTCCCACCCCTCCCCGGCCTGGCCCCCACAGCTCATCATCCCCAATACTGGTGGTGGCAAAGTCGCTGGTTTCCGGGGAGGAAGGGGGAGGGGAGGGATGAGTGAAAGAACTGACACCGCCCAGTGCCTGCACCTGCGCCACCCAGCAACTCCTGAACTTCCGCAACTCCTCACCTCACGCCCCCCTCGCCCTTGGCCCTCTACCCCCTTTGGCCAGAGAAGAGAGAAGAAGGCCTGTGCTACTGTGTAGCTGAGCCCATGAAGACTCCAAGGGGGGCAGAAGTGGCATGAGGCAGGACCCACAAGACAAGGAAGCCAGGCTTTATGACAGAGATTCCCTTATGCCACAGGGTACCTGACTTTTCTCTCCAGTTCTGAGTCTCGTGAGGAGAATGTGCTTCTGGATGAACATGTTATAACATGGAATGGGATTGGGAGGTCTCCTGGTATGTACCATCTCACCACACCCTAAAGCTGATCCAAGGTGAACGTGCTAGGATGACCATTGTCATTGTTATTATCCTATACTAGAGGCCCAGTGCACGAAATCTGTGCACGGGTAGGGTCCCTAGGCTGGCCGGCGATCAGGGCCAATCAGGGCCTTCCTTCCCCAGTTGCCAGCTGCCTTGGTTCCGCGCCGCCCCCTGGTGGTCAGCATACATCATAGCGAGCTGTTGAACTCCCGGTTGGTCGAACTCCCAAGGGGACAATTTGCATATGAGCCTTTTATAAAAGCCTCATATGCAAATTGCCCCCTCGGGTGGTCATTCAACCGGGAGTTTGACCGCTCGCTATGACGTGCACTGACCACCAGGAGGTGGTGCAGAACATGGCAGGCATCAGTGACCCTCTGTGACGTCTCGCCGGCTACCTGGGGGTGGGGGTGACGGGGACAGAGGAGGTGCAGTGAGAATGCAGGGTGTCTGCTGAGCTTGCTCTCACTCCCCCTGCTACCCTCCCCTGGGACACCAGGGCTCGCACGCCTACTCAGATGCCAGGTGCCCGTGAAGAGCCTGCCCCACACCCACACAGCCTTTTTGGGGTGAGCTGTGCCACAGCCCCAGGGACTGTAGGAGCCAGCCGGGCTCCCCGTGGGTTTGCACAGGAGCCGTTCTGCAAGGCCAGCTGGGAGAGAGTGTGCTGCCTGCCTGGCTTCTGTGCAGCACTGCCAGGCGGCCCAGAGGCCCACGCTGCACCCTGGCCCATGACGTCCAGCTGTGCCCACCGCATCTCTGTGTGGGGACTCGGGCTCTGTGACTCAGCAGAGGGGGCACACGGAGCCCCGAGGGCCCAGGTGCTGCCCAGGGCCCAGAGTTAGCTGGGACCTGCCCTTCCACGCCAGATGCTCGTGCTTTGATCGCCAGCCAGGCCTAGGAACCACACCCATGCATGAATTTCGTGCAGCGGGCCTCTAGTTCTGGTATAACAGGGCACAGAAAAAGCTAGTTTCCTCCCTCTCGACCCACTTCATCCAAACTGTCCCTAATAACTATTAATCTCAAAAGCTACTTGAATTAAAGAAACCTCTGCCCCCAGAACTATCCTGGGATATTGAGTCCTGTCTTTGCACCTGTTCACTGCAGGGACTGGAGTACCTGCCCTGCCCAGGGACAGCCCAGTCAGTGGGAGGCTACTGATGTGGGAAGAGGGGGTTTAAGTTCCGAATTTAAACTTTAGAGCAGGAGCCAGAAATATGTTTTGTGTGTCCCATATTTTTGTTTTGTTTTGAACTTTTATTATTTTGAAGTATATTTTATTGGTTTTTACAGAGAGGAAGGGAGAGAGATAGAGAGTTAGAAACATCGATGAGAGAGAAACATCGATCAGCTGCCTCCTGCACACCCTCTACTAGGGATGTGCCTGAAACTAAGGTACATGCCCTTGACCGGAATCGAACCTGGGACCCTTCAGTCTGCAGGCCGATGCTCTATCCACTGAGCCAAACCGGTCAGGGCTGTTTTGAACTTTTAAAGATTGTGTTAGTGTGCCAAGGATGGGAATGGCATGAGAGGTCTGACCCTTCAGCTGCAGGCAATAAGAGGGTATCATCTGTAGAGAATTTTAAGACAAAACCAACTAAAAATTGGTCTCCATTTTATCACCACCATGTTCCAGCAATTCTAACAAATGTCAGTAATAAAGTACTTCTCTCTGAAAAAGCTCTTACAGACACAGGTTCTACATTGTTGTGGTTACTGATGAGCTTTCTTACGATACAAGCTTCAAATGAGCACATTTGTATTACCTATCCTTTAGAAAACACTGTGATATACATGGAAGTTCATCTAGAGAACTCCCAGTTATACAATTGGCCCCTGACATAGCAGATTCATCTAGGTGTGTTTAAATCTAGAATTAGCTCTTAAAGGTTTGGAGTTGTTCAGATTCTCTTTGGGCACAATCTCTGTCTCCCGCTCCTATGATAGATAGTACATGTTCCTGTATTTAGCCCATGGATTTATAATGAACAATCAGAAGCACAATGATTGTAAAGTCAAAGAAATTGAACTTGAATTACTTTATGTCATTCTAGAGTTTTTATTTATATTGAAAAATTCTGGGATTTATTGTGAAATGGAATTTTTTAAATCTTTGCCAAACATCCTTATGATTACTCTTTCCCTAACTGTATGTTTGTTGCTTAACATGCAAGAAACTTAAAAAAAAAAATTTAAATTGATTTTTAGAGAGGGTGGAAGGCAGAAAGAAACATTCATGTGAGAGCAGAACATTAAAAGCTGCCTCCTGCATATCCCCTACTGGCAATCCAGCCCACAACCTGGGCATGTGCCCTGACCAGAAATAAAACTGTGACCTCCTGGTTCATAGGTTGATGCTCAACCACTGAGCCATACTGGCTGGGCACTATATATAGTTTTATACTGTCATGATTATATCAGACATTCAGTTATACAAATAATTCAGTCTGAATTTCTGACCCTTATCGTTAGCTTATTTTATGGCCCTTGTTATTTGTTTCATTTCCTGATTATTTTATCCTATAGAAGAGAATTTTAAAAACATGATCCACACAGGTATCAAATATGCAAAATATTCCTTGTTAACATTTTAAAACAGAGATTTCAAATTTTAAAAATCCCAATTTGTTGAACTGGGGTGGAGAGGTGTAGAAATCAGAATATCTGGCAATAGTGGGCCCAAATTCCCTGAAGGCAACTATCAGTTAGGGGCCATTTATCATATTATACCCCTGTCCCTCTTCCCTCCCCCCAGAACCACTTATTTACTTTGACTACACCAACTGGCTTGGAGTCAAGGTTTGGAGTACACTGTTCTGACGCCCAGGCTGCCTCTGGGTGGTCAAACTCCCCTGGGTTCGGGTCTCTCCCTGCAGTGCCCCCTTCCTTTCTGGAAAGACAGGAAGACATACCGAATTTTATTCATTTATTTAACACGTGTTTTTCATTCATTTAATACACATGTACCAGTGCCCATCACTTATGTGCCAAGCCCTGGAGATGCAAATGTGAGTGGGAAATGGTTTCTCTCCTCTTCAAAGAGCTCTTGGTCTAATCGGGAAAATGACCCTTCATATCCCAGACAGTTATAAAAGATAGTGTGAAGCAATGGGAGACTACCCAAGTCTGTGGGCAAGAAGTGGGAAGGCCTGGAGGTGGGGTGATGTGAGACAGATGATATGGAGACAAGCAGAAAATGGTTGGAATCGCCTAGTCTCTTACCTGATCAACAACACTTAACTTTCAGGAACCTGAGTTTCCTCATTTTTATTTTTTTAAATATATTTTATTGATTTTTTACAGAGAGGAAGGGAGAGAGATAGAGAGTCAGAAACATCGATCAGCTGCCTCCTGCACATCTCCTACTGGGGGTGTGCCCACAACCCAGGTACATGCCCTTGACCGGAATCGAACCCGGGACCCTTCAGTCTGAGCCAAACTGGTTTCGGCAAGTTTTCTCATTTTTAAAAAGAGCTTAATTATATTTAACTGTTGGATCGTTTGAAAACATTAATTTCCTTCAGCAAGGATTCATTGAGTGCTCGCTTCGGCAGCACAGATACTAAAACTGGAAAGATACAGAGATTAACATGGCCCCTGCGCAAGGTAAACACTCAAATGTATTAACCAGTGGCACCCCAATGCATTTAATTTAAAAAAAGGAGTGCTTGCTATAGCCATGCAGGCTATAGGAATGAAATGGTAACGAAAAAGAGATATGGCTTTACAGTCTAGCGGTAATTTATTTTAATGAATCAAAATGGATTTTTATCTGCATGAATCTGAAATGTGTAGATGTTACTGTTGCAGAAAGATTCTATCAACAAAATGCAGCCGCGCTGAGAATGAGCCCCGTGTGGTTAGTGCGCCCAGACGCACCGCCTGCGTAACTAGAGGAGATGACGGATGACGACCCCCGCCGCACACCGCTCAGCTCCCCGCCTAACGGGATCGCTTCTTGGCGGATTGACAAAGAGAAGCGGGGGCGGTCTACGTGCATGCGCACGCGGCACTCTCTGCCGGAGATCCGGGGACTTTCCCCTAGGCGCAAATGAGGAACCGAGTCCTCCGTCTGTAGCCTAGGCAACAGGCCTTCAGCGCGAACTACACCTGAAAAATAAGCTTCGCGTCCTTTTTATAGTTCCAGCAGAAATTCTACCTTTCGGTTAGGGCGAGAATATTGATGGTTTTTAAGAAATAAAAATCACTTTCTGGAATAATCTTCTGAGACTTCTGGCGGTATTCTAGCTAATATAGATAAGAAATTAACTAATTTAGGAAAATTTGGCAAATGGTCCTATGCAAATATGCGTGGCCCCGCCCACACCACGTGGGCGTGGCTCTCTGAGGGCGGCCGCAGCGAGGCCGGCGCGCCTACCCATGAGCACTGGGGCGCTCCGCTGCCTGGCGCCGCTGGGCCTTAGTCTGTCGGCCTGCGATGGCGAGCGCGGTCTCGCCCGCGGGTGTTCTGGGGCTGCTGCTTGTGTCCGCGCTGCCGGGGGTCCTCGGAGACCGCCCCAGCCCCGACCTCCGGGCACACCCAGGTACCAGCGAGGCCTGCTGGGGGGAGGCTGGGCCTGCCCTGGGGTCCCAGCCCTATTGACCCTCCTCCGCCCTCCTCCGCAGGGGACCCCGCCCAGGTCAGCCCTAAGGCCGCGGAACCCCGGCGGCCGCCGCCGCCCAAGGACCAGCAGGAGCGGGCCCGGGCGTGGCCTCTGGGGGCGCTGTACACCGCAGCCGTCGTGGCTTTCGTGCTCTATAAGTGTTTGCAGGTGCGGGGAGACCCGTGGTGGGGATGCCCGGGGCCTGAATTTCCCAGGGGGGCGTTAGGGTACCAAGAACAAGGGACATCTTCCGGTCGTTCTATGAAATGAACAGTAGTTCCTTGGCTTTCCAACATTATGGGGTCATTTTGAGCATCCAGCGAGGCAATGGATGTGAAGGGCACATGGTAAATTGTAAGTAATAAATATCACATGTAGTCTTCGCGACAAGCCAATGAAGAGATTAAGTGACTTGCTCAAGGTCAGAGCTAGTAACTAGTGGAGCTGGGATTTGAACCCAGCGAGTGTGGAGTTCCTGGTGAGAGTCCAACCTCGGCACAAAGAGGTTGGTTACGGTAGTCAGTGTTTTTTGAGTTCAAGGTGCCAAGCAGGCTCATGTTCTTGGGAACGAGGCCCTGAAATAGGAATTGACAGTACATTTTGGTGGATTGAAACTGTTGAAATGGAAAGTAGTACCTCCCAGGGCTGTATATTCGGCCCTGGCCCTATCACTCAATTGCATTGGGAAATAGCTCCAGAGCAATTTGGAGATGATGTAAAACTAGAAGGGACAGCTGATCACGATCCCAAATAGACTTGACAAGCTAGGATAAAGGACTGAGTTCAATGATGAAATTTAAAGAGGACAGATAAATTCTATTCTTGGACCCAAGTATAGTCCAGAAGAAACATAACAGCAACAGTTCCTTGTTTGGCTAATGAAGTTCGTTTGTGTGACGTGACAACCCATTTCCTAAATAAGTACTCTGCGTTATCTTATGATCGGAACATTCCTGGAGAAAACTTTATTCTCTTTGGGGCACTGATTTAAAAGCTCAAGTTCAGTAAAGCAACCAGAGAAAGTCATGTCAAATGAGCACTGACTGGAAAAGATTGGTGATATTAAGCCAGAGAGGAGTAGGGAAGTGAGAGGGGGCAGGCGTGGGCTGGAATGAGCATTGTTGTCAAATCCCCAAGGGGCTATCACGTTGAAAAGACATGATTTTGGAAGGCTCTTATCAGCACAATGAAAAGAAGATACATGAAGGACAGTTTTTGGCTTTGTATATAAACCAACAACCAGAGCTTTATCAACCTGGAGGGAGCTGTTCTCTCCCAGGAGGTGTTAGAGTAGACTGAGTGTCCGCTTGTGAGGGCGTGCTGACTGGCTGCTTCATGTCCTGGATGAGGAGCTGGACTAGATGGGACTGTGATTCTCTGAGGTGAAAATCCAATAGTTTTCTCTACCTCACATTCTCCTCCTCCTCCTCCTCTTACTGGCTTTGGAGACAGGGGTGGGAGCCTTGTTGCAGTATCTCCATTTCCTTCTGCAGCAGGAGAAAAAGGAGGCTCCCATTCTCCAAGAAGAAGCAGGCAAGAAGGAATCATTGCAGTCAGGTGGGTTTTGCAGACATCTTGTTTGGTAGGGAGTTAGGGGACAGCAGAAGGTGACTAACCATTGCTCTCCTCTCTCCCTTACCTCCAGAGCAACAGCTGGCCCAGTTGACACAACAGCTGGCCCAGACGGAACAACACCTGAACAATCTGATGGCCCAGCTGGACCCCCTTTTTGAGCGGTAAGGAGAGCAGTGTGTGGCAGGTGAGAAGTGGGGACATAGACTGGGCAGCCTCTGAGGGGACCTATCCACAGGGTGACTACCCTGGCTGGAGCACAGCAGGAGCTTCTGAACATGAAGTTACACACCATCCACCAGCTGCTACAAAAGAACAAGCCCCTCAAGGATGTGGAGGTTCCAGAACCAGGTAACAGGCTGGGGTTGAAAGTCTGGTGGCGGTAGAGACAAAGTGTCAGAAACTGGGACAGACCTGGTCTTCCCCTCACAGAGGCGAGCATGCCCTTTCCTGAGGACTCGTGCATGAAGGAGGAGGACGAGGAGGCTGGTGACGGTCAGGCTTGGGAAGAGCCCCTACACCCCCTACACGGGAGCATAGGGACAGGGAACCCGGCTGCTCCGTGGGGAGTGGAGCAGGGGCTAAGGAGAAGATGCAGCAAGGCTGCGGCAAAGGGCCCCAGTCCCAGCCCCCTCTGGGAAGGAGGGACGACAGCTGAAGGCTTAGTAAAACCAAGTCTGTTCTTGTGATTGGATGCTCCTGTGTGCTTTTTCCATTCCAGCTGGTCACACACACACCCATACTAGGTGCCTAAGAACAACTGGCCCCTCTTGGAAAGCTTCCCTTATTAGGACAAGAAGATGCTGCCTCCCAGTGTGAGAGCCGAGGAGATAGAGGGAGCTCCAGTTCTTCTCCTTGTACTCCCGAGGCCCCGTCATGCCAGCCTCCAGGCACAAACGTCCCTCTTCTCATATCACATAGCTGAAACAGGCCTTTCCAAAAAAACAAAAAAAACTTTACTTAAATCCAGTGGGAAAATAAAACTATAAAAATAGCCACATTTGCAGAGCCATATCCTTGATAAACGACTGGCCATAGACATAGCACCAAGCTCGTCAGCCTCAAGTCCTCTCTTCTGTGCTGGAGGGGCTGGTTCAGTGAAGGTTCAAATGGGTCAGACTTGGTTTCCTGATTCTTAAGAGCTGGTCAAATAACCCAGTCCCAGGCAAACACAAAATGACCCTTCTCAAACCAGGAAGGGCTCTGTTTTGTTTAGTTTTGTGCTCCTGACCCTGACCTATCCCTGAAGTATCCTGGGTCCTGGAATTCTTAAGATTCTTCTAGTTCTTCTGGCTGCTGTGGAGAGAAGACAGTTCAGGTATTGGCATGAGCACGCTATTCATACTCTCATCAACTAGGGCAGGGGTCCTCAAACTACGGCCCACGGGCCACATGCAAATACAAATAATTGTATTTGTTCTCATTTTGTTTTTTTACTTCAAAATAAGATATGTGCAGTGTGCATAGGTATTTGTTCATAGTTTTTTTTTAAACTATAGTCCGGCCCTCCAACGGTCTGAGGGACAGTGAACTGGCCCCCTGTTTAAAAAGTTTGAGGACCCCTGAACTAGGGGGTAGGGGTGGTGGGGTGGTGTCCCACAGATGTAGGACACGAGACAGGACCAGAACTGCTCATCTCCTGCTCCTGGGCCTCATCACAACACTTACCAAGGAAAGAGACAACCTACCTGATGGCCAAAGTCAGACTGTGGTACCAGCGCAGGAGCTCCTCCCGGTCCGTGGACATAAGCAGCAGCTTCTCATGAGGAAAGGACAGCTGGGGAGAGACCACCTCTTAATGCATGGCTCAGAAAGGTCCAGGCTAAAGCTGAAGGCCTTGCTGCTCCCATGGGGGTCGTTCAGGACTCATGTGAGAACTAGATATGAACCCAAAGACCCAGTTATGCTCTCAATGTAGCTGGCCCAATTCCTATGAAGAGGGTCCAGGCCAAGGAGATAAACGGGGGCATAGGTATTGGAGGCGTATGTTCGGCCTCTCTTATCTGACCTAGGACCCCCATCTTATTACTTACACTGAGCAGACCACCACAAGGGCCCCCCGAGTGGCCAAAGACCCTTTGGAGTTGACACTGGGCCATGGGGTAGACGGCCCGGCAGAGAAAGGTGCCACTCTGCAGCAGGTGCAATGGGGGTCGAGGCTTGGCCAGGACAAGCACGTCAGAGAACAGGAAGAACATTCGGGGCCGAGGTTCCCCACGGGGAGGCACCACCAACAGCCAGCCCTGGCGTAGGAACCAGCGACCTGGGGGATGGGAGAGCTGTTATTCTGATGCAACTCCAGGACCATGCTCCGAGGGTATAAAAGTAAAGGGAGGCTGAGGAAACTGGGTATGTGAGTAAAAGGGCAAACTGAGGGCTTAGGGGGTAGGATGCAGATTACCTGAGGTGAGCCCCTTCGCCTGGCGGCCGCTGAGAAGGGCCTGAACACGCCGGAGGTGCTGGTCATTCTTCTGTTTCTGACCAATGGTGTGAACTCGCTGGGCAGTCTCACTTATCAGCCGCGCAGCCCCTGGAATAACATTCCCAGCACATCTGTGACTCTGGGGACTGGTGGTGGAGAAAGGCTACTCCCTAGGGACCCAGGGTTAGGGTCTAACTTGTTGAAGAGCAGGCAGGACAACGGAACATCATGTACGTCAAAGGAAGACAGGGTCATACCAGACATTGTTGGAGGTCACAACCCAAAAGGGATACAAGAAAGGCAGCCTTCTGTCTCTGAGTTTTGGCAGAGTAAGAACATACGTGTGAGCTGTTGGTGGTCAGGGCTGTTGGGACTTGTGTTTTCAGCCAAAGCAACGACAAGATTTTCATACCTAGAATTAGACAGTTGGAAGTCTATGAGGGGACGTAGAGCTGAGAAAAATTCCCTCTGCCTGACACACACATAACCCCTTACACGTTCTTCCACTGCAAAGCCAGGAAAGATCTGCTCTGGCTTGGTATCCCCTCTTTCAAAACCTGGGCTCACACCACATCACCCTTTCCCATCCCACATGGAAGAGTCAGGGGCAGACTCTTCAGAAATTCTAAACTGGACCAGGCTCTCATCTCAGCAAACTCTTCCAAATACCGTGTCACTAGCCCATCACAGCCCCCGAGCTTCAATGTAGAGTTCCACGTCCCAGCTAAGGGCCTGAGGCTGCAGACTCCAGGCACTCCCATGGGTTCTTGTCTACTCTTACAAAAAGGATTCTAGGAGCAATTTGTCCCAGGAGAGAGGCATTGGGACAGACCCCATGAGTCCCACAAAGGTGAGGGCCTCGGGAAAGAGAAGCTGGCTGAGTCAGGGAGAGTGCACTCACTGCTGAAGCCTCTGCAGAGGCAAAGGGAGCAGGTCCTGGAGCTGAAGGCCCCCAAACTCAGGGCGGCCTTCCTGAAGCCTCACGAACCTCCGGAAACACTTGCTTTTCTTGAGTTGTTCCTGGAGTGAGGGAGAGGGTTGGCAGCAGAGAGAGAAGCCACTCCTTACATTGTGTTCACCTGCGTACACATCCCCAGCCCTCAGCAAGCTGTGTGCTCCAGAGAGAACCCATCTCCCTACAGGGAACAGAGCACAGAACTGGACTCCCAAAGGGCCCTATGAATGCAGGCACAGTATGAAGTTTAAGTCTCCAGATGAAGAGGAAATGTATGGGGCAAGAGAGGAAGGACTTGAGGTCACCTTCAAGTTACCTGCAGGGTGGTCTGGGACCTGTCTGCGTTGGCAGCAAATTGGGTGTAGAGCTCCAGGTGGGGGCAGAAGCCCTCCAGCCCCTGCCCCCAGTGCCCGCCTTCCAGGTAGGGAAGCAGCTCTCTGCGTGGGTGAGGACAGTAACAGCTGCCAAAGAACTGCCGGAGCACCCATTTCATTCCGTTACCCCTGACCCATGGGTAGTGCTGTTACACCCCCCCCCCTTTACAGATGGACAACTGGGGCGCTGGGCCGAGACCACCGGTGAGGTCACTGGCAGGCTCGGAATATGAACCTGGGTCTCTCGGTGCAGTGCCAGAAGCGAGGCGCCCCCTCCTTCCCTCTCCCCACGCCCCTTCCACTCACTGGCTGGCGCCGTAAATGAGCTCCCAGGGCCCAAACAGGGCCTGGCGCTCCGGTGGTCGCAGGGTGCCCTTGGCTCTCAGAATCCCCAGGAAGTACTGCGGAGAGAACACCGCCAAGGCGCGGCTGGAATGTGCAGAAGTCTGCCCGGCCCCCAGTGCCGGAGGACAGAGCAAGACCCCGTCCTCGGGATCACCGACCTCGCAGAGGCCCTCCCACACCCTGGGCTCCCCGCCCCGTCCGAGAGGACACGCGGGGCCCCCACCGTGGCCACCAGCCCCAGCTGCTCCTGGTAGCGCCGCTCGGTCTCCAGCAGCTCCCGGGCGGTGCAGGCGCGTTTCCGCTCCCAACGGGCACGCTGCTCTTGCACGGGGCACCGGGCCCGGGGGCCCGGGTACTCCATGACTGGCTGACCCGTGGACATTTCCGGCCACAGCCCGCGGAGATTCAAATACCAACCGCTCAGGGGCGGGGCAGCGTGGAGGAGCGCGCCCCCTGGCGCCGGGAGGCTACGCGCAGGACGGATAATGCGCGGCGGCCTGCCAAGCAGCGTCTCGTCTCCGCTAGGGCCTCGCCCCACCGCCAGGGCGGCGCTGTAGGTACGTGAGGTCCGTCGGAGTACAGCCGAGTGGGGCAGGTGAGTGACTCTCCTGAGTGAATCTAATTGGGGCAGCAGCCTAGACTTTGAGCCGGCTGACTTGGGGGTGCAGACACTGGCAGGGCCTGTGTCCTATCGGTAGAATTGGGAAAGGCGCAATAGTTACATCTTCTGTAAGGGGCCCATGCCAGACGCTGGGGTTCAGTCGTTTTCAATGCTTCTTTACAATTAGGAACTCTCACAAGTCAAAAAGTTTAAAATATTTTTGCCTCTGGACAAAAGTTTATAGGTTTTGCCCAGCCGGTGTGGCTCAGTGGTTGAGTGTTGACCTATGAACCAGGAGGTCACGGTTTGGGCACGGGTTGCAGGCTCAACCCCAGTGTGGGGTGTGCAAGCAGCAGCCAATTAGTGATTCTCTCTCTTCATTGATGTTTCTATCTCTCCCCCTTATTCTCTAAAATCAATAAATATATTTTTAAGAAAGTTTATAGGTTTTAAGTTACTAACTTTCTTATTCCAAAACTTATGGCCAGTTAGCTTCCAATCAGCAGGTGTCAATAACTAACAATGATTCTGAATTGCTTAATTATGGCTAAAGGCAAAAGCCTGCAGTTGATTAGCCTGTGATACCTAGTCAAAGAGAGCGTGTACCAGATTTTCCTTTTTTAGCTCTGGAGGGTCAATTGGCAGTGCCGTTGTCAGTATATATTCGAAACGTTAAAGCAGGGGTCCTCAAACTGTGGCCCACGGGCCACATGCAAATACAAATATTGTATTTGTTCCCGTTTTGTTTTTTTACTTCAAAATAAGATATGTGCGTGTGCATAGGAATTTGTTCGTAGTTTTTTTTAAAAACTATAGTCCGGCCCTCTGAGGGAGGTCCTGAGGGACAGTGAGCTGGCCCCCTGTTTAAAAAGTTGGAGGACCCCTGCTTTTAAGTGTGCCTCTCTTATTGCCTAGCAATGCATTCTAAAGAAGTAGATATGTGGGCAAAATTATATGTGCCAAGATGTGAAGCACAACATTGTAACAACAGATAACCTAAATGTCCAAAGGTAGTAAATTGGCTAGGAAAAATGTGGTACAGCCATTTGAAGGAATAATATGAAAGCATTAAAATGATGTTAAAAGGCTATCAATATGGGGAAAGGTACATAGTGTATTGCTGAGAGAAAAAAGCAGACTATACATCTGTTTGCACAAGATGATTTCATTTATGTATAATATATATGACTAGAAGGATAAAACAGTGGTTTTTATCTCTGGTGATGAGTTTGAGAATAATTCATTCAACAGATATTTATTAAGCACCTACTCAGTGCCAGGTCCTGGATCATTGAGATTAAAGGGGTGAATAGGACTTTTCTGCCTTCCTAGGTTTTCTGCTTGAGCATGCATGCATTACTTTGTAATCAGAAAAAAATATTAAAAACTCAGGTTTTAGATAGACTTTGGACCCCATGCCTATTATCATGGATTCCTAGGAATCTGGGCCCCAATCCAAGAACCAAGTTACTGTCAGAGACTGAGGTCTCCTCTAGCTCTCTGACATTCTAAAAATTCTGAGAAAGGAAAAATGCTGGTCTTCGATCAGGGAGAAACAACTTGATGGGCTTGGTGGAGGAAAGAGAGAGTTTGGGTCAGACTGTACCTTGGAATGGGTTCCAAGGAGACTGGTGAGACCATATAGTGGGAAGCCTGGTCTCGAGAATGTGGGACGGTTTGCACTAAGATCTCAAGTGAGGAAGGGGACAGATATTCCCATGGTGATTGGTATTGCCATGAGCCCAGTTGATGAGAACACAGCACAGCACCTGGGGGTGCAGTGGTGGTGGGTGCGTTTGGGTGTGCTGCCAGTGTGTGAGGGTGCTGTATAGAGCCTACTGTGAGCTCAGACTGGGGAGGAAGAAGAGGGAAATGTCGAGAAGACACACTGAGTATAATTAGAGACAACTGATTTCCTGGAGACCACGTCTCCCCCAGAGCAAGTCAGGCACACCCCATAGTCTACCTGGAACAGACAGACTCTCTACTCCCAACTCAATCCCCAAAGCCAAAGGAAGGCAGGACCAGTGGGAGAAGGTCAGAAGGCAGCCACCACCTCTCTATTCTTTAATTACCCTCAACCTCTGCTTTCAACTCACTGGGTGCTGGAGAAGCCCTAGTGATGCTTTGAACAATAAATATCAGTTATTCCACAAGAATTAAATGCCTCTTATATGCCACATCCTGTGCTAGGCATGGAGATGAAACAATGAATAATGAAATACAGCCTCTGCTGTTATTGATGCTGATAGTCTAGCATGGTAGACATGATAAGGAGTCACCATAAAGTGAGATAAACATTACAAAAGATGTATAGGCTTTTATGCAGGCAGGAGTGACCCCATCTAGGAGTCAGGGAAGGCTTCTTGGAGGAAGTAACAATGTGAATTGATACCTGAAGGATGAGCAAAACCTGGTGGGGCAGGGTTGGCAGTAGAGTAGAGGTGAGAGAGACAGCATGGACAAAGTTTGGAGATAACACATACATAGTGCATTCAAGGAACTGCTAGAAGTTCAGGAAGATTAGAGCATAGATTGCAAAGGAGGGAGTGATGAAAAAGGAGACTGGGGAGACAGAGAGAGGCCAAGCCATGGAGGGAATTTATACCAGCAAGACTATGTCATAAGTAAGACTATTCATAAGTAATAGTAAACTCAAAGTGGCTAAACGATAAGATATTTTATTAGCTTATGCAACTGAAAAGTCCAGATGCAGGTAGAATTAGCTTCATCCAGCAACTCAATAATATCACCAAGGATGTAGGATGTTAATTAGGCAGGTGCTTATGGATCTGATGTGGAGAAGAGAGTCCAACCCCGGGATACTTGTCTGTCATGACCTTGTAGAAACCATGGAAGTGGATGAAACTGCCTACAAAGACTATGAAGAGGGATGAGGGCAGAAGGCATGAGCCTTTCCAACACCAACCCATGTCTTCTCATCCTGTGCTAAAAATGGCGAACATCAGTTCTAAACGGCTAATGTCATAGTGGGCTAAATGGTGGTCCCCATAAACATATGTCCATATCCTAACCCCAGCAGCCTGTGATGATGAACTTATTTGAAAAAGGGGTCTTTGCCGAAGCCGGTTTGGCTCAGTGGATAGAGCGTCGGCCTGAGGACTGAGAGGTCCCAGGTTCGATTCCGGTTAGGGGCATGTACCTCGGTTGCGGGCACATCCCCAGTGGGGGATGTGCAGGAGGCAGCTGATTGATGTTTCTCTCATCGATGTTTCTAACTCTCTATCCCTCTCCCTTCCTCTCTGTAAAAAAATCAGTGAAATGTATTTAAATTAAAAAAAAGAAAGGGGGGTCTTTGCAGGTGTAATTAAACTAAAAATCTTGAAATACGATCATTGTGGGTTACCGTGGTGGACCCTAGCCAATGACATGTTCCTAAAAGGCACCAGTGGGGAGACAGGGAGAAGGCCCTGTTAAGCCGGAGGCAGTGATTGGAGTTATGCAGCCGCAAGCCACGGAATTCCTGGAGCCGCCAGAAGCTAGAAGAGGTTCTAAAGCTTTCAGAAGGAGCAGGGCCCTGCCAACACTTTGATTTCGGATTTCTGGCTTCCCGAGAGAGAAAAATTCTGTTGTTCTGAGCCACCCAGTTGCTGGTAGTTTGTCACAGAAGTCCTATGAAATAACACAGATGATGAGGTCGGCCAGAACTACAGGTCAGCCTCAAGGCCCCAGAAAGGCTTTGATCTGTCTTTGCTTCTAATCCATGGCTGGGGAGTGGGAGGCTTTTTCTCCTCCCCACCAGCGAATAGCTCCCTCCTTGCGAACAGACCCTAATGATCAAAGACTTGGCCTTAACTAAGGTTGTGCACCAGGTGCCCCAGTCGATCAGTCCTGAGTACACTCTGTCCCAACCTGGGGAGGCTCAGGGAACAAGACTCTGGGAGCTCAAACCTGTTTTGGAGTTTGGCAGACTCCCAGCTGGGAAGGTACAATCCCAGGTCACAGTCCACATTCCCCACCCAGACCAAAGACACAGTCACACACAGAGACAGAGAACTCAAGAGAGAGGCAGCACCATGCAGAATGGCATTTGGAAAGTCAGGGAGCTATAACAAAGAGAGATCTGCACCTGGACACAGCTCTGGACTCTGAACTACTGAGAGAAAGCAGCAGAGAGGGCAGGGAGATGTGTGGACACACAGAATGGCACAGAGAAATATGCAAGGAGATCCTGACAGAGACCTAAAAAGGAAAAAGATGGAAACATTCAGACTATTTGGAAAGAGGAAAAATGAAATAAAGCTGGGATTAGTGTTGAAGAAAGATGTCCAGATGTAAGGACCCCAGACTCCAGGTAGCATGGTGTTTCTGTCGCCTGTGCTTCCCAGAACCTCTCCACCTCAACTAGATTCCTTGTTTCCACACTCCATCTTGTCTAGGTCCATTCAATATAGATATTCCCATGGACCTTCCATGTATCAGGGGCCAACCAGGGTGCTGACAACACAGCTGACCAAGTCAATGAGGTGACCATCCAATGTGCACACTGGGTCAAATTGCCATCGATGGAGGGCTCTTAATTTGGCTCCAGAAATGGCAATCTAGATGGTTAGACTAATTACTTTCTACAATGACTGCTTCAAGAACAGCTGTTGTTCAGCCATGTAAGCTTTTGGTATACAGTATAGCAGTCACTCTGACAAGGCATAAAGTGGGGTGCCATAAAAATGTGGTATCATAAAAAGCATGGGGTCCTGGGGACGAGGAGAACCTAAGGCCTTAGACTTAAGACCATAGAACTTAGCTCCTTTAGCTAAGCTCCTCTGACCCCCAAAATGCCTTTCAAAATTAAAAAAAAAAAATGTGGCATCATGTTCCTGGAACAGTTGCAGTTCAACATGCACAGGTCATTGACAACGAACTCCTTTCCCTGAGGGCAAGGAAGTCAGCTTAGTCAATTTGGTTTTCTCAAGTCCAGGCAAGGTGATCTGCCGAGAGAAAAATGCTCAATAATGACTATTGAATAAAAGAATGACTCGATCAATCAAATACTGAACCCTGCCTTTATGGAGCTAAGGTATTAGAACAGATAAAGCATCATAAATCATCTTAATATGAATAAGATGGTGGGCAAGGTTATTAGTGAGGGCAGGTTAAGCACTGTGGTGGCTGAGGCACCAGAAATCTCTTCCTTTAGTGCAGAGTTAATCAAGAAAGACTTCCTGGAAGAAGTGGCCTTTGAGCTGAGCCTTGAATAATAGAAGGGATTTAGACAGGGGAGATAGTAAAACTATTTAACATGGTAGTGGGTGTACAAACATCTGAGTGGAAGCTGGCTCAGGCATTCTAGTGGGATTCTGGAGCCCTGCTGTGATAAGAGGTCATGAGGGGGTTGGGAGAGTCCCCAGGAAGGAGCTGGGGTAGCAGGAGCACTCTGGAGTGAGGGGCTAGTTACCAACAGAATTAGAAATATTTCAATATATGCAATTACCTTTTACAATCACACAGATGCACAATACCTACTGAATGTTAATTTCAGATATCAACCTCCTGTGATGGCTTTACTCTGATTTGCTTTGTTGAAGCCATAGGGGCCTCGCTACAATGTGAGCTACAGAACAGTAGAGGCTGTTTCCGGTCCAATGCTGTATCCCTAGGGCCTAGAACAGTACCTGGAGGATTGGAGGAGGGTCAATAAATGTTTGTTAAATGAGTAGGCAGAGACTGGGAACCTCAAGCCCATAATGGGGTCCTCTCATTTGTCTCCTAGCACCCACTCTTCCCCTCCAATCCATGCTCCACACCAGTCCTCAACATCACCTAATATGGGAATTGCATTCTGTCATTCTCCCAAAATATTTGATGCCTCCCCTTTGCCCAGAATACCATCCTCCCCATCGTTATTACCGAATTGAACTTCTACTTCTTCACAGCCCTGACCGAATCTTCCTACTTCTGCATTACCTTCTGAGGCAGAACCAACTCTCTCCCCTAAATCTTATGGCAGTGTTTGCTCTCACTCCCTGGACATGAGCTCCTCAGGAAAGCAGCTGTGTCTTAGTCATACTTCTAGCCCGGTGCCTGACATATGTTATATGCTAAATCAATATTTGTTACCTATAAGAGTGAATGGCTGCCCTGGCCAGTGTGGCTCAGTTGTTTGAGCGTCTCCCGGTGCACTTGAAGGTTGCCGGTTTGATTCCCAGTCAGGGCACATGCCTGGGTTGCGGGCTTGATTCCCAATAGGAGGCATACAGGAGATAGCCGATCAATGATTCTCTCTCATGGATGGTTCTATCTCCCTTCCTCTCTCTCTAAAAAATCAATGACATATTTTTTAAAAATCAATTAAAAATTTGTTTAAAAGCGTGAATGGCAGGCATTCCCAGTAGTGAGAACTATATGAAGGAAGGCGGTCATTTTGGGGGAAAATGAATGGTTTAATTTGGCTGGAATATGAGGGACAGTAGGAAGAGATGAGATGGGAAGGTATCTTGGGTAAGATTTTGCAGGGATGTGGAAGTCAACTAGAGAGAGAAGATGGGCAGATGGAAGATACTTTGGTAGACCGTAGGAAGTCAATGAAAGTTTTTGAGCAGAGGTGTAGTATGATGAAAAACAAATTTACTTTACACCCATCAGAGCCCCTCTCATACATATACTCAGTTTTCCATTCATACTCAAATTAACCCCACACCTACCCATCCACCCCCCTCCCAGAGCTCCTGTGGCAGCTTGCCCTACCCCTTCACCAGCTCCCTGGCTGGGCAGGGGATGCACACATGGTCTGCTCCCCTCTCGCTGTCTTTCCCCTTCCCTGCTTGGGGCTGGGAGGCAGGCCAGGGTTAGCTGAGGCTGGCTGGCAGGCAGCCTGGTGGTGCCAGGGAAAGCCTGCGCAGTGCCAGGTGGTGCCTTAAGTTCCAGGCTTACACCATGACCCCGATAACCTTGTGCCTACGCACACACCTGCCCTCACTCCACCCCAATCCGGGCTATGGTATGGAGGAGGGGGCACAGGGCCAGGCAGAACGGAGGGACTTTGGCTCCATCTCTACAAAAGGGAACTCTGTGAGTCAGCCTGCTCCCCTCCAGGCTTGCTCCTCCCCCACCCAGCTCCTGTTTCCAATGCACGTACACCCCGTACACACCGTGTCTGGGACACCGTACAGTCAGCCACATGGCTCCCCTGTGGCCCAGTCCCTGGCTCCCTCTGCAGATCTCAGCTCCTGCTCCAGGCCCCACTGTGCAACTGCTGCTGCTACTGCTGCTCTTGGTACCTACCCATCCCCAGCGCCTATCCCGCCTATCCCGGATGCAGGGGACTCCCTCCATGGGAGGAGATTCCTCTGGGGAAGATGATCCACTGGGCGAGGAGGACCTGCCCAGTGAAGAGGATCTGCCTGGAGAGGAGGACTCGCCTGGAGTGAAGACTGAAGCAGAAGAGGACTCTCCGAAGATAGAGGATCTACCCACTGCGGCTCCCAGGGACACTCACAGGAACAACAAAGGTAAGCGGTCGTCAGCCCTCCAAATCTAGGCTCCAGGAGGTGTGTGCTTCCTTTCACCAAACTCCCGCCCAGGCAGGGATTGTTCAGGGGAGAGGAGCCTGTTCGCCGACAGTGGCCTTTCCCAACCCCAGGGTTCCGGTGACACCAGACCCTTTCCCCTTTCAGAGCTAAAAGAGGATGGTGGGGAGACAGGAATGAGGCACAGATGGAAAGAGATCGTGGGAAGAGGTGGGAACGAAAGGGGAAGGCTGGAGAGGAGAAAGATACTAGAAGCATGGAAAGAGAGAAAACGTAGGTAGGGAGGAGTAGGCGTATGAGGGGAGCGAAGAGGAAAGAGGGGGGGCTCGGGGGAAGCGCGGGGGGGCTCGGGGGAAGCGCAGGAGGGCTTGTGGAGGTCACCTCATCCTCAGTTTGCAGGTGAGGAAACAGACCTGGGAAGAAGGAAGTAGCCAGTAGGGGCCCTGGCACCTTGACTCCCAAGCCAGGAACTCTGGGAAAAGAGTTGGAGACCAGAAAGGAAAGGGGGATGAGTGGGGAGGAGGGACAGGTAAGGGAGAAAGGAACGATGCTCTACTGATTTGGGCCTGGGACTGAGGCCTTCCCGCCCCCCCCTCCCCCCCCTCCCCTTTTTACGAACACAGTAGCTGCAAACTGGAGGGCCCTTAGGATCTCAGCTTTAGGCACTTCTGTTCCCTGCGATGCCCTGTAAGGCGTCTGGGTTTGCGAAGCCCGGCTAGTGGGGGGGCCCACCTCGTTCTGGCCAGCGGGGCGGGTCTGGGCTCAAAGATCGCACTCCTAACCCTTCTCGTTCATGCAGGGGATGACCACAGTCATTGGCGCTATGGAGGTGAGACAACCGCCCCGCCCGCACAGACCCAATCTGGGCACCCACGCCTCCCGATCTGACCCCCAACCGTAACTCTAGTCCTGGGCGACCCACCCACCGCATCCACATCTGCCCGATTTCTATTTCCCGCCCCAGTGTCTTCAGACTCCACCTCCTCACTTTTCCTATCCCACTTCCCTAAAAGTTCCTGATCTTATCACTAGACTCCTGTTCATACTCCCACCACAGGCGACCCGCCCTGGCCCCAGGTGTCCCCAACCTGCGCCGGCCGCTTCCAGTCCCCGGTGGACATCCGCCCGGAGCTCACGGCTTTTTGCCCCGCCCTGGGGCCCCTGGAACTCGTAGGCTTTGAGCTCCCGTCTCTCCCAGAACTGCGCCTCCGAAACAATGGCCACACCGGTGAGGCGGGCCGGGGCGGAGCCTTAGGGAAGGGGCGGAGCTCCCTGGTTCTCGGGGTACAGTCCCCGCTATGCTTGGGGACTAGCTGGCTCTCGGGGGCGCGGAGCCCACTCACCGGCTCACCGGCTCTCCCTCGCAGTGCAGCTCACTCTGCCTCCCGGGCTGCAGATGGCCCTGGGTCCCGGGCGGGAGTACCGGGCCCTGCAGTTGCATCTGCACTGGGGGTCTGCGGGCCGCCCCGGCTCGGAGCACACGGTTGGCGGCCACCGTTTTCCTGCCGAGGTGAGCGTGCAGCTGTCTGCAGCGGGGCCAAGGGGGGCGCCGGCGAGGGGATCTTGCCCATTCCTACCCACCTGTCCTCTCCAGATACACGTGGTTCACCTCAGCACTGCATTTGCCAAAGTTGAGGAGGCCTTGGGGCGCCCAGGAGGCCTGGCCGTGCTGGCCGCCTTTCTGCAGGTAGGAGCCCTAGACGTCCCCCACACCCGTCCTCCCCATGCCCCCAGGCTCAGTATATTTGCCCCGAGAGACCCATCCCAGCACACTCACCCTGGCACCTGCTTATCCTCATTCACTCATTAGTTCATTCATTCAACGCCACTGTGAGGGAGGCACTGGGCCTAACAAAGGATTCGGAAACCGTGGGTCCTTGTCTCTGAGTCCACAGACAGTGACGGGGCCCACAGGTAGACATACACCAAGGACAGTAAAAGAGGTGGTCAGGGAAGGCTTCTTGGAGGAGGTGAAACGTGAAGACTTCACTAGTGGGAAAGAAAAGATGTTCATGCAGAGCAAATGGTATGTGCAAAGACTCAGAATATGGCCGACTCAGGGAATGACAGATGCAATAAAGGGGACATCAAGAGGAGTGATTTCTTTAATGCCCCTGTAACAATAATACTCCCCTTGTGAAATGCCATCAAGTCTAGAGGAACATTTAGTGACCTCTTTTCTTTGGACCTGTAACGATTAAGACTACATACGCAGTGATTAGAGGAAGCCGGTAAAATGAAGAGACGTTGAGACACGTGCTAGGCTCGTTCACACCCTAACTGACTCCCTAATGCCAGCCTCAAAGTGCAAAGTTCAGAGAAGCGCCTCAGAAACAACGTGTCCCTGCTCCAAGTCAGTCACATGAATTATTAAGGTGAATGCAGAGGCAGCATGAGTACACAGGCCATTCTGGTTTTCAGGAGTGGGGCCCAGGTCACGAAGGCCTTATGTCTTTGTGACCCACCCTCCTCCACCTCCTCCTCCAATTTGCTATTGCAAACTAGCCTGCAGCGCTTGTCGGCTTAGTTTGCAGAGTAAGTCAACTCTGAGTAATAATACAGAAGCTTTAGTGTTTCCCCCGGCATTCTCAGAGCTGAGAAATGAGGGAGGACTCTGGGAGCCCCACCTCACCTTCAGGCCTCTAGCCATGGCCCAGATGCATGTATTACCTTCCTGCACTGTCGTCTCCTAGGAAGGCCCAGGAGAAAACAGCGCCTATGAGCAGCTGCTGTCTCATTTGGAAGAAGTCGCCGAGGAAGGTACGGAGATGGGGTCTCTCCCGCAGGCAGAGGGTTGATGTGTGAGCTGGACGACGATGATCTTGATAATAACTATGAAGTTGGACAGAGGCAAACACGCAAAAGCAAACTTCCGCCCACAGGTCTTATGGTTTAAAACCAAACACCGAATAAAAAACCAAAATAAGGCAAAAACCAAATAAGACCAAAAACAAAAATGTGTTTGGAACTTCTGGAGTTGAGTCTGGGAAGCTCAAATTTTTCTGAGAACTATCTATTCTTCATAAGCCTCACATATTTTTATATTTATTTATTTATTTATTATTTTTTATTGAAAGGCTGCATGGCTTGGAAGTTCATTTGTAGCCAAGAGTCCTCAGATCCCCACGGGGAGCCAGAGATGGTGTGGAGCTATGGAAGTCAAAGAGGAAGGGAGAGAGAGAGATAGAAACATCAAGGATGAGAGAGAATCATTGATCGGCTGCCTCCTGCATGCCCCACATTGGGGGTCGAGCCTAAAACCCGTGCATGTGCCCTGACCAGGAATCGAACCTTGACCTCCTCCTGGTTCATAGGTCAATGCTCAACCTCTTAGCCATGCCGGCCGGGCAAGCATCACATATTTTAAATATGTAAATACTTTTGTTGGAAATCTTTTTCTTCTCAGTCATTCTGGGTCATTTTAAATCTCACCCAGCTGGATGTTAAGTTTTGCTAAAATACAAGGAGCTGTGCTTTTCCAGTTTTTTTTTTTGTGTGTGTTTTTTTATGGTTATTTATATTTATTTACAAGTTATTCAGCTCATTTTCCTTTTTGTATTTTCTCTGAGCTTCCCTGTGTGGTCCAGCATGTACCATAGTATGCAAAGTGAGAATGCAGACTCAGAGGGAGCAACTAAGGTGCAATTCTCTCCCTCTGCGCGGCTCCAGAGCCCTTCGCTTCCCCTGAGTTGTCTTGTGCTGAGTTTGGGGAAGGGATGCACTTAGTGAAGAAGGGGTCTCAGGGGACTGAGTCAACGTGGCTTCCGGGATATGAAACTGTACCCCTATCCCTATACCCAGAGCTTGGGGGGGGGGCATCTAGGTGAGATTCCAGCACAGGTCCTCTCCACAGACTCAGAGACTTGGGTGCCAGGCCTGGACGTATCTGCACTGCTGCCCTCGGATCTCAGCCGCTACTTCCGATATGAGGGGTCTCTGACCACCCCTCCCTGTGCCCAAGGGGTCATCTGGACTGTTTTCAACCAGACAGTGAGACTGAGTGCTAAGCAGGTGGGGCTGGAACGTGTTGGGCTGTGGGGATGTGGGGGAAGGGGTGTAGAAAGAGGAGGCATAATGAAAGGGCGGTGTGGGAGAGAGAAGGGGCATGGAGGGTGGAGACCTGAGGTACTGTCTGTGAATAGGCCTCTGATCCGCTTCCTTGTCTTGGGCCCTCCTTCCACTGCCTAATGACCTCCATAGCTCCACACCCTCTCTGGTTCCCTGTGGGGACCTGAGGGCTCTCGCCTGCAGCTGAACTTCCGAGCCACGCAGCCTCTGAATGGCCGAACGATCGAGGCCTCCTTCCCGACTGGAGTGGAGCGGACTGTTGAGGCTGTTCAGCCAGGTGCGGCTTCGTCTGTGCCCCGTGTCACTGTCGCCCAGCCCAGGTCTCTCATCCTCCCCCGTGCCCTCATTTGTCTGTCACTGGAGGTCACAGGCCCGGCTCTAATGTCTCCCTTTTCTCTTCAGTCCACCTGAACTCCTGCCTCGCTCCTGGTGAGTCTGCCCCTCTCCTCTGGCTCCTGATGCTGGGGACGACCCTTGGCACAGTTTAGTCCCAGGGACTAGTCAGGACCACGTCTACTGCCCTTCCTTTTCTGCAGAACAGACCTCCAAACCCAGCAGGATAGAGTGTCAGGTCATGGTGGGGGGTCCTTTATTGTCCCCCACGGCAAGAGTTGTTCAGAATGAAGCTCCAAAAATCTAGCACGTCTTTTTCCCAAATGACCTCTTTGACTTCATTTTTAGGGAGGAAAAAAGGTGCTTATTTTCCCCCCCTTCTTGCGTATCCATCTCCATCCCTTTGCTGGTCTCTTCTAGATTCTGATATGCTGGGGGCAGCTGGAGAACTTAGGGCTGGGTTGAGGGTACAGGCATAGGGAAGTAGGCCCTGAGGGGACCCTACTGGCTCTCACACCCTGAGGCAGTCTCTCCTGTCCCTACAGGTGACATCCTGGCCCTGGTTTTTGGCATTCTCTTTGCTGTGACCAGCCTTGCCTTCCTTGTGCAAATGAGAAGGCAGCAAAAGTATGTATTGTACTGACCCTGTCCCTCAGGCACAACCCCCACTTCCTGTGTGGAGTCCAGAACAGCTTCATGCAAATTGCACAAATGAGCTGGTCCTGGGCCAGTTTTCTGAATTGGCTTCCCTGTCGTGTAGACATCCACGTGGGACCAAAGGGGCCGTTAGCTACCATCCAGCCGAGGTCACCGAGAGTGTGGCCTAGGGGCCTGGGGCGTGGAGAATGTGCAGAGAAGCCAGCCAGAGGGATCCGAGCGGAGCTGGAGGCTTTGGTCTGTCCTGCCTGTCACACCACTTCCTTTTTAGTCACCAAAGATTTTTTTAAAATAAATGTTTCTAATAAAATATGTGGAAGGTAGCTTTGTTCCCCAAATCAGGATAGTGTATCCATTTCCTACTGCTGCTATAACAAAGTATCACCATCTCAATGGCAATGTGAATTTATTCACTTAGACTTCTGGAGGTGAGAAGTCCAAAATGAATCTTAAGGGCTAAAGTCCAGGTGTTGGCAGGCCTGGACATTGATCAGAGTGTTTCCCTGTCCTTTTCAGCTTCTGGAAGCCACACATTCCTTGGCTTGTGGCCCCTGCATCACATTGCGCCATTGTCACATCTCCCGCATCCACTCTTGACCTTTTTGCCTCCCTCTTCTAAGGACCCTGATGGTTACATTGGGCCTATTCCAATAACCCAGGATGACCGCCCCATCTCAAACATCTTAGCTGACTCCCAAGGTCCCTTTCCCATGCAAAGTCACATTTCACAAGATTAGGGTGTGAACATCTTTGGTGGTGGGGGGTCATCTGCTATCAGGAAGGGGGCAGAAATCACTGCGATTGTTGAAATGGTCGTGTGTGTGTGTGTGCGCACACGCACATGTATGTGTATGTAGACCATTGTGTGTAACTGGGAGTGGGGCAGGCTCAGCGTCTAGGCTTAAGTCACATTGAGGCTTTGGGGCTTTCTCCTGCTCAAGTAAAATCTGTGTAGCTTTGCAGTTTTGTCTTCAGCTTATGTTGCCGGGCTCAGGCACCTGCTGGAATGGGGCAGTGGTGCTGACAGCAGCTCCTTTGCCCTTTGGGGAGTCAAGGCCAGAATGTAACCCCAGCCCTCCGGGTCTCTCTGCTCCACACAGCCTGGTCGCCGCCCCTCCTAAATGAGCGGACCCCCCGCGCCCTCCCCGCGCCGCCCCCCCCCCCCCCCCCCCGCCCTGGCTACCATCAAAAAGGAAGTCTCGTCATAGAGCATAGACCCAGGCCCTGCTCCTCAGGGGCCCTTCCGGCTCCATTGCTCCCCTCAGGCATCATCTCAGCCTTCTCCCCGTTGGAAAACTACCACCACCACTGCCAACACCAAAGAAAGGCTGGGAGGGCCCTGTGGCGCCAGGAACATGTTTTATTGGGTGGGGGGTGGGGCGGCAGCTGCAGCCTGGCTGGGGCAGGGCCAGCCCTCAGAGGTTGTTGAGCTCCAGCAGGGTCTGGTCGAGGGTCTGGTGAATCTCCACGTTCTCCTCCTTGGCACTGGCCAAGGTCTCTGTGAGAGGAAGCAGCACATGAGGAGGGGGAGGGGAGACACTAGGGGACAGACGTGGGGAGCATGGACAGGGGGTGTGACAGACAGACATGGAGTGGGTTGGAGGCACATGAAGACACAGCATTCAGGGGTCTGGGGACCCCATGGTAGGGGCAAATGGATGAACTGACCGGAACAGACATGGATACCTCACTCAAGACTCTGGGGTCATGGAGGTGGGATGGGAAGGCCTAAGTCATAAACTAATTTACCATTCTTCTTGAGAAGCTTTAAGAGAGTTGGAAACAGAAGGAAGGACAAAGACTGAGCCAGGAAAGACAGGGATAGACAGACAGACAGACTTGAGGCAGAAAACAGACCTGCAGTGAAAAACCCACGTTGCTGGCATCCAACGTTTTTCCAAACTTCATCTCAGACCTTTGACAACCTTCTTACCCCTCCCCTCACCACCCCATCTCCCTTCCGGTCATTCCTTGAGATCCTGGAAGCCCAGCTCAGTGCTCCAAGGTCAGTGACAGGTCTGGGTCTGCAGAGGCACCGGAGAGCGCAGGGTGATGGATGGCGTCACACCATGCCCACATGCAGCAGTGACAGTGACAGGCTGTGCGTGCCATGCAGAGGGGATCTCGGTGTGGGCCACAGAGCTTGTGGGTGTCACAAGATTGGGGTGTCTGTAAGAGCCAAGGTCTCAGCAGTGCTCTTGTGGGAGAAAAGGAAGGAAGTGCTCTCTGGAGGACAGGAAAACAGCACAGAGACCAAGTTGAGTTTATTAAGCAGCAGAGAGAGGTAGAGTCCGGAGGGTGGAGGGTGGAGTGATGGGTAGAAGGAAGAAGCAAGTGCCAGGGTGGGCAGCACGTGAGATGGGTGCTCTCCCAGGCTGCGCCCAGCCTGGCTATGCAGTGTTGGCAATGTTTCTCCTCCTGCCTGATCCCTCCTCAGAGAGAGAGTAGAAAGGAGAGGAGAGAAGGGGCCGAGGGGGCCACACTGGTGAGGGGCTCAGAGAGAGGTGATGTCATTGAGCGCGTTGTCCAGCTCCTCGCTGATGGCCTTGTACTTCATCTTCTGCGCATAGACTTCGTCTGGAGGGGGTCCAGGGATGGATGGGAGTGTGGGGAGAGGGAATAGAGGGGAAGAGGAAAGGCAGGAGAGAGGATAATGGAAAGAGAGAACAAGAATCAGAGAGAGGTGGGCAAAGACGAGTGACAGAGGCCAGAGAGCAGGCTGGTCAGTCCTCAGGGCTCCCTCCCTTCTCTGTACTCCTGTCTCTCTTGTCCTTCTCTGTACCCTAAATTGGTTCTTCTGCCAGGAGTTGCTGCCTCCTCTGGGGACCTGGGGGCACAGTGCTTTTCGATAAGCAGGAGTGCTCGCTTCAAGTGAAGAGAGTTCAAGCCAGAAAGACCTAAAGTCTTGCAAAGTTGGAGATAAAACAGAGGCATGCCTGAGAAGGCTGGACACAAGGGAAACTGCAGTTATGAAAGTGAAGGGTTATCGTACAATAGGAAGGAAAGTCAGTCCTAGGCACCATGTTGGTGACAGTGGGAAATAGCCATAGACTAGCAAATACCTGCATGATTGTTTACACCAAATCTAGCTTAAAATAGTAATTGACATCAGTGTTGTCTTGCAAACCTAGATGTTAAACCAAATAGCTCTCTAGGTCACAAAGAAGTCTCTGTGATAGGGCTCCCCTGTGTTGCACTTGAAGACAGACTTGTCTAAATCAGTGCTGCTCAAAGTGTGGTCCAAGGACTGAGCATCTGCGTCTGCTTTCCCAGAGAGCTTGTTAGACGTACAGATTCTCCAGCCCAAAGTCAGCAGTCATTTCAGAGCAGGACCCAGAAATCTGCCTTTTAAAACCTCTGGGGGATGCTCAAGTTTAAGAAGCACTGGAGGTGTCGCCGGTTACGGGTGCTTACACGGCAGGCACCGAGCACGAGTGTGTGGAGTCTTAGGTGGTACAGCCCTAGTTTATCGGTCACAGATACTGTACAATGGGATGCGAAGAAAAGGGATGAGCTCACAGTCACAGGGAGTGCGGTTTGGGGGTGGAGGGGCGGCCTCCGTTACCTTCCAGGTCATCGATGGTTTTCTCCAGCTTTGCCACGGACCTTTCGGCAAACTCTGCTCGGGTCTCAGCCTGGGAGTAAAGGCAAGATGCGGAAATGACCCAAAAATGAGGCCCTCCCAGACACTATCACTTAAGCCAACCTTTTCTTCTATCCCAGCCTCCAGATTCCCCACTACAGGCAGTCTCTGCTAGGGACTGTGGGGCTGGACGGGAAGGTGGGGGCTGGAAGGACTCTCACCTCTTTTAGCTTCTCCTCCAGCAGTTTGATCTCCTCTTCATATTTATCTTCTTTGGTGGAGTACTTTTAGGGACATACACATGCCATTAGTAGACTGCCTCCACAAATCCTTCATTTCTCCTGAGCCCCGCAGGCTACTCATGATCTTGTCTCCATGGACCATCCAGCCCCCCCACTGCCTGGGCCCATCGCCTCCCTCCCCTGCAGGACCCCATCCTCACTGCCCCTCTACCCCCCTCTACCTTGTCTGCTTGGGCTTCCAGGGATTTCAAGTTGTTGGTAACAATTTTCAGCTCCTCCTCTAGGTCCCCACATTTACTGCAGGGGATGTGTGGCAGGGTGGGGTGTGAGGGCACAGTGGGGGGAGACAGTGGAGGCGGCACAGTGGGGGAGGGGGAGGAGAGAAGAGAAGAGCAAAGTTGTGAGAGTGACAGCAGGCAGCGTTCCGAGGCCCCGGGCCCTTCCCGACCCCCAGCAGATGAGAGAGAGCAGCCTGAGATGGAGGGGAAGGTGAGATGAGAGAAGGCGCTATTGCCCAGAAAGGTCCAGAGAGGTCACTACCTCCTCCTCTGAGGCCATCAGGGACTTGAGGGCCTGGTCCATGGTTCGAAGTTCCTCCTCCAGCTGCCTGGCTCGGCTGGGGGCAGCAGGTAGGGGTCAGAGGACAGGACCTGTCCCTACGGCCCCAAGCCTGAGAAACTGCTTTCCCACTGTGCAGGGTGCCCCGTAGTCACCGGCTCAGGCTGTTTCACTCCCACCCCAGGGTAACCTTACCTCTCAGCCACCTCAGCTCTTTCCTCTGAGCGCTCCAGCTCTCCTTCCAGGATCACCAGCTTCCTGGCCACCTGAGGTCAGGCAGGAGAGAGAAGGCATAGGGCCCTGGTGAAGGACTAGGGTGTGTGGAGCGTGGGAGTGAGAGGAAGGGGAGCGGGGCCGTCACCTCCTCATATTTGCGATCTGAGTCCTCAGCGATGTGCTTGGCCTCCTTCAGCTGCATCTCCTGCAGCTCCATCTTCTCCTCGTCCTTCATGGCGCGGTTTTCAATGACCTTCATTCCTCTGTGAGGCAGAGAGAGGGGTGAGGGTGGGCTCAGGGCCAGCAGAGAGAGCATCCCCCTTCCCTGGCTCCACCCTGAGGACCCCCTGCCCACCTCTCGCTCTCATCAGCTGCCTTCTCAGCCTCCTCCAGCTTTTGCAGGGCTGTAGCGAGGCGCTCCTGCGCCCGGTCCAGCTCCTCCTCTACCAGCTGAATGCGGCGGTTCAGGGAGGCCACATCTGCCTCGGCCTATGGGTCAAAGGTGAGAGATCAGACAGGCTTTGTCTACCGTGGATGAGGATCAGGGAGGCTCCAGAGGATGGTAAGATTCTTATGAGAAAGAACCTAGGCTTCCTGTCTTCCTATTTTTTACCCTCTAACCAACCATCTATCTTCTCCCCAGACTCTATGCTCCAGCCCCAAATATGCATTCCTTGACAAGCTCCACTCTCTGCTACAGGGCCAGTGCAGGCACTGAGCATAGTTAAGCATGCAGCTCTGTCCCCTCAGAGAACACTCCAAGTGCTGGGACCAGGTCTGAGGCAGCCCTGACTCCACAGCAAGGCCGGTCAAGGTAAGGGAGTGGGGAAGAATCAGGCCAACTTAACAGCAATGCTGCCAAAACCAGCCAATCATAGAATCAAGATCAAGTGATGTCACCAGTTGCCAGGCAGACTCCCAGCGAGGGGCTCTGGAGGAAAGCCAGACCTGTATGGGGACACCAGGGCTGTAGCAAGGGGTTCCCTGGCAAGATGAAGAGGCCACTGGGGGCAGTGCAAGGGCAGCGTGAGTGACGGATACTCAGACACTGATCCTAAAACACACAGGCAAAACGTGGAGGTTCTGGAGAAGTTCCATGGGAACTGCTGGTATCTTGAGGAAAAGAGAGGGCAGAGCAAGAAGGAAGGGCTCCAACAAAAGACAGTGAGAGAAGCAGTCTAGTTTGGAATTAAGTACGGCTCTGCGTTAGACTGTTCTCTCTGAGCCGCGGCTCAGCCACTCCACACTTGTGTG
Source organism: Myotis nattereri (assembly GCF_964212035.1). Lineage (NCBI taxonomy): Eukaryota > Metazoa > Chordata > Mammalia > Chiroptera > Vespertilionidae > Myotis > Myotis nattereri. Next base: position 54,091,450 of record NC_138087.1, read on the forward strand.
ATCTTGGGCAACTTATTTAGTCTCTCTAAGCCTCCATTTTCTCCTTTTAAAATCCGAGTTGACAATAGCAGATTCCTTCTTCATAGACTGTTAATCAACAGGACAATTGGGGATTATATCATTAAACAGGTCCTCTAGCTCCTTGCTAGATCCACTAAACTGAGATCTCCAGCGCAGGAACTTGACAATTCCATTTTTATTTATTTATTTTTTTAAGGCTCCTAAGCAATTCTGATGATTTGGGAAAATAAAATAATATGCAAAAAGCATGTGAACACATTGCCCGCAGAGTCCACACGCCATAAACGTTAGTTATCCCTGGTGCTTCCTCAGACACAAAGACATAGGGACCCTGAGATTTAAGACTGGAGAGGAGAAAGGATCAGTGTAGGGGGAGAAGTGAGAGGGGAGAGGGGGTGCAGCACTGGGGACAGAGGGGGAAGAAAGCAGGCCCTGGTGGTAGGAGGGCGAGGGAAACAGCACCATATATAGAAAGCAGTAGCTTGTCCTCCAGGTGCTGAAGGCCGCCTCCAGTGACAGGAGCCCACTGTGGGCACAGGGCCGGATGACTCAAGGCGGAAGGACTCTGGGAACAGCACAGGGGGTTGGGAAGCATGACATGGGGGGGGGGGGGGGGCGACTCTAGAGAGAGATGAGACTGAAAGGAAAACGCTTCATGATAGTGGGGTGACAAACAGCTCTGGGAAGTCCTGGGGTCCTCGTGCCAGGACGGACATTTACCATTTTCTGCTTTTCAAGCTCTTGGTTATGGATGCTGCTTTCTAACAACAGACAGGCACTACTGTCGCCACTGGACAAACAGGGAGCAGGAAAGAAGGGAGAAATGGAGGAAGGAACTGTGTAAGTCACGTGTGGTGTTCAAGGTCACAAAATAAGTTTGGGCAGTTTCCTTTCTCCTCCTGGCACTGCTGCCCAGCTTCCCCAGCTCTGTCCCTGTCCACCCTCCTTCCCTCCAGCCCCCACCCAGCTCCTTGAGTTTCCAGTCCTGCCTCCAGCTGCACTGGGCCTTGGTTATTTATAGAGTATCAGATGCCCAGGGTTGTCTTCGCGAGCAGCTGCGGGTCAGTTCCCTCCCAAGTGCCAAGGCTGGTGGAGAACCAAATCCAAAGGCTGGAGGTCAGGGTGGGCATGGGGGGAGGGAATTGGGAAACATGGATCATGGTCAACACAAACAGTAATGCCATCTCTGAACCCTCATTCAGGCCATGCTTATGCTAATCCCCCCATCCCACCAACACATCCGTAGGCTCATCTTAAACTTAGAACAATCCTGGGTACAAGGCAAATGGGGAAACTGAGGCAGAGAATGGTACAAGTACCATGTCCAAAGACTTACGGCTATTCTCTTACCTCAAGGTGGGGGTTGGGAATGACAGGGGCTAGAGAAGTCTGGTTAGAGAGTGTGGGGTGGGTAGAGACATCTGAGTGAGCAAGGCCTGCCAAAGCAGCTGCCCTGGCATTTGTGGCCCTGTCCCTTTGCCCTGTGGCCTGGCATGGTCTCGAGGCTGACAACTTAATGAGGGTAAATAAGGGGCCCCAGTGCCCAGCAGGGCTACCGGAGCCAGAGGTCAGGGCCAGGGAATTTCTAATGCCCCCCCAGGAGTGTAACTCAAGTCAGGGCCCACTTTCAGATTCCTCTCTCTCCCCTTGCCTAACAGCACCTAGACCCACACCCCACCAGTGTAGCTGTAGTCTCCTCTCCATTTTCAGCTGCAGGATTAATGGAGGCGGATGGCGAATTCTTGTACCACCCACCCCCACGATGACTCACTGTTTGATCACTGTACGTTGAAAGAGCTGGAGCCAAAAGGAATTACAAGGCCCCGTCCTCTGGGGGAAGTGGTAGGTGGTTTTGATTTACCCACTGCCTGGGATTATGATTATTTGTGCAAGCTTGCCCTGGCCCGGGTTCCCGAGGGAAAACATTTCTGTCCTGGTGCTGGGATATATAGGTCCCCTCTCCCTTCATTCCCATGTCCAGGGCCCCTCCCGGTGTGCAAACTCCCCCCGCCCCCCGCCCCCAGGTCCACACTCACATCTGTGGCCTTCTTCTCAGCCAGCTCCAGTTTCTCCTGGGCGTCCTTCACTGCCTCCGAATACTTTTCCACCTCATCCTCCGTCCCTTTCAGCTTCTTCTGGAGGGCCTGCTGTTCCTCCTCGAGCTGCAGAGAGTGTTCGGGTCAGCCAGGCCCAGGCCCGGGGGAGGCAGGGTGTGCGAGGGGGTACTAAGATAACTTAGAGGCTGTCAGGGAGGAAGGGGGATAGCAGAGGAGAAACAGCGCAGCCAGGAGAACTGAGGGTGGGGGGGTGGTTAGAGAGAGTTTCCACCCCAAGAAGCAGGGCTCATCATCGTTCTTCAAGGGCAGGCGTGGGAATTGGGGGACGGTGGGTCCCGGGGCTCCGGTGGGTAGGATGAAGTCTGGTTCTGGCTAGGGCCCTAGGGGTCCTATGAAGGTGCACCGGACGGGGAGAGAGCCTCAGAGAGCAGTCCCTAGGATAAGGGACACGGGGCAGAGCCTACCCCACCCTCGCTGGGGGTGGGGGTATGGGGTCGCCCTAGGGCGAGGCCCTGGGTCTCCACCTGCTTGCAGCGGTCCTCAGCTTGCTTCTTGTCGGCCTCGGCCTGCTCAGCGCGGTCGATGGCGTTCTCCTTGTCCAGCTTCAGCATCTGCATCTTCTTCTTGATGGCGTCCATGGCTGCGGTGGCGGAGGGCCGGCCGGCGGCGGCGGTGCGGACCGGGGGCAATGGGCTGGCTGCGCGGGCGGTGGGCGCGGAGTGCCGGGTGGGACTGGGGCGGCCCCGCCGCGAGGGCGCCTAAAAGGCCGGGCGGAGCCGGGCGGAGCCGGGGGCCGGGACCCTCCCCCGCCGCGACCCGAACCTTGTAGGGGCAGAAGCTCGGCCCGGTCGGGGGGCGCGGTCGCCCCCGGCGCCCACCCCCTCGGGACCGCCCCCATCGGCCCCGCCCCCCTCCCTCTCCCCACCCCCCCTCCAGGCCGTCGGAAGGGAAGGTAGCCCGGACCGTCCGGTAAAAAGCCTACCCCTGCGGAGGGAGGGCGGGGCGGGGACGGACCCTCGGGCCGGGGGGCTCCGCGCTCGCTCTTGAGTGACACCCCTGCCCGGCGGCAGCTGCGGCGGGGCCCCCGGGGCTATTTCGGGGCGTGAGCTCACGGCAGCTGCCCGGGCGCAGGGACCGCGTGCCCCCCCGGAGCTGCGGCAGCCGCCGGCCTTAATTTAGAAGTTTCCTGCAAATCCCCCCCGGATTGAATGTCTCCTGGGGGCGGGGCCCCTCCGCGGCGCGATGCCTCAGTTTACCCCCGGCCCCGGACGCGGGACTGGCGTCACCGACGCGGCGGGGATCACGGAGCGCCTCCCGGGGACCTGGGGACACGGGGGCAGGAGGGGCGCCCCGAGCCGGGGGCGGGCTCGACCTCTCCTGCCCTCGCTCCCCTCCCGGTTCAGCCCCCGGGGCCGGGGCCCCTCCTCTGCGGTCGCCGGGCGGCCGGGAGCCCAACTCCGCGCCTGCCCGCCCCGCCCCCACGTGCCCCGCATAGTTTCCACGCGGCGCAGCCGGGAGGGACGCGCGCCGCCCCCCCCCCCCAGGCGCTTCCCTGCCCCCCGCCTCGCCCCCTCCTCGCCCGGGAGTCCGACCGCCCTCCGGTCACCCTGCCTCGCCCCCGCCCCCCCACCCCCCGGCGTGGCGGCCCCGCGCACCCCCCTTCTCCCAGCGGACTCTTCTCTCTCCCCCCGAGGCCGAGTTTACGCCGAACTTTCTTTTCTGCCCTTTTTTGGGATGTTTCCCCGCGGGGAGGCGGGGCTGGGCAGGGGCGGGGCAGGTGGGGGTCGGGAGCCGGGGAGAGGTGGCCCCCCGCCAGCCGAGACCGCGAGCCACTGCCCCCAGAGCCGGGTCCTGGGGTCCGGAGCCTGGAGCGCGGGCGCGGGGCTGTGTTCGCTGTTTCCTGGGGACGGGGTGGGGGAGAGGGGGAGAGGAGAACCGCCTCGGGCGGGTAAGGGGGGCCAGGCCGAGGAAGCCGGGGGTGGGGGGCGGGGGGAGCGCTTCGCCTCGCTCCCCAGGGGCCGAGGGGTGGGAACCGGGGGCCCGTGGGCCCGGCCTGGGCCGGGGGCGGGGGCGGAGGAGGGGAACGTAAATGTATCTCGGGCTTGTGGCTGCCGCTGCTCACGGAACCAGCCGACCTCTCGCTGTGAACGCCCTCCGTCTCCCCGCTTTCCCGGACTCAGGACAGACATCGCTCGGGCCCTGTCCGCCCCCAACTCACCTCCAGTACACAGGCTTGCACTTCATGCTGCGTTCATATTGAGCTTCTTACTGTAGGCGCTGGAAATAGCCACACTTTTCTGAAAGCCTCTGCCTTAGGGCCTAAGGCATTCTAATCTAGGCATCCTGTTCCCCCTCCCTAGCATGCTCCCCCTTACCTGGCCTTACAGACTCAGGTGGAGTGTCTGCTCCTCTGGGAAGCATCCCTGGCTACTTGCTCTTTCACCCCCTCCCTAATGGCTATATGCTCCCGGTGCAGGTTTCTCGAGTCTCATCATTGTCCCTTTATAACTCTTCTCTTACCTGTTGGTCTCCTCCCCTGGTCTGCGAGTCCTCCAAGTCTGAATCCCCCATGCCTAGCGGAGCATCAGGCATAGAGTTGGCACTTGGTAAACATTTGCCAGGTGAATTTCTTATGCACTGGGTCCCAGATACCCCCAAAATACCAATACTATGTGGATTGGTCTTAGAACCCCTTACACTCTTAGAAGTTGAGTGGCATTTGAAGATCCAAAAAGCCTTCGCTGAAGTATCAATGTTTACCATATTAAAATGGGAGAAAAATTTTAAATAGTACTTCATAGAAATAAACCATGTTAACATGTTTTTCATGAAAAAATAACTATACTCACCTACCCACATTAGTGAGGATGGCAGTTATTTTACATTTTTGCAAATCTCCTCAGTCTCTAGCTTAATAGAGGACAGCTGCGTACTCAGAATCTACTTGGCTTTCTGTCTGTTGCTCTACTTTGGTTTGTTTGAAGTACTACGTATGAAGAAAATCTAGTCTCAGAAACATAGTGGGAAAGAGAGTCTTTTCAGGTAATTGGATATTCTTGCTATAACACGGACACTTGACAAATGGTGGTTTCTCAAAGGCTAGGTGCAACGTGGAACCTGAAACCGTGTCAATAGCCTTTTTTACTATTTTATATTAAAGTCCATTGGTCTGTATTGCACTTGGGTGGTTTTACCCAGGAATAATTTTGTAACATCATGCATCGGTCATGTGGAAAATATTGATTCACTGAGCTATGCAGATGTTCCAAATGTTGACACATTTGAGTATATATATATTTTTTAAAATTACATTTCTGAATATCAGGAGTGTTTTCAACAGGAAAGTCTTGGGACATTGTGAAGCTCATGGTAGCAGATACAGGTTTTCAAAATTCTAATCTTTACTTGAAGGCTCCAATTCTATCCTTGGCACCAAACACTGTCAGGTTTTTCTCTGAATTGACAGACCCACTTTGCTCCTTTCTGAGAGAAGGTCGGCCTGCTACCCAAGTCTGATAATCATGGTTCCTCTGCCAGTCATCCTTTCAGGTCCACGGGGAGTTCCATGAAAAAAAGCAGTTGGTTCAGCTCACAACTCAACAAACTAAGTGCTTTCCTCAAGTCACCGTCATACTCTTGTGTCTAGCAGAAGCTCTATGCCCACTTCCCAGTTCATCGCAGAGAATATTGAAGACTTGTTACTCCAGGGATAAGATTTAATAAAATTAATAAGGTCTCACTGCTTCATTAAGGACGGTCTGGAGTGAAACTAGCATTTTTTTTTTTTTAAGTTGCTAGTGCTTGGTGGTGAGAATACAATGGCTATTAGTACACTGTCTTGATTTGTGCTAAGGCAGTTTACCCACTAAGGTTTTTACAACATCAGTACAAACGTTGACACTGAAAAAGGAAAATGTCTTAGTATTACTATGAGAATAAGCTTGACCTCATGGATCCCTGAAAGGGTCTTGGGAACCCCTGTGCCTGAGGACCACATTTTAAGAACTGCTGGTCTAATGGGTACTCAGTTCACTCCCCAAGGCATCACTAGTGAGAGTGTGTGGTTGGGGATGTGGAAGCATGACAGGGAAGTGGTAACAGAGTGAACAGCTGTCCTGGGCTCATAGCTGGAGTTATCAGTCTGGACTACCACTTGCTGGGGAGGTTGGAGAAGGGATTTGAGCTCGAAGATCCTCAACTCACTATGCTAGGACATTGAATCTGAGCTTAGAGGGCCACAGCAGTGTGTGTTGGAGTTGCCAGTCCCCTGCGTCAGGGAGGTGATAATACATCTCTATTTTCCAGTGCTTAGCACAGGCATGGCTTAGTAAATATTGAATGAATTAATCACAGGTGACAGGAGCAAGGGTAGGAAGTTGGCACCTTCCTTAATGGGCTGCCCTGGGGAGGACAAAGTAATTCTGTCTTCTTTATACTGACTCTAATGGGGTGGGAGTAGATGCCATGGCCTCAGGAAGGTGAAAGGTGCCCCGAGGAGCAGCAGATGGTGGTATTTGTGTTCTATTTGGAAGGAGAAGCAAGGAAACATATTGGGCAACAGGGTTGATTAAAGAATCATGCACGAAAATAGTGGCTCTCCTACAGGATCTGCCAGGTAGTCCAGGCAGTGTGGGCAGAGGGGGCGAATGCAGAAGGAAGTGGAAGCACCCACCCCTCACCTCCCTTCTCCTTGACCACCTCCTCTGCTGAACCTCCTGATCAGCAGGCAGCTGGAACAGGGCTACCAGCACCGGCCTGGCCACTAGGGGAGCTCTGCCCCTAACTCTACAGCCTCACTCCCGGGCCAAGCGTTTTCAGATCCATTTCTCCTCGTGTTATTCTAGGCCAGTGATGGCGAACCTTTTGAGCTCCACGTGTCAGCATTTTGAAAAACCCTGACTTAACTCTGGTGCCGTGTCACATCTTTTGATATTTGCAACCACAGTAAAACAAAGACTTATATTTTTGATATTTATTTTATATATTTAAATGCCATTTAACAAAGAAAAATCAACCAAAAAAATGAGTTTGCGTGTCACCTCTGACACGCGTGTCATAGGTTCACCATCACTATTCTAGGCAGTAGGACAAGACCTCAGAGGGGCTAGAAGCACCCCAACCCAGTCAACAGAACCAACCTAAGGCAGCCCAGTTGGATTTTTTTGCTTGTTAAATGCCCCAACCAAATCTGTGGCCATAATTCTCGTAGGCTCAGACACTTTTATTTTATAGGCTTATTATTTTTAGCTTTTGAAAATTCAAATTTGGCCAAGGCTGGATTTGTTCACATACTCTGAGCAGTTATGAAGGACAGAGTGTCCCTGGTAGCCACAAAGCAGAGTGGCAGCTGCTGTCCCTGCCACGGAAGACAGACACTTGGGGAGGAATAGGCGCTGGCCAGTGAAATAGGGGACAACATGAGTATGACTTCTCAGGGACAGCTTCCCAGCTAGGATGGCTTTAGTGATGTGGGTGCAAGGAGGAGGAAGGGGCCTCACGGGCAGATCGCCATCGTCTGCCCCACTCCATTCCTGAGTCAGATCAAGCTGGTGGCAGAACTGTCCCATTCGCTCCCCCTTCTGGGGGGAACTCCCATCTCATGAAGCCAGGCAGAGTCGCAGGCAGGATCACCTTTATTGGAGCATGACCTGTTTGAGGCTTCTGACCCCACAGCACCCACAGGTAGCTGGGGGTGCAAGAAGGAGGATAGTATCGAAAAGGATGAGTAGAGCTGAGGCTATGGGACTTGCCAGAAGCTGCTGGCAGGGTGGAACAGGCTGGGGCCTTGGCAGGTTCAGAATGAGGTACAGCAGCGTTAATAATACTCTTAGAGCGTTAATACTCTGGGGAGGGGCAGGCACTTAGCGGGCCTTAGGGCATGAAGGCACTTGGAGTTGGGAGGGGACAGGGGATGTGCAGCAGGGCCAGGCAGGGCCAGGCCCGGGGTTTGGCAGGCACTTTGGGGAGTGCTGGGGTGGGGCAGGTTGGGCCCGACAGCCCAGGAGGCTTTGGTAGTGGCAGGCACAGTCTCTGGGCTGGTCTGCGTTAAATAGAAGTGGCTGCGTTAGTGCTCATCTCGAAGCTCTGAAGGCAGGAACTTGTACTGTTGCTGTCGGATCTGGGCCAGCTTCTTCCGCGCCTCCTCCAGCTCCCGTTCCTTCCGGAGCATCTCTTCCTGGGCAGCAATGATCTGAGGGATGGAGATCAGGAACTCAGCTCAGCGAGTATGTGCAGAAGGGCATAGGGTAGCCGGGACCAACGTTACTGCCCTGCTGACGGTGTCCCTCAGAGCGCCCAGGGCAGAGCTCACCTGGGCAATGCCCCCGACCATCTTCTCCTTCACCACCACTGTCTCGTTCTCCTGGTCTTCAAAGGCTGCTGCCTTCTGTGCCGCCTTCACCAGGTTGTCCGAGGCTCGTTTAACTGCATTGCCGGCAACCTGGGCAGCATGAGGTTGAGAATTCAGGTAGGGTTCCCAACTGAGTGTCCCTCCACAGAAAATCATGTCTTCAGGGTGCAATTTAAAGCAGCACGGTCCAAGGTACAATGGGATGGGTTAAGGTTCCTCACCTGAAGCCGTTTCATTGCTTCAGAGTCCTGGTCAGCCTTGACCTTGCAGGCCACAAGGAGCTGGGCTGTGGAGGCAGCTACCTGCTTGGCTGATGAGATGAGCTTCTCCTGGCTGGCGTGGCCTTGTACAGCTGCATTGGCTGCCTCACACAGATTGTTGGTGGCTGCAGCCACCATCCGAGCCTGAAGTGAGGAGATAGGGTTACAATGTGCCTCTTGCCCTGGTCCACCCCCTCTCTAGCCTCGTCAAGTCTCTCCAGCTCAGAGAGACCCAGTGGGAGTTGTACACTCACAGCAGAAATGAGGCCCTGGGACCACTGCCCATCATCCAGTGCGTTGGCGGGAATGGCGCCCACCTGTGGAGGAAGGAGGAGAGCTTGCTGAGACCTGTGCTCCCCATGCAAGTAAAAGCCTCCCTTTACAAGGCTGCCGCTATCCCTATGCTTCTGGGTATCCAAGTACTTACCTTCCCTTGGGCTACCAGTTCCCTCTGGGCAGCTGACGCAGCCTTTACCAGGGCACTGGTGGCTGCTGCAATGGACTTGGCAGCTTCCAGTATCTGCTCCTCAAAGTTCAAGGACTCATCCGCCTCCTGCAATGGAGACAAAGGTTTCAGAGAGAGATGCAAAGTCAGAGGGGGCTGAAGGTGGGGACATCATGCCATTAGGAGGGTAGGGAAGAGGGAGGGAACGGGACTGACCTTGGGTTTGGCCCGGGGCTTCAGCTGCTCCAGCTTTTTTGCTGCAGCCTCAATGGCGGCTGCAGCTCCCAGGAGCTCATTCTCAGCAATGACCGTGGGGTCCTCTGGGTCCACCCACTCTGTTCCTGAAGGGATGAAGGGGGGAAGGAAGGGGCTAAGCCAGAGCAGGGAGGTCAGTGGCACAGGGCAACAGGGTTAGTATCACCAGGCCCCTGGGACCTGTGGGGACTAGTGGCAGAGGCCAGCTCAGAGCAGTCCACCCGGGAAGCGAGGATCTCCCATGACAAAGGTCCCCTTTCCTCCCTGCCCCTGGTCACCCCTCACCTTTCATGGCCTCAGCAGCCTGAATGAGCTCAGTGACTGAACCAGCTACACGCTTTGAGTGTCCTGTCAATTGCTGCTTCAATTCTGGGTTTGGCTTCTGCAGGGTCTGGGGAAGAAAGGGACGGAGCAGAGAGCATCAGATTTTAGCTTCTACCCTGACCTAAAAGTGGGGCAGACCGTGGCCTCCCAACACCATCCCTAAACCACCCCACACCACAGCCCTCAGACACCACGCTGCCTATCCGGGTGCGCTCTGCACACGTGGTAAAGACAGTGGCTGCATGTCACTCACCGGCTGGCAAGGAGCAAGGAGAATGATGAAATGAGGAGAAAGAAGAGATGACGAAGGTAGAGAAGGAGGAAATCAGATGGGAACAAAGGAGATAAGAAAAAAAAGAGAAAGAGGTGAGCGGGAGAACCAAAGATGCTAAGAATGATGGGGCCCCAGTGGAATGGAGGCTTGGAAATAAGAACAGATTTGGGAAATAGGATGATGGGGTGGGAGGAGATTTGAAAGAAATTACTAGAGAGCTGGGTCTGAGACATATGGCAAGAGGACTGTGCATTCAGGGAAGCTGGTATGAGGAGCAGGAAACTTCCTCCTTACCAGGAGCACATGGTCCAGCAGTTCCAGGTAGCCATTGGCACATTCCCGGCCATAGTGTAGGGCTCGAAGCCGCACATCAGGGGCCACTTCTGGGTGGTAAGCAGCTTCCTATACCACAGAGTAATATGTTAACTAGGATCCCAAAGAGCTTCAGGTCCCCCAAACCCCTGTAATTTCTCCCCTACCATACTCTGCCCTAAAGCTGCTTCACTGCCAGGGTTCCTACCTTGCAAGCCCGAAGCATATCTGCAATAGCACGACGACTCAGATTGGCTGTGGCAATGACATCCTCCTGGCGACAGGAGTTGCCAGCAGCAACAGCTTTGGCTGTTGCCATGGTGATGCCCTTGGTCATTCGGATGAAATCTTCTGGGGTAGAGGTCTTGGCAGGTGGCTCTGGGGAACAGAAGACCTGTTGGGGCAGAACAAGAAGAAAAATTTTACAGTGAGACTATAAGACAATGTACCACTTAGGTAATCTGGTTCATTCATCCCTGTGTTCACTCAACAAGCATTCGCTGAGTACTTATGGTAGGTCAAGTCCTGGGAGAAGTTCACACATTCATAGCTAATATAATAGCAGGCAGCTGGTCATCATTTCTGACTGAAGTGATTGGGGAGGGTCTGCTTGAAATTAAGGAAGCAGCTTTTGAGGTGGGTTTTTATTCCTAAACTGCAAAGAAGCCTTGAAGGGGTGAGTGGCTGAGGTAGGGCAAGAAGAAACTGACTGGGGTCTTAAGAGATACAGCTACCAGAGGTGCACGCTCTCCCTCCTGGGAGCATGCCCGCACCTCCTCCTCCCGCTTCCCTCCTCCCTCCTCTTCCCCCCACAGGCATGCATCTACTAAACTTTAAGGGACCCCATGAGGCTTGCAACCAGAACAGCAATGGGCAATGGCAGTTTGTCCCAGGCAAACCCCTTGAACCTGTCTCAAAGGCCCCCTTTTCTCTGACAAAAGAGTATTTTTGGTAAATGGTAGCATGTGAACACCCAGGATATCAAGTGGGACAGTATTAAGGCTCATTCTAGACCAGCGGTTGCCAACCTTTCAGACCTCGCGGACCACCGGTTGGCAACAGCTGTTCCAGACTATATAGATGGTGGAGAAAAGGTTGTTGGGGCCTTGAATATCAGACCAAGGAACTTAGAATTTTACATAATATATAGAAGTAATAAAAAATATTTTGATGTATGTGTCCCTCCAACAAATTATTAAAGATCAGTTAGGTGGCAGATTCTGTGTGAGGTGCTAGGGATGCAATGGGGAAAAAGATAGACAAGGTCCTTATTATTGTGGAGCTTATATTCTAGTTTTGGTTACAGACCAAAAAGTAAGTAAATAAGCAGAAATGCTAAAGACTGTGATTTGGGTTGTGAAGGAAAGGAGGCGGGGGCTGTGATGAGAAATAAAAATGAGGTCCTGTCTGGCCAGTGTAGCTCAGTGGTTGAGCATCGACCTATGAACCAGGAGGTCACAGTTTGATTCCTGGTCAGGGCACATGTCTGGGTTGCCGGCTTGATTTCCAGTGTGGGGTGTGCAGGAGGCAGCCGCTTGATGCTTCTCTCTCATCACTGATGTTTCTATTTCTCTCTCCCTTTCCCTTCTTCTCTGAAATCAATAAAAACATATTTTTAGAAATATGGTTAAAAAAAAAGAGGTCCCATTGCAGACAGGTGATCAGGAAAGGCCTCTCTAAGGAGCAGACACTGAAGCTGAAGCCTGAAGGATTGAAAGGGGCCAAACGTTCAAAAAGCTGGAGAGAAGCAAGTGCAAGGGCCTGGAGTGGAACTGGGTGCAGAACAGAAGAGAGGGACAGGGTGGGCCTGGGGAAGTCAGCAGGAGCCAGGGACGGCCGTGGTGAGTGAGGAGTGAGTCTACCACAGAAGCCAGGCAGTCACTAAAGGGTTTAAGTAGTAAAGTGACATGATATAATTTATATTTTAAAAAGATAATTCTGACTGTTGTGTAGTGAAAATGGATTGGGGGGGGGTGAGTAAAGAAGCAGGGAGATGAGAGATGCGATTGAGGCTATAGCATAAATATAACTAAGGATTGATGATGGTTTGGATGGTGGTGGTGGTAGAGATGAGGGGAAAAGACAAGGAGATCCAGAGGGAGCATTATCAAGACTTGCTAATGGACTTAGATGTGGGGAACAAGAGAAAAACATTAAAGCTGGGTTTCTGGCTTTAGGACTGAGTTACTGACAGGTGACATTTCCTGAGATGGGAAGGATGAGGGAATAATCAGGCCCGGGAGGCAAAAAGGGAAAAGTTTCCACTTGGACATCTCCAATTAGAGATGAAAACAGCCTATCAGAAGGATGACTTCAGCAGTGAGAAAGATGAGGAGGAGAGGTGGAACTGCCAGAGCCTAAGGCAGGGAGACCCGTGAAAACTGGTGTAGCAGTCCCAACGAGGGAGGGCGAGTAGGAAGCTGAATGAGTGCTGACTGCGCCTGGAGAGGAAAGAGAATGGAGAAGGGTAGTTGGGAGGACTTGGCAATGGCCTGATATGGTGAATAAGGCAGTGAAGTCAAAGATGACTGAAGGACTCTTTATGCCTGGGAGGCTGTTACCACCATCCACAGGAAGGAAGTAGCATGTCAGGAAGGAGAGCTGGCTGGAGGGCACTGCACCCCGGTGCTAATGTCAAACAGGCTGATGAAAATAACTAACCTCAGAATTGGGAGTCAACTTCTTAGAGAACAATAATGAAAGTGGCTGAATTTGCCAAAGAGAAGAGAGGAAGAGGCTCTGTACGATGTGGGGACGGCCCCTTCATTCACTGGGTTGAAGGTGATGCAATGACGACTATAGAAGAGATGTTAGAGGCAAGAGAAAAACTAGTGTCCCGAAAGCCAAAGGAAGAAAGAGTTTTAAAGAGAGGCTTATTGCCACACCCCAAAGCGGCAAGTAGGCCACTGTGACGGGAGGAAGTGGGAGGATGGCGGTGAAGGAAGACAGTTGTAAAATGCTGAGTGAAGAGGTGAGGGGGGGACGACCGAGCGTAGCCCACTTGAGAAGTCTGGTGATGCGCGAGGGGAATGGGTGTGACTGGTTCCATTTCTGTGAATACATGTGCGGTGCAGCTGCAGCCCGCACATCCCGCTCTGACTCGAGGCCCTGCAGCCCCGACGCGTGCTCACCGCCAGTTCCTGCCGTATGTGTTCTGTGGTTGCCTCCAGGGCCCGTGTGCCTTTGGTCGCCTCATCTTCCACAGCTTTCACAGTCTTGAGCAATGATGTCACGTTGGTCACCATCACCTAGGGGTGTCGGAGGAGTGGGGAGGGTCATTTTAAGGAACAGGAGGAGGCACTTGGACCCGTTCCCTCTCCCGCGGCGGTGCTCGTGCTCCCCAACCTTGGCAGAGTTCTTGAGCTGCCACACAGCAGGGTCATCCCCAACTTTGCCGGCTGCAGCCTTTGTGGCGCTGATGAGGTCTCCCAGGGCCTTGGCCACGTCTTTCACGGCGTTGATCAGCACCACCTGTGTGGGAGAGCAGAGGCTCTGGTCTGTGGGAGGAAAAGGGGGAACAGGAAGTGCATCTGACCAGAATTAGGGGCGTTCGGTGGATACCTGGGTCTCGGGGTCCTCGGATCCCAGGCTGGCTGCACCCAGCTTGACCACATCAGCGAGGCGGGTGATGGTGGACACAGAGGACTGGGCGGCCTGTGCCAACTTCTCCTGGCTCCCAGCGGCATTCTGCACCAGGACCTTGGTGTCCTCCACTAGCACCTTTGCGGTCTTCAGAATGCCCTCCCTGAGGGAGGCCCAGCCCAGTCAGCTCTCTTCAGGTCCCTTGCCCTCCAGCCTCTCCAGGCCCCATCGCACCCCGCCTCCCTGAGACCCCATTCCCTCCTCACCGGTGGTCAGCAAAAGTTTCAGCACCCTCGCGATTGAGTGTGCCGGCTGTAGCAAACATGATGGTGGTGTCCAGGTCGGCAATGATGCCGGACACAGCACTGGCCGCTGTGATGCAGGCCTGGGTGCCACGATTCCCGGCTTGGAGTGCAGCCAGCACGTGGGAGACCTAGGGGAGGGTAGTCACACGGTGACTGTGGCAGGTCACTGGGTGCCTGGGAGAAGGCACAGAGGAGAGGGCTGGGAAAGGCGGTGGGGTTGGAGGCCATGGATGAGCACTGTCACCTTTTCTGAGACTTTCCGGGCACACTCTATGAGTTCCTTTTTGGTGTAGGCGTCACTGGGGCTGCACTGCAGGGCGCCTGCCTTGGTGACCAGAGCAGAACAGCCGTGCCCCAGCTCCTGTACCCGGTGCTTGATGTGGGCACCTATCTGTGAGCAGATGGGGAAGGGAGATGGGTTTTACCAGAGGCACAGACATTTCCACTGTGCTTGGAGGAGTCACCAAGTACCTAAGAAAACATGCATCGCAGCACAGACTTTTCCTGTTTCATATCCTTTCAACAGGAGGTCACCTCCTACACATGGATAATAATAGCATGTGGGTACCGGCTGGTGAGGATGGTGTTAAGCAGTGAAGAGGAGAGTGGAGAAGCACTGTATGCGGGGGCATTTGAAATCACAGGGCCATGGTTACAACTTGGCCTATATGTGGTTGTGGAGGGTTTTGGGGTGGGGATTAGGTGTGTCTTGCTGAGATCCAATTACTAGCTTTCTTGGAAAGCCAGGAGCTTAGGGAAGGAAGGGCTTCATGGCCCTGCAACAAAGTAGAACTGAGAAGGGCATACAGACTCGCAGCAGAACAGAGCAGCAGCCACAGGCCCAGAAGCGGGTTGGCAGAGGCCACAGCAGTGGACGGGGAAACCCCACATCCCAGGCTGTCTCCCTCACCCCTGTACCTCCAGGCTCTGAGCCTGTCCCCACACAAAGCTCTGATCGCTCTTCTGTGGAACGGCCCTGAGGGCGTGTTCTCATTCTATGAAGACTAGAGGGAGTTGTGGGTGGGACAGCCACAAAGGCTGACATGATGGGGACAAGGGACATGCCACTGGGGTTCTCTGTGAGGAGCAGGGGGAAGGTCACAGATGCTTCCATGTTTACCTCTTCGTTTTCAGCAGCAACTGCTGCAGGCTTGGCCTGTAAGGCCAGACGTCCATAGTCACTGGTCAGCTGGTTAGCAAGAGGGCCCAGCTCCTCAGGGCTGGTGTTGGACTTGGTTACCTGGTAATGATGGGAAGGGTGAAGTTATGTCCAAACTCAGCTCCCCGAGGGCAGTCCTCTTATACTCTTCCAAACTCACCATCTCTTGAACGGTGACAGCAATGGCTTTGGCTGTCCGCACCATAGTTGTCTGGTAATCCACGAAGGAACCTTCTGGTTCACCCATTGGTCCTTCATCTAGCTGAGGGGGAGAATGAGGGAAGGGGAAAGATCGTCAGGGTCTCTGCCACTGTGCTCAGGAACCCTGGCCCTGGATAGCCTCAGTGCCCACAGGCACCCCAAGACGCTAACCTGGTTGATGGCCTGGCTGATGGAGTCCACCATGCCCCCGACGACCCCAGCAGCACTGGCTGCCTCATTGAGGGTTGTTGTCAGGTCCTCTACAGCCTCTGTCATCATCTGCACAGCCTCCTCCAGGGCTTCCTGGGTGTGAGCTGCTTGCTGTGGGTGAGAGTGAGTGAGTGGAGGGCGGACCTGCTCCTGCTCCTCTAACCACTAACCAGCAGCCCTTCCCTCCCAGACCTCAATACCTTGGGGTTGCCGCCAGCCTCCTTGGCTGTGTACAGCAGCTGCAAGGCAGACTCTGCCAAGGTTTTAGTCTGGTCCAGGAGTGCCATCTGCTGTGGGTGGCTCAGGGTCTTGGAGGCAGCACCCACTGCAGCCAGGGTGAGTGGCTCAAAGTACTGCACCATCTGAGACACCTGAGGCAGGGGTTGGGATGGCGGTCAGCGGGGCCAGGTGCCCTCTTTCACCCTACCCCCGGAACTCCCACGTGTCTCCCCAAATACCTTGTGTCCCAGCTGGGAGGCTTCAGCCCGGGCAGCACTGGCCAGTGGCTCAATAAGGTGGGAGATTTCCTGCACTGCAGTGAGCATCTGAGTGTGCAAGGCCTGCAGAGGAAGTGGACTTGAGCCTGGGACCTGGACTAGGACCCTCTGCTCGCACAGACCCCACGCTTCCTTCCATACCAAGCTAACTCCCCTTGGCATGTTGCAGCCTCTTGATGTCTCTGTGAATCCCCTTCCTGAATCCCTGTCTTCAAGTCTGTCCTCTCTCTTCTCAGACACAACCTTTCACATACCCGCTTCCCTTACCTCCTGAGAGATCCCCTCGCGGGGAGCAAGCTGCTGGCTGACCGCAGCAAGGGAAGCCTGGTCGAGGTCCCGCAGACAGCTGTTCAGAGCTGCGATGGCCGCCTCACACTCCAGCTGCCCTGGAGCCTTGTCCCTACAGACACATCAGAGGCTCTACCACCAAGAATATCCCCTAAAACAAAGCTAGCCTATCTATCCCCGTATCCTCCAAATCCGACAGCAGGTGTCCCCGACACTATCCCATCTAATTGCATCTCAGCACCCACCCCTCCATTCTGCCACAGTGCATGTCCCCCATCACACTGGTTCTCTATCCCCTCAGTACCTCATGCTTGTAATAAGCTTCTTGATGGAGTCCGAGACAGTGCGGGAGTGGCCAGCCAGCACTGACCAGCGGGGAGGGTCCCGGGGATTGACTGCCAGGGCCCGAGCCGTCTGGATCAGTCCCCCAGCGCTCTCCAGCATTGTCTTGGCAGAGATCACAATGGGCTCCATGGCAGCCCGGCCCTGGGAAGAGAGGAGGGAGGTGAGTCTCATGACTCCCAAGGAGATGAGGTGGCAGCTGGCTCATCAGTCCTCCCTTCACGTGGCCTCACCTCAGGGCTGATCTGGGCAGGAATGCTGGCAAACTCAGGGTTGGATGCAAAGGCACTGAGATTGTCCACAGCCTCCAGCAGAGGGGCTGTTGCTGCTTGGCACTGGGCACGGTTCTCGTCCGTGAAGGCCCCATCTAGCGCCTGCAAGTGGGTGACAGAGAGGCCCTCAGGACGGATTGTAGGCAAAGGAGGTGAAGCCCAGGTCTCCCCCCTGGGCTTCAAGGTGTGGGGACAGGCGGGTAATGACCAGTAAGAAGAGGAAAGGGCTTGGGCTCAGGAAGACGGGATTTGGTAAAGGCCTGGGGAATGATGGTGGCGGGACTCAGTGGAGAGAAGACTGGACAGGTCAGGGAAAGGCTGAGAATTCAAACACTGGGAACCTTGATGGTCTTGACAAGATTGGCTGTGCTGTTGGCCACCTCCTTGGCTGACTGGACAAACTGGCGCTTGGCGGTGGGATTGGCGGTACGAGCAGAAGCCAGGCGGCAGCTGTTGCACAGTGCCGAGGTGTGTTTGGCCACAATGGTAGCTGCAGAGAGCACCTGAGGAGACAGACACGTGGAAAAACCATGATGAGGGCAGGAGGGAAGGGTACACTCTCAGGGAGGAGCCACTATAGGTTGGGGGATGAGAATGATACCTTTGGAAATCTAATTAGGAAAGATTTGGGAGACAGAGATTCCCAAAGATGAACAGGGTGTGAGGGAGGGGGAAATAAAAGTCAGGAAGACTAATGGAGAACTTCTAATAGGTCAGTAGGAGAGTAAGTTCGAGCATCTACAGAGTAATTGTGAACTCAGCAGTAACTGAAAGAATGATGAGAAATGTGGCAGGAAAAGACAGTGACCCAAAGAGAAGCTGTGTGGAAGCTGAGAGATGGCTCTCTGCCGTCTCCTTCCCCACACGCCTTGCATCTCCCGTTTCCCCATGGGGCCAGTCCATCCTGGCTCAGTATCCTTTCCCAGACTTGCCCATGGTACCTGTTCCCTTGAGTTACCTGGGCTTGGGTACAGCCAGACTCCCCCAAACTCTGACAGGCCATCTGAATTGCCTGGTTTGCACGGGCAAACTGTGTGGGCTCCACCAGCCCTTGCTGTCCAGCTTGGCTGTTGGGGTCAGAAACACCAACCAGATAAGCAGCCTGGGGAGAGAGAAATTCAGGGTGAGGAATAAAGAATATTCCTCAGGTAGGAATCAAATAGTCACAGTGGGGACAAAGGAGAGTAGGAGTAAGTTTAGTGACCGGGGTTCTATATGAGTAGAAATATTAATAAACAATACAAATTAGGTATTCACAACTTAAGTTATTAAACAATATTAATGAAATGGTTACTAACAAATTAAACCATCACTAAGTTATTAACAAATTAAATTAAAGGTGTGTGTAAACTATAGTGACAGTATAGAAAGCTCCCCAACCCACCCCCTGCATGCAAAGCCTCTTTAAAGACATAGTTCTAAAACTATGGAGGTCATTAGGCTAATTAACATTTACAACTCCTCCAAGCTTCGGAGATTTGGAGAGAGGAAAGGGTGTGATGGTTGCCAAAATTTTTGTATGCTTGGAAAACTATCATAAGGCTTGGTTTGTACTTCAACACATGATAGCTTTGCTTTTTCCTCTTCATGCTCTTCCAGAATAAGTCAAGCCATTTAAAGCAGGCCACCCAACAGAAAAGGGAAGGGGAGCGAGGGGAGATTGAGGGAGCTGGACGGCAGGCCTTTAAGTCAAGATGATGAACTCTCAAGCTAGTATTAAGAATTCATATACAAAGCAAAATATTTTCAGAGCTACCACAGGTTGTTTTATATTTTATAATGTGGAAAAAGGCAAAGTTAAGTGGTAACTCAGATAACTGGAAATTTAGTCATTGGTACTTGAATAAAGTAATAATTATGTGAAAAATTATGGACATATGCTAATTAGTACATACCAAGAAAGCGAGGGCTGGAAAAGGCCCAGTGTTAGACACTGTAATCATAACCCAAAGCACCAGGGTTCGGGGAGGCACTGATCGTAACTGTTGGTGTTCTATGATTACTGACAAATCTCTGTACTCAAGGAGGGATAAAGAACCCGTTTCCACAGAGTCGGCTTGGGAAACGTCACGTGTGTCAGGCTGTGAGGAGGTGGGGTAGGGAAAGCAGGGGCATTCCAGGAGCCACTGAGAATAACCTGTGCAGCTGCCTCGGTGAACCCACAGAGGGCCTTGGAAGCTGTGGCAATGGCCTCTCCGAACTCCGGCAGGTTCCCGTTCTTGGCATTTTGGGAGATGCCAGTCATGGCCTCACCCAGTACCTGAGGAACAGAGGGTGTCAGGGGAGTCAGCTTCTGTCATCAGTGGGGTAGAGCAACCCCTGGGCAGTTTCAATTCCTGCCCTGTCCTCCTGGGTTCCCAGCGGCATTTACCTTTGAGTTCTCCATTACGCTGTCCAGGCAGCCAAAGTAGGACATGTCACTGATGGGCTGGACTGGGTTCTCTAGGAGTTCCCGGACTGTCTGTGTAGGTGGAGAGCCAAGTAAGACACCTCTCTCACTCCAAACCCGGAACACCTTCCTCAACCTCAACCCTGCCAAGTGCCCACCTCCAGTTCGCGCAGGGCATTGTCACACTCCTTCTGGCCCGGCGCCTGCTGGGTGCACATGGTGATGAGCTGGTTGATGCTGTCCGTCACTGCCCTGCGAGGAGCAGAGAGTTCAGTGAATGGGTGCACAGGTCATCATTCCTGGGTCCTATATACATGGGCGTCTCTAGCTATTTCTCTTTTGTATGGAGCCACTTCTAAGCCAGGGACATCTCGTGAAATGCCCCTTTCCCAGTCTCTCCAATGCTCGAGGGCTGGGCTTCCCAGCTCCTGCTTACCGGGCAGCTGCAGCCAGCTGACTCTTGAGGTTGGGGGCAGCCGGGTCTGTGGACAGGGCCTTGGCAGCCAGAAGAAGTTTGCTTGAAGACATGGAGATGCCCTTCAAATTGGACACAACCTGGGCCCGGTCCTCCTGGCTCTGTTGAAGGTGAGGAAGTCAACAGATGGTCTAGTCCTTTCTTACCTGTCTCTAAAAGGTATCTTCTGTCCACACTCAAGTACTGCTAGAGACTGGGGAGGGGAGGGAGCCAGGAGCAGGAAAGGGCTCCCTGGTCACACAGGTGCCTTATCTAACCCTCTTCTTACCGGAGCCTGCCCTGCCATCTCCACGCCAGCTTCCAGGAAGGTGCTGAAGTCCTGTCCAAATCGACCTGAGGCTCGAGCCAGGTCCTGAGGGGTCCCCCGAGAGGCCTGCACCAGTTCTGTGGCTGCCTGATTCAGCCCAGCAGCTGCTTCATTCAGCCGGCTCTGAGCTTCTTGAAATGTCCCAGTGCTGGGAGGAAGCTGCAGGGTCAGAGAGACATCGGATGCAAGAATGCGAGGGAGAACTTGGTAAAGGAGTGCTGGGAGGTGGGCCCAGAGCCTGGGAGCAATGGAAGGGAGTAAGTCTGGGAAGTCAGGCTCAGGGAGAGGCCTGGAGATGAAAGGAGAAGCCCCGAGTCCTCCTACCGAGTCACTGAGGAGTCGCTTGCTGGCATCTCCCACTGCTCTCAGGGCGTTATCCACATCTCGCTGGCCAGGGAGGCAGCTGACACAGCGGTTCAGTGCCTGGGTCACTGCTTTAGCCACCTGAGGCAGGAAGGGGATGAGGTGTCAAAATGGAAACAATTTGGGAGATCCCCTCCTCTCCCATTGGGACACTCTACTGCCTCTGAAAGTGAAAGGAGAAAGGGGGTGTTGTAGCTGAGTGGACTGAAGTTAGGGTATCAAGTAACAGCGATCAACTTCCCCAAACTTGGTGTTTAGCTGTCCCTGCCTCAGCCTAACTGAGGTGTGCTAGGGTGGAGAGAAAGGGTGGGGTCCAGACCTCAGGAGCAGACCTGAGAAGCTGTGCCTTTGTCAGTGCAGATGAGGCTTTGCCCATCAGAGTGGGCCTTCTCATGGGATCTGGGGGTGAGGGAGGAAGTGGCCCCTTCCCAATACCTGACCTGGGCAAGCCGCTGCTGGTTCTCAGGGTCCCCTGGATGGCCAGTTGCCTTTTTTGCCTCCTCAATGAGGCTGCTGGCCTTGTCCAGGACATCACTGGCCGTGTCAAGCACAATGGCCTGCACTGCAGGATCCGATGTCAGGGCAGCTACGCCCCTAGCGGCCTGGGCCAGGGACCGCAGTCCACCTGCCACATCCCGTGCTGCAATACCTGGGAAGCCAGGAGAAGAAGGAAGGGGGGGGGGGGAACCCTTTATTACCAGGCCCTGGTCCCAGTGGTCTCCTCTGCCAGGCCCCATCCCTCATCCAGCTCCTCCTCCCCCGGCCCCCTCACCATATGCCCATTCTGGGCCCTACCCACAGACCTGCATAATTCTCATTGCCCTGGGCAACCTCCCCCAGCAGCTGGGCGATGGCAGAGCTCACTGCTTTGGTGCTGTTGCCCAGGTCCTGGGCACATTTCTCCATCTAGGGATAAAAGGGGAGTCTCAGAGGTGGGAGATCAGATACAAGGGGGACTGGGAAGGGGGCACTTGAGAAGCTACTTGGGGGCAGCCAGCAGGTAAGTGACAGTCTGGGAAGCTCTGGGACATAGGTGGGAAGAAAGACTTCAGGGTTTGAGTAAGAACAAGATCTTGAGCATACTTACTGTCTCCCCAGGTAGGGGTTTAAGCTTGCCGTCTCGAGCAGCTGCCTTCACCTCCTGTAGGTCTCTCTCTAGATTCTGTACCAAACTCAGTGCAGAATCCATCTCCAAAGGCCCACATGCTTCCTGAGCCTACAATGACATGGGGGTTTGGGATGTACGAGGTACCGCTATGTCCCACTGATGATTCAGGTTACGCGATTATTCCTGTTTTAGGTTATTCTGCAGATTCCCCAGTATCCCAGGACTACACCCTCATCTTCCAAAAAGACAGCCAGCTCCCATACCTTCTGGGCAGCGGTGCGGAGCTCAGCCAGTGCGGTGCCAAGGTTTTTAGCGCACTGGCTCAGCTGCATGGCTGAAGCCTGGTCCTGAATTGTGGGCACTGAGGCCTTCGCAGCTGCCACCATCTTCCCACCTGGCTGTAGGGAAATAGGTAGGCAGATTAAGGGCACCATCCTTCCTCTGGGCTTTGTACAAGGACAGATGATAGGACGTGGTGAGCATCTGGGCTGAGTACTGAGACAAAGGCTACAGGCAGAGATTTAAATTGTGGGAGCTATAGGGGACACAGGAGGGTGGGAAGGGTCTGGTCTGAGAGGTGGGGAGAAGATGCCTTGCCTGAAGGAAGCTCTGGCTGGCAGCAATGAGAGCTAGCTGGGCGCTGGGACTGTCAGGCTGGGCTTGGCTCCCTCGGACGCCTTGCACCAGCAGTGGAATCTGCTCTGCCACAGCCTGTAGATGAAAATGTCATGACAGTCACCCCCATCCCCAGGCTGGGGGAAAGTCCCTCTCCTCCCACACTTCCTCCCACCCCATGCTTCCTGGAGTCTCACCTTGCAGCTCTGCACCAGCAGGGGCTGGGGGCCAGCAGAGACCTTGGGGGTGGAGGCTGCATGTTGGGCTGCAGCAATGGTCTGCGTAGCTGAGGCGGCAGCCTGTTTGGCTGCGTGCTGTGAGGAAGGAGTCGTCAGGACAAGCCCTAGGCATTCCCATACCCAGTCCCTGGCCTATCCTGCCCATGCCATCCTCCAAGGAAATATTAAGTGACTCTCTTCACAGGTCCCTCCCAGCTTCAGTCCTCCCACTGCATGCACACAATTGCTCCTGGTTCATTTCCCAGCCTCACCTCGAGGCGCTGCACCAGCTTTTTCTTGATGGCATTCTGTGCAGCTGCATTAGTCGCCATGCGTAGGCCCTCAGCTGCCTCCCGTAGCCGCTGCTGCTGCTCCTCACTGTCAGGGTTGGCAGCTGCTCCCTGAGAGGTGGAGGGAGACAGCCGTCACCCTCAATAAGCTCTGCTCTGACCTCTCCAGAATCAGACTTTTCCTGAAGTCATGATCACCACTGAGAGGAGCCCTCTCGGGCCAGGGGAGGGGAAATCTGAAGTGGGCCCTGGATTCCCTTGGGGATGCTGAAACCCCTTCTTTAGGTGAAACTGTTTCGTTTCCTCTTTGGGGAAGAGATCATATTCTTCCCCCCACTCTACAAAATCCCACTGGCAAATGGGGTGAGCAGCACTCTCTGGGACAAGAATGCAGTTTGGAGCAGGGACCTCGGGAATACCAAAGCAGGGGACCTGATTACTCCTGCAAACTGTGAAACACCTGGAGCCCAGGGGCGGGGAGTCTTCTGGCTTCTTCCTGATGGTCCCCTGCACCCTGTGCCCCGTGTCCTACTGCTTTGTCCCTGCAGTGCTAGCAGCGGAGGCCCTGGGGCTGAGGCCTATGTGCATTCACAGGAGAGACCAGGAAGCACAGGGATCCAGGCAGCAAAGTAGGGAAAAGCAGAAACAGCAGACCTTGGACTCAAAGGAAGAAAAAGGATACAGCTGCCAATCAGGCAGCAAGGACTCTGGGAATCATACTGGCTGGAACCTTGGGCCACCGTCCACCAGCAGCTTAGGGACATATTTACTTCCTAAGAGCTTCTGTATTTGTTCTCTTGTATTTTCTGCTTCACCTGGGTCTCCCCATCAGATGAGGGTGACCGTCTGGACTGGTCTACTTCCCTTGAGGGCCCACCCTGGGAGTCTGCACAGAAGTCTCTGTACCTTGGCAGCCTCCACCATCTTGGCTGTGGCATCAGCCAGGATCTTGGCAGCGCTCAATAGCTTGCGGGAGTTCTCCAGGTCACTCTCCCCTTCGGCATCAGCCTTGATGGCGTTGACCAGGTCGGAGGTAGCTTGGGCCAGGATGCGGGCCTGTCGCACCATCTCACCTGAGGGGACGGCACAATCAGGTGAGGACCCGAGAGGTGACAGGGGTGCAGGACAATGGTGCAGACAACGCAGAGATGAGGCTTTTTGTGACCATAGAGACTGGGGAGAAATTCTTGAGTGATTTACTTGGAGTTATTATTTTCTGGATCTAGGATCTTGGAGAGAAACATATTTCCCAGTGGGCTTCGATGGGAGGGGAAAGTCTTCCATGGGTATTTTCAGCAAATAGGATGAGACACGTTTTGTAAAGGCTTTAGGGAGTGATGGGTGGGGTAAAGTGCCTAATGCCACCTTCCATGTTTTTATATACACTTTCATATATTCTTCAATGCGCCACGGAAGGCAGAGCAGGGGTTCTACTCCTGCTTTACAGACGGGGAACCCAGTCTCCTGTGCTGAGTCCTTAGGGGGAGGTGGCAGGTCTGCAAGGGAATGTCCAATGGGCTCGGCGAACCTCACTGGGCTTCTCTGTCTTCCCAGGAGTAGTGTCCTTACCAGCATCACCCATGGAGCTGAAGATGTTCTCGGTGACAGTCAGGATGGTGTCAGTGGCCTGGTCGTAACGGCCAGCAGGCCCAGCCCCACTCGCATGGGCCCTCACATGCTGCAGCAGGTCATTCAGGGCCTGGGTGACGGCTGTGGCTGCCGCCCCAACCCCCCTCAATAGCTGCCCATCCTCTGTTGCTGCCTGGGAAGCGGACACACAGCCCTCCACAGCTTTGGCTACTAGTCGTCCGGCCTCCACCAGCTGCTCTTGGCAGACAGGTGAGCTGATTGTAGGTGCCACCACCTGTGGGCAAGCTAAATGTCAGAACTGTAGGCAAGGGAAAGGAGTCATGAGGTGGGGTGTTTGTCACTGGGTTGGGTAATGAGACCACGGGAACCAAAGAGATAAAATAAGAGGCTCTTGTGTGGGTGGCAGCACCAGCCTTTGGCATGGGCTAGAGCAGTGGTTCTCAACCTTCTGGCCCTTTAAATACAGTTCCTCATGTTGTGACCCCAACCATAAAATTATTTTCGTTGCTACTTCATAACTGTAATGTTGCTACTGTTATGAATCGTAATGTAAATATCTGATATGCAGGATGGTCTAGGGAGACCCCTGTGAAAGGGTCGTTCGACCACCAAAGGGGTCGTGACCCACAGGTTGAGAACCGCTGGGCTAGAGCAACCTTTGGGACTCACCTTGGTACAGGCCACCAGCTGGGAGGTGGACAGGGCACACTGAGTTGCCGCAGCAATAACCTGGGTCTGAAGACCTGAGTCCTCTGTCCGCTGGGCCACACTCTTGGCCTTGAGGACCAGGGCAGCTGCAGCACTTGCCACGGCCTTGGCTAGTTGCATCAGCACCTCCTGTGAGAGAAAAGCAGTCAGCTTGGCCTGAGATCAGGCTTGGATCCCTGGACCCTTCTCGGAGGCGTAAGCTGGTTCATTATTCCCACTGACTCCAATCACAGGACAGTATGCAGAAGCAACCAGAACCTACCCCAAGCCCCTGCCTTGAGCACCCAGTAGGACAGAACCCACACCGAGAGAAACAGAGCCTACACCCAAGGGAGAAATGTGCGAGGCGGATACACTCGGTCGGCGATGGGAGGGAAGGGCAGCGCTGTTACAGGGGGATGGACAGAGGAGGTACTTTAGAGGGTCCCTCTCATCCCCAGCTTCTTTTCTTCATTTCTTCTCCATCTTGGGAGCAGTCACCCTGGAGTCTTGGGAACAAGTCCCTGCACTACCATCCCTGATCCCATTTCCCAAGCCCTGCCTCCCCATCTCCCATCATGTCCTGCTCCCCAGGAGGCTGGGGGAGAGGTGCAGAAGCGAGTGTATGCGGCTCAGAGGACAAAGCTGGGAAGGCCCAGGCCAGAGGCCGTTACCGTGGGGGGATCGTGGGGAGATCGAACCCCAGACCCTCTGGGTGCACATATCTGCATGGGAAATCCAGGATGACAAGTCAACTGAGGAAACTGGAAACTGGCACGGGGTGGGGAAGGGGCTAGAGGAACAGTGTCCTCAGGGTGGTAAGGCCTAAAGGATGGCAGGGGTTTAAGATGTCCTCGAGTTAGGGCCAGGGTTATGTATGGGAAGGAAAGGGAAAAGAGGACCGGTGGCTAAAAAATATCATCAATGAGGACCAAGGGTGAACTAGTTAGTAGGTTAAGTTTGGATTCAGAGGTTCTGAATTCTCATCCCCTAAAAAAGGATTGGAGGTTCCCAGTATCATTCCTGGAGACAGGTTCAGGTTGGCTCTGAGGGGTCAATTCAGAGAGCAGGGCTAGGAGCTGGACTCAGGATCAGAGGTCACCTCCTAGGAGCTGGGGTTCTGGGGGTTGGGTAAGTCACCAACCTGGAAGTGGGGGTCAGTATCACTTTCCCCAATTTGCTGCAACAGCTCCCCACTGGCCTGGCCCACGTTCCCAGCTGCTTGCAGCAGGTTCTGACGGGGCTGTGGAGAATGAACACCAGTCAGAAGCTGCCAATCCCTGCCCACACGCCCATGGGTCCTACGTGCTCAGGGCTCCCACACTTTCGTCCTGTGGCTAGAACTGTCCCCTCTTCCCTGGGCTTGAACCCTCTGTCCTCCTCAGCTCCATCCCATGGCCCCTGACCTCAGCGCTGGCCGGCTGGGCGCTGCGCAGCAGTTCTGACACTGCGCCTGCGAGGCCCTTGGCTGCCTGCAGCAGGGGACGGCCACTGCCGCCTTCATCCTCCAGCAGGGCGGCCAGCAGCTTCACGCCACGGGACATCTCCGTCAGGTTGGAGGAGATCGTGGTGACTGCGCAGCCCACTGCAGTATAGTCTGTCTCAGCAGGGTCCCCTGAGAGGAGGAAGGGGGCATGTGTGAGAGGCAGGGCAGACTAGAGGACGGCTGGGAAGGAGCACGGTCACAGGCACTCGGTCACACACGTGTCCCGAGAGACGTCACACTGTCCCTTCCATGAGTCAAGGTGCAGTCACGCCTGAGCCTGTCATACTCATGCTTGCACACGCTCGCCCTCCTCCTAACCCACCGCCCAGTGAGCTCGGCGTGCAGCCTACCTGCTGTCAGGTTCACCACGGAGGCAGTACCGGCTGTGATGGCATCTACCTGGGAGTGGATCTCATGCTTTGATTCATCCATCTTGTTCTTCCGCCAGGCCTTAGAGGCCTGAGAGAAAGAGAAACACACCTCAAGATCTGCTCTGTTTTGATGAACCCCAACCCTGTTCCCTGGAGTCCCAGCTTCAGTACGGCTGACTGCTCCTCCATCCCACACTCACAGCATCCTGGCCCAGAGGGGGCAGAGTGTCAAAGTCATCCAGAGTGGCCTGGGCGGCCTGCACAGCCTGCATGCTGGAGTTGATGGTTCCCGTGAGTGCCTGCTGGGCCGAGGTCTACAAGGAGAGGAGTGCGAGGGAACAGAGAGAAGGTATGTGAGGACTTGAGGCCATGGAGAGGAATACAAATAGGGACGGGGAAGAAACTGCCTAGCTTGGGGCTGGGCCCAGCTGCGGCTGGGGGCGGGGCTAACTGTGGTGGCAATGGGGGGGCTCTTACCAAAGGAGGCATGTGCCCTCGGTGCATCTGGCCACTGGTAATCTGCTGCTGGGCAGGTGGCATGCTGCCCACCTGGAAGTTCTCAGGACCAGAGGCCCCAGAGCGCATGATGGCAGGCAGGGCCACAGAGCCATGCTCCACTTTCCCCACCCGGTTATACTGCTGCTGAAGGACTGTCGACCTAGAGAGGGGACACACTGAGGAGCACTCCGGCCTTCTTCCTCTCATGCCCTTCCCACCGGCTCTCCCGCCGTCGCAGGGCCTGCGGTCTGGGTGGTGTGTGAGGTCTCCTTACAGCCTTCGACTTGTTACAGGACCGCTCTAAGTATTCCACACCCCGCAACACTATGTGGGGTCAAGGCTTGCCTTCCCCGCCCCTGAAGGATGGGATCAGCCCGACCCCCTTCGTACTTTTTGGGGGACACAGAGTCCTCTAGCATAGTAGACTCCTCATCTCCCTCCATCCCAAAGTGGTCTTTGCTTTTTTTCTGTAGAAAGGAAAAAAGGAACAAGAGTTAAGGAAGAGGAGGTGAGGAAAAGGCAAACTCCCCCCCCCCCCCCAGTCAGCCATTTTTCAGAATCTGGGTCCCCATTTCTAACGGAGCAGCTTGGGGAGAAGGTACAGGAAGATAAAGAGAAGGCTGGTGGGGGGTGCTCACCTTCTTAAGGATGATATCTATGTAGCCGGCGATGAGCTGTGCGATCTGCTCCCCCTCAGTTGTCTGTACTGAGTAGTAGCCATCTTGGTAGTCCCCGAAATCCTAGGGTGACAAGGAGGGGCTCAGTGGGAAAGCTTGGTAATCTGTCCAGGATGGAAAAGGGCAAGATGGGAGCCCCAAGGTCTAGCTGATGGGGTTTCTTCCCACGCCAACAGCCCTCTAAGACGAGCTTGCCTCATTTTATTTCTCCATTTTCATCTATCTCCTATTTCTCTATGTCCCTCACTGGAGGGAAATATTTTATTCTGAGCAGTGGTCTTTATGCTACACATGCTATTTAGGAGAACTCTTTTCTCTCAGGGTAATAAAATTAGAAGGACACTAACATTTACCATTAAATGACCACACTTGAAGGTTAGCACGTTTTGAAAACTGAAAACTAGCATTTACTAATTTCTCTCATTAGGGCACTTCGTCAAGTTGGTATCAGTTTCAATTCATAACACCAAAATATAAAGCCAGAGGGGAATATTACAGTGCACAGTTGCTGCTAAAAGAGGGAAGGCATGTTTTCTATCACCTTTTTCTTCCCTCTCCCCATTTCCTGTGATCTCAGTTTAACATTTACAATTTTGTTCTATTTATCTTAATGAGCAAGTTTCATTTAAACGTCACCTAACTCTCTAGGAGTCTCTCCTCTACTTTAACCTCCATATTCCTGCAATAGTTCCAAAGTTCTCCTTTTTATCTGGAGTTGCATTCAGTACACCTGCCCCGAGGGAGGTGGAAAGACCTCTGCAGCTGCCCATTCTCTGGAATTTCCAAAGCCCTTTCTCCTGAGCCCCCCAGGCTCACCAGGGTGAAGCTCTTGGGAGAGGCAGCCCAGCGTTTGATGTTGGTGAGATTCCATTCCTGGATCACCTCTTTGGTCTTCTCATCCACTCGCATCACACACTCCTTAGTGATGCCCAGAAGCCTGGGCACCAGCTTGTTCTTTCCTTTCATCTTTTCCTGTTGGTGTTGGTGTCATAGGTCAGAGGTTGAATGAGAAGTGAGCCGACAGTTCAGATTAAGACCACAAGGGGGTGCTGAGGTGGCCGGGAGCGCTAAACTAGGGTGTCTATGGATGGGCCCAGGACAAGGCTACTTTAGGGAAAAGGGAAAGGGAGGGAAAACAAAGGGTAGGGAGGGATGAGGTGGTGGAGAACTGACAACAGGCAAGCTTTCACTAGGTAGAGAATGCTGGGAAACGAGACTGAGGGCAGGATCCGACTTTCAGATAGGCAAGGGTGAGAGTGGAAGCAAGGAGGGCAGTGAGAAGGTCCATAACCCACCTTAACCAGGAAGAAGGAGACACCATAGGTCTTGAGAGAACGGGCTAGCTTTACGTAGCGTACCTTGGCCTCAATCTCACTCATCTCTCCACAATTCTTGTGTGCCTTTGAGCATGAAATGAAAAAGATTTAGCAAACTCTGGGAGGATAATGCCACAGACAAGGAGTTAGGTTGGGATGTTAACTGTAAGGGAGAGTATTAGGGGGATAAAGGA
The DNA here is from genome assembly GCF_964212035.1 of Myotis nattereri. NCBI lineage: Eukaryota > Metazoa > Chordata > Mammalia > Chiroptera > Vespertilionidae > Myotis > Myotis nattereri. The sequence continues at coordinate 54,121,187 of NC_138087.1, forward strand.
AAGGTGAGGGAGTGCAGAGTGTGAGAAATGAGAGGGTGAAGCGTTGGGGGCTGATAAAGGATCTGCAGGAGCGAAGTTCAAGGGACACAGGTAAGGAACTGGCAGACACTCTGGAGGCATGAATGGACAGTCAGGAAGCAGGTCAAATAGATGGCCTTTGGGGCTGAATATTCAGAGTGCGGATAACACCTTACATTTGTACAAAGACGTACTTTTCACAGTAATTTCAGGTGTACTATCTCATACGATTCTCCTATCAACCCTATGCAGGGCAGGTACTGTTAGCCCATGTGAGAGGTAAACAAAAGAAAACAGGAATATTGAGTTGCATCCCACGGCAAATACAGTGATGGAGCTGAGACGTTAAGCCCAAGTCGCCTGCTTCCTTGGCACAGGAAAGGCGGGAGCACAGCACGGTGGGTAGAAGCAAAGTGGGAGCAGAGGGGAGGGGCAGGGGTCCATTAGTCAGTAGGAGTAAGCAGCAAAGCTCCCAGGCCATCCCGAACATTTTCCCGCCCCCATTCACCTGAAAGATCTTACGCTCTCCCTTCTGCTTCACATACTCCTTGGGCAGGAAGTCCTTCAGGCTACACCAGAAAAGGGAGTGTCAGCATGTAGTGGACGGCATCGGGGACAGAGGGCCATGGCTGTGGGCCTAGGGGCGTGAGGAAATGTCTAGCGCAGTGCTAGCTTTAGGGAGAAGGAAGACCCTGAGGGAACAGAGTCCGGATTGTTCCTGAAATCGAGGTGACTTAGCATTAGCTCTTGAATGCAGCCTGTGTCTCTCCCTACAGGGAAAGGGACTAAGGGAACTTGAGTTGGAGGCTCAGTCCCTGAGGGAAAGAGGGTCAAGAGCATGATTTCAGGGAGCCAGGAGCAGAAGGTGCTCACTAGAATGGCCATGCCTGTAGGACGCTTGAGTCAAAATGTACCCTGTATTTCCCTCTGGCTACTGCAGTAAAACTCCTCAGAGAATCTCAAGAAAGCTATATGCCTGCTTCAGACACACGTAGCAGGGGAAGAGATCTGAACTATATTCATATTCCACACGGGGCCAGTAAGGAGACAAATGGTGATAGGAGCTAAAGGGGTACTCATGTGGTCAAACCCTGGCACCTCAGGAGAGAAAGTGGGGTGAGAAGGCCTGGGATGGAGACAGGACTATTGGGGCCCAAAGGCAGAGAGTCCTGGGCGCTGACGGGGTGGAACGGGAGTCACTCACTCAAGGAAGCCCGCCTTGTGCTTCTGCTCATTGTGGGGCCCAAACTGGATCTGGCATTGGAAGCCAGCAAACTCACAGGCCTTGTCAAAGGAGACGGGGTGGGAGCCGTTCAGGATATCATCTCGTGCCTGGAGAGCAGAGGGGAAGGAGGTGGATGCTGTGTGCCCCTGGCTGGCCCCTCTCCCTACCTCCACTGCCCCAGGCAAATCCTCTCCACACCTGCACATAGAGAAGGTTCAGCTGTACAGGGTCGCGGGAGTCCACATTCTGGTCTGAGTAGAAGAACTTCCTCCGCAGCAGCAGCGTCTCGTTCTCCTCCACTCCTTGCTCCCTCAGCGTGCGGCCGTGGTCCAGCCAGTTCACTGGGACACAGAGTCTGCTCAGTGCCGGGCCCCATGGCCCCTGTGCTATCTCTGGCTTTTTGTCTGTTCATTTCTTCATTTCCTACCTTCTCCCACTCATGTGCTAAGTTCTGTGGGTATAGGACTTTGTTTGATTACTGAAGCATCCCCCGTGTCTGAAACAGTGCTTGCAAAAGCGGGTGTTCAATAAATAACAGTAAGTGGCTGACCCCTGCCACCCTGACCATTTCCAGGGCCCACTGTTTTCTACTTCTGCTTACACTCATCATCTGTGTGCAGTTTCTGCTTTAGTTTCTCCATCTTCTTCTCATCTCGGAGCAGTGTCTTATCCTTTCGTAAGGTGCCTGTTACTTCCTCCTTTTTCTCTTCCATGAGCTCTCGAACCAGAGAATATTCATCATGGTTGGTGATGCCTGGAGGAAGGAGAGAGGGAGGGGTAAGAGGCAGCATCTTTTGCCAGAATTGGAGCCTCCCTCCTGAGCCCTCAGCGCCCTTACCGATACGGGCACAGATAGTCATGAGCATATCAGTGACGGTCTTAGAGTCATCCACCATGATAGTCTTCACAGTCCCATCCAGCATGCGGATCTTCAGGGGCCTCTGCTTCTTCCTGTACTCCATGGTGTCCTGTGGGGCAGGAATAGGAGATAGGGGCCCACTTTAAGCTAGAGGCATTACTTCCTTTTAACGCGGCCAGAGGGAGGAAAGATTACAAGAAGGACTAGAATGGCTCACTCAAAAGCAAGGTATTATGACTGCTTGTCATAGACAGAAAGCATGGGAGGGATCGGAGACAACAGACGTGGGTGCTGAAAACAGGAGGTGGAACCGGGAAGTTGATGGAAGAGGATGTTGGTGATCCTTGATGAAGTGATACTCACCCCATTTCGGAGCATGTAGTAATCCAAAGCTTTCCCGGCCTCCAGCCAGATACCCTTTTTGGGGTCATCATCGGACAGAAACAGCCCAAAGTCGCTGGCTAAAAGAGAGGATGGATCACCTCAGAACTGAGGACCCCAATGTGGCTGAATGGCTGCGTCACTGCCCTTACTAGTTCCTCAGGGACTCAGGGCTAACAGGGGAGGGCGGGAACCATAGAGCACAGACCTGAGGGATGAGTAGCCTTAGGGGGCAAAAGGGTCATCCCTCAAGGCTAAGAGCCTGGGAACACAGAAGGGACCGAGCAATCACAGGGGTAATCAGACTCACGAGGTCCAGCTGGTGCCTCTGGAATCCGTTCACGGATCATGCGACAAGCGTCGTACACCATGGTGGACGGCTCGAACTGCATCGTCTTCACCACATTCCCAATGCTGATCTTCAGCGAAAGTGCAACCATGGTGGCAGCTTCTCTTCTCCAGCCTGGCTACACCTGGCCCATGGCATCAGGGTGTTAGGACACCCTCACAGGGGGGAGTCCCAGGGAGGGGTGTTTTTGAAAGGGACTCACCAAAACAGACAGTAATGAGGCTGTTTTTGTGTTATTTAATAATTTTAAAGAGTGAAAGATTAGTTACATCAAAAGGACCAGTCCTAACCATCTAAGACATCTGAAGGAGAAGCTGGTGTGCACAGTGCAAGAGCAGGTCTGGAATTCCATGTTACCTGGGGCAGCGCCTGTCCTCACCACTAGAATCTGTGCCTCCTTCCTTCCTTCCAAGTGTCTCTTTCTTGCTCCTTGTCTCTGCTCCTTTCCCAGCCCGACTCTGCCTTGTTTTCATCTTTTCCGGGCTCAGCCTTTTCTCGCTGTCTCACACGGAATCCTGCTTGCTGGCTTTTCCCTGTCTGGGATTTTCAGAGCTCTGCCCTGACTCACTGTGTGACCTTCTCTCTCACAGCTTCAGCTTCCTTCTCTACAACCTGAAGATATTATATTAGATAATTCCCAAGGGCTTTGGAAGCCTGCAAACACCGAGTCCAGCTAGTTTGGCAGGAAGACCAAATACTGGCTGTTCAAGCCACCTAGACGCACTCCTGTCCCAGCTTTCCTCTAACTTGAGATGTGCAAGGAGCTTCGCCCATATTTGGCTTCCCTGGCAATCAAGCTAGAATAATGACCCTCCAATCCAAGGGGATCTCAGAAATTATCTAGTCAACTCTTCAGTTTTGCAGAAAGAATCAGACCCTGTGAAAGCACGGGGCAGGGCGGGGAGGGGGGGGCGTTTCAAGGCAGGTCAGAGGAAGAGCCCGTTCTTCTAACCCAGTCCCTGCTCCTTCTAAGTCAACAACCCCTCCCAAGCCCTCCCACTCTCGCCTCTTCAGTAAGTCCTTCTCAGACTCTCCCTCCGTCTCCGCTCCCTCCCCATGGTATTTGCAGTGCTTCTCAGGATACTAGTCCCAACCTGCCGGCCGCCGCCCTCCTGGCACCAACTCTTAGTGGGCTGGAGGAGCCACTAGAGGCGGCAGGTGGCGCACAGTGCACCGGAAGGCAAGTCTGCCTGGCAGCTGATGATGTGACCCAGCTCCATAAGGGGATTGGCTTCTTAACTGAGCGAGCACATCCAGGCTGCCTGGTCCCCTCCGGGTAAACTGCTAGCCCCAGGTGGGATAGCAGGATTAGGGGCAACGTTGGAAGCAGAATTAGGAGTCTTGGGATACAGAAGATAGTTGAGTACCAGGGAAGTTGAGAGGGGTATATTTTTGGGGGGCGAAGAAATTAGAAAGGATGGGGTGTGGGGGATTGAAAATTTAGGTAGAAACAGGAGACAGGTGAGGGCCTGGGTTAGGGTCTAATGGACCATTTTGACATCAACAGCCAAGAGTCTCCAAAGAGAGGAAACCACAGCTCGCTCTCTAACTTTACTCCCAAGCAAGAGAGCGCCCTCCCAGTCTCCCGTCCCAGCTCTCTGCCCACCTCCCCGTTCCGCGGCACTCCTCCCAGTAGGTGGACAGACCTGGATGTGAGGTCTCTGGAGGACGGGAGCGAAGCTGGTGGAGGAGTCTGAGGAGCCGAGGGCAAGACTGAAAGGACCCTCCACCCAAAGCTGAAATTGCACATCTCTCCCCATTTCCTCCGGACATATGGGCACCCCCTTCTTCCTCAAGTACGGAAACCTCTGGTGAGACCCCGATAAGGGAGTTGAGTCATCCCTACCCCTACTCTCAGGCTGGTCCTGAGTGGACATCCACAAGTTACAAGAGGGTGGGAAGGAAAGGGAACGGAGGAGTAAATTGAGGGTGATGAGGGCATAGAACCAGGCCCCTGGAAGTATAGGGAGAAGCTACCTAGTTCCTGCTCTGGCCTGAGAACTTTCTTACCTTTTCCATGTTTTATGGAGGAACAGCAACAACAACACCCCCCCCCCCTCCCCAAGTCCCCCTCCCAGGGAACTCCTCCTCCCTCAAGACATTCCTGAGATACATTCCAGAGGAGTTGGGCAATTGGAGGGGGGGGGGGGGGGTGGAGAGGGATGGAGGACAGGAGGTCAAATCCCAGCAAGGAATGGAATGTAAGTATACCGGGGATAAGGAATTTGGGGCACATAGAGAATACAGTCAGAGCAGATACCCACAAACGGAGGTGCAGAAAGATAGGGAGGGAGTTAGAGAAAGGGACAAAGGGGGAGAGAGAGCTAAAGGCAGAGTCAGAATGGAAGAGGGCTGGGGGAGTAACACTCAGTCTGTTACCAAATTTGGCTTCTGAGTCCGCAACCGCGAGGAGGGGGAGTGGTGAGGGTTGTGGGTGAGACTGACATATCCGGCCTCAAGTTGCTGGAGGCTCATTTAGGGCTGGACTGGGCAGCTAAAGGTCTGGACCCGACCTCTCCCAACACAGCCTCTCCTCACCTATACCCTTACCCATGCATATTCATTCTCCCCAAACGTACCCCAAGAGAGCCTACGCACGGGGCTCTTTCCCACAGAGCTACTTACACTGTCTCTAGATACACATTATCTCAAACACACAGCCCCTACACAGATCCCATCGCAACCACATTATCTTCCCGTAAAGACCTCATCCCCCACACACACACGCTTCCCCACAAATACACCTCTATCAGCAAGCACAACTGTCGCCCCACATCTCTTCTCCCATTATGTAGCTATCCTCCCTCCATTCATTCCGCAGGCATTTCTGAAGTCCTGCTGCAGGGAAGACCCTGGGAACCAAGATAAGCCCTCCCTAGTTTTTGCGCTCAAGGGGCTCCCAGTCAGAGGAGTGGATAAGTTAAGCACAGAATTGTACCAGAGAGCAGGATGTGGTAAAAGCCAAGAGGTGTGTGTTCAGGGGAGGATCCCTTTAGGTTAGGGAAGGAGGACCAAAATGTCTCCATGAAAAATGTTCTTAGAGAAGTTAGGATTTTAAAAAATGAAGGGAATATAAAAAATAACAGTGATCTATCTTTTTATTAACTATATGTCCATTGCTTTGTATACATAATTTCATTTAATCCTTACAACAACCCTGCAAGGTAGGTGTCATTAGTTCCATTTTTACAGATTATAAAACTGAGGTTCAAAGACGTTAAACGCTTGTTCAAGGTACTTGTCCAAAGTCACACACTTAAGTTGTGAAGCCACGATCCGAACCCAGGTCTCTCTGACTCCAAAGCCCAAGCTCTCCACTCTACCAGCTGCAGATGAGTCAGGGGTAGCATTCCAGGCAGAGAGAAGAGCATAAGCAAAGGTGAAGAAGCAGGAAATCACCTAGGAGCATTCGGGGAAGTGAGCAGACAGGCTGGCTGAAGCACAGGGTACCTGCAAGGGAGCAGTGATGGGCAAGTCAGGGTTAGATGAAAAGGCCAGGGAGGACTACAGAGACGTATGAGGGATCTGACCTACTGGAGGGTAACAGGAGGCTAAGGGAGGCTGTGAGTAGAGAAGGAAAATACCAGAATTGGACTTTAGAAAAATAACTCTGGCAGATACCTTGGAGATTAGAAAGACACTGCATTTGCACAAGTGAGAGGTAATGAAGCCAGAGATAGAACAGTGGAGAGAAGGATGCCACTCATTAGGAAATTTAAGAGGTAGAACAGATAGGACCTGATGACAGTATGTTCTGTCAACCATCAGGAACCAGAACCCAAAGTCAGGCTGGGTTTCCCAGAACCCAAAGGGCCTGGATTCTTGTCATTAACAGCCACTCTGTAGCTGGGGAAGCTTGAGTTTAGGCAAGAAACTGGGAAGGGGGAAAGGAAGGATCAGGCTGAGCTGGGAATGTGAAGATGAGGCTGTGGTCAGGGGATGTGGTTAGCCTTTGGGGAAAAGGGGACGGGATGTTGTTAGGACTAGGTAGGGGCAGAAGGTTAGTGCACTGTGCCAGATGGGTACTAGACTTATTGGTGTGATCACTTTGTAAGGTATACAAATGCCTGAACACCCTGTTGCACACCTGAAATTACTGTATGCCAACTGTAATTTTTAAAAAAAATCAAAAGCATGTATATACCTTCCCTTAAAATTAAAAAAAGAAGGAAAAAAGGGGATGGGGTTAGTGACTGTATCGGGCTGGAAATGGGGAAGACAAGGTTATAGAGGAAGGCTGGGGAAGATGGTAGTAGATAATCAGTCACCGGATCAGGCTGGGAGAAGGGGAAGAATAATTATGTGGACAGTGGCTAAATCAGGGAATGATGAAGTGAGGTCACAGGCTAGGTCAGGCTACAGAAGGCTGAGAAGAGATGGGGCTGTGGTCAGTGGCTAAATTAGGCTGGGATGGAGGAAGAGTGAAGGGACACTGGAAGTGTCTAAGACTCTAAGTAAAGCTGGAGTGGTGGAGGGGGATGGGCTGCAGCCAGTGGCTGGGTCAGACTGCGTAAGGGACAGTGCTATGGTCAGTGGCAGGGTCATGCTGGGAGTGACTTGGGGGTGTGGTCAGTGGCCTGGCTGGGCGTGGGATCTGCAAGACCCAGTTTCCTCTTTGGGTCTCATTTCCTCTTTTCTGTTTGGGGAGTGGGGGAAGGGGATCTACAACTAGACCAAGAAATTAAGGAGGCTTAGAATCAGGGGGTGGCACAGAGCATGGACTAGTTCTGTTGGGCTGGGTGTAGGGTATTCAGCAAACAACGAAGAAGTATGCAGATGAATGAGTGAGTGAGTGAAAATGGTGGGAGGGTGCTATGAAATGATGGGAAAGCTCAGATTTGCTGTCAACTTCTTCAATTTTACTTGCCTCAGGTCATCTACCCTGACCTCAACCACCACCTCTAGAACTGACCCTAACTCCTAACATTAACCTTGACCCTAATTTGTTTCCTGTTTCCCCACCCCGGCCTTGACATTCATCCCTTTCCTGACCCATCCCTCCACTATTTAGTCCTAAAACTGACCATGCCATGGTTCTATAATCCCTAAAAACTGAATTCCTAACCAGTTCTGTTGTTGACCCTGAACCTGACTTACGGTTGGCCATCCTAGAACACAAAATAGTGACCTTAATCCAAACTTTGCACACATCAAACCGACCTGACACACTAGTAACTCTAAATGTTTAACCCGGGCTCTATAACTTCTAAAGCTAACCTTGATTCCCCAACCCAATTCCACCCCATCCCAGGCTCACCCAAAGCTTTCCTACCCACATACCGGCTATCAGCAAACCTCAAAGCCGATCCCCGCCCTGCACCTCACTGTCACCCCACTCTCCGCCCTCCCCAAACTCATCTGAGTCAGAGGATCGCTCCCAGAAAGGGCCTGGCTCCCCAAAAGGATTTACTTTAAATTCCGAGCCCAAGCCAAAATAGACTGGACGCTGACCTCTCCAACAAGCCCCGAAACAGCAGGCGCAGGAGTCAGGGGCCCCGCCCGCGCGCCTCCCGCGCCTGGCCTCGCGGCCCCACCCAAAGGCTCCCGCTCGGCCCGGTCGGACGTACCTGCGCTGCCTGGCTTATGCCCCGCCCGCCGGCCCGCTAGCCGGCTCGTTCTCCCGGTGGCTCCCGAGATCCGGCCTCGCCCTCCCTTCGGCACTCTCTGGGCCACTTCCGTCCCCGGAACGTCCCCCACCCGTGGGCGGCGCCCTGGGCCCGCGCTCTATGGTTGCGGGGACTGCAGGAAGCTGCTCTGGCCCCAGCTCTCGGTGCTCAGGATCCCACCGAAGACGGCCACCTCTCCCGGCAGGAAGCGAGGGTGCGGCGCAACCCGGGGGAAAAACGCTCGGACTGCGCTCGAGTTCCCCTTTAGTCTCTGATCCTCCGTTTCCTTAGCCTGGGGCGCAGGCGGAGCCGGGGGCGCAGAATGCCCGCCCTCAGGGTGTGAGGAGGAGGCTGGGACGTCCCCTCTATTTGCATAGCTCCCGGGACGTGGCGCCGCACGTAGGCCACTTCCGCGTTCCCGGGAACTCCAACTCCCAGAATGCCTCGGGGGTCTGCGTCACTTCCGCTGTGTTGGAAGCTGAGGAAAATCGAGACTGGGAGGCGGAAAGCCAGCTGAAGGGGCAGTAGCGGATAGGTGGGGCCGGCTGACCCTCGGTGGGTATTGTGCCTGGGATTCGGGGTTGGGGCCAGGTGGAGGGCTGAACTCCTGTGTTTATGTCCATTTTTTCCGGTAGATTTCCCATATGGAGCTGGCCTTGGACCCGGGTGAACAGGACCTGCTGGGCTTCCTGCTAGAGGAAAGCGGAGATTTGGGGGCGGCGCCCGATGAGGTCCTGGAGGCTCCGCTGGACTGGGAGTTGCCGCTTTCTGAGGTGTGTGTGTGTGTGTGTGGATGCGGCGGGGGGTTGGGGGGGGGGGCCCTGAGGCCGGTCGGCGCGGGCCGGGGTGTTCGTGGGGCATGGGCGGTGATAGGCCGAGGACTGTTCATTTGAACCCGTGCAGGCACTGAGCGATTGGGACGTGGAGGATTTCCTGCGCTCCCTGCCGAGCCCCCCAGCGTCGTTGAACATTTTCAGCAGCTCTAATCCCTGCCTTGTCCACCATGACCACACCTACTCTCTCTCCCAAGAACATGTTTCCATAGACCTAGGTGAGCATGAAGTAGTGAAGTTTGGGGGGAAGGAGAGGATTCATGGGCCTGGCTGTTCACTTTCCCTTTTGCAGATAGTGGGAGCTGTGGAAAAGAGGGGGTCCAGATGACTCCCCTGCACGTGGAGGACCCGGCAGAGCAGGTACTGGACTTGGTTTACAGGAGGATTATTCCCACGTTGCAGAGGTGGGGCCGGACCCCTCACTCCTCTCTGACATCCCCTTGCTCCTCTGCTGCCTACCTTTCCTAACCCAGGAGGTTGTTGGGCTGACACTGACAGATGAGGAGAAGAGGCTATTGGAGCAGGAGGGCCTTACTCTGCCTGGAACGCTGCCTCTCACTAAGGTAGGCCTTCCATCGGTTGAGTAAAGGCTGGAAGGGGGTTGTGAGTCCCAAGTAGGCCAGTTCTGTTAATTTTATCAGTAACTTGAAAAAGGACTGAAGTGAGAAATTTAGCAAATTTGTTGTTAATAGGAAACTGGGGGATGTAGTTAGTATGCTAGTTGCAGGGGGAGATCCTGGTTTTGTGGGGCTTACACGAATTTGCGTGTTCTCTTTAAGAAGAATTCAAAAGTATTAGTGTGTTAGTAGAATAGGGACTTGGAAAGGACTGCAAACAAGGGGTCCTGAACCATAGATTTCACTGGCTTCATGGTAATCCATCTATAGCTGAAAGGTAGAGTTAAGTTTTTAGGCTGGATTAAGTAGTATAGCAAGAATGAGTGGCAGCTTCACAAGCATGATATACTATGATGAAATCATTATTTACAGGCAAAGATTAAGAAATTTTAATTTCTTCTAAGCATGAATCAGCATTGTGATATGGCTACTAAGAAGGTGAATGGGGTTTGAAGGCTATATTAAGAGGTATTGCCTCTAGAAGGGCAGTTCCTGTCTTGTTCTTCATTACACTGGCTAGACCACATCTTACTGTCCAGTTTTGAGCCCAGATATTAAAAGGATGTGGTCCATTCTGAGGAGCTAAATGAAGTAAATTTTTGCCCAGATTAACTTAGGAAATGTTGGGTGCCTTAAAATAGTTAAGGACCATTTAATTTGTTCTATATGGCCCAGAGAGTAGGTATTAGGTAAGTGCAAGGGGTGGAAGGCAGGAGTTGGCTCAGAATAAGGAAGATTTTTAATTAATAAAATTGTTAAAAATGGTCTGGCTTGTGAGGGTGTTAACAGTGGGTCCTCGGAGGCATTCAGCCAGAACCGGAGTGCCTATTGGTAAGGGGAGCTGTAGAAGGGGTTCCTGCATCGGGAAGATGACTGAACTCAGTTACCTTCCAACTCTGGTCTGAGACCCCCTTTCCTTGTATTCATTCTCTCAGGCGGAGGAACAAGTTCTGAAACGAGTGCGGAGGAAGATTCGAAATAAAAAGTCTGCTCAGGAGAGCCGCAGGAAGAAGAAGGTGTATGTGGGGGGTTTAGAGAGCAGGTATAACGGGAGTTTGCATGCAGGGGTTGGGGGAACAGAAGTAGTTGGAAGTGGGAGGTTTTTGAAGAGAGGAGCCAGGCCATATCCCCACATCCCTGTTATTCCCTCAGGGTCTTGAAATACACAGCCCAGAATCTGGAGCTACAGAACAAAGTACAGCTCCTGGAGGAACAGAACCTGTAAGCACCTCTCTGTAACATCACTCCCTCTCCTGCTGTCTCACTTTTTTCCTGCTCCACACTTGATTTCCAACTGGGCAGCTCCTACATACAAGGTCTGATTCTTTGCCCTTATTTGGTTTCTGATTCTAAGCTCACAGAAATGGGGAATAAATTCACACATAACAAAGGATAAGTTAAGTATCAAGAAAGAACAGAAAGCCCAGCTGGAGTGGCTCAGTGGTTGAGTTTTGACCTATGAACCAGGTCACAGTTCAGTTCCTGTTCAGGGCACATACCCAGGTTGTGGGTTCGACCCCCAGTGTGGGGCGTGCAGGAGACAGCCAGTCAATGATTCTCTCTCATCATGGATGTTTCTCTCTCCCTCTCTGAAATCAATAAAAATATATTTTTAAAGAAGAGAGAGTAAGAAAGACCTCATAGGGCAGATGACATTTAATAATAGATAGGACTCTAGGAGTTGGGGTAGGGGTATAGAAGGAGAGGAGCGTTGTAGGGAGAGAACACAGCGTAATTCAGTTTGGCTGGAACCCAAACATAGGTGAGTTGGGCCAGAGGTAGAGAATCTAGACTGCTGGTGAGGGTTATGTGTGTAGCTAATTAGGCAGTGTAGAATCACTATTTGCAAAGAAGTTTAAGTCAGGGCAGGGCAGAGGTGTGTATTTGTTTTAATGAGGAACTTTAGGCATTTTGTCCACAGAGAGGAGGAAGTCATTTGTAAAAATAGGACATAAAGAGAATTACTCTGTTTCTAGGTCTCATGTATACAGGAGGTATACATGTTATTAAATTTAAATTTTTAGAGGCTCTAGTGCAGGGGTCCTCAAACTACGGCCCGCGGGCCACATGCCAATACAAATACTGTATTTGTTCCCGTTTTGTTTTTTTACTTCAAAATAAGATATGTGCAGTGTGCATAGGAATTTGTTCATAGTTTTTTTTAAACTAGTCCGGCCCTCCAACGGTCTGAGGGTCAGTGAACTGGCCCCCTGTTTAAAAAGTTTGAGGACCCCTGCTCTAGTGCACAGATGGAGGGGTGGCCTTAACAGAAAGGTTTCATTGTAGCTCAGGGTGCCAGGAGAGGGCTGCTCACTGTCCCCTCTTCTAGGTCCCTCCTGGAGCAGTTGAGGAGACTCCGGGCCATGGTGATTGAGATAACTAACAAAACCAGCAGCAGCAGCAGCACCTGCGTCCTGGTAAGGATGGTGATGGAAGGAGCGATCCTTCTTCCAGGTGCAGGGCTGGGTGCAATCCGGAGCTCTTCATCATTTCCTTTTCTCGTGTTCCAGGTCCTACTGTTCTCCTTCTGCCTCGCCCTTGTGCCTGCTATGTACTCCTCTGGCACCAGGGGGAGCCTGCCAGCTGAGCATGGAGGTGAGGGGCTTGAGGATAGTATTACGGGTGAACTAGTGGGAGAAGCCTGGCCTGCTTCTAAAGAGTCTTTTTCTTCTCAGTATTATCCCGCCAGCTTCGTGCCCTCCCACATCAGCTGGAGCTGTCTGTCCTGCAGTCGGAGGAACCAAAGGATAGCTCAGACCATGAGCTCCAGGCTCCTGGCAACTCTTGCTGCCTGCCCTCCCACATGCCTCAGGCTCCTGGCACAGAGCCTCCCCTGAAGTTGCCACTCCCTGATCCCTTTTCAAAGTTCGCCTGCCTGGGTCCCATCGTTCCCCTGCATGCAAATCTCACAAGAGAAGGGGAATGGCTCCCTGCCCACAGCCCCATATCTGTTATCTTGCAGGGCAGATACTCAGGCTAGATGGGAGGCCAAATGAGAAGGAATACAAGAAGGCTAGTTTTAGCATCTGTGCCCTGTCAGGATGCCTTAGGGCTCAAACACACCACACTTACCATCTTTCTGGGTCTTTTATTTTACCCATGTATGTCTATCACCCCATGAATGGACCTGGGGGAATCAATTGACCTTGGAACATTTCATGCAGTGAGGGGATGGGATGAGGAAATAAATAAGTGATTCTGATGCCTGGGTTACCCTCGACCCCTTTACTAGTGTGAGTTGGTGGGGCGAAGGGGAGGGGAGCATGATTGTCCTAGTGGCTCAGGGTTGCAGAAGACGGGGGATAGGGAAGAGCAAATGCCATGTGGGATTTATGTTAGTGCCTCCTTCCCATAGTTCCAGGGGCTCACTCGGCTTGGGTTTGCCATGACTTCCTTTGGTCCGAGTTCAGACCCTGTGCTTGGTCCTGTGCCCTGGATGTTTGGAGCTCAGCCTTTTTATGCTGCTGCTGCAGGGCCAGCTGCATGGCCCAGATGCTCAGTGGCCGCATGTAGGCCAGAGAGCGGAACACGCGCTTTTGGCAGTATGCCTCCGGGGTCTGGAAGCCCAGGCCCAGGCGCTCCCACACGGTACGGTAGCAGCCTTCAGCTGTCTGGAAGCCCTCCCAAGTTAGGCCCTGTAGGGAGAGACGGCAGTCACATTAGTTGGCCCCCCCTGAATAATCTCTTTAACTGGACAGATGGAGGCAATGGGGTCTCTGCCCTCAGGCAGTTCCCAGCTAATGGGGGAGATAAATTTAACCCACAGGCAGATGACTGAAGGCAGGAGATGGAACGCATGCCAGGGGAAAGAGGGGGGCTTTCTAGGTGAATAAGATGGCATGGGTTAGGCAGTACAAATAACTGAGGGCTGAGGAAGTTCTGGGCCATGAGACAGACGGGGGAGAGATGGGGAAGGCAGTGCATTACCTCCTGGATCATGGTGGCTGCCAGCCCATAGACCACGCCCACCCAGACTTCATCAGACTGGACACTGGATCTATCTGGGACGCCCTGGGGCTGCATCCCATTCACAGCCCCCATGGTCCCTCCTGCAAAGGCCTGGACATTGAATTCAAAGATAGTTTGGAGAGCACGAACCACGTGTTGGGTAGGAAATACCTAGAGGGGCAAAGGCAGAAACAGTCTCTTAAACTCGCTTCTTCCAAGAAAAACCCACCTGGCTCCTCCTCAGTCTCTCTCACCTCGGTTTCTCCTTCTCCTAGGCCACTAGCCCTGAGGAACCACTGGCCAGCACACTGGTCAGACATGATGCTACAGGACTGAGGCCGAGAGCTGCAATCATAGTTGTAATAGCGGCCTGGAGTGGAGGAAGGGCAAAAGTAAGTCTCTCTGTTCCCACAGCCGCCTTAAGACTCCTTAGGAATCCCTCAACTCACCATTCCAGAGCAGTCTCTCGTAGGCTTGCCGGCCCCGGCTGAGGATGGAAGAAAACTTGTCTTGGATGTCCTGTGCCCCACACAGAGCAGCCATGTGCACCATCACAGCCACAGCTGCCAGCCACAGTCCCCCGCAGTAAGCACTGAGCAGGGAAAGGGTCAGGGGTCAGACTTGGCCGCGCCAGCCGTCCCCATGCTACGCACCAGGCAAGGGGTCACCCTTCCTTCAGCCCACGGTCCCTTCGTGCTTAGTTGCATCTCAGGCCCCCTGTAAACCCCTGTCCCCCAACCTGGGGCCTGTGGTGACCCAACCGTCATAGGTCTGGTCTGCATAGCCTCCATTTTCAATGAGTCCATCTTGGTCCTTGTCAAACTTCATTTCAGACTCCATCACGGCCTAGAGAGGGACCAAGAGAGTGCAGACCTAGATACTAAGGAAAGACAGCAGCTAGCTCTCTCTCCCCAAACACCAGTCATGCCCCTGTACGTGCATCCCTTACCAGACACACAGGCCACATGTCCCTCAGGAAGCCCAGGTCCCCTGTCAGGTAATAGTCCCGATAAACCTGCAGCACAAACTTCAAATTCAGGTCTTTCCAGTCAGCAGTATCATGGATCACATACGCATTGACCCGGAGCCATGGCTCGTCATCTGCAGGAGGGGAGGGAACCTGGTTTATTTGCGCTGGCGTTAGGGTAGAGGGAGGGAAGCTGACCTTGAGGTGGAAGGACTTTTACCTGGGTCCCCAATATCATGGGGGATGACATTCCTCCTTTTCACAGGTGCCATTACCCCACTCATCAGGTACCGTCGCCATGTCAGGTCTTCCCCAAGTGTGGCCAGAGCTGGGGGAGCAAACATACAAGTTGTGGGGGGTGGGGGGAGAATGGGCAGTCTTGGGGTGGTGTAGAGCTGTGTGTGACCCCAGAAGGAAACCAGTAAATAGGGTATAGGTTATGATGGGGGGAAAAGACAATGTGAGGGACCACAAAGGTTCAGGGGTCGGGAGAAGCTACGGGGGCAGAAGAGGCACAAAAGAGACCCTCACCCATGTCATACTGCAGGCTGAGCTCGAGTTTGGGCCATAGCATGATGAGGGCGAAGGAAGCGTAGAAGTGGACATCATATGTGTTGTACATGCGATATTCCTGGCCTGGAGAAAGGAGGGATACACGCTGTTGCCAGAATTCCTCTTGGTATTCCCCTCCCTACCTAGCTTGTCCTCTGGAGTTGGGGGTGGGGCACTGTCACACTCTATACCTGCCAGTTACCCCTCATCCCAACCAATGACCTGAGCAGGCAACACTTACCGTCCTGCCTGGTGGTAGGGCACTAACTGGCCTCACAGATACGGCCTGCCATACTATGGCCACCAGCAGCTCGTACCTTCAAGGTAGCCAAATCGACCATACTCCGTGAGGAGGGGGCGGAGCTGACACATGTTCCCTCCCAGCTCCTCTGGTAGGGAGTCCTCGGGAACTTCCAGCCATACTGTGCCTCCATCCGCCAGGAAGTAGAGTTCATTGAAGAGTGCAGATTTGTACCAGGCAGGCAGGGACCTGGGGAGTCAGGAGGGAGTGGTCTAGTAAGTGCGGACCTCCCAGGAAAGGAAGGATCTGGGGTTCAGTTGAGTGGGGGCACCAAGTGAATCCCAGCTCTACTCTGCTGACTTTGGTGGGTGGTGGGTGGAGAGTGAATTAAGGAGTCCTAATTGGAGTGTGAGTGCCTGGGAGGAAGGGAAGAGGTGGCCCCATTGACACCTGTCATCCAATACTGGGCTCTGCCAAGCTGAGATCCTCTCTTCCCAGTCTGCGTATTGGCACAGTGCATAGTGACTAAGGGCGGGTGCTGCATCACCATCTGAGCCAAAGAACCTTGTGTATCGCCTGGGGTGAGAAGAAAGGGGAGGGGTAAGAACATGGGCTCCAGGTCACACCCTACCACCTTGGATCCCTATTCTCTGTCCCCTCACCTGTAGTAGACCTGGCCCTGAGCTCCAAACATGATTCTGGGCATGTCCCAGGCCAGTGAGAACTCCATTCGGCACCGGCCTCGAGGTGGCAGCTTACTCGTAACACACACAGCCCCAGCGATGCCTACCCCTTTCTGCGAGAGGGTGCTTCGACCTGAGAGAAGCACAGAGGAGTCAGCAGACACCTCCTTCATCCCCAAGGATCCCTAAGACGGGAGCAAGGCCAATTCATTACCAGGCCTCCCACCCTGCTCTCAAGACAGGGACAATCTCTTTTCCCACCACCTCCCTGTTAGACGCCCCCATCACCAGCGGGGGAGTCCAGCTGTCCATCCTGAAGTAGATCCTGCCACACCTGCTGCCCAGTGCCGTCAGGGTCAAAAGCTGTGATGTGGGTTACCGTCGTGTCTGCCTGTTAAAGGGTCAAAAGCTGTGAAGGGAAGCTCCAAAGAATGCTGGCTTCCAAACTGCTCTAGCTCCTGTTACATATTCCCACCTCCTCCAAGTTCCACAGGCTTATGGGCTGTGGTGAGAGTGGGACTCAGGACTTTAGGAAATGAAGAGACCATGGTGGGATGGGGTGGGCTCTGGGGCTGGTTGGGAGTAGGGATTGCAGGTTAAGGTATAGTATGGGACAGGCGGCTCCGTACCGTGAGTCGTGCAGCCACAGCCATCGTGTAGGGATTTGGAAGGGTTGGATGATGCAGCAGCAGCCCCCGTACGGTCTCCCCATTACGCTCCAGACAGAAGGGCTCATTCCACAAACCCCCTGAAGCATCGTCCCCACCTCCCAGTCCATTCCGCATGGAGAACATGATGGACACATCCAGGGCTTCATCACCTTCATTTTCCACATCCCACACAAAGACTCCTACAGGCAGACTGCTATCCTGGGAGAAAGAGATCAGACTCAGATGGTCCCAGTGTCGCTCCTCCTGGGCCCACTCCCCATGATCAAGCCTCGTACCAAGGACCTGACTCAAATACTCCCAATATATTCTTTTTTAAAAATGTTTTTTTCAATTGAGAGAGAGGAGAGGGAGAGAGATAGAACCATTGATAAGAGAGAAACATCACTCGGCTGCCTCCTGCATGCCCCCTCCCGGGGATCAAGCCTGCAACCCGGGTATGTGCCCTGACCGGGAATCAAACCAGTGAACTCCTGCTGCATGGGCTGATGCTGAACTTACTGAGCCACACTGCCCGGGCCTCCCAAAATATTCTTGATTTCCACTAGCATCTCCCCATATTCCCGGGCAGGCTATCTACCAGGAGACAGAAGACCAGTTGGGCAGTGGTCCTGGAAAACCAGTATGATGTTCATGCTCCAACCCCTTTCACAGGTCATGGAATTTCCAAGAGACAGATCCCAGGGAAGGGAGGACAATAGAGGAAACACAGAGAGGGAATCTCACCTGGTAGTCATGGGGCAAGATGGGTGTGATCTGGCGGCAGGTGAGGGTGACATTCTGGCCAGGAAGCTGATAGACAGTCCAGGCTCGGGGATAGAGGGCATGGTAGAATGCAAAGAACCCACACAGGCCCCAGTTCCAGCTGCGCAAGACACTTGGGCGCTCCACGGACAGGACTTGCTGGTACACAGTCTGGCCTTCCCGACGCAAGCACACTGTGAACTAAATCAAGAAAGAAGATAGGCTAGAACCTGGTAACCCACAGGCACTTCACACTGGTCTCCCTCCTTCCAAGTAGCTCCTCCGCTTCCAGAGCCTGCAATGGTTACCACTGCATCACAGCCTCACTCACCCCCAAGCTCAGTGAGTCACCACCAAGTCCGGCCTCCTCCATTTATCTCCCAGACTTCCTCTCCCTTCTCACCACTGTGGTCTTCTTGCCCTAAGCCAGCCCTCACCATCTCTGCTTTTACCCTCCATCCCTACTCATCTGGGTATCAGTTCTTTCTTACAGACAAATCAAGATATGCTAGTCTGTGTTTATGTTCCAGTGACTCCCCATGGCCTTCATTTTTTCTTTTTTTAAAATTTTTATTTATTTTTTTAAATATATTTTATTGATTTTTTATAGAGAGGAAGGGAGAGAGATAGAGAGTTAGAAACATCGATGAGAGAGGAACATCGATCAGCTGCCTCCTGCACATCTCCTACTGGGGATGTGCCCGCAACCCAGGTACATGCCCTTGACCGGAATCGAACCCGGGACCTTTCAGTCCGCAAGCCGACGCTCTATCCACTGCCGAAACCGGTTTCGGCAAAAAAAAAAAAAAAAAAGATTTAAGCTTCTGGAGGGTAGGGCTATGAAGGGTTGTTATCTGAACCCTTGGTTCAGAGTATGTCTGATATTTTTAAACATATATAAAAAAATAGTTTTGTGTTTTTATAATAGTAGATAATGGTTAAGACCATGGCTCTTTTAAAAAAAAAATTTTTTTATTTCAGAGAGGATGGGAGAGGGAGAGAGAGAGAGAAATAACAATGAAGAGAGAGAATCATCGATTGGCTGCCTTCCACACATCCCACACTGGGGATCAAGCCTGCAACCCGGGCATGTGCCCTGGTCAGGTATCGAACCATGACCTCCTGGCTCATAGGTTTGACACTCAAACACTGAACCACAAAGGCAAGGCAAGACCATGGGCTCTTAACCACAGAGGGAACTGAATCCCAGTACTTCCCTTTACCAACCATATGATCGTGGGCATGTTACTAAACTCCTTTAGATCTTAGGTTCCTCTTCTGTAAACGGGTATAATAATATACTTACCTTATAGGATTGTCTTTAAGTATTAAATATTACACAAAAGTTCTAACACATGTTAAGCATGCAATGACTACTTTAACTGTAGAGTCATGATTCTGGGAGGCATTCCTCTCGGGATACCTGAGTGATGAGCCAGAAAGGAAGCTTGGGACCATTGGGCAGGGTTGGTAAAGCTAACTAGGAAGGGCACTGTCATTAATTGGACTCAAGGTCTGCTAGTCATTTCTCCTTTGAAGATGACCTGAAGCTGGAGGCATCCCTTACATAGGAAATAGGAACTTGGTGGACAACTCAACATGAGAGGTCACTAGAGATGATGAAAAGTAGATCACATGCCTCTAGCAATCTCAGTCCAGGAAGGAACAGAGGGAAAAGAAGCAAAGCTTCAGAAAAGGAAGGCTAGAAATCTATGCTTGGGGGACGAGGGACTTCCCAGGCCCTCAGCCAGAGAGACCAGCAGAGTGACCACCAGCAGAGGAGCTGACCTCTGGCTGAGGGCGGGCAAATCAGGGTGAGCAGCTGGTGCTTTATATGCATCTGTTTTCCTCATGATTTGCAGACATTGGTTTTGTTTTCCCTTCTGGTCCTACCATGTGTTCTTTCAACAGGTGAAGTGATCTGGGAATTCTCTGCACTCTGTGGCTGAGTACTGGCTCAGCGAGTGGAGCTGGAGGACAGCATGTAGGTAGAAGGCATTTATTAGAGAAATGGAGGGCAGAGGTGCCAGGGCTGTAAACTCTTTCAAGGAACGTGTACTCTGTGAGTGTCTCATTCCTATAGTACACAGAGCTGGGCACACAGGAAGCATCCTGAAAGGACTTTTGGACTGAATCATTTACACATCTGCCTGCCACATCCTACACTGGCTAAGAGGCCCTTCCTGGCGTGGGGAGGTACTGTCTTGGCCCTCTCCTTCACCACCTGGCTCTTACTTGGTCGGCAATGACTGTCCGGTGCTGGTACATTCCAGGATTAAGCTGCCAACGACAGAACTGGCCTCTCCAGCCTCGGGTTATAGTGCCTCCTCCGATGCCACCCAAGGGACAACCTAGAAAGAGAATCAGGACCATTACTAGGGTAATGGGTAGAGGAAAACAAGCCCATTTCTCACTTTCTTGACTATACAGATGGGTTCCTCTAAAAACCATGGGAATATGAAATCAACATGTACACTTTAACTTATACAATGTTATATGCCAATTATATCAATAAAGCTGGGGGGGGGACCCCCTAGGGCAGTGGTTCTCAACCTTCCTAATGCCGCGACCCTTTAATACAGTTCCTCATGTTGTGGTGACCCCCAATTTCATTGTTACAAATTGAACATAATTAAAGCATAGTGATTAATCACAAAAACAATATGTAATTATATTTGTGTTTTCCGATGGTCTTAGGCGACCCCTGTGAAAGGGTCGTTCGACCCCCAAAGGGGTCGCGACCCACAGGTTGAGAACCGCTGCCCTAGAGGATGGGGGCAGTAAAGCTTGCCTAAGTGGAAACATCTTTGCCTCACTCTGTGCCCTCTCTGGGTGCAGCCTCACTGAACAGGGCAGAGCTGGGGTGGGGCTCACCATAGATCTGTCTCAGGGGTACAGAGTTGATGAGGTCGATGAAAGGTTTCTTCTTCTCCACCTGAGTCTTCTGGTACCACCACTGCAAGTACCTGAGGAGCAGGAAGCAGTGTGATGGAAGGGGTTGTGGGCAAGTGCCTTCCCGGCTGCAGTTGCCTACCTTTCTGGACACCCAGCTGTGCTTTCCCATCACATGTTCTAGGGATCCCACCTTTGCTTCCAAACCTCCTCCTCTCAACTTCGCTACAGATCAAGGTCCCCTCATCTTCCCAGTCCCCAGCTTACAGTGTGGGGCTGTCTTTGTTTCTTTTCTCTGTTCTCCTCAGGAGCTTTCTGATCTTTCCTCACCTCTAACTCCACTGCCACTGCTTTACTCACCCAGCAGCTTTCGTCCGAGGTGTTGAAAGGGCCAGTTATGATTTCTAAGCTGTAAGCTTTGTGATTTTGCTCTCTTGTAATATCCCAGTAAAGTCTTAAAAAACAACATTTCCCTGGGCTTGTCACAGCTCTGTGTCCCGCAGGCAAATGATTCTGTTTGGGATTCAATGACATCTGTCCTAGACCATCTTCTAATCTTTCTTGCAACCCCTGCCCTGCAAGTCTCCCTCCCAGTTGTACTCCCTACCCACCCATTTTATATTCACTATTCAAGCACAGCACTTATAACCATGTACTTGTGTAAGGAACCCTTCTGAGCCTCAGTTTCCTCACCTACAAAATGAGGATACCTCCTGCCCTACCAAACTACCCACCTCATGGAATGAGCAAATGACATAATAGGTAGGAAAGCCATAAAGTGAAATACCTGTGTCAGGTATGATCATTACTTGTACATACACTATCTCAATTCCCAATCAGATGCTGTCTTGTTATTTCAGTGTTCCTCACGTGAGTCTGACATACTTTTAAATTCCTTGGGGAAAGGGACAGTGACAACAACTAGATGATTATTATCCATTGCTTCAAGCACAGGGCAGGGCACATGGTCTGCAGTCAATATTTGCTGAATTTACATATGATTGTACAAACAGTGGGGCATAAGAGAGATGAACACAGACAGGAGCAAGGGGAAGAGAAATGTGCATAACGAATAGGGAAGTTACATTCTGGGGGTAGAGGGAAAGGGAGGGAAGACAAAGGCTGAGATGATGGGAAGGCAGACGATCCTTCCTGCCAACTTAGAGGAAACTGGACTCTGAAACTAGAGGCCAGAAAGGGCTGGTGTAGGGAAAGAGAGTGCAGTGGGCATTAGGGCAATGAGGATGAAATGCAAGATATGAGGAGAGGCAGAACAAAGGAATATCTAGTATAGAACTGGCACTTAAATATTTATTGAATGAATGGACTGTCTGGGAGAGCAATCGAAATTGAATTCTTACCACACTGAGGCCAAGAGAACTCTGTCTTTTTTGAGCTCCTGATTCGAGGACCCTCAGTTCAGCTTTCTCTTAGGTTTCTCCCATTCCCTGAATTTAGCAGCTGACCATTCTTGACCTATTTGGCCTTTTCATAATTTCAGCCCCAACTTAAGAATTATCATTCAGAATTCTTCCTTGTCTCACGCCTGTCTCTCCCCAGAGCAGGACCTCATCCCACTCCAAAAGCCCTGTGTCAGTGGCCTGCACCCTATGCTGATATGGGAAGCCAAGGTCCAGGGGCCTGAGCATAGCTTCAGGCCTGATTCAGCTCATACACAGGGACAGAGGGGTAGGATACCCACCTGCTTTTTTTTTAATCCTCGCCTGAGGATATTTTTTTATTAATTTTAAAGAAAGGGGAAAGGAGAGAGAAAGAGATAGAAACATCGATTAGAAACATCTTTAAAGAGAGAGGAAGAGAAAGAGAGACTGGGAGAAACATCAATGTGAGAGAGAAACGTTGATTGGTTGCCTCCCGTATGCACCCCAACTAAGTATGTGCCCTGACCGGGAATTGAACCTGCAACGTTTTGGTGTACAGGATACTGCTCCAACCAACTGAGCCACCATCTGTTCTTGACCTCAATGTCCCCACCACATGCACCTCAAAGTGCTTCTCTTAGCACCTTAGCTCTACATTCTATTTTGACCCAAAGGTTGGGCTAGGGATGACTGTTCTCTGGTACTGGCCACCCACAGTTACTAGCAAAGGAGAGGCATTCCTAGGCGGCACCAGGCCCTTCCCACTACCCAGGTCTGGGGTTAGGTAAATGGACTCCCCACCCCAGCCCCAAAGCACTGAATGGGAAAGGAAAGGATCCATTTATTTATTTTTAAAAATCCTCACCCGAGGATATATTTTTTCATTGATTCTAGAGAAAGAGGAAAGGATGGGGGAGGGATGGAGGGAAGGAGTGAGAGAGAGGGAGAGGAAAAAAAACATCGATGAGAGAGAAACATCCATTGGTTGCCTCATGCACGGGCCCTGACTGGGAATTCAACCCTGGACCTTTTGGTGAACGGGACGTCACTCTAACCATTGAGCACAACCAGCCAGGGTAGGGAAGCACCCTTTGGCTGTCAGGGCTGGCTCTCACAGCCTTCAAGCCTCCCTCCGTGGCTCTGTGTTTACTGTGTAGAATGACTCAGGATGACCTCAGGGTGATGCTTTTTGTCCTCACATCCACCTGTTCCTGTTAATGGGTCTTGGTCTCTCGTCTCTAGTTTTTTAATTCAGTGGGGATATGGAGGGACCTAGAGGAGTTCTACAGCTAGAGTAAGCTCTTCGGGTATCTGCAATCCTTGGGTAGGGAGTGCGGGGGCAAGGGAGACACCAGGGAAGGCTCTGGAAGGCTATTCCTAAGAGCTCTGGGGACACCTATGGCAGTGCCTCTCTGATCAGAGGGCCAGTCTATCTCAGTAGAGTGAGCAGCACCCCTCATCACCCTCTCAGGATTGAGAGAGCTGGCAGCCTTGGAACTAAAGCGTGATGGGTGCTGGACTGTAATGAGGTGTGCCTCAATGAGGTACTGAGAATACTCCAGCTGCTCAGGGGATTCTGAGACCCACCCCTGCCCCAATAAAACAACATTGTGTCAGTACCTCAGCAGCCACACTATCCTTTCCTATCCTACAACACAGAGCTAACTCCAAAGACCAATTTTTGGAAAAGAGGGAGTATGTGAGAGGGAGCTTAATGGGAAAGGCTGGCTGCAGGCCTAGATGTTTCTGCTCTTTCCTACTAAAAAGGCAAGTTACTGGGAGTAAAGGGTTGCAACAAGATGTGACCTGGTCTTACTCTTCAAAATCAAGGCTTAGAATCTGCTGGGGATAAAAGCCACTTGATTGGGTCAAGGCACGTCCCCGCTTTCTCACCCCTTCCCACTTCTGCTGGAAGTCTCGCGCTGGAACCAAGTGAAGCCCAGGGTACTCTAGGCAGTGGGATCTACTCACCTCAAGCCCATGCCCAGGTGCTTTATCAGGTTGCTTAGGGAGATGTCATTGGCATTAAAGGGTTTCCTCTTCTCGGCAAACTCATGAGCCAAGCAGATGCGCCAGCCAAAGGGAGGCACCTGGTAGCCCTTGGCTCTGCCCTCGTAGGAGGCCATCAGCTGCCCAGGGTCCTCCGGATTGCTGTAGCCCAGCTCATCTTGGGATCGACTGTCCTCAGGGCTCTCGCCGTCAGTGACCTGCACAGCCTCAGAGTCTCCAGTGTCTTTAGCGCAGTAAACCTGTGGGTCCCCTTTGGCACAGCTGGTCTGCTCCGAGGCGGGGACTCCGGTCCCCATGCTCCCTGGATCCTGGGTCCCCACGACCTCGATGGCCCCAGGTCCCGCGCCTTCTGATACAAAGTATCTCGCCAGCCAAGTGCAGAGGCGGGTGCCGACTCTTGCTGGGTGCCGTCCTGGCGGGCCGGCCGCTGGGGGAAGCTGCGGTGAGCAGGTGTCTCCGTGTAACCCGGGAGCTGAGGCTGCAGCTGCGGCGGAGGCGACGGCAGTGAAGCCGCCTCGAGCTCCCCGTCGTCGTCTCTCCGGGGCCTGGGCGGGAAGGGTCGGGCCTCGTCGTCATTGGGCCGCGATGATGAGCGAGCCCGGCCAAAGGGCGACGACTGGGCCAGCGGAAAGGGGAGGGGCCGGCCCGCGAGGCACCGCCCCCGGGACCGGCCGGGCGCGCGCGGCCGCCTCCGCCTCGTCCCCGGGCCGCGGCACCGGGTCCCCCCGGGCTGGGCGCCGGGTCCCGTCGGCCGGGGACTGGACAGCGCCGCGCCCAGGTGCCAGGCAGTGGGAAGGTGACCCACGGCGGCAGGACGCGAACCCCTTCCGGTCCGGTCCGCCGGGCGCTTCCGGCAGGAAGGGGCTCGGTCCCGGGAGGGGGCCGAAGGGAAGTCCCGCCTCTACCGCGGACTCCGTCACTCCCGGGGCCGGGACGGGAGGGGCGGACAGGTGAGGGCCTCTGTGCGCCGAGAGCCCCGCTTTCCACCTGGCGAGGTGCCTGGGCTGCGGGCGCCAGGGGACGGGGGGCTGGGGCTGGGACGTGGAGCCTTGGGGGGCGGGGGGCAGAGGCCGGGCTGGGGTTAGGGAGGAGGGGGACGAACCAGGTACTGAGAGGAGGACGGGCAGCGGGGACCCGGAGCGACGCCCTCCGCCTGGGCAGCGCTGGGCCAGCTGGCCCTACCGCCCATCCGCCTCCCGCACCCAAAGGCAGGCGCTTCCCTCCGACGCCGCGGTGCTGGCGCCGGTCTTTTGCGTCCTCACCCCCAAGCTCCACGCAGACACCCCTCCCTGCCAGGGGACTGACTTCTGACCCGCTTCGTTTCCTCCCAGGTCCGGTTCCGGAGCTGACATGATCGAAGTAGTGGCAGAGCTGAGCCGGGGTCCTGTGTTCCTGGCGGGGGAGGCGCTGGAGTGTGTGGTGACGGTCACCAACCCGCTACCCCCCACGGCCACCTCGGCATCCAGGTGGGAGTGCTGGCCCTGAGGTGGTCCTCTGGCAGGAAGCCTGGTGTCTGCAGTGCGAAGCCAGAGCTCAGGTTGCCCTGCAGCTACACCGCCACCTTCCTGCGCATTGTGCTGTCATTGGAGCAGCGGCTGTTTATCCGATGGGGTTGACATAGCCCTCCACTCTGCCGTCCTCCCTCCTCCCCCATTCCCTTTTACCCACAGTGCACTTCTCTAATGGTCTCTTTTTCTTTTTATTGAGCTTATTGGTTAATAAAATCATATAGGTTTCAAGTATACAGTTCTATAATATCGTCTGTAAATTGTACAGTGTGCTCACTACCCAAAGGCAGGTCTCTTTCTGTCACCATTTATCCCCTCTTTGCCCTCTTCTACCTTTCCACGCCCCTCTCCCTTCTGGTAATAATGGTTTCCTTTGGGGTCCTGATTTCCTGGCCCTAAGACAGCACCTAACCATGTTGGTCTCTAGACTGTGCTAGGGAGTTGGGAGAGCTCTGGCGAGGTCAGGAACTCCCCTGATGCCTCCTTTACTTCCTCCCACAGTGAGGCTCTGGCCTGGGCCAGTGCACAAATCCACTGCCAGTTCCATGCCAGTGAGAGTCGAGTAGCACTGCCTCCCCCAGACTCCAACCAGCCAGATGTTCAGCCTGAGAGCCAGACTGTCTTTCTCCCACACCGAGGTTAGAGACGGGGCAGTTGCCTTTGGTGGGAATGGGCAATTGTCTCTGAAGGAGAAATTTTTAAGTTGTTCCGACGGGTCATTATAGTCTCCGTGACTTGGGGATGTGGGGGTTGCAGTTGTTGCTTTGGGGATGTAAGACTGTTGCTATCTCACAATAGGAAAAGAGGGATAGCTTACTGTGAGCTGTCATTTGTTGGCAGTGCTTACTGCCCCCACTTGATGTGCTAGCCTCATCCAGTACTGGACAATGGGTCATTAAACTGAAGTCTTTATCTTTTTTAGGTGAGAGGGGTCAGTGTATCCTTTCCACTCCACCAAAAATCCTATTCTGTGACCTGAGGCTAGAACCTGGGGAGTCCAAATCATGTAAGTGACTGTCTCCCACCCCTTCTGAGATTCCCGGAGGGAGGACTTCTCTGGCTGCCTCTGGCTGCCCTGACTACTACTTCCCAACCAGACTCCTACAGCGAAGTGCTACCCATAGAGGGACCACCCTCCTTCCGAGGTCAGTCAGTTAAGTATGTCTACAAATTGACCATTGGCTGCCAGCGTGTCAACTCACCCATCACGCTACTCAGGGTCCCTCTGAGGGTTCTTGTGCTGACTGGTAAGTAAGGGTTCCTGGAAGGAAGGGCTAGGGAAGAGGCTCACCAAAGCAGAAATGGGGTTAGAGAGCTGGTGAGAGGGGCTGGAGGGAAGCTTCCTGGTTTAGGGCAGGTGCGAGGGGGTTGTAGAGGGCGGGCTCTGGAGAAGAGGTTTAGATGTGTACCCCAGCCATGTCTCCTCTGACCTGCAGCCCTCTCAGGTTGGGGTCCACTCTTACCTAACTTCTACTCTTACCTCTGTTCCCTCCCAGCACTACTTCTCTGCTCATTTTCTTTCTAGGCCTTCAGGATGTCCGGTTTCCCCAGGATGAGGCGGTAGCCCCATCCAGTCCATTCTTGGAGGAGGATGAAGGGGGGAAGAAGGATTCATGGCTAGCTGAGCTGGCTGGGGAGCGCCTCATGGCTGCCACATCCTGCCGCAGCCTCCGTGAGAATCCTTTCAAGATTGTCCCACCCCCTCCTCCCCTCCTGTCTCAGGGGCAGGTTCTCCTAACTGCCACATGCTTCTGAGGATCCACTAATACCTCACCCAGATTATAAAGAAAAGCCCCCCCTTTTGGCTTCTGGCTCCAAGTCCTGACCTAGACAGTCTCCAGTGTGGACTCCAGGCTTACAGTGTCCTATTTCCCCAGATCTATACAATATCAGTGATGGCCGAGGAAAAGTTGGGACATTTGGCATCTTCAAATCTGTATACAGACTTGGCGAGGACGTGGTGGGAACCTTAAACTTAGGGGAAGGAACTGTAGCTTGTTTACAGGTGAGAAGGGAGAGGGGCTTATGGGACGCTGGGCCTGAAGGGCTAGGGTAGCAGAAGGGCCTGCATAAAGAGGGGTGGTATGTGTAAGTGGATAGTGGGGTCTCTGGTAAAGCAGGTTGAGGTTGGGCTGCCCTCTCACCTAGAGCCAGCAGTTCCCAGTGCCTGCTAGCACACACTTTTCTTGCTCCAGTTTTCAGTAAGTTTGCAGACCGAGGAGCGTGTACAGCCAGAGTACCAGCGGCGCCGCGGGGCAGGGGGTGCCCCCTCTGTGTCCCATGTGACTCATGCCCGACACCAGGAGTCCTGCCTTCATACAACCAGAACCAGCTTCTCCCTCCCCATCCCTCTCAGCTCCACCCCAGGCTTCTGCACTGCCATTGGTGAGACCCTGACCATTATCAGAGGTGGGGAGAGAGCAAAATACTGTCCTTAGATACAATGTAATGGATCCTGATTCTTAACACTCAGACATACTAACCTACATCCAGTTTCTGACCCTTAACACTCTATTAGATCTTCAACCTGTTTCCTAGATGCACTGACCCCTGCAGGCTTAACAGCTTTGGAGCTCTCCTTCCCTACCCGTTCTCACGGGGACCCGTGATTCACTGATCGCTGATTCCCGAGCCCCTTGAACTTTAGGCTGTCACATCTTGACTGTCTTACATTTGGGCTCTTAGATTCTTGACATTGCTGTCCTTATTGTCACATTCTGGCGAACACACTAGATTACTTCAAAAAAACCCTTGATCCTAGCTCCCTGTCCTGTGATTTCTCCCCCTCCTCCCAAATACAGGTTTTTGCTAATTTGCTAACCCTACCCTGTCATTGGCTTTTAATTCTAGCTTCTAATGCCTCTGTCTATGTCTTTTTTCCAGTGTCCCTGAAGTGGCGATTGCATTTTGAATTTGTAACATCCCGAGAACCAGGTTTGGTGCTCCTACCTCCTATGGAACAGCCCGAGCCTGTCACCTGGACAGGGCCTGAGCAGGTGCCTGTAGACACCTTCAGCTGGGACCTCCCCATCAAGGTGCTGCCCACAAGCCCGACCCTGGCCTCATATGCAGCCCCAGGCCCCAGTACCAGCACCATAACCATCTGAAACTGGCCCACCACAGCACTACTTTCTTCAGGATCCTGAGAACTCAGTACCTGGACTCTAGTAGGGCCCATTTTTTCCACCTGGGGCCCAATGACACGGACAATGAGAAGCAGGCTTTCAGCTGTAGCATTAATTTATTTATTCAGAATAAATTGGCAGCTGCTAGTGGTTTCCCTGGAAGTGGCAGCAGCAGTGGGCAGTCAGCAGAAGGGTGATCAGTTGAGTTTAGCCGGTATGGGGAGCAGGAGCCCCAGGAACAGGGGTATTAGCCGAGCCCCACTCTGGGTCAGGCCCTCCCCCTTTGCAGGGCAGCCGAGGGTCAGATTTTTGTACCAGGGAGAATTGGCAGGTTCCTGCCTCCTGTCGGACCTCACACTCAGCAGGGAAGTCGATGGGATGCTGGGACCTGGGGACCCAAAGGATGGGGAAGGAGTCAGCACAGGGAAGGGCCACCTTCCCTCCCCACGTTCCCTTTCTCCCAGCAGTCCTCCCAGATCCTCTCCTGGTGCCCCTTTGGTCCCCCTAACTAAATCCTCACCTACCATAGTTGGATTTTTTTCATTTCATAGCAGCAATATTTTCCTTCTCGATCCACCCCTACCTTCCTCACTTTGTAGCCTGAAGCTTTCTCTCTCACCCTCTTGTTACCTTCAGGTTTGGTCAGCCTCATACTGCTATTCTGTTCATTCTAACTTGACAGAATCTAGTCATGCCCTGGCCATCTCTCCCATCAGAGCCATTCTCTCTGGCCATTTCTGGTCACTCACGTGTCACAGCAGCCCACACCGACAGGATGCAGGCAGGTGCAGTGGAAGCAGTCCTTGCGGAGCCAAGACTCACCCAGGGTAAAATATTTCCCTTCATAGTGGCAGGGTGCTAGGGAAGAGCAGGAAATATTAGTGTAAGGGGAGCAGTGGCGGCAGATAGAATCATCCTGGAGTAGGAGAGAGCTAAGGGCACACTCTCCCCATATTTAGTCTTTCTTTTTCTGAGTGACCCCGGATCATCTCTAAGCCCCCCTCCAACCAGTGAATGCCCTCCGCTCCTTTTCCTTTCCTAATGCCTCACCCAGCGTTACCTTGAGCTTGGAAGTAGCATTTGCTGTGGACTCCTGGGTGCTGAAGGAGCAGAGATAGCACCAAGCAGATGATCCTCCAGCCTCCCAGGATCCCCTTAGCCTGTCCAGCCCAGAACATCCTTAGGGCCATTTCTGGAGCAGAGCCCTTTCGGACCCTCTAGGCTTCTGGTCAGGCTACTCCGGTCTTGTCTCCTTGGCTCTTCTTTGTTTCTCTCCTCGAGTCTTAGTGTCTGTCTTTTCCCCTGGGCTCCTGTCTCACACCATCTCCGTGCCCTCTGCTCTCACAGGCTTGGAGATGTTTATAAAGTGAGGACCCTGGCCCCCTGCTGAGTAGAGCTGGAAAAGCTGTAACTCTGTTTCCTGGGGTGAGGGCATGAAAACAAGAGGTCCAGCTTTAACAAGCTGTGAGAGCTGATTCATGCCCCTGCACAGCTAGGGGGAGGGAGGTGGCCATGGAGGGGGCACTGGACTGGGCACTCCCCCAGCAAGGAGGTGGGAGGGGTGAGGGCCCCCAGGTGGTCCCCAGATCTCTGACCTGGAGAGAAGGAAGCATTCCACCATCTCCCACCCCACCCCACCCCACCCCACCATACCACACACACTCTCTCCAGGGGTGGATGTGCTGGGATCCCTGCCTGGACCGGAGGGAGGCATTTCCTGGGGATGGCTAATCCTGTGCCCCAGCCAAACCCAGGAGCTGCTGTAGGGTGCGACGGCCAGAGGCTCCAGGAGAGCAAACATGCACCTGGAGTAGAGACTGTTTTTCTCAGACCCCAGGGCAGGGTCTCCCTGAAGTATCCTAGAGACATGGCTGCCCCTGAGATGGGGGTCAGGGGATAGGGTGTCTCTTTTCCACAGGCATCCAGAGATGGGCTCTCCATTGTTCATCACCCAAACATAGCAGATACGCTATCTCCCCGTCTGGATGGTTTTTTCAGAGGAACGTTTCCTCCAAATGCTCTAATGTAGGAGTCGCCCCAGTTTCCTAGAGGTGCCCCTCTCTCTGTATGTTATGGAGGGAGGATTTAGGAATTTACCCCTTGACATCCTCTTCTGGGTTTCCTGCAGGTTGTGGAGAACCCAGGATGGGTGATTAAGAGCAAAGGTTGCAGAGTCAGACTACTTGGATTCAGATCCTGACTCCACTTAAGAGCTATGTGACTTTTGGCAAGTTACTTCACCTCTCTAAACCTGTTTCCTTATTTATAAATTGGGATGGTACTACTCGTAGGGTTGCTAAGAATATTAAATGAGATAATGCATGTTATCTGTCCCCAGCACATAGCCCTCAGAAAATATTAGCTACTGAGGTTGGTGCTAGAGCTCAGAGACAAAATGGGTAGATACTCCTTTTAATGACATTGAGCTTCTGCTGTCTCCAGGCATAGACTCATGTCCCTTTTGCACTCATGCTCCATGTCATCCCTACCACCGCCTTCAGAAACTACCTCCAGGAGCATTTTGGTTTTTGGTTTTGGTCTTTGTATCTTTGAAATTCTAAGTGTTTGGTTTGAGCAACGGTGTTGCTGATAAAACTGTTTTCCCTAGGCCAGTGCCCTCACTCCTGCCCTGGGAAGAGAGAGTTTCTTACCCTACCAGCTCACTTAGTACTGCTTTTTCTTACGGACTTGGATCCATTTCTTCCCATCCTCACTCATGCAAACTCTCGCGTTTTCCTTTCTGATCACTCTAATGCTGGCCATCTCTTTGGTACTAATGTCCTCTGGCTAAACTGGATTTCTTTCATTTTTCTACACGCCACAGGCTCCTATTCCAGGGAGTCCCCTCCTACCGACAGGGCCAGTCACTTTGGCATGGATTTTATTTTTCCATCCAAGTCTCTAGTCCAGCTGTGGGCAAACTATGGCCCGCGGGCCGGATCCGGCCCATTTGAAATGAATAAAACTAAAGAAAAGAAAAAAAAAAAAGACCGTACCCTTTTATGTAATGATGTTTACTTTGAATTTATATTAGTTCACACAAACACTCCATCCATGCTTTTGTTCCGGCCCTCCGGTCCAGTTTAAGAACCCATTGTGGCCCTCGAGTCAAAAAGTTTGCCCACCCCTGCTCTAGTCCCATTTACCCCGAGACTCCTTGTCATCCAGTGGATCAGATACAGCGACTCTGGCTGACTTTTGTAGAAGGTTACCCTGCCTCTCAGCTCTTCACTATTCAGAAGCAACTCATCAGTCCACCTCAAACTCCCTATCTGCCCTCTTCCAAGGAGACAGCTTAAGTGGAAGGAGATGCAGACTGTACCACACATTCACCCTCGTCAGGGCTGATAGCCTTTCCACGTCAGAGGAGTGCCCAGAGAGAGAAGGAACTTCATGGCTGAACCAGGGTGCCCTGATGTAGGCTAGCGTGTGAGAGGCATGGCCTTGGACTGCTCTGTTGGCTGGAGCAGGTGGATTAGGAGGCCTGTCTATCACAAGGGCCCAGCAGCCTGGTTCGTGGTCAGTAGCTCTGCTGCTGCCTTTCTGTGTGAGGGACAGTAGCTGACACCTGAAGTCTGGATCATGGACTACCTTCTGCTCCTGCAGCCTGGAGCCAGCCTAGTAGGGGCGACACTAGTGGAGAGCTAGGGAGCATGGAGGTGGTGGCGGTGACGCTGGAAGGCGAAGGGGCCCAGTGGGGATTGGCATTGATGGGGGGGGGGGGGGGCTTGGCGACAGAAGTGAGAACTGCCTCTAATGAAGATGAGGTAGGAGTAGGGGGCTCCTGGGGAGAAAGGCTGGGGCTGAGCCAAGATCCCTCTCCCAGAGTCGGGGAGTGGTGGGAAGGTGTTGGTTGAATCCATTTGCATGTCTATTGGTGTGTGTGTGTGTGCGTGCGCATCTGTGTAGGTTCTTGGGGCTGGAGGCCCAGCTTTTGAGGGTGTGTGTGTAGGAGTGTTAGTTATTAGGGCTCAACCCCGTGATTCCTGATTCCTGCGGCCTCCGAGATGCCAGTTGAGGGGGCGCCTCGGTTGGCGCGGGGGCGTTTGGCGCGCGCCGCCAGCGCGGGGACAGAAAACATCCGCCGGAGGCCCGGCCGGGCAGCGCTCCAGCAGCACCGGGCAGGTGCGCGCGGTGAGGAAGTGAGCGCATTCCGGCCCCCCAGCCGCCGGCCAGCCCTCGGGTGAGTCACCGCTGACCCCCACCGCCTGGGCCGGATAGGAAGGATTGGCTGCGGCCGCGGGGAGGTTTGGGGAACCGGAGTTCCAGAGGGGTGGCTGCGGGGAGCACCTGGAGGGTGGTGGAAGCACCCGAGAGAGTTGGGGAGCGGCGAGGGGGTGCTGAACGTCCAGGTTCTGGTTTCGCCCCAGGTGGGAAAGACCTAATAGAGGCCGAGTGCAGAGCTTGTGCCTGAGTGGAGCAGGCGGGAGCGAGCCCCTGGGAGAACGTCCTGGATCAGGGAGAAGGCCCTCGCGTGGGAGGGAAAGGGGCCCGGGCAAATCCGAGAATCCGAGTCCGGGAGGCCCAGAAAGGGAGGGAGGGTTGCCGCGCAATGAGGATGGGCCAGCTTCCGGACGACACCTCGCCAGTGTAGGCCTTGGCCAGCCAGAGCCTGTAGGTGGAAGGTGACTGCCATGTCAGGTAGGCAGGTGGGGATGGCCAACCCCTAGAGAGAGAAGATCGGTCGGGAGGCCTGTGCACTGGGCGAGTGAAGAGTAGGTTTAGGGAGTAGGGGGAGTTAAGGTTATTTGGGTACAGTTGTGGCTAGGTCATGAAAGGCTTTAAACACACACATTTTTATTGATTTCAGAGAGGAAGGGAGAGGGAGAGAGAGAGGAACATCAGTGATGAGAGAATCACTGATTGGCATGTGCACCTACCAGAAATCCAAAGGTGACCTCCTGGTTCATAGGTCAATGCTCAACCACTGAGCCAGGCCAGCCCAGCTCATTAAAGGCTTTGAATGCAGATGTGAGGAATTTGGTTTTGTTGTCTGAGTAGAAAGAGTAGTGAACGGCTTAAAAGGCAAGATTATTTGTATCTAGCTTTATTGCCTGCCATTAAGTCTTTGTAAAAAAAGAGAGAGAGAGAGATTTGCAACTTTTTATAGTTATTTTAAATTGCATGACTATATTTATCAAACAATTTAAATCTGTTGAATTTTTTTAATAATTGAAAAATTTGATTCAATTTCTGATTTGAAATCCAAAGTGAGGTTATCAAGATGTTATAGTGTTGAGTCTTCCTTTGTCTTGCCTCCATTTTCCCCTCACTGATTTGACTGAATTCCATGTCTTTAATGTCTCCGTTTTCTATATCAGTAGCATAGCCCTTCTAGTTTTCCTCTCCCTCATATTATGGTCTTTATTTTTTTATATATATTTTTATTGATTTTTTACAGAGAGTAAGGAGAGGGATAGAGAGTTAGAAACATCGATGAGAGAGAAACATCAATCAACTGCCTCCTGCACACTCCCCACTGGGTATGTGCCCGCAACCAACGTACATGCCCTTGACTAGAATCGAACCTGGGACCTTTCAGTCCGCAGGCCGACGCTCTATCCACAGAGCCAAACCAGTTAGGGCTATGGTCTTTATTTTTAACCTTAATTTTTTTTCTGTTCAGTCCTTTAACTTGCCCTATGTATCCTGAACCTAGTAAAACATTTCTTGGGATGGAGGCATTGGGCTACAAAGTACAAAGACAAATAACTGTTTTACCATATATGTTAGGTTACATACTATCTTCTGTGTCTTTGTATGTAGCTACAAAGTTTCTATATTTTCCCTGTGGCTGATAAAGAGAGAAAGCTAAAGCAGTTTTTTGTTTTTTTTTAAAAAAAGTATTTTTATTGATTTCAGATAGGAAGGGACAGGGGAGAGAGATAGAAACATCAATGATGAGAATCATTGATCAGCTGCCACCTACATGCCCCCTACTGGGGATCAAGACTACAATCAGGCATGTGCCCTTGTCTGGAATCGAACCCAGGACCCTTCAGTCCCCAGGCCACACTATCCACTGAGCCAAACCAGCTAGGACCTAAAGCAGTCTTATTCATGACAGTATTTCTACAGCATAGCAATAAAGTCCAATTTCTCTTCTAAAACCAACTCTAAAATGGTATTTGGTATTTGTCTCAGAAACTCATTCTAATTCTGTTATGGTCTTTATAATTTATGTTACCTTGGGCCAATGGCAATTATAAGGATTAGGATCTTTATAATTTATTTTTAAGATTCTTAAACCCTACGGTTGCCTTTGGCCCCAAACAAGAAAATCTGGGTCAGTTAATTAAAACACACACCCACTTTGAGCCCAGTTGCTTTCTCCTGTGCTGTTTCAGCTCCAGCCCTACCTTATTCCCAGTGGCCTTTGCCTTCATTCCTTCTTTGCTCTGCTGGGCATCTTTAAAGGAAAACTTCACACCAACTTCCTCTACTATAAATTCTCCCTCCCCTCAATTCTACACTTCTCTTTGCCAACATACACCACCGCTTCTTCAGTGAATTTTTTTTTTTAAGCTCACAGCCCTTTCTGGCTCTTTTCCATCTTTAACACTCTCTTGTTGAAATCTCTTTTCCTCTCCTTTCTCTTTGGGAAGACTTCAGATTTTTAAAAGGTAATGCTCTATTTATTCTGCATGATCCACTTCTATCTTCTTTGCTCTTCTATCACCTTTTTCTTATTCTGGATTGTTTGTAAATTCTGTCATGCTTGCTTTCACCAAGGCTTCGGCCTTCCCTTTGTGATTAAACAGCCTTCTAGATATAGCAAAAATGCTTATGTTTCCTTATTTTTCCTATAAGAAAAAAAGTGTTCAAATTCACATCTACCTCAGTCTCTTTCTCCCGCATTCTGCATCCAGACGCATGGCCATTATTGTAAAATCGACTGAAGCCTGATGTTGGGCAGGGCACTGTATGATGAACTTCATAATCTTAGTGTCAGATTCCTAAATGCTTGCCAGTCATAGAGGTTTTCATGTGTGTGAATAAATGTTCTCATGTACACACACAGACTAAAATGCACAGAAAATAGAACCATAAGTCAATATAAGTATATGAACATGGCCCTGGTTGGTGTGGCTTGGTTGGGCATCATCCTGTACACCAAGAGGTCACCGGTATGATTCCTGGTCTGGGCATGATCCCCTGTGGGGGTCCTGCAGAAGGTAGCTGATCAGTATTTCTCTCTCTCCCTCTCCCTCTCTCTCTCAAATCAATTTTTTTTAAGTTTTTTATTGCTTAAAGTATTACAGAGTATTACATATGTGTCCTTTTTTTTCTCCCCTCCCTTGACAATCCCCTGGCCTCCCCTACCCCCCAGTGTCTTATGTCCATTGGTTATGCTTATATGCATGCATACAAGTCCTTTGGTTGATCTCTTACCCCCCTCCCTCCTGCCCCCCAACCCTCCCCGGCCTTCCCGCTGCAGTTTGACAATCTATTTGAGGCAGCTCTGCCTCTCAGATCAATTTTTTTTAAAATGGTGGCGTCTGGGCCAATCTCCAGAGACTTGATTTAAAAAAATAAATAAAAATGAATATGTGTTTAGTATATTACATTATAATCAGACCAAATATATTTTGGGGTGAGAGATGAGGATGGGTAACTTTATAGCTAGAATAGAAGTTTAAGAGACAGCACCGTTGGGCATTCTGTATTCAGACTGGAGAAGGCTGAGAGGAGTTGCATTCCTGTGAAGATGAAGAGACTTCATGAAAGAGGCTGTGTTTCAGGAGCTGAGAGACTTGTAAGGCTGTGATGAATGGTAGCTGGGCGGGAGGGAGGGGCCAGAGTTTCAAGAACATACAGTTGCTATACCCAAACAGCCCAGTGTTCTCTCTGGCTGAGAATATAAAAGATGCTATGGTTGTAGTTTGGATTTCAACTATAGTTAAGTTTCTATTAATAACCCATATTGAAGTTTTCCTACCCCACCTCTGGAACCATTCTCACCAAATTTTTCTGTTGTTTTTCTTTTTTTTTCTTTTTCTGCTTGCACTCATAATTAACCGCCCTCTAATTTAACTGAATTTCCTATTTGCTTTTATTTTTCCTGCCTGCTCCACAATCTACTTATTGCAGTAGTGACTTTTAAAATTCCGTTTATGAGACTCTCACTTTTATCTCATTTATAAATTGCTCTTTTCTTAAAATTATAGACTCAAACTAAATAGGCAGAATGCATCTAGTTCTCATCGCTGGAAGGTGAGCGAGTAGGTTTTGCTTGATTGTCTCTACCGAAAGGAAAGGAATGCGTTACTTCCTCCTGCAGTGGGGGCTGCCAGTTCTACTATCTAGCTTTAGTTATCTCATATTTTCCCTTAGTTTTGCTTTTTGAAACAGTATGGAAGAAATTTTTCTTTTCAGTGTGGCAGCTCTTTAAAGATTTGAAAGGGGTTTGTTTTTTGTCTGTTATTTGTCCCCTCCGGCATGCCCAGTAGAATTTTCTGCACTGATGCAAATGTTCCCTGCCTGTCCTGTCTAATGATTAGCCACCAGCCCCTTGGAAATGTGGCTAGCGTGATGTGACTACGAAACAGAATTCTAATTTTACTTAATTTTAGTTATTTAAGTTTTAAGCCAGATGAGGTGAGTGACTCTTGTGTTAGTGAGCTCTAAAAACTCTGGAACTTCGTACTGCATCACTGGCTATCTTTTGGCTGTTCCAAAAAAATCTTATGGTCACCTCAAACACAGGGAAACACGCGAAACTGGGCTCTTGTTCTGTTTGGAGGCCAGTCTAACATGTTGGCACAACCTAGAAAAAAAACACAAACCTAACCTCTAGAGTCCTGATAGTGTCCGTTTTTTAATTTTTTTATTTCTTTATTGATTAAACTATTACATATGTGTCCTTATCTCCCCATTACCCCCCCCACACACACACACATACACACTCATGCCCCCCACCCCTCTGTTGTCTGTGTCCATTGGTTAGGCTTATATTGATAGTGTCAGTTGTTTTTTTTAATTAAATCTTTATTGTTCAGATTATTACATTTGTTCCTCTTTTTCCCCCCATAACTCCCTTCTTCCCAGTTCCCACCCCACCCTCCGCCCTCACTCCCCACCCACTGTCCTCATCCATAGGTGCACGATTTTTGTCCAGTCTCTTCCCGCATCTCCCCCCGCCCCCCCCCCCCCGCCCCCCATAGTGTCAGTTTTTATTGAAGCTTTCTTAGGAGGGGTAAAAGATGAAAGTTTCCTGTCATCTTCCATAACTCAAAGCAAAACTTTAAAAATTCCTTATTCAATCTCTCTCTTTCCCTAAGGGAAAGAGCCCCTGAAGTTCCTCTCCATAATGACTGCCAAATCCCTCTCTTCTCTTTCTCTCACAAACGACTTTCCTCCTCTTTGAACCTTACTCCTCCATTCTCTGTGAGCACCACGTCTGCCCTCTTCCCTTTCGAGGAGAGCTCTTAGGTGTGTCTCCAGCTCCTCTTCCCTTTTATGATCTCTGCTCAGTAAATCCAGGGAACTTCTGGACTCATCTTTCTTGGGGGTGATTGTGGCTAGAAGGTCATAAGTAACTTCTTTTCCGTTCTCACATAACTCTTGATCTTCTAAAAGTCCTCTCATTTTCTTTTCTTGTCATTGCTGAACAGTCTTCAGCATTCTTTTTGCAGAAGTTTCTCTAACATCTTTTCACTCCAGATCTATGCTTAACAGACCCTAAAGCTACTTCTTCACAGTTCCTTTATCCATTTGCCTTTTAAAATTATTTTGCTTATATATTATTTTTAATGAGCTTATCGCCTCTTCACCAGCCTTCTACATTGCATAGGCTGCCTCCACCGGGGGAGCAGCATTCATTTCCCACTGCTGTCCCCACTGCCCTTCGTCCCTGACTCCCTTCCCTGCTCACCATTGTCCATGCACCTCTCCCAGTATTGTCTGTTCTTCTCATCTCCTCCTTGTCCATATTTGTAATAACGGTCACTATTTTTAAATGATCATTTTTGGGTTCTCATTTTTTTCAGGGGCTCTCCCCTAAGTCTCTGTCCTGTGACATAAGCATTGATCTCTGTGGGTTGGGGGAGATGGGGTTGAGGGGCAGAATATCCTCTCTACCATGGCGCTCAGGTGGGCTGGACATTCTGTTGGGGCGGGGAGACTGTCCTGTGCACTGCGGGATGTTTAGCAGCACCCCAGCCTCTACCCACTAGACATCAGAGGTACCCTCTCCATTGTGACAACCCAGAATACCTTCAGACAGTGCCAGAGGTGCCCTGGAGGGCAACATTTCCCCACCCTCTCCTCCTGTTGAGAACTGCTGTTCTAGAATATCACCTTTCTGAAGTTGATAGATGGTGATACTTTTTCTTCCTAATTTGTGATTTGTTTGCTTAGCCTAGATTTTTAAAAGTGTGGTCTTTGTCTTACTTGGTAGGAGGGAGCCTCTTAAAATTGCAGGTTCCCAATCTCATCTGAGGCCTACTGAATCAGAAATTCTGGAAGTGGAATCTGGAAATAAAATTTTTACAAGGCAGTACCCCCACCCCTTCCCAAACAGGTAATTCTTATGCCCTGGGCTTGACCTTCCTGTGGTATAACTGCTGCATTACCCACATTTTTTTCCTGCAGGTCTTCCTGGTTGCTCCAGCTTTGCTTCCGCTCTTGGCCTCATGATGCCAACACAAATAGGGAGGCCTCAGGTTACCCGGACAACTGGAGCACAGGAAACCGTAAAGGCGCAGCCCTCCCACAAGGAATCAGACTGTGGCCATGCCCGCTTGCTTTCACCGAAGGGACTCAGTCATACTTCCTACTCCCCATTCTCCAGCTACCCAGTATAGCAGATACCCAGGCCCAAGTCACAGACCCTGATTTTGCAGACCTGGTAGTGGAATATGGAATGAATGGGATGAAGAAAGGTGAATGAAGCTTTTTCACATTGATAGTCCATGCTACCTTGGTGATAATTGAGTTTTGTACTGGTGAGAATTAGATTCCCCTGGAAGTTGATAAGATTATGAGCTGTAGAGTCATTGGACCTTGAGTCTTGGATCTCTTTGCATTCCTGGCTAGATGTTTTTACAATTGGCTTTGGGTCAAAGATTTAGCAATCTAGCCGAGACCGGTTTGGCTCAGTGGATAGAGCGTCGGCCTGTGGACTGAGGGGTCCCGGGTTCGGTTCCGGTCAAGGGCATGTACCTGGGTTGCGGGCATATCCCCAGTGGGGGATGTGCAGGAGGCAGCTGGTCGATGGTTCTCTCTCATCGATGTTTCTAACTCTCTATCTCTCTCCCTTCCTCTCTGTAAAAAATCAATAAAATATATATATTTAAAAAAAAAAAAAGATTTAGCAATCTACTTCTGATACACTGGGAGCAGTGTATGTTTAGCAAGAAAAGAGTAGTCAACGTATTATGAATTTGGGTTCTATTTATGTTTCATTACGAAATGACATTTAAAGGAAGATTATCTGTTTTGATTAAGTATTTAAACATTTGTACATCATAAGCGTCTATAGACACAAGCAGCAGAGCTTTTTTTAATTTAATTCAAAATAATGTGGCAGTTAACTGGTTAAACCCAGAAGTTAATGAAAATCTACTTGCATTTAGAGGCTTAGAAACTGTTGAATTGATCCAAAACCAGAGTAGGCCATCTCCGTGGACCATGCATGGCAGGTCAGAGTGAGAGAGAATCAAGAGTGATAAGGCAGACTTGATAGCTCTTTTCAAACAGTTGAAAGACTGTCCTGTGGAAGGGTTAGATTTTTTGGTTTGGTTCCAGAGGTGGAATACAGACCTTTATTTCAGATAACAGTGATGGGGCACAGAATTTGGCTTAATAAGGAAGAACATTTAAGTAGTTAGAGGACCTCAAATTGGAATGAGCTGACATTAGGCAATGAATTACTTGTGACTGAATTGTTTATATGGAGGTTAGATTATCATTGCATAAGGTTTGGATGAGATTTTGGACATTAATTTGAGTTTGGCCTATAAAGGGAAGCAGGCAAATTTATTGGACGTCAGTTCACCCTTTCTATTATATGATTTTGTGGCAGCTATTAAAGTTATTACTATTTTCCTGGGTACCTCTCTTTGCTAATTTTACCCCTTGAGTCATTGAATATTAGAACTGGTAGTAGAGTCTTTAGAGATTTATCAAATGTTGTTCTCTAGTCCTCTGGCAATTCTTCAAGAATGCCTCAAGGGTGGCTGAGAGGTGAAATTAAGGATAGCTGGCGCTATTAGCCTGTTAGCCATGCTTCTGTGACAACAATCTTGCCTTTAAAATTTTTTTCCAGAAAAAAGAAAGAGTTCTGAAAAATAACTCTTAGAGGCCCCAGTATTCCAAGTTCTTCATTGTATTGACAGGCAAACTGAGGTATGGAGCAGAGCAGTGCCTTGCCAAAAGGTCACACAGCTAATAAATTTCACAGTTGGAATTCAAATCCAGCTCTTCTAATTCCAGTCATTTGTGTGTTTTCCCCCCTCTACTAGTCTACCTTCTTATAATGCAGTAAAAGTTTCTCTCCATTTCACTGGCCACAACTATAGTCCAGAATTTTATTTCTTCAGCTTTCCTATTTCCTATTCGTCACTGAGTTAGTCTCCCTGTTGTCCAATCTCTCCTTCTTCTGGTCTATATCATATACACTGTTGCCATGTTGTTCTTCATGAAACATGGTCTTCGCATGAGATTTCCCTGCTTAAGAACCTTCTCCATATGCTGAAAGGAACTTTGCAGCCTGACACATTGTTAACATTTTTTTTTAAAATATATTTTATTGATTTTTTACAGAGAGGAAGGGAGAGAGATAGAGTTAGAAACATCGATCAGCCGCCTCCTGCACATCTCCTACTGGGGATGTGCCCGCAACCCAGGTACATGCCCTTTGACCGGAATCGAACCTGGGACCTTTCAGTCCGCAGGCTGACGCTCTATCCACTGAGCCAAACCGGTTTTGGCTGTTAACATTCTTTAGGATCTTCATTGTTCAGCTAAGCTGAGCCCAAGTCCATCCTATTATGGGTAATTAATAGGCCATATAATAGTGAGATTAATTGAGCCCTACCCTACATCTAGACTCCAACTTTGGCACAATTTTTATGTGTACAGTTTTAATTAGGGATAATGAGAAGATACAAAAGAAATAGAAGACTAGAAAAAAAATAGATCTCATAAAAAGAAGTTGCATAACAATGTTTTATATAATCCTATTTGAAGTACACATACATACATAAAAAACACACACACAAAAATGAGGTTTATAGAAATTGGAAGAAAACACACCAAATTGATAGCAGACCTGAACTTTGAAGAGGTGGATTGAGAAAGGAAAGGGGATGGGGAGGAATAAAAAATATATTTAAAAAAATATTTCTTCCCAGTCTGTGGCTTGGCTTTTTATTTTTAATGATTTTTTAAAAAATGAATATTTCAGTCTCATCATGGCTTCTTTTATATTGTCTTTTTATTTTC
Source organism: Myotis nattereri (assembly GCF_964212035.1). Lineage (NCBI taxonomy): Eukaryota > Metazoa > Chordata > Mammalia > Chiroptera > Vespertilionidae > Myotis > Myotis nattereri. Next base: position 54,163,241 of record NC_138087.1, read on the forward strand.
TTTATGGAGTCTTTTGAAGAGCATAAATTTTAAATTTTTGTGAAATCTAATTTTTTTCCTTCTTTCTTGTATGGCTATTGCTTTTTTGTGCCCTACATAAGAAATCTTTGCTTACACCAAAGTGACAAAGTTTTTCTCCTATGTTTTCTTCTATATCTAGAAGTTTTAGCTTTTATAGTTCAGTCTTTTTGTGTTTATGATTCATTTTGATCATTTTCTTAACTTTCTCCTCACAGCACAACAGGTGCAATAGGAAAAGACGAATCTGAAATGAAGATTACCTCTCTCAAAACAGACATGGTAGGATATAAACATTAGCTTTTTCTGTGTATTGTCTTCATCTACTATTTGTTAAGTATTAATGATTCACTAGTAAAATATATATCAGTCACCTACTGGATCAGGCGCTGGCAATACAGTGATGAAAACACTAGATAATGTCCTTTCTCCATGGAGTTTACATTTTAATGGGAGTGGTTGTGGGTTTTTTGTTGTTGTTGTTGTTTTTTAAATATATTTTATTGGGTTGTTTTTTACAGAGAGGAAGGGATAGGGATAGAGAGTTAGAAACATCGAGAGAAACATCGATCAACTGCCTCCTGCACACTCCCCACTGGGTATGTGCCTGCAACCAACGTACATGCCCTTGACTGGAATCGAACCTGGGACCCTTGAGTCCACAGGCCGACGCTCTATCCACTGAGCCAAAACCGTTAGGGTGGGAGTGGTTGTGTTTTAGTGAACATCCCATTGTATGATTGGCAAAGTCAAGAAAATGTTATTGTGATTCCTCAATTGAAGGAAGAATTTCAGTTCCTTGGCAAACTACTTTATCTTCCTGTATGATAGAGCAGGAAGAACCTTTTTCCACAAAGGGTCACTGATTTGTTGAGAAAAGGGACTCAGGCTACATATAATCAGCTACAGTGCAGTATGGGGAGTGGCATCATAGAACAGGGTGGAAACTCATAGTAAGTGAGCGCATGCTTCTGTTACTGTTGAGGAGTAGTGACCAGACAATGCTCTCTTCTTTAAAAATAAAAATACTTTCCATTAATTTCAGAGAAGAAGGAAGAGGGAGAGAAAGATAGAAACATCAATAATGAGAGAGAATCATTGATCGGCTGCCTCCTGCACACACCTGACTACGGATTGAGCCTGCAACCCAGGCATGTGCCCCCACCTCCTAGTTCATAGTTCGACGCTCAACCACAAAGCCACACCAGCTGGGCTCTTCTCTTTTTAAAAAAATAATCTTTCTTTCCTTTTTTTTTTCTTCAAATTAAAAGATAAAGTTTATTTTTTATTTATTTGTTTATTTTTTTATTTGTTTGTTTATGTTAATCCTCACCTGAGGATATTTTTCCACTGATGCTTATTTCCACAATATCTCATATTTGCTTTTTTAAGAGAGAGTGGAAGAGAGGGAAAGACAGAGATATATCGATGTGAGAGAAGAACATTGATTGGTTGCCTCCTGCACGAGCCCTGAGGGCTCAGGCGGGGAGGTGGGGGGAGAGCCTGCAACCAAGGTATATGCCCTTGGAATCGAACCCAGGACCCTTTGGTCCGCAGGCTGTCACTCTGTCCATTGAGCCAAACTGGCTAGGGCAATACTCTCTTCTTTAATTAAGCAAAAACACTTTGTTTTTTGTTTCAGTCCCATTTTTAAAAATATATATATTTTATTGATTTTTTACAGAGAGGAAGGGAGAGGGATAGAGAGTTATAAACATCGATGAGAGAGAAACATCGATCAGCAGCCTCCTGCACACCCCCCACTGGGGTTGTGCCCGCAACCAAGATACATGCCCTTGCCTGGAATCGAACCTGGGACCCTTCAGTCCGCAGGCCGACACTCTATCCACTGAGCCAAACCGGTTAGGGCTCAGTCCCATTTTTGGTATCTTTTTTTTTTTTTTTTTTGCCAAAAGAGTTCACTGATAGTATCTTCAGAGAACTGCTAGACCTCTTCTGGTGGCCAGAGCACCAGGTATCTCTATAGCTAATCATTCACATTTTCTTTAAAACGAGTCATGCTCTGTGTTAATGATACCACCTTTCTTCAAGCCACTTCAAGTGTCAGTAATAAGTGCTATTTGCTATCAATATTTATAAACCAGTATTAATATTAGGTAACCAGGTAAATGATGTTAATTCAAAGCAGGGTAAAGCCACTATAGCCCAGGTGACTTTCACAGAAGAAATAAAGCTTGAACTAATTCTGAGAGGATTTTGGTAGATACAAGTAAAGAGGGCAGATTAATTTAGATCGATGGATTTGAGGAAGAAGAAATTAACGATTGTTCATGGTGTGGCTCCCCTATCATCCATCCAGAGCAGACATTATTAATCGATCATGCACTCATTCTTGCTGAGCGTGGGCACAGACTGGTAAGCCTGGAACTAGATATTGGGGGGTGGGGGAGGGAATGTAGATTTTAAATGGAGAGATATTTTGAAAGAGGCATCAGTGAAACTTCTTGAAAATGTCTGACCCTGGAAGTCAAGATGAGGGGCATTTTCATGTGCAACGGGGAAGCCCTTGGTGCAGAGACTACAGGAACAGTTTCTGTTGCATATGTGCTCAGTACATAGACATCGGAAGGGTGTGATAGGCATTACAACCAGACTCAGAAAAAGAATGCCAGGGGAAGACAGTACAGTGGATTCTGCCACAGGGCACCACTCAGGGATCCTAGAGTGATACCAGCTACAGAGTTGGGCCGTGATCGCCAGCAGTGTAAGCAGCAAACAGGGCGAAGAAACATTGCCCTGGGTATAGGAGGCCAGAGGACCACTTGTTCAAGTTCACCTCTTTCCTGCTGCTGCAGAGTCCCCTTCCCCTCGTACATCCAGATCCATCTCAGGCAGAGAAGCAGGGGAGAGGCGGCTATCTGAGAGACCAAGCAATTTTTATTCAAGAGAGTCTGAGCAGTGCCTTAAAGACAGTCTAAATGATCAGGTCAGACTATGTTAAACTGATCTGAGGACTTCTGAAAGGTGTGGGATCCCAGCTGTGAAGAGCGTGTACCAGTTAACTCATACCATCTTTGATGAGGTAAGGCAGGACTGATGCAGGCCTGTGTCCCTGTTCCCATCTGAGGTAAGTGAGGATAGATGCCAGAGGCATGGGGCCTAGCTGAGCAGGTAGCTCAGTGCATGCAGCTGCAGGGGGCTGCTTCCTCACGTGTACCTGCCTCAGCACCAAGTGTCCCAGCACTGGCCGCACCCGTTGCCAAGGAAGAACCATGTGGTTGAAGCCCATCCATGATACCTGACCCTGTCAAGCCTGTGAGGACAGATTCTTGTGGTCTTCTATTTCTGTCAGCGCCCACCTTTAAAAAAAAAATCTTCTTTATTAAATTTTGAGAGAGAGAAACATTGATGTGAGAGAGAAACATCGATCAGTTGCCTCCCACATGTGCCAGCAACTTGGTATGTGCCCTGACCAAGAGTGGAACGCGCCACCTTTTGACAAATGGGACAATGCTCCAATGAACTGAGTCACACCGGCCGGGGCTGTCAGCACCTACCGTTTATTTCTCCTCATCTGGAGCTTTCTACCATACGCTTTTCTCCTTGCCAGGATTAGTCAGAAATTAGCCCAAAATTGCTGTCTTCCTATTCCCAGAATCTGTGACCTTTATGTTCTGGGTACTGGATGCAAGAGATGCCTGTTGCCCTGATCTTATTTCAGGACCTCTGACTAACATACCCTGAGTGTAAAGAATGAATTTGCAAGCCCAGTGGCGTCTTGCAATTCCTACATCGGAGAAGCTTAAGGGCAGAAATCTGACTGGAAGGGGAGGGAGGCAGATTAGTCTTGAAGGTGAGTCCACAGAGTAATGTGATTTGCTGACAAGGACTGACCACCAGAAAAGTAAAAAATATGTGACTAATAAAAATATGTACTTTGTTGCCTGACTGGTGTGGTTCAGTTGTTGAGCGTCCACCTAGGAACCAAGAGGTTACAGTTCGATTCCCGGTCAGGGCACATGTCCAGGTTTCTGGCTCGATCCCCAGTGGGGGTCATGCAGGAGGCAGTTGATTAATGATGTTTGTCTTTCGTCGATGTTTCTATCGCTATATCCCTAAAAATCTTCTCTCTCTAAAAATCAATAAAAAACATATTTAGAAGAAAATATGTACTTTATTCATAAAAGTGAGCTTTGTAAATGTAGAATCTAGGACCTTTTTAAGAATCTTCTATTGGCTAATTATTTCATTTAGTTTCTTGCATCCCCAAACAAGGTATGACACCATTAACCTGACCACTTTAGACACGTGCTTTGCTCACTATTTATGTATTTTTATTTGGTTTATTTTATGGGGAGGGGAAGGAGTTCACTGCCATCGATGCCTACAACTCTTCCTCAGATGCTCCAAGCAGTCGTTCCCGTTGTGAGCTGTACTGTAAGATCCTATCATTGCTGTTGGGCAACATCAAAATACCTTACATATGTAGCAATGACGGCGCACATGCCCACACCCAATGAAGTAAGGTCATGCCCCTGAAATTATCTCCATTGAGGTGGCAGGTGATATGACTGTGGATAAACTCACCAAGGAAGTGAGTATGGAAAGGAGAATGCAGAAAGCTGAAACTTCGGCATGGGGGTGGGAAGCCTCCAGCTCAGAGGAGGAAGAGGGTCTTGCTGGAGTGAGAGAGCACTGGACAGTGAGATGGAAGAATGACTGGGATAATGAGCTGTGGCAGGAGCCATGGGAAGAGCTTTAAGAAGAAGGTGATGGTCCACAGTGTCAAATGTGATTGAGGTATAATGGAGGGACTTACTATGATCTATAAACTGGAACTTCACTGTGTTCTTCCTGATTGTTTATAAAAATTTTACACTAGGCTATTTAATTCAAGTATTTATTGATCTGCATACTAACTGTGGTAGGGCTGTATAAAAGAGGTATAAAATGTTTTAAGTAATATATCTTTGTAAACAAATATACTGGTAATTTATATATAAAAGCTACATTAATTTTTATTGGTATATTTGTTAAGTAGAAACTACAGACCTATTTCAATAACATAAAAAATATTTTGGTATCCTTTCATCCTTGTGATACCGTTTAAAAGAGAAAACACCCTCATATTTTTCTTATTACAAAAGTAATACACAATCATTGAAAATACAATTAAATATAAAATTCTAACTCATACTATCCCCAAAGACAGCCGTTCTCAACATTTTGATTTATGCCATTCCAGGTTTCGTGTGTGTGTGTGTGTGTGTGTGTGTGTGTGTATTTTAATGAAACTGGGTTCATTCCATACATCTTTCAACCTATTTTCACTTAATGATGTATGGTGAACAATCTTTGATATCATATATCTCTGAAATAATGTTTAATGGGCTGCTTGGATTTTAATGTATAAGGATAATATAATCTATAATAATAAAAGTGTAATATGCTAATTAGACCGGACATCCTTCCAGACGACCTTCAGGACAAAGCTGGGGCTGTGAGGGAAGCCTGGGTCCCAGATGCCTGCCAGTGGCCATAGGGAAGCCCGGGTCTCGGGTGCCGGATGCCAGAAGGAAGCCTGGGTCCCAGGTGCCGGGTGCTAGAGGGAAGCTCGGGTCCTGGGTGCCAGAGGGAAGCCAGTGCCGGCAGTCGGGGGAAGGAAGGCCTACTCTTGCATGAATTTCGTGCATTGAGCCTCTAGTTTAATTATACAATGCCCTATAATTAGAAATTTAGATATTTCCTAACTTTTTTTTTTTTTAAATATATTTTATTGATTTTCCACAGAGAGGAAGGGAGAGAGACAGAGAGTCAGAAACATCGATGAGAGAGAAACATCGATCAGCCGCCTCCTGCACATCCCCCACTGGGGATATGCCCGCAACTCAGGTACATGCCCTTGACCGGAATCGAACCCGGGACCTCTCAGTCTGCAGGCCGACGCTCTATCCACTGAGCCAAACCGGTTTTGGCTTCCTAACTTTTTATTATTAAAGACAAGACTGTTGAGTATCTTTGAGGTGAAAGCTATGCTTTTTCTTTTTTAACATCATTATGAGAGATGCATACGCCCTGATGGGGGTGGGGGGTGGGGATTGAACCTGCAACCCAGGTACATGCCCTTGACTGATTCTCTATCCACTTAGCCACACTGGTCAAGGCTAAGTCTATGATTTTCTTTAGCTAAATTCTTGAAGTGGAATTGATGGGTTAATGCTAAAAATATTTTAAAAGCTTTTAATGGAGATTGCCAAGCTGCTTTCTAACGTTGTACCAGATCATACCTTACTAGCAGTGTACAAGAATACCATTTTCCCACACACTTGCTAGCATTAGGTATTATTGCTAAAACAATTTTTATAGATGAAAAAATAGTTCTTCATTTAAATTTTATAGCCACTTAAAATTATATATATGTATATACATATATATGTGTGTGTGTATGTGGTAAATAGTGATTCTTTGAAGATAAATTTTATCAAAAGAACTAAAAATTATTCTAAATTGGTTTAATGAAGTGAAGGATCAATCTGGATGCTACTGTTTGTTTTTTAATTCTCACCCGAGGATTTTTTTCCATTGATTTTTAGGGAGAGTGGAAGAGAGAGGAAAGACAGAGAGAAACATCAACGTGAGAGAAACAGTTCGATTGCCTGTACGAGCCCTCACCAGGGCTGGGCTGGGGAGGAGCCTGCAACCAAGGTACATGCTTTTGATCGGAATCAGATCTGGGACCCTTTGATCCTAAGGCCAACGCTCTATCCACTGAGCCAAACCAGCAAGGGCTGGGGGCTACTGCTTTTAACTGAATGTAGATGTGACTCTGAAGTGGTCACATTTCTGTTCCGTCACTTACTAACTAGTAGTTTTGGGTAGTGGTTAACGTCTCTAGGTTTGTGTCTTTACGAAATGGGGACTATAATAGAACCTGTCTTAGAGGGCTGTTAGGCAGGTTAAATAAGATACTAGACGCAACACTCATGGCACATTGTTGGCATAGGCACAAAATAAACACTAGAATGCTCACTAGTGAGGTTGATTTTCTGTGTGACTCTCAGACTGATAGGAGGCAGCATCACAAGGGGGAGTTTAGAGTTTTTTAAAGATACCATTTTGGGAGTAACCCTCTAGACCAGCCGTGGGCAAACTACGGCCCGCGTTTGAAATGAATAAAACTAAAAAAAAAGATCGTACCCTTTTATGTAATGATGTTTACTTTGAATTTATATTAGTTCACACAAACACTCCATCCATGCTTTTGTTCCGGCCCTCTGGTCCAGTTTAAGAGCCCATTGTGGCCCTTGAGTCAAAAAGTTTGCCCACCCCTGCTGGGGTCCAACCCCAGCGGGTCCAGGGGTCCCCAAAGGTGTGGACGGAGTCGGCGAAGAAGGAATGACATGGAGACAGCGTTCAGTTGATCAGCAGCCTTGCCAGGATCTCTAGCCACAATCTCCAGCCAAGTTCTGTCTAGGATCTCCAGCGAAGTTCTGGTTAGGATCTCCAGCCAGGTTCTGTGCCCATGTTCTCTTGCTAGGTTCTCCAGCCAGGTTCTCCAGCCAGGTTCTGTAGCCATGTTCCCTCGCTAGGTTCTCCAGCCAGGTTCTGTCCAGGTTCTCCAGCCAGGTTCAGTCACCAGGTTCTAGTCAGGTTCTCTTGCCATGTTCTATCCAGGTTCTGTAGCCAGGTTCTGTCTCTAGGATCTTCAGCCAGGTTCTCTCGCTAGGTTCTGTCTCTAGGTTCTGTTGCCAGTTTCTGTCCAGGATCTTTTGCCATGTTCTCTCCAGCGAAGTTCTTCTGTCTCTAGGTTCTGTGTAGGTTCTGTGTCTAGGTTCTGTGTCCTGTTGTCTTGTTACATCTGTATTTCTACCAGTTGATTCCAATCCTATCAATCTCTATTCCAAAGGTTAGGGCGTTTCTTATCTCCATTCCAGGGAGTAAAGATTATGTAGCTTAAGCATGATTGTTCGTAGTTAAAGTGATTAATTACCCGCCTGGCACTTAGTTAAGGGGTTTTATTCCCTCCCTAACTTCAGGGGAAAATCCCTACCTGGGGAAACAACCTTTCTCAGAGAGGTGACCTTGGTTAAAACACATAGTGCCAAGAAGGTGAGCAAACATATTAAGAACAGTATGCCATATATGCCAGGTCCCTTGAAACAGCAAGGATGGACCGGCTCCCGGCACACCCCTGCTCTAGACTCTGAAGGATAGTGTTCTTCCCATCAACAAGATATAAGATGACTCAAGGGAGGGAGTCATGAGCCTAGTAGGGAGTACTTCCCCCTCTCTTGCCCCAAACCAAGCAAGAGGGTATCAGAGAGCATATACATGAAAGAGAGACTGATCTCTCATTCCCTGGTTAGACTATGTTTGGACAGTAGACTTGGTAGGCTCTGCATCGATCTGAGAAGAGGAAAGGAAATTAAAGAGAGGTGGAAGGACTGGGCAGTGGTGATGGCGGAATAGCTTGGCTTAGCAAAGACGCATGAGTTTCTTGTGGTCAAAGGGACCCTGGGAAAGAGAGCTGGACTTGAGCATCTTTCTGGTAGCCCATCTAACAGGCTGCCTGCTGGACAGAAGATAGAGGGTTTGAAGGAGATGACTTGGAGCAGGGTTGTTTGTCTACATTAGAGGCCTCGTGGAACTTCCTAAAGAACATACACAGTGCTCTGTAAGAGATCTGGCATTTTGACATCTGCCTGGAAACAGGCTGGAATGGCCTGTCATCTGCAACCAGCAGTGGGTTGTGTAACTACTCTGTTGACTGACGAGACTATTATCTCTTTCCTCTCTGTTTCCTTCCTGCTGCCCAACCCCAGAAGAGCTAGAACCCCTCTAGATCACCTTCTAGAGAATTAGAAGAGGAAGAGGAGACGTCATAGAAGGGACCATATACTCCTCCTCACTTCAGGTTCCTTAAGCCATGGCTCGGGCTTGGGCTGGAAGAGGAGAGGAGATGACTTCTACCTTGAACCTGAGATTGGAGTTTAAACCAATTGGGCTGGAGTGAGTTCTCACGTAACCAAAAGGGAGCAGAGAGGTGTGGACTCTGTTCATGCTGTTGTGACGAGTGGGAAGGAGACATTTATCATGGATTAGATGAAGAAGACTGGTAGGAGAGGAGCTTATGTTTACATCTCACTGAATTCAGTGCTCAAGAGATAAGTTAAATTTATCACTAAATCCATCCTTGAATCCATTGTCCCATATTTCTCTGCAGTCTCAGAGGAAATATTCCCCCGCCCCTCTTTTTTTTGTAAAGTGAATCCATTCATCTGTGCTCTTGTTTATTCATTGAGAAAACATTTATTTGACTGCAAAATGTCTTGCACAGTGTTGAGGTACAAAGATTAAATATGACAGTTCTTTCTTTTATGAAATACACAATTTAGTGGGGTAGGTAGAAAGTAACTATCTACTTTAAAAACAATGTATTGCCCTAGTTGGTTTGGCTCAGGGGATAGAACTTCAGCTTGTGGACTGAAGGGTCCCAGGTTTGATTCTGGACAAGGGCACATGTCCGGGTTGCAGGCTCGATCCCCAATAGGGGGCATGCAGGAGGCAGCCGATCAGTGATTCTCTCTCATCATTGATGTTTCTGTCTCTTTCTCCCTCTCCCTTCCTCTCTGAAATCAATAATAATATATTTTAAAAATTTAAAATAATGTATTAAGAGTTATAAAAAGTGGGGTGGAAGGCTTCAAAGAATAGTCAGAAGTCAAGGGAAGATAAGACATTTCAGGCTGATGAACTAATGTGGCTCACTTAGGGAACTAAGAATAGTTCTTTATGTTTAGAAGGCAGACATAGCAGCAGAGAAGGCTGGAGAGAAGGCCAGAGCCAGATCCTAATGGGCTAACATGCTTGTTCTCTATCCAGGAGGCCAGCGGTTCTTAACAGCAGCGGTACTGCCCCTGAAGGGGCATTTTAGACATTTGTGGGGTGTTTCGATTTCTATAGCGATGGGAGGTGGATTTTACGGGCATTTTGGTAGTTGGGGACCACAAATACTGGACTCTGCAATGTGCAATGTGAGAACAGTTCCACATAATTAAGAATATATTGTTTTAAAGTAGGTGTTTATTTTTCTACCAACCCCACTAGGTCATGTATTCCACAAGAGAAGAAATGTTATCTTGTTACTCTTCGTACTTCAACACTGGCAATACATTTGGGATGTCAAATAAATGTCCTGAATTTCATATGATTTAGAGATCCTGAGTTCTGCCTAATTTTTGAATGTTCCACCAAACTTTGTGTAGGGTGTTATTGTTATATACAAATAGATTGGTCTGTTATTAGTTATCCTAACACCAGTGTTTAATCTAGCATGTTTGTAATGTAATGGCCTCTGATCTAACTTCTCTTAAATCCTAACTGACTCATTTCTTATAGTTAGGTACATGCATCTGAGTGCTTCCGTAAGTCTTCTGTAATAGTCATGTCCAACCATTCATGTATTGAAATACCTATTATTATTACTGTCCTTATTCCTCTTTTATATCACAGCTAGGAAGGACACTTTTGGTGTTTTGAAATTATGTGTATAGATAGGTTGTTATCTATGAATTTCATTTTAGATCAATAAAGGTGCTGTTATTTTAAATATTTATTAGAAGAAGGGAGACGTAGGTCTGACAGGATCAAGTCACTATGTAGCCATTGATTTTCAAAACATTATTTTGAGCCACAGAGCTCAAAACTTTTTTGCTCATGAGCTCCCTAAAGTAATAATAACCCTCTCACACAGTTTTAAGTTGAAATCTTACATTTATTATGACAAATTTAAATTTATGAATTGTTAATGGGAGATAGAAAATATTAATCACTTTATAAGTTGAAATAAGCTGAGGATTGACTGTTATAATAAATATTTCATGATAATTTGTTAAAGTAGAATAAAATCTTATTGAATAAAGCACACCAAATAAGTTACTTATTTTTAAAAATATTTTTTTTATTGATTTCAGAGAGGAAGGGAGAGGAGAGAGACAGAAACATCAAACACGGGAGAGAATCATTGATTGGCTGTCTCCCCGCATGCTCCCCACTGGGGACTGAGCCCACAACCCCAGACATGTACCCTGACCGGGAGTCAAATTGTGACCTACTGGTTCATAGGTCAACACTCAACCAATGAGTCACGCTGGCCAGGTGGTCACTTAATTTTTTTATCCATGGCTATTATTCAGTGTATTTGAATTTTTTGATGGCCTGCACAACTTTCCAATTACAGTTTTTCCTTTGTTTTAAGACAGGTCACTGAAGTATAATTTACATACAGTACAATTCAACTATTTTCATGTGCTCCAGTTACTTTTATTTATTTATTTTTACTCCAGCTACTTTTAAAAAGAAAGTATGTCATTAATGTAGTCTCCTTGGGCTGTGCTGATTATAGAGAATCCCAGCATGGGCTAACCAGCCCATTTCCAATGCCAAGTTTTACCCTGAACAGAAGAATGTACATGGTGGGAAAAGACAGGAAGCCCTATCGGTTTAAAGTACCTTGATTCATCTTTAAGTTTCCCTAAACCAAGGTCTTCATTTACATACCCCTTTGCTTGGTGTCCCTGCAGTTTTCACACCCTAGAACAGTTCGTCACCACAAGATTTGGCCTAGACAAGGGATATGCCTTTCTTTTGCAAAGTGGGAGGACTGTGTGAACACAGGCCCATTCTTGGGCAGATCAGTTTTAGGGAAGAGTCCATGTGGAAGATGAGGATCTGTAAATGCATTCCCTTGAAACCACCTGGACATACATACCCCTTGGAAAATCTTTCTGTGCGCCCCCTGTTTGAGGGGTACCGCCCAGAGGTTCGGGGGTTCAGATGGTGCTAAGGGCAGGGGGCCCCAGGTTTTGGGTCCTGCACTGCTACTTCATCTACAGCAGCTGGGCTTCTTTTCTGTTTTGTGCTTAAGCTTTTATTTGAAGGAAGGGTTTTGCTGCTAAAAATAACAGTTTGAAAAACACAGCTTTCATGGGGAACCATTTAAGGATTCTAAGCAGCAAAGTGACATAATTAAGTTTTTGTTTCAAAAAGTCACTTTGGCATCTGAACACATTGTGGAGGATGAATTGGAGGGAAGTGAGACTGGAGGCCCAGAGAGTTGTCACAGAGGCTGTTGAGACAGTCTAAAGGAAAACTGTAAGAAATGGCAGTCCTGGCCCGGCTGGTGTGGCTCAGTGGTTGAGCATTGACCTATTAGTCGGAAGGTCATGGTTCGATTCCCAGCCAGGGCACATGCCTGGGTTGCAGCCTTGATCCCTGGTAGGGGACATGCAGGAGGCAGCTGATGAATGTTTCTCTCATCAATGTTTCTCTCCCTCTCCCTAAACTCAATAAAAACATATTTTTTTAAAAAATGGCAGCTCTGGGCTACTTCCCAGAGTGGTGGCATCCACTTTAGATGGTCCAGGGGCTTCCTGGTTTGCGAATCTTCATCCAGCTGCCTCTTGCATTTACATTTTCTGCCTGGCCTTTGCCTCTGTGACCCCTGCCTTAGAGTAATCTTTCCTCTTTATCCAGTAGATCCAGGCTGCCACCAAGTCTTGTTGTTTCTTCCTTCAAAGTATCTCACATTTGTTCCTCTCTCTTTATTATTAATCCATCATCCCAGACCAGGCACTCAGCATTTCATGGTTAGATTTCTCTAGGAGCCTCTTAACCGTCTGCCAGCCAACCCTACATCGCCACAGCTAGCTACTCTTTTGGTCGTACTGACATATTGCAGCCATGCAGAAGAGTACAGTTGTGTCGAATCTTGCTTCAGATTGCTCTGCCTCCTCTTCCAGTCTCTGTCTTCTCTAGAAAATTCTAAGCAGAGCAGAATGAAATAGTGATGAGTACTTTTCAGTTCCCTACAAGCTGCTGTGATCATGCTTCCTTTGTTTCTTTTTATGTGAGATATTTGTAAAGTGAGGGCTCAAACGGTGAGGGGACACATGCCACTTTTCTCAGTGAAAGATTTTGTGAAGACAGCAAGTAGAATTTTAAGTGGAGTGGAGAAAAAATAGGACAGAGAATATCATATTTGAGACATTATGCTATCAGATGATCCTCAGGGGTGGGGAGTAATTACTGGGGTTGGTGATCATGGTGAAGGGTGGTAATAGGAACAGAAGGAAGCAGTATATGTACCTGGGAAAACAGGCCAAGTGTGGAAGAGCCATGGATGCCACTGGCACCTTCCTGGACACTTACAGAGGTGCAGGTCCAAGTGTGGATGGAGCAGACAGGTGAAAATGGGCGCACTTGGAGCTTGAATCATCTTGAAGATAAATTCTCCTGACAATTCTGAAATTCTTTCTTAGGGATCACTGGCTCTCCATGAAGGTTTTCCATAGAAAAACTACTCTTCTAGACTATCTTTTCACAAAATGTATTTTTGACCCCTAGGAGTACATTACCAGTTCAACTTTTATTTATTTTATTTTAAAATATATTTTTATTGATTTCATAGAGGAAGGGAGAGGGAGAGAGAGATATATAAACATCAATGATATCATTGATTGGCTGCCTTGAGCCCACAACCCCGGGCATGTGCCCTGACTGAGAATCAGACCAGTGACTTCCTGGTTCATAAGTCGATGCTCAACCACTGAGCCACTGCAGTCAGGCCCAGTTCAACTTTTAGACTACATATCTAGACAGGTAAGTTAGAAGCTGAGATCTGATTTGAAAAGATTTTAAATTTAAAAACTTTTTAACTCTAAAAGAAAGCATTGTGTGAGGGCAAAGTAAAACCCCTTGACCTTTTAAACAATAACAGCAGCTCTTTAAGGATATGGAAGGCGAACTGGACCTAAGCCCAGCCGGCGTGGCTCAATGGTTGGGCACTGACCTATGAACCAGGAGGTCCCGGTTCGATTCCTGGTCAGGGCACACAGCCAGGTTGTGGGCTCCATCCCCAGTGTGGGGCGTGCAGGAGGCAGCCGATCGATGATTCTTATCATTGATGTTTCTCTCTCTCTCTCTCTCTCTCTCTCTCTCTCTCTCTCTCTCTCTCTCTCTCCTTCCTCTCTGAAATCAATAAAAACATATATATATATATTTTTAAAAAGGACCTAAGGTCTAGAACCGGACTGTGTGCTGCTATATATAAAGAGAGGGAAGTAGGGCAGGGGAGGAGTGTGGCCACATGAGCAATAATGGGGGTTTGACCTGTTTTCAGGATTCTATCTCTCCCTTGCTGGGGTTAAAAGAAATAATGCAGAATTTTAATAAAGTCTTTCTTTGTTTTCAACACATTTCGCTATGTTTCTCTTTTAAAAAAAAAATTCTTATTGGTTTCTGAGAGGAAGGGAGAGGAAGACAGAGAGAGATAGAAACATCAATGATGAGAGAGAACCATGGATCAGCTGCCTCCTGCATGCCCCCTAGTGGGGATCCAGCTCACAACCTGGGCATGTGCTCTTGACCAGAATCGAACCCGGGACCCTTCAGTCCACAGGCTGACGGACGCTCTATCCACTGAGCAAAACTGGCCAGGGCTATGTTTCTCTTTTTACACTGCTTCCTCCTCTCCCTTATTGAAATGCTGCATCTGAAATGCATCTTTTCTGCCTCCTTTTATCTCATTTTCCATGCCTGTTCTCCTGCCTCTGTTGGCAGGTTCTCTTGGACCTGTCTGTCTTGTGTGCAGGAGAGAACGGCATATAATCAAAACCTTGTTCTGCAAGTCAGGTTAGCCAGGCAGAGAGAAGACTGGAAGGTGTTTTATTTCTCTGGAGTCTTACAGGCCTGGAGGCACGGTCTGGTGCAGAGCAAACCTGAGGGTCCAGAGTTAGCTGCAGAATCAGGTAAGTCATAAAGCTGCTGAGTGCTGAACTGGGAGGCAGGTTGCAGCATCAAGGCTTGTCATGAGATCAGCATGAGTCTAAATCCCATGGTGGTTCCAGGACCCAGCAAGGGTCCTGAGTGTGACTGAGGTCAGGATTTCTTTCCACTAAGGGACAGTGCAGCTTGGAAACCACAGCAGCTTCTAACAGCGAGCTGATCCGATGCTCCACAGCTTCGTTTCGGATCAGAAATGAGGAGTTTGGGCTGGTCCTGTCCCAGAAGGAACTATAGACAGTGTCTGCGAAGGAGGCATTATCAATCTCACAGAGAGAAAGTTGGATCCTATCTGGCTCAGACCAGCAGGATCTTTAGATTTCCCAGGCATTGGAATATATAGGTAACCAAAGTTTTCATTTATCTAACGTTTTCAACCCTCCATCCCCAAATGAAAAACAAAACAAATACCTTTCACTGCTGCCCTAACCAGTTTAGTCTAGTGGATGGAGTGTTGGCCTGTGGACCGAAGGGTCTTGTTTTCGATTCTGGTCAAGGGCACATACATTGGTTGCAGGCTCCTCCCCAGCCCGGGTCCTGATCAGGGCTCATGCAGGAGGCAATCAATCAATGTGTTTCTCTCACATCCATGTTTCTCTCTGTCTTTCCCTCTCTCTTCTACTTTCCTTAAAAATCAATGGAAAAGTACCTGCCTCTTCTCACTTTCTAGTATTAGTGGCCAGTGGAAGGAAGAGGGAGGGGGAAAGATGCTTGAAGAGACATATCACACACTTGAACTTATTTGGGAGTCTGGGCAACAGTGGTGTTCCAGACAGACTTATCTGGGTCTTTGGTGGCCATGGCCCTGTAAGCATGGCTTCATATAGTGAGTTCCATGAGTCAGCAGAATATCTGTACAGAACGCCACCTTAGAGACCAGCAAACCTGATTTTAGTCTCCGCTCTGCCATCAAAAACCGTCAGGTTGGGGGAGGAAGCTATGTGACTTCCCCTCTGGGGCTTAGTTTTAATCCTCTTTAAAGGAGGGGGTTGCACAACATATTTATAAGATTCCTTCTAGCCCTGGCATTCTGTGATTCTGGCAGAGATTGTGTCATTTGGGACTTGCTTCTCTTATTAAGCTGCATGTAGTTGCTTGAAAAGTATTATTTGGTTAGCTTGGTCTAAAGTTAGAGCCGTCTCTTTTCCTGTCACCCTTTTGACTATTATATCCTTCTTTTCCTTGCTCAGATAAAACAAAATTCCTTTTCACTACCAGTGTTGGAAGCTGGAACTCCAGTTACCATTCCTCCTTGTTAAAAAACAAGCTGTCTTCCATTTCTACTGGGTTTGGGGCAAGAGACATTTGAAGGAGGGCTTGCCTTTGGTCTTGGAGCCTCATGGATCCAATTATATGCTCCTCAACGGTAAGGACTGTATCGTCCAGCTATTTTTTTTATTCACCCCTGCCACTGTGCAAGGCAGCCAGTGTTCCATAAAGAAATACCGTCCCTAAGAAAATAGCATTAAATTTCCCCCAAAACCACTAGATGTCGCCTTCATCTCAGAGAAACTATGCCCCCTCCTCTCTCCCTGCACCCCCACCTCCCACCCTCCCTCCTACCACACAGAAGCTCTCTCCGCTGGCACTGTGATTTCTGAAGTGGCTTGAAGGGGAAGACAATCTGTGGCTCTTGGCTGGGGGAGGAGAATGGGTTTATGTGCGTGTTCTTTATGACAACTGAGAAAAGCTCCCCAAGGTCCCCTTGCTGACCCTCCCAGCAATCATGACATCATCCCTCACAAGCTGTTCCTCAGAGTCAGATCCGCACTCTGGATCCGGGGTACCTGGGGTGAGCCTTGTAGGCTGGAAGCTTGGGAGTGGGGTGGAACCCAAGGGGGATAGAGTGGACGTCTGTTGTTGGGGGAATGCTCTGCTTAGTCAGTCCCTGAGCTTTTATGGGGTGCTGGCCTGTGCTGTGTGGGGAGACAACAGAGACAAGAGTCTGTTCTGAGCTCCTGCCCTGCAGCAGATGGTCTGGTGGAAGCCCCGTGGGCTGTGGTGGGCCTCGGGGGACATGGGAGGGCACCAGAGGGTGGGGAGAGAAGAAGGAGATGGGAGCGTTGAGTCCTAAGGAAGGAGACTCATGGGCATTGTAAGGGCTCAGGAAAAATCGATCCTGGGCGCCTCTTGGTCCTGGAGGGGCCGCCTTCCGGCACGCAGGCATGTCTCACTGGAGGAGAGAGGTTCCTGGAATGAGAAGGGTGGGTGACTAGGTGGAGGACTAGCGAAGATCCCAAATATTTGGGGGTTCCTGACCGCTTCCTGGAGGCTGGCGTATTTGAGGGACTCAGCCGAGTTAAGAGGGGACCTACCCCGAGAGGGATCCTGAGGGCTGATAGGAGAGTGTGAGGCAGAGAGAGCCCGGGGGCCACAGGGGCAGGCCCTTAGGTGCAGGGACACCCGGAAACCTCGCCGGCCCGAGAGGCCCCGTGCGGAGCCCCCGAGTTGTCCGGGTGGGTTTGAGAGCTGGGAGGACCCGAGGCGGCCCGGTTGGGGGGTGGAGGCTGGGAGCCGGCAGGCCCCGGAGGGTGGGGCCGGGAGGGGAGGAGGAGGGCCTGCGGGGCGGGGGCGGGGGCGGGGGCGGGCGGCCTGCCCGGGGAGTCACACTCGGCCGCCGCCGCCGCCGGCGCAGCGAGCGGAGACGGGCCGGGCCGCGGCGACCTGACCTGGACGAGCGGCGCCGGGGCCCAGGCGGGGGGCGGGAGGAAGCGCCGGCAGCGCCTGCAGCCGGCCCGGCGGAGCGGAGGGAGTGGGGACACGGGCGGGGCCGCCGCAGCTCCGGATGGGACCAGCGCCCTGGGCCCGTTAGTCCGAGCTGGAGCTCCGGAGCAGCCTTCCCTGGGAGAGTTGCCCCTGCCTTTCTCCGCCCTCCGGCCGGGCCTTGCTTCGCTGCCCGCCTGCCCATGTCCCCGTCCTTCCGCGGGGCGGGCGCCCTCCCACCTTACCCCGTGGTCCACCTTCGCGCCGCTCTCTGCCCTCCTAACCCCTCCAGCTGCGACGCCCCCCCAGGCCTTTCCTTTGGACCGGCCTCCCCGCCGGCCCCCACCCCATCGCAGCCTCGGCTGCCCTTTTCCTTCTTAACTTTGGATCCAGAAGCCGACTTCACCCCACGGCCCCCATCCCAGTGGCAGCCCCTCGGCCCCTCCCTCCTCCCGCCACCCCGCTCCTAGTCCTCAGCCCTCACCCACCCCGGGGCCCTCCGTCCCCCCTCTCCCCCCACCACTGTGCTCCCTGCCTGCCTGGCTCGCCCTCTCCTCTCCCCTGGCCTGGCCGTCGTCCCCGGTTCCAGGCTGGGTGGTGCTCGGGCCTGCAGGGTAGGCCAGGGTGGCCCCCGGTTCTGGGGCCGGCGGGGCTGCTGCTTCCTCCCCATGGCACTGCCATCACTCCTGCTAGTGGTGGCAGCCCTGGCAGGTGGGGTGCGTCCTCCCTTGGCTCGGAACCTGACGCTGGCGGTGGTGCTGCCAGAACACAACCTGAGCTATGCCTGGGCCTGGCCCCGGGTGGGTCCGGCGGTGGCACTAGCCGTGGAAGCGCTAGGCCGGGCACTGCCCGTGGACTTAAGGTTTGTCAGCTCCGAACTAGATGGCGCCTGCTCCGAGTACCTGGCACCCCTGCGCGCTGTGGACCTCAAGCTGTACCATGACCCCGACCTCCTGCTGGGCCCCGGGTGCGTGTACCCCGCCGCCTCTGTGGCCCGCTTTGCCTCCCACTGGCGCCTTCCCTTGCTGACGGCGGGGGCTGTGGCCTCTGGTTTTGCGGCCAAGAGTGAGCATTACCGGACCCTGGTGCGCACCGGCCCCTCCGCGCCCAAGCTGGGTGAGTTCGTGGTGACGCTACACGGGCACTTCAACTGGACGACCCGCGCGGCCCTGCTGTATCTGGACGCTCGCACGGACGACCGGCCTCACTACTTCACCGTGGAGGGCGTCTTCGAGGCCCTGCAGGGCAACAACCTCAGCGTGCAGCACCACGTGTACGCCCGTGAGCCTGGGGGTCCCGAGCAGGCCACCCACTTCATCCGGTCCAACGGGCGCAGTGAGTGTGGCCGCGGCTCTCGGAGGGTCAAGGGAGGAGGGTCACTGTATTCTTGGGGCTCATCTGCGGTCTTCATGGGCAGGCGCAGATGGAGACAGGCGTGGAGGGGCTGTTTGTGGTGGTTGGGGTCCAGAAGCATGTGGACAGAACACCTGTGTGAGGGCTAGGGCATGACATGATGGGAGCTTGCTGACGTCATAGGCAGATGTAAACAAGGAAGAAGATAGTATGAGGGGTGCAGCTTGTGTCAGGGGACAAGGTGGGGTTGGGAGAAATTGAATTTGGGGAGCAATGAGAGTGCCCTAGAGTAGTCAATGAGTTGGTGGCCACTTCAAAATGGACGACTATCTGTGAGCAGAGACTGGGATCCCAAGACCCCTTCTAGTGTGGGTCTGTGATAAATCACTGAAACATGGATGACTTTATCATTGGGCTTCGGGGTTCAACAGATGGGGTTGGGAAAGACATGTAAAGCTCAAACTGAGAAATTCTGAGCAGCCAGTGCCTTTGAGCCCTGGGAAAGGCAGGGCAGTGGGGGAGTGAGGAGGGCTGGGTGGGGAGCAGCGGGCAGGGGTCTGGGAAGAGGAGGGGCTTCAGGCTGATAGCTCCCTTCCTCTGGGGCTGGGTCAGGCTCTGACCTCGGCCAGATGGTCCACACAGCCCCAGGGTACTTACGACATATACTCCCAGGGGACAGGTGGGGAGCATCTGTTGGGTGGCTGATAGCTTAGGGCACTCTCTTTCTTACTAATGATGGCAGTGCGGATGGTTTCAGAGAGGGGCCTGTCTGGGGACCTGGATGCGTTCTCAGGGTGCCCCCTGTTGTATGCCTGCTCCCAGTTGTGTACATCTGCGGCCCTCTGGAGATGCTGCATGAGATCCTGCTTCAGGCCCAGAGGGAGAACCTGACCAATGGGGATTATGTCTTCTTTTACCTGGATGTCTTTGGGGAGAGTCTCCGTGCAGGCCGGCCTTGGCAGGACAATCGCACGTGGGAACAGGCCCAGGCCCTCAGAGAGGCCTTTCAGGTATCATTTAAGCCAAACTTGAAGGAGGTGGGGGAAATGGAGCTTCTTTGGAGATTCTCTGTCTCTCACAAGACCCCACAGGAGCCCAGGAACAGGGCAGGGATTGTGAGCTGCAGGAGTGAAAGGAACAGGCTTTTCTAGTCTAGTATCATTCTTCACTACTCCCTCACCTTGGTGAGTCCTTTTCAGTGCGTCTGCCAAGGCTACCTCCCAGGATCCCAGAACACTGACTTTCCTAAGCGCCAGGAGTAGACTGTAGTGTGGGGGCGAAAAGTTCAGGAAAAGATCTGGTCCCAGCTGGTAGGAGGGCATGCACCCTTTTTGGAGGGGCAAGGTGTGATGTGATACAATTAGGTATAAGTGCTAGAATAGATATGATTGTGTATCCTGGAACAGCACTTAAGAACTTTAGTGGTTCAGAGGGAGCGTCAATGTGGCTGGGGTTAGGGATGGCTTTTATAAAGGAAGTGAGACTGTTGTGACTTTATTTATTTATTTATTTATTTTTAAAATATATTTTATTGATTTTTTACAGAGAGGAAGGGAGAGAGATAGAGAGTTAGAAACATCGATCAGCTGCCTCCTGCACATCTCCTACTGGGGATGTGCCCACAACCCAGGTACATGCCCTTGACCGGAATCGAACCTGGAGCCTTTCAGTCCGCAAGCCGACGCTCTATCCACTGAGCCAAACCGGTTTTGGCTGTTGTGACTTTAAAGATAGATGTCATATTCCTCGGCAGCGTGTGAACGAGGATCCAGGCAGCCTGAGCAAAGAGAAAAAGATTGGAATGGGCATGTTTAGGGGATCAAGAAGATACTGACCTAAAAAGAAAGAAGGGTTCACCTGACATAGGTACAGGAAATAGTGTTTCACTGATTTATGTATGTAAGGAGAGCTCTGAGCTAAGATGTAGGCACTTGGACTTGACTGTGGATCCTTGAGATTTTTTCTTGAAGAGAAATATAACAACAGAATTCAGGTTGGATTGGAAGAAGAGGAGGCTAGAGGCAGTGAGGCCACCTGTGAAAGGTTAGAATGGAGTGAGGTGATATGACTTTGAAATAGGGTGATGATAGCAGGCATGGAAACAAATGGATTTGAGAAACAATTTGTAGGGAGAATTGACATGACTCTGTTCATTTCACTCCTCTTATCAAAACTTTCAATGTCTTATTTCCTACAGAATTAAGTCCCAACTCATTGTATTTAAGACCTTCTACAGTCTGTCCTCAACCTACTTTTTCAGTCTTACCTCCTACTGCCCTTCATGCCAAGTACTCCAGCCCCTGACCCCTGGGCCTCTCTGCCCCCACCTTTGTGCTCTTTGATTATTTTGTCTGAATACTCTTCCTTCCCCCAAAATCTCTGCCTCTCAAGATCCTACCCATGAATTGTTCCCTGATCTGCTCACCAATATTTCACTGACTTTTGTATGTAAGTATTTATTATTTATTTATCCATATCCCTCCTTTTCCCAAAAAGGATTTGGGATGGTGTATGGGATAACCTTAAGGTCCTTTTAGCTTGGAGATTCTTTGACTCTAAGTAGACGTTTATGAGGGTTGGACTTAGATGGCCATCTTCTCCAAGGAGTAAGATTTCATGAGTAAGATTTGTACATGTGATTGTGACTGACTAACGTGCATCTGACTGTGAATGAGATGATCTGTTTGTATGCCTGAGTATGACTTTGTGACTGTCACACCTGAACAGGCAGTGGCAGGACAGGTTTTATGTCATAACTTTTGCCCAAAACAGCCTTCTCACCTTTGTTCATCTGGATAATGCTTGCAGATTTTTCAAGGCTCAGACTGATTATTTTCTCTTCTTGGAAACAATCCCTGAATCCCCCGGTTAGAATGAGTTTCCTACTCTTGTACTTAACTCTGTCTACTGTGGAGTTTATATACTATTCACTCAGTGTTTAATTCATTTGAAGGCTGACTTATTCTCTTAGTGTTTATTGAACACCTGTTATGTCCCAGTCACTGTGCTGGGTATTGATATACAGTGGAGAACATAACAGATGAAGTCCCTGCCTTTTTGGTGCTTACATTTAGTAGAATAGACAGACATTAAGCAAACAAATACAAACATAAATGGTGATATGTTAGTAAATTTTTTAAAAAGACAATAGACCGGTATAAAGAAGAAAAATAACAAGGGGATTGCATTTAGCCAGTTTGGTCGAGGAAGGTCCCTAGGACCTTCCTGGATGGGAGGATCCCATAGCCTTTGGGATGTATTTTTTCTGTGGAAGGAACACCTGTTTCTTGCATGAGAATTTCTATCAGCCAAGGGGCCCCAGCACTTCGGGTAGGGGAAGGAGGGGTATTGTTAGCTAACAGTTCTATAAACTAATTCCCAGTTTTCCTGTTCATTGTAGGCATTATTCAGGCAGAAAGACAGAGGGAGAGTTTTCTTACAATACAACAGAAGGGGAAACAGGCAGTCGGGAATATGCTGATGGGAAAACCAAGGTTTGGGGTGGGGTGGGGATAAGGGGATGAAGGGGTGTCCTCTGGCAAAGCTACTCTCGTCCTTTTCCAAAGCTGAAGCAGGGGAAGGGTGAGGGAAGTTGGGTGGTCAGGTCCAGCCAAGGATTAAAGAGCAGAGCACCCTACTCCAGAGATACCTGGCCCACTCTGGTCCCAAACCAAGCCAGTCTGAAACAGGTGGCAGCAGAGGCGAGCAGGCCTTGCTACAGATGCTCAAAGCTTTCCCAGGAGGGTCTCATGTTCAAGGAAAGGTCCCAGCTCATGGAGAGCTGCTTGAGGGCAGGGATCATGTTCATCGTTGTATTCCATGTGCTGAGTACATATTTGTTGAACTGAATGAAGGTGTATGTTGGGGACAGCAGAGAGAGGGCTAGGAATTCGTCTAGACGGGAATAGAGCCGGCAGGTGCTGTAAACCAGGATGATCAACCAGGGAAGATAAGCAGATGTAGTGGAACTAAATAAGCAAATGACTAGGCTCTGAGGACCCAGAGCCCCTGACGGAGCATTTGAAGCCAGGCAGAGGCCACGACCTAGGTGGGGACACATGCAGCTAGAATGGAATAAGCACTAAACCAAGGGCTGTGTGGAAGGTGAACCTCTTGGGGAGACCATTCTTTGTCTTTTTAAGTCACAGTGAACAGGGCTTCCTGCGGCTGCTGGAGCAGGTCGCAGAGTGGGTGGCCCCTCAGGCAGAGGCAGCCGTCTGCTGCCCTTACACTCTTCCTGGGCGCACTCCTGGCTTCCACCCACTGCTAAACCCTTTTTTTGTGTATGTCTGTGTGTGTGTGTGTGGGGGGGGGGAGCCTTTGCTTGCTTTGTGTGGGTTTTTTTCACCTGGGATTCATTGTGAAATAGGACATGAGTACTTACCTTCACTTCTCTTTGATTCCCGCACAAGCACAGAAACTCTTTGAAGGTTCTTCCTCTTTTTCTTTCTTTCCTTTTCTTTCTTTCTTCCTCTCTCTCTCTCTCTCTCTCTCTCTCTCTCTCTCTCTCTCTCTCTCCCTCCCTCCCTCTCTCCTTCCTTCCTTCCTTCCTTCCTTCCTTCCTTCCTTCCTTCCTTCTTTCCTTCCTTCCTTCCTTCCTTCCTTCCTTCCTTCCTTCCTTCCTTCCTTCCTTCCTTCCTTCCTTCCATTTCTTAATAGCTAGTAACCCCAGCAAAACAGTCTAGTGTAGCAGTTTTTAAAGTGTGGTCTTGGGATCCTGGGGGCCCCTGAAATCCTTTTAGGCAACGATGAGGTGAAAACTATTTTAAAAATTATACTAAGATGTTATTTGCCTCTGTCACCCTCCTTCCATGATTGTCCTGTGGAGTTTTCCAGAGGCTACGTGACGTGTGATGATGTCATCCTCTGGCAGCTATGGGAAGTGTGCTTGTGTTTAAAAAACTTGTCAGTTTTAATTTCTAACATTGTAAATATGATAGATATAGTCCAAATAAACAAAAGTTCTTTGGGGTCCTCAATAATTTTTAGCGGAGTAAAGGGGTCATGAGACCAAGAAGTTTGAGAACTGCTAGTCTAGCAAACAAACACACCTCTCTAGGTTTACTGTTTAAAAACATGAAAAACCTATCATTAGCCTTTATATGGAAACATAAATTGTGTTAAACCTGATCTTTTCCAGCCCTTTTACTGACTTTTTCATTGTTTGCCGACAATATCCCACCCTCCTATGCTTCTTTTATTCTTGGAACAGATGTTACTCAACGAACCCTTCCAACCCCATCCTCAGTCCCTCTCTCCTTTTTAATTTTGCCCAAGAGCAGGAGGGCATTAGAAGTGTGTGATCAAGCATCTGAATGCTCCAGTAAGAATAAGAATATTACCTCACAAAGCAAACTCCAGGCTATAATGAATGTACATTAGAAACTGGCTTCATTATTTTCTACCTGGGATACACTGATATAAAATAGATCATATGTGACATGTCTGGTATCTCTATATGGGCTTTCTGTGGCAAGAGCAAACAAAACTGATAGAAATGACTAGATTTAAACCTGTCATTTCCCAGTGTCACATTTCACAATATATATAGATCTGAGGTCTTTCCCTGAGGTTGCAGAGCCAGTTTCCCGTCCAAGGCAGAGGTCAGTCTCAATGACTCTGCAAGACTGGGGTGGAGGTGGAAGCCAGTGTGTTCATCAGCTAAGAGAGGGGAAATGTGTGAGGCCAGCGGGAGTGAGGCAGACACCCCAGTGAGAGACAGGGACACCCTGACTTGTGGCCAGTGAGATGTGTGCGTGGCTGAGAACAAATGTGTTGTTAACTTATCTATGAAATGTGTGTAGGCGTGTGACTGTGTTTCCTCTGTGACGCATGTCTATTACCTAGTGACGTGTAGGATCGTGCCAGTATGCAGGACCGTGCTGCCTATGGTAGGTGTTCCACACACGTTGAATGAATGGGCTTACGGCTTTCACAGATGCAATCACTGTCTCAAAGTATTTCCCCCAGTTGTCATAGGACCTGAAATCTCTCTGATTCACAGGGTGGAGGCACTGTGTTTAAATGTCCCAAATAGAAATGTAAACATTTTACTGATACTATTAACAGTAATTAACCGCTCAGAGAGGAGCTGTTGCCCAGTGAGGCCCTTGAGCATGACCAGGTACCCAGAAAGATTGGGACAGAGATGCTGTGAGTGCTGTGGCAGCTCTGTAAGGAGGCCTAGGTGGTGTAGGGGCTTCGGGAAGATGAGGGGCTGGGCTCCGGGGATGGAAGACCAGGCTCCACTGTCCCAGAACCATCCTGTCTACTTTTCACGGAGGTGTGCCAGCCCTCTCCGCAGATGTATTAAACACATGCTACACGTACCCCCTCACACACACGCACACAACATAGAGTTTAGCATCCTCTCAGCCTTCAGACTCACCCACGTATATTTTATATCATGTGTATTTCACCAAGTGTCCTCTCCTGCTTCCCCTCTTCCCCTAAAATCCATCTTGGACATCCTGTTCACTCTTCCCCATGTGCTGTTGGGACAGATGGTATTGGTCATCACATACCGAGAACCCCCAAATCCTGAGTATCAGGAATTCCAGAATCGCCTTCTGATAAGAGCCCGGGAAGACTTTGGTGTGGAGCTGGCCCCCTCCCTGGTGAGTAGCTCTCTTTCCTGAGAATCAGGCCAGGCTTTGAGGGAAGCTCTCCTTCCTGACTCAGCATTAAGCAGTGGCCGTGGAGCCAGCCCTACGTTGGGGGCTGTCCACTTCCGTCCAGGATTTTCCTTCTGCTCTAGCATCCGGTGAGGTAGGGGTGAATCTTAGGAATGAGAGGAGGGAAGAAAGCAAACCAGAAGAGAGAAGAGGTAGAAGGAGACCCCAGCGATGGGAAGGGGGGTGGGGCTGGGGCCCGGCAGGAGACTGGAGAGCACTGCTGGAGTTTCCACCCCCAGATGAACCTCATCGCCGGCTGCTTCTACGATGGGATCCTGCTATATGCCGAAGTCCTGAAGGAGACAATACAGGAAGGAGGCACCCGGGAAGATGGACTTCGAATTGTGGAAAAAATGCAGGGGCGAAGATACCACGGTAATAAAGAGGGTCAGATGGAGGCCAGAGGGCTGCTATCAGGCTCAGAAGTGGAGTGGGTAGAAGAAAATACAGATATTAGGCAGGGAGGAGAGTTAATAGGGGTCAGAAACATGGCAGAAGTGGACACTTATTGAAAGTGGGGTTAGGGCTCTGACCGGTTTAGCTCAGTGGATAGAGCGTCGGCCTGTGGACTGAAGGGTCCTGGGTTCAATTCCAGTCAAGGGTATGTACCTTGGTTCCAGACATATCCCCAGTAGGGGGTGTGCAGGAGGCAGCTGATCAATGTTTCTCTCTCATTGATGTTTCTAACTCTCTATCCCTCTGCTTTCCTCTCTGTAAAAAAATCAATAAAAATATATTTTAAAAAATAAAAATAAAAGCAGGGTCAGGGACAGACTGTGCGGTAATTGGAGGAACTGTGGAGATAGGCGAGGGCCCTGAGGTAGATCTCAAAGTAAGGGCTATGCTTTTCTGTCTCAGGTGTCACTGGGCTGGTTGTTATGGACAAGAACAATGACCGGGAGACGGATTTCGTCCTGTGGGCCATGGGAGACCTGGATTCTGGGGCCTTTCAGGTAATGGAGGAGGAGGCAAGAAGGAGAGAGTGGGCCCTGCGAGTCCAGCTTTCAAGGGTTCAATGGGGCAGAATCAGAGGAACCAGAGGCAGGGACTGTTTCCTCCGCTAGAGCTGCATCTGGGTGGGTCGGAGGTTGGGGGAGAGCAGCCAAAGAGCGGGGTGCTCTGGGGAGGAGGCTGGTGGGAGCAGGCCCGTGGGCCCAGTCCTCTCTCTCCTCACAGCCTGCAGCCCACTACTCAGGAGCTGAGAAGCAGATTTGGTGGACGGGACGGCCTATCCCCTGGGTGAAAGGGGCGCCGCCCTTGGACAATCCCCCCTGTGCCTTTGACTTGGACGACCCATCCTGTGATAAAAGTGGGTGTGTGCGGGGAATGGGAGCACTCCTTCCTCCCTTCCTTCCCGTCCCCCCTGCCCTCACTGACGCCCCACCTTAGCTCTACCATTACCTCTACTTCTACACCCCTCCTTACTCTTCCCCTCAAGAAATCTGTCTCCTCCCTGCACCTGAGCATCACCCTCCCCATGCTTACAGCCCCACACGCAGTCTTCCTCAGGGTCCCCTCTCCCCTTTAGCTCCATTTTCAACTCTGGCAATTGTGGCGCTGGGCACAGGGATCACCTTCATCATATTTGGTGTTTCCAGCTTTCTCATCTTCCGGTGAGTTCTGGGCTTTTCCACTGACCTCCCGCCTCCCACCTCCCATTGCCATCCAGCATTCTGGCTGAGGCCAGGTAGTCCCTATACCAGTGATGGCGAACGTATGACACACGTGTCAGAGGTGACACGCGAACTCATTTTTTTGGTTGATTTTTCTTTGTTAAATGGCATTTAAGTATATAAAATAAATATCAAAAATATAAGTCTTTGTTTTACTATGGTTGCAAATATCAAAAAATTTCTATATGCGACACGGCCCCAGAGTTAAGTTAGGGTTTTTCAAAATGCTGACACGCCGAGTTCAAAAGGTTCGCCATCACTGCCCTATACCATGGGCTGGGGGCAGGCCTCTTAATTTGGAGGTCGTCTCTTGGACCTAATGTCCTCCTCTCTAGCCTTTTTCTTTCGTTGTCTTTTAGCCTGGGTGTTGTTTTCCCCCTTTTGGTTCGACACGGGGTATGCTACCTAGTGATTCTGAGTGGGGTCTTATAAGGGCCAAGGCAAATTTTCCATGGATGCTACCATTTTCAGAAAAAACTTTTACCTTTGGCCTTGGTGTTTCTAAATGAGCCCACGGCGTGTGTCAGATATGTCAGTCCTGTGTCTCGGGTGTAACAATAGCAGCTTCAGGAGCTGCAGGGAAGCCCTGCAACCCCACTGTTGGTTTATGGGATGGTAGGATCGGGCTTGCCAGTCAACTGAGGTGTGCAGTCCTTACAGAAAACTGATGCTGGAGAAGGAGCTTGCTAGCATGTTGTGGCGCATTCGCTGGGAAGAGCTGCAGTTTGGCAATTCAGAGCGGTATCACAAAGGTGCAGGCAGTCGCCTCACACTGTCACTGGTGAGCCCTTGTCTCAGCTGTACCTCCGCTTTCCTTTGAGTTCCTGTCCTTTCTTACCCTGGACCCTTCCCAGCACATTGGCCTGTAATGATAGCCCCTGCACTACCACCATCATCTAATGTTCCTTTCATCCTTCCGCCTCCATGTTGCCCTTGGCCCCAGCGGGGATCCAGTTACGGCTCGCTTATGACAGCCCATGGGAAATACCAGATCTTTGCCAACACCGGTCACTTCAAGGTGAACAGTCATCCGCTTGTTCTGGTCCCCACCATTTCATCCTGTTTCATTCCCATCTGTCACCTCTTCCCATGAACCTCTGCCCCTCATAATGTTCAGCTGAGCTCCTAGATCTTCCCAGAGTTCTCCAGTATTCCTAGCACCCAGAAATGCCTTCTGATATTAATTTTTCCTTTCCCCCCTTCACTCCCACCATCAGGGAAATGTTGTTGCCATCAAACATGTGAATAAGAAGCGCATTGAGCTGACCCGGCAGGTTCTGTTTGAACTCAAACATGTACGTAAAGGTGTATGGATTGAGGGCAAGGGGTAAACAGGGACAGGGAAGAGAAAGGGGAGGACTGTGAAGAGTGAAACTGGTTAGGAGGGCAGTGGGTTCATTTATAAATGACTTTGAGTTGTAAGTACAATTGAGAGAAAGGCCCTCTCGTATAGTGGTAGATTTCTGTATCTAATTTTTAGCTCTCTCAATTCTCTTTTCCTTCCCCCCCTTTTTTCTCTAGATGAGAGATGTTCAGTTCAACCATCTCACTCGCTTCATTGGTGCTTGCATAGACCCTCCCAACATTTGCATCGTCACTGAGTATTGTACTCGTGGGAGTTTACAGGTGAGGGATAGGTGAAGGTTACAGAGGTGGAGGAGACAGGCTCAATGTTACATTGACTCTATGCAGCTGATAGCTAGTGGGACGAGGGTAGTCACATAATCCATTTCATGTCACTTGCCAGGATATTCTGGAAAATGACAGCATCAACTTGGACTGGATGTTTCGTTATTCACTCATTAATGACCTTGTTAAGGTGAGTCTTCCCTACGCCTCATTAAGAGTTCATCCACTTTAAAATGCCTCCATTTTTCTATGTTTGTTTATGATTTCTCCTTCTAGTCCTCTCTCCATTTCCCCTATTTCTATTGTTGACTAATAATGGGTAAACAAAGGGTCTGGGATTTTTAATTGGGGGAATGAGTTTTATCTGCCACAGACAGTCCTGTACTTGTAGAGAATTTTTGTCTTTCTTCCCTAGATATCTCAAATCTCTCTCCATCTTTTTTATTTATTTTTTTAACCCTCCAAGAGTTTATATTAAAATCTCTCAGCAGGGAAAAGATGAATGGGGTCTCCAGAAATATTTATTGCTTGTTTTTTCCCCACAATTTATTCTCTGACCAATATTTGGCATATCTGTTCTTTTGTTCAGAAAAACTGAAATGTGAAAAAGAACATTTACTAGTAAAACTAAGAGATACCAAGGAAAATTATAGTAAACCTTTGGTATTTCTAATATATTACGTTTTAGCTAATTTTAGGTGACCCAGAAGTCCATGGATTTTCAATGGTATAAATTTGAATCTTGCACGGGTTGGACAGATGTTTAGAAACAAGTGTCATAGTCAGTAAGCTAGCCTAGTGGATCATTCATACCACACTTGAAGCCAGCTTTGCTAAAAAATATAAATGTGTGTATATATATATATATATAAAATTTTGGAGAGGGAGAGAGAGATAGAAGCATCAATAATGAGAAAGAATCATTGATTGGCTGCCTTCTGCATGCCCCCTACTGGGGATAAAGCCCACAACTTGGGCATGTGCCCTGACCTGGAATTGAACCATGACCTCCTGGTTCATGAGTTAATGCTCAACCACTGAGTCACACTGGCCGGGCCAGCTTTGATTTTTCTGCTTAATTCTCACAAGGTTATTTTATCAGCCCTATGAGGCCAGAAGTTTCAGGCTTCTGCACTGGCTTGGCAGCTGTCTCCTACTTTTGTCCATTTCCAGATTTTTATTTTTTTCCAAGTTTTTCTAATTTACTATTTTCTACACTTTCTCTCTGGCCTAGCATCCCCTCTGGTAGGTCAATTTCCTCCTCCATCCTTACTTGCCTACCTACACATAGGTATACACTAAGGTTTACAACTCGTTAATCTTCCTTGATACATCTAAGTACTCTTGATACTTGCTTGGGTCTCAAGCCATGTCTTCCTAAGTAGTGGCCATGCACTGGAGGCCACCATGGGTGTCATATCATTCTTGGAGTTCACTCTCATAGTTCTGCTCCCTTCACTACGCAGAAGCCCGACTGCCCTTTCCAGGCTAATAACTGACGGCTCCCCTTGCCCCTCCTCATAAGCATTTCTTCTCTCCCTAGTGCCTGGGTACCAACAGCCTGCACATGGCACAAGGAGGAGATGGTTATCCCATTCTGCCTGTCTCCTTGGGTGGAAACTGTGTACAGAAAGCCTTCCACAACTAGCTTACTGTTTTTATGGCCCCAAGATCTTTAGATAGCTGGCTAATGCCTGTCCCATGGAGAGGGGGTATCCTAAGTCAGAAACAATCCAATCTCATGACTTGATCTGTATCCTGCAGGGCATGGCCTTTCTCCATAACAGCATTATTGCATTCCATGGGAGTCTCAAGTCCTCCAACTGTGTGGTGGATAGTCGTTTTGTGCTCAAAATCACAGACTATGGCCTGGCCAGCTTCCGATCAACTGCTGAACCTGATGACAGCCATGCCCTCTATGCCAGTGAGACCTCCCCTCACAACTCCTCAAACCCACTTTTATATGGCTCCTCTAGCCCTGGTCATTTCCACCTAGGGAAGGTGGGCGAGGGAGATGGAGTGACAGTAATATGGGGAGCATTATGGGGATGAGCCCAGGTGGTCTTGGGAATACCTTTTTTGAGGACCAGCCTATTCCCTCTTTTCAGAGAAGCTGTGGACTGCCCCAGAGCTACTCAGTGGGAACCCCTTGCCAACCACAGGCATGCAGAAGGCTGATGTCTATAGCTTTGGGATCATATTACAGGAGATAGCACTTCGCAGTGGTCCTTTCTACTTGGAGAGCCTGGACCTTAGCCCCAAAGGTGAGAGTCAATCTACTACCCCCATCCCCACCCCCCACCTGGGGGGCCCTGTTCTTCATCCAACCCCTTTATCTCCTTCAGAGATTGTTCAGAAGGTCAGAAATGGCCAGCGGCCATATTTTAGGCCTAGCATTGACCGGACCCAACTGAATGAGGAACTAGTTTTGCTGATGGAGCGATGTTGGGCCCAGGACCCAGCTGAGAGGCCAGACTTTGGACAGATTAAGTGCTTCATTCGCCGCTTTAACAAGTGAGAGGGCACCAAGGGGCAGGGGCTCCTCATCAGGCTTAGTGGATGAGGTGGGGCTGGTCGGGTCCAAGAGGGTGGGTTGGGTAGAAAAGTACTGGGAGTCTTGAGAATCTTGGAGCAGGTACCATATTCTGGCCTCCTCCCCCAGGGAGGGTGGCACCAGC
The DNA here is from genome assembly GCF_964212035.1 of Myotis nattereri. NCBI lineage: Eukaryota > Metazoa > Chordata > Mammalia > Chiroptera > Vespertilionidae > Myotis > Myotis nattereri. The sequence continues at coordinate 54,194,771 of NC_138087.1, forward strand.
ATACTGGACAATCTGCTGTTGCGCATGGAGCAGTATGCCAACAACTTGGAGAAGCTGGTGGAGGAACGCACGCAGGCCTATCTGGAGGAGAAACGCAAGGCTGAGGCTCTGCTCTACCAAATTCTACCCCAGTGAGACTTTTGTCCCCCTTCCTGACTTTTCCTTTGATATTCTGCTCTGTTGGATTCTGCCTCATCAATCTCCTGAGAACTCACCTCCCAACTGCTTTGTTACATCTGGCCACAGTGAGCCTTTGTGGCTAGAGACTATTTTCATCCTGTCTCCAAATGAGCTGTGCTGCCTTCTTCTTAGGACATTGGTCTACCATGCCTTTGCTCCAGCAAGTGTATGTAGAACAATCCCAACTTGAGACATTTAGCCACCATCCCCAGGGAGCCCATTCCATTCCCCCCATCGCCTTTACAGCTTACCTTGCTTGCGCTAGACTGTGCTGTCTTCCCAGCCACCTTCCTTCTCCTCCACCAGGCCCAGCTTTCATGTTAGAACTCATTTCTGATCCAGCCATACACTCCTTTCCTTTCTCTCTGTCTCCTCCTCTTTCTGAGCTTGGCTCAGACTGCCCCCTTGCTTTCTAGTTCAGTGGCAGAGCAGCTAAAACGGGGAGAGACTGTACAGGCCGAGGCCTTTGACAGTGTCACCATCTACTTCAGCGACATCGTTGGCTTCACAGCGTTGTCAGCAGAGAGCACCCCCATGCAGGTCAGAGCCATGGGTGAGACTCGGGGTGGGGTAGCGACCTGGGGGAGCTTCACTGGGACACAGGGATCCTTGATAATAGGAAAGATTGGTTTGTTCTGGAGTTGCTGTGTGGCTTTTGGGTTAAGAATGCTTAGAAGGTTGGACACAGTCTCAGGGCTTCAACTTTCCCATCCATTCATTAGGTGGTGACACTTCTTAACGACCTGTATACCTGCTTTGATGCCATAATTGACAACTTCGATGTCTACAAGGTGAGCGCTTGAGGCTACCCTTTTACTTAGACCACTTTAAAACCCAGTCTCCCTGAACCCTATATACCTTACTTGTTCTGTGGTCATTTTCCCTCCTGACTCTCCAGTATCCTAGAGCCAGAATGCCCTTTGTAGACCAGTGAGGCTCTGGCACTCTCACTGTACCTTCCAGTCGAATTTCTTGTGAATCCTTAGACTTCCCTAATGGGAACCATCACAAGATTTAGCCCCTATCTGCTCCATTTTCCTGAGGGTATGAATATAGCCTATCCATCTTTTCTCTTCTCTCCATCCCCTCCAGACATGGAAGAATCATACAGGATGTGGGTACAGAATGATTAATTGGGGTGAGGGACAAGCTATGTTGTAAAAGCCTTTTGTTGAAGTCATTGAGTTGGCACAGGGTGGGCTTTATTGTGCTTGGGAGTAAAAAATACTTGGATTTGCATATTGGCTTTGTGGCTAATTGTGTGGCCTTGGGCAAGTAACAGAAGCTCTCTGTGCCTCAGATGTCTTATGTGTAATATGGGAATAGTTTTTCTTGTGGAAAGTGCTTAACATTGTGTGGCTAATATCCCTTCCTGTCCCTTTGGATTTACTCTACCATCTCTGTTATAATTGTAATATAGACCTCCCATAACCCTTTACTAAGATTCACCAATTTTTAAAATATATTTTTATTGATTTCAGAGAGGAAAGGAGAGCGAGAGATAGAAACATCAATGATGAGAGAATCATTGATCGGCTGCCTCCTGCAGGCCCCCTACTGGGGTTCGAGCCTGAAATCCTGGCATGTGCCCTTGACCGGAATTGAACCCCAGACCCTTCAGTCCGCAGGCTGATGCCATATCCACTGAGCCAAACCAGCTAGGGCTATTCACCAATTTCTTATATTTTCCCCCATTTGTTTTATTTTAAAAATCTATATAATTATTTTTTGAAGCATTTAAGAGTTTCAGACATAGCTCTCCTTTATCCTAAACTGTTCAATGTTTAGTTCCTAAAGACAGGGACATTCTCTTACACAGCTTCAGTACAATAGACAAAACCAAGCCCCTGCCTTCTTACTTTTGACAGTTTACTGTCTGAGGCCCATTTCATTGGGCCTGCTTGACCTCTTCTAGCTTCTGTCCTATTTTCTTGCTTCCCATTTCCTGACAGCAGAACCTGTTTGCCCATGTCCTGTTGCAAGCAGGGTGCCCATTAATTTAGCAAACATTTACTGAGTATTCACAGGTACTGGGGAGAAGCAGGAGGGTTTAAAGATTCCCCCTCCTGCCCCTGTATTCTCAGGACCATAACACTTATTTTTCTAGTCTATGCTCTGACCTCCCAAAGGCTGTCAGGAGACAAGTGGTGTTCAGCTTGTCTACTTGCACTCCTCCCTGGGAACTGATACAGGTACAAGTGACATTTTAATCCCTCTCTCAATCAGGTGGAGACGATTGGAGATGCCTACATGGTGGTATCTGGTCTCCCGGGCCGAAATGGTCAACGCCATGCCCCGGAAATTGCTCGTATGGCCCTAGCATTACTGGATGCAGTTTCTTCCTTCCGCATTCGCCACCGACCCCATGACCAGCTGAGGCTACGGATAGGGGTCCACACGGGTAAGGTTAACGCTCACTCCATCCCTAGTATCCACCTTTCCCAGGCTCTCTCAACCTGTGTCTTCTCATAGGGCCTGTCTGTGCTGGGGTTGTTGGCCTGAAGATGCCCCGCTATTGTCTTTTTGGAGACACGGTGAACACTGCTTCCCGAATGGAGTCTAATGGTCAAGGTGAGACATTGGCCCTCAATCTCAGCTCCAGTCTCAGTCTGTGTCCCCTTTTTCTTCTTTTCAGAGTTCCTCCAAATCTCTCAGTCTGAGACCACAGTTCCTGACTGCCCCATCCTTGGACATATTTAGGTTCTGGTGCATGGGCACTGGGAAGACCAAGAGCCTCCTGAGGGGTGGTGGTTGGGTAAAGCTTTCTCTGACACCACCAATTCTTCTGTTGCCTTTTCTTCTTCTTTCCACCATTCCCCATCCCACCCCAGCCCTGAAGATCCATGTCTCCTCTACTACGAAGGATGCACTGGATGAGCTAGGATGCTTCCAGCTAGAGCTTCGGGGGGATGTGGAGATGAAGGTGACGGCAGGCCATGGGGAGAGGGTTGGAAAGGGAGGATGAAAGTGACTATGGGGATCATGGGGGAAGAGAGGGAGATAAAGGGAATAACATAGAAGAATCTGAATTATATCCACTCCCCTACTCCCAGGGAAAAGGAAAGATGCGAACTTACTGGCTCCTAGGAGAGCGGAAAGGACCCACTGGACTTCTGTAAACCCCAATTCTTTTCAAGTCCGTCTCCTGCTACTGGTACCTGGGTAGGCAGTGGCTATCATCTCTCCATACACCAGACATGGACATTGTCATATGGGATGGAAACCAGCGTGCACAAAAATCCTGTCTTATATGGAAGTTCTTGACCTTTGAAGCTCAGCCTTGTACATATACCTGCTCCTCTTTGGCCTGGTCCCCTTCCTCCCTACCTTCTGTATATATCTGTATCTAAACCAGAATATTTTGGTCAAATATAAAACAAACAAAAAATAATGATGTCATAGTCGGGGTTAAGGGCAGTTCCAAGGAAATGTTATGGGTATGAACATGGAAACTCAGGGAATCACTGACTCAGGATGAGAAAGAATCCTTTATGTAAAGCCCCGTCACCAAGTATAAACAGAATTCACTTACTCTCACCTTTCCAGTACAGACAGAAATAGATTCCATATTCCACATCTCACTTCCCTCCTCAACCCTTAGACAGTTCTACCTCCCTCACCACCCTGCCCTCTTCCCTGACAGCCAAGAGAAGAGATTTGTCCCAATTGGTAGGAATAATTCTCAGGTCCATCAGGAAAAGGCTGTTCCAGGGACAGAGGCACTGGTGTTGAGAAGCTGCAGTTCTTCCGGAATGGCGTGTCCAGTGTCTTGATGTTACTGACACCCTATAGGAATGCCAGAGTGAGGACAGAGCCTACTCTCTGCCAAGCCAGAAGAGAACAACCTCTTCCCTTCCTTCTTCCCCACTCCCGACATCCAGTCACCCTCACACACCGGTAGCTGTGGTGCCCTCTGTATCCAGAAGGTCTCAGGTTGCTCCTTGCAGTAGTCATGAGACTGTGGGGGAAAAAACTGAATAACTCTTGGCCCGAAGCTCCCTTTCTAAACCTCTGGGTCTGCCCCCCACAGCCCCCCAAGCTCAGCTTTACATGTGGGGCGGAGTGGGTTCTTACCCTTGTTGGGGCAGGAGCCCCTGCCTGCACCAGCTCCTTTTTGTAGTCATGGTGTGTCACAGACTCAACCTCAGATCGCTTCCTTGTCAGTTCTTGCTCTGCCTGCACCTCTTTACTATACAGTTATGGGGGCATAAAAGCCGTTCTTCCTGGTTTTTGTCCTCCCCCTCCCCTTTCCCCTTCATCCAGACTCTCACCAGATCTGGTGGCACAGCAGTATCTCCAGCATGGCTTCCCGTTTTCCTGTGGGAGTGGGGGGTGGGGGCAGGGAGTGGACAGAGCTGACAAGTCTGGTTAGGAAGCAGGCGCAGAATAAACAAAGTTGAGAAAAGGAAGGAAAATTGTGGGGGGTTGCCCTTATACCCATTGGACAATCTATAGTCCCACCAGAAATTCCTTTCTCTTTTTCCTCTGACTACTGGACTCATTCTGACCCATTCCCTCATGCTCCACACCTCGAATTGGCTGACAGCGGTTTCGTGGGGTCTGGTATGCGTCTTTCTGGGTGGTGCTGAGGGGCATGGGTGATTGGAGCTGCAGGGTTAGCAGTCCCTGGTGTCCATGTCGGAAATAGAAACTCTCGGAGCCATCCTGCACGCTTGGGACTTGATCCAGATGGTTGGTGGCTCTCTGTGGGCCCCAAGTTGAGTGATCATGTTATTCTCTGTTACCCACTCTCATCATACACTACTATCTTCCCCAGGCAACTCCCTTTAAGAAAAGGGAGTAGGTCAAAACCTTAATACCTCTTCCTCCCAGTTGTAGAGAAGGCAGTGGCCCCGTGGCAATGTTTTACCGAGAACCTCACACTTCACTTCAACCTCAGGAGTCTTCCACAGCCCCCTTTGGGCAATAGGTTCTGAAACTGGCAAAAATGTCCAGGGTTGTTTCTGAGGCTCGCAGTATTGGTAGTGATTCCCGGAGGCATAATTAGGGACCAGGTTTGCCCCAGGATGTCTGAAGCTTGTAAGAGCGTTGGGGCTGAGCTCAGGGTCATTGCCTGGAGCAAGCCCAGAGGCACAGCCAAGGCGAGAATCCAGACCAGTGCCTTTACTAGAACCATAGCCACGGCCAGGGCCATGGCCAGATCTGGAGCCAGGAACAGGGCTAGATCTGGAGCCAGGAACGGGGCCAGATCTGGAGCTAGAAACGGGGCCAGGGCTAGAGACAGGAACGGGGCCAGGGCTAGAGCCAGGAACGGCGCTAGGGCTAGTGTTAAGGTAATTTGTAGAACAGGGATGCCGAGCAATATAGGAAACATCAGTCTTAAAGCCAGGTCTCCCATGGCCTGTCTTGTGGGTAAAACTGGGTCCAGTGCAGGGCTTCCCAGCAACACTATCAGAGGAGGGGTCCGAGAGGCTTCGGTCAGAACAGGGCCCTGGGGCCTTTGCAGATAATACAGCTGCTTTAGCAGTGGAGACGGCTGCAGTGGCTGCAGCAGCTGCTGACGCTGCTGCCCTTGCGGCTACCAGGGCCGACCTAGGAGTGGCATCCCCTTCGGAGCTGGGCAGTACGGGTAAAGATCTGAAAGAAAGCGGATGCGTCAAAAGCTCGGCAGAGGAAGGAAGTCCGCTGACTTTCCTCGTCCCCTAATGCCTGCAGCCAGAGCTGCGGCTCTCACCGCGACCTCGATCCCGATCCCTCCGTAGACTCAAAGGTCGTCATCTTCAGACACCAGCTACCCCGGTTGCCATAGAGACAGCAAATATTTCCAGGAGCCTGCGCAGAACTATAGTTGGGCGGAAGTGCCGGGTTGAAGGAGGGGCCGGGCGCGGGGGTGGGGGGGGGGGGGGTGCGGAAGAGGCACGTTCCCTGCGGGGCGGAAGTCTTAAATCTGGTGCGGGGCGGGAAGTTTTCTTTCCGTTTGGACTCCATTCCCTCTCATCCCGGCTTTTAAGGTTCCGCTGATCTAAGGCCTCTCCCTCCATACCGAAGCATGATTCTTTTAAGCTCTCTAAGGTGGTTGTTAGAGACAGGCACAGGGCTATTATGTAGGGGATAACAGCAGCTTCCCCGTAGCTCATTCTCAAAAGTGGGGGTAGTCTTTTCAAACATTTAAGAATGAAAATACACCGGACAACAGCTTTAAGGCAGAATGGTGAGACTCAGGGATTAGTCAAAGGGTAACAGCTTTTTTGGGGTGTGATTACTTCACCCCCAGTAAAAGGCCCTCACACTGACCACCCTCCTCCCAGATCCTCTTATAATTTGGATTGGCAGCTGGATAAAGGCCATGATAGAGCACATCTCACATTCAGTCTCTTTTTTTAAAAAAATTGATTTCAGAGAGGGAGAGGGAAAGGGAGATAGAAACATCAATGATGACAGAGAATCATTGGTCAGCTGCCTCCTGCATGCCCCATACTGGGTGTTAATGTTAGGTTAGGTGGCTCAGGAGGCGGCGCAAGAAATAGAGTCCAGTGAATCAGAAAAGAAAGGAAAGTAAAAGGTTTATTCTGCGTCCCCGGGAGACCCACGTACCCCAAGGACAGGGCACGTGGATTCACGCCAACAGGGAGGGGGGCGCTTTTTTTATACTGTGGTTGGGTGAGGGGCGGGGACATGAGCTGAGGAATTCTCTGCTGCAGGGAATGGGCGGAATATTCAGGACGAAGTTCTTATCTTATCTGTGTGGGGGTATGTGAATTCAGGGAGAAGCCGGTATCTGTGTCTGGCACCTTGATCTGTGAGAAATTCCAGGGGAAGTCCATTATCTTGTCATGTCTGCATGTATCCGATCCTGGGCTCTCTCCGACCTAACATCCCGGCCTTTTGGTGATAAGGGACGGCGACTCGTTCTGGCTGCTTCCAGCTGACCACGGGCGGCGAAGAGGGGGGGGGGCAGTTAAAGGTCAGGGTTTGGCAGAGGCAGGTCGGAAGGGAGCCGAGCGTAGGGATGGAGCAGGAGCTGATTCACAGTCACTCGTGACATCTCCGAGATCCGGGAGTGGATGAACTTGAGGAGGCAGGGGGCTAGGAGAAAAAAGACACAGATGAGAATCAGGGGCCCTATCATGGGTAGGACCCAGGTGGCTAAGGGGCTTTGGAAGCAGCCGGAAGGAGAGTTGTCCTGGAAGTGTCCTGCATGTAGTTCTTCAGTCAACTTAGTCAGGGTCTGTACGTTTACGTTTTGCTCCACTACTCGACTCGATGTAGTAACAGCATTCTTCCTGAAGGAATATGCAGGTTCCTCCTTTTTCTGCAGTCAGAAGGTCTGAGGCGAGCTGCTTCTGCAGGGCTACTTGGGCTACTGATGTCACTTGTCACTGTAGGGAGGCTAAAAAGAGGCGGTAGTAGACTCCAGGGCTAACTGGAGCTTGTCATTAAAGTACTGAGCAGTGACCAGACTGTTCCCGAGGGCCCCCCAGTGAGGCCTACTGAGGTAGCGATACTCACCCCTAACATGACAGGGGGGAAGGCAGCCCGGCGGGTCCAGGGATGGGATGGAGGGAGCAACCAGTGAGCTCCGACTCTCCATACAAGGTTAGTTGGGGAACTACTGTGACCACGAAGCAAGGCCCAGGGTCAGAGGAGTTCATGCAGTTCCTTAAGGTGCCGTTGCACCAAAAGAAGGTACCTGGGCTGGCCTTGGTGAGACTGGCTGCAGTGTGGTATGACAGTCTCTTCCGTGGCAACCCCATAGGTGTTGACATCTTGATTACATCTGGCTGGGTTCCGCTGCCGGGTGACTTGTTTGCCGTTCTGGTGGTGGGTTTCACGGACCTTGAACCTCCACACATAAGCGGGTGGGGGTGGGTGTAGGTTGCTCACGGCAGGGAGGAGAAGGAAGGAGGAGGGGAGGGCGGTTAAGGCAGACCTTAGTGGGGCCCAACACCTCACATTTATAGATGTCATGCTGCTCCGGGTTCCTCTTGAGTCTGGAGAGGCGGTGCCAGGACAGGTCGTCAAGCTGGGGTCGCCAAGCAGCTTGGCTGCAGTGGGGGCTGTGAAGATTACAGTGTGAAGTCCCGTCCACCTAGGCTCCAAGGCTTGTGGTTGTAGGTTCTTAAGGAGGACCGAGTCACCAGTGTGAAGGGGTGGACATGGGAGTCCTGGTCGGTCGGCTCTGGCTTGGGCAGAAACCTGTTCTCGTGTTCTCGGAGCAATTGCCTGGTTAAAGACAGATATGAGAGATACGTACCCAGGGGAGGGGGATCAGTAAGAAGACGGTGGTTGAGCAAGAAGAGTCAAAAGGGCTCAAGAAAGTGGGGCTCCTTGGTGTAGCCGGAGTTTGGTCAGGGCCATGGGCAGGAGGTCCGGCCAGGAGCTGCGAATTTCTAGAGAGAGTTTAGTTACATGGTTCAATAGGTTGGAATTGAGTGGCTATGATGAGGGTTCGAGCCAGTGACAGAAATCCAGCAGGATGTAGAGGACGAGGGATTGATGTTGGAGAGTAGATGGAAAGTTGTGTTGATGAGGGTGGGCATAGGAGTAGGTCCAGGGTTCATAAATAGAGAGTGACACTAGAGGATTTCCCATGCAGACAGTAGAATTGATGATTCCCTCATCATTCCGTGTCTGTTTCACCTGAAAATATGAAAAACCTGAGCAGAATCGGAGGGTCCCTTGCTAGGTAAGAGCCTGTGAGGAATGATGGGTCATCCGGTGCTGGATGGTGTCGCCGAATCTTCTTCGGGGATGGTGGGAGGCACTCGGGGAGCCTGAGAGAGGTAGGCATTGCAGCGAAAGTGGGAGAAAACGTTAGAATGCGCTGATATCCAAGGGAAAATGGAAGGAGCAGTGGAAGCCAGGGACCTGGAGGCTGGAGAAAAGGCGGAGAGAGGGAGGGAGCAGGTCGCGCAGCCTGTTCCCAGGCCTCTAGCCGCTTGGATTTTAAAACTGCCGCATTTTTTCCTTTGGGAGGGGTGGAGGGAGATGGGGTGAGGTCAGAGCAGTTTTCAGTTCAGAGGAGGGGACAGTTGTGTCGGAGAGAAGGAGAAAAGGCATTCATGGCGAAGACTGAGATAGGCGACGACTGAGCTAGGCGACTGTGGTCTGGGACAACAGGGCCCCACGACGGGACGCATGGCAGTGGAGGATCGGTGTCCCTGTAAAGGGAGGGGGCCAGGAGTGGGAGGAGCAGGGAAACTGAAGGGCTCAGAGTGAGCTGCAGAGTGGCCACTAGGATGGTGAGGATGTCTCGTCCTAACAGGGGCATGCTATCATCAAGGAGGCAGGGAAGGGGTCCGGTGGCCAGAGGGCAGGTGGATTTGCCGTCAATACCCATGTCCGAGATCTTGGAAGGATAAAGGGCCCTAAAAAGGAGGGCAGGACAGAGAAGGCAGCCCCCGTGTCAACCGGGAAGGTGACCTACTACCTTCATTGTGACCCGAGGCTCAGCAAGGGTGATCAGGGTGGTCGAGTCAGGGCGTCTTCAGTCTTCAGCCAGTCCCAGCATGGCCAGTGGCAGTGCATCATGGCCCGGAAGGGTGGTCCCCTCACGCCTCCGCGTAAAGGGCCCACCACTTTTCCAGGGCAGTCACTCTTCCAGTGACCATTTTGACCTCACGCCGGGCAGGGCTTGGTCGGAGCCCGGGGCTGGGGGCACTGCATTGCCCAGTGGCCTTCATTTCCGCATTTGAAGCATTCTCCGGTGGCGTTCCTTTCGTTGCACCCCCACCGAGCACAGCCCCCTTAGGGCCGTGGAGGCTGCTGTCAACCTCAGGGCCACAAACAACTAAGGCGTGTCTGCAGGTCTACCTCCTGTGGAAGGCAGGCCTCCCATTCTGACTGTGCCTGCTCCTCCAGGGCATTAAGAACCTGCAAGGCCATTTTTCACTCGATCTCGGACCTGGGTCTGAGGACCAATAAAGACCTTAAAGGTCGGGCTAGAGAGTGGGGGGCATAGATTCAGACTATGCCCTCAGTTCCTGACGGGACTATGGCAGGGGTAGAATGGGCGCAGAAATGGAAGAGGCTGTTTTGGAGCTGACGTTCTTAGGATTTGGGCTCTAGGGGAGAAGGAAGCTTCTCGTTAAGAGGGTCTGAAGAGAGCACAGCTGCAACCTCTCGCAAAGGGAACTGGCCGGCCACCGGTGAATTAAAGTGCTGGCAGTCATGGTGGCGGAGTTACAGCGGAGCGCACAGAGGAAGGCGGGCGGTTAGACCTTACAGAGGGCACTGCGTGGGGTACTGGTTACTAAGGCAGGCTGCAAGGGAAGGGGAGAGCGCGGGAGAGGTGGCCTGGGTGGGCCTGGGAGAGGTATCGGCAGTTCAGTTTAAAAGCTGCAACCTCCCAGGGGCAGAACGGAGGAGGAAGGACAGAAGGTAGGTAGAGCCTATGGAGGCGTGTGTGTACCGACTGGGAAAGCAGGCAGGGGCGGCAGGGGACTTGAGTGTCCCGGTCCCGCAGCGGACGGACGGACGGCTACCGACTGCGTGACTGCAACCGACTGCGCAGCGGCGGAGGTGTGCAGGGACGTGGGTTTGTGAAAGGCGGTTTGAGTTTTCGGCCGCTGTGGGGCAGGGGGAAGAGGGGAGGCGGGGCCAGTGGGTCGACGGAAGGCGTGGCTGGAGGAGAGTCCAGCAGGGAGGGAGGAGGGGAGAGTGTGGACGGACAGGGGCACGAGGCCGGTGGGAGAGCGGCGGCTTACGCCGGGGGAATTCGGGGGAGTTCTCCGGTGGAGGGGGTGAGGGGACACGGAGACGATGGCGGTGCCGTCGCCGCGTCCCACACACAGCACATGAACTCACCCCCACATACACCGCACACATCTGGGGCTCGGCGCGGTGCAGGGACAGCCAGAAGGGAGGAGGAAGGGCGGAGCGAGGAGAGATGGCGCGGCGCAGGGACAGCCGGAGGGAGGAGGAAGGACAGGAGGAGGAGAGAAGGCAGAAGGAACTGTGGGGGGAGGGACGGGGAACGCAGAGAGATGGAGAGAGAGAGACTGTTAGACTGAGAGAGAGAGACTTGGGCAAATTTCCCAGTTCGCTGGCAGAAATTACTGAGATCGGTGTGACCTTAAAGTCAGGGTCCCGTTTTCATACTGGGGCCATGCCGGGACAGGCCCCGTGTTTAGCCAGATCGGTGAGCCGGCACCCTAGAAGTGTGCTCAGGTCAGGTTTGGAATTTGGATTCCCCCTGTGCTTGATCCCCGTGGCCTGTAGCGGGGCTAAAGGCTGGCGTCCCAGCGGTTTAACCCACGCTACGGAGGGACGGAGGGACTGTGGGCGGGGTAGAGGCGTCCCTGCTACCCCCCCAGGTCCAGAGGAGCCTTCCTGGAAGGGTCCGGAGAGGCAATCTCTGACGTGGCCACGTTTTACGGACAGAGATGCCGGAGGGCGCGGCCACCTGGGACCAGCACGGGGGTGGGGTGGGACTCACCGCTGATGCTGCCAAACTGGTTAAAGTTGCTGAGCTGAAGAGATGAGGTCCTGATGGGTCCAGAGCCACAAGGAGGGAGAGGCGGGCACCCAGAGCCGTGGAGGGACGGCCAAAGGGAGTGCTGGCGCCACCCGGGTTTCGAGGCACCAAATGTTAGGTTAGGTGGCTCAGGAGGCGGCGCAAGAAATAGAGTCCAGTGAATCAGAAAAGAAAGGAAAGTAAAAGGTTTATTCTGCGTCCCCGGGAGACCCACGTACCCCAAGGACAGGGCACGTGGATTCACGCCAACAGGGAGGGGGGCGCTTTTTTTATACTGTGGTTGGGTGAGGGGCGGGGACATGAGCTGAGGAATTCTCTGCTGCAGGGAATGGGCGGAATATTCAGGACGAAGTTCTTATCTTATCTGTGTGGGGGTATGTGAATTCAGGGAGAAGCCGGTATCTGTGTCTGGCACCTTGATCTGTGAGAAATTCCAGGGGAAGTCCATTATCTTGTCATGTCTGCATGTATCCGATCCTGGGCTCTCTCCGACCTAACACTGGGATTGTGCCTGCAACCCGGACATATGCCCTGACCAGGAAGTGAACCGGGACCTCCTGGTTCATAGACTGACGCTCAACCACGGAGTCACGCCAGCGGGGCTTAGTCTCTCCTTATTCATTCAGGCTTATTCCTACTGCTACTTGTCTGGAAGCCTGACTCAGGTGGGCCACTAGTCATGACTCACAGATCTATAAGACAAATGCTTCTTTAAATACAGGAAGGGCCTCCTTCATGTCTCTTACTCAGACCACAGTCAAAGAGGATCATAACCTTTTCCTTCCTCTTTGTGGCAAAATTTATATATTTAAGACAGAGATGCAAAATTGAGGGAGAGCAAGTTTATTAGATCACAGGGTCCCTTTCCTTCTCCCCCATCCAATCATCCAGGCACAGGGTCCTTGGTCAGTTGGTAGGTTCAACCTGGAGGCCACTGGAGCTGTCGGCCCCCAAGTACGTGAATGTGCAGGTGATATACAGATTGTGCTCCCAGCTTCCCATCATTGATCACTGAAAGGGAGCTTGGGGTTAGTGAGTCAGGACCATGGGAAAGGTCAAAGAATGAAGATCATATTGAGAAGTAGGTATGAGAATTCATCGGTGAAGGGGCTCCATGGCTAAGCCACTCACCAAGTCGGTATCCATCTCCCAGCCCCTCAGTCTTTGCTGTCTTCTTGGCCACAAGGAGAAGGTGTCCTAGAAGCTACAGGGAAAGGGGAGGGAGACAGGTGGCTTTATTTACAAGGAGCAAAACCTCTAGCTGAATCCAGGGCTTCCCCCAGCCAAACCCTTGTCCTATTCTTCCCACCTGCTGGTCGTCTTCTTCAGCCTGGCTAATCCGAGGAATGGGCTTCTTGGGAATGACCAGGAAGTGCACTGGAGCCTGAGGAGCCACATCACGGAACACGAGACACTGGGAGCAGTGAGGGGCCAGAGGGCACCGTGTTACTTCCACAGGCTGGATGGTATCTATGAAATCCCTATGGGATGGGTCCTAAGGGCACCCCACCTGCTGGTCCTCATACAGAATGTCAGCTGGAAGGCTTCGATCCAGGATCTTAGAGAAGATGGTTGGGGCTGTTCCCTTAGGAGCTGCCTGCTGGGCCTTGGTCACTTCGTTTCCATCATTCACACCTGCAGCTCCTCGGACCTGAAGGTGGGTCAAAACCGAGGGAGAGAGTTGGGGCTGACAGAAGCTGGTCACGAACGTCACCCTTCTAAGAACCTATTAGTGGTTCCCACACCAAGGAACAGTTCTTCAGCTGCAGACCATCAGCAGCAGAGTAGGGCCAGAGTTAGATACCAGGCAGTACTGCCATGGGACTCAGCAGCAGTCCCAGTGATTTCTGCTTCTAAAATGTCTAGGAAATTTAGCACTGTTCAGGGAAAGATCCAGAATGAGAACCTGGAGACTTAGTTCCTATTTACTAGTGATTTGCCTTAGAAAAATCCCTTCTCTTGGCTTCAAATGTAAAATAACAGGGAGCGGTTTACATCATCTTTTAACACTCCTTGTAGTTCTTTCCATATACTCTCACCTTGTTAACGTTGCCACTTATTTCCATTACTTACTTTCTGATCTTTAAGCCATGTGACCTGTTTTATTCAGATTTTAATACATTTGCCTTTTGACACAAGGGCGTCTAGGTGTCACATGTGCCCTTTGACAGTGAATTTTAACTCCAGGTCCTGAATCAGTGGAAGAGTTCAGTTCCGTGAACTCGGCCCCCGGGGACTGAGGGAAGGCAAGTCCCAGTTTCCCACCAACTCAGAAAGGCCTCTCAAGTCGGTGCTGTCACACTGCGGGGGGAGGACTGGATGCATCTGACCCCTCCAGGCGCTCTGGCCAAGTGGGGAAGAGAGAGCCTAACACTGGGACTCAGCAGAAGGCCAGGAGCCTGCAGGGCAGCAGACAGGCTGCAGGGAGCCCGGAAGCTTCCTTCCCGCAGGGGGCACGAGGGGGCTGCCCGGAGCAGGCGTGGGGTAGCTGGGCTTCAGGCGGGTTTAGGAGGCAGCAGCCACTGCACGGCCCCGGCCCGGCGCGGCCCGGCCCGGCCCCGGGGGCTGTGCAGGGTGCAGGTCATCGCCAGCTCGCTTCTCCCGCGGAGAGGTTTCGGGGAGGACGATGCCGCGACTACCGGGCCGATCTCACCGCACAGCCATGGAACTTGCACGCTGCGCTCCGTCCCCGCGAGGCCGCTGGGCTGTGCGCGTCTGGGGAGCCGGGGAGGAACGCGGGCCCCGGCCCTGGTGGCCGTCAGGCGCGCAGAGCCCCCTCCTGGCCCCCACAGCCGCTTCTCACCTGCGGCCCCCGCGGCCCCGCGACCGCCACAGCCCTGCGCGCCACGCGCAGCCCGGCGGCCAGGAGCACGGCCGGCGCCATCTTCCTCTCGCCCTCGGGACCCCGTCACTCAGGTCAGTCCCCGGGCCGACCGGCCGCCGGGGCGGGGCGCCTGGGAGCGAGCGGCGGCGGCGATTGGTCCCGCCGGCTCCGAGCACGTCGCCCCGCAGCTCAGAGGAGTGGCGGGATCTTCCTCCCCTGGGCGCCTGTGCAACTCACTCCATTGGCTTCGTCTTCTCTCAGCGGGACCGTCCCTTTCCCATTGGATCTCCTAACGGGTTTCTCCCTCCATTGGAAGGAAAAAGAGACCGAGAGGTGGGGCTTCCCCGCCGCACTGTGGCCGCCGGCGGGTGGCGCGCTCCGGGGGTGGGGCCTCGCCTCCGGGTTGGGCTCCGCGGCTGCGCTGGGAGGAGAGGGCTGCGCCTGGCACTGCCCACCCAGCCGGAAGGTTGTGTACCAGCGATTTCAACCCTTTCCGCCTCCCGGCGCACACACTACACTAAAATCCTGCGGCACACCGAGAATACATTTTTTAGCGACCTGACCCAAAAGAGGAGGTATAATTTTGATCCATTCCCACGGCACAGCTGTTGTTAGGCTGGCAGTTGTCCTTTTTTAATTTGGCAATAAAAAGAGGTCAGTGCCCCTGACTAAATGGGCAGCTATTGCATGGTTTAAAAATTCTTGTGGCAAAAAAAATAAAAAATAAAAAAATTATGTGGCACACCGGTTGAAAATCGCTGATCTAAGGGCAATTCTTCCTTAATGTTCTTGTTAGCATTTACCCCAAGATTAAAGATTCTACAGTTTTAAGGATGGTTTTTGCATTTTTCTTTTTAACGGGAGGAGCTGGGTGTGTGTGTCCTATTTTGACCACAGGATTAATAAGCAAATGTTCTTTCCTAATTAGAAAAGGTGGGTGATAGGGTCAGCTCTGTGCCTGGTGTTTTTAGGGAGTAGAGTTAGAAGGACAAGGGAAATGTGTCATGGCTAGGTCTGAAGTATATTTCGTTCTGCTGCAATATATATTATTGACATAAGAAACAATGGGGATCACAAAATGCGAATATACTAAGGTAAATATACCAGGTAAGTTTTAGTCTGATGTTTAACACATAAGATAAAAGTCACCACTGTATTTTTAGTTTGTGTATATGTATGTTTTAGCACATAGCCTGACACATAATTTGTAGAATGAATAACATTTGGTGTTTTCTCTAATTTCTTTTTATAGTATAACTAGAGGCCTGGTGCACAAAAATTTGTGCGGGGGGGGGGGGGGGGGCCTCAGCCCAGCCTATGCCCTCTTGCAGTCTGGGACCTCTCGGAGGATGTCCACCTGCTGGCTTAGACCCCCTCCCTCGGGGATCGGGCCCAAGCTGGCAGTCAGACATCCCTCTGGCAGCCCGGGAGCCCTCGGGGGATGTCCACTTGCCAGCAGGGAGCAGACCTAAGCTGCAGTCGGACATCCTTAGTGCTGCTGAGGAGGCGGGAGAGGCTCCCACCACCACCGCTGTACTGGCAGCCATCAGCCTGGCTTGTGGCTGCGCAGAGCTCCCCCTGTGGGAGTGCACTTACCACCAGGGGGCAGCTCCTGCATTGAGCATCTTCCCCCTGGTGGTCAGTGTGTGCATAGTGACCAGTCATGCCCAGTTGTTCTGCTGTTAGGGTCAGTTTGCATATTACCCTTTTATTATATAGTATAGAGGCCTGGTGCATGGGTGAGGGCCGGCTGGTTTGCCCTGAGGGTGTCCCGGATCAGGGTGGGGGTCCCGCTGGGGTGCCTGGCCAGCCTGGGTGAGGGGCTGATGGCTGTTTGCAGCTGCTCTCTGAAGTCCCCAAAGACCTTCTCATTGCAAAAGCCATTGGACACTTTTTAGCCTTTATCTTACTGGAGATCAAAGTGCATCTAACATCACGGCTTACTCCATCCTTCTTAAAACCCCCTCCCTCCTTGGCTTCTTTGAAGCCACTCTCTCCTTCTGATGCCAGGACTAGCAGGTTAAATATGGGTGTGGTGAAGGCAGATGGCTGGATCTAGCCTCTCTCTCTTTCGCCCCCAATAGGTACTGACTCTGAGGTCTTAGAATCTCTATCTCTGGGCGGGGCTATAGCTGCCCCAGACAGAGCCAGGTCAGAGTCCAGTGGCTTCTCCTTTATTGCTGATTTGGCCAAGCTCACACAGGCCTGTGCCAGCTGTTGACAATGTCTGTCCCTGGAGGAGGGAAGAGCAGAGGTGAAAGGGTCAGGTACGGGGACTGGGTGAGTCAGGGAGCCCAGGGGGACTAGGGTGAGAGCTGGGATGGCCAGAGGGCCCCTGCTTCTGTAGGACCTTGAAGTCAGAGTTGCTGATGATGGTTTCTCGGAGGGTAGGAATCTCTGCAAAAGGCACATAGTCTGCTCCTGGGCGTGGAAACCAATGCAGGTATGGGATACAGGGGTTAATAGGGTGAGGTAGTGTTGGCTGGGATGGTTGAGGATGGGAGAGCCTTTCTGCCTGGCTTTCTGACTACAGACCCTGGAATGGATCCCTGTTCCAGGTAACCCCCTCACCGCGAGGCCTCCCTCCTCGTCGCCGGGTCTCCTCAGTCTCAAAGAAAGTCTCGTGTTCCTCCCAACGCCGGTCACAGGCTGCACAGAGGAAATTTGACTCAAAGCAGTAGCAGCAACAGCCTAGGGCAAGGGACAGCCAAGAAAAACATAGGGAAATGGGGCTTCCCCCTGGGCTGACTACATTTTTATCTCTTTCTCACCAACCACAAACCTGTCTCTCCTGCCAACTCCCATATACTTATTCCCAGACTATATGCATCCTATCCCCACCCATGCCCACCTCTGCACTCCCTTTGTTTTAGAAGGTACCTTTGACCCTGCAGGGATGGCACCCGGTAGCTGCATGGTTTTCATGGCTGTGTTTGCAGCGACATTGGGCTCTCCAGGCCTTGGGGTCAAAGGTGGCCCGCCTCTTGAGCCAGAACTCACCCACCTCTTCAGGGCTTGATGGTATAAAGCAGAACATGAGGCAGCGGCACTGATTCACATTGCAGGGCACGGATATGTCTATGGGGATGGGTGGTAGCATTAGACCAGCGCCTGATTGCCCTGGCCTTTCCATGCCAACGCCCTCTCCCATACCAACACACACACTTTCTCTCATATAGTCCAACACATGACAGTATAGCTATCCCTCTTCATCTGCAAGGGCTGGGAGGGATAACTCAGTTCTCCCTACCTGATATGATCCGGTGCTCTCTCAACAAGTGTCCACAAAAGCACTTGGATTCATCCCCAATTCGGAAACAGTCCCATAGATAATGGGGGCAACGCCAACCAATGTAGAGACCTGAGAATGGTGGGATTGAGTAAAAGGATGAGTAAGAAGGAAGAATGGCCTAAGCTCCCCCCGGTGTTCTCACCTATCCCCTGGGGGTATGCCTCACCTCTCCCCCCAGGTGTATTTATCCCTACCTATGAGTCCTCATACTACTCATTTAGATTTTTCTCTTCAAGGTTTTCTTATCACCCATAAGTGTTTCAGTTCCCTTCCCACCCCAGGATCCACTCCATCTCTGTCAGCCTGTCAGAGATGACTGAACTCAGTCTTTAGTTTCTGAGCAGGAAAATTATAAATGAGTTTTTTTTTGAAGATGAATATGAATCTCAATGAGTTCTCTGTGACTGTTGGGATTCTCATCTCCTCCCCTCCCTATATTAGAGCCCAACTTTGGCTTCCTTGAAGTTTCTAAGGTGAGGGAAAGAGAAGATGATTGGCCAGGTGTAGAGTAGATGGTAGGGATTGGCTACTAAGGAGCATGGTTGTTGAAGGGACATGAGGAGGAGGAGGAGGTTGAGCAGGCCTGGAGTCAAAAGGAGGGCTTCCCTCAGGTTGGCACCTTCATGCTTCCCTTCTGTGTTCCTGGTATTATTAACTAGTGCCCTTTATGAACTTGAGAAGGGCTTCCGAGGGCTCTCCGAAGGTCAGGAGAAAGAGGTAGGCCAGAAGTTATGGGTAGTGAAGACCAAAAAATAGAGGCTTTTGAGGCTAAATAAAGGGGGCGTGGAAAGGAAAGAGAGGCTAAGAAGTATCCCTGAGCTCAGGCACCAGGAAGATGCCACAACCTTTTAGAGCCTGATTTTAGTAGTGGGATCTGAAAATGTCTCAATCTCACTGCAACACAAGGCTGGTGGTGCTGTGTAAATGTGGGAGGAGAACCAGAGAGCACCTGCCACTCGTCCTCCATGAGACCCGAGAGTACCCCAACTTCTAGCCAAGAATCCTGTATGAGTCCCCATGGAGTGGGACCTTCAGCTGCAGCATTCTTATTCCGATTTAAAGGCTGCAATGAAGTGTCACCTCCACCAAAAAGTGTCCCTGACTTCCCCTTTTCTAGGACCCCCTCTCTTGCCTTCCATGGCTCCCTGTGCTACTCTTATCACAGTACAATGCATTGTAATGAACTGATCACTAGTATTCCTGTTAGACTGTGAGGTCCTCCAAGGAAGGGTCTATCTTTTATCTATATCTAGTCCTAGTACAGGGCATGATACAGAATAGGTGCTTGGAGAACACAGGTTGTTTGACTAACTAAATGAATGAACAAATTCCTTCAGGAAGGAGATAATTTCTTCAGTATGCCAGGAATAATCATGAAGTTCTGTAAGGTGGATGAGAAAGAATTAGTGTCCTCTGGTCTTTGACTCTGGCCAGGGCCATAATCCACAATTCTGTGCCTAATGGTCAGACTAGGTTTTATTGTATTACCCATGATCTCTCAAGGTCAAAAGCCTGTCCAGATGTGGCTTTTGGCTTTGCTGCTTCTGTCTTGATGCTGCCGGCCTGTAGTGCCAGTGCCCCAATACACCAGGGAGTTTTGGTTGAAAGGGCAGAGTATAGAGAGAGTCACAATAGGGGTGGGTAGGGACCAGGATTCTACTAGAGGAATTCTGAACTTCATCCAGAGTAGCAGGCTATACTGAATGAGCAGGTGAGATGTGGAAATGAACAGGGGTCAGTGCCCAGAGATCAAGGCCTGGCCTGAGAGCCTGGGAGAGTCAGGTCCAAGCACTGATGTAGGAGTCAGTGTCCAGCTTTCAGATGAAGATTGAAGTTTGAACAGGGAGACTGGCAAACCACACCTCAGACTCTATTACAGTGGTCAATGCCCTTTAAGTGGGACCATTGACATCTAGCTGAGTATTCCAGAATGGTGCCCCCTACTCTCTGCCCTGATTCCAAATCTTCTTTCTGTTATGAGTGGACAAGGACTGGCAGGGGGAGGAAACATTATCTGGGATGCCATTTTGATTCTGTACAACACAGTTAATTCCATGATCACGTAATCACATTTGCATGATAACATCTCTTTGTGCTTAGAATGTCTTCATGCAAGATACAGCTGTTTTTATATGAAAGATGTCTTCAACCCAGCTCTCTCTCCTGAGCTTCAGATCCATAGAGCCAGCTAGCTACTAGACTCTTTCACCAGCGTGTTCCACAAGCACTTTAAATGTGTTCTAATTATTCCTTCCAAACCTGGCCCTCGCCCTTTGTCTTCTGTTCATCCAACACATACTTAGCAAGCATCTACTCTTGTCTTAGGCATTCAGTTAATGATGCCATTATCCAATCAGTTATTTAAGCTAATTACCTAGATGTTATTCCAGGCATGTTCCTTTCTCTTATCCTACACATCCAATGATCCAAAGGTTAGTTTTACCTTCTTAGCATTTCTTGAGTTTGTCTACTTTTTACTTCTACCCATTCATTTCTTATTTGGATTATTAGCAATGCCCCACAATGCAGTCTTCCTGTCTCCAGCTCTAACCTTTCTCTAGTCTATCCTACTGCCAGAGTGATCTTACAAAAACACAAATCTGTTCGTTATTGTTCCATTTAAAGTCTTTTGGTGACTTTAGGTTGCCCTCAGGATGTAATCCCAGCTCTTTTTTTTATTATTAAATCTTTATTGTTCAGATTATTACATTTGTTCCTCTTTCCCCCCCCCCCATAACTCCCCTCCTCCCAGTTCCCACCCCACCCTCCGCCCTCACTCCCCACCCACTGTCCTCATCCATAGGTGCACGATTTTTGTCCAGTCTCTTCCCGCATCTCCCACACCCCTTTCCCCCGCCAAGAATAATCAGTCCAGCCAAAACCGGTTTGGCTCAGTGGATAGAGCGTCGGCCTGCGGACTGGAAGGTCCCGGGTTTGATTCCGGTCAAGGGCATGTACCTGGGTTGCGGGCACATCCCCAGTAGGGGATGTGCAGGAGGCGGCTGATCGATGTTTCTCTCTCATCGATGTTTCTGACTCTTTATCTCTCTCCCTTCCTCTCTGTAAAAAATCAATAAAATGTATTTTAAAAAAAGAATAATCAGTCCATTCCCTTTCTATGTCCCTGATTCTATTATAATCACCAGTTCATTCTGTTCATCAGATTATTTATTCACTTGATTCTTAGATTCACTTGTTGATAGATGCATATTTGTTGTTCATAATTTGTATCTTTACCTTTTTCTTCTTCTTCCTCTTCTTAAAGGATACCTTTCAGCATTTCATATAATACTGGTTTGGTGGTGATGAACTCCTTTAGCTTTTCCTTATCTGTGAAGCTCTTTATCTGACCTTCAATTCTGAATGATAGCTTTGCTGGATAAAGTAATCTTGGTTGTAGGTTCTTGGTATTCATCACTTATCACTTTGAATATTTCTTGCCACTCCCTTCTGGCCTGCAAAGTTTCTGTTGAGAAATCAGCTGACAGTCGGATGGGTACTCCCTTGTAGGTAACTGAGTTTCTTTCTCTTGCTGCTTTTAAGATTCTCTCTTTGTCTTTTGCTCTTGGCATTTTAATTATGATGTGTGTTGGTGTGGTCCTCTTTGGGTTCCTTTTGTTTGGGGTTCTCTGCGCTTCCTGGACTTGTAAGTCTATTTCTTTCACCAGGTAGGGGAAGTTTTCTGTCATTATTTCTTCAAATAGGTTTTCAATATCTTGCCCTCTCTCATCTTCTGGCACCCCTATAATTCTGATGTTGGTACGCTTGAAGTTGTCCCAGAGGCTCCTTACACTATCTTCGTATTTTCGGATTCTTTTTTCATTTTGCTTTTCCGGTTGGGTATTTTTTGCTTCTTCGTATTTCAAACCTTTGACTTGATTCTTGCGCTCCTCTGGTCTGCTGTTGGGAGTCTGTATAATATTTTTTATTTCAGTCAGTGTATGCTTAATTCCTAGTTGGTCCTTTATCACAACATTGAGGGTCTCATTAGATTTCTTGTACATTTCATTAAGTTTATCGGCAGACTCTAGAAGACTCTTGAAAGACCTCAAAAGTGTGGTTTTGAACTCTATATCCAGCAGCCTGCTTTCCTCCAGTTCTGTCATTTGTGTCCTATTTCTTTGTCTCGGCATTTTTTTATGCCTCGCTGTGTCGATAGAGTGGCTTTCTGTGCTAAGTGTCCCAATTACCTGAGGTAGACACTCTTGATGCACCCCCTTGTGGTCTTTGTGCGCAGTCTTGTTGTAGCTAAACCTTGATTGTTGTAGGTAACACTGGGAGGGATTTGACCTCCAGGCCAACTGGCTGTGAGAATCAGCTGTGTCTGCAGTGGGAGAACTTCTGTCCTCTAGGGAGGTGCTAATCTAGCCTTTGCCTGAGGCTATCCGGCAAATGCCTCTGTGCAGGGCTTGGGCGGGGCAGGTCCCAGGGGATCAACAGGGTGGGTGGAGCGAGCAGTTATGGCTGCTCTCAGTCCCGTTCCCAGAGGCTCTGCCTCTCAGTGTCCCAGCAACCACTGCAAACCTCGGAGAGAAAGCTACCCTCGAGTTCCGACCGATGCCAGACAGTCCTGCTTCTCCCGTTTGAGTCTGGGTCCCTAGAGACTCGCCCGGAACTGGAGCTCAAAGCCTGAGACTTCCTCCCGATTGAAACAGACAATTGCGCCCTCAGCCGTCAGCCCGCTCCGCATGCACCTCCGCACCTTAGTATTTCACTTCCGCACTGCGCCTCCTCTGAGTCTCAGTATGCTTTTCTCTTTCCTTCTAGTTGTGGAATTTCCACTCAGCCAGCCTTCCTGTGGTTCTGGGTGATGTCCGTTCCATCTTTTAGTTGTATTTTTGAAGTGGTTGTGCGAGGCAGCAATCTCCGGTATTTACCTATGCCACCATCTTGGTTTCTCCTAATCTTAGCTCTTGAATTTTGTACAGAAATACCTGCACAATTCTGCCCTTCCAGAGTTGAGCGGGGCTACTCTGCCCAACACACTATGCAGCAGGCATACGGCATTGCTTACAGTTTCCTGCTGGTGCCTGGCGCTGTCATGGCTCAGCATACCTCACTTTTTACCTGGCTGCCTTTTGCTACTCGTCTTACAGATTTCAGCTGAGAAGTCATCCCTTCCAAGGCTTAATCCCCAAACTCCCACAATTGGGTGCCTGCCCCTTTTCTCTGTTCATGCAGCACTCTGGGCTGAGCTAAATTATACCAATTATTAGAATGAATTGTTATTGTCCTTTTACTTATTGGTGTCTGTCATTAAAGAATAAATTATTTGAGGGTTCTTTGCTTGGAAACCCCATCCATACCGCCACCTCCACAACTAGCAATGAGCCTCGTACATTGCTGGTGCTCAATAAATGTTGAATGAATAAGAGAAAAGCTTACACTTGATATTTCTTTACAGAGCACATGTATTGACTCTCGAGGGACAGAAGATCCCCAGTATTAGAAGAGAACCCCAAATATCTTTGTTCAGGATTGCATGACACCTAAATTTTAGTATAGAGATTCCTGTTTAAACAAGAAAATGAAGTCCAATCTCAAGAAGTACAGTGGCCTTGAAGAGTGTGGAGTAGACAGGAGGTTCTAAGGAGAATGAGGGTACTGAACAGACCTTACATTTGCAAAAAGAATAAAAGTGACATAACATGCTAAAATAAGCAAACAAAGCTGTTCAATGACTGAAGTAAGACTGAGAAACAAATGAGATCACTATGACTTTCTTTTCCAGAAGTGGAGGTGGGAGGTCCCTGCATAGGGACTGAGGAAAGTAAGTTACATGGAAGAGGGATAGGACATAGAATTACCTAGTTGTCTTAGGCCCATCTAGTTTTGACATAACTCTACTCCCATCATAAAGAGGAAGTATGAAAAACCAAAATAAATGCAGTGACATGTTGAATTCAGTCTAGAAACACCAAAATCCTCATAGCAGGTCAGGGTGACCCTCTTACTAAAGGTAACCCCTGTAGATATAAAACTCAGTAACACTGGTACACACGTTCACACACAGGATGGCATGCGTTTACAGAGCACATCTGCACACCCTTCATATATAGACATAGATAAGCACAGCATGCCACTAACAGGACTGTCAAGAGTACTAATTCTGGGCTGAGACTTGGAACCAACAGGGTTACAAGATGTGACTCCTACTCTTTGGTGGAGACTCACAGCTCTTGGGTACTCAAGTGATCATGGGTCTCATATTCAGGGGTGACTGCTTTTTAGTAGAGTTCCAACAAGGGGACCCAGGCCTTTTGCCATGTAAAAGCAACAAGTCACGTGGAGACTGTCCAGGTCCCCTTCCTTAGGGTCTGTTTGGTGCAGGCCATCTGAGCCCTAGATCTGGGGCTAGCCTGTGACCCTTCTGTTTTTAACAACTTTAGCTCAGTCACCTGTCCCTACCTGGGCTTTATAGGAGTATTCACTCTTTTCATCTGCAACTATACTATCCACCGTGGCCCACCTGCCTGCTTCCCTCCCAGATTTCAGGCAGGTGGCATTGCCATGTCCACAAGGTGCAGCTCTCCACTGAATGGGCAAGTTCCCAGAAACTGATGGGCTGGAGGATTATCCTGTCACAAGCCTCTGAGAGGCTGCCTGGGCTCACCTGTCTGGGTGGCCTTCAGGGCTGCATTCTTCTCCCATTGGTAAGGATTGTTCACATGAGCACCAAACTTTTCTCTTTGCATTGCCTCAGGCACTTCCACCAGCTCTGCCTGCTTAGCAAGGACCACTGGACTGGCTGTATCACCTGGGAAGAGAAGGGGTGTGTAATCAAGGAGAAGTGAGGGGGCCCCAAAACGAAGAGAAGGGGTCAGGTCAAAGAGTAACCCAATCTCCTCCTGGGGCAGGTGAAAGACAGTGATGAGAATGGGGAAAAGGGTGGGAGCAATTACGGCTAACTCCTTTCTTCTCCTTCTTCTTGCCCAGATGACGTCCAGGCTGAGCCGTGTGAGTGGTGCTGACAGTGGCATCCTCCCCCTCCTTGTCCTCTCCTTCCTCTTCCCTTTCCTCTGCAAATGTGTCCAGGTGGACCTTGGCTGAAGGGTCTAAAAGGGAATTCTCTGGAAGGAACTCAGATTCACGGACTTGTGTGGAATTTCCTGGCCATGAGATCTCAGAGGAGAGGCCTTTCTTCAGAGCATCAGAGACATGGTCTGGTGATGAGTTATATAAAGTAAGGTCCTCTGGGACCTTAGAGATAGAGTGTTCTAAAGAGGCCTTGGAGATGGAAGGCTCCAAAAGGGTTTCAGAGGTGTAGGTCTCTAAAGGGGTCTGGGAAGTGGGTGGCATCATCTGAGATTCAGAGGTGTTGAGCTCTAAAGGAGTCTCAGAGACGGAAGGCTCCAAAGGGTTTTCAGGGGCGTAGGTCTCTAA
The DNA here is from genome assembly GCF_964212035.1 of Myotis nattereri. NCBI lineage: Eukaryota > Metazoa > Chordata > Mammalia > Chiroptera > Vespertilionidae > Myotis > Myotis nattereri. Next base: position 54,219,887 of record NC_138087.1, read on the forward strand.
CTCAGTATGGGAAGTGGGTGACATCATCTGAGATTCAGAGGTGGGGGGCTCTAAAGGGATATGAGAGATGGAAGGCTCCAAGGGGGTGTCAGGGATAGGGGGCTCCTGTGAGTCCTCAGCAGAGGGGTCCTTTGAAGAAGGGTGCTCCTCTGCATCCATGGTGGTATGAGGCTCTTCTGCTTCCATCTAGTGGTAGAATATGGTACAGGCTTTAGATTGGAATTGGAGGGTCTACAAATCAGGTATGGATTTAGGATATATCTTAGTGCACTTGAGATATAAGGGAGAAGCAAGATGAGCTTTGTGTTAAGGTATGCTACCAGAAGGTTCACACATGTGCCTAGACTCCATGTATGGGTTTGGAGGGAACTGGTACTTAAAGAATGAAAGAGTAAAGCAGTCAGAATCCTATCAGTAGATGGTAGCAGAGGACCATGCCTCAGGAGGGAACCTGAACATAGCAACTTGGCCAGTCCAAGAACAGGGTCCTCGGCATACCTTAGCACCATGGAGATCAGGCTGTGCAATTCCAGAGACTAGGAATACCAAGCCAAAGTGGGGGGTTTGCTCCCAAGAGTGCAGGAGGATGTCACGAAGGCAGGGCTACCTTCCCTAGATGATGTCATTCGTGTTCAAGGCTTCAGGACTGCCAGCTGTATGCTTATAATCCCTAAATCCATAATTCCAGCTCAGACCTCTTTAAACCTCTGTATTTCACACTTATACCCAACTGCCTGATGGACATCGCTAAATTATTGTCCCATAGGGCATCAACATGGACTTTGTTGCGAGTTTGATCCCCACTTGGGGTGCATACAGGAGGCATCTGATAGATGTTTCTCTCACATTGATGTTTCTCTCTCCGTTCATCTCTCTCTAAAATGAATAAAAACATATCCTCAAAAACAAAAACAAATAACAATAAAAACATATCCTTGGGTTAGGATTAAAAAACGATAACACTTGACCTGGGAATTATCTTAGCTTTTTTCCTTTTCCTCAGCCCTTATCTTCAAATAGGCACCAGGGACTGTATTTCCTATCTTCTAAAATCTAAATATATCTCAAATCCACTCTCTCTTCTCTTTTCCCTCCAGTTTTATTCAAGTTCTCATCATTTTCTACCTGGATTATGCCAGGTATTCCTCTGGGACCTTAGCGATGACTTTGTCCCTCTGTTGCCTTTCCCAACATACTAATCCACTCACCCATTCTATCATTGATTTAGGTAACTTATACTTTTACTAGAGGCCCGGTGCATGGAGTCATGCACGGGGGTGGAGGGGCCCTCATCCTGGCCTGCACCCTCTCTCAATCCGGGACCCCTCGAGGGATGTCCAATTGCCAGGTTAGGCCCGGTCCCTGCAGGCCAGGGGGGTCAGGCCTAAACCGGCAGTCGGACATCCCCCAAAGGATGTAGCAGTGCACCAAGCACTGCGCCGCTTGTGCTCATCCAGGCTGCACCTGCTGCTGCAGCTGTGCTTACCAGCAGTGAACCCAGCTTCTGGCTGAGTGGTGCACTGACCACCAGGGGGCAGCTCCTGCATTGAGTGTCTGCCCCCTGGTGGTCAGTGTGCATCATAGCGTCTAGTCAACCAGTCGTTTGGTCGTAATGGTCACTTAGACTTTTATATATATAGACTAGAGGCCTGGTGCACGGATTTGTGCACCAGTGGGGTCCCTTGGCCTGCCCAGTGGGGATCGGGCTGAAACTGGCAGCCCGACATTCCCCAGGGGATCCCAGAGTGCAACTCTGCAAAGTTGCTGCTGCTCAGCAGCCCCTGTACTGAGCGCCTGCCCCCTCGTGGTCAGTGCAAGTCATAGCTATCAGCCGGTTGGCCAGTAGCTTAGGTTTATATAGATAAAGGGTCTAACCTTACACTTTTACTGAGACACTGTGCTCCCCACTGGACTCAATTGAAAGAATCTGGGAAGAAGACAGGTGAACCAAAATGACAATACAAATGAACTGGTATTGTGCTGAGGTAAGCTCAGGATGCTGTGAAGAGCAGGGTATGCCTAATTTCTCTTGGAAGTATATCCAAAAGAAGTGAGTACTCCTTAATGACCCAATCGTGATCTTTCTAAAATACAAACATAACAATGGCATTTCCTTGCTTAAAAATACTCATTGACTGGCCCACGTGACTCAGTGGTTGAGCATCAACCTATGAACCAAGAAGTTAAGATTCAATTCCTGATTAGGGCACATGCCTGGGTTGCAGGTTTGATCCCCAGTGGAGGGCGTGCAGGAGGCAGCCAAACAATGATTCTCTCTCATCATTGAGAGAGAATCTCTCTCTCTCCCTCTACCTTCCTCTCTAAAGTCAATAAATAAATATATTTTAAAAAATACTCATTGACTCAGTCTAAGGATTAAGTCCAAATTTCTTGGCCCTGATATTCAAGGCCTGTCATTTGCAACAGTGCCTAACGATTCCAGCCTTAACTTTTCCTGCACTTGTCCCCAACCCTGCCCCCTCCACCCTACCTCCCCATGCTCCCGAGATACTAAATATATCACTTAAATCCATCAGAATCTTTCCGAAGGGGAAGTTTGGGACAGGAAGTAGGGGAAAGATAGCACGGTGGGAAGTAAGATGACTAGACTAGGGCAAGAAGAAAAAGGCACGGGGGCAGGGTGGAGAACCAGGGGATGGGAAGAGAGAGGGGAAAAAGAAGGGGAGGAAGGCAGGGATGAAAAGTAGAGAATGGGAGCGGGTTGCACTGAGGTGTTAGGAAGGAAATGGGATGAGGGTTTAGAGGTGGACACTGGAGACTACATACTTTTGGGCTTTGGCTTGGCTTTTGCAAGTCCTTGGGTCAGGATCTTGCCTGAAGCTGGGCGTGGGAAGTGTTAGCCCCGAGAGAGGGCAGGCTCTTGGTTGTGGATGAAACCCGGCTGCAGGGCGCTGTGGGCTGACCGGAGACTTGAACACCCGCAGAAATTCCCGGAGGAGCTCTAGCCCGGTCTGGGGAAGGGTGGGAGGGGGAGGAACGAGGGGAACCAGGGCGGGTGGGGAGGCTTGATTGAAGCCTCCGGAACCCAGGCCGGAGGAGAAGGGATCCGTCACCAGGGCAACTGGAACGCCTCATAGTCAGCGTCAAAGGCCGCCCGGTCACCTCGGGTGGGTGAGGTCCCCTGCGAGGGCTGCATCGCGCCTGGAGCGGGTGGCGGGTCCCCTTGAGAGGCTCGGGTAGGCTTTGGGGTGTCTGCGGGGACATCGTGCGCGTCTGGGTCTGCGAGGGTCTCCGCAGGGCTCCTATGAGATGCCAGCTGGGTGCGGGTGGGAAACAGGGCGAGGCGGAGTCTGTCCTCCGGCCCAGCGGGGACCAATCGCACTGGCCGAGGGGCGGAGCGCCAGCGACGTCAGGCCGAGGCCGCCGCGGGGCCTGGTGATCGCCGGTTCCGCGCATCCCGGAGTCGCCCAGGCCTGAACTCCTACCCTAGTCCCCGGCTCGGCCTCAGCCGGCCCGGCCCCGGCCCCGGGCCCGCGAGGACACCGAGGCCACCCCCGGGGGTGGGGAGCGGAGCCGCGGGTCAGCTCTGCGAGCGCCCGCGCTGGCCCGTCCGGCCCCGCCCCCGCCCCGGGCCATGGCCCAGCCCCGGCCCCGGCCCCTCGTCCCAGCATCCCGGCCCAGGCCCAGGCCCCCGGCCCCGCCCTCGGCCTGCTTCCCAAATAGGTCCCGGTCCCGGCCTGGACACCAGCGAATGCCCAGATCGAGGTCCCAACCCAGGCGCCCCCTCCAGCCTCAGACCCTGGCCGGGCCCCCATCCCCGCCTCTGCCCTGGTCCCACCTCCTGTCACAAATCCCCGCCCCACCCCTGCCCCAGTCCCATCCCCAGGGTTTGCTTGAGCCCAGGGCCCAAACGCTGCCCTCCCTGCAGTCCCCATCGCAGTCTGTTCCTCTATCCCAACCCCTGCCCCTGTTCAAGCCCCGGTGCCCAGCCCAGCCCAGCCCATGGTCTCAGCCTCTGCCCTCTCGGTGTTTACCGGAGTCTCTCCCACCACCCACCCGTCTCTCTCACACCCTGCCCCGCCCCCAGCCGCCGCTCAGGTCTGGGCTCCAGCTGCCTCCAGCCCTGTTGCTGCTGTTGCTGTTCTCTGTCCTTGGCCCAGGGGCTGGTGAGTGCCGAAGCAGCGAGGACTGAGGCAGGGACGGGTTCTGGCAGGGAGGTGGGCTGGGGGATTCGGGAGAGGTGGGGCCTTGGTGACTAGATCCTTGGGGCGGAGGTGGGGAGAATCGGGGAGGAGAGAGTTCTTACCAGCTGAGAGGAGTTGGGAGGGTCAGAAGAGAGGCAGCTGCTGTGGACTCGAGGCTCAGCAGGTCCTAGGACAGACACGTCAGGGTTTCCTTTCCCGGTGTTCGTTCTCACCCCATTTTGACACTTGCTTTTCCAACGAAGTCTTGCTCCTGCTCATAAACTTTGATGGGAGAGACATATTCCCACACCAGACAGCCTCTAGTCCGCTGTTGGGAACAGTTAGCCTAAACTCTTGAGATAGTAGGCATGAAAGCAGGGTTTAAAAAGCAGTTTTGAAAATAACATGTAGCAAACAGATGGACATGGGTTAGTTGCCATTATAACGAGTTTTCTTCTTGTAATGAGTTTTGTTTCAAATAAGCTTGACTTGCCTAGGAATAATTCCTGATACTTTTTTGTTTGTTTTATTAATCCTCACCTGAGGATATTTTCCCATTGATCTTTCGGAGAGAGTGGAAGAGAGAGGGAAAGTCAGAGAGAAACAACAATGTGAGAGAAACACATGAATTGGTTGCCTCCTGCACACGCCCCGACCAGGGCCCAGGCTGGGGAGGAGCCTGCAACCAAGGTATGTGCCCCCTTGGCTGGAATTGAACCCAGGACCCTTTGGTCCACAGGCCGATGCTCTATCCACCGAGCCAAACCAGTTGGGCAATTCCTGACACTCTTAGAGCAGGGTTGAAACTCGGAGGCCATTTTACAGATGGGGAAACTGAGGCTCAACAGGGGAGCAATTTGCTCAAGGTCATACGGCTTATAAATGGCAGTATTGGGGCTAGGAAAAAGTTTACTAATTACTACCCCACACTAGTTTTTTTCACTGCAATATGTGCCTAACAGGAAAACAAACCCAAGTCGGGAAAGGCTCAAGCACAGCCTGTCCTTCCCCCTGTCTTCCCACAAGGAGGCCTCATCACAAACTCTTCCTCCTTTGCCAGTTGTCAGCCGAGGGCTACCATCCAGCAAGAAAGTGATTTGGATAAGAGAGGGAGCGGTCCAACTTCTTAACAGGGGAAATGTGGGAGGAGGAGAGGGGTCCTGGTCAGAGGAGTTGTGCCATAACGACGGTCCCATCCTAAGGAGATGGCTATGGTCTTCATGCCCCAGACCTCAGCTACATCTGGCGGTTGGCATTCTAGAAAGGACGGAAATGTGCCTGGGGGAATCTTTGGCACTAATAACTAACAAAGTAGCTGGGGGTGGGGCTGGGTTTCAGTGAGTTCTGGGGACCTGGTTCAGTGTACAGACTTGAGGAGATCAATGCCTCCAAAGGCCACTGCCCCAAGCTCACTGGTGTCTGGAATTTACAGGTCTGAGTGTATACCTGAGGGATCTGTGGGAATGCTGGGCATATGCGGTGTGTGTACGTGACTGTGTGTTGGTGAGTGCGGGCACATGTATGTTGTATGGGGTGCAGGTGAGCCTGTGTGTCTTCTGAGTATGTTACATTATTGTGTAAGGGGAGGGTGCGTGTTGTGGCCCACGCATGTTCTCTTCAGCTCTGCCTGCTCCTGTAGATAGAGCACTGAAGTGTTAGCTTCCCAGTGGATTGTTCCCTGTTCGGATGCCTCTCATAACACATACAAGGAATCCATCTGCCCCCAGCCTGACTCCTTGAAGGAGGGCGGTAGCCAGGTCAGTTTTTCAGTTTGGGTGAGGGGGAGTCCCTAGTCTTGAGCCCAATTCATAGCTCCCATTTTTGTCATCATGGCTTCTTTGTTCATGAGCTCACTGGGCAAGCAAGAGCTGACTCGGGGAGGAGGCTGGCTGACAGCCCCAGAGCAGTAGAAAGTGGAGAGATGTGGTTTAAAGCACGATTGTCCGGAAGCAGGTTTAAGTGGTTTGGGGAGAATTGTGATGAAGTTGGAAAAGAGTGCTGCATGGCCCGACTGCAGGCAGGGGTGCCTTCGTGCTGTGAGTAGTCCCTGCCTGGGTAACGGTGGCCGGCCCTGCAGGAGTGCTCTGTGACCTAGGTCCAGGGGCGTGATACACTTGGCTTGAGGAGGGGCTGCCAGTGTCACAGGACCATAGCGGCACAATCGGTCTCAATACATGCTTATTGTTGGCTTCAGTCTCATTTCAGGAATGGGAGGTATCACCTGGGTCTCCTGGTCCTTGAGCTCTGACTGCATTTGCATAACCCAGACAGGCCTTGCCATTCCAGAGAGTGGCCTTTTTTCCCTACCTAATGCTGTCATTAGCAGGGCCAGCCTCAGCCTCTGTGTGTCTGCACGTGTGTGTGTGTGTGTGTGTGTGTGTGTGTGTGTGTTTCAGGTGGTGGAGGAGAATCACCGGAGCTCCATTTGGAAGTACTGGGGCATCCAGGAGAGATTCGTCTGAGCTTGCCTGGGGCCTTCCTCATGCTTCCTGTGGCACACAGCTCTGTAGGCCCAGGTGAAAGAAACCCCAAACCAAAGCTTGGAGTGAATGGGGCGGTGCCATGTTCGTTTGGTTCGTGTGCTCATTTGTCCATAGTTTCCCGAAGACCATTAGCTGTTTTTCATGAGCAGCTCTCTGAGGGTCTGCTCTGGGGCCTGGCCAAGATTTCTTCCTAAGAATAGCAAATGGCTCATGTGACGACCCATCCTGGTACCAGCCTTGGGGAGGAGAAGCCTCCCTGCCCCCAGCAGAGGGTGCTCCAGAGCTCCGCTTTCTTGTGACAGGAGATTAGGCTATCAGTTCTTGGCTTTCTGCCTTCCGGTTGTCATAGCCAGGACTCCTAGGAAACCTATCTTCCCCATAGTTGGTTCATTTCCCTTCATCCCTCTTAGATACTTTGCCACTGCTCTCTCAGTGCTGCTCTGTGAGCCTCTGGTTCCTGGGCAGTGCTCAGCTTGCAAGGTGGCACGTCTTCCTTGCTGACAGTAGAGACTAACCAAGCGGTCTGAACTGGACAGACTAGTCCTTGGGTGTATCCATGGCCTTTAAAGATGAGCACAGGCCAATCCAGGGCCAGTGGCCTCCACTTCTCTGCAGGGTAACTCTTGAAGTTGCTGCAGCTCAGTGGGGTCAACCTTAACCAGGGGTGCATCCTTCAGCCTCCTCCTTTTTCCCAGATGCCTCTTTCTCTGTTATTTCAAAGACCTCATTTTTGGAGTTAAATCTCCCATTTCCAGAGAGGGAGATTGTCAGACTAGGTAAGCCCTGTGGGTATTTACTATTTGGCTGAAAACTGCCCTGACCCCTGAAGCTGTGATTTCCTAACTGTCTCACCTGCATTGGAGGCATCTTCTGGCCTTCTCTGGGGCTGTCAGATTCCCCAGAACTTTGCCTGCCATTTGGGACTCTGCTGTCCAGCTGAGCTACTGGGTTATTTTCACTGTTACAGCAGTCCTAGCTGCTGACACCAGACTTTCCTATTCACCTTGGCTTCACTCCTAGCAGCCGTGATCAGGTATCTTAGCATTTCATTTAGAGGCAGCCCTCCCCCTCCTCCTGCCCTGTATATGAATATTCCCGAGAGGTTTGAGATTCCACAAGGTCGCCAGCTGACTGCCTCCCTGGGGCTCCCTCTGGGAAGCCCCTCTGGCTGCTCATTATGAGCCCTCGAGGGCCTGGTGACTCCCTTTCCTTCCCTCCCAGGAGCTTTGTGGTGGCCTGCCAGCTCCTGTCCTTGCCTCTGCCACCCAAGCAGGCCCCTTGCAGACTCACCGCACTTTCCCCTTCCCCCCCCTGCCCTGAGCCAGTGTACAGACAGCTCTTGTGAAGCTTCTGAGGGTTTTTACTGCCCCTGACACAGGGGAACAGAAGGGGGAAGGAAATAAACAAGGAAGTTACACAGTTTCGTGCTGACTCCCGAGCCCCACAGGTGGAGCTCTAGCCCGCTCAGTGGCCGAAGAGCCCGTGCCAACACACACACGCGCATGCTCATGTCCACACCTCTGCTTTGTTAGGCTTGGTAACGGCAGAACAATGACTCCTAAGTGAGGGGAGCTGTGGGGTCATATAAAGGGCCCTGGTTTTGGATTTATACAGATCTAGGTTTAAGCCTCAGTTCCCTTATCTATAAAAACAGGTCATTTTTTCAAGGTCATTGTAAGGATTAAAGCAGATGATGGTCAGGGCAGCATGAGACCCAGTTCCCGTCTCAGAGAAGAGCATGTGTTGAGTTGGTGCTATTGGTGAGGAAGACTGGTGTGCCTGCTGCTTAACGGAAATGCCCTCTATCCTACCTGCCCCTTTCTTTCTCGCCTGCTCCCCAGGAGGCCTCTTCCTGACCGATTACTCCACCTGCTCACCCCGCAAGCTGAGTCCTTTCCGCTCCTTTGCCAGCACCGAACTCTTCCACTTCCATGTTCCTGAGGACACATTCCTGGCTGTTTGGAACCTCATCATCTTCAAGGAGCAGGGGGGATCCTTTGGGGACCACTGCCCAGACCAAAGTGTGACTGTGTGAGTGTCTGAGTTGACCTCCTGACCCTCACTTCTAACCCCAGACCGCTTTCCAAACGAAAGTGTGACTTTATGAGTATCTAAACTGACCCCTGGCCCCTGACCCCCTGACCCTGGTTGAGGTTGCAGCATGACTGAGTGAGGGCCAAGGCCTCTGTTTCATGATTACTTCGAGACCAAAGTGTGACTGTGTGAGTGCCTGAGCCGACCTGTTACCCCTCTGTGCCGACCCCTACCTGGATCCACTTTGTTGTATGTGTCAGTATAGGGAATCTACTTATTTGCTGGTGATGAGTGACTGTTCTCCTTTCTTTTCCCCATTTCTCATCTCCCACCTCATTGCCTGCTTTCTTCCTCTCCTCATTCTGGTCCCCAGGTATTTCCGGTCTGGGGCACCCCCTGTCATCAATCCCCTGCACACACACTTCCCAGGGGACACGGCCGTGCCTGGGGTTTTCTCACTGACCCTCAGCTGGACACTGCCCAACCGCACGTCAGGCATCTTTAACGTCAGCAGCCCCTTACCTGGGGACTGGTTCTTGGCTGCCCACCTTCCCCAGGCCCACGGCCACATCTCTGTCAAGGTGGGTTGATGTTGTCTAGGGCAGGAGAGGTCAGAGCTGCTTCTCCATCTCTGCTGAATTCCCCCATGGTTACCTGGGACACCAGCCTTGTACCAGGATGGGGAACTGCATGAGGGTGGCTGGGATGGACCCTAGTTAGAGGCCAGCAGGTCACTTGGTGGGTCAAGACCTATATGAGGCAATTTGGGAACCTTAGGAGGACATGGTGGGTCCATGTAAGCTGAAAGGCAAGTTCAGAGTCTGCAGTCAGCCAGAGGCCCCGGCACTGCAGAGTAGTGTCCCTTCCTGTTGGAAGCTACAAGGGTTAATCGAGGTGATCAGAAGCCACGAGGGACAAGTCAAATGCTGCTGCGCAAACGCAAGCTAGCCCCGCCGACTCTTGTAGGCTACAGCCCAGTCAGTCCATCTGGGAGAATGCATTCCTCTCCTATCATGATTTCAGCTCCCTACACCCTCTGGAAGACAATGAAAGAACACTCTGGGGCAGGGAGGACCTTCCTGTTAAAAGGAGGCTTTGGGCGGCTGGTGTCCATCCAGACTGTTGCCTACCTTTCCTCCAGATATCTGTACTGATTTCATAGAGCAGAGGTGGTTAACATCTGAGGTGTATGTTCAAAGGTCAGAGTGCTTTTCCCAGCCGGTTTGGAGGGGAAGGAAATGCCACAAAGGTGTTCTGCCACTCCCGGGTGTTGGGCAGACTTTCTCCTTGTAGTGATAGGATCTCTAGTTTTCTTACTCCTGGCGGCGGGAAGGAAGGGCGTGATAAGCTGGTCATTGTCAAGAGTGGGATGGCCAGGTGCTGTGGGCCAGTGCTAAGGACTGAGCACGAGCAGAGGGACTTGAAGAACAGGGTGCGAAAGGACATGAGTGCTGTCAGGGCTTGGCCATTGAGAACTGAGAGGGACTAAATTCCCAATCAGGTGAAGATTTGACCTGGAGATCTCTCTCCAGGCTGAGTTCCTTGCCAGGAGGAGCTCTGTGGCTGTGGTAGACTCACCTCTCTTCCTCCTACTGTAGCTGAATGAGCTGAGAATCCCACAGGGACATGTGTACTGGTACTGCTGTTTGCAGAATGGGAACTAGGGCTGATGGAATGTCTGGAGGCCTCAGTGATAGGCTGTTTTTCCTGAGAGGGATCACAAGAGAACTTGCTGTCAAAGTCTGGGAGCCCTCTGGATGAAACCATGTTGGGCGCTTATCTGGGTTCTAGGTAGGTCTTGACTCCTATCAGAACTAAGGGTTATTCTATTTGGAGGACTGTCTTAGGTCTTTGGTCAAATTCCAAAGAGCCAGTTCCTGATCCTAACTCTGATCCTGGACTCTCTTTGTGAGGACTGGCAGGGAAAATCTTTCTGAAGCTCTGCTCTGGTTATCCAAAAACTTTTCTGGGTGGTCAGGAGCAAATAGGGACCTAGGCCTGGGTTGATATTATGGGAGCTGAAGCCTAGTTAGGAGAGGTCAGAACCAGGTTTGGTTGACATACCCATTTGCAACTAGAGATAGCAAGAGGGGCGTGGGGGACTTGGTACTGCAAGCTGGAGCCCTAGCAGCAGAGCTCCCTGCAGTGTGGCGAGACTAGAGAGAAGAGGGCACAGTTACACCTTGCCCATGAATGTCAGCAGACCTGGACACCATGAGAGATGTAGCTCTTCCGTTAGGCCTGTTCTAGAGGTTCAAGGGGTGAGGATGGGGAAGAAAGGATCATCTTTGTAGTCCCTCTGAGAATTTGACTACCTTTAGGAATCTTAAATGGGCTTCTAAGGATTCTTTAAGTTTTTTGGTTAATTCCCTAGATTCTAGCCTGTGGGTGGATTATCCAGAACATTTCTCCAGGGCTCCATCTTCTCAAATTGCTTTTTCCTTATTCCAGGTCTTGACTTCTTGTGAGGCTTGGCCAACACAGGAAGTATTGTGGGTTCAGGGATATCCTTGGGTGGGGACTGAAAAGTCCTAGCAATAAGAAGGCAGGACTGTTTCTAGGGCCCTCCGTAGTTTTGGGGGTAAGCTCAGACCTTCCTTTAGACCTTAGTCCTTGAGTACCTGCTTTGTCCCAGGCCTTGGGTTGAGTGCTAGGGACACAAATAAATAAGACGTATGGTAGTGAGATATAAGAGGTGTTTTGAGAGGACAAAGGAGAGATGGCTAACTCAGCTTGTAGAGGTGGTCTTAGGAAACTGTTAGAAGGTGAGGCCTGAAGTTGAGAAGGCAAGGAAAGGCATTGCAGGGTAGGTGTAGCATGGGCTAAAGCTTGAGAACTGTAGTGGTTCAGTGTGGGGTGGTTGTTGGGATGGGTAAGGGAGTGGGAGGGGCGAGCAGAGGCCAGATCATGAAGGATCTAGACCAGCCGTGGGCAAACTACAGCCCGCGGGCCGGATCCGGCCAGTTTGAAATGAATAAAACTAAAAAAAAAAAAAAAAAGACCGTACCCTTTTATGTAATGATGTTTACTTTGAATTTATATTAGTTCACACAAACACTCCATCCATGCTTTTGTTCCGGCCCTCCGGTCCAGTTTAAGAACCCATTGTGGCCCTCGAGTCAAAAAGTTTGCCCACCCCTGATCTAGAAGTTTGAACTTTATCCTGAGAGTGATAGAAAACCTTAGGAGGTTGTTAAAGGGAAGTGACTTATCTGGTCCAGGCTACTGTCCTGAGCTCTGGTCCCACACTTCTGCTAGCCAATATGTCTGTGTTATTCACCACTGTATTCCCAGCACACAGCACAGAGCCTGGCACATCGTGGGGGTGTGGCAAATTTTTGTTGCCCTTCTGCCATCTTCTCAAACTCATATTGTCCAAAACTGATCTCACTTCTCCTTTCCTCTCCTCTTTCTATCAACGTCTTCCATCTTGACCCATGCCCTCCATCTCCTTGCCTTTCCTGTCTCGGAACATGTGTTCATCCTGTGATGTCCAGCTGCCAGTCTGCCCTAAAGGGCTGGCCTTTGAACTGTGGGTAACATCTGGCACCCAAATGGCTCATTATGGGCAAGTTCTCCAAAATATCTGGGGCACAGTTCTCCTTGAATGCTTCCTCTCCCCAGTCTAAGATTTGAAAGTAACTGACAGCAGGTAAAATAATGAAAACCACGATAAGGAAACCAAATAAGCAGATTGTACAGAAGAAAGGATTTGGTTGAATCCATCAACTAGGATGAAACATGGCTCAGTATCTCAACTGAAGAGGTTAAAACCTGCTAACAGCGCTCATTATGCTCTTCCTCCTCCTCAATTATTTTGTTTGTGTTTTGAATAGGTAATAAATGCACCTGGTACAACATTCGAAAGGTACAAAAGGCAGTGAAAAGTAAGTCTTCCTTTTCCCTTGCCTCCCTTACAGTTCCCACTTCCCCTCTCCGGAGTTAACTAGTAACTAGCTGTTAATAAGTTCCTTATATCACTCTTCCCTTCTTGAAGGACCCTTCTCTTGGCCTTTACAGAACTCTCCTGGTTTTCCTCCTGCCCACTGCCCACTCCTTCTCTGCCTCCCTTTCCTGGTGTCTTCTCTGCTTGATCAAACATATTGTGGGGCTTCAATGCTCGGTCCTGGGACAACTCCTTTCTTATTTATCTATTCTCTTATTAGGTATCTCCAGCACAATAGTTTTAAGTACCACTTATAAGTTATAACTTATAACCTATAAGTTAATGCCTTCCGAGGGTATTCAGTGAGTCCTAATTTCTTTGAATCTCAGACTTTATATCCACCTGCTTACTTGACATCTTCGATTAGATATCTAAGAAATGCCTCAAATTAGCCTGTACAAATTAAAACAAAGCCCAAAGCAAAAATCTCTCCAGTTCCCATTTCACTTCTCCCAGCCCAAGTCTTTTCTTTCTTTCGTCTTCTCAGTAAATGGCACTGCCATTCACTGATCGCTCAAGCTCCAGATTTAGATGCCATACTTGATTCTTCTTCCCCCCTCACTTTCCTACAATCAATTCATAAAGAAAAGTCTCATTGACTCTGTTTCTAAAAGCATGTCCTTTATGCATCTACTTCTATTCCCACTCTTAGCACACCTGCCCTCAGCTTTCTCCTGGGCCACCTTTGAAGTGGTTTCCCTGCTTCCACTCTTGTCCCCTGTAGTCTGTCCAGCACTCATTTATGTACATGTTGCTTACTGCTGACCAACGGTGGGTCAGGGGCTGACATGTAGTGGGTACTGGGACATTCTCACGAAGAAGGCCAGGTGGTCTTGGGGCATCTTCAGCCTGCAAGCCCCATCCAGAGCCTGGGACTGGCCACCCTGCTCAGGCCTTTCTAAAGAAACCCGGCCCAGCCATACTAGGACAGTCGCAGAATCAATCTAGGGTGCTCTGTTCCTGCTTCTTTCAGACTGTTTCCCACACCACTTCTCACTTTGCACCTCTTGGTTTCCCAAGTCTCCAGGCTTTGACCCTGTTCCTTCCATGACCGCTGATGTTGACTCAGTTTGGATTCTCACTTGGCTTTTGCCTTGGCTGTTCTTGAGGACTTTCATTCTGGTGCCCTTTCCTTAGCCCCGTCACAGGGTGAAGGTCGCTGAATCTCTGCACCTTCCCTGGTCTCCACTGAGTGCGCCTCTCTACAATAAGAAGGGCTATTGGATGTGCGCCTTATACAGGAAGGAGCACATCTTAACCACTGAGGTATGCCCACTGATCCTTCAGTTAACCACTAGCAAGCAATATATGGAGTTTTTCTTTCCCCAAACTGTCCAAGAAGGAAATGGCCCCCTCCCGAGCATGGGCGCCTGCCCTTGGGGATCATTCACCACAAGATGGCTGTGGGTGATTCCTGTTGTGGGAAATGGGGTTGATGAAATGACTTGTGCTAGTAGTTCTGGTCCTTAGGGTTTGATATCAAAGATGATATCAGAGATTGTGGTCCCTGAGAAATGAGGGGTTTAAGAGTTCTCTGAAGGTACACTTTCTTTTTTTTTTTTTTTAGGTATACTCTTTTTGATCTTTTTGATATCCACTCTTTAACTCAGCAGATATTCTTTTTAGCATCTAGTGTTTGCCAGGTGGTGTGCTAGGCATTGGGGATGCAGTGATGCAAAAATCACAGGGAAATTCCAGGCAGAGGGTGATGGGACTTTCTGGCCTTGCATCCTTCAAGGCCGCCTTCCAGCTTTCCTGGAACTCTGTGCCTTGGCTGGCTAGTCCCATGGCGTGGAACTCAGTGGCATGTCAGAGCCTGGAACTTTTGCAGAACAGGTTTAGAGCTAGGTCTCGGTCAGAATAAACACATAAGTGAACAGTGGCCTCTAGTTTATTGGGCCGCACAAGGTCCTCTAATCTCAGAAGATCAGAGAACCCTAATCAGGAGGCCCCTCCTCCCCTGAACTGCACCACTTGCAGGGCTAAGATGCTGCAAACGCTGCAGAGAAGGAACTGGAGTCAATGGGACTGTCCGCTGAAGCTGTGTGGGTTAGGGGTGGTGTCAACTGAGAAGGGCTAGGGGTCTGATCCAGAGGAGCAGGGAGATGTGGCTGTGCTCCAGCCTGAGCAGAAGGAGCAGATGTACCCGTGGACCCCTTGAGACAGAGCAGTGGGCGGGGAGACAGGAGGCAGGCTCTGGCTTCATAAACGTCAGAGCTGCCCTCAGCGGTGTTGGTTCATTCCTTCACTGATTCCAGCAAACTCACCTGTGAGGCGTGCACTTTATAGCAGGCTCTGTGTCTGGAGGAACAAAAATAAGACCAGGTTTCTGTTCTCAAGATGCGTACAGTCTGGAGGCTGCCTGGGAGGTAAAGAGTGGCCCTTCCCTGGGGGTATTAGAGCAGAGCATGGACAGGTGGGAAGGGCAGGTGGGGAATGAAGGAAATTAGACTCACATTGTGGGGGAGGGAGGAGGTTTGGATCGGAGGCCGTTATGCAGCTTTACAGTGCCCCAGAGCCAGTGTTGTAAGGTCCTGAGGGTTTGGTGAGGGGTTGGGGTGGTTTGAAATGGCCTCGAGGGGCTGTTCAGGAATGCTCAGGAGGAGGGGCTGGATTGCAGGCGGAGCAGGCTGGGCCCGATTGTCAGAAGGGCCTGGTTTTGAATCCCAAACTTCAGCCAAGGCTGAGGATCACAGCAGATCCTGCAGATCCAGGAGGGACAGAGCTAATCCAGCAGGAAGGACCCAGAACTTAGGCCTCAGTCACTGCCCTGGGAGCAAGAGGCCAGAGGAGGTGTCTCCCCCCCTCCCTCCCAGTGGCCATTTCTGTTCACCTTGCTTTAGCAGCACCTTTCTGTCTCTCCCCTCCTACCGCCCCTGCTTTTGTCTTAGGGTCTCCAGGATGAGTGTCAGTACCTCCTTCAGCCGCAGCTGATTGTCCGGCGTTTACTGGACGTTGCTGTGCTGGTGCCTGGCCGTCCCTCAGAGCAAACCCTCTCCCCCCACAATCGCTCAGCCCTATACAAGTAAGTTGAGTCCCCACCCCCCAAGCCTAGCCCTTTCCTTCTTCCCTCCCTGACCTCAAACAGGGAACAGGGTTTTCTTGGCCTCTAAGCCCATCTGCCTGTTCCTGCTGTCCCTCTGGCCACCCTGGACTGCTGGGCCACCCAGAGCCCCCAGGGCGGGTTGGACTCCTGCCTCCCTCTCCCCCAGCACAGAGAGGAGGCCCTGAAAAGGCCTCCCATTCTCGTGTCCCTAACTGCTCCTTGCCCCCTTCTTCCTAGTGTTTCCCTCATTCTGGTGTCCCTCTCACCTTTCTTACCCCCAAACTCTCCTCTGCCCAGGGTCTTTGTGCCCAGCTTCACTTACAGGGTTTCAGCACAGTTGGTGTGTGTGGGGGGCCGAGGGGCATCCGCCTGCCCCCTGACACTTCGCCTACGTCCCAAGGCCCCACCCCTGCACAACTCAAGCTCTGTGGCATGTGGAGGTGCCTCGGTATGCCAGCTGGAGCTAGCGCTGCCCCCCTGGGGGCGCTGGGTCTACGTGCGTGTGGAGACACCGTCCCGGGGCTCTGGCAGGACCATCCGCTTCCAGCTGTGTGTGCGGTTGCAAGGTCAGAAGCCCACATCTGCCCCAGCCACCCAGCTTGTGTTGACATCGGTGACTGGGAAGAGGCATGCCTGGTGGCCGTGACCATTGCCCCGCTGCCGTGTCCCTACAATCTCCCTGACCCCACCCAGGCTCCTTCACCCTGAAGCCCTTCCACTTGGAGCCTGAAGTCATCGGAAAGCGTTCAGATCATTTTCCCACCACTTGGGGCCCACTAAGGGACCTGATTACTCTCCTTAATTTAATCTCTCTTTCAGTTTCCTGAGTAGGCAGGGACAGCTAGGACCTCTGGGACACTGGCCTTGCAAAAGCCCATGCAAGTCAGTGAGAGGGCAGTCATCTGTTCCAACATGTCCTTTGGGAGGGAGCGATGACCTCGATTCCCTCCAACATGACATTCTATTAGCTGTGACCAGTAGGAAATCCCGGGGCCCTATCCTGTGACCCTGGATGCCCCATACTCCCAAGGGACATTTGATTCTAGTTCTCACCCCTCCCACCCTTTGCTAAATCCTGTCTGGCTCAGATCTGGTTTGTGGGGCTGAAGGGCTGTGAGGGTGGCAGGCCTCAGCTCTGATCTCCTTTACTCCACAGAGTGCCCGAAGCCCAACCTGTCTCGGGCCCTGGCCCCTGGAGCTGCCATGAACATGCCCCAGTCACTGGGCAACCAACCATTGCCCCTAGAGCCGCCATCCCTTGGTGCCCCCGTGGAAGGGCCTGGGGCCACATCTCCACCTGAGCACTGCTGGCCAGTGCGCCCGACTCTGCGCAATGAGCTGGACACCTTCTCCGTCCACTTCTACATCTTCTTTGGCCCCAGCGTGGCCCTCCCCCCTGAGCGCCCTGCTGTGTTTGGCCTGAGGCTGCTGCCGGTGCTGGACAGTGGAGGTGTCCTTAGCCTGGAGCTCCATCTCAATGCGGTACTTTGTGGAGAGGGGGAGGTTGCCCCTGTGGGGGAACTTGAAAAAGAGAGTGACAGGTGTGGAAGACTATGCAGGTCGCTTTCACCCAACTTTAAGATTAGAGACCATGTCAGCCCAATTCTGGTCAACAAACATGCCCTGGGTATTGACTCTACTGCGAATGGGCAATTCAGAATGGTCCAGATTTCCCCAGTTTTGTAGCTGAACCGCCCACTGACTAAGGGCCTCTCTCTATGGCAGGTGTTATCTCCTGTGATGGGACGTTCACCTACAGAGGCCATGTTTAGACAGCTCCCGTTGCTAATGGCAGTCTTGACATTCCATGCAAACCTACCTCTGTGGATTTTTATGATCTGATCTTTGTTTTGCCCCAGAAGCTATATTTCAGTGAATCTATCCCAGTCCTTTTTTAAAAAAGTTAATAGACTTGATTTTTTCAGAGCAGCGTTATAGAAAAATTGAGTGGAAAGTACAGAGAGTTTCCATGTCCCCTCTCTTACCCCATATAGTCTCCCCAATTATTCACATCTTGTATTAGTGTGGTGCATTTGTTATATCCCTGGCCTATTTTAGCAGCCCTTCAGATGCCCCTCAACCTTCTCAAAGCTGAAAAATATCAGCATCTTAGAGCTTTCCCCAACCTCTGCTGTCTCCTTTGGTCAAACATCTGGTCAGCATGTCTCTGTAATAAATGGTCTGAAGTGGTCTGACCATGGTGTGTGTGCAGCCTGTGATTGTATCACCTCTTTCTGCTCCTGCATCACACCGATCACCTGCAGTTTGGGGTGAATAAAGATCTCTGAGTCTTTTTCCTTTCCTTCCTTTTTATTTTCTTCAAAAACAATTTTATTCATTTACTTTTAAATTATAGAAATAACAGAATCACAGGTAAAGCTTTGGAAAATAGAGGAAGACATCCTCATAAAACAGCTGCTTAGTCTTTGGTGTCCGTCTTCCCAGTCCCTTTCCATATTAACTTCTTATGTACCTAGTTGTAACCAAGGGGCATACATATTTTGTGCCCTGTGCCTGGTTCATGTGACCTGCTGCCAATTCCCAGCTCATATTTTTGTAGTGAACTGTTTAACCCCAATGGAAGAATTTATGTTCGTCTTTGAGGCGTTGCCTAAAGACACTGGTTTGGGTCTTGGGCTGTCTCCACTATGGTAATTCACATACTTGAAAAGCCAGCCTTCTGTACCTCTTAGTCATTATTTTCAGCATTGGGTAAGACTGGGCTGAGGGCAGAGTCCTGTGTCAGGCCATTAGCAACTCTCTTCGGTTAGCATTGATCCAGTAGGATCCCTCAGCCAGGGATCCTTTTAATTCTATCCCCCAGCTCTGGGGCAGGGGCCATTTTCCTATGCGCGGTCTTTTACGGTACATGGCTCAGAACTTTCAAGTGCTCCTGCTGGTCAGGACAAAGCTGATTCTTCAACTTGAAGATGCTCCTTATTTTTATACCCAAATTCTGTTTGACTCTGTTCCGGCTAGACACTGTACGTTGTGTTTGCTATTGCCGTGCCTTTGGGCAGTGACAGTGAAGTCTTGGTCTGACCGTGATGCTGTAGAGCCCATATCTGAGGCCAGCCGCCCCCATACTTGTCCTTCCCAGTATCATGAGAGTAGAGGCCCAGTCCTGGGCAGCCCCTTACCCTGTCCCTCTCTGCATTCTTGTCCATTTACTCGAAGGGGCATCTATCTGCTTACATTCTACCTATCTGCATGCTATGGCCCTTGCTACACACCTCAGATAGCTGTTGTATTTATTCTGAAAGGAATCTTGGCACATCTACTCTGATCTTTCCAAGTATTTTGTCTTTTTCCCCCCTTGGATCAAGAACTGGTCATTTGGACCAGAGAACTGTATACTTAGAGAACATTTATATCTTTGGCTCCCTGCCCCCTGAGAAAGACTTTTATTGAACAATACTTTGGCATATTGCCCAGAGCTTGCATGGAGGAAAGTTGTGAGCAAGTTGTATGAAATTCAGTCAGTAGAGGACAGGATGCATAAGAGCACACATGCTTCTTTGATGAGGACTTACCTGAGAACTTCTGGATGCTGTACTTCTGTGCCTCTGATTAACCTTTATCTGATGGACTTACAAATCTGATCACTCATCATGTTTCCTTCTTTGCTTTGGTTGCTTGGGAAGTCAGCATCAAATATATGGCCCACATTTAGGAGCAGATTTTATTGTTCTGTCCTGAGTTTTCAATTTCCCTCATGCATTTATTTTATCTTATGTTATTTAATAAGCTGCCTCAAATCCTTCTGGAGGTGAGCTTATGGCACCCTGCTACCTTTATCCCTTTAGACAACCCTTTACATTTACTCCTGTGGATATCCCGTTTCTTTAAATCCCAGCCAGGCTGCTACATTTAATCCCTCAGGCATTCTGTTACCACCGTGAGTACCTGATCATTTCACCGGAGGAAGAGTACATTTCTTTACATGCCTCCTGCCCTCAGACTCCGGTGAAGAGGTGAAGATGATTGAAAACCTTTCCGTTACCTTTGCTCACAACTAGTTTCTATATCCAGCAACAGCACCTCTTCCCTTCCCCGCAACAAGCTAGATAAGATTGAAAAAAGGGGGTCTTCTCTTTAGCCTGAACAGTTTAAAAATTCTGCCCAAAGGATTCAGAATTGGGCCTTGCCTTTTCACCAGTCTTTGAGGCATCTCTGATGTGGGGGATTTGGTGTCTGCCAAGGTTCTGTGTTCTAAAAAGGGAGGAGGGATTGGCTTTGGTGTTGAGCACCTGCAGGAATGTGAGGTCCCTGGAGGAGTCTGGAGTCGGGGTGGCGGTGGTGGTGGGACCTGGGGGTGGGACAGCTTCGTCTTCACTCCGCCCTCCCCAGAGCTCCCTGCGCCAGGAGAATGCGACCGTGTTTGGATGCCTGACTCACGAGGTGCCTTTGAGCCTGGGGGATGCCGCAGTGACTTGTTCCAAAGGTGAGGATGAGGAAGCGGGAGGGAGAGAAGGCTGGTAGTCCCGAGCAGGGGGCGGGCATGGGGTGGGGGGTGGCGTGGAGGAAGGATGGGCTAGGGTCTCGGGGAAGCGGGCGGCGCAGGTGAGTGAGGATTCTCTACCTTTCTCTCCTGGCCCCCGACCCCTCTGCCCCCAGAGTCCCTTGCTGGCTTCCTCCTCTCAGTCAGCGCCACGTCCAGAGTGGCCAGGCTGCGCATCCCATTCCCACAGACCGGGACGTGGTTCCTGACCCTCCGCTCCCTGTGCGGGGCGGGGCCTCGGTGAGTGGCCGGCGGCGGGGGGCGGGGCGGGGCGGGGCGGGAGGTGGCGCCGAGCCCCCGTGACCCCCAGTGTGTGCACAGGTTTGTGCGGTGCCGGAACGCCACTGCTGAGGTGCGGCTGCGCACCTTCCTGTCCCCGTGTGTGGACGACTGCGGGCCCTACGGCCAGTGCAAGCTGCTGCGCACGCACAACTACCTGTACGCGGCCTGCGAGTGCAAGGCCGGTGAGCGCCGGGGCGGCCGGGAGCCTGCGACGGGAGGGGCGGCCACCGGCACTGAGGCTGGGTGTCGGGAGGGCGGTGCTGGGGTGAGACCACCCTCCCGGGGCAGTGGCACAGGCCTTAGCTAGAGGCCCCCAGCAGAAGGGTCCGCTGACCTCACGACTGCCTCCTGTCCCCACCCTGTGCCTTCCCGCCCGCCCGCAGGGTGGCGGGGCTGGGGCTGCACCGACAGCGCGGATGCGCTCACCTACGGGTTCCAGCTGCTGTCCACACTCCTGCTCTGCCTGAGCAACCTCATGTTTTTGCCACCCGTGGTCCTGGCCATTCGGAGCCGGTATGTTCTGGAAGCTGCTGTCTACACCTTCACCATGTTCTTCTCCACGGTATGTGATGGCGTCAGTGTCTTCACCGAGTCCTTATCCATGTGGTGGGTGAGGTTCTGCATTCCCCCCCCCCCCCCGTGTTCTCCACTGGTTTGGGATGTCTGTACCTTTATAATATGAGGATGTCTCCAATTCACTGTCTTCTATAGCAGCGTGCCATCTCAGGGCATGCATAGAATACGGTCATTTTTGTAAGGCACATTGGGGTCAATGAACATTCTGTTGGCAACTTAAAATAACCAACTGCCAGCCACTGCAGACTTTCTGGGTCTCTAGTTGTCTCACGCCCTGCCTGCCCACCCTGAGGGCCTGGGACCTTAACCTCAATACGCTGGCTGGCCCCGTAAGTCTGCTCTGCAGTGTGAGATTGTGCCTTCCCCGGAGAGGTCTGCATGGGGCAGGAGACCTGCACTTTCACCTGCGTTTCTACATGGAAAGTCATCTGTTTCATCACGTTCTTTCATGATGTGAGGGCTAGCAACACAGTGTTCGTGTTCTGCATCACACTGGGGATTTCCACAACCTCAGAACATTCTTTTTTATGCTCTGAAAAGGTATCTCCCCATTTAGTAGCCATGTCATCCTTGAATTATCATGGGAACTTTAGGAAGGAAGGGGGATCTATAATTGGGTAATTGATAGAAACCTCTGGCTATTAGAATCCTAAGAAACTTTACTGATTCAACTATGTTCTGAGGCCTCATGGGAAATGGCAATGTCATATAAAATTCCAGCCCAAAAGGGCATATTTTGATGAAGAACAATTTAGTTTTAAACCCATCTCCTCCCATTATAGAATCTCCACAGTCTCTTCTCTGTGCCTTCCCATTCTGTCATAATCATAAACATTCATATTACAAGCGTGCATCACAGATATTCTAAGGGAAGGTAGAGGAGTGAGTCTGCTAATGTGACTTAACCTCCATGTAGACTCCCTCCCCTCCACCAAGTTCTGCATCTAGGGACCTTTTCATCTCATCTCTGGGCTCTTGGTGTCTTGTGGCATACAGTGCCTGCCTATGAGCGCTACAGAAAAATTCTTAGATGGACTCAGACTCTCCTCATGTCTTGGCAACAAAGATATCACAATAGCCGAAACCGGTTTGGCTCGGTGGGTAGAGCGTCGGCCTGCGGACTGAAGGGTCCCGGGTACGATTCCGGTCAAGGGCATGTACCTGGGTTGCGGGCACATCCCCAGTAGGAGATGTGCAGGAGGCAGCTGATTGATGTTTCTCTCTCATCGATGTTTCTAACTATCTCTCTCCCTTCCTCTCTGTAAAAAATCAATAAAATATATTTTTTTAAAAAAAGATATCACAATAACCAATAAGTGCATCTCTTTTGTTCAACATTATAGATAAGACAGAGATCCAAATTTAAAAAAATAATATATACTGCCTGGCCAGCATGACTCAGGGGATGAGCGTTGACTTATGAACCAGGAGGTCACGGTTTGACTCCTGGTCAGGGCATATATCTGGGTTGCAGGCTCAATTCCCAGTGGTGGGCTTGCAGGAGGCAGCCGATCAATGATTCTCTCTCATCATTGATGTTTCTATGTCTTTTGCTCTCTCCCTTCCTCTCTGAAATCAATAAAACAATATTTTAAAAAATCCTACTTATTACTTAGGAGAAAGGGGGGAGAAGTCCTGACACTGAGGGTCCTGTCATACATAGGTCCCTCCTTGGATGTTCCTCCACAGATAAGGAAGAGCAGCCTGATCCATGCTATGTGGAGAGCACATTCCGGTTTTGCTTTACTGCCCCCCTTTTTAGACCTGCTCTGACAGTGCCTCATTCTATTTTTATATTAGACACTGTTTCTCTTCTTTTATTGCCAGATGCCCTTATACTGTTGCTCACCAAATCCTCCAGCAACAGCTGTTCCACCAGCCCACTCTTGGCTGCAAGCTGATCTAATGTGCTTCACAATTAGTAAGAGTACCTAAGTATATCAGGAGCCTGGAGCATGAGGGGGAGAGTGTATGTGTTCTGCATTTTGCATAAGCATCCTGGGCATTGTCTCTAGCATATTCAGTTCCTGATGACTCCTCATTTCCTGGATATAATGGCAGATCAAACACAGGGAGCCTAAAGCGCCTGGCATCACATACAGAGCTTCTACTTTCTGAAATAAGGCAATAGGAAAAGATCAAGAAAAATATACTGGCTCTGAGGTTTACCTAAAGTCCTGCTATAACTCCTGTTCTTTTCCACCTGGGCCAAAATGTAGAGCTACTCGTCTTCCACTTTTCCCAAGTAGGTTCTCTGTTGCTCCTCTTCTCCCATTCTTTACTTGGTTTAGATTTATTCTGTTCCTAAGCAGTCTTCATTTAAGGACCCATTGGTCATGTTGCAGGTCAAGTACCAGGATAGCAGATGACAGTGTTCTCTGTCTTCAAATCCAGGACAGTCTACACTTGGGAGGAGTGCAGTAAATTCTTATCTGGAACATAGGAACAGACATTAGGTTTGTTCTTCAGGAGTTACAAATGTAAAATGTAAATATGTAAAATACTTAAAATGTAAAATATATAAGACTTTGGGATATAATGCTTTCCCCTCCTAAATTATTCTTCCTGACCTCGTCCCCACCTTCTTGTTCTCAACTCTAACTCATTCAAACAGGAGAATAGGCTCTCCCGTTTTCATTCTTCCCAGAAGTTCGAGAGACCCTGTTCCTGCCAGTGAAGGAACAACTTGTGATGTTGCTCAGCTCTCTCTTTTCTCAGCTGTGGACTGGATGTCCCTGCCCTCTTCCCACGCCCAAGGCCATACCCTGGAGGGCCTGGAGACCTGCCTCCCCAAGGTCTGTAAGGCTACTTACTGCTCTTTGAGATTCACAGCCCTTGTGACTTAGGATTGCCTTTTAGTAGAATGATGAAGAAACTGGCCTGGGCTGAAAGTAGTGCCTGTAGGGTCCCTTTAGTCAATGAGCAAGACACTTCAAAAGCCACCTTTAGATGCCATAGCACTTAGCCTTCTCGCCCCAGCTTCAGTTCATCCTGGTGTTCAGTCCAACCCTGGAAACTATACCAACTTGTTTCTCCTTTCAAGAGATGCCCTCAAAAGCCATTGCTTCCAGAGGACTGATTCACAGAGATCTTAAACGTTTTTGATCCCCTAAAATCTGCTGGCATGCTTTAAGCTCAGCTCCAGCGGTTGCTTTTGATCATAGGTCAAAACCTTTCTCTTCAAATATAGCATCTTCGTTTTCTTAACCCTGCTTCCATCACTATCACAACCCATTCTTCCTGATGGAGC
This sequence comes from Myotis nattereri, assembly GCF_964212035.1. Lineage (NCBI taxonomy): Eukaryota > Metazoa > Chordata > Mammalia > Chiroptera > Vespertilionidae > Myotis > Myotis nattereri. Next base: position 54,244,150 of record NC_138087.1, read on the forward strand.
AAGGGTTATGTCAGGAGATGGGAGGAGTGAGCATGCTGTTGCGGTGTTAGTTCTCAGTCTGGCGCTGTTTCCTCAGAGCTCTGTCCAGTATCTTTTCTTTGGGTGGGCTTATAAGGCAAATGACAGAAATCCTCAGAGGGATATGTGTTTCCATCATCTTTGTACCAAAGATATTCTTACAACCATACATGTTCTTAGTGTTTGGCTTTAATAAATACTCAAATCACATAAATTTTGTAAGAAGGTCAGAGAAAAGTGACAGCAAAAGTTCCAAGACAAAGAGAACTCAGGTAACTCCTGGGTAACCTTTTCACATTAAGGGAACATAGGATTTCAGAGGCTATGATAGCATGGTCCAGAGAGGCACAGGGATGGGGACCACAGACCAAGGGGGCTGATGGTAGACCGTGACTCTTTAATTGAGGTGCCCGGAATAGCTTGATACAGTACCACGTGTTCCCTGCACCCCTCTCTGAATCTCCTCAGTACCCTACTCTTTACTGTGTTCCCCACAGTGTAGGAGAGCTGGACGCTGTCTCATCCCGGTATTGTTTCCCATGGTGTGAAGACCATGCTCTTCTCCCTGGCTGTAGGGACTGCCTTTTTTCTTACTGCGTCCACCATGGCATTGGGTAGGAGGTAATGAAGAGGGCCAGTTAGTGAGCCAAACTCAGAGTCTGAGCTATTAGGCGAGACTGGGACATGCTAGGGAGGCTCGGGGTCTGGGTTGGCTAGAGTCTAGCCCAGCCGTGGGCAAACTACGGCCCGCGTTTGAAATGAATAAAACTAAAAAAAAAAAAAAAAAGACCATACCCTTTTATGTAATGATGTTTACTTTGAATTTATATTAGTTCACACAAACACTCCATCCATGCTTTTGTTCCGGCCCTCCGGTCCAGTTTAAGAACCCATTGTGGCCCTCGAGTCAAAAAGTTTGCCCAGCCCTGGCTAGCCCCAGAGCTTGGGTAGGATGAGGATTGTAGATGAGACCCACAGCAAGCTTGAGGAAATGGGCAAGGATTGGCCTCAGCTTGAAAGACCTGGACCTCCCTGGCCTGATGTTCTCCACAGCACATTCCAGAAGCGGGAAGATTAGGAAGGCGAGGTTGAAGGTCAGGGATGCCAGTTAACAAACAGCTTATGAGGCAGAACGGGCCTCACTGCCCTATTTTTCTCAGGAGTGGGGAGTGGGGCATTTCCCAAATCTGGCTTCTGGCCTCTGCTTCTCCAGCAGCAGCGCATCCCCACCCTTGTGGCCTCTTTCTTCTGTTTTGTAGACCTGGACCTCTCCCCCAGTTCTCTCAACGCCTGTCATTTCTCTCTCCAGTTCTATCATGCCTGCGACCAGCCAGGCATTGTGGTTTTCTGCATCATGGACTACGATGTGCTACAGTTTTGTGATTTCCTGGGCTCCTTAATGTCCGTGTGGGTCACTGTCATTGCCATGGCTCGTTTACAGCCTGTGGTCAAGCAGGTCAGTCCAGAAGGGGCCCTGGGGGACAATCATAGCTAAAGTCGACTTGAAACTCATTCCCAGCCTCTCCCTGAGGACATTGCCAAGTGCCTCTCTCCATCCTGGCCCAGCCTCTAGAGTCCTGTTTCTCTAGGTGCTGTATTTGCTGGGGGCTATGCTGCTGTCCATGGCTCTGCAGCTTGACCGGCATGGACTCTGGAACCTGCTTGGACCCAGTCTCTTCGCCCTGGGGATCTTGGCTACAGCCTGGGTAAGGGTGGGGAGAGCTGTGGGTGGGGCATCCTAGCAGGACTGGGTTCAGGACCCTGGGTACCTGGTCCCCAATTGAAGGTGGGCTAAGACCCTTTCACCGTCACTATTGTGCTCATGGTGCCCATCCTAGTCTCAGGTACCTTCCTGTCACAACCATGGCTCAGGGGAAGCCTGAGAGTGACCGGCTCTGGCTTGGGTTCCAGGGCCTCCCATTCCTGAGCCCCACTTCTCTGCCTCCTCCAGACAGTACGCAGCGTCCGCCGTCGGCACTGCTATCCACCCACATGGCGCCGCTGGCTTTTCTACCTGTGCCCTGGCAGCCTTATTGCAGGCAGTGCCATCCTGCTCTATGCTTTTGTGGAGACACGAGACAACTACTTCTACATTCACAGCATTTGGCATATGCTCATCGCTGGCAGTGTGGGCTTCTTGCTGCCCCCTCGTGCCAAGACTGACCACCGGGTTCCATCTGGAGCTCGGGCCCGGGGCTGCGGCTACCAGCTGTGCATCAATGAGCAGGAGGAGCTGGGCCTTGTGGGCCCAGGAGGGGCCCCTGTCAGCAGTATCTGTACCAGCTGAGAGGGGCTTTGAGTCTGGCCCTTGGAATATGAACCGTTCCCAGGGCACAAAGAGCCCTTCCTGGGTTTTTCCAGCAGTGCGTGCGGAGCCTTCCCAGGGATGAGAGACAAGTTGTGTTTCTTGAGGATTTGGTGTCTTCCTTGACGTGGGACTCTTCCAGGGACCGGGCACACTTCCTGAAGATCGGAGTCGTCCTGCATCCATTGAGCCTTTCAGGGCTGTAGCCTGTGCAGGGCCTCAGAGCCCCTAAGGACCAGCAGTCCCTCCTAGGACGTGGAGCCCCTCCCAGGGATATGGAGCCCTCCCGAGGACATGGATTCCTTCCTGGGGGGACAAAGCCCTCCCAGGGCATGGCATCATTCCTGAGGAAGTGGAGTCCATTTTGGGGGAACGGAGTCGCCAGATCTTCCAGCAGCTCAGCAGCTCTGGCCTCAGGCCTCCTTCCCAGAAGCAGCATCTGTGCCGGGCTGTCCTGGGCAGGGACATGCAGGACAGATGGGACTGGGACTAGGGCTGGTATCTTGAGTTGATGCAGGTGGAGTCTGGTGTGTCTCCAATGAAGTATTTGCTGGTTCTGTGCTGCCTTTTTTTCTGGGGCCAAATGTGTGGGGAGGGGAGGGAAAGAGGGACCCTGAGGAGGTCAGCATGGGTGATGGGAGTCCAGCTGAATGAACTGCTGGAGCTACTGTCTGAGGCTTCAGTCCTATTGTGTCAGGCTGCACAGCTGGGAAAAGGGAGTTGTGAGTGGGTGAGTCTGTGTGTGAATGAGTGAGTCTTTGTGTGTGTGTGTGTTGAGTGTGGTACCCACACTCAAGGGAGGAAGCCGAGGTCCCAGAAAATTGGACTAGTGGGTACAAAGCTCAGATGGGAAGGAATTGTCACAAGAATGTAACTTCTGTTTTGAGCCCCATTTTGCCTGAGTGCCAGAAGGATCATATTTTGTCAATTTGGAATTTCTTCTCTTTCCAGCTGACTCTTTCCAGAGTCACAGCTGCGTCCCAAGGGTTTATGTGGTGCAAAGATGTTGGGAGCATGTTCTTTCTGGTCACTTCAGTCTATAGGCACCTACCCCCTGAGATTTACATCCTTCCAGCCGGCTGTCAGTCAGCAGAGCAGGTAGGTCATGCCGGAGCAGATTTCTGGTCCTATCTGTGTAACCCCTTGTAGTCCTGAGGCTCTCTACCACTTCTGTGCCACAGGCAAAGACAGACCTTGGCTACCCAGACACACCTTGAAGCCACTTAAAATGTAAGTGGAAGTAGCATGCTACTTCTGAGCGGAAGCTTGAAGAGTCAGTGCAGACCTTGTCATTTTCTCTTTTCCTATTGTCATGGTGACCAGCAATGTCCCAGTAGTTGCTCTATTACTCTGAGTCCCAGAGGGGTGAAGATGATGATAGAACAGACCTCTCCCCAGCCAACCTCTAATGGGCCTGTAGCATGAGCGAGAAATAACTCTTTGTGGTCCTAAGCCACTGAAATTTTGAAGTTATCACCATATTATAACCTAGACTCTCCTGCCGAATAGAGGTTGAGAACAGGAGAAGCGGGACATTTTCCTGCAGAACAGATTCCCCCCCAGCAGAGCTATGGCAGCAGCTTTTACCTCTGCATTTCTCAGGCTGTAAATGATGGGGTTCAGTGAGGGTGTCACGACCCCATAGAACAATGCAATAATCTTATCCAAGTCAGGGTCCTTGGCCTTGGGCTTAAAGTACATGAAGGAGATAGTCCCATAGAAAACCACTACCACTGTGAGGTGGGCAGAGCAGGTGGAGAAGGCTTTGCCCCGGCCTGCAGCAGAGGGCACCCTAAGGATGGCATTAAGGATGAAAATGTAGGACATGCAGATGAGCAGGAGCGGGGCCAGTGACAGGACAGCTGTGGCCACCATTAAAAGCAGTGCATTGAGAGAGATGTCCCCACAGGCCAGTTTCAGCACTGCCAAGATCTCACAGAAGAAGTGGTTAATGACATGGTGGCCACAGAACGGGAGGCTCCAGGTGACAATGGACTGCAGCAATGAGTTGGCAAAGCCCGTTCCCCAGCTCAGCGCTGCCATCCGCATGCACGTCTGCCCACTCATGAGTTCTGGGTACCTAAGCGGCTGGCAGATAGCCACATAACGGTCATATGCCATCACGGCCAAGAGCACGCACTCCGTGGAGCCCAGTGCCAGGGTCAGGTACATCTGCAGGGCACAGCCAGGGAAGGAGATGGTCCTTTGGGCTTCCAGGAAGTTGACCAGCATGAAAGGCACGAAGGAGGATGTGCCACAGATGTCCAAGAGAGAGAGGTTGCTGAGAAAGAAGTACATGGGGCTGTGCAGGCGGGGGTCCAGCATGTTCAGCCCAATGAGGAGGGCATTCCCTAGCACGTTCACAGAGTAGATGCCCAGGCAGAGCACAAACAGGACCATCTCTATGTTATGGTGGCCGTGTAGGCCCAGCAGGACATATTCTGTCACGGCTGTCTCGTTGGCCCCAGCCATCTCATTTTCCCTCCTTTCAAATCTGGGCCACACAGATGTTGGGAAAAGCTCTGGCTGGCCTGGGAGCCAGGCAACCGGAGTACGTGCCCTGGGGCAGGTCAGCCCCACCTCTGGAATTTAGTTTCACCATCTGTATACTGAGACTTAGCTGAAGGTCTACAAGCTGGCCTTCTCGGCTCTGCAGTTCTGACTCAACTCAGGGGAGATGAGATACATGCTGGTCCCTTCAGCTCTTTTGTGGTTCCCCCCAGGGTGGGCTCGGAGACAGTGGAGTAGGATTCATGTTTGACAAGCTCCGCTAGAATTTAGAGTTCTTGGCTGTTAACAGGAAACTCTAGGTCAGTGGTTCTCAACCTTCCTAATGCCGTGACCCTTTAATACAGTTCCTCATGTTGTGGTGACCCCCAACCATAAAATTATTTTCGTTGCTACTTCATTACTGTAATGTTGCTACTGTTATGAATCGTAATGTAAATATCTGATATGCAGGATGTATTTAGGCGACCCCTGTGAAAGGGTCCTTCGACCCCCAAAGGGGTGGCGACCCACAGGTTAAGAACCGCTGCTCTAGGTCATGACTTCGTATGGCTGAGTCATGCACATCGTTTCAGATTCATTCATTGGTGAATATTTTTGAATGCTACTCTGTGCTAGGTATTGTTTAGGTGCTGGGGCCATAGCAGTAAGAAAATAAGTGGACAGAAAGATGCCACACACGTCACGAGGGCTCCCTCTTCCCTGGACAAGGGGAGATGAGCTCTGTAAGGCAGGCGGGTGCTGGATGGTGCTCACCGAGTGTTCCTTTTGGCCCTTAAGGGTTGAACATTTCCACTCACGGGGTGTGTAGCCTGGTTTCTGGTCATCACTCCTTAAGGAATCATAGACCCTCTGCTGGTTTTTGAAAGAACAGCACATCCCAGTAGAGCCACCGGCCGCAGGATTTAACCCAAGTAGCTCCTCCTTGACCTCCATATTGCTTTTTAGGATAGACGGGACTGGCACGGACGCCGCACAGGAGGGAAGACCCGGCTCTCATCTCCCCGAATGGTCAGTCACTGACTAGTTTATACAGGGAGGGCGGGCAGAGGCTGCAGTCTTCGCCCAGGCGCTTTCATTGCTGTCCTGGCAGGACTCACCGCCTCCTTGGGAAATGCCAGTGTCAGGTATTCACAGGAGGAAGCGGAAATGTCCCCAAGGCAGTCTTGTTAAACAGCAAAGCTGCCCAGGTGACCTCTGGTCTAAAGGAGAAATAGAAGCTGAGTGTGACTTTCATTCAGAAGATATAATCACCTCCAGCCCCTTCCCTCTGGGATTGACAGTAAGGCCAGTGTCCTGGGACAGCATTGGAGCCCTGCCTGTCCTTCAGGGATGGATTTCCCCCCCATTCTCCCTCCTTAACTGCATCTGTGTGTAGGCACAAAGGGGCTCAGCCTCTACTTAGCAGACTTTGTTTTTTCCCAGTGCTTTGCCCAAGAATTTTCCTTTTGTAGGCATGCCCTCCCTCCCTTCCCCAGTGGGGGCATTCCCGCTCATTCCTCAGAGCCCAGCTTAATCGCTCCTTTCTTCTCCCGCCTGCTCCCTGCAGTCACCTGCTCTCTTCTGATGCTTTTAGCCCTTCGCCATCCCTCTGTGTTCATGGTGTGCTCTGTACTGTCTCCTCTACTGCACTCGTGAGCAGGACTCTGTCTCCTTCCTCTCAGCACTTCCTACAGCGAGTACTGCCAAGAGCAGTCCTGAACAGATCATCAGGATTCAAAAAACTTAGTTTTGCATCCAGCGTCAGCACTAACCGGCTGTGTCATAGTGATCAAGTCACTTGACCTCTCTGAGACTCCGTTTCCTTTTGAGAAATGGGGATGCTGTGTAGCTCAGAGGAAACATGCATGTAAAGGTGCAGGAAGTGCCCATCACTAGCAAGTTGTTACTGAGGCTCCAGATCAAAGGATTTGTCTTCAGCCATAAGTACCTGTTGGGCTCGACACCTCTGGGAGTGATGACCAGAAATCAGGCTTACACACCCTGTAGAGTGGAAATGTTCAACCTTTAGGTCAGTGTCTGTCATGACCCCCTCTTTCCCCAGAGCCTGCGCTGGTTTCCTTATTCCTCCATCCTGAATAAGGGTGATATTAAGGGAATTTCTCATGCTATACCCCCATTGTAGGTTTCCAGGGGGCTCTGTTCCATGTCGTCCTCCTCAGAGACCTGGCTGATGGAGGCTCCACTATCAGAAGCATCACCAGTTGGTATGGCTTGCGAAGAAAACACTAGAGCAGCGGTTCTCAACCTGTGGGCCGTGACCCCTTTGGGGGTCGAATGACCCTTTTACAGGGGCCGCCTAAGACCATCGGAAAACACATATATAATTACATATTGTTTTTGTGATTAATCACTATGCTTTAATTATGTTCAATTTGTAACAATGAGATTGGGGGTCACCACAACATGAGGAACTGTATTGAAGGGTTGCGGCATTAGGAAGGTTGAGAACCACTGCACTAGAGCATCTCATACCAGCAGTTAAATGCTCTGACCCAGTAGAGGTGTGTTTCACATCCACCCACAATCCACTGGCCCTGTGTAATCCTACCACAGGCTCAGGAAGAGGAGAACTGGAAATATAGCTGAGTGTTTGGGTATGATGACTTCCATAATACACAGAAAAACACTGCATATATCAGCCAGTGCCTCACTCTGTCATGCCCTGGAAAATCAGGTTCACAGAGAGATAGGAGTGTCTCTGAGATAGTTGTCTAATTCCACTCGCCATATTCATCCCCTGAGAGACAGGGTGATGCCATGAACTGGGACTGGGAGTGAGGGAACTGGGTTGATTCTTGCCTTTCTTCTGGTTCTGTTCTATGACCTTGGTCAGATTTCTCCCTTGGTGAAATGGAGCCATTCACTTAGGCAGTCTCTGGTACTCTGTAACCTCCAAACATTTCCTCACATCCTTCCATCAACTTCCCAATCATGAAGTCTAACAGACCCAGGGTTATTTTTCAAGGTCAATATCAATTTCAGCCTCCATTTTTGGGCAGCCATGTGCTCAGCAAGGAGCTTCTTCCCGGAAGCCCAAGCCTCTGCTAGCCACACCCAGGATTTCCTTAAACTAACCAATGACAATCAAGGGAAGTGCGCGCCATAGATATGACCACATCCTGGTAACAAGACCCCGACTTGCACCTGGCCAATTGGCAGGGCCCACAGTCCTTTCTCCTCCCCTTACTCCAACCCCCCTATAAAACCCCTCTTTGCACAGGGCTAGCTCTCTCTCTGCTGCTTGCCGCTGCGTCGGTGAGTGTGGTCGGGGAGCTGAGCTAGCTCGAATAAAGACTCTTTGCTTTTGCATTGGGAAAAAAAAAATATCAATTTCATTAGCTGATAAATTTCATACTTACTTTAGCTTCAAAAATTATTTTATAAGAAAGGTGAATGACTCAGCAAGATGAAAGCTTGGTTTTCAGTTTCCCTGACACGCGGGATCTCAGATTCCTGCATCACTTCCTCCTTGCTGTATAGCAGAGCAGGTGAGCGTGGGGTTTGGAGTCAGACTGACCAGGACCCAAATCCCAGGTCCCACTCGCTAACAGTTCCCTCAGCCCTACCTTCCTTACCTGTAATGCAGAGATAAGAACAGTATTTCCTTGTGAGGTTATTGTGAGGATCCAGTGAGATGATGCATGCGAAGCTCTCAGCTCAGAGCGTGACGCATGGTAAGGAATCAATAAGTGGTAGCTGATATTCTTGGTATTATGTCCTCTTTCCCAAGCAGATATTCTGATTTTTACATGTTTAGAAAAGATTTACTGAGAGGAGTCAGCATGTTACGGATTCTTCTTACCTCTTCCCTGTTGGCCCAGTGGCATTAGTGCATGCAGCTAACTGGAGTGGGCTGCCAGGTGAGCTGGCCTGAGAGCAGAGCTGGGAAGTGCCGAGTTCATTACCAGCAGACACACTTGTGCAGGGATGGGCCAGGGCCGTGCCCATGAGGACCAGCCTCCTGATACCTGCCACATAGACAACTTGCCTGCGCCCTGCCTTCAGGGACTTCGCAGTCCCTGCCCAATTTAAAGTTCAAACCCTGTAACTACACAAGACTGCAGGTTTGGCAGCTGTGGGGCTTCAGAGACCCCAGGCTCCGTGTGCTGTCCCTGGGAGGGGGTTGGAGCGGGCACAAGAGTGACACTGGACAGAGAATTTGAAGACTGGGTCTCATTGCAGTCCTGCCCTTTTGGATCTGAGGCTTGGGGACCATGGCTCCCCTGGCCTGGACCTGAGCATACTGGTCTGTGAAATGGCTGTCATCTTCCAGGATTGTTGTAAGGACCTGGATTCATGGAAGTGTAAGAAAAGCAAATTGCTGTATGGGGTATGAGATCCCAAGCACTTGTGAGGGACCATTAAGTCCGGGATTTAGCCAGGAGCATGAGGTCTACGGGTTTCTCTCCCCTTTCCCTTCTCAATCCCTTCTCTTTCCTTTTCTGTTTCCTTCCCACAATAAAAAATAAGTTGACACAGTTTAGGGGCTAAAAAACAGTTTTAAGTAAAGCAGCAGCTGATGCAAAATTTTCCATTGTACTATGATTTGGCTTTTGGAATTTTTATCAAGAATACAGGTGAAGATTGTGACCACTTAGTTTTTTTCTTTTAAAGTTATTTTTTAAAAATTTTATTGAATTTATTTGGGTGACATTGATTAATAAAATTATATAGGTTTGGACTCCGCCAGGATTTATTTAAACATTCTTCTATGGTTGGACATTGAGATTCTTACAATTTTTTGTTACTATAAACAATCCCATGATTAATATTCTTGTATATAATTCTTTGTGCCTGTAATTATCTTCTTAGACTTATTCCTAGAAGTAGAGGTGTTGGTCAAAGGGTCTGGAAGTTTCTAAGTCTCTTGATTCATATTCCAACTTACTCTGCAGGAAATTCATATCAGTTTATTCCCATTCCCACCAACAGTATATGACATTACCTACTTCAGTGCACTTTAATTAACAATAGACATTTTAAAAATTCTTTGCCAGTTTCATAGGTGGAAAATTGTATATAATCAGTGGCCTTTCTAACTGTAAATGTGATTTAAAACCCCCAATGCCCACAGGACGAAGTCCGAACTCCTATAGTGGCACCGAAGGCCCAGCAGAATGTCTTGACTGGCAGCCTTCACCCTGGCTTGGTTGAGAGGGTTGGGGTGCAGGGAGCGGGGTGCTTCTCTCCTCGGTGCCTCTGTTCTGACCAACAGAAGCAGAAAGAGGGACGGAGGGGAAGGAGGACTCAAGCAAGGCCTGTGCTTAGCTGCTTGGAGGCCAAGACCAGCTGTCCCGTCATACAGACGGTGCCTCCGAGGCCAGAGCGGGCAGGGAATGGAGATGCTGCGAGAGTCTGAGCCCACTTCTGTGTTCACTGAGCTCTCAGCAAGGAAAGCTGGGAAGAGGCTGAGCACCGGGAAGAGTCGGCTATGGCAGGATGTCAGGGGGATGGGATGAAGAGCAGTAGAGCAAGCCTCCCCAAAGCCAGGTGAGGCCTGGATGCTGCACAGGGAGGTACTGGCAGCGGCTGCTACTAAGGGAAGATGGGGGAATCCAGGCCCTGGGCTGCTCCAGGTGACTGTTGTCCTGGCAGCTGGGCAGGTCTGGAAATCTTGGACTTGAGGCCTCATCACTGCCTCTACTGTCATCTCCCAGGGGCTCTCGGTCTTGCCTGTCATCTGTGCACTCCATCTAGCTCTGCTCAGATTTAGGAAGAACCCCAGGCTCTGCCATTATTATCCCTACATTGACACTATCATTTGTTTATTGAGGAAACCTATGAGGGGCCTGGGTAGGGCAGGGCTGAACTTTGGAAAAGAGTGGAATTCGACACTCCCTGCTCTGACAGTAATACTGAAAATAGAGCAGGAGGAGCAAAGTGGGGTGGCTTCCAGGAGGAGGTGGCATTTGTGCTGGGCTTTGAGGGTTAGGCACTCCTTTTACACGTGGAGTTGTGTGCTGGGCCGGGGCTGCTTTGTGGGAAGAACCAAGAAGAGCACCGAGCTGGGCAGTGCAGGGTGTTACCGAGGCCCCACTTGGCCGGTGTGTGTGGCTGTCAGGAGTGAGAATGTGGGCGACGGCTGCGGGGTTGGTCAGGACCTCGGATGCCCACTGAAGATGTAGCACTTCGTCCTGAGAGCAGTGGGGAGCCATTTAGGGGTTTCAGTCGGGAGAGTGACATGATCACATGTGCTTTTTCAAAAGATCTCCTGGCTGCCCCTGGGAGGAGAGATTGGAAAGAGGAGCAAGACTGGGATGTGGCCTGGCCGGCGTGGCTCACTGGTTGAGCGTTGACCTATGAGCTGGGACAGCCGTGGGCAAACTACGGCCCGCGGGCCAGATCCGGCCCGTTTGAAATGAATAAAACTAAAAAAAAATAAAGACCGTACCCTTTTATGTAATGATGTTTACTTTGAATTTATGTTAGTTCACACAAACACTCCATCCATGCTTTTGTTCCGGCCCTCCGGTCCAGTTTAAGAACCCATTGTGGCCCTCGAGTCAAAAAGTTTGCCCACCCCTGAGCTAGGAGGTCATGGTTCTATTCCCAGTCGGGGCACATGCCTGGGTTGTGGGTTCGATCCCCAGTGTGGAACATGTAAGAGGCAGCCGATCAGTGATTCTCTATCATCATTGATGTTTCTATCTCTCCTCCTTCTCTGAAATCAATAAAATAATATTTTAAAAAAATAAAGACTGGAAGCTGGAGGCCAGCCAGGAGGCTGGCAAACATGCGGGGCTGGCCTAGGGCAATACCGGGGAAGGAGCAGAGAGGGCGACTGTGAGCTATTCTCTGCACATCGGTGGGACTTGGTGCTGCCTTTCTGGGATGAAGATTCCAGAAACACAGCCCTGTGCCCCACACCATCCTCACTTTAGGCACAAGAGGCCTCGCCTACTGACCTGCAGGCCCTCCCTCGCTTGGAGGACCATCTCCCGCCCCACACCTTCCTGGCGGCCTCCTTCACCTCCTTGTTCCTCAGGCTGTAGATGACAGGGTTCAGCATGGGCGTGACCACGGCGTAGAGGACCGTGAAGACCTCATCAGAGACGCGGGCCTCCTTGCTCTTGGGCTTCATGTACATGAAGATGACAGTGCCATAGAAAAGCAGCACCACGGCCAGGTGCGCCGAGCACGTGGAGAAGGCTTTGCGGCGCCCGGCCGCTGAGGGCACCCTCAGGACGGTGGCCAGGATCAGCGTGTAGGACAGGCAGATAAAGGCCAGGGGCACGGGCAGCAGCAGCATGGCGCCCACCAGCAGGAGGGCCTCGCTGATTGACGTGTCACCACATGCCAGCTTCAGCACGGCCAGGATCTCACAGGTGAAGTGACTGACCACGCGGTGGCCACAGAAGGGCAGCCTCATGGCGATGACGGTCTCAGTCACTGACTTGAAGAGACAGAGGACCCAGGCGGCTCCTGCCAGCAACAAGCAGAGCCGTTGGCTCATGAGCACCGGGTACCTGAGTGGCCGGCAAATGGCCAGGTAGCGATCGTAGGCCATGATGGCCAGCAGCAGACACTCTGTGGAGCCTGTGGATAGGCTCAGACACATCTGGATGGCGCAGCCAATAAAGGAGATGGTCTTCCGGGCCGACAGGAGGTGGACCAGCATCAGGGGCACGAAGGTGGACGTGTAGCAGATGTCCAGGGTGGAGAGGTTGCCCAGGAAAAAGTACATGGGTGTGTGCAGGTGCACATCCAGCACACTCACCGCTACGATGGCCGTGTTCCCCAGCAGAGTCACCAGGTACATGGCCAAGCACAGAGGGAAGAGCAGGCGCTCCAGGGATGGGTAGCCAGAGAATCCTTTCAGAACGAACTCAGCGACCTCTGTCCTATTGACCAGCTCCACAGCTGCAGTGGAGGGAAAGAGGGTGTAGGAGGGTGGGGAGCCCACAGAGCCTCTTTTGGGATGAGGCATATTGCTCTGACACACACTGTCTCTGTGACTGGGGGCAATCCCTGTACCTCTAGGCTGCAATTTATCAATGGGAAAAATGATTTAAATCAGCCTTTCACTGAGTGTGAATGGCAATGTTAGTAGGCAAACTGAAAAATCGAGACAACATTGGATTAACCAAAAATAAATAAAGCTCTACTACAGGACTTCTCAGAGCCTTTGCTATGCCAGTGTGATTTGTGACTTTCCAAAAGCAGTGTAGAATATGTAATGCCTAAACTTATTTGACCATGGATCTGCCTTTTACAGAGCATCCATCAACCTACTATAGATAGATATTCAGTGGGCTGGACCAGGGAGCCTCACATGCCCCAGAATCACCCGGCAAGTTTGCTAAACACATTGCTGGGCGCCTTCCCCAGAGTTTCTGACTCAGTAGATCTGGGTGCTGCTGCTGCTGTTGGACAAGGTACCACACTCTGAGAACCAATCGGCTAGCTTGTCTCTGAGGGGCCTCCTGATTTGAGGAAGCCTCTGAGCTGCTGCTTTGCACTGTTCCCACTGCTGGAATGTCCTCCTCTATCCCTCAGCCTGCAGAAATCTGACTTGTCTCTTTAGGTCAGCTCTCGTCTCCATGCGTGAAGCATATGTTGTGCCTTGCACTGGAGGGGCTGCTGGCCTCTGAGCTGAGTGGGCTCGTCCACCTGCTCCCCCCCGCCCCCCCCCCCCCACAGGACCTGCTTCATCAGCTACTGTGTGTAAATTGACCTTCAGAATCTGCTTTTATCATGGCCTTTTGAGCTAAAATTTGATGGACCCTTTAGCTCAGCCCAAACCTATTTTCTCTGGGCCTGAGCCCGAGGTGTGCTTTGACCTCGTGAATTCTAGGGCATCAGCATGGAAAGCACCCTGAGAGGTCGCCTGGTCAAAGCTCCCGTTGTGCAGGTGGGGAAACTGAGGTCGCAAAGTGGGTCCCTGGCAGCACTGTGACAGCTACACCATGCTCAGGGCGCATGTTTGCTTCTGTCAAGCCCCACATGGTAGTGGTTCCTTTTGTTGCACTAGATGGAGGCCCTTCCCTGATGTTCCCCTGCAATATTCTCGCTAGCTGAGGAGCATGATTCAGTCTCTCCTTAGTGTCAGGTACTTGGCATGCTGTCAGTAAACCCACGGGACATACTGCCCAAGCCTGGGTCTGGAGTAAGCACCAGTTCCTGTCAGCGATTCCCTTCTCCAAGCTCCACGCCTCGCCTCATCCTGCTTCTGTTTGCATGCTTCCAGTGACGGGAAGCCCATTACCCTCGCAAACATATTTTTACGCAGGGTCCAGAGCTCTGGACCCTATTTCAGGGGATAAAGGGCCACTTATGCAGGAAGGAGAGCTCGGACCTAGCTCTGGACTTCAGATAGAAGGTCTGGCCTCGGCCTGAGTGTGTGTAGAGACATTGTGGGCTCAGGGGAGGATGAGCTTTGAGCTTCCTCCAAGACTCAGCTGGGAAACGCTGAGGCTGGGCTCCTGGAGACGCACCATGTAGCAGTGTCAGTAGAGGCAGGCACAGTGCCAGGGCCAGGGGAGGCACAGCGTTGGCGGTGTGCTTTCCTGCGGCCGCTGTGTCTCAGTCAGGCCACAGCCTCCTCTTTATACGGCTCCGCGCACTATAGTTCATCCCCTAAATACTAGCAAACCTCGGCAGCCATTGGCTACCTGCTGGAAAACACTCACATAGGGTCATTACATGTGCACCCACTTACATGTGTGTGCACAAACACCTGTTTGACACCCAGGTACACACACATGTGCCTAGGAGTTTACATACACACATAGGCTCATGTGTATACATGAACAGTCATTCCCATGAGAGTATGTACATATGTAGAGGCATTCACTCTTGCTCTCTCTTACACACACACACACACACACAGAACAGACCCTTGGACCTGTGGCCAGGGTGCCAGAGGCCTGGCAGGACTGCTTCTCCCTGGGAGGGGGTTTGTGGAGACCAGCTCGGCCATGGAAATGTGAGTAGAGAAGGAACAGCCCTGAGGGTGGGGAGCAAACTCTGCCTGGATGAACCCGGAGGACAAAGGAACCTCAGAGCAGGGACAAAGTCAGAAAACCAGCTGAGTGTCTTGTCCTGCCTTCCCGTGCGTGCTGAGGACCCGTGCCTCCCTCTCGCCTCCCTCTCTACCTGCCCTCGCTGGGGTGGGATCTTTGGGAAGAGGATCGGAAGGGTGTGGCTGAGGAGCTCTGGTTCCCAAAGCAGGGCAGGGGGCTTTGTCTGCAGAGCCCACAGTGGCCATCCTGCCTTCACTTCTCTCCTGGCTACAAAAATCGGTTCAAATGCCACCTCCCCCGGAGCCTTTCTTTATCCTCTCCCGGCCACCCTGAGCCTCTCTCCTTTGTGCCCACAGCCCTGCGTCTGCACCTCTAGGATGGTGCTCACCTTTCTCCCTAACTTCTGCCTGTTGCCTGTCCCTGCCAGCCCACAGGGATGCCACCGGCCTCTTCTCACCCAGGTTCTGAAGGCCAACTTAAAGCTCCCAGCCTGGCCACAGCCAACTTCTTCCTGGCTTGTGACTTCCTGGGGCTAAGACAAATTGGGAACGAGTGGGCTGCCAAATATGAGCTGTTCCTAGCCTAGGTGACACCTCGGAACCGGAGGGCTCTTACAGACCAGCAAGGCCAGCTCCTTGTTATCCGTGGGGAAACGGAGGCCCAGAGAGGGCAAGGGGCTTGCCCTACGTCACACAGTGGGTTCGAGGGGGAAGCCAAGGCTCCACTGACTCCCTGGGATCCTGTCTCCCAGCCTAGACCCCTGCCCCTGCCCCACATCCCCACTTTTTCACTTACCTTCAGGCTCTTCCAGATGCATATTGCGGCCTCCTTGAGCGATGTTTCAGAGGGTGTGAGACCAGGGACCTTCTGTGGCTGGAACTGGGGAAATGCAGGTCAAACAACAGGCCCAAACCCTGGTGGGGGGACACGGGGTTTCATGCTGACCCAGCTTTCCAAACTGAGGAACCGTGCCTAGACCTCCGTAGAATTCAGTGAAGAGTTTGCAACTTAATAAAACTAAGTGGAACTTTTAGAATTTGGTGGAATTAGACAAAGTGCGTAGACTTCAGTGGGGTTCTCTGAAGTGTGTCAGGTTTGGTAGGATTAGGAAATTCTGTTAGGCTTGAGACTGAATGGGGTCCCAATAGTTTGCTGTGGGCAGCCAGGGACTCCCTGACCTGTACAGCTACCCGCTCCATCCTGGATGACAGCCTCCCGGGGAGCAGGCAAAATGAAAGAGGCGCCTTTCAAAGCTCCCTGTGCGCCAAGGGACTGCACAATCCCCAAGGCAATGTAGAGGGAGAGGGGAAATGTGCCCAGCTTAGAAACTTTGGGGTGCTTCAGGGATGATGTCCCAAAGACCTAATTACGTGGAGTCTATTTAGAAACCTTAATTGGTGTGAAAAAGTTGGAGGAAGTGGCTCAGGGCCAGGGATCCACCCTCGCAGGTCAGTCCCTAGACAGTGCTGGCCCAGGAACATTTATGGGATGAATAAATGAACGATAGATGAATAATTAAATGAATGCATAAGTGCCCTAACCAGTTTGGCTCAGTGGATGGAGCATCAGCCTGTGTAGTGAAGGGTCCCGGGTTTGATTCCGGTCAAGGGCATGTACCTTGGTTGCAGGCACATCCCCAGTAGGGGGTGTGCAGGAGGCAGCTGATCGATGTTTCTCTCTCATCGATGTTTCTGTCTATCCCTCTTCCTTCCTCTCTGTAAAAATCAATAATATATATATATATATATATATATATATATATATATATATATATTTTTAAAAGAATATGGTTAAATGAATGCATAAGCAATTCAGTGAGTAAATTTAAAACTGAATGAATGAGTGAGTGAACAAATGATAGTCAGAGTTGCTTTCCAAGAGAGTTAGAGGTCTTGGCTCAACTGTCATAGGGGTCTTAAGAAAATGCAAAATCTGGAAGAAGAGTAATAGAGGAGGGAACTGGAAGAAGAGAGACAACATTTAGACGATCAGAGCAAAAAAGTCCTGTAGATTCTTGACCAATCCCCGTTGTACGGACAGGAGAACCTCCCTAGAGAGGTGAAGGAGTTAGCTCAGCATCACCTAGTGAGACAGCATGGTCCTGGGTTCACTGCTTTGTCCACCCTTGAATCATATATCCCTCCATCAGTGCAAAGCGGGCCTGCTCAGGTCAGTGGATGACTGGATGCCTCTCACCTCCACCTGGCCCCTCCTCCCTGCTCTCAAAACAGTCATCTATATAGTTCCTCCTGAGGTTCCTTCTAGTTCTCAGGGTCCATGCTTCTGCAAGCTACGGGCCTTTTAATCAAATAGGGTCATTATTTTGGGTTTTGTTACTGTTGTTGGATTTTTATTTCATTGTTTATTCAACTTGCCTCTCCCAATGCTTTACAAGCAGGGTAAGTGAGATCGGGACCCAAATGTTCTCTGGATGCTGCACCTGGGGCAGAGCCTCACTCTACGAGAGGGGGTTGGGAGGAGGAAAGGAGCCCCCACTCTCTCAGCCATACTGACCATACATTTAGCCTCTGTAAGTCAGAGTTGGGGGAGGGGAGCTGAGAAATACTGGTGGGCTGTCCTGCTGCATGATAAATATTCTCCGTGCATTTGAAAAAGTTGTGTATCATGCCCAGCTGGCATGGCTCAGTGCTTGAGCGTCGACTTATGAACCAGGAGGTCACGGTTCGATTCCCGGTCAGGCCACATTCCTCTCTGAAATCAGTAAAAATATATTTGCACCATATTCCCACCACCCAAATGCTTCATGTATTTTTAAAAAATTGATTTCAGAGGGGAAGGGAGGAGAGAGAGATAAAAACATCAGTGATGAGAGGGAATCATTGATAGGCTGCCACCTGTACACCCCACACTGGGGATCGAGCCCACAAATGGCGCATATGCTCTGACCGGGAGTTGAACCGTTACCTCCTGGATCATAGGTCAATGCTCAACCACTGAGCCACGCCAGCCAGATTGCTTCATGTATTTTAATGCTCTGTTATTAGATGCATAAACTTTTAAGATTGTTAAGTTCTCTTGATGAATTGACCCTTTTGTCATTTTCAAATGACCCTTTTTATCCCTGTTAGTATTGTTTCCTCTATCATCTATTTGATATACTATTAATATAGAGTTGGGTCTTTAAAAATGAAATCTGACAATCTATGCCTTTAATAGGATGTTTAGATAGTTTACATTTAAGATGATTATGGATATGGTAGGGCTTAAATCTTCTGTCTTGCTGTTGCTTCCTATTATTAATTAATATTATAGTGTATAAACCTTTTGACAGTGCACCTCCATTTCCCTTCTTCTGGGCTATTGGCATGCATTTTCATTTCACAAATGTTATACAGGGTTGGGCAAAAGGAGGTTTACAGTTATGAGTATATTAATTACTAGTGGCCTGGTGCACAAATTCATGCACATTGAAAGAAAATTAATTAGAAGAAATATTTTAATATCACTATTCGCCCTTTCTCTATAATAGAAGTGTCAACCAAATTCATGATTGACAATGACAGATCGAAACACATGCATGTGATTGGCACCAGCGAGAGCTTTATAT
The DNA here is from genome assembly GCF_964212035.1 of Myotis nattereri. Lineage (NCBI taxonomy): Eukaryota > Metazoa > Chordata > Mammalia > Chiroptera > Vespertilionidae > Myotis > Myotis nattereri. The sequence goes on from NC_138087.1 coordinate 54,262,514, forward strand.
GTATTGCACATGCATGAGTCAACTTAGCCATATATATATATATAAATATATATAATAAACTTGCTTAATTAGACCTGCTTTCTGATGTAGCTAAACTTTTTCCAGCCCAATGAAGCACCCCAACTTCTCTTTCAGGTAATTGTCAGCAACACAGCAGTAAATATCAACACGAAGCAGAATATTATTGTAGATCACACAGGGAGAACAAAGGGTAAAAGATTTAACTGCAGCAGTGTTTGACTGTATTCTGCACAGTGAGAAAACCTGAGGTCATTTTCAAGGTCCACCATTTCTTACTTCTTTTCAGTCAGGTTAAGTTTCTAAGCTTTCTAAATCTCCATTTTCCAGCTAATGAGAAGAAAATAGGATTCCACTGAGTCTCCTATCTACCTACTCCAGGACTTCTGTGAGGATCAAATGAGATGAGGCATGGGAAAATGCTTCACAGACATTTGGTTAAAGTGTAAAATGTTTCCACCTGGCTATAAAGCAAGTTGTGTTCCTGGGCTGAAGAAACTCCAAGGAGGCTAGTCACTAGGGAGAGGAAGCCGGGTGTTGCTACATGACATCATTACCCGGCACCCACAGCCACTGTTTCCAGGCTAGGCTGGGCTGTGGGCCACATTTTGCGCCATGGGGTCTTGGCAACATCGTCTGTGACTTGGTGGGGTGTCACTCCAGGGTGGTGGTGGGGCCTGTGTCCCACTTGGGGGAAGCTGAGTGTTGCTTTGTGGGTGTCAGGTCCATGGTGCCATTTCTCTATAAATGGCCAGTGCATGTCACGGCAGCTCCTGCATTGATCATCTGCCCCCTGATGGTCAGTGTGCGTCATAGCGACCGGTCGGACGGTTGGACATTTAGCATATTAGCCTTTTATATATATAGATTATATATATAGATGGTATTGTTTTCCATATGAACAAACTATAAACATACTTTTGCCCCACCCTATATTTCTCTAGGATATATATCTTGATAAGGAAATACTGGATAAAAAATATGTTTATTGACATTTTGAAGATGCAACCAACTTGCTCTCAGGGAAGCTATCAATTAAAATCTTCACTAAATAGCCCTAACCAGTTTGGCTCAGTGGATAGAGCTTCAGCCTGGGGACTGAAGGGTCCCAGGTTCGATTCTGGTCAAGGGCATGTACCTTGGTTGTGGGCACATCCCCAGTGGGGAGTGTGCAGGAGGCAGCTCATCAATTTTTCTCTCTCATCGATGTTTCAAACTCTCTATCCCTCTCCCTTCCTCTCTGTAAAAAATCAATAAAATATATATTAAAAAAAATCTTCACTAAATATACAACAATACCCACTTATTCATACCCTGACTGGGGCTGGATGTTATCAGCCTTTTACATTTTACATTATGATTGATAAAAAGACATCATCTTGTTTTATTTTGCATTTCTCTGATGACTAAGAATGTTAAACAAAATTTCATGTCAATTTTTGCTATTTAAAATTTTCCTTTTAAAATTGTTTCTCCATATTTTGTACCCATTTTTCTAATTTTGAAAAAATATTGTTTTCTAAGCATCCTTTATATATTCTTTATAGTATTCCTTTGTCTACTACATAGTGGCAAACATTTTGTCACTTATCTTTTTTGTTGGCTTATGGTATCTTTTCTTACATAGAAGTTGAATTATTTGGGGTAGTCAAATTTTTTTCTTCTATGTCTTCTTCCTTCATATTTCTAAGGTTTTAAATACATTTTCCTTTCTATATTTTCTTCTAAGATTTTTAGAGTTTTGTTTTAAATTTTTACTTATTTTATTTGCATTTATTTATTTAATGAATGAAGTAGGTAAGTTAATTTACTTGCCCCAACAGAATTTATTGTAAAGGAATTCTTTTCTCACTAATTTGAAAATGCTGTCTTTATCATATGCTAATTTCTCACCTAAACATAACATATTTCAGAGCTCCACTGAAGAAAATTCCTAAATTCTCCAGAGAGAAAAAATTAATTTCTTTTTTTTTATTATTGCTAAAAGTATTACAAAGGGTATTACATATGCGTCCTTTTTTTTTTTCCCTACCTGAATTTCTTATCAAAACCATATCGACTTCAGACTTCCCATCCTATATACACTGGGATATCTATTAGGCACTGAAAGGTAACTTGGCAGAAACAAAGCTATTGGTAATCCTCCAACCCTCTAGTCTTCCCACATCTCTGTACTTTTTAAGCTAAAATCTTAGTAATTATACCTATTTTTCTTTCCATCACCAATCTAGTCACTCCATCGACAAGCCTTACTGACTTCACTAGCAAGTGAGTCTGCTTGCTCTTCTCCTCTTTACCATGACCAGCTGGTGCCACCCAATATCTTCTATCCCAGGCCACCTGGTTGGTGGTGACCACCCCCCTCCACTCTCCTGGCTTACCCTCCTTTCCCTCTGCTCTCTTCCTCTAACCCTGTAGTCCTTCTCCTTCCCCAAACAAGCACACTCATTCCTATCTGAGCTTTTTGTTCCTTCTACTTGGAAACTCCTTCACCCCCCACCTCCAACTCCAGATATTTACATGTTGACTCTTCGTTCAGATCTCAGTTCAAAAGTTACCATGTCAGAAAAAAAAACTTTCTCAATATAATTTTTCTATGTGCTTAACTAATTTCCCTAGTAGATTTGTTCAAAATGCCATTCCTTCCCCAACAATTTACAATGCCAGCTCTATCATAAGTCAGTTTTCCCCATATGTGTGAGTCTTTTTTGAGTTCTTAATAATGGTCTATTTGTTTATCATTGCAGCAATATTTCATTAGCTTTCAAATAATTGTTGATGTCTGATAAGCTGCCTTGTTATTCTCCTTCATGAGAGCCTTGATGGTTTCATATATGTTTTAGAATAAGCTTGAGAAGTTCTAAAAAATAAAGAAAACCTTTCACGATTCTTATGAAAAAAAGAATTTTCATAAGAATTGTGTTGGCGCTATAGATCAAGTGAGGGGTAACTGATACTAAGTCTTCTAGTTCTATGAATGCAGTACTATATTACTCCATTTACTTTCTTTTCTTTTTACTATAAATATGTATTTTATTGTGGTGATCTACACATAACAAAATTTACCATTTTGAACCCTAACCCTAACCAAAAAAAATGACCATCTTAATTGTATATTTTTATGCGTAGTTCAGAAGTATTAAATACCTTCATATTATTGTGCAACCATCTCCATCATCCATCCTCTTAACCCTTTTCATCTTGTAAAACTGAAAATCTATAGTTTCCCATAGCCCTAGGCAACAGCCATTACAATTTCTGTCTTTATGATTCTGACTATACTAGGTACCTCATATAGGTGGAACCATACAGTATTTGTCTTCCTGTGACTAGCTTATTTCACTGAGCATAATGTTTCATCCATGTTGTAGTATACACTGAGTGGCCAGATTATTATGACCACCCCATCAGTACAATGAAGTGAATTAGTTATGCAAATAATAATAATAATAAAACCTTGAGAGTATTTGCTTAGGAAGTTTTCAATATTCAGTATTTTTGAAAGTGTCAAGGAAGTACTGATGGGGTGGTCATAATAATCTGACCACTCAGTGTATTTTCCTTCCTTTTAAAGACTGAATAAAATTCTGTTGTAGGTCTATGCCATCTTCTGCTTATTTATCAACTGATGAACACTTGCGCTGTTTCCACGTTTTAGCTATTTCATGCTGCTATGAACATGGGTGAACAAACAAATACCTCTTTGAGACTCTGCTTCAATTTTGGGGGGGATATATATCCACGAGTGGAGTGGCTATATCACATGGTAATTCTATTTTTAATTTTGGAGGAAGCTCCATGCTGTCTTCCACAGCAGCTGCACCATTTTACATTCCTACCAACACTGCACAAAGGTTCCATTTTCTCCACATTCGTGTTAACACTTGTTGTTTTCTGTTTTGTTTTTATAGTAGCCACCCTAATGGGTATGAAATGGCATCTCATTGAAATGAAATGCAAATCCCCAGTGGGCAGTGACATTGAGCATATTCTCGTGTGTTTATCGGCCAGTCATGTGCCTTTTTGGAGAAATGTTTATTCAGGTCCTTTGCCTCCCTCTTAGACTTCACTCCTTTACCTGTCCCCCAGCCACGGCCTTCTGAGATCTGTGGCACCGCCACGTCCTTCACCCAGCGTTATGTGGGACACCCACCCACACTCCCTACCTCCCATAGCTCCCGCCCCTGAGAGCAGACCAGACGGATGACTCATTTTTACTGGGTACCACCCCAAACTTTCTGTTCCTGTGGCATTTTAGGGCCTCCTGTTTGAGGCTGGCACCCTGAGCTCTAGAGACGGGCTCCCGGTAGGCCGTTAGGCTGGGCTAATTGAATACTGCCAGAAACAGTCCTCATAATGAGACAGGGTTCCTGCTGGGGGCCCAGCCCTTGGGTGTCCCATACTGTCCCAGGGTGTTTTCCCCACCTTTAAGGTTTCTGAGGAATTAGATTATGTGACTCAACACCCCAGGAAGCTCCTCGGTTTTGCCTCCAGAGACATAATGGTGCTGCCCCTATGTGGGTCGGAGAACAGGCCTCGCAGTCCTTATCCAGAGGGTGTGTTGTTATTTTACTTCTGATATTTTCAACAGGTACACTTCCGGTGTTTTGGGTGTTTCCTCATGGGCTCATCTTGCTCATGGCGGGGTGTTCATCATCCCTGGTTTCTGACTGCGCAATGCTGATCCTGCCTCCCTAGTCATCCTGACAACCTCAAATGCCCTCATATACGTTCAAATGTAATCTAGGAAGGTCTAATTCAAACATCTAATGCAAAAGGCATCAGGTGAACACTCACAAGCAAGGAAGTCACTGAGATTCATGCTGAAATCATCCAATCTTTTCAACTCTGACTTGGCTTGTCCCTAGGACCTTGAGGCTGTGACTGAGTTTGATTCATCTCTGCCTCTCCCAGCACAGGAAGTGTGCGGGAGCAAAGGAACAGGACCAGTGGCTGCTGGATGCTCTAGAGGGCGCTGTCCAGTAGAAATACAAGGCAAGTCAAGGATCTATTTTAAAATTTTCTGGTAGCCACATTAAAAAAGTTAAAAGAAACAGGTGAAATTTATCTTAAGAACATATTTTATTTAACCCAATATATCAAAAATTGTAATTTCCAGCATACAAATAAGATGAAAATTATTAATGAGGTATTTTACATTCTTTTGTGTATGAAGGATTTTGAAATCTGAAGTCTGTATCACACATACAGAACCTCTCAAGTCAGATTAGCCACATTCCTTGTGCTCAGTAGCCATGTGGCTAGTGAATACCACATGGCTCAGCACTAGAAAAGTCTATTACCCTATTCCCCACCCCCAACTGTTGCCTACTTTTCACACCACAACTTTTTGTGTGTCTGTGTGTGAGAATTTTCAAACACATAGAAAGATTGAAAAAATTGTAGCATGAATAGCCATATATGTAAACCTAGTTTCTGCAATTGTTGAGGATTTGTGTTATCATGTATCAATTCATCTATCCAACCATCTTTTAAAAAAACCTATTATTGCTGTGGTTCTCAACCTTCCTAATGCCGCGACCCGTTAATACAGTTCCTCATGCTGTGGTGACCCCCAACTTCATTGTTACAAATTGAACATAATTAAAGCATAGTGATTAATCACAAAAACAATATGTAATTATATATGTGTTTTCCAATGGTCTTAGGCGACCCCTGTGAAAGGGTCGTTCGACCCCCAAAGGGGTCGTGACCCACAGGTTGAGAACCGCTGTATCATTGACTTTTTTTTTTTTTTGTAAAGGATAGTTTGGAAAGCCACTCAGGAAACTAGTAACTCTTTGAATATTCTTCTACAAAAATCTAATCAGGAATTTTAAAAAAATTTTAGGGCCCAAGTCCTTGAAAGGCTCCTCCTTTTTTTTCCATTATCCTCTCATGTCCTTTCCCTTCAGTGTGGATTCTCAGAAACAAGCTTCTCTCTCCCACTGGAGGGCAAACTTCCCAAGGGAGGCATCGTGCCTTCTTCAGTTCCATTTCTCAGTCTCGCACAGTGTTGCGTGGGTTACAGGTAGGCTTTGGGGTCAGGCAGCCCTGGGCTTGATTCTGGCCCTGCTACTTCTGCCTATGTGACCCACAGCAGGTGCTCTAGCTCTCTAAGCTTCATGTGCAATAGAAAAATGATGGAGTTGTTGTGAGGTTTAAGTAAGATAAGTGCTAGTGTATTGTAGCAAGCATTAAAAGATCAAGTTGGGGAGGAAAGGGAGAGGAGCTTATTGCTTACAAATGACCCCTTCCTTCACAATTTCCTGGGGCCTTGTGAACACTTAGGTACGAGAATCTACCTGGTACATTATGATCATTTCCAGCTCTATGTAAAAGTGCATGGAAGGCAATGCCTGTGTATTTCTCCTCCATGTTTCAACACTAAACACAGGGAGGGCCCAGCCAGTGTGGCTCAGTGGTTGAGCATCAACCTATGAAACAGGAGGTTACAGTTCAACTCTTGGTCAGGGTACATGCCTGGGTTGCAAGCTCCATTCTCAGTCAGGGTGTGCAGGAGATAGCCAGTCAATGATTCTTTCTCATCATGATGTTTCTCTCGCTCTCTCCCTCTATGAAATCAATAAAAATATATTTAAAAATAAAATAAACACAGGGAGGGATGAGTAGGCAAAGCACAGAGGATTTTTAGGGCAGTGAAACCATTCTGTAGGACACTATAATGGCAGATACTTGGCATTATATATTTGTCCAAACCCTTAGCATGTACACCGCCAAGAGTCAAGCCGAATGTAAACTGTGGACTTCAGGTGACTATGATGTGTCCATGCAGGTTTCACTGATAGTAACAAAGGTGCCACCGTGGTGCCAGATATTGATAACAGCGTCCCCTGTTTGTGTGGAGGGCAGAAGGTATATGGGAAATTTCTGTACCGTCCATTCAATTTTTCTGTGAATCTAAAACTGCTCTAAAAGTAAAGTCTATTTTTAAAAGATAAAGAAAATAACCTTACTATTAATAGGAACTGTTTAAACTGTTTCAAAGAATAGAGAAACCCTTATTTTAAATGTGTACAGTTTATTTTATAAAATTAACACAACCCTGATACCAAACCTGGCAGCCATGGCACAAAACGCTGCAGACAAATCTCAAAATTCTAAAAGATACATAATATTTATATTCTTAGTAGACTATTGAGAGATAAGTACTCCATAAATAAGTAAATGTTATTCTAGAAATGTGAGGGTGGTTTGATAGTTTTAGAAATCTATTGTAATCTATATATATAAGAGGCTAAGTGACTGACCATTCATCCGACCAACTGGCCGGTACGTATAATGTGCACTGGCAATTTAAAAATAAATGTTGACTCACGTACTTCTATTATAGAGAAAGGGCAAATAATGATATTAAAATATTTTGTAATTTAATTTTATAATACTTTATTATAAATTCATACAAGAATAGGCCTTCCTTCCCCCAGCTGCTGGCACTGGCTTCCCTCCAGCACCTGGGACCCGGGCTTCCCTCTGGCTGCTGGCAGGCACCCGGGACCCAGGCGGCTTCCCCCGGGCCCCAGCTTCATCCAGAAGGATGTCCGGAATGACGTCCGGAAGGACATCTGGTCCAATTAGCATATTTACCCCTTTATTACTATAGATTTTGACATGTAATTTTTTAAAATATATTTTTTATTGATTAAGATATTATATATGTGTCCTTATCCCCACGTTACCCCCTACCCCCACCCCCATCCCCCCACCCCCCCGCTCATGCCCTCACCCCCCGTTGTCCGTGTCCATTGGTTAGGCCTATATGCTTGCATATAAGTCCTTTGGTTGATCTTTCCCCCTTACTTCCACCCTCCCCTACCTTCCCTCCAAGGCCCGACAGTCCAATCAATGCCTCTCTGTCTCTGGATCAGTCCTTGTTCATCAGTTTATGTTGTTCATTATATTCCACAAATGAGTGAGATCCTGTGGTATTTATCCTTCTCGGACTGGCTTATTTCACTTAGCATAATGCTCTCCAGTTCCATCCATGCTGTGGCAAATGGTAAGAGTTCCTTTTTCTTCTTCCTCTTCTTAAAGGATACCTTTCAGCATTTCATATAATACTGGTTTGGTGGTGACGAGCTCCTTTAGCTTTTTCTTATCTGTGAAGCTCTTTATCTGACCTTCAATCCTGAATGATAGCTGTGCTGGATAAAGTAATCTTGGTTGTAGGTTCTTGCTATTCATCACTTTGAATATTTCTTGCCACTCTCCTCTGGCCTGCATGGTTTCTGTTGAGAAATCAGCTGACAGTTGTATGGGTACTCCCTTGTAGGTAACTGACTTTTTTTCTCTTGCTGCTTTTAAGATTCTCTCTTTGTCTTTTGCTCTTGGCATTTTAATTATGATGTGTCTTGGTGTGGTCCTCTTTGGATTCCTTTTGTTTGGGGTTCTCTGCGCTTCCTGGACTTGTAAGTCTATTTCTTTCACCAGGTAGGGGAAGTTTTCTGTCATTATTTCTTCAAATAGGTTTTCAATATCTTGCCCTCTCTCATCTTCTGGCACCCCTATAATTCTGATGTTGGTACGCTTGAAGTTGTCCCAGAGGCTCCTTACACTATCTTCATATTTTTGGATTCTTTTTTCTTTTAGCTTCTTCGGTTGGGTATTTTTTGTTTCTTCATATTTCAAATCTTTGACTTGATTCTTGGGATCCTCTTGTCTGCTGTTGGATCTCTGTATATTATTATTTATTTCAGTCAGTGTATGCTTAATTTCTAGTTGGTCTTTTTTCATATCCTCCAGGGTCTCACTAAATTTATCGGCGGTTTCCATAAAATTCTTGAAAAACCTTATAAATGTGGTTTTGAACTCTATATCCAGTCGTTTGCTTTCCTCCATTTCTGCCATTTGTGACCTGTTTCTTTGTCTCCGCATTTTGGCTGCTTCCCTGTGTTGATAGAGTGGCTTTGTGTGCTAGGTGTCCTATAGTGCCCAGTGTCTCAGCCTCCCCAGTTACCTGAGGTGGACACGCTTGTTGCACCCCCTTGTGGGCTTTGTGCACAGTCTTGTTGTAGTTAGGCCTTGGTTGTTGTAGGATCACTGGGAGGAATTGACCTCCAGGCCAATTAGCTGTGAGAATCAGCTGTGTCTGCAGTGGGACAACTTCTGTGCTGAACACACCCTTCTGGGGCAAGACTTGCTTCAGTGGGGCTTTGGTGCTCACTGAGTCTGCCCCGAGTGTGTCCTTTATGGATCTGAGGAGTTGTAATCTGGATGGTCTCACTCTGACCACTGGGTACACTGGCTCTTGGATCTAAGGAGGTGCTAATTTAGCCTCTGCCTGAGGTGACACAGCAGGAGCTACGAAAAGATCTGCAGATTCCCCTTCCTTTTTTGGAGTTTGGAGGTGCCCAGATGAGGCCATCTGGTCTAATTAGCATATTTACCCCTTTATTATTATAGATTTTGACATGTAATTTTTTAAAAAAATATATTTTATTGATTTTCCACAGAGAGATGGGAGAGGGATAGAGAGCCAGAAACATCGATGAGAGAGAAACATCGATCAGCTGCCTCCCACACACTCCCCACTGGTGATGTGCCCGCAACCAAGGTACATGCCCTTGACTGGAACCGAACCTGGGACCCTTGAGTCCGCAGGCCGACGCTCTATCCACTGAGCCAAACCAGCCAGGGCTTGACATGTAATTTTTTGCAGTAATGTAATTACTGCACGAATCTTCTAATTAATTTCCTTTCAAGGCCACTAGTTAATTACAGAAGTGGGTGAAAAAAGTAAAACCAAATAGCTCTTGGCAACCACTGATCCTTTTATCTTCTCCATAGTTTTGCCTTTCCCAGAATACCGTAGAGTTGGATTCAGACAGTTGTAGCTTTCTCAGATTGGCTTCTTTCACTTACTAATGTGCATTTAAGTTTCCTCCATGTCTTTTCATGGCTTGACAGCTCATTTCTTTTCAGTGCTGAATAATATTCCGTTGTCTGAAGGCACCTTGTTTTGTGATTTATTCACTCACCTACCAAAGAACATCATAGTTGCTTCCAAGTTTTGGCAATTATGAATTAAAATGTATAAAGTAAAGCACTTTCCTCTAAACGTCTTTTCATGTAACATTTTTTTTTGTTCAAATTTGACCTAGATATACCCAGATGGTCTGGCCTGGCCTCTTCAAACAGTTTGCCTAGTACTCAGTGCACCTTTGATCCAAAGACTTAATTCTTTGGTCAGGAAGTTTTCTAAACTTCTCTGATGATTTCTTCTCCATGGGCTCTGTTCTCTACTTCTGGAATGACTATTATACAACTGTGTTTGTTTTCTGGGCATCTCCTCTCTCTCTCCCTTTCTCAATATCTTTATTATTTTTTTTCAGAGTTCTGGGGAGGGTTCTCAAAGCAGTCTTTCCTGATTTGGTTTTTAATCTGAAGTAAATTTCCTGTTTTGTATATTTTTCCCAAATTTACGTATGAATGAAAATTCATGATTGGATATTATTTAGAATATAAATTTGGGGATTGACTGTTTCTCGGATTTTTAGATTCTAGTGACCTTGGTAATAAGGATAGAATATCTTACATATTTTTTCCTATGTCTAGTAATTTTTCTCTATTTGCTGACTTTACAGAGGGGCCTAGATTTATGTGTGTTTGGGATAGGAATTTGAAATGGTCCTAGAAAAGGTTACATAGGTAATTTCCTCGCATGTTGGCACCAGGCAATGGAGAAAGGAAAAGAAAAAACCCCAAAACCCCACACTAACCCGGTTGTTTCGGTTTAGTTTTCTAGATCGGGAGGTCCAGCTGGCCACGCTTGGGGACGGAGAGCCCTGAGAAGAGGAGGGAAGTTTGTCGCTGTGTTGGGCAGTTTGCTTTTTAGTATTTGCTGAGGCAGCCCAAGGTTAGCTGGGGGAGTGTCTCCCTTCTCTGACTGACATGAAAGCCCAGATTAGGAACCTGCTGGCCAGTGTCCCTGCTTTTCTGTGCAAAACAAAAGATGGTCTGAGCCTTGGCCACCTGCTCAGCGAGAAGACACTTGTGCAGTCCCCAAGCCACTCAACCTGTTTCCTGCCTGTGCCTGTCTGACTCTAATTCCTAGTCCTGGCCATCTGTCATAGGGCGTAGGCAGGCTGGCCCTCCATCACCTCCCAGGGCCGACCTTCCTTGATCTGCACTAGATATTGTGTAAATTCTAGTTATGGACCAGAATTGGGAACAGAGGGAAGTTAACTGCGTGGGTTCAAGTTATGATCTACTAAGAAAAATCAGGGTACTATACTTTCGACAGGTCAGAATATGAAACTGATTTATTTATGGTGTGACCACTAGGTGGTGCCACCAATTAAGTGAAAACAATGGCTGCCGGCCCTGGACAACCAGAGGCACTTGTAGCTAGTACAGCACAAGTTTGTGAGATTGTTTGGAACTTGCATGCACTTGTGATGCGTGCATGAGTGTGTGTGCACATATTTCATGATGCATGAGTTTGCCCATGAGCAATGTTGGTGTACAAGTGCACACACACACACGCAAGAACATGTATAATCTGCGGACCCTGGGAAGCTATGAGTGTAAAGGTAAATGATGTGAACTCCAAAAGGCTGACCCGTCAGCCATGTGGTCTGGAACCCTGGTCCTGAACAGCTAGGAAGGTTGCTTGTAGAGTATGCAGGAGACCCCATCCTACGGAGAAACAGCGACAGCACCCGGGGCAGCTTTCCTGAGGAAGGGGATCCTAGACACAGCCACGGGTGCCGGGAGCCAGTCCATCCTTGCTGTTTCAAGGGACCTGGCATATATGGCATACTGTTCTTAATATGTTTGCTCACCTTCTTGGCACTATGTGTTTTAACCAAGGTCTCTGAGAAAGGTTGTTTCCCCAGGTAGGGATTTTCCCCTGAAGTTAGGGAGGGAATAAAACCTCTTAACTAAGTGCCAGGTGGGTAATTAATCCCTTTAACTACGAACAATCATGCTTAAGCTACATAATCTTTACTCCCTGGAATGGAGATAAGAAACGCCCTAACCTTTGAAATAGAGATTGATAGGATTGGAATCAACTGGTATAAATACAGATGTAAGAAGACAGAATGAAGAGAGACAGAACCTAGGCACAGAACCTACACAGAACGTTCTCTGGAGACAGAAGAACTTCGCTGGAGAGAACATGGCAAGAGCTCCTGGACAGAAACTGGCCTCAGAACCTAGAGACAGAACCTAGCGAGAGAACATGGCAAAAGATCCTGGACTGAACCTGACTACAGAAATTGGCAAGAGAACCTGACTAGAACCTGGTGACTGAACCTGGCTGGAGAACCTGGACAGAACCTGACTGGAGAACCTAGCGAGGGAACATGGCCACAGAACCTGGCTGGAGATCCGAAGCAGTACGTCTCTGGAGATCCAGACCAGAACTTGGCTGGAGATCCTGGCTGGAGATCCTGGCTAGGCTGCTGATCAACTGGACACTGTCTCCGTGTCATTCCTTCTTCGCCGACTCCGTCCACACCTTTGGGGACCCCTGGACCTGCTGGGGTTGGACCCCGGCACACGGGTTCTTTCAAAGTCATCAGTCCTACAAGCCCTGTGTCCAGCCAGGCCTCCAAGAAGGCCTCAGTCACTTCTGAAGTCTCAACACCTTTCCGGGACTGCCCAAAGCGTCTAATAACGTTCCCTTGGGGTCCTATCTTCTGTCCAGGTGGGGAGTGACCCTGCACCTGAGAAAATAAATGTCCTGTGTACATGTGTGTGAGGGGGTGGGGTGCTCCCCCTAATCCCTGCTCCCTCAGGTCATCCACATCCACACATCCTCCTCCCTCTTATCTCTGGGAAGGTCCCCAGCTGATCTCAGACTCTCTCTCTGGATACCCTCTCCCTCCAGGAGTCGTGCTGTCTTGATTGCCTGCTAGAGAGGGTGGCCCACAAAGCTGGGGACCTTAGACACGTCCCTTCCCTTCTCTGGCCTCAGTTTCCCCAACTCTCAGTGCGGGCGGGTCTGGGTGATTCTGAGAGGCCCTTTGTGCTGACCGAAGTCCTGCAAGTCTGCCGGCTGCAGGGCTCTGCCCCTCCAGGGCTGCGGTGGATGGCGTGGGAGTCTTCTTGGAAAAGCTCAGAAGGAGAAAGTTCCTCCCCCTCCTTCTAGCAGACTTGCCTCCTTAACAGGCCCCCAGGGAAAGCAGCTGGGCTCCCAGGACCCCAGAAACGGCAGGAGAAAGTTGTCACTCGGCATCATTAAAAGTTCAAGTGGCTTCCGCTGGGGAGGTGACAGTCCCAGGGTTCATTAGACCTGCTGTCCCCTGAGTCCAATTTGGTTGCAGGAATGTTTGGCATTTTCTTCCAGAGGAGGTTTTCACTAAGGGTTGGAGGCCTCCCTGCGAGAGCTCATCCCCCATGGAGGTCAGAGAGGAAAGGTCCCTCGGGGTCACCTCTTGCCTTAGCACTTTTCCGGAGGAGGAGGCAGGCTGGGTCAGGGAAAGCGCTTGCCCAAGGCCACATGGAGTCAGCCTTGCCAGCTGCTGGCACATTCCTCAGGTGGCAGGGAGATGAGCGCACTCCCAGGAAGGAGCAGAGAGGAAAGGGCAGGAAACGCAGCAGGGAGCGCCCTGGGGACCAGTAATCTCGGGGTGCAGGCACAGAACTGCAGTTTTGGGGAGGCCCTGTGTGAGGAGGAGCTTTGAGAACATCCTGCCAAGCTCACCGCACATAGGGCTGCCCAGGGAGATAGTGGGCACGCAGCCCTGAGGTGTGAGAGTCAAATAGACAAGTGCTTATCTAGGATGGATGGAGGGGATGCAGGGCAAAGAGGGGAGAGGAGTCTGCCACTGCGCAGGTCCTGCCTGCTCTGTCAGTTCTCCACCAGCAGGAATAGCATGTCCAGGCTGCTGGGCAGGGGGCTGAGGTGGGGAACAGGCATCCTGCCGTTTAAGGCAAGTCGAGACTGTTGAACTGGAAACCAGGAAGCTGGGACTCGGGCCTGGCCTCTCTGAGCTCAGCAGCCTCTTTCCTGCCTCCTGCAGTCAAGGGCTAACGCCCAGATCCTCTTGGCTCCCAGACCCGTAGGACGGACAACTTAGAGACAGTTGTTAGCCTCCCTGAAGATGAGAATCCGCCCGCTGTGCCTCACAGAGCTCCTGAAGTGTGGGACCATTTGACATCACCTGACCCAGAGGACTCTGGCCTGCAGGACAGGGGGCCACAGACTCTCACATGACAAGGTCTCCCAACTCATCTAGTTCAGACGCCACTGCAATTGGTAGCGGGAAAGGACACACAATAAGAATAGGACCACAGCTGTGTAATGATTACTCAGCTTACTAGCTACAGATAAGAGGTTTTCTTACAGACCCTGAAAACTGGAGGATGTGCTGCAAGAAGGAAAACAGAGCTGTAATCTTCCTTATCCTATATATTAAAAGCCTAACATGCCAAGTGTTCGGCTGCCTGGTTGGCTGTTCAACCAATCAAAGCGTAATAGGCTAATGATATGCTAAGGCCGCTCAACTGCTCGCTATGACGTGCACTGACCACCAGGGGACAGACTCTGCGACCCGTAGGTTCGCTTGCTGCTGGGCTCCGGCCGATCAGGACTGAGCAAGATGGACTGGACATGCCCTGGAGCCCTCCTGCAGTCCCTCCCTGGCTGGCCAACCTCCCATGTCCCTCCCTGGCCTCGATTGTGCACTAGTGGGGTCTCTCAGCCTGGCCTGCGCCCTCTCGCAATCCGGGACCCCTCAGGGGATGTCAGAGAGCTGGTTTCGGCCTGATCCCACAAGCCAGGCTGAGGGACCCCACTGGTGCACGAATTCATGCACTGGGCCTCTAGTCTATATACTAGTATATAAAAGCCTAAGCATCCAAACAACCGAACAACCGAATGACCGGTCGACCGGTCACTATGACATGCACTGACCACCAGGGGGAAGATGTTCAATGTAGGAGCTGCCCCCTGGTGGTCAGTGTGCTCCCACAGTGTGAGCGCCGCTCAGCTGACCAACGGCTAGTGAGTCCCGCTGCATTGGCGCCAGCCTCTCCCAATTGGGACTGACTGTGCCCACGGCAAGCGTAGCAGGGCCGGGATGAGCGGGAGGGGCAGGCAGGAGCAGCAGGCGGTGTTGGACTGCCACAGGCCTGTGGGGATCGGACTGAAACCTGCAGTCCAACATCCCCGAGGGGTCCCAGATTGTGAGAGGATGCAGGCCAGGCTGAGGGACCCCACCGGTGCACGAATCCATGTACCAGGCCTCTAGTCCCTATATAATCAATCAGCTAGTAGGAGGTATTAGAGCAGATTTTTCATGGATGACCTGCTGCTGTCCCGTACTGCTAGCATTATTGAAATAAACACTCATATATGATTCAACCCTGTCTCTGCCTTATTGGCTCAAATAGTGACAGGCAACCTGGACCCATTTGTTGTCTGGCTTTATTTTCCGGCGACTCTGGTGGGATCACAGGCAGGGAACTCCTCTGGGATGAGTACCGGGGATCCCTCTTGCTGCCTTGACTGGAGATTCTCGGGGCTGAAATCTGGACTTTTTTTATTTGCAGCACTGCCAGGAATTTTCCTATGGAGTCCCTCTCTCAGCCCTGTCACTTAAGTTGGATGAAGTGTTTTTGTCTGATACACATTTGCTGCTTCTCTTCTGGGCTTCTTTGTAAGGCTCTGGAAGCATTTACTGTGTATGGCACGGGAGGCATTTACCGCCTTTCACGTGGGCCAGCCTGGTCTGCTCTGGGTAGCAGGAGACCTCCAGGGGTCCTTGCCTAGTCTCCGAGCCTTAGCCTGATCCATCTGGGACGAGAGACATTGCTCTGTTTCCGTGTTTGTTTGTTTTTTAAATGCGAGGTATTCTGCGGTTTCTATGGCGGGACAGACAAGCAGCATGGTGTACAGCTCTTGTCTGTGGGCTGTGTGTGCCTGTAAACATTGTCCATGGGTCTCTGTTGATTATTGTTCGGTTTAATTTGTTTTGAAGATGGGGGCGTGTCCCATTTGTTGGGGCCCCAGCTGCATGGGGCAGGCTGAACCCCTGGCAGGGATGGCAGGAACTTCCCAGCAGCTGCTGAGAGTTCTTAATCTCGGGACCCTGCCTTCTCTCCCTCTCAAGGCGTAAGCCGCCTGGAACACTTAGCTAGTGAGAGTTGTTGCCTGTCTGTCTGTAATGTATGGTTGCTGATGTTCTTTGCTTGCTTTCTTGTCTTTTGGGGACTTAGTTTGCTCTTCACCGTTTCATGAACACAGGGAGTCCTCTGTCTCTGCTGTTTGGGCTTTTTGCCACTCAGCCCAAAGGTCATTTGCTGTGCTGGGTTAGTGTGAGATAAGATTCTAAGGCTAATGTCCCAGTACCCCCTTTTGAAAGTACTCATTTATTTATTTCAGGGGTTGTTTTTATTTCTGTTTTGAAATAGGATAAGATCTCTTCTTATATGGAAGATTTCATGTTGTTACATCATAAGGATTCTATTCAGAAAGAAAAATATGAGAAATAAAACTTCTCCCCCCTGTTCTTTCTCCAGCCCCCTAAAAGTGGTCAAGATCATGTTATTCCTGCTACAAAATCTGCCAAGAAAATGCCTTGGGTAATAATAATTGGCTTTAAAAACCTCATAAAATTGTTAAGACATAATAAATAAATATAACTATAATGAAGGGGTTTGGATAAAGCTTTTCAGTAATAATTTTATATCTATCTATCTATCTATCTACACACACACCTAAACATAGTTTTCTAAAGTCCTTGGTAACTTGAAACTTTGGAATTTGCTGGGTTTAATGGTAAAAATTATTAAATATCTAGGTATTCTGAAATAACAGGATAGTGAAATATTAATTAATCTGAGTTTGCCTACTTTTGGCTTCTTACTACAGAGAATCTATTCTAGAGGATGGGTTTGAATCTGTTAATGAATGTGTCTTGTATTTGATTTAAAATATTAGAGGTTTGGTGCACAAAATTCGTGCACTGGAGGGGGGCGTTCCTCAGTCCGGCCTGTGCCCTCTCTCAATCTGGAACCCCATGGGGAATTGGGCCTAAACTGCAGTCGGACATCCCCCAAGGGATATAGCAGTGTGCCAAGTGGCAGGCAGCCAGGGAGGAGCCAGAACTGGGGCCATGCTGCTCATGCTCATCCCAGCCTGCTGTGCCTGCTGTGCCTGCTGCCACCACTCAATAGTGCTGCCGCCGAATTGGGAGAGGCTCTTACTGCCACAGCTGCTCTTGCCAGCCGTGAGCCCGGCTTCTGGCTGAGCGGTGCTCCCCCTGTGGGAGTGCATTGACCACCAGGGGGAAGCTCCTGTGTTGAGCATCTGCCCCCTGGTGTTCAGTGCGCATCACAGCGACTGGTCGACTGGTTGTTCCTGTCGTTCTGGTCATTCTGACTTAATGGTTGCTTAGGCTTTTATGTAGATAGATAGATAGATAGATAGATAGATAGATAGATAGATAGAGATAGAGATATAGAGATATAGAGATATAGAGATATATATAGA
Organism: Myotis nattereri; assembly: GCF_964212035.1. Lineage (NCBI taxonomy): Eukaryota > Metazoa > Chordata > Mammalia > Chiroptera > Vespertilionidae > Myotis > Myotis nattereri. The sequence goes on from NC_138087.1 coordinate 54,279,996, forward strand.
GAGAGATCTCTTTAAAATGTGGATGTATTGCTAATCAGAAGAATGTTAATTACTTACTTGTCACCAAAGGGTCAAGGTTTCTAAGAATTAAGAATTCTAATTAAATTGGAAAGAAATTATATGATTTTGGTAATATAGAATTGAAACTAGATGGTTCTAAAGTTGATTATTTCTGAATGAGCTAAGAAAAAGAACACTGAAAGGGACTAGGAAAATTGCAGAGAACCTGTGCAAGTTGAAAAGAAATTGTATGGAGGGAAGAAGAAAAAAGAAACATATAGGTAAATTGAATAATACATTTAATTAGATAAATGAATCTAAAGTAAACTAATACGGAACTCTTTTGGTCCTTTTCCAGTCTGTTAAAAGGGAAAAAGTTTTTTTCTGTATTTGCTTAGAAAGCAAAAGTTCTATACATTATTGAAATGATTATATACTATGTTATATTAATCAGGTACTTGCTTACTTTTTAAAAAGTCATCTTCTTAATTGTGGGAATTGAAGTTTTGCTAGCCTATGTTTGTGTTTAATACCCTTCTGTTGTCACTTTGAATGAATAAATAATTTAATACTGTTTCATAATAATAATAATAATAATATAATTTTTTGATCAAATATGTTTGACAACCTTCCCAGGGTTTGAATTTTAAAAAACTTTTTCTTGACCTAGAATTGGCTTTAGGTCATTTCAGTAGGTCGTGGAATGCCTCACAGATTTGTTTTCTCTCCTTATGAAGGAAAATTTTATGCCTAAGGTACATGGGAAGCTTTGTCAAATAAAGAAATAACAACTATATTCTATTTATAAGCGCATATTGTTAAAATGAATGTTCTGGAGATTACATAAAAATCTCCAGGAGTCTATAAATTCTGATATACTTTCATTTGTAACTCTAATTGTTACTCTGGAATATTGTGTTTTGCAGAAAGGATAGAGTTCCATGTCAATTACATTACAATAAAATCCATAAATGTGTCATTTTATTTTATTAATTTAATTTAACTTTATTTTATTTTTTAAAGTAAACAAAGAATGTTATATTTTTGTAGTAAAATATAATTACAAAGTTGACTCAAGAACATATAAAAGACATTTATAGACTGATCCCCATAGAAGGTACAAAAAAATAGTCCATCATCTATCTACCCTAAGAAAAGTCTATTTTAAGATGGTATGTAAGGCAAATTGTACTGGGCTTTCAGCAAACAGATTATTCTCAGGCTGTACAATCAGAGCATAGTAAAAAGAGTTTCTAAGCCCCTTTTACAAGGCTAGCTTTATCCTTTACAACAAGTCTGCCTGCACACACACACACACACACACACACACAAAATCTGTGTCATTTTACATTTCTTCTTGTCATTTAGAGACAGTCACTGTTTTGTTATAATGCATTTGCAAAAATGTTACATCTTTTGAGAGATCCATGGAAAGGACTCTGACATTTTAAATTACATAACTCTGAGAATAGATTTTTCAGATCATCCCCTTCTAACTGGATGAAAATGAATAGAACTCTATAGAGTATCTGGATTTATAGAAGTACTGGCAAGAATAATCAGTACAAACAAAAATTTAATATGGGACTGAATGAACTGAAAATAATTATAGTTTTTATAATTTTTGTTGTTGAAAGTATTGCTGATTTTTAATCTTTTTGTTTTTCAGACATAAGGAAACTTGTTTCTTAAAGCAATTTGGTAAATTATACTTTCATAACCAATATTGAGGCATTTACATTTTTCTTCCTACCTGATCCATCTGGAATTTGGAAACTCTTAATGAGTGAGTATTATTGTTCTCATAGCAACATATTTATTTAGATAAATCCAATAAGAATATAATTCCTTCATAACAGGTTATAAAGCCAGTTTCCAAGTGTGGTTTTATTAACCAAGACTTTGACTGGAATGTCATATATGAGAGAGACATTCCAGGACTCTGGATGTCACCAGAAAGTTTTGAGGAATGAAGATTGACTTTGAAGGGATAAGCCCTTGGAGAAATAGCCTGGTACGTTCCTTGGTCACATGGTTCATGGCAGTCCTTCTAAGCAAGTGCTTTCCAAGGAGGAACCTCAAGACACCTTTGGGACCTCAAGGACTTGAGGACACGACCAAAACTTACAGTTATTCCAGGCAACCGTGGCTTTGGCTTCTCTGCCCTGAGGGGCCTACAGCTCACTAGAGCTCAATCTAAGATTCCTTATAAATGAATGAAATTCCAGCAAAGCAAATTCGAGAAACCCTGTGTGATCAATTTGATCAGTTGCTACTATTGTTGTGTTTATGCAAATAGTCAGGCCAAACAAAAAACTAGACTTGATGTAATCTCTGAAAAAAAGGGTAATCTTAGGGAGAAAAAATGTGCTTCATTTGAAACTCTGATGTCCAATTGTGGATATTAGGTTCCAGTACAATTAACTGTCTTCAAAATTTTATTTTTAAGGCTGTGTCTGTTTATGCCTCAGCCCTGATGACATCACCAGAAATGTTCTAACTACAGACAATCTACCAGATTGTCTCTGTATGATTTCATTTCAGGGGAAGCCTTATATCTGAAAATCTTGCTGATTTATGATTTACTGTATGCACTAACCTTTGTGTTTTGTTTGCTTCTGTTTTCATAGAATGTATGCCTAAATTTACCTGATTCCTTGCTCACACAGTATAGGTCTCACTGTAGAAGCCATTTGTAACACTGTGTCTTAAAAGTAAGACTCAAAATGGTTTAGACTTATTGAGTCAATGAAACATAGACGTTTACTATTGGCTTCAGTTAAAACTACTTTCCCCTTTTTGGCTCCCTCTTTCTTTTGTCAGACAGGGAGGACTTCAGGACTCTGACCCCCATCAGCAAGAAGCAGTTATAGAAGAGACCAACGCCCCTTTTTCCTGAAAGGGTTCAGAGCCAGAAATCCATAAGGGGAAATTATAATATTCCAGGGATAATACAATTCAGCAGCAAGACACTTTCCATATAAAACTAATCTCATAGATATAAGATGATAATATTGATGGCGGGGGTGGGGGAGTCGTAGAGGGAAGGGCACACAATAAGAATAGGGCCACAGTTGTTTAATGATGATTGACCTTACTAACTATAGATAAGTTTTCTTACAGACCCTGGAAAACTGGAGGATGTACAGTGGTTCTCAACCTTGGCTGCACATTAGAATCACCTGGGAATCTTTTTAAAATCCTGATTTCTGGGCCTCTGGGTGATTCTAATGTGCAGCCAAGGTTGAGAACCACTGTGCTAGAAGAAAAACAGCTGTAAAAAGGTAAGAGACACCTGGATGAGTTCATTGATCAGAAAAGAAAATGCATTTTGAGAACAGACAGAGGACAGGACTCGCTTTGATTTGGTTGCTGTGCCTAGACCCTGACCCCCTCCGGGAGTTTGCCGCAGGAATGCTGACCATTCTCAGGCTCCAGGAACTGGCCAAGCTGGGTTTTAACACCATTGAAACTTCAAGATCCTGGAAAGAGACACAGGGCCACAGACCCTGCAGCCACCCCTCTGCTCCCCTTGCATGCAGCCTTTCTTCCTGGTCCCTGCTTAAGCCAGCTGGTCGGAGGTGCTCGAGCAGACTTTTGTGGATGACCTGCTGCCCTCCCATATTGGCGGCATTATTGGAATAAACACTCATGTATGATTCAACCCTGTCTCTGCTTAATTGGCTCAAGTAGTGGCAGGAAACCCTGACGCCTTTGTTGTCTGGTTTCACAATAATATTGATGGCACACGTGTTAGGAACTGGTTTAAGTGCTTTATATATCTTAACTCCTGAATCCTCAGAAAATCCCAAGAGGAAAGATACTCTTATTAGCCATTTTACAGATGAAGAAACCGAGGCACAGAGAGGAGGTGACTTGTGCAGTCACAGAGCTAGTGAGTTGTGTGGTTCCAGAACCATGTTCTTAGTCACTGTACTTGATTGTCTCTAAAAGAGGGAGGAGCTGAGGCCCAGGGCAGGGAAAGGGCAGGCCTGGGCACTTGGCCAGGCAGCAGGGATGGGGGCCTAGCCTTCTTATCTGCAGGCTCAGGGCTCTTCCCTCCACAGCCCTCGCCTCTTTCCTCACCCAGCCTCCCTTCAGAGTTAACAGTTGCCTGGCCTCGCCCTTGGCCTGTAGCTCCAGCCCAAAGAGGCTGTGTCCACATTCCCTGGCTGCTATCCAGCCTGTAGGAGCTGAGACAACAAAGTCCAGTGACTGTGAGGGCCGAGCAGAGGCCGCCGGCGGGGAGGAAGCAGCAGGAGCCACTAGCAGAGGGGACTCTCCAGCTCCCAGATGCTCGGGCTCCTGGGGAGCACGACTCTCGTGGGCTTGATCGCAGGCGCTGCTCTGGCCGTTCTGCTGCTGCTGCTGCTGCTGGCCACCTGCCTGCACGGCGGACAGCAGGACCATGATGTGGAGATGAACCGTCCAGCTGTCAGGAGAAACCGAGTTCGGCAGACCCGGCCTTGGTTCTTCCCAGCCCGGGGCCGCCTGGGGCACTTTCACCATCCCCACCATCCCCACCATCCGGGCCATGGGCCTCACATGCACCATGCGGGACTGCACCACCAGCATCTGCACCACCACCGCCCCCACCAGACCCACCTCCACACCCACCGAGGCCGCCGCTGACGCCCGTGGATGGCAGCCACTGCCTGCCCTGCTGCCTCCAGGATGAGTGGACCCCATGTTCCGGTGCAGAGGGCACCTCTCTGTGTGAACACGGGACTGCACCGCCGTCCTGCTTGGGTTTCATTTGCATACGGTGCACCAGTGAGCTGTGGAGCAGAGGACAGGATGGAGGAACACCTGGGGTGGCCCTGCTCATGCTGCAGGGCGAGGAGGGTGAGAGCAGGGGTGATCTGTGGGGGATGGACGCCACCTTGCGACTGTAACTTCCAGTGGGCACCTGCAGTGCCCCGGTGCACGCTGATGCGTGGAAGATGTGCTGTGCTCTCTCTGAAGTGCTCCTCTCTGACATTCTCCCCTCTGGCTTTCGGGTGGGGGTAGCTGCGAGGGGCCCTGGCAATGCCCTTTCATTTGGACAAGGCAGTATGAGGCTGCACAGTTAATTCACGGGTGTCTGAATACAAAAATAAAAATAAAAACCACCAAGAAGCTTTGTGAAGAGGCTCTTGATTATAACTCAGGTGGGAGGGGGGAGGGAGCAGCCAGGCCTGAGTCTGCATTGCCCTGGGACCTCCCTCTCTGATGGGAAGTGAGGGCCTGGGGTGGTGGCTTCTGGCTGGGGTTTGAGGGCTGGTTGTGCAGTGGGGGAAACTGGGTGGGCTCTGCAGTGCCCGGTGGACAGTAGGTGAGGAAGGCATGGGGCCCAAGTTCTAAGGGAGGATTTAAGGCTTGGGTGCAGCCCTGTCCAAAGGGGGCTTTTACCCTTGCTGGTTTGCTTAGTGGGTAGAGCTTCGGACTGTCTGAAGGGTGGAGGTTTGATTCCGGTCATGGGCACGTACCTCAGTTGCCGCAAGCTTGATCCCTGGCCTTGGTCAGGGATTGTGCAGGAGGCAACCAATCAATGTGTCTCTCTCACATCAATGTTTCTCTCTCTCTGCCTCTCCCCTCCTTCCACTCTCTCTAAAAATCAAGGAAAAATATTCTCGGGTGAGGATTGACAAGAACCCCCCTCCCCCCAAAAAAACAACCAGAGGGGGCTCTCTGTGTGCCAGGGGGGCTCTGTGGTATAGTCCGGGGCCTCAGAAAGAGGAGGGTTGAGCCACCCAGGCTGGGCCAGGGTTCTACGTACTGTGCTCTTTCCAGCCCATGTTCAGGGCAGACTGAGCTCTGGGGCCTGCAGAGCCCCTCTCCGCGGGCGTATTGAATTCAGTGTTTCCTTGGTAACTGGGTCAGGGTTTCTTATCCAGACCTTGAGTCTCCAGCAGCCTGCCCTCCCGGTGCCTGTGTGAGGCCATGGGGTTGGGGGGGTGGGGGGTGCTCTTTACACTGGAGATGTGGTGCTGGGTGGTCTTGGAGAGTGCTTGCCTCCTGGGGTCTCAGTTTCCTTTTCCCTAAAGTGGGACAGATAACAGACTCCGGGCCAAAGCCGGGAGGCCGGAGGCCGGCTGGGAGGCGAGTTCCCAAACATCCCAGGAATAGCTGGCAGAATTCCACAGGGTGGAGGAAATCCTGTTCCGGGCCTGCAGCCTGGGCCTGTGAGCTGAGTGGGAAGTGGAGGGAGGAGAGGCCTGGGGGCCTGGGGAGGGGCCTGAGAGCAGGCCAGAAAGGCAGGGGCCTGCTGACTCACAGGGACAGAACAGAGCAGAACGTCCTGTTTCTTTTCTGTTTCCCTGTGGATTCTCTGTGAGTGCTTGGGTTGGGGGCACGGGGGCGAGGGAGGCAAATTCACACGGACAGTCACACTAGACTTCTGGGATGGGAAAGTGGACCCCGTGTTCCCTGTGTTGTTGATTTTATCTCTGCAGTGTCCTTCCAATCCGCCTCCCCTCCCCCGCCCCAGTGCCCACCCTGGCTCATCCCCCAGCCTGGGGCCCTGTCCAGCCCAGCGGCTTTCTGAAGCAATTCCATGAGACAGCTGGAGGGAATGGGAGGGAATGGCTGAAACTCCTCACTGCCCTTGGGATGAAGTCTCTGCCTCTTGGTTGGCCATTCAAGGCCCCTGGTCTGGTTCGTGCCTATCCCATGCTCTTTTGTTCCATTCACACTGCTTCAGCCTCAACCCCCAAAACACCCTGCACTTTACCCTCCCTGTGTCTTTGTCCAAGAAGAAGCCCTCCATGGGTTTCCAACTTTATTATTATTATTATTATTCCTTTTGGAGTACTGACCACACTTTATCCCTCTCCCCAGAGATTTACGGCAGGATTCAAGGGCCCTGCCCTCATAGAGCTGAGAAATCTCTGAGGGCTCCCTGCCCCCCAGCACAGAACCAGCCCATACAACAGATCCTCAGGAAGGATTCTCCCCTGGAGACTCTGGAAAAGTAAATAGATTGGGAGTGGGGCCTGAGGGACACCAAGTAGAGCACAGGGCCCTGTGGGATTAGGTCTTTGGGCTCCCGGGGCCTCCCAGGGGGCTCCTGCTCCATCTTCCTAGTGTTGGCGGTGGGGGTGGGGTCTGAAAGGCAGGAAACATTTAACAGGTGGAGGCTGCAGCCCTCTGGCCATCTCCCCCTCCTCTTTCTGCAGAGCCCACGGCAGTTCTTCATGGCAGGATGCCTGCATCACCTTTTCCCTTGTTAATGTAAGTGGGATGTTTGGAAGGTGGTCTTTTTTCTGGTCATTTGATGAAGATGATGCTGGAGGACTTGTGCGTATCTAAGTGATAGACATCTTTTGGCATCTGCGGCTCAGGGGCAGGGGCTGTATATCACAGGATTGATTACAAGACACAACTCTAAGAGAAGGGGTGGAAAGTACCCTTAGGACAAAATCTCTGAATTGTGGGCAAAGGCTGATGGCTGTCTTGCTCTTCTCAACTCTCCTGATAATGCCGATAAACGGAAAGAGACTGTTGAGGATGGTTGGGGGCAAGGGTACTGAGCTGGGAGGAGGTTGAGGCTGCCCTGGCTGGCCTCCTGGGCTCCACCTCCTGCAGCCCATCTCCAGGGGGATAAACTCCGGAACCTGCAGAAGCCCCACTCCTGCAGGAGGTGTCTGAACTTGGTCCACTTTTGTCGATGGTTTTTGTTGTTGTTGTTGTTTTGCCCTGGGCTCGAGATGCCACATTGGTCATTCCATGTTGCAGATTGTCCGTGTGAGGTCCATGAAGACTGCTAAGAGCCCTCGAAGCAGACTGTGCAGTCCTCACTGTATAACTGGGCTCCCTCTCATTATACCACAAATACTGAGTGCCTGTTATGAGGATGGACCAGAAGGCCTGTTTTACAGGTGAATCCAAGGAGGGTCCCCAATCTCAGAAACAGAAAAGGAAATCAATACAAGGCTGAAGGTAAGAGGCCTGAACCCTTCTACTTCATTCTACTTTATTTTAATTTTTATTAATTTCAGAGAGGAAGAGAGGGGGAGAGAGAGAGAAACATCAACGATGAGAGAGAATCATTGATCAGCTGCCTCCTGCACGCCCCCTACTGGGGATCAAGCCTGCAACCCCGGCATGTGCTCTGAACGGGAATTGAACCATGACCTCCTGGTTCCTATGTTGATGCTCAATCACTGATCCACGCCAGCTGGGCTAGTTTTTAAAATGCTGAACAATGCACACCTACCACAGCTGGCCTCCAACACCGTTCACCCACAAAGAAAAGGCAAATGAGAAGTCAAAGGAACAAATAACCCAGCTTGAAACCGGGTCTGCCTGATACCCTCTATCTCCTGAATTGACTAGTTGATCTTGGTAATTCGACCTGAAACCACCAGCACCAGATTGGCTCCTCACATTTCCTTCTCTCTGGTTGTCCCAGTTAATACAAGCAATTCCAGGTGTCCGGCCTCCAGGCATGGCCCCGGCTTGCTCCATGCGCCTCCTCTGCCCTCTCTGGGGAGGCGCCCCGAGCCCAGGTTTGTTCAATCATCTTAGAAAAGGGAAGAGCGGGGATTTGACAGGGTATCCCACTCCCAGTAGTCACTCTCCCATTCTATGTGTAGGCAGTACTTTAGCTGCTACTAAAGAAAGTTTACCGGGGCCTTGGAGAAATCGCAAAGGACCCCAGGCTGTGTGACCGCGGGCTAGCCCTGAGCCCTCTCTGAGGCTCCATACTCTGATCAGTAAAACTGTAGAATGAGGGGACTGCTCTGTGGAAATATACCGGACAATCAAAGGGTCTGGGCTGCCTGTCACTACTTGAACCAATTAAGCAGAGACAGGGTTGAATCATATATGAGTGTTTATTGCAGTATGGGAGAGCAGCAGGTCATCCACAAAAATCTGCTACCTTTCCCCATAAACCAGCTGCTTATATTGGGTAGAAGGGCAAAGATTACGTGGGAAAGTAAGAATTACAGGCCTGGGGAAGCAGGCAAGGTCTCATGGTCACAGGCAAGAGGGCTGGGGGCTGCAAAGAGCGGGTGCCTCCGGGACTAGGTTGCTTCAGCCAGGAGGCTGTAAATCTTTCCATAGTGATCGAAGTTCTCGGGAAAGGAGGATGGCCTGCCTTCCCATGCCAGCTTCCATGTCCCAGGGCAAACAGCTCTCAGCCAGGTTGGAATGTGCTTTCTCTAATCGGAACAGAACTATTATGGTAAACAGAGCATGATTCGTATTTCTTATCATTGTAGCTGGTCCCCCGTTCTACTCTGCCCCTAACAAAGCATTGAACTAGGAGGGAAGGCCAGGAAGCCCCTTTTCGGCCATTTGGTGCTCTTGTTGTCATTACAAATTAGCCACAGGCCACAGGTGTGCTGTAGCCGCTGCTTCCCAGCACCTGAGTCTGTAAAAGGGAGGCAAAACCACTTCACAGAGTTGCTGGACCAATTATGTGAGCGAATGCCTGGCTGTGTCCTCTACCCCGAATTATTGTTTCTCACTACTCCACTGCTCAGAGTTTGGGCAGGTGGGGCCAAGAGCCCAGTCTCCTTTCAGACGTGGTGGTGGCCTCAGGAGGTCCTGGCTGTGACAGGGCTGTGACCGAGTGAGTGTCAGGACGGAGCCCCGTCTGGCAGACCACTCAGTGGCCTGGGCCTGGCTCGCCCCCACCCAGGGAAGTGGAGAACCTGGGGGGGGGCAGGGCTGGAATGGCCTGGGTGTGCTTGGGTGGTGGGGTGACTGCAGTCACCAAGGGCGACAGGCAGCTGCGCAGGCCCTGGGCCCCCACTCACCACGGGAGGAAGGCGTTCGGGAAGTGCTCTCAGCCACTCAGACATCTTGGAGCCTGGGCCCAGGCTGGACCAAGGCGGCAGCACCAGGGTTGGGCATGCCGTGACCTGGCTCCCGGGGTGGCTGCCAGGTCAGGAGACCATGGAACCACATACAGTCAGAGCTGTTGTTCCAGACAAGCCCAGGGTAAGTGTTCATAGCATCTGAGGGTGAGCAGGGGCGTGAGCGGGCGGCACAGAGGGCTGGGGGCCGGCACAGCCGAGGGCTTCCCTGTGTAGGACAAAGGCCACACTTCCGGGCCTTATCTAAACACACGCTCCAGCCCCAAGCAGGAAAGGAGGCCGCATGAAGCAGGCCTCCCCCACCGCCCTGCCCCAGGCCCCTGTGGACTCACAGACGCCCCCACTGTGTCAGGGTTGGCATTGTCTTCTGTCCCCCTGTGTCCCTGCCCCCAGCACAGGCCAGGGGCTCAGGAGGCAGCAGATTCAAGGACCGGCCCAAGGTTCCTCAGGGGAGGAGCCCAAGCTCATCCCGGATCCGCAGGACGGGGAGTTTTTTGTCTTTTGTCTGAGTGTACAAACTCTCCTCAAATCCGCAGGCGTCGCCAGAGGGCCGGGTTGGCAAGGCTCCCTGTGAGCAGCCTTCTGCCCCCTCCTCCCAGCTCCTCCGAGTTCGGGAGACTTGAGCGCACATCTTTCAGGTCAGCGTTTCTTCCAGTGACGCCCAGTGGAGTTGACCGCAGCTCTCAGGAGCCTGGACAGGCTGAGGAAACAGTGACAGAGGCCGGAGCAGTGCCATGCAGAGCGCCCCACGGTCTCGAGGGGGCACGACCCAGGACCCCACGCCAGTATCTTCTTAGAAGACCGCAGGGACCCGCCCGGCTGGAAGAGCCGCCAAGAGCCCCGGTTCGGTTCGGATGGGGAGCTAAGGCTTCCAGCTGCACCCCGGTTGCTCAGTGCGCCAGCTGCCACCGGGGCCATGGAGACGGCGGTGATTGGCATGGTGGCCGTGCTGTTTGTGGTCACCGTGGCCATCACCTGCATCCTCTGCTGCTTCAGCTGTGACTCGAAGGCCCCGGATCCTCAGGGGGGCCCTGGCCGCAGCTTCACAGTGGCTACGTTTCACCAGGAGGCTTCTCTCTTCACGGGGCCGGCTCGCCATGCCCAGGCAGTGGCGGGTGCCCGGGACTTCTGGACCTTCATGTGAGGCCTCACAGTCCCCAGGATTTGCTCTGCTGGTGGGTCAGACTCACCCCCCAACAAGCCTTCCCTGCTGTCCCACTCCTCCAAGTCTGGCATTCCTGCCCTTCCCTGCCTGTGTCCAGCAATCTCCCTGTTGCATCCCATCCCGGATTGCTGTGCCCTGTGGCCCAGGAGATCCACCTGATGAGGCCCGGTGGAGTCAGCCCTGACCCCCCAAGAGCTCCACTGGACCCCGCCCACAGGATGGGGCTTAGGAGAGGTCTGAAGAGTGAGTGAGCAAACAGTGTTGGACTGCTCGGTGGGCCATCTCTTCTGATCGACAGGGGAACTGGAATCTATCGGAAGCAGATTCTGTTAACTCAGGTTTATCCCAGGATGCCTACAAACTGGTTCTATTGCCACCAGAGGAAGCAGCGCCCTCAAGTGGACGCTTCGTACAAACCACTTCTTGCCTGCTCCCCTCGCTGAGCCTTTTTGCTACTTGCATGTGCAGATCCCACAGAGCCCAACCTTGAGGCCAGCCCCTGCCAGTTGCCTGAAATCAGCCCTGCCATGCTGAAACCGAAGGGCTACGCGTGATTTATTTTATAATTGAAGATGTATATCCTTTTATGGGTCTCCCAAGAGTCGGGGTTGGAAAACCACAAAAGGAAGCAGAAGAGAAAACCAGAGTCACAGAAAGGACGAGAGGTTTGTTAACGGGAAAGTCAGAAAGAAGACTTGGAAACCTGTTTTGAGAGAGACTTTATTCCTCTTTTCTTAGTGGTCACTTCTATTCGTAGAGAATGTGAGTGATTTGAGCCCGGAATGACAGAACATCAGGAACTCAACGACAATGCCAACGCCAGATAAGCTAAAACGTTACATTGAGAGCATGTAACAGCGCTCTTGTTTCCATCACAAAGAACAGCTCAGATCTTTTTCTTAGAAAATCTGTTTTCTCTGTACCCACGAAATAAATGCTGTGTCATACTTAGAGGATAGTTTGAAAGGTACAAAATTCTGAGTCTCTTGGCTAGCAGTCTCTATTCAGGACTGGCCCTGAGGGGGGCTCTGGCCTCTGAGGGTGCCCAGACCGGCCACCTTGGCCATGTGGCTGCCACAGGAAGGACTTGGAGAGAGCGGCGGGGGCTGCAGAGGCTCAGAGGGGTGAGGGGCCAATAGAGTCAGGGTGATGCAGAGGGATGGAGTGGGTGAGCATGGGGAGGGGAGGGGCACAGCCCAGGGAGGGAGCTCCTGGGGACCGTGTCTTGGTCGCTTTGGACCTAGAGCTCCCGAGCAGGGCCTTCCTAGGTGCATGTGGAAGGGAACGGGCTGCAGGGAGGACCTGGGGACTGAGTAAAGGGAACCGCTGTAGGTCGTGTTCTCTGAAAGTGACCGAGATGGAGTTTGGGATGCAAGATGTTACAGGGATCAGTGCCTGTGAGGGGAAGGAGGGAGCAAACTGGATAGAGGTCCTTCCTTGAAGGGGCCATGGTGGGTGCATCTCCACAGGAACTCGGCAGGGCCTGTTCTCAGAGGCACCCAGACCAGTCAGAGTTGAGTGAGCGTGTCCAGCACAAAGAAATGCCTGGAAACCAGAGCTCCAGGTGGGCAGAGACGGGGGTGCAAGATCTGCAAGGGATGAAGAGTCGGCCTCCGGTGCTCCCTGCCCTCAGACAGAGCCGGCTCTGCTCCAGGTCAGGCCTCCTTCAGCTGGACCCAATGTTAGGACCCCAGACCCAGGGCTCTGTCCCTACACTGTGTGCGCACAACCCTCCCTGGGTCCGTGGAGGGCGGGGCCTGTAGGCTGGAATCACACGTGTCATTCTGAAAACAAAGCCATGGGGGTGGGTGGGGTGGGAGTCACAGCCTCACTCTGCAGGTGATGGGCAGTCGTCCAGCCCTGCCCCAGGAGAGCGGGGAGCCGGAGAAGGGGCAGTCAGGGCCAGCACCTGGGCAGCTGGCAAGAGGAGGAGCAACTGGAGATACAGGAAGGTGGGGAGCTGGGGCGGGGGGGGGGGGGGGGAGAGAAGCAGGGAATAGGGTTGTGCGATTTAGCAAATAAAAATACAGGACATCCAGTTAATTTTAATCTCAGGCAGCAAATACTTCTCAGTATAAGTAATGTCCCATGTAACATGTGGGACATACTTATATGAAACATATGTTGGGGGCCGATATTTTACCTGGCAACCCTGCAAAGGAGAGAGTGGTTCTCAGAGAGGGTGGGCCAACTAGTGGGAAGCGTCAGTGAAGGCGAGCACAGAGAAGAGACCTTGGGTTTTGCAACCCGACAGTTGACAGTGACCTTGGTGAGAACAATCTGAGTGAAGGAGCAGCCCTACCGTGGTGTGCTTGGATAGGGCGTGTGCACGTGGGGGGCGTGTGCACGTGGGGGGTGTGCACGTGGGGGCGTGTGCACGTGGGGGGCGTGCGCACGTGGGGGGTGTGCGCACATGGGGGTGCACTTGGGGTGTGTGTGCACGTGGGGGGCGTGTGCACGTGGGGGGCGTGTGCACGTGGGGGGCGTGCGCACGTGGGGGGTGCACTTGGGGGGCGTGTGCACTTGGGGTGTGTGTGCACGTGGGGGGCGTGTGCACGTGGGGGCGTGTGCACGTGGGGGGTGTGTGCACGTGGGGGCGTGTGCACGTGGGGGGCGTGTGCACGTGGGGGACGAGTGCACGTGGGGGGCGTGTGCACGTGGGGGCATGTGCACGTGGGGGGGCGTGTGCACGTGGGGGGCGTGTGCACGTGGGGGGCGTGTGCACGTGGGGGGCATGTGCACGTGGGGGGCATGTGCACGTGGGGGCGTGTGCACGTGGGGGGTGTGCACGTGGGTGCGAGGGCCGTGAAGCCAGTGGGAGCTGAGGAAGGAAAGGTCGCAGTTGCGGGTCATTCGAAGGGAAGGACAATGATGTATTGTGGCTAGAGAGGCACTGCTCTGAGGGGGAGTTTATTATTCTTTTTAATTAGGGAGGGAGGTTGAGCCCATGTAAGGCCCAAGGGAGAAGGAGTAGAGAGGAAGACACTGTGTGCACCAGCAAGGAAGAGAGCCTTGGAAGAGGCCCCTGGGAGGCCAGGGAGCAGCACGCAGGAGCGGGCGGGCGGGGCAGGCCCGGATGTGCGTGGGGTCGGGGAATGCTGCAGGAAGGATGTTGGGGTCCAGGCAAAGGCCGCTTGTGTGCGTGTCGGGGGAGAAAGGAGGTGAAGGTGTCATGCCAGATGGTCTGTTTTCTCCATCTGCGCAGAGGTGGGTACGGGGAGGGGCTGGGGTAAGGAGAGGCCGGGATGATGACCCAGAGAGGGGGTGAGCGGCTGCAACAGTCCTGCTTTCCTTACATGTGTGAGTGTGTGGGCGTAAGAATGAGTGTTGGGTGTGTGGTGTGAGTGGGGAGTAGGCGTGTGATGTGGGTGTGTGATGTGTATGGTGTGTGTGCATGCGTGTGTGGTATATGAGTGCTTGGTGTGTGAGCGTGAGTGTTGTGTGGTGTATGTCAGTGATGGCGAACCTTTTGAGCTCGGCGTGTCAGCATTTTGAAAAACCCTAACTTAACTCTGGTGCCGTGTCACATATAGAAATTTTTTGATATTTGCAACCATAGTAAAACAAAGATGTATATTTTTGATATTTATTTTATATATTTAAATGCCATTTAACAAAGAAAAATCAACCAAAAAAATGAGTTCGCATGTCACCTCTGACACACGTGTCATAGGTTCGCCATCACTGGTGTATGTTGTGGTGTGTGTTGGCCCAAAATGCTCCTGCCATTCCACCCGGTGCAGCCCACCGTGTCCGGGACAGGCCAGCCAGAAGCTCCTCTATCCCCAGGAGAGGGAGGTGGCAGCGCAGGGACAGGGACTTGGGTTGGCACCGGAACCCAGCAAAGCCCGGAGAGTGCTTATCTGGTGGCAGCGAGGGAAGGGGTCGCTCCGGGTCACCCTGGAATCGGAGCCCCAGTGAGCCCAGGCCGCCCAGTTCCAAACCCAGCTCCTCTCTGTTCGCTCTGCCATTACTGGTTCCTGTTTCTCGGCCTCCCACTGCGCAGGTGCTGTGCTTTCTATCTCCCCTCTCGGGGCTCACAGCAGCCTGTCCCCCCCAGACGCGCCCACTCTGAGGTGCTTTGGGCCAGTGCCCCCCGGCAGTGCCGCCCCAGGGACCTAAGGAAGCCAAGCTGCCCCCCTTCCCCTCCGCACGTGGGGCCTGCGTCAGGCGCCCTCAGCAGACTCGCTGCATGCCTTCAGGAGGAACGGCCAGAGCACCTGGGATTTGATTTGCTCTGGGTTTCCCTGGACAAAAGCCTTGCTCACACCTGCCCCCACCTCCATCTCTGACTTTGAGGAAGAAAGGGATCTCTGCCGTACACAGATCGCACGGGCAGCCCACAGCCTCCCCCAGATAACACCTGGTGAGGGCGGGACTTCCAGGCGGATGCCTGAGCCCCGAGCCGGCCTGCCAGGCCTCGCAGGGCTTCTCTCGGCAGATGCCACTGCCCTCCACGCACAGGTCCTGCTTCCCCCTCACCTCCTAGGGCTTCCCTCCCAGCTGCACCCCTCGCCCCTGCTGAGCTCTCCCCAGCCCTGTCCTCGCCCCACCCCACCACGAACTTGCGGGGCCTCAGTTTCCCTGGCTGCACAGGGGAGATGGGAATCCTGTCCTGCCTTGTCAAGAGGATGTCGAGAGGGGGAGACCTGCAAGGCCCAGCTGTCGGGAGGAGCTCACCCCACCCTGCTCTTTCTCCACATCCTGCCTGCAATTAGGGGGGCGTTTCTCTCTGGGACAAGGTGGACTCTGGAGTCAGGAGGCCCTGAAATTACATGTTTCTGGAAAAGTACCTTCCTTAAAGGAAACCACTTGTTCCAAGGAGAAAAGGGTCCTCGTGCCTTGCCAGGTCCCAGCTCCCCCCAGGACATGACACTTGAAAAGACAAGCACTGCTACACACACACACACACACACACACACACACACACACTCTCATCCAGTGCATTTGTAACAGTGAAAACTTAGACACAGCCGAAACACCAATCAAGAGGGACAGGGGCCGGTCCAGCAAAGCCTAGCACAGCCATAACATTGAACACAGGCTTAAAACAATGAGGTGGATTTATTGTTGTTAATCCACATTCAAGGATATTTTTCAGTTGATTTTTAGAGAGCGGGAAGCATGGGAAGAGCCAGAGAGAGGGAAACATCAGTAGAAGAGAGACACATGGATTGGGTTCCTCCCGCACGCACCCTGACCAGGGCTGGGGATCAAGCCTGCAACCAAGGTCCTTGATGGGAATCAAACCTGGGACCCTCATTCCACAGGCCAATGCTCTATCCACTGAGCCAAACTGGCTAGGGCAGATTTAAACTCAACATGAAAGGGCATTCATCATCTCAGTAAGTAAAAGTAGAGTCAATGAGAGAACAAAAAATGCCATGTAGTAAAATTGCATTTTAATTAAAATGCACTTAGATGCATGGAAGATGCATAGAAAAAAGCTGCATGTCTAAGTCTTAACTAGTGATTGCCTCTGGGTGGGTGGGACTGTTTGTATTTCAAATGTTTTCGTTTTTTGTTTATTTTATTTCCTGTAACGAATGGTTTGTTTTTGAATAAGAAAAAAACAGGAAACTAACAAAGGAAATGAAACAAGTTATTTTTTAAAAATTATAAACCAACTTCAATCACAAATAGAAATACAAAAACACAGTCAAACGAAGACAGAAATGGTGACAGATAAACTCTCTGGGGACAGAGGAGCACAGACGGGTAAAAAACACATACACACACACCCCACATGTACACACATACACATACCACACACACACCACATGTACACACATACCACACACACACCACATGTACACACATACACACATACCACACACACACCCCTTCTGCCTCATTCTCACAGTGGAGGTACCCAGGGGGGTGGGGCAATGGCTGCTAATTTTCCAGAAAATGCTGGGATCTGGAGCGAGGGTGACAGGAACTTCTGGGCCTGAGGGATGTGTTAGGGGGGTGGAGAGGGTAAAGGGAGTGTCCTGGGACCCCCCCTAGCCTGGGGTCAGGCCTGGCTGCCCCACATCCGCCCTGTGCCTCCTGAGACAGCACATGGATCCTGATCCGAGGTCCAGGCCAGGCTGCAGAACCGGCCAAGGAGCTCCTCCCCCAGCTGTAGAGGTGACATCAGGGCCCATTGCTGGGAGGGGCTTCCTTGCCACCACTTGTGACTTCCAGGCCAGGCCTGTCCAGCCACACACAGGCCCCGTTTAGGAATCTAGGGCTGTGGTGCATCCTACAGAGAGGCCCTGTGTCCTAGGGAACTTCTGAGATGCAGGCCCAGCGCTGCCCTCAGCCTGACCCTCCCTCACCCCCTCCCATCCCCACTGTCCTGTCCCTGCACAGACCTCACCACTGCAGTTCACTCTGACAGTGTCCTGGCCCCCAGAGGGCTCTTTGTCAGGCACAGATCTGACCTCCTTAGAAGGCTGCTGTGAGGGCTCTGTTCCCCTTCAGACTTGGTATCTGTGGTTGGCATAATACTGGCCTCCCAAAGGCGTCCACATCCTCATCCCCAGAACCTGTGACTGTGGCATATTACCCGGCACAGGGAATTCCAGTTGCTAACCAGCTGGCCTAAAAGGAGGGCTGCTCTGGTTTACCCAGGTGGGCCCAATGTCATCAAAAGGCAATCAAGGGGCCCTTAACCTGGAAGAGGGAGGCAGGGCAGTCAGGGGAGAGGGATGGGATGTGAGAAAGACTCGGGGATGGAAGGGGCCAGCTCTGCAGAGACCTGGACTCGAACCCAGGAGTCCCATCCTGGACTCTGACCTCCGGAACTGTAAGATAACACCCTTATCTACCTAATGCATTTGTTACAATAGGTGTGTTGTTTTAAGCCTCTGAGTGTGTAGTTATTTGTTAAGGCAGCGAAGTATCTTTAACCTTTAGTGCTCACCAAGATTTAGGCTTGGATTTGCTCTGCCTGTCAATCCCATGCTTCGGGGCCAAAGAACAGAGGAAGGTGGCACCAGAGCGGCTGCAGTCTGGGAGCTGAAGGAGGCTGTTGGGCTCGGGCTGGGTGGGCTGGACGAGCTTACAGATACAGGTGGGGTGACAAGTCGCACTTCTCAGGTGCTGGCGCCAGCAGGATGAGGGTCACAGTGTGGAGATGGGCAGGCGCTGTGCTGGGCGCAGTGCAGTGGGCACCCGCATCGACCTCAGTTGTACCCTATGCAAGCACCCACACAAGTGTGCACACATCTCTGTCCAAGGGCCTTCTTGCAGTCTTCTCCTTTTTCTTCTTTAATTTATTGGTTTTAGAAAGAGAGATGAAGGAGAAAGAGAGAGAGAGACAAACATTTGTGGGAAAGAGAAATGTCTCTCAGTTGCCTCCCGTACCTGCCCGGACCCAGGATCAAACCTGCAGCCCAGGTATGTGCCCCGACTGGGAATCGAACCCTCAATCTTTCTGTTGTCCCGGGTGACACTCCAACCAACCGAGTCACCCCCCTGGGCCATACACGTGTGTGTATGTATGAGTATAAGTGTCGAGAAAAGTCTGAAAGGATATAGTTGCCACCGGGACAACCGGCCTGGAGGGAGGAGGAAGCCTGCTGTGTTTACTTCTGTATTTGGATTTATTTTCACAAGCCTGTGTTGGTTTTTGTTAGATGTGATAATGTTGTTTTTTTAAAAGATGGTACAAAGGTTAAAACAAGCAAACTTTGCTGTTACTGTTCAGTAAATGGTTTTTGTTTGCAAAAGAGCTCTCTGGGTTGAGCAATACCAGAGCTCCGCTTCGCAAGAACTCCCCAGACCACAGATGAACCGAATCACCCCCCTTCTCCAGGCCCTGTGCTCAGCGTGGGACTGAGGCAGCACGAGTTCTCCGAGGCGTCCGCACGCCCTCCTGGCCCTGTGCGGCTGTGTGGTCTGACGTTTGGAGAGGCAGCTGACACCTGCCTCGATGTTTTGCGGCAGTTCTAGACCGAAATACAATTTCTGGCCCCCATTTCAGTGAACTTTGAACTTCCTCATAATTCACACTCCCCTTTTTTATAATCCATAACTCTCACGTGAGAGAGAGAATGTTTGATCCCAACTAGTTACTGAATGACTCTAATGTAAACCCAAGGTATTACTGATATTGAAGGCCTAGCATTTAAAAGGGACAGGCACTGGAGAGAGAGGAACAGGGTAGGGGGTGGGGGTGGGGGGAGAGAGAGACCCAGGAAGGCGGCCAGGCTGGGCTGCGGAGTCTGGGCTCCAGCCCTTGCTCTCTCCAGGGTGCTCAGGCCATAGGCTGTAGCAGGTGTGGAGGTGTAGTACCTCACACTCTACCAGGTGCCCCAGGTTTGCAAAGCTGCTCAGCGGCAGCGTCTCCCACGTGAGCCTGGGCCCCAGGAGAGCTGTGTCGCCTGCAGCTGACAGGCCAGGAAACCAGGGCTCAGTGACACCAAAGGGACAGGCCGCACGTCACTCAGCAGCTTGGTCCCAGAGTTCAGGGCAGAATCACGCCTCCTTTTTCTTTGTCTCCACAGTCAGAGCGTCGCTCTGACCTCTTTCATATCTTCTCTTCCCAGCGTAGATTTTGCTAGAAAGAAGCCTGCTGCGTTCAAACGCTTGCAAGTCAATGGTCCAGAATAAGGTGTCCAAATTCCAAACTGATACTAGTACTTAGCATGCAGTAATGGTACATTGGGATCCAGGAACTCTCAGGAATTCCTGAGATCAGAAATTGTTCTGCATTTTTAGCACATTTTATTTATAGGACTTTTAAACAATGAGTGACCATAAGAAAAAACAATGAATTTCTGTGATAGTGTGATGCTAAATTTCAGATGTTTTCAGTAAAAAGTATGTTTTATAGTTTACTAATATGAACCAATACACTGTGACAAGATTATTTCAATAGGATGTAAAGATGATTTGTACCTGATACAGACATATTATAGAAAACATTAGAAAGAAGAGAACATTAACACAGATAAATGCCAAATAAAAATTGAAAGAGAATATCACAAATATTTAAAATTTAAAAATTATTACTTAATAATGAACTTTAGCCCGAGCCAGTTTTGCTCAGTGGATAGAGTTTCGGACTGAGGGGCTCTGGGTTTGGTTCTGGTCAAGGGCACATGCCCGGGCTGTGGGCTCAATCCTCGATGGAGGGCATGCAGGAGGCAGCCGATCAATGATTCTCTCTCATCATTGATGCTTCTATCTCTCTGTCCCCTTTCCTTCCTCTCTGAAATCAATAAAACTATTCTAAAAAAGAACTTTAATAGCACAAAGCATTAATTGTTCCATCTGATAATTTTGAACTTGTTTTGTGACATATTCCAGACACAGAACACTTTCTTTTATTTTGCATTAATGCTGGTTAAATTAAGAATGTCTCAAACATCTTTCAGTTAAGTGTTAAGGCACGTGTTGCTTCATAAAAGCTGATTTCCTTTTTTAAAAAAAAATTGATTTTAGAGAGAGGAAGGAACATAGGAGAGGGGGAGAGAGAGAGAGAAAGAGAAACGCCGATTTGTTGTTCCACTTATTTATGCATTCGTTGGTTGACTCCTGTATGAGCACTGACCAGGGATCAGAGACTGTGGTGCATTGGGACATTTTCTAAGCAACTGAGCCACACCGGCCAAGCTCATTTCCTTTTTTAAAAATACCTTTTTATTGATCTCATAGAGGAAGGGAGAGGGGAGAGAGAGAGAGAGATAGAAACATCAATGATGAGAATCATTGCTCGGCTGCCTCCTGCACTCTCCTACTGGGGATGTGCCCACAACCAAGGTACATGCCCTTGACCGGAATCGAACCCGGACCCTTCAGTCCGCAGGCCGACGCTCTATCCACTGAGCCAAACCAGCTAGGGCTCGTTTCCTTTCTTAATGAGAAAAAATGTTTTGTCTGCTGCCCTAGTCTTCATTTTGCTGCTGAGTTCAGTATTGCTTTTGCTGACCCAGATGTTAGAGCAGTTTCTGATTTCACATTGGAGTGTTCTGCAGCAATCACATCTTTTTACAGCCCTTCAGGTAGGTACCTACAAATAATTGTAGCCTGTAGTAAATACTCAAACACTTGGAAATGCCAGTGACCATTATTGGGAAATTTTCAAGTAACAGTAACGTTCATATCTACTAGCAATATTGATAGCACTACACAGAATCATTTGCTGAAATCGCCAATATAGCAGGCTTATTTTGCTTCTAAAATGTGTTATTTTTGTGTGACAATACTAATAGGATTTGTATAAGTATCCTATAAGTATAAACTTACTAACATTTATTTTCTTTATAAAAATGGCTTACTGTTGGAAGTAGCACAGACACACTTATACCTAGTGTTGGTGCTGGTAAACTGACTCTGAAAAAAAAAAAAAAGTGGAAAAAAACCCTGATATGTAACACTTGACAGCTTCTGAAGGGAAGTATAAATACTTCCGCGGTCAATTCCCGGTTACCTGTGTGATGTCGCTGAGAGTCGCAAAGAGATGTGCATGACGGGCTCTCTCCAGCCTGTGTGTCAGCTCCAGCGCACTATTGCTTATAATGTGACACCAGCCACAGGAGAGGGCACCTAGATGAGGACCACCTAGTCTTAGCAACTCCATATAAATCTCCATTTAAGAAACATTTAGGAGAACCAAGATGGCGGCATAGGTTAACGCCGGAGTTTGCTGCTTTGAACAACTACTTCAAAAGTGAAACCAAAAAACGGAAGAGACATCACCCAGAACCACAGGAACGCTGGCTGAGTGGAAGTCCTACAACTAGGAGGAAAGAGAAACGCATACGGACACTCAGAGGAGGCGCAGTGCTGAAGTCAAATTCTGAGGTGCGGAGTGCGCGGAGTGGGCTGGCGGCGGAGGGCACGGTTGGCGTTTTCAATCGGGAGGGAGTCGCAGACTCTGAGCTCCAGATACAGGCGAGTCTTTAGGGACCCAGACGCAAACGGGAGAAGCGGGACTGTCTGGCTTTGGTCAGAGCGAGTGCAGCTTTCTCTCCGAACTTTGCAGCCGTTGCTGGGACTCAGAGAGGCAGAGCCCCTGGGGACAGGACTGAGAGCAGCCATAACTGCTCTCTCCGGCCCACCCTGTTGATCCTGTGTGACCCGCCCCGCCCAAGCCCTGCACAGAGGCATTTGCCGGATAGCCTCAGACAAAGGCTAGATTAGCACCTCCCTAGAGGACAGAAGTTCTCTCACTGCAGACACAGCTGGTTCTCATAGCCACTTGGCCTGGAGGTCAAACCCTCCCTGGTATTAACTACAAGACTGCACACAAAGACCACTAGGGGGTGCACCAAGGAAGCATAACAAAATGCGGAGACAAAGAAACAGGACAAAATTGTCAATGGAAGATATAGAGTTCAGAACCACACTTTTAAGGTCTCTCACGAACTGTTTAGAAGCCGCCGATAAACTTAATGAGATCTACAAGAAAACTAATGAGACCCTCGATCTTATATTGGGGAACCACCTAGAAATTAAGCATACACGGACTGAAATAACGAATATTATACAGACTCCCGACAGCAGACCAGAGGAGCGCAAGAATCAAGTCAATGATTTGAAATGCGAGGAAGCAAAAAACACCCAACCGGAAAAGCAAAATGAAAAAAGAATCCAAAAATGCGAGGATAGTGTAAGGAGCCTCTGGGACAGCTTCAGGCGTACCAACATCAGAATTATAGGGGTGCCAGAAGATGAGAGAGGGCAAGATATTGAAAACCTATTTGAAGAAATAATGACAGAAAACTTCCCCCACCTGGTGAAAGAAATGGACTTACAGGTCCAAGAAGCGCGGAGAACCCCAAACAAAAGGAATCCAAAGAGGACCACACCAAGACACATCATAATTAAAATGCCAAGAGCAAAAGACAAAGAGAGAATCTTAAAAGCAGCAAGAGAAAGAAACTCAGTTACCTACAAGGGAATACCCATACGACTGTCAGCTGATTTCTCAACAGAAACTTTGCAGGCCAGAAGGGAGTGGCAAGAAATATTCAAAGTGATGAATACCAAGAACCTACAACCAAGATTACTTTATCCAGCAAAGCTATCATTCAGAATTGAAGGTCAGATAAAGAGCTTCACAGATAAGGAAAAGCTAAAGGAGTTCATCGCCACCAAACCAGGATTATATGAAATGCTGAAAGGTATCCTTTAAGAAGAGGAAGAGGAAGAAAAAGGTAAAGATACAAATTATGAACAACAAATATGCATCTATCAACAAGTGAATCTAAGAATCAAGTGAATAAATAATCTGATGAACAGAATGAACTGTTGATTATAATAGAATCAGGGACATAGAAAGGGAATGGACTGACTATTCTTGGGGGGGAAAGGGGTGTGGGAGATGCGGGAAGAGACTGGACAAAAATCGTGCACCTATGGATGAGGACAGTGGGTGGGGAGTGAGGGGGGAGGGTGGGGTGGGAACTGGGAGGAGGGGAGTTATGGGGGGGAAAAGAGGAACAAATGTAATAATCTGAACAATAAAGATTTAATTAAAAAAAAAAAAAGAAACATTTAGCCCGGCCAATGTTGTTCAGTGGTTGAACATCGACCTATGAACCAGGAGGTCATGGCTCCATTCCCAGTCAGGGCACATGCCCGGCTTGTGGGCTCGATCCCAAGTGGGGAGCATGCAGGAGGCAGCCGATCAATGAGTCTCTATCATCATTGATGTTTCTATCTCTCTTTCCCTTTCCTAATAAAAATATATTAAAAACAAAACCTTTATACATCTTTGAAATCTGAAAATCTGGTAACCACTGGCAAGATGGATGAGATGACATCCACTGGTCTCTCTGACGACCTTTCCCAGAGCTGGAGTTTATGGGAATGGCCACTAGATGTCACTCTTGCATATTTACAGCAGCTGGGTAATTTCCCGGTGCAAATTACAGAAACCAGAAACGGGGCCCACTTACTTTACAGTAAATTAAACTTTATTGACATAGTGTTCTTTTTTCACAGATAGTTTCTGATAAACACTTATTTTTATTAATGTTGAAAAACAAAGTTAATTTTCAAAGTTCTATTCTTAAAATGAGCATGATTACTTTCCTAAATGCTCTCTTTAAATAGGCTCCAATATACTCAGAAACTTACTGTACTTACAACAAACTGTTTCTCTCAGACAAGAGCCTCTTGAGCTGATATCTTGATTCATGTGAGCAGAGACCATGGCCTGTGCATTTTCACAGAGCACACAGCATCTGGCGCAATGCCATATTTAATATAATGATAATCACCTCCACTTATCTAGTGGTTTACACTTTACAAAGCCTTGGTAGTTTACTCCCTCTCAAGGGTAGTTCAAGCCTGTCCTTCTTTGTAATAAGCCAAAGTCTAATGCACGTTCTTTATAATGAAAGCGTCCTACTTAATTCAGTAATGAATGGTTACTGAGCACTACCATGTGCGAAGCACTACAGTATAGTGTGCCCTGTGCTGGGTACTGTGTGTGAGCAATGAACACAGCTGATGAAGGCCCTTCTCCCATGGAGTGAACATTCAATGGGGAGGTAGTCAATAAGCAAACCAGTGAAGAGATGATTTGTCAGGGAGCAATGAGAATTATGGAAAAGGATAAAGCAGTAGGGGCTGGAAAGCAATGGGAGGGTCTCACCTGAGGCAGGTGAGCAGGTGCCCTTCATGCAGAGACCCGAGTGGTGTGCAGGGGAGCACGGGGTGGCCATCCGGATGAAGCACGTTCCCGGTCTTGTGGCAGAAAGGACTGTGTAGGTTTGACCTCAAGGAAGGAGCTTGGAAGGACATCAGTGTGGCCGGAGGGGGGCAAGGAGGGACCGTGGTGGGAGACGAGGTTGGAGAGTCGGACGGGACACAGACTGTGTGGGAGCTGGGCTTCATTCCCAAGCGTGACAGGAAGCCATCGGAGGATTTTGAGCTGGGGAGAAACAGGCCCTGAAATGGGAAGCATGGCCCGCAAGGAAGCATGGGCACCAACTGGAGGGGGTGCGACCTGGCTATGCATTGAAGGGGGCAGGCAGGACTCCCTGAGGCGCTGGATGTAGAGGGTGAGGGAAGGTAAGCAAGGATGGTGCATAGGTCTTTGGCCTGGGCAACCAGGTGGGGGATGGTGCCCCCATTTCAGGGGTCCTCAAACTACGGCCCGCGGGCCACATGCGGCCCGCCGAAAACATTTATCCGGCCCGCCGGGTGTTTTTGCCGCCGCTGTGTGCATAGGAATTTGTTCATAGTTTTTTTTTTAAACTATAGTCCAGCCCTCCAACGGTCTGAGGGACAGTGAACTGGCCCCTGTTTAAAATGTTTGAGGACCCCTGCCCCATTTACTTACACGGTAAAAGCTGAGGCTGGGACAGTTGTAAGAGGGGCACTGACACACAGAGCTCTATTTGGGACTTGTTAGGTTTGAAGGTTCTATTTTGCATCCAAAAACAGACAGGTGCTTATTCAAGTCTGGATTTCAGAGGATGGGTAGGTGCTGGCCAGGTTGCTCTGAGACCCTTTCTGGTGAATCTCTGCTACTGGGCAGCTTAGATACAATAGGAGCATTTAACTTACTCCAGTGGCACCTAGAAATTTAGTACCTTCACTGTGTTTCAGCTGAAATGTGTAGAATGTGTAGTAAGTTTTACACCTACCAAAGCTGTCAGACATACGAACAATATGTTTCAAAGCATACAAAGCATAATTCTGAGAAGTTAAAGAGTACAATTTTCTGTTAAATTTATTTAACTAATTTAGAAGGTACTTTGCTTCTGAAGGACAGCTGTATCGACTTGCGAGAGACTTCCTTGAGCCCCTGCTGGTGAGAGCGTGTGGGCCCACATACCTGTTGAACCAGCAATCCCCTTCTGCAAGTCAGTCCTAAGAAAATAATCAAAGTGGATACAGTTTTCTGAGCAACAATGTTCATCTCATCATTATTTACAAGAGAAACGGTGGAAACAAAGTAACTGCCCACCAATTCATGGCAACTCAGTAATTACGGCATATTCATGGAATTAAAAATTCACACATTAAAATGACATCAACAAAGGTTTTTTATTAACACGGCAGGGGTGGATATGATATAAAATTAAGTGAATCATAGGTATAACTGTACACCTCTAATCTCAGTCACATAAAAGAAAGCTGTGTATAAAAATGACCAGACAGAGTGCCGAAACCGGTTTGGCTCAGTGGATAGAGCGTCGGCCTGCGGACTGAAAGGTCCCAGGTTCGATTCCGGTCAAGGGCATGTACCTGGGTTGCGGGCACATCCCCAGTGGGAGATGTGCAGGAGGCAGCTGATCGATGTTTCTCTCTCATCGATGTTTCTAACTCTCTGTCTCTCTCCTTTCCTCTCTGTAAAAAATCAATAAAATATATTTAAAAAAAAAATGACCAGACAGAGGGTCTTTACTTCCAACTGTTTAGAGCAGTTAAACCCAGAGGATATAATTCCTTCTAATACTGCTTTGGTTTTGTCCAAACTTCCCACACCGGGCATTTCAAAATAAAACATCATTTGGAGTTAAAGCAACAACAACCAAAAGGGACAATGGAAAGACTAGCCTTGGCCTGGGCATCAGAAGAGGATTTGGGTCCAGAGCCCTCGCTCACCCGTTGAGCATGAGGAACCCCGTTCCTTCTCGGAGTCTCAGGTTTCTCACCTGCAAAGTGTGGAAAGAAGTCCAGCCTTCTCCCTCTGTGAGATAATGAGGAGATCTAGCATTATGCCCACAGAGGGGCTGATCTCAGAGCAATTCAAAGTATGGAGCGTGACATTTCCACTCCAAGGCTCGAGGGACCACGTCCTATTTCCCCATGAGCGAGCGCAGCTAGGAGTGGAAGGTAGCTGAAGGGGGAGCAGAGTTCACAGGCACACTCTATGACAGGTGGAAACTTCAGATTTGGAAATGACTAGATATTTGGTGATATTAAGAAATTACTTAAAATTTTTATACATGGTAATAGTCTTATGTCGTTGCCTTTTAGATATGAGTGTATCTACGACACATTTTATTGGTGTGATTAGACAGTGTTTGGGATTTGCCTCAAAATCCCTTGCTGCTTTTGTTTTTTGTGGAAAAGCTCCCGAGATTTTTGGCCGAAGGGACTGAAATTACAGATAATGTTCCTAGGATGCAAGATAGATGTGGGAGAGCAACTGGGTGTGCTGTAGAGGGGACCCGGCTGAGGGTTTCTGCGGTGTGGAGTGGCTCTCAACGGACTTGTGCGGTCTTGTTCCTGGGGACTGTGAGGGCTCACGGGCTCACAGAAACCGTCACACCTAACGGGCTGGGTAAAAGTTGTCTGATGGCAATGCTTGCTGTATTTTCTAATGATTATTTTAATTTATTATTATTTTTCTCTTTAACTTTGTAAATTCAAAGATAAAATAAATGTAAAAGGAAACTTGAGTTTGCTATCTGGGGAGACTAAGAGGATAGATTTTTTATCTTTAAAAAATGTGTGTTCAATTTAAGATCTGGAAACAGCCCAAGTGCCCATCAGTAGATAAGTGAATAAAAAAGCTGTGGTACATTTATACCATGAACTATGCAGCAGTGGAAAAAAAAAAAAAAAGAATCTCTTACCCTTTGAGACAGCATGGAGGGACCTGGAAAGTATGCTAAGTGAAACAAGTCAGGGAAAGACAAGTATCACATGATCTCACTCATATGTGGAATCTAATGAACAAAATAAACTGATGAACGGAGTGGATCCAGATACATGGAAGCATGGAACAGAGTGTGGAATCTTAGGGGGAAGGCAGGGGAGGGTGGGTGGGTGGGGGGTGATCAACCAAAGAACTTGTATGCATATATGCATAACGCATGGACACAGACAATAGGGTGAGGAAGGCCTGTGGTGAGGGGCGGGGCTGGCTGGAGAGGGTCAATGGGGATAAAAGGAGGACATATATAATACTTTCAACAATAAAGATTTTAAGAAAAAGAACTTAAAAAAAATACTATTCTAAAAATAATAAAAAAAATAAAAAATGTATGTTTATTCTTTAAGAATAGAAATTAATTTCTAATACCCTATATTCAGACTTCATTGCTATTTTACGTTTTTATTTATGTTGTTCATTATGAAAGTAACATTTTTTATTTATAAGATTAGATTGGTGTAGTTTTACTGTGATATTTAATATATATAAAATATATAAATATACATAATGTATATAAAACACTTAACATTCTTAAGTGTTCAGTGGCATTAAGTGCACTCACAGTGTTGTACTACCATCGCCACCATCCAGCTCCGGCTCCAGAACTTCTCCCGTTTTCCCGAACTGCAACTCCATATCCATTAAACACTAACTCCCCATCCCCCACTCCCAGCCCCTGGCCACCACTGTTCTACTTTCTGTCGCTATGAACTTTAATATTCTAGGTACATCTTATAAGTGGAATCCTACAGTACTTGTCTTATTTGACTGACTTATTTCACTTAGCCTAATGTCTTCAAGTTTCATCCATGTAGTGTGCCAGAATTTTCTTTCTTTTTAAAAATTTTTAAATTCAAAAATATGTTTTAATTGATTTTAGAGAGGAAGGAAGAGGGAGATAGGAAATTCAATGATGAGAGAGAATAATTGATTGGCTGCCTCCTACATGCGCCCGCCCCCTCCCAACCCCCCACGCCCAGGGATCAAGCCCAAAACCCAGGCAGGTGCCCTGACCGGGAATCGAACCGTGACCTCCTGATTCATAGGTCCACACTCAACCACTGAGCCATGCCCTCCAGGCAACGATAAATACTTAAAAAAGTATAAGTATGTCCCAAAGTATGTAGACCTATTTATATTAAAAAATATTCATTGTTTATCTGAAACTCAAATTGAATAATTGAATTGGCTCCCCCCCTCCGGCCCCCCCAAATCTGGCAACCCAACAGCAAACGCATGGGGACCCCGCTTGTGAAACAGGACTTTTAACCTTCAGGCTTCTTAGTTTTCTCTCTTGGAAGATGGTTGAATTTTCTTTATTTAGTCCACGTATCCTGCATGTCTACCTAATATTATAGCATTATATTAAAAAAATGCACCCGGTTTACATTAGCACCAACAGAATATAAGAGTGTTTATTTCCCGCATCAACATCAGATATGATAGCTTTTAATTTGGCTAATCGCCAGGACAGAAAGTTTGAGACTAGCTGGTTTAGAGTACTTTTTGAATGAGACAAACCTTACTTTTATGATGCTTAGCATCACAGTTTTATTTATAAAGAATTTTAGATTTTATTCCACATGGTAAAGGATTGTACAATGAAATGTAATGACTTAAAACACACTAGCTGTTTTTAAATTCCAGCACTGGCTTTCCCAGCTACTTCCAACAAAAGTGATCTTTTCTGTGCATACTCAAGTCAAAGCTCAAGAATTTCAAATTAGCAAAAGCCAATATTTACATTTGAAAAGAAAACATTGGAACTCAGAACCCATTAAGATAAAAAAGTTAACAAACTGAAGATGCCTTGTTAGTTGGTGGCAACATCTAGGTCAGATAACTTACACTGACTTAAAACAGCATTCCCTCTAGCTTTGTGCAATCATATTTTTAATTATTGCAATGAAGATTAAAAACAACAACAACCCAAGTCTCTTTCATTTACATTTTCAAGAAAAGCTGTTGAAAGAACAAATTTCTGTTCAGTTGTTTTTTCCTTCGCTTATTAAAAAAAAAAAAGTGCCAGGAATCCCACCCCACCCTGGTGCTGGGTAAAGTCAATCATTTATTATTCCTGGATCAAACACAAGCATTCATGCCTATGAAAACATTTTCCAATGAATGGGATCTTGGTCTCCACTAAAAACAAAAAATGGCTAAAAAGAGACTTCAATTTATTTTCAAGTTCTATGACTAAATTCCTGTAATTCCTAACGGGTGAAAATATTGGCATTTTACTTAGGATCGGATTTACTTCTTTGGTGTCTTCCGAGAGGTGCTATTGAGAGCTATTTGTGGCTAGCTTTTTAAGAGACCAGCTAGACCTCAAGTGGAATGAATATTGACACTGACATACAATGCACAAGGGAAGGCAGGAGAGAGAATGGAACACTTAAAAAAAATAACTTAATATAACCAATTTTTACTCCAAACGTTTAATATTTGGCAAATCAAAAAGGCTACTTTCTCAAAATGACCAAACTTATAGCTGAACCCTTTGTTTGTATTTTTATATTAAACCAGGAATTATATATCTTATCAAAGTTCTTATCTTACCAACTAATTCAATCAACATCACCAAATACAATCAATCTCAACATACTCCATGGCCTTCCTTTCCTCAAACCTAATCAGTTATAAACTTTATTCATCCTCTAGCAACCAATATATCCCCTATGCCAGTGATGGCAAACCTTTTGAGCTCGGCGTGTCAGCATTTTGAAAAACCCTAACTTAACTCTGGTGCCGTGTCACATATAGAAATTTTTTGATATTTGCAATCATAGTAAAACACAGACTTATATTTTTGATATTTATTTTATATATTTAAATGCCATTTAACAAGGAAGAATCAACCAAAAAAATGAGTTCGCGTGTCACCTCTGACACGCGTGTCATAGGTTCGCCATCACTGCCCTAAGCTAATCACCTTCCAGAGTGATCAGACCCCTTTTCCAAACATTCCCAATCATCTAGTCAGCCACGATCCAGCAGTCATTCATGAAACAAATGTTATTGTGGCAGAGACCAATAATCTTTCAATATCCGTTTTTCATTCTTCCCTTTCACTAATAGAAACCCCTAAATTTTAACTGAGTTCATGGCTTCCCAGCGAAACATGTTATTTCCCACCATCCTTTGCTTCTGGGTGTGACCACGTGACTAAACGTTGGCCAATGGAATTGAATGGAAATGATGTTTTCAACTTCTGGGCCAAGTCCTTGAGATAAAAACTGTCCATTCCTTCTGTGCCCCTTTCTTTGGGATGAGGTGTTTAAAATAAAGTGGTGAGCAAGCTCTGATCATGTGAATGAAAACAATGGACTAGGGGAGAGTGGAGCAAAAACAACGAACTGGGGCCCGGCCAGTGTGGCTCCATGGTTGAGAGTCGACCTATGAACCAGAAGGACAGGGTTCAAGCCCCAGTCAGGGCACATGCTTGGGTTGCTCAATCCCCAGTAGGGGGTGTGCAGGAGGCAGCTGATCAATGATTCTCTCTCACCATTGATGTTTCTATCTCTCTCTCCCTCTCCCTTCCTCTCTGAAATCAATCCTATACAGTAAACGCCTAATATGCTAAGTGTCCAGTCAACTGGCGGGCCATTCAACTAATCAACGTGTAATATGCTAATGATATGTTAAAGCCAGTCAACCGCTTGCTATGACATGCATTGACCACCAGGAGGCAGACAGTCAACTGGTCGACCAGTCGCTATGATGTGCACTGACCACCAGGGGGCAGACACTTTAACCGCTGGGTCAGCTTGCTGCTGGAGTCCAGCTGATCAGAACGAAGAGAGATCGGCCAGACACGCGCTGGAGCCCTCCTGCGGTCCCTGCCTGCCTAGCCAACCTCCCATGTCCCTCCCTGCCCTGATCATGCACCGGTAGGGTCCCTCAGCCTGGCCTGTGCCCTCAGCCGTATTACAGCGATGCTCTGCTATACTCAGTTAAACTTCATCTGCATGGATACATACCCATGTCTTTATGTTTATTTGAGTCTTTGTGGGTTTTGGCCAATGGGTTTCTAGTCATTTCCTTTTAGTGGTAAGAGGCCAAATCTTGGTCCTTAGGATCACAAACTCCACATGTTGACAATGTTGTCTTCTGTCTACAGCAAGGAAGGGTGGCAGGTGCAATGAGTCCCAAGGACTTAAATTTTCCAGCTGCTTCCATTGGTTCCCAAGGTAGTAGCCATGAGCTCCACGAGGCAATGTAACTTCATCTTTACTCTGTAGACTCTACAGTGTAGAGAGCATTGCTAATCCAAAAAAATACACCTACCTTTGCTTAAATATGTCAATTCTTTCCTGAAAAATTTATTGCTAAGGGGAAAAGGTCATTAAAAGAAAAGAAAAATTTTTTTTTTGTTAATTCTCACCCGAGGATATTTTTTCTATTTATCTTTTAGAGAGCGTGGAAGAGAGAGGGAAAGACAGAGAGAAACATCGGTGTGAGAGAAACCAGGGCCCGGGCCGGGAAGGAGCCTGCAACCAAGGTACGTGTCCTTGACCAGAATCGAACCTGGGACCCTTTGGTTCACGGGCTGACACTTTATCCACTAAAGCCAAACCAGCTAGGGCCTATTAATTTTAATGAAAAAAAAAAAAAGTGATGCATTTCATCCTGTCCCAATGTACCCTAATAGTACTCACAGAGACAAAAATATTAATTGAACAATAAAAACAAGTTTATGTAACAAGTCGCAGTTAGAAAACAGAGTTTGTATGTTAGGTGCAATATAGTGAAGTTTATCGTCCTCACCAAAGTGGGCGAGACTGCTGGAAAAGCCACTCTTGGGAAGGTTCTGTCTTCTTTCTGCACCATTTTCTTCAACGATATCTCGACATTTCAGACGTTCGCGGTGATCTTGCATTCAAACTGCACTAAAAATAGTGTTACATCACAGAAAATTCTTTTCGAGCAAAATAAAAATAAACACACGAATGCTTCAAAACCTGCAAAAAACAGTGTGTGTGCGCGCAGCCCACGAAGCCTGCCTCTTCATCCCTCTCACTTGGCTGTATGTTTTGGGTTCATGTCTCTGTGACAAGTAATTCCTATTTGTTCCATATGATATCCTCCGACTAGAAGCCGCAGTGCTGAGGAATAAGCTGGTGAGTGTATCTTTGCCTGAAACCATCGGGTTAAAATACTGCTTCTTGTAGCATAAGTCATTGGGTGAAAACACGGTCATATGGAAAAGAGAAAGTCACGGTCTGAAAAGTGGTAGAATCTCTCAAAGCCATTGGTCAGCAAGTCGTTACTGAACTGTCATTACGTGGGGGACGTGCATCGCTGAGGTGGGGGGTGGGGTGGCGGGGGGTGGGGGGTCAGGAAGAGGCAGCAAACCAAAGATCTTTACAGGTGTCCACACAGCTCAATCCTTAGGAAGCATGGTTCGAGCCGGCCTCTGCCACACCCTGCCCTTTGCCAGGGCCCTGAGCCTAAATTCCCCCCGTGTTTTCCCTCAGCCGGGTTTGAGGGACCCAGGGTGTGTGTGGGCTGAAAGCCTTAGTGCTGCCACAAAGCTGTGGCAGGATGTTCTGAAGTGGCACTTACCTGGTGACTTATAAAGAAACAGGGCCGAGGCCTGCCTCTGCCTGCCGGGGTCAGCATAGCGTGTTTCGTTAAAGGAGGAATTGAGTCCGGCTGGGCAGTGGATGGGTTTCTGGAAGAAAGGACCGAATCTCGCTTGTCTTTCCACTTCCTTCTGAAACTCTTGAGTGCTAGCTGGGTCTATTCGAGTTCTTACCCATCCCTGGTTCCCACTGGAAGCCTCGTCTGGTGCGGCTAGAGCCCAGAGGGTGTGGGTTTCAGAGCTGGACAGATTGGATTCAAATCCTGGCATTTCCTTCTCTGAACACTTTCAAGTCTTTGTTATTCACTCCCCACTCCACCTTCCTCTGACCTTGCATTCTCCTCCAGTTGCATCAGATCATGTTTTGCTTCCAAACGTCACTGTGTACAAGTGTCCAATCCGCCTTCTTATCAGGAAGACTTTTGTGCTGGACCTGAATCTCCTGGAATGCTCTGGGCGTGTTTTTGTTTCTCTAGTGCAGCGGTTCTCAACCTGTGGGTCGCGACCCCTTTGGGAGTCAAACGACCCTTTCACAGGGGTCACCTAAGACCATCGGAAAACCCATATATAATTACATATTGTTTTTGTGATTAATCACTACGCTTTAATTATGTTCAATTTGTAACAATGAAAATACATCCTGCATATCAGATATTTACATGCCGATGCATAACAGTAGCAAAATAACAGTTATGAAGTAGCAACGAAAATAATTTTATGGTTGGGGGTCACCACAACATGAGGAACTGTATTAAAGGGTCGCGGCACTAGGAAGGTTGAGAACCACTGCTCTAGTGGTTCCACTACACTAGCTTCTCTGGCTTCTGTTTGCTCTTCTGTCTAGCCGCCGAGTGGCCTGCAGCTGGCACTCTTTAGGCAGCTGCCATCCTGAGAGTGGGGCAGGCACTGCAATCTGCCCGCCTGGATTGGGGTGTGAGGCAGCAGTCACTTGAGAGTCCTTTAATGGGCCCTAAGCTGCAAAGGCTAGTGAAGCTTGGAGGACCCTCTGCACAGGGCCAGGGACGCCCCGCCCCCACCGCCCAGCTCTTCCAGCGACACTGACATGAAAGCCACAGCCCCGCCCGTCTATGGCCCGGAATCACCAATCTAGCCCTCCAGGTACCACAGCATTCCTTCTTTTTCTTGTCCTAAGACTCTGATGCTTGTCTCCAGGACCTCCTCACACAGAGGGTTAAAATTCCTGTACCGGTTCCATCGTGTAGGGCCCTAACTGAGCCAGGACACCACCCACATTCTTTGAGCCTGAACTGCTGGTTTTAGGAGAATAGAGTAGCGGGATGGAGGTTGGGTTGTGACGCATTATGGGTTCTACAGAATAAACTGCCCCTTTCCAGAATTCTCCTTACCCTTCCCTCTCACCCAGAACGTTTTTTTCCCTGTTTATGTTTTAATGTTTGATTCCTATGGAATTTACGTGGGTGTTTGGGGAGGGGCCTTTTGGAACCGAGACCGGAACAAGGAGCCTGGTTCTGAGAACGTGGAAAGATGCAGGACATTGGACCCAACTGAGTAGGGAGCACTGCCCCTGCTCCTGGGCCTCACTCAGGGCATTGCAGGGGCAACCTGGGCAGGAACAGGAAGCAACGGGAAGGAGCAAGTCCCTTCCCTCCCCACCCCAGCCTTCACTCGCCCTCTAGCGCCCACTATGAGCAGCACCCGTAGGGACCCAGCTGGGAAAGTAGAAACTATGGTTAAGAGTTCCAGTCCAGCACCATAAAGCTGCCTATAGCGGTCCCTCCCTCATTAGCCACAGTTTCACTTTCCACCGTTTCAGTTACCCGTAGTCAACTACAGTCCAAAAATATTCAATGGAAAGTTTCAGAAATCATTAATAAGTTTTAAATTGTGTGTCCTTCTGAGTGGTGCGATAAGTTCAGCATATCTACGACACACCAGCCTGTTAATCACCGTTGCCATCTCAGGCATCAGATGCCATCACAGTTCATAGTGCTTGTGTTAAAAAAAGCACCCAACAACAACTTATTTCACTTAATAATGGCCCCAAAGCGCAGAGGTAGTGATGCTACAGTTTGGATATGCCAAAGAGAAACCATAAAATGCTTCCTTTAAGTGAAAAGGTGAAAGTTTTCAGCTTAAAGAAAAAATAAATAAATAGTACGCTGAGGTTGCTAAGATCTACGCGAGGAACAAATCTTCAATGGGTGAAATTGTGAAGAAGGACAAAGAAGTTATTGCTAGTTTTGCTGTTGAACCTCAAACTGCAAAAGTTATGGCCACAGTGAGCAGGACGTGTTTATTTAAGATAGAAAAGGCATGAAATGTATGGGTAAGAGACAAACACAAAATGCATTTTGACTGACAACCATGTGCAGTGCCAGAAAGCTCGGAGCCTATACAGAGACTGCAGCCAGGATCCCGGACAGGAGTGACACCAGGATCACTGCCTTACTGCAAGTAAGGGGAGGTTACACACTCAGGAATAGGCTTGGACTGAAATTACAACCATTACTGGAGAGAAGGGCTGCATCTGCTAAAGGCTGCTGAGTTGAAGTTGACTAAGTAGACAGGATAGCATCCAAAGCAAGTCTTTAATTGTGATAAAACCAGGCCCTTCTGAAGAAGATGCCCAATGGAACCTACTTTCATTGAAGTACAGTCCTAGCCGGCTTGGCTCAGTGGATAGGGCAGGGGTCCTCAAACTACGGCCCGCGGGCCACATGCAAATACAAATATTGTATTTGTTCCCGTTTTGTTTTTTTACTTCAAAATAAGATATGTGCAGTGTGCATAGGAATTTGTTCATAGTTTGTTTTTGTTTTTAAACTATAGTCCCGCCCTCCAACAGTCTGAGGGACAGTGAACTGGCCCCCTGTTTAAAAAGTTTGAGGACCCCTGGGATAGAGTTTTGGCCTGCTCACCAAAGGGTCCTGTGCTGGGGTCCAGCCCCAGCGGGTCCAGGGGTTCCCAAAGGTGTGGACGGAGTCGGCGAAGAATGAATGACACGGAGGCAGTGTTCAGGTGATCATCATAGCCAGGTTCTCCTCTTTATTGTCATCTAACATCTATATTTATACTATTTGGTCCTCACCTGGGGAAACAACCTTTCTTCTCCTAGCCAGGTTCCTTCCCCTATTGTCCTCTTACATCTGCATTTATCCTATTTGATCTTAACCCCATCCATTCCATTCCAAAGGCTAGTGGCATTTCTCATCTCTATTTCAAGGTTCCTTGAAACATCCCTGCAGGGACTGCCTCAAGCAGCCAGGGTGGATCGGCTTCCAACAGTCCTGGGTTCCATTCCGGGCAAGGATACATGCCCGGTTTGCAGGCTCCTCCCTAGCCTGGGCCCTGGCCGGAGCTCGTGCAGGAGGCAACCAATCGATGTGTTTCTCTCACATCGATGTTTCTCTCTGTCTTTCCCTCTCTCTTCCACTCTCTCTAAAATCAATGGGAAAATATCCTTGGGTGAGGGTTAAAAAAATAAATAAAATAAAGTACAAAGGCACCAAGGCATAAACCATGGAAGGACAGATGAACTCTGGTACTGTGTGGCAATGCTGCAGGGCATATGCTGAAGCCAGGGGTAGTGTACAGAGTGAAGAAGCCATATACTCTCAAAAACAAAAGCAGATGATCGGTCCTCCTTCCGATCTTTCACTAGAAAGTCAGTAGTAACCTAACACGACGTCATGATGCCTACGTCATTCACCTCACCTCATCTCATCATATAGGCATTGTATCATCTCACAAAATCACAAGAAGAAGCATGAGTATAGTACATGTTTCTCATGTTTTGCTGGCTGGTTAAAGGAATTTAGAAGATAATCTTGCTGTATGCTCTGTAATTATTTGAACAGTATTAAAACCTTCTGTGTCCTGAATATTTAATAACATTCATCTGTGAAACTCTGGGCCTGGCATG
The DNA here is from genome assembly GCF_964212035.1 of Myotis nattereri. Taxonomy (NCBI): domain Eukaryota; kingdom Metazoa; phylum Chordata; class Mammalia; order Chiroptera; family Vespertilionidae; genus Myotis; species Myotis nattereri. The sequence goes on from NC_138087.1 coordinate 54,317,070, forward strand.
ACAATTTCTCAATTTCTTAGTAGGTAGTTGGTGTTTTTAGGTTGTTTATCTCTTTAATGATTAACTGGGTAATTTATTTTTTATTATATTTTCCCTCTAAGAGTCTCAAATTTATTTTTGGTATGGAGCAAGAATATTCCTATAAAATTTCTAATTTTCTTGGCGACAATGGTATGGATTCCATTTGAGTTGGGTGGTGACTCTGGATTGAGGAACCCTTGGGGGATGGAGATGAAGGGCAGTCTGAGCTGGCACAACCCTATTCCCTCCACCATCTTCTACCTCCATTCTGGCTCCATTCAGAATTTCATCTTAAAGATTTCATTGGGGTTTTAGTCACTAGAATAAAAGCATGAAAAATCACTAACCCCAAACTGTGAAGTTGAAATAATACATTTGAATAAGGGTAATAATATGTTAGTATTCCTGTCCCCCAAAAGAGTTTACCTTGAATTTCACTGAGAATACTAAAGAGAATTTTCTTCAACATTTACACCGTCTTCCTGCAATCAGTCTTTATCAGCAAAGACTGATGGTTTGGGTTGTTAGTTTGTTTCTTCTTTATTGGATTAAAAGTCCTTATGAACTGTCAGAGGTTTTCCATTCTGCTCCCTCCTTTCTCTGGACTTCTAGATTGATTACTCTTGGGAGCTGGCTTGGAATTCCTCACCAATTATGCAGGTGAATCTTAGATGTCTCCTGGTGAGCTCACTTCCATCTCCCTCTGACCTGTCTGTGGCTTTGGGGATTCTTAGGTAGAAAGTGAGTGATGATTGCCACGTGGCTGCATGCTTGGTCAAACAAGGTCAGGTGACTAAGCAATTAACCAGATCCTCCTTGACACATATCAGTTCCCACATTACTCTGATGACCCATAGGAGGCCAATGATATCTAGGGATAGAACCCAGAGATGATTAATGTTTTTAAAAAGTGAAAAGACAAGAAGCCTGAACCTTTGACTTTTGCATCTGTTTTGCTACATCTTCCTCATTACTCTCTGCTCCAAGAGTATGACTGATTTTCTGGTGGGAGCTTTGATTGAGGAGAAGGGAAAGGGGTTAATTATGGAGACATAGGGAGGGAACAATTTAGGAAACAGTTTTAAGAATTAATAAGGAGAAGGAAACAATGAGGATAAAGATAAAAATATTCTATTTAATATGGAACAGGAAGAGTTGAAGGGTAACATAAAATAAGGACCCATTCAAATATATTCAAAGAAAGAAGCCAAAGAGCCATTGAGTTACAGACCTTCAGACTAGAGCTTTTTATAAGTTAAACAATAAAACTTGAAGAGCTGCTTTTTCTTGACATCAATTTGTGCACTATACATCACAGAGATAGAGAACTATACGGCTTTACCAATAGGAACATACTTTTGTAGAATTGCTTGTAGAATGAGGTGAAAAAAGTCTCATAAAACGTTTTCTGTTCACACATAGCCATTCTGTGGAATTAGACTGCCTGTGTAACCTTTGATGCAGTTGGCCCTTCATCTTGAAGTCTGAGATTCTCAGGTGAGAGAAGCTAGAGAGCAGAGAACCATCAGAACTTTTCCTCCATCACTGGGCGAAATGTTTGCGAAATATCAGGTTCTTCACAGCGGCTTTCACATCCTTGTTCCTCAGGCTGTAGATGATCGGGTTGAGCATAGGAGTCACCACCCCATAGAAGAGGGAGATGAGCTTGTCTGAAAGGTCCTGTTTGTCTGCTCCCAATGGGTCCTTGGATTTGGGTTTCCCATACATGAAGAGGATGGTCCCATAGAAGACGACCACAACTGTGAGGTGGGCAGAGCAGGTAGAGAAGGCCTTTCTCCTTCCCTCAGCTGAGGGGATCCTCAGGATGGTAGCAATGATGAACACATAGGAGAAAGAGATGAACAGAACTGGGATGCCTAGGAAGATCACAGTGGACACTGTCATGCTGATCACATTGATGGAGATGTCAGCACAGGCCAACTTCAGGACAGCCAGGATCTCACAGGTGAAGTGGTTGATGATGTTATCGCCACAGAAGGGCAGCCTCATGGCCTGGGATGTCTGAACTACTGAGTCGATGATACCAGCTGCCCAGGAGCTGGCAGCCATGGGCACGTAGGCAGCCTTGCTCATGACCACGGGGTACCTAAGGGGGCTGCAGATGGCTACGTAGCGATCAAACGCCATCATGCCCAGCAGCACACACTCTGTGGCTCCCATGGCAAAGGAGAGGAACATCTGCACAGCACAGGCTGAGAAGGGGATGGTTTTCCTGGGGGTCAGGAAGCTGTCAAGAATGAGGGGAACTGAGGAGGTGATGTAGCAGATGTCCAGGAAGGAGAGGTTCCCCAGGAAGAAGTACATGGGCGTGTGCAGGTGGGAGTCAGAGATGGTCACCAGGATGAGGACCCCGTTGCCCAGCAGGACCACCAGGTACATCAGCAGGATGAGCACAAAAAATGTATTCACCAACTTTGGGTGGGCAGAGAGGCCCAGGAGAATGAACCCCACCACGGGGGAGGTCTGATTGGACCTGTCCATGGTGCATTTACTCTGTCACCTGCAAGAACTCAGAAAGCCAGCTTCATGATTCTCTGATGCCTAAATTGGTCAGAAAGCCAGTGGGGAAATGCCTTGCTGAGCAGCTGGAGAACTGCTCTGGCAACGTGGATGGTTCTCTGTGTTGTTCTAAGTAAAATGCAGAGAAGTAGATCAAAATCTAGTTGAGGTTATTTGGCCACCCCACAGAGATGCTTGAAATGTCACCTGATGGAATTTAATATTCTAATCAAATTCAAGATAGGAATCACTCATGTACTTCAAATTATACCATGTGTGGCTGATTCATTTTAATCAATTTTGTGAGAAGTGTTATATTTCATTTGTATGTTTTTCCCCCCTTTGGGACATAGATCTTGGGGCACTAACTGGTCTCTTCCATCCTCAATTGCTGGCGGTTCCCCTCTCCACATACTTTTGGATAGGACTCTTCCTCATTTATAGTTCTGTCTGACAGTCTAAAGGACCCTAAGCTATTCCTTCCTTCCTTCCTTCCTTCCTTCCTTCCTTCCTTCCTTCCTTCCTTCCTTCCTTCACTTGCCTGACAAACTCCTCTGGTGCACTTGTCAGAAGAAGTGGGCCTTCACCAATCACTCCACGTGTGGGAATCGATAAGTCCCCTTTCCTCTCCGGGCCTTGTTTCCCTAACACTCACTTTCGAACGGGCTATTTTAATGATATTCCATCCCAGGGCCTAGGTGATCTCATGAGCTTCTCCTTCTTGGACTTTCTCTCATACCAATGAGATGTCCTTTTCTCTTTCCTTCAAGTTACCCCCATGACACTTTGTCTCAAGGCATGAAGTCAGCAATGGGGTTGGGACCACAAGAGTTTACACCGTCTTTAAAAATTGCTCTCTTACCTTTGTTTGTAGATAAATTGATAAAGAAAATTACTTCTCTGAGGTCTGGGAATAGTCCAGGGTCGGGAAATTGCCAATCTGGTCTGAAGTAGCAGCCAGAGGAGCTGGAGCCTGAAATGTGTTAAAGCTACGCTTTCTTGTCTTTGGGTAAAAGCCACAAAGGACCGTCCATTGCATATATGAAGCCATTTAAATCCTACCCTCCTAGGGGGATTATACAAGTCCCTGAAGTAATTTAAAGTTTAGAAACTAAAGTGACAAAGTTTAGAAACTTTATACATCTGGGATTATGTCCCCAAGATCCAATTTATTCTGAAGTCCTGCCAGAAATACTTTCTTCCCCCCCTCCCTCCCTTGTACCCATCCTGCTGAGCTGTTGAAAGCACCAGTGAAGAAGGGTCATTCTGGTCCCGCCAGAATTAACATCAACCCTCAATCAGTGAGATCTCTCACCCAGAGCCTATGATATTCGTAAGAGGATGTGAAACCCATGGCACAGGACAAATCCTTGCAGCTCAGTAGTATTCTTGGCCATTTCCAAATTCAGGATCTTAGGGCTGGAAAGAAGCAAGTGACTAGAAGGTGCCCTTTTACCTGTGTCCTGCCAAATAGATTCTGAGCTCTTACCATAGGCCAGGCCTTTAAAGGGCAGGGGGAGGGTCATAAATGAATAAGGTCTGGGCTCCTGCCAGGAGAGTTTCACAGCAGCTGTGAGCTTGAAAAAGGCCCTTTGATGGCAAAAGTGATATCCTGTTTTTTGAAGTCTTTCCCATGTGTGGATGCATGAGTATCCCAGACCTGAGCTTCTGTGACAGCATGGCTGGTTTACCATTGGGACCTGGTATCCTCCACTTTCAAGAACCCAACTGAGAGCTGTGGCCACCCAGACAGCAGACAGGAGCATCTTAAACCAGGAATACTGTTTTCTGGCACATCTCAACCACATTCTAATATCCCTCTTCTATCTAACACCAATACCGGGGATGAAGGGTGGCACAGGTGTTGAGCTCTCATTCCACAGATGTCCCTGGTGTCCAAGAGGAGGCTGCCCAATGTCAGGAACAAATAAGAGACTTGAGTGATTCTTCCCACTTCTTTTACAAATGACACACACCTCCATTGTGCATTGGCTTCTAAAAGTCTTAGAGTCTTGCCAAAACCGGTTTGGCTCAGTGGCTAGAGCGTCGGCCTGCAGACTGAAAGGTCCCAGGTTCGATTCTGGTCAAGGGCATGTACCTGGGTTGCGGGCACATCCCTAGTAGGAGATGTGCAGGAGGCAGCTGACCGATGTTTCTCTCTCATTGATGTTTCTAACTCTCTATCTCTCTCCCTCTCTGTAAAACATCAATAAAATATATTTTAAAAATAAAATAAAAGTCTTAGAGTCAAATATATGCTACATTCATGGTCACAGATCATTATGCCTTGCAGAGATTTTTTCTTTCTTTCTGTGAAACATATTACATATACAGAAGAATGTAAAAGTGTATGTGTGGTAATTAAGGAAAAATAATAAAATAGACGTCATGTAGCACCACAGGTTAAGAATTAGGGTGTTCCAGTGCCTTAGAATCCCCTCTTATTTCTCACTGCAATTAAACTCCCTTCTTCTTTCTCTTCCAGAGGTAATCACTCTTCTGACTTTCATGGAAATCATGTTATTCTAGGTAGAATTTAACAATATCCATCTCACCCCAGGATCCCTGTACTCTGAGGATTCAGTCAAACGCTCACCTAGGTGCTGCTGTGAAGATATTTTGTCAGTGTAATTAAAGTCCCAAGTCAGTTGACTTCAAGATTAGAAGATTATCCGAGTGGGCCAGACCCAATCAGGTAGCCTTTTTACGCAGACAGTTTTCTTGGGCTAATGGCAGAAGTAGAAGACAGATTCAAAGTACGGGGAGTACTGCGCCTGCCATTTCCGGCTGTAAGGATGGAGGGGACTACGGCAAGGACCTGAGAACTACAGCAAGAAGCTGAGAGTGAGCTCTGCCAGTAGCCAGCAAGGAAACCAGGTCCCTAGGCCAGCAGCCCTCTAAACTGAATTCTGCCAACAATCTGAATTTTCTCAGAGCCCACCTAGACATCTCACTTACAGAACCATTAGGCAATATTTGAATGTTGTTTTAAGCCGCTAATTTTGTGGTGGCTTGTTATACAGCAATAAAAAGCAAATATGCACTCTTGATTTTCTTCATAGTTTTACCACCTACAAATCTATCTGCCTACAAAGCATGTTCCATTTTATAAAACTGAACAACAATTAAAAACTTAGCTTTTTATGTAAAGGAAAAACTTGCCATTATCTGGGCGAAGACTCACCTGAGAATATTATCTTATAGTATTAGCCCATTCAGGAGAAGTCGGGAATGGCTGTAGTGTGATGGTATTTCTGTCAGGTGACAGAAATACCATCAGAGGTGGGGCAGGAGGGAGGCGGGTAAGAGATCAACCGAAGGACTTGTATGCATGCATATAAGAATAACCAATGGACATAAGACACTGGGGGGTAGGGGAGGCCAGGGGATTGTCAAGGGCGGGGGGGGGGGGGGGGGGAGGGACACATATGTAATACCCTTTGTAATACTTTAAGCAATAAAAAATAAAAAATAAAAATAAAAATTTAAAAAAAAAGAATTGGAAAGAATAAAGTAAAAAAAAGAAATACATCAGAGGAAGTGGTTGTTATGTTTTCTGCTTCTAAGCTCTCACTATGGCTTATTTCCTATTCTTAGGAACAGGCCAAAGTAGAATATTTATGTGGGGTGAAATGAGTGTCCTCAGCTAACCCCAGCAGCAAGCCATGGAGAGAGAAGAGGGACTTTTATCGGTGCGTGATCGAGATAAGGCAAGCGCAGGAAAGGATGTCAGAGAGAAAACCAATGTCTCAGCTCACAGGCAGTCAGGAGGCAGGAGTTCTCTCTTAGCCTTTTTGTTCTACTCGGGCCTTCAGCGGATGGATGAGGCCCACCCACGTTGGGCAGGGCAATCTACTTTACTCAGTCTGTCGATTCAAGTGTTCATCACCCTCACAGGCACACCCAGCATAATGTTTGCCCAAAGGTCTGGGTACCTCGTGGCCCTGTCAAGTTGACACATAAAATTAACCATCACTGTGTGGTATGGAGTTCTAGGAACTTATTGGAAATCGTCTTCCTCCTGAATTTGAAGTTACTACTGGTGCAAAAATCAGAAGCTATTCTAATTCTTGATCCTTTGTAATGATAGTTTCTCCTCCCCGGAATGACACAGTACCCATGCTCTCAACTGTGCTTGCTGTCCCTCAGTGCAGAAAGCCGTTGGTTTATACTCTGCAGAGAATAAACCTTTTGTTGGGGCAGATAAGGGACAGTTGACCAGTGTCATACAATGGGGGAGGGATTGTAGGGACTGTGTTTTTAAATATGTTTTTAATCGAATTCTTCTTCTTTTAGTTGTACCCCTTTCTTCCTGGTTCCAAAGGCACCTGGTATGATGGCTTCTCTTGTGCTAGAAATCTGGATGTTGCTCAGCCCTCCTAGTTTGTGGCTTAGGATTTGGTTCTAACAAATCTACTATGGAAATGACTACTCATCCAGCCATTTTTCCAGCCTTCCAACTATTATCACTCTGATGTCTCCTTCTTCTCCTTCACTTTATACATTTTGTCATTGCAAAAATAAGACAAAAAACACTTTATTGTCATTTTCGTGGGTTTCAGAAAGGAACAAAACTGGACGCATGTGCTCAGCCCTCCTTTATACCTCAGTCCTGATTCCATGCAGTTCCCAACATCCTCTTTTGCTTTCTTATTTGTTTTGGTTATTGTTTTTTGTCTGTTTCCCTTCTGCTAGAATGTAAGTTTCACAGAGGCAGGGTTTTCCCCTGTTTTGTCCACAGATGTATCCTAAGCATAAAAGTAGGACCTGGCTTGTAGCGACTTAATGAATAGTCAGCGACTAAGTTAATAAATGAATTTTTGACCTACCCCTGTTTTATTCTTTGCCCCATATTAGCTCTTGTTGTCTATTTTACTTTCTATTTTTTTGTAAACATTTTAGAGTGTGCATAACATGTTGGTACAGTAAAATATCTACACATTTTATAAGTAAATGAACAAACATACAGTATAAATGGTAGGGAAGCATGATTTTAAAACCTAGGGGGCCCCTGACCCCAGATACCTAGGCTGCACTACAAATGCTATAATAATCTGGGATTTGTTTCAAAATAATTTAGGAGAGGGAGAAGTAATCCATGGAGGTATGGGTGAACAGGATTGGCCATGAACTGATCATTGTTGAATTTGAGAGATTAATACCTACGGGTTCATTTTTATTATTCTCTCCACTTTTCTATAAGTTTTAATTTTCTCATAAAATGAAAGAAAAAAATGCCTTCAAGTCTTAGCTCATGCATTGCAGCTTCTATTTCTGTTTTCTCGTGGGTTAGTTCTCTTTATGCACTTGATTTGACATCTCTTTCTGCAGACCAGCTTTCTCTGTCTTACAAGGCCCATGGCCACACCAGTCCTGGGTTTATGTGGTCTCTCAGTTTAAGAACCCTGTGCCACCCTGACCGGGTAGCTCAGTTGGTTAGAGCATCATCCCAATATGCCAAGGTTTTGTGTTCACTCCCAGCCTTATGCCAACCAACAAGGGGCTCTATATCCAAATCCCAAGTTCCTTGGAGAGAAGAATATGGTTAGCCAAATTTTGGTCAAGAGTCTACCCATCTGTGGTCAGGAGAAGGGACATGACTGTCCTTTCATCAGGTGAGAAGGGAGAAGACATTCTGCCTTGGGTAGGCTTTCTAGCTGGTGTGCTACAGGCTCCAGATGTGCCAAGCTCAGTGCCCCCCCCACCCCGCCCCTCCAGGGTCACTGAGCAGGACATGCAGCGACCTAAGCCCCCAGGAGAACTGCCTTCACCCATGAATAGACTCACCCACTTCCCCCCAGGGCGCCATTCAAATCCCATTATTTTCTATGCATTTCGTGCCAAGAAAAAGATTGGGAAATACTGAACTATAGTGGGCAGGGCGAGGGCAAATTCCAGAGAAATTTATCTATAATATAAAACAAACTAAGATTACAAGCATGATAAAGGGGAGCTGGAATCTAACCAAGGTCTGGTTCCAAAACTTCTGATGCTAACACTACACTAGACTGCCTCGCCCAACTACCCTGCATGATTTTCGCTAAGTATTTCCAGTGTTCACAGATTATGAAAAGAGAACATGTGTTCCCTGAGCACTGGAGTTTGCGTGGTGTCACAGTTTCACTTTGCTGGGAAGCAAACTCTGAGATGGAGATTGGAGTGCAGGAGGTTCATTAGAAAGCACCCTTGAGATCAACACTGGTGGGAGGGAGGATCAGGAAGCAGGATTGGGCAGAGGGAGAAGTTGGGCGGTGATGCAGTTTCAACAAAGGCTTTGGCCAACCCCATAGAACTGGGCTTGCACTACAGAATTGTCCCAGTGGGAGCAAGACATCTATATCCCTCATTAATCGGTCTTTGGATATGGGCTGCTCTGAGGAAGGGGGCATGATGTTGGGCGAATCAGCTCTTTTTACTTAAGAGCCCTCTTTAGTAATTCCTGAGGATGACTGAGAGCTGAAGGCTGTCTGCTGGCAGCAAGCACGTCCTTCTGTCCTGTAGAAAGATCTGGGTGGGAATTAGGCAGTTTTCCAAGTCAAAACTAGTGAAATAAAGTTATTGAAAAGGAATTTTGCTCTTCAGTTATGTTTCTTTTTTTAAAAAAAGTATTTTTATTGATTTCAGAGAGGAAGGGAGAGGGAGAGATAGAAACATTAATGATAAGAGAATAATTGCTCGGTTGCCTCCTGCATGTCCCACACTAGGGATCGAGCCTGCAACCCGGGCCTGTGCCCTGACCAGGAATCAAACTGTGACCTCCTGGTTTCATAGATCGATGCTCAACCAGGTGGTGTGTTTCATCTTTAAGTCAATTCTTGACTTATAAAGGTTGGAATTAATTCCCCAGTTAGTGTCATCCTCGCTATAGTGAGCTAAAAAGTGCATGGAACGACTCCATGCTCAATAAGGAAAGAAAAGTTCCCACCAGGGTGGCACAGATAACACTGTCTTTGAGATGGTGAAACAGGAACATGCCCTGTGTGCTCACTCTTACAGCCTGAGACTATGGAAGGGGTCGCACAGGCAGTGACTGGCGTCCATGTTTCTGCCCAGTATGCGCAGGAAAGCACCATGGGGCCAAAGAGAGTTGCTGGCCATGTCTTAGGCAGGAGGAATCCCGGGCACCCAAGCAAGGCAGGCAAGGAGCTTTTTTTTTTTCTTTCTTCATTAGAAAGTCTTCAAGGAAAAAGATATTCAAAGCTCTGTGCCCTGCAATAGCTTGCCCTTTTTAGTTCCTCTACTGATTGAGAGCCTCACACATTTTACTTCTGGACCTCTTGTCAGGCACCTTAATCTTGTCACTCCTTACCATTCTGATTCTGGCTTCTCTCAGACGGCAGTGGCACCCTGCTCTGCTCCCTCCAATAGGTCCATCCTTTAACTCTCCAGGCTACAGAGCCAGACTATGTACTTGAACAAGACTTACTGAGGGCAGGAAAATTAACCTTAAAACTGGATTTCAGCTATGAGTGCTCCCAAGCTAAGACCCCCCACACCTGTGTTACAGGGTCTGGCTTACTTGCCCTCAAAGGAAATGCCTGACATGGAATCTCCATGGTTCCAACTCCTTTGAGTCTCAGGGGAAGGAAGAAGACCAACTTCATTCTCATCTCCAATGTTAGCCCTGCCTTCAAGAAAAATAAAATTTGAAAATGTGCCATTTCACCTACAATGAAGACAGGTTTTTATACTGTTACTAGAGGCCCGATGCATGAAATTTGTGCAAGGGCCTTGGCCCCCCTGCCACTGCAGCGGTCGCCTCTGCCTTGGCCCCTGCCCGCTGCGGCTTTGTCCGGAGGGAAGGACTTCCAGAAGGACGTCTGGTCTAATTAGCATATTATGCTTTTATTATTATAGATGTCATGAAGTTTTGCCCACACTGTCTCCAGAGTAGGATTTTTGATCTTTATGTAACACCAAGGTACATTAAACTGTTTTTCTCCCCAAAATGGAGCAACCTACTCACAAAGGTGAGTTCAGATGTTCCCAGTAGAGAATCAGAAAAGTCACTAATTATGTGTGTGTGTGTGTGTGTGTGTGTGTGTGTGTGTGTGTGTGTGTTTAGCAGCATTCCACTTCCATTCCCTCAAGTCACTCTCCCATCAGGTTTTACATTAAAAAAAATAGGTCCCATAAAATTTTCCATTTTATGTGTCATTTGATTTTCTGGTCATTTTATTTTTTTAATCATCACCTGAGGATATTTTTCTATTGCTTTTAGATAGAGTGGAAGAGAGGGAGGGCGGGAAGAAGGAGAGAGAGAGAGAGAGAGAGAGAGAGAGAGAGAGAGAGAGAGAGAGAGAGAGAAAGAAACATCAATCAGCTGCCCTCCGCAAGTGCCCCAACTGGGACCAAATCCACAACCCAGGCATGTGCTCTGACTTGAAATCAAAGTGGCAACCCATTGGTGGACAGGGTGATGCTCAACCAACTGAGCCACTTCAGACAGGTGCATCACTGCTCACATGTGTCTTCTTTGAGGGACACGTTCTTTTGAGATTGGTGGGTGAAAGCAGCCAATGGGAACAGAACTACAGGGACATCTGTTCTCCAAACATCACTGGGTGAAGATTTTCTGACTCACCAGGTTCCTCAGAGCAGCCTTCACGTCCTTGTTCCTCAGGCTGTAGATGATGGGGTTGAGCATGGGGGTCACCACCCCATAGAAGAGGGAGATGAGCTTGTCTGAAAGGTCCTGTTTGTCTGCCCCCAGAGGGTCTTTGGATTTGGGTTTCCCATACATGAAGAGGATGGTCCCATAGAAGACGACCACGACTGTGAGGTGGGCAGAGCAGGTGGAGAAGGCCTTTCTCCTCCCTTCAGCTGAGGGGATCCTCAAGATAGTGGTGAGGATAAAGATGTAGGAGACAAATATGAACAGAACTGGGATCCCCAAGAAGATCACATTTGTCACTCCCATGCTGATCACATTATTGGAGATGTCAGCACAGGCCAACTTCAGGACAGCCAGGATCTCACAGGTGAAGTGGTTGATGATGTTATCGCCACAGAAGGGCAGCCTCATGGCAAGGGATGTTTGAACTATGGAGGCAACACTTCCAGCTGCCCAGGAGCTGGCAGCCATGGGCAAGTAGGCAGCCTTGCTCATGACCACAGGGTATCTAAGGGGGTTGCAGATGGCCACGTAGCGAGCAAACGCCATCATGCCCAGCAGCACACACTCTGTGGCTCCCATGGCAAAGGAGAGAAACATCTGCACAGCACAGGCTGAGAAGGGGATGGCTTTCCTGGGGGTCAGGAAGCTGTCAAGAACGAGGGGAACTGAGGAGGTAGTGTAGCAGATGTCCAGGAAGGAGAGGTTCCCCAGGAAGAAGTACATGGGCGTGTGCAGGTGGGAGTCAGAGATGGTCACCAGGATGAGGACCCCGTTGCCCAGCAGGACCACCAGGTACATTGACAGGATGAGCACAAAGAACATCTTCTCCAGCTTTGGGTGGGCAGAGAGGCCCAGGAGAATAAACTCTGTCACAGAGGCTGTCCAGTTGGCACTTTCCATGGTAGGTCTCCTCTTTCAACTGAAGAAAATACTGAAATCCAAACTCAGCATTCTTTGCCTCCCATAGGACATCTGGTCTTGAGTTCAGTCAGGCTGAGTGATTAGAGAACAGTTCTGAGAGTTCACAGTCTCTATTTCTCCCCAAGAAAAAGAAGCAATAAGACATCAAATTTATGATGTTTCAAATGGTGGTTCTAATCATTTAATGCATTTAATCAGAGACAGCACATTTATTTTAGTGATTCCATGTCTTATATGCCAATTCACCTCATTAAACTTCGATCATAAAAATGACTTTAGGTTTGCTCCATGTTTTTCCACTGTGCCAGGTGCTAGTGATATGATTAGTTGTGAATACTCACTTTATTTCTTTTCTCCAGATCATTCTCACAGAAAACATACTCCTGTCATTCCCAAGATCTCCTTTCTCATGGGCAACACCATGAGCTGCTCATCCATCTCCAGGGCTCTCCATCCATCCATCTATTCATCCATCCATCCTTTTGTCTGTGTCTGAACAGCCATCCATCAAAACACTTGTTAATAACCCAGTATGTAGGAATGACAATTCCTATGAGCAACAAGGGGGGCCCATGACCCAGGCTTAAATGGGCTCACAGTCTGGCAGGGAGGGGAAGCTACAAGGTTTAGGAGAGGCCAGAGCATCTGGAAGGGCACTCAGGGTATTGGTGGGAATAGGAGTTACGGAAGGCTCCTTTGGTGCTTTTTTATTTATCATTCTACTAGGTCTCCTTCCCTCCTGGTGAGTGTCCACACAAGAATCAGTGGATATTAACAGTCCTTGAGCCTTCTGGCTCAGCTTCTTATTAGATACTAGAGGCCTGGTGCACAAATTTGTGCACGGGTGGGGCCCCTCTGCCTGGCCAGTGATCAGAGCCATTGTGGGGAGGTACTGTGGGAGGTTGGCAGGCCACAAGATGTTGGTTGTGGGAGCACACTGACCACCAGGGGGCAGCTCCTGCATTGAGTGTCTGCCCCCTGGTGGTCAGTGCGCATCATAGCAACTGGTCGTTCAATCATAACGGTCTCTTAGGCTTTTTATATATATATATATAGCTGTTACCCAGACTAATATCCTGCCACTATTTACGCTCCCCAGGTAATCTAGCCCAACCCTCACTCCCATCCTAGATCCCCTGCACCACACTGGAGCATGGCTTTTTAGTTTCAGCTTTATCTCTTCACATGACAAAGAGGTCACTCCGTTACCAAACAGTGCGCTCCATTATTTGCAGAGCTCTGGAGTATTAGAAAATTCTTTATATTGAACCAAGCAGGCAACTTTCTAAGTTTTTCTCATTTAGCTTCCTTCCAGAATCACATTGACTTTGTGGAAAGTCATCCGGCCGTAAGCCACAAATTTGGGCTATATTCTGCTTAACCTTCTAACCTGCTATATAGAGTTCAGAACTCGTTTCCTCTCTTTGACCCTCAAGTTACCCTCTTCTGAATTGGGACTAGACGAGAGCAATGATGGTATGAAAGAGAACTTTTGTTTTCTTAAATTCAGAACCCTCAAATATAAAGCAGAGCTACTCTTTAAGTAGGGAGACTCAGAAAGTATGGGCTGCTCAGGCTATGAGGCCGCTTCCATGCCAAGCCACAGTGACACAGAGCTCCAGGAGACCCCACTTATATTGTAGACAACATAAACGATATCCTCTGAAGCATAACTCCAGGACAACTCCAGCTATTTCCATGGCCGCAATGTGAATGGTGCTCCCAGGAGTTGGACAAGAGGAGGCTTTGAAACCACGTGACCCTCTCATTTCTCAAGGTGTCTCTGAAGTTAGTGAGTTCATGAAATGAGACTGAAAAGTTTCATAGGTTTCTTGCCATCTCGGCTTTTCTGATCCAGGAAGAAGGAGATCTGTATGGCCCTCAATCTTTGTGAAACCACCGAAATTGTTTCACTTCTTCCCTTCTCAAGCCCTCACCCCTTTGGAAGAAAAATCCAGAAGCTGAAAATATTACTGTGTTAATAAAAGGTTAAGGATTACTCTTATAAGAACTCTCACTTACCTTGATCAGGAGCCTACTGAGAAAAGGTCCCTATGTTTTGGGGACAGCCATGGGCCAGAAATAGCAACACCAGTTTGAAAAGCCCAAGCTGAGATATCCACCTCTTATTTGAAGAAGTGATGAAAGCCGGTTTCCTCCACTCTGCCTTGGTTCTGTGTTTTAGGCAAAATACCCAAAGGAACAACTAGCACATGTAGAAGGAAAATTGAAATCAGCACTGTAATTGGAACCACTGTGTTCCCTGGAGTGATTAAAAGTTTGGAAATGGAATCATAGAAAGTCAGAAAACTTTTTATATTTCTGAATCAATGTCCCCAAGATCCAATTATTGCTGAAAACACTCCAAGAAGACTTCTTTTTCTCCTTCCTTTGTTCCTGATGGAACTTCCCACTCTTAAGTCACTGAAGGACATCCAGGGAAGCATTTCCATGTCCTGATTGAATTTCTGCAAACTTCAAAATGCTTATCATTCTTGAAAAGAGCAGCTGGGAAGATAAGAATTATTTATAAACATGCTATGCTTGTGACGCATGGAACCTGCAGCTGTGAGCACAATGCTTCTAAACCAAGTGCTCAAGGTCATGACTTGGGGAGACTTTCACCTGGAGCTCTATAGCTGTGGGGAGACTTCAAGGAGGAGGCAGTTTCTGGCCAGGCCTTGAACACGGAGGATAATTTACAAATAAAGGGATAGGCAAGGGGTGGAGGGAAGCAGAAAACCATGTTGGGGACAGAGGTTAGCACAGGTCCTTGGGCTTGAGTATTTCTTCCACAGCCTTCACAAGTTGTTTTTTTTAAAAAAAAAAACAAAAAACAAAAAACACTTCATAGAATAGGAGGTATCGAACACAGTCCAGGGAGGCCATTCTATTTTGGTAGAATCTGAAATGTGGAGGCAGCTTTTTTTAAAAAAAAATATATATATTTTATTGATTTTTTACCGAGAGGAATGGAGAGGGATAGAGAGTTAGAAACATCGATCAGCTGCCTCCTGCACACTCCCTACTGGTTATGTGCCCGCAACCACAGTACATGCCCTTGACTGGAATCGAACCTGGGACCCTTGAGTCCGCAGGCCGACGCTCTATCCACTGAGCCAAACCAGTTAGGGCGAGGCAGCTTTTAAGATGGCCCCAGTGATTCTTGCCTACTGGGATTTATGGCTTTGTGTAATTTCCTCCCTGTTAGTGACTTGCTTTTAACCAGACGACTGCACTCTTTTTCTGGATTTGATGAAGCAAATAGCCAGACTGGAGAGACCCATTTGGCAAGGAACTGAGAGAAATCTCTGGGCATCAGACAATGTAGAACTGAGGTCCTCAGACCAACAACCCTCAAGGCTCCAAATTTCACCGATATCCATGTAAATAAGCCTGGAAATAAACCTTCCCGTCACACCTTCAGATGAGATTCCAGCCCTAGACAACATTTTTTTTAAAAATATATTTTATTGATTTTTTACAGAGAGGAAGGGAGAGAGATAGTTAGAAACATCGATGAGAGAGAAACATCGATCAGCTGCCTCCTGCACAGTCCCGACTGGGGATGTGCCAGCAACCCAGGTACATGCCCTTGACCGGAATCGAACCTGGGACCCCTCAGTCCGCAGGCCGACGCTCTATCCACTGAGCCAAACCGGTTTCGGCACCTAGCCAACATTTTGATAGTCCTGGGAAAGGCCCTGAAGCAGAGAACTTAGATAATATGTGCTCAGGTCTACATAATCTGTATTAGATCTACATAAACCATAATCCATATGATGTTATAATTTCAGCTTTAAGTGCTCATATAAATGTTGAAGAAATTAAAAGAAAAATAGAATTTTCTATGTACCCACATATTTATAATCTCCAGTGCTCTTCTTTCCTTCTTAAAAAACTGAGTTCCATTTGATACCATAAGTTTTCAACATGAAAAACTTCCTTTAGATTTCCTGTAATACGGATCTGCTGGAAATAAATACTCTTAGTTTTCATTTATCTAAAAGAACCATTATTTTGTATTATTCTTTTTTTTTGTAATTTGTTATTATTTGTTTCTTTTTTTTAAATTAAATCTTTATTGTTCAGATTATTACAGATGTTCCTCTTTTCCCCCCCATAGCTCCCCTCCACCCGGTTCCCACCCCACCCTCTGCCCTTACCCCCCACCATTGTCCTTATCCATAGGTGTACAATTTTTGTCCAGTCTCTTCCCGCACCCCCCACACTCCTTCCCCCCCTAGAATTGTCAGTCCACTCCTTTTCTATGCTCCTGATTCTATTATATTTACCAGTTTATTCTGTTCATCAGTTTTTTTATTCACTTGATTTTTAGATTCACTTGTTGATAGATATGTATTTGTTGTTCAAAAAAAAATTATGAACCTTTACCTTTTTCTTCTTCTTCCTCTTCTTAAAGAATACCTTTCAGCATTTCATATAATCCTGGTTTGGTGGTGACGAACTCCTTTAGCTTTTTCTTATCTGTGAAGCTCTTTATCTGACCTTCAATTCTGAATGATAGCTTTGCTGGATAAAGTAATCTTGGTTGTAGGTTCTATTCATCACTTTGACTATTTCTTGCCACTCCCTTCTGGCCTGCATAGTTTCTGTTGAGAAATCAGCTGACAATCATATGGGTACTTCCTTGTAGGTAACTAATTGTTTTTCTCTTGCTGCTTTTAAGATTCTCTTTTTGTCTCTTGCCCTTGGCATTTTAATTATGATGTGTGTTGGTGTGGTCCTCTTTGGATTCCTTTTGTTTGGGGTTCTCTGTGCTTCCTGGACTTGTAAGTCCATTTCTTTCACCAGGTAGGGGAAGTTTTCTGTCATTATTTCTTCAAATAGCTTTTCAATATCTTGCTCTCTCTCTTCTTCTGGCACCCCCATAACTCGGATGTTGGTACACTAGAAGTTGTCCCAGAGGCTCCTTACACTATCTTCATATTTTTGGATTCTTTTTTCTTTTTGCTTTTCTGGTTGGGTGTTTTTTGCTTCTTCGTATTTCAAATCTTTGACTTAATTCTTGTGATCCTCTAATCTGCTGTTGGATCTCTGTATGATATTCTTTATTTCAGTCAGTGTATGCTTAATTCTGGTTTCTTAATTTCTTTTTCATATCCTCAAGGGTTTCACTAGATTTATGGAGGGTCTCACTAAATTTATTGGCAGTTTCCAGAAAAATTCTTGAAAAACCTTATAACCGTGGTTTTGAACTCTATATCCAGTAGTTTGCTTCCCTCCATTTCTGTCATTTGTGTCCTGTTTCTTTGTCTCCACATTTTGGCTGCTTCCCTGTGTTGGTAGAGTGGCTTTGTGTGCTAGGTGTCCTATAGGGCCCAGTGGCTCAGCCTCCCCAATTACCTGAGGTGGACACTCTTGGTGCACCCCTTTGTGGGTTTTGTGCATAGTCTTGTTGTAGTTAGGCCTTGATTGTTGTTGGTATCAGTGGGAGGAATTGACCTCCAGGCCAATTTGCTGTGAGATTCAGCTGTGTGTACAGTGGGAGAACTTCTGGGCTGAAGACACCCTTATGAGGCAAGACTTGCTTCAGTGGGGCTTTGGTGCTCACTGAGTCTGTCCCCTTAGTGTGTCCCTTATGGATCTGAGGAGTTGTAATCTGAATGATCCCACTCTGACCACTGGGTATACTGGCTCTTGGATCTCTAAGGAAGTGCTAATTTAGCCTCTGCCTGAGGCTACCCAACAGGAGCTACGAAGAGATCTGCAGATTTCTCTTCTTTGTTTGGGGTTTGGAGGTGCCCAGATGAGGCCCAGCTGTGAAGCAATGCAAGCTGCTGTGTGGTCTTGGGCCTTCTTTTGGATGTTCTGGGTCTCTCTGACCCAGCTGCAGTTTGTTAGGTAGTTTTAGATTGTAGAGGGCCAGGCCATTCATATGCAAAATCCTCTGCACACAGCTTGGGTGGGGCGGGGTCTCAGGGAATCAACAGGACGGAGCAAACAGCTATGGCTGATCCTCAGCCCTGCCCTAAGAGCCCCGGGTCTCAGTGTCCGGCGGGAATCGCTGCAAGCACCTCTGAGAGAAAGCCGCCCTTGAGTTCCGCCCAATGCAAGACAGTCCAGTTTCCCCCCGTATGAGTCTGGGTCCCCAGAGACTCGCCCGGAACTGGAGTTCAGAGCAGTCCGGAGCTTATGACTCCCTCCTGATTGAAAAAGACAACCGCATCCTCAGTTGCCAGCCCTTTCCTTGTGCGCCTCCATACCTCTGCACTCCACCTCCTCACCTCCTCTGAGTCTCAGTGTGCTTTTCTCTTTCCTTCTAGTTGTAGAATTTCCACTCAGCCAGCCTTCCAGTGGTTCTGGATGATGTTTGTTTTGTCTTTTAGTTGTATTTTTGAAGTGGTTGTGCAAGGTAGCAATTTCAGGTGTTTACCTATGCCGCCATCTTGGTTTCTCCTATTTTGTATTAATTCTTAAAATTTTTTTGCTGCTTATAGAATGGTTTATTTTTTTTTTAATATTCTTAAAATATTTTTCACTGTATTCTAGCTTGTTTTTTCTGATGAAAAGCCATCAGTCATTCAAATCTGCTTTTAAGATTTTCTCTTTATTTTTCCTCTTCAACAGTTTGATTATGATGTATCTATGATATATTTTATTCTTTTTATTTTTGTGTATTACTATAAAAATTTCTGTTTTTTGAATCTGCGTTTTTATGTCTTTTGCCACTTCTTGGGTATTTTTCTCTATTTATTTTTTTTGAAATATTTTTCTGCTTCATTATTTCTCTCTTTTTATCTTCTGTGATTGAAATTTATATGTTAGACCATTTTTTATGGTCCCAAAATTTTCAAAGACTCATTTGTTTCAATCTTTTATCTCTGTTTTTCAGATTGAATACAATTTATTGGTCTATTTTGTTGACTTTTCCTTCTGTAATCTCCAATAATTTAAAAGCCCAGCTTCAGATAAATATCACATGATCTCACTCATTTTTGGAATATAATGAACAACATAAACTGATGAACAAAAACAGATCCAGAGACAGAGAAGCATCAATCAGACTGTCAAACCTCAGAGGGAAGGTAGGGGAGAGTGGGGGTAAGGGGGAGAGATCAACCAAAGGACTTATATGCGAGCATATAGTCCTAACCAATGGATACCGACAACAGGGGGGTGAGGGCATGAGTGGGGGGTATGGGGGGTAATGACACATATGTAATAACGTAATCAATAAAAAATTTAAAAAAATAAATAAAAGCCCAGCTTCTATTTTTAATTTGAATATTTCAGGTTTTAGTTCTAGAATTTTCATGTTATCCTTTTTTACTTTCCCTATTTTTCTATCTATTCATACATTATGGTTATATTTTCCTTTACCTTCTGGAGCAAAGTTATAATGGTTTAAAATTTTTTTTCTCTTTGCAGAAATTAGATTAGTTGGGGACTGATGGGGAAGAGTAGGAATAGATATGCTCTATGTACAGCAAGAGGAGTTCCCCAAAATTGGCTCTAGAATATTAAACAGGAAATAATTAACTGGAAACACTCTGAGCTCCTACAAAGAGGCATTAAGTAATGTCATTTGGCATGTCTTGGTGTTGGTAACTATCCAAAATGCAGATTGGATTTTAGTTTGGACACCAATTAACTAGTAACTGCTCCTCAATGCCATGCTCCCCATTGCACAGCAGAGCAGAGAACAACATGATTGGCACATACAAATTTCAGCTAGTCTGTCCATGAACTAAGAAAGAAGTATAGTTTTTTTACAAAGTTGTAATTTTATTGCTTATTTTTTCAGAATAAAAATAAATGTTAAAAGTCACTTATTCTTGGTTCTACATGATTTAGCACAACCCCCTCTTCATTCTAGAGAGTTGATGTTGCATTGTTAATCACTCAGGAAAGTCCCGTCCTGATGTACATTGTTTGGACAGTTGTGTGATAAAACTGAGCAAGTCTGTACTTATCATGTGGTCATTTCTTAGGGGATCCCCTGTGCGCACAGAATCACAAGATACTACTCTGCTTCTTCCTAGTATCACTGGGTGAAGCATTTCTGACTCACTAGGTTTTTCATAGCGACCTTCACATCCTTGTTTCTCAGGCTGTAGATGATGGGGTTGAGCATGGGAGTCAGCACTCCATAAAAGAGAGAGATGAGCTTGTCTGAAATGTCCTGCTTGTCCTCCCCCAGTGGGTCCTTTGATTTGGGTTTTGCATACATGAAAAGAATAGTCCCATAGAAGATGACCACCACAGTAAGATGCGAAGAACAGGTAGAGAAGGCCTTTCGCTGGCCCTCAGCTGAGGGGATCCTCAGGATGGTGGTGAGGATAAAGATATAGGAGACACAAATGAACAGAACTGGGACCCCCAGGAAGATCACATTGGCCACCCCCATACTGATCACATTGATGGAGATATCAGCACAAGCCAACTTCAAGACAGCTAGAATCTCACAGGTAAAATGGTTGATGACATTGTCCCCACAGAAGGGTAATTGTACTGCAAGAGAGATCTGCACCAAAGAGTTGACTCCACCCGCCAGCCAGGAGCTGGCAGCCATGGGCACGTAGGCAGCCTTGCTCATGACCATGGGGTATCTAAGGGGGTTGCAGATGGCCACGTAGCGATCAAACGCCATCATGCCCAGCAGCACACACTCTGTGGCTCCCATGGCAAAGGAGAGAAACATCTGCACAGCACAGGCTGAGAAAGAGATGGTTTTCCTGGGAGTGAGGAAGCCATCCAGGACTAGAGGGATGGAAGAGGTGGTGTAGCAGATGTCCAGGAAGGAGAGGTTCCCCAGGAAGAAGTACATGGGCGTGTGCAGGTGGGAGTCAAGGATGGTCACCAGGATGAGGACCCCATTTCCCAGCAGGATCACCAGGTACATCAGCAGGATGAGCACAAAGAACGTTTTCTCCAGCTTCGGCTGATCTGAAAGCCCCAGCAAGACAAATTCTGCCACCTTGGATTGGTTGGCCTCTTCCATTTTAAATTCTCTCTTCTACCTTCAGGGAAACCGAGGACAGCAGACACATGTTTATAGGGATCAATACTGGGGATTATAATGAGGTGCTTCCAGCAATTATAATTAAATGCACCCTTTGACACACCAGTTTATAATATCCGTGTCTAAGGGACAAAATTCACTGTCTACTAAAGTTACCTTAAATCTCAGGCTGTCCCACATCAAAAGCAGGAAAGGGACAGTCTGGAAATCTAATCAAACCATGAATTAGGAAAGAGTTTTAGCCGGCTCAATAGTGTTAGCACTTGAAGAAAGGGTTGCATAAGGATAAACCTCCAGAAGGACCATAAAACAGAAACCCGGAGGGTCAGCCCTGCCTGTCCCCAAGTTGTCCCTCCAGTGTCCCGGGAGGTTGTCCTATTCAGTGATGCTGACCGCTGACTTTACCTCACTCCCCTGGCTCTAATTCTGTGCTTGTGCAATAATTCTTCTGATGGTAATTTGGCTCCCCCTGGAGTCCTGTACAAAAGGAATGTGATGATCAGGGTCCGCCCAGCGTTTACATTTGTTACTCGATGCCTGGTTTATACTTCATTTCTAATGTTTGGTGACCTCCCTTCATGACACTGTCAGTAAGGAGTTTCTGGCTGGTGGACGAAGGAGACCCTAACAGAAGCACTTCCACATCCCCCCCCTCTACCCATGCCTCAGTCCACGGCACTGCAGCCTCCTCAGTCTACTCCAGCCCTGGGGGTGGGGAGCAGGAAAAGAATCCAAGGACAAGTGTCCTCTATGCCTCCCACTGTGAGCATCGGTGACACTGTTACCAGGCTCCATGCTTCTGGAGCTGTTTTATGTCACGACTCCAAGCTCAGACCCTTCTCTGTGTGAGTTGACCGTGATAGCCACTGCAACACCACAGCAATGCTTTCTCCACAGGAAAGCAGGCAGTTCTACCCAGCCTTGAAGTGAGGCCACGCAAAGGAGGCACTGCATATAGGCTGTCCTTCAGTCACTACAGAACGGCCCCCTGCATTAGAGAAAACCGCAAGCCTCGATTGCTCATGTTAAAATGAGGAGACAAGATCAGAGCGGTCACAGGCAGCACAGACAGGGCCAGGCCCGGAGCCTGGTTCCCGACCTTCTCCCCGGGGCTCCTCCCTCACCACCCTGAGTGTATTCTGGCTCCTCCATTGTGTGCCAGAGCAGGTTCACGGAGAAGCAGAGGAGCAAGGATGAAGTCGTGGTCCTCCTCGCTCTCCCTAGGACACTCATGAAAGAGACAGGGGTCGCACCTTTCTCCAAAGCATCTGCTCAGAGCAGGGCTTGGGGGTTGGGGGATGGGGGTGGGAGGGGGTCTCTGGGCCTCCCTCATTGCATCAGTGACTATTACACTGTTGTTGGTTGGGGGCGATTGAATAGGAGGAGCCATTGGGAAGCTATCCTCATACAATTTTCAGAGATTAACTGCGGACGTTGGAAATATTTAGGGAAAAGAAATCTGTTTTTAGAGATATTAATATTATTGACTGGAGATTCGCAGACTTGGCAGGAATGCTGTAAAATAACTAGCCTTACCTCTTTCACCGCCCTTGTTTCACCCTCCTATGAAACACTATTTTCCCATTTCTGCTGTGAAAATCTGGAGTTTTGTGAGTGCCTGCTTCCCATTCCTTTGTCAGGCAGGCTTGATTGTTGGAAAGTTTCCCCGACTTTAAGGAGAAACTTCCTTCCTCTAATGTCCTCCCCACTCCTCACTCTGTCTGCCCCCACACGGGCCTAGGCTCCCAGGACATGCCTGCTCCCTTCCCCTAGAAAAACCCTCAGAGACATGGAAGCTGTGACCAAGCCTCCCTCACAACCACCTCTTCTCTTCCACGCACCCACCTGAGAAGCTTCAGCCGCAGAGAGAACTCAGTGTGGGGGGGGGCCATGGTGGGGACAGGCGCCCACCTGGACAGCGGTCTCATGGCTGGAGGATGCTGGAAGGCCCCGAGCTTGGGAGGTGATTTGCTGCAGCTGCCCTGCTTGCCCGTCCCTGGAACAGCCCTCCCTGCTGGGGCTGTGCCTGGAAGCAAATCCTGCTTAGTTGTCTTGAGGCTCAGCCGTCCCTTCACTTTCACAGCCCGGTAAAGAGGGCTTAGGGTTGACCACAGGTGAAGGGGCTCTGGCTGCTCCCTGTCAGTGGCCTGCTCCATGCCCAGCAAGAGAACAAGAGGAAGGACAGGCTGAGGAACTGCTTCCCAGGGGTCCTGGCAGCCATGCCCAGCCTGCATGCGCAGGGCAGACACCCCCTGCTCTTCGCCCCTCGCCCTCTCCCCAGAGGCTCTGTCCCGGAGCCGTGGAGCAATTTAGATCTCTGGTTGTTTGGGGCCAGTTTTAATCCCAGAAGCAATTTAAAGTTTGGTGATAGTCCTCACAGGAGCTTAGGGGCTTGTGTCCTGTAAACCCAATTAGATAAGATTCAGACAGTTCTATGTAAGGCCTCTCGCTACAAAGAAATATTCCTTAGCCCAGCTGCGCTGGCTCAGTGGTTGAGCATCAACCTATGAGCCAGGAGGTCACGGTTCGATTCCCGGTCAAGGCACATGCCCGGCTGGCAGGCGCTGTCCCCACCGTCGGGCGTGCAGAAGGCAGCCGATTAATGATTCTCTCTCATCACTGTTTCCATCTGTCTCTCCCTCGCCCTTCCTCTCTGAAATCAATGAAATACATTTTTTTAAAAAAACAAAGAAATGTCTTTGCAGACATTCCTGGACGTAGAGGGATAACGAAGGCATGGGTGTGCTTTGATCACAATGGCGTCTGTTAGCGGGGCTCTGTACTGGTTTTTGCAAGGCTAAGTGTCAAAGCAAGAGGCGGAAGGTTTGCCTTTTTCCTGAGCAAGCTGGCCCTCCCTGCAGCCCCTCAACACTGTCCCTCCAGAGCTGCCCCGGCCTGGCCTCTGCCCCTAAAAACAGGAAGCATGAGACATGGACCAAGGGCCGGCACCACGCACTAGAAAGAGAGCAGAAGTGACAAGGGCGGGTGACAGCTACAGTCTGTGAGATGATGGCCAAGTGCCCCTAAGTTCTGTGGGAGCCCAGAAGCAAGGAAGAGCCAGGTGGGAGGCCAGAGGGGAGAGTGTGAGGGCACCCATGTGAGAGACCCGTCAGGAGAAGAAATTATAAGGCGTCGGGACAGGCCAGGGGTAAAGAAAAAGACTGTAAGGAGGGCAGGAGTCCAAAACTAAGAGAAGAAAAGAAACACACAACAAAACAGGAGACAGGAGGGAGGGTGTTTAAGCTCGCACAGGAGACTGGCGACCAAAAGGTTGTCTTGACATTCAGTCAAAACAGTGAATTCCTCTGCCCATCTCCTTATTCTCAGCCAGGCACTGAGGATAAGGAGATAAATACAAAATCTCTCCTGTAATGGAGTAGACACGGAGGGCTTGAGTTGACAGTGAGGTGCTAATTTTAGTAGTTGTTGCCACATGTTGCGAACAGAGTGCTTTTAATCAACCTCCCTTTAACTGTTTCCCCAGATAAACTAACAATACTCATTCCCTCTGCAAAATGCACGCGCCAACAACCATGGCAAGTCACCGGCTCAGGGAGGGTGGGTTGTCAGGCAGGTCTGCTCCTACTGGCTGGGAGGTACGCTAAGAGGCAGTTATGTACGTCCCTCTGGTTACTCAAGCCAGTTGTTAATCTTGTAGTTATATTAATTTTATTTAAACTAAATACACTGAGCCACAAGGGTGAAAAGAGTTGCTTCTATGAAAACTAAGTGGAATGCTTTGGAGCAGTGGTTCTCAACCTTCTGGCCCTTTAAATACAGTTCCTCATGTGACCCAACCATAAAATCATTTTCGTTGCTACTTCATAACTGTCATGTTGCTACTGTTATGAATCGTAATGTAAATATCTGATATGCAGGATGGTCTTAGGCGACCCCGGTGAAAGGGTCATTCGACCGCCAAAGGGGTCGCGACCCACAGGTTGAGAACCGCTGCTTTGGAGCGACTCATTAAAGGCAAGTTGTTAAAATAAATTATTGTCATATCAGATGTCAGGGAGATCACTGTAAAATTCTAGAGAGGTTCTGCACTTTGATACTTTTGCAAAAAAGAAAGCCTTTGAGTTCTTACTCCACTTTAAGAAAGTTGAAATAGAAAATTATAGACAATGTATCATAGGTGTGGTTAGTTAAGAGTCCAAATTGTGGGCTCATAGCAAAGAAAAAGCTCTCTTTCTGCACTAAAAGTTTGGCAAATACGTCCAGTTATTTGTTTTAAATTAAAAGAAATGTTTAAGGCAGTAGTTCTCAAACTTTCGATCTCAGGAACCCTTTACATTCTCCAAGTAGTTTTCTGTTCCTTTCTCTCTTCTGCTTCTGGTATTCCCATTACACATTATGTTACACTTTTCATAGTTTTATCACAGTTCCTGGATGCTCTACTTTTTGGGGGGAGGAAGGGTGTCTTTTTTCTTTTCTCTTTTGGAACTACCTGGTGACATATCCTCAAGCTCAGAGACTCTTGTCTCAGCTGTGTCCTCCAGTCTACTAATGAGCCCCATCAAAGGCATTTTTCCTTTCTATTGCAGTGTTTTTCATTTCTAGCATTTCTTTTGTATTCTTAGAATTTCCATCTCTCTACAAACATTACCCATCTAGTCTTGCATAATAGCCTAGGGGAGTTCCCTGGCATGTGACAAGTCACTTATCTCTTGCTGCTTTCAACATTGTCTTTTTATCTTTGACTTTGATAGTTTCATTATAATGTGACTTAGTGTTGGCTTCTTTGTGTTCAGTCTATTTGGGATACTACGGGCTTACAGACTCTGGATGTCTTTTTATGTCCTCAGATTTGGGGTGTTTACAGTTACTTTTTCTTTACCATAAGCTCTCTGTCCCTGTCTTGCTTTTCCTTCTAGGACTCCACATTGTGCCCAGAAGGATCAGCCTAAGATGCAAATCTGATCATGTCAGACCTTTGCTTAAAACTCCTAAGCAGCTCCTCTTCCCCTACAGGAGAAAGTCCTAACTCCCCAGAATGCTCAAAAAGACCAACCACAGGTCCAGCGCTGCCTCCCTTCCCATCAGCAGCACCAGCCCCTTCCTGCCCTAGCAATACTGCCCTGCTGACCACTCCCCAGCGCTGGGCTCTTATTTCGGTGCCTTTGTTTATGCAGCCCCTTCTGCCTGGGGTGCTTCCCAATTCCCCTTCCTCCGGCAAACGGCCACTCATCCACTCCAGTGGTGTGCTGTAAATGTTTAACAGCTGCATCTCCAGAGGAAAAAAAAAGCCCGGATCTGGATCATGTGCCGATTTCTGTGGTGTAAACACTCCCACGATATCCAATTTCAAACTCCCAGCAACATCGCTACACGGAAGTTGGGAGGAGATTGCACAATTGGCGAGCCAGCGCCAGCTCACCGCGGACCTCAGATCGCCGGCAGGAAGTCCGGCCCCAGCCTCCCCCGGGCTTTCAGAGCAGTGTGGGCATTCTCCCTGCCCTGCGCTTCCTACCTTGTTTGGTAATTTTCTTTCATGTGACTCTCTCTGACCACTAGAGGGTGCACTCCGGAAGGCAGAATATTTACTGCATTGTATGCAATAGTCACTTGCTGAATAAAGGGATGTACCCGTTCTCTGGACCCATTCCTGTTCTGGTTCGCATTCTGTCAGTGACTCCCAGGAGCTCTCAAAGCACATGCACGGATGAGAGGACGCTGCAAGGACAATGATTTAGATAGATTTCAAGTGAAGTCTGAGGAAGAACAGGGCAGGTTACTTCAACGGGCCTCATCCAATGAGTTGAAAATTTAAAGGAAAAGTATGTCTTTCACTCAGACTTTCTATAAACCACTATAAGGCCCTGGCCGGTTCGGCTCAGTGGATAGAGCATTGGCCTGCAGACTGAAGGGTCCCGGATTGGATTCCTGTCAAGGGCACATGCCCAGGTTCCTGCTCAATCTCCAGTAGGGGGCGTGCAGGAGGCAACCGATCAACAATTCATCATTGATGTTTCTCTCTCTCTCTCCCTCCACCTTTCTCTCTGAAATCAATAAAAAATAAAAACAAACAAACAAAAAAAACCACTATAAGCACAGACTTGGCTACAACACAGGAGAAAAGACTGGGGGCTTCTGGACTCTGGATGGGATTACAGGGTTCAGAGAAGAGGAAGGAAGGGAAGGAGAAAGGGCGAAAAGGAGGGAGGGAAAGAGGAAGCAGGCAGCAAACCTCCCCCAGCGCCTTCATCCTAATTGGATCTTGGGGATCTTATCCCAGAAGAATACAAACTTTCTAAACTGAGTACAACTCACTTTCCAAACTTTAAATGACTTTAGGGACTAAAATGGTCCCAAAGAACAGACTAGAATTTAAATTATCATCTAAGGGCACTGTCCAGTCCTTTGGAGAATGTGCCCTTGGACACACAAGGCAGGCGGAGCAGAGGGAATGGCTGGACCCTGCACCTGCCACACGTTCTGAACTCTCACCCTGGAGCTTCAGACCCAGTGTCACCATGTCTGACATGTGGCCTCTTCCAGCCCTTAGGAAACAAATATTGTTACTCACCATTTTTCTGGTAAAGGTAAGCGCAAGTTTGTTTGTTTTTTGTTAATCCTCACCTGAGGATATTTTTCCACTGATTTATTTTTTTTTATTTTTTTTTTTAGAGAGAGTGGATGGTGCATGTGCCTCTAAGAGATATATTGATGTTTTAAAGGCCCTCAGAGAAGAATAGAGACTACTCTTGTTTATGTTCATGCTGAAGCCACACTGTTTCTGGATTTTAAAATGTATATATTTTTATTGATTTCAGAGAGGAAGGAAGAGGGAGTGGGAGATTGAAACATCAATGATGAGAGAGAATCATTGATTAGCTGCCTCCTGCTCACTCCTGCATGTCCTACACTGGGGATCTAGCCCGCAACCTGGGCATGTGCCCCGACCAGGAATTGAACCGTGACCTCCTGGTTCATGGGTCAATGCTCAACCACTGAGCCTCGCTGGCCAAGCTATTTCTGGATATTTTGAGGGCTTTCTGTGGAAGAGGGATTAAAGCTGCAAAGGAGCATATTTTAGCTCAGTATCAAAGGGGAACCACTTCCAAGTGAAAAGACCCTGGCCAGGAAGTTAATCATAGCACCCCTCCCCCCCCCATCACTCAGGGTGTCAGGCCAGGCAGGAGGACTGTGAGGAGTACAGTAAGGGGTTTTCTGCTTTGGAAAGGGAGCAGATTGTGAAATAGACCCTAAGGCCTGTTGTCAGTAGCATTAGAGTGATTATTACAGTCCATGACAATGATGATGATGATGATGATGACGACAACATTGACAATGATGACGATGTAATTACTTACATAATTAATAATGGTGATCACCACTTCCCCTCTAGATTTTGAGCTTTCTGAGTTAGGGGTTATGCCATTCATTGCTGTGATCCTGGCACCTAGAATTCTGCCTGGCCCAGAGCAGATGCCCAATACACGTCTGTCAGCCTGAATTGAATTATTATGGGACTGGCGTGGTAACAGCTATAATGTGAAGTACCAACCGGGGCGTGTCTGGTTCTCCAGGAAGGAGGTGCCCCTGTATACCAAGGAAGGGGCCGGATAACTGAAAACATTTGGAGCTATGGACGTGTGGGAAGTTCATGAGTATTTTAGATACAGAGCAAATAAAACTCAGTGCCCAACACCCTCAGTGTTGCCTACAGTTTTCTACTGGTCCAGCATCAATCCCAGTTTGGGGAGCTCTTCGCAGTCTGAGGAGACATTCAAGCTTCCCAGAAAGAAGAGCTGATAGGGCTCTATGAACAGTGTCAGGGAGAAGCCAGTGCCTCCTGTGCAGGCAGATGGAGGATGACAAGACGGGATGATCAGTCAGAATTCTCCTTCAACCTCAGCAAGGCCCATTTGCTGCGCTAACTGTACAAAAGGATCAGCAGCCTGTTCAGACCTTGGCACTGTGGTCTGGGCTGATTCTCCGAACAGGTCACACCAAGCAGAGGCTCTTGGCTCCCACCAGCCGCAAGGAAAGGGACACTTGAGTTTCATTTTTTTTTTTACCTATTGCTAATCTTAAAAAAAATAATAAATTTATTAGAATGATGTTGGTTATTAAAATTATATAGGTTTCAAGTGTACAATTATATATAATACACAATCTGTATATTACATTGTGTGTTTACCACCCAAAGTCAAATCTCCTTCTCTCACCATGTAGGACCCCTTCTACCTTTTACTACCTCCCTGATCCTGCTTTCCCTCCAGTAACTACCATACTGTTGTCTGTGTTTTTGTTTGTTTGTCTTGTTTTTGCATTTGTTGCTTTACGTTTGATAGCCCACCAGTGAGTGAAATCATATGGTTCTTGACTTTTCCTGTCTACTGATTTTGCTGCTTTAGCATGGTATTCTCAAAATCTATCCACCTTGTCACAAATGGCAGTATTTCATCTTTTCTTCCAGCTGGGTACTATTCCATTGTATGGATGTCTCACATCTTTGTTATCCAATCATCGATTGAAGGACACTTCAGTTGTTTCCTTGTCTTGACCACCGTGAACTATGCAGCTTAGTGGCCCATTTTGGTCCAGGGCCCATGATTCATGGCCCACACATGGCACAGCGGTGGCCATGAGAGCACTAACCTTCACAAACTCATGAGCCGCAACTTGAATCACCCTGTTTATTTTCATTTACATTGTCTTGTCACCTGAGTGTGTATATATATATATACACCAGATGTTGTATTGGCAAAATTTTTGTGGAAAAGATTTAGAGACTGTAGTGATGTTACCTTCCTTCAGAGTGGATTTATGTTTGCTTCTGTTAGATATTTGGGAGCACCAAAAATCTGGGACAGCCTCAATCCAATTTCAGGGCTTGGGAAAATTTGAAACTAGCTACAAAACCTGTAAATGCGTGTTTCCTTCTGATTCACTCTTATTCTTATGGAGCTGCCCTGGGGGCGGGATCCCCCGTCCCCCAACAGAAGGAACTTTAATTAGGAACAACTTCATGGTGGGCCTTGCACTTCAAAACCTGCTCCCCACCTCCAGGAGGCTGTCAGCAGTGCTTCTTGGCCTCTCGGTGACCACCCCAGAAGCTGCAAATGTCCCCGTTGAAAACAGCCTCAAATGCTGGTCTTATTTCTCTGAGTTCCTATTTACCCCAGAATTATGACCCTATGACTCCTTGTTGTTTTATTTACCTTGCCAATACTTTACACAGATGTTTTATATAGTTTGTCCAGTGTTTATAATTGCCATCTGCAGGAGAATTAGTCCAAATTAACTTGTTTGTCCTTACTGAAAGCAGAGGTTAAATATTGATCTCTATTACATTTTTCCTAGAATCCTGTAGAGATGACCAAACTGTCAGCGCTATTCTCCACTTGCTCAGCCAGGTGGGGATTTTACTGGGCTGCCCAGGTATGTTTGGAGTCAGAGAGTGCTGAGGTTGACCTTCTGAGTTACTGCAAGTGACAGAGTAGATACACCATGGACAGGTCCAATCAGACCTCCCCCGTGGTGGGGTTCATCCTCCTGGGCCTCTCTGCCCACCCAAAACTGGAGAAAACATTCTTTGTGCTCATCCTGCTGATGTACCTGGTGATCCTGCTGGGCAACGGGGTCCTCATCCTGGTGACCATCTCTGACTCCCACCTGCACACACCCATGTACTTCTTCCTGGGGAACCTCTCCTTCCTGGACATCTGCTATACTACCTCCTCAGTTCCCCTCATTCTTGACAGCTTCCTGACCCCCAGGAAAGCCATCCCCTTCTCAGCCTGTGCTGTGCAGATGTTCCTCTCCTTTGCCATGGGAGCCACAGAGTGTGTGCTGCTGGGCATGATGGCGTTTGATCGCTACGTGGCCATCTGCAGCCCCCTTAGGTACCCCGTGGTCATGAGCAAGGCTGCCTACGTGCCCATGGCTGCTGGCTCCTGGGCAGCTGGTATCGCCAACTCAGTAGTTCAGACATCCCAGGCCATGAGGCTGCCCTTCTGTGGCGATAACATCATCAACCACTTCACCTGTGAGATCCTGGCTGTCCTGAAGTTGGCCTGTGCTGACATCTCCATCAATGTGATCAGCATGGTTGTGGCCAATATGATCTTCCTTGCAATCCCAGTCCTGTTCATTTTTGTCTCCTATGTGTTCATCATTGCTACCATCCTGAGGATCCCCTCAGCTGAAGGGAGGAGAAAGGCCTTCTCTACCTGCTCTTCCCACCTCACAGTCGTGGTCGTCTTCTATGGGACCATCCTCTTCATGTATGGGAAACCCAAATCCAAGGACCCATTGGGAGCAGACAAACAGGACCTTTCAGACAAGCTCATTTCTCTCTTCTATGGGGTGGTGACCCCCATGCTCAACCCCATCATCTACAGCCTGAGGAACAAGGATGTGAAGGCTGCTGTGAAGAACCTGGTGAGTCAGATACACCTAACTAAGTGACTGTCACAGTTTCCCAGACTGTCAGAATGCAAGACCTCCAAAGCCCTCATTGTACTTGTGGGAAAATGGTAACCCAGGAAGGTCCTTGGCTATCAGTGGAAAGAGCCTTTTCATTTCTGGCACTACTGATTAGTTTGTTGGCTTCATACAAAACTACGCTGTATTGTATAATAGCTATATTTTGCTGCCCAAATCTTAAATCCTCTGATACCAGAACTTGATGAATAGCTATAAAGAGTTACAGATGTGGTCAAAGAAATAAACAAAAATATGAGTAGTACAGGGCCTTAGAGTCTATTGTATTTCCCTGTGTAGAACTGCTGCTTACTCTGTTCTGCTCTGGTCTCATTCCAAAGACCTTTGCTCTATATGATACAGGGATCAATTAAAAAATGTCATCTGCCTCAATATATATTAGCGATCATTAGCACCATGACAGGCACGCCACTCATATATTAGCATGACTTATCTTGAGCATCTGCTTGGTTTTGATCTAATGGAATCTTGTCATTCACCATATTCTCCTCTTTTTAAAAAATATATTTTTATTGATTTCAGAGAGGGGGAGAGAGAGAGAGAGAGAGAGAGAGAGAGAGAGAGAGAGAGAGAGAGAGGAACATCAGTGATGAGAGAGAATTATTGATCAGCTGCCTCCTCCACGCCCCATACTGGGGATTGAGCAACCCAGGCATATGCCCTGATTGGGAATCAAACCATGGCCTCCTGGTTCATAGATCGATGCTCAATCTCGGAGTCACACCGGCTGGCCGTATTCTCCTCTGTATTGTCAGTGCAGAGAAGCTCAGAGGCAGATATGCCCCCTCACTGCAGCAGTTACTAGAGAGCTACATGACTGGGTGCCAGCAGCTCCCCAACTTTCATCCATGCAGCTGATGTGCCACCTGGATGGCAGTTACATCCACCCAGCACACACTCCATGAACGCCACACTGTGATGAAACCCCAAAAAGACTGTGGGGAAGCAAATGCAAAAATCATTCTTAATTCCACAACTAATAAGAGGCCAGCAGTAACAGTTACTCCTTACCACCAGTGGCACAGGTAAGACTGGCCTTGGGAGCAGCGTAGCTCCTGGAGCCCTAAGTCCACGACTTTCTCCTACACCCAAGGAACATATTGAAATAGTATGCGTTTACTGTATTACAGAGATTATTTTAATCCTCTTAAATTTATATTGGTAAAAGTCTGTTAATTACCAAATCTAGGTCCTTTAACTATTATCAATATATAGGAGGTTGTTTTCTCTTTTTCTTTTCTCCCTCTTCCTTCCTCATCCCCATGTTAAATCAGCTCCCGCCGCAAAGGGTTTATAGGGGGAAAAAAGAGAGACATCTGTAATACTCTCAACAATAAAGATAAATTTTTTTTAAAAATCAGCTCCCTCCCCTTACTGGTTGATAGGTGCCTCCAAAGTTATATTCATTTTCTATTGCTTTCTATATATTTAAAACCTATTTGATTGGGGGGGAAAAGACATTTGGAATCCATAATACCCACTAATGTAATTGTATTATCTAAAATGTCAGAAAAAAATCTGTGTATTGAAAATGGCATCTCTTTTAAGAATGGTGTACAGCATAGGGAAAAATTAGGTTTACAGTGTGAGTGTGTAAAACACTGAGTGTATTCTTGTATTATTTATTACTGGATTATTTTCTGTATGAACTGTAAACCTACTTTTGCCCCATACTGTATATATGTGTGTGCACATACTTGTGTCTTTGTCTTTGTGTTTTATAATTGAAATGGGAAAGCATTAATAACAATGCATTGATTTATGGCGGCCCAATTTAAGCTTTCTCCCACAATTTACTAACATAACTCAGTTATTTCCTGTACGCAGACCTTTGCTTCAATCAGTCATTTCCCACATTTTGACTTCCTGTTGTGAAAAGAATGCATGAATAAACCAAAATCTCTCACAACCATGTCTGATAAGCTAATATCCAGAAATGTTTTCAAGTATTTCCTCTCTATAAAAGGAGCCCATGGGCACCACACTGCATATTAGCCTCTATTTTAACTGAGAAAAAGATTTAAAATTGCCTCCCTTGCTTTTATTTACCCCAGTACATTTGTGTAACCCTTGGCGAGGTAATCTGAGGAGGTTTTAATCTAGCTCCGATTAGTCGAAGATTGCAATAAGACCGTTATCAGCAGCGTGTCAGTTTTAGCTGTTGGAGTGAGCTGTCTCTGACGGGCTGCTTCTGCTGCATCCCATAGGTTTTGGTGCATTGTGGTGTGAGATTATTTGTCTGGATGTATTTATTTTCTAATTTCCTTTGTGATTTTTTTTCTTTGACCCAATGGGTGTTCATGAGTGTGTTAATTTCCACATACTTGTGAATTTTCCAGCTTTCCTTCTGCTATTGATTTTTAGTTTCATTCCATTGTGTTCAGAAAAGATACTTGGTATGAATTCATTCATACTTAAATCTGTTAAGACTTGTTTTATAACCTAACATGTGATCCATCCTGGAGAAAGTTCCATGTGGGCCTGAGTTGACCACAGTCCCAGCCTCCATGCTACCCAGAGGTGGGTGGGGCCTCTGCTCTGAAACGAGAAGTGGTTATAGCCCAGGAAGGGGTGAGCAACAGGACACAGGGTGGGTCTGGGGCTCCTGGGTGGGGTCTCTGCATTTATCTTTGTTCTGTGGTCTCCACTTCATCTAATTCGCTGTTAATAATGTGGTTAAAGCAAGTCTTATTAATGATTAATAAGAGGGTTGGGGACCTGGCCGGTTTGGCTGCATGGTTAGAGCCACAGCCTAAGGAGAGAAAGGTCTTGGGTTCGATTCCTGGTTAACGAACGGCATGTACCTCTGTTGCATGTCTCTCACGGCAATGTTTTTTATTTTTCTCTCTCTCCCCCTCCTCCCTCCTTTCCATTCTCTCTCTCAAAAAAAAAAAAAAAATAATCAATGGAAAAAATATCCTTGGGTGAGGATTTTAAAAAACAAAGAAAAAATAATAACAACAGGGTTGGAAATGAAGATTTTTATAACCCTTTGCTTCCTCCCCAATTCTTTAATCCTCGCCGTGAGAAACATCAATGGGATGCCTCCTGCATGCGCCCCCACCGGAGATCAAACCCACAACCTAGGTGTGTGCCCTGACTCAGAACCCACCCCGCAACATTTTGGTGAATGAGATGACGCTCCAACCCACTGAGCCATCCGGCCAAGGCCCCCAAACATGTTTTAAATTTCTTTATAGTCTGGGCACACGTTGTTCAGGCTCAATTAGCCTCAGTTCTGTGAAGACTTCTGTTCTTGGAGGGGCTGGGCCCAGGCTCTAGCTGGGGCGCTCCCGCCCGGTGTCGGCCGTTGGGGGTTGTTGGGCGGCGCGAGGCGGACCGAACCGGCGGCTCTGGCTGAAGGCTGAGCGGCCGGCAGAGCATCCCAGGCAGAGGCTGAGGCGGGACGGCGGCGGGGGCCAGAGCCCCTGGGAGACGCGGCCGGCCGAGATGCTGGCGGGAAACGTGGTGGAGGCGTTTGAGAAGAAGGAGGACTGCCGGGAGCCGGTCCATGCTTGCTGTTTCAAGGGACCTGGCATATATGGCATACTGTTCTTAATATGTTTGCTCACCTTCTAGGCACTATGCGTTTTAACCAAGGTCTCTGAGAAAGGTTGTTTCCCCAGGTAGGGATTTTCCCCTGAAGTTAGGGAGGGAATAAAACCTCTTAACTAAGTGCCAGGCGGGTAATTAATCACTTTAACTATGAACAATCATGCTTAAGCTACATAATCTTTACTCCCTGGAATGGAGATAAGAAACGCCCTAACCTTTGTAATAGAGATTGATAGGATTGAATCAACTGGTATAACTACAGATGTAGCAAGACAGAGAGAGAGACAGAAATTGGCACAGAACCTACACAGAACATTCTCTAGAGACAGAAGAACTTCGCTGGAGAGAACATGGCAAAAGATCCTGGACAGAAACTGGCCTCAGAACCTAGAGACAGAACCTAGCGAGGGAACATGGCAAAAGATCCTGGACTGAACCTGACTACAGAAATTGGCAAGAGAACCTGACTAGAACCTGGTGACTGAACCTGGCTGGAGAACCTGGACAGAACCTGGCTGGAGAACCTAGTGAGGGAACATGGCTACAGAACCTGGCTGGAGAACCTGGAGAACCTAGCAAGAGAACATGGACACAGAACCTGGCTGGAGATCCTGAACAGAACCTCTCTGGAGATCCAGACCAGAACTTGGCTGGAGATCCTGGCTGGAGATCCTGGCTAGGCTGCTGATCAACTGAACACTGTCTCCGTGTCATTCCTTCTTCGCCGACTCCGTCCACACCTTTGGGGACCCCTGGACCCGCTGGGGTTGGACCCCAGCAGAGGACGAGCCCTGGTGCGACCGCTAGGACCTCCAGCAGGATCTCCAACTTGCTGCCGAGCTTGGGAAGACATCACTGGGTCGGAACCGAGGCGGAGGACTCCCTCCAGCAGGTGCACACAACCGTCGGGAGCAGCCGCAGGAGACGGAGGATCTGACCGAGCAGATGGAGCGCCCGCCGCAGGTGCAGGAGCAGCGATCGAAGGTCCATGAGTACCTCGTTGTCCTAACCAGGGAGCTGGATGAAGCCAACCAGCAGCTTGTTGCGGGCAACGAGGCCGCCCACCAGATGTTCCTGGGTGTGATGGAATTGGTCGGAAGCCTGAAAGCCAGCGTCCACCGCCTCCAGAGCCGAGTGGAGGAGCTGGAGTCATGTAGCCAAGCGGGGAGGAGCCAGGGGAAGCATGGCCCGAAGTCCGCCCCCGGCTTCCCGGGTGGGAGAGAGCTGTGTGACCTACGCCAACACTGCGTGTGTGGCCACGTGTTTGCAGAAAAGCTCGCTTCCTTGCCAGGTCAGCCCAGCCCCTGCACGGAAGAAAATAAGCTGCTGTCGGAGGCTGTGAGGACGCTGCTGGCGCAGCTGAGCCTGGAGCAGCAGAGGCGGGGGGGCCCTGGAGCAGCAGAGGCGGGGGGGCCCTGGAGCAGCAGAGGCGGGGGGCCCTGGAGCAGCAGAGGCGGGGGGCCCTGGAGCAGCAGAGGCGGGGGGCCCTGGAGCAGCAGAGGCGGGCGGCCCTGGAGCAGCAGAGGCGGGCGGCCCTGGAGCAGCAGAGGCGGGGGGCCCTGGAGGAGCAGAGGCGGGGGGCCCTGGAGCAGCAGAGGCGGGGGGCCCTGGAGCAGCAGAGGCGGGGGGCCCTGGAGCAGCAGAGGCGGGGGGCCCTGGAGCAGCAGAGGCGGGGGGCCCTGGAGCAGCAGAGGCGGGGGGCCCTGGAGGAGCAGAGGCGGGGGGCCCTGGAGCAGCAGAGGCGGGGGGCCCTGGAGCAGCAGAGGCGGGGGGCCCTGGAGCAGCAGAGGCGGGCGGCCCTGGAGCAGCAGAGGGGGGGGGGGGCCCTGGAGGAGCAGTTCGGGCTCGTGCTGGAGGAGAACGAGCAGCTGGAGCGGCAGCTGCGGGCCGCCAGCGCC
Organism: Myotis nattereri; assembly: GCF_964212035.1. Classification (NCBI taxonomy): domain Eukaryota; kingdom Metazoa; phylum Chordata; class Mammalia; order Chiroptera; family Vespertilionidae; genus Myotis; species Myotis nattereri. The sequence goes on from NC_138087.1 coordinate 54,354,043, forward strand.
TACCGGGCCCGGGCGCTGGAGCTGGAGGCCGCGGTGGCTGAATTGCGGCGGGTGCTGCAGGCGGAGCGTGTCTTCGTGCCTGGGATCGAAAAGCTGGTGCCCGACTCCCTATGGGCCCCGTTCAGAAAGCCCGGCCGGAGCCTGCTGGACGAGATGCCCCTGGCGGTGCCCGAGGCCCAGCGGAGGCCCCTCCCGGAGCCCCTCCAGCGCAGCCGCAGCCGCAGCAGCGAGACGGTGCTGAGCAGCTTGGCGGGCGGGGACGGCGGCCAGAGCCACGAGGGGACCTGCATCCCGAAGGCCAAGGCTGTGAAGCAGAGCGGTGTGTCCCGGCTGCAGGAACTCGACACACAGAATAGCGCCCTGAAGGCCAGGTCCGAGGAGCCGCTGAAGGAGTGTCAGCAGCAGAAGCGGGACTCACTGTCCCACAAGGCTGTGCCGATTGCCAGGGCTCCGGCCAGGGCCCCCGCTGCCAGGGCCCCACCCCCCGCGGGTGCCAGCACCAGCACCAGCACCAGCACACCCCCTCCCAGATACAAAGCGCTCTTTAAGGAGATCTTAAGCTGCATCCAAAAGAGGAAGCAGGTCGACAAGCAGAGGGGGAAATACCGCCCTCTCCCCTCTCCTTAATGGGGCCCCCAGCTCCCCTGCTCATTTCCTATCTCCCATCACCCCTCTCTCCCTCAGACCTGTGTCTGTAGACCCCTGAAGCCTGAAGCTGCTCACGGCTTTGCTTACTTAGCAAGTGTGTGTGTGCAGTGAGGAAAGAGGATGGCTCCTGGTACCAGTTTCCTAACCCAGGTCCCTTTAAGCCCCGCAGTAAGTCCCTCCCCTGACACACTGGCCTCTGGCTGCCACTCCTTCTGCTGCTCTTCCCTGAGAAGCCCCAGAAGCCCTGAGGGCAGGGCTGTGCTCCCGGAGAGGTGGGCCTGGCGCTTCCATACTCACATGCACAGTGCCTACTGCATTGGGAAAGGGCAAGGGAAACAAACTACACGCAGGCAGCCCCTGCTGCCTCCCTGTTTCTGGAAAATGTGGAAGTCAGCCGCCAACTTGAGCTGTCCCCAAGCACTGTTGGAGACTGTGGATTCGTGAAGAAGACCGTTCGGGAGAAAGTAGGGGTCTGATCCAAAGAAACAGTATTAACCCAGTAATTGCATATATTTTTCTAAAAACCAAATAAAACTACCTTTGAAAATGAAGAAAAAAAGGACTTCTATTCTTGAATTCTATGTGATTTCCCTAATTAATACAAATGAATTCTTAGGGAAAAAAAATCAGAGAAAAAAAATTTTACTTGAGCTTGTGCAAGTGAATCTTCGTTCTTATAATGAAAACAGCAAAAGTAAATAGGTTGGGATGAAAGCTGATGGAAGAGTCAGAGGCTCACAGCTGGCACTGGCCCTAGACTCAGGAGCATCAAAATTCCCGGAGGACCCTCTGGGGACCAGGGCTGATCCTGTTAGTTCCAAATTACACCTGATGCTTTGTTCCCTTGAAGGCTAAGTCCAATACCCTTCATATGGTGGAAAGCCCATTAACATTCCGAACTGAATTATTACAACAGCTGTTTCTAGCCCTCCCAAAGAAAATAAGATAGCTGTTCAAAGAGCAGCTGGGTGGGGAAGAAAGGAGTGGGGTAGGCAGGTGGCTCCAGTCAGCACCTGAGCCATGTCTGTCTAGAGGTGCTCGCAGCTTAGGCCAGGCAGCCAGAGACCTGCCTTCCAATTCTGTCTCCAACACCATTTGCCACTGCCGAGTGCTCGGCTGAGTGTCTGGGCCTCGATTTCCTTGTCTGTAAAAATGAGATGTATCACGCCATCCCTCTCACTAGACCAGCGGTTCTCAACCTGTGGGTCGCGACCCCTTTGGCGGTCGAACGACCCTTTCACAGGGGTCGCCTAAGACCATCCTGCATATCAGATATTTACATTAAGATTCATAACAGTAGCAACATTACAGTTATGAAGTAGCAACGAAAATAATTTTATGGTTGGGTCACAACATGAGGAACTGTATTTGAAGGGCCAGAAGGTGGAGAACCACTGCCCTAGACAATGCATGTGGAAACACCTGGGGTAAGCCCAGAGAAGGGGGCATTCACGGCTCACATGCCACAACCTGCCACTCACTGAATAGGGTTCTCCTCTGGGCTCGCTCTCCCATTCGTGCTTTCCACAGTTCATGGGCGATGGCTCCAAGCTTCTAGTGCCCTTTACGGTACTATTCAAAGGAGGCTTGGTGCCGATTGTGGCTCTGCTGCCAATGCCTGCTGCAATCCTGCCATCTGGTGGACATTTCTGCAGGCTCCCGCGACCAGAGCTTCTTGAATTGCATTCAATGTGCTCGTGAATCACCTTGAGGATGCTGTGAAAATGCAGATTCGGACTCAGTGAATCTGAGGTGGGATTGGAGATTCTACAACTCTCACCTGTTCCCAGGTGATGCCTATGCTGCTGCTCTGCAGGCCACACTTTGAGCAGCAGGTCCTGGAAGGGCTGAGGGACTGAAGGAAGAGGCAGGGAAGCAACGCCTGCGTGGGAGTCCCTGCTGGGTGCCAAGTCCTCAGGCATCAGCAACCCAGTCTGGCCTCTCCAATGCTAGGGCAGCAGTTTGCCCTCTGACCTCACTTCTTTTACGGCTCTGAGAAGAATTGTTGCTTTACCAGCATGTTCATCTTTGTACTTGCTAACACAGAGTGGCCACTCCAAGCTTCTTACATGCTAGACTAGAAACCATGCATTCCTGTCCAAGTAGCTCTAAAATGCACAAGTGCAAGTAGATATAAAAATGTGCTCAAATGCAAAATAAGAGGCATGCATATAGCAAAGGAAGAAATACTGTCGAATTTTGCAGAAAACACTATTCTTGTGTTTCTAAAAATTAACCAGAAAACTATTAGCAGTAATATGAGTTCAGAAAAGTGAAGGAGATAGAAATACCTTCTTGAAAATCAATTGTGTTTCTACATATCATCAATAGACAGAAAAAAAATAACAGGAATAATACCATATTTACAGTAGTATCAAAAAAATTGGAACAAACACAATTCTAGACATGACAGATGGAGTCAATAAAAAAAATTGTGTTATGTGAATATAAAGTAAGGCAGAGTGATTGGCCAGAGCTTAGAAGGAGAAATACAATAAAAATGACCTCAATTTCTACTGTGGAAGCTCTCAAATTGTAACAAACAGAACTTCTTTAATATGCTTATTCCCAAAAATTTGTATTTTGCTATGTCTGAGGGAAGGCCAATAGGAAACCTGGGCTTAAAAACATAGTTATTTAGTGTTTATAATTCCCCAAGACTCTACTGAACTACATGCATTGCTAGTGAAGAACAATTGAACAATACAAGGCTCTTTTGAAGGTAACAATGTTAGCTTCTTCCTATCAGATTTGAACTTATGAAGTAACAACTACTAAACTATACACCACTATTGTTTAAATTTTGTAAAATCAGTGGTATCAAAGATAACAGAAAATTCCAACTATTCAAAGTTAATATGTACATGTCAGATCAAAATTAATAGCACAAAGAAGAAAACACTTTTTAATAAATAGTGGGACATGCCGAAACCAGTTTGGCTCAGTGGATAGAGCGTCGGCCTGCGGACTGAAGGGTCCCAGGTTCGATTCCGGTCAGGGGCATGTACCTGGGTTGCGGGCATATCCCCAGTGGGAGATGTGCAGGAGGCAGCTGATCGATGTTTCTCTCTCATCGATGTTTCTAACTCTCTATCTCTCTCCCTTCCTCTCTGTAAAAAAATCAATAAAATATATTTAAAAAATAAATAAATAAATAAATAGTGGGACAGCAACAATATTAAATCTAATGAAGGTTTGCCTTTGATCCATACATCACACCATACGTTACCATAAACTTCAGATGAATTAGAATTAAACACAAAACATCATCATGATTACAAAAAGCTAAAAAAGAACAGAATGACATATTTATTCCAGCTGTGGAAGAGAGCGTGAAAGGAGGTATCAGAATTGAAACAGACATGTTCAAGCATACATTGTAAAAACAACTCTTGAATAAGGATAGGCTGATCGAGCAAAACTCAGTCTTCCCAAATGGAGGTTTCTCAAGAGTTTGATTTGAGAAACCTAAATATAGATATTCTAAATAGCTTTTAATATGTAGTAAGACAACAGACACACACAAACTTGTTCTGTTTTAATTTTTCACACCCTGCAGTGGTTCTCAACCTTCTGGCCCTTTAAATACAGTGTCTCATGTTGTGACCCAATCATAAAATTATTTTTGTTGCTACTTCATAACTGTAATGTTGCTGCTGTTATGAATCATAATGTAAATATCTGATATGCAGGATGGTCTTAGGCGACCCCTGTGAAAGGGTCATTTGACTGCCAAAGGGGTCGTGACCCACAGGTTGAGAACCGCTGCTCTAGAGGTTACCATCATGTTTTGTTTAAGTGATTGCCCTTTTTTTTTCTTTCTTTCTTTTTTTTTTTTTTATTTCAGAGAGGAAGGGAGAGGGAGAAAGAGAAACATCAATAATGAGAGAGAATCATTGATTGGCTGCCCCCACTGGGGATGGAGCCCACAACCCGGGTATGTGCCCTACCTGGGAATGGAACCTTGATCTCCTGGTGGGGTGAAGTGACTGCCTCTTGAATAGTCCTCAGAATAAATTTTTTCATGCCGTTTCCCGTGCATTTATTTTATCTTCTTTAAATGTGTCCTTGATTAGAAAAAGTGTAGTTCTGTGCGGATCTTTTCTTTAATCCGGGCCCATGCACATCTGCTTGCTTATAATTGTACCAGGCAGTACACATGTGCACTGTTCTCAATCAAGTGTCGGGAGAGGCTCAGAATCATCTGCTTGGTGCGTGTTCTCCTCATGGTGTCACAACCAATTGCACAACAACAAGTGAACATGTAGCTGACCACACAATAATCATGCCACATTATAAATGTGACTTGATGTGTAAGCTAGTTTATAAAGGCCAAATTCTGTTCTATTAAAGTCCATGTGTTGCATATAAAATTTTGTGCAGTTGCATGAACATTGAGTAAACTTGTGCATATGTCAAGTTTTAGTTTTACGGGAATGTGAGACACATTTACAATGTCTTTTTTAATCTTCTCAAGAAGTCGAAGATAAAAGGAAAGGAAAGAGAAGTCGAAAGGCTTTGCCCATGGTCACACAGCTAGCTAGTGTCGAGTGCAATTTGGACTCGGGTGTCTCGGAAGCCCATGCTCTTTCCACTGCTAGTAAATTACATTTCTGCTTTCTATCTCGTGGGAAAGCTACCTGATCTGATTGTCTTAATGGAGGGAAACTGGAAATAAGCTATTGGCTTCACCACAAAACAGCAAGATAATCTAAAATGGATGTGCTATTTGTTCAAGCCCATTGACCGTGCCTGAGGCCAGTGTCCAGCTATTTGCCTCAATGGGCAATAATGGTCAATAGAGTCTCCAGGTCCCATCTGCTTATTGGCTCCCTTTACAGGAGGGTTAATGATCCAGATATTGAACCACAGAATGCTTGGCCAAGAAGTACCTCAGTCTCCCTATTTTCCGACTTCCCCCAGGATATAGGAGCTGGTCAGCCATCATTCGGGGTGGGAGGATCTTAAGCAGCTTCCACTTAGTGTCTCCACAACTCAGATTTAGTCATTCTCCTAACATGTCTGTCCCAATTACACACCTTGGTAGTAGAGAAATTGTCTCTACTAACAGAGCCCCTCAGCTTAATTACATTGTTTGATTCATCCAGAGCAACTTTGCTGCCATATCTCATGAGCGTTACCTGGAAATAAAGTCATTTCTGATTCTATAGCTATGAGATTTTCAAGTATTCAAGCATTCTCTTTGTGCATAAGACTTCAGGTATCACTTCTGTGAGTCAACTGAGGTGAGCTCAACTACTGTTACTGGGGAACTTAGAATCTTTGAACAGCAACTGGCCAATCCTTTATCCTTTTTTTCCTTCTTCAGTGTCTCTTTCAGAGTCAATGATTTCTGAAGGGGTAGGTGGATGGTCTTTCATTTGCTACTGCTATGAGTTGAATTGTGTGCTGCCCTCCCCAAATTCATATGCTGAATTCCTAACCCCCAGTTCCTCAGAACGTGACCCTATTTAGAAATAGGGATTATCACAGATGTATTTAGTTAAGATGAGTCATCCTGGAGCAGGGTGGGCCCCCTAAGTCAATATGACTGGTGTCCTTATAAAAGCAGAAATTTGGATGGACACATACGCACAAGAGGATCCCACATGAACATGAAAGCAGAGACCAAGATGATGCATCCACAAGTCAAGGAATGCCAAAGACTGTCAGCAACCAACGAAGCTAGGAGAGGCATGAATCAGATATTTCCTCACAGCTCTCAAAGGAACCGACCCTGCCAACACTTTGATCTCTGACTCTGGTTTCAAGAACTTAGAGACATACATTTCAAGAACTTTGAGACATTAATTTCTGTTGTTTAAGCCACCCAGATTGTGTCACGTTGTTCTGGCAGCCTAGGAAGCTAATACAGGGAGCAATGGTCGAATGACCCATCTCCACGGCTTATAGCAATCAGTTCACCTATTGAATTACCTTGGGAGTGGTATCAATGACCTATTGACTCCATTTTTCTATATGGAAACCCCCTTATAGGCTTCCCTTATGACATTTTCTGAGGTGTACAGAAGTAAGGAGGCCAACTGTCCCATTTTGCCTGGGACTAATGAAGTTCCTGGGACATAGGACTTGCAGTTTTAAAACCAGGACAGTTCAAGGTAAAGCAAGATGTGTCAGTCATTTTACACGAGCCCTCTTTCTGCTCAGGTCCTTCTAGGGCAGTGGTTCTCAACCTTAGCTGCACATTAGGATCGCCTGGGAATCTTTTTAAAATCCTGATTTCTGGGCCTCATCCTCGGGAAATTCTGTTTCTTTGTTACTAATGTGGCCCCACCCCATAACAAAGAAAGAATTTCCGGAGGATGAGGCCCAGAAATCAGGATTTTAAAAAGATTTCCAGGTGATTCTAACGTGCAGCCACGGTTGAGAACCACTGTTCTAGGGCCCAGTTGGGCCCAGAGCAACCATCTGAGTTCCCTCAGCTGAGCCAGGTTACCACAAGAATTGGGGAATTCTGGGCAGAGGAGATACATGTTGTGAAAGGGGTGAAAGCAGTGAAGAGGTCTGGAACAAGATAGGAGGTTCTGAGAGGACGATGGCAGGGGTGCAGGCAGGGCGTGAAGATGAAGTGGAAAAAGCTGTTTCAGGGTCCAATTGCTAAGAACCTCTGGCCCCATGTTCAACAATCGTACATCATTCTATCCTGTAAGAAAAAAGGTGGCCTCTCAGAGAGTTTGAAGCAAGAGAGTTGCCATCAGAGCAGATGCTTTAGGAAGATTATCATAATTTATTCATGTTGTCCTTTTGTAAACTGTGGAGAGACCATCGGTATAAAAGAGACCTAAAGACGTACAAACCAACTTCAATATATGGGCTTTGTTTGAAAAACTGGGGAAGGAGATTATGAGACAATAAGGGAAATGTAAACACTGCATATTTAACGATATTAAAGGATTTAAAATGTTTAACTCTGGTTATGTTTTGTTGTTGTTGTTTTTAAGGGAAGGGAGAGGGAAAAGGTATTAACTCGGGAACTGAGAGAGGAAGACCCAGAGCGAGAGAGTGAGTGCTTTGCTAGCCACTGTACCCTTTCAAACATTCCCCCGCCAGTCACTGCGGGGAAGGAGAGGTGAGGGGTGAAGTGGGGACCCACCTCCAAACTGTGTCTTACAGTCTAAACCTGACCTTCGAGGCTCTCCATATCTAGATACATAAGCATTCCTCCCCAACCTTTTCCTGATAGGATGAGGCATCAATGACACATGGAAGCCACACACGTCAAAGAACTTCGGGGGGAGTCTGTGCCTTGGGCCCTTGTCACCGGCCGTGTCTGCGGCAGAGAACCTCAGACGGTAGGGGAGGCCGCGTTGTCCTGGGTGACACGCCTTCTTTGAGCGTGAGGCAGTGTCTGAGCAGAAAGGATATCAAGAGATTATGGAGGGCCCTAACCGGCTTGGCTCAGTGGATAGAGCGTTGGCCTGCAGACGGAAGGGTCCCAGGTTCGATTCTGGTCAAGGGCATGCACCTTGGTTGCGGGCACAGTAGGGAGTGTGCAGGAGGCAGCTGATCCATGTTTCTAACTCTCTATCCCTCTCCCTTCCTCTCTCTAAAAAATCAATAAAGTATATTTATTTTAAAAAAAGAGAGAGATTATGGAGGGTCCGCGAGAAGGATAAGTTACTCTGGCTCAGCCTTGGACTTCGTCTTAGTTCTCAGGCTTTGGTTCTCATGAAAGGGCTTGCGGTGTGATCTCGGGCAGGTCGGTCCTCTCTCTGAGCCTCCGCGACCTTATCTGCAAACCCCGGGAGGCGGCAGAGGTGTCCTAAGGGCCTCCAGCTCCGACATCCTCTGACTCCCCCGGGAGGTGCAGCAGGGGGTCTCCGCTGCGGAAGCCGACTCCCAGCTGGGCCGTAACAAAGAGCCGGGGTCGCGGGCACGTCCCGCCCCCCGCAGGTTTTGGAAACGCCTTCAGACCGAGGGGCGGGGCTTGGTCACGCCGCAGCCAATCAGCAAAGGCCCAGGGCGCCGGGGCGGGGCCTCCGCGAGCAGCGGCGGCGGCGGCCGGGCTGGGTCCGAGCATCCCGCGGCTGCGGACCTCCGGGCCGGGACATGGCGACCGTCCGGGCCTCTCCGCTCGCTGCCCTGCCGCTTCTCCTGGCCGTGGCGGGAGTCGCGGAGGTGGCAGGGGGCCTGGCCCCGGGCAGTGCGGGTGAGTGACTGCTGGAGCGGCGGTTCGGGGCGGGCCGGGGCGGCCGCCTCAGCGCTCCAAGATGGCGCGGGGCTGGGAGGGGGGGCGCGCGACCCCCAGACCCGGCCGAGTCCGGTGACCCAGGGCCGGAGGTCCCAGCCGGCGGGGAGGGGTTCCGGGGCGGGACGAGCGCGGACCCCGCTCCACCGTCGCCTTCCCCGCCCCAAAGGTCTGCTGAGCCGGGAGCGGGGACGCAGGTTCGAGGCCTTGCTCTGTCACCCACCCCACCGGGCATCCCAGTTCGTCCCTTATCTGCTCACCAGACTCGGGGGTCTGTCCCGAAAAGCGTGAAATGCCTTCGCCGCGGATCGTCGCGAGGGTTGGACGGGTCTGGGAGGTGCAGCCAGCCCACCGCCGCCCTGACCCGTTGTTGTGACTGGACCCTCGCCGGGTTCCGAAAGGCAGACCTCGGGCGGCGAGCGTGGACGGGCCCAAGTCCCAGAGGAGAAGGGGCCAAGCCTTCTGACCCGATGGCGCTGCGGGCGCCGGGCTCCGGCTGGAAACGCTAAACCATCAGGCAGCCTCGCTCTCCGGGGGCTGGCAGGCTGGAGCAGAGTTTTGGACTTCGGTTCCTTTCGGTTCTGGCTCCGGAGGAATTAAACCAGAAGTGGCGAGGAAAGTGGTCAGGGCTTACTGCGTCTCCTTTGCTGGGCTTTAGGAGTTGATGCGAATACCTGCCTGCCCCCCAGTAGTTCTCTGGCTAGAAAGTGGGGTGCATACAGCAGGACACAAGCTGTGGAATGCAAGGCAGGAGTGTCCAGAGCAGATGAAGGGCTGTGGGTGCACAGAGGGAGGGAGCTGACCTCCGCCTCGGGTGGAGGAGAACTGACCGGTCCTCCAGCGAGGCACTGTACCAGCGAGGCACTGTACCAGCGAGGCACTGTACCAGCGAGGCACTGTACCAGCGAGGCACTGTACCAGCGAGGCACTGTACGTGCAAAAGGGGTGGAGCGGGTGCATCGTTGACCGCGAGAGCTTGCACCGGGAAAGAGCAACACCAGCCCCGACAGCTTACAGTGTTAAAGCTTGGAGGGGTTGTGGTGTTTTTTTTAGGCAAAGAAAGTCTTTAAAGAAGGGAGAGAATTAAGTCAGGAACCTGGGATTAGTTCATTGCATTGGGTTCTAAATTTAGCTGTCAATTAGATGGAAATCAAATGAGAAAGAGAGAGAGAGAGAGAGAGAGAGAGAGAGAGAGAGAGAGAGAGAGAGAATGCTTTGTATTCTTGCTAAATCAGCTTACCTTTCCGGGCCTCATTTGTCTCATTAAGTTAAAGATACTGAACTAAAGTTTTTCCAAAGTTATGGCCCATGGTTCATTCTCATCTCACAACTAGTTGGTTCTGTGGTTGATTGTAGAGTAGTAGAGTGGAGTAGTTAAGAATACTTGAACAGGTTACTTAGCCTCAGTCTTTTATTATATATATATAGAGCCATATATAATAAATTTTTGGTGTGGGAATTGAGGTAATACACGAAAAGCATTTAGAATAGCATATAGTAAGCACTGAGATGTTAGCTATTGAATGAGTTTGGGAAACGCTGCACATTGTACCCCCTTTCTTATAAATTCAAAAAGCTTGTTAGAATCCCTTGAAAGGGTCCAGGGATTCCTGTGGTAAAGAAACTTGTTTGCTGGGGGAATGGGCAAATGAGTGCTAATGAATATGGGATTTTCTTTAGGGTAATGAAAGTGTTCTAAAGTTAGATTGTGGTGATAGTTGCACAACTCCATGAATATACTAAAAACAACTTAATTGTAAAAGGAGGATTTTGTGTTACGTGATTGTTACTATCTAAAGTGAGACATTAAAAATTTAAGAGTTCATTTGAGCAACAAATGATTCAAATGGGCAGCACCAAACAGGACATGACAGGAGTTCAGCAGAAAGACTTCCATAGAGAAGAGGTGGAAGCAAAGCAGAGACATTATTTGTTTGGCGATAGTTTAAGTGGATACCTTATTCAGGAAAGCCTAGGTGGCTGTTTGTGATTGATTGTCCTTAGGTTTCAATTCCTTAGCCTTAAGGTATTATAAGGTTAGGGTTTGGATTGCTTAAGTAGGCTACTAAGGAAAGCAGTAAAGCCACCTCAGTCTAATGGCCTTGTTTAATCAATTTATCATGATTTATATCAATAAAATTATTATCCTCCTATATAATAAAACCCTAATATGCAAATCGACTGAACAGCGGAACAACCGGCAGAAGGACTGGTCGCTATGATGCACACTGACCACCAGGGGGCAGACGCTCAATGCAGGAGCTGCCCCCTGGTGGTCAGTGAGCTCCCACAGGTGGAGTGCTGCTCAGCCAGAAGCCGAGCTCACAGCTGGCGAGCCATTTGGCAGTGGTGGTGGCAGCGGGAGTGTCTCCCACATCCCTGGCAGCGCTAGGAGCAGCGAGCAGGTGGGCAATAAGGACCGAGGGGTCCAAGACTGTGAGAGGGATCCCGGACTGTGAGAGGGCGCAGGCCGGGATGAGGGGACCCCCCACACTCACACACACAGTGCATGAATTTCGTGTACTGGGCCTCTAGTAGAAATATAAAAACTCGTTTGCTTCTAGAACTCTTTTCCCTTCTTAGCACCTGGGCTAGATGATTTCTAAAGGCCCTTCCAACTCTAAAAGTCCATGACAGCATAGAGTTTGCATTGTTTGATTAAAAAGAAAAATTTCAGTTTGATCTAAATGTGAGATTTGTCCCTTGTACTAAATTCTAGGAAACATTTATTACCTGTTTCTTTACATAAAGGCCATTGAGTACTACAATGGACAAAAGCTTCCTCTGTGTATCTGCAGAAAGTGTGGAAAATGTTCTTCAATCCTAAGCAAAAGTTGAGAACACAGTATTAAATTGTATTTCAGTGAAGGCTGAGCTTATATTCCTGCTCTTTCCCCTGTCCTTTCCCCGTTCAAGATTGGATACGCCTGTTTACTCTGGTATAAGATTTTACAAGTCTTATCTGTTCTGACACAGATTTTCATTCCTATTCTGGGGAGGGTGTCGAGGTGAGAGAGTGATATTACTTGCTCAATGATTATCATCTCTTGGGAAGTTTGGCCACACCCTCTACATTGGAGTAATGCCACACTTCCCATTCCAGTGCACTTTCCTTCCACCCCTGTCCTCCCACCGCCCCCTGCACCCCAACACACACTTCTAGTGTTCCCTTTGAAGGATGGGATGGGACCTTAAAATGCAGTGGATCTGTCATGCGCCTGATAATAACTCTGTTTCTATTTAAGATGTTTTGTTACAGAACAAAAGAGGCGAAGAGCAAAATTACGGGCTAGGTTTCAATAAGTTGACATTTGAGGAATTATATAATAGTCAATCCAGAATCCTGAAAAAGAATGTAATAAATTTTAAGTTAGAAAAAGCAAACGGCTATCTGGAGGAAAGTAATAAGAAGCAGATTTTATTTCCAAAGAAGTATCTTGGCCCACACACTGCAGAAAGAGCTAGAGTTGGTGATAGACCAGATATGACAGTTTATTCTGGTATACTGCTAAAAGTTCCTGTCTTATATCCATAGATTTAGGCAACCTTTCATTAATCATACTTTCCACCATGTGCCACTTATGGAAAAAAGTAGAATAATATCAAGAGGTGTTTTTTTATATATTAAAAATGTGGGTTTTAAAAGAGCAAAACAGATACTACAGGTGTTTATTCAAAATATATTTATTTATTGAGTGCTTACTGCTCACTATATGTCAGGTACTCTTCTACGTGTGGGATTGATGTTCTTGAGGAGCTTACATTCTAGGAGCGGAGATGTGGTGGCCTGTTTCTCTCTTCTCCATGTCCCGCATGGAGAAGGAAACAGTCCATTTGCTGAGTGGAGGAGCTGGGGATTAAGAAATTAAAGAAAGACCAAGATGCAGAAATAGATTTTAAGCTGGGGCCAGGTGGGCGCCATCCTCTCTGATGGAGAGGCGGCAAAAGCGGGCTGAGCTACACAGCAGGTTTATTTTAAAGGCCTAGATTTACATATCTAGTTCCGCCCCTGCCTGATTAACATGTCCAGCCTTATTGGGGAAGCATGTTCCCAGGAAGTGGCTCTGCCTATGCTCTGAGTTCAGCTGACAATAATTATAAGAAAATGCCTAGGTGCTTCCCAGGTGGCCCTCTACACGGAGAGATAGACAATCAACAGATAAATAAGATGATTTCTAGTAGTGATAAGGATGCTATGAAGGAAACCAGATGATAACATAGAGAATTCTGTGAGTAGAGAGAGAGTGGTTCTTTACATAGTGATGACGAGAGGCCTCTTTTAGAAGGTAAAGTTCAGAACCAAGATCTGAAGACATGAAGGTGCTGTCCTTAGGAACAGAAACCAAGGCGGCTCAGGATTAGGGGATTAGTTATGTGGCCTCTAAGAGGGGAGCACATAGAAATCCAAGGGTAAAAAATTCAGCACAACACAACCTCAGAGACTATTTTGGAAACTACAGGACTGCCAGGAGTCAAGACTCCTTTTGGAGACAGTCTCTCTGTACCTCTGATTGGTTCTGTCTCATGCATCTCTTGTATTTCCTACTCTCCACCAACCAGCTTCTTCTTTTAACTGCACCACCATGAAACTTCAATTTTTCCCACCCATCTCTTCTTGACCTTATGGCTGCAGAGCCCACCACCAACTGGTTGCATACCTCTGTGCCTAACTAAGTATATGATTGGGATCAAATTTATCTTTTGACTTAGGCCAAACTCAGAAGATGTTTGTTAAATTATGGGTTGGTGACCATATGAAATGTGGTACTGAAGTGGTACAGTGAGAGAAATACAACTTTTTGTACTTTTTTCCCTAATACAAAGGCATTTTATAAGTAGAAAAGTATTACTCAATAACCAATGAATACAAATTTTTGAGCTGAGCACTGTGCTAAATGGGTACAAGAAGTTTACAGCCAGTCTGGGGATACCATAAGTACAAACATGAAATGATGAGAGAAGAGTTAAGTTAAAGTTTCTAGTCCTGACTAGAATAGTAGGGCTTTAAATAGCCAAGAAAAAAAAACCAAAAAAAACCCCAACATGGCTTGGATTTGTTGGAAAGAAAGGCTCACTAAGTTAGGTCAGCAGGAGAGGGCACTTGAGCATTTCAGGCAGAAAGCCGTGTTCAAGGTAAATGTCGGCTTTCCTTGTTAAGAAATAATAGAATGTCAGGGCAGGAAAAGTTAGAAGATTTGCAAAATTTAGAATTAGAAAAGCAGGAAGCCATTATAGGCTCTTGATTAGAAGAGTAATAAAATGAAAGGGCTATTAAAAAATTAATCTGGCCCTAGCTGGTTTGGTTCAGTGGATAGAGCATCGGCCTGTGGACCCAAGGGCCCCGGGTTTGATTCTGGTCAAGGGCATGTACCTTGGTTGCAGGCTCCTCCCCAGCTGGGCCCTTGTTGGGGCTCATGCAGGAGTCAACCAATCAGTGTATTTCTCTCATCAATGTTTCTCTCTGTCTTTCCCTCTCTCTTCAACTCTCCCTAAAAAGTCAATGGAAAAATATCCTTGGGTGAGGATTAACAAAAAAATAATAATAATCTGGCAGTCATATCGGTAATAGAATTAAATGAATATACAGTAGGTCCTCGGGTTACGTCGGAGATCTGTTCCTACAGCGCGACGTATCGCGATTTTTGCCGTAAGTCGGAACCCACCTACATAAGCACCTACGTCGCTCACATGGAGCACATACATAGCAGTAATGAAGTGAAACAATAAAAAAAAAAATTTAAAAGAAAGATAACAATTCCTGACCTTTACTTGTGGTAAATAAATAACAAAAAACATAAAGCACATATGTACATACGTTGAAATGACGGAACTTTTTTTTTTATAAATAAATGGGAGATGGTGATGTAACCATAAAACGACGTGTCGAGTCCAACGTAACCCAAGGACTGTCTGTAATTGGTTTTTGCAGCAGTGCAATATAAGGCAAGCAATGGAGAAGTTTATCTGTAACTTGCAAGTGATTCAGAAAGAAATAGAATATCTGTCCAGATAGATAGGTAAAGCAGTACAACAAGATGATAAGATGTTAGTAATATTGAATCCAGGTAGTTGGGTATATGGATAATCATTTTACTGTTTTTACTGTTCGGTTCTTCATTGGCTGTTGATATATATCTATATCTATATATCTATGTATCTATATATATCTATATCTATATGTATATATACACACATATACACACACACGTATATTAAAGGGATAAATGCAACAATTGCAATAATGCATTTATAAATTAAAGTTGCAGTTGTCATTTAAACATTTTTAAAGTAATTGTCCATTTCCAGACTGTTTTGGAAATAAAAATTTGACTAAGAGTAAGAACAGATTTTTTATTTTTTATTTTATTGATTTTTTTACAGAGAGGAAGGGAGAGGGATAGAGAGTTAGAAACATCGATCAGCTGCCTCCTGCACATCTCCTACTGGGGATGTGCCTGCAACCAAGGTACATGTCCTTGACTGGAATTGAACCTGGGACCTTTCAGGCCACAGGCTGACGCTCTATCCACTGAGCCAAACCGGTTAGGGCCTTTTTTTTAAAATTTTTTTATTTTTTTTAAAGAACAGATTTTTTATTAACATGTCTTTTTTATTTAGAATGACCTTTTTCTAGTATCAGCTCAGATATAGTTTTTCCCCATCAATAGTTTGGAATACATATGTTCGGTTTTAGTAATTTTTTAGGAAGGCATTAATTAGAGAGAATCTTTATTTTCTTTAGAAAAGAAAACAAGCATGGTTTTTCATTAACCAAATTGAATTATAGCTTTTGAGAGGCTTCTGTGGCAAATTCTCTTTTAACTTCAAAAATCCTATAATTCTATGAATATTTTAGTTTAAATTAGGGTGTGTATTTATTTTTTTAAATGCTGGTTGGTCTTAGAAGTTGCATTTTTCCCTTGTGGCTGGAGCATGTGCTTCCTGCTTACTTGCCTATCTTTAGTACACATGTGGCCCAAACCAGCGGCCAAACTTTGATGTTTCTAATTATTGGATAATTTGGCTTGCATAGTTCTGGGTTACACTAATACCTTCTTAAACACAAGATACATGGCCTTTAGTATCAGTTTTTTGTCTATTAATTTTATAATTACAGACTCTTGGAATAAGAATGCAAAATAAGACATTCATTCTTATGTCTTTAATGAGAATAACACTATTTTCATTATATCAATATCAATTTTTATTTTGATTTACCTTTATTTGTTCAATTCCATTTTGTGAGAATAAGTGTTTTTCTTAAAGACTAAGAAATTAGATTAGAATCAAATTATAAACACAAATTTCCGGAATTCATTGTCTTTTGTATAAAACATTAGGCCTTGGAGAGTTTTTTGTACTATAATAGTTGACTGACCCAATTAATCCATTTAATAGCTCTAAAAAGCACAAAGAACTTTAATTGCCACATTAATTACATTTGAAACCCTTCTCCCCATTCTTAATGAAGACATATGAATTGATGCCTATTTGTAGACATTTATGTCTTGAAAAATATGCGTTATTAAAGATTCTAATAACTTTTTGTTGTCCCAGAGGAAGAAATGTGTACCAACATAATAATGGTTAAAGTTAAGAATAGAGTGTGGAAAATGTGATGGAGCATAGGTTCCCTAGACTGTTCAAGGGAGGGTGGCAGTTTTCTCCAGGGAGGAAATGTACTATTATAGAGGAATGCTTGATTGTGAGGGGGAAGGGAGTTATTGCCAGAAAACTTCAGGCTGACCTCTTTTACCCTGTTTTGTCAGAAATATCAGGCATTTGGAAAGACTAAAAGAAAATATGTCAAAATGTTAACATAGGTTCCAGCAGGACAGTGAGAGCATAGGTCATTTTTTTAAATCCTCACCTGAGGAAATATTTTTTTGATTTTAGAGAGAGAGGAAGAGGGGGGATGTTGATCAGTTATCTCCCATCTACACCCCGACCAGGGACTGAACCAGCAACCTAGGTATTGTCCTGACTGATAATCAAACCTGAAACCTTTTGGTGTACAGGACGACGCTGCAACCAACTGAGCCACCTGGTCAGGCCTTTTCTTCTTTTCTTAATTAAAAGAAAAAAAAGTTATTTCAAAATTTTAACTTGGGGGAGTCACTCCACTATAAATTTCACCTTCACCTTTAAGTAGGAAAAAATAGGCTTTTTATATTTATATTTTAAATAAAACCTTCCATTGTTATTGAAGTTTTAATTATAACACATTTTGTGTCTCTGTTCTTTAGACCTTTCCTCTAAGAAACTTTTTCAGAAATCCCTAGGCCCAAATCAGACTCTTGTCTGCCTGATTGTTTACTTTTTGCTAAGCCTCTGCTTATTGGGACCATATGTTATCCTGAGCTATGTATCATTGCTCATGATCAGCTGGATTTTCTGCCCTCATGTGACCTTTATGTTAGACTAGAGCATTGATGTTCACTTTGGCGTTCCACAGCAGGCACACTGGTGTGCCACAAGAATTTTTAAAATATGCAATACCTGCCTGGCCGGTGTGGCTCAATGGTTGAGCATCGACCGTGAACCAGGAGGTCAGGGTTCGATTCTGGTCAAGGGCCCATGCCTAGATTATGGGCTCAATCCCCAGTAGGGGAGCATGTAGGAAGCAGCCAATCAATGATTCCCTCTCATCATTGATGTTTCTATCTCTCCCTCTCCCTTCCTCTCTGAAATCAATAAAAATATATTTTTAAAAAAATGCAATACCTGACTATTTAGTCAGGGCACTGACCTCTCTTCCCTTAGATTGTCAAATTAAAAAATGACAACAGCCAACACAATAGTTGTCTACTGTGAATAAATCAAAATTTTGCCACCCTGGCCTGTGTGATTCAGTTGGTTGGGCATTATCCTGTGTACGGAAGGGTTGCCAGAAGGGTTGCTGGTTAGATTCCTTGGTCAGAGCACATGTCTGAGTTGTGGGCTCCATTCTCGGTAGGGGACATGTGGGAGGCTGCTGATTGATGTTTTCCTCTCACATTCATGTTTCTCTTTCCCTCTTCCTTCCTCTCTCTCTAATAATCAATTTTTTAAAATCTTTAAAAAATTGTGCCATTTTTTTTTCAGATCAGCAAAATATATATATTTTTGATGTGCCACAGGATTTTAGTAATTAGTTTATGTGTGCCATTAGATGAAGAGGGTTGAAAATCACTGCTCTAGAATAGTAACACACCCCTCCTGATTATCTGTATAGCCAATTTATGAATTTTTCTGGGCCCATAATGCTGTTCAGCAACATTTTTTCTTTTCTCTAATTTGATATTTGGCAAACTGACACTCTGAAAATGTTAAGTGGCATCAAAAAAGTTTTCTGTGCTGTGAGAAATCAGTCTACTTAGATGCCTTTATAGGAGATTAATAATGAATATTAGCATTTTAAAGTATTCATGAAGTCCTGCAATGAAGAATTCTCTTTATCATTTCCATATTTATTTGTATATGGAACTTTTTCTCTTAAGGGATAGATAATAACTCATGAAACAGTGTTTAATAGAACACAAGTTTGAGAAACATATTTATACTAGAGGCCTGGTGCATGAAATTCATGCACAGGGGGCGGGGTGCCCTCAGCCCAGCCTGCAAACGATACCCGAGGCCCCTCCCCTCCCTGCCCTCCACGTGGCTGGGACCCCTCCCCTCTCCTTTCTCCATGCAGCCGGGGTGCTAGCCCAGCATCCCTAGCCCTAGCCTCTGACCCAAGGCCCCTTCCCTCCTTCCGCATGGCCAGGGTGACGCCACCAGTGTCCTGCCCTGGCCACTATGGGCGCCGCCATATTTGTTGCAGAGTGATGGTTAATTTACATATTACTCTTTTATTAGATAGGATACCTTCTTTCTCTGTTCTTCAGAGTGGCTGTTCCAGACCTCTACAATTTCAGTCCAAGCCTCCAACCCCATCTCAACCCTTTTTGTTTTCAGACCTAATCACTATTTCACTGAGAAAATGTAGGCTGTATTGATTTATGAGTGCCCTTTCATCCTTTCCTCTTGTCTAGACTTTGTTCTACCATCAGACTGTAACCTGGATGAAGTCAGAGAGCATAAAACATTTATTCATTATTATATCCCTAGTCCCAAATACAACCCACATCCTATATTCTGGGTATACAGCAACTGGTATACAGCAATTCAATTCTGCACTGACCACCATAGTTAGAACAGACCATACAAGTTGAAGAGCACGAGCCTTAACAAGACTGCCCTTACTTTAGACACCAGCCACACTTTGGGGGTCCTCAGGCCACCCACACTTCCAACCAGCTGGCTATAAATCCAGATTTACCATGACACCCTCAGAATGAATAATTCACTGCAATGATTTGTAGATCTTGGGGAAGTACTATAATTATGTTTACAGTTTTATTATAAAGGATACAAATCAGGAGGACCAGTCAAAAGAAGAAACATACATGGTCAGGTCTGGGAGGAAATGCAGAGCTTCTGTGTCCTTTCCTCATGGAATCAATGTGCATCATCCTCCTGGCACATCAGGGTCTTCACCAGCCAGGAGAGGTTCACTGAGCTTTGGTATCTAGAGATTTTATTAGGATTCCGTCACATAGATGATTAATTGAATTATTGGCCATGAGGTTGAACTCAATCTTCGTTTCCCCTGTCCTGCTAGAGGTTGAGAGATCGAGGTGATATCCTGAGGATCAAAGCAACTCTCTTATCACGTGGGTGACCTTTCTGTACCTGATGATATCTAGGTGAGACCTTGGGTCACTTCCTAAACATAACAGAGGCATCCCTATTACTCAGGAAATTCCAGGGGTTTAGAGTTTCCCCAGAACCATGGACAAAGGCCAGTCTAAAAAATTGGAAAAATCTTCCCTTGATCCTGTATCCTCCTATAACTACCACTCTGTTTCCCTTCCATTACTGCTAGACTTCTCTAGAGCTAACTTTATTTGCTATAAACAAATACTTCCTCATCTCTGGTTTACTTCTTAATATCATTCACTTCTACCAGCTTCACAGAAAGTACGTTGTGGCCACTAAGTGGCCTCGTCATTAGTAAACCCATTTCTTTTTTGGTCTTCAACTAACCCGACTGTTCTGGTGTATGACACTAGCTACTCCCTCTTCTGTGATGCCATTGCTACCTTTCTGACCATTCCATTTCAATCTCTGTCTTTGTTTCTTCCATGTCTCAGATATTGCTGTTCTTTAGAATTTGATGCTGTGTTCACTTCTCACTAGAAGCTCTCCTTAGTCAATGTCACTGATTTCCATATACCTTCTTTATGCTGATGTTTCCAAATTTGGATCTTTAGACTTGGCCTTACCTACAATCCAGACTGGACTTCTGACTTTACTGGAATTTCTATCTGGATGTCCTGTAGGAACCCTAAATTTAACATGTCCAAAACAAAATTCACTCTTTTTTTCTTTTTAATTTAACTTTACATTATAAGTATAGTACTAGAATAGAGTCCATAGGGCAATTGTAAGCATTGAATAAGATAATGCATAAAGCAGCCGAAACCAGTTTGGCTCAGTGGATAGAGCATCGGCCTGCAGACTGAAAGGTCCCAGGTTCGATTCCGGTCAAGGGCATGTACCTGGGTTGCGGGCATATCCCCAGTAGGAGATGTGCAGGAGGCAGCTGATCGATGTTTCTCTCTCATCGATGTTTCTAACTCTATCTCTCTCTCTTCCTCTCTGTAAAAAATCAATAAATATATTTTTTTAAAAAAGATAATGCATAAAGCAAACTTAGTAAAATTCTGGCACATGGAAAGTACACAGTGCATTAGCTATTATTACATGACAATCTCTCCTATGAGACTACAAGCTTTTTGAGGGCAAGAACCAACCGAGCATTGTCCTTGGCTTCTACTAGATACACAGTAAAGTTTTGTTGAATTAAAATGAGTAATAATAATCTGTTGAATAAATTGTTTGTTGTAACCATTCAATTTAGCTTAATTATTTTGTTTATTTAAAGTGGGCAACTTTGGGTATTTGTTTTTTCTTCCTAGGTGCATTGTGTTGTGATCATTCCAAGGATAACCAAATGTGCCATGATGTGTGTGAACAGGTAAGTGTACATAATAATTCTAGAGGGTATTAGTTATGTAATTGTTTATAATTACATAAATGGATGCAATGCATGATCCTGGATTGGATCCTGGAATTAAAAGATTGCTATAAAAAGAACATTATTGGGATAAATTGGTGAAATTTGAATATAGACTATAATAATATTGGATCAGTGCTTGCTCTGAACCAGAATTTGGTGATTGTATTGTGGCCAGGTAGGTGGAGCAGCCTTTCCACCTTGTTCTTAAGAGATGCATGCTGGAATTTAGGAATGAATGTTGTGTCTGCAATGAATTCTAAAATGTTTCATCAAAATAATAGTAATATATGTGTTTATGCAGAAAGTTAAACCATATGTTACAAAATAGTGGGCCAATCTACATGAAGACTGGATGTTCACTGTACAACTTTTGAAACTTTTCTGTAGGTTTTAATTTTTCTTGTTGAGCCTTTTCAGGCGAGTTTTACTGAGACAATACCTAAAGTCTTAAAGTCTTCCCTTTCTTTCATCATCTTGGTTGTGTAGTTTTAGCCTTAGTGCTTGAGAAGTAATGGCCTCTATCACCTTTTGGAGTTCTCAAGTAATTACCTGGATTTTGTCACTGCCTAAAACCAAGAAAGCTATCTAACTGGGATTAAAAGTACTCTCAAGCAATATTATGAATTTAGAAAGATTTTTGCAAAATACTTTCTAATTATAAAACAAGACAGTGACTTGGCTTGCCTCAGAATTCATGTTGAAACACTATAGCAGATTAAGTTTTCTACAAATTTATTGCCAGAAAAATAGCTTTTAAAAGCAAAAATGGCCCTTTGATGCTGTCACCATAAGGGAGTTTTTAAAAGCTCTGCTACTTTTGGAAACATTGCTTTCCTGACTTTTTGCTTTGTTTCTTCTTGTTTTTTTCCACTAGGTGTTCTAATAGGGTGAATGATTTTTATGAGCCACTTGTAACAGGCAAATTCTAATTTCTTAAACTCAGAAATGTTGGAAATTCTATCACTTAGTAAATTAAATGAATACTGTAGTTACCCTAATATAGAACATTCTTCCCTGACCTAGTTTCACTTTAATTGAGAAATTAGGCAAAGAAATAAGGCAAATTGGACCCTAGATATTGCTCTTATTAGTAGTTACACAAGTGTTGAATGTAACTTTTATCTCCAGGTACACACTAAACTGCAGAATTAGATTTATTCCCAGATGGGGAGAGAAGTAAGGTCTGGGTTACATATGTTCACTTTCTTCTACCAAACTCAGCAGTCGGGTAAGTCATTCAGCTAGTCAGTCTTCACAGTCACTTGGAGGCGTGAGTGAGTGAGCCATGTGGAGAGAAGCCAGGCTGCTAAAACTAGCAGAGCTCACTCAAAATGAAAGGAAATACCCGGAGTAAGGAATAATTATTTCTTCAGTAGAGAATAAAGAAAGTATGGAGTCTTGATGACATTTAGGTTTTAAGTTGGAATGAATAGTAGTATCCCTGACGGTTATGGGAGGTTGGGAAAATTTTCTTTTGGGGACGGGGAGGGGAGGGGAAGGTGAGTTGCTGAATCATCAGTGAAAACCACTGTGTGAAGACATTTGGAAATTTGGAATTAAAACTTTAGAATTTGAATTTAGATAAGTTAGGGCTGGTGTTTTATAATAGTCAACGAAAGAAGGTATCAGATGTCAAGGAGTTTGTGATCTGAGAAAAGGCCCTTAATTTTTAAAAGAAAAATTAGGAGAGATACTCTAGAGAAGGGATTTTGTTTGCTTTGTTTATGCTGAATCTCTCACTCACTGCTTAGACTAGTGCCTCACATGAAAACTCTCAATAAATATTTCTAGATTGACTGACTGGGGTGGTGGGGCTCAAAAGTCATAGTGCAGAGATTTAAAACCTTTTTTTACATTTAAATTTATTATGTAATATTTCAAGTTTGCAAAAATGTATTGTTTATATATATATACTAGAGGCTTGCTGCCCGAAGATTCGTGCAAGAATAGGCCTTCCTTTCCCTGGCTGCCGGCACTGCCTTTGCTCTGGCCAGAGCCGCCTTTCTACCTTCCCACACTGCCCAGAGGCCTGGAGAGGCTGGGGCGGGGCGGGACACAGGCATCCTGCCCCACCCCCAGCTGCTCAGTGGGTGCGCGCTGCCCACAAGCCCGCCATCTTTGTTGGGTTAATTTGCATGCTCACTTCTGATTGGCTGGTGGGCACCGCGAAGGAATGGTCAATTTACATCTTTCTCTTTTATTAGTGTAGATATCAGTATCTTTCCAGCTGTTATAAATTCTTTGAATATAGAGATTGTAATCTGTTTTATTCATCTTTGTTGTACTCATATCATACCATTGCTTAAGGAAGTTGGTCAATGAATGTGTACAAGTTGTTTGGTGAAGACATGGATGCAATGAAAGGAAAATGTAGGATATTATTTGGGGAAGTCAGTAAGTCAGTGCAGGAAATTAAGATTTGTTTCAAAAAGAGAGTCTTTGCTTGTTTGAAGACAAAACTAAATAAGTTATGACAGAAAGAAGAGATAAGTATGAGTTAAAAACCTCTCAAGATCAGGAGTGTAAGCTCTGTGATCTGATTATTTCTGCCTTGAATGGGGTACAGTTTTGGTTATTAAATTTTTTGCTCTTAGATGATTTGTGTAATCATAGTACATATTCTGATATACTGGGTAAGTATTCATCTTTCTTAAGTGTGATTATCAGTTTAGTGAGAAAAGTAACTGCTTCTGTTCAAGTCTTTCTTATCTAAAAATGTACATGCTGCCTCTGTAAGCTAAATTAGTTATTTAACTTATTTATAGTCCTAATATTATTATTAGTTATTTACATTTCTAATAAGTTATATCAGTTATTTATATTCCTAATAACTATCTTTCTTGGTTAATTTAATCTGCTTTATAGAATTATAATTTTGGAGGCAGAGTGACCTGATGGACTATCTAACTTTTTTTTTTTAATTAATCCTCACCAAAGAATATGTTTTTTATTGATTTTAGAGAGTGGAAGAGAGAGAGAGAAACACCCATCGGTTGTCAACCAGGAATCAAACCCACAATCTGGGTATGTGCCCGACCAGGAATCCAATTCGCCCCCTTTCATTGGGTAGGACAACGCTTCAGCCAACTGAGCCACACTGGCTAGGATGATTGTCTAACTTCTTAATTTTGTTTGTTAGATATTAAAAAAACTGAAACCCAGGGAACACATTTTTTTTTTTAATATTTTTTCCTGTGTACCAGGTTCTTTACATGCATTATTTCATTTAATGCTAACACTAAGTCCTTGAAGGAGATAATATTATTGTCTGCATTTTATAGATGAGGAAACTGAGGTATGGCAAAGTTAAATTACTTGCCAAGGTCTCAAAGGAAATAACTAGAGGACCAGGGACTCAAACTCAAGTGTTTGATTACCAAGTCCATGCTCTTAGCCACCAGGTTGAGGCCAAGTAGGTCGCTCAGTACATTGTTCTTTCTGCTGTTCTAAACTGTTTCAAGTATTGTAGGTTCTTTGCTTTGTTTGCTTGTTTATTTGTTTCTGTTTTGTGAGGAGATAAAGTTGAGGCAAAAGAGGATGAGTGAAAGCATAGCTTTCTCTGTACTTCTTTCCATTCCACTACCAAAGTCATATGCTTACTTCTTTCTTTCTACCTGTTTTTATTCTTCTTGCCTTTCATTGTCTTTCCCTTTCCATTTGTTTTCCTTTTCTTCTTTTTTATCTTTTTATCATGGGAATTGTCATACACACACACACACACACACACAAAGGTAAATAAAAATATAATAACCCCCCCCCCAAGCTGGTGTGGCTCAGTGGTTGAGTGTCAACCTATGAACCAGGAAGTCATGTCATGGCACATGCCGGGGTTGTGGGCTCAATTCCCAGTGTGGGACATGCAGGAGGCAGCTGATCAGCGATTCTCATAGTTGATATTTCTATCTCTCTCTCCCTCTCCCTTCCTCTCTAAAATCAATAAAAATTTTATATATATATATATATATATATATATACACACACACACACACACACACACACACACACACACACACACACAACAAACTCCCATATTCAGCTTTAGCATTATTAAGTCAAGGCTAGTTGTGTTTCATTTATACACCCATCCACTCCTCCACCCCCAATTATATTGAGACAAGTTTATATTGAAACAAATCCCAGTTGTCATATAATTTGATCTATAAATTTTCAATTTATATAAATACTCATTAAAGTAGTCTAAAAATAAAAACATCATTATCACTTCTTTTACAATGTAATATTCAAATATCTAGTTATTTTTCAAATTTATTGTTTTACTAGTAGCTCCGCGCACGAATCCGTGCGCCAGTAGCTCGCTGCCACCCTCCAGTAGCTCTCCACTCGCTACCCTGCCCTCCTATAGCTTCCCACACTCCCTCTCCCCCTCATAGCTTGCTGCCCTGCCCTCTCCTGTAGCTCTCCGCCACCTGCTTGTAGCCAGTAGCTTGCTGCTGCCCTCCCGTAGCTCTCCGCCTGCTGCCCCACCCTCCTATATCTCCCTCCGCCTCCCCTTCATAGCTTGCTGCCCTGCCCCCTCCTGTAGCACTCCGCTGCCCACTTGTAGCTCACTGCCCCACCCTCCTGCTGATCCGTGTTCTGGTCATTACACAGTTGGTTGGTACGCTTCCTGGCATAAAGACCATTTGCATATTACATCTTTATTATATAGGGTAAGTTTATTTTTAATTTGAATCAGAATCCAAGGAAAATATTGGTTATATATCTTTTGGTTATATATATCTTTTCTTTTGATATATGGGTTTCTTCTTACAATTTGATGAACAAATCTGGTAATTTATTCTGTAGTGTTTCCCACGGTCTGAATCATGTTGTTCACATCCCCATGGTTTTAACGTGTTTCTCTTTTCTCTCTATTTCTTAGCAATTAGTAGGTAGATTTAAAGCAGAGCTGTTCAATAGAAATTTATACAGTGATGAAAATATTCTATATCTGTGATCCAGTTCAGTAGCCTCTAGCCACGTGTGCCAAGTGAACACTTGAAATATGATTAAAGAGACTGAGGAACTGAATTCTTAATTTTATTTAATTGTAATGATTTTAGTTTAAATTTAAATAACCACACATGGCTACCAGCTACCTTATGAAACACATCCAGAGGTTTGACCAGATTCACGTTAGGTTTTGTTTAAGTCTTCCTCATAAATAGTATTGTATCTGGTTGTCTTTTTTTATAATATTATCAGTCATCATTGATAATCACCTAAATGCATTAAGTCACTAGGGGTTGCAAAATGGCAGTATTCTAGCTCTCTTCACTTATTAATTACTAGTGGCCCAGTGCATGAATTCATGCACATTGAAAGGAAATTAATTAGAAGAAATATTTTAATATCACTATTCGCCCTTTCTCTATAATAGAAGCGTCAACCAAATTCACGATTGACAGTGACAGATCAAAACACACTTGTGCGAATGACGCCAGCAAAAGCTTTGTATCGCTCATGCACAAATCAACTTAGCCTTTTATAGATATAAAATAAACTTGCTTAATTAGACCTGCGTTCTGATTTAGCTTAACTTTTTCCAGCCCAATGAAGCACCCCAACTTCTCTTTTAGGTAATTATCAGCAACACAGCAGTAAATATCAACACGAAGCAGATTATTATTGTAGATCACACAGGGAGAACAAAGAGGAAAAGATTTAACTGCAGCAGTGTTTGACTCAGTGAGAAAACCTGAAGTCATTTTCAAGGTCCACCACTTCTTCTTTTCAGTCAGGTCAAGTTTCTAAGCTTTCTAAATCTCCATTTTCTGGCTAATGGAAAGAGAATAGGATTCCACCGAGTCTCCTACCTACCTACTCCAGGACTTCTGTGAGGATCAAATGAGATGAGGCATGAGAAAACACTTCACAGACACTTGGTTAAAGTGTAAATGTTCCCATCTAGCTATAAAGCAAGTCGTATTCCTGGGCTGAAGAAACTCCAAGGAGGCTGGCTAGTTGCTAGGGAAGGAAGCCAGGCGTTGCTATGTGACATCATTACCCGGGCCACAGCCACTGTTTCCGGGCTGGGCTGGGCTGTGGGCCCCATTTTGCACCATGGGATCTCGGCAGCATCAGCTGCAATTTGATGGGCTGTCGCTCGGGGTGGTAGCAGGATCTGTGTCCCACTTGGGGGAAGCCGAGTGTTGCTTTGTGGGCCCCAGGTCCGCGGTGCCTTTTCTCTGTAAATGGCCAGTGCACATCACAGCAGCTCCTGTGTTGAGCATCTGCCCCTGGTGGTCAGTGCATGTCATAGTGACTGGTTGGATGGACACTTAGCATATTAGCCTTTTAGATAGATAGATAGATAGATAGATAGATAGATAGATAGATAGATAGATGATAGATAGATAGATAGATAGATAGATAGATAGATAGATAGATAGATGATAGATAGATGATAGATAGATTGTTGGTAGTTTGGAAGGAAAAGGCTACTAAAACTAACTGTAGATAAATCTTTTTTCACTGTCCTTAGCATTTATGGATTTTATAGCTTTAACTAACCATGAAGGTTTGTCTGATATACATGAAGATTTATAATTTACTTAGACATCAAATAGTTAATTTCATTAACTAAAGTTCTGTTTGGAAGTGAGCCAGGTAGCCTGTGAGTGAACTGTCAGCTCCTCAGCATCTATATTAAAAAACAGTTTTGTTTCTATTTTATGGCACTTTGCAGAGAAGTTTATGCCATAATGCTATTCACAAATTCTTCACCAATATCAAGGTATAACGTAGTGTATTTTTTATTGTGGTCAGTTGATTTAAGCAGTTTTGTAGAACAGTTTAAGATAAATTTACTGGGGTTCTTTTCTTCTCCTCTCTCTTTTTTTTTTTTCTCCCAGGCTACAGTTTGGTAGCCTGAATTTCTCTATTTTTGGTCATTAGGAAATAGGGTCTAGACTTGCTATATTTGCATTTTCTTGATTATTTGCCAAATTAACCAACCTTTTTAAAAATGTCATTTTAATGTAGATCCTTTCAAAGGTTTTCCATTTATAAGAGGAAGATATTCTAGACAACTGATAAATTCAGAAGATAATACATTTTACCTCTTCTTATTTCTTATGAAAAAATGCCACAAAAACTTTTTTTTTTTTTGTCAAATAGATATTCTCCTCAAAAAGTGAATCCCGACTAAAACATCTGTTGCAGCGAGCCCCAGATTATTGCCCCGAAACAATGGTAGGTCTTGTTTAACTTAACTATGGAAGGTTTTGTCTAAATGAAGTCATCTAATGAGTTCCCTTTAGATTTAGCAAAATTTTCAATGTGAAGGAGGTTTGTGGTCAAAGTAAAATGTTAGATTTATCTAGGTACTTTAAAAAGATCTTCACATAAATTACTAGATAAAATATCTTTCATTTTTATTGTTTATTCTCTGACATAGGAAAAAATAATATTAAATACAAATGTAGTCTTTAAATTTCATTATAATAGTTTATCTGGAATTTGGAGTTGTACTTACTATATTTTGACAATTTTATGAAAACTATATTAACTAAATTTTATATTTACTTTGACTTTGAAAAGTTGTATTTGTGATAAGGGAAAATGTATGATTTTTCATTATTCCTGTCTTCCCATTTTCTGGTATACAGTAGATGTATTGCTTGCCTGTCTGAATCATGTAACTTAAAATGTCTCTGTTTGGGTCATCATCCTCAGTGTTTGAGGTGCTCATAAACCAAGCTAAAAAAATCTGAGCTTGCTATGAGTGAGTCTCTTTAGATACGATATAGTAGCTTGGGTTATGTGAGGGGGGAGATGGAGATCACACAATTCTGAGTGATTCATTTTCCTTTAGTCACTCTATACTTTTGTCTTTGTACTTAGAAACAGTGATTCCAGTAAGCAGCTTGAATAACCAGACTAATCTTCAGTGCTCTTAGATGGGAAGATGGGAAAAGAACAAGCAATATTTTGCATTTGTTTGATTTTTCCCCCCATAAATATAGCTGGTTGATACTCATATAGTACTAGAACATTGACTGTTATAGACACAAACGTAATCAAAACAACTGTACATAATTTCTGTAGAAATTAAGTGTTGTATTTAGGAACTGGTTATCTACATAAAAGCCTTTTGGTGATTACAATTTTAGGTTGAAATTTGGAGTTGTATGAATTCATCTTTGCCAGGTAAGTAATAGAAGTGTAACATTTAGCACTTTTATTTTTAAAAACTTACTGTGATTGTAAAATCTGTGTCATAGCCCTATAACTTAATGTATGCCCTTGAGTTTCTATCCTCTCTTTTCCATAGGCAATCAAATTTTCAAATGTATACTTTATCCTCATTTACTCAATACTTAACATGTTAAGTGCCCAGCCTGTTTTGTCTTCTGGACGGAAAGTATAATGTCAGTCACTGGTGACTGACAGGGCGCTTAATGTGTTAACTGTACTTTTGTCTCCACTTCACCAGGATCTTAGTTTGTAAATCTTACAGCTTTTTCTCAGTACTTACTCTCTTTGATTTCTCTGTACATTTGATGATATTGACCACTTACCTCCTTGTGGCTGTACTTTGCCCTTTCTTACCTTTTTCCTCTTAACACCCCCCCACTTCCCACTGCCAACCACTGCCCCAGGACTGTGGTTATTCCTGAGTACAATCCTCTTCCATTCTTTCTCCACACTCACTCTGCTAACTAATCAGCTCTGGGAAGGTAACTTTCAAATCCTCGTCAAATCCTCGTCAATTGGTTTTTTGGGTTTTTTTGGTTTTTAAATATATTTTATTGATTTTTTACAGAGAGGAAGGGAGAGGGATAGAGAGTTAGAAACATCAATAGAGAGAAACATCAATCAGCTGCCTCCCGCACACCCCCTGCTGGGGATGTGCCCACAACTAAGGTACATGCCCTTGACCGGAATCGAACCTGGGACCCTTGAGTCCGCGGGCTGACGCTCTATCCACTGAGCCAAACCGGTTAGGGCCCTAGTCAATTGTTTGTGATTTCTAGACATCTCTACTTGGATCACTGCATCTAAGTGGTATCTGAAGTGCAAATCCAAAACCAAACTCATTTTATGATTGTCTCTCTTGTGAATGATACTATTGGAGATCAAGTTATCTTTGGCTGCTTTTTCTTTCTAACTCCTTTGACTCTCTGCTTATAAAATCTTGCATCTGTCTTCACTACTCCTCGTTCAAGCCTTTTTTATATATATAATATATTTTTATTCATTTCAGAGAGGATGGGGAGAAGGAGAGAGAGAGAGATAGAAACATCGATGATGAGAGAGAATCATTGATTGGCTTGCCTCTTGCAGGCTCCACACTGGGATCGAGTCCACAGCTGGGCACATACCCTGACTGGGAATTAAACCAGGGATCTCCTGGTTCATAGATTGAAGCTCAACCATTGAGCCACATCGGCCGGGCAAGCCTTTCTTATTACATTCTTGGGATAGAATATTATAATAAACTTGTAACTGGTACCAGTATTTCAACATATCACAGCTGTCCTCCCCAGCCTTTCAAAAAAAATCCCTCAAGGGTATCCATTTCTGTTGAAATAAAAGCCAAATTCCCTAGCCTTGCATTCATGGTCTCCTAGGATTACTGGTAAAGCTTACTTTCCAGTCTTAGTTAAAGCCGGTGCCTTGAAAAACAGGAATAAACCTTACATATCTCTGAACTTTAAAGGCTGTCATACAGTGTGAAATTTGCATTTCAAACATTTATCTTTCTGGCATTGCCCACATTCTTACCTGTCTTCCTAATTATCCCTCTAATGTCCTGGAATTTTATTTATATACTAGAGGCCCAGTGCATGAAATTCGTGCAAGTGGGGGAGGGTTCCCTCAGCCCGGCCTGCACTCTCTCCAATCCGGGACCCTTCAGGGAATGTCTGACTGCCTGTTTAGGCCTGGTCCCTGTGGGCTGTTGGACATCCTCTCACAATCCAGGACTGCTGGCTCCTAACCGCTCACCTGCCTGCCTGATTGCCCCTTACCCCTCTGCCTGCCTGCTGATCACTCCTAACCGCCTTTCCCTGCCAGCCTGATTGCCCCTAACTGCCCTCCCCTGCTGGCCTGATCGCCCCTAACTGCCCTCCCCTGCCAGCCTGTTCGCCCCTAACTGCCCTCCCCTGCCAGCCTGATCACCCCTAACTGCCCTCCCCTGCCAGCCTGATCACCCCTAACTGCTCCTCTGCCAGCCTGATTGCCCCTAGCCACCTCTGCCTCATCCCCCGCCACTGTGGCTTTGTCCGGAAGGAGGACCAGACAACCAGCAACCCGGTCTAATTAGCATATTACCCTTTTATTATTATAGATATATATGCATATACATATACATACACATTATTTTTACCAAACTGATTTCTATAATGGAATAAATCATATATTTTATCTATTTCATAGTCCACAGAATATCTAATAGAGTGTCTTGTACATAGTAGAGGCTCAGCAAATATAAATGCTTGTCAAATAATATTTTCTAAGAGGCCACTGGGTATGTGGAAACAGCAATATATGGCATGATGGTATAAAAGTTCACAGAATTTATGACCTACAGTGATTCCATTCAAAATTATATCTAAAATGTGAGTGATTCTCAATAGCAAAGATTTAAAGGAAACTAGGCAATGGGGCTAGAAAAGAGTCTGTTGCCCTTTTTACTCTTAAAACATGTAGGGATATAGAGGCTTATGATATTCAGTATTTTTAGCCAATTGTAACAATTGGGATGGTTTATATTATACAGGGTTGGGCAAAAGTAGGTTTATAGTTATTTGTATGGAAAATACTACAATAATTAATAATACAACAAAAAGCTGTATTTTGCATCCTCACAACTATAAACCTTTTTTTGCCCCACCCTATATTTTTAGAGCTTTATCTGTGGGCCACTTTTTTGCTTTTGTTTGTTTTGTTTTTTAGCAGAATGCTTCTGTTTGTTGTGTTAAGTCCTACTTTGATTTGGAGAACTATGCTACTTATAGCTTTTGAATCCCTGACATTTTTTTCAGATGTAAATAATAATCTAATTTATTGTATATGTAGGTTTGAAGACCCATGTATTACATGGAAGCAACATAAACCATTTTTAAAAATACCATTTTATTCATTTTTAGAAAGAGGAAGGGAGAGGTATATATAGAGAGAAACATCAATGATGAAAGAGAATCATCTATTGCCTGCCTCCTGCACGCCCCCAGATCAACCCGCAACCCGAGCATATACCCTGACTGGGAATCAAACTGTGACCTCTTGTCCTGGTTCATGGGCTGATGTTCAACCGCTGAGCAACACCATCAGGGCCATAAAACATTTTTTAAAAGATATAAGGAGTTTGCAGCATCCCTACAAGCATAAATCTTTTTCCTCTTCATGATTATTATATCTCCTAATTTTATTCTATGAGTCATTCATTGACATTTGATTACAAAAAGGGCTCTAAAAATACACTAAATTATTTTTTATAATTTTATAAAAGTGATATTATGATATATCTTGTTATCAGTGATTTGGTTGGAGAATTAGCTGCTGTACATAAACTGAACCAGAAGAGTTATTTTGCCCATCAAAATTAGTCCTGGCTCATAGGAGATGTTCCTGTCTGTTTACTAAGTACTGATTTTAAATGGTGCCATGGGCTTCACACTACTGTAGGTATTTAATATGTTTGAATTCAGTACCTCTTTGTTAAGTTAAATTGGAATCTTTGCCTCTGCTTCACAGTCTAAAGGTGAGGAAGGCCTCTCCTTGCTTTCCTGAACCTGTATGTCCTCTAAAGATGCTACCTACCCAAGAATGAGAATGACCTAGAGCAGCGGTTCTCAACCTGTGGGTCGCGACCCCTTTGGGGGTCAAACGACCCTTTCACAGGGGTCGCCTAAGACCATCGGAAAACACATATATAATTACATATTGTTTTTGTGATTAATCACTATGCTTTAGTTATGTTCAATTTGTAACAATGAGATTGGGGGTCACCACAACATGAGGAACTGTATTAAAGGGTCGCAGCATTAGGAAGGTTAAGAACCACTGACCTAGAGGGGTTTAGGGTGGGCAGGGAGATGAGAGAAAAAAACAAAAGACCTGATAATTACGCTGTGAGGTACCTCAGGAGACTGATAGCATGGGAATAAGGCTGAGGGGAGAGGCTTACTAATTTTGAGGCCCTTTTGTCTGAGCTAGTTTTTCTGTAAACACTTTGATTCTTAGTGGTATCCACAAACCAATTTGACATGCTATTTGTATTTGTCACTGTTTATGACCAAAACATTTGAACATTTTGTTTTTAAGGTGTGTTTAAGAAATCTGATGGCTGGGTTGGCTTAGGCTGCTGTGAACTGGCTATTACCTTGGAGTGTCGACAGGCTTGCAAGCAGGTAATACTGAACAATTAGGCTCTTGAAAAGCATGAAGTGCAGTTTGGGTTTTAGTTGTGCATATGCCTTGAACCTTGGCCACCTCATACCTTTGGAGAGGTGACCTATAAAGCTGAAAATTTATTATTTCTTGCAGAGACCACTTCCTTTTAGACTCGCTGCTTTTTCAGTTAAGGCTGCTGCATATAAGACCCCGAGCCCTCTCTTATTCTTTCTCAACCTCTCTGCCACACAAAGAAAGAATATTCATAAGTTATATAAATGTCTAATCACTGTGTTATATACTTGAAACTAATATACTATTGCATGTCAACTGTAATTAAAAAATAAAAATTATTGAAGAAAAATAATGAATATTGTAGGAATTGAGGCCTTTTGTACTTTGCCTGTGGTCATGCTTAGTCAGTGCTGAATGACTCCAAATGGTCATGTGAATTTGGGCTATGCCTAAGTAAGAGCAGTTGATACAGTTGGCTTATTTTGCTTTCATTTTCCCTTCTGTCTTTCATCCTGGGTTTTCCCTGAGTATGTTCTTATATCCCTTCTCGGCTCCTAAGGTGAGCATGACTCCTACAGTGAATTATGACTTCTTTTTTATTTGATATATCTCTAGTCCAGTTCAGGTTAGGCCCCAGAGTTACTCCTCATTACGTTCATTTTCATGTGGCTCCTCAGAGTGTTGTCAGAAAACTAGTCTGATTCCTCATACTCCAAGTGGTGGGAGTAGACTTAACTGGGAAGTTCAGGTGGACCTGACACCACAGCTGGAAAGCTTCTTTGATTTTCTTCTTCTAATTACTGTCCTCTGGACAGGGGTATGTGAGACATAGTGTCACTTTCACTTTTATACATACCACTGCAGCATCCTTTGGGCAGTATACAGCCCAGCTATCTGCTGCTCTCCTCCAGCCATTGGGATGAAGCTGAGTTGCAGGAGATTGGAACTATAATGGATCTAGTCCCCATCCTCTTCAGCTGGCCTATTCAAAGTTACATGAGCTTAGGTGATAGAATAGAGGAAATAGAACAAGGGACCAGAGGCCATGGCTCTAAAACATCCCTAAGTAGGGACTGATATCATGTGGAAGAATAACCACCCCTCAGCAGATTCGTTATGGCTTGTTTTATGTAGAAAGTACATACTTTCTATGTAAAAACTTAATATTTCTCTGAACATCAGTTTCTTCATCTGTAGAAGAGAAAATATCTCTGTTAACTTGTTAAGAGAATTACATAAAAATAACTTGTTAATTTCTAGGGATAGCCTTTCCCTCTTTAATTGCCCTTTTTGTTATATATGAATCTTTTCTGAGGAAAAGTTAGTATGAGAACTTATAATATGAAGGGTTAAAGAAGAAGCAAAATATAAATATCCTGGCAGAGCTTCACAAGAAAATTTGCTGCAGAGTGGAATTCAGCTAAAAAAATAAAAAGTCTTCTGATTTACATTTCCTTCAAAGTTATCTAGTTTCTGAAATAACAAAAAGACTATGTTATTATGTGAGATTAAAGCCATAAAAGGTTAGAGTGAGTTCTAGCATATCCGATAGGTTCTGGGGCTGATGTTTGTTTAAGAGAAATTGCATGAAATGTGTTTGTTGTATATAAGGAATTTTAAAATATTTGAGCATAAGGTTTTCCCTGTTCTTTTTTATTCTGTGCTGAATAGCAATGTATAATAAAATTAATGGAGAAATTTGTTGTCTCATTTAGGCATCTTCAAAAAATGATATTTCCAAAGTTTGCAGAAAAGAATATGAGGTATGTATAGTATTTAACAAATTTGGATAGACTATTCAGATATTATAAAAATTGATAGAATCACTTAAATTTTAAAATGAATTCATTCTTACATAAATTGCCTTTTACTTTTCAGAAAATATAGCCTTGACAAAAATATCATTTGTCTTGTTTAGAAATCTTAAGACTTTAGTTGACTTTTGTTGAAATTAAGCATTAATTTTAAATGAATGCCTAAATCACATATACAGAGGATTTAACCTATAATGTTTTCTTAACAAAGCAATTGGTTGTATCCAAAGTTGTAAAATAATTTTTCTTGGGATCCATATTATCTTTTCCCCTTTTCCTATCCCTTGACCCCAAAAAAAGAAAAGAAAAGAAACAAACCCATATTGCTATTGTAAATAGCTTCTATTTTTCCTAGGATCTTGCATTTGGGTGGGGTGGGGTGAGGTGAAAGTACTAACTTACAAAGGCTGTATTAAATCTGAAGGACTCTTGTCTCCCAATGGTGGTATTTTAAGCACTGTGATATAGAGAGGGGAGAGTTATTAGGGCAGAAGTAGGTAAGGTGTTTCCTATCATGCAAATATGTACAGAAGTGTCCCTGATGTGAAAAGGTTCCTTATTGGGACTGCTTTGTTTCTAGAATTTCATGGTTAAATGTGACAGCATTATTGTTTTTTCATAATATAAGACCATGTAATTAAGGATACTTAAATGCATATACCTCATTCATCATCTATAATAATAAAAGCATAATATGCTAATTAGACCGGACATCCTTCCGGATGAAGCAGGGCTACGGGGGAAGCCCGTGTCCTGATTGCCTGCCAGCGTCCGGAGGGAAGCCCGGGTCCCAGGTGCCAGAGGGAAGCTGGTGCCAGCATCTGGGGGGGAAGGAAGGCCTACTCTTGCATGAATTTCATGCATCGGGCCTCTAGTTTTTATATATAAACATTGGAATTCTTATTGCTTTTTTTTTTTCATCCTCTCCCAAGGATATGTTCATTGATTTTAGAGAGAGAAAGGTGGGGAGGGGGAAGAGAAACATCAGTCAGTTGCCTCCTGTGCAAGCCCCTACCAGGGTTTGAACCTGCAACCTAGGTATGTACTCTTAGCAGGAGTCAAATCCAAAGCCTCAAAGCATATGGGATGATGCTCTAACCAACTGAGCCACCTGGCCAGGGTTCTATTGCTTCTAATAGTCTGTGTGCTCTTGGAGAAGAAAGACAGGACAACTTTCTTAACTGCTTCTAGATTATAGTTCTGATTTGCTTTTTTTCTTTTCTCAAAGCTTATAATTCTGCCTCTTGATTAATATTTTTAAATTGGAGAATCTTATTTATCTTTTGTCTCTTTGTACTATTTGCTAACTTACCTCTGTTCCTCTGAAGACAAATTTCCAAATTAACTGTAACTTTCCTCTCTTATTGAAGAGAGCCTTGCTATAAAGAAGTAAAAGATCTTTTTTTTTCCTTCTTATCTTTCTACCTTTGAAATAACTAGTTTTAGTTTCTCTTGAACAAAGTGGCTAACTATAATTCCTTCTTTTCTCCCACATGATGTCTGACATTGTCCATCTCCTGTAGCCTGTCCTCCATTATTTTAGTGTGCTCCCTTCTCTTGTCTGGATTTCCGCATTGCCCTAGGAAGTCTGCCAGTATGTGTTGATGAAGGACGGGACAGGAAAGGTAAGAGAGATAAACACTGTCCTATGAAAGAAATACTAAGAGTAGTTTACTTTTAGTAGTTTATTTCTCTTACTTGGTTTAGAATTAAGAACCTATTTTCCAAAAAGCTACATGCCAAGAGAGTTCATTTGTATATATAAAAAAGTTGAACCTCCTAATAATTCAAGATATTTCAAAACTCAGTTTGATTTCTTATATGTATTTAGAAATGAAAAGAGAGACAAGAACACTTTAATACAGAAAGAAGGTTCTGCATTATAAACCCCAAATAACAATCACTGTCATGATTGTTGAAATTTAGTTTAAAGATAAAGGGTAAAGTGAATTGGGTAAGTTTGGTATTATGGAACCTATTTTAACTGGATTGGTTGTTTATCAACATTAGAATAATTTATAAAATTAGGCTTTTAGTATCTTTTTCTTAACACTAGAGTGGTCCCTGGGGTGAACTTCTAGTTGTGTAAGTTTTCCTTTAGGCTTACAATATTAGGGGTTAGCATTTATCCTGAAGGATGATTTTTTATAGTTTGATTAGAGATTCAGAGAGTGAATAATATATTCAAAGGAGCTAATGTTTCTCTTTCCTGGTGAGCTGATGCAGAATCGCCTTTGAGGGGATTTCCTAAGAATTTACTTACTTGAATAAAGTTAAAACATTTTAATAACATTTAAGATTCTGAGTTTTGTTTTCAATGAAGCTAAGATAAATCAGTTAAAAAAAAAAGATAAATCAGTTAAATGTAAGACATTATTATGTCTGATTTTATAACATCTGGTTTCTTACACAAATCAATACTAGTAAATATTTATTGAATACCGAGAGGCAGGGTTTTTTTGTTTTGTTGTGTGTGTGTATGTGTGTGCGTATATATATATATATATATATATATATATATATATATATATACATACATATATATATATATATATATATATTTTTTTTTTTTTTTTACTGATTTCAGAGAGGGAGGGAGAGGGAGAGAGAGATAGAAACATCAATGAGAGAGTCATTGATCGGCCTCCTGCACACCCTACGCCAGGGATCAAGCCGCAACCCAGGCATGTACCTTGACCAGGAATTGAACCGTGACCTTCTGGCTCATAGGTCAACATCAACCACTGAACCAAATCAGATGAGGCCCTAAACTAGGCTGATAGCAACAGAGTCGAGTATTCAGGAATAAATGAGACTTGAAGGCAGAATCCATCCACAGAATTTATTGATGGATTCAATATAGGAAATGATATTCAGGGAAATAAAAACATAATTATTAGTGAATCAGTGAATTGGGAGATAGAACTGAAGAAATTGCCCTAACCGGTTTGGCTCAGTGGATAGAACGTTGGCCTGAGGACTAAAGGGTCCTGGGTTCGATTCCGTTCAAGGGCATGTGCCTTGGTTGTGGGCACATCCCCAGTAGGGGGTATGCAGGAGGCAGCTGATCGATGTTTCTCTCTCATCCATGTTTCTAACTCTCTATTCCCCTCCCTTCCTCTCTGTAAAAAAATCAATAAAATATATTTAAAAAAGAAAAAAGAACTGAAGAAATTATTTGGCATAGCTGCATATAGGGACAGGCTGAAAGAGTTTAAGGGAAATGGTGGATAGAGAAAGTCATCTAATTGGAATACTAGAAGAGAAGAAAGAATATGGAGTAGATTCAATGTTTAAAGAAGCCCAACAAATCCCCAGCAGGATTTTAAAAATGTATATTTATAGACACACCTCATAGCCAAAGATCTTAAAAGCAGTCCGAAAAAAAGGACATCACCTTTAAAGGAGACCATTAGCTGATTTCTCAATAGCAACAGAGGAGGCCAGAGACAGAATGATACCTAAACTGCTCTGAAAGAAAATAACTATTAATCTAGAATCCCATGTGTAGCAAAAAATTTTTTTCATAATTAAGATATTTCCAGACAACAAAAGCAGAGAATTGCCATTACTGGACCCTTTATAGAAAGACTTCCTCTCTAAAGGAAGTTCTAAAATAGCTATAATTATTGAAATGCAAAAGAAAAAAAAAAGAATGATGACAATACAAAGTGAGTAAGTCACAACATACACATTGTTTAAAACAATGTATTTTTTAGTTTTTTAAAAAAGCAAATACACAACAGTATATACACAACAATAGCATATACATTGGGAAAGTTGTTTAAAGAAATTGAAGTATGTTGAGTGTTAGGTCTTTTTAAATAACTATATCTCAGAGGTAGTTAGGAATGCGGGACTAAAGAAGAGAAGAGAAATCATGCCCGAAGATAACTGTGAAGTAAACCTTGAACTTCAAGAGTAAAAGAAAACAATGAAAGAAAAAGCATAGAAAAAGGGAGAGAGCTGGGCTTTGAAAGTTGCTTCTTTAGGGAACTAGAAGAGAAGGAGCCAGATACTAATCTGAGAGGACCAGACCTATGTTCAAAATGAAATGAGATATTCCAAGAAAAAGAACTTCCTATCACTGGCAGTGTTCAAGCAAAGGCTTACTGGATTCACCTGTTGTGAAGGGGATTTCTGTAGTGGACAGGAGATTTGACTAAAGATCTCTCAACTCTACAGTTCTCTTATTCTGACCAACACTTAAGAAAGAGTGCTTCCTTCAGTAGTTAAGAGTACTTCTTTCAGGATCACATCTGTTTGGTTGGGGCCACCAAAATCAACCAGTGGCTTGGAACTCTGGCATGGTGTCATGAGAATGCTCACTTCCAGGTTCTCCATGCATTTTCACAGGCTCAGTCCTTAGCCCTAGAAGTATTGGTCAGGCCACCGGATTCATGAATAAGTGATGCTAGAACCAGAGATGATACTTAAAATATTTAATAACTGGAACCCCATAGGCACCAACAGTCAGAACAAATGCGGGCTATAAACCATCAGTGTAGCCATACTAGTGCACATTGGCTGATTAGAACTAAAGTAAAAACGAACCCATGTTTTCCATGAGTTGTGATACAAGTGTAATTTTTAAAAATTGTCTGATGATAGTTATTTTCTTCCTTGAACGTCGTAATAAACATCAAGATTATCTGAGGCTGGTAAATTTCCAGGGACCTGGCAATGGTTAATGACACAAATTTTAGTTTCAGGCTGATAAATCCATTTTGTACCTTTATGTCAGTCCTTACCTGCCATTCTCTTAACATAATGGCCATAAATATAAACACCTTTCCACTTGCTGCATGACCCACTGAAGTATAATGCTACAAATTTGTCATCAGACTTACTTCGTCCACAGATTCTTCTTTATGCTTTCTTTATATTTTCAGAAATGTCATCTTCATTTCTCTCCTTTCTTTCCTAGCTTTGTTCAGTCCAGTTATTTGATGTTACTTTATAAGGAAGATGAGAAACTGTGAAGGAAAGTCTGTAAAAGATATTTTTGTGAGGACTCACTTTTTAAAAATCTTTAGGCATTTAAGTTGTAAACTCAGCAGTTGTTAAACAAAACTAAAATAATATTCTGTCCTGGAGCTCTGGTCCTATAAAAATACTAAAATAAAATTAAGATTCATGGTGTTAAAAAGAGGCTCTAAGAAGCTCAATAACAAAGGTGGTTGGCCTTGTGAGTTTTAGGCTCAGTTCTTTCAGCATCATTCTATCAACATGCTGCTAAATGCATAAGAGAAGGGTGCAGGTATGTGTTAAATTTTATTTTTTGAATATTCACATGGTTCAAAATTTAAAATGTTATACAATAAAAAGTCTTTCTTTCACCTCTTGTACTGCAACCACTCAGTTCCTTACGTTACCAGACATATCTTATGCATATAAAAGCAAATATGTACATATATTCCTCCTCTGCCCCCCTGTAACACAAATGGTAGCCTGCCATACACTTTGACCTACCCCTGGATGCCAGTGTTTGGTGCATATTTATGTATGTCTACATACAGTATATCCTCAGGAAATTCAAAATTAAATGTTTGTTCTAAAGATTTCTGTGTATTTTATTTTGCTTCATTTTCTCTCAAATTAACCTTGATTCTAGATTTACTACCAGAAGCATAAAGAAAAGGGATAACAAAATATCCCCATTTAGAGATAGGATTACCAGGATATCAGCACCAGCAGGATTATCTGGATAGCTGGAGGCCTCCTACACCTCAGTGTGATTGGATCTGTGCTGCAGTGGTTCTAAGAATAGAGACAGTCAGCTGTGGGGGGTTTTAGCAAAAAGAATCTTGTGGTACTTTGTCCCAGCAAAGCCTTCAGGGGACCTAAATGTAAAGATAAGGAAGCTCTGAAAATTGTCGTGGTATAGTAAGTAGAAAACTGAATGGGAGGCTTGGTAATGGTAAAATGCTATATAGGTGTACTGTATCAGAGTAGATTTGAGCCGTTACCTGCAGCTGATGAGCTCCAAAAAGAGCGAAACCTATTAGGTCCTGCAGTACTGGCTTAAGATACTATAAAACCTTGATTATGTTCCATTTGTATATTGTTTCATTTTGTCATACTTTATATTATAGTTTGGGGAAGATAATAACTCCTATTTAGTCTCCCAGTGCTAGTATATTTCCTCTGTAGTCCATTTTTCCGAGAAGTCACCTGAATGAGATCATACCAAAAGGAAAATTTAATCGTTCAGATTGTATTATGACCTGGTCTAATCTCCATGGCCAGGTTTTCCCCACTAGGCAATCTCATCTACTCCCCCATAACATCATTGCCCCTATATGATGACAAACCCAGAATCTTCTTTGCTAGCTTCGCTTAAGTACTCCTGAATCACTCTTGAATGTGTACTTTTGATATTCAATTGGCATTTCAAATCAGGCAAACTGATTATTACCCTTCCTACCTTCCTTCCCTCCTTCCCTCCTTCCCTTCTGCTGCATACCCCCCTCCCCCCTCCACACACACATGAACTAAACCTTTTTCTTACATGTCTTGCTTGGTTCCAGACACATAAACTAAAAACCTAAGAGGTATTGACTATTTTTTCATCATCTCCCACAAATAACTAGCTATCAAGCTCTAAAAATTTGCCTTCGAAATATATCTTAAGTCAGTCTGCTTTCCAGATCCTCAATTACTGTCTTAGCTGAGGCCTTTAAACCACTTTCTGGACAACAGCTGCCCAACTAGCTTTCCTATCTCTAATTTCTTCTTTTATCTACTACTTTCTTAGAATAGTTTTTTTGAAAGACCAAATATAGTCATATCACTCCCTTAAATAAAATACATGGTTTATGGCAGAAATTATAAGTTGCATAAGGGAGGGAAGCGTCAGAGGCTAGATAGAGAAGAGTTTGGTATGTCAGACTGAGGAACATGAACTTTATCCTATAGGTGAGCCATTGAGGAGTTTTGTTAATTGTAGTTGTACAACCTGTTTGTTCTACCTGAAAGTCCCTCTTTCTGAATCTATCCTATTACTCCCCATTCAGTGATATGATGGAACTGGGATTTTACTAGCTAGGGATAACCGATTATTAAATATTCAGGAGTTTTGTAAACCAGTTTTAAGTTTGAAAGCAGCTGTGATTAGGGTATAATGGACATCAGCAAATACGGCAAAATCTGGACTCTTCCCCCAATCCCCAAACTCCCTTGAAAGCTGATCCCAGCACACCACTACCCCTATCCAACTGGCAACTTTGCTTCAAATTTTGACTTAGTTTCTATTTAAAAACTTTCCTGCCAAGTTCTCTTGCCTCCACACACATAAAATTGATTGCTACTTCTAAAGTCCTTTACATGCTTTATTATATAGCATTTGTCATCTTATAGGATAATTCTGTTCACATGTCACTTTTTAACACTACACTCTGAGTTCCTGGAGGCAGAGTTTATGTCTCTTTTGTCTTTGCATCTGTCATTCATTTATTCACTCAGCATTCATTGAATTTATACACTCCAAAATGATAGACTTAATTGGTGTCAGACACTGTTCTCAGGGTACAAAGATGAAAAGATTTAGCCACTACCTACTAGAAGCTCATAGTCTAGTTCATGAGAAGAGAGAAATTCAAATAGTTCATTACAATACAATGAGACAAGTACATTGCTAGAAGTCTGTACAAGACACATTGGTGCCTGGAGGAACAAAAATCCCTGTTCAGGGTAATGGGGAAATCTCTACAGAACAGGTAAGACTTAAAGGATGCACAAAAATTTTTTGCCTTGTAAAAAGGTGCTACAATTAGTATTTTTATAGATAGAACTAGAGGCCCAGAGCACAAAATTCATGCACTGGGTGGGGGGGGGGGTGTCACTCAGCCCAGCCTGAGCCCTCTCACAGTCCAAGGAGCCCTCGGGGGATGTCCAACTGCCGCGGAGGTGGGAGAGGCTCTTGCCAGCATGAGCCTGGCTTCTGGCTGAGTGGCGCTTCCCCCTGTGGGAGCGCACTGACCACAAGGGGGCAGCTCCTGCGTTGAGCATCTGCCCCCTGGTGGTCAGTGTGCATCATAGCGACCAGTCATTCTGCCGTTCGATTGATTTGCATATTAGCCTTTTATTATATAGGATTTTTAACAGGAGTTTTTTTCACTCTGGACAGCTGACTTGCACAGGTTCTTTGTTTCAGAATAAGTAACACTTGTATAAAGTCTATAAATTAGGCATTCTTTGGATGAGTAGAGAAAGCACTTAACACATTTCGTACCGCTCAGGAGTTTTCTCATGTTTCGTGTGCGCCATCTGTTAAGGACCGCCCACAAGTGTTCTTGTTTTTCACGCCCATGGAAAAAGGAACGAATCTAGATACTTATGTAAATTTTGTTTGGTCCCTCTTCATAGAGGAAAATGTTTTACGCAGTACCATACGTTAAAAAAGTACTAGGAACTTTAATTGTTTGTTTTTGTAAATAAAAATGTTATAATTATTGAAAAACAACACCTAAAGTGCATTATGATGATTTAAATAACGTGCAGTTTGCCCAAAAACGTGCGGTCCCTGGAGTATGTCTTAGAGATTTCTATGCGGTATGCAATGTGTTAATCTAGCACATCATTGAAAAACATCATTTTGTTCAACATTGTTTAGTAATGATGTTGGTGAGAGATGCTGTAGGAACTTAACTCTTGTTTATATCAATTAGCCAGTGGTAAAATAGCATTATATATTCTTTTGTGAAAGTCACAGAACCTATCAACGATGTTAAGTGCAGACTTACTGTATTGTATCTGTTTTCACAATAATGTTGTCCAGCTGTTTAGTGAAGTTGAAGATCTCTTGAGACCCTGTCAACTCCAGTATACTGACATGTTCTTTGGGTCTCTGATGTTGTGGTAGATCTTCACTTCAGTAACACTGTAAGTTTGATCTAGTCTAGGGTAAAATGAGTGGTGAGGGCACTGTTATAGGAAGGCACATTGGGTATAATATTCATGGCAGAATGTCAAAAGAGTCTCCATAATTATAAACTCTCAGTTACTTCCTGTTTTTGCCACCAGATGGCGATCAGACATTTGAAGGACAATTGACTAAGAACTCAAGATTGGCTATCTTAAGAAATGAGGAAAGCCTGGCTGGCATGGCTCAGTGATTGAGAGCCGACCTATGAACCAGGAGATCACAGTTCGATTCCCAGTCAAGGCACATGCTCAAGTTGTGGCCTCAATCCCCAGTGGGGGGCATGTAGGAGGCAACCGATCAATGATTCTCTCTCCTCATTGATGTTTCTATCTCTCCCTCTCCCTTTCTCTTTGAAATCAATAAAAATATATAATAAACAAAAGAAATGAGGAAATATAAGTTAATGCTGTGACTCATTATGTGTATATCTTAAGCCCTGTCAAACTAATCAGCAGTAATTAAACAGTGAAAAGTGGAGTTATCTATGGTTTAGTTACCTAAGAAATAATTTATACCTAAATATAGTTACTTAAGATTAGAAACCTTTTATCACAAAAGGTGACATGATTAGAGTCTATGTAATCATGATGAGTGTAAAGTAATCAAGAGAAGGGTTGAAGGCCCATTCTTTTAAACATTAAAATTGGTAAAGATAGAGATATAAAAACAGTATTAACACTGAGGAAATATAAATGTTTTTGGTTCAACAAATTAGAGTAAATCTATTTGTGAAGGGTCTATCAATAGACATTAAGAGAAATGAAAGATACTTAGGGAATATTTCTGAACTCTCAATATGATGTCAAGGGAGACAGCTGTGCCCTTCTTCTAA
This sequence comes from Myotis nattereri, assembly GCF_964212035.1. Lineage (NCBI taxonomy): Eukaryota > Metazoa > Chordata > Mammalia > Chiroptera > Vespertilionidae > Myotis > Myotis nattereri. The sequence continues at coordinate 54,398,935 of NC_138087.1, forward strand.
ATCAGGGGTCAGCAAACTTTTTCTGTAAAGAGCCATACAGCAAATACTTGAAGCTTGCAGGCCATAAGGTTTCTTTCTACCCAATCCTACCATCTTGGTGTGGGTAAAATCTAGGGTCTATAAGTGTTTTCCTTTCTAGGCCTGTCTCTGGCATCTGTCAAATAAGGAGTTAGATTAGATCATCTCTGACATTTTTCAGATTTTGTGTCCTTTTGTACATCTCTCAAGCAAAGTGATCCCACAGGCTGACCCAGAATGATATTTCTTTTATTTGTAAGGTCAAATTTTTATTTTTTAAAAATATATTTTTATTGATTTCAGAGAGGAAGGAGAGGGAAAGAGAGATAGAAACATCAATGATGAAAGAGAGTCATTGATTGGCTGCCTTCTGCACACCCCTACTGGGGATGAAGCTCGCAACCCTAGCATGTGCCCTGACTGGAAATCAAACCACAACCTCCTGCTTCATAAGTCGATGCTCAACTGCTGAGCCACACCGGCCGGGCTTGAAGCTAGGTTTTAAATATCAGTAAAGCTGGTCCTTTAACAAGTCCAGGTCACATGGCTGGCTTGTGATTTAGCTGAACTTAAAAGCCCAAATCATCTCTATTCAACAATAGGGTGCACTTGATTTCCGTTTACCTTTTATTTATGTCCATATCATTTCTTTTAAGAATTCATCCTTTTCCAATTGTGAGTGATAATAATCATAGCTGACAAGCCCTGAATATCCAAATGGCCATGTATAGGAATATTTTGTTTTTGTCTTTCTTCACTTCTTCTTTTCCTTACAATGACTTTAACACAGTGTGATATTATCTAAGAGTAATCTAAGAGCTCTATAAACACTAATTTGAGTCTCAGGCTCTGCTTTTGACTTGCTCTGTGACTTTGAGCAGTTTATCCCCTGCTGAGAAAACCAGTCCTTCATCTGTAAAATGATAGATTCCCATCTGTCCACAGGATGGCTATGTAAGAAACACCTTTGAAGCCTTGTTTAAATTTTTGTGCTTTACTCCTGAGTCTGTTTCTTTGTCTAGGACAGGGTTCCTCAAACTACGGCCCGCGGGCCACATGCAAATACAAATATTGTATTTGTTCCCGTTTTGGTTTTTTACTTCAAAATAAGATATGTGCAGTGTGCATAGGAATTTGTTCATAGTTTTTTTTTAAACTATAGTCTGGCCCTCCAACAGTCTGAGGGACAGTGAACTGGCCCCCTGTTTAAAAAGTTTGAGGACCCCTGGTCTAGGATAAGGCCTAGGAAGCTCAGGTGATACTAGTGCATGGCCAAGTTTGATAACAATTGAAGATGACCTCTAAGGTTCTGGCAACTCTAAAATGCAGTGGTTATATGAAATATGTATATTTCCCTAGAGGTCCTTTATTATATGTCATTTTCTGGAACTTCTATATATTTTTGCAAGAAATAATTGAGATTAATATATTGTAGTTCCCCCCACATACACACATTGGTATAGCTTTACATAAACTTGGTTTGCCATACATGGCCAGTTTATGGCTCAGATGACAATCTTGATCCCTAATGTGTATTAGAAGATGGTTTCCCTTTTCACCAGAATGCCATCGTATAGCTTTTTTGTTTTCAGTCTTGGATTTAGAAAGAATTAAATGTTTGTGATATCCTGATTTCCATATAACCATAAAGTGAAATAAAATTAGAAATTCAGTGTGTTTGTTAATTTCTGTTTGTTTTTAATTTACAGAATGCTCTTTTCAGTTGCATTAGCAGAAATGAAAGTAAGTATGTTATTGACGGTTATACCAACAGTCCAAAGAGCAAAGCACAGTTTACAGATTATGATTTAGCTGTTATGAACACTGCCAAGACCCTGCGTTATAACTTAGGCTCTTAGTAAACCATCTGAAGGACTGTGCCCGCAGGGTTCTGATAGGCACCTTCCTCTGGAGTGCTTAGGCCATTCGTTCCCATGTCCTGTACTAGTGCTAGATGTATTGGAGGAAGGTCACGCATTTACCCCGTTTGAGTAAATAGGATCACTTTCAGAAGTTAAGCACTCCACGTGACACAATGCTGCACTTGCTGAGGGCTGCCACTCAGTTCAGTTCAGCGGACTTTCACTACGTGCTGTGTGTGGAGCAAATACACAGCTATAGGGGCAGACGCATGTGATAAATGTAGCCATTAATAATTGTTCTTTGTGATGCAAATGAACAATGCATCAGTGAACACAGTAAATTTGGTAGTAATTTCAAGTCGAAAACTTATGTGGCACAATAGGTATGAAACAGTGTCCTTGCCCAGGGAATTGAGGCCTGTCCTGCATTAGTTCAGTCCTAGTTTAATTAATTTATATATGCTCTTATCACTACCATTATTATTTCTGGAAGTTGCCTGCACAGGCACCAGAAATCTGATTCTGGTTCCTCCATAACCATCTCTAATGATTATCAGAGATTTCCTACCTGCCTTTCTCTTACCCTTTTCCTGCCATATCTCTATCATGTCTTCCTTCAGCTTCCCACAGATTGCTTAGCCTCTCTATGAATATTTCTTGCTCTTTCCATTATAAATTCCACATTTGCACTACCCAGTCACTCATCTAGCTCTTCCCAGATACTTTAAATGGTCCTCTTGATTTTTAAAAATACATAAATCCAGAGTCAAATGTGGGTTTTACTTTTCAAAATTGAAAAGGTTATATCAGTTGTAAAGTGAAGACTATTTTAATTTAGGCATATTCTTACAGATGTTCAAACATTGTAGGACTTTGGTGCTTTTGTTTCAAAATACACAATTATATAATAGTCAAACTTATGAAATGATCCTGATATCTCTTAGTTTTTTCAAAATATATTTTTTAATGATTTTAGAGGGGAATGGAAAGGGAGAGAGAGATAGAAACATCAATGATGAGAGAGAATCGTTGATCGGCTGGCTGCCTCTTGCACACCCCCTACTGGGGATGGAGCCCATAATCAGGCCATGTACTCGGTCAGGGAATTGGACTGTGACCTTCTGGTTTATAGGTCGATGCTCAGCCACTGGGCCACACCAGCTGGGCTATCTCTTAGTTTTTAATGGTCCTATTTTATAAATGTGAGACATTTGGGGCTTTGTTTTATTTTGTTTTGTTTTGCTTTGCTTTGTTTATAAATCTCCACAAATCTAATGTGGAAAGCTTTTCTAGTAGTTCTCACCATGGGCACTATTGGCATTTTGGGAAACATTGGCTGTGTGAGACTGCCCTGTATGTTGCAGAACATTTACTAGTCCTGACCCCCATGCACTAAATTGCATTAATGTTCCCCACGTCACGAAAACCAGAAACATTAACATATGCATTCACATTCTCCCAGGGGGATGGTATTACTCCTGCTGAAAGCCACTGGACTATAAGTTGACCAATAGTGACTTTCTTATACTGGTGAGCACCTGAATGTCCTAATGGCTATGCCTACATTAGTGCTGATTGTCAGTACTTGTCTTCTGTGGCATGGTTTTATTTCCAAAATTCAAAACGACACATGTTGTTCTGTCATGATGATGATTTATTGTTAGCAAATAGCTGATCCATTTCAATGTCCTCTCCTTTTTCCCCCTCAGTGGGCTCAGTATGTTGCAGCTATGCAGGCCATCACACAAACTGCCGAGAATACTGTCAAGCCATTTTTCGAACGGACTCTTCTCCTGGCCCATCTCAGATCAAAGCAGTGGAAAATTACTGTGCCTCTATTAGTCCACAATTAATACACTGTGTGAACAATTATACCCAATCTTACCCAATGAGGAACCCAACAGATAGTAAGTAAAAGGGACATATTTCTCTCATTTCAATCTTTGGTAAAATAACTTATAAAATAGAAGTAAAATTTTGTAGATATCTGCAGTCTGGGGCATTTGGGAGATACCAGACTTCCTTTGGTGTTTAGATTTTACAGATTGGACATTATTGTCACAGCTAAAATATGCCAGAACAACGGAGCTGGCAAGGGTATGAAGAAACAGGCACTCTATTCTGAGGTGGGAGAATTTGTTAGTACAGATTTGAGGTTACAACCATGAGAATTTCAAATAATTATACCGTTTAATCTAGCAATTCCACTTATTAGACTTTGTCCTTCAACAACACTTGCAGATTGGCAAAATTTTGTCTACACATATAAAGGATATTTGCTACAATATTGGTGATAATAGAGAAAAATTAGAAAAACCTAAACATCCATCAATAGGTTATTGGTTAAAAGTGATAACTAGATAACTAAATCATATAGCTATATAATAACAACAATTATCTATTTACATAGAAAGAAGTTCAATATATAATAAAGTTGCAGAACTAAATGTATAGTATGATACATTTTTAGTATATAACTATTTGTTCCATATTATATGTATCTGTAATGTTTGGATTTTTACTAATAAACAGTTATTACTTTTTATTATAGAAACATCATTAAATGAGATGAGATCCTGCTATTTTTTAAAATGTCAGCTTGTATATCCTATAATCAATTTTTTTCAGGTTATCAAAGTTTAAAAAGCTGACTAATTAACCAACTGACAAAAAACTGATAGGATTTATAAGCCAGATGCCATTGTTTTGATTTGTACTGGAATATTGAAAGACTTGTTTTTCAATAATGGTGAGTTCAGGTAATAGATACCTAGTCTATAGGTATACCTGGTAAATAGCTTTATTTACTATACTGCAAAGTAATGGAGAGAGAATTTGGTGGGCCCTGTATACTGCAGATATTGATATATGACTCAGAGAAGTAATGGTTTCCAGTATAGCACCATGTTCTTTTTTTCTGAGTAGTACATGACATAAAACCAGCTAATTAAGCTACTTGTATCCTGAAAATGTAGGTTTATATTGCTGTGACAGAGCTGAAGACCATGCTTGCCAAAGTGCCTGCAAGAGGATTCTAATGTCTAAGAAAACGGAAATGGAGATTGTCGACGGCCTCATTGAGGGTTGTAAGACCCAGCCCTTGCCTCAGGATCCTCTTTGGCAGTGTTTTCTTGAAAGCTCACAGTCTGTTCACCCTGGAGTCACTCTGCACCCTCCTCCCTCTACAGGCCTTGATGGGGCTAAATTGCATTGTTGTTCTAAAGCAAACACTTCAACATGTAGGTTAGTATCTCATTTTCCTTTATTAAAACCAGTAGAAAATAGCACTTTAACTAATGATTTTTAAGTCTAACAAATATCTGTTATACTCTTGCATTGTGTAGACTTGAGTTTAGAAGATATAAAATTTTTCATTCTTTTATCCAGCAAATATTTATTGAGTATCATATATACAGTAATCCCCCCCCCCCCCCTTATTTGCAGTTTCGCTTCCCATGGTTTCAAGTTACCCTGGATCAACCATGGTCGGAAAATATTAAATGGAAAATTCCAGAAATAAATAATTCATGTTTTAAATTGCATGCTGTTCTGAATAGTGTGATGATATCTCACACCATCCACCTCATCCATCCTGCTTTGTCCTTCCCAGGATGTGAATCATGCCTTTGTCCAACAGCTCCAGGTTGTATACGCTCCCTGCCCATTAGCCACTTAGTAACCTTCTAGGTGATCAGATCAGCTGTCAAGGTATTGCAGTGTTTGTGTTCAAATAGCCTTTATTTTACTTAATGGTCCCAAAGCTTAAGCAAGAGTGGTGATGCTGGCAATTCAGATATGTCAAAGAAAAGCCAGAAAGTGCTTCCTTTAAGTGAAAAGGTGGAAGTTCTTGACTTAATAAGGAAGGAAAAAAATCTGAGGTTGCTAAGAACTACGATAAAAATGAATCTTTCATCAGTGAAATTATGAAGAAGAAAAAAGAAATTCATGCTAATTTGCTGAGAGAGAAAAAAAATCACATTCACATAACTTTTATTATAGTATGTTATAATTATTTTATTAGTTTTTGTCAATCTCTTACTGTGCCTAATTTATAAATTAAACTTCATCATAGGTATGTATGCACAGGCAAAAACATAGGATATTATAGGGTTTGGTATCCACTGAGGGTCTTGGAATGTATCCCCTGCAGATAAAGGGGGACTACTATATACACAACATTGTTTTTGTACATTGAGTGGTGAAAGCACTGTATTTTGGGGTAGAGAGGATTAGTATTGGCAGGGCTAATAAATATTTTTAAGTAATACAATATGGATTCCACACTTGAGGATATTAAGTAAGCTTATAATTTAGAATATATTTTAATATGTCTGTCATCTTAAGGGATATTCTCTTTGTTAAATTATGACACTTTGAACTTAACCAACTTTTTATATATATTAGTAAATAGCCTGGGTTGACACTTATACCCAAAGTTAGGTAGCAGTGTATAGACATTCATTTGGGTGATACACTTAAGGATAAAAACTGACAGTACAGATACAGGATGGAGGAGACACAAGCTAGAGACAGGAATAAATGGAGAGAACTAAGGTCCTGGTGGAACACAGGTGAGAAAGAAGTTTACTTTATTAGAGGTATTTAGGGTGAGAAGGGACCAAATATTACTAGAATATCCTGAAGTGAATCTGACATAACAGGAGTAAAACCATCTTTCCTGTGGTTTCTAAATTGGATGGGCCGTTAGCAAAAAAGTGTGCCTAGAATAGCTCATCAAACTTTACCAAAGAGATGGAAAATATCCAAAGAAAATTAATAGAAGGACTTAAAGTGAAGTGAAGTTGGTCCTGTAATTAAGGAGGTTGGGTTGCTGGAAGGAACTGATAAATGTATTTGTGGGAGGGATGCTGAGTAATTCTTTGAATGTCCACAAAAGAGTTTATGCCCTAAAGTCGCTGGAGATTGGAATGGCTGTGTTGTCTCAAAATTCAGTAAAAAATACTGTTTGCCCTCTCTTACTTTGATGTAAGGTTTTCTGTCAACTAATGCTTTAACTTCCATCTTATTTTGTCCTCATTAAACTTTGTAAGATGATTGATTGGTATCTCAATTTGTATAATTTCTGTTTATATATAGAAAACTAACTCTGAAATGTTGTACAGAATGTTAACAAAAGGGCTTAAAGAGTAGTTAATTGGTCTGTACTAGGGAAAGGACTGATTTCCAGATCAAGGTACCCAATGTAACATGATCTCACCTTCCTCATCCTCATGATGCTTAAGTCCTTGAGAGCAGAGACCTGGTCTCTTTTATTCACCACTGCATACCTAGTGCCTTAAACAGGGCCTAACACAAATTCGGCACTCAATAAACATTAATAGAGCGACTGAACAAACATGAAATTAAAGATACCCTCCTCATAGGAGTAATTATGAAAACCAAATAAAATGTTACAGGAATGGAGAATTTTTACTTGTGAATTTGCATATTTTTGTAGTATTAAAGTTTTGTACTACATGTATTTACATTTTTATTATATTTATAAATTTTAAAAATTAAACAAATGAATATAACGTGTAAAAGCACTTTAGAAATAGTAATGATATTATTTTTAACTATATACATGTATTTAAGTTGCACTGTAATCATTGACTACTGAAAATAAGAATGTCATGTATTAACTACAATAGTAGATAGAAGCTTTGGAATTCATAAGCCTTTACATAGAGAATGTCTTAATATATCTTCAGAAATATAAGTGGTTTGGGGATAGTTTTTCAGGGAGAAACTGGTGAACCCTAAATCTGTAGTGCTTATTAAAAGATGTCTGAGGACCATGTAACAGTTTGCCTTCTGTGATTGGAACATAAATAAGTGAAATATATTTCTGTGGAGGCAAAATTGTATGCTTTAACTTCACATAAAGGTAAAAGAGAAATCAGAAATTTGGAGGGCAAGAATTTTGCCAAGAATGAGGATGTACAAATACTATAAATTAAACGTTAAATTTAGCACTGAGCTTTCTAGCAACTATAGCAAAAAGGAAAGAGATGGGTGATAAAAGAAGGCTAATTCTTTCATGAAAAAGATCACTTTTTCTGGCTCTAAATTCTAGGAGATAGATCTTGGTCTTTTGGTTTTTGTAATTTTTTTCACATATTCTAAAATGCAATTCATAGAGTTTGAATTTTATGCAAATCAAATATTTATTCATTTGGCTTACCTATATGTTTCTGCATTTGTGCTTTCATTTCAGGGAACTGTGCACTAAACTTTATAGTATGAGCTGGGGCAATACACAGAGTTGGCAAGAGTTTGATCGCTTTTGTGAATATAATCCAGTGGAAGTGTCCATGCTGACCTGCTTAGCAGATGTTCGGGAACCTTGCCAGTTGGGCTGTAGAAACCTTACTTACTGTACTAATTTTAACAACAGGTAGGAGCAAATTACTGTACATGGAATGGAAGTATTTTGTCCTTGGTTTTCTTGTTTTTAAATAAGTGAAAAGACCACTATATTTTTATTTTGTTAAGTTAAAAGGCAGTAGTCTTTCTTTATGATTTCACCTTTCAATGCTATACTCCATGTGGTAAATCCTCTCTGGGAAAGGAAGCACTGTAACAGAGTTCCTTCTAATCTAGGAGGATTTCCTGATTAGAATTTTACCCACCGCTTCTCTCTATAAAGTAATTGCCTCTTGATTCCATCTGGCCTTTTTTTCTCTTCAGGCCAACAGAGCTTTTCAGGAGTTGTAATGCTCAGTCAGATCAAGGAGCCATGAATGACATGAAGCTATGGGAAAAAGGAAGCATAAAGATGCCATTTATCAACATACCTGTTCTTGACATTAAAAAATGCCAGCCAGAAATGTGGAAAGCAATAGCTTGTTCACTGCAGATTAAACCTTGTCATAGTAAATCCCGGGGGAGTATTATTTGCAAGTAAGTTTCTTTCATCATAAAGACTCTCCAGTCTGGGTTCAGACCCTCCGTGATCTTCACCCGTAGCCTGTTGGAGTTTTCTCTCCCACCGCTTCCCTCTGCCCATCACCCCCACAGGTCACAGGCTTTGCCACTTTTCTTCCTGTGCTTGAAATTTCTTCCTACATCTCCATTTGCCCACAGCCTGTCCTTCCTAACCCCTCAAATACCTGTCTTTCCCATGGATTCTTCCCACTTTTCTCCAGCTGGTAGTTAATCCTTACTACAGATTTCTTATTTTTACTAATCTTAAGGAACTTGATTCAACAAACATTTGTTGAGTATCTTCAATGCACAATTCTATTTTTACATTTCAATTGTGTACGTATATTCTGTTCAGCATGGCTCTCCTTGAGTTTATTCTTCTTGCCTGCTTTTTTCCTGTATCCTCTTTCTCTTCTTTGGGGATTAGCATAATCCTGACACATGTTTGATAAGTGAAGGAGTTGGTGCGTATAGTCATTAGGGCCTGTTTCTAGTAAACACTTAGGAGTGGTTTGCTTAGGAGATCTAGGACAAAATAAAGATGAAAGCTGCTATGGTGGGTGAAGCCAAAAGCATTAACTACATTGTATTCAATGTCAGCTGCTCTTCAGACACTTTTTTTAAAAGCTTTTCCAAAACCAAATAAATATCCATCCCCTAAATCATTGTGTGGCTGGTGCTGCTGAGCACTTAATGACTGATTGCCAATTATTTCATTCTTAAACAGGGTCTAGATTTGTCCTCTGACATGATTTGGGGATGACCTGATTAGGGGAGAGATGAGGGTAACTATTGGATGACAAGCAAGCATCAACAGGTGGGAAATTTATAGACTCTTAGCATAGAAAACTTATAGGAGTCAAATCCCTAATGAAGACTGAGAAAATTTTAAAGTAGTATACTTTCTAATTGTTATAGACCAAACACCTTAATGTTTATAACTAAAAGAATATTTTTAAAAAGAAGAAAGGGAAAAAGTAAGCATGCTCCTGAGAGAAAGGATGTATAATTTCGCAAAGAGCAAATCAACTAGCCTAAGTTAATTTTCTTTCAATGAGTGAAATGCCACATTGATGGTAGTAACAGTAAGTATAATTATAAAATTTGAGCAAGGCCTTTGATCTCATGTTCTTAAGAGAAAGTTAGGGATGCTTCCATAGTGTAATACATTGCTTACTATTCAACCTTAAGTCTGCTATGATTCCTGTTCTTTTTTGCCATACTTACACCTAACCAAGTGTGAAACATTGTTATTAAAACTCACTTTCTAGAAAGCTTCAGAAACAAAATTGATATTGACTAGACCAGTGGACCAGAGGTCCAACCTTTTGGACCTCACGGACTACCAGTGGTCTCCGGACCACTGGTTGGCGACCGCTGGATTAGACAATATGAGGAGGTTCCTTGAACCCTAAATTTGTATGTGTTTTCCTTTTTAAGATCAGACTGTGTGGAGATTCTCAAGAAATGTGGGGACCAGAACAAATTCCCTGAAGACCATACAGCTGAAAGTATTTGTGAGCTTCTATCACCTACAGATGACCTGGAGAGTTGTATACCTTTGGATACATACCTCAGTAAGATTTTTAAACTTCCAAACACTTCTCCCTTCCATCTCTGCCCTTAATGTTTGCTTTGGATGAACATTTGGTTTAATGTTACTTTCTCAATTGGTGACTCTTATCTTGCTTGGCCTTTTTGGAAATAATTGTCATCTTAAAATATATAAACAGAAGCAATTATCATATCAGACTGAGGAGGCAGTGAGCTGTTGCAATCAGGAATTCTAAGCAGTGAATCAGGGGCCAACATTCTCAGATAACCAGCTCCATATCATTGCTGTCTCCTTGCCATGATTTACTAGGAAGTGGAATTTCCTCAAGCCAGGCATTGGCTTGACTCACCCACCGAATAGGGAGTAACGAATGATGGTTGGAGTTAGCACCTGAAAGTGGAAGTTTTTTCTCTGCCCAATACTCGTGCTGAGAGCTGGAAGAATATGTTGGTATCCCATCTAGGGATCCTAGATCTGAGCTTCCTGGCAGGAGGTGACTGTATGGTGGAAACCAGGGGTAACAATTAGAACGCCTGCACACCAAGGAGGGTGTAAGCTGCCACCAGGGGGCGTTAGTGCCATGAACTGGCCGGAAAGAGTGAATTTAGCGCCTGCTTTGTTTTCCTGTGTCAGATAGGATTAAGTTCAACTGCAAATAACAGAACAACAGATAGAAGTAAAAGAAAGCCCAGAAAGAAATAGTCCGGGGCTGTTATGATGGGTCCATCATCAGGAATCCAGGTTCCTTTTTCTTTCTCCATCATCTTTAGTGCTTGGCTTCCATCATCAAAATTACTTCCTAGACTTCATCATCACAACATGGCTACTGGAATTCTCGCCACCATATCCTAGTGTAAGGGAAAACCACCCCTAATTGTAAGGGAAACTGGGAAAGGTTATCTTTAGCTGTGGGCCCATTGCTATCCTAAGTAAAATCGGAGTTCTAGTAAAATATCTGCCATATTTTCTCAAGACCACAAACTATTTCCCTTAGCCTTTGTGACTAGTATAGCAAAAAATGAAAGCATTAGACTAGAATCATAGGCCTCTGTGACTTTGAGCAGACTACATCTTGAGCCTCAGATTCCCTATTTATAAAATGATTGGGCTGGATGAGATAAACTCCAAGAGCCCTTCTACCTCTATTATACTTAAAGTCTGAGTCTGGCCTAAAATCAAGTAAGCAAAACGAATGTATTCACAACATATTCTCTCTCTCTCTCTCTCTCTCTCTCTCCCTCTCTCCCTCCCTCCCTCCCTCCCTCCCTCCCTCCCTCTCCCTCTCCCTCTCCCTCTCCCTCTCCCTCTCCCTCTCCCTCTCCCTCTCCCTCTCCCTCTCTCCCCTGCTCCTTATTGTCTATTTCCTGACCAGATCAGAATATAAACTCTGTTCAGGTGTGTCTGTTTTATTCACTACTATATCTCCAGTACCTAGAACTTTGCTGGGCCTCCTATATAATAAAAGGCTAATATGCAAATTGACCAAACAGTGGAACAATCGGTCGCTGTGACATGCACTGACCACCAGGAGGCAGACGCTCAATGCAGGAGCTGCCCCCTGGTAGTAAGTGTGCTCCCACAGGGGGAGCACCACTCAGCCAGAATCCAGGCTTACAGCTGGCAAGTGCAGCAGCGGGGATGGGAGCCTCTCCCACCCCCACAGCAGCACTAAGGAGCGGGCCTAAGCTCTCAGTCGGACATCCCCTGAGGGCTCCTAGACTGTGAGAAGACTCAGGCCTGGCTGAGAGACTACCCGCCACCCCTCCCCCCCCCACCGCCCTCGTGCGCCAGTACACTAATTGCACCGGGCCTCTAGTATTATATATACCCAATAAATAAACGAATGAATATATGTTTGTACTAAATTCACAAATGACCAGAAAATCTGGGTGTTTTATTAGCTTACTAGGATCAGGCCTTGCTTTATGCTTATCAGCTGTCCATTTATTTCAGACATAATTAATCCAGAGAATTTACAGACCTCTGCTACTCTTTTGGTTAGGTTAAACTGACCTGTGTTTTTGTTTTCAGGACCAAGTACTTTAGGTAACATTGTAGAAGAGGTGACTCATCCCTGTAACCCCAATCCTTGCCCTGCTAATGAGCTCTGTGAGGTAAACCGGAAAGGGTGTCCATCTGGAGATCCCTGCCTTCCATACTCTTGTGTGCAAGGTGAGAGGTAGATGGGGTGGGATGACTGTGGATGTGTTGCTGGCGTTTCTTTATAGGAGTTATCCTATAAGGTCACAAGGGACTTTATTTTCTAAATTATGTTTTTCTATAATGTTTGTGGTTTTCCTAGTAAACATATCATTTGTGTAAGCAAAAAGGACAAAGACAAATGTAATTATCAATAGTCATTTAGATTATAAACTAATATTGATCCAAAACTAGGCTCTCATAATGATTATATGGTTCTTGACAACAGAAGGAAAAAGAACTTTGGACCAGTTTTTTATACTTTGTACTTTGTGTTGTAATGTTTGAGAATATGTACTGAATGTTGTTTGTGGTTTTTCTTCCTTTTTTTAATATTTAGAGAAAAGGCATTCTCAGTGGGATGTGTAATTACTCCATAAACTTTTATTTTATTTATTTATTTTTGTAATCCTCACCTGAGGATATTTTTCCATTGATTTTTAGAGAGAGTGGAAGAGAGAGGGAAAGGCAGAGAGAAATATTGATATGAGAGAAACACATCAATTGATTGCCTTCTGCACCAGGGCCTGGGCCAGAGAGGAGCCTGCACCTGAGGTGCATGCCCTTCACCGGAATCAAACCTGGGACCCTTGGGTCCGCGGGCCGATGTTCTATCCACTGAGCCAAACTGGCTAGGGCAACTCCATAAATTTAATGTTGTATAGAAATGTATATGACTTTAAGGCAGAACATTTTTTATCCCATAGAATTTTGGTAGTCTTTAGCTCTTTGTCGGTTCCTTTAAAATATAGTTGAGGCAACATTGTGCTTTCATTTATTTATTTCCCAATTGAAAATGTTTCTATATCATGTTAGACTTAACATTTTTAAATGTGTGTAAAATAAAAAGGAACAAAAGGTAAAATTAAATAAGCATGATGTCTCAAAGGATCATCTATAATATTTGTATAATACCATAATATACCAGCCATAGAGTCATAACAAATCTTGTTAAAATTTGTAATTAATGGGTTTCCCTTAAGCCCAATCAAATATTCAACTTTTTTTAAAAGTTAAGGTATACTTACATTCCATCACTAAAAGTTTTATGACCAAGATTATTCTAAAAATACTATCAGTTTTTATACTCTATTTAAAAAATATCTGTGATTTTAAAATATCTTTGATAAGCCTCCCAAAATAAAAAAAACTACATATCTTGTAGCAATTTTAAACAGAATATAGCAACTTTGGGATATAGGTCAGTGATGGCGAACCTTTTGAGCTTGGCGTGCCAGCATTTGAAAAACCCTAACTTAACTCTGGTGCCGTGTCACATATAGAAATTTTTTGATATTTGCAACCATAGTAAAACAAAGATTTATATTTTTGATATTTATTTTATACATTTAAATGCCATTTAACAAAGAAAAATCAACCAAAAAAATGAGTTCGCGTGTCATAGGTTCGCCATCACTGATATAGGTCCTTAATCACCACCATCTCACAGAACATGGAATTTTTGTTTGCGAGAATATGTTTTTGGCCAGTGAATCAAAACAATTACTTACTTTGGTGAAAAAGTCTCTTAATCTGTAATAGACACACAGAACCTATAAGACTTATGTGAAATGTATCTAATGCATAAAATAGTATCATAGAACAATACCATCTCTCTCAGCTAATTTTTGTTTATACAGGTTGCAAATTGGGAGAAGCCTCTGATTTCATCGTTCGTCAAGGGACACTAATCCAGGTGCCATCGTCCGCAGGTTCGGAAGTTGGTTGTTATAAAATTTGTTCATGTGGACATAGTGGACTCTTAGAAAACTGCATGGAGATGCACTGTATAGACCTTCAGAAGTCTTGTATTGTTGGAGGAAAAAGAAAAAGTGAGTCTTGAACTGTATTTATTTGCTTTTTGTTTTTAATATGAGATTAGTTATCTTAACTTTGTAGGAAGAACATTGAATGGATTCTCACCAAAGTCTAAAAATCAGATACTCCAGGGCAGTATTTTTCAAACTATACAAGGACACCAGGACTTCTGAGGAATTCTCTTAGAAGCCTCCTCAAGAAAGGACCAAAAGCTAATAATAATTAACACTTACTGAACTCTTAACTGTATGCCATGCACTATGCTAAGTTTTATGTATGAGATCTTATTGAAAAAAGAGTGCTCTTGGCTTGCAAATTTCTGCCCTAGAGCATTTAGTTCATATTCTGTTTAGCTAAAAAAAATGTCAAGTAGGTACTTTGTATCACAGAAAATATCTAAGGATAAACAAATCCCTTCCTTCCATAAACTTTCACTGATTAATATCTATTCTGTGCAAAAGAGCGTACTGGTGCCCTGTGGAGCTGAGACTGAGATGAGGGATTGAGGTCATGCTTTCCTTGATAAGAGGGGAGAGAATTTGAGCCACAAAAAGTAGCAAACCAAGCACTCTTCAAGAAGCCAGTTATTTCTGCAAGGGCATTGGGAGAATCTGTGGTCCAAAGGTGGCATCAGGGCTGGTCCTGGAGAGATGAGTGAAGTTCCAGAAGGAGGAGAGCATTGGAGGCAGAAGAGCAGCCAGAAACATTCTCAGAATAGGGAGCAGTCTGGTGAGACCAGCCCGTTAGGGCTTTGGGGGAGAGGGTGAGGGAGAAATACACAAATATAAATATAAATATACAGATTTAACTCCAAAATTGTATATTCAGAAGTCAATTTTCAAGAACTTCTATTTTAAAACTTTTAAAACTATTAAGCTTTAAATTTATGATTATTTATAAATGCATGATATGGAACAACATTTTATTTCTCTCAGGTCATGGAACATCCTTTAATATCGACTGCAATGTTTGTTCTTGTTTTGCTGGCAATTTGGTGTGCTCGACCCGCCTGTGCCTCAGTGAACACAGTTCAGAAGATGACCGGCGCACCTTCACAGGTAACCGTGGTCACGGGGAGAGGTCCTTGGCAGGCCAGCCTCCCTTTGTACCCATTTTTCCTCCCAGGCAGCTTCTCTGGTCTTGCCTCAATTGCAAAAATACACAGTAAAATGAGTGCATAATCTGTTTTTATGAGAGCAAGATCCTTTCCTCTCTGGATCTGTTTCCTCCTCTATGGATTGAAGGCATTAAACAAAATGGTTTCTTAGGGCCCTTTCAGCACTAATATTCTGGAATTTCATGCAAAAAGAACAGGGTCGGTCAGTGATTGGGATGGTTTTAGTTAAATGGAATTTTTCTACCTGCTAAAATACCCCATTTACCCCTGCAAGTATGGTCATGATCTAAAATGTCTGTGTATTTTCTATGTTTGTTTCTGTTCTGATGCTTTTCTCACCACTTTCTTTTTTAAAAATATATTTTTATTGATTTCAGAGAGGAAGGGAGAGGGAGCGATAGAAACATCAATTAGGAGAGAAAATCATTGACCAGCTGCCCCCCACTAGGGCTCGAGCCCGAAACCCGGGCATGTACCCTGACCAGGAATCAAACCATGACCTCCTGGTTCATAGGTCGTTGCTCAACCACTGAGCAACACCAGCCAAGCTCACCACTTTATTCCTTGACTAACCTTAGTTTAGCCCACTGGTTCATATACGGTAGAGACTCCTATAAACTAAGCTATAGGTAGGAAAAGTAAAGACTGTTTCTCCCAGTCTGGTGTATAAAATCTAGAATTTAGATGTTTGAAATCTGGCTTGGGGGATTTCTGGGAAGTTAAAGGGAAATACCAAAAACAAGACAGAAGGCTGTAAACTCCTCACATGGGTTCTTTCCACTGGTTTCCTTAGGGGTTTCTCCAAAAAATTAACCTGGAAAATTGTTTTAATTTTGAGACAAGAATTTTTCTGAACAAATTCAATTAAGAATACTACTTTCTTGACTTTCCTATGCTTTCTGCTACTGGAATGCTCACACCAGCTACAGTAGGTGAAAATGTTGGTGAGATGAGATGCTCTTTTCTTGAGATGAAGCTGCAGTTGTCAACAGCAGCTGCACAGTCTACTGGTATTTATTGGCCTCGGCTTTTTCCCAGATCTGAAATACCGCTGGTTCTGGGTAAAGAGGAACCAGGTGGTTGCCCTTGTCTTGTTTCAGACTGCTACAGCTATTGGATTTTTCTTTCCCTGGAGTGGGGTTGGGGAGAACAGGATAGGGTTTACCTACATTGTATCTCCAGCACATTGGAAATAAGAAGGGAACAGCAGACTGATGGGGAAGTATAGGCAAGATGAACTCCACCCCATCCTCTATGAACCCTAATAAGCACCAGCCCTCATTGCTAATTGTTGTTCTTTATTTATTATTATCCTTTATCTACTCTGCTCTGCTCTGCTAAGGACAATAATTCTGCTTAGAAAAACCATGAAACTTCCATAGGAATGAAGAGTGAACTAAGGATGTAGCCGGGAGACATTTATTTATTTATGTATTTGCTTACATTTAAATGATTTTGAAAGATGGACTTTACAATTATCAGGACCCCTTTCCCTGCAGCCCCTCATGTCCTGCAATAAATTAAGTTCATGACTATTTAGCTAACAGACTCTTAGGAGATTTTACTGGCCCCAAAATGCACATTTCTTGGTACCCAGATAGTGTTCCAGTCCAAACATGACTCAGAGAGAGAGAGAGACATTCATAAAAATTCTTAAGCCTCAAAACTACAATAATTTCCCAACTTACCTTGTCCTCCCCCTTCCAGAAGGAGACGGGAAGAACCTCTGTGAGGAGTTCTAACCTTCTCTACTTTGTCTTGTTTTTTGTACTTGTTGGTCCATATTCTGCTTACCTAAAATCTAAGGTGGGTACAGTCTAGAAATTCCCCAAGCCAAACTTTAAACTTCTAAATTCTAGATTTTATACTCCAGATTAGGAAGAACATTCTTTACTTTTTCTACCTATACCTTTGTTTATAGGGGTCTCTAACCCTGGCATCAAAGTCTGGGGGCCCTCAATTATCTGGCAATAAATGATACAAAGGAAAGCCATTATTCAGCAAGTGGCATTTCAGAGCCTGCTGCCTTTTAGAGATTGTAGGGCAAGTTTTTTTAAACTTAATTTTCAATCTATCTTAACATGAGACCTCTACATGATTGTTAGTGGTTTGCCTTCCTAAGGCAATATCAGGGAAAGGGGCATATACAAGTCCACATCTTGAGACTGTTTCCTCTCTTCAGGACTGCCCTGTAACTGTGCAGACCAATTTGTCCCCGTGTGTGGGCAGAATGGACGCACCTACCCCAGTGCGTGCATTGCTCGCTGTGTGGGCCTCCAGGACCAGCAGTTTGAGTTCGGATCGTGCATCTCAAAAGACCCATGTAATCCTAACCCCTGCCCAAAAAACCAAAGGTAAGTCAAATGGCTCCTCATCCTTTTAACTGAAGATGAACATCTAGTATGTACAGACAATGAAAATACAAAGATGAATTCAGAAGGTCTCTGCCCTGGTGGGAGTCTAGAGGGCAAGAGCCATGGAAAGCTGGTTGGTGACTTGCTGTGTGATTGGGGGCCTGGGAGTGGAGCAGCTGGTGCAGCCTGGGGGAGGCCGAGAAAGCCTATATGATGTGACATTCATCTGGAAAGATGAGTGGGACATGGCAGGCAAGGTTTACACTGGAGGAAAGATGGTGTTGCAGTGAAGGCAGAGAGAGCAAAGATCCTGACTGCTGGCCATGAGATAGCACAGTATATGCTGGGAGCTATAGCAACAGTTGTGTAAAAACTGGAACAGAAAGTGTGAGGCAAGGAGGGATAACATGAGATGAGAGAAATGAATGTATTCTAATTATTAACTATTTATGCCCGATAATAATGGGAAATTTTCTTTTACTTACCTACCTCCATTTTAGGAACTGAATGTGAGAAATCTCTGGAAAATGCAGCTTACTTCAGTATTATTTGAAATTATTTGTTAGGGGCCCTTTCTCTGCAGTTTTCTCATGAACTCGGTAGAGTTGACCTGCCCTTCGTGGATTTCTGCAAGTGGTGGCCACAGGGCGAGTGTCCTGCTGGCTCTGAGGTTGCAGCCTCTGGAGCTGGGCTTCACTGGCCGCCGCATGGACCTGAGCAGGGCACATCCCAGTGCCACAGTCCTTTCCTTAGGAAGGACTTTGTGGGAAATAAGCAGTTGCCTCTCTCCATCCTTAAAACTCTGTGCAGTAGGGAGGGAGAGGAAGAGTTTCTGATGTGTTAAAGAAATAGCAAAGGGAATTGGTTGCCCATCTGGCAAAGTTTATACCATGAAATCTAAGGCCATAAAGTTCCTATGGAACGAAGACAGAGTGCTATGCATTAAAAAAAATATATAAAGAAGTAAGCCAAAAGGATAATATAGTTGTGTTGGGAGGCAGAATTGAGGGTTGTTTAGTATCTGCTTGTTTGTTTTCCTCTATTTGCTAATCTTTCTAATAGATTATCTTGGTTTTATAATTAAAAAATGTATAAAATCTCAAAAGTGGGATGTCCTTTCTGAGTATAATACAGTGATGGCGAACCTATGACACGCGTGTCAGAGGTGACACGCGAACTCATTTTTTTGGTTGATTTTTCTTTGTTAAATGGCATTTAAATATATAAAATAAATATCAAAAATATAAATCTTTGTTTTACTATGGTTGCAAATATCAAAAAATTTCTATATGTGACACAGCACCAGAGTTAAGTTAGGGTTTTTCAAAAAATGCTGACATGCCGAGCTCAAAAGGTTCGCCATCACTGGTATAATACAAAATCAACATAAAAAATTGAAAACTGCAGCTATATGAAAATGAAAATGTTCTTCATGGTCACAGACAAATAACAAACTGGGAAGAATATAACAGAGAATGGTCCGATGTCCTTATAATATAAGAGTCCTTACAAATCAATGTGTAAAAAGATCAACAGTCTAATATAAAAATGGGCAAAGAGTGATAACATAATAGAAAAATGGACCAAGGACATAAACATAGAAAAAGAAGTAACAAATAGTTCTTGAACACTTGAAAAGGTGCTTTTACCCCTGGCCAGGTAGCTCAGTTGCTTAGTGTTGTCCAAGGTTTGAAATACACATGCTCTTTGAATCAGCATTTTCTCGATACACCAAGGTTGCGGGTTTGATCCCCGATCAGGGCACATACAAGAATCAACCAATGAATGTGTAAATAAGTGGAACAAGAAATCTTTCTCTCTCTCATCAATAAATAAAAATAAAAGATGCTTTTAATAGTTAGGGTGAGTAACTCTAGCTACTGTATATAAACCCCAAAGTATCATTACTTTAACATTACAGAAGTTCAAATACAGTCCATTTGGATGTTCAGCAGGTGGCTTTCCACGTGGTGACTCAGAGACTTAGGATCCTTCCGTCTAGTGACTCTGCCAGCTCTGACCTCGGCCTCCTAGTCCTCCTCTGTGTCTTCTGCATCAGGCCAGCGGTGAGAGAAGGGAGGTGATGGAGATTGCTCCTGAGAAGCTTTTGTGGGCCAGGTTTAAAAGTGGCATTCATCTCCACTTCCAGCACATTCCGTTGTCTAGAACTTAGTCACTTGGCCACAATTGCCTGCAAGGGAAACTAGGAAACGTAATCTGGATGTGTTCCCAGGAGGAAAATTAAATGAATTTGATGAATGTCTACTAATCTATCAAAATGCTTAACCTTCCTCATATTAAGCAAAATGTAAATTAAATTAAAACTCCAAGGTGTACCATTTTCCATCTACCAGATTGACAAAGATAAAAAGTTTGATAACAAGGAAACATATGTAATACTGTATGTAATACTTTAAACCATTAAAAAAATGAAAAGAAAAAAAAAGATTTCCACTATGAAAAAAAAAAAAACACGTTTGATAACACAGTATAGAGAAATAGGCACTCCCATACAAGAGCGGGTTAGAAGGAGGATTGGTATGTCCTCCATGGAAATTTAGTAATAGTGTTTGCTGCTGGTGAAGGGAACTCAGTGACTGGGACACAAAAATAGGAGAGAGACTTATTTTTCACTATATACCATTTCACATTTTTTCAGTTTCACCATGGGCTTGTATTATCTGTTCAAAAATAATTGTTTAAAAAAATAAAAAGTATTCCTTCATAAAGTATGTACCAGGCATATTCCTAAATGGTAGGTCACAACAGTAAGCAAGACAGTAACCCATGTTTAATTTACCCCCCAGTTCTCAACTTTTCCTATTGGTCCTCTTATTTCTATACTAGAGGCCCAATGCACAAAATTCATGCAAGGGGCTCAGCCCTTGCAGCCCCGGCTTTGTCCAGAAGGTCGTCCAGAAGGTCGTTCGGCTGTCCGGTCTAATTAGCATATTACGCTTTTATTATTATAGATATTCAAATTGAAAAGTTTTTCTTCGTAAAATTACCAAGTTTCTCCTGATGGTCTTGGTTCTCATTCCTTCCATGTTAGTAAGTGATTAAGTTCTAAATATTCTTTTCCATTATTTCCCTTCAAATATCTTAAATTTCCATAACTGCACACAATCTAATTTTCGATCCCACAAGAAAAGACAACCGTACATAGCAGTACTGATGGTGGTGGTGGTGGTTTCAGTGCAGGAGGCTTATCCCTAAGAGGATGGAAGTAATTTCCTTTGAATTAAATAATGCTGGCTACTATCTTCTTTTGTTTTACAGACTAATATTTGTATATCTGTTACTTCAAAGACCCAGTGAAAGCTGAACATATTATCTTCCTGTAGAAAGTTATAAATACTCTTTATAGAAATGAGGGAAGCAGAAAGGTCTAAAGAAGAAAAGAGTCATCGTCCCTAGTCCCTCTTAGTTCAGGAGTTGAGGATGAAGCCAGGTCCAGATGTTCCTAGGAAAACCTGGCTTCACGGAGTGAGGTTCTCTCAGGGACTCGCAGCCAGCCAGCATCAGGTCCCCAGCCTCGTCAGCACAGAAACCTGAATTTTTCAGCACATGTTGTGAAGCCTCCTCTTAAGATAGACTGATATTAGCCAAGCTAAAAACGAAGTCCCTGAAAATGTTTCATTTATTATTGACTCCAGGGCTTCCAGCGTCAGCCCCACTTGATGGCCTCATGTCGTGCCACTCCTGCCTGTGCATTCTTTGCTCCTGCCCGCAGGATCACCTGCCCTTCCCAGCACCACAGAGTCTTGAGCATCACACCTTTGCATATGCTGCTTCCTCAGCCTTCAGGCCAGTGCAGCCTCCTTAACCTCCAGGTTCCAGCCAGGGACCAGGCCACCCGTGCTTTCTCCAGGCTCCTCGTCAGGATGACTGGTTCCCATTAGCATTTTGTGCTCTTCTACCCGATAGCCTACTCTGTGTGCTCGACGCTCCTGCTCTCCGTAAGCTCTTGGGGATAGGAAGTGTTTTCAGTTTCTCTCCCGCTCTCGACCTCCTGTCCTTGTCAGTGCTTTGCCGCCCCCTCCCCATCGTCCTTCCTGGCTCCTGGTGCACCTTTGTGTTTTCAGGTGCATACCCAAACCACAAGTCTGCCTGACGACTTTTGACAAATTTGGGTGTAGCCAGTTCGAGTGTTTGCCACGGCAGCTCACCTGCGACCAGGTCCGAGATCCTGTTTGTGACACGAACCACATGGAGCACAGCAATCTCTGCACTTTGTACCAGCGAGGGAAGAGCCTCTTGTACAAAGGCCCGTGCCAGGTACAGTTGTGAGCTGACAAGCCCAAGTCACAGAGATAAAATTGCTTTTACAGATGAAGACCACTCGAAGGTCTTCTATGAACCCTGTTCCATCCAGAGAACTCGGCCCTCTGCTAAAAGGAACCATCCCCAGACGGCCTTTTCCTCCCAACTCCGGAGGACTTCCTTGCTAGCGTGTGTGCCTTTGCCCATCTAGTGTACCAGCAAGAAAAGAGAGTGGCTTCTTATAGGAAAAGAAGTTAAAGTTTCCCCCCTCAGCATGAGTCGGCACCATTTCCACTTTCCGTAGTTCTGTGGGCCCTCACTGGAAAACAAATCAGGAAGAATGGGCATTAAAACAACCAAGGAAAGAGTTCTTTTCCAAACACTCTTCCAATGAAGTCCCTATCACATCACTGAAATTATTCAGAAGTTTCTCTAAGACAGTGTCTTTTTATATCAGTTTATCTTTGTGTCTTGAAAGGTTGTGGAATCTGTATTCATGTTTTCATGTTTTAAGAATAATCTCAAGGACAACCCCACTGAGGCTTCCCACACACCACTGATCTGTGTGCTGGCCCCTCTCCCCGGGAATCCTCTGCCCACAGCCAGCTAACACCTGGCATGATTGCTTCTCATTTCCTGGTCTTCATTGTCAGGAAAATCCCTTCCTCAGTTTCCCTCCCCAGGGAGCTTGTGCTCTGATACCTGCTACATTGAATTCCCAGTCTTCTCTTCTCTTGTGCCCTCTTCCTGGCAATTTTTCTCTCACAGAGTCCTTACCTGCTAATGGATCTGAGCAGTGGTTCTCAACCTTCCCAATGCCGCGACCCTTTAATACAGCTCCTCATGTTGTGGTGACCCCCAAACATAAAATTATTTTCGTTGCTACTTCATAACTGCAATGTTGCTACTGTTATGAATCGTAATGTAAATATCTGATATGCAGGATGTATTTTCATTGTTACAAATTGGACATAATTAAAGCATAGTAATTAATCACAAAAACCATATGTAATTATATATGTGTTTTCCGATGGTCTTAGGCAACCCCTGTGAAAGTATTGTTTGACCCCCCAAAGGGGTTGAGACCCACAGGTTGAGAACCGCTGATCTAGATAGAGTCTCTCTGCCCCACGGATCTCTCCACTCTTCCTTCTCCTTATCCCGTACCCAAGTGTGAAATGATAAAGCCTCCATATTTGCATGAAGAATTGATTTTGTTTTCTTCAAACGGGCACTTCTGGAATGATAGAAGTCTGAGGGAGTGGGAGTTTTATCTCCTATCGGTTCACACGAGTGAGTACCAAGTCCCAGAACGGCTGAGAACAGTCATCTCTTCAGTTCATTTTGGGACAGCCCACTTGTCCCCCTCCACCATGTGGAGCCCACCTCAGGAGCTTAATTAAGAGGGTCCCCAGAACTTATATCTGCATCTTTTCTCCTTCCTGAAAGTAGGGAGACCTACTGTGGAGCCTCGGTTAGGAAACGTGCACCATACAGGTTTCCAGGTTAAGTGTGATTATTTGCCCTCAGCCCTTCTGCAGAGCCACGGAGCCCGTCTGTGGGCACAATGGGGAGACCTACAGTAGCGTGTGCGCAGCCTACTCGGACCGCGTGGCAGTCGATTACTATGGGCCCTGCCAGGCCGTCGGGGTCCTCTCAGAGCACAGTTCTGTCACGGAGTGTGCTGCTGTGAAGTGTCCTTCACTCTCGGCAGCTGAGTGCAAACCCATCGTCCCACCCGGTATGTGGGGTGGGGCAGGGGCGGGATTGGGAAGCCTTGATTATCTGCCTCCAGTCAGTGAATCCCTCAGGAGAGCGTTACGAGCTTATTTAAAAATTTCAAAAAAAATCTTAACTCTACCTGATACTGCTTAGGTGCATAACTCTAGGTTGACCTTAAAAAGCTATGGATTACCTTAGACATCATCTGGTCCAGTGGTTTTAAAACAATATGGCCAACTTTTTTCAAGCAAAATCTCATACCAAACACCTATATATAAACAGATAAAGCAATATTTAATGACTAAAATTATGATTATTTGTTCAAATGCATAATGTTTACTTTTAAAATATATATTACCATAAAGTTAATGAACAAAGAATTAGTAATTAACGAATGAATAATTGAAGTAGTTTTGATGAACACAAACATTTGAAATTGAGAGAAGGCCTAACCCACATGGTCGAGGAGAAAAACAAAAGACAGTTGTTGTCTGCCGTAACTGGTTTGGCTCAGTGGATAGAGCATTGGCCTACGGACTCAAGGGTCCCAGGTTCAATTCCACTCAAGGGCATGTACCTTGGCTGCGGGCATGTCCCCAGTGGGGAGTGTGCAGGAGGCAGCTGATCGTTGTTTCTCGCTCATTGATGTTTATAACTCTCTATCCCTCTCCCTTCCTCTCTGTAAAAAAATCAATAAAATATATTAAAAAAAAAAAAAAAGACAGTTGTCTTAAATTGGCCTTAGGATCCAATTTAGTTGTTTTAGTTGCGTATAATGGAGGAAGTCTTGTAAAAAGACTATTATAAGCGATAACAGTTTTCTTAAACAACTTCCCTTACAGTCTCTTACTCTTCAGTTAAACAGAGCGGGCAGAAGAGACTTTATCCCAAGTCAGAACAGATTAGTGCGAAGGCCAGCAAGTCCATTGCTCCACCCATGAATTCATCATTTGTTTTTTGAGCTTCCACTATGTGCCACATACTCTTCTAGGCACTGGGGGCTCAGTGAGTAAACCAAAGTCTCCTTCCTCCTGGAGACCTTGTTCTGATATTCTGTTGGGGTTTCTTTAACACTTTAAAATAATTTTTAAAGTTATATTAGAGTTAGACACCCATGGAATCCCTGAAGTACCTGCTCCTTTGTTTTCAGGTGAAATCCAAAGCCCAGGAGAGCACTTGCCCAGGGTCACAGTGAGGCTGAGGCGAGGCAGGGCGAGGCTTTTGTCTCTGTGCTGCCTCGCACCACAGCACCTCACCCTGAGAAGTGGTAAAGGGTGGAGCGAGGATGGAGGAAGGATTTGGGTAAATGTATAGACCAGCCGTGGGCAAACTACAGCCCGCAGGCCGGATCCGGCCCGTTGGAAATGAATAAAACTAAAAAAAAAAAAAAAAGACCGTACCCTTTGATGTAATGATGTTTACTTTGAATTCATATTAGTTCACACAAACACTCCATCCATGCTTTTGTTCCGGCCCTCCGGTCCAGTTTAAGAACCCATTGTGGCCCTCGAGTCAAAAAGTTTGCCCACCCCTGGAATAGATTGTAAGACCCCAGGTTGGTAAGGGGACCTAAAGTGCAGTCATCAGGGAGGCCAGCTGCAACTCTCCTAGCACAAAGCGAAGGGTTGGTCCTGTCACCAACTGTTTTGTGTCCGTGGTTCTAATTCTGACCATAGATGATATGGTTTCTGTTGCACAGGTGCTTGTTGCCCATTATGTGCTGGGATGTTAAGAGTTTTATTTGACAAAGAAAAACTGGATACAATTGCCAAGGTAAGTTGCTCTATATGCTGGGCGGAAACCTATTGGTAAACCACTGTAACCCTTCAGAGTAGAGTGTGTTGTCCCAGTTATAGATGAAGAGACTGAATTGCAGAGAAGCAGCTTGCCCGAGGCCATTCAGCTCGTAAGCGGTGAAAGGAGGGTTTGAACTCCAGCTGTCTGGCTCCCGATCCTGGGCTTCCTTCCTACACCCTGGCTGGGTGGTGACCTTGCTCCGGGCAGCACAGCCCGAGCCTTTCTGGGAAAGGTCCCCTCCTGGCACAGGAAGCAGGTTAGGGCTAGAGGCAAAACCAGGCGGCCAGAGACTGGTAGCTGCCAGATGGTCTCGGCCTTGCCTGCCCTCTCACGGTCCCATTCCCCTGTGGGCTGCTTCCAGAGCCAGCCACCATCCCGTGAGAGCTTTGCCTCTTTTCTTTTTCTGTACCATCGCTTTTACTGCCCACTGTTAACGAATGAATCATTGAAGTACAGGTACACAAAGCAGGTGGAAACAGGGCTCCCAGACATGTAGCAGCCAGTACCTGTCACTGCCTCGAAAGTTACCCCCATCTCCCCCTTGTCCTCAGAACAGTCACTTTGAAACAGAGCTTCTGGTGCGAGTGCTTATTTTAGCTACAGAGCTCCAAGTCAGGCAAAACCTCATCGGCATCAACTTCAAATCCAGCTGCAGGGCCCTGCACTAACGGGTTCCTTGGCCAAAACAGCCCCTTGGCTTAGGCAGTAATGAGGAGTTCTTTTTTTCTGATAATAGAAATTTATTTTCTCTTTCTAGGTAACGAACAAAAAGCCAATAACGGTTCTGGACATACTTCAGAAAATCCGCATGCACGTGTCCGTCCCACAGTGTGACGTATTTGGATACTTCAGCATTGAATCCGAAATAGTGATCCTGATCATTCCTGTCGATCATTATCCCAAAGCTCTGCAGGTGGGGTTCAGCATACAGTTGTGCGGCATGTTGTCAACTTCAAGTTCGGTGGACTTGGCAGGGGGTGGGCACAGACCAGCATGGGGAGGATCAGGTGGCGAGGAGAGGAAAGGAGGCATTTCGGCGGGGCAGGAGGGAGAAGCTGGGCGGTGTCTGAGGGACAGAGCTGCACCCTCAAGCACTTTGCGAGGTGACGGGCCAGGTACACATTTGACAGCAGAATGCTGAGTCGGGAAGGGGAGAGCTTGAGATGCTGTCACTCTCAGTGTGGGCAGATGGAATGATCTGCTCATCCTACAGACAAGGCAGCTGGGCCCAGGGAGGCAAGGGAGTGGCAGGTGGCACAGTGACAAAGCAGAACAGACTCCTGTCTCCTGAGTCTGTGCTCCCACCGGGAAGGAGGAGCTGGTCTCGTGGGCCCCAGTTTTTCTTCCCCACAATATCGAGGTGAACCTCACTCACATAGACCCCCAAGTTTCACCATCAAAATAGTGAGGGCCCAAGTGAAGGGGGGAATACAAGCGGCCTCTAAACTGCCATCATTAGGAAGTTCGTTCAGCCTAATTACTTGCCTCTAATTGCTCCTTCAGCAATTAGATGTGTGAACAGGCATGAAAGTCCGTTCCCTGTGACTGTTTAACCATGAAAGCTAATGTCTGAGTGTGGATAAGCAGTGACAGGATTGTGGAAAAAGAAGGGACATCGGCGTTGTGGATCCTTTCATTTCTGATTTGATTTCCATTGATGCTGTTATTATTTATGTGGTGAATTAAGACCATAATTAAATGTTACTTTGGCTAAGAAAAAGACAAAGTGAAAGCACATTCCCTGTGTTGGAGTAGATGTGGAATTTGACTTGACCTTTTCATGGGTTCTGTGGTTTTATATTAAGAGAATATGATTTTCCTCTCCCAGATTGAGGCCTGCAATAGAGAAGCGGAGAAGATCGAATCCCTTATCAACGCCGACAGCCCTACCCTGGCATCCCACGTCCCGCTCTCTGCCCTCATCATTTCTCAGGTGCAGGTCTCCAGCACCGTGCCGTCAGCCGGGGTCCGGGCCGGAGCGCCCTTCCCCTCTGGCCTCTTCCTCCTCACGCTGGGCTTCGCCTTGCACATGGTCTAGGACATCACTGGCTGCCCGTGAGACATGCAGAATGTTCCTCAGTCTACTTTCCTGCCTGCAGGTTCCAAGTTGGAGAGTGGCCAGGTCAAAGCATTCATCACCTCTGTTCACCACACAGTATTTTTTTTTAATCTGCCAATATTAGTAGGGGTTTGGTTTTGTTTTTATAAATGTTCAAAAATTTTCCTCCAAATACTAATGAAAAGAGGATGTTTCTTCTGGTGGATCACTGCCTTCCAATTTACAGGTTGCTCATTAGGTGGCCCCTCCCTAAAATATGTTCAATGTCACTGATGAATGACATTGTCACTTTTTAGAAAGATAACTCACTCGACTGTGGGCTTTGTATCACAGGAACTTCATTTTAGAGTTCCTGTAAGTGTTAAGGGCCCCTAGTGTTTGTGTGTTTGTTTACAGACAATCACCTACTCTGTGTAGAAGCTGGGGGCACAGTGAAGAGCCCCTGCATCAAAGGAGAGGATGGAGATGAAGCATCTTTGGAACTATCATTAGATCATCCGGCAGCCTTAACTTACAGCATTTAATTTAGGAACCCATCCATTGTGGCAAGCGAAAGCAAGCTAACCAAATGGAATCGCAGTCTCAGTGGTTACAAGCATGTGTCTGTGACTTTGGTGAAAGGGAGGAGATCTATCGCATCAAAGCATCTTGCATTGTGCATCTTTATGTTAACCAGATGTACATTCCATTCTCAGTATTCATCGAGGTAAAGAGTTTTTAAACATCAATCTTTAAACCAATTGCTGCTACTTAAATAATTGCCAAAAAATGAAATAATTAGTAGCTCATGTAAATAATACATGATTTTCCTATTTTATTATGAAGAAGGTGAATAGCCATATTTGTAAAGTGACAATCATGTGTACTAACCCAGTACTTTCCGTTTTGAAGACACATTTGCGTTTGTGGCATGCACAGTGTAGATATGTGTTCGGTCTGACTTTCTTTTCTGATATAAAATTATAGAATTATGGTTTATATATTTAAAATGTCAATCTAAATGTTAAAATGTTTGCATGTTGTCTAAGAAATTGAATACTTTGAATGTTTCACAGTTTGAAATAAGCTATTCAGTGTAATACTTTTTTGTATGCACATAAACTTAGATTTTACATGAAGTATTTTTTCAGTATTATATGTACCCTCTGAAATATATAAGGATATGCTTATTATACCAAAATGTTGTTTAAACGCGGGCACTTAAGCTTTCAGAATATCTCAATGCCAATGTAGCATGTTTGTTGCAATTGCTTTTTTATATAAATGTCTTCAATGCAATATATTGGAAAACTTTTATATTTTAATAAAAATGATCTTTATATGGTTATGTGTGCACTTCCGGGCAACGTGGACATTTAAAATAAAGCCCTTTCTCGCTCTGGGGTGAGCTGTGTCGCTTGCTCTGGACTCTACGGAGGACATGTTACGGGGCCAGGCTGGGTGCTGGCCTCCCCGGGGCCTGGGCCCCTCCCTCAGGGGAAGCTGGGGTCTGTTTCAGCTCCACTGTGGGAAGAAAGTCACACCTGCCAGCAACACTAATGACCTTGACACAAAATCCATAGAAAACATGTTCCTTCGTTTGATTTAATTAATGATTTTCCTTCAGCCACAGGCTCCTGGAGGTCACCCTCCCACACGCCCACAGGGGGCGCTCTACCCTGAGTGGCCAGATTATTATGACCACCCCAGCAGGACTTCATTGACACTTCCAAAAATACTGAATATTGAAAACTTCCTAAGCAAATACTCTCAAGGTTTTATTATTATTATTTGCATAACTGATTCACTTCACTGTACTGATGGGGTGGTCATAATAATCTGGCCACTCAGAGTATTTCTCAAAGGGACCGGAGGCTGTGCCCCGAGCCTTCCCCCTCTCGCAGCTGCTGAAGAGGTTGAGGGAAGGGGAAGGGAAGCAGAGGGAAATTCCTTTCCCAGCCCAACAATCCCGAAGCTGAAGGGCTAGGCTCCACTTTGTCCCTCGAGGGAAACAGGCCCAGAGAGCAGAAGTACTGGTCCAGTTCCCGCAGGGAGTAGGGCAGAGCCAGCACTGCAGCCAGGTCTGGACTTTCCCTGGCGCCGGCCGCTAGGCAGGGCGAGTGCTGCTCGGGGACGGAGCCGCCCTGCGGAGCGCCCCACGCACAGGTGGACACGGTCAGCTGAGGGGAGTAGGCTCGGCAGACCGACAAGGCAGGCTGGCGGGGTGGGTCTGACTATCGGGCAGGACCAAAGAGCAGCAGGAATCATAAAAGTCACGGATCAGCTCTCCAGCACTTTCGTTTCCACGGTGCTTTTCACCTCGTCCTCTCACTGGCCCAGAGCAAAATGGTGCACAGAGAACAAATGCCACGTCTGAGGTGGAGCTGAGTTCTCAGGAGGCAGGCTGGTGAGGGTAAGGGTAAGGCAGGGGCCCTTCACACCACACGGGAAGTTTGTTAACACCCTTGCCACGCCTCCACCTTCTCTCATTTTTTCCAAAACTGCTAGTATTGTTTTCTCATTATAAAAATAACATGTGCATTCCCCAAAGTACCTAGAAATAAAAGCAAAGAATAAAGTCACCTGCAGTGCACCTGACTCTACCAGTGGGTGCAGAATCCTACGAGAGCCGCCCCTGTGCATTAATCGCTGCATTGATGGGGACAGGGCCCCTCCGCTGTCCACGTGGGAGCGGGACTTACCTCGTGCCCTGTGAGGGAAGTGAGGGAACATGGCTTCATGTTTGGGATGGCTTCTGCTGGTTGGCACGTGCCTGCCTAGTGATTCACAGGTGGAAGCCCCATCTTGGCCAGACTCTCACCAGGTAATCAGGCGAAGCTCAGCCTCACCTGTTATCCCCAGACCACTCTCCCTCCGAACTCTGCTGGACAGTCGCTTTACCGAGCAGTCAGGCAAGTGTT
This sequence comes from Myotis nattereri, assembly GCF_964212035.1. NCBI lineage: Eukaryota > Metazoa > Chordata > Mammalia > Chiroptera > Vespertilionidae > Myotis > Myotis nattereri. The sequence goes on from NC_138087.1 coordinate 54,429,526, forward strand.
CATTTTGGTCAGGGTCTGGCAGGAAAATAGGGGGGCCACCCAAATTAGGATCATTCGAGGGAGGCTTACTAGTGAGACGAATGACACGGGTGTGAGCAGGTGCAAGAAAGCACGGAGTGTGCCGGGATGAGCTCCCCTAGCCCAAAGGTGAGGGGAGGCGCTGCGTGGAGCGGGCACGTCCTCCCTCCCTCCCTCGGCCTCGTCCCCCTGCGGAACCCAGTCGGAAACCAGAGGAAAGGGGAACCCGTTGCCGTGACCTTGCAGGCCAGCCTTCTGGGCAGAGAGCAGGGTGGAGAGTCAGTTTAGGGAAGGAAGTGGAGCAAAAAGCAGCCAGCACAGCAGGCCAGGGCAGTGCCAAGAGGACCAGGAGAGGTGGCGGTATGTGCCAGTCATCCCCGCGCACGGCCCAAGGTGGGGAAGGCCTCTTGCTTTAAACTTTTGGAGGCGCTCCACTGAACGCTCCTTCCTTCTGGACCCCATTCAGCCTCCTTAGTGCCTCTCCATCTTCTCTCCCAGGCCTTCTTCGGGCCCACATTTCCAGAGTCTCTCCCCAGCTCCCTGAGAATCCTCACCCTCCAAACCCAGAAAAGGAGCCCCCCCCCGCCCCCCCCTCCGTTCTTGAGTCACACAGACGTGGCCAGTGCGCCAGCCCAGAGCAGAGCTCCAGGCTGCCCGCTGAGGCTGTGGCAGGAACCTCTTCTGTTCAGGCTTTGCTGGCTCTGAAGTGGCGGACCAGCCTCTGGCCCACGTGTGAGTCCAGACCACCTTCCCCGTCAGCCAGGACAGCGCCCCTCATCATGGTGAGTGTTCCTTTTCTTCCTAAAGCAGCTCAGGCTGTCACTGGTGAGGACGGGATATCATGCTTAGAATAGAATCCATTTGGCTATGTGTCTACAGCAGCGGTTCTCAACCTGTGGGTCGCGACCCCTTTGGGGGTCGAACGACCCTTTCACAGGGGTCGCCTAAGACCATTGGAAAACACATATATAATTACATATTGTTTTTGTGATTAATCACTATGCTTTAATTATGTTCAATTTGTAACAATGAAAATACATCCTGCATATCAGATATTTACATTACGATTCATAACAGTAGCAACATTGCAGTTATGAAGTAGCAACGAAAATAATTTTATGGTTGGGGGTCACCACAACATGAGGAACTGTATTAAAGGGTCGCGGCATTAGGAAGGTTGAGAACCACTGGTCTAGAGAAATGAATCAGTACTTGGTTGCTTTTAAAATGGGTTGTTGTTGTTGCTATTGTCAGTATTTCCCCAGTGATACATTCTAACTGGTTATTGATGCTGTGTGGGAAAAGCTATTGATGTTTTTTTAATATTCTTGGGTCTGGCTATCATTAAAAATTTTTAATATTAATTTAATAGATTTTCTTAGGTTTTTCCAGGGAGGAGTCACAATGAAAACTATGCTCTTCCTTTCCCAATATTTACTCTTCTTCTCTCTTTTTTGCTGTCCTGGTATTGGCTAAAACAATGTTGAATAATAGTGGCGACAGCAAGAAACTTTGTTATGCTCTTGATTTGAATGGGCATGTCCCATTGTTTTACTGTTAAGCAGTCTGATGTGTTTTACTGTTTGTTTCAGGATGCTTCTTTTTATTCTGCTAAGGGAAAGTAAAAAAGTTGTTCAACTCAGTTATGGATATTGAATTGTATCAAAGATATTTTCAGCATGCGTTTACCTTATATTTTTTCTTTGTCTTATTATAAGTTCTGGATATATTTCTTAATATTAAGCCATCCCTACACCCTTAAAATAAACTTTATTTGGTCATGATGTACGCTGTTAGATTCAACTTGTTGGTATTTTATCTAGGATTTGGTGTTTACATTCACTATGGTTTTTTGTACTTGCTATATTTTTCAGGTTCTGGAATCAGGATAATTCTAGCTTCATGAATTGAACAGGGGAGGTTATCTATGCTTTAGAACAGTGATAGTCAACCTTTTCCATCTCCTGGCACACATAAACTAATTACTAAAATTCTGCAGCACACCAAAAATGTGTTTTTTGCCAATCCAACAACAACAAAAAAAGGTATAATTTTGATTCATTCAAACCAGACAGTTATTGTTCTGTTAGCTGTTGTCATTTTTTAATTTGACAATCTGAGGAAAAAGAGGTCAGTGCCCCTGACTAGTCAGGTATTGCATGTTTTAAAAATATTCATGGCAGCCCTAACCGGTTTGGCTCAGTGGATAGAGCATCGGCCTGCAGACTCAAGGGTCCCAGGTTCGATTCCAGTCAAGGGCATGTACCTTGGTTGCGGGCACATCCCCAGTGGGGAGTGTGCAGGAGGCAGCTGATCGATGTTTCTCTCTCATCGATGTTTCTAACTCTCTATCTCTCTCCCTTCCTCTATGTAGAAAATCAATAAAATATATTTTAAAAAATATTCATGGCAAAAAGTGAAAAGGAAAAAATATTCATGGCACACTGGTGGAAAATTACTGCTTTAGAACATGAAAATGGTATCAGAATCATCTGTCTCTCAAAAGTTTGATAGAACTTGCTTGCAAACCCAGCTGGGTCCAGCTATCCTAATATATAAAAACCCTGGGTCCGTAACTTCGTAACGACTGGAGGCTCAGCCAACCAGAAGTCAGTCCTGCAGTCAGTGCTGGGTTGCCGGGGCGACCTTCACAGCCGCTGCCACATGCTGTAGTATAAAACATAGTGTGCAAGTGATCAGAAGCACAGGCACCCCCTCCATGCCACCCCCCCCCCCGCACCCCGCCTCCATCAGTCCCACCGGCCCTGAGGCGCCCTCCCCGAGCTGTTTCTGGGAAGGGCGAGGCCTGAGGGAGGACCCCGCCCTCAGAGCGCCTGGAGCGCCCAGAGGCAGATTACTAAGAGAAATTATGAATTTGAATGTTGCATTTGGTGGGAAAGTTCTCCTTCTTGGAGGGGATTTTCGACAGTGTCTCAGTATTGTGCCACATGCTATACAATCGGCCATAGTACAAACGAGTTTAAAGTACTGCAATGGTTGGGGATGTTTCAGAGAGTTGTCTCTTAAAACAAATATGAGATCAGAGGATTCTGCTAATAGAAAAACGGTTAGTAAAACTTGGAGATGGCGCCAAAACCGGTTTGGCTCAGTGGATAGAGCGTCGGCCTATGGACTGAAGGGTCCCAGGTTCGATTCCGGTCAAGGGCATGTACCTGGGTTGCAGGCACATCCCCAGTGGGGGATGTGCAGGAGGCGGCTGATCGATGTTTCTCTCTCATCGATGTTTCTAACTCTCTATCTCTCTCCCTTCCTCTCTGTAAAAAATCAATAAAATATATTTAAAAAAACAAAAACAAACAAAAAAAAAACTTGGAGATGGCAAACTGGATAGCAATTTTCATTTAGGAATGGATATTATTGAAATCCCTCATGAAATGATTTGTAACAGATCTATTACTGAAGCTACCTTTGGAAATAGTATATCTATAGATAATATTAAAAATATATCTAAATGTGCAATTCTTTGTCCAAAAAAATGAGCATGTTCAAAAATTAAGTGAAGAAATTTTGGATATACTCGGAGATTTTCACACGTATTTGAGTGATGATTCCATTGATTCTTAATAGTATTACTCCTTTGGGAATGCCATGTCATAAATTAAAATTGAAAGTGGGTGTAATCATCATGCTACTGGGAAATCTTAATAGTAAATGGGGTCTTTGTAATGGTACTGGATTTATTATCAAAAGATTGTGACCTAACGTTATCGAATCTGAAGTATTAGCAGGATCTGCAGAAGGAGAGGTTATTCTGATTCTAAGAACTGATTTGTCCCCATCTGACACTGGGCTCCCATTTAAATAATTTGAAGGCAGTTTCCCGTGATGCCAGCATTTGCGATGACTATTAATAAATAAATCACAAGGACAAACTCCAGACAGAGTAGGAATATTCCTACCTGAACCTGTTTTTGCACATGGCCAGTTATGAGTTGCTTTCTCTCAAGTTCAAAGAGCATGTGACGTTAAAGTTGTCAATACTTCGTACAAGGGAAATTACTCAAGCACTCTGAAAGAATTTTTACTCTTAACGTGGTGTACAGGGAGATATTAGAATAAGTTTAATCAATTTATCACTCATTGTTTGTATCAGTGTTGTTTTTACAACATGTTGTTTTTATATCATGTCTTTGTTGTTATATCATGCAATTATTTATTAAAAAATTTATATATTTTATTCATATACATTTTACTAATTTTCTTTCATCTCTGACACTTCTATTATAAAGGACAAAGAGCAATATTAAAATATTTCCTCTAATTAATTCCCTTTTTAAAAAAAATATATTTTATTGATTTTTTACAGAGAGGAAGGGAGAGGGATAGAAAGTTAGAAACATCGATGAGAGAGAAGCATCGATCAGCTGCCTCCTGCACACCCCCCACTGGGGATGTGCCTGCAACTAAGGTACATGCCCTTGACCGGAATCGAACCCAGGACCCTTTAGTCCCCAGGGCAACACTCTATCCAGTGAGCCAAACCAGCTAGGGCTAATTAATTCCCTTTTAATGTGCACAAATTTCATACACCAGGCCACTAGTATTTAGATAAGCAGTGATATTTTCCTTTTTTTTTTTTTTTAAGCATTCTGTATCTCTGTATTAAAAAAAAAAAAATTTTGTCCATGAGAAGGGAGCCAGATGTCAGTTTCCTACGAGGGGGGGGGGGGGGGACGTTCTCGTGCAGGTACTGTAAGGCCAAGTCGGTCCACTTCATCTCTTGTTCTTTAACAGATTCTGTGGTGCCACCGTTGTCCTGCTCAGGTTCAGGAAGCTCATTCAGTGGTATTGCCACATCCTCGTAGGGCAGCTTATCTTCTCGCCAAGCATCATCAATCAAATCCAAGATCCTTCCATCTCTCTGTACTTCACTGTCCATTCTCCTTCAGCTCTGATCTTGTCAATTTCGTGTGGTTGTCCTGATCCTGAAATGCTCGTTCCTTTCTTTCCCCCGCAGCTGATCTCCCCCCTTTTTTTTTTTTTAAGGCTATATCAGTTCATTTAGATATTTTTCTCACCTTAAATAAACCTTGGTAATTTGTATTTTCCTAGAAAACTGTCCAGTTCAGAAAATCTACTAGTGGAGAATTGTCCATATTTTCCTGAACACTTCTAAGAAGAGATTGCATCCCCTTTTTTATTACTAATGTGATACATTTGATTTTTCTTTCCTTTTAGATAGACATTTTTATCTATTTGATTTTGTAAAGACCTGTCTATTTAATATGTCTTCCAGCCCTTGGCTATATTTTTCAATTCTGTTCTTTTCTGTTTTCTAATGTATTCTTTTCTGCTTTTATCTATATTAACTTACTCAATTAATTTTAAAGACTTTGTTATGAAAATTTCAAACCTACAGACAATTTTATTTTATTTTTATTTGTTGTTGTTGCTAATCCTCACCTGAGGATATTTTTTTTCCCATTGATTTTTAGAGAGAGTGGAAGGATGGGGGAGAGACAGAGAGAGAAACATTAATGTGAGAGAGAAACATCAATTGGTTGCCTCCACCACAGCCCCGACCGGGGGCGGGGGGCGGAGGGAGAGGGGGGGGCGGAGGGAGAGGGGGGGCGGAGGGAGAGGGGGGGCGGAGGGAGAGGGGGGGGCGGAGGGAGAGGGGGGGCGGATCAAGCCTGCAACTGAGGTATGTGCTCTTTACTAGAATCGAACCCTCAACCCTTCAGTCCGCAGGCCAATACTCAAACCACTGATCCAATGGGTTAGGACATCTACAAACAATTTTAAAGTGAAAATCCATACACTCACCCTCTAGATTCTTAATGAACATTTTGCTGTGTTTGCTTTTTTCACTTTTATCCATCTCTCCTATCCATGTACCTTATTTTATTTGTGTTTCAAAGTAACTTGAATCCATTTTTTATGCATTTCAAAGTAAGTCGCAAACATCATACATTTCACCTCTAAACATTTTAGAATTTATTCATTAACTAGAATGCAGTATTTGTTTATGATTCTTTAATTATGTTTTGTAATTTGTCTAGTTCCTTTAGTTCAATACTTAGTTTATTTTTCTCCTTTTAAATAAGTAGTATAATAACATTTTTTTTTAATATATTTTATTGATTTTTTACAGAGAGGAAGGGAGAGAGATAGAGAGCTAGAAACATCGATGAGAGAGAAACATCGATCAGCTGCCTCCTGCACATCTCCCACTGGGGATATGCCCGCAACCCAGGCACATGCCCTTGACCGGAATCGAACCTGGGACCCTTCAGTCCGCAGGCCGACGCTCTATCCACTGAGCCAAACCGGTTTCGGCAAAATAAGTAGTATAATAACATTTAAGATATACTGACGATATAAAAAAAAAGATATACTGACGATATCAATCATGTTTCAGGCCATTTTAGGAGACCCCTCCCAAATTTATTTATTTTTTTAAAATATATTTTTATTGATCTCAGAGAGGAAGGCAGAGGGAAAGAGAGATATAAACATCAATGATGAGAAATAATAATTGATCGGCTGCCTCCTGCACACCCGCTACTGGGGATCGAGCCTGCAACCCGGGCATGTGCCCTTGACCAGAATCGAACCCGGGACCCTTTAGTCCACAGGCCAAACTGGTTAGGGCTCATTTTATTTTTTTAAATCAAAGATCAGGAGAGAGTCTGCTCCCTCCAGGCTCCAAATTAGGTAATAGATTATTTTTATTATAAGTCAGTATATGTAAGGTTCAGAATTCTAAGATACATGTCTTAGCTCCGGTTGCTATAACAAAATATCATAGGCTGGGTGGCTTATAAACAGCAGAAAATTGTTTCTCACAGTTCTAGAGTCCGGATCGGGATGCCAGCATGGTCGGGTTCTGTGAGAGCCCTCTCTGGCTTACAGACTGCTCACTTCTGGTGGTATCCCCACGTGGTAGAAAAGGAGAGGGAGTTCTCTGGGGTTTCTTTCTTAAAAAAAAAAAGAGGGTTTTTAAAATTATTATTATTGATTTCAGAGAGAGGAAGGGAGAGGAAGAGAGAGATAGAAGCATCAATAATGAGAGAGAATCATTGATTGGCTGCCTTCTGCACGTCCCCCATTGGGGATTGAGCCCTCGACCCAGGCATGTGCCCTGACCAGGGATTGAACTGTGACCTCCTGAGTCATGCATTGATGCCCAATCACTGAGCCATAATGGCCAGACTGGGGTTTCTTTTTTTTTTGGGGGGGGGGGGTTCTTTTATAAGAACACTAATCCCATTCATGAGGGCTCTAACCTCATGACCTAACCACCTCCCAAAGGCCCCTCATCCAAATACCATCACACTGGGGATTGTTTCAACATAAGAATTTTAGGGGAACACAAACATTCCATCCATAGCAATACAGATACCACCTAGAAGGAATTTTCATTAAAGTGTTTTACTTTCACATCAAGGAAGTATTAAGTAATAATAAGTCACTATCTACACATTTTTCTCAGCCCTTTGCTAGTGAAGCTTCTCTCCTTCCTGGTTCCTAAGCTCGGGGCAGAGAGTCAGAGAAGCCCCTCTCTTACGAAGGAGGGACAAGAAGAGACTCATCAACAGTTCAGTTCCATGGACGTGACCTGGTGACAAGTCCTCTCCCTTCCAGCTTCCTGCTTCCCTCTTACTTATCCAAGATGGACAGTGATGTCATCTAATTACAGCTTTTCTTTCTCATTTGGACTCTGACAGATGGACTTGGTCTATATGCTCACAGGAAAACTCGACGCCTTATCAGCAAAATGTGAAATCTACCAAATACGCCATGTTCAGCTGTATCTTACATCGATGATCTCATGGGACCACAACAGCCTGAGCCTTGTGTATCACGCTCTTCTACAGACAGTCCCCACTGGGAGAACTGTCATGTGACAAATGGCCAAGAAGGTTCCTGGACCACTTACTGAAAACTGTCCAAGAATTACTTTCAGAGAAGCACACTACCAAGTGCTTTAAATGAATTACCTCATGCAATTCTCACAACTTCTCTATAGAGACAAATAATACTATTAACACTGTTCACAGTTGATGCAACTAAGGCTTGGGAGGTTAAAGAATTTCTCTGAGGCCGAAACCGGTTTGGCTCAGTGGATAGAGCGTCGGCCTGCGGACTGAAAGGTCCCAGGTTCGATTCCGGTCAAGGGCATGTACCTGGGTTGCGGGCACATCCCCAGTAGGAGATGTGCGGGAGGCAGCTGATCGATGTTTCTCTCTCATCGATGTTTCTAACTCTCTATCTCTCTCCCTTCCTCTCTGTAAAAAATCAATAAAATATATTTAAAAAAAAGAATTTCTCTGAGGTCACATGGCTGGTAAGTAGCAGAGCAGGGATAGTTTGAACCCAGATGTAACTCAAAGCTTATGTTTATATTTATTATGCAGTGTATTTGCCTCTCAGTACAGCTTTGGCTTCATCCCATTCCATATATTTTCCAACAGCAATAAGAAAGAGAGCATAGCCCTAGCTGGTTTGGCTCAGTGGATAGAGAGCGTCAGCCTGCGGACTGAAGGGTCCCGGGTTTGATTTTGGTCAAGGGCACATGCCCAGGTTGCAGACTCAATCCCCAGTGGGGGGCGTGCAGGAGGCAGCCAATCAGTGATTCTCTCTTATCATTGATGTTTCTATTTCCCTCTCCCTTCCTCTCTGAAATCAACAAAAATATATATAAATAAAAATGTATTTTTTTAAAAAAGAAAGAGAGCATAACTTAGTAAAATAAGGATATTTTCTGCCAAGGTTTTTCTTTCCTCTGCTTTTCTAGTTTCCATGGCCTTCCACTCATCCAGCTATTACAATTAATTTTTATTCCAAAAACCTCTGTAGATCAAGAGCCACAATGGCCAGACTGGGGTTTCTCTGTATAGATCAGCGGTTCTCAACCTGTGGGTCGCGACCCCTTTGGGGGTGGGTTGAATGACCCTTTCACAGGGGTCACCTAAGACCATTGGAAAACACATATTGAATATATAATTACATATTGTTTTTGTGATTAATCACTATGCTTTAATTATGTTCAATTTGTAACAATGAAAATACATCCTGCATATCAGATATTTACATGACGATTCATAACAGTAGCAACATTACAGTTATGAAGTAGCAACGAAAATAATTTTATGGTTGGGGGTCACCACAACATGAGGAACTGTATTAAAGGGGCGCGGCATTGGGGAGGTTGAGAACCACTGGTCTAGATCAAGGCAAAATTCTGCTGATGGGAGAAAACTTAAACTTGCTCATTGAAGGGAACTTGGCCACATCTACTTTCATCTCTTGGGGATAAATACTGAAGCATTCTAGAATCTTTGTCAGCTCCCCTCCACACCTCTGGGCCAGCCCCTCCAGATCCAGGTTCTTGGACAGAGCTTCTGTTTGGCTGAGCCTGGGTTGCATGCCTTCACGCCAGAAAGAGAACACGGGAATGTCGGCCCCCCTTTGGGGTGCAGTTAGGTACAAGGTCTTCTGTACTCAGAGAGTCCTCCGCATGCCGAGCAGCCTCACAGCAAATGTTTCCCGTCCCTCCCTGTTCAAAGGGGGGGTTTTGTTTCCGTCCTCCATGGTCCCCAGAATGTTCTACACTCCATGACTCAGCCCTTCGCAGAGTCCACGCTCTGACATCATTATGAATTCTTCCCCAAAGGATGGCTTAAGGCAGCAGTCGCCCGCTGGTGGTCCGTGGACCACAGGCGGTCTGTGAGGCTGAAAGGGTGGTGATAGCTGGTTTAAAGTACAAACTATGCCTATAAAAATTGTGACCGTGAAATACGGCACAGACAAACATATGCGGCATTTAAAGGGTGCTTTTGACACACTGCGGACCAGTAGTTTTATTGTTAGTTTTACCCAGTGGCCAGATAAGTTTCCATTGAACAAGTACAAAAAACATTTTACATAAATGCTAAAGGCACGCTTTAAAATTAAATACCCATTGCATTTTGAAGTTATTTATTGCATGTTCTTACAAACTAATATCTTTTTAAAGTATGATTGGCCACAAGCCTTAGAACAGAAAACAGAATTCTCGTGATCCGTCTGCAATGTGTTACGTGTGATCTGAATCTAAAAAAAAAAATAAAAAATAAAAAATAAAATCCTCTAAGATAGGTATTACTGTCTTCATTTCAAGCTCCTGGATCAGAATCAGTTGTTGGACAGCAGAGACAGGACTTGGACTTGTGCCCCACGTTCATAACTAAGTATTCTAATTGTCCTTCATCTCTGCACATCTGTTTTGATTTTGCCTCATTTATATTGTTGATTCATGAGCAGTGGACTCACGGCCAGCAGCAGGATGACTCATGCCCAAATGAAGCTTATCTCACACACATTTTCTCCATCAGGCACACCACAGGCTTCCTGCACGTAGGAACACTACACCGCACCTCAACACCGCACTTGTGGGCATTTCAAACAGCAAAGTCACCAACACAAAAATGCAAGAAGCATGGCACTAAATACACTGGGAAGAGGCCGCTTGTTGACAGTATGGGAGCCGACACAGGACAAGCGTCTCCTTTCCGACATCACCTGGGAACTGTGTGTTGGGCAACTCAAATTCCCCGCGCCCTGCACAGTCCTCAGATGACTGTCACAGCACTGAGAGTACTGATGTCAGGGTTACAAATAAATCCTAGCAGGTAGGCAATTCATAAATACAGAATCTAATACATGAGGACGGGCTATATTGATAAACCTTTAGAAGACACAAATTACCAATATCAGACAAGATAAGGGGCACCGCCACACTGCATACAGACAGTAAGAGGATAACACACTATCAACTCCTTTATGCCTATAAATCCCATGATGAATGAAATGGACGAATTCCTTTTAAGGTACAAGTTACCAAAGCTCACTCAAAGAGATAGATCACTTAAATGGTTCTGTATCTATTCATAAAGCTAAATTTATTATTTAAAACCTCCCATCCCCCCAAAAAACAAAATGAAAAAGAAAAACACCTTCATACCTAGATGGCTTCATTGATGATTTAGCAAATGTTCATACAAGAAATAATACTAATTCTTTACAAACTCTTCCAGAAAACAGAAGAGAGAACCCTCTTCAACTTCTTTTCTAAGGTTAGCATCGCCCTGATTTCTAAATCTAAAAAAGACATTGCAAGAATAGAGAACTACATAGAGAGCAACATCCCCGAAAGCATAATTGAGGGAGATCAAAGAAGATATGAATAAATAGATACACCACACAGATGGGTCAGCAAGTTCAATATTATGAAGAGGTCAGTTTTTCCCAAGTGTATGTATCTATTCAAGGCATTACCAATTAAAACCCCAGCAGGCCTTTGGTTTGTTTGTTTGTTTTGCAGTAATTTACAAGCCTATTCTAAAATTTGTATGAAAATGCAAAGGACCTAAAATGGATAAAACAACTTTGAAAAGAAAAAAATGAGAATTTACACTACCTGATTTCAAGACGTACATAAAGCTGCAGTAACTTAGTGTGTATTAGTGTAAAAACACATAGATCAATGGAATGGAATAGAGAGCCACATATATCTGGCCAACTGCGAGAGAATTATCTTTTCAAGAAATGGTACTGGAGCAACTGGATATTCATATGCCAAACAAGAGAGAGAGAATTACAACCCTGACTGCATACCACATGCCATAATAATCAAAATGAATGTAGGAGCTAAAACTAAATGTAAAAGCTAAAACCCTGAAACTTCTAGAAGAAAACAGAGACTTTTAATGATCTTAGAATACATCAGGAGTTTTTAACTAGGACATTAAACCAAAAAGAAATGATAACTTGGGCCAAGCACTCTCTTTGCTGCCGTTTCTCTTGCCTGTGCTGCCTGGGTACCAGCTAGGACCCACTGAGCAGTGACTCCCCCCAACCTGCTCAGAGCTCTTGATAGGGGGCAGCTCTGGCACTGCCCTAACTGTTCCACACACTGTCCCTTCCGCGTGCCTGCTGCTAAGGCCTTTAGACTCGAAGATGGCACCGAGTTCAGATTTTGCCCCCCACCCACTCTCAGGCTCTCTCTAGCCTCAGCCTTCACCTCTGTCCAAGGAGATGTGAGCGGAACTTGTTGGTCCCCTGATGGGCTTCCCTCTGTGTGCAGTGAGTGGCTCCCTGTGCTCAGCTGTCTCCTCCCGAACGTAGCCTTGAAGTTTTGGTCAAGAGGGAAGCAGCCTTCTGGAGATGCTGGAGGCGACAGGGATTTCTTCCGACTGGTTCATTTGGCCACGTCAGTGGGGATTTATTGGCAAACGGGAAAGAGAATTGAATATAAAGGATCAGATGCCCGCCTAGCACCAGAGTCCCTTTTGACTCCGAATGAGCCAGCTCTCTAACACCCTAACACGGGAAGTACTCAAATCAGTAAGTATTTGCCTGGTCACAGTGTGAGGGAGTGAACAGGGTGGTGCCCAGCCTTACTGTTTCCCTATAACCAACAAGCGAAAACTAAATGTGCCCGCTTATTGAAAGGTCTTTAAACCAGCGTCCTTTAATTAGAATTTACTGGGCTCTTTCCCCAGGAAGAAGTTACTCTGGGAGGCACACTCAGGCCATGCCCTTGTGCTACTGCCCTTCTCCCACAGGGGCGGGGCCTCGCTGGGACCCAGGCTTCCCAGGGCCAGGTGTGTACTGACCACTGCCCGCAAGGCCAAGAAGGGGACGGGACAGAAGGCCCTGAGGGATGGGTAGGACTTGAATCGGCAGAGACGAGCCAGCACTCGAACTCCGACCCGGATTCGCACCAGAGGGTCTGTCCCGGGGAGAGGACGGCCGCGCCCGGGTGTCACTGGACACGGCGAGGCGGCACACGCGGGGCGGCGGCGGGGAGAGCTCCAAGTCCGCGCCAGATTCTCCTCCAGCGCCACGACGGTGAGCACCAGGGTCCGCTGAACGGCTACTGAGAACCTGCTGGGAGGCGCGTGATTCCCAGTCCCGAGAGGGTGCAGCTCGGGGCTGAGACCCCAAAGGCCCCGGGCCCCCGGTGCGCACCTGGAGAGCCTGGGGCTGGCCCTGGAGTCCCTACGCGGGTCCGGTTCCCCGGAGCCGGTTGGGGAGGCTCGCGGTGCGCAGGGCGCGCAGCGCCTCCTCGGGCAGCCGGCGGGTGGCCCCCGGCGCCTTCGCCTGCAGCGGCTGCTGCCTTATAAGGCGGGGGCCGGGCGGCGCCGGGGAGGGGCTGCGGAGGCCCGGCCCCTCCGAGGCTACCCTAGCGGCTCGCGGGCCCCGGAGCGCAGAGGCAGCGGGAACCCGGGAGCGCGCCGAGCCGGCCATGGGCAAGTCAGGTGAGGCCGCCGGGCCGGCCGGGCGGGGTGGGGGTGGCTCGGAGCCGCGGGCTCTGGGATGCCCGCCGTCACCTCCCCGCGGCGGGCTGCATCTCCCGGGCTGGGCGGCCGCCTCGGCGCGGGGATGCGGCTCCGGCTGCCAGGCGGGACCCAGGCGCGAATGGAGCGGCGCAGGGGGCGAAGCGCCCGGAGGCGCGTGGAAGGCAGTTTCCGGGGCAGCCAGGAAGCTGGGTGGCCGCGGGCCCACCGGAGAGAGGGAGGGAAGGCGAGGCTGAGGGAGGGACCCCCTGCCTGGGAGCCGGAGCCGGAGCCTGGGAGGGCTTCCCGGCGCTCAGGGTCCGGCCAAGGCGTGGCTGTTGCTTTGTTTCTGGCGGACAGCGTTAGAAGTTGGAAAAAGCCAAACGGTGACAGCATCTTTCCCTGCGAAGCGGCGTGCTCCAAGCAGTCCTCCTAAGGACAGCTCGAGCATCCTTCTGTCGTTGTCCCTCCTCCCTGAGGCCCCCTCTGTGCCAGGCTGTGTGCCAGGGTGTGTGCCAGGCTGCTAGTATGTGCCCGGGTGTCTGGCTCCACCAGGGCACAGACTCCCGCTTCCCCTTTTTCTCCGACCTGTTGGTGGCCGGTGCTCAGCACTGTGGCTGCCCGCGGTGAACTTTCTAAAATGCAGATCTTACCTGCCACTCCCAACACCGTCCACCCCATGGCCTGCAGGTGAGAGGGTACATGCTTCAGCCCCAACATGGAGTCCTCGGGGAGTTGGTGTCATCACCTCCTACCTCCACTCAGCCATCCGGAGGCTGGCACTCCGGTCCCAGCACCCACCCCCATCACTCTGCCTCTTCCACTTCCCTGAGGTTTAAAATCTTCCCCATCCTGGTAGACTCAACTCCGGGGCTGAGAGGCCATCCATCCCTGGCTTCCCTCCGCCTAGAAGGAGGGCAGGTCTCTTCTTGGCTGCAGCCAGGGAGATGCAGCCCGCCGGGGGGGAGGTGACCGCGAGCCTCCCCCTCCACAGTCAGCTTGGGACACTGCCCAGCTATAGACGGCTTCCCACAGACACCTCACTCCTGGCCGCCAGACAGGGGCCCTGACTCTCTGGGCATAGCTACTGCCTCATGGGAGGCCCTTAGTGAACAGCTTGAACAGAAGTCCTGCTTCGTGGAGGCTGGGGTGTCAGACTGAGGAGGGTGAAGCTGGGTCCCTTCTGGAATCTGTCCTCGAGATGCAGCCTCATGGGCACGCGCTGGGAGTATGCCTTCCCCTGGCATTGGTCTTACACTGCCTTGCCCGTAGTGACAGGTCTGGCCTCCAGCCCTGGCTGTGCTCACCACTTGCTGTGTGATCCTGAGCAAGGCTCTTTCCCCATCTGTACAGTGAGGTGGCCCAAACGATCCCCTGGGTCCTTCACAGTGTGGAAAGGTGACATGAGGTGTCATCATGAAGCTAAAATTCATGACAGTAGGTGGTGATGGGGCACGAGCATGGCAGATGTGAGTGAGCACTTTAAGGAATCAACTCCTTTCCCTGTAGATTAAGAGAAAATCCGCAAATTTCCTAAAGCCACATTTTAATCAGTGGTTTCCAGCTCCTCCCCTGAGAAGCAATTCTCCTGCCCTGCTGTCGGCTGAGTGCTCGCTCTTCTGTCTGTTCAATCATCTGTCCATCTCTCCCTGCCTTCTTGCTCCCTTCTCTCCCTCCCTTTTTTTCCATCCATTCCACCGTCTGTCGGCTCTGTACGGTGTCCTCGGTGCTGTGGAGGGCATGACCCGGTCCTCAGGAGTGTTCCTTTGGATTGTGAAATGAATCAATGAATCAAATCATCTGGGGATAAGACAGGCATCACATGCTTCAATGAGAGGCGGGAAGTGGCTCAGCCTCCAGACAGGAGCAGGTGAAGGGCAGTGGGAGCTCAGGGGAAGGAGAGTCTCCTTTGCAAAAGGGCTATTGGAAGCTCCTGGAGGAGGTGGCCAAACCCCAGAGAGTCTTGGGAATTTGGACTTTATCCCTGAGACCTGCAGTGCCATAGAAAGGTGTTCACTGTCGGTGGCAGGAGAGTGATCAGGTGGGAAGAGGGCAGAGGTGGGGGTCAGGAAGAGGGTGCTTCAGTTGTCAGGCAACCGATGACAGGGACTCTAAGGAACTGCAGAGGAAGAGAGGATGGGTTTGGGAGGTGGTACCCTCAAGCCAGTTTTGGTGACTAACTTGTAAATGAAAGGACAGTGCCACAGGTATGTCTGGGTGCAAGATGGTGGTGACAGCTTCTAGGACTGAAGATACAGAATCAAGCAGGTTTCAGAGAGAAGGGGACAGTGGCAGAGGGCAGGTTAGAGCTGGTTCAGGCAGGTGCCACCCCCCCACACACAACCAGGGACCTTCCAGAATGCTGGCTCAGGCCTCTCTCCCTCATAGCCACATGCGTTGTATTTGTCTCTCCCAAAGACTGGGAGCCCCCAGGACCATCCTGGCTCCCCTAAGGGTCTCCAAGAGAAAGTGAGCTTTCTGGGTAGCCCAGGCCCAATGGGCCTTCAGTGCAGTCCCAACCAGCAGCTCCAGGCCACCAGCCTGAGGTCTGCGCTGCAGGGCCCGTAGCTCTCACAAATGTGTAGCCCTAAGGGGCTTGATGTGATTTCATAAAGGCCATTGTAAGGAGCTGGTCCCTGCCTCTTCTGTGCCCTCGTTTCCTCATAGGAGCTCATCTCTCTTTAATCTTAAACCTCAGAGATACCACAGAGCTACTTGGGATTGGTAGGCATTGCTGGAAAACTGTTACTGCGCTAACACAGGTTTAATTCCAGGAGACGCTCAGCCCAGTATGCAGAGACTTCCAGGTCCATCGCCCACCTTACTGGGCTTCAGTTTGCAGCAACTGTGCTGGGGGCAGAGAAAGACAATGGGCCCTCAGCACAGGCCTTGGGCTCAGCGGAAACCGCTAGTCCCTAATATAGTGACAACCAACTGTTAAGCTCCTGGTGCATGCCAGGCTTGGAGCTTCTTACTGTCGATTGTGTAGATTTATAGAGGTTGAGTACCATGCCCAACTCAGACCTTGACCAGTAGGTGGACAAACTGGGATTTGAAGCCAGCTCTCTGACTTCCCGGATGTGGGCTTTCTCCCGTACCACCCTGATCCCTTGCCACCTGCTCCCTGCCTCCTTCTCAGCCTGGAATCTGGCTCAGGAGGGACTTCTGCACACCCTCTAATTCCCTCTAAAAATCTTGAAGTCCCCTCCACCCACCTCTGCCATCAGGGCAGAAAGCATTTAGGGACCAACTGGCCCAGGAATTTTCTACTGAGCAGGGCCCTGACACCTCTGCAGGGTGTGGCTGTGTGGGCCACATCGGTTCCAGCTGTTCCATTTTCATCTGTTGATTTTGCTGGGGCTGGAGTGGGGGAGGGGCGGAAAGTTCAAAGAAAGGGTTTCCCTGCTTTGAAGATATTTTGAAAACCACAGGTGTCATACTTCCTTCTCACACAGATGGGGATGTGGAACCCAGAGAGGCAGGCCTGGAGCATGGGCACGGGCTGCCCTGGCTCCTGCAGTCCCTCAGTGACTGTCATCTGCAAAGGGTCAGCCTGGAACCATCAACCACCATTCTTGCTTAGGCAAAGGGAAGTACATGCAAAGTGGAAAGTAGGAGAGATTTGAAACAGAGGAGGCTGCTCTTAGATCTAGCTCGAATGTGGACTCACTGTATGAAATTGTGAAATTCACATGTCCTCCCAAAGACTCTAGCTTCCTCATCTGTAAAGAGAAGACTATGGTCCTGTTCATTTGCTTACTCATTCACTCAGCAAATATCTGATGAGCTCAGAGGTGCTGGAAGAGGTCATCGAAGATTGATAGAGCCCGGCTGACCTGGTTCTGTGGTTGAGCCTCAACCTATGAACCGGATGGTCATGGTTCAGTTCCTGGTCAGGGCACATGCCCGGGTTGCAAGCTCGATCCTCCGTGTGGGGCGTGCAGGAGGCAGCCGAGCAAGGATTCTCGCTCATCATTGATGTTTCTATCTTTCTCTCCCTTTCCCTTCCTCTCTGAAATCAATAAAAATACGCTTAAAAAAAAAAAAGATTAATGCAAATACCAGCAGTCCGGCTCCCGTGGAAATCAGGGATGGGATCCGATGGGACAGCGTCTCCCAAAGCCAGAGGCTTTGTTAGTAATGATATCATTATAATTGACACCGAGTAACTGTTCACTGTGTTCCAGAACTGTTCTAAAGCAGTGACTTAGAGTAATTCTTTTAATTCTCATAACAGCCCTGTGAGGTGGACACTGCTATCTCCATCTTTCTATGCGGGGGTGGGGGGTGGGTGTTGGGGGGGGATGAGGCTTAGAGTGATTAAGCAACTTGACCAAAATCACACAGCTAGTCAGAGGCAGAGCTGGTATTTGCCTCTTGAATTTCCTGGAACAGAAGCTGCTCTTTCTTCCTTTCTCCCCCCCCCCCCCCTCAACTTTTTATTCTTCCTTCCTGATAAACCAGTTTTACCCCAAAGGTGGGACCAGGGCAGTTTCCAGTGTTAAAGAACAATATTCAACCGAGTACATTTGAAGATCTAATTGGCTTTAGTCAGCAGTTCATGGGTTCATTGCTTTCCAGCAACTAGAAGGGTGCTCTGATGATAGTTGTCCAAATGGGAGCTGTTATAGGCATAAAGAGGGTGAGACTAAGAACTGAAAAGGGTGTGTTACGTTAGGCAGGGTCCTCTCCCCTTCGGGGGAAGCAGCAGGTCTGATCAGGCAGTTTGTCCCATTAGTGATCAGGAAATTCGAGACTGATTGGTGTAAAATTCCACTCCAGGGAGGGGCTGTCACTGCAGTCGGGTTAGTTACTAGGTTTTGGTTTGGTGAGGGGACTTGGCCAAAGTGTTTCACACCAGCTTCTTGCCAAGGGGCCTGTCCACAATTCCTGCCCCGGCCTCTGACAGTCCTGGCCTCTGGCGGGAGTTGGGAGAGAAATGAGGCGGCCTCAGAGGAGGACAGATGCTGAGGGAGGAGCCTGTGCTAGCCCACAGCCAGGCGGGAGGAGGGCACAGACCTCCTTGGAGCCTTTGGCATTTAGAAGCCCAGGCCCCAAAGGACCTTCGAGAGCCCCCAGGTCAGCCCCCCCCCCCCCCCCCAGATACTGTGCCCTCCACTCCGCAGGCAGCCTAGCCCTGCCCCTCCCCTCCCCCCTCAGCCCCAGGGAGCCAGCCCAGAGGCCCCTTCCACCTCCCAGCAGCTCTGACCTTGAGCCCCAGACCTGCCCCTGGAGCTTCTACTCCTGCAGCCCCCGGTTCGCCTCTGGGGCCCCTCAGGCAGGTCTGAAACCTCAGTTCTTTTCTCCTCTTCCCCCCTCTCTCCCCTCAGAGATTTGAAGGCAGCTGCCAACCTCACTGAGCCCGACCGTCCTCCAGGTCTGGTCGGCCCTCTGTCCCTGTGATGTCCGTTGACTTGTATCCCCTGGAGGTGGTGTGGGGTGAAGGACAGCGCTTCTCCTCACGGGCCCACCCCTGAGCCAGGTGTGGGAATGTGCACAGCTTACCTCCCTCCTGAGCCTCGGTTCCCTCCTTTTAAAGAATGGACAGCTCCCACGAACAGTGGTGAGAAGTCAGTGAGAGGGTGCCCAGCCCGGCACCCAGCAGTGGTTGCCAACATGCAGAAGAAAAGACCTCCCTCATTCCGGGCCGGCCCCCTGAGCTCCGTGGGTCCTCCTATGAGGACATAATCCCTCTCCCCATTGAGGGCTGGCCGTGAGGGCCCTCCCTGCCTGGTGCGGGATGGGTAGGTTTCCCTTGACCTTCTTTTCCCGATGTTTATCTTCGTCCTTGGGCTTTTCTACAGAAGTGGGGTGTGCCTCTTGCTGGGTGTGGTCACCAGTGATCTCTTGCCTCCCTGAGGCTGAGTCCCTGCTGTGTGGAGCCTCCAGGGCTGGGACTGTCTGCTGTGCTGGGAGGGGACTCCTCCGAGGGGGTGGGGGTGCCTCCCAGAGGGTGGGGAGGGAGGGCTCCGTCACGATTACCAGGAAGTTCTCCTGACCCCTTCCTGGGAACCCTGCCCCAGGGAACTGGGCCTGGTGGGGACAATGACTGGCTTTGGTTTCTAGGCAGCAAGCTTAGGTCGAGCACAGGAACTTTCACTTTTATTTCTCTTAACTTCCCATAGTCTGGGAGTGCAGTGACCTAGTTTTTAGCAGCCTTATAAATATCCCTCTGCCAAGGAGACTGCAGGCCCACAGCCCTGCGGACCAAGTGGAGCCCGGCCCTGGCTCCAGGGGCTGCCTGTCCACGGGCTTCGCGTCCCTGTCCTGCCTACATCGCTGTGCCTGGGCCTCCCCGGACTGCCCTGCTGGGCCCCACAGCCCTCGGGGCCGGTGCCACTCATTCTGCAACTCGCTGAAAGCCCCTGGGACAGCTCTGCCTCCTCAAGGGGCAGCTGTCTTCACCTCCCCTGGGTCGGCATCTGGCCAAAAGCTCCTGAGGGCAAGTCTGGCCTTCTTCCCCTCAAGTCCACTCCCCGGCCCAGTGAGTTTGATCTGAAGGCCCAGGAGACACGGGGATCTGGCTGAGAGAGGGGGAGGGATTCCCTGGTGGCTCATCTGCTCAGCGCCTGGGGTGAAAAGACAGCCGAGGAGGACAGCTGACTAACGAACGTGACCTGGGGTAATGGCAGGAATAACCAATGCTTCCTGATGCTTCTGTCATTCTCCAGTTTACTCCCTGCCTGCCCTCAGCCAGGCCTTGGGGACAGGCTCCTGCCAAATGGGACGAGCTCAGTTTAAGGGTTCTCTGTAGCCCTCACTCCTGACTCACCCAGTTCACCCCATTCCCACGGAGGGACACTCCCAGATCCCTACAGCTGTCACTCAGGGCCTTCACAGTCCACGCTTGGCTTGCTGCTGTCCAGACATCTTTGGGGCCTCCTCTCTGGGGTCACCTCCTTCCTGAGTCCCCAGACCACGTTAGGTTGCCTGTCAAGTTCCTCTTGCACCTGTGCTCAGCTGCACCAGGGCCCTGTCGCCCCGTTTGCTAGTGTCTGTCTGCAGGCTGTCTCCCTTCGGAGTGTGAGCTCTTCGAGGCAGAACCTGGCTGTTTTGTCCCTGCGCACCTCGCACACCATACGGGACCTGGCACGGAGGAGGTGCTCAGAGAGCACGGGAACCGATGGGTGGGCTGGGGCTGGGTGGATGCTGCTGCAGCAGAGAGGACAGATCAATGGATGGATGAATGAAGGGTGGAGGGATGAACGGGGGTGTTGGATGGATGGGGTTCCGTTTCAGATCCAAATTGATGTGACTTCTGTCCACTATTGACCTTTCCTGACCTGGCTTCCCCCACGTATTCTTTCCCTAATCCTAGCCCCCAGACCTTGCCCTTTCTAAGGTCATGACCCATGGAGCACAGGCTCCATTTCATCCCTCAATGCACCTCTGCACCCAACGCCAACACATTCTTTCCCACACTCTCCCCTCATTCACTTCCCAATGCTGCCCTTCCTGGTCCTTTTTTCTTCACCTGTCCCCCTGTCTTCTTGATTTTACCGGCCCAGTGTGGGCTCCTCCACCCCGGCCCCTCTCTCTGAGCGCCCGCCTCCAGTCCTGCCCAGTCCCCACCAGGCACCATAGGTCCAGTCTGAGATATCCAGTCTCCCTCAAACATTGTCTTTCAGAAGTCCCATTGCTCACTGCCCAGCACCCCCACCCCCACCCCAACATCTGCCCTGCACCCCTGGCCCATCCTCCACTCAGCAGCCAGCAGGAACTTTCGGAAACACTGATCTCACCAGCTCACTCCTCTGCCCCCAGTCAGTTGCTTCCCACTGCTTTGGATAAAGACCCAGGTCCCTCACATGGCCCATAGGGCCCTGCATAATCCATAGGTGCAGATGTGCAGAGGGGTGAGGGAGGGAGATGGGGTGGCAGAGGGGTGAGGGAGGGAGATGGGGTGGCAGAGGGGTGAGGGAGGGAGACAGGGTGGCAGAGGTGTGAGGGAGGGAGACAGGGGGCAGAGGGGTGAGGGAGGGAGATGGGGTGGCAGAGGGGTGAGGGAGGGAGACAGGGGGCAGAGGGGTGAGGGAGGGAGACAGGGGGCAGAGGGGTGAGGGAGGGAGACAGGGTGGCAGAGGGTGGAGGGAGGGAGACAGGGTGGCAGAGGGGTGAGGGAGGGAGACAGGGTGGCAGAGGGGTGAGGGAGGGAGACAGGGGGCAGAGGGGTGAGGGAGGGAGACAGGGGGCAGAGGGGTGAGGGAGGGAGACGGGGGGCAGAGGGGTGAGGGAGGGAGACAGGGGGCAGAGGGTGGAGGGAGGGAGACAGGGGGCAGAGGGGTGAGGGAGGGAGACAGGGGGCAGAGGGGTGAGGGAGGGAGACAGGGGGCAGAGGGTGGAGGGAGGGAGACAGGGGGCAGAGGGGTGAGGGAGGGAGACAGGGTGGCAGAGGGGTGAGGGAGGGAGACAGGGTGGCAGAGGGGTGAGGGAGGGAGACAGGGGGCAGAGGGGTGGAGGGAGGGAGACAGGGGGCAGAGGGGTGAGGGAGGGAGACAGGGTGGCAGAGGGGTGAGGGAGGGAGACAGGGGGCAGAGGGGTGAGGGAGGGAGACAGGGGGCAGAGGGGTGAGGGAGGGAGACAGGGGGCAGAGGGGTGGAGGGAGGGAGACAGGGTGGCAGAGGGGTGAGGGAGGGAGACAGGGGGCAGAGGGGTGGAGCCTCACATTGTCCCTTTCCTGGGGCACTGAGCGGCCTGCTATTGGCTGAGAAGGTGCCCTCACACCCCGGCGGGTCTTCTCCCTGCACTGAGACAACCTCCACTTTGGAATCATTGCAGCTTCCAAGCAGTTTAACAACGAGGTCCTGCGGGCCCACAACGAGTACCGGCAGCAGCATGGCGTCCCTCCGCTGAAGCTGTGCAAGAAGCTCAACCAGGAGGCTCAGCAGTGAGTCCCCGGCGCCCCGGGGTGACGGCCCCGGGCCCTGGCGGGCAGGATCCGTCAGGCCTGAATAACCACCCTGCAGCCCCTTTGTCCCTCTGAACCTCAGTTGGCTCCTCTGTAAAATGGGCTGTTTGGGGCTCAGAAGAGCTGCTCAGAAGGGACGCTCCCCGTTTGCGCTGCGAGCCCCGAGCCCCGAGCCCGGAGCCCCGGAAGGACGGGCGGCCACGCCGGTTCAGGGCTCATCTCGGCCCCCCTGGGCGGCCCCTCTGAGAAACACCATCCTCCCGGCAGGTATTCGGAGGCGCTGGCCAGCACGCGGATCCTCAAGCACAGCCCGGAGTCCAGCCGCGGCCAGTGCGGGGAGAACCTGGCCTGGGCATCCTACGATCAGCCAGGTGGGTCGCCTCCTGGGCTCCCCTGCCCTCTGCCCGGCCTCGGCAGCCCCTTCCAGCCCCTGGGGCTCTCCCTCCGCGGGTAGCCGTGGGCACCACGGGCGCAGAGCAGAGCCGGGCAGGGACCGAGCTCCGCATCCGGGGCTGAGGGCGGCCCCCGCAGCGTCCCCGGTGGGGCCAGGCCTGTGCTGCCGCCGGGGACGCAGAGAGGAGTCGGACTGCCCGCACCCCCTTTCGGAGGAGCAGGGCGCGCCGCAGGCCTCTCTGGCAGGCCCCCCCACCCTGCTCCCCAGCATCCCCAGCTGCAGAAGAATGTCACTTGCGTCCCATGCTTCTAAAACAGATTGTTTCACGGAGCTGGGGTAGTAACTTTCTCACCAGAAAAGCACAGCAGAGCTTTTAACACGTCGGAAAGAAAATCACCATCATGGGCAAGACAGCCCTTCATCTGACGTCTCAGCCTGCAGAGGACCCCGCCACACGGGCCAGACATTCTTGAGCTTCCTGGTCTGACAGCCCTGTCCTGGCTTTTTAGGAAAAATGTTGGCGAGCACGGCCTCCCTCCCTGAAGCCTTCTCCAAGCCCAGCGGGAGCCGCCCCCTCCCTCCCAGGCCTCACATTCCTGGGAGTTCCCTGGGGAGGCCCGAGTGTCCTCTTGGTTCCCCAGCTCGGGGCCCCCCGGGGAGAGGGGCGCACATGCTTCTGGGGAAGGCGGGAGTCCACAGCCCCCAGCCACCTCCCCGGCCAGGCCAGGGCGGGCCCAGGGGAGGAGGGAGAGGGATGGGAAAGAGCCAGTAGGAGAGGAGGTTCCCTCCCAGCCTTGAGCTGGCTCCCTAGGGAGCCTTGAGCAAGCCCTTCCCCTCTCTGGCCTCAGTTTCCCATCTCGACAGAGAGGGGGCTGGGTAAGTGGTCGCTAAGGCAGCGGCTCCCCACACTGGCTGCACATGGGATCTTGTGGTGCTTTTTAAACACACCAGGCCCGGGTCTCTCCTCCAGAGATACATGTACCATCCGTTTGCGGCAGGTCCCAGGCACCAGCAGCTTCCACATGTTCCCCGACGAGGCCAGTGTGTGGCCACTGCTCTCGAAGGCCTTCCTTGCCGCTCAGAGCGTGGTGCATAGCCAGCAGCAGCCTCGGGGCACTTGTTGGGAATGCAGACTCACAGGCTGCCCCGAGACCTACTGCACTTTAGCAAGAGCCCCAGGTGACGGGAGCACACATTCAAGCTTCCGATTCTGCTCTGAGCTCCGAGGCTGCTTCTAGCTCTGACCCTGAGATCGGAGCTCCCAGGGAAATGCTGTGCGTTTCTCCCATCAGCACGTCTAGGCCAGGGGCTGCTCCCAGCGAGGACCCGGCTGCCTGCCGCGGAGGCCTGGGCCCAGCAGCCCAATTGCCTTCCCTCCTGTGGATATTCCGGGAGCCAGGCTTGGGGTGGGAGGAGGGGAGGCTCTGGAACACTAGCAACATCATCAGCAGCCCCTGGAGTGCACTGCATGTAACCCACTTTACGGAGGCCCAGGGCGGGGGAAGGCCTTGCCTAGGATGCCACGGCGACTTCGTGGCCGGGCGAGGAACAGATGCGGGTGATCCCAGGCCAGGGCTCCCCCGAACCCCCAAGGCCACCTCTTGAGCTCGGGTGTGCCCCTGGGCAGGAGTCCTGTTTCAGCTCATGGGTGCTTTCTCGGACCCCTCCCTGTGGGGTGAGTGGCTTGCGGTTGGTGGGAGTAGATGGAAGGAATAGGAGTGGGTTGATTTTGCTGCTGAGTTTTAAGCAGCGTCTTCTCCGTACAGGACAGGAGGTAGCTGATCGGTGGTACAGTGAAATTAAGAACTACAACTTCCAGCAGCCTGGCTTCACCTCGGGGACTGGTGAGTGACTGGGTGGCACCACTGGCCTCGCCCTGGACTGTTGGGTGTCAGAGAGGAGCTAACCCTCTGAAAACCAATCATTTCCCTCCTGTTTTACCTCTCCCATATTTGTCTGATTTGACTTTGCCCAAAGGGTAAAACCCTGTTTCCCCAACACACACACACACACACACACACACACACACACACACACCATCTAAGCTCCCAGGCCAATGCTGTCCGTCCCGCCAGCTCCAAGTTTCCGGATGACGGGCGTGTGTCGTAAGGGGCTGTGCATTTTAAAAGCTGCCGGGTGCTGCTTTCCAGAAGTGGTGCCTCAGCACTTGTGACCTGTCATCCTACTTCTGGTCTTGCTCCCTACATCCAGCCTGCTCCCGAGCACCCAAGATGTTCCCAAACCCTCTCTGCCCACGTTGCTCTCCTGCGTAAACTGCCAACAGCTTCCTGGGGCTTCAGGAAAAGGGCCACGCTCACTCTTCCCTGGGTTTTAACTCCCTCACGCCCCGCTGCCTTCCTGCCACAGCCCCAGGCCTCATGGCCTCCCAGGCATTCTCCTTCCACCTTCAGGCTGCCGTTTGAGGTTCAGGTGAGCTTGGGTTGCAGAACCCCTGGAGCTAGTCTCAGCCCTGGCACTGCTATTTGTGTGAACGTGGGTCGACGTCCCGTCCTTCCCTGTCTTAGAGGGAGAGGGGCAAGGTGCTGGCCTCTACAGGACATTCTGGGAGGTGGCGTTTAGATGCAGGAGCCGCTGGCTGGGGGACCATCCAGCCTTTCTCGTGGGCCTCCCCTGTGAGCTGTAAACACGTAACCCCCTCAAGGCCCACCCCAGCCCTGCCAGCATCTCCGAGCGCCGGCTCCCTCTGGCCCCTCTCCAGGCCTCACCCGGCTCCTGTCTTGCCCCAGAACCACTGCAGGTGCACCCGAGGCGGCCAGGATGGGTTGGAAGGGGCTGTGAGTTTCTCTGACCAGAAAAACTGAAAAGGGGATTCTTGACCCACCCTATCCCTCTCCTCCCCACCCCACCCATGGGTGCAGCCTCTTACGGCCTCCTGCCCTCTGGAGGTTCTTCAGAAGCAGGAAGTGACATGTTCTCAGAACCAGTCACTGTTTCCTGTGGTTTTCTGCTCACCCCTTCGGGCAGGAGTTCTTGCAACCCTGTGGGCAGGACTATGGGGCAGGAATCAAAACATCTGCTGAAATGCTTCTCCCCTGGGCACTCAGGCCTGAGGGGGCTGGTGCCAGGGCCCGCAGGGAGACGTGATGGCTCTGTGGCAGCCCAGTTCCATCGATGAGGGAGGGGGCAGTAACGGCTCCTCCAGTGATTAAAATGTGTTGGCA
This sequence comes from Myotis nattereri, assembly GCF_964212035.1. NCBI lineage: Eukaryota > Metazoa > Chordata > Mammalia > Chiroptera > Vespertilionidae > Myotis > Myotis nattereri. The sequence continues at coordinate 54,455,314 of NC_138087.1, forward strand.
GAACCTGGAGTCCTTCTCATGAAGATCTGTGTCTAGGAGCCGTGTGATTTTATAGTGTCTGGGTCTGCTTCCGCTGTGAGCAAGACTCACGGGCCATCGGACAGGTGTCAGAGTGAGTGGTTAGCTTTGCTACCCGTCCTCGGCCGGGAACCTTGCAGCGCCATTTGGAGGGGGGGGGGGGGGGGCTTCAGGCCACGAGTTTCGCAGAGGGGACGCTGAGCCCCAGGAAGGGCAGAGACCTCTCTACCCCTCTGTCCTCAGTCTGATGCTCTTTCCCGGCCCCTGCTCCCAGGAAGGAACCGCGCACGGTATATAGTAGATCTTGGCAAGGAATCATGTGCAACAGTAAGGAAGAATGGGAAAGCCGTTTGCATTGATACGGAATAAAAAGCTGAGCCAGGAGCGGGACTCAGCTTTCCGTGATCACTGACCACCCGCCTCACCGTCGCTCCACACTGCCCACCCCTAAAGAGGAAAACCCCAGAAGAACTGTAGTCCCTGTGTCATCCCAGGTGAACGTGGGCAATGCCTGGGGACGGACAGAGCCTGAGCCTAAGACAGGAGCACAGATTTGGGGGGAGTTACCATCAGGGCTCACAAGACCCTTACAGATCTGCAGGCCCGTCTCCCACCCCAGCCTCCCCCAGAGCGGCACCTAAGGTCATGGTGTAGGTGGAAGGGCCTTTGAAATATCTACAATCTCCTTCCAGCCACCCCACCCCTGTCAGCATCTTGTGGTAAAGAACACAGTTCTATGCCAAGTGCTGAGTGGAGGGAGATGGTTTCTTGCAACTCCTTTGTTATATTCTGTTTTAATGAGCAGGTCTGTTTGTCGGTGTATTCTGAATTAGCGGTACTTTCACGTGGCCTGGTCCGTGTCAGCTGTAGGAGGGGAAAAGCCTGCCTTCCATCCCTGGCCAACCACTGATGCCAGTTTCCCGTGTGTCATTGTAGAGTTGTTCTGAGCTTATGCCAGGATTTGTGTAAATATATGTTTTTGTTTTCTTTTTTATATTCTGGTGTCGGATACGGGATCTGTTTTGCACTGACTTTCTTCACACAGCAGATTGGCAGACATTGCTCCCTGTCGGTACAGAAAGAGCTTCCTCATTCTTTCTTACGGTTGCGCATGAGTCCCTGGCAAAGCCCTGCTGTAACTTAATGTGTTTTTCAAATGTATATTTTAGAAAGTTTGGGTCCAGAGCAGGAAAGAGGATGTGATCTATTTAGGAGAAAAAGAAAAAGCAAGCTGTTAGTAGTTTAGAGTTAGAAACCAGTGTGTATCTGATGGTTGCTAAGGAAGTCGTGTCCTTTAGCTCATCTGTGAATACCATACTCAGTTATCTCGGGGCGGACAGAAGCCTCCCGGGCCAGAAGAAAGATAACAGTCTCATCTGCTTGGAAAAGGCTTCCACAGGCATTCATGCTGCCGAAGATCATGTTGTGTCTGTAATCAGATTCTTGGCAACCAGTGGATAAACAGCAGCTCTTTCTTCCTTTTCTGGGTGACAGAGGGAGTGGGCGGGTCTATGGCCAAAGCATGTGGTCTGTTGAGAGAAAAGGCTTGCCTGAGAAAGGACGTGAGCCTTGATGAACAGACAGCCCGTAGAAGCGGTGACGCCTGGCAAAGCTGCCAGAAGCCTGGAGCTGCGACTCACAACCATAAGGACCAGGGTGAATCGGCAAGAAGTGTTTCTCTGTTCTGAGGTGAAAATCAGAGTTTTGTTGGGCAATGGTTAATACAAGCGTAAGGATTAGCAGAAAAGGTGCACAGTTGTACTTAAGGTTTGTTTTCTTTTCATTCTTGCGTTATCCGTATCACATCGACTCTATTGAGTAGTGTTTATGTTTGGTTATTTTCAGAAAGGAAATCTTTTTTGTATGTAGACAAATAAATAAACTATACCTAAATTTTTTTAAAAAAGTTCAACTATAGGGGAAAACACACCATTTAATCAATGAACAGTTATTTATTCAGTCCTTACCATTTCTGATACACATGGGAGATATCACTGTTTTCTTGTCCCTGGAAAATTGGAAAAGTGTAGCTACCATTATTTATTTATTTATCTATGCATTCGTTCATTTATTCCTTTCTCTCTTGCTTTAATTTTGTGGTAAAATATACTTAACATAAAACTTACCATCTTAACCATTTTTAAGTGTAGAGTTCAGTGGGACTAAATACATTCATAGTGTTGTGCAACCACCACTCTATGAATGAAAAAGTTCATCTCCAGAACTTTTTCATCATCTCATATTGAAATTCTGAACCCATTAAACAATAACTCCCCTCCCTCCCTATCCTTCTAGTAACTACTATTCTATTTTCTGTCTTTATGAATTTGACTATTCTAGGAACCTTATATAAGTGGGAATCACTCAATATTTGTTCTTTTGGGTGGCTTATTTCACTTAGCATAATGTCCTCAAGTTCATACAGGTTGTAGCACATGTTAGAATTTCATTCCTTTTTAAGGCTGAGTAATATTCCATTGTATGTATATGCAACATTTTATTTATTCACTTATTGATGGACATTTAGTCCTCCCCCCTTGGCTATTCAGTCCTTGTGAATAATGCTGCTATGTACATTGACGTGCAAATATCTACATCCCTGCTTTTAATTCTTCTGGGTATATACTTAGAAGTGGGCTGCTAGGTCATATGGTAATTCCATGTTTAACTTTTTGAGGAACTACCATACTGTCTTCCACAGCAGCTGCACCAGTTTACATTCCTATCCGCAATGTACAACTTTTCAAATTTCTCCACATCCTCACCAAAATCTGTTTCTTTTAAAAAAACACACATTCTAATGGATATAAAGTGGTTACCCTCTTTCTTTCTGAACCACTCTGTGAGAAACTGGGCCACTCTGATCGTGATTTTCCTCCCTCTCCCTTCCCTCTGTCTCTTCTTCATCTGATATTTATTGAGCATCTGTTCTGTTCCAAGTCCAGTACTAAATAAACACTGGGGATATGGTGGTCAGTAAGGCTGCTGAGGTGCCTGCCCTCCAGGAGGAAACACAATTGCCTCAAGGTTACGTTAGCAAACAGATGCCATCCTGTGACGTGGCAGTAAATATCCCATTGATCTGTCACCTCAATAGTAAAAGTGGAAGAGATGAGCTCCCGACCTTTACTCTCAGGAAATAAGAAGAATTTATGGCATTGAGCAGAGAGTACCTTTGCAGCATCAATTCTTTGACCCCAAAATGGGAGGGGAGTGGGAAGTCAAGCCTTGTTAGCACCTTGAAAGGACCCATGAGTGAGGGGCAGGTGGCCTGAGTGGATGACTGACACTGAGAAGCTTCAGCAAGCCACGGGAGTGTCTGGAGGGTCGGGCAGTAACTTGAGGAAGAACTGGTCTGTTTGACTGCGAGCAGAGGGAACTGGAGGAGGCTCTGCCTTGTTAAGGTCTCAAAGAGTTCATAGAAGGCCTGCACTTCTAGTGACAGCAGAGCCTGAATCCAAGAGGATTCTTTCATAGGCCTTTCATTCACTCATTTCATTCCGTTCACTCATTCAGTAAAAGCTGCATGTGCAGGCTGTGCCAGGGTCCTGGGTATACTTTGGTGAATAAAACAATTTGATATCTGCCCATGTGGGGCTCTCTAGCCTCTTGAAGAAGCCAGGCAATAAGCCAGTACTCAAATCTAACATTGCAAATGGTAGGAATGTTAGGAAGGGAAAAAACAGGTGTGATAAGACTATGTTGGGAGGGAGATGCTCCGGAAGTCAAAGGGATTGTGAAAGGTTTCTCTGAACAAGTGACATTAAGACTGAGGCCTAAGGGACAAGAAGACGTTGGTCGTCAGAAGGTATTCCGCACCAGTGTGTGCCAGGGCTCCATGTGGGAAGTAACCTGGGGTGTTCAAGGCATGGAAAAGAGGCCCCTGGTCCAAAGCACTCTCTCTCATTCCAGGTGCAATTGGAAGCAATCGAAGGATTTTTAAGCAGGGAAGGACCAGGTCTGACTTAGTCACAGAACCATCACTCTGGCTACTTAAGCAAAAAGTGAATTGGAAAAGGCAAAGGTGGAAGCTGGGGAACCAGCCAGGGGACTATTGCAATGGTCCAAGTGAGAAAGTTTGTGGATGGGACTAAAGTTTTGGGAGTGGATGACTTGAGATGCCTTTTAGATATAGTTAGATTTGTCAGGATTGGGTTGTTGTGGGGGAATGAAGTAGGGTGAATATAAATATTTCTCTCTTTTCCCATGTCCAGCGCGGCTAGAGAGCGGTCCGGTTCCTGAGTAGGGGCGACGGGGAATTGAGAAAATGAAAGAGACAGACACACATACAGTAGGAAAAGCTGGGACTGGGAGGGACCACTGTCCTCTGATGGAGAGACAGGCACCCAGAGCCAATACAGCATGTTTATTTTATACAGCAAAAACCAGGAAGTTTTACTAAAGGTCAAGACAAAGGAGATTATGTGCATTCTTGGGTGGGCCTGAGTCGTGTTGATTCCTGGTGCTTGGCTGGATTTAGATAACGAAACCCACCCCCTGGCACCTGGGCTGAAGGTCAGGCTGACAACACTCCTGCCTCTGGCAAGGCCTGTTTCCAGGACGTGGCTCTGCCAACGCCACTGGATTCAGCTGACAATAATTAAAGAAATGCCCATGTGCCTTCCCAGGCGCTCTCTACAGGTGAGGCATACAGACCTATCCCTAGGATTGCATGCATGGAATTGTCATGAAAGGAAATGGGATGGTGGGGAGAAGGATGACTTGGGGCGGCCCAAAATCAAGAGTGAGGTTAAATGTGAGATGTCTGTGAGTCATCCGAGTGGAAACGTCAAGTAAGTAGTTGTGTTTGGAACACAGAGGAGAGATTTGGGCTGGAGAAGTGAATTTCGGAGCCAGGGAAAGGTGAAATGCCTAAGGAGTGCAGCAAGAAAAGTGAGCCCAGACGTGAGTCTAGGGAAGTGCAAGTCCTCCAACATTTACAAGTGAGATCAGGAGGAGGAAGAGGCAGTGAGATGGGGATAATGGCAAGAGGTGGCATCATGGAACCCCCAAGAGGGGCGTGCTTTGAAAAGGTGAGGAGTCGACCTAATGTTCTTGAGATGTCGAGTAAGATGAAGACAAAACGTGACCATTGGAGAGGAACATGGAGATCGCTGGCGACTTTGAAGAGTGCGGTGTGGGGGAGGGTTGAAGGCAGGTTCGAGGTAGGGTGGTATCCTAATTGTTGGGGTAACTTGGATTCGTCATGATGTCTGGGAGGCCACGAAACCTTTGGGCATGGATAAGTGGTGAGGCGAGCAGAGAGGACCTGATGCTATAGAAAAGCAGGCAGTTGGTATGTTCCGTGTCCTATGTCTCTGACGGGTGTCTGTGAAGATCAAGCTGCCCTGAGCCTGGCAGGATGGTGCAGGAGCTAAAGAATCTCTTGCAACATCCTTCTCCAGACGTTGCTAACTAACCTGTGTCCCTCTCCCCATCTGCTCCCCTACAGGACACTTCACGGCCATGGTATGGAAGAATACGAAGAAGATGGGAGTGGGAAAGGCATCTGCAAGTGACGGGTCCTCCTTCGTGGTGGCTAGATACTTCCCAGCAGGGAATGTTGTCAACCAGGGCTACTTTGAAGAAAATGTCCTGCCTCCAAAGAAGTAACTTGCCCAATGTAATGGGCAGGTGGCAGACTAAGAACATGGATATCAAGTGCCTAGAACATCAAAAGCTCAGCTGTGTATCCATCTTTGTGGGTGTATGTGCTTGCGTGTGTGATGCATGTGCGTGTCTTGCACACACACCCTTGGATATACAGTTGTGCATGAACTAATTCTTATCAAAGGATTGAGCCAATGAAGCCTTTACTCTGATGGTTAGACCACAATTATTTGGACTTTGGGGAAAAATCAAGTTTTAAACTTTTTGGGGTTATTTTTAAAGTAAACTTCTTCTGTACCTTTCTTACTTTTAATATCCATCCCTGGACTTTTTGTACTCCAAATGTTTGTGATGCTGGGAGGTGACGGTCATTTCCTGTGATCTTCATGCATTAGAATCTACTTGTGGTAGATATTGAAGACTATTAAACCCTCATTTAAATGTGACATAGAACACAGCTTTAAACACATAAATAATAAAGCAGCTTCCATCAGAAACATGGTGCGGGCAGGGGTTCCATTTCACAGAATTACTGAGAGTTCTTTGTTGTAAGACATGATGTCATCTGCATGGCCCCTGAAATTCTCGGATGGGATTGCCAAAGAACAAATGGAGAAAAAAGCTTCACTTCCTTGCATTTTTCTACCTTAAAATAACAAAGTTCTCCTCCTACCACCACCCCTTGATGCACCCCCTTTCTTTCTTAAAGCCCCCTGACATTTCATAGCTCAATATGCACCCCCTGATTTCTGGGGAGCTGGGTTAGGCCTGAAACACACACACACCCCAAGTCTGCTAGGTGGCCCAGGGCCTGTTATGGGAGAGAGCCCCTCATATTGCCTGGGCTCTAAGCCAAACGGCCTTGGATGAATGAAGTCAGCGTTTGGGTGAGGGTGAGCTCACTCAGGGCCCCCAGAGGAAACCCTCCAGCCCCTGCCCTCCCTGACACGCAGGGCGGGAGCCAGGCTGTTCCTGGCAGCTGTGGCTGCAGCTGTGCCGCTGCTCCTTCCTGGAATGTGTGACAGGCCCAAATGTTCCTAGGAGATATCCCATGCGGGGCTTAGAGTCAATAATTTGGCTCTGTGTTTTGCCTCAAACTACACAGAGTTCCCCTAAATAACAATTTCACGGCCCATGGGGGAGGGACCAACCCAGACGCCAAGCCGAGTGTCCCTGAAATCATGACCTCACTAGGGGGTAAGACAGCAGGGGCAGGGGTTACGGGGTTGCCTGCTTCAAGACTGGAGTCTGAGCAGGCCAGTCTTTGAAACCTGTTTCCAGAAGGTCTGTGTTGCACTGTGAACACAGTTTCGTGCTGTGCCCTTCATTTCACCCAGGGATACTGACTAAGACAAAAATAAAATCTTTTTCTTTTGTGTAAAACTTTCCTCCCTGTGATTCATGCCCGATTCTGAATCAATGACTAAGGTAATCCATAACTGAGTTCCTGTAATTCAAGCTTCTGAATATTTCCAGCCTCTCCCCTGTAGACTGTCTCCTTAGGCTGCCATGGTGTGAACCATGTGACCATGTCACACAGCTGACTGGACTAGAGTGGACATGGGATCCAAAGGTAGTCATTCCATGAACTGGCCATGGACCAGAAATTTGGTAAGAAATATGAGAGAATTTACCAGTGGAACTGAAAAAAGTAAGGATGCCATGAGTTTGAATTAGGGCCATGGCAAGCTAACGTTATGTGCAAGCCAAATTATGAGTTGGAAAATACGGAATAAAGAAGTGAAAAAGCCAGTTGTTAAAAGTACAAAAGAGGTAGAGATACTGAAAGACGGTTCCTGAGTTTTCTGTTTCCAGGTCAGGTCTGTGTAACTTTAAAACATGCACCTCATTTTCTTCAGGGCTTCCCAACAAATTGATATATCAACGGATGGTCCCAGAAAGTTAGAATATTAGGGTCCCCTCCTCTAGGGAGTCGTCATGAACAGAAAATGCTGAGCTGGGCAGGAAGCCAAGGAAGGATGGAAGGCCCTGGGCTGAGGTCCTTTTCAGGCCACCTCTAGGCAACCACCATGAGCAACGGATTCACTGACCAGTTATTGAACTTCCTAAGAAACACCCTCCACCCAGTACGTACACATCTATAACCAGGCGTGGACGCTGGCACGCAGCCAGCCCCTTTAGGCCCGTCCTCAGCTGGCTGGAGTAAGGAAAAAGCTGACCAGAGGAGCTTCCCAGAGTGAAGAAAAGCCAGACAAAAAAGCTGACTGAGCAGATGGGCAGTAATCGCATGCCTTTTATTGGATTTCTTAAAGATGACAACTCCCACAAGTTCAATAAAAGCAGACGAGAAGCCAGATTCCAGGTCTCCATTGTAACCAGAGGGCAGCAGAAGGAGTCAGGAACCCTGGCTCCAAGCCTAGCGCTGAGAGGTCTGAGTTGATCAAGGTCCTCGTCCTCTCTGGGCCCCAGTTTGTCCAGCTGTACAACGTCTGGAACATGGAAAAAGGTCTCCATGACACGTTCCTAGGCCCGGCTTTCTTAAATGGATGGAAGCATTTGATGGGAGACCTGCCCACCCTGGTGTTCAGGGGGCCTGAAACAAAAGCAAAGGGGTACAACCACCTCCACCAAAATGGCCCCAAGGCTGCAGGGTATGGGGGGGGGGGCAAAGCAGCGGGCGAAGCAGTAGGACCCTCCCCTCCCAGCTCCTACTTTTGGGTACAAATGCCCCAGCAGGTGAGGTCTGCCACCCTCTCGGAAGAGCAGGCCTGGAGGCCAAGGGGAGTGAGAAGGTGTTTGGCATTAACACCAAGAGGCCTCACCCTCTGCCCAAGTCTTGCGAGATCAGGGCTGGAGAAACAATTAGAGCTCAGTAATGCTTACGGGGAGAGAACGGAGCCAGGTGGAGCTCATCTAAGGCCGCTCTGTGGAGGGGCTGAGGTCTCAGCTGCCTTCCCGTCGGAAAACACAAGCGCCTAAGCCTTGTGCCGACAGGTATCTCAGGAGACTGCGCGCTCTGTCCCTGCCAGGGATCAAGGTGAACGCATTCGGCATGAAAAGGTAGGTCCTTTTCAGTAATTTGCAAAGTATCAAATGCCAGGATGAAGGAAAGGCCAGGTCTGGAATGGAAGGATGCGGGAGAGCCCGGGAATAATGAGAATTTGACTCCGCCGGGGGAGGGGTGGGGGGTGACCGGCTCACGCCCCCCTGGCTCCAGGCGACGCTGAGTTTTCCCAGTGGGGCGCTAAGGGCGCGCGGAGGGCCAGGAGTGGGGCTCCGCGCCCAGGTTGGAGGAGACCCGAGGCGGGGGCGAGCCCAGGTCCTCTCCGCGCCATCAGCAATGCTGCTCGCGGACTCGACCAGGTGGGCCCCCGCCTCCGGGCTGGCGTGGGGCTCCCGGAGTGCCCGCAGCGGCTATCCCAAGGAGGGATCCATGTCAGCCGAACCTTCTGAGGGCCCCGCCGGACCAGCCCTTGGGGGTTCCCAGCTCAACACGCGCGCCGGGCGGGGTGCCGAGGACGGACGCCTCGATCTGAGACGGCTCCTCTCTGGCCTCGCGGTCCCGCACACCCTGTCTGCGCTCGGTGCCCCATCGGTAACCTGGACACAGGTCTGTGTGTGGTGAGCCTAAGAGGCCAGGCATTTCCATTCCGGGGTCGGAGCAGACGGACCTGACCTGCGCCTCTGTCCTGGGGGACGCAGGCGCCTGGCAGCCCAGCGGAAGAGGGGAACCCCCACGGGTCTTCGCACCCCGGAGAGGGGTGCAGCGGGGTGGCGCGCTCGGGTAACTGAGAGCCTGTAGTGTCCACCCACTGGGTCCCACACAGGCGGGAGATGACCCTCCAGCCCCACCTTGTGGCCACAGGCGGCTCAGGAGCGCCCTAAGGGCTGGCACATTCCAGACTTCCCGACAGTATCCATGCAGGAAGGAGCCAGGAATGCCCTGCTTGGCTGGACTAATGTAATATTAATAAAATAATGACGGCTAGCATTTATTGAACGTTTTCTACAAGCCAAACACCGTGCTTAACATTCTCATTTAAACGAGTTTCTCATGTTAACTCAATACTCTGAAGCAGGTACTATTATTCCCATCTCACATGAATGGGCAACTTGGAGAGAGCTGACCCATGACAGACGCCAACAGTTTACAACTAGAGACTGGGAAATGTGGGGTGAATGTCCCTGTTTGCTGTGGAACTGAAATAATCAGGGCTTCGGAGGCCCTCCCATCCCCAGTACCCCGCCAACTCCTGCATCAGTGAGCGGCCTCCATCTCTTCCTCTATTTTAAGGAATGGCATCTCCCGCCACAAACGTCAGAGCTTTTCTTCTCTGATGCCCAGGAGTCTTGCCCAAGAAAGACACTTCAAGGCCTAAGAACCAGAGACGGGGAGAGCTGAGTAGTTAGGAGACGCCTGGGAGAGTGGAAAGAGTCCTAAGTTACAGAGGATGGGTTCTGCTCCCAGCTCGCTATTAATCTTGGGCAAGTCCCCTCTCTTCTCTAGGTCTGTTTCCCTCCTGTACACTGGGAGGATTCTTCTAGACCAGCGGTTCTCAACCTGTGGGTCGCGACCCCCTTTGGGGGTCGAACGACCCTTTCACAGGGGTCACCTAAATACATCCTGCATATCAGATATTTACATTATGATTCATAACAGTAGCAAAATTACAGTTATGAAGTAGCAACGAAAATAATGTTATGGTTGGGGGTCATCACAACATGAGGAACTGTATTAAAGGGTCGTGGCATTAGGAAGGTTGAGAACCACTGCTCTAGACGATCTAATAATCCTTTTCCTTCCCCCGCCTTCCCTTATTCCTCCCTACACCACCCCCATCCAAAGTGGCTCTGACATTCCAGAAGCAGCCTTAAATTGAGGTTTGAAGGTCCCAGGTAGGAGTTGCAACCCTGGTTTCCTTCTGAGCACTGGGCCCTCGGCACTAGGTCCTAGTAGGGTATTTGGTCTTGGCAGGTTGGAGCTGTAAGAGGGGAGAAAGGCCTCAGAGGGGACCTGCATTGTGATGACCTCATCCACTCTATGACATCATCCTCTCTCCCACACCCACTCCTCCCTGATCAACTGCTCCACAAACAACCATCAATTTGAATCCCAAAGGCCTGAGAAAGTCTGTTCTCCAGTACCTGCTGCTGCTCTTCTCCCTCAGACAGCAAGAAAGCACCATGAAATTGGAATTCACTGAGAAAAACTACAACAGCTTTGTGCTGCAGAACCTGAACAAACAGAGGAAACGGAAAGAGTACTGGGACATGGCCCTGACTGTGGATCACCACGTCTTCTTTGCACATCAAAATGTGCTGGCTGCCGTCTCTCCACTCGTGAAGAGCCTCATCTCCAGCAACGACATGAAGACCACCAATGAGCTCTTCATCACCATTGACCCCAACTACCTGAGTCCAACCACAGTGGAGCAGCTCCTGGACTACTTCTACAGTGGCAAGGTGGTGATCTCAGAGCAGAATGTGGAGGAACTCCTTCGTGGGGCCCAGTATTTCAACACGCCACGCCTTCGAATCCACTGCAGTGACTTTCTGATTAAGTCCATCCGTCGTGCCAACTGCTTGCACTACCTCTTCTTGGCCGAGTTGTTTGAGCTCAAAGAGGTATCAGACCTGGCCTACTCCGGCATTCGTGACAACTTCCACTACTGGGTTAGTCCTGAGGGCTCCATGCACTTCATGCGCTGTCCACCCGTCATCTTTGGCCGCCTGCTTCGAGATGAAAACTTGCACGTGCTCAATGAGGACCAGGCTCTCAGCGCGCTCATCAATTGGGTGTACTTTCGAAAGGATGAGCGGGAGAAGTATTTCAAGAAGTTCTTCATGTACATCAATCTTAATGCCGTCTCCAACAAGACGCTGACATTCGCCTGCAACAAATTGATGGGAATGGAGAACAGCTCAGCTCACGCAACCATGATTGAGAGTGTCCTCGTGGACCGCAAGCAGGAGAAGCCATGCAGCCTGCTGAGCTACCAGCGGAAAGGGGCCCTGCTTGATTCGGTGGTCATCCTAGGAGGCCAAAAGGCCCAGGGCAAGTTCAATGATGGAGTATTTGCCTATATCATACAGGAGAACCTGTGGTTGAAGCTCTCAGAGATGCCCTACCGGGCAGCAGCACTTAGCGCCACCTCTGCTGGTCGCTACATCTACATCTCTGGTGGCACCACTGAGCAGATTTCAGGTCTGAAGACAGCCTGGCGGTATGACATGGATGACAACTCCTGGACCAAGTTGCCTGACCTCCCAATTGGGCTTGTTTTCCACACCATGGTGACTTGCGGGGGGACAGTGTACTCAGTGGGCGGAAGCATTGCCCCCAGGCGGTATGTCTCTAACATCTATCGCTATGATGAGCGCAAGGAGGCCTGGTACCTGGCAGGAAAGATGAGCATTCCGATGGATGGGACAGCCGTGATCACCAAGGGTGACCGGAACCTGTACATTGTCACTGGGCGGTGCTTGGTCAAGGGCTACATTTCTCGGGTCGGGGTGGTGGACTGCTTTGACACCAACACTGGGGACGTAGTCCAGTGTATCACCTTCCCCATTGAGTTCAACCACCGGCCCCTGCTCTCTTTTGATCAAGACAACAACCTCTGTGTGCACAGCCACCGGCAGAGTGTGGAAATCAACCTGCAGAAGATAAAGGCCAACAAGACGACCACCACAGTGCCTCTCTTGCCAAACTGCTGTCCCTTGGATGTGTCCCATGCTATCTGCTCCATTGGAGACAGCAAAGTCTTTGTATGTGGAGGCATCACCACAGCCAGCGATGTCCAGACGAAGGACTACACCATCAATCCAAATGCCTACTTGCTGGACCAAAAGACAGGCGAGTGGAAGATCGTGGCCCCCCCACCAGAGGCACTGGACTGTCCTGCCTGCTGTCTAGCCAAGCTACCTTGCAAGATTCTTCAAAGGATTTAAACCACTTTTTAAGTGGGAGAATAAGTAAATGCATTATTATTCGCAATTTAATGAGAGAGGGAAAGAAAGGAAGATGGCCTGTTGGTTCCTTCTTTGTGTTCCAGTCTGTGTTCATCCTGAAGGTGGAGATTCTGGGTTGGGCTGCTCCCAGGGGGTAGAAATTCAGGACCACTCTGTCACTGGAGGGATCCAAGCTGAGGCTGAGAAGGAGTCCCTGGTGGGTAGCATGGAGGCATGTCCTGGGCACTGGCTCCTAGTGGGTGGAAATTCAGGGTCACTTTGTCACTGGAGGTTTCCAACCTGAGGCTAGTGGGTGAGATTGAGACATCTCCTGGGAACTGGCCAAGATGAAATCCGGAAAGCCCCCTGTTCTATAACCCTGTAGTCAAGTTGCAGGCATCTGCTAGACCAGCGGTCGCCAACCGGTGGTCTGTGAACCACTGGTGGTCCATGAGGTCCGAAAGGTTGGCGGCCGCTGTGATAGACTGATAGGTAAAGCATTTGTTTAGTTGGAAGGTCTTAGATTCCTCCAACACTCACTTCCCTAGAGTCTTCCCAGGAAGGCAGGGGAGGTCCAATCCCAGGTCAGGGAGAATAGCCCCCTGGGCTGGGGAGGAAGAAGGTGATATGGGCCTGGCTCAGGGATGGGGCATAGCCAATGGGTTGGGGGTGGAAGATGAAGTGTAGAAGATGGGGGGGAGGGGCAGGGTATTTTACTATGAAGTTATGGTATGTCTGGGTATCATTTGAGGGAAGGTTCTTACAATTATTTACAGTGAGCAAGGTTCATTGAAAACTTTCTCTAGAAATATGCGGTCTGAGGGACTCGGAAGAGAAGTCAGTAAAGGGTGAAGAGAGAAATATATCTATTGGAGAAAAGCTTGGGGATGAGGCGAAATGACAGGCTAAGAGAGACAGGATGGTATAGTGGTTGGTTACGGTCGCTGGGGACAGATGGGCTAGTTCAAATACCAGTTCCATCACTTATTGGGTAATCCTGGGCAAGTTACTTAGCACCTCTCTGCCTTAGTTTCCTTATCTGTATAAGGCAGATAATAAGAGTGCTGGCTTCACAGGATGATGTGAAGTTTAAATGAGTTACAACATGCAAAATGCTTAGGACAGTCCCTGGCATATATTAAAAAGTGCTACAGGAGGACTTTTAAAAAATTACCTTTATTGTTGAAAGTATTACAGTCCCCTCTTTCCCCCCATTGACCCCCTCCACCACACTTCTGCCCCCACCAGGCCTTCACCACACTATTGTCTGTGTCCATACGTTATGCGTATATGCATATAAGTTCTTTGGTTAATCTTTCCTCACCCACCCACCCTTCGCCACCTTCCCTCTGAGATTTGTCGGTCTGCTTCCTGCTTCTGTAAAGGAGTGAGGCAAGGGTCCAGGTTCTTGGCCCTTATATTAAGTTAGGTTCCATAAAATGCTTTCTGAAACTTCCTACCTCAAAGCTTTGGTGAGCTTCCTTCAATTCTAACTACCTCTGTTTCCCTTTCATTCATTTATGTACTTACATATAATCCTCAACAATTTAGAAGAAACTGACCAAGTCCTTGAACACCATATACAACCCTCTTTCATCCATTCACCTCATTCATTTTTGAATTTACTTAGCCACTCAATTCACACACACACACACACACACACACACACACACACACACACATACACACACAGTGTGTCCTCTTTCTAGGCCAGAACCTAGGACTTCACTGCTGACCCCCTCTCCCCTGGAACTTGTCCCATACTTCTCGTTCTCCAATCCTGGGAAGCCCCCATCTCTGCTCGCCTCACTGCATCCCCCCAGCTAGAGGAACGGGGTCTTATAGATCCATGCAACTAAGCCCAGCTGCCCCAGCCCCCAGCCACTCCGCTTAGCTGACCACGGAGTCACCTCTTACTGACTCTGGATGCCATTCCCCACAGCTGATTCTCCAACCCTCTCTGGTGTCCTGGGGCCCCACGGCTTCCCTCTCTTCTTTCTCAGCCACTTATCTCTCATCCTGCCACCAGAGCTCCAGAGAGTTCTGAACCTGGTCTCCATAAACAGTCCCACGTCCACCACAAATCTCTCCAGAGCTTTGGCTTCTTTTCTGTGCCTCAGAGGAAGAGGTGCCCTTCCACAATTTGATGTTGATCCCTCCTATCTCCTCATTCTGTCCCCTAACAACTTCTCAGGCTCCTCAATTCCCTCTCTACATCCCCTTCCTGATTTCTTCTCTCCATCCCATAAATATTCTCGTTTCTCTGATCCTGACAACAAAGCCACTTCAGCTCTGAGGTCTTCCTTTTACTATTTGCCCATCTCTTCCCTCAGTTGAGCTTCCCAAAGGTTGTCTATGCTCTCTGGCTCCAGATCAGCCTCTAACCCACTCAGGCTGGCTTCTGTTCTCACCATGCCTCCAAGATTGCCTAATGATGACACTGTCCCTTTTGTCCTTTTCTCAGTATTATTTCTTTTCCTTGCTGTACCAGATAGTATTGACCATGACCGCCTGCAGCAGAATCACTGGGGTGCTCGCTAAAATAAATCTTTAGCAGAGGGGAATTATAATTTGATATATTAACCAATGTAGTCCTTCCTTCCTCCTTTTCTTCCAACTCATTGAGCTACCCGGCCAGGGCTAGTTCTATAGATTTTTGTCATAGGAGAGGTAAAGTCCCCAACTATAATTGTGAATTTGTGTGTTTCTCTCTTAAGTGCTGTCACTTTTTGCTTCGTGTATTTTGAGGTCATTGTTGTTACTTACATATATATATTTAGGATTGTAATGTTTTCTTGGTGAATTGATTGTTTAATTATCGTGTAATATATGCCTTTATCCCTTATAATTTTCCTTGCTTTGAATCTACTTTGTCTGGTATTAATGTTTCCATTCTTTTACTTTTACCCTATCTATAGCATTACATTTGAAATGAGTTTCTTGTAGGCAGAATATAATTGTTTCATGTTTTGTTATTCATTGTAACTACCTCTATTTTTTTTTATTGGTATGTTTAATACAGTTACATTTAATGCAATTATTGATATATTTGGATTTTAAGTCTTCTATTTTATTTATTTTATTTTTTTAAATATATTTCACTGACTTTTCACAGAGAGGAAGGGAGAGAGACAGAGAGACAGAAACACTGATGAGAGAGAAACATCGATCAGCTGCCCCCTGCACACTCCCCACTGGGGACGTGCCCGCAACCTAGGCACATGCCCTTGACCGGAATCGAACCCGGGACCCTTCAGTCCGCAGGCTGACACTCCATCCACTGAGCCAAACCGGTTTCGGCAAGTCTTCTATTTTATTATTTGTTTTCCCACTTTTTCTTTTCTCCTCCTTTTCTTTCTTCTCCCCCCCCCCCCTTCCTCTTCCTCCCAGCTGCCCCAGTCCCCAGCCCTCCAGGCTTAGCTGACATCTCCATTTTCCTGGGGGGGGTCTATCCAGTTATTATTTATTTATTTTCTAGTTCTAACATTTCCATAAAACATATTTCCCATTTCTTTGCTGGAACTTTCTAGTTTTCCATTTGTTCCAAGAGTGTTTGCAATTATTTGTTAGAGCATTTTTAATAATGGCTGCTTTAAAGTCTTTGTCAGATAATTGCAATATACAGTATGAGTCATCTTGGTATTGACATGTGTTGTCTTTTTATTTGTGAGTGGAAATTTTCCTTATATGGTTATTCATATGCCAAGTAATTCTACATTGCATCTTAAACATTTTGAACATTATGACATGAGACTTTGGGTCTTTGTTTAAATCCTATGAAGAATGTTGATACTTTTGTATTAGTATGCAACTGACCTAGTTAGGTTCAGGCCATTAGTTCCAACTGACTTTTTGTGAGCTGTGGTTAGAATTTCATTTCACTTTTCAAAGACTTTGCAATGGGGTTCTGACCTGTCCCATGTGTGCGCCACCCAGTGGCAAGTCTGGGACCTGGGTGACAGTAAATTCAGTTCTCCAAGTCTTTTATATGCTGATGAAGACCAGATCAACCTAAAGTTGTGAAGGTGTAAAGTTCGAAAGGAGTTTATAAATAACATTATGTTATTTATTCTATGATCTCCCTTATACTATTTATTCAGTTCCCTGGGGCTCCTCTTCTTAGTTCTCCAGCCAGAAAGCTAGAGCTTTCCTTAGCCCACTCTGCCATGTGCTTTCATAACCTTGCCCACGGCTGAGGCCAAGTGGCAGGAGGATAAAAAAATGGTGAACTCATCACCAGTTCAGTGCTTCATATTTTGGGGTTCTTCCCCAATTCACCTGCCACTATGTACTTTTCAAAGTTCTCAGCTAGCTTCTGCTTCCCGCATTCTGGCTAGGTTTTACTGCTGCATGCACTGGGAAGACCAGGAGGAATGTGCTTACTCCATGCCACTCCCACTCAGGGTTTTACCACCTTTTTCATGAATAAGTTTGCCAATAATTTTCCTTTCTCTTATTGTTTTTGTTAAGTTTTATGACAAGATTATGCTTCCCATAAAATGAGTTGAGGAGTGTATCCTTTTTAACATTCTCTGGAAGAATCTGTAAAGACTGGAATTTTCATTAATGAAACCAAATGGAGGGTTTTGTGTGTGTGGGGGAAGGTGTTTTGTTTTTGTTTTT
The DNA here is from genome assembly GCF_964212035.1 of Myotis nattereri. NCBI lineage: Eukaryota > Metazoa > Chordata > Mammalia > Chiroptera > Vespertilionidae > Myotis > Myotis nattereri. The sequence continues at coordinate 54,472,477 of NC_138087.1, forward strand.
AATTGATTTCAGAGAGGGGAAGGGAGGGAGGGAGGAGGAAAGAAAGACATTGATGTGAAAGAGAAACATTGATTGGTTGCCTCCAGCACGCATCTCTACCAGGAATCGAACCCACAATGTGGGTATGTGCCCTGACCAGGAATCAAACCACCTTTTGGTGTACCGGACAACACTTCAACCAACTGAGCCACACCAGCAAGGGCTGTAGGAAGATTTTAATTTATTAAATTGTTTTTACTACTCTTAGGAATTTTCAATTCTATGTCTCCTGTTATTTTTAAGTTGTATTTTTCTAGGAATTTCTCTGTTTCATTAAAATGTTCAAAGTTGCCCTAACCGGTTTGGCTCGGTAGATAGAGTGTCGGCCTGTGGACTCAAGGGTCCCCGGTTCAATTCCAGTCAAGGGCATGTACCTTGGTTGCGGGCACATCCCCAGTGGTGGGTGTGCAGGAGGCAGCTGGTCGATGTTTCTCTTTCATCGATGTTTCTGGCCCTCTATCTCTCTCCCTTCCTCTCTGTAAAAAAATCAATAAAATATATTTAAAAAATAAAAAAATAAAATGTTCAAAGTCATTAACATATATTCTCTTATGATCTTTATAATGTCTTTAAAATTTTCAGTGATCCCATTTTTATTTCTGATTTTGAATTTTTAGAAAACTTTTATCTGTCTCACACGGGTGTAAGTCTTTATGATTTCAAATAGGCAATAGTTCCTTAGACATTATTCCAAAAACATAAGTAACCATCATTCAAATTTAAAACTTTTGTTCTTCAAAGGACACTATTAAAGTGAAATGACACAAATTGAGAAAATATTTGAAAACCACATTTCTGACAAGGTACTTGTATTAGAATATATAAAGAATTCTTACAAGTCAACAATAAAAGGCAAAATAAAACCCCCCACAATTAAAAATAAGGATCTGAGACAAGACACACATGACCAAAAATCCTATAAAAAGATGCTCCATATCATTAGTCATCAGTGAAATGCACATCAAAACCACAGTGAGGAACATCCAGTTAAGCCCTTCCAGATTCCTGACTGTGTGAAATAATAAATGTCTGTTACTTTAAGATGCGAAGTTCAAGATAATTTATTATACAGCAACAGATAATACAAGCCTATCTCATTAAGACAGGAATTTCTAATAAAATTTTACTTTTTTTTTTTTTTTTAGAATTGTGGATACATGTTCTTTTTCCCCCCCTTTAATATATTTTATTGATTTTTTACATAGAGGAAGGGAGAGGGATAGAGAGTTAGAAACATCGATGAGAGAGAAACATTGATCAGCTGCCTCCTGCACATCTCCCCACTGGGGATGTGCCTGCAACCAAGGTACATGCCCTTGACCGGAATCAAACCTGGGACCCTTGAGTCTGCAGGCTGACGCTCTATCCACTGAGCCAAACCGGTTAGGGCAAATTTTACCTGTTATATTTAATAATTACAAAGTGTTTGGGTGTATTTTTGTTGCTTATACTGTTAATAATTACAATGATGTCAATCCAAAACAAAATTTTAACATTCAGAATCTTATGATCATGGGATATTTTTTAAAAGTCAATTATATTTATGTTACATATTTTTGTAACAAAGAAGTATAAATTGATGTCTTTTTTTCCACATACTGAAATAAACATTTTAATTATAGCATTCTGCAAATTGTAATTGACAGTACTTGGTTATTTCAAAAGGTTATATACTAGTATAAATCCCAACAGAATTGCTTTTGAAATTCATGAATTTCAGCCCTAGAAATATACACATTCTCCCCATGGATTTTATATCAGTGATTTTTGTTGATGCTACTGTATTATAACGATCAATAAGTCTTTCAAGCACAATTCTAATAGGATAGAACTTAGGGGGCAAGTATTGGAATGGTAGTATATGTCCATGGAGCAAAAGTGAATCTCAAATTTCTTAAGGTTAATGAACAGCTGTCATGTATTTTTTAAATGGATAGTATCAAATCACTGTTTTTGAAGCCATTGGATACATTGAAAAGAGCAATGAAACAATTTTATTTAAAAGGATTAATATTTACAATATATTAGAAATTATATCCCTGGCAACTAATTATTATGAAAAAATTTAGATGCCAACTTAAAAGTGCACAAGAAACACAGATTTCTTAAATATTCACTAGGGAGGGTATGTTTTATATTGCTTGGAATTTATGGTGATTCTTAAATATTAAGCTTGATTTATTTCATCAATTTTGGGAAATTCTTAGCTATTTTCTCTCCTAACATTGCTTCATTCTCTTTCTCCTCTCCTAGCTAAAATTATATGTTTATAAATCGTATTCTTCATATCCCATATGTGTTGTGTTTTTTTAAATATACTTTATTGAATTTTTACAGAGAGGAAGAGAGAGGGATAGAGAGTTAGAAACATCCATCAGCTGCCTCCTGCACACTCCCTACTGGGGATATGCCCGCAACCAAGGTACATGCCCTTGACCAGAATTGAACCTGGAACCCTTGAGTCCGCATGCCGATGCTCTATCCTCTGAGCCAAACCGGTTAGGGCCCATATGTGTTTTTTTTTTAATGTTCTTTTCTGTGTTTTTTTCAGCCTTTTGATTCTGTGTTTCAACCTGGATATTTTTCTGCTCTACCTCCTGGTTCACTAATTCTCTTTTCACCTATGTCTAATCCATTATTAAAACTTATCCATTGAACTCTTAATATTAGCTACTGTAAATTTTAGTTCTCAAATTTTCAAGCTGCTGAAATCCTCATTTGCTTTTAATTGAACTCATTAATCATAGCGATTTTAAGGTCTAGGCCTGGTAACTCCATTATCTGAATCCCCTGGGCTTTCTACTATATGTCTATCCCTGAGAATGTTTCTGAGTATGTTTTGTCTTTACATGCTTGGTTATTTTTTGCATGACATTTTTTCCTATCAGAGAGAATTTAACCTTTGCTTTTGGCAGGCAGTGCTGGGCTAAGGGCACTAGAAAGCCTGAATCACTTTAATTCAATCAAGGATCTATATCTCTTAAAGTTGGGCTTTAGTCTGTTTTCACCTTTATTCCTAGTGTACAGTAGCCTTCAGGGTTCCAACAAAAAGCCTGGTATATTTATCAGGGCTCCTCCTTGGTAGGTTAACTATTTTTCTCTCCAGCCTTGTTTATTGAATTATTTACTCAGCTTCTCAGATTCTGCTTTTTATTTTATTGATTGATTGATTGATTGATTTTAGAGAGGAAGGGAGAGGGAGAGAAAAATAGAAACATCAATGATGAGAGAGAATATTGATTGGCTGCCTCCTGCACACCCCACACTGGGGATGGAGCCTGCAACCCAGGCATGTGCCCTTGGGCAGAATTGAACCCGGGACCCTTCATACCCAGGCGGGGGCTCCCTCCACTGAGTTAAACCCACTAGGGTTCAGATTCTGCTTTTAGAAATAGCAATCACCTTGAGAGGAAAAGTGGCTCCAAATGGTAGGCTCACTGTTCTTGGCTTCCTCCTCTTCTAGAACTTGGGCCCGTAATTCCTCACTGCTTTGTTCATCCTCTGATGCCTTCAGAGAGATTTTAAAAACCTACCCCCCCCCCCGCCCCCCCAGCTCTTCTAGTTGTTTTCAGCAGAAGAGTCGGCCCTAAACAACTTTGCCCACCATTGGTGGCATTAAAACCTCCTCTCTCCTCAACTTCAGACTTAGATTTCCAATCGCCTGTTGAATGTCTCCTGACTATCCCACAGGTCCCTGGGTTTAATATGTCCACACTGAATTCTTCCTTTCTCTCATCTCCTGCTCCATCTACTCATCTGGCTTTTTCTGTTGTGGCTATTTCTGTCCAGGGGTTTCCAAGCTGTAAATGTTATCTGTAACTCTCCTCTGCCTCCTAAATGCTATCACTTACCAAGCACTGTGTACATTACCTCCATTATTTTCCTTCCACCTGAGCCCGATGCTCCCTGCCCTAGAATATTATCCTTGTCCCCCCTCCCCCATCTCCCTCCGGAATGATGGCAGCTGTGTCTTTCCTAACCTCCCTTCCTACATTCAGAGCCCTCTTTCACGGCCAGGAGATTCCTCCAGAACAGTGGTTCTCAACCTTGACTGCACATTAGAATCACCTGGGAATCTTTTTAAAATCCTCATTTCTGGGCCTCACCCTCTGGAAATTCTGTTCCTTTGTTACTAATGTTGTGGCCCCACCCCATAACAAAGAAACAGAATTTCCGGAGATGAGGCCCAGAAATCAGGATTTTAAAAAGATTCCCAGGTGATTCTAATGTGCAGCCAAGGTTGAGAACCACTGCTCCAGAACAAGGTTCTCACCAAGTCATTGCCTGTTTCAAGTCCTGCAAAGGCTCCCAGAAGCCTCTGCAATTCAGGAATAATCCTCACCTGGGCACTCAAGCCCTCCATGATTTGACTACACCACACTTTCTTCAACTACATACTAGTGAATGCATGTACTTCACCTGATTCTTCCATTATTGCGCCAAATCGCTTCCCAGAGCACAGCACCACCCCCTGCCTCTCCTCCCCTCCATCTCACCTCTCACAGGTTTCCTAAGGCGAGGCACGTGACTAGTCTCTGTAATTTAGCTTCTCGGCGTATAATAGCTTTGTTACCTTTAAATAAAAACAAAAAAACGCATGTATATTTTTAAAAACCAGCTTCTTGTCCCTTGCTGACCAGTTCCGGAGACATCTTTGGCCTCTGTTGGTGTTCGATTCTTCCCCTCTGGGGTGGTGGTAGAGGAGTGCAGGCTGCTGCATGAGCTTCCCTCCTCTGCATGGGCATGACAAACTGGAACCCCTCTATATCGTTCCAATGGTGTAGACAAGATTAACCAGGTTATAAACACGTCCCTGGTTTAAAACACGGACGGAACTTCAAAAACAAGTCCGTCGCTGGGAAAGGTGTGTACATATAAGCGTTGTGGCTAGTGCCATTACGGAGGAGCCAGGACCACTGCCTCCCTTCCCACACAGAGGCCTGTTTCCTATGAACCGGGTGATCGCTACAGAATGTAACAGCTCCAGAAGGTTCTGTTTGGTATCATCGCCGTCCTGACTTCACCTCACGCCGGGTTCAGCACTAGCGTCCCCTCCGAGGTGTCGGCACCAGGCCGGTGAAGCCTCAATGGCTGCTTTAAGTCAAGCGCTACTTCCGCCTTTCTCGAGCCCACGGGGCTGATAGCTCTCACGCCCCACGCCCCTCCCCGGAGCAACTCAAGTCACGAGTTTTCCTCGGGGGCCCGCCCCTCCTTCTGCTGATTGGGTAGCTCTTGAGCGATTGCCGTCCTTTGATTGGTTGTTACTTTTTCGGCTCGCCAACCTCGTCTAGACCAACCGGATATGGGGGCAGGATTTCCGCTTCCGCCTTCTCACTCCTCCAGCTTGTCCTCCGAGCGTAGTCGCCACCACAGAGGCTGCTGCCGGGCGCGGTGTCGGTGGGTTTGTCGGTGTGTCTCTCAGCGTCGGTGTCTGTGCCGTTGAACTGCCCGCCATGGCTGAACTTGATCCGTTCGGCGCCCCTGCCGGCACTCCCGGCGGCCCCGCTCTGGGGAACGGGGTGGCCGGCGAAGAAGACCCGGCCGCGGCCTTCTTGGCGCAGCAGGAGAGCGAGATTGCGGGCATCGAGAACGACGAGGCCTTCGCCATCCTCGACGGCGGCGCCCCTGGGCCCCAGCCGCACGGCGAGCCGCCGGGGAGTCCGGGTGAGAGTGCGGGCGCGTCTGGGGCGGGAGGACTTGTCTGGAAGCTCGGCCCTCGGTGGATCTGAGAGCTCCGTGTAACTTGTTCTTTGCGGAACCGGGAGGCTGAGGAGTGGCAGAGGGGAAACGAGACCCCGGCCCAGTCACGCAAGAAACCTAGGCTCGGGACGCTTACGCCGACCTGTGGGTGTGTGGGAGCGCTCCGGGGCGCGGGCTGAGGAAGGAAGCAGAGCAGAGCAAATAGGGCGACAGCCACGCCGAGGAGCCCGAAGGAGCTCGTTCCGTTCCGGGACTGTTCATGGAGCACTTGGCTCTGCTGGGAGCCGGCCTCGGAAGCACAGCCGCATTGGCGCAGTTTGGCCGGCTTGCAGGCCAGTCCGAGCGCAGCACGGGACCAGTTATTAGGACAGGAGGGCAGGAAAAAAACAGTATTGTTTCAGACACACACAGACAAACATGGCAGTGATGCGCTCAAGCACGGACGGAGTACAGAATGTTGGGTTATGAGGAGGAAAAAGGAGTGAACAGGAAACTCAGGAGAGATGGTCTAGCCTTGGAGAAAGAAGCCGGCCAAAGAGGGGTGAGAGTTTTGCCATTTTTCGAACGTATTACGGTAGGACTGCAGGAGCTCTGCTTGCGCTGGACATGGCTTTGGTAGGCAGTGTTGCCTAAGCAGAACGAAAGATGAGAAGGAGGCGAATAGAGAGTGATGTGTGGCCTTTCCCCAGCCAAGCTCAAGGAAAAAAAAAAAAAAATCAAGCAAAAAGCGGTATGCCAATTTGACCTTTTAATTTAATGCCTTATCTGTGTGTGATGTTTCGGATAGTCATGGTGGGAGGAAAGGATGAGGGGCAGAAATCTTTTCAATTATATAGGGAAGGAGGAAAGTAGCTGGAAGTGAGACGTGGCTTTTCATTTACTTTTTTATTGATTGGTTTTAGAGAGAGAAACATGGATTTTTGTTCCATTTATGCGTTCATTGGTTGATTCTTGTATGTGTCCTGAGCAGGGATCGAACCTGCAACCTTGGTATATCAGGAGGACGCTCTAACCAACTGAGCTACGTGGTCAGGGCTTGCATTTACTTTTTAAAAATTCTTATTAGAGGAGAATAAGGCACTCGTGGGGCAAATGGGAGTTACTTTAAGGGTCCAAGCAATTAACTTAAATGAGAGAAACATGCTGGTGTGAGATAATGAGTGTTGGAGACTCATTATCTGTTGGAGTCTTTGGCGCATTAGAATGGTGCTCTTCAGAAAAGCATTCAGACTCAGAAATCTCAAATTACTGTGCCAGCCAAGCAGAATCTTTTTTTGGGGGGGGCGGGAGGGGGGGCGGAGTGGACGTGGGGAGACTGCTCGTTTGCAGTCTCTGGGTTTTTATACTATACCATGCTGCCTCCTACCAATCTGTCCCCCATATGTGACCATGTGTAATATACCTGAAAACGCAGTTTATAGCTAGCAGGTTAGACTGAGCTGGATTGTGGCTGGGAGATGAAGTTGGCTTTAAAGTGATACAGGTGTTCTTTTGTTCTTGCATGGTCTTTAACATTTGCCTAAGAATCATAAAATGTACTTTTTTTTAGGTCCTTAGTTTACCTCCTTCATTTAATAGAAGAGAAAATGAGTCCTACAGAGAACTAACTTGCTTAAGGGCAAGTTAATAGCTGAGCCGTTTCCCCGCTCTTCCACTGTATCATATTCCGTCGCAGTTTCATCACGGGTGTACTGGGATAAGAGACTGTCATTTCTGAAAAGCAGTTGTGGCTGCCCTGGGTAGGACAGTGTTGGGAGAAGTAGGACCCATAGTCAGAAGACTGTCCTGATTCAAGGACAGTGTTACCTCTTGCTCACTGTTGTATCCACAGTGCCTAGCAGTGGGTCTGGACATAGATACTCACAGAAAAATGGGCAAAAATGTCCATTCTTGGTGACTGGCAGTTTGAAAAGATAAAAGGGAGAAAATAGAGTTAGACTCATGGGTCTTTGGTGTATTAAGCTTTCAGCAAAGGGAAGGAAGGGATGATTGCTGACTTAGTTCCTAGGAAGGACTTTCTTAGTGAACTAAGCATTTAGTGATTTAAAGCCTGATCTCTGACAGTGCAGTTGGAGTTGGTAATAGTGCAGCGGTCAGCACTTCCTTGGGGGATTAGAGAACTACTTAGGCCTTTTTTCCCTTTTCTCTCACTCTCCCTCGCCCTCTTTTTCCCTTTCTTTCCCTCTGTCGCCCCCCCCCCCCTCGTTTCCCTCGCACTGTCTCAGGATTCTGTGCTGTGCTGGGCTGCTTGTGCCAGCAGAGCTTTTCCGGCAGCTCAGGTAGCCGCCAGTGCCTTGCCTCAGTTTTTCCTTTTGTAAAAGGTGCAAAACATACACTACATAGGGCTGCTAGGGTTACAGGAGAAAGCACCTGTAAGGTGCTTACACACAGTACGCTAACTACACACAGTGCCTTGCTACTGTTATTTTTTGGAAGTAGGGAGAGAAGGGTGTTACAAGGCCTATGGGCTTTCAGGGAGTGTATTGAGGAAACAGATTTTAGGAGGGAGCTCTGTATCCTGCTAAAGGCAGGAGGCTCTAACACAGCAGTTCTCAACCTGTGGGTCGCGGCCCCTTTATGGGTCGAACATTCACAGGGGTCGCCTAAGACCATCGGAAAACACATTAATAATTACATATTGTTTTTGTGATTAATCACTATGCTTTAATTATGTTCAGTTTGTAACAATGAAAATACATCCTGCATATCAGATATTTACATTACGATTCATAACAGTAGCAAAATTACAGTTATGAAGTAGCAACGCAAGTAATTTTATGGTTGGGGGTCACCACAACATGAGGAGCTGTATTAAAGGGCCGCGGCATTAGGAAGGTTGAGAACCACTGCTCTAACAGATTGAGGAGCACACATGAACTCCTCCGGCCTTGGGGGAAAGGCCCATGGAGGGTGGGCAGGCAGAAGCCAGAGGGATTAGGCTTAAACCCAGGGTGATTCTCAGTTATAAGGAGAGGCGGGAAAGATGCACACATAGGTTTAAAGGTGGGAGGTAACAGCCTGGTGGAGTGGCTCCAGAGACACTGAGGAAGAACAGGTGGTCAGGAAAGAGGCAGCCTAATTGTAGAGCTGCTGGAAACCTGCATTCAGGAGGGAGGAAAACAAGAGGTGATTAAGGAGCTACTAAAGGAGTGTGGCAGTGAGGCACTGTTTGGTATGTTTCTGTCAGGTTCTTTCTTGGAGGAGAAGGAAACGGAGGTACATGAATTTTAAAGGAAAGCTGGAGATGGAGAATAATTGTCTTGGTAGTGGTGAAGCTGATAAGTTCAAGGAAATCTCATGCATGGTATTTAGTAGTACTGCTCATTTACTTTGTGCCAGGTTCTAAGTCAGCCGTGGGCAAACTACGGCCCGCGGGCCGGATCCGGCCCCTTTGAAATGAATAAAACTATTGAAAAAAAAGACCGTACCCTTTTATGTAATGATGTTTACTTTGAATTTATATTAGTTCACACAAACACTCCATCCATGCTTTTGTTCCGGCCCTCCGGTCCAGTTTAAGAACCCATTGTGGCCCTCGAGTCAAAAAGTTTGCCCACCCCTGTTCTAAGTGATAGTGTCATTCTGTTTCAGATGAGAACTTACCATCATGGAGTTTAAACAGTGATCCTAACATAGCATTTACGCTAATACATGGCTCTACTGTAATCAAACCCTGGTCTGCTTGACTTCAAAGGTTTGAGAGGTGTATGGTGGGTTTGGGACAAAGAGTCTTACATCTCTGGAATCATATTCTGACCCTTGTTTCTGTCTGGATGCCCTAGACCAGTGGCCGTCAATTGGTGTCGGCAGACCACTGGTGGTCCGTGAGGTCTGAAAGATTGGCGACTGCTGCCCTAGACAGTTTCCTTTTGGAGCATCAGGTTGCTTAGCTTAGTTGTCCTAATAAATTAAGGCGCCCTAATGTCCTTTCTGCATGTTTCTGTAGCAACAGACGGTCCTTTGACTTGGGCCAGTTGAATGTAAATACAGTGGTAAGGTATCAGAGTTCAAAGCATTTGCCAATGGGTTTGGAAGAGTCTTCAGATCCAAAGGACAGATAGCATGTGACCTAGGAGGTATGGGATGAGAACTTCTCTTAGTTTTGTGATGGAATAGTGATCAAAGACTTTCCTATTGGGAATGGCCCTGGGCTGGAATATATTAACTGAATAGTTGGTGTGTTAGCTGTAATTTATTAACCAGAATGTCCATCTGGCTTGTAGGCTCTAGGATTAAAAATCATCTCTTTTCTGTCTTACACAAAAATAAATTCTGGGTGGATTAAAGAGAGGATTTTTTCCCCCTCAAGTACCAGTAGAACAGTGAATATTTATCTTGGAATAGGAAAGGCCTTTAGCATAAAAACAGTTACAGAAATCATAAAGGGAAAAATTGATATTGTCTACATACAAGTTAAGTTTTAGGTGTTAAATATCATAAACCATAAAAAGTAAATGGGGTAAACACTTGTAGTATGAGAGGAATAATTCATACAGAGAGAATACTTAGAGATAAGAAATGGGCAGAACAGGCAGATCAGTAAAGAAGAAAATCCAGTGTCAGATTTTTAATTACCTCATAGGAAATAAGATCAGCACAACAAAGCCACCTTAAGGTGGGTTTTTTTGCTCTCAAATTAGCAAAAATTTTAAAACATTATAAAACTGTCTCAGTGAAGGTCTGAGAAACGGGGCGCATGATTGGTGTTTAGAAACCTTTAAAATTTAAAATGTATATCCTGTGGCCCAGCAATTCTACATCAATAAATTTATTACTGAGGTTCAGTTTAATATCCCCCCCCACCCCCCCACAAATACTTTGATTAGTTTTTTGGTGAACTTTATATTTCCAAAAGTTTATAAAGTACTTTTATTATTTATCATTATTATTATTATTTATTGATTTCAGAGAGGAAGGGGGAGGGAGAAAGAGAGATAGAAACAATGATGAGAGAGAATCAGCTGCCTCCTGCACACCCCACTCTGGAGATCGGCCTACAACACAGGCATGTGCCCTAAATGGGAATTGAACCATGACCTCCTGGTTCATAGGTCGATGCTCAACCACTGAGCAAGCCATGCTGCCTGAGCTATAGAGTATTTTTAATAATTATATGGGTAGGTGGACGCACAAACAGCTTGGAGTATAAAAAGCCATGACAAAAACTATGAGAAACTGATTTTTGTACTATCGTAAATAAAGCAGAGGAGTAAAAGAATTAGGTTACTGGTTTGATTCCCGGTTAGGGCGTGTACAGAGGATGGATGTTTCTCTCTCACATCAATGTCTCCCTCCTACAGATTCATAGCCAGCAGTTGAAACAGAGTAAAGCTGAAGTGTGCTGGTAAATGCTTAGATCCTGCAGTTTGTGTTCATTTATCAGATGATCTATCCTCTGACTTCCTGGCTTGCTCAGGTATTACACCACTTTTTAAAGGCTGGTTATTTCATAATACATGCATTTAATATTTTTCTTACATCTTTAAACAAAAAAATAAATTTAAGAGAAAATAGTGTCATCAATTATCTGCCCCTTCAAGAATACCTTATTTACTTCAAGGAACCCTATGCATATTCTAAGGTCATTTGTAAAGTGCTGATACATGTAAGTTTGTGTGAGGATTAAAACTTAATGTATATCAAGTGTTTAATACTGAGTCTGGCACATTAGAAGCGATAAGTAGTAGGTGTCTTCATCCTACTAAAGTTGAGAATTTAATGATACAGAAGAATGGATTACTGAAAAAAAGTTATGTTTTAGGAGTCTAGTTTTGCTGAAAAATTTCATCTATACACTTTAGATAAACCAACAGGATAGAAACCAAGGGGTTGAGTTAATGAAATTACATGGTATTTTCTTCTGTCTCCATTTTCCTTTTTTAAAAAACAGAATGTTTTGGTATCAGGAAGACATGCTGGGGAAATGATCGAGAAAAGTTTTCATTACTCTCAAAGCCAAGGGGATGGTAATTGGGAGAAGCAAGAGACTAAAAGAATGGATAAAATGTTAGTGTTGATTTGGAAAATGGGCAGTTAAAGTTGGGTTTATGGGAATTCCCTGAAGATATTGCCAGTTTGATTCCAGACCACTGCAATAAAGCAAGCGTTACAGTAAAGGCAGTCGTAATCTTTTTTATTATGGTTGAGGGTCTTGCCTTCAGTTTGTAAAAAACACTATATTTGTGAAGTTCAATAAAAAAGAGGTATGCCTGTAATTAGTTAGGAATCAAGACCAGAGGAGTGGTTTGATGAAATCTTTGCTTGTTAAAAGGAAAGAATGAGCCCTAACTGGTTTGGCTCAGTGGATAGAGCGCTGGCCTGCGGACTGAAGGGTCCCAGGTTCGATTCTAGTCAAGGGCATGTACCTTGGTTGTGGGCACATCCCCAGTAGCGGGTGTGCAGGAGGCAGCTGATCGATGTTTCCCTCTCATCGATATTTCTAACTCTATCCCTCTCTCTTCTTCTCTGTAAAAAATCAATAAAATAAAATATATATATACATACATATATATATTTTTTTTCATTTTTATTTTTTTTAAAAAAGGAAAGAATGAGGCTGAGAGCACCTACCCCTAGAGGAAAGCTGTGTGAAATATTTTCATATATTGCCCTCAGAGGGCCTTCTGATGGTGGCCCATACTAAGTGCTTGGCATTCCTTTTATTACTTGAGTTCTTAAATCATTTAGGTTCATCTCTTCTTTCATCTTTCCTCTCCTACTCCATTCAATAAAATGTCATTGCAGTTTGAAAAAAAATTGGTCAAAATAATGCAAGTTCTACATAACCTATCCTATATAATAAAGATGTAATATGTAAATGGTCGTTATGCCATGAAGCATAACAACCAACCGCATAACGACTGGATCACGGATCAGCAGGAGGGTGGGGCAGTGAGCTACAAGCGGGTGGTGGAGAGCTACAGGATGGGGCAGGGCAGCAAGCTATGAGGGGCGGAAGGGGGTTGGGGGGAACTATAGGATGGCAGGGCAGCAGGCGGAGAGCTACTGGAGGGTGGCAGTGAGCTACTGGTGCGCTACTAGTATATATATACATGAAAGCCAAGCAACTGGAACCACCGATCACTATGATGCGCAGTGCAGCCAGCTGACCTCCCTCGGCCCCTCCCCCTGGCCTGATCAGACCCCACCCATGCACAAATTTGAGCACCAGGCCTCCAGTTAGCTAGTAAATGTGGGTCAACCTACAGATACAGAATACAGATTATGTAGGTGGAAGCTAAATTTTTTTGAGGCTTTTGAAGTAAATTAGAGCAGCCACTCCAGAGGAATGGTGTGCAACACTGTAGAGACTGCCTCATGGTTAGGTTAGGTTAGGTTAGGTTAGGAACACATGCTTATCAGACTAGTCAGGTAATTAAATTAGTGAAACACAGAATGGGTTTGTGGGGCTTACCCTGGCCAGTGTGGCTCAGTTGGTTGGGCATCTCCCCACGCACCTGAAAGTTGCCTGTTTGATCCTGGGCTCCATCCCCGGTAGGAGGCATGCAGAAGGCAGCTGACTGATGTTTCACTATCACATCAGTGTTTCTCCCTCTCCCTTCCTTTTGCTCTAAAATCAGTTTGAATATCTTTTAAAAAAAAGTTGGGGCTAGGGAGTACTGGCAAATTGTCCAGAGCATGCTCCATATGAAGGCTACCCTCATGTCCAACAGTGTTACCAATTCAGGAATGCAGCCCCATTATTGCCATATCTTCTGTTTGCCTGCCCCTTCCCCCAAACATGGAAATCCTGATCTTGTGGAATTTTCTAACTTAGTACTTTATATTTTAAAGTATGTTCAGCATATGGGCCACCATTTTGTACTATGTGGATTGATAGTCTCTAGGTCAGGGATGAGCAACCCCTGGCATGCGTGCCAAACATGGCACACCAGTAACTTGTGTTGGCACGCAAAACCCTCTCTTATAATCTTCCATTTACAATTTTTTTCTTAATATCGACTTTTTTATTTTTCAGGTAAATTCAGTGTAGGTGCATCTTAGATAAATAAATAATTTTACATAACAAGTTATCTTAAAGACCATAGACATGGACTGACGAGAGAGGGGAAGAGCAATTTCTATGCCTCTGCCTTAACTCTCCCTGCCTTCCTAGATCCAACCAGTGTTTTGGTTTCATCCACATATGCTTGTGAATCTCTGTTCTTAGTGAGGAACTTTGTTAAGTCTCGTAATAGGAGTAGCCTGATGGCTCAGAATAGTAGCTCGTGCATATCTCTGAAGGTCACGAAATATAAACCTGATGTAAAATCTCTGTCATCAGTGATGCAGCAACAAATGTCCTACTGATAATATCAAATGGAGTCATAAAGTTTTCTGTCGGACTATCAGTGTACATGTATACATTTAAAAAATGTATTTTTCATCATCATATACCGTGTTGTTGTCGCTAGAATGAATTTTATTTCTTCAGGGTTCTTCACATACATACACCTTAAGAGATATCAAGTAGGTGTAACATGTTCTCAAAAAATTAGGGTTGGCACGCAGAAGAATTTTGAGTCAGAGATTTTGCTGGTTTTGGCACGCACTCACAAAAAGGTTGCCCACCCCAGCTCTAGGTCTTAGGCATTTTTTATATTCCTGAGGTAGACTTTCTCATTTGGTTATAAATAATTGTGTCAGGCCCTAACCAGTTTAGCTCAGTGGATAGAGCGTTGGCCTACGGACTGAAGGGTCCCAGGTTCGATTCCGGTCAAAGGCATGTAGCTTGGTTGCAGGCACATCCCCAGTAGGGAGTGTGCAGGAGGCAGCTGATTGAGGTTTCTAACTCTCTATCCTTCTCCCTTCTTCTCTGTAAAAAATCAATAAAATATAATAAAAATAATAATAGTTGTGTCAGTAAGACTGGATTGTAGCCTGGCCATTGTGGCTCAGTGGTTGAGCATCATCCTATGAATCAGGAGGGCACGGTTTAATTCCCGGTCAGGACACATGCCTTCGTTGCAGGCTTGATCCCCAGTGTGGAGAGTGCAGGAGGCAGCTGATCAGTGATTCTCATCATTGCTGTTTCTCTCTCTCCCTCTCCCTCTCTGAAATCAATTATATGTATACACACACACACACACACACACGAGGCCCGGCGCATGAAATTTGTGCACTTGGCGTGGGGGGGGAGGGGGGTCCCTCAGCCTGGATTGGAAGTGTGTAGGTCAGGGAGAGGGACTACGGGAGGGCTCTAGGACAGCGGTTCTCAACCTATGGGTCACGACCCCTTTGGGGGTTGAACGACCCTTTCACAGGGGTCGCCTAAGACCATCGGAAAACACATATATAATTACATTGTTTTTGTGATTAATCACTATGCTTTAATTATGTTCAATTTGTAACAATGAAATTGGGGGTCACCACAAGATGAGGAACTGTATTAAAGGGTCGAGGCATTAGGAAGGTTGAGAACCACTGCTCTAGGGTGTGTGCAGCCCGATTTGCTCAGTCTGGATCAGCCAGACCCCAGCAGCAAGCTAACCTACCAGTCGGAGCGTCTGCCCCCTGGTGGTCAGTGAGCAGTTGAGCGGCCTTAGCATATCATTAGCATATTATGCTTTGATTGGTTGGCTGATTGGACAACCGGACACTTAGCATATTAGGCTTTTATTATATACTAGCGGTCCGGTGCACAAAAATTTGTGTACTCGGGGGGTCCCTCAGCCTGGCCTGTGTCCTCTTGCAGTCTGGGACCCCTCGGGGGATGACCACCTGCTGGCTTAGGCCTGCTCCCCAGGGGGGATTGGGCCTAAGCTGGCAGTCAGACATCCCTCTAGCAGCCCGGCAGCACTGGGGGATGTCCACTTGCCAGCGGGGAGCAGACCTAAGCTGCAGTCGGACATCCTTAGCGCTGCTGAGGAGGCAGGAGAGGCTCCCACCACCACCGCTGTACTGGGAGCCATCAGCCTGGCTTGTGGCTGAGCAGAGCTCCTCCATGTGGGAGCCCACTGACCACCAGAGGGCAGCTCCTGCATTGAGCGTCTGCCCCCTGGTGGTCAGTGTGTGTCATAGTGACCAGTCATTCCCAGTCTTTCTGCTGTTAGGGTCAGTTTGCATATTACCCTTTTACTATATAGGATAGAGGCCTAGTGCATGGGTGGGGGCTGGCTGGTTTGCCCTGAAGGGTGTCCTGGATCAGGGTGGGGGTCCCGCTTGGGTGCCTGGCCAGCCTGGATGAGGGGCTGATGGCTATTTTCAGGTTGCCGGCACCCCCTTTAGGGTGGGGGTCCCCACTGGGGTGCCTGGCCAGTCTGGATGAGGGGCTGAGGGCTGTTTTCAGGCTGGCCAAGCCGGCGACTGAAGCTCCCAACCTCTCCTTTTTTTCTTTTTTACTCTGGGATTTATTTACCTTCTATAATTGAAACTTCGTTGCCACTCCAGCTCTGAGGCCACGGCCTGCTGAAAGCAGGTATCTGGGGTTCGTTTAGCGTCTATAATTGCAACTTTGTTGCTTAGAGTGGAGCTCAGAGCCCGGCTGCAACAGGGAGGAAGCCAACATCACTGGAACAAGCATGTCTCCTGCTCGCTTCAGCTGCATGGCTGCCGGCCGCCATCTTGGTTGGGTTAATTTGCATATCCTGCTGATTAGCCAATGGGAAGCATAGTGGAGGTATGGTCAATTGCCATGTTTATCTATTATTAGATTAGAGGATACACACACCCACACACACACACTAGTAGCCTGATGCACAAAAATTTGTGCACTCGGGGGGCGGGGGTTCCTCAGTTATTAAACATTTATCAGCACAACACTGACCACATTAGTGGTGATGGTGGTCTTGTCAGAATGTGTTATATTATACAGATGAAAATCTATTTAAACAGATTTGATGTAGATATTTTCAAAGATGGAAGAATTGTCCCTCTCAACTATTTTAGTTGATTCATATCTTCACTAATTGTCATCATTGCAAAGTTTTCAGTCCCCATATGGATTGCTGGATATAATAGGTCATGTGCTGTCCCTTCCTTTGTAGCCTTTGTTACCTTAAGGACTCTAGTTTTCCATTTATATGTTTAAGTACCAACCTTACTGGCTTAAAAATGTAAGCTTTTAACACTGCTCTCTCTGTTCCGTATCCTTCCGATGAAAAGTGGAGTTGGGTTGTAGTACAGGAGAGAAATTCAGAAGGGGAATATTGAAGTAATAACTGCAGTAGGAGAAGAGGGAACCTATTTCCCTGGCCACAGGTGCTGCCGCCCTGGACCACAGGGCTGGCAGCTTCTCCGGGTGGCTGCAGCCCGGGACCTCGGGCGGGTGGCTTCTTCTGTGCTTCCAGGGAGGGCAGTCAGTTATGTGTATATGTGTGTGCATGCAAACACAGGCGTGTACACGTGTGTATGTGGAGATCTGCTGGGCAAGTTAAAACCATAGAAGAGTTGCTCCCTATCTCTTGAATTTTCCAGAAATATCCCCCACTTTTTTATTCTATCACTACTGGAGAGTCAGTATTTGCAGCCAGCCAGCCAGTGACTCTCTCAGTGTCTATTTCTGACTACTTCTTTCCCTGTCTGTCTTCCAACCCCTAATCATATTTCCACCTGGCTGCATCATTTTTACTCCCAATATGCTGTATAGAGAAGGAGTCAGGATGCTGTCTTCCCATGAATAGTACTCAGCAACAAACCGATTGCATTTTAGTTGGGCAATGCCCCTACCCACCCTTCAAATCCCTTCCACCATGCATTTCTGTTTCCCTTTTTGTTTGTTGGGTTGTTCTGCTGCTCCTTCTCTTCACCCCACCACCCTTGGATCGTAATGTAAAATTCTTTTACCATGTCAAGAAATTATTAAAAATACAGGTACTTTGAAAAAAAAAAAAATACAGGTACTTCTCTGAACATTGGCTGGGGCAGGGGGGCAGGGAAGAGGCGGCTGCTGGTGGCCACCTCTTCCCTACCCCGCCCGATTCTCCTCACCGGTGTGTGTGTGTGTGTGTGTGTGTGGGGGGGGGGGCAAAGGCGGCCTTCGTTCTCCCAATCACCGGCCGGGGGCCACCTGGCTCTTGACTGCCCCCTGGGTTTCCGATCACCGTCAGCGGAAGGCGGCTTCTTCCATCCTTCCCCTTTCGCCTCCCGGGCATTGCGCCTACGTATGCAAATTAACCACCATCTTCGTTGGCATATCGCCCTGATTAGCCAATGGGAAGCATAGTGAAGGTGTGGTCAATTACCATGTTTTTCTATTATTAGATAGGATATATATATATATATATATATATAGAGAGAGAGAGAGAGAGAGAGAGAGAGAGAGAGAGAGAGAGAGAGATAGGAGTAACTTAGAATACTTACTACATATAATACTATATTTTACTCTGTAAACCTTTGGCTCAGCATTTGACCAGCCCTGATTGACAAATTGCAATCTTATGTCTTGCAGATGGTGTTGATGGAGTGATGAATGGCGAATACTACCAGGTACAGAGTACTCTTAATTGTGTTGAATTATAGTGGTCAAGAGTCGTCCTTTCCTGTAATTTGAATGGACTGATTCAGGAAGGACCCCACTCGCTTGATTTTCCTGGATATATTAATAGCTGGTATGTTACCTGCCAAAGTAGAAGGATTCGAAGAGAAGTGACACTTATATAGAGCTTTTTTTAAAAAATGTTATTGACCAGGCCCTAGTGTTAACCAGCTTTATTCTCAAGAAATGAACCTTGATGATGATGATGATGATGATGATGGAGGCTGTGGTGAATTTAAACACTCTCTGTGATGTGCTATGAAGCACTGTTTATACTTATTTAATTCTCCCAACAATGCGAGGGACATGTACTGTTGTTATTCCTGTGTTACAGATGAATAAATTGAGGCACACAGGTTAAATCAGTAGTCTAAAACAGCGGTCACCAACCGGTGGTCCGCAGACCACTGGTGGTCCGTGAGGTACAAAAGGTTATTGACCACTGGTCTAAAGTAACAAAGGCAGTAAGTATGTGGTGGGGCCAGCATTTGAACCTTTTAAACCAAGGGTGACCTAATTTTACTTTTTCTATAAAGGGCCACATAGTAAAGATATTAAGCTTTGTGAGTTATAAGGTCTGTCAAACTACTCTTGCTACAGTTTAAAGCATCCATAGACAGTACATAAACGAATGGGCTTAGCTGTGTTTTAGTAAAATTTAATTAGAAAACAGGTGGCAGGCCTCCTGATTTGTAGTTTCCGATCCCAGGTTTAGAGATTGGCCTTTAGAGTGAAATAGAATGGGGTTTAGATCCTGGCTTTATCCTTACTATAGGGATAGGGAAAGTCCAGCCAGCAGGCCATATAAGGCCCGAACTGGCCCTGCCAAAGCATTAGGGGTGAGTTAATTAAATGTTTGACCAAATATAGCTGGCTGATTTTTTTTAAATATGTTTTTATTTTAGAGAGGAAGGGAGGGGGAGAGAGAAACGCTGATGGGCTGCCTCGTGTACTCCCCCTATTGGGGATCAGGCTCGCAATCTGGGCATGTGCCCCAACTAGGAATGGAACCTGTGACCTCTTGGTGCATGGGGCAACACTCAACCAGCTGAAACACACTGGCTAGGCAGCAGGCTAATTTTTTAAGTTGATAATTCTCTGTGGCCTGTGAATGATGTTACAAATATCCAAATGGCTTTTGGCAGAAAAAATGTTCCTCACCCCTGCTTTACTAGCTATGAATTTGGACCTGTCATTTCTTTGTGCCTCAGTTTAATTCCCTAGCTGTGAAAAGGGAATAAAAACTTGCTTTGCAAAGTGTTTGGGGAAGAGAGCTTTTATGTGCCTGATACATGAAAAATGCTGATAAGTTAGTTACTACTAATACTTTAAATAAATTTTTCCACCTTTGTAGATAGTGTAGTTAGAATAATTTTCTAGAGATTAAGTTCTGTTTGAGTTTTTGTCAGTTTGTTTATTAGCTCCCAAATCTAACCCACTATAAAGAGCAGTCTGCGCACGTGCATGCACGCCTCACGATTGCCTGCCTTTTTATTTTTTTCCTTGATGTGTAACTATACATTTTCTTTTGGACTCTTCTCAAATTCACTATATTTTGATGAAGGTGGTATTAAGTGACCTATTTCCTGCATTGTGTAATAGCATGTAGGTCTTAAGGTCTAAGCCGTGCTCTACTATGTATTTACCTTTGTTACTTTGAAAATGTCACCTAATCTCTGTGTCAAGTCAGGAAACCAAAACTGATAACACTGTTTCCCAGTAACTCCATTGCTCCCCTCCCTGACTTTCCTATCTCCCACTCATGTCCCATTTATTAACAGATAGGACAACTGCTCTGCCTCTTCCTGGGCTGTAAGGATTAAGTGCGGTAATGTTGAAAGCTCCCTATCAGGTTGTGTTATTGGTACTAAGGTCATCCTTCAACATTTTAACAATCTTGAGTGCTGTACATAACCAGGGGTTCTAACTTGGATGAAGTGCATTTCAGGAAGGAGTTTTTGGTACTGATAGAGTACAATTATGTTTTGTGTTAAGGAGAGTAATGGTCCGACAGACAGTTACGCAGCTATTTCACAAGTGGATCGATTGCAATCAGAGCCTGAAAGTATCCGTAAATGGAGAGAAGAGCAAATGGAACGCTTGGAAGCCCTTGGTAAGGAATCCCTTTCTGCCTTTGGGTATCTGTTTTCAGTGGAATAGTTGACCTTGACTCTCCTTTTATTCCTTTTTCACTTGAATTAGCCATTATCTCCTTGTCTAGTGTTTGGGATGATCATCTTTCTAAACCTGAAGGTCACAAGGCTACTCAGGTGGAGATCCTTAATGACAGGCTACTATGTAAGGATTAGGGCAGCCCGAAAGCAGCCAGTAGATCCTCTCCTCTCAAGAAGAGCAGAGTGGTGCTAGGGAAGGGAGCCGGGGACGTGGAGTGAGAAGACTGGGTTCAAGGCTCAGCCTTAGCCCTTACCAACTGTGCACACTTTCTTGCACAAACCTTGCAGAATCTGTTCCTTCATCTGAGAGGAGTAAGATCAGTGTTACCAATCCCCTGGGAATTCTGCAATGGTATTTATGAGAGCGCTTTGTAAACTTGAAGTAGCGCTTAAGAGGAAAATGTGAGCTATGTTAGAAAACATACAATTTGTTTTTCTTACCCTCATATCCCTGAAAGGTAAGTTTTTACACTTTTGTGGGTGAGGAAAGTGAAAAGCATAGGTAGAATAAGTTTTTTAATCACACAGATAAGAAGTAGAGTCCGAATTTCAGCTTAAGTCTGCCCTGTTTCAGAGTCCATACCCATCCCTTCAGCCACATTGCATTTAGTATACACCATCTCGTTAGGCAGGCCAAGCCTAAGATCAGCGCCAGCCAGCCTGGCCTAACGTGAAGGGCTCTCTGTGTACATGAAGTGTCAGCTGTTGGGCAAGATCAGGAGAGACTTGGTATCTGTATATGCGGGTTAGAGAGTATGGCAGAGTGTGGGTATTTTTTTCCCCTCAGCTTTTTACTAAAATTTCAAACAATAGTTGAAAGAAGATACATGTATTGTAAGTATACAATCACATACTTTTTCTGGTCCACTTTAAGAGACAGACATCATATACTTCATGCCTAAATATTTTATTGTAAATCTAGAAATATAACATTCTTCTCTATAACCACAGTGTCAGCATTATTCCTTCCTAGACACCACTGAACTCGTAAAAACATGACTCATTTTTCAGATGGGGTAACTGACACCTAGAAATAGGAAGGGTTGTGACCCTGATAACACAGCCAATTAATGTAAAATCTGTTGCCTCTCCAGCCCAATTTATGTGACTCAAATACTGGGCACACTTATGTTTGAACCTTTACAGCACTATCCACTAGTTATTTCTGCAGTGATGGAAATACTCTGTATCTGTGCTGTTCAGTGTGGCAGCCACTAGCCACATGTAGCTATAGAGCACTTTAAATGTGGCTTGTATGACTGAGAAACTATTTAATTTTAATAAACTTAAATAGCCACATGTGGCTAATAGCTACTCTACTGGAGGGTACAGCTTTAGGTAGATGAAAATAGGTCTTCATGGTGCCGGCAGCCTCAGCCCTTGCTTATTCTTTGTATATCTCTTCTTAGTAGGCTTAGAGGCAGGACTTAACTGGTATTGCTACTACTAGATATTTTTCATGTTACAGAACCCAACTTAATCTTTTCCCAAAGTTTAGCAAAGTTGTCTTGTTTGTGGAGAGTGTTCACTTTAGTGTCTGTGAAAATTGCATTTTCTTCTTCAATTATCAAATTGAACATTTGGGAAATATTCCATGAAGTGTATTGTCTTCTTAACTGAAGATATCTTCCTGAGGGAAGTCAAACATTTGACCTTACATTCTAACTGAACTGAATTAAATTGATCCATGAAGTAGGTGTTTCTTCATTTTCACCTTTTTTCTTTGCAAGAACTGTGAGAAGGCACAAAATGCTAAGAATAGAGAACCAAGTGTCACTGGTTTGCAGCTTAGCTACTGGCTGTTGTGAAATAATTTGCTTTTCTGTGAATAGTAATGAGGATGGCCAAAGGAGACAGCTGTCAGTGTGCCCTGCTTTCTAAGGGGACTCTTTATCCTTCCCTCTTCTCTCTTCCATACTCAGAGATTGTATTATGGCTTGGATAGTTGTCTCATCAAGCTAAACGTTTAAGAATTCTAAATTCTTATTGCCAGTGTCACTTCATAAATCTGTAAAAGAAGACAATTTAAAGGACTGTTTTATGCAGAACCTAGTTTGTACAGATGGTAACAGTTTTTATTTAGACAAAAATTTGAGTAAATTTCCATGATATTTTATTCCTACTATGTAATAACATTTAAAAAGTTATCAGACTACACAGAAAGAAAATACTCCTCAATCAAAGGGCAGTTTTTTGGAAGTAATTTCACCAGTCTTGAAAAGGAGACCTTACATTTTGAAAATAGTATTTTCCAGTTTCTTGCCCACATGGCACTGGCAACCCTCAGCATCTCCCATTGCATCATAGCGCCCTCCATTCCGCATACACTTAGTGACGTGGACAGACATGCACCAGAAGTTTATATACTGAGTCATCAGTGGAAAATCTGAGTAAAATAATTATCCTCTGAGCAATAGGTCACCATCTGATAAGTTAGATAACAGGGTGAAAGTTCTTTGATAATGTGAAACTTGGGGTTTTTAGATGCTCTTAGGCTGTTTCTAGCAGTTACTGCTTTCTGCAGGTTGTTTCTACAAGACATTTTTTGCAAAGTCCCTAAAATGCCCTCAAATGCTTCATTTCTTCCCTTGAATGGTTGTCATCACCACTGCTTTATACTCTCCCCCTTGAGGATACTAATTACAGGGTGGGCTCTGGCTCTATACTGTCCAAACGTTAGTCTGGACCAGTGGCTACCACCTTCAGGCTCATCTTAAGATTATTTCTTGGCTTGCTTCCCTTTCTGTCCCGCCCCTGGAGGCAGCATAATGAAGTAAGAATATGTGAGCTTTACAGCCAGACCTGGGTTTGAGTCTTGGTTCTGTCACTCACTGTAACCTTTATAATGATTTCTCACTTTCTGAGCTGTAGTTTTTCTTTGCTGACTATGAGACTACAGTTTACCTTCATGGGATTGTTGTAAAGATTAAGTGAGAAAGGATGGCCTTAAGAGCATGTTTTCAAGTGAAGTATCTGGGTAACTTGAGGTGTCAACTGCGGCAGTGGCTGTGGCATACTGCCTTTTCTCCTATCTACTGTCATGTGTCTCTTTATTTTAGTTAAATGTTAGGAAAACCCATATTTAAACCCGAAAAACTTCCTGCTGGGTGTGCATTTTCTCTAATTTCTGGAACCTTTGTGAATAACTGCTAATAATGATCCCCAACGCCCTGCAGTTCACTCCACTGGAGTTTCTCGTTAGCTCTGTCACAAACTCACTGTGCAGTCTAAGCAGGGATAAATATTTTGCAGTCCTCCCGACTCGAACATCTATATTCTACTGTTCCCTGGTTCCTAAATCTTCTCTACCTCTGGTAATTTTCCTAATAGCATTCTGCTTCATAGAGGTGCTTCTACCATATTTAGTTAAGAGAGTGCCATCTTGTGTTTTATAGAACAATTTTCAACCTCAGGTGTGGAATATAAATTGTGAGATTTTGTTAAAAGATTATCTAATATGGCCTGGCTGGCATGGCTCAGTGGTTGAGCATCAACCTGTGAACCGGGAGGGCACGGCTCAATTCCTGGTCAGGGCACATGCCTGGGTTGCAGGCTCGTTCCCCAGTGTGGGGCGTGCAGGAGGCAGCCGATCAATGGTTCTCTGTCATCATTGATGTTTCTCTCTCTCTCTCCCTCCCCTTTCTTCTCTGAAAGCAAAGATATATTTTAAAAAAAGGATTATCTAATATGAATAGCCAACCCTGAACTGATATTGGCAGCATTGTTAAAGAATCATCTGTAGCCCTGACCAGTGTGCCTCAGTGGTTACAGTGTCAGCCTGCACACCAGAGGGTCGTGGATTGGATTCCTGGCCAGGAGTTTCGATCCCCTTAGGGCATGTGTGGGAGGCAACCAATTGATGTGTCTTTCTCACAGCAATGTTTCTCTCTTTCAGTTCCCTTTCCTCCCTCTCAAAAATCATTGGAAAAAATATCCTCCATGAGGATTAATCAAAAAAGAAAAAAAAATCTGTAATTGCTTTTTCCCTAGTTGGTGCCCCCAAAGGCTTGTTTCTATTAAAAGTCAGTATTTCCACTCTTGTGCCCCCCCTACCCCCTGGCCGCCCCTCCTAAAGCCCTAAAGAAAAAAACAAAAACTACCAACTAGTGATAGTGTCAGGGGACTGGGATAAAATGTGGTGAAACACCTTGGATAGAATCACTGAGGTCAAGAGCTGGATGTACAGACAGGGAAAAATAGAATTTTTTCTTCCCTCCTGACTATTCTCCCAATATACATTTGCACAGGTTTTGTTTCATTTGTGTCGTTTTTCCTTTCTTTCAAAGATGCCAACTCTCGGAAGCAAGAAGCAGAGTGGAAAGAAAAAGCAATAAAGGAGCTGGAAGAGTGGTATGCGAGGCAGGATGAGCAGTTACAAAAAACAAAAGCAAACAACAGGTTAGTCCATGGTGCTTCTTGGCACAGCTTGTATTCCAAGATTGAGTCAAATCCATTTCCAAAGCCAGGATAGGTTCTCAGCTGCTAATATCTCTTTTAGTGTGAAATGTGTTCGCAGGTTTTCGAAAAATGCTTGAAATAAAGGTTGCAAGTCTCTTGGTTCATGTGAGCATAATTTAGCTGTTAGCCTTCCCAGTTATTGTGAGTTTAGCTCTTCAACCAAGAGTTTGATTCATATGTACCACCTGTAATGGTATGATACAGCAAAGGAAAAATTATTTCATGGATCAGGTCCATGTGTAAAGATGTAACCCTGAAATGAAAGGCCGTTTCATGACTATAATACCAGGATCTTAGTCCATTGGAAGTGATGATAAATTTCATCATGTTGTATTCCCTAACTATAACCCTGCCCTCTGAAAGCTGCTTCACAGAGGAGTCTGTTAGTGGGAAAATGTGATTGGTAATTAGGTAGCCAAAGAAGGTCGTCCAACACAGCGACTTCAGAATTAAGGGTTCTCTAGGTATTTATTTGTGTCTAAAAAAATCTTGAGTTGACTTTTAAAAAAATGCTCTTGAGTCGTCGGAGGAAACATTCTCATATCCCCACTGACCAGTAGCTGTGTCCTTAATGCTGCATGCCTAGCGTCCATGAGGAATTGGCTCAGAGAGGTAGAGGCAGTGCTGCTCGCCACGGTGCCCGTGGGCTTGCTTTCCCTGCTGGATTGACTTCACTCACTTCAGTATAAAGACAGGTCTTGGGGATAGTTTTAATTTTCAAGGTAAAGAGTCTTAGGCTTCTATCCTCAGAGGCAGAAGTGGGTTTAAGTGCCCATCTCTCTGTCAGCTCTATTGTATGGACATTTGCCAAAAAAGAGGGAGCTGATGGCTTTGCCAGCCAGGGCCATTGTGGGGCAACCCTGGTAGAACAGATGGACTGTTTAGGTAGCAGTCTTCAGTGATCTCCTGTTGGCCGTCCTTGGTTCTGTCATTTGCCCCTCAGATGCCAGGTTTGAGCCTCTGTCCTGGCCACCTTCCTGTGGCGGATGCATTCTCTGTGCTTACTGGTTCCGTTTGAAGTTCTGTGATAAGGATGGTGGGACTGCTCTCAGGTTGGGGGCTTCTGCTGAGCTTGTGATCGCTTTGAAGTGCTGACAGGCCAGGCCTCTTTATCTTTTGCTTATTCAAGATAGTTTCCCCCAGCTGTGAGTTCACAGCTCTAAAGAGAGATGAGTGGGTGCTTTGTATGAGACGCTGTTCACCCTGTGTGTTGCCGTAGCCTAGCAGTCTGCTCTGAAGTACTTGGCAAACCTGGGCTAACCCTCCCTGTTCAGGGTCCCTGAGGCTTAAGCAAGCTGACATTCAGATTCTCAGACTTAAAATATTACGTTGGGGATAGGTTTCCCATTGCAGAAATTTTTTCAAGCCAGTGTTGCTAAACTGAATCCCTTCTGTCTGTACACAGAATCGATTGTCCTTGAAGAGACTGATTACACCTGTTTTTAGGAGCTTAGTCTTAAAGGTTTAGTCCATCTGGGCATTGATTCAGGGCTTGGTGTACTTTTCTTTACGTAGAATTTGAGGATGTTGGGTTGGATAGTCTCAGAGATGAATGTCAGGTACCAGAGAGAGGAAGAGTTAAACTTAACCACTCATTGGAAATGTAGAACTGTTCAGAAACCAGATCACTTGCCTGTAGAAACCTTGCAGCACAGACAGGGCTGACCGTCAGTGTGTAAAGCTAGTGCCGCACTAGCCACTGTCACCAAGGATCCAGGGATGGTTTTTACACTTCACGCCCATTCTTCAGTGGCTGAGGTGGAAGCCATTATAGAACCACTTTGGGGACTTCTTCCAATGGCATACACCCTCCCCTGGAGATTTCGACATTGCTTATGGCTCTCCCTTCCCCCATTTAAGCTTGACTCAAACATTAGAGTCCCATGGGACTAAAGAAGTCTCAATTATCTGTTTAAAGTGACTTATCTTTCTCATTGTCTGTCTACAGGTAAATAGTGAATATTTTGAGGAAAGAAAACGAGGGTGCTCAATTCAAGCATTCTCATTCTTACTGGGTGATTCTTGCAGCAACTGGATGTTTTAAGGGGGGCCACAAAGATAAGGCAGGGAAGTTTGAAAGAGGAGACTCCGGGTAGCAAGGGCCTGTTTTAATGCAAGTATCTCAGGCTTTCTGCTTCCAGATGCCTCCGTTGAAGCCTTCAGAGCACATCTGTGCCAGGCGCCGTACAGGGGGCAGAACAGTCAACAGACCTTGTCACAGCATCTCTAGTCTGTCAGTCCTCAGACTGCATCTCCCTCCTTTTATCCTGAGTTGGGGCCTAAATGTCACTGCACAAGAGCCATGAATTAAGGGACAGCACATGGAAAAGAATTCTCTTTTCATAGTAGCCAGTCAGAGGAGTCTTTTCCTGTAGAACAACCCCAGACCATGTCCCTTCCTAAACCATAACAAACATTCCCCCTTTTATAGGTAGCTTTGGTACTGACTTAGCTTCACTTTTCTCAAGGCTTATAAAAGTTTGGGGAATCCGTGATGCTCAGTGAGGCCAACATTTTTCCATGCCCTCGTGAGTATCAGCCTCCTAAGATGCCCGAAAGCATTCCCCCCCTCTTCTCGCAGGCTTCCCTGAGCCCCTTCCTGCCTTGCCTGCCTGAGGATTGCTGCTCTGAGGCCCCTCTATCTGGGGGGTGAAGAACAAGCAGGTGGAGGGCCGTCTGTGTTTGTTGTATGAGATTTTCCATTTGTCCTGGGTCTGTAATCATGACAGAGCAGTGCTGTCACAGACCAGCACTTTTGGGGCTAGCTGCAGAGGAGCCAAAGCCTGATATTCAGGCTTTTGTTGTCTTAGTGATGCCTTGACAGGAGTCATTAAACCTTTATTTTCTTCCAGCAGAAGCAAAACACAGTTGAAATTGATTAGGTTTAGTCCTTGTGAAAACTAAAAGGATTACGGGTTTACAAGCTGGCCTACGTTTCCTTTCCCTCACACTTATTTTGCCCACAAACAACTGTTTTCCTACTGACTCACTGCGAGTTACAATCTTGCTGTTATTTTCGCTTTCTTTAAATTTCCACAGAACACTTCCATATAAAAACCAAAATGGTAAAGAAGAAAGGGTGAGTTTAAAGAAAGAAATGTGTGAGTTTAAAAATAAAAAGTCACTAGCATTTCCCTTTAAATAAATATGTGAGTTTGTTAATAACCAGGCATGATTGTCCTTTAAAAAAAATGTCCCTTCCACGCCTGTGTCCCAGACTGACCTGGCAAAGGACAGGGTAAGGCTCCTTGAGGGAGGTTCCCTGCCCACCCACAGTGGACGAGGTGGCCAGCCTGTCCTCTGTGGTGTAAACTCCTCCACTCAGCATTCTGCTCTTTCCTTTTTGTTTCAGAGCCCTGCCATTCTGATACATTCCTGATGTGAGTGAGAGTTAAGAAAGAATTAAGTGCTGGCTTCTGGGCCTCACCTTGTTAAAGCAGTCAAGTCTGGCATGGACTGAACAGGCAGTCTGTTCAGGGACACAGTAATTCAGAGCCAGAACCTAATCTGCAGTTCTTTCCACTAAACCACTTGCCTCCAGCTGCTTTTTTCTCTAAGGTGGGAATTTTGAAGTGGCCACATGGGTTCCTAAGATACTGGAAATTGATCCCACCCAGCCAGTGTGGGGAAGCAGTAATTGGATAATCCAAGAAAAAACTGACTTTGGGACCTAGCTTGTGTGGTACACCCAGTGATAGTGACTGAGCCTGGCAGGAGGGTGACATGGCTTACACCAGCTGGGAAGTATTAATATGCAGTGAAAAGAGCCAGGCAGCTTTGGTTGGGAGTTCTGCCCGTTGCCTTACTGCTGAATAAGTTGCTTCATCTGTAGGCTTCCATGACCTCATCTGTAAAGTGAGGTGAGAACACTTGGTATGTCCTAGGTTGCTGGGGTTGAGAATTGAACCAACATAGTGACTGTAAACGGGCTTAGCCCATAAGTAGGTTCTTAAGAAATGCTTGTTGTGGCTGAGGTAAGGCAAAGGGAGAATCCCCGTGGAGCAGGCCAGCAGGAAACAGTGCCTGCTGGAGTCTCCAGCGCTGGAACCCTTGCTGGGTTAGGATAGAGCCATGGGAACAGCTTTCCCAGAGAAGTTGTGCCTCTATTGTGGATTTGAGATGTTTCTGCTTCTCAATGTTCTCTCTTTTTTCCTGCCTGCTTGCCTGCCTTTTGGATCTCTTGCTGTCTAGGGTGGCAGATGAAGCTTTCTACAAACAACCCTTCGCTGACGTGATTGGTTATGTGTATGTTGCAAAACTAATTCCTTTTCCTTTTTTTATTCTACTTTTCATTTAGAGTTAATGCACCTTTTATGCCACAAGTTGCTTTGCTTTTCAAATTATTTCAAACTGGCACTTCGGGGGCTGACTAATAGGTGGTAAGCTGGGGTATGATCCAATGATTGTCTTGCAGAATCATGACTTCCTACAACTCTGATTGCCATTTTTCATATTTGGGGTTTTGGACAGAAGGAAGCTGACTCCCTTTCAAAATGTGGGTCATTTGTGATCTTGTCTGGGAAGGCTTTGGGACTGGAGGGCTCTGACCTGTTGCTGCCACCACTACGCCCCTGCCAGAGGTAGATGTCCTGGTTAGGAACCAGTCGGGGCACATTTTCTACACGTGGTTTCTTCGAAGAATGTGGAGTTGGTTGCCTCTCCCTTGGGCAGAGGGGGTTGTCTCTGATGGGGGCCTGTAATGGTTTCTCTATGGTCTTATATGTCAGAAATGGTTTAGTTGCCAACTTGTGATGCCCTGTTCCCTCACCCTCAGAGAGGCCCCAGCTTCAAGGTCAAGGTAGCCAAAGCTGGCTGATATGAGCCACTTTGGCTTTTCTCCCCAAAGAAAATTGCATCTTTGGAAGTTTGTTTTTTTTTTAAGGGGTTCATGTTATCTAAGCAGTCTTGTTGAAGACTTGGAAACTGTTCTTGCTGTTTCCTCTTTAAATGTTAGGACTAGATTTTGAAGAAACATGAAAGTGAAATGGAGGAAGAGAGGAATTTGTGGGGAGGGTGGACAACAGGCTGAGAAGCCTAGAGCCTTGAGATGTTCATCCTGGTAGAAGACAAAACTGGGTTTCCTGGGCCCCCAGATGTATTTGCAACGAGACTTGTGAAATGCTGGACTTACAGGTGGTGTTGGATTTGATTTTTGCACATTCTCTCTGGAGTAGAAATGGAGACTAGAAAGGTTGAATCTGGGTTTGCTGGGCAGCAGGGTAGCCCAGCAAAGCCAGCTGCACGTTCCCAATCATAGAGTGGCAAGGGCATGTCTAGCTTACTTACCATCTGCATTGAGCTCATTCTCATTTTCTATATCTGACCTAAAGTTTCTCTCCTTGTTTCTTTTCTTCTCTTCACCTTTAAGCACAAACATAAGCCATCCTTGCTACAGCCTAGAACAGTTAAGTAAATCTTTCTCACTGCCCCTAACTGTGTGTGCTCTGCAGCTGCAGTCTTGTAGTGGCTCTGGCTTCAGCAGTGTTTGCCACGGCCATCCCTGTGAGTGCAACCCTTTGTCCCCACAGACCAGTCATCTCCATTGCTTTTGCTTTGCCCGTGATGCTTGTTGAAGTAGATGAATATAGTGTGTCTTCCCTCTTCTTAACCACTGTCCTTTTGAGCTATAGCTCCCACCAGCAGGTTCCCAAGTGGGGGTGGGCTGACCTTGACTGAAAGAATGTTAGAGCAGCATCCTACCAAAAAGCACCTAACATTGATGGGCTCTCCAGCCCCTGGGTGCCCACCCCTGCCACGTGTGCCCTAAGGTACCTGGCTGGAGGGAAAATGGCTGAACTGGAGAACGTCCTAAAAACCCCTTCCAGAATGGCTCTAGTCTCTAATGCCTGCTAGCATGGGAGCTTGTTTTGAATTCCCTCTGATCTACCCTGTTTCTCTCCAGCCTTAGGAATAAATCCAGAAGCTGTAGCGCAATGAGTTGTGGGCTTTTTAGAAGTCTAAATTTACTTGAAACTTAGCACAGCCCAACATAAAGTACTGTTCAAGTTCTTGACAAGCCTGCTGCTTTGCTTTTGTTAAAGAAGGCATTGTGTAGCTGGCTAAGGACTTGCTTTTTTTCTGTATCAGCAGAGACAGACACAGAGAGAGGAGCCCTGAAACCAAACACCTGTATTCCAACATTTTACATAGCAGTCCAGGCACCCTGTGCCTAAGAGAGCTGGCCACATGTCTGCTCTTGACTCTGACCTGGGCCAAGGGCTGTGATTCCTTAGAAAACCAGAATGCCATTAAGTCAGGCATGAAGATGCAGTCGCTTCTAGAACAAGGCAGCCACCAGGTAGCTCACAAGGTTCTACATTAAACCAACATATTTTGTTGTTGATTCCAGGGCAGCAGAAGAAGCCTTTGTAAATGACATTGACGAGTCATCCCCAGGCACTGAGTGGGAACGGGTGGCCCGGCTGTGTGACTTTAACCCTAAGTCCAGCAAGCAGGCCAAAGACGTCTCCCGCATGCGCTCTGTCCTCATCTCCCTCAAGCAGGCCCCCCTGGTGCACTGAAGAGCCACGCTGTGAAACACTACATCTGCAATATCTTAATCCTACTCAGTGAAGCTCTTCACCTAATTGGATTAATCATGTTGAGTTCTTTTGGACCAAACCTTTTGTCTTTAGAGTTACTCATTGTTTGTGATTGCATGTTTCTTCCTTCAACTGTGTTCTCCCGGGCAGAGAGGAGGGGGAGGGAAGCCTCAACCTGTGCTTTTTGTGCATTCTGAGAATAAATTTGTTTTGAACAATAAACATGTAGCTGCATTATTGATCTCAAGATGTGCTGCAGTTTGGAGTGAGGTTCAAAGGAATAAGGAATTTACTTTTGTCATTTCTAAGTCCGAGGCAGCACAGTCATGGGTCTCCACCCCTGCTTTCAACTAAAATAGCTCCAAGTTTCTATTGTCTTTGAAGTTTCCATTTGGAAAGGGAGTTCCCGGGCTAAAAGTTAACCCCTCACCAACCTATATATTTTCTCCCAGATGGCTCTTGTCCCTTACTTTAGGGTCTTGGATGGTATATTTCAGTGGCGGCGTCTCTGGGGGTACATAGACTATAGTGAGACCTTACGCCTTTGGATCCAGCCAGTAAACCTGAGTCACGGTGGCATTAGTGTGTGACTAGCCCCATTACTCTGGATCCCTGTAGCACTTTGCTCATATTCATATCTCTGGTGTCAAATATTTATCTAATTGCTGGCTAATACAGTAGACACATATGGCTATTTAAATTAGAGTTAATTAAAATTAAAAGCACATTCTAGTCCTACTATATTTCATATGCTCAGGCACATGTGGTTAGGTATTATCCGTATGGCACAGCACAGTATTTCCAGCACAGAAAGTTCTAGACCACACTGCTCAACACAACAGATGCCTCTAGGAGGCTGTGTTCTATTCAAACATCAACACATTTATTATGTGCCCTCAGAATCCGTCACATTTTAGGTCAGGGGTGGGGAACGTCCAGCCTGCATGCTGTATAAGGCCCGAGAAGTCATTTGGTCTGGCCCTGCCAAGGCATTAGGGGTGAGTTAATTAAATGTTTGATCAAATATAACAAGATTTTTTTTCCAATGTATATAGTTTTTATTTTAGAGCGAGAGAAAGGGCGAGGGAAGAGAGAGAAACGCTGATGGGCTGCCTCATGCACTCCCCCTACTGGGGATCAGGCTTGCAGTCTGGGCATGTGCCCTGACTGGGAATGGAACCCGTGACCTCTTGGTGCATGGGGCAATGCTCAACCGACTGAGCCACAGCAGCCAATAATTCTGTATGGCCCGTGAATGATGTTATAAATATCTAAATGACTCTTGGCAGAAAAAAGGTTCCCCACCCCTGTTTTAGGTGATGGTTCATGTAACTAATAAAGCCACATTACCGAAATCTGCTTATTTACCTGATAGTATTTTCAAGTTGGAAATTGACATAAACTCCTGTTAATACCACACTCTGAGGGGTAGTCTTGCCATTGCCAAGAAGGAAAGTCCGCCAACACTCCTACTGTAGTTATGTCTGAAGGGGAGAGGAACCGCCATTATTTTTCTGCCTACCTGCCCCTTTCCAAGCTTCTTAGTTGGGCATTCTTGATCTTGCCCACCTGGCCTCTTTACTCATTTCTTCCCATTAGCTACCCTGGATTGCAATCGAGCAATCACTCACTGTTGTTCACCAACCATCTGTTACTTCTGGGCCTTGTTAATGCCATCCAACATGTCAAAATCCAGTTTAAGAATTAGCTTAACGGACACCTCTACAATGCCTTCCCTTACTCCTTCCCCTGAGCTCCCATGGCCCTCTATGCCCACAGCTTACCTTGTGGTGTTATTCTGATGGTGCCATCTGGACTGGTCTTGCCTTCCATACCAAATGGGCTTCTTAAGGTGAATGTGGCAGTTGTAAAATGTCAGTAAAGTCTCTGACATCATTCAGATCAAGAGGTGACTGGATAATATGACAAAAGTAATGCCATGTGACTTCCAAGGTTTGGTCATAACAGGCAGTGCAGCTTGCCTGCTGATTTGTTGGAACACACAAGCTCTGGTAGTCCTTGAGCATCACCCTGAGGCTGACATGCTGTGAGGAAGCCCAATCCAACCTACATGGAGAGGCCCTGAAACTACAAGCAGAGAGGTGCTTGGCCAGTCGCTAGTATCCCAGCCTCCTGCTATTCCAGCTCCAGGTACTAACTGGAAGTGCATCAGACACCCTGCATTAGAATTGCCAAGGAGAGCCTTTCCCAAATTCCTGACCCATAGAAACCACGACAGAGCGATTATTGTTTAAGCCTCTTAAGTTTTGAGGTGGCTTGTGACACAGCAATCAGTAGTAAGTTGGGATTGCTTCTAAAACCTATCTTACCCACACAGGGCTACATAAAAAGGAGAAAGTTGTTCCCATGGTCTCATCAAGTGCTCAACATTTAGTTTCAAACTGCTTTCTTGGGGCCATTTTGCTTTTTATGTCAAATTTTAAATGTTATTCAACATAGTACTGAAAAGTCATAGCCAGAACAATTAGGTAAGAAAAAGAAAAGGATCATCCAAATTGGAAAGGAAAAACTAAAACTGTCACTATTTGTAAATGACATGATATATATAGAAAACCCTAAAGCAGCAGTTCTCAACCCGTGGGTCGCAACCCCTTTGGGGGTCGAATGACCCTTTCACAGGGGTCGCTTAAATACATCCTGCATATTAGATATTTACATTACAATTCATAACAGTAGCAAAATTACAGTTATGAAATAGCAACGAAAACAATTTTATGGTTGGGGGTCACCACAACATGAGGAACTGTATTAAAGGGTCGCGGCTTTAGGAAGGTTGAGAACCACTGCCCTAAAGAGTCCACCAAAAAATTGTTAGAATAAATGAATTCAGTAAAATTGTAGAATACAAAATCAATACATAGAAAGTTGTTTCTATATACTAATAAGTTATCAGAGAAGTTAAGAAAACAATCCCATTTACAACAATATTAAAAAGAAAATACCTAGGCATTTAATCAAGGAAGTAAAAGATCTGTACGTTGAAAATTATCAGACACTGGTGAAAGAAATTAAAGAAGACACAAATAAATGGAAACATTTTTTTTGTTAGTCCTCACCAGAGGATATTTTTTCCATTGATTTCTATAGAGAGTGGAAAGGGGGAGAGAAACATTGATGGGATAGAGACACATCGGTTGATTGCCTACCACACACGCCTGACTGGTGCCAGGAATCAAACCTGAGATCCTTCAGTCTGTAGGCTAACGTTCTACACATTGAGCAAAACCAGCTAGGGAGGAAAGATATTCTGTGCTCATGGGTTGGAAGACTTAACATTAACATACCCATACTACCCAATGCATTCTACAGATTGAGTGCAATCCCTATCAAAATTCCACTGGCATTTTTTCACAGAAATAGAACAACCCTAAAATTTACATGGAACTACAAAAGATCCTGAAGAGCCAAAGCGATCTTGAGAAAGAACAAAGCTGGAGACATCAAGCTCCCTGATTTCCAACTATATTACAAAGCTATTATAATTAAAACAGTATGGTACTGGCATAAAAACAGACACATATATCAATGGAACAGAATAGAAAGCCCAGAAATAAACCCATACATGTATGGTCAATTAACTTACATTGAAGGAGCCAACAATCATATCTAATAAAGGGAATATACAAATTGACCATCACACATCACAAAGATGGCAGCGCCCAGTCCCCTCAGACCCGCCCTCAGCTGCCCAGGGTGGGCCCGAGGCACAGACAAGCCTCAGATGGCAGCTGCCCAGCCGCCCAGGGCCACCCGAGGCTCAGGTCACCAGGGCCGGCCAAGGCTTGCACTGCCAGCAGAGGTGTGATGGGGGCGTTGCCTTCCCCTGATGGAAGGGTTGCCTCCCACCCTGAGGACTCCCGGACTGTGAGAGGGGGCAGGCTGGGCTAAGGGATGCACCCTCTCCAGTGCATGAATTTTCATGCACTGGGTCTCTAGTATACAATAAAGGACAGTCTCTTTCATAAATTGTATTGACAAGGAAACTGGACCACTATCTTATACCATACACCACAATAGTTAACTCAATGGATTAATGACTTGAATGTAAGACCTGAATCCACAGAACTCCAAAGGAAACATATGCAGTTAAGCTCCTTGACATCTGTCCTGGTGAGTGATGATTTTTTTTTTTGTATTTGACACCAAAAGCAGAGATCACAAAAGCAAAACTAAATATGTGGGACTACATCAAATTGAAAAGCTTCCACACAGCAAAGGAAACCATTAACAAAATAAAAAGGCATCCTACTGAGTGAGAGAAAATATTTACAAATCATATATCATACAGTGTTAATATCCAAAACTGAGTTTAAAGAACTCATAGAACTCAATAGCAAAGAAAGGCAATCTGATTTAAAAATGAGAAAAGGGCCCTAACTGGTTTGGCTCAGTGGATAGAGCATCAGCCTGTGGTCTCAAGAATCCCAGGTTCGATTCCGGTCAAGGGCATGTACTTTGGTTGAGGGCACATCCCCAGTAGGGAGTGTGCAGGAGGCAGCTGATTGATGTTTCTCTCTCATCGATGTTTCTAACTCTCTATCCCTCTCCCTTCCTCTCTGTAAAAAATCAATAAAATTATTTAAAAAGAAAAAATGAGAAGAGGATCTAAACAAATATTTTTCCAAAGAAGACATACAGATGGCCAACAGGTACATGAAAAGATGCTCAACATCCCTAACCATCAGGGAAATACAAATCAAAACCACAATGAGATACCACCTTACACCTATTAGAATGGCAATTATCAAAAAGACAAATAGTGTTGGAGAGGATGTAAAGCAAAGAACCCTTGTGCACTGTTGGTGCAGCCACTTGGAAAACAGTACAGAGATTCCTCAAAACATTAAAAAATAGATCATAAAACACAGAAATTCTACTTTTGAGTGTCTAAAGAAAACTAACTCAAAAAGTTGTATGTGCCCTGTGTCCATTGCATCATTATTTACAACTAGAGGCCTGATGCACGAAAATTTGTGCAAGAGTAGGCCTTCCCTCCTCCGGCCGCCCTCCAGCACCCAGGCTGCTTCCCTCCTCCTGCCACCTGCGGGCACCCTGGACCCTGGCTGGCTTCACTCCCACCCTGGCTTTGTCAGGAAGGACATCCAGAATGACGCCTTGTCTATGGCCATACCACCCTGAACGCGCCCGATCTCGTCAGAATGACGCCTCAAAGAAGTCTGGTCTAATTAGCATATTACCCTTTTATTATTATAGAAAATAACCAAAATATGGAAACAACTTAAGTTTCCATTGACAGATGAATGGATAAATTGTGCTGAATACACACACACACACACACACACACACACACACACACACACGGCCCGGTGCACGAATTCGTGCACGGTTGGGGTCCCTCGAGGTGGCCTGTGGAGATCGGGCACCAGCTCGCAGCCCCAGCTCATGCCCCTAACCTTGCAGCCCCACCTTGGCCTGGTGTCACCCCCTCACCTGCTCCACCATCCTGCCTGCAGGGCAGCTCCCTTAGCGCTGGGGAGCCAGCCCCACCTTGGCCTGGTGTCACCCCCTCACCTGCTCCACCATCCTGCCTGCAGGGCAGCTCCCTTAGCGCTGGGGAGCCAGCCCCACCCCCGCTGCTGCCACTGGTCGCTGTCTATGGGGTGATCGGTGGGGTGATTGAGCCCCCGCTTGCACCCACCTTGGCCTGGCGCCGCCACTCACCTGTTCCACCATCCCACCATGGTTCCGCTCTCGTCAGGGCCCATTGGGACTGGCAGCACCTCTACTGCTGCCCGCTGCCAGCACTGCAATGCCTGCCATGTTCTGAGCCACCCCCTGGTGGTCAGCATACGTCATAGCGAGCGGTCGAACTCCCGGTCTTCTGATTGAACTCCTGGTCAAACGACCGCTCAAGGGGACAATTTGTATATTAGGCTTTTATTATATAGGATAATGGATTATTATTCAGCCATAAAAAATAAAACCTTGCCATTTGTGACAGCATGGATGAACCTTGAAGATATTATGTTAAGTGAAACAAATCAGACTGAGAAAGAAAAATACTGTCTGATCTCACATGTAGAATCTAAAAAATAACAAACCAAGTTCATAGGTATAGAGAACAGACTGGTGGTTGCTAGGGGTGGGAGGGTAGATAGATGGTGGGTGAAATGGGTGAAGAGTCAAAAGTTACCAATTTCCAGTTACAAAATAAGTAATTAATTGGGGATGTAATATACAGCATGGCGACTGTAGTTAATAACTGTGTCGCATATTTGTTGCTGAGAGTAGATCTTAAAAGCTCTCTTCCCAAGGGTAAAAAAATGTTATAACTATATATGGTGACAGACTGATCATTTCACAATATATTTTTTAAATGTTACCTAATAATGCTTTCTATTATCAAAGTTATTTTTCTTTTGGTTAAGAAATCCATATTAGATGACTTAAAGAAATTACATGACCTTCAGAAAACAATGCAAAAATGTAAATCTCTTCTGGGAAGGGAAGTGCTTTTAGCTAGTTGAGTTAATTTAAGAACAATATAATAAAAGTGCTAGGATTTCCACAAGGACGTATATTTATTTTTTCTTTAGAATTTGGCTCAGTAACAAAAACATTTACATTAAAATAAATTAAGATATGATAATTAACCATATGCAATAATTATGTTGGAATATATTAGTCTCCCCATGAATTTAATGAAAACTAAGATTTGGTTTTAGATTCAGTACCATCCTTCATATATTTAGGTAGCAATGCAATTATCTGATGTATAGAGTGGTTACATATTTCATGAAGGAACATCTGATGCCCATTCACCATACACCCTCTTACCCCAGACACTGATGGCCAAGCAGACTACTTCCCTCCCAGGAATCACTGGGAATGTTTCAACAATAACCAAGACCTGGACTATTTCCGGGCTGGTAGAATTCTAAGAATCTTTTTTTTTTTTTTTTTCACATTAACCCACTAGGAAGGAGAACAAATGTAATATGGATTACTTAGCTTTATTTTATATTGCTAATACTGAAACAATATTATTATAGAAACCTTGCAGTTCTCCTAAAGTAATAAAATAGTTTGAAAAACATGTATAAGCTTTTCTAGCTCATTTAAAAGTATCCATGAAACCTATCATTAGTTCAAATACTGTGCTCCTAAAATTTACACAGCACAGAGGAATATTTGATTCAATTCACTGCTTACACATTATGCCACAAATAAATCAAGTTATTACTACTGCGATATTATTAAATAAAGCTTTTGATAGCCTGCAGTAAATTAGAATATATTCACATTTTGAAAGCTTTTTGATATGAGAGGTTACGTAGCTTAGCAGAAAAAGCACAGGGGATCTGGGATCAAACCCTGTCACTTAAGACTCACTAGCCACATAGTTTTAGGTATGTTTAAACATTAAGACAATTTGAGGTTCTTTAAAATGGGAATTAAAACACCGATGTCACAGGCTGCAACAATTTAGAATAATGTATTTGAGGCACACCTAGTTCAGAACCTGGCACACAGTAGGCACTTAATAAGTGGCGGCTATTAGTTTTTCTTCCAGGTTGTAATTGACAGCAAGAACCGTGGCCTCTGTATCATGAAGCATGGAATCTTATTGAGCCGGAAGCCAGATTCACAGACGTGGGCTCTAGGTCTGACACAAACACTGCCATGATAGACACTCCAGGGCCATATTCAATGTTGTATGAAAGGCTACTGAAGGGAGAGGTGTCTGCTTGTCAGTGGCAACAATCCTTTTGAGATGGTTAATCTCCTTCAGAGACTGTAAGTCCTAGTGGGTTCTCAGCTGCCCTTAAGAAGACAAGGTCACTAAGGCCACTGTCATTCAGATCCCTGGTCTAAGCTGCTCAAGGTTCTGTGAGAGTAATAACAAATAATTTTGGGGGTGACAAATTTGTCCAGTATCATGATTGTGGGAATGGTTTCACAGGTGCATACACATACTGAAGCTTATCAAACTGGGCACTTTAAAAACACCTCAATAAAACTTTTTTTAAAAAGTTCACTTAAAGCTTTCATGGTGAGATTTCCTTCTGTGCCGACTAGATCCCTTTCTATCATCTAATTTTAGGGAGGAAGGATTAATAATCCAAACTCTAGTATCAAAGTCACATTCCGAAGCAACACCTGCCGGTCTGAGTGGTACATCTAGTAAGCAGAGGTCTAAGGCTATTATAGCTCCTTTTGACACAGAAAACTGAGTGGTATTTATAGGGTGTGAGCTGAAATGACCCCAGAAAGAGCAACAGCTACAAAAATGGGGGTTGGGAAAGGTGACTTTGGAAGAGGAGACTAAAAACACAAACTTCTCTGCAAAGTCACCTGCCAAACACCAAATTTAAATATCAGATCTGCTTTTAAGAAATGCACATCTAAAAGACAACCTGAGAGTCTGTCGGTGACCACTCCGGGGAAGCCTAGTAGATCCTGCGTGTTGTGTAGTCCAGAACCATGCTGGCGGCCCCGAGCAGGGCAGGATCCACCAAATCCGAAACCACCACGTCCACATCCTGGACCGAGGACAAGGCTTGCTGGCGGATGACGTCCTTGACGGTGTGGATATAGTGACTGGCTAGGACTCCAGAGAGGATCACAAGGGAAGGATTCACAGTGTGGAGGATGTTCACAACCCCAAGACCCAAAGCTGTTCCAGCTACAGAAAAATAAAAAAAATAAGTTTCAGGAAGAGAACTAAATTAAAAATGCCGAAGACGAAGATGGAAAAGAGCCAGCAGCCAGGAACATCCACACTGTGTAATAAAAAGCACCTGAAGCCATACTTTTAAAGCTATTCATGATTTTTTTTTTTTTTCAGAGAGAGGAAGGGAGAAGTAGAGAGGGATAGAAACATCATTGATCAGCTGCCTTAGCTGCCTCCTACACCACCACCCCCCCCAAACACACACACACTGGTGTTCGAGCCCACACCCCAGGCATGTGCCCTGAACAGGAATTGAACCGAGACCTCCTGGTTCATGGGTTGAAGCTCAACCACTGACCCATACTGGCCAAGCTCATGATTTATTCTGACTGAGAAAATAATCATGATACTTTGGAAAAAAGCTGGGTATAAAATGGTATGTACTGTACTTTATGGTCTCAACTATAAAAAAATAGAAATACTGGTAGGAAATGTTAATAGTTGATATCTCTGAAACAGTAAAACTGAAAGTGACACTTTTCCTTACTCATATTTCTCTAAATTTCCTATAAAATGAACAGGTTGTTTCTTCATAGTCGTAAAACTAAACTAAGAAACAAAAAATCCCGCTTAAAAAGACAATGCTGCCAAATACCTTGAAGGCAAGCCCCTTTCTCTCAGTAAACAGGAAAAATGCCTCTAAGTAACACTCCAGAGCACCAATCCTGAGGGAAGCTGAACATCTGGGGGAGCCCCAGGTGGTCTCAGGGCCTGTCCCCTTTGGCAGAGCTGCCAGGAGCTGACACTCACCTGTTCTCAAGATGCTCTGGGCTTTCACGTTGCCAAGTTTCGCAGCTTGGATAAGATGAAGTGCACCCACAGCTTCATCTTTTGGCACTGACATCCCTTCCACCAAGAGCAGGTCTTCTGTTTGAGCAGAGGTGAGGAGGAGAGACAGTCAATCATGAGCTGTGGCAGCCCTGTGGGAGGCCAAACTACAATGGTGCCAGTGGGCAGCGAGCCCCCAAGTGAGAAGACAGTATTTTCACATTTGCAAAGCTCATCACTCATAAACATCCATATGTATTCCCCAGAGGCCTCTGCTGCCCTCTCGTTGCCTGCTCATACACTGCCCAAAACGTCCCTCACTAAAATCCTCAGTTCTGAGCTGAACTGCCTCCTCCCCTCTAGCATTCCCACTTCTCACTTGCAGATGAAGCAGAGCCCTTGCAGTGCTTCCCCCAGCAAATCCATCAGACTCCTCTGCACTCCACCCCCTCCTTATCCAGCCCAGATGCAATGTGGCATCACCGGCCAGCGCCCCGCTTTCCATGGAGGAAGGCACAGCACCTAGGAAACAGCACAGACCTGGTTCAGCTGCCAGCTCTGTCATTACGAGCTGCACAACCCTGTCCATTTCATGTCACCATGTTTCTCTTCTCTGTGAGACTGGGGTAATATACTAATACCCATCCTAGCAGGATTATTTTAGGGATTAAATGACATAATGGACCATAAAGTATTTTTAGTGAAATGGGGGCCAGACTAATGGTAAATAAACAGTAGGTATTTCTGTTACCTATAGTCCTTTTTTCTGTCCCTCACTCTGCCAGTCACCAACTCAGATCAACCTGCCTCCTTCTCTATTGAGCATGGGCTCTGATGAGAGAAAAGCTAAACCATGCAGACTGCTTACTGAATGTCACCTGGTGGTCGCCCATCTCCTGGGGGCCCTCACAGCTGCCTCTCCTAAGGCTTCACCTCCTCAGACCTTCTTTCCCTGCCCACCCTCACTCTCACCTGACCAAGACATTTTCATATTTATGACCTCTCAGATAATAAAGGACAGGCAGGAATTCCTTTACTTTTCAGCCCCCAACTATAAGCAGGGTT
The DNA here is from genome assembly GCF_964212035.1 of Myotis nattereri. Classification (NCBI taxonomy): domain Eukaryota; kingdom Metazoa; phylum Chordata; class Mammalia; order Chiroptera; family Vespertilionidae; genus Myotis; species Myotis nattereri. The sequence goes on from NC_138087.1 coordinate 54,514,414, forward strand.
GTACATGCACATCTTCATTCCTTTGTTCCCTCTCTTTGGACCCTCTGCCAGGCTTTGCACTCATCTCTTCCCCCCTCTTCAAGGTCCTTTCTGTAGGGACCATCCTTTCTCCCCTGCATTCCCAACCGTTGCTTCCATTTCCACTGTCTCCTTTCCACCTGCACGTGCTAACAGATTCCACTTCTCCCCTCTTCCTCATTGTAGTTAGGCGTCTGCTTCCACTATTTGATTGAATTTCGTTAAGACAGGCATTTGCCCCCCCAGGGGAGAGGGGGCAGAAACTGATTCTTGGGGACAAAAAATCTTTTTATACAGAGAGTACATAAACAAAGAACATATCTGTGGTATTAGCGTTTCATGGGGTGAGATGATTAGGAAAAAACATCTAAGCAGGTTCCTTATCAGGGGTGATAAAAACAAGGTTGAAAAAAATACTTCAGGGCTTCAAGTGATGTCCTCATGACCAAAACCAAAGAACGTTTCTGATTTTCTCTTACTCATGAGCAGCATTTGACACTACAGGCTACAATCTCCCTGAAACACTTCCACTTTTGGCTTCTGTGACTTGACCCTTTCCTGGTGTTCCTGTTTTGCAGGATTCCATTCTTGACTTAAATCGTCCATTTCCCTTTCAGTGGTTTAACTGTCACCTCCACGCTGATTCCCAAATCCCTACCTCTAACCTAGTCCTCTCTCTTGAGCATCAGGCCCCTGTAGCCGGCTGCCTCCTATGCATTTCCACCTGCATATGGATGTCCCACTGGTACCCAACTATTACCTTCCTTCAAAACCTGTTCCTCGTCTTATATCCCCAACCCCAACTTGCCCATCCAGAAGACTGGAAGTCACTCTATAGAACTGCCCCATTTAAAGCTATCCTCTATTCAACTACCATTTTCCTCCCAGGAAACAAAAATTTACAATTCAGTGAAGAATCTAAAATTCAGACCTGACTGTATCTTTTCCCTAAAATTTTTCAGTGGCTTCCCCATTCGCTGGGTTTGGCTTGCCTCCTACTACACGATGCTCTGCCTTCATGCGCCAACATCGCTGTCTCCCAAGCTTGGGAGCGTCCCCGTGCCCACTCAGACTTGCCTCACTGGTGCTATTTACCCTCTGACTCTCGACCTCTTAGGACAGCACCCAACACTCCCTTCACTGGACGGAGAAGGTGGGAGGGAACGCCGGTGTCCTTCTACACATCTGCATTTCTTGGCCATCATTCTCTCTGCACCTGACACACATGATATTAAATGGCTTCCTCTTGCATTAGAATGGAAACCATCTTGACTTTTATAACATCTAGAAACAGCATTAGTTCAAATAGACCTTTTAGAATTCAAAAACTAAACTACGTTCCTCCATTTAATTCTTCATTAAAATGTGTATTGATGTGTATTAAGCCCCTGTGCTAGGAGCTTAGAAAACAAAAATGAAAGACAGCCCTAGCTGGTTTGGCTCAGTGGATAGAGCGTTGGCCTGAGGACTGAAGAGTCCCAGGTTCGATCCTGGTCAGGGCACATGCCAGGGTTGCGGACTCAATCTCCAGTAGCGTGTGTGCAGGAGGCAGCCAATCAATGATTCTCATCATTGATGTTTCTATTTCTCTCTCCCTCTCCCTTCCTCTCTGAAATCAATGAAAAAAAATATATTTTTTAAAAAAATGAAAGACATCTTCCCCATTCCCCTGGAGCTCAGGACCCGTCCCCCTCCACCCCTGCAGAGGAAGAGTGTTGACATGGGTCAGGACTAAGGAAGCTTTGGAGCTTCAGTATGAGAGAGCCCCACTCATATTCTAGGAAGGGAAAAGGTTAAGAGCTCAGGTTTCAGTGCTCAGCCCCCTTTGGAATACCTACTTTGAAGTATTTTCTACCATTTGGCTATTTAATCCCTCAGAATAAAGAAACCAACCGTCATGTAGCTTTTTTGCTTCCTTCTGCAAGGCCATTCCAGAGGCATATGCTTCAATGCATCCATGGCTTCCACAGGAACAATCAGGCCCATCTAGAGACACAACAAGGTGGCCAAGTTCTGCAGCACAGAAGGAACTTCCATGGATCAATTCATGCTGATGGATGATTCCCCCGCCAATTCCTACAGAGAGACAGCAATCCTTGAGGTGGCTCTTCATTTGAGACAGAAAACTGATATGGCAATACCTCATCTGTTAAGGAAAGCTTGGGAATATGAGGTTCTATACAGTGCCTACTTTCCTAGTAGCTGAAACTTACTAAGTACCAAAACTATTTGGAATCATCTTGGATGGAAATAATTTTAGCAGATCCTCTGATACCCTGTGTTGCATCTCCTTGACTCACCTTGTGATGACAGACCACCTCAAGTGCACACTGTCCACTGTTCTCCCCGAGGCTTTCTCCAACACTAAAGAACTCAGTCAACCATGCAAGCACAGTGCCCAGAGGCAACCCTCAACTAAGGCAAGACAGGAGCCAGCAGACCCAAGTGGACAATTCTGGATGGTATTCTGCAGGCTTTTTGGGAGGTTCCAGTCGATTTCAGCCCCCACTGCCCTCAAGACAACTTTGATCATGTCTCCTCTAGTGACTCTCCTACTCTCTTCCCACTCCCTCACTCCTGCTTCCCAGGATCACTGCCAAAATAAAATACCCACACCTAAATCCTTGTCTCAGACCCTGCTTTGGGGGCAGACAATCTTTCTAAGGTATCAAATACCTCCTACTTTCTTAAACAGAATATGAATATGATTTTGCCTCCTCTTAATACCGTGTCTAAAAATTTTTGATTCAGGAATTACGAATATCAATGACTGTCTTGTTATGGAATTTGGGAGTTACTGAGGAGTAAAGGCCGTTCTGCCTTAGCAGGCTCTGCTTTTTAGTTTTCCTGCCATGTGTTACTTCTGGTGGCACCTATTCTTCAACGCCCACCCCTCTCATTTGCAGCTTATTAACTGCTCTGTGCCAGGAAATGATAGCCCGACTTGTGACACTGTGTTCAAGACTAAGAGAAGAAGTATATGAGCTTAAAGGGGAGGTAGTATAATGTAGAGTTTAAGAGCACACAAGTGCTGAAGTTGGGCATATCTAGGATCAAATGCTGGCTAGACCATGTATTAGCTGAGGCTTCCTCATTTAAAAAACAAATTGGGACATCAGCAAAAATGGCAGAGTAGGAAACTCCAAAAGTGCATCCCTCCACTAAAGCAATGACTAAACTGGCAACTTTTTTGGAACTCTGGAAACTAAACAAAAGTTTGCAACAACCAGGGGAATGCTTTATCTGAATATTAGTAAGAGCTTCCTGGCATTTTCTGGTCCCACTAATCCCTCGGCCTCTTCCCCTCGCCACCCCCCGCAACCCCCACCACACACACACACACAAATTGGCAGTGGCCTTGAAAAGTAGCCCCCGTTCCCAGTACAGATGGCAGTACTAGAGGGAGCTGAACAAACCTTATTCTTAAATAACTGTGGTGGTTTATTTTGACCAGCTCGAAGGACTTGCCTTTATCTCACCTACCTCAGAACTCTCCCAGAGCCCAGGGGGCTGCACAAGGGGCATTTGTCACAGGCATTTAACGGCAAAATATACTTGGTCTTTGCTGCTTAGGGAACTGGGTAACTGGGGGCAAACAATATACTAACCAAACACACTAGGAGGAAAAGCTGGGGGATGAGAAGCTTTGGGGAGTAAGGGGTTTGAATAGCTCTGACAAGCTCCTGAGATTTTAGAAGGCCACAGCCATGCTCAGAAACGACCTGAGCAGATTGCAGCTCTGTGTGGCTCACTTTCAGGCCCTACTCAAGCAAGGTGCGAAGTGTTAAAGGTGTGCCCCAGCACACACTCTTGCTCCTGAAGCAACCGTCCCCTACTCTTACCTGTGCCTGTAATAAATGTCACGAAGTTTTCCAGGCCCTTTCCTTGGCCAAATTTCCTTTCCGCCATGGCAGCACAGTTGCCATCATTGTCTACCCACACGGGGAGATGCAAAGTATCAGACAGGGGAGTCCTGAGGTCCACAGAGTTCCATTCTTGGATCAGTTTGGTTGAATGCAGCACAACTCCTTCCCGAGGATTTACACGGCCACCTGTGGAAATACCTGAGCTCCACCACAAACACAAACACAGGCAAAGGAACTCTAATTAGCAATCTTAGAAAAGTGTGCCAACTTTCTGGGCTTGGGACACAAATTAATTCACCCAACATATCCTAAGACAAATATTATGAAGGATTGCAAAGAAATGACAAACAGTCCTGAGCTAAATCTATAGTTCCCAGATATACAGTACTAACAATGCTTTTCCCATAATGCTGGTTGGTGGCCACAGACAGGGCCTGGAGACAGGGAGTTGATGTTCGGTCATGCAGCAGGACTCAGTAAGTTTTGTACATTAAAATGAACATTTCTTGGACATGTAATTCACAATCTTACCTATGCCCAAAATTCTGCAGTTCAGTTTTACAGCTTCTGCTGCAGCTTCTACACACATCTGTAAGATTAAATTAATCCTCTCTTCATAGGTTTTAGGATTGAACTGAGTATACTTCTTAACTATTTCACCCTAAAAGAGAAGAAACAACACCTTCTGTCTCACTGGTCTTCACTAAAGAGCACACACAGTGAATCTTTTGTCCTTTTTCACAATGTATCGGACACCGCCACAGGACAGTTCTACAGATTCCGATGACTGTTTTAGAAGGGAGCCACTGTCTGGCTTGGACCAGCCCTTGGATACACCAAAGTCGTTTTCTGGGAAGTCAGTCTGGGATATGACTGTTGAGGTAATGACAACTCCAGAGCCAATCAGATGACCATCCCTCCCACCCCCCACCCGTCTCTTTTTTTTTTTTAAGTTTTTCTTTATTTTGGAACTGCCTTTATGTACAGACCTCACAAAAAAAAAACACAAAAAAATATGGAACGGTTCACGAATTTGTGTGTCATTCTTGCACAAGGGCCATGCTAATCTTACCTGTATCGTTCCAATTTTAGTATATGTGCTGCCAAAGCGAGCACCCCGTCTCTTTTTTAAAACAATTTTTTAAATTGATTTCAGAGAGGAAGGGTGAGGGAGAGGGAAATAGAAACATCAATGATGACAGAGAATCATCAATAGGCTGCATCCTGCATGCCCCCTACCGAGGATCAAGCCTGAAACCCGGGCAGGTGCCCTAACTGGAAATCAAACCATGACCTCCTCGTGGGTCGACACTCAACCACTGAGCCACACCAGCCAGGGTGGGCCCTTCTCTTAAGCATAAAGTCAATGTTGGCTAATCTTAATTTTCATTAAAAGGTCATATTTTACTTTTTCAGGTTGATAAATTTTCCTTGCTTAAATACCGAGGCAACTAAGTAAATTTCCTTAAGTACCTAAGCTTTAATCACCTCCCATAACTGAAGCCAGTAATGGTATGGTACCATGATGTCTACATTACTGTGTTTTCTGATATGCTTTAATACCATCAGGGATAGTCCCTCCTTATTATTCTTGTTTTTAAATTGTCTTTGTTCTCACTTGGGCATTATTTTAAGGAAATTTCAGAATAATGATGTTGAACTTTTAAAAATTTCATTTAGCCCTAGCCAGTTTGGCTCAGCAGATAGAGCACTGGCCTGTGGACCAAAGGGTCCCAGGTTCAATTCCGGTCAAGGGCATATGCCTGGGTTTCGGGCTCAATCCCTGGTAGGGGGTGTGCAGGAGACAGCCAATTAATGATTCTCTCTCATCATTAATGTTTCAATCTCTCTCTCTCCCTCTCCCTTCCTCTCTGAGATCAATAAAAATATACTTAAAACTAAATAAAATAAATAATATAGTTAAAACTAAAAAATATATAATGGAAAAATGCTTTTTTAAATTTTCATTTAAATGTTGACTACGATTATGTTAAATTCATAAGTCAATTTGGAAAGTGCTGGCATTTAAAAAATACTCAGCATTCCCAGACTGGTGCAGCCACTATGGAAGACAGTATGGATTTTCCTTAAAAAACTGAAAATGGAACTCCCATTTGACCCTGTGATCCCACTTCTAGGAATATATCCCAAGAAACCAGAAACACCAATCAGAAAGGATATATGCACCCCTATGTTCATAGCAGCACAATTCACCATAGCTAAGATCTGGAAACAGCCTAAGTGCCCATCAGTAGATGAATGGATTAGAAAACTGTGGTACATCTACACGATGGAATACTATGCTGCTGTAAAAAGGAAGGAACTCTTACCATTTGCAACGTCATGGATGGAACTGGAGAGCATTATGCTAAGTGAAATAAGCCAGTCAATGAAGGAAAAATACCACATGATCTCACTCATTCATGGATAATAGAGACCATTATAAACTTTTGAACAATAATAGATACAGAGGCAGAGCTGCCTCAAACAGATTGTCAAACTGCAGCAGGAAGGCCGGGGAGGGTTGGGGGGCAGGAGGTAGGGGGGTAAGAGATCAACTAAAGGACTTGTATGCATGCATATAAGCATAACCAATGGACATAAGACACTGGGGGATAGGGGAGGCTAGGGGACTGTCTAGGGCGGGGTGATAAAATGGACACACATGTAATACCCTTTGTAATACTTTAAGCAATAAAAAAAAAAATAATAAAAAAATAAAATAAAATAAAATAAAAAATACTCAGCATTCCCAACCAGGATATTTCTTAAGTCTTTACATTTTACAGTAAAGTTTTATAATTTTCTTTATATAGATCACACAGTTGTCTGGTTTTGATTATTCATAGATGATTCTGTTGTGATATTCTGAATAAGATCTCTTTTTCCACACTTCTGTTGTTAATGGATTTTTATACATTTACAAAGGTTAGAGTGGTCACTCATCTATCTATATATATAAAAGACTAATATGCTAAGTGTCTGACCATCCAGGTAATGACATCATGTAGCAATGCCCAGCTTCCTCTCCCTAGCGACTAGCGTCCTTGGAGTTTCTTCAGCCCAGGAACATGACTTGCTTTATAGCCAAGTGGAAACATTTTACACTGTAACCAAATGTCTGTGAAACATTTTCCCGTGCCTCATCTCATTTTATCCTCACAGTAGTCCTGGATTAGGTAGATAGGAGACTTGGTGGAATCCTATTTTCATTAGCCAGAAAACGGAGATTTAGAAAGCTTAGAAACTTGACCTGACTGAAAAGAAGAAATGGTGGACCTTGAAAATGACTTCAGGTTTTCTCACTGCGCAGAATACAGTCAAACACTGCTGCAGTTAAATATTTTACCCTTTGTTCTCCCTGCATGATCTGCAATAATAATCTGCTTCGTATTGATAGTTGCTGCTGTGCTGCTGACAATTACCTGAAAGAGAAGTTGGGGTGCTTCACTGGGCTGGAAAAAGGTTAGCTAAATCAGAAAGCAGGCCTAATTAAGCAAGTTTATTCTATATCTATAAAAGGATTAGTTGACTCATGCATGCGTGATACATATAAAGCTCTCGCTGGTGCCAATTGAACGTGTGTTTCCATCTGTCATTGTCAACTGTGAATTTGGTTGACATTTCTACTATAGAGAAAGGGCGAATAGCAATATTAAAATATTTCTTCTAATTAATTTCCTTTCAGTGTGCACGAATTCGTGCACCAGGCCACTAGTGAGTGCCATAAAACCTAAAGTTGTGATTCTCAACCTTCACTGTGTATCAGAATCACGTGGGCAGCTTTGAACAAATATTGATGCCTGCCCTCCACCTCCAGAGATTCCAATTTAATTATTCTGGGGGTGGGGGTAGGGGGCCAGGTATTTATATATTTTTTAAAGGTTCCAGATAATGTTATTGTGCAATCAGGAGTGAGAAACACTCACTTACCTAAAGGAGAACTAAAATCTTTGCCTTCAATTTCATATAAGTAGAAAGTTATTGATATTTATATATTTATCATATCTAGCTATTTTACTCAATTGGCTTATTAATTATGTAAGGTTGTTTATTCACATTGCCTATAAATAACATTTTTGTTTTATCCTGTCCACACTCTCCATTTTTGCAGTTTGTTCCATGTTTTATTCCCATCATAATTTCCAGAATTATGTTCAATAATGTCACAGAAACATCCTTCTTTTCCTCTTGATTGCAGTAATAATGCCTCTAGAATTTCACCATGACAAAGGGTGTTGGCCACTGATGTAGAATATATTATCTTCATGTTAAGAAAATATTCTCTTACTGGAACTTTGTAAAGAGTATTAATAAAGGAGGCCTTCGGCTTCTCTTGAGAAAATCATATTTTGTTTTTCTTTATTGACCTAAACAACTTTGTGTTTAAAATCTTTGCTATTTCCAAATAAAAAAAGAAAAAGAATCTTTGCTATTTCTAATAAACTCCTGAAACTTTATATATCAACAATATTTCAAATAAATATTTTTCTGGTAGGTTTATTCTTTCTTGTTAAATCATCAGAGATCATTTTAACACAGACAATTTGGTATTTTTATGAAGGCTCTCTCAACCTCTGTCAGCACTGTGGTGATGGTTTGGTTAAGGGAGTGAAGGTATGCTGTACTCAACCAAAATCATATTCTAGAGGAGATACCATTCCCGTCACATTTGCAGACACCGTCCCTAGGTAAGGAATCAGCATACTCCATAATCCAAGCTATTAACCAAATACAGAATTTCAGGTGTCCTGGGTGGCAAAAGCCCTGTCTGGGGCCGAAGTGGTCTCCCATTGTCAACTTAAGTCTCCTAACTTGGCTTCCCCAAGAATTTTACTTCTTTGAATGTTAATGATTAGTAAAATAATGACAAATACTGTAATGAATCCAAAAAGTCAATACTGCCCTAGCTGGTTTGGCTCAGTGGATAGAGCATCAGCCTGGGAACTGAAGCGTCCCAGGTTCTATTCCAGTCAAGGGCACATGCCTGGGTTGTGGGCTTGGTCCCCAGTGGGGGGCGTGCAGGAGGCAGCCAATCAATGATTCTCTCTCATCACTGATGTTTCTATCTTTCTTCCCCCCCCCCCCCCGCTCTCTCCCCCCCTCCTTCTCTGAAATTAATATAGAAATTTAAAAACACACACACAAAAAAAACCCCACAAAAAGTCAATACTGTGGGCAAATGATTACAAGCTATCATGTATGCTTCTAGTCTTACCTTCCAACCATACTTTTTAAAAATCAATTACTCACATGAGATATGAAGTTAAGATCTTAGGAGTACTTTTACCTTCATGCTGACTATTGCAACTCGGAGGTTTGTCCCGCCAAGATCAACAGCCAAGGCACTCAGAGTTTCAAGAATATGGTCAATGTCTTGAGAGATATTATCCTTCACAGGAGGAAAGCAGAATTTCTTTTGTAGTGGCTCTTGAAGATCAATAGATTTGAGAAACTTCAAAATCCTTGGAACAGCATTTCCATCCCCATATATCTTTGAGCTGCAATATCCAAAAAGTCCAATTAAATGCTTCTCTCATACATGCTAAATAATATTGAAGACATATTAATGGAATCTCAGACTTGAGGTAATAAAATTTGTACTTTTTCTTTTGAAAATAACAACATATGGATCTCTTTAGCAAACACAGTAAGTAAGCACATGTCACCAATGCAATGTTTAATTCTATTGTTGACTGAAATACAACTATTTCCAGCCTGAGGTACCATTAGAAACTACCTATATTATCAAAGAAAAATTAGTTTTGGTAAGCCCATATCAGAATATAACAGTTTGTGACAATGAATTTTTTTAGTTTTTATCTTTACCTTCGTGGGGAAAAGTTATTTTCAGGAAAAAACATTCGAATACATGGGACAACTCATTAATTTGAACTAGAAAGGAGGGTAATCTAAATTAAAATGCTGAACCAGACTTTTTTATTTTTACTTGTACCTTCAGGGTGAACTAGATTATTATTTCTCTTTTTATTTTTTTTTAAAAAAATATATTCTTATTGATTTCAAAGTGGAAGGGAGAGGGAGAGATAGAAACATCAATGAGAGAGAATCATTGACTGGCTGCCTCCTGCACACCCCCTACTGGGGATCGAGCCCGCAACCCAGGCATGTGCCCTTGATCAAAATCGAACCCAGGACCCTTCAGTCCACAGGCTGATGCTCTATCCACTGAGCCAAACCAGTCAGGGCAGAATTAGATAATTTTTATTTTAAATGTTTTTATTGATTTTTAGGAAGAGATAGATAGAAGCATCTATGAGAGAGGAACGTCACTGATTGGCTGCCTCCTGCATGCCCCATACTGAGAATCAAAACCCAGCATGTGTCCTGACCTGGAATCAAATCGAATTGAATCGAACCGCGACCTCTTGATTGACGCTCAACTGCTGAGCCACACCAGCCAGGCTAAACTACACTATTTTAAAAGAAAATCAGTTATACTGCTTTATAATACTTATGGAAATTCAAAGTAAGCTAAAGAAGTATTTCCTAGCTATGTTAACTAACTGAGACAAATAAAATTATTCTCCATCAGAATCCTTGGTACAGTAATAGGGGGTATATTGGCAAGCTCTGTCTCACTACCAGCTAGGGATCTTAGGGATGGAGAATGAGAGCTGTTTGGATGATTAAACAGTGACTACAGCTGGAAATGGTGCTCAAGGCATCTCCTCTTTTAAATCACTTTTTAAAAAGAGAGTATGTACTCACCAAGGGTACTGTTTACCAAACTGAAGGTGCAGCGCTTGCAATATTTTGTCTTGGGTATCAGCATCCCGAACATGAAGAACATTCTCCCCTAGGAAAATCCAGGGACACAGTATAATGATTCAGAAGCAGGAATATCCAAAGAATAAAGAAATTAGCAGTATGTTATCCTCATAATTATCCCTGAAACCCAGAGGTCTCAAATAAGTCTTCTTTTAGAAAGACATCAACTTTTCTACTGTTTATCCTTTAAAGCTCTCTCAGCAAAAGTATACATCTATCAAATACTTAAGGGCACTAGGTCCTTCATTCCCAAATAAAATCAATCAGATTTTTGTATGTTTCTTGAAATAAGTAAGGTGGCTTAATCTAGAATCCACAAGTCATTTATCTAGTCATCTAGCATGTCCACTCGTTCAGTCTGCCCTCCCTCCCATCTACTTAGCCAGTTGTTCAATCAGCTGGTCAGGCCAAGTTGGTCAGTTAGTCAATTAGCCATCAGCTGTTCACGCAATCACCTTCTCTCCACGTAGTTTCTGACCAACATGAAGGAGTAAATATAGTGAAATGCCATGTTTTTCAATAAACTTGGCTAAGAAGAGAAGAGCAGAAGGGTGGTGGCTGGAAAGAGGTATGAGGTCAAGGAAGGGGTATTTTTATTGTTTTGTTTTAAGATATTCGAGGCTTAGGCATGTTTAGATGATAAGGAAGCTAAAGATACATGAAAGAGAAAAGAATAACTGATAAGTCCCTGAGAAGGCAGGAGGGGTGGCAGGCTAGCAGTGGACAGGCAAGAGAAACCCCACACCCCACACCATCCAGTATAAAGAAGGGAAAGACAGATGGGTCTGTGGTTTTTGTTGTTGTTATTAATCCTCACCCGAGGATATTTTTCCATTGATTTTTAGGGAGAGTGGAGGAGAGAGGGTAAAACAGAGAAACATTGATGTGAAAGAAACACATTGATTGGTTGCCTCCTGCACGAGCCCCGAACAGGGCCTGGGCCAGGGAGGAGCCTGCAACCAAGGTACATGCCCTTGACCAGAATCGAACCCTGGACCCCTTTGGTCCACAGGCCGATGCTCTATTCACTGAGCCAAAATGGCTAGGGCTGGGCCTGTATTTATAAAGTGTGGTGGCAGAAAGTACAAAGACTGCTTCTGACATAAGACTATGTTGCTCAAACCAATATTAAATTTTCTGTTCACATCTTATTTGAACTGTCAGCAGCATTCAACACCATTTTCTGGAAATACTTTTTTCTGGGCTTTAATGATACCCCCCCCCCCCCCGCCCCCTTGGTTGCCTTGACCTCACCGGCAATTCCTTTTCAGCCTTCCTTGACGGGCTTTCCCTTCCTCACCAGAACACCAAATGCTGAAGAGCTCTAGAGCAGCGGTTCTCAACCTGTGGGTCGTGAACCCTTTGGGGGTCGAACGACCCTTTCACAGGGGTCGCCTAAGACCATCGGAAAACACATATATAATTACATATTATTTTTGTGATTAATCACTATGCTTTAATTATGTTCAATTTGTAACAATGAAAATACATCCTGCATATCAGATATTTACATTACGATTCATAACAGTAGCAAAATTACAGTTACTAAGTAGCAACAAAAATAATTTTATGGTTGGGGTCACCACAACATGAGGAATTGTATTAAAGGGTCGCGGCATTAGGAAGGTTGAGAACCACTGCTCTAGAGGTTGATCCTGGACTCCACTCTCCTCCCTATTTATATGTTCTCCCCAGGTAATCCCATTGGTTTTAAATACTCTCTCAACCTTAATAATAAAAAAAAAAAAAAAATACTCTCTCAAGTACAATGTGCCATTACCCTCTATATCCTTTCCCTGTATTAGCAATACAGTTTTTATCTGGGCATCTAATCATCCAGCTAAAGAGTATATTCTTCAGCCTCCCTTGCAAATAGATATGGCCATGTGACTACATTCTGAAAGGATGAGTGAAAAAATATTTGCAACTTCCAGGCTGTGCTTTTAAAGGTAAAGACATCTTCCCCTTCCCCCTTTCCCAACAGCTAAAATGTGGACTTGATAGCAAGATAGGTGGTGGCTAAGTCTCTACGATACCAGTAAGAAATAAACAAAAATCTAACTTATTTAAGGCACTATTATTTTGGGTCTGATTCGGCAGCTGACCTGATATCCTAACTAAATACCACCCCACATGCCAGTCACTCTCAAATTTTTATCTTCAACTCTAACTCTCCCTGGAACTATCTAGCTGTTTACAGGCCATGTCCTCTTCGGCTTCTCAAACTTAACATGGCCATTAGAGAAGTCTCAATTCCACCCCTCCCAAATCTGCTCCTCCCTCAGTGTCCCCCGTATCAGGAAAGAGTACCCTCATCCAAAAACCTAAGAGTTATTGTTGATTCCTTTCTTCCTTTCACTGCTCATATCAAAGCATCAGCAAGTACTATAGTAAACCTCAAATCTAGCTTTTCTCCATCACTAATACTACCACATAGTCTAAGCCACTGTCATCTCTCACATGAACCGAAAACCTCTTAACTGGTCTCCCTGCTTCCACTCCGGCCCCACCCACCACATTCCACTCTCTATATAGCAGCCAGATGACCTTTCCAAAATGAAAGAAATATTGAGTCATCTTCTCTCTTAAATGGCTTCCCATCATACTTAGAAAAAAATCCGAATTGTTTACCCTGACTTAGGTCTGCCTCCTTCTGTAACATCATCTTGTATCCACTCTTCTTGCTCAGTACTCTACAGCTACCCTGGCCCATCTTTCACAGTTACATTAAGCTTATTCCTATCTTAGGGTTTTCATAGTAGGGTTTTCCTCTTCTCCCTGATCCTCACATAGCTAATTCCGTGTCATTACTATCTCAGCTTAAGTGTCATTTCCTAAACAAGGCCTTTCCTTATCTAATCTAATGTAGCCCACACATTACCTTTTGTATAGTCTGGAAAGCACACAGCTGAATTTATCTATTTATTTTTTGGTCTATCATCTCTCCCCCGACTAGAATGGAAGTTTCATGAGAGCTCAACCCATTTTAGACTAGTTTACTACTGAATCCCAATGCCTAACACATAGTAGGTGCTTATTAAATGTTTTCTTAATGAATGAATGAATGAAGTAGAAAGAATTTTCATCTGGTGGCTTCGATTTTTTTTCTCTGTGAAGTAGGGAGCAAAATAATACTTTGGGAATGAAAAGGAAGAAGGTCCACAGATAATACAGAATAATGCTTTAAACAATTAAGTATTTAAATAAAAATAAAATTTTAAAAATTAAAGAAACTACTACTCAGTATAGGTCAGCCATGGGCAAACTACGGCCCGCGGGCTGGATCCGGCCCATTTGAAATGAATAAAACTAAAAAAAAAAAAAAGACCGTACCCTTTTATGTAATGATGTTTACTTAGAATTTATATTAGTTCACACAAACATTCCATCCATGCTTTTGTTCCGGCCCTCTGGTCCAGTTTAAGAACCAATTGTGGCCCTCGAGTCAAAAAGTTTGCCCACCCCTGGTATAGGTCAAGAATGCTTTACAAATAAACACAAAAAAAAGGCCAAAAAATAAAAGATAATACAGAGTTAGGGTGGTAATTATGAAGAATGGGGAAAAGAGCTGGGACTAATGTTTTTGTTTCTAGACCAATTCTTTTTCTTTTTTCTTTTTTTGTTTTATTGCTTAAAGTATTACAAAGAGTATTACATATGTCTCCTTTTTTTCCCCGCCCTTGACAACCCCCTGGCCTCACCTACCCCCCAGTGTCTTATGTCCATTGGTTATGCTTATATGCATGCATACAAGTCCTTCGGTTGATCTCTTACCGCCCCCCTCTAGCCCACCAACCCTCCCGGCCCTCCCGCTGTAGTTTGACAGTCTGTTCGAGGCAGCTCTGCCTCTGTATCTATTTTTGTTCATAAGTTTAAAATGGTCTTTATTATCCATAACTGAGTGAGATCATGTGGTATTTTTCCTTCATTGACTGGCTTATTTCATTTAGCATAATGCTCTCCAGTTCCATCCATGCTGTTGCAAATGATAAGAATTCCTTCTTTTTTACAGCAGCATAGTATTCCATTTTGTAGATGTACCACTGTTTTCTAATCCATTCATCTGCTGATGGGCACTTAAGCTGTTTCCAGATCTTCGCTATGGTAAATTGTGCTGCTATGAACATAGGGGTGCATATATCCTTTCTGATTGGTGTTTCTGGTTTCTTGGGATATATTCCTAGAAGTGGGATCACAAGGTCAAATGGGAGTTCCATTTCTAGTTTTTTGAGGAAACTCCATACTGTCTTCCATAATGGCTGCACCAGTCTGCATTCCCACCAGCAGTGAATGAGTGTTCCCTTTTCTCTGCATCCTCTCCAGCACTTGTCGTTTGTTGATTTGTTGATGATAGCCATTGTCACAGGTGTGAGATGATACCTCATTGTTGTTTTGATTTGCATCCCTCGGATGATTAGTGACTTTGAGCATGTTTTCATGTGTCTCTTGGCTTTCTGAATGTCCTCTTCTGAAAAGTGTCTATTTAGGTCCTTTGCCCATTTTTTGATTGGATTATCTTCCTTTTGTTAAGTTGTATGAGTTCCCTATAAATGTTGGAGATTAGGCCCTTATCAGATATGACATTGGCAAATATGTTCTCCCATGCAGTGGGCTTTCTTGTTGTTTTGTTGATGGTTTCTTTTGTTGTGCAGAAGCTTTTTATTTTGATGTAGTCACATTTATTTTCTCTTTAGTTTCCAATGCCCTAGGAGCTGTATCGGTGAAGAAATTGCTTCGGCATATGTCTGAGATTTTGTTGCCTTTGGATTCTTCTAGAATTTTTATGGTTTCCCGTCGTACATTTAAGTCCTTTATCCATTTTGAGTTTATTTTTGTGTATGGTGTAAGTTGGTGGTCTTATGGTCTGGTTTCATTTTTTTGCATGTATCTGTCCAATTTTCCCAACACCATTTATTGAAGAGACTATCTTGACTCCATTGTATGTTCTTGCCTCCTTTGTCAAATATTAATTGAGCATATTGGTTCGGGCCGATTTCTGGGCTCTCTATCCTATTCCATTGATCTATATGTCTGTTCTTGTGCCAGTACCAGGCAGTTTTGAGAACAGTGGCTTTGTAGTACAGCTTGATATCTGGTATTGAGATCCCACCTACTTTGTTCTTTCTCAGGATCGCTGCAGCTATTCGGGGTCTTTTTTTATTCCAGATGAATTTTTGGAGAGTTTGTTCTAGGTCTGTGAAATATGCCGTTGGTATTTTAATGGGGAGTGTATTGAATTTATAGATTGCTTTGGGTAGTAAAGACATTTTAATGATATTGATTCTACTAATCCAAGAACATGGTATGTTCTTCCATCTCTTTATGTCTTCCTCTATCTCTTTTTTCAACGTCCTATAGTTTTCTGAGTAGAGGTCTTTTACCTCCTTAGTTAAGTTTATTCCTAGGTAGCTTAATTTTTTTGGTGCAATGGTAAATGGGATTGTTTTTTTAGTCTCTCTTTCTGCAAGTTCACTATTGATGTATAGAAATGCCATAGATTTCTTGGCATTAATTTTGTATCCTGCTACATTGCCAAATTCATTTATTAAGTCTAATAGTTTTTTGATGGAGTCTTTACGGTTTTTTATGTATAATATCATGTCATCTGCAAATAAGGACAGTTTTACTTCTTCTTTTCCAACTTTGATGCCTTTTATTTCTTCTTGTCTAATTGCAATGGCTAACACTTCCAGTACTATGTCAAACAGGAGTGGTGAGAGTGGGCATCCCTGTCTTGTTCCTGTTCTTAGGGAAAATGGTGTTAGTTTTTGTCCATTGAGTATGATGTTGGCTGTGGACCTGTCATATATGGCTTTTATTATGTTGAGGTATGATCCTTCTATTCCCACCTTGCTGAGAGTTTTTATCAAAAATGGGTGTTGAATTTTGTCAAATGCTTTTTCTGCATCAATTGATATGACTATGTGGTTTTTTTCTTTCAATTTGTTTATGTGATGTATCACGTTTATTGATTTTTGGACATTGTACCATCCTTGCATCCCTAGGATAAATCCTACTTGGTCGTGGTGTATAATCTTTCTGATGTACTGCTGGATCCAATTTGCTAAGATTTTGTTGAGGATTTTGGCATTTATGTTCATGAGGGATACTGGCCTGTAATTCTCTTTCATTGTGTTGTCTTTACCTGGTTTTGGTATTAGGGTGATGCTGGCTTCATAGAATGAGCTTGGAAGTGTTCCTTCCTCTTGAATTTTTTGTAGTAGTCTGAGGAGGACAGGTTTTAGTTCTCCCTTGAATGTTTGGTAAAACTCCCCTGTGAAGCCGTCTGGTCCTGGGCTTTTGTTTGATGGAAGCTTTTTGATGACTGTTTCAATTTCTCCATAGTTATTGGCCTATTGAGAGTTTTGGATTCTTCCTGATTGAGTTTTGGAATGTATTTTTCTAGGAATATATCCATTTCCTCCAGGTTGTCTAGTTTGTTGGAGTAGAGTTGTCCATAGTATTTTTTAACAATCATTTGTATTTCTGTGGGGTCTGTTGTTATTTCGCCTCTATCATTTCTGATTTTGTTTATTTGGGTCCACTCTCTTTGCTTCTTGGTGAGCTTGGCTAGAGGTTCATCAATCTTGTTTATCCTTTCAAAGAACCAGCTCTTGGTGTCATTGATTTTATGTATTGTTTTTTTGGTCTCTATGTCCTTTATTTCGGCTCTAATCTTTATTATCTCCTTCCTTCTGCTCACTCTGGGCTTTACTTGTTGCTCTCTTTTTAATTCTTTGAGATGTAGTTAAATGATTTACTACCATTTTTTCTTGTTTTTTGAGATAGGCCTGTAGAGCTATAAACTTCCCTCTCAGAAATGCTTTCATTGTGTCCCATAGGTTTAGGATTGTTGTGTTTTCATTGTCATTAGTTTCCAGGATGTTTTTCATTTCTTCTTTGATCTCATTGGTAATCCAATCAATATTTAATAACATGCTATTCAGCTTCCAAGTGTTTGAGTATTTTGAGTTGTTTTTATTGTAGTTTATTTCTAATATTATGCCATTGTGGTCTGAGAAGATGCTTGGTATGATTTCAATCTTGAATTTGGGGACACTTTGTTTGTGACCCAATATGTGGTCTATTTTTGAATATGTCCCATGAGCACTTGAGAAGAACGCATATTCCGTGGCTTTTGGATGAAATGTTCTGAAGATGTCAATTAAGTCCATCTGATCTAGTGAGTCATTTAGGATTGCTGTTTCTTTGCCGATTTTTTTTCTAGAGGATTTATCCAGGGATGTCAGTGGTGTATTAAAGTCCCCTACTATGATTGTATTGTTGTCAATCTCTCCCTTGATATCTTCCAGGAGATTTTTTTATGTATTTGGGTGCTCCTGCATTGGGTGCATATATGTTTATCAGGGTTATATCCTCTTGTTGTATTGATCCCTTTAGTATTATGAAGTGGCCTCCCTTATCTCTTGTTATGGCCTTCACATTGAGGTCTATTTTGTCCAATATAAGTATTGCTACCCCAGCTCTTTTTTCATTTCCATTTGCCTGAAAGATTTTTCCATCCCTTCACTTTCAGTCTGTGTGGGTCCCTTCTTCTGAGGTGGGTCTCTTGTAGACAGCAAATGTATGGGTCATGTTATTTTAGCCATTCAGCCACTCGATGTCTTTTGATTGGAGCACTTAGTCCATTTACGTTTAAAGTTATTATTGAAAGGTACTTGTTTGTAGCCATTTCTATTTTTTTGTGGCTGTTTTCTTTTTGAGCTTTTTATTTCTTCTTTTTACACCAGTCCCTTTAGCATTTCTTGCATTGCTGACTTGGTGGTGATAAACTCCCTTAGCCTTTTTTGTCTGTGAAGCTTCTTATTTCCCCTTCAATTGTGAATGATAGCCTAGCTGGATAGAGTATTCTTGGATTCAGTCCCTTGCTTTGCATCACTTTGTAAATTTCCGTCTATTCTTTTCTGGCCTGATGTGTTTCTGTTGAGAAATCATTTGCTAATCTAATGGGAGATCCCTTGTATGTAACTTTCCGTCTCTCTCTTGCAGCCTGTAAGATTCTCTCTTTGTCCTGAACATTTGCCATGGTAATTATGATGTGTCTTGGTGTGGGTCTTTTCAGGTTCACCTTGTTTGGGACTCTCTGTGCTTGTGTGACTTTTTTCTTCCCCACCTCAGGGAAGTTTTCTGATATTATTTCTTCAAATAGGTTTTCTAAGTCTTGTTCCTCTTTCTGTTGTTCTGGCACCCCTATTATTTGTATGTTGTTTCGTTTCATGTTGTCCCATAGCTCCCTTAGGCTCTCCTCCTATCTTTTAATTTTTTTCTCCAATTGCAGTTCAGTTTGGGTGTGTTTTGCTTCCCTGTCTTCTAATTCGCTAATTCGGTCCTCTGCTTCTCCTAGTCTACTGTTGAAACTTTCAATGGTGTTTTTTATTGCAGCTATATCACTCTTCATTTCTTCTTGGTTCTTACATAATTTATTGATTTTTTCATCCATTTCTTTTTGATTCTTACATAACTTGTTGATTTTTTCATCCGTTTCTTCTTGATTCTTGCATAAGTTGTTGATTTTTTCCTCCACCCGGTTTATGCATTCTAGGACCCTTAATCTGAATTCTTTTTCTGTCATGCTGCATGCCTCTGTTTCACTTAGCTGCTTTTCTGGCGAGTCCTTTTCTTTCCTTTGGGGGTTTCTTTGTTTACCCATGTTTGATCTCACTGACATATCTAGATGTTGAGTCAGTCAGGGGTTGCTCCTCAGGTGGCAGTGGCTCCTCGGGCTGTGGTTGCTCCTCTGGCGGTTGTGGTAGCAGCTGCTCCTCAGTTGACAGCAGCACCTCTGGTGGGTGCTGTTCATAGCTGTGCTGGGTCCTCTGGCTGGTAGGGGGAGGCTTCACACAAAGCTGCTGTTCCTCAGACAGAGGATGTGCTGATCACGAAGCTGCTGTTCCTTGGATGGGGGCGGGCTACACACACAGCTGATACTCCTTGAACTGGGGCGGACTGCTCACGTGGCTGCTGATCCTTGAATGGGGGCTGGCTGCACGCTGCTGTTGTTCCTCTGATGTGGTGGGCTGCTTGTGGGGCTACTGCTCCTAGGACCGGCTGCTGCTCCTCATACCAGGGTGGGCTGTCGCTGCTCCTCGAATGGGGCCAGGCCGCTCGCAGAACTGCTGCTCCTCGGATCGGGGCGGGCTGCTCACAGAGCTGCTGTTCCTTGGATTGGGCAGGCTGCTCATGCGGCTGCTGCTGCTTGGGTGAGGGCAAAATGCTTGTGCAGCTGCTGCTCCTCGGACTAGTGCAGGGTGTGCGCAGCTGCTGCTCCTCGGATGGGGGCGGGGTGCGCAGGGCTGCTGCTCCTCAGACGTAGGAAGACTGCTCGTGCGGCTGCTGCTCCTCGGACAGGTCGGACTGCTCATGTGGTTGCTGCCCTTCGGACAGAGAAGTGGGCCACTCACACAGCTGCTGCTCCTTGGACAGAGGCAGGCCATATGAGGCTGCTGCTCTTAGGCTCGAGGCAGGCTGCTCATGGGGCTGATGCTCCCTGGACAAAAGCGCGCCGCTCATGTGTCTGCTGCTCACGTGGTTGAAAAAATGTGAAGAGAATTAGGAAATAAAGGAACCAACAAACAAACAAACAAAAAAATGGAGAACAAAGAAAGGAGCAAAAAAAAAAAAGCAAACAAAAAAAAGGGAAAACAAAGAAAAAAAAGCTAACAAAATAATAATAAAAAAATAAAAATGAAAAATTGAAATGTCATTCCTTTGGCTGGCTTAACATCCCAGTTTTCTGGAATGTCTGTGATTTTGTTGTTGTTGTTGCTGGGACTCCAATTCTTTTTCTATGAACTACATATATGTTTTCCATTAGCTATAGAAATATATTTGCATATAGACAGTATTAGGACTCAGACTAATGTTAACCAGTTACCTGCCACGATATTTTGAATTTAATTAAAAAAGGTCTGCCGCTTGCGTCTAAAGATGCTTATGGCGTACAAATGGTTAATGATAGGATAAGCCCGGTTAGCAAATTCATTAATCATCCTACTTACACTTTAGTTATTAAGGCGGCATCTTATTTAGAATTGCCATTTAGTCTGAAGTATTGACTAAAGGGACTCTACTAGCCCCAGAAAATGAAAGACTAGCACTCATATACTGATAACACATTCTCCCTTCAACACAGCCATCAAAGACACAATTAACTAAGAAACTCTTAGCTCTAACTGATATTACAAAGACAATAAAGCCAAGCCAGCATGGCTCAGTGGTTGAGTGTTAACCTATAAACCAGGAGATCATGGTTTGATTCCCAGTGAGGGCACATGCCTAGGTTGCGGGCTCAATCCCCAATGTGGGGTGTGCAGGAGGCATCTGATCAATGATACTCTCTCATCGTTGATGTTTATGTTTCTACTAGAGGCCCAGTGCACAAATTCGTGCACAGGTGGGGTCCCTCAGCCTGGCCGAGGTGGGGGGAGGGGCCACGGGAAGTTGGCTCTGGGAGCGCAAAGACCACCAGGGGGCAGCTCCTGTGTTGAGCATCTGCCCTCTGGTGGTCAGTGCATGTCATAGCGACTGGTTGACCAGTCATTCGGTTGTAATGGTCACTTAGGCTTTTATATATATAGGTCCTTCTCTCACCCTTCCTCTCTGAATCAATACACACACACACACACATATATGTATACATATATATATATATATATACATACATATATATATACATACATATACACACACACACACAATTAATAAACAAAGACAATAAAAATATAAGTAGAGCCTTAAAAAGCTTGGTAATCAGTGTGCTTTATGTAGATTTTAAGCTACATTTGGTCATTAACTTCATTCACTCATTGATAAAAATGTATGTCATCATACATTTTTTAATAATTCATATATATCTATTAAGCCTAGTCAGCTGAAATATAAGCAAAGGTAGATACCTGTTTCTCTTCCAATCTGCCGTGTTCCTAGATTGATCACAGGTGTTCCAAAAGCTCCAACCTCTCGTACCCCACAACTGCTGTTCCCAATCACACAACCAGCGTGGGCAACCAACTGTATAAACTGTTCAAATGGGACATGTTTAACTGCACGAAAATTGGGATGATGCTCGATGCCCTTCTTCCGCATCACTCGAACCATCTCTTTGCTCCCTGTGAAAATGAACAGAACCAACTATTACATGGTTTATGAGAGAAACAATTTTCATTGGCAAGTATAACACCACTTAAAGAAATCTTCCCATAAATACTCATAACAGTTATTCAGGAAATAGTCATTTCAATTGTTGATCTTTTCATGAGTGATGACTAGTTGTCTGGTTAGCTCTCTGCTTCAACTCATCTAGAAACTTTAAACAGCAATAGTTTGGACTTTTCAAACAGCACCCAGCAAAGCAAATACCTTTTGTAAATTCCCCAGTAAAAGTCTTTACCTTAAACAACAAGAGGCTCAAGACAGGCCACTAGTTTCTATTTCTGAAGCTGGGTGTTCCTAAATGGAAAGGTCTCAGGCTCCACCCATCAAGCTGACAACAGCTCAGTGGGATAGTTCTCCCACTTATGTGGACTAAGCTCCAAGAAAATACAGATAGATTCTGTTACTGTGGCTGATATCTTATTTTAAACTAGAGGCCCGGTGCACGAAATTCATGCACAGGAGGGGTCCCTCAGACCAGCCTGCACCCTCTCCAATCCGGGACCCTGCGGGGAAGTCCAACTGCCTCTCACAATCCAGAACTGCTGGCTCCTAACTGCTCATCTGCCTGCCTTCCTGATCACCCCTAACTACCCCTGCCTGCCTGCCTGCCTAATCACCCCTAACTGCTCCTCTACCGGCCTGATCACCCCTAACTGCTTCTCTGCTGGCCTGATTGCCCCTAACCACCACTGCCTCACTCCACACCCAGGACCCAGGACCCAGGACTCCCTCCTCTGGCCGGTCGCAGGCACCCAGGACCCAAGCTTCCCTGCCTCTGGCTGGCCGCAGGCACCCAGGACCCAGGCCGGCTGTGCCCGGGCCGGCCGCAGCCACAGGTGCCTGGGACTGCAGGGCAGGCAGCCGAGACTGCGGGGTGTGCAACTTGTCCCTCTCCCAGGCCGAAGCCCTAGCCGCCAGCGCCCAGGACCGTGGGGCGGGCGGCTTGTCCTCTCCTGGGCTGCAGCCCTAGCCGCTGGTGCCTGGGACTGCAGGGTGGGCGGCTTGTCCCTCTCCCAGGCTGCAGCCTGGCTGGTCCCCATTCCTCTCTCACGAGCTCATTTGTACCTGGCTGGTCCCCATTCCTCTCTTCCCAGTGTTGAGTGTCTGAGCCGTTACGGCGTGAGGGCATGATGACCATTTGCATATTAGCTCTTTATTATATAGGATGTGTGATTTTAAATAATGTTACAGATATATGAGGGAGAGGCCTCTCTGCTTGCCTCTCTACTCACCCTTCCCTAGCTACCAAGGGAAGCAAAGTTGCTAATCTGGTTGGTTAGAAGGCAGGACAGCAATCACACTGCATTCCCCAGTGGGCAGTAGCCACTGATTTAACAAAAGCTGGGAATGCAGTGTTCTCTCTCCTTTTAACTTTCTCTGTGTAGTGAGATAATAGAGACAGGGTCTACTCTTTAGCACAGGCCCAGCCATGCCTATAACCATTGCAGAATGCGAGAAGGTGCTACTATTCCAAGATTCAAATTTGGGCTCAGTTGAAGGCTTGTTTTTGGCCTTAAGCCTAGATTACAGATACTAATCATGCTTTCCTGAGGGTTCTATATTACAGAACTGGGTACTAAACAGATAATGAGAAAATGATGCCTTGATTCTTATTTCCCTATTGTTCCTTGTGTATATTTTATCAAAAACTCCGTGAGAAGGAAAGGGGAGTGGTAGGCATGATTTAGGCATTCCTGGGACCCTTTACTTTCAGAAGGGAAAAATATTTCTAATTGAAGGTATATACAATCAGGAAAGTATATTAAAAACAAAACACAATTGGCAATGAATATTAAACAAGAGAGATATATAATTACAAATATTTACACAGAAGTTTAAAGGATTATAAAAGAAGAAATGTTAAGGTTTCAGAAATATTGTTAAATTACCTGGACAAAATCGGGGTTGTGGGTTAACTTTTTTTTTTTCCAATTACCACTAAGACAAGGATTCTTTCAGAGAAAGATGATGACATCATGACATTGCAGAAAACAGTCCTGCCTCCTTTTCCACAAAGTGCCTAACAGCTCAGCAATGAGTAGTGTCAGCTAATAATGAATATTTGAAAATTCTTTATGTCAGGCACTTCTCATTCATATCTCCTATCTCCATTAACATGGTTAAGGTCTCACTAGCACCAAAGCCTATAGTACCACCCACTGGTAGGTGATCAATAAGGTCAGGCTTGGGGATCAACTGGGGACTCTAGATCTAAATTGTTTAAACTCAAGATTACTTTAAGGTACAGTTAATATAAAGAAGAGGCCGAAACCGGTTTGGCTCAGTGGATAGAGCGTCGGCCTGTGGACTGAGGGGTCCCGGGTTTGATTCCGGTCAAGGGCATGTACCTGGGTTGCGGGCACATCCCCAGTGGGGGTGTGCAGGAGGCAGCTGATCGATGTTTCTCTCTCATCGATGTTTCTAACTTTCTATCTCTCTCCCTTCCTCTCTGTAAAAAATCAATAAAATATATTTAAAAAAAAAAAGAAGAGAAGAAATAATAATATGGCTATTTTACTGTAGTCAGTGGAATCATTACTTTAATAAAGATACTCTTTCAATTTCTAAGGCTTGTCTCTTTGCTATTGCATTTTCTCACTGGTGTAAACTGGAGGAAAGAGATTTAATATAAAACTAGAATAAAGATTAGAGAGATTTTTCTTTTTCTTAGTATTAAGTTTCTACTAGACTTTACAAAAACATCACAATCTCTTCAATCTGCTACAAAATTGGTGATCCTTTGAAAACTGCAACGCATTTCAGAATACAGCAGCCTTCAATATAAAATGAGCAAGACAGGAAGGGCAGTCAAAAGAAGACATAACAGAAACGTACAATTGGAAAGGTAGGTGGCACCAATTACCTGCATCGATATTTGGAAACAGAACTAGGGTCCGCTTGTTAAATGAGATAAGTGCATCCAATGTTAACTCAAACATTTTAATGGAATGCTTAATGTCAGTGGTCACGGGGTGTTGTAGAGCAACAATGTAATCTTTAGGTTTTACATCATCACCTGTTCAAAGAAACATCAAACCACATTGCTTCATTAGTTAAGAATCTCAAAGGAGGAAGAAGAAAATTCCAAAAGGCAGATCCCCGTCTGTGCTTTTACAAATGATAAGGAAAAAAGGTTGTTACATTTTAAGCCAGTCATCCAAATTGGGTTCAAATGATAAAAACTTATAGCAAAAAGTCCAAGGATTCGACAAACTTAACATTTTACAAAGGTGCTTGCTACCACAAACAAAATATATTACTTTAAATAGAAGACACTAACTAGAATTCATTCTTTCAAGTCCAAAATATTCCAAAGCATTAGAAAACTGAATCTTCCCAATTTCAAACTAGTGTCTTTAATGAATTATCAGCAATACCAATGAATAATAATATGTTGCAAATCAGGACATTCAGAGGTTGAATGAGCATTAAATATATTTCATATAATACATAGGAGCTTCCTCTACCATCACCCACCAGATTCAACAAATGGCTAATATTTCTAACTCTGTTCAAAGGATGAGAATGGTTTCACTTATCCCAATGCTAGGATCCCAAGGACAGTTCCTCAGCAAAGATTTAAGTGTAAATTGGTCAGATGGACAGTGCAATGCCAAAGAACACAGAACATTTATCAATAGGTCCTATATTATCCCATAAAATGGGCTCCAGTCACTTATTTTTTAATGAGTATATTTATTTGTGATATTAACTTTAATGATCAATTTTACAATGCATTATATATTATTAATTTCAAAATTCAAACATAGCAGTTTATTTTTTATGATTTAATGGCAACAGAATTTTTACTAAGAATCTTCAGTAGTAACTGATTTAAAAACTATAGGTTCCCGCCCTAACCGGTTTGGCTCAGTGGAGAGCATCAGCCTGTGGACTGAAGGGTCCCAGGTTCGATTCTGGTCAAGGGCATGTGCCTTGGTTGTGGGCACATCCCCAGTGG
Organism: Myotis nattereri; assembly: GCF_964212035.1. NCBI lineage: Eukaryota > Metazoa > Chordata > Mammalia > Chiroptera > Vespertilionidae > Myotis > Myotis nattereri. The sequence goes on from NC_138087.1 coordinate 54,540,226, forward strand.
GAAGTGTGCAGGAGGCAGCTGATCGATGTTTCTCTCTCATCGATGTTTCTAGCTCTCTATCCCTCTCCCTTCCTCTCTGTAAAAAATCAATAAAATATATTAAAAAATACTATAGGTTCCCAAATTATATTTAAAAAATTATTGATCCTATATTATGTTCCAAAATAGGGTTAGGGGGATATAATTATTAAATTTTTGTGCAAAGTAGAAATTTTTTTGTGCAAAGGCCTAAAAGAATCTATCAGAATCGAAAGTCTAGAAAGATGAGTTCAACATAAATTTAAGTAATTCACTAGATATAGATCAGGGCCTTTAGAAACTATGAGGAGAGCTGAACCAGCATGGCTCAGTGGCTGAGCGTTGACCTATGAACCAGGAGGTCATGGTTCAATTCTCATTCAGAGCACATGCCCAAGTTGCAAGCTCGACCTCCAGTGGGGGGCATGCATGAGGCAGCCAATCAATGATTCTCTCTCATCATTGATGTTTCTACCTTTTTCTCCCTCTCCCTTCCTCTCTGAAATAAATAAAAAAATAAAAAATAAATAAACAACAAACTATGGGGAGAGAAACAACAATGAAAGAGATAAAAGATAAGGTACAAGTTGGTCCTGCTATAATGCACGTTTCTATAATGTGAATTAGCTCATCTGTGGTTGGTAAATAAAGGAATGATGTCAGCCTTTAATGTATAGTTTAGTTATTCATACATGATTCCCCATGGCTACATACAAAGAACCTTAATGTAAATGTACACAATGTTGCTAATATTTTTATTAGGAGGAAGACAGCACCTGTCAGAGGGCCCCTTCACCCCACATTCTTTCTCTTGGTTCACTGCGCCCATGTACTCTGTCTTGAGAACACTTTTGGGACAAGTGTCTCTGACCATGGCTGTGCGTGTGTGTAGGGGGGAGAGGGGGACAGTTTTACTTTGAGAGTGAAGATGTCAGAGAGGTTCTGTGGTCCCATGCAGAGGATTATTCTACATAACTTATGGTTACAACTTATTGCTAAGGGGAAAGTGGGAGATGAAGAAAAATTCCAGCAGTTAACCCCAAGAGAATTTCCATTTCTCATTTATTTTCTCCTTTAAGTGTGATTAAGAAATATCTGCACTATATAGAAAATAACCATATAATGCGAAATTGCACTTTGTAACTCAAGACTCGATCTGGAGCTAGATTCTTTATAAAAGAAGGATAGCTACAGAGCAAAAACTAGTGAAAAAGAAAACACAGGACAATAAGCTGGAGCTACCCATCTCTGGCAATAATACATTTTGTGCAAAGCTTCTCAATGCACAACTTCTGACATTATCACTCTGCCTTTATCCCCAGAACTCAGTCAGCAGTTTCAACCCTTCCACACAACCCTTTCCATTAAGGTACCATCATTTTGTTTTGTGTTCAAGTTCTATATTTACTGTGGCATTTCTTTCAATATTGGGAATTTAACATGTCTTTTTAACTTAGCTAATATTTTTATTAGGACTGTTATTTATTAATGTTCTGGTTACAAAGTTGCAATCCTATTTTTTCCTGTAAGTAAGGTGGTAAACATCAGAAGAAGCAGGTACAGACATTGCACAATGTATCATTGCTAGGGGTAGGTGGCTTGGGCTCATTGTCTTGTTCCCACTCACCCCATCCCAAAACACACACTGTTGTTTTTTAAATCAAGTTTTTGCTCATTTGTCATCTTTCTTTTCATAAACTGCTCAAGTGGTTCCAAATAGAACTTTAAGCCCTTCAAGTACAAGCTTGCTACATTCTGCTTTATAAGGATTATTTTCTATTCATTACAGGTTTTTCAAAAATCCAAAGTTTGTCAGAATACATATAAGAGCTAACAATATAATCAGAACAGAATGAAAGAATGTTTGCTTAGAAGCATACAAAAAGAAGAGACTAAAGAGACAAGTTTCTTCCACTAGCATTATCTAGACAGAGTTCTTAATAATTACAAATCTGTCCAAGAATAAGAAATATGTAGAATGGATTAACTTCTATAATATGAAAGCCTGATCCCTTTCCTGTTTCAATGTGATCTGATTTAAAATATGCACAATCACCTATTATTCATTAACTTCATTTTCCAATAGTTCTACCTCTTTAAAAAGGAGAGCCCCGCCAGCACCGGTTTGGCTCAGTGGATAGAGCGTCGGCCTGCGGACTGAAAGGTCCCAGGTTCGATTCCAGTCAAGGGCATGTACCTGGGTTGCGGGCACATCCCCAGTAGGGAGTGTGCAGGAGGCAGCTGATCGATGTTTCTCTCTCATCGATGTTTCTAACTCTCTATCCCTCTCCCTTCCTCTCTGTAAAAAATCAATAAAATATATTTTAAAAAAAAAAAAAAAAAAAAAGGAGAGCCCTAAGTACCTCAACAGATAATTAACCCTGGTTTGTTCTCTAGATAGTACTCTATAATAAATTAACCAAATGAAATTCTATTTGTAACCCTATTTTCTTTGCCTCTGTTTAGCAAAGGTAATTCCAGGAGGCTAGATCAAGGAACATTGAAGATTTCAGACCTTAATGCTTATTTACATATATAACAAACTCTGGTAGTACAACTATGACTTTGCTTTTAATCATCATCATCATAATCCTTTTTCATAAATACTTATGGCTTATTAACTGCTTTCAACATTCCTTGTCTCATATGAGTATTCCAACAATCATGTAACAAAGACATTAGAAATAAAAATAACATATTTTTCATTGCACTAAAAACCAAAATAAAGGAAAACAAACATAAAAACACCCATCATTCTACTAACCAGAAATAAATATTATAAATGACTTGGTGTACATACTTTCTTGAACTTTCCATTATGTTACTGTTTTCATAAAAATGGCATATCATACATAAATTTTGTAGCTTGCTTCCCCCCCTTTTGCTATGTCAGGATCTATTTCTGTAACTAAATATTCACCCATCACATTATATCTAATGGATTAAAAGCATTCCACTGTATAAATATATCATAGATTCAATCCATTGAGCCTACTTTACAGAAAAGGTGAGTCTCGAGAGGTGAAGTCATACCATAGAGTAAGATCTATGAACTAAAGCCTTAGCCTTCTGATTGCTAATGGCATATTCCATCCACGATAGTTTCTGGAAGGGCTAAAACATACCCAGTACTGACAAACACAACCATTAAGACTGAATAAAGTCTGATACATACCTAGCCACATGCGAATGATGCTCATGTAGTCCTTGTTCTTGGCACAGAGGAGTTTGTCATAGGAAGGACAGCCTGCCAGAAGGATGCGATCATGGTCCTCACACATGGATATCAGGTGTTGCTCTGCGCTTCGGGTGCAGCACACATGATAATGAGCCAGTTTTGTTATGGCGTGTCTAATGGAATCGTCAATGGTCCCACTGACTTCCCCACCTTCAATGTGAAGGATTCGGATGTTCATCAAGGCAGCAGATGTTGCCAGTGCCAGGGCATCGAACCTGTCTCCATGGACAATCATGATATCAGGCTTCAGGCGATTAAGGACATCTGGTAGCTTCACTAGGGCCAGGCCTACTGACTCAACCATAGCTGCCTCATCTTCCCCTCTAACAATCGTGTGTAGCCTGGTGTTAATGTCGAAGTCATCTTGCTCAATCATGCGGTATGTATTTCTGAAGCAAGAGAGAAATAAAGATGTGAGAGCATGTTCTTAAATACAGGACCACAAAAACATGAGAAAAGCAATCTAAAAGCAACTCTGAAGAGAGAAATATTTTATAAAATTTCCTTGTTAAATAAATTGAAGTATAACTTACAAAAAAACAAAAACAGACCATAAATGCATAGATCACTTGATTAATTTTCCTACCTGCATTACCCTGTAGCCACCACCCAGATTAGGACATAACCATCCAGCATCTTGGAAATCTCACTTGTGCCCCTCTCAGTGAGTCCCTGGAGGGAAAGCTATCTGAGGGAGAATTTTTTTATTAGGAAAAAAGAGACCAAAATTTACATTGGTCATGACATTTTCTTTTTTTTTCTATATTTATAAATTTTTAAAAATAAATATGCTACTTAATAGGGAAAAATGTTACTTATAAAAGCAAAGCCCATTTTAAAAACATAGTAGGGAACCAGGACACCAGACATATCACAACAATACCAATTCCTGAATGATGGGAATTACCACCTGATTTCCTTGTATGGTACTATCAATGCAGCCTGGCTCTGATTGGAGCAAAATGTAAGTTTCACAGCATAAACTGGCTGTGAAATGCCGTTTCAAGCTTCAGTAACCACAGCAATACTCAATGTCTTAAGGTTTCCTGTCAGTTATGGTAAGATTCTAAAAGATATGGCTATTTTACTAAATACATAATACATTTATTATTTAAAAATTGGAAAATACTGAAAATTATCATCCATAAACCTACACTCAGTGTTATTTTGATTTTTTCTAGCCATTTTATGCATAATATTTTATCCTGGTTGAGATTACATACAATTTTGTAATCTACTTAATTCACGTAATACTAATTTTCTCTGATCATGATGGATTCTTTACATACATCATTGTACATTATATGGATATCTAGTAGTCACTTCATAGATTCCTTTGGATTTTCCTATACAAGTTGTGTTCCTGTAAATAAAGACAATTTTTTAAAAATATATTTTATTGATTTTTTTACAGAGAGGAAGGGAGAGGGATCGAAAGTTAGAAACATCGATCAGCTGCCTCCTGCACACTGCCTACTGGGGATGTGCCCACAACCAAGGTACACGCCCTTGACTGGAATCGAACCTGGGACCCTTGAGTCTGCAGGCTGACGCTCTATCTACTGAGCCAAACCGGTTAGGGCAAGACAATCTTTATGTCTTTATATATCTTGCTTTAGTGTACTGGCTGTTATATCTAGCACAAGTTGAAGAGAAGTGGTGAAAGTGGAAGTCCTTACCTTGTTCCCAATTTTAGGAGGAAAGCATAAATTTTATGTTAGCTATAGGCTTTTCACAGGTGTCCTTTATCCATTCTATCCAAGCTTTACTACAAGTTTTTATCATAACTAGCTGTTTAATTTCATCAAATGTTTAATATGTGCTGATATGATTGTATGGGTTTTCCCCTTTATTCTGTTGAGATGTGAATTATACTAATTGGTTTTCAGATGTTAAAATTTCTGAGATAAGCCCACTTGGTGGTAATGTATTATCGGTTTGCCATTTCATCTAAATTGATTGTCAATTTTCTTAGCCTAACATTCCCCTTTTATTCTCTTTCTTAAATCTTTATTGGAAGTATTACATATGTCCCCTCTTTTATTCTTTTAAAGGCTGCAATATTTTGAAAGAAAAAAACTTTTGACTTAATTTTCTCTGCTGTTTAATCTATTTTTATATTTCATTGATTTCCACTCTATTACTTCCTTCTTGTTTACTACAGTGGAAACAGATCATTGACTCTAAACTTGTCTTCTTTTTAATATAGTATTTAAAGCTATAAATTTCCCTTTAAGCACTGCTTCATTTACAACCACAGATTTGGTATACTGTAATATTTATTATACAGTTAAAAATATTTTTTAACATTTATTTTTATTTTTTAATTTTTGTTACTCCGCACCCGAGGATATTTTTCCACTGATTTTTAGAAGTGAGAGGAAGGGAGGGGGAGAGACAGAGAGAAAGAAACATTGATTGGTTGCTTCCCGCATGCGCCCTGACCAGGGCCAGGGATCGAGCCTGCATCCAAGGTATGTGCCCTTGACCAGAATCAAACTGGGACCCTTCAGTCCCCAGGGCTGATCTACTGAGTCAAACCGGCTAGGGCCAAAATATTTTCTAATTTCCCTTAGGATTTCTTATTTGGCCCATGGCTTAAAACTCATAAATAAAACAACCAACTAAAACATGGGCTAAAGATCTTAACAGACCCTTCACCAAAGATGATATAAAGATGGCAAAGCATATGAAAAGATGCTTCACACCTTATGTCATCAGGAAAATGCAAATGAAAACAATGAGATACCACTACACACCTATTATATTAGCCAAAATCCAAAACACTGACACCACCAAATGATGATGAGGAATTGGAGCAACAGGAACTCTTCATTCGTTGGCGGGGGGAAACAAAATGATACAGCCACTCTGGAAGACAGCTTGGTAGTTTCTTACAAAACTAAATGCACCCTAGTCATACAATCCAGCAATCGTGCTCCTCTGTTTACCCAAAGAAGCTGAAAACTTATGTCCACAATCCACCCAAAAAGCTGCAATACAGATGTTTATAGTAATATTCTTCAGCACTAAAGAGAAATTACTATCAAGCTATTAAAATACATGAAGGAAAGTTAAATGCATATTGCTAAATGAAAGAAGCCAATCTGAAAAGACTTCATACTGTATGATTCCAATTCTATGACATCCTGGAAAAGGCAAAGCTATGGAGATGGTAAAGAAAAAGTCAGTGGTTTCCTGGGGTGAGGGTAAAGAAGGGATGGATACGTAGAGCAGATTTTTAAGGCAGTGAAACAACCCTGTATGATACTGTAACAATGGCTTCATGTCATCATAGATTTGTCCAAACCCACATAATTTATACCACCAAGTTGAACCCTAACGTGGGTTTTCTTAGGCAGAGTTTCACATTTTTAAAAGCTATTAAATTTTAAGCTGTCCATAAATTTCTTCTCTAAGTTCTTTGAGAAAATTGCTAAATTGGTTTTTGGAGGTAGGTTTTTATTTATTTGTTTTTGCTATTGTTATTATCTTGTTTTTAAAGAACAGTCTGAAAAAAAATTTTTACTTTAACACAAGCTGTTTTCACATTTAATATTGTATTTCTGACCATCTTTGGAGATTGCATTAACATTTTCATGCCACAAGGGTGCACTAACTATTACTTATTACATATAACAAAATGAATGTTCATCTTTGGTTTAGATATTCTGCTCCTTCAAAAATTTCCCAATTTTCATTTTTAATATTTCACCTCTGATCAACAACAAACCTAATGTCATCAAAATAAATATCAATGGTAATATAACATTTTACTTTGCCTAGTAAATAACTTCGATTTTTTAAATCTTGTTCCATATCTACTACTTTATATGCTGTTGATCTATATACCAGTTTTAATGTCGAATTACCATTAGAACTCACAAAACAGATAACATGAAATCACATTATTATATCACACAATATATAAGTGCCATTTCTCCTTAATAACATATAATATTAATAGATATTTATCAAGCACCCATTAAGCAGCATCATTGTCATGAATTCTCTATATCACTATCTCCATTCTTCACAATAACCTACATCAAAGGTTTGCATTCCATTTTATAATTGAGAAATCTGAGGCTCAGAGATGCTAAGCTACTTCTCTAAGGCCACATAAAAACTAAGTGGTAGAGATTTTAAATGCCATTGGGAGTAAAGTACTTTCCTCCTTGTCTTTGCTCTGAAAGGAAATGGAATAGGAAGTAGAATGAGTGACACAATATCAAGGGACAACTGTGCTAAGTGCTGGGACCTGTGAATAGGACAGAAGAGGACCCTGCTCTCATATTCTGACAGTCTGCAGGTGCCTGCTGAAGACTTACCCAGATCACTGCTACCTGGAAGTGGTTGATGTATCCTGGTGCAAACCTCTGAGGAGGAACCACAGGACAGCATGGAGCAGCAACTGAACACAAGGACAGAGACACGTGGACGGAAAGGCCTGGGCAGAAGGGCCCTCGGTGGGAATAAGCCAAATCCAGCCACACCAGAGCCAGCCCAGCAGGAGCCCCTCATGGTGATGAGGGCCTTGTGGGATGAAGATGGGGACCAGGAGATTAGCTATCAGGTTGGTAAAGAGGATCCCTTCTCTGTTACATAGAGTGCATCATACGAGGTGTTTTCCAAACCCATCCTGGAAGAGGACGTATTTCTTAAGTCCTTCCACTGCCTGAGAGGTGGGTCAGAGCAACAGTTTTCTCAACAGGTTTTTGATGATGCAAACTCCCCTTCTGAATGTTCCTTGCAATGCATGGAAAGGGGGGGCAAAACAAGAACTTCCTCAACAGAATGTGGGAGAGAAATCACTTGTTGAGCATTCTGAGCACATAACAGGCAAGAAGCTTCCTCCTGGAGAACACCCAACACTAGGCCTGGTAGATCCCACCCGGCTTGTAGAATTTGCTAGAAATAAGCCAAGAAAAAATGGAGAATGTGATGCTCCAGAAAAATGTGTTTGTCCTCAGAGTGAATGAGCAAGAGCGCTGAAGACGAGAAATTCCCTGAGAAAGCATCTCCACCTCATTCATGGCCTGCAACCACATGTGTGGAATGTGGGAAAGCGTTTCCTGAGAGCTCCAAACTAAAGACGTTTTATGGCTCATCCTGGAAAGAGGCCTTTTCAGTGCACTTTAAAAGGGTGCGGAAACGCTTTTCCCTGGCCTTCAACTTGCATACACTTGTGCGCATCCACACCAGGGAGAGGGCTCTTGTGTGTGCCTATGAAGGCTGTCACAGGAGCTTTGTCCAGTCAAATAACCTGAAATCTCACATCTTAACTCATGCAAGACAAAATATAACCAATAAAAAGAAGATGGAACAAACATCTTTAAACAGGGAAAGCATTTTAACAAAAGAGTGATGGGGGAAAAATATGCCTCGTTGATTATTTTCAGGAAAGAATATTTGAATCAATGTTGCAACCCTATAAGGCATATTTTTAAATGTTACTATTTAACTGTGATACCATTCTAAGAACATTGTGTACACAATGATAGTGTGCTTCCAACAGGAAGGTCAGTAAAAAACTTAGTTCGAAAGAGTAAAACAAAACACCTAAGTGGTAGAAGTAGGACTTGAAGCTGGATCCACATAGTAGTTCCTGGATCCAAGCTCTCTCCAGTACACAATGCTGCAATGAAGAGTATCATAGAAGATGCTTCCATCTTACCCATAGTCATCGATCAGGTGAGAGCCAAGCACCACGACGTCCAGGTCAAAGAACTCAGGTTCCGTTTTAATGCCGAACATGATCGGTGCGAGTTTAGAATAATCAGCACGGTTGCAAGTAGCAACACAAACCCGAAGCTTCCGATTATTCCCATTCTTCTCCATGACTTGATTTTTTCTTTTTGAAAAGTTCTTAAAATAGAGTTTCTGAAGTTACAAAAATAAAAATGATTTATGATCAGAATGAAAGGTCCTAGATATAAACAGAATTTTACGACTTTAAGTCCTTATCCACTGTTTAGCATGGTGATTTTTAACCTTTTTTCCCACTGTACTTGTGAGGGACACAGCCACTGGTATATCCAGAGTTATGAAATTCCAGCTGACTAATTATAACTCCACCCCTTTCTCTCACAATTAAGAAAATATACTGTGAAACACCTGGCCGGAGTGGCTCAGTTGGTTGAGCGTCATCCTGTGCACCATGCACCGAAAGACTGCCCACCGATTCCCAGTCAGGGCACATACCTGGGTTGGGAGCTCCATCAGATCCCCAGTCAGGGAGAATACAGAAGGCAACCGACAATGTTTCTCTTTCTTTATCTCTCTCTCTCTTCTTCCCTCCCTCTAAGCATGTCCTCAGGTGAGGATTAAAAAAAAGAAATACTGGAATGCAATTAAAAAAGAGTGACATAAATCAAATATCATTTAAAAGGCAAACAAACATCAGCTCTTTTTTTTTTCTTCATCAGCTCTTTATTAGTTAAAAATCACTTGCCATACCTCACAATTGATCCCAACATACCAGACTATAGCAAACTTTGAGAATTACTTATCTAGTTCAACTCTTTCACTATCAAAAAGGAAAACACAGGTTTTGAGAGGGGAAATTACTTCCTCAAGATTCAGTATCACATCCTATATGGGACTAGAGACTGGGAGCACAACATTCGTGAACTGAGGGAGGGTCCCTCAGGCCGGCCTGCGCCCTCTCGCAGTCCGGGACCCCTAGGGGGATGTCTGACTGCCAGCTTAGGTGCACTCCCCACAGGATCCTTAGCACTGCCACATCCACTGAGAGGTCCTTAGCGCTGCCACAGAGGCGGGAGAGGCTCCTGCCACCGCAGCTGCACTCACCAGCCATGAGCCCAGCTTCTGGCTGAGAGGCACTCACCTGGTGGGAGCGCACTGACCACCAGGGGGCAGCTCCTGCATTGAGTGTCTGCCCCTGGTGGTTAGTGTGCGTTACAGTGACTGGTTCCCAGTCAATTTGCATATTAGGGTTTTATTATATAGGATGATATCTATTCAACTTCACACCATACACCCTGTATATATAAAGCACTATGATCAGTGCTGATGAAAAGAAAGATGAATAAGACAAAGATTAAAACACAACAACAAAAAAACACTACCTTTAAGGCCTCATTAGTACCTGTTAGCCAGTGATTACAAACTTCACAACTCCAAATGCCACCAGAATTTCCTGTCCCACAGGCACCTTAAAGTTAGCAAACCAAACTCATTTTCTTTTCTAAACCTGTTTCTCTTTCCTTGTTCTCTAACTTAGTTATGAGCCTTCCATTCATCCAAATGCTTTGACATTCTTGTCTCCTCTGTTCGTCACAGTGTGCCTCCTAAGGCCCAATCAATTACATCTCCTGAATATCTTTCAAATCTCTCTCCTCTCCATCCCAATCCCTCATTTTAGGTCTGAACTATGGTAACAGCTATCAAAGTAGTTTGCCTGTCTCTAGCTTTGCCCTGCCTCCCGCAAACTTTCCAAGTGATCTTTCTAAAGTTCATAAATCTGATTATCATGCTAACCAGGATACATCACCTATGGACAAAGCGCAAATTTCTAATTTGGACCTAGCCCATCCTTCCATCCATTTCAAATGCCCTTACTCTGGGCCGAAGACCTGAAGTTCAACCAGTGGGTCTCCGTATCTGTGCTTTTCTAGATGCAAGTACCTCTCCCTAAAACTTCCTTTCCCTCTTGACTGAACTCTTCCTCATACCTCAAAACAGTTTAAGTGTCACTTCCTCTGGAAAGCTTTCACATACACCTCATTCCTCCTCACCCAGCCCTTCTAGTTGCTGCCTGTCTCTGAGCACTGTGGCCCTACCATACAGATACACACTATTGTTCTCCTCTGCCTTCCTGTCTCTCTACCACTTTATACCCTTCATTCAAAAAGTAAAAATCAGGGACAAGGGATAAAATTTCACTTCACAGATTGCTCTCAATGCTTATCTTTCAGGAAGTGTACCAATGTTTAGAATTTGCACTTAGGAATCCAGAAAAGCTTGAGTAAAGATGCCATTAAAAAGGGAGCTACCTTTTAGATGCCTGGCTGGAGTGGCTCAGTGGTTGAGTGTCAACCTATGAACCAAGAGATCACGGTTCAATTCCTGGTCAGGGCACATGCCCAGGTTGCGGCCTTAATCCCCAGTGAGGGGTGTGCAGGAGGCAGCTGATCAATGATTTTCTCTCATCATTAATGTTTCTATCCCCCTCTCCCTTCCTCTCTGAAGCCAATAAAAAAAAATTTTTTTTTTTAAACGGAGCTCCCTTCAGACCAGGGTAAACTCTGAAATTCAGTGGAAATCCTATCAGTAGCCCTCCATTGTTGGTAGCTCATCTCTCTTAGGCTAGAACAGCCGTGGGCCGGATCCAGCCCGTTTGAAATGAATAAAACTATCGAAATAAAAGACCGTACCCTTTTTTGTAATGATGTTTACTTTGAATTTATATTAGTTCACACAAACACTCCATCCATGCTTTTGTTCCGGCCCTCCGGTCCAGTGTAAGAACCCATTGTGGCCCTCAAGTCAAAAAGTTTGCCCACCCCTGGGCTAGAACTTCCGTGATCACACAAATTGCCTATCACTGGGCCACTGTGAATTTAGAATCTCAGTAAAAGCTAATTCCACCTAATAGAAAGCATTTATAAGATAATGAGCATTCTGTCAAGAATTGTACAGTAAGTCCTCACTTAATATTATCAATAGTTTGTGTGACTAAGTGAAACAAAACCAATTTTACCATGGGTCAGCAATTTTCAACTCATGGCACACATAAACTACTGAAATTCTGCCACACAACAAAAAAATATATTTTTTGCCAATTTGACAAAAAATTGGTGTAATTTTTATTTACTCAGATAGTTCAAGTTTTAAAGATTCTTGCAACACACCTGTTGAAAATCACTGGCCTATGGCATCTCATCAACATTTTAAGAAAACAATGCTGCCATATTAATAAGATCTAAGCACTACCTCATAATTAAAGAGACAGACATATTTTTCTAAAACTGGTTGTCTTAGGTGTTCTTGTACATAATCCTTTTTCCACTCATTACATTTAAGCTGAGTAAATTTTTGGTGATATTTACTTTGCTGGGTGAGGCAAAGCAAATCATTCATGGTTGGTCGATTTGTATTTATTTTAAAAGAACAGTAAATATCTGGCAACACTAAAATGCTTAGTATTTACCAGGTAACTCAAAGTTTATTCTACCAAAACTGAGAGTAAACTAGCTATAAAAATAAACTATGAAAAATACAAAGTTACTTAGGTAAATCCGATAAGGTTTCTACAAGAAATGTCTAGCATATAACAGGAATAGATAAGACTTGCAAATCTTTTTCTTTTTTTTTTTTTCTTTTTTTTTTAAAATATATTTTATTGATTTTTCACAGAGAGGAAGGGAGAGAGATAGAGAGTCAGAAACAACTATGAGAGAGAAACATCGATCAGCTGCCTCCTGCATATCTCCTACTGGGGATATGCCCGCAACCCAGGTACATGCCCTTGACCGGAATCGAACCTGGGACCCTTCAGTCCGCAGGCCGACGCTCTATCCACTGAGCCAAACCGGCCTCGGCACAAATCTTTTTCTTGAATTACATTAATGTTTACTGTCTTTACCCAAACCCTTAGAAATTAACTTGTTTCAATAGCATTTTAATCCTTTATTACTATTTGGGGCAAAGTAATTAGGTTTCTATTGCCTGTAGGTGTATATAGTGTGTTCACTTAAGAATGATGGCTAAAGAAGAGCAATGTTCAGGTGTGCTTATATAGTATGTTGCTGTAGGAATAATTGATGACTTTTAAGCCATTATATATATATATATATATATATATATATATATATATATATATATTTTAAAATATATTTTATTGATTTTTTTACAGAGAGGAAGGGAGAGAGATAGAGAGTCAGAAACATCGATGAGAGAGAAACATCGATCAGCCGCTTCCCGCACATCTCCCACAAGGCACATACCCCTGACCGGAATCGAACCCGGGACCCCTCAGTCCGCAGGCCGACGCTCTATCCACTGAGCCAAACCGGTCTCGGCAATATATTTTTAAAGTTAATTTGCACAAATACATTCATGTGTTTTGTCCAATGCAGAATTTAAAATTGAGGAATAAATATGCTTGAAAAATTTAAAATCAAGGTGATTTCTTATATGCAGATGCTTGATTCTAGATTTTGAAATACTTGATGCACCTCCACATTTACCTTGGATTCTTTTGTGTGTTTTTTAAATTTATTGAGGTGATATTGGTCAACATGAACATACAGATTTCAGGTGTGTGTTTCTATGTTACAAAACCTGTATATTGCAGCGTGTGCCCACTACCTTGGATTCTTATACTTTGGATCCAAACAAAAGCCCATGATGTTTTTGACTTGTGTGTAAATGTTATTTATTTAGCATAGACATTAAAGATAACTTCCTGAAGAAAAAAAAAGTTACTTAGGCCAAAACTTCTTTAAGGAAAGAAGTTAAATCTTAAAAAGAAAATAATAGGCCCTGGCCGGGTAGCTCAGTTGGTTAGAGCATCATCCTGATATGGCCAGGTTGCAAGTTTGATCCCCAGTGAGGGCATATACAAGAATCAACCAATGAATGTAGAAATAAGTGGAACGACAAATCGATGTTCCTCTCTCATTCAAATCAATCAATCAAACCCAGCATTTAGGACATTGCCCACGTCCAGCGTTTGCCTTGTGTCTGTTCATTTCATAAACATCTATGAGTGAGACCTTTCTGCCAAGAGAACATGACACTGTAGGCGCCCACCCCCCCCCCCCCACCCCGCACGGTTTCACTTTTTGCGGTTTCAGTTACCCCGCGGTCTGAGACTATTAAATGGAAAATTCCGGAAATAAACAATTCTTTCTAAAATTTTAAATTTCACGATGTTCTCAGTAGGGTGATGAAAACTCACCTCACCCCACTCCGTCCCACCGTGACTCATCCCTTTGTTCAGTGCTGAATCCATGATATATATGCTCCCCGACCTTAGTCATTTAGTAGCAGCCTCGGTTATCTAACTGACTGCCACAGTATCACACTGCTCCTGTTCAAATAAACTTCATTTTACTTAATACTGGTCCCAAAGAGTAAGAGTAGTGATGCTGGCAGTTCAAATATGCCAAAGAGAAGCAGTCAAGTGCTTCCTCTAAATGAAAACGTGAAAAGTTCTCAACTCAATAAGAAGATATATGCTGAAGTTGCTAAAATCTACAGTAAGAATGAATCTTCTATGAGTGAAGGGGGGGAATGCGTGCTAGTTTTGCTGTCGCACTTCAAACTGCAACAGTTAAAGGCACACAGTGCATAAGTGCTTAGTCACCTGGTAAAAGCCTTAAACGTCATCAAAGATGTGTATACACAGGGGGAAACAGGGTTCCGTGCTATCTGCTGGTTTCAGGCATCCACTGGGGATCTTGCAACCTGTCCCCCATGGATAAGGGGGGACTAGGCTTTCCTCAGTGCAGAGAGGATGAGACTCACAGAAATAAGAAGGACGGGGCTATCTGAAAGTGTTCTGAAATTCAGGACCCTATTCCTGAGCGCTATTTCTGTTTGGCGTCGACAGTCCGGTTCATCAGCTGCCTATAATGCTAAGCTGTGCCCACCCCGCCTCTCTCCACCAGAGGAGCACAGAATACTCTCCGTGCCGCAGCAGGTGTACAGTGTGCTCAGGCCGGGGTGTGCGTCCGTGCGCGCACGCGTGTGGGTAACAAACGCTTATCAAACTTCCGAGGAAGCGCAGACGCAGAACGCAGTCCGGGTCGGGCGCAGACCTTCCCAGTCATCTCTCACTTCAACCTTTATCCCCAGGGCAACCTGCCTAGCAGGTAGCTCTCCGCCCTCCGATGCCCTGAACGGGCATTGCCGTGCAGGACCGCCCGTTTCCTTCCCGGATAGCACTGCTCCGGGAGCGTCGCGCCGGCCTCCCTCCCACTGCCCCCATCCCCAGCCACACACACCACTTCCCTGACGCTGCCTGCGCCACCCGCCGCCAGGTGGGGCCTATAACGGGACTACAGAGGGGCCCGGGCGGGTAGGCCCGCGGGAGAGGGGGCGAGCCCGGGCCGGTGTGGGCCGGAGAGGGGGGAAAGCGGTGCGAAGGCGCGGGCTGGGGACCGGAGGAGGAGGAGGAGGACCTAGAAGCCGGGAGGATGCTCTTCCGAGCCCGCGCCCCGCGTCCCCGGCGGATGCGTGGCTCTCACCAGTCGCTGGTCCGCGGCTCCCTCCCGCGCCGCCGCCGCCGCCGCCGCCGCCACGCCTCGAGGCGGAGAGCCGGAGGCAGCGCCCGCCCGCAGGCTGTGCCCAGCCCGCCGTCGGCTTCCGCCACGGGGCCCACGGGTCTCTGACGCGTCGCTGGACCCCAGCCCGCACCCTGCACACCCGCCCCGGCGCGAATCGGAGAGCGCGCCCTTACGTCACCTGAGAGCTAGCCCGTGATTGGCTGGGCCCTCCTACGCCCCACCTCCTTCGCTAAGGGTTTCTGGGGAGGCGGGGCGGCCGCTGCCTTCCGTGGTCGTGGCCTTGTGGGGAGTCACCAGCCCCAGCCCCGGCCCCGCGGGCCCCCCGAACGCCTGGGAGGGAACCCGAGTCCTCGCTCGGGTAGTTGTCTTGGCCTCCCACGCCCTCAGGCGTTTCACAGGCCGGGACCATAGCCATGCTGTCGTGCAGCGGGCCCGGAGCCCTGACTGCTAGGGGCTCTGATGGCGAACGCTAGCGACCGCACCCCGAGCTCCGCCCGGCCCCCCGCGGCCCGGCCGAGAACAAAGCTGGGGGGGGGGGGGAAGCGGTGGCAGGGCGCGCACACAGCTCCTGGTGATGAATTGGTAATGGTCCTGACTCACCATTGACAAGCTTGGAGTTGGTGATAACAAAACATTTAAAATATATATATATTTTTTACAACCATTACATGATTTACCGCAGGTGAAACTCAACAGTCTTAACAAACCATTGAAAGTTCGAACTTTTGCACCTTGGTTTTTCTATTCATGCCGAATCCCCTGCAGCTAGCTTGGAGCCACCGAAAGGTCACCTCAGGCACAAAAGGACGAACATTAAGGGATGTTGTGCAAGAAAGCGTCATTGGCTTTCTTTTTCAAATGTCACTTTGAAATATCACTTTGGAAGGAGGCATAACAAATGTGGTGTCACTGATTGTATCTGATAGGGCTGGGAGGAGTCGGCCTTTTCACTAAATTCCTATTTATAATATCTTTTGTGTTTTGTAGTATATGCACATATCCGAATGAAAGATAATAAAGTTAATTGAAAAATAATGGTGGCAGAGAAACTCAGTTGAAGTGGATGGATATGAGATTTAGTTTGGAAGCGGAATAGGTGAAACATGGATTAGGTGTGAGGGATGACAGAAGGAGAAAACAAGGATGACCCAGGTGTCTGGCATTAGTGCTGAGTGATTGGTGCCATTTACCGAGGTGGGAAAGCGGGGGGTGTGCCCAGGTGTGGGGCGTTAACAGCGGTTTTAATTTGGGATGTGTTATGTGGGAGAGACCTATGAGATGCCACATGAAGCTACTCGGCAGGCAATAAGATACACGAGTCTGAACAGAGTCACTAGACTATAGATGATGAATACATTTCCTACTATTGTTGTAACAAACTTAGTGGCTTGAAACAACACAATTGCTTATCTTATGGTTCTGGGACTTAGGAGTCTGAAAGGGGTTTCATGGGGCTAAAATCAAGGTAGCAGTGTAGGCATCACATACACAAAAATTGTAACTATGTGTGGTGATGGAGATGAACTAGACTCACTGTGGTGATCATTTAGCAATATGCAGGGTGGGGCAAAATAATACAATAAACAATAAATACAGGAATAAACTGTTTCGTGTACTCACACCTGTTTGTAAACCTACCTTTGCCCCATGCTGTGTACATACATTGAGTCATTATGTTGTATACCAGAAACATATAATGTATGCCAAATATATCTTTTTTTTCTTTTTCTTTTTTTAAGAAAAAAGGAATCAGTAGGTCTGCCTTTCTAGGCTGCAGGGGGAGAATCTGTTTCCTTATCTTTTCAGTTTTTAGAGGCTGCCCACATTCCTTGACTTGTGGCCCCTCTGACCTGCTTCCCTTGCCACATCTTCTCGGACGCCCCTGCTTCCCTTGTTCACATAAAAGGACCCGTATGATTACAGTGGGTCAGAATAATCTTCCCTCAAAATCCTAATTTAATCACATCTGGAAAGTCTCTTCTACGTAAGGAAACATTCACAGGTTCTGAGGATTAGGATGTAGACATCTTTGGGGAGGTATTCTTTTGCCTACCACAAGTGGTATTAAAAGTCCCAGGAGATGTTCAAGAGGGGAATATAAGTTTTTAAAATGTCTTATTGATTTTAGAGAGAGGAAGGGTGAGGGAGGGAGAGAAACAGAGATCTGCTGTCTCCCACATGCCCCCTAACAGGGTGGAGCCTGAAACCCGGGCATGTGACCTAACCAGAAATGGGTCTGGTGACCTCTCTGTTCATGGGACAATGCTCAGTCAACTGAGTCACAACGGCCAGGGCTGGGCATATCACTTTTAAAGTTACATGCCATCCCAGAAAATACCCAGAACAGAACGTCACTTTTTTTCTCTGGAAGTTAAGAAAAATTAATTTCAAAAACAGTGTTGACGTTCAGTTTTTTTAAAATCTGGATGTTTATTAAATGAGTGTGTGTAGTTTATAAAATTTTTAATTGTACATTTAAGATGTGCATGTTTTTGTACGCATATTATAAGTACAATATGTTTTTTAAACATTGTTTCAGATTATAGCTAGGAATATAAATACTTTTAATAATAGGTAATACAACCCTGGCCAGGTGGCTCAGTTTGTTGGAGCATCATCCATATACCAAAAGGTTGTAGGTTCGATTCCCAGTCAGGGCACATATCCAGGTTTCTGGTTCCATCCTCAGTAGGGGCTTGCAGAGAAGGCAACAATGAATGTTTCTCATTCACAGCAATGTTTCTTTCTCTCCCCCTCCTCTCTCTCTAACAATAAAAACTGCCCTGGCCGGTTTCCTCAATGGTTAGAGCAGGGGGGTCCTCAAACTTTTTAAACAGGGAGCTAGTTCACTGTCCCTCAGACCGTTGGAGGGCCGGACTATAGTTTAAAAAAAGAAACTATGAACAAATTCCCATGCACCCTGCACATATCTTATTTTGAAGTAAAAAAACAAAACAGGAGCAAATACAATATTTGTATTTGCATGTGGCCCCTGGGTTAGAGCATTGGCCGGTGAACCAAAGGGTCTCAAGTTCAATCCCCGGCCCCCATCAGGGTGTGTGCAGGAGGCAGCTGGTGGATCGCTCTCTCTCTCTCTCTCTCTCTCCCCCTCCCTCCTCCTCCTCCTCTTCTTCCTCTCCTCCTTCCTTTCTACTCTTTCTAAAGATCAGTGAGGAAAATATTCTCAGGTGGTGATAAATAAATAAATAGATACTCATAACAAGAAGAGAAGCGTTTTTTGAAATTTGTATTTCAGGACCATTAATCACTGTTCATATCCCCAGTCACTAATCAGTTTATCACATCAGCCAATCAGCTTTTTAGAGTGCCTGTAGTGGTGAGCTGTCCCTGTGCTAGCTTTCCCAATTATAGAACAAAAGTACAAATAAATACAATGACTGTGTAAAATACTGCCCTTTATTGGGATTTTTAAATGTATTGTATGGGCTATGCAAGTATTATTTATTACTTATCTACCTGCCAAGGAAATGAGGTAAGCCAGAGAGTGTCTAGTCACCCCTGACTAATAGGAGTTCAGAAAGTTTAATGGGCCCAGCAATTCCAGCAGAACAGGAAAAGTGTTAAAAACAAGTTTGCCTTTAACTTTGGCTCTGTTATAAAATGTTGGATCAACTACATTGTGTTCTAAAATAACTGCTCATTAAAGAGTTCCGTGGGGAGGAAAGAACAGTGGGGCGGGAGGAAGAGTTAGTAGGAAGTAAGCTCTTTTGGACTTCAAAGGATCAGGCTGAGATCAACAGCATTCAGACCAGCAATAAGCCTTTGGGAAAGTTCACGCTTTCTCACACAGGCCGGGGAGCCAGCCAAGGCCCTGGTCCAGGAGCTGATGAACAGCCAATTAGTACGGGGCGTGCAGCTAACAGTGAAGATGGGGTCCCACATGCCATCCCTTTGGAGGACTGAAGTGGGCTCTTGATACCTCTGTGGATGCTTAAGACACATCCAAAGATACATAATTAATATCTGTAAGTCGAAAGCATGAACAAAAGGCCTCCACCTCTCTCTGCCCATGTCTTTCATTCCCCTCCTCTGGAATGAATCTAATTCAACCTTTCAAATCATTTCTGTTCTTCCTCCCTCCCCTGCTTCCTGTCTCTAAATGTGGCCAGTCCCTGACGATTACACCTCTGCCTCTGGTCCCCTACAGACACCATCGTTTGGAATGTCTTTCACTCTCAAGTCTTCCATTTTGACTTCTGTGTAGATAATTCCTTGGTTGCATATACTCGTTCTAGTTCTGGGCCCATAATTTCAATTGCCAGCTAGACATTTCCTCAACTCATACTCAATGTATAAAATTTAGTTTGGTGTTTTTCCTCTTTTTTTTTTTTTGTGCTATTTTCTATGCAGCTTGCTATTCCTAGTTCTATAGCTAAAGTGACCTTCAGCCCCACATTCAGAAGAGGGAAATGAAGCTTTCACAACTTTTTTTTTTTTTTGACTCTGTGTTTCTGTCTAAATGTTTTTTTTTCCTTTTTATTGCTTAAAGTATTACAAAGGGTATTACATATGTGTCCTTTTTTCCCCCCCACCCTTGACAATCCCCTGGCCTCCCCTACCCCCCAGTGCCTTATGTCCATTGGTTATGCTTATATGCATGCATACAAGTCCTTCGGTTGATCTCTTACCCCCCCGCTCTCCTGCCCCCCAACCCTCCCCGACCTTCCCACTGCAGTTTGACAATCTGTTTGAGGCAGCTCTGCCTCTGTATCTATTATTGTTCATAAGTTTATAATGGTCTTTATTATCCATGAATGAGTGAGATCATGTGGTATTTTTCCTTCATTGACTGGCTTATTTCACTTAGCATAATGCTCTCCAGTTCCACCCATGCCGTTGCAAATGGTAAGAATTCCTTCTTTTTTACAGCAGCATAGTATTCCATCATGTAGATGTACCACAGTTTTCTAATCCATTCATCTACTGATGGGCACTTAGGCTGTTTCCAGATCTTAGCTATGGTGAATTGTGCTGCTATGAACATATGGGTGCATATATCCTTTCTGATTGGTGTTTCTGGTTTCTTGGGATATATTCCTAGAAGTGGGATCACTGGGTCAAATGGGAGTTCCACTTTTAGTTTTTTGGGGAAACTCCATACTGTCTTACAGAGTGGCTGCACCAGTCCGCATTCCCACCAGCAGTGCACGAGTGTTCCTTCTTCTCCACATCCTCTCCAGCACTTGTCGTTTGTTGATTTGTTGATGATAGCCAATCTGACAGGTGTGAGATGGTACCTCATTGTTGTTTTGATTTGCATCTCTCGGATGATTAGTGACTTTGAGCATGTTTTCATATGTCTCTTGGCTTTCTGAATGTCCTATTTTGAAAGGTGTCTATTTAGATCCTTTGCCCACTTTTTGATTGGATTGTTTCTCTTCCTTTTGTTAAGTTGTATGAGTCCCCTATAAATTTTGGAGATTAGGCCCTTATCAGATATGACATTGGCAAATATGTTTTCCCACCCAGTGGGCTTTCTTGTTGTTTTGTTGATGGTTTCTTTTGCTGTGCAGAAGCTTTTTATTTTGATGTAGTCCCATTTGTTCATTTTCTCTTTAGTTTCAAGTGCCCTAGGAGCTGTATCAGTGAAGAAGTTGCTTCGGCATATGTCTGAGAATTTATTGCCTTTGGATTCTTCTAGAATTTTTATGGTTTCTGGTCGTACATTTAAGTCCTTTATCCATTTTGAGTTTATTTTTGTGTATGGTGTAAGTTGGTGGTCTTATGGTCTAGTTTCATTTTTTTGCATGTATCTGTCCAATTTTCCCAACACCATTTATTGAAGAGACTATCTTGACTCCATTGTATGTTCTTGCCTCCTTTGTCAAATATTAATTGAGCATATTAGTTCGGGCCGATTTCTGGGCTCTCTATTCTATTCCATTGATCTATATGTCTGTTCTTGTGCCAGTACCAGGCAGTTTTGAGAACAGTGGCTTTGTAGTACAGCTTGATATCTGGTATTGAGATCCCACCTACTTTGTTCTTTCTCAGGATTGCTGCAGCTATTCGGGGTCTTTTTTTATATTCTAGATGAATTTTTGGAGAGTTCGTTCTAGATCTGTGAAGTATGCCGTTGTTATTTTAATGTTTTTCCTCTTGACTTCCCCATTTCTCTTAATGGTATCCCTTGCCACTTTCATTCAGACTGAAAATCATAGAGTCATACTGTAATATTCTCTCCTCTCTCTCTCTCTCTCTCCCCCCCCCTCTCTCTCTCTCTCTCTCTCTCTCTCTCTCTCTCTCTCTGTTTCTCTCTCTAAGTTTTAACATCCAGTCTCTCAAATTCTTCAAAATGTTTTGTGGGTGTTTTTTTTGGCATCTACTCTTCCCTCCCATTTCTAACATCACCACCTTAGTTCATCCAGATCTTCATCTTTTTATTTCCTTAATTCTGAGGTGTCTATATTTTCACGATTTTACATGCCTAAACTCAAGATTTATTTTTAATCATTGTACACATTTAATGTAGAGATATTTTTATTGTAATTAAGCAAATATGGCATCTCAGACCTAGATTACTGTGCTTCTCCTTGCTCTTCCAGCCTGCATTCCCTGCTTCTCTAATCTGTCCTGCACATTACTGGCTGATTAATCTACTTAAAAGCCTGCTGCTTTCACTAAGTCATTGCTTTGCTTAAGAAAAACTTCCATGTCTCCCCATTCCCTGCTGGGTAAAGTATGCCTAGGAGGTCAACTTTGGCATTGAAAGTCTCCAACAATCATGCCCTGACCTCTTCCCGGCCTTACCAACATTACTCCCCTCCCCAGGTCCTTCTGCCCTGAACAGATCGCTGTCTGCCTCTGTTGATGTCATTCCCCACAATTAAAAGGCTGTTCCTCAGCTGCTTATACCCTACTCAGACTTCAAGTCCTTCTCTGTTGTGAAGTTAGCTCTGTTAGGTATACTTGTCTCCCTGATATATCCTTATCCTTGAATCATGACTTATTTAAGAAATACAGTCTCATCAGCATTGAGTCAAATGAGGAGACCACAACTCTTATCGAAGAGCCATTTCCACCCCCATTCTTTTCCCTCTGGCTAGTCCAATTCACGTGCATTCAACTTCCCCCAACTCCCCCCTTCCAGCACCAAAGCTAATGATCTTAGAAGTACAAGGTTGCTTATCTTTATAGTGAATCGAGTATAAAAGAGCATGGTGAGTTGAGGAACAAAGAGAAATTTAGTCGTGTTATAAGATAGGTGTGTGGAGGCAGAAAGCAGCTGGACATGCAGCTAAGATGTGGGGTAAGGCCAGGTCAGTGGGGGCCCTGAGTGATGTCATGCTAAGGAGGTCAGGCTTTCTCCTTGCTAGAATTGGGAGATTTTTTTAATCATGAGAGTGACATAATCATATTTGCTTCATTAGAGTTGTGGAAGATGAGCTGGGAAGAGGAGGAAGGACTAGAAGAAGGGAAGCCAGTTAGGAATTAGTATTTCAGGACCTGACTTAAGGTGATGGATGTGGAAATGAAGTGTGAGCGAGAGGACAGAATCAAAAGAATGTGGAGAAAGAATGGACAGAACTTGGTGGCAGAAGGAATGATGATGGAAGAGAATGGCTGATGTTTCTATTTCAAAAAACTGGGTGACTGGCAATGCTCTCATTTGAAGGAAAGAAAAAGCAGGTGTGGATGGGCTAGAGGAGCCGAGAAGCTGAGCTCTGATTAGGACATGTTGAATTTGCAGCACGTAAAGGACATTTTCATAAGATTGAGGACCTGGAGAAAGATATGTGATGAGGCATAATTCATCCCCCAAACTTTATATCTATTTTTTAAAACATATTTTTATTGATTTCAGAGAGGAAGGGAGAGGGAGAGAGAGATAGAAACATCAATGATGAGAATCATTGATTGGCTGCCTCCTGCACGCCCCCCACTGGGGATGGAGCCCGCAACCCAGGCATGTGTCCTGGTTTGGAATTGAACCTGGGACCCTTCAGTCCACAGGCCGATGCTATATCCACTGAGCCAAACCAGCTAGGGCTATATCTATTTTGAAATCTATTGTTAGTTCTAGCCCAAGGCACCCAACTGCATTTCTTGTCCTACCCGTCTCACCAGCTTTTCTAAGGCCCCTGACTCCCAGTCTGTTATACATTTACTCTTGGCCAGTTCAGAGCTCTTTTTATACTACTTTACACAAAGCAGTTATCTCAATCTTAGACAGCTGGACTCTCAGACATGATTAAATTTACGTTTACAGGATAAGGTTCTGCGGAAATCCGGGGACGTCAGTTTATTGTGTTTAACTCTCAGTGGGGCTTTCCTGGCCCTGTGCCCTCTTTGCCAGCTCACTTTTTCCAACTGTCCAGTCTTCCCTATGCTCCAGCTGCTCTTCTCTTAACCCCTTCTTTACACTTTTGGTCACTGTCTCATCCTTGAAACTTCCTTTTTCCTGGGTTTCCATGACACCTCCTGATTTTCCATCTACCTCAAATCTCTCTATACTTCCTCAAATGTCTCCTTAAAAATTAATGTTTCCTAGGATTCCCTGTTTAGCCTTTCTTTTATCTCATTTTAGTAAACATCTAGTGTGACCCCATCCACTTGCATGGCTTAACACAACCAGTGAAATTTGTTTCTAAATCTGAATCTCTAGCCCAGTCTTCTCTGTCCAAACGCAAACATCCAACTCCTTTGCGGGCATCGTCATGTGACTGAGTTCCACAGGCACTTCCATCAGCTCGCTAAAATGAAGTTTTTTCTTCTCCATAAACTTGGGCT
This sequence comes from Myotis nattereri, assembly GCF_964212035.1. Lineage (NCBI taxonomy): Eukaryota > Metazoa > Chordata > Mammalia > Chiroptera > Vespertilionidae > Myotis > Myotis nattereri. The sequence goes on from NC_138087.1 coordinate 54,564,490, forward strand.
TTCTCCAGGGAGTGGTATTATCATCCACCTCTAACCTGGGAGGAATCCTTGACCTTTCTACCTTTATCTCCCAAATCAGTCTATCATGAAATCCTATCAACCTTAGATTTTAAATGAGCATTTTCCTAGAAGAGAACATGGTGTGATTGAAGAGAACAAGAAGGGGGCAAGAATAACATGAAGAGGGGAGGACTAGCCTGACAGGAGGGACGTTTTGCTGAGGAATATTGGAAAATATCAAGTGGGAGGGAACCTCGGAACAGAGCTTAAAGGCGATACACAGTATTTCAGAGTTGATGTATGTGGACATAGAACCACAGATATCAGCAGGTGGGTGAAACGGTCATTCCAAGGCACATTTTTAAAAAGTCAGCCACTTGAAAAATGCAAGTCAGAGCAACTATTACCTTTGTAACTAGAAACAACCATTTCTTAGGTTTTATTGAAGACATGAGGAAAAACCTAAGAAGTTCAAACTAGAAGTTCAGAAAATCTGACCTTGAATTTAAATGTAAGTACAAATGCTACTAAAAAATAAATTTTCATTGAAGGAGGAAAATTGAAATTAGGCTTAATAGTATAGCTAGAAGTGGACTACGTTGAAAATAATTGCAAGAATGATGTTTGATTGAAAAGTGCTTACAAGCCATTCCTTAACTATAGATCATCTTTAAATTGTATATATACATATACATATATATAATCACCAAATTGAAATGTGATGATGATTTCCTAAAACATCTGAATTTCCACATTTCAACAAAAATGTAGGTTAAATAAATGACATTATAATACAGCACACTATCTGCCATGCTGATCCACATGGTCATTTCCATTTCATTTGGACATTTGGATACCATATAACGCAGAGCAAGTGCAGTCCTCTCCCTCACGTGGCTAGTTAGTAGTTAAATAACTGGGAGAAAAAAGCACAGACCAGGCAGCTCCACGTACCATGCTTCAAAAGCAAAGGAACAAATTAAAAGAGTTGCAGCAAACTTTCACTTTGGGAAATAAACTACATTTATGAAGCAGAAGGTTCCAGAAGCAGGAGCAGATCCACTTCCCTGGATGACAGAATGAGGACTGTAAAGGAGAGTTCGTGTTCAGCTTTCAGTTTAGAAGTGCTGGGAGGCCGTGCGTTTCAGCGCAGCAGCCAGGAGACGAATGGGAACCAGAAAATGACCGGCATGAGTTGGCAGTGATGATGGAGGTGACCGGTTTAGAACCAAAGCTTTCCTCTTCTCCCTTTGCTTCCGATTGCAGTTTCCATGATAAAGCTCCCCAACTGCTCAGTTACTTACGTGAGGTCCTGGAAAGCACAGCTCCTGGTAAGAACACACACTGGTTTCCATCCCGCAGCACCAGCTCTGGACCCAGCGTTGTTGAGTCGAGGAGCAGGGCAGCTGTTCCTTCTGTTGGTTTAGCTGCAACAGAGCAGTCATTAATAAGCGTCTGATTCCCCGACTAAATCCTGGGCCCCGCCTCTCTGAAAAGGAAGGAAAAAATATGTGGCTCTAAATTCTTCCTGTCTTCCTGGACAGTAGCTTGCAAGGAGGAGGACATTGAGTGTCTGAGTGGTACTTCCCTGTTTTTGATATTTCTGCCTGATGATTTTATTTTCCACTAGAAAAATTAGTTTCTTCTGAGTTTCATGAAGACAGAAACAAAAAACTACATTCAAAGTCTCAATAGTCTTTTCACATTGTTTTCACACATGACCCATTCAAAATATTTATTAAGATACCACCTTGAGCCAAAAAGTAAAATAAAGACATTAAACTAGGGATTCAAGTTTTCTTAATAGTCGCAGGCCTCGACATATTGAATACCCTTAGTTTCATGAGATTGAAGGAAAAAAAATTAATATTATTGCATTTTATCTAAGCTACATTAAAAAAAAAACTGTTTCTACATTTTATAAAGGGTGTACCTTGCACTTTAGTGCTCAGGGACCTCCCATGACCAGATTGGTGGCAAGGGGTACCGACCAATGATCTGCTATTTCTATATGTTTGTTCGAACACATCACCAGCTTAGCCTTATATACCATGCAACTTTACATTCTACCTAAGGAAAGCTAAAATAAAAAAGTCAGCCCAGCCAGCGTGGCTCAGTAGTTGAGTGTAGACCGATGAGCCAGGAGATCATGGTTCAATTTCCTGTCAGGGCATATGCCCGGATTGCAGGCTCGATCCCCAGTGGGGGAGTGCAGAAGGCAGCTGATCAATGATTCTCTCTCATCACTGATGTTTCTATCTCTCTCTCCCTCTCCCTTCCTCTCTGAAATCAATTTTTTAATATAGTGTTTTAAATATAGTTTTTAAAGTAATCAATTTTTAAGAAGAGAACACTTTCTACTGCTGTTTTTAAGAACTGATGAGTAGGGCTTCTGGTCAGGATGGCAGAGTAGATAAACGCTGGACTCACCTCCTCTCACCACATCAAAATTGCAACTAAACTACAGAACAACCAGCATGGAGGACTGCCTGAAGTCCAGCTAACCTAAGAAGTCCTATAACGAAGGATGTACCATATGGAAGAAGCCACGTCAAGACTGGTGGGAGGGGTGGAGACACAGCCGGCTGGCCCCACACCCACCTGTGGCAGTTAGAAACTGGGGAGGCTATCTCAGCCGCATGGAGGTTCCCCCGTGAGGAGCAAGGGGTCCCAGCCCCGTACTGGATCCCCAGCCAAGGGTTCCAGGACCTGGAAGAGAAGTCCCCTAACTTCTGGCTGTTAAAACCAGCGGGGTTGGTGGCTGAGAGAGAAGGAGAGCTGCTGGAGTTCCAGGGGTTCCTCCTAAAGGGCCGGCACATGGACTTACTGATGGATTCATTCCCTCTGAGCTTCAGCGCTGGGGTAGCAGCTCAAAAGGTGCCGGGGACATATGGAAGGAACGGAATTGCCTGGCTTTAGGGCAAGGGCTGGAGGGGCAGCTTTCTCCCAGACAAAAGTGCTAACAGAAGCCACTATTCCTTTGCCAAGCCCTCCAGCTGCAGGTACAGGCCAGTGCCATATATGAGTTTCTATTAACCTGGCCAGCATTGTTTGATTCTCCCTGGTGATTCCCTGAGACCCTGCTCCACCCAACTTTTGGACCCACCCAAGCCACTTCCCATTGCTTTTCTATACTAATGGCCTGTCTTGGCTCATCCTGTGGACTTTCCTACAATCTCTCAAGGTTCACAAATTCCAAACAAGCAGAATCCGGCCTCAGCATGCCCCATACCTCATGCTGAGCAGCCCCACGCCTGGCACTAGTGGCAGCTGGCCTGTTTGCAGCTCAGCCTCTCCCAGGCACCTCCAAGCCCTGCACAAGTTGCAACCACCTGCAGATCACGTTGTAGCTCATACCAGGTGGCCCTGGGCAAGGCACAGGCAACAGCTGACCTTGACCTGCACCTCCCATGAAGCCCCAGAACCAATGCATTCAGACCACACTAGAGCACCACCCAACCACTTTCACAAACCATGATTCTCTCTCAGCACTGGGGTTTCTGTCTCTCTCCCTCTCCCTTCCTCGCGGTGAAATAAATAAAAGCAGATTAAAAAAGAAGAAGAAGAACCTATAGTATTCAGCCCTGGCTAATGTGGCTCATTGGTTGGGTGTTGTCCTGTGTACCGAAAGGTCCCCAGTTTGATTCCTAGTGAGGGGTGTGTAGGAGGCAGCCGACAGATGTTTTGCTCTGACATCCATATTTCTCTCTCTCTCCCTGTCCCTTCCCCTCTTTCTGAAAATCAATGAAAAATCTTATGGGGGGGTGGGGGGGGGGGAGAACTTACAGAATTCAGATATATGGTGTTTACTTTTAACTATTCTACTATTATGATGCTCTTTACTATTCTTTTTCCCTTGATTCTTTGCCTTTCCATATAAATTTTAGAATCAACTTGCCAAGTTCTATGAGAAACTTTAATTTGAATTTTTATTGGTTTAATTAATTTTTACACTTTCTCTGTCCCTATAGAATGAAACCTCCTTGATGACAAGAGTTTATGTCTGTTACGTTCTTTTTAAAAAATATTTTTAAATTGATTTTTTTAGAGAGAGGAAGAGAAATAGATAGAGAGATAGAAACACTGATAAGAGAGAAACATCAATCAGTTGCCTCCTGCATGCCCCCTACTGCGGATCAAGCCCACAACCCGGGCATGTGCCCTGACTGGGAAACGAACCCTGACCTCCTTGTTCATGAGCCGACCCTTCGTTCATGAGCCACACCGGCCGGGCATGTCTGTTTTGTTCTTACTGTGTTCCAGGCACACAGCTCAGTGCCTGGAGTATGGTGAGTGCTCAACAAACATTTGCAGAATGGTTGGATGAATGAACAGATGAATAGCATAATGACTCAACATAAAATGTTTTGTAGGCATGTAAATTTTTATTTTCAAAGTATAGTTAATTATGGGGAAATGTTCACAAGATATTAAGTGAAAAAATTAGGCTTCAAAATTTAAAATGACCCTACTATTGCAAGATATATATATATATATATATATATATATATATATAATCACTAAGAAATAAAAAAATAACAGTAGTTGTCTGGGTAGTAAAATTGCAGATTGTTATTTTCTCATTTATGCTTTTCTAAATTTTCTACAGCTTGCCTATAGCTTTATAATAAAATAATAGACATTGTTTAAAATAATAAAAGACGCCGAAACCGGTTTGGCTCAGTGGATAGAGCGTCGGCCTGCGGACTGAAAGGTCCCGGGTTCGATTCCGGTCAAGGGCATGTACCTGGGTTGCGGGCATATCCCCAGTGGGAGATGTGCAGGAGGCAGCTGATCGATGTTTCTAACTCTCTATCTCTCTCCCTTCCTCTCTGTAAGAAATCAATAAAATATATTTAAAAAAAAAAAAAATAATAATAATAAAAGAAAATATCACAATATTTAGAGTTTGGGAGGCGGTGCTGTGTAAGTCCATTAGGTTGAGACACAAACTTCTAGTTAAGGTTGGAGTTCTGTCAATATACAGAAGGAAATTTTAAAGTTTACTTTTACTTAAGAATAACATACATACAAGAAAAGGGCACAGATCTTAAGGCGATGAATGAATTATTACAAGGCAAACACCCTGTGTAACCATTGCCCAGAGCAGAAAAACGGACAGTGCCTGCACCCCAGAAGCCGGCCCGGGACCCTGACTACTTCCTCCCTCCCCCAGGAGCACTCCCTGGGTCCTGCAGGAGCCCCAGGCGCAGGCCGCCAGGCAGGCCCGGAAGCCACTGGAGAAGCAAGCAGAGACACCTCTAGGGGAGGGGAGGACCTACTGCCACCCCCACCTACCTCCCAGACTGGAGCACCCGGCCAGTGCCAACGTGTGGTACCAACTTCCCAAAGGAGGAATGCAACGACACATACAACCAAACTCAGGAACACCACCAGACTCACTTTCCCTTCCCTCCCCTCACTGCGTCCCCCTGGGACCCCAGAGAAGGGACAAGGCCAAAGGCCACCACAGCAAGGAGATGAGGCAAGAAACATTCTTGCAAAGGGAGAGTAAATCCACTTCTTCCAGCCCCGCAGCGGGTGGGAGGGAGGTGGGCCCGGCGCGGGGGAGCTGAGAAAGGGAGCGGGTGAGCAGGACTGACTTCGCCCTCCCAGGCTGGAATCTGGAGCGTAGGTGTGGGTGCTGATGGGTTAAAGGGGGATTTTACCTACCTCGCCATTTGGGACTCCTGGCTTCGCCTGTGTGGGCTGTGTCACCACCACACCGCACAGTGGTTTGTAAACAACAGAAACTTACTGCTCACAGTTCTGGAGACTGAAAGTCCGAGGTCAGGGTGCAGGTCTGCTGAGAGCCCTCTTTCAAGTTGCAGACTGTGAACACCTCGACTTCTTGCCTCCTCCTGTGCTGGAGCAGAGGGAAAGCTGATGCTGGCCTCTCTTTATAAAAAAAAAAAAATATATATATATATATATATATATATATATATATTTTATTGGTTTGGTTTGTTTGTTTTTTTAACAGAGAGGAAGGGAGAAGGATAGAGAGTTAGAAACATCAATCAGCTGCTTCCTGCACACCTCCTACTGGGGATGTGTCCACAACCAAGGTACATGCCCTTGACCGGAATCGAACCTGGGACCTTTCAGTCCGTAGGCCGATGCTCTATCCACTGAGCCAAACTGGTTAGGGCTGGCCTCTCTTATAGAAGCACCAATCCCATCCCCCACGAGGGCTGCCCTCTCCCGACCTCATCTACTCCCAATTCCCTCCCCAAGGTCCCCCCTCCTTACACCCTCACGTTGGAGGGGGAGAGGGAGCTAGGGGTTTAACATATGAATTTGGGTCAGGGGACACAAACATAAATTCAGAACAATGCCTCCCAGGTGGGCCCCTCCACCCCTGCCCTATCGACGTGGGGTGGCTGCAGTAATGAAATGGATGCTTATGACATGGTCAGGCAGACGGAGGAGGCTTGCGCTAAATTTCCTTGCTTTGAGTAGCAAGGGGCTAGCGATCCCCATGGGAGGGGGGATTGTGAAAACTTGAGACGTCCCTGGAATATGGGGATGAGTGTAAAAATATTTTGCAGTGACTAATCCATAGTTTTAGTTCCCGATATGAGGCGCCATGGGTGGCGGCAGACTTGCTCTCTGCAGGTCTTCCTTTCCCAGCGCTTTCATTTCTTTCCGTTTTCTATCGGATTACAATGAAAGCTGCAGACAAGGGATTTCTTCTTCTTTTTTTAAAATATATTTTTATTGATTTCAGAGAGGAAGGGAGAGGGAGAGAGATAGGAACATCAGTGGTGAGAGAGAATCCTTGATTGGCTGCCATCTGCACACCCCACACTGGGGATCAAGCCCACAACCCAGGCATGTGCCCTGCCTGGGAATCGAACTGTGATCTCCTGGTTCATAGGTTGACGCTCAACCACTGAGGACGCCGGCCGGCCAGGAGAGGGTGATTTCTTATCAACGCCCCACAGTAGCTCAGCAGATGGACTCACCCCAGCTTCCCCAAGACAGAGAGCTTCCCAAGGAAACGCCCTGTGTCTCCTCCCCGAGGGGAACATTTCCTACACGTGGGCTCGCTCTTCTCCTTGCAGACAGCGAAAGGGGCGAGGCTGTGGAGTCAGCCGGAGCTGGGTTTGAATTCAGGCTCTGCCACTGACAGCTGCTTGGTCTTGGACACGTTCTTGCATTTTGTAAGGTCGATGATCCTTCTACAGAGATAATAGTGAGAGGGCTGCAGCCAGGTTGGAGACACCTATGAAAAATGTACACCCAGCACCCGACACTCAGTGAGTTCCCTTCTCCCCAGCCCCCACTGACGCAGGCTCCCGTGGGTGACGCGGGCACTGGCGGAGACAGTGTCCCTCAGTCTGATGACTGGCATATCTGCTTGTAATGTTACGTCACTTACATTTTTCCTGAAATCAACATTAATCCTTTTTTTTTAGCCTTGTCCTAACCAATAATGTTTGTGAAATCACAGGCTTAATTTTCTAATTATGTATTTTTCCAATGCACACTAAATGCATTTAGTCTGTCACTTTAAGAGATATTCAGAGTGCCTTCTTTGCTCCCAATAGGATTAACATGCTGGTTATAGATCTTTTTTATTTTATTTGAGAGAGTCAGAGACAGAGAGAACAACAGCAATTTGTTGTTCCACTTACCGTATTTTTCCGTGTATAAGACGCTATTTTTTCCTAAAATTGTTAGACTGAAAATGGAGGGGCAACCTATACACAGAAGTCAGCCGAGGAGGGGGGGGGGGGGCGGTGCGTAGCTGCCCAGACCTTGTCAAACAGGCTTCCTCTAATCACCAGCCTTATTGGTACTGACATCAGCTGATGCTGTAATTGGAGGGGGAGGGGGAGAGTGCGCAGGTGCAACAGGGACCGGAGCATTCTAAGCCCGTAAAGATGTCAAAAAATAAAAAAGATAAGTATCAGGCCCTAACCGATTTGGGTCACAGGTTTGATTCCGGTCAAGGGCATGTACCTTGGTTGCGGGCACATCCCCATTGTGGGGTGTGCAGGAGGCAGCTGATCGATGTTTCTCCCTCATCGATGTTTCTATTCTCTATGCCTCTCCCTTCCTCTCTGTAGAAAATCAATAAAATATATTTAAAAAATAAAAAGATAAATACCGGTAAGCAATTGTCTTACTCTACAAAATTCAAACTGAATGTAATCAGCTATGCAAAGGAGCCTGGAAACAGAGCTGCCACCTTCAGCCTCTGCAAGAGAGCGAGGCCGCATAGCTTGATTCCCGCTCGTTCCCTTCTGGAGCCTAAGACTAAACATAGAAATGTCAGAGGCCTTGTGACAAGGCCTCCGGGAAGGTCCGTGGGAACAACTGGGGTTTCAGAAAGGAAGCGTGATCCCTGGGAGTCAGGCGGTTCAGAACAAGGAGATCCATACAATGAGGCACAGACCAGTGGCCTTGCTTTCTGCTGGCAGGAAGCGGGCTAGTCAGCTGTCAGGGCAACGTGCAGACAGGGACCTGGGTTCAGAGAGATGTCACTCAAAGCTCAGCATCCCAGACCTACAGACAAGCGGGGGACTTGGGGGCCAGGTGAGAGCGAAGTGAAACCACTGACCCAGAGGGCTTCAGGAGAAAGAAGGGCTCACACACACACACCCCTTTCCCATCCCTCACCACCCCCCACCTAAGCCTTTCCCTCTCCGAAGCTCCAAGTGCCCTCTTTTGCTTCTGTAACGTGTTTCCCAGCTGCTCACTTACTACCTCTGAAACTTTCTAAACTTTCTTTTATGATTTGAAAAATAAAAAAGGAGAAGAAGAAGGGCTCTGGAGGCTCGGCCTGTTGGGGTGACCGGAAGCTCCTCAGACAATGTCGAGGGGAAATAAAGGCCCTGGAAATGCTCCAGGGCAGAGCTGGAGGGCCCTCGGGAGGGTCCTTCTGGTCCGGCAAGAACAAAACCAGCTGTAAACACCGGTGGGTTGTGATGCAGCCGCAGGAAGCTCTCTCTTATTCGGAAAACAGGGGCGCTTTCCTAGCGCTGCCCCAAGTGCTGCGGGCCTGTGAACCCCCCCCACCCCCCCACCCCCCCCACCCCCCCCCATCCCCCCCACACCCCCCACACCCCCCCCACCCCCCCCCCCCCCCGTCACTCAGCAGACCTGGCAGCAGGTGAAGAGCAGCAGCAGGTGGGCCACCCGCCTGGCTGTCAATCGCAGCCGGGCTCTCAGGGGCAGAGTGGGTGCGTCTGCACCCCCAGAGCTAGGCAGGAAGCCCGGGTTCTGCCTTATTACCAATGGGTATTGGTTAACAAGCTGCAGAACCCTAACGTGCGGGTCTGGGCCGTGCGTGCATGTGTGTGTTCCATGGGGAATAGGTTTATGAGTCAATAAAATAAAATAAATAAAATAAAATAAAGCGTGCACGCTGAGGGGAGGCGGGGAAGACAGGAGGGCAGGGTAGGGTGAGCACTGAGGTCAGGACCAGAGAGCCAGAGGGGGAGTCAGGCCCGAAGAGACCCCCGTGGCTGGGCCAGCAGAGCCGAGATGTGCAGGATCGGCAGGAGCTGTTCTGCATCGTCCAAGACATGGTGTCCGAGCGGAGGTGTCGAGCAAGTGGAAGGCGAAGAGGCCCAGGGAGGCCAGACTGACAGGAAGAGCCCGGGTGTGGGAGCGCGGGGCTGGCTGGCGAACCGACCTGAGGCGGGTGGAGAACACCCGGCACCGCCTTGGTCGCCTTCTCGCTCTGCTGTTAGAGAGCAGGACAGTGTAAGCCGTTCCCCTCCAGATTGCATTTTCTGTTTCTTAGCAACAAACTCATTCTTAGGGAAGACAGTGGAAGCATCGAGGAGAATACAACCCAGCTTTTAACTTCTGGCATCGTGCCCTTTCGCATCAGTAAACATCACAGATGCGGTGGAGGGCTCCCCGCTTTCTGTTCCTGCTGCGGGGCTGCCTTCCAGCCTGGAGCATGCGTCCCCCTGAGAGCCGCAGAACTGAGGCCTGGATGTAGGAAGCAGGCAGCGACGTGGACTGAATTTAATACTGAATTCCCTCTGTCTTGCCCAGGAAGGGTGGGGGTGTTGGCAGGCTGGCTGTGAACTGAGGCCTGAATAAACGGGGGATCTAAGGAAGCCTCCTCGCTGTACTTATGTAACTAAGAGCACCTGCCCAAGCATTGGCCCAGTTTTTCTTGTTTAAGACTTTAATGGCGCTGGCAGTCACTTCACCAATATCTTTATTGAATTGTACACCCGTACTTACGGTGTGACCTTTCAATCGCTGTGGCTCATGAATCATTACTGTAATTTTCCACTTACATGACTTGATCTACAGATGGGTGTTGCCATACTTACTCAAATAGTACCTCTATTCACCGGCAAAATTAGGACAACGCGTAACACCCATGTCCAAGATTCCCTGAGGATTGAGATAATACATGTAAGTCACCCAGCACAGTAATTGACAATATACATAGTAAATGGTTTTCCCCCTCCTTTCTAAATTCTCATAAAGCATCCGTTTAAAACTCCATTTAGAATTTTCAAAGTGTTGCCAACAGGATCTATGGTTAGAACTTCTGGAAACTACTTCTGGTCACTAATGAAAACTGTGGCATTTCCCTTCTTCCGATTAACCAAGATGCTGGAAAACCTGTAGGAATTAGCAGTGTTCAGGTATGGTTCAATTCCCCGTCAGGCACATGTCTAGGTTGCGGTTTCAATCCCGAGTAGGGGGCACGCAGGAGGCAGCCAATCAATGATTCTCTTTTATCACTGATATTTCTCTCTCTCTCTTCCTTTCCCTTCCTCTCTAAAATCAATTTAAAAAAATTTTTTTAAGAAGGACTGTGTTGAAGGAGAACTTGAGGAACAGAGAGGCCATGAGGAAAGAACAATGGTTTTGCTAATACATGCATAACAGGTTGATACCCAAGTGCAATAAAATGCAATGTTTGGGGTGCTGTCATAATTCCTCCACCCCCCAATATTACTATTTTGTGTCATAATTTTTTTAATCACATGAGCGTTTATTCCAATACTGTCGGCAGTATGAGAGAGCAGCGGGACATCCACAAAATTCTGCTCTGCAGCCCCCATAAGCCAGCTGCTTATATAGGGTAGGACAGGGATTACATAAGGAAGTAAGAATTACAAGCATGGTGAAGTAGGAGGCTGGGATGGGACTCCATTGTTTGGGCAACAAAGTTGTTAATCTTTCCATGATGATAGGCAGTTCTTTTTTTAAAAAATATATATTTTTATTGAATTCAGAGAGGAAGGGAGAGTGAGAGAGAGACAGAAACATCAATGATGAGAATCATTGATTGGCTGCCTCCTGCACGCCCCCTATTGGGGATGGAGCCCACAACCCAGTCATGTGCCCTTGACTGGAATCAAACCCAGGACCTTTCAGTCCACAGTCCGACGCTCTATCTGCTGAGCCAAACCAGCTAAGTCTTGATAGGCAGTTCTTAATCCCCAGGTCCAAGGTTGACTCCCAGGTCCTGGGGGCATACAACTCCCATCCAGGTCAGAATGCCCTTTCTTTAACCAACACAAGGCAATCACGGTTAACAGAGCATGATTAATATTTCCCATAACCATAGCTATTCCCCAGTATTCTATTCCTGCCCCTACCGTTTCCCCACTGCTATTCTATCATCTCGTATCTATGAGATCAGTTTTAGATGAAAAGTCTCATCCTGCCGGACTGTATCTGCTTCTGCCCTGAAAGCAGTTCCCAGGGATGGAACACACCAACTGCAGGATCTTGGCTATGTTCTCTATCAACTGAGACTTGTCAGAAAGATGAAAGCAGCACATCCCTTTAAGTCCCTCACACCCATGGTGATGCTGCGACAGCAAATAATCTATTGCCGCCCAGTTTTCTAGAACTGCCTCCCTGACCTGGCTCGGCTCTTGATTTATCCCATTTGTAGCCCTGGAGGTGGCATTCAGGGCTTCTACCAGGCTACAAGCCAGCCGGGCCACCTCTACATTAAGGGAGCCTACCATTGCCAGCGTAACAAACGTGGTCAAAGCAATAGAGTCAGCAGGCTCCACAGATGGAGGTCGTCACTGCAGGCCTCTCTGAGAAACCCTCTTTGGGTTCAGACCCTGTGATGCTTCTGAGGCGTAAAGACAGTCAGCCGTCCTGAGGAATAGCCCCCCCCCCCCCCCCCCAGTCCCCGGGTGCTGTAAGCAGGATAAATAGTTACCCCACATCTCAGAAACCAACCAGCCAGCCGCTTAGTGTGTCCATTACCATAAGGGAAGGTGCAATTGTCAGAACAATTCCTATTGCAGTTACTAGATACTGAAAAACAGCAACCAGGACACTCAGTAACAGTCCGTTTGTCCTTCTCTCCCGGGACCTCTTCCAGTTAGCTCACTCTGTCTGACATGGATTTTACTTCTTACGTTTCTGACTCCTTCCCTGAAGTAAGCTCCTTAAAGGATGTTTAGGGAACATTAGCTAAATGAATGAATAAATTAAACACTGGGTGAAATGGGTAAACCAATCCTAACAAAAAATCAGACTTCTTGCTCACTGTACGTGTGACTTTAAAAACCACCTAACTTGGTGAGCGTCTATTTTGCAATTTCAGGCATCTGTGTACTCGGGAGCAGCCGTCGCCAACCGTGGTCCGCGGGCCACGGGTGGCCCGTGAGGTCTGAAAGGTTGGCGACCACTGCTCTGGAGTGTAACGTTTGGATAGCCCTGACACCTCCTGCAGCAAAGATTATGTAAAAGCTTTACTACATAAACCACTGTGGGCATATTTGTTTTCTGGGTGTGAGTCAGAGTAGTAACTTGATAGTCAATTTGTCTCATCTTCTATAATCCACGTGTATAGTTAATATTTTTCTAAAATTCACACCTGCAGTTAATTTTTTCCTATAAACCACACATTTAGTTAATTTTTTTCCAAATGAAAGCTCTAGGTTGGGAAGAAGGATCATTACACCTAGCAAGTTATGTGACCTTGAACAATTCACTTCCACAACCTGGTTTTTCTATTTCCTCATTTTAAAAAGGGGGTGAGTTCACTACCTGTGAGGAGCAAAGAGTTTGGACCATACATCCAGCACCCCAACTTTTAAGACTGTCATGTGAAGGACAGGCCCCAAACCACCTAGTTCTGATAGCCAAGGGGGCCTGCACCCATGAGCCCCATAGCACTAGACCAAAGAAGCAGTTTCTAAGTGGGTCACCCAAAGCAATATATATATATTCAATGCAATCCTTATCCACAAAAATAAATACACAGAAATAAATACAAAATCCTAAAATTTGTATGAGACAACAAAAACCCCAAATAGCCAAGGAAATCTTGAGGAAAAACAAAGCTGGAGGCACCAGACTTTCTGATTCCAAACTATATGACAAAGCTATGGTAATCAAAACAGCATGACATTAACATAAAAACAGATACATAAACAAATGGAACAAAATAGAGTGCTCAGAAATAAACTCACACATATTGTCACCAATGTCACCTCAATAACTTAAAAAAAAAAGCAAACCCACACAGATATAATCAATTCGTTTTTGATAAAGGATCTAAGAATGCAATGGGGAAAGGACAGTCTCTTCAATAAATGGTGTTGGGAAACTGGACAGCCACATGCAAAAGAATTAAATAGGACCACTACCTTATAACATACCAAAAATCAACTCAAAATGAATTACAGGCTTGACCTGAAACGATAAAACTCGTAGAAGACAACATATGGGGTAAGTTTCTTGACATTGGTCTCAGCAATGATTTTTTGGATTTGACACCAAAAGCAAGAGTAACAAAAGCAAAAATAAACAAGTGGGACTACATCAAGCCAAAAAGCTTCTGTACAGGAAAGGAAACCATCAACAAAATGGAAAGGCAACCTATGGAAAAGGAGGAAATATTTGTAAACCATACAGCTGGTAAGGAGTTAATACCCAAAATATACAAGGAAGTACAACTCAGTACAAAATATACAAATAACCCAATTTTAAAAATGGGCAAAGTAGGGGGGCAAGAGGGGGGCAAATGGTGATGGAAGGAGACTTGACTTGGGGTGGTGAACACATAATGCAATATACAGATTATGTATTATAGAATTGTACCCCTGAAGCCTATATAATTTTATTAACCAGTGTCACCCCAATAAATATGTATATTTTTTAATGAGCAAAGGACCTGAATAGACATTTGTCCAAAGAAGACATACAGATGGCCAACAAGTACATGAAGAGATGCTCAACATCACTAATCATCAGGGAAATGCAAATCAAATCCACAATGAGATATCGCCTCATACCTGTTATAATGGTTATTCTCAAAAAGACAAGCGATAACACATGCTGGAGAGGATGTGGAGAAAGGGAACCGTTATACACTGTTAGTGGGAATGTAAATTGGCACATCCACTATGGGAAATAGCAGGAGGTTCAAGAAAGTAAAAATAGAACTCCCCTATGATCCAGCAATCTCACTTCTGGGTAGATAACCAAAGGAAATAAAATTACTGTCTCAATGTGATATCTGTACTCCCTTGTTTATTGAAGCATTATTCACAATAGCCAAGGTATCAGAACAGCCTAAGTGTCTGTCAGTGGATGAATGGATAAAGAAAATGTGCCATATACTATTCAGCCTTAAAAGAGAAAAAAATTCTGCCATTTGTGACATCATGAATGAGCCTGGAGGGTATTATGCTAAGTAAAATAAGCCATACAGAAAAAGTCAAATACTGAATGTTATCACTTATATGTAAAATATATATTAAAAAAAAAAGGTCAAACGCACAGAAACAGTAGTACAAACTTTCAGGGATAAAATGAATAAGGTCTGAGAATCTAATGGTGACTATATTGAAAACACTATATATATTAAAGGCTAAGATGCAAAGTGTTCTCTCGGGAGTTCGATTGCTCACTATGATGTGCACTGACCACCAGGGCACAGCGAGCAACAAAGGAAGGCCCTGGCTGGCAGCCAGAAGGCCTTGATCTGTCCTGATCACTGGCCAAGCCTAGGGACCCTACCTGTGCATGAATTTCATGCACCAGGCCTCTAGTATTATATAATTGAAAGTTGCTAAAAGAGTAGAACTTAAGTGGTCTCACACACAAAAAAGAGGTAGATATATGACAGTGGTTCTCAACCATCCTAATGCCGTGACCCTTTAATACAGTTCCTCGCGTTGTGGTGACCCCAACCATAAAATTATTTTCATCGCTACTTCATAACTGTAATTTTGCTACTGTTATGAATTGTCATCTAAATATCTGATATTCAGGATGTATTTTCATTGTTAAAAATTGAACATAATTAAAGCATAGTGATTAATCACAAAAACAATATGTAATTATATATGTGTTTTCCGATGGTCTTAGGTGACCCCTGTGAAAGGGTCATTCGACCCCTAAAGGGTTGCGACCCACAGGTTGGCGACCCACAGGTTGAGAACCGCCGATATATGAGGTGATGAATGTGTTAACTCACTCAATGGCAGAAAGCTTTTTACAATTTGATATAGATTTCAAATCATCCCAATGTACACTTTAAATTAATCATACAATTTTATTTATCAATCATATCTCAACTAGAGGCCCAGTGCACAAAATTCATGCACAGGTAGGGTCCCTAGGCCTGGCCGGCGATCAGGGTTGATCTGTGGGGCGATTGGAGGTTCCCCGCTGGCACCCGCCTTGGCTGGCCTGGGGCCTGCGGGGGCTGGGGGCAGCTCTTGAATTGAACGTGCGCCTCCTGGTTGTCAGTGTGTGTCATAGTGACTGGTTGTTCCATTGGTTGTTCCACCGTTTGATTTGCATATTAGGCTTTTATTATATAGGATAAAGCTAAAAAAAAAAAAAAAAGAAAAGAAAGAAAGAAAGAACAAGGCCTGGCATTAAGTAGGCACTTGACACTACTCACATGGTTCTATCCAGGGATGAAGTAGCGAGGGCTTGGGCCAACTGGAAAAAAGAGTTCAGGTGCAAGAAATATTATGAAGCAGCGTCTTCAGAACTTGGAGAGAAGACCAAGGCAATGTTCAATGTAACAGCGATGTTAAATGCAGACAAGGCGAGGATGCTAGAGATGTAATAAAACTCACATGGCCATAACCAGGTCAGAAGCATAAACAATGGTGTGCCTATACAGGGGAGAGGGATTCACGTCACTGTGGGCAGGAAACACACCCATGGGCCTCAAAGGTTGACAAACATTCTCAAGGCTGAAGCAGGGACACACTTCCTGCTGAGGAGTTGGTATGAGAGTAGGCAGACCAGGCTCCTGGAGCCAAGGGTTTCCCTAGGACGGTCCCACCTGCTGAGCAGAGGGCCCCAGCCACCGGGAGAGGCGGGCAGGTTTCCACCCTTCAGTTCTTCAGGCCAGAACTAAAGCTCTGGCTATTTTGTATTTATAACAACCAACCCAAACCCACAGGCTTATCAATAAATTTCTTTCTGCTGCAAGCTACCTTCTTTTGAGAAGCATTTCTAGAAAAAACAAAAAGCATCACATGATCATGGCTTTAAGACCATTTAAAAAGAGAACCTGTTTCCTCTTCCTGCAAGCAGCCCGAGGTGAGCTCTGAAAACGGTTCGCTAGGTCCAGAAAACCTCACAAAGTCATGCAAATCATGCAAACTGTTTTTTAAAATATATATTTTTTATTGATTTTTACAGAGGGGAAGGGAGAAGGGTAGAGAGCTAGAAACATCAATGCGAGAGACGCATCAATCTTCTGTCTCCTGCAGGACCCCCACTGGGGATCGAGCCCACAACCCAGGCATATGCCCTCAGCTGGAATTGAACCTGGGACCCTTCAGTCCACAGGCCAACGCTCTGCCAAACCGGTTAGGGCCATGTGAACGCTTTGTGCTCACTTTAAGAACACTAGTGAAACTGCTCAGGCCATCAAGGGTATGCATGTCCGAAAAGCCATCTAGTATCTAAGGATATCATTTTATAGACAATGTGTGCCATTCCATTGTTACAACGTGGAGCTGATAAGTGTGCCCAGGCCAAACAGTGGGGCTGGACACAGGGTCAGTGACGTTATTAGTGCTGAATTTTTGCTGCATATGCTTAAAAACGCAGAAAGTAATGCTGAACTTGACCGTTTCTTTTTCCTTTTTTAACTTAAGGGTTTAGATGCAGATTCTCTGGCCATTGAGCACATCCAAAGATGTGGCAAAGCTCCCAAGGTGTGGCAAAGGACTTCCTGAGCTCATGGGTGCACTAACCCATGCACGAGCTCTCCCCCATACTGAGGTGACCCTTACTGAAAAAGAGCAGATTGTTCCTAAACCAGAGAGGAGGTTACACAGAAGGAAAAAGAAATCCCAGAAGAAACAAAAAACTTACAGCATAAAATAAATACTAACAAAAGTTAAAAAAAAAAAAAAGGAATACAGTGATTGTGAGCTGAGATTGGTTTCATCCACATACACAGTGTCAGGTCAAACACATACCTATGGATTCAACAAGCATTTGGTGAATGGGCGAAGAATGAATGAATGAATGAGTGAGTGAGTGAATGAATGAAATACCTGAGGCTGCCTTGATTCCTTCAGAGGTCTGGTGCAGGGGGACCAGGATGTGGGCTGGGGGCCAGATGAGCCATCCAGAAAGAGGTCTGTCTTATGGTCAGGTTTTTAAATTCGTTGCAAAAAAGCAGAAGCAGATACCTGCCTTTTGTGGGTCAGCGTTTGCTCCGCCTCGGAGTTCTGTGCACCGGAGATAGCGTGACCTTTATTTCCCCTGTATCTAATCAAAGAGGCTTTCTGGTGAATGTTCAAAGGACACAGAGACAATAACATATGCCAGCGTCTGGCCTCAGCAGGGAGGGGTTTCGGGTTGGATCCTTCTCTCCAGTGTTAGTAGCGCCTGTGATGGGGAAGGCACCATTACACCTTTGCCAAATGACGTTTGAAGCCCCTCATGTCGGGGTGCACCAGGCAGAGCCCTTGAGCAACAGACAGGAAGGCCAGGGGCGCGCTCCGCTGCCTCCTCCCTCCCCCACACTGGCCGCTTTGGGAAGTTCCCGGGTTACAGGCCCAAGTGGCTGCTCTTTGTGTGCATGAACCCTTTCTAGAGCTGAGGGCGGCAGGGGCAGTCATTACTATTCTGAGAGAGGCCCCGCCTGGTGGATGCCCATGGGCCTGGGTTTGGAGTCTGACACTGCTTGTCTCCCAGCTGGGTCACGTAGGGGAGGGGGGCAGGAGGGAGTTATGGACAACCCCTGCCTCCTGCCAAGTCAATCTTACTCTGAAAATGTCAGCCCTCAGTGCTGTGGCACTAGCACCTAGGAGAGGACAAAGGGCTGGGGAGAGGGAGCGCGGGAGGGGAGAACCAGGGGGGGCCTGGCTGTGGGGACTGGGCCAGCACTACCCGGCAGAGGGCGTGTTGCAGGCAGGAGCCTTGACTTGGGGGCTCACAGATAGAACTGAGAGTGTCTGTAACTGTAGTAAGGAAAAAATTACACCCTGATTTTGACTAACCTCTACCTACCATTTAGATACTCCTTCCATTGAGAACATAGGCCACAAACCATCGTGTACTAGAGAACCTGTCACTGTGTCACAGCTAGAGTCACAGATACTTTCATATTATGTTACAGTTGTTGCAGAGGTCTTGAAATTTCACTTACATTCATCACTTTTTCAACATTACAGCCGTGATGGGCCAGTGTGACTCAGTGATTAAGCATCTACCTATGAACCAGGAGGTCACGGTCCAATTCCAGGTCAGGGCACATGCCTGGGTTCAGGCTCATTCCCCAGGAGGGGGCGTGCAGGAGGCAGCCGATCGATGATTCTCTCTCATCATTGATGTTTCTCTCTCTCCCTCTCCCTTCCTCTCTGAAATAAAAAAATATTTTAAAAAATCACAGCCATTATTAGGCCTACTGCTAGATCTTGGCATTTAATGCATGAATAAAGTAGCATTTATTTCCCATATCATAAACATGTTTATATTTTGATAACTGTATTTCCAGTTCCCTCTAAGGTCTGTGTGCTTGTTTTATGCATTAGAAGCATCATTCTGAGAAGCGTCCACTGTCTGTCGCTTCGCCGTCCTGCCTGAGGAGTGAGTTTATGGCCCACCGAAAGGCTAAGATCACAGAACCCCAGCCAAACCCAGCCAGCAAAGGGCCGGTTCTGAAAACACCAGATTTGTGGAGTTCCATTTCAACATCCATTTCAGAAGACACAAAGCCCTTTGTTGCTGTGTGTTGCCCTGGGCCAACTTAGAACAGGATGGAGCCAGGGAGAAGGATGGGAGGAGGGCCTTGGAGACCTAGAGAAAAGGCCAGGGCTGACGCTCCCCACCCCCACCTCCAACACACTGTACACCGATCTCAGCACAGAGATCTCAGCACGTATGTCAGAGCTGAACCAGCAGCGGCCTGGAGACACCAGGCCCTTCCTTAGGTGTCTCTCACTCCGCCATCAGCTGGCTCCTTCCTGCCTGTTCCTCACCCCTAACACCTGCTGGGAGCTGCCCCGCCTATTGACAAACTCCCCCAGGAAGGTCTGTTGCTATTTGATCACTGAGTGTCTGAGCCAAAGCTCAGTTCCAAACATCCACTTGAACTTTGCAGTTTCCCTGTTTCATTAAGAAGACTGGCCATGTGTCAAGGACATGTTGACTCTGGAGCCACCCCATTTCTGTAAGTCGGTCCTGGGGGTTGGAAGGGTGTGGGCAGGAGTGAAGAGGAAGGGGTGTGGGCCAGAGGGGAGAGGCTGTGCTGGCAGCTGTCTGCCCAGGGACCGCCCTGGACGGCCCCCTCTGGGGACTGCCAAGCTGTGGGCCTAGGGCTCCAGCACCGTGTCTGCTGCACCAGGAAGACTTCCCTCGTTCCCCGGCTGACGTGTAGATAAGCAGACGTGGGCTGTGTGGGAAGGTCACTGCCATGTGGCAGAGCCTCCAGGTTCCGAGGGGAGGTTGGCACGGGGCCAGAGGAGAGAAGCGTGCTCTCATTCTTCTTAGGAACCCAGTGCTTTAAACAAAACAGAGCCTAGCCCCGCTGGCTGGCGTGGCTCAGCAGTTGAGTGTCGAACTACTAGTATGAGCCAGATCCTGGTTCAATTCCTGGTCAGGGCACATGCCCGGGTTGCAGACTCTATCCCCAGTGTGGGGTATGCAGAGGCAGTGGATCAATGATTCTCTCTCCTCATTGACGTTTCTATCTCTCTCTTCCTCTCCCCTCCTCTCTAAAATCAATATATATATATATATATATATATATATATATATGCCCAAAACAAACAAAACAGCCCTGTTCCTGCGCCCCGCCCCCTTCCTCCCCCCCCCCCCGCCCCCCCACTTACTTGCTGAAGTGCAAGTAGGTGCACTGCTGGTTGGGGGAGGGTGAAGGAAGAAAAGGTCCCCTTGCATGAACCACTCATGGAAAGAACATGGTACCAGCTACTAGGAATCTGGGTCCCAGCCCTGGTTTTGCCTCTAGCCCCTGGTTGACCTTGGGTAAATGCCCTTGTCCTAGTGTGCCTCAGTTTCCCCATTGGAAAGTGAACCAACCACTGAAGATCAGTGGATGGGGGATGAAGGAGGAGGCATAGGAAGCTCGAGGAAGGAAGCAAGTAGGTGAGGGTTTGGGAGCTGCGCTCAGATAGGGAGAACTAGGGAGCAGTGAGGTCTGAGCACGCCTCCCCAGGGACAGACAGGACTCTCAAGGTGCCCATGTCCCACTAATGGAGGTCCTAACCACAGTCCTGCTCCCAGTCCTCCTCCCACTCCTGGGCATGGCAGCCAGAGAGAAGCAGCATCTGGTGCTGCCAGTTCTCCTGCAGCAGAGGAATGAATTGCTAGCTGCAGTCCGACCCAACCAGTCAGAGTCCTGTGTTTAAATGAAAGAGAAGAGGGAGGTAAAGCTTGTTTTTTGGTAGCTCCCATTCATTCATTCATTCATTCATTCAGTGCCGTCTTTGATAGTTTCCTGCTTCTAAAAATAATGCTTATTATAAAAAATTAAAACATAATGAAAATCGAAAATACATGAAAATAATGTTTTCCTAAGATGCAAATTAAAACAATGAGGTACCTTCTCACACCTGTCAGAATGTCTACCATCAACAAATCAATAAACAAGTGCTGGTGAGGATGTGGAGGAAAGGGAACCCTAGTACATTGTTGGTGGGAATGCAGACCGGTGCAGCCACTATGGCAAACAGTAAGGAGTTTCCTCAAAATATTAAGAATGGAACTGCCATTTGATCCAATGATTCCACTTGTAGGAATATATCCTAACACATTGCGTACCGCATAGAAATCTCTAAGACATACGCCAGGGACCGGACGTTTTTGGGCAAACTGCATGTTATTTATTTGTTTATTTTTAAATATATTTTATTTATTTTTTTACAGAGAGGAAGGGAGAGGGACAGAGAGTTAGAAACATCCATGAGAGAGAAACATCTATCAGCTGCCTCCTGCACACCCCCAAACTGCACGTTATTTAAATCATCATAACTACAGATCGTAATGCACTTTAGGTGTTGTTTTTCAATAATTATAACATTTTTATTTACAAAAACAATTAAACAATTAAAGTTCCTAGTACTTTTTTAACGTATGGTTCTGAGTAAAACATTTTCCTCTATGAAGAGGGACCAAACAAAATTTACATAAGTACCTAGATTCGCTCCTTTTTCCATGGGCGGCACAAACTCTGCAGGCTCTCGTAGGACATTTTTTCTTTCCACTCGCTGGAATACACATAGGTTCATGCTGCTTCATATCACCTGACAACCTTTTGGGTGGATCTTTACAAGGTGCTCTCCTTGCACCCCCAGGGGAAGGGCTGGACAGATTTGTCTCTGGTTCTGGAGAGCCTTCATTATTGTCATCCGTTATCCAGTCTCTCGCCACCGATAGCAGAAACTGTTTATACTTCACTTTTGCTTGTGGATTGAGGACGTTGTACACTCTAAATCAATTGAAAAGTCCACAGTTTATAAGGTACAGCACTACTTTTTTTGTCCATTTCATCGTTTTCCTTAGAATGGAACAACACGAAAGGAATTGATCCGCATGGTCAACGCCTTTCATGTGGGGATTGTATTCCTTGATGCAGGTAGGTTTTACAATATTCTCTCCCGTTTTTCTATTTTTTTTTTTTCCTGTTGTCGAGACAGAAGTGTCATGGATCGTTGATATCATTCGAACAACCCGCTTGTCTTTCCATGCTAGGAGAAGAATATCGCCTTTTCTGGAAAATATGATGTCACCTTTCTTCATTCTTGATGTTTCCATTTTCAAATTTGGCGGTAAACCTCTACTCCTCCTAATAGTCCCACAGATTCTAGTTTTGTTCTGTAGCAGCAATTCAGCAGATGTAGCATTGTAATAATTATCCTGGTAAATATGGTGCCATATGCCAAGATAGGGTCCAAGAACTGAAAGAACAGCTTCTTGCAATTTCCTTCCTTCAGCAGTGTATATCTCCATAGTGCAGATATAGCCGGTGTCACTCTCGCACACCATCCGAACAAGCAAACCGTATTTTGTTATTTTCGCTGGGTTGTACGTGCGAAATTTGAAACGTCCTCTCCATGGAATCATTCCCTCGTCCAAAGACAACTGTTGCTTCGGTTTGTATATTGTTCGAAATTTATGCAGGAAATAATCCAGCACAGGTTGGATCTTGAAAAGTCTCCCCCAGCAACTGTCCATTTTGGCGTTACCATTGAAATGCCAGAATGTCCATATTTGCTCAAATCTATGGTGACTCATTGTCTGTGGAAATACAGGGGTACATATCAAAGGACCTGTTGACTAATAGTCTTTCAAGCTATCTTTTCTTGTTTGACCCATCAGAATAATTAGGCCAAGGAATTTCTTGATGTCCTTCTGTGTAACCGGAGACCACTTTAGTGTTCTAGATGGTGTTTTGCGTTTCATTGCGGTTTGATCGTGATAGTTGGACAGCTCTTTGCACAACAATTCATCACCAAAAAAGAGATTGGTCACAGAGGGTACAGAGTCACACTGAGACGGAAATGTAGTGACCCCAGCATGCCCTTCAAACATTTGTAAGCCTGGTCGTGTGTCACTTTCAGACCAACAATTATCAGTAGCTTCGTCAGTGTCGGAATCACTTGAAAGCACCGCCACCTTGCGCTTCCTTACAGGTCTAATAATTTCACTGTCAGTAGAATCGTCTCCGGAATCGTCAAAACAGTCATCCGCATCTTCCATCTCACTAGGAATATCTGATAAATTATTGTTAAATACTTCCGAAAGTGTGTCAGTTTCATTGGTTTCCTTCCTTTTTCTGAGAGAGGGCATTTCTAAAAGCGCCAGGAACTTGAAGACGAAGACTATTCGAATGACCAAAATACAATGTAACTGCAATGCTTTATGGGTTCATGCAATTATATAGTTTTTCGTAGATTGACCTGCACGGTTTCCACCAATGAGATCGCTTCATTCGATGTGGACTGTGCAGCACCAGCACGGCCACGGGTGTCTCTGAGTCGGGGGGTGAAAGGATTAAGGAAAGACAGACAAGAGAATAATAGCTGGGTCTCGGTGGGACGCTGCTCCCTGAAGAGGAGACAACGCCAGTGCCCACAAGCCGTGTCTTTATTTTATAGCAGATGCCAAGAGGCAAAGTAGGGGCGTGATCACGTTGTTTACAGCATTCTCATGAGTCTCAACCTCACTTAACTACATGCACCTAAACTCTATAACAAGGCACGTGGGGCTACGTGTTCGGACCATAGCTTCAAGCCTACAACTACAGCTGTTGGCTACGATTGTGCTGGGAGGGCCCTGCCCTCCAGCTGGGACTTGCACGTAGCAGTGAGAGGACCCTGTCCTTTCATTAGTCCGAGGCTTGAACCTGGCCAAAACACTGTAACCGCGTCCCACAGTGGACAAGACAGTGTGTTGACATCTAAGGTCCTTAACAGATGGTGCGCAAAACACGAGAAAACGCGTGAGCGGTACGCAATGTGCTAAGAAACCTGAAACACCAATCAGAAAGAATATATGCACCCCTATGTTCATAGCAGCACAATTTACAACAGCTAAGATTTGGAAACAGCCCAAGTGCCCATCAGTAGATGAGTGGATAAAAGAACTGGCACATACATTCACAATGGAATACTAGCAGCTATAAAAAAGAAGGATCTCTTAACCTTTGAAATAGCGTGGAGGGACCTAGAGAGTATTATGCTAAGCAAAATAAGTCAGTCTGAGAAAGACAAGTATCACATGATCTCATTCATATGTGGAATCTAATGAACAAAACAAACTGATGAACAAAATAGATCCAGAGACATAGAAGCACCGAACAGACTGTGAAATCTCAGAGGGAAGGTGGGGTGGGGGGATAGGGAGAGATTAACCAAAGAACATGCATGCATATATGCATAACCCAGGGACACAGACAGGTAAATGCCTGGGGGCGGGGTTAATGGGGGGAAAAAGTGGACATCTGTAATACTTTCAACAATAAAGATATATTTTTTAAAAAACAACTTATCATCAGTGATGGAGAAAATACATAATCTGAGGTAGTAACATTGTTATTATGTAGAAAGTACTATATTAGAGATGGGAATGGAGGGCTTCCTGGGAGGAGAGAACTTGGAGCATGTAGCCCCGTGGAGTGTGTGTAAGGGAATCCTAGTTTCCATTTGTAGGATGTAAAGTGCAAACTTGAGAGTAGTAAGAAATAAGGCTTGAAATGCAGGGAGTCCAAGAGGGTCCTGGGGACCATGCTAAGGACCCTGGACTCTACCGAGGTGATGGGGAGGCACGGGGAGCTCCAGCAAACGAATGACATGTCAAGCTTCGCCATATGGAGGGGGTTCAAAGGGAAAACTAATTGGATTATCAAGGATTCTCATAGACCAGACGGAGCAATCTAAATGGTCAATAGTAGAGAAACGTTTAAGTGAATTTTGATAACCCACACAAT
Organism: Myotis nattereri; assembly: GCF_964212035.1. Classification (NCBI taxonomy): domain Eukaryota; kingdom Metazoa; phylum Chordata; class Mammalia; order Chiroptera; family Vespertilionidae; genus Myotis; species Myotis nattereri. The sequence continues at coordinate 54,589,385 of NC_138087.1, forward strand.
GGATTATTATCCTGTTTGCAAAGACTATTTACCCCTTCTTTTTATCTAACATGCTGGGTATCCAGGAAGACCTCAATTTTCTATTTAAAAAAATTATCAGAAAAAGCAGTAAGTGCCCAGCTTGCGTGGCTCAGTAGTTGAGTGTCAACCTATGAACTAGGAGGTCACGGTTCAATTTCTGATCAGAGCACAAGCCCAGGTTGTGGGCTTGATCCTCAATGGGTGGTGTGCAGGAGGCAGTCGATCAATGATTCTCTCTCATCATTGATGTTTCTATCTCTCTCTCCCGCTCCTTTCCTCTCTAAAATCAATAAAAAATATATTTTTTTAAAAAAGAACAAACAATACATATGATTCAATAGATTAGTAATTAAGAGAGAAAGGAAGAGAGCCTAAACCAGGGTAATGAGGAAAAAAAAATAAATTAATTAAAAAAGGATTAACAACAAAAACAACAACAGAAACTTGATTTTAAAGCTAAATGAAGTTGCATTTTATTTATTTTTAAAGTTTTCATTGGTTTTTAGAGAGAGGGAGCGGGAGGGAGAGAAACACTGATCAGTTGCCTCCTGTATGCACCGGGGATTGAACCTACCACCTGGGTACGTGCCTTGACCAGGAATTGAACCACGCATGGAACGATGCTCAACCAGCTGAGCCACACCAGCCAGGGCTTGCGGTTCCATTTTAGAACAGGCATGAAAGAAGGGGAGGGAGGGAGGGAGGAAGGGAGGGAGGGAGGGAGGGAGAAGGGGAGGAAGGGAGGGAGGGAGGAAGGAGAAAACAGTTTAAACATTCAAAAACCACTTAAACTGTTAGAAGTCCTACTCAGTAAGGAATAAGTACAACATTGTGCAGGGAGGAATGAGTCTCTGCGCTGTAGTGATCCTGAACTGTCTGAGAAGCAGGCTTCCTTAGGTACGCTTTCTGCAAGTAAAACCATTAAAGCACATTTTGGACGTTTATAAGCCCCATCAATCCGCCTGTAGGTCAAAGGCTTTTATTTGAAACTTGGTTTTGTATAACAGTGCCCCCTGCTGCGGATGGCATGCACAAATACTTACCTGTTAGCAGCATGAAGGCAATTTTCTAGAAAAATTATTGCTGCTCTCACTCGAACTTAAAAAACACGTTTAAAATACTTTTTTCGGATGAGGGATGTGTTAGATTTAGGGAGCTTGTTTAGGTTTTATGCAATGCAACATTGGGGATATCGATGTACCTGGCATGGCTCACTTAAGATGACAAAGATTCGTTTGCCCGTATATTTTGAATAGCTGTAGTTCTTTCAAATGGGTCATGGAGTGTAGTATAGAGCACAGTACACTTCTCAAACGGAACCACTTTTATAATCAAGCATATAGGTCAACAGAAAACGACTGACAGCTGAGATGCCCCCTTGTCCCTCTGCTCCTTTCAGTCACTACAGTTCCTGCCACGGGTAACCACTACCATGCCATCGCATAACATAGACCCATTTTACTTTTTGAACTTTCTGTAATTGGAATAATCAGTATGTACTCTTTTGTGTCTTATTCAATATCTTTGTTGAGATTTGCCCATGTTGCTCTGGGAGTTTAGTTCCTTCTCTTTGCTGTATAAAATATCACTGTAAAATGTAAATGTAATTTATCAATTTAATAGTTGATAAAACTTTGGGTTGGTTCCAGTTAGGGCTATAATAGTGTGCTATGACCCTTCTTGTACATGCCTCTAGGTGCATATGCTTCTGTTGGGTATGAACTTAGGAATTACTGGGTTACAGGGATGCTTAGCTTTAGTAGATAATGTCTAGCTGGTTTTTAAGTTGGTGGCTCCAAATCATATTTCCATGAAGGGTCTGAGAACTCCAGTTGCTTCATATCTTCACCAACACATGGTATTAATCATTTTTTAAAATTTATTTTGTATTGATTTCAGAGAGGAAGGGAGGAGAGAAATGTCAATGAGAGAGAATCATTGATTGGCTGCCTCCTGCACGCCCCCCACTGGGGATTCAGCCCGAAACCCGGGCATGTGCCCTGACTACAATCAAACCATGATCTCCTGGTTCAGAGGTCAATGCTCAACCACTAAGCCATGCCCATTGGGCCATTTTTTTTTTTTAAGAAACTTTATTTTTCGACAATCTTATTTCCATTCTGTTTAAGAGTTTGTGGAAGAACAGCTTAGGACCACTCAGTGGTTGTTCCCACCCATGCAGTGGCCTGAGCAGTGGGGGCTGCAGACCAGTCTTCCGTGGCAGCTGAGCACTCCAGGCTTCAGCAGGAACCTGGACAGTCAGAGGGCACCTACGCCTCCCGACCAGCCAAGACCTCGGCTGAGCAGCAGTGAGCTCGGGAGCAGTCCATTCACCGAGATGCCTCCTTGGTCACAGCCTTCTCAGCAGCGGCCTGCTCTCCCTTTTCAATCTCTTCCAGGTCCCTGTCGAAGCAGACATCAGGCATGACCTCCCATGGCTGCTCAGGGGAGATGGTGCCACACGTGCACAGAACTTCCCGGGCCACCTCAGACCTCTGGGTGAGCCCCCTTATTGCTGCAAGGGATGGCGATGTCCACAGAGTGCAGAGGAGAATCTGTGATACACAGAGCAGGGGTAGGTGGGTTAGTCGAGCACCAGGAGTCTCGGCTCCCGGAGGGCTGCCTGGATCTGGCTGATGAAGGTCTGGGAGTGAAGTGTCCAGCAATAGCAGTGGCTCCAGTAAACTTCAGCACAGCTCGCTGGACAGTATGGCATGGGCATCAGCTGGGTTTTCAGTGGCAACAATGGCAGAAGCTGCCAGCAGAAGCTTCTCCCAGATTCTCTTCTTCCTTTTGTAGATGGACTGTTCCATTTGGAAGTCAAGGTTTGCTGCCACCTGAGTGGGTTCCTGCTGCAAGGAATTTGAGGACATCCTCATCCTTCCTTTGCAGGACGTCAGGGACTCCAGACATTGTGGAAGTTTCCCTTTAAGTCATGTGGGAACCAAGAACAAGGCTGCCTGGGTCCCGCTCAGGGTAGCATGGAAAGGTGTTAATCTTTTTAATTATGACATTCTGGTGGGTATATGCCGTGGTTATTTATTTTTTTTAAATAGCTTTAAAAGGTAATTCACATGCCATACAACTCACCCACTATATTCAAAGCCAGTATATTCAAAGCTCTCAGTAAGCTCACAGAATTGTGCTTCTATCACCACCATCTCAGAATGTTATCATTGTCCTCCAAAGAAACCCCCCACTCCTGAGCTGTCACCCCAAACCTCCTACCCCTCAGCCCCAGTCAACCACTAATTTACTTTGTGTTTATGGATTTGCTTTTGACATTTTACATAAATAGAAGCATACAGTATGCGGCCTTTTGCCTGGTTTCTTTCACTATCCAAGTTTTTCTCAAGACTCATCACATTTGATTCAACAAAGGAACCATCATGAATCAGATTGTACATCTGAAACACAGGTTGCAGGTTTGTTCCCATTTACTCATCCCCCTGTAAAAAAGAACAGTGCTAATTGCTTCCTTATCTGATGGCACATTTTCTAGTTATCTTTCACAGTTATTTTCAAAAGTGTATTAGGAAGCTGTGCTACTCTGCATCAATTTGCGAGAACACAGCTAAGGTTTGTCTTTGGCTGAAGAATGAGCTGAAGATAAAGCAATGAGTCCCTTTAACATTTTTCAGGTCAAAACTATTTTGGCCATGCTTTATGGTAAGAAATTCTGGAGTGTTAAGTTCATTTGTTGGAACAGATTCAAATGATTTGCTGATAGGACAATTCTGGTTTTTCTCTAAGGTAACCCTACAGCTGACCTCTATGTAGGTCACTCAGTTGAAGACGACAGACACAGAGGAAATGTGAAGGCTCACGTGTAGACAGAAGAAGAGATCGGAGTTATGTGTCTACAAGCTAATCATCTTCCATGAGAGGCATGGGAGAGATCCTCAGAGCCTCCAGAGAAAACCAACCCCTTGGTTTTGCACTTATTTTGTGGGGAACAGAAATGGACTTTGAACTCATTGTGGTTAATTATACTTTTATAGAGGCCCAGTGCACTTATGTGGGTAGGGTCCCTAGGCCTAGCCTGCGATCAGGGCCCTTCGCCAGACCCAAGGCCTAACGCCGCCTCTGCCGTGGGGCTGGTTAGGTTTCGGGCGCGCCCCACAGCTTCTGTCAGCGCCGCAAGCCCCCGCAGCAGTGGCAGCAGCAGCGGCGCCCCGCGTGAGCAGCCCCAAGTGGGCAGAGCGTTCCATCAGCAGCCAGACCAGCGTATGCGCACGGAGGTGAAGTCACTGGTGGCCGCTGTCCCGCCAGCCTGAGCCCAGAGCAGCTGGGGATGAGCAGGGGATCCCAACGGCCTAACGGCCTGACAGCCAGCCTGGTCCTCCCGCCACCCACCCCAGTTCCTGTTCCCCATTGCTGATCTATTGGAGCCTACAGGCGCGGGGCAGGGGTGGGAGTGGGGGAGGGACCAAGAGGTCAGCTGTCTGCCCTGCCGCCACCGCTTCCCCGTTTGCCTGCAGGCAGGCGCAGGGGGAGGTGGGGGAGGGGAGGGACCAAGAGGTGGTCAATGCACCTCATGGTGACTGGTCGAGCCATCATTCTGCTTATGGTCCCTGGCCTTTTATTATATAGGATGGGGCAGCATCGTCTATAAAGTTCATTAGTCTGAAGTACAAGAGATCTGAAACACTTGGTAGTGAGCCGACCACAAACATTTACAAGAATTTTATTCTCTGATGCCAATCAGATCTTGTGAGCTATTAAGAAATAATTGTAGCCAGCGATGTTGGCACATTTGGTATGTTTAAGGTTTAGTACAATCAAACCACAGTAAGGTGGAAAACTTATAAAAGGGGCCAATAAATTGGCAAAGCTAAGTCCTAAGAGCTCACCTTTCACATCTTAAATAAGGACCTCTATCAAAGAAAACCCCCTCAGAGTCCAGTGCCTTTCTAGAACAGCTCCTTTCCAGGTAAGTGACTTGGGACCCAGGGCCATCACCACGTCAAGGAAAAGAGCGCGGCTTTTCCATGCTCCCACATGGCCTGTGCTTCCGGGCCTGTTGTCAGAGCCAGCTACATGGGCTCCCTGCCTTACTGTGGGTAGGGGATGTGGCAGCGTGCGTGGGTATTTAACTGAGCAGTAAATACCACTGCCATAAAACAGCACAAGTTTTGGGTTTCTTGACATTCTGGGTCCAACACAAACACTCTCAAATATGCTGGAAAAATGAGGGAAACAGGACTTTTCTGAATGCTTCTGTCAACTGAGTACTGGGACCAATCAGAGGGGGCATCCTTTCCCTTATGCCAAAGAATGACCGTTTCCTGAAAGACAAAATTATGTTGGAATCTATTATTTGGCCTCAATTTTTTTTGTATTTTGTTTCTAATTTCCTTTTTTTATTGTTTTATTGCTTAAAGTATTACAAAGAGTATTACATTTGTCTCCTTTTTCTCCCCGCCCTTGACAATTCCCTGGCCTCCCCTACCCCCCGTGTCTTATGTCCATTGGTTATGCTTATATGCATGCATACAAGTCCTTCGGTTGATCTCTTACCCTCCCCGCTCCTGCCCCCCAACCCTCCCTGGCCTTCCCACTGCAGTTTGACAATCTGTTTGAGGCTGTTCTGCCTCTCTATCTATTTTTGTTCATAAGTTTATAATGGTCTTTATTATCCATAAATGAGTGAGATCATGTGGTATTTTTCCTTCATTGACTGGCTTATTTCACTTAGCATAATGCTCTCCAGTTCCATCCATGCTGTTGCAAATGGTAAGAATTCCTTCTTTTTTACAGCAGCATAGTATTCCATCATGTAGATGTACCAGAGTTTCCTAACCCATTCATCTACTGATGGGCACTTAGGCTGTTTCCAGATCTTAGCTATGGTGAATTGTGCTGCTATGAACATAGGGGTGCATATATCCTTTCTGATTGGTGTTTCTGGTTTCTTGGGATATATTCCTAGAAGTGGGCTCACGGGGTCAAATGGGAGTTCCACTTTTAGTTTTTTGAGGAAACTCCATACAGTCTTCCAGTGTGGCTGCACCAGTCTGCATTCCCACCAGCAGTGCACGAGTGTTCCTTTTTCTCCACATCCTCTCCAGCACTTGTTGTTTGTTGATGATAACCGTTCTGACAGGTGTGAGATGGTACCTCATTGTTGTTTTGATATGCATTTCTCGGATGATTAGTGACTTTGAGCATGTTTTCATGTCTCTTGGCTTTCTGAATGTCCTCTTTTGAAAAGTGTCTATTTAGGTCAGGGGTAGGCAAACTTTTTGACTCGAGGGCCACAATGGGTTCTTAAACTGGACTCAGAAGAAGGAGCTGCGGCCGTGTTTCCCCACGTTGCCATGTTAACACTGCTGCTGGTGAAGGAGTGGAGGGGAGAGCAAGAGAACCCTCCGCGCTCTTTCGGCTCCATGGGCCGGATAGAACAGCCGAACAGGCCGGATCCGGACTGCGGGCCGTAGTTTGCCCACGGCTGATTTAGGTCCTTTGCCCATTTTTTGATTGGATTGTTTATCTTCCTTTTGTTAAGTTGTATGAGTTCCCTATAAATGTTGGAGATTAAACCCTTATCGGTGATAACATTGGCAAATATGTTCTCCCATGCAGTGGGCTTTCTTGTTGTCTTGTTGATGGTTTCTTTTGTTGTGCAGAAGTTTTTTATTTTGATGTAGTCCCATTTATTTTCTCTTTAGTTTCCAATGCCCTAGGAGCTGTATCGGTGAAGAAATTGCTTCAGCATATGTCTGAGATTTTGTTGCCTTTGGATTCTTCTAGAATTTTTATGGTTTCCCGTCGTACATTTAAGTCCTTTATCCATTTTGAGTTTATTTTTGTGTATGGTGTAAGTTGGTGGTCTTATGGTCTAGTTTCATTTTTTTGCATGTATCTGTCCAATTTTCCCAACACCATTTATTGAAGAGACTATCTTGACTCCATTGTATGTTCTTGCCTCCTTTGTCAAATATTAATTGAGCATATTGGTTCGGGCCAATTTCTGGGCTCTCTATTCTATTCCATTGATCTATATGTCTGTTCTTGTGCCAGTACCAGGCAGTTTTGAGAACAGTGGCTTTGTAATACAGCTTGATATCTGGTATTGAGATCCCACCTACTTTGTTCTTTCTCAGGATCGCTGCAACTATTCGGGGTCTTTCTTTATTCCAGATGAATTTTTGGAGAGTTCGTTCTAGGTCTATGAAATAAGCCATTGGTATTTTAATGGGAAGTGTGTTGAATTTATAGATTGCTTTGGGTAGTAAAGACATTTTAATGATGTTGATTCTACCAATCCAAGAACATGGTATGTCCTTCCATCTGTTTATATCTTCTTCTATCTCTTTTTTAACATCCTGTAGTTTTCTGAGTAGAGGTCTTTTACCTCTTTAGTTTATTCCTAGGTATCTTAACATTTTTGGTGTGATGGTAAATGGGATTGTTTTTTCAGTCTCTTTCTGTAAGTTCACTATTGGTGTATAGAAATGCCATAGATTTCTTGGCATTAATTTTGTATCCTGCTACATTGCCAAATTCATTTATTAAGTCTAATGGTTTTTTGATGGAGTCGTTAGGGTTTTTTATGTATAATATCATGTCATCTGCAAATAAGGACAGTTTTACTTCTTCTTTTCCAATTTGGGTGCCTTTTATTTCTTCTTCTTGTCTAATTGCAATGGCTAATACTTCCAGTACTATGTCAAACAGGAGTGGTGAGAGTGGGCATCCCTGTCTTGTTCCTGTTCTTAGGGGAAATGGTGTTAGTTTTTGTCCATTGAGTATGATGTTGGCTGTGGACCTGTCATATATGGTTTTATTATGTTGAGGTATGATCCTTCTATTCCCACCTTGCTGAGAGTTTTTATCAAAAATGGGTGTTGGATTTTGTCAAATGCTTTTTCTGCATCAATTGATATGACTATGTGGTTTTTTTCTTTCAATTTATGTGATGTATCACGTTTATTGATTTGCGGACATTGTACCATCCTTGCATCCCTGGGATAAATCCTACTTGATCATGGTGTATAATCTTTCTGATGTACTGCTGGATCCAATTTGCTAAGATTTTGTTGAGGATTTTGGCATCTATGTTCATGAGGGATATTGGCCTGTAATTCTCTTTCATTGTGTTGTCTTTACCTGATTTTGGTATTAGGGTGATGCTGGCTTCATAGAATGAGCTTGGAAGTGTTCCTTCCTCTTGAATTTTTTGTTGTAGTCTGAGGAGGACAGGTTTAGTTCTCCCTTGAATGTTTGGTAAAACTCCCCTGTGAAGCCGTCTGGTCCTGGGCTTTTGTTTGCTGGAAGCTTTTGATGACTGCTTCAATTTCTTCCATAGTTATTGGCCTATTGAGAGTTTGAGAGTCTTCGTGATTTGAGTTTTGGAATGTTGTATTTTTCTAGGAATATGTCCATTTCCTCCAAGTTGTCTAGTTTGTTAGAGTAGAGTTGTCCATAGTATTTTTTAACAATCATTTGTATTTTTGTGGGGTCTGTTATTTCGCCTCTATCATTTCTGATTTTGTTTATTTGGGTCCTCTCTCTTTGCTTCTTGGTGAGCTTGGCTAGAGGTTCATCAATCTTGTGTATCCTTTCAAAGAACCAGCTCTTGGTTTCATTGATTTTATGTATAGTTTTTTTGGCCTCTATGTCATTTATTTCTGCTCTAATCTCTATTATCTCCTTCCTTCTGCTCACTCTGGGCTTTACTTGTTGCTCTCTTTTTAATTCTTTGAGATGTAGTTACATGACTTACTACCATTTTTTCTTGTTTTTTTTGAGATAGGCCTGTAGAGCTATAAACTTCCCTCTCAGGACTGCTTTCATTATGTCCCATAGGTTTTGGATTGTTGTGTTTTCATTGTCATTAGTTTCCAGGATGTTTTTCATTTCTTCTTTGATCTCATTGGTAACCCAATCAATATTTAATAACATGCTATTCAGCTTCCAAGTGTTTGAGTATTTTGAGTTGTTTTTATTGTAGTTTATTTCTAATATTATGCCACTGTGGTCTGAGAAGATGCTTGGTATGATTTCAATCTTGAATTTGGGGAGACTTTGTTTGTGACCCAATATGTGGTCTATTTTTGAAAATGTCCCATGAGCACTTGAGAAGAACGCATATTCCGTGGCTTTTGGGTGAAATGCTCTGAAGATGTCAATTAAGTCCCTCTGATCTAGTGAGTCATTTAGGATTGCTGTTACTTTGCCGATTTTTTGTCTAGAGGATTTATCCAGTGATGTCAGTGGTGTATTAAAGTCCCCTACTATGATTGTATTGTTGTCGATCTGTCCCTAATAGCAGAACGACTGGGAATGACTGGTCACTATGACACACACTGACCACCAGCGGGCAGACACTCAATGCAGGAGCTGCCCCCTGGTGGTCAGTGCACTCCCACAGGGGGGCTCTGCTCAGCCACAAGCCAGGCTGATGGCTGCCAGTACAGCGGTGGTGGTGGGAGCCTCTCCCGTCTCCTCAGCAGCACTAAGGATGTCCAACTGCAGCTTAGGCCTGCTCTCCGCTGGCAAGTGGACGTCCCCTGAGGGCTCCCAGGCTGCCAGAGGGATGTCTGATTGCCAGCTTAGGCCCAATCCCCCGGGGAGCGGGACCTCCCCGCCTCCCCCCGAGTGCACAAATTTTTGTGCACCGGACCTCTAGTAAAGAAAGAAATCATTACCGACTTAGACTTCTCTACTGTTCAATAAGCTTATGCCACAAATGTGGCTAACTTGGCTATCTTTTAGGCCTTTTTACATAATCACTAGAGGCCCGGTGCACAAATTCATGGTGTCCGGCCAGCACACCCCAATGGGGACCAATCGGGCCCGGCTGGCCAGGAGGAGGGGCCAGCCGACCCTGCCCCTGGTCGAAATCCTGGTTGAACTTCAAGGGGAAAATTTGCATATTAAGCTTTTATTATATAGGATGTACCACATGTTAAAATACTAGTTGCTTTGTGTTTCAAAGATGTTTACACAAATGCAGAAACAAAACTGGAATTATAGTCTAAAAATTAAATCTAGCTGCTAGTAGTTCAACAGCTCTATCTTCTTGCTGGAATCTCCAACCCCCTCCCTCAAGCACACACAACCCCTACCCTTCCCACACAGTAACATAACACAACAAAATATGTTAAGTGTACATCATACATTTATTACCAACAACCCTCTCAACTCCAAAATTGGGCACAGGGATTAAAAATAAAAATCCATTGCACTACTTAGTAAAGCATTACTAGTAACTTTCATAAAAAATGTACAAACTTTGTTAAAAATTTATCAAGCCTTCAAATGATTTGGTTACAGATATTTATAATACATACATTTAAAACTATGTTAACTGATACAATGGAATATGATTTGAGGAAATGACTCAGCAAATGATTCCAAAAAACACCCCTGTAAGCTTTCATAATCTGAAACAAACAGCAAAATGAGGTAACCCAATGTACAACAGGGGGAAAATAGGTTCCTAATGAAGGCCTAAAGACATACATGAAAAATATCCGCACAAGTGAATTATAGATCTCATTCAAAATATTTAAGAGGCCCAAATTTAAGAATCTTAACAAATCACATTTGAGAGTGTATAAAATCTAAATATGCTTCCACATTTTTAAAATTTTGCTTAAAAAAGAAGAAAAATCAGGACAGAAAATCCTAATGAGATCTCGATACCTGGAGGCCTTGACTTACTTTTTGTTTTGTTCTGTTTTGGGGGATAGGTTGGGGGTGGCTGGCGGGGAAAAAAAATAATCAAAGATGATAATTCATGTCAAAAACAAAAAACCCCAAAACAAAATCCCATAGCAGAGTTAAGATGGTAAAGCCAATATTATTTTAGGAGGAAAGAGGAAGAAGGCAACAAACCAACATCTGCCTGCTATCTGGTGCATCACCCAAGGTGACAACAGCTAGAACAAATCAACTGCTCTTTCTCTTTTGCTAGCCACAAAGCTGCTCATTTTGGTGAGTCTGAGGTGGTTCAGAGCACATGCATGTATACTCCTAATATGTACTAACCACTTAATAAGCAAGTCTGCACACATCTCTAAGAGGCCATGCAAAGAAAAGACATTCCCAAAGAGATCAGTCACAAGAGCCAACAATTCAGAATTTTACCAATAGACCCTGCTGCCTCCTAAATTGCCAACTGCCTCTCAAAAATTTACTGGGAAAGGGATATAATGACAAGAATTCATCGTCAGAGGTAAGGAAGGAAGAGCTACTTTTCCTAGTCATTAGTACAATGTGCCTTGTTAATTAGGTATCTATATAAATTAGAAAAAGTGCTTTACTTGCATGCTTCAATAAAATGAATACTGAGTGTAGTAGTGTTATGTTAGATCTGTACAGATAAAAAATTTTTTTGCAGCTATATAAAAGAGTATGTATAAGATGGGCTTTTGCCATTTTAAACATGATTTTTTTAATTAAAAAAAAATAAAGAGTAAACTCTACGTGATTTGTAATGTAGCTGATTATTATGCCAATAATTTTGGTCTTGAACAAACTTTTTATTCATCAGGAATAGGTGGGGGATATCCTAATGATTTAAAAGTAACATGTGCGTTTTATCACTGTTTAGATGTATTTATGATGCATTGACAAATTTAAGGGCAAACAGAAAGTATGCAAAATTCTATTTGTATGACTAGAGGCAACAGTGTCTGGAAAAGGGCAAAATTGTGCTTCCATGTCAATTGACTTTACTGAACTCTAAGCTGTGATGAGCTTATAGAGATTTCAAGGGAAGGCAAGTAGCATGGCAGTAATAAGTAGTTAACACTGTCTGAGTAGAAGACCAACACAGAGCCAACTGAAAACTGAGTGAGGCTGGCAGCAAATCATCACAATCCTGACTGGAACTACACAGCTTGTGCTACTGCAAAGCAATGACATCAACCGCAGGGAAGAGGCAGGCAATGCTGAGCACACAAAGAATGAGAGAGGAATCTAAACACTGCTGGAAAACTGAATTTAAATAATCTGCATTATGCTCAATAAATCTATTAAAAAACCCCACACAGCTATGTATTGAAATATTTCAGATCAACTAAATGAAGGTCAATTCCTGTTTTACAGCATTATTTTTTATACAAAAATCATATCTTCATTTATACTGCAAGTATTTTGGACACCTGTTATATAATATTTTTCTCATTCAAACAAAACAAAAAGGAAAACAATAAAACATCAAAGCACATCAGGTCTAAGGAACTAGAGCTGTCATAGCACTTGATCCATCCTGGAAACGAGGGTTTTGATGAGAAGCACATTTACTGAGAGAACTAGACAACTTTCAGAATTGGAGCTTGGCAGGTGAATTAACACAAACAGAAGTACAGTTTTCTTAAAACAACTTAGTTGCCCATGGGAGCTTGAACAAAGAACATATACCAGAAATCAAGCTGAGTTAGCGAACAGATTTTGTTCTGTTGGAAGTCAAGGAAGTGAGACTTCATGGGACCAGTGGTATTCTTAGAAATATATTACTCAAATATCTTCAGAATAGACTACAAATCTAAACATTAAAAAAAAAAAATCACAAGTACTTCCTGTAAGAAGCTTACTGGAAATGTAAAGGAAAAAACAAGTATCAACATTCAAATCATTGATTGAAATGCTAATATTGCTAACTGACGATGTATGATATTGCACCTTCTTTTTGGAAACAGCAAGTTGGAGATTTAAAAAGTTTTCAGAACAGAATAAAAAGATCAGTTTCATGGAGTGAGATCTGTTACACCTTTTTTTCTTAAGTGACCCACTTGGACCACCAATGAAGAAAAGGTGGCAGCTGCCTGAAGCAGAGGAAGGCGGCTTTTCTCATTCCATTCATTGGGAGGGAAGGGGATGGAGTATTCAATGCTTGTAATTGATGCACCCTTAGCAATCAGTGTGCAACAGCAAACACAAGGGGGGAAAAAAAACCAGTGTACAGTACTAGTGCTGTTTAAATAACACACCAGATTATACATTGCAGCATAATTAAAACTACACACACATTCTTGGTACATGCTGGTATATAGGATCTCATACACACATTAGCTACCATGCCTGCACACAAGTAGTTACACATTCTCTCTCACACACAGAGATACATTTATCACCAACAGTCATACGTTGCATTCATTTCCACTCACAGTTTCTGAAGGCTCTATATAAGGTAGATTGCTATTCATCTGGAGCTACCACTTCTTATAAAAGCACATGCTAAAAGATCACGTCCACTGTAATCTTGCAGCAACACTCGGAATGATCACACAAAAACCAGGGAATGTTAGTGCACACACAAAATTAAGCTAAAGAAAAAGTCTTTGGAGTTCCAATCACACGGTTAGTATAACAATCCCATAATTATGAAGACTAATTGTAAGCTTTTATAGTGGATTAAGTCACACAGTGCAAAGAAAGGTCCATTGACCCTTTTGGTAAAGGGAGGGCTGGAAGCCACACAGATTAAGTTCAATGGATAGTCCGTATATACATGTGATGAGGAACACCCAAACTAAATTTGTGCTCTTAGGTTGGTCATTCTGAATCCCGATGCACTTCTGAAGCATCAGCTCGACAAATTGGGCAAGTACGATTTGCCTACAACACAAAAGAGAAAACTTGTTTGAATTGTGACTTACACAATGAAACATATTAAAAGCAACGGAACTTTTTTTACTTCCCATATAGTTTCTACATTCTTAGTTCTTTGAAGAGGGTACAAAGCAATCATTTAATCTGTCTTTTTAAAAATACCCCATTAAATCTCAAAAAACTAATAACCTATGATTGACTTTTTTGGTTTTATTTTCGATTAATTTTTTTAAAGGGTCTACCTTCACCATATAGACATTATCCATAACCAGTTCAGACAAATTTAACTGGTTTAAAAAACTCCATCTCAACAAATGACACCACATTTGCTGAGTTGCTAAAGCCAGCAACATAGGCATCCACCTGCTCTCTTTCTACAATCCATATTCATCAAATATTCTAATTTCTTTATTATAACAGCTTTCAAATCAGTCCTTTTCTTTTAATTGCCACTATTTGTTCTGTGTATGGCTCAGAACATCCTTATTCCATCTTCCTGGCTCTCAGAAATTATTCCTTGTAGTCCATTCTCTAAACAATGGCCAGTGATCTTTCTAACACACAATCTCACTCATCTCTCTTCCACATCACTTTCAAGATATCTCACACTTTACAGTGACTTCACAATAAGCTGGTCACTGGCTACATTTCTGAACGTCTGTCTCTTCTCTTGCCACTGGCATACACTAGTTATCAGCCACATGGAACCTGTGGTTTTCTGATTATTCTCTCTTCTCACATGTCAGGGCTGAGTGTATTTAATGCTTTATTTTTCTAAAAAGTTCAGACTCTTCACCTTCAGGATTCAGTTTGGGCTAAACTGGGTACCCTTAATCTGTGCTCATCTGTCTTCCTCGCCAAACTGGGAAGTTATCTAACCCAATATTATTATCTCCTAATGAGAATATTCTAAAAAATTCCCACACAACATAAAGTTAACTAATTTGTGTCCTTTGGACTTAAAAAAAATTTTAATATCTACAAAAGAAAAAAGGGTCAGAATTAAAAGCACTAGAGGTTTGTTCCTATGTAAATCTCTGACAAAGGAGCTCCAGTGAGGTCCCCTTCTAAACTCAGGGGAAAACTGGCATAATGAACCCAGGCCTTACTCCTATATACCATGAGAAAGTTAGGACATCCTTATATAATAAAACCTTAATATGCAAATCGACCAAAAGGCAGAACGATCGGTCACTATGATGCGCACTGACCACTAGGGGGCAGATGCTCAACACAGGAGCACCACTCAGCCAGAAGCCAGGCTCAGGGCTGGCGAGTGAGAGCAGCGGTGGCGAGAGCCTCTCCCGCCTCCGCTGCAGGCGGGCGGTAAGGAGTGAGGGGTTGCGGACTGTGAGAGCCCCAGACTGCAAGGGGGGATTGGGCCTGGGCTGGCAGACATCCCCCAAGGGGTCTCTTTGTAGAAAGAGAGCAAGTGGATGCCTATGTTGCTGGCTTTAGCAACTCAGCAAATGGTGTCATTTGTTGAGATGGAGTTTTTTAAAATTCCATATTCCCATTACCCAGACTCAACAATCCATGGCTAATTTTATTTCATCTATTACTGTCTACTTCTAAATACCAGATTATTTTCAAACAAAACTAAAAGCTCTAGTACTCATTATGAAAGACAGATAACCACTTTTCAGGTTTTACAAAATCACTCCCATGATGATTAGAGTTCTTTTTTTAAATATTGGTTTTTTACAGAGAGGAAGGGAGAGGGATAGAGTTAGAAACATCGATGAGAGAGAAACACTGATCAGCTGCCTCCTGCACACCTGCCACTGGGGATGTGCCCGCAATCAAGGTACATGCCCTTGACCGGAATCGAACCTGGGACCCCCTTCAGTCTGCAGGCCGACGCTCTATCCACTGAGCCAAACCGGTTAGGGCTTATAGTTCATTTTTACTGGCCTTTTCCCTTCATTTTTAGAAATCATATTGAAAGCTGTGTTTGTATTTTACCTCCTTTCCCACCCCCCACCAATGATGGACTTACTCTACATGAAACTATGCTCAATGTTATTCTCTTCTCAGGTGCCATCACATTACCTTAAGCCATTTGTCGACACACTTGGCATGGAACTCGTGGTTACAGGGTAAAACTCTAAGTAGCTGCCTTGACTCAAAATCACACATGCATACTACACACCTAAAAAAAGCAAAAAGGTCATTTAACCATAAAACCTATTGGTTCTCTGTTTTGTTATGACTACTGAAGCCCCCCCAAAAAAACCACTTACCATCTCACTTATCAAAATGTCATTTAAATTTTAAGACACACACACACACAAAAATCATGATATTAAGACATGCAGTAAAAGTGCTTTTCTTTACTGAGAAATCATCAGGAAAAATCTCTGGTTTAACATCCAAGCTAGTCTTTTTTTTTTTTTTTATTTTTATTCATTTCAGAAAGGAAAGGAGAGGGAGAGAGAGATAGAAACATCAGTGATGAGAGAGCATCATTGATCAGCTGCCTCCTGCATGCCCCACACTGGGGATTGAGTCCACAACCTGGGCATGTGCCCTTAACTGGAATCGAACCAGGATCCTCCAGTATACAGGCCAATGCTCTATCCACTGAGCCAAACCGGCTAGGGCCCAAGCTAGTCTTAACACATTGCGGACCAGTGGTTTCATTGCTAGCTTTACTCAGTGGCCATCTAAGTTTCTACTGAACGAGTACAAAAAATGTTTTCCATAAATGTTAAAGGCACGCTTTAAAATTAAATACCCATTGCATTTTGAAGTTATTTATTACATGTCCTTACAAGCTAATATTTTTTTAAAGTATTCTCGTGATTGGCCACAAGCCTTAGAATAGAAAACATGGGAATTCTCATGATCCATCTGCAATGTGTAAATACTAAAAGTACTATGAGAGTCAATAAAGGGGTGCTAGAACTGGATAGTCTTATGCAAGTTGGACTATTACCTCACACAATACATAAAAATTAACTAACACATGGAGTAAAGGCCTAAACGTAAAAGCTAAAAATGATCAAATCTTAGAAGAAAACATAGGAGTAAATCTTCGTGACTTCCAAGTACGCAATGGTTTGAGATACTGAAAGCACAAGAAACAAAAATAGATAGGTAAATGGCACAGGGGTGTAGATGGTGGTGACCTGCCTCCCATGATGAAGTCAGACAACAATTACATGTTAACAGATGACCTTCTTCCTTTCCTGTACCTCCTATCTCCCCTCCCTCTGATGACTCAGACAACACACCGTCACTACCACCTCTCAGCCAGTTCTAATGTGCTCTCAGTTTTCCCAGTGCTGATAAGTTAAACTACACTGTACATATATTATTTATACTTTGTATAGACTGTGTACTTATCATATCATTCTTGCTCTTACTGTATGTTAGTGTTACTTTATGTTTTATGTTTTTTGGTATAATTTGGTAGGTTAATTTTTGGAGCTATAAATGCTAAAAAAATTTTCCATATAGATCAATGGTAACTGCTTCTTCACTTTATGTCATTTGGTTTATGAAACGCTCTACTTTTGGAGCAAGGAAAATCTGTACATAAATGTTCACAGCAGTATTATTAATACTAGACAAAATGTGGAAACAACCCAAATGTTCAACTGAGGAAAGGACAAACAAGATCTGGTGTGTCCATACAATCAAATATTACTTGGCCATAAACAGGAATGAAATACTGATACAAGCTATGACATGATGAACCTTGAACACAAACTAAGTAAAAGAAGCCAGATTATAAAGACCATCCTATCTAATAAAGAGGGAATATGCAAATTGACCATCACAAAGATGGTGGCGCCCATATCCACAAGATGGAGTGTCCAGTCCCCTCAGCTCCGCCAGAGTCCCCCAGTCCTTTTAGCACCGCCAGAGGGGTGGCAGGCGTGTG
Source organism: Myotis nattereri (assembly GCF_964212035.1). NCBI lineage: Eukaryota > Metazoa > Chordata > Mammalia > Chiroptera > Vespertilionidae > Myotis > Myotis nattereri. The sequence continues at coordinate 54,606,861 of NC_138087.1, forward strand.
GTGTGGCTGGACCTGCCCTCAGCCCCTCAGGACCAGCCTGAGGCACAGGTAAGCCTCGGATGTCAGCTGCCCCGCCGCCCAGGGTAGGCCTGAGGCACAGGCAAGCATTGGATGGGTGGCTGTCCAGCCACGCAGGGCCACCCGAGGCTCAGGTAACCAGGTCCGACAAAGGTTTGCGCTGCCGGTAGTGGCAGCAGGAGAGGTGTGATGGGGGCATCGCTTCCCGCCCCTAAAGGCTCCTGGACTGTGAGAGGGCACAGGCTGGGCTGAGGAACCTTCCCCTCCAGTGCATGAATTTTCATGCACCGGGCCTCTATTATATTATATGACCCCATTTATGTGAAATGTCCAGAATAGGTACCTCTATAGAGATTAAAAAAAAATTAGTTGGGGTTTGTGCCAGGGTGAAGAGGATTGGAAAGAAATGGGGAATGGCTGCTAATGAGTAACGAGTTTATTTTTGGGGTGATGAAAATGGTATAAATTTGCTTGTGAAGATGTTTGCAAAACACTGAATATACTAAGAATCACTATAAATGTGAATTATATCTCAGTAGAGTTGCTATAAAGAAGATACTATAAAAAGCAGAATCCTTAGGTAAAAACTTTGAACTTTAATTGTATGAGACTTTAATTATATATAAAATATTGCAGTTTGAATCAGAGATCATAAAATTTACAGGCAACCTAAAAGTCCAGAACAGCACTGTCCAATAAAGTTTTCTGAAGTGACGGAAATGTTTTACATCTTTCAATACAGCATCACTAGCTAGTGTTGCTAAGAAACTTAACACATTGTATGCTGGAAACGTATTTATACGTTTTACGTATTTATACGTTCTACCAGTGTAGTAGAGTGCGGGACACGTATTAATACGTTTTTTATAGACTAGCGGTAGAATGCGGGTAATGTATAAATACCTAAACTAAAGTTATCATAATTTTACTGAACGTTGCCATTTGCGCAAAAAATTAGCAAAAATGGCCTGCGCCACCTGTTAGTGTGCAATAAAAACTACCCGCAAACAATGTGTTAACTTTCAATTTTATTTAAGCACCCCCATGTGACTAGCTGCTACCTAACTAGACAACATAGGCTAAGATTATGAAATAGAGGTTACTTTATCAAGTTATCTATGGCTCTCACGCTTTTATTTCATGAAGGTAGAAAAGAAAATTAACAGAGCGATATCAGAAAAATGTACTTACAAAGTCTGTTCTGACTGGTGGTTGTTAGGATTGAACCGGTATGAAGGAAGTTGTTCAATATCTGCTTTAGTCAGTCCTCGTGGCTTAGCTTCTCCTAGTCGCTCTGCCAGGTTTAAAAGGGCCTGTTGTGGAACAGGAAATATACTTTAACTTTCTTTAAATTTTTCCATAGTGGTAATTTTTTAAAAAACTACTTTTATTGTGGAAAAATTTAAATACATACTAAAGAAGAGGTACAGTATAATGAAATTCCATATTCCCATTACCCAGGCTCAACAATCCATGGCTAATTTTATTTCACCTATTACTGTCTATTTCTAAATACCAGATTATTTTCAAACAAAACTAAAACATGGTATTTCATTAATAAAATAGTTCTGTATGTATTTTTAAAACAGTCTGTCAACTTCAGCACTTTTGACATTTTGGGCTAGATAACTTTTATTGTGGGGGGCTGTTCTGTGCACTGTAGGATGTTTAGCAGCATCTCTGCTAAAGGACAGTAACACCCTCCCACCCAGTTGTAACAATCAAAAATGTCTTCATATGTTGCTAAATATCCTCCTGGGGATAAAACTATCCCCAAGTTGAACACCAACACTCTAAAAAAGGAAAGATTTTTTAAAAGGGAATAAATCACATCATCATCATCATAATACCTTATAATTCTTTGTCAAATGTCTGTTTCTATTACTTTCAAAACACTTTTAAAAATAGTTTATTCAAATCACAATCCAAATAAATCCATCTGTTCCCATTGCTTGATACTGTCTCAAGTATCTTTTTTAAATTTTGTATTTATTGAAGAAAACAGGTCAATGGCCTGTAGAAATTCTCAGTCCGAATTTTGTTGACTGAACCACCCCACCCCGACTTGAGTTTTCTTGTCCCCTGTATTTCCTATAAATTGGTGGATTTGAGTATTTCAATCATAGCTTACCACACCTAATTGTTATGTTAGCAGCCACTGATGGAACACTGCCTAGGTTCATTTATTCAGTAAAGATGGTAAAATGGTAATATTCTAATTCTATCATTCTTTCTTCATTTATTAGATGAAATATTTCTATACTGAGCAACTGCCCCATACCAAATTGCATTCAGTAGTATTAATTATATATAAAGTGCAGGATGAATAAGACCACTGAGTGTGTTTTCTTAAGCATCACTATGAATTCGTGAATATTAGCATAGTTGATGTTTCAATATATCGCAGCTATTATGCTTACTGGTTTATACAAGTACCTCCTTTCTCCCAGTTTTCAATGGCTCTAATTATTCATTTGCTTTATCCTAAAATCAGGCAGCCCTTTGTGTGCTGCTTTCCCCCTTTAAAGGCTGCCACAGGGTTAAGAGAATGGGTAACAAAGAAATGATGACAGATGAGAGAACAAATAATTTCTCAAAAAAAACTCAATAACTAATGGTATATGTTTTAGTATCATGACACTGCTTTTGGTACAGCTTCATTTGGAGAATTGGGTCACCTAAAATTGCTTCCCGTTTGTGAACATGAATGCCCCTAAGTTCTTCTAAATGCTAGACAAGTTGTTAAATTGGTGCTGATTACAATTAGCATATAAAATTTATGATATAGCTTATCTATACTTATACCTCTACTATATAATAAGACACTTAGGTCAACTAACACAAATATGACAATTATATTCAATAAAATGTTCATTAAGCCCTTATTGAAAGGAGAATGTAATGATAACCAAGCTCTCAACAAGATAACTGAAGGCACAACATGATCATTACATATGGTTTTATAAGAACAAAAAGGAGGGAGAGAGACATTTAGATCTGATAATGGACTAGAAATGGCTTTCATAGAAGTAGTTTCAAAATGTAGAGGAAGGGGTGAAAATAATTAGGCAGAAGGATCAAGGGGAGTAAAAGCACACAGGCAAGAATGTATAGGGTAGACTAAAAAAATGGTGAAAACTCTGGACTAGGGAGTGTTGTAGGTGTGCACACTATTGAAATAAAAGAAAAGCAAGCACGATTTTCTTGGTTGAATTAAAGTGTGACTTTGCAGAAGATCAAACATATTCAATCCAAAATACAGTCTAGAAAAGATTCCAATGCTAAGTACAAAATTTTTCCATTGGCATATGTATACAATTTGATCAATGAAAAGCTGTCCTTTCAGTAGCATGAAAGAAGACTCAATTTCAGTACCTAAAAGAATACCTAAAAGAGAACCAACTCCTTTCCTTACCGCTCTGTACAAAACTAACATAGTGTTCTAGAAACAAAATCAGGAAATTACTACAGCCCCTTTCTCAAGAATCTGAGAATGAAAGCCAAAGGACACTGCAGTGTGATTATATATGTAGAAAGAAAGTGATATAATGGCATTCTGAAAACTACAGAAGAATATAGCATTTGGCCTGATCTATTCCACATGCATTTAAAAAACAAATCAAAGATGCTTTAAGATTGTTTGTGTGTGAGATCTCTCCTCCTTCTCCCCAGGTTCAGTTCACCTAAAAAAAAAAAAAAAAAAAAAAAAAAAAAGTGTTCCAGCACAGATGTCCCAATTAACGATGGTTTGGCTTACGATTTTTCCACTTCACAATGGTGCAAAAGCGACATGCATTCATTAGAAACCAGGAAGGCTAAGCTATGATGTTCAGTAGGTTAAATGCATTTCAATTCATGATATTTTCAACTTACAATGAATTTATCAGGACGTAACCCCATCATAAGCCAAGGAGCATCTGTATTCATACTGTATAAATAGAAACTACGTGAGGCTGGGGTGAGAAAAATAGCTGGCAGTATCAAAACCAAGTCATACAAACAGTCACTCACATTCAACATGCCCAAATCCGAATTTGCCTTCCAACCCCTAAACTGCACCTCCTACTCCTATCTTCAAATACTATAACATCAACATCATCTAAATTAGATGATGTCATCTACCTGACCTACTGTCATCTTCTGCCTTCTTTGTGGGCTACTACAGTTTTTGTAGAGCATCTTCTTTTGCAACCCTCCCACTCACACCCCTAACTCTACTCCTGTTGATTCAAATGTTAAAAATGTCTCTGAAGATGTACTTTTTTCTATTTGCAGTTCCTATAGTTCGAAGCTTGCATGGTTTTATAATTTATTGCCTGACCTATTAAATAAGTTTCCCCACCACCAACTTCTTAACCTCTCCCATCTATTCCTTAATACTACTAGCAGAGTTCTGACTCATACAAATAGAGATCCATTAGCACCAAAAAATGTAGCGGCTCCTTCATCCCATAATATTCAAAATTCTGTCATTCTCTAGCAGGACACTCAAGGACAACCAGTTAAGCTTTCCAATCAAATCTCACGTTAGCCACAGACTATATGCAATTCCTCAAGAATATCCAGCACTTTCCTGCTTCAACCTTATGCACGAAAGTTTCCCCATTCTTCAAGAATCAGCTCAAACACTTCTGGCTTCCACAAAATCTTTGAGAACATCAATTTATAATTCACTGTTTTCTCATTTATATTCTCTGATAGGAGTTGAGTTGTATGTAACTCTAATAGAGTACCAAAAGTCTCTCTCTTTATCAGAGCTGTGTGGTACATGACAAAATATCCTTAAGGATGCTGAACACTTCTTTCAAACATATTTGTATCTTGAAATGTACAAAGGATTCACTTAATAATGTTTAATTAGATGAATGAGTTGAGTATTACAGTGCTTTTTATGCACACAATATTCCCCAACTTAATTCAAAGTTCACCTACTCACCTCGTAATTTTCTACTTCTCCATCTTCCACATCCAATTCAAAGCTGAAAGTTGGGCCTACTGCAGGTGGCACTGGAAGCATTGATCTGCAGTGAAAATAACCAACACTGGCACTGATATATTACTACATTACTTCAGTGAACAGGAAAAACAAAGTCCAGTGGTATAGGGACAAATGGCTGGGGTCAATCAGTGGCAACCCTTTAAAAAAAACTGACTTCACTAACAATAAACAAAAACTGACACTTAAAAAAAATATCATTTACAATAGCATAAAATCACATAAAATATTTGGAATGAATTCAACAAAACATATGTAAGACCTACACAATAAAAACTGCAAAAATACTGTAAGGATAAACTTAAAAAGAATAGAGAAATATGCTGTGTAAGTTAACTGACAAGACGGCTCAATATTAAGATGTCAACTTTCTCCCCAACTGATCTATAGATTTCATGCAATCCCTACCAAAATCCTCAGCAAGCCCTTTATAAAGTAGAAACTAATTTGATTTAAAAATTTATATGGCTCACACAAAAGACTTTAGATCATTTTAGAACTAAGTTGGGAGACTTATCCTATCTGATTTAAGACTTACAATAGAGCTACAATGATCAAAATAGTGTAAGATAGGCACATGACCTTAAAGACATTTCCTAGTTTTCCTAGCAGTTAATTATAGACATAAGACTACATTCTGGCCCATGGGATTTGGCAGGAGTAATACATTGAACTTCTAGGAAGTATTCCTGAGAGGAGGCAGGTAAGCAAAAGATCCACTTTTATTTTTACTGGCTGGAATGCTGACTTAATAGCTGGAACCTGAGGAGCCATTTTAGATCGAGGAAGCCATAGGATGGCAGAACCATTCCTCAGAGTTATGGGACTAAACAAATTGTATCTGAATTGCCTACTTCTGGACTTCATTACATGAGAGAGAAATAAAGATATATTTAACCCATGAGTGCTTCTGCTACAAACTTAATTCTAACAGAGTATTTATTTTCCTTTTTTTAAATTAAAAAAACATCGAATTGCTGATCCATTCACTTATGCATTTATTGGTTGCTTCTTTCACATGCCCTGACTGGGGATCTAACCTGCAACCTTGGGGTATTGGGACAATGCTTTAACCAGCCAGGACCTCTAACAGAGTATTTATAAGACATAGAAATAACTTCTCTTTCTCTCTTCCACTGAGAGAAACAGCAGTATCAAAAGCTGGATAATCAAAGAAGATGGCAAGTGATGCCAGTTTTAAAAGTAGCAAAAATTTTAAACTTTCCTACCTTTAGATTTGGTAAACCTATTTTATGACTCAAAATTCCCCCCCCCCCCCATTTCTCTCTTGTCATTGACTCTTCTCTTTCACCCTTAAATAGCCCCATACCCAACCACTAACATTAAATACAAATATTTAACACTCTAAATTATACACCACATAGAAGATCCTCATAAAAGAAAGAGAATCTCAAGAATGCCAAATTTAGAACTCATTAAAATAAGAAAGAACTTACAACACATATGGTAGTAAGCTGGGATGATAAGGGGGAGGTGGTATTGGCTGCTGGGATCGGTATCTACTTCGTCCTGTGAGCCTCCGGGGCATAAATGGAGGATAAGGCTGTAGGAGAAAAAAAAGTTTAGACAATTTAAGATCATTTTACTTTTATAAATATTTAATGTCAAAGTCTCTTTCTAGGTTGTCAACCAACAACCTAGAAAGTTCTTTACTATTCAAGTGGTATTTAATATTTCTTAAATGTTCACATGTATACAATGACTAGTTTAAAACATCTATATATTTCTAAATACACTTTTCCAACACCAATACATTCAAAATTCTAAACATGTAGAGTTACATTGAAATAACTCAAAACAAGTTACCAAAGCAAATAATAACATTGAATGAAAACTTACTACTCCAAAGGACACCTCTTGATGCAGAGGATCATGTGCTAAGAACTGCAAAGGAGCAGATGGGGGTAATGTTGGGGGATGGGCTGAAGAAGGGTAAGTGAAACCTCCTACTGGAAGATGTTCTCCTAAGAGTTCCACTTCGTTTTCTATCCTTTGCAGAGGCTGAGGGGGGGAAAAAAAACTAATGTACTTCCAGTGTTTAAATACTGCGGTATAATAATAAAAATCACACACACACCCAATATTTTTAAAGTCATACATTTCTTGATGTTCACATGAACCTACATTCATACATGTGGACGGACATAGCAAAATCTTCCTGCCTTTAATTGAATTTCAATTAAGAAAGTTTTTGAAATACGTGATTAAACATTTCCATTTAATTGACTAGACATATCAATTAAAAGATACATTTATTTTACTATTTCAACTTTCTCTTAAGAGAAGGAAAAGCAAAAAGTCATGTAGTAAGCCAACTGCATGGCTAAAATTACAACACATAGGATACACTGACCTACTACTCACAGGATTTTCAGACACTTAACTCTTAACATGAAATCGAACACAGTGTATATCTATTTATAAATCAAAACCAGAGCTAAATGAGATAAGAGACAGTAGGCATGACGCTACAGTAGAAAGTTTATGGACTTTGGCATTAGATTCTTGGCATTGTCACTATCATTGTGACTTATGTAAATTACTTAATAGGAACTTCAATATTGTCATCTATAGAACTGACACGTCCATAGCCTATTTCAAAAGTGTGTTGTAATCACTGAGACAATGCACAAGTAACACATAGAACACATAGTCTATGTAAAGCAATAGCATGTGGGATTAAAAAAAAATAGCTTACTGAATATAATTCACATACTGTAAAATTCACCATAAGGAGGAGTACAAGTCATTTTTGTATATTCACCACTAATTCCAGAACATTCCTACCCACTCCCCCTCCCCCCCAAAAACAAACAAACCCCATGCCCATTAGTAGTCAGGTCTCCTCAATCCTCTCCAAGGTTCTGGACAACCATTAATCTACCTTCATTTCTATAGATTTGCCTATTTTGGACATTTCACATATACAGAATCATGTAATATTGTGGCCCTGGTATCTGGCTTCTTTCATTTAGCATTATGTTTTCAAGGTTTATCCATCTTATAGTTTGCGTGTCATACCTCACTCCTTTTTGTGGTTGAATAATCTACTGTATAGATACACCATACTCTGCTTATTCATTATCACTTGATAGACATTTGCACTATTTCTATTTGTTGGCTATTAGGAAGAATGCTGCAGTTCCTTTCACAGGACTAAAATCTTCCACTCTAATCATTTCCATATGTTCTCTTTCCTATTCTCTTAATGCATGATTCAGATGTTCAACTTGGCTGTCCAAAACACAAGTGGACCTTCTTCCTGTGCTCTTCCTTCCACTTATACAGTACTTACCTCCTCCAGACCCCTAAAATAAGATGCCTCTCAGCTATATTCCAGTCCCAGGGCAGAATTAATTATGTTAACAGACTTATCTCATCTACCTTTTTGTGAGAACACAATAGAAAACAAGCCTCCAATAAAACCAATTGAGGCTCAGAGGGTTACTTTACTTGCAGAAGTGATTATTATCCTAACAAGTATAAACAATTTTATAATATTTTCACTTTCCATTTTAGAAATACATTAAAGGAAAAAACCAAGAAAACTGACTTTTTCTTCACATTTACTTCATGAAAGATTACAGATACGAAGGAACAAATTTAAATCAAACAAGTGACATAAAATAACTAGAAAAATTTAAGAAACCAAGGTAATTCTCGGCTCATTTATCTATATGTCTTTGAAGTCCTTAATTTGTTTAAGAACCAGAAGAATGGTAAGGGGGAGAGATCAACCAAAGGACTTGTATGCATGCATATAAGCATAACCAATGGATACAGACACCAGGGGTTGAGGGCATGAGTGAGGAGGTGGGGAGGTAATGGGGAGGGGTAAGGGGGGGGGGGTAAGGACACATATGTAATACTTTAATCAATAAAGAAAAAAAGAACCAGAAGAATGCCCAAGTTATAATTTTTAAATGGTAACAATTTACATCTACTAAATTAATCTACCTTTTAGGTCTAAACATCCTGTGAATATTAAAGACATAAAAGTAGAAATACCTACCGATCGTGATTGCTGTGTTTGGAAAGGGACAAACTGGCCTGGTGGTGGCAAATGAGGATGATGATGAGGAGAAAGGTGAGGAGGATGTAAAAGAAATGGATCACTAGAAATAAGGGGTGGGAATGCAGCATATGGTACTGGTAAGTGCTGAACTGAACAGGCTTGCAGCATCTGTAAGAGAAATTGTTATTTTCTTGTTGAAGGTATCAGAATACATAATTAAAAACAAAACAAAACTCTATACAGTGAGATAAAAAGGTTATTGCCACGTCCCCCAAAATGTTTTAATAACCTATATCAGTGGTTGCCTAACTGTGGCTCGCGAGCCACATGCGGCTGTTTGGCCCCTTGAGTGTGGCTCTTCCACAAAATACTGACTTCTGCGCATGGGCCACTTCAATCGCACTGTACATGCGCGCCTGCACGTGGTATTTTGTGGAAGAGCCACACTCAAGGGGCCAAAGAGCTGCATGTGGCTCGCGAGCCACAGTTTGCCGACCACTGACCTACAGTAATAAAATACTAGTGTATGTTTATCTCTATTAGTAAAATACTGGTAACTAGTAATTATTCTGTATTTTATACAGTTCTTAGAAATCAGTCAACACACCCAACTTTTACTTTAGTCTTATTAACAAGTATGAAATGGGAGAAAAACAGAGGAATCTCTCTCTACTTTAAGATGCAGCAGATACTGCTTTCCAAGAAGCTCTCTTTGGAAATTTTTTATTTCTAAGATTTTTTTTATTTATTGGAGCCAAATTCACAACTAAGAGATTTAAGGTGCCCAATTCACAACTAAGTGATTTAAGGTCTCTCAATATTTTAAGTCTGCTGACTTAGCACACTGGTTCCATAATATTGATTGAGAAACCAAGCTTGGGTAAATTAATGTTAAAATGGGTTGGTATTTGTATATAGGTGTTTCTTTTAATCTCACATTCAAACAAAGGTTTAGGGTTGTATTAATATATTTAGTGAAGTACTTTACTTTGAAAACATAATTGACCCTTTGGGTCATTTAAATCCCTTGGATTTCAGCAATCTCATTTGTGAAATATGGAGGCTGGACTAGGGGTGGGGGTGGGGTTGGTAGATTAAAAGATAAAGTTTAAGTTTAAGAGGCAGAAAGAAGTGGGTGGAAATCTCTGTTCTCTCATACTAACTGTCTCTATTAAGCAAGTAATTTTCATTTCATCATCTAGAAAACGGGATACCATTTTTATCACAGACTTCCTATAGTGAGGAATAAAAAGACCAAGCATTCAACGTACCTGTCAAAACCCAGTAAGTGCTGAGACTATTACTGCTGATCACTAACTAGACTTTATTACTAACTAGTTTGATATCCTATGTTAATAATCCAAGGCTAACCTAAATTAAGATTTAATTATAAACTGTGCTGATATATGAAGGAACATGCTTTGACCTTCAGGATATCCAAATATGTACAATTTAATTAATGTAAAAACATACCAAATTTTAAAGCTAATTTATTAAACTGTTACTATAACAAAGCTATTGAGATAGCCATTGCAATAAAATAGCCTTTTTCAGTTGGGAGTGAAAAGCTACAGAAGCCAGTCTCTTAAGTTTTGTTTACTTACATAACACACGTAGCCATTCTACAGAGGAGTGCACAGACTTACCGGAGGAGGCACACTACAGACAGGGAGGTGCTGTCCACTGAAAACCACAGAGCATCCTGGGACCTGTTGTGTACTGCATGCAGGGATGTGCTGGCCTGTGCAGAGCGGAATCCCATGTGGTGCCACTGTTGTTACTGTATAAGAAACAGGGACGGTGCCCTGATGGAGCTATTAGGAAAGAAAAGCAAACTGTTAGAATTTTAACTGTCTCAATAAAACATCAACTATTAAAAATCAAAACCTGGTCATTTACTGATTCTTCTCAGGGGCACAGTTTTCATAATGTACTTTTTCAACAGTTTCAACTAAACTATTATTTGTCATTGGATAGAAAAGTTGTCTGTTTCAAAAGCAGTTTATGATGCCCACAGAACTGGGACTAAACTCTTCTCCCAAGAAGCTATCCTGAAAAGTCCAGGAAAATAAATGAAATGCTGTATTAACTCTTCTACACTGCTGAAACTTTTCTAAAGAGAAAATCTGGGGAAATGACTGCTTGCACCTTCTAATACCTGGCCACAAACAACAGGAAAAAATGTTTTGTTTAATTGCAACTAGTGAAACAACAAAGAATAGTATTTTTTTAAAATATATATATATTTTTTATTGATTTTTTTACAGAGAGGAAGGGAGAGGGATAGAGAGTTAGAAACATTGATGAGAGAGAAACATCGATCAGCTGCCTCCTGCACACCCCTTACTGAGGATGTGCCTGCAACCAAGGTACATGCCCTTGACCGGAATCGAACCTGGGACCCTTCCGTCCGCAGGCTAACGTTCTATCCTCTGAGCCAAACCGGTTAGGGCTGAAGAATAGTATTTTTAAAAAGTTAAATCATTTCCTTCTCTTTTGGTCTTATTCTCATACTATCTGTCCTACAACAATGTTAATAACATATACTCTGCATCTTTCTCCACAAGCATACAAACATATACAAGCACGATTACCCACAAATTATTGTCATGTTTGCTTTTGTTTTCTTAATAGAAATGAGACATTACCTTGCAACTTATTTTTCAATTAATATTCTATATATCTCTTCAGAGTTAAATGCAATCATTCTATTTGATACTAGCCAGATATTTCAAGTAAACTCACTTAACACAATCCTATTTTTCCTATACTAATGGTCATTCTACTTTTCACTCTTTTGCCAATACAAATATAATCCTATCCTATATAATGAAGCATAGTATGCAAACTGTCCCCTCGACCAGAGTTCTTCTGGGAGTTCGACCAGGGGGCGGGCCGGCCGGGGGAAGGGAGGCAGGCCCCAGCCAGTGGCAGTACCTGGCCAGCAGCCGGCAGCTGCTAGGGACCCTACCAGTGCACGACTGGACCTCTTAGTTGTAAAAAATGTCATTGAATACAGTATATAAATCCTTACATATTAGTAGCTTTTATTTGTTTCAGAGGTATTACTGGGTAAAAGGATAAATGTATTGCCCTGGGTGGTAGGCACACAATGTAGTGTGCAGATGATGTTTTATTGAGTTGTACACGTGAAACCTGTATGGTTTTGCGAATCAATGTCACCCCAATAAATTCAATAAAAAATAAAATTAATTTAAAAAAAAAGAGAAAGAAATAAGCACCTATTGCTTGTCATGTGTAAAAAAACCCCCAAAAACCCCAGTCTATGTTTTATCTTTTGCTAAATGCTTTAAAAAAACAAAACCAGGGAAGTCATATGCATACTAGATGCCCAATGCACAAAATTCACGCATGGGGCTAGGCCCTCGCAGCCGTGGCTTCGTCCGGAAGGTCGTTCGGCTATCTGGTCTAATTAGCATATTATGCTTTTATTATTATAGATTATTATAGATATGAACACAGACAATAGAGTGGTGAAGGCCTGGGAAGGGCGGGTACAGGATGTCAATGGGAAACTAAGAAACAAACAGGGACATTTGTAATACTTTCAACAATAAAGAAAAAAATGTTCCAACTTTTTAAAAACAAAAATTTTTCTATCATGATGTTCTATTTAATATTGAATGCCGTTTAAGTGTAGTTTTCGTAGTTTCCATAAAAAGTAAGTTTACAGTAGTAAGCAAAGTAGTTTATTATTTATTAATTATTTATTACTAGAGGCCCGGTGCACAAATTCGTGCACCAGTGGGGTCCCACGGCCTGGCCTGCGGGATTGGACCCAAACCGACTGACATCCCCCAAGGGGTCCTGAATTGCGAGAGGGCACAGGCCAGGCCGAGGGACCCCACCAGTGCACGATCAGGGCCAGGGAGAGATGCAGGAGGTTGGCCAGCCGGGGGGGACCATGGTAGGGCTCCAGGGCATGTCCGGCCTGTCTCAGTCCTGATCAGCAGGAACCCAGCAGCAAGCTAACCTACTGGTCGAAGCGTCTGCCCCCTGGTGGTTAGTGCATTTCATAGCCAACGGTTGCGCAGCCTTAGCACGTCATTAGCATGTTATGCTTTGATAGGTTGAACGGATGACCAGGCACTTAGCATATTAGGCTTTTATTATATAGGATGATAGCTACATTTTATATTTTTTGCATTTAACAAAGTATTTTTCTGTTATATTGGAATTAATCTCTTTGAAAGACTTCCTAATGTTGAACTTATCCTGCATTTCCAGAATAAACGCTAACATTAATTCTTTCAAGAATTCTAATAGATTTTTATATCACTAGCTACGATTTATTATTTAAAACATCTGCAGCTGTATTCAAAAGGGAAACTAGTTTGATAGTTTTGTTGTATTGTCTACGAGATTTCATTATTAAGGTTATACAAGTTTCATTAAATATACTTGGAAGCCTTCTTTTACTATGATCTGGAATATTTTAAATTGGAATGTAATAAATTACAGACAGTCCTCAGGTTGACGTACATCATTTCATGGTTACATCACCATCTCCCATATATTTATATTAAAAAAAAGTTCCATCATTTCGACATATGTGCTTTATGTTTTTTATTTATTTACCACAAGTAAAGGTCAGGAATTGTTATCTTTTAAATTTTTTTTTACTGTTTCACTTCATTATTGCTGTGTATGTGCTCCATGTGAGTGACGTAGGTGCTTATGTAGGTGGGTTCCGACTTACGGCAAAAATCACATTACATTGCGTCTTAGGGAATGGATCTGTGACATATCCTGAGGACCTACTGTATTGGCTGGCTCTTTAGAGATTAGACAATTCAGATGTAATTTCTAAAGACAGGAGTTTTATTATTTCTTTAGAGACCTGGTGCATGAATTCGTGCACCGGTGGGGTCCCTCGGCCTGGCCTGCATCCTCTTGCAATCTGGGGCCCCTCGGGGGATGTCGGAGGCTTTCATGCATGGATTTAGCCCAATCCCTACAGGCCCCGATCCTCTTTCCCCCGAGATTTATGTCTTTTCCATGTTTCCATACCTGTGTGTTGAGTGTCTGGCCCCTGACGGTCTGTGTGTGTCATAGCTACCGGTTGAATGGTTTGACACTTAGCATATTGGACTTTTATTTTTATATATATACATATACATATACATATATATATTCCTGCCACAGCTATTGGTCTGTTTAGATTTTCGACATCTTAGGTTGTTTTAATATTTACATATATATTTCATTTCTCAATATATATACCCAACACATAATTTGTCTTAAATGAGATCTCATCTTTTCTGAAATGTGGTCTTCTCCTTTTCTTTGATTTCATACTTAACCACCTTCTCATTCCCTTCACTTTAGTACATACAACCTAAATCCAGTATATACTTCATATTTTTCTTTGTGTTCATATGTAGTCCAACATAAGCATATTTGTCATGCTTTACAAAGTGAGACATAATACTGTCCTCAATTTTGCTTCTCTTGCTCCATATCTTGCAGATATTGCTCACATTCCTGGCAGAATTCTGATTAATTCCTTGTAATATTATATTCCATTGTATGAAGAAATTATTTATTGTACTTTTCTACTAATAATAAGCAATCACTATTTATTCCTGCTTTCCATTTCTATGAATTTGCCTATTCCAGACATTTCATATAAATGGACTCTACAATCTATGGCCTTTCACGACTGGCTTCTTTTACTTAGCTGGTTTTCAACATTAACCTATGGTGTAGCATGAATTAGTACTATATTATTTTTTGAGTAATAGTCATTTATGGATATAACATGTTTTATCTACTCATCAGTTGATCAATGTAAGTTCCTGCTTTCTGTACATTTAATTTGTATTTAGGCACTGTATCAAAATCTTTTAAAGTAGAATCTGTTTTCTTCTACAATTATATGAGGGTGAGAAAGATACAATTATTTCTTTCAATTTTTCATATCCATTAATTAGTACATTATCTTATTGCATTTGGTAGAACTTCTACTATAACATTAAATAAAAATGAACAAAGTAAGCATCTCTGTAGTTTCCAATTTATCTCTCACCAATAAGGATACTTGCTGTTAGTTTTACTTAATTTCCTTAGTTTATTTTATTCTAGTTTTTATTAAATTTTTGTTGTTGTTTTAATCCTCACCTGAGGTTATTTTTTTCCACTGATTTTTAGAGAGTGGAGGGAGGGAGACAGAGAGAGAGAAAAACACTGATGTGAGAGACACACATCAGGGCCGAGGATTGAGCCTGCAACTGAGGTACAAGGTAAGAGGTACATGCCCTTGACCAGAATCAAACCTGTGACCTTCAGTCAATGAGCCAACTACCAGTTTTTATTACTATTTAACTGACTTTTCAACATCTTTTGATATAATCATGTATGGTTTTCCTTCTCTTATTTGTTGATGTAATATACTTTCATATTAAACGATCCTCTCTTACTTGGGAATAAATCTTATTTGGTCATAGGTTATTTTTCTTTTGATACATTGGTAGATGGTGTTTTCTAAAGGTCTGTTGAGAAAGTCATATATTTGAGAGTTTTTTGAGGGGATTCCCACTTTTATTTGCTTTTAGTATTAGAATTATACTGGCTTCATAAAATCATTACAAAAATTACCTTAAAAAAAAAAAGCCTGGAATCATTTAAATATTATTAAAATAAGTGTTTCTTGAAGATTTGAGAAATAGCTGTGAAGCCATCTGGTCACTGTGCCTTTTTAATGGTAACTTCCTTTAAGTTTTTTTTTGTCCCCCCCCCCCCCCCCCAGGGTTATATATAGAATTTCATTATCATAGTTAGTAATGAAGTAATATACTTGAGCACTTACACCTGAGTATAATATACTTGTACTAGTTGAAGTGCTCAAAATAAATTAACTCATAATTCTCCCAACATCCCTTATGAAATAGGTGCTATTTTCATTTTACAACTGAACAAAATTCTTTGAATGTTTCCCACGTGTGGATATATGTCTTTTAATTATTCCTACTCTTCTTTACACTTGTCCTTTGTTCCTTAACCAAGCTCACAAGAGGTGTGGCATCCTTATCAATTTTTCAAAGCATTTTGATCCTAATTTTTAAAAGTACAACTTTCGCCGAAACCGGTTTGGCTCAGTGGATAGAGCGTCGGCTTGCGGACTGAAAGGTCCCAGGTTCGATTCCGGTCAAGGGCATATACCTGGGTTGCGGGCACATCCCCAGTGGGAGATGTGCAGGAGGCAGCTGATCGATGTTTCTCTCTCATCGATGTTTCTAACTCTCTATCTCTCTCCCTTCCTCTCTGTAAAAAATCAATAAAATATATTTAAAAAAAAAAAAAAAAAAAGTACAACTTTCTTCCAAGGGAAGCTATGTAGAATTTACATTTCAATCCTTATATAAAAAACTAGAGGCCCGGTGCACGGATTTGGGAACTGGTGGGGTCCCTTGGAGTGGTCTGCGGGGATTAGACCGTGGCTGGTGGCTGGGGAGGAGTCTGAGCCCGAGCCCGGGCCAGGCGCTGCTGCTAGGTAGGCTCACTAGCCAAGAGCCCTGCGTCTGGTGCCCGTTGGTTAGCTGATGGTCAGTGTGCATTATAGTTACTGGTTGACCTATCAAATGGTCAACTGGTTGCTTTGGCTTTTATATATATAGACTAGAGGCCTAATGCACGAAATTCATGCAAGAGTAGGCCTTCCTTCCCCCTGGCTGCCGGCACTGGCTTCCCTCAGGCACTCGGACCCCAGGCTTCCCTCCGGCCACCAGCAGGTGCCCGGGACCTGGGTTTCCCTTGCAGCCCCAGCTTCATCCAGAAGGTCCTCCAGAAGGACGTCCAATCTAATTAGCATATTATACTTTTATTATCCTATCTAATAACAAAGAAACATGGTAATTAACCGTAAATTCGCTACCCTTCCCATTGGCTAATCAGCGAGATATGCAAATTAACTGCCAGCCAAAATGGCGGCCGGCAGCCAGGCAGCTGAAGTGAACATGAGGCTTGCTTGCTCCAGTGATGGAGGAAGCCAAGGTTCCCCGCCTGCCATAGCCCAGCTCTGAGCTCCAGATGCAACAATGTTGCAATCATAGAACCTAAACAAACCCCAGGTACCTGCTTTCAGCCAGCTTGGCCTCAGAGCTTAGAGCAGCCAGTGATGGCAACAGAGTTTCAATTGTAGACTCTAAACAAACCCAGCCGGCAACGGCCTCAGCGCTGGAGCCGGCTCTCAGCTCCAGTGACAGCTATAGAAGGTAAATAAATCCCAGAATAAAAAAGAAAAAGAAAAAAGGAGAGGCTGGGAGCTTCAGTCGCCCACCAGCCTGAAAACAGCCCTCAGCCCCTCACCCAGACTGGCCAGGCACCCCAGTGGGGACCCCCACCCTGAAGCGGGTGTGACCAGCTGCAAACAGCCATCAGCCCCTCATCCAAGCTGGCCAGGTACCCAAGCAGGACCCCCATCCTAATCCGGGACACCCTTCAGGGCAAACCAGCCGGCCCCCACCCATGCACCAGGCCTCTATCCTATATAGTAAACGGGTAATATGCAAACTGACCCCAACAGCAGGAGGACTGGGAATGCCTGATCACTACAACACACACTGACCACCAGGGGGCAGACGCTCAATGCAGAAGCTGCCCTCTCGTGGTCAGGGCGCTCTCACATGGGAGGAGCTCTGCTCAGCCACAAGCCAGGCTGATGGCTGCCAGTACAGCGGTGGTGGTGGGAGCCTCTCCTGCCTCCTCAGCAGCACTAAGGATGTCCAACTGCAGTTTAGGCCTGGAGTGGGCCTAAGCCAGCAGGCAGTCAACCCCTGAGGGGTCCCAGACTGCGAGAGGGCACAGGCTGGGCTGAGGGACCCCTCCCTCCCCCCGAGTGCACAAATTTTTGTGCATCGGGCCTCTAGTTATATATAATAAACTTGTCTAAAATTGCTTATTAGGTAAAACTGTTTTAGATAAAATTAAAATAAATTTACAATAAAATACAAATAAGTTCAATAAACTGCCACCAACTTTTAGCATCTGTATTTCTTGGACATTATGTCATTATACCTGATCATGTATGTCAACCATTACTGCATTCTGCTGGGGTGGATGAGCAGCAGGGTGTAACAGACGAGGGGATACATTCGGAGGGTGGAAGGCTCGAGGTTCCTCTATTGCTTGCTGCTGTGCATAAGGGAGATGGTGATAATTTTCATCTTGACTAATGGAATTATGTCGAGACAGTCGATCCCTTCTTCCTCTCTGGCGTCTGACAGGAGGACTGTTAACAGCAAATATAAAAAAGGTCATTATAATGTTGAATGATGCGATATATCAGGATTCTGTATTGCCTCTTTTAAAAATCCATCGGTAATTTATGCTAAGGTAAACTTGAGTATTAAATAATATAAAAACTTACAATGTAAATAAAATGTTTTTAAATTAAAATATATTAATATACAATGTTATCTTATTTCAGGTGCACAACAGTTATTCAACATTTAAATACTTAAAGAAATTATTACTATAAGTTTATAGTAACCATTTGATAACATACAAGGTTATCACAATACTCTTGATTATATTCCCGGTTGCCATACATTACATTCCCGTGATCTGACTTTAAAACTGGAAATTTGTATTTCTTATTCTCCTTTACCTTTTTTTTGCCCTCTATTTTATTCCCTTCCCTTCTAGCATCCATCAGCTTATTACATTATATTACATATACATTGCAATGTATATATTTTTAAAATAATGAAAATAAAATTGGTATTCAACTCTGAAAGTATTTAGAAATCAATAGCTAACTACTGTCACTTTTTTAATTGCATGAAATTGCTCGTTTATAGACAAAAATTATCAAATATCAGCAATTTCATATGGTTTTAACCTATTATTTTTCTCCCTTTATTTTATAAGCATTATATAATAAAATTTAATCTGCATATACCTTTGTCAGTATTCATTTCACATATGCCTAATGGGAACTTTTACATTTGTCTAAAACATACAGAAAGATATATTTCCTATATGCCCAAAATGATAATTTTTAAAATAAGTAGAAAATTCATGAAATAACTAAAGAACATTTATTGACAACTACAAATATAACAAAATTGAGTAAATGCTGAGAATGGAAATGATTGGGAGATAGTGTCAGATAAATAGTCCATTAATACACAGGATTTTCAGTTAGAATCTGACTATTGAAGGAAATCACTTTTACTCTCCATGCATTAGTCATCTACATAGTTTAACACAAATTTAACAAGTTTTTTGACTAGACTTTCATTTTCTATTTTCCTATAATTCCACAATTTATTTCAACTGCTTTTTACAATGGCTCAGCACCAATGCAACTTGAAAAAGCAGCAGGTCTCATTATAATGTACTCAGTATCGGTAACAAAGGCTAAACAACCCCCTCATAGACACAGCTGCACAGCCATCTCAGCAATCTTTATTGATGTCAGGTCACCTCTCTCTCAATTGTCCCACTTTGCACCTCTAAATTTGTTTCCTCTCACTCCCAACTGCTCAATCTTAGAGTAAACAAAGGACACTGCTTTGTGGCATTAACTCAATAGTGCTCTTGATACCATCCCCCAGGCTATTGCTACATGAATTGCTTCTTTCATTTTTATTAGCATATCTCTTTTTTTGCATTTTCCCTTCAAAACCTATATATTGTACTTCATTGAATTTAAGATGCCATCCACCTTAAACTCACTTTTAAAATGTTTTTTCTGAGATAATTTTAATATAGTTTCGCAAAACCCTCAACCAGCATTCCTTCATGCTAGTATCTTCCATTAGCTTAGAAAAATCATCAAAAGAAAGAAACCTCAGCATCACACCATCAATTAATGAACAAGATGTATTGAGATTTTATCAGTTTATCCACCAATGGCCCTGATCACTGTTTTGAAATCCAAGGCAGGATCTTATTATTGCATATAGTTTTCATGTTTCCTAACTTAATTTCTCCAATCTGTCACATTTTCTCAGTCTTTCTTTATCTTTCATGACCTTGAAACCTCTGAAGACACAGACATTTACTCTTTAGAATGTTCCTCAACTTGGGTTTGTCTGATGTTTTCTCATGATCTGCTTGAGGTTATGCATTACTGGACAGGATACAGAGGTGACATGCTCTTTCAATACATCATAGTAAGGAGCATAGTACATCAGTATGTATCACTGGTATATATTTATATATCATTGACCACTTGGCTAACTTGGTGTCTGCCAACACCCCCTACAAAACCATTCTTCCTTTGTAACTACTAATCTGCTTCTACTGAAAGTTTGTCAATAATTTTACATGTATGAATGAATGGTCAACAATCATTACGGTATTCTAATAGTGATTTTCTAGTCCCCTTATTTCTTCTACATGTATTAATTGGAATTCTTTAAGGAACAGCTGCCACATCTTTCCCATATATTTGTTTACTGTTATTTAAAATCATGTGCTCATGGATATTTATTTTATTATCTACACTAATAAAAGAGAAAGATGCAAATTGACTGCAGCTTTTCAATGCCCACCAGCCAATCAGGAGCGAGTATGCAAATTAACCCAACAAAGATGGTAGGTTAATTTGCACACACAGGCACCGAGCAGCCAGAGGCGGGTTCCGCACTGCCCCAGCCACTCTGGGCCTCTGGGCAGCATGGGAAGGCGGAAAGGCGGCTCTAGGCTGGAGCGAAGGCAGTGCCTGCAGCCAGGGGAAGGCCCATTCTTGCACGAATCTTCATGCATCGGGCCTCTAGTTTTGGTTATAATATACACTACTGTTTTATTTTGTTGTTCAAATTTTTTCAACTTTATCCAATGGGAGCACTTTCAAGTTCAGTTCCTGTGACCTTTCACTATGTCCTTATCCTTTTGAGCACTTCCTTAATATCTGACACCACAATATGCTGTGGTTTATCTTATATTTTCCCTACACCAGTTCTGGAATTAACCAGGGCTCCAAAGAGCCTTGGAATCTTTAATTGCAGAGTGGCTGATATTTTGAAGCCAGGTGTGCTCACTGCTACATGGGAGTCATACCAACTGTTTCTAGTCTCTAAGAGAACATAACAAGAAATTTTACCCATGCATAGTAATTCATGTATTTTGCACATATCTTTATACCAGTATTTTATTTTAATTACTTACTAGAGGCCTGGTGCACAAATTCATGCATGGGTGGGGTCTGGCTGGCCAGCCCCATCAGGGGGAGGGGCTGTTGGCCCCACCCCTTGGTCGAACTCCTGGTCGAGGGGATAATTTGCCTTTTATTATATAGGCTTTGAAGAGCTAATTGGCTTTAATTATGTAATTCTGAATACAGCAGCAAGTATCCCATATAGCAGTGATTCCCAAAGTGGGCGCTACCGCCCCCTGGTGGGCGCTGCAGCGATCCAGGGGGGCGGTGATGGCCACAGGTGCATTTGTTTTAACTTTTTTTGTATTACCTTTCTATTCTGAGTTCAATAAATAGTTTCATAATTTCAAACTTCAATGTTTCTAATTTACACCTTTCTTTATATTTTACGAAAAAGGTAGAAACATTAATACATGTATCTTTCTGTTTAATTGCTATTAAAATTTTTTAAAAAATTAATTTCCAGGGGGCGCTGGGTAATATTTTTTCTGGAAAGGGGGCGGTAGGCCAAATAAGTCTGGGAACCACTGCCATATAGCAACTAGATGGGTGCTACCTGCAAAAATATTTTAAAGGACTGTTTTATGTATCACAAAAAAAGAAGAAAAATTTTTTCAATTAAATTATGATATAGCATCATCTTTAAGTCTTTATTTGATGTTAAGATGTGAAAGCTTTATATTCTATATATTCTTAATATATATTCTATATGCTCACATCACTCATCTCCTGATAAAAATCTCAACCTGCCTATGCACTTTAAGAGCCCCCTTTTAGATTCATTTTGTTATCACTTGCTCTTACTCTCACTTCCCTACTCTAAAATAATTTCAATAACGCTCAAACCAAACACAAATTAATATCCAAGTCCTCATTCTGACATGTAAGTCCCTTTACGATTTTGGTTCCTATCTTTCCTGTATTCCTCTCATTAAATCTCTGTGCGTCTTTGTGATAGAACATTTAGAAAGAACGATGAGAAAAATTTAGAAATGAGAAATAGTGATGAAAGATGGACAAATATTTCTTTCAGTTGACTTTACAATGGTGATAGATACTTACTTTGTCATTTTGTTTTAGGTTTATCACTTGTAAATAGTGCAAAGCTGTTTCCTCCTGCCTTCTGTTGGACTAAATTTTCTATGTATGCTGTTATCTGTTTCATTGTGTGGAAGCTATACATTCTAGTTCTATTCTTCTAGTATTTTACCCTTAATTTTTTTTCAATCCTCACCCAAGTATATGCTCACTGATTTTTAGACAGAGGGAGGAAAGAGGAAGGAGGGAGGGAGAGAAGAAAGCAGAGAGAGGAGGGGGGAGGCGGGAAGGAGATGGTGGGAGAGGGAAAGGGAGAGATTAGTTGCCTCTCGCACACATCCTGACTGGGGATCAAACCTGCCACCCAGGTATGTGCTCTGATCAGGAATCGAACCTGACACCCTTTGGTGCATGGGACGACACTCCAACCAACGGAGCCACACCAGCTAGGGCTATATAAAAACTTTCTTTCCCACATTTTCCATTTTGCCCTTTTACACTACAGTCTAGGAAGATTCCTCCACTTGATATTCCATAAATGAAGACACTTTTTTTGTCCATTTATTGAGTTTTTAATTTTACCAATAAGAATTTTAGTTGATTTTTATAAAATCAATCTGCTCACCCTAACCGGTTTGGCTCAATGGATAGAGTGTTGGCTTGTGGACTCAAGGGTCCCAGGTTCGATTCCGGTCAAGGGCATGTACCTTGGTTGTGGGCACATCCCCAGTAGCGGGTGTACAGGAGGCAGCTGAATCGATGTTTCTCTCTCATCAATGTTTCTAACTCTCTATCCCTCTCCCTTCCTCTCTGTAAAGAATCAATAAAATATATATAAAATTATTTTTAAAAAATGAATCTGCTCTTGCATCTCTCTCATATTCCACTTATTCTAAGTCTATTTTGTTCATTCCGTTTCTTCAAGTTTTTTGTTTTATTGAGTTCAGTGCTCTTCTTTCAAGTTGGGTTTTCCTCAAATGTTTAGTAATTTCCTTTCTGTGTGTTCATCTTTGTAGTTTAAATTATGCTAGACTATTGTTGAATATTGCATCTACTTGCACAGCCTGCTTCTGGAAGAAAATCTGGCAGCTAAGCTTATAGCTAGCCTACAATGAAGTATTAAAGGGAGAATGGACTAAGGAGAGTAACACACTGCCGGGTAGAATAGAGGCTTATGGGTAGCTGGTTTTCTAGGTAAGTGCTCCCCGCACCCCTCCTTTGTATTACCATGAATGTAGAGCATGATACTTTTCTTCAATTTGAGAACCCAGAGCTAGCTCCTACTATCATGTAGAAACAGGCACGTCTGACACGCCCTTTCTAGTCCAGAGCATTTCCTATGATCTAGCAATTGCATTCCTAGGCTTTTGAAGAGATACAAACATTCCATCCATAAAGTCTTCCTAACTCAAGATTTAACAATATTTCTTAGGTTACCAACAAATGGAAGATGAAAACAGTTGTCCCACCCTAAAGATGTACTATTTCACTGGAAGAAGAAACGTATGACCTTAGACAACAACAAAAGAGGAAGAAACTCAGGAAGAAATGTATTCCCCTAGAAAGGAAAGGCAAAGGCCAAACAAATCCCATGAAAGAGAGGACTGAGAGTTGAACTAAACATTCTTAGAAAGAGTCACTCTTCATAGAAAGAGTCCACACTTTTGTAAGAAAACCAATTATGCTCCCAATTGCCTTGGAAGATACAGAAGAAATAGCAACAGAGTGGAGAAGAGGTAGCTCATTTCTAGGGTCTCCTCAATCTTCTTCCTATTGTGAATGATAAAATGCATTTTTCCATATTCAGGATTATAGGCCGGCCTGCAAAAAGTCTTCAATAATCATAAGGTAATTGAATTAATATATAATGTTATGAATTGATTTTAGGAAAATCACTTTAGCCTCTTTCAATTTCTTTTTCTGTTGACCACAAGCTAAATAAATTCTCACAATCTAATGTAGAAGTCTAAACTTATAAATCATTTTTCATGTTTGAGTGTACAAGTACATATGTGTTGATGTGTTTATAAAATGCCTACAGAAAAAAGCACACAAATTTACCAATGGAAGATAATTTAAGAAATGAATTGTAATCAACTAACCTTCTTCTGTTGCGGGCAGGTGTGTTGCATCGTTCCCCTGAGAAGTGATGTTGACTTGGTCGAACTGAAGGGGGCTGCCTATTTGATGTCATCTCCCATGGTCGCATTGGTGGTGAGGGAGCTGGTGATGCTGATGTATAATCAAAGACTGAATGAGAGAGGCGCTGTCTCTTGGGACTTGGACTATCTTCACTCTGCCAATGCAACGAAAATCAATCATCCAAATAAGACCTTTTAAGGATTTTAAATTACTGTGTATGCATAGATATTTAAATATATCAGTGGTTCTCAACCTTCCTAATGCCGCAACCTTTTAATATAGTTCTTCATGTTGTGGTGACCCTCAACCATAAAATTATTTTCGTTGCTACTTCATAACTGTAATTTTGCTACTGTTATGAATCATAATGTAAATATCTGATATGCTATATGTGTTTTCCGATGGTCGCGACCCACAGGTTGAGAACTGCTGAAATATATTTATACTCACGTGTAGAGGAGGGGAAAAATACACTATTAACTAAAATTAAATACCTTTAAAGAAAAAGATTCTGGGGGACAGAGGAGGAGAGAGATAAACAGTAAGTAATATCAAATGAAAAGTAAGCTCTGTTTCTTAAAAATAATCATAAAATTCATCAAATAACAACATACAAGGTACACAATAGGGAATAAGCAATTGTATGGTATTTAATCAACTCTTTAACCCCTTGAGTGCCGGGGAGCGCAATCGCGCTCCTCCTGTCCTTTGCCAAAAGTGCCAGGAGCACTATCGTGTTCTTCCTGCAGTGTCCAGTTCTAAGTCTGCTTTTATTAGTGATGGTGATATTGCTAAATATGTCAATTCTTGCTGTGAAGATGACGATTTTGTGGAAGATATTGAATATGAAAAAAAAAGGATATTGAGTATGTAACTTCATTTACTTGCGATCCATAATTTTTTTTCTAAACTGCTGTAAAATCAGCAAAAATGCCTTGGCAATTTTAGCATAGTTCCTAGGATATTGGTTGGCATTCAAAGGGTTAAAATCGCCATTCAACTGAGAAACTCCATTATGCTCTCCCATCAGTTAACAGTTGCTCTTTTAGGAATCAATTTGTAGCTGAGAGATCAATTTAGGAGGGGGTATAATTTAAGTAGGCCCTTGACTTGATTCTAAACCACACTCCTCAGCATCCTTATTTCTGTTGTTACATTTATTTTCTTTAATAAAAGTTACTTGGATAAAATAAGGCTTATATAAAACAGATAAAAAGAAATAGTCAACAGATCTAAATCAGCAATTTTCCACCAGTGTGCCGCAATGATTTTTAAAACATGCATTACCTGGATATTTAGTCGGGGCACTGACCTTTCCTTCCTTTAGACTGTCAAATTTAAAAAATGACAACAACCAATACAACAATAGCTGTCCGGTGCAAATAAATCAAAATTATACTTTTGGATTAAATCAGCAAAATATGTATTTTTTGGTGTGCCACAGAATTTCAGTAAGTAGGTTCTGTATGTCATGAGATGAAAAACAATGAAAAATTGCTGATCTAGATTATCACTTCTTAACTAGAATGTCACAGCATTTTTGGAAAGACATGGAGTTTCAGATAGATCATGAGAATGGATGATTCAAAACTTATATATGTTACATGCTGGCACATAGTTTCAAGTTTTCAAGAATCATAGCATTGCTTACTAGCTATAAAATTGGTATGGATCACTTCACTGAATTAACTCCCCCCACACAACTCAATTTCCCAATTGAACCTCACCAAAACTGTCAAAATTACAAATGAACTCAGAGTCTGATTAAGGCTGTGTTCCTAAAAGAACCTCTCCTAACTTCAATCTACTCTTGGCCACTTCTAATTATTTGGGTAATACAGCACTTTTGATTGTAAAATAATTGGTACCTGTTGCTAGCAAAAAAATCAGTAAGTATATGGTGCTACTTACTACAACATTAGATTTTAAGAGATAACATAAAACAGAACTGACTAAACTATTAGGAAAGAAGCAAACTGCTAAGTGATTATTTTTTATCATTCCAAATATTTTAACAGAGGTATTTCCAAAAACCACATAATTTTCCTTCTATGTTTAAGAATATTATTTCAAATTTGTCATTGTAACTAAAACAAAATAGTTTTCAGAACCATATACTCTTTGTAACTTTTTGCCACACTAAGCCTTTCTCCCTAGATTTAATAGTGCTATTACAAGTATACTTGTTTTGACCCCTTGATTTTAGTAAGAACTTCAGTTATGTTCTGATCATCTTAAAACTTAAAAAATAACCACTGAAATTTAGATATTTTAATTTTTTTAAAAAATGTCAGAATGAGCAACAATTTTTTTTTTTTTTAAGAATGAGCAACACTTTACCAAAAAATCCTCAGTTTCCAACAAAGGAAAGAGGGAGTAACCTACAAAGAAACAAGAA
Organism: Myotis nattereri; assembly: GCF_964212035.1. Lineage (NCBI taxonomy): Eukaryota > Metazoa > Chordata > Mammalia > Chiroptera > Vespertilionidae > Myotis > Myotis nattereri. Next base: position 54,633,616 of record NC_138087.1, read on the forward strand.
TTAGATTAGCATTAGACTTCCCACAGAAAACAAAAGCTAAAAATGCTCTGAGGGAAAATGATAGAGTTTTATACTCCAATCAAACTATTAATCTAGTGTGAAGGCAAAAACAATGACCTTGCCAGATTCAAAGTTGCTTCTCACGCCATGGCCTGTGTGGCTCAATTGGTTACAGTGTCATCCTCAGGGCTCAGATTCAATTCCCAGTTAGGGTACCTATCCAGGTTGTGGGTTCATTTCCTGGTTGGAGTGCCTATGAAAGGCAATCAATCAATGTTTCTTTCTCTCTTCCTCTCTCTCTCTCTCTCTCTCTCTCTCTCTCTCTCTCTCTCTCTCTCTCCCTAGAATCAATGAAAAACTTATCTTCGAGTGAGGATTTAAAAAATAAAGTTGTTGGAGATCTGGAGAGTATTATGCTAAGGGAAATAAGCCAGTCAGAGAAAGACAAGTATCACAAGATCTCACTCATATGTGTTATCTAATGAACAAAATAAACTGATGAACAAAATAGATCCAGAGTCAGAAGCATGAATCAGACTATGAAATCTCAAGAGGGAAGGGGAGGATAGGTGGGTGGGAAGAGATCAACCAAAGAACTTGTATGCATAGATGCAGAACCCATGGAGACAGAAAATAAGGTGGTGAAGGCCTTGGGGAGGGGGGTAGAAGGGGTCAATAGGGGGGACGACATCTGTAATACTTTCAACAATAAAGATTAAATTAAAAGAAAAAGAAGTTGCTTCTCACATATCTGTTCAGAGGAATTTACTTGATTGATTTTATGTGAGTGAGCAAGCTCTTCTCTTTCACGTGAGGAAATATATACAAACTAGAGGCCTGTTGCACAAAATCCGTGTGGGGGGCCGGGGGGGGGGGGGTCCCTCAGCCAGGCCTGCACCCTCTCACAATCCAGGACCCCTCAGGGTATGTCGAACTGCTGGTTTAGGCCCGATCCCGCAGGGATCCTGCAGGGATAGGGCCTAAACCAGCAGTCAGACATCCCTCTTGCAATCTGGGACTGCTGGCTCCTAACTGCTCGCCTGCCTGCCTGCCTGCCTGGTCACCCCTAACCGCCTCTGCCTCGGCCCCTGCACCAGGACCTGGGCTTTCCTCCCTCTGGCCGGTCACAGGCACCGGGGACCCAGGCGGCTTCGCCTGGGCAGGCACCCGGGACCCCGGCAGCTTCGCCCGGGCCCCAGCTTTTGTCAGGAAGGACGTCCGTAATACGTCCGGTCTATCTGGTCTAATTAGCATTTTACCCTTTTATTAGTATAGATAAAGGACCCAATAAACAGAAGTGAAAAGAAATTACAGGATGATGGCAGGTCCAAAATGTAGTAATTCCAAATTAGAACAAGAAGTCAGAGGACTCTCAGAAAACTACCCTAAATAATGTGGATATCAAAAACAGTAAGAACTTGAAAGTTCTTAATAAAATGTAAGCACATGGATCTCTTGCCAGAAGAAACATAAAAGGCAATCCGAGTGTCTAGGAAAAACAAATCCATACCATTCTGTCACCTAAAGCATTCTTTGACTTGAATAGTTTGAAAATTCCATCTCCTCCTCCATGGGCCAAACATGCTACCTGGTTCTGCAACAACTATATAGATATTCCTAATACTATAAAGGATGTCTAATGGTTTTCAATTATTATAATTAACTGAGGACAAGGCAAGAAATATCACTATTATAGTTAGAGAACAAAACAGCCCTAACCAGCTAGCTGAGTTGGTTAGAATGGTTGTAGGTTCAATGCCCGGTTAGGGCACATACAAGAATCAACCAATGAATGCATAAATAAGTGAAACAATAAATCAATGTGTTTTTTTTTCTCTCTCTCTCTAAAAATCAATCAATATATAAATTTAAAAAAATAGCAACATTGTAAACTTTGATATGATATAAAGACTTCTGTGACAAAATCATGGACTAAATGTGAAAATCCCAATATAAATATCTAGAAATAATGGCTTAACACAACAAAAAATACTTTTTAAATGCACTGCTGAACTCAGAAAAAAAAAGAGGAAATTACTAAGGACCAGAAAGAAAGAGGATAACTGACAACCAGGTTTGTTTTTTGATGTTCCCAGGGAGGACAGAGGATAAGGTCTTATCATTAAGACCCCTGCACAGCCAAACTTTCCAATACTTTCAACAAAAGAGAAGACTAGAAAAAGTCAGCTCACTGGTAATAGAGAGTCCATAACAACAGAGATGTCTACTCAGTTTGGATTGGTAATTGGAAGAAGTATTACTCCTCTAAGAATTCAAACCACAGGTTAGCTTGTCACACCAAGTTTGGGGTTCAAATTTTTCACTGCCCATGTTATCTATGAACCTCTAAACTTAGAAATTAATATACAACTGGTCCAGAACTAGGTTACCAAAAGGATGCTTGACAGAAGTAAAAGCAAAGCAGAATTTAAAGGGATACTCCCAACTTACCTAAGCCAGCAATTTTCAACTAGTGTGGCACTAGAATTTTTAAAAGGTGCAATACCTGACCTCTTTTCCTTTAGATTGTCAAATTAAAAAATGACAACAGCCAGATGTGAGGACAATCTGGCTGCGACATCTGTCACCCATTGATCACCAGGGTTGATTCACTGGTTACACGGGTTTCCCCCTACTCCTTCACCAATCCATGTGTGCCCCTCCTGGAGCTGCATGTTCCATTGAAGAGGATGACCTTTCCCCCAGAGAAGAGGACCAGTTTTCGACCAAGGGTATATATAAGTAGCTCCCCTGCTAGAACTTAAAAAAACAAAAAAAAACAAACAAACAACACAATAGCTATCTGGTGTGAATGAATCAAAATTATACCTATTTTTTTGTCATATTTGGCCAATATATATATATTTTGTGCCACAGAATTTTAGTAATTAGTTTATGTGGCATGAGATGAAAAAGACTGAAAATTGCTGACCTAAGCCAGTGGTTCTTAAACTTTTGTATGGGTCAAAAAAATGCCAGATTGTTGGGCCCACTCCCCAGTCTGATTCAGAAAATTTGAATTGGCCCAATAATTTGCATTTCTAACATGATCCCAGGTAATATTTGCTACTAATGGCCTGGGACTACTCTTTGAGAATCACTAAACTAAGAGATAAGGGACTCTCTTAGGGAAAGTCCCTAAGAATAAATTCACCATGACAGAAACGGTTTTGAATTCTCAGAAGTTCCTGCCTCTCTCTGTTGATTCTGTGCCAGTGGCTGACTTTTGAAAGTACCAAATGTTGATAAATCCCTAAGATGTTGATTCAAACCAGGTACAAATACTATACTGGTAGAGTACTGTAGCGATATTACAGTAGAGAATTCAGGTGCAGGTTTAGGGATCAAGGGAGGGGAAGAGGGGGATGAAGGAAGAACGTGAGGAAGGACAGAAGAAAACTAGCTAAATACTTAGTATTTATTTAGCACCTGATAAAATGAGTATAGGATTATATCTCTTCTTTTTTAAAATATATTTTTATTGATTTCAGAGAGGGAGAGGGTGAGAGAGATAGAAACATGAATGATGAGAGAGAATCATTGATTGGCTGCCTCCTACATACCCCATATTAGGGATGGAGCCCGCAACCAGGGCATGTGCCCTTCACTGGAATCGAACCCAGGACCCTTCAGTCCACAGGCCGACGCTCTATCCACTGAGCCAAACCGGCTAGGGCTATACCTCTATTAATACCAAATCATCATTAAAAGTGAAAACAGCCCTAGCCAGGTGGCTTTGTTGGTTGAAGCATCATTCCATACACCAAAAGTGAAAACAGCCTTGGCCTATATGCTAAATGGTTAGAGCACCGACCCGAGCACCAGAGGGTTGTATGTTCAATTCCTAGTCAAGGGCACATACCTGGGTTGCAGGTTCAATCCCTGGCTCCAGTTGAGTGCACAGAGGCAACCAATCAGTATCTCTCTCACACTGATGTGTCTCTCTCTGTCGCTCTCACTCTACCCCTCCCTTTCCCCCCTTCCACTCTTCCTAAAAAAAAAAAAAAAAAAAAAAAATCAATGGAAAAAATATCCTCAGATTAACAACAAAAAAGTGAAAACAGCCCTGGAGACATAGAATGCATTCCATGATTCCAAAAAAAGCTAATCAGAGACTACTAAATGCTAAATGCTATGGAAAGAAAAAAAAACATTTAAAACACACACACATCTACACTAATAAGAGAGAAACATGGTAATTGGCGTACGACCGCTTCCCTTCCCATTGGCTAATCAGTGAGATATGCAAATTAACTGTCAGCCAAGATGGCGGCCAGCAGCCAGGCAGCTTGAAACTAACATGAGGCTTGCTTGCTTCAGTGAAGGAGGACTCCAACGTTCCCTGCCTGACTTGCCGGCCTCTCAGCTGCAACTCTAAGCAACTATGTTGCAAATGTAGAAGCTAAACAAAACCCCAGAAACCTGCTTTATTCAGCGGGGCTTCAGCCAGCCGGACCGCAACATTGTATCAAATACAGACGGTAAACAAAGGCCAGAAACCTGTTTTCAGCAGCCGAGGCCTCAGAGCTAAAGCTGGCCCAGAATAAAAAAAGAAAAAAAAAAGAAAAAAAGGAGTGGTTGGGAGCTTCAGTCACCCGTCAGCCTGAAAACGGCCCTCAGCCCCTCAGCCAGACGGGCCAGGCACCCCAGTGGGGACTCCCACCCTGATCCAGGACACCCTTCAGGGCAAACCAGCCAGCCCCCACCCATGCACCAGGCCTCTATTCTATATAGTAAAAGGGTAATATGCCTCCCGGCACCGGGATCAGCGTGACAGGAGGCAGTACCCAAACCCCCTGATCGCCCTGCGGCTCTGTGTGTGACAGGGTGCAGCGCCCTAACCCCCTGATTGGCCCTGCTGTGTGTGTGACAGGGGGCAGCGCTCCAACCCCCTGATCGGCCCTGCTCTGTGGGTGATAGAGGGTGGTGCCCCAACCCTCGCCCCCTCCACGGGCCCTGCTCTGTGTGTGACGGGGTAGAGCCATAACCTCCCTATCGGCCCTGCCCTGAGTGTGAGAGTGGCGGCGCCCCAACCCCCTGATCGGCCCTGCTCTGTGAGTGATAGAGGGCGGCGCCCCAACCCCCTGATCCGCTCTGCTCTGTGTGTGATGGGGGGCGGTGCCCCAACCCCCCTGATGGGCCCTGCTCTGTGAGTGACAGTGGGGAGCTCCTCAACCCCCTGATGGGCCCTGCTGTGTGACAGGGTACGGAGCCCCAACCCCCCTGATCCGCCCTGCTCTGTGCGTGACAGGGGGTGGCGCCACAACTTCCCTATCGACCCTGCCTTCAGTGTGACAGGGGGCGGTGCCCCAACCCCCCAATCGGCCGTACCCTGAGCGTGACTGAGGGTGGCATTGCAACCTCCCAATCGGCCCTGCTCTGAGCCCAACCAGGGGCTGCACCTAGGGATTGGGCCTGCCCTCTGCCACCCGGGAGCAGGCCTAAGCCAGCAGGTCGTTATCTCCCGAGGGGTCCCAGACTGCGAGAGGGCACAGGCCGGGCTGAGGGACCCCTTCTCCCCCCCCCCACCCCCCCCGAGTGCACAAATTTTTGTGCACCGGGCCTCTAGTATATATATATATATATATACAGTCACATATATATGTAGCTGACCCTTGAACTCAGGGGATAGGGGTGCTGACCCACTGCGTATAATTTCATCAAGCCCCCCACACACATAGATTCCCAGCTGTGGATGAAAAAGCATTTGACCCTTGAGCAACACAGGCTTAAAACTGTGAGTACACTTATACTAGGCTTTTTTAGAACAAATCCCTGTACTGCTTTTGATATATGATTGGAAGTCCACAGATGCAAAGAGCACTGATCTATGCCATTTTATACAGGAGATGTTACCACCTATGGATTTTGGTATCTGTGGCGATTTTAGAACCAATTCCTTGGAGACACTGAGGGACAACTTAAGTTTTTGAGGAATAAAAAATTACAGGAGAATTTTTGACTGTGTTGGAGTTGGTACCCCTAATCCACACGTTGTTCAAGGTTCAACTATATGTAGTTTCACTGAAGCACTATATTTTATATACCATGAATCTGTAACTATAATTTTAAGCTGTGAACACAGACCAATAAAATAAAAAATAAAGCACAAGCATAAACCAACGAAAACAAAAACAATATTAAGAACAACCTGAAATCAAGAGATTCCTCTGAGATAACAACGTGGAGTTATTCTGCCGACAGCTAAAACTCATAGACTAGAAATAAAAATTTAGGTTTTTATTATATAGACTAGAGGCCCGGTGCACAAATTTGTGCACAGGTGGGGTCTCTTGGGGTGGCCTGCGGGGATTGGGCCTAACTCACACCCCCAGGCCTGTAGCCCCAACTTGTGCCCCCAGCCTCACAGCCCCGCAGCCCCTCCTGGCACCCCTCCATGGCCTGGCACCGCCCCCTCATCTGCTCCACCATCCCACCTGCAGGGCGATCAATCAGGGCTGGGCCCCCCTTCCCAGCTCCATCAGCACCTGGGAGCCAGGCAGCAGCCCTGACCCCATCACCGCAGCTGGTCATTGTCTGCGGGGTGATTGGCAGGGCGATCAGGGCCCCGCTAGCACTCGCCTTGGCCTGGCACTGCCCACTCACCTGCTCCACTATCCCACCACCATGGTCCCGCTCTCATCAGGGCCCATCGGGGCCTGCAGTGCCTCCACTGCCACCTGCTGCCAGTGCCGCAACACCAATGCCCGCCATGTTCCGCGTTGCCCCCTGGTGGTCAGCTCATGTCATAGTGAGTGGTCAAACTCCTGGTCAAATGACCGACTGAGGGGAAAACTTGCATATTAGGCTTTTATGCACGAAATTCATGCAAGAGTAGGCCTTCCTTCCCACGGCTGCCGGCACCGGCTTCCCTCTGGCACCTGGGACGTGGGCTTGCCTCACAGCCCCGGCTTCGTCCGGGAGGTCATCCAGAAGGATGTCTGATCTAATTAGCATATTACTCTTTTATGATTACAGACGGTAGGCTAATGAAGCTGCAGGCATGGACAAAGTCGCCCAGAACAGTTTATACAGGGAAAACAAGAGGCCCACACTAACCCTTGAAAAACTCCAAGTCATTAGTTGGTGAGAGGGGAATGCAATATGGTGGTGGAAGCCAGACGAACAGGAGTTACAAGAATTCAACTGAGGTGTCATGTAAAATCAGGGCTGAAAAATATCCACTGTATTTAACAACGGTTAAAATTTCACCAATGTGAAGCTAGTTCTTTAATAATCTTCCTTATGAATTTAAGGATAACTCTGTAAAGTTCTAAAATAAAAAATTTCTAATATTTTGGCTGGATTTTTATTAAGTCTATAATTTCTTTATTTCTTCATATGTATAAATTGTCAAAATTTCAATCACCAGGTTAACTTTAGTAACTTTACAAAAAAGTTATTACATAGCTGTCATTAAAATACACACATACACACACATCTCTGAAATTAAGGACTGTGCCAGACATAAAATTTCCACAATGTACCTTATTGTTTCATGAAAGCATACTATCTTCAATCACAATTGTTAAATTCGATGGTAATACAGAAACTGCTAATTTGTAAAACTTTGTAAGGGATTGACAGCAAAGAAATGAAATTTTGGGGGTTGATGAAATTATTCCACATCTCGATTGTGGTGGTTCCACAATCCATAAGCATGCACATATAAACACACACACACACATACACACACACACACACTAGAGGCCCAATGCATGAAATTCGTGTAAGAGCAGGTCTTCCTTCCCCTGGCTGCCAGCCCCGGCTTCCCTCTGGCAACTGGACCCGGGCTTCCCTTGCATGCCCAGCTTCGTTCGGAAGGTCGTCCAGAAGGACATCCGGTCTAATTAGCATATTACACTTTTATTATTATATATATGCCCAGCGACCCAACGGCAGAACAACCAGAGTGCTATAATGCGCACTGACCACGAAGGGGGCAGACGCCCAACGCAGGAGCTGCCCCCGATGGTCAGTGCACTCCCACAGTGGGAGTGCCACTCAGCTGACTGGGATGAGTGGTGCTCCCACAGCAGGCCAATCCCCATAGGACACGTGCTTGTGCACTGGGCCTCTAGTTTGTTATAATTCACAGACCTCTACACTAAAAGGGTAAGTTTGCCCTAACCGGTTTGGCTCAGTGGATAGAGCATCGGCCTGTGGACTCAAGGGTCCCAGGTTTGATTCCTGTCAAGGGCATGTACCTTGGTTGCGGGCACATACCCAGTGGGGAGTGTGCAGGAGGCAGCTGATAGATGTTTCTCCCTCATTGATGTTTCTAACTCTCTAACCCTCTCCCTTCCTCTCTGTGAAAAAATCAGTAAAATATATATTTTTTTAAAATAAAAGAGTAAGTTTTACCGTATATCAATTATACCTCAATTTTAAAAAAAAATTTTTAAGGTATGAGACACTTTGATTTTTATTTTAAATACAGCTTATTTTTTATAGAGAAGGAAATGTGCCACTTTTGTAAGAAAGCCTGAGCAATAAATACAAAGCTATCCCTTTTACAGAAAAATTAATATACCGACTAAATGTACATCAGGAAACATACAAGCATATTCATGGCAGCACTGCTTGTAATGATAGTAAAAAACTGGAAACTACCCAAATGTTCATCAAAAAGAGAGGGGATAAACTATAGTATAGTCATATAATAACTGGAACACTAAAAGGAAACTAATTCATCAACACAGCCACATGCATCAATATAGGTGAATCTCAAAATGACAAAAATATACAAAGTATGATACCATTTATATTAAATTTGGAAACTAAACAGTATATAGTAAGGCCATATAGAAAAGCAAAGGGATACTTAACACAAAATTCAGGAGAGGTTTACCCAAGGCAGCAGATGGAAGATCACATGGAGACTTCAAAAATATTGGTAACAGTTGAGCTCTAAGCTGGATGGTGTTGTGTGTGTTTTTTTAAAAATTATACATGTGTTTACCATATACTTTATAGCTTGCATATATGAAATATTTCAAAATTTTAAAAATTAGAAAAACATGCAAAATTGGAAAGGTATTTACTAGACATAATACAATATAAAGCAAGTAAAAAAGAAGCTAACAAGGACAGTGACAAAACTGATAAACTGTGAAGATGAATGACAAAAAGAGATCAAAACCAAGATGAGCTTTTTGTTCAAAAACTGGGGTGGGAAGCCTGGATCCAGGAGAATTATCAACTTTCCTTCTCCTCTGTTACCATTTCAATTATTAGCCACATACCCAAAACCATACTTGGAATGGGAAAAATCAGTAATTTCTTTTTCCCTAGAGAAGGCTGCAGGGAAAATGATATCCTAGAAAAGATACTAGTTTCAACTAAGATAAGGAAGTAGAGAGGTGCTTTAAGGGGGGGGGGGGAGGGAAGAAGAGGTAAGTGAATCTGTTTAAAATGAAGTATTCCAAAGAGAAGGAAAGGTAGCAAGAATTGGGAGGGCAGGAACTTGGGGGAAAAGCCACAAGAAAACATGAATACATTTAAACTTTCTGAGGACAGAACACAGCTGAGTAGGGTCTCTTTTTAATGTGGCAACCAAGTTTTATAAGGATGAGAAGAATAATCAGAACTAAAAAACCACACCTAATTTTGGTATAAATTAGTTTAAGGTATCTGACAGTATCTCAAAGGAGATGTGAGAAGGACATACTCCTTTGCTTCATGCAGAACAGTGGAGGGGGGGGGGCAATAAATGGGCAAAATGGGCAAAGAAAATCTCCAGTCTCCTTTGGGGGCAAAGTACACTGAGGGCCTTATTCTCAAATTAGAGAAAAATAAGATGTAAGTTAAATTAGGACATAAGTAACAATATCTTTCACCTTTTTGCAACACCCAAATAGAATCAGCTCTAAGTCCTGTTTTATTTTCAAAACATGGGTGTAAATCTATTGCAGTTGGCATCTCTGAGTTTAAATTAAAGTTAATGTTGAGTTAAAGCCTGAAGATTCAAAGAATAAAGAACATAGAAAACATCACATAACTTTTTTTGGTGGCAGTAGCGAAGGTACTAAGTCACTTTTCCCTTACTGGTCTCAATATCAAGGTATTACAGTCTAATGCCATATCAAAAATGGCATTCAATATGCCATTCAGCTCAATACAGAAAGCTATATCTCTTAACATGTACTGCATTGTGTTTAAAGAAATACTTACTGATTGTGTTTAAAGAAATACTTATTGATATGTTAAGTGGGCAAATATAGTAGATAAGAAACAGAAAAAGTTGGATTTGAGTCTCTGCTCTGCCTATAACTAGCTATGTAATTGCGCATATTGGTGTGCTTTTCCAAGCCTGTTTCTTGATCTAGAAAAACCACCCATGATTAGTTTATTATGAGGATTAAAAACAAAATGAGATAATATATGCAAAGCAAAGAACCTGGCACAAATTCCAACAAGGAATATCAGATAGAAGAATGCTGAATCACCTACACAGCTAGCCTCAGAAATTCGGCATCTTCAATTTAATGTGTCACACATTTCTCTTTCAAAACTACGTAGTCCCAAGCTGCAACCTGTCACTTCCACATAAAAAGAAAATGAGCTGGCTTTTTGTAAAACTTCTAGCCTTATTAGCAACTCTCACTACCTCAGTAGGTTTATATACACATGTACAAATACATAACATGGGCACATTGGCACAAAACCTTAGCAAACAAGAAGCAATTCTGTAACTGAGTTTCCTTTGTGGTACCTATGGATTAATGGATTAAAAGTTTAGTAGTTAATGAGCATATATATATGAGCATACATTAGTAATTTTGTTAATAACAACGATTTCAATCCATTCACATCTCATTTTCATTTAATATGTAACAAAATTTTAAATCACATTTTACCCACAGGTATCAAAACTCACTGATGGCAACTAACAATGTTTTCTCGCTAAAATATGCATTACTATATAACTCTGAGCACTAAGCAAATTAGTGACAGCTTTTAAAAAAAGTTATATGCTTTCATTTTTCCTTGCTTACACAATTTCACATATTCTGTAATATTTCCTACTAGCCTACAGAATTTGGCCTATTAGGACAAGTGATTAAGACCAAAAGATAAAAAAACAAGAATATAAACGGTCAAAAAATAAACAGCAGCTCAAGAGAAGATAAACATTCTTCAGAAAAGCAGGCTGAAATTTTTATATTAAAGAAGTCCTCTAAGAAGAATACTTATTCCCACACAGAACAGAAAATAAGAAGAGTGAAGATACTGAGAATTTTATTTCAAGTCTTCCTAGAAACAACCTAGAATGTTATCTGTGATTTTCAGCCCTATGTAGGGAAAGGGTAAATATATAAGAACCTGGAAGAAAGCTTTGAAGTGAGCATCCTCTTGAACGGTAGTATTCTGATCACTTGGGAGGAGAGGGAACAGGCTCTGAAGTCTCACCCTTTCACAAATCACCTTGTTAGGATGGCCAGGTAGAGGTGCTGAATTGGCCCCGGGAGATATCTGGGAAAAAGAGGGAGAAGAAAAGGATAGTTCATGGCTAGCTGCACCAATGTGGAGAATCATGCCTATGAAGGATAGTCTGGATTTTCTAGGAATTTGATTTAGCAGAGACTGGAAAAAAATTAAAAATTAACCTTAAACATCAAAACAAATGCTAAGGTCAGCAAAGGTTGCCTCTGGCAATGGATTTCTCTTACAAAAACTTTTAAGGCAAAACAGCACTGCTCAAGAACACAAACTCCTTCCTATTTTTCCCATATAATTTCTATTGATATCTTTTCTGTTGGTATTAATTCTGAAATCCTAAAGGATACAGACAAGACTTTATGCTAAGAAAAACTGAGGTAAAAAATTATATATCTTATGTACTGAAAGATAAGTGTCCACCTGAACTAAGATCAATATATTTTCTCATTTTATTTTTTAGTTAAACTTCCAAATGACTGTGCAAAAGAAGACAAATAATTACAGAACATTTGTGGCAAAACTTCTATAGAGATCATAGGCATAAAAAACAAGACCATGGTAATCTCACCTCTATTCAACACAAACTTAGCCACTTTCCTAAGGAATAAAAGGCCAGATCATAAGCCCCAAAGTAAATGACTGCATGTTTTAAATTCATGACTGGATTTCAGGTTAATCCTCTCAGACTCATATGTAAGTATACTTCATCTGTAGCATTTTAAATCATGAACATCATGAGTATCACCTGTTCCGCTGTGCTGCGGCGTGAGCTTCCCCCTAAGGGGTGAGGGTTAGTGGACCTGCCTGTCCGTACACCGAAGACCATGTGTGTTTAGTCTTCTTCACTGCCTCATTCATTCCCTTACCTGAGTATCTATTCTGTGAGAGTCAATAAACTAAAAAGAGGCATGGTTTACTACCTTCAAGAAGTGTATGCTATGAAAATAAAGCAAATCACTGTACAATACAAAGAGTATCATCTTTCTCTGATAATGATAGATACCAGGTGCTATGAAAGGATAACTAGCAAGCGACAGTCAGGAAACTACGAAATGTTCAGTATGGCTGGTCAATAAAGAAGTAGCTATAGAGCAAGGCAGAAACAGATCATGAAGTGGCTTGCTAGCTATTAATAATCCTGATATAATCAACTTACTTGGTTCTTTTATAAATTTTTGTTTCTGGTTTGTTATCAGCCTGGTAAATAGATAACCATGCCTGTTGGTTAGGAGGAAAATTACTTCCAAAGATCCTCCTAGGAGTAAAAGCGAAACACTTGCAGGCAGTAACTTTAGAATTTATTAGTATTTCTACACAAAATGTTTTAAACATAAATTTAAAGCTTATCTCTGCCCTACAAACATGAATGTGCTAATATCCTTCACCACTACGATGAAGTACGAATTGCTGAATCAAGGAACAGTTACTGACTGCCTCCTGTAAGCAAAGAGTTATGTTAGGAAGAAAGATAAAACAAGAATCCCACCCTCAAAAAGCTTATTCTAGTTTAAAAAAAAAAAAGAAAAAAGGATGCAAGTAGCCAACTACAGGATAATGTTTAAAATGCCATAATACAGGAAAAAATTAGAATACAAGTAGGAGCTTGGTTCATTTGAAGGTAAGAGTAAGAAAAAATTTCATAGGAGAAAATGTATTTCAAATTCCTGACTCCTCAATCTAAGGCATTCTTTTTACCACTTTGGCAATTCTCCCCTCTTCTCAAAACAGTTCCTTTATGTCAATTTCACATTCTTTTGGCAATCTTCTTAAGCTTATAATCTACAAAGTAAGTATCTTTGAAGAGTTACTTTAATAAGGCCATCTGCCTTCAACTATCATACCTAAAGAAGTCTGTATGAATAGCACTCTTACAAACTGCTCCTCCAAGTAGCTGACTGCGATAACAAAATCAGACACTCAGGTTTCCTTTCCTTAATTCTTGTTCCTTTGAAAACTGAAACTGGCAAACCCTGGCCACTAGGGCCACAGTTAATAATTTTGAAGCATAGTCCTCTCCTACCCGCAATATCTTTTGGTCAGAAGCTCTATTTGTCTATAAAAAGGGAGGACAAGCAATACAATGGAGAAAAGCTATATTCAATTCCTATAGTTAATACAGATCTGGGACAAAAATTATAGATGCGCTTGAAAAAAAACCAGATGCCCCCACTGGATAAGATAAAATCAGGCACAATCATGTGTGTGTTTTGGGGAGCCACTAGAATTCTAAGATGGCCTCCAAGACTCCCACCTCTAGTGCACATAGTATGATCCCTCCCTCCCTGGTGTATGGGTAGGACTGTAAATACAGTGAATTTTATTCCCATGAGTAGGTTAAATCACATGACCTAAATTATACAAACTCCTTCACAGAGATGAAGGGATTTTCAGATATAATTAAAATTCCAAGTCGGTTGGTTTGATTTAATCAATCACAAAGGGTAGATTATCCTGGGAAGGCCTGACTTAATCAAAGAAAGCCCTCAAAGAGGAATAGATCCCTTCCTGAAGAGATTCTGCTGTCACACCCATAGAATAAGCTGCTATGTTGTGAGAATGCACATTAAGAGGGCCACGAGGGAGAGACCTGATGGGTCAGGAGCTGAGAGGGGTCACCAGGCAGCTAGCAAGAAAAATCAGAAGAACCGTGTTATGCCAACAACCATTAAGCATGGAAAAGGACATCAAGTCTCTGATGAAATCACAGCTCCCCTGGGGTAAGACCTTAAACAGAGAGCCCCACAGCTAACCTATACCAGGACTCCTGATCCAGGCAAACTGTAAAATAACAGATTTGTGTTTTAAGCTACTAAATTTGTGGTAATTTATTACACAATAGAAAATTAACACTATATATGTAAATTGTTGTACCACATTCAAAGGAAAGTTTCTTATCTGGAATTTTAGCTATATTAATTTGATTATGAAAGATATAAATAAGACATCTTAAAGCAATAAGCAGTTTTAAAAATCTTAATCTTGAAATAGCTAACTTCAAATGAACTGGAATCTCTGATCTTTTACACACTGCCAGTCAGGATTAGTTGATTTGCTTAAAGCCACACATAAATACTAAGAGCTAAAATTTAAAGGCAAGCCCATCTCCTCTAAGGTTCATACTGAGCCCACAAAACCACCCTATGGTTTAAGAATTTTATAAGTAACACTCTTCTTTATAATATAGTGGGATTAGTAACTAACAATTATTCCCCAAGGCCTGTTTAAAGCTATATTGTTTTAGTTTTTTGGGGATTAATACTCACCCGATACTTTTCCCATTGATTTTTAGAGAGAGTGGAAGGGAGAGGAAGAGACAGAGAGAGAAAGAAAAACAACTATGTTGACAGAGACATCCATTGGTTGCCTCCTGCACGTGTCCCACCTGGGCTGGGATTGAGCCTGCAACTGAGGTCCATGCCCTAGACTGAAATGGAACCCAGGACCTTTCAGGAGCCTGCAGACTGATGTTCTATCCACTGAGCCAAACCAGCTAGGGCTATAATTAAGTGTTTTTTAATATATTTGTTTCCTTCTACATTGTTTCTGACATAAATTTCCATTACTGCTCTAATTCTCCCTCGATAAAAATTACTGAGGTTATACTATATCTGAAAATTGATACAATTCTATTTTTCTCTAACATGCAAGTGTTGAACATTACAAAGACATGGTAACTTTAACCTTCCCCAGAATACAACTTATATTTAAAGATTCATGCCAAGAGAACATCCCTGGGATGGGATTAAACCTGCAACGCACACACTTCTCGTATTTAATGTTTATTTAAATACTAGAGATCCAGTGCGTGAAATTCATGCACGAGTAGAGTCCCTAGGCCTGGCCGCCGATCAGGGCCAATCAGGCCTTCTAGCTACTGGCTGGGGCCTCCTTTTGCTCCACGCCACCCCCTGGTGGTCAGCGCACATCATAGTGAGCAGTTAAACTCCTGGTCGAACTCCTGAGGGGACAATTTGCATATTAGGCTTTTATATATATAGATAATTGTATGGCTAATCCACCCAGCATAACTGAGAAAAGCAATGCTTCACAAAATGAAAAGTTATTTAAAATAATTTAATCTTTTGAGTACCAACACATTACTATTTTAAGACATCTTCTGTTTATCTTTTGTTTAATGTGGCCTTTCCCTGATTGGTAACCATAATATAATCAAGAATTTAACCTTTGTCTTAGAGGGTGTGGTAATTATCATCAGTTATTGTGCTAAAAATAACATAGAAATTAGGTCCAGATATTGTGCCAGAACTTGTTTCCTCCAAAATAGCTTGTGAATACAGCTTGCTTCTTCATTCATTTACATTTTTCTGATAAAGGTGAGACACAGGATGTACAGGTGTATTAAGTAATGTGCTTTCTACATAATAAAGTGCTCAAAGCCCTAACAGCCTTCCCAAAATAGCCACATTAATCTCTAGAGGAAAGAAAAAATTGTTCACTGTTACTTGCTATAATACCAACTGGTCAGCAGCACTCAAATCATAGCCTAATAGAAGAAGGGAAAACAAAACAAAAGATGAAGAGTCTTTTTCAGTGTTGACTCCAAGTCCCTTACTTACTTACTCTGTAAGGTCCAGCCAGGTCTGCGTATCTAAAAATGCAGAAGTTAAATTCAAATTATCCAAATAGTCTCACTGTTTCCAGGGTGGCAAATGTTAATCACCTGGAAAGTTATCAGGTAGATTTTATTAACAATTCAAAAGTCTGAATCAGTAATTTTCCTCTGATAAATTCTCAGGTTATACTCCAAAACATGGGAAAAACCGTATGTAAAATATGTTCATCACAGCACATTAATATCAATCATTTAAAAGGGAACTAGAAGTAACCTAAATGGTTAACAAATAAGTTATTTGCTAAATAAGAGTATGGTACCCGTGCTTGGTGGATTATTATGCAGTCATTAAATCATTTAAGGACTGGTACTACCTATAGGGTGGGTGGTGGGAGGGAATCATTGCTGTCAAGCACTGGGGCAATCCTTTTTAAAAACAAACTATTATTTCCATTCTTGAGTTAAGGGTCCATGTCTTTCTGGAAGTAGAGCAGAGCCAGGATTGGTGAAAGTAGCGGGAAGGTTCCACTCTACCCTTTCTCCCACGCCACAGTCCCATAAATTAATGAGGGGGGAAAGCAGGCATATTACATGTATTGAGAAAGTGGACATAAAGACTAGGAAAAAATTAAGAGTTACACATTGTTTTCATAAATTGTTTCTTTCCTTCCCTCCCACAAATCCAGATTTGCCTGTACAAAGATTATTCTCCCCTCAAGGAAATGTGTCTAAAATAATTTTACTTGGACTGGTAACTTCTTAGTAGATTGCTAACTCTTCAAAATTTAGCTCTAAGAATTACATGGATTTGGAAAAAGTCCAGACCATGACTAGTTCAAATTAATACAAAAATTGTGTGTGTATTTGAAAAGATGAAGTGTGACTAAGTTCTTTATGATTCTTATTAAATAAAAATCATAATTAATTCAAATATTTATTGCATATTTACCATGTGTTACAATGGGAATGCTATGAATACAAAGGGAAAAAAGAAACAGTCCTTGCCCTCAAAGATATTCAGTCTAGTGAAGCAATTCAACAGAAACTATAAATGAAGATAATTGGGCCCCCTAACAAAAGGGGTTAGAGCAGCGGTTCTCAACCTGTGGTCGCGACCCCTTTGGGGGTCGAAAGACCCTTTCACAGGGGTCGCCTAACTATATCCTGCATATCAGATATTTACATTACGATTCATAACAGTAGCAAAACTACAGTTATTAAGTAGCAACGAAAATAATTTTATGGTTGGGGGTCACCACAACATGAGGAACTGTATTAAAGGGTCGCGGCATTAGGAAGGTTGAGAACCACTGGGTTAGAGGAAAGTATTCAAAAAGAGGGAGAAGGAAAAGTGTTTAAATCCTTAAAAAAAAGGGAGCATGAAAAGATATCTGTGTGTGTGTGACTGTATACATGGCCCCTCTTCATCTATTTGCTAAAATTTCTCGCTAATTTATTGTATGTTTGCTTTATCTCCTCCAGATAGACAATATCAGATATAGGAACTTAACATTTGCTGAATGAACTAGACCTGTTGGGTTCAAATGTGTATTTACAATCTGTACACTCTCAAATAAAGCAAGCCATGAACTAACCGAAGTAGCACAGAAGTGAAAATGAACAGAGGCAATATGAAAACTACCAGAAAACCAGTAAGTAGACCTAGACATTACAGAACAATCATAGGACTAATCAAGAACTATCTTCCCAGCAAAATGAATTACATAATGGTGGTGGCCTAACCCAAACTGGGGCAGCACAGAGAGAAATAGATAGAATAGACTGGAATTAGAAGACAAAGATAATCTTGATCAATAATCTTTCCATGCTGATCAATCATTTTGGAGATTTTTACCTAAGGATTTTTTTAGCCATGCTTCCCACCTATGGCCTTGGAAAAAAGTAAAAAGTGAGCACAAATAAAATGTAACTAAAAGTCTGACCCAAAGCTGTTGGCAGAGAGACAATAGAACTACACTCTACATTATGATGCTATCAGACTTAAGTTATATCTAACATGCTCTGTCCACCTTTCATCAAAAATCAGGCTACTCTAGTAAATTCCCAATTTTTATTCAGATCAACACTTGCAAACTTAATTTAGCTTTAAAAACAAATGGGTATATAAACTTCACAAACTGCCTTCTAGAATCACAAAAGATATCAAAGGTAGATAAACCACAAAAATCATTTAAAATAAACTCTGATATTTTACAGATGAAGACCCGAGGCTCACATGGCTAGTCTGTTGGCAAAACTGATTCAACTATAGATTCTAAAAAGCCACAAATTCTCTTGGAAATAGGCATTACAGAAAATGATCAAAATCAAAGCCCTACCATAAATAGACTGAAGGTTTAATAGGTTTTCAAAAAATGAAAGATATTATGCTAGTGAGATATTAAGCCAGCAAAAACTGGAGAAAGGGGAAAATCCAGTTATTAATTTCATTTTTTAAAAAATATATTTTATTGATTTTTTTTAGAGAGGAAGGGAGAGAGATAGAGAGTTAGAAACATCGATGAGAGAGGAACATCGATCAGCTGCCTCCTGCACATCTCCTACTGGGGATGTGCCCGCAACCCAGGCACATGCCCTTGACCGGAATCGAACCTGGGACCCTTCAGTCCGCAGGCCGACGCTCTATCCACTGAGCCAAACCGGTTTCGGCTAATTTCATTTTTTGATTGCAGTACGTCCCAGCTTCACTGCCACTGATCTGATACCTCTATTTGTTCTTGTGTTGTCACTTCTATATAAATCCAATTTCTATTAGACGGTATTCTCCAAAAACAGGAACCATTTTACCTTGATTCCAACTGTCCCTAGGTCCTTATTTTCATAAAAACTGTGTGAATGGTTTAAGCAATAAAATAAAAAATAAAAAAATAAAAATAAAAAAATAAAAGTTTATGTTGTGAAGTGCAAAAAAAAAACAAAAACAAAACTGTGTGAATGGATTAAAAAAAATTTAAGCCTAGTTACCAGGGCTGCTTGCTATTTAAAGGAATTTTGTGATAAATGTGTTAACCATACTGCAGTCAAGGCCAAATGGGCTCTAGAAAGACATATACTTACATTTTCGTACATTAAGTGCGCCTCCTTGAGAAAAAAATGCCATTCATATGATTTTAGCAACAGTTACATGTTAAGTATTCATGTTTCTATTTATGATGGCAGAATTAGCATGCCTAACTTCTGAGTATCGACATACATCATTTTTGCAACACAAAGAAAAAGCGAGGTCCCTTTCAAGTCTTACACACGACAACGTAAACTTTATTTTTTAGCCCTGAATCATCTGAAAACTCCCGGTTCAAAACCAACCTCTCTCATTCTTCAGCCCTGAAAGGAAGAACTTTCATCCCCTGAGAACAAAACACAGCCTGTCCAGAAACCCGCTGTGGCAGAAGGACGCGAGAAAGGTCCCTTCCGACTGGTTCCACGTTCTCCTGGGTGACATCATTTCACCTGCGCCTTGGCAAACAGGAAGGCAGCCAGAGAGCGAGGCCATCTGCCAGGGGCAGCTGGCTGGAGCTCCTGCTGGCTGGGCCCACTCCTCGCCACCGCCCGGGAGACAAAGCGCGGCCGGGCCGCGCCCCTGAGAACACCGGACAACCACACCTCCGCCTGGCCGCAGCCCGAAGCCTCCCAACGGCCTAAGGGCCGTCCCGCCCTCGCGCGGGAACCAACGGCCGCGCCTCCCAGTACCTGCAAGGGAAGGCTCCGCCCTGCGGGGTTGCTCCCGTGGCCCCCAGCGGGCCTGCCGCCTCCTATTGTGACCTCTCGCCCAGCCAGTGGCCGGCTCGCCAGCTCCCTTGTCCCCGGGCCTCCTCACCCCCGGAACCCGGGCTCCGACCAAGGCGCTGTCACGGCGCTTCCTTCCTCTCGGTACCATCACACGGGTGGGGCGCACCAGGAAACGCGACAGCTGCACACCCGGAGCTGACAGTCAGCTAACGCCTCGGGGGCTCCATGCTCCCCACCCCCGCGCCCTAACTGCCGGGCTGCTGCCCCGCCCGCTGCACCCCACCACAGGGCTCCAAGACCAGCTCCCCGAGCGCCGGCGCACTCCTCTCCGCTGCGCGCGCAGGCGACGCCCCTCGCACTAGGCCGCGTGACGCCCAGCACCGGACCTCCCCCTTCTGGGTTCTAGATCACCCCAGCCCCGCCCTCTCGCGGGAACAAACCTAGCGGGCCAGGGAGCTCGCAAAACCGACCAACAGACGCTCCGCCTCTTTCCCCCTCAGCTCAGCACGAGCCCCCTTTGTTTCCACCCCGAGGGGGAGGGGGCGGGGCTGCGGGCGACTCAGACTAGTTCCGGCAACAGACCGCGCACCACGCCCCTGCGCAACCGGGCTCCTGCGCAGCCCCGCCCCCGCGGCCCCATCTCAGCCCACCTCCCTGGCTCTGTCCATTCCTACACTCCCTAAATTGTTGCTGTTGGTCCCTGCCTTCCACCTCCAAAACTCAATAGTCAAACAGTGACTGAGCTCACTCAAATTCATAATACATATTCATGTGGCCTGAGGAATTTTTATTGATGTAGAGGAAGGTGTCTCACAAAGGAGCAAGCATTTTCGAACCCAACTTACTTGACTGTAAGGCTTAATTAAAAAGTGAGTTATTCAGACCTTGCTGAGAATGGGCAATGAGAGGTAAGAAGGCTGAAGCCGGCTTGGTGACCTGATCATGTTCAAGATCTAAAAGAGGAAGTAAGACCTTCCATAAAAAGCACAATAAATACAAGGAAAAGATAGTTAAGTGGTATCGGAGAAAAGGATGGCAGTCAAGGGACCATTATGGAAGAAGTGGGCTTTAAGTAGATAGGAATTAGATGATGTCTTCAAGGGTAGTGATCATATTTTACAGTGGTCTAAAGGGAGGGGGGCAAAACAAACAATGAGTTCTTAGTTCTTTTGGCATTAAACGAGTCTCCTTCCCAGTTTAGGTCTCAGGCTGCTTCTGGTAGAAGATTAGGGAATCAGACTAAAATGATGTTCCAGGACCCTCTGAACCTCTATGTATGAATATGGTAAGTATCTGTATATATCTGCCTCCCAGATCAGGCTCAGCACTGGGACTCTGTTTTGACTCTGTAACCACCCCAAGGTCCAAACCTACATACAGCCTGAAACACAACAGCAGGTGCTTAGCAACTGCTGACTCAAAACTCCAGCAATAACATCAAAGGTTTTTACAATTCTTGGACAAAGAAAAGCCAGAATGAGATAAGGGCCCCTATGAACATAACCCCTCCCCCAACCCCGACCACCATTATATAACCCAGTTACATAGTTGATTCTTCCCTCAAAGAACTCTGCCAATCTAACAAAGCAGCCAATTTGGAGATGATTACACCCAATTTTTTACATTTTTATTTTCCATTTCACGGTAAAGAGTCATAAATCCCAGCCACACGTTTACACCCAATGCAATTCATTTTTAACATCTGAATTCCTCATAACTCCTCCTCTGATGCTGTGGATTGACCTGACATTACAGAACTTCCACCAGAATCTCAGATACACAAGCTTCCTTACACAATACCACCCTGAAACAGTTTTTCCTGTATACTGGGATATGGGCTATGTGTTGAGAGGGAAAAAGGAGGAAAAATACTGGGAAAGGGGAGGGAAATTACCATTTGAAAGTTGTCCAATCATAAGAGTCAGATTCCTCAAGTGCTGAATCTCAGCAGCAAAAATCTACTACAGTCCTCCAGGGTTCCTAACAGTTCAGTTTATCTGAATCCCCCTTTGTGAGGCAAATTCCTTGAGAACCCTTCTCAAATGGTTAAGATCTTAGCTACCTGGCTCTTAAGGCTTAACCCAAGGAGTCTGCCTAGATGTAAACAATGCTCCCTCCCCCTCAAGGTTGAATAGTTTGAAATTCGTACTGCAATTTCTTCTCTAATTGATTTCTTAACCAAAAAATCTGGTGCCTGCTAATAAATACCCAAAGATAAGTTTAAGGTGGGCCAATTATACCAGAGCATTTGTTCAACTCCAGTCCACCTATAACTTTATTTGGTGTCTGATTTTTAAAAAAGGGAAAGTCTTGTTAGAGGTGACCAATAATACTTTCTGCAGTGATGGAAATGTTTGACATCTGCACCATCCAAAAGGTGGCCACAGCTACCTATGGCTACTGAGCACTTGAAATGGGGCTAGTGCAACTAACGTGATGACCAGATCAATTAAATAGTCGCATGTAGCTAGGGGACAGCACAGCACTTGTAGGGATAGTTGCTTGTGAGAAGAACTTCTTGAGAATTTTGACTCCAAGACTGCCCTTTAAAATTGGTTTTCACAACAGATGTGAAAAATGTGAATGACTACTAAAAACTTCTTCCTGAGGTACCCAAGTCATTTATGTCCCCTCACATCTAAAATAAAAATACAGGTATCCCCCACATTTCAAAAGCCTGCTTTGTATCACTTTACTTTTACGGAAGAACTACATTAGTGCCTGTTTTTGCTAGCCAAAAGGAATCTGAAGAGGATTTAGCAAAAATAGGGGATGAGCATTTGTTTTGCTGTGCAGAAAGAGTGGCACCACCAAGCTCCTTTATGGGCAGCTACACTCAGCATCTCAGCAGCAAGCTGCCATTGCTCTAAACTGTATCTGAGTATCTGTGCTTTATCTTGATTTATTCTGCACATTTGTTAGCAAGATGTGCACTTTATGCCACTTCAGCTTATGAAAGGTTTCACAGGAATGCTCTACTTTAAGATAATGGAGGAAACCTGCATACTAAAACAATGCTTACCAAACAGGAAAATACTGAAGTTCTTTTAAATATGTCTGGTTACTGGGGTTGTCTACTCTGGTGTCCTACCATTCCAATACGTGTCAATAACACCTGATATTTTGATTGGGCTACACTGGATCTAGAGATGATATAGGGGCTGCTGATATCTTTACAACATTGAATCTTCTATCTATGAGCAAGATGCATCCTTATATTCTGAGTCACTAATTTTTTTCCATAATGCTTCACAATTTTTTGTAGCCATCTTGCCCATTTTTCTTAGCTTTATCTAGGTTTTATATATAACTAGAGGCCCGGTGCACGAAATTCATGCGGGGGCGGGGGAGGGGGGGGCAGGGGGTTGGTCCCTCAGCCCGGCCTGCACCCTCTTGCAATCCAGGACCCCTCGGGTTATGTCCAACTGCCAGTTTAGGACCGATTCTGCAGGGATCCTGCAGGGATCGGGCCTAAGCCAGCAGTTGGACATCCCTCTTGCATCTGGGACCACTGGCTCCTAACCGCTCACCTGCCTGCCTGCCTGATCGCCCCTAACCACTCTGCCTGCCTGCCTGATCACTCCTAACTACTCACCTGCCTGCCTGATGCCCCTAACTGCTTGCCTGCCTGCCTGCCTGCCTGATTGCCCCTAACTACCTATGCCTGCCTGCCTGATGCCCCTAACTGCTTGCCTGTCTGCCTGATTGCCCCTAACTACCTCTGCCTGCTTGCCTGATCGCCCCTAACCACTCTGCCTGCCTGCCTGCCTGCCTGATGCCCCTGCTTGCATGCCTGCCTGATCGCCCTAACCAGTGTCTGCCTGCCTGATTGCCCCTAACCACTCTGCCTGCCTGCCTGATTGCCCCTAACCATCTCTGCCTCGGCCCCCGCCGCAGCAGTTTTGTCTGGAAGGATGCCCAGAAGGTCGTTTGGCTGTCCAGTCTAATTAGCATATTATGCTTTTATTATTGTAGATAATTAATTCTAATAGTTTACCTGTATTCTTTTGAATTTTCTATACATACAATCCTGTTGGCAGAAAATAATGACTGTTCAATATCTTTCTTTCCAACACATTTTCCTTTTATTCTTTTTCTTTTTTGGTCTTGATTTACTGTACTGGCTAGGATCTCTGGTACAGTGCTAAACAGATACAGTGAGAGCAGGCATTTCTATCTTATTTCAGAACAGGAAAACTTTCAACATTTCACATTTAAGTATTTTTACAGTAGGTTTTTTTTTTCTAACCACTTTAGCAAATTAAGGGAGTTCTCTTATTTCTATTTTGTTTAAAGTTTAACATAAATGGATGTTGAATTTTACTTTTTTTTAATCTATGAGTTAATTATATGATTTTTTCTGTTAATGTGTGAATTACAATGATTGGTTTTGGGTGTTAAACCAACTTTATATTTCTAATTTAAAAAAAAAATGTCTTGCCTGGCCAGTGTGGGTCAATGGCTGAGTGTCAACCAATGAACCAGGAAGTTCAATTTCAGGTCAGGACACAGGCCTGGGTTGCGGGCTCTATCCTCCGGGTATTGCAGGAGGCAGCCAATCAATCATTCTATCTCATCATTGATGTTTGTCCCTCTCTGATATCAAAACATGTCTTATATGTTGTTGGATTTGGTTTGCCAATATTCTGTTTAGGACTTTTATATCTGTATCCTTGAATGAGATGAGCTGTTATTTTATATTTTTGTAATGTCTTTGTCAAGTTTTGTTACAAAGGTTATGCTAGCCTCAGAAAATGAAATCAGAAAGTGTTCTCTTTCTACTCCCTGGAAGAGTTTCTGTAAGATTGGTGTTACGCTTTCTTTAAATGTTTGGTAGAATTTTCTGGTTAGTCAACTGAACTTGGAATTAAATTTCTTGAATAATTATGGATTTCTTGTTAGATTTTCTGTCTTTTCCTCATTCTGAAACTCGTAATCTGCTTCTAGAAAACTATCTCACAATCTTGTTAATTTGAAGGGTACTACTGCTGGAAATATGTTTTCAAGTACACTTTATAAGTAATACACATAAATTTTACCTAAGTAATAGTAGTCTGCCAAACAGTAAATATAAAATTTGATTTTGTGCTCAATTTTTTTCATTTCTAGATATCAAAGAATCCTATATAATAAAAGGCTAATATGCAAATTGTTCACTCGACCGGGAGTTCAGCCAGGGGGCAGGGCCAGCCAGCCAGCCAACTGCCCATGGCCCCTCCCCCCAGCCAGCCCCACCCGCAATTGCCCCCCGCACTCCGATCGGGCAGGCCGGCCGGACCCCACCCGTGCACTTCGGGCACCAGGCCACTAGTATCTAAATAATAGTTATTTGCCGAAACCGGTTTGGCTCAGTGGATAGAGCGTCGGCCTGCGGACTCAAGGGTCCCAGGTTCGATTCCGGTCAAGGGCATGTACCTGGGTTGCGGGCACATCCCCAGTAGGAGATGTGCAGGAGGCAGCTGATCGGTGTATCTCTCACATCGATGTTTCTGACTCTCTATCTCTCTCCCTTCCTCTCTGTAAAAAATCAATAAAATATATTTTTTTTAAAAAAATAAAAAATTAAAAATAAATAAATAAATAAATAAATAATAGTTATTTGAAGCAGCGGTTGCCAACCGGTGGGCCAAGGACCACTGGTGGTCCACAAGGTCTGAAAGGTTGGCGACTGCTGATTTGAAGGACCTTTATACAAAAGAAATGATCACAGGCTGTAGGTTTCTTATCCTAGTCTACACACGTGTATCGTAACACCTGACAGTATTTTTTAAATGTCTATTTCCCTCTCTAAAACTCTAATAAGCTCCTCTGGGGCAGGTCTGATTTCTCCTTTGTATATTACTGACATCCATATTGGGAGAATGTTGGCTGATAGAAGAAACAAAAAAAAAAAAGGAGGGCATCTCCTAGTTTAACATGTTGAAAGGCATGATTGAAAAGCTGAAGATAAAGAAGCACTTGTCCAAATGCCGAAGAACCATGCACATGAAGGAAAAAGATAAGGAAAAGAAAAGCTACACACTTTTGGGCCCTGCCCTGCCTAAGAAAGTGCTGGGTAGAGAATGGTCTTCCTGCTGGAGGTCTGCGACCTCTATGATAAGGAGGCAGTTTCCCACCCTTAATACTGTCAGAAAAGGGGTTGTGCTACCATCATATTCACTGCCAAGTCTCCTGACTGCAACCTCATTCCAATCTCAACCACCACTGCTGAGTTAGTAGCCTCTACTCTGTTCTAAAATAGCATTTATCCTCTTAACTTTGCAAATATACATTTACTTGACTCTTTTGCCCATTAGTAAATTCCTTGAAGCTATAGACTAAGCCTCACTGACTCTGGCAAGGGGTCTAGCACATGGCAAGAGCTCAACAGTTTCATTAAAGATATGTAAATACTTTACCACAGTGATATTTCTAAGGTTTTTATCAATAGGTAAATTCCCAGGGAGAAATGGGGGACAGAAACAGAGTGGGTAGTTAAACGAGAGGAACAAGGACACAAAAAATTTCAAAATTTCCTGAAGCAAGCTCTGCTCATCCTCCTCCCCTAAAAGTTCCCCTACCAAAACCAGTTAAAAGGAAGTAATAAGATTAATCTACTCAGAGGAAAGGTGTATTGGTTTAGCACTATTCAGGCTATGCTGAATCTACAAGCATGACCAAACTTGATCTAAGGTGAAACAAGCAGCATAGACACTTTCATCCCCGTTATCCCTCCAGAATGAAAAGGTTAATTATCAGCAGCTACCAGTTATAATTGTAAAGGTGCACCCAAACTCACTGAAAACCTTCCATAATATAGCTATACTAGAGGCCTGGTGCACAAGAATTCGTGCACTGGGTGGGGGGAGGGGGGGATGTCCCTCAGCCCAGCCTGCGCCCTCTCGCAGTCCGGGACCCCTTGGAGGATGTCCACCTGCCACCACCAACCGGTCACTATGATGCACACTGACCACCGGGGGCAGATGCTCAATGCAGAAACTGCCCTCTGGTTGTCAGTGTGCTCCCTGGGGGGATCGGGTCTAAGCTGGCAGTCAGACATCCCTCTGGCAGCCCGGGAGTCCTTGGGGGATGTCTGATGGCAGCCTAAGCCGCAGTTGGACATCCTTAGCGTTGTCGAGGAGGCGGGAGAGGCTCCCGCCACCGCTGCTGCGCTCACAGCCGTCAGCTCAGCTTGTGGCTGAGCAGAGCTCCCCCTGTGGGAGTGCACTGACCACCAGAGGGCAGCTCCTGCATTGAGCGTCTGCCCCCTGGTAGTCAGTGTGCATCATAGTGACCGGTCTTTCCGCCATTAGGGTCAATTTGCATATTACCCTTTTATTATATAGGATAGGCTTTGGGATAAGAGAGTGTCAGACCCAGGGTGCAGGTGAGAGATGCCAGGCACTGCTTCATAGCAGAGGGGATGATGGAGGAAGAACTCTTAAGACAGTGAAGGCAGGAAGAAGCTAAAGCAGGTACAGGGTGAAAAGTCATCAGCCAGGAAGGAGTTCAAGAGGGATGAGTGAATAAACCAGATGCCCAGGATAAACCGATTAGAAAGAAAAAATAAGAGACTTACACCATGCCAGAAATGGAGTGGCTAAGGTGCAAATAACACATGCACTATACATCATATATGTTCCATGTCTGAGCACAGTAAATGGCAAAGAGCTGACTCTGAGGCCTGACCCTCCTTAACATGTACCTTTGAAGCAGAGATCTCAAAGTCCCCTTGCTCATTCTGTTCTGGTGAACAAGGCACATCGTAGG
Organism: Myotis nattereri; assembly: GCF_964212035.1. NCBI lineage: Eukaryota > Metazoa > Chordata > Mammalia > Chiroptera > Vespertilionidae > Myotis > Myotis nattereri. The sequence continues at coordinate 54,661,130 of NC_138087.1, forward strand.
AGAAATTTTAGTTGCTAAGACTCTCACTCTAAATTGCTCCAGAAGCTTAATCTGGGTGTAAGTAACACTCCGCTAGTATAGTTTTACAAAATCCATTGAATAGTCACAGGAAAGAAGGCACTAAAGGAAAATATGATCTGAAAAGCCAGTGATGGGCTGTACTTATACAAGGGCTTCAAGAACATAATTAATGGTATAAACCCCAACTAAGAAACAGAGACGCAGAAGTAGCTCCTTCACTTTGGGCAGAACAATGAAAAAGCATTACTGAAAGGGACATGGTAATGAGAGTTTAAAATGTTTGAGATGCAAGAAACATGAGAATGTTCTCTAAGTGGATCAGACCATGTGAATATCTTGTAACCGCCCCCATGTTTGATGAGAACTGGATCTCCTCTAGGGAATCCTGGTAGATGTCATTAGTCACTAGAGAAATGCAAATTAAAACCACAATGAGATGCCACTTCACACTCACTATAATTTAAAAGACAATCAAAAAGTGTTGGTGCATTTTCTGGAATGCAAAATAGTGCAGGTACATTGGAAAATAAACCAATATCCATTAACTAGTGAACAGATAAACAAAATGTGTTAGGTCCCTACAGTGAAATATTATTCACCCATAAAAAGGAATGGAGTACTGATTCATACTACAACACAGATGAGCCCTGAAATCATCATGCTAAGTGAGAGAAGCCAGACATAAACAGCCACATATTGTGTGATTCCATTTACATGAAACTAGAGGCCCGGTGTATGACATTTGTGCACTGGAGGGGAGAGAGAGAGGTCCCTCAGCCCGGCCTGTGCCCTTTTGCAGTCTGGGAGTCCTCAGGGGATGTCCGACTGCCATGGAGGCAGGAGAGGCTCCCACCACCGCCACTGTGCTCGCCAGCCGCCAGCCGTCAGCCAACTTCTGGCTGAGCAGCACTCCCCTTGTGGGAGCACACTGACCACCAGGGGGCACCTCCTGAGTTGAATGTCTGCCCCCTGGTGGTCAGTGTGCGTCATAGTGACCAGTTGTTCCGCTGTTCAGTCGATTTGCATATTACCCTTTTATTATATAGATTATTACATAGAATGTGCAGAATAGGCAAATCTATAGTGACAGAAAGATCAGTGATTGTCAGGAGCTGGGGGAGTGACTGCTAATTAGTATCAATGTGTTGTTTTTTTCAACTCCCAGTATCATTTATTTTTCCTAGAATCCAGATATAATTAACTGTAGCAAGACAATGCTCAATACTATTTAAGCCTCACTTTAGGTTTTTTAAACTACGTCAGTATTTGTAAACAAAAATTTGACATACCAACAAATTTACTCAATATTGATGTAACTACAATATTTTATATGTAGCACATAGACTTTAATGTAACAGAATCTGGCCTTTATAAACTAGCTTACACACAAAGTAACTCTTTGCTTATCTGTCCTAATCTATTTAGTGTTATATCGACAGACCTCCTCCCATTGTTTTTAATATGTAAACAGATGATTCCTCCCCTTAAGACAAAATGAAAAAGAAACAGGAGTTCCCATTCAGAAAAAAAATTAACATAATTATCCAAATCTAAAGTATCAGCAAATATAACACCAGAAATAGATTATGGGCAACTCTTAGGTCTTTTACCTAAGCAGTATAAATGTGATTTAAACACGCAGGTTTCTCATTAAACTTTGTTTTAATTCTGTAGCTGATTTCAAAATTCTGTAGCTAATTTTTGGTCAAGTTGTTTCTATTAAAAAGTACTGATTTTAAAAACTAATAACTTTAAAATACACACTGGTCCACAAAACATTCTCCTTTCCTTGTGAAGGTATTTCAATGCACTGTAATCATTAACCAGTCTTTTATTATTAAACTTAAATGGTCAATTGATACCAGCACTATAGGCTACAAGCCAATATACATCAGCAGAGAAACTTAAGTTGGGAAACAGGCCAAGCCATAAAATTTGGGGACTTGCCACCACTTCCAAGGCTGTAAAACAGGGGTCCTCAAACTTTTTAAACGGGGGGCTAGTTCACTGTCCCTCAGACCATTGGAGGGCCGGACTATAGTTTAAAAAAAAGCTATGAACAAATTCCTATGCACACTGCACATATCTTATTTTGAAGTAAAAAAACAAAACAGGAACAAATACAATATCTGTATTTGCATGTGGCCCATGGGCCGTAGTTTGAGGACCCCTGCTATAGAAGAAAGACCCAAAAAATGGACTGGCCGTTTTTCTCCTTGCCTGACTCCTGGTTCCATCCCCAATCACACATAGATTAGTTAAAATTGAGTCAACTTTTAAGAAAAATCACTTTTATTCCCAAATCTGAGAAATGAGCCATGCCTGAAATTTAAGTGAGGACAATAAGCAAAGCATCAATATGTGTTTTGACAATGTGTTCAGAATAGCTAAGGAATTATTTTACCTGACTTGTATCGGGATAGAAGATCTGGTCTAGCCCTCACTGTTGGGTGACTCCTGAGCAAGTCATTTCTCCCACAGAGTTGGACTAGCTGTGCTCTATAAACCCTTTAATTCTGAGAGGGAGAGAAGGAGGGAACAAGAGAGGGAAGAAGGGAGAAGGGAAGGGATGGGGGACAAAGGGAGATAAGAGGAGAGAGAGAAAACGCACACATCCAAGCCATATATATTATCAGGCAGCGGATTCATATTTGTTTTTGCAAATCCAATACCCATTTGTTATACAAAGAAATGTCATAAGCTGTTTTAACATGCCATCTACCACTCTCCTCCCCAGAATGATGCCTAAGATCCTATTCAAAGCAATTGACCATCCAACTCCTGGTAGTCATTTTTTTTTTTAAATATATTCTTATTAATTTCAGAGAGGAAGGGAGAGGGAGAGAGAAATAGAAACATCAATGATGAGAGAGAATCATTGATCTGCTGCGTCCTGCACGCCCCCTACCGGGGATTGAGCCACAACCTGGGCATGTGCCCTTGACCGGAATCAAACCCAGGACCTTTGAGTTGGCAGGCCAACGCTCTATCCACTGAGCCAAATCAGCAAGGGCAACTCCTGGTAGTCTTCATCCCACTTATTCTGCTCTACATTTTCTTTAATCCACTGTGTTCATTGTTACATACTATATAATTTATCTATTACATTTGTTTTATTGTCTGCCTCCCCCAGTTAAGACTGTACACTCATGAAAAAAACAGGAATCTTTGTTTGATATCATGATGCGTTACGAAAGTGCCAATCAATACATATTATTTACTTACTGAATCAGTTGAAAAAATTATAAATAGTCACGAGATCCTAATCCATTGTCCCCATTTCCCAAGTACACACATGGTAGGCAAGAAAGAGAGGAGAGCATCTCTGAAAGTTCTTTGATCTACTGATTAAGTGACAAAATCCCTTAAACTTCTCTCTTCCCCTTCCCCAGGTATTTCAGGAAAAATCCCATTTTTAAAAGCACAAAATCAGCCTGGCTGGTATAGCTCAATGCTTGAAGATTGGCCCATTAATCAAGAGATCACTGGTTCGATTCCAGATCAGGGCACATGCCCAGATTTTGGGCCTGATCCCCAGCAGGTGGCAAGATGGAGGCATCAATTTCAGCGATGATTCCATCTCTCCATCCTTCTCCCTTCCTCTCTCTCTAAAAAAGCAATAAAAATACATTTAAAAGTATAAAATCAGTCATACAAAGATTCAGAAATTAGGAGGAAAATCTTTTTAAAGTAGTAAGTATCTGGCTGAGGTGGATAGAAACCTCATCTCCATACTAAACCAGGAGACAGAATTTGGCTTTCCCATTGTAAATGAACAAATGGATAGAGGCATATTATACTTAGCAGGGGAAAGAAAATTTAACCCCAAAATACTGTGATATTACTGACCTAAAGTGATTTTGCCTTTTCTCTCTATCATCACTTTTATTTTCAAATGCTTATTTCTAAAATTGTGGTATACAGAAGTTTATGGAGCCAACTATACAGTCTAGAGCAGCGGTTCTCAACCTGTGGGTCGCGACCCCTTTAGGGGTCGAACGACCCTTTCACAGGGGTTGCCTAAGACCATTGGAAAACACATATATAATTACATATTGTTTTTGTAATTAATCACTATGCTTTAATTATGTTCAATTTGTAACAATGAAAATACATCCTGCATATCAGATATTTACATTACGATTCATAACAGTAGCAACATTACAGTTATGAAGTAGCAACGAAAATAATTTTATGGTTGGGGGTCACCACAACATGAGGAACTGAATTAAAGGTTCGCAGCATTAGGAAGGTTGAGAACCACTGATCTAGAAGGTTCTTTCAGTGGCTTGCTTGTAAAAGAAGATAAAAGTTAAACCTATGCCTCTGGATTACTGTAATAATAAAGGAGATTCTAGAATGTTAAAAACATGCCACTCTCTTTGTAAACAGAATGAAATGTCTGAGCAAAGCTCACAAAGACAGAGAGATCAACACAGAATAAAGAAAGCTATTTGGAAAATCCCGGTGATCAACTAACTTCGTGTTTGAGCTCCAACAGGATGAGGGAGGAGGATCTTGATTAAAACAGCAGAGAAAAAGATCACCTGGATTGGTATGCCTGGAGAAGCTATAGAGAGTGATACACACTGCATAAAAGACATAGGAAATTGGAGAGAAGCTATTAGAAACTGATGATGGAAAAGACTGAGTTTAGGCCCATCAAACATCAGCAGCCAGATGTTCCAAACACAAAGCCCACATTAGCATCCACTGCAAGAGTTAGGCCATCAAGAGTGCTGATGAGTATTGGAATGCCCCCAAAAGATCAAGTTTCTTAGAGATTAAAAGAACAGAAGCAAAACACCAAAATGAAAAAAAAACCACCAGGTATTTTTGTTTGTTTTTGCATGAATCAGATAGGTTCCATTCTCAATCCTCAACATTTAAGGTGGGCTTGGGAAACAGAAAAAGAAAACACACAAAACAAAACAAAAACACCCACAAACAAACAAAGTAAGTATGAGAAGAAATTATAAGCTAACACAATCAACTACAAAAATGAACCTAATTGGAATGTCTAAGATATTTCAAATTGGAAACAGACACAAATTGCTGAGGGAGTTATCAGCTTTGGAGGACTTGTTCATGTATTAAAATAATCCATTCAGGCTGTGCAAGAAAAGAGGAAGCATGGTGACAGGGAGAGAGATATGGGTAAGGATATGGAGGGCTTGCCAAGAATCCAGCTGACAGTTTTATCCTCAAGTTTTCTGGAGCAGTTTAATCATCAGACACACAAACCAGCAAGGCCCTCTGCATTTCAAAACTCCACCGGCCTATGTCCAGCGTTAATCATGTGGATCCACATATAAGGGCAGCATGCATTTTCACCATGATAAACATCAACATGGACCTCACCTTGTCACTGTCATCATGACAAATGTGGTCGTGATGGATGGACTGGCACTGAAAAGAAGCACCAACACTACCTACAAGAGAAAGGGAGGAAAAGTTAAGATGGATAATTTCTAACATTTAAATTGCTTTCCCAAGTAAAAGTGCTTTTAAATCCATTATCCCATCTAATCCTCAACAACACTAGGATAAGGATTATTAGTGTAGTTTAACTCAGCACAACAAAACTCGGAGAGGCTGATTGCACAAAGTAGCAGTCAGTGAAGTGGCAGGTCTAAGACTAAAACCCTGTTATTCAAACTCCTAACTCACCACCTGCTACTATACTGAGGGGTTAGTTTTCAAAGTAAGTCCACCTAAGGCAAACTTCTTTTTAGGAAAAAAAGTATACTCCTTTCAGACTATACATACTAAAAAGAAAACTGACCCTACAAATTCTCAGCATATAAATAATACAATACACAATCAAATGATTTTAAATAGATTTTACTACTTTAAAAATATATATTATTTATATGCCCAACCATTTCTTCATTTGGAGAACTATCTCTTAATAATAATTGCTCTATGATAACAGTTACATTTCTAACCAACAGGAAAACAAATGATTATTTGAGAAATGATGGGAACTGACTAGTCATTTGAAAAGAGTTTTGGCTCCTACCTCACAGCACACAGAAAAACGGTAGCTCAAAGACCTACTGTCCCACTGACAGGTTACAGTTTCTAATGTGTAAATATTTAGATGAACCTTAGGTCATCCCCCTGCCATGCCTATGGACATTACAGTGACAAATAGCATATTTTATAAAATTTATGATGCCATCAATTCAGATGTCCAATTATTCCATATGCCATTGAGAAAGAATGCTGCCAACTAAACTTTGACACATTTCCTAATACCGAAAATGTTTATTTCATACTTACTGAAATTACTATTTTAGACTTGTTTAAAGGTTGATTTCTATTATATATTACTCATGTATTCATAAAAAGAAAATGAGAAAATAATTAAATTGGCAATAGCAGAAAAAATGAGAAAATTATTTTTTAAACTTCAAAGGATAAAAACTCCTTACTATATATAGGCTTACCAGTTAATTTCTTCAAATGTACAGATACTATAATCCCAGTGACAGTGACTGTTCCTAACCTACCCAGTATAAGGTGTTGTCTCCCAACTCACTTTGCATAACATTGATTATAAAACATTAAAAGGATTAAAATAAGAAAACAAATTCATCTCCAACACAGGAATAAGAATACTATATAAAATTGTAGCATAAAGTATATATATCTAGCAAAAATGACAGCATATGTAATAAAGTGTCACCATAATCTACTCATATTTACCTAAGAAAAGCCTGATCCCTTAACCTCAATAAAAGAAAATTTATCAACAAAGTATTAGGGGAAAAAACCACACAATTTTTAAAAGTTTGTTCACATCAAAAGAAGCTGGAAAAAACATTTAACACATATTATCAATTTCTATTTTTCAGAAATAACCTTATTAATAAGTGTTGCCACTGGGTAACAATTCTGGGAAGGATGGGGTGGGGAGGAGGTACAGTTGCCAAAAACATACAATATGGATAAGAGTTCCCTCCGGTACTGGAATCAGTTAACATCATATAACGTATTCCAAAACATGATTTAGAAAAAAGATTATGTAATAATGTCCTCAAATGTTGAAATATTCTGGGATACCAGAAGGACAAATCAAACCACAGCATAAACTATTATGTCAAAAATATGGTCGATGTGTTTCAAGGAGATAGTAAAAATTATACTTTCAGTCTCCTATTAATCTAGTATTATGTAATACTAAAGTTATACTGGTAAAAAGAACCCTAAGAATTGATGATTGTAAGTATGCATTAGATACTACCAAGAGGTATCAAAACAGACATTATTTTATTCTTACACAAAATCCTTGCATTTAACATATTATGTTACGTGTACTTCTATTGGACACAGTTTAAGAAAGATGAAATAGTGTTGGAAACAGTTTACATAATACCATCTAATGACTGTGGGAGAGAATTACTTGGGACCATCGCCAAAAACTTAAGATTTCATGAAAGCTGTAAAAATGATAATTACATTATTTAGCAATTTAGAAACTTCTGAGACTATTAAAAATAAATGAAAAGACATCCACATTTTTTTTAAAAAGAAACAACAAAAGAACCTAGACACTGACCTTACACCTTTCACAAGAATTAATTCAAAATAGATCATAGACCTGTGGCCCAGTGATTGAGTGTTAACCTATGAACTAGGAGGTCACAGTTTGATTCCTGGTCAGAGCACATATCCAGTTGCTGGCTCGACCCCCAGTGCAGGAGGCAGTGAATCAATGATTCTCTCTCATCATCGATGTTTTTCTCTCCCTTCTTCTTTCTGAAATCAATAAAAACCTATTGATCACAGGCCTAAATGTAAAACACAAAACTGCAAAACTTTTGGAAGATACCACAGAAGAAATATAAATGACCTTGGGCTTGATACTGAGTTTTTATTTATTTATTTAATATATATTTTTTATTGATTTCAGAGAGGAAGGGAAATAGAGAGATAGAAACATCAATGATGAGAGAGAATCATTGATTGGCTGCCTCCTACAAGTCCCCCACTGGGGGGGATCAAGCCCGCAACCCAGGCATGTGCCCATAGCCAGAATCGAACCTGGGACCCTTTAGTCCTCAGGCCAATGTCTATCCACTGAACCAAACTAGCGAAGGTGACAATGAGTTTTTAAATGCAAGATAAAAAGCATAATCCATAAAAGAAAAAAAATGATAAAATGGACTCCATTAAAATTTAAAACTTCTGCTCTGTGAAAGACACTGTTAAGAGAACGAAAAGACAAAGCTACAGACCAATTGAAAATATTTGCAAAATGCGTATCTCATAAAGGAAAGACTGGTATCCGAAAGTCTTTAAAGAACTCTTAATACTCAACAGTAAACCCTGACCAGTGTGGCTCAGTTGGTTGGAGCATCATCCTGTACACCAGTAGTAGTTCAATTCCTGGTCAGGGCATATGCCTGGGTTGCAGGTTTGATCCAGATCAATGTTTCAATCTCTCTCTCTCTCTCTCTCTCTCTCTCTCTCTCTCTCTCTCTCTCTCAAATCAATAAGAAAACTATAAAAAACATTTTAAAAAATCCTCAACAGTAAAAAAAATTCAACCCAATGTAAAAATGAGCAAGGTCTCTCTTTGACCCTTTGCCCTGAATATCAATCTTTTGCCACTAAGGGAAAGGCCCTTTGCTAGAAACAATGCAGAAGCATCCTAGAAGTGAATGAATGCACATAAGCACCAGCCTCTCTCTTCAGCAGTCCCTGCCCCATAAGACGAAGGGTATAGACAGAGAGCTCAAACTGAATTTCTGAAGAATGAAACACAGATTTTAGGCAGCTTTGGATAAGCTAATCAGAGAATGAAGTACCCAGCCACAAAAGAAGAAACTTTCTATACTAGAACAAAGGGGCCAATTTCTGAAACTTGACAGCAGCCAACCATATTACATTAAATGACAGTGTTTACAGGTGTTCAGCTTTTTTTTTTTTTTTAAATGCATTTTATAAAGTTATTATTCCTGCTCAAAACCTAATTTGGCACTCTATTCAAGGCATAAAGTTCATGTCTGAATCCTCTCCCATGATGAATGCTGACTGGCAGGTGCCAGGGGACAAAAGTGGCAGTATGCTTCCATGCAGACAAGGACTGCACTTCCACTTGGTGACCCGCTCAATGGTTTGTTCATACCAGTATTACAGTTCTCACGTTCTTAACCTGGGACCCAAGATTTACATAGGAATAAAACTGTATCTTTCTTTTCATTAACTTGAAACTAAAATGTAAAAACTCACTGTTATGAATATAGCAACAAACCACATTAGTACTGACAGTGACTGTGGCTTTGTCACTAATAAAAAAGTACACAGCAGGTCCTCGGGTTACGTCGGAGATCCATTCCTACGGCGCAACGTAACGCGATTTTTGCCAGAAGCCGAACCACCTACATAAGCAGCTACGTCACTCACATGGAGCACATGCACAGCAGTAATGAAGTGAAACAGTAAAAACAATTTAAAAGAAAGATAACAATTCCTGACCTTTACTTGTGGTAAATAAATAATAAAAAACATAAAGCACATATGTACATACATCGAAAAGTTGGAACTTTTTTTTTTAAATAAATGGGAGATGGCGACGTAACCACGAAACAATGTACGTTGAGTCCAACGTAACCCGAGGACTGTTTGTATATTTTTATATAGTATAGTTGCTGTAGGCATAATGAAATATCATTTACACTTATCACTACTATGAATTTACAATAACTATTGGACCCACTGTTAAAATGTTTTATTTAATGCATTAATAAAGATGCAAATATATTTTATCACAAATTAGTTTTTAATAGTTTGATAACTACATTCTAGTATAATTGGTTTCCTTTGTAATCTCATGTATTTTATTTTATGCAATTAAAAGTGTTCTCTTCCAAAGGGGTCTATAAACTTCATCTGTGTACTAAAGGAGTCCCCGATATACATTAAAAAATGGTTATACTTGAGGAAGCAGAAGATGCTGGGACCAAAGAAACAAACTAGATCAGCAGTACTGTAAGGACAAAGAGAGAATATCCTGGGAAGAGTCAGAAAAATGTGTGGAATTGAGGGAAGAGAATAGAAGTGAGGATTAAAGTCAGGGAATAGAGCCCAAAGTTTAAAACTAGGGAACATAAAGAGATCACGATTAAAACAGAGCAACTGCAAAGAGTATCAGTGAGTGATTTTGGTCCAGGAGGCAAAGTAGTGATGTAAAGCAGAGACACTATTTGTCATGTTCCCAGAGACAATTACACTGCAAAATACAATAATCAGTCCTGAATTTGAGATAAGGAAATGGTCTGGAAACAATTGTTTCTTTGTATTAAAATAAAAATTAAATATAAAAACTTGACTGTTTATTAAGTGTAAATACACATCAAATTAGACTAAGTTCTTGTGATTGAATCTGGCTAGAAATTTTGACTCCAGTCTCATCACTGTGACTAAACAGCATGATTTAGACACTCTTCCTCCATGCTGAGTGAGCCCTCTGCACAGCACATCACATCACACAATGCTTTGCTTCTTCTAGACCAAGAGCTACTTCAAAGCAGAAGCCACGACTTATATGGTGAATTCTTTTTACTTAAATACAAGGAAAAGGGTGATTCTTCATTGTAATACTGAAGCCTACATAAGCTCAACAGCTCTGGTTGACAGTGCTGGCAGGAAACCTTAAACTCATCAAGTCTATCTCTACCAGGTTACATCGAGCATATAACCAAGGTCCCCTGAGAGGAAATGACTTGCCCTGGGACATACAGAAACTTAATGGCAGAGCATGGGCAGAATAGGTCTTAAGGCCAAAGTCAGTGATCTACAACCCCCAAACCATCTTTCTGCCAACTACTAGATTTGTGTTCATTGTAATAAACCATATCAAAGTATTATGCAAGTGCAAATGCAAATTGAAATGACCAAATACAACAAAACCTTTCAAAGCAGACTTCTCAGAAGAATTGGATATTCTAGTTGATTTGAGTTTTCTGGTCTTTAATAACTGAACCCCACAATTATCAGGTAAAAGAACAAGAGGGAGGGAAAAAGCAAAATGAATTCTATTCCTGTCCCTAGACATATGCAGAGAGCGATTTTCTTTTTTGACACATCTGTGCTATTAAGTAGCCATAGTAAAGTACAACATGCACAGCCCTACTACTGAGTGCCTAGCTGTGTGGCAGTGTTCAAACCAATCTCTCTGGAATTCAGTTTCCGTATCTTTAAAATGAAAGACTAAATAATATAAGATCACTTCCAGCTCTGAACTTAGAGCATCTAGACCACTACACGTTTTCTTATAATTTGCAATGTTCTCTAGAAAGTGCCTACATCTCCACTCCCCCTCAAAGAAGTTCTGAGTATATGATTATCTCAGACTGAAAAAGACCTGAACGATAAACCAGTTATATAACATCCACTGATACCTGGATCTTTTCTACAACTGATGAATAATGGCTTTTTGGTGTCTAAAGGAACTGTTCCAAGATTTGCCACAGTTAAAAACATGTAGGGGCCCTACAACTGGGTGGAAGCAGTGGAGTTTACTAAACTAGATGGAAGAAGCTTTCTACACCCTTACAAGGAGTTCCAATTTAATATTCTATTTACCAATAGAGGCCTGGTGCACACATTTGTGCACAGGTGGGGTCCCTCTGGGTGGCCTGCAGGGATTGGGCTGGAACCCATAGTCCAACACCGCTGGCAGCTCCTAGCTGCTGCTCCCGCTCATCCTGGCCCCACTGTGCCTGCCGTGGACTCGTGCCCAGTAAGTCCTGATCGGGAGAGGCTTGTGCTGCCACAGCAGCGCTCGCCAGCCATGAGCCCTGCGTCTGTCACCCTCCCAAGAGGAGTGGCCTGTGGGATTGGGCTGAAACCGGCACTACAACAACCGCAGGGGTCCCGGATTGCGAGAGGGCACAGGCCAGGCTGAGGGACCCTACTGGTGCACAATCTGGCTGGGGAGGGACCGTGGGAGAGCTCCAGGGCATGTCTGGCCCATCTCCCTCAGTATCAATTAAATGGACCCCAGCAGCAAGCTAACCTTCGGGTCGGAGAATCTGCCTCCTGGTGGTCAGTGCATGTCATAGCGAGCAGTTGGGCAGCCTTAGCATACCATTAGCATATTACACTTCGATTGGTTGTTCAGTTGTTCTGCCGTTCAGTCTACTTGCATATTACCCTTTTATTATATAGGACTAGTGGCTGGCACGCAATATGGTGCGCAGTAGGCTGCCCACCACTTCTGTGGGAGCTGATCGGAGGGAGCTGCGCTGCTTCCACAGGAGCCGCGCCGCTTCCGCAGGAGGTGGGAATGAGCCGCTGGTGCCCGTGGGAGCCAAGAGCGAGCCACTTCCTTCCGCAGGAGCCAGGAGGGACCCATACCAATTCAGGAGCCAGCAGATGCCGCAGTGCACCAGCGGGAGCTGGCGGGAGGGAGCAATGCTGCTTCCACAGAAGCCACGCCACTTCTGCGGGAGGCAGGAGAGAGCTGAGCTGCCTGCGCCTGCGTGAGCCAGAAGGGAGCCACACCACTTCCACAGGAGCCGGAAGGGAGCCGCCTGCATCCGTGGGAGCCGGGAGGGACCTGCGCTGATTCCATGGGAGGGAGCTGCGCCGCTTCTGTGGGAGGTGGGAGGGAGCCGTCTCACTTCCGCAGGAGGCGGGAGCGAGCTGTGCAGCTTGGGGAGGCAGGAGGGAGCGGGGGAGGGGGGGGGGGCGCGGCAGGGACCTAGAGGTGCTCCATGCATGCGCAGCCTCAGTTGTTACTGTGACACTGTAATGGACAATTTGCATATTACCTCTTTTTATAGATAGATAGATAGATAGATGGTTTTGCTGTTCAAAGTAATTTTGGAAGCTCACTGACTTAAAGGCTGATCTAGGTCTTTCCCCCAAAAAGATAGTATGAAAATAAATATTAGTTCTTTTCACAAGAACCATACTACTGAATCTCCTCATGTATTTATATGCTATCATATACTGTTATGAGGTTGTCTTTTTTTTTGGTATTTGTTTATTGTGGTAAAATATACAGCACATAAAATTTACCATTTTATCATTTTTAAGTGTATAATTCAGTGACATCAATTATATTCACAATGTTGTACAACCATTACTACTATCTATATTCTAAAACTTTATCATTACCCCAAACAGAAACCCAATAACTATTAAGCAATAACTCCCCATTTCCGTTCCTTTATTTTTTAAAAAATCTTTACTGTTCAAAGTATTACATATGTTCATCTTTTCCCCCACTGGCCTCTTCTAGCCTGCTCCACTCCCTCCCCAGGCCTTCACCACCCTATAGTTTGTGTCCCTGGGTTATGCATATATGCATACAAGTTCTTTGGTTGATTTCTTCCAACTCACCCAACTGCCCCTGCCTTCCCTCTGTGATCAGATCCATTCCTTTATTTTTAATTACAGTCTCAAAGGACTTAATAATTTTCAAACTATGACATGCTGCCACCAGGTGGCAAGACAGTGTCATGGCTGCCCAAGATTGGGAATTGTTTTTAAAAAATAATCCAAGGTAGGTATGGGGGGAATTGTTTCAAAAATAATCCAAGGTATGCCCAGCAGATGTGGCATCAACCCAGGAACCAGGAAATCGCAGTTCGATTCCCAATTAGGGCACATGCCCAGGTTGCGGGCTTAATCCCTAGTAGGGGGTGTGAGGCAGTCAATCAATGATGTTTCTCTCTCACCAATGTTTCTATCTCTCTATCCCTCTCTCTTCCTCTCACTCTCTAAAATCAATTTTTATTTATTTTTAATTTTTATTTTTAAAATATATTTTATTGATTTTTTTACAGAAAGGAAGGGAGAGGGACAGAGAGTTAGAAACATCGATGGGAGAGAAACATCGATCAGCTGCCTTCTGCACACCTCCCACTGGGGATGTGCCTGCAACCAAGGTACTTGCCCTTGACCGGAATCGAACCTGGGACCTTTCAGTCCGCAGGCCGACACTCTATCCACTGAGCCAAACCGGTTAGGGCTAAAATCAATTTTTAAAAATCCAAGGTAGGTATGGGGAAAATAAGTGAAAATGTAGATGAAATAAAACTGTCATAATTTGGTAACTGTTGAACCTGGGTGATGGGTACATGGGAGTTCATTAGTCTAGTTTTTCTACATTTGTATATGTTTGACCTTTTCCAGAACAAGTATTAAAATTTTGCCTATAATGTTATAAACACTGTGTATAGATTTAATATTTTTAAACCACAGAAAACACTGGACACATCAGTACTGCACAAATACTGTAATTCTCAAGGTATTTTTAAAATGTGAGAAAACACTTTATGCATAATAAAAGTATCAATTATACATTAATTTTAAATCCTATAACTAGATAGCAGATTTCCAAGATTACATATTTATACTAGTTAACAAAAACTCTGTGTTGTATCCAAGTAAACCTCAGTCATTACAAATATGAAAAATCAAATTTATCAGTATTCAGCCCTCATATGTATGTAGAAATAAATTCATAGAGTAACTGCAATGCAGTATTGTACTTTATCTCAATTAAGCTTTTGTTTCTGCCAGGTGGTATGGCTCAGTGGTTGAATATCATCCCATGCACCAAGTCACTGCTTCAATTCCAGCGTCAGGGCACATGCCCGGGTTGTGGGCTTGATTCCCAGTAGGGGGTGTGCAGGAGGCAGCCCATGAATGATTCTCTCTTATCATGAATGTTTCTATCTCTCCCTCTCCCTCTCCTTCTTCCCTTCTCTCTGAAATCAATAAAAATATATTTTATAAAGGAAAAGAAGATTTTGTTTCTTTAATAATAAGTACAACTATACAAAGGACTCAACTCTCAACTATCTCCAATACAAGGAAGCTAAGGAGCAAATAAATAAGTTTACAACTGCACTTGTTTTCCTTAATCTTTTTTTCCCTTTCATAAATTGCCATTTGACCAGATCACAGAAAACTTAGGACACTAATTTTTAATTTTTCTAGCATCAGTAGGAAAAAACTCCACCTGGATGACATTTCTCCCTCTCCTTCTCCTTCTTCCTCGCCCCCCCCCCCCTTTCTTGAAAGAAAGAACCAAGAAACAAAGTCTGGAGATGCTCTATACAAGTGGTGATGGGCTACTAAAGCGGGGTGGGGTGGAGAAGAGTCACAATCATAAATAGCAGTATTTTGAGTGAACTCCAGTTCTTAATTCTAACACTTTGAACCAAAGAGAGACAGCCACCCTTCTCATTATGGCTACAAAAGAATGGAAACCTCACTCAATTTATCAGTTACGACAGGGCAAGCTGAGCAAGAGGCTATTATTTTAAGCTGATGCAAGAGGCTACTCATGGTCTGTTGGGAGCACCCATCCCAAGCACAGAATGAAGATGCATATGTGAAGATAGTCCACAGTTGCAGGTGGTTCTTAGGTCTTGGGCTTTTCCTGATTCTAAAGGATAAACTTGTCAGTTAAACACAGTTGGCCAATGTGGGCCTGCCAATGAATCATTCCCAGGTCTCTTTTGGCTTTATTCATTATCCTGAATTTCTACAAGATCTTTTACATTCTTATTTTCTTCAAAGGCATCTCTTATCCCCCTGATAACAGAAGTTCTATAACTGGAGGCACTGAAATGCTTCCTCTCTCGCAGCATAGCCCAGCATATATCTTAACTGTTGTGTGCGGCTGGAGGCTGCCATTTTGAAAAGAAAAAAAAGTGGGGTCCTCTTCACGGAGGTCAATGCTTAACCCAACCACAAAATTTTCAGCCTATGTAAAACCACAAATAAATAAAAAGCAGTGGGGCTTGGTCTTGCTAGTGGCTGGAGGCAGGCTGCTGCTGGATAAAATTTTCTTGATAAGAGCTAATCTAACAAATAATTTTTATTTCAATCATATTTACTGATAGTATTCCAAAATATGCATTCATCTGCTGTATAACTAATCTAAAAATTTTCATGACAGATAATCATCATTAATTATCAAACTCTAATGCTTGCTGCTGAATGCCAGGTTCTTGGTTATTCTCATCAATGATCTAGGCTCTGACTTTGCCAGTGAAATTGCCTCCCTTCCTGGGCTGAGGGTTTCTCTTAGCTTCTTCCTGTAATTCAGACTTTAACCTACTGGACTCACTGAGTATAATGAATGCCCACTGCTTCTCTGTTCCTGGCTAGCTCAAAATGCCCTAGAATTGCTATGTCCTACATTGAATCAGGTCTTTAAACCAATACACTGGGTTGTGTTGACCACTGTGTTGACCTATTTAATGGTGGATGTGCTTTAGAATAATCTATAATAATAAAAGGGTAATATGCTAATTAGATCAGATGTCCTTCTGGATGAAGCCGGGGCCGGAGTGAAGCCCAGGTTCTGGGTGCCTGTCAGCAGTTGGAGGGAAGCTGCCCGGTTCCTGGGTGCCTGCTGGCGGCCGGAGGGAAGCAGCCCAGATCCTGGGTGCCTGCCCAGGCCCGGCAGCCAGAGGAGGGAAGCCTGGGTCCCGGGTGCCTGCTGGCAACTGGAGGAAAGCGTGGGTCCTAGGTGCCGGAGGGAAGCCAGTGCTGGCAGCTAGGGGAAGGAAGGTCTACTCTTGCACAAATTTTCATGCATCAGGCCTCCAGTAAGATATAAGAATCTTAGTGAAAGTTCAACCTCCCTATTTTTTGAGATAAGTAAAGCACAGAAAGATTAAATGACCTGTCCAAGATCACAGGGTTTAGTGGCAGAAAAGATACTAATAGCCAGAACTGCTAGTTTCTACTCCAAATGCTTTTTGTACTACTTACATTAACACTCACATCCTGAAAGATTATCATACAACTTGGGGCCCAGCGCACAAATTCGTGCACCTTGAAAGAAACTGTGGGCCATGAGGCTGCGGTGGGCACAGGGGCAGATCTTGGCCCATCCTCCATGCCGCTGCCCGGCCTCTCCCACCACAGCCCCTGATCTCCTGTCTGCCAGCAGCCCTACTCCCACCGCTGCCGCTCCCACATGTTGATGGTGCCGGCCCTGCTTGCACCCGCTGACGGCGCAGAGAAATTGGAGCTGATGCCAGCAGTGGGTGTGAGTGGGGCTGGCGCCTTCAGCAGGTGAGAGTGGCGGCTGCTGCCTTGATCGCTGCTCAGGAGCAGGGGGAGGTGGAGAAGCCCTCAGGGGCGATTGGAGCCAGCAATCGCCACTTGCACCTGCTGACGGCGCCAAGCAATCAGGACTGGCACTGGGTGCTGGCAACTCCAGCACTGGCTGCGGGTGCGAGCGGAGCCATTGCCAGCAGCAGTTGCGAGAGGTAGCTGCCAGGCCCGATCGCCCCTCAGGAATAGGGGGAGGTGGAAAAGTCCTGAGGGGCAATTGGGGCCGGCAGCTGCTGACAGTGCTGAGCAATCGGGGCGGTGCCAGCAGCAGGTGCGAGTGCCCGGCAGGACCGCGGCACACGGGAGCAAAGAATTTTCAGTAACCACCCGAGGCTTGCCCCAATGACAGCAACTGGTGCCCTGCCTTAGTCTGGCTCTCCTGCTCACCTGCTCCACCATCCCGCCGCAGCCGATGCCCGCCATGTTCTGCGCTCTGCTGCCTGCTGCTGACACCCACCATGTTCCATGCACGCCCCCTGGTGGTCAGCACACATCATAGCGACTGGTTGTTTAATTGTTCTGCTGTTCGGTCTATTTGCATATTAGGGTTTATATATATAGACTAGAGGCCTGGTGCACAAAATTCGTGCAGGGAGATAGGGGTGTCCCTCAGCCCAGCCTGCACCCTCTCCAATCTGGGACCCCTCGGGGGATGTCCAACTACTGGTTTAGGCCTGATCCCTGCGGCCTAAACTGGCAGTCGGACATCCCTCTCACAATCTGGGACTGCTGGCTCCTAACTGCTCGCCTGCCTGTGTGGGGAGCCGATAGAGGATTAAGCCTTGAACTGACCTGTTGGCAAAGTCACAAACAAGTCCCAGCTTAGAGGGCACAGTCCTCTTAGCATATTTAGGCTTGACCTTAAGACACTCCCTAGATCTTATCTGGGAAGCTAATGGGCTGAGGGAAGTGCAGCAAGAACAAGAACAAAAACAAGTGAAACTCACAAAAACAGTGTAAACAAGTGAAACTCACAAGAACAGTGTAACTTTGGTAACCACTACCTTGTTTACCTCTGACTATAAAATAAAGGCTCAGTTTGCCTCGGGATCTTTTTCTGTGGCCTCAGCCAGGCACAGGAAGATCCACGGAGACTAAAGAGAGCTAGAGAGTTCTGAACATGCCTGCTTGTTTGCCCCTAACTGCTTCTGCCTGCCAGCCTGATCACCCCCTAACTGCTCCCCTGCTGGCCTGATTGATGCCTAACTGCTCCCCTGCTGGCCCGATCGCCCCCCAACTGCCCTCCCCTGCCTGCCTGGTCGCCCCTAACTGCCCTCCCCTGCAGGCCTGGTCGCCCCCAACTGCCCTCCCCTGCTGGCCATCTTGTGACGGCCATCTTGTGATGACGTGAGGGCGCTGCACAAGGGCACGAGGACCACCTAGACTTTTATTAGTATAGATAAGAGACAAGCTGATGAAACCATTAAAGAAGCCAAAATTTCCCTAAACTCTTTAAATTCACAGACACTGGTCCTTCCAGGAATAAGATCATGAAATCCTAAAATCTTATTTCTGCTAGGTGAACTTGTTTAGGTAGGACTAGCTTTATCACAGGTGCTGGCTGTTTTTCAGAACATGGATGCCCTGAACTCACAGGTATTAAATGCATTTAAACCACACATGAGATAAAACTATCTTGCAGAAACACACATAGCATACAGATAATGGTTTAAAGTAGTACATGCTTTAATCAGATTCTCCCTGACTGAATTTAAACTATTTAATTGCAACTGATCTATTAATTTTTAACTCTTTCCTACTGAGCTATAAGAGGACATGCATCTATCCTTTCAACAGAGCTCTCCTCATACCATGAGATTTTGAAAGTCAGCAAATGGGCAGACATTATTTACTTAAATAGTTTAAAAGTATTTGTTCAGAATAATTTTTAAGCTTTAGTGTACAAATTTTATGATCAGCCTTATTGATGTCAATCTTTAATGTACAGGTTCTCAAACTGCAGTCCACAGGCCCTAAACAAATTTATCAATGGACCTCAGGTCTATGAACTCACTAAACTGTACACAAAATTCTGCGTGCATGTGCATACATGCATATGTTAGGAGAGAAGATCTGTGGCTTTATCAGATCAGAATCACTGCTTTTAGTAAAATAGAGTTTTCAGGCAAGGCAGATTACTGCTGGCTGCAACATGCTAAACAACAAAGGTCATGGATTTGCTCTCTTCTCACACACCAACCCTTCTGGAATGCAGAACCGCAACAGGGTAACAATCCTAAGAGAACAGAAGTTCCCTGGTTGCAAGACTGGGAAAGAAACCCACTATATATATATATATACTAAGTCCACATTTGAGCTCCTAACCAGAGAGCTTCAAGATAAGAAGGCACCGTGGTTGGGTGACTTGGTTGGAGCGTAATCCCATACACCAAATGGTTTCAGGTCCCATTCCTGGTCAGGGCACATACACAGGTTGTGGGTTTGGTCCCAGTTGGGACAAATACGAGAAACAACCAATTGATGTTTCTCTTTCACATCGATGTTTCTCTCTTTCCTTTTCTCTTCCTCTCTCTAAAATCAATAAATGTATTCTTGGGTGAGGATTTAAAAAAAAAAAAGAAAAAAGAAAGCAAGATTGTGTTCCATGGCCACACACTAAAAAGACAGGGGGAAGGGTAGAGTCAAGATGGGAAAGTCCGTAAAATCAAGGGACTTCCAGGATCCATAAACTAGCAAAAACCATCCCTGAAATTACTTTATCTCAATTAGTACTACCATCTCTTAGGGTTAAATTTATTAACCTGTGTTAAGTTATTAACTCTTTTTACTTGTCCAAAAGAAAACCTCTCTGTCAAACATCAGTGATGGGGAATTGCCCTCATTTTGGTACTCTGAGTATTTAGTATTTTGAGGATAAATCCATTATCATAGCTTTATAAGCTTTGATCACAGAGCTTTTTTTAGTGTTTTCCAAAAAAAGAAGAATTCCTTTATATTTTACACACTGGATGCATGAGAGAGAGAGTGTGCGTTGTGTGTGTGTACACATACTCCATCATATACAGACCACATAAAACATTAACTAAAAACACTGTGTGTTGCTTACACAGAAATCCTCCTTTCCTTCTACTACCACTAAATACTGTTCACTTTAGAGGTTTGTGGATTTTGAAAATTTTTACTTTCATATTCATCTTCTACTACCATGTGCAATGCTAAGAATGAATTTTAACGGTTTTCCAAAAAGAAAAATGGAGGAAGGAATATTTACTCAGGAAATCTGTAAACACATGATTCTCCACAGTGATTGGTAACATCAGCACAAATGCTCTGTTTTACACCTATGTATTTTTAGGCTATTGATATCCACCACTTTAGGGTAAAATTTTGAACTTAACGCAATTTTTTTAAAAAGCCATTTATTTTATTTTTTAGATATTAAAAGGCAGAGTATTAATATCTACTAAAAACTATACTCAGGGACAAAATCAGCGCTTCCAATTAGAGATCACAAATGTAATTTAAAATAATTTTTTTTCTTTTGGCTTCTTAAAATCATGATCAACTAACTATAAGATGTTATGGAAGATTAAAAGCAGTAATGACCAATAAATATACTGGAATTCCAATTCTCCCATTTATAAGCACAGCATAATTGTTTGATATAAACACAGAGTTAATTATCCACACACTTTCTTCACAACCCAATGTCTAGCAAACAAAAAAGGTAGTAGGGTATTAAAAATTGTTTTCAATTTGCAAAACTGATGGTTTACTTCCCTAGGAGTAAGTGACCATAAGAGCGAGAAACTAATCTAATCCAAATTTAGCAACTAAATAAGAAATTCAGAGGCAGGTATAAAAAGAACTTTTATCTAAATTGGTTTAGTGAAGCCATTATATACACATACATATTGGAACAAATGGAGTGACAATAGAGTATGTGTGTGTGCAAGTGCCTGCAGCACACCACCCCACTCCCCACCCCAGAACTGGGTTGATCCGGAGAGTGAAGTACCAGTAAATCAAAACACAGTGGTAGGAAACAGGCTTTTCCTAGGCCCAGGAACTCACTGGGCTTAATCAGTTACATGAGCACATATATAGAAGCAAAGAGCCACCCTGACCGGTTTGGCTCAGTGGATAGAGCATCAGCCTGCGGACTGAAAGGTCCGGGTTCGATTCCCGTCAAGGGCATGTACCTGGGTTGCGGGCACATCCCCAGTGGGAGGTGTGCAGGAGGCAGCTGATCGATGTTTCCCTCTCATCAATGTTTCTAACTCTCTGTCCCTCTCCCTTCCTCTCTGTAAAAAATCAATAAAATATATTTTAAAAAAAAGAAGAAGAAGCAAAGAGCCACCTGTAGATGGCATTTACTGCTGAGAGGAAGAGATTTTCCATCAAGCTCACCCCCTGCCATCACTTAGATCTGGGGTGGGGAATGTCTGGCCCACGGGCCACATACAGCCCATGAAATCATTTGGTCTGGCCCTGCCAAGGATTAGGGGTGAGTTAATTAAATGTTTGACCAAATATAGCAGGCTAATTTTTAAGTTGATAATTTTGTATGGCCCGCAAATGATGTTATAAATATCCAAATGACCCTTAGCAGAAAAAAAGATTCCCCACCCCTTGCTTAGATGAAATTGTCAGATGAGCTACTACTTGTGCTCAAATTCCATTCCATGCATATGTACTGGGAGCTACTAGTACCAGGCACTATATAAGCGCCAGGTAAATCATGATGATGAACACAGGAAACACATCATTGCCTAATGCTGCTTACAGTCACGAAGACAATTTGACAGGAAGACCCCAGGTCCTTTCATTTCCTCTGTTCTTACCAATGCCAATCCCTTTGTCGGAAGGAGGTATGTTGGATAACATCAACATTAGGTAACATCAACGTTATATGAGGCGAGGTGGCCAAGTAAGTTAGAGGTCTTGGTGTGTCCTATACATAATGTTCAGTTTTGAAGAATATGATGATTAAAAACTATCTTACTGAATGGAACCAGAAACAAGTCAACTTCAGCTTGAACATAAGCTGTCAAAGATCTTCCCAGTTTGGGGCAAAAGAAAGGATATCAGAATAGAAAGGGATAAAAAGAAGAAGAAGAGAAAGAGAATGAGCTTCTGGGAACACACCCAAGACAAAGTGAAAAGTCATTTGCAGCCTCGTCTGAACGCACTTTCTTTGTGATCAGTTACAACCAAGACCACATTTTTCTGGCAAAGAATAGACTCATCTGTCTTTCTAGACCTAGAGGGACAAGTGTCTGGGCCACATATGTAAATCCATGAATGAGTAATTGTGACTCGTGGTAACTGCTACAAAGGAAAAAACAGGGTGAGAGAGCAATGGGAGAGCAGAGATGAAACTTCCTTTAGCCAAGGTAGCCTCAGAGAAAAGTTGAGAGCTAATGGAAGAGAAGGAGCTGAGTGAGCACTCAATGGGCAATGAGTAGCCTATGCAGTGAAAACAGCTTAAGAGAGGGAAGGAAAAACCAGGTAAGTTCAAGTGCAACAGGAAGCCAATGAATAGTATTAAGCAGCCATGCGACTCATTCTTTTAAAAGCTCTCACTGCTGTGCAGAGAAAACTGGAGGGAAGCCAGAGAAGTGTGAGGACCAGTTGAAAGGACAGAGTAGTAGTTTAGGGGGATAGATGAGATGGCTCCAATGGAATAAAATAGAATGGAAGAATACAAGACACATTTTGGAGTTGAGTTGAAAAGGACTTGGTGAAGGATGTGGGGGAGAAGGGTATGGGAGAAAAACACAGGTGCAAAAAAAATGACTCCCAGAAACTGGATTAAGCAACAGGATGTCATTATCTGCTGGGAAAAATTAGGGGGAGAGAGTGAACGGGACACAGTTATCCCCAGTTTTGGCTGGATAAACATTTTCATTTTTGACATGTAAATATGAGCTCCCTGTAAAATATGAAATTGGGAATTCTCAGCATATAAATGATATTTAAAATCTTTGGGAACAAATGATATCACGAAAGAGACAGGGTACAGGACCAAGCCCTGAGCAACTCAAACCTGTAGTGATTTGGGGTATGGGGCTAGTAAACAAAAAATTCACACTAAAGTGAGAGGAAAACCAGGATTATGAGATTACAAAAGCCAAGAGATAGGGATTCAAGAAAGAGAATTCAGGCAAGACACAGCAGTGAGATGTGGTCTGAGTATCCCTTGGTTAGGTAATTCACTGTCATTGATGATCTTGGCAACAGCAGTCTCAGGAAGTCTAAAGATTCAAGTTGATGAGGACTGATGGGGGGTTGACTGTATACTAAGCAGCCTGTTTCTATCTTGGCTTTTGACCTGTTTCTTCTCACCTCATCTCCTCCTCTACCAGAACAACTTCGTAAACCACTTTCCTTATTTCAATCCTTATCCTTCTACAGCCACAGTGATCCTGCTGTAGGAATGGTTATCATCACTCCTCTACTCAGTGATCTCATCTCAAAAGTAAAAAAGGAAGTGTTTATAATGGCCTAGAAGTTCACCATCCTACTTCCTGCCACTATACTCTCTAGCTACTCCAGATGCCCTCCAGTTCCCTGAATACAGTAAGCACACTTCTGCCCAGGCTTCTGCACTTGCATAATCCTTCAAGTCTCAGCTCAATCATCACCACAGCAAAGAGGTCTTCTTTGACCAATGGTTTCATTTATTTTAAATATATTTTTATTGATTTCAGAGAGGAAGGGAGAGGGAGAGATAGAAACATCAACGATGAGAGATCGGCTGCCTCCTGCACACCCCCTACTGGGGATCGGGCCGCAACCCAGGCATGTACCCTTCAGTCCTCAGGCCGATGCTCTATCCACTGAACCAAACCAGCTAGGGCTGACCAATTGTTTTAAATCAGTGGTTCTCAACTTTCCTAATGCCGAGACCCTTTAATACAGTTCCTCATGTTGTGGTGACCCCCAACCATAATATTATTTTCGTAGCTACTTCATAACTGTAATTTTGCTACTGTTATGAATTGTAATGTAAATATCTGATATGCAGGATGTATTTTCATTGTTACAAATTGAACATAATTAAAGCATAGTGATTAATCACAAAAACAATATGTAATTATATATGTGTTTTCCGATGGTCTTAGGCAACCCCTGTGAAAGGGTCGTTCGACCCCCAACGGGGTCGTGACCCACAGGTTGAGAACCGCTGTTTTAAATAGAACTGACTCCTTTCATTCTTTATTTTCCTTACCCTACTCTATTTATCTTAGCATTTATCATCCTTATGACATACTAGAGGCATGCACTGTGGGGGGGGGGGGGTCCCCTCAGCCCAGCTTGTCCCCTCTCACAGTCCTGGAGCCCTCAGGGGGTGTCCTACTGATGGCTTAGGCCCGCTCCCCATGGAGGCAACCAGGCTGATCAGGGGAAGGTGCCACCCCCATCACCCCACTGCTGCTGCTGCTACTGCCAGCCGCCACAGCCGCCAAGGTGTTTTCATCAACATGGACTCCAGTCCATTCACCACGAAAAAAATGAAAATTTTCTTTAGGCATTTTCAAGATGTCTCTTTCATAGGATATGACATTTCTTTCTTTTTTTTCCCCTCACATAAGGGTATTTTCCCATCGACTTTTAGAGAGCATGGTAGAGAGGGGGAAAGATAGAGAGAAACATCAATGTGAGAGGCACACTTCGATTGGTTGCCTCCTGCATGAGCCCTGACCTGGGCCCTGGCCAGGGAGGAGCCTGCAACCTAGGTACATGCCCTTGACCAGAATTGTACCTGGCCCCCCTGCGAGTTTGTGTTTCTGCTCTGGCCCCAGCCGCCCAGCGCCATGGCCACAGGGCTGGGGCTGGCCCCGCTGCTGGTTCTCTCCAGCTCCGAAGCCGGGCGCGGGCCGCCCTGTCTGTTGTTCTCCCAGGCTCTGGGCCCATGCCAGGTCCCTCCTCCTGAGCTGGTCGTGACCATTACAGCACCCTGGCCTAATTTGCATACTACCTCTTTTTATATGTATAGATTATATATTTATTAATCATTGCCTACCTCACATCACCAGAATGTAAGCTTCATAAGAACAGAGGTTTTATCTGTTTTGTTACTACTGTATACCCACTAAGCCTGTTACACAGTAGACACTCATATTTATTTGTGGCATGTAAGTCATTAAAAAGGCCATTTCACATTATAAATTATTAAGCTGGTACTTTCATTTTGGATACAAGTCTTCTGTTTTTTAGATAGTGAAAGTCTGATCCCCCATAGTTATACAAAAAAAGCCCCGTTTCTGGGCCCATGAAATTGGATTAATCACCACTAGGCCTTGGAAAACTCCCAATAATATCATCTTGTCAGTCATCCCCTATAGACTCCTCAAGGAGTATTTCTGCTCAGTTTTCAATATAAACTGTTTGACTTTTGGGTAAAGCAAAGTACACTGAACAAAAATTATTGTAATAACTCAGAGAAGGAGTTGTGGAGGGAACAGTGATACATGTGAAGATCTGTACCTATTATATTTGAACAAAAGCAAGTAGGTAAATTGTTCTGGAATTAAGTGCTTCTCTCAAGTGATGGAACCATGCTCTTCAGTCTGACCATCTGGTTTTCCTATTCATCTCTCTGATCACCAAGAAACAGACTACATCGTTTTCCCCTGCAGACTCCCTACCTCAGGCTAGTCTCTCTGGAAAGGTAACTGACAGAAAATATTACCTCGAAACTCCTGATGAATTAAAAGCAAACAAAGCTCTGGATTATGTCAATAAAATGCAAACCTTAATCATACCTTTGAAATGTTTTAGTCAGGTTTATCAGTCATATAGATCATCTACTCTTACACTCCTGTAATAGTGCAATGCTCAGTCTCTCTGATTCCATCTATTTCGAGCCTGTTTTTCCCCTCTGGCCTTCAGGCTAAAAATAACTTCCGCTTTAGATATGCTAATATTAGAGGAATTCTGCTTGGGCTAGAGCAGTGGTTCTCAACCTTCCTAATGCAGCGACCCTTTAATACAGTTCCTCATGTTGTAGTGACCCCCAACCATAAAATTATTTTTTTTTAAATATATTTTTATTGATTTCAGAGAGGAAGGGAGAGGGAGAGAGAGATAGAAACATCAATGATGAAGACAGAATCACTCACTGATCGGCTGCCTCCTGCACACCCCCCACTGGGGATCGAGCCCGCAACCTGGGCATGTGCCCTGACCAAGAACTGAACCGGTGACCTCTCGGTTCCTGGGTCGACGCTCAACTGCTGAGCTACACCTGGCTGGGCCATAAAATTATTTTCGTTGCTACTTCATATCTGTAATTTTGCTACTGTTATGAATTGTAATGTAAATATCTGATATGCAGGATGTATTTTCATTGTTACAAATTGAGCATAACTAAAGCATAGTGATTAATCACAAAAATAATATGTAATTGTATATGTGTTTTCCGATGGTCTTAGGCAACCCCTATGAAAGGGTCGTTCGACCCCCAAAGGGGTTGCAACCCACAGTTTGAGAACCGCTGAGCTAGAGTTTTTACAAAAACAGCTCCTCCCATTTTCCCTACCTTTGATATAAAAGAAGCCTGAATTCTGAACTTTCTTAAGATGGATATGAGGAACTACTAGGGCTCCTATCTTCTGGGTTGGTGCCTTCTCAATCATACCCTGATGTTTTGAGTTTTGGCCTTTCAAAGCCTCAGGCACACAGACTTTGGACCAGTAATACTCCTACACAGAATCTGTAAAACATGTCCTGGAAAGCGCAATGCTCACCCAATAAATTGATTTACATTTATTATACTAGTATAACTAAAAACGGAAGACAACAGCAAAACAATTAGAAATACAAATAAATCTACATAACTCTTATAAATCTGGCTACATAACTGCATGACATTAAAAAAAAATCATCCCCAAAACAAAATATGTAATCTATGAAAATAACATAAGTAGCCCCGACCAGTGTGGTTCAATGCTTGTAGTGTTGGCCTGAGGACTGCAGGGTCTTGGGTTTGATTCCTGGTCAAAGGCATGTACCTGGGTTGCAGGTTTGATCCCTCTCCCCTCTCATACATGCCATTGGGGCATGTATGAGAGGCAACTGATTGCTGTGTGTCTCACACAGGGGTCCTCAAAACTTTTTAAACAGGGGGCCAGTTCACTGTCCCTCAGACTGTTGGAGGGCTGGACTATAGTTTAAAAAAAATATATGAACAAATTCCTATGCACACTGCACATATCTTATTTTGAAGTAAAAAAAACAAAACGGGAACAAATATAATATTTGTATTTGCATGTGGCCCGCGGCCGTAGTTTGAGGACCCCTGGTCTCACACATCAATGTTTCTCTCTCCCTCCCTCCTTTCCTCCCTTCCACTTTCTCTAAGAATCAATGGAAAATGTATCCTTGAGTGAGGATTAACAACAACAAAAAATTAATAATAACATAAGTAAATAAAACTCCAGATTTTATTTACAAAGAAAAAATTAATGAATAAATATAGATGTACTCAAATGTATGCCTCAAAATTATGAGGACACAAAAGATACTTTTAGTTCTGCTTCTAACAATTAGAGAAACTTTAAGTCTTTTTAAAATCTACATGGACCAATAATACAAGAAAAGATGCTCAATATCATTAGCCTTTAGGGAAATGCACACCAAAACCACAATGAACTATCAATGCACCCCAAGTAGAATGGCTATAATAAAAAAGATAGGTAACAACAAGTATTAATGAGAATGTGAAGAAATTAGGAGTGTCTTACATTGCTGGTGGAAATGGAAAATAAAATAGTACAACCACCTTAGAAAACAGTTTAGTAATTCCTCAATAATGTCACGTGTGTGTGTGTGTGTGTGTGTGTGTGTGTGTCTACGAGAAATGTAAACATAAGTCCATGCAAAATCGAATACACAAATGCTCATATTATTATTCATAATAGTCCAATAGTGGGTGCATCCATTAATTGATGGATGGATAAATAAAATGTGGTATATCCATACAATGAATATTATTTGACCATAAAAATGAATGAAATACTAATAGGTGTTATAATATAGATGAACCTGGTAACATTACGCTAAGTAAAAGAAGCCAGTCATAAAAGACTGTTTATTATACGATTCTACTTATATAAATGGTCCAGGATAGGTAAAGCTGTAGTGACAGAAGTTAAATCATTGTTGCCTAGAGTTGAGATGGGAGAAAATGAGTGACTTCCAATGGGTACAGGGTTTCTTTTTGGGTGATGAAAAGATTCTGGAATTAGAGAGTTGTGATGGTTGCACAACTGTGAATATACCAAAATACTTAAAGTCATTGAACTGCACACTTTATATGAGTGAATTGTATAAAATGTGAGTTATATCTCAATAAAGTTGTTAAATTTTTAAAAAGAATGGGGTAGGGATCACAATGAGAGGCTTCTGAGGTACTTGTAATATTATATTTCTTAATCGAACTGTTGGTTACATTATATGTTTCCATTGTGATGACTTCCTGAGCTGCAAACTTCAAGATGTGCATGATTCTATACGTATATCATATCTCAAATAAAGATTTTTAAAAAGAATAAGTAACTCTATGAATACTGACTTGGAAAGAGATCTAAGACATAAAGTGGAAAAATGCAAGTTTGAAAACAATATAGTATAGTATGAGCCCACTTTTTATAAATTTATACACATATGTATTTAAATGTATAGTAAAAAGCACACACCCACATGAGCATACAGACCAACCTGTTCTCACTGATCTCTTAAAAATTTAAATAAAGGGACTTTTATTTTCTGTAATGTTTGAATTTTTGCAATGTATATTTTTGTAATGACTATATACAAGTTTTTAAATTTAAGGCATACAGAAAGGATTTAATAAAGATGAGAAAAGAAAAGAAATTCCTTAAACAGTATACAAAAATAGAGAAATAATAAATCCAAGAATAAGAGACAATCTTTTTTTTAAATTATAGTAACAAAAAAAATTCTACTAACCATCATTTGATTGCTTACTATGCAGTATGCACATACATCAGCTTATTTCATTTTATCTATTTTACAGATGAATAGGCAGAAACAGAATTTAATTTAATAAAATTTAAACAAAATATACAGCCCTGCCCTGACCGGTTTGGCTCAGTGGATAGAGCGTCGGCCTGCGGACTGAAAGGTCCCAGGTTCGATTCCAGTCAAGGGCATGTACCTTGGTTGCGAGCACATCCCCAGTGGGAGGTGTGCAGAAGGCAGCTGATCGATGTTTCTCTCTCATTGATGTTTCTAACTCTCTATCCCTCTCCCTTCCTGTCTGTAAAAAATCAGTAAAATATATTAAAAATCTACACTAATAAAAGAGAAAAATGGTAATTGGCGTACGGCGATACCCTTTTCATTGGCTAATCAGGGCTATATGCAAATTAACTGCCAACTAAGATTGGCAGTTAACTGCCAACAAGATGGCGGCTAATTTGCATATGTAGGCACAATGCAGGGAGGCGAAAGGGAAAGCAGGAAGAAGCCCCCTGCCACTGACAGTGATCTGAAACCCAGGGGGGAGCTAAGAGCTGGGGGGCAGGGCAAAGGCGGCCCTGGGGCCACCTTTGCCCGGCCCCCCAGCCATGATCGGAGAATCAGGCGCCTTTGCCGCCCTGGCCAGTGATAGCAGGAAGTAGGGGTGGAGCCAGCGATGGGAGCTGGGCACGGTCGAAGCTGGCAGTCCCAGGAGCTAGGGGTCCCTTGCCTGGGCCTAAAGCTAAGCCCACGATCGCGGCGCCCCCCGCTGCCACTGCAGGTCCCCGCTGCCTGGGCCGGACGCCTAGGCCAGAGGCATTAGGCCTGGGCAGGGGCGGAGCCTGCAACCGCGGGGAGCTGGGGGTCCCCTGCCCAGGCCTGACACCTCTGCCGGAGGCCTCAGGCCTGGTCAAGGGGCTGATCCGGTGATTGGTGATCGGAGGGTGAGGAGGGTCAACTCCTCTGGCTGAGGCATCAGGCCTGGGTGGGGGGCGGAGCCGGGGATTGGGGGGATATGATGGTCCCCTTGCCCAGGCCTGAAGCCTGGGTTAGAGGCGTCAGGCTTGGGCGGGGGGTGGAGCAAGCGATCAGAGGGAGATGGGGGTCCCCTGCCCAGGCATGATTCCTGGGCCAGAGGCCTCAGGCCTAGGCGGGGGCCAGAGCCAGTGATTGGGGGGAGATGGGGGTCCCCTGTCCAAGCCTGACACCTCTGGCGGAGGCGTCAGGACTGGGCAAGGGGCCGATCAGGCGATGGGAGGGTGATGGGGGTCAACGCCTGAGGGCTCCCAGTATGTGAGAGGGGGCAGGCTGGGCTGAGGGACACTCTTCTCCCCCCCGCCCCCCCCCCAGTGCACGAATTTCGTGCACCGGGCCCCTAGTGTGTGTGTGTGTGTGTGTGTGTGTGTGTGTGTGTGTGTATAGATATACATACATACATACATACATACATACAGCCCTGGACACAGCATGGCTCAGTTGGTTGAGTGTTTGTCCTGTGCACCATCCGATTCCAGGTCAGGGCACACGCCCAGGTTGTGGTTCAAATCCCTGGTCAGGGTGCATGCGGGAGACAGCAGATCGATGTTCCTGTTCCTGTTCCTGTTCCTCCTCTCTCTCTCCCCCTCCTTCCTTCCCTCCCTCCCTCCCTTCTTATCTAAAAGACATGTTTTTTAAAACTACATATGATTAAGAAAGATGATAAAGTTATACTTACAGATAGAATTTTAAAAAGTAAAATAATACAATGAACTCATACATTTTTTAAAGTTGGAAAAGGATTAATTTTCTAAAAAAAATAAAATTGAATTTACCAAAATTGTCTCCTCCCTCTCACCCTGACAGGAAAGAAGAAGGAGGAGAAGAAGAAAGAAGAAGAAAGAGAGAAGAAGAAGAAGACGTCGATGACTAAATGGAACTAAAAAACAAAATAATAATGGTTACTATCCCTCCTTCCAAAAAAATTATTTTTCCATGATACCAAGATCCTGTTATCAAGAATGGCAAAATAAAGTAAAATTACAGGTCTTCTCTCTTGTGAATATATAATAAAGCCCTAAATACTAACAAATCAATCCAGCTATGAGGTTTCTTCCAGAAAATTAGGGATAATTCCATACTGAAAATTAATGAATATAATTCAGCACATAAACAGGTCAAAACAAATAATCTCTAAAGGTAGGTAACTGTTTAAAGGCATTTGACAAACTTATCCTTTCTAAGGAAATGCTTAATAAAAATACTTCTTTAACTTAGGTTTCAGACCCACAGTCAACCCCACAAATAGTGAAGTGCACCTGAAGCAGCCTCCTTAGACTAAAGTTGAGTACATGACATTTTTTCTGAGTGTTATTATCTAGCCAATGAAATTAATAAGAGAGGAAAATACTGAAAAGGAGTCTAAATTATCAAAATTTGTCAATAATAAAGTTGTCCAACTGGAATACCCACAAAAAAAACTATGAAAAATTATTTAAATTACAAAGCTCAGGAAATCATCAGGTTTGTAAATAAGTATATAAAAATCAACAGTTTTTCCTAACATGGCAAAACTCAAAAAGTATAACAAAAAAAGAATCCCGCCCTAACTGGTTTGGCTCAGTGGATAGAGCATCGGCCTGGAGACTGAAGGGTCCCAGGTTAGATTCCAGTCAAGGGCATGTACCTTGGTTGCAGGCACATCCCCAGTGGGGAGTGTGCAGGAGGCAGCTGAATGGATGTTTCTCTCTCATTGATGTTTCTAACTCTCTATCCCTCTCCCTTCCTCTCTGTAAAAAATCAATAAAATATATTTAAAAAAAAAAAAAAGAATCCCATTGTCAAAAGCAAGAATGTAAAATACTATTGAACTGACAAATGTGAATTAAACCACAAAACTTCACTAATGCAAATACTATGATACATAACAAGAGTTAAGTAGAAAGAAATCAGGTTGACACATGAAAAGACTCAGTAAGAAGAGATCAACTTAATAAATCTAATGCATTTCCAATCTGTGTATCA
This sequence comes from Myotis nattereri, assembly GCF_964212035.1. Lineage (NCBI taxonomy): Eukaryota > Metazoa > Chordata > Mammalia > Chiroptera > Vespertilionidae > Myotis > Myotis nattereri. The sequence continues at coordinate 54,693,203 of NC_138087.1, forward strand.
ATGGGATTTTTTTGTAATCCTGACCAAAACTTTTTAAATATTTTAGAAAGAAAAGAGTATGTAATAAAAGCCAAGTCTTTTTCAAAATAAGCATTTATCTGTATAAAACTACAAATAAAACATGTAATATTGGTGCCAAAATACAGACAGACCAATAGAACAGAAGCGGGTATAGAAACAGACCTAAGTACTAAATGGGAATTCAGTGTATGATTTAAAATGTCATGTTAAATATATACAGAATTGGTTAAATTGTGGGAAGTCCATATCAAATAAAATGGAATACCACACAGCTATTAAGAATGAGGCAGGCCCAGCCTGCAAGGCTTAGTGTGATTGGTCGGGGGACCCCGCCATTGCCCCATGATCACCCCGCAGAGGGAGGCTCAGGCCACCCTCTGTGCGGCGATTGATTGCGGAGCCTGGGGATGGGCAGGGCCTCCTTCCGCTGGGTGATCTATCGCCTCAAAGAGGGAGGCCCAGGCTACCCAGCTGGCGGTGCTGTGGCAGGTGGGCAGGGCCTCCCTCTGTGGAGGATCAATCTGGGGGCCCTGCAATAGATCCCCCTACAGAGGGAGGCCCAGGCCAGCCAAGCGATTGCACCCCAAACCTGTCCCCCGCAGAGGGAGGTGACCAGTGGCAGGGGAGTGAGGGGGAAGGGGCACAATACCGCACAGATGGCAAGCAGTGGCAGCGGCAGGGGTGGAGCCAGCTGCCAGGGAAGGAAAGCCCCCATAGGCCCTGATCGCCAGCTAGGCCTAGGGACCCTACCCAAGGGGTCCTGGATTGCGAGAGGGCGCAAGCCGGGCTGCATGTATTTCGTGCACCAGGCCTCTAGTTATAGAATATAATCTGAAGGGAGGTTATTTATAAAAGAAATAATTACAAATTTGAGAAGTGAGGTCTACAAGATACTGCAGAGCATGGAAGAGAAACTAGGATTAGCAACAGCAGAACAACTATCACCCTGGCCCCCAAAAAGACAGGAGACAGATTACCAGAACCCAGGTAATAGAATCGCAGGCTCCAGAGGGGAGGGGTGATAATGATTCTGGTCTTATTCTCCTCCTTCCCTTCAATCTCCTCTTAATGCTGAACACAAGAAGTCAGAGGACCTGGGAGCACTTTGCCTGGGGCAGAAAGCCAGGTAGAAAGGGGTGGAGGATACACCTGGAGAAGTACGTGGAAGATAACTGGCACAGATTTTATACCTTTTTATAAATTTAATTACATAAATACAAGTACAATCTCTGCATTAAAAATTAAAACTTTACATAGAAAACTAAAATCTCACCCTCTATAATCCTGGTTCTTTTTCCAGAAGTAATAATCTTTATTATCATTTTGGTGGGGTTTGGCGTTTTCTTCTAGACAGAGACACATACTCACCAAAACAAAACACATAGAATTGTTTTACCAATATGAAGTACTATTTGCTTAACAGGAATAGCATTAATTACTCTATTCCTTTCTGCAAACGTTCTTTCACCATTTGCAGCTGTTATAAAATAATGCTTAAGAAGCCAAAACAGATGGTTTGATTCTCCTCAGAATTATTTTATACTGTATCCCAGTGGCTCTCAAAATATGCCCCCTTCCCCCCCACCCCCCAGTGTATTATCATCATCTAGGAATTTGTTTAAAATACAAAATATGAGGCCCCACCCCAGTGAAGTAAATCAAAAGCTCAGAAAGTGAGGCCCTGTAATCTCCCTTTTAACCAGCCCTGAGACCTATTATGTGTGCCACTACTCCACCAACACCAGTGCAGTGCCCCTACTAGAAATCTGCATTTTAACAAGATCCCCAGGTGATGCATATGTAAATTAAAGTGTGAGCAGCAATGGTCAACCTCAGAGCCATAAACCTAACCCCAATCCATATTACCCACACCCATCCACACACAGTATCTATGAGTGGTTTCTGGGGCTGGGAAGAGAGGAGGCCAGCAGAAAGACCAATGGTTTTTAGTCTCTTTGAATTTGAATCTATTACTCCTGTAGGAAACATCAGCACTGCATGCCCTCGTTGGGCAGAACATGTTACTAGTGTCATCTTTTGTGCCTAACAGATAACACATAACTACCATTAAACCACCCTGGAAATTTACTGCTCTTAGATGTCAATATTATATCATAAGTTCTCACTTTTCTTTTAAAATAAGTAAATTTCAATTTTAACCCCAGGTATAATAAAATTACATACAACTAGCTAACTTTTGTTTGTATAGCTAATATTGTAGAGGGGACCCATCATTTATTTATTTATTTTAATTTAACTTATTGGGGTGACACCCTATATAATAAAAACCCAATATGCAAATTGTCCCCTCGGGCAGTCGTTCGACCACTTGCTATGATGTGCACTGACCACCAGGGGGCGGTGTGGACCACGGGGGTATTGGTGACACGGTGCTGGAGGGCAGCAGTGGAGGCGCTGCAGCCCCAGTGGGCTCCGACAAGAGCGGGACTGTGGCAGGACAGTAGAGCACATGAAGGGACAGCACCAGGCCATGGCAGGGTGCCAAGCGCGAGCTGGGGCTGCAAGGCTGGGGGCACAAGCTGGGGCCCAATCCCCGCAGGCCACCCCGAGGGACCTCACCCATGCACAAATTCGTGCACCAGGCCTCTAGTTGGTTAATAAAACCATATAGGTATCAAGTACAACTCCATAACACATCTTCTTCACACTGCATCATGCACTCACCACCAAAGTCAAGTCTCTTTCCACCACCACCACCGTTTATCCCGCCCTCTGGCAGTCACTATCATTTTAAAACAAACAGCAGGATATACCTTTTGTTCAAGAATACCTTTACCGCCCTAACTGGTTTGGCTCAGTGGATAGAGCATCAGCCTGCAGACTGAAGGGTCCCAGGTTTGATTCCGGTGAAGGGCATGTACCTTGGTTGTGGGCACATCCCCAGTATGGGGTGTGCAGGAGGCAGCTGATCGATGTTTCTCTCTCATTGATGTTTCTAACTCTCTATCCTTCTCCCTTCCTCTCTGTAAAAAAATCAATTAAAATATATTAAAAAAAAAAAAAAGAATACCTTTACCAACACCTATAAGTGTATCTACCCTCCACTTCCATGCTGTAGCCTCAGCCTCCACACAGCTTGTAGGGACAGAAAAATGCCACCAGAATTCCACCTTTAACTTCCTGCTCCTTCCCTCAAAGGCTCAGAAATTTTCTTTCAAAACCAGCAACCTAAGGCACCTGCCTCAGCCTCTCCCTTTTGCTCTTCTCTTATTTTCCTCCACAAAGTCTCAGGTCTGTCCTGAGTCAACTGCAAACATGTGACTTTCTCAGGAAATCTGCCATGGGAACAACATACACATTTGTGCCTGAGAACCATACAGTATCACTGCTCAATCCAGGCTGACTTAGCCTCATACAATGATCTGCTTTTCAAGGCACTTCCAGTTTCACTTCTAGTTCCTACCAGCCTTAAGCCCCACCCCAAAGCAACACAGCCCACCCTCTCTGAGCTTTCCTGACCCAGGAAGTAGGATGGTCTAGTTCAGTGGTCGGCAAACTCATTAGTCAACAGAGCCAAATATCAACAGTACAACGATTGAAATTTCTTTTGAGAGCCAAATTTTTTAAACTTAAAAAATATGTACTACTATATAGGTAGGTACATTGTTATTAACTTAATTAGGGTACTCCTAAGGTTTAGGAAGAGTCACAATCAAGGGGTCAAAGAGCCGCATGTGGCTCGCGAGCCGCAGTTTGCCGACCACAGGACTCTAGTCTAAGGGGTCCATACCCAACTTGACTTGCCTCTGTCTTCCTAAAACAATGTTGGAATCAAAGCCCCTTTTCAATTTGGTAACTTTTCTTCCATAGAAACAAAGAGTACTTTAATCAAGCCTTAAATTTGGGCCCTTGGTTTTTAATAACATAGCATCAGGAAAGCTATTCCATCAAACAATTTTATTTTGAAAGGAAACATGTTTGCATCTCAAATGTGCTATAAAAAGATTTTGGTAAGGTAAAACTCATTTGATTTCTATCCTTACTTCATAGAATTGTTTATATTAAAAGCACTTGTCAATTGAAACAGTTCATTTGTTTAAAAAGATTTTCTTCTACCAAAAAGTTAGACTCAGCTCTGGCCAGGGTGGCTCAGTTGGTTGGAGCGTTGTCTCCAGGTTGCAAGTTCAGGTTTCATCAGGCTGCGTATGAAAGACAACTGATAGATGTTTCTCTCCCACATCGATGTATCTCTTTCACTCTCTCTCCGTCCCTTCCTCTCTCTATAAAATCAATTTTTTAAAATGTTAAAAAAAAAGTTAAGACTCACAATTATGTACAATATTATCTACTAGAGGCCTGATGCACGAAAATTTGTGCAAGAGTAGGCCTTCCTTCCCCTGGCTGCCTGCACCAGCTTCCCTCTGGTACCTGGGACTCGGGCTTCCCTCCTCAGGACGCCCACAGGCACCCAGGACAGGCTGGCTTCCCTCTGGCCCCAGCTTCATCAGGAAGGATGTCCGGAAGACGTTTGGTATAATTAGCATATTACCCTTTTATTATTATAGATACCTTCTAGAATCAAATTCTGACTTTAGCTTGGATTTCAACAAAGAAATTTACTTCATGAGTTGCACACAAATTAATTTTAATAAGGCAAATCTTTTGATTTGGTGCCTTTACTGGTGTTTTGGGTTAATTTTTGTTAAGTACACAATGGTAGCATTTATATAAAGTTAAAGCTAAAAAATATTATGAAATAGTAATAACTTCTGTTTTCAACAATATATGCATACACACTTTTTAACAGAAACATTAAATCATTAGATCACAAGAGATTATGACTCATATTCTTGATATAAAGGAAAAATAGTTAACAATAATGTCTCCCATCAGAGCCCCAAACATATTAAAACTCTAGATATGTTCCAAGGCTAAGGTTCCTAAACAAAATCAAACAAATATATGGGTCGAAATTCCTCAATTATCTAAATTAACCAGTTTTTATCCCGCCTGAATAAAAAGAATATATCCTTCCTATGAATTAATTCCATATTGCTTAGTAATTCGAAAGACAGAGCATTCCTTTCTCCTTTCTAGGTATCCATAAGCAAAACAGGAGAAAAAGATTGAATTGGCAGACTTGACTCAAAGACAGGCTATGTTCCAAAAGTCTATAAATACTGTTTTGACCTTAGCATCCCATTTGCCATAGAACATTTTCTAAATGGATGGCCTACCAATGCCTATGAAGCCCATAATATAGATGAAAAATATTAGAAACACCATTTATAATTGCTTATGAGAAAATATACTCAATCTCATGATTCCAACTTTAGGTCATCTAAAGATAGAGAATTCCGATCAATTTTGAAGTAGTTCATTTGGGAACCACTATACTGTATTATTTCCTCAAATGATTCACTGTTTCAGACAGCATCAACCCAACTCCATGCTCTCCAACTGAAGCCTGAAATGTTCACATTCTATGCTACTGAATAAAGGGATATATTTACGCTTTAGCTTGTGACAAATCAGTTTAGTGTGCAAATTAAGGCCAAAAAGAAGTCTAACATCCATTCTTATGCTGATTTTGGAGTGGTGGGGAAGTACCCATATCCACAAAAAGGTGGGATTCCGAAGTTCCTCTACGTCCGCGGTTCTCAACCTGTGGGTCGCGACCCCATCGGAAAACACATATATAATTACATATTGTTTTTGTGATTAATCACTGTGCTTTAATTATGTTCAATTTGTAACAATGAAAATACATCCTGCATATCAGATATTTACATTACGATTCATAACAGTAGGAACATTACAGTTATGAAGTAGCAACGAAAATAATTTTATGGTTGGGGGTCACCACAACATGAGGAACTGAATTAAAGGGTCGCGGCATTAGGAAGGTTGAGAACCACTGCTCTAGGTAGGGTCAAATTTTTCCTTGCAAAGTTCTGTCTCTGTGTAAGTACCCAAACAAGCACTCAGTTAAGTTCAGAATCAGAGTACATAGATTTTCTAAGAAGGAACTTAAATATGCCCGATCTGAAGTAAATAATACAGGTACTCCTACTCCCTTTGTGAAAAATGAATGACTTTTAAAAAATCAATTAAGTAATCCTAATACAATAATTCAGAACTTAAAAAAAAGGAAAATAAATATCAGGAAGAGCAAAGGTACACTACAGACTGAAATCCTCTTCACTGGCTAAAACAGTGATTACTTTTTATATTCAATCTTTTGTTACCAAAATTAACAGCTAAGTTTGCTTAAACTATCTAAAGCAGTGGTTCTCAACCTTCCTAATGCCGCAATCCTTCAATACAGTTCCTCATGTTGTGGTGACCCCCAACCATAAAATTATTTTCGTTGCTACTTCATAACTGCAATTTTGCTACTATTATGAATCGTAATGTAAATATCTGATATGCAGGATGTATTTAGGCGACCCCTGTGAAAGGGTCGTTCGACCCCCAAAGGGTTCGCGACCCACGCTGATCTAAAGTGAGATGTAGTAAAGCATGATGGTTAAAAATACACATTCTGGAACAAGATGGCTTGGGTTCATATCCCAGATAACACTCTTAACTGCATCATCTCTAGCAAGTTATTTAACCTCTCTGTGCTCCAGTTTCTTCATCTGCACAAGAAGGATAATGATGGCATCAAAGAGTACTGTGGTGAAAATTAAATGAATTAATCCAGGTAAAGCACATAGAACAGAACATTGCATACAGTAAGCAGAGAATAAATGACCACTATTATTGACATATTTGCCCTGGCTAGGTGGTTCAGTTGGTTGGAGTGTCATCCCATATGCTAAAAGGTTTTGGGTTCAAATTTCAGTCAAGGCACTTATCTAGGTTTTGGGTTTGATCCCCGGTTGGGGGCACCTTCAAGAGGCAATCGGTTGATGTTTCTCTATCACAGTGATGTTTCTATTTCTCTGTTTCTTTCTTTTTCTCTCTAAAAATCAATAAAGACTTATCCTTGGGTGAGGATGAGGATGAGGATGATAATAACAATAATAATAATAATAATAATAATAATATAATAATAATAATAATAATAATAATGGTCCTGGCCAGGTATCTCAGTTTGGAACATCATCCTCATATGCCAAGGTTTCAGGTTCAATCCCATCAGGGCACATACAAGAATCAACATGAATGCATAAATAAGTGGAACAACAAATTGGTGTTTCTCTCTCTTTCTCTTCCCTCTCCTCCCTTCCTCCCCCTCTCTAGAAAACAAGGTCTAAAAAATACTTAGAAGGCAGCTACTCAATTTTTTGAGCTGATTAGATCTGTGCTTTAGCGATGTTAATTATCAAAGTTAAATCATATCACAACCATTAATGCAATTGTGACATTCTCTGTCCTATGAAGGATCAGCAGACCCCAAAATGCATTTACTCTGCTATCACACTGTCAGAATCTATCACTGAACTGTTGCATATGTAAATCATACCTGCAGTCCTCACTGTGCATGGTACATAGTAGGCACTCAATGTTTTATCATTTAGTAGCCACCAGAGAGCACTGAAGCAAAAAGAGTCAGAGGTTAATCCCCAAAGGAAATATATATTATAGATGAAGCAAATGAAGTAGCCAAATAACAGTTTATTATTAAGCTAAAATATAAGTCACTGTTGATCAATATACTTGCCTAAAGCAGTGAGGGTGGGTGGGGATCAACTTTACTTTTTTTTTTTTTTTTTTTTTTTTTTTTATTGCTTAAAGTATTACAACGGGTATTACATATGTGTCCATTTTATCCCCCCGCCCTAGACAGTCCCCTAGCCTCCCCTATCCCCCAGTGTCTCATGTCCATTGGTTATGCTTATATGCATGCATACAAGTCCTTTAGTTGATCTCTTACCCCCCTACCTCCTGCCCCCCAACCCTCCCCGGCCTTCCTGCTGCAGTTCGACAATCTGTTTGAGGCTGCTCTGCCTCTGTATCTATTATTGTTCAAAAGTTTATAATGGTCTCTATTATCCATGAATGAGTGAGATCATGTGGTATTTTTCCTTCATTGACTGGCTTATTTCACTTAGCATAATGCTCTCCAGTTCCATCCATGACGTTGCAAATGGTAAGAGTTCCTTCCTTTTTACAGCAGCATAGTATTCCATCGTGTAGATGTACCACAGTTTTCTAATCCATTCATCTACTGATGGGCACTTAGGCTGTTTCCAGATCTTAGCTATGGTGAATTGTGCTGCTATGAACATAGGGGTGCATATATCCTTTCTGATTGGTGTTTCTGGTTTCCTGGGATATACTCCTAGAAGTGGGATCACAGGGTCAAATGGGAGTTCCATTTTCAGTTTTTTAAGGAAACTCCATACTGTCTTCCATAGTGGCTGCACCAGTCTGCATTCCCACCAGCAGTGCACAAGTGATCCTTTTTCTCCACATCCTCTCCAGCACTTGTCGTTTGTTGATTTGTTGATGATAGCCAGTCTGACAGGTGTGAGATGATACCTCATTGTTGTTTTGATTTGCATCTCTCGGATGATTAGTGACTTTGAGCATGTTTTCATATGTCTCTTGGCTTTCTGAATGTCCTCTTTTGAAAGGTGTCTATTTAGGTCCTTTGCCCACTTTTTGATTGGATTGTTTATCTTCCTTTTGTTGAGTTGTATGAGTTCCCTATAAATTTTGGAGATTAGGCCCTTATCAGATATGACATTGGCAAATATGTTTTCCCACACAGTGGGTTTTCTTGTTGTTTTGTTGATGGTTTCTTTTGCTGTGCAGAAGCTTTTTATTTTGATGAAGTCCCATTTGTTTATTTTCTCTTTAGTTTCAAGTGCCCTAGGAGCTGTGTCAGTGAAGAAATTGCTTCGGCATATGTCTGAGATTTTGTTGCCTTTGGATTCTTCTAGAATTTTTATGGTTTCCTGTCGTACATTTAAGTCCTTTATCCATTTTGAGTTTATTTTTGTGTATGGTGTAAGTTGGTGGTCTAGTTTCATTTTCTTGCATATATCTGTCCAATTTTCCCAACACCATTTATTGAAGAGACTATCTTGGCTCCATTGTATGTTCTTGCCTCCTTTGTCAAATATTAATTGAGCATATTGGTTCGGGCCGATTTCTGGGCTCTCTATTCTATTCCATTGATCTATATGCCTATTCTTGTGCCAGTACCAGGCTCAACTTTACTTTTTATTTAAAGTAGACAAAAATGAATCCTTGTGTATTTTTTTCATATAACAGTTTATTCATGATAGGTCAACTTGCTCAAATAAATGAAAAATAATAAAAAATGGCCAGGTCAATTTTTAAAGCTGACTCTTGAACATTTTTAAACCTCATAAAATTTAGCTGTCAAATTGGTAGTCTTTTCAAAGGATTACTTGGGTGATGTCTTTATAATGGACTACCCAGGAGTATCATGTTAAGATAAATTTAAAGGTAGATTTTCTCAAGATATCTGCACTCCCATGTTCACAGCAGGATTATTCACAATAGCTAAGACAAGGAAACACCTACGTATCTGACAGACTAATGAATAAAAATGTGGTACATACATACAATGAAATATTATTCAGCCATGAGAAATAAGAAAATCTTGCCATTTGCAACAACATGGATGAAATTGGAGAACATAATGCTAAGGGAAATAGACAAATACTGTATGATCCCACTTAAATGTGGAATCTAAAAAAATAAATTTTTTTTTTAATTTAAAAAGTAAAACTCATAGAAAACAGTAAAATGATGGTTACCAGGGGCTGGAGAATGGGGAAAATGAGGACATGCTAATCAAAGGGCACAAACCTTCAGTTGTAAGATGAATAAGTTCTGAGGATCTAATGTGCATGCAGCATGGTGACTGCAGTTAATACTGTTTTGTCTACTTGAAATTTGTTATAAGAGAATAGATCTTAAGCATTCTCACCAAAAAAAAAAAAAGGTAACTATGTGAAGTGATGGATGTATTAAAATCATTTCACAATATGTGTGTGTATACATATATACACATATATATATGATCATCACTTTAAGTATATACAGATTTACTTGTCAATAAAAAGAGTAGATTTCCTCAAAAATCATGCTACATGGTAAAAATAAAGGTCCAACTCCTGACCTGACTCCAACAAGTAATTAGAGGAAAGGCCAACTCACAGTAGCCGTAGGTTTCCATGGAGTACACATTCTCTACCTGGCTGCTTCACTCACCACAGATGTCAGTGCTAATTACAACAAAAAGGACCCCTTTCCCTTCACCTTGAGTAAGGGGTACTGGCGTCCAATATCCTAACTGCAGTGAATTGTTTAGTCCGTTTCTTTAAAAAAACAAAAACACACACACAAAAGTTTGAGACACTAGTAAGAGTTAATATAGTAATAGTCAATTTTAACACAGTAAGAAAAAAAAAATGTTCAAAGAACACCAACAGAACTTGGAAGCACATCATGACATAGGATGATTGATATAAGAGTTTACATGCCCAGATCGATTTTTTGCTGGTGGTAGTAGAGGGAAATCAGCTTCCCAAATATGTCAGTTAGTGCTTATTTTTAGAAACTTAAAACACACATACATACACACACACAGATTAGTAAGAGCACCCTTGGATAATAAGCAAGTTATTTATGTGGTTTTCTTGAGCAATCAATCATTCTGGCAACAGAATCATAAAGCAAAGTAGATTGGGACTTCTACACACCTTCTTCTAACGTACTTTTAAAGTAACTGTATAATTTAGACTAAAAAAGAAAAGAAAAAAATAAGTTCCAGCTGTCTTGTGCTTTTTTAAACTTGCAAGTATTAGACTTTAAAAACCTGAAATGTATTCACTTAAACACATTCCCATCAGCATTACCAACAACACTCCATTATCCATTTTGGTACTGTCTCCAGATGATTTTTAATCCCCGCCTGACTTCTCCCTACCAACAAGTACTTGGATACCATCTTTACCCTGCCTGCCCCCATTACTTCGTTGTGCTTAGGGAATTATAATTACAATGATCCTGCCTTTAGAACATCCTCAGAGCACAAAGCCTCTTTGTATGATTGGGGGTGAGGGGGGCGCCTTCCAGGCTCCACAGCAGAGGGTGGGTGGTGGCAACACAGGCAGCAATGAAGAAAGGGGAGCTGGAACCACAATGGTGGCCCTTGGGTCTGACTCAATATTGTTTGAGGGGTTTTATTTGCTGGGTGCCCCGCCAAGAGATCTGCAAAGCTTCTGTACCCCGCCCATGGGGAAAACGGGGGATGGGGCCTGTGCTGACAGATGGGTAGATCACCACCAAGACCAGAAGGCCAAGGAGCAGAAGGAAGCATTAAAAAAGGGAGAAGTCCAGCTGGTGTGGCTCAGTGATTGAGTGTCAACCCATGAACCAGGAGATCGTAGTTGGATTCCGGTCAGGGCACATGCCCGGGTTGTGGGCTTGATCCTCAGGAGGGGGGATGTAGGAGGCAGCTGATTAATGATTCTCTCCCTCTCCCTTCCTCTCTGTGAAATCAGTAAAAACATTTTTTAAAAAGGGAGAAAAAGCACACCTTTATACTGTTCTGAGGAACTCAGGTAGTAAAGTCTCTGAGTCTCTGACAATGAAGGCCATCACTCCAGTGAATCAGTAGTTAGTATTGGTAGTATTGCTATACAGTAGCTGCTCAAATATGTATTGCGGTGGCAACAAAAATCTACATGGGAAGGCAAATTTATAAAAATATTTTTTGTTAATTATGACAGTCCCAACTTCTATTTGCAAAAGTGATTATGAAATGAATACTTGTTTTACTTAGCCTATCCTACTACTTCCAATCTAGTCTTTAAAACTGCTCACTTTCTAGCTTTTGACAAAACCGGTTTCCAATGAAGACCAGTGAGCACCATCTGCAGACAGTGAAATCAAAGGTGTTGAAGCAGAACTGATAAAGACAGGCAACTTTCAACTCAAGGAACATCCTCAAAGCACTACAAATATTGTCTGCTTAATTACTTGCTACTCTCTCTTCCATGTATGTATGTCTTTGACCTCTTACCACTTCTTCCCTCTTTTTTTTTCTTTCAAGAAGATCAAATGATTATATATATCAAAACTCACAACCTCTCCTTATCCCCCCCTCATTTTTCCCCACAAAAGCAGATGAAATTTTCCATATGACTGGAGGGAAATATGATAAACCCTAGTATAATCCCATCAAATCTCCTCCTCACCTGCCCAACATCACTCCAATTAACTATTCTAAGTAGTCACTAGAATAGCACTAATATTCAGTTAAGCAGAACAGGAAAAAAAAATAAACTGAAACTGCTTTAGGTACAGCCTATAGGTGAGAACTGTTTATTCTCCTTGTGTGGGGATTATTTTAAGCCTTTTTTGTTTTATTTACATACGTTTTCTTTAAAATTTTCCTTCAAAACAGCAGCAAAACCACAAAGGAACTCTCAATCAATCACCCTCAATCATGTTTTAAAATAATAATAAAGATAACAGAAACCACTTCAAATGTACCTCTCCCTTGAGCCTACAGAACAGCACTCTTCCATGACAACTGTTTTTGAAAAACACACTGCGATTATTTGAAAAAGCAGTAGAAAGTCCAGCCTTGTCCTTGCTTCAGCACCGCCCCCCACCCTCCAAGAAAAAAAATGAAGCAGCAGGAAGTATAAACAACCACTTAATGGAAAATACAAATGGGTAAATATTTTTTAAATTGGCTAAAAAGCCTAAGGTCTTAAGAAATTCAGAAATGCTATGTAAGGGGAATAGGAAGAGGAAAATAGAATTGTATTTCCCCCTGAAAGTGAGCACTGTAAGAATGCAAGTAGTTATGGTGCATAACTACTTTCCTTCACTTACCAGATGCTTTGTCTTTTTAACGATTTCTCTCTCATTCTGTCTTGCCATACATGATAGTATTTTCTAAATAATTTATTCTGTATTATTTCTCCAGCCCCATAACAAATTTTACAATGTTAAACTGAACTCTTTGGTTCAACTGAGCATGGTGATGAAAAGTTCACATAGAGAAAACTCCTGGGAGTCCCAGGCCCAGCACCAACCAGCCCTCTTTACAGAGCCCACGATGAGTATGGATGGCACAATCAGTTACAGTTGGACCAACAGCTCCAAAACTACGGGGCCATACTACATCATAAAGCACTTGGTGAGAATTGGAAAAGGACACTTCCTCTCTGAGGGGACACAGTTGCATACAAGGTCTTCCTATTGGTGAGTGCAGCATAGAATGGATTTCCACTCAAAACAGGTGCCCTTGTGCTGGGCACAATCCATACAACCCTGCACAGCAGCCCTGCAAAAGTGTGCCTGGGGCAACAATGCACCTCCAAAGTAGGTTTTCAGAAAAAAGAACCTCATCAAAGACAAATAGGCATTTTCCAAATTACATTACCAGAAATCCTCACATTTGTTAAAGAAATTAATTCCTAAACATATTAGGACTAGAGCAAAATGGGTCTAGCAGAGAAGGAAAACTAGCAAATTTGGGAGGAAGGAAACTTCCATCTCGAGGGATAATCAGTTCAAATAGCTGAAATTCAGCTGCAAGTCAGATAATAAACCACTCAAACCATCACTCTCACCTTCAGAGAAAGGCTTGAGGACATCCATTTTACCTTTGGGTGTTTACTGGTACTTTCACAAAATCTACTAGTTTTCCTTCTGTTAGACCAGTGGTTCTCAACCTTCTGGCCCTTTAAATACATTCCTCGTGTTGTGACCCAACCATAAAATTATTTTCGTTGCTACTTCATAACTGTAATGTTGCTACTGTTATGAATTGTAATGTAAATATCTGATATGCAGGATGGTCTTAGGCGACCCCTGTGAAAGGGTCGTTCGACCGCCAAAGGGGTCGTGACCCACAGGTTGAGAACCGCTGTGTTAGACTCTTTTTGGCTTCTCCTATCCTAACTATAAAACCACATATTGTGACACATTGGTTAAAGTTTGTAAAACCTGCTAAATAGTGGGTAGTGGGCCCCTCAGCTACCTGCATGAAAATAAGAGGAAAAGACAAACTGGATATGAACACTCAATGGTTTCCATCCCTATCATTATTTTATGCCCTACAAAAGAGCTAAGTATCACATGGATCCAAATTAGTCCCAGTCATGCAAGAGGAGGGAGCTAGACAGGGGCAAAGTTGAGATGGAGTACAGCCTAGAATCAGTCAAGGAGCCCAAGGCAGTGGATCTCAATCTTTAGTGGGCATTAGATTCCTGGGTCCCCCCACCTACATCTGATAAGTCAAAATGTCCTGGAGCATTTATATTTTTAAAAAAATATATTTTATTGATATTTTACAGAGAGGAAAGGAGAGAGAGTTAGAAACATTGATGAGAGAAACATCGATCAGCTGCCTCCTGGACAAACCCTACTGGGGATGTGCCCGAAACCAAGGTACATGCCCTTGACCGGAATCGAACCCGGGACCTTTCAGTCCTCAGGCCGACGCTCTATCCACTGAGCCAAACCGGTCCCGGCAAGGAGCATTTATATTTTGATAAAGCTCAAACTGCTGACCTAGCTACACTAGAAAGTTTAGAACAGGGGTGGGCAAACTTTTTGACTCGAGGGCCACAATGGGTTCTTAAACTGGACCAGAGGGCCGGAACAAAAGCATGGATGGAGTGTTTGTGTGAACTAATATAAATTCAAAGTAAACATCATTACATAAAAGGGTACGGTCTTTTTTTTTTTTTTTTTTTTTTTTAGTTTTATTCATTTCAAACTGGGCCGCATCCGGCCTGCGGGCCGTAGTTTGCCCACGGCTGGTTTAGAACCACTGGGAAATCCTCCACACCTTTCAGCAGTCCCAAAATAAAAGTCCATCACAAAACTTGGCTTTACAGGTCAGAAGCGGGTGAGAAAAAAATCACCTGCCTGCATGCCTAATAGGCTGTACAGGACTAAAGCCTGTGGCTAGTTCCATTATTACGGGACAAAACCCACGTGCTCTATAAACAAAGAACACTTTTTGCATGTGAGAAATATTTCAAACACCTGAAAATATTTAAAATAATGAATACCTCTGTACCCTATACGCAAGATAAACAAATCTTAATTTGCAATTTTCTGATTTAGATTTTTTAAAATAATAGAATATTACAGTATAAAGCTCTCTGTGTACCCCCTCCAATCCCATTCCTCATCTCCTCTTCTCAGAAATAATCACTACCCTGAATTTGGTGTTAGTTATTACCATGCATTTTAAAAATATATTTTATTGATTTTTAGAGCCAGATAGAAACATCAATGAGAGCGAAACATTGATGGGCCACCTCCCACACTCTCTTACCAGGGATCTAGCCCACAACCCAGGCATGTGCAATGACCAGGAATCGAACCAGAGACCTCTTGATGCATACCATGTATGTTTTTATACTTTTACTATGTAGTACATAGTGGCCACAAGCTATGATTTTGCGTATTTTCAGACTTTATGCAAGTGGAAATAGTCTGTAAATTTTGTTACTTGCTCCCCCACCTGATGGTAAGTCTGTGATATTCAACCATTTTAATGTATGCGGCTATAGTTTCTTTTTCACAATGCTATAATTGTGTGGGACAATCTAACAATGTATGTGTTCCCCTGTTGATGAATAGTTAAGCTGCAATGAGTATTCTTATACTTCTTTTGTACTTATTTCCTTGGACAAGTGTGCAAGGACTTCTTCTAGTGTATACCAGAAATGAAATGGACACTTTGAGTAAATAGGTACGTTTGCCTTCCTTCAACTAAACTTCACTATATTACTCTCCAAGGTGGTTGGACCCATTTACATTCCCACTAGCAGTATGAAAAGTTGATTCCCCCACAACCTTACTAACACTTTATTATCACAGCATTTAAGTTTTGCCAATCTGATGGCTGTAAAATGGCATCTCACTGTTGTTTCTATTTGCATTTCCCTGATTGCAAGTCTTTGATAAATAAATGTTCATGCTTTTATATATATCTGCCAAATACATGTTTCTCACATTTTTTTAGAAAAATCGAATTCATCTTGTCTCAGTCCGGGCAGTTCGTCCCAGCAACCCCCACAGCTGGAAAGCTGAGGTACAGGAGGGCAGCAAGAAAACAGCTGACTTAAACAAGGAATCATCGTGGACAAAGGGCCCTAATTAATGCATTTGCTAATTAGTCTTCCCTCCTCTCTTTTGTCAAGCCTTACTTCCAAGACACTACTATGGGCCCGCAGCCTTACACAGGAGAGAGAATGGAGGTGGGGTGTGTGAAAGCTAAAACATTTATGTCAAAGTACTAGAACTGTCTTTACTTAAAGAAATGAAATGACTGCAGACTGATAGCTACTCCTCGACCTTGTAGGCTACCACTCACCTCCAGCAGACACCTTTCAAACTCATCACATTTGGTTCCCTCTTTGAAACATCCCAACCTTTTCCTCTGGGCTAGACACTGCCCCCTCCCTTCACCCACCCTTTCACCTCCCCTCCCCCGCAATGACTCAGGACCCTCTCCTGTCCCCCATTCTACAGCGACTAGCTCCTCAGGACCCCTTTTCATCGCCGTTAACACTAGCACGTTGGCTCTCTCCCCTCTTCCTCCGGAACTCCCAAGTCTTCTCCTTCCCTTTCCAAGATGCACCCAGAGTAAAAACAACCCAACTCATCACCAACCCGAAGAAAAATGGGCGTCCCATGCAAGACAAGGTCCCGGGTGACCTGCCAGGCAAGCCGGCGACTTGTCCCAATCCTCCCAGCCTCCTTTCCCCTTCGGGCCTGGGAGTGACTCCTTCCCTGGGGGTTCTGCAAGTTTGACCATTCAGATCACCGGGGAGACGGTGTCGGAAATACCTTCACCGGGGCCGCCTAGGCACGTCTGCTGGGGGCCGGAGCGGGGCTCGGGCCCGGGGTCTCCCCGAGAGGAGGCAGACCTCCCCGCGACTCCTCCCGGCCGGGTGGGCAGTCCGTGCCGTGGGTGGAGGCGGCCCGGCAGAGCCCGGCGGTCCCCGCGAGAAGTTTCCCAGCGCGGACCCACGCGCCCGGGAAGCCCGCCCCCCGCCCCAGCACCGAGCCTCTTCCTCCGCGGCTCCCCACACCCGCTCCCCAGGGCACCCCAAGCCCCCCGGCGGCCCCCTCCCACCCCGCAGGAGACTGTGCTCCCAAGCAGCCCCGACCGCGTTGGGTGGGCGGGCCAGGGCCAGGACCCCCTCCGCCCGGACCCGCCTCCCCCCGTTCTCGGAAGCGGGGGGCCCTTCCTCTCACCCCCACCCCTCCCCCCGCTCCCGGCCCGCGCCGCCCAGGGTGGCCCCGGTCCCCGCCGGCACGGACACCCAGCCGCGACGTGACCTTGGGCCAGTCACTTCCCGCGGCGCGCGCGCCGAGCCTCAGTTTCCTCCCCCGCCTAGCGGGGCCCCGAGCGTCCTGCCCGGCCGCCAGGGGGAGGGGCTGCCGCCGGGGGACGCTTTGTGAGCCGCGCGGCGGGGACACGGCTCGCTGGGCTCGGGGGCCGGACAAAGCTGACCCGGCCCGCGCTCCGCCCACCCCGCGGGGCCGCCCGGCCGGACCGCCGCCGGTGGGCCCCCCGCCCCGGGGCCAGCCCGCCCCCCTCCCCGCCCGGCCCGCCCCTGGACCCGTACCTGCTCCCAGCGCTCGGCCGCAGGCGCCGCCACCCTGGGCGCCCGCCCGCAGAGGCCCGTGGCCCGGAGGGCTGAGGCGGCCGGCGGCGGCGGGCTCGGGCCGGGGCGGCGGCGGCGGCGGCGGGGGGCGCGGGCGGCGCGGGGGCCCGAGCTCCGCGGGGCCCGGCCTGGGAGACGACGACGGAGGCTGGAAGTGCGCGGCGGCCGCGGCTGCTGAGGTGGCGGCGACCGCGGCGGCGGCGCTTCCGCTCATGGCGGGGCCGCGGGCAGCGGCTCCGGCTGCGACTCGACTCCGGCGCGGCGGGCGCTGGCTGGGCCCGGGCCGGCGGCGGCAGCAGCGACGGCGGCGGCGACGGAGGCGGCTCCCGGAGGGGGAGGAGGCGGAGCCGGGAAGCGGCGGCGGCGGAGGGGGCGGGGACACGGAGGGGGCGGGGACGCAGCGCCGCCGCGCCAATGGGCGGCGTGCTCCGCGGCGGCGGCTCCCAGGCCGGGCCGGGCGGCGGGGCCGAGGGGGGTCCTCGGCTGCGGGCGGGGGCGGGGGAGCTGGGGTCCGCCGGCCCGGGAGCCGCCTCTCGCGGCCGCTCCTCCCCCCGGGGCGCGGCCGCGGGCCTCCCGAGCCGGGCGCCGGGCGACCCCGGCCGGGCTCCGCCTGGGGCCCCGCGGCCCTGGCGACCCGACGCCGGTGTCCGCGCCGCGAGTTGGCCGGGTTTGGGGCGGGGGGTGGGGGTGGTTGCTGGTCGCCGGCCGCCCACTCCGCGATTGCGCCTCCGCGGCCTCCCTCCTCCTCCTCCCCCCACACCGTAGGCGCAGTCTCCTCTCTTGACTGTTTCCTTAAAGTTTCTCCCTTTCCCACACTTAGGAGAGAAACTCTTCCTTCGTCGGCTCCGTCTCGGTGATCAGTCCGTCCCCCGGACCCGAGGGGAGACGCCTCGCCTTCTCCGAGTCCAGAGACCGTCCTCGATTAGGGACGGCAGCCAGCGTGGCTCGGCCCCGGCCCCGCGCCCCATTCTCCGACTTGCTCTCCCTTTTCGTGCTTTAAACGCCCTTGTAAAGACCGACGGGAAACCGTCCAACCCCGCTGGGCCTGCCCTCCCACGGGGAGCGGCGGAGAGGCGAGGACAGCCTTCGGAGCTGTGCTGACAGTTCTCCTCCGGGGGGATTCTGCAGATTCATGGCCCCCGGGGCAGCCTCCTCTTCTTGGATGGGATGTTGGTCCCCGAGCCCATTTCCTTTTCGTGTTTCTCTGACTCTCATATGGAAGCCATAGGGGAGAGAAAAAAACAAAACAAAAACTCAGCCATGTGCAGGAGTGCCTGCAAGTACAGCCACGTGGGTGAGGGTGCAGCTAGACTGCTGACTACATCATTTCAATAACAGTATTATCCTCAGCCTTCCCCTACATGCAGCCACCAGCTGGGGACTGAGGAGAGAGAGCGCGAGCCACAAACTGACAAGGCAAAGTGCTGCAGAAGTAGGCTGACCCCATGAGAGATGAATCTTTAGCAACAAACATTTGGCCCCAATCGGTTTGGCTCAGTGGATAGAGCATCGGCCTATGGACTGAAGGGTCCCAGGTTCGATTCTAGTCAAGGGCATGTGCCTTGGTTGCGGGCACATCCCCAGTGGCGGGGTGTGCAGGAGGCAGCTGATCCACGTTTCTCTCTATCCCTCTCCCTTCCTCTCTGTAAAAAATCAATAAAACATATTAAAAAAACAACAACAACACACATTTCAAACTCCACCCTGACACTTACTAGGGGCGTGATCTTTCACTCTTAGGGTCCTCAGCAATGCCAGGAAGTGGGGGATACAATGATGAAGACATATAGTCTAAGCATTCTAAGACTTTACAAATCTCCTTGGAGGAGGAGGATGGTGAGATATATTCTTAGAAGATAACTTAAGAATGAGTGGCCGAGACCGGTTTGGCTCAGTGGATAGAGCGTCGGCCTGCGGACTGAAAGGTCCCGGGTTCGATTCCGGTCGGGGGCATGTACCTGGGTTGCGGGCATATCCCCAGTGGGGGATGTGCAGGAGGCAGCTGGTCGATGTTTCTCTCTCATTGATGTTTCTAACTATCTCTCTCCCTTCCTCTCCGTAAAAAATCAATAAAATATATTTTAAAAAAAAAAAAAAGAATGAGTAAGAGTTTATCAGGTAGAGCAGGTTGGGAGACAGTGGGCTGGGAAGACTTTAATATTATTATTGGTCAAGGAACTTAATATTTCCTGAATCCCATCCTTGACTTTCTGGTCACAGAATAGGCAGGTAACATCGTATTACTACGTACTACGTGGGGCTTCGGTCCCAGTGCCCACTGTAGAATGCCCATCAACTGTGGCATGTTTATCTCCTTTGATAGGTCTCAGCAACATTGAACAAAATGTTTCCACCCCAAAGCTCAAACCCCAGTTTCAGCTCTTAACAACTCTAAGTTAGTCAGATGCCTTGCCCACCGGCCCTAGAAGAAAAGGGGCAAGCAAGCAATTGTAGTTGGTAACCAAAAGAGCCATCTGAAGCTGCCTTGCAGGCCAGGAAGGAAAAGAGAGAGCCAGACCAGGTCTTGGGCCACCTCATCTTGCCAATTAAGGGGTACAAAAGAAAGAATGGACCATATCCATGTGGGCTGTGACCTTTAGCTCTGAAAATTTCCATCCTCCAGCAAGGGTCAGGAAGAGAGATGGGCCTGGTGTGTTCAGCCACACGTTCAATAGGGCTTAAGTATATCGCCTGGGCAATGAGTGGAGAGATCAGAGTGCAGAGTTGAGAGGAGACCAGATGACCGTGGAAAGACTTGAATGCCATGTTGAGACATTTGAACTTAACACAAGTAACTAAAAGAAGCTATTAAAGGGTTTAGGGAGAGAATGATGTGATCAAATTGAATTTTGGAAAGACTCTGGCTGCTGTGTAGAAAATGGATTGGAGAGGAACAAGAAGAGAAGCAATAAAAGTGGTTAAAAAGCTATTAGGCAAGGGATGAAAGGGACCCAAACTGATGCAAAGATGGTAGGAATAGAGAAATATTAAGGTGGTAGAATCACCAAGACATGCAGCTGTTGAGGACAATGAGCGAGAATCAAAGATAACAAAGATTCTGGACACAGGCAACTGGGTGATAGTGGTGCCATCCCTAAAGACAGGGAATACAGGATGAGGAACAGAGAACTATGATCCTAGTTCAATCAGTTCATTTCTATGACCCTCACTGTCTTCATCCATGTAAGGCAGAAGAGCTGAGGGAATTGGACTAGAGTCACTAGTATACTAGTACAGTTACTAATGCCCTTCTGAGATTGGCATCCAGAGATTTGCAAAGGAGATGCAAGATAGCAGAATTGCCCACCATTTCACATTTTGTTTCCATTCTAATTGTGGCTAAAATATACATAACATCATTTTATCATTTTAACCATTCGCAAGTATGCAATTCAGTAGCATTAACTCCTCCTGTCTTTAGCTCAGGCTGCCATAACAAAATACCATAGGCTGCTGGCTGAAACAACAGAAATTTATTTTCTCGCAGTTCTGAAGGCCTGAAATTCAAGATCAAGATGTTTGGTTTCTGGTGAGAGGTCTCTTCCTGGCTTATAAATGGCGGAATTCTGTGTGCTCACTTGATAGGGAGAGAAGAGAGCAAACTCTATGGTCTCTCTTCTTATAAGACTACTAATCTCATCTTGAGGCCCCCACCTTCATGTCCTCAAAACCTAATTATTTTCCAAAGGCTTCATCTCCAAATGTCACATTAGGGGGTAGGACTTCAACATGAGTGGGGGAAGGGGATGGGACACAAAATTTATTTCATAGCAACCACATTTACAATGTTATTCAACCATCGCCACCATTCATTTCCAGAACTTTTTCATTATCCCAGACAAAAACTGTGTACCTATTAAATAACTCTCATTCTCCCCTCCCCCCAGTCCCCTGGTACCTCTATTCCACTTTCTATCTCGATGTATTTGCCTATTATAGGTACCTCATACAAATGGAATCATACAATATTTGTCTTTTTGTGTCTGGTTTATTTCACCTAGGGTAATGTTTTCATGGTTTAACCATGTATTTGAATTTCATTCCTTTTTAAAGCTGAATAACACTCCATTTTATGTATATATCACATTTTGTTTATCCATCCATCCATCAATGGACTTTTATGTTGTTTCCACCTTTTAGTTATTGTGAATAATACTGCTATGAACATTGGTATCTTTTTGAGTCCCTGCTTTCAATTCTTTTGAATTCCACCAACGAGTGGAATTGCTGTATCATATGGTAATTTTGTGCTTAACTTTTAGAGGAACCGCCAATTTTCCATAGTGGATGCACCATTTTCCATTCCTACCAGCAATCACAAGGGTTTCAATTTCTCCACATCCTCATCAACTTCTTTTTCTATTTTTCTATTAGTGAACCTAATGGGTGTGAAGTGGTATCACATTGTGGTTTTGATTTCCATTTCTCATTTCATTTTCAAGCTCATGTATTTGCATTCCAGCTTGGTTTGCAATTTGTTGGGGTGGGAGTAGAGAAGAGAGATTATAAGGAAATACTGAAGCCCCGGCCAGGTAAACTCAGTTGGTTAGAGTGTCCTCCTGATTCGCCAAGGTTGCAGTTTTGACCCCTGGTCAGAAAATCAACCAGTGAATTCACAAATGGGAGGAACAACAAATTGATGATTCTCTACCCCCAACTCCCTGTGCTTCAGCTCTCTCTCTCTCTCTCTCTCAATTAATTTTAAACATTAAAAAAAAGAGAAAATACTGAAACAGTTATTTCCTGGAAAATTGTAAAAGGATGATAGACTTCAAATAGTTATGATGTAAAACCAAAAGCAGAGCAAGATAGTCTCCGCTATGCCACAGAATAACACCCTGCAGCCTTAGCAACTGAAGAACTCCAGATAAAGTAGAACTCAATGACTGACAGCCGTAACCACGCCCAGCAAAGGCAGTGGCTATCGTGCCAGATGGAAGGGGCTGGAGCAGAAGATGAAGTTAACCACCAAAACCACATGACTACACTTGTTCACAAGGACATCACAAGTACCTGTGAAACACCTCTGAGATTTCCCTGAAACAACTGCCTATGTATATTGTAGGGTGTGGATGAGGGCAAAAGAACACATGCTGGCTGTTTTTCTCACTGTTATAATGCTAATAAACACGAGTTTGTATTCTAAAAATAGGATTGCTAGGCCGATGTTTTTAAAGGTTTTAATTTCCAGAATGATGGTAACAAAGTATTTCATAACTTATTTATTTTTATGTAAATATGTGGGATTGACTTGATCCTGTTCCTCACTTCCAAAGCATTGGTTTTATTTATATATTTATTATTCTCTTTTATTCATATTCTCCAATCTCGTTTCCCTTTCACACCATAGGAAATCATCCAAGTGTGTTTAGTGTATATACTTTTTAAAAAATATATATATTTATTGATTGATTTCAGAGAGGAAGAGAGAGAGAGAGAGAAACATCAATGATGAAAGAGAATCATTGATTGGCTGCCTCCTGCACGCCCCACACTGAGGATCGAGCCCGCAACCCAGGCATGTGCTCTTGACTGGAATTGAACCTGGGACCCTTTAGTCCGCAGGCTGACGCCCTATCCACTGGGCCAAGCGGGCTAGGGCTAGTGTATATACTTTCATTTGTAGGTGCTTATTTAAAATTTGTATTATTGTTTTAAATGTGTGTATTTTTTCTTATAGTATTGTAAGATAAATATTTTTCTTTTTTTCTTTCTTTTAGCAACAGGTAGTTAAGATTTTGTCCATTGCTTCTAACTATTGCACTGTACTCTGTCCACAACATTACTTTTTGCTGTTTTTGTTTGTTTGTTTTTTTGTTAATCCTCACTCGAGGATATTTTTCCATTGATTTTTAGAGAGAGTAGAAGAGAAAGGGAGAGACAGAGAGGAACATCGATGTGAAAGAGACACATCGATTGGTTGCCTCCTGCATGCACCCTGACCAGGGCCGGGGAACCTGCAACAGAGGCACATGCCCTTGACCGGAATCAAACCCGGGACCCTTCAGTCCATGTGCCAATGCTCTATCCACTGAACCAAACTGGCCAAGGCCACCACAATATTTTTTTTTTTAAAACATATTTTATTGATTTTTTACAGAGAGGAAGGGAGAGAGATAGAGAGCTAGAAACATCGATGAGAGAGAAACATCGATCAGCTGCCTCCTGCACATCTACTGGGGATGTGCCCGCAACCCAGGTACATGCCCTTGACCGGAATCGAACCTGGGACCTTCCAGTCCCCAGGCCGACACTCTATCCACTGAGTCAAACCGGTTTTGGCAATATTTTTTATTTAAATTCTTTATTGTTGAAAGTCTCCTTTTCCCCCATTGACCTTTCCCAGCCCTCTCCCCCCTCTCAGCACTGGCCCTCACCCCCCTATTGTCTGTGTCCATTGGTTATGCTTACATGCATGCATACAAGTCCTTTGGTTGATCTCTTACACCTCCTTCCTTACTCTCCCCTGCCTTCCCTGTGAGGTTTGACAGTCTGTTCAGTATTTCTATGTCTCTGGATCTATTTTTGTTCATCAGTTTATGTTGTTCATTATATTCCACAAATAAGTGAGATCATGTGATATTTATATTTCTCTGACTGGCTTATTTCTCTTAGCATAATGCTCTCCAGGTCCATCCACGCTGTTGCAAATGGTAAGAGTTCTTTCTTTTTTACAGCAGCGTAGTATTCCATTGTGTAGATGTACCACAGTTTTTTTAATCCACTCATTTGCTGATGGGCACTTAGGCTGTTTCCAAATCTTAGCTATTGTGAATTGTGCTGCTGTGAACATATGCTGTGCTTATATTCTTTCTGATTGGTGATTCTGATTTCTTGGGATATATTACTAGAAGTGGGATTACTGGGTCAAATGGGAGTTCCATTTTTAATTTTTTGAGGAAATTCCATACTGTTTTCCACAGGGGCTGCACCAGTCTGCATTCCTACCAGCAGTGCACGAGTGTTCCTTTTTCTCCACATCCTCTCCAGCACTTGTCGTTTGTTGATTTGTTGATGATAGCCATTCTGACAGGTGTGAAATGGTACCTCATTGTTGTTTTGATTTGCATCTCTCCGATGATTAGTGACTTTGAACATTTTTTTTTTCATATATCTCTTGGCCTTCTGTATGTCCACTTTCGAAAGTGTCTATTTAGGTTCTTTGCCCATTTTTTTTTTATTAGATTGTTTATCTTCCTTTTTTTAAGCTGTATGAGTTCCCTATAAATTTTAGAGACTAAACCCTTATCGAATGTAACACTGACAAATATGTTCTCCCATTCAGTGTGCTCTCTTGTTTTGTTGATGGTTTCTTTTGCTGTGCAGAAGCTTTTTATTTTGATGTAGTCCCATGTTTATTTTCTCCTTAGTTTCCATTGTCGTATGAGATATGTCTGATATTTTGCTGTCTATGGGTTCTTCTAAGATTTTTATGGTTTCCCCTCTTGTGTCTAAGTTTTTTTTATCCATTTTGAGTTTATTTTTGTGTATTAGTGGTCTAGTTTCATTTTTTTGCATGTATCTGTCCAATTTTCCCAACACCATTTATTAAAGAGACTATTTTGACCCCATTTTATGCTCTTGCCTTCTTTGTCAAATACTAGTATTAATTGAGCATAATGGCTTGTGTTGATTTCTGGGTTCTCTGTTCTGTTCCATTGGTCTATATGTCTGTTCTTGTGCCAGTACCAGGCAGTTTTGAGAACAGTGGCTTTGTAATATATAGCTTGATATTTGGTATTATGATCCCTCCAATTTTGTTCTTCTTTCTCAGGATTGCTGCGGCTATTTGAGGTCTTTTTTAATTCCATATAAATTTTTGGAGAGTTTGTTCTAGATCTGTGAAATATGTCATTGTTTTTGTTTGTTTATTTAATATATTTTTATTGATTTCAGAGAGGAAGGGAGAGGGAAGGGGAGAGAGAGAGAGAGAGAGAGAGAGAGAGAGAGAGAGAGAGAGAGAGAAACATCAATGATGAGAGAGAATCATTGACCAACTGCCTCCTGCACGTCCCCTACCGGGGATCAAGCCTGCAACCTGGGCACGTGCCAACCGGAATCAAACCCAGGACCCTTCAGTCCGCAGGCCACTCCATCCACTGAGCCAAACCAGCTGGGGCTATGCTGTTAGTATTTTAATGAGGATTGCATTGAGTCTAGAGAGTGCTTTGGGCATCCACCACATTTTGACTTCTTCAATTATGGGTACCCAAATTATCTCCAACTCCCCATAACCAAAACAACACTGCTGTGACTATCTCCAAACACTCCTTTCATGGGATCTGTGTGAGACTTTCTTTGGGTTATATATCCAGTAGTAGAATTGGATGTTTTATAGTTTTTTTCTCTTTTATATAGTTTGGGTTTTCATTTTTTTTATTACTAACAAGGATAAATGTGTGTGTGTTTCTTTAACTACTGTATTCTTCTGAGAATTTTCTGATCACGTCTTTATCCCTACCCCCCATTGTTTCTTTAAAGACTAATTTAGTCTGTAATTGATTGTAACACATTGAATCAAGGTGATACATGGGTCCACACATGAGTCCACAATGATACTCAGAGAGAGAAAGGAGAAAAAACTCATTTGCTACCAATGGAAATACTATGATGCTGACTTTTTTATTTGGTCAGGAAATTGGTTATTACAGAGAAAGAATGAAGCAGTTAGCCTGCCATTTTATGAAGAAATTAGGTTCAGCCCCAATTGACAAGGGGAAACTCTTCTTTACAGAAGACCATCAGCTAATGAATATAGAAGGACTAATAGGAAATCACCATTTTGCAATCTCCAATGAAATAAACTAATTCAAGCAAGGATCATCAGTGAATGTTAAACTATTCAAAAAAGAAAGAAAGAAAAATTACCAATCTACCATTGTATCTATTTCCTACCACCTACTTGCCCTGTGAACACTTCCAATTTGCCTTCTGTTCCCACCGTTCTATTGAAACTGCAATGTTTGAAGGAAAATAGTGGCTTCTCAATTGAGAAATACAATGGCTTTTTCTCACCCTTCATGATCTCTTTATAATATCTGACATTAGAAGTCACCTCCCTTTTCTTGTAATTCTCTCCTTTCACCCAGAAAAGACTGGTTACCTATTGCAGTATAACAAACCAACCAAATATTAAGTGGCTTAAAACAATAACATTATTTTTGATGGTTCTGTGGGTGGAACTAGCTGGCTCTGTTGAGTGGTTCTCACACAGAATCTCTAATATGGTTACAATCAGATGGAGTCCTCTGAAAGCTCAACTGGGCTGGTAGCTAAGACGGTTTCATCACTCACTTGTCTAATTCCTAAGCTGAGATGACTGGACTAGGTAGAAGTTACCAGGGCTTCTCTCTCTCTTTCTTGTTTTCTTCTCTCTCAATGCAGCTGGCTTGGGCTTCCTAACAGCATGGTAGTTAGTCTCAGGATAGATAGACTTTTTACATAGTGCCTGGCTTCCCACAGAGCAAATGCTTCAAGTATCTCAGTGGAAGCTCCGAGGCTTCTTATGAGATAACTAGAGGCCTCGTGCATGAATTCATGCACATTGAAAGAAAATTAATTAGAAGAAATATTTTAGAGGCCAGGGAGGGACCGTGGGAGGGCTGCAGGCTGTGTCCAGCCCATCTTGCCCAGTCCTGATTGGCCAGACCCCAGCAGCAAGCTAACCTACAGTCAGAGCGTCTGCCACCTTGTGGTCAGTGCATGTCATAGCGACTGGTTGAGCTGTCGACCAAACGGTTGACAAATTGGTCAGACACTTAGCATATTAGGCTTTTATATATATATAGATTAATGGTCTCTTTCTCACCCAATATGAATCACCCACTATTTCTAGCATTGCTTTCTTTAGAGGGAGAAAAAGAATTTAAAGACCCTTCCAAAGCTAAATGCAAAACCTATCCATGTTTTTACTGCTTCATTTTTAACTATGTATGTATCCATATCTAATGCAAAAGCAATTTTGAAATACTCAGTTTTTATCAAGTCTTTCTAAAGCATTTATTTTAGTTTTCATAGGACCAGGAACTATCTTTCCTTTTGCACTTGTATTTCTGCAGTTTACTTAATATTTAATCAAATAACATAATTATAGTAATAAATACAACTAATATAAACAAATTTGGGGACAAAAGTGTCAGAAAGCAGCTTATTGGCTGTGAGTGTTCAGTATATGAAGGTATAAATCGGTATATTTTACATAAGGCATGGAAAGTGTTGGTCAATCAGTTAAAAAGAGTTTCTAATATACCATTTACTGAACCTTTTGAATTGGAAGCAACATCAGCCATTTTAAGAAACATAGAATTTATTGTTTCCTGTAACCCAAAGTTTAGGGTGGATCTGGCATGGGTTGATTCAGGGGCTCAAGTGATGTTATCAGCTTCCAATCTTCCTTCATCTCTCAGCTGTGCTCACCACTATGTTGGCTTTCTGTGATGGCAGGGTGGTGATGGCAGCTCCTGCCAAGGAGAGCATGTATCCCTCAGCAATCCTAAGAAAAGACTCACTACTCTTCATCGGCTAAGATTAGGTATGCGCTCACCTCTATATGGATTTGAAGGCTGAGTCCCATGTTCCACTGTAGCCCTACCTGACTATGAACTGAGAAGTGCCTTGGAGTGTTCCAGTATACTATTACAGAAGTCCACTCCTGCAGTAATGATTGAAGCAAGGACTCTGTGCTGCTTGAGGGAAAGCATAACATCTTGTTCTTCCTGTACTACCCCCCCCCACCCCCCACCGCCACACACACACATACACAGCACCCTCATGTTTCCCTGCACACAGGAGGCATTGCTAATTAGGAACTAAAAGTCACAAGCATCTTTTTCTTCATTTACTGTGCACCTTAAGACACTTTGTAGGAGACTTGCCCTTGGTGTGCAAAATGCCAGTCCCCATTTGCCTGAATTTTGTTCTCTTTTGATCTCTCGTGCTGTCAAAAGGCCTCAAAGCATAGGTTTGATTGAGGTTTGGACTCAAAGACACACACAGTGCTGAGCTCCATACAGAATCCCCTAAGTAAAGTCTTTCCTGTCAAATCTTACGCCTTGCATGTTGCTTGACAATGCTGGTCATGGTGAGGCTGTCGTTTTAATTTCATCTTCTGGGTTTGTACTAGAGCCACTTTTAAGGACTCTCCTAGGGTCTTTCTCATAGTATCCCTCCCAACCTCCCCCCTCTTCCCTTGGTTCCTCCCTTCCCTGCAGCCACAGCTGCCTGGCTCCAGGGCACTCAGACAGCACTGTCGCCTTGGCAACCCAGAAGGGGGCTTCAATCTACTGTCTCCCCAGAGGGGTTGGGCTGGCCCTGAGCCAGCAAGAGGCAGGGGGCAGGGGACCTGACCTGCCTAGCGCAGAGTGTGTTGGGAAGTAAACAGACCACTGGTGTGCTGCCTGCCAGAAGAAACGGAATGTCATGGGTGGGATTGTCTGAGTGTTGTAAAAGCAAACCGCCAAGGATGCTACGTCCAGCGAAGAGAACAGGAATGGGACAAGAGAAAGAAGGCCTGATGCATCTTGGGCTCAAATATGCCGTGCCTGGTTAAATGGCTGAGGCTCTGCATTTGTTTCCTGGGGCTGTAGTAACAAAGTATTACGAACTGAGTGCCTTAAAATAACAGAAATGTATTGTCTCACAGTTCTGGAGGGTAGAAGTCCCAAATCAAGGTATTGGCAGGGCCACACTTTCTCCGAAACCTGTAGGGGAATCCTTCCTTGCCTCTTCCTAGCTCCCTGGTGGTTTACTGGCACTCTTTGGCCTCCCTTGGTTTGCAGCTTGCATAACTCCAATCTCTGCCTTAGTGGTCACATGGCATTCTCCCCTCTGGTCTCTTCATGTGCCTTCTTATAAGGACATCAGTCATGTTGGGATCCACCCTACTCAATATAACTTCATCATTACTAATCTTATCTGTAATGACCCTATTTCCAAACAAGATCACATTCTGCGGTACTGATAGTTAGGGCTTCAGTATATCCTGTTATCGGGGACATAATTCAATCCAAAACAGGCTCCCAGATAGGTATGAAATGATGGGGAAGATGGTTTTAGAAGTTCTTGGAATATAAAGGTCTGGGAAGGTTATTTGTCAGGCCTAAGGAAGGCCTAAAATACCAGGCTGAGAAGTTTGGCCTTTATTTAGCAGAATGGAGTCGTGAAAGTTTTTGAAGCAGGCAGCGATGTGACTAACTATGATTACCTATGAGACTCGGGGTTTTTGTCATTGGTTGCTTTTTATTTTTCAGTACCAGAGGAATGAGCCACTTCTTTCTCCAACTGTCTGTTTAAGCCACAGGCCAACCACATAGTTGAAGCATGGCATAAACCTCGAAAAGGAATAGCACAGAGTTTGGTGCTATTATTGTGTCCATTTTACAGTCCCGAAGTATGACCTCCACTTGCCAATTCTGTCGGTCTCCGTTGCCTTATCAGTCAAATGAGAATACTCAGAGTACCTATCTCATAGAGTTGTTGGAGGGATTAAATGAAGATCTCATATAAACTTGAAAATTATTAAAAATAAATTTAAAGTAAATAGCTAAAGAAAAGACCTCGTGTATTTATCTTAGAAGAATGTCTGCCAAGTAGGAGCTCAACAAATGTTCACAATTATTATGCAAAGATGAACCGTTCATTTGGCTAAGCAGGGCAGGAAAAGTAATTATTATTAGTGCTGGTTCTTAGACTTTAGACCCCGGAACTAGTGCTGCACCCTTCTCCCCTCCAGGAATAACGGTCTCCCAGATTTGCACAGCACTTTTCAGCGTATACTCTGTTATCCGTTTTCCTTCTTTCTATGTAATCCTCACGACAATTTTGTGAGTTAGTCAGGGCTTTCATTATGGTGTCCATTTTACAGATAAGAAACTGAGACCCAGATGGGTTAAATCAGTGGCTTTCAGTGTTTTTTTTCTTCTGGGTCACATATGACAGATGTTGCTTTCAGGTGAACACACTCCCATGTGTAATTCCTGCCATATCTTCATCCCTTTCTCTCCCACTGGAGAGTATGCAGCCACTAAGAAGGCTAAGTAAAGCTATACGTGGGTGTGAAAAGACATCGCTGACATATTATTGATGAAAAACATCAGAGTGAAAATTTACTATTTATAGTAATAGTCTATGTACAATATGTTTACACAAGTGCAAACTGTCAGGCCACGTAGGAAACTGGAACGTGGTTAACTCTGGAACTGAGCGGCTAGAGGTGATTGAGTGGGTGGATGGGGCTTTCACTTTTACATATACAATTTTAAATACGCATGCATTATTTTTATAATGAAAACTTAATTCCATTTTGGAAATAAAATAAAGCATTTGGTATGCAAGCAACATTATTATAGGCATACCTTGAATCTGCTCTAATTTTCTTCAAGGAAATCATTCATGAATATGCATAGACTATTTCTGGAAGGGTATTTAAGAAGCTGATGACAGGAGGGGTGGAGGGATTGAGCAAAAAAGAGAAAAAAAAACTCATAGACACAGACAACAGTGTGATGATTGTAGGGGGGAGAGGGAAGGGGTGGTGGGGGAGGATATAGGGAGGATAAATGGTGATGGAAGGAGACTTGACTTAGGGTGGTGAACACGCAACACAATGTACAGATGATGCGTTGTGGAATTGTGCACCTGAAACCTGTATAATTTTGTTAACCAGTGTCACCCTAATAAATTCAATAAAAAGAAAAAAATTGTATAGGTAGAATAAAACTGTCATTATTTGCAAATAACATGATACTATATAGAGAGAACTATA
This sequence comes from Myotis nattereri, assembly GCF_964212035.1. Taxonomy (NCBI): domain Eukaryota; kingdom Metazoa; phylum Chordata; class Mammalia; order Chiroptera; family Vespertilionidae; genus Myotis; species Myotis nattereri. The sequence continues at coordinate 54,724,586 of NC_138087.1, forward strand.
ATGATTACACACACACACATACACACACACACACACACACACACACACCCTATTAGAACTAATAAATGAATTCAGTTAAAAAAGAAGAAGTTGAATACAGTGGTTGCTTCTCAAGAGGGAGACTGGGGGGCTAGTGTTTAAAGTCAGGGGTGGGAGGAAAATTAACTTTTCACTATATATTCTTTTATATGATTTAATTTGTTTTTAACCAAATGCATGTATTATGAATTCAAATGAATTAGGGGAAAATTATTGAAAGCTTCAGAGATTTATAATTGCCAATGAATAATTTGTAACTCACCTCATGACTGATCACAACACACCAGTGCTTCCCACTGGATTAGATACTAAGCGGAGTGTTGAGATCCAAACTTAGGCCTTAGCTGGGTAGCTCAGTGGGTTGGAACATCGTCCCGATACGCCAAGTTTGCAGGTTCTGATGAATGCATAACTAAGCAGAGCAACAAACAGATGTTTCTCAAAACACAAAGCAGCAAAAAGCTTAGGACTCTGACTCCAAATCTGTGGCTCTTTACACTACATCATTACCCAGTGTGGTTGCTGCAAGGGCTGCACCCCCAAGGCCCCCAAGCCCACGCCCCAGGCTCAACAAACCATGGCAGTTCTGTCACAATTGTCATGGCAGGAAAGTCATGACTGTGGAATTAACTCCCCAACCTGTTTTTAGTCAACCACAATTCTCTATTGTTCACCTACTTTTTTTTTTCCCATTGAGATATAACTTACATGTGGTAAAGTATACAAATATTAAATGTTCATCTCAATGAATTTTTATATATGTTCACCTGTGTAAACACCATCCAATTCAAAATATAGACCACACCATCTTTCCAGAAGGCTCCTTCATGCCCTCTCCAGTCCATACCACCCCCTAAATGTAACCCCTATTTTGACTTTTACTATCATAGATTAATTTTGCCTATTTTTGAACTTCTCATAAATGAAGCATAAAGTATCTACTCTTTGGTGTCTGGCTTCTTTTGTTTAACTCTATTTAATGAGATTTATCCATGTCATATGTAGCAGTTGTTTGTTCATTCCAAGAGTGAAAGTGCTGAGCCATAGGGGGTGTGTGTGTGTGTGTGTGTGTGTGTGTATTTAGCTTTATTGCCAAACAGTTGTCAGTGTAATTGCATAATGTATACTCCTACTAGAAATATAAGAAAGTTTCAGGGCCTTGGCTGGGTGGCTCTGTTGGTTAGAGCATGGTCCTGTACACCAAAAACATTTCGGGTTTGATTCCTGGTCAGGGCACATACCTAGGTTTTAGGTTCAAATCTCAGTAGGGGTGCATATGGTAGGCGACCAATCGATGTTTCTCTCTCTCTCTCTCTCTTTTTTTTAATAAATATATATTTTATTGATTTTTTTACAGAGAGGAAAGGAGAGCGATAGAGAGCTAGACACATCGATGAGAGAGAAACATGGATCAGCTGATCCCCTACTGGGTATGTACCCGCAACCAAGGTACATGCCCTTGACCGGAATCAAACCTGGGACCCTTCAGTCCGCAGGCCGACTCTCTATCCACTGAGCCAAACTGGTTAGGGCACTTTCTCTCTCTCTTGATCTCTCTCTCACTCAAATCAATAAAAACATATCCTTGGGTAAGGATTAAAAAAAAAGTTGCCGGTGCTCCACATCCTCACCCACACTTAATATTGTCAGTCCTTTTTTTAAAATAAAGTTTCTTTAAAATTTATTTTGTAGAGAGAGGAAAGGAGAGGGAGAGAGATAGAAACATCGATGAGATAGAATCATCAATTGGCTGCCTTCTGCACGCCCTCTATTGGGGATCGGTTGAACCCTCAACTTGTGCATGTGCCCTTAGCGGGAATGGAACGAGGGACCTCTCATTACATGAGATGAAGCTCAACCAACTGAACCACACCACCCAGGCTGTCAGTCCTTTTAATTTATGCTGTTTTGTTGGGGGTCACCAATTCTGTTTTGAGTCCCACCCCCTCCCCCCGCCCCCGCCACTCCACTCCTGTGCACAAGTTGAGGGTTCAATCCCCAATAGAGAGCGTGCAGGAGGCAGCCAATTGATGATTCTATCTCATGGTTTCCCATCTGCTCAGTCCTCTGGTGTGACAGCTCTTCAATGGACTCTCTGAACTCCTGACCAATGCTTTCTGCATTCTTTTCTAGAGTAAAGCCCTATCCTGCTATGATCCCAGCACCTGATTGAATACTAGTGCTTACCACAAGCAAATGTAATCTCTGCTACAGCCCGAGACCTGATTCCCGCCGACTGATTTCTAATGCTAAACACAAACAGGTCTCTATGCTAATGACAGACTATATTCATAGCCCAACACAGACTGATATGCTTTCAGGTCTTTGATTTCCAAATGTTATTATGGGTTTGTGATTTACATAAATTTTTTTAAAAGATATTTTATTGATTTTTTACAGAGAGGAAGGGAGAGGGACAGAGAGTCAGAAACATCAATGAGAAAGAAACATCGATCAGCCGCCTCCTGCACACCCCCTACTGGGGATGTGCCCGCAACCACAGTACATGCCCTTGACCGGAATCGAACCTGGGACCTTTTAGTCCGCAGGCCGACGCTCTATCCACTGAACCAAACCGGCTAGGGCTTTACATAAATTTTTAAAAAATACATGATCATTGTGAAACTCAAATCATCAAATGGTCATAAATATTTGCACATGCAATATTTTAAAAATTAATGTAGTCCTGGCCTGTGTGGCTCATTTGATTGTGCGCCATACTGTGCACTAAAAGGTTTCCAGTTCCATTCCCGGTCAGGGCACATGCCCAGGTTTCAGGCTTGATCCCTGGTAGGGGGAGTGCAGGATTGATGTTTCTCTCACAGCGATGTTTCTCTCTCTCCTTCTTTCTTCTTCTCTCTAAAAATCTATTTAAAAATCTTTTAAAAAAACTATTCTTTTAAAAAAATTAATGTAAAATTGAATACAAATCAGAGCTATAATCACAGCTACAGGGTTAACCCTGGTCCCAACCACAGTCTGAGTCATGACCCCAGTAGCAGACTGAGCTCTCGTCCTCAGACAGGCTGAGCCCTGACCCTATTTCACAAACTGACCTTATTCAAACGCAGACCAATAAATACAAATGGACCAAGCACAATATTAGAAATTATTGGAGAATGTGAAATTGCATTGTTAAGCAAATTCTATCTATAGTTTCACTTTGCTCTTCTTCAAGTTTTTTTTTTTTCTTTTCAAGTTTTAATTGTAACTGCATTTTGCTAAGTTAGGGAAAGAGACTATATTCAACCCCACCCGGACATGTTGTAAAGAACAGGCTGGAGGCGGGGGAGTGTGGCTCAAGGAAGCCTAAAGCTGAGCTGGCCCTGCAGATGGCGGTGGAAAAAATGGGCAACCTTCTTTCTGTCCTCACAAGATGGCAGGTTTATTTTCAGGGTATTTTTCAACAGCTTTAAAAAAAAAATGGATTCAAAGAACACTGGGGGAAGCCTCTGGTTTTTTGGGCTTTTGCCCCTGGTGCCTGTTTTTTTAACAATGGTATTTGACTCCCAGTGAGATTTGTTCCTTCATTACATTCTGATGATATTGGTTTTCATATCCCCCACTTTGCAGTGGCTGTTGTAAAGTAAAAAGGAGTCAGAGCCTTCGAGAATGAATGCTTACCAGAGGGAAAGAGAGGTGGGAGGAGGTAAAAGAGAGTAAAAGGGGGATAAATGGTGATGGAAGGAGACTTAACTTGGCGTGATGAATATACAATACAACATACAGATGGTGTATTACAGAACTGTACACCTGAGACCTACTAGTATATAATTTTATTAACCAATGTCACCCTAATAAATTCAATTAAAAAAAAAAGAATGAATACTTAGAGGCTCTGTTTGTCCTTTGTCTGCTAATCAGCAGCAATGATAACATAAATTTCACTTTTTCTTATGCCCTTGAGAAAAATCTTCATTTCACCCTTACCACTAGGAGAAGTGTGCCCGAATGGACTCTGTCCTGTGAGGGATGGGTGAGGGATCTAATTGCAAAGTGGGCCATCACAAAAGTTTTCTCTCCTGGACAAAAATCCTGATTAGTTTGAGATTTCTGATTTCTTAAACATTAACTGGGTAAGACAACTTGTGTGAAGGAGCCACATGGTATTGTGGACAGGCACTGGGCTGGGAGTCAGGAGACTTGGAGAGTTCTGCCACCATATGTGACCTGGTACAAATCCCTTTCTCTCTCTAGGCTTCTTCTCTCCATGTGCAATAATAAAGTTTAAGTGTAGCTGTTTGTAATATCTTTACATACATTATCTCATTTAATCCTTACAACAATCCCCATGAGATGGAAATTGATTATTCCCATTTCACAGAAATGGTAACAGGGATTTAGAGAAATTAAGACTTGCTCAAACCCTGGCTGCGTAGCTCAGTTGGTTGGAGCATAGTTCCAATGCACCAAGGTTGTAGGTTCCATTCCCAGTCAGGGCACACACATACAAGGAGTCAACCAGCAAATGAATGCGTAGATAGGTGGAACAACAGATTGATATTTCTCTCTCTACAAATCTATATTAGAAAGGATTTTCCCAAGATAACATAGCAGTCAAGTAATTTTGTTTTATTTTGTTTTAGTTGAATGCACCCCTTTATTGTTACTTATCATTAATTTTCTCATTGAAAAACATTTATCTATCATTTTCATATGTCAAATACTGTTATTTTTTAATCCTCACCTGAGGATATGTGTTTTTTTATTTATTTTAGAGAGAGAGGAAGGATGAGAGAGAGAGAGAGAGAGAGAGAGAGAGAGAGAGAGAGAGAGAGATTTGAAAGAGAAACATTGATCGGTTGCCTCTTGTACATGCTCTGACCAGGGATCGAACCTGCAACCTTTTTGGTGGATGGGATTGAGCCATCAGGCTGGAGGCTGTCAAATACTATTTTTGACTCAAGGAACAAGAACATTTTCAGACCTAATCTTCTTGGTTAACTATTTTATATAGGTCAGCGTGTCAGCTGAAGGTAGTATGAATCAAGGGTTTTCCCTTTCTCCTTTTCTTAGGACAAATTTGGATTAACTTTATAGCTCTGTTCCCCTGGAGGTCTAATAAAGGTACAAAGTCAGCTATGGTTTAGGAAGCATTGCTTATTGTAAAAATTACCCCTATTTGGTAAAGTTCATCTGGGCCAGGAAACAGCAATACCTGGTGGGAAGCCATGGCTTTGGGCCTCCCTAGGTGCAGCGACTGTTGTAACTAGGCTCATCTCCCACAGGGAACCTGAAAGCTATGCCTATGGACACAAGATATTGATGTGTATTTGGGACAGGGCATTTCTAAACTAAGATTGTCACCACAGTCACTGATGTGATCTTGTCTCCTTGTACCTGAGCTGTCACCTAAAAAGCCAAAGAAGACTAATCACTGGATTACTACAAGAACTCCTGGTGAAGAGAAGTACTAGATGCTGTCCTGTTGGCGTGCTGTTTCTTATTGGGGACCCTTGTGAGTTAATCTGATGCCTAGTGAGGCCTTTGGCAATTGAGTGAGGCTAAATGTCTAGTTGAGCTCAAAGACCACATGATGGTGAACATTGTAGGGACTAATCCAGGTCAAGTAGTTTTGAAGATAGGATTCCAACCCTGTTTTTAATTACTCTTAGAGCTATGGTTCTCAATCTTGGCTACACATTGGAATCAAGTTGAAATGATATTTAATCACTTGCCACAATGGACACAGCATGGGAAAAAAAAGCCACTGCTACACACAACATAGATGAATCTCTTTGAATAATGGTGAAGAAAAGAAGCCAGACACAAAAAAGTACATACAGAATAATTCCACTTATCAGTTCAATGACAGGCAAAACTAACTAGAACAGTAACTATTGTTGATGGGTGGCTATTGACTGGAAGGAGGTCCAAAGGAGCCTCCTAGGGAACTATAAATATTGTATATCTTTTTAAAATTTTTTTATTGATTTCAGAGAGAAAGGGGGGAGAGAGAGAGAGAGAGAGAGAGAGAGAGAGAGAGAGAGAGAGAGAAACATAAATGAGGAGAGATAATCATCAATTGGCTGCCTCCTGCACACCCCCTACTGGGGATTGAGCTTGCAACCTGGGGGCATGTGCCCAGACTAAGAATGGAACCATGACCTGCTGGTTCATTGGTCAACACTCACTGAGCCACTCCGGCCAGGCAATATTGTATATATTGATCTATTGGTGGTTACATGGGTGGGTGTGTATATTTATAAAATATGTAAATGCAGAGTTAATCAGAGAATCCAGAAATATAGGCTGGAGATCAGGCAAATTTGAGGCCTTGGGCTGGAAGCTGCAGCTTCTGGTAAAAGCTCCTACTGATCTGCAGGGTAGAGAGTGAGGGCCCTGTGATATAGTATGTGAAGACTGTTTCCATCAGAGAGACCCAAGGCTGTGAGGGGAAGAGAAACAGGGATACAGGACCTGAATGTTCAACTCCCAAGGGAAGCAGGGACACAGAGCCTGGGGCTGCAATCAAAAGGCAAACTTCACTATGCCAGGGGCTATTAATATAAAACACAGGGAGGTAATATTTTGTGAATATAAAAATGAAAGCATTTGAGATGGCATTTTATTTTTCACGTGCCCCCCTGCCCCTTCCATAAGAGGTTTAAGGGGAATTTAATAAAATAATTTACAAGGCCTATTTTACTCAGTTTGGAGCCCAGACAGCACCTGAAATTAGGTCCTGCCTATGGTTGAAATGGGTTCATTCATTTCTGTCTTCAGACTGGGACAAAACTTCCGTCATAAAACCGAATTGAAAGGATGAATCCAGGAGTCATGTCTTTTTAAAAAAATATATATATTTTTATTGATTTTTTACAGAGAGGAAGGGAGAGGGATAGAGTCAGAAACATCGATGAGAGAGAGACATCGATCAGCTGCCTCTTGCACACACCCCACTGGGGATGTGCCCACAACCAAGGTACATGCCCTTGACCGGAATTGAACCTGGGACCCTTCAGTTCACAGGCCAATGCTCTATCCACTGAGCTAAACCACTTGGGGCGAGTCATGTCTTATGAGAAATGGCTGAGATGATGGAAGTCATGATCCTGGAGAAGCAACAATCTAGGTCGGTGGTCGGCAAACTCATTAGTCAACAGAGCCAAATATCAACAGTATAATGACTGAAATTTCTTTTGAGAGCCAAATTTTTTAAACTTAAACTATATAGGTAGGTACATTGTTATTATTAACTTAATTAGGGTACTCCTAAGGCTTAAGAAGAGCCACACTCAAGGGGCTAAAGAGCCACATGTGGCTCGCGAGCTGCAGTCTGCCAACCACGGATCTAGGTGAAGAGGACAGGACACAAGAAATGTCTCCAGATATCTTAAGGTTTGCCATGTAAGAAAGAGGCAGACTTGATTAAAATGTGGCCAAGAAAAAAAAGAAAGGAAGAAAGAAGGAAAGAGTCACCTTTCTCAGGGTGACTTCAGAGGGGAACCAGGACCAGCGAGTGGAAATTCTGGGAAATAGAGTACAATAAGGAGAACCCTTCATGAGGAATCAGAGCCCACACAGTTTTCCTAAAATTCAGTTTACGCATGCTTTCATTTGCTGTGCTAGGCTCTGGGATGCACAGAACATGAGACATACAGAGACCCAGAAGGCCCCTTACAGAGCTTATTAAGTGTGGCAGAGACTGAGGTTGCTTATTTAATATTTATTCTCCTCTTCTTTTATACTGACAAATTTCTGCTTTTCTTATGGGCTGTAATGTGTGCAGCTAAAGTACTACATAGCCTGACCTCTCTAGTAGCTAGGGGTGACCAGTGAAATGTCAATGAAAGTTGTACGGTGGGACTCCCAGGACATCTCCTTAAAAGAGGCTGCCTTAGATAATAGAGGTACCATTATTGCTGGCTTCTTATTTCTGCCTAGAATGTAGATGTAATGGCTAAAGTTTGAGCTGTCATTTTGGGCCACAAATTGCTCTTCAGAATTGAATTCACTAAGGATAGTGGAAGAGAAAGATATAAGGATCTTGGGTGTCCATATCAGCTCTATATTGACTGTCTCTAGACTTCTTGCACGTGAGAGAAACAAACCTTGTTTTTCAAGTTATTTACTTAGGGTTTTTGTTATATGCAGCCAGTTCTAATCCTGATACACTAAGCAAAACTTTTTTCAAACTAAAATGGCATAAAATGACAACTGAGATTTCTTTAAGCTCAAACAGCTGAATACTGTGACTATTATTCTCTGAGGTCCCACTATAGTATCACCTTCTATATGAAACTTTCCCAGATTCTTTGGAAAGACTCAATCTCTCCCTCCTTGGTTCTCCTACAGCCATTTGTTTATTCTGCTAGGATAACTTATCAAATTGAGTCTTATGGCAGGTGCCCAACACACACATGTATGATTACTGTTTATTATTGGCTTCGTACGTATAGCATATTGAGAGTGTTTAAAGGGGGAGGGCACCCGTATTGCTGTCCAAGGTTCTGAACCTTCAAACCTACTCAGACACAGTTGTTTTCTCCAGTCTCTGAAACACTAATTCCACCAGACCCATCTCACCAAACAAATTTGTTGAGGCAAGGAAGTGAGAGCTGAAAGAGAGAGACAAACAAACAGAGAAAAAGGCTGCTCAGAACACTGCCCCTAAAAGGAGGCCAGGGAGTAAAAATAAAGAGGAAAAAAAAGTTTTCTTTTGACAATTTTTTTAAAAAATATATTTTATTGATTTTTTACAGAGAGGAAGAGAGAGGGATAGAGAGTCAGAAACATCGATGAGAGAGAAACATCGATCAACCGCCTCCTGAACATCCCCTACTGGGGATGTGCACGCAACCAAGGTACATGCCCTTGACCGGAATCAAACCCAGGACCCTTGAGTCCGCAGGCCGACGCTCTATCCACTGAGCCAAACCGGTCAGGGCTCTTTTGACAATTTTAAATGTCATCAGATTTAACTAAGACTGAAAGCTGAAAACAAGTCATAAATTTGTGTTCTAAGTGATGCAAAGCTGGGCAAGTATTGATATGAACAGCCATATCTGCTTCAGGGAAGCAGAACTTCATCCAGGTGGAGATGGCAGGAGGAGTGATCGTCACTGGATATACTCCAGTGTGCTCATACTTCTCCTTTCCAATATTGATAAATATTTTGTGATTTAAAAAGAATGTGCCACATAAGAACTTGGACTGTGACTTATGTTTTTTTAAAAAATATTTTTATTTTTGTTGATTTCAGAGAGGGAGAGGGAGAGGGAGAGATACAAACATCAATGATGAGAGAGAATCATCGATTGGCTGCCTTCTGGATGCCCCCTACTGGGGATTGAGCCTGCAATCCAGGCATGTGCCCCTGACTGGAATCGAACCCAGGACCCCTCAGTCTGCAGGCCAATGCTCCATCCACTGAGCCAAACCAGCCAGGGCTGTGACTTATGTTTTATAACCCGTACAGCAAATTTCATGTATTTTTTTCATAGTCTACCATATTTGTATTGGTTACAGGAAATGTTTTCCCTCCTCCAAATTTGAAGAATGGGATACTATGCTCATATTTCCCTCCTCTTTGCAACCCATCCCAGTTGCTCACTCTGTTTTTGGCGTGGCTAGACAAGTGAGTCCCTCCTGTGCTCTTGATTCAAAGTCATGCTAGTTGTTTAAAAATGCATCATCTCGATTAATCCTCTCAACGTCCCACAATATCAGTATAATTATTCTCATTACAATTAAAGTCATGTCCTGGATCTTTGAGGCTGTTTGTGAATCGAGTAGCTGAAACAATGAATAAGGAATTCACAAATGTCAAAGGTCTATTCTAATTTACCTGTCAGTCTCCCAAAATAGCCTATGAAAACTTTAAAACCATGAACCATATCCTTTCATCGTTATATTTTCAACAATATCTAGCATGATGTCTGACACATAGTAGGGGCTCATAAGTATTCTTGGAATAAATTAAATGAATTAATGGAAATATATAACAATTAGCATTACATTTAAATCATTTAAATAGGGTGCATTTATGAATAATAAATCAAATATACATAGGAGAAATCTCAAAATAGTCTTAACTATGGTAAAAGGATTAGAAAAATATTCTACATGCCATTTCTACTACATGAAATAATGCACTCTAGAAAATTAGACAAGGAGCAGAAATCTATATATATAAAACCCTAAGTGACTGTTACACCGGTCAAATGTTTGACTGATCGCTATGACACACACTGACCACCAGGGGGCAGAAACTCAATGCAATTCCCCCCCCCCTCACCCCCCCCCCCCCCGTGGTCAGTGTGCTCCCACAGCGGGAGCGCAGCTCAGCTGACCGATGGGCACCGCCTGATGAGCTCCCACCTCTGTAGCAGCGCTACCAAGCAGTGGGGGCAGCAGGCGCAGTGGGGCTGGAGTAAGTGGGAGCGGTGCCCAGCAAGGCTGGGCTCCTCCCGGGCCACCTGCTGCTTTGCACACTACAACATCTCTTGGGGGATGTCGGACTGCCAGTTTCGGCCAGATCCGGGCTGAAACCCGCAGTCCAACATCCCCGAGGGGTCCCGGATTGCGAGAGGGCACAGGCCAGGCTGAGGGGCTTATAGTAGTGAAATAATCCCCTTTCACATGTAGGTGTCACTCCTCTGATGAACCAAAATGATTTAGCTTATTCTAAGGAATAGAAGGGTAAGCCCTTCAGACCTGTCTCTTTCCCTTCCCTTCCTTTTCTCCATTCTCGTTCCCCTTCTGTTCCCACTTTTAAACATTAACTGAGAATCTACTGCATTAATACACTATGAAGTTTTCAGCCCCTGCCTTCAAAGAATTTACTCACTGGTCAAAAGGGGTCGGGAGAGTACACAAATAGTAATATCTATAACCATAGTGATAACATTTGACTCTGTACAATAACATCAAACCCACAATTTTGCATAGAGACGAACCCCATCTTGAAAAACTTGCCTGATCTTACCTCCTGAGCTTGGGAGCAAAGAAAATTCTTTTTCTCACTCTGTAAGTTCCCACTGTATCCGGCTGAACTATACTAACAGCAAGGCTTTCTCCTGGGATTAAAAGCCAGGGGAAGCCTGGGAATGATATCTCAATGACCAGAGTGCTTCAAAAGAAGGATTATAACAACCAAAAGAGGCCTTTATAGCTCTTCCAACCCAACCCCTCATTTTTCAGGTCTGGAACCTAGGGAAGAGGTAGGTGGAAGGACTTGTCTGTGGCCACACAGCAAATCAGTGGCAGTGCCACGGTTAGAGCACAGATTTACAGGCTCCCACTAAGTACTCTTTCTACTTTCACTATTTCTTCAAGTTCCCAACATTAACTCAGGGCTAACATGTACAGCCATAGGCTGTGCCCTGAACAGCTCTGACATGAGCACAATGCAACATGGTGCCCTTAAAGTTTTGCATGGAGCAGCCCTGGTTTCACTGAGGTTATTTTAAGTAGTTCAAGACAAACGTTTGAAGATACTAGTAATTATGCATTTATGTTAATGTTTAGGAAACATATAGAAAGCACATCACACTTTAATTTTATGGATAGGGATATTATCTAGTGTTCTGAAGTTTCTTTTAAAATTCAAATTTAAAAAGTGAATGAATTAAAATTAAAATATGTTTTAAAGTAGTGTGGTTGTACAAGAATGTAGTAAAGCCCTAGCTGGTTTGGCTCAGTGGACAGAGTGTCGGCCTGCAGACTGAAGGGTCCCAGGTTCAATTCCAGTCAAGGGCACATGCCTGGGTTGTGAGCTCGATCCCCAGTGTGGGGTGTGCAGGAGGCAGCCAATCAATGATTCTCATCATTGATGTTTCTCTCTCTCTCCCTCCCTTTCCCTTCCTCTCTGAAATCAATAAAAAATATTAAAAACAGAATGTAGTAAAAATCATGAAAATTATATGCAAATTGCTGAAGTTTATGAAACATTGTGTTTACATCTTGCTGCATCCCTCCAAGATAAGATAAACGACTTCGACAAATTTAGCTGTTCAGGACATTATGAGAAGACAACTGTTCAGTGTGAAAGTGCCTATGAATAGTTCGATATTTATCTGCACATTTAGCAGAAACAGGTTAAAAGCCATTAGGAGAGCTCATTTTATTCAGGAAGGATAGAGGCAATTGGTGTGTCATGGAAAGGATTATGTTTTCAAATAAACACTCTTGGATTAGCAAAGGGTCAGGTAAAAACCTTATAACTTTTTTTCCTGTAATTGAATGTGAATGTTTATTAGAAGAGCTAGGTTCAAATCCTGCTCCTGCTATTTCCCAGCCAAGTTCATTAACCCCTTTAAATGTATTTTAAAATCTGTGTTGTGAAAAAGAACTATGAGAATGTAAAAATGCCTTGAGAGGTGAGTGAGAGAAAAACTGAGAGAGAAAGGAAGAAAAGGAGAAGAATGCGGGCCCTAGCTGGTTTGCTCAGTGGATAGAGCATCAGCCTGAGGACTGAGGGTCCCAGTTAAGAGCACATGCCCAGGTTTCGGGCTCGCAGTAGGGGGCACGCAGGAGGCAGCTGATCAATGATTCTCTTTAACATTGATGTTTCTCTCTCTCTCTCCCTCTCCCTTCTTCTCTGAAATCAATAAAAATATATTTTTTAAAAAGAGAGAAGAATGCTGAAAGAGAGAAAGCCAGTTGGAGATACTGTAAGAATGGGAACTGGTGAAATTATCTCAGACTTCATGTGCTGAAATAGTCATTCTTGTCACAAGCTGCTAGATTTTCTTCTTATAAAAACATTTCTAAGGTGGCAGATGAATATATTTTTAAAAATTTTCCTGAAACATAACACTCCAATGGAATGTGTTAGAGAAATGCCAAGAAAAGAAGGCAGAAGGAGGTAAAGCCCTTGGATGAAGAGGAAGATAAAATAATTTATGGAAAAAGTCTCACCTCCTCCAAGAAGCCTTCTTGACCTCCTGAGTGAAATTGATTGCCTTTGACTCCCCCTATACTTACACACCTTCCATTAGGGTTGGTGCAATGGTTTAGGAGCTTCTGTTTGTCTGTCATTCCCATTCGATAATGGAATGTTGAGTATTGGGTGATGAGTGTTGGGACTGTGTCTTATCCCTCTTCTGTATACCCAATTACTCCCACAGAACCTGACACATGTGAAATGCTGTTTGTTGAATGAATAAGCCTGAGTCAAGAGACTTGAAGCTATGTTGTTTGTGGGATTAATGGCAGTCCAGAGGACTTTTAGCCTGGAGGAGAGCTAACTCTGGGGAGATATACTCACTATTTCCTAATATTTATTTTTTAATTAATATTTTTAAATATATTTTTATTGATTTCAGAGATGAAAAGTGAGAGAGAGAAACAACAATGATGAGAGAGAATCATTGATCGGCTGCCTCCTGCATGCCCCCCACTGGAAGACAAGCCCACAACCTGAGCATGTGCCCTTGACGGGAATCGAACCCGGGACCCTTCAGTCCTCAGGCCAACGCTCTATCCACTGAGAAAAACTGGCCAGGGCAATTTCCTAATATTTAAAGAACTATCTTGGGGAAGTGTATTGGAAATGGGCTCTATGGTCGCCATGGCACAACTAGGACTACGAAAGCAAGCCTTGACTCACTCTAAGGAGTTCTAACCATCAGAACTGGCCAACAATGTCATGGCCTGTCTCAGGGGGGCATGGCTCATTTCAGCAGAGACCAGAGGCCACTTTTCAGTGTTTCATATATGGGGTTAAATTATCTCTGTAGCACACTTGTCTTCTATTCTTCACATGAGTCTTTGTCTTTTGCTTGTTAGGTTTCTGGCTGGTTTTAAAACACCTCCCCACTGGGCACCTCTATCCATTCTTGGAACCATAGACCTCAGAGCTGAAAGGAACCTCAGAATTCATTTAGTCCAAGCCCTTCTTTGTACCACTCTACATATAAGAAAACCAAAACCCAAGCCAAGTAGTTACATTATGGTGGAAGATAGCCCTAGAATTCAGATTTCCAGGGTTCTTTTCATTGCTGACCAAGATATGGTGTCACTGTGTCTGAACAGTATGACTCTCCTCCCTTTTCTTCCCTCTTCTTACAGTATCTTAGCAGGTACAGTATTTCTATTCCTCATTCTTTCACTTCAAAATAAAACTTGAAAAAGAATTTTCAGAATTGCAACACACCCATCATAATGAAAATAACATCATATTTTTGAGAAGCCACATTGCATACTGGTTAAGCACCATGAGGTTGGAGCAGAATGCATAGCTAATGAGTAGCAGAATGTTCCTCCATGTCCGTGAGCCCTGGTGCAGATCTTCATGTTCCCAGAGGAAGAGGCACCTGTTTTTATTTTTTATATATATTTTTGTTGATTTCAGAGAGGAAGGGAGAGGGAGAGAGAGACAGAAACATCAATGATGAGAGAGAATCATTGATTGGCTGTCTCCTGCACGCACCCCACCAGGGATCGAGCCCGCAATCTGGGCATGTGCCCTGACTGGGAATTGAACCGTAGGTTGATGCTCAACCACTGAGCCATGCTAGCGGGGCAGAGGCACCTGTTTTTAATTTACACAGGACATACGGGATTGAAACTTTAGGATCAGAGAGACCTGGGTTCTAGATACTCCATTTTTCTAGCAGTGTTACATTGGGCAAGTTAATTATCCCTCTGACCCTCCCACCCCCGTTTCCTCATTTCTAATATTAGAATAATCATACCTCCTTCCCAGGGGGTGGTAAGGCTTATGTAAAAAAGCATATAAAACTCTGAGCACAGTACCATAATAAGCCCTCAATATAAGACAGCCCTAGTCTTCTTGTTTTCCTTCCTGGTCTCTTCTCAGATATAAAAAGAGATAATTGAATAAACCTTCTCCTCAACATTCCAGCCTCTTTTCTTTCTATGGGAAACAATCCTGCTCAATCCCGATGTCTGTCTCCATGAAAACTCCCCCTGCATTCTAACTAGATGACATTGCATAGTCACTTCCCTCTATGAGCATGTTTCTCCATCTGTAAATGAAGTCAGGAGAGGAAGGAATGTCTACTTTCTATTTATAGCAACCCGTTACCACAAGTATATCTTAATTTTATAGAAATGCAGGATTAAAAACAAAATGGACAAGAATGTTATCTAAGGTCCCTCCCTGCTCTGACATTATTTGAACCAGAGGATATAGAACCCTCCTTTCTTCCCCCGACTCCCATTCTCTTCCTCCATCCCTACCCTCTCTCTGGCCTTAGAACACAGAACTCAGCAAGGGTGTACCATGCAGGTGGAAGGCTTGTAAGAAATGGACTTCTCCTCTGGACCCCCAGCAGAGACCAGCCCCAGGAATCGCTACAGCTGGGAATGTTAGAGAAGCCCAGAACAGACCTGGGTGCCTCGCTTGGCTGGAGCACAGCCTATCTTTTAAATTTGAGCACTTTTCTTTATGATTTCACTGTGTCATTCCCATCCAGCACTCACTTTTCTTTCGGGAAAGCCAGCAGCTGAGTTAGAGAAAGGCAGACCTCAAAGTGTGCAAAAGCAAGCAAGTTTCTGCAAAAATTCTGCAACAAACCCTGTGCTCATTCTGGTCTCTCTCTCTCTCTCTCTTTCTCTCTCTCTCAAGAGCCAAGTGACTTAAGCTTTTCTGACCAAATGACATTAATTTTATCTTTTTTTTCCTTTGGCCTATTTTAATAAAGTGAGGCCACAGCTAGTGACCCTAAAGACTTATATTTAACAATTTTCAAAGAAGACACAAAATTTAAACATTAGAAATATATGGAAAGGCATTTCTGACTTCTCTGGGGAAAATTACAGACGGTCCAGTAACAATGAGGCCACATTTCCTCAGGGCAAAAATTGGCCGGGACTGAGTAGCATCTGCCTCCTCGGGGAATGGACTCTCCAGTTGACCAGTTTCCGTTCCTCCCTTATGTCACTTGATCTCCATGGCCAGTATCAATTTGACACTGTTAATTACATCCCACTTCACTAGAGCCTGATCCCTACAGTAAAGTGTGTTTATGTTTTCAGGAAAAGATTTTAAATACAATTGTCTATGAATCAACAATCATATGAAATTATTTGCAGTCAGTTAGAAAAATTTAAAAAGCAGTAAATGAGCCCTAGCTGGTTTGGCTCAGTGGACACAGCATCAGCCTGTGGACCAAGGCGTCCCGGGTTCAATTCCAGCCAGGGGCACGTACCTCGGGTGCAGACTCCTTCCTGGCCTGGGTCCTACAGGAGGCAACTAATCGATGTGTTTCTCTCACATCGATATTTCTCTTTGTCTTTCCCTCTCTTTCCCACTCTCTCTAAAAATCAATGGAAAAATATCCTCCAGTGAGGATTAACAACAACAACAACGAAAATTTAAAATGCAATGAATGAGATTACAAAAATAGTCTGGACCTGGCATATTATAGGCACTCAATAAACAGTAGCTGCTATGGATAGTAGTTGCAGCACTAAAATTATTACTTAACTTGGGGTCAGAGAGACCTGTATCTTGTCACTTTGAGGACAAAATTAGGTCAATGATGCATCCAAGAGAAACACAAATGAGACTCTAAAAAAGCATTGAAAAGCAGTATAAATCTTTCCTGAATGTCCTTGAAAACTGAGAATTATGTCACAAAACACTTATTTCATAAAAATCCTCCTTACCAAGCTTTGTCCCCAGAGTTCGACTCTTCAGATGACAGCACATTTGGTTGCTTGCCTCTCTTTCCATCTCCAACCTCTACCGATTTTCCTCCTCCCTCTTTGTTGCTTCCATTCTTTCCCCATAAAAGCAGTCTGGCATACTCTCAGCTTCTGTTATTCTCCTGGTGAGAGGGTAAAAAGAGCAGGCAGAATTATTTGTAAATACTTACATGTGTGTTCTCTTCTTTTATCCTTATCTTAATTAATATTTACAGGATGATTCCTAAGGAACTACAGATATTATTCATTCACTGTCAAATATCCCAGGAAAGAGTTCATATAATTTAGACTGGGGTGGGTTAAGAACCATAACAGAGGTCTGTATGAAGTACATTAAAAATATAGAGTTTGGGGCACAAATGTATGTAAACTGGTAAAATCAAGACAATGCCCTTCTTTTTTCCACCACTCTGGTTCCCAATACGTCTCTCCCCAACATTCATAATGAGCTCAGCATTAATGAGTGGAAATTTCAGGCTTGGAGCAGTCACCCCTAGCCTGGCTTCTGAGATGCAGAAGCTTAGCAGACTTGTGCAGTCCAGAGGCTTACCTGGGTTTGCAGCCACTGGCGTTTAAATGAATAAACATGATGAGTAAAGAGGGTCCATATGTATACTAGATGGAAGTCAAGCGTATGTATTTAAGTCAAGTGTATGCAACAAATGAATGAGCAGCAACATTAAACACAGCCTTTAGGAAAAGACAGTAGGCAAGTGCAAACAAAAAGAAAGCAGAATATGTATTATCTATACTAATAAAAGGGTAATATGCTAATTAGACTGGATGTCTTCCAGATGGCCTTCCGGAAAAAGCCATGGTGGTGGGGGCCGAGGCAGAGGCGGTTAGGGGCAATCAGGACAGCAGGGGAGAACAGTTAGGGGCAATCAGGCAGGCAGGCAGGTGAGCATTTAGGAGCCAGTGGCCCTGGATTGTGAGCAGTATGTCCGACTGCTGCTGTAGGCCTAATCACGAAGGTCGGACATCCCCTGAGGGGTCCTGGATTGGAGAGGGTGCAAACCGGGCTGAGGGGACTGCCCTCTTCCGTGCACCGGGCCTCTAGTTCATATAATAAAATAAATTCAAGAAAAGTAAACTCTATTTAGATAGTTACCAAAGGGAGAATACTACACAACGAAGTGCATGGGAATAGGCTACATCTCTAGTTACAAGAAGATTAACAACCTTAAGTTTCCTTATCTAAAATAATAAAAGGGTAATATGCTAATTAGACTGGGCATCCTTCCTGACGAAGCTGGGGCTGGAGGGAAGCCAGCCTGGGTCCTGGGTGCCTGTGGGCGGCCCGAGAGAAGCAGCCCAGGTCCCGGGTGCCTGCTGGCAGCCGGAGGAGGGAAACCCAGGTCCCAAGTCAGAGGGAAGCTGGTGCCGACAGCCGGGGGAAGGAAAGCCTACTCTTGCATGAATTTTCGTGTCTCTAGTTATAGAAATAAGAATGAAAATGCCTGAATGGAGCAGTCAGATTATAAACATGACAAAGAGAAGGGAGCAGACAGAATAAGAGAGGTGTTTGGTTGCAGTCAGGTCCATGGGTGTGGGACAGGGTGAGGGAGAAGCATGCACAGGTCATACGGCCGGAGAGGCTCAAAGACAACCAAAGATCTCTGTCATAGAAGCAGGGGAAACAAAGTTTGTTTGTTTTTGAAACAGAGTTTTAATGAAGAAGTAATGAGTTGTAGAAAGGAGGGAATCATCAATAGCATCAAAAGCAAAAGAGAGATCCAACACAAAAAGTTAAATTTCTACAGAATTTGGCAATTACCAATAGGAGATCATTAGAGTGTCTGCTGAGATTTCCACAGAAAGAAAAGACGTTTGCAGAATGAAAAATACATTGACGTGGTGGTTACTGCTTATGTTCGCCTTCTGGCACCTCCTTAGTCTTCTTATGATAACTGTGCTCTAATTTAGCTATGAAAGGCATCCCTTCTTACTTTTAGCAACGTGGTTGAGGTGAAGCAAACACATTTCCATACCCAGGGGCTGATGTGGATTGGATAACCTAATACCATTCCCAAACCCCTTCTCCCTTGCCTGCCTCACCCACTTTCCCAATCACTTTATAGCAAGCAGTGGCAATGTGATGAATGGCACAAAGGAGTATCAATCACTTTGCAAAAGATCAGATGCAATGGGATAAATATATTGATCCACAGGCATCTTTGGAAAATACCATCTTCTGCAAACCCTTTTGGTTTCATATTACAGAAAGCCCAAGACTAACTGTTTTAAACAAAGAGGAAATTTATTGGCTCACATATGTGAAAACTCCTGGAGCGGGGCTGAATTAATCTGTGCAGAAGACTCGTGATTTATGGTGATGCTGACCTTGCACCAGCTTCAAAGGTAGATATGTGACTCAGGCCTAAGTCAATTAACTGAGAACATTTCCTTGATGACAGAGAATTGCTCAGGAATGGGCATAAGAGCCAAGTCAGGACAATTAGAGCCAACGAAACTCAATTTCCAGGATATTTGTGTGAAATAGCAAAGAAGTAATTGAGCAAGAGAATATAGGTAGATGAAGCTATGGCAGCATCTTGCTACTGCGAGGGGAGAATCTGAGACCCAAGCCATACAGAAGAAGCTGAGCTCAGATGAAGAAAAAGAAACTGGGATCTGTGACATAGTCTAAGATTTATTCAAGCCTTATCTGAAGCCAGCCCTACCCCTGGAGATGTCACATGTATGAGTCAATAAACTTCTTTTTTGTTTATGCCAGTTAGTCTTGGGTATTTTGTAACATGAAACCAAAAGTCTGCAGCAGATTGTACTTTTCAAAGATGCCTTTGGATCAATATTATCTATCCCATTGCACATGCTCTTTTGTGATGTGACCAATATTCCTCCAACTGAGGGGTGGAGGGGTGGAGTCTATGTTCCCACCCCTAGAGTCTGGGTGGGGCTTGTGACTGCCTTACTCAGTGGAGTATGCTATGGTGAAGCCAAGTGAAATCTGAGGCTAAGGTATAAAAAGACTCGCCCTAACCGGTTTGGCTCAGTGGATAGAGCGTCGGCCTGCAGATTCAAGGGTCCCAGGTTCGATTCTGGTCAAGGGCATGTACCTTGGTTGCGGGCATATCCCCAGTGGGGAGTGTGCAGGAGGCAGCTGATCGATGTTTCTCTCTCATCGATGTTTCTAGCTCTCTATCCCTCCCTCTCCCTTCCTCTCTGTAAAAAATTAATAAAATATATATATTAAAAAAATTTAAGGTATAAAAAGACTCGCCCCCCTCTCCCCCCCAGTTCCTTTGTCTCTCTCCTCGCCTTTGTAACCTACCACTACATTGTGAGGAAACATAAGCCAGTTGGAGAGGCTACATGTAGGTACTCTAGCCAGCAATCCCAGCTAAGGTCTCGGCTGACAGCCAGAATCAATCACTAGATATGGGTGAATGAACCTTCACATGATTCCAGGCTCCAGTCTTCAAGTCTTCCAGCTGCCATCCAAGACATCAAGGAGCAGAAATGCCATTCTGGCAGTGCCCTGTCTGATACCCTGGCCCACAAAATAAATGTGAAAGATAATAAATGATTGCCATTGTTTTCATGAAACTAAGTTTGGGGTAACTTGTTCGACAGCAGTAGATAAACTAATATAGAGTCCTAATGAATAGAATTGGAGTTCTATGTGAGAGTGGTTTCAGAGAATAGGGGAATGGGAAATAAGACTGCAGAGTGTGAGGAGTGAATTGGAGATGAGGAAAATGAAGCCAGCAAGTAAGCTTCTCTGGAAAATTTCCATGAAAGCAACTCCCTGGTATTTGGAAAATGTGAAACAAGTCTGAATCCAAAGCAAACGGTAGCCTCCATGCTTCTGCTCATCATCATAGGATTAAGATCATGCGTTTGGTAGAATCTAGGAGGAGGAACTTCAGCTAGCAGGTTTCGTGAATTCCTCTGAATTCTAAAAGGCACTAAGAAGGAATCAAAGGTGAATCAGTGAAACACTCAAGAAGACCTTTATTTGAGAAGCAGTCTCTGCTCACAACCTCCAGCAGATCCCATTGCCTTTGGTAAGGATAAGCCCTTCGGCCTGGCATCTAAGAGTTTCCTTGGCATTTCTGTTTCCCAACTTACCCTTTATACTCCCCACACTCCAGCAGAACTGCAACGCTGAAGAACATCACTATCTGATGTTTTCCAAACTCTCCTGCACTTTGCCACCTTTGGGAGGAAGCTCTGGGACACCAGCGATGGTCAGAATGCTCTTCAGAGCCTGTTCCCATTTTCACCTCAGCCAAGGTCAAGAAGCCTTCTGCAGAGAGAGATCAATGATGTGTGCTCTTAGAGCCCCCAGCCTTCTTCTTACATCATTTTTAAATTAAAGTATAACTTAATACAATAAAATGCATAGATTATAAGTGTACAGTTCTATGAATGTTGACAATTCTATTCACCTGGGAAACTACCAGTCTAATGACACTTTAGAATATTTGTTCACTCTAAAAAGTTCTGTCATTTCCCTTTCCAGTCAATCCTTGTGTACCCCCCGCCCCCCACCACGACCACCTCCAGAAAACTGCTCTGATTACTACTCTATGGTTTTGTCTCTATTTGAACGTCATATAAATGTTGTGTCATGCTTCTTTCTTTTAGAGAAAAACATCAATAATGAGAGAATCATTGATTGGCTGCCTCCTGCACGCCCCCTCCTGGGGATCGAGTCCGGAACCTGGGCATGTGCCCTGACCAGAATCGAACCCTGGACTTTTCAGTCCGCAGGCTGATGCTCTATTCCACCGAGCCAAACCAACTAGGGCTGTCATGCTTCTTTCACTCCACATGTTTCTGAGATTTTTCTGTGTTTTTTGAGTGTATTAATTGTTCATTCCTTCTTATTGCTGAGTAGTATTCCATTGCATGACTAGAGCACAATTTGTTTATCCATTTTCCCTGTTGATGGACGCTGGAGTTGTTTGGAGTTCTGAACTATTATGAATAAAGCAATGAACAGTTTTGAACGTTACTAGTGGACATTTGTTTTTATTTCCTGGGGGTATAATTGCTGGGACTATGGATAAGTCAGTGTTTAACTTTGTTAAAAAACTGCTAACCGGTTTATCTAAGTAGTTATGCTATGTTATGCTCTCACCAGCACTGTACAAGTTCCAGTTGCTCTCTCTTTGCCAATATCTTTTGGTATTGTCAGTGGGTGTGAAACTGTATCTCATTATGGCTTTAATATGCATTTCCCTGAAGACTAAAGATGTTGAGAACTTTTTCATGTGCTTATCCACATATCTTCTATGAAGTGAGTGTTCAAGTCTTTTGGTATTTTTTAAATTGTTGCTAAGATTCCAATAGGCATGGAATTCAAGAGCTCACCTGGAATTCACCTGACCCTGGTACACAGGTTCAAGGCACAAAGAAAGATCAGGTGTCTATAACCAAAGGATTTCAATCTACTTAGGAACTTAGGAGTTAAGCTATACAGTGTTATGTAAGTGTTGCAAATTGTGTCTTTTGACACTGGACATGACACACTTGTTTTTTTGTTTTGTTTTTTTTTTTGTAAAAAGAAAGAAACTGAGGGTTTTGTCCTGTAGAGATTGTCACACTCTGGTTTTGCTGCTCACATCCTCATGAGGCTGTTTAACTTTCCTGTATTTCCTGTAAACTGGTAGTTGGGTTCAGAACCTTAATTGGATTCAGGTTTGATTTTTTGGCACGGCTCCTTCAGTGGTGGTGCTGTGCACTCCAGCAGGAGGTACTCAAGGTCTGGTTCTCTTTCTGCCCATAAACTTTTGAAAGGAGTCCCCTTCCAAACAATGGAACCCTTGATTGGGGTATGCTGCCACCAGGTGGTGACAGCACACATCGCCACAGGCTCCAACAAACACTTTCGGAGACGCCAGAAAATGGGACTTGTTTTCCGCATTGAGCCTACATTAAACCACCATGATTGTTAAAGATCAAAGCTACTTTAAAAATATATATATTTATTGATTTCATACAGAGGAAAGGGGGAAGAGAGAGAGAGAGAGCGCTCTCCCTCCCCTAGCTTATGGTTGTGCTGAATTTTTCTTGCTCCCCTCCATTCTCAGGTCCATTCTCCTCCCATCCCTCCCCTGGGAAACTGGCTTCTTTGGATTCTATCACTGGGCTGCCTTACGTGCTGGCTTCCAACTGAATTTAGCCCAATTTATTCTTCATGCTTCTTCTCTACTTTGCTGTGTTTCTGAGTGCTACTTCTGTCAACTACAACTTCTTCTCCTGGTGGCCCCTTTCTGTGGCTTTTCACCCAACTTCAGTTCATACAATTTCTCTTCTTGCTATTTGGACTTCAGGATTTCAATAACTTCCCTCTATTTTATTCTCTGGAAGTCTCAACCCCCCTCCCCGCTTTTGGTTTCCTACTCCCCCTACCTCAGTGAGTATTATGTTCTTTAAGATGTTTCTTTAAAAATGCCAGCTGAGGGCTTCCTGCAGGGATTCGCTCAGATTCTTCTCCTTCAGCTTTCATTTTCTCCTCAGTCCACTTGATGCAAGCACCTGAGTACTTCACTGAGAGGTTCACACAATGATTAATTCTCAGTTCTCTTTTTACTTTTAATTTACCAGCAGCTTAAAAAAATGTTTTTATTGATTTTAGGGAGAGGGATATATATAGAGAGAAACATCGATTGGCTGCCTCCTGCATGCCCCCTACTGAGGATGGAGCCCGCAACACAGGCATGTGCCCTGACCAGGAACTGAAACAGGGACCTCTTGGTGCATAGGACGATGCTCAATCCACTGAGCCACACCAGAGGTTTACCAGCAGCTTTTGATGCACTCCTTGAAGCACTTCCTCCCCAGGCTTCCCAGTCCCTCGTGGTTGTCTTTGTACATTTTTAGCCACTCCTTCTCTTCCTGACCACATCATGGTAGCATGTCCCAGTGTTCAATTCCCAAATCTCCTCCATCTCTACTCTCTTCCTATTCATCTCACCCAATCTTGGAGATTGAACACCACTTCCACACAGGTGGCTCCCAGTCTGTCTCTAGTCTCAAATTATCTCCAGAATTCCAGAATCACACATCTAGCTGCCTACTTGCCATTGCAAAATCAATACGCCTCAAATAGAATGTCTGATTCCAGACCACCTCCCTTCTCCCTTCTTACGTACAACCATCTCAGTCGATGGCATCATTCTTCACCCAGTTGCTCAGCTCAAAAACTTTGGTGTTATCCTTGATTCCTCTGTTTTCCTCATCCCCCCAAGATCCAAACCATCAGCAAGTCTTGTGGGTTCTTCCTTCAAAATACATCCAGCATCCCAACAACTTTTCTCCACCTACTACTGTCACCCAAACCCAAGTCACCATCAGCCACTTGGACAGCAATAGCTTTCTTGACTGGTCTTACTGCTTAAATCCTTCCCTTTTCCAATCAGTTCTCCACATAGCTGCCTTCTGATCTTTTAAAAATGTACATTAAGTTATGTCACTCCTCAAGTGTGACTTTACATCACACTTGGAATGAAATTTGCAGGGTTTCCCACATCGCTTTCTACCTCTTGTCCGTGCTTCATTTTCTTAGTAAGTGTCAAGGTCTGAAATGATATCCCTTATTTGTTTACATTTGTTCTCTCTCTTGCCCACTAGAAGGTAAGCTTTGTGAGAGCAGGGACTTGGTGGTGTCCAGTAAATATTTGTTGGGTGGGTTAATGAGTGAGTGGTATCACTTTCATCTCAGTCTCTACACACAGCAAGCATTTGGTGCGTTTGCCCAGTGGAGAGTCTTAGAATCCAGGCCCTGATCCAGAAAATTCCAGGCCTAGTGCGGGCCCCTCCAGGCCTTGGAGTGGAAGGTATGTGAACTCACTGGGCTTCCCTGAGGGCTCTGCATGTCTTTGTCAAGGGCATAGTGATAACATAGCTATGGGGTGGGAGGTTTCAGAGGACTGTTAGTAAGCCTTCTTGCTGTTTCCACGGCCATTTCTTCA
This sequence comes from Myotis nattereri, assembly GCF_964212035.1. Taxonomy (NCBI): domain Eukaryota; kingdom Metazoa; phylum Chordata; class Mammalia; order Chiroptera; family Vespertilionidae; genus Myotis; species Myotis nattereri. The sequence goes on from NC_138087.1 coordinate 54,749,191, forward strand.
GCTCAGCGCTCCTCTTTGTCCTCAGGTTTAGTTCTACACACATTCCAGAGTCCTCTGCGGGCCCTGCTCTGGGGGAAGGCAGAGCCACGGAAGCTCTGCTGTGATGAACTCATGGCAAGAAGGAGTCCACAATAGCTGTTACAGGAGGCGAGAGGACTGAGTGCAAAAAAGAGGCCAGGCAGCTAGGCCCCAAAGTGCCTGATCAGCCGCCCATCTGGTCCCAGTGTACTGGCCTGAACTTTTCTGACGCAGGACCTGCTGCCTTGTCTTAATCTAGAAACATTCCTCTGAGTGAACAGGTTGGGTCTTCCATGTTCCAACCCAGCTTCAGGGATTCTGGGAATCCTGGCTGGCACGGATAGCTTCTGAACTCAGAGTTAAAGCTGTTTCAAGATTTGTTTGTATCCAAGGAGGATGGTCTGTGCGCGCCAATTACTGTAGATGACCCTCCAGATGACTTTTTCTTCTGCTGATCATGGCTCTCAGGTGCACACTGTATTGCAGCTGAGAGCCAATGCGGAATCACTTTTTTCCTTGGCAAATGTGGATGCTCATTCATGCACATGCCATTAAAAATTTATTGCGCTGTTATGTGTGATGGGATAGTTTTTTGAGATGTTTAACAATATTCCCATGTCCATGTAGTTCACCACTCTCCCCTCAGTTCACCCCTTCACTGCCCCTACCCCCCTTCATTCAAGGTGCTGCCTTTTTTGTTGTCTATGTTCCCCAGGGAAGGGGTATGATAGACATATAAGAAAAATCAAAGGAGGCTTTCTTGCTTTGGTATTCCATAATTAGGGAAGACTCCAAGAATAGATAAAATTTCTGAAAAAGAGACAGAGAGAGACTTCTCAAACCCCACCCTCAAAGAAGAGGTTGCCCTAAGGCTGGGAGAAAGAAAAGACAAAGGGGGACAAAAGGGGAATACAGCCCCAGAGGCCAAGCTGAAGCTTGGGGATTCCTTTACTCCAAGGAAGGAGCAGCCTGATTCCCATGCTCTTAGATGTGGCACAGAGGGGAAGAGTGCTTCCAGGCCGCCAGGGTCCTGGCTGTCAGAAATAAGAGAAACAGTGGTGGCAACTGTAATGGCTGATGACCAAAGGCCAGAAGCCCACCTCCATCATCTTAATGGGCTGGGGGAAAATTGTGCAGTGGAGTCCAAAAGACTGAGATAAATTTCTGTTCTTTTGGAAGAATGGGAATTCAGACTAAAAATTAAGCTAAGTTTTTACACACACACACACACACATGTTATATTTCAAAAAGAAAGTTTTTGAGTTCCTACTGTGTCCCAGGCTGGGATCAGCTACACAGACACCATGGTCTCTGGCCAGGCTGGGACACTCCTATGCTGAACAGAGTGGCTTTTTGAGCTTTCTCTGAAATGCACCTGTTCATCTCCTTTTCCCAGTCAGCTCCCCTCTCAACCCCAACATGGCATACAAGATTCTTCACCGTGGGTCCCTGCTTACTTGCTTTTTTTTTTTTTTTTTCTTGCCACATTGAACCTTCTGTGCTCCACCCAAAATGCCTTTCTCCCAGGAGACTTGTGTTTTCTTGCCTCTGTGTTTCTGCCCACATAGCTTCCCGTCTGGGGAATTCTTCCGCTGTGTCATTTTGTTTTGTAAAGGCCTAACATTAGTACTTTAATCCCCTGGTCAGAAATAATTGCTCTTCTCTTGGAGCTCTAGCCAGCATGGCTGCATGCACTTTTATTTATTACTTTTGTTTGGTCCTTTACTAGAGATAGTTGGTTATGGATTTGCCTTTTCTGTTTTAGAGTTACCTTGGGCAGAAGCCACATCTCTGGCATTATCCCGAGGGTCTGGCATAGGGGTAGATACCTGTGACTTTTGAAAGGATGAATAGCACAAATTACCCTGTGTGAGAGGGGTGGGATTTGGTTGTAGAGATGATGCATGTAAGCGCACATTAAATGTTCAAAAAATTGTAGGGGGTACTCCAGCTGAGGTGGCTCTGTGGTTGAGCGTCACGGTTTGATTCCTGGTCAGGGCGCATGCCTGGGTTGTGGGCTCAATCCCCAGTGGGGGGTCTGCAGGAGGCAGTTGATCAATGATTCTCTCTCATCATTGATGTTTCTATCTCTCTCTCCCTCTCTCTTCCTCTCAGAAACCAATAAAGATATATTTTAAAAATTGTAGTAGGTCTTATTATTGCTGCTAATGGTGTTATTATTGGTAGAAATGTTACATTCCGAATGGCCTGACCCACCCAGTCAGTGACTCATGAAACAGGGAGCGGCAGAATTACAATCCAACCTCCTTATTGCCCAAATGAGGAAATAGGCCCACAGAACTCTGCCTCCTTGAGCTGGACTGTTTTCTCTTGCAGCATATTCTCCTTAATTCAGCAATATTTAAACTCTTTTGACTGTGTACACTCAAAATAATTTTGAAAAACTTTAAATAGACATCCACATTTTCTCACAAGGGATTTTGAATGGTCACAAGAATTATTGTAAATACAGGGGTTGGCAAAAGTAGGTTTACAGTTGTAACACAAATAAATAATACAACAATTAATAAATAATACAAGAATAAACTCTTTACATACTCACAACTGTAAACCTACTTTTGCCCACCTCTGAATATATTTTTAAAGCTGTATTATTGTAAAACTTTCACAGTAAAGCTGTAACATCCAGTGGATGGAAAAATACTGAAGTGATTTGATACCTATAATCATCTATTAAAAAATAATACATAAAAATAATAAACAAAAATACACAACCTGTTTTTAAACACTTGCTTATTTCCCCTCTCCTTTCTCCTTACTCATATTTCTATTCCACAGAATATTGTCTGAATGGAATATTTTGACTTGAAAATCTTTTATTCAGCACCCTTTTGTACTGCAGCTTCACAGATAGGCAGAGCAGGGAATCTTTAGGGCAGCGAAACTACGCTACATGACACTATCATGGTGGATACCTGTCATCATACATTTGTCTAAACTCATCAAATGTACAACATCAAGAGGGACTCCTAATGCAAACGATGGTGTTTGGGTGATGATATGTCAATGCAGGTTCATTGGTTGTAACACAGGTACCGCTCTGGTAGGAGATACTGTTATTGGGGAGGCTATGCAGGTGTGGGGGCCAAGTGCTTAGGGGAAATCTCTGTTTCTTCCCTCAAATTTGCTGTGAACTTAAAACTGTTCTAAATAAAAAAATGAGTCTATTTAAAAAATACATATAAACACACACACACACATATATTTATACTTAATATTTTTTCTTTCCTGTGGCTATAATTTTTTTTCCTCCTGGACCAAGTTATCACTACAATTGTAATTTATACAGCGATGACCATTTATACACATAATGACCAAACAGTAAAATGTATTAGAAAGACTTCAATCATGATGCCGGGTTGGTATTTACGGTACCTTGAGTTATCCAATGGGGCAATTTGGTCTCTGGGGGGGATTTATTCCTCGTGGCAACACCTTTTAGTAAGATCTGGAGGGGAGGACTCGGATGAGAACCGTGACTAGTAGCGACTGCTTTGCAGATCAACTTCAGGACACAGCGTAAGAGAGCTGAGTTCCGTGGGAACTTGGTACGTCCACGCCACTCAGAGACTCTCAACACGGCCCTCCACACGCGGGGAGGGCTCAGCCCAGTCTGCAGACTGACTCACCTCAGCTGCCCCAGGGGCCACTTGCCACGCCTACTCCCGGACAAGCACTTCCCGCTTCCGGTCCGAGGACGCACGCGCGCCCCCGCCGCGCCCCGCCCCTTCCGGCCCGGGAGGTTTGATTCCCTTGGCGGGCGGAAGCGGCGTGAACCGCAGGATCTGAAAGGCCTGGAGGAGCTCTTGGTCTCTCAGCTTCGCCCGGACCCTAAGCGGGCGTCTGTGTCCCTGTGCCCGGCCGCGCCCTGCCCGGCCCTCCGCCCCTCAGGTCAGTGTCTCCCGCCGCTGTCCCGGCAGGGCGGGGGGACGGCGGCGAGAGCCCCGTTTGCTCCCAGCTGGGAATTTTACCGGCGCCCCCACCTTAGGGTCCCGTTCCCTGGATGAGATCTCTAGCTTTCCCGACCCCCCGCTTTTCTCCTCTGTGAGTGGGGATAACAATCATACTTACCTGCAATAAAGTCGGAGCAGGCAGAGCGTTTGCCACCCAGGCGGCTGCAACAGATGTGAATTCCCGTGCCGCGTTCCCATGACCCTGTCTCTGCGAAAGAAACTCAAGGAAGGGTTTCCAGTTATTTCTATTCGTGCAACTCAGTTTACTGGGGCAGTTGAGTAAAAAAGGAAAGTGAACTGTTGTTATCACCCCTTCCCCACAGCCCAACTCCTTCCTCTCCCTTTACTTTCCCAAAGTAGTAGCTTTCCGGAGGCTCACGCCCAAAGAGGAATATGCACCCAGCGCTGTGTCGGTAAAAGGAGCAGCTCAGCTCGCACCGGGAAACCCGGGGGAAAAGGGGACACTCCCCAAGGGGGCCATCCCAAGTGGGATGAGTAGTTGTTCTTGAGCTTCACCTTTGTTATTTCTCTTTGGTTGTGGGATGGGGGAAGGTGGAAGGAGGGGGAGTATCAGAGGTGCCTGGAGTTTTGCTCAGAGGCCAGTGATTTTTTAAATTCATATTTTGGTTTCTGTTTATCATGTCGTGTGGAAGAAACCAGAAATGCCCTTATTGCACCTTCATGGGCCTATGTCACCAGTGGATATTTCCATTGTGTCTACTGTGGATCAAGGAGATGAGCAGATCAGTCCCTTAACACCTTTAGGCATGAATGTCTCTTTGCTGGTGCTCCCTGGAGCCTCTGCAAGGGAGCAGGACAGAATGTTAATGGAATGTATTACGAGGCACATTCTGTATTCTACTTCTCATTTGAAATATCCTCAGAATCAGTGTCTGACCAAGCTCACTAGGTAAGGTAAATGTATTACTCAGCGATGAATAGCATAGTCTTTAGGCCCTAAATAATGCCATGTTAAAAAGAAAATGTCCCCAGTTTGTTGCTGTCCTATAAAATTTAATGATAGACCTCCTCCTATTACCATTCTAGGCAATTTCTTGTTTCCTCAGAGAAGTCCAAGACCTCAATTATATATGCCTCCAATTCTTTTTTTAAACTTTTATTTATTGATTTTTAAAATCTTTATTGTTGAAAGTATTACATAGGTCCTCCTTTTCCCCCCATTAACCTCTTCCAGCCTGCTCCCTCCCCCTCCTCTGGCTCTCACCACCCCTTTACCTGTGTCCATGGGTTATGCATATGCATACAAGTTCATTGGTTGATCTCTTCCCACCCGCCCTCCCCTCCCAATTCTATTTAGCCACACTCAGAATGACATTTAGGTGTTTGATTGGGGTCTCGTTTCCTTCTTCATTATCTACATTTGAGGGGCTGCCTTTTGTTTTGACTGGTTATATATCTCCTTTAGCAGCTATAAAGTTGTATTACTCCAATCACAAGTCTTTTCTGTGTTCAGTATTTCCAAACACTAGAGGATCCCAGCTCCACACCTACATATAAAAACCAGGTAAAATCTATCATTATAGCTGTTTGCAGTGTAAATACATTTTCTTATTCAGTAGCAAAAATGATGTTCCCTGGATTCGATAGATATAATGCAGGCCCACATCAGTAGTATGCAAAGACAGTTTAATTTGAGGGAAGGGAAGGGTATATAAAGAAAATGTAAGAAAGTAAAAAAGAAGGTGCATGGTTCAGTCTTAGATTGGTGAAAGTTGATGTTTGCTAGTTGGTTAGAGCCCATGATCTGGAAGTTCAAAAGTCATTTGGGAGAAATCTGTCAAGAAGTTAATTATGAAACTGTTATATCCCCTGCCAGGGGAAGTGAATTCCTACACCTTACCAATTGCTTTCTCTCTCTGTGTGGCAAGTTGAAACAGCCCAGTCCTTGTATGGAATTTAGATGGGCAGTATTGGCAATTAGGATTCTTGTATTTCCTAAGTGTTGAGTGTTTTTCCCTGCACCCAGCCTTGGGCAGGGGGGAGGGGGGGAGGGGGGGGTCTCTGTCTACGCTTATCAGATAGTGAAGGCAATAAACAGTTTCCCACACCTAAGGCCTACTTCATTCCCTTTGTGTTTCCTCTTTAGCCCTGTGTTCTGAATACCGCAATATTGTGTTGGGGATTGGCTCTCCAGTGAACCTGATAGTCCACTTTTACAGCAGACAACTTTCCAAACAGATTTATAGCCTGACATTCCTCCATTTCCAATCTCCTATTCTTTCTCTTCTCTGTCATCAGGATTCCAAATATTTCTTAGCATTGTGTTGACCTCAATACCTTTACTGCTGTTACTGATTGTTTTGAAATTTCTTAGTCTTATGATTTCTGTTTTTTGTTTTGTTTTTTTTGGGGGGGAGAGGGGTTGGGGGGTGGTTTCCACATTTGCAGAACTGACAAATGCCCTTTCCAAGATTTCTGAATTAGTACTGCTGTTAAGGATATTTCTAATCTTGTCCCTTAGGTGCCCAGTGAGAATCGCTTTTGTCCTCTGTGGTATCTCCTTGCCTGGAGTAACATTTGCCACTCCAGTGGAAGCAGAAATGTTTCATTTTATGTCACCAACTTTCCATCAGCTTGAGGACCTGACTGTGCTTCTGCTGTTTTCCTGCCCCATTCATGCAGGTTAAGCTAGATTAAAAGGTCAGCCTGCTTATTAAGTTGGTCCAATGCCACCCCTTCCTAGGAAATGGCTAATATTGTTTATTGGATCATAATGTCTTTTGCCCCTGATCTTTATCTTTCTTGGTATTTCAGCTTTGATGTTGAGACTAAAACCAGTTGTTTTTTAAAGCTGATTGTTTTTCTTGAGTTTTGATATTTTTTCTTTCCACAGCTTCTGCTCTAGTGCTCTATTCACTGACTAAATTTTTGAAGACTCTTTACTGCTGACAATAATTTACCTTTTATCTCTGAGTAAAATGATTCATGGAATCAGAGTGCTTTAGGCATTTTAAAAGGATATTTTATTTTATTTCTTTAACTTTTATTGAACTTATTGGGGTGATATTGGTTAATAAAATTATATAGGTTTCAAGTGTACAATTCTATAATACATCATCTGTATATTGTATGTGTTTACCACCCAGTCAAGTCTCCTTCCATCGCTATTTATCCCCTTTACCCTCTTCTGCCCCCCCCCCCCCGCCCTAAAAGGATATTTAAAAAATATCTTTTGTGGTTCTTGATTTATAGCCTGACATTCCTCCATTTCCTATCCCCTACTCTTTCTCTTTGCTGTCATCAGGATCCTAAACATTTCTTAGCATTGTGTTTACTGCTGTTATTGACTGTTTTGAAATTTCTTAGTCTTATTTCTTTTTTTGGGGGCGGGGGTGTGGTTCTATTTCATTCCCACATTTGCAGCACTGACAAATGCCCTTTCCAGGATTTCTGAATTAGTACTGCTGTTAAGGACATTTCTAATCCTGTCCCTTAGGTGCCCAGTGAGAATCGATTTGTCCTCTGTGATGTTTCCAGGCGGAACTTTGCTTTGATAATTTCATTTCATTTTTTTCTCCACCTCAACTTAAGAAGATAACCCATCCTCACTGTAGTAAGGACCTTGCCAATTACTCCATCTTTTTTTTTTTTTTTTCCGTTATAAACCCACTGTACTGCTGAGGTTGAACTCACACTCTAGGTCTTCCAAAGTCAGGGCTTTGTAGGTTAGTAACATGCTGGTCACTCAGCTCTAGGTAAGACAGGATAAAGAACAGAGAACTTGAAGGTAGTGAGCATGGTCATGCTGGCCACCCAGCCAGAGCCCTCAGTGGGCTTGCGGGAACTCTGCCTTTGGTGAAGGGAGACTCTCTGGCTCTAGAAATGAGCACTAGCACCAGGTTTCAGCTACCAAGAGGCAGTGATCAGGATGTATGAGCTCTGCTCTTTCCAGGTGGAACTTTGCTTCCCAAGTCCCAGTTGGCTGTGCCCAGCCTTTCAGATTGTTAGCGAGAATGGGGTCCTGGCATCCTAAACTCTATGCTGCCAGAGCTAATCCACCGCTAGGTCCCTGAGGGAGATTTGTACACAGGAGACAGGCCAGGCGGAGGAGGATCTCATCACTAGCTGGGTCTTTGCCTCAAACCCCTTTGTGAACTCTAGAGCCCTAGTGTGCTGTGCTGGGCTATATGGAAGAGTCTTTGTGCCTGACTCAGTGACCCCCCATTTCCCTGGGCCCCTCTGATTCCTGTTTGTCTACCTAAGGGGTGTGGGGGCATCTCTTCCCAAGGTTGAAATCTTGTTTTGTCCTTCTGCATTAGCCTCTAGGAACAAAGGTCCCTTGAGAAATCATTTCTGTGTAGGTTCAACTTTCACCCCGTTTCTTCTTATAAAGAGAGCCCCACTTTGTAGCACCTACTCAAGTCCTAGAACTTGACCTATGTATGGGCACTTTTAGAAAATTTATTTGGAAATATACTTCCCAGAAACTTTCTTTTCATAGTTTTACTTTTTTCTTCCTTCTTGGCTTCCATGAAACCGTATTCTTATTCTTAGTTTTCTAACTGTTCTTTCTCTGCCTATTCCTCTTACCACTCCTAGCTGGTATGGGTAAGGCCTTAGCTGCCTACATTGTAAAGATTTATCTTTTTTAAGTCTTTACACTAATTGATTTTGTGTATGTGTGAAATGGAGACAATCCAATGTTTTTTGTTGTTTTTCCCATATGGCTAACCCAGCTCTAAATCTACATTTCCATTTGCTGTTACCTCTAAAACCAGTTTTAGTTCAGTACATGTCAACTTTTTTTTTCCTCTGGGATCTTTGCAGCTAAATTTCTTCTTTCTGGAATACTCTTCCTCTTATTTTTTTTGTGCCAACAACTGTTAAGGTTTACCAACCAAAGACCACTAAGAACACATCTGTAGTAAAAAAACATTAGGTGTTTTTAGTTTGCTGCTGCAGGAGACACCATTCTCCCTAGGATCTTGGGTGTCTCAGTGAGAGTGAGTTGAAAGGGGCTTATAGGATTTGAGCTTATGCTGCGTGATTTTAAGAAGGGATTAGGAAAGCTATTAAAGAACTGGGGCATTTCAACATTTGGGTATTTTAGAATACAGTGGGGCTGAGGATGTCATTGGTGAGAAAGCAGCAGTAAGTCAAATAAAGAATCACTGTCATTTTCACAGTTTTGTATAGAAACATTGTTTACGCAGTCATGTCCAGGTCCTGTTGGAAACATTGTTCAAGTTTTGGTAGGAATATCCAGTCTGATTACCAGCCGGGCTGATGTTCTTTTTCTCACTTCTCATCCTTTGAATTGGATCTCGGCTTAAATATTACCTTCTCAGTGACTCATTCTCACCACTGTTGCTTATTTCTTTCCCAGCATTTATTAAAAATTATAATAATTTAATTTTATTGTCTGTTGATTTGCCTTTTGTCTTCTCTTCTAGAATGCAAGATCCATGAGGACAGGAACCACATTTTGTTTCTTCTCCCTTATAGCTTTAGTGCCAAGTGTGGGTCTGGCACATCATAGGTGCTCAGTAAACACATGTGTGAATAAATGAATGAATAAAAGAAAATTCAGATTAATAATCTGAATAGTTTTGCAAAATACACTGCTAATCTGTAGTTAAACTCAACTAAGAGCATATCCTCTGCAAGTAAGACAAAGCTAGTATCAGGGTGAGGCCTACTCGATCCTATGGTGTTTTGTAATTCTACTTAAATTTAAAACTCAGGAAGACAGAATAAAATAACTACCTAAGACTTTTACAACAAATTTTTATATATTGTTTGATATATACTTAAGAGTATATGATATGTACTTCAGAGTATATGTAAATATGTGAAGCATACTAATAAAATATGTATTATACGCTGAGTGGCCAGATTATTATGACCGGCCAGATTATTATGACCACCCCATCAGTACTTCATTGACACTTCCAAAAATACTGAATATTGAAAACTTCCTAAGCAAATATTCTCAAGGTTTTATTATTATTATTATTTGCATAATTAATTCACTTCATTGAACTGATGAGGTGGTCATAATAATCTGGACGGTCATTAAATCTGGCCACTCAGTGTATATATCTTAAAATTGTATATTATTGAATCTTAATTTGCATTTCCCTGATGACTAATGAAGTTGAGCATTTTTCCCATCTTTTTATTGGTTATTTGTGTTTCTTTGTGAAATGCTTTTGTATTTCATTTGCTTATTTTTTCTTTGGTTGTCTTTTTCTGTATTGTAGGCTTGGAGTCTATGTATTCTGTATAAAAATCCATTGTTATAAGTGTTGCAAATATTTTCTCACATTTATGATTTTTTGAAATGATGCCTTTGGATGTGCAGAAGTCTTTAATTTTAACATTGTTTAATGCAATTTTTATAATTAGCACTTTAAAAGATCCCCTTCTGTCTGGAAATCATGACAGTATTCTATTAAAAGTTTTAAAGGTTTACTTTCATATTTAAGTCTTTACTTGATCTGAAATTGATTTTTATGTATGGTGGGAGATAGGAATCCAGTGTTTTTTCATGTGGCTAATCAGTTTTTCCAGTATCATCTATGTGCCCAAGAGTTACTTATATTTGCAGTACAAGAGTGGAGGACATAATCTCATACTAGTTCCTTTTTTGATCTTGTACTGTTTCTATTTTACAGGTTCTTTTTGTAATTTTGAGTAAACTTCCAGCAGGAGTATGAAAGATTATGATGAGCTTCTCAAATACTATGAAATATATGAAACTATTGGGACAGGTAATTGTTATTTTTTCTTGGGGAGAGATGATAGAGCAACTATTTGAGAGCCTAGTGTGTTTGGGCAGTCATGAGCTTTCTAGTCTAAATTACGTTGTTTTAAAATTCTTCAACCTACTTTAGTTAGAAAAAGTGGAGCAAAGGAGAGGAAAATAGTAGGAGAGGCCTTGTAAGTCATTTTATTTAGAATAAAAGTCATTTGGAGAGTGATCTGATCTTTGTTTCTAAGGGTCACCCTCTCTGCTTGGTTGTAAAGAGATTGGGTAGAAAAGGGCCAGGGCAGAAGCAGAGAGATGTTAGGAGGTTATTGCAGTAATTCAGTTGAGCAGTGCTAGAGATGATGGTGACTTCATCATCTGATAGTAGTGAATGAAGGTCGTGAAAGGGGTGGAATTCTGTATACAGACATACACATGTGTGTGTGTGTGTGTGTATTTTGATTTATTGAGGTATTACACAGTCAAAAATGCAAAGTGCACCAATCTTGATGGACTTTTACATACATATATATGCCTATGTTTCCTGATCAGATCAAGACATAGAGAGCATTTCCAGTCAGACCCTTTCTTTTAACCTCAAGGTAACTACCATTGATATAGTTTGAAGATATAGGCAATGGGATTTGTTGATGGGTTGGATATGGGGTAGGGGACAAAAGAGAAGGACTAAAGATGGCCCACCCTTTGGTTTTTGGCCCAAGCACCTGGGAAATGGAGTTGCTGTTTACTGAGATGGGGAAGGTCATGGAGGGACTATTAGAAGCTTCTTCTTAGAAATGTGAAGTTGTCACTTTCTTTTAGATACTTAAGTGTAGAAATTTTCCCACTTTTGATACAGTTTTAAAACATAATTGTTCATATTCCCAGTTTTAAAACTGAATGGAAGTTTCATATTACTTGACTTTTGTCTCAGCAACTTTACATTGTGTTCTAGCAATATTAATTATAAAGCAAATTTTATTGCAGTGTTAATTATAAAGCATATTTCTAAAGGATGAATTCTGTTTGTTCATTAAAAAATTAAAAATATACTATCATGGTAAAAAAAGATCTTCAGCTATTCATTGGATTGAGGAGAGGGTAAGGTCATGGCTAACACCTTGGAAGCAACAGGAAGAAAGAGCCATAAACTTATAGGAAAGTAGGGATTGATAGAGCCTTTTGAAAGCATATGGAACAGTGTTTGTGCCTGAGTCCTCAGTTTGCTCTGCTATTGATATTTGGGTTAGTCTTGCTTATCTCTTCATAATTTTCCTACACTTAGGTGGCTTTGCAAAGGTCAAACTTGCCTGCCATATCCTTACTGGAGAAATGGTAGCTATAAAAATCATGGATAAAAATGCACTGGGGGTAAGTTTAAAATTATTTTAAAAATATTTATACATCGGTTTTGTGAATTGAAACCCAAATTTGTTCTAATGTTCTAGAATAATATTATTAGAATAATATTTCTCTAGCATTGTAAATTGCCAGTTCTGTGTAACTAGCAGGTTTTAAAAAGCAATCTGAGGGAAAGGGTTACTTTGTCCTTAATTGTAATGCAAGGCAATGGCATATGTATGAAACCTGAAGGATCCATTTGTCTGCAGTTGTTTCATGGTCTTGAAGATGTTTCTTGGTATTCAAATACTCTAACTCAGTGTTACCTATTTTATGGTATAGGTAGGTCTTTCGTCCTAGAATTTTACCCAAAATGACCTTAGTAGTTCTCTAATGAAATCCTCCTTTTCTTGATCAGCCTTTTTTTCCAGGATTGAGATGCTCATTACCTCCTAATGCAGCTCATTCAATTTGTGATCTTGGTTATAATGTACATAAAGTTTTTTGTTTTTATACTGAGGGAAAATCTGTCTCTTTTGATGATCTTTATGGGTCTATTATACCCTATCCCAGTGATGGCAAACCTATGACACGCGTGTCAGAGGTGACACGCGAACTCATTTTTTTGGTTGATTTTTCTTTGTTAAATGGCATTTAAATATATAAAATAAATATCAAAAATATAAGTCTTGGTTTTACTATGGTTGCAAATATCAAAAAATTTCTATATGTGACACGGCACCAGAGTTAAGTTAGGGTTTTTCAAAATGCTGACACGCCGAGCTAAAAAGGTTCGCCATCACTGCCCTATCCAGTATTTGTACTCACCCTGAATGGTCTTTTTTTTCTAATTCAATGTATCATCCTTCATATGGTTTAGTTTCAACTGATAATTCAGGCTCTTCTTCAATATTTTTGTTTATTGAGCTCAATAATATATTCACTAAGCAAATAAAAGGCATTAAAAACATTTTTTATTGAGCCCTCATGAATGAAATCAGTGATTATAAATCTGATTAAATTAATTTCCTTAAGCAATGTAAACTTCAGTTGCAACTTTAGTATGACTTATTCACATGAACACTACAAATACTTAAATAGCAAACAAAATGTGTATTGTTATTACAAAGTGTATTACCAAACTGATACTCAAAATTTATTCTAAAGCATCAGTGTGATAACATTAATTCATTAATTTATTTTTTCTAATTTTGTTTTTATATTTTCTGTTGTTAATGCTTATTTTAATTACTTCCTAGCACTTTAATAATATTTTGATTACTTCCAGGGTTTTAGTTATCTGACTCCCACTCTCCCCAAAAGAGAAAAAAAAAAGATTATCATATTAAAATAGTCAAAGTTACAATTGATTCTTTGTCAAGACCTGACATCTGGTTGCATGGTTCTAGATAATTGGATCTTAAGCCACAGATCATTAGATTGAGTCCCTTTTTATAATAAAGTTTTACATGTTATTTCATGGATATCTATATTTTTGTCTTTAATATGGACTTTGAAATTCTTTCAGCTTGGCTTATCCTCCTTCCCAACCAGCTTTTTATTTTGAAACATTTCAAGCCCCTAGAAAAATTGGAAAACTGAGACAGTGAATATCTTCATACCTTTCACCTACATTCTTATGGAACATTACTAAGAATAAAAGTGGTAGCTCAGGCATGCACACTAAGTAGTTTCTGTCATTTTCTTTGTTTGGAATGCAAACCTTCTAAGGGAATTGAGATTTAAAAATTTTCAGGACTTTGGCTATCAATCCACATTAAGTTTGTCTTTCATAAAACCCTCAAGGCCTTTTGTATGCACATACAAATAAGTTTTGTTATATTTTTCTGTATTGTGGAACACTGTTTTGAGGCTGTTGATTGCTTTTGCTACTTAGTATTAATCTTTTTATATTGATTCTTGAAACACTTCCCAAATTGGTTTATTGCACATTAAATACAATATTTTGCCACAGAGTGATTTGCCCCGGGTCAAAACAGAGATTGATGCCTTGAAGAACCTGAGACATCAGCATATATGTCAACTCTACCATGTGTTGGAGACAACCAACAAAATATTCATGGTTCTTGAGGTTTGTAGTACATTACAGAGACCTAACTGTGTTTGTTCACTGTTTTAATCTGTTTGAGCTGCTATAACAAGTATCACAGACTGGGAAGCTTATGAACAACAGACATTTATTTCTCACCATCTGGCGGCTAGGAATTCCAAGATCAAGGCACCAGTATGGTTGGGTGAAGGCTCTCTTCCAGGTTCTGAGCGGGCACCTTCTCACTATGTCCTTACATGGTAGAAGGGCCAAGGGATCTCCCTGGAGCCTCTTTTTTTTTTTTTTTTTTAATTGAATTTATTGGAGTGACACAGGTTAATAAAATCATATAGGTTTCAGGTGTACAGTTCTATAATACATCATTTGTATTTTGCATTGTGTGTTCACCACCCCAAGTCAAGTCTCCTTCCATCACTGTTTATTCCTCCTTTACCCTCTCTGATCTCCCGGCCGCCCGCCCCCCCCCCCCCCCCCCCACTCTAGAGCCTCTTCTAAGAGCACTGATTTCATTCATAAGGGCTTCACCCTAATGTGCTAATCACTTCCCAAAGGCCACCTCCTAATACATCTTTGTGGGTTTAGGATTTCAACATATGAATATTTGGTGGGAACAAACATTCATACCATTTCCATTCACTTTATCAATTGTTAAAAGTACGTTTCACCTGAAATATTAGAATAAATGTTAAGGCTTTACCTGTTTGAGTTCTGTCTATAACAATTTAGATCAAATAGACATCTATTATAAATTGGAGATTCATTGTAAATGTACCCTTTCTAATACACTCCTAATGGGGAGGTGCGGTTTAATAGACAGAACATGTTAGAATTTGTCCCTAGGCAGTGGTCGGCAAACTCATTAGTCAATAGAGCCAAATATCATCAGTACATCGATTGAAATTTCTTTTGAAAGCTAAATTTTTTAAACTTAAACTATATAGGTAGGTACATTTTTATTAACTTAATTAGGATACTCCTAAGGCTTAGGAAGAGCCACACTCAAGAGGCCAAAGAGCCGCATGTGGCTCGTGAGCCGCAGTTTGCCGACCACTGCCCTAGGGGGAAGGATTCACTTTAGTTTATATGATGTGTATGGTAACAAATTACCACCAACTTGGTGGTTTAAAACAACAGAAATTTATTGTCTCACAGTTCTGGAGGCTAGAAATCTGAAATCAAAGTGTGGGCAAGGTTCATTCTGGAGAATCTGTTCTTTGCCTCTTTCCTAATTTCTCATGGTTGCTGGTAATCCTGGGCATTCCTTGGCTTACAGATGCATCACTCCATTCTCTGCCTCTGTCTTCAAATGGTCCACCCTAATCCAATATGATGTTATTTGATTTGATCAGATCTACAAAGAACTTATTTACAAATAAGGTCACGTTTACTGGTACCGGGTGTTAGGACTTCCAACTTATCTTTTTTGGAGAACTCAATTCAACCCACAAGCCTTCAGCATATGTATTATGCAAACCAAACTCGTTTAAGTTTTCCCCTGCCCTTTATGGCTTGAAGCTTACTTAAAGCCTTTAGAACTTGCATCATTCATCTCTCTTTTTTTTTTTTTTAATATATTTTATTGATTTTTTACAGAGAGGAAGGGAGAGAGACAGAGAGCCAGAAACATCGATGAGAGAGAAACATCGATCAGCCGCCCCCTGCACATCCCCCACTGGGGATATGCCCGCAACCCAGGCACACGCCCCTGACCGGAATCGAACCCGGGACCTCCCAGTCCGCAGGCCAACGCTCCATCCACTGAGCCAAACCGGTTTCGGCCATCATTCATCTCTTGTTTCATTTTCCTTAGTCTCAGCCAAATAATTTGTAACTGCACATCATTTTCACAGATTAGCTCTGTTTTAAAAGCACATTTTAAAATTCATAATGCTGAAAGTTTTGGACCTAGAACCATTTTCTTTTTATTACACCGTAGATCCACCCACATGGTCAATAGTGGTGATTTTAAAGTCTTTTTAAAATGCTGATTTCCTTGTCCAAATTAAATACTTAAACACACACACACACACACATACACAAAACCACCACTAACAAAAAACCCTTCCATGAACCTAGGGCAAAATTGAAAAGGTATAAGAGAGTATATATTAAAAAGTAAAATTCTCTCTCTTCTGTATCCCTGTCATCCAGTTTCTTTCCCCCTGAGTAAATAACTTATGTTTCTTGTATTTCCTATAGATTTTCCATGTACTTACAAATGCCTATTTATATTTTATACATATGTATGTGTGTATAGCTTATTGGTTTCTGCCACACAAATGGTCACATATTATTCTGTACCTTGTATTTTTCTCCTTAACATTTTAGCTTGGAAACTGTCTATGTGCATTTATAGAGATTTTTGATGTTTTTGTTTTGCTTTACTTCGTATTTCTTTATCTGAAAATGTAAAGTAGGCTTTTTAATGTAAATCTTATTGGATAGCAGTGAAAAAGATTGATTATTGTGGTATAATTTATATATGATAAAATGCACATGTTAGGTATACAGTTTGAAAAAGGTACACACCCATGTACTTCCTACCCCAGTCAAGGTATAAAGCATTTTCATCACATAGGAAAAGTTTGATGTTAATCCCTGTAACCTCATCCACCCACTGCTCTTCTCAACGACCACTGATTTGATTTCTGTCACCACATATTAGTTTTATCTATTCTAGAACTTTATACAAAGAGCATCATATGGACTGTACTCTTGTGTTTAGCTTCTTTTGTTCAGCAGAATGCTTTTTGCAAGTCACAATATCAATATATACTCTTGTACCTTGCTTTTTCACTTAATAGGGGAGATTGTTTCATTTCAGTTCATGAAGAGCTTTTTTTTAAATTATGTTTTTGAGAGAGGAAGGGAGAGGGAGAGAGAAAGAAACATCAATGAGAGAATATCCATTGCTGCCTCCTGCACGCCCCCTACTGAGTATTGAGCCCACAACTGAACCCATAACCTGGGCATATGCCCTGATTGGGACTCGAACCAGCAACCTGTTGTTGTATGGGACAACTAACTGAGCTACACTCTCCAGGGCAAGACTTCTTTTTTATGGCTGCATAGAATTCCATTTTATACCTGTGCCATAATTTACATAGTGTGAACATATTTGAATTGTTGCCAGCCTTTTGTTGTTACAAACAGTGCTACTGTAGTGAATGATCTTGAACATGTGTTGTTTTTGTTGTGAGAGTATATCTGTAGGAACAATTTCTAAACATGGAACTATGAGGTCAGAGGCTATATACTATGATAGTATAATTTTAATTGCTAATATAAAATGAAGCCTCAAATGGAAATCCCAGTTTGCAGAAACATGGAGCTGCTCTGGAGAAGAAGGGATGGAAAGCCTAAAGCTTTGTGCTCTGGTGTCCATTCTCCACAACCTCTAAAGAGCCTCTGTAGAGCTGGGTTCCACGTACAGACTTAAAATCACCTGTCTTCGAGATGGAGAAGCAGTAATTGCTGCTGGGTTTTTTGGTTTCAGATAACTACACTAAATGTACGTGCCTTAAGATGAGAAGGGGTTTTAGTACTTTGCCATAAAAATATAAAACCCCGAATGAACTTAAAAATTAATGGTAGTTGGTTCTACTTCTACTTACTGGTAATAAAAGCTTGAGATCAAGAGCTATTGTTCTTTTCTGGAATAATTGTTGATTTGTTTGATCCTGAGAGTGTATTTTTTAATATGCCTCACTCAGTTCCCTTGCCTATTAGTTTAATTACTATCTCTAAGTGAAGTATGTTTTTAAAAAGATTTTTTAAAATTGATTTCAGAGAGGAAGGGAGAAGGAGAGAGATAGAAACATCAATGATGAGAGGGAATCATTGATTGGCTGCCTCCTGCACGCCCCCTACTGGGGTTCGAGCTGCAACCCAGGCATGGTCCCTTGACCGGAATTGAACCCGGGACCCTTCAGCCCACAGGCCACCGCTCTATCCACTGAGCCAAACCAGTTAGGGCTGAAGTATGTTTTTTATTTTCAATTCCTCGGACGCGAGTTTTGTAAGTGGTAACGATATCTGTGTGATTCTGTTGCTGTTAAGTATTGCCCTGGGGGAGAGCTGTTCGACTACATAATCTCCCAGGATCGCCTGTCGGAGGAGGAGACCCGTGTTGTCTTCCGTCAGATCGTTTCTGCAGTTGCTTACATGCACAGCCAAGGCTATGCTCACAGGGACCTCAAACCGGTAAGTGACTGTCACAGTGAGATGTCACCTGAGAGTTCAGCATTATTTACTTGTTGTGACTAGGTTCTTCCTGTTTAGAATCTATCTTTGCTCCCCCCATCCCCCGCTATAATATATCACTCCCTCCCTCCTTTTGACTTCTGGTAGGGTTTTTTCAATGGACTTATTATTGACATTCTGTTTATCTGCCAGTTGGGTGTGACATTATAAATGTCTTTGTAGTCAGCCATGGAATATAAACTTCAGAATTTTATCTCTAGGAAAAAAGAGTTTTAAGTACTTTCTTTGAGTATATTGTCATTTAATATTTTCCATCCAGTTCTCTTCCTAACCCCATCTTCCTTTAATTTTCATTCCATTATGCCTCAGACAGGAACAGTTCAGTGTATGGGCAGACTACTTTTCAAGGACAGAATAAAAATGTGAATACTCTTAAGACTGCAGGCTCTGACTAATGTGAATGGTGGTGAACATGGATATTAATGTTGCTTGGTACTAGGGTCAGGGACCTAGAAACGGCCCAACAAAATATGGCAGTGTTACTATCCTTTTCCTGTTGTTTATACTCAACCCTAAGATTGGAGCTCACTCTTTTGTTTAAATTTGCCTTTAGCATACATTGTTTGCTTGTAGTTGAACCTCAGAGCACTAAGGAGAAAATGGTTTATGCTAATGTGTCTTGAGGGGAAGTGGGATATAGTTATCAACATTCTCCTCTCTCCCTTTCTATACTTCTTGTCATTTCATTCTTTTTAAAAATGATTTTCACTCTATTATACCCAGGTTTTTAAATATAAAAACCTTAAATTGTTTTTAGAAATGGCTAGAGGTGGGATGTGTTATAAGGAAGTCATTATAGTTATGAAAAGATCTTTGTTTTTCCAGGAAAATTTGTTGTTTGATGAATATCATAAAATAAAGCTGATTGACTTTGGTCTCTGTGCGAAACCCAAGGTAAGTGCAGAAATAAAAATTCACCTATTTTTTTTTTGTAAATGCACACTAAGGTGTGTTATCTTGCACTGACTTCCACTAAGTATTTATTGAGCCTGGTTGCATCCATTGAGAAGGATGTTAAATTTCATCCCTTTATGAGTTCTCTAAATGGCTCTGACATATAACCAAGATAGAGAACCACCAGGTCCAGGGTTGGTCATGCTAAAGACCCCATGGGTATGCTGAGAGAATTTGCAGTGTTATGAGGCCATCACAGCATGAATGCTGAATTGATCATGTGTTTGCAGTTTGAGTATGTTGCCACTAGATGATGCCTTTGTTTACAGGAATTTGGGGAATTTATTGCAAATCTATTCTTTGTTATCCAAAATGGTTATATAACTAACAGTTAGTTACATTTTGAGAGATGGTCCCCTTTCCTTATAAAAGAAGGAAAAAGTCCATATGGGCTTTTAAATTTATACTGTTATGTGTTTTCTTAATTTGCACTCCACAATTGAGACTGGCATTTTCTAGCGTGCCTTCTCTCTGAGGTGACTTTGAACTTTCCACTTCTGCTGTCTGCAGCAGAGCTCCTGTGTGGCTGCCTGTTGGAGGCTGCCTCCTGAGTTCTCTAATGATGGCTCTCACAGTCTCTGCAGTGAGCTGTCTGCACTCATTAAGAATGCTGGAATTGCAGACCTATCTGAGCCCTTTGTAGCCCACGGTTATTTCCTGCCCCAATCAGAATTAGCTCGGTGCACAGGGAATCAGATTTTGCCCCTCCGGCTGAATGTCTGATTCTTTCTGATTTTTCTCTCCTTCCCTCGGTACTTCAGAAATTTGTCAGTGGAGCCTTGTGTCTTGACACCAGATGATAGAAGGCTTTTTTTTGATTGACAGGTATATAAAGATAAAACATACTTTGAGCAGATAAACTGGTTTAAGCCATGTTCTCCACAGGAGGCAGTGGAGAATGTTTGTGACAGACTCCATTAGCCTTTGCTTGTGGCTGCCACAGATTTGACACACAGACACCATCTGAAAAAGCAGTGGTGGGCAGAGAAAGGATTGTCTCAGCTTTCTGCTGAAGAGCTCATTTCTGGGCATGTTGTTACAGTTGTGAATGCAGCCTCACAATTTCACAAATCCTTTGCCAGTTGTAGAACTGTATGGCAAGTGTGGGGCAGTAGTGTCATTTTCACTGTGCCTTGATATTTCTGTGGGAGAGCGGAGGAGGCTGAGCAGATTCCTCATTTCCTGGATCTGGAAGCTCAGGTCGTGATTGGTGTTACAACTGAGACTAGAAACCAGACGCCCAAAGCAATGTTCTGTGTAACATATTGCTCTCTTCCCTCTAAGGAAAAAGAAAGCTCTTCTGTATTTACAGGAAAGGTTTGATATTGGAGATAGCATCCAGTAAAGAAATAATCTTTTTTCCTTGAGTACTTAGGGGTGGGAAGACATGGATGCTTGGAAGTATGCTAAGCTGATTATTATGCAAATGGATGTCTAGGGAAGTATGAACTGACTTGGCTGCACTCAGGGGAAAAGGATTTTGTTCGTGCCAGGCTGTGATGGTATTGGAAATCCAGAGAAGGTGAAACCACACATGCATGCATATAGGCAGAGAATATTGGGTTGGCCCCAGAAGTTTTTTATTATTTGGGGTAATTCTTCATCTAGCTTCTCTTTGCTTGTGCTGAAAGAATGATTATCAAGGTTTTAATTCTCTGGAGAGCTATAATTAATAAGTGTTTCATTTTTATCTTATCGGCAGGGTAACAAGGACTACCATCTACAGACATGCTGTGGGAGTCTTGCTTATGCAGCACCCGAATTAATACAAGGCAGATCGTATTTGGGATCAGAGGTAATTATTCATTGGTTAATTCAATATACACTTTTGGTGACCTATAGTGAGTCAGGCACTGTACATTGGGGATATAGTGATGAGGTAATCCTTGTGTTCAGAGAATGAGTATATAAAGTAATAAATAAAATGAACAAGTTGCAATAAATATAATACATAGTACACTTACAAAGCAAGGAGCTACGGTGTTTCTGAACTCCTTCTTGTGGTTGCTTTTGTGTTAAACAGCTCCATAGTTCCGACTGGTTAGTCCAGCCAGGTAGAGAGCACAAGGCCAGGGTGCAGGGTCAGTTTTCAGAGATGCTGGTTAGCACAGAGAAATCTATACTTTGTCCATAGCTAACTATTCAAGGCCAGCAATGTCGGAGGCCCAGCTCAGAAAGCCTGGTCATTCCCTGCTTTACCACTAGCTGCCTCAAGCTAGTTAGCCCCTTCCATTCTCTGGAATACTAACTTTGCTGATATTAATATTGTAAGAAATGTTTAGTCATCAAAAACTCAGGAAATGCTTGCTGGGATAAACAGTTTTCTTTAGTTCAGGACATCTACAAATCTGTATATGTTCTTGTACGGTCCGATCCTTTGGGAGGGGGCAATCACAGATAGCAGCTAGTTTCAATTTTACTTGCCTACAGAATCCACTTTTTATGTGGAGTACCTTTTGGAGCTAGTGTTAAAACTTTGAAATATGCCAGTTTACTTTATTTGTAACGCTAAGATGGGAGCTTGTTTTTGGTGACTTTTTATTTGGATATAATCTCAAACTTAAAGAATAGTTGCAAGTATGGAATGAGAAACTTCTGTATATATTTGGTCAAATTTACAGTTATTTATATCTTTTCCTATTTGCCTTATCATCTATCTTTCTCTTCATATATATATATACACACACACACACACACACACACACACACACACTGTTTTTTGAACCAATTGAGAGTGAGTTGGACATACCCCTTTATCATTAAATGCTATATATATGTTTTCTAAAAGCAAGGGTCTTCTCTTTTTATAACTGTACTTTAGTTGTCAAAATCAGGAGATTTAACATTGATACAGTTTATTTAGTTCACAATTCATATTCAAATGGTGTCAATTGCACCAATAATATCCTTTATAGCTATATTTTCCCTTCAGTCCAGGATTCAGTTCAGACTCATGTATTGCATTTATTTTTTTATTTTTAAATGTTTTTTTAAAAAATTGATTTCAGAGAGAGGAAGAGAGGGATAGAAACATCAATGATGAGAGAGAATCATTGATCAGCTGCCTTCTGCACACCCCACACTGGGGATCGAATCTGCAACCCAGGCATATGCTTCTACCGGGAATCAAACTGTGACATCCTGGTTCATAGGTTGATGCTCAACCACTGAGCAACACCAGCCGGGCCCATGCATTGTATTTAATTGTCTTGTTTCTTTGGTCTTCTTTAAACTGGAAGAGTTCCTTAGACTCTCTTTATCTTCCGTGATCTGGACATTTTTGAGGAAGTCAGTTATTTCGTAGACTATTCCTCAGTTTGAATTTATCTGATGCTTCCTTATGATTAATTCAGGTTAAGCATTTTTGGCAGAAATACCACAGAAGTGTTATCACCTTCTCAGAGCATTGTAGGAAAGGGAAAAAACTTTTACTGAGCATGTATCATAATTCTGGAATCATGCTAGATCTTCTCCCCCCAATTGTGGTAAAAAATACACATAACATAAAATCTTAACCATTTTTTTTATTAATCTTTATATTAATCTTGACATTCTTATAGATGTCCCTCTTTTTTCCCCCCATAGCTCCCCTCCACCTGGTTCCCACCCCACCCCAGGCCCCTGCCACCCTATTGTCTGTGTCCATAGGTAATACATACATGCATATAAGATCTTTGTCTAACCTCTTCCTGCACCCCCCCATCCCCTTCCTTCTGAGAACCATCAGTCTGTTCCATTTCCATGCCCCTTACATTCACCAGTTTATTCTGTTCATCAGATTTTTTATTCATTTGATTTTTAGATTCACTTGTTGATAGATATGTATTTGTTGTCACTTTTTTGTTCATATTTTTTATCTTTATCTTTTTCTTCTTCTTCCTCTTCTTAAAGAATACCCTTCAGCATTTCATATAATATTAGTTTGGTGATGAACTCCTTTAGCTTTTTCTTGTCTGTGAAGCTCTTTATCTGACCTTCAATTCTAAATGATAGCTTTGCTGGATAAAGTAATCTTGGTTGTAAATTCTTGCTATTCATTATTTTGAATATTTCTTGCCACTCCCTTCTAGCCTGCATAGTTTCTGTTGAGAAATCAGCTGACAGTTGTAAGGGCACTTCCTTGTAGGTAACTAACTGTTTTTCTCTTGCTGCTTTTAAGATTCTCTCTTTGTCTTTTGCCCTTGGCATTTTAATTATGATGTGTCTTGGTGTGGTCCTCTTTGGATTCCTCTTGTTTGGGGTTCTGTGTGCTTCCTGGACTTGGTAAGTCTATTTCTTTCACCAGGTAGGGGAAGTTTTCTGTCATTATTTGTTTAAATAGGTTTTCAATATCTTGCGCTCTCTCTTCTTCTGGCACCCCCATAATTTGGATGTTAGTACACTTGAAGTTGTCCCAGAGGCTCCTTACACAATCTTCATATTTTTGGATTCTTTTTCTTTTTGCTCTTCTGGTTGGGTGTTTTTTGCTTCCTCATATTTCAAATCGTTGATTTGATTCTCGGGATCCTTTAGTCTACTGTTGAATCCCTGTATATTCTTCTTTCAGTCAGTGTATGCTTAATTTCTGACTGGTCCTTTTCCATTTTTTTTTTTTTTTTTGGCATTCTCACTAAGATCGTTGAAAGTCTCATTAAGTTCCTCAGAGGTTTCTAGAAGATTTTTGAGTAACCTTATAACTGTGGTTTTGAACACTATATCCACTAGTTTGCTTTCTTCCATTTCTTTCATTTGTGAGATGTTTCTTTGTCTCTGCATTTTGGCTGCTTCCCTGTGTTTGTTCTATGTATTGGGTAGCTGCTAAGTCTCCTTAAGTTGATAGAGTGGCTTTGTGTAATAGGTGTCCTATAGGGCCCAGTGGCTCAGCCTCCCCAGTCACCTGAGGTGGACACTCTTGGTGCACCCCTTTGTGGACTGTGTGCACAGTTTTGTTGTAATTGAGCCTTGATTGCTGTTGGTATCACTGGGAGGAATTGACCTCCAGGCCAATTGGCTGTGGGGACCAGCTGCGACTACAGTGGGAGAGCTGCTGTGCACGAGACACCCTTATGGGGCAGGTCTTGCTTCAGTGGGGCTTTGGTGCTCACTGAGTCTGCCCCTTGAGTGTGTCACTTATGGATGTGAAGAGTTGTAATCTGGTATGGTCTCACACTAACCACTGGGTATACTGCCTCTTAGGTCTCCAGGAAGGTGCAAAGTCAGCCACTGCCTGGGGCCATCCAACAGGAGCTACAGAAATATCTAAATATTCCTCCTCTTTGTATTGGGTTTAGAAGTGCCCAGATGAGGCCCAGCTGTGAAGCAAGGCAGGCTGGTGCTGATGCTGGGTCTTGATAGGTTTGGGGCTCCCTGACCCAGCTGCAGCTTGTTTGACAGATTTTCAGCCTGAGAAAGGACAGACCATTCATATGCAAAAACAGCTGCACACAGCTTGGGTAAGGTAAATTGGGTGGGGCAGGGTCTCTGGGAATCACCAGGGCGGAGCAAACAGAAATGGCTGCCAGTAAGTTCTGCACTGGGGAGGTCCCAGCATGGGAACAATGAACAATGACCACTGGGAGCACCTCCGCCTGGAAGAAAGCCCCCCCTGAGTTCCTGCCCTGATGCCAGACAGTCCAGTTTCTCTCCATATGTGTCTGGGTCCCCAGAGCCTCGCTCAGCACTGGAGCTCAGAGGAAGTGGGAGCTTGTAAATTCAGTTCTCAGTGCAGGCCTTTTAAGAGGAGCAGCTGGGTTTCCAGCAGCCTGTGTGCCACTCAGCCCCAGTCTGCACTGGTTTTTACAGCCTGTAGTTCTTACTGCCCGTAGGGACTTCTTTCCCCAGCTCTGGAACCCTGGGCTGGGGTCTGGTGTGGGGCTGGGACCCCTCACTCCTCTGGGCTGCCTCCGTAGAGGCGATCTCCCTCCCCATTAAAAAAGCGGCACACCTGGGTGCCGGACCAGCCCGTTCTGTGCCTCCGCACCTCCTACCAGTCTCAATGCGCTTTCTTTACTTCTCTTGTAATGCGTCCACTCGGCCAGCTTTCCCGTGGTTCTGGGTGGTAGTTG
Source organism: Myotis nattereri (assembly GCF_964212035.1). Taxonomy (NCBI): domain Eukaryota; kingdom Metazoa; phylum Chordata; class Mammalia; order Chiroptera; family Vespertilionidae; genus Myotis; species Myotis nattereri. The sequence continues at coordinate 54,774,568 of NC_138087.1, forward strand.
TTCTGTATTTCAGTTGTAATTTTTTTTTTTTAAATATATTTTATTGATTTTTTACAGAGAGGAAAGGAGAGAGATAGAGAGTTAGAAACATCGATGAGAGAGAAACATCGATCAGCTGCCTCCTGCACACCTCCTACTGGGGATGTGCCCGCAACCCTGGTACATGCCCTTGACCGGAATCGAACCTGGGACCTTTCAGTCCGCAGGCCGACGCTCTATCCACTGAGCCAAACCGGTTTCGGCTCAGTTGTAATTTTGATGTGGTTGTGGGAGGCAGTGAATATAGGTGTTTACCTATGTTGCCGTCTTGGTTCTCTCTCCTTAACCATTTATTTAATCCTCACCTGAGAATATGTTTATTGATTTTAGAGAGAGATGAAGGGAGGGAAAGAGAGAGAAACATTGACATGAGAAAGAAAAAGTGATTGGTTGCCTCCTGTACACACCCCGACCAGGGATCAAATCTGCAGCCTAGGTCTGTGCCCTGATTGGGAATTGAATCCAAAACCTTTTAGTGTACGAGACGACACTCTAGTCGACTGAGCTACCCAGCTGGGCTTTTCTTGTCCATTTTAGTTTGATTTTCTATCCTTTTTTTGCTCTTTTTACCTCTTAAAATTTTCCTAAGGCTCAAAGGAGGGTGGGAGCTGTGACTTAGCCAACAGTGCTGTCATTATTGACAAAGACCAAATTCCGCTTGTATAAGTAGTTAGTGCTTAGGACTCATGGGACACCTGGATATCTTATATAAAGGTTAAGCTCCTTTCTGGGATTTTGAGATTTGTAGAGCTGTTTGTGCTGGCAGGCTCATTTCTGCCCTCTATATTTGAAAAATCAATTGTTGAACTTTATTAAGGTTTCTGTATATAGAGAGGACTTTGCAGAGCAGCTTATCACATTTGCAGATTATCAGTAGTAAATTTTAAGACTTGTTTTGACATCCTCATGTGTGTTTACATAACCCTCATATGTTATAAACCTTCAGTAGCATTGTAGAATTATCTTTCAGAATCAGAGACCTGCAGATTCCTCCTCCTTTTCCTTATTGTGCCTAATCCAGCCCAGTCAATTGGAAATTATCTATAATAATAAAAGTGTAATATGCTAATTATTGGACAGTCGAACGACCTTCTGGACAAAGCCATGGTGGCGGGGGCCAAGGCAAAGGTGGTTAGGGGTAATCAGGCAGGCAGGCAGAGGGGTTAGGGGTGATCAGGCAGTCAGGCAGTCAGGCAGGCAAGCAAGCGGTTAGGAGTCAGCGGTTCCGGATTGTGAGAGGGTGCAGGCTGGGCTGAGGGACCCCTCCCCACCCATGCACAAATTTCATGCACCGGGCCTCTAGTTTTCTATAAAGCATTAGAGTCCAGTATTAAAAGAGAGTGCACTGAATTGGATGTCAGGTGGCCCAGGTGACTTTGGATAAGTATTCCTTTCTGGGCTTTAGGTCCCCTGTCTGTAGAATAAGCAGGTTTAATTGGATGATCTGTGAAGATTCTGTAATTCTATTATGTGTACTGCCATTCTCAAATATGTTTTAAATTTTCTTTTTGGAATTATTTATTATTTTCTCCCTCTCAGGCAGATGTTTGGAGCATGGGCATACTCTTATATGTACTTATGTGTGGCTTTCTACCATTTGATGATGATAATGTTATGGTTTTGTACAAGAAGATTATGGTGAGTACTCCAAGGTATAAATTTCATTGTAAAAGTTTTCTATACTGCATATTAAATACTTCTACTTGTGAAAGTACAAAAACAGGCAAAAGTAATGTATGCTGTTAGAAGTCAAGGTAATGGTTACTCTTTGGAGGTGAAAGTGCCTGGAAGAGGGGCATGGGGCTTCGGTTTTGCCTTGATCTGGGTGCTGGTTATACTTGTGTATTCAGTTTTTGAAAATTTATCAAAGTATACCCTAATATGTACTTTTCTATATATTTATTATAGTTCTTCAATAAAAAGCTTAACAAAACAAAAAATTAAGGGAAAGTAAACATGTAAGATGATTTTCCTGGTAAGAGTTTTTGTTTTGTATCCTGAAATGATACTTTAGTTAGTTGCTGTGTTAAAATAAAATTTTCCTATAAAATAAGAAAAACTTTCTTTTTGAAGGTAAAATATTTGGTTATAAGGGATAATAAAACCAAGCTTTGTTAAATCATACGTGCTAGAGATAGAAAGTAGATTTGTGGTTATGGGGTTGGGGGAAAGGTGGAGTGGCAGTGGGGAGTGAATGCTGATGAGTATGGGATTTCTCTTTGGGGTGATGATACATTCTGTCTGGAATTAGTTATGATGGTTGCACAACTTTGTGAATGTACTAAAAACCACTGACTTGTATACTTAAAAGGGTGGATTTTATGTTGTGTGAATTATACCATTCAATTAAAAAAATTTCCCTAACTGGTTTCGCTCAGTGGATAGAGCATCGACCTGCGGACTGAAGGGTCTCAAGTTTGATTCCGGTCAAGGGCACGTGCCCAGGTTGCGGGCTCAATCCCCAGTAGGGGCGTGCAGGAGGCAGCTGATCAGTGATTCTCCGTCATCTCTGATGTGTCTATCTCTTCCTCTCCCTTCCTGTCTGAAATCAATAAAAATATATTTTAAAAAACCACCCCAAAATCAGATATAGCAAGGAAAATGGTAAAAGTCTTTTTAAAGAGTTAATATTTAAAATGTTTTTTTAATGCCCGGCCAGCATGGCTCAGTGGTTGAGCGTCAACCTATGAACCAGGAGGTCATGGTTCCATTCCCAATTCTATCCCTGGAGGGATAGAAACATCAATGATGAGAGAGAATCATTCATTGGTTGCCTGCTGCATGCCCCTACTGGGGATTGAGCCCTTAACCTGCGCATGTGCCCTGACTGGGAATTGAACTGTGACATCCTGGTTCATAGGTCGACGCTAAACCACTGAACCACGCCAGCTGGACAAAGAGTTAATATTTAAGGCAAGCTAGCAAAAGAAGATAGGCAAAGGTGAAGAAAGGGCACCATACTGAGTCTGTAGCAAACCAGGGTCAGACCAGCAGAGCAGTGTCTCTGAGTGCGTCTTGAATTCAGTTCTGTTGAACAAATGTTTCCTGAAGGTCTTCTTTGTGTGAGATGCTGAAAGGTTGTGAACAAAGATCTATGAAACTTGATCATTGTTCACCAGGACTTGCTTTCTTTTTTTTTTTTTTAAATATATTTTATTGATTTTTCTACAGAGAGAAAGGGAGAGAGACAGAGAGCTAGAAACATCGATGAGAGAGAAACATCGATCAGCTGCCTCCTGCACACCCCCCACCGGGGATGTGCCCGCAACCCAGATACATGCCCCTGACCGGAATCGAACCCAGGACCCTTCAGTCCGCAGGCCGACGCTCTATCCACTGAGCCAAACCGGTTTTGGCAGGACTTGCTTTCTTGTTGGAGACAGAGCCAAGGCTATCTATCTCAAAAGGGCAAGAGGTCAGGGATGCCATATTATAACAGGGATAAATGAAGGTAATACAGGAGTCGACATGGGATTTGAAAGGAAGTGAGGTTTGAGCAGGCTTTAAAAGAAGGGTAAAAGTGTTTCCGAAACGGATGTGGGACAGAGCATGCCTGGTGGAGTAGACATAGAGACATTAGATGGGAGAAGCATTAAGAGAAACGGTGAGAGGTTTACTGGTATGTGGCTGGACTATTGGGTTTGTAACACCATTTAGGTAGGACACCACCTAAATCAACTGTCATTTCTGGGAAGGTGTACAAGTTGAGAGTCCCAGGAAGCCCATTGCATATGTGATAGAAGTCTAAGGACACTAAGTTCAATCTTCAATTTTAAAATTTATTTGACTATGTAGTTTTCCCTATATCCCACCCTGGGAATTGCAGTAAAAAATTTCTAATATTCATGTAACCGTCATGATCATGGTCACTAGTGTTAACCTAAAAATAAAAGGCCAAAGTGAAAGGTAACAAGCATTTGAGATAAAAAAAAGAAGTTATTTGGGAAGCACTGATTCAGGTAGAAACCCAAATAGTGTTCTGACTATGAGGCAAAGGAAAGGGGTATTTATGAGAAAGGTAAGGGGAACAATTACATCAGTAGAGGAAAGCATTTCTTTTGGTGCAGATAGCTAACATAGTGGCACTAATTCAAAACATGTTTTTAATTTTAAGCCTGGTAGTCATCAGTCCAGTAGTTATAATATCTGCTTTCTTGTTATACTTGCAAATATAACTGATGGATGGGATGAGGGGAGTAACCTGAGCAACTAGGAAGTTGGAGTTGCTATCATCTGGGATGGGAAAGACTCTTGGTAGAGCAGGGGTGATCAGGAATTCAGAATTGGACATAATGTGTCCCTTTTGTCTAATTTTTCAAATTTATTGGCATGAGGTTATTTACCTAGTGACAGTGTATACCAGATTTTATGTATTTTTTTCAGATTAGTATATATATGGAATCATATTTTATCTCCTTATACCACTCCTTCCTTACTGAAATTGAACTACATTATATCCATGGTTTTCCTCATTTACTGACTGAAATCCAAACTTTGCTGGTTTTTTTAACCTATCCAGACCTAAACTTCTGTGCTGTTCATTTGCCTTCATTTGCTGGTACTGCAAGTTCGTTCACATTCATATGGCAGCCATGGAATTAATGCTCTTAATTATAAATTTATTGTTTCACCAATACAAGGTGAATGTACTAACATGCAAACTTCAGTATCCTCTACTTTTATTTTTTATTTGAGTGTACTACTGGATCCTGTATTAATCCTCCGGGAGGAGGAGAATTACCTTAAGATAATATAAAAGTGTTACATCCTAATAGTAGATATTGATATTTTTGGTAAATCAAGTACTTCTGCAGTGGATTGAATATGGTACAAAATGTCTAATTCCTGTTCAGTGGAGATTTAGCCTTCCTAATTAATATTATTTACTAATACTGTATATTCTTTGTTTCTCCTCTGAATTTCATTTTTTAGTTTTTCATGTGTTTGCAAGTTGAAAATTGATTCAAATTAGGACTTTTATGTATTATTGTGGAATTTAATTTCACACATTATAGATTTTGAAATTTATTGTAATCTTGGCTCAGAACTATTGTTCCGAGTCGCAGTGTAATAGTCTGCTGGTTGAATCTAATTAAGGTGTCGTATCACTTGCATGCAGTATGTATTTTTGCCTAGAATGTTCTAAAATTCCTCACTGGGGAATAACACTTCCCTCAGTTCTTGGTTTGATTTAAATACCCAGCAATATTTGACATACTGTATGTAACTCTTGTTTAAGAGGCAGACTTTGTTTGCTGTTTGCATTTGTTGACTATTTTAACCAAAATGCTCAACTGCAATTTCCAGCATGATTACTGATAGATTATTAATCTTAGTAATGTCACCTATATTCATTTGCCATCACTACATTCAAAGACAAGCATGACTGTCCTCTAGTTCTGGGTACACAAATATTAGGGGAGTATAAATAATTTAGTAAATGAAAGTTGAATAGCTTGAAAGTAAAATAGCTTTCTAACAAGTAAAATTTATAATTTTAAAGAAAATGAGCAAATTATCTTTTAATGAGATTATATTTTATAATTACAGAGCTGACTACAGTGCTGTGATTATGTATGTGTTGGAGCAATTGCCTACTTTCTTAGCACCATGTGAAAAATGAACAATTTCAAGCCCATTAGAATTCCCAGGATTATTTTATTAGCCCACAGATCTTTTTTCCTCTCCCACTTGGATTTTCTCTGCATTACCTGTTTCTTGCTCTCTTTTTCAAGGTAATCATCCCTTAAGTAAATAAAAATTCTCCAAAGACTGAGCTTAAGCCAGGGTGGAGGGGCACAGTCAAGGCTGTCACAGGGCCTTTTCTAGAGTTACTCTTCCCTAGCACAATTGTTCCTGTCAAGATCTTTTCTGTCTGATCCTTAGATATATGCTTTCAGTATTTAAATGAGGAGCCTTTCTTCCTGGCTACCCTTAGGCTTCCTTAGACCTTCCAGCAGAGTACAGTAGAAAAAGTACTGTATCTCTCTTCTAGTCCTATCTATATATACCCCTTTTTCCTCTATAACAATCTTTCTCAGCTTTGACACTATTGACACTTTATTTTATTTTATTTTCAGTCCTCACCCAGGACATGTTTTTATTGGTTTTTACAGAGAGAGTAAGGGAGAGGATAAGGGAAGGAGGGAGGAAGAGAGAGAAACATCGATGTGAGAGAGAAACATTGATGTGAGAGCGAAACATTGATTGGTTGCCTTCTATATGCTTCCCGACCAGGGATCCAACCCATAAAACCTTTTGATGTACGGGACGACACTCCAGCCAACTGAGCCATCTGGCCAGGGCACTATTGACATTTTGGACTAGATAATTCTTTGTTGTGGGAGCTGTCCTGCATATTGTAGGATGTTTAGCAGCATCCCTGGCTTCCACCCACTCTGCCCATAGTAGCCCCAAGTCATGACAATCAAAAATGTCTCCAGACACTGCCTGATGTTCCCTGGAGGACAAAAGCACATCCCCAGTTGAGAACCATTGCATTATAATACTGAACAAGCATTTGCTATCCTTGACTGAGATGTAGTTTCCTCATCTGTGCAATGTGGTTAATAATCCCTGCCTACTGCACAGGATAAAAACATTTGTACAAATGCCCTGTGTGTTTTAAAGTACTGTGTACAAATAAGTTGTTGGATTAAGCTGGCAGCAGAACTCAGCTCTGGACTTTATTTCTGCCAGTATTTCAGTGCAGAGTCTGAGCTGAGCATGTCAGTCATGGGGATGGGTCACCGGCCTTATGACTTGTGGAAGGTACTCTACTGAGTCTTTATTCAGTTAATTTTGTCTTACATTAATTTGGGGGGCCCTGTGAAGTTTGCCGTATCAGACTATATTCCTTAGTTCCCAAAGGTACCGTAAACAATTCTGCGCTGAATGTTCCTATCCATAAGTTTTTGCATACCACATTATTTGTTGAGGATAAATTGCTAGGAGTGAAATTGCTGGATCAAGGACATGCAATTTTGAATGTGTTTTATACATATGTATTTCTAAATTACTCTTCATAAAAAAAGTTTATATCCTCTAGTTGTATATATAGCCACTCTTGTCCCTGAACTCTTACTGAGTGATTTTTTTAAAGTTTGTCAGTTTGATAGAGAACAGATGGTATCATATTTTTGTTTAAATTAATTATTTTCATTACTAGATTAGTTTACCATTTCACGTTTATTGGCCATTTACAAGTTCTTGTTTTGGGCATTACCTGTGACTCTTCTTTGCCCATTTTCTTTTGAAATGCATACCTTTTTATCCCATTCCTTCATTTATTATTGAGCACCTTTTATATGCTAGGGCCAGACAGTCTATGGACAGCACAGACAAAATCCCTGTGATTAAAGAGCTTATATTCTAATGTAGTGAGGTGGAAAAGAAGTAAATATGTCATTTGACAAGTGGGGATGGGACTATAAAGAAAAGTAGCCATGAAAAGGAGGTAGATAATGATGGGGTAGAGGAGGGAAGGGATGCTGTTTATAAAGGTGGTCAGAGGAGCCCTCACTGATAACAATGAATTTAAGTGGAGATTTGAAGAAGATTAAGGCACAGTCACTGTAGATATTGGGGAAAGTATTATAGGCGGAGGGAACATAGTGCAAAGGCCCGAAGGCAGGACTGTTTATGAGTGAGGGGGACAGTTAGGAGGTGAATTTGAGAGGCAACAAGGAGTGGGGGAGTGGGCTGGATGGGGAAATACAAACCAGGCAGGGCCTTAGAGCCAGAGTAAGGAATTTGGATTTCATTCTGAGCAAGATGGGGAGATAGTAGAGAGTTTGGAGTAATGAAGTGACATGACCAGACTCTATGTATTTTTCAAGATCTATTTGGCTTTATTAAGTAATTCATGGATTGGGCAGCATCCCATCTACCAACTAGAAGGGTACGCCCAGGTCAGATGTTTTAAAAGAACATTGGTGGTGGTAGTGGAGACTAGACTGTGGGGGACAGTGGTGAAATCTGGAAGACCAGTTAGGAGCCCCTTGCAGCATGCCAGGTGAGAATTTAGTGATGTGGAGGCAGTGATAGGTGATTCTGGATATACTTTGAACATAGAAGCAGTAGATTTTGCTGATGAGTTGGATGTCAAGTGTGAGAGAAAGAGGAACTAAAGTTGATGCCAAGTGTTTGGCCTGAGCACCTGGTAATGTAGTTGCCATTTGCTGAGATGGGGGAGTAGGGGTATGTGGGAAAAACAGGTTTGGTGGTGGTGAAATCTTAATGATTTGTGAGAGTTTTTTAATCTGATGAAATATATTAATCTTTTGTCATTTAGGTAGAAATGGTTTCTCCCACCCCCGATTTGCTGTTAATTAACCTTGTTAGTGGTGTTTCACTGTATAGAAATGCCAGTTTTTTATTTTGTCATAGTTTTTGGTTTTGCTGTCATGTCTAGAAAAACTCTAAAAATAATCACCCATGCTTTCTTTATATACTCTTATTGTCCTGTATTTGCATACTCTTTATATACTCTTATGGTCCTCTTTAATCTGGGTGGAATTAATTTTGGTATAGACTGTGAATTACAGTTCAATCTTAATTTTGCTCAAATAATTAACCTGTTATCCTGGCAGCATTAAATAATTTGTTATCTGCTAAGAGAAATGATTATATCATTTCCTCTGAATTGGGGTGTGTGGCAGGTTGTTTAGAAATATTCTGTTACGTGTTAGTGTTTCTCAAGCCCCTGGTCTTATTTTCAGTTGATGACTCGGTGATTATAGGTTCTGAGTATACTAGATTATAAACATTTGTCTTCTGAGTCTCTTCCATTCCCAAAAGAGGTACTTGCTTTAGAAGTTGGCTTTCATCGGTTTCCCTCAGTGACTATAAATTCTGCCTTGTGGATGATATGTGACCTGTTTTTAACCACAGCCTATGTCCTGCCACCAAATATGCCTTTTCTAAAAATTATCTCATTTTGTCAACTGATAATTGTTCCTAGATTGTAAACTAAAATTTGCCTCAGCAACACAAAATTGAGTACAGTGCATATTACAGATTCCAAAGCCCTATAACCTTTATGTTTTCCACTTTTACGGTCTCTGTACTCTAGTCCTTCTCTGATATGTGGATTATTTAGAGGTGATAATAGTATTTAATTTGCTGGATTTTTTTTTTCTTTAAGGCAAGAAATGGATTTCTTTTTTTAAAATATATTTTTATTCCATAACCAGTTTGGCTCAGTGGATAGAGCGTCGGCCTGCGGACTGAAGGGTCCCAGGTTCGATTCCGGTCAAGGGCATGTACCTTGGTTGCGGGCACATCCCCAGTGGGGAGTGTGCAAGAGGCAGCTGATGGATGTTTCTTTCTCATTGATGTTTCTAACTCTCTATCCCTCTTCCTTCCTCTCTGTAAAAAAATTAATAAAATATATATATTTAAAAAAATATATATTTTTTTATTGATTTCAAAGAGGGAGAGGGAGAGAGAGATAGAAACATCAATGATGAGAGAGGATCAGTGATCGGCTGCCTCCTGCATGCCCCACAGGGGGATCGAGCCCACAACCCAGTCATGTGCCCTTGACCGCGAATCGAACCTGGGACCTTTCAGTCCTCAGGCCGATGCTCTATCCACTGAGCCAAGCCAGCTAGGGCAAGAAGTGGATTTCTTATGTTAATAATGTTTATAAAATTTTATAGTTGGGTGAAGTCTTCAAGCTTGTTTACCTTAGAAATTTGTGTCAAGGCTGATTGAACCTAACTTTCTTAAATGTTTTCTTTTTTTGCAGAAAGGGAAATATGAGGTTCCTAAGTGGCTCTCTCCCAGTAGCATTCTGCTTCTTCAACAAATGCTACAGGTAAACTTTGTTACTTAGTATTTTTAAATAATAGAAGTCTATTGGAATGGTTTGACTCAACTGTAATATGTCTGTGGTGCTACTACTATACTTGGAGGACAGCAAATTTAACTGTTAGCTTAAAAATTGCATTTATTATGTCTACCGTACAAACATTCTCTACTAGATGCTTTCTTAATTCTGTTGCAAATGCATTTTTTAGACCTCTGTTGCATGTCTTTGCTGATGTGGTTTTTCCTCCTTTTTCTTGAGCATTGTCTGTTTTCTGTAACCAACTCTTGCTCCACTCTCTTCTGTTTCCTTGCCCCCCACTCTTGTACATTAGATATGTAGTAGATACTTAATATAAGCTTGAGTGAGCTGATGTACAGTTGGGTGGACCCCATGATCTACTTAGTGTAGTGGTTCTCAAATGTTAGCATGTGTCGCAACTGTCAGATGGGCTTGTTAAAACACCTATCGCTGGGCACCACCCTGAGGGTGTCTGATTCAATAGATCTGGGGCAAGACTAAGAATTTGTACTTCTTACAAGCTCCCAGCTGACACTGAGGCTGCTGGGACACACTTTGAGAACCACTGATTTAGAAAAATGGCCTCTGAGTGAAAGTCAGGAATGCTGAGGTCTAAGTATCCACCCTCCCAATAATATGCATGCCACCTACTCTAGTTCTGATCTATAAAAGGGCGATTCTGGGCCTGGCCTCTCTGCTGTGTATTGTTATGACGATAACATGAGATTAATAGGAAACACTTGGAAAATATGAATACCTTATTAGTGCAGTTTTTTTTTATTATTATTATGTATTCAGAATATCTCCCAGCTTTGCCATCTATTAAGTGCCTTCTCCACTTTTTATTCAAAATTTACCTCAGGCTCACTCACCTTGATTAAGTAGGGCCAGACCACCAAATCTCTATAACGAGATTGAAAACACCTCGTCCTTTCTTTTAAATGCCAAAAAACTTAATCTTTGTTGATTAATTTTCCTCTCCTCGTATTTGAAAATTACAAATGGAAAAGAAAGGTGTGCTTTTCAACTTGTTCTATGTGATTGTAAGCTCCTCGGGAGGTAGAGATTGCATATTCAGTATGAATGCCCTGCATTGTGGCTGCTTGAATATTAAATTGGTGAATACTTCCTGTGAATAGGTTTTCCAGCAAAAGACTATTACATCATACAATAGATTGGCTGAACTTCATGAATAATGTCCATACCAATGAAGTTCGTGTTTGTTAAACATTTATCTCCTAAGCCTATGTTGGTTGCTATAGTTTTCTTGCTTCTATTGCCTTTCTAAAAGAATTTATTCCAAGGCCATTTTAAGGTCTTTGACAGCATTTTTGTGATGATAAAGTTTACATCTGTTCTGATGAATTTTGAGTTCTCAGGAGGAAAAGAGTTGTTCTATGTCCTTCGTTTGGAATGCTAATCTCTAGATACTTATCCATGGCCACTAGGTGGACCCAAAGAAACGGATTTCTGTGAAAAATCTATTGAACCATCCCTGGATCATGCAAGATTACAACTGTCCTGTTGAGTGGCAAAGCAAGAATCCTGTAAGTAAAATGAAATCCAGTAGAAATTTAAAAAAAAAAAAAATTGTGTAAATTCAGAATCTGCAATGATGTAGTCTAAATATAAAAGAAAGTGTCCTTAATAGACTTATTTGTCAGATTGGCATTTGGGAGACTTGCAACCTGATTATGTACATTAGCCTGTTTCTCTCTAGGAGAGTGGTTATTAACCCAGACTGCATGAGAATCACTGGAACCTTTAAAACGATGCCTTTGCCCCATCTCAGAACAATCTATGGATATTGTTAAAGCTCCCAGGTATTTCTCATGTGTAGTCAGGATTGTGACCAGTGCTCTGGGAATCACGGGAAAGTTATTTAACATTATCAAAGCTATTTATTTGTCTGTAAAAACGTAGGTTAAACCAGTTCTGTCTACTTTCCAGAGTACTTATGAGCATATCCTAGTAGTCCTTTATGCTCTTAATATTTATTTACTGATTTATTTAAAAATAGTAAACCTATTACATTTTATCACAAGTACATATTTTTATGAAAAATAACAAAAAATAAATTTAGTAAGAAGAGTAGCATCATACATTTTTGAAAATTTCTTTAAAGTCTAGCTTAATAGAAGACACTGGGATCTGATGTGCATTTCTGACCACTCATTGGCTAAGCTTGTGGTACTTGCAGCGTTCTTGGTAACTTGGGTAATAAAAATCCAAGAAGGTGATCTAGGGTTTTTCCACCTCACTCCTGGAGAAAAAAACAGAGGTCTGCTGCTGGAGGGGCTAAGAAATGTCATATCCTGCCCTCGCCAGTTTGGCTCAGTGGATAGAGCCTCGGCCTACAGACCGCAGGGTCCTGGTTGGATTCAGATCAAGGGCAAGTACCTAGGTTGCAGGCTCCTAGTTGTTATTTTTATGGTTGATGCTATTGCAGGTGTCTTTATTTTTTCCCACCTTTGCCTACCTCCGCCCTGAGCCCCCCACCCCCTTCCCTCTGGCCATCACCACATTGTTGTCTGTATCTATGATACATATACTAGAGGCCAGGTACATGAAAATTCGTGCACTTGGTGGGGGCGGGGGGGGTGGGTCCCTCAGCCAGGCCTGACCCCTATCACAGTCCGGGCGCCCTCAGGGGATGTCCTACTGACAGCTTAGGCCCGTTCCTTGTGGGGAATGGGCCTAAGCCACAGTCTGGCCTCCCTCTGAGGTAGGCGACCGGAATGATCAGGGGAAGGCGCCGCCCCCATCACCCTGCTGCTACTGCCACTGCCTGCCGCCATGGCTGCCACCCTCGGCCCTCGCAGCCGCTGCAGTGTCTTCATCAACAGGGATTCCAGTCCCTTCACCACGAATAAATGAAAACTTTCTTTAGACATTTTCAAGATGTCTCTTTACAGGATATGACATTTCTTTCTTTTTTACCCTCACCTGAGGATATGTTTCCATTGATTTTTAGAGAGTGTGGAAGAGAGAGGGAAAGACAGAGAGAAACTTCAATGTGAGAGGGACACATTGATTGGTTGCCTCCTACATGAGCCCTGACCTGGGCCCGGGCCAGGGAGGAGCCTGCAACCTAGGTACTTGCCCTTGATCTGAATCCAACCGGGACCCTGCGGTCTGTAGGCCGAGGCTCTATCCACTGAGCAAAACCGGCGAGGGCAGGATATGACATTTCTTAGCCCCTCTAGCAGCGGACCTCTGTTTTTTTCTCCAGGAGTGAAGTGGAAAAACCCTAGATCACCTTGGATTTTTATTACCCAAGTTACCAAGAACGCTGCAAGTACCAAAAGCTTAGCCAATGAGTGGTCAGAAAAGGTGTTTCCTGTGCAGCTCGCGTGCAGAGGTGGGATTTCTGGTGCGCCGTGGCTGCTGGCCCGGTCCGGCCCTCACAGCCACTGTGGCTGGCTGCCGGGCCTTCTCTGGCCCTTGCAGCCACTGCTGCTTTGTCCGGAAGGACTCCAGAAGACATCCGGTCTAATTAGCATATTACCCTTTTATTAGTATAGATGTTCTTTGGCTAATCTCTTACCATTCTTTTCATCCAGTCCGAACCACCCCCTTTCCCTCTGACAGCTGTATCCATGCCTCTGTTTCTGTTTTGTTCAACAGTATATTTTGTTCATTAGATTCCACTTATAAGTGAGATCATATGGTATTTGCCTTTCTCTTATTCAGATTTGATTGAATCATGTGAAAAAAATGTAGCCTCACGTAGAAATGTAGAAGGAAAATGGAGAAGTATTTTAATAGCTTTTTCAGACAATTTGGGATAGTCTTTGGTATTTCATTAAAACTTGACAAGTGGTAGTTTCTTAAAGGTTATTTGCATGTGGAATCTGATGCCACATCAGTGATCTTTTTGTACTCTTAAATTAAATATCCTGATTTGTCCATTGGATCTTTTCCCCATGTAACATTATGCATTGGTCATTTGGAAAATATCGGTTTACTTAGTTATGCAGATCTTCCAAATGTTAAACCTTTCATTATACAATATTAAAAAGCACAAATTTCTTAAAGTTGTTATTGATCTCATCAGAAAAGTCTTTAATAATTGGAAAGCTGTCAAGCTCATGGTGGCAGATGTAAATTTCCCAAAAAGTTTTGCTTAAAAACCCAAATTAATGGCAACAAATACTTGTCAGTTGTTTTCCTTGAAGTGACAAGTTCACTTTATTTTTGAGAAAATGTCTGCCAGATATCCAAGTCTAAATAAACTTAACAACTTTTACTGCTTTGTCAATGATAAATGAAACTGGGTTGTTGTTTTGTTTTGTTTTTTAACTGTGAGTGCACTACAAAGAATACAGTGTGTTAGTACAAAAAGTGCTATGCAAGTTTAAGCAGTCATTTAAATAATTATTCCTACATTAATGTGTAATTTTTTTTTTTTTTTTTTACAAATGGCAACTTGGTAAAATGTGAACATTACTAAAGGATATATATATACGTATATATATATATATATGTATATATATAGATATATATAATTTATATATTAATCAACTATTGCTGTTTAAAAACCACCCCAAAATTTAGTGACTTAAAGCAATAATAATGTACAGTTCCGTGGATTAGCAGTTTGGGCTGACTCAGCCAGGCAGTGCTTGTGTGGGTCTTAACCTGGGGTTGCTCATGTGACTGCAGTCATCTGGTGACTCAGCTGTGGCTGTATGGTCTATGAGTCACTCAGAAGACCAGCGTATTATGTTCAGTCGGCTAGCCCAGGCTTCTTGATATAGTGGCTGGATTCCAAAAGAAGCAAGAAAGTGGACAAGCTCTACTACTCATTTTTCAAGCCTCTGCTTGTATCATGCTTACTAATGTCCCTTTCTCCAAAGCAAGCCACATGTCAAAGCCCAGAGCCACTGTGGAAGGTGTACCCTTCAAGATTGGAGAATTCTTATCCCCTATTGATAAATAAGGAAATTGAGAAATGAAAAATAACTATTTAATAAATAAATGTAGTGAAAAGAGTGGCATTGCTTTACGTTTTTGTAATTTTTTTCTAAATCTGGCTTTAATAGAAGACACTTGGATACTCATCTGCTTTTGCATTCAGTCTGTTTTGATTGAAGCATATGAAGAAAATGTAGCCTCACAGATATGTAGTTAGAAAAGTACTTTAATACTTTAAAGGAGAAGAATTTTAATAGCCTTCCAGGTAATTGGGGATGTTCTCTGAAAACCCACTAACACTTATGCAATGAAGTGGGATATGTGCATGTGTCAACAGAATAGCTTAGAGGCGCGTCTCAGACATGCCACAGTGTAGACTTGGTAGAGCTGTGAGATATTTGCTTTCCAGAATAATCACACCAATAAATATAAATACTCTTCCCTATGGCCAACTGGTCTTGGAAAAATAGACAGTGCTTTTTTAAGTCCCTTCACATTACTCTGCACACTGTTTTGGTCACGCAGCCTGGGCTGAACTCCCTCCTGATTCTCCTATGACTGTCAACTCCTAATGTTTCTTTTCTCCATCTTCCCTTCGGTCCTCCATGACATTATTAGTATCTACTGAGCAAGTACAATTAGCTTTGCAACTTAGTTCTAACAGCTGTCAACATTGAGAGGCTAAGAACGGCAGAGTGTGCAGATGTCCGAGCAGAGCAGCAGGGACGTGCCCCTTGTGAAGTGGAGAGTAGGCGGTACAAATGCCTGTGTTCAGCCATCGGGGGTCATCATTTCTCCATATGTGGGAGGACTTTGCCTGTCTTCCTGGCCACGATTCTAATAGGATAGGATGCACTATGGTTTGCAATAGAACAGATGCCAAAATGAACAAAGTCTCTGATTTCCATAACAAAAATTATTTTAAATTGAGGTGCAGTATAATGTAAAATGCATAGCTTTGGGTATTCCAAAAGAGTATATAATTTTTCTCACATCTTAGTATATTAATTACTAATATTAATTGAATATTTACTATATAGAGTAGTGTGCTAATATAGCAAGAACTCTCTGTATATTATACTACAGTATAGTATAGGTAGAGCCCTTAGGAGTATACCTTTAAGAGTCAAGTGCTAGTCTATGGGCTTTATGTTTTTAACTCTTGTAACTCATTTAACCCTCATACCATCCCTCTGAAGTAGCAACTTATTATTCCCATTTGGCAGATGAAGCAACATAGGTCAAGATCAAAGAACTAGTAAGCATAGACCCAAGATTTAAACCCAGACAAAAGAGCTCCAGAATGTAATGAATCACATAGGTCAACTGGTTCAACCTCAGGACCTATTCTCTTCAGATATTGGACTAGGCACTCCACACATGTTACATATGTCATCTCTTTTACATATGATGAAACTGAGGCTCAGAGAGACATAGAAACATGCTCAAGGTCACACAGTTATTTAATGGTGTTACAATTAAAACCAAGGTCTATCTAATTCCAAAGCCTGTTATGTCAGGTTGTATTGACTCACAGTGGATAGGGATCACAGGGAGACATACCTTAGGGTGCAGGAGGGAGGTCCCATCATGCAAGGATCAGAATACTTGGATGATATCTATCTTTAAGCAAAGTAAAGTTTGTATTGAGGCTGTCTCACTTATTGTTAATATTGTGTTTTGCCAGTACCTTCAGCATAATGATCACTGTGCAACATCCATGGTAACATCATAAGGGCTTCTTGGATTGTGCTAACCCCAAACATATCTGGAGGAACAATATGCTACAATTCTGAGCCATTCTTTCTCCAGTCAATTGTACAGTCACTGATTTGGATCCCCAGGTGACTGTTCTTTGATGAAACTGCCAGTGTAGCTCCAGTGGTAGAGATGGAGTATATAGTCCCTTGGTTGCATAACAGAATTTTAGCAATTGATCTAATGATATTGGGGCTATGAAGGCTGGGGGAAAGCTCATCTTCTTGAGTTATTGTCATCTGCTTATATCTTTAAAAATTATGGAGAATGTTTATTCTTACCCAAGAGTTTTACAAACTTGTGTTGCTTTTATATATTGGTGTTTGGTTTTATAAGGTAATTATGGTAATTTTAAAATTTCAAAACAAATGCAGGATGGGGCAAATGTAGGTTTATAGTTGTTTGTATAGAAAATAACACAATAATTAATAAATAATAATACAAGAATAAGCTCTGTTTTATGTACTCATAACTGTAAACCTACTTTTGCCCTGTATTTTATAATTTTTTATTAATAAAGTTTATAATTTTTTTTTAGCTTATTCACCTTGATGAAGATTGTATAACGGAACTTTCTGTACATCATAAAAACAACAGGCAAACAATGGAGGATTTAATTTCATTGGTAAGAAATATAGCATGAATTTGAGAGTAATACCATTTATTTCATTGCTCTTAATGTTATCACTATATTAAAAATAGGGTAGCATTGTCAGACCTATGATTTTATCATGGGTGTAGCTGTTGCACTTATTATTATTATTTTCAGAGAGAGGAAGGAGGGGAGAGAGACATCCATGTGAGAGAGAAACATTGATCAGGTGCCTCCCATCTGTGCCCTGACTGGGGATGGAACCTGCAACCTAGATATGTGCCCTGACCACTGCATCCTTTTGGTGGAGAGGACAATGTTTCAACCAACTGAGCCACCTGGCCAGGGATATTGCACTTATTTTATATTCATGTATGATTTCTACTCAGCTCTTTCTTAATGTCTGCTGGACAGCCTTTTAAAAAATGACATTGGTTAAAGAGAATTATAGTGGGGGAAAATTAAGAAACCGAACAAACTAGTCCAGGGCATTGACAGAATTCTGATTCTGACTACTTTGAATTCTCTAACATGGAATTATGATTCCGCTGTAAAAATTAAGGTAAACACAAAACAGTTTCCTTCTTAGCTAAAAGCAACCCTGTAGCATCATATCACCCCTAAGCTTATTAACCAAATACTGTGAAATTATTATCATGATTTCTGGTGTTGGATCATTTTAGCTCTTTCAGATACTTAAATCCAGATTACGTATTTCCTAGAGGTAGAGCCACTCAGAGCTGTCTCTGAGTATAATATAAATGCTGGGCTGGGCTTGCACCCTAATTTTCTCTTGTTCATTCTGTGTCTTTTCATCACCTATGCTTTGTATGTTTTTTTTCTTTTTTCTGTTTTCTAACTTGCAAGGTAAAGGCCTTAAGAATTTTTTTTTTTTTAAACTAAACAAAACTTTGCTAAGGCACAGTTCTTTTAAGTGAGGAGGTGATAGAAAAAAAGGAATTCTTTTGAATGACATAATAAGCAAAGGCTCTGGAGTATGTCTGGAAAACAGAATGATAATTTACTTTTTCGTGGAATGAAAAGGAATGGCAAGAATTGGGAACTGCTGCAAGATATGTAGGTCCTTAGTCTTTTACAATAAAATGTGAAGTTTTCATATAAGCAACTTAAAAAACTGCATGATTTTTTCTTTGGGATGATCTTTAATAGAAGTCTGTTTTTCAAATACATAAAATTTCTTTTTAAAGTTTTATTATAGAAGATCTCAAACACCTATAAAAGTGGAGAGAATAGTATAATAACAGTGATCTTCCATGTACTCATCATCCAGTTTCAACAGCTGTTAAAATTTTGCTAATTTCATCTTTCTCCCTCCCTCCCTCATCTGCACTTTCAGCTGGGTATTTCAAAGAAAATCCCATACAACATGTCATTTTATCCAGAAAAAATTTCGTATGAGATTTATAAAATTTTAAAATTTGGATCTTAAAAGTAACATACTCAGAATTTCAAGAATCATTGAAAAAAAGTCTTTAAAATAGTATCCTTTATGTGGTCTCTAAATACAATTTTGAAACTTAGAAGTGAAATGGAACTAGGAATTGTCTTCTTTACATCTGACACAGAAAACAGAATAGATAATATTATTCCTCACCTGAGGATATTTTTCCACTGACTTTTAGAGAGTGGCAGGGAGAGGGAGAGACAGAGAGAGAGAAACATTGATATGAGGAAGACTACATCGATTGGTTGCCTCCCACACGCACCCTGACCAGGGCCAGGGATCAAGCCTGCAACCAAGGTACATGCCCTTGACCAGAAATCGAACCCGGGACCCTTCAGTCGACGCTTTATCCACTGAGCCAAACCAGTGAGGGCCATAAGCACTCTTAAATTGCTTTTTTCATATATGTAGAAGTCAGAGTTTCATATGTCTTATGATTTTGAGCTATCTCATTGAGATTCCCAGCAGCAGTGCTAGAGCTTTTACTTCATTGCTTTCCTTACTTTCCCCCAGTTCTTCCAGCTGTGAGTGGTTCTGATTGTGGGAGCTTCCAGTCATCTGGTTGGGGAACTTCACTGAGGGCCACATGTGCATATGAGAACCGATTCAGACCGAGGCACCCCTTTACCCCACTCCTGCAATGCAAATACCCATGTATTCTGGTGCGGGCAGTTTAAAGACGGAAGGCCTTGGGAGCAAGGTCAGGGGAATGATAGTGGACTACTCAATTTTTCAAACCCCCTGTACCAATAGCTGTCTTTCCTCAGCACAGGTGCCCGTGCAGTTCTTTAAGATTTGGTCTGTCTGAACAGTGATGGGATTTTAAAATGTTTTTAGTTTTCTAGAAATGGTACTTTCTTTCTAACAGGTAAAGCTATTGCTTTACCTTCAAACATTTGACTTTCAAAAGAGGGAACTGTCTAAAAGATAAGGGAGACATTGGTTGTGTTAGACCTGAGGATTGACATCACCTGAAAGCGTAACTAAGGTGTTGATTTATCTGGTATTCAACACAGAACTCCCCTGTGCACCTTATCATAATGAGTACTATGCAGAGGCTATGGCAAAAAAGTTATAAAAGGATGCTTTCTATGCCTCGGAGGAAAAGAGGGCTTAGAGGATGGTTGTAAAACTCCTAGGCATGCTTAGAAAACACCATTTAAAACGCTAGCACCGTCCAGGTGTTGTTGGCAATGCCTGGCTTATGCCATTATTGATAAGCAAGTGGCAACCTGTTTCTTAGCCATGTCCTCTAATTGGTTTATGGCATCTTTTTCAAAAAGGTGGCTGTCATAGATGAGACCATAGGTGTGGGAGGTGGGAAAAAATCTTCAGTGTAGTTTTTGGAAAATGGAGAGTGATTCTAACTACATAGTTTTCACTTGGTTCCCAAGTACTTTCTCCATGAAACCGTTCCCCCTGCCCTGTCTGGGTTAAAGGAAATGTTCTGTGATAATTTATCACAATAGTGTATACTTCTTCCACTAGATGGATAGATCCATTGTATAAATTTCAAAGCATATACTATGATTGTGGCCATCTGAAATATTAACTGATAAAATTTACTAATAAAAACAACTGGTAGTAGACCTCTTTGGATCATGTACTGCGAGGAGATACATAGCATTTAAATATTACTCAGTGTTATTGAAATGGTACACTCTTGGGCAGAGAGTCTCATAGTCTTATGGGTACATTATAGAGAAACTTTCAGTTAAGTACAGTGGATTGAATAAATATGTTTGCAACCAACATTTTCTAAAACCTCACAAAAATAACAAAGGGAGAAAAGGGCATAGCGTTTTGGAGAAAGTGAGAGCCCAAGTGCCTGCCGTGGGAAAGGGCAGTCAGCCACCTGATTGGAGTGCTGGAGCCCCAGTAAGGCTTGGGGGTCAGGGTTCTGGGAGCCTCTGAAATCAGGGAAGTGAGCGGCTGGAAACCAGGAAGGTCGGTTTTAAAGTCTGTATTGGAAGCATTTAGAACCCGAGTCCCTTTTTCTACCGGTGCCTCATGGCAGCCACCTCTTCCCCACCCCAGCAGAAGATTGGGGACATTGAACCAGAGGCACTCTTGTACCAGGGATAGCTCAGGTGGGGGCCATGAGCTGTTTGAAAAGGATGCATGGACACACACAATCCTCATATTGAATGGCGAGTCACTGCATCTAACCCCCTTCACTGTTCCACTCAGAATGCAGGAGCTAGGATTTTGTCCTGTTTGCAGTGGGGGTGGGGGAACATTGGAAGGTTCCTCTCTAGGGGAAAGCCAGGAGGAAAAGCCTACTTGCTGTAGCAATGGTTGGGAGTTCAGTTTTCTTGTGTGTTTACCTTAGAGCTGTGATTTTCAACCTTTTTCATCTCACAGCACCCATAAACTAATGACTAAAATTCTGCAGCACACCGAAAATATATTTTTTGCAGTCTGACAAAAACATAGGTGTAATTTTGATTCATTCACACCTGATGGCTATTGTAACGTTGGCTGTTGTCATTTTTTTATTTGACAATCTAAGGGAAATGAGGTCAGTGCCCCTGACTAAATAGGCAGGTATTGCATGATTTAAAAATTCTTGTGGTACAGCAGTTGAAATCACTGCCTTAGAGAAAAGTCCCCAAGGTGTTAAGCAGCCCCAGACTACACATAGAGCCTTTAATTAGCTGTGTTATTATAATTCTTCACTTTTAAATAGAGACAGCCAAAGATCACCAGATATTTGAGGAAAGCCTCTAACATGAAAGCCACAGGTCAAAATAAATGACGTGGGGTTGGCCAGAAGGAAGAAAAAGTAAAGATACTCGGGGGGGGGGGGAAGATAACAGGAAGTGGGAAAAAATGGCTAAGAAATGATAACTAACATTCTTAGAGATAAGAGAAGCTATTTCTTTTTTGAAATAGGAATAAGATGACTAAAAAGAACATTTCAAGAAATAGCTGTTGGAAATTTAAAATATGACCAAAAAAAAAAAAAATGAGAAAAGCTCAGTAGAAATGTTCGGAAAATGAGTTAATGTGAAACCTTCTGAAAGTAGAACCTAAAGACAAAGAGATGCACAAATAGAAGAGAGGGGTAAAAGAGGTCCTACATACAAATAATATAAGTTACAGAAAGATAAAACAGAGGAAAGAAGGGAAGAAACCACTGAAGAAATATTCCAGAAAAGAGTTTCTAAGAACAAAGGGGCTTAACCAGGGCTTAGCAAAATGATGAAAAGAGATCCACACACGGGTCTTCCGGAGGGAAATTTCAGAAAACTGGGGAAAGGAAGATTCAAAAAATGTCAGGGACAAAAACCAAAAAGGATCATACACAAAGTCTTGGGAATCAGAAAGACTTTAGATTTTTCCATAGCTATACTAGAAGTGAGAAGATCATGGATCTATGTCTTCAAAACTGAAAATTATTGTCAACCTAGAATTCTATACTTTGCTAAACTAGAATCAAATGTGTGGATAGAATGCAGTCATTTGTCAGACAAGCAAGCTCTCAAAAAATTTACCTACCATTCATCTACCCTCAGGAAGTTATTGGAGATGTTTCCACCAGAACAAGAAAGTAAACCAAGAAAGAGGAATACTTAGGCCCTTGCTAGTGTGTCTAGTTGGTTGGAGCATCATTCCGTACACCAGAAGGTGACGGGTTTGATTCCCTGCCAGGGCACATCCCTGGGTTGTGGCTTCGATCCCTGTCTGGGTGCGTGCAGAAGGCAACCAATGGATATTTCTCTCTTACATTGATGTTCCTCCCTCCCTTCTTTCCTTCCTTCCTCCTTCTCTCTAAGATGAATAAAAGAAAAAGAAAGAAAGAAAGAAAGAGAGAGAGAAAGAGAGAGAGAAGGAGAGAAAGAAAGGAAAAAGAAAGAGGGGTACTTAGGATCTAGGGAATTGTGGATACGTTGTAGGATAGAGGTGAAGGGAATCCCAAGATTAACAGTTGAGTTGCAGGCTGAGAAAGAAGCCAATCCAGAGTGGAGTATGAAATGCAGATATCAGGAGGAATGTCTCCAAAAGGGAGACAGAGAAGGAGACAGATTAGTTGGTATGTGTGAACATGTTGGGAGGAGGTGAAGGGTGTTGGAGACTGTGGAGTTGAATTAGTAAGATAAATAACTGCCTTTAAAGATTTAACATTAGGAAAAAACAAGTTGTAAAAAAAAGGAAATGCAAGGATAGCAACATGTGTGGTTTAACCGCAGAGCTAATACTCAGCCAGTGTGGCCATACTGGTTGTAAGATACTAATGTTTATACACTGACTGGTAAATAACTGCTACCCAGAGTGCCCTCCCTGTTGCCTCCCTTGGGCCCTAGGCACCTCCCTGTAGGCCAGCTGTGGGCAAACTATGGCCCGCGGGCCGGATCTGGCCCGTTTGAAATGAATAAAACTAAAAAAAAAAAGGACCGTACCCTTTTATGTAATGATGTTTGCTTTGAATTTATATTAGTTCACACAAACACTCCATCCATGCTTTTGTTCCGGCCCTCCAGTCCAGTTTAAGAACCCATTGTGGCCCTCGAGTCAAAAAGTTTGCCCATCCCTGCTCTAGGCCCACCTCAAATCCATCATTAAAAGGACAATAATCGGGCCAAAACCGGTTTGGCTCAGTGGATAGAGCGTCGGCCTGCGGACTGAAGGGTCCCAGGTTCGATTCCGGTCAAGGGTATGTACCTGGGTTGCGGGCACATCCCCAGTAGGAGATGTGCAGGAGGCAGCTGATCGATGCTTCTCTCTCATCGATGTTTCTAACTCTCTATCTCTCTCCCTTCCTCTCTGTAAAAAATCAATAAAATATATTAAAAAAAAAAAAAAGGGACAATAATCGGCATCACAGGGGCCTCCAGAATTCTACACCTCTTGGCCTCTGTTCTGATTGGTTGGTGTACTAATTAAATATTTGAACATTACCCTTACTTAGTTGTGAATACCATGTATTTACATAGTAATAACATAAATATTGATTTACTAAAATTACAACAAAATTATAACAGGAGGATGCAGGGAGGAGATGTGTGGGGAAGGAAGGAAGGAATTATAGTAGAGCTAAATTCTACACAGTAGGAAATCTAAAAATGATATTTGAAGCTGAAGAAAAAATTAAAGCTATATAAACAGTTAATTTAGGAATATAGAAAAATAGCTAAATGTGTTTAAAAGTAGTTCTTTCTGGGGAGTAGAAATGGGTGTGTGTGGTGTGGTGTAGAGGATTGCTGTTTTTCATTATATGCCTTGTAAAGCTAAAAAATTTTTAAAAATTCTGAATGTCTATTACATCCAGGAAAATATTTAATTTAAAATAGAACATTATTTCAAAAAGCACATTTAATCTTCTAAACAACTTGATTTTCTTTTCTTCCAGTGGCAATATGATCACCTCACAGCTACCTATCTTCTGCTTCTAGCCAAGAAGGCTCGGGGGAAACCAGTTCGTTTAAGGCTTCCTCCTTTTTCCTGGGGACAAGTCAGTGGTACCCCATTCACAAACGTCAAGGTAAATGTTGGAACCTTTTTAAAAATATATGTTTTTATTGATTTCAGAAAGAGGAAAGGAGAGGGTGAGAGAGATAGAAACATTGATGAGAGAGAGACATGGATCCGCTGCCTCCTGCATGCCCCCTACAGGGGGTCAAGCCTGCAACCTAGGCATGTGCCCTGACTGAGAATTGAACTGTGACCTCCTGGTTCATAGGTCAATGCTCAACTACTGACTGAGCCATGCCAGCTGGACTAGATCTCTCTTTTTGTCACTTGTCACTCATGTGCTGCAGATATAGTGGGTCTTATGTCCATGCCAGACCTAACTTGTCTCTCTTCTTCTCTCCCCAGTTTGTCTTTGACCAAACTAAGAACTAAAAAGTGTGAGTGCAAGTTGTCTGTCATGTAAAGAAATCTCTGAAGTGAGATAATCTTATTCCTGGGATAGTTTTCTGGCCTGTTCTTGGAGAGATTTGTTGGCTGGTGAATACCCCATGCCCAGACAGATCTTTTATCCATGGGCTTTATGATCAGCCCATTGGCATACTGTCCACATCACCAAACCCTTTAAACAAACTCTCAGATTCAAGTTAACACCTTTGGGTATAGGAGGACACCAAAGCATGAACTTTGCTTCTGATCGAGGTCATCTCAGAAAGACAATAGATACTGTGTACTTAGAATAAACGCTTCAGCTAAAGTTTTAAATTCATGATGCCTCAGGTAAGAGGTCTGAAACATTTTCCTAAGCCATTGGATGGGCCTCAATTCATGTGCTTGTGTGATTCATTAAGTATCCAGGTGGAAAAGATCTGGGAAGATATTTACTCTTAACTTCTATCTAATGAGCATTTACCTAATAATTTAATTATTTGGGCATTTAATTCATGTTATTGAATCAATGTTTATACCAGATAGTCATTTTAATGACAAGAAATGAAGTAGAAATCAAATTTTGGGTCCTTTTCTGATCTTTATGCAAATTATTGGGATTTGAATCAAGCCACATAAGTCTTTTTGTACTATTTCCCCTTTTGATCAAATCACCCTTTTCCTTTGGGGTGTTGTTTATAAGAAAGTAAGTAATAGTTAACGAATAGATGAAACTTTCAATTTAACAATAATACCATCTGATTCAGGAATCACAAAAGATCACATCATCATCAACATTAGCATTTTCAGTCCCCATGTTAGACAAATCTCTATGAAGTGTGGTACTTGGTTTCTAACAGTTGTGTTATACCACATCATAGTAGAGCAGCCATTTTCATCTCATGGCACACAGAAACTAAGTATTAAAATACTTTGGCACACCAAAAATATATTTTTTGTTGATCTGACAAAAAAAATAGGTATAATTTTGATTCAGTCACACTAGATGGCTATTGATGTGTTGGCTATTATCATTTTTTTATTTGATAGTCTAAGGGAAAAGAGGTCAGTGCCCCTGACTAAATAGTCAGGTATTGCATGTTTTAAAAATTCTTGTTGCACATCAATGGAAAATCATTGTAGTAGATGATTAGTGCCAGATAAGGGGCTAGAGGTGTGTTCTAGGGCCTTTTTTTTTTTTTAAATATATTTTATTGATTTTTTACAGAGAGGAAGGGAGAGAGATAGAGTTAGAAACATCGATGAGAGAGAAACATTGATCAGCTGCCTTCTGCACAACCCCTACTGGGGATGTGCCCGCAACCCAGGTACATGCCCTTGACCGGAATCGAACCTGGGACCTTTCAGTCTGCAGGCCGACGCTCTATCCACTGAGCCAAACCGGTTTCGGCTTCTAGGGCCTTTAGAGGATGGGCATGATCACCATGGGTGATGCAAACTGGACCCACAGTCAAGTTTAGAAAAATGGAAAAGAAAGAGCACAGTGTTCAGGGCAAGATGAATGTAATTAGCAATAGCTCGGACACCTAAATGTGAGCTTGATATATTATATTGACAGTGACTAGATCTGTTTAGCAAAATGAAGAGTTCAAGTAGGGGGGAAGTGAGAGAGGAAGGGAGAGCGCTTGTGAGCTGGAAGGGTGGATGAGAGATTATAGAGAACCTTGAAATCCCACCTGAGAGGTGTTAGACTTTATGCTCTCAGTAATGGGAACCATGGATTTTTGAGCAAGACATGACATATCACTTCTATGACTGTAATTTTTAATAATTCATCCAGTGGTGTATAGAATTGTCTAGTCAGATATGTGTGTGTGCTGTTACTGTCTACTTTAATACCCATGACAGCCGTCATTCACACAACACTGTACCTTTTTTCTCCACTGAGCCTAGACTTCACTTTAGTATTTTTCTCAGCCTAGCACTCCATGCAGCTAGGTCTAGTTGATGGTAATTGGCGGTCCTGGAGAACTCTGTCATTCCTGGTTGAGAGGGTGGAAAGACTGGTCACAGAGACCATATTATCTGTTTGAATAGTTCAGGTCTGAGAAGATTTGTCCTTGAATTAGAACAGTGGCAGTGGGACTGGAAAAGAAAAGGGTGAGGTGTAAGAAATTCAAGTAGCCGAAACCGGTTTGGCTCAGTGGATAGAGCGTCAGCCTGCGGACTGAAGGGTCCCAGGTTCGATTCCGGGCATATCCCCAATGGGAGATGTGCAGGAGGCAGCTGATCGATGTTTCTCTCTCATCGATGTTTCTAACTCTCTATCTCTCTCCCTTCCTCTCTGTAAAAAATCAATAAAATATATTAAAAAAAAAGAAAAAACAAAGAAAAAAAGAAATTCAAGTAATATTGGCTGGCCAGGTTAACTAGATGTTGAGGGAAAGGGAAGGGCGGAGAAATAAAAAATCCAATTGTGTTCCATTGTTTTAGAATTTAGGAAGTATCTGGTATAGCCTTAGCTTATAGAGGGGAAGAATGAGGGAAAATAAATGACTCTGGCGGTATTAGTAGGTCAGGACCTCAAGAATCCTGCCCCCAGGACATCTTCCATAAGGCTAATTTATTCCTAGTATAAATTGTTAACTACTCTGTATGTTATTACAACTAAGCAGCCCATGTTTCAAAGTTGTTTCTCTTCCATCTTCTACTTTGTCAGAGCTTTTTATTTTTAGATTTGCAGAGGAGTTATTTGTCTGGCATTAGTGATTACCTGCTAATGACAAGCTAAGTAGTATGCTATAAACGTAAGAATGTTTTAAGACATATTGTTTGAGAGTCAGAGATTCTCCCATCTAATCATCTGAATTAAAATTTTTTTAAATTCCTGTTTGCTGTAATGAATGGTAAGCTTCTTTAATATACTATCTCTCATTTGTTTCTGCTTCCAGGGCATTGCCCTGCACTGGGTATATGCTATTTTAAAAACTGAATCATGATCCTTCTATTTTTGAATAGTCAAAGAACCTGAGTTTAGAAGATATGACCACAAGTGATGCAAATTATGTGGCTGGATTAATAGACTATGAATGGTATGACGACAATTCATCAACAGGTGTGGCTACTCCCCAAACACCACAGGTTGGTAAATTTTATTATTATTTAAAGCAGATTATGTTGTCTCAATTATACAAATATCTAGGCCCTAACATGTATCTAGTATGTGCTTGCAAGCTTAATGAATTCTTTTTTATTTTTAATATATTTTTATTTATGTTTAGAGAGGAAGGGAGAGGGAGAGAGAGATAGAAATATCAATGATGAGAAAGAATCACTGATGTCTGCCTCCTACATGCCCCCTACTAGGGATCAAGCCCGCAACCCGGGCATGTGCCCTTGAGCAGAATCAAATCCGGGACGCTCAGTCCTCAGGCTGACTATCCACTGAGCCAAACCGACTAGGGTCTTAATGAATTCTTAAACTATTGAAAACATTAATGAGAGCCCTGGCCAGGTAGCTCAGGTGGTTAGAGTGTCATCCTGCCACACCAAAGTTGTAGGCTCGAACCTGGTCAGAGCACATACAAGAATCAATCAGTGAATGCATAAGTAAGTGGGACAACAAATTGAGGTTTTTCTCTCTCTCTTTCACTCTCTCTCCGTCCACTCCACCCACCTCCCCTCCCTCCCTCCCCCTTCCTCTCTCTCAAATCAATAAAAGAAAGGAAACATTAATGAGAGATTGTTGGAATAGAATGAAAGGGATGCCAATTTATTTCCAAGTTGAAGGAAGCCAAGATTCCATTTTGGAGCACTTTATTGCTTCTCTCTCTCTCTCTCTCTCTCTCTCTCTCTCTCTCTCTCTCTCTCTTAATGAGGTATAATTTACATGTAGTTAAATACACTATTTTAGTGTACAATTCTGTGTTTTGACAAATGCATACAGTCACGTAACCACCACCAAAATCAAGAATAGTTCTGTTGCCCCCCCAAATTCCCTCATGCCCCTTTATAGTCAACACTCTCCCCCCCCAACTCAGCACCTACTAAGTAAGGATTGAGAGCTTGCGTTGTGTTGGAGTGAAGCTTTTCTTTTAGATAGGAGTTGTGTTTGCTTCTACCATACTCCTGGAACACAAACAATTTAGGACTACTTTAAATTAAATTCCAGGCTTTCGATTCCAGGGACCATGCACATATGAAGTTGGACTTGAAGCCTATGTGAAGACTGTCCTGTGGTTACTTACAAATTATTAAAGGAAACTTTTCTTTCTCCTCCAGAGCTCAGGACAAGATAAACACATTTTCTTGCAGACTTCTTTGCAGGCATATTTATATTTAATTCCCTTTTAAAATTTTAGATATAGCCTTTCCTGGCTCTTCATGGGAGCTTTGGGTCTAAGCCTTGCATAGGTGTAAGGCTTCCACAGTATTAAAACCTATGCTGTAGGGTATCCAGGATAGTAGGTAGATGCCCTTCGGACAGTGCGGAGTCTCATCCTTGGTTACATTTCTGGATTCATGCTCCTGTTTTTAGTTTGACCTCTGAGGACTTTCCTTACTATTTAGCAAGCTCAACCATAAATTCAAAAGGATTAAAAAATATTTTCTATCCAACATTTCTGTTAGAGTATTTTAACATGGTTTTTCTGCACAATTATCCACTAAACTTTTATTTTGGTACATATTAAGAGACAAAGCATGACAATCTAGGTATAGGAAGCAATTTTAAAGGATTTATTTGTGGCCATTCTCAATATCGCCTAGGCCTGGGGTATATTTGAGTGAAAACTTGGCCTGAAACATGTTGAAAATTACCCGTCAATAGAACAGACTGAAGTGATCGACACTTACTAAAGAGAATGGAATGTACATTTTCAAATTTCTTGGTATCGTTAATAATACCCTTTTGATAGTATTTCATTTTAGTAAAAATGCTACAAGGTAATCTACAAATGATGAAAGCATGTTGTAAAGAAATTGACTTTTCTTCACTGTACTTTATCTAGTGATTTTTTTTTTCCAGTTTGCCAAGCATTGGACAGAATCAAACGGTTTGGAATCTAAATCATTAACTCCAGTTTCATGCAAAGCATCTGCCAATAAATTAAAGAACAAAGAGAATATATATACTCCCAAGTCTGCTGTAAAGAATGAAGATGGCTTTGTACTTCCAGAGCCAAAGACTCCAGTTAATAAGAACCAGCATAAAAGAGAAATACTCACTACACCAAATCATTACACTACACCCTCGAAAGGTATTTGCTGAAACACCTTTAAAGTCCATTCTTCTTACCATGCTGCGTGAATGCATAGCAGGTCAGACATGACTAGCACTGCTCTCAGGAGTCTCTAGGCGAAGTCTGCCTGCTTTTTTATTATGTGTTATTTTGATTAGCTGAAATGAAAGCATATTAGTCAACTTCTAATTTTCCTCAACTTTATACAGATAAAGTTGAATCATAGCATCATAGAATATCAAAGCTGAAAGGCAAGTTAGAGCTCATTTAATCCACGGCCCTTCTCATAGCTGAGGAACCTGAGAGTCAGATGAGTGAAGGAGTTGCCCAAGGCCATCCAGGTTTAGATCCTGCTTGCCCCAGCCCTTTGCTCTCACTTACAATGACTAAACCTAAGTCTCTGCGGAGCTCTTCTTATGCATCTGGACCTCCAGTTCTGGTGTCTGATCCTGCTCTGCGTTGTGCTACCCCCATGCTCCAGCAGACAGAGGAAAGCTGCAGTGTCCTTCCAGATATCTGTGTCCACACATTGCAACTCTCACTTCCCTTGGTTTCCTCTCCTCAGCATTATCATCACAGTTATTTAAGCTGTTTCCTTTATGACACCTCAGCGCTTTTATTGCTGACCTCATCTAAACATATTCTATTTTGTCAGTGTGCCTCTTAAAACTGCCTGGAACTGAACCTAGTCTGCTAGTACTGGGTCTCACCGGGATAAGATAGTGTCATGAGAGTAGAGACTGCCTGCTGTCTGTATTGCAGCATGGCATAGTACATAGGAGGGGCTGTGTTCACTGTCTAGTACATAGTAGGTGCTTAATACCTGGTATATAATGGGGGCCATATCTGTTGAATGAAGGAATGAATAAATTAAAGGCTAAAGGGATTTTATTTACTATGATTTAGTCTATGTCACTTTTAAAATGACACCTAAACTTTATTAGCCTTTTCCCAGCAATTGTGACCTAATATTGTTATGTTAACATCCTAATGAAACCAAACTCTGAAACACTGCCATGGAACTGCTGCCAACTCACATCCTGTCATTGTGCTTCTAGTTTGCCAGTGGGGCTGATAGCCAGTTCCAGAGGTCTACTTACATGTAAAGATACGAAGAGCTTTGTCAGAATATTTGCTGGAAGTCCTGTTAATTGAATTCTCTAATTCATTAACTCAACGTTTCCTCCAACTTATGAGGCTAGTTTGCAGTGATGATGAGATGAGTGTGTGGCTGCCTGTATGAGGTTTCAGTGAGACAACATTTGCACATAGTAGGACCCCAGTAGTATTTGCTATTGAATTTTTTCCAGTGAGGCGGGGTCTCTTCTGTTATTTCTCTTAACAAGGGTCTAACATCTTTTGTGAGTGGCTTGGGCAGGGAGGTAAGATGGACTTTCAGTTATTCGGGGCATTTTTAGAAAGAGTCTTTGATGCTTACTGTCCCTTCTATCATTGATATTTTCTGCTTTTTATGTATTTCTGAAGGCTTTAAAATATAGATAGTTGAGAATTTATAATCATAAAGTTTACATGACTTGTCCCTGTGAGAAACATTTTTCTGATCAAAAACTGTAATTGGCTGCTTTTCTTTAAACATAAGAGCTGCCTATGGGAGCGAGTGTCTGAGCCCCAATTGATAGGTTCCATTAGCGCTTTGCATTTTGCTCTTGCTCTGAGTCACTTTTGACATAAACATTAATTTAATTTCTCTGGATCCTGTATAATCCAGTCAGTGACAACTTGTTGAAGGATAACTATGTATGGTAGTAGATACTCTCAGTGTACAAAGATGAAAACTGTTTTTCATAGATGTTGATTGATCTTATTTTCCTGTTCTTGTAGAACCAGTGAGAATAGTGCTGAATAGTCATAAACAAAACCAAACCTCTGATCTCTTTTTAAAAATTCGGTATCATATTTTATAAAGTGAATATTATTATCTCTAAAGGGTTACAAGGTTTATATCATGAACAAAAAGTGAACTAATCACTGGCAACCAGATTTGTTAATGCATATTTGTCACAAACTATCATGGGATACAAATACCCTATTAGCATAAAACAAAATTCTGGAATAAGAAATATAAAAATAGCCACAGCTCACTCCTCTTTAATAACTTTTGTCATACTTTCACTGGGACACTTCTCTGTGCCGCAAGAATTTTAAAAACTTGCAATACCTGACTAGTTAGGGACACTGATCTCTTTTCCCTTGCCTTGTCAAAAAAAAAAAAAGACAACAGCCAATACAACAATAGTCATTCAATGTGAATGCTTTGTCTTGAACCATAAATATATAGGTCATATAATAGAGTCGCATCTTATTGGTCACATCCCATAATAAGGTTGCATCTGATTGGTTAGTTTTTGATATCAGAAATCCTTATATACAAGTGTAGGCACCTGAGTTTTTAAAGTCACCTTGGAGCAAAAAAGTTTAGGTAATTACTATTATTTTTTAAAATCAATCAAAATTATACCTATTTTTTTGTCAGGTAGGCAAAAATATTTTTTGGTGTGCCACAGAATTTTAGTAGTTTATGTGTGCCACAAGATGAAAAAGGCTGAAAATCACTGGCCTAACAGGCTGAGTTGAGCGGTGAATTGAATTAATACCTCTCAGTACTATATCGATTAAAGACATAAATTGGGTCCTTGTGTAAACACAGATTGACTTTCATTTATAGAAAGGAGAATCATTAATCACAAAATCTGTATTTATATGATCTGTTTAGCTCTGTCATGATATTTATAATAAAATAAGCAGTGAAGAGAAAGGAGAGCCACACATGCAAAGCAAAACGATTTTGTTTTTATTATAAATCACATGGAAACGTTTATTTACAGAATTGTAGCTTTAGCATCGCTAGTGAAGTGATTACATTTCTGAGTCACGGAATGGGGTGATGTATGCCTTTTTGATAGAAATTTTGAAACCACAGTATGTCAACTCTGGTTTGTGTTTGTGTTTGTTGTTTTTCTAATAGTTAGAAACCAGTGCCTGGAGGAAACCCCAATTAAAATGCCAGTAAATTCCGCAGGAACAGAGAAGTTAATGACAGGTGTCATTAGCCCTGAAAGGCGGTGAGTGTTTTTTAGACTTCTTTGATCTTTAGTATGTGTAACCAGATTTCCTTTTTTCATATATGATAAACCTGGTTAAGGCAAACCATCATGAAGATTCTGTCCGACGGTAGGAATGTCTGTCTGAGGATGGTCTTTGGCCATTACTGAAGCCATTGTCCTGCTTTCCTCATGGGGCAGAATTGTGAAACTCCTC
The DNA here is from genome assembly GCF_964212035.1 of Myotis nattereri. Taxonomy (NCBI): domain Eukaryota; kingdom Metazoa; phylum Chordata; class Mammalia; order Chiroptera; family Vespertilionidae; genus Myotis; species Myotis nattereri. The sequence continues at coordinate 54,807,492 of NC_138087.1, forward strand.
AGCGGAAGGACTGGCACCTTAACCTAGAATACAGCAGGCTGGGAAGACAGCAGCCTCGGCCCCAGCCACGTAGTTTTTTTCTCTGAGGCTCACCTTTCTCTATACTTTTGCCAATAGAGCATAGACATTCACTAACAGATAGCAGTTGCTCAAAATAGTAAAGATACTAAAAAGTGTTTCAAAGAAAACCCATTCTTGTTGAGTGATTCTGTAGCATAGATGACCTTTCATTGTCTTTTATAGTTATTTTTTCGAGCAGGATCAATTTTGAGGACAATTGAAAAAATTAGAATTTGAACTAGGTATTAGAAGATACTATGACATTATTAATTTTCTTGATGTCATAATGGTATTGTGGCTATGTAGGAAATGCCCTTATTTATTGGCAATGCTTGAGGAAGTGTTTCAGAGTGAATATCATGTCTTCAGATGGGTTACTTTCAGATGGCTCGGCAGAGTTGTACATATACTAGTATTTAATGTATTTATTATCTATCTATATGCATAGAGAAAGCACATGTGACAGAATATTAACAATTGTTCATTGTACTACTCAACTTTTGTGTATATTTGACATTTTTTTTTAAAAGGTAGGGGAAAAATAGTTCTGCCAAGTGGCATTTGGCTGGGGGGAAGGGTGGGCGCTAAATTCCAGTAGGAGATGACTTTTGTGTTCCCTGAGCAATGAGGTGGGCTGGCCCTGGGATACCCAAATGAGGCCTACCTAGCCCACCTCAGGTACAGCCTGTGAGGGCCCCAGAGGGCAGGAGGCCTAGCTCTACTCGGGGGTGGTTTTGTGTTTTGTTTCTTTAAGGTGTCGCTCAGTGGAACTGGATCTCAACCAAGCACATGTAGAGGATACTCCAAAAAGAAAAGGAACCAAAGTGTTTGGGAGCCTTGAAAGGGGCTTGGATAAGGTTATTACTGTGTTTACCAGGAGCAAAAGGAAGGGCTGTGCCAAAGATGGACCGAGAAGATTAAAGGTAAGTGGACTCAGTCTTTAATGTGGATTTCAGAAGGTGACTCCTAGCTGGACTCCTTTTTTTAAAAAAAATCAAAGTACTGAATGAATGGATTAGTATTTTTTAATTTATTTACTCATTTAGCATTTAGTTAATATATATATATATATATCCACATATATATATTACATAATTATTTCTTTTTAAAAAATATATTTTTATTGATCTCAGAGAGGAAGGGAGAGGGAGAGAGAGAAAAACATCAATGATGAGAGAGAATCACTGATCAGTTGCCTTCTGCACGCCCCCCACTGGGGATCGAGCCAGCAACCCGGGCATGCGCCCTTGACAGGAATCGAACCTGGGACCCTTCAGTCCACAGGCCGACACTCTATCCACTGAGCCAAACTGGCGAGGGCTAGTTAATATTTTTGAGACTCTAAAATATGCATATTACTATGCAATGGGTTTTGAGACTGCAGAGGTAAATTAGATATGGCCGCCCCTTTCAAGGAGCGAGTAACTAGAATTCAAATGTTCAAGTTGGGGTAGAGGGATTCATCACTGAGGCAGCATGGAGTGCGGAAGCATGGGACATAAGAGCAACTGCCTTAAGGATCCCTGAAGGATGGGGACTTGAGCTCAGTTGTCTGGCACCACAGAAGAGTCCCTGACACATGGATAACTTTTTAAGCCCTCGTAGAATATTTGAATATTTGAATTCGTTTGAACTTTGAGTGTGGTGTGTGTGAAGAAAATAGTGAGCAATAGGCTGGGAAGGTGGGCTGGCCAAGGGGTTTGGATCGCATTTAATAGACACACTATGCTTTAAACAGTGGTTCTCCACCTTCTGGCCCTTTAAATGCAGTTCCTCATGTTGTGACCCAACCATAAAATTATTTTCGTTGCTACTTCATAACTGTAATGTTGCTACTGTTATGAATCGTAATGTAAATATCTGATATGCAGGATGGTCTTAGGCGACCCCTGTGAAAGGGTCGTTCGACCGCCAAAGGGGTCGCAACCCAAAGGTTGAGAACCGCTGCTTTAAAAGGTTGAATGTGTCAGTGAGGTGGGCGCTATATTGGGTGGGAAAGGAAAAGTAAAATAGGTTACTAGTAGGTATAAAATACTTCTTACTCTCTTGGATTCTCTCCGAGCTTTCATTCAAACATCTAATGAATGACATTTCTGTTTGGGGAAGTAAGGGGTAAGGGATGAATAAGACACAGCCCACGTCCGTGTGAGACTCAGAGTGGCCGTGGAAGCAGGCAGGGGTGTTACTGCTCTGACAAAGCTCAGTGCTGTCATAAAGCATGTTCCAGAACGGTGTGGGCCCACAGGAGGGCGGGGAAAATGCAAGTGTTCCCTATGATTTGGGGACTGGGTCTGTGTTTAGTTTTGGCACTGAGAGTCTCATTTTGAGCAAATCTGGGTAGGTTTGAGGGAAGGAAAATGCTGAACTGTTGGGGGGAAGGGTGCTTCAGAGGAGAATGTTCTGAGATCCCATATATGTCTTGTCTTGAAGTAGAAGAAGAAAGGACTTATCCATTAGTATTGTTGCCTTGTTGAACTTCTATAATACACTAAAAACGTTTATGTTACATATGACTGGCTGTTTATTAGGTATATTTTATCCTTTTATTCTGAGATTTCTCTGGTTGGAGAGTATTGTAAAGTATTCCAAACCCTGACATGGGGATTAAGAAAACCATAGTGCCATTTTCCTGAACAACTTTAAATAAAGAAAATTAAGGAAATTTGTCCAATTGTATATTATGAGAAGCTAAGCAATTATCAAATGCTAATGGATAAAGTAGGATTAATTACTTTACAAAAGGAATCACTTAAATTGTAATTTGAAAGTGTTCAGTGTATTGTTACCTGAACAAAGGTGGTTTAGTTGGTGGAAGAGCCCTGGGACCCAGGAGATAGAGGGTCCCATTGTAGCTGTGCCACTTGTTCCTTTTATAACTAAAGCTGAGGTTCCCAGCTTCAGTCATGAAGCACCGCCTTCATCTCAGCATCTCATCTCCCCTATTATTTATCTGGTTTTTTCTTTATATTGACTCTTTTCTTAAGAAAAAGATTTATACAGGTATAATCGACATATAGTAAACTACACATCTTAAAAATGTACAGTTAACATACTTTTAGCAATATATGTGCACCTATGAAACCATCAAGATGATTGACTTTTTTTAATTAAAAAATTTAAAATTTTTATTTTTATTGATTTCAGAGAGGAAGGGAGAGGGGAAAAGAGATAGAGACATCAGTGATTAGAGAGAATCATTGATTGGCTGCCTCCTGCATGCTCCCACAACCCAGGCATGTGCCCTGACCAGGAATTGATGCTCCCACAACCCGGGCATGTGCCCTGACCAGGAATTGATGCTCCCACAACCCGGGCATGTGCCCTGACCAGGAATTGATGCTCAAACATTGAGCCACACCAGCCAGGCAAGATGACTGACTTTTAAAAAACATTTATTTAAAAGGAAACTAACCCTGGGATTCTATAATATTTTTAAAATACTCAAGAAAGAGTTAAGGAAACATATCCAACTATATACAAATGGAAATATCGAGGGCATTTGTTTCATCTTCCCTCAGTTTACATTTCAGGACTGTAAATGTCGCTGTCATAGTGTAGGAAGGGAGAAACAGGTAAAGTTTAAACAAATAGACATTATTTAATATTTATTTCTTTAAAAAGATTGGTAGGAGAGGAAGATAAAAGTATTAGAAGGATGATACATAAATAGTTACTAATAAACATGATTTCTCCAAGCTTTCCCAGTGCCATCTTAATCCAGTTTACCAAGAGTGTGTTGTAAATTCTTTCAGTATTTTTTTTGAAATATTTTCATTTGAAATGGTACTACATGGAGGAGTTTTGGTTCTTTAAATCAGGCAGGATAGTCTTTCTATTGATGTAAAGATTGACTTCTCACTCCTTTTTCTTTTTTAAGCTTCACTATAATGTGACTACAACCAGATTGGTGAATCCAGATCAGCTCTTGAATGAAATAATGTCTATTCTTCCAAAGAAGCACGTTGACTTTGTGCGGAAGGGGTAAGAAGCAACCTGATAGGCTGTTGGGTTTATTACTTGATGTCTTTTGAGCTTTGAGAAAACATGGTTGATTCTGTTCTTCCCTTTAAAAAAATAGATATATTTCTCCCACCTCACTTCAAAAAGCTTTTGTGATAGTGTCATTGTTCATAATTTATTCTCTTCTGTTTTACATGAGCTATTGACATATTTAAAGTACCCATTCTGCCATTACTTTAAAAATTAGACTTCTCAAAATAGGAAAATCTGAACAACTTCCAGTTTTCTTTTACATCCTATTTTTTTCTTTCATGGTCTACTTTTCAATAATATGTATGAATTGTAATCTAAATTTATGAGCTGCCTCAGACAAATCAAGGCTTTATATAGACGCCTTCTCTGTATGACTTGCTGTGTTACAGGATTGGGCTTTCAGTGCTTTGGGAAGTCATTTCACCTTAAGACTTTCCCACTGTTGAGTGCTCTGCCCTCAAAGCTTCGGTGGTTGTGATCTCATGGTCTAAACAGCCTGGCCCTCTCTCTTACCTAAGATGTTCCTATTTCCAAGCCTTTCCACTCAGTTATGTCTCTTTAAAATGTTACTTTTAACACAGCTAAGAAGATCCACTAATATTGAATAAAAACATTTAAATAGGCCAATCGAGAGATGAGATTTTAAGAATCGATATTTTGCAAAAGTAATTTTACTTTTCACTCTGTACTCATTGGCTGGCGAGCACTCATGTGAACTTTGACTTTCCTCCTTAGGTGTCATTAGAACACATCTAACTCACTCTGACCTGTCCTTCGTGCTTGGGGTTTAGCAATGGTTTCAGAACCGCTAGCCAGATCTATATCAGAGACTTTCAATGATCTTTCCTTCATCATCATCTGAGCTTCAGCAGATCTCTAACTGGCTGTTAACCAATAATTTGTTCTTCTAACTTCCCGATCAACCAGAAGGTCTTTGCCTTGATCCTCTTCTTTTTACCTTCTTTGTTTTTCAGTGATATTTTCATTAGATACTACCAATTTCAGTTACAGTCCATATTATTCCAATCAGAAGAATTGCTTTTCCTCTTTCCTATGACTAAATGCTTCATTTTCCTATCAGGAACCAAAGCTGTACTCCTTTAGGCATTTCTGATATTGACTGCTTATTTTTAAGAGATAAAGCCCCAAAACACATAACTAAGTTAGTAAGAAAAATAATGATATTCTGTGAAACCTCATAATACATAACAGATACAAGTAATAAATATCTCCACACTTCTGCAAACCAGCTCCTAATTGTGTGCCCCTAAATATTTAGGGACCTAAAATTTAAAATCAATCCTACTGGATACTGTTTGTGTTTATTGAAGATCAGTAAGACAATTAAATAAAATTAAAATATAATGTAAGCTAATAAAAAACAGATTTCCATGAATTCAATTTATGCAGCTTTTCAGGAACGTACCTGTTTCTTAAGCTGTGTTTAAGGCTTCATTTAGTCTGGCCTTTCCATTGTCAGAGATGGTCACATGCAGTTCTGATTATGTATGCCGAACGTTTCAGCCATGGGAGTATACCACCTCTTTGGGCTTTCTTTTATAACCCTGCCATAAAGTGTGGTGACAATCGTAACTTCTTCTTACTATTGGAGAAACCTCAAAAACATGTGTCCTCTGACAGGTTGGTGGCTTCAGCCTTATTTATATGAAAGACAGAAGATTCTGATGAGGTGCATGCAAAAAAATATTCTTAATCTTCCCTGAGCTTTGCTTTGTTGTGAACATTGTGGAATTGGCCTAATGTTCACGGATTACACTGTTGAAAGAGTTGCATAAAAGGGTGCCAGAAGATTTCTTGAGCGTGAATGGCATGTCTAGCTATGAAAGAAGGGCTTTTCTTCGGAGCAATGGAGAATTCTGCTAAAGCCTTTTCATCTTTATTCTTTCTTCAGATCCTAGTTCAGCTTCTGGGAAAACACCAGTCGTACTCCATCACAAACGCATAGCTAGGCCATTTGGAAGCTGTAAGCAGTAATATATTGCTTAATAGGAAATAATGGTCTATTTTCTCCACTGGCCTCCAGGAGGCTTAGAAATCTCTTGTATTATACAGAATATTCATGGTTCTCCTACTAACTGGCTTCTTATCTTGTTTTTCACAGCTATACACTGAAGTGTCAAACACAGTCAGATTTTGGCAAAGTGACAATGCAGTTTGAACTAGAAGTATGCCAGCTTCAGAAACCCGATGTGGTGGGTATCAGGAGGCAGCGGCTTAAGGGTGATGCCTGGGTTTACAAGAGATTAGTGGAAGACATCCTGTCTAGCTGTAAGGTGTAACTGATGGATGGTTTCAATGCTGCTGGACGAGGATGGGTGTGCTACAGAGACTGGTGTGATTGGTTTGATTTTCAAAGTCCATTGGAATGAGAAACTCCTTTCCAAAGAGCTATCTTAAAGACCAATATATTTTTGTTTTTAAACAAAAGATATTATTTTGTGGATGAATCTAAGGCTAGCCCATCTGTCATTATCTGTTCTGTCTTTTTTAATCATATGGCTTTGTGTATTAGCAACTGTTGACTTTCCTAGATTCACTTCCATATGTGAATGTAGGCTCTTAACGATGTCTCCTTTTAATGTGTAATTTCTTTCTGAAATAAAACTATTTGTGACTGTCGCAGGCTTCTCCTCTTCTTTGTTCTTGATTTTGATTCAAATAAAACCTCAAATGGCTTCCTGACTATTAAGTAGAGACTATTTGGAGTATGTTTTATCTGTTATCAAATATGCCTTGGGCAGAAAAACAGATAAGAATTCATTTGCATAATTTTTTCCTGTCTCTGATTTAAGTAGGATTTATTGAGATCGTTAACTAAGTCACAGCTGTGGTTACCAGAGTTAAACAACACATTTAATATGTTGAATAAAAGAGTATTGACTTCAGTAAGTGTGTTCGGTCAACAATGATAAGTATCTGAACTATGAACCTCCATGAAATGTTACTTTATGGTAATTTTTCTTAAGTCTTAATGTTGGCCTCAAATTTGTATTTTTATTTCATTTTATTGGTCTCTGAAGGCCAGCACTCAAGTTATATTTGTATGGATTTTTACCAATTAAACTAGTTGGAGAAAAAACAGCACTGTTTCTAGCCAATACTCAGGGAGTGCTTTGTTCAGTAAACATTTACTAAGCGCTTACAAGCAGTAGGTCCTGGGGCTGAAGATTACACTGTCCAGTAAACTCAAGGAGTATTCGCAGGGGCAGATGCATAAGCCATGTTGACAGCATAGAGGGGATGCTCAACTTTGCCTGGAGGAGAAAGGGATGATTTCTTGGAGGAAACAGCATTTGGTCCTGAAGGAAATATGAGTCAACAGAAAGGGAAGAGGGAGTATGGCATTCTCAACAGCAAGCATAGTTGTGTGAAGGCATGCCTGGTGTGTTTAGCGGGGGAGGCAGGAGGTGGTGCCAGGGGGAAGTAGCAGGAGGTGAGGGTGGAAAGTTTACCAGGAAATAAGTGATGAAAGATTGGAAGGATCTTGAATGTTCCACGGAACTATTTTGGCAAAGCAGAGCTGGCAAGGGTTCTTTCACCTTAAAGAGAAAGCCTGCACCATTAGTGGTTGTTCCCAATTCCCCGTCTGACAGCCCTAGGCAACCACGAGTGAGGAAGTGTTAGTGCCACCACCACCCACATTGGTGGGAGTGTGTCCTTAAGTGGAAGAGAACTCAGAGTGGTTAGCAGATTTTTTAAAATTTAAGGTGTTTGAAATGGCAGTTATTAGAAAAGTTCTGTTACATCCTACCAGGGAGACCTTGAGCCATTGCTTGGCTTCTAAAAGCTTCAGGTTCTCAACTGTAAAACGGAAAAACTATGCCCTCCTCAGAGAGTGGTTATAAGAATTGTCAGAATATGTATGCAGCTCATAGCACAGGCTCTCCCCAGAAGATGAGCTCCACAGTATTCTAACCGGTCTGTACCTGGAGTCATCTTGTCGAAGCAAATCTGATACCTGATAGGTACCCCTGCCCACTCCCAGATTATCCAGTTGACCCAATGCCGTTGGATGAATATTTATTCATTCTTGTCTCACTTTTAACTTCATTGAGTTCGGTTACTCAGTCAACATTTACTGAATTTGAACTTCATAGTTGGTGCTAGGTGGGATATGGGTAAGAATACATGTATGATCCTGCCATCAAGGTGTTAAGGCCTTCAACCAGAAACACACTGGCCGGCACCAAGATGTCTAGAAGTTTACCCTGGGTGTTTGTTTTTTTTGGTGGGGGTGGCTATCTCCTTTCTCCAAGTCAACTTTGCAAGAGTCACCTGGTTTTCATAGCATCTGAGGGGATGGGTCCAGGGTAGGACCTCTTAATCCTAGTTGGAGGCACTGTAAAGATGTCCTTAAGACCAGCTATGCCATTTTGTGTCACTGTCAGTGAGACTATGCATTTTAGTAGAAAGAGCACTGGGTTCTGGGACCCAGACACTTGGACTCAAGACCTGGTCCTGCTGTCTGACCTTGGGTAAGTCACTGCCTGTCTCCAGGTTTGTTTCTATAAATGTGACACACATGCGAACACATGCAAACCTTGTTTAGGGTCCCTTCTAGCTGACACCACAAATGACATCAAAGTTTGATGTGTAATTTGGTTGATGGATTCACGTTTCAGCCAAGATAAGTAGCTCCAACATTGTAGCTACAAACACCTCATCATGTAACATAAGTGTACACCCAAAATACAACACTCCTCCAAGGACACCCTGGCCTGGGAACACACTTCTTCTGTATTTAGATGTCCATTCTGCTGACCTGCTTGGTGTTTTAAATTTCCACTGGTTTAAATACTCTGAAAAGCCTCAGGCATTTGTTTGATGGAGAGAAATAGTATTTTGAATTACCAAGCACAGAGTTATCAAGCAGAAAGATGTAATTCTACAGGAGACTTTCAAAGAGGTTTGGTGGCTGATGGGAAATTTCTTACATTTGCCCTAAGAGATGTAAACCGTTCAGAAGGCCAGTGTGTACCCAGAGGCAAGAGTGGTGTACTTTGATATTTTAGAGTCAGGGGAAGAAAAAAGGGTCTTTGGGGAAGGGAGTGTCTCTCATGATTTCACATTTGTATTTTATTTTTATTTATTTTTAAAAATATATTTTTATTGATTTCAGAGAAGAAGAGAGAGATAGAAACATCAATGATGAGAGGGAATTATTGATTGGCTGCCTCCTGTACGTTGCACCGAGCCCGCAACCCAGGCATGTGCCCTTGACCGGAATCAAACGTGGGACCCTTCGGTTCGCAGGCCGACGCTTTATCCGCTGAGCCAAACCAGCTAGGGCTGTATTTTGTTTCTATATTTTAATGTATTTTTAATGTAAAATTTGATTTTGTTTGGGGCTAGATATTAGAATTAGGAAACATTGATTTGTAGAGTTTCAGAGTCAAAAGGGGCCCTTGAGATAAAAGTCTACTTCCCTTCTCCCCACCCCACCCCCACCCCATCCCTGCTATGTCCTTAGCTGAGAGGAGGATCTTTTTTTAGAGAGAGAGAGAGAGATGGAAAGAAATCATAGGGGACAAGTCCAGGGTGACAAGATCCACCATCCATCATGGCTCCTGACTACGAACAGTTGGAGCCTTTCTCTTTACTCTGTGGGTTTTTTTTTTAATTAACCTTTTTTCATTTTTCCTACTTTAGAATTTCACATTATAGTCCTTTGTTCATTCTCCCCTTTTCTCTCGATAATGAAAATGGATATAATATGAACTTAAACTCACTTGCCCTGGGTCATTGCCAGTGCTTAATAAAAGTGTATTAGTATTTGTAGTAATGATAATAACCCGCAGATAATGATGTCGCTAAAGACCAAAGGGTCCCCTTGCAAGAGAAGCCCCCCCGCCCCCATCCCTCCAGTTGCCTAGCTTTGCTGGATTTAACGGAGACCTTGACTGCTTCAGATAGTCATTGTCCCTTTTAAATTATCAAGGTTTCATGGAGACAAGCATTCTTCACTTAAGGGTTTTCCAGACTGTCTGATGTGCTGGGCTCTGGATAACCTTGTTCCTATGTCATCATATGTCATGCTGCCTCTCGGAAATTGTTTCCTGATGTTTGCAAAAATGAACTACTTAAAGGAAAACTAAAAGAAATTCCCTTTGTTCATTTCACACACACACACACACACACACACACACACACACACACACTTCACTATTGTAAATGGTTACACTCAAATAAGGTCAAGGTCATGAGGGGATTTGAAGCTGTGTGGTGTGAGGAGCGGTGGAAGGAATGGAGGTGACCAGACTTTCCAGAGCTGAGACGAGGGAGGAGAGGTGGCAGGCATCTTAAAAAGTCTGAAGAACGTGGGAGAGGGATTTGATCTTTTTTTGGAGGACCCTTGGGGTATAAGGAAAACTGAATAAGAAGGGGAATAAGAAGCTGGATGTGGTTTGATATGAGGTAGGACTTTCTTCTCAGATGTCTGGGAAGGGACGATGCTTGTCCAGGAAGTGGCCAGTTCCTTGTCCCCAGAGTGGTCCAGCAGAGGCAGGAGAGTCCCTCAGCAGGGGCCACTGGGGAGTGGTTATGAGGATTAGGTGAGGTTTGAATTGAATCACATGAGGTTCCCTTCTAATCCTGTAAGCAATCGTTCTATCAGGTTCTTGACATGAGAATCTAGGATCTGAATTTTGCCTTGTAGAGTGGAAGCCCCAGGGGTTTCTTGATAGAAAATTCAAGTGTAGCATCTGGCTTTAGAAAGAGGGAAATGGCCTGGTCAGTGTGGCTCAGTGGCTGAGCATCGACCTATGAACCAGGAGGTCACGGTTTGATTCCCAGTCAGGGCACATGCCTGGATAACGGGCTCCATCCCCATTCTTGCTTGCAGGAGGCAGCCAATCAATGATTCTCTCTCATCATTGATGTTTCTATCTCTCCCTCTCCCTTCCTCTCTGAAATCAATAATAATAATAATAATAATAATAATAATAATAATAATAAATATATATATATTTTAAAAAGAAAGGGGAAAATGGGCTCAATATCTCTCCTCGCCCCAGAGTTGTATGACGAGATCTAAGCTGCAGCTGGACCCAGCCACTGTCAACCACGTCTCTGAAGAATAGATGAAGGAGCTGAAGAGAGATTGGAGAGGGAACAATAAGTCACCAAAGTCAAGAGAGGAGACCTTTGGAAAAGGGATAGACAGCAGTACTGGATGCTGCAGAGAGGACAGGGAGGCTAAGGAAGGAGGAGAGAGCATTGGCTCTCAGGAAGACAAGGGAATTGTTGAGAAGTGGAGGCAAGAAGTTCAGAACACATCCTCATGGATTTGGCTGCAAGAATGATTGGGGGCAAGTTAGGCAGGACCATGAAGGTGAAGATTGAAGGCAGAGGGAAGGAGAGGGAAGATGAGGAGAAATGTCAGATGTTGGACGCAGAAAAGATGTGGGTAGGGAGACAGAGAGAACTTCAGTATGGTATTTATAGTTTGCAAAGTGCTTAGCATCCATGATGCTGTTTGATCCTTTAAACAGTATTCTGTAGTCTTCAGAGAGCATCTCCATTTTTCAGATTCACAAGTAGACTCTGTGGAGATGGGGCCAGGTTTAAGGGGAAGGTGAGAAATCTTTTGGTCTAAAGGGGAAATTGGAGTACGGCTATGGAGGACACTGCCCGGAGCTAAAGGGCACCTCTGACTTGCTTGTTGCTGCATTCGGCGACTTCATCATCTCTTCCTGGCCTCTGACTGCTGACTGCTTCCTCCATTGGTAACTCCCCCTGCTTTTGACTTTATTCTCTTCTGAATTTCCTACCACTTCTGCTCAGTCTACTTTTCAGCCTCTTCCTCTGTCTGTCCCTTCAATGTTTTCTTCTTACACTTCACATTTCTCTAGATGTCCTCATCCTTCCTATGGCTCATGATGGCTCCCAAGTCTGTATCTCTGGCCCAGATCTCTCTCCTCAGCTCCAACCCCTGTGTCTACCTTTCTACTATAGAGCTTATTTAGATGTTCCATAGGTTCCTAAGAGACAAGATTTCTAGACCCAAATTACTTTCTCCTATAGTTCCCTCCTTTATGATGACTTATACACTCCATGTTGCCTGAAATAGCCTCAGTTTAAGCCTATTGTGCCAGTATAATTATTAATAATTTGTCCTTTTACTCTAAAAAACTTCCTTGTTTGAATGATACATTACATGGTCATTTTATCCATTTTGGACAATGGCATGACCACTCACTTAAATGCCCATGTTAGAAACTTCATATTTATCCTAACCCTTAGGTTAGTCGTATTCCACTCCCACAGTCTGTATTGCTCATCTCCAGTAGACTCTGAACCCCTGGAGGGCAGGGACAGTATATACATATTTTTTAATTGATTTCAGGGAGAGGAAGGGAGAAGGAGAGAAAGATAGAAACATTAATGATGACAGAGAATCGTTGATTGGCTGCCTCCTGCATGCTCCCTGCTGGAGATTAAACCCAAAACCCGGGGCATGTGTCCTGACCAGGAATAGAACCATGCCCTCCTGGTTCATAGACTGGCACTCAACCACTGAGCCACACTAGCTGGGCAGGGACAGTATCTTTTTTATTCACCTGATATTCCCAGTGCCAACCACAAAGTCTGGCCTATACAAGATGTGCAATAAATGTCAAGTGAAGAATATGAAGATGGAATTAATGGATGGAATTAGAAGCCAAAAAATATTAGGGCTGGAAGGGTGGGTCCTTAGGCTTATTTTCTCATTTTCCAGATAAGGACATTGAAGCCTAGTGTGGTGAGTGGACTTGATGAAAGTCCTATGGACAGTTAGTGCAGGTTCAGGAGTAGACCAGAGATTTGCCAGAATCTGTCGAAGATTGTTTTCTAGGTGATTTAAATCTTCATTAAGTAGAATAGCTCAGCAGTCAGCCTTCATTAAGCCCTTACTGTGTGTGTGTGTGTGTGTGTGTGTGTGTGTGTTTATCCTGGGGGTTTTGGGGTGTGGCATGAAGGAGAAGATTAGATATTCCTGCTTCCAACAATGTTCAAAGATGCTGAGCAGACTTTTGAAGGCTTATTTGAGAGGCATTACACCAGTTTTCTATTGGAGACAGTCTCGCCTTCTTAACATTGCCAGATCAGGTTAAAATACAAGCTGATTTGACAGTAGCTCAGGTGTTGTTTTGTTTTTAGCTTAAGGATCAGATGCTGGGATACACATCCTCAGCCCTGCAGGAGGCGATGACATCATTTATTGCTCGTTCTGACACCATGTTGGTGGACACGGGGATTCTGGAAAAGAGGGTGTCTGGCTGCCTTTAGTAGAATCCTCCCCCTCTTATTTTTTTTTAAAATATATTTTATTGATTTTTTACAGAGCGGAAGGGAGAGAGCTAGAGAGTTAGAAACATCGATGAGAGAGAAACATCGATCAGCCGCCTCCTGCACACCTCCCATCGGGATGTGCCCGCAACCAAGGTACATGCCCTTGACCGGAATCGAACCTGGGACCTTTCAGTCCGCAGGCCGACGCTCTATCCACTGAGCCAAACCGGCTACAGCCCCCCTCTTCTGTTAGTTCACTTTGGAGTCTTCTCTTAGCCTGATCTTGGCTAATAACATCATTTGATTTTGAAAAAATCATTCCATTTTCTGAACTTTGTGTTCCTCATTTGTAAAATGAATAGGTTAGACTAGAGCAGTGGTTCTCAACCTGTGGGTCGTGACCCCTTTGGCAGTCGAACGACCCTTTCACAGGGGTCGCCTAAGACAATCCTGTATATCAGATATTTACAATACGATTCATAACAGTAGCAACATTACAGTTATGAAGTAGCAACGAAAATAATTTTATGGTTGGGTCACAACATGAGGAACTGCATTTAAAGGGCCAGAAGGTTGAGAACCACTGGACTAGAGCCTCTCAGAGCGGCAGCCAGCCCTGATTTCCAGCATGTTGAAGGCTCCTCTGCCTGTTGCTTTCACATCTACCATATATATCAAAATCTATGTCTCTGCCTTGTTCGTGGCCAGGCTGAGTATCTCTCCTATTCTTACACTTGATACTTAAATTCATCATTCCTTACATGTCTAATTCTCTTTCTTTTCTAAACACTCTAATAAGCTTATTATTTCAACCATTTATATTTAACATTAAAGTTTAATTACAAAGTTGTTAACCATAGAAAATTATTAAATAAGTGAGTTTGGGATGAGCATGGAACAGCTGAAACACAATGAGTGACTATTTCAGAATGAGCACTTTGGAAAAGAAATTTATGCATAGAAAACAATGGAGAATTACAATTAAGAGCTCTGGGGATCTCACACTGATTTGTCCAGCTATTACATAGTCATTTCAATTTAAATTAAAATTGTAACTATTTTCTAGTCTACTCAAAATATGAGGTGTCACATTAAGAGTTTTAATGGTGCGTTCTGTGGGGAATGCAAAAATGCGAGGTTGTAGCACATAAATAACTATATAGCGAAGAGTGAATAAATTCTCTGCCAAAACAGAATATGATAAAAACAGAAATGACAGTGGATTATTTTATTCCCTCTAGTGAAGCGCAGCTCACATATTAGAGCAAAGAAACAGTTCACAGGGTGTCTAATTCCATATCACTTTGTCGGAGTTGATGAAAAGAACAACACAAAAAATTTTAACTGGTTGATGAACTCTTGCATCAATGAAGCCACATATTTTGTTCCCAAAGTAAAAAATATTTTTTTTTTAGCCACAGAAAGTTGGTTGATATTAAGATTTGATAGCCCCAATTCATAGAAAATTGGATTAGTCAAGGTTTTAACCACTGAAGAACATGTTTAAGGCAATCAAATTTCTGGGGGCAGGGAAAGATTAAGTCAAAAGCAGGAGATGTGGCTTCCAGGAGTAGGCTAAACCTGGCGGGGGGGGCGCGTTGTCATGTATACTAGAATGATTTGGTCAGAGTGGGTAAAGGGTCTGATGATAGCACACAAAGATTTGGATTTTTATTGTAATACAAGTGAATTAAGATTTTATAAAAGCAGCATCTGGACGTCTGAAGAAATAAAAGAATTAATTGAGTAAGTACCAGGCACAGGAGGGTTACTATAACTAATCGGCTGAGCTTCCTGGTAGCCAAGAAGAAAAGGAAACTCGTAGTAGATTTCATAATTCTTGGACATATCAATGTTTCTCCTACTCCTAAGTTCTTGGAGGAATTTATTGTTCAGAGAAGTGGTCTCAAACTTGAGTACACTTATGAATTATCTGGGGAGCCCTAGCCAGTTTGGCTCAGTGGATAGAGCATTGGCCTGTGGACTGAAGGGTCCTGGATCTGGGTTCAATTCCAGTCAAGGGCACATACCCAGATTGCAGGCTTGATCCCTGGTGGGGGCCATGCAGGAGGCAGCTGATCAATGAGTCTCTCTCCTCATTGGTGTTTCTATCTCTCTCTTCCTCTCCCTTTCTCTCTGAAATAAATAAAAATATATATTAAAAAAAGGATTATCTGGGGAGTTTAAAAAATACTGATGCATGAATCCTGCCTCTAGAGAGTCTCTTGAATTTGTCTGAGGTAGGACATACACATCTATATTATTTTATTTTACTTTATTTTATTATATATTTTTATTGATTTCAGAGAGGAAGGGAGGGAGAGAGAGAAACATCAATGATGAGAGAGAATCATCAATCAGCTGCCTCCTGCCCAAAACCCAGGCATGTGCCCTGACCGGGAATGGACCTGTGACCTCCTAGTTCATAGGTCCATGCTCAACCACTGAGCCACACTCGCTGGGCTACATCTATATATTTTAAAACCGCAGGTGGGTTTGATGCACAGCCAGGCTTGTGGCTCAGTGGTATAGAACCTTATGGGAAACAAATGAGTAATTATTGCTTTCCAGAAGATGGAAAAACCCTTTATACAACCAATTATATTGGTTCTTAAAACAAGAAGAGTATTGATTTGTAGATTAGTGAAGGCATTTCTAAAACAATTTAAGTTCAGTTTTTCTGCCACATAAAGTTATAGGCATCTGTACTTTCAGTAATCAATTCCTGGCATTTTACACGAATAGTAACTGGGAGCCAATTTTCCATTCTTTTATTTTTTAAAATATACTTCTTTATTGATTTCAGAGAGGAAGGAAGAGGGGGAGAGAGAGAAACATCAGTGATGAGAGAAAATTATTGATTGGCTGCCTCCTGCATGCCCCATTGGGAACCGAGCCCGCAACCCAGGCATTGTGCCCTTGGCCAGAATCGAACCTGGGACCCTTCAGTCCACAGGCCGATGCTCTATCCACTGAGCCAAACTGACTAGGGCAATTTTCCATTCTTTTAATAGAAAAAATACTTCACTGTGTTACATGTCAACCCCAAACCCTCAACCAAATCTTACTAAAACATAAGCAAAGCTAAATGCCTTTTATTTAAGTTACAAGTTATCATAATAGCATGTAAAAAGGCTTACAACATTCTTTCCTGTCATTAAACAATAAATAGGTTTTTAACAGTTGTTTGTACACAGTGACAGCTTCTTTTAGTGTCAGTCCCACCGGAGACACGCCTCCCTATAGTTACTTGGTGTGCCTTTCTGATTTTTCCATGTGATGCTGATGGTTTACCAATTGTAGTTGCATCCAGTGTTCTACAGAACTCTTCAGGAAACACAGCTATTAGATCGACATTTCTTGAAAACAGGGTCTTCCTCTTTATATTTCCCAGAGTTCTCAGTAGAGTTTCCAAATAACTGTTATTCATCCTTCAGTCATAGCTTCAAACTCACTTCTTCAGGGAAGACATCTGATCCCCCCAAACCACATCAGAGGATACACATATATCTTGCCCTCCTCCCTTATAACACCCCAATTGCAATAAATTACAGAGTATAATTATATATTGCCTATCTTGCCAGATAGTTTTCAAACTCCCTGAGAATGGGGTATGTCTTGTTTCAGTGCCTATCACAGTGGCTAACACATGGTAGGGGCTCAATACATGTTTTGAATGAATGAGTGCCTCACACATGACAGAGTACAGAGGCATTTGTGTAATGGACACCTCGTGTTTAGTTTCCCAGCACTAATCCCCTAACTATCTTCTAGGATTGCCCTCTCCCCTCCATTCTACTCATATGGTGGTTCCAACTAGTCCAGGAGTAGTGGGTACCTGGGCCAGTAAGCCCCTCTTGAGGTTTTTAAAATTCAGGCTAGAAGGAAGGCCAGATTTCTTTATATATGTGTATTTCCTTCTCTTTGAACCAGAGAACTGGAGAAGGCTGATCTGGGAAGAGAGAGAGAGAGAATCACAGGAACCCAGCCAGAGAAGGAGGTGAAGAGTGTGGTCATCAAGACAGCTCCTAGGTTGTGCACTTAGGACCCAGCCATATTCCTGTTCATGGGTTTCATGATTCTCTTTGATCCTTACAATAATTTCCTCTTTCTTGCTTAAGGTCATTTGAGTTGCTTTTCTGCTTCTTGTGAATCCTAACTAATACAATTTGCTAAAAGAATTAATTATTGAGCACGAGTCAGATGGAAAAAGAAAGGGAACATAGGGCATTTGGGTTCATAATTGTATGTAAAACAGTGAGCAGAGGGGCTGGGTTGTATTCAGACTTGGTGAATTAGGACACAAGCAGAGTGTGCCAGGCTCAAATGGAAGCAAACAGTTAATCTATTTATGTGCAAAGCGGTTTTGAGGATCAAATGAGTTAAGAAGTGTAACTGTGCTTTAAAAACTGAAATAGAAGGAACCTTTTCGGTAAACCCCAAATATGCATTCTGGTGGAGTAAAAGAATACAAAAATCCTAAACCACGAGCATTACCATGAAGCTTGCAGCCACCATCCTCCCCTCTAACACTCAGACCTCTCCTGCCTTCCCGCAAAGAGCACTCAGCCCCACGCTGCCACAGCACCTGGCTCATCACACGCTGTAGGTGTGTTCAAAGTCATTCCGCGTCTTGTTCCTTGTCTGCCCTACCTGGAGGCATTCTCAGACTGTGTGAAGGACACCATCAGGGCCACTGTAGGGTGACTCTAGTGACTGAATAATGCATGAAACCAGCAGTGGCCAAGGAGGAGACTCCTTAAGTGGGTGGTGGGTTGAGGACAGGTTCTGGTCTCCATCTGTGGGGACCTGACTTTCCCATCCATGGGGCCTTTCAGATTGATGGCTCAGTCCATATGGATGAGGTGCCTTTCGTAGGATTCCTGACATGTTTCTTAGCTGAGCTGGAAGCAGGTATGGCTTGACAAATTAGGTGACAGTGCTTAACAGTTTACAAAGGATGCTCACATCCCATTCATCTCACTTGGGCCTCACAATAGCTCTAAGAGGTAGAGAGGGGTCAGGAGTTGGTCTGTCAGCCAGTGAAACAGATCACAAGAAAGCATGACTTACCCAAGGATGATCAGTCTTCTGGGATGACTTAAAAAAAATACTTCTAGATTAACTGAATGCATAAGATTTTCTGTTCTTAAGGCAAATGGAATATCAGAATGATTTCTCTAGAAAAAGTGTGAAATTCTGGTTCCCAGAATAAACTAAGGAGATTAAAAAAAAAAAATGCTGGGCTCCACTTTCAAGAGATTCTGATTTAATCAGATTGGGGCAGGCTCTGGAAGCTGTAGGGATAGAAATCTCCCCAGGTGTTTCTGACGAGCAAGCAGCAAGTTGTGGGAACCACTGGTAGGTTGAGGGAAGGCAGGGTGTGCGGATCAGTCTTCAATGTTCTAATCTTGGCTTCACCACTCACTCTTTGGTGGCCTTGGGCCTTACCTTCCGTACAATAAAGGGATTGGCTTAGAACAGATGAACTCAAAAGTCTTTTCCAGTCCTTACCTTCTACATGTCCTTTAAAAATTGCCCACAAAGGGCTGGGCTTGCTAGAGTTCTGGCCCCTAGTAGCTGTAGAATGAAGAGAAACTTGTTAAAAGTGTGAGATCAGATGTTGGTTCCATTCCCCACATCTGCTTCTCCTCTTGTCTAACGAACTTCCAATTTCATTCAGATAACCCTTCCTGCAGCATGGAGCCACGTGCTTGGGGGGAAATGGACTCACGTTGGTTATGTAAATCAATCAGAATAACTCCATTCCCCGGTCATGGTGATTGCTCATGGGCATGTGACCCATTCCTGACCAATGAAACATGAAGGGAGGTTTGCTAGGGGATTCTGGGAAAGGAGGGTGCACGTCATTCTTAGAGAGCTTCTGGAAGTGGCCCGCTCTTTCCCAACGGATGTAAAAAAGGAAGCAAACACCCCTGATTCGCTTGGCATCCATCTTTCATCCAGCCTTAGGATGAAGCTCACTACTGACTGCTGAGCAGACTAACAGGGTAATTATCATTAGCTATTAAATAAACAACCCCCCACATCTCAGTGCCTTAACACAACAGAAATTTATTTCTTGATCATGTAAACTTCTATCAGCTTCTGGAAATGGCCTTTCACGTGGTGTTATGGGCTTAATTGTGTCCCCCCTCCCTCAATTCATTCATTGAAACCTTAACCCCCAATACATCAGAATGTAAATGTTATTTGGTGATAGGACCTTTAAAGAGATGATTAAGTTAAAATGAGCCCGTTAGGGTGAGTCCTATCCAATCTGACTGGTATTCTTCTAAGGAATTTGGATACACAGAGACACCAGGGTGTGAGTGCTCAAGGGAAAGCCCATGTGGGAACACAGAGAAGGTGGTCATCTGCAAGACAAGGAGAGAAGCCTCAGGAGAAACCACACTTGCTGACAGCTTCATCTTGGACTTCCAGCCTCCAGACTGAGAAAATAAATCTCTGTTGTTTAAGCCCCTCATTTTGTGATATCTTGTGATGTCAGCCCTTTAAAACTAATGCATATGGTGATTCAAGGACTCACGCTCCTTCCTCCAGGTGCTGCTGCCAGGCCCTCGGACCTCCGGGTCCTCCCGTTCTGGTTGGCAGATGAGAAGACACACAATGGAGAATTGTGCGTGGGAGGTTTCTATGCTCCAGGCTTGGAGGTGGTCACATACTTGCACCCACATTCTATTGGCTAGAAGTCATTCAGATGGCCACACCCAACTGCAAGGGAGGCTGGGAAATATCGTCTATATTGGACACTCTGTGTGCTCTGGAAAAAGAGAAAATGAGTCAGTGAGCATTTAGTCTCTACTACAGACAGAAAGGTCTTGGATATGTGATGGCATGGGCAACCCTCCAAATCAGCCAATCCAGGAGTTTGTTCTACCTCTGACTTTGTTGTGTGTGCCAACCCATTTCCTTATTGTGTGGGCTAACTTGAGCCAGTCTTCCTGTTCATTGCTGCTGAAAGCATCCTAACTGCTGCTGTGCCCACCTTCTCTTTCCTCCTCCTCCCTGCTGGCCAGGGTTGGTTTTGTTGGGGGTAGAGGGGTAGGGGTAAGGGTACAGGGAGGGCTTTCACTTGGAGTGAAAAGCAGAAGTTAGCTTTCAAGGCAAAGTGGCCCTGGGCCTTTCTTTCCCAATGGCGTTGGGGGACAGGATGTGGTGTCTTATAGAATGATTCCTAAATCTGATATTATAAAGCCAAGTACAGCAGAAATTATTGACAAATTAAAATTTTAATTTTCTATACCTACATCTCTCTTCCACAGATCCCAGTATCTAGTATATCATAATAATTAACAAATATTTGTAGAATGAATGAACAACAAATGAATGAAGGCTTTCCTTGACTACCTCCAACCTCATTTTCCACTTTATCTTCCATTACTTCCCTTCACGTACCCTCCTCTCCAGCTAAGTAGGTAGGTGTGTCCTGTGTCCTTCCCATTGTCTATATTCTTTCCTCTGCCTGGAGAACCTTCACTGTATGTCCTTCTGGCCAAATCTTGCCTGTTCTCTGCTCCCCAGCTCAAGGGCTTTTCTATGACCCGTGTCATTGCCTCTCTATTGGGTCCCATCTCTCCTTCCGCGGGATGCCGAGGACACCTGGCTCCTCTCTTCCCACTTCCCAAATTCTGCTGGTCTTTGTGCATGTGTCTGTCCCCTCCAGTGGGATGAAATCTCTCTGAGGGCCAGGACAGCCTGGTTTGTGTACATGCTACTGGGCCTAGGACTTTGTTCTACGCAGAGGAGGGCTGGTGGCTGCTTCTTGGCATTGAAGGGAGCAGATGGATTGGAAAACCTTACCTTGCAGGAAAAAATCAAACACCTCCTTCCTGCTGAATGCAGTTTTGCCATTTGAGCAGATTCTGAATGTTTTGCTTGCTCTATTTAAAATTAAAAAATAAATTGTGATAAAATATACATAACATAAAATTTACCATTTTAACCATTTTTAAGTGTACAATTCAATGGCTGAAGTACATTCACAATGTTGTACAACCATCACCTCTATCTAATCCTAGAACTTTTTCATTATCCCACATAGAAACTCTTTAAAGTAAACAATAACTCCCTATTCCCCTCTCCCTCCAGTCCCTGGTAGCCACCATTCTACTTTCTGTCTGTACAAATTTACCTATTCTAAGTACTTCATACAAATGGAATCATTCAATATTTGCCCTTTTGTGTCTAGCTTATTTGTCTTAGCATAATGTCCTCAAAGTTCATCCCTGTGTAAGAATATCCTTCCTTTTTAAGGTCGCAAGATATTCTATTGCATGTGTATATCACATTTTGTTTATCCATTCATCCACTGATGGACACCTGGGTTGCTTCCGCTTTGGGGCTATTGTGAATAATGCTTCTATGAATATTGGTGTATAAGTATCTGTTTGAGTCTCCACTTTCAATCCTTTTGGGTATCTACCCAGGGGTGGAATTGCTGGATCATGTAGCAATTCTATGTTTAACCTTTGGAGGAACCACCGTACTGTTTTTCACAGCAGCTATAACATGTTACATTCCCACCATCCCTTTCTATTTTTAAGCTGAGATTCATCCTCTGCCACAGCTCTCCGGCATCTCCCACTCATCTTCGCTTCCCAAACATCCACCCTGTGTACAAAGTGGATGTGCCTGTCTCACTTATTAGAGGGGGAAAAAAAAGTTGCATTAATAGTTAAAAGTATGGTATTACGGCCGGGAATGGCAGTAGGTGATTGATGGCCTCCATTACACCCCATTAGATATTTTATTCTTGTTAAATGAAGAGCAGCCAACTTTGTCAAGTATTTTTAGTTCCCTCTGGTCTTATTGGTCCGAGCTATTCTTCAGGACGGCCTGCAAGTGGCCACATATGGCTGAGTGTCTGCAGGACGGATGGCCGTGCAGCTGGCGTTCATTGGCCACCAATTTACCTCGGCCCCCTTCATTGTGAGCCTGACAGCGCCGGGGAGCCTTGTAGATCTAACCAAATATATCTATTTTCTAATTGTCTATTTATCACCTTCTGGGGATTTGTGGGCCTCCTATCTGACGGCAAAGGGGGGATGGCCTTGAACAATGATCCTTGTCAAGGCTCTCGCTCGCTCTAAATTAGGGCCTAGTTGCTAAATAACTAATTTAGTCCTGCTATCAAGCTGAAAAAGTGGGTATTCAGCGCAAAGTGCCAGCTGGGGAATTGATTATGTCTTCTCTCAGCGAGTGTGATAAACCTGCCGCCACGCCACTGCGGAAGGCTGGGGACGGCTCCCCGGGGGCGGTGGCATTTCATCACGGAGAATTGGCAGAGGTGCCAGGTCCACTCCCCGCGTGGCAGCTGAAGTCTGGGGGCACCGGGCCTGCCCACTGTGGTGCCCACAGGGAGTCTGGCCTTTGCGACACCCTCCTGGTCTGTGTCTTCTGCTTGGAATGGTGGGGACATTGCATCTGTCAGACATAGGATCAAGTTGAGAATCAGGGAGAGGAGAGGAAGGTCAGTCTGACAGCCCCAATTTCCAATTAGAGTGAGATTATTGAAGGTATCTCAGGCCTGGGGTGGGGGAGGTGGTAGGAAATAAATAAATGGGAACAGGAGGTTCTTAGGAAAATGTATTAATAACGACTACCAGATTTTGAGTAGAGAAGAGGGCCAGGTAGCTGAAAATAGAGAGTTACGGTTTACTGCTTGAGAAATCTAACAACAAAACAGTAGCAGCAATCAATTATTCAGCTCCCCCCTCCCACCTTGCCCCCTGCCAGAAACTGTGCCAGGGTCTTCAGATCTGTGATCTCTTTGAATCTCTTCAACATCCAGGCAGATCAGGGTTCCTACACCACTTAGAACTTGGAGAAAAAGAATTTCAGAAATGTCACCTAATCCACGTGTCAAAGGCTGAACCTGCCCATAAATATCTCCCCCACACAATTTTTTTTACAATGTCTGGAATGCCTCCATCATTCCTTCATTCAACTGGCCTTTACTGAGTACTCTTCTGGGTGCTAGGGCCTGGAGGGGGGGCTCAGTCAGACCAGGCCCTGCCTCCATGGAGCGGATCTCCTGGTGGGGGAGACAGACCACATGAGTGGTTCTCAACACAGTGGGGTCCAAAGGCCCCTTCATAGCTCAAGTTTTTTGAATGGCTCCTTTCTCATTCTGAAATTAAATTCACAGATAATTCATTCTACCTGTTCACATAATTTAAACAATCAATATAGTATTTTCAGTATAATATAATAGAAAAATAAAAGGAACCTACTTTAAGAAAATAATGTATTTTAATATTCAAATGTTCATTCATAAGTATACCAGAAAGCATCATAAAATATTCAGATGCTTATGTTTACTTATAATGAATACTTGAGTTTAAGAAAAATGTTATAATAGCCAACTGAATGTTGATGACATTTTATCTTTGCCAATTTGGAATAAGGGTTAAAAAAAGATATTGATAAATATGCTTAGAATTTCATTGACGGTGACAGCTACAAATGCAGACTGATACAAGAGTAGTAATGATGATTAAAATACCAGGAACCGTATTGTCACTGATGATGTCATATTCTGAAATGTGAAAACTCCAAATTGAAGAAAGTAAAATAATCTCTCAATTTCCATGGTGGTTGTATTTCTGGAAAAGGCAGTGTGCATTACACCAAGTATACTTTCCTTTGTGCTCATGTAGAAGATGAAGTTCGCATCTAGATTGAGCTAATTATAAATGGT
Organism: Myotis nattereri; assembly: GCF_964212035.1. NCBI lineage: Eukaryota > Metazoa > Chordata > Mammalia > Chiroptera > Vespertilionidae > Myotis > Myotis nattereri. The sequence continues at coordinate 54,831,559 of NC_138087.1, forward strand.
TTTGACCCACATGGATGTGTGGTTAAAATTCAGATGATGTAGGGATTTGAGACAACACAGGCCTTCCCTCCAATCACTAGGGGTTGGTTCTGCTTCATGGAGAATCCCTGAACTACAGTATATAAAAGACAAGTAAATAAACAAGAAAATAACAATTAATGATGACTACAATGATCGAAATAAAACTGGGTGATGGGCTAGAGAGTTTGTGGGGAGCTACTTTGGATTGGGAGGTCAGGGTTTCCGGTTTGGATTAAGGGGTCCCTTTAAGCCCAGACGCTCCCGGGGAGGAAGAAGCAGAAGAGGCACACACATCCTTAGGAGGATCCATTGTTCTGTGAAGAAAAGAAAAACGGAAGGTCAGGAAGCTGGCCAGTCTGATGGCCCAAAAGGCGCAGGTTGGGAGCTGCCCTACCGATTGCCGACCTTGGGCAAGCCACTTTCTTCTTTGAGAGCCTCAGCCTTCTCATCTGTCAAATTGGAAGAACGACGATCACATTTCTCTCCTTCCAAGTTAATGAGAAGATTCAAAGCGATGGGAGCAAGGGCTGTACACACGGCAACATCCTAACAGGCCTTGTTTGCAATGGGAAAAATGAGAAACAAACCAAAAGCCTCCAAAAAGGGGTTTGTTTAGAAAAAGAATGGCACGATCATTGTGTAATCATTCAAATGGTGGGAAATAATAGGTGATGCTGTAGAGAGATGTTCACAGGCTTAGGTAAGTGAGAAAAGCAAGTTACAAATAAAATGGGGAGTATGACCCTATGTTCGCAATTAAAAGAGGGACAGCAAGCAAACCAACAGGAATTGGAAGGATGCCTGCCAAAACAGCTGATGCTATCCCTGGGAATGAGAGTTCATTGTAATTTCCATTTGTATCGCCGTATGATAGCTGTAGTAAGAGAGACAAGCCATAAACAGGATTTTTAAGATGCTTGTCACACATCCCCGGTACTCTGCCTGGGTGGGTGGCCAGTTTCCTGTCTTTTTTCTCGCATTTCACATGTGCAAAGAGAAATGGTGTGGCCACTTGTCCAGGAGAAGCTACCTGATCCTAAGAAGCAGCTGGCTCTTTTTTTACATTATGTTCTCAGAGGCTGAGTCTGGTGAGTTCAGATTTTTACAGGCAGAGCTTACAATGTACCTGGTTCTGGATTAGATACCATTACTTTAACCCTCATGACACTATTACCCCCATTTTATAGGTAATCAATGTAAAGTCCAGAAAGATTAAGTGACTCACTGCTGGATATAAGTCTTCTAAGTGGAAGAACAAGGGTTTAAACCAGCCGTGGGCAAACTACGGCCCGCGGGCCGGATCCAGCCCGTTCAGCTGTTCTATCCGGCCCGCGGAGCCGAAAGAGCGGAGGGTTCTCTTGCTCTCCCCTCCGCTCCTTCACCAGCAGCAGTGTTAACATGGCAACGTCGGGAAACACGGCCGCAGCTCCTTCTTCTGAGTCCAGTTTAAGAACCCATTGTGGCCCTCGAGTCAAAAAGTTTGCCCACCCCTGGTAAACCCATGATGTCTAAGTCCAAAGCCAGCTCTGAGCCTCTGGGCATATGTTTGTAACTCTTGGAGAATAATTTTTGTCCAGGTTTTCATGCCTCTATAAATGAAGTTGGAAAGTGTCTAGAGCAGTGGTCGGCAAACTGCGGCTCGCGAGCCACAGGCGGCTCTTTGGCCCCTTGAGTGTGGCTCTTCCACAAAATACCACGTGCGGGTGCGCACATACAGTGCGATTGAAACTTCGTGGCCCATGCGCAGAAGTCGGTTTTCGGCCTGGGCGAGTCTATTTTGAAGAATTATTGTTGATATTTGGCTCTGTTGACTGATGAGTTTGCCGACCACTGGTCTAGAGCTTCCGTTTCCTCTCAGCTAAACACCCACCTCACCGCTGGCGGGGAGACAGTCAGGCAGCCGAGAAGAAGGCGCTGTTGTTACCGAGGAGCACATGGCAAACAGAACTCCCTTTCTCCGGCGTGGGCCTGGGTCAGGAGTACAGCTCCGCCACCAGCCTCTGCCCAAACGGAGACCCATCATGCAGGCGGGGCAGTCTTGAGGGAGATTCCAAAGAAGGACCCGGAGGGCAGCCCCCATGAAGCCCAACCTGGGAAGGAGGAATGTAGCCAGACTGCCATATCCAACTATCCCTCCACCAGCCACTTGCCTATTATTTCTCAGAAAAGAGAGATTTACCTTCTATTCAAGTCCTTTCTAAGTCTCTTGTGTTATAAGGCTCACTCCCAGGCACTTAATTTTGACCCACAAAGCACTATTTGGGGATGACATATTAGCCCCCGATCACCTCAATCAACGCTGTGCTTCCAACGCTTAGAAAGGTCACTTTACTGGAGCAAAAATGGAGACAAAACCGCTAGGCACAGATTTAGTTATTTTTCCTTATAATTGCAAGTGTTGGGTGTTGTAAACAAGCCTTTTAAAGATCCCTTTAAAAAACAATACGCTCGGCGGTTGCTTTGCAGAGCTCATGAATAGAGAATGGGAACTCGGGGCTGGGAGTATAATTTCCAGTGACAGCGTCACCCTGGGATGCAAAGCGCCCTGGACCTTCAATAACTCAGATGGGAGTGAGGCTGATGTTCTCGGGGAAGCTGTGCTAGATGACTCTAGCGGTGGCTCTCTTGGTGTCAGAGACACTGAAGTCAAAGGTGCATGTGAAGAGAATGAATGTAATTGCTTCATGAATTAAATGCGAGCATGGAAAGAAAGCACTGTTTCTAAATATACTTGTAATTCCTATGAGTATATTATCCAGTTATCATTCAAGACATGAATTCCAGTTAACATGAATTTATAATGGCTAAATCAGTATATTAATATGTTTTATATAAATTGTTTTAAAGATATGTGAAATTAAACTTTAAAATTTTATTGAGGAGGTAGACCTCTGACTACCTCATCTATATTCCCAAAAGTTTATATATGCAAGTTGGTCAAAGGCTTTGCACACAGTGAGGCAGCCGTGGTGGAGAACCAGAGAACCAAATGACCCTCTGAGTGCCCAGGTTCTGTGTGGGAAGAGGTCAGATTGACCCTGCATCTCCCTGAGAGCCAGACTGCTGGGCCCAAAGGGAGGTGAGCACTTGCCCAAGGTCGCCCAGAATAAAACCCAAGTTCTGTGGCAAGGAGAGGAATGACAAGAGACAGGTAGGCAAACCCCATCTGGCAGCCAAAAACCTCCCTTTATTTATTTTTTATTTTTTATTTTTTTTCCAAAGACCTCCCTTTAGACCACCTTGCATAGCACTGTTCCTATCTCCCAGCCTGAGCTCAGCCAAAAGAAAAGCAAAGAACAAACATTCCCCACTGGGGATATGTATACTGCGGTGGAGAGCATGTATCCACTTGCTGTGGCAGGCTGCTGGCTCAATTGGGGTTGGCTTCTGTGGGGTTAACCATTTAAAAAATATATTTTTATTGTGTGTTTTATATTTTAGAGAGAGAGGAAGGGAGAGGGAGAGGAAGGAAAACATCAATGTGAGAGTGAAACATCAAATGGCTGCCTCCTACATGCTCCTACCAGGGATCAAACCCACAACCAGGCATGTGCCCTGACTAGGTGGGAATTAAACTGGCAACCTTTCAGCGCACAGGACATCATCCAACCACCTGAGCCACATCAGCCAGGGCTGGGGTTAACCATTTTTGCTCAATGTTTCCTAAGATAATTTTGAAAATCTATGTCCTTTCTTGAACATTTTAAAGTTGACATCTAGAATATCCTAAACAATTTTAAATAATTGGAAAGCATGTAATGTCTGGTGTATTATAAATACAGAAATTGTAAGATAAAGCTCTCACATCGCTGTTTTAAATGTGTCCAATAAAATACAAATATCATAGCAATTTGATAACTGCCACCATCCTTTTAAAAAATACATGAATGAGCTCTTATTTAACAGTAGGAAATTGTATTTCCAATCCACTTCTCCCACAGAACTTAATTCTAATATAATGTATTTTTATGCTTGAGAGTCTTTTATTGATTTTCCTATCATACTTCTCTGCAACAAAAAGATGTATATAAATTGAATTTTTTAAAAATTTCTTGTGACCATAAGTCTCTAAGAATAACAAAAAAACACACAAAACTTCTAAATTGAGTTATTTCAACTATTAGTAGTACAAATTTGATAAGAATAACAGGAATGCACTGCAAATTGTTGATAGATAATTATTAAATAGTTAAAATAGTTTGGAACTGTTTCTCTTAATGATGTGGACAGGGCCACGACCCCCTCACACAGCCAGGCAGTCTGTGCACCAGGGAACTAACTCCAGGGAGCACCGTTCCCATGAGGATGATGTCAATGGCAGCCCCTGGGATTCCGCCGTGAGCAGCCTGCACAGCTGTGTGTGGCGGCCCTGGACTGGGGGAGTGGTGGTGATGGTGCCTTGATTAAAGGTGGCGTTGAGAATGCCATCTGTTGAATTGTCCCTTTATTCGATGCCCCAGAAGTTTGGACTCAACAGGACAATGTACTAAGATTCAGGGTGAGAAGAAGTCTGTACAGTAGAAGAAGGGGACTGTATGAGAGAAGACGAGAATGGAAAACGGAAATGATGCTTTCAGCACCGGCAGCCGAGCTGTAGGAAGGAATTCACAGGGGAGCTGAGAACCGGGAGGTGTATTCCCTTGAAGCATCCGCACTGGGTCCCCCCGTAAAGTCTTTCTACCTCCTGGGGCTGTGAACCTCGGGGGCATCGCCACAGTCCAGCCCGCAGTGCCGCAGGGCCGACCAGGTCAGAGGCTTTCTGCCCGGTCCTCTGCCCTTTGGCCTTGGCAGGTCCTCTCAGCAGGTCCCCCAAATCCACAGAGCCTACACAAAGCCCCAGCCTGACTGTGGGCTGGTAGATGCTTCATACCAGCTTAAGGAAGAGCAAAGTAAGAGAGACTACTTGTTTAGAATTGAATACGTTCCAGGCAATTCTTGGTATTTTATTCATCTCGTTTAATCTTCCCTCAAATCCAATAAAGTAGGTACTATTATGCTCATTCTACAGATGAGAAAAACAGACCTGGCGTATATTAGGTAACTTGCTCGAAGACACAAGTGCATGTGGAGAAGGGAGCTTTCAAACACAGTCCAGGTCAGCCAAGCTCTAAAGCCCAAGCCCTTTCCTATCCCATGTCTCTTTGAAACATGACAGCAGAATGGAATGATTGTACTATGGGCCTACTCTGGGCCAGGTGCTTTGCACATAATCACATTTAAATCTAACTACTGTCCTGGAAGGTAAACACTATTACCTTCTTGTTACAGATGAGGAAAATGAAGCCCAAGGTGGTAAATAGTAGAGCTGGAGTTGGATCCTGGCTCCATCCACTACCAAAGAATAGCCTCCTTCGTCTCCATTAGGCATCTCCCTGAGCTGGGATGCTAGCTCTCCAGCCACTGCCAAGTTCTTGAACACAGAGTCCATTACTCCTTACTCTAAGTTATTTGGTATAAACTACCTTGGATTTCCTTACAAAGAATACAGGCTATGAAAACAATAAAACCACTGTTGGAAAATTTGGCCTCTGAGTCCATGTGACCCCACCCCTAATTTCCCACAATCATTTCATTTAATATAATTCCAAGAATGCTCTGAGCCATGGCCATGTGCCAGGTGCCCAGTGAGGTGCTGCTAAGGGCATTGGAAATAAAGGAGAAGGTGGCTCTTGATCTCAGTTGCTGCCACATGGCATGCAGTCCTGTCTAAATTCCAGAAATACAGGGGCCAAGATGGAGTCGCAGGAGCCAGAGGAGGGAGTTGATTCAATAGGGGGGTCGGGAAGGCTTTATGAACGGCAGAATTTGAACTTGGATGGCATTGCTGTTTAGTTAACTCAGTCAAAAAAGGGAGTTTAAGCTGAAGGATTTACGGAGCTGTGGCTGTGTGGTCTTAGTTCGGAGTGTCTGAGCCTGTCTGGTCTGCTGACTGGGAGTTCCTAGGTCCAGGCTGTGCAGAGCCCCTCATAGTCTGTTCTGTGAAAATAATTCTAGCTAAAGACACTTTGGCTTCTCATCGGAATGGAACAAGAATTACTCCGTAACCAGGCCCCTCTCCTCTTTTCCCTTGCACGTAGGATTGGTACGTGGACCTGTTGAGTGGAGTCTCCTCAGGGCTCTGCAGATTTCAGAAATCACATGGATATTTCCAAACTGGACCTCCACGGAATCCTTAGCCAGACAGCTCCTACGGGATTGTTCCAGAGACAGCCCCAGGAGGGTAGTGCCTTCCTGGGGGCCCCCGTGGAGGGAAGTAGAGCTTCCTCCCAGGGCCCTTCTGGCCCTTTTTCCCTGAACCACACCCAGACAAGTAATGGGTGGGGAAAGGGTGCCGACAGAACCCACTCCTCTGTAGAGTGGGCACTATTAATTTTGGGTTCAGTGTTCTGTAGAGGGACCCTTCTGGCATTACCTGGGGAAGGGCAGTCCTAATCTTCACGGGCAGTTGGAGAACCAAGCTGGGAAAGAGGTGCTAACACTTCCCCAGGCAGCACCCACTGCCCGAGTTTATTTTTTCCTGTAAACCTGGCCAGTTGACTTCTCTGAGGAAAGATAACAAGCATTGGGGCCACACTACATTCCTAATTTCTGTCTGACAAACCTCTAATTCTGTCATGATGTTTTGTTTTCCTTTTATTGGCATTATTTTTTTTTTCCTTTTTGAATCATTTTAGAATTTCAAGGCAATGAATTCTGGTCATACCTATAACATTAGCATCATTTATCTAGTTCAGTGGTTCTCAACCTTGGCTGCACATTAGAATCACCTGGGAATCTTTTTAAAATCCTGATTTCTGGGCCTCATCCTCCGGAAATTCTGTTTCTTTGTTACTAATGTTGTGGCCCCACCCCATAACAAAGAAACAGAATTTCCGGAGGATGAGGCCCAGAAATCAGGATGTTAAAAAGATTCCCAGGTGATTCTAATGTGCAGCCAAGGTTGAGAACCACTGCTCTAGTTCCTACTGCATACTGGGTGCTTTTCCTCGGATATCGCATTTCATTCTGCAAAGTAGGAAATGTTGGCCCCATTTTACTGATGAGGAGACTGAGGCTCACTGGCAAGGTCACAGCTGCCAAGCGGTGCAGTCAGGATTTGAACCCAGGTTTCTCTGATCCTATAAAGTTTGCTCTCTGCATGGAGGCTCTTGAGCTAGCTCATGTAGGCCTGTTCCCTATCTGTCAGCGCCCTCTAACGTGTAGTATCTGTCACTAAACACAGCTTAGAGAAGATGGAAGCACAACTTCTCTAGGTCCACAGGTGGCATTAATGCAGCATGCAGACTGGTACCCACTTCGCTGTGTGGCTTGGGGCAAGTCACTCCATCTCTCTAGACCCGAGGTTCCTCATCTAGAGAAAAAGAGCATGGGATGGATGATTTCTCAGGGACTTTGTACGTCCAAAGGCCTGTGCCTCCAATGCCACAGTAAATTTAGGGGCTTTGTGGAGCTGCAGCCTATCAGATATTCTCCCCAACTTGACCTTTTCTTAAATTCATTTCATTAACTCTCTTATTCATAGGAATGCGTTTTCATTTCATGGTTCCCATGTTTAGTGCCTTCTCCTGATGATGCTTCCCTTCCTCGGTATAATTTTTTGTTCCATTAATTTCCAAGGACCGTTTTGCCAGATCAGAGTGTTAAGAATCATTCACACCTCTTCCATTTGTCTAACCAACCGCTCATCCATTTCTCTCTAGAAATAATTGTATATGGTTCAATAAGTTTATTGTTCAGATCTGTTTACACTTTAGGATGCATCTCATCAGGATTTTCTATAAAGGGTAGAAGCCAATTTCCAATTATCATTATTATATCTGTTTCTCCAAGTTTTCCAAATAATTCTTTTTCTGCATCTTTAGGAACTATTTTTTTTTTTTAATGCATCTTTCCTTCATATTGAAGAAAGACTTTAAAAGAAAAAAAAAAAAGCACTATTTCTTTTCAATATTTACTTACCTCTGTTTCCCCATCTCACCTGGGCATGATGCTGGGGTTTTTTCTGTCTCCAGCACAACTCCATCTTTATTTTGAGAAGTTCCCTTGAAGGGCTCACTGGTCTTTGTGACTCTGATGGTCCATGCCAGTCACCAGTTGAACTCTCTGAGCCTCAGGTGTAAAAGCGGGGTTGACTCAGCTCTGAGGCCCTTCAGGGACCCCATAGGTTACAGCAAAGGCCTCCTCTCCCAACGTTAGGAAACCTTTCTATCACACAGATGGGCTGACAAGGGAATGCAGCCTTCACGCACTGCCGGGGTGGGGGTGGGGGCGGGGGTGGGGGGGGGACCTGCAGGGGTCTGAGAGCTCCACTGGGATTGGGTGGGAACTAGCGACAGCACCCTACTTGTCTTCCCCTCTCTGTTCCCACCGCTGTTTTCTCTGAAGAAACGCAGGGTTTCTCTCATTGTCTGCCCCCTATAAGGGGACAAGAATTGATCAATAAACTATAGCAGCCCCCACCGCAGTGTGCTCATCATCTTCCTGAGGATGCTTCTGGAAGGCCAGGTGCGGGTGTTTCTGCCCTGTTGTGGGAGAGATTGGTCAGCCTAAACCCGGGGGGAAGGCTGCCAGTTTCTACCTTGTACCCAGAAGCAGCACTGAGGTTCCCCCCCTCAGTGCTGACAGTACTGTTTGCCAGGAGTGTGGCCCATGGCGGGTTCAGGGGCAGCTTTAATATCTTGTTAAGGGACACGGATGCCAGCTAAGGGGGACAGCCCTCAGGGTGAGCTTAGGGTCCTTCCTGCTGGAAATCTGGGGTGTTTGTGGGAGCAAAGGGTCAGATTTGGAAACCTGGGCCTGGGCGGCGTGGCTCAGTGGTTGAGCATCAACCTATGAACCAGGAGGTCATGGTTCTATTCCCAGTCAGGGCACATGCCCAGGTTACGGACTCGTTAACCAGTGTGGGGCATGTAGGTGGCAGCCAATCAATGATTCTCTCTCATTGATGTTTCTATTTCTCTCTCTCTCTCTCCCTTCCTCTCTAAAATCAATAAAATATATTAAAAACAAAAAACAAACAACCTGTCCCAAGGCCCTGGTTGGGATGGGATTGGAGAGCTGACCTGGTAAAGATGCAACACTTGAAAATATACACTTAACTGTGGTGGGGGTTTTTGTGTGTTTGTTTTTTTCTGACTAAGTATTTTTTCATTGTAGAAAATCTGGAAAAATACAAAGGAAAAGTAAAAGAATAAAATTTTAAAAAATCATGGCAATTTCACAATCTAGAGTCCACCTTCTTTAAAATTTTGGTGTATTTTCTCTCTGAATCTTTTTCTAAATACAGGCCTAACCCTTAGATTTGAGAGGCCCAGGGCAAGAGTTCTATTGGAGTCCCACAGGCCACATGTTTAAATATTTGACATTGAAGTAATTTTTTCTGTAAAACTTACTTTCTTCTAAAATATTAAAAATTACTAAGATAAAAAGGCAAAACTCAAATTACAATTAGTAAGTATTAAAACGTGGATTAAAATGTTTCCAATAAAGCTGAAGATTTTAATTTAATTTTAAACACTGGATTAAACAAAATTAAATATTTAAAGTAGTAAAACTCTATGCTAGCTTCATGGCTAATGTACACCCAGTGCATCTTTTGTCTAGCTCTACACATATACACATTTAAGAATAAAATAAATTATTGGCGATTGCAAGGTATTCCTCAGCTGCTCTGTGCAGCTGCTGCCAATGTTGTGCTAATTAGTACCTCTGGAACCGCGAATTAGGACGGGGAGAAACGCGAGGATGTGGACACTTGGCACTACTGGGAGATGGCATTTTGTTATGCAAGGAAAGATTGCATTTCATGCTATCGGAGAGGAAGCATTTGACAAATTAATTTGTCTTTTCTCTTTACTGAAGCACGTCCACTGCTCACACCGTCCCTGTCCTCTGAAGCAGCGTGTGTCTCTGATGGCGGCAGCAGGGCAGCCCGCGCAGCGCGCAGAGCGTGGCGTCGGGATCAGCTCTCCTTTGTTTCGCAGACAGAGGGCAGGCGATGGAGACGCATTTCCTGGGGCTTGAATGCTGTTAGTTGCAAAGTGATGTTTAGGGCTCCGCAAGGCAGCTATCACCAGATCTCAAGTAGCAGAAGTGCCCTGTCCTCTGTAATAACGGTGTGTGTGTGTGTGTGTGTGTGTGTGTGTGTGTGTGTGAGTGTGTTTATAAAATTCACCCTAAACTGTGGTCCCTAAGGCAGGGATCACCTTGCACAAGCATAAGGTCTAAGGAGATTATATCTATCTACCTATATATACACATGAACTTTATAATTTAGGAACATGCTGTATGTATTATTTCTCTAGTTTTCTGTCATGAACATTTTCTTTATAAATAGTCTTATTTTCAATGATTGTACAATCCTATCTAATAAAAGAGATATGCCATCATTTATTAAACCAGCCGCTACCATTGAAATTTGTGTTGTTTCCAATTCTTCTCTCTTATAAACACCAGCACAATGAACATCCTTGTGCACATCTGAGGCCCACTTCTGCAAGTGGTCAAAGGGCATATACATTGTGGACATAGAATTAAATCAGGGAAGGGTCCCTTTAAAAATCTTATATTGAATTGATAAAATCTTTTATCCTCATTGTTAAGGTTTGGTCCCAGGGAGACTGTTGATACAGGGAGCTGTAGAATTGGTCCAGGGAGTGGCGTCTGGAGTTCTGGATCCCAACTCTCTCTGTAAACTCGGGCAAACCTCTTCTTGCCTGACCTCGGTTCCTCTATCTGTATGAAGAGGAGTTGGACTAGACATTTTCTCAGAGTATTTGTAATCAGCAGCACTCTGATCCTGGGAGTCCACTTGCTTGATGAATGGAGCCACGCTCAACCCTCTGGGGCTCCATCCATTAGACCACCCTGCCCCCTGCTGACCAGCTGCTAGATGCTAGTCCTGTTGTGGACTCCTGCAGGGAGAGGCCCTGGACATTGGCTGGACTCACAGCAACTTAACTGCCCGCAAGCTGGGAGAAGGTGAAGAAGTGGCTGTTGTTTTATTCCTGGAAATTGCATTCTTTGACTCATACTTTCAAATATCCCATTTCATTCACTTGTTCAGCAAATGTTCTTAAGTTCCTCCTTTGTGCCAGGGCTGTGTGAGGGGCTGGGAACTTGTTTTTTGTTTTTGAGGAACACACAGTCTAGAAAGGGCAGAACTGGTCACATGTTACTACCATATAGAACAGAAAGAGAGGTACAGAGAAAATGCTTCAGACATTGGCTATTGCTGGGCTCTCAAGCCCCTGTGTCTCCTTTTCTCTTCTCTTCTTTCCTTTTCTTTTCTTTTCTTTTCTTTTCTTTTCTCTTCTTTTCTCTTCTTTTCTTTTCTTTTCTCTTCTTTTCTTTTCTTTTTTCCCCCTCTTCTTTCCTTTTCTATAGTATATGTGGCATATATGTGCCATAGGGTCCTGGTGCTTGGTGAAGCACTTTTGAGAATCCTGACCCATCTCCAAGGGCATGAGGTTGTGTTCAGTCCTGCACTGGCCCTCTGGCATTGAGATGGGTACATTTTATGTCAAATGATTGAGGGCAACAATCCAGAAGTGAGTCACTCTCATTACTTGACAGGAAGGTCTGTTTAACCCTCCGGATTTACAAGTATGGCTTCACAGAACTTTCTCATGGACTCAGAGAGGGCAGGGATATTGGTTTCTTGTGGCTGCGGTAACAATTTACCATAGACTGGATGGCTTCGAACAAAATTTTAGTCTCTCACAGTTCTGGAGGCCAGAAGTCCAAAATCCACTTTGCTCAGCCAAAGTCAAGGTGTTGGTTGGGCCATGCTATCTCAGGGAGGCTCTCAGGGAGAACCCATTCTTTGCTTCTTCCAGTTTTTGGTGCCTGCCAGCATTCCTTGGCTTTTGGCTGCATCACCCAATCTCTGTCTCTGTGGTCGCATTGCCTTTGCTTCTGTCTGTGACATAACTCCCTCTACCTTGCTCTTACAAGGACACTTTTGACTTTATTTAGGACCATATAATGAGAAATCTCTCCATCTAACATCTTTAATTTAATCACATCTGCAAAATCTATTTTGCTGTGTAGGGGGAGATTTGCAGTTTAATCCAGGGGGTTAGGAGCTGACGTTTGGGAGAGCCGTTATTCAACTTGCTACAGAGGTGATGTGTCTATAAAGAGTCAGTGGCAGAAACACATTGTCAGTCTTCTCCTCTCTTATACTCGCCCACCTTCTCTCTCTGCCAAGTGAAGAAACTGTTTGTAACAAAGGGACTTGGAGCTCTTTTTTGGGTGAGGGGTGGAGGCAGAGGCAATGTCTGCATCGGCCGCCTGCTGAGCTCAGGGCGCATTCCAGAGGAGAAGCACAGGGGCAGGCCCAGCTGGGCAGCCATGTCTAGAGTCAGCCCTGTGCCAAAGGTTCATCTGAGCAGGGAGGAAACTTGCCCATGCTGAGCTGGATCCTGTGCAAGGAGCTTCCTCCTCGGATATAATCCCCTCAACAATCCTCTGAGTCAGAGACCACGTGGACTAGTTCACATGTGAGAAAACGGAGGCTCTGAGAGGGGCCACGGAGCGGCCCGAAGCTACACAGTCAGTGGAAAGCAGTGTGGGGACCCAGATTCACCAGTCTGAAGGCTTCAGAATATCCACGTGGGGGCCTGGGTTCCTGCTGCCCTGAGCTGAGGAGCACGCCCTGAGCACCGGGTCAGAACCGTGGACTCGAGTCTGAGAACACAGGCTCCCCCTTTCAGTCTATGGACAACTCAGTTTAATTCTCAAGAGCCTCCATTTTCATGACCTACTCCCTGGATAAGCCTTGTACCACCATTGCCCACAGAGCAGGGGCTGTATATAAGGTTTCGCTGGCCCAGCAAGCTGTAGGCAGCCTTCCAGGAAGAATAGTGGTGACAACAGGGGTTGCACAGGGGGCTTTGCAGGGCCTGGCTCAGATAAGGGCAACTAGCCCTTGGGAATGTGCCCAGCAGGCAGGGCAGTGCTTCAAGGTGATCTAGCTCCGGTTGATGGCCATTTAGTTTAATTCAACAGGCATTCCCTGGGTAATGATTGTAGGACATGGTAGCCCTGCAACAGTGACCTCACAGGCCACAAGGAGAGATGAGTATGTAAATAAGATGAGAGAAGGCAGCATGGAGTCAGACCAGGAGAGAGACACAGATGTATGAATGGGGACACTGATAAGGGAGTGATGACCTCTGACCCAGGGGCCTTGGGGAGGACCGTGAAATCATAATTATCTATGTGGTCCAGTTTCCTTAGCATCTCCAGTGTGATCCTCACTCCCATCATGGGGGGGGAGGGGAAGGGGGGGACGGGGGCGGGGGAATGGAGGGAAGGGGGGGAGGAACAGAGCAAAAATATTAGTACCATAAATAACTTTAATTCTTTTAAATTTAAGAATGGAATGGCCACTGTAGAACATGTCAAAGGTGTAAATAAATAAAAAGAAAATAAGCATCACTCATGAACCCATTGCCCAGTGACTTCCCGTTGTCAATATTTTGGTGTATTTCCTTCTCCTAGTTTTTTCTCTACAGATTTCACTCTGCATCCTGTTTTGTATCCTGCTTTTTTTTTTTTTTTTTTTTTTTAAAAACAACAACTTTAAAATGAATAATTTTGTGAATGGTTTTGGACAACGAAATGATAACTTGGGTACAAAATATTTGTCAGATGGTTGTGTCATACTTCAACCAATCCCTAGAATAACATTCTTTAAATTCTTACATCTTTGTTCATGCAGTTAGTTATTTTCCCGGGATAAATTCCTGGGTTTGGAGTTGCAGTGTCAGAAGGTAAGCTCATTTGAACAGCCAAATTTGCCCTCCTCAACTGTTGTTCTGATTTATAGTCTCAGCAACAGTATTTGCGAGTGTCTGTATCTCTCCACATTCACCAACGCTGGCTTTTATCATCTTTCGATCTTTGTTAGTTTGATAGTCAAAAAATGTTCTCCAGCTGGCTTAACCTGTATCTCTCAGATGATTGAGGAATTTTGAACATTTTTCTTTTGTTTACAAGCCATGTGAGTGTGTCTTTCCTGGTAAAATGTCAGTTTTGTGTTTCCCTGACCTATTTGTAAGGTCATTGGATGTACCAGCACAGAAGGCAGCAACCCCCACGTTATTGATGAGGAAGCGGAGGCTCAGGGAGGGTAAGTGACTTGCCCAAGGTCACTTGGGCAAATCAGTGCTGGAGCCAAGACCTCTGCTTGGGCTCCGCAGTCACTCTCTAGCACTTCGCCCACCGTGTCATGCTGATAGATGACCCTCGCCTATGGTTCTGGGGGGAAAAAATCAAGCCTGCCTTGTTTCAATTTAGTCTTGATTCTTAAAATAATCTATCCTGTAACATACAGTAGTGTTAGCAGAGAAAATATGTTCCGCCACTTACTGCTAAAGGAGCCGGAGATCCGCCGTGGGCTGTGACCCTTTAAGAGCGTGCCCTCCGTTCTGATAAATCAGGTCCTGGAAGGCTGTGTGGGAGATTAGTGCTGACGTGTGTGGGTACAGTTAGCACGATTATTAGCAGGACGCGGTGGTTGCAGACAGCTGGTTGAGGGTGCACGCGCGCTCCTGGAGAGCCAAGTCACAGCTGGGCTCTGAGAGTAGTCTGGACGGGGAGACTGTCCATCCACCCAGCCACATCCCCAGGGATGGCTCTTCAGTGCCCATCCATCCACCCTCCTCTGGCTGTTGGACTTGTGGTCACTTGCAATGCCGGGGGTTAGAAATAGCAAATCCCAAACCTGTCCTGCCATGAGCTCACCTGTGACCCTAAGCCAGGGGTGGGCAAACTTTTTGACTCGAGGGCCACAATGGGTTCTTAAACTGGACCGGAGGGCCGGAACAAAAGCATGGATGGAGTGTTTGTGTGAACTAATATAAATTCAAAGTAAACATCATTACATAAAAGGGTACGGTCTTTTTTTTTTTTTTAGTTTTATTCATTTCAAACGGGCCGTAGTTTGCCCACGACTGCCCTAAGCACTTCCTTGCTTCTCTTTGCCTTAGTTACCCCACCTATCCAGCCCGGGTGTTGGTCACAATAGTGTCCAAGGGTTCTTCTGAGTCTAGGTTGGCCTGCCCTCTCCATTGGTCCACCCCTGTCTATCCCTGGCCTTTTCTGCTTCTTGGCTGCCTCCACATCTGAGAAGATGCAGACCCACAGGATGTGGTGCTCTGTGGGACTTTACCAACCTCTCATCTAATCTCAGGCCACACCTTTGAGTTTGCAAGAAAGAAGACTTGATATTTCTCTCCAGGGCTTGCTTTGTCTTTTGAGCTGTCCTTCAATGAATTTCAAGTGGTCTCATTACTTTAGGGCAGTGGTTCTCAACCTTCCTAATGCCGCGGCCCTTTAATACAGTTCCTCATGTTGTGGTGACCCCAACCATAAAATTATTTTCGTTGCTACTTCATAACTGTAATTTTGCTACTATTATGAATCGTAATGTAAATATCTGATATGCAGGATGTATTTACATTGTTACAAATTGAACATAATTAAAGCATAGTGATTAATCACAAAAACAGTATGTAATTATATGTGTTTTCCGATGGTCTTAGGCGACCCACTGGACTACGTCAACAAAAATAAAAAATAAATGCGGTAGGTAAAGTAAAACTTTCACACCCAGGACTTGCCTGTTCCATCTTCATGCAATACTCAGGGGGAAAAATCTTCATAATTATTGGGCGTAAGTCACTTTAAGGAGACTTTCTGGAGAAGGCCGGGCTGCAGGTCTTTGGACAGTGGGCCACCGATTAGGTCCTTGGGGTTAGTCCCCCAAGAGAGATCCTGATGTAGCCCTACATTGGGGATCGCTGTGACCGGGACAGGTGTGCTGTCTAAGGAGAGACTCGATTCACCTGTGAGGACAGGTACAGAGAGCATAGGGGACACCTTCCTGCCGCCATTTTGTCGTGGAGCTCGGCAGGCAGCTGGGGGTTTGCCTTCACCTGGGGATCTGGATGAAAGTGCACCTTGGGGTTGTCCTTGGTGGCCACAGGCAGAGCGCATGAAGGGTCTCTCTCCAGTATGTGAGCAGAGGTGGACCAGTAAGGAGCTGTCAGCCCAAAACCTTGCTTCAGTGCTTACACTTGTTCCTGGAAAGAGCGGCCTCATCTTTGGGTTTGACAATCACTGGGGGCACGTTGGGTGGCTTCCCTTTCCCTTTCTTGGATGGGGCTGACACCACAGTGGAGAAGGGGCTCTGAGGGGTCAAAGCACCTGGAAGGTAGCTTGGGAGCACCCTTGACCTGTCTGGCCTCAGGGCGAAGGGCACCAGCCCTGGGGACACAGAGCTGGTGGTGGAAGGGATGTTTGCATGCTGTGGCTGGGCTTGTTTCAAGGTGTCCAGAGACAGACCTTGGCCTCCAGCTTCCTGGCTGAGCAAAGCCGTGGCCACAGCAACCTGCTGGGACACGTGGCTGCCCGAGGTCTTCAGGGTGTCAGCTCCCCCCACGTGGGAGTGGAGGGGGTGGGAGACCCACATGTTTACCTGGCCTCGGATCTGCTCAGCAAGCTGGATCTGCTGTAGCTGCTGCTGCAGACACAGGATCTGCTCCAGGCCCCACGGGATGCTGTTGGCACCACGCAAGGGGGTGGAAAGCATGTCCACGCTCCGCTGACTCACCGCCACCTTGGTGCCCCGTGGTGCTTGAAGAGTGACGTTAGTATTGGCCACTTTGCCTCTGGGTAAATAGCTTAAGTCCTGGGGTGTGGGAGGCAGGGCAGCCTCGGTCTTTAAGTAAAGGGCAGACCCCGTCCCTGGCTCCTCCTTCATGCCCCCTGATCTGCTGCCATCCTCCCGGTGACTGTCTTTCTGCCTAGACTGTGTGGCTGGTGGCTCAGCATAGCTCAGAGAAGTCTTCTGAAGGCACCGGCCCTCACTGTTGTTCACGATGGGGACAGGTGGATGTTTAGTGCCATTTTTCTTATGTTCCAAGAACTCAGAGAAGCTGAAGAACTCTCCACAACATTTTTCACAGATGTGAGGCTCTTCCCCACCAGTCTCTTTACTGTTGCTCAGTCGCCATTCATGTCATCACCAGTCCTTCCTCTACCCGCCCTGTGCCACTGGGGCCACATCTGTGAACTCCAGGCTGGCTGCTCACCCTGGTCCTCCTTGGAGTGGATGTTAGGGTTTTGCCTGCTGGCCCCATGACACGGTGCATGCATTGTGGCATCAGGAGAACAGCGGCTATTTTCCCACTCCTAGAAGTCCAGCATTTCTTCAAACAAAATCCATCTTATACATATGCTTCCTGCTCCTCTTGCTCCTGTTCTAAGGCCAGGCCCAGAGCAGCCAGGGAGCTCCCATGGTGCTGGCAGCTGCTTGGATCATGTGGCCCCAGAGGGTGATTCCGCACCACCCAGCTCACTGCCCCTTCTCTGAGCATCTGGCCACACTTCCTCTGCCTGCCCCCAGCCACACAAAGGGTGGAGGTGGTGTTTGGGTCGGGGCTGCGGCTGGACAGTCTCTTTTCTTCAGCTCTGGTCAGTATCTCAGATTCAGCTCTGGGCCCCACATTTTATTTTGTTTTATTATTATTGTTTTTAATCCTCACCTGAGGATATGTTTTTATTGATTTTTAGAGAGAGAGGAAAGGAAAGACAGAGAGACAGAAAGAGAGAGAAACATCAATTGGTTGCCTCCCGCATGCACCCCAGTGGGAGATCGAACCTGCAGCCTAGGTATGTGCCCAGACCGGAGTCCTACCTTTCCTACCTACCTTTTGGTGTAGAGCAGTGGTTCTCAACCTGTGGGTCGTGACCCCTTTGGCGGTCGAACGACCCTTTCACAGGGGTCGCCTAAGACCATCCTGCATATCAGATATTTACATTACGATTCATAACAGTAGCAACATGACAGTTATGAAGTAGGAACGAAAATAATTTTATGGTTGGGTCACAACATGAGGAACTGTATTTAAAGGGCCAGAAGGTTGAGAACCACTGGTGTAGAGGATGACGCTCCAACCAACTGAGCCACCCGGCCAGGGCCACACTTTATATTACTATTGTGTTTTTACACCCTTTATTATTATACTAGCAATACATATTTGTTAATAGAAATCAGAAAATACAGATAAACAAAAGAAGAAGAAAAAATCATGCCAACCCTTTTTTAACTTCTTGGGATCTACCCATATTTATTTTTCATTTTCACAGAAAAGAGATCTGACTGTATGCATTATTTTTCACTTAAAATAATTCTGAAATCTTTTACGTTGTACCAAATATACTTCTGGAACATCATTTCCAACAGCTACATAGTATTCCAATGGGCACTGAAATGCAGCCAACCATCCCTACTAATGGGCATTTAGGGGTTTCTAATTTTTTTTATATATTATTAAACTGAACAGCATGAAATTTCTGACATTTGGCTATTCTTGACCTAAGAAATAGCCATTTCATATGGTTTGACCTAATGTAAATAACAACATGATGAATATCATTAAGACTCAACTTTGCACATTTTTTTTTCAATGACTTAATTGCATTCCTAGAATGTCTGAGTCCAAAGGGATGCATGCGTTTAAGCAGACCTAAACTTTATTGCGCTGACCTCAGGCGTGTGTCCCAGGCACACCAAGAGAACAGAGGGATGGCATGGAGCGGTTTTAGGCTGTTGGGCATCCTGCAAAGAGGCCTGGCGTGGCCTCAGATGATGGGGCAGAAGTCGCAGCTGCTCCCCTCACTAAGGCGTGACCTCGGGCCGCGCAGAGGTGGGACTTATTCTGGAGAGCAGTCAGCAGGGTTTTCATAATGGGACAACTGTGCTTTGTCTCAGAGTTATTGGTGGTCTGGCCTAGGCTTGGGCATTCTGAACCCTGTCTGACTTCCATCGCCCTTTGCAACGCTGCCTGAGCTTCGGAGCCTGAGAAACCCCCTTCTCCCGGGAAAGGTGACTCGGAGATGAAGGCTTTTAAAACGACTCACAATTGCCTCCGTGGTTTTGAACAGTTAAGAATGCGACTTGGCATTGAAGGCGGACCCGGGCCGGCTGCAGAGGGAAGTTCTGACGGATTCTGTGGCGGCAGACCTCCCAAACCATTGAAGCGTGCAGGCTGAATTTTAAAAATAATTGTCCTTTTTAATGATGTAAAACATGTCATCTAGATTAAAAAAATAAACACTTTATTACTTCCCCCGTCCTTTCTTCCGCCCTCCCAGGGCCAGATGGGGATTGCGTGAATATTTCTGGCGTATTTCACATATTTAATAACGCCCTTGGAGGTTCTTCCAGATCTGATGAAAATGTGGGATTGAACTCTACCCACGGACTGTTCACAGAAGGAGAGCTGGTGGTGAGTGAGTGTGTGTGCTGGGGGTGGGGATGCATTCTATTTTGGAAGCAGCCGGGTCTACAAGTCAAAAGGCCCGTACTTTTTATCTTGGGCAACAAAGGACATTGTTTCTCTGTCCCCGCCCCCACGCACACCCATGCCGTTTGCGGGATGGGGAGAGAAAGGGGGAAAAAAAGAAATCGCCGCCGCGAAGCAACCTAGAGCGGCTTCGGGACAGGCTCGGGCCTTCCCCGAGACGGCTTTCCGCCCGCTCTCTTGATTTGCAGCGAATCCAAGAAAAATAATTACAGCTTCAATTTATTTATACATCTTCCCTGTAGATAATATAGATCCAACAATCGCCGCCTCCTAATTTATGCAGGCGGGGCCCTCCTGGAGCCCGGGCAGCTGGAAGCGGCCAAGTGCGGTGCGGGCCGCCGCAGGGAGGAGGGAGAGAGAAGCCCCGCGCCGGCCAGGAGCGGGGACCCCGGACGGGGACCCCGGGCGTCAGCCCCGCGGCAGCGGCAGAACAATGGCTGGTGTGGCGCGGGCGGCGGGCAGCCGGGGAGCGCACCTGGGTGATGGGCACCTCCCGAGGCGCCCGGGCTGCGGGCCTGACAGGCGCGCGGCGGCTCCTTAATGGACTGGCGAGCGCTCTCCGGAGCAGCCTGCGCGGTCCCCGAGGAGAGATCATCAGGCAGAGTGGTCCCCGGAGCAGGATTTATTAGCAGACAGGATGGGGAAGTTGATTAGCCTCCGCGGCTGAACGGACATCCTGTCAGACAGGCCTCTTAATCCAATCACTTACCTGTCGAGAGGGAGCCTCCCCCGCCACCCGCCCCAGGACCCGAGGCTGCGGGCCTGGCTGGGCGCACCCTGCACAGCAGCCCACGCTCGCTCGCTCGTGTCTGGGACCAGGCGACTAATGAGCAAGTCTCTCCTCCGCTCCTCGCCCGGTCAGCTCTCTGAGTCTGTCTTGCTAGTGAGACAACCTCCAGGTTGCTCTTCGGGACTCAGCTCTGGTGGTGACTCCCCTGCACGGCCACCTTCCCTTCGTAGCTCTCTACTCCCCACTTGGGAAAACACCTGCGCTTGGGTCTTGTCTACACCACCTTTCCAGGGCATCCCTGCTGGTCCCTCTCCCTGAGGCCTCTGCTTTAGGCAAACCCAGCTACTTTCCCATTTCTCCAACGGCTCCTGCCTGCCTCCCCGGCCCTTGCTCCAATAATAGGGTCTGGCTAGAAGGCTCCCACCTCGTCCCCACCCCAAATCCAACTGTCCTTGGAGGTCTTGCTCACAAGCCTAAACTTCCCTGATTACCTCCCTCCCTCCATGCCCAGGGAGGCTCTCGCTTCTGTGAAACTATCTGTGTTAGGGTCAGGACTCTCACCCAGTCCTGTCTCCACCACGTCCTAGCTCTGTGGCCTTGGCCACATGAACTCATCTGGGCCTCCTCCTGCTGTAAAACAGGACGATAGCAATACTAGTAAGTTCCTCATAGGGTTGTTGTGGGCAGATGAGCAGATGTATGCAGAGAGCTGGGGCTGATGCCTGGTGCATAGCTCAGTATTTGTCTAACCCTGCAACAGGTAGTATGGTAGCACCTCCTTCACTGCGCCAAATGCCATTAGGACAGGGGCCAGGCCTTCGCTGTCACCCTCCACCTCGGCTGTGGCTGCCCCCCTTCCAACACCAAGTACATAGGGTCTTACAGATGAGACGGTTAAATGGCTAAATGTTTGTTGAGTGAATGAAGGAACTGCTGCCACACTGCAGATCAAGTATGATGTACCATCTCTCTGGGTGACCACCCGAGGCCCCATTTCTGGTTGATCTGATCGTGGAAGAAGCAAGAAGGTGAGGGACAGGGCCCCCATCTGCTTTTGTGTGGCAGGCATTGAGATGTGTGTTCTCTCCAGCTCTTGTCAAGAGTTTAGGAATTCAGACTGTATTGATCCACTGCATCTTCAAAGCCATCAATCATCATTAAGAAACAGGACCTGAGCCCCTGGATAGGGCGGCTGGTATTGGGTAATTTACAGGATTTTACACACACACACACACACACACACACACGCCCCAGATGTGGCTAAAAGAAGTCAGCTAAGACAAGCACTGAACTCTTAGCAGGCAGGGAGAGGAAAAACCCAGGAAACTTAGACACCAAAGGTAACTGACCAGGAAATATATCACATCCCACTTCCTGGTGGAATCACACATTTTTGTGGCTGGTTGCAACTGTCTAGTGAGCATTTTAGTTTGGTAAATGTGGAGGCTGAGGCCTCCCCCAGGCCCTGCCACCTCCCACTAATGTCTGCCTCTTTTGGCCGCTCACAACTTGTCAGTTTTGCCTGGATCCATGTCAAGGTTACTGGTCTTTGGTTTGGGCCATCTTCCTTTCTTAAAAACACACACAAAACAGAATAGCATTTTCCAGGCCACAGTCACCAGGCAAGGCTCTCCTGCCTCAGTGGTTTTCAGACATTTCTAACCACGCCTGGGTGATCTTGGTGTTGCAGAACCCACCACTGGCCTGGGCTTCAGGACATTTGGAGCCTGGTCAAGCCCTGCTCCTGATTAATTGTATGATTTGGGGGAGGGGGGGTGTTGGGGGCAGAGCAGGGCATTTAACCTTACTGAACTTTAGTTTCTTGATCCATCAAATGAGAATGATATTTAGCCCACCATCATGGGAGGAGACATTTAAGGGTAAAATGAGGTAATTGATAGGAATGTGCTTTTAAAAATACAGTACTATACAAAGGCAGAAATCCTATGATGAAATTGTTTCTAAATATTGATTGCTTTCAATGCTGGGTGCTGGGAAGTAGAGATGGCCAAGCCTCAGACTGCCCCTAGTAGATTTAAAAAAGGGAGAGAAGCAGATGTGGGCGACACTGGCTAAGGCACCAGGCAGGAGGAAGTCAGTCCTGGGAAAAGAAAATGGCAATGAAACCTCCCCTTCCCTAGCCTTGGGGCCGGCAAGGCTTCAAGGAGGAAAGGGGTTGGGATAGTTGGAAAAGAGGGTGACAGGGGGAGGGAACAGCCAGGGGAAAGGCCCAGGGATGAGGAAGTAGGTTGTGTGGAGGACAGGGAATGATGAGGTGGGAAAAGCAGATGGGGCCAGTAGGCAGGGCCTCATGGCTGATGAGCACAGCCCACATGGAACTGTTCTTGGCAGGGAAGCAACAAAGTCAGGTGCCTTCTGGAACTTTGGGAAGATGGGAGATGTGCATGAAGCATGGGCCAGAGGGGAGGCAGGAGGCAGAGAGGAAGCTACTGCAATATCCAGGCGAGACCTGGGAGCAGAGGCACTGGTGAGATGATTGGGGGAGCCCCATGGAATAGAGTTGAAGAAACTCTGGTCTACGTTATAATCTAAACAGATAATAGTTTATTTGCAGAGAGGCCTCTGTCTATTCAGAGGTCACGGACACCACTCTGGTACCTAAGTGAACATTCACAAATGCCTGTGTGTCTGGGGAGAGACTTTTTATAGCAGGAATGTCTCAGAACTCTCCCATCAAACCAGGATACAAGGAAGAACTTGTATCCTCAGAACCATCCGTACAGCCTAGAGCCCCTCCACTTCCTGTGGAACCCCAGACAAGGGATGTAACTTTCAGCATCCTAACTTTTACAATGGGGATAAGAATAATAACAAAAAATCTATTAAGAACTTACATGAGTCCCAGCCCCTCCCACTCTGAGCTTCCCTCTGCCCAGACTGTGGGCGCCTCCTCGGGTAGGCAGAAGTAGGTAGGATGTGACACCAATGAGGAGAATAAATGTGCTCAGGTTAAAATCCCACTGTTGTGGAAACCCCACAAGTTCCTAAGATGATTATGGCTTTGAACTCATTCTAGAGCCCCAGTAGCAGTCTTCCAGGAGGTATTCTGGCTGCACTTGAATGCCTCTGCAGGCAGGGAGCTCATCTTCCACTGGCATTCTTTTGTATCTTAGAGCATCTCTGGCTGCAAAAAAAGGAATTTCTTAAGCAAGTGGATATTGGTTCTTTTAGTCTACACCAGTGGTTCTCAACCTGTGGGTCGTGACCCCTTTGGGGGTCGAATGACCCTTTCACAGGGGTTGCCTAAGACCATCAGAAAAACACATATATAATTACATATTGTTTTTGTGATTAATCACTATGCTTTAATTATGTTCAATTTGTAACAATGAAATTGGGGGTCACCACAACATGAGGAACTGTATTAAAGGCTCGTGGCATTAGGAAGGTTAAGAACCAGTGGAATAAACTAAGCACTGATTCTTTTAGTGGCCTCTACTGCTCCTCAAACTGCCCGCCTCTTCGGTGCAACATTGCCGAGGGCCTTGAGTTCCAGGCCCCGGGATTTGGTCTTTAGTAGGCACGCAGAGGGAGTCCTGGGAGGCCCCTGGGCAGGACTGTGAGCAGGCAGAGCTCTGCTCAGGACGGTGACTGCTGGCTGGGCTGGGGCGGGGTCCTCATGCCAGGCCAATCTGACGTCTGTCTCTGCATTTATCAATGGACTTGAGGGCAGATACCCAGTGATAACCATTTTTCTTCCCAGAAAGGTCCAAGGCCAGTGGCCATGGATATGGACTGAAAGGAGGCACATGTTCTATCTTAGGGTCATCCCAAGTCTGCGTACTATGGAAGCCAGTATCTCCCAAGCCCTGTTGGCCCCCTGGAGTCTGTCTTTCTACAGAACCAAAGATCACAGGTAGATGCAGGAACCTGAAGGAAGTCTCCAGCTCCCCTTTGGACCAGAAGCAGCTGGAGGGCTGTAGCAGATGGCCGTGGTGAGCACTGGTGCTCAGAGTGAGAGATGGTCAGCTCTCTACCCTGAGACCAGGGCATCACTTGCCCCAGGATTCCTTCTGACCTTTGCATTCTCCAAAAAAAGTCAAGGTGATGACAAGACACATCTATCGCATCTAAGCTATCATTGCAGTTGAAAGATGGGCCCGGAGCAGGTGGACTGCTTCAATTATGATGGATGAGGACGGTGACAGCTCTCGGGAGAGCCGCGGGAACCTGGCAAGTGCTCACTCAGCTATGACTCCTCTAGTAGCAATTTGACAAGATCAGAGCACTTTATGGAAGTGGAAAGTTTGGGGACCTCAGGGTTTGCTTGGCTCGGGGACACTGTCTGATGATGCCCTCTGCCAGCAATACCAGGTGGGCAGCTACCCTAGGAGGCCCAATGTTGGAGGCAGGAGCAGTCTTAGGGAGGGGCTCTGCCTCAGGAGGCCTCTTGGCCCTGAGCCACAGGCGTGGGACTTGCCTGCTTCAGTCTCCGCCAGCTGCTGACCAAGGGACACCAACATGGCTATAACCACAACCTCATGGCCAACTGGGCATCTCTTCTGAGCCAGACCCTGTGCTGGGCGCTGGGAGATAACAGTGGACATCCTGCCTCCTGGATATGAACCCTGTGTCATCCTTCTGTGCAGACTTTGAGTGACGAGAGGGCCTGGGACCAAAAAGCCCCCTCTGTCGTTGGCTGTGAAGCTCCTCTTTGAGCTTTTGGCTGTACCATCTCTTTTTGGGCAAGGTGGCGGGGGGCTAAGTGAGATAACCCATGAAGAGTGCCCAGCTTGTCACAGGTAGTCCATCGGTGTTGGTTTTCCTCCTTCACCAATTCTGTTGTCCTTTGGTGCATTTCTTCATTCATGCAGCAAACGTGGTGGAGCACTTCCGGTGGGCCAGGCACTGGGCTTGGCCCCAGAAATTAGATGTGGCTCAGTAGATGAGGGGCCCACAGCTTCGTCCACTCAGAGAATGAGCATGCAGTTGGATCAGGCAGTATCTTGGCCTCACTGTCCACCTTGCAGAACGATGGCTAGCATGGCTCTGACCGTAGTGCTCCTGGGCCCCTGTGCTTTCCAGTCATGAAGCTTCCATCAGGTAAGCGGAGTTCAGCAGGGAGACCTACCCTACTGCTTGTCACAGGCCAGATCCCCATCGAGCTCAGAGGAGCCTGCAGAATCAAGGCTTACTTGGGCTCTTGCCTTTTCTCTTTTCTCCTAGTCTCCACCCTAACAATTCTTTCAGGGCAAATAGAGAAGATCCAATCCAGTTGCTGCAGGCCAGGCTTGTGGACTGAGAGGACTCTGGTCTCATGTTCCCAATCTCATCCTGTCACCTAGTCTTCTAGTCTATGAGCCAAACTGCCTAAGACCAAGAAGGTTCTATGAAGTCTCTTTCAACTTCATGTTTCATAAGTGGAGGTAAAGAGTATGTGCTTTAGGATCCAGCTGACCTATATTTGATCCCTGGCTTTTCCAATTTCTAGCTGGGTGACTTTGGACAAATCACTTGATCTTCCTGAGTCTCAATTTCCTCACCTGCAAATGGGATTATAGTAGCGCCCATTTCATGGGGTGGTTGTAAGGAAAAACGAGACAATGTATGTGATGTTTGAAGGACATTTATGTTTCTGGCCAGTGGAGCATCCCTTTTCTCTGGAAAGTGTTCCCTGTTGTTCTCTAGAGCAGGTGACTGAGGGTAGTTAATCAGAGTCCGCCCTTGGGATTTTAGACTAGCTGGGGAAAGAAGGCTCTTTCCTCTCTGGTGTAAAGATGTAAGATGTAAGCTTGAAGTTACTGGCAGATATGGTTCTGGTCTTGGGGGACAGCTGACTCATTAGAAAAACCAACCTGGAGAGAAGCAGAGAAGTGGGGAAAGAGAGAGCGAGCCCTGATTGCACTTGAATCCTTAGTCCAGCGTCATTCCTGTCCTTTCTGTGTCTTTACTATTTGAGTGGCTGCCTATAACATTTACCTTTTGGATTAAGCTGGTTGGAGCTGGGTTTCTGACACTTGGAACCAAAGGATCCCAACTCATATAAATATACTTAATATAGATCCTGACTCACTACGTCGTAGCTGTCAGGATGAACTCAAGTCGGGCTCTATGCAGCTTGACGTTGGTGCGGCATTTCCATCTCCTTTAACCCCTGGCCACCGTGTCATGAGGACTTGTGTATCCTCCCTGCCACCCAGCCCAGACTCTAAGGCTGTCTGCCTGAGGCTCCAAGCCCGTGGCCTGTCTGCTGATGAAGACAGCAGCGCCAACCCACGTAAAACAGCACCATGGACAGTGGCAGCCCAGCACGCAAACGCCTGCCACAGGACACAGACACAATCAAGCTGCCGACATCCTTAGCCCATGTCGGGGCTTGATAATGAACAAGTAATTTATGTCGAGGAGTCAGTGGAGCCTGTCGCAGGCTGGGGCTGAAATGTTACTACGAGGGATTCCTATGAAGGTCATTGCCCTGTTCTTGTCGCTGTTAAGGGTTGACTGTAAATGGCGTCCTCTTAAAGACGGCCCCTTGTTCTCTGGGCTCCTTTGTGGGGAGAGAGGTACACCTCTGGGAACAAGCGCTGAGTGGGGACAAGCGCCGGGCTTCTTCTGAGCCATGCCCTTGAAGTGGCCCTGGAATCTTTGCCAAGTCTGGCCTCAGGTTGCTCATGGATAAGAAGGGGAGATCCGGGGTGGATCGGTACTTGAATGGCTGTGCAGGGTCTGTGAGTGGGGAGGGCAGGGTTGGGCATCCCTCTCTGGGGACAAAAAATGACTCCAAAGACCTCTGTGTGAATTAATTTGACTCCAAAGCCAGATGTGATAGGAATAGTGTTCTGGAGAGAAGGAAACAGAGTACCTTTTACCCGCATGAAGAGAGAAGAGATAGAGGAGAAGGCGCTGGGCTAGTGTGTAGGTGAACCATTCAAATCCTTCCTGTGGGCCTAGGTTCCTTACCTGTTACTGGACTAGACAGTCTTCACCATTCTGGATGTAGACAGAGCATGTGTTAGTAGTCCCATTTCATGGATGAGGAGACTGAGTCCAAGAGGTTAAGTCACACAGCTTCTCTGTTCCAGAACTGGGCCTTTGGGCAACCAGTGCTCCACCCATTGCCCAGCTTCTCCTGCTGTTCATAGAATTTACTGGACAAGCGGTCTCATGGGGCCCTCCCCTGCAGAGACCCAGCCCCCCTCTGTTCCTCCACCATTTCCAGGGTTCCTTGGGAAGTTGTCAGGCTGACTTCTGTTGGAAGGCACCCCTAGAGAAAGGGTCTGTCTCCCAGTGGAGGTTTGACTGTGTGTGTGTGTGTGTGTGTTGCCTCAGCTCAGCTGGTCCAGCATCCATGGAGGGTTTGCAAGTGGGATCATCACCCCTTTCCTGAACCAAGGGTCCCTTGTCAATAGTCTCCTTTCAGCTCCATTTCTCCTTTCCACATTGGATGCCGGGGTTTCTGGCCTGAAACATGATAAATACCACCCGAGCTAAGTGCCGCTGTTTTCTTTTCCTCCTAGGAGAGAACTGCATTTAAATTTGCTTGAAAGTCCTATGAGGGGGATGAAAAATAAAAAATGGAGCAGGGACCTTCTACTAAAGAGAGAATATGCTGACCCAAGCCAATGAATCCTGCTTGCTGCTCACCTCACAGCTGTGAGCCAAGCCTGCTCTGAGCACAGGGGTCCTGGGTGACCACATCACAGGAGCCGGGCAATGCCCACTGGGTAGAGGAGTGAGTGACAGCTTGGTTGGCCCCTGTGAGCTTATAGAAGATATTCCTAAACCCAGATTTCCCCCTCAGGCACTGTTGTCGGAACTCTGGAAGGCAGGCAGGACTTGGATCATCACACCCATTTTATAGATGAGGAGAGTGGAGGAAACCAGAAGCTGGGCTGCAAGACCCTCATGCAAGCCCTTTCTGCTGTCTCTGCCCACCGAGCTGCCAGCAGCAGGTGCCGAGGGAACTGCCCAGATACCCAGGGCTTTGGGGCACCTGGTCAGAGCCTCCCTGAGCAGGGCTGGGGGAGGCACCATCCTTCTAATGAGCACTCTCCTTGATGGCAAGAGCATCCCCATTACAAACTGGGTATATTTTTGTGGAGATCTGTAAAATATTTGCATGTTTACTTTATGGTATTGGGACAATAAAGCTGAAAAGGGGGGCAGGATCTGAACCCTGCCTCCCTGTCTGGCAGACCAGGTCCAACTCTCAGCCTCACCACTGTCTAGCTGTGTGGCCTGGGGGAAGTTCTCTAACCTCTCTTAGCCTCCATTCCTTTATCTATAAAAGGAGAATAATAGTTAAGGTGACTATTGAGGTCAGCCAGACTGGGACACTACGTTGGGACGGCAGGCACAACCCAGGACTGTCCTGGCAAACCAGGACACGCGGCACTCAGTGGGAGAGGAGTGCCGATTCTGCGCTGTTGTCAGAACGAGATGATAAAATGCAGAGAGTAACCAGCATGGAGCCGAGAGTCAAGTCCTCAATATGACAGCTTTACTCTTATTACTGCGCATTCCCTTCATCCCAGGACACTCCATGACCTTCCTTTTAGACTGAGGGACGATAAAATGAGCTGTGATTTCTTACCTTGTGCACATGTATCCTTCTCACAACGTTGGTGTCTGACGTCTCTTCTGAGGCTGGGCTTTGGGAGTGATCCTGATGGCTCTGAAGTGTCCCTGCCGGAGGCCTCTGTCCTTGATGGAGTGAGGTCATATGTGGGTACATATGTGGGTACACAGGTCGCTGTCCATATGTGGGTACACAGGTCACTGTCCATATATGGGTACACAGGTCACTGTCCATATATGGGTACACAGGCCACTGTCCATATGTGGGTACACAGATCACTGTCCATAAGTGGGTACACAGGTCACTGTCCATATGTGGGTACACAAGGTCACTGTCCATATATGGGTACACAGGTCACTGTCCATATGTGGGTACACAGGTCACTGTCCATATATGGGTACACAGGTCACTGTCCATATGTGGGTACACAGGTCACTGTCCATATGTGGGTACACAGGTCACTGTCCATATATGGGTACACAAGGCCATTGTCCATATGTGGGTACACAGGTCACTGTCCATATGTGGGTACACAGATCACTGTCCATATATGGGTACACAGGTCACTGTCCACATATGGGTACACAGGTCACTGTCCATATGTGGGTACACAAGGTCACTGTCCATATGTGGGTACACAGGTCACTGTCCATATGTGGGTACACAGGTCACTGTCCATATGTGGGTACACAAGGTCACTCTCCATATGTGGGTACTCAAGGTCATTGGCAACACCCTGGAAGGCAATTATCTCTGAATTGGGGATGAAGGTCACATTTGTAGGTTTATCCCCCCGGCTTCTTCTGCTAATACTCCCTGTTGCTTATTATAGGGTGTAGGTTACTGGGGTGATGGGTGGGTAGCAGGAAAGGTGGTGCTGCTCAGAGAGAGTTGAGCCTAGGCAACCCTTCTTGAAAGCTCACGTCTGGGAGGTGGCCCTGATGTCATGCCCTGGAGAATTCCCGAGAAGCTCTTGAGGGGTTCCGGTAATTCAGAAAAACACAGAAGAGTATCAAAACAAGTAGGAGCTCTGCCATCCCTGGGTGCTGTTAAGCACACGACCACTTAGGCCAGGCCTCCCATCTGGTGAGATTGTGTGTGTGCGCCCCATGGGAAGGCGTTCCATAGGTAGATGCACCCAAATGTGAATTTATTTTTTATAAGTGGGCTTTTCTTCTATTTTGTGTCCCTGCTCTGCCTAAAGCAGAAAAACCAACCTAGTGATTTCTCACTGAAGCAGTTATCATTCAGGGACTTCTGTCACTCTCCGGATTGCTCCCTGCGCAGGGTTTTCTCACCGGTCGACTCTAAGTGGTGGGGAAGGCACTGCTACTGTGCCTTAATCCCCCTAGTTTGGTGCCCTTATCCCTTCTAGCCCAGGTGGGTGGGCATCTTTGGGCTGGAAACCCACTGAGTGTGGCTGCACCCGTCCCGGGAGCCATCCTGGCCATGAAACTCTGGCCCATGACCTTCTCAGCCACCTTCAGTGCCCACTGGGAGCCGTGAGAATTTTCTGAAGGCACTGCCCTGCACTCTGGGGCTGTGGGACACTGTGAGGGTTGGGGCAGCACTGGCCCTCTCATGTCTAGACCCGCCGCATCTCCCGTTCTGTCCTCTGGCAGCCACCTGCTCGGAAGCACTGGGTGTCGGCACACTTATCTGGGGGTTTCTGGCATCTCCCCTCCCATGAAATTTGGTCCAAAGTGGGCAGGTAGCAGAGTTCAGGACTCTGATCTGATCTAGAACCTCGTCTGCAAACTCCCTCTCCCCGAGGGTCTTTTCTCTAGTCTAAATGGGCAAAAGGTAACTGGTGGATCGCTCCCACCACCTAACTTGTCTATGCTACACCTGGGCTGTGGCTCCCAAACGTAAAACCTAAAAACCCGGGCCTTTTATTCTTGGTCCTTTTCTGACAACGACTCTCCGGTGTGATAATGGGAGTGGAGTGTGTCATGACATGCTCTCATGGGGGTGGGAGGGAGGGGTGATGGCCGTGGGGTAAAAGGGATGCAGGGGAAACAACAAGAACAAACCAATTAGTGTCTCAAATTCATATCCAATCACAGGGACCTAAACAAGGCCAGAGGTATTGTATATAGTGTTTTATGTCATAAATATTTACCACTGCCATTATGTACTTTTTATAATTCACTTTGATGATTGTACTGCATTTCATTGTATACAAACTTCCTAATCAAACCGTTTCCCTATTATTGACTGCTCCGTTTGTTTGACTTTTTTTTTCTCAGAGAAAAGTGCTGGGATAAGTTTCCTTGGACATAATCCTTGTGCAGATCTCTATTTCCTCAGAATACACAGAGATGTTTACTAGTACTTTACATTTGAGGATATCCACACCTCATCCCGACTCAAGATCTTGTGCTCACAACACATGCAGAAACACACAGAGACACGCACAGACTTGAGATGTGTCTGGCAGAGAGCTTGGCACAGAGCAGCTGCTCCAAGGAAAGTGCTCAGTGACCTGGGAGAGAGGCAGACACCAGGCAGTAGGAAGGTAGAGGAAAGAGGACTCCATTGGCTGGGAAGCTTGGCATGTTTGTGGCCTGGGAACTTGGCTTTGAAGGAAGAGGAAGGTAGGAAATAAACAGAGACAGAAGAAAGGATGATCCAGGCAGCAGAAATGGTGTGGGCCAAGGCCTGGGGAAAAGCAGGAGTCTTGTTGCAGAAAGATAGAGTGGGTGCAGATGTCAGAGAAAGACAGGTTGGAATCTGGCCAAGGAGGGAGGTGCCCATATCTCCAGTTCTTGCCTGACTTTGAAAACTTTCTAGCTGAGCATGACCCCGTTGCATCAGGAGGACAGGTGAGTAAAGTTGTCAGATAAAATACAGGACACCTCATTGAACTTGAATTTCAGATAAAAGTGAGTAATTATCTTAGTGTACGTATGTCCCAAATAAGCATGGGGCATATTTACATTAAAAAAAGAATTCATTACCTACCTGTAATTCCAACGTAACTAGGAGACCTGTGTTTTTATTTGCTAAACCGGGCAACCCCGTATGTAAAGAATGCAGTGATGCTGCAGCGTCAGAGGCCTCATTACCATTTTTTGGGCCATTGCTTCATGAGCAAAGACAGATCGAAGTGTGTGAATCCCCATCGCACCAAAGTGCAGATAAACATGACGAACGGTAATGGCTCCAGAGGCGCCGACGGGAGCGTTTCCAGGAGCAGGTGAGTGATGGACGCGCTGGAAATGAGCATCTGGGCCCTGAAGCTCAGGCCTCACCTGCCTTCCCTGGAATGCGAGGCTCACGGGGCGTCTCTTCTGAAGGAGTGCGGCTCAGTCTGGAGAAGCAAGGCTGGAAGTAGAGATTGGGTTCTGAGGCGAGCCCGCTTAAAGTCCATCCAGCTGATGAGAGGCAGACTTGGAGCAATATTGTGAGAGAGGCTGGTGAGGGGGCTGGTCTGGAGCCCAACTTCTATTTCTGTGGTCATGGGAGCTCCGTGGTCATTGACGGGAAGGAAAGACGGGGGCATCAGAAACATACCTCCTTCAGCCCTGGCTGCAGTGATCTCAGGGCCTGGGGGGAAAGGAAGGAGAGAGAACGTGCATATTAAAGCATATTAATGGGAACTGACAGACCCTCAGGGGGAGGAAGTATCACTTGCTATGTACCAACCAGGAGCTTTGAGTACATTATCTCAGATGATTTTACAGCACTTGTTTGGTGTGATCCCATTTTACAGAAATTGAGAATCAGAGAGGTAAAATGACCTGCCAAGGTGCACACAATTAAAAAGCAGCCAAGCTAGGACTTGACATGTCTATGTAACTCCAAAGACTTGGTTCTTTTTTCTGGGCCACATTGGAAATAACTCCCTGGGAGCTCCCACCATGGGCTCTAGGACCCGATTTCAAGATTCCATATTCCTGACTCTCTGAGCTGCACACAGTTCCTGATCCAGACAGCCCCAGCATGGACCAGCCATTTATCACCCACCGAGGCACTCTCTCAGTAGGTGCCCAGGCTGGTGGCTGTGGTCATTTTCCCAGGAGGGGCTCAGTGTTGCCGCTACTTTCCCCCAAAGCCTTCCTGCACCACTTTCACCCCTGAGCTACTTAGCCTCTGGGCTCTTGGTTGGCACTGTTCACGAATCTCCTGGAATCATGGTGACCCCAAGTGCAGAGCTCCTGGAGTGAGGAGTTAGTTCTCGCTCCCTCCCTGGTGTTCCAAATGTGTCCACGGATGGGAAAGAGATGGAAACCCGACAGGCTTTACCAAGCTGCAGTAGTCAAGACAACGAGAGCTGGTGACAAGGTGTCCACTTGCATAAATGCTGATCAGTCGACTGATTGTTTGTTTAATACCTGATGCTTCAAGAGAGTGATGGTGTATTAGTTAAGGCAATGCTAGCTGCTGTAACAAACCTCCAAATACATAATGGCTCAGCCACAACAGATGTTTATGTCACTCCTGTAAACTATCAGACAGGTGTTCTGATAGGTGTAGGGCTGCCAGAAAAACTATAGGACACCTAATTAAACTTGAATGTCAGATAAACAGTATTTTTTATATGTTGGTCCCAAATGATAACTGTCTTTTCAGTGATCCCAAGGGCCCAGAGCTGATCAGAAACGTAACTGGGTTTGACTCTGTCCCCAGTTTGTCCCCAACATATTACAATGAAAAATTATCCACCGCTTTTTTGAAATTCACATTTAATTGAATGTCCTGCTCTAGTTTTTGCAAATTCTGCATTTCTAGATAGATGGTGGTCTCCCTTCCAAACTAGTTCAGGGACCCAGGTTTCCTCACCCTCTGAACCAGGCATCTTCAACCTGTGGCTTCCAATGTCATGATGCTCATTTGAATCAAATTAATGATGAAAAGGAAATGAGCATAGAGGGTCATATGAGGAAGTTTTTATGGGCCAGAGCTGTTAATGGGAGCACATGGCTCTGCTTTTATTCCATTGGCCAGAACCAGGGACATGGCCATGCCCAACTGCAAGGAAGACTGGGAAATGTAGTCTATATAACTCTCTGTGCTCAGGAGAAGTGGAAAGAGGTTCCATGAATAGCTAGCCAGTCTCTACCACTAAAAAATAAAAAAATAAAATAAATAAAATAAATAAATAAAAATAAGTAAATAAATAAAGGCTTTTAAAAGAAGGCATGATGCCTTTTCTAGACTACAGTTTACTTCAGCAAACATGCACTCCAGGCAGGAACCTGTGCCTGTGTTTGCTGAAGACAGTCCTTTCCTCGCTTCCCTTGCAAACAACAAACACATAAAACATTTATTTCTCCTCTATGTTTAGAATAGTTTTTTTCTAAACAAATGTATTGTCAGGTTTTATCTTCTTAAACAAGCAGCAGGAGGGAGAGTCATAACTTTGAATCTTGGCATTCAATAGATCTTTGTAGATCCTGCTATAGCCTGGTACCACCTACTAGCTATAGGACTTGGACGAGTTACTAGTACTTAACGTCTCTGAGCTGCAGTTGCATTATCTGTGAAATGGGTTAATAGCATTTACCTGGTGGGCTTCTGTGGGGATGCAGACTGATCCAACACTTGGCTTGTAACTGGAACTCAACAAATAGGAGTGACCTCTCTGGACCTGTCCCTTCTATGTTTCTGAACCACGGATCCAACTTAATCCTGAGCTGAGGCTCTCTGGGGGGCTGACTGGAGGGTCCCTCAGGAATCTGCTGGAGGCACAGAGGAGAACCAGACCCACAAACTCAGCTTGGCAACAAGCCTGGAGTGATCAGCCAGGTGGAGTATTTATCTGAGAAGGTTTCCCCTGGTCCAAGTTCATCACGGACTCATGTCTGGGACCTGTGGGGAAGGGGGTTGCGATCGGTAAACATGGAAAGGCCTGCTCTAACCAAACCATTGGAACACAAACCTCCCTGCAACACCCAAATGAGAGAGAGGCTGTGGACCACCGAGAGCTCTGGAACATCCAAGGTGGAGGTGACTCTGTCTGTTGGGAGATGGCCTAAAGGTGTCCCCAAGGCAGTGGTGGGGCGTCCTCCGATGACTTGGCAGGAGCTGGAGGAGGAGAAGAAGTGGTGGCTGAGAGGACTTGCTGGGAAAAATACACGAGTTCCCCAGAACTAATTAAGGAGCCCCTAGCGCTGGAAGCCCCTAGAAATTCAGAATTATCCCTTGGAGGGAAGCACAATGAAAGTGAAACACTGGTTATCAGTAATGAAGTGAACCTGTTCTACACCCAGAGGGGGTGTGACTGGGGGAACCCAGGTTAAATCATTTGATTCAAATAATAGCTCCCCCAACTAAGTTTGATTACTTTTTGCACGGTGTGTCCCCCTGACTCCCAGCCCTTAGTTGATTTGCCTTCCCTTTGCGAGGGAGGGAGGTCCTGAGCCTTTTAGTAGAAAATGGGTTGCCATCTTTGACTCAGCCTCAGCCTCTCTGTTCTTTCCCTGCCGGCACTCCACGCCCTCCGATTACGGAGAGATTGTCTTCTGGTCTCTGAATCATTAATTTTGGTTGTGTGACTCTTGCCTGGCAAAGGTTTTTCTGCTCTGAAAAACTCCGATTATAAATAGTTCAATAATGCATGTCCTCCTGAGTTTAAGACTCGGGCTTATGTGATTGGAAATCTGGATGTGAAGCAAGTTAGAGTTGATGCCATAAAGACAGTAAAATAATTAATCACTTTGCTCTCTTTAATAGATTCAAGGGCATCGGAACAGCCTGGCAGCCAGGGTGAGTCCTCAGGAGTGGCACTTGCTGTCATGGTGATCTTGGCAGGCACTGGGGGAAGGGCTCCCGAAATCAGCATCAAGGGTCAGAGGATGGAGCTTCCCCAGGGTGTGCCCTCAAAGCTCACTGAGGCCCTGCTTATAAAGATGTCAGGTGTCTGTCCCTCTGCTCACCATCCCCTCTCCCCGCTGCCGGTGGCTTCCAGTCCCTGGGTTCTGGGGTAGTGAGTCCGTCCGCTCGCACACACAAGTCTGGTCCAGCCCACCCAGCGGACCCCCTGGGTGCAGTGCTCTGGTTGGAGTAATCCCTCTGCAGCCCACAAAGGACTTGCACACTCACTATCTTGTTTTGTCCTCACAGTGCTCCGCGAAGCAGGCAGAACAGTCACTCTTTCCTTCTACTTGTCCTAAGGGAGAACGGAGGCTCGGCTGGGTTCTGGGGAAATGGTCCATTTCACATGTATCTTTCTCAAAGTCACACAGATTCACTGAGTGGTGGAGTCAGGTCTCGCGTTCCCATCTGGGGGACTCCTCAGCCTGCGCTCTCTTAGCTCTGCCTCACTGGCTCCCTGAGGGAGCTTGAGACTATGGGCATTCTCCTGGGGGAGGCTGCCCCCAGGCCAGGGACCAGCTGGGAGAGCTCACATTACTTGCTTATTGGTAACGTGCCAGGCACGATTCTAACCGCTTTCACACATTACTTCGTTTGTTCTTCAAATCACCCTCTGAGATAGTGGCTGTTATTGTCCCGTTTTATCGATGCAGCAATGGAGGCACAGAAGGATAGGGAACTCGTGCCAGGCCACACAGCTAATAAGTGGTGGAGATGGAAGTTGAACCTCTGCTCTTAACCACTGTACCCGATGGGCTCCTTGGAAGCCTGCGAGTAACCTTGAGGCAGAGCTGTTCTCAGGCTTGACTTACGCCTCAGTATCGAGCTCAGGGTCTGGCACAGAGAGGGGGTTTATGAGTTGTTGGTTGACGGACTGGAAAGCCCAGCCGGGTGGGGTCAGCGCCTAACCATTGTCATTCAGTGACTCCAATCACAAGTGTTTGCTGCCTGGGATCAGGCCCTGTCCTGGCCCTGGGGCTAAGTGGTGGGCCGCCAGTCTCTGCCTCCCTGGAGGCAGGTGGAGTGTGGTGGGCAGGTAATAGTAAAGGATCTACTCTGACTTTGTTTAGAAAGAACTGGGAAAGAGCAAGAAGCTTCTTATTGGGGTAGCCTGGGTTTTCCCCTTCATGGTAACGGGAAGCTAAAGCTGGTCTGAGACAGAGCAACGTTCACAACTTCGAGCCCTCCTCCTCTCCAGAAATATATGAGCTCGCCATGTGGCCTTGAGCAGGCAACTTTCCGGACAGCCCAGGAGTGGAGGGAAGACAGGAAGGACATGGAGTACGTCACAGGCCTCCGCCCAGGTGCCCCCGACTCCCCAGGGCATTTCTTATCGCCTGTCTGAAGCCATTATTCCTTTCCTGTTGCAATCTTGTCACCCATGTTCTCAGCTGTGTTCTTCTCCAGTCCTGAGTGCCTGTGAGGCAGAACTCAAATCCCCAAATTCCTCCATTCCTTGCTGTGGGCCCAGCCTCTGGCTTTGATGTTCTGGTTTATGAAAGACTTTTCATCTGCCAGCAATCTGGCTACCTGAACCCATAGTTGCACCAGGATTCAAACAGTCCACAGCGAATGAAAAGTGTCCTGTCCAGTGGCAGCCATGGTTGGACAGGAGACCGAACTGACAATGATACTCCAGGTGGTGGAGAGCCCTGGAACAGGGACTGGCCAGTTCCTATTCATCACTGCAGTCCCAGCACCGTGCCTGGAGTGTAGTAGGTGCTCAGTAAGTATTGGTTGTATGGATGATGCTCTTACCATGTTTTCTCAAACCCAAGGTACCATCACCTTTAAAAAACACTGTCAATTCATAACTTTTCAGGAAAGACAGAAGGCAGACATGACATTAAAGATGCACATCAACTGTCAGATACATCCTGGTAGTAGGGATGCTAACATGTGAACAAACAGCACATGCATTTGAGAATCAAGGACTTGTGTGATAACAACCCCACGAGTGATTCCAGTTTGCAGACCGACTCATGTGGCCAGTTCAGCTGTGAGGGGCCCATTGTTTTTCAATCTCTTGCCCGCGCTGCCTTTCTGTAGACACATCCCCAGGCTGTGGATTGCTCCAGCCCAGTTTTCCTTTCCTCCAGCAAGTAGGCAGAGGACACCCCCCCGCCCCCCCCCCACCCCGGCCCCCGTCAGCAGCTGCACACGGATGAGCTCCCCGCCCCACCTCGCCGTGACTTTGTAAATGACCAGCTCCACGACATATTTTCTTTGGAGTTTATAGGAATAATGGAAGTGACATGAAACTGCGCAGCCAGATTCAAATGAAAGGACAAACGTAGTTGGCCAAAATGAACAATTATAGGAAACAAAGGGAAAATAACGATTAAAGATCTTTCATTACAGCCGGCTAATTATCATGAGTTCTGGACTTAACTGTTCAGGCAGAGAATTAAAAACCTTAATTATATTGTCACCTTTGTCTCTCAGCTCCCATTGCCACAAATGAATCCATTTACTGTAAGTGCCGCTGATGAGCAGAAATTGATGGCAGTCCCAGCGAGGTGGGAGAGGGGGCTCGGGGGTGGGGGTGGGGGTGCACCCGGCAGCACGGCCAGGCCCGCACAGCTGGGCGGCGTCTTCATTCCAGGACATTATAAATTAGAAGCACTTTTAATGAGACAAATGCAGGTTTGATGGATTTTATGATTTCTTCTCCCCTTCAAACCTCTAACAATGCTCCTCCTCTTTCTCCCTTTCTATTAGAGCTGGCCTCTCGTTAAGTGATTGCGTTAATGGTCTTTGGAGACAGGCGGAGTGTGGGAGGACGAGGGGACTTCCCTTGCGAGGGCACTGGAAAGCCCTTCTCTCTAAAGGAAGACAATTCCTGGCTGTTGTTCCAAATGGGAGCCTTTTAAAGCCCAGAGCAGTGAGTGGAAAACGTGAGATTACTTTGAGAGAGGGGGAAATTGGAAAAGAAAGCTGCAGGATGGTTAGGGAGATAAAATCCTCAAGACCAGCCCGTGGCTGTGCTCGAGAGGCCGGCCAGTGCAGTGAGAGAAGCCAGGCGTGGCCACCAGTGGGGGGCAAGTGGTTAATTTCTTGACTTCAGGGTGGGGTGGAGTGTGGCTGGAAGGGAGGAGCCCTAGAATTACAATCAAACATAGCAGTGGTTATGGACACCAACTCATGAGCCAGACTGCCTGGACTTTAATCAGGCCCCACCTCTTTCTGTGTGACTCTGGGCAAACTACCTAACCTCTCTGTGCCTTGATATCCTCATCTGTAAGGTGGAGCTATTGAGAATATCTACGCCATAGGGCTGTTATGGGGATTAAAAGAGTTAATTCGCATAAAGCACAGAACAGTGCCTGTACTGTAAGAACAACGTAAGTGTCAAATATGCCAAGTAAAAAAATTGCCCCAAATTCAAATGTCGTCTCCCACTGAATGTCGGTGTGACCTTGGGCATGTTACGTAACCTCTCTGAGCTTCAACTTTTTTCCTGTTACATGGGATGAACCTCCATATATTCTGTGGAGGTTTATGCCAGGTCCTAGTGACTAGGAAGTCGATGAGAAAATGGGGGTGTACAGCTGCTATGTGCTATTACTTCGTCTGCTCCCGCGCTGCTGTGAGCCAGCTCGGATTTCAGTGCTGTGGGGAGAAAAGGCAAGTACATAGTCCTGGAGAAACTTAGCCTAAAACTGGCGACAGCCATCTGCTAACACAGTCAGTGGCTGTGGGTGTCTTGGTTTGGGGTGTTCTGGAGGCAAGACCTGGTTGCATAGTAGGAGCTCAGGCACTGTGGCTGAACTCTCCGGCCCTCCTACCTAACTGGGGAGGGGGTGCAGGCACCCCTGGTGTCGGTATTCCTATCTCCTATCTTTGGGAGAGTCGGGAGCCTGTGTTGCCATGGTGATGTGTAGGAGTTAATGGGATGGAACTCCTCACCGGGCTGGCAGTGGGATGGCAGGATCCACTACACAGCGTTAAGATGCCAACACAAAAGGGTGAGCACCTTGGCTGCACAGGGTCCCAGCCCAGCCCAGCTCGTGGGCATTTCTGGCTCTGCTGCCCAGAGAGCAGGAATGAGATTTGAGGCCAAGGACCTTCCCTCCCTATCTGTCTGCCTCTGCTCCCAGGGAAAAGACAAGGACAGGGAGATACCTCAGAGGCTGGGCAGAGAGGGGAGAAGCGGTACCGATGAGAGAGAGGAAACAAGGGCAAGAGAGAAAAAGGCCCACCTGAGTGTGTGGCAGGTCCCCCCCCCCCCCCCCCATTCCTCAAGTCAGGACTCCCGGCAGATGGGTCTCCTGGGAGACCAGGGGCTTTAATATCCCTCTAAGCCTCTGTGCTGTCATCACTACAACTGCCTTCCTAACAGGGCCGCTGCAAGGGTCCTGGTGAGACATGGTCCATGCCAAGCGCTCAGCACACTGCCCAGTACGCAGTACAGGCCCAGTAAACATCGGCTCCACTGCCGTCCTTGTCTGTGCTTCAGACCAGTGTCCCTGTGGGTGTGTCCACCCATGCGCCTTACTCCTTTGCCTCTCCTTGGGAGGGCTGCCCCTGAGCTTACCACACCAGCATGTCTAACCATTTAGAGCCCGACCAGGAGCGGCCCCTGGGGTCTGAGGAAAGGAACAGGCAAGTGCGCAAGCTGGGCCAGAGCTTCTCAGGCCTGGCTGCAGGTTGAGAAATACCGGTGCCAGCCCCATTAGCAGAGATGGCATATCATTAGTCCAGCCTGGGGCCCCGCATCATGTTGTATTGATTATCCATCTTATGGCTCCTCAGGGATGCCGAGGTGTGATGGGGGCTGGGACACACTGGACCAGGTGTTCTGCTGCGATCTGATTCGTTAGGACAGAATGAGGACCCTTACCTGCTACCAGTGCCTATAGGTGGCGTCTCTGAATCCTTGCAGGATGGGAATTCAGATCCCCTCTTTATGGACAAGGAAACAAAGGCTTGTGGGTTTGGGCAACCCTGACCCATGCGTCTGGACGGGCAACGAGGAGTTGGAAGAAGATAACTTCGTGGTCCTGCTTTGCCAAAATTCCCAGGAAGAATTACTAGCAACGGAATCTTTCTCTTGGCCCAGTTAGCTCTTCGGGAGCTGAGGGTTTAGAAGGTCTGGCAGAGGCCAGGCTGCCTGCCCTGTCTTGCTCTGATGCCAGCCAGCCCTCGTCTCTTGCCTCAGGGGACCTGGATAGGGCCCTGCCACTCTTTGAGGCAGCCTTCAGCTCGTGCAGCCCAGGACCTGCCCACGGGGTCCGCAATGGGGAGGAAAGAATTCCCACTTGGAACCGAGTGCAGGTCTCTGGGGCCCCATCTGTGCGGTGGCTTTGTGACCATGGAATGCCTGCACACAGGTTGTCACATGGGCCTGGCCTACGGTGGGCCCGTTGGACCTCCCAGTGAGGATTTCCCCGCTCACCTCTTAACTGGGGCACATTTATCACACTGAGTGTCTCAAACATCGAAAGAGATGGGATTATAGACGGCGCCAGGAGAAAAATGGAGATCAAGCTCCCGAGTAAATGAATTTATCTGTTCCCAGACCCAGGTCAGACAACGACGGCTGGGGGAAGTCATTTATCTCTTTGAGAGATGATTTTAGAAATACAGTCATGGATGTGTCAGATCTGTGCTTTCCAACTTCAGGGCGAGACGGGAAGTGTCCCTGCCCGTGGACGACAGCAGGAGGCCCCGCAGTGACCAACTGCGCTGCCTGACAGCGGGGTGCAGGCTTCGGGTGCTAATTACCACATCCGCCTCTGGATTGGAGTCTGTGTTGTTCCTCTTCACTTCCTTTTGATTATCTCAGGGTAATTCTGAGCGAGCTGGGGACGAATTTAAGCAGAGCGAGTGCACACATCATTATGGCTTCTCTCTGGGCTTAAATGGCCCTCTTGAAATAGGCCTTTTTATTTATCTTCTCTTTTCCTCTCTTTAAATTGTGGCCCAGCCCTAAAGGCGTGGATTGATTGTGCATTTCCTTTGCCTTGTAAAGAGCCTGTTTATCACTTCTGTGGGGCTGCAATAGGGGAGGAGGTGGGAAGGCTGGGGACACAGCTCCTCACACTGACCTCCCCTGCTCATTCAGACCAAAGGCAGCTCTGCCTCCAACTCTGATCTTGAAAAAAGCCACTAGGGGACTTATGTAATACTTTCAACAATAAAGATGAGAGAGAGAGAGAGAGAGAGAGAGAGAGAGAGAGAGAGAGAGAGAGAACATTTCAGTGCCAAGAAAAAGTGGAACAGAAATATTCATGAGAAACTTGTAATAAAGGAAATTAAAAAAAAGAATATAAATTTTAAAAAAAGAAAAGAAAAGAAAGGAAAAAGCCACTTACAGTTTGCATTAGGGCCTGGTTGGTGCAGGTGTATGTGGCGGGAGTTTGTGTATATTTCCTGGCAAGATGATGGATCTCGGCTCCAGAACAGGTGCTGTTAAAGGTCAGTTTAGAGGAGGGAAGCCGCACCCATTAACCTCCTGGCCACCGGCTGATGGTACTGTCAGAATGAATGGGTCCCACACCCAGGAGAGGAGGCTGTGCCCAGGGCACTATCATCAGTCGGGAACTAGGGATTTTGTTCCAGGACAGTGATTTTTGCCCCTGACGTCTGATCTGAGCATTAATGGCAAAGCTGGGAGGAGAGGCTGAGTAACTACACCTTCCAGAACATCCTTTTATCTCTCCTTGATCCTAACGTTGTCACTCTTTGACAACTTGGGGGCTAGGGTGGAGGGTCAGAGAGAGCAGAGGCCACACTGTGCCTTGGCCTGTGTCCTTCACTCATACAGATGGTCCTATAGACACATGCCTGGCTCAGGGCACTGTGTGTGGACTTTGGGTCAGAGGGAATCATGCCTGCTGGGTCTTGGGGGATGTTTCCTGGATGGCCCTACTGCCATTGCCCTGGGGTTGGCCAACCTATTTCTCATTTGCCCACATTCTGGCCTCTCCACTGAATACCATGCCTGTAATGTAGTCCATCCAACTGCCCTCCACTCCAGCCTGCAGGGCCCAGTCTAAAACAGAGCTTTCCTACACACCACTCCCCTTGAGAGTCTCCCAGCCCCCTTTTACTGCTTCCAGGCGTCGGATTCTGGGGCATCCTGACCCCTCTTGTCTGGTCTCCCACCATACCTTTCACAGATCCTTACCAACCAAACAGAAGTATTCACCATCTTTTCCATACATGTTTTCTTATCTCCAACCTTTAGCCAAGCCCTTCCTCCTGCCTCTAATTCCTGTTCTCTTCCCCCATTTAGCTCTCTCCTTCATTGCACCTTCTCAAGCTCCACAAATGGCAGGTGCTCACTAACTGGGTGCTGTGTGTGAATGCTGCTTTCTTTGTAAAGGAAGTTTTATTTTTAATTCAAGTACATTTTAGAAAAATTTGGAAATATAGACAACCTCTCAGGACAAAATAAAGAATAACCTGGAATCCTACATCTGCTGTCAATATTTTGGTGTATATTTTCTCAATCTTTTTTCTTCCATTATTTTTTATTGTGAATATTTCAAATGCCCACCCATCAAAATGAAGCACTATCACCCCACACCATCAAAGCACCATCTTTTCTCCTCTTTGTGGCACTTCCCTACATGCGTGATTACTTAGCCATTTGATTGACACAGAATGGAGAATAAATTCAACATTCTCCTATGTACCCACCCCCTCTTCTATCAGTTCAGTAGTTTTTCTATCTATTTTTGCAAATTTAGATTTAAATACTTTGGGATGAGATTGTACAAATTGTCCACACTGTTGTTAAAGCTGCTCCCCCTGTCCCCCACCTAATAAATAACAGGTCCTTTTCTATGGCTGAAGACTATTCTTTGAAACAATGTACATTAGCTTATTCAGTTAACCAATCTCCTCTTTTTGGACATTTATACTTATTATAAACAGTACTACACATCCACGACTATTTACTAAGAAAAATTCAGAGAAGTAGAATTATAGGGTCAGAGAATATAGACATTGATATATCCCTTCACATTGGCTTTTCACATGATTATGCTCATGTACTTTTCCATAGCAGCATATGAGAACATGGATTGTAAAGCATCTCAGTGAGCACTGAGTATTTTCATTTTTAGAAGACTTCGTCAGTTGTGAATGAATGAAGGAATGAATGATAAGGGCCCTTTTATGGGAGTGGTAAGGTCTCTTTGAGATTCTGCCATCACAGGCCTTGTGGCCAGCTGAGATCCCACTTCCTGTGTGAGTGTGTGGGGGAGGGGGCGGCTGGGAGGGCAGGCAGAGGGCTCACTTCCAGACCATCTCAGTGTGGCTTTTAGACTTCAGCCAAGTTTTCGAAGTGACCATGCAGCCACAGTAATCACCCTTCTGTGGGCCAGGCTAATGTGCTCCTCCCTTGCTGCTTGGATCAATACCATACTTACTGCAGATTCGCTAAATGAGCCAGCGCAGCTGGGAATGAGCTTCTAGAGACAATTACTTTGGGAAATGCAGCCATATTTTAGTGGGCACCACATGCATGAAGCTCTTTGCAAATATCAATATATATTTGCCTGCCTGACAAAAACAGATCAAACCCAAGTCAAGAGATTAATCCAAATGATTGGACTGTAAATGATTCTTGTTGTGCCAAGTGGGGTGAAGCCTTGACCTTTTCCATGGTTGCTATTGTGCAGACGGTGCTGGAAATCACCAGCCTGGCAAAATTGGCTGGTGGTTGGCTCATGCTGTCTGCTGCAAGTTTATTGCAGGTGGAAATAGTTGATGCTGTTGATGATAACCATTCATATTTGCATAGCGTTATCTCACTTGATCTTTACCACAACCTTGTAATAGTCAATAAATGCTTATTTAATCAATCAATTCATTCATTGAACAAATAAGTATCGAG
The DNA here is from genome assembly GCF_964212035.1 of Myotis nattereri. Taxonomy (NCBI): domain Eukaryota; kingdom Metazoa; phylum Chordata; class Mammalia; order Chiroptera; family Vespertilionidae; genus Myotis; species Myotis nattereri. Next base: position 54,875,895 of record NC_138087.1, read on the forward strand.
TAGCCTTTATGTAATGGCATTGTTCTAGAACTTGCAGCCTAGCGGAGCAAGACTGATAATAAACAAGAAAACAATCAGGTGGCTAATAATCATGCATGGAGGGAAGTGCTACAAAGAGGAGGAAAATGATACTTTGATGGTATGGGGTAGGCAGAAAAGGCTTCTCTAAGGAGGTGACATTTCATTTGAAATTTGGAGGATGAGAAGAAGTGAACCTTGGCAAGGGGAGCGGGTGTTCTAGGCTGAGGGACCAGCTTGTACAAGGGGTCTGAGCTGGGAATGAGAAAGCTGCCATGTAGGGCTGGAGTGGGGTGAGAAAGGGAAGAGCAGCACATTATCAGATGGGAGAAGCAGCCAGCAGCCAGACCACACAAGGCCCTGTGGGGCTCGATAAGGAATTTGGATTTTATTTTATGGGGGACCAGGAGCCATCAAAGGGTTTTATAAAGGGAAGGGCATGATTCAATTTACATTTTGAAGAGCTCATTCTAGATCCTGGGTAGAGAATGAAAAAGATTCTGTTCATTTCCATAGCTGGTTGCAGAAGAATAACACAAGTGAGTAGGCAGGCTGGCGAGGTGGGGAGCCTTGGGTAGAGCCTCGGGGTGCGAGGGCTGCCTAGGCTGGAGGCCGTGGTTCTGAATTGTTTCTGATTTCACATGTCATCTCCCAGTTCCTCTTTCCCTTGAGAGGGTTTGTCTCTGGCATGATTCTTGTCCCATGAAAATGGAAGGCAAAGCGTGGCAGGAAAACGAGGGAGCCAGGCACTGTTGAGTAGGTGTAACAGGGTCATCAACCTGCTATCCCAGCCCTGGGGGGTCAGGGGCTCATTTTCACCCTAAAGGACAGTGTGGGAGCCCTTCCTCACTCTGTGCTTGGGCCCCTGGGGCGCAGTGGGGAGGTGCCCTCCAGGGGAACCTCGAAGAGAGTTGGGCAAAGGCTGCCCCTCACTCAGTCACTGGGCTGTTGGTGGACAGGGCTCAGGGAGCAGGTGGCCTGAAGTGACTCATCTCCCTCCTCCTCTCTCCTCCCCCTCCTCTGCCTCCCCTCTTCCTCCATCTCCTTTTGTCTTCTAGTTGGCAAGTTTGCTTGAAATAAAGCATTTCTCTGAAGGCATTTCCCCTTGGGAGCATAAGAAACTCAAGGGCTTCTATTAAATTCTCTCTGGCCCCAGAGCACAGGGACCACGTGAGGCCGGTGCCATCCCAGATGATGGTAATGCCCATCGCCCTCGGGAGCCTTAGCCGAGGCATCAGGGAGCCGGCTCACCCACACGTGTGACCTCCCGCAGGCAGGGCGGGCCGGGCGGCAGGATCATGTTCTGGGCGAGAGAGTGCGTCCGCTCATTACCCGACCTTTGCTAAGTACACCAACTAATGGAGCGAGAGACGGGGAGAGCTTCGCAGGCCGCGTGGAAAGGTAATTCAAACCCAGCGCGGAGGTCACAGCCCGCTGGATTAATACCCAGCCTGCCTTTCCTCCGAAGCTAACCTTTGCCTTACGAAAAAGTTCTTTGAAAGAGAGAAGGCAGTGTTTATCCAGCGTTTGAAGGAGTATCAATCCTAGCAGCCCTGTTGGAAGTGGCCCCATTTCCTTGGGATTCAGCCCGGGAAACGGTTTATTGATCTTTTACATCAGAAATGATTGTTCTGGGTTGGAAATCTATCAAGTATTGGAAATTCAAATAAAGCTATTTGTGAAGTCCTGTTCAATGAGGGTTATCCACGGAGAGAGTGGTTTGTTAGTGGGCTTTCCCCCTCACCCCCCACCGCCACCTCCCCGGGGCGAGGCCTCTCTGCACGTGCCCTCAATGCAGCTGGCTGGCCCTTTCTTTCCTCTGGGCACCTCTGTCCTCATAACGGGTGGTGCATGCCAGGCCCCGCCTGTTCCATTTCCATCCCGACCCTCCGTGTCTAATCCTCCCCTTGCATTTCCCACGGTCTCTCCTGTCCTCTCATTCTCCCTCCTGTCCCATCTCTCCTCCTCCTCCTCCTCCTCCTCCTCCTCCTCCTCCTCCTCCTCCTCCTCCCAGTTTCCTGCCTCTTCCTGACTTTGCTTTTGCCTTGGGAGGGATCAGCATTCTAGCCTGGAACTGAGCAAGGGCTGCGGTGCATTTTCCTGAGGAGGCTGCACAGTAGCTCACAGTGCGGAGGGAGTGGACGAATCAGTGGCGTTCAAACATTCCCTACTGTGGCCCGTGGAAATGGATTTATATTTTGAACACACACACACACACACACACACACACGAAACAAAAGTTTCTCAAAGCAATGTTACCTTTACTACAAGCACTGCGCTCCGACCCCACACGTCTCATTTACTTCATCTTTAAAGCACTCTCAGCTCAGTAAATTGATTTCCCAGCCTGGAGCTTGGAAATCTGGACTAGCTGACCTCTGAGGTCCCTGGCAGCTCAGTGACTCTGGGATTCGATGACAGGTTCCGTGGGGCCAGGAGGGAGGAGATGTGGTTTGATATTCTAAACATAACCTGTGTAGTTAGCGGTGACCGTCGGACTGCAGCCCAGCTCCCTGGACACTCGGATTAGTGCTCCCTTCACACAACCCCAGCCCAGCCTCGATGGCCCTTCGGGATCCCCTCCTCCATCTTTGGATGACCGCTCTGTCAACTTGTGGCCACATCTGTCCTTTGCCCAGACACCTTCGGGGGCTCCCCCATTGTCCACAGGGCAGAGGCTCAATGTGTTCATCTGCTGACTCCGCTGACTATTCCTGGAATCTCTCCCCAAACTCTGTCCTCTTGAGCTGCCCTTTCCTGGACTGGCCAGGTGCTGAGGGGATGTGGTCCTCGCCCCGAGAACGCCACAGGGGTCTGACTGTGATGAGCCCCTGTCCCTGAGCTGGGGGCTTGATATGGGGTGGGGGGAGCTGAGCTAGTTGCCTCTACAGCCCCTTCTCACTGTGATTTGGGGACTTTCTGCAGCACGGGGTTCCTCGCCCCGCAGCCCTCCGGGTTCACACACCTCGCCCTTGCCCACTTTGTGCCAGCTTGCTCTGATCTTGAGACGCTCCTGGTACTTCTCTCGTGATGTTCTCAGTCTCCTCCAACTTTTGAAAGACATCAGTAGCGTGCAACCTGAGGAGGAGAGGGGCACTGACAAAATGAATGCTGACACTGATAACTGCGTGCGTCCTTTGTAGCCCGGCCCTGAAGATGACTCCACACTGTCAGTTTTTATTTTATTCAAACCTTGGAGTCGCACGTCCGCCTGCAGGTGCGGGGTGGTGGGCGGTGAGGAGACGGGGAGAGGGTCTCGCCCCCTGCCGCGGGAGCCTTCTGGGGACAGGGACACGGCGCCATGTCCCAGAGCTTCCTTTGGTCTGGAGACCGGGACGGGCTCTGGGATGGGCGGGTAGACAGGCATGTGAAGGGCTTAGGGGACCACCACGTTGGCACCGCCTGCCAGGCTGGGAATCGCAGCCTTAATGAACACTGAGCTTCTTGATGAGGCAGGCACAGGCTAGTCCCCCTGGGCGAGAAGAGGCAGCCCCTGGCAGGAGGGAAGGGTCACAGTGACCTTGCAGAATTGCACAGCCGCTGCCTCTCCTCAGGGTTCCTCACCATCACAGCTGACAGAGGCCTCTGGGCCACCACTGCCTTCAAAGCACACCTCTCATGTCCAAATGCTCCCACCCCAAACCTTCTCAGCTGCCCTTTGTTGGACTTTCAGGGCGATTGCTGTGGATGTTCCCGTGGCTGAGCCTTTGCCTGTCCTGGGCCCTTTGCCTGGACTACCTTCCTCAATGTCCCAATTTTCACTCTGAAATCCAAGTCACTCATCAGCACTTACTCTGGACCTCAGAATCCTTCTCAACACAGGCTCCACGCAACTACCACCAAACAATGAGCACGGGCATTATTTACCATCCCTGCTCTAGTAAAGGGGACCAAAACTTAATCAGCATTCGTATTTTACCGATATTGGAATTTAGTCAACGTGTCAGGCATGCCATAGGTATCAGAAGTTGGTCTGGTCCCTGTTATGACAAAGTTTTTCATAATTGTTTGGTAATGAGCATTTGGTTATTGTGTGCCATGTCCTTAATCAGGAGAGCTTAGAATCGACGGGACCTCATCCTCTAGAGGTCATGCCGAACCACCCCTTTGCTGCTTACTAGGTGTACCGGTTAATAATGCGGATTTTTTTCACTAGATGGAGTTACACAGATGTTGGTATATATATGCGATTTGATATATATGCTATTTTGTTGTATTGCTCCTTCAGATTACCACTTGTTCCGATCGATGGCACACACACTTTCTGAGCAGCACTTCAAAATGTGCAAAAATTGGGTCTCTGAATGGTTTGCCTCAAAACTAGAAAAGTTGTATTGGGACGATATCCACAAATTACCTGACAGATGGGGGAATGTGTAGCTAGCAATGGACATTACTTTGAATAAAGCACTTTTGATGTTTCTCTTGAAATTATCGTGTTTTCTTTTATTACAAAATCCATATTAACTGGTTAATAATGTGCAATAACTATTAACCAGTTAATAATGTAGATTAACCATTAACCGGTTAATATTTCAGATTTTGTAATCCAAAGAAAACACGATAATTTCAAGAGAAACATCAAACGTGCTTTATTCAAAGTAATGTCTATCACTAGCTACACATTTCCCCCATCTTTCAGGTAATTTGTGGATACCATCCCAATAGAACTTTTCTTGTTTTGAGGCAAACCATTCAGAGACCCAATTTTCCACTTTTTCGTATGTTTTGAAGTGCTGCTCAGAAAGTGTGTGTGCCATCGATCAGAACAGTGGTAATCGGAAGGAGCAAGGTATGGTGAATACGGCAGGTGGGTTAATACTTCCCAGGCAAGATCTTTTAACGTGTCTTTAACTGGTTTTGAAGTGTGTGATGGTGCGTCATCATGAAGCAAAATTACTTTGCCGTGTTTTCTGGCCCATTCTGGTGGTTTCACGATCAAAGTGTGGTTCAAGTTGGTTATTTGTTGTCGGTAGCGATCAGTATTAATGGTTTCACCTGGTTTTAGAAGCTCATAATATACCACACCTTCCTGATCCCACCAAACGCAGAGCATTGTCTTCTTTCTGAAGTGATTTGGCCTTGCAGTCGATGTTAATGGCTGACCTGGATCAACCCACGATTTTGTGCATTTGGGATTCTCAAAATAAATCCACTTTTCATCACCAGTCACAATTTGATGCAAAAAGACTTTCTTTTGTGCCATTGAAGCAACATTTTACTGATGACTTTTCGGTTTTCCATTTGTCTTTCCTTCAGTTGATGTGGCACCCATTTCCTTCCTTTAAAATCTTTCCCATTGCTTGTAAATGATCGGAAATTGTTTGCTGAACAACACTTAATCTTCCTGCAAGTTGTTTTTGAGTTTGACATGCATCTTCATCCAATAATGCTTGTAATTGTTGGTCTTCAAACTATTTCGGTTGACCTGGACATTCTTTGTCTTTCACATCGAAATCATCACTTTTAAAGCGTTTAAACCAGCGTTCACAAGTATCTTGAGATGGAGCATGTTCACCATAAGCTTCCGGAAGTATACGATAACTTTCAGCAGCACTTTTCTTCAAAATAAGGTAATGAATTAAAATTTCTCACAAATGCTCTTTTTTTGGGCATGAAATTCAACATTTTTAAGTGTAAAAATATCGAGGATGTTAACACCTTCAGAAAATTTGACATATAAACTTTTGAAGCTTGTTGTAAATATAACAAAATAGCATACATATCAAATCGCATATATATCAACATATATGTAACTCCATCTACTGAAAAATATCCGCGTTACTAACCGGTACACCATGTGAAATGCATATGGACAAGGACTGAATTCCTCACATTAGCGGCCCAAACACAGAGCTAATTATGTCCTATCAATCACTTCAGTGAGCACATCAGTCAAACCAGTGAAACTGGCCAAACTGGCCTCGTGAGTCCCCTCCGTGGAGCCTGCTCCCAGAGCTAACTGGGCCTTCTCCTTACTTCTATTTGGGATGATCCCCCCACCCTCCCCTCCCCCCGCCTTGAGCCACCATTGCTCAGAATAACATCTCAAAGAGCGAGGGGTGGGCTGGAATGGGGGAAATGTTAACCACACGGAGGGGCCCTGAGATGGCTTTCCGGCTAAGTTGGAGTAGTCAGACTGGGAAGGCAGGAAGTGAAGGAACATCCGTCAGTTACATCTCTCAGCCACAGGGTCCTCTCTCATAAAATCGGGAATTGTGCCGCGTCGACTCCAGAGCATTCTGAAGACCTGGGTTTTGACTCTACAGCTTTGGATGAGCACACTTGAGAGGTTAGACATGTTGCAGACCGAAAATATGGCCTAAGTGTTTATCTAGTAACCCAACCCAAACTAGTGATCACTTCTGGGTGCTGGGCACTGGGCAGGTGAGTTAGGTGAGCAGGAGCCAGCTTCTGCCTCCAGGGACCTCACATATTAGTAAAGGACCAGCCCAGGATGGATAAAACTATAACACAGGCAGAAAGTAGGACTGTCCAAATAGAGCTGCAGAGACTGTCTATCCCACAGGAGTCTGGGAGAGGGAGTGTGTGTGTGTGTAGATCTGGGAAGGCTTCAAGGAAGTGGTGGCACAGAGCAGAGCCCTGTTAGGATCTGGAAATGGAATGGGAAGGCCTCTTCTCTATCCTTTACTCAGGGCTTGGCACATCAGAGAAACCCAGGGAATGCTTGCTAACCAACTTCTGAGTCCCTGCGCATCTGGTTTTCTCCTTTAGGTTCTTCAGCCCGTCCTACGGCGTTGACAGAAAGTAATCCTGGGAGCAGGATGGCAAAGACAAGCACAATTCATCACTTTGTCAGAGCTCTGCTTTGAGACGCTGAGAGCCTGGTCAGGAAGCATTTGAGGCAAGGGACAGAAATCCGCTTAGAGCTCAGGTAGAAAAAGGGAGTCACGAAGGCCAGTTACAAAACATGTAGGCGGGCCCCATGGAACTGGAAGGACCTCAGGCATCTATTTTTTCCACTTTGCCACCCACCCCTCAGCCCTCGCCACAGAATGTTTGATTTCTTATGTTATGTGTCTAGGACATCTATTTCGCTCTGTGGGCTCTGCAAACTGGCTTTTCTGCACATTCATCTGCTCGCATATGACCCATCAAGGCCTCCACAGAATGGTAGCTTCAGTCCTCAAGGCCCCGACTCCATTCCCTGTGGCTATTGGCCAGGGTCAGAGTGTCTTGATCCCAAAGTCTCAGGGGAGGGAGAGACTCCGCTGGGTCAGCTTACCTAAGGTCTGCCCCAGCCCCAGGAGCTGGGAGCCAGGGCAGGGTGGGCCCTCACACACTGTAACTGTCCCCTTCCCAGCTGTTTTTCCAAGAAAAAAGGTGGAGAGGGGGGAAAAGATGGGCTTCTCCAGCAGGAAGAGTATCCACCTGCTGGGCTGTTGCACGTAGTGTGGGCACCTCCCAGCCTTTTGAGGACTTGAACTACAGAGGATGGACTCTGTTCTGCCACTATCAGTGTGATGAATGTAACATACCATGGATCGTTTAACAAGCGAAGGCGCAGTTGCTTTTGTCCAACATAGTCTACCTGGCCCCCTTTCTCTCTAGAGTTGCTCAGGCAATTTTAAGAGGACGTTTTATGATGGGGCTGAAAGAAGGGATGAGGGCAGGTTTTATTCACACCCTCCTCCCTGCCTGGCCAAGCCCTTCATCGTCATTAGCAGCTCTTCTAGGCTCCTGGGGTTAGACCTGGCCTCTAGGTACTGACCGCTCCAAGGGGGCCATGGCCAGAGTTTGAAGCTCAGAGGTCAGCTTGTAGAAATAGATGTTAAATGGTCATTTGCTCCTGGGCCAGCCCACAAACGCTATGCACTTTATGGACTTTAATGGCCATTTCAGACAAGTTCTCTATATTCATGTGATGGAAAACCAAATCTAGAAGCAAACGTTTTCTTACAGCTGGAAGGAGCCTCTTAGTAATCCTCTGCAATCCGTCCTCTCGTGGGGGCCCAGGAGAGTAAGGAATGTATTCGAAGTTACACAGCTACGTAGTGGCTGGATGGCAGCTGAGCTAACAGCACAGCTGCTCTGCTGGTAAGTGAACAAAATTCCAAGTGTACAGAATTATGTAAAAAATCGGTTAACCTTGTATATTTACGCTTGAGAAAAAAGCAGGTTGAATTAGATGGTAGATGACCTGCATTGATTTCCAAAGGGCTTTGGAATACCAAGTACTTTTAAAGTGGTTCAAAGCCGTAATGCATGAACCCCTCCAAATAAGTATTATATAAAAGATATACAGATACAGATAGATAGGTAGATAACTGTATCTAACATTGTGTATATGTATATGTATATGTATATGTATATGCATATATACAGTTGATCCTTGAACAATGCAGGAGTTAGGGGCACTGACCTTCCTCAAAGTCAAAAATTCACATAAAACTTTTGACTCCACAAAAAGTTAACTACTAATACCCTACTGTGGACCAGAACCTTACTGCTAACATAAACAGTTTATTATGACACATATTTTGTATATTATATGTATTATATGCTAGATTCTTACAAGAAAGTAAGCTAGAGAAAAAATTTTATTAAGGAGATACTTTTACAGTATTTATTGAAAAAATGCATATGAGTGGACCTACACAGTTCAAGCTCATGTTGTTTAAGGATCCACTGTGTATATATATCTAACATATATGTGTGTGTGCATGACAGTGTATGTATATACATAGGTAGATATAGATATAGTTATAGATATAGATATACAGATAAGGATACAACTAGTTCCTCATTATTTCTGTTCTTTTCAGACATTGAAATTATGTTTCTCTCTTATGTAGAGGAATGTGGAGCAGTGCTGTATAATAGAACTTTCTACAAATGATGGAAATGTTTTATACCCAATATAGTAACCACTAACCACGTGTAGCCATTGAACACTGGTAGTGTGGGCAATGCAACAGAGGAACTGAATTTTTAATGTTATTTGAGTTTAATGAAATTAAATTAAATGTAAATAGCTGCTCGCGGTTAGTGGCTAGCACATGGGCAGTGCAGCATAGCATTACTGTTAACCTTACCAGCCAAAGCACACTTGGGGCTCTCATGTGGAACAAAAGAGGGTGGGATGGAGATAAAAAGGAGATAATAGAGACAAAGGCAGAAGTTTAATTAAAAGTAACTGGACAAAAGTTAGAGAGGATGCGTGTGTATGTAGGAGAGGGCATCTGAGGTGGTGTAAGCTGAGTTATGAACAGAAAGAGGCAAGGAAAATATTGATGTGTCAAGTCTTCTCACCTGGTGTTAAACACAGATGGAGATGGTGAAGCTGCAATGATCAGACAGTTCCAGGTCTCAACCACCAGGGGTCCTCATGGCCCAGCACAGCTTGGTTGCTGAGATGAAAGACCAGGTGTAGGTGGTGGGAGAGGGAGGATGAGGCGAAGAAAAGCCAGCCCTTGACTGTCAGAGAAGAGTGGAGGTAAAGGCTCATCGCACCATGCTATGCCCGCTTTACGTACCTTCCAAGTAACAGTCCCATGAGGTACGTAAGTACCATTTTATCATCCTCATTTTACAGGTGGGCAACTAAGGCACAGAGAAGGTAAGTAACTTGGCCAAAGTAACAGAGCTGCTAAGCTCATGGTTAGGAAACAAACTAAACAGTCTGGCTCTGGAGTCTGGGTTAACTATTATGCTCTGCGCCTCCCACAGGGAGCCTGCCTCTGTGTGGTTCTGGATCCCCGCCTGGAAAATGTAAGCGTATGGACACTAAACTCAGTGGCCATCACTCACCGCTTAGTGGGAAGCTGTGGGAAGGTTCACATGAGCTATTGCATTCTTTTTACTTTCCCTGCAGCCACTTTGCATTCGATTGTGCGTTCCTGTAGGCAACAAGCAAACAGGGAACACGCTGTGCCGAGGCTGGGAGCGCAGAGTCAAAGGAGCCTGCCCTTGGGACTTGGAGCTCAGCAGGGGAGACAGGAAATGGATGGAAACACCTGCTTCACCGGGTATGAAGGGCGGACAGTTTGGGGATAGAAACAGACCCAGAGGAGCGAGAGGGTGCTGACAGGCTGGAATGTCTCGGCTAGCTTTTTGGAGGAGAGTCCTGGAGCTGAACCTCCAGAACCAGGCAGCACCAACCATGCCCACGTCTCCACTTTGGATTTCAGTGCCCGCCTGCCATATGCTGGCAAGATTCATTGCTACTAGGAGGACAAGCCTTTGCAGGCAATTCAGAACTCCCATCGTCCAACGTCCCACTACTCCCTTGGGCTGAGTTCCTCGGGGGCCACGGCCTGGCGCACTGGTGAGAAGCAGGCTTTCTGCACCCGCTGCCTCCTCTACACACTGACCCCCTTCAGACTTGCACGGACAGAGAGAACATCTCTCCGAGGCCCAGCCTCGCCCACACTCCGGGTGCCTGGGTTCCCGGGAAGCCGGCTCCCAGGGCCTGTCCAGCAAGGCTTGGAAGCCCAGGTCCCTGCAGACCTGCTAGTTAATGAGTTCTGCAAAAACGAGGAGTGGGAATGGGAGTACCAGGCTCGCGATGTCCCCACGTTAATTCAGTCCTGATAGGAAAGGAGCAGGCAGTGCAGTGTCTGCCGCTGCCGGCAGGACCCACGCAGAGGTTCTGGGGCCATTTATTCCATGTGGGGACCCGCTGTTTTCATCACTTCAGCTCCGTGTGGAAGACATTCTCCAGTCTGTCCTTCCTGTCTCCCGCTGCCACCCCGAGGCAGTTGGTAACGATGCCCTCTGCCCAGCCTGGACCCCTCCTCCATTTAAATGCCAGCCCAATGGGCAAATAGAGCCTTTCATGACTGCTCCAGACTGAACAGCTCCTATTGTTTTATTCCCTTCTTACTCACACACAATTCCATTCCAGATGGGGGCCGGTGGGTATAAAACAGACGAAGCTGGAATTACAATGGCAAGAAGACAGGTCTGGATGTAGTGGGGACATTGGATGTGGCTGGAAAATTTGTCCAGGTCCTGATGTGTGCGTCCCCTGAGAGTTCTCGGGCCACCACTACTACCACCCCCAGCCCGGCGGTCCTCCCAGTGGTCTGGGAATGGGCAGTCAGAGTGACCAAAACTTCCCCTCTCCATGGAGAGGTCCGAGTACCCTGACTTAGCAAAGGAGACATGCATCAAGGGGATCTTATCATGGCAGCTTTCAAGAGGCACAGGCAGTGCCAACCTCAGGCTACCTTGGCCACCACACCTTGGACTCCCTGTAGAATAGCACATCGCCTTTGCACCATTCTTCTGGGATTCCCCCCCACCCCCACCCTCCTGTCTGTATTCAAATGGCACCTCCTCTGGGAAGCCTTCCTTGATTACACCTACTCTGTGCTCTCCCCAAACTCTGCTCATTAAGTGTGTTATTGGTCTGTGGTACCCTTCTGCATGACTGGCCTGTTTCTACTTTCTGGGGCTGGAGACTTCCTGTACAGAGGAGGCACTGGGGACACGCATGCTCGAGAATGTCTATTCTTCCTCCATGTGTTTGCTGTGTGATCGTGCACACATGCCTTGCATCTCTGGTCCTCAGCAAGTGCATCTGCAACATGGGATGGTAAGACTTACCTTACAAGGCTGCCATGAGGAGGAAATGAGATCCCAGCTCTGTTTTCTCTGCCTCACAACCTTTCGTATCCACTGCTATTTGGGCACTGGGTTCTGGAGCCAGACCAACCTGGATTTGAATCGTGGCTCCATCATTGTCTAGCTGTGTTTTCAGTCTGTTACAATCTTTACACGCTTTAGTTTCTTCATCTGTAAGATAATGGTGACAACCCTAGCCCTCACCTCACACCTGTGGGGAGGATAAAATGGGAGAATGCATGTGAAGTGCTTAGCATAGGCCTGGCACAAAATAAACATGCAAAAGGTTAGCTGGTATCATTGCTGTTGTTACTAAAATTGTGAGTTGGTGGGGGCAGCAATATCAGCCTGGGATAGTGGCCAGTGAGTGTTTAGTATATAAAGAAAAGGAAAACATTTTCATTCTAAACTGGGGAGCATTGTACAAATGTAACCCTCAATAATGCTACCTTTTGTCAAACAGGAATGATCAGGACATCCTGCAGGTGATCAGAGAATGTGGGCCTGGGAATGTGCCCAAGGGTGCCTGGCCCTGTCACAGCCCCCCCTCAGCCTCGCAGCTCTCCTGAGCTCTGCCAGCTGCAGGTGAGCTGGGGATGACAGGCACTCACCCACTGATAGCCAGAAACTTAACCCAGAAGGAAAGAAAATCCATGGCTGCCAGCTCACAGGCATCCCGGAGCAATTGCTAGTGAGTCAAGGTCGATGGCCAGACAGACGGGAAGCACCAAGGGAAGGGTTGGCATTTGCTGAGGTTGCTAATTTCCAAGCCCTTCCCTGTGGTGAAGCAGCAGAAATGTGCTTGTGGGGACCTGGGCCCTCCCTCTAGGTTATGATGGCCCAGGGCTGCCCTGAGCTGTACCCTGGAAAGACTTCCTGGCCCAGAGCAGTGTCCATGTTCATACCTCTGCCTATGTCTGTATGTGTCATAGCCAGCACTTAATAAGGGCGTATTGTGTGCCAGTTTACATGGACCAGCCTCTGCAATATCCTGTCTTACCCATGACATAGATACTACAGTTTCCTCACTATGAAATGAGGACACTAACAGGTCCCATGGGCATCAGCCAGGATCAGCTAAGTGATGCTACAGTAACGAGCACCTCCCAGATCTCAGTGGCCTGAAGTGGCTTCAATCACACTGCAAAGTCCCTCTTGGGTCAGCCAAGGGCACTGGTCTGTGTTGTCATTGTCACTCTGGGGCTCAGATGGACAGAACAACCATTTGTGGGACACTCTAGTCTCTCGACAGAGGAAGCGAGAGAATGGCCAACTGTGCACTGACTCCTGGAAGGGACAGACGAGCATAATTGCTCACCTTTCATCACCGAAGCAAGTCATGTGGCCACACCTAACTTCAAAGAGGTGGGCACTTGTAATTTGACTAAGTGCCTGAAGGGGGATCTGGAAATATTTGTTCAACAGCGCAAGGTTTGAATGTCTCCTACTGGTGTGGTTTTGGGGATTGAATGAGTTCAGGTACATTATGGACTTAAAACAGTGCCTGGCACCCAGGAAATCCTGCATGGATATTAGCTAGGCCACCGCTACGATTTCTATTACTTGTTTTCAAGATGAGTAAACAGAGCACAGAGAGGCCAAGTAACCCACCCAAGGTCACACAGGTAGGAAGTGGGAATTCCCTGGAGGTTGTACTCCTAACCAGTGCACTATATGACCTCACTCATGGAGCACCAGGCCCACTCTTTGAGCTGAGGCTGGGTCAAGTTGGACATGATGAGCCCCCGAGGAATACCCAGTCTATTGGGGGAAGAAAAGTAAGCTATCATTTAGTGAGTGACGCATCCACGGTCTCATTGAATTCTCACAACAGCCCCAAAGTAGAAATTACTATTCCCATGGCTAGGATGGCTGAAATGGAAGTGCAGGGACAGCAGGGGCAGCATGGTGAGGTCTTATGCCTTTTGTCAAGACTCCCGGCACTTGCAGCATCCCTGTAAGTGTGTTGTGCTGAGGTGAGTTGAATTCTGCAAGCTGGGGCAGGGAGGCTGGGGCTCAGGACGGTGGTAATGGTGACCCGCAGGCGCTTGTCCCTCACTGCTCTCACCTGCAGGTCCCCCCTTGATAGTGATCAGATTGTGTGCCCTCGAAGGAAGCAAGCTGGGCCTGTCCCAGCCCCGTCCCTGTGGCGTAGCCGGGTGGGGGCAGACGGGGAGTGGCTGGTGAAGTGGCCGCGCTGAGTTGTGCTGGCTTGAGATGACCTGAAAACTTCGTTTCGGGCGGACCCCTGGTTTCCTCCAGAAGGCGCACCTGCCCCTATTACAGAGAAGTCTGACTTAAAAGGATTTTAGAAAACGCCATTTTGTTCTTTTCCAAAAGGCACAGCAAGTAATCAAGAACATTCCTCCTGAGTCCAGTGCTATTTCCTCTCCAGTTCACTGCCCCTCAAGCCAAATCCCAAGTCTGGTTTAATGAATACAGAAAACTCACTTGTCATTAGTTGGACAAAAGCTAATGGACTGGAGTCCTTGAGGACAGTGGGTCTCTTGAGCAAATTAAATACTCCCCTTGCAATCTTGAAGTCTATGTTAAATGTTTATCAAACCCTTCCTTCCCAGGTAGCATTAGGTGAAATTTCCCGAGGTCTGGCCATGAGGTCAAAAAATCTTACTGAGCTGGAGACAGGAAGGAGATAATTTCAAAAACAATAAACAACCACGGTTTTGTTTTGAAGAGGAAAAGGTATACTGGTGAAGGTCTGGGAAGGATCCATAAATATACCTTCCCTCTGGTATCACTCTTACCTTCGCTCATGGCAGACATTACTAATCAATCACAGACTCTTTCCCATTAACTCAAAACAAAACCTACTTGCAAACCGGGGCCTAGGATAAGTGGGCCTCCATGACTTTGGTAGTCAGAAGAGGAGATGTGTTGTGGGGCAGAGGAATGAGAATGGGCTGGGCTTCAGGAAACCTGGCCCTTGGTTCTGCTGTGACCTCCCCTTTGAGTCTGGTTCCCCCTTTGCTCAGTGGGGACTCCTCCCTAGCCTGGCAGTTGAGACTACTGTGAGTCTGGTCAAGGTCACGGCTAGAGGAAGTTGCCAGCGCTGCGGAGCACTGCCTTTCCAGCTGACTGTCACAGTTGTCCTGGGCACTGCCATCCCACACACGCAGAAATGAGCTCTCCGGGGAGTTGAGAGTGTTCTTCAGAGGTTTCCTCCTCACGGGGCAGTTGCTGTTTGGGCCCTGCGTGCTTCATAACCACATGGGCTGTGGGGTGGGGGATGTGACTTGGGAGGATGTCTTGGGTCTATGGCTCCCAGAGCAGGGTCAGAGAAGCAGAAGGATGGAGCACAGAAGAGAGGATATGGGAATCTTGTCCTGAGTGGCAGGGATGGGCTTCATTGTTCATTCATTCATTCATGCATTCATTCATTAACGTTTTCTGCCAGGACCCAGCCTCTGCTCAAGTTGGAGCTGGTTAACACCCTAATGGCCTTGTACTCCCATGAGTGACAATGGCTGTAGAAGAGGACCTAGCTTTGCAGGCAGGTCCTCCATTGACCAGCTGTGTGTCCTTCGGCAAGCCATTTCACCTCTCAGAGCCTCAGTTTCCTCATCTGTGAAGTGGGGGTAATGCCCCCTCAGAGAACTCTCACGGGGAATAATTGAGATGTACTTGTAAAGAGGGTTGGCAAATAGTAAGCACTCAAGGAATGTTAGCCAGATGCTGGGTATCGGGACCAATAACGCCTCAGCAAACGCTTACAGAAATGAAATGCAGTGCAAACACCCAAAAGAGGGGCCTTCAACGTGGGCCGGAAGCATTTTTATATTTATTCAGGGAGAAAGCAAATATTATTGGTCCTAAAACTGTGAGGAGCATGCTAAAGGCTCAGAACGAGGCTGGAAAATTGAATAACTTCACTTGCAGACGTTGCATCAATTTCATTCAATTTGTAAGCACTTGTCTCTGTATTCAGCAGGAAAAATGAATTCAGCTCAATCAATCAGCCTGCTCCTGGGTGGGTTGGGGGAAGACACCCTCTCTCAAAGGCCCAGGAGGCTCGGGGCCGCCAGGAGCAGCGTAACTGGAACTTGGTTGTTTCTGTGGTGAGTTGGGAATAGCACATGCATGATCAGTGCCTTGCTCGTTTTCTGTACTCACAAATCAGGTCCTTGGAAATAACAGCTTTGAGAAGATGTCTTAGTCCTATGTTTGGGTGAACGGGGCACTTATAGAGGGTCGCTGAGGGCATCTGAGGGCTACTGCCAGGGCCACAGCTCAATGGCTTGGGACAAACACCCAAGCCGAATGGGAGCATGCCCACTTAAAAAAGGCAAAGGGGAGCCTTAGCCGGGTTGGCTCAGTGGATAGAGCATCAGCCTGCAGACTGAAGGGTCCTGGGTTTGATTCCAGTGAAGGGTACATGCCTGGGTTGTAGGCTTGATCCCCAGTAGGGGGTGTGCAGGAGGCAGCCAATCGATGATTCTCTATCTCTTTCTCACTCTCCTTTCCTGTCTGAAAAAAAAGGGGGGGGCAAAGGGGAATTGGAGGGAGATTCCAGGAAGCAGCCGCTGTTTTTCTTGGTCCTTCCTTCTTACCTCTGTTTCACAACACTTAGCCTTTGCCCCTGGCCCTGGGCAAGTACAGAAATACCATTTCTTTGGACCTGGACTTCTCTGTAGAGGAATCTAGAGCTGGATCTCCAATACTCACCTTGTCATTCCTGCTCTGGCCCATAAGTAAAGGTTTGAAACCAGAAGCTTGAAAGGAAAGGAGATTCTAAACCCAGATGCCATTGAAAATTATGCTATAGGTTTAATCTCCTTTCTCCTCCTTCTCCCCTCTCCCAAATGTGCCGGTCCACCTGAAGTTCCACTGGGAGTCTTCAAGTCAGGATTTTCCACCGTGAGCTGCACTTCTATAGATGGAGTGTGTGGGTACAGCAGCTGCTGCCAAAGGCAGGAAGGAGTGTACATGACCTATATTCCCCGATCCCTGGCCACACACTGCTGTGTGGTGTTGGGTAGGTAAGAGCACTTAAATGAGGCTGAGACATACAGCCAGGGCAGGAGAGGTGAGCGCTAGGATGGGGCCAAGGTTTGCCTTTGTCCTGCCCCACCTCCTGATAAAAGGAGAATAGGAAAGGGGGAAGGAGGGGGTGTCTCAGGAGAGAATCCCTCATCTGTAGGCGTCTGTGCTCAGTGAGAAGACAAGTGCTCAGCCCGCCAGGCTCCCGCCCCATCTCCCCCACAAAGGAACCAGCTCTGATTGTGTTAAATGTTGACTATTCTCGTGCCACAGCCCCTTGGGGACAGATTCTGGCGAAGATGATAGATAGACCTTGGAGGGGAGAGCAGATGATGTTTGAAAGCACAGCGCCGGGGGAGCATCAGTCTGGGGCTGAGAGGAAAGAACACGTTTGTTTGTTTTTGTTTGTTTCAGATGGATCTTGTTCAAGGGGATGTTGCAAAAGGCCCTTTTTGGGTCAGCTGTGGACGCTCGGGCCTAAGGTAGCTGCCGGTTAGCATCCTGGGCCGCAATGTCAGAAGCCCCCACTCCAGGTCAGGCCTTGTGGGGTCTCTAGGGATGCAGAAAAAATCAGATGTGGTCTCTGTCCTGACACCTCAGTCTGGGTGGAGACAGAGCAGGTAAAGACAGGATGATGCAGCATGACTCAAGCAGAGATGGAGGGAGCCCAGGGGTGACAGCGGGGAGGGGGCGACAGATGTAAGTGTGTGCGTGTGTGTGCATGCATGTCTGCATGTATATGTGGGTACATATATGTGTGTGTGTGTGTGTGACTGGCAGAAGAAGATAGAAAGGATCAGGGTGGAGGGGATGCCTATAGGCTTGTGCCTGGGAGGTCGAGGTGATAGGCGTTTCTTGTGGCCAGTGCAAGGGTCTCATGCAGAGGAAAGATAGGAATGAAAGCTGCAGAGGAGCCCTAGCTGGTTTGGCTCAGTGGATAGAGCATTGGCCTGCGGACTGAAGGGTCCCGGGTTCAATTCCGGTCAAGGGCACATGCCTGGGTTATGGGCTCAATCCCAGTAGGGGGAGTGCAGGAGGCAGCCGATCAATAATTCTCTCTCATCATTGATGTTTCTATCTCTTGCTCCCCCTTCCTCTCTGAAATCATTTTTATATATTAAAGCTGGAAAGGAAACAGGCAGCGGTCATGGTGAGCCTTGGTGTCAGGCCTCTCTTCTGAGGGCCATGGGGAGACATGAGATGGTTTTAATAAAGTGAGCCTCCAGTGACATTGGAGTTCTAGGGAAATGGTCCCTCGGGGTGGGCAGGAAGGCGATGGGCACGGAGGATGGGCAGCAAATTGTGAGAGAGAGGGCTCCATGCATTTCCTCCCCTCCCCTTGGGGCCCAGAATAACTTTGTGAAAAGAAAAACAACCAACAACATACAAACCAACAAAAAAACCCACGGGGAGCCCAGAATTTCCAGGGATGAAAGAAACACCTCCTGCTAGAGGCTACAGAGTGGAGTGGCACAGTTTTACCTTCGGAGCATCATTACCCACCGTGCAGGCTGGGGTGGGGAAGGCAGCAGCTGGAGAACCAGGAAATAGGAAGAAGGGAGGCAGGGTAATCACGTGGTGTTTGGAGCATGAGCTCTGAAATCGGACATTCCTGATGTCCAATTACAACTCTCCAGCTGTGCATATTTAAGCCCATTATTAACATTTCTATATCAGCCAGGGGAGTCTAGATTAGGCTGCAGTGACAAACAGCTCCAAACTCAAAGCGGCTTTAAATGACAGAAGCTTATCTCTTGCTCACACTACATGCTCTTAAAGGTTTGCTGGCCTACCTACTCGTAATAGGAATTCCAGAACCCAGGTGTATGGAGGCTTCTTTTCATCACTGCTCTGCAATGACTCAGGCAATGTGGAGAGAACAAGGTGACTCACTGATTCTTAAAATGAGCTGCCTCACTTCCACTCTCATTTCCTTGGCCAAAGCCTGTCTGGTTGTGCCTATCGTCACAGGGCGTGGGGAACAGTTTACACACACACACACACACACACACACACACACACACACACACACCCCCTCGATATCCTTCCCTGTGAAATGGGAATAAAACCACCAACCTCAGCTGGGCATTGTGAGTCTAAATGAGAGAATGCACGTGAAGGTCTAGGTCAAACACACAATAACAGCTGGGCGCGGGGAGGTGTGGGTGAAAAGAGGATTGAAACGGCGTATTTATTGGTTTTGGAGTTTTCTAGGTCACATGTTAGATTTGCCCAGAAAAAGCCGCTGTGCCTGGCACAGCTGTACCTGGAGCTCTTGCTCTGCTTGTGACCCCAGAAGTCCCTGGTGCCCCTGGAACTCCGGCTTGTGAGAGGCTTTCCTGTCCTCCATGAGTGTTGGGGCTGAGCTAGAGTGTCCTCCAAGGCAGCTTCTGTCCCCCCTCCAAGTCTGTGCATCTCAAACACCAACCTAACGCCTTCGCTGCTGCCGCTGCCGCAGAGGCCCCATGCAAACAGCATTTCTCTGCCAAGAATCAGTTCCCATTCATCACCGTGAAGCGCGATACCTGGGGGGGACCGGTAACTGAGACTGCGCGAGTCTCCAAAGACGGGAATGTGTCTGCTCAAGCTGAGTAATTAGAGCGGTTTTCTGCACACATGCCTAATCTTTATTTAAGACATTTCACTTAGGTACACAGCGAAGTTAGTCAAAAGTCTGTTAGATTTGAGATATGTATATCACCCAACCATCTCTCTTCTCTATTTTAGAATCGTTGAAGAAGCACCCATAACCATAATGGCAAATATTTATTGAGACTGCGTGCTAAGCAACTGTACACTGCGCTTTACTAGATATAACTTATTTCATTTTCGTAACAACCCTATTATTCTTTCTTGTACCTGATCTGGGAAACTCATAGGATGCCCACGTTGTTTCTATGTGAAGGAGACATAAGTAATCTTTAAGGGGAAAGTGGCAAATAATTGGAGAGTATTTGGTCTGCAAGACTAAGAAAATAATGGTAGCTAACAGGCATATAGAGCTAAGTACATACCAGGCACTGTCCTAATGACTCTCATGCGTTAGCTCATTAATCCTCCCAATAGCCCTAGGAAATAGCTATTATTAATCCCCATTTTACAGCTGAGGAAACTGAGGTAGAGAGAGATTACATAACTCTCTCAACATAACAGTAGCCAATAGGCAGTAGAACCAGTACTTTAACCCAAATAGTTAGGACCTGAACCACAATACCGTATTGCCTCTTGGGGTCCAGCGATCGCAATGTCTTAAACTATTGCAAGGGCTGTCATGTGGAAGATGATGACAGGAAGGTTCATTTCTAGAACCAGGACTATGGGCATAAACCACAAAGAGGCAGATTTAGACTCCACCTAAGAAAGAACTTTCTTCAACTAGTGTTACTCAAAGATCAAACAGCGTTCCTTGCAGGCAGTAAGCTCCCCATCCCCAGAAGTCCTCAAGAACAGACTGGATGACCTCGCCCTGAGAGGCATGGCTGGGAGTCCTCCCTTGGGCTCGGGGTTGACTTAGGTGGCCTCTGTTATCGACTTTGACATGGCAATTTTATGAACATAACTGTCACGACATCTGAGTGTGGCAAAAAGTCTTTAAGCTATATCCTCTCCCTACTTAAAATTGGGAGCAGACAACATAGCTACTTGAGTGGCCAAAATGAAGGCCAGGACACCTTTCCGGAGCTCAGCGACATCATCGAGTTAAACTCATAGCAAAGCTACTCTGACACCCGACAATGAAGCAAATAATTGTTACCTGGATGAGCAATCAACCTAATTCACTCCATCGACTCTAGGTAGCGCAGTATTCATTAGTCAAACCCGCATTGTTATGCTTTTCTTTTCTAGCTTTATTAATTTACCCGCCTTTTAAAGCAATGCTGAATTGGGTAGCTACTCTTGATCCAATGCAGGGCTTTATCCTTCTTGGTGCAGCCATTAGAGAATGAGAAGCTGGGGTGGGGGTGAGTCACTCGCTCATTGGGCCAGAAAGCCAGGCAAGGGTGGGGGAAGCTTGACAGGAACACAGGTCAGATGAGCTTGGGCATCTGGAGGGAGTAAACACCCAGCCAAAAAAACTGCAGTGATCCCACAAAAGGACCCTAGCCCTTCAGGCCACAGCCCAGGGCCAGGGGAAGGAACTGGTCAGGGGCTTTAAAGGAGGGGAACGCAGGAGGCACAGTATGGACGAGATGAGGCCCCTGCCTCAATTTCTGGGCTTTTTGTCTGGGTCCCCTGGGGCAGGAAGCAGTTTCAGGTGGGTGGGCAGGGACAAGAAACTGGTGGTAATTGATGGGGAAAAATACCCAGCATTAAGGTCTCAGGAGCTCCTGGTAGCAAGTTCAGACCAATGTTCACAGAAAACCTTCGCCCACCCTATCTCTTACCCCCAGGAGAACTGGTCTAGATATTTCCTAAGGACCTTATAAAACATAGGGTGGGGGTGGGGGGGGGGTGGCTCTCAAACACCGCCTTCCCCTTCTGAAGGCTGGCAGGGAGCTTAAACCAACTGTGTCTCCCTCCTCTGCTTGAGCCGAGCATTTCTAGGAAGTGGACTTTTTGATTTACAGTCCCAAGGGCGAAGTGGTGCAGGAGGGAATAATAAGCTCTTTAGACTTGAAGCTCCTGCAAGAAATGATAGATGTCCCCAAGGGAAGGTGCATCCAGGAAGGTGTCCCCAGCCCCCCAGCAGGAATCAATCTCCCTGTCCCCTGAATGCCCAACACCTCCCTCACAGCATTTTCTACCCGGGATTTCCAGCAGCTGCGTGTGTGTCTTATATTCCCCAAGTAGATCCAAAGGCCCCTGAAATCAGTGACTGTGTACCTAGCAGGCTCTCCAGTGAGATTCGTGGTATGGCTGCTGGCTGGCTGGCTGCTGGCTGGCTGGGAGACGAGACTCTGATTTTCAATCTAGTGTTCCGCCCCATCTTGTTGGGGAGATATACTAGGATGTGCGCTGCTTACATGCACAGAAGCGTTGCTACTTTGGAGTTTTTGCAAATAGAGGAAAGGCGATGGCAAGGTTGGTGGACGCTGCCTAGTCATCCTCTGCAATGCAGACCCCGGGAAGCTGTTTCTCCTCCGATGGTCCTGACTCTTGACACTACAAAGTAGACCCCTGGGGGACAGGACCTGTGCTGTCCCGAGGGCCTCCAGTTTCTGACTGCCCACATGTGGCAGGACATCCAAGAGCCCCAGGGGAACTGACCCACCACATCGCCAGCCAGTCTGGTTCGGCAGGGGCTGCATAGACGGAGCCCAGGAGGCCCCGGGTACCCAGGTCTAACCAGGAGGATGGCTAATGGAGCCGGATCCTTGGCTGTGTGTTGAAGCACTCAGGCTTGCAGATGCTTCCTCCTGAAGAGGAAGGCAGAGGGGAGAAGAGAGACAAAAAGAAGAGAATAAAAGCAAATTGCCCACCGTGCTTCTCTTTAGCAAACTAAATGCGTATTGAAATGAAGATGAGCTTGACAGACTTTCGTTAGCAGTGTTGGGGCCTCGCGGAGAATATCGTGCCTTGAGAGACTCCCATTAGAACTGGCTCCACAACTAATAATGTGGTCTCTGTCACTTAACGCGAAAGTCCCTCCTGGACCCGCACAGTGAAGCGTTAAGGAAATGAAATCTTTTTTTTTTTTAAACATATACAGCTAAGTTTGATTTGTTGAGGACATTTCTTCAACTGACAAGTTACAAGCCATGTCTGAGAGGCCCACTGGGAACTTTCAAAATTTGAGCAGCAGTTTCTAATCACTGGCGATCATTAGCATTTTAGTGAATAGATTTTTGATAAGAAAAATCTTTGCCCTGTGGGAAGAAAAAAAAAAAAGCCTGACATTTGATAATGCAAACAGAGTAGCAATTTTAATTAGGCCTCTGGTCCTCCTTGGCATGGCAAGCATTGCACAGGATCCAGATGTTTTCCTTCTTATAGGATGTGACCTTAAGGCTGTGCCAAGCCATTGGTGCTGGGTACTATGCCGCTGGTTGGATCTCCAGGGCGAACAATAATCACCACTATGTATTGAACATTTACTATGTGCCAGATATTGTACTGTTTCTCATGCATCATCTCAATTAGTCCTCAAATCAATCTGATGAGATAGCTATTATTATTATCATTGCCATTTTACAGATGAGAAAACTAAAGTGCGGAAAAGTTCACTATCCCAAAGTCACCCAGCTTGGTAGTGGTGGAGACTAACCCAGATCTGGGTGGCTCTCACTCTGGCTCTGTCACTGAGTGTGGGATGAGTTAGGTGACCTCTCCTGGCCTCAGTCTCCACGTCCATGGAATGGGGATGTGATCGGTCAGATCTCCTTCACTGGACTCTCGAGGGGCTCTGAGGAAGGGGTGGCTGTGCTTAGGACAGTGATGGCGAACCTATGACATGCGTGTCAGAGGTGACACGCGAACTCATTTTTTGGGTTGATTTGTCTTTGTTAAATGGCATTTAGATATATAAAATAAATGTCAAAATATAAGTCTTTGTTTTACTATGGTTGCAAATATCAAAAAATTTCTATATGTGACACGGCACCAGAGTGAAGTTAGGGTTTTTCAAAATGCTGACACGCTGAGCTCAAAAGGTTCGCCATCACTGGCTTAGGAGAACATTTTTTCCTCTCATGGAACTAGACCCTGACACTTGGTATCTTCTTTCTATTGATCTTAGCCTAACCCTTTGGGGTTACCCGGAAAAACGTCAGTCCCCTTTGACTGTGATACTCAGAAATTTGTAACAGCTCTTGGGCTTTCTCAATTTTATATTCTCCAGACTAAACCCCTCTGATTCCTTCAACCCGTCTCCATATGCCATGATACTGAGTTTTAATACTTCCTGTAGAAGAGATGTCGTCTTCAAAATGGGGGTAATAATGGTCATCGTGAGGACTCTCTGAGATCAAGTCTGGTACATTGTGTGTGTGTGTGTGTGTGTGTGTGTGTGTGGTGTCACCTGCCCAATTCCCGTTCTTCCCCTTTACTTAGAGACAGCGGTGATTTCATTTGGAGCACCAGGGGACATTCCTCAGCGTCCCTTGCAGATAGGGGGTGACCCATAAGGTATAATTTGCATCCAACGCACTGCTGAGATCTTGTGGGCCTTGCCAGCAGTGCATTTCATGAAATTCAACATTTCCAGGCAACCTCCACTCTCATCCCCAAAGCAGCGACTAGTCTGAGTTTATTATCGTAGGTCAGTTTGGCCTATTTTAGAATGAGTAGAATCTGTCATACACTTTTGTGCCTGGCTTCTCCATTCATCATCATATTTTTGAAATTCATCCATGTTATTGCACGGGTCTATAGTTTGTTCTTTGGTATTGCTGAGCGGTATTCCGTTGGATGAGTATACCACAGCTCACTTACTCTTACTCATTTTCCTGTTGACAGACATCTAGGTAGTCTCCAGTGTTTAACTTAATGGATAAGATTTCTATGATAATTCTTGAGCCAGCCTTTTTGTCGACAGGTTTACATTTCTCTTGGATGAATACCTAGAAGTGAAATTGCTGGTTCATTGGGTGAATATATGTTTAGCTTTTCAAGAAACTGCAAAACAGTTTTCATAAGTGGTTGTACCAAATTACGCTCCGAAGTGCAACATGTGCGGGTTATGCAGCTGCTCCACACCCTCTCCGACCTCTGGCGTCGTCAGCCTTTGTCAGCCTTTCCAGACGGAGAGCAGTGATAGCTCATTGTGGTTTTGATCTGCGTTTTCTTGATGACTTTTAATGGTGTTAAAGACTTTTCATGTGCCTTTCACCAAAACCACGCTGTTTTAATTTTTTAATAGCTTTGTAGTAAATCTTAAAACCTGGTAGGTTGTCTTCTCATTTTGTAATTCATTTTCAATATTGTTTTGGCTACTATTGCTCCTTTACCTTCCCAAATAAAATTCAAAATCATCTTGTTTGGGACTACAATGGGTCTTTAAATTCATTTTGGGGAAAATTGACATATGATAATATTGAGTCTTCCAATCCAAGATTTTTTCATTTAAGTTTTAATGTACCCAATTTATTTAGGTATTTTTAATTCCTCTTGGTATTATTTTACCATTTCAGCATAGAATTTCATATCTTTTGTTAAATTTATCCTTAAGTGTCTGATGCTTTTGAATGCTATTATAAATGGTTTAATATTACTTTCTAATTGTTCACTCTTAATGTATAGCAATGCAATTGATGTTTATACTGATTTTATATGTCGTGATGTTCTAAATTTATTTATTAGTTCTGGTAGTAGTTTTCTAACATTCCTTAGGATCTCCTGTCATGTCATCTGCTAATGGAGACAATTTTAGTTCTTCCTTTACAATTTGTATTTATTTTTCTTGTCTTATTGCACTAGGTAGACTTTTTCCCTGTAATGTATCCCCCAAAAACTCATGACTTTGGTAAAAGTTAGGGTTTTTTACATTCATTAAAAGGCACAAATAATCACTTGCAAAAATCCCTCTACCCGTAGGTTGGTATTTTCCTAGACTTAAGAAAAAACTCAATAACTTGGCTTTACTTTTTCTTCTTGACGTGGCATAACATTTAACTTGCATAGTAGTTATTAGTGCTGCTTGCCAAGTACTTCCAGTCCTCCCACTTTCTGGACACAGAGTAGCATTGCACTTCCCTGATACCTCATGGTTAGGTGGAGCTGACTGGTTTTAGCCAATAAGTGAGTGCTGAAATGATAGGTGTCACTTCTGCACCAGGACATTGAATTAGTAGCTGTGAGTCTCCAGAACTCTCCTTTTCCTCTAGCACATTAACCAACAATGTTTGAGATAAAAACTACCCCAACTACCTGGATGCAATGAGCAGAGCTCCCTATGCTGACCCACAATGGACATATGACTTAAAGGAGAAATAAATTTTTATTGTTTTAAGACACTGAGATGTGGGGATTGTTTGTTACAGCAGCATCACCTAGCCCATCCTGACTGGCATGAAGTTTTAAAAGAGAGATGGATAAGCAACATGGTAGGAAGGGGCAATGTAAGAAAACACAGTGTTTTCTTCTCTGGGTGAGACAAAGGACATATCTCCCCAGAGAAACCAGTAGTGAGCCAGACCCCAGAATTTTATGCAGGTCTGATATACAACCAGATTCCCAGTGTTGAACACATACTAGGAAAAAATTTTAAGTGCTTGCTTACATTCAATTAAGCTGGAGTGCTCCTTTCAGATTGAGCTTTACAAAGTGGAAGCACAGCATTTCCTTCCGTTTTTCCCATTACCTTCTCATTGCCTGCAAATGGGAATGACAAAAACAACTTGTCCTCAAGAATTGTTGGGAGAATTTGTGCTGATTACAAAACACTTTGCAAAATGTAAAATCCTAGCTAAGTGGTAATTTTCTCCATTGCTCTGCCAATTGTAATAAATAAATATTGTTTTTAAAGCTGGCTCCTGGCTTGCTTTCCCGTGGCCATCCCATCAAACATTCCAATATGCCTGGGGTTATTGTCCACTCTGGATTTGCATGTGCGTGCATGGCGCTTGTGTAATGTTGTTTACTGAGGAGTTGATTAAGCCCATCTTGTAGTAATAAAACTTGAGAACAATGTCATACCCCATTGGAGAGGTGATGGGTCAGAACAACTCACTCAGGACAACTGTACACTCTGTCCCTCAAGGGGCAGCCCTAGTGTGTTTGGATTAGGGAATGTTCTCTGTGGTTATTAAATTTTTTCAATTCTTTGCCCAGCTTGGATTGAGGCCCTAAGTTTCTGGCTCATGTTATCACTATGGGTAGAGCCCACGTACCTGCAGATGGTTAAATTCATGTTCACGGACTACTTACTGTTTATCACATGCTGTGAACTATAAGGAATGTGAAGGTTACTGACATAGTTCCTGACCCCAGTGAGCTCCCAGTTAGTCAAGGGTGAAGGAAGACATTCATTCATTCATTCATTCATTCACTTTTCAGTCATTGATTCTATTAATACTAATTCCACTGAGATCGATTGATGTTGCATTTACCATTCTAGCTACAAAACAAATTCTCAGCTCTAATAGGAGCATATGGTCTAATAGGGGGATACAGGCATTAATCAAATAATTATAGTAATAATGTTTTTATTATAAACTGATATGCACTGAAGAAGAGTCTAAAGTGCTGTGAGCACAAGAAAACAAAGGATCCGGGGGAAGCAGCCACGGAAGTCTTCTTTGAGCAAGAGACCTTCCAGTTGAGACTTAAAGGATGAATGAAGAGTTACCCGGCCCGGGGTGGAGGGGGACAGTTAGGGAGACGAAACAGCGCATTTAATACAGGACACACTATGTGATGGCCACAGAGGAGGGGCATGTAACATATTAGAAGAGGTCCCAGAGCAAGTTTCGTTATTAGTAAGGGGACAGGAAAGGCTGCCTACAGGAGGTGGTGCTCCGGCTGGGCCTAGCAGGACAGGAAAGACTCTCCAGAGGAAAGAGGAGGAACAGAACAAACAAAGACCCAGAGGTAGGAAGGAGTAGAGAATGAAGAAGCTAGGGCAGATTCTGAAGAGTCTTGAATTTCGGGCTAAGAGTCTGGACTTCCCCCACCAGTGAAGGGGGGGTCACTGATTTGGGAACACCACAGGGATGTGGTCAGATCACTTGAGTGAGAGAGGCTCCTTCATTCACCCTAGAAGACAGTTTTGTATGCAACCCAAAAGGACCTTAGATAGAGCCTCTGGCATCCCTGGAGCCCAGACAGGGGTTCCAGTGGTCAGCTCTTCTCTGCCCACAAGAGAAGCTCCAAGGTTTTGAGGAAACAGTGCAGGAGAGCGGGAGGGGGAGGGAAGCAGAGCGCCCCAGCCGAGAGCTTCTTCCCCGGTGACAAGAGAATGTGTGTGTGAGCACTGCACCCCGAGTGGCCCGGAGCAGAGGGCTGTGTGTGTGCCAACTGTTGTGTGAAACAGGCTGACATGAGGAAGGGCTTTCCATTCGTTTTAGACCTCTTTAAGGCCTGGGGAAAAGAATACCAACTCAACCTAGAATAAAGACTAGAGAGAACTAATTGAGGCATGGGACCGGGTACCTCCAGAGCATGGCTGAGTCCGGGGCTTAAACCAAGACATCAGGGTTCTCTTCCTCCATCTCTTGGGTTTGCTTCCTTCTCCATATTGACCTCATTACTTCCCATTGCAGTTGTGCTTCCTCCAAGCAGGTGAAGAAGAGCTGCTGAAAGCTGCAGCCTTACACTGCAGTAGAGAGAGGGAGTTTCTGTGTGTCAGTATATAAATCCCAGGGAAGCACTGTGATTGGCCCTGGTGTGTCACATGCACATCTCTCGGACTAATCGCTGTTGACAAAGGAAAGAGATGCTAGAGTTAGTCAGGCCTATCGTAAGACAGACCGGCAGCCCCAGGCAAGTCACACACGGCAGAGGAGAGCAGAGCTCCAATGGAAGCAATGCTGAGCTAACACAAATAACCCGGAGACACCACGGTCCTTTTCTCATGCTCTCAACTGCAGGGCAATGACTCATGAAGAGTATTTGTATTCATCTTAGTAATCGGGGGGGGGGGGGTCACTTAAGGAAAGAATAATAACTATATAATTTTTAATAAGCTTTTGAAGACAGATATGATCAGTAATTTTCATATGACAAGATTAATGAACGCTGTGGAGTTCTGCTTTCAGGGGGCGATCTAGTTGCCCCCCCAAGGGTCTTTTGATGCAGAAGGGTCAGTGGCTATGTTATTTTGGGGTAAGAGCCTTCGAAGGGGATCCGGTAACCTGGACTCTGGCTCTGGGCCTGCCCTCAGTTCACCCTGCGATCTTAGATAAGCCCTCTTTCTGGACCTCAGTTTACCCATCTTTACAATGAGAGGGATGATGTCTGCTGGGCCAGAAGGCTGACCGAGTGGTATTTGGTGACCAGTAGAAATGGGGTTACACCCAAGCCGGATAACAGAGGCAGCAGCTGCCCTTGGCTGGGACGGGACACCGGGAGACAGCTTTGGGGACGGAGTTAAGTTCCTTTGTGGATGTGGAACATGTGAAATTCGGGGGGAGTCGGGAGATTTCAGGGATAATAGTGGAGGTGGGAGGTTCCGACCAATGTCCCAGACTCTCGCCAGCCCTCGGAGGCCTCCTCCCTGAGCCTCTGGGAGCGAGTCCCACCGGCAGCGGAAGCCACCGCTCCCGGCAGGCTTCTGCGTGAAGCAGGTTTTCACTGCGTTTCCTCCCCGGGGGAGCTCTTGGTCACTGGTTCCTGAGGGGTCAGGGAGACAGGGAGATGCCCTTGCAGCTTCTCTTCCTCCCTGGCAGCTCCAGGCCAGCTTAGAAGGTGTGTGTATGTCAGGGTTGAGGGGGGCAGGGAGATGGGGGAGGCCAGGCAGGCGCATGGGGTGCAGGGGCAGGGCTTGCACTAACATGGTGTGGGAGTGTGTGTTCCTGTCTCGCCAACATTCCTGGTGAAACATTTCTTATGAGCAAGGGGCCACACAGGAGGATATTGGCGCTCGCCTCTGCTTAAACATGGAGACTGGCTCCTTGGGCCCAAATCTAAGGAAACTCGGGGTCAAGGCCATGTTAAAAGGCTTCGCATCTGCTGAGAGAGGAAAAGGGTGGACCAGAAGGCTGTAAAAAAGGAGTTTAAATAAAAGGAAAAAAGAGCACCAAGTCATCGTGCAAGCGATGGGGGCTGATGGGGGCTGAGGACAGGGGCTGGCCCTGATCCTGGCTCCCCCCCACCCCCCACCCCCACCTTGGTCCCAGAGTCCTAGAGGTCCTGCCCCGCGGGGAGTGGGGAGGTTGGGGGCAGGGAGTGGAGCCCTGGCCCGCCTGCCCCTCCCTGGCCTTGGCGGCCTCCTCTGGAAAATGGGGCGAGGGCCTGCGGGGCCTCCAGCCGTCGTGCTGCCCATGGGCTGGAGGCCGGCCGGAGGGAGCCGGGAGCCCCTGGAAGCTGGTAATTAATAAATGAGCCGCCCTGGGACTCCCAGCGCCTCCGATGACATATCTGTCGCGGGCTCGGCAAACCATTAAATGACCATTTTCTGACAGAGCGACTTCCCCGCTGCCTCGCTGCCTCACGGCCTTGACTTTGGGGCATATTTTCTCTGCTCCCCCTGTCTCTCCTCTGCTCCCCTCCCCCGCCGCTCCCCACCCAGGGGTCTCTCCACGCGGCTCCCACCTCTGTCCTCAGGAGCCCGTCTGCTTCTGCCTCAGCTCCTGGGGTCTCTCTCCCTCCATCTCTGCGTGCTCTGCCTCTCTCCTTCCCTCCCGCCCTGCCATCTCTTCTCTTTGTGGCTGCCTCTCTCTTTTCCCTGCCTCTGGCCTTCTCATCTCCCTGGCTTCTCTCTCTCTCTCTCTCTCTCTCTCTCTCTCTCTCTCTCTCTCTCCCCCCCCCCCCACCCACCCCTCTCCACCCGCCCCACTCTCTCTGTTTCTACCGTCTGTGTGAGGTTTAACTACCCCACCCCCCTTGTCTGGCTCAGCCTCCCCCCGCCTCCCCCTCCCGGCGCCTGACGGCTCCAGTTCATTTCTGCCTGTTTAATTGGGCCCCGGATGAGTTTGGTCGACAGGGCCATTCATCATGTGGCCGCGGCTGGCGGCGGCGCCCGGGGGAGCGGGGCTGACAGCTCCGCCAGGCTGGGATGCGGCCTGCGTAGGGAAGTTCACATATTTGGGCATTAGTGCAGCTATTAGTTTAACAAGCTTCGTTTATCCTTGTCACTACCACTTCAGCTTCCCATGTAATCATTTGAAATGTAGATTACAGCCAGACAAATGGGACAGCGCGAACGCGGGGTGGAGGCAGTGACATGCGCTGCTCGTTAGGGCGCCCGCCCAGCCCAGCCCTGCCCAGGAAAGGCTTTCATTAGCTTAATATGCCCATGATTTCGGTGGGACGCGCCATCGCCTGGGCTGAGCTCCTGGCGTTGGGAAGAGGTGCCCAGCGTGCCCCCAGGTGAGGGTCCAGGTCCTGCCAGGATGAGTCCCTCTGTTGCAAAGACCACCCAGCCCTGAAGGAACCTGTGGGTGACCAGCCTCAGACCTGCCCCAAAGCCCCTCCCAAAGGAGTCTCCCTCCCAAAGGAGTCTCCCTCCCAAAGGAGTCTCTCTCCCCAGATAAGGCAGCTTCCAGACTCTGGCTGCTGCTCCAGCTCTGATCCCCGAAGCCTGGACCCCTGGGCGCTACCTCCCGTGTGACCTGAGTAAGATCTGGCCTTCTCTGGCCTCCTGTCCCCCTCTGGCCTCCTGTCCCCCTCTGGAAAGTGGGGGTTTCAGATTAGGTCATGTGAGCCCGCTCTTCTCCATTCTCCTGCCAAGACCCCCCCCCCTCTTGGTTCCTCTGATGGAGTCACCCAGCTTCCAGTCATTTCTACCCTCCACCTGGTAGACGGAGGTCTCTTTTCAAAATGTAACCTTGGCCTTGTCATGCCTCCCTCCAAAGGCCCTCATGGCCCTCCGAATAAGGCCAGGACCTGGGGCGGGCATGGCAGGGCCCGGGCAGGGCTCCACCTCAGCCCCCTCCAGCCTTACCTCTGGCCGCCCCTCCTCTGTGTATGCTCGTCAGCGCCTCGCACCCCTGGCAGTTGTCAAATGCCCACTTCCCACCTCTGGCTTTTGTGCACCGTTTTCTCAGCCAGAAATACCACTCTCCCTGTGCCCTCCCCCAAGTCCTCCCCTCGGGCATCTTTCTCATCCTTCAGGTTCTCAGTTTAGATTTTCCCTCCTCCAGGAACTCTTCCCTCCCCTGCCCTTCTGCCCAGTGCCTCCCCTATGTGCATCCCAGAGCCCTGGTCCACCCCCGCCCCCAGCCCGTGGCATTAACACAGAGGATCAAATGGTTGGTTTGCACCCCCACTGGACTATACACCCCACAAGGGCAGGGGCTCCCTAGCATAGAACCTGGGCCCTGGGAGCTGCCAATGTCTGTGAGAGGGGGTGGAGGGCAAGCAGTGACACCTGAGAAGCCTCGATGGAGAGGCGCCATGCACCGGTGCTCCTCACAGAACAGCCGCGTAGGCCCGGGCTCCCTCCTGGCTCCCTGCTCCCCTGTCCTGCGGCCTCCACCGGAGCCCTTCCTCCCGCCTTCCGTCTCCCCCCACACAGAGCTCCCGAAGGGCCGGAGTCTGGCTCTCACTGGGAAGCCACCTCTGAAACAGTCAGGGTCCCAGGAGGAAATGGTCGGCCACTCACACAGGTCAATTGAGAAGTTTGCAGAGGTGTGCGTAGCGCTAGGAGGACCTACACGGGATGGTAAGGGGAGCCCTTACTCGGGCTGAGGGGCCAAGGGGAGGGAATGAGGCTGCCAACCTGGAGAAAGAGCAGGAGCCATGGGAGAGGGACTGCAAGATGGCGCACCCTCTAGAAGGCAGCCCTGACAGAACGGCCAGGGGTGAGGCAAGGAGGGAGTGGGTTATGAATCACGGCCCTCTCACTCTTTTCTCCCTCCCGTCTCCAGAGGGCCAGCGAGTCAGGGTGATGAGGTCCACAGACATCAGCCTCCTGGGATACAGAGCAGGGCAGAGAGACGGGGTGGCCTGGTGGTGGTCGGGGACACGTGGAGAATACCCCGCATACCCACCCCACCCACTTTGCCTCGGGCTGACCCCTCTGCAGGGGACCGGGACCACCCCAGAAAACATCCAGGACCAAGCGGATGTCCCCTGCAGAGGGCTCCACAGGGTGTGTGCGCGGTTGTCAGTTGCCTGATACATCATCTTCTCCCTGTCACATCTCCCTGCCCCAGCCCAGCTGGGCCCCGGCCCCTATACTCCCCCTCTCTCCCCACCTCTCCCCCTGCCCAGGAGCTTGTCTGGGCCTTCCTCCTGACACCTTCTGAATAATGACACCAGACCTAGGAGCCAACGAGTCGTGAATCAAAGTCGCTTCTCGATATCATAAAAGAGATGTTCTAAACCCCAAACATAAAGATCGTTTTATCTTTATTAATAGTTTAATGCATCTGAGAAAGCTATTTGACATTTTTTACACCTCCAACTCTTTCCTTCATGCATTGCTGGTCAGATTACACCAGGGTTCAGCCACTTAAATCCACTTAATAACTGACTAAATTCTACACCGAATTTACATTGAGCTACAAGCTGATTCTGGGATACAGATGAATTTCCTAGTGGGGGAAAAAACCCACACTAATGCCCTGCCTTCAAAGTTGTAAATCTGCTTCAATAATGAAAAAGAAATCAGTAAAAGGATTGGGATTGATGTCATGTTTAACAGCGCAGCTCAGAGTGAAGGAATGTACCTTGGTTAATAATGGGGAGTATTTTCTTCACACATTTAATTAAAGTTCCACACTTACAGACACACATGTGAAACTAATTGGAAACACATGGAACTGCGGACGTGGAAAGCAATGCAACTCTTCCTAACGGTGGGCAGGGCCGGTATGATCAGTGCAGGATATTGTCAGGAGAAAGATCGGTCGTTCGTGACATCTGAAGTGGAATAACATCTCATTGGTGAATTGTAGCTATTGCAGATACACACACACCATAACACATATGGCCACATTTAACATACACACTTACACACGCTGGAGCCCAGCACACACACACACACACACACACACACACACTCTGGGCACATTGTGCAAAAATTCTCTCCACAACAGACACGTGCGTAGGCCCACAAATTGCCCGCAGATACTCCCAAGCGAGGCTCAGTGGGGAAGGGGAGAAAACTGTTCTCTGTCTCTCCTTAACTTCCCAGAAAGAAAAAAAAAATAATGTAACTGTCAGAAATGTGATAGGACCGTCGAAGACATATGGAAAAATCTCAAACAACCCATGTAAGTTGTACAACATAAATCCCATTTCTATTTGTTCTGCGACAGTGTGTAAACCACACATTTTTCATCAAGATAGAAAATTAAAACCCTCGCCGGGTGTAGAATTGCTGGGGAAGCTGGATAGCAACCCGAGTGTCCCGGCAGCAGGAGCAGCAACTGCGGGCTGGCCTCGGCCTGAGGGATGCTTCTGACTTCCCTTCCTCCGCCGCTGGAGCTGGTATGGCTGCCCGCACACCGGGACTGGGGCTGGCCAGGCGTCCCCTAGGCGTACCCCTCATTTAAAACATTCCCTGGTTAAGCATGTAACTAAAGCCAGTTCATCCCAGTCCCTGGAGAATTAGATAGTGTTACATATTCCATTCATCGAAGTGTCTGTTTAACCTGATATCTGTTTCCCCCTCCCCCAAGCCAGTTTGTTAATCATAAGGAAATGTCTCAAGAATTCTTGAAAAGCTCAGCATTTTGGGGTGGGTTTGCTGTGGAAGATCCCCACAGCTGTTTGAAGACTAAATAATAACATCTTTTTGTTTATTCTCATCTGAATATCATTCTTCCTCAAAAATAAAAAAAAGCCTCCTAGATCAGGCTGGGAGGTTTCTTTTTGCTGAAGCCCCCTCCTGCCTCCTCAGGGTTTGTCCCATATGGACCCCCCAAGCCACTGTTTTTAATAGTCCCCCCACACACCCCCATACCCTCTGTTGACAGGCAGTCTACCACTAGGGGAAGCCTGGCACTTCTTGGACTTTGGGGTAATCTCCAATGACAGGTGCCTCATTGTGGTCAGAGTTCCACATTTTCATTCTTGTCTTTCTCCCCAGCATTTGGGTGGATGCCAGTGTTGATTGAGATCCGGCGCATTGGTCCAGCAGGATCGAGCACTGCGTGTCTCAGGGGGTTTCTCTGGGAGATGAAGATCGCCAGACCCAAGGAGCTCTCAGTATCTTTGACCCTGAGTCCTCATGGCCACTGTTTGGCCTCTTGCCTTTGAGTCATTTAGATAGAACCACAGACTCCCTGAGCTTTTGAGATGGGAGGACTGGAGAGCATGCGGCTCGAACTTCTGCCTCCTCCCCCAGCACACAGATGGGGAGCCTGAGCCCCGGGTGAAGCTCTTCCGACGACGGGAGTGAGAGGAATCGGGCCGGAAGATGGCATTCTCTCTGGGAAGTGGTGGGACTCAGCTGGTGCCTCTTGAGTTTCTGAAGCAGGAACTCTGGGTCCTCTGCCATCTCCACACAAAGCTGGGTCCCATCTCCCACCTCCTTTCAACAGACTTCAGCAAGCATTTATTCAAGGACAACTGGCTGCGTACATAAGGGAACGAGTCTCTACTCTGAACCAGGCGGTGAGCCGCAGGCCACAGGGACGTGGCTCGTGTTCCAGGACCCACTCTCTCCTCCTCTCATAGTCATAGAATTTGTCGCTGGACAGAGAGGCCACTTAGCACAGACGCCACATTCCCCAGTGGCCCTCGCAGCTCCGTGTGGCCTTGGGCTTCAGTTCTGGCCCATGGGAAGCACGCAGAGTGCCAAGTGCCAGCTTCCGGGAACCTACTCCAGAGACAGCTGTTGTCTGTCCTCGTCTCCGCCGGCGGCTGCGCGGAGTCCTGCTGCTCCATCTTGGACCTGAGGCGGAGGGACAGCCTCTGGAGGGCCAAGGACGAGGAGAACATCTGGTCCCCGTGGGCTCCTGCGGCTACGCTGCCACTTCCGCCCCGAGCACCGACCTCCAACCTCCGCGCGGGAGGAAGGGGAGTTTTCTCTCTCGTTTATGCCATTGTTGCTCTGGTTTTTGGTTCTTTGTTTTGTCATTCATAGTTGATCTATTTAGTGAAGTAAATACTTGACAAGGGTTTGGAAAAATTCCGATTCTTTCTAGCTTTGCCAAGAAAACACTGGGCTTTTTTCAAAAGAAAATGCTACTAAGAACCTAGATTCTCTGGCTGAAAATATTTTAAATAAAGAGATGTGTGTTTATATACACATACGTATAACCTCTCTATATACATATATGCTTATAGAACATATGCGTAGATGATCTTTGGAAGAATCAGAAGAGACAGGCCCTGGGAGCTTGGGGTTGGGGTGGGAAAGAGACTCACTGCCTACTTTTTGTTCTGTTTTGATTTTTCAACCACGTGTATGGATTACCTTTTTCTTTTAATCCCAACATTTTAAAATGAATGAAAATCCATTTTGCACCTTAGAGACCCCCACTCCAGTCACTGTCATATGAGCCTTTTCAATGTTGCCAGGTGGACGTCTAGTTCCACCCTGGCTGCTCGGGGATGGGAGACCCGCCTCCTCCCCAACAGCTTAATCTCCGCGTTGGAAACAGAGAAAAATGACAGACCTCTCTGAAACTCCCTTCATCCGGGGAACACAGAGACCCTCCTCACAGGGCTGTGGCGGCTGCACCTGGCGAGCTGGCCCATCCTGACGGCCCTGCAAAAGTGCTGGCTTCTGTTATCACACAGAAGCGCCTGCCTGCTCTTCCCACCTGCCCCACAGCACCTCCCCATGCTGCTTGCTGACTTGCTCCCTCCCATAGTAAGTCCTCACTTAATGTCGTTGATAGGTTCTGTGACTTTAAGCAAAATGACATATTAGCAAACCCATCTATAATAACAAAAGTGTAATATGCTAATTAGACCAGGGCTGCTGCTGCAAGGGCCAGGAGCCCCTTGCACGAATTTCATGCATTGGGCCTCTAGTTTTACCACAAGCAACAGTTAAGTTCCTAAGGCATCTCATTAAGGTTATAAAGAACCGGTGCTATTCAAGGATCTGCTGTATAACTATTGTCCTGATGGGCTTGCCTCCCCGTCAGCAGATGTGCCCCCTCCCCTGAGGGCAGGGACCAGGCTCAATGCACCCTGGTATCTCCAGCCCCAGTGCCCAGCCCAGATCCCGGCATGGAACACAGGTCAAGGACCATGGACTGGCTGAAAAAAGGAGGAAACGACCGGCTTAATTTTGAAATGCAGATCCCGACAGCAGTGCCCAGTTGATTGACGACTTTTACTGGAATTTTAGTTGTGCCTGGTTTCAGCTTTCAACTGCATCAAAGAGTGCCAAGGTGAGGCCTGAGAGGAGAGGGGCCCTGGGAACTCTGTCTGAAGGTATCACCCAGCAAGTGTTTTTCCTGTGAGGAGTAAGGAAATCCCCCGGGCATCTCCATCAGAACGTCTCTACCGGACGCTGGGCGGGGAACTGAGCACACAGCCAGAGCACAGGGACACCTGGGGGCTCCGCTCTGGGGTGGCACCACCTGGCTTCACATCCAGGTCCCACTGCAAGTCCTAGAAGTTCATGGGCCCTGTGAGCTGGGGCAAGATATCAGAGCTCTCCAGGCTTAGTCTCCTCATCCGTAGACGTGAGGACGATAATCATGTACTTATCACGTGTGTTCGTGTAAAGATTTAATGAGATAATGCCTTTGAAATCAATGTATTAAGGACTCACAACTCTTTGAGGTATAAACATGATCGAATTTTCCCAAAGCTCCTCTAGCTGTGCGCTGTAGAACTCTCCCCTCCTCCTGTTCATGTAGGGAGGCAGGACTGTCATCGACATTTGGGGTACATCTAGAACTTTCTAATAAATTCCAATTACAGGAATGCCTATATTTAACCGTCGTGTGAGCGAAAAACAGACTTCTACACTGTTAACACACTGAAGTTGCCGATAATGTTTGTTACATCTGCTGGCATCACCTCAACCAATACACAGGTCCACACGGTAAATGAGGAAGTTAGTCTTCATCCACGCGGTACCTGCTTTAAGAACTTCTAGGACTGTTAGGAGTCTATCTGCCATGCTCTATAAAGTGTGCACAATGTTTTAATTCCACTTTATAGCAAGGTTCTCTTTTCTATCCCTCTTCAGGGGCCTTCCCCATTAAAAGGCCCACTTACAGAAACCACTACTTAGCATTTTTGGAACTTGTTATCCTATTCAGCAGAGTCGAAGTCAGGAGGCTTTGAACTCGGACAATTACTGCTCTTGATTAACAACAAGAACTGATGAGTTGGCCTTTCTAGTGCGCTAAGCAAACTCAGCCAAGCAGAAAATATCACTGAACGGGAAACAACGGGAAGTGATTTTCTTGGTTACATTACCAGCCGTCGAGATATTTACACATGTTTGTGGATAATGTGGGAACCTCTGCTGCTTGCGTGCTCTTCCAGGTGACACGGTCGGGCTGGAGACACCATGTTTCCCACTTGACCTGGGCTGTAGATGTCATTCTGTGGCTGCAGGCAGCCGGCCTAGTCGAAAAAAACACAGGCCCGGGAGTGGGCCGGCCTGCGTGCAGCATCCCCAGCTCCCTGGCCGAGGGACACCTGAGCAGCTGTGGCCTCATGTGGTCAGACAGCAACATAGAAGAATGCCCACTTCCTCACACCCTCGCCAGAACTGGCTATTTTCAAAAAAGGTCTTTGTGAACTTGAGTCATGTTGTTTTCTGTCTTGGGAAAAGTAATTGTTACAATGCGATCATTAGGATGGGCCCTAATCCAATATGGCTGGTGTCCTTAGAAGAAGAGGAGATGAGACAAGGACAGAGGGAAGTCCACGTGAAGACCTGGGGAGAAGATGGCCATTGACAAGCCAAGCAGAGAGGCCTCAGAAGAATTCAGTTTTGCCAACACCTTGATCTGGGACACCTAGTTCTCAGAATTGTGAGAAAACAGGTTTTTGCTATTTCAGCCGCCCATTCTGTGGTGGTTGTATGGCAGCCCTCGCAAATGGAGGTGGGCTCTCGGGTATAAGCCCCCAGAGCGGGTCTGAAGTGGGGCTTACACAGGCTCCCCTCGCCGTCTGCAGCTGAGACCAGTCAAGAAAACAATGTCAATTTTTTAAAATGATTTTAAAATTGCGTATAATGCATGTCCACTGAAGAAAGATCAGAACAGGCCGATCAGACAAATATCACCTGGGGTGCTAATGCCGCCAGTGGTCCAAACTAACTGTCGCTGTGGGTCCTGCAGAGGGGCCGCCTCTTGATCGGCTCCCTGTGAGGGCCACCTCCTGCCTGCGTGTGCAGAACACCAGTCCCCCCCCCCCCCCGAAACGCTGTCGGGGCACATCTTGGGGCAGGTAGAATAGTCTCCTTACCCCATCCCCACCCAGCTAGCCAGGAGTCCAGAAACTGCTTGATCTGTGGGGCTGGGAATCCATATACCCTCCCCCACTCCTCCCCGCAGCCTCCAAGGAGGGCCTTCAGCCTCTGCTTGCACTTGCCCGCCCCCTCCTCCTTGAGCAACCCCATTTGCTAGGAAATGACTTGAGCCCAGGCCAGCCCTCATCTTTGACCCAGGGCCCAGGTTAGCCCTGACCTTTGATCCAGTGGCACCCACAGAGCCTCAGAAGGCAGGCTGAAGGAAAAGGCCACAGTGTCTGATCATCTCCTGATACAAACCTTTCCCCGTCCCTGGAGCTGTGTGTACGCTGCGCCCTCTGCCTGGGATGCCTGTCCTTCCTCCTTTCTCCAAAATTCCTAACCAGCCTTCATTGCTCAGCTCAACAGCCACTTCTTTCAGGAAGCCTTCCTGAATCATTCCTCCCCCAACTGAATGGAATCCCCTCTGTGAGCCCACACCTCTCTGTCTGCCCCACCAATAGATGGCACTGGTCATGTGTTGCCTGGGATTAAAATATGTACTTCATCTGCCCCAGATGTAGACTCCTTGTTGGTTCATTTCTGCATCCCAGCCCTGTCTTGGTCTGTCTGGGCTGCTATAACAAAAATACCATAAACTAAGGGGCTTAAACAACAGACACTTATCTCTCACAGTTCTGGAGGCCGAAAAGTCCAAGATCAAGCAAGGCGCCTGCAAATCCAGTGTCTGCAGAGATCCTGTTTCCTCGTTCCTATTGGTGGAAGGTGCGAGGGAGCTCTCTGGAGTCTCTTTCATGAGGGCACTAACCCCACTCATGAGGGCCCCACCTTCATGACCTAAGCACCTCCCAAAGCTCCACTGGCAAATATCACATTGGCGATTGAGTTTCAATATGTGAATTCTGGGGGAACACAAACACTTGATCTATAGCAACCCTCCTCCAGCACTGAGCACTGAGCTTAGCTCAGAGGAGGGTCAAACTGGAGTCGACTTTTGGATGTGAAATTTTTACTTCCTTATAGCAGGGAAACTATCTTGGCAAAACTCACATTTGCCGTTTGGAAAAACTTTCACACAATGCATGACATTTGTTCCTCATAACACCTTCTAGATCAATGCCATGCAGTTTATACCCACGGCACAGAGGAAGGAACCAAGGCTCCTGGAAGTTGGCTGCTCACATCAGCAAGAGCTGGATCTGAGACTCCCAGCCAAGGCTCTTAGGAACATTTATCCCTGTCTGTTGCCACAGCCCTGGTACAGCTCTGGACCCATCACCTTGCATGGGGCCTGGTTCCAGCAGGAGTGTGAGAAATGAATGGGCCTGAAGTTAAAGCCTCCATGACAGACCTCAGGCGTCCCATCTGTCCCTCTTTGTGATGCTCGCTGAGGGCAGAGGTGCTGCTGGAGGTCATCTGAACATCTTCAGGGTTGGCATTTCCACCCTCTACTGGAGGGCTTGCCCATGGCCTCTATTCTGCTGTCGTGTGAGGGCTGCATACGCCCTGGTTACTGGTGCCCATATCCCCGGAGGACAGGCATGAGGCCTCTGTCCCAGGACACCCAGGGACAAGAGCTGCAACATCAGGGGTAGAGGTCCCTGTTCTGTCTCACCAGTTCCAAATGCTGCTGCTTCTCTTTGAAATGTGTGCTTCTAAGTCATCAGCACTGAAAAGAAAGGAGCTGGGCCAGGGCTCCGTGTGGCAGCGTGTCTCTCTCTCTCTCTCCCTCAGGAATCACCTTCGTCGCCATCCATTGCTGAAATGAATGGAGGCCGTGCAGCCAACTTTATTAAATATGAATGAGTCGCAGCCCATGGCCCCCACGCGGTCACTCGCCTACTCCATCTCTGGCAATTACTGCGACGCACACACTGTGCCAAGGGGCACAGCGGTCCCTGCCTGCCCTTGCAGACTGACACCACCCAGCAGGGGCAGGGCTCGGGTCTGCAGCTGCCCTGGCCCTGCTGGAAAGCCACCTCTGGGCTCCCAAGAAGCCAAAATGCTCAGCTCTGAAGGCACAGGGACAGGGTACTTTCCACAGGATTGTGGATCCTTGAGCTCTAAGCTCTGGTCAGATACGTCCCGAGGCTTTGGAGCCCAAAGACAAGGTCTCCAGGCTTCTGAGCTCTGTCTGCGTGTTAGAGGCATGTGGGAGCACCCGGTTTTAAATCCAGCCTAGATCAAGGTGAAGAGCATGTGTGCATGCACACACTATTACTGAGCACAGATCTGCCGTGTTAACGTGAACCTCACAAGAAGCCCCTAGATTGTGAGCTTCCTGTCAGCAGGGTTCTTGTTAGCCCTGTTCACTTCTGTGTCTCCAGTGCTGGGGACAGAGTAGATGCTCAGTCACTATCTGTTGAATAAATGAATGAGGTGGATGCTACTGACCATTTTAGAGCTAACGAAGTTAAGGTTACAGAACTCAACCGAGGTTCCCCAGCCAGTATCAGAGCCAGGAGTCAAACCCAGGGCGGGAGCTCAACCATCGCTCCACTTGGCCAAGCCAGCTGGTAGCTGCCTGGAGCGTCTCCAGGGCAAGACTCTGGCTCTGCCCCTGCTCAGGCCACAGTCCTCCATTCTAGTTGTTCAGATTTGATTTTTTTTTTTTTTACCCAATTTCATCAGGAGAAGCCAATAACAGTCCCCACAACTCTATGCGGCTTTGTCCAAGTTACTAAAGACCATCTATGAGGTGGTAAAAACAAATGAGATCAAATCCTTATTCTGAACTTAAAAAATTACTTTTATTTTAGGAACCAATAAAATTATGGCAAATATTTACAAATAATTATCTCACATAAAGGTTACATAAAATGAATTCTTCACAAGTAACAGTCACTCATGAAAAGACACACAGATATTAAAAACTACGCCAATCTTATTGCAAATTTTTCCAACTAATCTAAAATAAAAGTCTTGCAGTCAACCATTTAACTTAAAATAAAACCACAAATTCCAGGTTTGACCAGAAAAAAAAAAAAGTTAAAAAATTAAAACAAAATCCCACCCCTGTCGTCTCCCAAATCCCACCCCAAGCCCCTGCCCTCCTCCCAGCAAAAGAAAAATATGTCCAACATCTTTGGCAAATTGGCACTGCTGTAATTACATTCAAATATTATTACACACAAAAGCAACACACGTCACTAAGAAAAAAACACACCAATGTTTCCGGTCAGTTATTTTCTACTAGAAAAAAAAGAATACAAAACATACACATTTTTAAGCTTTTTTTTTTTTTTTCTTCAACCTCTTGGAGACAGAACATCTCCCACTTCCAAAGGCAATTCAATTGTGGGGTGTTTTTTTGTTGGTTTTTATTGTGATTTTTTTTTTTTTTTACAAGTAAGCATCTATGCAGGCATCACAAACTTTGGTGGATACGTATTTCTTTGATGCTGGAGGGTCAGTCCCTAAGACAGTCAACTGTCAAAGAATGAAAAGCAAAATCCATGTGTCTTCTGGGCAGAGTTCCATTTGCCACGGAGTCATCATTTCTACAAAGACTCAATGTCCAAAGGCCACTAGAGAGTGAAAAACCAGGGTAGCATCTTCCAGTGAGAGTCAGATTTCCACCCTCAGCCCGAACATGGAGGAGGCCCAGCCGCTGGGGCCAAGAAGTGGGGCCCTCAGTACCCGAGACCCCACACTGTGCTGGCAGCTAGGGGTCAGGGGATGGGCCTGCCTCTTCCCGAGCCCCAGGACGGGCTGCTGCCAGGTCTGCTCGCCTTCTCTAACCAACGGCGAGGACAGCAGGCAAGAACTGGCATGAGGAGACTCAGCGCTTTCTCTGAGTTTCAAGTACAGCTGCGATGTGTGCGTGTGTGTGTGTGTGTGTGTGGGGGGGGGGTGGTGCGTGCTCCTGTGTGCATACACTCATGTGCACGTATGGAGGGGAAGGCCAGATTTAGAGGCTCAGAGCTTTGCAGGGAGTTTCAAATAGATTCAGGATTTATATATTTTCTTGTTAGTTTTATAGCAATTAATTGGCTATTGATTGGTTGGAATGTTCAACTCTCCATTTCCTCGAATACAATAAAATAATTTCATTAAAATGTATTCATGCTTGAAAATAAGGGAGCCATTAAATGGTTTCCTTTCTGTTTCACTCCAAGGGAAATGCACCATGTATAAATCAAAAATCCATCATCCAAATCACCCGTTCTTAAAGGTGCCTTTGGAGAAAATGAGGGACGTGGGAACAAGCGTCGTGATTTGGGGGTACGGGGGACCCAGGGTCCACAGTTGCGGATGGAGTGGGCCCAGGATTGGGGTGTGAGGCTGTGGCCTGGCCTCCTCCAGCCAGGCCTGAGAGTCAGGAAGGGGCACAAAACTCCCCCGCTGTTCCCCATGCTCCCCTCCCTGGGCCTTGCTCAGAGCTGCCCCAATCAGAAGGGCAGATTCCTGCCCTCTCTCTCCTGCCCACGGGCTAAGCACACTCCCTGAGACCCACTCCATTTCAGAATTCGTCGAGATTCCCTCGGTAAATAGATACCAGTAAACAGCCACATTTTCTCCTTGAGCTCCTCAGGGGTCTAAGATGAGGGAAGAATACCTAGACTCACGGAATGGTGGTGATATTTACCCCCATCTTGAGATGGACTACACAGGACCTTTGGGGAACGCCTGGATTGAAACTCCAGAACCCTGAGGTCCCCTTTGATTCTGGGGGTCTAGAAACTGAACCCCAATACTGAGAAATTATAGCAATGAAAGGAAGACTGGTGCCTGCCTGCTCCCAGCAAGCAGCCAAGTCAGAGAAGCTTAGCTCCCTCGTCAGGGGAGCAGGAGGGCAAGGGCCCTGCTTCCAATCCCCTGCCGCGCCCCCTGGCACCTGGGCATCACTCTGGAGACCTGAGCTGACAGCGGGGAAGTGCAGATCAACACGGTGGCTCCACCATGAATATGCAAGAGGGAATGCTGAGGTACAGGGACATAAGGGGACATAGGGGACAAGGGGCTGAAGGGGCTGCCGGGAGGTGGACAGACTGCCACCCAGGAGTCATGGCCTGACTGACCAGCTTCCCAATCATGTATTTTGTTACCTTTCAAGAGAAGCATTGGCCTTGGACATCTCTGAGGCCAAAAGAACTAAGGGAATAACTTCTCCAGGAGCACTAGTGTGCAGGCCTGGAAACCATCAGAGGCAGGCTCCATCAGGCCAGGGTGGGTGCCAAGCCCAAGACTGCAGAGCCAGCCCCTTAGCAGGCCCCCAGGAGCAGGTCCAGCTCAGAGTGTGGTGGGACCTACCCCCTCCAGCCTGGGCCTGGCCTGTTCAGGGGCCTGGATTCTACCCTCGGGGCAGCTGTGTCTCAGACATATCTTGTTTCCAGGTACAGTCAGACCTCTGTTCTCAAATCTCTCCCATCTTAAACAATTTGTTTCTCGACCAAGTTGTTCACGGAAAAGAATGTCTCGGTTGTTGAACAAAACTTCAGTTCTCAACCCTGCAACCCTTTCATGCTGATACCTGTATGATCAGTCACATGTCTCTCAGGCAACAAACAAACAAAGGAGAGAAGTCACGAGTATGAGTCAGTTTACCACTAAGCCTCGTGTGGTTAACATTTCAGGAAATTGTGCTGTGAATATTTTTTGGGTTTTTTTTTTTGCTTTTGTTGCTGCTTATTGTTATTAAATATGTACAGCAAGTCACCATGGGTTCTAAGAAGGTAGTGATGGCAGCAAAGTGAAAAGGAATGCTGTGAAAACAACGATAGAGCTTTAAAAAAGAAGTAACTGTAAAGTAAGATAGAGGTGTTTGCATGTCTGATCTGGCTACTGAGTATGGCATGGCGAAATCAACACTTAGCACACCTTGAAAACGCCTCTGAAACATCATTTAAAACGTAAACAAACAGGTTAAAACAGAGTCATTGGGGGGTCTGGAACGGATTAATTCAATTTACATTACTTCTAATGGGGAAAAATGATTTGGTTTTTGAACAAATCACTCCTCAAACAGCCTTCTGCAATGAATTAAGTTCGAGAACTGAGGTTCCACTGTATTTGTCAGGAGTGCTTAGTTTGTTTTTAAGATTTGCTCCCCATGGCTAGGAGCTACATTCTAGCTGAAATGTCATCCAGAAGGGGTGGCTGCTGCCAGGGGCTGCCAAAGGCAGGGCAGTTGCTCTGGGATGTGGCTTCTCATAAAGGGATTTCACCCCTCAGTGCCCTGTGGTCACATCTGGGGCTTTTCCCTGCGCATGTGAAAGGCCCAGCAGCACTGATCTACCCTCAAAGCCAACAGTGCCCCCACCGCACCACCTCCGACGTTCAAGTTCACTACTGTCAAAGCCAAACTGTCTGCAAGAGCCCGGGATGGGGAGAAAGGGGGGCAGGGACCAGGGACTAGGCAATGTGAAGTTCATCATTCTGGGCTCCCATCTCCCCCACATTTACAATGAAGGGAAAGGAGGTGGAGAAGAAAGGGAGCATCGGACCAAGATTGGGCAGGGGTCACAAGCTGTT
Source organism: Myotis nattereri (assembly GCF_964212035.1). NCBI lineage: Eukaryota > Metazoa > Chordata > Mammalia > Chiroptera > Vespertilionidae > Myotis > Myotis nattereri. Next base: position 54,920,851 of record NC_138087.1, read on the forward strand.
GGCCGGGGGCTCATAGGCCTATTGTTTTTTTGGTCCCACGTCCCACCATCCATGCTGCCTCGTGCCCTTCCGGAGTTGCAAGGTTACCCCGCCTGCCTGGCCTGGAAGCAATTAGTTCAGGGCCCTTAAGATTGTGATCTGTGTTTCCCAGGCCTGTGGACACCGGAGGGCCCCAATGACTCTGCTTGGTGACTCCTGAATATTGTCACAGCCAGGCCTGGAGTCTGATCCCCAGGAGAAAGAATAAAGAAGAGTGAAGGGACATCTCATGATACTGGAGCCCTAGACCCTGGGAGTCAGAGCTGGGCCCATGTCCAGGCCCTGTCAGGCCTCGGGGCGTGGCCTTGGACAAGCTCTAATCCACCCCCTGGGAGCCTCAGGGTACAGCTGGAAAGGAGTCTGGATGAGTCAGAGGGTTGGTGTGAATCTGGGCAGACTTTTGGGTTGGTGTCGGTGTTAATGGGAATCTAGTTGGACCATCACACCACCCACACCCAGGCTTCTCCATCAGGACAGACCCTGGCTTCCTGTTCTTTCTTCCCTCATCGGGGGTGGAAGGGTGTCTCTAAGCCACACTCTCCCACGACAGGAGCACCATTCTATTGAGAGAGAATGAGGCCCAGGGATATCTAAGAATTCACTTCACCTCTCTCTTGCCCTGCGAGCCCCAAATCTCAAACTTCCCATCTGTAAAATGAGCACGGTGATTGTCCCAGTGGATGGTCAAAGACAGCAAAGCACCATGGGAACATCGGTTATGAAACGGCCAACCCTAACTAAGGCGCCTTGGGAAAGGGATGTTGGGTTTGATATGTCATCAAATTTTTCTAGGGTGAAGTTAGGCTAAGGTAAAAGAAAAAAGTTCATAAAATCTACCATGTCCTTTTCAGAACGCCAGAGCTAGACCGTGGAGCTGAAGGCCCACAGAGGAGCGCACAGGCCTCTTGCCACCAAGCTCTGGTGAAAGCTCTGGCCTTGTGTTTTCCATTCAGAATTCTCTGGCGTCAGTGACTGTGTCCTTTGGAACCCTCCTCTCCCAGCCCCCGGCAGCTCCGCAGAGCCAGGGGAACTCAGCGGGGAGAGCAGCGATGAGTGTAAGAACATGTGTGCATCGTGTGCTCTTGTGCTTCTGCCCGGCAGCCCCATCATCAAGGGGCTGTCTAGTAAGTACAATGCATCTGAGGACCAGCAGAGCCTCAGGGGAGAGGGGAAAGGCGTGGAGGGAGCGCACCATAGGGCTGAGAAGAACAGGACGGGTAGAGGGGTGCTGGTGGGGCCAGGTGGGCTTTGCGGAGGAAGGATGGTTGTGCCTTAGGCAGCTAGTTCTGGGAAGGCTGACCTCCTACCAACAGCCTGAGACCACAGGAGAGACCAGGATCTAAAGGTGCAAGAGTCCAAGAGGTCTGTGCAGCAGACTCCTGGCCCCACCACTTCCTGATAGACTTTCTTCTACCTTGCCTGGCAGGTGGAGGCTGCAACTGTTTCAACCAGCAGATTCCAGGGGAGAGGGTGTGCCTGCAGTGAGCTCATGGGCTCCACCTCCATCCTGGGAGACTAGCTTCCTCAGCAGTTCTAACAGCCCTGGGACACTCCGTGTGGGGCAGTGGGCTGAGAGCCATCTACTGCCCTCACCATCAACTTCCCTCCCCAGGGAAGGGGGGATCACCATGTGCCAGGGTTCAGGGGCCAAGTCCCAGCCCCCCTCTGCCAGTCACTGCCTGGGGACTGCACTTTGCTGAGCCTCAGTTTCTTATCTGTCCCACCACCTTGCAGGGATATTGGGGGCCAAAACGCCTGGTAGTGGCCCAAGGAGGTCTGCTCTCTCTACCTGCATGTCCCGGGCTTCCCCCAGTCGGGCCTGTTTCCCTTGAGGGGAGTTGGACTAGGTCTTCCTCAAGACTGATTTCCACCCCTCTGGGTGTTCTTATTTCCCACGTGGTCTGAATATTAGTGGGACTCAGGTGCCCACCTCTGTCTGCTTTCTCAGCAGCAGAGGGCCTGTCCCAACTCCCTGTGAGAGAAGAAGTTAGGAGAGAGCTGTCAGATGACCCTGCAGTCCCAAGGCAACCGAGGCTCAGAGAGGTGAAGGGTCTTGTCAGAGGTCCCACAGCTAGGCAGAGGTACGGCCAGGACAAGGCCTCCCAGGGACAATCACCTCAAGTGCGGGCTCTCTGCCCCAGCTCTCTGCCAACCTGGTGTCATGCAGACATCGGGGACCCTGTTGCATGTAATGGAAAAGGCCACTGTCATTGCTATAATTCAGCCCAGATTTGGACAGAACTTCCACCTGGCTGTTCTGAGTTGGCAAGAGAGACTATGCAAGGAGTTGAGGCCCTAGGCAAAGATATGGTGGTTCCTGGCAACCCCACCTCAAAACCATTTCCAATTCACCCACCAGTTCCTCACTGCCTGTCCTGTCCCTCTCTCAGGAGGCCTTCCTCTGTCTCCCCAAACCCTCCCAACTGGCTTTTACTCACCACTCCAGCCCACAGTGAGTTCTACAAGGCCCTCTCCAAGCTCCTGTAGCCCTTGGCCATGGCCCTGACCATGATGGCCCCTCATGTCAACAGGCAGATACCCACTATTTGAAGTTGGGCATCTGCCCCACCTGGCACCTCCATTCCCAGCGGCATGCGAGGCTCCACCAGGATAGAGAGCTGCTCAGGAAGTCCTGGAGATGCTGCAGGTGCGTGTGGTCTTCAGTGCAGGCAAAGTCCTTTTTGTTAACCACTGTCTACGTGGCAGAAGAGAATCCACTCACGGGGGTCCTGGAGGGTGAGGGCAGTGTCCGTGGTGGGTGTCCGAAGTGATCGAGCCTGGGAATGCCTCCGAAAACACAGCCCAGTTCAGGTCAGCGGTTCCAGGGGCTGGCGGGTCAGGAGGACGTCAGGCCCCACCTTGGACCATGACCTCCTGGGTCCCATCCAGCCGTAATGTTCCAAGTCCACATGCAGTCAGCACCTGGGACATCTTACTTTAGAACAGTGGTTGGCGGTTCTTTGAGTCATTTGATATACGGAAAAGAGCTGTTTGCACTGCATTGGGCCCAGGGAAGTGGAGGCAGGAAGCCAGGGTATCTCCCCAAAGTGTTTCTCTTGGGGAAAAGTCTCAGCAGGGTGGGGGGGGGGGGGTGGGCTTGGAGCATAACCAGGTTAGTGAGACACCTAGTCAAAACGCTAAAGAAGTAGCAACGAGCAGGAGGCCGGGCCCGAGTCGGGCATCCTCAGTCCCATGGACAGCTCCCCACCGCGGGGGGTGGGGGTGGGGGGAGGGGGAGGGCACCGGGGCAGAGGGGATGCTCTGCCCTCAGGTCTGTGATGCGCTGGGAGTGCTGAATGCATAAAGGCTGGCAGTCTGCTCCGTTGGACCTTTGGGCCCACGAGAGAAGCAAGAAGGTATTTACACAGGTGCTGTTGAAATGACCAAAGCAAGCTCTTCTTCCCAGGCCTGGGCCTGAAGACGGGCAGATGGTCAGACAGCCGGGGGACTGGCAGGCGGGGCTGGGGCTGCAGTGACCAGCGGCACAGTCTGTTGGTTTGTGGAGACCCCGTCACTGCTGGGAGAAGCTCATCGATTGACTCTTAGAAATGGACAGGTGTCCAGAAGTCCAGCGGCCGTACCATAGAACCCCAGAGTCCCTGACAGGAAAAGGGGGGGCAGAGTTCCAAGTGAGGGGGGAGGGTGCTGGGGGACGCTCTCTTCGGGCCCCTCCGGCTGTCTTGGAAGGGGCTGGGAGGCTCTCGCCCTCAGTGATATGTGTCATAAGTGCTGGCGTATGCCTGGCTCCGAGGGTCAGTGACGGTCGTAGGCAGTGGCGGCTGCAGGTGGGGCAGCTCCTCGGGCAGCGGCGCTGTAATAGTAGGGGGAGCCTGGAAGAGAGAGAAGACGGCATGGGGGTTGGAGGGCGACGTTGTGCTGGCAGCCCCATACCTAAGGCAAATGCTCACAGGAAGGAAGGGGCTCAGAGCTCTGAGCAAAGAGCTCTGGGGAACGCACGGTTATTCTGGCAGGGCCGGCCTTCCTGGGGGAAGCGGGTCAGGCTGGGCTTGGGGGACGGGGCGAGAAGACTTGGACGTGGGGAGACTGGGTGTGTGAGTACGTGGAGCAGAGCGGGTAGCAGCCTGCCTCCGGGGACCCGCAGACAGGGCTCCTCCCACCTCCCTGGGCAGCTTTATTTGACTACATGCTTTGGTTGTGGCCTCCAGGAGCCCCGTTTTGTGTTCAAACTCCTTCCCAGGGATGAAAGAGCGCCAGGGGCTCTGGGAGACCAGCAGAGTCTTAGGACGACTGAGGTTAGAGATGCTAGGCCACCCTCCTTCTACAGGTAGGGGAACTGAGGCTCAACAAACCAAATTCATGTGCCCAAAGCCACAGAGCCTCTCAGTAACAGAGCCCGGCCTGGAACTCAGGTGTCTGCCCCTGGCTTGGGACTGCTGCCCCACAACACAGCTCACGGCCTGCTCCCCCTGCGCTGGGGGATGTGTTTGTCCAGGTAGACGGCAGCGGGGGCCCCGTGAGCCGTCCTGGACCACGTGTCTGGTGGGGTGGGAACGGTAAGCTTCTTCATTCCCCAGGGGAGGTGACAGGTATGGATTCTGAAATCTCACCCAAACCCAAACCAATCCTGGCAATTCTCCCCGACAGCATGACGGCACCAATGCCTGGGGATTGCCAGCCAGGCTCCGCCACTCTTGGCTGAGTGACCTTGAACAAGTGGCTTCACTCCTCTGAGCCTCAGTTGCCTCATCTGTAAAATGGGTTCATAATAGTGCCGCCTGAGGGCACCATGACATAAGGATATACAAGTGCTTTTCTAAGCCCTTTATATGCATGAACTCTTTACTTTCCACAACAAGTCTATCAGGTAGGAACTGGTAGTGTCCCATGCAGCAGAGGAGGAAACAGGGGCAGAGAGAGCAAGCAGCTTGCCCAAGGCCACACAGCTCGTGGCACTTTAGCACGTGCCCCTGCACCTCCAAGCCCCACCCGGATGAGCAGATACCCTACCCCCTCGCTGGGCCCCAGGAAGGCAGCAGTGACAGGGGCGGAGCGGCAGCGCCTTGCTGAGCTGTTCCCGACGAAGGCAAGGCCGCCAGCCCTGTGCCCGCGTATTCCCGGAGATGGAGAATGCTGCTTCCTCCGTCACCTCCCTGGTCAGAGCCCTCACTCAGAGACAGCTGTCAGCCTCCTCTGCTCTCTCATCTTCTCTCCTCTGTGGGCTGGGGGCTGTTAGGACATGCGTGCTGTCCCTGCAGGCCTGGGCATGGCCCAGGAGCAGGAAAACTGCAGGGGCTGCCCCCACGAACGGGCCTCGGGGGACAAGAAATGAAGTAAGCCTGCGCAGAGGACCCTGGCTCAGCCCTCTGAGCCCCCCACCCACCTGCCACCTCTCGCCCGCGGCTCTGACTCACGCCCCTCTCAAAGCCTAACCTCTTGGCTGCCCTGTCCAGTGGCCGCAGCTTGAGGGTGCCACGGCAAGATCAAAATCGCTTGCCTTTACCGTGAAAGATGAAAACATCCCCTCACAAAGCACTCTTGTCTTCCTGGTGCCCATTAGACCGTCATCTAAAATAAACTTGTCCTTTCTCTTGTCATTTTTCCTCTCTAATTCACATTATCATCAATTTACTTCCTGACACAGTCATTCCCGGCTCCCACGCACGCACGCTCTAATCCCTTTAAAGCGGCCACAGGCACTCCCATTCTAATCCTAATCGACCACTGCTGCCTTGCTTCCCACCTCCTGCCCCATCTGCCCCCCCCCCCCCGCCACCCCCTTCGCCTCCCCCTTCGCCTCCCCCAACCCCCGCCTAGTCCTAGACTGCGCTTGCTCGCTTGCTCGGGGCCCCATGATGCTGGGCAGGCAGCTCCTGGGGAGGAGGCCCGGGGGGAGGGGAGTTCTCCTGAGAAGTGCAGCTTCACTGGGTGGCACTGCTCATCCTTACTCTGCGGGTGTTGCTGTGGAGGAGGCTTCAACCTGGCCAGCAGAGGGTGGCAGGGGCGTGAGGGCGTGAGCACCGGGAGTGTGTACGTGGAGGGTCTCACCTGTTTCCACCGCTTCTACCGATCTAGCCGGAGCCTCAGAGCAGGGTCCCACACCCTGCACCCTCCCCAGACTGCAGACATCGGGCTACTTCCCCTGCTCCGTGGGACTCTTCCAGACAGAGCCTGGAGACACCCCTGGGAAAGCCAGGCTGGCGGGTGTGACGGGCCTGGGGCTTCTGTGCCAGACTACGGTAGAGTGAGCCTGGCAGCCTGCTCATCTTCAGGACAGTGAGCCCCCAGAAAGCAGGGTTTTTAGCTCATTTTTGAATAAAGCTGCTGGTGTGACTATCCTCATTTCACACCGAGGCCCCGATGGCTTGGTGACCTGGCCATGATGCCCCAGGTTACAGACTTGGGCAGCACAGGGACCATTTTTCATGTTTGTAACTGCCCAGCACGGTTTAAACTGTTTCTGTTTTGCCCGTAGCATGAGGCCCGCCTCTTTGGGGTTGGAAGTCAGAACTCACCCTCCCAGCCTCCCTTGCTGCTAGCACACAGGTGTGTCACCTGTCAGACGGGCTCTCTCGCCTGTGACCTGGATTGGGCAGGAGCAACTGGAGGAAACGGGCTGAGAGACTCCAAGCTGGGAGTGGGTGGCAGAGGCTCCGGGCTCCGGGCTCCCGGCAGTTGGCAGGACAGAGCTCTCAGGCACCCTGGCTGAGCAGCAGCGCAGAGCGGGCAGCTTGGGGTGCCAACTGGCAGCAGCAGGAGTGCGGACGCTAGAGCAGCCCTGGTGGTGTGGGTAGGTGTGGTCCCTGGCTGTGCGTCCCACGCCTGTGTCATGGGTCCTCCCAAGGGTTCCGGGAGCCCCCCAAATCCCTTAGCAGGTTTGTTTTCTGCTTAAACCAGCCAAAGTGGCTTCTGTTGTTTGCAACCGAAAGCCTGACGGGTAAATATAATAAGCTGGTTTTCAAAAAATAGGCCAGAGCTGTTCTCATCACAGACAGGGTCTGAGTGTTTAGGATTCTCCAGGCTCCTCCCTGTGGGGCAATGAGGCCTCTCGCCCTGGCTGTGGTCCCGTTCAGACTGAATGGGTCAGGGAGGGGACCACGTCACACACGGGGTATGACTGAGTCAGGGTGACTGAGCTTGGGTCCGCATCCTGCCATCTGCTTGCTGTGTGACCTCCGCCGTACTCACCGAGCAGCCCCGGGTTGGGGAACCTCCAGGAGTCGTTGTAGGAGGGGTACTGTGGGTGGCTGTAGGGGCTCCCGGAAAACTCACTCCCTGCATGAGATGGGTGGGAGAGAAACAGGAAGCAAACGTCAAAGCAAGCTCGGAAAATGCCAACGGCATCTGCCTCTGACATAAGTTGCAGGTACTTTCATAACCAACCAAGTCAAGTCCAGTGCACACCCTTTTTAAGTGGACAGCGGTCATTGGCATCATCTAGATTTCCCCTTTTCTATTAGTGCAGTGGTCCTCAACCTTCTGGCCCTTTAAATACAGTTCCTCATGTTGTGACCCAACCATAAAATTATTTTCGTTGCTACTTCATAACTGTCATGTTGCTACTGTAATGAATCGTCATGTAAATATCTGATATGCAGGATGGTCTTAGGTGACCCCTGTGAAAGGGTCGTTCGACCGCCAAAAGGGTCGTGACCCACAGGTTGAGAACCACTGTGTTCGTGGAAGGGAATACCAGCCTCTCACATGTGTGCCGTGAAACTGCCCGTGCCAGATGGTCCCTGAGGTGCCTGGCCCACTTTGCAGGGGAGGAGACTGATGCCGAGGTTCCCTCACAAAACGGCCTCGGCACACCCACCAAGTCCTAAGCCTGGTTCTCAGCCACTCCAGGACCCCCGTGTGGATTTAGTTCCATTTCCCACGTGTTTCCTGCGTGGCTCTGCCCTGCGAAGGCAAAGGTAACCTCCACTCTCGTCTGGCCTTGTGCGCTGAGAATCCAGAGGTGGCTGCACCCCGGCCTCAGCCAACGGGGAAGACAAGCCGTCCGCCAGGAGGAGGCAGAGGGCAATTTGCTGAGACGGAGAGATAAGCCGGAGTCTAGGGGAGCGCCGAAGAGGCAGTGGGTGGGCCTCTGGGCACGGGGTCAGGGCAGCTGTTTGCTGCTCTGGGCATGCTCAGGCAGGTGGACACCATGGGCAGTGTGAGGAGGCAGGGGGGCCTTGAGGATGGTCCTCTCGCCCAGCTGCCCACGGAGCAGTGATCTTGTCTGCAGCCCCAGGAGAGCCTCCTTACCGCCAGGCGTCACGAGGAGGGGAGTTCAGAACTCCTCCCCTTACAGCCTTGCTGCCTGTCTGCCCTGCTTCTGGGAGCTCCGGGGGCGGGAGGGCACGGTTTGGGCCCGACTCATTGCAGGGTCCCCCAGTGCCCGGCCCACGTAGTGTCGGAAGCTGGCTGCTGAGTGGCCTTTGATGCCACTGGTTACAGAGCACGCGGGCCCTTCCCTGGCAGTGGTGACAGGAGGTACACCGCCCACGGGACCACCCTCAGCCCAAACAAGCTCCCACGGATTCTTCTTAAGGGTGCCAACGAGCCAAAGGGCAGGAGCCCTCAGCAGGAACCAGCCAGATGTCAGAGCGGGAGCACTGCTCTGCCCCTGGCAGCCGAGGCCCAAATGCAGGGCCCGCGGGACTTGGTCAGGTGCGGCCAGAACAGTGAAGCAGGCCTGAGGGGCCCGCTGCTCCCACCCGAGCCCAGCCAGCTTCCTCTCCACCTCCCCGCTTCCACAGGCAACCACAGGCATGCGCGCACACACACACACACACACACACAGACACACGCACACACACACCACGTGCACGCCTCCCAGACCTCTCTGGGGGCCACTCCCAGCCTGACAGGCTGAGCCTTCCAATTCTCTGTTTTTTATGCCTCAGTGGTCAGGGTGTCAGGTTCCGGTACTGAGGGAGAGCCTGGTGACAGTGCCGGCCGCAGCCGCCCAGCCTCGGCATATCCATCAGCGCCACAGCGCCTCCCCTTCCCCCTCCTCGGGGGCCTGGAGGGGGAGCAGAGAGACCGAGCAGCCTGGAGAAGGGGGACCACTGCTCGCTCCTCCAGGCTCCGGGCGCCCATGAAGCTGCCCCATCAGAGGCACTTCCTGACAGCGCCGCACCTGGGCCCAGGGCACCGACCACACGGCACAGGCCAGCCCTCTTCATCGGGCAGCATCGCGCCCGTCTGCCAGGCCCACCGACCCACCACCCCTTTACCCTCTAGGAGCTGGAGACAGGGGCCCCTAGAGGTGCAGCTGACCCAAGGCAACGATCACACCATAAACACCTTCTCTGATGACTGCCCCGCTCAGAGAACACCCTGGGCCCTTCACCTCTTCCTACCCAGTCACCTGTACTGCGGACGAAACCCTCCTCCCCCCGCCGCCCTGACATCCAGTGAAACCCGCTGTCCACCGCGCGCCTTGCACAGCCGGGTTGGCGTTTTCCGCACGTGAAAGTCGAGGGGAGAGGCCAAGCGCCACGTTGGGTGGCCAGTGGGGCTGAGATGAAAGAATGTCCAAGAGCAGCACAGACCAGAGCCCAGGCATTCCGTGGCGTCAGGCACCATGAGGCAGGGGTGAGCAGCCAGTGAGCCAGTTCCCCTGGAAGCGACCCAGAAACCCTGGCGGGACATGGGACTCTCCCCCGAGGCGGGAGTGAGGGTTTGAGTAAAGCACATCTTGTTGTCCAGGTGCCAGGAGAGCCAGCCCACGTTGTTGGTACCTTTGCCCTGAGTATAGGGGTGGTGGGTCGGAGGGGCACGGAGTGAGGGTGAGGGGGGGTGGGTCGGAGGGGCACGGAGTGAGGGTGAGGGGAGGTGGGTCGGAGGGGCACGGAGTGAGGGTGAGGGGGGGTGGGTCGGAGGGGCACGGAGTGAGGGTGGGGGGGTGGGTCGGAGGGGCACGGAGTGAGGGTGAGGGGGGGTGGGTCGGAGGGGCACGGAGTGAGGGTGAGGGGGGGTGGGTCGGAGGGGCACGGAGTGAGGGTGGGGGGGTGGGTCGGAGGGGCACGGAGTGAGGGTGAGGGGGGGTGGGTCGGAGGGGCACGGAGTGAGGGTGGGGGGGTGGGTCGGAGGGGCACGGAGTGAGGGTGAGGGGGGGTGGGTCGGAGGGGCACGGAGTGAGGGTGAGGGGGGGTGGGTCGGAGGGGCACGGAGTGAGGGTGGGGGGGTGGGTCGGAGGGGCACGGAGTGAGGGTGAGGGGGGGTGGGTCGGAGGGGCACGGAGTGAGGGTGGGGGGGTGGGTCGGAGGGGCACGGAGTGAGGGTGGGGGGAGGTGGGTCGGAGGGGCACGGAGTGAGGGTGAGTCGGAGGGGCACGGAGTGAGGGTGGGGGGGTGGGTCGGAGGGGCACGGAGTGAGGGTGAGGGGGGGTGGGTCGGAGGGGCACGGAGTGAGGGTGAGGGGGGGTGGGTCGGAGGGGCACGGAGTGAGGGTGAGGGGGGGTGGGTCGGAGGGGCACGGAGTGAGGGTGAGGGGGGGTGGGTCGGAGGGGCACGGAGTGAGGGTGGGGGGAGGTGGGTCGGAGGGGCACGGAGTGAGGGTGGGGGGGTGGGTCGGAGGGGCACGGAGTGAGGGTGAGGGGGGGTGGGTCGGAGGGGCACGGAGTGAGGGTGGGGGGGTGGGTCGGAGGGGCACGGAGTGAGGGTGGGGGGAGGTGGGTCGGAGGGGCACGGAGTGAGGGTGGGGGGGTGGGTCGGAGGGGCACGGAGTGAGGGTGGGGGGGTGGGTCGGAGGGGCACGGAGTGAGGGTGGGGGGGTGGGTCGGAGGGGCACGGAGTGAGGGTGAGGGGGGGTGGGTCGGAGGGGCACGGAGTGAGGGTGGGGGGAGGTGGGTCGGAGGGGCACGGAGTGAGGGTGAGGGGGGGTGGGTCGGAGGGGCACGGAGTGAGGGTGGGGGGGTGGGTCGGAGGGGCACGGAGTGAGGGTAAGGGGGGGTGGGTCGGAGGGGCACAGAGGGGAAGGGGGGGTGGGTCGGGGGGGCACTGCATGAGTAAAAGCAGGAGGTGGGACTAGGCAGATGGTACCGGATGGAACCCCAGGCCACTTGGGACTGACCCCCGTCTTCAGCTGCCTCCATAGGACTAAGAACAGAGGGTTGGTCCCCTCTCAGGCTCATGGCCAGGATCACACCCACAGGTGTGCTCTATCCCCCACTCCTGCCCACAGCTGCCTACCCTGCAGGAGATGCAGAAAATGGCTCCAAACAGAGACGAGCTGGTTGTAAAAGCCATGCCCTGGCCGGTGTGGCTCAGTTGTTTGAGCATCGACCCTGCACCAAAAGGTCACTGTTTCAATTCCCAGTCCAGGCACATGCCCAGGTTTCGGGGGGAGGGGGAGGAGACGGATGCAATGATCTCTCTCTCTCTCTCTCTCTCCCTTCCTCTTTCTCAAAAATCAATAAAAACACATAAAAAACTCGACGAGGTAACTAGAAAGGACTGATCACAATGAAAGCTGATGGGGGGCCACGAAGGAGGCACTTGAGGTAGCTGTCCTGGAGGACACGGGCAGGACCGTCATCAGAGTCAGAGATGTTCCCGGTTTCCCCTTCACTGAGGGCTCATAGACGGCAAGAAAGCCGAAGGTTCCTAAAACCCTCCGAAGCGACAGGTAAACCGGCGCAGTGTAGCTCTTAATTAACCCAAAACGACACCTGCCAGATGATGGGGATTTGCAGAGCACGCCGGGGGCCGACCCCATCTGCAGATGGTGGGCGCCCACCTCTGCTCGAGACCTTGCCCGGCTGTAATTAACATACGGAAAGTCTTTCAAAGTGACTTCACAGCCAAGTCCTCTTTCTGAAGGGTGGAAACTGGGCTTTGAGAGAAACTGTTTGCAAAGAAGGAGGAGGAGGAGGAGGAAAAGATTTGAAAAGGACCATGAGCTCTCTCCGGCTCCTCCCGTGGCCTTGTAGAACTGCGTGATGTGCCGTGGCTCGGGTCTGTGGGTATCCAGTGCGCTGCCATCTATGGCTGCGGGGACCATCGTGCCCACGCCGGCGGAGCCAGCCTTTCAAATACGAATGTTGTATACATATTATGTATAATAGTGGATATATGCTACTACATTATGTGTATATATAATAATTGGTATCACACATGCGTATACTTATATACTCATGTACACAGGGCGGGGCAAAAGTAGGTTTACAGTTGTTCAGATGCAGAATAACACCAGAATAAATAATGACACAAGAATCAACTGTTTCACATACAACTGTAAACCTACTTTTGCCCCGCCCTGTACATGGATATGCGTACACACACCACACACACACACACACACACACACACCCTGGACTCTGGGGATCTGTGAAAGCTCTCTGAGTGACCTTGATCAAGTCCCTCCTCACCCAGCCTCAGTTTCCCCATCTGTAAAAGCGGTGTATATGGGAGAGATTTAAATAATTGACCTCGAAGTGCTTTCAGCGCTAAGATTCTCCCCTGCTCTGTCTGCACTGCACCCCGCCCGAGCCCGGCCCCTTGGAGGCCAAGGCTCCCCAACCTCCCTGTCTCCACGGCGGGGCCTTCCAGGCTCCCGGCAGGGAACGTAGAACCAGAGCGAACCCAGTAAAGGTCAGGCCTGTCAGCGCGGCTGCCCGCACACAGAGCATCGATCCGTTCCTGGGAAAAACCTCTTCTCCCACCAGCTCGGGCCAGCCTCGAAGGCCTTCAGAAAAACGCAGAGGAGAGAAAAACCGCGCGAGAGGGCGAGAGTGAGGGGAGAATGCAGACTGTGTGTCGTGCCTGTCTCTCCGGGAGAGCCGCGGACTTTGCAGTTGGACGGCGGTGCTGGGCGGCCACAGCGAGACGCGGCTGGAGACCAGGCTGAGCCCAGCTCTGCTCTGACCAGCCATGGGGCGGCGGGGTGACGGTTCTGGGCCTCAATGTGGTCCTCTGGCGAGCGGAGGCTGTTGTGCCTTCAGCCCACTTCCTGCTGCCTGCACTACAAAGACCTGAACGCAAGGACCCATCAGGGAACCCAGGGAAACAACCGCACTGTCATCGTACGGCACCCTGCCACACACCCGGCTTGAGGACCAAGCCTGTGAATACTGCCTGAAGCCCCGTGGTGGCATTCAAGGCCTTGCAGGGCCTGGTTCCCAAGGAGCTTCCCAGCCATGCTGCCCAGGGCCCCTCATCACCCTGCCTGAAAGCCCTGCTCCAGGCGTTCCTCTCATGTTCCACAGGCCCATCTCCACCCGCGCGCGCTGCTTCCTTCATCTGAAATGCTGCCTTCCTCCCCTGCCTCATGTCCGATTCCCTGGCTTGTCAGGACGCAGCTCCGATACTGCCTCCTCCAGGAAGCCTTTCTGGATTGATTGTTCCAGCTGAGAAAGAGCATTCTCTTACTCCCCCGAGCCCAAGCGCTCGTCCACCCCTGCCCAGACTCAGGTGGTTGTGACTCCCCTCCTTCCCCTTTTGGTGAGTCTGTAAGAGGAACCAGGACTGATCACGTGTGTCTGACAGGTGCCAGCAGCTCCTGCGCCCCCAGCACAGGGCCCTGCCACAGCACAAGTGCCGGCTGAGTGAGTGCTGCCTGTGCCGACAGGTGCTCCTTGAGCCAGCCCCGCTCATCGTCAGACGGAGACAGGTGCGAGAAAGTAGTCGTGGAACCCTGGTCCTGGATCTTTGAAAGAAGCGTGAGACAGAGAGAAGAGAAAGGCAGCAAAACACACAGGAAAGAGAAGTGGGCTGTGTTCCCTGCAGAGCCCCGGGCGCTGGCCCCACAGCTGGAAAGGGACTCTGAATGGTGCTCAGCTCAGGGGCTAGGGCCTCTCAGGGCCTCCTGTAACATAACAACAGCAGCAAGGTCTGCTCACTCCGAAAGAGCAAAGAGGCTATTTTGTTTTGTGCTGTTTTGTTTTTTTAAAGCAAACACCACTGATAATTGGTGCTCAAAGCTAGTAGGTCCAGACTGCATTCCATGGGGCTGCCGCTGGGCTGAAACCCTGGGAAGGCTTCTCCTAGGACTCACTTGGCCACAGGAAGACGCTCAGTCCAGAAACCTGAAGACTTTCTCCGAGTGACCAGAGTGTGGCCAGAGTCCGCCAGCCTGCAGTCTCAGCTGCCAGGCGGCAGGTCCCAAGACTTCCATTGGGATAACACTGAACTGTATTCCCGAGAACATCCAACTCCCACATCTGTGATGGGTGTCTAATCAACTCACCTACCCCATGCAGAGCTCGGGGCTAGCCCCTCCCCTTCCCCCGCCCAGGCCTCAGGAAACTCCCTGCATCTACGGGGATTTTTAGAGCCAGAGCTAGACATTCGGTAGCAGCAAAGGGCAAGGCAGGTGTATGAACAGGGCCGAAGTTACAACTTGTCCTGGCTGGGGTATCCAGGAAGGCTTCTTGTAGGAAGTGGCTGTGATCTGGGCCTTGAAGGACATTGAAGCTGTATCCTTTAGTGGGTTACCACACTCCGTCCCTATGCACCTTTCACCGGTCTCAGCTGCATTCTGAGAAGCCAAAGTGCACTGTCCCTGTCCCCATGGAAAGGGGTCTGGGGGCAAGGCCAGTCTCTGGCTCCTCAAGAACAGGAGGCAGTTCAGCAGGAAACAATGTGCCCTAGAACAGAACAAGCCACTGAGGCCTGACTCTCCTCTCTTCCAACTCCCTGGCATGGCAACTGCTAATGTAGGACACTGGCTGATAACGCCCTACAGCTCTGAGCCACATCACGATTTTATAAGTAACTGTGAAAAGGTTGACATTCCACTCAGGTACCGAGAGCAGCAGTGGCTGCCACTCTGTGTTGATCACGGAGGCGACAGAAGACTGTAGGCCAGTCCTCGTCACAGCCCCTCCGCCATTTAGCCGAGTGACCTTGAGACGTCACTTTACCTCTCTGAACCTGAGTTACTGTTGGCAGTGTGGCAGGTCAGCACTCACAGGACTAGGTAATATCAACGATATTCCAAAGTCTTGTGTGAATCAAAACGTGTGAGGGACGGACTGATGCTTAACTCAGTCCTTGGCACACAGCACGTGCTCTGTGTGACTGCTGGAAAAAACAGATGCACTGGGCTTGTTGCTTCTTTTTTTAAATCCTCACCTGAGGACATGCTTATTGATTTTAGAGAGAAGGGAAGGGCGGGGGGGGGGGGGAGAGAGAGAAACATCAATCAGTTGCCTCCCACACACACCCCAACGGGGGATCGAACCTGCAACCTTCCAGTGCACGGATTGACACCCCAACCAACTGAGCCACACACAGGGCTGGGGTGTTTGTTAATGAAAATGATTTCCTTTTTCCCCCCACATTTCAACAAGTGCTCCAAATTCTTGATTGTAGGGAAAGTCTTGAACTATCTGTCTCTGCAACTGTGATCGCGAGCGTGTCCCGTTCGGGTTCACTTAGCCCGGACCCTGGCAGGGTGGGAAGCAGACAAGATGGGTTTCCAATCTTTTTGCCACTAGGAATACTTTTTCTCCCTCACTCCTGCCCGAGCGACCCTTTGCTCGCTTAAATGAGACCTACCCAACGCCCCTTTAAAGTGTTCTATGAGGCCTTTTGTGGGAAAATGGACAATTCCCACCTGGCTGCCTATAAAGCTGAAACAAGTCCCCAGCTCCCTTTACCAGCTCCCATTACCAGCTCCCGCTTAAAACACGGCCCCAGCCCCCGCCAGCTCTGCGGCCCTCCAACCTCCCGCACGCTCCCAGAGCCTCAGGGCCTCCTCCCAGCCCCATGTCAGCCCAAAGCTGAGTTACTTTTCTGTGGCCTAGACCTTGGCCTGTCCCTCAGAGCAGCCAGGGGTCCTCCTCTGAAGAAATCGCCTCCCCCTGGCTCGGCCCGGCTCGGCAAGGAGTCCGGCGCGTCCCCGCCGCTGACTAATGAAAGGAAGGTGATGGTGTCATACCTTGCTGGGAAGTCACGGTGCTCGTCCCGACCTGTGCCGCCTGCCATCAAATTTTAATGCTGCTGCTGACATGTTTATGGAATGCCTCACCCAGTGTTTGTGAGGAGACCAGACAAGATTTACCTCCACAATTACCACCTCGAAGCGCGGGCTTTGCTGTGCACTGGGAGCTCAGCAGCACAGAGGCCCTGAGCCCCAGTGCGCCCCCAGGAACACACTCCATCCCACACACCTCCAGCCCCCACGCACAGGGCTTGGGGGAGGCGGAGATGAATCAGACACGGTCCCTGCCCACCAAGAGCCCGCAGTCTGCGGGAGGGGACAACACACACATAAATTACTCGGATCCCCGGCGGCTGGGGGCCAGACCGAGGATACAGGTAGGAGAGGCAGCCTGGGCAGAGGAGGGTTGGGAAGTTATTTCTCTATCAACGTCAGGGTCCAGAACGAGGCCGAAGAGGCTGCTCTGCTGGGCCATCGGGCAGCTCCTGCTCTGCTGCCCGCTCCTCGGCCTCGAAGGGCTCCGAGGGCTCCCCCCTCCCTGCTGCTGGCCTCAGGGTCTCAGCAGCCCCCTCTCCTTCAGGACCCGCACCCCCTTTAGTCCTTGGGGTGCCCTCTCCTGAGGCTGCCTTGGAGGAGATGCAGCCTCCCAGCTCCTCACCTTTCCTCACCAGGTCAACAGCCCCTTTCTCTTTAAGTTGTGCCGTCCTCCCACAGCGGAGCAGCTCAGAGGGCGGGAGTCACGTGCCGTGACCCAGGCCGGTGGTTCTCAAACCTCGCTGCCCATTAGGATCATCTGAGGAGCTCAAGAAACCCAGACGACCAGGCCACCCCTCTGGGAACCAAACAGTGTGGGACTATTCGATGCTCAACTCAGTCCCTGGCACACGGCACAAGGTCTGTGCGACGGCTGAAAATGCACTGGGGCTTACTGCTTTTTTAAATCCTCACCTGAGGACATGCTTATGGATTTTAGAGGAAGGGGAAGGGAGACAGAGAGAGAAACATTGATCAGTTGCCTCCTACACACACCCGGACGAGGGATGGAACCTGCAACCTTTCGGTGCACGGATTGACGCCCAACGAACTGAGCCACACCAGGCAGGGCTGGGGCTTGTTTTTTCAGGAAGATTTTTCATTAAAAAAATGAGTGAAATCAGCATCTCTGGCTGGGGTCAGGGATGAGTGTTTGTCCAAACTTCTGAGCTGCGTCCCTGGGCAGCCACCACCATTGCTCAGCAAGCTTGATAAGGTGCATGTTCTGTGGAGGGAGCTGAGTCAGGGCCACCCCTCAGGCCAGTTCTCACAACTGCCGAGGCTGAGCCCGGAGGCAGGGGCCCCGGTGAAGTCCCACCTGCACCACAAAGCGATGGGAACAAGGCCCTTCCCCAGTTCAGGCCTCAGTTTCCCCATGAGAGCAGTGAGTGGGTCAGCCCTGAAGTTGGCTCTGCTGATGGAGATCTCTCCTTTCCTAAAGCGAACTTCCATCTGTGTTCTCTGGGACCGGCCCACAGATCTGGCCGAGAGGTGGCTTTGTGGGGAGGGACCTGGGAGGAGAGGGGGTGTGATATTGGGGGGCCAAGGAGGGAAGCGTGGAGAAGCCTCCTAGAGGAGCAAAAGCAGGGCTAGGTGGGAGAGCCCACAGGAGTGCTGGGGAGACCCGGTGTGCGTCTATCTCCATGCAAGGCACACAGCGGTCAGTACTTCATCCACCTACTCATTTCCCAAGATATTCACCGAGTACCAGGCATTGTTGCAGACACTGAGGATACAGCTGTGCACAAACCAGATAAGGTTCCTGCCCTCGGAGAGCTTATATTTTAATGGTACAGACAACAAACAAGACAAATAAATAAAAACAAAGCATACAGTGTGTGGTAAGGAGAAAACATAAAGCAGTAACATTTCAGGTAGAGTGACTAGAGATGGCTTCACTGAAAAGGTGAATTCTGAATACAGCGATGAAGGGAGTGAGAGTTAGTATGTGAGTATCTGTCAGAAGAACACTCTAAGCAGAGGGAACAGCATGTGCAAAGGCCCTGAGGCAGGAGTGTGGGTGGTGTGTTGGAGGAGCGAGGAGGTGAATGAGGCGGTCTGTTGGCTGGAGAGAGTGAGGGGTGAAGAGGTAGAAGATCAGGTCGAGGAGAGAAGTATAAAGGCAGAGATCATGTAAGGACTTTGGCCTCTACTCTGAATGAGCAAAGAGGGACATGACCTGACTCAGATTCTAACAGGCTCACTCTGGCTGCTATGCTGAGAATGTACTAAAAGGGACAAGAGTGGTAGTCGGGAGACCAGTAAGGAAGCTGCTGCAAATATTTATTGAAAGACTGACCCACACACAGAGTGCGCACCTCTGGCCATTGGAGCCTAATGCCTGGAGGCTGGGAAGGGCCAGCTGTGTGGTCTTGCAGCAGAGGGTCTGCTGGCTAAAGCCAAGGACGCTCACGGAGTGAGGCCAGATGGGGGCTGTTGGGTGGAGGGGAAGGTACCTTGGGTTCTAGTCCTGGCTCTGCATGACCTTGGGACATGCCCTTCTTCTCCCTGAGCCGGTAACAGAAGTGAACGCCAAGGTGCCTACCAGCTGGTGGTGAGGATTGCATGACGGCACGGATGTACCAACTGTGTGCAAACCGAGAAGGGGTGTGGCAGCAGGAAGTGGTCCTGGCAGGTCCTGCCACACACCAGGAACGCCGGGGGTGATGCCTCCCATCTCTCCACTAGGGGGAGCCAGGGCGATTCTTCCTGGAGCAGAAATGCAGTTCGCAGGCCCCAGTCGGGCCTCATCCAGGGAATGTCAGAGTCCCCGGCACGGCCCTCTGGGGTGGGAGTGGATGTGTCCCTGAGCTGTCCTCAGAGAGTCTGCCTGGGTCCTGTGTTGGCAGGACCTGCTCTCCAGGAGACGCTCTGACGGCAGCTGCTGAGAGGTTGGTACGTGGGGACCTGAAGTTCCACCAGGCTCATGCCAGGGTCCCAACAAGCAAACCGAAGGGCAGGTGAGAAGGAAAAGCACACGGGAATGAAGTTACCCCTGGCTCAAGGCCTTTGGTCTGAAGCAGGCAGGCTGGATGGCTTTTAGTTCATTCCTGCACGTGTGTGTGTCTCTGTGTGTGTGTGTCTGTGTGTGTTTGTGTCTGTGTGTGTGTCTGTCTGTCTATGTCTGTGTGTGTCTGTCTATGTCTGTGTGTGAATGTGTGTCTGTCTATGTCTGTGTGTGAATGTGTGTGTGTGTGAATGTGTGTCTGTCTATGTGTGTGAATGTGTGTCTGTCTATGTCTGTGTATGAATGTGTGTGTGTGAATGTGTGTGTGTGTGAATGTGTGTCTGTCTATGTGTGTGAATGTGTGTCTGTCTATGTCTGTGTGTGAATGTGTGTGTGTGTGAATGTGTGTCTGTCTATGTCTGTGTATGAATGTGTGTCTGTGTGTGAATGTGTGTCTGTCTATGTCTGTGTGTGAATGTGTGTCTGTCTATGTCTGTGTGTGTGTGTGTGTCTGTCTATGTCTGTGTGTGAATGTGTGTGTGTCTATGTCTGTGTGTGAATGTGTGTCTGTCTATGTCTGTGTGTGTATGTGTGTGTGTGTGTGTGTCTGTCTATGTCTGTGTGTGTGTGTGTGTCTGTGTGTGTGTGGTGTTTACTTTCCCTCTTGGTCCACACGTTACTCAGGGTGGCTTCCCCAGCCTTCAGGAGCTTCTGCTCCGTGCCCGGCTCTGTGCTGGGGGCTGGGAGTGCTGTGATGTAGTGGAGGCTCCAGCTCAGGGGCCCCCTCTGCTCCCCAGCCAGGAGCCAGCGGGTCTCTCTCATCTCCCCACGTATCTGAAAGCCAAAAAGACCCAGAAAGGTTCCCTTAAAACAGGCAAAGGAGGCAGGGCAGCGGTGTAGGGGAGAGCAGGTTGCTCACCGCAGAGGGACCACCTGCTGTGGGCGTGTGAGATCCAGCCTGCTCTCCACTCACCAGCCCCGAGTCCTGGTGTGGGCTGCCTCCCCTCCTGGGGGGAAGGAGCAAGGCCCCGAGAAAGAGCCTGGGAAACCTTAGGCAAGCCCGGTGGCTTCCCCTCTTCCTCCCACAGTCGTTTCTTCACGTTGTGTCACACGTCAGGAGGGACGTAAGGATGGACACAGTGGATCCCCAAAGGCCGTCCTAGCTGGGCCCACTGGGTTCCCATTTCTTCAGCCCTGAGGATGTGCTGGGCACGGGAAGGGGCACAGGCTGCCTGCAAGGTGGCATCGCCGGGCCGGTCACGGTCAGGGAGGAAGCATGACTGGCTCTCGGGGGCCTGCATTTTCTCTTGTTGGAGGGGCTCTGGGGCGAGCAAGACTGGACTCCGTGACCCTGTGTGGGCTGAGGCCTCAGCCGCTTCCTCTGTGAGGCAGGTTAACATCCACACTGGCGTGGTGGGTTCTGCGAGAGCGGGCAGCTTGGGAAACGAAAGGCAGTCGGCACAGGGCCTGCCTGACAGAAGTTCCCACTAGATGTCCGTTATGCAGGCCTCTTCCTCTGGACGGCTCCGGAGGAAGACCATCAAGATGCCTCCACCACAAAAATTCAGAGACTGAGGTCCAGAGGGGGGAGGTGACTTCCCCAAAGGCTAGTAAACCTGGAGGAAGACTGGGACCCAAAGGTGCTGAGCCCTGGTCCCAGGTGCCTGCCTGCACCACGCACCTCTCAGCCTCCCCAGTTCTCCTTCACAGCTGGAGGGGTCCTGGGCATAGACTCGGCAGCGATGTCCCAGGAGTGCGGGAAGGAGAGCAGGGATACGTTAAGGTCAACCCTGGACCACAAAGAAGGGGAGCCGGCAGGCCTTGAACTTGCTCCTCATGGATGTGCAGGTGGGAGAAGGCACCCCGGAGTTCCCACGGGGACGCTCTCAGAACCCACCGGCCACGGGATCCCTGCGCCCCAGCCAGGCCCTGAGTTGGAGGCCGTCCCTCCACCCTCACTGCCCCATTGCCTCAGTCCAGCCAGGGCTGGTGGCCTGAGCCCCGGCCAGCCTCCCCCACCAGCCCACTCGCCCGCCTGCCTCCTCAGTCTGGCCAGCATGGTGGCAGGCCCTGCCTGCTCCCTGGGGAAGCTGCCGCCAGGCCTGATGGTGCTGACGGAGGGAGGGAGGCCGCCAAGCTGTCAGTCTGGAGGTGGCCCTCGGAGCCCCTCCTGGCTGGAGCGAGGAGGGTGGGCCGGTGCTGGAGCTGGGCTGTCAGGGCCTTCACAGAGACAAGGCCAGAGAGGCGCTGCCTGACAGCTCGCCCACCGAATTAGGACCATTTGCATGCTAATTTCCAGCGCTCTAACGGGCTGGCATGCTGGCTGGGTGTGTAGCATGTACAGAGAGAGGCGCAGTGGCCTCCCCACCCGCGATGGAACAATGCTTGACTGATCTAGCTGCGTTAACGAGCAAATTATGGTAATTTTGTTATTACAAATGCATAGAAATTTCCAAAGCAGGCAGCCATTCAGGGCAGCTCCCTGCTCCTCCCCGCTCCTAAGTACTGAGCCCCCTGTTTGTACACAGGGGCCTGGCACCCGTGCCAGGGATGGAGATTTGCAGGGACCAGGCTTCCCTGGAGCTTCCCGGGGAGACCCAGGGTGAGCTGGCCACAGGCCAGAGCCTCCCTTCTGGTCAGCAAGCGAACCCTTGGCTCCTGCACCCCACACACCTCACCCTCTGCTGTCCCCCAGGAGTCCTGGGCCTAGAAATCCTACAAGCCCCCACATTCAAGCTGGTTCCTTTCCATTCTGAGCAGGTAACATGGGCGATTCTCCTCAGAGATACTCCTGGGTCTTGCGAAATTCAATTATTTCTGTGCTCAGCACTCAGGAGGAGCTCAGGGACTGTCTGATGACTGGCTGGATGAATGAGTGAAGGAAGAGGAGAGGGAGGAAAGAGGGTGTGAATAAGGGAGGGAGGAGGAGGCTACTACAGAGGGAGAGTGGGGAGGAAGGGAGGAAGGAAGGGAGGACGGGAGGGAGGGAGGGAGGGAGGGAGGGAGGGAGGGAGGAAGGAGGGAAGGAGGAAGGAGGGAAGGAGGGAGGAAGGAAGGAAGGAAGGAAGGGAGGGAGGGAGGGAGGGAGGGAGGGAGGGAGGGAGGAAGGAAGGAAGGAAGGAAGGAAGGAAGGAAGGAAGGAAGGGAGGCCAGAACTCATCCCACCAATGAGGACAATGAAGAGAGACACCACCCGGTCAGCTCACTGGTGGTGTAACTAATCCAAGACCTAACCAGAGGAGTTCACTTGGCCCCTGGCAACCCCCTCTGGAGTCTGTCATGGTCCACTGTCGAAATCACAATTTCTCCCAGCTTTTCTAGTGATCTTTTTGATTAAAAGTATGTTTTTGGAAGTGTGCTCTGGAATATACCCAGGCAGAAACTATTTCCAAGAATACGAGCTGCTCCCAGCAGCGAAGCGCGGGTAGCTCCAGGCACAGGGCCCTCTCAGAGCCCGGGCTCGGCGGTGGGAACCTGTTGGAAGCCAGTCCCCTCGCGGGTGGGGCCAGCAGCTCCCCGGGCCCCTCCGTGGGACCCATCGGCAGGCCTCCTGTGTGACGACAGGGATCTCAGGTTCGGGCTGGTGTTATTAAAAGGTCAGGAAGCTGCCTCAAATCATTTTGGAAGTCAGCAGAGAATAAACCGTCCATTACAGAGAAGCACAGCGCCATGGAAGGTCTGCTCCAGGTGGCAGAGGAAGCCTGCGCTGGCCAGGCTCACAGACAGGAATGGGAAGCAGAGACCTACACGCCAGCCGAGACTTTATAACCTCAGCCGGGACATGGCCAGATTTTTCTATTTGTCTGATTTTCTAATTGGGTCACAACTTCCAGAGGGAACCTGAACCCAGGGAAAGGAAACACTCACTCCTTCTTGTCTAGCTGCCTGACTCTGGGGAGAAGCAGAGCGCAAAGGACCTGGGCCTTAGCATGGCCTGTGGGTCCTGGTAGAACCTCTGGCAGGTGCTGGGTAGACCCGCCTGCATCCCAGGAGATGCTCTGCAGCTGGCCAGGTCCCAAGAAGCACACGAGAGAGCGGGGGGGGGGGGGGGGGGGGGGGAGGGGGGGGCGGCGGGAGACACACGTTGCTATTTCCCACTAGCAAGAGCCTGGCTCTTCCTCTGACATGCCGTGTGACCTTGAACAAGTCCTTTCCTTGGCCTCATCCGTGCACTCCCAGGCTGAGCTCTAAACAGCGGTAGTATCCAGCCCTGTCCACCCACGACGGAAGGAGGAGTGGAGTCCCCCAGGAGGTGCTAGTTAGAACAGACCCCTCCGCACACCACACAGAGGCACCCCAACCTAGGCCGTCAAGGCTTCTCCTTCAGGCAGACTCCCCGATTCCAAGGGCAAGGCCCTCAGCCCGGTCCTCTGCGGAGTCACTGCCTTTGCTGCGGTCCCAGTCCCTGCTCTACATGCCCCCCCAAACGTCCTGGTGCTGTGGGTGGCCCATGTCTGGTCTCCAGCTTCCAATGTCCCTGCAGCCATTTTTTTTTTTTTTTTTTTGGTCTCTGGCTCCTTGTCGGGAGTTCTCTTTCCAGGAATTCCCCACCCAAAGTGTTCCCAGAAAGTCTGCATGTTCGCAAAGCCCTGATGGGAAGAGAGTTCCGGGAACCGTGGGGATTTGCTTCCATTTGAGACCCCTCTGTACAGACCCGGCGCCTCGGGGCCTCCGAGCCGCCTGCTGCGGCTTCTCCTCCGTCACACAGAGAAAGCCACCTCTAATGTCACACGGTGCTTCTGAGAGTCACGCTCCAACCTGGCAAAGCCCTCCCCTCGCCATCTGCATCCGACCACTCGCTCTGGCTGTGTGACCGTCACCAAGTCACGCTTCCTACGCCCTGGTTTTCACCTCTGTGGAGTGGGACGAATGGCCGTGCCCTCCGACCACTGCAGGGGGCACCCTCCGAGCTCACACCGCAGAGGCCTGCACACAGCAGAGCTCTGTCCAGACGGGGGTCCCTACTCTTCGCATCGTTGTGGACAAGCTCTCAGGATGGCCATGACTGTCGAGCACCCTGCTGGGCAGGACCGTGCCCAAGGCACCCGTGACCTGAGCGGGCTCTTCAGACAACAGGACATGAGAGCACAGCTGTCCTTTTAAATTTCCCTTTCCGCCCTCTTTTATCCCTCTTGCTCCTTTCGACTCCACTCCTTCCCTCTTCCTTTCTCTCTCTTTTCCGCCCTGGACCGACGTCTCCCCGATCCGGGTCCTTTATCTGCCGTTGCACATAGACTCCTTATAAAGAAAATTCATTTGTTCAGGGTCACTGCGTGGTTTTTCATTAAAAACAAATTACCCGCATTCAGGGAGGACATCTGGGCTTCGCGGGTCCCATTAATGACTATATTTCCAGCCTCCCGGCCCGGTTGGGCTCCCCTTGCCTGTCACCCTGCGTTCCCGGCCCCGGGAGGACAATGAGAATGACAGTCAAGTGAAAGGGAAAACATGAGGGATGAGGGCGAGAGGCGAGTCCCCCGAGAGGGGAAGGAGGGAAAAGTGAAAAAAATAAATAACTCAAACAGAGGGTAACAAGGGCCATTGTCTCGGCGTCTTCCAGAGGAGCCAGAGCAAATATTGGAGGAGCGAGCGGGGCGTGGAAGTCGGCTGAAGCCTGTTTATTACGCAGCTGGACGCTGGGCCTCGGCTCTGCACTGGACAGGGTAGGGAGGGGCAAGCTCACGTTCAAATAAACGGCACCTACATGCATTGAGCGCCTACTGTTTGCAGGACCTGGGCAGGTGGTCTGAGCCCTGGACCCTGCAGGGCGCTGTCTCCTCCCAGGGCCCTAACCAGGACTCGACCCCACAGCCAGGCAGAAGGGCCACCCAGCAGTCTTGGAAGACCCTCCGGCAAGAAGTGGTCCTCGGAAGCAATGCAGAAAGAGCCCCCAAACCCCGGGGGGCTCGGGGTCAGGCTGCTCTGCCACTTTCTGTGTGGCCGGTGCTGAGGCCAGCGCCCCTGCAGCTGCTCTGTAAAGCGGTGCGCACCTGGGCTGCAGCCCTTGGCCAGTCTGAGGGTTGAGCTCCTGGAAGCTGACTGGCTGTCAGGACTTAGGGCCCAGCGCCCAGCAAGGCCACCCGTTCTCCTCAGGACACCCACAGTCCTCTCTGCCCCAGGCCAACCTGCCCCCACTTCGCTGCCCTCCTCACAGCCCAGACTTGAAGGGAACCCGAAACCATTTGCTGCCCACTTAGAACAGAGGTGGCAGGGAGCCCTCCAGTCCAGCCCGGAGCTGACACCAGCAGGCAGGGCAGTCACAGCCTGAGAAGCCCTTGAGTGGCAGGACCAGAAGGCCCCCTACAGAGCATCTAATCCAATCTCCCCGAGCTCCCGCCTCCTGTTTTAAGAGGGAGCAGGAGGTTCCAAGGCCATGTCCCCCGGTAATGCTGGAATCAGAACCCAGGTCTCCTAAACTCCAGTGGAACCGGCATGCTTCCAGCATGCTTTCCATCTCGAAGTCGTTGCTTTTGCAACTGCTTTCTTCCCGATGCAGCAAACATTTCATCCGAGTCTCTCCAGTCCCAGAGTCACTTCAACGCAGGGTTCCCGGAGCCGGTCACAGAGACTGTCCAGATCAGACCCTTCCAGGCCCTTGTGCTCCATCCTGGAGGCACAGCAGCCTCACCTCTGGCCCCATCCAGATCCGCAGGCAGAGCCTGCCACCTGTCAAGGCTGCAGTTTGTACCACCTCAGGCCCCAGAGGTTTCCAGGGGTTGAGGCTTCGGTGCTGGAGGAGGCCCAGCCTGCCCTTCCTGCTCGTCCCTGTCACCTCCCCAAGGCTTTGGTCACACCCTGATGCCCATGCAAGGTTGATTTTTATGTTTCCCCCATTAGACTGTGAGCCCCCTGAGGGCAGGAGCTGAGTCTGTAACACCACTCCTAGCTCAGAACTGGCACCCAGTGTCTCTTAGGAAATGTTTGAAGGATGAATGAATGAACAAATGAACAGCCACCTGCCGTTTCATCCCAGCCGTGCCTGGCGTTCCTGGGGTCAATTCCATGTTCCTGGTGTGGCAGAGTGACCGGCGGCCACTAGAGGGCAGCAAAGAGTCAGAAACGATCAACAGGTAGCCGACCTCTGCACTATCCCTGGTCCACCCGCCCAAGGAGGCTCAGAGGGTGGACATTCCAAGTCAGATCATACATACATTGAGGTTCTGGCTGAGCTCGGCCACAATCCAGGCTCTGGCTTCCCAGCCTGGTGCTGAGGCCCCAGCCCCCAAGCCTGCATGCTCACAAGTCGGGAGGGGCTAACGGTGGACAAAAGAAACCCACATCTCCTCCCCTCCAGACCTCAGTGCCCTCCCTGCCTCACAGGCCTGGGGCCTCAGTTACTGCAGGCAAGGCAGGCTCAGAGAGTTTGTGCAAAGTCACACAGCTAAGCAGTGGTGAAGCCACACGCCTTCCACGGCACCGACCCCCCGCCACGGCCACTTCTCCTGGGGCAACTCCACGGCTCTCCCTCTCTCTGGGCCAGACCCTGCCCCTGCACTCTTGACCTGCTTTGCCACTTGTCTGCAGAGGGACCTTGCCTGGATGTCTGCTTGGCCTCCGAAAGTTGAGAAGTCCAAAACCTAATCATGCTGGCCACCAGCCTCCTCCTCAATCAGGCCCCTTCCCGCCAACCCCATTCACCCAGCCTGGGCTGGCAGCCATGCCCACCCCCCTGTGAACCCACTCCACCACTGGGCTCACCCCCTGCCTCCTCTTCAGATGGCCAAGGACACCTGCCACAGCCTAGCTTAAAGGCTCCCCTTCTCCAAGGGACCTTTCTCAATCAGACCAACCCCAGGTGCCTCTCCGTTTCCCAGACCTGCAGCATTCAGCGTCTGCCCCACTCCTGCCTGGCAACACTCTTGTGGGTTCTCTAATTGCTGCTCCCGCTGATCCATGGGGTATGAGCTCTGCTGGGCATCTCTCAATTTAATGCCAACTCGGCCAGGCCAGCTTTAGGCATGCCAGCTAGGCTTGTCTTCTCACCACTGCACCCAGCTCAGTCCCCTCTATAAACAATCAGCAGCAGCATTATAAAGAACACCTATATGGCACTTGATATGTGCCAGGCAAAGTTCTAAGGCTTTTTACACATATTACCGCATTTCATGCTCACTCTTATTACCATCATCCCCATTTCATTGATGAGGAGGAAATGAGGGCACAGAGAAGTTACATCACAGGCCCCAAGTCACACAGCTAGTGAGAAGCAGGTTGGTGACTCAGAACCAGGCACAGCCCTTGCCTGTTTCACCAGGCCGCTGCCCAGCATCCTCACTGCGTGTGCCAGCATTGGGCCGAGCTCTCACTGCAGCCCAGCCCAAAGCCCCTCTTCTTATTTCAGCGGGGCCAGGCACTCAGCCAGGAACTGCGGCACAGTGGTGAACAGACAGACACAGCCTGTGACTGTGTAACCCTGTGGACTGCACAGACCTGAGGGGAAGGCCCGCAAGGAAGGAGTCAAGACTGATTAAATTCCTTCCATTGTGCTTAGAATCACGAGTGAAAAGAACAGGACGCTTTAAGAGAGGAGTGGGGGTGGGGGGCTGGCTTAGACCGTGTGGTAGGCAGAGTAACAGCCCCCCACCTCAGATGTCTACGTCCTAACCCTGGGACCTGTGAGCATGGCAGGTTTTGTGGCAAAGGGGAATTAAGGTTACTAATTAGCGGACCTGGAGATAAGGAGAGTATCCTGGGTTATCCAGGTGGGTCCAATAAAACCCCAAGGATCCTTATGAGTGGAAGAGGCGGGCAGGAGAGAGAACGGTGGCGTGAGGATAAAGACTCGGCCCCATGTTGCCAGCTTTGCAGATGACGATGAAGACGGGGCCGCGAACAAGGGATCTGGACAGTATCTACACGCTGGAGAAGGAACGGCTCTCCTCTGCAGAAGGAGCACAGCCCTGCCTGCCCCTGGGCCTTAGCCTGTGAGAGCCTGGCCTCCAGAACTGAGAGGTGGCAGATTTATCTTGTTTTGAGTCACTTGTTTGCAGTAACTCACTTCAGCAGCGATAGGAGACGAATACATTTGGGGTCAAAGGGAAGACCCCTCTGAGGAGGTGAAACCCACAGGGATGAGAAGGGGCAGGGAAGGCTGGGCCAGTCACGTGGGAGCAGCGGGGCGGGGACGCGCCCTGGAAGCAGAGGGAATCACACCCGTCTCTCCTTCCTCCTGCAGGGTGCAGCCGGCCTGTCTCTGCTCGCCTCTTGCTGCTGTTCCAGACCCCCTCACTGGCCCAAGCTGTCAGTTAACTGAGAAATTTAATTGAAAGGCACCTACAAATGATGTGTCCCAATCCATGGCAAGTAGAGTGCCAGGACTGGAAGGACGCACCATAGAGCCTCCCGTCAAATAGCATCTTGACTGCTGCAGCCCTGGGGGGCCTCCCTCCCTTAGCAAAAGGACCTACTATGTGCTAAGGTCCATGAATAGTGCAGAAAACAAAGCAGAGGGCCTGGTCCTCAATGAGGTCGCCTCCCAGTGGCATAGCGAGCTGGGCCACAAACACAGTGGGCCCTGTGGCACAACAAAGCCAAGTGCAAGGCTCTATCCCCAGAGGAGGCCACGCCAGAAGGCTTCACGGGGCAGGTAAGATGCATGTTCAGCCCCGAAGAGTGACACTGGATCCTAACAGGCCGTAGTAGGAAGTGGTCTAAGCTGAGGGCACAGGATCAAGAGGGACACTGACCGGGAAGCGTGAGTCGTGCTGGGAACCAGGAGCGGTCAGTGCTGGGGACAGGCTGGGAAAGGAGGCCGGAAAGGCAAGCTGAGGCCAGACCATGGAGATGCCTGAATGGCAGGCCAAGGACCCGCTCTGCTAAAGGCGGGCCATCTTTGCTGTGGGCCAATCCTGGGGCAGTTCCTGCAAAGACCGTGCGTAAGAGCCCGCAATGTCCCTGAAGCCGTCCAAGAGGCACATCTGGAAATCATGTTGGAGACAGTCCCAAAGCCGTGACCGCGATTTGGACACTGAGGAACAGGAACCAAGGACCGTGCCCACTGCGTATGGAGTCCTGGCCCTGACAGTGCGGGGGTGTGTGAGAAGAGAAAACAAGAAAAGGAGAGAAGAGAAAGGGAGGGAGAGGCACGCGCAAGAGTACACTGTGTACGTACCCTGCCTCTGCTTTGGAAACAGAGTCTCAGGAGACCACGCCCTGGGCCAACCTGTGGCCGCCCCGCCTACCTGCTGCCACCATAAATGGGCAAGGAGCTGCCATCAGCTCCCACCGGGGCACGGCCAGGCCCATGGCCAGGTGTGTATTTTGCGCCTGGTAATTAGGGTTGGAGTAACGATGGGGGCCGGAGGGCAGGCTCTGTTTGGGTAAACTTGGGAAAGTTCAGCTGCTCTCTGAATGTCGCCTCTTTGGGGTTGGCAGTGGGGAGGCAGCAGGGCAGCTGGTAGCCTCAGTTGCCAATATGCTACCGCCTACCCTCTGGCAGCACAGACACAGGCAGGAATGCTGAACTGACCGGCAAAGACCCAGACACAAGCTGTGCAGCCTTGAGAAACTCCCCACCTGCTCTGAGCCCCGGATTCTCCTGTTGGAAAACGGGGGCTACACTCCAGACCGGCCCACCCCGCAGGGTGGCAACATCCGAGGGCTCCCAGGAAAGCACTTTGCATTCATTCAGATGCTGCTTAAATTCGAGGGGCCATTAATGGAGATGGCTTGGGATCCACCTCCTGAGGCTGCCCAGCTTGCTCACAGTTGGGAAGAGGGGGGGCGGGGGTTGTCCCACCACCTGTTTGCCTTATGCCTGCTAGTCCCCTGTGCTCTGCACGGGCCCATCCTGGTAGCAGAAAAGGCAAAGGCTTTGCAGGTGTGACCTTGGCAGGCCTCTCGGCATTGGCACGGCCCAGGGCGAGCGTACACACGGAGGCCACTTCCCATATGTCTCACATTTGAAAGCCATAAATCAAGCTAACAAACCGTTAAATGAAACATGCTCCGTCCTCCCACCTTGTTAAACACATCTTTGTAATAACCTGGAAAGCAGGAGCGAACTTAGAATTCCGGGACCCCTGGGCATCTGCGCCAGGACCTGGCTGCGTGGGAGAGCCACCTGAGCTAGGATCTGCCCTGCTTCCCTTCCCTTCCCCAAACCCACTTACACCCAAGCTCTGTCCACACCCCCACGAAGAGCCAGTCCTCAGCCCTGGGGTGCACATGCCTGTGATGTAAGTCAGGGAAGATGCTGGAAGAGTCTGGTACTATCTGGACAGGACCCTAGGGTGGGCTAGAAGGAGGGGCTCGGGTACCAGGTGGACAGATCCCATTGGCCCTGCAGATGGCCAATCAGGGGCGGGGCCTATGGGGCCAGAATAGGTCCCTCTTGCCTGGGTCTAAAGTGGGTTCACACTGGTCAGGACTCCTATTTGCTGGTTGACTTGGGCCCGTCCCAACCCCTTTCTGGGCTCAATTTCCTCAGCAAGAAAGCAGGTAAATGATCCACCCGCTTACTTCTCAGAGCTGTTGTGAGGCTCCAAAGAGAAGTCCCTGGGGTGGGAAGGGGAGAAATAACCAGCTGGCTTTCCACACGCCCGAGAGATCAGCAGTGTGTGCGGGGAGAGGAGCACCCCTGGAGCCCCCCAGCACGGAATAAGTCATGTGGCCCCGTAAATAACTCAAAACAAGGGACCACACGAGCCCTTAAAAGAAGTGTAACAACCCTTCAACCTGACTTTCCCCTGATCATGTCTTTAAGCATCTTTTAAAAAACGGATACTTGGGGTGCCCCTGCCGTGCTCGTGCCCTTCGCACGCGGACAGCGCCATGTGCTGTGTTGTGCACGGAAGGGCGCGTGGTGGCCTCCCTTCCACTGTCTTGAAAGAAACTGACACGCTGCCGGCCCGAGGGGAGCAGGTTTCAAGGGCCACAGGGTGTTCAGTTTAGAGTCAAGTGACAAACCCACCAGACAGCTTCCTGTCTGTCCTGAGCACATGGTCCTCAGTTCCAAAGCGTGAGGCCACGGGGAGCTCCTCGGGGGTTCTCCCTGTGCTCATGTCACATGGAGCGGGTGGGGAAGGGAGACGGGAGGAGAGGATGGGGGAGGGCCCTCACTCCCCAGGCTGGGCGACCTGCGACCAGGTCCCGCCCCCTCTGTGTTCAGACTTCCCAGGTGGCCAGTGAGGGCGGTTTGAGTGACAGCCAACAGCCCCCCTCTCTCTGAGGTCCCCCCGGGTGCCGCCACTGGCTGGTCCCGGCCCCACGGCAGGCCCGGCTGCAGAGGAAGCCGAGAGTGCAGACCTCCGCCTGATTTATTCAGGTCCACTTCTCAGAAGCATAGAGGTCACCAGGGCTGTTCGGGGAGATGCCCCCCCCCCGAAACCCCATCCGCCGCCTGCTGTGGAGACGCCAACAATGCAAACTCACCAGGCACCATCCCTGTCAGCGTCGGTGCTGAGTAGCTGCCCTGTCCGGCGGGGGGTACGTGCGGAGGGTACCCGGGGAGGGTCGTGCTCGCCAAGTCTCGGCCTGAGGAATCAAAGCAACAAATCACAGGGTGAGCGTCTCCACGGCCAGCTGCTCATGTCCACCGCTCCCCGGACATCTGCACATTTGTCACGTCTGGACGCTGAGCACCAACATGCCCCCAGCTCCTCACGTTACTCGCATGGAAACACACACGCACACGTACACACACACACACACACACACACACACACACGCGCACACCTCCAGCCACCCTGGCTCCACACAGTAGGAAGAGGATGGCTCTGCTGTGTCCCTGGGAACTGGGGCTCCAGCCGGCTCACCTTGCTCTCTGCCCCCAGTAGGACTTGGGCCTCAGCACCCACCGCCACCCCTTTGCTCTGTTGTGCCCTCTGCGTGAAGCACCCTCTGCTCCTGCTGCACCGGCCCAACATCACCGCCTGCAGAGACCAGCTCAGACGCCTCCCTCCGCCTCAAACCCCCACAGCTCTGGTCCTCACTGAATTCTTAAACTGTTCATTTATTAATATATATACAAAAAATCAATATCACTGATCAAGTAATATTAGAAAAAGAATACTATACCATGACCAAAAAAGGCTTAATTTGGGTATACAAGGATGATCGACATTAAAGCATTGGTTGGGAAAGCATATTAATGTAGCAAAGGAGGAGAAACATGTGATTATATCAAAGCTATGGAAAAGGCATTGGCTGAAACTCAATACTAATTCCTCACAATACCTCTTAGTAAATAAGAATTGGAGTATACTGCTTTGATCTGATATTGATCTTAAATCTAGAGTCAACAGCATACCTAACTGGTGAAATACTTGAAGCCTTCTTATTAAAGTCAAGAACATGTTAAGGAAAGCTGTCGTTACTGAAAACTGTTCAGAAAGTTTTAGCCAGTACAAGAAGGCAAGATAGAGACATAAACATTGTGGGGTGGGGAACAGCAAAATTATCAATCGTTGGCTATACCTTCCATCTGGAAAATCACAAGCAAATCAGCTCATCTACGGGAGCCAATAAAAAGGTTTGCTGAGACAGCCAGCTCACGGGTGCCTAGAATCAACACCTTTCTGGATTCACCAGCTCCCTGCTGCCTATTCAATTTGGTATAGATTTTTCAGTTTGGCTTCCAAGGCCCTACTCAGCCCGTGTCCCCGACCTGTGACCTTTGCAGCCTCATCAACTCTGACTTCCCCAGCCATTCCCCAAACTGCCCCGTACTTCTTTCCTGCCCCCACACCCTTGCTCATGCTGCTCATTCCTACCTGCTCTTCTTGCATTCCCATCAACTAGGCCTTCATCCTGCCCTCAAATGCCACCCTCAAGAGCCAGCTCCTCTGAAGTTTTTCAAGGCCCTTTAAGTATTTGCCTCCTCTGAAGGCCTCCCTGCTCTCCACCCCAATCCTCCCAGGGCAAAGGGGGCACCATCACTAACAGACGGAGGTGATGATGTCAGTAACGATGAGACAGCACTGACTAGTCCCAGACACGCGTACCCTTTTCTACACACTAATGCACTTTATCATCCTTAGCACCCTATGAGGGCTGGACAATGATCACGCCCACTTTATAAGAAAGGGAACTGCGGACGAAGTTAAGTAACTGGCCTAAGGTCACACAGCTGGTAGGAAAAAGAGCGGAGATTTGACCCCAGGTTGGGGAGCTCCAGCCTGAGCTTTTGGGTGGGGGTAAGGGGTGGAGGCGGATGGGAGAAGTCAATAAAGAGGGCTGAGAATTAGAGGTTAGCAGCTGGAAAGGGTGGGCAGATTAAAGCAGGAGAGAGGGTGTGGTGGAAGATGAGCTATCAGAAGGTGGGTGTCCATGCCTGTTTGGGAATGAATGCATCAATATTAACCCCTTGAGTGCTGAGGAGCTCCTGTCTTTCACCAAAAGTGCCCGGAGCGCTATCAAAGCTTCGAAATGGTGTCCAGTTCTAAGTCTGCTTTTTATTAGTGACGATGATATTGCTAAAGATGTCAATGTAGTAAAGGTTTCCTTAAGTTTTTGAATATGTAACTTCATTGACTTGCGAGTCATAATATTTTTTCCTAAACTGTTGTAAAATCAGCAAAAATGCCTTGGCAATTTTAGCAGAGTTCCTAGGGTATTGGTTGGCACTCAAAGGGTTAAGTCTCCACAGGGGGGGGCAGGGCTGCACAGCCCCCGGGCACACAGCAAGTGCTCATAATTTCATGGAGAGCCAGGACAAGAAGGTCATCCAAGGCCCTTTTACTGATCCGAGCCCCAGTTTTGCACTGAACTGCTGTGGGACCCTGGGCAAGCCTTTTACTCTGATCATCAGTCTTTCCCAATTTTCAAAAAGAGATCTTAGCTCAGTGATAGCCAGGAGCCCATACTGGTCAGTGTGTGCAAACACACGAAGGATAATTGGACTGTGAGTAGATTTTTCTACCTTAACGTTCAACTGCGCCCGCAGCTCTGGAGCCTCCACAATCAACGCTGCATTGTGAGCTGCTGCCTGCAGGGCTCCCACGTCTCCTTGGACAGTGGCAGGCTGTGCGCCGCTTCCAGCCTCGGCGGGGCCTGGTGTCAGCTCCAGCTGCGGTTCAGGACTTGGCCGTCACGCCGGGAACTCATTCCATCCCCCGTCCCTCCTCCCTGTGCACAGGGAGGACCTGACAAATGGCCGCCTGCATCTGACAAATAACTCTGCCTCCGAGCTCCCTGTCACCGGGGAACTCCTCTGAATTGTCCATGGCTCCAATTCCACCCTGCATACGCCCCCAGACCCAGAGGCTACCACCTGAGGCTGCAGGCTCCTTCCTTGGACTGGCCTCAAAAGCAGAATCTGCGTTATCACTTTTGGTGTGGTGGGCAAAGAGGGGAGAAACTGGCATCTGTGTCATCTCCAGGTACCCGGGCCCCTCCCGCCTCTGTGTCAGGCACGGGGGTAGGCTGCTCATAAACATTATTCCACTTAATCCTCACAGCCTGTAAAATTCCCAGTCAACTTCATAAGACCGGGAGGGGAAGTCTCAGGGAGGTGGAGCGCAGCCCGGAATGGACAGGAAGGCAGCAGAGCACAGCAATGAAGAGCGTCCCCTCTGCCCAGGCTCCACTCCTGGCTCTACCGCTTACTGGCTGCATGGTCCTGAGAGAGTTCCTCACTCATTCGGAGCCTCCATTTCCTCATCTGTAAAGTGAGGCTAATAATAGCCAACATGAATCTAGAGCGAACAACGGCTAACACCTACAGAGAGAAAACTATTATCCATTTATTCCTTCCATAGCCCTACTAGAGAACTCCTATTACCCCCATTTTGCTGTGGGGAAACGAAGGCACAGACAGTTTAAGTAACTTGCTCACAGTTGGTAAGTAAGAAAGGCAGGTTTCAAACCCAGTCTGTCTGGCTGGCAAACCTGCACGCTGCACCCCGTGCTGTGCCACCGTGGCAGCAATAACAAAACAGGCCTCTTCCGTGGGGCATCCTGGGGGTCAGTGAGAAGCATGTAAACACGTGGCACAGTGCCAGCCCCGGTGAGCCTTGGGGGAGATTGGCTTATTGGCTGCAACCCTTAACCCCACCCTTATAACCATCATCTTGAAAAGTAAGTGGTCAAATAAAATTTGACTCCAAAAATAATGTAGGGAAAATGTAATATTAAACTTTTAAAAAACCAAACAAATTAAAAATAATAATTTTAAAAAATAAGTAAAACCAAATTCATTCAGTTTTATGAAAAACTAAAAAGAAACCCTTTGCAGTTCCTCCTCCAGGAGACAGCATGCTTCTCCGCCCCTTCCCTTTGGGCTCGGCCACGTGCTGGCTGTGGCCAGTGGGACGTGAGCAGGCATTCGGCGAGCAGACGCTTGTCATATGCTTGTGCTGCTGGGTGTGCCGCTCTGTACCTCTGCCCGCACCGTGACAGCAGGCCCTGGCTAGCCACTACAAGGAGGAAGGGCGACGTGTGGAGCAGAGATGGACCCAACCTACAACTGCCATCAAGCCCAGCCCAGATCAGCCATGAGCAAGAGCAAGAGCAATCCCCTAGAGCATTAGCAAGAAGAGGCATGGTGGTGGTAACCCCTGAGCTTTGGGCTGGTTTGCTAAGCATCGGTGTTATGGCGATAGCTGATTGATACAGGACGTCATACATGCCACCCGTTCTTGTTCTCATCACGCTGCCTGGGTCTTTCTAAGGACACCTATCCAAATCTGAGCCGAGGCTGGACTCCCTGGTGGGAAAACCGAGCCTGGAATGAAGCCTCAAATTTGTTCTGATGGCCTGTGAGGACTCTCCGGGCACTGAGCTGGGGATTCTGTGACCTTGGAGTGTACGGGCACTTTCACCTTCTCAGTCCCTTCTCTGACATGTCTCAGGCACATCACCAAGGCCGGGGGTGCTTAACGATCAGTCAACACAAGGCCCCTGAACCGGCTGGCACACAGTAGGTGCTCAGAAATATCTGCCAAGATGAAATTGGAGAAGACCGGGCACGTTCAGGGTGGTATGGCTGTACACTGCTGAGGTGCGATTGACCAGACATTGGCTCTACCATCTGAAAGCAACTTCGGTTCCTGTCTCACCATCTCAGAAAGCCCTTTATCACAAACTCCACAAAATAAATAGGCCTGGTTTATCTGATTTTGCTTAGATGCAACTTTTTCTTCTTCATGCAGCCCATTTCTAGGTAGGCTCTATGTGCACTAATGGGGGGAAATGTGAATCCAATTAACTTCACATTTAGCTCATAATGAACTTATCTCATTTTGCTACCAGCTCGGTTCTCATCGTGTGGCAGTAATTAACCACTGGGGGTTGTCACTCCCAGACACATGACATGGAGATCCTCCCAGCCCCTCTTCAAACCCTTACAGAACTCATTACCCTGACAGTGTGAAAGCCCTTCACTTTGAATACCACAGGGCACCAGCCGAACTCCCCCTCTGCCTACCTGACTGTGTGTGTGAGCGAGGGGGAGAAGAGAGAAAGCCACTGAGAAGCCGTGAGTTATTGTGAACAACTTGGGAGGCGGGGGCAGGATGCTGGCGGTGGCTCGATGCCCAGAGAGGGTCTGCCGGCCTTGACAGCCCTGGGCCGGAGGTTCTGCCCAGAGGAGGGCCATCTCCACAGACAGGGCCCAGGCGGAGCTGCCTGGCAGAGGCAAATGCTTTCACACAGTGACGATCACACCCGCTGGGGACTTTTAATGCCCAGGAAGCCTCACGTTCCGGGAAGGGGCACTGGAACTTGCTGTGTGCCCTCGGGTAAGGGCCACCTCTCTCTGGGCCTTGGCTTTCCCACCTGAATTGCTCAAGCAGTGAGAGCAGATGGTCTCTCGGCGGCTTTCTGCTCCAACGTTCCCTAAGTCACAGGCATCAGTTCACTGCTGTGCTGATGGAGCTGGAGGCTGGCGCTGGCTGCTCTAGAGCTGGGAGTGCCTGCCCACCTTGCCCCTCCTCAGCTCTGGCTACTCTGCAACAGAAGCCAGAACTCGGGTTTCATTTCATTTGGGAATCTCCTGTCTGTGTGGATGCTGACGCTAATCCGGTTTTTGAAATATACACGGAGGGCCAAGGTAAACTTGAACAAAGGCCCTATTGAGCCCTCAGGCTGTCCGTTTCCAACCTTTACCCATCCCCCAGAGCCCTCAAGTCCTGCCGTCTCCCTTGTTTTTGTGGGCGACAGCACCGGCCTCCCAGCCATGCCAGCTTCATGACACCCCCTCCCTCATGTCCGGTCAGTCCCCAAGCCCCTCCTGACCCGCCATTCCCGGGCGCCCTCTCTATGGCCCTGATCTGCCCAGGTCAGCTGGCTCTTCCCTTTCCCCTCCTGACCCGCCATTCCCGGGCGCCCTCTCTATGGCCCTGATCTGCCCAGGTCAGCTGGCTCTTCCCTTTCCCCTGTTTCCTTCCAACCTCCTCCCAGGCTCCAGGCTGCAGGCTCCACGCTCTGGACTGGACTGCCTGTCAAGGCTCCGCTCCCAGCTTCCAGCCACGGAACCACTGAGCTCACCCTGCAGGACAACCTGACACCGCACAGGAACTCCGTGGGGGCGCCAAAGCCAAAGCTCTGATTCTGTCTCAGCGCAACCATTTCACCCAAACCTGCAGGCACTTCTAGGACGTTTTCCCAGAAAGCCTTTTCTAGAGTCTCAGAGCCATGAGAAACTCCTTTTGGGTGTAAAGAAACATTATTAAAACTTTCAAAAACAGGTCTTAAAGGTGGGAAGCACAGCCTTTCAATGTAACAGGCACACCCAAGACACATACCTCTAAGACAGCGGTTCTCAACCTGTGGGTCGCGACCCCTTTCGCGGTCAAACAACCCTTTCACAGGGTTCGCCTAAGACCATCCTGCATATCAGATATTTACATTACGATTCATAACAGTAGCAGCATTACAATTATGAAGTAGCAACAAAAATAATTTTATGGTTGGGTCACAACTTGAGGAACTGTATTTAAAGGGCTAGAAGGTTGAGAACCACTGCTCTAAGAGAATAAACATGTGTTTGACGATTCTCTACTTTTGAGAATCAGAGCCCAGATATGGGGAAATTATATTTCTATTGGGCAGAAAAGATAACCCAAAAGTTTGGGTGTATTGCCCCATAGGACATTACCCAAGTTTGTATCTAATCTAGCAATTTTATTGAACTTTTTTTTTTTTCAAATGCCATTCCCCTGGGACAATATAAACCCCTGGTTTCTGAAATGCTCTTGGGACCACTTTTATCTTTTTATAGGTTCCCTCATTAACTTATCTTATATAATAAAAGGCTAATATGCAAATTGACTGAACGGCAGAATGACTGGCTGTTATAAGTGCACTGACCACCAGGGGGCAGACGCTCAACGCAGGAGCTGCCCCCTGGTGGTCAGTGCACTCCCACGGGAGGAGCGCTGCTCAGAAGCCAGGCTCATGGCTGGCAAGCGCAGTGGCAGTGGCGGGAGCCTCTCCTGCCTCTACGGCAGCACTAAGGATGTCCGACTGCCGGCTTAGGCCCGCTCCGTGCCCTGGCCCCCCGCCAAGTGCATGAATTTCATGCACTGGGCCTCTAGTGAGTTGAATAAAATCTTCACATGTGTTCCTTCTAATAACACATGGGTTATGTTCTTAACTTTTAAAAACTATACTTTGATGCTTATAGAAAAAAGTCAACCTGTGCTTGAGTGACATGAGCTGAGATTTTCAACCAACACCAAAGCAGATGACAGGGTCCTGTCACCTGAGGGGAGAAGGAGAGAAACAGCCCAGCACACGGGACACAGGGAGTGGGTCGGTCCTGCCACACAAACCCCGGTGTATGTGTATGCGTAGTGTGTACACCCCCAGGCTCCTTCCTTCCAGCTGGCATTTGAAACGTGTGACAATTTGAACAGGGGCTGCTCTGATGTCTCCCTCTGTCCAGACCTGCCATGAGTAAAGAGTGTGCTGGTGGGTATCACACATAGAGGGAAAGGCTGGCAGTGATGTTACACCCCAACTCGCCTGTGCACAATGGACATACTAATTGCCGATGAGCCGTATGGTGTCATTACAGCAGGCCTGGCTGGCTGCTAATGACAGGTATATTAGCCATTAGTGGAGGTGGTGTTATTTACTTGGAAACAATAACCCTAAATTTCTTTTCTCAAAATGACTTCCTCCCCACCTTTAGCTAACTCTGACTGGCCTCCCTTTAATTGCCCTGGTTCAAGATCTAACCCGGAATCGGAGAGCAGGGAAGGCAACTCTGACGATTCATTCATCAGGGCACTGTTTACTTTGCAGGCTCTACACTCCCAATTCCTTCATTTGGACCAACCTCGGCCACTTCCCTGGAATCACTGGAAACTTCCAGGCTCCAATCCTGTATTTCAGTTCCGAGCGTCTTTGAATTTCACCTGCCTGGCATTTTAGAGCACACACTGGGGCCCAGTCAATATTTCCATGCACAGTTATGACATGATCGTCCTCGAACTAGCAATTGTTGGTTTGACCTAATAAACCGACAAAGGCAGGGTTCTAACGAGCAAGGCTGCAGAGAATTCATTACCCTGACAGCGTGAAAGCCCTTCACTTTGAATACCACAGGGCACCAGCCGAACTCCCCCTCCGCCTACCTGACTGTGTGTGAGTGAGGGGGAGAAGAGAGAAAGCCACCGAGAAGCCGTGAGTTATTGTGAACAACATGGGAGGCGGGGGCAGGATGCTGGTGGTGGCTCGATGCCCAGTGCCTCCTGCCAGGACAGGCACTGCTCCAGAGACGGAGGGAAGGCAGTATTTCAGCAGGGGAATGCTGAGGGCGACTGCGGGCTAGCTCATGCCTTCATTCACACATACATGCATTATCTCGTGCCTACCACTAAGCCCTAAGCACCTTCCTGAGTGCTCCATAGGACCTGGGAGATGATAATAATAGTAATAGTAACATCCACAACAGTAACAATTAGCATTTGTTCAGCTCTTACCATGTGCCAGGCACCATTCTAAGTGTTTTGTATGTATCATCTCATTTAAGTATCATAGCCACCCTGGGAGAGATAAATCTTTATAATCCCCAATTTGCAGATAAGATGCCCAGCTAGAAAGAGGGGGAGCTGGATGCAAACTGAGGCCATCTGATGCCAGAGTCGTGCCTTTACCACCCGCCTCCCTGCACTATTCTGCTTTAGTAGGTGAATTGCAAAATACAGAACACACCTCCCCTTTGACCAGCAATGCTAATTCTAGGACTTTACCTATGGAAATACACAGAAAACTACGCCAAGATTTACATTGTATGGGAGGGAGGGAAGGGAGGGAGGGGAAGAAGGAAAGAAGGAAGGAAGGGAGGGGGGAGGGAAGGAGGGAGGGGAGGAGGGAGGAAGGAAGGGAGGAAGGAAGGGATGGGAGGAGACAATCCAAGATTCTATCATAGTGGCAGGGTTAAGTAAATTATGACACTTCCCTATGATGGAATAATACACAGTTTGAAAAACAGTGAGGTGGATTTGAATGCATGGATTGTGGAAAGAGCACCAAGATACATAACTGAGTGAATAAAACAAAGTGCAGAAGAACACTGTGTAGAGAAGGATTCCACTTGTGCTAATAAAAAACAGATACAATCTGTGTGCTGATGGATGTCTAACAATGTGACAAAAGGACACACAAGGCATTGTTCACTTTGGGGTGAGGCCCTAGGAATGGCAGGACGGAGGTTGGGGGAAGGAGAGTTACTTTCCATTTCCTATTTTTCTGTATGGTTTGAATATTTAACTACTCGCATGTATTACTTTTTATTTGAAATTAACTTTTTGATTTAAAATTAACTTTATCTTAAGAACCAGACACTGTCTGCGCCCCCAAGGGGCTCACTCACAGGCTCAAAGGGGAGATAATAATGAATCCAAGATGCTCGAAGTGCATGGCTCCTCCCTGCCCCCTGCTCCCACCTTTGCAGCTCTCGGGCCAGAGCTGTCACAGCAGGCACTGCTTGCTTTC
Organism: Myotis nattereri; assembly: GCF_964212035.1. Classification (NCBI taxonomy): domain Eukaryota; kingdom Metazoa; phylum Chordata; class Mammalia; order Chiroptera; family Vespertilionidae; genus Myotis; species Myotis nattereri. Next base: position 54,961,586 of record NC_138087.1, read on the forward strand.
AAGGGCAGCATCATGATGCCAGGAGCACCTTGGTCAAGTCACATATTCACAGCTCGTGGTCCCCCAGGCCTCCCCCAAGTCAACATCCAGCCCTGACAAGGGCAGTAAATACGGTGGTATCCCGCCGATCCAAAACACGCCACCAGGCCATCTCAGCCCCGACAATCTGGCTGTGAGTAGAGCCAAAAGGTGGGCACAGGCCTGTCCTGGAGCCCCTCTTGGGCATCAGCTCTGGGGGCTCACTCATCATTTGCACACGGTCCCAGTGAGCTCATGGCTGGGTTTTCCAGCCCCAGCAGCTTGAAAACAACAAAATAAGAAGGAGAGAGCTTTTTAGAGCCAGGCAACGTGACATGAGGAGAAGTGACAGATGACAGGTGAACAGCAAGGATGGAGACAGGGAAACAATATAATCAGACGTAAGGTATCCAAACCTCAGCAGTGTGGGGTGGAAGGGCAAGCCGCCGGCTACAGGCCTCTGTATCGGGCCAGGTTCAGTCATGCCACAGAGATGACGCTGGGTGCTGTCATAGGAGGAGGCAGACTTATGTCACTCCAGCATAATGATGGGTGTCTGTTATGCGAGAAACTGATAGGACAAACCAGTGTTTTGAGAGTTGGCTGGGGCCTATAGAATCCTAAGTCGCAGATGGAGAAGAGCTCCATTGTCCATCTGGTCCGGGATGTGTCCCTGGAGAACCCGCATACAGTGCGTGGCAACGGCGAAGATCACCAGGAGATCAGACTGCGGAGGGAGACCCACCGTGCCGCCACTCCTCGCTGCAGTCCGCTCCCACGCTGGCTGGAGGATCCCGAAAACGTCTCTTTGCCTCATGACATTTCAGAATCATGGAGTCCCATGGCCAGAGTGAAACGTGGAGATTGAACAGTCCCGTAACCCCCTCCCCAACTCCAGGCCATCAGGATTGCATCCATTTGCCCACTTCCAGGTGGCTAATGCAGAACACTGTAGGGCACGGCTATAGGGTTAAGCCTCGGACTGACCTGTTGGCAAAGCCAAAAACAAGTCCCAGCTTAGAGGGCACAGCCCTCTTAGCATTATTAGGCTTGACTTTATGACAGATCTTATCTGGGTAGCTAATGGCCTGTGGGAGATACAGCAAGTGCTGCCAAAACAAGTGAAACTCACAAGAACATTGTAACTATGGTGACCACTACCTTGTTTACCTCTGGCTATAAAATAAGGCTCAGCTTGCTGTCTGGATCTCTCTCTGTGGCCTCAGCCAGGCACAGGAGATCCACCCAGCTATTCTCTCTCATTTCTTCATCCTTCACCGCCCTCCCTCAGGCTTTCGAACCCTTGGCTGAGCTGGCTCGGCACAGAACACACTTCCCAAACCTGAAGGTGGGGAAGTCCTCCTTCCCGGGAGTGGGCATCAGCATAACCTGGGTGATGGGTGACTCCCAAGTGGAAAATGGGAGGAGGACACGAACACACAGAAAGCATCGCGTTCCCCTGAAGCAGCCTTCCAGGCTGGGGGACGTTGCATCTTCGTAAAAGGGGGCAGTGTGGCAAGACAGAGACAAGCACCACAGGCTGGCCGTCTCCGTCCAGCCCCTGGCTCCACACTTGCTGGCTGTGTGATCTTGAGCGAGTGGCTGCCAGGAGCTGGTCCATGCTTGCTGTTTCAAGGGACCTGGCATATATGGCATACTGTTCTTAATATGTTTGCTCACCTTCTAGGCACTATGTGTTTTAACCAAGGTCTCTGAGAAAGGTTGTTTCCCCAGGTAGGGATTTTCCCCTGAAGTTAGGGAGGGAATAAAACCTCTTAACTAAGTGCCAGGCAGGTAATTAATCACTTTAACTACGAACAATCATGCTTAAGCTACATAATCTTTACTCCCTGGAATGGAGATAAGAAACGCCCTAACCTTTGAAATAGAGATTGATAGGATTGGAATCAACTGGTATAAACACAGATGTAAGAAGACAGAACGAAGAGAGACAGAACCTAGGCACAGAACCTACACAGAACGTTCTCTAGAGACAGAAGAACTTCGCTGGAGAGAACATGGCAAAAGATCCTGGACAGAAACTGGCCTCAGAACCTAGAGACAGAGCCTAGCGAGAGAACATGGCAAAAGATCCTGGACTGAACCTGACTACAGAAATTGGCAAGAGAACCTGACTAGAACCTGGTGACTGAACCTGGCTCGAGAACCTAGTGAGGGAACATGGCTACAGAACCTGGCTGGAGAACCTGGAGAACCTAGCAAGAGAACATGGACACAGAACCTGGCTGGAGATCCTAACCAGAACTTCGCTGGAGATCCAGAGCAGAACCCCTCTGGAGATCCAGACCAGAACTTGGCTGGAGATCCTGGCTAGAGATCCTGGCTAGGCTGCTGATCAACTGAATGCTGTCTCCGTGTCGTTCCTTCTTCGCCGACTCCGTCTACGCCTTTGGGAACCCCTGGACCTGCTGGGGTTGGACCACGGCAAGTGGCTTAGCCTCTCTGTGTCTCAGTCTTCTCAACTCTGAATAAAGATGATCCTATCTGCCTTGTAGAACTGCTGCACCGATTAAATGAACAAATGCATGTAAATCTCCTGGAACCAGGCTGGGCACAGAGAGGACAGTCAATAATGCCACCCACCACTGTGTGTGCCCACGGTCTCACCAAATCTGCGTACGATGGATAACTGATAGTAGCTGGCTCTGTCGAGCAGTTTCTTCTTGCCAGGCCCTCTTCTATGTGCTTTATGCACACTGTCTCATGAACCCATCAGAGCAATCCCACGGGCAGAAGCTATTGTTGCTGCAGTGATGGCGGTGGTGGCGGTGGTGGTGGTGACGGAAAGGCTGAATGAGCCTAGTGGCTAAGAGCAAAGCCTCTGGGCGCAGACTGCCTGGGTTCAATTACTAGTTGTTTTGTAACTTTGGATACGATTATGCCACAGTTTCCTCATCTATAAAGTGGGGCTAATGATAATATCATCTTCTCAAGACTGTTTAAAAGGATTAAAAAGTTAGGACATACAAAGCACTTAGAGACGGGCCTGGCCCAACGTGCTCCCCAATGTTAGCCGTGGTATTACTTCCAATGTTCAGAGGAGGCAACTAAAGATGAGAGAGCTGAGATAAGTTGCCCAAGGCTGCACAGGCAGAAAGTGGGGTGGGGCGGAGTGGGGTGGAGGAAGGCTGGATACCCAGGCCGCCTGAGGTCCTGACCACCAGGTTATACTAGTACATCTAGGACGGGTTGGAAATGAAGTCAAGCGTTGTAGGCCGGGGCTACTGAAGCTTTCAAGCTGGAGGATAAGGTCAGGGCTGGAGGACCACGTGTGAAGGCCATGAGGCCCAGCCAGCCCTGGACTCGGGGTCAGAAATCTCTGTGCCTTCAGGCAGGTCCCCTCCCCTCCCTGAACATTCTCCTCTGTGTGCCAGAGTCTTAATCCCAGGTCACCCACTGGGGGAATCAAACGATGCTAGAGACGTGAAGATGGCATATTACCCAGTTCTCTGCCTACCACATCTGTCTAGCTGACGGCCCATTTATTTAAGAAATAGCCAACAAGTCAAGTCTAAGCCTCGGACAGGCTTCTGACCTCTTCACAAATCCCAAACCAGAGGCTCAGCTGGTCCACTTTTGGCCCTGGGGGCAGCAGGATGGTGGATGTCATGGAGAGCCAGACTTGGAACCAAGAAAGCCCAGCCAATCCTCTGATCGTTTCCCCAGACCACGCAGCGAGGGCCCGGTTGGTAACTGCCCAGGGGGCCCACAGGAAAGGCAGGCTGGGCAGGTGCGCTTTGCCAGGGAAAACCAAGCGACCCGCAGAGGCACCTCCCAGGGTGCACGGCAAACTAATGTGCAGCAGAGAACACGCATTAAATCGCCCTGCTGGCTGGCTCTGTGGGCTGCCCAGTCGTCAGCCTGTCCCTCCCTCCCTCTACCCTCCCAGAGAGGCCGGGACATGTATAGGAGCTTCTGAGACACCCAGTGTAGCTCGGGCTCTTGCTTATAAACCAGCTATGGGATTCCCCCTGCCCTGCTTCCCTCATGGGCCATCGGGAGCCCCAAATGGGATTGCAGGAGAGAACACCCAGGGTGGGGGTTCTACTGAGCATGAGTCAGTCAGGCCTGCGTTCGACTTGCTGGTTAGTCACCATTTCAGCGACCATGGCTGGGGAAACTGAGGCTCAGAGAGAAGACATGTCCTGCCCAAGACCGCACAGTTAGCAAAGAGCAGACCTGAGATTGCATGCCAGCAGCCAGGCCGCCAGGGGCTGGGGGAGGCGGTGTTTCTCAGAGGGATCGGGCGTGGGGCTGGGGCAGGGTCGGGGCAGGACGCCAGTACAAGTGGGTCGCCTCACACCAGTTGATGAACCGCAGCAGGTGGTGTGCTTGGTCTAAGCTTCCTCTGCCACTGGCAGAGGTTGGGGTGAGGCAGGTGGAACACTGGGGTACAAGGTGTCAGAACTGGGACTTCAGAGGTGGGAACTGAGAGCCAGGCTGAGCAGAGGAAATACGTGTTCTCTGAGCGGGCTTCACAGTGGCCTGAAAACCACTTTAGAATCAGGGAGCACCAGAGCCCAAAGGTCACTCAAGGTCAGCCGGGGCAGGGGTTCCAGCTGTGTTCCTCTGGGCCTCCTGGGGGACTGGCACCCCCAAAACCAATGAACCTCGATTCCGACTTGTTTACATAAATAAAGGGCTTCCCAGGAAGGTTTTATCTGAATAAAACTTTTCTTGACAAAATGTTTAACAATTTAGCAATTGTTGGAAAATCTCTAATTGTCCAGACGGCTGGTGAGTGAAGCCGCCCCTGGGAGGGCCGTGCCGTGCCCAGAGAGCATGCCCAGCCGGGCCTGGCCCAGAACCACCATGGCTCTCAATCCAAATTTCCTTCCCTTGCTTTTCTATTCCTTTCCTGCCTCCACAGAGCATCCCTCAAATTCAAGAAACTGACTCTCGTTTTTTTTTTTCTTCCAGTAGCCCAGGGCTCGGATGTCCCTGATGAAGCAGAAAGAGCAGTGTCCTCTGTGAGCCGACCTAAGGGTGCAGGCTCCGCACCCTTGGGCTCCGCAGGCCTGGCTGAGGTCGGCAGGGGCTCTGGAGCCAGGAGAGGGCTAAGCCCGTGTCAGGGAGCAGGTGCCCAGAGTGACCTGGAGCCAGGGAAGGGAGGGCATTGATGAAGCCAGTGGGCTCCTGCCCAGAGCGCCAGTTCCAAACTTGCCTTGTGTGTGTGTGTGTGTGTGTGTGTGTGTGAGAGAGAGAGAGAGAGAGAGAGAGAGAGAGAGAGAGAGAGAGAGAATTTATTGTCCCTGCTAGTCCAGGAAGGTAGGGGGACCACACACAAGAATCAGATTCCACCACTGGCCTCCAGCTACCATGCTACCAACAAATGACGGTACCTCACTGAGCCTCACTTCCCAAATCTACAAAATGGGAATATACTACATGCACTGCCTCCCACGGTTCCTGGGCTTTGGAGAGGGAGGAAGGAGAAGGAGCAGAGCCTTCTGGTTAAAAGATGCAAACATTCAAATGTGCATCAGCTTGAGTTTTAAAGTCCGACAGGCCAGTGCTTGCCACCCCAGCCAACCGCATACTATTTATGTGACCTTGACAGGTTACCACATGATTTGTGCCCTCAGTTTCTTTGTCTACAAAATGGGAACAATAACACCCTCTTCACAGGGCGTCTGAGGTCTGAACCAGGCCACCCAGGAGAAGGAGCCACATGGAGCCTGAACTCATGGCCACGACATGGTAAAGACCTCTTGTCTCCCCTCCCATCACCTTCTGCTCAAGCCATCCCCACCAAAAGGAACCTACTGGGCAGGGGGGACTCGGAGAATTACAGCACGCAATCAAACAGCTTCTTGACGGAAAATGCTTTGGAAATTTTCGGCTTCATTTACTTCTCAATCTAATTTTGTCCTCGGATGCACATTATGCGCAAGATGGGATCTCATGTGGTTTGCACTCTGCACACCAGCAGGAGGCGTCTCAATTGCTGCTCGCGTCTCTCCTCGCCCATGAGTGCCATAATGAGGGCACCCAGCAGGCTGCAGGGTACCCCTGGGCAAGAAGGCCTGGCCTGGACATCCTGGCACCCACAGGCCCAGTTTCTCCCACCAATGCCCCTGGAGTGGAGGTTGGGGGTATCACCAGGTTACAGCCCCTTTACATCCACAGCCAACTCTGGCCATAGTTCACTCTTACTGCCACCCACCCTCACCTGTCTCCCTGGCTGGGCCCAGCCTCCTCCAATAGGCAGCTCCTCTAGAGAAGGACCCTGTACTCCTCAGCTCCCTCCCTGAACGGCTCCCCACAGCCTCTGGATCTAGTCCGAACCTCTCGCTGACCCCCATTCCTACTGGAGTAGTCTAGGCTCCAGCCCCCCACCCCACCCTGCTGGCCCTAACCTTGCCCCAGGCTTGAACAAATGCTGCTGCTGTGCCCCAACAGCACCCAGCAAACTCCATCTATGGCACCTCCTGGGGAAAACATTCCCAAGATGCCCCACCCTGCCCTGCCCACCCACAGCTATGCCTTCCCTCCTGCGTGCTCTCAGAGCCCCTGCGCCCAGCTCCACAGCACAGCGCTTGTTGGCTGTTGGTAGAGACACTAGACTGAACCCTTCCATGGCAGGGACCGCATCCCATTGATCTATTTCCCTGTGGTGCCGGCGCAATGCTTGGCATACAGCTGAGGCCAAACAAATGCTTACTGGTTCATTCATTCATTTGCTCAGAAAACCTTTCCCAGTCCACTCTTCTGGGCCAGCCCCGTGTCCGCTGTTGGGCAATCCGTGCCCTTAAGAACAGGAGCCCAATAGGCAGCACTTCCTATCCTCCCCGCTGGAGAAAAGCCACCAGCCACGCAAGTTCTAGCAAAGGGGAAAGGCTCCTAGACACCCCCCTCCCCCCAACCTCCCAAGGTGGGACTTTGCCACAGGATCCTCGCTTGCTTCTTCCCCCAGGCCAGTCACACACTAAACGTCACTCAAATCCTGAAAAAATAGCCCAACCACATCGGCTTCCGTCCAGCCTCCTCGCCTCACTGAGGCTTCCCTGGAGTCCAGTCCAGTCGTTTCCCACTTCCTCTCAGTGGTGTCTGGCCTGTGCAGCGGTCCTTGGGTTTGAATTTAATGATGCTTCAAGTCCTATGGGAAGGGGTTGAGTCTGGTTGGTAAGTGACTCGAAGAACAAGGCCCACTTAACTGCCAAAACCAACCGATACTTCAGCCCTTGTTGTCTTGGATCTCTTCGCTCACTCCTCAACTCTTCAAACATTTTTGGTCACCCTACACCACTGAACACCTGTTTTGGGAAATTTCCACCATAAGCGTTTCGGCTCCTCAAGGCAGAGGTCAGGAGCGTGAGCGCCCAGACTCTCTTGCAGCTAGGACGCAGGCACCTGCTGGCTCCACCAAGCAGGCACACATTAGTGAGCCGTTAACTCAGAAGGTAGTGACATAAAGAAGTGGACACCTGTGGGCCCAGCTGCCAAGACAGAGGTTCTAGTGGTGACCTCTGGTGCCCAGTGACAGCAGCACGAGCTGGGGGCTCCATGTCCACGGGCCTACGTGGCGTCTCCACGGGAGCAGTCCTGCTGTGTGGTCAGTGGTTTGGGTGTGGCTTAGCTGTGGTTCAGGCATGGCTCCTGGTTGTGAAGTCTCCAGGCCTGGCTCTGGGGTCCTCTTGAGTGTCCTAATACACTTTAGAAAATTCCTTTTCTCCTTTAGCGGCCAGAGAGAATTCTGTTGTTCTCAACCAAGAGTTGTGACTGCTACAGGCTCCAAGACGGTGCTGTGCTTTGTCCTTCCTCAGTCAGCTCTTCCCGGATTTCTCCATGGCTTCCTCTCTCCAGCCACCTCTGTCCCCCAGAGTCCCTTCCTAGATCTCTGCTCCTCTCAACTCTTTTTGTCTCTACATCTTCCCTGAGTGACCCATCTCCTCCATGCCCAGGACTTCCAAATCCATAGCCTCAGCCTTGACCCCTCCCCACTGCCCTCTGGACATTCCCACTTGGGCGTCCCTGGGGCACCATGAAGTCCAAGTACCCAAGCCAGCTCCTCCTCCTGTTGTCTCTCTCTCAGCTGCTGGCTCCATTTTCTACCCAGGGCCCCAAACTCCAACCAAGGGAGCCAATCCCTCACTTCCGTGTCTCACCTAATCCTGTATTTGGTCAATTCTATTCCTCTATCCTCATCTCCACTGCCCGGGTCCAGGTCCTCATTCTTTCTCTCCTGGACTTTTACCACCACCTTCAGTACGCTCGGTCTTCTTGCCGAGTCTCATCCTCATTACACCCACCCTCTGTCAACACCCCAGAGAGATGATGTTGAAGATGCCGCTCCCCAAGGCTCCCAGCATCTGGAGCTTGTGACCCTAGGTCCCTGGGAGCCTCCTCAGTCTGACCCCCGCCCTCACCTCCAGCTGCACATCTCACTGCTCCTGGAGTTGCTTGCATTTCCTCACTCAGCCTGTGCTGTTTGCCTTCACCCTGTCATTCCCTCTGCCTGGTATGTCCTTTCTCACCCAGTCCTACTCGTTCCTCTCAGCAGTGTCACCAGCTGCAGGCAGCTTTCCTTGGCCACCCCCCCCACCACACACACACACACACACAACCTCGGGAAGGCATGGTGGCCCGCCTCTTGCTCCTGTGACATCTGCCACCTGCTTCTCTCAGTTTAAAAACATTCTATCAGCACTCTTGATGGGGCAGGAACCTTGCTAAGGATTGACATGCATTATCTCATCTAGTCCTGATAACAACCCTCTGAGGAGAGCGTTATTCCCATTCCTGGATGAGAAAATCGAGGTTCAGAAAATTGCAGTGACCCTCCCGAGATCCACAGCTAGACAGTGAGGAGTCGAGGCTGGGAGCCCAGGGCTGTCTGGCTCCACACCCCAAACTCCTCATGGTGAGGCTGTGGCTTCCGGAGAAGCCATCCTCTGCACGTGCCCCATGTGTGGCATGACGTTGGCCAAACCACTTCACCAAGTTTCCTCGTCTGTAAAAGGGGGACCAAGTCTCTCCCTGCCACTCTCCTCCACGGGAATGGAAGGGAGACCTGGAAAGTAACAGACATAAAATCACCCGGTCAACAGTAAAGGGCGGTGCACATGCAAGATGCTATTAGCGTACTTTTAGGATTTGGTTTCACTGAACACTTTCCTTGCCCACCTTAGACTCAAAGGCCCGCCATCTGCTCCTTTCCTTAGAGTGGGGAGGGCTCCCACTTTCCTCCCTGGCCCAGGCTGCCCCTGGGATTTTTAAAGTCACCATCCAGCTGTGCCATCCCCCTCCCAAAACACAACTGTGACAGTCAAGCCAAGAAAGGCGAGTGGGGGAAATCCATAAAGGCTCGGCAAAGCGGGGGCCAGAGGCGTTCTCCAGCTCCTGGCCACCAGCTAGTGACGTCAGGATTTATAACTGTATTAAATGGTGTGACAGGCAGCCTTGATATATCAGTTCCCCCTTCTTCCCAAATCACAGACAATAAAAGCTTTGTCAGTGAAAGTCATTCATCATCATAAAGACCCGAGACATCCCAGTCATCAATTTCACTCACATCCTTAATACACTGGAGAGAGTGCAGGAGTGGAGCACCCCGCAAAGGGGAGAGGAGAAAAACACGAAGGAAGATTGAACAGGAATAATTACAAAGGTCAAAGAAGGGATTCCTCTGGGGGGAGGACCACAGGCAGGGCCGGTGGCCAGCGGTGTGCTCAGCCCACAGAGAAACTGGGCAGTTGCTGGGTGTGCTCCAGGCAGCCCAGACCAGCACAGACCTTGTGAACCTGAGGTAGGAGCTGAAATGGGCTGTGGGACCAGAGGAGGAAGTGTGGGAGGACAGAGGGCCCAGATCGGGTTCTGTAGGAGTCTTTTACTTCACCAGCCTCGTTAATACAAAAGAGATGTAAAGACAATAAGAACAACACAGGTGTCTTTTTGGAATATACCCCTGTATTGGCATAGATGGCTATGTGTGCCATCAGACGGACTACGGGTTGTGAAAGATACTGCGAGACTGCCAGGCCATCTGGGAAAGAGTCACTGCCCAGGGCCGGTAAGTAGGCCTTCTGCCACCCTTGCCCCGCCCCCCGGCCCTCTGGATGCTCTCCACCCACCCTGACTATAATGGAAGCCAGGGGTCCCGGAGAGGAGGAGACACACCCTGAGGCTCCATCTGATGAGGCGAGTCCTCCCGCCCAGCCCGCTCCCATGTGAGTGTCCTCTCCCGCCTGCCCACGTGCCTGCCAAGGCTCCCACCCTTCACCACCTGGACCGTTGCTCGGCATCTTTTACCCCCTCTCAAGCGAGCAGGGCAATAAAGGATGAGAAAGCAGGCAGCTGACTGGGTGTGGTGGGGAGAGCTGGGGACTTTAACTGACTTGTTCCTGCAGAGAACCAGGGCTGAAATGGCACGACCCTTCCACCTGTGCTGGACCAGAGAAAGTGTAAGGAGGTCTCTGCACAAAGGCAGTGACAATTCTGTTTCTTTTGCTTTCTTTCCTGACAACAAAACAACGAAAGAGAGCTTTGGTCTCGGTGGGAAGCTGCTGGAAGTGCTGCGCCTCCCCTCATCTGAAAGGGAATGGCCTGGGAGGGGGGGTGCCATGGGGGCTGAGGGCTCTAGGGTTGCCAAGGAGTTGCCAGGTGGCTTCAACCAGGTAGGAACCTGCCAGAAGGTACAAAGTATTAAGTTTCCCAAGAAAGACAGAACAAGGCTACCTATGGCTGTCTGCCCTGCCTGAGGAAGGCCCACTGAGTGCTGAGGTCCGCGAGGCTGGGCAGGTCTGCCTGGAACAGGCTGACTTACGGGGTGCCAGCTGCTGGAGACTGAGTCAACCCCATGCCCTTCGACCAGATACCACCTACGCTTCAGACAGAAGCCTTCTCGGCAGAGGGATCAGCAGAACAAAGGCTTGGCGTCAGGACCGGGCGTGGCTGGGTTGGGAGGTGCTAAAAAGGCAGGCCCGGATCAGCTCCCACGGACCCCAGTCACCATCGGTCTAGCTGCGCTGCAGGCGCGTGAGAGAGCGCTGCTTGGATACCTCTGATGACACGAAGCTCACTATCAACCAAAGGAATACACGGCCGGGGTTAGGAGAAAACCAGCTCTGCACTCCTTGCTGGGTGAACTCAGGCAGTCTGTGTAAGTGTTCGTTGGGACAGAAATAGTACCTATGTTTCACAGAGTGAAGGAGTAAATGAACCAGAGCACATAACAAATGCTCAATAAACATTAGCTATCGTTGTTATTATCTCCCGAGGCAGCCTATGCAGTTTCCAGGAGCTCAGACTGTTGAAAAGTTCTTCTTTGTGCTCATCGAAAGCTTGCCTCCCCGTGGCTTCCCCTGATGCTGCGTTCTTCTGGAGCACTTTGCACTCCTTCCCCCACAGCCCTGAGCACAGGGGAGGAGCAGCCAGGCCCCAGGTCAGCTGTCTTGAAGCCAACAGCCCTGGATGACCAGGTTCATGCCCTCCACCCTTCCTGGACCCAGTCCTTCTGTCTGCAGCCCCGGATGCCAAATACCGTGTCACCTCTTAGCGCTGAGGATACTGGGTCTCTGGCCCATCTTGCTTGAGAATAGTCCAGGATGGCTCATCCAGAGGATGGGAGAGGAGGGGAGTTCTGATCCCACCGACATGCTGGGTGTCCATAAAACATGCAATACACATTTAAAAAGTGAACGACAGTAGGATGAGTAAAAAAACCTACGTTTTTATCACAGAAAAGGTTCTGGAAGGACATAATATCAAACTGTCAACTCTAATGACTTCAGCAGAATGGGTTAGGAGTGGGGTGAGGAGATGCAGTCATGGGTTGCTGTACATACTTCCCAACCATTTGAATTTATTTTACAACTAGAGGCCTGATGCATGAAATTCGTGCATGAGTAGGCCTTCCTTCCTCCAGCTGCTGGCACCAGCTTCCCCTCTAGCACCCGGGCTTCCCTCCGGCCGCTGGCAGGCACCCACCGGGCTTTCCTCGAAGCCCCGGCTTTGTCCGGAAGGTCGTCCGGTCTAATTAGCATATTATGCTTTTATTATTATAGATGAGCCGTATTACTTTGTGATTAAAAAGGAATGATAAAAGGCAGGTTGTGTGAGACTGAAGCAAGCCTCAGAGCAGAGCAGCCATGGGAGTGTGTCTCCCCCAGAGCAGCTCAGACATGGCATCCTCCACAGAATGTTCCCCAAACCCTACAGTCTAAGAGAAGCGATCGCTCCCGCCTCCGTGCCTTCAAAAGCACTGGGCTTCTCGCAGGATTTCTTTTTTTTTTTTTTTGTCTTGCCCTATACATTTACCCACATTTGCCTCCCCACTCAGACTATGAGTATGTTGAGGACAGGAGCCTACAGTCCTCAAGATCCAGCCTAGGCTATGGTTTGACATGGAGGAGGAGTTGGGTTATGATGGAGAGATGAGTGAATGAATGAATGATGACTGGCGGCAGCTCTGCTAACTACCAGGAACTACAGTTTGGGGCATTTTCTATTTTTGATCATGGCAAGGCGGCAGAGATCTCTGACTAGGAGAACAAGCCATTTCTAAATAATGAAGTCGCTATTTTAGGAAGATGTGTCGCAGCAGGGGGCAGGGGGCGGGGGGTGTGGGCTGGGGAGCTGGAGGCCCAGAAACCTGCCCAGAGGCTGTTGGAAAGGTCGGCTTCAGAGCTGCCCACAAGTGTAAAAATCTATGAGAGCATTACCGGGACGGCCACCCAGCTTTGTTTATTTTCATCCTACAAAATACAAGGTCAGAAACAACCTGCTCAAGTACTTTCTGCTGAAATTATTTTTTTTAATTGACACTGCACTTTACACAAATATTCATTCATGTATTCAACCAATAGTTCTGGGGAACACTGTGATAACCTGAAAGCGAATCATACTTTCCTTTGATGTACATTTTAGTTACAGAGATGCTTGAATTTCATTTGGCTTTAAAACGATCACATCTCCAGCTTCTCTGACCCTCTGAGTATCTTCACAAACACTAAGATTCCCAAATTCTAGGTTTCTATTGAACCTATAACTGTGAGTCTATTTCATGATCCAAAACCAAATGCTTTAAGCCCCAATCAGATTCCCCTTGAATCTTTCTGGCAGGCAAATAGCCTTCCCTATCTGGGCAAGTTCCAGTCTCAGACGTTAAGTTTTCTCTCCGGGTTGAGGTCCCTGAAGCAGGCCAACAACATTTAGCTTGGAGAGGGTGTGACATCACTGCATGGAATAAAACGCTGCGTTCTTCTGGAGAACTTTGCACTCAGTGCCCCAGGCCCTCCCTGCGGCATAGCGTACGCCCTGAGCTGATATTTGGGGAAAGCTGTTCCAAGCAGGTGGAACAGCCTGAGCAAAGACCTGGAGTCAGGGACAGGCAAGGCCAGTTGCACAGCCTGTAGGCAGCCCTTCCTCGCTTCACAGAGAGGTTTTCTGCTGGGCAGGAGTAGAAATAAGAGGACCCAGGAAGGATGGGCTGGAGCAGGGTCAAACACTCAAAAGCCCACCGGGGCCAGCAGGCCAGGTAAGAAAGACAAGCTGGCCAGGTAGAATCTGGAGCAAACAGGAGAGTATGGCTCAGCTAGAGAGGGTGACCGCTGCTCAGCTCCATCTGAGCAAGGCCACATGGGCATGTGCACAAGGTGGACAAGTCTTCCAATTTCTCAAGAGAAGTTGGACATTTTAATCTTTATGTTAAATCCCCCGATTTTAAGGCACTTTTAAATTTAATTGTTGATAGTGACATATTGGCATGTTCAAAGAGTTAAAAATGAAAATGAAATTCAATAAAAAGTCCTCTTCCCACACTCAGTGCACATGGTTATGAAGTTCCTGAGTATCCTTCCAGAGTTTCCTTTTTAAAAATATATATATTTTTATTGATTTCAGAGAGGAAGGGAGAGGGAGAGATAGAAACATCAGTGATGAGAATCATTGATCAGCTGCTTCCTGCATGCCGCCTACTGGGAATCAAGCCCACAACCCGGGTATGTGGCCTTGACTGGAATCGAACCCGGGACCCTTCAGTCTGTAGGCTGATGCTCTATCCCCTGAGCCAAACCAGCCAGGGCCAGTATCTTGATGCATGTGCACGCAAACACAGATGTGCCTTCCACTGTCCCGTCTCTTCTTTCCACAAAACGTAGCATCTGTACACACTATTCTGGCTTTTTCATGAATAACATACCCCAAAGATCCTTCCCTATCAGGACACAGAGAACTGCCCCCTCCTCCCCTGCACTGTGCAGTAATCCAGCATATGGATGAGCGACCGTTATTTAACCAGTCCCCTCCTGACGGATGTTTGAAAAAAGACTAAGCAGACAAAACAACCTTTGGGCTGGATCATGGGGACACGGAAGCCAGTGGAGGAAAGCATTGGGCAGCATCTAGACCTGCGTTCACAGCTTGCTGGCCTGGACTTCGCAGACACCTCGGCTTCTGGGTTGCCAGCGGGAAAGGAAACTGAGTCCAAGGAGAACAGCTGCGGGTCAGTCCTGTTAAAGCTTCTCTGCCTCTGAGGGAGTGAAATCCCCATTCCCAGAGGTGACCGAGCCCTGACGTAGAGCAGATCCCAGGGCTGGGGGAAGGGGAGGGCTATTTGATCTCTGAAGTTAGTTTCCACTAATTTTGAGAGTCCCCCGGGCCTGAATGTGGGCTGGACCCAACTGGCAGCGGAGAGAGAACTGAGAAATGGTTCTGCTCTCTCGTCATCGGATTTGCTCACTCATTCATACATTTAAAAGGCACTTTCTGAGGCTCTATCTTCTTTCATAAATGCTTCCCCCGCCCCAAATCTTCAGAGGCTTCTCATGGTGGGGGTCATAGATCAAATGCCACCTTACTTTCTTTAAAAACATTTTTAATTGATTTCAGAGAGGAAGGGAGAGGGATAGAAACATCAATGATCAGAGAGAATCATTGATCAGCTGCCTCAGCATGCCCCCCACTGGGGATTGAGCTCACAACCTGGGCATGTGCCCTGATGAAGAATTGAACTGTGACCTCCTGGCACATAGGTCGACACTCAACCCCTGAGCCATGCTGGCCTGGCAAATGCCACCTTCCTAGAGAGATTCTGCTTCATGCCCCCATCCCACTCGCCACCACCCCTCAACCCCAGTCTCTCTCTACTTTCTCCCCAATTTGCTTTCTTCGGAGCACGCGCCGTTATAAAATTACACTGCCCACTGTGTCTGTGTTTGCTGTGAGCTGTCTGGCTCTCCCCAGCAGAGAAGCCAGTGAGGGCAGAGACTGTCCACCACAGCCACCATCTACTCCCAGCCGGGCACCGAGGGACGGTCCACTAGACAGAAACTACGGATACTCTGCTTCCTTCCCAGGGCACACACAGCGCTGACACCAGCCCCCTCCACGGGGCTCCTAGGAAACCTGCCTGACTGAGCGCGGGTCCGGGGATTATGCTGGTTGGAGCATTACTGTCATTTTCCCTGCACCTTTTGGCTGCCTGGATACGTAAGGCACTTCTTATCTTTTTGTTTTAGTATTCATCATGATTTCACCCTGCGGGAAGAGTTATTTTGTTGGGTCTGACTGAGCCTCAAAAAGGCTCATAAAAACAGGTCAGAGGAACTGGCCCCAGAGAGAGGTGGGCAAACAGCCGGTCGGGACACCTGGCACCTGGCCAGACTCTGGGATAAGAGCTCAGAGCCCAGCACTAACTACGGTTTGTTAAGGGTTTACCAAGGGCCAGGCTCTGTGCTCAGACCCAGCACGGACCACGCATGTCGCCTTCAAAGGCAGTCTGGGAGGAAGCTGGACTGTGGGCCCCGTTCTGCAAATGGGGGACTTGGGCATGGAGGCTAGTGTCGCTGAAGGTGGCCCAGCTCGAATAGGGTGAGGCTGGGCTTCCCACCAGACAGCCTGGATTTCCTGCTGACAGTCTCAATTATAGGCCAGAAGAAATGCCTTCTGGAAATTTAATCGGGAACTTCTTAGTCCAGCGGTTCTCAACCTGTGGGTCGTGACCCCTTTGGGGGTCGAACGACCCTTTCACAGGGGTCACCTAAGACCATCGGAAAACACATATATAATTACATATTGTTTTTGTGATTAATCACTATGCTTTCATTATGTTCAATTTGTCACAATGAGATTGGGGGTCACCACAACATGAGGAACTGTATTAAAGGTCGCGGCATTAGGAAGGTTGAGAACCACTGGTAGTCCATCCGACCACAGAGCAGCAGGCTGCGAGGGCCAGGGCCCAGGCTGGGTTGGCCCCAGTTCCAGCTCTAACTCCGGGGCTGTGGCCTGGAGGTCACCTGCCCTCTCTGGGCCTGGGTTTCCCACCTGTGAAGTGAGCAGTGGCTCACATGACCTTCCCATCCTGCCTGTCTGTGGTCGCAGGTGCTGACATTGAGGTCCTGGACCCCCTGCAGATTTCCTTCTCTCATAGCTGCCCACACACTCAGATGCCCCCTCGGCGGCTCGAAACCCTCTCCCCTGCTACCTCAGTACAGCCTCGAAACGACCAGAGGAGCCAGGAGGGGTAGAAACTGCCATGCCCGTTTCCTGGGTAGGAAACGGAGGCTCAGAGAGGACGATCTATTTGCCGAAGGGTAGGACAGTTCAGGTGGCGGGGACAGACTCAAAGCCATTCCTCTGGCTCCGGGTCTACAGCGCTTTCCTCCAGCCCTCAGCTATTGCTTAGACAAAAAGGCGGAAGAGGACGGACTTCTTTGAACATCCAAGTTTGTGGTCATGAGGCTCCAAACATCGAACCTCAGAGATACAGCAAATCAGAGTGGGTGGTCTTGGAGACCTGGCAGTCATTCTGTCTGTCCTTGTAGGTATTCACCTGCTGCCCATGTATGGTCTCTGTTGCTTAGAGGGGACAGTGCCCAGGGGGTGTCTCGGACTCCAGGGCCTGGGACATCCACCAGGCCAGTGTTTCCCAAACTTTTTGACCAGTCTCTTCCCGTCATTCCAACCTGCGGATGCAGAGAAGGTCCTCAGGGGCGGGGCCTGCAAGGACATGGGCTGCCCTTCCCTTTGTTCTCTCAGGCGAAGGGTCAGGTGGGCACAGCTGGGGGCAAGATGCCAGGCCCTTCACGTCCTCCCTGGGAGGCAGGGCACACCTGCAGGTAATTAGTCCCAATCAGGATGGGCCCAAACTGCTGACAAGGCAGGAACCGGCCGGCCATGTCACCGCTTTGCAAATGGTGAGCAGTTTCTGAACCATGGCCCTGGCTGGTTGAGCAAGGGTTTCCAGGGGTCCTCAAACTATGGCCCACGGGCCACATGCAAATACAAATATTGTATTTGTTCCCGTTTTGTTTTTTTACTTCAAAATAAGATATGTGCAGTGTGCATAGGAATTTGTTCTTAGTTTTTTTTTAAACTATAGTCCGGCCCTCCAACGGTCTGAGGGACAGTGAACTGGCCCCCTGTTTAAAAAGTTTGAGGAGCCCTGGTTTAACCTAATATTTAATGTGGCACATAAACGACGGAGAGAAATAGACTCGTTCTCTAATGAGATCCTCCCTAGTCAGCTCAGAGTGTGAGGGCTGGGATGGAGTAGCACCTGCCCAACCGCCTCCCCCAGACCTGGGGCTGGCACGCCCCAGCGAGAGCCCTGGGCTGCGAGAAGGGAAGGCCTGGGGCAGGAAGACTCAAGCTTTCCCCTGAAGAGTTCAGAACTGGGTCAGCTCGTCCACTAACACAGGTGGAATTCAATTAAGGCCACATGGTGACGTGGAGGTCCACTCTACCCCAATAGCTTGTGGGGGCATTCCTTCAAGATATTCTAACATTTTGCAGTGCGGTCAGCAACTGCCCCCTACAAGGTGTTTTGAAAATTTGTGGGGGCTTTTACATGATTGAGGGGCACTGTTGGTTCACAGCGGACGAGCCCCACACAATAGCTTTTCTTCATTCTACACTATTGTCATGTCTGGCCAAACATTCCTGTAGGTGGAAAATCTATTTGTAATTATTTAAATCCAGAACTGAAATTCATTTACATATAAATGTGAACTTGCCGTTTCCATGGTCTTGCTGTATATATACTGAATTTGCTAGGAGGGCAACTACTGTGTAAGCCGGCCAAAGCCTGTACCTGTTTTACCTGGAGCTTTGCCAAGGGGTGCTCACCTACGGGCAAAGTCGGGTTCACAGTATGAATCAGTATGAGTCCCTATGTCCACACTCCTGCCTACGTCTGCATTCAGGGCTGTTGCATTCACGGTGATTCTGGGCATGGAGCAAGAGGGATAGGAGGGCCCGGCCGGCGTGGCTCAGTGGTTGGGTGTCGACCTATGAACCAGGAGGTCACAGTTTGATTCCCGGTCAGGGCACGTGCCCAGGTTGTGGGCTTGGTTCCCAGTGGGGAGCGTGCAGGAGGCAGCCGATCAATGATTCTCTCTCATCGTTGATGTTTCTATCTCTCTCTCCTGCTCCTTTCCTCTCTGAAATCAATAAAAACATATTTCTAAAAAAAGGAGAGGGATAGGAGGGACCCAGACATTTTTAACGCATCTATATTGTTGAAGGCATTACAGATGTCCCCCCTTTTTTCCCACTGACCCTCTACCCCACACCCCACACAGTTCTTTTTAATGGTTTCATAGTATTTTGTTCTGTGAAAGAGCCATCATTTATTTAATCAGCGCCTATTGATAGACACTGTGTTGTTTGCCATTATAAATAAATGTGTAATTAATATACAGATATAGGTATCACTGTGCATCTGTGCAAATAAATCTGCGAGATAAAGTCCTAAATGTGCATATAAAAGTTCTAGGTAAGAGGGTAGGAATTTCAAATTTTGATAGATATTGCCAAATTTCCCTCCATGACAGTGTATGAAAATATCTATTTCTCATACTCTCTCTAACACTAGACCTCAAGAAACATTTCAAATTTGGATAAGCTCATAAATTTTAAAAAATGTCTCATGATTGTCTTAATTTGCAATTTTATTATTTTTTGTTAATCCTTACCCAAGGATATTTTTTCCATTGATTTTTCGCAAGTGTGGGAGGGAGGAAGGGAGGGAGGGAGGGAGGGAGGAGAGAGAGACAAACATGGATGTAAGAGAGACATATTGATTGGTTGCCTCCTGTACATCCCTGACTGGGGTTGGGGATCCAACCTGCAACCCAGGTATGTGCCCTTGACCAGAAATCAAACCCATGACCATTCAGTGCCTGGGCTGGCGCTCTAACCACTGATCACACTGCCAGGGCTGCAGTTTTGAAATTATGAGTCAGGTGCATATCTTTTCATATGCTGTTGGACATCCACATTTTTCAATGAATTTCATATTTATATTCTTTATCTTTTTCACTAATTTTCTTATTCATATCTAAAATCTCATTAGATATTAGGGAAATTGATGTTTTTTCATCTGTGTTCTACTTTTTTCCCCCTACAATCTTATTCTTTTATCTTTTTCCAAACATACAAAAGACGTTTATTTAAACAGTCACTTATATTATTTTTCTTTGTCTCATATTTGGAACAGATTTTAAAAGGCCTTCCCCACTCTAAGATTACAAAAATATTTCCCTTTTTTATCCTATGGTTTTATTATTTTACATTTAAAATTTGATCAACTTGGAGTTTTGATATAGAAAGTGTGGTATGGATCCAACAGGCCCACTTGTCCCAGCGCCATTAACTGAATCCTTTACTTTTTCCTTGGTTGTCTCTGTCACTCGTCACTGAGTCCTGCCTACCAGATGACAGGGACCTCCTGCCACCTCAGCTGGACCCAAAGGCTCTGGCCCAAGCACCACAGTCAGCCCGCAGGGTCTGTCTGTGCAGCATCCGAGACTGCCTCCTGCCTGCGAGTTGGACAACCTCCCAGCGCTGGCAGCTGAGTCCGTCCAAGTGCTGCAGTCTGCCTGGGTCCGTCCATCCAGCCCCTTCTGAGCAACAATCCCATCAGTGACCAGCCACCATGAGAAAGAATAATAGCGACATGTATTGGTGCTTGCTGTATGCTGGACAAAGTCTAATCACCATATATGTATGAATGCATTAATCCTTACAACACTATGGGGTAGCTACTATCACCATTTTAGAGATTTAAAACACACACACACAGAGCCCATAATTCTTAGATAATTTACACAACATTACCCAGCTAGTCAATGACAAGTTCAACCCCAGCAGTGGGCCTCCAGGGCCCAAGCTCTTCATCTTTACACTGACAGCTAAAGAGGCCGGCCCAGGCCTTCCAGAAAGGCAGCTGCTTTGCATACACCAGGCACCTTCAGCCTAGACCTCCCGCCCTCTAAACTCAACCTCTGCTTGGAAATCTGAAATGCCAGCAACGATCTGCCAGGAGGCCCACTCATCCTCGAGGCTAGAGCCGACCAGGGCTGCCCGTCGCACGAGGGGGATAAATCCCAGGCCTTTGAACACTCGGCCCCACACACAGGGGACCCTGAAATCACCAGGCCCATGACACACGAGGCTTCCCTGCCACCCCTCCCAGCCCAGCCCATGAGGCATTTTCTCTCCTCCAGCTTCATCCGAGCAGTCTACAGCCGTGTCTCATCACAGCCAGGACCCTGGCCCGGCAGTCTCCTGCCCGACCTTTTCCAGGACCTCAGAACCTCATTAAAACAGAAATGACCAGTCAGGTCCAAAAGCACCAGGAAGCCACTCTTCCCACCAGAGGCACTTTCTCTCTCTCTTCCCGCCATTTACTCCCCCAACCGCCCCCCCACACACACCCCAGATGCCCTCACCTGTCACGATGGGGTAGGTCTGTGGCCCAGGCACGCTGCTCCCAATATCGGCAGGGGTGGGGCTGGTCAGGTTGGCCTTCATGTCGTCCAGCCCTCCAGCCAGGGAGGCCATGGCTGAATACTCAGGGGTCTGAAAGAGATAACAAAACAGAGACAACTCAGCATCGAGACTCCAAGCACCCCGGCCAAATGCCACCGCCACACGCTGGGCTCAGCCACCTGGCTGGGCTGCCCTGCCAGCGCCAAGGCCTCCAGGGGACTCACGGACGCCCGGGTGTTGAGAGGGCAAATTCGGCTCAACAGAACAAGACCGTATCCAGAATCAGCGATCCTACCCAGGGGAAGAGGCGGGCAGGACTCAGTGCCGCTTCCTAAGAATTCAAACCCCGCTCCTCTGTGGCCTGCGGGCTTCCCTCGCCCAGCCCCAGCCGCCAGAGACAGCCATCACCCATGTGGGGAGGGAGACATCAGCGCCATAAACAAGGCAGAAATAAGAGCCTTGTTGCCAAGAGGCTGGAAGGAGCTGTTTCTGATTCTGTGCTCTTAGACATACTAGCAGAGCCGCAGAAAAAAGGTTAACAAATTTGGGGCATCATCTCATCCAAACCTCCTTTCACACAAGTAAACGGAGGCCCAAGGGGAGGAGGGCTTTGCCCAAGGACCACAGGGCAGAGTCCCAGGGCAGGGGATGGTTCACCATAACCTCTCATCCCCAATTCAATAGTCAAACCAGCTGACAGGTGGCGAGTGTCTGGGAATTCTGGAAGCCTTGTAAACACCTGTATGCTGAAACTGCGAGGCACGTGCATCTGATTTTCCAAGTCCGGGCCAACCATGTGCATCTGGCCCATGAGTCACGCTCCTGCCGTTAAGCCATGTCATGAAAGGAAAGCTGGCCATGAGTCACTTCCTTGGCATCCAAGCCGCCATCAGAATGGTCTCCAGAGGAGGCGACAAAGATGCCAGTGGGTCTTCCCATTCAAGAACGGACTGAATTACAAGCATGAGTGACAGGTCTCTTCCACCCAGCCCCCAGCCTATTTTCAGGTAAAACAAACATTTTCAAACACCTAAGCCAAAGAATGTAGCTGTGCATGCCAAGCTCTGGTGTGGGGAGTTCCCTCTAGGACCCTGGCATTGTCAGTGGAAGACACAGCCCTGTTTGTCCAGAATTATGTCCTTGGCAGACAGGGGCAGGGAAGCAAGCAGTCTTCTGAAAGGACCCTGATAGGATAACGAGACCGAGCCACAGGGAGGGAAACGGAGGAGCTCTAGGCAGCAGGGACTCGGACTCGGGCACGTTCCTGGCGCTTTTCTCTGCAAATAAATTCGAAAGTGCTTCCTGGGCAGCTCCAATGCCAACCAGGGAGGGTGGCAGCTGTGCGTGCAGGAGGGGCTGCGGGCACAGCACCTGAGGTGGAGTCCCGCTGAGGACAGCTTGTCCCGTGCTCCCAGGGCCCGTGAGCCCTCTCCCGCACAGGCTGATTCTGACACGCAGAGAGCAGCAGAGGCCTGAAGCCAGCCCAGGCGCTTCTCAGGGAGAAGGACAAGATAGGAACACGCCTCCCCGACATCAGGAATCACTAGAAAGCTGCAGTGATGAAGACCGTGGGGGACTGGCACAGGGACAGCTAAACAGACCGATGAAACAGAAGCGAGTCCAGAAACTGATCCGTGCGTATGTGGGAACCCTGACATATGAGAGAGGTGGTGCACAAATCAGCGAAAGGATGCTCTGTCTAGTGAACAGCGCGGGGTAGCCGTTATCCATTCAGAAACAAGGAGGGAAAAGAAATTGGATCTTTACTTTACACCAGACACAAAAATCAATGCCAGGCGGATTAGAGACCTAAATGTGGAAGGCAAAAGCACCTCATGTGGTCAGCTCCAGGTCCAGCCAAAAATCTTTGGATCAAGTCTGTCCTTCATGAAAGAGGAAACACGTGGCCCTGGGATGCTCACACAGTGTTCTCAGTCACTGCGAGGACAGTGTTGGCTCCCGATCATCTCGCTGCCCTACTCCAATGCCTCCTCTGCCAGGAAGTCCTTCCTGACTACCATTCCCCAAGAGGCGGGAGCCCTGTTGAACCCAACAAGTGGTGCCAGGGCATAATCTTCACAACCGTGTAAAAAGCTCACATTTATCCATCACTTACTCTGTGTAGGATCTTGACCTGTATCGTCCCATGTAATCCTTGCAATCACTCCATGCGGTAGTTTCTATGTCACACCCATTTTACAGATGAAGAAACTGAGGCTTCTATTACAGAGGGGAAGTGGTTTGACTAAAGTCACACAGCTTCTAGGTGTCAGAGTCAGGATTCAAATCCAGGTCCATCTGACTCTAAGGCCTTGACAATCTTCCTAATTATTTTCATACTATGATAGGCCCCGACCCTTTAACAGATATGGAATCAACTTGCTAATACCAACAGCTTAACCAATGAAATCAGAATGGACTGGACCTGAAAATATCCAAGGGTCTCACACATAGATTCTGTTTGTGAATCTCTGTTTCCCACAAAAGTGGATATGTATGTACGGGGTGGCGGTGAAAATATATTTCTTGCTATCGGTCACAACCAGCATAGTCTTCATTCCATGCAGCAGGGAGCTGTTGGGGAAAGGTCGCTGTGTAGACTTCACCCTGCACGCACAGAATGGGACTTGGTCTTGGCGTGAGCCTCCTCACTTGCTAAGGTGAATCTTGGAAGCAGCTCTTTCAGTTCGTGGCTATGTGCAAAGACGGGAGATCAAAATGCCTCTGAAGAGGGTCTTTTCCTAGGTGGTGTCTTTGGAAGGCCAGGCAGCATCTCAGTCAACAGTCAGCAACCCTGCACCCCTCCCCACCCCACTGCTGACTTTTCCCCTTCCTGACCCCAGGCGGAACATCTGGTTCCGCAAGAGAAAGCTGCTGTTTCCCCCCAAAACGCAGAGCCATCTTGGGTTTAAGAAGATTACAAGAGAGTGGCCTAGGGACATCCTGCCTTTTAATTTCTTTAATGTTCACACGGAAGGGCCTTTTTGCCATTTAATTTTGTTTTCATCAACAGTCTCACTATCAAAGTTTTTCCGGTCACTTCAACCGTTGAGTTTGGATCATCTTTTCAAGGTACAAGGCCTTCAACTTGACTTAAACAGGAGGTGGGAGGTCCAGCAATCCTACTGGCTGCCAGGAGGTAAAGTGGGCTTCCCTGAGCGCTGGGCCCGGGGCTCAGCAGGACTTGGAAGCCAACCCTCGCTGCCCTTTTCCGTCTGTGGCTCCCACTACTATCCCCTCGCAGGGCTGGCCAGAGCCCAGTCTCACTTCTTTGGTGGGACCCACAGCTCTTCCTCGGCTCCTGCAGGAGTCAGGGGATGCTGTCATTTAGTTTGGGTGTGTGATTATTCCCTAAGTCCTCATCAGTGTCTGTCCCGCTGAGCTGCCTGTGACTTTTAAAGGCAACTGCATTCTCCCCAGACCCTGTGCTCCCTGAAACTTCACTACTCAGGCTGCTCCTCAGCCGTCCCAAGCACAGTACTACCTCTGCTGGAAGGCCCATCTCACTCAGACACTGAACTCCGACATTGTCCACAAGACCCAGCTCAAATGCCACTTCCTCCATGAAGCCATTCCTGGGCCCCACACTCCCACAAAGAAATCATAACTCCCTTGTCTATGCTTCCATACTTGACTGTGTTTTGCCCAGATCTCCACTATCCCACCATCTATAATGTTGGTCTATCTTCTCCAGGGTGCCTTGAGGAAGATGAAACATCCCTAGAGCCTCCTAAGTGCTTGTTGAATGAATGAATGAATGAATGAATGAATGAATGAGTGGTCTATTAGCATAACATTAGCCACAACAGTAAAATATTAACTAGGGAGTGCTTCCACAGCAGCTCCAAGTGATACACCAACCTTCTGCCTCTACTTCTCCTCAAGTCAGGTGACCGGAAAACACTGTCCCTTGCATATAGCATTAGTTAAAGCCCAGGTGAAGTGCCTTCACTGGAATATCAGGCATTCAACATTGGTCAGAGGCGATGAAAGGAAACAGCCATACAAAAAACTTCTTTTTTTAAACAGCTCCTCCCCGCCACATATGCTCATTAGAATATTCAAATTCCATATCAATCCCTCCTACAGTTCATTACCAGGAAAAACTTTTTTTTCCTGATGAACAGTTAACTTGTCTCTGATTGAAAATCAGGAACACTGGAAACCACTACATGTCCCTCTTTGCCTTGGCTGCCAGGAAGCTCAGTCAGTTTCAGTGCTCAATTGCCACAATCACATCATTGCCACAATCACATCATTGCTGGTACCTGGTGCAATGACCTTCCCCTTTCCTCTACAAAATCTCTTAACTTTTTCCAGCCTTAACTGACTTAGATATCTGTAATTGTTTATTTTGCAAGACACCTTAAGCCCTTTGTGAAAGTGAAGGCTGGGAGAGGTAAAAAGAATAACAGAAAAGAAAGACAGATGAGGAGAGAGAAACAGAAGAGAGAAGGCATTATTGGTGCCTTTTTTCCTGGTTACAGGAAGTTAAGGGCTGAATAGTGGGGTGCAGAAAACCCAGGAATGCACATGGGCACACATGTGTGTGTTGGTGCACCCATGCACTTGTGAAAAAAGCTCCCTCCCCGCTTCCCCATTGACAGTCACAAGGAATAGTTATGTTCCACATCCCTACTTCTCTGAGCTTTTGGAATTCTTTCTTGGGATGTCATTTTGGGCTTCTGCTTCCTTCCCATCAGGGCCTCCTGTTGCTGTCCTTGACTCTGACCCAGGAAGAGAAATAAACTGAGGTCGCAATTAATATACTGTTCACTCCAGTGCAACCAGTTGGGATAAAACTTCTCTGCCTACTGCCACAGACTCCTGTGAGACCTCAAGGTCAAGACCACCAGGTAGGCACACCCTTCTCACAGACATCACGTTCCAGATGTCTGAGCTAGAAGGATACTCAGGGTCATCTTTCCAAACCAAGAAAAACTGAGGTCCAAGGGGACAATAGACTTCCTTAGCTTATTTGATCTGAAGCATTTATGTCCTTTGACCCCATGGCAGAAAGGACAGTAAGCTAGGAGCGATACCAGGGGGTTCTTGCCTCAGCTATACTTTGCCACCGGTGTGACCTTCTGCAAGCTAGGTGAGCTCTCTGAGCCTCAATTTCCTCATTTAAAAAAAATGAGATTTAACTGTAACCCCTTGCTGCCTGCTTGCCAGGGTGACTGTGAGGGTCTGAAGGAGAAAAAGAAGGGTAGCACCTTGGAAACTAAGCAACGTTAAAGCTTACGGAATCCCAGAAGGGATGCAAGGGGGCACGTGCCTCAGGAAAGGGTATGCTGGATGTCATTTGGGTCCCTAGGAAATTACCTGGAAAAGGACTGCCTGGGGCTGCACCAAGTATTGTCTCATCAGCACGGGGCACCACTGCCATAGCATGGAGGAGAAAAGAAACACAGACACGTGAGAAGGAGGGCAGCATGAAGGCGGGCAGCGCAGGGGGACGAGGCTGCAGGATCAACTACCGCAGGCGGCCACCTTGGGCCATGAGGCTTCCCCATCACCTGCTGAGTTCCTCCACGCTCACTGCTGGGCCTCAGGTGGTCCTCAGGAGCTGGGCCAGAGCCAGGCCAACCACGCCCATCCGGAGGGACCAGACACCTGCCTGCCTACACACCTACCCAGAGGAGGACAGAAGCTGGAGTAGGAGAGGCATGTCCCCAGGGCTTGGCCTGAGGACCTGAGATTGAGGAGGCAGAGGGGTCTGGATGTCTGAGGCAGCCAGGGTGGACAAGGGTCTGTGGGCAGGTCGCTCCCTTCACTGGCCTCTGCTTCCCCATCTGTCTGAGGACTTGCACTTGACCTCTACGTCTCCTGCCATTGTTGATGCTCTCTGCCTCTGTAATGGGCCATATGACAAAGTAGAGATCCCCTCTTAAACAGATGAATACCCAGGCAAGAAAAGAGAGAGAGGGAAGGTCCTATCGGTTAGAGAAAACTTGGAGATGCACCAACCAATCACAATATGGACCCTGATTCCAACAAACAAACTGTAAAAAATACAACCATAAACGTATATTTTATGGTATAATGAAACATTTGGAAATATAAACATCGATTGGGTACCTGATGGCATTGTAGGGTTTGGTTATACTTCTTAAGGCCTCGTCTTTCAAAGAGTCATTTTGATGTATTTGCAGATGAAGTGACATGATGTCTGGAGTTGGCTTCACAATAAGGTGGGATTCACGCAGGTGGTATATCAGCCTGGCTGGTGTGGCTCAGGTGGTTAGAGCATTGTCCTGTGCACCAGGCAGAGCCCATACCCAGGTTGCAGGTTTGATCCCCAGTCGGGGCACGTACAGAACGCAACTGATGTTTCTCTCTCTCTTTCTCAAATAATTTTTTAAACCGGTATATCCATGCAATGGAATACTAGTCAACAATAAAAAGGAACAAGGTACATGTTACATCCTGGGTGGACCGCAGACGCATGTGAAGTGGAAGAAGTCAGATAGGAACGGAACGTCCAGAACTGGCAAATTCACAGACACAGGAAGCGAGCAGGGGTCGGCTGGAGCTAGGAGGGAGCAGGGCCAGCTGTAAACCCACACGAGGGGTCTCTGGGAGGGATGGGACTGTGCTAAACTAGACTGTGGTGTTGTTGGTGGCACAGCTCTGTAAGTTACTAAAAATCACTGGCTTGTGAGCTTCAAATGAATGAAGTTTGTGGTATAAAAATTAGACTTTCATGAAACTGTGAAAATACAGCAGAGTGTGGGGAGTGTAGGAGTATCAATGAAACAACACTCGTGTGAGTCGCTAATTATTGAGTCTGGGTATAAGGGTGCTTAGGAGGTGATTAGACTGTGCCATCTGCTTTTGAAGTTCTCCATAATTAAAGTAACAAAATCCAAACAGCATGTATCTGACGCATGGCACCACTTGCCAGCATCCGTCAGCTGCCCAGCACACACCTGTGGGATAATGAGAGGACCCGGAGGCCGAGGACAGCCGGGCACTTGCTCTTTTCAAGGCCTCTATCCCTCCACCTCAGGGCCTCCCTGGTTCCAAACACGAGAAGCATAAAGCCTCTCGTCTGCCTAGCGATTTCCAGTCTGCGAAGCCCTTGCAGGCCCATCACATCCTTGGGGATCCTGGGTGTGGCACACACAGAGACAGAGCTCAGAGAGGGGAGCCTCGGTGTGCCAACTCCAAGCTCAGTGCCAAGTCGTTGCCCCAGAAGTGCATTTGGAGGAATCTTCGCCACCAGCCCTGAGGGTAAAGCTCAGACACCTATGGGGGGAACGTCCTCTCCATGAAGCTCTCTGGCCACAGACCGAACTCTCCTCCCCAGCTAGGGAGAGAGCTCTGGGTCTAAAGCAAGAAGGAAGAAGCGTCCACACTTTTTGAGCCTGGCTACACAAAACGGCGCCAGCCAAGCGTATGCTCAGGGAGAGTTCTGTCTTGATGACAATGGATTGTACTGATTGGCAGGGAGCCCGGAGACCTGGGCAGACCCCGCTCCTCTCCAGGCCTCAGTGACGCCATCTGACAAATAAGGGAGATGGACCAGAATTGTCCCTCTGGTTCCGCGGCGACACCAGGTCTGTGCTCCACCAGCTGGGTCCCCACCGTGTGGAACGGGTTTCTGCCTGATGTGGCTGATGCTGGCCTTAGGCTACACTCTGTGGTTGGGGAGGACGTTGCCCATTTTACCCAGGCCCCTGAACCCAAGCACCTGTAGCCATCGGGGGAGGAGTGTGGCTGAGGAAGCTCACCAGCCCCGGGCCAGGAGGACAGGGTTCAAGCATGATGCTGTACTATAATTTTGAAAGATGTTATCATTGGGGGAAACTGGATAAGGGTATCTGGGACTCCTCTGTAGTATTTCTTACAACTGCATGTGAATCTACAATTATCTCAAAATAAAAAGTTTAATTTTTAAAAAGAGTTAATGGTTTTAGCATTCCATCCCCACTAAACCTAATAAAGATTAATTAAACTTGAAAAAAATGTTTGTTGAATGGAGACTATGAATGATGCTTGCAAAAGTACTCCATAATCTATGTAAAGTGCTGCTGTTAGTATTAACTGGGCAGGAAAACTGCCAAGGATTCTGAATAGCCTCCCACTTCCAGGAAGCCTTCCCTGATTTCCTCTCCTCTGTGCTCCCAGAACACCTAAGTGGACATATTATCTACCACTGCACTTGGCACTGTGTATTGTACCCTTAATTGTTTAGGGCCCTCATCCCCCAACCAGCGTTTGAATGTCATGAGGATGGGGCTGTGTCTCCCTCATCTTTGTGATGGCAGCTCCTGGCCCAGTGCCCAGCTCTGAACAGATTTGACATAAATGCCTGGGGAACAAAATGAACGGGGACAGGTACGATGGCCTGGCTCTGCCAACAGCACCAGAGGTGCTTCCCAGGGTCACCGAGAGGATAAGTGATCTCAGGGTGCTTTTATTCATCAGAAAGCACCATCTGCATGAAAGACATCCCCTTTATTCATTTGGCTCTCCAGAACTGTGCCCGTGCCTGAGTCAAATGGTTTACAGTGGAATCTGGGGGCTTCCAAGAAGAGATCTGCAAAGTTTAACTGACTCATCTCTCCCTGTTCTGTTTACGGCCTGCCAGGCACTCTCCAGCACAGCCACAGACACACTCCCAGGTGGTGGGGAATGGCAGGGGGAGACCCGGGGAGGAAACGGAAATCAGACATTGTGGTTTCTGTCTGGCAGAAACTTTTCCAGAAATGACTAAATAGGAGCCCCCCACCCCCTACCCTGCTCCCAGCCACTTAGAGAGTCTCTGTGAGCCCAAATCTCAGGGCCCAAAGGAGCTCAGGGGTTATGGAGGCTGATCTTTATATGAAGCTTGAAACCCACCAGTAATGGGGAACTCACTACTTCCTGAGGCAGCCACTCCATGGCCACGCAGCTCTGGCCATGAGAAAGTGCTGAACTGCCCCTTTAGGCCCCTGCATGTTAGTCTTGGGTGTGCTCTCTGGGATCCAGTTCCAGCAAATGTCCTCCCAAGCCACGGCGTCAGTGCTGTCCCCACCCGAACCCAATGCAAGGGCTCCAGTCCTCCACTCCTGCACGCCCTGGCTGGGGCATGAAAAGCTTGCTTCTGCTTTTGCACTTCATCACCTGGCTGACTCATGCTGTTCCCACAGTCAACGCAGAGCTCACAACAAGTTTGTTAGAAATGGAAAGTAATTTTGCATATGACTTTTTTTCAGTAAATATGTATTTATTTTCAGAGAGGAAGAAAGAGTGAGAGAGAAACATCAACGATGAAAGAGAATCATTGACTGGCTGCCTCTTGCACACTCCACACAGCGGGCATGTGCCCTGACCAGGAATCTAACCGTGACTTTCTGGTTCATTGGTCAACGCTCAACCACTGAGCCACACCGGCTGGGCACATATGATTTTTTCAAGCATCCATTTTCTCCCACCCCTAACCAGTGTGCTATTTGCAAATCAGACTGCTCTGTGCCTATAAACCCTCCCTGGTTCCCACTGCCTTTGGGTAATGTCAACCCAAGCCATACAGGCCCCAATCCAAACCCCAACCTACTTTTCCCACTTCAGCTCAGACCTACCCTACGTGCAAACACTGCCCTCTACTTTAACCACACTACACACACACACACACACACACACACACACACGCGCGCGCGCGCGCGTCCCTTCACGCAAAGCCTTTGTTCACAGGTTTCCCAGCCTCACCCCAGTCTAAATGCCTGTCCTCAAAGGCCCAGTTCAAATACCATCTCTTCCTGGATGCTTTCTTTGGTTGAAATAAATCATTTCCTTCTCTGAGTTCCCATGGCATGTCCCCCACACGGTTTAGGACATCTGTGCCATGCACTTTATTCTGGTCATTTGCCACTGTGTCTGCTCTCCCTCTGAGATGACGAGGCTCCCATGGGCAGCACCCCCAGCGGGTTTGAAGTCAGGCCCCACCAGCAGGCCTGGGAGGACCTATTTGATTGGAGCTGGGCGAAGGAGAGAGGAAAGGAACAAAGGACTCTGGGCCACTCTGAACCTTGAGAAGAGAAGGCGGCCCTGGGCTCAGAGCATTCCAGCTCTTGCATTTGTCTTCCCAAATCGAAGAGAAGAAATGGCAAGGCTTGGAGCACAAAACTCCGAGTCTGGAAGAGGAGAGAGGACCGCCAAGGCTCCTGAAGGATAAGGAGATGCTGGGGGTGGGGGGGGGGGGTCGTGTGGGGGAGGGAGGAGGGCTCCCTGTGTGGGAGTTCAGGGTCTGCTCAGGCTCCGCCTGCTTGTGTGATGAGCAGCTGCAGGTCCTGATGTGGAGAAGAGGAGGGGAGTTCCAAAACAAAGCTCCTTCTCAGGCAGCCAAATGCCACAGGCTCCTTCCAGGAGGTCCATGGTGTGGCCTGCTGTCCCTGCTACAGGGCTAGGAAGGGAGTAGGACGGGGAGGTCCCTTACCCCAAAGGAATGCAACCCTCTTGGCTACCAAGGAGCCTGAACGGGAACATGCAAAGGGGGGCCCCCCATCCTAACCGGGATGCTCATAGTTCACTTCCTTTTGAACAGACTCCCAGCTGCAGGAGGACAGAAAGGCTATCCTGGGCCACAGATGAAAAGACTTCCCTCTGTACTGTAAGGTCAACAGGGTGGGGGCAGAGAGGTAGGCCTAGCTGCCCTCATCACCACCTACCTCCTCCACCTCCATCCTGCTGCTGATGAGTGCGGCACACGTGTCCTCTCCCCACCCCCTCCCGTCCCTCGGGTCCAAGGCTACTCCTCTGCCCTTTCAGCTCCCTGTCAGAAAGAACTTGCTAACAGGCAATATTCTGCAAAGGCAAACAGGCAGTCTTGGGAGGGAGTACCTGCTTTGTCACCAAAGCTTGCTGGGGCCAAGGAGAAACTGTACAGACGAGAAGGCTGAGAAGGCCAGGCGTCCTATGGCTAATTCAGACTCCTGGGTTTGCAATTCAGAAGACTGCCAGCTCTCACTTTAACGCTCACACACAGAATAGCAGTCAGAACCCCTTGCACCTCCCGGATGCTTACGCCACACCAGCTACTGTTCTAGGTGCTAAGACACATTAATATATTAATCCTTACAACAACCCTGTGAAGTATTATGATCCCCTTTTACAGAGGATGAAAATGAGGCACAAGCGGCCAAAGCAATGTGTCCGAATCACCCCAGCAGTTCGACTCCAAGTCCAAGGTCTTCGACCCCAGCTCTCTGCCACAGCCATCAACCCCGCCCCAGTGCGAGGAGGACACTGAGGGCCGAGCAGCTGAGAACGCTGTGGAGGGGGATGTCAGACTCAGGAATCACCTGATCCCAAAGGCTGTGCTCTTCGCTGTGATTCTAACGTGCCCCACAGGCCCAGGGAGAGGAATGGCAACTGCTAGGCCAGGTGCGCCTTCGACACCTACCTGCTCTGACCCATGACAAGGCCAGCACCCTCCCCCGCCCCCGAGTGCCCTTTCCCTTCCTTGTCTGCCCACCCCTGGCTCAGGAACAACTTCCTGTAGGAAATGTTTACAGATGGTTTCATCACAGAGGTCAACTTTATCCTTTATTCTTCCCGCTTAGACTCAGAGGACGGCCTACATGAAAAGTGCAGAGGACAGCTGTGCCCACGTTTTTGTCAACATTAGTAATTAATCTTAACATTCCTGGACAATAACAGAAAAATAAATGAACACATGTGAGACCGTGAAGGAAAATTCAGGCATCAGACTGTTTGCTTGGTTCAGGCACTGTGTTCTATGCTGAAAATGACAAGCTGGCTTTTCCTAAGATCAGAAATGAAAGGAAGGAGACCCTAGGCTTGGGTTTTAGCTATTATTTGTAAGCTCCCATTTTAGCTCATGTAAATAATAGAGAGAAACCCAGCACAGTAACCACGCTGTTTCTGTCTAACCTCCTTTTTGTCAAGCTTAAGAGCCCTTGCTTTTAATGACTGAAAATTCGTTTGCATGGTTTTTTTTTTTTTTGCAGTTATGTGTCAATTCCCCAAATCTTGCGTTTTGTACCTGGAAACAAAGCATAATAATCATTCTTTGTGCTAACACCTATAATTTACTCAAACAAGCAAGCCATTGGGCTTAAGATTGGACATGTAAACAAACACCCGTGTTTTAATAATTCCCTTTTCTCTCCCACACACACAGGTTAAATCAAGCCTCCTGGTGTTATTTCCTTCACCTCCCTCCCACAAATCAAACCTCAAATAACATAAACCTGCTGGACAGAGACTCCATGCAAATAAACAAAAGCTTTCAAACCGAAGGCAGAGGAGTTCCTATCTCCCCATCCAACCACTTCCGCTGCCTCCGCCTGCTCCTGCTCCAGCAATATAGCCTCTTTCTGCCCAACTGTCCAGAAAACCCCGAAATATCTCATTTTCATTTCCAGGAGAGGAAGAGATGTGATCCCCAAATAAAAGTTCAGTGCTAATAGTAAGCTGGAAAAACCCAAGCAGACTGCTCCTTGCCACCCGTGTCAAGCTCACAAAGAGAAAAAAACCGTACCATCCGACATGGTTGGGAGAGTTTAATCCAAAGCAGTGCTAATTAATATCCCCGGCTTTCCAGAAGCCAGAGCCACATGCAGCTGCGAGGGCAGCAAGGCTGTTCTCCCTTCAATTTTATGGGGAGAACATTTTCATTACTAAGCCTCCTCCCAGACCCTCCTCGCCCAGCCAGATTAGCCCGGTGAAGGAAGCGGATGATCCATATATCAGAACTCCTTCTCTCCCCCGTTAATTATATTATTTACATCCCATTTTAAAAGTTGACTGGTGCAACTCCGTGTCCACCTGGTCAGAGCCCTTCCGACAAGCCGTGGTACCTTCCACATCCCCTCCTCAGGGGCGGTTCATGCATTGGTCCCCAGAAGGTGTCAACTTTCTGAAATGTGCGTTGGAGAGAGAGCTGACTCCAGTGGCGTTTTCTGCCTCCCTGACACACATACTCCATTTGAAAAAAACAAAAAACGAATGTTGAAGGTTCTAAACGGATTCATTTGTGAAATATGCATGGACTTGAGGGTTTAGCGGGGTTGAGCACCCCAGAGACCCCTAAACCTTGGGAGATGCCCGACATGCCCCCACCCAAATCAAGCACCCGCCCACCCACCCCCCAAGCTGATACAGCACAGTTGACCCTTTTTTAACCCAAACTGCCAGGCCTGGTGGGACCATGGGTCTTACCATTCCATTCTGAAACCCGCATGCTCAAAGCTGTCTCTTTCCAGCCTCCTAAAGGGACCCCGAATCCAATCTAAATGCTTCGAATTTACCTGTTTGTCTTTTATACATATAAATAGCTGCATTTCCATTCTCTCTTTGTTTCTCATTTTCATTTGGTTCTAATATCTGCATGTAAATGTCGGAAAATAGCATCTGTAATTGGAGATTATGAAGTATGGCCAGCTCCTGACAGGCCGCTAAGGAAGATGGATTATCCTCATTTTTCTGTAAATTTTGTCAATTTTGGAATTCATAAGCTATCAACACTGATCAAAATGGGACTTCACAGCTGTGTCAAAAAAAAAAACACGAGAGAGCAAAGGAGAGAGAGATGGGGAGCGAGGGTGAGAGCACAGGCTGGTGGCTGCGCACAGGGGCCGGTGGGTGGCCGGGGTGTTTGGCACAGCAGATTGGATGCCCAGTGTCGCCAGCGGCCACCCCCTCTCCCCTAGGCCCTCCCCTCCCGGCTGGCAGCTCCCTCAGCACGGGGTGGCCTGGAACTTAGGGTGGGGCTGCCTAGTCCCCGGACTAAATCAAATAGCTAAATCACACGCTGGAAGGCCGCAAATCCTCCCAGGCACCCACTCAAACCCAAGGCTTAATTTATCACCCGGTGCTGCCTTCCTTATTTATCCAGAGGAGTCCGAAGGCTCCCTCCGCGCGGGCCTCCGAGATGTGCTACTCCTTCCAGACCCTCGCGGCCCACTTGAGGCAATTGTGCGGGTCTCTCTCTCTCAATTTTCCCATTACTGGGAGTAAGTACTGTTGGGACTCTGTAATAGCCCAACTGCAGCCCATATCAATAACAGATGAGGTTTAATCGTCCAACACAAAAATTATTTAGGCGCAGTAAGGACATTCAATGTCATTTGCATAATGGCATTTCTATCGCACGCACCTAACCCGTCTTGCATAAACAAGGCCTTGGGACCATAAATAATAATAAATCATGACGTCTGCACGCCTCTTGCGGTAATAGGAGCCACTCTTTGTGGAAATTATTTCCGCGGGAAATGGGCACTGTAATTTTGAAGACATGTGGCACGGCGAGGCGTGGTAAATCAGCAGGCGGAGGTTCCCCAGGGGCAGCCCCGGGGCCTGCCCTGAGCCCACAGCGACGTCCCCGGGCCACCGCAGGAGGAGGGCCCGTCTTGAGGGGAGAGCGTGCAGGGCTTCCAGAACAGACATCAGTATTGGCCGAGCAAACGAGAGGGCAGGACAGTCAGAGCCAGCACCGGGAGAGGCAGAATTGGGCCTGGAGGCGCACCCAGGCCTCAGGTCAGAAAGCATCTTTGTTCCAGAAGGATGGAAGCTCCCAAGGGACAGCCATTGTCCATGTCTGTCTGCTTCCTCCCCTGCTACACCTACAGCAGGGCCTGGCACTGAGCAGAAATAGCCTACGAGCTCAGGAAATATCCTAAAAGAAATGAGAGAGAGAAGAACCCAGGCCCAGGTAATGAGTGCATGGGAAGAGCCTGAAAAAAGGTTACGGTGAGCCAGACAGAGGCCCAGACCAGGGGGATTAAGGCAAGAACTGGCACAGAAGCGCTGGTACCGCTGCTCGGAGCGACAGAGTGAAAATGCCCAGTACTCTCTAAATCTGGCTGCACCCTGAAAAGTTCGTGCTTCCCAGAAAATGGCCTGGCAGCCACAGTGTTGCCCCTGGGAGGGAAAAGAGACTGGCATTGGACTTGTTAGTTTAAGCCAGTGATGGCGAACCTTTTGAGCTCGGCGTGCCAGCATTTTGAAAAACCCTAACGTAACTCTGGTGGCGTGTCACATATAGAAATTTTTTGATATTTGCAACTATAGTAAAACAAAGACTTATATTTTTTATATTTATTTTATATATTTAAATGCCATTTAACAAAGAAAAATCAACCAAAAAAAATGAGTGCGCATGTCACCTCTGACACACGTGTCATAGGTTCGCCATCACTGGTTTAAGCCATATCTGCACTGTGTTAATTTCACTAGAAGAGAACTATTACCTGTGTCACCAAGATTTCTAAAGTTGATGAAGCTTCATACCTCTGTGCCTGGGCACATGCTATTCCTTCTACTGGAAAACCAGAAGCTAGGAAAATGCTGATGATCAGCAACGAAGGGCCTGTAAGTGATCTAGCAAGAACAGCATTTCTCTCCCGAAGGAACTAAGGGAAACTGCAATCACCTCTCCATCCAGACTGTGCTGTGCTGGGAATGAGGTAAGTCACAGGCCCGCACAACCTCGCGGGAGGCTGTGGCACCTGCAATGCCACCTGCAGCTTACACATGATCTCACTTTCACCAAAATGTGAAAACTGTGCTCAAAAGCCAAACACAGCCTTCAGTTTAGTTATTAGCATTGTACCAATGTCAGTCCCTTCGTTTTGACCAGTGGACAGTGGTTCCATAAGACGTTAGCAATAGGAGAAACTGGGTGAGAGCTATGTGGGAACTCTGTATTATCTTTACAACTTTTCTGCAAATTTACAATTATTCCCGAATAAAAAATGTATGTTAAAAAAAAAAAAGCCAGATCTCACCCATATAAGAGAAAAGCAAATTAAAGCCCCAGTGTATTCTTTTCATCTATCAGATCAGCAATGAGTCAAGAGATTAATAACACATTGTGTGGGCAGAAAGGAACTAGGTCTCCCCACTTCCTGAGATGAACCTCTTCGGAGAGCGGGGGTCTGCCTTTCAAAATTCATAATGCATCTACCCTGATCCAGCCATTCCATTCCTGAGAATTTATCCTGCAGGTGTAACTCCACGTGTGCACAAATAAACATGGACAAGGATGCTCACTGCAGCCTTTTTTGAAAAGTAAAAAGGCTGGAAGCAACTAGGAGGAGACTTGAGCCCCTATTCTGATACCCCATATAATGGAATACTATGCAGCTGTTAAAAATTATATGGAACAATCACCAAGAAGTATCTATTAATGGAAAAGAGCAAAAATAGAACAACACACATAATATGCCACCATTTGTGTTCCAAGAGGGGAGGTATATTTAGAAATGCATCTATGCACACGGACATCCTAACCTCACCAAAGTATTGCACATAAATCTCTAAAGAATACAGAAGAAACGGGTCATGTGGTTGCCTCCTGGGAGGGGAACTGGGTAGCTGAGGAAAGGAGTAAGGAGGAGATTTACCTTTCACTGTATACACTTGGTATTGTCTAAAGCTTTTACCATTCGCAGGTACCACCTATTTAAAATTTTTGAACAAAAAATAAGAGTGTTGCTCAGGTAAGTGGCAAAGAGCACATGCTGCCTGAACTTGAACAGGGCTATCGCTGTGCCCCTGGGCCCCTGGGGACCCCGTCTGTTTTGAGAGGTGCCCCGTGTAGTTCTGCATCACCCACCATGGCTGGCATGAGTAGCCCAGGCGGTGGGCTCAGCGGCTGGACGCATGAATTCACCTCACCACCTGTCTAGGACCCTGCCCCGCTGCTCAGCTCAGCGGAAGGACTGAGACCTCTTGCGCCAGACCCACAGCTCCAGGCAGAGCTCAGGTCTCAGAAAAAGTGGCACTTGGCATCTGAAAGGGGAGAAGGGACAGGCTCCATTTCTCTGGGTCTCAGCTGCTTCATGACTTTGCACTTAAACCTCAAGCAACCATGAAAGGCAAACACGCCTTACGTCCATTTTACCGATGAAGAAACTGAGGCTTAGCAGGGTCCAGTGACCTGCCCAAGCCCACGCAGCTGGCAGGCGTAGAATTGGGACCGAGCCCAGGCAGTCTGGCTCCAGAGCCCACGCTCTCAAATCCAAGTTCTCCACACCCTCAAAGCCAAGGTCAGGGCTAGAGGCTTATGAAGCTTATGAACTCACTACAGGCTGGAGAAGAGCAACCTGATGCGTTACTTCAGCATCCGTGAGACGCAGACTGTCCATTACTCATGGGTTCTCCCACTGACTCTCGGACCAGCCAGGGTTCTCCTAGGCCCGTGGTCGGCAAACCGCGGCTCGCGAACCACATGCGGCTCTTTGGCCCCTTGAGTGTGGCTCTTCCACAAAATACCACGTGCGGGCGCACACGTACAGTGCGATTGAAACTTCGTGGCCCATGCGCAGAAGTCGGTATTTTGTGGAAGAGCCGGTATTTTGTGGAAGAGCCACACTTAAGGGACCAAAGAGCCTCATGTGCCTCGAGAGCCGCAGTTTGCCAACCACTGTCCTAGGCCCTCCCTAAAGAGCGGGCTGAGAAACCATGACTGTCCTCCAGACCCAGGGATGACTGCCACAGGTTGCTCTTAGGATGGCCCTCATGCAGGTTCAGCATCACCCCCAAGTGCAACTCAGTAAAAATAAGTCTAAGGAGACTATAGGGTGGTTACCCAATTAAACGACCTCAGTTCACAGAGCTTGGAAAATAAACTTCCCCAGAACCAGCCTGGGCCCGCATTCACCAGGGTGAAACAGCTAGAGATTATGACCCCAAATCTGCCATATCAGGGGATCCAATGGCAAGGACAGGTCCTCCCCTAAGATTTTTTGCTATAGCCAAGCTTCTCCAAGGCAATGAGGGTTCATCTTTCAAGGTTGTATGTGAACATTTCTGAGCTGTTCTGCCTTCCCCCACCCACCCCAGCGCAGATGCAGGCTCCTGCCTCCTGGGTAATGGAAAACGAAACCAGGTGCTGGTGATAGGTCACAGGCTCGCCTGGGCCCTTAGCGGGTAAAGCCCATTGTAGGGCATTAGGATTCAATGGTGAGCTGTCAGGCGTCCCCAAAAGACACTTGAGGCAACTTATTTACCAACAGGCAGGTCCCCAACAGAATTTGAAAGCCCCATGGCCCACTTTCTGATTCTCAGCTCCTCACTTCCCAAAGCACAGGTCTTACAAATAGAAACTTCTTTTAGATTTTTTTTTTTTTTTTTTTTTAGATTTTTAAAGTTTTAGAATGCTTGTCCCAGGGCCATTCTTTCTGGCAAATTGGATCAGCTGACTACATCTTGAATGAGATAGACAAGCCAAAACAGGAGGGAAATGGCTACTTTTCCCAAATCCCAAAAATCTATTCTAAAGAGGATCAGAAGCCCAGAGAAAGGTTAGTGGCAGGAGAATCTATGGCGCCGCCCCCAGGGCACAGATAACAAAGGCTGTTCCAGTCTTATTCCATATGCTATAATTTGACAGCCAGTTCTGTTCATAAATGAATTTGTGAGAACACTCTGTATAAATTACTACGCCTGTTCCTAAGAGTGCCCCATAGGGAAGCCCTGCTCCCCTTCCCAGAGCTCCAGGCGCAATCCTCACACTCCAATAACCAAAAGTGCTGAGCACTGAGGTTT
This sequence comes from Myotis nattereri, assembly GCF_964212035.1. Lineage (NCBI taxonomy): Eukaryota > Metazoa > Chordata > Mammalia > Chiroptera > Vespertilionidae > Myotis > Myotis nattereri. The sequence continues at coordinate 55,000,841 of NC_138087.1, forward strand.
AAAGGATGATGATGATCGCACTGTTTAACCAAACCTGCTGCATGTGTCTTTCCAGCCAAATGTAATGTAAAACATTTTCAACCATGCTAGGTAGCTCAATGGGTTAGAGTCGTTGCGATACCCCAAGGTTGCAGGTTTGATCCTCCATCAGGGCACATGCAAGAATCACATAATCCTATATAATAAAAGCTTAATATGCTAAGTGTCCAGTCGACCGGTTAGCTGTTCAACCAATCAAAGCACAATATGCTAATGATATGCTAAGGCTGCTCAACTGCTCACTATGGTGTGCACTAACCAATAGGGGGCAGACAGTCAGCCAGCTGGCCAGTCGACTAGTCACTATGACGTGCACTGACCACCAGGGGACAGGCACTCCAACTGGTAGGTTAGCTTGCCGCTGGGGTCTGGCCAATCTGGACTGAGTGAGACAGGCTGGACATGCCCTGGAGCCTTCCCGTGGTCCCTCCTCAGCTGGCCAACCTCCTGCATCTCTCTCTGGCCTGATCGTGCACCAGTAGGGTCCCTAGGCTTGGCTTGCACTCTCTCGCAATCCAGAAACCCTCAGGGGATGTTAGAGAGCTAATTTTGGCCCAACCCCACAGGGGAGCACCGCTCAGCCAGAAGCTGGGCTCATGGTTGGCGAGCGTAGCGGCGGTGGTGGGATCCTCTCCTGTCTCTGTGGCAGCACTAAGGATATCCGACTGATGGCTCCCCAGGGGGACCAGGCCTAAGCTGGCCGTCAGACATCCCTCAAGGGCTCCCGGATTGCAAGAGGGCACAGGCCAGGCTGAGGGACCCTCCCCCGAGTGCATGAATTTTTTGCACCAGGCCTCTAGTGAATGCATAAATAAGTGGGGCAACAAATCAATGTTTCTCTCTCTTTTTCTCTCCCTTCCTCTCTCTCTAAAATCAATACAAAAATATTTAAACCTTGTTGGTATGAACTATCATCCCCTCAGTTTCCTCATCTTTTTCAAAATATGCTTTTACTGATTTTAGAGAGAGAGGATGAGAAAGGGAGAGCGAGAAGAATTGAGCCTGCAACTTGGGCATGTGCCCTGACCAGGAATTGAACCTATGACTTCTTGGTGCATAGGACAACGCTCAATCCACCGAGCCACACTGGCAAGGCTCCTCATCTCTCTCTCTCTCTCTCTTTTTTTCTTTGCTAATCCTCACCCAAGGATATTTTTTCCATTGATTTTTAGAAAGTGTGGAGGGAGGAAGAAAGAGAAAAAGGAAGAGAGAGAGAGAGAGAGAGAGAGAGAGAGAGAGAGAGAGAGAGATGTGAGAAGGACACATTGATTGGTTGCCTCTCACACGTGCCCTGACTAGGGCTGGGTATCGAACCTGCAACCCAGGTACAAGCCCTTGACCGGGAATGGAACCCTGTGACCCTTTGGTGCATGAGCCGATGCTCTAACCACTGAGCACTGGCCAGGCTGGGCTCCTCATCTTTTAATGAGAAAAATAAACACCAACCCAGATGAGTTTGTAATGAGGAGTAAATGAATAATACAAATAAAATACTTAACTGTATGCACTGTCTATATATTCTATTATTACATTATATGTTGTTATATTACATTGCATCATATTTATCGTGTGTGTGTGTGTGTGTGTGTGTGTGTGTGTTTAAACAGGCTTTGCAGAGTCATCAACCCTCACGCTCTGGCCACCTGAAACTTCTCCCCCTTCCCAGACTGTACATGCTTTTGCTCTTCCTCTTCTCCACCTGCCACCTCCTTACTCATCCTCGTCCTTGTCCACTTCCTGTGCAGCCCCCAGAGTCTAAGCTCTGTGGCAGCAGGAGCCTTGTCTGCACCATTCAGGCATCCTAGCATCCCCATCTCCCAACTGAGGACGGGGAAACTGAGGCTCAGTGAGGCTGGATAACTTGATCAGACCACAAAGCCAATAGGTGCAGGCACCAGGTACCAGCCCTCGCTCTGAACCACCGTACATACAACCAACATGTGACCTTGGCAGTGCCGCCTGAGACCCCAGACAGGCTGAGTCGGAGAGGGAGTGGCAGATGTCCCTGAGAGCATAGTCACCGGCTCTGGCTGTCCCAGCCCTTCCTCCCAGGAGGGACATTCACGGGCTCAGAAGTGTGGGAGTCTAGGTTTGAATACCCGCTTCTTCCTTCGAGACAGATCTAGGAGACCAGAGAACTCCTGTCCTCTGCTGCCCAACATGGAAATATTAACTTGCTTGTTTGTAGGGGGAAGTTCTAGTATTACAACCCAGAATTAATAATTTATTGCAAAGATTTCTTAGCTCCTCGGGCACAAGTTCTAAAAGTGGTTCAAATTGTTGTTTTGATTTTTTAATGGGATTTCTCCCTCCGGCCTGAGCTCATCTGCCTGTGTTCTCTGCAGGCAGGCAAACAGTAAAACCAGAGAGTTCCCAGCAACTCCACAGCCCAAACGTTCCGCCACTTCAAGTCAGACAGCACCTCTGGTCCATCTCTCTTCCCTCCCTCCGTCAATGCCAGCTTCTCCGCCTCCTCTCGGATCCCCGTCCTGCCCAACCTGCCCTGGCCCCTTTCCCACCACAACCTCCTCTCTCCAGTCTGGGAGCTCTGCTGTGGCTAAATGCTCCTTGGTGATAATGACATTAATAACAATAGAAGTAACACTTATCAGTTGTCTGTTACGGGCTGGACCCCCTGCTAAGCCCCTTTTATGTTCACCTCATTGAATCTGTACCTCCAAAATGACACAACTGTCATTAACCCATTTTACATCGGAGAAAACTGAGGTGAAAGCAGTGGGAAAGCCAAGTGGGTTTAAAACAATAACCTTGCACACAAAGGGAGGAAAGCTAGTGCTTGTTTGGGAAGTGATGGTGACTAGCATGCTCAACCCCAGGAAAGCAGGAAGCAGCTCACAGACTCTGAGGTAAGCCTGCAACCACGTATTATCATATTCTCCCAAGAGGCTCAAAAGCAGCAAACAGGGCTCTAGCTGGTTTGGCTCAGTGGATAGAGGGTCAGCCTGCAGGCTGAAGGATCCCAAGTTTAATTCCAGTCAAGGGCACATACCCGGGTTGCAGCTTGATCCCCAGTAGGGGCCATGCAAGAGGCAGCCAATCCATGAATCTCTCTCATCATTGAAGTTTCTATCTCTCTCTCTCTCCCTGTCCCTTCCTCTATGAAATCAATAAAAAAAAAACAAAACAAAAAAAAAAAAAAACATAGCATAACAGGTGTCAAAGTCACAAGCGGCTGCTTTGGAAGCCTGATGCTGTGCTGCCTCCAGGAGACCTTTAGACATTGGTCCCTGATGACCGCTCCAATGGAAAGTACGCCTTCCTCTCCGCCCTGTGACTTTCTGGGATAGACAAGAGGGTCTGTATACTCCCTGTTTCCCAGCACCAATTCCAGGCACTGTCAACCATACCATTCTGTCATGACATCTCCTCCTAAGTACTCCATACTGTTAGTAATTGCCACCTTCCCTCCTGACAGATGCCCCCTTCCTGGGACTTCCCACTGTCATCTTCACCTGCCCTGGACCTCACTGAGCACACCTCCTTGACGGCATTGGTCTTGATCTCCATTCCCCAGCAAACCTGTCTTGCAAAAAAAAATGTTTGAAAAGATAGTTCCCCATGAATGGCCACAAGTAGGACCTTATCCTGTCATTTAGAATGGGTCCACCTCCAGGACCTCCAACCCCTGTGATCCTCCTGAGCACAACCTGTCATCCTCCTCCTTCCACACCTTCATCCTGATGAGCTGGCTCTTGCCAGGAACCCCCATAAGTTACAGCAGGTGGATGAAGTTATCTGCCTTCTTGGCTGCCTGAAATAATAGCATCACCAATTCCATTACCTCAACCCTAGAAGTGTCTGTGTCTTCTAAAAGCGTTAGATAGGACAAGAGTCTCAAGGTCTTGGCCATTCTTACGAAATGCTATTCTTGCTACATGTGAAAATGTAGCACAGTATTTTGCAGACCAGCAGCAAACAGGATGAGCTTGACAGAAACCCAACCCAGATAAGTGTAGCTAACTGAAATCAATGCGTAATTGACCAAATAGTGTATATCAGGAATGGCTAAGCCTCCCTTGGCAGCAGCAGAGCTTTGGATATGAATCCCGTCTCCTCTACTTGCTACAAGTGAATGAAATGATCTTGCCACAACCAAGTCTCCTGCCTCTTCTGTCCCCTTGTGACACTGCTGTCATTCATTTCACTTATCCACATGCTATAATCACCCCATGCTCTGTTACTATTATAATTTTAAACAGTTACCTTTCAGATCAGTTAAGAGTAAGAACAATCAAAGAATTTATTTTATCTTCATTTATTCCTTCTCTGTTTCCCCTCCTTTCTTTTTGTAAGATCTGTTTCTCACATTCTATTTTTCTTTTCCCTAAAAAAGTATTTTTAAACATTTCTTGCAAGACAAGTTTGCTGGTCATGAATTCACTCCATTTTTGTTTGACTGAGAATGTCTTTATTTCTCCTTCATATTTAGAGGATTATTTCTCAAGATGTAGGATTCTAGGTTGGTGGTGGAGGGGGAGGGGTCTTTCAATGCTTTAAGTATTTCACTTCACTCTCTTTTTTGTTTCTTTTAATATATTTTTATTGATTTCAGAGAGGAAGGGAGAGGGAGAGAGAGAGAGAAATATTAATCAGCTGCCACCTGCACGCCCTGCACTATCTGGGCATGTGCCCTGACCAGGAATTGAACTGGGACTTCCTGGTTCATAGGTCGACCCTCAACAACTGAGCCATGCCAGTCAGGCAACTTCACTCTCTTTTTGTCTGCATGGTTTCTGACATGAAATCCACTGTAATTCTTCTCCCTATTCCTCTAAGAGTAAGGTGGTTTTCCCCCTCTGGCTTTTTTCAAGATTTTCTCTGTCTTTGGTTTTCTGATGTTTGAATAGCATAGACGTAGATATCAAATATCTTGATACTTCCTGAACTCCTGCATCTGTAACATTCTCTGAGTTCCCTGCATTTGTGGCTTGGTATCTGTCATTAATTTTGAAAAGTTCTCAGCTCTTTCAAATATTTTTCTTCGTTCTGTCTTCTCCTTCTGGTATTTCAATTATGCCTATGTTACTCCTTTTAAAATCATACCACAATTCTTGAATATTCTGTTCTAGTGGTTTTGATTTTGTTTATTCTCATTCTTTTTTTCTATTTACATTTTAATTTGGGAACTTTCTATTGAACATACCTTTAAGTTCACTGATTCTTTACTTGACTATAATCTACTGGTGAATCCATCAAAGGCACTTTATTTGTTACTGTGCTTTTTATTTCTAGCATCTCCTTCTGATTTTCTTAGGGTTACTGAATTTCTGCTTACATTAGCCATCTGTTCTTTCATGCCATCTACTTTTTCCTTTAGAGCTCTTAATATATCAATCCCAGTTATTTTAAATTCCGTTTAATAGTTTTAAAATGTGTGTCATAGCTGAGTATGGTTCTGATGCTTACTTTGTCTCTTTAGACTGTGCTTTTTCTTGCCTAACTTTCTGTTGAAAGCTGGACGTGATATATTGGATTATAGGAACCGAGGTAAATAGGCCTTTAGTATGAGGTTTTATATTCATCTGACAGATCTCAGCTATTACTCTTTGTATTCTCCTGTCTCTCCAGATTTTGCAGCAGCTATTTGTCCTGCAAACTCACTTCCTGGAAGGGTCAAGAAAAGTTGATTTTCAGTTTTCTCAACTTTATTTCCTATTGTAAATATGTGAGTGACAACTTCCAACTTCTTTATATGTTAGAGCTAAAACTGGAAGTTTCTCAGCCTTCTTATTGGAATTCATTATTTACCTGTTCAGCACAAGTCTTTGAGTAGTAAACTTTCTGCATTTTTGTCTCAAAATGTCTTTATTTAACTTCCCTATTAAGTGATCATTTACCTGAGTATAGGTTAATTGTTTATCTCTTAACATGTGAAGATATTTTCTAGTGTCTTCTGTTGATGTTTTAAAAGTTCCTGTCAATCTAAAAGTTATACTTTCTCTCTTATTGCTTTTATAGTTTTTTCTTTGTCTCTGATGTTCACTTTCACTACACTTTTGCCTAGACTTGCATTTATTCTTATTTAACTTGCTTGGGATTTAGAATGTCTGTTCAACGTAATGATATATGTCTTGCAACAGTTGATTCTACAAATTTTTCTATTTTTTTTTTCCAGAGCAACAATTATATGTATGTTGGACCTTCTCATAAAATTTAGTTTTATCTCTTACCCTCTCTTTCATATTTCCCAACTCTAGATTTCTGTGCTGCATTCCTGGCAATTTCTTCAGCTCTGTCTATCAAATCACTGCTTTTCTTTTCTTTTAAATTTTTTTTTTATTGATTTCAGAGAAGAATGGAGAGGGAAAGAGATAGAAACACCAATGATGAGAGAGAATCATAGATCAGCTGCCTCCTACACACTCCCCACCAGGGACTGAGCCCACAACCCAGGCATGTACCCCTACCAGAAATCAAACCTGACCTCCTGGTTCATAGGTCAACGCTCAACCACTGAGCTACAACAGCGGCGTTCAAATCACTGATTTTCTATTCAACTGTGTCTTATCTTGTATTTAAAGAAATAAGTCGAATTTTTAAAATTCTGATGACTAAAATGTTTATTTCTAGAAATTTGTTTTATTCTAATCTGATTATCCTTTTTTTGTGATGTTTTATTCTTTTGTAATGTTGCTAGTCCTTTTTTCATATCTTTAGTCATTTGATAGTCTCTTTCAGATTGCTATTTTAGGTTCTTGGAGAACTGATTTTCCTGTTATGTCTCCTAACTTGCCCTTGTTTCCTTATGTGGTTTGCAAGTTGTTAATTGTGAGCTCACCTTCAGTAGTTACCATCTGTACATACTGGATTGTAGAAGTATGTGCTTCTAATTGGCATCTCAAGAAATATAAGCCTAGTTTTATATTAATTTATTTTCTTGGGTTTCTTGTGAATGATATAAAGTAAGATACCATGTCTGTATATGGTACAGCTTGCAATTTCAGCTTCTCATGGGACACTTTTGTTCCACTCTGAGTCCCATGTAGGTGAAATTCCTCAGCCTGTAGGTGAAATGCCTAGCATTTATTCCATGGAGAGTTTAGTCCTTCCAGGTTTCAAGTGTTTTGCAGAAGTTCATGTTCCAACTCCCATATCACATAAGTCTAAGGCCATATCCTTTGTCTCAACACCAGCATTAAACCCCAGCCCCTGTTCACGAGGAACTATATCCAGGACCAGTGCCCCAGGCCACTGGGACAACAGTTAAACACTTAAAATTCTGGCTCTGAGCTCCTTAATTCCTACCTTCTGAGGATTTCCCTCTTTTTATTTAAACCTCTGATATATCAAAATAACTTATTGTTACATTTGATCCAGTATTTCTATTGTTTGAGATAGGAGGGGAGTATTCAATTGTTCAGATTTTGTTATCCCAGCCAGAAATCTAGGTTCCTTTTTTTTTTTGTAATTTACAAAATAATAAAGGCTTGGAGTTTTTAAAGACCTTTGTGAATAGCCAAATTTCTCAAGCCAAACTTCCAGTGCACTCTCAAAACAAACACGCTGTAAAACTGAAATTACCTGTTCTATTGACTTTTGTTTATTGCAAAAACTGGTTAACCTTGTTCAGGGGGAAATACCTCTACTCAAAAGTCAAGTTTCACACAGTGCTTTTGGCTGTATCTGTTGCTCTTCCTTTATGCCACATGGCACGGCACAGGTGGTCAATGTCACTGACATAACATATCTGTAAAAATTTCTTGGATGAATGAATGAATAAATGAATGAAAGAACATCCAAGCAAAGCACAGGCAGCTCTTTGACAATTCGCTCATAACCTTTAAATCTCACATTCACAGAATTTGCCTGTCATCTAAAAGAGTAGAACAGACAGGAGGAAAAATTGTAAACAAGTCAAAATAAAAACAAGAGATGAAGTTCCAATTTGTTTTATCTCTTACAGAATGTGTGATCTGGAATGGATCTCAAGGACGACCCAGCCTAATCCCCTACCCCAAAAGCAGAAACCATGACCCAGAGAAAAATGGCAATCCCAAGAGCCATCACAAAAGCCTGGGAGCCCACCCCGTGCTTTCACACTATGAAGGAACGTGTTCTGTGTTCCCTTAAATATTCCCCAGTCTTCCAAATCTGGCACAGTGATTTTTTGGGGGGTAGACACCCTTCTGTCTGATCCTCAGGAAGACAAAAATACTCAGAATACTCAGCTGTTTAGAAAAAATGTTTAAACTCTTTAAGAAAAAGCAGGCACCCCCAGATAAGACTCTGGTCAGCAGAGAAAGTAAAGAAGGCCGAGGCCCCACAAAGTCTGGGTAATTTTCAGCCTTGGGTCATGTTGAGATGATGACAGTAGAAGGATAGGGGAGAGTATGGCTGGTCTAGAGACAGCCTGTACCTCTAGAGATCTAGGGAGCAAGAATTCCAGCATTGCCATTATCTCATTCCAGAGGCAAGATGACATCCAAGTTAAATGTTGTCTAAGCATCTCAGCTCAGAAAGAGGAGGTTTCTACCTCCACGCCTCATGCTGGGAAGAACTGGAAAAAGAACTCCTACCTTCTCCCTGCTACTATCACCCTCTTGTAGCTCCTCCCATGGGAGAAGTCACTCATCTGACTGGTCAGAGCCCAGGACATTCACGGGGCCATGTTTACCTTTGGGTTGCACCACTGTGCCTCGGGTTCAGAAGTCCTCCTCCAGGTTATCAGGCTTCCAGCTGGAAACTAGATCAGACCGTGCCTGCTTCCCAGGAAAGGCCCAGCCATGACCTCACTCAGTTCCATTTTCTCCATCTGCAACTGGGTGAATGAGTCATCTGCTTCTTTAATCTCTAAAACTCTTGACTCTTCTTCCCTTCAATACCCAAGTTCCATAACACACCAAGCCCTCATCAGAGAAGTCAAATGCAAACCATTAAATTCTCCTCATCAGAATTGAGTTGATGGAATTGAGTTGATGGTAAAGTATATGCCTGTAGATAGAAGCTTCTCCAATGAGGGGGGAGGGGGAAGCATTTTTCCCACAGGTACCTTGGGTGGCAGGAGGTCACAAATCCCCTAAGTAGTAGCATATCTTTCTGGAGCATCAAACTGAAAAATCTAGGAATGGCTACCCCAGAGTATCTGTGATGTTTTTTAATGTAAGCTGGGCTATTAGAAAGGCTACAGTCTTGCGCAGTGTGTGTGTGTGGGGGGGGGGGGGGGGGGCGCGCGCACGCGCGCCAGCTCACAGTCTGTGGCCCCCTCAAACAAAGGAGAAGCCCAGCCCATATGGGGCAGTGAGGGGTCAGGTCCGGCTGCAGTTAGAGCATCTCGTGGGCAGGCAGAGGGACTGAAGGGTTGTGGTAGGGACAGAGGGCTGAGGTTGGGCTTCAAGTTGGAGGAAACCCTGAGGGGCTCTTATGCGGGGAACAGAGATCCCACAGTAGCAGCAGAGACAGGACAAGAGGCAGGAGGCCCAGTGAAGGGTGCTTCCAGGTGAGCAGAGTAGTCCAGACTGGAGACTGAGGGCTCTTTGGGGCACACCGTTCTCAGAGCAAATCCAAACCTCCTCACCCACATATTCCAGCCCTCTGGGATTTAAGTCGCCTCCTGCTTCTCCAGCCCCTATCCCTGACCTCCTTTCACTCACCCTGCATTCCAACCTCCTAGGCCAGCTTGCAGTTCCCTGCCACACCTGCATTTCCTCAAGACTTGGCCCACACTGTTCCTTCCGCCTAGAATGCCCTCCCCAGCCAACTCTGCAATCTCCACAGATCTGGATTCTGCCCCCCTCTCAAGGCGCAGCACTAATGACACCTCCTCCAGGGAGCCTTCCCACTCTCAGCCTGTATGCCTGTCTCCTCACATCCCACCCCCACCCCTTCTCCTGGTGGACACAGACCCACTACACGGGGACATGAGCTCCCTAAAGAAAGAAACCATGTCCGGCACCTCATCTTCCCCCACAGTCCCAGCCCTTTTCCTGACTCAGGTAGGCAGGTGCTCAAGGCCATCCCCAAGGACCAAACTCATCATGTTCAAAAACTCAAACCAGCCCCTTCCCAGGGGTAGGAAGCCCACAGGAGTAGGCAATGCTCGCCCAGGCCGACCAGCCCAGGGAAATCCCACTGTGCAGAGGGCAACGCAGCATATGAGAGCAGGAGGCATTTCTGGTGGCTTTCTCTGCTAGACAAGGGACAGGCCATCTCCCAATTTAACCCCCCGTGACCTTTGAACTTCCCGGGAGGTCAGCAGCACGTCCCCCTTCCCCAGCTGTCTTTCTGTCTCTGGCCCAATGGGAGGGAGGGCCCTGGGCCCGTTCCATTTTGTGCCCGTATTGATCTGTTGGCAGCAATGGGCTGGATAATTAGCCAGGAATTAGGGTTTCTATTACAGCCAGGAGGCTGCTCCAGCTGATTTATCACCTGAATAATTTACTGTGATTGAAAGGAAATTAAAATGAACTCCATTTGACAACTGTGAGCTTTTATGGGCTTTAGTGAAGGCTCAAAGCCAGATTAATAGCCTGGTGTTGGTTAATAGTCTGCCGAGAGTAAATACGGCAGGCTGTGCTCGGTGGCAGCCTTCCTGCGAGGCCGGAGGAGGGACCAGCTCCCGCCAGGAGCACAGCGCCCACGGCAGCGTCAACTCGAGTTTTACTGAAACAGATTTCACCGTGCGAAACCGAAATGCGCGCGCACACGCATGACGCCACCAGCAGTTGTTACTTGTTTTCCCCTCTTCTCCTCCAAGGTGATTTTTACTCACTCCACATGTAGGGAGAACAGAATTGCTTTTTCAATAACCACTTTGAAAAGGAAGTGTTTATTGCCCCAGGAGTGTGTGCGCATTAACCCCTTCCAGCCAGGGCCAAGGGTTTACTAAGTTTCCCTGTAAAAGTGAGAGGCCTGGGCCCATCCACCCGGGGTCCATCTTGGGGGGAAAAGCAGCAAGGGGAGGGTGGGCTCTGAGCTCAAGGAAGTGACTGGCAGGCCCCTAACCTGGCCCTGAAGAAGGCTCTTCCCATGGGCGTTTGGGTGGGTGATTAGGAGGATTTGACCACCCAAGCCTATGGCAAGTCTCTGAAGGTTCTGGAATAACAGGTGAACTCTGTGTGCAAAAGGCCGATGCTGAAAACCAACCAATCAGAAAACCGGCTTCTAGAGTCTTTGGGGAACATGAAGACAGAAGGCAAGACGTCTTATATAAGATGAAAACTAAAGATCCTGGGGTCAAGCTCTAGCTCTGTGGCCTCGACAAGTCCCAGAAGCCTCCTGGGCCTGAGCCTGGGAGGAACACTCTGGAAAGAATGTTCCGATCTGTAAAATGGGGCTCACCAATCTTGCCCAGCCTGCTCAGCAGACACTTACATGGAGAGTTCAGGGAGAGAAGGGATGTGAACGGTCTTTGAAAACCGCACAGTGTCATGCACAGGTGAGGGAGATCACTGTTGTTACTGCCGCCGCCACTGCTGCTGTTATTGTTATCACAATTACTGCTGCTGGAGATATGGACAATGAATTCCAAAGAAAAAATGACTTACCCACCAGGGCAGGGCCAGGACTCAAGTCAAACTCCAACTCCAAGGCCAGCACATGCTCTTTCTCCCCCGCCAGGCTGCTCAATGGATGAAACCGGCAGCAAGGCCCGCACCCAGGCCAATAGCCCTTGGAGTCACCATTCCGCTCACCACGGAAGGGGCCAGCTTCAGCGGCCAGAGCTCCAGGCCCCCTTCCTTGCCCGCTCAGGGGCTCACAAGGCAAGGCGAAAGCAAGCATGAGGGGGCTCAAGGAACCTGTACCCTTGACGTGCCTGCCTTCCCAGCCTGCAGCCCTTGCTTGGACCATCATTTGTCCAAAGTGATTGGGAATGAGGAGCAAGGGTACGTCATTCATAGTCCAGTGCCTGTGTGTGTGCCCGGCAGCCCTGCAGCCTCACCTTCCATCTCTCCTCATTACCGCACATTACCGGGAGGTGAAGCAGATTAACCAGAAAGCCCTGAGTCAGTCATTATCCCACCACAAGGTTCATCTGCAGGCCCCGCCTCAGCCCACAGTCAGAGACAGGCCTGCAGCCGTATCCGCTCATTCTGAAGGACACCGCACAGCGAGACTGCTAGAAACAGCCCTCAGGATGTTTGTAATTCAAGTCTCCTTTCCAACAGGCCCCATCTCTGCATGGGCCTAGCCACCTGTCCCCCAACACCTCCTCCGTAACATCCCCCTTGGTGCTCCTCGCTGAGGCACCGTCTCCATTCATCAGGGCTACAGAACCTTCTCCCTTGCCTTGCAAAGTCTGAATCCATCATATTACCCCTGGGAGCTGGTGCCTGATTCATCCTCCCTCCCCTGGGAGCCAGACACTGTGCCCGACTCACAGCCCAGAATGCAAGAACAATGTTGGCTAAATGAGCACATGGTGTCTGAGCAAGGGAGCGAATGAATGGACACACGGGTGGACTCCTCCCAGTTATGCAGCCCTGTAGTGTCTGCCCAGTCTTTCTGGGCATCCTAAACCAAATAAACTACAATTCAGATTCTGAGTTTCCGTGAGGATCATGGGAAACACAGAGGGAAGCAGTCGCTGAGGCTGAATGTTTGCACTGAGAAAATAAGGGCTACTAGAAGGCTGGTGCCGACACGCTAGAGGCTTTGTGCCTGGGCCCTCGCTCCTCACCACCCACCGACTGGATGACCTCACACAAACCCTGTGCCCGCTCTGGACCTCTTAAGGTGGAGGATGAAAGCTAGCAAGCGCTAAAACTATGTGCTCTTATCAATGGTTGGAAAATAAATTTTCTTCCAGATTCTGGAGGGAAAAGTAGGCTTCATCTAAAGAAATTTTCCTGACTGAATTCCTCTTCTTTCTCCTCCTGCGTCAGGTGAGATGTGGCTCTGGCCATATTTCAGAAGGGCCCTGGGCAGTGGGAGAGGCTGTTTGTGATGGAAACAGACTCTTCTCCCTACAACCCAGCAGCTAGAGTGTGAGGCTCAGGTCTGCCCGACCCATACAACGGTCATTCCCAGAGGGGAAGGAGGAGACTTTACTCCATTTGTAGGAGAAAGACCAAAACCCTGACCACAGCCTACTTGGCCAGACCTATCTCTCCAACATCACCACCCACCCCTCTGGGCAGCATGGCCCCTAAAGCACAGCCTCTGGGTTTCTTTCTGTTCTTTACTCCTTCCCCCCCTCTCTCTTACCCCAGGGCCTTTGCACTTGCTCTTCCTTCTGCCAGACACAATCTCACACACCCAGGTCCCTTCTCCTGATTCAGCCCGACCCCTGCTGGGCTCAGCACAAATGCATTTCCCCTTCAAGCCGGCCCAGTCTCTGCTTTATGCTTTTGAAAAACCTCAGACATCCCCTCCTCAGCACCTAGCACATCTGTAATCCACAACTCTTTGGGTTATTCTTATTGTGATTCTTCCACACATCGGTAGACTCCCCAAGGGCAGGTCCAAGCCTGTCTCATTGATGAATGTACCTCTAGTATTCGGTTCTGTGCCATGCACATAGTAGACACTCATCAATGTTTGTGAAGTGAATACACGACTTGCTGTGTGGTGAGAGGTGGCCAGACTGCCACAAGATGGTGGCCCTGAGGCCTTGCACACTCCTCATCACCAAGGTCTCCTCTGGCACCTCCCCTCTCCACAGAGCTTGTGCACACAGCCTGTGTGACTTTGAATGGCTCTTTCAGAAAATTTCAGAAGCATCATCTAATCAGCAGGCAGAGGAAGCTCAGCGCGGCCAGTCCTCACCACCAGGACCAGATGGAAAAGTTCTGAGAAAGTCATTGCTCAGAGGTCTCTCCGACTCGCCCACCATGTGGGAGCTCTCGGCAGGCAGCGGTCATGTCTGAACGGCATGTGCCAGCAAGGAAACCAGCTCAGGGCCTAGCATAGCCTGTGCATCAGGAACTAGTCTCCTGAATTGAATCTGGCCCTTATCCAGGCCCAAGAGCCTCTCACTGGGCAGACCCTTTCTGGTCCCATCTCTGTGACCATAAGCAGAGACTGCTTCTCTCCAGGGCAGAGTAGGGGGGCCGCTCAGCAAGAGGCCTCCTCCTGCTTCCTTCCCTCTCTTGCAAATGACTCAGCTGGGTGTTGGTCCAGTGAGACACTTCTCATTTCCAGACTCTTGGATCCAGCCTCTAAAAGCATGACAGGGCAACCTGGTGAGAGGGATGACGGTGGGTACCCACCAGGACCACCATAACAAGGCCGTAGGGTGCTTACAGGTTTCCCCTTCACCCTGACAGGATAATGACCCGAGACCACCTCAAGCGGCCCTAAAGGTCATTACACCCCCTGGGAAAGGCCGCCATTCAGCAATGGCAGAGCAGCCAGACAAGTCACGTGCCCTCCTGGCCGGCAGGAAAGACAGAGGCACCAGGGCAAGAAGTTGCCAGAGCCTCGAACAAGTCCTCCTGACCTCGTGGGATGCTGTGACCAGCCGAGTTTGGCCGAGAACAAGGAGAAGCCGCCTCTGAGTAGAGTTTGGCGTTCCCACCTACACGCAGCCAGGCGCCTGGGGAGGACACCCAGGCCTGCGTGTGGGGAGAGGTGTGGCAGGCTGTGAGTCGCGGAGCTTACCTGCTCAGGCTTGATGGGCTCCGTGGTGGTGAAGATGTCCGAGTAGTGCTGCCTCTCAAACACGCGGTCCAGCACCTCCAGCTGCTGCTGCGTGAACAGGTCTCCCCGCATCTGCTTCCGGAGGAAATCTCTGCCCGGCAGTGAGTGACCGTTCGGCACCGGAGACTCCTGAATACCTTTGATGGGCATGAGAGAGGAAGGATGAGTGTGGCTTACACAAGTTGCTGAAGAAAGACATGGCAGACCCTGAGACTGGGAAGAGGCCCTGAGAGACCCAGGAGCTCAGAAGCAGACAAAGGGGTCCTGGCCAAAGTCAACCTGCTGGTTAGTGCACAGCCAGCCTTCCATAGCCACGTGCCAGGCACTGTGCAAAGCCCTTTGTGCATGCATCATCTCATCTAATCCTCACTATGACCCCAATGAAGACGATATTATTTTCCCATTTTTCAGATGAAAAAATTGAGGTCTAGAAAGATCGAGTGATTTGCCTGGGAGCTGGATCTCAGGTTGACCAGAGGCTTAATCGGCAGGTGCCACTGTCTCTCTTGCACTGACATTCCCCCAGGGGGGTACAATTTTGTCCCAGAGTTCACGCCACTTCCCAGGTCATTTGCCGCTACACTATTAGGAAGGTTCTTAGGGAAACAGATACTCTCATACATTCTGGTGGAAACTTATTGGTCACAAACCTACAACAGACAATTTGACAAAAGTCTCTCAAGACCACAAGTGCACATTCCCTTTGATAGAGCAACTGCACCTCTGGGAATTTATTTTATAGTTGGACTTACACATGTGGGAAGTGACATAGGTTCAGGTTCTAGTAGCAAAAGACTGGAAACAACCCAAAGGTTTATGTTGGAGGGACTGGTTAAGTAAGTCATAGTGTGGCCACACCCTTGAATACTGTGTGGCTGAAAAGAGGAAAGAGGATGTCCTTTGTGAAGAGATATGGAAAGAACTTCAAGATACATTATTATATGAAAAATAAATAAGTGAGAAAAGCACAGTATGCAGATTACAACCTATTGTGTAAAATTGGAGAAAACAGGATTTTATATAATGCATTATAAATTTATATATAATATACATCCTATCTAATAAAGAGGGAATATGCTAATTGACCCTCACACCATCGTAAAGATGGCAGTGCCCACAGCCAATAAGGAGCGAATATGCTAATTGACTGCCCTGCTCTCAAAGATGGTGGCACCCACAGCCAATAATGAGGCAATAGGCTAATTGATTGCCCCACTGTCAAAGATGGCAGTGCCCACTCCCCTCAGCCCCACCAGTGTGGCATGCGTGTGGCAAGGCCAGGCCCGCCGCTCTGCGCGCCTGCTTCTAGAGTCCCCCAGTCTCCTCAGCCCCCCAGCCGCCCAGGGCTGCCCGAGGCTCAGGTAACCAGGGCTGGCTAAGGCTTGTGCTGTCGGCAGTGGCAGCAGCAGAGGTGTGATGGGGCGTCGCCTTCCCCTGATCACCGGGTCGCCTCCCGCCCCTGAGGGCTCCCGGACTATGGAGGGGGCAGGCCAGGCTGAGGGACGCCCCCCCCACTCCAGTGCATGAATTTTCATGCACCAGGCCTCTAGTATATTAATATATGTTATATAGCTATTAATAAAATACATTATAATTATGTAATTATATAATATATACTAATATACATATACAATATATTCCACATAATGCATATATATATTAAAATACATATAAAATGCACATGTGCGCACACACAAAGGAACTCTGGAAGAACATGAGAAACATTCCGAGTGGTTACCCACTCAGGGAGGGAGAAACTAAGTGGAGGTAAACAAAGGGGAGGGAGAATTTTTCATAGCATGTTTGTTCTGTTTTGTTTTAGAACTTTAAATGTATTGTCTATTCAAAAATGCAAATTAAGAAGAAAGTACAGGGGAAACCAAGATGGCGGCATAGGTAAACACCAGAGTTAGCTGCCTCGAACAACCACTTCAAAAATACAACTAAAAGATGGAACGGACATTGCCCAGAACCACAGGAAGACTGGCTGAGGGGAAATTCTTCAACTAGAAGGAAAGAGAACAGCATACGAGACTCAGAGGAGGCGCAGTGCAGAAAACACAAAGGTGCGGAAGTACACGCGGAGCGGGCTGGTAGCTGAGGGCGCAGTTGTCGTTTTCAATCTGGAGGGAGTCTCAGATTCTGAGCTCCAGTTCTGGGCGAGTCTCTAGGGACCCAGACTCAAACGGGAGAAGCGGGACTGTCTGGCATCGGTCAGAGAGAGTGCAGCTTTCTCTCCGAGGTTTGCAGCGGTTGTTGGGACTCTGAGAGGCAG
The DNA here is from genome assembly GCF_964212035.1 of Myotis nattereri. NCBI lineage: Eukaryota > Metazoa > Chordata > Mammalia > Chiroptera > Vespertilionidae > Myotis > Myotis nattereri. The sequence continues at coordinate 55,017,753 of NC_138087.1, forward strand.
AGCCTCTGGGGACGGGACTGAGAGCAGCCATAACTGCTCCCTCCACCCACTCTGTTGATCCCGTGTGACCCGCCCGCCCAAGCCCTGCACAGAGCCATTTGCCAGATAGCCTCAGGCAAAGGCTAGATTAGCACCTCCCTAGAGGACAGAAGTTTTCCCTCTGCAGACACAGCTGATTCTCACAGCCAGTTGGCCTGGAGGTCAAATCCCCCTAGTATTAACTACAACAATCAAGGCTTAACTACAACAAGACTGCGCACAAAGACCACTAGGGGGTGCACCAAGAAAGCATAACAAAATGCGGAGACAAAGAAACAGGGCAAAACTGTCAATGGAGGATATTGAGTTCAGAACCACACTTTTAAGGTCTCTCAAGAACTGTCTAGAAGCCGCCGATAAAGTTATTGAGATCTACAAGAAATCTAATGAGACCCTCGATGTTATGATAAAGAACCAACTAGAAATTAAGCATACACGGACTGAAATAACGAATATTATACAGACTCCCAACAGCAGACCAGAGGAGCGCAAGAATCAAGGCAAAGATTTGAAATGTGAAGAAGCAAAAAACATCCAACCAGAAAAGCAAAATGAAAAAAGAATCCAAAAATACGAAGGTAGTGTAAGGAGCCTTTGGGACAGCTTCAAGTGTACTAACATCAGAATTATAGGGGTGCCAGAAGATGAGAGAGAGCAAGATATTGAAAACCTATTTGAAGAAATAATGACAGAAAACTTGCCCCACCTGGTGAAAGAAATAGACTTACAAGTCCAGGAAGCCCAGAGAACCTCAAACAAAAGGAATCCAAAGAGGACCACACCAAGACACATCATAATTAAAATGCCAAGAGCAAAAGACAAGGAGAGAATCTTAAAAGCAGCAAGAGAAAGAAACTCAGTTACCTACAAGGGAATACCCATACGACTGTCAGCTGATTTCTCAACAGAAACTTTGCAGGCCAGAAGGGAGTGGCAAGAAATATTCAAAGTGATGAATACCAAGAACCTACAACCAAGATTACTTTATCCAGCAAAGCTATCATTCAGAATTGAAGGTCAGATAAAGAGCTTCACAGATAAGGAAAAGCTAAAGGAGTTCATCACCACCAAACCAGGATTATATGAAATGCTGAAAGGTATCCTTTAAGAAGAGGAAGAAGAAAAAGGTAAAGATACTCATTATGAACAACAAATATGCATCTATCAACAAGTGAATCTAAGAATCAAGTGAATAAATAATCTGATGAACAGAATGAACTGGTGATTATAATAGAATCAGGGACATAGAAAGGGAATGGACTGACTATTCTTGGGGGGGAAGGGGTGTGGGCGATGCGGGAAGAGACTGGACAAAAATTGTGCACCTATGGATGAGGACAGTGGGGGGGTAAGGGCAGAGGGTGGGGTGGGAACTGGGTGGAGGGGAGCCATGGGGGGAAAAAAGAGGAACAAATGTAATAATCTGAACAATAAAGATTTAATAAAATAAAAAAAAGAAGAAAGTACAGGATTAAATTCTCTGCGTGTTCTTTATTGTTGTTAGCTCTTCCCACTGTAATCGTCTCTGGTGATGATGCCTACATGTCAATGAAACTGTTACGAATTATCAAAAAAAAAAAGGCAATGGGATGGAACATCTTTTGTGAGCCTGGGGCTTGAACTGTTCAAAATGAGAGAAAATAAGGAAGCCACTTTCCAACAAGGAAATGGCCTCGGGGCCATCATTCCCCGGGCCCTCTAGGGCCAAGCTGCTCATGCCGGGCTGACGAGAGATGCTGCTGGGAGCTAGGCCCAGAGCACAGCCTCAGCCTCTGCAACTGGAAGCCAAATCGCAGGGGGAAGCAGCATGCGTCAGAGCTCTCCCTGACAGGTGCCCTTCTCACACAGGCCTCGCCCGCCCTACCTCCCCCGCCCCGCACCCTGCCAGCACACTGCTGACCTAGACTTCATTCGTCATGTCAAAACCCACCCACGTGAGGAATGAGGCCAAACCAAGGGATCCCGTGTCACTGAGATGCTGCCAAAAGCTGGCATTTCCCCCGCGGTCCCATCTGGGGGTAGTGCAACGTAGGGTCTGACATTTGAACAAAGACACCAGCTTTGGGGTTCACATGAGTGTTGGCCTTTCAGAGTCCCTGGGGAGGCTGGCAGCTCAGAGCACCCCAGCATCTTCTACAAGAAGAGCCTTCACAGGTGGCTCATGAGCACCCTGAGAAAACGGACCCCAGATTAACTTTGACCAAAGAGGATACCATAGGCTGGGTCCCTGCCCTGCCCACAGGACATCATCCTCATCAATATCATGACACCCCTTCTCCTATAATGGCCCATCCCCATGAGCTCCAAGACTAGCAGGGCATGGGAGCTCATGGCCCAGTCTGTGTCTGCCCAGCGTGTTCTCCCATTAGTTGGCATCCACCAAATGACCCTATCGTCAAAGGTGCTGTGCGAGTGTGCACATGTACATACACACACACACACACTCATACACACATTCATACACTCACACTCATACATATACTCACACACTCATACACACTCATACACTCATATACACTCATACACACTCATATATACACTCACATACTCATACACACACACTCATACACACACACACTCATACACACATATTCATACACACACTCATACACACACTCATGCACACACACACACGCTCATACACACACACTCATACACACACTCATGCACACTCATACACACATACTCATACACACACTCATGCACACACTCATGCACACACTCATGCACACACACACACACGCTCATACACAATGGAAGAAGACTCCACATGCTCCTCCTCAGCTATTACTCTGGCCAGTCATCCTGGCCCCAGCCACTCCTGCCAAAGCTTGATCTTGGCCTTAGTCCAACAGTGTTCCCACCAAATTTCTCCATGTCAGAGAGACCACAACTACTCTCAAGACTTCTCTCTGTCCACCACCTTCCCTTACACTCCCCTCTCCCATTCCCCCTCCTGCCAGCCAGGCCTAAAACTCCTAATGAAGGCTCCTGGCAACTTCCACCAAGGTCTCACCTGCCCCAGTTGGGCAGTGCCCACCTCTTCTCTCCCACCGGGGCTCCCCCATCAGACATGCCCCAGCTCTGCCCCTCCAGGAGGCCTCTCCCTGCGCGCCAGAGTCTAGGAAAGTGGAGCTTTGGCTCCACTGAGGAGGCTCAGAAAGGGTGGCTCAGCTGAGGCCTCCTGCGTGCCAGGCCACTGTCTGGTCACCGAGCAGAGCCCAGCACAGAGGAAAGACTCAGCATAGGCCAGCTCCAGTGCATGCCCTGGGGTCCTGGAGGACACAGCACACACTCCACGAAGAGGCAGCCGCACCGGGACCTGCCCGAACCTTCAGGAAGAAGACTTGCTGCGTCCTGCCCTAGGGCTGGGAGAGTGTCTTGGTGACCCAGACACTCCAAGTGGAGGACTGTGGCTGGGAAGAGCCACCTCTCCAGGCATTCACCCTGACCGTCATGGCTCCTGCTGCTCTCGCCCCGCCAGCACCTCCCCTTGCTTTCTCCACTAAGAAGGTGGATGACACCTGCCCTGTCACTTTGCACAGATGCCTAAGGTCTGCCATTTCCTCACGAATACTTCAGACACTCCTCAACATATAAGCATGTATTCATCCATGTAACAAATATCGATAAAGTGTTTACTCTGTACCAGGCAATATTAAAAACAAAACCAGAGGGTCCAGTGATGACCAAGAAAGGCCCTCTTTCCAATCTACAAAGGGCAGCCCACTTCAGTCACGTCCTCACACCAACAGATCGATGACTACAACTGTGACTACTGCTAAGTAGAAAAGGTCTCTGGAAATATTTACATAGACCGTTTACAATGCGGGGGCAGGCAGGGGAGTCTGAGAGAGGAGGATGAGGGGTCAATAGGGCAAAGAGGGCAGGGGTGGGGAGAGTGTGCCAGGCAAGGAGACGGCTGTATAAAGGCCTGGAGATGAGAGGAGATAAGAGGAAAAGAGCGAGTGAGAGGGGAGACCCCAGGATACTCTAGAGAGGCAAGCAGGGGTCTGGCCAGGCAGCCATGGAGGCCCCGCCTCCCAGAGGATCCGAGGCCTTGCTGGGAGAACAGTGGGAGCCACGGGAGGGGGTTAGGAAGACAATCCCCCTTCACATTTCTCAGTCCCAGGGCCTGAATCGCTAGTTACTTTGGATGAAGCCATGCTTTCTAATTCCTGCTCCCAAGTCTCCGCTTCAGAGAGACTAGGGGCTGGCAACATGAATTTTGCATCTGTGGGCGTTTGGAGGTGATGCGTGCAGTCAGCCTGTCAGCTAAGGTGATCCACCCACAGGAGAGGCAAACCAGTCCTCATTGACGTGCACAGCGTTACCAGGACAGACACAGCCTGCAACACAAGGCTGCCTCCTCCAGGATGCCTTCCTTCATGTTCCAGCTGCTTTTCCCTCTAACCACTTTCTTCCTGGACCCTTCCCTTACACTCTGCACTATTAGCTACCATGGGCGGGTGGTGCGGGGGAGGAGAAGGGGTGGCAGGGGAACTACAGTTAATTCATCTGTCTTCTCCACAGGGAATATTTCTGGAAAAAAATGAACAAATTAGTAATACGTGTGACAACCACCTTCACTCCACAGGTCTGGTCTGCAAATGTCAGGATCCCTCTGTCTGACCTCATTCATTCATTCCTTATTCCCTCAACCAATCTTAGTGAGCAGGCACTGTGCCAACGCTAGGCAGATAGTGATGGGCAAAACCTGGCCCTGCCCTGGTCCCCATGGAGGCATGTCCGGTAGAAGAGGCAACGGTTCATTGGAAAATAATCAGACCAGTAAAGGTAAATGTGTCAACCAACATAAATACTCTGACAAAAAGACTCATGGTTCTCAGGCCAGGGACCAGCTGATGGGCCTCTGGGTGCCGCACCCAGTGGGTGCACAAACCAACAGATTGTGCTCAGAGACAGTGACAAAAATGAGCACAAGAAAACCATCCCCAGCACGAAGGCAGGCCTGCACCTCCAGGCCTGCGGCGGAAGCTGGCGCAGTGTTCTCATCTGTGCCGCGGAGACGCTGTCTGACTTCACTGGGAATGTGGTCCTGGAGACAGGCTACAGAAACGCCCCGGCCCATTTCATTCCAGGGAGAAAAATCTGAACTCCCAATGTGAACGCTGTGCTTACGTATATGGACAGACACAGGCAAAAGTACAAAGGTAAATAGGGGGCGTGGTATCTTTAAATCTTTTTCTTTCTACTCCAAATCAAATAATATGTAATAGACCCAGTGCTGGGCTTAGTCAACCATGGCTGTCAGAATTAACATTCTGGAAGCTGGCTTCGGGGAGCAAGGGGCAGGAAAACCCGTCTCGGGGAGCAAAGAAATGCTGGCTTTAAATTTCAGGTTAAACCAATGTTATTCACAACCCGGCTTTGGAGCTAAAAGCTTTACACAGTCGGGTCTGGTCACGAAAAGGCGGAGGAAGCAAAATAGCCTCAGATCCCCATCTGTCAAAAGAAAGCTGTCTCCTGTGTGTCTTAAAAGATCATAAACCCATTGCATTTTCTTCGGAGCACAGCACATTCCGGGGTTTTGCATTTTTCTTGGAGGGTTCTGGTTTGTTTCTTTAAAAAAATCATCATGTACTTTATGTCTGCAGATGCTCGCTGGGGGGTGAGGGGGTGGAGGGGAATAAAAACAAACAGGAATCTCCATAATCCCTCCGGCATCACGGTCACTGGGATGCAACCCCTATCGGCGGCCTCGGAGCCCCAGGAAGGGAGGCTGCGGCCACAGGGCCACCATTTCTCCACGCAGCCCGGCCGGAGCCGGAGCCGGAGCCAGAGCCAGAGCCCTTTCAGAGCCTCCTTCATCCTCGCAGTCACTCCTCGGCACGGCAGGGCAGTGGCAGGGCCCAGTGGGAAAAGGGTTGGGAGCCAGTAGACCTGGGTTCTAGCCCCTGTTCTGCCCTTACTTGCTGGGTGAGCCCAAGCAAGTTCCTCTCCCTCCCTGGGCCTCACCATCAATAGGCTAAGGAAGCTTAGTCAGTCATTTCTGTTTTCTCCTCCAAAATCGGCCGAGATTTTGTCTACTAAATAGTACTAATAGGCACTCCCTTATTTTCCCATTTTGGTAGTTGGTGCCGTCTCTGTAGGGGATCCTCCCTCCCAATGTTCATTCTACCCTTAAATGATGGCCCAAACCCACCTTTGCTTAATACTTGGTTTAGGAATGGACATGTGAAGAGAGTGGGCTGTTGGGGGGCTTCTGGGAGGGAGTCAGAGACAGGAGGAAACCTCTTTTCTTCACGGGGATACATTTGCCCTTAATCGTTTTGAAGTTGTGGAAATAACTCCCAGGTGCCACCATTATTGCTTTTAGGCACTACAACATCTCCGATGCCCTCACCCAGGGTCCAGGGTCCTCTCCAGATCTGGCTTTCAGGTTCCCACAGAGTAGCTGACATCAAGCCTGTTTGCAGGTTCTTCCCCCCAGGACTCTGGCACCCACCCTGCCCCCCACCCCCCGACCTGCCTCCCCCATGGCAAAGGAGGAGACAGAGCCAGGTCTTGGCAGGCCACCGGCCACTGCGTCTAGAGCAGGGGTGGGCAAACTTTTTGACTCGAGGGCCACAATGGATTCTTAAACTGGACCGGAGGGCCGGAACAAAAGCATGGATGGAGTGTTTGTGTGAACTAATATAAATTCAAAGTAAACATCATTACATAAAAGGGTACGGTCTTTTATTTTTTTAGTTTTATTCATTTCAAACGGGCTGGATCCGGCCCGCGGGCCGTAGTTTGCCCACGGCTGGTCTAGAGCCAGTGTGGTTGGGAAGATTGAACTGGTGTGACCTGGGACATTTCCAGCTTGAGTCAAGGGAGCCAGGGAGCTTGGGGTTGATCTCCTCAGGTAGCAGCAATGGCTTAAAAGCAGGCTATAAAGCAGAGACCAACCAAGCTCAGACCAGGATAGTCTGCAGCTTTAAGGAATTGTTTCAACACTGGCCGGTTGCTCAGTGGTTAGAGCGTCAGCCCACAGACCAAAGGGTCACAGATTCCATTCCTGGTCAAGGGCACATACCTCAGTTGCGGATTTGATCCCCAGCCCCAGTTGGGGTGTGTGCAAGAGGCGACCAATCTATGTGTCTCTCTCAGGTCGATGTTTCTCTCTCTCTCCCTCCTCCCTCCCTTCCACTCTTTCTAAAAATCAATGGGAAAAATATCTTCGGGTGAGGATTAATTAAAAAGAAAGAAAGGAATTGTTTCAGATGCAATAGAAGCTTGCTGAGGGCAACAGTGGCTCCAGAATTTCTCCATAGGAGGGATTAGGCATGACTATGGGTTAGAAAAGGGAGGAAATGGGGTGTTTATTCTGGGGCTATATTAGCAAAACACCCTGCATACAATTGAGAGAACATCCTCCGTCTCTAGCAAAGAATGAAGAGGTCCAGCCAGAGATGATGGGGCACGGGATTCCCCAAGCGCCCCTGACCTCACTCTGCATGGAGCACTGCTCAGGGCCAGGCACTGAACCAAGTTATTTTTGCATCATTAAATTTCACTGATCCTCCGAACAACTGTGTGCGATATGAATTCTCATCCCATTTCACAGATGAGAAAACTGAGTCTCAGGGAGGCTGAGTAATGGAGCCTCCGCTGGGACTTGTACCTAGGCCTCTTGCCTGAGGATCCAGCGAGCTCTCTCTACTTCCCTTTGCTTTCAGGTCAAGTACTAACACCAAAGTCCTGTGTTTCCTCCACTGTAAATAGGGCACCATGGTATGCGGGACACTCCCTGAGGCTTTTGTAAGGATTAAATGAGATCATCCCTGCAAGATGCCTCGCGGGGTACCTGGCACCAAGGTCGTGTCCAGTGTTCGCTGCTGTCATCGTTTTCACAAGGACAACCTTCCAAGGCTTCCCCAGGGCACAGCCCAAGCTTTCTGGGCCTCCATGATCTGCCCTTCCAGCCAGGGTCACCCTTCCACTCACCCCACAACACCATCCCAGCTGGCTACTCATCATTCCTCAAGTCCCTTCATGTCCCTTCACTCCCCGGTCCCCTCAGAATCCCCATTTTATAGCTGAGGAAACTGACAGAGATAATGAGTAACTTGTTCAGGGTCACAGCAAATACATGGCAAAGCATTTGCACACCTCTTAGCATGTTTTAGAGTAAAGCTGTGCGCTGTGATGGACGTACAGCACACTATGGAAGCCTGGGTACCCCAAACTCAAGATAGGCCCAGATCCATCTCCTCGCTCTGTCTCTTATAAGCCTATGATATTTGAGAAACTTCCTGAACCTCTCTAATCCTCAATTTTTTCACCTATAAAATGGAGCAATAATGATACCTGCAGTTGATGAAAGCATTGAATAAAGATCATGTAACATGCTTAGCATAGTACCTGGCACATAGTAAGTGTTCAATAAACATGAGTTGTTTCTAGCAGTATTATTTCTTTCCTTCCCTGCTAACAGTATGAGCTCCCTGAGAACAGAGCCCATGTCTGACTCACCTCAAGCATAGGAGATGCTAATCGATGGTGTGGACTGAATGAGTGACCTCGAGGGGTCGCAGGTCTGAATGATTCAAAGGAGCTCAGCAGGAGAATGGTCTCTGGCATCATCAGAGAACTGGGCAGAAAACTTTGGGGGGGGGGGGTGACCTCTATTATATCAGTGATCCCAGAAGAGGAAACAATTAAGGGTTCATGTTCTACCTACCTCTAAGAAAGATTTGAGGCAGTTCATAAAATTTTAAACAAGAGGATGATAAACGGCCGAAACTCAGTTGAACTCTTAAGTCTCCTGGCAACACACACCAAAAGGAAAACACAGCAAGTCATCTATTGCTCGGAGTCCAACAAGAACAACAAAATGCCATTAATTCTTTCTAGTCAAAATAATTCACGGAGCTTCTATTCTTGGCAAGGTGGTGTTCGGATGCTTAGGGTGACCTAGAGAGGGCCAACAACGAGGGGGGAGAAGGGGAGGGTTGGCTGAAGGAGGGACTATCCAAGCTAGACCTGAGATAAGGGGAGGGGACAAGATGCTGAGATAAGGAAATAGGATTCCAGGCACAGACAACAAGAGTCAGTCAGCAACATTTCCAGGCCCTGTGCTGGGGACCAGGGGGGCAGGGCTAGCAATGTCCCGTGGCAGCCCAGAACCAAAGTCGATGTCCCGGGTGATTTTTATAAATCCCACCCTAAACTGGAACTGCAGACTGAGAAAAATCAAAGTGGCATGGAGGAAAATCCCATTGGAACTGCCATTATTCCGCCATTAGTTTCACTCAATCTTTCTTCTTAGAGAAGGAAAACGCGAAATTGTAAAATTGCCCAATACGTTCAGGTTCAACCAGAGTGAATCTGATTGTGTTGTTTGTTACCCAGTGAGTGAATCGAAGGCTGTCAGGGAGAGAAAGGCCCCAAGGGACCTATGACTACACACTCAGGGATGCGAAGGGATTTGACTGGGTCCAGAAGGCAGGTCTGAGGCAAGGTGGGCCTAGGAAAACGCCAGGCCCCCGATTCCTGTTCCAAGCCTCCTGGGTCTGGTCATTCCTGAACAACAAGCACCAAACTCCTGCTGGGTGTCTGGCCCTGCGCTTGGCACCTGAGCTACAGAGGGGCTTACTTTCTAGCCCCTGCCCTCGAGTGGAGGATGTAGACAAGCAAACAATTCCAGCACAGTAAAGTCAGTGCTGGGAGTCTGAGAAGCAGAGGCCGCCTGGGAGCCAAACGGGAGGAGCCAACCCTTACCTGTGCTTCCTCTGTGTCAGGCACTATTCTAAGCACCTTATTTATTTAATGCTCACTGCAACCCAGTCAAGCCTACACTTGTCTCCTCCCATTTTGCAGATGAAGAAATTGAGGCACAGAGCGGTTAAGTGACATGCCCAAGGTCACACAGCAAAGAGATGAAGGAGCTGGAATCCAAACCCAAGTACTCTGGCTCCAGAGTCTGCTCCTAACCCTACACTAAACCACTCCACTACATCCAGACGGGGCTAGGGTGATCAGAAAGGCCCCCTGGAAAAGATGAAGCCCCAGTTTTAAGGATGAGTAGCGAGGAGTTAGCCAAAGAAAGCGACAGAGAAGAGGAAGTGCATTTCAACCAGAAGGAACAGCATATGCAAAGGCCTAGAAGCAGAAGAAAGCGTGGTTGCAGGGGTAAGGGGGTAGGACTAGAATGCAGGAATGGGGGTAGTGGGAGGGTAGCGACCTGTGCAAGGCTCTTTTCTCTCTCTGGCTGCTCAGCACCATTTTCCATTACCCAGAGCCCAAGGTATACTCTGATGTACAAACGGTGCAAGTGCGTTATTGAAGCCCTCATGGTGTTGGCATGAAGAGATGGGATTTCTTTATGCTTAAAGGAATGAAGATGACCTCAGAGAACAGGCAGGAAGGAAGCAATACCTTGTGCACTGCCACAGGACAAGTCAGTTCTCTCTAATCCACACTGTCCAAGCCCATTATCTCATATGGTGGGACCTAATTACTCCACCTTACAGAGAGAGGCACACTAATTAGGAAGGATGTTAACCACCACAGTGAAAATATTCCAAAGCAAATGAAATATTACTAGGAGCAAAAGGGTGATTTGTTTCTGCGAGTTGTGCTTTTAAATGAGATCAAAGAACGCTAAAGGCTTCGTTTTAATTATACCTGGAAGGACTTCTCTCGTATGCATCCCTTTTTCGGCTTTCACACCCACAGCAGTCTGTCTCCCACCCCGGCTACGCGGAAATAAATAAATGAGTGGGTTTTGAAATAATACTTACTCTGATACCTTTGCATTACCCCCACTTGAGTTTTTAAATTACTCTTTATTTTTTTCCAAGGACAATATAACTAAAAAAAAAAAAAAAGGTTCATATTTTGAAGTGTATCTATCTGATCATGGCACAAATGTTTTCAGGAGAAATCACTATATTTCTCCAAGATGGGTATGGGTTTTGTCACAGATCAAAGTGAGTGGGAGGAAAAAAAGATAAATCATCAGAGATCCAAAAATACTTTTCATTTGGAGCAGATATCAGGCCATTTCGATGGCGCTGATGGGGTCCCTGTTCTGTCTCCATTACCCTGGGCAGGCTGCCCCAGCCAGGAGCCAGCCACCGAGATTATATTCCCTATCAGATGGTCCCCAATATATATATATATATATGATCTTCAACCTCTATTGATTGACCAATTTCACAAGCAAAGACTGGTGAAATGAAGCTGAAATGAACATCATGCTTTAACTCATTGAACCTATCAGGCCTGAGTTAATCTCACTGTCCACTGTCTCTGATAGAATTCAATTGATCAATCATGTTTCGGTGATAGTACCATTTCACTGGCTTATTGCTTCTTCATTTCAGAGCTTGACCTGTTAGATATACTCGGACTGGCTCGGCTCCTCTTGGAGACACAGAGATCAGCCTCTGCCTGCCAACGTGCGTCATCTCCTGTCCCAGCTGAAAAGAACTGGAGAGGCTTTTGTGTGTATCTGGAGTGTGTTTCTCCACCAAACACACACACACACACACATCAATGGTGGGTTTACGATGGCGTGGAATGAAGCCAGCACAAATTAAGGGGGCTCTCCGTTCTGAATAGTGGCACCAACATCCCATTTTACATAGCTCAACTGACTTGCTTGGGCTCTATACTCAGGGGGGGGGCATATTCTTGAATTATTCTGGCAAGTGTGTGTGCCTAGACAGGGTAAGGCTCGTGTGAAAATGGTAATAATGACAACAATAAGAACCGCCACTCCCACCGCTCCTCAAGTCCATATTCACACTGGCCTTTCACATTCATCAGTCAATCTGATTCTCGTGCAACCTCAGGACCAGGACGTGGGCACTCAATTATCATTTCCATTTAACAAATGAGAAAATGGGCTCAGAGAGAGGGAAGTGACTTGCCCAAGGTCACACAGCAAAATTACCAGGCCAGGTGAGACTCAGAGCCCCGGCATCTCAGCTCCTGAGTGCCTCTGACTCCGCTGAGCTGACCTCCAGGCAGTTTTAGAATGTCAGAGCCATCCTGCACACACCATTCTGTCTCTGACTACTACATGAAGAAAACATTTTCAAAATTCCATTCAGAAAATGTCAGAGCTTAGGATGAATTCTAAGACCGACTGAGCTTCTTGTTCAGCTTAGAAACTAAGGCCCAGAGGACAGTCAACAATTGCCCGAGGTCACCAAGACACTCAGCAGTGCAACCAGGACTCGAACCTGTATCCCAGGCCCAGGACGTTTTCCACTTTCTCTCAACACCTCCCCTAATTTATGCTAAGCCACTGAGCTCCTATCAACAGAAAGAACTTCAGTCTCCACTGTCAACATGGCCCAACATGCTGTTATGGTTCCTTCGTGGCATTTAATTTAATTTTCCCAACTGCAAGCCAAGGCGCTGCACTTTGGGAAATCAGGAGCCGGGCTCCTCCTGGCTGTCTGCCTGGGGGAGGTGGCTCTTGCAGCCACAAGGCTGAGCCCAGCGTGCAGGTCTCTGGAGGAAGCCAGGGCAATGACAGTTTGCAAATAAGCCTTGCATCTGCTCAGAGCTGGCTGTCTGCAAACACACTAATGGACTTTCCTCTGCCTGCAGGGAGCCGGCGAGAAGCAATAAATAAAGCAGACGCCTCTGGGGGGAGCCATTGCTGAAGCCAGAGCCTGGCTGAGGTTAGGGGCTTGTTGAGGGCGTGGGGGCGGGGGGGGGGGGGGGGGGGCGGGCGGTGGCTTCTGGGCCTCCCACTACAGCATGCTGCCTCCCTTACCCCAGGATTTAAATGACAAAGATTGTAGCACAAAATGACAGCCCACCTTCCAGTTTCCCCAGTCTCCACATCCCAGATCCCCCAGTGGGGCCCTTGTCTGGTCATGTTGATACATTTTTAATTCACTCTTGATGTGGAAGGGATATGGGATGGAAGGGCTCATATGATCCAATCTGGCCACAGGGTAGAGATCCCACTGGAAGGAGAAGAGACAGAGGACCCAGGCTGGACGGAGGTCTAGCCCAAGAGAGAGCTGATGACGGGAATGACTATCAGGTTCGGGAGATGATTAGGAGGGAAAAGTCTGCTGAAGTCGGTGACTCGCTGGCAGTAGGAGACAGAACACTCCTCTAACGTTCCATTAGACATTCTGGGCCGCCATCCACTGGTGCCTCATCTCCAGGGGACCAGGCCCTACTGCACTGGGGTACCCTGCCCTGCAAAATCCCCAGGGGACCAAGGCCTACTGCATTGGGGTACCCTGCCCTGCAGTGCCCCTTTCCTGACCTGTCTCCTCCCTCCTTCAAGTCTCTCTGCTCAAATGTCATCTCATCCTCATGACCACCCTCCATAACCCAGCATCCACCCATATACTTCTGCCCCTGCTTCATTCCCAATCTCCTTACCTAGCTTTGTTAACCTCCAGAGCACTTAACCAGCTGTTTATTTTCCTTATTTATTCATTCTCTCTTCCCTCACTAGAATGTCACTCACGAGGGTAGATTTTTGTCTTTCTTGTTCATTGCTGTGTCCCTAGGACCTAGAACAACTCCTGGCACATAGTAGGCACACAATAAATACTTGTGGAGCAAATGGATAAAAGTGGACATTTCATTCAAAGTGCAAAAAACAAGGTACAAAGGAGACAGCCAATCCTTGGTGACCTCCTGCTGGGAAAGCATGGCCACTCCGGCCCTGGTGGCCTCAGATTCTCCCCTTCTATGCCCGGTTGGGGGCTTTGGAACAGAATTTCCTAGGGAGCCGCCAGGCTTTGCCCACTACTGAGGTCTTAGTGCCTAACACTGAGTCAAAAGCCAGTAAATGAATGAATGACTGCCCAGGGGAGAGATGTAGCCTTGGAAGTATTTAAATGACAAAGATGGTAGCACACAGAGTGGCTCTGTCACTTGCCAGCTGTGGGGTCTTACTCAGCTCATCTCATCTGTGCCATGACATCAATAAATCCTGCCAACCTGCAGCCCTGGGTCAGAGCAAGCACGCGGGTGGAGCCCACATGAGGTAGCACTGCCTGCACAGCCAGCGTCTCGTGTCAGCCGGTGAGGACAGGGAGTGAGGATAGGAAAACAGGAACCATCTGCTTCATTGAAAAGAACAGGTGAGTACAGAGAGGGGCACCAGCTAAGCCTGGTTCAAGCATTCATTCATCTCTTGCTGGTGCTCTGACTCCAAGCCTAGCTCCATAAGAGAACCCAGCCTCAGCCCTCTGGGATGCCTGTTCTCTGTCAGGGACACAAGACAAGGCCTGGAGATGGAGTTGTGATTCAAGTTTGGAAAAGCACCCTAAGTGAGCCCCCAAAGAGCAGGCCATGGGGGCCCAGAGACAGAGAGAGCCTGTCTGGTGTTGGGGATGGGAGAGGTGAGGGGGTCAGGAAAGGCTTCCTGGAGGGAGGAGGTGGTATTTGAGCCAGGACTCGGACTTGGCAGTATTAGGAAGGAGGCAGAGGGTATCCTAGACAGGCTATAAGATGTGGATGGGGCTATACTCACCAACGGAGGCCCCTGGGAGCTTGGCACTCATGGACTAGGGTCAGGTAGCTTCCATAGCCCCAGATACAAGTCTGGTCGCACTCCTGTGTCTATCCAGCACTGGGTCTTGCATACAATAGGTACACAGTGGATGCAGACTTTGCTTTTTAACAGAGTTACAGAACTTCCCAAAGGCAGGGACCCCAGAGAGAAACGCATTTGTTCTCATAGATCTCAACAAGGGTAGTCAGATCAGAGCCAAGTTTAAAAATCTGTCAGGTATTGTTTTTGGAAAAGGGCTATGGCCTTTTGTGGGTGGAGTTAGGGATATTACCCAGCCCCATCCCGGGAGCACAGTGAGGGGTCACCCTGCATCCCACACATCCTTGGAATGCCCCATCATACACTCAGGTTGAGCCATGAACCTAACTCTGTTTTACTCATACACACAAACTCCGTGTTTTAATTTACACTGACCTTTCCAACAATACAGTTTCACATAAACTGAGGGAAGATCATTATGCTTTGCTTTGGTTGGAATTTTATCAAAACATGTTCACAGTTTTAGAAAATCAGTCTGCTGGTGGCAACACCACCAGAGGTATTTGTATTGCCAAAAACCACAGCTGTCCACATTTGTAGCTGCTGCATTCATGGCAATTGTACGCATAAGTGCAAGCAACTGACTATTTTATTATGTCTTCTGGTGTAGTCATGCCTGAGCCTTTACATAACGAAATACATCATTTTATTATAATTTTACCTCTCTTTCCCCTTTTTGTTACAATTGGGGCATCATGTTGCCTCTTTAAATTATGTCTGTGGGTAGGTTTTATTTTCTCTAAATTTCACTTTAGGATAGCAAATGAAGCACCGCCAAGGATTTGTCTGAGAGCGGAGACATTACGTTGACAGAATTAAAATCACTGTGTATGGTTTCCAAAGCCCCTTTAGTTTTGCCAGTTAGGACGATCCCATGGGCCAGGCTATCTTCCTAATCTGCCTTCCAGAAAAAGGGTTTCGCCTGGAGAGAGCGTTCCCCAGGCCCATTTTGAGAGACAGGAAGACAAGTGCCAAAAATGACTTTCAAATAAATGTGCTTCCTTAAGGACAGCACCCGGATTCCCCCTACCCTTTGCAGAAACCTATTTCCCAAAGACAATAATCCAGCTAGGACCGAACCAGGAAGGATCCCACATTCTGTGGAAGCTTCTCCTTCCTGCCTTTTCTCAGACTGAATCAAGGTCAAGAGCATAAGGCCGGGGAAGAAAAGAATCCTTGGAAAATCGGTGCTCCTGCTCCCCTGCAAACATACAGAATGAGCTTTGGAGCTCATAGAGCTGGGGGGGGGGGGGTGAGACTAAGCCTGGGGTGAGGCAGGAGAGCCGGAAGGGGGCAGAGGGGATCTCCATGCTACCGCTGCCGCTAGCAGAGTATAGACGTACCTCACTTTGCTGTGCTTCGCTTTTATTGTGTTTCAGACGGAAAAGCCCTCAGCAAGCCCTTATGAAGCCTTTGCTGACTCAAGAAATGTCGGCCATTAGTCAGCACACAGTAGGTGGCTGACACACACTTATCACATGCGTTGCATTGTCATCTCTCAGTGGTGGGTAGGCTCCCTTAGGGCAGAGCCTGTTATATCAGAGCACCTGACATGGTTGGTTCTCAGTCCGTATTTGTTGAATGAATGGATGAATGAATGAGGGCAAGCTTGAAAACAGAACTGAAAAAGGAAAAGAAAAGGAAAGGATCTCTGGTGTCTGTAACCAGAGGGAAAGCAAGAGATGCAAAGAAGAAAGAAGTCCACTCCTTCCACATCTGTGCCCTTTGTCAGGCTCCATGCTGGGCACAGAGGGAGTCACTGGGATGAGTCAGAGGCAGCCCCTGCCTTTGGAACTCGTGCTCTGATGAAGGAAAGTAGAAGGTAGCCATTTGGCTGCCAGCATTCTCGGTGGGAGCAAGGAGGGTTTCCTACGTGAGGTGCCTTGCCAAAAGCATGGGGACACGGACAGGGGATGAGATGGAAGGGCAGATGGCACAGGGACAACGCCAGCACATGCGGGGTGGGCTGGAATGCAGCCCTGAATTGGCCAAGCCGTGGCACGCCAAGCGGGGATGCTCTTGTGCCTTTTCCTACTTTCCACTGATGCGAGAGACAGAAAGTTGGTGTCAGGGCAGCACTCAGCAAGGCCAGACGCCCCCCAACCCTTACCAGGCCTGGGGGCAGAGGAAAGAAGAGTCTGCAGGGACACCCAGGAGGACTGGTCTGTCCAACTAGCAAGCAGGGAGTTTATGAACCACCATCCCAATTCTGCACTGTGGTTCAAGGGAAGAGCGGTGTGTATCAGCCAACACCTCCGTCCACGAGGGCCTGGCGGCCGGCCTCTCCCCCGCGGGCTGGGGGCGCACAGCGTCCCTGGGGTTCCTGATCCTGGTGGGCCGGCTCCCCGCCGCCAGCGCCCTCGCCTCAGCGCGCCTCATCTGCTCGGCTGCCCAGCTCCCGGCTGCCGCCGCGCGCTCCCTGGGGCCCGGAAAGCTGGCATCCGTTGTTACCATAACAAACTCAATTGTTCTCAGCAGGGCCCCGGCAAATAAAGTCATTCATTACGGGCTTCTCCGGGCCGCCATGGGCTGCGCGGCAATCAGCGGGCCGCCGGCTGCCCCCTCGCGGGCCGAGACACGCGACCGGGCCATTACCTGCCGGCGCCGCGGCCGCCACGCTGTGCCCCGCGGCCCAGCCAGCCGCGCCGGCGGGGGGAGCGCCGCCCCGCGATTAGTTTTATCTCGGAACGTCAATTGACTTATACTGATTGGCTTCCTGCCGCCAAATGTCAATTAAATTGCAAATGCTGGGCGGGAGGGCCGCCTCCTTCCCGAGGGCGCCGCGCGCTCCCTTCTTTTTGCGCCACGTTCCGACGCGGTCGCATTTATTTCTCCTTCCATGTCGCGCAGGAAAATCTTGTTGTCCTCCTGGCAGGCGCTTGCCCTCCCTTCCGGGCCAAGGGGGCGCCCAGGAGCGCAGAGCCGAAGAGGAGGGTCGGGCCCCTTGGAGGGGCTTTGTTCGCAAGGCAGGACGGTGGAATCCCTGGAGATTCCTCCCAGACCTTGGCATATGAGTCCTGGTGCGACCTTGAGCAGATCCCTCTCCTCGCTGCTCAGGTCTGGCTTTCTTCACGGGCCCTGAAGAGGGTGGCGGCTGGGGTCCTGTGTCTGGGTGTGTGGAGGGAGCAAGATCTGGCGGAATCACTACCATTCACCGGGCCCTGGCGCTGTCTCCAGTCATCTATGGGCATGGCCTGACCGGCCAGACAACCCTCTTCACCAGATATTGCTGTCCTTCTTTTACAGGCAAGGGAATGGATGGAAGCCCAGGTGAGGGAAACTGCCTCGGATCCCCCAGGCAAGAAGTGGCCCACTGGATTTCAGGCTGGGTAACTACACTTCAGAAGCCTGTGGCTTAATTATTGTGCCCTGTACTCACAGCGGGGAGGGAGTGGGAAGAAATAAGAAAGGGAAAGGGACAAGGCAACTAACCTAGACCCAGGCACCTGCCACTGCCAGGAACTGTTTTACATTCATTGTGAAAGTCTCATAGTGATTGTATGATCTAAGGATTATGGTCCCCATTTTACAGATGGGAGAACTGACCCTTGGCGAAGTTAAGATCCCAAGGTCACAGAGCAGGCACGTGAAACGAGCTACAAGAACACCTCCATAGAGCTTTACAGTTTCCAAAGCACTGTCCCAGGCATTGCTCCTCGCTGATTTTGTACGGGACTTTGAGGAAGGCTTTCTTTTGCCAATAAGAAATCGAGGCCCAGAATGCATTGCCCAAAAACGCCAGCGTGGGAGTGCAAAGCCAACCCCCAAACCCAGGGTCCTGGGACTCCAAGTCCAGTGCTCTAAGCCCTACGACCAAGGTCTTGAGACAAGTATGACTCAGTCATAGGCTCTGCTCTTGCCCCCTCCCCATTCTATGGAGAACTAAGAGGGACACAAGTCATAACTAGAGTCAGGCTGAAAAATGCTTAGGGGTAGGGGAAGAGAGGAGGAAGGGGACTCCGGAAAAAAAGGCATTTCTGGAGGGGCCATCCATACATCGGGCCCCCAAAGAGATTTTGTTGCTTTTCCTCCACTGTCTCCCATAAACCTTCCCCTTTTTCTGCTTCTGTCTGTCTCCTTAAAGCTATGAGAGAGAGGTATGCAGGTTCTTAACTGATAAAATGTGCTAGCATTTAAAAGATACAAACCTGACTGATCCTTCTTTTCAGAAAAGAGATGTTAGCGGAACAAAAGTACCATTCAAAAGTGCTGGATGGCATTTGTGTCTCAGACAGAAAGGAAATGAAGAGAGAGAAGATGGAGGAGGGAGGGAGAACAGCAGGGAGCACGGAGGAGGGAGGATCGGGAGCTGGAAGGGTTGTCTGGGCTCATTGCATCCACCTCAAGGACCCAGAGGCCAGGGACCTGACTGATCACACAGCCAGATAGTGACTGGACTGGAACCAGGAACCCAGGCCTCGCCACTCCATGTCCAGCTCGTCCTGCCTCTGCAAGCTGCCCTCATCTATAACTAAATCATTAGCTTCAGAAACATGGAACTAAAATCCTGCTAGTCTCAATTCTGGTGGGTACGTCTTTTTTGTTCTGACCATAGCCTGAATAATCCTCTCACTAGACCTAGCAGTATAAGTAAAATTATCATTAAAAAACAGAGAAAGAGAAATTAGAAAGTTCTTAAGGCCGCCTTGAGGAATCTGGACTCAGGGTAAAATCTCTGCTCTCTTGGTAGCAATAATAGTTGCTGATATTTTTACAACTGGCCATGTGCCAGTCCTAATCAAAATATTTTAGGGCCTTGGCAGGTTTGCTCAGTGGTTACAGCGTCGGCCCTCAGACCGAAGGAATAATAAGAATATTCACCGGATACAGTGGTGGTGAGTATTAAATGGGTAATAATTAAACATGTATATAGGAAACACTCATTTAGTTCTAGCCATTATAGTTTCTGTTTGGAGCCATGGTCTATATACACCTGGAACATATACTCAGGCAAGGCAGGCAGAACAAGGGCCGCAGGCCCCAGCATGCATGTCAGTGTGTGTGCGTGTGCGTGTGCCTGTGTGCCTGTGTGTGTGTATGTGTGTGTATTTAGACCATAGGCGGGCTCCCTCTCCCTCTCCCTCTAGAATGATTGTCATGAGATCCTTTCAACGAGGCCAGACGCGGCCAGAGAATAGACTCTGAGGTCAGGCAGGAGGGGGAGAACTTTTTAAAAAATATTTTTATTGCTTTCAGAGAGGAAGGGAGAGGAAGCCAGAGATAGAAACATCAACGATGAGAATCATTGATTGGCTGCCTTCTGCACGCCCCGCACTGGGGATCGAGCCCATACCCAGGCATGTGCCCTGACCGGGAATTGAACCGTGACCTCCTGATCCATAGGTTGATGCTCAGCCACTGAGCCACGCCGCTGGGCAGAGGAGGACATTTGATGTGCAAGGCTCTGGGTTTGACTCAGCAATCTGCACCCACCAGATGGCCTCCAGGCTTCTATGACATTCAGAGTCCTCTTCTGTACATATTTGCTACCATGAGCCAGGCCCTGTGCTGGGCACCAGGTGACAATGGTGACCGCTACAGACACTGTTCTGGCCCCCGCGGGGCTCACAGCATCACGAGGAAGAGAGACAAGTAACAAATGTGATACTTTTGTCCACAGGTAGGTTCTGTGTTGCTGCAGACCGGGCCAGGGGAGCTAACAGTAGAGCAGCAAGGAAGCCTTCACCTCGGTCCTAGGAAGTGACGCTTCAGCTGGATCCTGCACTTTGGGCATGTCAGCTGGTAAAAGTGGTGGGACGGGAGGGCGATTTTTCCGGCAGTGGGAACAGCATCAGAATAAAAGGCACCCTTTATTGAGCACGCATCAGGGGTCATCCAGGTCACTTTACATGCATTACCTCATTCCGTCCACATAACAAACCAATCATAGGCACAACGGGTACCCTGGTTTTACGTATGGGGAAACTGAGGCTTGAGGAGATCAAATAACTTGCCCAAAGCCACATGAGCAGACATGGGTGGAGTCAGCACCAGAACCCCAGGTGCCCGGCCCTACAACCCGTGCAAGTAACCCTTAGGCTACAACAAGGAAAGAACAAGTGATACTCAAGGCACGGGAAGAGGTCTGGTGGGACTGCAGTGAGCATGAAAAGAGGAGGGTGCGGAGGGATGTGGCTTGTGGGATGGGCAGGGGTCTGCCATGGAAGGCCCTGCAGCCTTGGGGAAAAGTTTGGCTGGCTTCTGAGAACAAGGGGCAGATCTGAATGCTCAAAACCCGTCAAGCAAGTCACTGTTTAGAACTGTTTTTCCAGACGTGCCACTGGGGCTGCTATGTGGAAGGCGAACTGTTTGGAGAAGTCAGGGGCATTGGAGGTGGGGACCCACTGGGAGGCCATAGCAATATTCCAAATGAGAGGAGACAGTGCTTGGCCGAGGCAGTAGTAGTGGGGATGGAGAAAATGAAGCTCAGAATCTTGGTACCAAAGATATTTAGGGCAGAGATGCAGTGCTCTTAAGCAAGCACCTGCCATAAGGCCTTTTTGTGTGTGTGTGTGGCCACAGGCAGAGACACAAACTTTCTGAGCTATGAGGATGGCAGAATGCCGGCTTCTGGCTAAGGAAAAATGATAAATAGCAACCCCTCCCTCTCCCACAGCACCAGAAAAGACTTCAAAGCATTTCCCAACCTGCTATTTTATACAAAAGTCTGTAAGGGAGATGTCGCTATAATCCCAACAGATGGGGAAGTGAGCTGCCCAAGGTCACACAGCTGAGAGAGGAAGACCCCGAAATGAACTGCAACCCCAGGGCTCTGTCAGCACACCACAAACGTCAGAGCCCAGAGACCCTTAAAGGCATCGGTTCAAGTCTCCGCACTTTAACATGACCGAGAGGCGTGACTTGCCCAAGGTCACACAGCAAGTCAAGGCTTAGAACAGAGCCAGGGGCTTGACTCCCAGGACATCTGCACCACGGAGGTGAGGGAGGACCAGACTGATCGCCATTGTCGATGGTCCCGCCTCCCCCTACCTTGACTAAATGCTGGCGGAGATGTGACTCTGGCACATGGCCAGCCTCTCGGGCCCGCACCCCTACCGAGTTAGAAGCATTCCACAAGTGGCCAGTACACTGCCCTGTTACCCCTCTTGTCCCTAACCCTGAATGGCAACTAAGCTGTCTTGGGTCAATGGTGCCACCTGGTGGCTGGTGCTGGGAATTGTCTGACCCCTTTGTCACGTCTCACCCTCTCCTGCAGTCTCTCTAAGCTAGCCTCGCTTCTCTCGCCACGCCTTTCTCTCTGTTTCCTCTCCTAGCTCAGTTCATTTCACTACAAGCAACCCCCTTCTCACACATACCTTCTCTAGCACCTTTTACTCTCCCTCTCTCAATGCTTCTCAAATTACCTTAAGACATTCTCTTTTTCTCCCTCACCTCCATTGTAGCCCATTAGACCCAGGAAGGACTAATGCAAATGATAAACTTGTACCAATGAAAATGAAAACTGGACATTTCAAAGTGAAATTACACACACACACACACACACACACACACACACACACACACGAGTGACCAGCCACCGGCATTCCAGAAAAAAACAGAAGCCCCTAGGGAATCTGAACAAAAATCTCTCCTTTCCCAACTGCCTTTCAGACCTGCTTTTCCTCAAATGCCAGGAGTCGAGATAAATACCAAACCCACTTCTTTATTTCATTTTATTTTGTTTCATTCCTAATCAGTATCATTTGCTGATTCCCTCCCCCCACCACCCCCAACAACCACCACCAAAATGAAGCCCAGGGTGGGGTCTCAGGGTCTGCAGAGCTAAGCTGAGAAGGGGAGACATGGTTGGGTCCCAAACGCCCACTCCCCAGGCTCCGAGGGAGCACTAGGTGCTGCTGCTGGCCCCCGAAGGAAGCCCCCTGGAGGGAGATCAAACCTCAAACCCTACAGATGATCCACTGGAACTGAAAGGAACCGCAGTAGCTGTGCCTTTCTTGTGTAAGCGCCAGCTTGGGAGAGGATTAAGAAGCACTGCAGCCCTAGCCGGGCAGCTCAGTTGGTTAGAGCATCTTCCCAGTACACTAAGGTTGTGGGTTCCATCCCCGGTGAGGGCACATACAAGAATCAACCAATGAATGCATAAACGGAACAGAAAATCAGTGTTTCTCTTTCTCCCTTCCTCTCTCTAAAATCAATAAAAACAAAGAAACAAAAAAAAATGCCATTGTTTAACAGAAGAAGAGGAGGGGGGAGGAAGAGGGAAAGAAGAAGGAGTGGGAGGAAGGGGAGAAGGAGGGGGAGGGGGAGAAATGAAGAAGCACCGCATACTCCAATCTGCTAGAAGACAAGCCAGTGTGTTTTGTTACTCCCCACCCCACCCCCCGCCCCAGCTCAAAGACCTGTCATGGCTCTCACTGCCTTCAGGAGCTAAGAACAGGACACAATGATACCTATTAAAAAACTAAAACCATTTAGCTTCTGTTCCTACCAGAGTTTGCAAGCAGCCTGAAGCAGAGATTCTCGAGGTCTAATCCAGGATCCCCTATGGGGGTCCCCAAGAGCCTTTTAAGGGGTCTGTGAGGGCAAAACTATGTTCATTGTAACACCAAGATGGATTTCTTCACTCTCACTCTCTCATAAGTGACAGTGGAGTTTCCCTGAGGCTCCAGGGTGCGTGATGTCACAACACATCAGATGCGGAAGACATGAAAAGCCAGCTGTCTTCTGTTAAGTCAGACACTAAGGAGATTTGCAAAATCCTAAAGCAATCCCACCCAAAGTGTTTTTGGTTTGGAAAATAGAGTTCTCTCTTATTTCAAAAATATTACTTATGTTTCTTGTTTATTACTGTTATTTTTAATAAGTTAATACATAAAGGTTTAAATTTTGTCCATTTTAATTAACCCACATATACTAAAAACGTTCTTGCACGGTTTTTTTTTAAATCCTTTTTAATAGTTTTAATGGATCCCGATACAAAAAGTTTGAGAACCACTCACCTAAAATAAAGCCAAAGGACCTGACATGGGACCAGGAGAAGCTCAGAATCTTGGTACCAGAAGGGCCTTAGGAGTTTATTAATCCTGCATTATAGGTGCGAAGGCGGAGGCCCAGCAAGAGGAAGGGTTTCCCTATGGTCACCAGCAAGTCAGCCACAGCGTCAGGGTGGAACCCAGAGCTCCTGGCGCCCCTCCCAGGCTCCTTCCCCTGCCTCACGAGTCTCTAGCAACTTGGGGCGCTGCCGAGTCCCTGAACCACACGCTCTGCGGCCAGGCCAGCCGAGGGCTAATCCATATTCCAAAGCCAGAGAGGAAGGACTGGGGACCCTCTGCCTCACAAGGCAGCAGGGCATACGGGTGTGAAGAAAGCCACTCCGTTCCAGGGGCTGGCTCCCGGCGAGGAGACTCTACACCAGCGGTTCTCAACCTGTGGGTCGCGGCCCCTTTGGGGGTCGAACAACCCTTTCACAGGGGTCGCCTAAATACATCCTGCATATCAGATATTTACATTATGATTCATAACAGTAGCAACATTACAGTTATGAAGTAGCAACGAAAATAATCTTATGGTTGGGGGTCACCACAACATGAGGAACTGTATTAAAGGGTCGCAGCATTAGGAAGGTTGAGAACCACTGCTCTACACCCTCTGACCCCTCAACTCTTGTTCTGGGCCCAGAACCCACTCTCTGAGCTGAGATCCTCACCCTGTGCCCCCGTCCCCCCCCCCCAACCCCTCAACCCCCGCCCTTCGCACCCCCCGGGGCTCTCCAGACACCAGTGCACAGTCCCATGGGAAAAGGAGTCTGTGGGGGGAGGGGAGGAGGGGCCCTGGGCAAAGCAGGTGGGCAAAGGGTGGGGGTTGGGGTGGAGAGGGTGTTCAGTGGCTTTGGCTCTCATGAAGGCTCCCACTCAGTGAATCAAAGTGAAACTCAGAGACCCAGGGGCTGGGAGGAACCGAAACCTGACCCACCACCCAAGGGACAGGCCCTTGGCACTAGGGAGAGGCCCAAGGAGCCCCTCTGACTGACCACCTGGCCTCAGTCCCCTGCTTTACCAAGGAAGCCTCTGAAACCTGCCTGCCTGGGGCTCAGCTAAGGGGCCAGTGACTGCAAGGCTGGAAGGAGTGGCCAGCCGGGCAGGGAGACGGAAACCCGGTCCTTGTCATCTCTGTCACCAACCACCCCCGGCCCTCCCTGGGCAAGCCTGCGCCCACTGTGCCTGGACTAGTCTGGAGGGTGTGGACTGAATGACCTCAAGCTCACTGGTCTTCTGGGCTGTCAAGAGGGGTGCCTCCTTCTCCCTGCCCTACTGCCTCTCCTACCACCCACCACTCCTTCTCCCTGCCCTACTGCCTCTCCTACCACCCACCACTCCTTCTCCCTGCCCTACTGCCTCTCCTACCACCCACCACTCCTTCTCCCTGCCCTACTGCCTCTCCCACTCCACCCACCACTCCTTCTCCCTGCCCTACTGCCTCTCCCACTCCACCCACCACTCCTTCTCCCTGCCCTACTGCCTCTCCTACCACCCACCACTCCTTCTCCCTGCCCTACTGCCTCTCCCACTCCACCCACCACTCCTTCTCCCTGCCCTACTGCCTCTCCCACTCCACCCACCACTCCTTCTCCCTGCCCTACTGCCTCTCCTACCACCCACCACTCCTTCTCCCTGCCCTACTGCCTCTCCTACTCCAGCCACCTCTGAGAGCTGGACTGCCCTCTTCCCTGAACACACACACACACACACACACACACACACACACACACGGCTTCATCAGGTCAGGGCCCTGCCTCCATAGGCTTCAGCTGCCACAGGCTGGACTCAATGAAACATGTTCTGTGTCCACACTAGGACTCGGAAACTCAAAGGCGTCTGGCAGAGCAACACAGAGCACCAGTGTTGTGGGCAGGGTGAGTACGGAGCAGTCTGAAGAACAGCCCAGCAGCCCCAGAAGATTGTGGCCACATAAGGAGGCCCACCAAGTGTTGCCAGATCTGATGGGCTTTTTCCCAAGAAAAGCCAGACATCTCTGTGTGAAACCTTCTGGTTTTTAAATGCTGGTAACTAAGTCAAGTCATTTTAAACACAGGGCAAGCCAAGTAAAGCATGACTGCCAGGCTGCAACGGCCACCTGGGTTCCAAGCGATGCCCTCCCGGCAAGCAGCTTGGTCCTGGTCCTTGTACCTGCATAAGGTCCATGGACCTGCAGGGCCAGCCTGGGGGCACACCCAGGGGACACCTCATGGAGGACCAAGGGGTGAGTGGGAGCTGCCCAGAGACAGGAAAGCTCAGAGACCGCACAGGGACAGGACACACAGACGGGCTGAGGAGGAGGAATGGGAGGGAGGCGGGGTGGGAAGGTCAGGACTCTTTGTCAAGAGTTGACGTTAACCCTGGGGGATTAGTGGGTCAGCTGCCACCCTCCCCCCAGGGTCTGGTCATGGTGGGGTCAGGCTAAGGGTCCCTGGTAGCTTTCAACAAGGGACACAAGATGGACTTAGGAGAATGGAAGAAACGAGGGGAGAGAAAACAGTGAGATCTGTCACATCCAATGCAGCAGGAGACCAAGGATGTTCTGAGGAGTCCGTTGTCTCACTCTGGCTTTTCTGGGTTTTTACTAGGGGACCTGGTTACTACCCCTTTCTCTTCACCACGCCTGTTTTCCCACCTGGATAATGACTGGGTGACATGTCCTGGGTGCTCTCCAAGGCTCTTCTGGCTCTGACAGGGGAGTGTTAAGGTCCAAGCTGGTGACCTCGACTCCCAGATGCCCAGCCCTCCCAGGCCAGGCGCTCTGCCTTCTTCCCTCTGTCCTTGAGGCCTCCCCCACCCGGTGTCCCCAGGGCCATCTTCATAGGAAACTGGGCTTTATCCTTTCATTCTTCCATCGAGGGGTCTGGGAAACCAAGAAAGCCAGAGTGGCCCTTCGTTTTGTGGCTGACACCTGGGGGCACTGTTGTTCAGTCTTGATGCCCACAGCAGGAGACTGTTACAAACAGGAAGTCGGGGGTGGGCAGATCAGCCAGTTTCAGCTGGCAAATAGAAAGAACTCTGGTGGGAGCCTGCTTGCCCTCAGCCTGGGGCTGGCCTCACAGCCTGGAGCCCCAGTCTCCTTCCGTGGCCATTTATGACCACCTGCCACCAGGCCCTGGGGCTAAACCCTTCCGGGGTGTGACTTTATGTTATCCTCACAGGAGCCTGTAAAACTGGTGCCACCCCTGTTTTCCAAAAGACAAAAGGGAGGCTCAGGGAGATTAATATGCGAAAGGTTTCATCACAGACAGTCCTCCAACGAGTTCATCCCTGGCCTGTGAGCCCGTGTCCTGGTCTCAATACCTCAACACCTTGCTTTGGGCTCTCCAGAAAGCAGAGGTCTATGGAATGCTGGTGCCACACAGGCTGCTTACAGTTCCTGACTCGGGTGGCAGGAGGGAAAGACAAGCAGGCAGAGCCCCTTCCAGGCAGAGGGCAGTTAGGAAGCACATGCTGCCCAGGATGCACCTGCCCTCAGAAGTCAGAGTCCCGCCCAGGATGCCCCCGGCGGTGCTGCTGCCCCTGCTCACACCTCCAAGGATGGGAGCCTTCCCACACCCCCTTCCCTCTGGGAAACAGAAGGTCTGTGCACCGCCTGCTCCAGCCTTCTGCCTTCTGCCCAGAGCAGCAGACAAGGTCTGAGTGTCCAGCAAATAAAGAGGGCCTTAAGAGAGGGAGGCCAGGGCCTGCCCACGGTCAAGAGGGCCCTGGACCCTGACTGGTCTGTGAGCTTCTGAAACCACTTCCCTCCCCCACGACGGCTCCATGGAGGTCTGCAGGGCAGGGCTGAGGTGGGGCTCCCAGCCTGGAAGAAGGGAGGTGGTAAGAGAGAGCAAGAGTGAATACAAAAAGACAGAGATAGTGAACGTGTGTGTGTGTGTGTGTGTGTGTGTGTGTGTGTGTGTGTGTGTGAGAGAGAGAGAGAGAGAGAGAGAGAGAGAGAACACTAGACCAGGATACAGAAGCAGACACAGAGGAAGTCTCAATACACAAGACATAAACAGAGGCAGATAACACTGGATGAGGTGCACCCCCAAACAAAAGACATGAGAAGACAGACACCTCCATAAAGAGGGATGAACGGTCATGACAGGAACCCCTGCCAAATGCCCCCAAACCTCCCCATGAGGGTCTACAGGGCTTGGCATCGCTTGTAAAGAGCAGGCCACTCTGGGGTTTGGCCGCCCTTCCTGTGCCTTGTCAGGCAGAGGGCAGCCAGGGCCCGGAAGGCGGGAAATGCCACCTGCCACGCACCCTCCGCCGCCTAACAAGAAGCTCCTGGTCCCGGGGCCCGAGCTGCCGCTGCATCGGCGGCTTTCTGAGCTAGTGAAAGGGATTCGCACTCCGCTGACCTCGTGTGTCCGGGGCCTTTCAAACTCTGGGGAGATGAGAGGAGGGGAGGTCGAGGGGACCTGAATGGGGGCCCTGGAGACAGGCAGAAGGAGGCCCCACCAGAGATCAAAGGCCCAGGAAGAAACAGAGGGTCTGGGGCTGCCCTTTCACCCATGGCTGCTCTGCCAAGTCCAGCCCCAGCACCTCCTCCTCTGGGTCTTCCGGGGAGGGGGGCACGGCCTCGGGCTCTGGCCCCTAGCCCAGCTGGACTCCTGAGGCCCACCCCACAGCCCTCTCCACGAAAGCCCTAGTTCAGCCCAACTAAGAGCCTGAAGCTGTTCTTGCACGGAGCCATTCTCTGCCTCCCTGTAGCTGCCTTTAACCCTCTGCGGACATGTGACTGGTCCCCTGCGCCAAGGAGCATCTACGATGTGTCACACACTGTATTCAAGCCATGTTGTCCAACATGTCCACAAGCATTTAACATGTGGCTAGTGCAACTGGGAAACTAAATTTCTAGTTTTATTGCATTTTAATTAATTTAAATTTAACAACAAAAGCAGTGGAAAATATTATTTTCTTAGTAAAGTGCCACTTCCTCTAAAGAGCGTTTCCAGATCCTTTTGGTCAAAATCGGCCCCTCCCCGCCTTGCTCTCCTGGCGTCATCTTCCCTCCCCCATGCCACCCCCCACCCCCACCGCACATTACCTCACACACTGAAGGGGCTTTGGGTTTGCCAGTCTTTTGCACCAGCCTGCGAGCTCTGGAGCGCAGGCCCTCCGTGACTGGACTCTATTACCATCCAACCATGCCCTGCAGCCTGGGCAGAAGAGTGGCACCAGGAAATGCCCACAGGGCAACACCCAAGTCCAAGTTGGAGATGCCTGCAAACCAGAGCTGAACAAGCGACTCCACCTTGCGGAGCCCCAGTCACCTCCTCTGAGAAATGGGGGTGGGACACTCGGTAGTCTTCCTCTTGCTCCCTAATGCTTCTTTTGCCCCAGGGCCCTTCCCCCAGGCCGCTGAGGTCTCCTGAGAAAAATGGTGCCATGGTCTGCTGTCCCAGCGGGCCAGCCCTCCAATGCACCTGGCAATTCCCCCGTGCTTCCCCGTGGCTGGTTCTTACTTTCTCACCGCACTCTGACCATAAGCTTCTGCTGGAAACTCCTCCTCACACCCTCCCCAGGCTGCTCCACCCCCAAACCGCCTCTCTGCAGCGGGAGGGGGGTAGCAGGTGGCCAGACAATACCTGGGGCTGAGGCCTCAGGGGCTCTCCAGCTCCTCCTGACCCCCTAGGCCCTAGGGCATGCCAGCCTGTGTGGCTTTGCCAACTTCAAGGAACTCCCTGGGCCTCAGGTTCCTCCTCTATAAAATGTGGCTGAAAAATCTCTGCTTCTTCAACTCTCCGAAATCAATGCAAGGATCCAGGAGATGCAGAGCGAGCTGGAGAAAGAGCAGTGGGGAGCACTAGGCAGTGCTCCTTCCAGACAGCTTGCTGATGTGAGCCAGGGCACTTCTGCCCCACCTCTCTGCTCAGCCATAACACTTTCCCTGATGCAGCGCAGGGGTAGGGGGCCTGTTTGCTGCTTGGCCTTCTTATAAGCTTCCAAGACTATCATATCATTCTCCCTCAGCCCCCAGAGCACTGACTGAATCACCTCCCAAGTCTTCCTGGGCATCAGGGCTCAATCATAAATTTCAAAACTGGGAGGAGCTCAAAGATCATCCAATCCTGCACCTGATTCCTCCTACTATTGTACGGCAGCCCAGTGAGTGGCCACCTAGGCTCTACTTACTTAGTTCTAGTGACAAGAAACTCACTACCTCCTAAGGCAGCCCCTTCTTGCCCTAGACCTGCGGCTCTCAACCTGTGGGTCGCGACCCCTTTGGCAGTCGAACAACCCTTTCACAGGGGTCGCCTAAGACCATCCTGCATGTCAGATATTTACATTATGATCCATAACAGTAGCAACATTACAGTTATGAAGTAGAAACAAAAATAATTTTATGGTTGGGTCACAACATGAGGAACTGTATTTAAAGGGCCAGAAGGTTGAGAACCACTGCCCTAGACCATTCTCATATTTACAACGTTCTTCTTTATACTGAGCTGAAATCTCTGCATCTGCCACATGCTAGCCTTTGAGGCCACACAGCAACGTCTCATTGCTCTTGCCTTCCATGTCAGCCCTCCAAATGTTGAAGGAAACAGTCCAATTCAGCTCATTCTTCTCTTCTCTGTGCCAAAACATCCCTAGAGCTTTGAGAAGTTCTCCGGATCCCCCTCCATCCAGGTTCCACCCCTCTGGACATCCTAACTTGTCACTATCCCCATTAACGGCCAATACCCCAAATGGTCACAGTCCTTAAGAATGATGCGACCAGCACAGAGCAGTCTACACTAACAGCACCCAAAGGCCGCCATCCTACACCCTTTAAAGCAGTTTTCAAGGCTAAGCAGTGACCTCTGATCGGAGACTAGAATCCATTACAACTCTCTCCAAACACACAGTAAGACAATCCCCCCAAATCAGGACCTGTCTGTTTGACGGTAAACATCAAACTAGATTTGTTTCTTCCTCCAAAAATCTCTGCCTGGCTCCCTCAGCCTCTGAGGGAGCTGCACCCAGCTGGCCCATCCACCGCGATCAAACACAGCCCGGCCCCAGCTTGGGCACATCTTAGCCGAGTCCAGGTGACAATAGGAGAAAAGATGACACCTTCAACCCCCTAAACCAACAGAGATGGTAGGCCCAGTGCCTCCTGCATAACACAGCACAGCCACCCACCGAGTTAAAGACATCCACCCACTGAGTTGAAGACATTGGCTCTGAGTGCCAGGGGCAGGAAAGAGGGGAGGCAGGTTCCCAAAGCCGTGAACCATCCCCAGGCACCCCCGCCGCTCCAAACAGCAGCCACAGACTCAGCTCCTGTGATGCCTGGAACACGCAGACCACAGGCCAATCCACTGCCGGGCCGACTCAATTTTCTAGTTACAGATCTTAAGTACTTAGGCATGTGCTCACCAGAACATACATCCCTTACAGGGAGCTGCGAACGGGAATTGTGCCGAGGAACAGAATAATTGAATCAAGATTTCTGTCACGCTGCTCCGAGGGACCTAGACCAAGGCCCGCTTTTGTTCTTTTTTCCTTTCCTGACGAAGGTTTTACAGACTCCCAGAGGGTCGCTCTTCCTCTCAAACCCGTTATGTCAGCGGCGCTGGCAGCCCATCCAGGGAAAAGGGGAGCCGGGTGAAGCTGGGCCAGTGTACAGGACGGGGCAGCTCTAGAAGCCCAGCTGGTAGCACTGAGGGGCTGAGACAAACCAGTGGGAAGATTGTCTCTTTGTATCCCCAGGAGGCCCCTGCACTCCTTCCTCCCAGGCCCTGGGCAGAGATGAGATGATTATTACCTTCCTCAGTCCCCACCATCACCACCCTGGAGAGAGGTGTGCACAGCCTACCCCTGACCCCTATGGGTGCCCCTCTCACTGCAGGACACCCAGCCCCTCCCTCTCCTCCAGGCTCCCTCACAAAGGGGACACCCGCCGTGTCGCCCTCATACCCTCCACACCCTGCTTCATATGTGGACATGCAAGGTCTTCCCAGAGGCTCAAAGCTCAGCTCACAGGGCTCTGCCAAACACACCTTCCTCCACTCAAGGGGTAAAGATGGGGGGAGGCCAGCGAAAAATCCACAGCCCCAGGCAGCCCCGCCTGCCCCTCCCCAGGTCTCCATGTCCAAGGAAGGGCCTGGGCCTGGGTGGGGGGACTCGGGTGCTCTGCAGGTAAGGGGGTGCTCAGCGGGCATCTGTGCTTCCACCTCGGACTGAGTGCCCTGGAGCAGATCCCGCCGGGCCCATCCCAGACAGGGCTGTGCCCGCATCT
Organism: Myotis nattereri; assembly: GCF_964212035.1. Lineage (NCBI taxonomy): Eukaryota > Metazoa > Chordata > Mammalia > Chiroptera > Vespertilionidae > Myotis > Myotis nattereri. Next base: position 55,049,560 of record NC_138087.1, read on the forward strand.
CTTACCTTCATCTCTCTTACGCTTGTTGGTGTCGGCGCTGGGGGACGTGATGCCCAGGATGCCGCTGATGGAGTACGAAGAGCCCGCGGAGTCCGTGCTCACCGAGGACACCTGCGTCACGGAGCCCGTGGACACTGTGCAGAGGGAGAGGGCGGTCAGGGCCCGGCAGGAGAGGGAGCAGAGGCAGAGGGCGCAAACAGGGGCACTCAACCTACAGGGGGCTGGATGTGACTGCCCTGCAAGCACGAGGAAGTGCAGGGACAGGGAAGAGGGCGTGTGCCGGAGCAGTGGCCACACCTGGGTGAGGAGGGCGCCCCTCGGGCCATCAGCCCAGCTTCTCTGCTGCTGGGAAGGATGACAGGGGAGGAGGGCAGTGAAGAGGACTGACAGTGTAGAGCGGACCAAGGGGCAGCATAAGAAGGGCACTCGCTCAAATGCCAGCCTGTCCGAGGATACAGGAAGCCGGGAGATGGAGAAGAGAAAGAGGGGAGCGGGGGGCTACCACCAGCCAGTGCGCAAAAGACCTAGACTCACTCATTAGCTCCCTGTTTACATCCCCACCCATCCATGCGGACCAAATTCCTGCTCCCTCACACACATAGCCAACAAAATCCCAAATGGCAGGCTATCCCTTCTTTTTACAGTTCCTCACTGTCTTTTCTCCTTCCATAGATTTTAATATGAACCACATAATACTGATATAGTAATATATGTAACATATAGTTATACTGATATATATATAAAATAACAATAACTAACGTTTTCTGATAACTTACTCTTATGCCAGGCATTGTCTCATTTAATCCTGCAAACAATCTTATAATCGAGCTCATGTTATTATCCCACTGAAAAGGTAAAGGAATGAACGAAGGCTCAGAGAAAGTAAGTGACTTGCCCAAGGTCCCAGAGCTAATAAGAGGCAGAGTGGTGACTGGAACCCAGAAACTAGTCATAACCCCTATAGCAGTGGTTCTCAACCTTCCTAATGCTTCGACCCTTTAATACAGTTCCTCATGTTGTGGTGACCCCCAATTTCATTGTTACAAATTGAACCTAATTAAAGCATAGTGATTAATCTCAAAAACAATATGTAATTATATATGTGTTTTCCGATGGTCTTAGGTGACCCCTGTGAAAGGGTCGTTTGACCCCCAAAGGGGTCGCGACCCACAGGTTGAGAACCGCTGCCCTATAGTAATCTGTTCTTCACTAATTAGTAATGAAAACCAGTAAGAGGCTTCACACAATGCAGTGCTTCTCATTTGATGCCTGCTATTATTTATCCCCATTTATCACATGAAGAAACTGAGGCTTCACAAAGGTGAAGTGACTGGCTCCCAGCCAGCCAGTGAGCAGTAGCGCCAGGGCTCAGCCATGGGTCTACTGCCGGGAAGTCTACACTTCCCCTGCCCAGAAATGTAGGCAGAAGCCCGTGACTTGTGACTGAAACCAGATCTCTGAGTTCTTAAGGATAAGAATGGGGGAGGGGAGGTTTTTGTGCAAGGTTCACATTAACTCCGGGCCTCAGAGTCTGAGGGAGAGGCCCGCCAGTCAGTGGTCAGGGTCCCCGCCCCCCCCCTCAAGCTGTACAGCTGAATTTCCACTTCTGGGCCGTGGGAATTCTTTCTTGGTTCATTAAAACCTACAAACCAATCTCAGACACATTTCCTTGGGCTATAACTAGCTGGAGGCAGGTAGGGCCGCCTTTGACTGGGCCGCGTAGGAAATGACTAGAAATGGCAGTGATTGCGTGAGAAGCTGTTTGTTGCTTTCCTTGGAGCAGGGCCAGCCCTTGCTCCTACAGACCTAGAGGGAACGGTGCCTTTCTTCTCGCTTGAGTTTGATTTTAGCTCTTCCTTAGGAGACACAGAAGTAGAAATCGTTAACTTCTCTTTTCTTTCAACAGAACAAGCTACTCAAAATAGATTTATGCAAATCTCACAACCTTTTCTGTATTAAGGTGCAAAGAACAGAGGAAGAAGGAAGATCACAAGTCATCAGTACTTTAAACAACAACCCACAGATAACCAAGGGCTCACCAGGTTGCTAACAGAGGCAATGAGATTAGTTCTGATGTTTTGTGATTTACACTAAACTCAAAAGGCCTAAGTTCCGATTCTTGCTCCACCACTTACTGGCATTGGGACCTTTGGCTGGTTATTTATTTAATCTCTCTAAGCCTCCCTTTCCTCACCCCTCATTAAGCTTGTAAACTCTAAGGGGCTGCACACATATAAAATAATGGTTTTTCTTAAAAATTTCAGACACAAAACAAAGCATTCTGCTACCTACAAGTAGAAGTATTCCTCTAACACAACTGAGAGTCTTACCAGTTACTCTCGGTGTGATGGTCATTGCTAAGTGACCTGAAATAATTAAACAGCTGCCCAAGGGAAATCTCAGCCACACGTTTCCCGGCGAGCCTTCTTCCACCCTCCAGGCCCCAGCTCAACGGCACCCTGACCTTTCTTCTTCAGCTTCTTCTCAGCGTTCTGCAAACTCCTCTTTGTTACACTGCCCCACCAGGCTGAGGGGCCCTCGTGAATGGGAAGTTTGTCCTGCCTCCGAATTGAAACACGAGCCTCCAACGCCAAGTTCTGCACAGCAGAGGCTTAGCAAACACTTTTTGAATTGATTATTAAATGAAGAATGATTTCATAGCAGGGAAGAGTTCTGTCTTAGCATTACCCAAAGAGGCAACCATGAAGGATCAGAGACCTCAGAGGGCACCTGGGTTGTGCCCCTACGTTCACAGATGGGGAAACTGAGGCTCCGAACGGTGAAGGGACTTTACACAGTTTACTAGGGGAGTCCACGACAGAGCTGAAACTATAAGCCAGGTCTCTGCCTGCCCCCCATCATCACCGGGAGTTCAAGTTTTCCATTGAAGGAGCAAAAAGGTGTGGAAACGGTACAGAATCTGAGGCATGATTACGTGGAGTTGACGAGGACTGTGGCAACCAGAACTGTCAGAATGGTTGCCTACTTTCTTACAGTAGAATAACCTTCCCCCAGCTGACCAGGGGGTCTCCTTTATCCCAAGAGGAGAAAGAATATGCCTTAAGCAGACGCATGCCATTTCTTCTCACAGGCGTTGCAGAGAAGGGGAGGGCAAGGGGAACTTCTGAGCTCTTGAGTGTAGCTGGCCCTTGAGCAGCTCAGGTTTGAAGTGTGCAGGTCCCCTGAAACGTGGACTTTTTTTTTTTTTTTTCATTAAATATACAGACGGGCCTCTGCATCCCTTAGTTTCCCATCCGCAGATTCTACCAACTAACCTCAGATCGAAAATACTGCTTTTGATCCGCAGTTGGGAGTTTGCGGGTGCAGAGGGCCTCCTATATGCATTGTTCTGTGCCACTGTGTATAAGGGGCATGAGTATCATAGACTTTGGTATCCGTGGAGGGTCCTGGAATCAACCCGCTGCAGATCCAGAGGGACAGCAAAGTTTACCGGGAGGCGGGGCGGGGGGGGGGGGCAGTCCAAAGTTACACTCAGATGTTTGACTGTGTGAGGGGGGGAGAAGGGGTGCCTCCTCTAACCCTCACGTTGTTCAAAGGTCAACTGGTAGGAAAGATGACTCTCAACTGGTAGGAAAGATGACTCCCCTTCTTACAAGTCATGACTCCCTCTCCGACTTCACCCGTGAGTGTCAGAAACTCCACGGGCAGCCTCTGGCAGCTCAGAGTGCATGAGATCGAAGCAAGGGGGAGAGAGAGAAAGTTTGAGAAGTTTTGCCACATCTTCACTCAAGACTGCAAGTGCACAAAGAATTGTAGAAGGGCTGGGTGATAGAGGGAAAAAACACATTCAAAACTACTTACTGACTAATGATGCAGAAAATGTTATGAATAAGTACCCCTTTCTTGATTTATTACTTTAATTATCTGACATTCTATAGACCCCCATTAGTGGATTTTTTTTTTTTTGGCTTAGATTTCAATTTTCTGTCTCATGCTGAAAGCTATTTATCATAATAATCAGTAAAATTCAAAACCTTTTAGCAGTATTTATAAAATTCATTTACCGGGTTCAGCCCTTGGAGAATGACAAAGAAAGCGCATTAGTACGTGTGCCGAAGTGTTTTATGCAGAATTATCTGTCCATAAGAATGATTAAAAGTTCTTTAGAATATTTGGAGCCCATTCGATTTTTAAAATTTTTATTTTGAAGCTCTTACCAATGCTGTGACTGGAAGCTGGGACCGGCTGGTTGGGTGGCTGCTGTACTTTTGTCCGGATGATCCTGTGGGCAGTGGGAAAAAATGAATGGCTGTTTACCAGCTTAGAAAAAGAGATCTCAACTAGCTATGAATCGACAACCAGAAAACCCACATAAAGCTGGGGCACAGGTCAAGCTGGGGCAGAGGGGAGGGGAGATCATGAAGCCAGGTCAGGAGTTCGGGGCTTGGAAAAATGATGGACGAGTCCCAACTCAGCCCCTACTTCCCTGGGTGTCTTTGAGTAACTTGCACCCTTCTCTGGGCCTCCAGTGCCTCTTGTAAAGAAAAGGATGACGTGTTCCTATTAGGAAAATATCCCTTTCTCAGAAGCAGCTCTGGCTCCATAAAGCCACTGCGTGACATTAGGGAGTTTCTTCCCTTCACTGGACCTCAGCCCCCCCACCCCCACCCCCGTTTCTATGGAATGAAGGGACTGGCCAAGGGACCTCTCTGTTCCCTGAAAGCCCTCAAGCTCTTGATTCTCCGCCTTGGATGGCCACGGGAGGAGTGACATCCCCAGCCATCACAAGGGGATGCATGAATTGCTCTGAAACTAGAAAGGGTTAAAGTGCTGCCAAGAGAGGCTTAGCTTGGCTTTGCTGAGAAACATCTACAAAAACTTCATGGAAAAGCTTCATGGGGCTGGTCTGGCTTGCCTTTCCAGGGACCTTGCCTTAGTTCTAATAGGAACCTGATGGTGACCCTGGGCAAATCCATTCCATTGCGGGCCTCAATACGGTGACAGAGTTAGAATAGGGCACTCTTTGCTTATTTGAAGTAACTGAATCCTTCTCTCTCTCTCTCTCTCTCTCTCTCTCTCTCTCTCTCTCTCTCTCTCTCTCCTCTGCCTGTCTCTCTCTTATGGAAATGCCCAGTGTATAAAAGGGATAATAGCAGTGCCACCTGGCAGCTCTGAGGTCCTTCTGCAGAACCTTCTCCATGAGACCCTACACCCCATATGTCAACCAGGGCCAAGCCAAAAGTCCCTTTGAGGTCTGCAAGAAAGTTCCTTCTCTGGCATTTGGGAGAGGGTGGGCGATAACAGTAAGTTCAGCTTCTTTGGGAAAGTTCTATTCCAACGTCCAATTATTCTCTTTTAAAAGAACATGTATTAGCCGAAACCGGTTTGGCTCAGTGGATAGAGCGTCGGCCTGCAGACTGAAAGGTCCCAGGTTCGATTCCGGTCAAGGGCATGTACCTGGGTTGCGGGCACCTCCCCAGTGGGAGATGTGCAGGAGGCAGCTGATCGATGTTTCTCTCTCATCGATGTTTCTAACTATCTCTCTCCCTTCCCCTCTGTAAAAAAATCAATAAAATATATTTAAAAAATAAAAAAATAAAAAAAAAAATAAAAGAACATGGATTAGAGTTTTCCCTGGTCGTAAAAGGGCTTTGTGCTCATTGTAGGCTACTTGGCCGACAGCTTTGAAGGAGGCACCTAAAACCACTTTGGAAAAGAACGAAGAGTACCATCTCCACTGAGTGCACCCCCACTCTTGTGCAGTTGACTCTTGAACAACACGGGTTTGAACTGCATGTGTCCACTTACACATAATTTCTTTCAATAAATATAGTCGACCCTCAGTATCCCCAGGTTTCACATGCACAGATTCAACCAACTTTGAATCAAAAACAGTACTTCCTTTTTTTATATATAATATTTTTTTCTTTTAATCTTTTTATTATTATTATTAATTTCAGAGAGGAAGGGAGAAGGAGAGATAGAAACATCAATGATGAGAGAGAATCATTGAGCAGCTGCCTCCTGCAGCCCCCTTACTGGGGATCGAGCCCTCAACTCGGGCCTGTGCCCTTGACTGGAATCAAACCTGGGACCCTTAGTCCACAGGCTGACGCTCTATCCACTGAGCCAAACCAGCTAGGGCAGTACTTCCTTTTTAATTTTTTTTTTTATTGTTGACAGTATTATAGATGCCCACCATTTTTCTCCCTTCCCCCCAAAACAGTATTTTTAATCTGTGGTTGAGAATCCACAGATATAAAGTGTGAGCCATGTGCATTGTTCTACGCCGTTTTATATAAGGGACTTGAGCTTTCAGGATGTTGGTATCCATGGAGGTCTTGGAACCAATCTCCAGTGGATACTGAGGGACAACTATAGTTCAGTTCTTAGGGAGTCAAAAGTTATATGTGGATTTTCGACTGTTCAGGGGTCATCGCCCATTAATTCCTGCATTGTTAAGGGTCAAGTATATTTCCTTTATACTAGTATTTCTATACTTATTTGGAAATATCCTTTTTTTTTTTCTTATCAGAATCTGGATTAAATTATGTATACAGTTTTGTCTCCTCAACATTATAGGAAATCCTTTTTCACGTTGTAGACCACTAGTTCTAGAAGTTCGTTTCAAGCTGCACTGGGTCTCCAGCTTGTGCAAATGGAGAGAAAGGACAGAAGGGGCAGGTGCCTCCGATTAACCTCGTCGGGCTGTCGCCCTCTGCGATCGCACAGCTCAGCGCTGGGAACCAAGGGCACTCCGCATCCCCGGATAGGAGCCTGGATGGAACGTTTCTGTTCATACCACAGCCCAGCCACAGGCCCTCGGAAGCCCAAGCCGCCTCTGTCGCCTTCTGCTTTGTTTTTGACAAGTCAGCATGAGTATTGCCTCAAACACAGAGTGTTTGTTTTGTTTTCGCTCACATTTAAATCACTTATTTTCGCTAAGCAAACATGGAGCATATTGACAAAGACCTGGGAGTGAGGTGGTCTTTTTGATCCCCCAGAATCAAGCTAGCATCTGATCTAATCTTTGTATTTTTGTCTGTCACCTTTTCTGTGTGTGTGTGTGCGTGTGTGTGTGTGTATCTAAAGAGATACAGCTATGTGAACATATAAATATACCAGACGTAAATATAGTTTTTCTATATACAAATATATGGTGAAATATACTGTGACTATTTCCCATTGAAGTCCGAACTCTTCAAAGCAATGTCTGGCCATTAAATTCATACAGAGGCAAAGCAAAGAAAATTATGGTTTTCTTATTTTTCTTTTAAAATATGTATAAATCATTGGTAAAACATTATCAATTGCGATAAATCATTGAGAGGCAGCTGCATCATAGTGATTAAATACACAGGTTCCAGAACCACACTGGAGTTTGAATCCCAGTCTTGCCATTTGCCAGCTACATGACTTTGGGAAAATTTCTTAACCTCTCTATATCTCAGTTTCTTCATCTATAAAATGGGACCAACCAAGATTCATTCCTATTTCATAAGGTTATTATGAGGATTAAGTTAATAATTAAGTACTTAGGGCAGAGGCTTCTGCATAGTATGTGTTCAATAAATGGTAAGTGTTATTATCAATGGTATCTTCATAAAGATTAATGACCAGCTCCAACCTTAAAAGGTTCATTATTTTCCACAAATACCTTAAAAAACTCATGGGATCCCCCCTTGGGAGCTGGGAGGAGAAGGTGGCCATCCCCACACCCAATTTTAAGGCTGCAATAGGGCTGTCTTCTATGGGTGAGACCCAAATTGTAGGGAACCCTCCAAGGCTGTCCCCAGGGATAGAAATTTTGCCCATTTGCTTGCAGCAGCTGCCAAGGAAAGAACCAAGAGCATCATCTCCACTGAGAAGAAGTAACAATGGGAAGAACAAGACTAATTGAATCATAGCAATTCTAAAAAATATAACAAGCAACCTCAAGACTTATCACAGTAAGAGCCACACTCAGGACTTTTCTAAATAAGAGACAGTGAGGGCTACTGGTCAGCTCCCACTGGAAGGCACAGCCTTTACTTGCGGAGCATGAGCCTGGTCCTGAGTGCCATATGAACATCCTGGATGGCCCAACAGAGAAGGGAGCTCAGCAGTCAGCTGGCTTCTCTGAGTGAGGAAACTGAATTCCAGAGTGCTCAAGTGACTCGCCCAGAATCACACAGCGAGGCAGCTCCCATGCCTGCACACTTTTTTTTTTTTTTAGTTACATTCAAAGGAAGTGGTTCCTCTGCAAAATACTTGCTGTATGAGGCATGAAACCTATCTGGAGTCAAAATCCATTTAGAATCTGAGGATTAAAAGCCCAAGGAACTTTAGATATTACAGGCATTTGTAAGGATACCATTTCAACATCAACCCCACTCTTCTGAAAGGCTAGGTCTTCTCATCACCACCCGCATACACAATGACATTGGAAAAGAAAGTCATGACGCCTTTAAAAATGAAATGGGGAGATATGGCTGAAGAGATACCCACGTCTACAGCACTGATCAAGGGTTCATTGGGCCGAGTTGGGAGAGGGCCCACAGGTGACACTCAAGCCTGTGACTGATGTGGAGGAGAAAGAGGGAGTGGGTACCCCTGGCCCGGTGGCTCAGTTGGTTGGAGCGTCACCCTGTACACCAAAAGGTTGTGGGTTTAATTCCCAGTCGGGGTGCATACATAGGCAACCTATCAATGTTTCTCTCTCTCTCTCTTCCCCCCTTCCTCACTCTCTAAAAATCAATAAAAACATATGCTCAGGTGAGGATTTAAAAAAAAATAGAAGAAGTGGGTAAATAGTCTCAAAGGCTTGATTCCCAAGTTAGGATTAAGAGCAGACTTTACAAACTGTCATCTTCAGGCCACATCCATCACTGGACAATTTGTGTTTGGCTTACACAGTATATTTATTTTTATCTGAATTAGTAAGTAAGGAGCTCTTACATAAATAAATGGATTTCTAGCTTCTCTTGGAAAAAAAAAATAGAACACCTGGCAATTCTGACCCCACAAGGCAACGACCAGCTGGTGCTCACGGAGCTGCCCCTCTAAACTGGGAATGCCACTCCAGGTTCCTCACCACTTGGCCCTGATCTAGAGCCATGGGACTGATATAGAAGAAGGAAGCCTCCGTTTCTCCCAGTGTTTTGGGCCAGCTCTGGGACAGTCACCTCCACCTGACACTGAGGCTGGAGTCTAAGACTCCATCGTGCAGACTATGCAGCTGCCCAGCATGTATCGTCCTGAAGAAGCCACTTCGACATGATGGTTTGTGTCCCAGGAAATCTCCCACAAGCCTAGCAGAACTAGTGGAGTGCTGTTTAACCCCATGCCAGTCACCGTTTCCCAGGCTGGTCCCCCAGAAGGCAGAGGGAAAGCACACCCTTCTAGGGGCGGACAGTGAAGATGACCCTGTGGCCACCAAAACAGCTACAAATCCAGCCACCACTCCCTCCCTGACCGAGGTATGGGAATAGGGAGACGTTGCCTCCAAGAGAGGCAGGGGCTGGGAGAGGACACTGCGCACCCTTTCGCACAATGACATTTGCAGGACGGTTATTTAGAAGCTGCATCCACTGGAATGCAGTGGGAGCTTTGCTTTCCTATAGGAAACTATGCTGGGCTGGCTCGGGCTTTCCTGGGGGAGGGGGCGCGCAGGCAGCGACATGAGGCTGCCCCACACTTAGTTGGTTTGCACTGCAGGGTCAGTTGTTAAAGATACCGAAGAGCTCTCACTGAAGAATGTGGTGAGGAGCCCCCCACGGAGGAGCACAGGAGAAGGCCATGCACCACAGAGGAAGCCTGCAGACAGGCGGCAAAACACGCAGGCTGCCAGGCTCAGGAAGGCAGAGGGAACGACTGTTCTACGCCTTGCCTCTCTTCTCGGGGATCCTCAGTTCTGTCACTGGCAGAGTCCTACAGGGCAGCGGGGGAAAGAGACCAACCCGCCTCTTACCTTCAGGGGACCCAGGCCCTACTCCCTTCTCTATCTCAAAAATCATTGTTCCTCTGCACTCCCCATCTGGTCCCGGGTTTCCGTACCTGTCACAGGGTAGAGTTAGGTTTAGGGGCCTGTAGGAGACCACAGATATGAAAGCACCTTAGAAGCACAGCCAGCCAGGTCATCGGATTAGGATACCCAGGAGGCCCCTGAGGCTAGCCATGGCCCCAGCAACCAGCAGTCAGAGCCCCACTCCCAACTCCTGCACAGCACAGCTCTAGGCCCAAAGCACCGGCTGACCCACAATTCCCCTCGACACTCATTCAAGTACCCCTATGAGCTTCCTCCACATCTGTGATCACGGTTCTCTATTTCGTACGTTTCTTTCAAACAACTCACTCTTTTACTTTAATAGGGCAACCTTCGTTCTTTACTGTAAATGGGGCGGGGAGCGTTCATGAAGTTCACACTGACTGGTTTGGAGCACTGGTTACCTATTTCTAAAAGACATTCAAACAAATTCATCACAAAACCGTTTTCATCCTTGTGTTCCAGAGGATAGAAGCTGGAGCCCTAAATAAGTCATGCTTGTCCTGCAAGGCATTTTTTTTTTCATGGAAATTAGTTACCACCATTTAAAAATAGGGATTTCGTATATACAAGTATACATACACACACGCACACACGAAGTCCTAGTTTCCAGCTTCTCTCTAAGAATGGAAAAAGTCTGGCCAACTCTGGGCTCACGTTCTGCTGAGAAGCAATTGCCCCTTCTACAGGGCTTGTCCTGTCTAGTTAGCCACAGACCCAACCTTCCCTATCATCTTATGCCTGCCCTGCTTCGTTTCTTACTTTATCTGTCTGGCCCACTTAGGTGTTAGAGTTTGGGACCCTCACAAGCAACCTAAAGTTATTTTTTGATCTGCCAATTCCACGTATACCGTACACTGGGAAATCTGTGGGCCCCCAAACCCTGACCACGGGTTTGGTGGAGGCTCCTCTGCAGAGCAAGCTGACTGCTCCTTCATTGCTCTAGGCAGCATGTGCCCCACTCTACGTTAGGGCTTTTGGAGACCTGAACAAAATATCATGTTGCTTGTGTCATGGAAATCTTGCAAAAAGCCAAAAACAGGGGATTCACAAGGCACATTGGAGCCCCTCATAATCTAGAAAAAAACAGGAGTTATTCCTCCAGAGCCCACCACAATAGTTGTCATAATTCGGGTTGTCTAGACTTCTATGTGCATGCCAGAATCCCAGCCTGGACGAGGAGCCCCTCTGGGACAGAGACCAAGAGACTAATTCCCCCTCTCTCTTCTCAGCACCTTGGACGAGGTCAGGCCCAAGGTAAAGGTTTACTGAGAAAAGAAAAACAGGCTAACGGTTTATGAAATAACAGGACTCAAAACATTAGCACATATTCACACAGTGATTCTGAGTCACTGTAGAAGGAATGACTGTCGGGACCTGAGGGAATCTCAGAGACATTCTAGTATGACCACTCTTTCTGGTGGGTGTGAGGCGTTCCTTAGCCCAGGTCCTTAGGCTCTGCACTGACAAGAGTACGGTATGACCTTGAAGAAATGGGAACTGCTCAAGTTTTCAGTCTGCTGGTTTCTCTTTTCTTTGAGGAGTTTATAGAAGAGTCATTTCTGTTCATCTCGCAACTCCATCCCTGACTCTGTGGGTTTAAGTGGAGTTGAGACCGCACCATCCACAGTGGAAAACCTGCTTTCAGGAATTTATTTTTAAAGCTCTGAGAGCTCTGTTAGCTGTACCCTGGATTAGACTGGAGAGGAGAAGGAGCCCTGGTGGCTCCTAGGGAGTTCCCAAGCCTGGCACTCACGGTATTTCTCTGGCTCTTTGTGTCCATAGGTAAGATCTGGGGCAGCCGGGGAGAGGGGAACTCCCTAACTCCACAGTATCTTAGCATCCCGAACATTCCTCTTGGAGATCACAGACCCACATTGAACCACCAAGGCCCTGGGCTCAGCGACAGGAGGGGCTCTCTGCCAAGGTCACACTTTGTGTTTGCGGCAGACCTGAGACGAGGAGCTAAATCTCCCAACCCCAAGTCAGGGCTCTGTTCCCCACACTCAATGGCTCAACCTCTACCCCAGCTGAAGGCAGGGCTTTTCTTCCTGGGACGGTCTGAATGGGCCAGTGCTAAGACCTGGAGCCTGGGCTTGTGAAGAAGTGACATTTGAAGGCCTAACCAGGACAATTCACTGTTAAGTGCTCCATACACAGAGTGGGGTATAGCGAGTGATGCAAATCACTCTAGAGCAGCGGTTCTCAACCTGTGGGTCATGACCCCTTTGGGGATCGAATGACCCTTTCACAGGGGTCGCCTAAGACCATCGGAAAACACATATATAATTACATATTGTTTTTGTGATTAAACACTATGCTTTAATTATGTTCAATTTGTAACAATGAAAATACATCCTGCATATCAGATATTTACATGACGATTCATAACAGTAGCAAAATTACAGTTATGAAGTAGCAACGAAAATAATTTTATGGTTGGGGGTCACCACAACATGAGGAACTGCATTAAAGGGTCGCGGCATTAGGAAGGTTGAGAACCACTGCTCTAGAGTCAGAAGACTCTCAAGCAGCCACGGTGTTGGCATGGCCACCTCTCCCTGGGGCTAGAACTCCTGCCCACTTGGGAGAGAAGAGAGGGCAATAGAGAGACCCACCTGGCCCCACAAGCAGTCCTCCTGTCCAATGTCCCCTAAGGAGACTTGGTGAACGGGGAGACCAGATCTCCTGAAAAGGCACCCACAGAGCCTCCAGGATCCCCCACTCCACCCAGATCCCTAGCCCCACAGGCAGCAGCCTCTCACCTGTTGATGGAACTGACGCTGGGCACCGTGTCATTGTCACACACTCGTTCCGCCAGCAGCCGGTCCCTGATCTCCCAGGCAAACATGGTGGGATTTTGGCGTTTATACTCGGCAATTTTTTCCACCACTTTGGGCGTGGCAACCTTTGGTTTGGATCCTCCAATTACTCCAGGCTTGATGCTCCCCGTCTCATAATACCTAGGACCAAGGAGAAAGGAGCTTAGCCATGAGGAACCAGCAACATGGATTTTGACAAAAAAATAATAGGCTACTCTGTCCAGGAAACACACAGATCTGCGCTGTCCAATCAAGTAGCCACTAGCCGTATGTGGCTTCTGAATATTTAAAATGTGGCTCATTTGAACTGGTACATACTGTAAACTTAACACACACCAGATTTTCAAAACTTAGTACCAAAAGAATTTAAAATATCTCATTAATAATTTTTATATTGGCTATGTGTTGAGATTATATATATATAATTGAAATTCATTGTACCTGTTTTCTTTTTCTTTTTTAATGTGTTATTAGAAAATTTTAAATTTCATACGTGACTCACATTATATTTCTGTTGGTCAAGATACTACACATTCATTTGTTCCTTTATATTGAGCTACCATTTTACAGTTTACAGAACTCTTTCAAGTCAGTTTTCCCATTTGATCCCCACAGCAGTTCTAAAGCACATAAATGTTTTGAATGAATGAATGAATGAATACATGAAGAAGTCCCCATCTACAGGTCTAAAACAGAGATCCATAGAGGTTAAACGGCTTGCTCATGGTCACACAAGACCCACTGGCCAAACCAGGATCATGGCCCAGCCTCCTGAGCTACAATTTCCCCAGAAAGTTGGCTTGTACCTTTAATTTGCCAGCTCTCTCATCCCCTAGCACAGTGATGGCGAACCTATGGCACACGTGTCAGAGGTGACACCTAACTCATTTTTTGGGTTGATTTTTCTTTGTTAAATGGCATTTAAATATATAAAATAAATATCAAAAATGTAAGTCTTTGTTTTACTATGGTTGCAAATATCAAAAAATTTCTATATGTGACACGGCACCAGAGTTTAGTTAGGGTTGTTCAAAATGCTGACACACCGAGCTCAAAAGGTTCGCCATCACTGCCCTCGCAGATTCATCTGCCTTCTGTAAAACTGTCCCCTAAAACACAACTTACTTTTCCATAAGAAAACAATCAAACAATAACCCTGGTGTAAACTTAAAGGGATTCCAGAATTCTCTGAAACTGGAAGTCAAAACCCAAGCAATCAAAAAACCAGCCCCGAGTCACGGCAGCTCTTCCCAGGACCTCCCCTGAGGTAAATCGCTGCTTCTAAGGGCATTTCCATGCTATCAGCTCTTCCTCGTTAACACAAATAGGATGTCAGGGTTTTACAGTAAAACCGAGACCAGGCAGAGGAGTGCCGTGAAAGATCATTTCAGAGGGAAAAATGACTTGATTCCTTTTCTGAATCCGAGCTCCGCTGGATGTCTCTCTCAGCAGGTACAGAGGAATTCTTGACTTCCTCTTGCAAAGGAGATTACCTCGCAGTTGAAATTTCTTTTGAGACAGAAAGACATTTTAGAAATGATTGGTAACTTTCAAACCTAACAGCAGTTTGTAATTGGTAAAGGAAAGAGGTGATCCGCTCATGGGATGGGAAGGGAAAGTTACCCAGAATAATGGCTGGTTACATTTAAAGAGAGGTTGAAATTCTCAGCCTGGGGAAGTCTGGTGAGGGCCAGGTCAGTGAATATTCTAGAAACAGATGAGATAATTTGGGAGCGGTGATGTGGCAGTGGAAATTCTATTTTTCTCTGAGGAGAGTGACTCATGTACAAATTTGGACCGTAAGGCAAAACTCAACCTGTCCTCCCTCTTTTTGTAACTGCTGAAAAATTGTTATTAGTCACAAACATGTTTTTAGAAATAGTGAAGAAAAATACGCTTTTACCGGAAGTCTAGAGAAGTACCTAAATCAAGGCACATGGCAATTGCTGCAGCCTCCAATTATCCTTTCAATTTGACAATAGAAAATCATGCGTTAATATCAACACAGAAACTTATTATTTAGACACAGTGCTCTAAGGTTTACAGCGCTCTTCCTTGAATTATCTTGATCCGCTCACCAATCCAAAGAGGCCAGTAGGGGCTTATAGAAAGGAAACCCATGGTCAGAAGACTAAGTGACTTGTCAAATTTCCTTCTGGAAGTTAGGGGCAGCCCCACCTTTTAAACCTGACTTCGCATCTGGAGTTCCTCCCACTAGAGCAAACTGCTGCTTTGCTTGTAAAAATTTAAATAATAGTGACAGTAATAATAATCCCTTGCAATTGCAGAAAGCTTTACTGTTTGCCAGGAAATTTAACGTGCATTTTTTTTCTTTCATTCACTCAGTCACTCAATAGTTACCCTCGTGGGGCAAGGATTACAGACACACGGACAACCCTGTGCTGGGGACTCAAAATATGTTAGTTAAATGGAGCTGCAATATTCAGGCAGCAACTCTGAAAAGGCGGCAGGATGAAGCTCCCCCCACCCCCAGCACTTGTCCTGTCTGCATGGCTGGGGTGGCAGAGCTCAGGCTGTCCGCCCATCCCACCTGAGCAGTGCCAACCATAGGAGGCTATGTTCTTGACATGAGAAGTCCCTGTCTTCCTTTTGACTGACACATAAGCCAGACACTTAGGAGGCAAACCTGACACTCCCGGAAACCCCAACTGGCAGCTGTGTCAAGCGAGGACTCAGACTAAATACTGCCCTTTCATCTCAGCAAAACAGTCCCCCGGGCATTCCTGTAGCTTACACGCAACAGATGAGCAGTGCCAACAGCACACAGTGTCGTTCAGTGCAAGGAACATTAGTTTGGGAGCAAAGGGGTGTAGATGCTGGTCAGCGGCTCTGACCCTAACTTGCTGTGTGACCTGGGCCAGCTCACTTAGACCCTCGGGGCCTCAGTCATCCCATGTGTATATACGGAGAGGATGTTTGCCCTGCCTGCCTGGCGGGGCTGTTGTGAAGACAGAAATGCAGAATGGTTAAGAAAAAACACTTTGCAAAACGTAACAGCACGTGCAGTGGATTAAAACCCTTTGAGTGTTTATTACTATGTAGCATACCACCCAATTCCCAATGACCTGAGCCTGAGCCTCCCAGGCAGGCTCTAGTGAAAGAAGACAACAGCCAGGCTTTCGGAGTGGATTTAAAGGGGCCTCACATGCCATCAGGCTGTGCCTCTCAAGCCCCTCTGGAGCTGGAGCTCTGTGGACTGAATGCCCACACGCCTGGCAGACCGCCACCTTCCCGAGATGACGGGGGCCTCTGCCAGCCTTGCCATGCAGCCTCCGCAAACCACGGTCACCACACAGCGCACGCTCTTTACAGTCTGTCGCCCGGTGTGCGCCCATCAAATTCTTTAGTGGCCAAAAAATAAATAAATAAGTCAGTGGACGGAACAGCCCTCGTTCAGAAATTCCCAGTCACACTGTTTTAGGGCTGAACTTGTTTCTTAAAAGGCAGTTCTAATTAGAGTGACATTTTGTCCACTGTGGTTCTTAGTTATGAAAATAATGAGCTATGAAATTCCAATTTATTGTTGACAACTTAAACGGCCAGGCACCGGAGCGGCGCGTAACTTCCGAGTGCCACTCTACCTAGTGACAAATCTATTCTGGGTCGAGGAAGGCTGCCAGCTGAGCCTGGGAAGGTCCCTGTCCCCTTCAGTCTCAGGGGGGGGAGATCTGGAGCCCTCCCGGGCACCAGAACATGAGGACCCGGCATCAAGATGTCCCCTCGCAGAAGGGCTCAGCATCTTGCCCTGAGATTTCAAATAGCAAGCAAAATGTCGGCTCAGCAAAGATGTCTCAGCAAAAAAACAAAGGAAGGGCCTTCTTTCTCTCTCTCTCTCTCTCCCCCTCCGTGCAATGAGGAGGCTTCCCAAGAAGATAGCTAAGATCCATTCGGCACTCGGAGTCTGATGCTGAGATAATCTAAAATATTTCCGGTCTTTCTCCTATTTTTGTCTTCGTTTCTCTTTCTGTTTCTCTTTTTTAAATTAATCATTCTCTTTTCGCTTGGTTTGGGGGTTTGTTTTGTTTTTTTCTCTTTCTCTTTTCTCTGATCTCCTCTCCTCTATTTTCTTCTACTCTCACTCTCATCCTCTAGTCAGGAAAACCACCTTCCAATACGAACACAGTGGCTGACGTCCTGCCTTCCTCCTTGAACTCTGCCTGGTACTCGTTTGCTATACTGAGTGCTAAACAGGAGTGATGCCCACAGCCTCCGCGGCTGAGGTGACCCGAGATGGGCAGGCGAAAGAGGAATAAACCCAGGGATCAAGGTCCCTAAAGGGGCTTCCTTCCAGACCTCTGCCCTAAAACTTCCCCTTGGTCTCCAGCAAGGCCCCCCAAGGTTAGCAACTGTCCTTCCTCTTTCATGTGAAAGAATTTTTTAAATTCCAGCAGATGGAAGTGGAAAGGGCAAGCAAAAAGTCACAATGTCACTGACATCCTTCAACATATTTATTTCCTATCCAGGCATCTGTTCTCAAACCATCATGCAAGCTGCAGGACAAAGGTTGTTCTCTGGCCCGGGGAGAGAAATCCTGTGAGAGCACTGAACAGCTATCACTGGAGACTGCTCCTCGTTGCCAGGGCAAACCTCTCACTTCACGTGGCTGGCAACAAGCCTGCGGCTTTGGTTTGGGGAAACGGTGAGTTGCCCATGATCTGGGAATCCTATGCTCTCTTCCCAGCCTGGGTACTGGCTGGCTGGCGAGATCTGGGCCAGTCACTTGGCCTCTCTCGGTTTGTTTCCTCCTCTCGAAACTGCTTCCCTGGATGGTGCTGAGTCTCGCTCACCACAGAAAATCAACACGAAGGGAGCTAAAGGCTGCACCGCCCTCTGGGAGAATCAGCATTGTTAGTATTTTGCTTGCAGCAAATCGCTGGGTCAAGTGGCAACTTTCAAATGTCAGACTTGAGAGTTGGTGTCTGTTTGGGGGTTTTTTTGTTGTTTTTTTTTTCCTCCTCTAATTTAATATATACTTAGGATGCCTGTCGCTATGAAAGAAACAAAACATAGAAGAAAAATACTGCAGCCCAACATGAGGTTGATGATAGTCCACAACTGAAAATGACAGATGACTTTGTCAAAATGGACTGTGTTTTTGAAAAACATTAAAATGAAAAACTGAACTCTGGTCATTTTGGTGATTTTAACTTGTGGATTTTCCACCCAGCCCTGCCTAGGTCCTGAGCTCACCTAAAATGCGCAGGGGAAGTTCCCAAGAACCTCTTACTCTTGGGTCGTTTGGAATAATTTACCAGGCTTTCAGAAAACAGGCCATCCCTCCTGACTGAGTCCCCCAACCCCCATGTCACTGGGGTTTTCCAGGACTAGTGTGAACTGAGTGGCCTCGAAAGGGCTTTGCAAACTCTGAAGTGCTGTGCGTGTGTGTGAAGTGCCACAGTGATTCTCACTGTGACCCTGCCACACTGGACAGCGGCTGGGTCATGTTTTAGGTGATTATTTTAAAAATCAAGGGAAACCTGGAGCTCCTGCCTTTACCTGCCAAGGATTTTGCTGACACAACCATGGCTGACCCGAAGCTGCCTGGAGATGTCGCAGGGCCTGACACCTTGATGAGCAAGTTCCACTATCCTTTGGCGGACTACATCCGGGAGTGGCCTTCCATTCACAAAAACTCCCCCAAGCTGATTCACTCCTCCATGTCCTGAAACAGATGAGAAGCAGAAAGCGAGGGAATGGGTGGTTAGAACCAGTCACATAGAAGGAGGCCTGTCGGGAACATTCAGAGTGCCTCAGATCAGAAATGGCAGTGGGCTGGACATCTTGAGCCTGGAGTCTGATCATGCAGACTACATTAATACCTCAAATTGCTTTGTAAAAATAACCTTAGCCTTTGTCAATCTTCAGCCAGTCAATTGGGCTAATGAGGGCGAGCATCTCCATGCTATGCTTCCTTTAGTTACTAGCATTTTCTGTGCAATTCTTTTTTTTAACAATGGACTATGTGAAGACCTCAGTCAATACTAGGGACACACCTTATTACATACATGATACTGAGGTCTAAGAAAAAGCCTCGGGAGAAAATATATTTTAAAATACATCAAATTTAAAGACATTTTAAAAAATTAAACTCTTCCTTTTAACAAATATCTTCAAAAGTGAAAGGGACTACCCCAATAAAACTAGATTTTGGGGGTGGGAATTTTTTTTTTTAAATCAACAATCTGATTAAGGGTTACGTACTTTTTAAATTTTTTAAATAGTATCTGCATGGTGCTGAGACAAAACCCAACCACTGCCTTGATAAAAACACTTCCTTTAATTACATACCCAATAAAACTGAGGGGGGAAATAAGCAAACAAAAAAGATGAGGCTGATGTGCAATTGACCACTGTACCCTCGCAGAGCACACAAAAGAAATGGATTGGAGGATCACATTTATTTCACCCTATTGCACTAGGATTTGCTATGAAGAAGTTTCCCTAAAATTTTTTGGAGTGTTTTGCAATTGACAAGCAGTTATGGGTTGGTTCAGGGGAAATAAAGACGGCTTCTCAATCCAGGTTTTACAGAGGCTCTGGGACAAATTTTAAGTAGCGTCTGGGAAAGTATCTCCCCCACCCCATTAAGCTTCCTTACATCCAGGTCCACCTGGAGGGAAACAAGGATAGAAGGAACTGAAGCGCCAACCCAGTAAACACAGGGGGTAGCAACAATATTGACCTTGTAGTTATTAATCAGCCACTGACATCACTGAAGCCAAAAGCTAAGTCCAGCTCAGAAGCCAGGAGGGGGAATAAACTAAACTGAGATTTGCCTGGGACTGGGGTATACCAGGGAAGCCAGGGCATCTTGGAGGACACACACACACACACACACACACACAGACACCAACTCTAAAACATAAAATAGCCACCTCATCTCAGCTCTCCACCCCGTCCCCAGAACTCAAATACTATTCAGTTTCATTAGCAATATCTGAAATGGACAGGGGAAAGGAATCCATAACATAACCTATTTTTTAAAATGCCAAACCAATTCACTGAAGTTTCTCAGGAGAGTCTGAATTGAATATTTGCCCAAATTTCCAACCTCAGGCTGATTTCAAGGGAAAATTTTATAGATAACAACAGTAGTTAATTCTAGTTCTAAGCTGAATTTCCCTCTGATTTTCAAAATGAACTTTAGTTGGTTTTAATTGTTCTAAAACACTCCAAACACAAGAAAAGGAAAACCATCTCAAACAGGATATTGCAGTTAGGAATATGATTGCTTAGTTCATCTAAAATCGAAAGACTGTAGCCGCCCCTGGTCAAGGGTCTTAAGAAAGCTTTGTTCTGGGGTTGGGAGCATCTAATAAAAAAAAGGTTGTATGGATCTTTCAAGAACAGGCTGGATTTAAGAAGAAAGTAAATTCAGAATTGGTACAAGCTCATCTGAAAGGACAAAAAAAGGAAGCTAAAAGCCCTCAGCACACTTTTAAGATAACCTGTCACTCCAGGCATTGTTGCCCATCTACAATAGCCTGTTCCCTATACCACTGGCAATTTAAACTTTCTGCCCAAAACACAATGCCAACCTTCAGGGCAGTTCAAGAGCAGTTCTGTAAGACATTTGTGAGTTTTGGGGACCACTTGTATCATGGACACTCTAAGTGACAGCAAGCCCTATAATCCTGACCACAAATCTAGGTTACCAATACTTATCCAGAGTCTGATCCACATGTCTACAGTTGACACCAGACCCAGGGTAACCTGGGATCCCCCTGGAAAGGACCCCAAACTAACTTAGCTCTCTCTGCCTCTGTCATAGTCCTATCCAATAAAGCAGGGGTGGAAAATGTCCAGCCCCCAGGACTGTATAAGGCCAGAGAAATCATTTGATTTGGTCCTGCTAAAGCTTTAGGGGTGAATTAATTAAATGTTTGCCCAAATACAGCAGGCTAATTTTTAAGTTGATAATTCTGTATGGCCCGCCAATGATGTTATAAATATCCAAATGGCCCTTGGCAGAATAAAAGGTTCCCCACCCCTGCTATAGAGCATTTCAAGGGTGGTAGGGAGGTGATTTACAACTGTGATCTGAGAAGGTAATGTCTCCCACTTACCCTGAGATTAGAAAGAAATAAAACTAGATGCCTGAGAGAGGGGAGGCATGATGGGGAAAGAAAAGAGGAGAAGTGAGGTATGGAGGGA
This sequence comes from Myotis nattereri, assembly GCF_964212035.1. Taxonomy (NCBI): domain Eukaryota; kingdom Metazoa; phylum Chordata; class Mammalia; order Chiroptera; family Vespertilionidae; genus Myotis; species Myotis nattereri. The sequence goes on from NC_138087.1 coordinate 55,070,542, forward strand.
AAGGGTGTAAAGAGTGGGAACAGACAGCAAGAAACGAGAGATTGGAAAGGAAGCCTCAAGTTAGGAAGGCAGAGGAGGAGAAAACGGAATGGATTAGCCAAAACAGGTGAAGAAAAGACAGGTGAGTATGATGCACAGGGGCAAGGAGATCAGAAGAAAAAATGGAGGACAGATTCCCCAGTAAAGGGCAGAGGACTTCTGTGGAGGGGTGGGGGGCTTTGTTTTCTGGAACCCTAGGTCCAGCCCTGCATCTCCTGGTAGAACACAGGTCCAGCCTCTACCTCCTGTGGACTCTAGCTGGGTGAGAGTTCACCCCATAGAGGGTGCTGGAGGCAGACACAGACTCAGCTACCCTTTTCAGGGCCAAGTAGAGAGACTGACACAAAGATAGATGGAAACAACTCAAGGCAAAGACCAGGAAACAGACACAGATACAAGGGAAACAGCCCTGCCCCCACAGGACTGACAGAAAAGGGTTCAAAGGGGGGTGGTGGTGCTGGGGGTAGAAGAATGGCTGAATTACAGATGCCCCTGGGGCCTTTGTGGCTCTGGTCTGGAAGGGCCAGCCCCCACAGATGCTCCTCAGGCTCAGATAAGAACATGCTGCCCACCGGGGCCCTGTCCACATCCTAGACTGGGCATAGGGTCTTAGAGAGAGGGTCTCTGCTGATTCAGTCACAGACTTAACTCCAGGACTTAGAGACATTGAAATTTCTCTTAGTGGTCCCTGAGAGAATGAATGAAGGGACACACAAACATGCCAACAGGAACACAGGGAAGAGCGGGGATGAAATTTCATTAATGGACTATTAAATGTCAGACAGATGCTGACACACACCGACAGTCAGGCCATAGATACAGAAATAGTTAAACCAGACACAGCACCTTGCACATGTGTGTACCCACCCAAACATTCCACTCTCCTCTTTCTGGAAACTAAGCCCCTCACCCTCCTCTTCTGTAAATCCTTGAAGACCCAAGAACCAGCTCCAGGTTTACCCATGTGAATTTCCTATCAGTGCTTTTATCTCTCTGGCCTCAATATCATACTCCATAAAATGGGTGTAACTAAAGGTTTAGACAAATCTCAAGTAAAAGTGCTTTAAAACTGGTAAGCATACCTGAGGGAGGGAAACATCTGGGAAGGGTTGTGCTTATCAAAGTGATGAGCCTGGAATAGGGGGTGGGGGCAGGGGAACTCTGAAGCCCATTTCCAGGCAGTGCCTGCCCCTGACCCATGGGCACACCATCTCTCCCACACAAAGCTGTCCTGTTCTGATGGAGGGGAGAAACAGGGTAGGAGCGTGAAACTGACCAGGGCCAAGAAGGGAGATGAGGAGATGAGACTTGGTCTGAGCCCCTATTACCCCAGGGACCTCTAAGGGATCTACTGCATACCCCACTCCCCACCTCCAATCACCAACAAACTGAGGCCCTGGAGGGCACATTGTGCAAGCAGAGAGCTTTGGCCGTCAGAATGAAGCAGGCCCTGGAAGCTAGGCTGGCTGGGGCCCAGCCCCCACCGTGCTGCCAGGGAGTTGAAGATGGGAGGAGGGAGCATTCTCCAGGGGGCACATGAAGGCCAGGACAAGGAGGGACAGATATACAGCATGAGCGGTTGGCTAACAGCATCTGGAAGTAGCTGCCTTCTCCACCCTCAAGATCACCGGGGTCTGACGCTCTCTCTCCAAGGGCTTGTGCAAAATCTCTGGGGCGCCCCTCTGTGCAGAAGGAGGCAGTGAGGGTCTGTTGATCTCCCCCCATCTCCCCCGACTCCGTCCCCCGCAAGGAGAGAAGTCCAGGGGTCAGCCCTCCCCATTTTGTCCCCCAATCTCTCCTTGGCTAAGAGCTTGCCTAGCAGAGTATTGACCCCAACTCGTTTGTTTCCTGGCTCGCTCTGTGAGATCAGAGCCTCTCCGGAGCCCAGCTCAAGTGTGCGCAGGAGAGGGCTGCGGGGGGCGCTGGGGTCGCCACGGACTGGAAACAGTTTTGGCACAGGCCCCGGAGGATGAGGAATCGTTTGGGCTGGGACCGGAGAAAGCGGCTTCACTGCGCAAACCTCCGCGCGGCTCTGGTGGATTACCTCCGACTGGGGAAATTGACACAAAGAGAAACACCTGCGGGCAGTCAGCCCCTATCGTACGGATCAGCATTTCTCTGCCTGCCGGGCCGCTCTGACCTCCGGGTGGAAAAGGACCAATTCGCCCAGGGAAGCTCGCCTTCTCTCCAGCCGGGTCTCTGCTGCCTTTGTTCAACAGGGGGCCCAGGGCTGGTAAGCAGGATTTGAGGCTGTCTGCGGAGAAGCTGGCATGCGGAGGGCTCCCAGCCAGGGAGCAACCCTATGACCTGGGGCCCCCCAGCTGGGCCCCGGCTGGATGCCGCCCAAGCCTGGCGCCTTGCTCCGGCCCAGCTCTGCAGCGCGCAGAGGGGAAACGCGATTCGTTCCACTTGGTATTTCCTTGAAATCTCCGAGTCTAATCCGGCGCTAACTCGCCGTGAGAGAAGCGCATCGCACAGTAGGCTGTGCTAAAGGGCGAACTGGCAGATCCGGGCGGGTCAAGCAACCGGCCACCCGCCTCGCCCGCGCCCAAAATGACCCTTCCCGTCTCCTACACACTCGGCGTCGTTAGAAAGCGGGGCGCCTGGATGGTGACTAATTGGCTGCTGCTTCATTTTTATTTATGTTTTTAGGGGAGAAGTCATCATAAGGCAAGCGTCCTGCAGAGGAGGACTGGAGGGTGTCTTTAAAGGTCTGTGTATGAACTGGCGGCTTCTAAGCAGACGCTCAGCTCAGGCACCTCTACTTGGTGGATTTTTCAAATCCCACTCAACTCCAGAACGCCTTTGGAGCTCTGGACCTGAGGTCCCCGCTCATCTCTCCACCTCTCCCTTCACGCCTAGCAGTACACAGGCACTGGTGGGGGCCCCCACTCCCCCTGCAAGCCCTGTTTGGATCATCCCCACCGTGGAAAAAGGCGCGATCCGGGTTTGGGTGTGGGGCGCTGACTAGGACTCGGACTGACCTTTCGCTACAACTTCGTCCCCTCCTGCTAGTCCAGCCGGAGCCTTCTCCAGGTCCCCGCCAGGATGCTCCCAGCACTCTGAGACTTCGCTGCCAGGGCCCCGGAAAGGCCGCCGAAAAGGCTGCTGCTGCTCGCTGCCTACGTTAGGCGTTGGTGGAGGCGGGACTCCCGGTGCCAAGTGCTCCGGGCCCAGGCGACCAGGCACTTTGTTCCACATCCCCTGCCTGGAAAGCCCTGCACTTGACAAACTTGACTGCGCGGCTACAGAAGTCCTGGGTCCTCCCGGCCTCAGCACCTGCCCCGTAGTCCGGCACCCCCAACCCCGCCCCGGGCCGGAGAGTGAGAGAAGCGAGCTCGCCGCCTACTTACTATGCATGGATGCAAACGGGTCGTGCTTACAGTGTATTTCCATCGGGGCGCTCCAGACTGCAGGCCGGCCCACGCCGCCGCCTCCCGGCGCCAAGGGGCTGCCCAAAGCGGCTAAGGAGCCGCGCCGCCGGGCCAGGCACTGTGCGAGCTGCGCTCAGAAAGCACTGCTGGGGCCTCGGGCCTCTCTCGGAGCCCGGCCGGAGGTGGGAGATCGCCGAGAGCTGCTCCTAGAGGCGGGAAACCGCGCTAGTGCACTCCGGCTGCAGGTGGGGCGCCCAACTCCTGGTGGCTTCCCTCCCGGGCTGGCTCAGGCGGTGGCTCCGGTCCCGGCTCGGGGTAGCTGCTGCCAAGGCGCCCGCAGCCTCGGGGGCATGGCGTAGGGACCCGCCTCCGGGACGGCTGGCGCCCCTGGCCTCCGGTAGGAGCGGCTTCGAGGAGGCCTGCGGGACGCGCGGCACTTGGTTTTACTCAAGGGGCAGCGAAGCCCGTGGGAGGCCAGGCTGGTTCCGCGGCCTCGCTGCCTCTGGAGTGTCCTCGGCCCCTCGGGATTCACTGGATTCTTCTCTCTCTGCTTCTCTAGGTCTCCGGGGCTCCTATTTGCCGCCTCCGCCTCTCTCTGCCTGGCTCGCCGACGTCTCCCACGAAGTTGCAAAGAACTTCCTCTCTGGCGGTGCTGGGGCCCAGTGGGGTTCGCAGACGTTTCCGCTACTGACGTTGGGGATGAGACTCCGGAGTCCCGGCGAGCTTGCAGCCCTCATACCCTGGGACCCGCTGCCTTCAAAGTTCCCGCGGCTCCCGCTTTCCCCCCATCGCTGGGACCAGGAAAAGGGACAACAGCGACAGTCTCCTCCTCGCCTCACGCCCAACTCTTGAAGCCCCGCCGCCCTCTCTCGGAGGTCTCGTTCTACTGTCTTGCAGTTGCCTCTTCCGGGACGGCCGCCACGCCTGCCCCAGGCGTGGAGCGAGGGACAGAGGAGAGAGCGGAAGGTCCCCTCCGCCACGGCCTCCGGGACTACTGGTGCTGAGATGGAGCCAATGTCGGTTTTGCCCGCGCTGCCGCCGCCGCCGCCGCCGCCGGCGCTAGCCCTCGCCTGCTCGGCGCGCACAGTGCGCCACCGCGCCGCCCCGGAGCCGCTTTCAGGACCCGCTGCGTGTGGACAGCGCCGCCCGGGGCTCAGCCTCCCTCCGGGCGGGGGCGGGGCGGGCGCTAACATGCCAATCACGCTTCACCAAGCCAATCAGAGCGGTGGCAGCCGGCTCTGGCCCGAGACACCGCTCCATTGGCTGAGCAACCGAGAGGCTCCGCCTAATTAGCGGATACTTGGGCAATGGGAGAGAATGGGAGGCGGGGCCAAGGCAGCGGCGCCACGTTCATTGACAAACGCGTGGCGCGAAGGCCTAGTGAAGCCGGGATGGAGGGAGGGGGAGGGGATCCACCTAGTGCCTGGAGAGTCCCGCGGCACATTCTCAGGGAGCCTGCCCTCCAAGCTGCGGCGTTGGGACCCTGAGATACCCTGAAGGCCTGGAGGCAGCCAAGGCAGGGGTGGGTAAATAGTCTCCAGAACACACACACACACACACACACACACACACACACACACAGTGGATGTTGGAAAAAGAAGAGTACAATAGAGAACCGGCTTTCAATCTAAGCACCAACAGACTCGCGTGTGCACATCTCCCCCGTTCTCAGTTTCTTCATCTGTAAAATGGGCAGAGTTGGCTTACATAGTCTTTAATGAAGCTCCTGCCAGTGGAAACATTTCATAGCTGTATCAAGTGCCTACTAAGCCGCTACCTCCTCGTCCACCCCTTCTCCCTCTTTTTACCCCCAGGTGCTCCCAAATCTGAGATAACTGAAAGGCAAAGACATTGAGGTGAAACATTTTTTCACTTTCCTTTAAAGTTGGTAATCAGGGTGCTCCTGTAGGAAGAGGCTATCTGAGGCTTTGGATCGGGTTGCCCAAGCACCGAGCCCTGAGCATCTCCTTCCAGCTCCAGGCCAGGAGCTGCCAGATGCTTTGGGGGCTAGTTATTCAAGCAGTTGGAGCCTTCTGTCCACAGGGGTAGTTCCACATCTGGTGCAGGGAACTGAATGAACCCAGGCCCGTCCAGTGCTAATGAGGGTCCCTGAAGCCAGCGGGTGGGTGGGTGCATTCTATCTGCAAGGGCCCTGCCAAGCCACGCTAGGCATGCTACCTTGCTGCAGCTTTCAGCTGTTGATAAAAACCTGACCTCCCCTCTCCAGGGGAATTTATAACAAAACCTTCCTGGTCCAGAAAGGCAGGGTCTTTGACCAAGGAGTCTCAATTTCTCAAGGGGGTGTGAGAACCTGAGGCCACAATCAAAGGAAGTGGTCTTTGAAAAGGAAGCATGAGGCAGGCTGTCTATATCCGGGAGGCAATAGCTCTGTGAGCGCTTACCTATGCCAGGGTCCTGGCAGAGACACTGAAGATTCTCCTGGGCCAGCAGCTCATGGGAGTGGTCCCAAGTCCCACCATTGTGCATTCAAAAGCACTGATCCTCTAACATTAAACATAAATCCAACAAAACAAGGGCTCTGGGATGCCCACTCCAGACCTGGACTTGTAAGGAGGGCAGAGCACATGTTGACTCTGAGAAGACGCCCAGGTCATTCAGTCTCCCCTCTCTCAACCTCTGCCCCTTTTTTCACACCCCTATACTGGATCAGTCCTCTAGCCCACCTTCTGTTCCTGTCCCAGACCGAGCTGCCCAGGAACCGCAGTTAAGTTTCCTGCGCTGACCGTCCCCACCCCCTCCAGGCACAGCTGCAGGAAACAGTCTCAGGCGAGCCTCTTGGGGATCAGGAGGTTTCGCGTGCACGGAGGTGGGGTGGTGGCATTTATCTCTTCTTTGTCTGGAACCCTGCCTGTCTGGATCTTCACCCCACCCCCACCCATCACCCCTCACCCCCACCCCCCTTCGCCTTGGAGCAGAAAGATCGTAACAGCGCTGAGATACCAGAATGAGTTAAGGATCCCTCTTTCGCTCCACCAGTGGCACGCAGACTGAAAGTGACTAGATTTCGCGGGGGGGGGGGGGGGGGGGCGAGGGGGAGCGGCTGTGTTCCCACAAGGGGGCAGGGGACAGGGGTGGAGTGAGGATGCCTTGAGGGGGCAGCAAGTGACATCTCCACCTCCAGCCTCTCTCATTGAGTTCAGGCCTGGAAACCAAGATTTTAAAGTATTTGAGCTAATAGGGAGGGCCCTGAGGCTAAACTGTCCCCATTTTGCAGATGCGGAACCTGAGGCTGAGGCGGGATGCGACTTGCCCAAGGTCACACAGGGAGTCCAGGCTAGAGGAAAGACTGTGGGCCGGAACCTTTTCTCAGGAGGGTCTCTCCAGAGCCACTCTCAGGATGGCAGGATGGCAGGGTGGCGGGCATTTGGGAGTGGGCATGGGGCTACGATACCAAATCAAAGCACCCAGCGAGGACGTACCCGCGCAAACGGCTTTCCTTCCCATATGTGGGAGGCTTGGCCAGAGCCCGGGGAGCGCTGCCGCGGTGGCGGTGGGACGGGACGCCAGACGTTACCGGAACAGAAACAGCTCCGATTCCCATTCCATACAGAAGGACAGGGTCTGGCTGCCTAACCTCTTTGGCCAGAGCAACCCCCATCGCACTGTGCGCTGCGGTCAGAGGAAGCCTCCCTCTGGGTCGGAGGTAATTCACCGCCTCCGGGGTGGACCGGCCTCCGGGGACTTCTAACGCCAAGAGGCACCACCAGACCTGGTATCCTGACCACCTTGCCCAACCTAACACCACCGAACAGCGGCTCGGAGCGACCCCATGGCCAAGCCCAGCTCCCGCGCCTCGGTCCAGCCTCCGGAAGCTCGTGAGCCCACGAGTCTGGATCCAGGAGAGAGGGGAGCAAGGAACTAGTCCCGACGCCGCCACCCTGAAAGTGGTCGGGCCTCGCTCTGCGCGACAGTCCCGTGGTTTCATCCACCCGCGCCCCCCCCCCCCAGCCCAGCAGGACTTCGGGCCGGGGGCCCTGTGCTAACTAAGCGCTGGAGGCAGGAGACCGGGAAGGAAACCTTCTGGGAAGAAACCCAATTTATGTAAATGGCATTGCCGTTGAAAGTTTTGCTACGGAAAGAAAGCCCGTTGAGAAGGATGTTTGAGAAGCCAAAACACCCTCAGAGAGACACCCACCTCAGTCCCGGCCACAAAACCTGGCTGCACACTGCCTCCCGCCTCCCCGCTCTCTCGGCGTCGGCGGTTTGGGGCTGCTATAGCTCTGTGGGCCCCAGACGAACTCCCGCAGCTCAAGTCCAGCCCATTTCCCTGCTCTTGCTTCAGGCAAAGCGAGGCCCAGTTCAGTTAAGGCAGAGGTGACACAGCCATCGCTGCCCTAACTTGGTGGGTCCTCTCTAATCCTCATTTCAAAAATATCAAGGAGAGACAACAACCGACGCCAGGGGTCAGAGCTGATTCCTGCTCCTGGATCAGGGGTCTGCTCTGCCCAGCCCAGGTCCATCTGTAAGAATCATCCAAGTGAGTGACCAAAGGGAAGAGTCTAACCAGGTTTCTCAAGAACCATGTCCATGGTCTGTCAGGATTTGTTTTCGTTACCAGTGCATACGGAAAGCCAGGTGCTACGGGCGCCTCTGGGACTACCTTTCTCTGTCTGAAGACTTTAGGCGGCGGGGCCCTTCTCCTAGGGCTCAGTCTCCCCATGTGTCTAATAGGGAGAAGAGCCCCTGAGAGGAGGCCTCTCAAGGTTCTTGAAGATGGAGATCCAGGGTTAGAGAATATTGTCATCATTCATTCACAGGCTCATTCTAGAGCTGGAGGGCTTGATGCCATTGCCTATCCTGGTCTCCATGGCCTTGGGGAGCCTTAACTCACACAGCAGCTGGCTTGCCCAATTGTAGTTTTTCTCCAAGGATGCCCATGGTGGCAGCAAGGGGTAGGGCGTGTTCTCCCAGCAGGAGTGAGGGGTCAGAGAAGTCCTCCACAGGTCCCTGCCCCTCCCTGGACATCAGTTTTTCCTTTTTGGTACCACAAGGAAAAAACTAGATATGTAAGTGGCTCCCTGCTCAGGGTTGGCCTCAGCCGATCTTGGGCTTAAAGCTAGAAGGGCATAGAGTCCTTCCCCCTTGACTAAATGGGGAAACTGAGATCAAGAGACAGAAGGGAATACAGTTCTGAAGAAAGGCAAGGGAAGGTCAAGAGGCCCATAAAAGGCCTCAAAGTTAGGAGAGGGAGGAAGTCCACGTACAAACCCCAAAACAAGACCTGGATGCCCCCAGCCTGTCCAGCTTCTTGGCTCTCCTCTTCCCTAGTGGGGCCCAGGCTGGGGCAGACAAGCAGAAGTGCAGTGTCACCTGAGATGTTCCCAGCGACCTAGGAAGGGCGCCCTTACTCCAACCCGTCAATGAAGAGGGGGCGTGGCTCTTCAGAACTTTACACTCTGTCCAGCCTAACTGCCCCTCCCCAACCCCACCCAGACCCATCTCCATGAGGAATGAAATGCTTTATTGATTAAACGATTATTCAGGCGATTGAACTAATCAAAGAGCCCATCGACCGCCATGAGTTACATTCTTTGTAGACCTTGGTCGGTCCGGGAAAGGCAGCAGGGGCCAGCCCCTGAACACTCACCCATTCCCAACACAAACACAAACCCTAGTCCCAGCACAGGCACCTCTGGGAGTCCCACCTACTCAGGGACCCACTGGGGAAAAGAGGGAAGAGTGAGGATTGAGCAGAGGGGGTTCCCCTTCCTGCACTCTCAACCTGGGGGATCCTCTTCAATTCTGCCTCTTTGATTTCTGCCCTAACGTCTCTTCAGTCACAATTTTGGAAACGCAGCTAAGCCCTGGGAATTGTCCTAGGTTTAGGCTATAAGTTCACCTCTCTCCGTCTGCTTTCTGACCTCTATTTAGGGCTGAGGAACAGATGGGAGCTCACAGATCCACAGGAATGGGGAAAAGGGAGTTCTTGCCCGGGCCAGGAGTGTGTTTGGGTGTGGGTTAGCACACTTGGCCTAAAGAGTTAAAGGCTCCTATACCCAGCTTTCACCTCAGGGCAAACAGGGGCTTCCCGCTGCCTGCCACCTCCTCTCAGATGTAAACACATCTTGCTACTCACTGCCTGGCCCTGTGGGAGGCACACCTGGTTCTGTGTCAGAAAGGCCTGTCCGCATACCAGCACCAGAATTGGATGCCCTACTTCTGCTCCCCTCCCTTGGAGGGGCACCCACAGATGAAACCTGAGCACACCACACACACACACACACACACACACACACACACACACACACGTCAGAGGCTTGTCTAAGTGAAGGCGAAGGCAGGCCGGGGGTCCCCAGAAATGTCTCAACTAGCATATAGGCTTGCCTGCTCGCTCACCTGCCAATGCTGTGCCTGCTGCTGGAGACCCTTTTATACAAATGGAAGGCTCAACAGTGCCCACAACACACTGAGGGTCTGTGCACACACCCGGAATTCACACTTTCACTCCTGGTCCTCCTACTAGAATGGGACCTGAGCCTGACCAGGCTTAGCACAACAGGACCCCACAGGCCCTAGACCCATCCCTGTACCTAGAGGCTGGCACTTCTGTGTATATTGGCATGTACACAGTGAACAGCTGTTGACATGTACACATCTTTCTCACTTCCAAAATTACTTAGAATATGACAGATGACCACAGACCCTTTAAAAAGAGTAGATACACACTCAGAGACTTATCCAAGTTATATATATGACACACATTTTGGATACAAAAGAACAGTATCCAAGAACACCAACTCATAAACACACGAACACATTTATGAATATAAAGACACACAGCCACATCAACTCGTGGACACACACTCAGACATTTGAAAACCCGGTATACAGGGACACACAAACGCATTGTCACTCTTGCACACTCTGAACCCATATGTAAACACACAGACCCAAACAAACTTTCAGACCCCCCCCCCTCCCAGAGACAACTACATAAATATTCAGAAATAGAGGAAAAATAGGCAAACTCTCTGATACTTGGAATGATGCAGAAGTCCGTGAATAGACTGGCGAGAAGACACACAAACGTGCCACAGACAGACAGGCAGTCAATCCTGGCAAAAATGAGGCCCCCCTCCCACAGGGCCGAAGCCCCGGGAGGACCAGCACCCGGCTGGGTCCCGGAGTTAGCGCGCCTGGAGCGGGTATCGCGGTCCTACCTGTCCTGCCGGTCCGAGGAGTTGGATAATTTTTCTCTAAATCCATTTTGATTTTTCAGAACTTGATGGAATGGACAGGGGGGGAAAAGTTTCCACTTTTTTGTGCTTCTTTTTTTTTTTTTTTTTTTTCTGGTGTCAGGGGCCGCTCACAGGTCGGAATAATTCAAGCCTTCCGCTCCCCCGCCGAGCTGGGGCAGCTGATCACTGAGCTGAAACTAAACGTTTTAGGTGGAAAAAAAAAGCGTCCGAAGGCACCGTGAAATGATTAAGGAACTAAAGAGCTTCTCGCCATGTGAGATCATGTCCTGTTCTCGCCAACATCACAAGATGTCCCCAGACACGCCGCGCCCCCAGCGTGCGGCCCCGCACGGCCGGCCCAGAGCCGGGCAACGTGTCCGCGCTGTGCGGAGGGGCCTGCTCCGCCGGCCAGACGGGACGGGCCGGGCCGGAACAGCGCTGAAGGCCGGGAGAGCAACAGTGTCGCAGCCACGCCGCCCTGGACTTTTATAAGGGGTTGTGGGGGAGGAGGGAAGGAAGGTTTCAGAAAGCCGGGAGCTAGCCCGCGCACTTACGGGAAGGGGCCGACCAAAGACGAGCCTGGAGCCCCGGCCTCGAGGCAGCACCTTCTACAAACCCCTGCGACTTGGTATCGCGGCCCTCTTCGCGGTGCGCGGGGCCGGTGACCCCTCTGGGTGCACACCCGGCTGCGAAGGCGGATGCAGGCCTGGTTTTTTGTTTTTAAAGAAATTAACCAGTCTGCCAAGCAGGTGCTTTTGAAGGGGGTGCAAAAGCAGGAGCTGTTGCCAAGCATCCAGTTTCCTCAGGCTCACCCCTAGGGCGGCGCCCGCCCCCAGAGCTCCCAGCTCCCCACCCCCACCCTAATTTGCAGCTGCTATTGCTATTGCCATTGCTGGGTCCCTAACTCTAGAGAAGTACGAGAAGCCTGAAGCCTCCGCGACCTACTCAGCCCCCTGGTCGCAGTTCTCCCCACACCACGTCTCATTCTGGCCCGTAGCACGGTGGTTAAGATGTGAAATGCTGGAGATAAAATCCGGCCCTCCGCTTTGGAGCACCGGGCTGAGCAGAACCATCTCAGGGGGTCCTGGAGACGGGCAGGAGTCCCGGACCCCTGACCCCGGCCCATAAATGGAATCCCTTGGCCCTCAAGCCCCGAGACGTTGCGTTGTCCCTGAGCCCCTGGACTTGATTCCAGAGGGGAACTCAGCCCAAGAGAGACCGGGTAGAAGGGTGGCATGTCCACTCGCGCTCTTCGGCCCCGGCTCAACACTTCCCTCCTCTGACCCTCCCCAACCCCGAGTCCAGATGCTCAGATCCGGCACTGGAAGCCGGCGGGGTCCCGCTGCGGGGTGGTCGAAGGGGCGCGGTTCTCCGGGGCGGGGGAGCGCTCCACAGAAGGACTGTTGGCCCGCCGGACAGGGGCAGTTTCGGAAAGTGAATCGTCCTCAGCGAGGGTGTTGTTTGCTTTTTGGAGGGGGTGGTCACGAGGCTGGGCCGCAACCGGGGGGGAAAGAGCCCAGAGCTGGAGAAAGGGGGTGGGGGCGCGGCGGGAACCGGACATCGCTTATCCACGGAGCGGATTTCGCCACCATCGGAAACGTGGCTGCGGATTCCCGGGCGGCCCCCCCGACCAAGTAGTCCGCTCAGTCACCCTCCGCCGCCTCCTTTCTGCAGCCTGCGGGTCGGGGCCCCTGCCCGGCGGTTTAATTTGGGGGCATCTCGGAGCGCTCCACGCTTCCCCTCCGCGGCCCGGCCGGGCCTCGGCTTCCCGCCTCCGGCTCCGCCGCGGGGAGGCTGCGTCTTGGAAGAGGCCTGTCCGCACCTCGGGATGAAAAGCCCGCCCGGAACTGACATTTCACCCCGGGCTGGGGGCGGGAATCGGTCGGGCTTCCTTTTGTTTTGTTTTTCTATTTAGAGGGTTTATTTGGTTTTGTTTTCTGTGAGTTTTTTTTTTTTTAATTATGTATGAGACTTTTGTTTCGGGGTTTTGCGTTATTGTTTTTTCGTGGATTTCATTTTAACGGGCTTTGCTCTGTGAGTCGTGATCTTTGGGGTGGGTTTTGATCTTGTGTGTGTTTTTTAAACTTTGTTCTTAGGGGTTGTCTTTTTGTGTGTCGTTTGAAGTCTGTCCCTTCTGCGTGGTGCTTTGATCTGTTTTGATTTTGCATTAGTGGGTGTCGTGTGTGTGTGTGTGTGTGTGTGTGTGTGTGTGTGTGTGTTTTGTGTTAGATGAATTTTTGTGTTTATGTTTTGTTTTCTTCGATTTTGATTTTTTTATGAGCTGTGCGTTTGGATGGGGATCTGGGTTTGCGTTTTCGTGTGTTGGCTTCAGTTTTTGTGTTTGCGGGGTGCTTTGGTGAGGTTTGCGCGTGTGTTTTGGCTTTGTGGGGCTTCTGGATTAGAGAGGGGACCCAGGACACTACTCCGTTCCTATTCTCAACCCAGGAAGGGCAAAGGATTAGGCCAAGCATCACGAATGGTGGGTTTGCCTGGTTCCGAAATACCTGACCCCCGCACCGTCGCATCCTATTCTCTGAGTTCCAGACCAAGGCAAAAACAATTGTGCGTTCCCGAGGGGGCGCCCGCCCTTACTTCTGCTCCTGCGCGGGTCCTGTGGCTCCAGCGCCCAGGTCAGAATTCACAGAGCCCGCTCCCTCCTCCCGGGATACGCAGGCCCAGCCGCCGTCCTGTGGCCCACCCTGTCCGCTGTGGGTTTCTCTCCTCTCGCTTCTGACCTCCCCGACTTCCCGCCGCGTTAGACCGAGGGCCGGCTCCCCGCCGCGGAGCAGGTGGCAAGCCTCTTCGGAGCACACGGAATTGACGCTGCGGCTCTAGAGATACCGGGCAGGGGCTAGGGATGCGTGGAGTCGAGGAGCAGAGAGGCGTCGGGATCCCAGGAAAAGCCCCTATTTAGATTGTCTGCAGCCCTAGAATGCTAGAAACCCAACTCCGCTCAGCTTTCGGTTTGGAGAGCCTTGCCCTGGTTTGCAACCACAGACAGAGACATCCACACTCGGAGCAGACGCACTCAGCTAGCGAATGAGAAAGAGGGAGCCGGCGCGTTGGTAGCCGCGGCCTGCATGGCAGGACCGGAGCCGACACCACCTCAAGGGGAAGCCAAACTATAGCGCCCGGACATGTTCCAGGGACGGAGTAGGCTTCCTCTCCGTCCACATTGCCGGAACTTCAACCTCGATACACGTGGACTTGTTTCACGCTGCACCGGGGAGAAAAGAGACAAATTTAGAGGCAGAAAGACATGCTGGCTAGACCGGCAAGGGAATGCGGGGAGAACCTATAGAAAAGGAAAGTATGGAGAGTGAGGGACAACACGGAGGCCGACTGGAGGCACAGGAGAGGGGCCGGCGCGCAGCCCCTCTGGCCTCCCGCGCGCTCTGGCATTCTCTGAGCGGGAGAAAGCAGGAACCCAGAACAGAGTGACAGGAAGAGAAAAGAGTCGCAGAAGGGGTTGGCCTAGGCAGGACGCGAGCTTCCCTCCAGCCTGGACGCTGCAGTCTAGGGAGGGGGAGGCCGAAGTCGCGAAGCGAGAAGCCTCGGCCAGGAGACACCCGAAGACTCCAGGGCTCACGGAGCCGGGATCCGGGTCCAGTTCCAGCCAGGCGCCCCGCCCCCACCCCATCCCGAAACACCCGGCCAGGAATCCAGCAAAGATTGGGCCGCCGCTGGGCCTCCCTCTGTGCGAGCCCTGGGAGAAGCCGCGGTGAACGACCCCGGCCTCGGGGCTCTGGGCTGACAGTGGGTGGGAGCCGACGTCCAGGCAGCAGGCGAGGAAGAGGAGGCCCCGCCCTAAAGCTGGGAGCCCGCTTCTGCGAGCGGCTGAGGCCGCAGCTTGGACTAGCGGGATTTGGGGTCCGCGCCGTGAGTGCGCACGTGGCACGCACCTTGGGCAGGCGGCGCCCCGAAAGCCCAGCCCCGCCCCGCCCCGCTTCGTTTGCTGGGTCTGAACGGGTCAGGATTGAGGGTGGACACCGAGTCTCGGCGAGTAGGTCCCTCTCTGTACCAGCTTGGGGTGTGCTGAGGGCTGGCGCCTAGGTGGATGGGGGAGCTTCTTCACTCACATCTCCCCGGGCACAGAGCGCAAAAACAGCGCGCAACGCAGGCTAGTCGCCGCCGCAGTTTTCCAGCGGCGCCCTCGGCGGAAAGGGGCTGAGGGATGGTTTGGATCAAAGCATCCATCTCGGCGGCCAGTAGGGTCCTCTGCGCACATAGGGCTTCGAGCACTGGCTCGCTGGAGCACCATGTGCTAGCGGCAGGCCACCCAGAAATATTCGGGTACCGCTGGAAAATTCGATGGGGCTGTGTTCGGGAACCTGGTGCTCATGGTGGGTTACTGCTATTGTTTTTTTTTACTGTACTGCCTTTCTTGCTTTAATTACAAGTTATTGAGAGAAGCCTCAAAAAGCGCAGACCTGGGTCTTTTAGATGGGTTCATTTAAACTCAAATCCAGTAATTCAATTCAGTTCCACGACTGGTTTCCAGCGCACAGGTACCTATGGCAGACGTCAAGTGTATGCCATATACATATGCACAGAGATGATTTGAAGGCAACTCTTGAAGAATTTTTAGATAAAATTCACTCTCTTGGAGTTACATTAAAATATATGAATATGGAAAATAGACAGTCAGTTATATTTAAAATTTGCCAACACATCCCAGCCATCCACTATTACCTAAAAATCCAAAACTAAGCATTGAAAAGATTTACGGGCCCTCTGATTGTTTAACATTGAAAACAGTGTGAATGAGTTTCTTATATTTCCTTTCAAATTCAACAATGTCATAATTTGTAAGTAATAAAACCATATATTGCTAAAGAAAGTTTACATGTAGGATGCTTTATTTCTAACCATATTTAAATGAAGAACTATTAGCTCTCCCCACCCTTTTTCTTCTGATATTTCGGTGTAATGTGAGCTTTAAATATTTATGCACCAGCCTAGACTTGCATTTATCTAATATGCTTCAAACTAATAACATTTTAATGTGATATAATTTGATTCCATGAAGTATTGGGACGTAGAGGAACCTACTTTCAAGCGATTTTGAGTGAGTGCACAGGTTAAGTTCTTTAAGTTTTTGGACGCAGAGCAGAATGTTAAACAGAAGTGAAGCCAGCCTACAAGTTGGCCCTTTAATGTTCTCACTTACTTCGTTCTCCATTTTTCTGTAACAACGTCAGAGCTGTAGCAGAGGGTCACAGCAGGATTCGGGCACTTCCCCTGGAGCCTGTAGTGTGACCTTGCAGATACCTCAGTCTGCTGGACTGATTTTTATGGCCTTTTTTTGGGGGGGGGGGGGTTGAAGTTTTATTGGGAGGAGATGGAACTGTGGGATATAAAGCCTGGATTTGAAAACATGCCTGAAATAAAACTGTGCTCTAAAATGCTTTAAGATTTGCTGCTGATTACCTAATTTTAGCAACTGGACGAGCTATCTGCTGCTAGCTTCCTCCAAAACTCAGCCCAGGGTGAGATGGAAAAGAGGAGCTGGGCTTGGGTCCAAAAGGCCTTTGAGGTGAGCCCTGCAGCCAGCACCCATGTCTAGTGATAACCAGAGACACCTCCCAACATGCCGAACTTCTGCTTTACTTTGTACTGGAGGTGGGGGCCAGACCTTCAAACATTAAATGCCAATAGACTAAAAAAAAATTGTCTAAAAGAAGAAAAAGTAAAGATGTCCCTGAATTTATTTTTAGTCAGATGAAAGCCATTTGGCGTACCCAGTTGATACGAGGAGCTTATGAGCATAGACAAGAAAATAATTTCCCTTCTAAATGATGAAAATCTTTCTAATGGGAAATCATGACGCTAGAGCAGCAGTTCTCAACCTGTGGGTCGCGACCCCTTTGGTGGTTGAACGACCCTTTCACAGGGGTCGCCTAAGACCATCCTGCATATCAGATATTTACATTATGATTCATAACAGTAGCAACATTACAGTTAATGAAGTAGCAACGAAAATAATTTTATGATTGGGTCACAACATGAGGAACTGTATTTAAAGGGCCAGAAGGTTGAGAACCACTGCGCTGGAGTCTCCTTATAAATCTATGTGTCTACCTAGCACACAAGGAAACTAACAGTCTGCTCTTACTTAAGAATCCAACATGGGGCATTGGAAAGATTGGAGGTCTAAAACAAAATACACTAGAAGAATCATACTAAATTGCTTATACTAAAATGCTGCTGCAAATCTCAATGAAAGCACTTTTTAGGACAAATGTTGGTAATTCTCTGGAGAGACCTTTATAAATTCTCCCAGAAAAAAAAAAGTTAAAGACTATCTATTCAGATTCAGTATTTTATATGGTTCTGTGCAGAGGCAGGCTGAGAGCTCTCAGCTGGGCTTCCTGTTAGGCACAAATTCTTACAAATAAGGTATGAGATGGAAACAGTTTGGTGAATTGAAAGAGGGCGATTTTTTCCTCCTTTGGTACAGCAGTTTGGTGTCTCATTTTTCATGCAATTTGCACGTAGACTAGTGTGTACTCCATGAAGTGACAAAAGAGAATGAGGCGGGGAGGAAACCTGCCGGTGTCTGCATTCTGCAGGCCTGCCTCAAAGCGCTCCTTTGGACACACGTTCCTGGTGAAGGGGAGTTTGCTGCCTCCAAACCAGGCCTGACCTTTTGTCTTTTGACCTCTGATGCATGAAATTAGGTAGCAAAAGAAAATTCGCAGAAAAGGATACAAAAAACATGGAAAAGCAGCCCTCCTTGACAATAGTCATTGTATCAGATCATAGCAGAGCTGCCCTGCACAGCCCCAAGTGCTTGTTTATAAGGCTCCGGGTCTTCCTGGCCACTGGCAGTCCTGTTCTCCTTTGTGGGTGATCTGCACTCGTTGGGGGAGGGATTAAGCACTCTTTTTAATTAAGCTTGGAGCTGGGTTTTGTCCTGGTTCCGTTTACCAAAACCTGGTTAGTTAGCCCCTGGTTCCGTTCCTCCATTTCCTCTGAGGCTCTCAGTGCAGGCCAGGTGCCTGGGTTTGGGCAGCCCAGGTGGCTTTGGAGACCCAGAGGAAAGCTCTGGCCCTAAAGCTCTTGTGGCCACCCAGGCAGAAGCGGTTTCCCAGCTCGCCTGGGGGAGGGAGGGAGGCGTGCTTCCAGTCCAGAAGGGCCTCATACCCCACGTGGATAGGCCTCCACTCTTTCTCCAGGCCCACTGGGAAAATGTGATTCCTGAGGTACTGGGGTCCCTGCCCCCTTGGCTTCATGGGCCAGCCCAGTGCCCTTCACTGTCATGAGTGCCAGAGAGAAGGGCAAGAACATTTGCAGAGGAGCCCTCAGTGAGTCTCCGCTCAGCAGTCATTTGATCCTCACAGCCACCTTGGGAAGGGGTGCATAGCCCTGCGTCAAGAGCCAGGGTGTACTGTCCTTTGAGCCCCAGACCCTGTCCAGAGGAGACAGACCTCCTCGGAGCCCCTGAGAGTGTGGATGGGCAAGGCAAAGGGGGCCGAGGGAGAACCGAGCAGGATGGTCAAGGCAGACAATGGACAGGGAGGTCAGAGAAGACCTTTTTGGGGAGAGTGACCTAGATGAGTGTTGAAGGGTGAACAGGACTCTGTTAGATAAATAAGGACATGGAGAGCATGATTAATATTGCCATTTTGTAGATGACGCTACTGGATATCTACATGTAAGCAAAATGCTATGAAAAGAGCTGACCAAGGGCTCGGGAATGTGCCTCCAAAGTACCACTTGTCCCCTGCTCCCATTTTTAATTCAATTCCATTCAACAAAGAGCTCAATGTTTAGTACTAAAGGGAGATGAGACTTTCTTGCCCTTGAGTTGTTCAAAGTCATGGCAGAGAAATAATCCTATAGTTTAAGTCTTTTAATTAAATACAACTAGGAAAATGAAGGAGGAATCTTTTTCTGCTAAGGGGAATCTATGAAGACTTCTTCAGGGAGGTGGTATTTGATCTAAGCCTGGAAGACTGAGTTGGAAAAGATGGGCAGAAGGGTGTCATAGACCAAGGGCTCAGTATGAGCAACGGCTTAAAGACAGAAAATGTTTGGCCTATTTAGGAATTGGCAGAGCAGGAGGATAGTCAGTTTTCCCAGCTGAGAAACGAAGTCCCCGAGGAGATATAGTAAGAACTGCATTGGAGCAATCTCACCGTTTGAACCGCTTAGCCACCCCTCCCAGGTGGTACCCATGGGGACATCTGAACTACCTTCTGAGCTTTGGAAGGCCCTCCTTCTTGCCTAGCCTCTCTGGCTAAGCAGAGGTCACTGCCGCCTGCTTTGGGGCTTTTGTGTCTGCCTTATGCCTAGGGACACTCCCTGAGTGAGCACATCAGGTTCCCACTGGGTTTCCCATTTCTGCTAATGTCATTGCCACGCTGTCATAGCAATTTTTGTCTTTCTCTCCTCTCACAAGAGCAGGGAGAGCGTCTGGTCCACCTCTGCAACGCCAGCACAATACAGGACTTGTACATAAAAGATGCTCCTTGGAGGTGAGTGATGAATGAAGACATGTGGTGAAGGGGAAATCCTCTCTGGACTGGGCTTCTGCAGTGCATAGCTCATGCTTTCTTCTGTATCACATCCGAACAGTATGACTTCACCTCTCTGCCCCTCAGGTTTCTAACCTATCTCATGGGGAGATTAATTGCCACCTACTCAACCTACCTCTCAGGGCTGTTGTGAGGACCAAATCATATAAAAGCCTGGCACTTGCTTCATGAAGTATCATTACCTTGGGTTTGGATTTCTGAATGCTGTTTAAAGAAAATATTTTTTAGTTGGCTCAATACATTTCTCCTTTGGTAGAAGAATCGATGGCCCAGCATTTGACAGGAGCTACAAGTGAAGGTTCGTATAGGAAGAGGCCAACAGGACTCATGTGTTGAAAAATTGTGCGGCTCTTTTTGAAGTATCCTTTGCCAGCACTATAAGAAAGCAAAGAACAAAAAATTCAACTCAAGCACATCTGAGAGCCATAGCTTAACAGCTGTCATGATGCTGCTGCTAAATTTCTGGAAAGGCAATGTTGGATCTAGAATTGCTGGGGGGAAAACACAGCTGGGCAGAGCTGAAAGAAGAAGAAAACCTGAGGTCCTAGAGGGAAATGCGAAGACAGAATTGCAGTCAATATAGTGTATTAATGAGGTGAACTCTGCTCTACCACATGTACATTGTGGAAAGAATGACACTGTGGGAAAGAAGGTTCAGAAAGACTAGTCATAGGTCATGTGTTCTGTCTGATTCTCCATCAGCCTCTAACCCCAGGAGACTTCCATGGGCATTCTCTTCAGAGAGGAATTAGAATAGGCCAATGGCTTAAAGATGGCACAAGTACATCAATTAATGTATTGCTAAAGTAATAATAAATCAATAAATAGTTCGCTGATAGCACAGGAACTTGGGATAGTGAGTCTCATTAAATTTTATTACTGGTAGCTGTGTCTAGGCTGGTCTTTTTACAGCATCCCTTTAAATAGTTACTAAGCTTGAGCTTGAATACCTCCAGGCACAGTGAGTTCACTGGTCTCCTATGGAACTGGTATTATGGAATGGCTGCCAGGAAGTTCTTTCCCTCATTGAGCACACATCAGCTTCCATGTACCTTCTCTCCACTGGTCCTGGTTCTGCCCTTTGGGGGCCATTGCCTCAGGGGAAAACAAACAAGGTGTCACAGTGAAGGTCCCTGTGAAGATATCTGCTCAGACCGCTATCTAAACTAAATATTATTGGACAAATAATCCCAGAGAGGCAGGGCTAATGAGATTAACTGACATTTCTTGAGTGCTTACTGGGCACATCATCACCATGAGCTGAGTGAAGTCTCAACTCTGAGGCTCCATGGCAGAGCTGGAATTTGAAAGTCAGTTCTGACTTCACAGTCAAATTTCTTTCTCTTTACTGATGAGAGAGAGGGAGGGAGAGAGAGATATTGATTTGTTGTTCCACTTATTTATGCATTTATTGGTTGCCTTTTGTATGTGCCCTGACCGGAGATAGAACTTGCAACCCTGGCGTATAACCCTGGCTTATGGGAAGATGCTTTAACCAACTGACCTACCATGCCAGGGCTCACATTTCCTAACTGCTAACACTAACCACTTCGCTAAAACCCACTCCTCCTCTCTCCCAGATGCTCACTCTCACCCAGATTCTACCCCTGTGTGTCTGACATTATGCCACACCGACTCCTAAAGAAAAAAGATCCACTGGATACAGTTCTGGAGGATTTACAAAGCACTTTCATGTTTTCCTACACTTATCTCAAGGGATCCTGACTACAAACCTAGCTGGCAGCCTGGGCAGAAATCAGTACGCTCATCTCACAAAGACAGTTGGGGTCTCTTCAATCTGACTGGATCTTCTCCACCACTATCTATACATCTAGTGAAGGTCCCACAGGCTGAGAAAGGCATGAGGAATGTGGACCCCATGCCCCCTTAATGGGGAAGAACAGACATGGAATTTGGCTAAGAAAACTTTTAATCCAAAAGAAAAAAAGAGGGCATTTTCTTTCTTTACAGTTTTAAATAGAATAATGAGATAATCCTGGATTTTAAAAACTCAACTCTGTGTTTATATTTTAATTTCTTCTCAGAAAGGTAGGAGGGTCTGAAGGAAATGCAGTATGTGGGTCTTATTTTATGATTTGCTACGGTAAGCCACATTTAATCCCTTTCTTCAGTGAAAGGATTTACAAAGGATACAACAAAATGTACCTATCTGTTACTTTCATTGTATTTTCCCCACATTTTTATTTAGTTCACAAAGTTATAACAATAAAGGATATTAAAAGGAAAAAATTATCTATCATCTTACCATCCTGACAAATGAACAATTCATTGTTCCTCTTGTCTTTACATGCTGGCAAAATTCACACAGGTAATTTATTAGTATAGTTACAGCTTTGTATTCATTTTTCTCACTTAACAGTTTATCATTATAATTCCACATGGCCTTTATAATTATGATTTAAAAATAAATGTCTTCATAATTATTTTAATGGTTGCTTAATACTCTTAAGTGGATATAGCACTCCCTAGTATTGTATATTTAGAAGGACTCAACTTAACACTATTACAGATAATCCCAAAGTGCAACTTTCATACCTCTCACTTTTTCCTTTTTTTTTTTTTTTTTAATTTCCTAAAATCCCCAGATTTAGATTTGCTGAGTCAGAGGGCCTGAATTCTTATATGGTTCTTGATATATAGTGACAAGCCACTTTGTAAAAGGCTTTTAAAAATGTATTGTGCCTCTAATAATGGGTATGATAATTTCATACTACCTTCATGCCCCAACCAAGGGCATTCTACTGGTAAATGAAAGATAATTTGATAAGCAACATTTTTACTTGTTCAATAAATGGTTTGACAAACCCGTCATCAGTTTTCTACTCTCCTGTCTCTGTTGTTGTGATGAACTAAACGCCTTTACCAAGAATTTGAGGAAAGCAGCAAAGCAATTGTTATACCCACTTTATAGCGGAGGAAACCCTCAACTCAGGGCTTTACCCAAGGACACACAAGTAAGTGGGAGTGCTGAGACTTGGCAGTCTCAGAGCTGAAGTGAACCAAAGATGATTGCATTGGTTTCTTATAACCTCCTGGAATATCTTTGGCTGTTTGTTTGTTGCTGATCCCTGAGTTTTTTGAAAATACGTCCACATCAGTTACATTTGTAACCTCTTTTAACAGACCTCCTTGCCTCCAATTGTTACTCAAAGCATGGGCTCACTGTGGGGAGGGGGGGTGGTCTTTAATATATTCTTGCCAGAGCTCTAGCGCTGGAAGGAGCTCCAGAGATAACCTCATACAGCTGGCTTATTTTAGAGATGACAATACTGAGGTCCAGAGAAGAGAGGGCTTGACCAGGTTCTTCCATGAAGTTGGCAGTAGAGTCAATATCTACCTTTTTCCCACCTGCTGGTTTAACATATTGCCTGGAGCACATTAGTGGGTCATTTGTGCTTTGTGAGACAGTAATAGGTGGATATTTTTGTCAAGGACTTCAGGGTCAAAAACCTTTGGAAAACGCTGGATTCCTTATGTTTCTTTTGGAGTTCCCTGGTGAAGTAAGTCTGGTAACACTGAGTTAAAATAAAACAGGTTTATTTATTAAAGGACTTCCTAAAGTCTTTAACACTCCAAATACCTTTTTTTAAACATTGCTTTATTTTTCGGTGTTAAAAATTTATTATTATTTTAAAATATGTTTTTATTGATTTTTAGAGAGAAAGGGAGGAGAAGAGAGAAATGTCGATGCAAGAGAGAAACATTGATCGGTTGCCTCCTGTACGCATCCTGGGCATATGCCCTGACTGGGACTCGAACCCTTCACCTTTTGGAGCATGGGACGATGCTCAACCAAATGAGTTACTCTGGCCATGGTTGGTGTTTTTTGATTTTGAGCAAGTACTTGATTTTTAATAGATTTTCTTTTTGGCTTGGTGGTACATATGTATGACAAACTCAGAAGGTACAAAAGGAGCCCGAGGAAAAGGCCGTTCCTACCTCTGCCTCTCAACCACAGGTCCCCTCCCTGGTAATCTGGGAACCCATGTTACCAGCATACTTCCAGAGGCAGCCCACAGGTGTACACTTGGCAATATATCTTGGTGATTTTTTTCACATTGGCAAATAAAGAGCTTTCTCATTCTTTACATATATATTTTCTGTCGCATTGTATTCTGATCAATATTTGAATCTCCAATTGAAATATATTCGCCACCCTCAAGAAGCACCCAGTGCCCTGGAAAAAAGAAGATGCGTTCATTATGACAGGTACAAGACGACAGAAAGAAGTGCTCAGGGTAGAGCCCGTAGAAAGAGAAGATCACTCTCACCTGGTTCGGTTTGGGATGGAAGCTGGACCCTGAGAAGGTGCCTGCAGCAGCTGAGTCTCAGCTGAGAAATAGTGACAAGCAGTTATTCATCCTACGACCTTTGTTTTAAAACAAAAAAAAGGCCAGCATGTCTGTATCCGGTCAAACCCAACATTTAGATGCTGAGCACAAAAGCTTGATTTTTTTTTTAAAGCTTGATTTTTATTAGCTATATTTGTTGTCCATATAATGGAACCGATCTTAAAGTGGAAGTCAGACATGTATATCAGATATCATTTGAAGTAATGAGTGTATTTTCCTAATCTTTCCAACACCAACCTTACAACTCATCTCCAATAGCATGCATACTAATTAATTTGTTTTCCATATAGTAATAAGATTAACAACCTCACATTTACACGGGGTACTGAGTTATGTTCAAATAAAACAAGTTCTAATGAGAAAAATTGGATGTGGCAGCAAATTATGTCCCACTGGCAAGCCAGGTTTATGTGTGTTTGTCTGTCTTTGCTACACATATTTTTGTCAGGAGCTCACTGTAAATAAGATGATTGCTTTCATGTTGGGTTAGTCTGGGTAAATTTGTTTAATGAACAACAAAGTCATTGTAAACATTGCACACATCTGAATGCCTTGCAGTGTGGCTAGGGATCTTTTAAGCTGCTTCAAAAAATAAAACATGGTAACCACGAAAATTGGGGGGGGGGGGGAACCATGAATATACCAAGGCTCTTAGATATGCAGCCTGGCTCAGTTCTCTCCTGAACAATTGAGGTTGTGGTAAAAATACAGATTCTTGGACTCCAGGCCCCAGGGATTGAAGTTTAAGTAGAACTGGGAATGAGTAGACAGCTTGGCCATATAGATATATATTTGAAGCTCCCCAGCTGATTTTGGTGGGACATTCATAGACTTAGATAACTCTGTCTGTCTAGCTGATAGAGACACTGCGGTCCAGCCTTCATGTCAAGCTCTGTTCTTTATTTTTTTTAAATATGTCTTTATTGATTTCAGAGAGGAAGGGAGAGGGAGAGATAGAAACATCAATGATGAGAGAGAATCATCGAGGGGCTGCCTCCTGCACACACACCCCCACACTAGAGATTGAGCCAGCAACCCACTGGTGCGCTCTTCTGGGTGCAGTCTTCGGAAAACTGACCTGGAACGCTGCAAGAAATTTTAGAAAAGATAAGCATCTTTGGGGGAAATTTTTCACTTGGGGACATTGCCTCAGAGGTTCCCAATTACCTTCCTTTTTTTTTCACCCCTTAGTGAGCACTGCCCTCACTTTCAGCACTGCCCTCACACACAACTCCCTGTGCCTCCCCTAGCAAGTCTGCTAATGTGTTTGAGCTTCGGTTTCTTCATTGGAAAACTGATGATGTAGTCTGCAGAATTGGAGGGTGGGGGAGGGGCGCCCAGGGAGTGTGCACATACATAAGGTACCAGGACCCAGTTTGCTATACCTCTGATTGGGTCTGAATCTACACGTGAGGCAAAGCATCAGGGTAGAAAATGGGAGTTACAGGCTTTGTGTTTCTAAACTCCAGAAAGAGTGAGGGGAAAATCATTTTCCATTAGGAGACCCAGTTCAGCAACACTTTAGTATTACCTGCCTGGGCTGCCTTACGCCTGCTCTGTGGGGAGTCAGGGTTTAATGAAGTAGGATAAACCACACACGCACAGTAGTTAGCCTCGGCACAGGCAGGATTAACTTTACACTCCATTTGCAAGAGCAAAGCTCCTCTCCTCCAGTTTGTTATAAGGGGATTTAGAATCACAGAATGATAGAGCTGGAAGAGAGCCCCTAAGATCCTCAGAATCCTCCCCCCCCCCATCATTTTATAGAGAGTCAAACTGAAGTCCAGAGGACGGAAGGGACGTGCCCAAGGTCACCTACTGAATTAGAGGTAGGGCTCAGGTCAGAAGCCAGGTTTCGGGATCCCGAGGTCTGTGTCCTCTCTATTTTGTCATGGATTACTTTATGGTTGCCTTGTAACAAAGGCAAGCTAATGCCTTTGCTCTGCATCGCTTTGTGCACACACCCTCCATATTCAGGTTTCATGAGCAAGCCAGGTTATCCTGGGGGAGAGGAATCTGTGCTGCACAGGTTGCATTAGAAACATCAGAGATCTTGTGACACATTCTAAGAACTGTACTCAAACCCAGGGGCTAAAATCAGGTATCCCTCAGAATGACACCACCAGCAGCAGCAGCAGCAACTAACACATGTATAGCATTTGCTATGTGCCTGGCTCTGTCCTAAGCACTTCCCACATTTTAATTCAGTGTATCTTTGCAAAAACCCCACAAGGTATGTACTATCCTGTACATACTAGAATTATCCGTATTTTACAAAGGAGAAAACTGAAGCAGAGAGGTTAAGTAACATGCTCAAGGTCATATAGATTGTAAACTGCCCAGCTGGAATCAGGGGACTGGGGTGGGCTAGAAGGGGTCAATGGGAGGGGAAAAGGGGACATATGTAATACTTTCAACAATAAAGATTTTATTTTATTTTTTTAAAAATGCCCAGCTGGGATTCAAAGCATACAATCTGGCTCCGGACTCTGGGCTCTCCCAATCTAGTTTCATCTACCTTTCCTCCCAGTCCACCTTTCTCCTCGATGCTACCCTCTACTATACATATAACTCTCCCCTTCTTTTGTGCATTGCCCTTTGCTCTGGACATGCTGGAAGAAAGCCCTTAACAGACCTTCAGTGAGCCATCTCCTTACCCTCCAATCTCTAGCCAGTGTCTCCCATTGGTCAGACCCATCAAAACCCAGCTGAAATGGGAGCCTGAGACTAAGGGCCTGTGGGGGTCAGCACACTCCCCGCTGCTGCAATCCAGAGAGGGGCAGGGGGAAAGGCAGGGACTGGACATAAGGGCAAACAGGCCAGGAAGCAGCACGACACTGCGTGTCCTGTCAGAAGCCACATGGAATGAAGAAGCAGCAGTTCCCCCAAAAAAGTTGGTCCTGTTTCTAGAAGGGGAAAGAATGCTGGGCAGCATTTCCCAACTGTTCAAGAATGAAATGGTTGCTTCATGAGGTAGTGAGATGTACATCACTGAAGGTGTTCAAACAGAGACTGGACGCTTATCTGTCAGGGATCCTAGTAAGGAAGGCATTGTTGAGTTATTGGGAAGATGGGCAGGACTATCTCTAAATCCCTTCCGGTTTTCACCTGGTGTATTTTCTACAAAGTTATTATTTTTAAATATGTCTTTCCTCCCATAAGCATAGTATTCATTTCTGTGATTAACACAGAATTATAAACTTGTAAACTGGATCATGCTGAGGAATCTGGCACCATCAAGTGGGCCATTGATTATGTTTCCCTATCGTACCTGGTCCTTCTTGTTACATCTTTGCTCTTGCGTCCAAAGGGTGGTTGCCAAAAATGGCCAGAGACGAAAGAGTTTATCAGTAAGTTGGATCATTAAAGTTTTGTCTTCCCTCTTTGAAACTCCCAAAAGAAAAGAAATCACAAGAACAGATCTTGGCATAGAAAGAAAATGAGACAAAGAGTGCAATCATCATACTAGTGAGTGGTTTTCAGAATGACATCTGTACATTAAGAATATGTAAAAATA
This sequence comes from Myotis nattereri, assembly GCF_964212035.1. Taxonomy (NCBI): domain Eukaryota; kingdom Metazoa; phylum Chordata; class Mammalia; order Chiroptera; family Vespertilionidae; genus Myotis; species Myotis nattereri. The sequence continues at coordinate 55,097,584 of NC_138087.1, forward strand.
CCAATTTCATGCTCTGACAACTTATTCTGCATCAGGGGTGGGGTAATGCCTTGGGAATGCCAAATGTCAAAGCATTACATAATGTCAGCTAGTCATGTGCTCCTTTGATGAGATATCGCTGGGAATAGGAATTCCTTAAGGGAGAGATGTCTTAAAAAGAGGGAGGGAAGAGCAGAAGCATAAGGAAAGGGAATAAAGGAAGGAAAAAGGGACAAAGGAAGAGGGAAGCTGTCAGCTAAGAATAAAAGAATGATTGTGCAAATTAAAGTTTTATATATACATAATTTTATATATATGGCTTATAGAACAATACATACAATGCCAAATCTAAGCTACCATATGTAGGAGTTACTTATTTCTGTTTTGATTTTCCAAGGAGACTATCTATGTTTGGTTTCTTTTCTTTCATATGTGTAACAGTGAAATTTTTATAACATCAACAGAAATCTAAATGCAAAGATTATCCATGATCTTGTTGCTCCAACAAATCCAAGTTCCTTTTTCTGTTCTGTTCTTGTCCAAATCCATAATTTCACATAGTGGCAATCAAAATAATGTAAGTAAAAACGCCCATGTTTTCTAAAATTTTGTCATAGGAATTTCCCCTATTATCATATGGACTTCAAAATGACCAGTTTCATTACTTAAGAATATTCCGAGTATATCTGTGCTCTAATTAACTTATCCATTCTTGTGTTATTAGGCTTTTAGGGTTCCTCCCCACTTTTTCATAGTTGTAGATAATGCCAAATACACATCTCCATATATTCAATATATTCAAAAGATCTTTATATGACAGGTACAGTGTAAGACAATAGGAATTATCTGGAAGAATTATCCGTCAGCGTCTAGGAAGGAATCAGGCAAATGAACACACAACTACATTCAGAGCTCTAGCCTCCTGCTCCTCAAAGTGTTCCCGTGGTTCACTGACCAGCAGCATCCTCTTTACCAGAGAGCATGTTAGAATTACACAATCTCAGGCCCAATCTAAGACCTACTGAATCAGATATGAACTTTAACAAACTTTATTTTAAAAACACCACTTAAGCCCTAGCTGGTTTGGCTCAGGAGATAAGAGTGTCAGCCTGCAGACTGAAGGGTCCCAGTTCAATTCCGGTCAAGGGCACATGCCTGGGTTGTGGACTTGATCCCCAGTAGAGGGTGTGCAGGAAGCAGCCAATTAATGCTTCTCTCTCATCATTGGTGTTTCTCTCTCTCTCTCTCGCTCTCTCGCTCTCTCTCTCTCTCTCCCTCTCTGAATAAAAATATTTAAAAAATAAAAATAAAAACCACTTAAAAAAAAACTCTCAAACCTTGGTGTTGCTCCCTCTCTAGTATGACCATCAAAAGACTTGCATGTGTTTTTCTGTAATCTCATCTCCCACTTCGTCTCCAATTAGAGCACACTGGCTGCTGCTTCCTCCACTTCCAGGACTGCAATTATTAGTGAGGCAGATGTGAGTCCTTCAAAATCATGAATATGTATTGTTATGGATTGAATTGTGTCCCCCCAAAAAGATATGTTGAAGTCCTAACCTCCAGTATCTCAGAATATGACCTTATCTGGACATAGGGTCATTGTAGATATAATTAGTTATTAAGATATGGTCATACCAGAGTCGGGTGGGCCCCTATCCCAATCTAATGCAAGTGGTGACGGTATAAGAGGAGAAGAGACTCACAGGGAGAATATAGCCATGTGACCACAGAGACTGAGATTGAAGTGATGTATCTACTGGCCATGGAAAGCCAAGGATTGCTAAGAACCTCAGAAGCCAGCAAGGATTCTTTCCTACACCTGTCAGAGAGCATGGCCCTGCTGACATCTCCCCCCCCCCTTTTTTACTTATTTTATTAAATGCATTGGAGTGACATTGGTTATTATAATCATACAGGTTTCATATGTGGATTTCTATGTTACAAGTTCTGGATATTGCACTGTGTGCCCACCACCCAAAGGCAAATCTCCCTTCACCATATATAAGGACTTCCTTCACTACTCACCCCCTTCCCTCTAGCAACCACCACACTGCTGTTTGTGTCCATGAGTTTCAGTTTTATATCCCATATATGAGTGGAATCATATGGGTTTTTTTTTTAAATATATTTTATTGATTTTTTACAGAGAGGAAGGGAGAGAGACAGAGAGTTAGAAACATCGATGGGAGAGAAACATCGATCAGCTGCCTCCTGCACATCTCCCACTGGGGATGTGCCCGCAACCCAGGTACATGCCCTTGACCGGAATCGAACCTGGGACCCCTCAGTCCGCAGGCCGACGCTCTATCCACTGAGCCAAACCGGTTTCGGCAATCATATGGTTTTTAGCTTATTTCACTTAGCATAATATTCTCAAGATGTGCCGTGCCAGCACAGCCAAGGGTTTGGTGAGCCTGGGTGAGGGGTGGTGAAGGATGTAGAAAAGACAAAGAGAATAAGCTGAGTCTAGGTGGATCTTCCTGTGCTGGCTGAGGCCACAGAGAGAGATCCAGATGGCAAGCTGATGCTTTATTTTATAGCCAGAGGTAAACAAGGTAGTGGTCACCATAGTTACAATGTTCTTGTGAGTTTCACTTGCTTTGGCAGCACTTGCTGCACCTCCCACAGCCCCTTAGCTACCCAGATAAGATCTAGGGGAGTCATAAGGTCAAGCCTAATTATGCTAAGAGGGCTGTGCCCTCTAAGCTGGGACTTGTTTGTGGCTTTGCCAACAGGTCAGTCCAAGGCTTAACCCTATAGCCACTCCCTGCATCAAGGTCCATCTAATATTGCAAATGGCAGTATTTCATCCTTTCTTATGGCTCAGTAGTCCTTCTGTATTCCATTGTGTATATGTACCACTTCTTTATTCAGTCCATTGCAGGATACTTTGGTTGTTTCCATGTCTTGGCCACTATAAACATAGTGGTGCATATATCTTTGTGAATACATGTCTTTTAGTTTTTCAGGTATATACACTGGAGAGGTATTGCTGGGTCATAAGGTAGCTCTATTCTTAGTTTTTTGAGGAATTTACAGACTGTTTTCCATAGTGGCTATACCAGTCTACATTCCCGCCAGCAGTGAATGAGGGTTCCTCTTTCTCCACATCTCTCCAACATTTGTTATTACCTGTCTTGCTGATAATAACCATTCCAACAGGTGTGAGGTGGTCCAAAGACATAGAGGGATTGGGTCTGCTATACTCATCATTTTCCATGCACGACACATAGTAGACACTCAATAAATATTTCTGAATGAAACAATGAAGGTATTATCAATCTTTTAAAATCTGTCAATCTGACGTATAAACAATTGTATTATTTTCATTTCCTTTTATCTATTAGGAAGATTGATCATCTCATGTTATTCAACTGTTTTTAGTTCTCTGTCTACAGCTTTCTGTTCAATCCCTTGGCTCATTTTCTGTGGTGGCATTTAGGTTTTTGTTGTTTGCTTATTTTCTTAATCCTCACCTGAGGATATTTTTGCCATTGATTTTTAGAAAGAGCGGAAGGGAGGGAGAGGAAGTGCCCTAACTGGGGCTGGGGATGGAACCTGCAACCCAGATATGTGGCCTTGACCAGGAATCAAACCTGAGACCCTTGGGTTTGAGGGCCAATGGTCCAACCACTGTACAACACCGACCAGGGAAGCATTTAGTTTTCTAATTGACTGTGGGAATTCTTCAGATATTATGGGTAATATCTTTTGGTGTATGTGGGGAAAATATTTTCTCCCACTCTGTGGTTTGTCTTTTAATTTTGTTTATGGTATCTTTCTCCTTAAAATACTATATTAAATGTTTTCTAATTTATTTATAATTTCACTTATTAGTAATTTATTTTTTGAATGGTATGAAGTAGGTTCTAACTGCCTCTTTGCACTTCTTTCAGCAACATTTATCATATACTTCATCTTTTTTCTATTGATTTGAAATGCTATGTCTATTATGCACCAAATGCCTGCATCCATTGTTTCAGACTTTTTGATATTTATTCCTGCTGCAATGCCACATGAGATCTATTTTAGTGCTGATAGCCTGTGGTTACTCTGCTGGTCAACTGGTAGCCTACTGCTACTTTCTTATTTTCATCGATACATGTCATTTACTTTCTGTTGCCCAGTTCAGCTCCCAGCAATTTCTGCCCATTGCTTTTCTGGTCTCATTTCACACAATTCTATCCTGTTCTAATCTGGTTAAGGTTTGCCCAGATGGTCTTTGAAGACAGGAAATGGGAGCCTTCAATAATGCTACTTGACCAGAACCAGAAATTGTGTCTTCTAAGCAGCCTGGAGCTTCCTCTGGGTGATGTTCAGTCAGATAGATAGAATCCCTCCTTGCCAAGAAATCAAGGCAGACAATTAAGCCTCTTCTTACTCCTGCACAGCCAAGCCCAGGCACAGAGGAAAGTAGAAAGTAGGTTCTGAGAGCAACAGCACAGCAGAGCAAAAGAAGCCATGCTCGAGAGAGAAACATTGAACATTCTCAAGAAAGTGTGCAGTAGTTCCGGACTTTTAATAAAACAGTCCAGTAGCAAAGCAAGAATAGGCATTGCTAGGGCCATGCAAGAACAGTTGTTGAAGACTGTACAGAAAGTGTGTGAAGTTTGAGGTGTGGCAGATAGGAAGACAGAATCTTCTGCAATTACTAGGTCAGATATAAGAAATACACCATGCTAATGCAGACTGGTATCAGTCATGGAAGAATATCAGATCCAGAATAAAGGCAGAGGACGAAGATATTGTCAGATTAAAGACAGACCTCTGAAGCCCTACTTTGCTAATGGTTTCATCAATTTCATAAAAAACAAGGTATATTAATGTCCAAAACACAAAGCATAACAGCTATAATTTATTGTGTATAAGTGTGCTTAAGTTGACGTAAACTGCATAAAAAACTCACTTGGGGCCTAGCTGGTTTGGCTCAGTGGATAGACCACGCCCTATGGACTGAAGGGTCCTGGGTTTGATTCCGGTCAAGGGCACATGCCAGGGTTGTGGGCTCGATCCCCAATAGGGGGCATGCAGGAGGCAGCCAATCAATGATTTTCTCTCATCACTGATGTTTCTCTCTCTCTCCTTCTCCCTTCCTCTCTAAAACCAATAAAAATAAATCTAAAAAAACTCACTTGGTAAGGTGATCTTTATTATTCTCAATCTTTACTTGTTGTCAATCTACAATCCTGAATAAAATAATTCACACAAATGTCATTGCAAAGACACGTCTGGACTGAAAACTGCATGAACCTGGAGTCTGAGATAGGCAGGGGAAGAAAGCTGCCCCCTCATAGAACGAGAACTGAATAAGGCCTATCCCTGTCCCTTCATGCATTAAAATTCTGTGGGACCCAGGGTTCATGAACATTTAAAATAAAGATTGGCCTTTTGCAGTGTGCATATTATGTCAACGCATTACTGATGACATGCTTCGAGATGTCCTGTATGGAATCTAATGATTCTTAAATAAATTAGAACCTCAATAGTTTTGCTAGTCATATAGTCAGTTAGATGTAAGCTTTGAAGAATATACTTCTAACTAGGAATGATGATAAATGAGAACAGAGTCCTTGAAATGCTAACTCCTTATCCTTTGGATTTTATTGTAATGAGAACATTTTACAGTTTAATTTATAGTACATATATTTTCAATTTCATGATTTCATAAGGAAAAGCAGTCTCTAAGAAAAATTAAAATCCATTTATATGACTGTCCAAAATTCAAGAACGATTTCATAGCCTGGATGAAAATTGCATGCTCTCTCCATCACCTTGCAATTTGAAGAACTGCAAAATCATGAATAATAAAAAAGGATGTTAAACTTTTCAAGAAAGCCAGATGGGTACCAATGTCACTGATAATTCCTGAGAACTAACTTGATTGCTGCTTCAGACTAGGCGCCCGAGTTGAGCAGCACTTACCCGATGCAAAGTATGGGCTTTCAGTGACACCTGTTTCTATAATTACATTTTAAAATTATAGAGATATTAAGTCCGTACTTGTGGCAAGTGAAAAACATCTAAATTTTAAAGGTCATGTCACTTGCCAGCCTCTATTTCTGCTTCAGTCTTTAAGACTTTGGTGCCAGGGTGCTCGCTTCGGCAGCACACATACTAAAAATTGGAACGACACAGAGAAGACTAGCATGGCCCCTGCGCAAAGAGGACATGCAAATTCGTGAAGTGTTCCAAAAAAAAAAAAAAAAGACTTTGGTGCCAGAGAAAGAATGATGGATGGTGAACTGGAAGCCAGTGCTAACACTAACTTTTGCTGGGACTTTGCAAATCCTTTCTCCATTTTGGACCTTAGCTTTCCCTTTTGCAAAATGAGGGAGTTGTACGAGCTGTCCTTTTCAGCTATTGTTCTACGGTCACTAGATGAAGGGAAACTGCTGATGAAATCAGTATGCAGCAAGAACTCAAGTTTGTTTTGTGTGTGTGTGTGTGTGTGTGTGTGTGTGTGTGTGTGTGTTTTCAGGGCTTGAGGCTGGGTATAAAGATTTTATATCTTCATTTCCAGTATTAGGTAGCGGGGAAATGTGTCCATCTGTGAATTGGGTTGCTCATCATTCCTGTTCTCCCCCACGCCCCTTTCTCCCCACACCACGCGATGCTCTGGACCCTTAGAGCCAATGGCTGTTTCTCCACATCTGCCACTCACACTTGTCAGTTTCCTTTGCTTCTCTGGTTCTTTTGCCAGAAGATTCCCTTGTCTTTTCTATCTGGTGAACTCTTACTCATTCTTTTTTTTTTTTTTAACTTTTCCTTTGAATTTTATATTTTGACATAATCTCAGACAGAAAAAAATTGCAAAATTAGTATAAAGAATTCTTGTCTACCTTTTACCCAGATCCCCCAAATGTTAACTTTTTAACCACATCTGTCATCCTCTTTCTCTCCTTTTCCTTTCCCCCAACACATTTTTTTCTGAACCCCTTGAGAATGAGTTTCAAATGATGCTCTCTTTTACTCCAAGTACTTCAGTGTGGATTGCCTAAAAAAAAGGACATTCTCTTACATAATTGTAATATAAATATAAAAATCAGGAAAATAACATCGATACAGCACTTGGTTTATTTGGATTTTTCAGATTGTCCCAACAATACCCTTTACGGCAAAAGAAAATCCCAGAGTGTGCATTGCATTTATCCTGTCTCTTTGACTGCTGTGCCCTGACCAGGAATCGAACCGTGACCTCCTGGTTCATAGGTCCACGCTCAACCACTGAGCCACATTGACCAAACTCATTTACAAGTTTGATAGACGCTATCAAGAAAAGCTCCTGTCAAGGGCTTTTCCAATTTATATTTCCATGAGATCATTTGCATTTTTCTGATGATTAGCGATGTTGAGCACCTCTTTATCATAGTTCATGGCCTTATGGGTTTCTTCTGTGAATTGCCTGTTGGTGTTCTTTGCTGTTAGATTGCTGGCTTGTTGTCTTTTTCTTTCTCAGTACTTGCTTGGCCTCCTCCTTGACAGAAGGGGGTTGCTCCCTCCTCTACTGTCCCACAACACTGTTCACACTGTGGGACAGCAGAGGAGGGAGCATTCATTTGACGGACATTTAATACTGGATCCACTCATTGCACAAGCGTTCTCTGTGAGTTCACTATGTGCTTGGCCTTGGGCTAGGGCAGTGATGGCGAACCTTTTGAGCTCGGCGTGTCAGCACTTTGAAAAACCCTAACTTAACTCTGGTGCCGTGTCACATGTAGAAATTTTTTGATATTTGCAACCATAGAAAAACAAAGACTTATATTTTTGATATTTATTTTATATATTTAAATGCCATTTAACAAAGAAAATTCAACCAAAAAAATGAGTTCGCGTGTCACCTCTGACACCGTGTCATAGGTTCGCCATCACTGGGCTAGGTGCTAGATGTAGAGATAGGAGCAGGTCATTCATCGTCTCCACCCACAAGGAGATTAGTTTTGAAAGACAACTTTGGGCATAGAAAAGAGCATGAGTTTTGGATTCAGACAACATTTGGGTTTGAATCTGTGTGATTTAGAGCAAGTCACATGGCCTCACCAAGTTGCAATTTCTGTACTAGTGAAATGGGTTAACACCTCCCTTACAGAGGCAACTTGAGAAGGGGAGAGAGACCATATAACTCAAGTGGCTGGCAAGGGCCTGTTACATAGTAGCCTCTCAGTGAATGAACAGTAATGAAAAAGCAACTTTTAAGTGGTCAAAATGATTAGTTCTCAGAGGTTCTAGGAACTACTAATAAATTAGAATAAAAGAAAGGAGGTAGCTCCTCCCTCTGCAATAGAAGGGTAAGGATGAGTACTATGTGCCACTTGCCTACATCCTGCTACAGTACATCCCTCATCTTGTCTGCTTTCTGTAGCAAGGCAAGCCCCTTTGTTGGGGCCCCTCCCCCCAACTCATCTGCTTACTGTTAATACAGTATCGCCACTGCCCTGGGGAAAGCAGGTGCTTTCTTCCTCAAATAAATGTGCTCTTTAGAACATTCTCTGTAAGAGAGGCTTCAGCAGAGTTGTGCATGCTGTCACCCCCGATCTCAAGTGCGTACCAGAGATAGCATGAGGTGGAAAGGAAATACTGTGTTTGTGGCAACCTCCAAGGGGAACGCAGACACAGTTCTGCCTGTTAGGTGACTCTTGGCAAGTCTTCCCTTCTGGGCTTCAGTTCTTCATCACTGCAATAGGAGACTGGATCTTATTTCTAAAAGCCATCTAAATGAGAACTCATCATGTAAAGGCAGTGTGTGTGTGTGTGTATACACTACTTTCCTTAGAAATATTTTTATCCTTGGGACCCCTACAGCTCTTTATACCCACCTTAATGTCACGGAGCACTACACTGCAGCTATTGGGGGTTATGACATGGTTCCACACTGTCATAGCTGGTGGATCCACATCTGGTTTTTGGTTTCCTTGGAGTTAGAGTGGCTTCATTCCTTTAACACTTTATTGAGTGCTTACTGTCTACCATGCATTATGTTAGCTGGAGAAAATACAAAGATAAAATGTCAAAGTTTCTGCCATCTGAAACGGTAAGATAAATACAATATAACTGCTTTGATGGAGGTTTATCCAAAGTGTAGGGGAGTCGAGGAGAAGGAATACCTATTTTGTTTGGTTTCCCTGAAGACCCAGGGGGTGGGCAGAGCCAGGGAGAAGGACTTGACAGGCAGTGGGAGTGCCCAATGTAAAGGCACAGATGTGGGAGAGCATAGTGTGTTCTGGCTACTGCCCAGGATTTAGCATCGTGGTTAACAGGTAGGCAGATTCAGCTCATGAATTGCCCTTTATGCCATCCAAAGGACTCTAGGTTTTATGAAATAACCTAAAGGCGGTGACTAAGGCACTCTGAACATAGGAACATAGTAAACCTTGGTTCAATGCATGAGGATTAGGCACAGTAATTTGGAGTATTTCTATCCTTTTGGTCTTGGGCACAATGTAACTTCTCTGAATTGATTTCTTTCTGTGAAATGGAAATTTTTAAAAACCAACCTGGCATTAGATAAAAGCTCAATAAGTTATTTTATTAAGATAACATTTATTCTACACAACACACATTATTAAACAATCTAGTAATCCCTTTAGTTGTTTCCTCCTCTGCAAAATGGGTCTTTCAATTTTACCTTTTCATTGCACCGTCCTCCTTCCTAGCACTTACCATAATTTTAATTAAAATTTCTAATTTTCAGACTCATGAAGATGGCGGCATAGATAAACACCGGGAAATTGCTGCCTCCCACAACAATTGAAAAATCTTCTAGGAACACAAAACGGACATCATCCAGAACTACAGGAAGGCTGGCTGAGTGTAAATTCTACAACTAGAAGGAAAGAAAAGCACACTGAGAGCGAGAGGATCTGCGGAAGTAAAGTGCAGAGGTACAAGGCTCGCGCGCGCGGAAAGGGGCTGGCACCTGAGGACGCGGCTGTCTTTTTGAATCCGGAGGGAGTCACAAGCTCCCGGCGGCTCTGAACTCTGGTTCCGGGAAGTCTCTGGGGACCCAGGACTCATACGGGGAGAAACTGGACTGTGGCAGCGGGCGAACTTGAGGGCGGCTTTCCCTCAGAGGTGCTTGCAGCCGTTACCGGGACACAGACGCGTGACTCCTTAGGGCGGGGCTAAGGATCCGCCATAGCTGCTTGCTCCGCCCTTTGATTCCTTGAGACCCCGCCCCACCCAGGCTGCGGCAGAGGCTTTTGCATATGAATGCCCCGGCCCTTTGCAACCTGATAATTACCTAACTGCAGCTGGGCCAGACAGACCCAGAACTTCAAGAGAAGGCCCAAGGCCCCACAGCGGCTTGCATTGCTTCACAGCTGAGCCTCATCAGGGCACCTCCAAACTCCAAAAAAGGAAGGGGAATCTGCAGTTCTCTTCGTAGCTCCTGCTGTGTAACCTCAGGCAGAGGCTAAATTAGCACCTCCTTAGATCCAAGAGCCACTGTACCCAGTGGTCAGAGGGGGACCATCCAGATCACAACTCCTCAGATCCATAAGGGACACACTCAGGGTACAGACTCAGTGAGCACCAAAACCCCACTGAAGCAAGTCTTGCCCCAGAAGGGTGTCTCCAGCACAGAAGTTCTCCCACTGCAGACACAGCTGATTCTCACTGCCAATTGGCCTGGAGGTCAATTCCTCCCACTGATCCTACAACAACCAAGGCATAACTACAATAAGACTGTGCACAAAGCCCACAAGGGGGTGCACCAAGAGTGTCTACCTCAGGTAACTGGGGAGGCTGAGACACTGGGCCCTACAGGACACCTAACACACAAAGCCACTCTATCAACACAGGGAAGCAGCCAAAATGCGGAGACAAAGAAACAGGTCACAAATGGCAGAAATGGAGGAAAGCAAACGACTGGATATAGAGTTCAAGGCCACGTTTATAAGGTTTTTCAAGAATTTTATGGAAACCGCCGATAAATTTAGTGAGTCCCTCAATAAGTATAGTGAGACCATGGAGGACATGAAAAAGGACCAACTAGAAATTAAGCATACACTGACTGAAATAAAGAATAATTTACAGAGATCCAACAGCAGACAAGAGGATCCCAAGAATCAAGTCAAAGATTTGAAATACAAAGAAACAAAAAATACCCAACTGCAAAAGAAAAAAGAAAAGAGATTCAAAAAATATGAAGATAGTGTAAGGAGCCTCTGGGACAACTTCAAGCGTACCAACATCAGAATTATAGGGGTACCAGAAGAAGAGAGAGGGCAAGATATTGAAAACCTATTTGAAGAAATAATGACAGAAAACTTCCCCTACCTGGTGAAAGAAATAGACTTACAAGTCCAGGAAGCCCAGAGAACCCCAAACAAAAGGAATCCAAAGAGGACCACACCAAGACACATCATAATTAAAATGCCAAGAGCAAAAGACAAGGAGAGAATCTTAAAAGCAGCAAGAGAAAGAAACTCAGTTACCTACAAGGGAATACCCATACGACTGTCAGCTGATTTCTCAACAGAAACCATGCAGGCCAGAAAAGAGTGGCAAGAAATATTCAAAGAGATGAATAGCAAGAACCTGCAACCAAGATTACTTTATCCAGCAAAGCTATCATTCAGAATAGAAGGTCAGATAAAGAGCTTCACGGATAAGAAAAAGCTAAGGGAGTTCATCACCACCAAACCAGCATTATATGAAATGCTGAAAGGTATCCTTTAAGAAGAGGAAGAAGAAAAAGGAACTCTTACCATTTGCCACAGCATGGATGGAACTGGAGAGCGGATAAATACCACATGATCTCACTCATTTGTGGAATATAATGAACAACATAAACTGATGAACAAGGACTGATCCAGAGATGGAGAAGCATTGATTGGACTGTCAGGCCTTGGAGGGAAGGTAGGGGAGGGTGGGGGTAAGGGGGAAAGATCAACCAAAGGACTTACATGCAAGCATATAGGCCTAACCAATGGACACGGACAACGGGGGGGGGGGGGGGGGGGGGGTGGGTGAGGGCATGAGGGGGGGGGGTAGAGGGTAACGTGGGGACAAGGACACATATGTAATATCTTAATCAATAAAAAATATATTAAAAAAAATTTCTAATTTTCCCAGCCAAACTCTGAGATTTATAATTAAATTATTTGCATTTTGTGTTCCCAACTAGACTCTTAGCTCTATGAGATCACAAACTTTACATCCGCAGTTGCTAGTGCTGTGTCCCTCTCAACTGAGGTTCAAGAAATGTTGGCCAAAAGGACCAATGCCAAACCTGTCTTTCAGGACTGTTGCCAAGAGCCAGTGAACTGATACCAGTAAAGGTGCTTCACTATTTGTAAAGTTGTACAGGTGGGTTTATTATTACTAAGAATTAAAATAAAGTGTGAGAAAAGGAAACAACGCCAGAGGCTTCCAACACAATCGCATAGCCTCTGGAGGCTTCTAAAGGACCAGGATTCACTTCAACCTTCTGCAGGAGTACAGCTCTTCAAGGCTTACAGAGAGTTCATCTGTTGCCTGTAAAAACAGCCGGAAACGCCCCAGTACCAACTAGGTTCAACTTCAAACTAGAGGCGGAAGGTACCTGCCTAGGTTCACCGGGCACACAAGAGAAGTTAGAAGCTAGGCGCTCTCGAAGAGGCTTCTCTCTCCCTGAGGGTCCCTGGGTCAGACGACCAAGCCACCCGACACTCCACACTGAGTCCCTTGTCCCCATCTCGGTCACGGTAGGGAACCCGCACCACGTGGCACTGGGAGTAGGGAGGATGACGCAAGCGATCCAGAGAGAAGGAGGCGGAGCCTGTCCTGAAGCCGGCATCATGGGAGATGTAGTTTTTCTCGCGGGCGCATAAGGAAGGGTGCGAGCTCCCGCCCTGGTTTTATCAGGGAAGTAGGATTTCTAACGCGCAAGTCATGCAAATAAAGTGTCCCCTATTGTAGATGCAGCCTAGGTATCTTTGAAAGAAGCAGTGAAGGGAAAGGGGAAAAGCAAGGAAGACAAACCAAAAGATTATACGCGGGGAAGGAAAGGGTTAATCGATGTTACGCATGCGTACAGAGGTCCCGCAGGATGAGCCGGGACGGAAGAGGACTCCCGGGAGCTGTGTTTTCCCCGGAAGTGCCTGCCCTCCTCCCGAGTCCGCGCGGACGCGGTTTTCTTACCTCACTTGTACTCGCCCCTCCCCGTCCCTCTACGCGTCTTGGTTCCTGGTTGGTGCTTCCTGGTCGCAGCCGCGGCAGTGAGTATGTGTGTGGCAGACCCCTCGCGGCCCGTGGCCGGGGGACCCCCGCTCGCCCTCCGCCTCGCCCGCCGGGCTTTGGAACTGGCGCGTGTCGCCTCGCCGGCCTCCGCGTTCCCCGTCTGTCCCTCGTTCGTGGCGGGGCGCGCGGCTGGCGATCCCTCCGTGCGGCTGTGCCCTGCGCGGCTCGGCTGCCCAGCCGAGGTGTCCGCTCTTCCCTGCCCGGCCACAGCCCGAGGTCGTGGTTCGAACAGGGCTGGGCGCCATGGCCTCGGTGGGGGTGGCGGTTCTCTCTGCTTTACCCCCACGACCCCAGGATCGCTGTCTGTTGGGGAAGCTGATGGGTCACTTGAACGCGGAGGTCCCGCCGCACCGTGAGGGGCCGAGCCGGGGAGGACCGAGCAGTCCTCGGCCAAGTCCAGCCTCTGGTCAGAAGCAGCAGCTGCAGGGCCAGAAACATTTCGGGAGATGTGCCCCTTCGCTCCTGTAAAACGGGGAGATGTGGGCTGTGTTCGCCAAGATTCCCTTTACCCCTCACATGTCGTGAACCCGCAGTTAGTTCACCTTGAAGAGCTGCCGGGGCGGCGGGGAAGCCGCCTGGAGCCGGCAGGCTGGAGGTGTAGCCAGGCTGGAGGTGTAGCCAGGCTGGAGGGGTAGCCAGGCTGGAGGGGTAGTCAGGCCGGAGGGGGAGGCAGGCCGGAGGCGGGGAGCCAGACTGGAGGGGGAGGCAGGCTGGAGGGGGAGGCAGGCTGGAGGTGTAGCCAGGCCGGAGGGGGAGGCAGGCCGGAGGGGGAGGCAGGCTGGAGGGGGAGGCAGGCTGGAGGTGTAGCCAGGCTGGAGGTGTAGCCAGGCCGGAGGGGTAGTCAGGCCGGAGGGGGAGGCAGGCCGGAGGGGGAGGCAGGCCGGAGGGGGAGGCAGGCTGGAGGTGTAGCCAGGCTGCAGGGGGAGGCAGGCTGGAGGTGTAGCCAGGCTGCAGGGGGAGGCAGGCTGGAGGTGTAGCCAGGCTGCAGGGGTAGTCAGGCCGGAGGGGGAGGCAGGCCGGAGGGGGAGGCAGGCTGGAGGGGAGGCAGGCCGGAGGGGAGGCAGGCCGGAGGGGAGGCAGGCTGCAGGGGGAGGCAGGCTGGAGGGGGAGGCAGGCTGGAGGGGAGGCAGGCCGGAGGGGGAGGCAGGCCAGAGGGGAGGCAGGCTGCAGGGGGAGGCAGGCCGCAGGGGGAGGCGGTGACCGCGAATCTCATCTTCAGGCTGGATTCACCCGTATTTCAGGGTTGAATTAGGAGATCTTTCAGGCTCGAAGAATACACAAGCTTCCCTCACACTCTTTCAGGACTTTTCCAAAACTTGATTTTGAACACTTAGGCTATCACATCCAAAGATTTTTAAGGGGGCTTTGTGCATACTTCGACAGTATTATGCTTTTGGGACGTTCCGTATTGCTGTTTTCCAGAGAGTCTGAGGGTGGGGAACGAGCTGTGTTCGTGGAAGTGGGGATTAAGATAGTTACAAAGATAAGGTACTGCCTAGCGAAAGGAAAGAGATGGGGGAGAGGTGAAGGAAGTGCTTTGATGTTGGATTAATGATCCTAAGGGGACTTCATGCATCCCAAGAACAGCTGGACTTTTCCGAATAAATTTAGCATAATTGTCTCCCAGTAAACATCTCGTATTCTCCCTCTTGTTGTGTGACTGTTGATTCACACAGTTCTCTGGGTTTTCTACTCCAGTCAGATTTGCTCCCAAGTGAAAGTCACATTTGAGGAATGGACAGACTTTAACACTAGAGTCAACAGTTTTTAATATCTCACCGTCAGGATAGCTCACTTAAAAGTAATTCAGGTTTTAAGTTGAAAATAAATTCTATTAGTCACTTTCCATTGAAAACTGAGTTTAAAATCAAGATGCCAATTTACATCTCCGTGAGAATGGATACCTCTTACCAAGAAGAAACTCCTAGGCTCAAAGTTCTTTCAAAGGAAGAGCAATAGGCCCGGCATGATCGGAAGGTAGACTGTTAGAGCCGAAGCATTGGCTTTAAAGACTGTGTAGTAAAACCCCAAAGCTTAAATAAGCCTTCCGTTGTCTAGTTTGAAAATTCAGTGAAGGGTTACTGCTCCCACTTTTGAATGTTGAGAGCCTGTGCAGTTATTCTCTGCTGCTGTTTTAAGCCATTTTAATTGTTTAGGTAAGTTTCACCCCCAAACTAATATTTAAGTTTCTTAACATAACCTAAATCTTTTTTGCTCATGGGGTGGATGTCTATGATCTTTGAGTACCAAGTTGGGAGGCTCCTGGGTGCTAAACTGACAAACTCAAATGTATGCTTTGCCTTTCATGGTTTTTCTACTCCACTGGGAGCTAAAATGGATATTCGTGAAATAAATTTAAGTGTTAGAACCAATTCAAATATAGCTTTGAAGAAAGGCTTTAAAAAACGTTTATTTGGAATTATTTTAAAATTAAAAAAACAACAACACCTTCGTGAACACTTGGCTGTAAGTTAGGGGAATGTGAATTGGCTCTAGTTATATTCTTCAGCTAGGTGCAAAACCCTGGTAGGCCTCTTTATCTCTTTGGACTTCATTTTACATCTCCAATGTAAACTGAAGATGTTGAGTGAGATTATCTGAAAGGTTATCAGACTTAAAATTTTGTGATTCTTATAGGGACCTTATGTTATCTAGTTAAGTATGCTTGAGAATTGTGTACCTTGATAAAAAAGCCAAGAAAGCCTAAATCAAGATTTTATATTAATTCTCTAAGTATACACTTTTTTAAAAAAGTAAATTAAATGCATTTGAATGTAATTAAAGTAGTAAAATAAACCAAAACAGCCTCAGGCAAACCTTCACCCTGGCATATATAAACTACATAAATAGAAGAGCAAGTTATGCTGAGCACAATTTTCAAGTACAGAAGATAGAAAATCCTCTTAAAGGCCATAGGGGCTAAATTGTTAAATTCATTTTTCTACATTTCAGGGAAAGAGATAAACCCTGAGACCCAAGGAAGTCAGTTTTTATTATATTTCTTTAGTTTATTTTTGGCATACATTCACAGGTGTGCCTATGGCTCTATTCTTAATCCCTTTCCTTTGGGATGCCTCCAAGAGTAGTACAAATTTGTAACTCTGTAATTTAGCTCTTTAATTTTTTTCTGTGCTGCACTGGAATTATGTTTTATCTTAAGTCCACACTGGATCCTCAGGATGGATCCAGTGAGGATTTTGAGGGAAGCATAATTCCTTTGACTTCTTTTAGAATTAATTTACCTATTAAATGAAAAGGAAAGGATTCGTCTTTTATTTGAATTCCTCTGAGGCTAACATTTCAATATAAACTGATAAATGCTATGAGCATTATTATTCAGACAGCCACATTCAACTTGTATGACTGTAACTGCATAGCCACCTGAAGGACAGTGCAAGAAGGGAACAGGTAAAAAAAGTACCTTTTAGAAGGAAAAAGGCATTGAAAGTTTGTTTCTTTTCTCCTATCTTTATTGATATAACTGACAAATAACATTGTGTAAGTTTAAGGTGTTCAACATGATTTGATACACATATATATAATTACCACATTGATATTAGTTAACACATCAATCACCCCACATATTTCCTTTTGTTTTTTTTAGTAAGAACATTTAAGATCTGTTCTCTTAGCAGATTTCAAGTATACAATACAGTATTGTTAACTCAGAACTTAATCATCTTTTTAAAAATCTAGCTTTATTGAGGTATAATTGACATACAACATTGGCTAAGTTTAGGATATACAACAAAAATTGGTTTCTTTTTTTCTGTAAAAAATTTTTCATTCATTTCTTCATTGGCTTTTATTTATTTGACTAGAGGCCTGGTGCATGAATTTGTACATGGGTGGGGCCTCTCTGGGTGGCCTGCGGGGATAGGGCCAAAACCCGCAGTTTATTGCTGCCTGCAGCTCCTACCTCCCTCTCCTGCTCATCCTGGCCCCACTATACCTGCCGCAGGCTCGCGTCCAAGCAGTCCTGATCAGGAGAGGCTTCATGCTGCCACAGCAGCGCTCACCAGCCATGAGCCCTGTGTCTGGCACCCTCCTGAGGGGAGTGGCCCGCAGGCTGGGGCTGAAACTGACTTTCCTGGATTGCGAGAGGGTGCAGGTCAGGCCGAGGGACCCCACCAGTGCACAATCAGGCCAGGCAGGGACCGTGGGAGGTTGGCCAGGGTGGGAGAGACCACAGGAGGGCTCGTGGGTGTGTCTGGCCCATCTCACTCAGTCCCGATTGGCCAGACCCCAGCAGCAAGCTAACCTATGGGTTGGAGCATCTGGTGGTGAGTGCACATCATAGTAACTGGTCGACCAGGCGACTATCTGCCTCCTGGTGGCCAGTGCACATCATAGCAAGCTGTTGAGCAGCCTTAGCATATCATTAGCATATTATGCTTTGATTGGTTGAATAGTTGACCAGATGATTGGACACACTTAGCATATTAGGCTTTTATTATATAGGATTCTTGGAGTCAGCTGGTTTTATCACCAAATCTACCATCAGAACACCCTGACATTTTGGGCAAAGAATTGGTAAACTAATAAAATGACTAGTTTTTCTAAATCATGTCTGTATAGATAGAAGGGGAGTAGAAAGAATAAATTGTCATTGTTATTCTCTAGTCTGTCCCTGATTTTTTAAAAAACATGAGTTATTTTTCCAGAGCTCTCATTTTGATCAATATTCCATCAGTACCTAATTGAAACATCTACTGTACAGATTTTTGGTTGATGACATGAGAATAGTTGGAATAGTTGGAGACAACTATGAAAATCCCATCATTTTCTTATTTTAGGTACATATTAGACATTATGGCTGAAGAACAAATGCCTGATGATTTATTCTTTATTAATTTAACAGACATTTATAGAGATCCTGCTAAAATAGCAGTTACTCTGCTGGGTTTTGGGGATCCATTGTTAACCAAATGCATATAGTTCCTGCCCTCCTGGGGTATGTGATTAGTGCTTGTGGGAGATTTACTTTAAATTAGTAATTAGAAATTTGGTGTTTTGAAAGTGCTATGGAAGCCTATGAAAGAGACACTTAATTTAATCTGGTGGGTCAAGGAAAGCTTCCCTGAGAAGTGATGCTTAAGCAGAGTTGAAGGATGACAGGATTTTAATATGCTCACAGTTGGAAAGTAAAGTTCTTCCAAAGCTGAGTTTTGCCTCAGTTTCAGGTCCTTAGTAAGTTTATATTTTATACCTATCTTTTAGCTGGCACAGAAGTAAACCAGGTTTATCAGATACACACACACACACACACACACACACACACACACACACACACATATATATATATGATGATATGATGGGGAATATATATATATACACACTAGAGGCCTGGTGCACAAAAATTTGTGCACTCGGGGGGGGGGGGGTGTCCCTCAGCCCAGCCTGTGCCCTCTCGCAGTCTGGGACCCCTCGGGAGATAACGACCTGCTGGCTTAGGCCTGCTCCCGGGTGGCAGAGGGCAGGCCCAATCCCTAGGTGCAGCCCCTGGTCAGGCTCAGAGCAGGACCGATTGGGGAGTTGGGGCGCTGCCCCCTGTCATGCATAGAGCAGGGCAATCGGGAGGTTGTGATGCCACCCTCAGTCACGCTCAGGGTAGGGCCAATTGGGGGGTTGGGGCACCGTCCCCTGTCACACTCAAGGCAGGGTCGATGGGGAGGTTGTGGCACCACCCCCTGTCATGCACAGAGCAGGGCCAATCGGGGTTGGGGCACTGCCCCCTGTCACTCACAGAACAGGGCCCAGCAGGGGGGTTGGAGCTCCGTACCCTGTCACTCACAGAGCAGGGCCCATCAGGGGGTTGGGGCGCCGCCCTCTATCACCCACAGAGCAGGGCCGATCAGGGGGTTGGCGCACCACCACTGTCACACTTAGGGCAGGGCCGATGGGGAGGTTATGGCTCTACCCCATCACACACAGAGCAGGGCCTGTGGGGAGGGGGGTTGGGGCGCCGCACCCTGTCACACACAGAGCCGCAGGGCGATCAGGGTGTTTGGGCGCTGCCCCCTGTCATGCTGATCCCGGTGCTGGGAGGCCTCGCGGCTCCACTGATCCTGGTGCTGGGAGGCATATTACCCTTTTACTATATAGGATAGAGGCCTGGTGCATGTGTGGGGGCCAGGTGGTTTGCCCTGAAGGGTGTCCTGGATCAGGGTGGGGGTCCCTACTGGGGTGCCTGGCCAGCCTGGGTGAGGGGATGATGGCTCTTTGCAGCTGGTCACACACCCTTCAGGGTGGGGGTCCCCACTGGGGTGCCGGGCCAGTCTGGGTGAGTGGCTAAGGGCTGTTTTCAGGCTGGGGGTGACTGAAGCTCCCAACTGCTCCTTTTTTTCTTTTTTTTTTCTTTTTTATTCTGGGCCAGCTTTAGCTTTGAGGCTTGGCTCCAGCTCTTAGGCCTCTGCTGCTGAAAGTAGGTTTCTGGCCTTTGCCTACAATGTTGCGATCCTGCTGGCTGAAGCCTGGCGGACTAAAGCAGGTTTCTGGGGTTTTGTTTAGCTTCTATATTTGTTACATAGTTGCTTAGAGTTGCAGCTCAGAGGCCTGCAGCGGCAGGCGGGGAACGTTGGAGTCCTCCGTCACTGAAGCAAGCAAGCCTCATGTTAGTTTCAAGCTGCCTGGCTGCCGGCCACCGTCTTGGCTGGCAGTTAATTTGCATATTGCCCTGATTAGCCAATGGGAAGGGTAGCGTTCGTACGCCAATTACCATGTTTCTCTTTCATTAGATAGGAGATATATATATATATATATATATATATATATATATATATATATTTGGTTAAGAATTAGAAAGCCATGAGGTTATTTTTTTAAATTGAGAATAAAAATCTACACAAAAACAGTAAATAAATTTGTTACCCATTATAGATGTTAGTCATAGCTGAAGTAATATTCCTATATGAGAATGTATACCAGAAAAGATGAGATCCAGAACCAAGGAGAAGAGGTAGAATGGATGGAATAGTGAGAATTACATAACTATATTTGTGATTTTGGAGAAAAAGTATTAGATGTCTGAGGCAATGGATCACAACCTTCTTTTTCCTTTCCAACATACCTGCAAAATATGTCATTTTCTTTAATAACTATAACTCAATTTGTTGGTAGTAATTTTCATTTGGGAGGGTGGGCATTATTAGAGTAGGTCATAATTGGATTTAGAAATCCTTGAAAATAAGCTGTTCTAAGAGAAAAAGGTATTTTTTAAAAAAGTCCTTACCCAAGGGTATGTTTTTATTGATTTTTAGAGAGAGAGAGAGGAAGGGGTGAGGGGTGATGAGAGAGAAACATCGATGTGAGAGAAAAACATCAATCATTTGCCACCCATAGGCATCCTGACTGGGGCTTGAACCCATAACCTTTGGTGTATGGGCCAGTGCTCTAAGCAACCCAGGCCACCTGGCCAGGGTGAAAAAAAGGTATTTTAATATGTTATTGAGAAAAATGATAGCCTTTGTATAGAAGTTAGCACTAAACAGGCATGACCTGAGTTTTAAAAATACGTTCTTTGTATGACTTTCTCTTTTACAGCATCACTGTTACAGACTTTCATGATGTTTGGTGGTTATGAGACTATAGAAGCTTATGAAGATGACCTTTATCGTGAAGAGTCATCTAGTGAACTGAGTCTCGATAGTGAGGTGGAATTTCAGCTCTACAGCCAAGTACATTATGCTCAAGATCTTGATAATATCACCAGGGAGGAAGAACATGAAGAAGAGAACTCTGGGGATTCTGAATCATCTAGTAGTAAGCAAAATCAGAAGAACTTAATTATCCTTTCAGATAGTGAGGTCATCCAGCTATCAGATGGGTCAGAAGTCATCACTTTGTCTGATGAAGATAGTGTTTATAGATGTAAAAGAAAGAATTTTAGAGTCCAAGCAAAAGAAAAGACCAGAGTTTCTCCTGCTTCTCTTCATTCTCATGAATTGGATGGTAAGAAATGCAAGAAGGATATTAAGAAGCCTAAACCTGAAGAGAAATCAGGTATGGTCCGAGAGGTTATGATTATAGAAGTCAGTTCAAGTGAAGAGGAAGAGAGCACCATTTCAGACAGCGACAACGTGGAAAGCTGGATGCTGCTGGGATGTGGAGTTGAGGATAAAGATGATGATATCCTTCTCAATCTTGTGGGATGTGATAACTCTGTTAATGAAGGTTAGTATCATGTTGGCCATTTTGAAAAGTAGTATCATCTTTAGAAGACTTTTCCTAGACAAAAAGGGTCTGCTCCATTTAATTCCTCACCTTTTGGTCGTGTTTTTTGCCTTGTTTCTTGTGAGACTCTCTTACCAAAGGCTACTCTAATGGTGGTCTGTCTGAACATCAGAAAGAGTATGTTAAAATATCAAAGAAACTCTGCTTCTGCTGGAAGCAATTTCATAGCTGCTTCTTCCTGTTTGGCTAGAGCCAGTTCTGGACCTGAAATCTTAGTTTCCCTCTCTCTCTGCTTGGTACCACAGGTGAGTACTCCATCCACCTCTGACATTGGTCCCATGCTCTCATTCAGCCAACTCTGTTGGGTCTGCTTCTTCTTAAGTGATTTGCTTACCTAGGAGTTATTCAGGTAGCAAGCATTGGGAATGCTTGGTACACATAGGATATGGAATTAATATTAAGATTGCAGGAGCTCCACAATAAGTAAAGTAGGAAACTGAAAAGCTAAAAATGTGCAGTAGACTGTAGGAGAGAATGCAAATTCTGAGAACCACATCACAGGATTGAAACTTCGGTGTTAGCTTTGTCTCTTCTGTCACAAGTAGTCATCTAGTATTGATACTTATCCTTTTAAAAAGTGCCTTTCATGTCTTATCTTTTATACCCAATGCCTAGCATTAGTTTCCTAAATGATCCTTTTTTTTTTAAATATATCTTCCCTGCACACTATAAAGGTCCTGAAATGCCCTTTTACTCAGCGTATTTTACTGCTGCTCCAAAACCTTTCATGGTACCCACTTGCCCTCGAGGAGTGTTGATACTGAATGGAGATCATGCTCTGGAGCTCCAGAGATTGACAAACTTTATTATAAGGAGCCAGATAAGAAATAGTATTTTAGGTTTCCAGGCCACAGGATCTCCTAACTACTTAACTTTGCCCTTATTGTGGGCACAATACCTAAGAAATGGGATGGTTCTTTCTTTTTTTTTTTAAATGATTTTTTTTTTTTTTGTTAAGAGAGAGAGAGGTGTGGAGAGAAAGAGGGAGAAATGATGTGACAGAGAAACATCGATTGGTTGCTTCCCGCATGTGCCGACTGGGGATTGAACCTGCATCCTGGGTATGTGCCCTGATCAGGAATTGAACCTGCCACCTTCTGGTGTATGGGAGGATGCTCTAACCAACTGAACCACACTGACCAGACCTGGGATGGTTATTTCAACAAAATTTTATTTATAAAAACAGGTGGCTGCCTCAGGCGGTAATAGGCCAACTCTGAGAATTTGACAGCAAAAGGAGGAAAAGAAATAGAATAGTACATAGAAATAGTACGTAGAAAAGAAATAAAACATAGAGCAAAATCAAGTAAAGTTTTGTCAGAATAAAGAAGATCTAATAATGTTTTTAGAAGGAAAAAACTTTTGAAGGAGAGATTATACCTGTTTGGTAGATTAGAGTGGGAGGGGCCAAGTAGAAGATGGGTTCAGGTATATATGTCTGAATTAGTTTCAAAAGGGGAGAGACACATCATTAATCACTAAATTATCAAATATTTGTAGAGAAGAATTTCATTGTTTTGGGGATATCTGTATTTTTATTGAGATGAAATTAACATAAAATTAACCATTTTAAAGTGCTTAATTCGGTGGTTTTTAGTTCATTGGAAATGTAGAACCGTTACATCTATGTAGTTCCAAAACATTTTCACCACATCCAAAGGAAACACTGTATCCATTGAAGTCACTTTCATCCCTGCCTCCTCAGACCCTGCAACCACTAATTTATTTCTATCTGTCTGCATTTACCTATTCTGGATATTTCATCTAAATAGAAGCATACAATATGTGACCTTTTGTGTCTGGCTTTCACTTAGCATAATGTTTTGGAGATTTGTGCATGTTGTAGAACATACCGGTTCTTCATTCTTTTTAAGGCTGAATAATATTCCATTCTGTGAATATATCACATTTTGTGTATCCATTCATTTGTTGATTGACATATGGGTTATTTCCACCTTTTGGCTGTTGTGAACAGTGCTGTTGTGAACATTCATTCATATTTAGGTATTTATTTGAATACCTGTTTTGGATATTCTTTTGATTACATACCTAGGAATGGAATTACTGGTATTTTTATATTTCACTTTTTGAGGAATTACCTATTTTTCACAATGGCTGCACCATTATACAGTTTTATCAGTACAAGGATTCCACTTAACGGAATGGTTTTTTATGATGACTTGTCGTGTTGTACATTTCTATATGATTTACACATTTCTACTAATATTGGATTTTTGCTATTTTCTAGCCCCCCGCCCCCCGCCCGCCCATTTTGTTTCATATAGTTGTTGCTTATGTTGGCTTATGTTTTTTTTTTTTAATTGATTAAGGTATTACATATGTGTACCCTCTACCCCCCCCCCCCCCCCCCCGCTCATCCCCTCACCCCCCCGTTGTCCGTGTCCATTGGTTAGGCCTATATGCTTGCATATAAGTCCTTTGGTTGATCCTTCCCCCTTGCCCCCACCCTCCCCTACCTTCCCTCCAAGGCCCGACAGTCCAATCAAAGCCTCTCCGTCTCTGGATCAGTCCTTGTTCATCAGTTTATGTTGTTCATTATATTCCACAAATAAGTGAGATCTTGTGGTATTTATCCGCTCTCCAGTTCCATCCATGCTGTGGCAAATGGTAAGAGTTCCTTTTTCTTCTTCCTCTTCTTAAAGAATACCTTTCAGCATTTCATATAATGCTGGTTTGGTGGTGATGAACTCCTTTAGCTTTTTCTTATCCGTGAAGCTCTTTATCTGACCTTCCATTCTGAATGATAGCTTTGCTGGATAAAGTAATCTTGGTTGCAGGTTCTTGCTATTCATCTCTTTGAATATTTCTTGCCACTCTCTTCTGGCCTGCATGGTTTCTGTTGAGAAATCAGCTGACAGTCGGATGGGTACTCCCTTGTAGGTAACTGACTGTCTTTCTCTTGCTGCTTTTAAGATTCTCTCTTTATCTTTTGCTCTTGGCATTTTAATTATGATGTGTCTTGGTGTGGTCCTCTTTGGATTCCTTTTGTTTGGGGTTCTCTGCGCTTCCTGGGCTTGTAAGTCCATTTCTTTCACCAGGTGGGGGAAGTTTTCTGTCATTATTTCTTCAAAAAGGTTTTCAATATCTTGCCCTCGCTCTCCTTCTGGTACCCCTATAATTCTGATGTTGGTACGCTTGAAGTTGTCCCAGAGGTTCCTTACACTATCTTCATATTTTTTGAATCTCTTTTCTTTTTTCTTTTTCGGTTGGGTATTTTTTGTTTCTTTGTATTTCAAATCTTTGACTTGATTCTTGGGATCCTCTTGTCTGCTGTTGGATCTCTGTAAATTATTCTTTATTTCAGTCAGTGTATGCTTAATTTCTAGTTGGTCCTTTTTCATGTCCTCCATGGTCTCACTATGCTCCTTGAGGGATTCATTAAATTTATCGGCGGTTTCCATAAAATTCTAGACAAACCTTATAAACGTGGCCTTGAACTCTATATCCAGTCGTCTGCCCTCCTCCGTTTCTGCCAATTGTGACCTGTTTCTTTGTCTCCGCATTTTGGCTGCTTCCCTGTGTTGATAGAGTGGCCCTGCGCGCCAGGTGTCCTGTAGGGCCCAGTGGCTCAGCCTCCCCAGTTACCTGGGGTGGACACTCTTGGTGCACTCTTGGTGCCTTGGTTGTTGTAGGATCACTGGGAGGAATTGACCTCCAGGCCAATTGGCTGTGGGAAGCAGCTGTGTCTGAAGTGGGAGAATGGTCCCCCTCTGACCACTGGGTACAGTGGCTCCTGGATCTAAGGAGGTGCTAATTCAGCCCCTGCCTGAGGCCACACAGCCGGAGCCACGAAGAGGCTCAGCTGTGAAGCAATGCAAGCCGCTGCGGGGCCTTGGGCCTTCTCTTGGAAGTTCCGGGTCTGCTTGGCTGGGCTGTAGGTAGGTACATTCACATGCAAAAGCCTCTGCTGCAGCCTGGGTGGGGCGGGGTCTCAGGGAGTCAAAAGGGCGGAGAAAGAAGCTATGGCTGATTCTCCGTGCCCGGAGTCGCGTGTCTCAGTGTCCCGGTAACGGCTGCAAGCACCTCTGAGGGAAATCCGCCCTCAAGTTCGCCCGCTGCCGCCTGACAGAGCAGCCTCTCCCCGTATGAGTCCTGGGTCCCCAGAGACTTCCCAGAACCGGAGTTCAGAGCAGTCGGGAGCTTGTGATTCAAAAAGACAGCCGCGTCCTCAGGTGCCACCCCCTTTCCGCGCACGTGAGCCGCCGCCGTACCTCTGCACTCAGCCTCCGCAGCTCCTCTGGCTCTCAGCGTGCTTTTCTTTTCTTCTAGTTGTAGAAATTACACTCAGCCAGCCTTCCTGTTGTTCTGGACGATGTTTGCTCCGTCCTTTGCGGTATTTTTCAATTGTTGTGGGAGGCGACTATTTCCCGGTGTTTATCTATGCCGCCATCTTAGTTTCGGCTTATGTTTTTCTAGAATAGCTTTTTTGCATAAAATTTTCTTATATGTTGCCATTCATTTATAATTTTTAAAGAAACTGATTCATTCTTATAGGTATGTATTCCTTTAAAGTTTAGTGTGTGTATTAGTAAAAGTGTTTGATACAAGACCTAAGTAATTCTTGATTCCAGACATTCAGTGTATGCTTCTATTATCCATATTGACATTTATCCCTACTCTTTGCTCCTAGGAATTTTTAAAAATATATTTTTATTGACCAGAGAGAGAGAGAGGGAGAGAGAGACATCAGTGATGAGAGAGAATCATTGATTGGCTGCCTCCTGCACACCCCACATTGGGGATTGAGCCCGCAACCCTGGCATATGCCCTGATGAGGAATCAAACCTTGACCTTCTGGTTCATAGGTTGATGTTCAACCACTGAGCCATGCTGGCCAGGCTAGGATTTGTTTTTTTTTTGTTTTTTGTTTCAGCCAAATTGAAGCAAATTCTGCAGCCTGCAAATTAACTTGCTTGACTCTTATGAACTCTTACAGATATTCAAATATATATTCCTATTTTATTTCCTTGATCTGCTAATACCATAATCCTATTTCTTTCCAGTTAATAAGCAGTATATTCAGTGCTGATACCTATTTGAGTGTGTTGTTATTCTCTAGTCATTATTATCTCATTCATAAATAGATCTGGGGATAGGTCTGATTCAGTGTATATAATAGTCTCTAGAGAAAAGATTTTTTCATGTTGGTGGAATTTTGTGGAAATTCTGGCATACTTTTGAAATGATGATTGTTAAACAGCAACAACAGCTAATTTGTGTTCTCCTTTCCCTTCCCTCAACCCCTACCCCCAAACTATGACATATTTAAAATATCAATAGGATATAAGAGAAGAGATTATAAACTCCTTGATGGCAGGTCTTTTCCATACTCAGAAGTCTCCTTTTTATATATTTATACTAGAGGCCCAGTGCATGAAATTCGTGCACTGGAGCGGGGGGGAAGCGGGGGGGAGGTGTCCTCCCCCAGGCTGGCCTGTGCCCTCTCACAGTGCAGGAGCCCCACGATCGATTGCATCGCCCCAAAGAGATAGGCCCTGCCCACCCATCTGAGCTCCTCAATGGATGCCCCAGAGAGGTAGGCCAGAGCCACGGGACCCGCCTTCGCACCGTGCACACAGCATCAAGCCCCACCTACCCGGGTGCACCTGCTGTGCACACAGCCTCCTGGTGATCACTCGTTACAGCATGAGGGTGTCACAACCACATAGGCTTTTAGTAATAGGACTAGAGGCCTGGTGCATGAAATTTGTGCACTAGGTGGGGGTCCTCAGCCCAGCCTGCGCTTTCTCATAGTCTGGGAGCCCTTGGGGGATGTCTGACTGCCACCTTAGGCCTGCTTCCCATGGCAGTCAGACATCCTTAGTGCTGCCGCGGAGGTGGGAGAGGTTCTTGCCACTGCCTCTGTGCTTGCCAGCCATGAGCCTGGCTTCTGGCTAAGCGGTGCTCCCCCTGTGGGAGTGCACTGACTCTTACATTGAGTATCTGTCCCCTAATGGTCAGTGCACATCATAGTGAGTGGTTGACCGGCCTTAGCATATCACTAGCATATTATGATTTGATTGGTTCAATGGATAACTGGATGACTGAACACTTAGCATATTAGGCTTTTATTATATAGGATGAGATATATATTTTATGTAATATATTATATATATTCCTTGATATATATTACTTTGTTTTTCAATAATTGCTAAATGAACAAACATTTATTGAGCATATACTCTATGTAGACTATTATATAGAGGGGACTTACAGTGGTAAAAAAACATAGTTTTAGCCTTAAGTCAGCGGTTCTCAACCTGTGGGTCACAACCCCTTTGGCAGTCAAATGACCCTTTCACAGGGGTCACCTAAGACCATCCTGCATATCAGATATTTACGATTCATAACAGTAGCAACATTACAGTTATGAAGTAGCAACGAAAATAATTTTGTGGTTGGATCACAACATGAGGAACTGTATTTAAAGGGCCAGAAGGTTGAGAACCACTGCCTTAAGTGGTTTGTGTTTCACTGAAGAGACAAAGTATAATAAGAAGCTAAGTAATTTATAGAAGTCTCTTTTTTCTTAACCATGGGAGTTAAGTCTCTCAAAATCCTAGTGATAGATGTGGTTGAAAACTTAACTCTAAAAAATAGGATTAGTGAATTTTAGGTAGTACATGAGCTTATGAAAGACTATATAAGTACATACATATTTCTCATTTACTATTGTTAAATTTGTAGTAATGAGTACAGTGCCACTCTTGCTCTGTGGATAGTTAAGGCTTTCCCCTGCTATTTTAGTTTCAGTGAGATGCTTACATTTGTTTTATTTTAATACACAATTAGAGATAATACACTATCAGGCAGATAATACACAAGTAAAAGGCATTTTTCCCCCTTTCTGTTCTTCCAGTGTTCTATACTTTTCTGATTTTCTGGTTTTGAATTTGTTGATTAGTTTCCTGAGGTTCCCTTGAGGCCTTGGGGGTGTAACATTTATGTAATGTTCAGCCAAGCCTTCCTCAGTATATACAGTTTTATGATGAGGGCTTTGGTTATAATAAATTCTTGCCAAAACATAGACCTAAAGTGCCTGTTACATCTGGCTCTCAGCTTTCTCTTCTGAGGGATGTAGGAGTTTATTTCTAAGATCTAGGCTTCATTTCCTTTACTTTCTTTACTCTTTCCTAAGGCTTCTTTATATAAACGATGCCTACTCTATCATTTGTTTTCTTTTAAAAATTCTCACCCTTTCTTTTCTTTTTTTTTTTGTTATCCTCAGTAGGATTGGCTTGCAATTCTCATGTGTTAGAAAGACAGGTTATCTGGTTGAAGAAAACATGCAACACAGGAAATCAGCATGGCTTTTAGTTTGTGAGGGTGATCTCAAGTTTGGGAAGGATTATTGTATAAGACAGCCAAATGATGGGGAGACAATAAATGCTGTAAGAATTATAGAGGAATAATCAGCGACTTATTTTCCTGCATAGGGAAGAAATATTATTAGCTCTGGGAGTAGTTGCTAACTCTTTGTTAATTTTTTATTATGGAAATTTTAAAGTATACAAGAATAGAATGTTGTAATGGACTTAATATTCTATAAACCAGCTTCAACAAATTATCAACTTATGACCAATATTATCTTTAACTCCATGCCCCTATATTATTTTGAAGCAAATCACATACATAATTTCATTCATTGATATACATACATATATGCATTTTAATATGTACTTCTGAAAGGTAAATATTCTTCTTAAATAATATCATTATTACACCTAACAAATTATCACTAATTCTTTTTTCATTAAATAACTAGAGTCAGTGTTAAGATTTTCTCATTTGGCTCTTAATTTTTTTTCTTACACTTTATTTGAATTTAAATCTGTTTGTTGTAATTGGTTGGTAACTTGTATCCTTTATAGCAGGGTAGGGAATCAAATTTTATTTGGTGACATTTTATGTTCTAATTAAAACTAAATCGGAAGTCTTAAAAATCAGTCCAATACTTACTTATTGGATGCTTCCAGTGTATAAGCCACTGTATCATTAAGAAGTTGGGATTTAATAATTGCTATATAATTCCTGCGTTTAGAAACCTTAAAGTGCATGACAATATGGAAACTTCACTGTGATACCAGTGTTAAATATATTTCTACAAATATGAGATGCTTCAGCACAGTACATAATCATTTTCAGGTAAATGTAATAGACTTTTAAAAAAGATTATTGTGGGTAGGCAAAGTATAAGACTGAACTGAAAAGTAGCCCTTTGAACTGAGCCTTCAAGAATGGATAGGATTTAAAGTTTAGGTTAAATGCAAAGAGGAAGAATAGAAACTGAAAACCCTAATAGAAACTTAAGACTGTATAGTGTATCATTAATGTTTAATTAATGGTTTAATATGTGGTTAATATGATTAAACATTTTAATAGTATGGCTTTTTAGACAACCACCTTAGCCTAAATGTAAATGAGGAAGGGCATTTATGTTTTACATATGTTCAGATTTCTTGCTCATTATTTTCTTCTAATGTTTTCTACCTGTTTCTTGCTTTATATCTCCTTTTCTTTAAAAAAAAAAAAGTGGATAATTTATATAACTTTATGGCAGATAGAAAAATTCTCTCAGGTGGGCCAGGTGCTATAAGTCAAAGGACAGCTTTTCAAAGTGTCCTTATGCAGGGCAGTTCCAATTAGAGCATGACTTAAACTGTAACTTCGGCACTCATGGCTTGTGTTCTTCCTTACCATCATCTTTAACATTAATTAAACTTTGCTTTTAATGCTCCTCAAATCTTTAAGGTAGTATTTCCCTCCTCCCCTTTTTGCATTTATCAGATAACTAGTCAGTTTAATTTTAGTAAATATAGTTTCTTGAGAGATTTTATAACCAAATAGGTCATAATAGTGGATTGCTGCCCAGCCGGCATGGCTCAGTGGTTGAGCATCGACCTATGAACTGGGAGGTCAGAGTTCAATTCCCAGTGATGCTGGGTTTTGGGCTTTATCCCCAGTGGGAGGTGTACAGGAGGTAGTCGATTGATGGTTCTCTCTCATCATTGATGTTTCTCTCCCTCTCCCTTCCTTTCTCTAAAATCACTTTTAAAAAATAAAATTTAAAAAAAAATGTCTGTTTGACATTCTTCTCATTGATGTATTGTTTAATTTCTGCCTTATAATTGAAAAAATAGCCATATGCTAGAGTTCCAGTGACCGAGAACATCAAGGAGCTCCCTCCCTGATGTTTTCAGCTTTTGTAAGCCTGTACTACACAATTCCTAAAGCTGCTTTTGAACTGTCTCTAGTTGTAGCATGTTACCTTACACTTAACTATTGTAAGGGCATCTTTTTATTTAATTTCTAATTAGCATAATGACTTAAGCTGTGTTATTCACTGTTCTGTAGTGAAGTTGTCATAGAAAGAGAAGAAATAAAAATGTTCAATTTCAACTTTACTTGTGAATGGAGTGAAGTTTGAAAGCCTTTTATAGCTATTATTCAGCAGACTGAAAATCTCATTAGAAATCCCAGAAATGCTAAGGCAGCTTTGGGTTGGATTTTAATAACATTTTGGAATGTTGATACTGCATGTTACTAATTTTTGTGATTTTACTATTGATCAGCAAGTTAGGTATGCATTCTTGCAAAGTCAATTTATGACTTTTAGTCCAAATCCATTTACAGTAGCTTTCAACAGTGTTAAGTACCTTGGGAGAGGATTAAATTTTACTTTTTTTTTTTAAACATTTCTTTTAGAAACCGATTAAATTTTCACAAAGATACTAAATTTGTTGAAAACTGCTTAGTAAGAAATAATACTCTCTCTCTCTCTCTCTCTCTCTCTCTATATATATATATATATATATATATATATATATATATATATTGAACTAATGACTTAGTTGCCATTATAAGTTACTTACTCATCTACAGATTTACTCTTTTATTTTTTTGGTGTAATGGAGAAGCATAAAATTAGGTGGGCACATTTTCATTTTTATCTCCTGTCATAGGAACTCGAATACTGATGTCTGGATAAAGAGTGTTTAAATGTAATTTTCTTACAGCTGTTGGCTGTAAAGGTACTGTATTTCATATAGTGATTACTTGTTTAATAAGATAAATGTAATTTATAGACAGTATATTTTTATGGTCAGAAGGTAAATTTGATGGGAATTACATATGATTAAACTTTAAAACATTTTTCACAAGAAATACAGACTAGGAAATATTTACTCTTTTTTTCCTTGTAATAGAAAAGGCTGTTTAGTTTATGTCTTTAAATAGGTCCTGCTTTTAAGTTTTTGCTAAATTTATATTTAACTTCCAAGTGATTTACTGATGTCTTGCTAATACTCCCCTGGTTGTTAACACTTAATAAAAGTGTTGACTTATGGAAGTTACTCAGCCAAATTATTGTTTATCTTTGTTTTGTTATAAATTGTCATGATTAAGTTTTTGGCATTTTGAGTATTTGCCAGATTGTTGTTGATTCTGCTTATAATAAATAAATATTTTAATTGAGCATCACCATGTATATGGTCACATTTTCTTTTCAGATTACACAGCAATACTTAGGAATATCTAAAGGAAGAGATTTGACTTGTTTCTTAGTTTTTGAATCTTGATCTGATAACATGCTATCAGATATAATTTGGGAGGAAATTATTTTTTCAATACAGATTTGGATTCAAATGTAAATGAAAATAATAGGTTATTTAAAAGTGGATCTTGTCAATGTATAACTTTATTTTTATGACAGTTTTATCTTAGAATTTCAGTTTTTGTCAATTTTGAATATTGTCAGTGGTGAACTTGAGAGCATCTGCTCTTTTGCAAATTCACTTTAAGGGAAGACAGCACAGTTCTACTATGGGAAAATAATTTGTACTCTCCTTCCCTGCTTTTGCCCAAATATATAGTTAATTTATAATTACCGCAATATGAAAGTTTGGCTCTTTAGAGGTACTTACTGAGAGAAAGTGTTTTTATTGGCGTGTGTATATCACATTTGATTTTGCTTTGTAATGAATAGTGCCTCTAACAGAATTATCTACGATAGGAACGGAAAGCCCTAATTTCTAGAAAACTTTTTAATAGTCTTCCCATATTTGTAGTTAATGAGAAATTTTAAAGATATAGGGAATAGTCTGCTTATAGCTGATAAATGTCATTACTAAGTAATTGAATAATTATACTTTGAAAAGTCAGGTGAGAGGAATTCAAGATATTGAGGAAAATGGCAAATAAATTAACTAAAGAAAGGAAGTTTTATTTAAAGAAAAGGTGTGCAATTACATTAATCCGTAAGTTACTTCTTATATTGCTCTAATCATTTTTTAGTGTGAAATGATCTGATTGAAACAAAAGTGAACTTTTGTCAGTGATTTTACTTAGAAATAGTATTACTTTCCACTTCTAATTTTAATTACCAGTAAAATCTTACTGTTCTAAGTACTTGAAAATTACCTCAGTTTCCTATAATTAATATTTTGCTTTATATTCAGTACCCTGTCTACTTCACCTATTTTGTTTTGCTTTAAAAATGACATTAAATTTTGTGAGAGAATAAATGTAACTTAAATATTGCTGTAAATATGGTCTTTAATATAGTATGATTGATTTTTATGTGTATGAAATATTTTCCTAAAAAGGTTAATATTCAAGATGTTTTTGGATAGGTTTGTTACGGGTAAAAATTCATCAGTTCTAAGTTATCGAATATTTGTATTGGTTTTTAACACCATGACTGTCTTGGTTGTTGTAAAGACCCTTTATTCTTCTGTTTGAGATGTTCTAGTTTGAGGAATTTCCTTTATTGACAGATTTAACAGGTGAAATGTAATGGCTGTACCACTGATCATCTAATTTTTAAGCTGTTTTGATTAAACTAATTTTGGTATATAGTTCTTTATGGAATAGTCAAGGAGGAGCTGTGTGATCTTGCCATCACTTAGGTTAACAACAGGAGCAAAGGGCTTATTTCTGACTTTTCTTTCATTTGTTAAAAATTTTCATTGCTTTAACATTATTTGAATATGGAAGGAGAGAGAGTTGTGAAGCAGATTTCTGGATTTGTTGATTCTCAGTATTAAGCAATGGGAATCCTTACTCTTCCTTTAGATACATCACATACATATGTATATTTTGATTTAAGGGGGAAAAAAACCTTAATCTTTATGGTACATTGTGGATAGTTATTCCTTTTTAAAATTAATAAAACTAATAAAGTTTGTTTGGAAATCTCAAAAGATCTTTAGTAGTATACCTGCAACCTCAGCACTCCCTTTTTATCTGTACAGATTTCCCTGCCTATTGTGGCCATTTGCTCTAATTTAAATTTCCCATGGCTTTGGGTTGCAGACTTGGTTTTCTGCAAGAGTGCCCATGCTTACATGGTCATATATTCTGGGCGACTTTTCCACTTTTTCTTTTTTGTTATTTTGTTGATTGCTAAAGGGAATGGGAATCTTTTTTTTTTTTCACTTCTTTGTTTTGATCTTTCTTCCTTAGCCCATCTATTTGTGTGTTGTTTTGTTTTGCAGATTGGGAAGAATTATTTTGTGGATTTAGATCCATGGGGACTAGCAAGGAAAAACTAATTTTGTTTTTGGTTTTGTTTTCTTAATAACAGTAACAATTTAACTTTTTAGCCATTGAGAAGCTCAAAAGATATGTTAGCTTTATGCATGAAATTGATAAAAAATTTCAAAATTTTCTATTCATGGTTGCTCTACTGTTGGAATAAAAATGTTATGTTATAGTTGAATTAAGTAAATACTACTAGAAATACTAATTAGCAGTAAGTAGTACTGTTACAAGTTTTAATTTAAATATTATTGTATATTCAAAAGATATCCATAGGTAATCAGCTATAATCTGATATGTGATATCTCTTACATTCATTTTTTCTTGTTATAATGTGTATATATTCAAATAGACATATGAATATACATTGATTTGAGACGTACATTTTTAACTTGACCAGATCTTAAAAATTTTCCTATTCTTGCAAAACATGCTTACTTTTGAAATGTGAAGGATTTTGTTTTATGAAACAACTTTGTGCTACTAAATGTTAAATCTTTGGAGAAGTGCTATGGCAATTCAGATGTTGAGTAATTTGTTACTGTTGTAAGGGAATAGTAGAAGCTTCTTATCCTAACATCTCAAAATATTTTTTCATTAATATCTGTGAAGATTTTAAAATAGCAAATTAGTGTGATCAAAGATACTTCTGTTTTACATTTGTTTTGTGAGGATGCCACATACAATAGCATTATTTAATGGGATTTTGAATTCCTTAAATTAATATAAAATAAAAACAAGTATTTTTTAGCATTTAAAAATCGTAATAATTTCCAAATATACCATGAAAACTGATGTTGTCTTATACTGTTAACTAATAGGCTAAGAGAACTTTCTAACATTCATAAATAGGATGAAAAAGGATTAATTGTGATATGCATAATTTTAGGGGTTTTTGTTTGTTCAGTTAATTTTACACCATGGCAATGAGTTATCTGAAATTTTCTTTCTGGATGTGTGTTAAGTACATTGGGAACTGGACTAAGGGCAAGTTTTCCTTTGTGCCTGCTAATTGTAGTTTTTCTTCTGGATTTTAGTGCTCCTAGGCTGTGAAACTGGTTTATAGAATTTGTTATTACCAAGAAACAAATGGCATTTTTGAATTTTTGTGTTTATTATTTTCTAGTTATTATGTATTTCACAATTTTATTTCTATTTAATGATGTCTCAAGAAGCAGTTTCTCTTAAAATCAGTGAGTTTCAAACTAGGAAGAAAATGGATCCTGATAGTCTTATTAGCTGTTGTATTATCCCTGACAATTAAAATAATCTTAATAATTTTTACTTTTCATCATTGTTATAGAGGCTTTATGTTTGTAAAATTATTCTTCCTAATTCTTATTAATATTTTTAAAGTTGTTTTATGTTTACATTTGATATTCATATGTAATTATTAAAAAACACTAACCTCTACAATATATTTATTTCCAGTATTCACATCAAATCAGGGTATAATCCATGATAGGAAAACGGATTCAACTGTGAAAATGTACAGCTCTAAAAATAACAAAATTTTTCTGTTAGTGCAAATAACAAAATTTTTCTGTTAGAGAGACCTCTACTATTCCCTTACTGAATGTTCATGTAAAATGTTATTAGGTCTTAAAGCTAAGGCACAGATTTGTCATGTGTGGCTTCCAGTAGGAGAGCAATGTAGAGCCGAACTTGAAATTTATTAGGGAAAGAGCAAAGTTGTAAAGTGCTTTCATGCTATTAAAAACTTCACAATTGTCAGACAACTTTTTTTTTTAAAGGTCATGATTCTTGATTCCTTTTCCAGTGTTTATTTGAAACTCCCGTTTTGTAGGATTTTTTTTTGTTCTCTCTCTCTTTTTTCTTTTGGCAGTGGGCGGAAGATTCTCTTAAAACTGAATGGCTAAACATGTATAGTAACTATTAATGTGTAATGGAAATACTTTTATTCTTGATATTTTTTAGATCAGAAAGTGCTTTGAAGGTAAGCCAATGAAGGTAAAATTACATTGTGTGATTGGGAAACCTTTTAGATTTTTCTGTTTAAAAGAGTAGGCTCTGCATTAGAGCTTTAAATAAGAGTTGTTTGTGAAATATTTTAAAATTCTCTTATTGCTTGGTAAGTTTGAGGTGTTTTTATGTTTCAGTATTCTAGTTGATTGGTGGTATTTCCTGAAAAATACTAAACTGTGTATGAGAGAACAAGAACTTGGGGGAAAGAAAAGCTCATATCCAAAATGTCTACACTTACAGGTAGAGATTTATATGCCGTTATAGATTTTTCAAAACACAGAGTGCTTGAATTCTTTTTTTCTCGGAGTTTACTTAAACCTTGACATACTTCACAAAGTTTGATTGTGATAGGTTTTAAAATTTTAAGTCTGGCATTTATCCTGAATTAATTTAAACGTTTACAAAATTAACCAAACAATCCTTGCTGATAATTGCTGATATTCAGTTACATTATGTTCATTTAAGTAATAGTTCTTTGACTATGGTATTCTTTTCCTTTTATTAATATGATAAGCTAAACTTAGAAAAGATCTATAAGAACGCAGAACTTGAATTATGTAAAATTTTTATATTTTGCTGTAGAGACAAATTAAAGTACATTTTGGTATATAATAATTTTATTTCTTAGTGTTATAAGGACATCTACTGGCTTCCAATATATAAAAAAGGTAGACCTTTTAATTTTTAATACTGAATATATTTAATTTTAAATATTTTCATAAAATAACTGTAGTCATTTTTTTAATGCAAAAACTGGAAGCAAATGATTAAATATAATAGTGTTGGTTTATTTAGATTTTCAGCAATTAGACTTTGTGAAGTAGGAATAAGACCTGAGATTTTATTTAATTTAAGAAAATATAATTTAAAAATACTAATATTAGAACTAGAGAAATCTTACCAAGTATAGTAAATCTATGTCAATAATTATTTTAAATATCTAGTTAGAGAGGAAGGTATGAGATGCTATCATTTTCTTTTTGGAAATCATAAGCTGTTTTTTGAAAAAATGAAAGGAAAAAAGTAATCTGATTTCAAGCAAATTTGTATAATTTTGAAAATGTATTTTTCTGTTTTGTCATTGATGGGTTCAAGTCACAAAATCCTGCAAAACTTCACAAAGTATTAGGTATATTTTAATTTAGTAGACTCGCTGAAAACTATTTTGTGATCTATCTAGAAAATTTTATTTAGGGAATTTTTATATTTTAAAATTTAGTGATTTTAGGTGACAAATAGATGACAAATCATCTTGGTGTTTTTTCTCAATTTTAGTCTTTCTTGTTAATTTAGACATCTTTTTGTTTGTTTAAAACTTAGAGTATTTGTTGGAATACAATCTGTATTGTTGAAATACAGTCTTACTGTCCCAATTACATTTCATCCATCTATGACATTTTATCAGCCAGCTATTATTATATTATTGTTCTTTTTGTGTTGTTAAAAGGTACAGACTTCAAGTCTAAAGTAAGAGCTGGTGTATATTACAGTGTATTTGACCATCTCTAATTTGACCTGTTACTGTAAAGAATGTTAACAAGTGTGTATGACTAGCCCACCCCTTCTGGAGCAGTTGAGAACAGGCCTCAGAAGACTCAAAGGAATTCTTTTAACTCCTAGCAGGGCCACGGGGTCAATGTCAGATTTAGTCATGCTGTTATTTTAGCCCAGTGGTCCAGAGAGATGACTGAAAAGTGAGTCTTTTATTTCTTTTTTTGTGTGGTTATTAACAGGATTAAATGTAAGCCATTGTGTACTTAGTACCAATTAGTTTCTCATCTGAGAGGTTCATTATGATTTTTTGTCAGCCTTCACCCTGTGTAATATTTGTTTCATTGTGTGATTAGTTTAAGGGGGTGAATGGACTAAAGAAAAGTTTTATAGCAGTGCTTTTAAATTCATTGATAATTTTAATACATAGTGAGATATGTAGACCTTGATTGAAAAATGGACCACATTGAAAATTGGCATAAAAGATGGTGAAGTTAAGTAAATTGTTAAAATTTTCCTTTTCTGTGTATTTTCTTTAGTCTTAAAAAACAGACTTATATCAAATAATACTTTTATACTTTTAGCAGTCTGCTTTATATTCTTATGCATACTTTAAAAATGTATGTTCAGTTTGCTCTGAATTTGTAATTGTTGTTTGGGAGACATACACACCAAGAAACTCCAAAATTAAAAAACTCTTGTTCTAATTTCTAGATTAGAAACATAGATTGAACTATTAAAAGTGAACATAAAAATTCTAGAATAAAGATAATTATAAGGTATAAACAAGCCTCAATTTTTAAAAAAGCAGCCTGAAAGTTGATTCTTTATGCTATTATAAATAAGTAAAAATGCAAAGTTGTACAGATTCAGAGAAGAGGAACATACCTTTTAATTGTGTATTAAATTGGTATGGTTTGGTGTTGTTTTTTTATATTTGCCTTTTGAAATTCTTATTAAAGTGTTTTTCAGTCAATAACACTTTTCATTTAAAACATTCAGATATTTCAATAAATTTTTGGACAAAAATTGTTCTTATAAATTAGGTCAGAGATGCTGATTTCAATTAAAAGCAACAAATATAACTCAGAATTAAAATAGAAGACTTATTTTGTTAGTATATAATTGTCTAGGACAGTAGATATTATACCCTGATGTTGAAGTATACTACACACATTTTTACATGTATTTGCCTTTAAATGAATATGCCTGCAGGCTGATTCAGGCTTGACATTAAGTTCCTTTATATACATTAAAAACAATAAATATTAATCTAAGCAAGTGCAATACTATTTTAACTTACTGTATTAGAAGAGTTGCTTGATTTATCTCACATTGTTTGATGTGCCATATTTAGGTACTACACTAAGTCTTTTGCTTACTGCAAGATTTTTTAAAAAGTACCTAGATTACTTTATTATGGAGTTGGTTATTGAAGATTTTATTACCCAAATAGTTATGAAGCAGATGGAATCTGACATACAAGGTTTTCCCCCCTCAAATTAGTTTCAGGCATAGTGTATTTATAACCTTTGCTTGTTAGTATTTATGTATCTCATTTTCTGAAAAGCACATTTCTTTAAAGTCTAGATATATGTTACTTTTCGTACTTTTCTCTTTAATTATAATTTGGAAAGGATTTAGATCCTCTAAATAAAAAACTTTATTTCTGACCTTCTTACCATATTATCAAATTACACCTGCTGTATTATTGTTTAGCAGTCGCGTTCTCCTTGCTCTCCCCACCCCTATTTTTAAAACTAAATATGTGGTAGTTGCATTAAGTTGATGGAAGATTTTTAATCAACAGCAAGTAAATCAAAGTAACTTCCTCTTGTGATTTGTTGTTTATCAAATAAGAAAGTAGTTTCTTTTGAGAGATAGATAGAATTTTTGCTATTTAACATTCCCATAACATCTTTGGGAATAAGAGGGAAATCGTTAGTATGAAAACCTTGTAATATGACAATGGGCAGATTAAAATAAAAATTTATTTCACCTTTTATTACTTTGTATTTGACTTCATAAGAAGCTGAAAGGTGTAGATGTTAAGTTGAAAATATGACTCAATGTAAGTGCTCTGATGGTCATATAATTTAAAATTAGCAAATAACCTATATTAATTGACCTAATATTTACAAAATGTAGCTAATGACAAACTTTTTGTAACTTCTATCTTGACTAAAAGTTGAATTAACTTTAGGTGTCCAGTAGAATTGGTCTAGAAAGTAACATTCAAATAACTATAGGAAGTATAAGGTGAAGGACAGCTATTCTTAGGATCTCATCTTTAATAGTGACCACTATAAGCAATTGAATTGTGATATCGATTTAGTAAATTATCACACCTTTAATAACATTCAGCCACATTACCTTTTTGTTGTTGTTAATCCTCACCTGAGGATATTTTTTAAAATTGATTTTATTTTTAGAGAGAGTGGATCGGGGGAGGGGGTCAAAGGAGGGAGAAGAGAGATAGAGATAGAGATAGACATCAATTGGTTGCCTCTCCCGCACATGCCCAGTGGGCCCAGACCAGGGCAGAGAACCTACAACCCAGGTACTGCCCTTGAGAGAGAATTGAACCCCAGAAACTTTAGTGCACAGACCAACACTCCAGCCACTGAACCACTCCAGCCAATGAGCCACACCGGCCAGGGCCACCCACATTTCTTTTTTCTTTTTTTAAAATACATTTTTATTGATTTCAGAAAGGAAGGGAGAGAGAGAGGGAAACATCAGTGATGAGAGAGAATCATTGATCAGCTGTTTCCTGCACACCTCACACAGGGGATTGAGCCTGCAACCAAGGCATGTGCCCTGACTGGGAATTGAACCGTGACCTCCTGGTTCATAGGTCAATGCTCAACCACTGAGTCAAGCCAGCCAGCCCCAGCCACATTTCTTATGGTTGGTACCCAAACACCTTGAAACTATGCTATTTTAAAAATAGTACAGTGGAAGTTGGGAACTTAGAGTAATACTATTTCATTGTAAGACTCTACAGAATATTCTTTTCTTGATAAATGAAGTTCTAGGGATAATTGATGTTGCAATGTAATTGAAAAATGTTTTGTCCCATAAAAACTTTTAGTTTATACTTTGTTTTTCTGTCTAACCAGGTGAAGCCTAACAAATATAGACAAAAATACCCTCTAACCCTTTAAAAAGTGTCTACTATTGTCAAATGTAGAGGTATAGTTGTGTTATCTTATTTATTCCATAAAATTTAAACACAAAGTTAGAAGGAAATAAAAACTCTTAAATATCTGAATTCTAAGAAGATAAATGGAAGTTGAGTGAAGAGTGAGTAGAATAGAGATCTAGTTTTTGAGTCTGCAAGCTAAAGTTTATATCCAAAGCTTTAACCTTCTGGCCTTTTATATTTCCTACAATGCATATGACTTTATTTTGTATAAAGCATGACAATCATGATAGGATTCAAAGGTATAGCTCATATAGTGCTTAGAATTTATTTTCTTATGGCTTTGTAATGCAGACCAAACCTTTGTGGCTTTTTTGGGGGAGGGGATGGGGAAAGCACTCTTTTATTGTATTTGATGAATATTTCATTTTGCATGAAAGGTGCTATAGATCCTAACTATTAAGTAGTCATTTATATACTATGATTTCATTGGTTCAGCCAGGCCCATTGACCTCTTAAAAACATTTAGGTTTTCAAAATCACTACTATTTATAAGCTGATTTTTAATACATTGTAACATACTGGTATTTGTTTATAAAGGAATTTCTGCTTCTATTTTATAGAGATGCTCTGTATAAGCACTGATGATAATGATGTTTGTATCTGTATCTTTTACTGACTTTTACCTGGTATCTTAAACTGTCCATATTGTTTCTTTATATTAATTAGGAAAAAGAAAACTGGACTTGCCTCTGTTGTTTTTTAACCTTGTAAGGGATATTGTAGAAATTGAACTGAAATGTCTCTAAGCCTTTGATTATCTGTGATACTGGTTTGGAACAAAGACATAAATAACCTGAGACAGTAAGTCATAGACAAAGAAATATATTCTATGTCCATTCATTCAGCCCACAAAAAGTCAGGGACTATTATGATTCACTGTGTGAGGTATGCTGCTCCATACAGAGATGAACCAGCCATAGACTTGACCTCAAAGATCCTATAGTTGAAGAGAAGAGACAGAGATGAGTGGTATGGGAAAGCTATTGGGGTGCAGAAGAGGAAAGTCTGTTTTCATATATATTGAATGGATTTGGGGGGTGGCAGCAGACTTTATTTCTATTTTGAATAGGGCACTTTCTTACACTGGGCCCCTTAAACTTGCAGGGTCCATTTTGCGGAATGGTCTTTGAGTTCTGTAAGAACTGTTAACATTTGTATTTTTATTTTGATGCTTGGTATTGTACCTAGTTAGAAAGACAGCACTTCATAGTGATAATTCATAATGGAAAGAAATTTGTTATAGAATGGGATCTGTTTCTTAAGTCAATGTTCCTCAGTTTAGGATTTGTAGACCGTTTTGATGTTCAAGAAAACTCTTTATACATTTCTTAAGATTAAAAAACAAGGGCTTAGGCTAATAATTTGTATTCTCTGTACCACATTT
This sequence comes from Myotis nattereri, assembly GCF_964212035.1. Taxonomy (NCBI): domain Eukaryota; kingdom Metazoa; phylum Chordata; class Mammalia; order Chiroptera; family Vespertilionidae; genus Myotis; species Myotis nattereri. Next base: position 55,139,643 of record NC_138087.1, read on the forward strand.
TCAAATCCATGGCAGGAAGTAGTTGGTCCAGAAGTATGTGAGTGGCAAGGGGATCTATTTTGGGAAAAATTTTTTCAGGAGACAAGGCAATTCAAAACGGTAGCTGAGAGTTCACTAAGCCCCAAAATTCTTTGAGTTTTTTTTGTAAGTCATTACCATTTAGGGTTTAAATTGGTGGCAGTGCTGATGTGTGGGCACAGTTTGTGTGATTTTAAACAGCAATGAACTGTGAATTTATTAAATGGAGGGTAAAATTCCTAAATATATTCTTAACATAAACTAGACCTGATAAAATGGTTTCTGTTATAAGCCTTCTATTCTAGTTCTAAACAACACACTATATGATAGTCAAAGCCTTTTTTGTAGTTGATTATAATATTACAGTAAATGAACAGTTTACTTTCATTGAAGTTAATTAAACCTAGATTATTTTGTAACATAATGGTTTAGAATTTTGTGTCATAAATTTGTGGAAAACATAAGGAATAACCAAGTACATTAATTTATAGTCCATAGTCTCTAAAAATTTTCGTTTCACATTTGGTAAATTCAACATGATAAATTTAAGAATATCTATATCAAATATCCCCAAATTGGGAAACCTGGAGTTGCGGGGGGGGGGGGGGGGGCGGGGGGAGAAACATTGAAGAATATGTCCCATAATTTTCTCCTTCTAAAAATTTTTAGGGGTAAAAATAACCACCCTCCCTACTCCTCCTTCTCCCTTTTACATCCCCCCCCCCCCCAAACAAACAGAACTGACCAAAATAAGAATTACATGATGGTTTTAAGTTTCTTACATTTTTCTGAAATCTCTCCAGGCTTTTAGAATTGGGAATACCTAGGAAAACTGTTTTGATAAGGGAATTGAAACTATGGTGACATTATTTGCTCACATTGTACATAGAATAGTTTTGGCTCATCTTTAGATTCTTATTTTCTTACAGTGTTTTGCATGTAATATATGCTACTTTGAGGATATTACCACTTGAGGTTCTAATAGTCCATGTGTCATATTGCCTTTATATAAAAACATATTTAAATTGCTTTGACAGATACTTTAAATGAGAAACATGAATTTAGCATTGTCATATTCTTTTGTTTTTGCCTTTCTTCTTTTTTTAAACCCAGAGCAATTGTAAGCATTTCTCAATTTCCTGTGCACAGAAATTTCCTGAAACAGTTAAAGCTGCTAAAAGACAAGCTCTGAAAGAAGTCCCAGAGATACATCACTGCTTGACTGCAAACATTTTTAAGAAGTCACTGATTATAATGAACACAGCCTTTAATGGCAGTTTTTCCTCTCCTTTTCAGGAGAACGTGACAGAATGTCATTAAGGTTTTAGAAATGAATGCTCCTGAGGAAAGGAGGATCACTAGGACTACAATGATGCCCAGTATGTGGCCTTGAGATTCTCAGTTGGGCTCTTTTTAGGTTTTTAATCAGGTTGGAGAAGGGGGATGGATGGAGAGGAAAGGAATGGGAATAGACAGAAGCTTTGGAACACCTGTACACCAGAGCATTTTACTTTCTCAATGATCTCTTTTAATGTTGAATTTGTAGGGTCTAATGTAGAAAGGTAAACTAGATTCTAAATATTTTGAGAGCCAATAAACATAATCAGCCCTTAACAGTTTATATTTAGAAGCACATGATTGTCTTTTGCATTAAACTGTTTGGATATATTAAATCTGAAATTTCATTTAAATTGTAATTCCACTTCTGCTCTAAGGATATTGTTTTAACCATTGTTCTTTTGTATGGTGACAGTAATTGCCCTTGATATATTCTGCAGGTCAATCAGATTGTATCACAAAAGAGGCAAATAATAAATGTGTGCCAGGGTGAGCTGTGTCTCAGTGCAAGAATAGAAAAGCATAGTTTTGCATTGGGCATTGCAATAACATCTAGAAGGCATTGCATCATATATGTATTCTTACTTTTATAGTGGAATGTAGAGTGAAAAGAGGAGTTATTTTTAAGTGTTCAGCCGTCATTTCCCACTTTAGATTTCTTAAGAACAAACATTATAAATTTTATATTAGAACTTTTTAACATTAATGCTGATATTAGAACAGGTAACTTTCATTTTTTTGGTCTTCGCTACTTAGATTTTATGACAAATTATAAAATAATCTCCATATAAATTAAAAAAAAAAATTTTTCCCTTTGATTCTAGGGTGATGTTGGGGCTTTTTTTGAGCTCTGAATATAAATTTAGCGCCTGTGGGTTATTTCTAGATAGGCTTCCTGACAGCTCAGTATTTCATTAGCCATTCTTTATTTTGTCAGTGTTTATCCCACATAAAATAATAACCCTTATAAACCCCACTCTTTTTTTAAAAAAAAATGATGAATTGAAACCAGCGTTATTCCAATTTCTTCTGAAAACCTAGGCTTACGTTAGAGCAAGATCACAGTGATGGCAGTATATGCTAGGAATTGTTTGAGAATTTCTATTGAGAGTACTAAAGAAAAATTTCCAGATAGCTACCTAAGATTAAGTAATCTGCCTTGAATTATATAGGAAAGTAGTGAGATCTGAACTTCCCCCTTTCTCCTTTCTGGTCCTGTTTGCCTTAACTTTTAAAAAAAATTTTTTAAATTTTAGAACAGTTTTAGGTTACAGAAAAATTGCAAAGATAGTACAGAGGATTCTCATATGCCAACAGCCAATTTCCCCTCATTAGTACCATCTTATATTAGTACTAGAGGCCCGGTGCACAAAATCTGTGCACTCTGGGGGGGCGGGGCATCCCCTCAGCCTGGATTGCAAAAGGGCGCCAGCCAAACTGAGGGACCCCACCGGTGCACGATCGGGGCAGGGAAGGGACTGCGGAAGGGCTTCTGGGCATGTCTGGCCTGTCTCAGTCCCCATTGGGTGGACCACAGCAGCAAGCTAACCTACCAGTTGGGACACCTGCCCCCTCTGGTCAGTGCACATCATAGCGAGCATTTGAGCAGCCTTAGCATATCATTAGCATATTATGCTTTGATTGGTTGAATGGACGACTGGACACTTAGCATATTAGGCTTTTATTATATAGTAGGATAGTACAGTGTCCAAATTAATGAACTGGTATTGATTCCTTATTATGAACTAAAGTCTATCTTTATTCATATTTCTTTATTTTTTTCTTTATTTTTTTTTTTCTGGTCTAGGATTCCATCTAAGGTAGCACATTATATTTAGTTGTCAGGTCTCTTTAGGCGCCTCTTGATTGTGACAATTCTCAGACTTTCCTTGTTTTTGATGACTTTGTCAGCTTTGGAAAGTACTGGTAAGGTATTTTGGAGAATGTCCCACAATTGGAATTTGTCCTTTTTTTTGTCATAGTTAGTCAGGGGTTATGGCTTTTTGGAAAGAAGACCACAGAGATAAAGTGCCATTCTCATCACATCTTAATCAGGTACAAATGCTATCAACATGACCTGTCAGTGATAATGATAGCCTTATAGCCTTGATGACCTGGCTAAGGTAGTGTTTATTTGGTTTCTCCGCTGTAAAGTTACTCCCCCCGCCCTTCCTGCTTTTCCATACTGTACTTTTTGGAAGGAAGTCATTATGTATAACCTACACATAAGTAGCAGGGTGTTCATGCTCTACTCCTTGACAGTGGGGTATATACATAAATTGTTTGGATTTCTTCTGCATGGAAGATTTGTTTATTCTTCCTCATTCATTCATTCATATCAGTATGGACTCATTGATATTTATTTTATACTTGGGGCTATAATCCAATAATGCTTTATTTTGTTGTTTAAATTGTTCCAGCTTGGCCCTTTGAGGGCTCTTTTAGTTGGCTCCTGTATCTCTTTGACCTAATCCCATCATTAATTTTTGTTGTAATCTTTTTAGCACTGCCTTTCTTTCTAGCACTACAAGATGCCACAGGTTTTTCTTGTATGTATATTTCTTTTAGCAGACCTAGAATCAGCTATTTCTTAAAGGAGCCTTCTTTTCTTTTATTGGAGAATATTAGAAACCCAATATTTGAGCACTCAGTGTTTGTACTTTTAACATAGTTATATTGGACTGAGTCAAATCAGAAATATTTGAATGTCTGTTCCTTGATAATATTGTCCAAAATTCAGTGATTGATTCAGACTGTAGCCATGTCCCCCATGGTTCATAAGAAAGATTTGATGTACTTAGAAGTAACCTAGATATTTATATTACTACTAGAGGCCTGGTGCACAAACTTTGTGCACTCAAGGGGGCGGTTTCCCTTGGCCTGGCCTGTGCCCTCTTGCAGTCCAGGAGCCGTTGGGGGATGTCCAGCAGTCAGACATTCTTAGTGCTGCCGCAGAGACAGGAAAGGCTCCCGCCATCGCCACTGCGCTCACCAGCGCTCACCAGCCGTGAGCCCAGCTTCTAGCTGAGCGGTACTCTCCCTGTGGGAGCGCACTGACCACTAGGGGGCAGCTCCTGCATTGAGCATCCCCCTGTTGGTCAAGTGCACCTCATAGTGGCTGGTCATTCCGCTGGTCGGTCGATTTGCGTATTAGCCAATTATCATATAGGATGATATCAATTTGTTTATTTGATTGGTTTGTCTTGATTCTTTCCAAAGGTCTTTCAAACTTCTTATATTTTGGTTCTAAGGAAACTTATTCCATAAGTTTATTGTCTTTTGTATCTTCATAAAACTCATATTAATGGTTTTATACACCCTTTTATAATTCATTTATCACTTTTGAGAACTTGAGGCCTGTGTTTTTTGCCTTTGAGAGTTCCTGGACCCTGGATGATTTCAATAGGACAGGTTATTCAAACCTTTGGCATGATTTCTTCCTTAATTATTGCAAGATTTTTAAGCAATCATAGTATGTGCAATATGCATTATTGTACTAGGGTTATATGGAATATGTTAATAGACTTTATTGAACTTACTTTTTTTGAGAAAATGCCATAAAAAGGAAAGTTATTAGTAGCTAAGCTTTTTTAGGGTAGGGTGATGGTAAGAAAATAATTGCTGTGTGGTAACTGGGTAGAAAGTATTTCTTATTTTTCCTAAGAGCCTTTGAAGATCTTGATTCCTTTTGAGAGGGACAGGAGGGGGATAGACAGTTGTTTTTTTTCCTCTTTTAATATTAATTTCTTTCCTTTTTTCCCCCCTTCTTCCTTGGTAATTTTTCCTATTTTGTGGCTAGATAGGATTTCCTTTCCTCCTCTTCCCATTCCTAGGCCATCACAATGGTAGCCCAGTTTGGTAGGGAGCCAATGCATAGTGATTAAGAGTGCAAGCTTTGAAGTTGAGATCTAGGTTTGATTTTGCCATTTACTTACTACTAGCCATCTAATTTTGGGCATACAGTGGGGCCTTGACTTACGAGTTTAATTCATTCTGTGGCGGAGCTCGTAACTCAAATTACTCGTATGTCAAATCTTAAAGTGAACGAGTGAGACACGTGATGCTGGGCTGATGTTGTGGCGTTCACTGTGACATTCACTGCACCAACTAGTGGTGGGGTATCAGAAGCTGGGTCATAACCCAAATTTTAGCTCACAACTCAAAGCAAAAGATCGGCCGAGAGACAGCTCGTATCTCGAAAAACTCGTTAGTCGGGACACTCATAAGTCAAGGCCCCACTGTATTTCTTAAATTTTCTAAGTCTCCTTTTTCTTCATCTGTAATGAAGACAGTGCCTACCTTTTGGGTTTGTTGTGATGATTAAATGCAATAATGCATGTGGAACACATACCACGGTCCTTGGAACATTGTAAGAACTAAATAAATGTTAGTAACTGGATTAAAATATTCAGGTGCCATGCAGGCAAGAATGTGGTATAAATAAAAGGTTGTTTAGAATTGTATATCTTTAATTGCATGGTATGTAACAACTTGATCTCAGTTTGATGCTTTTGAAAGTTAAGATGAAGATTATAATAATATTTTGTAAAATAATCTTAATGATTTTTGAGTTCTATTTAATTTCTTAAGATTTTATTAAACTACTAGAGGCCTGGTGCACGAAATTGTGCATGGGTGGGGTCCCTCGGGGTGGCCTGCAGAGATTGGGTCCCAGCTTGCGCTACACAGCCCCAGCTTGCACCCCAAGCCTCACAGCCCTGCCTGGCACCCCACCTTGGTCTGGCGCCACTCCCTCACCTGCTACACCATCTCGCCCGAGGGCTGATTGATTGGGCCTGGGTCCCCCCCACCCCGGCTCCCTCAGTGCCTGGGAGCCGGTTGGCAGTCCCACCCCCTGCTGCCACCGCTGGTCATCGTCTGCAGGGCAATCAGCAGGACGATCGGGCTCCTGCTTGCACCCACCTTGGCCTGGTGCCGCCCGCTTACCTGCTCCACCATCCTGTCGCAGTTCCACTTTTGTCGGGGCCCATTGAAGCCAGCAGCGCCTCCACTGTTGCCTACTGCCAGCACCATGTCGCTGACACCCACCATGTTCTGCACTGCCCCCTGGTGGTCAGTGCACATCATAGCGAGCAGTTGAACTGGTCTCCTGGTCCCGACCACCCAAAGGGACAATTTGCATATTAGGCTTTTATTATATAAGATAAAATTGTGAAATATAATTGGCTTTTGGGGAAAATTAAATTTATATAATTTTAAGACATTATCAAGTGGTATTTAATATTCTGAGGATCCAGATTTGTAAGTGTTCTAACTATACTGAATGTAGGGTACATACAAAAATGGCAATCACGATGACATTTATACAGTTTAGTTAGCAGTAACTAAGTCAGTCAAACTGATCCTATTATATGCAATATAATAAAAGGCTAATATGCAAATCAACCAAATGGCAGAACGACCGATTGCTATGACGCGTACTGACCACCAGGAGGCAGATACTCTACCCAGGAGCTGCCCCATTGTGGTCAGTGCACTCCCACAGCGGGAGTGCTGCTCAGCCAGAAGCCGGGCTCACAGCTGGCAAATGCAGTGGTGGTGGCGGGAGCCTCTCCCACCTCCATGACAGCGCTAAGGATGTCCAACTGACGGCTTAGGCCCACTCCCAGCAGGAAGCGGGCCTAAGCCATCAGTAAGACATCCCCCAAGGGCTCCTGTACTGCGAGAGGGCACAGGCCGGGCTGAGGGACCCCCCCTCTCCCCCAGTGCATGAATTTCATTCACTGGGCCTCTAGTCTTTTATACTTTTATTAGTTTTTAAAGACTTTTTATTAATTTTTAGAGAGCAAGAAAGGGAGAGAGAGAGAAACATTGATGTGAGAACGAGACATTGATCGGCTGCCCCCTGTACACCTCCCCACCAGGGATCAAGCCTGAAACCTGGGCCTATGCCTCATACTGGAATTGAATTGGCAACCCTCCCATTCCTGGTGTATAGGATGACTCCCAGACAACTGAGCTGTATTGGCCAGGACTAGTTTTAATAGTTTTAATATTAATGCCTTATTATTGAGTGTATTTTGGTAAATGGTTTTTAGTTCTTCCTTTAAAATAAGTTTTTTATATAAATACTTATGAATGCAAGTTCAGTGATTAGATATCTCATGTTATCAATTAAGACCATTCAATTCTTGTAAACTAGTCGTTGGTGTTCTGAGAAGCTGGATATTAGAGTGCTTTAATTTTAAAAAGTCCTTTTTCTCAGAGTACAGCCCACTAAATGTTACTAAATTTCAGAGTTCTACTTGCCTAAAATATACTGTCTTTGTTCTCTTCTTTAAATTTTTCCAAGTAACCTCATCAACTGGTAATGGTTAAGACTGTGAATATCCTATATAATAAAATGGTAATGATTAAGACTGTGAATATCCTATATCCTAATATGCTAAGTGTCTGGTCATTTGGTTGTCTGTTCAACCAATCAAAGTGTAATACACTAATGATATGCTAAGGCCCCTCAGCTGCTCGCTATGATGTGAACTGACCACTGGGGAGCAGATGTTCCAACCAGTAGGTTAGCTTGCTGCTGGGGTCCAGCTGATCGGGACTGAGTGAGATGGGCCAGATACTCCCTGGAGCCCTCCTGCGGTCCATCCCTGGCTGGCCAACCTCCTGCATCTGTCCCCTCCCTGGTCCCGATTGTGCACCAGTAGGGTCCCTTGGCCTGACCTGCACCCTCTTGCAATCCAGGACCCCCCAGGGGATGTTGGAGAGCCGATTTTGGCCCGATGGCGGAACAACCAGTCACTATCATGTGCACTGACCACCAGGGGACAGACGCTCAATGCAGGAGCTGCCCCTAGTAGTCAGTGTGCTCCCACAGGTGGAGCACTGCTCAGCCAGAAGCCGGGCTCATGGCTGGCGAGCGCAGCAGCAGTGGTGGGAGCCTCTCCCGCTTCTGCGGCAGCGCTAAGGATGTCTGACTGCCAGTTTAGGCCTGCTACTCATGGGGAGCAGGCCTAAGCCATCAGTTGGACATCCCCCGAGGGCTCCCAGACTGCAAGAGAGCACAGGCCAGGCTGAGGGTCGCCCCAAGTGCATGAATTTCATGCACCGGGCTTCTAGTAAGGAATATTCCATTTTGGCACTCCCTGTAATGCAGCAGAGATGTCCCATCAGCTCACAAATATTTTATTGACAGCTTCCTTTATTAATAAGTGTTAATAGTGTCTGCAAAGAATAAGACTGGTTTCTGACATGTCAAGAATATCACCATCTGGTCCACCATCCATCTGGGATTTTGGGTTTGGTTCCCGTCAGAGCCCATACATACAGGAGGCAACCAATCAATGTCTCTCTCAAAGTGACCATAACTTTGCTAAGTTTAAACTCTCTATTGGTAGGTTGCACGTGTTAGTTTGTATTATTAGCCATTGTTTTGTTTTTTTTATTTTGGTGGGAGACATGAAAAATAGGTAGCAAAGCACTGGAATTAGGTAGGCTTTATTCTCAGATCTCTTGATGGATTTCTTTTTTAAGCCATAATTTACCTTTCTTGTTTTCTTTCTCCCTTCCTTCAGATAAAAGGTACCTTTTTCTGAATATTGACTTGAATTAGATATTATTTTTCTTTTAGTTTAAACCATTTAAATGAATTTTCTCCAAATTCATACATTATTAAAGATCTTATTTCTTTTCTTTTTAAATAGCATTTTATTGTTTTAAGAAATGATTTCAGAGAGGAAGGAGAGAGATAGAAACATCAATGATGAGAGAGTATCATTGCTCAGCTGCCTCCTGCATACCCCATACTGTGGATTGAGCCCACAACCCAGGCATGTGCCCTGACTGGGAATCAAACCATGACCTCCTGGTTCATAGGTCAATGCTCAGCCACTGAGCCATGCCGGCCAGGCTCATTTCTTTTTTTTTTTTTTTTAATGGCCATTGTGGCTCATTATATTTTGGCTATAAAAAGGCTATTTTAGGTTTTCTTGAACTTCTCTCCTGACCCATGTGTTAGTTTCCAGAGGAAGAGATCATATTTTATTCCTCCTTATTAATTCCAGAACCTATAATAGAGTGTCTAACATATCGCAGGTCCTTAATATATGTTAAATGCATTCTCTAAATGAAGTAAAAATTGTTTTGAAATTCTTTTTTATATACTGACGAATCCAAATGACCATAAAAAGTTTAAAAATAACTTGCATAAGCATTTTTTACTTTTGCTTAAGTTGTTAAATTCCTTATAAAAATAATTGTTAAAAAGGTTACTGAAAGTTTATGAGCTTTTTAGTTGATTAATGGGAATATTTAGATAGACATGTCTTCAGTGTCATCTTTTTTTCTCTTCAATTGTTAAAATGGTATACTATTGCTTTCTTTAATCTCTAAGTTAGTTGATATTATTTACCCGTTGTCACCAATATTCTTTCATTAAAACATTTCTTTGTTCATTCAGTTATTGATTTAGATTTAACAGTTTTATTATGGCAAGGCATTGTGATGAGTAAACAAATTTTCCTGGTTCAAGGAGTTTGTAATCTAGTTTATTTCTCAAAATGAGGGATATGGACCCCTGTGGTTCCTGCAAGGTCAAAACTCTTTTTATCATAAGATGCTTTTATTTTCCTTTTTCATTGTGTTGGTATTTGCTCTGATAGTGCAGAAGCAACGGTAGGTAAAACTGCTGATGCCTCGCATGAATCAGTGCTATGGCAACAAACTGTACCAGTCATTGTATTCTTCACCACTACAAACTCAATTTAAAGGGGGGGAAAAAAAGCTAGTTTCTCTTAGTGTCCTTGATGAAGCAGAAAAAATTGTTTATTAAATCTCTATCCTTGTAACCACTTTTTTCCAATATTCTGTATGATGAAATGGGAAATACACATAAAGTACTTATGTTATTTTCTGAAGTATGATTGTAGTCTCAGGGAAAAGCATTTGTTTAATTTTGTGAGCTGAACTAGCCTCTTTTAGCATGGAACATTTTTACGTCAAAGAACAACTGATAAGCTATAGCTATCAGAATTGGGTATTTTATGGACATTTTCTTGAAAAAGAGTGAAGTAAACAGGTCACATCAAGGAAAATAACTGCCAACATTTGTTTTCAGTGATAAAATTTGAGCTTTCAAGCAAAAATTAGAATTTTGAAAAACTTGTATCTGTCATGGTAAATTTGACAAAGCTTCCAAATTCTCAAAGACTTATGAAATCAGTTGTGATATAACAAATGTGATTGTTTTTTGGATTATTGTGTGATGAAATATATGTCAGCATTTGGTATTTTCCATATGACCAATGAATGATGTTACAAAATTGTGCATGGGTTAAAAGATCCTTTCAAGGTACAAGGTAGACCAATGGATTTTAATGTTAACAAAACATGAACGTTCAATGATATACTTTCATATTCTATACTGAACTAAGTTTTGTTAAGTGTGTCAAAGAACAATCATAATCGTCTGAATAGGCTATGAAAATACTCCCCTTTTCAACTACATATCTATCAAACCTGATTTTCTTCATAATATTTCAATCAGAACAGCATATCATAACAGACTGAATGTAGCAGAAGATATGAGAATGAACTGCATTTATTTTTTTAATCCTCACCCAAGGATACGTTTTTGTTGATTTTGAGAGAGGCAGAGAGAGACAGACAGACAGAGATTGGTTGCCACTTGTATGGGCCACGACAGGGATCAAACCTGAAACCCAGGTATATGCTCTGGGAATCAAACTTGCTATCTTTTGGGGTATCTGATGACACTCCAAACAACTGAACCACATTGGTCAGGGCTCAATTGCATTTTAATAGGCCAGTCATTAAAGCAGCGGTTCTCAACCTGTGGGTTGCGACCCTTTGGCAGTCGAACGACCCCTTTACAGGGGTCGCCTAAGATCATCCTGCATATCAGATATTTACATTACCATTCATAACAGTAGCAACATTACGGTTATGAAGTAGCAACGAAAATAATTTTATGGTTGGGTCACAACATGAGGAACTGTATTTAAAGGGCCAGAAGGTTGAGAACCACTGCATTAAAGAGTTTTGTAGAACACTGCCACTCTTACTACTAATTGTTTTCTGTTTTGGAAAAAATAGTTATTTTTCATAAAAATTTTATTTATATTATAATGAATTTATTGTCATGCTAAATGAATAAATACTTGTTTTAAAAATTACTCAGCTTTGCCCTAGCCAGTTTGGCTCAGTGGATAGAGTGTGAGCCCTCTGACTGAAGGGTCCTGGGTTTGATTCCGGTCAAGGGCACTTCCTCGGTTGCAGGTTCGATCTCAGCCCCAGCCAGAAGGCCACCAATAGATGTGTCTCTCTCACACTGATGTTCCTTTCTCTCTGTCTCTCCCCCTCTCTTCCACTCTTTCTAATAATCAGTGGAAAATGTTCTTGGGTAAGGATTAACACAAAAAAATTACTCAGCTTTCGTTTCTTATGTGGTAAATATTGATAAATAGCCCATATTTAAAATGGCTTTTGGAGTGCTCAATAAATTTTTAGGGTACACAAGCATTATGAGACCAAAAAGCCTTTCATCTAGAACAGGCAGATAGGACACATACTCAAGTACCAATGAAATGTTTGAATACAATGATAATTTGAATATGTTAACTAAGAATGATATAAAATTATTTGTGTTGAGAAAAAAACAAGAAAACTTCATGAAGGAAGTATGGATTAAACTAGGTTTTGAAAGAGAATGTGTAGCCTTTCTGGAGGTAGAGACAGGATGGAAGAAGAGGAGGATATTTAAGATAGCATTGAATGAACACTGTTCTTTTTAAACATATGTATATTTATATAATTTGGGTATATATAAAATATTAGTATAGCATTTCTCCTTCTCACTGAATTGGTGAATTGATTTGTAGAGATTGAGGTCTGACCATTTTCAGAGACTCAGACTTTGTAACTATTTTTTTCATTGCCTATCATTTCCCCATGCAAATGAGGCTTGGGAAATCTTTGTCTAAATGCAAAGAGCTAATGTTTCTATTTACATCTGTTTTTATTGGCTCTATTCTATATAAAATTTCATAATGGAATTTTATGGAAGTTTCTATGTGTTTGTCTATTCCTGTGCACATTCATGTTCTTCTGTGTTCTCTCTTTTTCCTTCTGGTTGTATTTGTTTCTATTTGGCTTTTTTACCTGACGTGCTTATTGTGCCTATAGTTGATTCTCTGATTCCCCCTTTTTTAATTTTTGTTTTCTCTCTCTCTTCATTATAGAACTAGAATAGGTCAACAAACATTTAAATATATATGCATGTGTGTGTTTGTGTGTGTGTGTGTGATGGGCTTCTTAACATAAAAATTGGAGTAATAATGTATTTTACATTTATTTCCGTAAATATTCCCAGGAAATAAACAACATCAGCAACAAACCTTGATGTGTGTGTGCATGTCTATATACGCACACATACCGTTTCCCTTATGGCTAGAAGCTTGAGATTTTTCCAGAACTAAAATACTTAGGAAGTCCACTCAGGTTCCTTAATGTTTAATATACTTAGTTGATCTCTTTTGAGAGTTGTGTTACTTGATATGGAATGTGGTATTTGGATTCATTAAGAAAATATGGACGTTACTTTCTTGATTGTAGTAGAAACCCATTTTTGTCTGGTGCCATTAGGATCTATAGTCATTTTCCTGATTAAAATGGAGAATCATGAAAAGTGACATAATAGTATATGAACATTACACATATTTTAAGTTAATATATACATATACCCATTTGCCAATCTTTTTGTAGTGTCACTATCATTCTGCTGAGTATAAAATATTTCATATTTCTTTCATAAGCCAATGTTTTGGAACAACAATAGTGCAGAATCCTTCCATCCCGATGTAAGTCTTATATACTAGTAGTTGGCTTGCCTACAGCTAATTTGACAACAACTTTTAGCAACTCACTTAAGCCCTAACCCTGTCTTTTAAAATCATTTCATTGATTTACTTAATACTTAATGATATTAAATATCACAATAAGAAGTACAACTGGCAAAATTAGTTTTGGAATATATACAGCATATACTTAAGCTGATTAAAGCAGTAGTGAGTGGTTGAACTTGAGAGTGGCCAACTACTCATGAGCATTTAGTATTCCATAGCATGAACACATTTTATAAAACAAATTGAGAGCATTGGTCATTCTGTTAGTGGGTTAAGTTAAGATTTGTTAATATTTTGAGTCCAAGCAATGTTCCTGGACAGAACCTTAATTAAAATGTTCAAAGTAGAGAATAAATATATATGTGATCTTTTTCTTTTTTCTGTTTTTTAGGGCTGCTATAATCCCAAGGAAATTATTTGTTTTTTAGCACTTAACCCTTGAATAAGTACACGTAGGCAAGGCCAAATGTGATGAGTGAGACAAAGGGAAGAAACAAATGCCAAAAGATGATTTTGATTATGGGTGGTTGGTGGTCAAAAGAAAAGTGGATGTAGGAGAAGTGTGTAGGGAGTATCTCTAGGTCATATGGAGGAGAGTAAGTGTGTCTAACAGATTTGAAAGTTATTTCAAATTCTGTTGAGACTTGTACCTTTTATTATGAATTTTATATTAACGAACATAAACGCATATCTTTAGCTAATGTGGAAACAAATGTTTCTCCTTTTGGAGTGGATTGACATGTTGTTTATTGTAAACATAAATAAATTATAAAATTTCAGTAGTAGCCTTCTAATTTTATAATAATTTTCCTTAGAATCTGTTGTTAAAGGATGATTTTGTACAGAATATGAAATATGGGGCAACTAATGGTTGTTTACAATTTGGTTTGCAAATAGGAACAAAATATATTAGTTTGTCTGCTGAATAAAATTGAGCTTATTTTTTTTCTGCAGCATATTAATTGTATTATAGTATGCCACAGCCACTTTCAGTGCAATCCTCCTAGTCTTGGAATAGCAGCCAATTCCAGGAATTAAGAGAATTAGGTTACTTTGCCTAGTGGCACAAAACATACCCAAGGTATTAAATCATTGGCTTGTCTGTTTGGGACACAATCAGAAATAAAGTTTAGAGATAAAAGTTGATTTGCATACTGTTCACATTTATTTAACAGGTATATTTTTCTATTTTGCCTGATTATAATCCTCTTGAAACAGATTTTCAATTGTGGTTATGTCCAGAGGTATAGAATTTTAATAAAATTTTAGTATAAAACTAACTTCAGAATTCAACTGTAATAACTTGATGCTGTTAGCTATGAAAATATTTTGTTCTGTCTTTAGACTTAAGCAAAGATAAAAAACATTGTGTTACTTTAATAGATGACTATGCAGTATAAAATTTTTGAAGGATTTATTAATCTGTTGTGTCAAGTAATATAATAAACCAGTTTGGAAGAAGGAAAAATGACAGCTTTTTTTTGAACTTTAGTATTTTAAAAAATGATATAATCTGTACTCAAAATGGTAAATGCAGAGATGAGGTGACAGTGTGAGATGCTTTTGATTGTGTTTGGGTGAAATTTGGTCATCCATTATAGCTAACATTAGTACTGTATCACTACAGTTTTATGAGATCATTTGAAAAGTTATTTTAACTTTTCATTCTCAAGCTCTGAAGGTCTTGCAGAAATTTTTGCCTTTCTGTTCCTATATCCATTGCTATAAAGCTACAAGAGTGTAGGACAATATCTTTGGCTCTGTGGAATCTAAACTATCCTAAGAATTATGGGAAGAGAATCTTGCTGGAATAAATAAGTAGAAACACACTGGAGAACTAATCAGTCTTTAGGGGGTCTGGCAAGTATGAAAAGGAGTAAAGATAAAGAATTCAGTGATTAACTAGCAATAACTTATTTATAACATGGATCAGGCTTGATATTACTCTCAAAAAATTTAAACTTATTTCTTCCAAGTCAGTAGAATTTAAAGAAATCCCGTTGAACATTAAATATTAGGGCTTTCTGTGTGTCTCATTGCATGCAACCTTTGAAAATAATGCTTAAAGAATATTGCAGCTGAAAGGACCTAAATCTGGTTTTATGTCAGGATTCGACAATATGTCCCCAGGCTCTACCCAGACCTGTGAATTAGAATCTCTGAGTGAGACCCAGGATTCTGTATTTTAACAAGTCCCCTGTGTTAGGCTGGCAGAGATTGATTAGAAATCAGTGCTTCAAGGCCATTGCTCTCATTTTCTAGATGAAAAATCTCAGGCCCAGAGGAAAAAAGTGACAAGTCTATCTCTATTCAATTTGGCCCTCTTCTCTACATGGCAGCTACAATTTAGAGTATTTGAGGTCAAATCATGATAGCTACAGAACTCTTAGTTGGTGGACCATGCTCAAATGCTTCTTAAGACTAGCATTTCCGCTAGGCATTATGACACACAATGTTTCTTGAGCTGTAGCAGACAGACATTGAATCCCTTGCAGGAGAATGATCGAAGAATCTCCTTCACATTAATATTCTATGAGTGAGCAATCAGATACTTTGGGGAGTTATAGAGATAACTTCAGAAACTAGCTCTGAATAAACACCTATGAGTGAAGTATCATAGATGACTGTTAGTAAAGAGGTACTTTGAAAAAAATCAAACACCTGTTAAGGCATAATTGGCATTTAAAATGTACAGTTTGATAAATTTTGATTAGTATACACACAGGAAGCCTTCACCATAATCAAGATAGTGAACATATCCAAAACCTTCAGAAGTTTCCTCATACCACTTTGTAATATTTTTTAAAAAAATATATTTTATTGATTTTTTACAGAGAAGAAGGGAGAGAATTAGAGAGCTAGAAACATCGATCAGCTGCTCCTGCACATCTCCCACTGGGGATGTGCCCGCAACCAAGGTACACGCCCCTGATTGGAATCGAACCTGGGACCTTTTAGTCCGAAGGCCAATGCTCTATCCACTGAGCCAAACCTGTTAGGGCCTACTTTGTAATCTTTATCTCCTACCTCTCCATATCCTTTGTCCTTCATTCCCAAAGAGAACACTGCTTTCTGTTATGGTAGGTTAATTTTGTGTTTCTAAAATTAGTCAATTTTGTTGATCTTTTCAAAGAACCTGCTTTTGTTTTTTTTGTTTCTTTGTTTTGTTGTTGTTTTGGTTTCTAATCTTTTTGTTTTTAACTGTGATCTTTATTATTCTTTTTTTATGTTTACAATGAATAATGCTTGCTTTTATTTACCTAGTTTCTTTAGATGGAAGCTAGGGTTGTTAATTTGAAACTATTCTTTTAGTGCTATTAATTTCCCCCTAAGTACTGTTGTAGCAGCATCCCACAAATTTTGGTATGTTGCATCTTCATTTGCTCTCTCTGTTCAAAATATATTTTCATTTCCTTTGTGATTTCCTTTTTGACCCATGCATTATTTAGAAGTGGGTTATCTAATCTCTATATTTTGGGTTCTCCAGAGAGCTCTCTGTTGTTGATTTCTAACTTAATGCATGTGTTCAAATAGCATAGTTTATATGACTTGAATCTTTTTAAGTTTATTGAAACTTGTTTCATAGCCTAGAATATGGTCTCTCTTGGTAAATATTCCCAAAAAGATTATAATTTAAATCAAATTTAAAAACATTCTAGTCACTATTCAATTTTTTTTGGTCTCCTTCCTTTGGGTTCTTGAATTACTTATGTTAAATTACTTGAAATTGTTCCACAGTTCACTGATGCTATTTTCATTGTTTGTCTTCCTTTCTATTTTTTTAGGTAGTTCTTATTGCTCTCTCTTTAGTTTCACTAATCTTTTCTTCTGCAATGTCTAATCTGACATTAATTCTATCTAGTGTATTTTTAATCTGAGATATGATAGCTTTTGTCTGTAGAAGTTTGATTTGGGTTGTTTTTTTTTAAATCTTCCATGTCTGTACTTAATTTTTTGTAGATAAGGAATACAATTATTACAACTGTCTTAAAGTTCATGTCTCTTAATTTTAACATCTCTGTCAAGTCTGGGCTGGTTTCAGTTGACTGATTTTTCTCATTATGAGTCATATTTTCCTGCTTCTTTGCATACTTTCCAATTTTGATTAGATTTCAGACATTCATTTTAACTTGTTTGTTGCTGATTATTTTTATATTCCTGTAAAATATTCTTGACCTTTATTCTGGGACAAAATTAAATTAGCAATTGTTTGATCCTTTTGGGTCTTGTTTTTAAGATTTGTTAGGTGAGAATAGGGGAATGTTTAGTTTTGGGCTGATTATTCCCCATTAATGAGGCAAGACTCTTCTGAATGCCCTACATAGTACCCCATGAAGTATGAGATTTTGCAGGGGACTGGTAGAAACAGACACTGTTCTCATCTCTGGGTGATTCTGTCTAATCCTTCTGGACTATTCTTTCCGTGGCCTCAAATAGTTTTCTTACACATGTGCTGGATACTCTGCTGCTGGGGTCCAACCCCAGCAGGTCCAGGGGTCCCCAACGGTGTGGACAGAATAGGCGAAGAAGGAAGGACACGGAGACAGTGTTCAGTTGCTCAGCAGCCTAGCCAGGATCTCCAGCCAGGATCTCCAGCCAAGTTCTGGTCTGGATCTCCAGAGAGGTTCTGCTTAGGATCTCCAGCCAGGTTCTGTGTCCATGTTGTCTTGCTAGGTTCTCCAGCCAGGTTCTCCAGGTTCTCAAGCCAGGTTCTGTAGCCAAGTTCCCTTGCTAGGTTCTCCAGCCAGGTTCAGTCACCAGGTTCTAGTCAGGTTCTCTTGCCAATTTCTGTAGTCAGGTTCAGTCCAGGATCTTTTGCCATGTTCTCTCACTAGGTTCTGTCTCTAGGTTCTGAGGCCAGTTTCTGTCCAGGATCTTTTGCCATGTTCTCTCCAGCGAAGTTCTTCTGTCTCTAGAGAACGTTCTGTGTAGGTTCTGTGCCTAGGTTCTGTCTCTCCTGGTTCTGTCTTCTTACATCTGTATTTATACCAGTTGATTCCAATCCTATCAATCTCTATTACAAAGGTTAGGGCGTTTCTTATCTCCATTCCAGGGAGTAAAGATTATGTAGCTTAAGCATGATTGTTCGTAGTTAAAGTGATTAATTACCCACCTGGCATTTAGTTAAGAGGTTTTATTCCCTCCCTAACTTCAGGGGAAAATCCCTACCTGGGGAAACAACCTTTCTCAGAGACCTTGGTTAAAACACATAGTGCCAAGAAGGTGAGCAAACATATTAAGAACAGTATGCCATATATGCCAGGTCCCTTGAAACAGCAAGCATGGACCGGCTCCCGGCACTCTGCTAAATGTTCAGTGGGTTGGACCCTCTGAAGATCTTTGTGATTGTTTCTATCCCCTTTGTTATTATATTTTTCAAATTTATCTGCCTTGGTGTCCCTGGGCTCTCAGCTCTTTTTCTTAAACTATTGACATCTGTTAGGATCTGCCTGGGTTCTCTCCCTGTACTGTGTCCTGGAAACTCTAGCCATAAGCTGGGACAGTGCTAGGGCTCACCTACTGGTTTCTCAGGGATTTTATTGTCTTTTATTGCCAGATACCCAGTGCCTTAAGCACTGTTGTTTGCCATGTTTTGTCTGTTTATTTGTTGTTGTTTGGGTTTTTTTAGGTGGGCTGGTAAGTCTGATCCCTATACTTTATCTTAGTTGGAAGTAGAAGTCTGATACTCTTGATTTGTGTGTAATAAGTTGTTGAGGTTTGGCTTTGCGCTATAGAGCACATTAGACTATTTTGACTGTATCCCTAAAGGTTTATATATTTGGATGCCAAAAATCTTAGTTTTAAATCTGCATATTAGGAAAATGGGTTTACTTTACATTTGGGATTTCCTTATATTTTGGCATATTTTAGCATGTTCAGTATGTTCTCCATGATGCCTAGTAAAATGAAATACATAAAGTACTCAGCATGTAGTTGTGGACCCAGTTAGTTAATAAATTAATTTTAAAGGGCCAGGGGCTTCCTATATCCTGAGACATCACTCTAATTCTGTGCACTTTATATAGTAATTCTTTTGAACTGTTGAAAAGATCTAACAAGTCCATATCATTGTGTTTAGCAGTCATCTTAACAGTAAATGAACTGGAAAGTCTAACTGTAAGTTCCTCTGTGCATCAAGAAATAAAATACAAGGGTGATGGTCAGGATCTTCTTGCCTAAGGTAGACTTTAAAAAGTCTGGGTCTGCTAGAATATAATCTTTCTTACTTTCTTTTGAGATTTGATACCAACTCAAGGGTACCATCCCATTGATGTTAGGAAGGCAGATATTTGTTGACTAAAATTCTGACATAAACTTTTTCTAAAAATACACAAATATTTTGTGAAAACGGGACCAAATATTTCACTAGGGACCTACTTGCTGAGGTGGATTGTCATCCGGAGAGATGCTTGGAAGACTGACAGACTCTTACCTGTTTTGCCAGTTAGATGTCTGCCAGCTGCTCTGACTTACATGGAGCTTCAGTGGGAATTTGACTGTGGGTGCTTGATCTTAACTCTAATTCCTGTGGCAGTTTAACGTTGCTGGTTTTGTAATTTAACGGTCTCCAGAAATTCTTTAGGATATATTTGATATTTTTTTTATCTAATGACTTTTATAACATGGGATTATTGTTTCCAAATACATGTTTTTATTTGTATGTACTAGCATTCCTTTGGATGTAAAATAGATTATAAAGAAAACTTCTAAGTTCTGAATCCCATTTCTTATTAATTTTAATTATTGCTGTGTATTCTTTTTGAAAATTTTGAGGCAATGGAATATGACACAGAAGTCATTATGGCCTCTGATCCTGTCAGTTTCTCTTGTTCTGCCTTTTTGGTGCTATTAACTTTACCTTTTTCGACAAGTTTAATGAATTTGTTGGTGGTAACAGTTTCCCCTTTGATATTTGTCAGCCTAATATGTAAATTTGTAATGTTGAGCAATATGAAATGTAATGTAATGTTGATAAATTAAGAATTAATTTAGTGTATTTATTAGCCAAGTAAAAAAGGCTACACATTAAAATTAATTGAATTGTCCACATTAAATCACATTAAGTATGCATATAACTTTGCCAGTTCTGTTTGGAAAGAGTTTCTGTGCCTGAGGTGAGAACTTTAATCTGGCCAGTCACCTTTGCCACGAACCAAGCAGGTATTTTTTACCTGTTACAAACATGTCTTTGATAGAGCTGTTGTGCACTTTAAAAAAATTAAAGCAAAGAGGTGCCTACAACTTTTTTTCTCAAGCAAAAATAAAACCCCAAAACAAAAACAGATTTGGGAAGAGGAGGAGATACGTAATTCTAAAATTTAAGAACATAAATGTTAGTATGTCACGTAGGTATGATTTTATTATGGTTCATTAAAAATGAATTTCTGAGATTATAGAATCTCAGGGATGAAAAAAGTTTATTTCTATAATGCTATTTGATGTTATTAAAAGTAGATGTGGTATTATTGCTATGGTTATTTAGGAAACACCCTTATTTTTAAGAGATATGTACTAAAACAACCCCTTAGGCTGTTGCTTCAATGCAGAAATGAGCACCAGATTTTAAATGACAGTTTATCACTGTGTTTTGGTGAATTTAGAATGTTTTTATGTTGGTGGTTTAGTATCCAGCCCTTTGAAGTTTTCACCTTGAAGTATGCATACTTTCAGCAGTAATATTTCACAGAGAGAGAGAGAGAGAGAGAGAGAGAGAGAGAGAGAGAGAGAGAGAGAAAGGGAGATGGAGATAGAAACATCACTGATGAGAATCATTGATTGGCTGCCTCCTGCACGCCCCCATTGGGGATCGAGCCCACAACCCCATCATATGCCCTGACCAGGAATCTAACCGTGACCTCCTGGTTGATAGGTTGATGCTCAACCACAGAGCCACATCAGCTGAGCTCATCAGTAATATTTATAAATGTCAGTCACTGCCTCTGCCTCTATGTTTAATCTAGCATTGCAGTGCTTAAATAGCATTGCAGTGTCCTTGAGTTATATAGAGTTCTTTTTAAGCCCAAGCTATTTTACAGGAAGAATTGAAGAGACATAAGAAGTGTAAACCCCCAGCGTAATAGCATAGCTATGAAGGCTGTAACTGGGAAGACACATCAGCTTGGCACTGCTATAGTCAATACAGAGCTAAGGCCTTGAACCAGTGGTTCTCTACCGTGGCTCTGTATCGGATAATCTGGAGAGTGTTTTAAAAACAATTGGTGCCCAAGAATTCTGATTAAATTGGAACCTGGGTAACAGTATTTTAAAAAACTCCTCCAGATGATTCTAATGATTAGCCTAAGTTTTAGACCAATTTTGAAAGCAAAGACACAGGCCAGAAATATCTACGAACTTGGAAATAGTACTGTAATGACTCAAAGACTAATCTTGGTGCAGTATGGGAAGCACAGCTGAATTTTTTTCTTCCTGTGAATCACATTTAAAGAATAGTTGTTAAAATTGCCGAAACCGGTTTGGCTCAGTGGATAGAGCGTCGGCCTGCGGACTGAAAGGTCCCGGGTTCGATTCCGGTCTAGGGCATGTACTTGGGTTGCGGGCACATCCCCAGTAGGAGATGTGCAAGAGGCAGCTGATCGATGTTTCTCTCTCATCGATGTTTCTAACTCTCTATCTCTCTCCCTTCCTCTCTGTAAAAAATCAATAAAAATATATTAAAAAAAAAAAAAAAGAATAGTTGTTAAAATAGCCATCTTCAATAGTGAAGAATAGTAGTGTTATTATAAAATTTAGAAAAGTGTAAGTGCAGTTTTTGTGAAGACTGAGGCTAAATTAAAACACAGTGATAAAACAGGTAATCAAGGCTGTCATCATTATTGATAAATTATGTTGATAGCATTTACACTCGAGATTATATAATGAGAATGTCACTTTATCTCTGTGGTCTTCCTTCCCAAAACCCCATAACTCCATTATAACCTTGAGAAAAGCGAGTAAATCCCAATTGTGGGACATTCTATTAAATTACCTGATCAATACTCCTTAAAGCTGGCAAGGTCATCAAAAACAAAATCTGAGCCCTAGCCAGTTTGGCTCAATGGGTGGAGTGTCGGTTCAATTCCTGTTAAGGGCGCATACCCAGGTTGCAGGCTCGATCCCCAGTAGAGGGTGGGGTGGGGCGTGCAGGAGGTAACCAATCAATGATTCTCTGTTTCTCTCTCTCTCCCTCTCCCTTCCTCTCTGAAATCAATAAAAATATATTTAAAAATAAATAAAATAAAAATATATTAAAAATAAAATAAATGGCATTCTTATAAAAACAAAACAAAACAAAACAGACAATGTCTGAGAAACTATCACAGCCAAGAGGAGCCTAAGGAGACCTGACAGCGAAATGTAATATAGTATCCTGTATGGGATCCTGGGACAGAAAAACCCCCACAATAGGTAAAAATAAAGAAGTATGAATAAAGAATGGATTTTAGTTATTAATAATCAATAATGGTTCATTAATCTTAACAAATGTACCATACTAATGTAAGACATTACTAACAAGGGGAAACTGGGTTTGGGGCACCTAGGAATTCTGTACTGTCTTCATAATTTTTCTGTAAACCTTAAAGTGTTAGCCCTCATAAATAATTTACTGAAAACAATGCCTTGATAGTTAAGACACGTATGATTTCTAGCTAGCTTTATTTATTAACCCCATGACAGGGTATGGATATATCAGGCCAAATTCAACACTCCTAATGGAAAATCAGGGTGAGTTTACACCACATTAAGAGTATAACAGTAACATTGTGTGTTTGTAATTTAGACTGCATTTCATTGTTACATACCGTTTCAACCCCTACATCCCCACCTTATACTCCCCAAAAAGAAAGAGAAGGTAAAACAAAGAAGAAAGGAAGGAAAGAGGAAAAGTGGAAGTAAAGGAAAGAGAAAGGCATAGTAGTTGGCACCTAAGCCTATGTATAGGTTGGGGCAAAAGTAGGTTTAGAGTTGTTTGTATGGAAAAAATACAATAATTAGTAAATAATAATACAACAATAAACTTTTGCATATTCAATAACTGTAAACCTTTTGTATCACCCGGTATTTCTAAAGTTGTGATGATGTAACTAAACTATATTATAAACAAGTTGTAAAAGATACAACTTAGTATTGGTACATGATGTTGGAATATTTCACAATTAATGTTATAAGCAATGATATTAAATTCAGCTGTTGCAACAAAAGTATTTGAGTTTATAGACAATAAGCAGTGGGAATAAATGTTGGATTTCAGTGGAAACAACTGAAATAGCCATTAGATTGTTTTGGATATCTGTGAAAGCAAATTTTGAAGACATGTTAGAAATGCTAACATTCCAATTGTATAGGGAATTACAAGTGACAAAAATGGACTGGGTTTTTTATAAATAGAGTAAATTGACTTTTTTATATGTGATATTTTTGTTGTATATGAAATTAATGATCTGTACGGATGAGTGAGTCCTAGTCGTTTTATTTTGCAAAGTAGTGCAATATTGCTTGTTTTATCTGCTATTTCTTGATAAAGTGTTTTTTTAACCTGTTTTTCCTTGATCAAGGGATGTATCTTGATTTCTAAAATAACCAGGCATGCTATTTACATGCAACAGATAAGAATACCATTGTAAATCTTCATTGATTCCCTGAGAGGTAGTGTGTGTGTTTTTTCCCCCCTTTTAAAAATTTATTTATTTATTTATTTATTTATTTATTTTGCTGGCAGCCTTAATAATGTTTTCATAAAATATGATGGATTTATAAGTCTGTTTAACATGCCTTTCCCTTTTTGTCTTAGCGCTTTGCTTCTAAGTTGCAGATGCAGTGGTTGAACAATACTCTGTGTGGTGTGACAGGTAAATTTCCCAATTTACCTGCCGTAATAGTGTGCTGTGTAATGCCATTCAATCATCTCTGAATTTTACTTGCCTGATTAGTTGAGTGAAGCAGATTTTCAATTTAAATGTAACTTCATCTGCTTGATTAAAAATGTAACAGAACATTATCTGCTGCAAATAAATTTCAGTGGAAGAGATGATTTTGCCTGTTTAAAAATAACATCTGTTTATATTGGCTGGAAGCAGACGATTAATACTTCTCTAATTTCGAGGTTTACCAGTCCAGCTCACCTGTCTCTTTGCATGGATAGTTGAAATTGATGGCTGTCGAGTATAAACATTTACCTGTTGATGTTTAGTTGATGGATTTCTTTTTTAAGGATAATACAGAATCCCATCATTGGGCATTCATTTATTTGCTGCTCATCAAGATGATTGACAGTTTTGCCAACAACGTGGAAAAGGATCTTCCTTCATGATGCATACGAGAAAAATTTTAGCTCTCAGTGATGAGTGCCTTACAAAATAACAGATTCTAGTCAGTTCTTTTGTATAGTTGATTTTTATTTGAAATCTGAGTTTAGAGTCCGTGAATATAAATTTAAGTCAAGTGTGTAGTAAATGAGGGTAGGTAGTACTCTCCTGCTGGCATCTTTCATCAAGTGATTATGTGTTTAGGCCACAAGGACAACGGCAGAGGAAGATAGGAAAACCAAAACGGTTATTTTTCTCCTCAGCGTTTAGCATAGTGTTAGGCATGTAGTAGACCACTCAATAAATATTTATTGAATTTGAATTAAATATTAGACCCAGGGCATATTTGATATTCTACAAATGCAGCAAACTAGATTTAATTGGTTTAAATGTGTAGTTAAAAATTGTAGCAAAGAGAGATTATAGAATACTAGTTTGTCTTTTTTTTTTCTTAGTGAAAACTTCCCTTTAGGAGCTTATTAGAAATATGTTTTTAAATGCAGAATTCTTCTATAAATGTCCTCTAGAAAGAAGAAAGTCATTGTTCACTGTTAACTTTCCTAACTGGTAAAGTTGAATTAAAAAAATAGATGTAAAAATTTTTTATATTTTTTTATATTTTAAATATATATTTTATTGATTTTTTACAGAGAGGAAGGGAGAGGGATAGAGAGTTAGAAACATCGATGAGAGAGAAACATCGATCAGCTGCCTCCTGCACACCCCCTATTGGGGATGTGCCTGCAACCAAGGTACATGCCCTTGACTGGAATCGAACCTGGGACTCTTCAGTCCGAAGGCCGACGCTGTATCCACTGAGCCAAACCAGTCAGGACAAAAAAAAAAAAAAAAATTTTTTAACACTAGTGAAACAGCAAAACAATCCAGTGGTTTTTAGTATATTTAGTATATAGTAAAACAGTATATATTTTAAAATATATTTTTATTGATTTCAGAGAGGAAGGGAGAGGGAGAGGGACGGAAACATCAGTGATGAGAGAGAATCATTGATTGGCTGCCTCCTGCACGTCCCCTACCTGGATCAAGCCCGAAACCCTGGCATGTGCCCTTGACCGGAATCAAACCCAGGCTACATTGTCTGCAGGCTGACGCTATATCCACTGAGCCAAACCAGCTAGGGCTGTTTTGTGTTTTTTTTTAAATTGGTACAGCTCCACAATCTCAAAAAATTCTACCTTTAAAATTTTTTTGAATGCTGTATTTATTTTGGTAGAGTATTCTGAACATGTCACTTATTTATAGAGGAATAATATTGCATTATTTTGATAACATTTTTTTTCATAGAACAAATTATTCACTTTAAGGTTACTGAATTGTTGTGTTGTGAACCTGTTTCCAATTTATAACATTTAGGGGTTCTTGACCACATCTTATGTAATTTAAATAAAAACTTTATAGTCTATATTTTTCAAGGAGATATTTCAGGAGATCTGTAACAAATACTTTTACTCAACTAATTAAGAAAATCATTCTTTGCTCACAAACATAGGGTAAATATTAATCTCCAGTTACTTTCGTCAGTTTGGACATTTTGGATGATTTGGCTGTTCTCTTTACACAAAGTAAATATTTGGGGGTGCATCTTTTCAAATTTATCACTTTAATCTTTAGTATTTAGTGGAAAATTTTGCCATAGTGCTTTAGGAGAAAAACTCTAACTGTAAGTTGTATGCGTACTTAAATATAACCATAAGAACATACCATATATTTGGTATATTCTTCAATTATAAATTTGTAATTTAATCATAACAAATGACTTTGTTCTTATTTAAATATTCAATTCAAATGTGAGATATGTAGGTTTTTAAAACTCAGATAAGGTCAACGTAAGAAACTTCGAATATTTTATATTGTAGCTTTATTTTTTTATTTTTCTGTTCATGGTTTGTAAAGGTAGATGAGGTTTTTCTCCTGTATCATTTGTTCGGATGATATTTAATGAAAAAGAATGAACTCAGAAAAGCAGTCTATACCTAAAGAGGAAGATGCTACTACTTGAAATTGTATTAAGGTCTGTAGGGTCTTCAGAGACCTACTAGTGCCACTGTGAATTGCTTTAATTTAAAACTTTGCCATATATCTTAAAAAGGGGATGAAATGATAAAGAACTTCCATAGCATCATTATTCATAACAGTTAAGATGGGGAAATAACCCAAATGACCATCAATCAATGGATGGATAAATAAAATGTAATTAAGTAGTTATCCACAGGTTTGGTTTTCACAGTTACAGTTATTCAGTCAACTACGGTCCAAAAATATTAAATGGAAAATTTCAGAAATAAACAACTGCTGTTCTGAGTAGCACTATGAAATTTTGTGCTGTCCCGCTCCATTCCACCTGGGATGTGAATCATACCTTTGTCCAACATATCTAGGCTGTATATACCACTGACCAGTTAGTCATTTAGTAGCCATCTCAGTTATTAGAGAGAGACTACATTCATGTAACTTTTATTACAGTTTATTGTTATAATTGTTCTATTTTATTGCTAATCTCTTACTGTGCCTAATTTATAAATTAACTTTATTATTGGTATATATGTGTAGGAAAAAAACATAGTATATGTTTGGTACTATCTGCTGTTCAGGCATTATATGGGG
This sequence comes from Myotis nattereri, assembly GCF_964212035.1. Lineage (NCBI taxonomy): Eukaryota > Metazoa > Chordata > Mammalia > Chiroptera > Vespertilionidae > Myotis > Myotis nattereri. The sequence goes on from NC_138087.1 coordinate 55,166,815, forward strand.
GCTTTGGAATGTATCCCCCATGGATAAAGGGGGGAATATTGAGTATTCTTACAGTGGAATATTAGCCATAAAAAGGCATGAAGTACTGATATGTGCTACAGTATGCATAAACTTCCAAAACATTATGCTAAGTGCAAGAAGATAGGCACAAAAGTCTACAGATTCTAAGATTTCAGAGATGTGAAATATCCAAAAGAGATAAAACCATAGAGTGACCGGCGCCCTGCCTTAGTCTGGTACCCCTGCTCACCTGCTCCACCATACCACCACAACCGATGCCCGCCATGTTCCGCGCTCTGCCACCTGCTGCTGACGCCCACCATGTTCCATGTGTGCCCCCTGGTGGCCATTGCATATCATAGCGACCGGTTGTTTGGTTGTTTGGTTGTTCCGCTGTTCAGTCTGTTTACATATTAGGATTTTATATATAATTTTTATTCATATGTTTTTACATATAATTTAAAGATCCGCCCTGGCCGGTTTGGCTCAGTGGATAGAGCGTCGGCCTGCGGACTCAAGGGTCCCGGGTTCGATTCCAGTCAAGGGCATGTACCTTGGTTGCGGGCACATCCCCGGTGGGGAGTGTGCAGGAGGCGGCAGATCGATGTTTCTAACTCTCTATCCCTCTCCCTTCCTCTCTGTAAAAAATCAATAAAACATATTTAAAAAAAAAAAAAAAGATCCATAGTTAGGTTGTAGAAATTGAAAAGATGAATGAAAACATAAGGTAGCTTTGTGCAATATCAGGCTGTCTTGAAATTGTGCAGTCATTTTTTGAGGTTTTAGTGTACTTGTTTCATTTTGAGATCGACAAGCTTTAAGGTAGATTGTAGATGCTATGTTAAATTGTAGAAATCTATCCTGGTGGAAATATTTAGGAAAATAGTTTTATATTAAAATCAATGTAGATATTTATGAATTGGAACATATTCTAATAAAAAATTATGTTGATTAAAAACCTATAGCATTTTTTGCATTAAAAACACCTTACACTCATATGTGGAATTTAATGAACAAACTGAACTACTACTAAGTAAAATAAACCGACTCATAGATAGCAGGCAGACAGCTCTGGTGGTAGTTGTGGGGGGGGGCGCGTGTTGAGGAGAGTAGAGGGATTAAGAAAAAAAGAACTCATGGACATGGACAACAGTGTGGTGATGGGATGGGGGTGGAGGGCGTGGATGGAGGTGGAAGAGGGCATCGAGGGCATAAATAGTGATGGAAAAAAGAAAATAAAAAACCTTAACAAATCAGCATTAACTTTGTAAATGTTCATGTAATCAAAATTAGGCATTTTTTAAATTTCATAAATAACAGTACAGTATGTTCCTTTTGAAATTGTGAGAACATTCATTTTGTAACTTAGAGGAGAGAAAATAGATGATTGAATATAAAATATTAGTTCAGTTTTCAAAATCAATCCACTGTAAAATATTGGTTGCTTTAGAGGCCAGGCATACTGAATTGTATGCTTTATTATTTGAAATGTGGTTTGTTTTAAACTGCTGGAGAAATCCCTTTCCTTCAGTTATATTTTAGAACTGCTCTAAGTATACATTGCTGGGTTGTTTAGTTTTGTAGAGCTTGGGTCCCCTACATATTCTCAGCAACTTATTTTCACACCTCATTCTTTTATATTCAGTTGAACCATTAAAACATTGTCGCTATTCAAATTGTTTTGACCTATAAAAATATCAATTTTATATGGTTCAGCCCAATAATAATTTACTTTGGGTTACTGGCAAGTATGAGTACAATTTAAATACGAATAGTAAATATTCATTGTAGTTTTCTGAGCACTTTATTTGCATTAACTCATTTTATTCTCCTAACAATCTAATGAATTGGTACTATTATCTCATTTATAGGTGAGGGAAAAAGTATAAAGAGTTAGAGTACCTAAGTAAGTGAGAACTCTGGACTTAAACCCAGGCAGTTTTGCTCCAGAGCCCACACACTTAACCACAATACTATGTTGGCTGATACTCTTGACCTGGACCCCTCTTCACTCTCTGGTAGTGTTATAAATTCAAGCCTAATTCTTTCTTTTGCCACGAGAGCTTCTTTTCCTACCCAATGTAAGTTAGATGTTAGGTTTTTATTGCATTGTATTTGTATTATAATTGTGTGTTATCCCAGATGTGTTTTATAACTATATGAATACTCAAATGAGTCTTTCAGTAGAATATATTATACTGACATTCACACTTGTGTTGTACATATTAATTTTGTAAATTTCAGAAGCCTATAGTTCACATCAGTTCAGCTAACACTTATTGAGTGCTTTTGTGTCGGCCCTTATATAGCAACTTAATGTGTATAATTGTTGTTAACTGAGTTGATAAATCTAGGAATCAACTTAGTCTTTGTCATCTGAAGATTCAGGCAGTGTTTTGGATGGCTGATAAAGTATGTTGTGTCCAGTTTTATTCAGTCCTTAATGGCAGTTTTCCAAATTGCCATTATTGCCTTTCAGCAAGGAAACATGCATTTTAGAAAAATATGTCAGAGATAAGAGAATAAGAAGTGTTTAATTTTTGCTGGTAGGGCTTGCAGGATCCTGTTCCTGCTCTCCTGGTTTCTTACTCATCCTGAATCCCCTGACACCTCTCTTCTCTTTTGTACTTTGTATTAGAGGGGAAACAGTATCAATACTCTAAAGAAGGCAGTTAAATTTAACAGTATATTTAAATCATCATGGTATACTTAGATTTACTTAAAATTATATAGTTCATGGCAGTGGTTTATGAGTCTGGTTTGCTAAAGTGGCAATTTGCATATACTGCATATACAAGTAACAGATTCTTGGACTGATAAATATCTGTGTTGTTTTGTGGGTTTCTTATATTGAGTAAATGAGCTTAGATAATCTAGACTCTTGGGCCCAAACAACCTGAAATTCCGCGTTAAGGAATAAACTAAAGCTGTAAGGTTCATTTAAAAAATGTGAAAAAGATGAGCCCACACTGAGCAATTTTTTAGTTTGAGAATTAAATTATCACTCATTCTTTTTTTGAACTAATATTTTAATGATATTTTTTCAGATAAAATTATTTGGCTGATGTTAGATTATCTGCAGTTTTATATTAGAGATTCATTCAAGTAGTAATGGCTGGGGAGGGAAATTCTCACATTATTTTTGGTATTTCAGAGCCTTAAGGAAGCAATTATCTATAATAATAAAAGCATAATATGCTAATTAGACTTGACATCCTCCGGACGAAGCCGGGGCTGCAAGGGAAACCTGGGTCCAGGGTGCCTGTTGGTGGCCGGAGGGAAGCCCGGGTCCTGGGTGCCAGAGAGAAGCTTGTGCTGGCAGCCAGTGGAAGGAAGGCCTACTCTTATACGAATTTCATGCATCGAGCCTCTAGTCTTATATATAAATTTAGAGCTGATTTTATTATTATTTACTGTTGTCACTAGATATTTTTATTACATATAACTAAATAAATCTTTGATTTTAAAAGTAGAGAAAATACTTATGGATAAATATATCTAGAAAAAATTTCCATCATGATGTACCCAAGAGGTGAAGTAATATAAGGTGATAAACTTGGTGAAAATCGAAGTAAAAGTTACGTATGCATAAAGAGGTTGTTGTTGCTTTCAGATTTAAACATTTATTAAGTACCTGAATCATTTCAATTCATACTCAGAATAGCCCCCACCAAATACTGTACTGATTAGAAGGAGAAACAGGCTCAGAGGAATAATTTTCCCCCAAATCAGCTTAGCAAAATAGTGGCATTATCGGTATTACATGCTCAGGTCCAGAGGCAGCTTCATGAATCTAATTCCTGGTTGCCCAATTTCTGCGTGTCTGGGTGGTACCTTCCATTTCTCCAGACCCTGAGTCCACATAAAGAGTTTTAAACTGATTGGGTAAGTGGGTGTGTTCTTTAGATTAGGTGTTTTTAAATAAGATCATATTCACAGGTACTGGCAGTTAAAACTTGTACATAGCATTTTTGGAGGAGACACCATTTAGTGCACTACAAGAAATAAATGTCCATTTGTGTATCTCACTTTTCATAATTTCAGTCGATTTGGTTAACGTTTCATGAAGTAAATCTGTTGCATGTTTTTTTCTGACAGATAATATTTTGGAGGTTGTATTACTCAATATCCTCCTCCCTTCCCCCCTCCCACACCCCTATTACTTAGAAAAATAAACTTTCATGGTGGGATTTTTGGGTGGGAAGAAATTTTTTTTTAAACCCACTTTGCTGTCATTGTTTTGGGGGGGGGGTATTAAAAATGTGTTCCAAACATATTGTATGATATATGCTTAGTTTAGTGTTGTTTATTTTTAGATGTTTACTCCTTTTACTTTCTCTTCCTCTTCTGTCTTTTGTGGAGAGCATGTACATAAATGTTGATATTTGGGGCAGGAGAAGTGGAAAGGTTAACTCACTTCTAAGGCTGACATTCAGAATACCTAATTCCAAGAATGAGAAGAATATATTTTATTTAATAGCTATGAGAGATGGATTTTCATAGACTTTTATCCAAAGTAACTAGATTCACACATTTAGTATAAAGAGTGTTATGGAAATGTAAAGATCATTAATATGCTGTATATTTTTATACCCTTGAATATTTTTTAGAGATTATATACTGTAATAGGATTTATGACATTATACTGTTTAATCTTTAGGGTGTTACTAACACATCAAGAACAGTTGGTAGTAACTGAAGTTTGCCTGAATTTTAAGAATGTATTAGTATTACATAATATCATGAGCTTTACTTACCACTAAACAAAATTTATACTCAGACTATTTACAGATTCAAAGAATTTTCTTCTGCAGGCCTAAAATAAAGTCTTTAGGAACTAACAAGATGAGTTAAAGATGAAATGATTTATTTCTAAGATTAGGCTTTAATTACGATATGGGGGAGGGTTATGGCATTTCTTCAAAGTATTTGTTTCTGTGTATCTGAATTTGCCCCTTCTCATTAAACTAGCTGGGATTTATAAAATGGAACAATCTCTTCTCTCCAATTTGGCACTTAAAAGGAGCTCTGATATACAAAAGGTAAGCGTATTTTTCTGTCAGGAATAGCTTACCATTCTAAAATTTAAAACAAGCAAAATAGTGGCCCACTGAACCTTCCTCATTTTTTTCTTTTCTTTGTGTACAATAAATACATTGAAATTTTACTGGCATACAAGGTGTATTTTACTTGAGTCTTTAAATCATTGCTCAGTGTTTGTTTTTTGTTTGTTTTATTTCAGTTGTTTATTACTTCTTTTATATTGGATTTAAATAATTTAGATTTTAAGCTTCTAAAAGGGCAAAGAATCTATTCAGCTTGTGGCTTAACAATATCATGCACAATAGGTACTTACAAGCTATTTGATGTTAATTGTTTCTACTTTGGAAAAAGAGAGGATCAATGGAAAGAAATGAAAATGGCTGTGCTATTAAAGATCCATGCAAAGTAGTTTTACTATTTTTGCTCAATTTTGAGTTTGGGGTTGATTGATATATTTGTCTAATGTATTATATCTAGGTACATCAGACATTGTTATTCCATTTGCTTTCTGTTTTCAAACGTATTTTAAAGATCTTAACAGAAGAAAGACTTTTACTATTTCTGTTGCTCCTCTCATTTCTAATATTTAGGTTTCATTCTGATGTCATATTTCTTCTCTCTGAAGAACTTCCCTCTAGCAGTTCTTTTAGAGCAAATCTGCTGACAGTGAATTTTCTTAGTTTTTCTTCATTTGAAAATATCTTTATTTCACCTTAATTCCTGAAGGATATTTTTCTTGAATATAGGAATCTGGGTTAACAGTTCTTTTCTGTTAGCATTTAAAAATGTCACTGCTTCTTCTGGCCTCTGGTTTCTGAAGAGAGAAACTCTCAGTAATTTCAGTTTTGTTGCCCGAGAAGTAATGCAAGTGAAGCTAGGAATTTGGGTTTTCAGTCATTATTTCCTCAAAAACTTCTTTCTATACCACACTCTCTCCTTTCCTGCTTGGATTCCAATGAAGTAAGATATCTTGTTATTTTCCCACAAGTCCCTGAGGGTTGGTTTTAAAAATATATATTTTTTTTCTCTCTCTGTTCAAAATAGGTATTCTTTAATCTATCTTCAAGATTACTGGCTGTTTCTCTATCATTTTCATTTGGCTATTGATCCTGTCCAACTGGATTTTCCTTTCGGTTATTTTATTTCATTTATTTATTCATTCATTCATTCATTCATTCATTTATTTATTTATTTTAGTATAGCAAAGGTGGAGATTTATTGAAGAACAAGTACAGACTCACATGTGGGGAGAGGGAAAGGGTCCCACAGAATGGACTCCCATGTGGGGAGGGGGAAAGGGTCCCCCGGTTATTTTATTTTTCAGTTTCCAAATTTTCCTTTTGGGTCTTCTTTCTATCTTTTATTTCTTTGAAGCAATTTGCCACTTTTCCATTCATTCTAAGAGTGTTTGCTCTTATGGAACATTTTCATATTAACTTCTTTTGAAAGTGTCAGATATCATCAGATAAGTTCATCCTTTGTGTTATCTCAGTGTTGGCATCTGTTAATTGTCTTTTTTTATAAGTTGAGGTTTTCCTGGTTCCTCGTGTGATCAAATTATTTTAGACTAACTCCTGGACAATTTAAGTATTACATTGTGATGCTGTCTTGTTTAAATCCTATGATAAATGTTGATATGTTTGTTTTACCTGGTAATCAGTCTGGTTGGTTGTAGGTTTTAAGTTCTACCCAGGCTCCTGTAGGTTGTTTCTAATATCAGTTCCTTTTACAAAACCTTTGCAGTACAATTTGAATGTGACCTGCATGTGTGCTAAATGATGGCCAATCTAAAAATTGGGTGGTTGTCCCATAGTTTATTTCTTAAAGTCTGTGGTATGCTATTTAAGCATCAGCTCCATGCATGCACAGCTTAGATAAACAACTTAATGGGATTGCTTTCCTGAACTTCTTCCTGGCTGTTTATAATCTCCCTGGTACTTTTTGGTTACTTGGACCTGCCTTTTTTGGTACTCCAACCACAGAGTTGGGGCTTTAGTTACCCCCTCTCTGCTACATGCTTCTTTTTTTTTAAAAAAAACAATTTTTTATTTATTGATTTTTGAGAGAGAGAGCGAGAGAAAGCGAGCACATAGATTTGTTATTCTTATTTATGCATTCACTGGTTGATTCTTACATGTGCCCTGACCCAGGATTGAACCTGCAACCTTGGCATATTGGGACAACATTCTAACCAACGGAGTTACCCAGCCAGGGCTGCATACTTCTCCCAACTGTGCCTATATGTGGGGTGAAATAGCAAGTAGTTGGAGAGAAAAAGGTAAGCAACAGGAGTTCATGCCATCCTCTTGAAAAAGGTTTCCTCCGTCAAGAGTTTAGAAAACAGAATCCGCTGCTGCTGCTGCTGTCCATGCCTCCTCCACTGCATCATAAGATTGCTTGGAGTCTGAGGTACAAAAGAATGTTGAAAAGCACACAAACCCGAGAAATTGACTCTGAGCCTTAGAAGATTCCTTTCCTGATTCTCAAGCTACAACTAGAAGGCTTGTTCCTGCAGTTCCCTCTATCTGCCCAAGTGCCCACTTGTAAGTTTCAGCTGTGTTGAGTCTAGGCCAGAGGATACCAAAGGGGAGAAAATAGTAAATTCACCAAAAGTTTGGTAATAATTAAAATGCTGATCTTCTCCAATTTGCCTGCTAATGTTTACTCTTCAGAGCCCTAAATAGATGCTTTATGCATTTGGTCCAGGTTTTTTACCAGCAGTCAGTGGGAAAGACAGGGTAGAGTGTACTTATTCCATATTATCTGGGGCTGGAACTCCTAATATATTTTTTAAGTCATCAAAAAATATAGAACAAGTGATGCAATTATAACTTGGGGTAGTGCAAATTTAGGAAAATATTTTTGGCACTGGAAGCTATTGGGATCTTTGCTTTTTCAGAGAAGCTTGATAAATCTTTTCCTATGTAAAAAATAATTTTATTTTTATGTCTTCCTAATTTGACATAAGGCTTCAGTCCAGATACCTAAAAGCTGTTTTCTAGCAGGTTTCCTTTTTGTTTGTTGACTTACTAGAAGTGCATTAGGTTTTGCTTTTCTATCACCAGTGCATTTTTTTTTTAAGTATATTGAAAATTTTCTTTCTCATATTTTTCCTCTTCTCTCTTCCTTATTTTGGCTGTTTCTTCTTTATCATTCCTTTCGGTCCTTTTTCATTGTATTTATTCAGGCTCCTCCCTCCCTCATCTTACTGCTTAAAAGGAGTGGATAGGAATTATATAGAAGTGCTTCCCTAAGATTTAAACTCTGACTGGGAAAAGAATCTTCCTTCTCATCCCCCAAATGCTGTCTGCCTCAGCAGTCCCCTTGGCTAATTAGAATTCTAAAGGGCATTAATAACCATTTTAAATTAATCCAGTTATACCTACAGTAGTACGATAACAGATGAGGTTCAGGCTGTTTAATTCCATATTGACGAACTTAAACAACAGTCAAAACTTGGTGGGAATTTCAACATTTTCTTTTCATTTCTGTCCTATGGAAGAAAACCTAAAAACTGCATGACATAACGAGTACATAGACCACCCCACCTGCTCACCTGCAGCAATCTAGTTTCCAACAGTGCAAGGAAGCTCTGCCATTATTTCAGCCTTCATTAGGAGACAAAAGCTAAACAGCTTGATCTTGTGAAAATACTTTTGCGTTGTTTGTGAAAGTCCTTTGGGGCAGAGCTGTAGAAAATCTCCTAACAGTAAATAATCCTTTATTTAAAGGCAAAGTGTTATAAAGAGCTAAAAATTCTCTTAGCCACTGATGTTATAACAGTAGTTTGACAATAGAAGTCTCCGAAGGGACATTAAGGAGGGAGAAAAACAGCTATAATTATAAAACTTTCGATAAAAAGAAGTGGAAATTGAATGACCAGTCTTAGGAGTCAGGAGAAACCCTACAGGTTATCTAGTTCAGACCCCCTCATATAGGTGCTTTTTCTTTCTCCAACACAGTGGACACAGTCACTAGTCTCTGTAACAGCAAGTATTAAAAAGATAGACCATCTTGGATTCAGAAGACATGTCAGTATCAGAGAATCCTATAATAGCTGTTTTCTTTCATTTTATCTCTTGAGTCATAGAGCGTTATTTAATTACAGCTACATGTTTGTCTATTATCCCCACTGTCCCATCCCTGACCCCGCAACTAGATCAGGTGTCTATTTTTGGAATTTAAAAATATATTGGAGAATAAAATGTTTAATAAGCGTGGCGGTTAGAGCATTCTTCATACATTGTTGAATTTGAAAAATGAAAAGCAAGAATAAAAATTAGTTGAAATGTATATTTCTGTGTAACAGGCTATTTTCTCAAAGCGTTTTTTTTTCACTGCTAATGTGAGTGCCAACTATGGAAAGCTACATTCAGGAACTGAGTACAAAAAATGAGTTGGTTTGAGAAAAAAACATCTACTGGAGCCTGCACAGCACTCCTTCAACAAAGATATCTATTAGTCAATAGATGTCATACCCTACACCTGTCTAAAAGGACTCATTTCTTTTCCTGATTACCACTTATAGATTTTTCCTTTTTTAAAAAAAACTTTACACAAAATGTAAACTTCATACATTGGGATTATTCTTTGGTCCGGATCTTTTCTTTGAATGAAATAAGCTTTGGGATGCTTATTTAGATGTTCAATGGAACAGTGTGGAGAACAGTAATTGTGTTTGGGTTAAAGAATTAATCCATTTAGTCATGGGAAGCATTACTTAGCTTTTCCATAGCAGCTGAATTGTGGTGCAACTTAGGCGCTATTTTAAGATTTTAGCCTCAAATAGAAACTTATAGGAATGAAAGTTTATTTGTATTGATGAACATATGCTTTTGAATAATGAGCCATTGAATTGTTTTCAGTGAAAGTGAAATTGTTTTTCAGTTTCCCCTTCTTATTTTATGTTTAACCATGAATTGAAAGCTATATCTTTGTATCGCCCAAATTAAAAAAAAAAAAATCAGGATGTCTGAGCCAGTAAAGAACATTTTAACAGAGAATGGTTTAATAAGTAATAATTGGGATGGCTTGAGAAAGGACCTGTAACTTCAGAATTTTTTGATGGTTACTACTATACTTTTGTGTCATTCAGGCATTCTAATAAACTTTGTATCAACTGTAATTATTCTTTTAAAATAGAAGAATTTACTGATTTTTGATATCTAAAGGGCAAAAAGAGGTTTTTAGAAAGTTATATTTTCATCTCAGAATAATAATTGTCCCATATGTTATGTAAAACATTTTCTTAAATTGTTAGTTTAAATGATTGGGTAAGAGGAAATTTCCTGACTGATATAAGCTTGCCTGCATATGTGTACTGTACTGTAGTCTGCCAAGATATATAGCCTGAAGAAAAAATCAAATAACTTAAAATAACACACTAAAAAACTTTGTGCTTATTGTAGCCTGTTTATGTTGTTGGATTTTCCCTTATTTCATATTACATTTTATATGCATTACCAATTAACAAATATTTATTGAGCATTCACTGTCTGCCCAGTACAGAGTTTAACTGAACTGAGATGGATGGATACATAATAAGACAGAAGAAGAAACAAGTTCTAGTTTCAGCCCAGATCTTCAAAGCAGGAAGCTGGGGCTTTTTAGCTCACCTCCAAAGATTTAGCATTGTGTGTGTGTATGTGGGTGGGTGGGGGGGGGGCGCGGGGGGGGGGTTGGTGTAGGGAGTGGGGGGCAGCACTTCTGGACTTTTCATACTCTGCAGTAGAGTTTTCTTTTTTTATTAAAATAATTACTGAGTTGAGAAAGAGCGAGTGAGAGATAAACATCGATTTGTTGTTCCAACTATTCATGCATTCATTGGTTGCCTTTTGTGTGTGCCTTGACTAGGGATCAAACTAGCAACCATGGTGCATTGGGATGATGCTCTAACCAACTGATCTTACCCGGCCTGGGCCTAGAGTTTTCTTTTTTAATAAATGCTTTAGTGAGATATAACTCACATGCCATATAATTTACTCATTTAAGTGTACAGTTCAGTGTTCTCTTTTAGCTTATTCAGAGTTGTGCAACCTTCATCACATTAATATTAAAACATTTTTATTACTCCAAAAAGGAATCCATGGCCATTGTCATCACTCCTCTCTTACCCCCAAAACTCTCAGCCCAAGGCAACCACTAATCTACTTTTGATCTGTATAGATTTGCCTGTTCTGGACATTTTATATAAATAGAGTCATGTACTTTGTGGTTCTCGTGACTGGATTCTTTCACTTACAATATTTTCAAGGTTCATTCTTGCTATATAACATGTACCAAAACTTAATGCCTTTTTATGACTGAATGAATAAATAAGTAAGTTCCATTTATAGATATATTACTTTTTATTTATTCATCAGTTGATGGACATTTGAGTTGTTTTTAGTTTTTGGCTACTAGAAATAATGTTGCTATGAACATCTGTGTACAAGTTTTCCATGGAAACATCTTTTTAATTCTTTTGGGTGTATGTCTAGGAGTGGAATTGCTGGCTCTTATTCATTTTATCTTTTTTAGAATTAATAATATACTATTAATTTAGTGTCTGTTTCTTCCCTTCTGATCTTTCTAGGTCACTTCACATCAGTCTTTAGTTACTTTTCTGACCATCTCTCTGTCTCTACCTAAGGAAATTGTATTTATTTTTCAAAGCATGGCTCAGATGTATCTCCTTTGTAAGATAATTTCCAATCCTACCCATCAAATAATTATTTTTGTATAAATCTTTAGCACTTGAGTAATATTGTTGTATTAAATTTTGTGATATATGTCAGTGATTGAGCGTCGACCCATGTACTAGGAGGACCCGGTTTGATTCCCGCTCAGGGCACATGCCTGCGGTTGCGGGCTTGATCCCCATTGTGGGGCATGCAGGAAGCAGCTGATCGATGATTCTCTCTCATCATTGATGTTTCTCTTTCTTCCTCTTTCTTCCTCTCTGAAATCAATAAAAAATATTTTTTAAAAGAAAAGAAATCTCATCTTTATGAAGCTTTTCCTATGTGACTTTGTGACCTCATTTTCCTCATCTTTAAGATGCAAGAATTGAATTTTCTTCATTATGATTTTTAGGATTAGACTCAAATATTGATACTGCTCTTTGAAATTTTCTGGCACTTACCTATACTAAGTGCCCCGATTGACCTTGTACTTGGTATTAAGTTTTCATATGAATGTGGACATATTGTGGACAGGCTGTAAAAATTGGACAAATACTATTCTCTCTGTATTTATCACTTATGCCATAGAGGCATCCTATATAATAAAACCCTAATGTGCAAATTGACTGAATGGCAGAATGGCCGGTTGCTTGGACGTGTATTGCATTGAGCGTCTGCCTCCTGAGAGGGAGGCGACCGGCGGGGTGGTGGGACTGGCCAGCAGCCGGTGCCAGGCCACCAGCCAAGGCAGGTGCCAATGGAGGCCTCCCGATTGCCCCGCCCACTGGTCACCCCACAGTTCGGCCCTGATAGCCAGCCAGGCCTAGGGACCCTACCCTATATATTGGGGACAGTCTCTTAGATTTAAAAATTAAAACCTGGCAAGGCTACTCTAACACTGAAAACACAGGATGATGCAGCGATGACATGAATGGACTCTGCCTTGCACATTTTGTGGTCAGCCCTGATTCTGACACTGTGACAAAGCCAATTACTTCTCTCTACTTCAGTTTTTCACCCATAAGATGGGGAAAATGGTACTACTACCTCAGAAGGATCATGTTATGTACTACTTTTTATAATCAGGACAAAAAAAATGAAGCTGCCCATACAACAGCAAGATGCCTTTCACCTGTATGAAAAGTATGGTCCCTGGTACATGCAGCATGCCAGATTGCGATAGCCTAAACCAGCAGTCGGACATCCCCCGAGGGCACGGGCTGGGCTGAGGAACTCACACACACACACACCGCCCCACCCCCCACCCCGCCCCGCACGAATTTTGTGCACCGGGCCTCTGGTTTGAATACATAGAACAATATTATTCTTGTTTTGTTGGGTCAGTATTTTTAATGGAAAATTGGATAATGATTGGAACCCAGATTGTGATTTAAGAGATAATACAGAGGTCCTATGAGAGACTTTGGAACTTACTTAGTGAGTAGGATAGAGTTAAATAGAGCCTTGCAACTCAATAATAGGAATCTTACTTAGGTCATACAGGTAGAGAAGCAAGTAGAGTGAAAATCGGGAATTGAGTTATTTGGAGTAGTGATACTCAGGAAACACATCTGAATAAGTAATATAGAGAATATGTGAGTTTAGATTGATACAGACGCTAAAGACATTTGGAAGATTTAGGTCGAACTTGGGTTTGCACATCATGCTTGAAGCTTAAATGATGTATTCATTATTTTCATGGAGCATTTATTCTTCTTAAAGGGAAGATTTATTTTGGGTGTTGTCCTGGTTAGCTGCAAGAAGGTTTCTATGTGAAATTATGCTGGAATTGGTTTTAAGGATGTAAATCCCATAAGTCCACAACTTGAGTAACAAATTGAATCCCTAACAAATACAAGGAATTTAAGAGAAAGATCCCACTTATAAAAGAATGTCTAACATTATATTATAAGCGGTTATTATAAATAAAGGTTCTGTATCCAAAGGATATCTTTGCATGTCATTGAATCATTGTCACTGCTTGCTCTTACTTAGGCATTGCAGAGCTACAACCCAGATTTCTTGGACTCTGTTTTCTCTTATAAAGGTAAAGGCCTTATAAAGCATAATGCATTGCACACCTAAATGCCTAAATGATTTTGTTGAAAAATTCGGTCAACATATAGCTGTTACTTTATAAGCCATGTAGACACTGCAGAGAAAATATATAATAAAGTTTTTTAAATTCTCTTCCCATCTTCTTCAGACATATGAAAAATACCTCCAAGAAGTAATATTTGTGATGCAGCCATGCAAACCAGTGTATTTTGTATATTTTTAATATATTTTATTGATTTTTTACAGAGAGGAAGGGAGAGAGATAGAGAGTTAGAAACATCGATGAGAGAGAAACATCGATCAGCTGCCTCCTGCACATCTCCCACTGGGGATGTGCCCGCAACCCAGGTACATGCCCATGACCGGAATCGAACCTGGGATCTTTCAGTCCACAGACCGACGCTCTATCCACTGAGCCAAACCGGTTTCGGCAAACCAGTGTATTTTGTGTCTAATGTAGCAGTTCAGCAAGGGGGAAGATGACTCCTGATTCAGACTTCGACTATGGGTAGAAAAGGAAAAGGCATTTAAAACCAGAAGAAGTGGTGGTGGTGTGTACGGCAAGTAGATAGGAGAGACACTACCTACAAAACTGTTAGTTTAGCCCAGAGCTTGAAGAGGGGTGACTTATACTAGGTTGGCAATGGTAATATTGAAGTAAATGAAATATTGACAAAATAATTTTGAAATGAAAGTCAACAGGGCTTGATGACATATAAAGATGATGATGAGAGGAGTAAGAGTTTGGAGATTGCAAGGTTGGGGTTTTTTTTTAAATGTGCTACTGACAGAAATAGCGTCGTTGGGAGGAAAAGCCAGTTTAGAGATAACATGCGTTTAGTTTTAGATGTGTTGTGTTTGAGTTATCTGTCTTTGATTCAAGTGAAGAAATTATGCAGGCATTTCGAAAAAACAGGACTAGAATGTTTGTGGTGATATAATTATATGTAGATTTTTGGATGTGGAAGTTATCTCAGAAATCATATAATCCACCAATTTTATGATTTTGGCACACCCACACCTGCCTTTTTTTATTATTCTCACCTGAGGATATGTTTTATTGATTTTAGAGAGAAAGGAAGGGAGAAAGAGAGGAAAAGAGAGAAACATCAATGTGAGAGAGAAACATTGATCAGTTGCCTCCTGTATGCACCCCATCTGAGGATCAAACCTGTCACCTAGGTATGTGCCCTGACCTGGAGTCGAACCTGCAACCATATTGGTTTATGGGACAACATTCCAACCTACCGACTCACCTGGCCTTGGCCAAACCTCCTGCCTTTCGTGTCTCTAAGTCCCACTGTCCACTACAGAAATATATTTGTTATGTATTTTGAATTAACAGTAAAAGAATGAATCATTCTTCCTTACCAAGCAGTTTATTAGAGTGGAATTTTATCTATAGATGCATCACTTTGCCAGATCTCTGATAGGACTAACAATAATATTGTCTACTTAATTTAACAAGCCCTTTGTCAAAGGATATTGAAATGAACAAATGTAACTTATGATCCTATAGCAGGTAAAAGAATATTTGATTGAAGGGAGATCCAATTTTAAGAAGAAGGCATATTTTTAGTGGTGCAATGATTTTGAGACTTTTATTAGAGTAAAACTCATATCTTATAGAAGGTATTTTGTTTCAATTCCTTTTGTTTTTTTTAATAGCTCTTTATTTCATTGTAATCAATTTTAGCACTATAAAAATTAAATATATTAATCAGTTTTAGTGAGTTATTGTTTACTGAGTATTTCAAATTAACTTCTCCCCTAGTGTGTTTATTTTTGAGTTCTCTGTTCTTTTATATAAATATTTTATTTATATATTTGCTTTCTGCTTAATAAAATTCAGTGTTATGATTATTTTAATGTCATTTGAGGACATTAAAAATTCTCCCAAAATAATCTGGGATAATGTTAAATGATTAAAACAAAATCTGTAGCTTTTTTGTCTAAGTGGAAATTTTAAAATTCGTAGTATCCACTTTTTTTTTTAAAGGATTAAGCTCTTATTAATTATATCAGGTTGGGTAATTATTAAAATGACATTATTAAAATTTATATTATATACTGTAACATGTTAAGAAAATTTCAGTGCATGTTGTGGTTATCTGAATACATAACACTTTTAAATTGGTTGTGTTTTATTAAGAGGTCACTTTGTTATATTTTATTCTTATAGGCAGGAAAAAAAGCAATCCAGAACAATAATCAAAGCCAGGGTGGAGCAAGTTGTTAAACACTTTAGAATTAGACTCCCCCTCCCCCTTTCTAGTGTGATACTTTGAAGGCAGCTGCTACAGATAAACTCTATAGCCCCAGATGGTGGTTGCCTAATCCTCATGAGAATTCATGTCCTGGAAGCAGCTCTTATCTCTCCAGACCTGACATTGTCTGTGAGCTTTTGCTAAGGAGGGAATAATATAAACATGCTATGCATGAGTTTCACTTCTTGAATATGTCAAAAACATAGGAAGTTATAGTAAAGTACAGCAAGAACAGAGTTCATATTATTGAAAGTGTTGTTTTTGAAAGCACTTGATGCTCACTTGTTATGAGTGATGGAGTGCGGTTTGGATGGAAAGACAGTGAACAATTTTATAAAACAAAAATCGCACCTTTCCAATATCATGAATTCAGAGATGTAGAGTTGTCATTAAGTGTGCAATACCCAAAAGAATTCACTGTTATGTGATTTGCTATCAGAATTTAAAACAGTTCATCCTATAAGTGAATGTTCTGGACTTTTATTTACCACCCACTAGACCTCTTTGTTTGGAAAGTTAAAATAATGATTCCACTATTCTAGATTTACTGTTTTGTTAAAAAAAAACAACAAAAAACAAAGTCCAGGAATCTTATCTGTGAGATCTGGGTCTGTGACAAGTAGGAATGATGGTTTCTTTAGCATAACAATCAAATGTTCTGAAGTGGGGTGGTAGAGACTTTATCAACTCCAGGCAGTGTGTCATTAAATATGTGAACAGGATGTTACATGAATAATATTGAATCAACCATCATTTGATGATATGACTCTGTGTGGGGTATAATTTTCCTCTGAAAATCATAAAATTTGTAATCAAATGAGAAACTATGATGCCCCTCAGAATATAGCTTTAGCCTATCTTTCAAGTCTTATATTTCTTTCCCCTAAATATTCTGTTTGCTAGCCACTCTGGGCCTCTCAGAAGGTTTATTAGATAGGTCAGGTAATAGGGTGATGGAAGAGGCATCAAAGATCCGTGTCAAGTTTTTACATTGAATTAATTGATGATCAGCCCTTGGTGTGTTTGTCATATTTTCCTTGTTGTATGAAATTCTTTTGCCACCTTGTGCCAGAGTAATCTGAAATGTCCTGCTTACCACCTGTATCATGGTCAACCCACTGAGCTCATTTTCTATTGCTTCCTGTTGCTGTCACATTTGGCTCACTCCCCTCTTTCCACCCATATTCTCTTTTGAGGGTTCTGTTTCCTGCAGTACATTAAAAGATCTATGCCCCAAGTGGTGCTGTTCTTTATCATGATCTCTTGCCATTTTGTGTTTCTATTTAAATGAACAAATAAAAAACAAAACAAAAAGACACATGCTGCTGGATTGTAACCCAGCTGGCTCCGATTTCTCTTACCCTTGTCTTTGCTGTTCTCTCTCATTCTTGGTTTCTACTGTTTCTTTTTGTTATTTCACCATGTTCCCATATCTGCTTTCCCATTTGTGCGCCACCATTATAAAATTCTTTATAGTCCCTCTCTCTGGCTGAATTGTACATTCTCTTTTTTTCCCCTAATTACATTTGACATACAATATTATATTTGTTTTAGGTTTATAACTCAGTGATTGGACTTTATATAATTTACTACATGATCACTCTGATAAATCTAGTACCATACCCATCTGACACCATACATAGTTATTACAATATTATTGACTGTATTCCCTATGCTGTATTTTATGTTCCTATGATTATTCTGTAACTACTAACTTGGATCGTACATTCTCCAATTCTTGCTTCCATTCCGAATACTCTCTTTTTCTCTGTTTTCTGTGTTTCTAATTCCATGTCTGTCCATCATCTTTTCTCTCTCAGTTCTCTTCTCCATTTCCACTTCTGCTTTCGTTATCCTCAACTCTACTCCTTTTTACATTCTTCACTGTATGTCATTTTAGAAAAGTAAACAAACACCCTAAACCAGTGGTCGGCAAACCGCGGCTCGTGAGCCACATGCGGATCTTTGGCCCCTTGAGTGTGGCTCTTCCACAAAATACCACATGCGGGTGTGCACGTACAGTGCGATTGAAACTTCGGAGAAACTAAGATGGCGGCATAGATAAACACCGGGAAATAGTCGCCTCCCACAACAATTGAAAATTAGCCCAAAGGACGGAGCAAACATCATCCAAAACAACAGGAAGGCTGGCTGAGTGTAATTTCTACAACTAGAAGAAAAGAAAAGCACGCTGAGAGCCAGAGGAGCTGCGGAGGCTGAGTGCAGAGGTACGGCGGCGGCTCGGGCGCGCGGAAAGGGGGTGGCACCTGAGGACGCGGCTGGCTTTTTGAATCACAAGCTCCCGACTGCTCTGATCTCCAGTTCTGGGAAGTCTCTGGGGACTTAGGACTCATACGGGGAGAGGCGGCTCTCTCAGGCGGCAGCGGGCGAACTTGAGGGCGGATTTCCCTCAGAGGTGCTTGCAGCCGTTACCGGGACATTGAGACACGCGACTCCGGGCGCGGAGAATCAGCCATTGCTTCTTTCTACGCCCTTTGACTCCCTGAGACCACGCCCCACCCGGGCTGCGGCAGAGGCTTTTGCATGTGAATGCCCCAGAACTTTGCAACCTGATAATTACCTAACTGCAGCCGGGCCAGCCAGACCCGGAACTTCCAAGAGAAGGCCCAAGGCCCCGCAGCGGCTTGCATTGCTTCACAGCTGAGCCTCTTCTTGGCCCCGGCTGTGAGGCCTCAGGCAGGGGCTGAATTAGCACCTCCTTAGATCCAGGAGCCACTGTACCCAGTGGTCAGAGGGGGACCATTCTCCCACTTCAGACACAGCTGCTTCCCACAGCCAATTGGCCTGGAGGTCAATTCCTCCCAGTGATCCTACAACAACCGAGGCACCAAGAGTGCACCAAGAGTGTCCACCCCAGGTAACTGGGGAGGCTGAGCTACTGGGCCCTACAGGATACCTGGCGCGCAGGGCCACTCTATCAACACAGGGAAGCAGCCAAAATGCGGAGACAAAGAAACAGGTCACAATTGTCAGAAACGGAGGAGGACAGACGACTGGATATAGAGTTCAAGGCCACGTTTATAAGGTTTGTCTAGAATTTTATGGAAACCGCCGATAAATTTAATGAATCCCTCAAGGAGTATGGTGAGACCATGGAGGTCATGAAAAAGGACCAATTAGAAATTATGCATACACTGACTGAAATAAAGAATACTTTACAGAGATCCAACAGCAGACAAGAGGATCCCAAGAATCAAGTCAAAGATTTGAAATGCAAAGAAACAAAAAATACCCAACCGAAAAAGAAAAAAGAAAAGAGATTCAGAAAATATGAAGATAGTGTAAGGAACCTCTGGGACAACTTCAAGCGTACCAACATCAGAATTATAGGGGTACCAGAAGGAGAGAGAGGGCAAGATATTGAAAACCTTTTTGAAGAAATAATGACAGAAAACTTCCCCCACCTGGTGAAAGAAATGGACTTACAAGCCCAGGAAGCGCAGAGAACCCCAAACAAAAGGAATCCAAAGAGGACCACACCAAGACACATCATAATTAAAATGCCAAGAGCAAAAGATAAAGAGAGAATCTTAAAAGCAGCAAGAGAAAGACAGTCAGTTACCTACAAGGGAGTACCCATCCGACTGTCAGCTGATTTCTCAACAGAAACCATGCAGGCCAGAAGAGAGTGGCAAGAAATATTCGAAGAGATGAATAGCAAGAACCTGCAACCAAGATTACTTTATCCAGCAAAGCTATCATTCAGAATGGAAGGTCAGATAAAGAGCTTCACGGATAAGAAAAAGCTAAAGGAGTTCATCACCACCAAACCAGCATTATATGAAATGCTGAAAGGTATTCTTTAAGAAGAGGAAGAAGAAAAAGGAACTCTTACCATTTGCCACAGCATGGATGGAACTGGAGAGCGGATAAATACCACAAGATCTCACTTATTTGTGGAATATAATGAACAACATAAACTGATGAACAAGGACTGATCCAGAGACGGAGAGGCATTGATTGGACTGTCGGGCCTTGGAGGGAAGGTAGGGGAGGGTGGGGGCAAGGGGGAAAGATCAACCAAAGGACTTATATGCAAGCATATAGGCCTAACCAATGGACACGGACAACGGGGGGGGGGGGGGGTGAGGGGGTGAGCGGGGAGAGGGGGGGTAGAGGGTACACATATGTAATATCTTAATCAATAAAAAATATTAAAAAAAAAAAAAAAAGAAAGAAACTTCGTGGCCCATGCACAGAAGTCGGTTTTTGTAAAGGAGATAGACGAAACAAGTATACAAGACGAGTGTGGATGGGAGAGTTGGAATGGGTCGACCTCAGAGAACGTACCTCAATCAGATTGAGGACGTTTTTAGCAAAGGCCAGCTTAGGAGTACCCTAATTAAGTTAATAACAATGTACCTACCTATATAGTTTAAGTTTAAAAAATTTGGCTCTCAAAAGAAATTTCAATCGTACTGTTGATATTTGGCTCTGTTGACTAATGAGTTTGCCGACCACTGCCTTAAACAAACCTCAACACCTATAACTCCTCAACTGTATCCGGGCCTCATTTTATATTTCATTTTCATATTCCCTATTGCTTTAATTAGAAATGACTAACTCCACCCTTTCCCTTCATTTATTACTTTCTGTTTTCCATATTTTTCCCCATAATACTAGTCAATCTTAAAAAGCAATAATTTTGGCTGTTCTTTATCAGTTTCTTTTCCTATTTCATGTGCTCCCTCTTTCCATTATTTTTCCAGTGGGGTGTGTGTGTGTGTGTGTGTGTGTGTGTGTGTGTGTGTTAAGGCCCTAAGATGAGGAAGGTATGGCTAATATGCAGCTACAATAACTGAGTCCTGCAATACTGGCTATTTTACTTTGTAGAAGCCTTAGTGGTGGGGGTAGAAGCAGGAGCCAAATCAAATGGAGAAAATAAAGAGTCAAGAAATTGAAGGGCATTTATAGCTGTTTGTATTAATTATGCTTTGTGGAAAATGGAGTTGGAAATGTAATTGAGGAGCAAGAAGGTAGGATAAGTTGACCAAAAGTAGATCACTGGGAGATTCTCTACTCAAAGATATATATATCTTTTCTTCCCTGCCTCTCTGACTGTACCTACTACCAAGTTCTGGTAATTACAAATGCATATGGTTTATCTGGTCTTTTTAAAAATGCAAATGTCTTGTGATAGTAAGTCTCATTTAGACCTTGTGTGAATTACTCCTAATCAGATTATGAATAGGAATGTTAATTTTATTGAGAGTGCAGGAAGGCCAGTGAAAGAATGGCAAACTCTAGTGGGTATTGGAAAGGACTATGGGGGATGTATCACTGTATTCTTTTGTAACTTTTGTTTTGAATTCATTAAATTTTTAAACTGAAGGTTTATTACTGAAGCTCTAGCTTAATTTATTTTATAGGTTATATAAAACAAAACATTCCGGAGAGAGGTTGACTTGTGTAGGTCTTCTAACTCCTTAGTGATGAAAAGGACAATTCTTTATATTGTTCTTATTATAGCATCACTAGAGGCCTGATGCACGAAATTCGTGCAAGGGGCTCGGCCCTTGCAGCCCCAGCTGCCTGGCCCTTGCAGCCCCAGCTGCCTCGGCCCTCGGGCTGCCTCACGGCCCGGCTGCCTCGGGCCACGTGGCCCCGCCCACTGGTCATTCTGGAAGGTTGTTCCACCATCCAGTCTAATTAACCTATTAGCTCTTCGTTATATAGGATTATATTTTTATGCTACAGTGGATTCCTAGCCATTCCAACTGGGACTTGTTTGTGGCTCTGCCACAGGTCAATCCGAGGCTTAACTCTAGAGCCACCCCCTACAATGCATATACAGTAGGACAGTTAAATATAAAGTCATCGAATAAAAGATAAGATAAATTTCTCTTTTTTAGGAACCTCAAATGAAATGAGTACTGCCCTTAAATATTAAATTTAGCTCTCAGCTTTGGCAGTCAAAGCAAAGGGAAAAATAATGAGTTATATGGTTTTCTGTTTAATTAAAGGGAAGCACATTATTTATTTCATAGTTATTTATGTACACATTGTATTTTGTTTACAAACACCTTCAGAGTAGGGACCGTATGGATCCATGTTTCTACTCATGATAGTGTTTAGTATGAGTGAACAAGTGGTTAAATATGAATTCTTTTGAAGAAAGTACTTTTTTGGCACTGAAATCTAAGAGAAAATTTGTCATTTGAATTCTTATGAAAGAAACACTGAGTAATATAAATTTTAGACAACTATCAGCCATGGTTTTATAAAGTGTGCAGAACAGTTCTTCATCTATTCTAGCCTTTGCTTTTATTGAAACCCTTCCCCAACTTCAACACATGAGATAAGAGGGACGGTCAGGTGGTCTCTGGCACAAATCAACTTCAGAGTCAGATGGAACCAGGTCTAGTCCCAGATCTACTCTGTTGAGCTCTATGACCTTTGACAAACTGTATAACATTGCTGAGCTTTAGTTTCTTCATTTGTAAAATAGGGCTATTAATACTGTTCTCAACGGAATTAGATTGATTAAATGAAGGTAGCTTCTCGCTTTACTGAAACTCCAGCTACACTTCTTCCAGGACTGGATTAAAGGAAAAGGGATTTTGGAAACAGAGATGAAATTCCATGTAAATAAAAATCACTCATTCTCCCAGGTGAGTCTCAAAATTTTTTTTCTCCAGGTATCATAAGGACTCCATACCCAGCACCCAGTGTGGAAGAGGACAGCCCAATTTCTCCTATAACATTTTCACTACAAATCTGACAATAAAATATTGAATTTTTTACTTTAAATAGTCATATATATATATATATATATACATATATATATGTATATATTAAAACTTAGGAAGAAAAATATATATTTCTAAATACCTATTTATTTATTATATCTATTGCTTTTCATCGCTCCTTAAAAATATGAAGTATCCACTTGGTATTATTTGCCTCCAGCCTGGTGAACTTTTTTTTTTTTTTTTTAAATTGTTCTTGAAGTGCAGATCTGCTTGTGATGAATTCTTAGTTTTTGTTTATCTGAAAAGGTCTTTATCTTGTGTCCATCTGTTTTCGGTGGGGATATGTTTTTTGAGGTACAATTTATATACTGTAAAATTCACTCTTTTAGATAGAAAGCTTGATGAGTATTGACAAATGTATATAGTTTTATAGTCACTACTACTGTTACCAGGAAGGGGACCTGGCCCTTGGCGGGTCTACCTAGGGCCACCCGGTAGTATGTAGGTTCTTGACTTCTTGCAGGAAAAATTTTACAACACAAATCCAGGTGACTATGAGGGAACATTTATTAAAGCTGAGGATGTAAAACAAGAAAGGGATTAGCGTAGAAGAAGCAACAAGAGAGTCTAGGCTGGGCTGCCCTAACTTTCTGGGAAGTCCAGAGAAAAGAGGGCCTTGGGAACAGGTTCAGTGACTAGCCCATGACTAGCTGCTGTTGCCCATGGCTCCCCAGGTTGCAAGTCTCGCGGGGTCCCTTAGGGTTTAGGAGATGCATGCCCATAGGGGAAGAAGAAGGGAAAGGGAATGGTGGGAGGAGGTGCTCCCCAGAGGGAGAGCTTGCAAGCTGGGTCTTTGTTGAGGCTTTACCTCCTTCTCTCAGGCAGGAATCTTAGGGAAGGGCCTCAGCAGAATATTAATCAGTTTTCTAGGTGTGCTCCGTGGTCTCTACCAATTGGTCAGTGTCATGATGTTGTCAGTCATCACAGCTGGTTCTGGTGCCGCCCACCTGGTTTTGTAGCTTTTTTGGGTCTGGAGCTGAAATATAACTAATACCTAGATGTTATCTCTAGGGAGGTGACCTTTTGTATCTGCTGTAAATTGCTCTGTCAGTTTGTTCAGCTGTCTGTCTGTCTTAGTTTCCCTATTCTACTTGTCCTGGCGTACTAGCCTTCCATCTCTGAAATCTTTTAGGGGTGATGAGGAAGGATCGTCTGTCTTCTGTAACTGCTTCTCGCTGATAAGGGCTTTGATTCCTGCCTGTGTTGGGGTCTGAAAGTCTCTGTCTCAGTTCCCCTATTCACCTTGTCATGGCTTACTGGTTTGTCTCACTACAATCAAGATGAAGAAAATTTCTATCACCCTCAGACATCCTCATGCCCCTTTTGGGTCAGTGGTTTGCCCTTTACTTCTTTGATGAATCTTGGAAGAGTTGTTGATTTGTTTGTTCAGCTTTTTACATGTTGTTAGGATGATTTTTAAGCTCCTTACATGCAGGACCAGAAACTAGATGTCTACACTCGTGTTTTGGTTTACCTTGAGTATAGTGATAGCTACTTTAGAATTCTTACCTGCTAATTCCAACATCTTGGTCATCCAGGATTACTCTCCATTGATTGTCCTTTCTCTTGAGTGTAGTTAACATGTTCTGTTTTTCATATGTCTGGTTATTTGGGACTGTTTTGTTTGACATTGTGAATAATATGTTGTTAGAGACTTTGGATTCTGTTGTATTTCTCTGAAGAGTGTTGTTTTCTTTTTTCTATCATTTAAAAAATGTTTCTCAGAGCTAATTGCCTTGACTGTATTTAAACTTCACACTTTATTTTTCTTACAGTTGACCACAGATGGCATTTCTTCAGTCCTTTTTGCCTTAGTTGGGCTATTTGGAGTGTGTTCCATATATGCATACATCAGTGGTTAGTCATATATTTGGGCAGACTTTATATATAGAATTTTGGGGTATGACACATGCTCCCAGATGAGGTAAAAAATATAGGCTATGCTCTGCCTTTTTGTTTCAGCTTTCATACAGAGGTGGCCAGAAGTTGAAGATGGTGGGGGACAGTGCAGAAGTTTCAGCTCTGGGGCCAGTTGGACAGAATTTAAAACCCAATTTTGGCACCTCTTAGTGGGACACCCTTAGGCAAGTCACTTGACACCCTCAGGCAAGTCACTTAACACCTCTGAACCTTATTTTCTTTTTTGTAAAATAAAGAAAATAGAATCTACCAAGATAAGTTGTTTTGGCTATCTACACACACTAATAATAAAGGAATATGCAAATTGTCCGGGATGCTGTCACAGTAACAGTAACAACCGAACAGCAGGCTGTGTGGGGTGACCAGGCCGGCAGGGGGTCAGTTAGGGGCAACCAAGCTGGCAGGGGGCGGGCAGTTAGGAGCAATCAGGCCGGCAGGCAGAGGCGATTAGGGGTGATCAGGCTGGCAGGGGGGCAGTTAGGAGCGATCAGGCAGGCAGGCAGGTGAGCAGTTAGGAGCCAGTAGTCCCAGATTGTGAGAGGGATGTCCGACTGCTGGTTTAGGCCCGATCCCAGGGCCTAAACAGGCAGTTGGACATACCCCGAGGGGTCCTGGGTTGGAGAGGGTGCAGGCTGGGCTGAAGGGACCACCCGCCCCGTGCACGAATTTCATGCACTGGGTCTCTAGTCTGTATAATAAAAGCCCAAGCGACCGTTATGGTGGAACGACCAGAATGACCAGTCGCTATGATGCGCACTGACCACCAGGGGACAGATGCTCAACGCAGCAGCTGCCCCTTGGTGGTCAGTGCGCTTCCACAGGGGGAGTGCCACTCATACAGAAGTCGGGCTGACAGCTGGTGAGTGCAGCGGTGGTGGCAGGAGCACTAAGGAGCAGTGAGCCGAGTGGTAGGGAGCACCGAGCAGGCAGGAGGTAAGGAGCGAGGGGCCCCGGACTGCGAGAGGGCGCAGGCTGGGCTGTGGGATACACACACACACCCTCCTCTTCTCTCCCCCCCCCCCCCCCCAGTGCACGAATTTCGTGCACTGGGTCTCTAGTAAGGTTATAATCTATGTGACGTGTTTGTGTGTGTGTGTGTGTGTGTATTTCCCTTAAGAGCAGTGCTTCAGTATTTGCTAATTCATTGTTTGTGGCAGCTTTATAATACATAACTGCTGTGAATAACAAGACTCAAGTGTAATTGTTTTTTTTGTTTTTTTTTAAAATATATTTTATTGATTTTTTATAGAGAAGAAGGGAGAGGGATAGAGAGCCAGAAACATCGATGAGAGAGATCGATCAGCTGCCTCCTGCACGCCCCCCACCGGGGATGTGCCCGCAACCAAGGCACATGCCCCCGACCGGAACCGAACCCGGGACCCCTCAGTCCGCAGGCCGACGCTCTATCCACTGAGCCAAACCGGTTCGGCAAGTGTAATTGTTTTTATATTGTCTACAGAGTTAAGGTATTCTTTCTCCTCTACCTTTCTCTACCCAACAGCCAGAGTGATCCTTTTAAACATAAGTCAGATGATGTCATCCCTTTGTACAAAACTCCTCAGTGATTCTGTGTTATACTGAGAATAATATCCATTCCATGTTATGAAAGGCCGTATATGATCAGGTTCTCTCTTACCTCTCTGATCTTATCTCCTATCACTATCACCTATTATTACTATCTTTCAGTCACACTGACTACTATTTCTTGAAAGTGCCAAGTACATTCCTGCCTTAGGTCTTTCGCACTTAATATGCCCTCTCCTGGCTATGCTTTTTCCTCAATATTTGCATGGCTGTCTCCCTCACTTTTTTTAGATCTCTAGTCAAATGTCATCTTATCAGAAAGGATTTCTTTATCTTATATAAAACTAGAGGCCCAGCGCACAAAATTCGTGCACGGGTATGGTCCCTAGGCCTGGCCTGCGATCAGGGCCATCTTCCCCGGCTGCTGGCAGCTGACACCCCCACCCCCACCCCACCCCCAGTTCCCCATTCCCTATCGGGTGATCGGAGTTTGCCGGCCAGGGGAGAAATCAAGAGGTTGGCCGTTACCGCCTGCTCACCAGCTCTGCCCCTTGCTGCCGGTTGCCCTCTGTGTGTGGGGTGACTGGCGGGGTGGGGGTCTTGGCCTGGCACTGCCCGTGTCTGCTACCACCCACCCCCGGTTTCCCATTCCCCATTGGGCGATTGGGGCTTGGGGCAGCTCCTGTGTTGAGTGTCTGCCCCCTGGTGGTCAGTGTGCATCATAGTGACTGGTCGTTCCACAGTCCAGTCGATTTGCATATTATGCTTTTATATATAGATAGCATCTTCTCTTTACCACATAATTCTCTACCCCCTTTCCCTATTTTATTTGCAATTGTATATCAATTTTATATGCATATGTATGAATGCATGTATTATATATGTATCTTTATATGTATTTAATAGTTTTATCCTACCTGCTAAAGCAGAAACCTTATGATTCATTACTTTATCCCCAGGGCCTAAAAGACACTCAGATATTTCTTTGAATGCATGATTGAATATAACAGATGGGATGTACAAGAAATTATTGTGCGTTTGTAAGGGAAACCAATGGGCATATAGTAAACAGCACGTAGAACTCTTTAGAGGTGTGAATGGTTTGGTAGGAATGGCTTCAGGAAAGAAGGGCTTGGAGTGGACATGTTTATATTGAAGATTGCTTAGTTGGGCTGATTACTTAGGCAGATAGTAATACATGAAGTCAGAAGGCTTTCTGAATTGTCAATCTCTGATCCACCAAGGATAAAGTTTCTTTCCATTTGCCTATTTAACCCCATGCTTTATAAGTAGCTCTTTAGTGTGTGTATGTGTGTGCATGTGAGTACATGTGTGTTGTTGGCAGGATGTGATTTTGTCTTACAACATGAGTAAGCTTTCTTTTACCCTTTCCTGGCTCTCTGGTTTCTTATTGTGGCCAATTTCTAGGCCTTTCTTGCCAGCTTGTCTTCCCTCTAGTGGCTGGTCCTCATCTCCCGGGCTTCTTTTTTGTCAGGGAGAGCATTTTATATGTGCACTTTATCCCTGAATGCTGAGAAAGTACTTGTCAAACTGACAGGTGAGGTGACTACTGGTTGCCACTTGACATGGAGAGTGACACCTAAAAGTTTGCATTTGCAGCTGTGGTCCTTCAGAGAATCGGTGTAAGAGGCTGTACTTTATCAAGTAGAAATAATCATATTTATAAACATTTAATAGTTACTATATTAAAATGTGTCTTTTCTATAAACTTATATTTTCCCCTTGTACTGTCCAGTCTAGTCTTATATCATAGATCTTTTCAATGGGATAAATAAGAAAATATCGAGAACACCAAGAGTTTTGAAGACTGGTGCCTAATAATGAATTAGATATATTATTTCATTCATTTATTCTATACATCACATTATTTATCTTCCTCTGTTTTGACACTTGCAATGGATTCATAGTAGTCACTGAAATATAGCTCATAAAACCAGTATTTAAGGCAATAAATGATATGCTTCCTATGCTACCTTTTTAAATTTCTTAACTCATTCTTATATTTCCCTATACTCTAGTCCAGTGGTCGCCACACTTTCGGACCTCACGGACCACCAGTGGTCCACAGACCACTGGTTGGTGACCACTGCCTAGTCCACTGGTTTTCAAAGAGTTCTTTACTGCTTCTAAAGGATTCCCTTAGACAGGTAGGGGTCAAGTTGGCAGGATTCTGTCTCCATTCTTTGACCAGAGCCTTTGGGATTTCATCTCTTTTGTACATTTGATTTTAAAACAGTTCTGTAGTTAAAAGAATGTTTGCCGTAACCGATTTGGCTCAGTGGATAGAGCGTCGGCCTGCGGACTGAAAGGTCCCGGGTTCGATTCTGGTCAAGGGCATGTACCGTGGTTGCGGGCACATCTCCAGTAGGGAGTGTGCAGGAGGCAGCTGATTGATGTTTCTCTCTCATTGATGTTTCTAACTCTCTATCTCTCTCCCTTTCTGTAAAAAATCAATAAAATATTAAAAAAAAAGAATGTTTGAAAGTCACTCCATTTATTAATCTGTGTATCTGTCTCAGACACACACACACACACACACACCTCAAAATCCTATACTCACACTTTGTTATGCCTTTCGTATTCTTTTATAGTTCGTGTATACACACACACACACACACACACACACACACACACACACACTCCTCAAAGTCCTATACTCACACTTTGTTATGCCGTTCCTATTCTTTTGTAGTTCCCTCTGCCTGGAATGCTAATGTCTACAGTTGATTATTTACATAGTGAGTTTTGCTGGGTACTTGGAGCAGTATGACAATTTTAAGCATTTTAGTTCAAAGAACTTCCAGAAAATTGGGAATTAACTACTAACATGATCAAAATCCTAAGGATTAATATATGTTTTGTTAACTCATGGCATTGTATGCATGGTGGACAAAGACAGGTACTTCTCCTAAATGTTATAAATACTGGTCTTGAGTTTGGGCCAATTTTTTTTTCGTAAATGTATCTAAAATATTGATGAATGGTGATGGAAGGAGACTTGACTTGGGGTCGTGAACACACAATACAGTGTACAGATGATGTGTTGTGGAATTGTGCACTTGAAACCTGTGTAATTTTGTTAACCAGTGTCACCTCCAATAAATTCAATAAAAAGGAAAATTATATATATTGTGGAAGTTTAGTGGGAGAGTGTGATTTTGGCACACATATGGTTGTTTTACCTGTAGATTTTGTTGTTTTAATGCACACTCTATATAAAGCCAAGACAGATTATATTTCTTTAAAAAATATTTTTTCTGGTTTTATTTTAAATTTCACAGAGCAGTTTGTGTTTTTGTGTTTTCTTTTAATTCAGATGCTTTTTTTTTGCAATCCTAGCCCTTCATCCTTAACTCCTTGATGAAATGGTGACTTAGACTTTCCTTTTCTTAATAATTACTGAAAACTTTTGGTTTTGTATACAGTTTTTAAAAATACGTAGTATTTTTCTTCCATCTTAGTCATAAAATACTGGGTTCTCTAAAGCTGCTTTAATTCATAGTAGAGGTATTTTCTTTGCATTTACTTATCAGGTAAGAAGTATATTATACAATGGGAGTTCTTTCATTCACACATACTTTTAAAACCTCAGTTTTTATGTCTTGGAAATATGATGGTAATGATGTGATATTAATTGTTTTTTACTAGTATTTAATATTTTCACTGTAGAATGTTAATATGTAATTGTTACCTAACAGCCTGTAAAGGATAGTTGTTGCCAGTGTAAAACACTCAAAATCATTTCTCCCAGAAAACCTGTAGCTACAGCAGTGGTTCACAAATTGGAGATGCTTTTACCTCCAGAAGTTATTTTGGTAATATCTGGAGACATTTTTTTTTTTAAATATTCTTTTTTAAAATATATTTTATTGATTTTTTACAGAGAGGAAGGGAGAGGGATAGAGAGTTAGAAACATCAATGAGAGAGAAACATCGATCAGCTGCCTCCTGCACACCTCCTACTGGGATGTGCCTGCAACCAAGGTACATGCTCTTGACCGGAATTGAACCTGGGACCTTTCAGTCTGCAGGCCGACGCTGTATCCACTGAGCCAAACTGGTTAGGGCTGGAGACATTTTTGATTGTCACAGCTGAAGGAAGACATTGTTGGCATCTAGCATATTGCTAAATATTCTAAAGTGCACAAAACAGCCTCCTATAACAAATAATTTTCTAGCTCAAATTGTCAATAGTACTAAGAGTGAGAAGCCCCGAGCTAAAGATAACTACCAGTTTTCCATTTCACCTAAAAAAATGTTTATTTTAATTATAAGAGAAATATTTTTTGTTTTTATCTTTCTGTACAGGTATACAGATTTAGCCAGCCAGTACTTTAAAAATGGTTAGTACATCTTCAGAAAAGAGCAGATCTTTAAAAAAATTGCTTTTTTCCTAAAAGAAAGGTATAATTGTGAACTAGCTATCTTTTCTTTTGTTTCTTCCCCCACCCCCTTTTTAAAAGTTGGCTATTGGGATGAAATGAAAATTAGAGACCTGTAGTAAATATTCCTGCCAACAATGGAACTCGTAAGGCCTAGCTGTCAGCTTAAAGCAGCTCACCCTTACTTTAGGGTCCCCACCTAACAGACTAGAGCAGGTCACTTTATTGGAGGAATTACTTTCCCCTCAGGATTAATTAAAAAAATTTTAATAATTTTTGCTTTCTCCTTACCACTTTGCCCCTAAAACATGGTGTTAATAGTTTCTATTTTATACTCACACTGTATTAGTGTTAGCTGCTTCTGTATTCTTTTATACCTTTCTCCATGCTGTACAAAGAACATTTAAACATATGCACATAGTTGTTTGGGTCATTGTTTTTACATACTTCTCTGAGACATAATTTTTTCACTTTTACTATATAACATTCCTTGGTTCATCAATACAGAGCTTGACTTTTCCTTTTAATAGCATATCTAAGCAGTAAAGCGCTAAACTTAAATTATTCAGTAGTCTAACATAAAGATCATACTGAAACACTTAACACATTTGAGTACACAAAGTTCAGAATATGAATTACTTAGTAGTGAGAAATGCTGCATTGAGTTAATTTTTATATTGTCAGATTGTTCTTACGTTAAGAACACGTTTTCAAAGAAGATACTGTTTTGAGATAATAGGGAAATAGTGAATATTTTATGTTGAATGAGCTGTGCATTTTGAAACTGCTATATGTATGAAACATTTTTATGTCAGTTTAGCCTTTCATCTGATTTCATTATGCTGTATCAATTCTAAGTCTGTCCAAAGTATTTCTAATGTCTTGATTAAGAGAATACAATTTTTGAGCTGTACTTCTGAGTCATGTGCTGTTTCCCTGATCAATATATGAATGGAATTAATGATCTGGTTGCAGAATGGCCTTTTGTTCCTCTACTGCCCCAAGATTCTTTTTTAACTTCTGGTGTTAGCTGTTTTGTTTTGTTTTTTTATTTTGTTTTTAGGCATTAGCTTTTCAAGCCAACATTTATTTTCATAATTATGTCTGATAATTCTATATAGTAATTGCTAGAGGGATGAAAATAAATTTAAGGTGGTGAAGATATTATTATTCTCCAACATTAGCAATAATGAAATTGAATTTCATGTCATATGCGCTCTTGCAGGTATTTGGGGGTTTGAATCATCAAAGTCTTTGTGAAGCTAATATAGCAACCTAGGCAGTTCAAGAAAGAGTTTATTTCTGATGTAATCTTAGAAAATATAATGCAGGAAAATAAAGGCTTTATTTTGTAGATTAAAGTTCTCCCTATGTTATATTAAATTTTAATAACATTGATATTCTGCTTACTTTATGAAACCTTTTATTACAAACAGTTATGAATATGAACATCTCATTTGACTACTGATGAACGGAGGGAAAAATCTAAATTAAAACTTTAAATACCACTATTTAATTACCCAAATGGCTTTGACTGTGTTAAAGAGTGCCTGGGATTATTCTGTTTTTCAATTTGTTTTAATGCTTCCTTGGTAAAAGCTGATGGATTCCCAGGCCCATTGCTGTCACTGATGAACTATATAAAGATAAATGACATTATGGTAAATTCCACTTAATGACACATTTTTAATTTTCAGAACACAGGCATTTTCAGGCTAGTGAATGAAGGCTAATTACCTCAAGATCAGAACAAAATAACTCCTCATTTCGAAAGATAATAGAAAAGAAATGTTGCAGATTAATGATGCTATTTATCTTTAAAGGAAAAAAATTTTATCTTTATCCAGATAGCATAGCTCCCTGAGGAGCATGGTTATAAAATGAATCTGAAGTCGCAACTTAATAGGTTATTAAAATTGTTTGAGTGCAGGCTCTCCTGCTTTAGTCTTTCCATAAATTTAAATTGAAGGTCTGCTGAATTCAAAAAGGAGCAGCTTGTTTATGAGGCCAGAGGGAGCAACATACGTTACTGACAAAAGATGCACTTAACCTCATTCTAATATCTTGCTTTTTTATTTCTCTGAATGAAACTCAACTATTTGAGAAAGTATTTTCAAATTTGTTGCCTCTCTTAATTAATACCTAAGTGGAAGGACCACACTTGGACTTGTTTAATTTAAGATTAGAATAAAAATGAAAGCTGTAAATGCACAAAGCCTTTACTAAATACATATAAATCAATTTGTAAACTGATTTAATTGTATACGTGCGTATAAGTACATATGTATATTTTTAAACATTTTAATTTTGTTTAAAATGTTGAAACAAATGTCTCACTTAGATAAGTGAGAGGAAAATATCTTGGCCTGCGAGGGTGTGATTTTGTGGTCACAGTTGGAATTTATGTAGGAATTGTTCAATAAATCATTATTCACAGTTAAAGGATTAGCAATAATCCTTTTGCTACACTCCCACACAAGTAACAAAGTAGGACTCAGACAATATTACTTGATCATAGAGGCTTTAACCTGCTCCTGACATCCTATACTCCTGTCTTTGGCTGTAGGTAATATAACTATTATTTCTTTACTAATAAGGGCACATAGCATTTTCTATAATTTTCATTCTTGTCTCTTAGATAATACATGATTTGCCTATATATTGATCATATTTCTGAGCCACAAAAAAATATTTGTGACCATGAAAGGAAATAAGTGTGTTTCTTGTACCTGAGAGAATTTTCAGTATATTATTGTGAGATATTATTTTACTCCGTTTCAATTTTATCTGCTTGAAATAGTTAAAAGACATATTTTATCTTATAGGGACAACAGTGTACTTATAGACCACAGCATTATTTTCACATGAGATTTTCTAAGATATTTCTTTAGAAAAGTCAAGAAAGGAATTCCATCTAATTATAATTGCCATATACTTTTTAAAAAAAATTTTTTATTGATTTCAGAGAGGAAAGGAGAGGGAAAGAGAGATAGAAACATCAATGATGAGAGAGAATCATTAATGGCTGCCTCCTGCACCCCCCCTACTGGGGATTGAGCCCGCAACTTGGGCATGTGCCCTTGACTGGAATTGAACCCGGGACCCTTCAGTCTGCCGACCAGTGCTCTATCCACTGAGCCAAACCAGCTAGGGCTCCTTTTGATTTTTGTTATAAAAGCCTCCTCTTTATATTTTAAGAGTTATTTTTAAATAGTTTTGACTGAAGGTTGGGGTAATTTCTAACAAAATAATTTTTAATTATTGAATCAAATCAATTAGTCAATTCGGCTAAAAACTCAGGAAAGGTACTAAAAATATACTTCGTGTCAAAACCTTTATCTAACTTAATATTAATACTTAATTGTTACTATTTATTTGAAATTTCCATCAGTTTTCCTACCAGGCTTTCTTTATTCTCTATAGGTGTATCCATCTTATAGTGGCCTTAGGAGATAAACTGATAACAATTCTGAAAGTTATTTCTAGACAGAGATAATCCTGTGAAAACAAAAATAATTGTATTTCTAATATTGAAATACTTTTCTTATAAACATCTTATTTATGATTCTTAAAAACAATATTTGCAAGAGTGAAAAGAAATAAGTATATTTGTTGCATATGGGAGAAATTTCAGCAATTCATCATTTGAATTCTCTAAAACCATTTTTTATGTGGCAAGCAGTGTGTGTTATAAACCTGTGTGTTATTTCACAATCATTATTTGAAGGTTTCCTGATTTATTCTATCTCAATCATTTAAAAAACATAAAAATTTTTAGGAATTCAATCTTTACTTAAGCATGTAACTATACATCAAAGTAATATAAAGACAGGTACTGCAGTATTTTGGTACATTATAAAACTTTTATTTTACAAAATTTAATCGATTAAAATGGATATTTACAATACAGGCAGTCCTCGGGTTACGTTGGACTCAACGTATGGGAGGATTTACAGTATTTATTAAAAAAAAGTTCTGTCATTTCGACGTATATACATATGTGCTTTATGTTTTTTATTATTTATTTACCACAAGTAAAGGTCAGGAATTGTTATCTTTTGTTTAAATTTTTTTTACTGTTTCACTTCATTACTGCTGTGTATGTGCTCCATGTGAGCGACGTAGGTGCTTATGTAGGTGGGTTCCGACTTACGGCGAAAATCGCATTACATCGTACCTAGGAACAGATCTCCGATGTAACCCAAGGACCTACTGTATATGTAGTGTGTTTTCTCTACATGGTTCTTAAACTTAAGTAAGAAAAATGTAATTACTGTCATAATAATATACATGGAAATATTTTAGAGCATTAATAATACTATTTTTATGCTCATCTCATCTTTCTCAATTATTGCTATATTTTAAAAATTTCCAACACTTATCTCCTTCCTAGCCTTCTCCAGTAAAGATGAATTCATTCTAAAGACATTTTCATGCAACAAAAGAAAAATGTAAGGAATTATCAGGGTTATATTTTAGAATTAGTAATCCTATATGGAAATGAAAATATAATTTTTCTAAATATTCATATTTTTGCATCCACTGATGATGATCTTGAATAAATAATCTCTTTGGAAAATCTCTGCTTATGGGCTCACAACATTTATTCCTTTCATGTGCACTCTGAAAATTCTGTTCTGTAAAGCAAGTCTTTAGACTTAACCCTCTTCTAGTTTTTTTCTGACAGACTTTGATATTGTAGTGTAGCGGTGACCCGTAAAAATCATATGGAAAGGGGCAACATTTTAGGGCCATGATCATGGTTTCATAGGAAGGATGACAAGCTAGTTACTATTACACCTCATTCAGAATTCTAGAATTTTGTTTGGATCTTTTTGTGATAGGTAACAGACCCAACAGAGTCTCTACAGGGCAAAAAACAAATCACTGTGGATTTAAACACTCAAATACAATCAGAATAATAAGGCTCTGTTAGAAGTCACAAATCTTAATAATGTGCTTTACTTTCCCACTTTATTGCTACTTGACTCCCCAAGTTAACTATCATGGTTTAATGGCATACAATCAAGAGTCGAAATCTAGATTTTAATTTTAGCGCTAGCTCTAGCATTCTTGATGATCATTCATAAATTATCTCCCCCCCCCCCCCACACCCATGAGTCTGTGTTTTCATCTATATAAATAAGGGGTTTAAACAAATTGGATTGTACAGAGTTTTAGAGGGAAGAACAGCTATCAAAGATATACATTGGAGCAGTGGAAATGAGGCTATGTTAGCAAGGAAGGAAAAGATGGATTACTAGATGGCAGATGGATGTGGTAGACCCTTCTAAATCATATTATGTTCCTAAGTAAGAGAGTGATGAAATCATTATATGTAAAAGTAATCAGTGAGACCAGTTAGGCAGCTATTGATCAGTCCTATGCTAAGTGCTTCAGAAACTGTCGGATTTACAATGTGATCACATATTTTTAAGGAACTCTTGTTCTGGATAGGTCGTCAATCCTCTGTTGGGGAAGGGTATCACATGGTTGTGTCCGGTGTGAGTTACTGAGTAGTGTGGGAATTTGAAGAAGGGAAAAATTACAGCCCTGAAAAGTTGTGCAGATAGCATTTGTGCTGGGCCTTGAAGGGTAAGGAGTACTTGGTAGGTAGATTTCATATAGTTAGAGTGAAGGGTATTGTTGGGAGAGAGAAGGAAGTGAACAAAGATGTGAAGATAAACATTGTTTTGTATTAACAATAAGGAGAGAAAAATCTAAATTGAAATTTAAGTATAAGTAATAAAGTTGGAAAAATAAGGAATTCTGGGCATAGCTTTGTGAAGACTGTGAATGCAAACTGAACAAGTTGGATTTTTTCCCTCTGAATCTCTTTCAAGCTTTTCTCCCTATACAAGTATAGTGGGGCCTTGACTTATGAGTGTCCTAACGAGTTTTTCGAGATAACAAGCCATCTCTCAGCCGATTTTTTGCTTTGAGTTGCGAACTAAAATTCGGGTTATGAGCCAGCTTCACATACCCCACCACTAGTTGGCGCAGCGAACGTCACAGTGAACGCCACAACATCAGCCCAGCATCACGTGTCATTGTAATGCTGAAAATTGATTTGACATACGAGTAATTTGAGTTATGAGCTCTGTCACAGAACGAATTAAACTCATAAGTCAAGGCCCCACTGTAGTGGAACTGTCTCTTTAAGCAGAATATTGCTGATAACATTAATGTGTAAAAGAGATTAAAGCAGAGTAGCTTTGGTTGACTAGTGTGCTGAAGAACATGGAGCCTTACTTACCAAGTCCTACCAAAGTAGCCATAGTGGTACATCAGTGGAACCCTTATTGCTCTTTGCAACAAAGTTTGAAAAATACTGTTTTAAGCCTTGCAAAGCTGTTTAAAGTTTTTGAATGTTGACAATGCAATTAACCCACTGGCATGCAGGATAGAGTGGGAGAAACCTGGGGAAAAAAATTGTTGTACTAAGAGATTTAAGGTCCTGAGCAAGGATGGTAGTAGTTAGAATAGAAAGGGAGAGAACAGGAATGAGATTTTCATAGAGAAATCATCTGTAATGTGGCAGTTATGATTATGAACGAGAGATCACCAAAGTCAAATATGTGAATAAGGAATGGCTAAGGAAAACCATTTAGAATACTGGAAGGAGAGAAAATAGCAAAGCATATATAAACAGGAAAGGATAATAAAGACAAAGTATGGGCCATTTTAAGGCAAAGGTAGTCAATATTGGATTCTACAGAGAATCCAATGGAACTAATGAAATTTGAACATGGAACATGGAAACTAATTTTGAAGTGAGTCATTAGTGAATACACAATTTTTTTTGGGGGGGGGTTGTTGTTTATAGCTTTGGAACTATTTATTTAGCCATACTTTTAATATTCTTTTTCTTTTTTAAACATAATTTTTGTTATTGGTAAAATTTATAGTGAATTTAAACATACATGTTAAATGTACAGTTTGATAAGTGTTCATAAATACATACACAGGGTTGCATTATGACTTTCTTGGATCACAGGTGGGCCCCTTCATAAAAATATTAAAAACTATATTCTATCAATGTGTTGGTAGATCAACTAGAGTGCATACTTCTGAAAAATATGAAAATATGGTTTCTGTGAATAGAGATCCTGATAATAAGTAACTAGATTCACATGAGAATAGAACAGAGAGAGAAAGTGCAAGAAAATAATGGGATTTGTTAATTGAATATAAGAAATGAATGGGAGGAGAGTGAATCATAACTCCTAGAAAATATCTTAGTGCGGTTTTTTAAAGTTGTTTTATTGGAAACCACAAGTTTATAAATAGAGTAATATGTAAATGTATAACATATTTAATGTTTTAGACAATAAATTATAAATGAATTCATTTTCATTATTAAAAATACTAACATGGTCCTAGCCAGTTTGGCTCAGTGGATAAAGTATCGGCCTGCGGACTGGAGGGTCCTGGGTTTGATTCCAGTCAAGGTCGCATGCCTAGGTTGTGGCTTGATCCCCAGTCGGGGGTCATGCAGGAGATAGCCGATCAATGAGTTTCTTTCATCATTGATGTTTCTATCTCTTCTTTTCCCTTCCTCTCTTAAATCAATAAAAATATATTTAAAAAATAAAAATACTAACATATTCCTATGTTATCAACTAAATTGCAAAAGAAGGCATATAAAAATAAATTATATCTGTACTCTCTGTTATAGGTAGTCTAAGTAGTGTTTAGAAATGGCATTTTCCTTTGTTCCCCTTTTTTAAATTCTTTATTGTTGAAAGTGTTAGACATATGTCTCCTTTTCCCCACATTGAGAAATGACATTATTTGACCATTACTGAATATGTAACATTAATGCCACACACTACATTAGATCTAAAGGTAGGTTGTTCTATACCTTGGTCCCCCATAAGATCAAATGTCTAATCCACCTAGGTTTCTTTTTTAATGTTTTATTATGAAATATTTTAAATCTATAGAAACTTACAGGAATAAAACAGTGGACTCCATTATACCCTTCACTTAGTTATTTAATAATTGTTAACATTTTTGCCATAATTACTTCCTCCTTTAACATCCCTCTCTCCTTTTTCCCCTCCTCCTGTACACACACACACACACACACACACATTTATTATTATTACATATTGGCGATTAATTACTTGAAAATAACTTGCAAAGATCATGTCCTTTTATCCCTAAGTATTTCAAAACTTATATTCTAACTATCTTACATAGCCACCATATAGTTAGGAAATGCAAGAAATTTAATGTTGATAAAATTATTTTATCTAATGTAGAGTGCATATTAAAATTTTACCAGTTATATCTTTTACTACAATCTGTTCCCAGCCTCTACCTCCCTTCAGACATGATCTATTCCAGGATCAGGTATTACATTTAGTTGTTACTTAAGTCTCATTTAAACTTGACCAGTTTATTAGTTTTTGTTTTTCATGTTATTGATGCTGTTGACGTTTTAATGGTAAGTTGTTTTGTAGAATGTCCTTTAACTGGGGCTTTTCATAAGTAGATTCAGGATATATATTTTTTGGCCGGAATACTATGTAATTCAAGCATATCAAACTCATGGCCCGCGGGCCGCATGCGGCCCACAACGAATATTTTTGTGGCCCAGCCAATATAACAGTATGTAAGAAATGTTTTAATAAAAATGTCATAACTTAATTTTTACAATATCTGTTATACCTAATTATTAATAATGAACTACAACATTCCCTAATGACTGATTACTATAATTGTGTTGCGTTCATTTTCCTTATGCGCCTTACATGCAGGTACACTATTTCTCTCCACTAATACTAGCAGCGAATATTTTAGCAGCCAATTGCTACATCACTAGTCTTTTACTGACTTGTTCGATGTGCACAACAGGAAATATTTCGGAGAACAAGAAAAATGGGTTTATTTGCGTTCCGCTTATTAATTTGTGTAGTTATTCAGTGGTAAGTTAATGTTCAAGAAAATATTTTTATTAAGATGTTCTATTATTTTATGTTAACGATTACTCATTTATTTCAGCCCTTTGTATTCAGCATGTCTCTAAACCTACATTTCTATGAAAATTGAAGCTTTTGGGGTTTTTTGCGGCCCACATAAACTTAAACCTTGTTTATTTGGCCCATGTTAGCCTTTGAGTTTGACATGCTTGATGTAAGTGATAATATGTTTTCTTTGCATCACATCAGAGAGTTCATGTCTCAGTTTGTCGTGTTATTGGTGTTAACTTTGATCATTTGAGTAAGATGGTTTAACCAGATTTCTTCATAATAAGGATACTTTTTTTTCCCTTTGTACGTAGTCTATGGGAAAAAGGATATTCACACCATTTCAAAGTATCTGAAATGATGTGAATATCCTCTTTTCCAAATAACTTTAACCTAGTGGTTTTAACTCCATTATGATTTGTACCTAAATCAGTTAATGCTGTTGTGGTTTAATTCACCAAATTTTTCATGCATAATTTTTAAGGATTTCTTTAAAAAAAAAAACCCCTATGTGTAAATATAACAATCAAATACTTTTAAAATTAAGAATATCTATAACATGGCATTTGTACTAGTTTCCTGTTGCTGCTGTAACAAATGACCACAAACTCGATGGTCTAAAACAACAGAAATTTATTCTGTCATTCTGGAGGCCAGAAGTTCAAAATTAGTATTATTGGGCAAAAATCAAGGTGTTAGCAGGGCTGACTCCTGGACACTTTCGGGGAGAATCCATTGCTTGCCTCTTCCAATTCTAGTGGCTGCCGATATTCCTTGGTTTTTTATCATTTCACTCCAGTCTTCAAGAGCAGCATTGTCCAAAATCTCTCTGTTCTTGTCTTCTCTTCTGTCTCAAATCTCTCTCTCTTTTTTTTTTTGGCTTTTGGACTTCCTATTGGATTTAGTGGTATAATATGCTTATAAAGGTTGTTTGGTTTTATTAATTATGATTGGGCTTATTACTAAAGGGACTTTCTGCAAATGTTATTTTTCTTAATTATAGACAAGTATTAAGTGGGAAATGACAACTCTGTTTGGACTTGTAGAGGTTAAGTTCTCCTTAAGCTCTGTTCTATCATCTGCCCATACATCCTGCATTACTTACCTTGTTTAGTGGCCAGGTCAAGTAACAATAAAATAAATACATTCCCAATTTAGGCATTCATCCACCATAATTCAGTATTGCAGGGGAGGCAGGGAATTACTGGGAGTAGCAGAGAGTGATACTATATAAGGAATGACATGAAACTGACAAGATTAAGAGTAGATGACAGAGGCTTTAGTAACCTGGGCTCTTGGTTACAAATAACAGAAATCAAAACCAAAGCGAAGGAAGAAAATAAAGGAAAGGAAGGACTGGGAAGAAGGAGAAGAGGAAGAGAGAGGGGAAAGACAAATGTAGGCATTTATCTGGCCTTAGCATAGCTGGATTTTTCTAGCTCTATTCTAAAGACCTAAGTATCAACAGTCTCTCCCCCATTTTTTTATTTCTACTTTCCTCTGTGCTGGCTTCGTTCTTAGGCAACTCTGGTTGGAGAAAAATGGCTTTTGACAGCTTCAGACTTACATGGTCCTTAACGCCTATGTCCAGTACTGAGCCTGCTTCTTTTCTGATTAAGTCCGGTAAAAGCTTTGCAGAGTTCTTTCATTGGCTCAGCTTGGATTATTTCTGATCTAATCAGTGGGATCTGATGCTTGGGTTGGTCAGGTTTGAATTGGTCAGGTTGAATCGTACTCATCTCTCTAATGGGAGTGTGAAGAGGGGTGAAGTGGAGAAGCGTGGTTATCACTCGTCACCATCCAAACCGTACAGAATAATTTTCCAATAAGAAACACTGTTCTGTTACCAGAGAAAGGGAATGGTACTAAAGAGGTAAAATAATTAGCTATTTCAAGGCCAGAATCTAACACATGCAGAATTCTATATGCATTGTACACTCAATAATTTTTTTAATAAAATATGCTTAAGTAGTCTTTTTTAAAACTTTAGAGATTTTTTTTCAGGGCTCTTGTATCTGACATTTAAGATTCTTAGGGTAACTAGATGGAAATATTTTAGCATTTCTTTCAATAATTATTTATTGAATATCTGCTACACTGTTTACCTACAGTATCATTTAATATTTTCAAAGGTTATATATAATTTTTAAAATAACTTCTTTGTATAGAACTAGATTTCAAGACAACTTTAAAGTGTTTTTTTCATATTTTATCTCAGTATGTCAACTTACCAGGCTAAAATATTTATGCAAGCCAAGGAACACCAAGTTACATTTTAAAATATATTTTAACCAAGGATCATAGGCTATCTATCTCCTTACCTTTTATTTATCTAATGTGCTATGGGGTTTTTAATGTCTGTGCAAAGCATACAGTAAGCCTCATCTGGAAGACCCATGCATAGCACAGTGCAGCTACTCAATTTATCTACCTTGGAAGGATGAAAAGCCAAGTTGAAAAATCATTTATCGGTTCCACTTCAGTTGTTACATTTTTGCTTCAGAAACATCCTTCATCTCCTGAGTCTCATAATCTCTTGCTTTTGAGGTTGTTTCATAGACATACTTTTACTCAAATGCCTTCAATTTGAACTTCTTCAAGAGAGGTGCCTATCTCCCAGAAGTTGCCTCTAGTCTAGGGTCTGCTTATAGCTGTTATTTCAGCTCCTCCCACCTAGCTTGTTGAAGCAAGT
Organism: Myotis nattereri; assembly: GCF_964212035.1. Lineage (NCBI taxonomy): Eukaryota > Metazoa > Chordata > Mammalia > Chiroptera > Vespertilionidae > Myotis > Myotis nattereri. The sequence goes on from NC_138087.1 coordinate 55,209,132, forward strand.
TCTTTTACCAAAGACACTTCTAATAGGAAACCAGTACTAGTCAAGCCATACCGCAGCTTTGAAGATTGAGTACCCAACTGGAGTTCCTTAAAAAGAAGACGCAACAACAAAACCAATAAGAATGCCCAAGATAAACTTTAGTCCTTCGAAATGAACTTCGCATGCCCTGCTTTCATGTCTTGAATGTGAATGAATGGACCCCCTGGAATGAGATTATACTTTTGGCTTTACATAATAAGAATTCTCAGAAATGTGTTATTTGGCCATATTCGAAGTTCCATCTCCTTGACCGTACTGTAAACTCAATGCCCTGTATTTATTTTGTATTTTCACACAAATGTCAAGTAATTATTATTTGGGAAGATGGTACTTAGTAAAATAATTCATAAATTTTTAGCATCTAGGTATCGTGGCAGACATAAAGATAAATAAGACATAGTTCCTGGCTTCAGGGAGCTTTTTGACCTTATAGAATAGGTAGGATATGCATATCAGTTTAATCTAAAAGAATCAATAAGGCATGAGCAATCAGTTTTTCCTCAGGAAATCAGGGCAGGCTTCAAGAAGGAGTTGGTATTTGAGCCAGCATTAGATTAATGGGCTCTTTTAATTTAATTGTCGAATATCTGGATTATAGCATTCTAGTAGAGTTATTTCAAGGGAAATAATAGTGATCATCACCCATTGTATATAATTCTTGGTGGTTGGCAAAGCTTTTTCACATTCATTTCTCATTTGTGCTTTATAAACCTATGAGTCTATAGAGATTATATTTATTACTAACATACAAATCTTACCTATTTAACTTTCAGAGTTTATTTTATTTTCTGATTGCCTTGCTGATCAGAAAATAGCATTATCATTCTTGACTTTTTCTGCCATGGTATTTTGTCCTTGAGATTAGCACTCTAGAAGAAAGGGGTAATTTCTTGTTCTAGCATCTGCACTGAAAAGTCAGTATTGATTCTGTCTGCTTGACCAGATTTGTCTGTGACCTTCTTGAAATAGTATTCTAACATTAGTTTGTCAAAAAGGAGGGTTGGAGGTGGGGGATAAAGTAGGAACTTTTGCCTGTTAATTTGAAGCATTCTTGAATTTTCTTATCTCTTATCTGTACATGTTTCTGTACAACATACCTGCTAAGATAATGTAAAACATTTCGACTGTGCTATACCTTGGTAAATAACTTCTGTCTCTTCACAGAGGTATATTTTAACTATTTGGCTCCCTTTTCCTATGTGTTCACATAGTCTTTGAAAAATAAAGAAAATGGAAGAAGAAACATTAGCTTAATAAAATAAGGTTTTGTCTTACCGGAAAATTGTTAATGATAGAGCCCCCCATCCATCTGATATCTACCTGTTTTTAAAATGGTCTTTATTAAAGTCAAAATTTGGTTTTGATTTTGCCCAAATCAAATTTCATTCTTTTGCTATTATTCAGAAGACTATGTCTCACCTGATTGATCATTCCAACTATTTCACTCAGTGTTTCAAATCATCAAAATCCCATTTGCCCCACTGCAGGGTTGGCATAAGAATGAATGTGATGGTAGCAATTAACATTATGATCTCAATGAAGACTTAAAAGGAAATAACTGCTTCATTAATATCTAGCTCTTTTTTCTTTTTTGTCCAGAGTTATATCATTAATAAGAAGTGGTAGTTGGAGAAACAAGCAAGAAAAGCTGCTTTTTATAATTAATTAGAAAATTATTTTTATTTGTCCCTTGAAAAGTAATCAAATTCTATGGTTATTTTCCATTGTTTCTGTTATGATGCAGGATTCTTTATAGTTGTGGTTAATTTTGCTTTTAAACTTTAGGAACAACAACAAATTGGAGAAGTCAGTGTTCTACATAGATTCAAAGAAATTCATTATTAATTAGAAAAAGCCAAAGGACTTCCGAGTCCACCCTCACTCACACACAGATTTAGGCATAATGTTTCCTGGTTAATAGATCATGGTGTTATTGTGTGCGCCGCAGGACTTATTTCACATGAATTTAAAAATAATTATTTAATGTCCTGGGTTTTATTCTTATTAAAAAAGGAAATTGAGTATTTACATAAAGCAAAGCAGCTCTTCTTGACAATCCCCAGTGTTTATTATTTTTTGTAATTATGATTATTTTATATAGACTTTTCTTTTTGTAATTATATCCTTATTGTAATGTGGTTGCTCTTTGCCCTGTGATGTTGCTTTGTTGGTTTGTTCATCTACCTTGTAGACCTTGATGACCCTCGTGTTGTAGCCCTTTGGCTTTTTACTAGGCTGAACCAAAAGAAAGCCCTTGGTTGCTAGCAAAAGAACTGAACAAAGGCAGGAAGGGAGGGTTTTAAGCATGGGATACTGCCCTAGAAAACAGCAAATATATTTCAGCTCAGCCTGTGAAAGCCAGCTTCTGTAATGCTAGGCCACTGCACCATCATTTTTATTGTTATCCATGTCTTAGCCTCTGTACACTGTTGAAAAAGTTACATTTCATCACAGGAAGGTTTGACAGAATTGGCCTGTTTGAACCCTGTATAGTTGGGGAAGTTGGTTTTCTACATCATATAACCATAATGGGGGCAGCCTGCATTTTAACTGAATTGTGCTTCATCTGTACATTTCAGTTCAGGGTGAGATTTATTCATAAAGCTTTGAAGCAAAGACTTTTTACTTTTACTGTGTTCTTTTTTCTTTTAATATCAGTATTGAAGAAAAAATGTATGAGAACTATTAAGATATGATCAGTAGACTTTTAAAATAAAGAGGAAAATGTTTAATTATTCCCTTGGGTATCAAAGTAGAGGTGTACACCATATTTAAGTACGTTACTGGCATTGTGGAATGGTAGTAGTCAGTTTTTCAGTTCTATTTAAAAATGCAGGAACTAGCAGGTTTAAACTGATAATTGCTTAGAAATAATAAGCTATCCAGATATTTATGTAGCAAAATGATATATTGAGAGCCAATTACTAAGATAATGGTCTACCTTATCCCTGTGTTTTAATTTTTGTACCATTTGAAGACAATAAGTTTGCTGGTGAGGTTTTGGAGTTTAAAGATTATTAATATGTTATACTCTGGTTTCTCTTCAGATCGCATAAATCTTTCGCCTTTTAAAGATTATTAATATGTCTTGCAGTATACATGTGAGTCTGTGAATGTTACTTGTATATAAGTGACTCATTATGTAAAGAGAACAAATACAGAAAAAAAACCTTTAAAAACTCTTCTTACCTACCTTTCCATTATTGGAGCTTGTTTTTTGAAGGTTAGTTCAGTTTCTGTTTGCTTTCCTATAATAAAATAATTCAGTATTTTTTTTTTGCTTCAGATTGTTACAAATTCAATCTAATTTCCAAGAATATTATATTTCTATATTTAAAGGTTTATGTAACATTTAAGTATTGTTAGGGAATTTGTTTCATACAGGTTAAATTTGGGTAACTACCCAAATTCTAACTATGTTAACCTGATTTTTGTGTTAGTTGTGTTAGGTGGCAGATATATAAAATTGAATTTATATCTACTAATAATAGTTTACAGCAAAATTCCTGTAAAGTGTTATGTAAAGTTCACACAAAATAAAGTGTTGATATTTTTAAAAGTTTGTGAATAAGAAATCTTTTAAATTATTTTTATGTCACTTAAGAATAAATCAGAGGATAATTTTTTTACATTCGCTGAATAAATTCATTTAAAACAAACTTTACACAGTGGGAAAAGAAAACATATTCCAACTCACAACTCCTAAAATAAATGACAAGAAGCTGTAGGAGTAGCAAAGGTAGGAATTGGGATGGGCAGACAACATAATTTTGACCAAATTTAGATGGAATAGAACAATATTCTTCTCACTAACAAACTTTTATTTTTTTGTTTATTATTTTTAAGAAAAATCAGTCCAACTAGGATTAAGCACATTTAATATAAAGTGAAATGTTGATGCAAAGAAGATAGCCAAGAGATACATATTTGTCAAACATTTAGATATATTTTTAGATTATTAATATTGATGCTATTATAGAAATATTAATTATAAAGTGTTGGATAACATTTCACATTATAAAAACTATATTTACTTGAATAATTTCCAAAATTTATCTAACCTTCTTAACACACTTGGACTTCTCATTACATTTGGACTTCTCATTCATTTTATTAAAGAATTTATACACATAATAATTGTATATACATGACAATAAGGTGCCTGGGTTAAAGATGTTTTTCTTATTTTTTTATGTTTTTTATTTTAAGGCCCCTTTAGGAATTGTGCTTTTAAATATGCCAAACATTTAGCTATTTAGCTATGTCCCAATGATAGCTAAAATTTTTACGGTATAACTGTATATTTGGTATGGTATTGGCCTGACTAATGAGCATATAACAAAATGCTATAAATGGAAAGCTATTTCTGACTTAAACTTTTGATTCTTCTACATTAGTACTAGTAAAATTGATGTATTCTTATTTCCAAGTAGTGGTATTTTATAATGCCATAGCAAAAGCATGGTTGGAAATGAGAAGTGCTGTCTCTTAGAAGTTTTCTCATATTTCAGCTAAAACATACTCAGCAAAAAAGATATGTAAATTAAAAGAAAATCTCCAATTTCCTATTCTGAGTAAAGCTTTGATTTTTTGCTGATTCAGGAAGTTAGGTTGACATTGGAGCTTCTCATTTCATCTGGAATAATCACTTTTTCCTTTTGAAAAGTCTTTCATTTTAGCAGCAATATCTTCTAAAACAGTCCATTTTGCATGGATGAACCTGTTTTTCTCTAGATAACACAGAAAATACAACTATCATAAACGGTAACCTGCTTTCTATAGTATTGCTTTCCTGGGTGCTCAGGGAGAGATACTAAAGTGCCAGGCTGTTCATTCTGGAGATTTCACTGATTTTCTTAGCTACATCCCTCCTCCCACCACCCAAATAACAACCCAACAGAAGAATTTTATAACTTCCAAATTGACTACTGCAATAAAATGTTTAACCCCAGGGTTTGATAAATAAGATGCTGACTACCTAATGAACGTGGTTAATATCAATAGAGTCTCCCCTTAGCCACTGGCTCATCAGTTGAGGAACATTCTGAATATATAATTAATTCTAGTTTTTAAAACATTGCACTGGTATTTTTTTTTTTCTGTTAAAATAGATGTTGGATTATTAGCCTTCTGATTCTGTTATATTCTCAGATTTTTCCATTAGTATTTTTTTCTCCCATGTATCAAGATATACTTAAAATCTGAATAAATAATAATGAACTTGCTTTTGTTACAGGGTAAGTGCATAGGGTATTCAACTGCATTCTAAATATTTGACAGCCAAAATAGGAAAGCATGAACTGCTTATTTGTTTAAATTAGTATGAGGCAAAGTGCATTTAAAAAATATGTTCTAGCTAGTGTAATATACATAAAATCCATTAAAATTTCCAAACAAAGATCCATTCTGTATTGGTTGGATTTCTGCCAAATGATGCTAAAAGTAAATTGAGTTTTTATTTAGCATCTATGGTAAATGGAAGTGTATGTGATATTTTACTTTTACTAGAGAATTATAAAGAGATCCATTGTGTTTCAGGTATGTAATTTCTGTGCTGTATGTATTGGGGGCATTTTCTTGCTTCCCACTGTACTTGACAGTGCTCCCAAAAGAGAAAATGTATGCTTATTTTTTCATGGGCACAATACATATTTCTCTGACTATTTGGACTGTTAATGCTCTGTGATACAGAGAACGTACATGAAATTTTATACTCTATATAGACAGTGCTTTTAAACTTCTTCCTCATAACACATTCTCTTGTATTAATGCAATAAAGCCAAAATGACAAGATGACATAGTGAGGCTCTTATTAAAAACATGTCCTAATTGCTGCAGAGGTATTAATGGAAATCTGGAGCTTGCAGCCTCAAGTTATTTCAAATAGTGTATTTTATATTTATAGTTTACATTTACATATTAATTTTATCTATTAAGAATTGCTTTCAAATTAAAAGATTTACATATGCTTAAACAAAAGCATGAAATTAGATTTGAACTCCAGAAACCAATTCATTGTGCCTGTACACTAAATGGTTTTGCATTAAGGAAAGCCAGATTCAGTGTCAAGTTTGGCCCTCACACTTGAAAATATCATGAAGGAAAAGCAATCATGGGAGTCATGTATATATATACTTATTTTACTTTGAAGAGCTAAAATGCTCAAATTATTATGATTTAACATTTAAGCTTTCTAGCCAAAACATAGGGGAAGAATTATGGTGGGAATTTTAGAATGGTTTCTGAGTGAAGTTCATTACATACAAATAATACAGTTTTTAAAAGAATTAATGAGTACTCCATTTGAAATTTATACATATTTGTCTTCATCTTGATGTCATAGGTCTACCATATAAACTTTAAGCACATTACGAAAACAGATTTTAAGATTTTAGTAAGGCCTTCCTTAGAAAATTCTAACCCTTTGTGTAAGATTGGGAGATCATCTGACCATTCTCACCCTATGAAATTATTTCAGTATTTTGTATTGCTGGCTACAAGTGATTTTGAAACTCTTTAATCCAGCTAATTCTTTTTTTTGGCAAAGTATCACTTGCATTTTTAAAAGAGCTTATTTTAGTGGGTACGTCAACATTGCTTTCTCCTTTGATCAGTTTTTAAAACTGTACCATTTTGTAGTTTCATTGGTACATAAATTATAAGTACTATAGAAAGCACTGTGAAGTGTTCAAGAACCATGCTTTCAGGCTTAAAACTGAGTTTATATACACACATTCTACATCCTTTTAAAGCCATGGATCTGTTATTCAGACTGCACTGTAGACTGTGCTATAGGAGTTATTACCTTGCTTTTTTGCAGACATGGTTGATTGGAAAACAACAACAACAACAAAATTGTCCAGACTGGCTACTGAAATGTTTTTCAGTCTTTACTGCACAGCTGTATCAGCAAAGTGTTGATCAAAGTTCAAAAGGAAACATTAACAAGTCTAGCTAGGCTTCCAGTGTTTTCATTAGTTAATTCACAGAGAATCGGACAATAGACTGGATTTTCTCCTAGTATGAATGCTTGCCATAAAATTGTCTGATGTAAGGACCTGACTATAGAGTTCTTCTTGTGTCTCCAAACTTTCTCTCCTGCGCATCTTGACTCTCATTGTATTCATTTTGTAATCTATCAACCAAAAAGGATTTACCTTAAATTAAGCATATTTAGGTATGCCTATTGTCTCCCAGTGGTGCTTTGTAGATAAGTGCCATATGTTTGCCACTTAGTTTAACTTACAATCTTAGTCTTTTTGCTTCTTATGCTAGCCATTTTGCAAAGATAGGCTGAACTTCTTTGTAGTACAGGTCAAGTACTTGTGGAGTGAACTGTAAGGAAGCAAACTTCCATTGTGCTGGAATGTCTTCGTAGAAAAACTACCCCAGCCCAGAATTTTTCAATAGATGCATTTCTTATTTAGAACACCCATTTTACTTTAGGCAGAGTGCTTTTTAAAAAAATAACTCAATTTGTAAATGAGTATTTATTTAATAAAAAGATTACTTTTTCAAAAGCTTATCCATGTCTTCTTTAAAAGGTAATTCTTAATATACTTCTAGAAAAGTGAAAGAGGCATTTAATCTTCATGTATTTAATATGTAATGAATGATAGTGAATTTGTTTTGCCAAGATTTTTTTTTTCCTTTGTAAAACCTAACTAATCTTAGCATTTTCACTTTTCTTTGAAAAAAGGGGTGGCGGAAGTTTTGCTCTGCTTGTTAGCTGTGACTGCCATGAGGGTTCTGCCATGATTGATCAGTGAGGGCCACTGTTTTTTTCATATATATTCACTGCAGAATAGAATCCACAGTTGGATTTTTCTGTTTTTCTTTTAGTGAATAGTGAAGAATGGGGGTAATACATTTGTTCCATTGAATAATTTATAATAGCTAATTTCCTTGTAAAAACTCAACAAAACATGATAGATATATCTCGCTTAGAAAAAAGTTGTCTATAAAGTGAAGCAAATCCTATTTTGGTACATCAAATAGATATATCAAATCCTTGGTATATCAAACCCTGTTTTCTCAATTATTTTACAGTATAAATTAAGGAAGCATTGTTCCAGAAGACAAATTGGTTTTTAAGACAAAAAAATCAAATTTACGATCTTTGTAGAAGAAAAGAATCACTTCCAGGCATAACAGTAATAAGCCAGATTATGAATGCAAGGCAGAAAAGTTTGTTTTACATTTGGCACACTAATTTAAATATAAATATAAGCAGCACAGTTAAATAAGTCTGGTTTTCAGATTCTCATCCTCTCCTTGAAATGCTCTATTAGAATACATAAGCTCTTCTTTTATGTTCAATATTCTGCATTCTAATATTTTGGGTAAATACCTATTTTTAGAAATTAGCAGATTGAAATAAGCAATAGAGAATTTGACATGTAAATAGTTGAAACTATAATTTTAAATATAGTACTAAATTATTAAATAAACAGATAATTTCTTGGAAGGTCAAGTTCAATTGAACAAATTATTGTTGAGCATCTGCCAGTGCAGTTGACACTGTTAAGCGGTGACATTGCTTTCAAGCAGCTAGCTCATATCTTCGCAGGGAGTTAAACACACAAATGGGTATTCACAATAGTGCCTCAATAGATATACATACAGGACACCATGGGGGCACATAGGAAGAATTCCTATTTCAGTTTGGGGAGATGAAATAAGAAGAAAACTGAAGCAAGATCTGAAGAATAAATAAAAAGTAAGCTAAATAGAGGTAGTCATGGAATGGGAAGAGAGCAGGCTTAGGGAATAGTAAGTATATAGTCCAACTGCTATTAGTTTGCCAAAGGTTTATCTATAATTAGGTTTGGCTGGAACATAGGTTGTGAAGATGATGGAAAATAGTGAGTGATTCATCTAAAGTGGTAAATTAGGACCAGATTATCAAGGGCCTTACAAGTATAGTCAGAAAACTCAAGGATTGCTAGAAGGGATTTTAGTAAGATGGTGACATGGTCCAGTTTGCCATGAGGAAAGTCTGAAGAGTGGAGAATAACAGAGGGTTGAGCAGGTGACAATAAGATCAGCTGTAAAAAAACAACAACATTACCTCCTCTCTACTAGGTGAGAAGTAATGATACCATTCTTTGAGAAAGGGAAGAATAAAGTACAGTGGTAGAAATTGTGCTTCATGTGGAATCAAGAGACGTAAAATGTTACATTGGCTCTATTGCTGATGGGGCCATATGATAATGTAGGGCAAATCATTTACTCACTCCCTCAGTGCCGAGTTGCTTCATCTTTGGCATCAACATATAATGTTTTCTTGCCCAATTTATTGCATTTCTGAGGTCATAAGACAGATGTGAATATATGATGACATATTTACCGTGCTGTACAAATGCAGAATATTTACTGTAATGGAGAGTACATTTACATTAAACACATTGCCATGATGTTTGTTATAAAACTAGTGTAGTAAAGTATGGATCCCATGGTTCATGGTTGCTATGGAGAGAGAACACATGAGAATAAAAGGGGTGAGCTCGTGTTATCGGGCAAACAGTTGTGTTTACTTCAACTTTAATGAACCTTAACCACCACCACCCCCAAAATAATGGAAACAAGACATTTTATATTTTCTTCATTACTTCACTTGACAATAGAATATTTCAGTTTTATGAGAAAACAAAAACTTGTTTCTCAACTCTTTTCTCTAGGTATGAATCTATTAAAAATTAGTCTTAAGGGTTCCAATGTACATATGCCAACATAAATGATAGTAGAATGTATCTGAACAGTTTTAAATCTTAAGATTTAAGTACTTCCACATATTTTTTCATATAATACCCACAGTTCTTAGAGGAAGTATCAGAACAGGTGTTCCCAATTTTATGTTTGAGGAAATAGGTTCCAGAGGTGAAGTTTCAGATCTAGATTTTTTTCCTATCATACCGCACTGTCTGTAGATGTGCAGTCTCTACAAATTAAAATAATGTTACTGCAGCTTTTTTACTTTCCTACCTGGAGTGTTTCAGTAGAGGTTCCTATATTATTTGGGAAGTTAAACCAAATGCCTTTTTGTACTCTTTTAGACTCTGCAACTGCTGTTAATCTAGATTTCCTACCCAATAACAATGTCAAGGAGCTAGGGCTCTCTGGTTGGCAGAACCTTTTTAAGGGCTTAGAAGCCATATAGAGAGAATGTTCAATGAAAGGAAGGAAACATCCCTTTATTGGAAACCTGCTGCATAGTAGTTATATACTGTCAGGTGACTCCATCAAGCCACCAGGATGGAATCAACAGGCTTATCATAATTCAGGTAAACATTTGCTGTTATGTATAGCTGTGTACTGAATACTTTACAAATTTTACTGCTTTGGCTTTGGCTCATATTTCTCTATCTGGAATTTTGTCTCATTTTAATCTGTCAGCATTCAACCAGCCTTCAAAGCCAGCTCAACTGATACTTCCTTTGTAAAGCTTTCTCTACTTCAACTAATAATGACCTAAATTTTTATAGCAGTTTGTAATATTCTTAATGCAGATGACACTTGTAACTTTATTAGTTTTTTAGAGGCCTGGTGCATGAAATTTGTGCACGGGGGGCGGGGGGCTCCCCTCATCCCAGCCTGCACCCTCTCCACTCCGGGACCCCTTGGACATCCCTCTCACAATCTGGGACCACTGGCTCCTAACTGCTTGCCTGCCTGCTTGCCTGCCTGCCTGATCACCCCTAACTGCCCCCGCCACCAGCCTGGTCACCCCTTACTGCCCCCCCTACTGGCCTGGTTTCCCCCAACTCTCCCCCCCCCCCCCGCCAGCCTGGTCACCCCCAACTGCCCCCCCTCCCACCGGCCTGGTCACCCCATACTGCCCCCTCTGCTGGCCTGGTTGCCTCTCACTGCCCCCCCCCCCATGGCCTGGTCGCCCCCACCTGCCCCCCCTCCCCCCGCGAGCCTGGTTGCCCCATGCAGCCTGCTGCTCAGTTGTTTGGTCGCCCCTCACTAACCCCCCCTGCTGGCCTGGTCGCCCCACGTAGCCTGTTCGGTCGTCTATTCGGTTGCGATGGTCGCTTAGGCTTATATATATATATATATATATATATATATATATATATATATATATTTGTGTGTATATCTAACCTTCTTTGGTTTCTTTGTTATAGAACATAGCCTACCCAGAACTTTGTATATTATCCTTTCCCTTAGGTCTCTTGATCAGTTCCTTCCACTTAAGTTCCTACCCCAGTCTCTTATAAATCTACTTTGTCTGGGGGAGGGGGAAGCATTGGGGTAGAAGCAGGGATCTGTTACACCAACAGAATTTCTGCTTCTTATGGGCTTTTGTTAATGTGAGTGTTCCATGACATTCCCTCCCTCCCCCCTCCCTCCCCCCCCCCCCTGCTTTTTTTGGTCATACTTATATTGGAATTATTGCAAGGTTCTTACTATTTGATACAAAGGATTTTCTGAACTTTGGATCATAGAGCTAATAAGTAGTGGAGAATTTTACCTTCACCTTTACCTGGATTAATTCTATGAGTGTTTTGGATAGAATATGAGAATCAGAGATTCAAAAAGAAATTTCTGTTAAAGATTTTTGATAAATAACTTTGTAAGTACATAGTCTATTATATTTATACTAGAAGTCTGGTGCACAAAATTTGTGCATGGGTAGGGTCCCTAGGCCTGGCCGGCGATCAGGGCCAATTGGGGCCTTTTTTCATTCCATGCCACCCAGTGGTGGTCAGCGCACATCATAGCAAGCGGTAGAAGTTCCCATCTCCCAGTCGAACTCCCTCGGGGACACTTTGCATATTAACCTTTTTTATATATAAATTTACTATTATAAATTTACTATTGTTCTGTTTCTATATCATAACCAAGTTAATCTTTAAAACATTGCCTGTATACATTCTCCCCTACTCTAAAAACCTACAGTGACTCACTGTTGCCTAAAGAATAAATGTTAGCTCTGATTTAATCCCTCACATTCCTTCTCTAGTTACCTGAGTCCTATTCTTCTTTCAGGTTCTATTGAATACCCTCACCCCACTCCCAATTTTTCTATTCACTGAGTTCATGTAACTTTCAGTATGTTACAGTATGTCCTTTTCTTTATTGCTCTCACTTTTTATGTTTCTGAAACCTAATGCTTCCTCTATAGTATAAAGCTTTAAAGATAGAGCCATGTTTTACTTTATCTCTCCAGGGCTTGTTACATACATGGTACATAGAAGACATGTACTCATTAAGAAACAATAGCAATAAAGAGGAGGAAAAGGACTGTAGATTTGTTTTCTTTTGTCTATCTGAACACTTGCAACTTGACCTAGATATTGGACTTCTTGAGTAGCTTGGCTTTCTTCTTCTCATTACCAGAAGACTTACCTTAACATATTTGATAGGGTGGCTTTTTGGAGAGGAGAGCAATCTGTGGACCTTTCAGTTAAGTTGGTACTAGGATGCCATTGATTATAGTGATGGTATAATGGGTATCTTGGTAGTGGAAACTATTGGGGATATCAAAGAGCCTTAGAAAGGGAAAGTGGTACCCTCCTTTTCAGTATTGTATCTTAATCCTACTCTGGAGCACGTTGCTGATCATTCTCTACCCATGATCCTACCCAAGGATACAATTTACTTGTTCTCTATAGGAACCAATTCCCAGGCCCTGTAAACCAGAAAAGTCTAGCAATAAGCAGTTGTCCCAGCACAGTAAGAATGTTTTTGTCTATAGGTTTTCTAAAAGGTTCAGCACTTTTGCATGCTTCACTGTCTCTGAATCTTCGCCCCCCCCCCCCCATCAGTTCATTTTGTTTATTAGATTCCACATATAAGTGAGATCATGTGATACTTATCTTTCTCTGACTGGCTTATTTCACTCAGCATAATACTTCCCTTGAAGCATGCAATAGACTGACGGATTTCTGAGGAAGCGGTGGTGGGCGGGGCCGACAGGAAGAGATTAACCAATGAACAGACAATCGTTCAGAGAACACCTGGGGAGGGGACAGAGTGGGGTAGAGGTAGTCAATGGGAGGGAGTAAAGGGGGACATTGTAATACTTTCAACAATAAAGATAAATTTTTAAAAAGTGAAAAAAAAATAAAACAGTGATAACACCAAATGCTGGCAATAATCTATAATAATAAAAGCATAATATGCTAATTAAACCGGACGTCCTTCCGGACAAAGCCAGGGCTGTGAGGGAAGCCTGGGTCCTGGGTGCCAGAGGGAAGCCGATGCGAACAGCTGGGGGAAGGAAGACCTACTCTTGCATGAATTTCCTGCATCAGGCCTCTAGTAATAATAACAACAACAACAACAAGAAGAAGAAGAAGAAGAAGAAGAAGAAGAAGAAGAAGAAGAAGAAGAAGAAAATGTTTAGCACTTTGATTATCAGCTTATATGTCACCCTTTATTCATATGATTAATCAGACATTGGCGTTACTGGGGTTTTTTTGTAGCTCTCTTGGACTGCAATATAGTCAAAGATGTGTAGAATATGGGCTTGCAGGGTTTGCCAAGTTCTGTGCCTTCTAAAGGAAAATAATAGTTCCACTCAACCTTCTACTTAACTCCTGGAGACAAGTAGACAAATTCAAATTTCTACTCTTCTAACAGTGCAGCCTTGTTGACATTACTTATCCTCATAGTTATCTAGATTCTTCATTTTAAAAAATCTTTTCTCGTAGGGTTATTGTGAAGATTAAATGAATTAATTCTGTGAAAGAATCTGGCACAGTACTTAGTACATAATTGTTCCCCAGTATATGTGGCTTCCCGAGGGTGACCAACCTGTCCCTGTTTGTCCAGGACTTTCCCACTTTTAGCAATGCAAGTCCCACATGTCCTTTGAAGTGTGATCAAGTTTTACTTTATAGGTTAGACTTTAAAATGGATCTGAATAAAGTTCCTTAGGTTGTATATGTTTGTTTGTTTTGTGGCATTGTGAGGTTGCATTATTTAGTTGCTTTGTTGATTGAACCAACCAGACCTGTCATTTATTGGTTGACCTAATCTGGGTAGGGAGCCTTATGAGTTACTTGGTAAAGATTGAAAGTGACGATTTTGATCTTTACCCCTATGGATGGGTTCTAACTACTTTAAGGAACTATAAATCATATTCACAAGCCTAGAAACTTTAGAATGAGCTCTTGATATTAAAATATTTTATCATGTAAAGCCAGTTTTTTTAGATTCAAGATCTTTCCCTTTAGATACAATTTGCAAAATGATTCTTTGTAAACTATTGTAATTTTCCACCTCTATTTAAATATGTATTTAAATATTTGAATAACTATTCTAATGTCAGCTTAATGCATTTAACAAGCGAAGCTACCTTGTTTTCTAATGAGACAATAAATTACAATTGATTCGTTTACATTTCTTCTTTGTTTCTAATTTTTGCTCCATCTTCCCTGTCTTCAACTCTAAGTTTTCTTTTTTAATTAAAAAAAATCAAATAGAAAACAAATATCTGGTGTTTTTGTCAATGTCATGGCCTTATGTCAAGATGTTGAAAGGTATCTCTCCAAATTATTGTTCTGCTATAGTTACTTCTTTCAAAGAAGGCCTCTTGTATAGCTATTTGTTGAATTGTGTACCTACTGAATTAGTCAAAGCTCTAGCTAAAACCATTTTTTTTTCTTTACCTCTCCCCTCCCCCCAAACTTGCTTTTGTTATGTATTGGCTTGCTAATCCTTGTGTTGAGCAGTATCAGACATCACCTTTCTTGGGGGCAGTTAGTCCACTCTTCCGCTTTCTTTGTCCAAGGGCTCCCTTAATAGGAGAAGTCAACAGGGAGGACAAAAAGGATTGAAAGTTGTATTTAATCAGGGTCAGAGAGGTGGTGTTCAGAGTGACGGGCCCACAGGCAGGCTGGCCTTTTATGCTTGCCGACGCAGATGGTCCCAGAGCATTCAGCTAAGTGAAGAGAAAGCTGCCCAGTGAAAGCTATTGTAGGGTAGCATCGTTACAGTTGAGAAAGGTTGCCAGGGGTAACTAGAGAGTATCACCAGTATCGTGTGATCACTAGTCTGTGCCATTGAAAATCTTAGACTGAGGATTGTATTGGGTCCCTTGGCATCTTGATGTTCATATGTAAGCAGTATTAGCTTACATTAGTGTTTGTAATTTAATTTTTCTTTCTCCCTTTGTTCTTGTCTTGCCTTTTTTAGTACATAAAACATAGATTTCAACAAAACATATGCTTGTAAAAGCATATGGTATTTAATAATATGTATATTATAATTTGGTATAAACTATACCAAATAGTTTAAATTTTTGCAAGTAAATTGGATTTATGGAAATAGGATCTAATATTCTCATTTGAAGAGCTTTAAGTTGATTTTCCATTGCTCTCAAACTGCCCCACTATATCCAAGATGGATCGGTGTTATTTTTTTCTTTTCTCTATGTGGTTTTAAGTAACTTATAAAAGAATATGTTGAAGTATTTATCTGAAAACAGGAGCTATAACCTTGAGTGAAAAGTTGTAACCAAGAGTTTCCAAATATTTATGAAATCTATCTTTAATTTTTTGCCAAAGGCAAAAGTTAAATTATTCATCCCAAGTGAGCCAGAGCGAAGTAGCGTAACAGTCATTGGTCTTAATTTAATATACTCTGAATATAATTTTAATAGCCAATTTTAGAGTTTTTAAAAATTGTACCCTCGTCATTGGAATATTTTAAAGAAATTACTTATAGTTACATGTAGAATGTAAAACCAGTAGTCTTCTGCATTCACTAGAGGAAAATGCATAGAGATTTATTTATATTTAGTGAAATTTAAAATGTACCTAAAATTCAAGATGAAGTGGTAATATAGCCTTGCAAATAATTGTTTTAACTTAGATTACTAATCAACCCAAGTTAAGTTGGCCTTATTTTCGCCAGAGCTGATTTTGGCTTAAAAATGCTACCTACCTGTTGGTGTAGCATGGAGTGAACACAAACCTAATATCATATTGTCATATGAACATATTACAGTGTTTGAGAGCTAATGGTCGTCAATAGAATTATTGTATATAAAAGGTAACGTTTTTAATTAGTCTGTTACAAGTGAAGTCAGACTTATAGAAAAATCATTGGTGTTAGTGTGAGCTTTTTCATCTTAAAATATGGTTGAGTCATTTTGTGACAGTTTACAGTCACTTCCATAATTATGTAAAAGCATTTGCCACACAAAAAATGAGTGAATCTGGTGAAATTTAGAACAAGCATGCTGTTGTCTATGTAATAGTATTCCAGGAAGTCTACAGATGGGTGACAAAGCACTTTATTGGTAATTTCAACTTTTATATTCTTAAAAATCAACAGGTAATGTGATTTCCCTTTATTTCCTGAAAATCAAATAAAGATTAACAACTAGTTTGTACTATCCTTTTATTATCATAGTTCTTTTTTTAAATGAGTCTATTGAAAAAAAAATGTCTCTTAGTTTGTGTCACCTTTAGTATAGGCTGGTTTTCCAGGATTTATGAATGAAGATGGCAGTGTTGAAGAAAATTTAATTACATTGCTTCTTTAATGAACCTTGGTGACTCAAAGACATTAATGTTATTGCAGTTTATGGCCATTCATTATTTTTATTCTGTTGATCAATTTTTTCTTCTTTATATACATGACATAAATTTGTCTAACTGAGGTGAATTGAATGAGCTTGAAGAATAAAAGAGAACGAATTTTAAATTTACATTACATGTATTTTCATTTAAATTGATCATGTAATGTGAACATCTATATAGTGGGACTAGGGGGATTGACATTAAAGATTTACATTAAACTCCAACAGAGATTTCTTATCACTTTGGTCTTTAAATCATGGCAGGTGACATGAATATGAAAGGAAATATAAAATAACTATCTATTGGTAATCATCTCAGCAAAGATTAAAAACAAAATTGCTTTTAAGATTCACAGGTATAGCTATAAATCTCTTAACTTCCTTGATATAGCTTAAAGTTGTCTTTTTAAAAGCAAACTGTTTATGAAGTTAAACTGTTCTATCAACAAACATTTTAAAAAGTGTAAATTGAGCTATATGTCCACTTACATTTTTTTACTGGAAATCAGGAGCCAGAAAACTAATTTAGATTTTGCTGATTTTTAAAATGTTGCTAAAATGTTAGTCAAAGCCCCTTTTTTATTCCTTTATTATGTTAGTAATAGTAATACAGGTTGGGGCAAAAGTAGGTTTATAGTTGTGAGTATGTGAAACAGAATTTATTTTCGTATTATTATTAATTACTAGAGGCCCGGTGCACAGATTTGTGCACCAGTGGGATCCCTCAGTGTGGCCTGCAGGGATAGGGCCAAAACCGGCAGTCCAACACCGCCTGCCACTCCTGCTCATCCTGGTCCCACTGCACCTGCCGCCACTGCTCAGTAGGCTCACTGCTGTTCTGCTGTGGTCTCTGGGCTGTGGTGGCCAGCTGTGGGCCCTGCTTCTGGCGCCCCTCAGTCAGCTGAGCGGCACTCCCACTGTGGGAGCGCACTGACTACCAGGGGGGTAGCTCCTGCATTGAGCATCTGCCCCTCACTGGTCAGTGCACATCATAGCGACCAGTCGACCGGTTGCTTAGGCTTTTATATATATAGATTGTATTATTTTCCATACAAACAACTGTAGACCTACTTTTGCCCCACCCTGTATATAAGTGTTATTAATGATTGGAATATATATATATCAGAATCCATTAATAATGGTGGTGTGAATAGAAGGTCTGTCTCTGTATTTTAGATATATGGGAGTAGAAAAAGAGTTGTCCTTAATGCGAAATTACTGCAATTGTGGTCAAGTTACAAAGAATTGTGAAATTTTAAAGTGCTGTTAACCTTTTGTTTTGTTTTAACATTTTCTCGGGAAATTCAGAAGACTCTGGATTTTGAGGATCCCAGGTTCATTATTATGAATATCAAATGTTTTTTTAAAGGGGAGAGAACAGAAGGAATGATCATGACTAGAGAGTTTTAAATGATAGAATCTAAGAAAAAGCACTTAAAGGAGCCAAATGTTTGGATTTAAGCCCACTAATATGTGCATTTATTACTAATATGGTAATATCTCTATCTAAAGAATTATACACTTGAGTCCTGGCTGGGCAGCTCAGTTGGTTAAAGCGTCATCCGTATGTGCCAAGGTTGTGGGTTTGATCCCTAGTGAGGGTGCATTTAAGAATCAACCAATGAATGCATAAATAAGTGGAACAACAAATCGACGTTTCTCTCTCTCCCTCTCTCCCTTCCTGTTCCCCCTCCCCCTCTCTAAAATCAATCAATAAATAAAATATATTTTAAAAAATTATTATATACTTGAAATTAGATAAAGGACTTGAAAGTACTGCTAAACTGTAGTATACAAATGAATGATGGTTCTAATAATCACCAAGACTGCCGGCATTATTGCTACTGCTGCTGCCCTGTAACTAGTGTTTGCTGGTATGTTTATAGTTTGATATTTGCCAACATTGGGCATTAGAATTCAGCCACATCAGGAAAACAAAATTATAAATAATTAAATAGATATTAATGGGTGAGCATGATAGTGCTCTGCTCTTTGGGAATCCATATTGGTTACATAGGTGTATTTAGCTCTTGGACTTGATTCATTTCAAGTGGGATTAGATGACACACAGTAGGTTTTATAATGCAAGAAATGTAAGACTTAATGAGTGAGCTTCTTAGCTTAGCTAAATATTCTTAACAGTGATGTGGGAAAGATCCTGAGATCTTTGTAAAATTGTAAATTAATATTCATCACTGTACCATGTATTTCCTTACATTTTCTTACTTTATTCCATATAACACATATTTTCTTCCAACAAATAATGTTAATTTACTTGTTCAGATAGACTCTAGCAGGTAACTTTTTAGTAAGGGCAGTGTGTTTATTTTGTGTTGTTTGTTTTGTTTTTACAAAGAAACAATACTTTTATCATTTACATGATGAAACCATGATGACATGTCAGTACTGATTAATTTTACTCAATTGCTTCCATACAGCAGCCTTACTGGTCATGCCATTCAGATTCATGAATCAGCAGAATTTACAAATTATTGTAGGTCATAGGTCTTTGTTTTTCTACCCAAATTTAAAAAACATCAAGTACCTATTGGCTTTATATACCTCTTTATTTATATTAGCCAATGATCTACAGTAGTTGTTCTCAAAGTGTGGGTTGTGTACCCCTGGGAGTCACTGAGTCCTTTCAGAGGGTCTTTGAGGTGAAATCTATCTTCATAATAATACTAAGAAGTTATTTGCATTTTTTACTGTGTTGACATTTGCACTGATGGTGTAAAAGCAGTGATGAGTAAAATTGCTGGCTCCTTAGCACAAATCAAAGCAATTGCACCAAACCATAATGATATTATATTCTTCATTTCTGCACACCCACAGGTGTTTTTTTTTTAAAGGCTAGTTTCACTTTAAAAAGTTCTTGATGAATGAATAAAAAGAATTAATTTTATTAAATCTGAATGCTTCAATACATGTCTTTTAAATATTCTGTATGATGAAATGGGAAGTGCACACAAAGTATAACTCAGTGAACCAATACTTTCCACATGACCAATACATGATGTTATAAAATCATACATGGATGAAAAATCCATTCAAGGTGCAAGATAGATCAATTTCAGATTTCACATTGTAACTAATTTTTAAGAAACTACTACTTGTTAAGTTTGGTGTAGTATTAAAGAACAATATCCACAGTTATCTTAAATAATTGTTGAAATTCAGTTCCCTTTCCAACTGCATATCTGTGTGAGGCCAGATTATCTTCATTTTCTTCACCCAAAACAGCATATCACCATCAAACTGAAAATAGGACTAGATATGAGAATCCAGCCATTTTCTGTTAAATCCTGTCTTATAATTATCAGTTTATATGTGAATCTCTTCCACTATTGTTTAAGCCTTCAATGGCTTAATTGCTATTTTTTTAAAATACATCTTTAAAAATTTGTTTTAGAAAGAGAAACATTAATGTGAGAGAAAACATATTGATTGGTTGCCTCACGTATGCACCACAACCAAGGATTGAACCTGTAACCTGGGTATGTGTCCTGACGGGGAACTTAACTGATGACCTTTCCACAAGTGCTTGGGCTGACGCTCAACCAACGGAGCCACACTGACCAGGGTGGCTTAAGTATTTTTTAATGCTTATCAAGTTATACTTTCATATAGCTTCAAAAAGTCAATGGTTTCCAGATTTTGTTGTGAAGGACAGCATTCTGTCATCACCTACCAACACTGCCATTTCACCTTTGCCCAAAGTCAATATGGTCAATTATTTTCGCTGATTCTTTTGTTGTTGTTGTTGTTTTGTTTTGGTTTGGTTTTTTTACCTCTGGTCCTCTTAGTTACATTCTTGTAATTCTTGACTTTTCAGTTTTAGAAATTTCTATAGACTTCTCATTATAGAAGATGGGATTTATCTTTACCTCGTTCTGTTCTCAGTCTGTGCAGGCACTCTTTCCATCTTCCCTATATAATTACATTGTCCTTTAGGTTAGATTAGAGTCAGTGTTTTACATTATTATGACTACATAAATGTTACTGAATAGCTGAATCACTAGGTAAAATCATGAATTTCCTTTACTGTATTTTCCTACCTCCCCCCACCCCACATTTTTGCCTTGTTTTTGTTGTTGTTTACTTAGTTTTCCATGTGCTTATCCCTAAATCAACTCAAAATTCTTTTTAAATTCTCTAAATCTTCTCCCAGGGTGCTCAAACACTTGGAGGTTTTCGTCAGTTTTTTATCTTTCTGGAGGAATTCTGACTGCTTCATCCTGGTCTGGTTGCCCTATATACCAGCTGGTGCCCACTGTCTTTCTAGGATGTCTCTTTACTATCATCCTAGGAATTCCTTTTGCTTTTATCCTGTGGTGGAGCTTCTGTTCCTATATCCCATTTCATCTTCTTCCTTGGTTTGTGTATTCATTTTGAAAGCGTTCATCTCCAATAATGTCCTGAGAAAGGATGCATAAAGGTAGAACTCTTACGTTGAAAAGGAGAGCATTGCTCCATTGCTTGCTAATTTCCAGTCTTGAGATGCCTTAAGTTATTCTGATTTCTGATCCTTTGAATGTGATGTGCTTTTTCTTTTTAAATCTCTGGAAGCATATAAGATTCTCTTTGGATTTCTTTTCACCTACTATGTAGGGTGCTGATAGATCCTTTCAACCTGGAAATACATGTCTTTCCTTTCTGGGAAATGGTTTTTAATTTTTTTTTTAAGATTTTTTTTTTCCTAGGGAGGGAAAGAGGGAGGAACAGACAGACATCAAGGTGAGAGTAAAACATTGATCAGCTGCCTCCTGCATGCCCCCTACCAGGGATTGAGCCCAAAACCCAGGCATTGTGCTCTGACTGGGAATCAAACTTGCCATGCTTTGGTGCAGGTGATGAGTTACACCGGCCAGGGCCCTAATATTTTTTTTCTGGATGTTCTCCCCTTCTTTTTCTTTGTTCTCTCTTTCTAGAACATCTGTTTTTTATACATTGGACCTCCTGAATTGGTGCTCTATTTTTTTTTACTTTTGCTCTGCTTTGTGGGAGAGTTCCTCGACTTTATTTTCCCCTACATCGATTGAATTTTTCCTCTTTGCTGTTGCGTTTTTTCTTTTCTAAGGATGAGTGATTATGTTTGTGTGCCTGCTTGTCTGTCTCTCTGTCATCTGTGTGTTTTTGTGTCTGTGTGTTGGGAGAAAATTTAATGAAGAATATTTTGGGTTAATGTAATGAGAAGTACATAGAAAACTAAGTTTAAGAAAAAAACAGCAACTTGGAGGACTTATAACTTATGGGTACAATATTTTCTATTGGAGAATATTCTTTATACTTTCATTTTAATTTCCTTATCTCTAAGTAGTATGTTTCATCCAAGTTGCCTTTTCTGTTGGTTTTTTTTGTTTGTTTCGGTTGGCCTTAGTTTTCATTTCAG
Organism: Myotis nattereri; assembly: GCF_964212035.1. Taxonomy (NCBI): domain Eukaryota; kingdom Metazoa; phylum Chordata; class Mammalia; order Chiroptera; family Vespertilionidae; genus Myotis; species Myotis nattereri. The sequence goes on from NC_138087.1 coordinate 55,231,100, forward strand.
GTATTTATCAAATATTTGATCATTCTTAGTTGTTTGCTTATGATTAAAAGTGGGAAACGTAACAGATTAAATACCCAGAGCATGTTTTGGATGTTTATTACTTCATTTAGGGAAATTTAGCTGATTTTCTTCTCTGGGAGAACCCCTATGTGAACATATTTAGGACTTACTTTCAGGTTAGTTGGAATCCTTGGAAAAGAGAAGTATTAGAGCATCTGCCTCAAGTGTTTGGTTGACAGTGTTCTAAGAGCCAAGTTGGGGAAGAGTGATGAGGTGGGTCTCAGAATCCGTTGAGTATATGTTCGCTTAATCTTCGTGTTTCCTTTTGTTATCCCCACCACAATTCAGAAACCTTTTTTACTTATTACCTCCAGAAAGTAAACTTGTAGTCATTTGCTGAGGTACAGATAAGATTAATTGCAAAGAGTAGGAAGAGGACTTTGGAGACATCTGACTCTTTAAACTCCTTTACTGTCATTATTAGTAGAGTTTGGGGAAGGAGCAGCTATGCATGCATGTGTTAGTCCTGCATCTTTGTCTGGTGTCCTTAGACTTCATATATAAGCCTCCACAAAACTTAGTATGGTACCAGTACATGGTAGGTAATAAATGTTTGAATGAATGGTGGGACTAGCTGTGTCCTCAAGGCTAAACGAGATATTGATTCATTGCTAAATCTCATGGTGCTATTGAAACGAGTCTTTATGGAACCTCCCTTCTAGGAAAGTTTGGTGCATGTACATAAATATAAACTTCAGTAGAAAGTCAAAGTAATAAAAGACTATTTCTTGACCGGAAAAATCGAGTAAGACATCCTAAGGGAGGTGTCATTTGGCTGAGTTCCACCTTACAAGATGGACAGAAATTTGTTAGGTTAGCAATTAGATGAAAGACTGAAGTATAGAGCAGTGTTGGAACAGTAGGAGATAATGGTTTCAAGTATAGATTAAAACCTAATTTGAGGAGGTTGGGTTGTTGGTCCTAAAATTTAAGCTTAGGAGCTTTATTTATCTTTTAGGCAGTATGTATAAAAGGTCTTAGATGAGAAATTGATCTGTGGAAAGTTTTATTGCAAATTGGAATACTCATAAGACTAGCTAGCATGATATAATGGAGGATGTTATGCAATCAGACCCCTTCTCGATAGCTTGAGCAGTTTGTTTTCATTGTGATTATGACCAGTGTGCTTTACTTCTCTGTTCCTCAATTTATTTAGTTGCAAAATAAGATGATTTTTCCATCAGAATCTCCTCTGCTGGTTTTTCAAGAGCTTATGAGTTTCAGATGATAAAGATACTGTGTAGTAAGACTTCTCTTCGAGGTACATTAGGAGGAAAAGCTTTACAGCGGTTCTCAACCTGTGGGTCGCGACCCCTTTGGGGATCGAACGACCCTTTCACAGGGGTCGCCTAAGACCATCGGAAAACACATATATAATTACATATTGTTTTTGTGATTAATCACTATGCTTTAATTATGTTCAATTTGTAACAATGAAATTGGAGGTCACCACAACATGAGGAACTGTATTTTAGGGTCATGGCATTAGGAAGGTTGAGAACCACTGGTTTAGGATGATCACAGTGAATATGGGATTAAGTTACAGAATTGAGAGTCAAACCAAAGGCAATCTAATAAGACTTATGTAATGACTGATTGAATTTAGGGAATAAAAGGATATTGTTCAACAAATTGGAGGGATAGGGGAGAAAAATGTAAAATGGGTAAAATCCTGGTCTTTGAGATCAAGATTACAGGTTTGGGAATCACAGCATAGATAGAAGGTAAAATAGAGCAAGGTGGCCAGAGATGCAGTCAGGACAAAACTAGTAGTGGAGGGCATAGATAACTGTTAAGGTTGCCCTCCAGAAGCAGGAGAGGTTTGCAAAACAACAGCCAAGCATTGATACGAACTATTGAATTAGACTCCCTAAGGTGGGGCTGGTTACCTATTTTGTGGGACTCAGTACAAAATGAAAATGCAGGGTCCTCTTTAAAAAGCAGGAAGAAAGTGCGGTTAAAGGTACTAACCTTTAATAATTTTTTATTTAAAAATATGTTCTTATAAAGCATAATAGAGGTAATAGCAATGCACGAGTAACAACATAAAGCTACAAATTATAAAAAATATTTGGGGGTTATGATTTTATATAAAAGTAGAAATTATAATACTTTATCAGTGTGACATTTTTTATTTATCATTTGATTTTTCTCATCTGCTTTTCTGTCATTTCTTAGGTCAAAATTTATACTTCTAACAACTTAATTTGTTTTTAAAGATTTTTTTTTTTATTTATAGAGAGAGAGGAAGGGAGAGAGAGAAACATCGATGTGAGAGCAAGACAACAATCAGCTGCCCCCTGCTAGAGATCAAGCCCCCAACTTGAGCATGTACTCTGGGAATCAAACGGGCATCCTTTCAGTTCACGGGACAATGCCCAACCAACTGTGTCACACTGGCCAGGACTAGCAACTTAATTTTTAATGGATATAATTGAAAATAATGTTAGTCAGTCTTGGCAAATGCCAGATTGTAAATAATTTTTTTATTGACAATTTTTAACTTTAAGAAGGGTCTTTCTGATGATGCAGTTGTAACTGGAGCTGTTAAGAACTTTTTATAGGCTAAGCTTTGATAACATTAGGATACATTTCTGATTATTTTTGAATATAAACTTGGGAACATCTAGAGCTGATGACTTATAGAACAATTTTTCTAAAAATATATAACTTTATATGAATCAGTTTTGTGTGGATTTAATTTTGAGTGCAGTTTTAAACTATGGCATTTAAATATTTTCTCTGCCATTTCTTATAACTTGTGGAGGATGTACAGGAAACCAAAGTGGTTTTATGACTGGTATATAATTCAAAATGCCTGGTTATACATTCTATCACTACATCTTCAGTTATAAGGAAAAATTAATTTTAAAATTGTCTTCCTCATTAATAATTGGTTCATCCAAAGCTTCATATGAAAATAGTGTTCTTTTTCATCAAATGTCACAATCTTTAATTCTTTTTCTAAGCCTGTGGGTATTGCTTTGCGATGTTACGTTGATTTTCAAACTTGAGGTTCTAAATTCTTTTAAAAATTCCAGTAACTCCTTAACATGCTAATGCCATGTTATGCTTTTACTTTGTAATAATTTGCTGACCAAGTTCAGTGTCTGAGCACTGGCACACCCTGTCCTGGCTCTCAGGCTAAAGAGGTAATATTTGTGTATATGCTACTGGGACAGGTCCCAGGGACAGGTAGCTGTTCGTACGCAGAGAGCCCCTCCTTTTTCCTGTGACCACTGCCACTATTGCCAGTACCCGTGTGGGCTCAGTCCTGGATGACCCTTGAGTGCTCTGTGGTACCCCAAACTGCCCCAGTTGTGCACATTTCAGTTGGGCAGCCAAGGCCAACTGCTTGGTGCATACGCTGACCCTTGGCATATTTCCTTTGCTGGTGTTTCACTTTCCCATTGGCCTTCACTTACTACAAGTTCAAAAATATAGAGTTCCAAAATGGCAACAATGGAGTATTAAATCAAGCCCCTTGTGCAACTGTCAGGATGCATACCCAATAAACTGTCCCTGTCTAATTTTATGAAAAAGTTTGCTGCCAAACTGCCTTTAAAATTGAGCTGTTCAGTACTTTCCTAAGATGAACTATTTGGGGCCTTTACAGTCTTTAGGGACAGCGTTCTGGTAGTTTCCATGCATGTGTTGGCTGACTTTGCTTCTCTAGGGGGCTTCTGGAAGCTAAACTCCTTAGCAGCCAGAACTGTAACTATGAATCAAGCTGGGGTTCCAAGAAGCAGGTCTTTGCAGTGGAGCTCAGACTAATTAGTTACACCATCATTTATTTGCTGTGTTTTATTATTTACCTTTCTTTTAATACCATTTTAATTTTATTATTGTTGATTTCCTTTTTTTTTTCCTTTTTTTTCTTTTCGGTTAAAGGGAAGGGGACTATGGATTATTATTTACATCTGACCCCTAGTGACTTGATAAATTATGTGTTCATACATAGCCTACTGGTCCTCAGTGCTTAGAAACCACAGTTTTGGCATTTGCTGAAACCAGTTTTCCCCCTTAATCTTGTATCCATCTGAGAGAGATTTTTAAAGAAGAAAATTAAGAAAAATGTGCCCTATAGCCCCATTTTTTTTTCTTCTTTAAAACTGCAATAGTGTTTTTAGAGGAAGTTTCTCTAAATGCTTTAAAAATTTTTTAAGATGGACAGAAGTTGAAATTATCAGTGTATATGAAAGGTAAAGAAGTCAAAGTCAACACACAGACCCCAGTTTATACTCTGCTGCTTCTTTGCTTCCCATAATACACTTTCTATCGTGTAAAACGGTATCTTCAGTGAACTAGGATTGCAGCTACTGCTTGTTCCTCCTTTTATTCCCATATATTTGTCCAAAGATACTTATATTCTAACTTTCTAATTAAGGTGCCACAGCCATTGCTATAACGGGAATAAGTTGCAGGTGAGCAACATATTGAGTCCCTCTCTTCTCGGGGTGATACAGAGGGTGGCCCGGCAGGACCTGGGACATTCAGATTTTTGGGGCAGGCTGTCTCTGACTTAAAGTGCCCTTGTCCATTTACCCTAATGTGCTGTACAAACATCATTTTCTTCGGACACCATGACACAAAAAAGCCTTGGAAATACTGCCTTTAAGCCTCAAATCAGAAACTCACAAGGAAATAAAATTCTGTATTTAAACAATTACTTTTTAACTACTTAAGTACTCAATATGTCTTTGTTCTTTTTCATTATATCTCCTAATTTTATTTAAGGTAAACAGCAGCAACTACTGTACTGATAAAAATAAATATTAAAAGGTTTATAGTCACCCTGGCAAGTACGGCTCAGTTGGTTGGAGTGTTGTCCTGTACACCAAAAGGTTGTGGATTTGGTTCCCTGAGGGCACATATCCAGGTTGCAGGTTCGATCCCTGGTTGGGGTGCGTAAGGGAGACAACTGATCTCTGTTTCACTCTCGCATCGATGATTCTCCCTCTCTCTTCCTTTTTCTCTAAAATCAATAAAAGCATGTCCTCAGGTGAGGATTAAAAATAAGACTTATAGTCTGTTTTCTTCCAGTTGTTATGTTATGTTGGCTATAATTCTTGATAAAGAAATTACCATGCTCTCTGTGCTCAGATTGTGTCATCTTCATACTCTTTGAATGGAACTATGCCAGTTTATAGTCTTCTAACATTAGAAAAGTTTCAACTGTTTATCATACTTTCAATTGAAAACAAGGCCGGTCTAAATGATCATTGTGGTCGTTTTTTCGACAATACAAATCTTCAAGTTTAGTTAATAACAAGCAGATTAAAAACAAACTATTTCAAAGGTGAGTGTACCTGTTTCTCCCCCACCCTCGACCTAATATAAGGTGACTTTGGGTGGTGGCACATGGTGTGATATACAGATCCTGTAACAGAGAAACCCACACCTGAAACCTATATGTTTATGTTGACCAATGTCACCCCAATTTAATTAATAAATGCATTTTTTAAAAAGATGCATGTAATCCAAGAGAAAGTACAAGGAGGTATTTTTTTTTCCAAATGATTGATGTGTGAGACATTACATTTGATTATGTTCATTTGTTTTTGTGAATTATTTTGGTAAAATTTTGGATATCTGAAAATTTAGATAAATTGTAAGAAAGTAGCTATTTACAAAAGTGCATTGGTGTATATAATATGAATTGTTGGTTATTTTAGCTTCATTCTAATAAAGTTCAGATATAAAAAGTGCATTGGCATATTAAAAAAAACAGTAAATCTACATTAGTAGTAATAATGACTATAATTGCCAGTTCTGTGTATTCTGCTCACCTGAGACGGTCAGGAACTTGAGCCTCATCCTATCTTATGAACTCCAATTTGTGTCTCAGAAATCTTTTTTACTGGATACTGGTAAGGACTATTATACTTTATCTGTTTAGAATTTTCAAGGGCAGTATCTTCACTTATTATTTGATTATGGCAGTTGTAAGTAAGGTAGAGTCTCCCCTTGATGGCAAATAAAGGAATTCACATCTTTACTCACAGTAGCAGTGGTAAGCTGCCCTCTCCTGGTCATCTGCGCCATCTAGAACTCCCAGTGGGTCCTTAGGAAAAACCACGTTCTGCCAAATAAATAGATGATTTAATTGTGTCTTTGATACCAACGTTATCCTAGTCTGTGAATGTGCAACGTAAAGCTCTGTTCTAGCTTCTTTTCATTTTTTCTAAAAAGACATTGTTGACAGAAATGATGGGGCTATCTTCTCTCTCACACATGCAGGCATTCTTCCCACCTGAGATTTTTGCCCATTACTTAAATCTTAATGAGTACAATCTGTGCTATTCCTTTGTTTACTAAATTCTTGATTTACTTTAAAGATGTTTCTTAGTGTATGATCACCCCTCCCTGGGAAAAATGATTTTCAAAACTACTTAAATAAGTGGATTAACCAAGATGTTCTTTTCATGGAAGCTATTTCTTATATATTTTCTTAAAAATGGGCATCAAATTTTCCCTGCTCTAGTTAAATAATTTTATGCTGGAGATGAATTTACTAATGATAATTATTAAAACCATTAGACATTTCTGTTTTTAGTTTTCCATTCTAACTTCAATGATCATTTAGACCTGCCATTCTAAGTTCTTAACTTATTTTACACTCTGGCCTGTAGACCTGCAGGATTAGCATCAACTTTGGTACTAACCAGAACTATAAAACCAGAATACTGAAAAGAATTTCACTTCCTTGTTGAAATGTAGCAGTTTATACCTGCCTTTTTTCTTGATTTAGCAGGAGTTCTTTCTGTGTACCCTTGTATTTTAAAAATGGAAAGGAAAAAAAACCCTCTGGTTTTTATTATATTTCCCAGTTAAATTTGTAGCTTGCTACTAGTTGATATGTCTATTAAAGGTACATATAAGGCTTTTCATGATTTATTTTAATTAGTCAGTATATGTCATTGTTTACTAAGGAAAGGTACTAATATATATTTCCTACAGTTGAAATAAAAAGACTAGAGATGGAAATCTTTAAACCTTTTCATGTATTGGTCATTTTACTTTTCAGATAATTTTATGTCATTTTGTTTAACTTGGCCAATTTCATTATGTAATATAACTATTACATTTGGAGAAGATTACAGGTGCAAAGACTAATTTGCATAGTTGAAGAGTCCTCTCAGAATTAGCTAGAATTTCTTCTCATTTTCAAGTAAGAACATAAAAACCCAGCCAATTAGTTCAGATCTGAAATATTTTAAAACCCTAATCAATATTTTAAAATATTTTTTAAAAGTAAATATTAAAAATAAAGACAAAATTGTGGGAAGTAATTATTCACAACAGGAGCAGATCATGTGCCACTTTATCCCCTACCCAGTCTATTTTGTCTTAGTAAAGATTTATGGATAGCTAAGACCTGACCTGAATTTAGTGACCATGGATAAATAAGTGAACAGGTTTCTTTAACTTGATATATGCCTTACTCTTACAAAATCTTAAAATTTATCAAGCCTCTTTGCTTGTCATTGATGATATTATTTAAAAGTTTAACCCCTGATTTTGAGCCTCTGCTATGTCACTATTTGTATGACAAACTTGCCTAGCTTCCTCCTTTATTAAAATGGAAGTATTCATTTCCATAATGGAAGCTTATGAAGATAAAAAGAGAGTTAAGAATATTTGGTAAACTATTAAATGGTGCCCAAATGTAAAGTGGAATTACTTATAAAATAAAAATGCACATGCAAAATTTAATCCACATTACCAAAGGGAAAAATGGTATTATAGCCCATGCTAAACTGACTTAATGGAAGACTTAATTTTTCTTCTCATAATTACTTAATTATATGCCTGTGTCAAACTTGTACACTGATAAAGATTTTCAACTTATTTGTTTGTGGGGGGAGGGCAGTGAATTGTATCATTTTAATGCAACTCACTGCATTTTCTATTGTGTGTAGCATAATAGAAAACAGGATTTACATATTTAAATATTTTTTCCTCATTAAATCTTACCTCCAGACTATCAAGAACTAGGAAAGTAGACATTTCATATATCAGTCTTTATTTTATGAATTTTTTACCTGAGATTCAAATGATAGTTTTTGGATGTATTTCCTCATAAAGATGCAGAGCTAGCACCACAAATTTCAAGCAGCAACTAGACAGACCTTTGTCTCACTTTTTATTGCTTAGGAACCTTTCAGTATGCTCTTTCTGTGGTCCTCTTTGTGACAGTTAGACTTGAACTCTCATCAGAGAAGAAATTGCTCAAGAAAAGAGATGTTAAAAGCCTTATGTTTGAAATACAAGACCAGGGCTCTCCTAATGTTTGGTAGTTAACTTGTAACAAAACAGCTTTGATCTGCTTATTCTTACATTTGAGTTTGTATTTCTGAATTTATGTATGTGTGTGATAGTGTAGGGTATAGGATAAATTTGGTAGCCTAGGAAACCTGTATCCCATCAGGAGAGAAAACAGATGTTCTTCCTCCTGGATAGAACCGCGGCTATCCATTTAGCAATTATGAATCTCTTCCCTAGATAATACTCTTGAGAAAGGAGTCTTTCAGCAGAAGCACACAACTCATTTTTTGCTGTGTGGGACTGAATCTTTTTACATTTGCCCTCTTCTTTTCAAGCCTTCAGTTTTAAAAAAGGTAGGTAGAGTCCAATTTGAATCAAATGACTGCCTTACAGGACTAAAATCTTTACTTCCTTGGATCAGTGCATAGATCGAATTAGAAAGTTCCTCATCTCCCCATCCCCAATTCAATTCAGTCAGTTGTTTCTACTAGAAGATGTGGTTTGCTTATTTGTTTGTTTTTTACCGTCTTCAAATTTGGGGTTGTTTTGATTGAAATGGAAAAGGCCAAATATTCTTGATTCTATTTAGGTAATGCCCTTCATCTTTTCCCTTCCCCATGTTACTATAGTGCAGTGATGGCGAGCCTTTTGAGCTCGGCGTGTCAGCATTTTGAAAAACCCTAACTTAACTCTGGTGCCGTGTCACATATAGAAATTTTTTGATATTTGCAACCATAGTAAAACAAAGACTTATATTTTTGATATTTATTTTATATACTTAAATGCCATTTAACAAAGAAAAATCAACCAAAAAAATGAGTTCGCGTGTCACCTCTGACATGCATGTCATAGGTTCGCCATCACTGCTATAGTGGTTAAAACCTTTATATGTCTTTCCTCTACCCAGACTATTATAATAATAAACTGTCACTTTGTCACTTCGCTCTCTTTCCTTTAGTTCCTTCCATATTGCTGTTGGACTGGTCTTTCTAAAATAGAGACCTCACCATGGATTTCCCTTTTTCAAAGATCTTTAGTGACTCCCCATTGCCTATAAAATTAAGCATAGCCTGTTTAGCCTTGAATTTAAACCCTTCAGTGATCTGGTCCTCGTCTGTTTTTCCAGCCTGTATGCCTTACTGAATGATTCAGTCTTCCACACTTGATGCCTCTTTCCCCTTCTCAAATCAGGCTCTTTCTGGGGGGGGGGGGGGGGGGGGTGTCTATCTTTCTCTTCCTTCATCTCCTCTCTGGATCCCTGCATGTTGAAATCCTACCTCTTCCTCAAGATCCTGTCATAATGCCACATTTACTTCTTAAGGTCAGACTGGAAGAAGATAGTAGAAACTGTACTTTCTATAGCAACATGGTAAAAATGACACTTTTATTTCTTTTAACTAAAATTATCTAACTTACTACAGTTCACCTAAGAAAGTAGGCAATGACCTTCGCAAATGCCTAATAATGTAAGGTTTTTATTACCATATTTAAGAAGAATTTGGGGGGGGGGGGTTGGCAGAATACACCTTTATTATAATGAAATAAAATCAGTGTTTTCATATGACTTAATTTTAGATTGACAGAAAAAATACAAATCCACAGATTGACAATTGTTAGGTAGAACACATATTAGAAATTTATATTCCCAGAATTATGATTTAATATTAGGTTAAATTTACCACCTTACAGAATTTGTGGATTCCAAACAATAGAAATAGAAAACTTTAAATATGATATGGCTAGATTATCTTTCCTATTACAGTTGTTCCCGCCCCTTATCTGTGGTTTTGCTTTGTATGATTTTTGTTTAATAGCCGTGGTCCAAAAATATTAGATGGAAAATCCCAGAAATAAACAATCCAAGAGGAAATGCTAAATACAAGGAGTAGAAAATAGAAGAACAAGATTTATTCTAGGGCTGAGTACATCAGTTTGGCTAGTAACATGACAATAGTAAACTAGGAAGATTCATTTCACCTCAATCAGAGCTCTGTCTCTAAGGATCAACACAGGTCATCAAAATCACAGACTTCTTAGATGTTATACTAATTATCTTAGCTAAGAAATATAGATTATTTTAATGAACCTTATGACCTATTTCTTAAAGCCTTTCCAAATGGATAAATTAAATATATAGGCATATCCCATGAAACATCTTCTATGTCTTAATATGTTCATATAGATAATTTCAAAATTATTTCTCAGAAATTCAGTATGTAAAAGTCTAAAGTTACCTTCCAGATATAACTGGTTGAACATCAAGAACACCATAAAGCCCTGCTGGTTTGGCTCAGTGGAGTGTCGGCCTGCAGTCTGGAGGGTCCCAGGTTCGATTCCGGTCAAGGGCAGGTACCTTGGTTGCGGGCACATCACCAGTGGGGAGTGTGCAGGAGGCAGCTGATCGATGTTTCTCTCTCATCGATGTTTCTAATTCTCTATCTTGCTCCCTTCCTCTCTCTAAAAAATCAATAAAACATATTAAAAAAATAATAATAATAAAAATTTAAAAAATTAAAATCAAGTGGATTAAAAAACAAAACAACCCCATAAAGAGATTCGCAAAAGTAACAAGAAGGTAAAATTCCATTTTGCAATTCTTACCCTAAAACACTATTTCCCTCCCAGTAATTTATCAAAATCTTCCTAATCAGAAATCAGTTGTACTGTTAGTTTGTCTGTGTTTCATAGTTTTTCTGAAATAGTTTTCCCCTTCTTTGGACATTTTGACTATACCATAATTTCTTTCAACAAGCGAAGCTGGCTAATTCAACATTCCTCCTCTCCTTATCTTTCTTTAAGTGCCACCTCACTTATGGAGTGAAAATTCATTACAGAAAGTTCCCTTGTTTTTTCATGGTAAACTTTAATTTGCATTTTTTCTAACAAATTTATTTATTGCTGTTACCTGCTATCTTATGCTATGGCAAGCAAATTGTATGTGCCATTTGTTAACAAGTATATTAAATGCTTTATGATAAGGATGCTCATTTTTGCATTTTATTTCCTAAAGTGATTTCATAGATAGAAGCATTTTACTATGTTGTAGTTACATTTTAGGAAATTGACTGAGGGCTTTTGGTGGGTGTGCAACACATTAAAATTTTTCCTATTTAGGATTAGAAATGCTTATATTCAGTAGTCTAGGCAAATAAGAGATTCAAATCCCCCTCTAAAGAAATCAGTGACATTTGTTGTTTATTTCACTTTTTTCCATGTGCTGGCTTTGTCCTTATTTTGTGTGTGTGTAACTTTGTACCCTAACTTAATTGTAAATTCCTCAGAGCAAGAACTGTGCTTTTAGCCTTTAATTCCCAAATAGTGCTTAGCACAGAGACTAATACATAGGAAACTCTTTGGGAGGGTTTTGTAAAAGCCCTTGGTATCTCTAAAGTGCTCTTAAGACAAACTATTATAAAATAAAAAGACTAACTAACCGTATTTATCTACCTGGTAAAAAAGATATACATGAGTTCCAAATCTATCAAGTATTGCAAAGAAACAGAAAGTAGGGCAAGGGAAACAAGAAAAAAAATAAGCAAACGGGACTACATCAAACTAAAAAGGTTTTGCGCAGCAAAGAAAACCATCAACAAAATGAAAAGACAACCGAGTGGGAGATTAATATCCAAAATTTATAAAGAACTTATACAACTCAACACCAAAAAAAAACCAATCCAGTTAAAAATGGGCAAAGGTCCTGAATAGAAACATCTCCAGAGGACATACAGATGGCCAACAGACATATGAAAAGATACTCAATGTCATTAATCATCAGAGAAATGCAAATTGAAACCACAATGAGATATCACCTCACACCTGTCAGAATGGCTATTACCATTAAATGGGCAAACAACAGGTGTCAGCAAGAACACTCTCATGCACTGTTGGAGGGAAGGCAGATTGGTGCAGCACTGTGGAAAACAGTATGGAGTTTCCTCAAAATATTAAAAGTGGAACTGCCTTATGACCCAGCTATTCCACTTCTGGTAATATATCCGAAGAAACCTGAAACACTGATTCAAAAGAATATATGCAGCCCTATGTTCATTGCTGTGCTATTTACAATAGCCAAGATTTGGAAACAGCCCAAGTGCACAGTAGATGAGTGTGTAAAAAAGCTGTAGTACCTTTATACAGTGTAATACTACTCAGCCATAAAAAAGAAGGAAATCTTAACTTTTGCAACAGTATGGATAGACTTGAAGAGTATTACGCTAAGTGAAATAAGCCAGTCAGAGAAAGACAAATAACATATGACTTCACTTATATGTGGAATCTAATTAACAAAATAAACAAACAAAATAGACTCATAGGTACAGAAAACAGACTGACAGCTGTTAGAGAGGAGAGGGGTTGTGGGACTGGGTGAAGAAGGTGAAGGGTTTGAAAACAAAAACAGAAAACTCATAAACACAGACAGCAGTATGTTGATTACCAGAGGGAAAGGTAGAAGAGGGTAACGGGGGTGTACATAATGATAGAGGAGACTTGACTTGGGAGTAAGCACAATACAATATACAGATGATGTATTATAGAATTGTATGCCTGAAAGCTATATCATTTTATTAACCAATGTCACCCCAATTAATTCAACTAAAAGAAAGAAACATAAAGTAGTAAGCTTCAAAAATCATGAATGCCTTCCTAACTTCTGACCTCATCACATCAAAAAATTAATAGAATTTCTAATCTTTCAGAGGGTTGATCCTGTTCTCTTAACCATGAAACTCTGTCAATGTTGGCATCACATTGGGCACTCTGTTCATTTGGTATTTCAACAAATGTATTAAGTACTACTGTCTGCTAATCTTAGAATACAAAATGAACCCAACTGCTTTAAAAAGTAAAACAGTGCTTTGAGAATGTATAATGGAGACCCCAACCAAGTATGGAGGTCAAACAAAGGCTGCTATGGATATTTTTATGCCTGTCTCTTAGTGCACATGAGAGAATTTCTTTAGAGCAGGTCTTGGCAAACTGACCCCCAGGCCAATTGCCTGTTTTTTGTAAATAAAGCTTCAGTGAAGCAGCCATGCCCATTGGTGTATGTATTGTCTGTGACTGTTTTCAGCCTACAGTGGTAGAGTTGATTAATTGAGAGACCTTATGACCCACAAGCCTAAAATATTTACAACCTGGCCTTTTAAGAAAAAGTTCACTGACCCGTGATCTGGGAATAGAATTACTAGGTAGTAGGGTAATCTCCAACTTTACTAGATTTTGCAAAGCATCCTGCAGGCATGATTTTATAAGTTCCTGTTCATCTACCTCCTAGTCAGTATTTGGTATTGTCAAAGTTTCCTGTTTTGTATTTGTTTACATTGCTGTTTCTCTGATTACTTGTGAGACTGAACATCGTTTCATAAGTTTATTAGATCTTGGATCATTCTTCCATCTTTTGCCGTTAATTGCCTACTCATATCTTTTAACCATTTTCCCTATTCGCTTTTTGTCCTTTTTTCCCCTTAATGATTTTTGGGACTATTTTATATCTTCTGGATATGAACCCTCAGTTGGTTATATGTATTAACAATATTTCCTCCCAGTCTGTGGCTTATCTTTTAACTTTTCTTAATGATGTGTTTTTAAAAACCTTTTTATTTGGAAATAATTTCAGATTTATAAACAATAAAAAAATAAAAATAGTACAAAGAATACCTGTATACCCTTTATCCAGATTCACTTATTTACATTTTACTTCATTTGCTTTATTATTCATTTGTGTACTAGCTCACACCCTCTCTCTCTCTCTCTCTCTCTCTCTCTCTCTCTCTCTATATATATATATATATATATATATACACACACACACACACAAATATATAGTTTTGAACCACTTGAGATTAAGTTACATACATCGTGCCTTTTCTTTAATCCCTAATATTTTTTACTGATTTTCAAGAGAGAGGAAGGAAAAGAGAGAGAGAGAGAATGAATTAGCACTTTATACTAATTATTGATATCTGGTGGGACAAGCCTCTTCATCATATTCTCCTCAAGTTTAACATCTACTTTGATGAATGATTATACAGCAAACAACTCACATAATCATCACCTAGTGGAAATGTAGGATATTACTAGCACAATGAAGCCCTCAGTATGCCGCTCCCTGCACATAACCTTTACCTTCTCTGAAGAGGTGGCCTGACTTTTGTGATAATACTTTCCTTGATTTTCTTCATATTTTTATCACTGATATATGCCCTAAACTGTTGTCTAGCTTTGCCTGTTTTTGAGGTTTATATGCATGGACTTGTACAGGATATATGTTTTTGTATGTGTCTGCCTTCCTTTTTATAACATTATGTAGCTTGGTTCATTGTTTATTTTTTAATTGATGTAAGATATTCTATTATATGACTATACCAGAGTTTATTCATTTTACTATAAACGGCTATTTGGACTATTGCTAATAATGTTGTTCTTAATGTTATGTTTTGCATTTCTTTCAAATATATACCAATACCTAGGACTGGAATTGCTTTGTTCTATGGTATACATATCCTGCACTTTAGTAGTTAATGACAAACTGTTTTTCCAAAGTGGTTATACACAGTATACATGCTAACAATACTGTGTGAGAGTTCTCATTGTCCACATCCGTACCAACAATTAAGTATCCTTAATTCTATCTATTATGGTAGATGAATAGTAGTATTTTATTATGACTGTAATAAGTATTTACCTGATAACTAAATGACGTCAAGTACTTTTCATGTTTCATGTTTATTGGTCATTTAAATATCCTCTTTTATGAAGGGCCTATTTTAAGTCTTTTGCTAGTTTTTCTATTTGTCTTAATAACTTGTAGAGGGTTATATCTTCTGGACATGAATCCTTTTTATGTTGGGAAAATATCTCCTTCTACTCTGTGGTTTTCACCTTTTTAACTCTCTATTTAATAGGGTGTTTTCTTTTGTTTTGATGAACAGAAGTGCTTGATTTCATTATAGTCAAAAGTTACCAAATTTAGCCCTGACCTGTTTGGCTCAGTGGATAGAGCATCGGCCTGCGGACTGAAGGGTCCCAGATTCGATTCCGGTCAAGGGCAGGTACCTTGGTTGCGGGCACATCCCCAGTGGGGAGTGTGCAGGAGGCAGCTGATCGATGTTTCTCTCTCATTGATGTTTCTAACTCTCTATCCCTCTCCTTTCCTCTCTGTAAAAAAATCAATAAAATATATATTTTTTAAAAAGTTACCAAATTTAAATTGCTCCATCACTTACCTACTGTGTGACCTTGGCCAGCTTTGAGCTTTAGTTTACTTATCTGTAAATAATTGCTAATAATATCCATGTCATAAGGTAATTGAAAAGAATCCTGAGATAAAGTATTTTTTATAGAGCTTTTCACCTAGGAGTCCCTCAATAGATGTTAATAGCCTTCCCCATCATTTAGGGTGCTCATTTTCATACTGTCTTTTGGGAAATTGGGTAGTATTCATGAGCTATTTGCAAATGAATGTTTTGGAAATTAGAATCTTATATAATTATCCCAGGAATTTAGAAGGTGGACTAAAATAGTAAATCATAATTAATTTACCCAGAGAACTAAAATATAACATTTTCTTTGATTAAAATGATTATACTTAATATAGGGCCTTTGAATAATAAAACTCATGATTGGAGTTTCTTATCCAGAAAACAAGAAGCTATAGTTAAAAATAATCTAAATCCTAAACATAATGCATCATATTTTGAAACTAAGGGTAAATATCTTTGTCTCTAAGAAGAAAGCAAGGTTTCTTTTCTTTTTTCTTTTATTTTAGAGAGAGAGGGAGAAAAAGAGAAACATTTATTTGTTGTTCCACATATTTATGCATTCATTGGTTGATTCTTGTATGTGCCCTGACCAGGAATTGAACCTGCAACCTAGGTGTTTTGGGACACTCTAACCACCTGAGCTACCCGGCCAGGGCAAAGCATGATTTCTTAAATGAGAAATTGCTAATCATCCCAGTTCAAAGTACCTTCCCCTCCTTAAAGCTTTCTGATGATTTTCATTTTGCCCTTTTTCATCATTCATTAATTTATTCAAGAAGTATTTATAGAATACCTCGTATGTATCAAGCCCTATGCTAGGAGAAAGGGACATAGCAGTGAAAGTGTAGACTCAATCTTTGCCTGAATAGACCTCAGAAAGAAGAGTGAAAGATTTTTTTAAAGGTTATGATGCCATGGTAAAAAAGCAGTCTCAGAGTTCTGCTGCTAGTAATGGCAGAAATGTTCATAATGGACCAACCTTCCCACAGATAATTATATTCTGGACAGAATACTATACTATAAATGTATGCACATATATCACTTTAAAGCTTACTTTAATACTTAAAAACATAAAACAACATCTGAAGGTATTAGAGGCCAACCAAAAGCTGGTAGAAACTGATAGTGAGTCAACACTTGGAATAAAGGAACATCATTGAATGAGTTTCCTGTTTTTATAGCTCTTTGCCTGAGGGCAGTCACTGATTTATACAGCATGGGGAGAGCTAGAACTCAGAAATTTTCAATCTTTCTGACTTTGGAAATCAGAAAAGAGGCTACTACCACAGCTAGAAAGTAAAGGGGGAATTCACAGAGGAGGAAGCCTCTATTATACATGTAAGTATTTGCCAAAGTTTTGATTTTTTTAACAAAATCACTCTTCAAAGGAACGTAAAAGAATCCATCATCTACAAAGTATCATTCACAAGGTTCAGGATACAATAAAAGATTACCACACATGTGAAGAAACTGGAAATTTTGATGCATACTCAAGAAAAGGTGATCAGTGGATACACTCTGGGATGACCCAGATGTTGGAATTAGCAGACAAGAATGTTAAAGTAGTTAATTTGACTATGTTCATGCATATAATAAAATAATACACATGAAATCTCAGTAGAGAAATAAAACTATAAAAGAACTAAATGGAAATTCTAGAACTGAAAAATACAGTATCTGAAATAAAAGTTAACTGAATGAGCTTAGTAGCAGATTAAAAACCTCAGTGAGCTTGAAGACCAAAATTACCCAATCTGAAAAACAGAAAAAATATCGTAAAAATAAATTTAAAGGAGCAGAGCCACAGTGACCCATTGAACAAAATTAAAAGACCTAGTATGTATCATTAGCATTCTAGAGGAGAGGAGAAAGAAAAGTATTTTTAAAATAATATGGACAAGATCTTTTCAAATTTAGTGGAAGATATAATCCTATAAAATAAAGAGCTAATATGCAAATGGTCATCATGCCCTTACGCCATCATGCTGTAATGGCTCAGACACTCAACACTGGGAGAGAGGAATGGGGAGCAGCCAGGCACAAATGAGCTCATGAGAGAAGAGTGGGGACCAGCCAGGCTGTAGCCCAGGAAAGGGACAAGCCGCCCACCCTATAGTCCCGGGCGCCTGTGGCTGCAGCCCAGGTGAAACCATCCACCCACGGTCCCCTGCTGTTGCGGCCGGCCCGGATCCTGGGTGCATGTGGCCAGCCAGATGGAGGGAAGCCAGGTCCCGGGCAAGGCAGAGGCGAGCAGATAGGGGTGATCGGGCAGGCAGGCAGAGGTGGTTAGGGGCAATCAGGCAGGCAGGCAGGCAGGCAGGTGAGCAGTTAGGAGCCAGCAGTCCCAGATTGTGAGAGGCAGTCAGACATCCCCTGAGGAGTCCCGGGTTGGAGAGGGTACAGGCCAGGCTGAGGGACACCCCCACCCCCGCACAAATTTTGTGCACCAGTCCTCTAGTTGTACATATTCAAGAGACATAGTCAAATTGATGAAAACCAAAGATGAGAAAAATTTTATAAATAAAAGGTTGGAAAAAATATAACACGCTAAGAGTAAGCATGTGAAAACTAGAGTGGTCATAGCAGATAAATAGACTTTGAGACAAAGAGTAGTACAGTAATCACCACCCCACCATCCCTTATCCATGGTTTTACTTTCTGCAGTTTCAGTTACCTATGGTCATCCAGGATCTGAAACTATTAAGTGGAAAATTCCAGAAATAAACAATTTTAAATTGCACATCATTCTGAGTAGTGTGTTGAAATCTTGTGCTATCCTACTTTGTCCCACTTAAGACATGAATCATCCCTTTGTCCACTGTATCTACACTGTATATGCTGCCTGCTCATTAATCATGCAGTAGCTGTCTCTGGTTATCAGAGTTTATAGTTGGTTGGAGCATCCTCCCAATGTACCAAGGTTGCGGGCTCAATCCCCAGTCAGGACACATACAATAGTCAACCAAAGAATGCATAAATAAGTGGAACAACAAGTCGATGTCTCTCTCTCTCTCTCTCTCTCTCTCTCTCTCTTCCTTTCCCCCTCCCCCTCCCCCTCTCCCTCCCTCTCTCTCTTTTTCTCTCTCTCTTTTTCTCTCTCTCTCTTTTCTTGCCCCTCTCTTCCTCTACCGCTCTCTCTCTAAACAATCAATAAATAATTTTTTAAAAATTACTGATTCACATGACTTTTATTTAAGCATCTTATAATAATTTATATTTTATTATTAGTTGCTGTTATTAATTTCTTATTATACCTAATTTATAAATTAAACTTTATCACAGGTATGTACATAATAGGAAAAAACATAGTATATATAGGATTTGATACTACACACAGTTTCAGGCACCCACTGGGGGTCTTGGAACATATCCCCTTCAGATAAGGAGAGTACTACTATAATTCCTCAAGAATGTGATACTGTTGCTCCTTTGACATGACCTGTACCTTATCCTGTGCCACTTTTTTTTCCTTTTTTAATCCTTACCAGAGGATATGTTGTTTTTTTTATTTTTGAGAGAAAGGGAGAGCGAGAGAGAGAAGCATCAATGTGAGAGAGAAACATCAATCAGTTGCCTCCTGTAACATCCCCTCCCCCTTCCACCCCCCCACCCCCCCCAAACCATCTCCCAGGGATCAAACCCACAACCTGGGTATATGCCCTGACCAGGAATCAAACCCATGACATTTTTAACCCACATCCTTTTTATGTTGCTGTTTCTTATAATAATTTTTCCATGTTATCTGTTTTCAGTATTTTGATGGGTTCATTTTATAGGAATTCCCATTAGAAATCCTGTCCTAAAAAGAAGAAACAGAGCAGACTTATATTTTTGTTTCTGTAGATGACAGTAACTAGAATCAGTTAAATATATAGGGGGATGAAGGGGCTGTCTCTATTTTGTGTATAGAGTCAAGCTTGTACAGAAAACAGATTTTTTGAAAATATTCCTCAGATCTTTAAATACATCTTTTACCGCTTATAATTGGACTTAATGAGTTTCATTTTGAAAGCCATTCTTCTTTTTGCCCTCTTTGGTATGGGATTTTTCAGTACAGAAATGATTTTTGAGGTCTAGAATTTGCCAAGGGAAGGAAATAAAGCAAGCTTGAATATACACACTAACTTTAGCATGTATATATTTAATAATTTAATACCCTCAGGTCCCAGTAACCAACCTACTTACCTGACAGGTTCCATTTCTTAGGGTAAGGATGTCCAGACAACTTTGTCACAAAAGAGCTGAATTATGAACTCCTTTGGTTATTAAATTATGCAAATATGGGCCAATGTTTTTTAATATTCTGCATTTTAAAACTTGCTTTTTAAAAAAATATATATTTCATTGATTTTTTACAGAGAAGAAGGGAGAGGGATAGAGAGTTAGAAACATCGATGAGAGAGAAACATCAATCGGCTGCCTCCTGCACGCGCCCTACTGGGGATGTGCCCGCAACCAAGGTACATGCCCTTGACCGGAATTGAACCTGGGACCCTTCAGCCCGCAGGCTGACGCTCTATCCACTGAGCCAAACCGCTCGGGGCTAAAACTTGCTTTTTAATAATGACATGGACTTTGTCCCTGCTCTGGTATATGGTTCTTACCATCACAGGGTTCCAACTTCTACCTTCAAACCTTTATTCTCTGTCTTAAGCCTTTTGAGCAACCTGTGTAATAAACATCTCATTTCTAGTGTCTTCATAATAAAATGTGATATTGCCAGCATCAGCTGCACTGTCAGGACATTGAGACCTTGTCAGAACAAGAACATACCTTCCAAGTTATGCATCAAAAGTTGGTAAAATATTGTTTAATAGTTATAGAGTTTCAGTTTTGCAAGATGAAAAAAGTTCTGGAGATGAATAATGGTTATGGTTACACAACAATATAAATTAATGCCACTGAACTGTTAAGAATGGTTATAATGGTAAATATTATATTACAAGAGGTCTGGTGCATGAAAATTCGTGCACTCGAGAGGGCGCAGGCCGGGAGCCCTGGGGGGATGTCCAACTGACAGCTTAGTCCCGTTCTCCGTGGACATCCCTGTGGGAGCACACTGATCACCAGGGGACAGCTCCAGCCCCACCCTCCATTGCCCCACCACCGCTGCAAGTCACCGCAGACCCCTGATCACTATCCCCTCCCTCTGCCCACTGGCACCTGCTTTGAATTGCCTGGCACCGCCCACTTGCCGGCCCCACACCACGCCAACCGGTCATTCTGCCGTTTCGGTCAAGTTGCATATAGACTTTTATTATTTAGAATGTGTATTATACCACAAAAAAAGTTTTTAAAAAAAAGGTTGGTAAGAATATTTAAGAAAGAGGGCTTTGGATCATTTTTTTCTCTTATGAATATGACATTGGTCCCAGAGGCAAAGTGCATCTTGCTGCTGATTATAAGAGCTGTCCTGCTTGTGGTCAATATATAGGAATTGTAATATAATAATCTATATCTATAAAAGCATAAGCAACCATTACAACCAAATGACAGGAACGGATGATTAGTTGCTATGACGCTCACTGACCACCAGGGAGCAAACACTCAATGCAGGAGTTGCCCCAGGGTGGTCAGTGTGCTCCCACAGCCAACCTCCCGTGGCCCCCCCACACTCCCCTGGCTGCCTGACCAACCTCCCATGGCACCTCCCCCCACCCCCTGCACCTGGTCAGCCTCCCCGATCAGCCCCAATTGGGGGGACCGGCCAACCTTCCATGGTCCCTATCCCCACCCAGCCAGCCCCACCATGACCTGATTAGGGGAGCCAGCCAACTTCCCAGGACCCCCCCTGCTGGCTGGCCAACCTCCCACAGCTCCTCCCCCTGGCCGGCCAAACTCCTATGGCACCCCTGCCCCTGCTGGCCAGCCAACCTCCCAGGGTTCCTCCCCCCAGCTGGCTGGCCCCTCGATGGGCCTTGATCACTGGCCCAACCAAGGGACCCCACCTGTGCACAAATTTGTGCACTGGGCCTCTAGTATATATATTAAAGTACTGATGGCGCAGTGCTTTTTCTGTTCCATAGGATGCAGAAATCATTTGGGGGGGAGAAAAGAAAAGGTAGCCAAACTTTTTGTACTGTATCCTAAAATTCATAATCACCCTTCTTTAAATATATGAAATTAGGCAAATGTAGATTATATATAGGGAAATTTAGAATATATATAAATTCTATATGTATATATATTCTAAATGTATATATATATACATACATACACTCTCAAGGGAAACAAATTTTAAATTGTTTTTCTTATTTTTACTCTTTATACCAAGACATCACATGTCCAGATCCAACTATAGCCTCTCCAAATAGTCCCCTTGTTTGAAAACAGAGAACTCTATAATGGAAAGTGAGCTCCTTTTCTTTTGTCTCTACTCACATGAATTTTTATATTTAAGATGAATAACAGGGAGAAATTAACAGGCCCTTGATTTATTCTATCCTCTTTTCCCCTCTCCCCATTACTACTTTCATTTAATATTTTGCTTTTTTAAAAAAATATTTGTTTTACTATTTTTTAACAAGATTTGAGGATCCAATTTTGTTATAGACACCTTAGTCGGACTATAGTAGTAATGTTGATGTTAGACAAAAACAATTCTGACCCTTAACAAAATTATCAGAAGGGGGATTTTTAAACAGAAAGGACAGTTGGTTTAGTTTAGTCCTCAAAATAAATTGTGACCTACTAGATTCCAAAGTTCTATATTGTGCTTGAATTTTCCATCGGGAATGAAACATTCCACTGTCCCTTTTTACTGTTTAACTTAAGCTGCAGTGAATACTGGGAGAATGGCTCTGTGGCTGAGCTGCTTTTTTTTTTTTTTTTTTTAATCTATTCATTTTATACTTTCAGACAGATTTTTCCCTGGGGTGAAACAAAGGTTAACTGAAATTTCCTCTGTTGTGTACCTGAACGAATCAGCAGTTTGAGAAGGAAATCCCATTGATGGGCCAAGAGAGTGACAGGCTCTATTTAAAGAATTCCCCCGACTGTGTGGTAGACCAGCCATGCCATGAATTTAACTGTTCCTGTGGTCCCCGTACTTGTACCCACCAAAAAAAAGAGAGAGAGAGAGAAAGCGACTTTGTTCTGCAAACGTAGCCCTTAAGCTTTGAAAACCACGAGCCATTGAGTTTTGTGAATTCAAGTTAGACAGCAACAGAGGCCAAGACTCTAGGGGAACAATATCTGAAAGGGAGTACACAAAAACAGGTAGAAACTGTTTAACTGTTTTATTTCTCTATGTGTATACAGATTTATGTGTGTTTATACACACACACCCGAAAAACCTATACCTTTCTCTCATTTTATGTAGCTAGTCCTAATTATATTTAATAAATATGCTTGTTAAATTTTTTGTTTTTATACAGCTTTTTTGCTCCATAAAATATTCTGGTTCTTGCAGGATATATTATATGTATTGAAAATGAGAGTAAACACAGTAGGAATTTAAATGGTTAAAAAGATGGGCCTTTATATTACCTCTGCAGGAGCTTTACTGTCAGGGCAGCTCATGTATTTTGTATTTTTCCTGTTTAAGGGAAGCTGCTTTAAATATGAAAAGATGGTATCTTGAGTTGGATTAAACATCCTTAATTCATTTGTATTTAACCTCAGGACTTGTGAGCCTTGTTGAAAATCCAGCTTTAACCCTGCCTCGTAGGCCTCAATAGTGAGCACTGCATAGAGATTATAAACAGTCATTTTCTGAGGTGGAGGTTAGTGTGTATTCCCAGGGGACATGAACTGTTAACATTTCTAACAAACATTTCACATATGTTAATAATTCATATTACTGTTCAAAAGATTAGAACTTTTTTTTTTTTTAACCATTGTTATTTGAAGCTTTTGTTATCAAAACTTTCCTACGTGTATCCTCTGTCATGTGGCCAGGAGCTTATAGAGAGATTTTCTAGACATTAGAATTGATAAAATAATAGAGTGATCTCTGTCTGGGGATTTTTTTTTTTTTAATATATGTTTAGTGATTCGAGAGAGGGAGAGAGAGAGAAACATCAATGATGAGAATCACTGATCGGCTGCGTCCTGCACACCCCACACTGGGGATCGAGCCCACAACGCAGGCATATGCCCTGATTGGGAATTGAACCATGACCTCTGGTTCATAGGTTGACACTCAACTACTGAGCCATGCTGGCTGGGCTGGCTGGGGATTTTTAAAAAGCAAGAACCATTTGAGTTGGCTCCTGAGGAAAAAAATAGGAATTTATCTTAGAGATCATGGAGGGGCTAGATTCATGCTTACAAATGAGAAGTTGAAGTCCAAAGAGATTATATTAGTACAAAATTATTCAGTATATTTTAGAAGAACCTAGGTCTCAATTCATACGTGGTATTTACTGCCCCCCCCCTTTTTTTTTTAATCTGGGATGGTATTTAAAAAATCATTTCTTTCTTGCCCTGGCCAGGTGTCTGTTAGAGAATCGTCCCATACAATAAAAGGTGTGGATTTAATTACTGGTCAGTGCACATACCTAGGTTGGGTTTGATCTCTAGTCAGTGCACATATGGGAGTTAACTGATCCATGTTTCTCTCTCTCTCTCTCTCTCTCTCTCTCTCTCTCTCTCTCTCTCTCTCTCTCTCCCCTTCCCTCCCCTTCCCTCCCTCCCTCTCTTCCCTTCCTCTCTCTAAAAAAACCAATAAAAATATATCCTTAGGTGAGGAGTAAAGAAAATAATTTCTCTCTTATTTGTCAATCATACCTCAATAAAGCTGAAGAAGTCATTTCTCTCTTTCTCTTCTATTATTTCCTGGCTGTTTCTTGTCACTCATTCTTTTGTGTTCCTTGTCTTTTCTCTTATTTTTCAATATTGATCTTATTGTGAATAGGTTGTAGCATTGAAAATTAAGAGCAGGATTTAGGGGAGTGGATCTGTCCAAATATTCCATATGGCCTATAAAAGGCTACATTGTTCTTTTGGATGTTATTTTTTTTTTAAATTGCAGTTACCCTGCTAGTTGAGCAAGCTATGACTAGATTAAATACTCTTTAGTTGTTACTTAGGTAAACAGAAGAGCTAACCAATGCCATGGATAGATGCAGCTGATTTTTAAAGATCAACAAAAACAGTTGACATAGCTTTAAGGAAATCTCTTGGTTCTTCCAAATCTATTCATTAAGTAATATTTATTGAGCATCTACTATGTGCCAAACACCATGCAAGGTGATATACATTGGAGAATAACATGGAAATGGTTCCTGCCCCTTTATTGACTAGAGTTAACCACAACTAGAAAGTTAGAACATTATTTTAATAAAACTAAGGTTCATGATTCTCAAAGACTCTTACATTAAAAGTGGGAAAGTACAGTTTGAAATTCAAGTTTTTTTTCACATTAGAAATTGCCATGTGCTACATGATAAAATGATAATATTGTAGAGATGAAGAGCAGTATTTTTATTAGACAAAGCCAGAAGACTACTGATAAAAATAATTTAGAAAGGTAATATAGCATATTGATTTAAGAGGATGGTTTGGAAGTGTGCCTCCAGCCTGCCACTTAAAGCTTTGTGGCATTAAGCAAAATACTTTAGAATTCATATAACACACCTTTTCCCATCAAAATAAAAGTAGTAATGTTTGCCTCTATAGGATTGTTGTGTGGGTTAAATTAGAAAAGTAGGTAAAATGCTTGATATAGTACTTAGCATAGAAGAAGCTCTTTATATATATGAGCTGTTCTTACATTCTATATTCTTTTTTTAAAAAAATATATATTTTATTGATTTTTTACAGAGAGGAAGGGAGAGAGAGAGTTAGAAACATCGATGAGAGAGAAACATCGATCAGCTGCCTCCTGCACATCTCCTACTGGGGATGCGGCCGCAACCCAGGTACATGCCCATGACTGGAATCGAACCTGAGACCTTTCAGTCCGCAGGCCAACGCTCTATCCACTGAGCCAAACCGGTTTCGGCACATTCTATATTCTTTAAAACCAGTCTTGATTTTCTTCTTCTGGAAGAGTCTGTTAGTGGGGATTTGAAAAGGAACAGTCTTTATGTATTACGCGTATTCTCTATCTGAAGGCATTGCACACTTAAGTTAATTTCCTCAAAAATTAAGGTGAACATTTGTACAAAAATATGCCATCAACTAGGCTGGGTTTTTAAATTTTTGTTTTCCTTTGAACACAATTTTTTATGTAATAATTTCTACTCCCTCATAACTTCTTACTTATTCTTTGGCAATCTCAACTTTGAGCAATGGTTACATTGGTAAATTTTTTTATTTTGGAATTAAAGACAATTTTGTCAGTAATCTTTCTGAAGCTAAATCAAAAACTGAGTAGTTTATAGGCCTAATCCTATATAATAAAACCCTAATATGCAAATCAACCAAACAGCGGAACGACCGGTCGCTATGACACACACTGACCACGAAGGGGCAAACACTCAACACAGGAACTGCCCCCTGGTGGTCAGTGCACTCCCACAGGGGGAGCATTGCTCAGCCAGAAGCTAGGTTCACAGCTGGCGAGCGCAGCGGCAGTGGCGGGAGCTTCTCCCACCTCTGCTGCAGGCGGGTGGTAAGGAGCTAGGGGTCCTGGACTGCGAGAGCCCCAGACTGTGAGAGGGATGTCTGACTGCCAGTTTAGGCCCAATCCCTGCGGGGAGCATGCCTAAGCCAGCAGGAGGACATCCCCCAAGGAGACCCAGTGGCCAGACTACTCAAACTTGTCTATTTACTGCCTCCAGATTCTGTCCTCCAGTTCTCTTCAGTTCAGTCAAGTGTTTGCCTTACCACTTCATCCAAACTTCTCTTATCGGGATCACCAGTAACTTTGCTAATAAATCCAAGAGTCAGTTCGCAGCTTTTATCTTATCCTGACCTAACGGTGGCATTTCCCATAATTGATAACACCTCTTCTTTATATTTCCAGTTTAAGTCTGTCTTCTAAACTTAAGACTAGTATATCCAATAGCCTACTCAACATTTTCATTTGGATGTCTACTAAGATGTCACAAATCCATTATCCAAAACTAAACTTATCTTTCCCCCAAAATACATTCGTCTGTAGCTTCTAGTTGCAGTAAACCTAGGAGTCATCCTTGACTCTCTTTTCTCTTACATTCGTATCCAATTCATCAGGAAATCTTGTTGGATCTACCTTTAGGATATATTCAGAATTCCTCCACATCTCAACACATCTGCTGCTTCCATCCTGGACAGAGGTACCATTGTTTGTTGGTGCCATTTTTTATTCTCAACAGAGTCATTCTTTATATCGTCAGTCATCATATCACCCGTCTGCTCAAAACCCTTCATTGACTTTCCATTTCACTCAGAATAAAAGAGAGAATTATTATAATGTTCTTCAGCTGCTTCAGAGACTGGTATCCCTGCACTTCTTAGACTTCACCTCCCCCTCATTCTCTCTGTTCTTACCATACTGGCCCCCCTGCTATTCATCAAATACACCAGGAATATTCCTGCCTTAAAGGACTTTGCTTTGGTTGTTCCTACTTCTACCCCAGAAGAGCTTGTCTAATTCCCTGATCTCCTTTAAGTTTTTGCTTAAATGTCAATAAGGTCTACTTTGTCCATCTTATGTAAAATTGTAACTCATATCTAACATTCCCAATTTGCATCCCTGCTCTATTTTTTCTTTACTCAAAGTATCACTATCTAACATACATCATTTACTTACTATGTTTGTTATCTCTTCTCCCACTAGAATATAAATTCTACAACGATAGCACTCTATTTAGCTCACTGATATGGCAGTAGCTCAGTAGATATTTGTTGACTGAATGAATGGTAAGAGTTGAGAGTAATTATGTTTAGTTTAACCCTTGGCATCCTGTCCGGTTCATTAGACCCAATTTTAGCTTGAATTTCTTTTTTGAGTATTTTTAACTATTTCTAAGAATTTATATTTCATGGTTTTTATTCTTTGTTAGAGGTCTCCAAAAGACCAGAGAGAAAATGTACAAATCTTAGTAGAATAAAATTCATTCTAGCTCAGAATTACTGTATGGGTCCATGAAATCATTTTATAAATCTCAGATACATCATGGGATCCTAGTGACCTTATTTTTGCCATATTTTGAAATATTTTACTATTTCATCATTGTAAGAATAATTTTATAATTTCTCACCACTTATTCCTAAAAAAGACTAAATTAATAAGAAAATAGGGAAATGACAGAATTGCCTAGGAGGAGGACGTAATGGTGAAATAACTCATCACTATTGCATCATCCTTTAGTATTCTTATTTTTTAACCAAAATATTGCATTGTCTTGCAAAAATGTATAAAAGAAGTCTGGAGGCACCATCTTTTTTAGCTTTCATTAAACAAAGTTGAGAATTCGAAATTTTACATTTTCTGCCCAAAATAGCAAATAGAAGAAAATTGATAGAGGAAGCCATTTTCTAATTATTAGATGAATCAGAACATGAATGCAAAAGACAGATAGTAGCACCTAGATTTTAATGATGTGATGAACCTGATCTTTTAGGCGAAATCTCAGACTGCGATTTTTCAGAGGATATCATAGATAAATTTTCTCAAACTCAAGAATTAATGAGTGAACAACATATTTTTAACTACAAAAAGAAAATAAGCTATTCTCATCTGGTTAGTCATTCAACAGGAAATTCTTTACTGCATATTTTATTATAAAAATGGACCATCCCGCTTGATAAAAGGAAGTGTGACTGTATTCTTTCATATTTTATGATATTTGTATACCAGACTTTACTTGATGTAGTTTGTTTCCAGTGGAAAAATGCTGAAGGCAGATGTTTATGCAGGGGTGATTAGAAGGAAATAGATGATATAGAAGTGAAAAAATTAATAGACTTATCATTCTAATTGGTGTTTATAAGTCTAAAACTGAAAATATTTGGAACTATGGAGCAAAGAAGAAATGTATTTGAAATCTGAGATAAGTATTGTGTCTTATTCCTCTATAAATTGTGAAATGAATTAGATTATTAAAAGGATCCACTAGACCAGTGGTCGGCAAACTCATTAATCAACAGACCCAAATATCAACAGTAAAACGATTGAAATTTCTTTTGAGAGCCAAATTTTTTAAACTTAAACTATATAGGTAAGTACATTATTATTAACTTAATTAGGGTACTCCTAAGCTGGCCTTTGCTAAAAACATCCTCAATCTGACTGAGGTACGTTCGCTGAGGTCGACCCCTTCCAGCTCTCCCATCCACACTTGTCTTGTATACTTGTTTCGTCTATCTCCTTTCCGAAAACCGACTTCTGTGCATGGGCCACGAAGTTTCAATCGCACTGTATGTACGCGTTGGCACTTGGTATTTTGTGGAAGAGCCACACTCAAGGGGCCAAAGAGCTGCATGTACCTCGCGAGCCGCGATTTGCCAACCACTGCACTAGATCCAAATGATTACTGATAACTATTTTTCCTAGTATAATGCATGTATAATGAATAAGCACTGCCTTAATACTGGAGATATGGAGATGACTAAAACTTAGCCTTTTAGAGAGATGAGGTGCTAGTGGCTGGCATGGTAGTAGGTAGACTTTTCAGGCCAAGTAAATGAAACAACTAAATTGGTATTAAATACAGGAAAATTAAAAAGTTGTGTAAGAAAGGAAACCATGTATTACTGCATAGTCATAAATTGAATATTGACCTGAAAGGGGGGTGGAGGGAGAAGAAATTCAGGTAGGATGTTATAAGAAAACTAAATCCACTTTACTTTTACTAGGAAATTATTAATGTTTAAATAGCAGAATGAACATTATTTAGATGTATGCAGATAAATACCAAAATAGCTGAAGAAATAGCCAAAGTATTGAAAATGCCTCTAGAAACTGGGAGCTGGACTAGGAAGGAAATAACTGCTATTTATTTCTTATACACATTTTTCGTATTATTTAAGAGTTTTAAAACCATGTGCATTATTACTTTGATAAAATATAAGATTATAAATTTAAAGAGAAAATCTAGTTGGTGTGTATCAAATGAATTTGAAGGCACAGGGACACTGCAACAATCCTAGGTCCAAGGTGATGATCAAATGGTGGTAACTAGAAGGAAACCAAAGTATTGGCTTGGAAAGACATTTCAAAGGAATATACTGTGTAATTGTAAGACCTGGCCTGATTAGATAAAGGGAGTGAAGCATTTGGTTAAGATGAAAGTAAACATACAGTCTGAGCCATTAATTACTAACAACAGGGAAAAAAGTGTTGGAGCCACTTTCAAGTGGGATTGTAAAGAAGAGTTTTGTTTTGAATGTTATGTTTGCAGTAGCTATAATATAGACATTTGTGATATATCCTATAAGCAGTTTTAATGTGAGCCTGGACATACTTGGTCTTAAGATCTGGAGAGTGATTTGAAGAAAAATTGACCAAAATAAATGATAATAAATAAATGATAATAAAAGCAAGGTGTTTGGAGTGACTTGTTTCCCTAAGAGAGGTGAACAGAGAACAAGACATTGAAGAAAATACATGCGTTTACACACAAAGTTAATGATGGGTACAGAAAAATATAAAAGGTTCAGGAAGGGGTAAAGAAGTGTTAAATAGAAAGCTGACTGATAGAATATAGCTTCCAGTTTGGTATTTTTAACCAGCAGGTAGATACCAACTTTTATATAGCCCTTGAATAATCTCTAGAAACTATAATGTGTGTTTTAAAGTAACTTCTTGATTATAAAGTTTAAATGTGTTTTATATGTGCTTGTCATCTTACAAATATTTCAAGTTGTCTGTATGGTATATTTTACTTTTTGCCTTTTGGGGTGGGGTGGAGGTGGGGACCAGGCACCATAGGTAGATATCTTTAAAAGAATAAAAAACATGGTGCAGCTACTTTGAAAAACAGTTTGGCAGTTCGACAAAAAGTAAACACAGAATTACCATATCATCCAACAAATCCACTTCTAGATATACACCTAAGAGGTGAAAATACACATCTGAACAAAAATTTGTAAGGAAGTGTTCATTGCAACATTATTGCTAATAAGCAAAAAGTGGAAACAATGCAAATATTCATCAAATGATGAATGGACAGATAAAATTTCATTGTGGTATATCAGCATAGTAGAATATTGTTTGCCCATATTAAAGGGATGATATACTAACTAGACACATTATGCTAAGTGAAAAAAGCCAGTCACAGAGGGCTACATATTGTTTGTTTCATTTATACAAAATGTCCAGAATAAGCAAATCCATAGAGACAGAAAGTAGAATAATAATTCCCAAGGACTGGAGAAAGGGAGAATGGGGAGTAATTAACATTAAATTGTACATGGTAAAAGGGTGAGTTTTATGGTATATGAATTGTATCTTAATTTCAAAAATTTTAACATACAGCAAATAAGTATTGGGCCTTCCTCTGAAGTAAAAATCTGCCAACATAAAGCTCATTCTGACTTTGAGATTAAATAAATTCACCTATAACTAAAAGTGTTTGTATTGTTTTCCCTTTTCTAATAACTGCTTTTAAAAGTAACACCTTTGATATTGTATATTTAGCAAGACCTATTCTTTCAGATGGAATGCAAAAAGTTTTGTGACATCTCTTTGTTTATTAAAAAACTGCCAAAAAAAAAAAGGAAAAAAGAAGAAAAAACAACTCCCATAAACAGAATTGCCTGTTTCTGTTCGTAATTTTTTCCTTTCTATTCTTGTTATTTATTTTCATTTGAGGAGTCTTTTATTTCTAAACAAATATTTAGAGTCTTATTTCTAAATAAACATTAGTCAGGTGGTTTACTGACTACATCCATGGGGCAGAGGGAATAAGGAATGATAGAGAACCCTGTGTGTCTGTGACTGTCTTGTCTGGTGACACACAAAAGCCTTTATGGGACTGATAACTTTGCAAGAGCTCTATATAACCCTGTGCCTAGCACCTGTGTTTATTTCCTCTTTCTTCTTCCTCCTCTACCTCTAAAAAAAGAAAAGCTAAATCCCCATTTATTGTTGACATACATTTAAAAATATAAATTGTTTCTGGTAAATTTGATGTGATTTAAAATAAGTGAACAGTTTGATACCTAACTTGCAAATTCTTCTGTTAAAATTTGCTTTATTTAAATTATTGCTAGTACAAAATTTTAATGACTAAAATGGTTTTGTGACCAGTGTTAAATGGAAATGTATAAATTAGAGAAAACCGAGACAGAAATAAAGAGCAGTTTGAGAAGAATGCAAGTTGAATAAAGTGGCTCAACCCACAGGGGATTTGCATGTGGCATTGTGTGTATTTCAAAAGTTTCCGTTGAAATAACAGATGCTGCTGATGAAATTGGGAATAGTAACTTCATTTGTGGCTGGCTCGGTTGCTTATTAGAAGTGAGAAGATCCCAGGAGGAAATCTGGTATAGTAGAAGTAGGCTCAGGAAAGGATATGACATAAATAATATGACAGCTTCATCTTTGTGATCTTTAAACCATAAACACTGACTAGTTACAGGCATGATTATCTATATCTAGTTATCTTATATTTTGTGTGCATCCTGTGTCTACCAAGTGATGTTATTCAATAACTGATATTTTAAGTTTTTTTAGTTCCCAGAGTTGCTTATTACAGAAAGTCCAAGTTTTAAGTCTTAAAACTAAAAGTTCAAGTTTTCAAAGTCTTACTGAACTTTTATATACACAATGATAGTCCATTAAATTATCTAATTGGCTTTGTACCCAAGTTTAGAATAGTGTTTATTCACATGAGTGTACATATGAATGTTTCCCTTTTTTCTTTTTAACTTTTTTCTAGTGTAACTTGAAGTATGCAAGATGTGCTAATAACTGGATAGATATACAAAACAGATAGGTCTCAGTCCATAGAGATGTAGTGAGGGAAATAAAATATTAGTATATTTCTTAATACAGGTTTAGAAATTTTTGCTAGTCTAAGGCATACAAAATAACATGCTTTTAGAATATGAGTGAGGTAGAAAATACTTCTACCAGAGAGAAATTTTTTAAAAAGTTATGTAAGTAATTCATTCAGTAAACATGAGTACCTATGATAGCAAGCAATTTGCTTTGGTGTTTGTTTGGAAGATACAACAATAGAAATGACATGGTTAAAGTCCAGGAGGTTAAAGAGTTGAGAGTGATCATCTCTGCTTTTAAAGGGTTATCAGGGAAGACTTCAGAGGAGGTGGTGACACATGATTAGGTACTTGGAAGGCAAACCTAATTTCCATGTGATTGAAATTAGGTTTGTGTTCCAGGGAATATATGCATAGACAGAGTTGCAGAGAACAGCAATATATATTGGGGACATTATTAGGCATACCTGGAGTATTGGGGCCAGGAAGATGAAGCTAGAGAAATAGATAAGGGCCAAAGTACAGAAGGTGTTACATCTCATACGGAGGAGTTTCACATTTATTCTGTAGGTATAGAGGGACCATTCAGGGCAGAATGTATTCATATTTCCATTTTAGAAACATTACTTCAGGAATGGAAAAGGGGTTGTGGTGTTAGAGACAGAACTTATTTTTATAATCTAGGTGAGAAATTAAATGTCTCTGGGCCAACATAAAGCATTGAGGTCGTTATGGATACAGAATTTTCAGGATGTGGTTAAGTAATTGCGTGAAAAGTGAGAGGGAAGAGTTGAGGTTTTTGATATGGAAAATAGACTAAGATCCAAGGAGGAGAGGTAGGGTTGTTTGTTTTTAAGAGAGAAATGCAAGGAATGGAGAGAAAATGAATTCATTTTCAGTGATTATGAATTTGAATTACCTATGTCTAATCCAGATGTCCCATAAATCAGGAACTCTAGAAAAGATTTGACCTACAGATACAGATTTGGTTTCCTCTGTGGGCATGTATGACATAACCTGGGACAAAGAATATAGAATGAGGAGAAGGAAGACAGTAGAACATTGGTTACTTGCTGGAAGAAAAGGAAACCACGAAGGGAGAGAAGAAATAGAAAAGTGTTTTTGTTATATCAGCTAAGACAATTATGAATGCTCACAGAGATCAAGTGAGAAAAGTACTGACTGACTATTATCTATTTGTGTTGAGAAATTGAGCATTAAAGGATATTCAGAATTTATAATCAGGAAAATTGGATGGGTTAGGTGGAAAATTGGGCAAAGAGGGAGACAATGTTGGAGATTAAGGGAATAAAGTGAGCTGAAGTACAGAGATGGAGAAGCACTGAGAGTGTTAAATTATGAGTAGGACCTTTCAGTTTAAAATATTAGGTATATAGCCCTGACCGGTTTGGCTCTGTGGATGGAGTGTCGGCCTGCAGACTCAGGGGTCCCAGGTTCGATTCCGGTCAGGGGCATGTACCTTGGTTGCGGGCACATACCCAGTGGGGAGTGTGCAGGAGGCAGCTGATCGATGTTTCTCTCTCATCGATGTTTCTAACTCTCTGTCCCTTTCCCTTCCTCTCTGTAAAAAAAAACCAATAAAATATATTAAAAAAATAAATAAAATATTAGGTGTATAAAAAGGTAGTGTGAGCAATAACTTAGAAATGTAATATTGTTCATTTGTCTTTTATGCTGTAACTGCCAAATTATTTAACCTCAGGTTATCTGGTGGGAGGGTTATTCACCATCTTCTCTACTTTTACCTTCTTTATGATTTCTTGACCATTTCACTGTGTTTTAGAGGAGTGAAAGAGTGCCATCTCATATGAGTCAGTTTGGGTTATATCAGCAACTGAATGACTAGATATTGAGAAGGCCCACAATCTTGTGCCTTAGTGATTGTGTGTATATACATATACCAACCAGTGTGTGATTTTTTTCCCAATTCCCAACTGCAAGCTGCCAATTGATAGCCTCACAGATTATTTGGGGAGAAAACAGTTGCTAAAGGACTTACATATTTTAAGAAAGAATGTTTAGACAATATAGTCTTCATGATAAGTTAATTGCTCATTGGTAGATTACATTCAGTATTTCTATTAAATAGTCTATTTTTCCAAATAGTGGACATTTTGTCTTTTTTAGAACTTTGTTAATTAAATCATTATTCTGTTTTAAAAAACAAAATTATCATGGTTATTTAGTTAACACAGTAATGCTTTTTAGAATCTTTAACCCAATGATAGCACAGATTACTCTATGGCAAGCACTATGTCTGGTCATCTTTCTGTCTCTTACACTGTGTTTTACATGAGATATTCAGTAAATATTTGTTGAAAATTAACTTGACACCACATTAAGTGAAAACATTTTACAACTTGAGGATAGTTGCATTTACATTCTTAAGTAATGAATGGTGGCCAAATAAGTTTTTATATCTGATTGGCTGAATATTAAATTCTAGTCCATTGTATGCTGAGAAAATCATAAATATATACCTTCTCACTAAATGTATTGAGATTTATAATTTTAGGTCTTACAAATTAGGGTATTTAGAAAATGTAAGGCATCTATCGCTTCCTTATAAGAAGGAGCTATAGGGTATTAGGCTCAAGAAAAGATTATTGTTAGTTCCTGGCACCTAATCAGCAAATGACCAGCTGGGTGTGCTCAACTAAGTCCGTCTGTAATCTTTGGTGATCTTTGGGAAAACATTTTACTAACTCCTATTTCCTGTCATATTATCCCAAAGGTAGAGAGAACTAGCTCTCTAATTGTCTGTGGCTGCTCTCTTGGCAAAGGAATGATCTTCAGCTATTCCCACCCACCAGGCAGACTAAGAATAACTGAAGCGGAGTATGAACAAGTTTTGATCCTAAGAAATCTAGTCCATACTATTTTCTTTAGATCCTTTGAAACTGAATGCAGCCTTATGGGTAAATAGCTCCATTAGTACTACATTCCACAGAAAGCACCAATTGCCACTTTTTGTAGAAAGTACACATAGAAAAGTGAACGTTTGTGTAACCATAATGTACAGGATTGTTCTGAGGATAAAATGTATATTTAAAACAATTTATAGTCTCTGACTCACCATATAAATGTGAAAGATACTTATCTCTATTACCATGCAGTAAGAAAGAGAGAGAGAAATAGCAGAATAGTTCCACAAGTAGGCGAAAATGTGGGAGGGAAATGTGCAAGTTTATGGTTTCACTTTTTTCTTTTGAAGGTTTACTTCAGGAGAGATGAAATATTCTGGTAGTTGCTTAGTATAAACAGAGCACCCTATATTATTGTTCTGTTATCTCTGCCTTCATCATTACTACTCTGATAGAAAGAGTTCCTTGGAGAGCTCACAAAGGAGGAAGTCAAGACTTTTTAAGTTAACCTGAAAGGGGACATGCAAAACTTCTTAAATGGAAGAATAGCTTTGATATTAATTATACGTGTTTCAGGTAAAAAGCTTCTTATAAGTAATAGAATTTTAATACTCAGTATTCTTTATAGTATATAAAGAGGTCTGTGGAAATTTCTAGTAAAAGAATTATTACACCCTTATTTCCAATCAAACTATACTGTTTGCTATGTTCTTTTACCTCTCCCATTATGTTGCATGTGCCTTTCCTTTTTACTAGTGTCTGCCTTCATCTTTTCTATTAAAATCCTATACAAGACTTCTTCTTCCAGCCATATTATGTTAACTTATTCCACACTTGCCCTCCTGAGAAGAGATAATGAAATTCGCAGACAAGGACTTTAAAATGAAAACAGTTGTTATTGCTCTGGCCAGTTTGGCTCAGTGTTTAGAGCGCTGGCCTATACACCAAAGGGTTGAAGGTTTGATTCCTGATCAAGAGCACGTACCTGGGTTGCAGGTTCCATCTCCCATTCTGATCGGGGTGAGTGTCTCTCTCACATTGATGTTTCTCTCTCTCCCCCTTCCCTTCCACTCTCTCTAAAAAACCAATGGAAAAAATATCCAAAAAACAGCTGTTATAAATATACACAGAGGTTTGAGGGAAAAGATAAATAAGGAGATACGGAAAGAAATGGAAGATATAAAAAAAAAGAAGCAAATGGAACTTCTAGAACTGAAATATATAATATTTGAGAGAAAAAATTTACTACTGGATGGGCTTAAGTACAAATTAGAGGAATAAAAGGAAGTATAAGAGTCTATTCTGGATAATTTTATGTCAATAATTTTGACAATTTAGAAGTAATAGACAAATTCTTTGAAAGTCACAAATTATCAAAACTGGCCCAAGAAGAAATAGAAAATATAAATAGTTACATATTTACTAAAGAAATAGAATTTCTATTTTAAATCCTTTCTGCAAGTAAAATTCCTGACCCACAAACAAGAAAAACCCTAACCTAAATGACTTTACTGATGAATTCCACCAGATACATAAGGAAGAAATCACCAGTCCTACACACTCTTCCCAGCACTTCCCAACTCTTATGAGGCCAGTTTTACCCCAATACCAAAACTGGACAGAGACATTATTAGAAGAGTATAAAGCAATATCTGTCATGAATTCAGATGTAACAATTGTTAATAAAATACTAGCAAATTGAATTCTACAATCTATATATATATAAAAGGCTAATATGCAAAATGTCCCCTTGGGAGTTTGACTAGGAAACCAGGAGTTTGATCACTCTCTGTGATGTGCACTGACCACTAGAGGTCATTGCAAAACGAAGGGAGGCCCCAGCCAGCAGCCAGCAGTCAGGATAGGGAGGCTGCAGCTGGCAACCGGAAGGCCCTGATCACCGGCCAGGCCTAGGGACCCTACCCATGCACAAATTTTGTGCACTGGGCCTCTAGTATATTATAAAGAATAGTACATCATAACCAAATGTGTTAACCCTAAAATACAAGGTTGGTTTAATATCACTGTAATTCACCATATTAACAGAAAATAAAGGAAATTTGCAGGATGCAAGGTGAGCAAACAAAAATTAATTGTATTTTTATAAACTTGTAACCAAAAATTGAAAAATGGAATTAAAATAAGCCATTTGCAATAATAAAGAAACATGAAATACTCAGGGATAAATTTTTTTTTAAATATATTTTATTGATTTTTTATAGAGAGGAAGGGAGAGAGATAGAGAGTTAGAAACATCAATGAGAGAGAATCATCGATCAGCCGCCTCCCGCACATCTCCTATGGGGATATGCCCGCAACTCAGGTACATGCCCCTGACCAGAATCGAACCTGGGACCTCTCAGTCTGCAGGCCGACGCTCTATCCACTGAGCCAAACCGGTTTCGGCATACTCAGGGATAAATTTAATAAAATATATGCAAGACTTGTTCACTAAAACCTATAAAACTGTTTAGAAAAATTAAAGAAACCAAAATAGATGAAGAAATACACCATATTTATGTTTTGAAAGACTTGATATTGTTAAAATATCTTCCCAAGCTGATCTATAGATGTAGCACAGTATCAATCAAAATCCCAGCAGGCTTTTTTGTAGAAATTGACATTTATTCTAAAAATTATACAGAAATCAAAAGGGTCTAGAGTAGCCAACACAGTCTTGTAAAGGAACAAAAAAAGTTGGAAGGCTTACTCTGTGTGATTTCAAGATTTTTAAGTAAAGCTTTAGTAATATAGGCTGTAGTACAGTATAAGATAAACATATAGCTCAGTGTAACATAATAGAACTCCCAGAATTTGACCCACATGTATATAGTCAATTGACTTTCAGCAAAGTTGCTAAGGTAATTCAATGAAGAGAAAGGATAATCTTTCCAAGAAATGATGGTGGAACAACTGGATATTCGTATGGGGGGAAATGAGTAATAAGTAAACAAAAAGCTAAAACTATAGAAGTTTAGAAGAAAACACAGAATGTACTTATAACCTTGCATAGGCAGATTTCTTTGAGCACAGAAAACATTGTCAAGGGAAAATTTGTCAAGTTTATTACAACTTCTGTTTTCCTAATAACACTGTTTAAAAAATAAATGAAAGAGCAAGCCACACGGGGAAAAAATATTTGCAGATCACATGTCTGATAAAAGACTGGTATTATCTATCTATATAATAAAAGCCTAAGTGACCAAATGACTGAATGACC
Organism: Myotis nattereri; assembly: GCF_964212035.1. Lineage (NCBI taxonomy): Eukaryota > Metazoa > Chordata > Mammalia > Chiroptera > Vespertilionidae > Myotis > Myotis nattereri. Next base: position 55,269,610 of record NC_138087.1, read on the forward strand.
CATTGACCAGCCGCTATGACGTGCACTGACCACTGGGGACAGACCCTCAATGCAGGAGCTGCCCCCTGGTGGTCAGTGCGCTCTCGCAGCTGGCCAACCTCCTGCGGTTCCGCCCCCCAGCCATCCGGCCCCGATCCGCCCCGATCAGGACTGGGTGAAACAGCCCCAATTTTCCCTGTTCTCCAGCCAGGCTGAGGGACCCCACCTATGCGTGAATTCGTGCACTGGGACTCTAGTAATATATAAAGAACTTTTGTGATTTAACAAAAAAAAAGAAAGACAGCCACTCGATAAAAATAACCCAATTTAAAAATAGGCCAGAAATTTGAACAATTTTTAAAAGAAGACATATGAATGGCAAATAAATGCATAAAATATGCTCAACATCATTAGTCATCAGAGTAATGTCCATTAAAATCCTAATGCACTACTACTTTACACCCATTTTAAGGCTAAAATTTAAAAGACTGACCATTCCAGCCCTAGCCAGGTGGCTCAGTTGTTGAAGCATCATCCCATTCACCAAAAGGTGGCAGGTTCGATTGCCAGGCAGGACACGTAAGTGGATTGCAGGTTCAATCCCCGGTTGGATTCCATGTACTGAAGACAACCAATCGATGTTTCTCTCTTGTTCTCCCTCTAAAAAAAAATAAAAATCCATAAAATAACATCAGGTGAAAATAAAATAAAAGACTGACAATTCCAAGTGTTGACGAGATTATGAAACTACTTGAACTCTCATACATTGCTGATGGTAATGTCCTATCACACAACCTCTTTGGGAAAATTTGCCAGTTCCATATAAAGGTAAAGATATACTTACCATGTTTAGTAATTCTACTTCTAGGTATTTTCCCAAGAGAAATAAAAACTTATGTCAATTAAAAGGAAGACTTTTGCAGAATGTTTGTTGTTGCTTAATTTATAACTGCCCAAAATTGGAAACAACCTAAATGTTCATCAGATGAGCAGCTAAACCAGTGGTTCTCAACCTTCCTAATGCCGCGACCCTTTAATACAGTTCCTCATGTTGTAGTGACCCCCAATTTCATTGTTACAAATTGAACATAATTAAAGCATAGTGATTAATCACAAAAACAATATGTAATTATATGTGTGTTTTCCGATGGTCTTAAGCGACCCCTGTGAAAGGGTCGTTTGACCCCCAAAGGGGTCGTGACCCACAGATTGAGAACCGCTGCTAAACTATTATATCCAGACAATAGAATACTGCTTAGCTATTAGAAAGGAACAAACTACAACCCAACAACATGGGTGAATCTCACAAATATTCAGAAGTAAAAGAAGCCAGACACAAAGTTGTACATAATATATGATACTATTTATACAGGGTAAGGCAAAAGTAGGTTTACAGTTGCTCATATGGAAAATAATACAATAATTAATAAGTAATACAAAAATAAACTATGTTTCACATACAATTGTAAACATACTTTTGCTCCACCCTGTAGGTGGTCCTAGAACCAGCAAAATAGTCTATCATGACAGAAAGCAAATCAGTGGTTGCCTCAGGTAGGGGATTGACTGCAAATATGTACAAGGTAATACCTGGCATTTTTGGATGATAGAAATGTTTTACATTTGATTTTTGTGGTGGATACATAGATAGTACATTTGTCAAAATTCATCACACTGCATTTTTTACATGGGTATATTTTATAATACGTAAACTACAACTCAGTAGCATTTCCTTTATGGCACAGCCTTCTGTGACTTTTTCCCCTTTCTCCCTTAAATTTAGACATCTCTAAATTTACCATAGTATTTTTGTAAAAGAATTTTTGTATTTTCTTTTTTCATTAGTCGCCTTGTGTTTTACTGGGCTAAACACTCTTATTCATCTTTGTTTACACTATTCCACCTTGCTCCTTGTAACCTTTCAATATGTTTGTTAAACAGTTGATTTAATGCAAAGAAAGAGTTATCGGCTATTGCTATTACAGTTCTGAAGTCTGAAAAGGATCACAGGCCTAAATATTAGCAAAACAAGGCTATAAGTCAGCTGAGAATTGATATTGGACATTTTTAGGGCAATCCCATTTTATATTCAATTGCACTGGGTGGTAAATACATGGAAGATGAATACTCCTGGGCCCTGTGGGAAGTTGTCTTTAAAGCAAGATGCCAGTTGCAAAGCCCCGGAGGATGTAGGTAACTAGACTGAATGACATTGTATTTGATTCCAGAATGAATGAAAATCTGGTAAAATCACATACATTTTGTGCTAGAAGTTACCATGGGTACCATTAATCCAATCCCTTACTATACAGACCCAGAGAGGATGAAAACCTGTCCAGAGCCACACAGCAAATGATAGGGTTAAAACTGGAACCTAGGTTTCTACCAAGTCCCATACCAGTTATTTTGCACAGTGGAGAACTAGCTGCCTGTGGAAATTCTAATGAGTTGCCCCATATACAAAAGCTCTCATTAGGTTGGGACTTGGAGTTAAGCAAACAGGATAGATAAAAAAAAAAACAAGAGCAGGAGTCAGCTGTCATTTCCAAGATGGAACCAAAACTGGAACCATGGATAGGGTGAAGAGTTGATTTATATGTTCCTGATTATGTTCTTGTTCATTTTCCACTAAGAAGTCTAATTTAGTCTCCAATTGAAACCTATTTTGTGTACTTGTCGATAGATTTTCCAAAGTTAGTATATACTGTAGCTTGTTGAAGAGAAGTTAGTACATAGCCCAGAATATTGATGAATTGTAAGTGGAGTGGATCTCCCTCTCTCAAACCTTCCGTTTTTTCACTGTTCCCTGTTGTGTGTAAATTTATTGTGGATAGAGGGTGGCAACAGTTGCTATTTTGCATTTCACTGGTTTTGAATTTCATTTTTTAAGGACAATATGAAGGCAGTTTTATAATTAAAGTGAGTTTAAGCGGTCATTTTGAATTTTAATGATGAAGGACATTGAGTTACAAAAGGCAGCTTTGAAAGCTACAGCAAAGCTTGCTCCTTAGATGAATCCTTTGAATGAAAGAATAATAGCATGGATGGTGATGATGAAGAAATGGGAACTGCTGCTATTTAATGTATTCTGCACTCTCAATATATGGATGCAGCCTCCAAATTTTACAAAGGAAATAATCATCAGCACAGCATCTCTGCTCTCCTATGGGTTGGTCTTTTTGTAAAGCAGCCTCTTGGGTTTTCTCAGTAAAAGTATTTTATTTTAAAATATATATCTCTAAACACTTACTCCTGGTAGGCCTGAGAAAATGTAGATTACTTCATGTCTCTTCAAAATTCCTTTCAGAGAAAAGAGTCAAGCTCAATTTGTGTTTTTGAGATAGAGAAGAAAAGTAGATAGGAGGAAAGAGGAAATCTTAACTTTGCTTTGGGGGAGAAAAAAGTCTTTCAGTCCTTTGTTGACACCTTAGCTTCTGCATTAGTCATATGTCCCTTCCTCCTGGGCATAGGTGGACCAAAGGAATAGCAGCCATGTGCTGTTTTGTAAAGGAGCAGTGCAAAGGGAAGAAAATAGCAGATAAAGAAAAATGTAGGGCTCCCCACCCGCACCCCTGGGTTTTTTGTTTTATTTTTAGATCAACCAATGGATTCAGGATATTTGGCCTCCTCTTTTGCTTTTTTACTTTACTATTTTTGATGCTAGTTAAAAAACAGTACTGAATTCTTAGCCCTAATCATGAGATAGTGTTCAAAATCCAAATTTTTTAGATGTTAAAATGAAAGTCAACTACAATGGGATGCTAGTGGACACAGTTAATGCTGATTTTGGAATGAAAAAATTCCCTGTAACTACTCGGATCCAAAATGGTGGGGGGAAGGGGAAAGGCTGTGAGTTAACTAACAATAAAGAGCTTAATAAGAGAAAAAACAAAATGTGGGAGCACTAGTAATGAGTAACTCACTGAATAGGCAAAGGTAAAGGTTTGTATACCAGCTTAGCAAAGGGGAGGATTTAGGGCTCAGAAGATAGGTTTTACCCTGGCCAGTGTGGTTCAGTTGGTTGGGCCTCCTCCCATGCTCCAAAGGGTTGCTGGTTGGATTCCCCAGTAGGAGGCGTGCAGGAGGTAGCCAATGGATGTTCTGTTCTCTCTTGGATGCTTCTGTTTTTCCCTTTGCCTTACTCTTTCTCTAAAAATCAATAAAAATGTTTTTAAAATCAATAAAAATATTTAAAAAGAAGATGGAAAGTTTTGATGATGCTTGTTTATACAATTTTTTTGGAATGTCCCTGTTACCCAAGGTCAGTGACTTCCCTAACAGGACACCTGCAGTGGTGGCGGTGGGGGGGGGGGGGGCGGGGGGTCGCTGACTCTCAAAGCTCTGCTATAGTCAGATAAGGGAAGTTCAGGTAAAAATCTCTGCTTCTGTTGTTAGGTTTTTGGTCCCTTCACTGATCTATAATAATAAAAGGGTAATATGCTAATTAGACTGGATGTCTTCCAGACGTCCTTCCTGATGAAGCCAGCCTGGGGCCCGGGTGCCGGAGGGAAGCCGGTGCCAGCAGCTGGGGGAAGGAAGGCTTCCCTTTGCATGAATTTTTGTGCATGGGGCCTCTAGTTTTCTTATATTTGTTTAGAGTTTCATAGTTTTCAAAGCGTTTTCACATATCTCATAAGATTCTATTTTTAGGTAGACAGGGAAAATACTGTTATTCCCATTTTATGGATAAGAAAACTGAGGTTAAGAGAGGTTAAGTATTTTGTTCAGAGCCACACAAGTAATAATGATCCAAGGTATAAGGTTAAGGTATTCATATCTCTCACTATACCTTTGGGGTCCAATTTCGGTACTAAAAAATTGAATAATTTATTGTCAATCTGTAAGTGCTTTAAAGATGTAAAAGATTAAGTAACATTTTATTTATTTTGTAGGAGAAGATGGTGTAAACTGGTTCATCAGTGACAAAGACGTTGAGGTAAAATCAAATTGTTTTTGATGTTATAAATAATAGATTAATAGTTTTTTGATTCCTAATTTTCTTTTACTTCATTATGAACTTAATAAATCTTTTAAAAATAGCAACAACCTGAGTATCTTGTAAGAAAAAGTTTGATTTCAGTATATGGGTAATTGAATTTTGGGAGGTGTGGTTCAGCCTTGATTTTTGTCAGTCACTTAATTACCGTAATGAGTTAGTTCCCATTCCCTTCTGTTTCTTCTCTGTGGTGGTTAGTCCCTCTCAACTCATATTGCCTGGTACCATTAAAAATCAACACCGGAAGTAACTGCTTCTTCAGTGTAAGGAAATGGTTAGGCTATATTTAGGATGTGGCAGGTGTTTATTAGCCTTAATTGTGGCAGATGGCTAGAAAAGAGAATAATTTTACAAGTTGGTAAAAGAGAAGTTTTAAGAGATAATTAGATTATGACATCTTGGAGTCTACTTGGCCAGTTCAGCAAAATAACAAGTAAAAGATTAAAGTTTTTTCAAAGATGGAATTCTACCGAATAAGATAAAAGCATGGTTGGCATTTACATATTCCTCTAGAGATCCGTATGATGTGCTTTGCTAATATTTTCTTGCAAGATACTACCTTTTGGCTAGAATATGGGACAGATAGCTAGCATTGGGTCATTGTAGGTAGAATGGATTTTAAAAGGACTCTGGTGGAAAGAAATTAATATCATTCTCTCTTAGAAATTATAATTCCGTTTATAGGCAGTAACCCTAGGCTGTTCATTAGAAGGAATGTATTCATTAGCTATATAGTTTTATAACTTTATAAAAGAGAAATTCATTTTAAAAAACACCATTCCCTAACTAAAAACTTAAGCAAGCTTCACGTTCAGAAAAATGTGGTATATATTCAGATATGGAAGTCAGCAATATTTTTGATTCTGAATGCCACCAGCATGTCTGATGCACACCAGTGCCCTTGCTAGGCCCGAACTGTAAGCAGAGAAAGATACAGAAGAAATAGAATCATTTGGAGAATGTGAAAGAATGGAGGGAAGGGGCAACAAAAAGTAGAGTTGTCTTTCTAGCACACCTTTTAGGTTTTTCTAACTCCTTTCAAGAACACAGTGTTCCATGTTGTTGGACTCTAAATTGAACTATGACTATTAACTCTCTTGAACAGTATGAAATAATGTTTTTTAATTCTTTATTTTCCCCCCTCTCCTTAGGCCCAGATATGTAATAATAGATCATCTGGAAGATGGACCCACCGATATTATACAGCAAACAAAAACGTCACCTGTAGAAATTGTGACAAATGTGGCCATTTGTCAAAAAATTGCCCTTTTCCACAAGTATGTGAAATATGTAATAATGTTTCTTTCTACCTTATTAAAATCAAAATCTTAGGATTAAAATCCTATAAGCTTAGAATTAAAATCTTAGGTAATATATGTGTTAAATTTCTTGTTAATATTTTATGCAGGCCATAGCCTAGAGTAGTAGTAGAGAAAGAACAGTAAATGTAGTCAGAAAAATCTGGACTCCATTTCAGCTTCCCATCAGTAGTTGGGCAACTTTAGGCAAATTATTTAGTTCTCTGTGCCTCTTTTTTCTTATCTGTAAAACAAGAGGATTGAATCAGATGATTCCTGAGACCCTTTTCACTTCTAAACCTTCTACTTTATGAGACAGCTATTTCATCATGAGAGAAGTTTCATTGTTAGAAAATCATAATTTTAGGCATTGATAGATGTTTACTGATACAAATTATATTAAACAGATACCTCAACCTTTGGAACAGCACAGAATTAAAGATCTTAAATGTTCCCTGACACATACTAAGCCTTTAACAACCATTTCTATTACCTACTCCCTCTTCCAAATGATTGTCTTTCAAATTTTTGAGATAGCTCTCATGCTTCTCCTTTGTCTTTGCTTCTCTAGGCAAAGCTATCTCTTTCTGTTCTTCCTAGGACTTAGGTTCCAGGTCCTCATCTTCCCACTTTTCCTCTCAGACACATTCTACTTTGCCAATATTTCTACCAGACAAGGCATAAGAAATAGATGCCAGCTGACAGTACATGCAGACTAATATGCCTTTTTGGTAACCAGAGGATACAGACAGCTTGTGTAAAAGTTCTGATTTCAGACATTTTGTTTTATTTTATAATTAGGCTCCAGATTTGACCTTCACTGAGGTCTCAAATTAGAAGTTACTTTTTATGGAATTATACAGAAAAAGAAAAATTAATCTACTGTTTGAGTATTTTACTAAAGACATTTTCTGTTTGCCATATAGAAAGTCCGTGCCTGCTGCCTCTGCTCCGAGCGAGGACACCTCCAGTATGCCTGTCCAGCCCGCTTCTGCTTAAACTGTTCTTTGCCTATGTCTTCTACTCACAGATGTCACGGAAAACCTTCCTGGAGAAAACGATGTGACCGATGTGATATGCTAGGCCACTATGCAGATGTAAGTATCCTGCATATAACGAATTTGTCAGGCTTTGGGGACAGTGTGCCAATTTGTGACTATCTGTCAGCCTACTTAAAAGAATGTTTACTCTGTACTGTATATAATGATAGTGATGGCCCTTTGGCCTCTAATCATGTAAAGCAGTGCTCTAATATATCAGGATAGGGATGCTTTGAAATGGTTCATTTGAAGGCAGAATCAACAATTATTGTAAAACCCTGCTAACCCCTTTTGCTTAATGTGCTTGCTAAATAAAACTTGAAATTAAAGAGATATGTAATAAATAATATGTCAAATTTATGTACCTTGTCATGGTTAGGTGGATGAAAATATATACACACTTAGCAGTTGGGTATAGAGGTCCATAGGAAAGCTGGTTTGATGCTGCTTACTGATGGCTCTAGCTGATAGAATAGTCTTATGCAAGAAGGACAAGTCATTAGTACTTTGAATCTGCTTGTTTAGTTTTCTTCCTGCCTTCCTTCGTTCCTTCCTTCCTTCCTTTCTTATATATATATATATATATATATATATATATATATATGTTTTTTTTTTATTTCAGAGAGGAAGGGAGAGGGTAAGAGAGATAGAAACATACATCAATGATGAGAGAGAATCATTGATTGGCTGCTTCCTGCACTGCAGATTGAGCGCGCAGCGTGGGCATATGCCCATACTGGGAATCGAACCATGACCTCCTGGTTCATAGGTCAAGGCTCAACCACTGAGCCAGGCTGGCTGTGCTTAAAGGATCTTTTTAAACAAATAAAAATAGGATTACTGTCCTTCACACTGACTTACAACTTGGTGTTTTTTTCCCACTTTGGAAAATTTGTGAATGCTCACAAAGATCTACCTTTCTAGTGTCTAATTTTTATTCCATTGTATGGATGTGCTAATTGACTCCGCCAATTAATACATTTAGATTTATATTATTACCCATTTTTTTAAAATATATTTCTTTATTGACTTCAGAGAGGAAGGGAGAAAGAGGGAGAGATAGAAAAATCAATGATGAGAGAGAATCATTGATTGGCTGCCTCCTGCACACCCCCCACTGGGGAACGAGGCCACAACCTAGGCATATGCCCTTGGCCGGAATCGAACCTGGGACCCTTCAGTCTGCAGACTGACGCTCTATCCACTGAGCCAAGCCGGCTAGGGCATATTACCCATTTTTTTAAGCAAACAGTGCTTCAATAAACATCTATACTATATGCATGAATGTAAGAGTATTTTGGTAAGTCAAATTCTAAATTCAATTGCGTAATCAAAGGAGGCATACATTTAAATCTGGATCAGTATTGTCAAATTGCTCTTCTAAAAGATTGTACCAATATATCCACCTACCGGCAGTGTTTAAGAGTGCTCTCAACACTAACTATAATAGACCTTTAAAAATTGTGCCCAATCAGCCCCGGCCGGGTGGCTTAGTTACTTGGAGCATTGTCCAGTACAGCAAAAGGTTGCAGGTTCATTTTCTGGTCAGAGCACTTATCTAGATTTACCTAAGTTTTGAGTTCGATTCCCAGTCAGGATGCATATAAAAGGCAACCTATCAGTGTCTCTCCCTTACATCGATGTTTCTCTCTCCCCCATAAAATAAATAAAGTATATCCTCGGGTGAGGATTTTTTTAAAAATTATACCAAATCAGATGAGGAGAAAATGGTAGATTGTTTTAATTTGTGTTTCTTAGGCCACTAGTGATGTTGAATATGATTCTCAAGACTAGAGAATATATAGAACATAAAGATAGAAGTTATTTCATTTCAAAGTAGTTTAAACTTTTTTTCAATATTTACTAAGTCTTAAAATAGTAAATCCTAAGTTGTTGTTGTTTTATACTATTCTTCTCTGCATTCAGATGCCAAATATAATTTTCTTAGCAAGATTTTCCTGTTTGGCAATGATGTTTAATAGCATATTTTTTTACTCTTTTCTTCCAAAGAGCTCTTACAAATACGGTTTTATTTGCCTGTTGTAACAGAACGGGGCTCTGATGTTATCATAAGCATTTTTTTTTTTTACTAAGTATTTTAGTACAGACCAGTTAAGAATGATTTATAAAAGGTTGTATAATCAGCTGTGAATTAAATCTACAGCCCATTCTGCTTAACGTCTTAATTTTGGCCTCTAATGTATGTTAAACTCTTTATCTAAAATGGCCTTGAGGATTAATAACCCCAGTGAATATAAGTTTTTACGATGGGTTAGGCTGTGGCCGACTTCAGAGACGGCAGCATCCTTTCCCCTAAGTTTCCTAAGACCGACTGTCATGTTTTTTTGGTAATTACATGCTGAAGGTCCTGGAGACTGATTGATCTTTTCCCAGTGTGCCCCATTGATATAGCATTCCCTTGGGGCCAGTTCAAACCTGGGTCCCACTGACGCTTTCTGAAGAAGCTTAGAGTCTTTCCACTGTCCCAGAAGCTCTTCATGAAGATTTACTTAGAAGTGAAGTCATTCCAGACCCAGGTTCCTAGAACTATTTAGCCAGTCCCATCCATGCTTTAAATGTCTTGAAACACCTGGCATTCCATAGAAAAGATTCTCCTGCAACCCTCTCAAATGCTTGCTGCTCACTCTTTCTTGACTCACATACCTCAAATTAGGTTGACTGATCAGGATCAACCTCTTTCTCACTTGCTATGGCTGCTTCTGAATCATTCCTCCTCCCTCTTTATATATATTGATTTCAGAGAGGAAGAAAGAGAGAGAGAGATAGAAACATCAATGATGAGAGAGAATCATTGATCAGCTGCCTCCTGCAGGACCACTCCTGGGGATTGAGCTTGCAACCCGGGCATGTGTCCTTGACCGAAATCGAACCCAGAACCCTTCAGTTCTCAGGCTGATGCTCTATCCACTGAGCCAAGCCAGCTAGGGCATTACTCGAGATATCTTTGATTTATTTAAGGTTCGTACCCTCTGACGATGCTGTCCTCCACCCTTTGTCATTTTCATCTTCCCACCTTCTGGATTTTCTGCTAATTCACGGAGGATTTTTGAAACCCTGGGTAATTATAGATGCCCTAACCTCCTATAAATTAAGGAGATCAAGAAACTTCCATTTTTACTGTATATATCCTTGTAGCCACACCTCAGACCTCTGCAATGCCAGAGTACCAGTTATATGTACATAGAGAATTTATAACAAGAACTGATGAGTTGTATTCATATTCTTGCTATATTGAAGAATATGAATTTTCTAGCCCACTGGTGTAGCTCAATGGTTGAGTGTAGACCTATGAACCAGGAGGTCACAGTTCGATTCCCAGTCAGGGCACATGCCCAGGTTGTGGGCTTGATCCCCAATAGGAGGCTTGCAGGAGGCAGCTGCTCAATGATTCTTTCTCATCATTGATGTTTCTATCTCTCTCTCCCTCTCCCTTCCTCTCTCTGAAATCAGTAATAATATATTGTTTAAAAATAGAAATGATTATTGAGTGTGACGAACTTATTAGTCCATTAAATGAGAAATGCATAAATTACAATATAGCACATGAAGTATAATCCTATTTTATATTAATATAAATATTTATATATGTATATAGATATGCATAGAAAAAAGTTTGGAATGACGTATTCCAAAATATTTACTGTAGTTATGGTAACTAGAAGAAAGAAAGAGGAAAGGCAAGAAAGGAAACTGGTTGTTATTGTTTAAACATTGTGGAAAAAAGAATTTAGAAAGTTTGAGTAAACGGAAGGAGGGTATATAAACTTTGAGAATGGTGTGGAATACTTTTAGATTTTATCAGTGATCAAGATCTTTTAGGTTTTTTAATTCCAAAATTGAACTATAAAATATGAGATCATACGCATTTTTGAACAACTAAAAACATTACTGAGTAGATCTTAGTTGAATGTGAAAATAGATACATTGCATATAGTGGATGCTCAGTGATGTTTCTGAAATTGTTTTCTATGCAGAGAAGGTGGCCACAGCAGCTATATCCTAACAAAATCTATATTTTTTTATTTGTCCTTTTGGATTTTTTTTCTCACTTCTTATCAATAGCTCACTTAAACTGTGAGGTTTTTTGCTTTCTCAAGTTTGGCCACACCCAAGAGTTGACATTGCCAAGTAGATTTCACTTACTTCCGCTACCTTATTGAATTTCCCCATGATCATTTTTTGCATCAAAAATATAGAGAGTACCAAATTGACCTCATCACAGCAACAATTTATACAACTAAGTGCTTGCTATGTGTCAGGTGTTGTTCTAAGGACTTCATACTTATCAACTCTTTACCTGTCACAACAGACCTTTTAAGGTACTGTTATCCCTGTTTATCAGTGAGAGAACAGGCATAGAGATGCATAACTTGCTCAAGATAATAAAGAGCAGAGCCAGGAATTTGAATCCAACCATTTTGACTCTAGAATTACCCATTTTACCCACTACATTATCATGCTTCATGTACTGGCTCTATATATTGCTTTACTTTATAATACCTTTAACAACTAGCAGGTATATTACAAGCATTAGCAACTATTTATAAAATTGGTTTATGTTAGTAGTCTAGAATTATAACCAAGATGTCTAGAATCAAAATAAAAAAAGATGTCTAGAAGCACAATCAAGATGTTTTCAGAAAGATTTGCGATTCTCTAGTGTGAAAAAAAAAATTTTTAATGAAAATACAGTTGCTTAAGGTAACCCAGTATAATGTATATGATTTGTTTTATTTTTTGGTTGATTCTTTTGATATAATTTTCTATAAAATATGAACCGTTATATTTTCAAATAAAACTGAAATGTAGTCTACTACTGACAAACTTTATGCCCTCATAACTGCACTTAAGTTGGGAGGAGAATATCAAAGAGAAATATCTTTAAGCAAAAAAATTAGGCTTGTCAGTTTCCCTGATTACAGAGGATTAAGAGTAGAGGGATTGATTAAAATTTGACCTTGGATGGAAAGATGATTTTATGAAGTCTGATTCATTTTGGAGGCAGCTTAGAGATAGAGACCAATGCATGGCTTTCCATACTGATTGGTGAGGAAAAAAATTAGGTGGATTCTGTACACCCTGCCACATATATCTGTTGTATATTTATGACTCCTCTTTACCATGAATGACACATTTTTATATAATATAAATATAACAAGCCCTATTAAAACAGTAATGTATGTTGAATTTTAATTTCTATGATTGATTGAAGGCTAATGCCCAAGATGTTCTCTTTAAAATCTTCCTTATATGATAAATTTCATTTCACATATATTCAATGTACATCTATCATAGCCTGTGTAAGTATTTTATGTCTCTGAGGAATAGTGTATCTACACAGTGACTACCAAAACAACTGGGCAGTCGGATGACTTGAAAGCTGTAATTTATAAAGAGCCTGCTGACGAGACTCCAGAATAGGGCATCTATTTAATGAAGGCACCTAAAATTACATTAATGTACATACGAGAAAGTTAAGGTGGTTGAGTTCAGAAGCTGGAATGCTTTTCTCCCCATATGTTTACATTTGACAAATTTTAAACTAAATTGTCCTCTTTATTCTTTTATTTATGTTATTCACCATCAATGAATATTGCTTGTTTTATTAAATCTTTTGTTTTGCTGCAGTGACTTGAGGGGGCCAGCTCCTAACAACAGAGGCTTTGACAAAGCACCAGAGGATTCTGTTAAAAAGTTGTGTTTCGTAATTGTAGTTGTCGTGTCAGAGCCTAACTGACTTGGAGCTGAAGGATTTTTGTGAGATGAGTAGCTATGCCAGCAGGGACCCGAGTCTCCTGGGCTGGCCGCGCTCTCATTAAGATTTGCCGCTAGCAGTGGCGGTGTTCAGCATGTATGTGACGTGCATTCTGTTATTGTATGCTTGGCTTGTCAGCCTGCAGCTTTCTGACACTCACTTATGTCACTCTTTATTCAGAGAGGAAGAAGCTTTTGATAATTTGACAAGACAAGCTCTTAAACGATCTAGGTCATGGCCTTCACTGTCTGTGATTGTGAACATATTTCCTGAAAGCCCTGTCACTCATCACAGCTACATTTTCTCCCGGGGAGCCACAGGCCTGTCCTGGTCTCTTGTCAGCTCATGCATTTTGGTTATTCATATACCAAATACAGTACTGGGGTGTTTTTTTTTTCTTCCCTTTTGCAAATGCTAGCATGTTAGTAAGGCTAATCCTTTCTCCTGTGCTGTGTTCCCAGCAGGGCTGCGTTCAAGGGCTCTCTCTAGTACAAGGCAGACAACTGGCCAAGGGGAGCTGAGGAGGGAAGGCCGCTTGGTGCTGTTTTTGTGTTTGTTCATTGTTGTGGAAATATGAGACCTGGTGGCAAGGGCCTTGTCTATTGAGCACTTGAGTCTTGGTCTGCTGTCAGGGGCTGTTTAAGATTGAGTGTTTTATTTTCTTTGATGTTCACATTTGAGAATAGGGAAGTGGGAATTAAATAACAGATGCGCTAAGCCGTTGTTCTGGTAAAACAATAATTAGCACCTGATACAATTCAATATGGGTGAAAATGCACAATATAAACTCTCAATTCATCTGGTGTGGCAAACTGTGTTGATTCATTGTTGAATTTTATGAATAATAACACTCAGTTATTCATGTATGCTTTATTATACAAAATACAATAGAGGGGAAAACTAGTTGGGCAAAAGTTGGCATACAGTGTAGCACATTGCTAAAACAGATGTACAAGTACACTTTGTGTGTTTCTGTGGTGAGCCTTGAGTAGGCCCTTGGGTTGCCATCCATCTAAGTGCCAGTAAGGTGAACTCACCAGTACAACCAATAAATAAAATTGTATTTTAAGAGTTTGTTGCATTTTCATCTTAGATGAGTTCCACAGCAGACTAGTCATTCATTTTAAATATTTAAAATAATTTTTAAGTTTCAGTTGTAATAGCAATCCTCTTGCTTTAGAAGTTACTTTGGCTAAATTTTCCATGCAGGAGATATATATACATATGGATACTATGGCATTCTATTTGAATATATAATTCTTTGCATCAGAATATATGTATGTGTGTGTGTGTGTGTGTGTGCGTGTGTGTACACACATATATATGCACAATGACTACAGAATGGTAAAAAGAAGTAGAAACCACAAGCAAAAAAATTAACATTTAAAAAATTAATTACTGATACAGTTATATGTCATATATTCAGAAATAAAGATGTATACTTTATATTGGCACCTATTTTGAAGTGAAAAATATTCTACTTTTTAACCTTATATAAAAATACTCTACTTTTTAACCTTATATAAAAATATTCTACTTTTTAACCTTATATAGAAAATAGTAAAATGAAACATGCATGGGAATGTTGAGTAAAAGTACTTCTTAGTTGGTTGAGGAGGATTTTTTAAAATTATAATACTGTTGCCTAAGAAGAGAAGTTTCATGTCTCTCACTACTAATTTTTTATATTAGCCATCATCTTCATGTACTGAGCAATCAGATGATTGTTCAAAAACCAAGTAATTCTTTCTTTTATTACTAAATTGCTGCAACACAAGAAAAAGTCACATGGTAGAGTGGCACACTGCCAGTGTATGACAACTCAGCGATTGTGATTTTTCAACCATATTATTCTGAGGATACTGTGGTAATCAAGAACTATCCATAACTAATGTATAAATAACTGCTTGCTTATCTCTATAGTAATCCAACTCAAATTATATATACACAGCAAAAAGCGAATGATAGAAAGCAGAAAATGAATATTTAAAGAAATATTGTACATTAGATTTTTGTGTGTAAATATGTTTATAAAAATAGTTATATATAACAATGTGCATATATTCTTAAGAACTTTTGTAACCTACAGGTTTGTGGCCATTATTTGCTACCTAACATGATCTTTGCCTTCTGAAGCTGCTTTCTACTTTTTAAAACTAGTTTTCTTTTTGATCAGTGTTGATCATCCATAAATCACTGTGTATAAAGTGACATTTTTTCGTCAGACTCTTTAGTTTGCATGAATTGCATTTAAATTGGAATCTGACCGCCGATAATTTTCCATACATTTCTTGAGAAAATTACATAGGAAAGTTAAGCTTAAAAAGCATAATGGATAAAATATTCAGCATAGCTGGGACATATTTACTCTTTTTTTTTTTTTGTCCAATCACTTATGATGATTTTGCCATTAAAAGTTATTATCTGAATTATTACCATACCCATATTTTTAAATGATATGAATTCTCTTTATTAGTTTTATCACTACCCTATAAAATAAATGAGACAAGAATGACTAATCAGATAAAGAATTGTTTCAGAGGGTATGTCAAAAATTATAAAGATTTAAATCATTCCAATTTTAGTCATGCATATGTATAAGTACATACACATTTTTAACAAAAGCTATAAGTTCACATTTACTTTAAGAATTGTCATTTACTAGGTTGGTGGTTTAACTTACTAAAACCATTGCTATAATATAGTTATTTAAAAAACACTTTCTATCATCAACAGTTCTTTTTCTGAGAAGATTTTAACCCATCAACTATTCATAAAGACCTTGGTTAGGAAAAGTGTCTCTCCTTAACAGAGTCATAATTCCGGTACAAGGAAAGAAGATTTAAATATGTATCCATAAGAAAATATCTCCTAGAATTTTTTGTTGTTGCTGCTGGTTTTTGTTTGTTTTGTTTTGTTGTTACCTATTCTGGTTTCAGTAAATCCATTTTTTACCAATTTATTGAAGTTTTATTAAGTTATATTTCTATAAATGTAAAGATAGAGAAGACTCAACATTTAAGGGAAAAGACATGGACTTTAGTTCTTGAGATTTTTGTTTGGTTTTGTTTTAATTCTCTTTTTACTCTATTTCATAGAGGAGTGAAAGTTAGAAAGTGATTAGGTAAAAGATGGCAACAGACATCAGAAATACCTATGTAACCACAGTGAAGTCTTCTTAAAGGCTGTTGCTATTAAATTGTTTTCTATCATACTACCAAGGTTCAAAATGTTCTTTAAAAAGGTATACCAGTACTTGGCGAGTCTCATTGATTTTAACCACTGCTGTTCATTTATCAGTTTAACTGAGTTATGGCTCTTAATCACATCTTAGTGCCCAAAACTTCTAACCCGAAAAGAAAAAAAGAGAGAGAAAACTTTGTTACTGGCTTTCTGACAATGGCAGGGAGTGTGTTAAACCAGTGTAAAATTCAATTAAACTGTCTAGCCAGGTTTTTGAAGCTGAAATGCAGACCCTTTCTGTTAAGCTTCTTATTTTCCTGTGACCGACACCGGTGGATGCTGGGTTATGCCAAAACCAACAGGCTGTAAAGTACCTTGTTTCATGCTCCCAGCTGATCAATATTTTTATTTTCCAGGCTTGCCCAGAAATCTGGAGGCAGTATCACCTAACGGTGAGTAGAAACACCTTTTTTATTTTCCCCAAGACCTAGCCTATTTACCCTTCTCTGAACTGCTGACCATAAAATATAGACAAGCATCTTCTGCTGGAAGATAATAAACATCTGAAGAGTTTTTGCACTGAGAGAGCAATAATATACTTTTTCTCTTCTCCCCTGCCCACTACTCTATCCTTTATCTTCCTGTTCTTAAAAGATTTTGATTGTGTTTTATTGCTCACATCATTTAATGATTACATCATGGTATCTCTCAGTCTTTCTGCGTTAAATTCAAATTAAAGAGGGAAAAGTATGCTAGGAGCCCTAAAAAAATAATAGTAATCTAGTGTCTAATATATTGTATCATCTACAGTCTACAAGCATGGAGTCCACAATATCTTCCATTATCAATTCTCTGGCTTTACTGAAATATTTACATATATTTTTAATAAAGCTAGACAAAGCTTAGTGTATCTTTCATATAGAACACTTCAACTGTCATATGCTTAAGCCCCTCTTGACTTACTCAACGTGTATAAATATCTGCTTAATACTATTCAAGTTATTCAGTTCTCTGCTTTCCTTTTAATTGTGATTTTAGGCTAAGTAGAAGCAGAAAACATTGTTATGGAATCATCTTACTAATGCTCAATATTATGAAGTCAGTTTATTTCTAATAGTCAGCTTAAATAATTTTGAGAGTTCACCAAAGCCCTGCTAGTCATTTCTTTTAATGTATTAAGTATGTTGTACTGAGCAAGAGACAATAATAAAAATTACTTTTAATTTTAAAGTTATACAATGTAATTAAAAGCTATTTTCTTAAAGATTAACATATTAAAAAGTTTTCTTTATGGAAGATAGGTAGTGAAAATAGAAAAGGCAAAGTTTTTACAAAACATGTCTTTTTACTGCTCTCCTCTTTATGAAATGAAAGGTAAACCAATAAGTAGACTTATACTACCAATATGTCTTACCACAGGCCCAAGAAAAAAGGAATAATATCAGGTAGTTTGTTCCTATATTCTGTTATCACTGTTTAATTTATTTAAAGATTCTTAGTAGAAAGCTATAATTACTCAGCTATCCCTCAATCCCAAATTGGGTTTTCTTAAAGTCTTCACTATAAAACTAAAATATACATATACACACACATACCCATATATGTACACATATATTTTTACAGATGTAACTTATATAGATATATTACATTTGTGCTTATGTATCATTTTTTAATCTTAACATACTGTGGTAAAATCCTTATAGTCTAAACTTGATTGGAATTCAACCATATTATACTTTCAAGATCACGGTCACTCTTTGTATAGCATTTTTATCAGTATTTTAATTAAGTAATAGCCTAATGGATTTGATATTGCATTTCTTTTCCCCTAACTTAGAGAACTCCAATCTTGAAAACTTGAAGTGATGGTAGCACTATTTTAAAGCCACTCTTTTCATTATTTGCACCTATATTCTTTTATATAACTCTCATAGAAGATTAGAAATTGGTGTTTAGTATAACATAAATATTTGAATATTTGTTTAATATTGTAGCTTTTAAAAAACAAATTATAAAAAGAATAGTTAGGAAAAAATTAGTGAAACAAAATGAGTTATCTTGAAGAGAATAACAATATATTCTATCTATAGGTATAACAAAATCATTTTGAAAGGTCTGTTTGTCTCAACCTGGACTATTGATTAATTTTCAAAATAATATTGAAGCAGCTATTCCAATTCATAATTATCAAGTCTAAACTAAAATTAGGAATAGTTTACTATGCAAGTATAAATGCAGAATTTGTATATTCAGAAATATGTATACATATATATCAATCCATCTAAAATAAAATAGTTAAGTGATTATGTATATAGGCAATATCCAAATATGTACAATTAGGCAATATTTAATCTTGAATAAAAGCAGAATGCATGGTGAGTTTAGTCATCTTCAGTTCTTTACTAGGCGATGGACTGCCATCTATTGACTCATAGTAGCCGTCACACTCGAATGTGGCATCAGTCAGAGCAATGACCAAGTAATGAAGCCTAGGTTAGAATTGCTACTGTATATTGATTTCAACCAGTCTTCTTAAAACTCTGGAAATTTCTACACTTAATCACTGGTTAATTTCTTTTTCTAACCAAAGTATACATTTCTCACCCAAAATGAACTGCGCTTTTTTGGGAGGAGAAATTGATTAGTATATTCAGTTTGGAAATGTTTATTTGCATTTGAGAACGTTTCAGTTGCTTTTATCTGCCCTCCAATCAGGAAGACTAGAAAGTCATTTACACCTAAAGTTTAGCAAATACAATTTAAGATCTATCCAGGAATCACTTTCCTTAAAAGTATTTTTTGAGCCCAGTCGGTGTGGCTCAGTGGTTGAGCAAGGACCTAACCAGGAAGTCACAGTCCAAGTCCCGATCAAAGCACATGCCAGGGCTGCTGGCTCGATACCCAGTGGGAGGCATACAGGAGGCAGCCAATCACTGAGTCTCTCTCATCATTCATGTTTCTCCCTCTCTCTCCCTTTCCCTTCCTCTCTGAAATCAATAAAAAAATACTTTTGCAAAAAGTATATATATATATATATTATATATATATATATTATATATATATATATATATTATATATATACATACATATATTTTTTTAAAGCCTAATAATACAGAGTATTATTTTTCAAACACATAAGAAGGTAGTGAAACTGATTGATATAAGTAGGCTTGTGAAATGTTCCAAGTCAAAAATTTCTTTGAACACATTATAAAAGATGAATATTAAAAAGGAAACATGTTCACTACTCTCAGCAATTTCATGAGAGATCAAATAAAGTATCCCTAACAACTTGTATGTGAATAGAATAGCTTTTTAACCAACTTGACTAGACTTCACTAGATTAATAAAAACTAAGACCATCATTCTAAAGGGCACATGCTAATAAAACTCTAAAGCACTGCCTATATATATATCTATTATATATTTAAATAGCTATAAAATTGCCATATAATTTAAGGACTTTTAGATTATCACTTTGGAGACCTGCATGGGAAAAAGAAAAATATGATTTTTATTTCCCAAGTAGTTTATGTATTTACCTTCTTCAGAATGTTTAGAAAGTTTTTTAAATCTTCAATAATATAGCACTGTTCTTGTATTTTAATTTGTTATATTTTCAAATTTTGGTAATGCCTGACTTTGAATATTCTTTTTCATTTTTTATCCTAGATAAAATCTCCACCCCCACCCCACCCCCACCCCCTTCAACTATTCAAGAAGGAAAGTCCCTTTCCCTACCCCCTGTCATTTCTAAGCTCATTTATATTAAAACTCCTAGGCCAAAATGGCCACCAACAGAGTTTTACAACCAACAGAATTTTTAACTAGTAGAGGCTGTAATTTGACATACTTTGGACATTTTGTTCATCTTGATTTTAATCTACTTAAAAAAGTAGCTAGGAGTTTGCTACTTTGGGACCAAATGTGTTAAGAACCAAAAAGGACAATACATCTTTTATGTTTAATTTTGCCCTTGGATTTCTTTGTGTGCATTGCTAAAATGTGTTACAACTTGCTACCTTTTACTTTAACTAAAAGCTTAAGCAGAAAGGAAGAATTACATTTTAAATGATTCTTTATATATAATGTTTAAATGCCTAGAATTCACACTTCAAAAAGTAAAATACTTGCTGTCAGAGAAATGGGGAGTAAAGTTTCCTTGCCTTCCTTTCTAGCCTAGAAAAGGCTTGTGACCAGAGGTTACTAGCAATTAATAGTAGTCTTACCTGAACTAGTTGAATGCCAGAGTGTATCTTATGGATCATAATTTAAAATATCACTTAGTTTTGCCACTCAAGTTTTTCTCTCCTTCCCTGGAAACATCAGTTTAGAAATGTTTTCTGGGTTCTCACAGTATGGAAATGAGATTTTTACTCTAAATGAGAATGTAACTCTCTAAAGCATCCTATGTCATACCACCCAGTAGGTAACCCTAAATATCAACAGATTTAAATTTAACTTTAGAAACATGTTGTATCCAAAAGAAAGGAATAAGAAAGTGTAATTTGATTGTGAGGCTATAGCCACAAAAGTCTTTTTTCTGAGATTATTGTGATATAAGATAGGGTGGGTAACAATTTTCTAGTTGCCTAATGCTAAAATGGAGTTTTTTTTAATAAGTTAAAATGTGAAATAAAGAGTTTCAAAAAGTCTCCCTCAAGCCAGAATATTTTCTTTTCATGGAAAAAAGAAAACGGGCTCTTAATTAGATAGATGTTGGGAATTCTAAATCTCTTTCTGAGAGCTCGGTGGTTACTTAATAGAACTGCAAAACCCACAAGGATCTCATCTACATGGTAGATATCAAGTGATAGGTCTCAAGGTGTGTGTGTGTGTGTGTGTGTGTGTGTGTGTGTGTGTGTGTGTGTTTAAGAATATAGAACTGGTTACATACTGTATTTTAAAATATTAAATAACTCCAAAATAGAATGAGAAGTAGGCTTCACTCTATTTTGGAATTATTTAAATCAACTTTTTCTTTGTACCATATTTTTGAGGCCCAGCATACTATCCTAAAGTAACACTTACAAATTTACTTTGAAGTTCACTTCACTTTGGTAACTTACTGAAGACATAGGAGTACAGTACTTTTTTTTAAATTACAGTTTTTTCCTCCATATCTGACATCACTATTTCAGTGTTTTGATTGTTTAAGTGTTGCTATTGAGATATTACATCTCTGTCAAATTTTCAGAGATTTAGTTTTCATCAAAAAATACCCTTAGTATTAAAACACTACTGAGGTGAATGTAAAGTTATTGGTGTCTGAATAAAAAGAATTTTCTGAGTAAGCACCGATAAATTATTTTCTAATACTCCATCTGTGATAACCAAGATAGGAAATATATTTGGACAGTGACTAAAATTTTTTAAGATTTTTCAAGTGGACATTTTGTGTGAATACTTGAATATTTATTTACCTGTTCTTAAAGAATTTAGGGTGAACATTTTGCTGGTAATTTTTTTTACCATGTTTTGAATTTAGTGTTAAAGATAATTACCACATTTATAGAGTAGGTCAACTGATTTTTTTAAATCTCTATTTCCAACTGGCATGTTGGACCACATCTTGCCAGAACTTATCGTTCAAAGCAATTGGAAAATGCAATTTCAAAGCAAATGAAACCTGGAATTATCAATCTCAATAAATGAGATTCATTTAAAAATAAATACAATTTGCCAAATCATAAAAAAGCAATTTTCTAAAGCTTCTGTAAAAGGAAGAGAAGAAAGTGAGTGGTGTGAATTATAAATGCATGTTATTTTTCCTCTCACAATGTTTCCTCAGACATTTAAACAATTCGTATACAAACTTATTTTTGAATGGAAGCACAATAAAATTATATAGATTTAGATATAATTTATTTCTATTTTTAGAGAGAACCTTCATATTTTCTTTTCAAACAGATTGAGGTGTCATCCCCGTAGAGAAATTCCCAACTTAATTGATTTTCAATATTTTAATGAGGAAATTAATTTGCTTTAAATGGGAAATCAATATGACATATTCTGAGCAGGGTTTTGTTTTTTTCTTTCTTTCTTGAAAAGTATGTAGCAGACACAATGTAGAGAACAGTCATTATAAATGTTTGGCCTGGAAGCAGCTGCATTTTTGCCACCTTCTAAATATCTTTAATGTTCTTATCACCCATTGATTTTCCTGATTTCTGTTCATTTTTTAGGTAGTACATGTTGCTCAATAATAAACTAATTGAATATGAGACTGTACTATAAACAGTAACTTTTTTTCTTCATTTGACCAAAAAAAGTCCCTGTGCTTTTTTATCTGCCCCAGAGGCTGGAGGCAAAGATGATTACATTTAAGACTTAACATGTTTTACTGTATCCGCTTCAAGTTTTACTTCTGTTTTAAAAATTTAAAGAAATACTTGTTGTAGTCTTCATTTTCTTACCTGTTAACAAACGTTAACAGATGTTCCTGATGATGATAAAAAGATGGAAAATTGCATTTGGACTCTTCACTATCCTTTTCTCTGTTCCCTAGTATGTTCAACTTTATAATTATAGTTAGTCATTATAGGGGCAATTTCTTCTTGATACTTAAATTTTGTGGTAATTAAATTCCATTTCTAAGTATTTGTAATTTTAGTATACATAACTTTTACAAATATTTTCTTCTTAAAAAAGCACATACATTAGTCATATAATTACAAAGGAAATTACATTGTTTTTTACTCACAGTTCTACACTTTGAAAAAGTTTTCCTATTATAACAAAATGAATATAAGCAGGTAGTCTGAGAATTTTCAGAATTCATGCAGTTTAACACTGCTCAGTATCTGACTGTATAACAAATTGTACTTTAAAAATCTAGAATGTGGCCTATTCTTTGTCATGTTAACTACACATAACAAGCATAGAAGTATTATGTAGAATAATTTTAGCATATTTGAGTGATTATTTTTAATATGTACTTTGAACAGGTGATTCATGCCATTCCTTAAATAAATATATTCCAGGTGGTTGAGCTTGTCATAATCTTTTCTGGACATTTCAGTGGATGTAGATAAAGTATACTGGACCATTGACATTTGTATTAATACATTCCTTTTACTAGCCATTGCGTGTGAATGATGTGGTAGATTACAGTAATTCCTAATAGATTTAGGAATCATTTAGATACTGACTGTCATGATCAACCATAACCTTTAAGGGTTTGGGTTAATTATTTGAAGAATCTACAAGAAAAGATTCCTAAACGAACCCCTGGACTTGTTGACATGAACACTCTCTAAACTAGTCTTATATTTCCTGTTGTGGTATAAACTTCAGTAGTAAACTTAAGTTGAATTAAGTTTATGGTTCTACAACCTAAATCTTTTAAATGATCCAAAGTTAGTTTTTGTAAAAAGAATTCACATGTGTGAATCGATTGATAATAAAGCTATCCAATTATTTTCGTTCCTTTTTTCAAAAATAATCTAGAACTGAATCTATTAAGTAGATTATAAGGTCATCTTTATAATTTTGTAATATGTCCATGTCTATAAATACCCATTTTATATTTTTCCTTTAATGTATTTGTAGATTACCCCACATGTCTTTTCAGTTAGGGGAGCTAAGTTTTGGATCTTTCCTCAAGTTTGTCCTTAGGAAAACATTCCATAAAATGGAGCTAGAGGGGCCTATTTAATTCTGAGGAAATTATTAGGGAATTACCAGCTTTGGAATCAATCAGTTCAAACTGTGGTTCTTTCATTTACTAGCTGTGCAAATCTAGTTAAAACATTTATCTTCTAAATTCTCGGTTTCTTCATCTGAAAAATGGGGACAGTGCTTTCTAGGGTTATTGTAAGAATGCAATGAGATGATAAACATAAAGTACTTAGCACAGTACCTAGCACAATGCCCGTGTTCAACACCATGTTAGCTCCAATGCTGCAAACTCGTGGACTCCTCACACCTGGAGAGATGGCCTCGGGACTGATAGCCCAAACTCAGATTATTGCAATGTCTTTGCCTAAGATGAGGAGATTCATAATGACCTCTTTACTCTATTTCCTAAAAATGTTTCCTTCTTATAGTTATTGAAATTAAAATACTCACAAGCATTGTCTTTTGTTAACAAAATTATTTTCCCTCAGTTTCTATTTTGTAATTATTTATACTTGTTTTCTGGTCTAGAAATATAGGTGTGTAACTTTTAACTAAATATACCAAGCAAATTTTCTTAATTTGATTTGCTTAAAAATCATAAAGACATTTATGAGTAGATCACAAAAAATCTTTAGGCTACTTCCTTTTCTAATGAAAATGACTGTATGAAATGTGTACCATATAAAGATATGACCATATCATTTTGAAAAATAATATTAAGTGAATAAATGTATAATTCTTAAATGGTGATATCAGTGTCAGCTGAATATAGTTATCTTTCATAAGCTAAATTACATAAATCTTTGCTTCCTTTGTAAATAATGAGAATAATATGAAATTAAATAATTCTCATACACAAATACCAATTATAATACTTTCTGCTAGGGGTAGAGGTTTTATGTTAATGAGATGAGGAATGAAACAAATAACATCAGTTTTTTGCACTTTTGGTAAAACTGCTTCATGCCTTCACATGACTGATGCCAGAAACCAGCCTGATTTCACAGCAGAACATTGACGTGTACGAGCTTGGTCACTTGTTTTGCAGATTCCTTCCCATATTCTCCTATAAGCCCAGCAAAAAAAGGCAACACAAAACTGAGCACTGTCTCGGTGCATGGGATTTGTATTCTTTCAAAGAGCATTCCTACTTTTTATGTTTTTCTTTATTTTAAGGCAAGCAGGAGCTAAGATGGAGCATAATGTTAAAGCAAGGAATCATCACTTCCCTCCTTTAAACAGGGCCTTACAGCTGTTGAATTCCCTGCCTTTGTGACTAATGGTTAAGAGTATTTTTCAGTAGAATAAGCAGGGCTGGGTGTGGGGAGGTGCAGTTCTATGTGTTGTAAGTCATGTGGAGTCATAGTAAAAATGAAAATCTTGAAGTTTATTATCCCCTGTGTATTAGATAATAAATATAATAAAGCTATGACTCTATTCCACAATTTTTTCAATAATGATTTACGTACAATTGTATGAGATATATATATATATATATATATATATATATATATATATATCTCAGATTTGAGTGTGTTAAAGACTTAATATGGTCAGAAGATGTATATTAATGTG
This sequence comes from Myotis nattereri, assembly GCF_964212035.1. Lineage (NCBI taxonomy): Eukaryota > Metazoa > Chordata > Mammalia > Chiroptera > Vespertilionidae > Myotis > Myotis nattereri. Next base: position 55,295,077 of record NC_138087.1, read on the forward strand.
GATTCTATGTTTTATAGTCCACCCCAGTAAACAGTCAGATAAAATATCCATGCATTCACACATGTATGTGTTCTTTCCTGTCCCTTCCCCCCACATCCTGTCTCCATGCCCCCTCATCCCTCCACCCTGCATCCAAGCTTGTGGTCCTTTTCCATCCATGTACTAAAAGGTTCTTTGTAAACCAGGCCATTTGTCCATCATTGTTTGGGGTCCAAACAGTGGTAAGATACCCTGTCACCGATCCCGCGTGCTATGAATGGCAGCTCCTCTCCGGACAATTGGCGGAGGGGCCGAGAAATATTCCTGAGAGGATTATTTAACCTTTCAATTTAGAGGGCACAAAGCCTGGCTGATTAATGAACTTTCTGATGGGCGCCGATAAGCGGATCTATTTCTTTATTTCCCCTAAAAGTGATTCCTTCTCCTGTCCATATTACTATAATCTTAAACATAAAATGTGGCAAATAGATTAAAAACAGCACTAAAGAGTTTATCTGGCTGGCAAACTGAAGGAGCTAAATTAAAATTGGTAATGACAGCAGTGGCTCAGCCTCATATATGGTTTTTAAATGCACTGTGTATTTTGAAGAGACTTATTCTCCAGCATGCCTGGTAATGACTGCTTTTGGTGCACAGTCTGGGGCTGGCTTCTGTTATCCCCACCCCGCCCCCCCAAAAAAATGAGTTGTGTTATCTGGATGGCTGCAGACACATACGCATCCCCCTTTCTCACTGCATGGGCAGACAAGGTCGATAGCATTACAAGGTATTTGTGGCAGTGCTTGTTTCAGTTTTCAGAGCTGCCAGTTTCCAGGCGGATTTGAATTACAAAAGAAGAAGCTGGCATGAAAATTGAAAGGTTTTATCGGCTGGTCTGAAGCCTCATAGCACATTGCTTATTTATGCAGTCCATTTGCACCAGGAAATATAAAAAGGAAATACATTTTTAAAATAAGGCCATAAAGACCCAGATATGTTTAAGATGGCAAATAAAATATAGATACCTATAATATCTTTCCAGGAAACGATTTTCACTTAATGTTGCACATTACTTCAGAAGAGCATTTATGTTGCTGTCATAAATTTGTGCGTTTGTGTCACTATGTAGGTAGTCTCTGGGGATTAAGAAGGAAGCCTTTGCTAACTTACTTTAAAATTAAAATAGACAGAGGGATAGCTCTGCAGGTTGAGAGCTACATTGGACATATTTAAATAGGGTGGTAAATTAAACTTAAACTAACATTTTTGCATTCCATGTAAAATTAGCTATGGCCCAGTGACTAAATGCCACTACCTTTGGAGAAAACTGGGATGCTTTTTAAGCCATGAAGATTTAGAACATTCAGGAAGTGAATTACTGTGATCCTTACTGTCTTGCATATGTTCATTGTTCTCTGCTTGCTGAGGTTCTCTTTTGTTGTTGTTGTGTGGTTGTTTTTTGTAGGGGAAGGACCTCATTTACAAAAAGAGAAATCATAAATTCATAAGTTTAATAACTTCTTTTTATAAAACTTGTGTTTCATTTAGTCTCCAAATATATTATCTCTTAGATGTTGCCTAATGCTTAATGTGGTTAATATATCATCTTTTCACTATTAGGAGTTATACCAACAGTTTACCTCCATTCATATTACTTTAACCTAGTTTTACTACGAAAGATACACTCATGCAGTCCTTTACACTCTTGGTTACCTAAAATGAAGATATATAAGTATAGACACACAGTACTGCAAGGCCTTGAATAATTAATTAATAGCCTGACCACTAGTTATTTGCAACCTTCAACCCATTGGTTTGTAAAACTATGAGTATCAGAAGAGGGGTAGAGAGGAAGTTACGTGTATATAGGAAGTACGAAATCAGTAAAGCAACACTCTTTATTCTGCTGCAATTCAAATAAACACTGTTTTAGAATCCATTTTCCAATAAAGCAAATTACTCTCAGTGAAACCATGAGAGATGCAATTTTTTGCAATTTTCAATTTCGCCAGAGTCTGGTACCTTTCTCATGTTTTTATGACCTGGACTAATTACTTCATGTAGTGTTGGTTTTTTTAACAGAGAAAATATCAAAAGCATACACGTCTACAGCATGCTAATGATGTGCTGTACATTTTTTCATGAATTTTCATAAGGATTTTTCTACGTAGAATGTGTGGCTTAATGATGTAATCACCCGATAGACTAGAAAATGCTCCAAAGGAGACGTTCCGGTCTGTTGTGTACATAATACATGTTTCAAAAATCTGCCTAATTAAGGAATTACCCGATGGATTGGTAGTCTGTTGGATACATGTCATCGTTTTTCTTTTAACACAAAAAATATAGGTATATTATTATATATGGTGTTTTTAATGGCATTTTTAAGATATAAGGAAAATTAGTAGCGGTATACAATTGAATTTATTTTTCACTGAGCAAAAATTAAAACTTAAAAAATTCATAAAGGAAGCCTTATTTTAAAATAATTTCAAAGCCTTTAGCTTAGAGAAAATTCCTTCCAATGTTCCTCAAAGGGAAGTAATAGTGTGAATATTTGCCAGAACACTGTGCAAATGGATGGCTTTGACCAAAATCATGGTTGGAATAAGACCTGTTCAGATCTCCAGGTGTGAGGAGCACCTACCCCAGAAAAACACTGAAAAGGGGAGACAGGGCACCTTTTGTATCTTTAGTTACATGGGATCGTTTTTGCCTTCTCACAGACTCAGGTTTGGTTCCGTTCACTGCAAAACTGCCCAACTTTTAAATTTCTTTTTTGATTCCTTTAGGCCCCAGATGTGATTTTTCTTGACTGTGTACCAGTTACATTTCTGTTGGCATTTATATTGTAAATACTACCAAAGGAAAGGGAAGGCAACCATTCTTTTTGCTCTGCCTACTCTTTATGAAACTAAATAAAATACTTAAGACAATCACATATGATCTCTAGAGTAGGTACAAAAATGATGTTTAAATGGGGGGAGGGGTATATTTTTAATTCAAACTTTTGTTCTGCTTAAATGTCAGATTCATACCATTAGGTCCCATTTTCAACTAATGGGCTTTGACTATGATGGCAAGTTTTTGATTTGGGGTGACATTTTCTTGAGAAATTCTATTTGATTACTTGGGTAGGATTGTTTTTTAAATCTATGGATATTGAGGAGATGCTTGTACTGTTAGCTTATTGGAAAAACTTTGAAAAAAGAAGATTCTGAAGCATGAAAAGCATATGGATTTAGGAGGTGTGAGTACAGATGTGACAGCAGAAAGACTGGAGCTGAGCTCAGTGCTTTATAGACTTGCTTTTTAATATATGTTCATATAACACTTTGGATTAATAAATAAAAACATAAGTCTAGTCATTAAGTATATGTATGATTATAAAAATAAGTACATTTTGTGGTCACAAAAGTAGAAAATTCCCTATAATTGGTGAAATTGATTGCATATCCTGTATAGTAATGAGCTTCAACAAGATGCAAGTCCTCATTGGATCAAAGTCAGTTTAGATAAGGGCAGCTCAAGGTCACAGAGGGAGATGCCCAGCAGGTTCATTTGCATAAAAAATTACTGTTAGAAATAGGACACTGAGGCAGTTCTGGCGTTTTGATCTCTTGGCCTTTGTCATGGAGATTCCTACTAGTGAAGGGAGTAAGGCCAGTGTCCCAGATAATGATTAACTGTTTTAATGGCATTCATTCATTCATTCCGCACTAACTACTCATGCAGAAAAAAGGGTTATGTAAAATGACATTAGAAGAAAATCATTTGTAATCGTTGCATCGGGCAGCACTTTGAGGAGACATTAGAAGTAAATCCGTGGCGTGGTAGGCTTATGCTTTATCTTCTGATATTTACTGAGTTTACTGGTGCATGAAAAGCTTTCAGCAAGAATAGCAGATGGGATGGACCTTTCATAGGTAATGCTATCTCCCAGGTTATTACTTCTATATATTGATAGTAAAGTAATCTCTAAGATATCATCCTACAAATATAGATTATTTAAATGTCTGTAACCAAAAAAAAAAAGTGAAAAGAAAAGAAAAGGCTGCTTTTATAAATAGTTCATTTGGTATCCATTAGGTCAAAGTCTTAAGGTAAATTTTTTAAGTTAAAAAAAGTTCTAATCCAGTTTTCTCAGTAGTTATAGTTTTGGCCCATGGACTGGCAAGGGCTTGTACCTCGTTTGCAGGCTCAATCCCCGGCCCCCATCTGGGGCGCGTGCACGAGGCAACTAATCGGTGTGTCTCTCTCACGTCGATGTTTCTCTCTCTGTGTCTCTCCCCCTCCCTTCCACTCTCTCTAAAAATCAATGGAAAAAATATCCTTGGGTGAGGATTAACAAACAAATTTTAAAAGTTCTAAAAAACTACATCTGTTCCCTGCATTTAACTTTTTGTCCACAGTACAAACATGTATGAAAGAACCCTGAACTTAGAGCTAATCAGTTGACACATTCTGCTTTAAATTGGACCTTTACTGTTAATTAAAAATGAAGACATGCTCCAAGGCAGAAGTATTGAGTCACAAATTTGTATTTCTAACACTTTAAATAGCTGTAAGATTTTTGTTAGATCATAGTATGAAAACTTGTCCACTGGAAATCATTATTGAGTTTTCAGTATTGTATTCTAATATAGAAATGTTCTCTAATTAGGTAAGATCTAGGCTGATTTCATTCCTATTAAGTCCTAGAACATGATAGTTTATTAAAATGAGGGTATGTAGATAGCGTTTGTCATGTCATTTACTAATTAATTATTGTGAAACAGTTTAGAATTTCATAGCACAATATAAATACGGTTGCTATTTTTATTAGTAATAATGGAAGTTTTTAACTAGTGACATTATTCAGATGAATGAACACCCAAATGTTTGCACTTCATCCACGGGCGTAAATGAACAGTAAGGCTAAATTTGAGGCCTTTTGAATGAGATTACTTTCAAAATAAAATAAGTGTCGACATGAAACAAGCTTTCAAAGTCTTGATTAAAAAGGATCTCTTTATCCCTAGTAATTGTAAAACTGAATTCCTAGTCTCTGTATTAGTAACTCCTTCCTGATTCTGCCAGAGTATGTACCACACTCTCAATGTGAAGTAGAGGAGACCCTTAGGAAGCTGTGTTAATTTATTCAGGCATTTTAATATATAAAAGCATAATCTTAGAGGTTGTCTTTAGTGACTAAAATGTATTGGATGCTCACTATGGGCCATGTACTTTACATATGCATTATCTCATTCATTTACTAATATTTACTGTCCTGCTGGTGTGGTTCAGTGGTTGAGCATCCACCCATGAACCAGGGGGTCATGGTTCGATTCCCAGTCAGGGCACATGCCTGGGTTGCAGGCTTGATCCCCAGTAGGGGGCGTGCAGGAGGCAGCCGATCGATGATTCTCATCATTGATGTTTCTATCTCCCTTTTCCTCCCTCTCTCTGAAATCAATAAAAACATTTTTTAAAAATATTTACTGAACTATTATATGCCTGGCCCTGTTCTAGGATCTGGGATATAGCAGTGAACTAAAAACAGACAAATCCCTGTGAGTTGAGGTATAGACCAAACAATCAAGTAAAATATATAGTATATCAGATGCGATAAGTGCCATGAAGTTTAAGGAAAAAACTCAATGAAGCAGGATAGGATGCTCCAATTGGAGAGCGCTGGCTGTTTTAAATAGGTGATCAAGAAGGCCTTACAAACATGACATTTGAGCCAAGAGATGAAGTTCTCCATTTTTATCTGGCAGATGGAACAGCATTTGGATACTTGTAATTTCCCAGGCTTAGGCAATAAAGTAAAGTCAGAGGAATTTTGGAGTCTTTATTATCTACTTACTCACCAGCTACTTATTGGGCACTTATTATGTTCTAAGTCAGGCATCAGCAAACATTTTCTATAATAAAGAGCCAGATCGTAAATATTTTAGCTTGGCAGGCCATGTGGTCTCTATCATAACTATGCCCCTGTAGCATGAAAAGCAGCCACAGATAATCTGTAAACAGATGTGCCTGGTTGTGTCCCAATAAAGCTTTATTTATAGACACTGAATTTTGAATTTCATATAATCTTTACATGTTGTGAAATATTTTTTTAGCCATTTAAAAATGTAAAAACTATTCTTCCCTTGTGAGCCATACAAAAACAGGCAGTGGGTCAAATTTGGCCTGCTGCCCATAGTCTGCCAACATTTATTCTAGACTCTTGGCTTAGGGGTGCACAGTGGATCAAGCACAGATCCCTGCCCTCATGCACCTTACATTCTACCAACGGGGAGGTAGATAATAAACATAATAAATAACCAGTTTAGTGCACTAGAAGGTGAAATAGGGAAAAGGTGGGTCAGGAGCACTGTCGCAGTATTAAATAAAGGCGACCTTTACTCTGAGTGGAGGTGATAGGAAGGAACCACTAGAGAGTTATGGAGTATTGTGACTGTCCCTGTGTTCTATACTACTGAGGAGAAACCAGGACTGCTGTAGAGGTATGGTGGCCCCTCCCATGAGGAAGTCTTTGCTCGTATCCATAGCAATCAAATTCCATGTCTGGATTCCCTGCTAATTTGGTTCTCACCAGCCTACTTCCTTGCTACTTCCTGATTCATCTTGTTTATTTTTTATTTAAATTTTTATTATTTCTTTAATATATATTTTTTTCTTTATTGATTAAGGTATTACATTATGTGTCCTTATCCCCCTGTTGCCCCCACCCTCCACCCCCTCATCTTGTTTTTTTGCATAGGATTTGAGCCAGTGGAATCTTTTATTCCAGTGAAACAAAAATAGCATATTTAGCCCTAACCGGTTTGGCTCAGTGGATAGAGTGTCGGCCTGCAGACTGAAGGGTCCCAGGTTCGATTCCGGTCAAGGGCATGTACTTTGGTTGTGGGCACATCCCCAGTAGGGAGTGTGCAGAAGGCAGCTGATCGATGTTTCTGGCTCTCTGTCCCTCTCCCTTCCTCTCTGTAAAAAAAATCAATAAAAATATTTTTTAAAAGATAGCATATTTACCTTCTCATCAGTGAATCTAGAAATCTTGCCTCAAAGATAAATTGCCATATATTTACACAAATGAACATAAATTTAAAAATTTATAAACAGGTCAGTTTTTCAGAGAACATTTATTATTTGGGAGTGTGGATTGTTCTTTCTGTGATCGCTTACAGTCTGCTAACAGTTGCCAGCTGGTTATTGAGCACCTACTATTAGCTTCAAACTACCTGCTCATGTCACTTAAGACCCAGCTCCCTTCACCCTGGTTTACACAGCTCTCAGTTATCTGGTTCCATTCTACCTCTAGAGGCTCCTTCTCTGCAGCTCTTCCTTCACCTACCACACTTCCCAGTTTACAGATATTTTTCAGATACTGAAATATGCCCGCTTTCGTGCTTTGCACTACCTGTTCCCAATGCCTTATGCCTAGAATGCTGTTTGCCCAGTCACTGAGTACTTGTTTTTTCTTATTATACAGATTGACCATCCCAGTGAGAGTTTCCCAAAACTCAATCTCAGTCACCACCAAAGATTCTCATTCACATAACATTTATTACTATCTGATTGTGTGTGTGTGTGTGTGTGTGTGTGTGTGTGTGTGTGTGTTGTGTTGGTGGTGGTTTTATTTATCTGTCTTCCACCTGGAGATGTGAGCAATGATTTTTGTTTCGCTCACTTCTCAATTACCTAATCTTAGAACACTAACTTGCATGTATTAGGCACTCGGTATATTTTAAATCAGTTAATGAAAGAATGTGTATATATGCTCGTGCCCCGTGCCCAGCAGTGGTGGAGGCATCCTTGGACCATTTGGTTTCCTAAGCTTCATCCTACGTAGACAACCTCCTGGTGACCATCTCCACCTAGAGAGTCAACATCCAAGGCAAACTCCATCATTTCTCCCCCGACATTGGCTCCTCTTTCTTTTCTGAATCAGGTGTTGGCACCACTACTCACCAATTCACTCAAGATAGAAACCTGGAAAGCATCCTGATTTCTTTTCTTCATTCCCTCTTACCTTTTCAAATTTCAAGTAATACCAGTTTTATTTTCTAAAAGTACCCAAATCTATTCCCTTTTCTTTATTCTTTTTTTTTTAATTTTGCAATATTGGAGGACCAGGCGGGCAAGTCCCGAAGGACTTCCACCCATGCTCAGGCTGCTCCAATCTTTTATTGAGCTTGGAGTAGCCTTAGGTAAGGAGGTTTCAATGACACAGATCAGCAATTTCCAGGAATAGACAAAGTATCTGATTAGCTCATCAGTAGATGATTTCCAGGAATAGGCAGAGTATCTGATCAACAATAATCAACAAGGATCTACATAAGTATCTAAGGGATTAAGTGAACTAAGGTGGGGATGATGCTTCAACTATTATTACCTAAATTAACGGGTGGCTCCTAGATTAACTGGGTAGTGCGCAGTCCTGACCTTTGCTAGGACTTCAAAGGTTACTAGCTTTTGGGGGTCTCTGTCTAAACTCAGCTAGTGAGGACAATGAATGGACTCCGGCATCTCCCCCTTATTTTTTCTTTAAAAAATCAAGTATCTGTAAACTAGGTCTTTATTCTTATTACTCTGGTAGTTTGGGCCCTCATCACCTCACCTGTAATTGGCCAACAGCCACTTCATTGGTCTTTCTCCTTCATCTAACCTCCTCTTGCTTATAGTCATCCTCCTTATAGCTACAAGCCAAAATGGTTTTTCCAAAATGCAATTCTAACTACTCTGCTCCCCCCACTTAAATCCTTACACATGGCACTAGATAAAGCCCAAGCTCCCTAACATGACTTATAAGCCCTCCATTTTTTTGCCATGCTTTCTCCAGCCTCATTTTCCTTATACCTGGTCACGCATCTTTTTGTTGTTGTTAATCCTCACCAGAGGATATTTTTTCCATTGATTTTTAGAGAGTTGAGGGAGGGAAAGAGAGAGAAAAAGATAGAAGAGGGAAGCATTTATGTGAAAGTACCATACCAATTGGTTGCCTCACACATGTACTCCAACCAGGGCTGGAGATGGAGCCTGCAACTCCAGTGTTTGGGCCAGCACTCTAACCACTGAGCACACCAGCCACGACCTGGCCATGCATCTTATACTTTGTTGGCAGGTTTGCTCTTTCTTGGTTTCATGCCATTGTTCACGCTGTCCCCTCTACCAAGGATTATCCAGTTGACTTACACCTAATTCTTTGAGAGTAAATTTAAAATTTGTATTTCCAAGAAAGCTTTCCCTAACTGCCTCACCCCATCCAATGGTGGGTCTGTCTTGCCACTCCATTAATACCTGTACATGCTTCTATCACTGTGTTTACATTGTCCTGTCATTATCTATTTATATGCCTGTCATGTTCTACTAGCCTGTTATCCTTTTCTATCTGGGATACCTAATACCTAACACAGTGTTGGATATAATGCTGAATGGAATGCAGTGTAAGGAAGGAGAGGAAAGCACACATTGACATTAAGAATAAAGGAATTGTTATCGTGTTACAGAGTCACCTGAAGGTGGGGTCTCTACACTGACTTCTAGAAGACAATATTTCTAAGGACTCTCTTACCTAAAAAGAGCTTTTTTAGAAAGAATGAGGTTTTAATTTTCTTCTAAGTTTAATAAAACCTTACAAATATTCATGTTGCAGACTAAACCTGGACCACCCAAAAAGCCGAAGACTCCTTCTGGACAATCAGCCTTAATGTATTGCTACAACTGTGGTCAAGAAGGCCATTATGGACATGTAAGTCTGAGTGGCATTTGGGCATAAAGCATTCTGTTGTCAGGAAGCGATTGATGAAAGATGAACTCAAAAATAATGTAATCTGAATGCTTACTTTTTTAGGAACTAACATTCTAAAGTGAGATTTAATATAGTTTCAACTAACGTACTTCTCTCATCCCTGCCAGTTATGTTCCTAAATGTATGTATGTACCAGCTTGATCAGATGCTTAGAATTACAAATCAAGTATATAATGCCAAAATTATGATAAATTAAGTTAAACTTTATATGGATTTTTCACATACTTTCTTCCTAAGAGGTATTCTAATTTTTCTTCAATACTTAGCTAAGAAGTATTGAACTCGCATAAGTAAATTTTAGGCAAGGTGGCAAAAGACAGAAATGGGAACGTTCCAAAGGGAAACCTCTTTCAAAGAAAAGAAAGATATTTGGTTTCAGGCATGTTGAATGGATGGATATATGTCACAGGTCATGATTTTTATAAAAGCCTACTAAATGGGTGTATTTAGGCCAAGGGTATGGATTTGGAAACTATCAGGCATGGGAAGGTCAGAGTCATGAGAATAGGGAGCTGTCCTAGGGTAATGAATGACAGGAGGATCTGATCCTGAGTGGGGGAATTGAAGAGATGAGAGGGTTCCGTTGGGGTGTTTCAAAATCACCTAAGACAGCAGTTGTCAACCTGTGGGTCGTGAACAATGAAAATACATCCTGCATATCAGATATTTACATTACGATTCATAACAGTAGCAAAATTACAGTTATGAAGTAGCAACGCAAGTAATTTTATGGTTGGGGGTCACCACAACATGAGGAGCTGTATTAAAGGGTCGCGGCATTAGGAAGGTTGAGAACCACTGACCTAAGAGCATTTCAAACTGGACACAACCCACCACCACACTGCTCCCCACCATAAGAATCAACTGTTTCCCCCCAGTGAGTATTTGTTAAAATAAGTTTACAAACCACTTGTGTGGTAGGAAAAAGAGCACAGAGCTAGGAAGTTACCCCCACATCTAGGGTGTAAATGTGAGGGGAAAGAGAGCGGGGAAAGCACTTGACAAAAGGCTGTTGAAGAGACAAAGAAGCACAGATCTAATACAACACAAGGCCAAATAGAATAAACCCTCCAACAGGTGTGAGGCAGTGCAGTAGGAACCTCTCTTCCTCCCAGCCATTGCTGTCAACTCAGCCTGGGGGGGGGGGGGGGGGGGGGGGGTTGGCAGGAAAGATTGAAAAAAGGTAAGGTTTTCATAGGTAAAGAAGTAAGAGAAGAAAATTCAAGTCTGAAAAAATACTTGATTGGATGTCAGGCTGGGTGATCCTCCCAGTGTCCCAGCAAGACCACAGCCTGCAGCCAAGAATGCGTATCAGTGATGTGGGACTCATCTCTACTCACAGTCATCCATAACCTTGCAAAAAGGTTGTCAGAACAGTATGCCCTTGTGACATTCTAATTTCTAAAAAAATTTGCAGGAATGTACAGAAAGGCGAATGTTTAACCAGACCTTTCCAACATCTCCATTCATCTACTACTATGATGACAAATATGAAATTCGGGAGCGAGAATACAGAATAAAACGAAAAGTAAAAGGTATGTTGTTAGACTTCTTGCTAGATCAATTTTGCAGTAGTTCCCAAATTTCTGTTTTCGCACTGTTTTTACCTGCTTTGGGGGTCATTGGTTAACACAGAAAATGTTTTTAATTACCATGGAAACTGGAATTTTCTTGATCTCCAGAAATCAAGTACCCACTTCAAAAATCCTATGTTGTGCCCTGGCCAGTGTGGCTCAGTTGGTTGGAGCATCATTGCATACACTGGAAGGTCATGGGCTCAATTCCCAGTTGGGGTACATAACCAATGGAAGTTTCTCTCTCTTTCTGTCCCTATCCCTTCCTCTCTAAAATACATTTAAAAAAAAAAAAAAAAAAAAAAACCCTGTGTTATAATCTATTCCCAATAAACATTTTTCTAACATAATGATAATTTTAGAAAATGTCCAGAAAGGACTTCTATCCATATATGTAGGCAGAGTTTTAAAGGCTCTTTGAGATTTTTCTGTTTGACTAGTGATTTGTTCCCCGTTTGTGTAGCTCTAGTAATTTTCATAGAAAGACAGGCATCCCTACTGGGTGACTTCCTGGAGCTTCCCCAAAGAAGTCATTTCCTATCGGCCATGAGCTGAGCTCCAGGTCCATAGCCACTCTCTGTGGCTTCTTTATTATGTTGCTATCGCATAAGGTTCTTTCTCATTAAATTATCCTATAACGTAAGCCTGTTTTCTCTACCTCTGTTCTTTCTTGCAATATACTTCAAGGTGGTTTACCAATTATTTGTCTTGCTTTGGGGACAAACAATTCTTTGTATTTCAAGTTGACCTATACATTGTTGATTCTTTGGGCCTTTTTTGTTACTCTTTTCCAGATTCTTTTTAAAACATTAAAAAGAAATGCACCAAAATGTCGTCTCTGGATTAAAGGATTATGGGTGCTTCTGTTTTATTTTCTTTATGCTTTTCTTTAGTTCCCAAATTTTCTGTAATGAGTGTTTTTATAAGTTTTATAATCAGAGAAAAACGATTTAGTTTCCTTTTTAACTGGTTATATTGACAGCTCTGCAGCACAGATTCACTTTGAAGCTTGCTGTGATTCATTGGAATTTTCATTTTATGCCGAAGTCTATAAGTCATTACTTATTTTTTTCTCTATATTCCAAAATTCATTTTTAAATATATTACTTTGCACTTCATTTCATTTGGAGGGGAGGCACTTCTTTAGTCTCTGAAGATTCTGTTGACATGTTAATTTTCATCCTGTACTGTAACCTCATCTCCCACCTACCCTGTCAGAATCACTGCTATCAGATCCTTGTAGTGAGAGCCAAGTCCTAACAAAACATAGCATCAGATCTGCACAACTACATACTCAGTCTCCAAGCCAGCGATCTCTGCTCTGGAGGAATAATCTGTCCACTTTGGCATCCACCTCTAACCAAATACTATGGCCAGACTTTATCTTTAGGGTGTAATTGAAATATCATATGAGTCTGTCAATAAGACTGTTGTGCATCTCGCTTAACCTTACTATCAAGGGCTGTCCCTTGAATTGGTCAGACATGTCTTTTCTTCAGGAAGCTAGGATGATGACTACTCTCACTCGCCCTCATCTGCACTGTTTAACCTAGTTAGATTGTATTGAACAGAATGATTATCATTGGACTGCTGGATGTTCACTGTTAGCAATCAGAAATGTATAACTACAGCCATATAGTTCTTAGTGAGTGACTTTTACTTTAGTAAGGGCCCTTGAGAATGCCCTATCGTTAATGCATTTAAATGTCTGGCTTCCCTCTCTGCTAAGTTATTTACAGACTTAGGAGAGTTCTGCATGGACTATCTTGCTGCAGAATATGCAAAAATACTTTTATATTTTCCAGAACTCCAGAAAAATGGGGAATTTCCAGGGCAGTTCAAGAGGCCGCATACAAAAGCAGCAAATCAGAGGTCCCACCATGACATGAAGAAGAGCCACGCCTCAAGGAGAAACACAAGGTGGCCTCAAGAAAAGAAAGAAACCCAAAAAGAAACAATGAGCAGGAACAACAGGGAGCGTGAAAAGCACAGGAAGGCCGACAGGTGTCATGATGTGGATGAGGACTTTCCCAGAGGCCCCAGAACCCACTCTTCCCTTGGCACCTTCAAAACCCAGAAGCCTCACAAGTCCTTTCACCACTCACACCAGCACAAGCCGGGAGAAGACAAGCTGCCCAGAGAGGGCAGGCGGGGCAAGCACAAGAAGAAGGAGCACCGGGTGGAGGAGGAGGACGATGATAACTTATTTCTTATTAAGCAGAGGAAAAAAAAGTCTAGACTGTGAGGCAGCTGCCGGTTTGGCTCCCCCGCATTTGTCTGCTCTTCATGTCTGCAACATTCTGCCAGTCTTTTTACTAATTAAAGTGAATTTTGTTTTGTTGTTTTGTTTAATCTCAGCCATACCCTAGAGCTACTGAATGAAGACCTTGCAAATCTGTTCTCTGTGTCCAGGAGGTTACTAGGCGGGAAAACAAAAATAAACTCGGACTTCCCCTGGTCCAGTTGATTTTTACTCAGAATCCTACAGATTGGAAGAATTAATCTTTTCAAGAGAATTTTTAAAAATACTTTGAAAAAATTAAAGCTCATCAAATGTAATTCATCTTCCGTGTGCATATGTAAATTAAGTCCTTGCAGGAAGAGAAATCAACGCTAACATGAAAAATTCATAGATCTTTTTCATCATTACTCTTTTTCTAACATTGGAAAGGATAATAGTTATAAATCTAAGCTTTACTGGCTTCTGAAGCTGGGGTCAAAATCTTCCTTTGGTCAGAGCATCAGGGATGAACAATGAAGGCGTCGTCACTGAAGCCCTGAAGAAGCAGGGAAGTGGGCTGTTGTGAAATACAGGCAAGGAATCCATCCAGTGTGAATGTCCCAGGACAGATTTCCTGAAACAAGTGAAAAAGAGTCCTCAAAACTGTTGATGTCCTCACCATGAAATAGTTTCTACCATTTCTACAGCCACACTTCCAGAACACTGTCACGGCTATATAGAGATGAACACCGCCCAACTTTTAAAAATTGTTTTGTTTTCATGGGTTTTTTAACTGTATAGCTATACAGAAATTTTTGTACTTATGAGCTTTTGTACTTAACAAGGCCTAATGTTAGAATTGGAAAAATAAAATGTCTGAAATAGAGTAAATAAATGTGTCTGATGTGTAAAAAGCCAATGAGAGTTTGGGCGACAAAGAGCATACTTGGGTTGGACAAGTGACTAAAGTTATAAAATCTCCAGTAACTAGGGTTAGAGTGCCCTTGTTGCCCAAGCACTAACTCTGTGCCAGAATAAAACAAGGTACGCTAAGACAGATTTATAATGTTAGATTCTTAAGTTCGTCTTTGTGAACTACACAAACTGCCAAATATCTGGTAGGATCCGCTCTCTTGTCTCTCTGGGGAAAACTCTCTCCTCCCAAGTCAGCTCCCATGTAAATTGTAGGCCCACAGGCTTCCATCCTCACCTGCCCTGTGGCTGCTCAGCTTGCTGCTCAGTGTAAGTGTTCATTGTGTGTTGGTGTGTGGCGTCCTCACATCAACTGGGAATGTTTTGACCCTAAGATAGGTGACCAGAGACTTAACACCCTGCTGAAGTGCCAGCGGCTCCATGGAGTGGTGTGCCTTGAGAAAACAGGCATGATTCCTCAGAAGGACCAGAACGAGCATGGTGTGCCTGGCATTCCTGCCGATCCGAGGGCCTCTGCTTTCAGGACAGAAATGGGATTGCCATTCTGTAGCATCTTCCATACGTAGATGATTGTTTGGAGAAGGGAAGAAAGGAAGCTTTCTTTTCTATTTGTTTCTGCACATTCTCTTATTTTTCCTCCCAACTGTATATTTTTATAAGAACATTTTTAGAGTAGAACATTCGTTCTGGGGTATAATTTACCCTTCAGGTCCATGCATTTATAGTCAGATACGAAAGGATGGTAAGGAAAGGCCAAACACAGAGGAGCCTCTGCTCCATTTCCTCCTCACGGTCCTTGGCACCTGCTTACAGTCCGCAGTCAGCCTCCTCACACACTGACTTTCCGTACAAGAAAGTGGAGTTTAAAATATGCGGCGGCTGGACAATCAAATAAGACTTTAAGTCTTAAAGAGAAGAAAAGCAGATGTCCCGAACAGTGCAGAGCTCTGTGTTGCGAGGATGGAGAAGACTCTCAATGTCTTTTGCCTCTGAACCTGTTTTAATTAGAAGCAGCCTGAGGGGCTCCTTTTTCTGGGTTCTGGCTCGGTTCACATTTGGCATTTTTAGAGTTGAGCAGAGAGGCACCACCTCCCATTCTCTCAACGGAAAGCCTGGCTTTTGTGGGCCAGAACTATGCTATTAACAGTGCCTCTTATCAGGCTGTTTATTTTTATGTTTCACAAGGAGTACATATTCATTGCGGGGGGGGGGGGGGTGTTAACATAAAATCATACCTGATTCTTCTACCCAAAGATAAGGGTAACATTCTTACTATCTATCCTCCCATATGTTTTTTATACATATATACATTATTTTGTAACCTGTTTTTATATTTAATAGTGAAAATATTTTCAATCAAATACATATCTACATCATTGTTTTTCGTGGCTCCATGATATCCTATTATGTAGCTATATATAAGTTATTTAACCAGCTTCCTGTTGCTGAACTTTTTGGTTGTTTCTAATTTTTATTAGTTTTAGAAAAAAATCCTTCTACATACACCATATATTCTTCAATTATTTCATTGTGATAAAATAGAATTTATGGGTCCAAAAAATGCATCTATTTCATGCAAGGTTTCATACATATTGCAAATTACATTCCTGGCAGCCCGCTCCAAGAGTAACATGGAGTATTTTCATGCCTTTTTCTTTTTGCCACTTCGATGGGCAAAGAAACGTTATTTGTTAATGCTGCAGTGAAAAGGTTGATGTGGGCTGTGTTTGTGTGAAGAGAGACAGGGTTAACATATCAATAATCTGTTGATAAAAGATATGGAGAGAAGCTTCTCATAAAAAAACAACTGGAAATTCTTCTGCCAACAAAAGATTCCACACAAAACAAGACAGCCTATTACTCTGTCCTCGTTATCTTGATCCCTGCGTGATTGCCTGTGCCGACTATTCTGTTCCACTGTCATGACCACCCCAGCCGGTATTAATCCTCCCCTCTTGGATATTCTTATTGCCTTCTAACCAACAAATATTTGCCATGGACCTTTTTTATGGTGGTAGTCTTCTTGCTTGAGGTTGACTTTAAGAGAAATCTCAAGCCTCAGGGGCTAACAAGCAATTGAAGAGACAAACACAAAAATGAAGACCTTGCCATACAGTGGGGCAGTGGCTGGAGGAGTTGAGAGGGGTAGGCAGGACCTCTCCTAGCCAGGACTTCCTGTGGGTCTTTGTAACAGAGTGTTTTCCAGGTTAACAGAAGTGGAACAGCCCTTCAAGAACAAGGAACCCTGTCAGTAAAGGCTATGAAACAGCAAGGATGTGCCCCATATTTTTTTCCTGAAGCCATGGTAACAAGTCACTACAAACCAGAGGGCTTAAAATAACAGCAATGTGTTCTTACAGCTCTGGAGGCCAAAAGTCCAAAATCAAGGTGTTGGCAGAGTTGGTTCCTTCCTGACGTGAAGGAGGATTCATTCTTGCCTCTCCTAGATTCCCGTGGCTGGTGGCTGGTGGCAGGTCTTGGCCTTTGGGGCTTGTAGATGCATAACTTCAATCTCTGCCTCCGTCTTCTCTCTATGTCTTGGCTCTAGGGCCCACCCTAAATCCAGGATGGTCTGATCCCAAGATCCTTATTTACATCTGCAAATACCCTATATCCAAATAAGTTCATAGTCACCGGTACCAGAGATTAAGACTTGGATATAACTTTTGAGGGAACACTGTGCAACCTACTACACACCCCAAAAGCTGTAAAAAGAATTGCTTCTACCAAGTTGCACTTGTTTTAATTCTCTGAGCCTTTATTGGGGTAATGCAGTATTTTCTCTGTTGTTTTTCTCTGAATTTCCATTCTGGTTTATATGTTGCTTAAGACTATTGTAATTATTCCTAATTTCTGATCTTGCATATATCCTTATACCTCAATTCCTTTGTGAAATAAACATTGGGCAAACATACATATGAATAGAAAGCATCTGTCAGATTTGGGAGCATGTGGCTTCTTGGAGACCTTTTTTTTTTTTTTTTTAACCAAACTAGTGCCATGGTATTGGAGGGAATGAGCAGCCAAGAGGAGAGAATGTGTCTCTTTCTAAACAGGGAAGAAGAGAAAATGTTCTAGTATGTCTCTTTGTAGACCCTTGGCTATGAAATGTTGACAGAGGACTGGCAGAGTCAGGTCACCGTTGACAGGAAAGTGCTGAAAGTGGAGCGGATGATGGAGAACTAAAGAAAACGCACTTAATGGCACTCAAGGAGGGAATGGGTGGGTCCAGAGGGATGCATGAAAGGAGTTGAAGACTGGTGAGCGAGATGGGAAATGTTATCCTCAGTGTCTCCCTTTTGATGGAGGAGCTTTTCTGAGAATAAAGGAATGGGGGTGACAGGCGTGGGGAGGTATGGAAGGGCTACCAGAAGGAAGGGGAAAGGGGAGTCTCGGGGAGTCACTAGAACGGTGCTGGGGACCCAGAGCGGGTTGGAGACCAGGAGTCTCCTATCTCCTATTCACATGAGAAATGCCCTGTGGCCACCCAGGTGAGGAGAAGAGGTGGGTACACATGGAAAGGAAGGATTTCCTATGGGGAAAACAGACCATCGCTGTAATCTGCTTAACTTCTCATCTCAGAGTTCAGGCCTATGTACCCCAGTGAACAGCCCTTACAGATTTCCACATACGTCCTCCTGAGTATGTCTTCCAAACGTAACTCCACCTCTTGCACCCAACAGACCAGTATAAACTCATTGCTGATCAGATGCCATCACAAGGACGTGCCATTTTGAGCTCCAATGACCTCTGACCACCTCTCTGGGCCTGTTTCTTCATTCTGAAATTGGAAGCAGTCACCCGCCCTGTGTGGCTCAGTGCTCGGCTCTGCCAGGCGTGTCCAGGTCAGCAATTAGGCCCTCACAGTAAGCAGCCAGAAGGGAAGCCACCATAAAGAACCCTTGGTTCACAGCTCCACCCCGTGCCCTGGTCCTGCCCTGGCATCCAGGGCACCCTGCCCTTGGGGAGCTTTTGCTTTCTTTAGTGGGCAAGACAGGTGCAATCCCCATTCAGCTCTACAACAAAGATACAAGCTCACACAATTGTGGGGCTGGCAAGTTCAAAACAAAATACGTAGGGCAGGCCAGCAGGCTGGAAACGCAGGCAGTATTTTACCATTTTGAACAGGATTCCCCACTTTTTGCCTTTGAGGCCTTCAGCTAATTGGATGAGCTCCACATTGTGGAGGATAATCTTTACTTAAAGTCAACTGATTCGTTCCCATCTACAAAATACCTCTCCTGCAACATCTAGGGTTTGGCTGCACAGCTGGGAGCCATAGCCTAGCTCATTTGACATAAAATTAGCCATCACAATAGTCTTTATCTCAAAAATGGAAACTGGAGTCAGAAACTTTGACAAAATCCTAATCCCTAGAACAAGGTACCAGGCCTGCCAAGTAACTTTTGCACCTTGGTAATAAGTTTACATTATTTATTCCTGCATCCTACATAAAATTCTCCACAGACTAGAACCAGGCTGAACATCCAGGAATGCTGTACCACATGCCAATGCAGCTGGGGAGGAGACTGGCTTGGTGCCGAGAAGCCTTCCTGGCCAGAGTTTCCGACAGTGGAATAGGCCAGGGACACAGTGAGCTCCTGGTCCCAGGGGGTGAGTTACCAGAGCCGTGGAGATTCAAGCATCTTCTGAGAGGGGGGCCAGGGACTGGAAGGAAGCCTCCCAGAGGGCCCATGGATTCTGGTAGCTCTAGACACTAGAAATGTTGATCAGAAAAGTCCCTGCTTCCGCTTCTCCGCACCCCTCCTCCCCCCAAGTGAGGCGTCAGAGGTTGGGGCAGAACACGGAACCTCTCTGAAATGGAAACCATCTGTGCCTTTCTCACCCTCCTCCACCAGCCCCGCTCCTCTGGCAGCCAGCCTCGCCTGGGTAGTCGTCTGGGAGGGGAGCTACTCTGCCTCGGCCTCCTTTCACACCCACCTCATCCTCCATGCCTCAGGGGGCCCAGGGGATCCACCATCGGTCCATCATCCACAGGTCATGGGTCACCAGGCACCTCTCTTCTGTTTTGCCTACACCCAATTAATCATCTCTTCCTGGCGATTTGCATGGCAGCCCTCCTGCACTTGGCTAGTCAGGGGAGTTTTCTGGTTTCATTGCTTCACTTAACCTTGGCCTCCTGGGTCACTCTGGATTCCCCTGCCACCACCACAGGCTCAGCCTCCGAAACCTACCTGTCTGTGTTCCAGGATCCTTGTCTTCTCACCAGCCTTCCCATCCTATCAGCAAGCCAGGCTCTGCCCACAGCCCCATCTTGCAAAGGGGGGGGGGGGGGGGGGGGGGATCTGGGCCATAGCAGGATCCTTGAAGTTCTGGTGGATGTCAGAACTGCAAAAAGGACCTAAAAGATTGTCTACTACACTCTGGCTCACCCTGTTGCACCCCATTTCACAGATGGGGAAACTGAGGTCAAAAATGAGGAAAAGGTGGCGTGGCTCAGTGGTTGAGTGTTGACCTATGAACCAGGAGGTCACGGTTCAATTCCCGATCGGTGCCTGAACATGCCCAGGTTGCAGACTCAGTCCCCAGTGGGGGGTGTACAGAAGGTAGCTGATCAATGATTCTCATCATTGACGTTTTTATCTCTCCCTTTCTCTCTGAAATCAATATATTTATTTTATTTTATTTTTTTAAGAATGAGGAAAAGTCTTGCCCATGGCCAAATCTCAAGTCAGAGGAAGAGCCAGGTCTAGGGCTTTGGGGTCCTCTACCTCAGCCCCTCTCCCCTGTCTCTGCCACACTTTGTCAACAGAAAATAACTTCTCGGAAAACTTTAACACATTAGGAGTGAGTGAGAAATGCATTTAGTGTTTAAATATTGAGTCTGCTCGGCAGCTATTTGCAAGAAGCTGTGGCCAACAAACTGGGCTGTGGCCTGGAGCCAGGTGCAGGGGGCAGAGGAGACCTCCCCACGGCAGCCCTGCTAGCATGAGCCCCTTAGAAGCAACACCTCCCCGCAGTTATCATCAGGAGCCAGTGAGCAAATGGACCCACAGACACAGGAACCAGACCTGGGGACGGGGAGAAAACTGGAAAGAAAATGGGGAGTAGTAGCAGGTCCCGGGAAGGGGAGGAGACCCCTGGAAGACCTCAGGTTCCCAGACCATCAGGGGCCAGCCCAAGGCCCAACACTTGCTATGAAAGAAACCGAGGCAGAAACAGTTCCTAGGACAAAGGAACTGTCAAGGTCAGACAGTCTTGGAGGTCGAGGTTCGATTACCAGTCAGGGCACATGCCTGGGCTGCGGGCTTGCTCCCCATTGTGGGGTGTGCAGGAGGCGGCCGATCAGTGATTCTCTCTCATCATTGATGTTCCTATCTCTCTCCCTCTCCCTTCTCTGAAATCAATAAAAACATTTTAAAAAATTTAAAAAAAAGATCAGACAATCTACAACTTGGAGACCTTCAGAATTTATCAAGTCTAGAACCCTCTATGGTACAAGTGGGGAACCTGAGGCCCAGAGAGAGGAGCAGATAATTGGTATGGGATGGAGCCAGGGGCAGAGATCAGAGGAGATCCCTCCCTGGGGCAGAGCCAGGCTGACACCCAGGTTCCTGCCTCCCTGGGTGGGGACAGACTTTGGAGGAGGTGTGAGGCAGGGACATCAATGACTGGGGGTTGAGCTTTTCAGAGCTCTGGAGGCTGAAGAGGCAGAAACACCCCGGAGGAAGGCTGGGGCGTCTCTGACAGCAGGCTTCTGAGGTGCTGTGGAGAAACCCATGTGGTTATGATGGGGGAAGAAGGGCTGTAAAAGTGAAATTTGCAATTTGTGACGGGGGGAAACTGAAAATGTGTTCTCCATCCCATGCAAATTATCTGTGGCCTTTGGTCCTGCACCTGCAGCAGCTCACAACATACACAACAGCGGGAGCACTCAGGTTCCCACAGTCTGTGCTCAGAACAGCAGCGGAGAAAGCCCCCTCAGTCTGGGATGGATGTGCTGGGTGCCCAAGCTCCGTCTGCCGGTGTCTGCTGGGCTGAACACTGCCTCCTTTGTACCTGGCTGAGGGGACCCTGTTACAGACTACCTTCCTAGGGACAGCACTTGGCCCTCCCCACCAGTCACCCCCTCCTTGTCCCACCCGCCAGACATGCCCACATTGTCACTCCTGTGAGAATTTGCGGATCTGTCTCTTGCTGGAAGTTCCCTTCTTCCTTTTCTTCCCCCAACCCTGTCAGCCTGACCAGAGACTCCATGAGGAAACCTTCCCTCTGCTCCAGGCCCCCCACCTCTGTGGACCTCCTTGCCTGGCCCATAGCTACTCTCAGTTGTCTATCTACTGTCTCAGTCTCCCCCAGAAGACTGGGAGCCCCTCAGTGGCCAGGCACTTTGCTTGGCCCACAGTAGGAGGACAGAGATGGCAGACATGTGGTGTGCATGCTGCCACCGTTCCAAGTGGAGCCCAGGGCAGACATTGCTAATCAATCATGATCACCCTTCCCTTAGAGTCTCAGAAACTTCAATCCTCAACACTGGTTCCAGGTAGGCAGTGCCTGGCAACCAAGATTGGCTCCCTTGATGAAACTAGTGACTATCCCTGAGATGGGGGCCTGTAAATGTGTGACTCAGATCTCAGGTGGGGACTACTGGCCCCTCAGATTTGGCTCCCCATGGAGCCCACTCCATGGTCTGTGCTTTCCGTGTTTACTGAGAGATCAAAGGTTGACTTCCTCAGTCTCCCTCCTGAAACAGTCCAGGCAGGAAATATATAGATGTTTTCTCAATACACACACACGTACACACATGCACACTGTCACACATGTTCACATCACCCACATGCACACACACATATCCCCACATGCACACATTTCACTCTCACAGGCACACACTTACACATACCCACACATACACACAGGCACATATATATATATACATATTCACACACACACACACACACACACACACACACAGATACGCTCCCATTAAACATTTCATGAACGTGGGGAACCTCAGTGAAGATTTGGGGCTAGGGGAGGTGTTACCTTTCACAGAGCACAGCTCCCCACCATCCTTGCAGTCCCCTCTGCCCACTCTCCTTCTTCCCTCCATCCCTCTAGCACTGCCCACCCCACTGTCAAGTTCTTGTCCCTCTCTTTTCTAAAGCCATTCTGCTGCCCGCTCTGGAGCTGGGGACAGCCCACCCCTGTGTTGGTAGATCCCAACCCACCAAGTAGAGCAGCGGTTCTCAACCTGTGGGTCGCGACCCCTTTGGCAGTTGAACGACCCTTTCACAGGGGTCGCCTAAGACCATCCTGCATATCAGATATTTACATTACGATTCACAACAGTAGCAACATTACAGTTATGAAGTAGCAAAGAAAATAATTTTATGGTTGGATCACAACATGAGGAACTGTACTTAAAGGGCCAGAAGGTTGAGAACCACTGAAGTAGAGTCTTTCTCCAAGAGTCATTAGAATCACAAGCGTTGCCATCAAATACTGTTACGAATAAATGGATGGCTGTAACAAAAGACGCTTGTCTACGCTCCCCTTTCCATCCTAAACTAACACGATTCAATGACAAGCACCATGTTTAAGCCCCTTTCCGTTGCACAGCACTGCATCCAGTATTACAAATAAACACTACTGTCCCCAAAAGAGCACCCGCCTATGGCAAGCACAGATGCCTGAACAAGTAATGACAAGTGGAGGGCGTAAGGCCATCCCTGGAGGCAAAGAAACACACCCCCGCTGCGATGTGAAGGGTAATCTCAGCAGGAAGGACAGCACGTGCACAGGTGACATTTTGTGCCAGGTGTAAGGCTGAAGGTAGAGAAGCAGTGTGGAGGCGTGGAGAGAGCGAGCAGAGGCCAGACGCCGCCAGGGCCCAGGGTCGGGGGCCCTGACTCCATCCTGCCCAGGGTGGCCCTGGACCACCCGTGAAAGCCCTGGTTTGAAGAGGATCCAGTATCAGACATCTTCCCCAGAACCTGAGCCATGAGTCCCTCTCTGTCCATCACCAAGGCCCCAGGAAAATATTTATTCAGGACCTCACTCTCCAACAAACAAACACACGTCGGAGGCCACCATTTCGGAGGCTGTCACTGTAGGGCAGTTTCACCTGAACTTGAGCATCATGTAAATGGGATCATCCAGTAAGTACTCTCGTGTCTCTGGCGTCTGTGGCTCAGTGTGTCTGTGAGGTACACCCGTGGGCAGGATCTTTTAAAGTTTTGTTTCAAATAGTGGAAGTTGGGGCACAAAACTTGGAGGAGCCCGAACTTAACCCAACAGTGTCCTAATCACCCGACCACAGAAGCAGGGCTCTCATGAAAATTAGTTTTTATCCTCTTCTGTTAAAAGCTTACACAGAACATAAGCCTCAGGGACCACAATGTATAGCAAACTCCCCCACCCGCAACTCCAGTCCCCAATTTAAGAGACTCTATTAAACCCAGGGTGGATTTTCTATGCCCTGTGATTTTCCATTTTGTCTTTTAATTTTTATTTTAAGGACTTAATTTTAACAAAAGAGCCAAATTACCGCCACACTTTAAAATAAACTTGTTTAGGGGAGTTAAAAACAGGCTTTAGAATATGGAACTTTAATTAACTTTGGAAAACGGTAATTAAGCAGCCCCTGTGCCCTGTCTTATGCTTTGCAAAGGCAAAGAAGAGAGATCAGAGACTAGAAGTTCACACCTTGGCCAAAAAGGGAACCACCTGAAGAGTTGTAAGGTTTCTCCTGCCCAGGCTGCACCCCCAGACCAATGACATCAGAATCTGTTGGGTTGGGACCCAAACACTAGGGTAGTGTTTTAAGCTCTCAGGCAATTCCAATGAGCATTGAAGGTTGACAATTTCTAATTTAGGTTGATTGGCAGCTGTCAACAGTGATGCCATAAGAGACAGGAAGGAAGGGAGACAGGTGAGGCTGAGAGACACAGAGATCTTCACACCAAAATCCATCTCAGCTTTGGAAGGAGCCAAGGGGACCGCAACCAAGTCAAGTGACACCAAGGGACATTTCCAACCTTTAAGAAAAAGTTCTGTTATGGGCTGAACTGTATTCCCCCCCAGTTCCACACGTTGCAGTCCTAATCCCCTCAGGGTTTGGCTATATTTGGAGATCAGGACTTTAAGGAGATAATCGAGTTACCATGAGGTCACTAGGATGGGCCTAATGCAGTCTGATTGGTGTCCTTATGGAAGAGGAGATTATGACAAAGAGACACCAGAGGGTACATGTCCAGAGGAATGGACCCTGTGAAGAGGCAGGAAGAAGGAGAGAAGGAGAGGGCCTCAGAGGAATCCAACCCTGCCAGCACCTTGATTTGTGGCTTCCAGCTTCCAGAACGATGACAAAATAAATGTCTGTTGCTTATGCCTCCCAGTGTGTGGCATTTTGTTATGGCAGCCTGAGCTTAATCCAAGTTCTATTTCAGCTCTTTGGTCTTATGTGTAGAGTCTTATAAGGGCTACTCCTCTAGCCAATTCTTTACTTCTAGGACTTTACCCTAAAAACTAACCAACAATGTCCTAGAAGAATTACCTACAAAGGTGTCCATTGAGTATTCCTTTTGTTGTTGTTAATTCTCAACTGAGGATATTTTTTTTCCCATTGATTTTTTAGAAAGAGGGTAAGGGAGGGAGGGAGGAAGAGAGAAAAACATCAGTGAGAGAGACATCAATTGGTTGCCTCCCACACATGCCCCAGCTGGGGCTAGGGATCAAACCTGCAACCCAAGTATATGCCCTTGACCATGAATCAAATCCATGACCCTTTGGTGTGCGGGCCAGTGCTCTAACCACTGATCAACACCAACCAGGGCTCCTATATCTATAATGGTAGATATAGGAAATGTTTGACAGTGGGAGAATGGAAAAGCCAATGATAGTGACCAATTCAACTGAGCCTGCAGAAGCCATTAAGCTATAAAAATTTTTAAAGCTGCACATTCAGCATGGCCTCCCACCTGTGCACAAATGCACTGATCTTGATCTTGATCAAGAACCTTATCCTGAGATCTCCTAACCCCAACCTAGGATGCTCGACATGTGTCTACTTTCTTTGGCCTCCAATTTCTACAGGTAGCGCCCTCTCCCCAAGGCACACAGACTGACAAGAGTCTTTTAGCTTTTCAGTTTGTGCCTCAGTTTGTCCCATCTGTATCTCAAACCCACGCATGGATGTATAAATATGGAAAAACGTATTGAGCTGTCACTGCACTTTATGCAAGTTATATGTCTTTTTTTTTCTTTTTTTTTCTTTTTTTTTTTAAATATATTTTATTGATTTTTTACAGAGAGGAAGGGAGAGAGATAGAGAGTTAGAAACATCGATGAGAGAGAAACATCGATCAGCTGCCTCCTGCACATCTCCTACTGGGGATGTGCCTGCAACCAAGGTACATGCCCTTGACCGGAATCGAACCTGGGACCCTTCAGTCCGCAGGCCGACGCTCTATCCACTGAGCCAAACCGGTTTTGGCTATATGTCTTTTTTTAAGTACTTTTAAATGCAGTGTTACAAAGCTATACGTTAATATGGCACATACACAGGTGACTGGTACAAAGTCTGCGGAGCCGGGAGGTGTCTCTTACATAAGGCTCAAAGGTGAACACAAAATGAATGGGGGAGAAAGAGCATCTCAGACATGCTCATCTAAAGGCTCAGAGGATGCTCTGGTTTCTCTTCAGACCGCATAAATCTTTGGCCTTTTAAAGGCTCAGAGGATGTGTTCCGGGCCAGTGGAGGATGCATTCAGGTGGAGAGACTGGCCAGGCTGGGCCTGGAGTGTGGTGGGGGAGGTAGGGGGACAGGGCGAGGGCATTGGGCTGCAGATGGAGTTGTCTCTTGTGCTGTTTCCAGGAACAATCCTAGTGTGGTGGTTAAGGGTGGCCTGTGTTGTCAATGACCTCCGAGGGGATCAGGCAGCCATGTCAGCTGGAGTGCGGGGGAGAGCAGTGGGGTGGATATGGAGCTCAAGAGTTCAGATGATGTGGCTAAGGTCCCAAGTTCTTGGGATAAAGATGGGAAGGCCAGGCACAGACTAGAGAGCTGGGCTCTCTATGGCTGTGTGTGTGTGTGTGTGTGTGTATGTGTAGGGAAGGGGGTACCAATAGGTCATTTAAACTTGGGGCACCTAAGAAGGTAGACACAATGTCCCGGGATGGGGTGAGGGGATCTCAGGACAAGATCGTGGGTTACACCTTGAACCCAGAGGGGGCCTTAGCTGCTCTGTTTTCTTCTTATTTGTGTTTTAAGATCAGATTGGGAAGGATTCTTGGAGGTTACTCTCCTCATTTTATTTTCGTTTGCTGGACACCCCCCCCCCCCACCACCACCACCACCACCAACCCTTACCCCCGTTTACAGAGAGCAACACAGAGACCCAGAGAGGAGAGGAGGGTTGAGAGGGAAGGGGAGTGTGGGTGGTTAGTGATGTGAACCAAGCACATAAGGAGCCTGGCAGGTGACCGGGCTTGGCCTGGGGTGGGCAGGCCATTCGGGCTCACTGCAGGGCAGCTGGGAGGAGGCCTTTAGGGGGGCCGGTGTACCCCGGAGAGATGCGCAGGCCAGTCATTTCAGAGGTAGGACTGGAATGAGACGCAGATAGGCACCTGGCGTATTTGCACAGATGAGCAGCAGTTCCTTCTGAATTTCTGTGGGGTATTTTGGTTGGGTTTTTTTAATTATTATTATCTAGATTAGCACAAGGTGAATTCCCATGTTTAAAGGGTCCCCTTTCTACGAGACTAGCTGTCAAAGTGGAAGTGGATGCCAGCTGGGTTTGCTCACTTCCCCGTGTCTTCATTGGGAGGGGACAGTGGAACCCCCCAAACTCCCTTCAGCTTTTCACAACTTAATTTCTCCTCACTAAGCACCACAGGCTTAATGCAACTCTCTCCTTGATGTTTAAGTACAGCACTTGCTTTCATAATGAGCCGGGGCCCCAACCACCAGCCCTCCCTCCCCCTGGGCCCACTCTGATTCCCAGTGCAGGAGGGTCTGCAGGGGTGGGTTTGGGGTCACTGGTGGGGGGAGGGGAAGCTTTGGGAGGGAGACAGGGAAGAAGGATGTGTTGTGAATCAGGACATGGGGACGTGGGTCTGTGCATGAGCTTTACAATAATGTGGGAGAGGGGTGAGCCACAGAGGGGTCACCCCCCCATTCCTTAACCTCTCGTCCCTTACCACTGGCATTGCTGTCACCCACCTCTCTGCCCAGCGAAACCCTGCCATGGTCAGCAGCCGCTCAGTGAAGCTGGCTGGGTGAGCGGACAGCACAGAACTCAGGCCCCCCCCAGGCAGGGCAGCCCCCTCAGGACCACTGTCAGGGCTCCACTTTCGGGCCACAACCAGGGCCACCTCCTTCGGGCACCAGTCCCTCGTCCTCTGTGGTCCCTCAGAACTTTGCACATTTTTGTGCTTTGTTTCAGAACAATAAGCATTAACGTTGCAGAACTAATGCACACTAAGGTCCATTTTTTTAAAAAAAAATTAAATTGCCATTTTTATAGGCGTGCATATAGATGGTTGGGAATGTGTGCATATTCATAAAGAATATGTCCTTGTATATTCATCGAAAGGACACACGCCACACCGTTCCTCTTGCTTATCTCTAAGTGGTTTGCTGTGAGACAGTCTTGTTTGAATCTATCACAAGCATGCATTATGCCTCTAAGCTTTTAACCACTCTTTCTGACGAAGAGAAGTTTCCTGGGTTTGCATCTGTCTTCTCCCTACCTTCGTAATTATATTCTGGGGGACCATGCAGATGCTTGGGAACCTCAGGTCCATGTCCCAGGAGCAGAGGAGACATGAGCAGGGCCACAAGCTACACATGCGATAAGGAGCTCACACCAGAGAGGAAGTGAGCACACCGCTTCCTCCCGACAAAGTCTCGCTATGAGAAAAAGTCAGCTGACCTGAACTGTGTGCTGGGCCCTGGACAGTGGTGTCCATTCTGGTTGCAGGCTCCTGGATCTCTCATGGAAATGTGACAGGGAAGTTGCAGACCGGCACTGGCCTGCAGGTCATGCTTTGAGTAGCCCTTATCTATGCAATGTCATTAAGCACCGGCGGTTACTGCGGCAACGGTTACATCTGGGTAGATTTGGGGTTGGGTTTTGGAAGAGCATCACGGTCCCTCCCATGAGCCTGGCACTGTACTTGGCCTTCCTCCCGCAGCCCGGTCCTGCTGCTCCAGCTCCGAGCGCTTCCTGGGGCCCAGGCCTGTGCAGGTGGCAGATCTCCCGTGTACTGCTGTACAGGCACGAACAGCCCCTAGAAGCAGGAGAGCAAGGGCAGCTCAGCCAAAGGGGCCTCCGTGACAGCTGGCACATCTCATAGGACCCTTAGTAGATTGTTAAAGACAGAGCTTTTACAATGGAATTCCAGTTGTTCTCAGAAAAGGAAATAAGACCACCACGCTAAGGGAGGATTTTAAGCTGCACCATGACATGGGCAGGTCTGCATGTTAGAAGGAACAAACTGCGCTGTGGAGAATAGATCAAAGGGGGTGAGACCAGAGGTGGGGGTACTCAGGAAATGGTCAGGACCAGAGCACTAGCCTTCACCCACGGTGCCCTCCATGCAAACCGGCTGCGGCCTCAGCGCGGAGGGGTGTACTCTCCTAGCCCTGGGCTCTGGACTTGGTCTTGTGACTTTGGTCGATGAAATGAGGCAGAAGCAACTGGATGCCAGACTTGAGACTTGACCGTAAGAGGCCTCACATGTTTCTTATGCATCTGCCATCACCAGAAAAACATGTCCGGTCCTCCCGTGTTCTTGGAGGAAGAGAGACGTGGAGCAGAGCTTCCCTCCTACCTGCACGCTCATGAGCCAGCCCAGCTGAGGCCAGCAGGGCAGCAGAGCCATGAGAAAGAACTGCTTGTGGCTGTAAGCTGAGATTTGGGGCCGTTTGTTAGGCAGCAGTGCCCCAGCAGTAGGTAACTGATGCAGTGGGGCTGGAAAGAAGTGAACAAAGCCCAGGAGAACCTAGGAAAGCAGATGGAGTTGGTGGTCAGTTGGGTGTGTGGGTGTGGCTGGCGGGGAGTCTGGAGGACTCCAGTTTGGGCCGGGGTCCCGGGAGGTGGGAGGTGCAGTGCGTGGATGGAGGGCAGCAAGAGGAGGACAGAAGTGACCTCCCGCATTACACTTACATCAGCAGCTCTCTCTCCTTTCCTCTGGCTCGCTCTGTCTCCTCGTTCCCAGAAGAGACTAGGACCTACGTCTGTCAGGATAAATTCCTTGGGGGCTGAACCTCTGAGCGGGGATTTCACGTGTCCCCGCCACACTCAGCACCCCCACAGGCCTCCAGCTCTGCCCGGCCATCTCCTCCATTACAGGCCCATTGGGAGAAGCCCTGATTCAGACAACAGGGTGAACCAGACTGCCCAGCCACAGGGCAGAGGCCAGCCTATTCTCATTACCCCCATGTACTTAAAATACCTGCCTTCGCAGCAGTGAAACCGCCCAAAATATTCACTTCTTTATTTCCAGCCAGACAGTTGAGCTAATTTGCATTGGATAATTATTTTCCATTAAGTGATAACAATCCTGTTCCATTCAAAAATAATCTTGTCCAAAGGCCAAACAGTTTATCCTTTCCAAGGCACAAGGGGGCCGAGACAGGAGGAGACCTGTCAGCATGCCCTCCACGGGGGTGGAGGGATGTCCCGGCCAAGTCCCTCGTGGGGCACCTGTGCCCCGGTGGGCCAGGTGGGACCAATGGCCTGGTCTGCCCTCTGGCTCCCCTGCCTACAGCCACTCTTTCCTGCTTTGAGCTAAGAAGGGCGAGTCTTCTGACAGCTGCCAGGTTCAAAGCTGCTGATGCAAAGAAGGGCCCAGGACAGAGGCAGGAGCTGAGTTCTGGACTCAGGATACCGCTCAGTACGGGAGCAGTGAGGTGAGACGGATGGGACTGCTCCGGCTCAGATGTTCTGTTTTGTGCTTCTGTCCCGGTCATCCAGAGCGACCTAGGTCTAAAGCCAGGTTGTCTGTAGAGCAGCGGTTCTCAACCTGTGGGCCGCGACCCCTTTGGGGGTCAAACGACCCTTTTACAGGCGTCGCCTAAGACCATCGGAAAACACAAATATAATTACATATTGTGTTTGTGATTAATCACTATGCTTCAATGATGTTCAATTTGTAACAATGAAACTGGGGGTCACCACAACATGAGGAACTGTATTAAAGGGTCGCGGCATTAGGAAGGTTGAGAACCACTGCTGTAGAGGAACTGGCCCATCAGCCAAGCCCTACTTCCCTGGTATTCTGTGTGCTGGTGAGATGGAGCTTCAGCAGAGGGAGCAGGGGCCCAAAGGTGGGGGATCTGAGAGCTTAGACTGGGGCCTTGCTGCCCTGCCCCCACCCTATGTGCGCGCACGCACGCGCGCGCGCACACACACACACACACACACACACACTCAGCACTGCGCAGAGGCAGAGGGTGGAGATGGCCACATGGAGTGTTTCAGCAAGCCACCAGGACAGCCTTATAGGTGGAGCAAGAGAGCCACAGACACAGGGTACCTAGAAGGGAGCCCAGGCTCTTTGCCAGTCCCCCACCCCACTGTCCCTCTGCTGTTCTAGCTGTAGCTGGCGCTCCTCACAGCTCGGATCTGCCCTGAGTGGCCCAGGATGGGGAAGGGCAGCAAGGCCGCCCCGGGGCTGTCGCTGCCCCCTGAGAAGGGCTCTGTGCTGGGTGCTTTCGTGTGTTCCCTGGGGTGCAGCTCTCCTACAACCCTGGGAACCGACCCCCTTGTCACTCACAGCTGAGGAGACCGAGGCTCAGAGAGGTTATGTCATTTGCTTAAGTAACACAAGGTGGAATGCAGACTGTGGTCTGATGTTTTGTTGATTTCAACTGACTTCAGCCCCAGGGTTCTTTTCTCTGTTCAGTGGAGACAGAAAGAGCCGAGATGGCCCTGCCCTGGTGTGTGCCCTCGGCTGGGCCTGGGGCCGTGAAGGGGACAGGAGGAGGGCAAGGAGAAGCCACCAGAGCTGCCATATCTCTCAAGTACAGTTTGCTATATTCAAATTAGATGGCGCAATCTCCATGAATACAATTACAGTTCCCAAGGGGATCACACCCAATTTATATGTATAAGAGGCCAGGGGGGCGGGCTGGCTATTAGAACTGAGCTCCAGTGCCATTTCTGGTGGGGTTCTGATACCATGTGAGCAGCACTGGGGGCGATAGAGGTGCCCTCAGTATCCCCCACATGGCCTGGGTCCTCCGGCTGGCTGGGTGCTGAGGACCAGGTGCCCAAGAAGCTCTGGCCTGCTCTCCTGAGGTCAGACACCCTCCCCTAACCCCAGCCCCCCTGTTATTTAGCTGAGTAACCTTGACCAACACTGAAGGTGGGGTTCCTGCTCATTTGAGGGGGGAGGTCAAAGTGTGAAGAAACATTTGTTTGCCTTTGGTCAATAGCTGGTCTCTGACCACAGCAGGGGCTTGTTCTGGTGCTGGCTCCCAGGTTTGGGTGGAGTCCATGGGCCCTGGCCGCCTCTGGCATGAGCGTCCTGAGTGCGACCAGCCTGCACTTCATTTTATGAAAAGGCATTTCTATAAAAGTCACATAAGACCATCCCAGGGAATTTGCAAAAGAGGAAAAATAGTTACCCTCATCCATCCCTTCGTACCATCCAGATGTCGATGTGTTTCCACCCGGTGTTTTCCACAGTGCGGTAGGTGAGGTCTACTGCTCTGTCTCTTAGCTTCAGCTCACGTGGTAGTGATCATCCTGTCCCTTCACATTTTTATCCCGCTTTTCCCACTAGCTTCCCTGGCCCCTCAACAATACCTGTGAATCCATCCACTATTGCCGAACGATAATCCAACTCAGAATTCATGGTCGAGAGCAATACTGATCATTGCTTGTGAGTCTGTGTCAAGTGGACAGTTCTCCTGGTCAGGGCAGGCTCAACTGGTCTTGATTGGGGTTGTTTAAGCATCTGTGGTCAGCTGGGTAGTCTGAAATGGGCTCATTCACGTGTTTTGTGGCTGGTGATCACCTGGTGATAGGAGGGAGGGGCACTGTGCCACGTGTCTCACCTCCGTGACATTCTGTTGGTCAAAGTGACAAGACCAGCCCAGAGTCAGAGTGGAAGGGACTACAAATTTCAGGGTAAAGGGCGTGAGTACAGGGAGGCCAGTAATTGCAGCATCTGTTATGCCATCAGTCCACCGTACTCCTGGTTGGCATAGCTGTCACTTTTGATAGCAGCAGTTTTTCACAGATGTACCATTAAGTGGGGATGAACTACATTTAATTTGTTTAAAGTTTTCTTCTAATAACAACTTTGTAGAGCCTTAATCTCTGAAGTCAAGAAAAGCAATGTCTCCACCCTTAATCAGAAACCCAAGGTCAAGGGAGATTGAGCCAAAGTGTTCCTGAGCCCCTTAGAAGCAGCGCCACCTGCAGGCCTTCTTATCCTCCTCATCTCACTGAATCCAAAATGTCTGACCAGGGTTCTCTGACAAGTCCTGGCTGTTGAAATCACTTTCAAGAGTCCCTTTCCCCAGCAAAGCCATCATTTAGAATTGAAGGTCAGATAAAGAGCTTCAGAGACAAGAAAAAGCTAAAGGAGTTCATCACCACCAAACTAGTATTACATGAGATGTTGACGGATATTCTAGAAGGAGAAGGAGAAGGGGAAGGGGAAGAAAAAGAAGAGATAAAAAATATGAACAATAAAATGGCAATGAATACATATCTATCAACAATTGAGTCTGAAAAAAAAATAAACGAACAAGGAATCTAATGAACAAAATAAACTGATGAATAAAGTAGAACCAGAGGCATGGAAACATGGAACAGATTGATGAATCCCAGAGGGAAGGGGGTCGGGGGCAGGAAGAGATTAACCAAAGAACTTATATGCATGTATGCATTACCTATGGACACAGACAATAGTGTGGTGAAGGCCTGGGGCAGGGTGGGAACCAGGTGGAAGGGGGGTAAGGAGGGGGGGGAAGGGACACATCTGTAATACTCTCAACAATAAAGATTTAAAAAAGTAGCAAAGGGAATATAGTCAATCACATTGTAATAATTATGTATGCTGTGAGATGTATACTAAATTTATCAGGGTGATCACTTCCTAAGTTATATAAATGTCTAATCACTATGTTGTAGACCTGAAACTAACATAATATTGTAAGTCAACTGTAACTTAAAAAACCCCAAACATTTAAAAAAAAAAAGCGTCCCTTTCCATATCTGGGCCTCAGTTTCCCCATCTGTATAACTAGAGGGTTGGACTAAATGCTTGCGGGGTGGGGGGTGGACCAAAACAATGTTTCTCAAATGGTGTCACTCAGGTCTTACAGCCAAAAAGATGCCAGTGACATCCTCACACGGATTTTTTAATACATGAGAAACACAGGCACGCCTGCACCGTTCTCCCGCCTGCGGTGACCCGCCTCTAGGAGGGGGTGTCCTGTGCAGAGCAGAGGGGCCAGAGAGGTGGCCGCCGGCATGTGCGGGTGATGTCAGATGCGTATCCGGGCCGGGCAGGTGTCACAAGGCTGCCGACGGTTGCGGGTTTCTGCTCAGTGCCTTGTCTTGTGATCTGAGCATGTATTTGTGACCTTGCCTGATGCTCATTGTCTGTTAAATACGCTACCAACTTTAATCCCCTGGTGTGTGGCTGAGCGAGGGAGCTTTGACAAGAGAGGTATGGGCATTCTAGCTCATGAGCTCTTCTCACTTTTTAAGACTTTATTTTCCTAAAGCAGTATTAGATTCTCAACAAAATTGAGAAAAAAGTACAGAGATTTCCCATGTACCCCTTCCCCATAGGTGCACAGCCTCCCTCCTAGCCCGCCTCCTGCGCCAGAGTGCGTCATTTTTAACCGAGGACAGACCTACCGTGACACGTCGCAGTCGCCAAAGTCTGTAGTTTACATTAGGGTTTGCTCTCGGGGGTGTAATGACACGTATCCACCATATACTCTAATAGGGTATCTCCGCTGCCTCACACCCTGTGTTCCCCACCTGTCCACTGACTTCGTAGCTTTAGCAATTACTGAATTGTCATCTCGCGGAAAGAGCATCCACTGAGTGGAAACTCAGTCCAAGGAGCAGCGCTCAGTACTAAGGGCACAGGAGGTGTCACACAGCCCTGAACTCTTGCTTTAGGTTATAAAAGAGAACATTTGCAGAGCTCTCCTGAACTCATCCCTTCCGCCTATAAGAGCTAGGCCCTGGCCTGGACCCATCCAGGAGGCAGCTGGGTGAGTCTCTCCTCTGGGAGGTCAGGGGAAAGAAGGCAGGGACACGGTTCCCATACAACTGCGGGAGGAAGCGAGCATGGGGGTCTGGTGCAGCCAGAGGAGGGGGAGCGGGATCTGGGACCGGCTGGGCCCGTTGGGCACTGACAGTGCAGCTAAGGGCGAACATGAGCAAAGACGGAGGCTGGCGGTACAGGTGACCCACAGGAATCAGCTAGGATTCTGTCGGGCTGAACCAGGACACAGGAAGCGGGCATTGGTGGGTGGGGCTGGAGAGGTGAGCTGGGTGGGGGGGGACCGGGTGCAAGAGAAAAGCAGCTGGGCTCAGCCACCTTGCCCAGGACACCCCGCGGGCTCTGGGCCCCACTGTGGACCCTGCCTTTATTATTAATCTCTCTTGTGAATTCAGGTGGGGAAAGGTCTGCTGAGAGTCATGCCAGAATTCACAGGAGAAAGATTCTGTAATTTCTTTGAGCTCTGTGACTCTGGACAAAGTATTCAGTATTAATGCAGCTGACCATGACGTCTTCTGTGTGTGCGACTGACAGACCAAATTACCTTTTCTTATCTCCTCGGAAGAAAAAAGGACCATTTATTTGACATATTTCATAATCATTTCACCTGCTTGCCCCCTACAGAGAGCACCCGCGACCCGCTCCCTCCCCTCCCACACGATGCAGGAGCCTGTCGGCTAATAAAGCCCTGTTTCTAAAGAATGTTTTTAATCTTGGAACAGTGAGTGTGATTGTCGATTGTTCTTTTAATTCTTTTTCTATATTTTAAAAGCCCACATTTCTATTCTCTCTCATTTTCCTCTTGCCTCATCAGATGGGGAGGGAGCTCGGACATCGCAAGCTTCCCTCTCCTTGGTATCTGACAGGAGGAGAAGAAAACAGGTAAGGACCACCCCCCTCCCCCGCCCCCCGTCCCCTCCCCTACCCCCACCGAGAGGCCAGGGAGCAAGCTGGGGCCTCAGGGCTCTGGGCCTTCAGAACCACTAGGCACAGTTCTC
The DNA here is from genome assembly GCF_964212035.1 of Myotis nattereri. Taxonomy (NCBI): domain Eukaryota; kingdom Metazoa; phylum Chordata; class Mammalia; order Chiroptera; family Vespertilionidae; genus Myotis; species Myotis nattereri. Next base: position 55,330,804 of record NC_138087.1, read on the forward strand.
TAAGTGGCGGCCTGGAAGTCCCCAGCCTTGGCAACTACAACACCCCAGAGACGTGTTTTTTAAATTGCGGTTAACACATAACACAACGTTTGCCAGCCATTTTTAAGTGTACAGCTCAGTGGCATTAAGTGCGTTCATGTTGTGCAGCCATCACCACCACCTGCCTCCAGAATCCCTTTTCTTCTTATAAAACTGAAATTCCATGCCCATTCATAAATACATCTCATTGCCCCCACCCCCAAACCCTGGCAACGACCATTCTACTTTCTTTCTTTTTTAAAAAAATCTTCACCTGAGAATATTTTTCTATTGATTTTTAGAGAGAGTAGAAGGGAGAGAAAGAGACAGAGAGAGAGAGAAACATCGGTGTGAGTGAGACACATCGATTGGTTGCCTTCGCACACACCCTGACCAGGGCGGGGGATCGAGCCTGCAATATAGGTACATGCCCTTGACCAGAATCGAACCCGAGACCCTTCAGTCCGAGGGCCAATGCTCTTTCCACTGAGCCAGACCAGCTAGGGCCATTCTACTTTCTGTCTCCATGTATCTGACTACTCCAGGTGCCTCATACAAGTGCAGTCACTCAGCGTTTGTCTTTTTGTGATTATTTGGGTGAGTATAATATCCTCAAGGTTCATCCATGTCATAGAATGTGTAGAATTTCCTTCCTTTTTAAGGTTGAATAATATTCCACTGCAGGTATATCCGTCCATCCACTAAGGGACATTGGCAGCAAAAGACAATTCAAAAGAGTCAGAAGACAGATTAGGAGGAAAGGACTGATAAAGGACAGCTATTCAAAATATGCAAATGACTCTGAAAACTGAACAATAAGAAGATAAACTACCCGGTTAAAAATGGGCCGAAGACGATCAGACAGAGAGCTCACCAAGGAAAACATACAAATGGCAAATAAGCCCATGGAAAGACGCTCCACATTACATGTCACCAGGAAAATGCAAATTAAAACGAGTGCCCACTGCACACTCGTTAGGAGGCCAAAGTCCAGAGCACGGCAACACCCAGCGCTGACAGGAGCGGGGAGCAGCGGGAACTGCCGTTCATGGCTGCTGCGAATGCAGGGTGACGGTGATGCAGCCACTTTGGAAGTCTGGCTGTTGGGCAGTTGCTTAGGAAACTGAATATATTCTCAGCATAGGATCCTCGGTACTTACCCCCACAAGCTGAAAACTGGGGTGAACACAAACCTGCACCCCGATGTTCACAGCAGCTTTACTCACCATGGCCAAGACTTGGGAGTAACCAGGATGTCCTTCAGTAGGCTAAGGGATAATAAGCGGTAGTAATCCAAGACAATGGGATATTACTCAGCACTGAAAAAGAAGTGAGCTGGAAGCCATAAAAAGACATGGGAGAAACTCAAATGCATATCACTAAGTGAAAGAAGCCATTCTGACAAGACTACATACTGTATGATTCCAACCGTATGACATTCTGGAAAAGGCAAACTATAGAGTCAGTAAAAATATCACTGACAGCCCTAGCTGGTTTGGCTCAGTAGATAGAGCGTCGGCCTGCAGACTGAAGGGTCCCCGGTTTGATTCCGGTCATGGGCACATGCCTGGGTCACGGGCTTGATCCCCAGTGTGGGGCGTGCAGGAGGCAGCCCCTCAATGATTCTCTCTCATCATGGATGTTTCTTTCTCTCCCTCTCCCTTCCTCTCTGAAATCAATTATATATATACATATATATATATATATATATTTTTAAAGATCACTGCCAAGGAAGGGCAAGAGGAGGTGTGGAGAGATGAATATATGGAGGGAAGAGCTGTGAAACTACTTTGCATGATACTGTAATGGTAGATATATGTCATTATACATTTGTCCAAACCCATAGAATATATAACACCAAGAGCGAACCCTAATGTAAACCATGGATTTGGGTGATAATGACGTGTCACTGTAGGTTCACCCTTGGTTAAAAATGCGCGTGCTGGTGGGGATGTTGATAATGGGGGAGGCTATCTGGGGGGGCAGGCAGGAGCTATATGGGAAAACTCTGTACCTTCTTCTTCTCAATTTTGTTGTAAATCTAAAAGTGCTCTAAAAATATAAACCCTTAAAAATTAATTTTAAAAAGAAAAAAAAGGAAAGCTTGTTCAAGCTCTACTCTTGCAAAAGGGTACAGGCAGTTCTCAGATGAATCTTGTCAAAGTATCACATGATAGTTCATGGCTGTGCTGTTTAACCTTTCCAGAGTTTAGGGAAAAGTTTAAATGTTTCCAATTAATTTTACACACTTAGAACAACTCTAATACCAAGACTTGATATACCTCCCCCTCGCCCCCCCACCCATCCACCCCCCCCCACCCCCGCCTGCCCAAAAAAACAAAGCGCACAAGATAAAGTACTGCCCATGTGGCCTTTCAGGGACACAGACTCCTTCTGCCTTGGGCTCTGCCAGCACCTATGATGTCTGCTAGGTCCTCTGACAGTGGCCAGAAGAGAGGCGAGGGTGGAATGGGAGGTTTTATGGGCCAAGCAGGGAAGCCCCATTCGTCCCTCCCACCCACAGTCCAATCGCTAGGCCCCAGTCACACGGCCACACCTAACTGCCTGCAGGGGAGGCTGGAAAGTGTAGGCTAGCTTTGTGCCCAAGAGGAAAAAGAAACAGGCGATAACGCAGCATTTCCTAACGAGTGCCCCACTGTTGCCTCCTGGACGTTTTTACAAGTTGCCGATGCTTTCTGCACATTTTTATGAGTGTAAGGCAGACAATGCCGACCCTCTGAGCACCAGCGACTGTAAACACATTACAATTTCAGAGCTTATAATGTGAAACACTTGGCATAAGTGAATACTAGACAAACTCATCAGAAAGGCTGTATTTGAAAAAGCCTGTGGACGAGCAAGGGCTTTTCAGACAGAAAGCATAAAAGATAGACTTTGCTACATAAAAATGAGAACTCCTTCACATCAAAAAAGAAAATTAAAAGCAGAAGGACCCATGGAGGGGGAAATATTTGTAGCATGTATGATAGACAAAGAATTAGTAGGCTTACTATTTTAAGAGGTCTTTACACAAATCAACAGTGAAAAAGATGAACCTCCAAGATAAAAATGGACAAAGAACTGTAACAGGAAATTCATCAAAGAAGAACTAAAGATGGTTAAATATACTAACTATGTAAAACTATTTGGCAGTCAAAGAAATGAAAACCACAATATGATACCTTTTTTAAATCATCAAACTGGCAGAGATCTGAGAACGGATCATGGTGTTTTGCAAGGCCTGGCAATGAGAAGGGGTCACCTGTGGGTGAGATTGGTGTACTCCTCAGGACTACGGCTGCAGGAGCGTCAAGATTGCCCATTGACCCAGCAAGCCCCCCTCTGGAATTTATTGTAAGAAAACAAGTTTTAAAATCTTAAAGATATACATACGAGGCTGCTGATCACAGGGTTTTGTCTTTGTTTCCCTTTTTCAGTTACAGTTGACATTCAGTATTATATGAGTTTCAGGTGTTCGACATAGTGATTAGACATTTATATAACTTACAAAGTGCTGCACCCAGTAGGTCTAGTACCCACCTGGCACCATATGGAGTTATTCAATAGTATTGACTATATTCCCTTTACATCCCCGCTGCTATTTTATAACTACCAATTTGTGCATCTTAATCCCTTACTCCCTCCCCCGTTTTTTTGTAAATAAATTTTTAATGATTTCAGAGAGGAAGGGAAAGGGAGAGATAGATAGAAACATCAATGATGAGAGAGACTCCTTGATCAGCTGCCTTCCGCACGCTCCACACTGGGGATCGAGCCTGCCACCCGGGCATGTGCCCTGACCGGGAATTGAACCGTGACCTCCTGGTTCACAGGTCAACACTCAACCACTGAGCCATGCTGGCAGGGCTATCCCATCCCCTTTTTCACACAGCCCTCCAAGCCCCCTCCCATCTGAAACCATCAGTTTATTTTCTGTATCTATGAGTCACAGGGGTTTTTGTATATTTAGTGTGTGTGTGTGTGTGTGTGTGTGTGTGTGTGTGTTTAACCAAAGTTATACGTATGCCCCATAATTAAAAAAACATTTAAGTTGGAAAATTCTACATGGTTTGTTATGAAAATCAGCAATTCCCTGAGGCTCCTCCTCCCCCACCCCACCCCTCTTTGTCAATCCCAGAGAAACTGCTTTCAGTCCTTCTGGTATTTACTGTACTTTCTCTAAATAACATGCTTATAATGCTACTTCTTCATTTTTGAGGTTTGGGCATTCTCTAGTGATTTCTCATCATGGAAAGAGAGGATAAACTTTCTCATCAACCCAATCCTCCCCCAACACACCCCAAAAAACACATATGAGTTCTCTACCCTCCCCACTCTCCCTTCCCATATGTAAGCACTATTCATCAACCTCCCAGTATAGATATTTGTCATTTTTATTAGATCAATATTCATTATGGGCCTTTTTTTTTTTTTTTTTTTTTTTTACTGTAAACCTACCATCAAATGAGCTGTATAGGCTACTACCATGTTTTCCTGTACATTTCATTTGCCTTGGAGTTAATAATTGACTTGTTTCTGTCATTGGCTTTGTCTGCTCATTTTTATTAACAGTTTAACTACAAACTCTTCTTTCAGAACATATCACTCCGTTGTGTTCTGGCTTCCACTGGTGCTATTAAAAAATCCAAGGTCATTCTGAGCCATAATCTTTTGTCTACAATCTATTCTTCCTCTACAAACTTGAAGGGTCTTTTCTCTGTCCACCCAGTTAACCAGATACTTGGCAAGCCTGGTTCTGGGTCTCTTCAAGGTTCAGGCTTCTTTTCCAAGTTTGGATTTGGCTTTCCTGGGCCTATTAAATCCTTCTACATTTCAGCTTACAAAATGCTGATGACTCCTGTAGTATTCTCTTCTTCCTTATGGGTTTTTTTCTTGTTTTAAATCAGTTTACAAGAGTTTAGAGAGAAAGCAACATTGCTCCAAGCTTAGGCCTTTGGAGTCCTGCTTAGTGTAAACGGTCTCCGATTAGACTCCCCCCACATCCCCGCATTGGGTTCTGGGCTTCCACCTCCATCCCCCTCACCCCCACATTCACTCAAAACAGCTGCTGTTCAGCTCAGTTCAGACGGGAGGCAAATACCCTCAGGTCAAATTAGTGACCTATAAGTGTTCTAATCTAAGACTTTTTTAAAAAATGCAATAACCCAAAAAAAAAAATAGAAAGAAAAAGATGAGCTGTAGCTGGTTTGGCTCAGTGGATAGAGCGTCGGCCTGCGGACTGAAGGGTCCCGGATTCGATTCCAGTCAAGGGCATGTACCTTGGTTGCGGGCACATCCCCAGTAGGAGGTGTGCAGGAGGCAGCTGGTCGATGTTTCTTTCTCGTTGATGACTAGCTCTCTCTCTCCCCCTTCCTCTCTGTAAAAAATCAATAAAATATATTTTAAAGGAAAAGATGATAAACAAAATGGAATTCAATGAAATAGAAAACAAAAATGCAATAAGAAAGACCAACAAAACCAAGAGTTAATTATTTGGGGGGAAAAAAGGCAAATCTCTGGGAAGATCAATCAAGGGAATAAAAGATACAAGTAAAAAAAAAAGATACAAGTAAATGACATCGTACACAAAAAGAATAACATGACTATAGTTAAAACAGAGATTTAAAAGATAATAACACAAAGACAGCCAACTATCTTGGAGATTTTACCTTTTCATGTGGCTACATTTGCAAATGAAAGATTACTGAGAAAAAAATAGCAAGAGATGAGGGGAAGGTCAATGGTGGGAAAAAAGGAGACATGTACTACTATTTGTAATACTTTAAACAATAAAAATTAAATTAAAAAAATAGCAAGAGAATGCCATCAAAACCTCTATGCCAACAAATTTTAAGTCTTAGTAAAAATAAATTTCTACCAAAACTAGAAAACAATAGATATTCTGAATAGTCCTAAAACTATTAAAGAAATTGAAACAATAACTGAAAACATTCCCACAAAGGGGAGTCAAGGCCGAGATGGTCTTATAGGTAAATTCTAGTAACATTTCAAGGAATGGATAATCCCAATCTTATATAAATTCTCCCAGGGAATAAAAAAAATAAGAAATACTCCCAAATTCATTCTTGAAGCTAGTATAACCTTCCTAGCAAAATTAGACAATGAAAGCATGAGAATGAAAAATTACAGGCCAATTTCATGCAAGAGCATAGAGGTAAGAATCCTAAATAACATATTATTAAAATAAAGCAACTGTGTGTAAAAAAGATAATGTATCATAACCAAGTTGAGTTTATCCCAGTAATACAAAACTGACTTAATGTTAGAAAAATCTATAAAGGTAATTTACCACATTAATAGATTAAAGAATAAGAAAAGTAGATACAGAAAAGGTATTTGACAAAAGTATGCACTAACTGATGATCAAACTCTAAACAGATTGGAAATAGAAAGGAATTTCCTTAACATGATAGAAGTTATCTATTCAAAAAATTTAGACAAAACATTACTTGATATGTAAACAATAGGAATACTTCCTTTAAAATCAGGAAAAAGTAAGGATGCCCCTGTTACCTTTTTTATTCAGCATTGTACTTTTGAATTTATTTTTCTTAAATATTAAAATCAATACATTTAATGGCAGAAGTTTTTACATAAAGTAATAAAGAAAATATTAATGGCATACATTTGAAAAGAAAGAAATAAAGTGTCATTATTTATTATTATTATTTATTTAGAAAACCCAAAGAAATCTACAGACCAATTATTAGTCCCCAAGATTAGCAGATATGAAATCAATAGGCCAAAGTCAATGAAATTTCTAGTCATTAAAGAAGAAACACAAATGGTAGATAGACTTGTGCAAAAATGCTCTCTCCTGAGTGTGTGCAAAGAGACATTTACAAGAATGCTTATGGGAATATTGTCTATGACGACCAAAAAACCTTAAGTATTTATTGACAAGGGAATGAGATGGTGCTTTCGTAAGAAAGAAAAATATAATCGTGAGTAAATAAGCAAGATACCAGTTTTTGCACGATGGGAAATTTTCACATTACAACTTAGTTTCTTAATAGCAGGAACAACAAGCACCTGCATCGGGCGCTAGAGTGTCTGAGGGTTTCCCCACATGGTGTCATGGGTGTAGATGGGGCTTCCTAGAAGCCCAGCTCAGAACAAGGTGGGGCCAGGGACTGGGCATCTTCCAAATCTCCGGGGGACGAGGGGGGGGGCGGGGGGGGGGAACCCCAGCCTGAGAGAGAGGAAGGGCCAGCCCAGGGGCCACCTCCGCTGGATGAGACAGGGAGGGTGGGTGAGGACAGGGCTTTGTCTTGCACTGTCCTCGTTCGGGAGCTGGGGCTGCCCCAGCTGAGAGGATCTCTCTTCCCGGCTCCCGGCTCTGGGCCTGGCTGCTGGGTCCCCATGTCAGGGTCAGGCCCCTCACTGCTCCGAGGCAGAGCCGGCTCCACGTGAGGAGACCCGGGAGCGGTCCCAGTTCCCTGTGGCTTCTCACTGCTCAGCCTGGTTTCCTCCCTGGATCCTGGGAGACTGAACCAGGACCCTGCTGTGTCTACGTCAAGGGGCTGTTGTGAGCATCAAACAGGGAGGAAAGAAAATGGCCCTGAGAGCAGAGACTGGAGTCTCAATGCATTTCCCCTTTGACAGGAAACCTTTGAACGTAAGTATTACCTACGTTGTCTCCCCAAAATGATCATTTTTGCTGGCTGACGAGCCAAGGATGCAAGCATCACTCACTCTGTGGTCTCCATTGTTACGGCTGGGTGTGCTCGCCCTCCTCCCCCGCTGTGACCAGCACGGCCATCAGCATCCTATGGGCTTCCATTTCTGCTTTGCTTTGCTTCACGAGGACAAACTTCAGAGGAAACAACTGGTCAAAGTGCACAGATGGTTTCTATGGCTCTTGATATGTTCTGTCAGATCGCAGTCTACCAAGGGGTTGGCCCTCGTGACATGCAGGTGTGTCAGGATCCTGCGCCTCCCACCAGGAATATTGCTAAACTCAGGTCTGCCCTTTCATTCATTTTCCAAAAACCTGAGCACCAATATCCTGCTGAGGAATAGATGGAATCCAAGATTAATCCTGCCCTGGCCATGGGACTAAGTGGTTAGAGCATCAGCCCACGTGCCAAAGGGTCTTGGGTTCAATTCCCGGTCAAGGGCAGGTACCTGGTTGCAGGTTTGATCCCTACCCTGGGACACATGTGGGACGCAACCAATGGATGTGTCTCTCTCACATCGATGTTTCTCTCTCTCTCTCTCTCTCTCTCTCTCTCTCTCCCTCTCTCCCTCCCTTCTTCTCTCCCTCTCTCCCTCTCTCCATCCCTGCTGGGGTCCAGCCCCAGCAGGCCCAGGGGTCCCCAAAGGTGTGGACGGAGTCAGCGAAGAAGGAATGACACTGAGACAGCGTTCAGTTGATCAGCAGCCTAGCCAGGATCTCTAGCCAAGTTCTGGTTTGGATCTCCAGCCAAGTTCTGGTTAGGATCTCCAGCCAGGTTCGGTCACCAGATTCTGTAGCCAGGTTCTTCAGCCAGGTTCTGTCCAGGTTCTCCAGCCAAGTTCTGTAGCCAGGTTCTGTCTAGGATCTTCTGCCATGTTCTCTCACTAGGTTCTGTCTCTAGGTTCTGTGTGTTGTTGTCTTGTTATATCTGTATTTATACCATTTGATTCCAATCCTATCAATCTCTATTCCAAAGGTTAGGGAGTTTCTTATCTCCATTCCAGGGAGTAAAGATTATGTAGCTTAAGGGTGATTGTTCATAGTTAAAGTGATTAACTACCTGCCTGGCACTTAGTTAAGGGGTTTTATTCCCTCCCTAACTTCAGGGGAAAATCCCTACCTGGGGAAACAACCTTTCTCAGAGAGGTGACCTTGGTTAAAACACATAGTGCCAAGAAGGTGAGCAAACATATTAAGAACAGTATGCCATATACACCAGGTCCCTTGAAACATATGCTGTGCAGATGTTTCTTCCCTGCAGCGACTGTGTCAAGCAGCAAGGATGGACCAGCTTCCAGCACATCCCTTTCACTCTCTCTTTAAAAATCAATGGAAAAATATCCTGGGGCAAGGAGTAACAATAACAAAAAAAGACTAATCCTGAAAAAGGGCAGGAGGAGATACTTATATTTATTTACCAATTTTTAAAACACCCTATTTAGCAGTATTGTAAATCCAGTTTGTAGCTCACTTAAATGGACAGCTTTGAAATTATTTGTTTCTTGACATACATTTTAAAAGTTACGAGAGTTCAGATAAAATGAGAATGTATTAATATTTAACATTTGATAAAATATTTACCTGGCATGTTTAAAATGCTCACAAAATGCTGCCACACTGTGCTGGTTTTGCCACACCATCTCCTCCACTGAGCACTATTATTATTACTTTGTTTCCTAAACAAATAGGTCTCTTCTAATGACCAAGTTTGCATTCCAGGCCTGGGAGATGCATTTATAAGGCAGGGAAGGAGGAAGCAATGTCATATATAAATATAAAATATATATACAGGGTGTTGCAATTATTATATATATATACACACACACATACATATATAGAATACTTGCAAAGGTGGTGTTTAATTAAAATACATTTCATTTTCAGAATGTAATAGAATCAGTATATATATATATATATATATATATATATATATATATATATATGCCTTTCCTGGAGCCAGTTAGTAATTATATGCTTCACTTTCCATTCTGCCAGGCACTTTTCTTGTACTATCTCATTTAATCTTGGATCCTTTGACAGGCACAATTACCCCGACTTTACAGATGAGGAAGCTGAGACAGGTCCTAGGGATATAGCCATTATGAATGTAGTAGGCAGAGAACAAAGGTAGGACTGATGTCAGGAGGCGGGGGGCCCTGGTCCCAGCTCTGTTCCTAATTTCTGGCTCATAGTTCAACCCTTCTAGGACCGGGGATGGGCATGGTCATGTGACTTCCTCACATCCCACAGGTGGGTCCCTGGGACTCTGGAAGGGAGACTGCCTTTTCTTTCTCCGCACAGAACACCAGCGAAGCCGCGATCTCCCGGCAGCTGAGCATGGATGGGCCACACTGATCGCCCGGCAGCGACTGGCACATGCTGTGATTACAGCGTCTCCACCGCTCCCTCTGGAGGACTCAGGCATGCCCTTTGGTTCATTCGCCAAAAACCTGAGCATCGACTGCGAACACAGCTGTGCTGCCATGAGGCCCGGGAGGCCACCTTGTGACGCCAGCCGTGGGACCTGGGTAAGTCACTTCTGCGGCCTCTGACCGCAGTTTCCTCATCTGTAAAATGGGGACAGTAATGACTACCTCAGACGGTTGTTGTGAGGCTTAACTAAGGAAAGGGGCGTGGCTGAGGCCACAGGGGCCGGGGCAGGTCTCCAGGTGTTCTCTGGGCATGACTCAGGGCCGCAGGGGAGCTCACGGACACCCAGTACAGATCTCAGGAGGACGGTGTCGGGCAAGGAGGGGCAGGACGGACTTTCCCTAACGGCTGGGAAGGCTCTGGGAGGGCTCCCAGGAAGAGGTGGTGTCTGCACAAAAGGAAAACCAGCCCTGCTGAGTGACCAGAGCTGCCAGCTGTGCCGGAACATCCGAACCTGGACAGCAGGTTCCATGCAGGAGGAAACGTGGGGCTAGCTCCACGGCCCCCAAGGGGACACCCCAGAACCTGTTGGGGAGTTCTGCCCACTGTCTCTGTCAAATGACAGGTGCGCTTCATCCATTCATTCATTTGATAAGTGTTTCTTGAGCCAGGCATTGCTGTCCATACTGAAGATGTCAGCAAACAGAACAAATCTTAGTCTCTTAGAACTCACATTCTAGAGCAGCGGTTCTCAACCTGTGGGTCGAGGCCCCTTTGGAGGTCGAACGACCCTTTCACAGGGGTCGCCTAAGACCATCGGAAAACACATATATAACTACATATTGTTTTTGTGATTAATCACTATTATTTAATGATGTTCAATTTGTAACAATGAAATTGGGGGTCACCACAACATGAGGAACTGTATTAAAGGGTCGCGGCTTTAGGAAGGTTGAGAACCACTGTTCTAGAGGGAAACTAGACACTGAACTACCTAAGTAAGTAAATAAAGATGAGGCTGTATCGGCTGGTGTGAGTGCTGAGGGTATAAACAAGGCAGGGTGAGGGGAGTAGAGAATGCAGGTGGGGGCGGGGTTATGCAGCCAGGGAAGTCTGTGAAGGGCTGATTTCTGGGTGGGATGTGTGGGAAGTGAGGAGGCTTGTTCCAGGCAGAGGGAACAGCAAGTGCAGGAGCCCTGCGTGCTCTCCTGGCGGAGTATACACAGCAGGGACCCCGGGGAAGAGTGTGCACGGCAGGGACCCCGGGGAAGAGTGTGCACGGCAAGGACCCCGGGGAAGAGTGTGCACGGCAAGGACCCCGGGGAAGAGTGTGCACGGCAAGGACCCCGGGGAAGAGTGTGCACAGCAGGGACCCCGGGGAAGAGTGTGCACCGCAGGGACCCCGGGGAAGCAGGAGGGGCAGGGAGAGAGGTCAGAGGGCATCTTGTGGGTGTGATGGGCTGAGGTAGGACACCTGCTCCCCCCGAGGTGATGGGAGCCCAAGGAGCTCCTCAGAGAAGAGCTGTGCAGGGCCCTGGCCACCGGGAGAAGAGGCTGATGAAGCGGGCCCAGCAGGAACAGGGAGATGCCAGGAAGCCGCTGCAGAGGGGACAGCAGCTCAGACCTGAGCGGAGGCGGAGGCGGTGGCTGGAGGAGTCGGATTCCGGGCGCTTGAAGGCAGAGCCCAGAAGACTTTCTGGTGCACTAGACCAGTGGTCGGCAAACTCATTAGTCAACAGAGCCAAATATCAACAGTCAACGATTGAAATTTCTTTTGAGAGCCAAATTTTTTAAACTTAAACTATATAGGTAGGTACATTGTAGCCACACTCAAGGGGCCAAAGAGCCAATGTGGCTCGCGAGCCGCAGTTTGCCGACCACGGCACTAAACTGTCCCCTCCCACCCCAGCCTCCGGGTGCAAGGCTCCCTGACCTCACAGCACCACCTGGGAGTCTCCTCATTCCCCAGGCGATTGGGAGTGAGGCCTGCGTGCTTCACTTTGGGCTTTTTGCTGAAATAAACCCCGTGTAATCACTGTAAGGGAAGTCCACCCAGGTGCGTGCTCCCTCGCGTGGGGTGGAGGCAGGATTAGGTGAGGTTTGCAGGACTGTGTTGACTCGCATTGAGACGCTTCCCTGCATGAGTTCCAGAGGCAAAGTTGGAGACAAGGCTGGCGGTCCCGGACACGGGGCTGCAGGCCCTGGCCGCTGCTGGGGCTGTGGTTTCTGCCCAAGGTTTGCTGCTCTCAGCCGCTGTGGGCTCATCCCAGGAGGGCTTGGGAGAGCACTGGGGTTTAGGGCCTTTGCTTGAAGGCAAGGGGGAGCCGTGGGAGCTGGCAGGCAGGGCAGGGACAGGACCAGCTTTGCTTTTTGGGGTCCTGAGCTTCTGTTAGTGCAGCCTCTTGGGGCCCAGATCAGGCCAGTGACTCATTTCTGACCGGTTGTAGCTGAAATAGACGGTTCTATCTTGCACCTGAGTTATTTGTCCCACCTCGTCACAGTTCAAGGTTTTGGCCCCAAACAGCGGCACATGAGAAAAGGTTTCCGGTGGTTTCTGGGACTTTTGCTGAAATAGCTGAGTGAACTTCACCTGCAGCCGACAGGGCTCATGCTCCTCCTGGGCCCCTCCTGCATCAGGCCTGGGCCTCAATCCCCTTCCAGGTAGGAAATGCCAATGTGTCCTTCCCCAGTGTGTGCCTGAGCTCCTCCCCGGGGCCTGCAGGCTCAGTCACCACACAGCACTCGGCAAGGACATGCCTCCTCCTCCAGGAAGCGGCCCAGACCTCCCTGCATGGCCCTGGGAGTAGGGAAGCCCAGCTCCGTAGCCTGGGGTTTCGACAACCCTTCACTTCAGAGACCCCCACAGAATCAGACCAAAGCCACCCTCTGCAGGACTCAGCCAGAAGTGGGGTCATTGTCCTCCCCGCTCCTCCTCTCCTGCTTCTGCTCCTCCCTGGCTGGTTCTGGGAGCACCTCCTGAGTAAGGCACTTGCACGGGAACCGGCCCAGGACATGCTTTCCTCCATGCTTTCCTCCTGCTGTGCCCTTGTCTGACACCAGCCCCTTTACAAACTAGCACGATGCCCGCCAGGCCCCACACAGCCTCTCCTTCTGAGTCCGGTGGGAATGGCCCCACCCTGACCTCCCCCGGTCGCTGATGGCCAGCCCGGGTCCTGACGCAGCTCCTCCCCTTGGCTCTGCCCTGCTGCACCCACAGGCCAGCCTGCATGTGGAATGGGGCTGCCCTGTGGGTCCATCTGCATAGCAGAGGTGCTGGGCTCGGCTGGTGTGAGCACTTTGGTTTCAGTCCTGGATCCCGGCCCCCTGCTCCCCCTGAAATATCTGAGCAAAGAGGGGCTGGCTCATTTAAGAATGAACAGTTGTTCCCTGCTCACAGACCCAGTTCTCCGGCTCTTACAGCTCATTACGGAATCTCAGCCATGCCCTGAGCAGGATTAAGGACCGGCTCTGGTGAAATCCCCAGCAGGAATAACGCCGTAGAAACCTGACCACGGTCATCTCCTCCTGTCCCGCACAGCTGGGGTTTGCATGCCAGCTGGGCCAGCTGCATCCGGCGCTCGCCTCTGCCAGGCTGGCAGCAAACAGCCAAAGGTCCCGCCTTCAGGTGCACCATCAGGCCCGCGGAGGGAGCCTGAGCCCCGACAGCAGGAGGCCTGGGGGCGCTGCTCTGCCTGGAGCTGCTGGTGACTCAGGCCGGTCAGTGTCCCCCCCGCTCCCCCCCCGACCTTCAGTTTTCCCCTTTGGAAAATGGGGGTGGTATCTGCCTTTGCAGGAGGTCCCTCGCAGAGAAGACGTGTGCTGTGTGTGCACCCTGGCGGGGTGCTGAGGCCCCAGAAAAGCCTTGGACCCTCCTTGTCCGGTGAGGTTGCTGGTTCATGGGCAAGATGGACAGGGAAGGGGAGTGGTGAGGGTCAGAGGAGAGATGGGGTGTGTGGTGGGGACCACGTGAGCACAAAACTAGAGGCTTGCAGCCAGCACCCCAGGCGTCAGGGCAGCAGCGGACGCTCCAGGAGCTGCCCAACGTCAGAGGCCGTGAATGAATCACCAGCTGCAGGTGTGGCTGTGGTTTGTGGTCAAGAGCTTTGGGGTCACTGTGACCTGGGTTTGAGGCCCAGCTCAAACTTGGTGACCTTGGCCGGTCCTTCTCTGAGCATCCACTTTTCCTATCTGAAGGTGGGAATCAGCAGTGCCCACGCTGGGGTGTGGGTGTGGCGAAGGTCGCAGAGTGAAGCCTGACACAGCTGGGCTCAGTCTGGTAGAGGCGGCTCCCCGTGCCCCCGGGGCCCCCAGAAGGCGGGCCTCCCGGCTGGGTGCAGGGCTATGGCAGGGCTGCAAGTGTAAGCGCTGTCCAGGGCCACTGCTGAGCTGGGGAAACTGGGAGGCGCCCACCCCTCTGCCCCGGTGAGTCTGGCCTCCAGAAAGCCTGTGGGGCAGGTCCAGCTAAGCCTGTCTTCCTTCCTCACGGAGGCCTTGGCCCCTCAGCCTGAGTCCACACACCCCATCCCCGGGGACACACCTCACTGGGAACCCAACTCAAACATATTTTCCAGGGGCCTGGCTGGCCAGTGGGGCCCAAATGGGCTCTCTGCTGACCCTTGTGGCCAGGGCTCAGGCTCCTTGTATGGCAGCATCAGCTTCCAGCTGCGAGCCCAGGCAAGGGCCAGGATGAAAGCCACATTGAGCCTCGCTTTGTGTCCATCACAAGGAAAGTTCTTTCCCCTCTCAGGGCCTCAGTTTCATGTCTGTATAATGGGGAGTAGCAGGTCTCTGAGGTCCCTTTATAAGTCATTATAGCCATTGTGTTCTGTGGCCCAGAAAAGTGAAGGGAGCCCAGGCATCTGCTACCCAGGCTGGGGCTCTATGACCATTAGGGTGCGCAGAGGGAGAACCCCGAGCACGTGCTGTCAGGCCTGAGACTGTGAGGGGGAGCCAAGAACTCGGGCTCTGGGGTGCAGCCCCTCGCTTCCTGCATATGCTCCACCAACACGCCTCCCCTCCAAGCACAAACCAGGGCTGGGCACTCCGATCAAAGAGTAGAGGACCAGTCAGATAATCTAGATCAAATCTACTCCTACCCCTTATCAGCTGTGTGACCTCAGGCCAGTCACTTGACTCATCTGTGGGCCAGTTTCCTCATCTGTAAAATGGGGGTCCTAGCCCTGGCCAGGGTGCTTAGTGGTTAGAGCGCCAGCCCTTGGACCAAAGGGTTTCAGGTTCGATTCCTGGTCAAGGGTATGTACCTGGGTTGTAGGTTGGATTCTGGGCTCAGTCAACACATGCCAGAGGCAACCAATCGATGTGTCTCTCTCACACCGATGTTTCTCTCTCTCTCTCTCTCTCTCTCTCTCTCTCTCTCTCTCTCTCTTTTTCTCTCTCCTCCCCCTCTCTAAAAATCAATGGAAAAAAATATCCTCAGATGAGGATTAGCAAAAAAATAAAAACTAAAAATTGTATCTAATAAAGAGGGAATATACAAATTGACTTTCACGCCATAATGGTCAAGATGGCTGCGCCCACAGCGGAGGCCGAGTTCCTGTAATGAGCCTTAACGATCAATCAGCAGGGACCTGAGGCTGCATGGTGCTGGGCCGGGGGATCTGAGGCCATGCCCCCAGCCCGGCGGGCTTGACGGGGGACCTTAAGGCATGCCCCCACCCTGGCGCTGGGCCGGGGGACCTAAGGCCATGCCCCCAGCCCAGTGGGCTTGACGGGGTACCTCAGGCCGCGTCCCCTGTCTATGGGGCTTAATGGGGACCTCAAGGCATGCCCCCACCCCGGTGCCAGGCTGGGGCACCTGAGGGTGCACTGGGGTACCTGAGGCTGCACCCCCCACCCAGCGGGGCTTGACAAGGGTGGGGCTGGCTGGGGCTGGATCTCACCCAATGGTGGTGGGGCTGGATTTTGAGGCACCGCAGGTGGGCAGGGACTAGACTCTGGGTCCCGCAGTGTGCCCCAGACTCTGACAGGAAGGAGATTTTCATACACATTTTACTAATTTTTTTTCATCTCTGACACTTCTATTATAGAGAAAGGGCAAATAGCAATATTAAAATATTTCCTCTAATTAATCCCCTTTTAATGTGCATGAATTTCATGCACCGGGCCACTAGTATAAAATAAAACAGTGGCCCTAAACTCTACGTCACTGGGCTTTGCAGGAGCAAGATGAACTCCTCTGTGTGTGAAGTGCTGGCACAGATCAAACATTCTCTAAGATCAAACACTCCCTTTCCTTGGGCCTCTTCCCTTCCTCCTATGTCATTATCTGGCCTCATTTTCCACTGGCCATCCCAGCTGCTTCTACTTCTCTTCCCTTTGGCACATGCCCATGCTTTCCTGCCTTCAGGCCTTTGCTTATGCTGTTCATTCTGCCAGAAATGCCTCTTCTCCCTCTCCCATTTCCGCCTTTCCCAGCCTCTCTGCCTGCGTTGTTCGGCTCAATGTCACCTCCTCAGGAAGCTCTTGGCCAAGGAGCTCTGGGCCTGCGATAAGAGCACAGACAACAGGGCCACCACCAGGGGCCGCTCTCCACCCGCAGTGGCCTCCTCTACCTTCAGACTCAAAAGAAGTAGAGCGTTTTTCTCTCCCACTTCGCAGTACTTAAAAGTGCCCACTAGGTGGGGATAAAGTGACACATTCCCCGTGGGGATGAGCAATGAGGGCAGCCAACCCCTGTCTCATTCATTCATTTCTTCAACAAATATTTCCTGAGCACCTGCCCTGTGCCAGACTTTAGCACAAAGAAGGTCCGGGGTCTCAAGGAGCTTATGTTCTAGAGGGGAAGAGGGGAAGGGAGGGGCAGACACAAAATAAGGAAATAAATAAAGCAAGAAAAGCATGAGACAGAAGTGAAGTCTGTAAGAAGATGCTGGGGCCTGCTTGCAGCCGGACCTTTGAGTGAACAGCAGGATCAATGAACAGCGGGATCAATAATTGAAGCATACCCTGAAGGGTCTCAGACACTGGCCGAGTTGGATCTCAGAGTGTGGTCCGTGGACCAGAGCGTCAGCAACAGTAAAGGCTGATTCAGAACTGGGGGCACCTGCACGGGCCCAGCTCTGGCCGGCACTTTTCTGTATCTTGCCTCTTGCAGCCCTTCCGTGGCCTGGAGGCGGCCATACTCCCACCTGCAGCTGCCTCCTGGCGGTTGGATCTTCAGGTGTCTCCGGGCCTCTTGGCCGGGCTGAGTCATTCTGTGCGGAGTAGGTGTGGTGAGGGGCTAGGTTACAAGGCCAGCCTCGGGGTGCTGTGCTGGGACTCTAGCCAGGGCTGGGGAGCAGTGGGGAGGAGCGTGAGGCAGGTCTCTGGGGCTGCTGACTGGGCTCAGAAAGGTCGCGGGGCTGGCTCAGGTGCTTCAGGTTCCAGGTTCTAGAAGGCGGGTGTGGGGATCAGGCAGAAGCCAGATGCCTAAGGGCCAAGCAGGCCCCTCTGTCAGGCTGCCTCGGTCAAGACCACTGAACTCCACACCCCCTGACCAAGGGCAGGAGGGGGCCAGGGTCTGGAGCTAGGGTGGGGTTCAGGGAGCAAGTACCACAGTGGTGGGGAGGGAAGCCAGTGAGCACAGGAGGCAGGCAGTGCCCATGTGGATATGGTTGGGCCCAGTTCCTTCCTGTGGCCAACGGAGTGAGGTCGTTATTGTTCCCTAGGCACCCCGAGGCCCACCCTGCGCTCAGCGCACACCAACCACCACGACACCCGAGCTTGTCCCCCTTCTGTAGTTTGGAAACCAAGGGTCCGACAGGAGAGGCGCTTTGCCTGATGTCGCTGGCCGTGTTGTGGCTAAGGCGGAGCTTCTGAGCCAGCCTTGTTCTCACGGAGCCTCAGATGTGACACAGGCCACAGCCCCTACCTTTCTGCTTCACCAGGGGCCTCAGCTGTCTGTGTCCTCACTGTGTGAGTGCACTATTGCTGCATAGCTGGCGCCCACACACGTGGTGGCTTAAAGCAATGCCCCTTTCCTGCCTCACACGACGTCACATATGACTAGGTAGATGGCGCACCAGAGCAGAACAGAATGCAAAGTTCAGAAATGGACCCCAGTAGACCCAAAGTTAGTATATGATGGCAGTAGAATTTCAAATCAGTGGGGGAAAGATGGATTGTTTCATAAAAGGTATTGAACAACTTGCTGGCTATTGGGGGGGAAAAGAGAGAGGGAGATCAAAATCTCAGTAAAAATATAAACTATACAAGTATCAAGCCTAGAAAGCACGAGAGAGAAATTTTTTAAAAAAACTAATCCCGCCGAAACCGGTTTGGCTCAGTGGCTAGAGCGTCGGCCTGCAGACTGAAAGGTCCCAGGTTCGATTCCGGTCAAGGGCATGTACCTGGGTTGCGGGCACATCCCCAGTGGGAGATGTGCAGTAGGCAGCTGATCGATGTTTCTCTCTCATCGATGTTTCTAACTCTCTATCTCTCTCCCTTCCTCTCTGTAAAAAATCAATAAAATATATTAAAAAAAAACACAAAACAACTAATCCCGGCCCTGGCAGGTGTGACTCCGCTGGCTGAGCGGCGTCCCGTGCACCGAACGGTTCCGGTTCCATTCCCAGTCAGGGCACACGCTCAGATTGCGGGCTGTGGGCTTGGTCCCCAGTGGGGGGCATACAGGAGGCACCAGTGTTTCTCTCTCTCCCTCTCCCTTTCTCTCTCTCTAAAATTCAATAAAAAATCCTTCCCCCTCTCTTTTACTCTCTTGAAAAAAATCAATGGAAAAAATGTCCTTGACTGAGGATTTAAAAATAAACAAAAAAAACCTTGGGCCTGGGGTCAGGTTGCCAGGCTTGAATCCAAGCTCTGCCTCTTACTAGCTGTGTGACTTTAATTAAGCAAATGATTTCACCTTTCTTGTCCTCGGCTTCCTCATCTGTGAAGTGGAAAGAGTAGCGGTATGTGCCTTACAGGGTGCTGAGACGTTTAAATTGTAGTGAGTTATTACGTATAGTTCTTAGCGCAGTGCCTGGAACTTGCTAAGAGCTCCAAACATCTTAGCTATGTATTAGATGATCCGTTTTACCCAGTGAAACCCAGGTCAGACCTCCGATCAGATCTCCAACCACTTTATCCATCTCCTCTCGGGTCCTCAGCTGGCTCCGCACCCATCACGCCAGCTGGGTGCTTTGCCCTGGGGGAGGAGACCCATTGACCTGTCGCGCCTTCTGCCCCTGGTGGACAAGCTGCCCAGTGTCCTCGCCTGTCCTGTGTGGGAGGAGCTGGGCTCAAGTGTCACCCTGATTAGCAGAGGTTAGAGCCACAGGACTATGCCATCCCCCTGAGGTTCTGGCTTGGGGACAGAAAAACATCTTGTGTCAATGTTTGAGGTATTTCAAAAAGTGTCCCTGAGGTGGCCTGGCAGTGCAGGTAACGGTGTGTGGCTAAGATGCTTATTAATGTGTCGCTTAAGAGAGGGGGATGGCAGGGTGTGCACTGGCCAGGGACCCAGGCCTGCGCGCCCGCTCTGTTCCCTCCTGAGACTTGCCGTGTGGCCCTCAGCTGAGAGGTGACCTCTGTGCCTGTCCCTGTTTCCTAGCTGGACCTGGCGGGGGGGGGAGGGGGGGCTAGAATGGATTCAGATAAAATGAGCAGAGAAGAGACCACAGGCAGGACTTCCGCCCTCCGGGTGCTCCCAGGCGCGGACAAGTACATGCACAGCCTCTGGCAGAGATAAGGCAAGGGAGCTGAGGGGCAGGCCTGGGCCCTCTTACTTGTCCTGGGATTGGCTTCAGAATCTGCAGCTCTGGCCAATGCCCGGCCCTGGGCACCAGCGTGTGGGTTTCCTGGGATGTGTTTCTAGTTGCTAAGCACCCACTAGGTGTGTTACATGCTGTCGCAACCACTGTGCTAGGTGTACCGGTTAATAATGCGGATTTTTTTCAGTAGCTGGAGTTACACATATGTTGATATATATGCGATTTGATATGTATGCTACTTTGTTGTATTGACAACAAACTTCAAAACTTCATATGTCAAATTTTCTGAAGGTGTTAACATCATTGATACTTTTACGCGTAAAAATGTCGAATTTCGTGCCAAAAAAAGCATTTGAGGGAAGTTTTAATTCATTCTTTTATTTTTATTTTTTTATTTTTTTTACTGAGAGGAAGGGAGAGAGATAGAGAGTTAGAAACATCGATGAAAGAGAAACATCGATCAGCTGCCTCCTGCACATCTCCTACTAGGGATGTGCCTGCAACCAAGGTACATGCCCTTGACCGGAATCGAACCTGGGACCTTTCAGTCCGTAGGCCGACGCTCTATCCACTGAGCCAAACCGGCTTCGGCTAATTCATTATTTTAGTTTGAAGAAAAGTGCTGCTGAAAGTTATCGTATACTTCCGGAAGCTTATGGTGAACATGCTCCATCTCAAGATACTTGTGAACGCTGGTTTAAACGCTTTAAAAGTGATGATTTCGATGTGAGAGACAACGTCCAGGTCAACTGAAAGAGTTTGAAGACCAACAATGACAAGCATTATCGGATGAAGATGCATGTCAAACTCAAAAACAACTTGCAGGAAGATTACACATCTTCCAATTTCCAATCATTTACAAGCAATGGGAAAGATTTTAAATGAAGGAAAACGGGTGCCACATCAACTGAACGAAAGACAAATGGAAAACCGAAAAGTCATCAGTAAAATGTTGCTTCAACAGCACAAAAGGAAGTATTTTTTGCATCAAATTGTGACTGGCGACGAAAAGTGGATTTATTCTGAGAATCCCCAACGCACAAAATCGTGGGTTGATCCAGGTCATCCATCAACATCGACTGCAAGGCCAAATCACTTCGGAAAGACAATGCTCTGCGTTTGGTGGGATCAGGAAGGTGTGGTGTACTATGAGCTTCTAAAACCAGGTGAAACCGTTAATACTGATCGCTACTGATAACAAATAATCGATTTGAACCACGCTTTGATCATGAAACCACCAGAATGGGCCAGAAGACACGGCAAAGTAATTTTATTCATGATGACGCACCATCACACACTTCAAAACGAGGTAAAGACACATTAAAAGATCTTGCCTGGGAAGTATTAACCCACCCGCTGTATTCACCAGATCTCGCTCCTTCAGGTTACCACTTGTTCTGATCGAAGGCACACGCACTTTCTGAGCAGCACTTCAAAACGTACCAAGAAATGGAAAATTGGGTCTCTGAATGGTTTGCCTCAAAACAAGAAAAGTTCTATTGGGACGGTATTCACAAATTCCCTGAAAATGGGGGAAATGTGTAGCTAGCGATAGACATTTCATTGAATAAAGCACTTCTGATGTTTCTCTTGAAATTATTGTGTTTTCTTTGATTACAAAATCCACATTATTAACCGGTAAAGGGTCAATTTGCATTTTTATTCGGTGGTTAACCAGCCCATTCTGGTGGTTTTATGATCAAAGTGTGGTTCAAATTGATTATTTGTTGTTGGTAGCGATCAGTATTAACGATTACACCTGGTTTTAGAAGCTCACAATACACCACACCTTCCTGATCCCACCAAACGCAGAGCTTTGGCTTCTTTCCAAAGCGATTTGGCCTTGCAGTCGATGTTGATGGTCGACCTGGATCAACCCACGATTTTGTGCGTTGGGGATTCTCAAAATAAATCCACTTTTCATCACCAGTCACAATTTGATGCAAAAAATACTTCCTTTTGTGCTGTTGAAGCAACATTTTACTGATGACTTTTCGGTTTTCCATTTGTCTTTCGTTCAGTTGATGTGGCACCCATTTCCTTCCTTTAAAATCTTGCCCATTGCTTGTAAACAATCGGAAATTGTTTGCTGAGCAACGTTTAATCTTTCTGCAAATTCTTTTTTGTTTGACATGCATCTTCATCCAATAATGCTTGTAATTGTTGGTCTTCAAACTTTTTCGGTTGACCTGGACGTTGTCTCTCACATCGAAATCACCACTTTTAAAGCATTTGAACCAGCGCTCACAAGTATCTTGAGATGGAGCATGTTCACCATAAGCTTCCCGAAGTATATGATAACTTTCAGCAGCACTTTTCTTCAAACTAAAACAATGAATTAAAACTTCCCTCAAATGCTCTTTTTTTGGCACGAAATTCGACATTTTTAAGCGTGAAAGTATCAATGATGTTAACACCTTCAGAAAATTTGACATATGAAGTTTTGAAGTTTGTTGTCAATACAACAAAGTAGCATACATATCAAATCGCATATATATCAACATATGTGTAACTCCATATACTGAAAAAAATCCGCATTAACCAGTACACCTAGTACATAGTTCATCCTCTCAACAAGCCCTGAGACAGGCAGGCACTACCCATTTTACAGATGAGGAAACTGAGCCACACAGACGGTTAGTGACTTGGTGCTGGTACATGGCAGAGCTGGGATTTCAGTCCAGGCAGTCTGAGCCCAGAGCCTGACCTCCTTACCTCTCTCCTCCATGGCTTCTGTGTTTGATGAACACCCTACATCGTCCAGGATCCATGCAAATGTTGCTTGTTTCATAATCACAATATCTTGCAAAAGTAAGTGCTCATAACCCCATTTTGTAGCTGAAGAAACTGAGGCTTAGGAAGATGATGTGAACTGACCAGGACCACACAGCGTGTAAATGGACTGGGATTCAGACCCAGTTCCATTTGACTGCAAACTCTTGGTCTGCCCATCACCCCACAAGGCCCCATCCATCACCTTGACCCTTGTCCTACACATGACCTGCCAGTCAGCAGGTGTCAGACAAGCTGGGGGGCCTATGACCAATTACCCGCCCCCCACAAAGGTGGGCTTCCTATAAGGAATTGCACCAAGTATTAAAGAGGCCATTCCTGGACTCAGAATGCCCTGGGCAAGCCTCCTGTGTTTACACAATAGGCCAGGCTCAGAGCCCAGGCCGTGTGACCAAAGGCCCCTGCCTGGAACAGTGTGACCATGATGGAACAGACCTAGCGAGGACGGTGAGGGCACTGGAGCCCTGCGGATGGGGATGGTGCCTGAAGCATCCCCCACTCCTGGAGCAGACGCACTGACAGCCGTAGGCGCCCTGGCAGACATCCCCACACACTCACACAGGACTCTGGGTCCCTTTACCCAGCTCAGCCTCCAGACACCCCGTCAGTCCCTGAGCCCCTGGGGCAGCGGGTGGTCACAGGGAAGCCATGGGGGCCCAAGGGCCAAGGCACCAGCCTGGCCGCATCACCCGGAACCAGCCCCCGTTCCATGAGGGTTCGATCACACACCCACAGCTGCACGGGGCGCACACGTGGTGCCCCCGACACAGACACACTGTCAGTGCCTAACGCGCAGTTCGTCCCGCACGCCCCGCCTTCTCAGCCCCGCCCCGCCCACCGGAGGCCCCGCCCCTCCCACCCGAGGCCACGCCCCCCACGCCGCGTTCCGCTTCCGGCCGGCCGCGTCCCGGTCAGTGTCCAGCGGCAGCGGGTTGGATGCGGCCAGCGCGACTCATGAAGGTGTTCGTCACCCGCAGGATCCCCCCCGAGGGCCGGGCAGTGCTCGCCGGGGCCGCAGAGTAAGAGCCGCCCCCCTGCCCCCCCGGGCCGGGAAGGGGCTGCGGCTCCCCGGGCTCCCCCTCATCCCCGGCCTCTGGCACCCCGCACGCTGGGTGACTCAAGTCTCCAGGAGCTACTTTGGGGGCGCCCGGGGCTGCGCCTGGGCGGCTGGGGGCGGCCTCCAGAGGCCATCGTTATTTTGGGGGGAGAGCCGGGCGGTCCTAGGGGCCCCGAGAGCCGGACTTTCCCACCTGCGCGCGGCCGGGACGGTCTTGGAGTTTGGGGGAGGCTTAGGGAAAGTTCCCGGGGCCCAGCTTTCTCCAGGCCGTAGGGGTGGCGCCTGGACTGCACCTCCCGCACCTGCAGTGGGTGAGGGGAGGGCGGCTGGAGCCGTTCCCAGGGATGGGCCCGTGGAGCAGGAACATCGCGCATGATGCAAGGACCAGGCTGTTAATCCTTTACCTTCCAAGGTCGCTTGGCAAAGTCAGGGACCTCGCCAGTCACTGATCCGGTGCTTCGGGCAGTTGGCAGGGGCTTTGGTGACACTTCCTCAATTGAACCCTGCATGCCAACCTTGCCAAGCGCTTCGTGTGCATAAACTCTTTTAATCCTTGTAACACTTTGAGGTTGTGATTCCCATTTTACAGATGAGAAAACTGAGACTGGGAGTGGTTAAGTACCTTGCCCAAAGTCACACAGCTCTGCATGTGGCAGGGCTGGGATTTGAACTCAGCTCGCTCTGGCTGCAGTCGGAACACTGCATGATACAGGTCTGCACTGCCTACCCCAAGCAGGAGAAGGGGGAACCCCGCCTCAGAAACCCGTGCCCGGGGGAATGAGATTTGTTCATGTTCAGTGCAGCAGAAGCTTTGCAGAGGCTCGCTGTGATGTGCCCGGCATTGAGGAGGAGGGAAAGGCAGAAGCCACAGCAGTGGTGGCCATGGCTTGCGTGCTGCAGCACCACGCCATGCCCGTGGAAAGGAGGTGCCAGTGGCCGTCCTGTGTCTGGCACATGTAGATGCCCCATGCATGTTGGCTGCAGTGAATTAAATGGCCAGGGCTGAGGGGCTGGGCAGCACCCTGGGAACATGCCCAGAGCCTGTAAGTGCACCATCCATGCTGCATTGCTTTGGCCGTGTCCTTCTGGACAAAGTCCAAGTAAGGGTTTCCCATATCCTGGACTCACAGGACAGGACATGTACCTGGACATGGAATCCAATCCCATTTGATGCAGGAACCTCCCCATCTCCCCCTTCCCCAGCCCCCCCCCCCCCACACACACACACACTGGCCTTGCCAACACTGACCACCTGGGGCCAGGGAGCTCACAACCTGTGAGGCCTCCTCTGAGGGTGAAAACCTCTTCCTGTGTTGAGCTGAGAGCTGTCACTATGACTTTTTCTTTTTAAATGTATCTTTCTTAACTTCAGAGAGGAAGGGAGAGAGAGAGAGAGAAACATCAATGATGAGAGAGAATCATTGATCATCTGCCTCCTGCACACCCCTTACTGGGTTTCAAGCCTGCAAACTGGGCATGTGTCCTGACAGGAGGTGAACTGTGACCTCCTGTTTCATAGATCAATGCTCAACCGCTGAGCCACTCCAGCTGGGTCCCATGACTTTCTACTTTCAGGTTAGGCTCTTGTCAGCCCTCTCTGCTCTGTGAAGCCCCTCACCCTTCAGCCACCCTCTCAGGATGGTTCTGAAGTCGCCCATACATGACCCTGAATCCTTCAGCCAGCTTCAGGCAATCTGAGGCCAGAGCAGGCAGAAGGCACTGTTTCCTACTCTGAGACGGGGCTGCAGATGTGTGTGTGTGTGTGGGGGGGGGGTCCGGGGGGGGCGGGCTTTGGGAGCCCGGGCGTATGTGCGGGGTTCCCCTGCTTCTGAGTGGTCTCTCCTTCGCCCTCAGCTGTGAGGTGGAGCAGTGGGATTCAGATGAGCCCATCCCCAGGAAGGAGCTGGAGCGAGGCGTGGCCGGGGCACACGGCCTGCTTTGCCTCCTCACGGAGCAGGTGGACAGAACGCTGCTGGACACCGCAGGTGTGTGCCCTGGGCAGGGCTGGGAGGGCCCGAGGCTCTCGGCCGTCAGCTGCTGCTGCTGGTTCCCCCAGCAGGTGTGCAGTGGCCTCTGAGCTCTGAGGATGTGGCTGCAGTCGTTGGCCAGAGGGAGCGGTTGTGTGCAGCTGACCTCAGGCACACGCGTTGCTCCTCTCTCCGGCCTGTGAATCCTGGAGGGAGACCCCAGGAAGGCAGGTCCTGTGCGGAGGCAGCAGGGTGTGGGGGAGCATTCCAAGGCCCGGCCCTCGTCCAGCCCTGCCACAGCCTTGCTTTATGACCTCCAGCAAGGCCCTGCCCCTCTGGACCCATCCGGAATGTGCAGGAGGGTTTGAATCCTGAGGAAAGATAAAAACGATGCTTTTTCTGCCCAATAGGAGCCAATCTCAAAGTCATCAGCACAATGTCTGTGGGCGTCGACCACTTGGCTTTGGATGAAATCAAGAAGCGGTAAGTGCAGCCTGGGTTCTGCAAGGGGCCTGGGAGGTGAAGGGTGACTACCAGACAGGGAGGAAGAGGAGCTGGGTGTTTGTTTTTATTTCATATTTCTAACCACTGAGTGAGACTGAGGTGGCTGATGATGAAGTCTGTCTATGAGCACAGGCCAGTTAAAATAAGCCAGGGAGTTAGAAACGGGGTAAATATCTGACCAAGTACACCCTTTTACATCCGTTGTCTTTTTTGACCCCCACAATAACCCCTTGATGTAGAAAGATTAAGTGTTGTTATTTCTCTGTTTAGATGAGGAAATTCAGAAAGGTTAAGTAGTTACTTGCCCAGACTTTGGCCCTGATCTCCCATCTTCATATCCTTCCCACAGTGGGAGAGGATTAAAATGGAATAACGGGATGATGACCGTTCCTGCATGCTCATTTGCAGCTCTGAGCTCCCCGACAGGCTGCGCCAAGAGGGAACAGAGCAGCAGCATAGGAACTGGCGAGGGTGCTGGAGGCCGGTGTTACCACCAGATGTTTGATTTGTAGTGGGATCCGTGTGGGCTACACCCCAGATGTCCTGACAGATGCCACCGCAGAACTCGCTGTCTCCCTGCTGCTCACCACCAGTCGCCGGCTGCCGGAGGCCATTGAGGAAGTGAAGAAGTGAGTGGACACCTGGGTCACCTGGTGGGAAAGTTGGATCTGCTCAGCAGCTGGCTCCTGAGCACCCAGGGACACCCTGGCCCAGATGTGATCCCTGCCCCCAGATGTGCCCCATCTAGTGAAGGGGGTAGACTAACCCAAAATATTAAAGTACAAGCCAGAGCTGAAATAAACAGGGCCTGAAGGAAAATTGTGAGAGAAGAGGATAAGGGAGGTGGGGAGGTGAGGGGAGGAGTGTGGATCAGGGAAGGCTTCCTGGAGGAAGCAGCAGGTGGGCGTCTTCTAGAGTGTGCAGAGCAGGTCTGCCACTCCTCATTCACAGTCAGAAATGCAAAAGCTCTGAAAACAAGGTTGTCTCATAAGTTTTTGGCAGCAAAGTTTGACTGGAACTAACAGGAGGCTGCTCGTGGCTTCAGTTCCTCCTAGTCAGTGTGAACGTGCATGTTTTGCTGCAGATAGACAGGGTGCCATAGTGTGCGGCCCGCTGAGGTGGGCACGTAAAGTATAGCGTATGCACCAGGCTACCTTGCTGAAACCTGGGAAATTCTGAAATCTGGCCTGAGGGTTTCAGATCAGGGGTTTGAGTCTGTATATCCCGAGTGGGGAAGGCATCCAGGTGCAGGGACCGGCCTGAGCAGATGCAGGCCCTCGGAGAATGGACGGGGAGCGTGGCTCCAGGCAGGGATGTGATGGGGCAGAGCTGGACAGCACCGGGGCTGATTAGGCCCAGTGCTGAAAATGCCACTTGCCCTTCTGTCTAGGGCGTCCATGTCTACAATGGAGATGACCCAAGACAGGCACCGTACCCGTCCACCCAGGGCAGTGGGGTGGGCCTGTGGTTTTTTGTTTGATTGGTTCCCGGGGTGCTGAGAATACTGTTTTTGGAGTCCCAGATCCTGAGTTTGCAACCTGTTGCTCCCAACTCTGCCCTGCCTGGGTGGCCTCAGGCAGGCCACCCTTTCTGGTCTTGGTTTCTCCATCTGCTAAATTGGATGAGAACTTCTCAGGCCCCTTCCGGCCTCGCAAGAGTCATTCCTGCTGCTTGTCCACAGGGCTGAGTGGCTGTGGGTGCGGCTCATGCCACTCTCAGTCCTTTGGCCTAGAGGGCAGGGCCTGTGCCTGGAAGAACAGCCCCTGCCCAGGGCTGCTGGGTCTGTGAGTTTGCAGTGGCCCTTGCCTTCCCCCGAGGCCAGGGCCTCTCACTCTCGCCGTCTCCCTCCCGCAGTGGTGGCTGGACGGCGTGGAAGCCCCTGTGGATGTGTGGCTACGGCCTCACGAAGAGCACCGTGGGCATCATCGGGCTGGGGCGCATAGGTGAGGCCCTCCCCACCCCCGGGCCCTCCCCGGCTCACAGGGTTTAGTTTGAGTCTCCGGCACCAGGGGTCTGGATGCTGACAGCCCTTCTTTGGAAGGGGTTGCCCTCACTGCGTGGCATTCGTGCACTGTGCACGCAGTGGGGCTGTCTCTGATGAGAAGACACAGCTTCTAAAACACAGGCAAAAACAAACTAAGAAGAAACACAGGACTTCCTCAAGGACTTGCTCGGTGATAGGAGCAGGGTGTCGGGGCCAGGGCTCCTCATGACTGCAGCTCCGTACAGAACAGATGAGAGACGCTGGCTGGGTCGGGGCCGTGGGAGGTTTTCTGTGGGGGAGCCCGTGCTCCCCAAGGCCTGAGTTCTGGCTCATAAAGCCTTACCGCGGGCACCAGCGGGTCCCGTGGGCAGAGCTGTTTTTCTGCCATTGGCCCCATTTGGAGAAGCCTGGCAGGAAGGCTTAAGTTTAGCCAGGCAGCTGCCAGTGGTTCTCTGGCATCCAACTTGGTACAGAGATGAGAGGGAGAGTGTGGATGAACTGGCCTGCTGGCAGCCCTTCCTCTTACGCTGCAGTGGCTTGGAGGGACCCACCAGCTTTGGGGCACATGCTGAGTCTGAACATCCAACGGTCTCAGGAGCAGCATCTGTGAAAGGCCTGCTAGCTTGGGGCAGGCTGGCAGTGGCAGTGCCACCAAAACGCCAGCTGAGGTCTGGGGCCTCATTCACAGAAGCAGAGGGTCCAGAAGGATGGAAGGGGTGCCAGGTCCACTTCTCAGGGAAGGTTAACAGATGGACGTCAGGTGGCCGGACACCATGTGAGGACAGCCTGTCACAGAGGAGCTGTGGTGCTGCCTCCAGATCTGAAGGGCTGTCAGACCCCTCAGGGCAGTGTGGGCTGGCTGGGGCTGGTGACACCGAGGCAGGACCAGTTAATGTGGGGACTGTGCTAATGAAAGGATCTGCCCCTGCCCCCATGGGCTCCCTGTCCCTGGAGCTGCTGGGTGCTGCCCCTGCTCTCAGGGGGGTTGGGGCCAAGCCATGACTCTGACTCCTTGTCTCAGGCCAGGCCATTGCTCGGCGGCTGAAGCCATTTGGTGTCCAGAGATTTCTATACTCAGGGCGCCAGCCCAAGCCTCAGGAAGCAGCAGAATTCCAGGCAGAGTTTGGTGAGTCAAGCATTGGTTTGCACAGGAGCCCGTCTGTGCTCGGTGAGAGGGTTCCCCTGTTTCTGTAACGGCAGCTTTGGCAGGCGAACACAGGCCCTCCAGGTGTGTCCAGGGCCTGCAGTCCCTCAGGGGTCATCTGGTCTACCTGCCTCTGGATGCAGCCCACTCAGGGAGCACAGAGACTTGCCCAGGCCAGCAGTGAGCTTTCTCAGGGCCAGGAGAGCGCTCCAGGTCTGTCCTCAGAGTGCCTGGTCTCCATTGCACATGGGATGGGCAGAGCAGCAGGGGCGATGGCAGCGGGAAGGAGCTGCTGGGAGCTTTCACTCAGTCTCCTCACACGGCTGAGCATTACTGGCCCCCACCCAGCCTGTGTCCAGGCGGATCCAGCCCGGCAGGGTGCAGAGCAAGGGGTGCAGAGAGCAGGCTGAATCTCAGCCATTCCTCACCCTGTGGCACAGAGGACCCTGCAGTTGGTGAAAGCCCAAGTGGCCCAGATCCCACTGGGTGACCTTGAACAAGCCTCTGCCCCTCTCTGACCTCAGCGTCCCTGTCTGTTAGACCAGGGAGCTGGATGAATGGTGTAAGACCCCGGGTCCCACGAGTGGCTGTTGACTGTACAGTTAGGAGTCGTGCAGGTAGCGGCAAGGCCTTCAGGAAGCATCTTGCGAGTTTCCATCATCGGGGGTTGGGGGGGGGGGGGGAACCTGGCCTCCTACCGTCTCGCTCTCCGTAACTGGGACTCGCCTCTGATGGAGCTGTGCCCTCCCCAGTGCCCACCTCCCAGCTGGCTGCTGAGGCCGATTTCATCGTTGTGACCTGCTCCTTAACGCCTGCAACCAAGGGCCTCTGCAACAAGGACTTCTTCCGGCTGATGAAGAAAACAGCCGTGCTGGTCAACATCAGCAGGTACCTGGGCACCGACACGCTGGGTCACGGGCAGGCCCAGAGAGGGGCTCCCTGCTGCTGTGAGCTGAGGCTTTTCTCCCCGGAGGGTTGTTGAGGAGACCTCAGACTGAGCTTGCTACGCTCCATAAACCAAGCAGCCAACTCAGAAATACACTAAAGGCCACAACTAAGTACCCAGGCCAAGAGGAAGGTCCACGAGAGCAGGGCCTGGCTGGTTCCCAGCAGTGTCGCCGCCTGGCTCAGGGCCAGGCACATCGTAGCATTGGTTTAGGGAGTGAAGACATCATGGTATCGAGTTCCCAAGTACCCTGTTCCTCTGAACCACAGAGGGTTGGACTTGAGATTTAACAGCCTTCGGAGGCCGACCTCCCATTGCACTGAGCCTGGGTCTGTGTGAGTCAGTGCCATCTTGAAACTTCATGCTTCTGGGGACACAGACCCAAAACTCAAGTGGTCTTGGTTCCTCAAAATGCCCCCAGGTGCCTTCAGGCCACTGGGCATGTAATAGGGGCAGATCTTCCCTCTCTGCCTCTCCAAACCCTCCCTAGCTGGTGCCCTTTGAACGTGCTTAAATCAGTCTGGAAGCAAACAAAGGTGAGGGAAGGGGTTGGATGAGGTCACCCCCCAGGGCTAATGTTTAGCTAGAGAGGTGGTGATCTGGAGGTGAAGTGAACACAGGGCTCACGCTGATGGCTGAGTCTCATGGCTTCCATCTCCTGATCCCCATGGACCCAGGACTGTGCAGGCTGCTGTGATTATTGCACAAGTGTTACTTAGTGCACAAAATGGCATATTACTTGGTGGTTCACTTGGTGGCTGAGTGGCAGGAAGGAAGGTTGCTCACTGGGATGGGTGTGCTTAGGTGGATCCCATCTGTGCCCTTGGTTAGTCAGGTGTCTGATGGCAGAGCACAGTGGGTGGTCGGGGAGCACCCAGGTCAGAACACCTGGGCGGGCCCTGTTCATGCAGCAGTGATGTCAGTGAGCTGTAGCCTCCAGCACTCCTGGGGTTAGGCTCCCCGTATTACGGAGGAGGAACTGGAGACAGAGAATTTGAGACACTTGCCCAAGGTCGCACAGCTAGAAAGTGGCGGAGCGGGGTTCTCTGACGGCAAGGCCTGTATTCCTGCTATACAGACATACTGTAAGTGAGGATGCAAGACTTCCTGCTTCAGAAGGCAGCGCAGGTGCCAGGTCGGTGGGGAAATTCATTCCACAGGTGGTTCTGCTGTAAAGGCAGCCTCGGTGCAGGCACTGGGGCACCCACATCACCACTGCGTTCCAGGGGGGACGTGGTGAACCAGGACGACCTGTACCAGGCCTTGGCCAGTGGCCAGATTGCAGCTGCTGGACTGGATGTGACGACCCCGGAACCACTGCCTACGAGCCACCCGCTGCTGACCCTGAAGAACTGTGGTAAGAACTGCGTCTTCGGTGCCGCCACCACCGCCTCGCAGGACCATGGCAGCTGGAGGGTCTGGAGGTGCCGTGTGGGAGCCGCCTGCGCTGTGTGAACACAAGGGGACACGCCCAGGGACCATAAATTATGCCAGGAGTGGCACTGGTCCCTAACAACAGAGGGGAGGGGCCTCCTGAGCGTGCTCACCTGTGTCCCTAAAGGAATGAATGGGGGTAGGGATGAGTGGATTTAACTGGGTGTCTTTTATCCATAGCTAGTCATGGGTAAAACCCGTTGCTATGAATTGCTGTTACCAGTTTAAGTGTGAGAAGTCACAAGTACAATTACAATACCAGTACCTGTAACCGGGGCCAGGGGTTAAGCCCTTGGTGCAGTGTGGACGCCGCAGGCAGCCTGGCAGGCTGGAAAGCAGGCCCTGGCTCCCTCCTGCCCTCCCGGCTGAGTGGCCTGCAGCTGCCCGTCTTCACTAGCAGCAGCCGTTCCTCCTGCAGTGGCCGGGGCATCTGGTTTGCAGTTTTCCCAACGTGGTGCCCCCCTCAGACAAGCCACAGCCAGCCAGTGCCCCGGCCACAGAGGTAGGGGTCCGAGTTGCAGCTCCTCAGGGGCCCTTCCTGCAGTTTTCTGTTAACCCCACCCTTCCCCTCCGTCCCCCTAGTACTGGGGAGGCAGATGCTTCCGGCTCCGTCTCTCTGATGCCTGAGGGAACCTCAAGCTGTTAGGTTCCTCAGTCACCTGGGGGGACCAATCAAACGGGCTGGGCCCCAAGGGTTTCTGCTTCAACGGGTCTAGCATGCTCCTCGCCAATGCTGCTGGGCCTGGGGCCACGCTTTGAGAACTACTGCCTCAGTGCCCTCTTTTTAGCCTCCTGTTCACTTCCTACCTCGGTAACAGTACTTTATATTAAATTCTCTCTCGGGTGGTTTGTTTCCACTGTCACCGTGAGCGGTAAGGGTCTTGGGTTGTCTGGCCAGTCCCGCCTTGGTTCATGTTCTGGCACGGAAACCAGAGAGAAGGTCCTTAGCTGCCTTCCCCACAATGAATGCTGCCGTTATTGTAGCCCTGGAAGCTTTACCCTTCCTACCCCCGCGCCAGCTAGAAAGGAGCATTGTGCCCACAGCCTGGAAAACGGTCCCCATCCCCCAGGCCTGGGCGTTCAGCTCAGCGCTGAGACCTGCTGTCAAAGGCGCTCTGTGGGAACGTGCTCTCCTGTGCTGTCCATGGTTTCACCTCGTCCTTTCTGTAGATCAGAAGCCCGTGGCATCACTTTCAGGGCGCAGGGTATGGATGAGCAGTTAAATTGGCATCGCTCACTATCTGGTAATGGAAGGGCTGGGTTCTCGATCAGCTCCAAGACCCCTCAGGCTGGTGTTCTTACGTTTAGGAGACACACCCCTCATCATCCTTGCATCTGGGCGTCCGGAACTTGGATTCCCTTTATTCTCACTCTGACCCCCGGCCTCGGGGGAGTGGAGTGCTGAGTGACAGGAGGGAAGGCAAATCAAGGAATATGAGGCGGCTCTTTATTCGTCTTACTGGCAGGCCATGGCCCTGAGAGAAGGGCCCGCTGTAAGGCTCTTGAACCACCCTCTTAACTCCGTCTTCCTCTCCTTTCCAGTGATCCTGCCCCACATTGGCAGTGCCACCCATGGAACCCGAAACGTCATGTCCTTGTTGGCAGCCAACAACTTGCTGGCTGGCCTGAGAGGGGAGCCAATGCCCAGTGAACTCAAGCTGTAACCAGACAGGAAGCACCGAGGGCCAGGCAGACATGCCCGGGATGCTGTCGGCTGTGCCAGGCTTGATTTGGACCCACAGGACAGGAGCCATGGAAAAGTCCGATCTGGGCTGATGCTGCAGAGGGAAGACTGGTGCTGGGAGATGTGCTTGCCACTCTTGTGGTTGGAAACATCTGCGCCCAAAGTGTGTAATTGTATTAAATAATTCTCTGAGAGACTGTGTTGGGCTGTAACTGGGCGGAGCTAATGACAAGAGCACCTGCTTTACCTTTTCTCAACCAGGGCATCTAGTGACCTGCGAGTTCAGCGTCTACCTCAGTCCTTACCCCCTCGAACTTGTCCAAACCACCTTACCCCTCGTCCTCTGCTCAGGTTCCTTCGCAGGCCCCTCACTGAGCACGGACAGCCAGAGCCCATGGTGACCTAGGCCACTGGGACAAAGTAAATATACTCAGCAAAGAGAACAAGGCAAGAATAACTGGAAGTAGGTGAGTTTTTTGTTGTTATTGGAATTCAGTTCTTTATATAAAGTCTGTTGTAAAAACAACAGAATAAAAACAAACCAAAAAGAAGGGGCAGGGCAGATATTTTAAAAAATGAAAAAGGAATAGGAAAAAAAAAGGCAGAGCACTTATTGCTTCTCCTCAGCTTTCTCCTTGGTCTCGTCTTCGGACTCCTGTTACCTTCCACCGAAAGAGCTTCCAGCTTTTGCAGCCACTTCCTCAGCATTACCATTTTTGCCCAGTTTTCCTTTCTTTTCTCTCTCTTCAGTCTCTTTCCTGCATTCTTCAAACTTTGTCTTGAATTTCTGTGCATTTTCAGCATTGGGGAAGCAGATGGCCAGCTGCTCCAGCTTGGGGCGCCCGTCGGCAAAGGTGGCAGGGTATACCAGAGCCATGCACGGTCATTGCCTGCGCTTGGCTTCAGCTCCAGTCGGCATGATACAGTGGTTGGCGAGTAATTTCAAGGCCTTGTCCCCCCGCATGAGGAGGCGGATGGTCCCTTTTCCTTCTGCTCCAGAAGCTTGACATCTCCAGTGCCTCGTTCCTTCCATTCTGGGAGATCATTCTCTGAAGAGAATCAAAACAGCTTTGCCCGCATTTTGAAAAGCTCTTCTTCGTCTTCCAGCGTTTTTTTTTTTTTTTGTTCGTTTGTTTGTTTTTTTTTAAATATATTTGATTTTTTACAGCGAGGAAGGGAGAGAGATAGAGAGCTAGAAACATCGATGAGAGAGAAACATCGATCAGCTGCCTCCCGCACATCTCCCACTGGGGATGTGCCCGCAACCCAGGCACATGCCCTTGACCGGAATCGAACCTGGGACCCTTCAGTCCACAGGCCGACACTCCATCCACTGAGCCAAACCGGTTTCGGCCTAATTTCTTGATCAGGAAGAGAAACTATAGGCTCAAACTGAGGGTTGTGGTTGGACTCATCTGCATTCTCAGTGGAGGTACTGTCCTCATGGGGGTCCTTGGCGACCACCATGGCTCAGTCTGCTGGCTCCAGGGCCTCCACAGCTCTTAATTTTTATTTTAAAATTAGTTTTAGCAGCATCACACTTGGCTCCCTTTGTCTGTCTTGTCCTCATCCCCACTCCCCCCAGGTGGATGGGTGCCCTTTTTCTAATCGCCACCTCACTCCTCCCAAAAGCCCTCCTCCTGCTGAGGCAGGCAGGTCCCAGCCCTCCCCACAGCCAAGCCAAACTGGCGAGTGGAGTTTTCAATCTGGGAGGCAGGTAAGGGAGCAGCGGGGGCATAAGAGTAAGCAATAAAACTGGGTGGGCTGAGAAAACCTCACACATGCCCACGGCTCACAGACAGACAGAAGTAGGCAAGGCAGAAGGGACTAAATTGAAGGAATTACCAATAATGGCTATTGAGAGCATTAGATTATTTTCTAAAAGACTTGGTTAAAAAAAAAAAAAGTATTGGCTGAAGCATTAGCAGAGAAAGCAATACTGCTTCCCTTTTTGTTTTAACCTTAACCTAAGCACAGAAAAATAACACATATTTAGAGACATGAATGTGACAAAATTTTTATTTCAAAATCTCAAATTTTGACTAGCATAGCACCACTGACATGGGTGCCCTGAAGGAACTTTATGATTTGATCACCAGAAATTATGCCAGGCTATAATTAAGGCTAACCAATCAAAATCCAGGTTAATTCAGGTAGAAATGATCATAGGATCCTTGGGACTGGTTTTCCAGGGAACCTCTGAATTATCCTATAAGCACTACAGCTTGTATGAGGACACTGGCCTGCAAGCTTGCTTCTCACATAGAAACTAACAAAGAGGTAGATGCAATTCCAGATTCCACCTAGCAGAGGAAAGGTAGGGCTCCAGCCACGGTACTGGAGATAGGCCAGAGCCAAGTCCATGTAAGACAGAGGAGGTGAGGGGGAGCCTCCTGGCACCACCACCTCAAGAAGGAAGGGAAGGAGGGCTGCCACTGGTCTTCCCGTGTCACTGGTTCTTCCCAGGCCCAGGCAGGGTCTCTTGTCCACGCTGCCTGCCAAGGTTAATCTCATAAGACTGGTCCCCACACTGTGTAGAAGGGTGGATGTAGAGCCTCCTCGCATCAAGTCAGAACACAACTGCTAACAATTAGCCACACACACACTGAATTTCACAGGTGACCCCGTGTCCTCCAGTGGTCTCTTTCCCACATCTGCTGGAAAGGAGAGAAATCTTAGAGTCTCCTTCCCTCCCTGGGAATCTGTTCACAGGAGATGCCAAGCCCAACTCTGAGCATTCTGAGTTTATCCAGACAGGTGTGTAACTGCACACACTAGATTAAGAGGAAAAAACACGCTGATTTTTGTTTTAGGCTACACATACTTAGCTTTCTAAACACAAAAATGGAAGGATTTCTCTCAATTATGCACAATGGTTGGTGTCTAAGAAAGCTGTATAAAGAATGAACCCCTGTCCATGCATGAATGAAACTGACTTCATGAGCTCTACAGGCACACAGGAACGTGTGCTGTTTCCCTGGAAGCACACAAGCCAGGGCTCAGCCTGACAGAGGTGCCACCAGCAGCCCTGATAAGAGGGTCAGGCGACCACAAGCCTGGCTGGGGAAGTGAGGCAGTGGGACCCAAAGAGGCCCTGGACAGTGACCCAAATGTTCCTTTTAACAGTCTCAGATGCTACTTGGTGACGTCTATGTTCTGGGCTCTCCAACCCTCTTATAAAGCTGGAAAATATTGGTGAACACTGCTATGCTTGGATTTCAAACATGCAGTATTGAGCTGGGGCAACAACAAAAGTTCACATTCTATACTTTAAAAAACTATAGTATATAACAGTAATAAATCCATGGTTTTTGGTTATAACTGAAAACAGCAATCGAGGCCCTGGGAACGAAGCCATATAAGGTGAGAGTGAAAAAGCGAAGCAGAGAACAGGCGTGGCGTGCCATTGGGTAAGATGTGTCAGGCTGGACTGGCCCTGAAGTCTGGATGGAGCAAAGCGTAAATGCGCCGTGAAAGATCCCACAGAACAGGACTCCACATCATCAGAACAAAGACAAACACTAGCTCTTTTCTGACTTCCAAACGTGGAACTGTAACATGTATACAAGTTGGTTAAAATACTGCTAAAACAGCACACACAGAAACAGTACCTTACTGGTCACTCCCTACAAGTACATACTCCATTTACAACCTTGTTTTTAAAACCAGGAAAAACTGTTAAAACATCTATCCAACAGTGATGTTTTCAAAAGTATATACACCCAAAAGCCCAGAGAATGCTCGCTCTGGACCCAGTGTCAGCACCATCAAAGTGCAGTGTCTGTGACTGCAAGTCAGACAAAAATAGAAAATACAGTACTTTCCGAGGCCTAGGACCAGCTCACGATAGGCTCTACAGCATTTGTGGCCGACAGGTGTGTCGTCCTCAAGGGCCTTTTCGACGGGCACAAAGTCGCCACTGGTTACACATAGGTGAGTTTTGCATCACTGTTCAGGTATATAATATTCCCATCAGAGGGTATAGGAATTTTAATTAAATGCTTCACAGAGTTTTACAAAAATTGCTAAAAAAATTTTTTTGCACTTCGATTTTTAATTTTTACATGTGCCATTTTTAACGTCATCAATTAGAAACTACTTTCTGACTACAGTCCTCAACCCTAAGAGAACTTGGCTCGAGGGCTGCGTCCCTCTCTGAAAGTGTGCATTTCACTCAGAAATGCAGAGCACTAGTGCTACACATATTAGTTCTGAGCCACTGAAACTGGCAAAAGCCATTGGCAGTCTGAAGCCTCAAACCCAAGGGTATTAGCTCTCAACCAAGAGATTTTCGTTTCCTACAACTGACATCGGCATCATCTCAAGAGGTCAGGGTTAGAGCAAAGTGCTGGGAAGACTGCTGCTCTGCCAGCGCAGGCAGGTAGTCTTGGAATGTTTATACAGGTGGCTGGACTGACTGAACCTCTTGCCGCACTTCAGGCAGGCATAGGGTTTTTCACCTGTGTGAACACGGATGTGCTTCTTACAATCTGTCAAGGTCAGAAAAGTCTTGCAGCAGATTTTGCAGGCATACTTGCGAGCGCCCTCCACAACCAAGACGTTGTGCTCTGATAAGGCCTTCTTGCATTTGGACAGGACATCAGCAGAGGCCCTGGTCAGCTGTGGAGGGCCGGGCTGGGAAGGATGCCCATTTTCAAATGAGGACGTGGCCCCATTCATCATAAGCTGGGAGCTGGCAGAGTTTTCTGGGATCTGCGAGCTCCTGACAGAAGTCACAATTGGCATTTTGGGAGCGATGCGGCGGTAGTACGGAAAGTTACTGGCCTTTCCTCTTGAGGAGCCCATCATTACCCTGGAGAAGGAGGAGTGGAGGCCCAAACCAGACCTGGAAAAATCCATTCCAAACTGTTCTCCTTGATAGCCTGAACTCTGCACACAGGGCAGGCCCATGGCTTCCTGCATAGGCCTCGCAAAGTGGGAGTCTGCAGGCTCACTGAATGGGTTTTCCACATGAGAGCCAGTGGCCGAGGAGGGCCCGCCCACAGGCCCAGTCTCTGGACTCAACAAATAAGGACCCTCACACTCCAGCCTGCAGTCACTAGTGGTGTTTGGAATATTATCATCGTTGTTCTGATTGGCACTAAAGTTACTTCCTCTGCTCTTGTTAAGGAAATTTGAAATACTAAAAGTGGACTTATGATCCAAGTTATTTGTGACTTCTAAAATATGGATGTCACCTACCCTGTCAGTGCTAGACTGGGGATCTGAAAAACTCCGATCACTGCTTTCAGGGCTGAGGTCTATCTTCTCAGCACTGACCACAACTCCTTCCACTTCCACAGATTCGCTGCCTTCTGCTTGTGAGGTCACGTCGCTCACTTCATCCTGAGGCTCAGGAGAGCTCAAGGGCTCAGATTTCACCACCACTCGCATGTGCTCCTTCTCACCAAGGCCAACCTCAGCATTTTCACACTGAAAACCACTTTTCTCAGTTGCAGCTTCCTGCTCAAAACTAGTCTCAACCTGAGTTGCACGAGAGGCCATGGACAACGGTGCCATGTTGCCAGCACTGTTGTCGGACTGGCTGGGCACCTGGGCATCTTCTTGAGCACCGAAAGACTGGTCGAACATGATGGCACTGTCTTCCTGGTTGTCGGTCATTCCATCGGCCTTAGGGTTATCCACAATTTTCAGAGAATCTGGCAAGAAGAATTCTTCTCGAGAATGAACCCCTGAAGGCCCGTTCTCTGGCGTAACATTGGAAATGGCAGACTCATCCATGGCAGGCCGGAGGCGCTGCCTGGCCCTTTCTTCTGCAGACTGCTTACGCTTATGAAGGCGTCTCATGGGGAAGGGCGTGCGCGGGTCCAGGTTATTGCGCATTGAGGAGCTCATGGGGGCTGGCTGCTCCTCGCCGCTCTGGTTGGAATTGAGGGCTGAGCTCACTATGCTTAGTCCCAGCTGCTGCAGCATAAAGAAGCGCTGCATGCGGGCGCTCTGTTCCTGAGCACGCTCGCTGGGGGGAGACATGGGCAGTGTCCTTGTCGTTAAGTAATGCTTACATGCCTTAACCACAGAGTTCAAATGCAGGTGAGAGGCTGCCAATAAGACATCCATAACATTGCTCTCCCCCAGCATGAGGGTGGAGGTATACATCATGTCAATCAGTGCGGCGAAGGCCTCCGCTGTCACTACCTCGCTATCCAGCTGGATCATGTTCATGGTCTGATCGCCCTCTGCCACTGAGAACAGGGCTCGGAAATGCGTGCTGCAGGCTGCCAGTACGGAGCGGTGGGCTTTAAAATGCCTATTCCCCACTACGATGACACAATCACAGAGCTGGCCATGAAGTCTTTGGTAGTTCAGTTGCTGGAAGATCTGTTCAAAGTGTCCAGGAAAATCCATGATCCTATGGGAAAACAAAGAAAGTGTTAAGACTTAGAAAAGCTTAAGACAAAGCCAGAGCACAGAGGGTGTGATGAAAAGAGGCATGGACAGCCAAGGTTGGATTTTAAAACCTTGTGATGTTTTTTATAATGGGCACAGACTAAAAACCCGTCAAACAAGGAGCAAATGCTGATTCAGATACAGCTCTGGAAGCACGCACACACATGGGATCAGCTATGGCTGCTTACAGGCTCCCTCACTCTTCCTATGACCCACTTTTAACATTTAACACTTAGGGCCCATGTTAGAAAAGGCCAACCTGTGAGTAATAGGATATCTGCCCCACAGAAGTTAATTTGAGTTCTGCATTCCCTAAGGACAATGAATAAATTCCAGTCTTTCAGTAACTTAAGTGAAAGGGGTAAATCAACATTAGTGGGGAAGACTTCTAGTTATAAATAGTAGTAGATTGCACACATGTGCTTACCACTACTCTCCCGCCCCCAACACACTCATTCCTGAGACTCCATTAAAAATATACCAAAGTTTTTTGGTTTTGTTTTTATTTATTTATTTATTTAATCCTCACCTGAGGATATTTTTTCCATTCATTTTTAGAGAGAGTGGAAGGGAGGGGGAAGATGTGCGGGGGGAGGGGGAAGATCAATGTGAAAGAGACACATCAATTGGTTGTCTCCCACACAACCAGGAATCGAACCCAAGATGCTCTAACCACTGACCCACACCAGCCAGGATGGTTTTGTTAAAGGTATAAACCCAGAAGGAAAGAAAGAATTGGAAGTAAGTATCAATAGCATTTTGGAAGCTGGTGAACAGGTAAATGAATGATTGCTAACTGACTTAGCATACTCAGAAAGCTAAAATCTTAAATTGGCAGTGAATAAAACACCCTGACTTAAAATATAAGATCTCCACCCACCCAAAGGCTCAGGAACTGATTGCTAAGGTGCCAGGGGAAGTGGAATGGAGGTGATACTCAGAC
The DNA here is from genome assembly GCF_964212035.1 of Myotis nattereri. Classification (NCBI taxonomy): domain Eukaryota; kingdom Metazoa; phylum Chordata; class Mammalia; order Chiroptera; family Vespertilionidae; genus Myotis; species Myotis nattereri. The sequence continues at coordinate 55,371,465 of NC_138087.1, forward strand.
AGGAGGACTGGATGGAAATCTATTCAATAAAAATAACCCAATGGAAGCTCTGTGCCTATGGCACAAGAAAGGTAAGTCTATAGAAACAAAGAGTTATTGGGGGCTGGGGATAGGATCATGGTAGGACTGCAAAGGGGAAGAGGGAATTTGGGGGGGAAGATGGAAATGTTCTAAAATCAGATTGTGGTGCCCCAGCTGGTTTGGCTCAGTGGATAGAGCCTCGACTTGTGGACTGAAGGGTCCCAGGTTCAATTCCAGTCAAGGGCACATGCCCGGGGTTGCAGGCTTGATCTCCAGTAGTGGGTGTGCAGGAGACAGCCAATCAATGATTCTCATCATTGATGTTTCTTTCTTTCTCTCCCTCTCCCTATCTGAAATCAATAAAAATATATTTAAAGAAATAAAATTAGATTGTGGTGATGACTGCACAACTCATAATTTCCTAAAAATATTTGAACTGTACACTTAAAACAAGGAATTTTATGGTATGTACATTATACCTCAATGTAGATCAATAAATTATACCACAATAAAAAAAAATGGGGAAAGGGGAGAACAAGAGATGAACAAGATCCAGATTGGGGGGGGGGGGGGGGGAATGAAAGACTAACTTACCAAATAAATGGCATTTCATTCTAGCATACTAATTTAAAAGGATAGTGACATCCTGGTCAATGTCTTCTTCAACAAGCAGCAGAAATATGATTATATGAGAAAAAATAGCCTCCTTATTTTTTGAAATGTCAGTCACCTTGAGTATAAGAAGAAACTACAACTCTTTTCCACAAAAGGTCATTCACTGGAATGCCACCTCTTAACCTTCAATCCCACTTTCTATAGAAAAAGCATAAGTAGCAAAGATATTGTGGTCTCAGAAGCACCATTTTGAGGAAATTCCCAGAGCCTAGAGACCTTAAAGAAGAGACTCCTGAGATAGCAAAGCATTGCCCAACAAAGGCAGAAGTTGAAATAATACTGGAAGACAGGTAAACATCCATACAATCATTTACGCGCACCCGCCCCCTAAAGATCATCAGCCCTATGCTAGATGCCCTAACACAGACCTAGAGATCAACTCAAGTTCTTCTCACAACACTTCAGGAATGGCTGTAAGGTCCTGCTATGCCTTGTTGTCAGGCCATCTTCAAGGCAGTGCAAAGGCATGCTTTTTCCTCTCTTTTTCAGAGACTCATTTGAGGATATGTTGTTGTTGTTGTTTATTATTATTATTATTATTATTATTATTATTATTATTATTTGAGAGAGAGAGAGAGAGGGAGAGAGAGAGAGAGAGAGAGAGAGTGTTGATATGAGAGGGAGACATAGATGGGTTGCCTCCAGTACACACCTTGACCGGGTATCGAACCTGCAACCTAGTATTTTCCCTGACTAGGAATCGAACCCACAACCTTTTGGTATACAGGATAATGCTCCAACCAACTAAGCCACCCAGCTGGGGCAAGGCTTCCTTTCTCTTAAGGGGCTCTGCAAGTTGTGAAACTAACATGGTAATATTAGAGATGATTAAAATCTAGAGAAACACCGATTCTCTAAGTTAGTAACAGTGTGCAATTATCCATTTAGCGATATCTCAATATCATTTCATCAGTCAATTTATTATCTTTTGATTTAGCAATGGAAATCTAATCCACCAGATCAAAGCTAATCTTAGCCATAAAGCTGGCTAATTGGATTATTCAATTGATCTTTCCAATATCAAGAGTGTCAAGCACTTCAGTATTAAGTCAGAGTTCTTAAATGAATACAGTCAAGTCCACTCCACTGTGATTTATGATTACAGGATGTTGGGAAGGGAAGCTCACAAAATCTCCAGGAGGATAGGAGAGCTATACTCGAATGCCCCAGAGTGCCCAGCCACATTGTGGAACCGTTCCAGAAAATTCATTACTGCCACTGCCACCTCTACCACCTGCACCTTTGCATGGAGCTTGCTCTGGATTAGTGACTCAGAAAGAGTCGTTGACACTGCACCTTCGAGATCAGCACTACCCAGTAGAACGTTTTACAATAATGGAAATCATCAGCACTGTTTCTATGCTGTCTGCTAGTCATATATGGCTACGAGCACTTGACATGTGGCTAGTGTAACTGAGGAACCAAACTTTTCATTTTATTTAATTTTAATTAACTTAAATGGCTTGCCCTAGCTGGTTTGGCTCAGTGGATAGAGCGTCGGTCTGCGGATTGAAGGGCCCCAGGTTTGATTCCGGCCAAGGGCACATACCCAGGTTGCGGGCTCGATCCCCAGTGTGGGGCATGCTGAAGGCAGCCGATCAATGATTCTCTCTCATCACTGATGTTTCTATCTTTCTCTCCCTCTCCCTTCCTCTCTGAAATCAATAAAAATATATTTTAAAAAACACAAAATAAAATAAATGGCTATTATATTGGAGAGTAGTTCTAAATGCTCAATATTGTTCCATATTGCTCACATCGGCATCCAAACCCACTCAAGTACATATGACCAAGGGAACCTTAGCTCTTATTACCATGATTCTACCTTGGGAAAGTGGGCTCACAATTTAAAGGCTACGCAGATGTAAAGGAAGGGGTCGTCAAAAGATTCTGGGCAGCTGCAAATGACAAATGTCCACTACAATGTCCCATTGACAGTTAGAGCCCCTCTCCAGGCATGTCATGTACAGATGACTTTGGAAATGCATAGTTGTACTCAGTAACAGGTGATCATCTAGAAGTGAAAGAATGAGCCAAAACAGAAGGCCAGTGTTACAATACATGTGTGCAGGCACTGTAGACATCTTCAACTAGCATTTATTAAACCCTGACTCCTCTTCCACGGGCTATGATAAGAAACTAGGGTAAAATTTTAAAAGCTCTGGGGAATTTAAAACTGAAAATATTATAAAATATATACTTGTTAGTTTCCTTTAAAATAATAATAATTACATGGTAAACCACTTTTATATAAAATATATTTTCCCCTCAGAATGAGAAGAGTGGCACTGTTTTACATTTTTGCATTAACGGAAGACAACTGGATTCTCCTATTTTCTTGTGCATTTAGGCTTTTGCAATGTAACATATCACATGGCCTCTGGAAAACACTGTACATTCATGGAAGAATTAGAGTGAAAAAAGCAAATAAGTCTTTGTATCATTATGAAAATAGTTTTGACCTCACAGATCCCTTGAAAAAGTGTGAGGGGCCCCTATGGGTCCTTGGACTATACTTTGAGAACTGCTATTCAAACCAAAATTCTTAACTATACTGAAATGATGGAGGCAGGAAGAGTGCATTGAAATGCATATACCAAAACTAGAATTATAAGGAGAAATTAACAAATTCATAAAAAAATCTTATCTCTAACCAAGAGGAAGTCAATAGATAATGTCTAAAAATTAAGTAGCTCTAAGTACATAATTTAGTGTATGCATACAAATATCAAAAGAATTACATCCGGTGTGGCTCAGTGGTTGAGTGTCGACCCATGAACCAAGAGGTCACTGGTTCGATTCCCAGTCAGAGCACATGCCTGAGTTGTGGGCTCAAGTCCCAGTAGAGGGCATGCAGGAGGCAGCCAATCGACGATCCTCTCTCATCATTGATGTTTCTCTCTCTCTCACTCCCTTTCTCTCTCTGAAATCAATAAAAACATATGGGGGGGGGGGGGGAGAATTAGTTAAAAGCCTTGGGAAGAGAAAATGGAAAGCAGAGAGGCTAGGTGGTTTTCTTAACAAATCTTGTAGAACTCTTTGATTCTTAAGTGATCTGTACTTAGCAAACTACATATACTTTTGGCATAATTTGTTTTTAAAACCGAAAAAGAAGAGAGCTGAACAGACCATAACCGCACACATACACAAAATTAGAAAAATTTACCAAAGAATTACTCCCCCTCCCCTGAAAAAGCATCAGTACAAATAGTTTTATAGGGAATATATATTAAATGCTATGGAAAAGATAATTTCCTATGTTATTTAAACCATTTTAGGAGAGGAAGCTTTCAATGATCCAATATTGAAAGAAATAGTTACTATCTCACATGTCATGCAATGTAATTAAATGTAGTATATACAGACCAATATTTCTAAGTGGATCGATAAGGATGAGTTAGAGAAGGGCAATCTGTTGCTGTGAGTGCACCAATAGACTTTTAAGAGAAGCTATTTAATATCCAGTAACACATGCATAACTCATTAAGGTAAAAGTACAGCCATAAGTTAAACCAAATGAGAAATGCTGCTGAAGTACTAGCATTTTTAAACGTATGTTTTGGCCATCCCAAAAATGCCATACCAAGAATGAATTGGAAATAGCAGGGCATTACTCTGATGCCCAAAAGTGATTCCAAAGACCATGAATATGAAAAAGGCTTAGATTTATAGCATCTTAGGTAAGTTTTCCCAGAAGCAGACCATGAGTGAAGGATTCAAGTGAAAGTGATTTATCAATGAGATGCTCCCAGGAGAAACTGGGGGTGGAGAGCATGAGAGGAAACAGCAGCAGCAAAGCAAGGGTTCGATTTGGGGCAAAATCCCAGCCTTAGCCTGGTCTAGCAGGAGAGCTCTGGAGTATAAATGAGTTTAAGCCACCTCAAGGCAAAGAAACTGGTCTGTTGTAGCCCTGCATTAGTCTGTCAACAGCTAAGAGCCTCTCCAGGGAAACAGCACCTGCCAAGCACTTCCAGCTCCCTGAGCCCATGCACAAAGGGATGCCTGTCACCCAAAGACCTAGTCCTCAGGAGAGTCACAGATGCAAGCCATTAGAAGCAAACGCATACAGAAGCTGCACGGCGGGTGCACAGAACCGATAAAAAGGATCATGGGGATCTGGTTAGAGCCCAGAGAGTATCTGCTACTCACACTATACTAAAGAATAAACAGACGACAGAAGTTACTGTCTGTTAGGAAAGGACACTTGTATATATACTTACTATGTTTTCTTCCCAATCCCCCATTGCTATCCCAAAATTACTAAGTCAGCAAGGAATCTCAATTCAGTTCAACCATATAGACAACAGATGCTACTGTCTGTTAGGAAAGGACACTTGTATATATACTTACTATGTTTTCTTCCCAATCCCCCATTGCTATCCCAAAATTATTAAGTCAACGAGGAATCTCAATTCAGTTCTTTCATTCTAAAATGCCACTTTACATTAAGAGGTCCTGCTGTAGTAAACATTAGTAAACACTGTTTTAACAAGTCATTAACAAAATAATATGCCACAACGTAATTTTTAATTGAGCTTTCTGGCATAATTAAAGAAATCTAATTAATTTGGGCATAAAATAAAGCTAGCTGTTATTATAATGGTCTGTCAGTTAAGGCTTTGTACTTAGAACCCACAGGACACAACTCTGGCTTACTTAAGCAAAAGATATCTGAGAAAACAAAGACCTGGGAGGGTGAAGAACCAGACAGCTGTCAAAGGAACTTTGAAGGGTTAGGAAGCAAAATCCAGTCACACTGGTAGAGTAGGAAGAGTCTCCTTCACAGGTACTGCTTCTGCAATAAAAGGCCTCCACCAGTTCCTTCAGAATGGACATCACATGCTCAAGATTCAAAGTTCCAGGGAGAGCTCCTATATACTGAGCTTAGGGACCCACCCCCACCCCGATTGTGCTGGGAAAACAAAGAGGAAGGGTCTTTCTGTTTTTTACTTATGTAGTGGAAGGCTGATTGCTGATTTATCCACCTAACAAGATTACACATAAAGGGGGTGTGGGTGTCAAGATAATTCACAAATAGGAAATCAGAGTGCTATCGGGAAGGGAAAAATGTCTGAGAGTTTTTTAGTAATACTATGACACATTAGGCAACAAAGTGATAAGGACAACCCAAGAACTGCCATGGCCTCATTTACATTCCATGTTCTGTATAAAAATAAGTCACAGGAAATAAGGCAATGTGTATAGCAGATTGTATTTTCCAAGACGGCTGGCTACATTAAGATCTCCCATCCTGCCGAAGCCGGTTTGGCTCAGTGGATAGAGCGTCCGCCTGCGGACTGAAAGGTCCCAGGTTCGATTCCGGTCAAGGGCATGTACCTGGGTTGCGGGCACATCCCCAGTGGGAGATGTGCAGGAGGCAGCTGATCGGTGTTTCTCTCTCATCGATGTTTCTGACTATCTCTCTCCCTTCCTCTCTGTAAAAAATCAATAAAATATATTTAAAAAAAAAAAAAAAGATCTCCCATCCTGCATGTTGTCTTACAGTGTGCTATTTACATTCCTCTCACAAGTGATGGGATCTATGTTCACTCCCCTTGAAACAGACAAGTCTAAGACTATTACAGAAGTTACACTATGTAGCCCGACCAGGTGTGGCTCAGTGGTTGAGCACTGACCCATGAACTAGGAGGAGGTCACAGTTCGATTCCCAGTCAGGGCACATGCCCGGGTTGCGGGCTCAATCCCCAGTGGGGGGCGTGCAGGAGGCAGCCAATCAATGATTCTCTCTCATCACTGATGTTTCTGTCTCTCTCTCTTCCTCTCCCTTCCTCTCTGAAATCAATAAAAATATTTTAAATATATATAATATTTATACCACTGCTCATTACATTAACATGGATAATCAAGAATTGACTGTTTTCTCTATGGATTTACTTTCCTAATAATGCTTTACTTAGACTGATTTTTTAAAAAGCTCATTTGTGTTCCAGGAGAACAAGCCAGTTAATAGTACATTTTAACTATTTGATTTATATACTGACTTACCCACATGCTTTTCATTAATATACTTAGTTCATAAAGAAAAATACACTCATACTCAAACATCATCTACCACCACAGCAAGTGATCTACTGCCTGTCTGCCTGGCAGGATCTGCAAAGTTGCTACCTACAGGGAAGCATCTTAACATTCTAAGGAACTCTGAACATTCAATATTCCTAATCCAAATAAAATCCTAGCAGAAAAGTAACAAAACTTTTCCTCCACTTGTAAAGATGATATAAATAAGGATAAACGTTAAGACAACAAAACCAGGCAAGTCCCAGTCAAGCAGGCTAGGACTTTTGACAGGGCTCCAAGTCTTGGAGTCCAAGAACATTCATCCATTGTTCTGACTAAGTAGAAATCAGGAAAGGCTGGGACAAGATAGGCATACAGATGCCCAAGGTTAGCCCCAGATACCAGATCTGTCAGCCTAATTTCATATTCTCTCTGGTTCTGCTCTGTCAGGGCTGGCTCAGAAACTGGACAGATGAAGTCTATTAAAAAGGGAATCTGGGCCCAGCTGGCGTGGCTCAGTGGTTCAGCATCGACCCATGAACCAAGCGGTCACGGTTTGATTCCCAGTCGGGACACATGGCCGGGTTGCAGGCTCAATCCCCAGTGGGGGTGTGTGCAGGAGACAGCCGATCAGTGACTCTCTCTCACCATTGAGCATGCTACTTAGTCTCTCTCTCCCTTCCTCTCTGAGATAGATATATATATGTATGTATGTACGTATATATATTATCTGAAGAGAATCCGTCAGTAAGTAAAGGTGAGCACCACTGGAGAAGTCAAGCTAATGCCAGGAGCCCTTACTGTCTCGCTCTACACTCCAACTCTCCCCAATTTGCCACCTTGTTTTCCAGTTCAACATTCCTGTGGATTAGCTGACCTAGACCTTTATAACTCAGTTTAAATAAGAAAAGGTATTAGTGTCCTATTATATATCTAGTGCAAATTCAAAATGCTTTTTTTAAAAAACTGAAATAGCTTGTTGAGGCCAGGAACTATATTTTCTCTCTCTCCCTTAAAGTGCCTCAATAAATTATTTGTTGGATAACCTTCAACTGCATGTTAATGAAATATAACACCATATTACTCAATAGTCATTTTTCTAAGAGCCCCAACTCTCTCCAAAAACAAGAAAAAGTCTCAGAATATCCAAAATAAATATTAAAACCTATGTATGAAAGATTTCCTCATAGGAAAATCTCTCAAACCCTCTTTTGTTTTAAACAAACAAAATTCAAGTTTTTCTAGTTTCTTAACGGATTAAAGATGAGCAATAGCAAATCTAGAACATGAGGAAGAGCTGGCTGCAGGTTAACAGCTGCAAAAAGAGACAGCTGACCCACTAGAAAAGAAGAGGCCCAGCAACTTAGAGCCCTAGAGATTTCAACAGCCCTGGAACATGCTGTGTATTTAGTATGCAAATTCATTCATCCAAAGTTTTAAAGTGCTGGGGAACAGAGATTTATATGGCATAGTCCTGTCACAGATGCTTAGCAGAAACAAGTCATACACAAATAACCATTAAGTGCCACATAAGTGATAAAGTGTACATGATGGCTCAAAGAAGGCAAAGGTTATTTACAGCTTTATGGTGGATTTGACAACAGAGCTAGGTATTGTTTTGGATTAGGATAAAATGAGATATGAAATATATTCTAGACCAGGGGTGGGCAAACTTTTTGACTCGAGGGCCACAATGGGTTCTTAAACTGGACTCAGAAGAAGGAGCTGCAGCCGTGTTTCCCGACGTTGCCATGTTAACACTGCTGCTGGTGAAGGAGCGGAGGGGAGAGCAAGAGAACCCTCCGCTCTTTCGGCTTGGCGGGCCGGATAGAACAGCCTAATGGGCAGGATCCGGCCCGCTGGCCGTAATTTGCCCACGGCTGTTCTAGACAGAGGTAAAGGTGGGGAGAGGTTTGAGGTGGGGGAAGCTATGTAATCATTCTGGCTGGAAAATAGGTAAGGGTAGGAAGGTAGGTATTGAATAGTGAATACTCCTAACTGATGTTAATAATTACAGCAAGTTAGCATATAATTTTGAACTAGACTCACTTTTCAGATAACTTTTGTAAAAAGCACTTTAAAATTTAAGCACCGGGTCAGTCAGGGTTCTTGTTTGCAGCAACAGAAAATGATTCTAGCTAACTTAACTAAAAAGCAACTTGCTGAAAGGTCATTGGTTTGTTCACAGAATTGATGAGAAGGCTGGACACCTGACCTTGAACTAGGCCCATGGTCAGCAAACTGTGGCTCGGGAGCCACATGCGGCTCTTTGGCCCCTTGAGTGTGGCTCTTCCTAAGCCTTAGGAGTACCCTAATTAAGTTAATAACAATGTACCTACCTAACTAGTTTAAGTTTAAAAAATTTGGCTCTCAAAAGAAATTTCAATTGTTGTACTGTTGATATTTGGCTCTGTTGACCGAGTTTGCCGACACTGAACTAGGCAGTAAGAACAATCCCCACACAGCCACTGCTACAAGAATGCTGACTCTATAGGGGATTTAATCTTTGTCTTCACTATTGTTATTTAGTCATGATTCTTGAATACATTCGTGCCTTTTTGATATTATGTGGGATGAAACAGGAAGTACACCTGAAGTCATTGTGCTACATATTGAAATAAGATGTTGTCTCAAGGAAAATAACTTGTGCAATTTTTGAATCACAAACAGCACTCATTGCTTTTTTCATGGAACACCATTTTTACTTGGAAGAATGAGTGTCAAACTATGGTTATTCAGAGTTGAGTATTTGTCAGACATTTTCTTGGAAATGAAGAAAATGAGCTTGTCATTTCAAGGAAAACACCTAACAGTATTTCTTGCCTATGATAAAATCTGAGCTTTCAGGTGAAAATTTATAATTCTGGAAAATCTGTGTCTGTCACCGTGAGCTTGACAGCTTCCCAATGTTCAAACCCTTCAAATCATTAGTGATATTAATGAAATGTGATTTTTAAAAATATTATATAATAAATGTGTCAACATTTGAAAGATCTGCATAACTCTAGTGAATCAACATTTTCCAAATGACTAATGTAACTATGATGTTATGTTACAAAATAAGGTATGGGTAAAAAAGATATGCAAAGTGCAAGATAAAAATTAATGTATTTTAATGTAACAATATAAAAAGTTCATTGATATAGTTTCAGACTCTACATTGCAACTAAACTGTTCTTCCATTAAACTAGACATTAAAGAGATTTGCAAAAAATATAAAACAATGCCACTCTGAGCATTCCCTGTGCACAGATGTTGGTTTCAAAGACCATCTATACTAATAAAAGCCTAGGTGGTCCCCGTGCCCTTGCGTGCGACGTCGTCACAAGATGGCCACCACAAAGATGGCCCCCACAAGATGGCTGTATGCACAGTGGAAGTGGGGCCCAGCAGCTGCTCCACGCAGTAAGGCCTGGGGGTCCCACGGCTCTGCGTGGTGTGGAGGAGGCCAGTCCTAGCGTCTCCGCTGCCTTGGTCTCAGCTGCCTCACGTGTAGCAGGTGGGTCACGGCAGGGCGTGATCAGGCTGGCAAGGGAGGGCAGTTGGGAGCGATCAGGCCAGCAGGGGAGCAGTTAGGTGTCAATCAGGCCAGCAGGGGAGTGGTTAGGGGGCGATCATGCTGGCAAGCAGAAACAGTTAGGGGCAATCAGGCAAACAGGCAGGCGAGCAATTAGGAGCCAGCGGTCCTGGATTGTGAGAGGGATGTCCCAGATTGGAGAGGGTGCGGGCCTGCTGAGGGACACCCCTCCCCCCATTCCGTGCACAAATTTCATGCACCAGGCCTCTAGTTCGCTAATAAAAGGAACCTGGGCTCCTTGGAGAAATGGCTGATTCTAGGACTGAGGCAGGAAATATACAAGATAAGCCTGCAGAATCTTATAGTGCCAGAAAGTCAGGAAGTGCTTAAAAGAAACAAACAAATATAATAATGGGAATATATGAAAGGGACATAAGGCCCAACAGGAGAAAGTGCTCTCAAGGCCAAAGCTGGAACAGTTTGAGCAAAAAGATAGATAAAATAGTATTTTATTATAACCCAAAGTGTACAATAAATATCCATAGGTCCATCCTGATATAAATGGTTGATTAGATAAATAAATGGGAGAGAAGAGACAAATCTCCTGTGCAGAAGAATTCCAAGTAATTTATGTAGCTACTCTGCCCTCAAGGAGATAGAGCACACTCCCCACTCCCATTTTTTTTTGTAGCTATATTTATTTTTTTATTGCTTAAAGTATTACAAAGAGTATTACATATCTCTCCTTTTTTCCCCCCCCTTGATAATCCCCCAGCCACCCCTACCCCCCAGTGTCTTATGTCCATTGGTTATGCTTATATGCATGCATAAACGTCCTTCGGTTGATCTCTTACTGCCCCCCTCCCGCCCCCTAACCCTCCCCAGCGTTCCAGCAGTAGTTTGACAATCTGTTCGAGGCTGCTCTGCCTTTGTATCTGTTTTTGTTCATCAGTTTATAATGGTCCTTATTATCCATAAATGAGTGAGATCATGTGGTATTTTTCTTTCATTGACTGGCTTATTTCACTTATCATAATGCTCTCCAGTTCCATCCATGCTGTTGCAAATGGTAAAAATTCCTTCTTTTTTACAGCAGAATAGTATTCCATTGTGTAGATGTACCACAGTTTTCTAATCCACTCATCTGCTGATGGGCACTTAGGCTGTTTCCAGATCTTCACTACGGTAAATTGTGCTGCTATGAACATAGGGATGCATATATCCTTTCTGATTGGTGTTTCTGGTTTCTTGGGATATATTCCTAGAAGTGGGATTACTGGGTCAAATGGGAGTTCCATTTTTAACTTTTTGAGGAAACTCCATACTGTCTTCCATAGTGACTGCACCAGTCTGCATTCCCACCAGCAGTGCTTGAGTGTTCCCTTTTCTCCGCATCCTCTCCAGCACTTGTCGTTTGTTGATGATAGCCATTCTCACAGGTGTGAGATGGTACCTCATTGTTGTTTTGATTTGCATCTCTCGGATGATTAGTGACTTTGAGCATGTTTTCATACGTCTCTTGGCTTTCTGAATGTCCTCTTTTGGAAAGTGTCTATTTAGGTCCTTTGCCCATTTTTTTGATTGGATTGTTTATCTTTCTTTTGTTAAGTTGTATGCGTTCCCTATAAATGTTGGAAATTAAACCCTTATCAGTGATAACATTGGCGAATATGTTCTCCCATTCAGTGGGCTTTCTTGTTGTTTTGTTGATGGTTTCTTTTGCTGTGCAGAAGCTTTTTATTTTGATGTAGTCCCATTTGTTTATTTTCTCTTTAGTTTCCAATGCCCTAGGCCCACTCCCATTTGTTACGCGTGGCCTGTGCAATAGTGACTTCCTTCCAGAGTGCAATACAGAAAGGGAGGGGAAAAGAGTAACTTTAGAGTGGAGAAAACTGACACACACTATCTCAGGCAAGTGATCAAGGGCAACGTCAATGGTGAGAAGTCACATTCATAGTATGCATGTTATAGGCGTCATGTGTTGATGTGATGAGAATGGCACTTTCTCTCTGTGGTCTTCCCCACAAAACCCCATAACCTCACTCTAATCATGAGAAAAACATCAGACAAATCCCAATTGGACAGTCTACAAAATAAGTTGGGTGGTAGTGGGTTAGTTGGTAGGATGAGTTAAATGCCTACTAAGAATCAGGTTCTGTAGGTACTTTACATCTTTTATTTCTTATGGATGATTGTCAAGCAGTGACTATCATCCCCATGACTAGGGCCAACATCATCCAGCTAGTAGAGTAAGTGAAGGAGAAGAGTTATGAACCCAGGTTCAACTATAAAACTTCACTTTGCTGTAATGGGAGCAAGCCCCCAGTAAGACATGGGCCAGGTGGATGATGACAGAATACTCAGGAGAGAACAGTATGTAGTTACGAGTGTGAGCAAAGGCTAGGAATAAGGATTATGAGGCTCGAGAGAGTAAGGGGATGAAGCTGAAAAGAAAGGTCAAGAATTGGGGAGGGCTGTTTTAGAGTGAAAAGACAGGTGTGTAAAATAACAGCGAAAGGATTGAAAATTAGAGCAAGGGTTGTGGAAGAGGTGGCAGGAGGGTCTTTTCTTCTCCTCTTCTCTTACTCAAATCTTCCCCTGATACTAATGCCACATGCCACCACCACCGATCACATTGCCAAGCCTTCACCATGGCCAACAGACCCGTCTGGGAAGGTGAGGAGAATGCAGGATGAGCTATGCTTTCTCCTCCCACTGCCTCTTGCCACTGGCTCCTCCCCAATGCTGCCTTCCATGAGACTGGTGCAGAATAATGATCAGGGATCAGAGCTTTGGGGAGAAGGGGAGGGGAACAAAATATATTCCTGGTAACAGGCTCACCTGTCATATGGGGAAATCTTGGCCTGCCCAAGCCTCTCAGGAAGGTGGTCTGTCAGGGTGGTGGCCCACCAGCACAGAGTACTGTCTGGAAGATGGGCATGCCCAAGACAGCAAGTTACATACATGACCGACTATAAAGGATACATTTAAACTTAAAAATAATTTATGACAAATTTCACCGCTTTATCCTGTTTAGAATTTTACATTCACACTGTAACTGGCTTAGAAATTTCCCTACTACATTTTCCTAAAATTTCAAAAGAATAATCAGCTAGCTGATTATCTAGATAAAAGAACATCTGTAGCCAGTTAAAGCTCTAAAGATCATACAAACTTCATAAAGGTATTTTAAAAAACCATAAATGGCTTCTTTTAGCTACTTATAAATATGAAACTATATCTATTTTAACATCTGTTTAAGAAGTCTAAATGTATTTTCCCTCTATTACTTACAAAATGTTGCCTGCCATCCCTCGATTACCGCCCCCTACACACACAAACTTCTCAGCAATTTAAAAAAGAGCTTTCTTTCACTGCCTTTTATCCCTGATAGATCAAGAAGCATATTCTTTTTTTTAATGTACTTTTTATTGATTTCAGAGAGGAAGGGAGAGGAGAAAGAGATAGAAACATCAATGATGAGAATCATTGATCGGCTGCTTCCTGCACACTCCACACTAGGAATAGAGCCCGAAACCCAGGCATGGGCCCTTACCCAGAATCGAACCGTGACCTCTGGTCACATCGGCCAGGCAAGAAGTATATTCTTAATGAATGACACTACTTTATCAAGAAAAAAGCCATGCCAAAGCTTTAAAGACACTGTTATTGATGGTATTTTTCCAGTAGGAAAAAAAAAAGATTTAATTCATTTTCATACCTAGTTTACTTTCAAAGTAGTATATTCCTTCACTTCTGAATCATTTATCAAATCAATAGCATTTAGCAAGTGACTGATACTTTACCTGCTAAGTTGCTTTCGAGGTTCTACTCAAAATAAAGACTACAATGTATGTTATTAAATGTGTTTAGATTTTTGCACTATCTGTGGGTTTCCCTCAGAACCGAACCCCAAAACCGTGGGTTTTCTTCTCCCTATACTTCCTCAGATCCTCTCTGCTGTACTAGAGGCTAAAACAGGACTAAACAACTGAAGATCTCTCATTTTTAGAGGAAGACTGTTGAGCGGATTTTAAATTACAATTAACTAATTAAGATTTAGTGAAAAATCAATTATACCAGTTAACAATCTCACGTTCAGAAGAAAAGGGGGAGCAATTCACCCTAATCATATTAAATTTAAGAACTTGGAAATAGCCGAAACCGGTTTGGCTCAGTGGATAGACTGTCGGCCTGCGGACCGAAAGGTCCCGGGTTCGATTCCGGTCAAGGGCGTGTACCTGGCTTGCGGGCACATCCCCAGTAGGAGATGTGCAGGAGGCAGCTGATCGATGTTTCTCTCTCATCGATGTTTCTAGCTCTCTATCTCTCTCCCTTCCTCTCTGTAAAAAATCAATAAAATATATTTTAAAAAAAAAAGAACTTGGAAATAAAGCATTTGTAAACTTGTTATCAAGTACACAAAGTAACAGAATACAGAATCTAATTTCTAAAAGCAGACTCCACTCAAACATCCTTTAAGTTAGTAAAAGAAACAAAACACTTTGTTAACTTCCATTTATATAAGAAAAAAGTACCACTTCCATTAGGTACTTTAACAAACTTACTTCAGAGTACAAATTTGGAAAATTAATTGGTTATAATTACAATAAAGTTAGTGCTCCAACACAAATTCCTAATCTGTTTGAACTGTCAGAAAGATAAATCAGTCTTTAGCAAAATTATGTGTAATTATTTAAATAAAAGTCATCTCATTTCCCCCCTCCCCCCCATTAGTCTTGAGATTAAAAGCCACTATTCAGTGATGAAAATGATGAAAACAACTGTAAAAAGCAATAGTTCACTCAGAGACAGCTGGTCTTTTAGCATGAGAAGTTCACTGCAGTTAGTGTTACATTCCATCCCACCTGCTACACTAACAAAAACCAGCTCTACTAGACAACATCCATATTTGAGAAATGTTAAGTACAGTAAAAATCATACGCTTAAAATTGACAGAAGAAAGTATTTGTTTACAATAAATTTACTTTTTTTTTTTTTTAAGTTGACAGCTAACATCAAATCACTACCTTGGGTTTTTCCTCTTCCCTTCCAAGAAGTTGAGGCAGATTGAAGATTCTGCACTACAGCAAGCTTTGCCGTATCTGACTGTACACAGATATTAAATCCTACCCACACTAAAGAACTCAATAAAATTCAAGCTAAGTACTTAAATACTAAAACATTTACACACATTTTGTATCCAAGTGATTTTTAAAAAGTACTTCAACTTCTCATGATAGTCTTGCAACAAAGCTTTTGAGAGCAGTGACCCATAAATCTAGGAAAACACTCCATTAGATGTTTTCCTTTCAAATTTTACCACTTTCAGAATTTTTCTAAAGGCACCTCAATGAACCAGAAAACAGCTTGCCAGTACCTCCAGCTAACGACAGTATGTTTTGACACAACTTTTAGGAGAAAAAAGGCAGATCAGAAAACAAGTTGATTTCAGGACTTTTTATTAGTCCTGGCTCATTTAAAATCCAAGGGCCCAGAACAAGTCTCCAACCTATTAGTATTACCTGGCAGCTCATCAAGCCGGCTGCAGGGCCCAGGCCAGTCTTCCGAGTTTGCTGGGATTTCCAGAGGGGGTTAAAGCAATAATGGGAGGCCTTCGCTTGGGTTAGGGGCTTTTATCTGAAATTCTTTTTCTTCCCTCCCCATCTTATCTCTTCCCCCCACTCCTATAATTTTAGCTTATAGCCAACCACCCTCACCACGGAAATCCTAAGATTTCAGCATACAAAAAGCAAGCTCTCCAGAAAACAAGCACCCAGGCCACCTTTTTAAAATTATCTAAGGCACAAAAGCCCATCCAAAAGATAACAAATCATCAATGATGAGGAAGGCACAGCATTCACTTCAATCTCTAAAGGAAGATCCCAATGTATGTAGTATCTTCTATTTACTACAACTGAAAAGTAGTTTGGGGCAAATGTAAGTTTACAGGTGTTAGTATGGAAAAATAATACAATAATCTATATATATAATAGCCTAAGCCACCCTTAAGACCTGAGGGACAACCGGCTGGAAGCTATGACGTGCACTGACCACCAGGGGGAAGACGCTCAAGGTAGGAGCTGCCCCCTGGTGGTCAGTGCTCTCCCCCCTCCCCCCCTCCCCCCCATCAGGACTGGGCAAGACGCCCCAAGGGGCCAGGCCTAGGGGCCCCACCCGGGCGCCAACTCATGCACCGGGCCTCTAATTAATAAATAATACAGAAAAAAAACCTCTGTTCCGCGTTACTCACAATTGTAAATCTACTTTGAAAAGATTCCTGTTTAATTCTTGAATGCGAAGGATTTCTTCCTTCTCTATTCATTCAAATTAGCCAGAACTTGAGCATACTACTTAGTAATCAAGACTTTTCTTTGCCTTTACCTAGGAATTTTCCTTCTAACTAGAACCTGTGTACCTTTCAGAAGTTCGTTTCTACAGTACCGTCCACTATGACAGAAGGCAGACTGACTTCCTAACAACTGACCTTTTTTGGAAGGAAAAAACCCTGATCTTCAACGCCCCCTTCATTCCCCGTCTGATGTATTTACGTGCGAATCTGCCAGGGGAGGAGGTGGAACGGCCGTTCTCACCAAGCCTGGACGCAGTGGGCATCCAAGGAATGCCCACACGCACTGGAGTCCTCCGGCAACAGCGTGGGCCATTCCCCAACACTGGCTCCACCCTCCGGGCCAGCGCCAGGTCCCGGCTCCAGACCGCGCTGGCCTGGCGGTGGCGAAATGAAACAGTGTCGCTCAAGGAGACCCAGGATGAGCCCAGGCAGCAGGTCCGAGGCTGTCGGTCCGGAGACCTCTCCCGCCCCAACCCGGTAACCAACCTCTCCGCCCGCAGATCCGAGGGGGCAAGAGCCTCCGCCCAATCCCGCAGACAGACAGCCTGGCGTCAGGACACGGGGACGCCTGCGCAGAACCCGCCTCCCATCCTCCCGACCCCTCCGCTAGGAAGGGTAACAATACCCCCTCAGAAAGACGGGCAGGGCAGGCGGGGGGCACCCGGACGCGTCTGCGCGCTCCCCACATGCTTGGTCGCGACCCAGCTGAGGCCGCCAGCCCAGCGCCCCTGGTGCTCAACCGTCTCCACCTGAGCGCGCCCGCGCGCGGAGGCTCCCACCACTCGCACTGACAGGGTCTCCTCACCTGAGCCGGGCTCCGCCCCCCTCCTCGCTGGAGAAAGCAATGACCCTTCTCCGACCCGACTCGACAGTGTCGGAGGAGGCGGGAACGTCCAGGCTGGCGTCTCCGTGATGGGATTTCCTCCCCCTTCCGCCCACCCTCCCCGCCCACCCCGCCTCTCGTTCCCCAGCTCCCACAGCCCGTTGGCCGCCTTACTCGGATAACACCGCGGCGGCGGCCGACAGTAAACGGAAGTGACGCGATGCTACAACGCCTACTCCACCTCCTCCCCTCGGGCCGAACTGCAACCAATCAGCAAGAGAGGGGCGGGGGCGGAACAGGAGAGCAGCCAACCAGCGCGCGGAATCCGGAAGAATTTCCTGGGCTCCGGAACATTGGCCAATCCCTGGTCCCAGGAGTCTCGCTGTGTTTACTACTGACCGAATCCGCGAGCGCTGTGGCCAATCACCGTTTTCCTTACAACACGTAACACTGGTATCAAACGCCTTTAAGGCGGGATTCACCACTGAGCGGCTTTAGGTTTGGTTATAGAAAAGCTAATGTGTGTCACAACCAATCAAGACCCATTGTGGTTGAGGCGAGAGGTCGTTCTGTCTCGTTCCACCAATCACAATCGCGACTGCCCAAGGTTTGTTCCACCTTTCGCGGGGGCTGAAGGGTTTTTCCACTCCCCCAGCGCCCGCCCTTCCGAGACCAGCCGGCTCCCTGTTGGAAGAGTGCGCTTCGCCGGAGCCACACACACAGCGGTCAGAAGTTGATCTCTCACGTCGTAGACTTTGGAAAAAATAAAATTCCAAGAAGGTGTTTAGGTTGAATTAGCCGAAATCCAGGCTGCAAACGTTGAACCAACGCTATCGCAGTTGGGCCCGACAGCGCCCCAAGTCCAGTGCGAGTGGGGAGAGACGGGGGTGGCTTCTCGCAGCTCTGGCGCCGGAGGACTGACGGACTCACACATGCTTCACATTTCGTGCCGTAGGTCATAGAAGCCTACAATCTCCAAAACCAACTTCCTCCAAAAAACCCACAAAATTAGACACGTGGAATGATAGCGTACTTTCGTGGGACGCTGTCAGAACAGAGCAAGCCCCCGAGATCCCAGGTGCACCCTCGGAGGGAGGGTCCGAGCCCTGAAGGGAGACTGGACAGGGAGCTCCTGTCCGGGAGCTCGGCTTGGATCCAAAGACAAGGGCAGGCTGGGGAACACCTCGGGTTTCTAGAGGAAGGGAAGGTGTACACTTTTAAATATCTCACTGCCTCAGAACTTAACACTAAAATATTATTAGAGCTGATGCATCTGTACAGACGTTATAGGTTGGAAGTATTACCATTTGGGGTTTCTTTCTTTAAAGCTTCAATGAAGTCTGATGGTCAATTCTGTTCTCTAACATTCCCTGACATTGTATAGCCCTTACAGATATTTTATTGCCACATTGGGCAGTAGAAGAAAAAGATAAAAGAATTCTGACAATAAGCAGAATGGGTGGTGTGAGAGGTCTTTTCACATGTGACCCTTACAAAAATGCTGTGAGCTAGACATTATCCCAAATTTACAACCTAGCAAAGATTTGTATATTCAGTACTTAGGAGTACTATAGGCCCTCTCCTATATTGTTGATGGAAGTACCAATGACACTGCCTTTGAAGATAACTTGATAATGTCAAAATTTTAAATACGAATTCATTCCCTCCTAACTGGAATAACTTTCTAGAAATGTATTCTGAAATGCACAAATTAACCTAGGTGAAATACACAAATGTGGGAAAATATATAGGAGGTTGTTGATCACAGCTTTGTTAATAGAAAAAAAGAAAAAGAAAAAGCTGAATGTGCATCAACAGAGGATTACCAAAAAAATAATATATGCATTTTATGGCTCCTTCATTACTAATGACAAAGTAGGATTTATCCCTGGAATGCAAGGATAGTTCAATACATAAAAATTGATCGAGCCCAGCGGTGTGGTTCAGTGATTGAGCATTGACCTATGAACCAAGAGGTCACTGTTTGATTCCTGGGTTGTAGGCTCAATCCCCAGTGGAGGTGTGAAGAAGACAGCTGATCAATGATTTTCTCTCATCATTGATAATTCTATCTCTCCCTCTCCCTTCCTCTCTGAAATCAATAAAATTAGAAATATTTTTTTTTTAAAAAAAAGGATGCCCACTTTCAGAACTTCTATTTTACAGAATTTCTAGCTAGAGCAGTTGGTCAAGAAAGAATAAAAGGCATCCACATTGGAAAGAAAGAAGTAATATCTTTTTGCACATGATAGGATCCTATATTTAGAAAACCCTAAAGATTTTACAAAAATCTGTTAGAACTAATAAAATTCAGCAAGTACCAGGCTACAAAGTCAACACACAGAAATCAGTTGCATTTCTATATGCTTAAAATGAACCATCTCAAAAGGAAATTATGGCCCTAGCCGGTTTGGTTCAGTGGATAGAGCATTGGCCTGCAGACCAAAGGATCCTAGGTTCGATTCCTGTCAAGGGCACGATATTTCCCTCACATTGATATTTCTCTCTGTCTTTCCCTCTCTCTTCCACTCTCTCTAAAAACTTTGAGCCTGCTAGGCCCCTCCCTGGGTCCATCCTTGAAGGGTTGATTGGGCCACAGATGTATGCATGCCTAGGCCTGAGGAATGACCTTGACTGGGAGCTGTTTGCACCGTTGTGGACGAAGCTTGGATTTAAGGACGGATGTCCACAGGTGTGCGTGGAGGCCCTAGAGCAGGGGTGGGCAAACTTTTTGACTCGAGGGCCACAATGGGTTCTTAAACTGAACCGGAGGGCCAGAACAAAAGCATGGATGGAGTGTTTGTGTGAACTAATATAAATTCAAAGTAAATATCATTACATAAAAGGGTACAGTCTTTTTTTTTTTTTAGTTTTATTCATTTCAAACGGGCCGGATCCGGCCCGCGGGCCGTAGTTTGCCCACGGCTGCCCCTGAGCAACTGCTGTCTGCCAGCTGCCACATTTAGTTGGGGCTCAAGGTGTGCCTGTCAGAGAATTCGAAATTTGAACTTGGCCTTTCAGGTTTTGGTAAGACATACTTGTCACCGTAGTAGAGGCAGATCATACCCTATCTAGTCCGTGCTGAGCAAGAAGAAACCCCACATGATTATTGGGTAGAAACTGCAAGACTTTAGGAGTGTCGGACCCTTGTCCCCCACAACTCTTAAAGGCGCAGGCGGATGTTGGGTCCATCAGGTGTAGCGCCTCGGAGAGGCAGGCCAAGGCTAGGGCGATGCACTAAGAGGACACCACGCCACTTCGCGCTGAGGGGCGGGGCGAGTGATGGGCGGGGCGGGATTGGCGCACCTCCCCGTTCAGAGCCGAGTGCGGAGGGGCGGGGCCTTGTGGGGGGCGGGGCCACGCGGCCGGCGACGTCCCGCCTCTTCCGGCCCACCGCGCTGCCTCCGCGTGTGACAGACGCGCTAGTGGCTGAGACTGTTTTAACTCCTGGGCTTGGTGACGGGAGAGGGGCCATGGCGGCGGAGGTGTTGCCGAGCGCGAAGTGGCTGTACTGTGGGGAGCCCGACGAAAGCCAGAGAGCTGTCCTGGGTAAAGACTGCGGAGCTGGAGCAGAGCCCCCATGACTCCCCTTTCCGTCTCGGTACCTTCAGAGCCCTCCCGCCGGCCCCTATCCCAGCTGGGCCAAGACTCTTCCCCCAAACCCCCATCTCCTACCCCCATCCCCTGCCCCCCGTCCCCTGCCTTAGTGCCCACCGCTACTTGGGTGTCGGCCAGAGCCCCTCCGTCATCCCACCATCTTTCTGTTTCCACCTTATACCTGGATGAGGACATCCCAGTCAACGCCCTCCCCAAGGGATTTACCCAGGATTTTGCCATGCCCTCATTCACCAGGTCTTAGAACTGCTCCATTTCCTCATCTCCACCGGGCAGGGATACCCCCCGTTTCTCTAGGCCTGGACGAGGCCGCCTCAGTCGGCCCCTTCCCCTAGTTATTCCCTCATGTCGCAGCCCCTCCACACTCCCCTCCCCTCCGCGTCCCCGCTCCCCCGTGGACCAGGGGCTCCTTCAGCCCCACTTCCGGTCGGGACCTTGCCATCCTCACCCTCCCATCACTCCTTCCCACTCCCAGCCCAGTTCCTCCTCCCCATTCTGCAGCGTGATTCTTTCTGATCGCATCTCATTCTTGGGCTGTGACCTTACAGTTCAGTTCTCCAATGGGAAGCTGCAGAATCCAGATAACATGCGCTTTAGCTTGTACAAGAACAAGGACTCCACCAATCCCAGGAAGAAGAGCCAGCGGATCCTGGTGAGTGCTGCAGTGCCCAATTGCCTCCACTCTGCAGGCCTCCTTAGGCCTCCTGGGTGTGGTGGATGTGGGAGTGAGTGAGAGGAGAAAGGGGGGAGATAGCAAAGGTGCCTTTAAAGAACTCTTCTGAGCCTCAGCAGGTTGGGGTGTGGGGCAGGCTCCATTCAGTTTCGTACTTTTGGTGAACTGATGGCCTTTCATTCATAAGTTCATTCAGCAGCATTTATTGAGCACCTTCTGTGGGCCTGTGCCCTAAGCTGCTAGGGAAACAGCTAAATCAGACCTGGCCCCACTCTGTGGGTTTCCCAACCCTGGTGATATTGACATGTTGACCCAGGTAATTCTTTTTTTTTTTTTTTTTTTTTAAATATATTTTATTGATTTTTTACAGAGAGGAAGGGAGAGAGATAGATAGTCAGAAACATCGATGAGAGAGAAACATCGATCAGCTGCCTCCTGCACATCTCCCACTGGGGATGTGCCCGCAACCCAGGTACATGCCCTTGACCGGAATCGAACCCGGGACCCTTCGGTCCGCAGGCCGACGCTCTATACACTGAGCCAAACCGGTTTCGGCCCAGGTAATTCTTTGTTGTGGGGGCAGCCCTGTGCATCATAGGATGTTTAGTAACTTCCCTGGCCTCTACCCACTGTATGTCAATAGCACCTCCTAGTTGTGACAACCAGAATGTCGGACATTCCCAGATGCCCCTGGAAGGGGGATTTCCTTGGGTTGAGAACCACTGCTCTAGAGAGTTCTTTGAGATTTTACTACGGATGGTATAGAGAACTCTAGAGAGGTGAGAACTGGATGCGAGGGGCACTCATGCAAGTAGACAAAGCTCAGGGCCCGAGGGAGGGAAGGTACAAGGCGAGTCTAAGTCTCTGCCTGCCAGAATGTCTTCCTGGGAGGGTCCATGGAGCTGAGCTCTGAAGGATGGAGGAGGGTTTGACAGCCGAGGCTTAGTATCCCAGGTGAAGCGGATAACAAGGACGAACATAGAGAAACAGCAAAGCTTGGCTGTATTTGAGGAGTGAATCGGCCATTGCCGTGGTCCTACTAGTAAGACCATAAAAGGAGCAATCGTGGGAGAGGTGGGCAAATAGGTGTAAGAAGGGCTTGGACTTCCAACCCTGGAGGTTGCCTGCAGGATCATTTGATTGCATGTCTGTGAGTGAGGGGAGCCCAAGGCCTCTCTCCCAAGTCCTGTGGTGCAGATTCCCCAAGAACTTTCCAGACCAACTGGAAACCAGCACTGTCTGGGGCTTCCTTTCCTAAAGTCCTCTTGTCTTTCCCGCACGGGCACCCAGATTTACTGAGCGATGGTGGGGCCCGATCGTCTCTCAGAGCGTCTCTAGTTCTAATCCACTGTTTGGACTCTAAAGCTTTTGGCAAATGTGGGAAAGAGGTAAGATGCTTAATACCTTTCAACATTGGTTGTAATGGAGCTTCTCTCTGCATTTTAGGCAGCTGAAACAGACAGACTTTCCTACGTGGGAACCAATTTTGGGACTGGAGCACTCAAATGCAACACTCTGTGCAGGTAGGGACAGGGGACGGGGCAGCTAGAAGGGGAGAGGAGGGGAGTGGCAGTGGCTCTGGCACTGTGGTTCTCAGCCTTTAAGGGCAGTGGGAGGCCTAGAGAGGTTTACCAAGTTTCTGTGTTCCCAGGCCCAGGAGCCCTCACACCAGCATGTAGATGTTCTTTACTTATTTATTTATTTTTATGTAGACGTTCTTGAAAAGAAAGTTGACTTGCATTTGTTGAATTTCCTAAAAACCTCATTTATTTGTAGTATTCTTAAATTTTTTTTTTAAAAAAAATTATGATATAATTGACATATTAGTTTCAGGTATACAACATAGTGATTAGATATATATATAATGAAATGGTCACTTAAATAAGTCTAGTTAACATCCATTCACCACACATAGTTACAATTTTTTTTTCTTGTGATGAGAACTTTTAAGATTTATTCTCTTAACTTTCAAATGTACAATACAGTATGAACTACAGTCACCATACTGTACATTACTTCCCCAGGACGTATTTATAATCTTGTTTCCAAAAGGCAGCTGTCTTAGCTAATATAAAATATATGATAATTATTGCCAAAAATTTGCTTTAGGACTAACTATGGGAAAAGGATTTGGTAGTGTCAAAGGCTCTGGGGTTTCTGTCTAGCACTGCCTGCTGCTGATTGGCTGCCTTTGGGCAAGTTTGCCCTTCATTGATTCCAATTCTCTCCCTTCCCCATGCCCCCCACTCCCCTACAATGACGATTGCCCAGCCTGAACATTCTATAACTGGCTGGGGCTGGCATAATGCAGACAGTGTCCCTGTGACGGTACACAGCAGTAAATCACAAACAAGGCCCTTTCAGAGCCCCATTGAACCACCCTGTAGAAGTCAGGTTAATGAGTATATGCTTAAAACTGTTAACACTGCATCATATCTTTACAAAGATTCTCCAGTTTAGACTGGCCTGCTTCCCACAATCACCAAGGCTTTACTTGTCTTTGCCTCCATAAAATTTATGTGTGCTGTAAATTCTAGTGCAATTCTGCATTCTTACGTCCCAAAAGGGCTTGCCACTGCAGCAGTGAGCCCAGATGTGATCAGCTACCAGAATCACCTGTCGCTTTCCCCCCCCCAGACACTTTGTGGGAATTTTGAACAAGACCTCTGGCCAAATGGAAGTATATGATGCTGAATTATTCAACATGCAGCCGCTGTTTTCAGGTAGGTCCCAGTCAGGGCTCAGAGAAATGCGGCATGCTTTAGGTTTGCTGGATGCATTGGTTTGAGTTTTTTATTTTAAAACACATTTTATAGTTATTTTTTAAAGGGTGCCTTTCTGTTCGTTTTGTTTTTTATTTGAACAAGTTTTTGGTTATCCTCACTGGAGGATATTTTTTCCATTGATTTTTAGAGAGAATGGAAGGGAAAGAGGGAAGGGAGCAAGGGGGAGGGAGGGAGACATTGATGTGAGAGAGATACATTGATTGGTTGCCAAACACACGTGCCCCAATTGGGGATTGAACCTGCAATCTAGGTATGTGTCCTGACCAGAATTGAGCTGGCAACTTTTTGGATGATGCTCTTGAGTTCCAAAGCCCATCTGTGAGTTTCCTAGGGGACCATAGTCTCTAGGTTAAGAATTCCTTGCTTTGCAAACAACTGTAACTATATTTAAAATATCCAAATGCTCTTCTTTTAAAGACACAAAGAAAGTTATTCATTAACTTGTTGATTAAACAAATCTTTATTTTGTAAGTAAGAAATTGTAAATATTGGTTTATTATATCCAGCATATTGACCTGGGGCAAGCCATTTAATTTGGAGGCCTAATTTTTCCTTCTTGAAGAGGCTGGACCAAATGGCCCCTTCATTTGACTCCTTAATTCTCCAGATTTCCTAAGTGTATACTGAAGCTATATACTAAATGTTCCGTATACACTCATGCTAAGCTCTGGGAAGTCCTGGAGTAAAGAAATCTGTTTTTCTTAGATGAACTGTTAAACAAATGAATACCAAGCACTATTGCTATCTGTAGGCCTTTCAGATAGCAAATCTTTCAGTTTGCTTTTCCCCCCGTTTTTGTTTGTTTTGTGTTTTGATAGATGAATCAGTGGAGAGTGAATTGACACCAGAGAGTGAGAGCAAAACTTTTAGAGATAAGGTAAGTGTGATGGAACTGAGACGTGGGACGTTAAGCAAGTTAGGCCCTGGGTAAGGATTTCTCCATCCGTAAAATGAGCTGGTTGAACACAGTGTTCCTCGCTGCTCCCAGCTCATTCATTCTGGGGTTGTCTGGACAATTTTATACCTGCACAAGCCTCATCAGCCTCAGAGGGAGCAGTCCACCCATATGGGGCAGCTATACATGGCTCTGTACCAATCAATGTTTTGAACTGGTTCTCTGAGCTGATAGAGGTGTAGCATAACACATGTTTAAAATTTAATACAAGTTTCAGAGAATATTGATTGTAGCCTGGATATTTTCATATTAAAACAAAGTAAACCTTAGGATTTTCAATGTAGAATGTTCTTAAAAGCTCATCTCACCTCAAGATGGCAAATTGATTGCATTTGCAGTGCTGCCTGGAGCACTGTATTACTGTATTGAGAAGGGGTGTGAGGCTATCTTCTGGCTCAGAGGGAAAGAGTGAGTGCTCTGTTAGCAATAGCTGTTATGGGTGTAGGATTGGGAAAATGTTAAACTGCGTGCCACAGATTTATCAACCCTAATTCTAGTCAAATCTTTACATTAAAATATATACATATATATATATATATATATATATATATTATTGAATTTTAGAGAGGAAAGGAGAGAAAGAAAGAGAAACATTGATGTGAAAGAGAAACATCAATTGGCTGCCTTCAGTATAAAGCCCAACTAGGAATAGAACCCACAACCTGAATATGTGCCCTGACTGGGCATCAAACCAGTGACCTTTCAGTGCATGGGGCGGTGCTCAACCAACTGAGCCACTCTGGCCAGGGCAAGTCTTTACATTTTACAGATGAAGGCTGTTGATTTGTATATGGCCCATTCCTATTTACTAGTACAAAGCAAGCTCTTCAGATCTGTTGCTATCATTTGATTCTTGTAACAGCTATAATTCAGCCTAATTTATAGGCTCAGAGAGGCTGACAGTTTCCGATAGTCACATAGCTAGGAGGAGCAGTGCCTAGCCTGACGCCAGTGATCAAATTTGTCTCTTGCACAGATGGACTCTTGCATTGAAGCCTTCGGTACCACCAAACAGAAGCGGGCTTTGAACTCCAGGAGAATGAACAGAGTTGGCAATGAATCTTTGAATCGTGCAGTAGCTAAAGCCGCAGAGAGTATTATTGATACAAAGGGTGTGACCGGTAAGCATCTGGAACTTGGGGTAAGAATCTGCTCATAGAGACTGTTTTCTCTTCTCTTGAGATCTTTTACCCGCCCCAGTAGATGGAAATGATGGGGGTTAGGGCTGGATTTCTTCCTGTCTCTCGCTGAGGGCCATTGCGGGAACCAACTCAGGAGGTACTAAGAAACATCTGATGTGGTCTGCTCTCAGTGAGCTCACAGTCCTGGAGAGGAGACAGGCCAGGGAATGGGCATGTGCACACTGTTCCTTGGTACCGGGGTTACAGCCTGCAGGGCACAGAGGAGAGAGAGGGCTTCAAGTCTGTATTGGTCAGTAAGGCTGGTGTGATGGTGAACTGAGCCTCTGGAGACAGTGTTTCACTTTGGGGTCAGTGGGTTTTTTTCTACTAAATTCCTTAGAAGCTTGAATATTTCATTGTATTATTTAAAATATATATTTATTGTTCAAATACATTATACGAACATAAGAGAAAGTTTACATAAGAACAGTTTTTCTATTAAAGTGGAATTTCAGTAATTTTTGGAAAATCTTTCCATACCCTATAATAATAGAAATATTTTCCATGTTTTTGTTCATACTTTCATAATTTTATTTTTGCGTCTAAAGCTTAATGAAGAATACTTTTTTGGGCATATGGTACAGACCTAATTTTATGTTTTCCAAATGATTAGCTAGTCCCCAACTCCATCCTTTCTTTGCAAAAGAGAATTTAAGGCTGTTCGCCTGCAACGCTCCCTGAGCTGTGGAAGCATCGAGCTCGCTGTTGCCAGCCTGCCGCCTGCCGCCACCATGCCCTAAATTAAAAGTCAAGTTTATCATTTGCCACATTTTGAGTTGTGTTTTGTCCCAGCATTCCAGTGGGCACTCGATTATAGTGGCCTCCTCATCAGTTTATTGTCTGACAGGGCAGATTCATCCTCCCCAACCTCCTTATTTTTCACAAACGTCTTAGTTGCTGGAGCAGGCTTTTTCTTCCAGGCAATCTTAAAGATTCTTTTGTCAAGTTCCTTCAAAATACAGTTGGGATTAATATGGGGAGAATCAACATCTTTACAATATTGTATTTTCTCATCCAGGAATACAGAAATATGTCCCTCTGTTCATTCAAAGACATATTTTAACGTCTAAGTAAATTTTTGAATATTTTTGTTCAGTTTACTTTCAGCTATTTAAGGACATTTAAAAAGAAAAATAATTCACCTATTTTCTCGTCATTCTACCAGAATAACTTACAATTTTCCTCTCTGTCTTTGTCTATATACATAATTTTTACATGGTTATTTCTGTGTGGTAGTTACCGTTTTAGAATTTGATTTTTTTTTCATAGTATGTAGAGAAATTTTCTGGAAGTTAAGCCATTAAAGGCTATTTTTTTTATTTTTTTACTATCCCTCACTTTTAGTTTCTCATGTTGTATTGTAAATATTAGCCCACCTCTCTCCTGACTGTCCTGCAAGTTACTTGAGGGGATACCACGTGGATGCACCTTCTCTAGGGCCCAGTTCAGTTTGTGTCATGAGTGGACATCGTGGTGCTGGAGCTGTCAGCCTGATGGGAGACCTGGCCTCATTGGCAGGAGCATTCAGATTAGAGGTTTCTGGGCTGGTTATGATCCTGTGTGCACAGGTTGCAGAGCGTGTTGGGGAATCTGATGCTTAACAGGGTGATACTCACAATGACTCTTCCTTTACTGAAAAGCTCTGGTCAATGATGCCCTCCACGATAACTTGCAAGACGACTCCCTCTGCCTTCCTCCCTGCCACGCGGATGCAGCCAAGCCTGAAGACGTGTACAAATTTGAAGACCGTATCCTTCTTCTGGTGGAAATGCTACCTTATTTCACAAGTTAGCGTGTGCGCATGTGATGGCACAGCCAGGCTCTCTGAGGGGTCAGTGGTCCCATGTCACTCACAGAAGCTACATCCTGACCTTTGCAGTTGCCCAGTGCTGTTGCTGGGAAGTCAGCTATGCTTCCTGACTAGCTGAGGGTCCTGCTCCAAGCCAACTTCTCAGCCCCTGGGATCCAGACCCATTCCTCAGCAAAATGCCGAACATCCACAGCTCAGCCCTGTGGGGATCACTCTGAATAGTCCAAATATGACTTTAAGTCAGCCAAGGCCCAAAGTCTAGGGCAGACTGGTTTTGTAAAAGGAAGGATTGAAATGTAAAATTCCCCTACTTGTGGGTCCAATGAGATGGAAAATGCTTACAGTGGCTTTGTGATGAGAAGGCAGGAAAGCCCAGACAGGGATTGAGGTCTGGGCTGGGAGCGTGGAGAGCTGAGTCCCTGAGCTCTGCCCTGAGTGCTGTATGATCTTCCCCTCTCTGAGCCTCAGCTTTCCCACCTCTAAAATGAGGCCTCTAGAAGATGATCTAGCTCGTCAGATGTTTCCATCTTGGTCAGATTGTGCTCTTGACCAGTAACTGGTTCTTTCCCCTGCGGAGTATGAAGCTCTTCGGAGCCCATCTGAAGCTTTCAGGAATGTCACATCAGAAGAAATACTGAAGATGATCGAAGAGAACAGGTACGCTGACTTGGGCGGATGGAGTGTCTGAGGGAGTAATGTTGGGACACAGCAGTAGTCAGACATGAAGCAGCCCTTTGGGTATCAGTCGTTGAGGATCACTGTGTGTTCAGCATTTGAACATGAACGAGCCAGTGTTTTCAAGAATGTTGGGGCTTCTAGACCGGTAGTCCCAAGGCTGTGGATGGCATTCAAGGGAGAGAGTTGCCTTCTGAGTGCATGGAACCTGTGGTTGCGCAGAGGGTGGCGAAGCCTTATCGTTGGGCTGGGAGCTCGAGATGGACTGTATCCCCCAATGTTATGCTTGGCATTGATTGCCTCTGGGGAGCCCAAGTGCTGGCCTGAGAGTATATGTGAGGGTACCAGGTGTGAGGGGTGACAGAGCCGGTCTTACAGCACACATTCTCCCCTCCCCTCCCTTGTTTTAGCCACTGCTCCTTTGTCATAGAAGCGTTGAAGTCCTTGCCATCAAGTGACGAGAGCCGAGACCGCCAGGCCCGGTGCATATGGTTTCTGGACACGCTCATCAAGTTCCGAGCACAGAAAGTGATTAAGCGGAAAAGTGAGTCCGCGTTAGACGTTTGGTTTTAGCTATTTCCAGTTTGTTATTTGCCTATAATTCTTAGGCCAGAAGAAAATGGGAATGTGGGTCGGGTGTTTATTTTTAACGGTGTCAGTGAGATTCCTATTGGTACGACTGACATGCTGAGAGGACTCTGCAGGCTCTTCATCTCCACATGGGGCAGGAGAGGTTATGTGATTGTTCAGAACTGACATTCACCTCTGTTCTGCATGAGGCAAAATATACTATAATATCAAGTGAAATTATAAGGGACTGTTAGACAAACATCAGTCAAAGAGGGTGAAATTGGCCTTGCTCATGAAGGCTTATGACTGGTTTGTGTTGTGTCAGCTTATTTCTGACTGGGAGAGGAGAGAAATGTACCTGTAACCCCAGGGTCCCCTACAGCTAGAGCCATGGCTGCCACATCCATCCATCCAGAGTAGGAAAGGCAGTGGGGTTTTAGGTACAAGGTGTGTGCAGTTTTATTTCTGTGATTGGGCATCGGAGAGTCTGTCTGTTTTTCGGTACTCGGTTAATTCTTATGTTCACATTCCAATTTCCCCTGCTTTCCCTCTCCCTGGGCTTTCCCTACCATCTACTTTGTTTACATTTTATGAATTCTGTGTCTTTAGGCTTCATTTTTCTTTCTTGTTGTTGCCCCTTCACAAAGGTCGCTCGGGCAGTTTCATTTGACAGGAGCATATTTTCATTGGAAAGTGGCCGTTTTGTTTTGGGGGCCCTGCTTCTCTTGCCACATGGCTTTGTTAATAACACTGGCGAATTGTTGGCTTCTTCTCCCAGCTCATGGAGGACATGTGGCCTGAAGGTCCTGACGGAAAATGATCCAACTTCTTTGTGTTGTAGGTGCCCTGGGACCTGGAATTCCACACATCATCACCACCAAACTGCTGAAGCACTTCACCTGCGTGACCTACAACAATGGCAGGTCAGGGTGGTGACCTATTTGGCTTCTGCCAGTAAAGGAGAGAGCGGATTAGGGGGTGGGGAGTAGGAGCTTGGGTGAAGGCCACATCCACAGAGCTACTTGCTGAGGAGAGCACTGCCATTTGGGGTGGTCCTGGGGTCAAGTAGGTTTAGTAAATACTATACAGCATGTGCCCTCCTCCCCTCGGAGAAGTTCACGTCCTCGGGGGATGCCCAGCAACAAAGACTGGCTTCACTTGACACACTCCTTTCAGGGAACCCTTCTTACTGTCCCAAGAACTGGTGTTCTTGGACAGGCAGTGTTGCAGGAGAGGATAGGCCTATGTGGTGATTTTGGGAAGAATCCCCAAGCAATGCACCTGGGTTTCCTCCCGGCAGTTTGCTTGGAACGTGTTTCCTGCTCTGAGTGTGCTTGGAAGAATCATCAGCAACTGAGTGTGGGTGACTACTTTCCTGGCAGCTCTGCCGAGCAGGCAGGCAGACGTGAGGGTCTCTCACTGTGCTTGGGGTGGTAGGTGTGGCCTTCTCTGTCCCCCTTGGAGGGAGCACTGGGATTGGCTCACTGTTCTCTTGGGCACCTTGAAGGACAAGGAGTCGCTTGAATTCACTTCTTCTCCCCAAGATGGGGAAGACATTAAGTACCTATGGGAACGGGTCTGGATGGTTTTATTTTTGCTTTTGGAGAAATCATCTTCGAGTTTAATTTTTGGTCTCTCTTATTATCACTGATTTTGCAGTTTACGCAACTTAATTTCCGATTCCATGAAGGCAAAGATCATTGCGTATGTGATCGTACTCGCCTTGCATATAAACGACTTCCAGATTGACCTGACGTTGTTACAGAGGGACCTGAAGCTCAGTGAGAAAAGGTGAGCACACAGAACAGAAAGCTCGTTAGGGTGCCTTGCTGTATTCCTAGTACTGCTGGAAAGCACGGGGCTCCAGCAGGAGAAGTGGAGACTTTAGTAGGGAAAAGACCTGGGACTAGAGTGCGGTGACCCGCACCTTGGAGAGGGTCCGACGGGTAGAGGCGGAGTGGGATGAAATACAAGAGTCCGGGGTTGGGAGGACTGGCACAAGGCACCAGCACCAGCACCAGTACCAGCAACTTTATTCTTTACACACACTGCTTTATATCTAAGTTGTGGCTGGTCATGCTTCATAGATCACTGCTAGGACTTGGCCCATTATAGGGAAGTAGCAGATTGTTACAGGCTGGGCAAGACTGGGCAAGCTTTGTCTAGATCCATCTATTGTTTGACAGTTACTATGACAATCAGGTTATGTTTTAGTAACTGCACTTTTAGCCACCGAGGTCGTGCCTCGGTCAAGCCTTGTCTAGTTCCACTTTGCTGCAAACTCTAATAAGGCCTAAAACCTTTCCTGAGCTTTGACCTTAAAACCTTCCAGGATTGACATAGGGTAGAGTCCAGGGCTTTGCCATGTCCTCTGGTCAGCTTAGACTTTGCCAGCAGCATGACGGTCCCCAACATCTCCCCCTTCTTTGTTTTTTAGTCGAAGCTCATGGATGGAGGTCTGGATAGCTCGTAAGCTGGCTCCGAGGATTCGGATGCCGACTGGCAAGAAACAAAGAATAATTAATATCACGCCAATTGTCATTGCAGCACTCCATAATATAGACAAACCATGAAAATGAGAAAACCACCCTTCGAGGGTGTCAAAGATTTGCTTGGCCACCTTTGAGGGTGGAAGCAAAGGAGACTCAGAATTAGATATAACCATAATTTTCTCATGTAATTTTAAAGTTATACAATCAATCATTGTTACTAAGTGCAGTTATTAAAACATGAGTGAATTATATAAAACTATAATTAATCAATAATGTTTCATTACCAAGGTACTTATTAATTAATTTTGCTTTGTTGCTCTAGCTATTAATATAAACTTGCCCCATTTCCTAGTTCAAATCCTGATGTTATAGCAGAAGAGATGATTACCATAGTAGACATAATAAAAGCTATTAAGGAATATACAGAGGAATAGTAGGTATATTCAAGGTGAGGGTCTGGTTAAACAATGCTTGAAAACGAGAGTCCCCCAAATGTCCATTGGGCCTCACCCAAGTCTCTTGAGTATAGTCCAAGTTGTTGGTAGTTAAAGGAGGATCAGGATTAGTCCAAGTTTGCAGAGTGAAGGTTGGTGGATCAATCATATGAGTCCACTGAACCTCAGCCAAAGTTACTGGCAAGAGTCCCGTCAAGGCGATCAAAGCCAAAATTAACTCCTAGGAAGAGTTCTGAGTGAATGCTTTGAGCTTCCATATCCAGCTTCTTCAAAGAGCCCCAGGTGAGGAGGGGCCATCTCCATCTGAAGGGTCTGCCAAGGACGCCTCCACTGGAGCGTGTTCTGCCTCTTCCTCAGAGATCCGATTGCAAACTCAGTCACTGGGGTCTGCATCTGGAACTTAAGCACAAGTATACCCTCTTCCCCAAGTTAGCAACTCCATACTGTTAGAATCTTTCTATGTTACTAAGGCAGCCCGATGGGCTCCCATGGTCCATTGTCGATCTGCAGCAGACAAACCCTGCGCATCCAGATTTAAAAAATTTAAAGTAAATAGTGAATGTTGTAATATTTGGTGAGTAGAGTACGGACCCCCTAGCTCCCCCTTCTTTGTTTTTTAGATCTGATTTTTCAGGGAACGATGTGCCCTTTTAACTATGCTTTGTCCTTGGGGATTATAGGGGGTTTTAGTAATATGAGTGAAGAATTTACTTTATTAGGATTTAATTGTTTATAAAGATACTGGCTTTTTATGGTAAGCATTTTTATTAATAAAGTTAGTAAATTTAGTAAAGTTTTATGTCTGATTTATGAGGTGTAAATACTGCCTATCTCTAGCCTAGTTTAAAATGTAGTAGCAAGGAGCTTTTGTTATTTTAAATTATATCTCAAAGTTTATTGCTGTATTTTAAGAAATTTTTAAATAAAATTACTTGTTTTGCCCTTTCTTAGGGGCAAAAACTTAAAATATATATTTATTAATTTTTATTTTAATAAAGCTTTTTATGTGATTTTAAGTATATTAAATTGGCTTTATTAAAAAATTCTTTAAGAGAATAGACTTTTGAAAACATTTCAGGGCCCTTGAAATGTCCCAAAGTCATTCCTTGGTTATAGTTTTTAAATCTAACTTGAAAGACTATTAAATATATATGTGTATATATGATTTAAAGATTATATATTTTTATAATTATTAAGAGATATTAATTATTACACTTGGCTTACTGGCCTGTACTATTTGATTAATTTTCTTTTAATATTTCTCTTCTTCTTCTTATAATTCCTTATTTTTAGAAACTTCAATCCTTTACAGCTAGTATTTCTTAGATTATTAAGAGTAGGTGCTTCCTTCCTTTTACCCTTTCGTAGTTTTCTCTGAATCTTATCCAACACTGTTTTCATCTGCTCAATACTATCTTCTGTTAAGGCTATGAGGGTCTCTTCCTCATCACCCTTCTCCGGGAAGTCATACAAATGATCTTCCTTAAGAGTGGGGGACTGCTCATTATCTTCCCTGGGCCGCTGAGGTCTCCTGTGAGAAGGCCCCATCAGTGAATTCAGCGACCGAGAAAGACACATGGACTCAGGCACAGACCCCAAGCTGTCCCTTACCAAACCCCAGATGGAAAATGCATCCAACGGAGTATGGGTCGGATTTCCAGCATGAAAGTCCTTAAGCCCTTGCCCTACTCGCTCCCAGGTCTCCGGGCTGACAGTACCCTCCTCAGGGAACCAGGGACACTGCTCATGAACAAATTTTAAAAACCTCTCTACTTGAGCAGCTGAGACTTTCACTCCTCTACTAACTAGCATAGACTTTAACATCTGAGCATAAAGCAGCCTTTCTCTGGACTCAGATTGCCCCATTTTTACTCCCAATGAATAAGAATCAAATTCCCCCAGGAAAACTCACTTAACACTGAGACTTCTGACTTTGCCGGCAACTCTGGGGTCCTCACGAAGCCAACCTTCAAGTCCCTGTTCAGGCGCCAATCTGCGGTGACCCGCACCTTGGAGAGGGTCCGACGGGTAGAGGCGGAGTGGGATGAAATACAAGAGTCCGGGGTTGGGAGGACTGGCACAAGGCACCAGCACCAGCACCAGTACCAGCAACTTTATTCTTTACACACACTGCTTTATATCTAAGTTGTGGCTGGTCATGCTTCATAGATCACTGCTAGGACTTGGCCCATTATAGGGAAGTAGCAGATTGTTACAGGCTGGGCAAGACTGGGCAAGCTTTGTCTAGATCCATCTATTGTTTGACAGTTACTATGACAATCAGGTTATGTTTTAGTAACTGCACTTTTAGCCACCGAGGTCGTGCCTCGGTCAAGCCTTGTCTAGTTCCACTTTGCTGCAAACTCTAATAAGGCCTAAAACCTTTCCTGAGCTTTGACCTTAAAACCTTCCAGGATTGACATAGGGTAGAGTCCAGGGCTTTGCCATGTCCTCTGGTCAGCTTAGACTTTGCCAGCAGCATGACGGTCCCCAACACTAGAGGACAGTTGTCAGTGAATGAGTGACTGTAATAGATGAGGTCACACAACCCGGAAGGGGAATTGTTGGGCTTCAGACCTGGGCCTACCCACGGCATTCTGTCCCTGTGTAACCAGGCAGCCTCCGGTCTCCAAATACCTTTCTCTGGAAGATTCTGTATGGTCCTGAGGGTGGAACCCAGGGGTGGAAGTTACAAGAACCCAATTTCATCTTAGCAAAAAGACCTTTCTCAGAGTCAGATGGAGGGGCTGCCAGGTGGTGGGGCTGCTGTTTGGCAGAATGTCACACTGGGGCTGCTCTTACTGGACTGGGAGAATTGGCAGAGATGACCTTTCAGAAGGGATTCAGACCGAGTAGGAGCAGAATTCCCAGGATTCCGAATGATGGAACCTGTAGGGGCATCTGACCCCCAAGGACCCTGATGTTCAGGAGAGCCTGTGAACACCTGCCTGGGCCTAGCAGTCCACAGGGGGATTATTCTGAGGGCTGTCCACTGGTGTTGCATTCTCACCCGCAGCGATGGTGCAAATCAGAAGGTACTTAGGGGCTGTTTCAGCACACTTCTAGCAAGTGTTCAATCCTGGTTGTAGGCAGTAAACCAAGTTTATTAACAGGAGCAAGGTAGAGAACCTGGGTTGTAATCACCTATAAGGTATTTTCTAAGGGCCACACATGAAAATGAAATTGTCCGTTTGAAGACTCTCAGGGGATCTCATCTGCCTCTCGTGGGGGTCACTTTGGGGATCTGTCTTCATAGCCTGGAGCACCAATCTGCCGCTCCCTGCCCGCCTCCCTGAGCAGTGACGTTGAGGAGACTCCATTTGTTTTGTGTGTGTTCCTCAGGATGCTCGAGATAGCAAAGGCCATGAGGCTGAAGATCTCTAAGCGAAAGGTGTCTCTGGCAGCCGGCGGGGAGGAGGAGCACAGACTGGGTACTCTGTGCATCCCGCTGCCTCCAGCGCAGACCTTGGACCGCCAGTCAAAGCGGAGGAGACTCACGTAGAGGTGTGCTTTCCAGACAGAAGCTTGGCCACACAACAGCCACTTCCTCTGTTCATTTCCATTTTCATTTTTTAAAAGGGGGAAAAGAAGCCTTGCTCTGGCATGGGTATGAAGCCACAAGCCAGCCTCTCAGTCATGCTTGTCTTAAGCAAAAACATAAAGTGACCACCATATTGGACTTTGTCTCCCTCCTTCAGTGCTGCTGTGATTATAAATGGCAGATGGTTCTTGTGTTGTTTCACATGTGGCGATGTGGGAGGTGGGGCTTGGGAAGCCAGAGCCAAAAGATCTCCCAGAAAACAAATTGTACCACATGATCTTAAGAAGAAAGGAGCTGAATACATGGGTAAGCTGTAAAGTTGTTAAAGGGGTGCAGGAGTGGGAATCAGGAGGTTGCCATCAGAAGTGCTCAGTTCAGAACACACTGCTGGGTTGCCATCCGGGCATCAAGAAACCACTCCACCCCACAACTGCTTGAATCCATGAAGCTGTGACTGGACACCGAGTTCAGCCACCCATGCTTTTAATACCCACATTCCCACCCCCTTGCTGGTCAGCACAAGTAACCAAAAGATCAAGAAGCTGCTTTCCATGTTGCTTCCTTCTGTGAGTGCTTATGTAGGAACCTAATTTGCATCCAGAATCCTAACAGCAAGGGAGTCTTGGAAATAGGTTTCAGCTCTCCAGCTTCTAGTTACAGAAAGGCATACTTGAAGGAGATGGGAATGGATTCTGACTGCCAACAGCCTGTGTGCCCCAGGGGAGATGGAGAAGTCAGTGTCCTGAGGGGTGCTGTGAGGAATGGGAATGTGATATGGAGGCTTGGGTACGTGGCTAACATGCAGACTCAGATCTTCAAGGCTTTTCTGGGAGCAGCTAAGGTTTGTGGTGCTCAGTGCTGGGGAGCGAGGAGCAGTGAAGGAAGGAAGACAGAATTCATCTCTGAAAATGAGAAAGGGGGAAGTCTATGCAGCAGCTGGGCCATCCATCAGGGAAGAGGGTGGAAATGAGTCCTAGATGACTCGCTTGACAGGCGGTCCTTGTATTTCTTCGAGCTCTGGGATGGCTATGAGAGCCTCTTCTGGAGCGAGGCCACGCCCTCAGTGTGTATTTTTCATGCTCTTCTCCGGTTTGTCTCACTCGTGTCTGATCCTAGGTAGTGGGCATTTGTAGCATATGTTGTCTCCTACAGAGGTGTGAGCAGGCAATCTAAATGCCTCTTGTGTTTCCTGATCTAACCTGTTGTGAAAATCAAGTATGTGACTGCATTCCTGATCTGCCTCTGAGAAAAGAACTGATGTGCTTATAGGGTAGAATGTGTTTTCATGCATGTTTTTTAGATTCTGAGGGGCTGTCACTTGGAATTTCCAGGAATGATTGGGTCACAGCATGTGACCAGGCAGGCCTCTGAACAACCTCTGTCCCAGAGGAAGCAGCCTGTCTTCAGTGACTCACAGAGCAGTGGTATTGATAGGGAAGAGTTTAGGATGGCAGGTACTCGTCCTGGGTGACAACAGGTGTAACCTCACTAAATGTAGCGGTGCATTCGCCGAGGCTGAAAAGCACATTTCTGTATATAAGGGGCTGGTGGGTTGAAAGGCTCAAGAGAGTCCTTGTTCCACTTGAACTAGTCTCCTGAAAGCAGCTAGCACAGTGCCTGACGCAGGCAGTGTATGTAGAATGAGTCATAGTTCATGAACTGCACCTTCTTTCCTTGGCAGGGCTATTCGGGGTAAACACTTGCAGAATAATGGAATCGTATTTATTTTTTTATAGTTCTAAAAAACCATTTGTTTACTAATACATTCACAGTGGATACCTTGATCTCACCAAGTGTCCTGCCATAAGGTCTCCTGCTGTCCTCTTTGAAGAAAGGGAGGCTGTGGGCTAGAATCGTACCCTTAATAAGACTTGCAGTTTGTGGCATAATCTTAACCTACGGGTGTTGGCTAACTGTAGACGTCCTGGAGGAAGGTCTCTGCCTGTGGCCCTGACTTATTGTACATTGTTAACAGGGATGAGATCAAAGAGGATATATATTCAACACACTGGCAGAGGACCCCTTTAGTGTCTTTTAAAAACTTTATTTTGATGTCATACTTAGAAAACAGTTGCAAGAGTAGTACAAAGATGCCCTAACCGGTTTGGCTCAGCCTGTGGACTGAAGGGTCCCAGGTTCGATTCCGGTCAAGGGCATGTACCTTGGTTATGGGCACATCCCCAGTAGGGAGTGTGCAGGAGGCAGCTGATCGATGTTTCTAACTCTCCTTCTCCCTTCCTCTCTGTAAAAAAAACAATAAAAAAAAAATATATATATATATATATTTAAAAAATAGTACAAAGAACTTCTATATATCTTTTACCCAGATTCTCTAGCTGTTACTTGTGGTGTCCAGCTGTGTGGGAGAGCAGGCCCTGCCCAATGAACCAATGAGGCTACTGCAGAGCATTCTCAACTTCCCCGTTATTCCCCAACCACAGAAGAGCTGGGATGGGTGCTCTGGTTCACTACTGCCTCCAGGTGACTTGGAGGACCTGGTGTGTCTCAGCTGCTCCTTTTTCTGCTACCAAAGCCCTAGGTAACACCTGTCCTACCTACAGGCTCTTAACCTTTGATGTAGTGAACTGTCACCGCCTGGGTCTTAACCAGCACCACCACTCAGGGCCTCAATCCCTTCTGTTAAAAAATGGGTCAATAACTTCCCCAAGTCGGTGTGTAATGTACTGCAGGTGGAACAGGAGGTGGTTTTAGTGGCACAGGGATATATCAAAACACAGGTTTACGCTGGTTAGACTAAAGGGCGGTAACAGATTCCCCCAAATGTCACGTTTCAACAAAAGGTTTACTTGCTTGGGGTATTGTGAATATCTTAATAGTCTGTTTTAGTATGAATTAGAAAACACTAGCTTTTCATTTATAAGTAGTGATGCAAACATTTCTTTTTAGTTCGGCAAAGTTAAGTGTCCTGGATAGGATCCTGGAATGGAGAAAGGACGTTAGGGAACAACTAAGAAAATCAGAGAAAACCATAGACTTTGGTAAATAATAATGTGTTCAGTATTGGTTAATTTGACAAATGTACCACACTAATGTAAGATGTTAGGAAACTTGGGGAGAAGGGTAATATGGGAACTCTGTACTACCTTATCTGCTCACTTTTTCTGTAAATTTAAAACTTCTTAAAAAAAGTCTTTAAAAAGAGGGTTTAAAGAAGAATATTAAGTATTAACTTTCTCCTCTGGTGACATGTGGATATAGCAAAAACTAAGATGCTGAGTAACTGAAGTTGGGAGAATGTGTTCCTGGGTCTGCCCACACCTGGGACTGCTACTGTTGATCTTCACAAAGCCCAAGGGCGGGAGGCAGGGCTGCAACACCCGCCCCCTACCCTCCGCCCCCCGCCCCCCCCCCCCCTGCCCCCAGCGATGCACCAGGAAACAGACCTTGAAACCTGGAAGGACAGGGTGGGCCTGGGATTCCATTCCATCCCCTTCAGAGGAAGCCTCAGGAAGGCGAGCGGTGCAGTCTGCATCCAGCTGCCTGGGAACTCCAGCATATATCCAACCAAGGAAAGTCCCCCAAAATTCCCTCTTTTAAAATATAGAACTTTATTTTAGTTGCTGAGATTTTCATAAGCGCTTGGTTCACAGAAAAGTCATTTCTTACAAAATAATAAAGGCAGCATTTTGTACAGCGACTCACATTGGGGCCACCAGAGAAGTGCAAAGGACAGTGGGGAGGGAAGAGGCCAGCGCTCTTGTGCCCAAAGTCCTCAAGGAGCCCACGCTCCTGGCTCCCTCCAGCCCCTCCCACCCTACCTGGGACCTGGGAGAGCAGCACCAGAGGGCCTGGCAGAAGTAGCCTGGGAAGCCACTGGTGAGGTGCACGACAGCGACCCCAACAGGCTGGTGAAGGCCTGGCAGGAAAGGCCGAGGGGGAGGGGATTGTTCAGGTACAGAGGCTCCTGCATCCAACCCTGTTTCTCAAGCAACCAGGGCAGGGTCTGAGCCCGCCTAGAACCTTGACACTCACAGTACAGCGCAGTGAAGGCCTTTGGGAACTGGCCTTCCTCTGCCCACTCGGGCTACAGACCCTACCCCAGACCTAGGCTGGGTCCTGGGAACAGAGACAGTGAGATGGGTCTATGCAGGTGAGTGGGACGGGGACGGGCCTGGAGACCAGACCACCAGGCGGAAAGTGCTCCGTATGGAGGGGCTGGGAAAGGAGGTGGCTCAGCAGGAAGTGCACTGCCACCTGGGGGAGGGAGCGCTCGGTGGAGATGGCAGTGTCTGAGCTCATGTGAATGGTGGGACCTGGACAGAGGGAGGGAAGGGCATGCTGGGAAGGGGAGAGCATGAGCCAAGGCACATAAGGGCCAGCAAAGGCAGTTGGTTGTCCGTGAGAACGCGGACACAGACGAGGGGCCCTAGGCAGCTGCACCTCTCCCAGGCTGGTGCCCAGGAGGGGGCGGCTGGTGTGGCTGTGCTTGTGGGATGGGAATCCTTGTGCAGCAGGCACCAAGCTAACGTCCTCCCGAGTTTGGGAGCTCCTGGCGGGTAGAGGGGAGTTGTGTGTCCCTGCACTGCCCAGCCTGGCACCTGAGCCACTGCAAGGAAGTCCCTCCTGTTCTCCACATGTCCCCTGTCATCCCTAGGTCAGCCTTTTAAGCGGGGCTCCCTGTCCTAAGCCCCTCCTCCATCACAGGCATCACATGTTTAAGTATAAAACAATATCCTTAAGGAAACCAAACTCAACTCCTCCAGCCCCTGCAGGCAGCTGGGAGGGGGTGTGGTGTCCTGGAGGGACAGAGGGAGTCAGGAAGGGGAAGTCCTGGGGCAGCTGTCTCCACCTCCCTAGAATTTCTCCCCTCACTCAGGAGTGAGCCTCTTCCCTGAGAGCCTGCTTGGTGTGTGTAAGATGCAGTTAGCTCCCTGTAACTCAAACAGAAAACCTGACCGCAGCTTCAGTACTGACTTTCCTCAACTCTTCATAATCTACAGGAGCTGGAGGGACTGGAAACCCAAGGTCTGTTCCTTTTTCCTTTGAGAAGCACTCAAATGTCTTCCTACTGAGGGTGGTGGAGCTGAAGGGTTTTGGAGGTACCTGGTCCTTAGTCCCCAGGAGGCCTAGGAGCCTGCTTCCCAGGGGCGTGGTGAAAGGGATCCGGAGCCTCCTCAGACTTGAAGGCTCTGCCATCCCGAAGGCCTCACCTCTTAGCTCAGCTGCACTGTCCGCCTGAGCCCGAGAATGGTGTGTGGTTGTTGCTCCCAGAGACTCTGGACAGTGCTCTAGTTGCCCCGCCCTGTGGCTCTCCATCCTCACAGGATAGTGCAGAAGATGCTGCGGTTGCTGTGGTACCCACCTTCCACACGGGCCGTGATCCTGGTCGCCATGGCCGTCACCTTCTGCCCACTGTGGGCTGCAGAAGGGCCTCGGAGAGAGTTTTCAAGGTGAGGGCGTGCTGGTGGGTTCATGAGCCGCCATGTATCAGACCTGGAGATGCAAAATGATACTGAATGCTTGAAATCTGACCTTTCGCTCAAGCTCACTGGATGCAGGTGTTTACATCTGGATGTAGTTTCTGTCTCCCAAGCTGGTGACGCTAAAGGGCAGAAGTCCTGCATTCTAGTTCCACGTGTGCCTTCAATTCTGCATGTGATCTTGGACAAGTTCCCTTTAGCAGCCCTAATCTCCCCTCTTTATAAGGATCTGGATAAGATCAGTGGCTTTTTTTCTTTTTCATTTTCCCTTCTCTCCACTCCAGCTGTATAACCATGAAAATTGACAGAATCTTTATTTACAATCACCACAAACTAGAAACTACAGCTGATGAATGGATAGCCAGTATGTGTTATACCCATACAATACATCACAACTGAGCAAGAAAAAGAAGGAACGACAGATGCGACACCATTGGCAAATCTCAGGACATTCGGCTGAGGAGACTCAAAAGGCTACATTCTGTATGATATCTATATCTGTTTTAAATCCTCATCCAAAGGTATGTTTTTATTGATTTTTACAGAGGAAGGGGGAGAGAGAAAAACACATTGATGTGAGAAAGAAACATCCATCCGTTACTGCTGTACACGCCCCAACCAGGGATCGAACCTGCAAGCTGGGTATATGCCCTGACCGAGAACCAAACCCACAACCTTTTTTTTTTTTGGGGGGGGTGTACAGGATGATGCTCCAACCAACTGAGCCACCTGGTCAGGGCTAACTAGATTTTACTAAGGCTCAGAGATATTGAGAACTTGCCCGAGGTCACATAGCCAGTAATTGGCAGAGCTGAGATTGGAAATTATATACCCCTTGCTCTGACAGCTTGTTTCCTCCCAGGCAGTCAAGTGCAGCTCCTCAGCCCAGGCCTTGATCTGGCCAGAGCCGAAAGCTGGCAGGACTGCAGGGAGCAAGGGCAGCCAGAATCACTGGGCCTGGCTTCTCTAGTGACCTCACTGGGGTTCTAGAAAATTGGTTTAGGCCCTTACTTTTTCTTGAAGACCAAGAACTTGTTGTTTTGCATGATGCATTCTCGATTGTTTGAGATCTGCTGAAAGATGGTCTTGTTGGTCTTTCCCTGGAAGAAAATGTTCTCCTGCACCAGAGCCTTGGTGCGGCCCCGCACTGCAATGCCGTAGGCCCGAAATGAATGGATTCGGTTCTTTATTACCTGGAAGAGGCAGACAGCTTGTTACACTGGTAGGAGAGCCAGGTAAGTGTTTCACCAGTTATAAAACGGAGGTAAGAGCATGCTGGGTCGGTGAGCAGTGAGCCATGGGAGCTCAGGGAAGGGATATCGAAGCAAACGGGGCGGGGGGAGAGGGGAGCAGGGAAGGCTTCCTGGAAGAGGTGATGGGTAAGCTATAGGAGTTTATCAGGTGCAGAGCAAGGTAGGGATGTTCCAGGAAGAAGAAAAAATGTGCAAAGGCCTGGCAGAGAGGCGGGGTGGTGCCAGAGGCCAAGGCCCACGGTAACCCAACTGAGGCAACAGCTTCCACAGCTCAGACTCAAAGCCAAGGACTTCTTTACTGCTTCCCTAAGTCACTAGTCATGAAGCCACACAGCTAAAGAGGC
The DNA here is from genome assembly GCF_964212035.1 of Myotis nattereri. NCBI lineage: Eukaryota > Metazoa > Chordata > Mammalia > Chiroptera > Vespertilionidae > Myotis > Myotis nattereri. Next base: position 55,414,665 of record NC_138087.1, read on the forward strand.
CTTGGGATCATGATTCACACGGGCAGGAACGGGCTCAACTTCGAAAGCCTAGCACCCAGCACAGTGCTTTGCATAAAAAGTAAGCTCAGCCGAAACCGGTTTGGCTCAGTGGATAGAGCGTCGGCCTGCAGACTGAAAGGTCCCAGGTTCGATTCCGGTCAAGGGCATGTACCTGGGTTGCGGGCACATCCCCAGTAGGAGATGTGCAGGAGGCAGCTGATCGATGTTTCTCTTTCATCGATGTTTCTAACTCTCTATCTCTCTCCCTTCCTCTCTGTAAAAAATCAATAAAATATATTTTTTTAAAAAAAAAAGTAAGCTCAGAGCTCACTGTCCCATTGGGAGACAGATGAGCAAAGGAACATTTACAAAGAACAGTGGGAAGTGCTCTGTGAGGTAGGGGTGGGCATAAGCACCTTTGAGTCCAGAAAAGGGGTGCCTCAATAGTCTGGGGACTCAGGGAAGGCTTCCTGAAAAAAGCCATAGCCAAGCTGTAGGACTGAGAGAAAAAGGGGGGGAAGTGTCCTGGGTCTACAGGGAATAGTGTGTGCAAAGGCCCCGAGGCAAGACTTCTTTCCTCATTAAGCACCTACCACATACCGGGTCCTGTGTGAGATTATTCTGTGAGCAGAAATCTACAACAGCCCTGACCTTGGCCTGGAGACCCAGAAGATACCCCAGGGGGCACCCCCACCCTAGCTTCCTGCTGGTAACTCTGATTCATCCTTCAGGGTCCAGTTATATGTCCCCTCTTATGTGAAGTCCCATTTTTGTCTTCCAGGCTGAGAAGGCAAGAAAGCTCTCCCAGGGCTGTGCCATGGGATACACACACACACACACACACACACACTCACCTTAGTGTCAGACCTGGGCAGCAGCTGCAGCCCGCTGCCCCGATTGCCAATGATGTCATTTTCGATGACGACGGTGCTGTCACCCTTGGTGATGATGCCGTGGCCTCTGTTGTCATAGATCCCATTGCCCCGGAGCTCTACCTTGCACTGGGCCTCGACCTTGACCCCACTCTGGCGGTTGCAGGAGATGCTGTTGTTAGCCACACGGGTGAGCTGGCTGCTCTGGGCTACAGTGATGCCTCTGTCCCCATTAGCGTGGATCACATTGGTGATGACGTGCAGCGCCTCACTGCTCTGGATGTAGAGTCCTGAGGCTGCAGGTGGAGGGGTGGGGAGCAGAGAAAGCACAGGGTGGTCCCAGGGTCAGCCCTGACAGCACCAGTCGGAAAAGCCTTCCTGGAGCTGTGCCCCCAGGAGAGAGGCAGGGAAGAGAGAGCAACACTCAGAACCAGCCCTTGGGAGCTGCAGCTTCCAAGCGGGCTGACACCCAGAGCAGGAGGAAACCTGGGAACATCAAGAAAATGCTGTTCCTCCTGAAATGAGTCCTCATTAAAGGTGCCAGGGAAACAGGATGCAAGATTCCACAGGCTCAGCTGGTCGTCTGGCCCAGGCTCCCATCCTGTACTGAACGCCACCTATGTCACAGTTCTACCGCCACGTGCACCTCTTGTGATGGAGCCCTCACCACCCCTTCCAACTCCAGACAGGCCTACCTGCTGGAACGTTGTTGTTTTGTTTTCTTTCCCATACTGACCTAGAATCTGCCTCCCTCCTGTTTGGAGAAATTTGTTTATATGGGAAATTCTATAATTTTTGAATTAAAAAATTGACTAAAGTAATATGTGTCTAAAATGTGTTAGAAATTTTGGAAAGAGAAAGCTGTTCGGGATATTCGTAGAAAAAAAGCACAAATGAGCGGGCTCAGAGCTGCCAACGTGGTCGGGAAGGGACAGCACGGCAGATGGACCCGGTGAGAGGGAGGACTCCCAGGGGCATCCAGCCACCACCAGAGCAAGCTGGTCCAGGGCAGTGCGGGAGGAGTGCGGGGAGGCCGACGATGGGGTCACATGGGAGCAATCTGCGCTGCGAGTTCAAATCTCTTGGTGGTACCTGCCTGTTGCTTCTCCTGCTTGGTTGAGAACAGCAAATATAAATGAAGAATCTGTGGATACATGCAGCTTTTCCTGTCCTGCACAGGTGGCCACACATTTCCCTGACTCTGCCACCCAGAGGAATGAGCTTACCAGGCCTGGTAACCTCTTTTTTTTTTTCCTTTATTGTTTAAAGTATTACATATGTCCCCTTTTTCCCCCACTGACCTCTCCCTGACCATTCCCACCCCTAGCACATGCCCTGACTCCCCTACTGTGTCCATGGGTTATGCTTACATGCAGGCATATAAGGCCTTTAAGTTGCTCTCTTACCACCACCCCCCCTCCTGCCTTCCTTCTGAGGTTGGATGGTCTGTTCGATGCTTCTATGTGGTAACTTCTTTTTAAGCCTCTTTTTAACAAGCCTTCCTCCATTAGCCGCTCAACAGTGCTTCTGATAATCAGCCCAGTTAGGAGTCCTGGAGTTAGATAACTCCACAGTAAGTTTCGTTTTTGTTTTTTTTTGTTTTTAATTCAATAAACATGAAATACCTACTATCATCGTTTTTTGTTAAATGAAAGATAACAGATTTAAAACACACTTGTTTTTCTATACAGCTAAGAAAAATCATTGCCAATTAAACCATGATATGCCATCAATTGGAAGACACATCTCATCAAAGATGTTAAAATGTGAAAAATGTGTCTCAGAATTGGTTAGCAATGTGCCCGCCAGGTGTGGGTTTAGCACTGCAGGGGAGAGGGCACCAACATGGGTGGGATTCCGTCTTTGCCTCAAGTTCACAGCCTATCAGAGTTGATGAAACAACTCCAGACACAAGTCCCCCTAACACGTGCCACTGGGGTGGGGAGGGCACGGTGCAGAGGAGGAGAGGGTGCTGGTGCGTCGCCAGTGGCTCTGAGGTTCGTGCTGTCCGGGCTGTGTGAACGGGAGGAAGGGAATTTCAAGCAAGAGAAGCAGCATGAGCAAAGTCGGGGGCTGGGGGACAAGAAAGGGTGGATTCAAGTCTGGGGACTGGGGTATCGGGTGAGTGGACAAAAGAAGTGGCCAGTGAGGCCGGAGGGCTGGAAGGGGAGCCCGTGAAGGGCCATTAAGGCGTGAGACCTCGACGGCTCTGGAGCAGGGGCGGAGGGCGAGGGGACTCACCTCCGTTGTGATTAATACTGTTGGACTCCACAAGCGCTATGGTGACGGGCTGGCGCAGCGGGTCGTCGTCCTTCTCCAGCTCGGGCTCCCAGAGGATGGCATCCCCATCCTCGCTGAAGTTCTCCTGGGCCCCATGGCCTCCAGGGAGCTCCCTGGAGCCCTCCTTCTGGCTAAACACCGCCACCCCGTACAGGCCATTGTAGCTGACGTGGTTGCTTGTGACGTGGGGCAGGCTGGACGACATCATCCACACACCACAGCCCTTATTAGCTGGGAGAGTGAGAGCAGCTGGTCACCGACACAGCAAAGGGTGACAGCCTCCAGCGTCTCCCCCCGAGGGGAAGCAAAAAACGCACTGGCCCGGGCCACAGAGTCCCTGACTTGCTAAAGGCCTGGGACAAGTCACTGTATGGCTCTGGCTGCAGGCTCCTTCATACGAGAGGGCAAGTAACAGTCAGGATCATCTTTCAACTAGGATCATTCTGTCGGTGTACAAGTGTTCTGAGAAACGTCAAGGCCACACTCCAGATCAGAAGCACAGAAGCCCATAGTGACAGGGCCAAAGGGGTCACGGAGTTCATCTAGCCCCACCCCTCCCTGAAGAGACAGAGGCAGCTTCAGTTTGAACCTCAGCCCCACCACTTCCGAGTTATATGACTTTGAGTCGTTAATGGAACCTCTCCATGCCTCAGTTTCCTCGCCTTTAAAATGGGGTTAACTGTCTCAGAAGGCAGACATGAGGATTAAATGCAATAATGCATAGAAAGGGCCGTGCAGCGTTGGGTCGGAACAAGTTAGCTGCTATCATGCTCACCATCCTCAAATACACAGTTCAGAAAGACGAAGGCTTTAACCCAAAGTCTGAGTTAGTGAGAACAGCTTGCTTTCTATGATTGTCCTGTTTCTCCCCTATTATTTTCAGTTCTCTGGGTCACAAGAAATGATGCTCATGTATCCAAGCCTAAGTGGCCCTGTCCTTACACAACACCCGACTCCCGCCTTCTGCTGTTTTAAATGGAGACAAAGCTCTCTGCTTTGCTGACCCCACGGGATCGCTCTGATTACATGGCGATTTGCCGGAGGCTCCTGAATGCTGAGAGGGGCTGTGTAACTGTGGCCCGAGATCAGTGCTATCATTCAGACGGGTCTCTGAAGCCCAGGGAAAGGCTACAACTTTATCAGACCCACAAAGGAGGGTCCTGGGCTTCCTGCCTCCCAGGCAGGACTGGACCCCAGACCCCTCCCCCAGAAGGTGCTCCTCACCATAGATGGTGTTTCCTTCTATCAGCCCTTTGCCTTCATCTCCCACGACCACGCCGTCTGAATAGCCAAAGCAGATGAGGTTGCTCCTGAGGACGGGGACCCCTCCGCGGCGGATGTCCACACCTCCCCACTGATTCTCACGGATGACGTTTTCTAGGGAGAAGCAAGTAAGAGGGTCAAGACCAAGGCCACCTGCAACGCTAGCAGCGAGGACTTGGGCAGTTGAGAGGAACGACAATCTGGACCAGGAAGCTCGGGGCTGACCCAGTCAGCACCCTAAACCTTCTTTGGCATTTCAGGGACTTGTTTGCTATCTGCTTTCCCCAAGGCAAGCTCTGTGTCTGTCTGTGCTCTCCTACATTCCCAGTTCCCAGTGGCCTTGGGAACTGATGACTAAGAATAATGGGCACTGGAGTCCCTGAGCCAGGGCCACGCAGGGGATGTCTGCCCTGGGCGGGTGTGTGTGTGTGTGTGGGGGGGGGGGGGGGCTGTTTCCAGAAGGGCTGAGGCAGAACCCAGCCATTCCCCCAACAGCCTGAGGAGGCGCTAGCTTGTCCTCAGCCTCAGCTCTGGCTGACCTCTCCCGCCCCTTCGCCTGCTCAGTAGTGGGCTGGAGAGTCCCAGCCAGAGCATGGTCCTGGACCATCTGCGCCAGCACTGAGGCAGGGCAGACGCTCAGACTGCTGGGACTAGAGGGCAATGGCTCATGAGACCCTGTGTGACTGGCCCTGTCCTGCCTCTGTGACCCCATCTCAAACCCTCACACCTCGTCCACCACACTCCAGTCACACACGTGACCTCCCGGCGCCTCGGGCACGCCAGGTCTGTTCCCACAGGTGGCCCTGCATGGAACCCAGTCCTTTTCCCAGGGTCCTTCTCATCATCCAGGTTCTGGCTTACAAGCCACCTTCTCAGAAAGGGCTGCCTGACCACACAATCTAAATGCCACAAAGTCCCTCTAGCTCCTTATTCTAACTATCTGTAGAGCACGAATCATCCTCCAACAGGCCTTCGCCTGCTTGCATATGTATGCTTTTATTTATTTACTTGCTTCCTCCTCCTAAAATGTCAGTTCCTGGAACAGGGATGGTGTCTGTGTCGTTCAGTGCTGTGTCCCCGACTCCTGGTCCCGGAGAGCAGGGCTCCTGGGTACAGTGAGTGTATACTAGTATGTGTATAAGGGGAGGTCTGGGCAGGCTTCCCCGAGGAAGCGACACCCAGGCTGAGACCTGCAGGGGGAGCAGGAGTTGGCCAGGCAGAGGGGAAGGGAAATGGGGATGGGTTTCCAGAGCAGGCAGGAGCCCGTACAAAAGCCAAGAGGAGTTCAGACATTCTGTGTGGCATCAATGTTCCTGACAGCATGATGCCAACCACCCAGTGAGATCCTGTGAGCACTGGGCCAGCATCCCCGAGTTAGCCACTACTAGCAGGAGGCCAGTCTGTCCAGGTGAAGGACTGGGGGCGGGATGCGGGGGGTGGGTGCGGGTGAGGCAGAGCCCACTACCTGACTGGCCAGGCTCCAGCATCCCCACCTACCTGTGATGAGGCCTTTGCCATTCTCATTCACAGCTATGCCGGCTGCACGGCCCTTGAAAATGTGGTTCCCACTAAAATGTAAGGAGAATAAGACAGGTGAGACCAGACCAATGTCATGCGTCGAAGACGATGCCGACTCAAGGTGACTGACTTCTTTTGTGGGCTTCCCCAGATGGCTCAAGTCCACAGCAGCATACAGCGCTTCCTGAAGTCCTAGAAGCCGGCATTTAGCAATCTTCGGTTATCACCGACCAAAAACTAAGCCTATAGCTATGCCATAGAAGCACAAGGCTCCGTGGCCTCTCTTGACTGGCATCCACATACAAACAACATTTTATTTATTTATGTATTAAAATATATTTTTATTGATTTCAGAAAGGAAGGAAAGGGAGAGAGAAATATAAACATCAATGATGAGAGAGAATCACTGACTGGCTGCCTCATGCACGCCCCCTACTGGGAAATGAGCCCGCAACCCGGGCATGTCCTCTGACTGGGAATCGAACCATGACCTCCTGATTCATGGGCCAATGCTCAACCACTGAGCAACACCGGCCGGGGCCCAATGCCACCTTTTTAATAAGGCCTTCCCACACATCCCCTCTCTGGGAGCTGTGCATTCATATACTTGTTGCTATGGCACAAACAGCAGAATGGCTCACGCCCTCTCCTGATACTTTGATAGATTTATCCCAGTCTGTCCCGTACAATGGCTGGGAGGGCAGATCCATGGTCCCAGTAGTGCCACCGGCCCTTCCACCTACAGCTCACACCGTGACAGATTTCGATGTGCTTTCATGCTGAGGTCAGAAGGAGCCTCCAAATCTTAGCACAGCATCCCTGTGGCCACTATCAACTGACTGGAGTTAAAATCTCTTCTGGGCACATATGTCCCCCAGACGAGAGTAAGCTCCGGGTCTGGCCCTTGCTACCTCTGTTATCATTGTTAGAAGTGTTCAGTAATACTTGCTGAATAGAATGGCCACATGGTTAACTGGAAGGGAACACAGAAACACAAAAGTGGTTGCGCTATTGTGGGATTGTGGGTGCAGTCTATTCTGTGCTTGGTCTGCACAGTTGCTTTAGCAAACAAGAATATTTTCAAATGGGGGGAAGCTGGGAGTAGGGAAACAGATGAGAACCACGGTGAGCAGGACGGTCTGGGGACAGCAGCGCATACCTCACCACTGGGTTTCCATGGTACAGGATATAAATGCCAGCCTCCTTATTGGAAAAGATTTGATTGTTCCGGATGATGCCTTTCCCATTGCCAAGGACGACGATGCCTGAGCGAAGGCCGTGGTGGATCTGGTTACACTGCAAGTGACATGAGATGCCACAAAGGACAGATCAGATAGGCCAGCCAGAAGCAGAGTGCTCGCGCTGCCCCACAGCAGGCCGGGACGAATACAGTGGGGAAAGCACTGTCCCTGGAAGAGCCCTAGCACACGACCAAGGGCACAAGCCCCGCTGCCCTGCACAGGTGCACACACGGAACCCATCAGGGAGACCCTGAAGACAGGAGCCTTCATGGCCTCGCCTTTGAGACGCCGTGGTGCTGGCCCTACCGCTGGGGGCTCTTGCTTGTCACTGGCAGGCAGGCTACTGGAACTTTCTGAGCTCCCACACGCAATCATCTGGCCATGCCACACTTCCCAGGGTCAGGGGAGCCTACCTTCAGGAAAGGGCAGCACCCCAGTACACGAGAATGTTGGCTAACCCAAGGGGGCCACATCCGGGGAAGGGTGAGAGCCAGGTGGCTTCTAGTCCACAGTTCTTGTTCAGGGGAACGCTGGAGCAAGGTACGGCTCTGGGGAGCTTAGCTATCCCATGGGGCATGAGGTCATAGGTGTGTGAGCTACAAGGAACCTTGGAGATATCATTCTAATTCCTCGTACAAAAGGGCAACAGGCCCAAGGTCATATGTTTGTGGCAGAGCTTGATTTGAAATCTAGTTTTTTCTGTTTCCCAGTCAGTTAGTTGCTTTTGCCCAGTGACAAAATTTTTAGATTATAATAAATTACAATAACATTTTTTCACTCTAATTGTTAATTTACAGCCCCAAATACAATCCCATACTTACACCAGGAAGTTAACTATTTCTCTTTCACAGAAGGTTCCAGTTTGCCCAAAGTGTCCCATGTTGCAAACTCTCCTATTCTTACTTTTCAGACTTTCTCCTGACGGGTTGGGCCAACTCACCAGGGCAACCACGGCCTAACAAAAGTCCCCCAGGGTTGAAAGCTCTGTGAGAGGGGTGTATGCGATGACATTTCCATCCACATCCTTTCACAAAGCCAGGACTGACATGCAACACCCCCTTCCCACTTCCACCTGATAACTGGCCCGCCCCCTCTGTCCCCGGAAATAACTTTCTAAGCCATGGTCATGCGTCAAACACCAGCTGCATGGCAAAAACAGTGAGAGGAAGAGTTTGAAAGAAGACACGCTAGGCCTGTCTCTTTAAACACAGTTAGGATTTTCCTTTCTCTGCATTTCAAGGGCAACTTAGATATAATGGGTTGAGCTCATCGACCCTGAAAAGACTGCCTAGGTTCAAACCTCAGCTCTGTCACTGGTTTGGAAAGATCCTCAGACTCTGTGTCGCAATGTCTTATCTATAAAAAGGTGATAATAATTCTACCCCACAGGGTTGTGTAAGGATGAAACCATAATTAAGTACATATATATATACAACGTTCTTAGAATGACCTGGCATATAATGAGCACTCACAGAAGGGTGGGTATTATTTTTCCAGGTCCGTAAAAGTCCATCACATTCCCAGTTTCTCGGAAGCCTGTCTCTCGGGAAGGCCGGGGCGGAAAAGGGGCTGGTCTCTCAAGTCGCTAGTCTCATGGGCTAGGATTTTAAGTGGCTTTCACACTGGTGCAAAACCACACTCACCATATCCATGAAACAAATAACCTTCAGAACTAAATATCCTTTTTATAGCAAAGAATGAACTAACTTGGTGTTTTATTTCTGATCCACGTGATTTTTAGGGCAGACATCGTCATCTTTAATTCTTACCAAAGTCACAAACCAACGAGAGCCTATCAGGGCCCTGTGAGTGTTCCCTGTGACTGGACCTCTTCTTACTGACGGGGAAACTGCAGGGAAAAGGACAGGGAACCCTTGTACACAGAAAGCACTATTTTTAAGATGGCAACACTGATGTAAATATCCCCAGAAATGGTTTCTGAGAAGCAAGAGCCACCCTGAGAAGGCGTGAAGACAGACAGGAGTACCAGAACGAGCGGGTTGGACTTCTTCCGGATGTCCACGCCAGCCTCCGCGTTGTGGTAAATGTTGTTGCCGGCGATCAAGCCTCCACCCTCCAAGCGAAGAAAGATGCCTGACGCTTTGCAGCGGTGAATGTCGTTCCTGAGCATGACGATCTAAGCAGGGAAGAGAAAGCCATTTGTTTTCCTGTCACAAAGGATTAAAAGAAAAAAATCACTCAGGGACACCGATTCTCTTCCTTAGAGTCTGGTCTGTGCTGTGCGCCTGCAGGCGAGAGGCGCGCCTTGAGGTCACACGGCCGGCCGCTCTCCAACTGTGTGTGCCCAGGGCAGAGCCATCTCCGTGCCCTTCCTGGCTGCCCCGGCACCAACCTCACACCGGTTCTTTAATGAAACCTGATCGGAGCTTGGCCCTGGGCTCCATAGTCACACCTTTTGAGCAGAATAACTGGGTGATGGGATGACAAAGACCCTTAGAGAAGATGGGATTCAGTGGTCCTCACACTCAACATGCATTGGGGTCACACAAAGATTCCCCAGAGGTCCAAGGGCACAGCTACGAATGGAATCAAGTTCCAGATCTACCACTTCCTACCGGCCTTCGCAAACGGCCCCCTGCCTGAGAAAGCTGAGAGTAAGGTTCTTTTCTGGATCAGGCCTTGCTCCTGGGCACAGGGACCAGCTCAGTAAGCCCTGCATGCCTGCCCACAGCCCCCTGCTTGAATTAATGCCACTTAGCATATAAGTATGCTCAGGATACACCATGGATATATATATATTTTTAGTCAAAAACTCTGACTATCTATTTTTCAGGTTCCTGTCCAGAGACTCACTAGCTGCATAATTGATTCAATGGCAGCACAATTCCTGCAAAAAGTCCTGAGGCCACAGTTTAACAGGGCTACAACTAAGGCTCTATAATGGTGTAAAATGATAAAAATAGCTACTGCCTTCCCCAAATCAGATGATGGAGATAAGGCAAGTGTGTTATCAGTTTAAGAAAAAGATGATTAAAAATATATATGCAAAATAGCCCCATCAAAGCCTTCCTCTGCATATAGCCACAAGAGACTTCTCATCAATCAATCATGTCCTGGTGACTCGTGAGGCCGCATGGCATTGTGGCTATGACAGCACCTTGCTATTGTGTATACACCGCACTGCGTAAGTCAGGTTCCGGAAGATGTTTCCTTCCATCTTGGCTCGGCCATAGGAGCAAACGAAGACGCCTCCCTTGCCGTCCCGGAAGAGGCACTTGCGGATAAGGCAGCCCTGCACGGAGCTGGCCAAGGCCATGGCCTCCTTGTCCTTCTGCAGCTCCTGCTGCAGTGAGTTCAGCACGAGGCAGCTGGGCAGCTGAATGGAAGCTCCTGGCAGAGGTGGGCCCAGGAAGGAGCCCCCCAGGACAGGGCGTGGGCCCTGCACTTGGTAGGATAGTCTGTACGTGAGCTGCTCCTCATCCTCATCCTCACCGCTGGGACTCAGACCTCCATCGCTGCTGTCTGGGGTCTGGGCCAGCCTTTCCCCATCGCTGCCCACCTCTGCCTCCTGTGAGCTAGCCTTGGAGCCTGGCTTTGGGGAGCTAGAGACTGGGCTGGTAGGGCTCTGGCTGCCCTCAATAACAATGTCACAGGTCCTTGGGCTCCAGGCCTGGTCCCTGCTCTCCAGGTCCAGGGACATTAAAAAGTCAGAGTCCTCTGTGGGGAGCACACTGGGAGAGGACTTAATGAGCCCCAGTAGATACTTGTAGGCCCAGTTCTTGTCTGCAGACGGGTGGCCCTCAACTGTCACCGAGTTGTTTTCGCTGCCCACAAATTCACAGTTTTCCAGGACACACAGGGGCACATTGTGCAGGAAGACATGGGTGTTTTTGAAGGTGCAAAACTTCACTTGGCAGGTGCCTGGGCCATGGACCTGGATGTGCCCATTTTCAAAGTTGCAGTTGTCAAACTGGACATGACCTGATGTTGTCTGGGGAATGAAAAAGAGAAAATGAAGACAACAGGGATAAGATCTGTATAGCTGGTCAGTACTCTAGCTGCTCGTTAAGGAGGGTGGAGCATGGAGAGCCATTTGCCCTGCTAATCATGCCCCCTTCCCCACGAGGGCATGGGCCAGCTGATGCCAAGAGGGACCTGGGAGCTGCTCTGCATCAGAAGGAAGACAGATAATTTGGAGTTGCCTGCCCTTCCCTCCATCCAATCCCAAAAGGTCAGGGAACAGAATGGAAACGGATAATAGCAGAAAAGCTCACCTAGATTATGAACATAGACTCTGGATTCTATCTCTGTCCCTTAATAAATCTGAGATCTGGGTATGTCACTGAATCTTGTTGAGCCTCTGTCTGCTCGTCTATAAACCAGATAATACAACCCATCTTAACAATGGCTAAAAAACATGCCCAGCACACAGCGAGCGCATCACAAATGATTGTTGGTATGATGATCATTACAAATCTGAGAGACAATTTAGCGGACATGGGTGGTAAAGTGGCAATATACTTTTTATTGATTAAGTACATAATCCAGGGATTGCAATTCGTTCCTAGGCAATGGAAAACTGCAGGCTCTCTGCCAGGAGCCACCTCGGTACATGCTTTGCTATGAACACAACTTCTCTCAGTGTTCCTGGGGGGAATGTTTTGGGACTGGTATTTCCTGACCCTCTCTCCAGTCGCCCTTGGTAAAAACCTGGTCTTCCTTGACCCTCCACAGGGTGGGGCTGATGCACTGGGGGCCGCTGGCCTCCCCTCTGGCTCCCTCTGGGCATGCTGCCACAAAGTGTTCTCCGCTTTCCGTCACCATGTGGCACGCTCCAGAACCTGGATTTCCTACCTACTTGCTGCAGCTTGGCTTCAGCTGACCCAGTTTGGAAGGGAAGAAATGCACAGCCACTTCAGACTCAGGTCCAAGGCTCACTTTTAATACAGCTTTGCCAGGAACAAAGCAGAATGTTAATCTCTATTGATCCAGTGCCTACTTCTCAACTGGAGCAGAACTCAGGGGAGTGTGTTAGAGCAATAACGAATAAACTCTCAATTCCAACAAAAGGGGGGTTACAAGCCCACTGAGAAGAGGCCAAACGCAGGGTCAGGGTGGAAGAGGCCATCCTCTGAGGGGGGTACCCACCTTGAACATGAAGGGCGAGAACCAGGCTGGCATGAAGACGAGGTTGCACAGGCGTGTGGTTGAGCAGTGCTGATCGATGCTGGCGAGCAGGGCCACCTCCCCCAGCTTGCCGTGGCCGACGATCTCCACGGGCACCTTCAGGACGACTTCGCCCTGCTCCTCGTGCACTCCAGGGAACAGCACAATGCGGTCATACAGGCTGGCCACGGCCAAGGCGCTGCCCAGGCTGTCGAACTCACGGCCTGGCCCGACGCTCAGGGTACGGCGCTCCCGCCTCCGGCGAAAGAGAGAAAAGCAGACGGAGGACTCCAAGTCCAGGGCATTCTTGGTCCACGTCTTGGAGGCAAGGTAATGCTGCTTGAAGGCCTCCCTCCAGGACTCGGGCTCCACGTCAGGCTGGTTGGGCCAGTTGGGGTGGCGGCACTCGGTGCAGCCCAGACACAGCTGCCGCCAGCGGGTGCTGTCGAGGCTGAGGACCAGTTCATACCAGGCCCTGCACACCAGGCTGCAGCGGCCCAGGTCGGGGAGGTGCAGGTAGGCTAAGATCATGCGCCACAGCTCCAGGGGGAGCCCGCCAGTCTCCATGGTCACCTGGGGAGACAAACACAGAACAAAAGAGGCTTTTGCTGACCCTGCTTGAAGTCCCCTTCCTTTTTTTAAAAAACATATTTTATTGATTTTTTTACAGAGAGGAAGGGAGAGGGATAGAGAGTTAGAAACATCGATGAGAGAACATTGATCAGTTGCCTCCTGCACCCCCCACCCCCCCCCGGGGATGTGCCCGCAACCAAGGTACATGCCCTTGACCGGAATCGAACCTGGGACCCTTCAGTCCTCAAGCCGATGCTCTGTCCGCTGAGCCAAACTGGTTAGGGCTCCTTTTTTTTTTTTTTTAATAATCCTCACCTGAGGAGTGAGGATATTTTTCCATTGATTCCTCAGAGAGAGTGGGAGGGGGAAGGTCTCCCTTCTTAAAATACCCCCTGCCTTCTCCAGATCCAAGGGGTGAGCAAGGGAACAAGGCCCAGCCAATCGTAGGACTCCATCCCCTCAATACTTCTCTGGGATTTTTCTACCTGAAGACTCTTCTCTTTGGTCAGACAGGGGTCTGGGTATGATCCCGGGACTGCTGGCAGCCACACGCCCCAGAGTACAGAGGACACCTTGTGGTCCCAGAGCCAAGCAGAAATCAGAGATGAGAGATACAAATTGAAAAAGGGAAAGAAAAGAAGTGAGCACACGTGTACGTGTCCTGGAGGCACGGATTCCAGACTCCTGCAGGTGCCCTGGGATCTTCGGTTCTCCCGTCAGTCCTGTGAGGACCTCAGTGGCCTTCCAATGCACTCTGTGCTCGGGCTGGTTTGAGCTGGTTTCTGAGACGGGTGACTAAGAGTTTGGACTAATACAGAGGAACCTGCCTTTGGCTGAGCCGGCTCCAGAGCTCAGGATCCCTGCACTCCCAGGCAGGGCCTCTATTTCTTCACACCGATAGGGAGGAGAACTGAGGCAGTGAGCGTCCATGTGACTGTCTCTCCTCATAATTATCACTGCTCCCCAAGTGAGGCAGCCTCAGGAAAGGCTGCGGCCGGAGCAGAGGCTGTGGGTCTCGGTCCTGGCTCTGCCACTGGTAACATACTGATGGAACCCTCGCGTCCTAAACATCTACTGGGCTGGCTGCACAGCCATCTGCCCCCTTGCTTTTTCCTGGAAAATATTCTTCCTTCCTCCAGCAATTTATACCCATGGATACAGAGGTAGGGCTCCCGCAGCTGTGTGTGTACAACTATGCCGACCCAGTCCCTTGGCTGCAACGGACTGGACCCTGGATGGCTCCAATTTGTCCACCGAGACCTTCTCCAAAGGAACATGAGTTGTGATTCTTCTAGAATCAGGTTGACTTCCTGAGTGGAGGGGAATGGATCACTTCTTTCCTAAGCTATAAACTCAGGAATGGTGAACATTTTCTTGATGGGGGCAGGGTGGGGGGGAGGGAATGGTGCACAAGAAGCTGGTCTAAAATGAGAGAAGAACGAATCAGAGACAGAAAAAAGCAGAGAGGGTGGACACAAAGGGCATTCCAGTCATGGCTCCAGGCTATTCTCAAAGCTCAGCTTTATCCTTGCCTTTTGAATTCCATCAGCTATCTTACTACCCTTATGATAAATGTTCCTTTTTGCTTAAGCTGGCTTCGTTGACTTTTTGTTGTTTATCTCGACTGAAAGCCCTCTCACTGATGAGTGTCAGTTCTCCACCTGAAAACACGGGGTTGTGTTAGTGCAACTTTCAAGTCTGAAACCCTATAAAGTCTCTAGACAACCAGGAGCTGAAACTTAGAAACAGGGCCGACTCCACAGCCGACTTTAATGTCTTTATTAACCTCCAGGGCCTCCTCTCAGCTTTATGAAAATGATGATCATACTTGCCAGCTATTTAAGCCCCAGGAAGGCTAGAAGCACAAATGTATGATTATGTCTGGAAGGAATTCTGAGCTTCCTCAGGACAGATGTGGCTTTAATGCTAAAGACTGGAATTGGAGCCTACGTATGTGGGTTTCTCTTTAATGATCACCCGGTGAAACTTTACAAAGTCTCAGGGGCACTGGAGAAAGCCGGTCTCTGGGTTGGTAAGCATTACAGATACGGAGAAAATAGGCTCCTGGCAGCTGTCCCCCCCCAGGTGAGCCATTTATTCAAGGTGGTTTCTGTGACAGTGATGGCTCCTGTTCCTCACCTACTTCTCTAGCTATGTCTGCTCAGGTTTTTTTAAAGAGGAAAATGTTCTTCTACTCCTTCTCTAACCGTTCTGTAGCTAAGTGAGCACATTCATTCTCTTGGCTTTAACTCCCACCGAATTTGTGACTACAGAATCTGAAATCTCCAGTCCCGACTGTCTCCGTACGTGAACACCCCATGGCCTGCCTGTCTGGCCATTCTACTCGGATGTCCCACAGATACTAACACCTCAGCAGCGTGTCCCAAACTGAACCTCCACTTCCACGTCAGGCCTTGACAGAAAAACTGGAACTGGATTCACTCTTCTGCCATTAAACAAGTATAAAGCTGAACAAAATATGCTTTCAGGCTTTGAACAGCCAGCTGCACAGGACTGTGATCTTAGAGAGAAGGGAAACATGGGGGGTGAGCACATGACCGCCCCACCTGGAGTCCTGAGGCACCTGCTTACTGGGGGGGGGGGGGGGTGGCGGGGGCAATGGAGCCCAGGCAGAGTGGAGAGTGGTCGTCTCAGAAGAGAGTGAGCAGCAGATCTGAGTTCTGCGCTGCCGAGGTGGCTGGAATCTCTGAGGCAGGGTGCCAGGATGGAGCGAGCAGAAGAGAGTGGTGGGCAGTTTCCTGGCTGAAAGCTGAACTGCACTTGCACAGGGCAAGACTTCATCGGGCCTGTAGGGATTGCCTGCTACGGGGTAAACAGTGATACCAGAGATCACACAGAACCGGGAGGCAATGGCATTCCAGCCCAGAATATGACCGCTCATGATGAGACTCAGAGGATATGCCATGAAGAATAAATTCAAATTGGAAGAATAAAAGCAAGTCTGATGGGACCCACCAGTATCTTAACTGCCTGCTAGAATAAAACTTAATACTCTTAAAAAAAAAAAAAAAAAAGACAGCATATTCTAAACTCCCTCAATAAGTCAGCCACAAGACAGTGTGGTGTTGGCATAAGAAAAATAGAGTTCGGACCCCGTCTGAGCTGAGGAGGGTTTCCTTTTATTCAAACATCATATCCCCGCTTGTTCCATTTGGCTTTATTTACTACAGCTTTACACTAATCCACTGGGACCCAGGCGGCTGCAGGGACTTCTATAACCAAGTAACACTTTTTAAAAAATGTGTTCAAGCTTTGTCCTTCCTTTTTGCCATTGGGGCCTCTGAGCTATGGAATTAACAGTAACGAATGTCCCCTAGGGCCTGTGCACCTGGCGTGTGAGCCCTGCGAAGGGCTGGAGAAACAACAGTGCCTTGTGTGAGACGGGAGAAGGCAGGTCCTGAGGTAGGCCTGGCGCTGTTCCTTTGTGCACAGGTTCCCGGGAGTGTGGGAACTCGGGGTTTCCGCGTGGCACCTCCTAACAGCCCCGTGGAGGTGTCCACGTGCTTCCAGATCCCCTAGTGTCCCCAGCCTCAGTAGGCGAGGCCGAGGCTACCCTCTGGGGAGGTGAGTCCCACAAGACTTGGCTCTCAACAAGCGGCTCTACTGCATCCCAGCCCTGTGACTTCAGGCAAAGCCTTTAACCCCTCTGAGCCAATTTCCTCATCTGTAAACAGGCTAATGGCGGCTGTCCTGCTACACCTCATGAGGATTTTGAGAATTTCCAAAGGAAAAAAAAAATCATTTATTCAACGAATATTTGTTGACTGTCAACTGTTACCATTGTTCCAAGTACTGACAAGCAGTAAACAGGACAAAGTCCCTACCTTCAGAGACAGACAATAACTTTTAAAAATAACATAGCTATAAAGAGAAATAAAGCAGGCTGAGTGTGCGTCTGTGTGCATGCACACGTGTGCTATTTTAGAGAGGGCTGTTAAGGAACGTCTCTAAGGAAGTGACACGTAAAGCCTTGGGATGGGTTGAGATCACTAGAGAGAGTGGAGAGAGAGGAGTCTGCTGACTAAGTCCTCGCCAGCCTGCCATGTAAAAGGCGTGAACTGAAAAGGACTTGCTAAGAAGAACCTGGGAGTGAATACGCTCAGTACAGAAGTCTCATCAACATAAACAAGGGCTTCGGAAGTAAAGCTTGGCTCTGTTTTGTCTCCAGACTCCCACTGCTTCCGAGAAGGTGGGTTCTGTGGGCCATTTAGTTTGCTGAGCATCACAATGGGTAGGCAAGTCAGGAATAAAATCTCTAGTGACATCTATCTAGCTCACCAATGCTTTTGTTTGAGTGGATTTGTGGGTTAGTGAAGGGGACACGAGGAAGTACCATGTCACACCATAGGGACTGTCCATGTGAAAAGTGAGAGCATACACAGCTGCAGAGTGGCCAGGTGACACTGTGCCTGGACACCTAACATGAGGAAACACTATGATGAGTCAGACACATCCTCTGCCCTCAAGGAGCTTATCATTTTATATGTAACTAGTGGCCCGGTGCACGGATTCATGCACATTGAAAGGAAAATTAATTAGAAGAAATATTTTAATATCGCTATTCACCCTTTCTCTATAATAGAAATGTCAGGGATGAAAGAAAATTAGTAAAATGTATATGAAAATAATATATAAATTGATTAATAAACAATAACAACATAAAATAACAACAAAGACATGATATAAAAACAACATTGATACAATGACTGATAAATTGATTAAACTTATTCTAATATCTTCCTGTATACCACATTAAGAGTAAAAACACTTTCAGAGTACTTGACTAATTTCCCTTGTGATGAAGTATTTACAACTTAAACTTGAACATCACTTGTTCTTCGAACTCGAGAGAAAGCAACATATAACTGACCATGTCCAAAAATGGGTTCAGATAGGAATATTCCTACTCTGTCTAGAGTTTGTCCTTGTAATTTATTAATAATCATCGCAAACGCTGGCATTACAGGAAACTGTCTTCAATTTAAATGGGAGGCCAGTGTCAGATGGGACAGATCAATTCTTGGAATCAGAACAACCATGTTTGACAATGACAGATTGAAACACACGCATGCGATTGGTGCCAGCGAGTGCTTTACATGTATCGCACATGTGTGAGTCAGCGTTTATTTTTAAATTGCCAGTGCGTGTCATATAAACTGGCCGGTTGGTTGGTCAGACGGTCGGACAGACGTACAGTCCGTCACTTAACCTTTTATATATATAGATTCACTTTATTATCTGTCTCCCCTAAGTATGATGTAAGCTTCTAATGGCAGAAACTTTGTATCATGCTTTGTATTATGTCAAGAACTATGCCTGGCCCGTTGTAGGTGCTCGACAAACATTTACTGCATGAATAAATAATCCCCATCATCGTTATCTTGGGCATTAGTAGAGCTGAGACTATTCAAACCATTAGCTATAGAATCCCTACTGTTACACAGATCTCCATGGAATAAAAAAAAGAAGAAGAAGAAGAAAATAAAACCCAAGTATGTAGTCAACACTTGCTATGTACAAGGCCATGTAAGCACTGTTAGGGAGTCAGGAAACAGATAAAGACTCCACCCTTAAGTCTGGTAGGAGACAAAGATATCTTTATCAAAAAAAGCTCCCCTAAATAAAAAAGAAAGAAAGAAAAAACAAAAAAAAATCCCAACCCATAGTGTAAAGGAAAAAGTCTTAGTGCCATAAAAGAGGGAAAGCCCTTGTTTAAAGAATAAAGATGTGCCCTCCAGCTGGAGAAATGAGCCATTAAATAATAATAAAAGGCAACAAAACCAGCCGCAGCTGTCATTCGCTAGGCAAGACTATTTGAAGGGCACAGATAGTAAGCACTTTCCTGCCTCATTTCACTTCATCCTCCCAACATCTCTCCCAAGCCTTGCACTCCGAATGCTGTTCCCAGGACCTAGGAGTTGGTTAGAAATGCCGACTCTTGGGCACCTGCTGGATCAGCACTGGCATTTCTGCAAGATGACCGGGAACTCATGTGCTGTGCGTTAGAGAAGCACTGATTCGAAATAGTACTGTCTTCATGTTGCAGATGAAGAAACTAAGCCTGAGGGAACTTACCCCAAACCACTCCGCTAGAGACCGGTTTTTAACCACTGGGGGTTTAGCCAAGCTTCTTGAAGAGCTGGCACCTGAGTTAGACTCTGAGGGATGGCTGAGAATGGGGCCAGAGACGGGAGGACAGGGGAAGGCAGACCGAGGAATGAGTGCCAGCAAAAGCCCCGAGGTAGGAAACATCCAGCCGGGGCTTAGGACAGGGTAAGAGACGCCGTCTGGCTGCAGCTCCCAGCGTCTGACGGTCAGGGAGAAAGGCCAGCTGGATCAGTTCACAGAGCTTCATTAATTTGGGGGGCAGTGGGGAGCTGCACCAAAGGCCCTACCCCATGCTGAAATGACTCAGACAAAGGGACCAACAGGCTTCTAGTGTGGGCTCTGCCTCTCCCTCAGGGGCAATCTTGAGGGCAGGAGCCTTAATTCTGTTCTCATATCCCATGTTTGTGTAATGACGAAAATGCACTTACTTCCTACCTAGGGAGGCCATGTCAGTGTCAAATTGGCGGGAATTTTGCTTTTTTTTTTTTTTCTTTATTGATTTTTTACAGAGAGGAAGAGAGAGGAAGAGAGAGTGAGAAATATTGATGAGAGAGAAACATCCATCAGCTGCCTCCTGCACACCCCCCACTGGGGATGTGCCCGCAACCAAGGTACATGCCCTTGACTGGAATCGAACCTAGGATCCTTCAGTCCACAGGCCGACGCTCTATCCACTGAGCCAAACCGGTTAGGGCGGGAATTTTGCTTTTAATAAAAAAGTAAGCAAGACATAAAAAGTATCCAGGGCAGCTCAGAACTCTACTTAGTCCCAACAAAGGGATAAAAAGATATTTTCTCCCCAATTACTGGGTGTACAAAGCTCCATGGCAAATAACTACAAACTGTATTAACTAAGCAACTGTAATGGGTTAATGATTTTAGATCTTTCTTCAAATCAAAATAAATCTCCCTAAAGTTTTGTGCATCTTCGCTTCAAAATACACAGAGTACAAGACTGTGAGCCACGAAAGAGCCCTGTATACATACATACCTACACACATACACACACTATTGGAAACGAGACAACTTAAAACTCTGAAGATGACAAAAATCTCAGCTGGGCTTTTCATCATTTCTTCAAGCCTTAGCTCCCTTCAGCTGTTTCTTATTTTCAGCTTTGAGACCTGAAGACATAGACCAGAACACGGTTGCACATATGGTGCTTTCCGAGTGTGGCTGGAGCCATAAGGGCCCTCTCTCTCTCTCCCTCCTTCAATGCACTGCTCGTTCCCTGGGGTTCACCTAGGAGAGCACAGTGGGTTGGGAATCCCAAGACCTGGGGTTTCGTCCTGACTTAACGCTGCCCCTCGAGGGGCAGTGACTGTGTGCTGTGGACTCAGTAAGTACCAGGTACTTTTCGTGTCATCTCAGTGAGCACATAAACGACAACCCCAGTGGCCGTGGTCTTATCCCCAATTCCAGGAGTAAACAGTTCCTCCCATTTTTTGTTCCATTAGTTAGCAGCACAGCGGAGTGAGCCCACAGCCCCTGCACAAGTCCCTGGAGAGCCTAGGAACTGCCTGTTGTTGGGTCTGATGTCCATCTCTGGTCCAGTAAGTTCTGACTACTAGCCGGTAGGGATAGAGCAAGATTTCATGTAGAAAACATGACCGTCTGGGGCTTTCCCCGGCATGAACAGGAGTTGTGGATGTAGAAGTTTCTCTTAAAAAGGACTATGGGACTAGCAAGCGCCATGGCTGTTATGCTGAGTAAACCTCCACATGCTAGAGAGCCCCTCCACTCGCTCCCTCATCTCTGCTGCTGTGAACCACCCCCATGTCCTCAGCCAACAAGCCAAAGTGCCCAGTAGCTGGTGGGCAAAGGAACTGTTCAAACAGACCCTTCCTTCCCTTTCGGTGGGCTCATGAACATGTGATGTCCTCCTCTGTTTTTCTTGTACCTGATTAACTAAGTTCATTCCAGTGACGACCTCTCCAGCCCTCTTCTTCCTTTGCCTCACTCTTCCAATCATTACTGCAGTGGACTGTGGGAGCTTTAACTTTTGTCTGCCCAGAACCACTTCCCTCTCTGGTTCCTTAGAGGACCTCCGCCCCCATTCCATTTAGTCCTGACGGGACTGTCATTCATAGGGCCTCAGGCCTCTAGCACACAGGATGGATACTTGACCCAAAGTAGACAATCAGAACATCCCATTCTCTTTGCCAGGATGGGAGCAACTCAGAAGAGTTCATTTGAGGAATGAAGCCAATTAAGACAAGCAAGGTTGGGCAACTGGGAGAGATGGAGACGCACACACACAGAGCCCTAAAAATATTTTTTGAGCCCCTGGATTTAGCTCTGCAGTTCAATAAGCCAACAGACTTTCTTTTTAAAGTTAAGAGTCCGAGCTCATTACCTGCAACCAAGAGTCCTGACAAATGTACATAGTTTTCTCAAGTAAATTCTTTGCTCTCTGACTTTTTCCTCCCTCATCACATTTGTTCCATCTTTTGGTCCTTAAATGACTGTAATCAAAGCTGACGCAGGACATTACAACTAGTCTACCACTAAGTGGGAAGCGGACAAATGGGATTCAAGTGGCCTAAGGTCCCTGTACAGTCAAAAGAAGAGTGGGGCTATTTATCACTTCTACTTTTATCAACTTTGGTTAAAATAAAATTTCAGGGGAAACCATTAAGAGATAGTGCATAACACCCAAACTAGTAAAAAGGAAAACACCTGAATGATTAACCACCCCCGCCCCCCAAGGAAAGAAAGCTAAAATGAAATGAAGAACTGGCAGGATAAACACATTGAAAGCATAAAATATGAAGGCATTTAAACCTAAATACATCAGTGGTTATATTAACTAAACAGGGACTAAATGGTCCAGTTAAGAGACAACGACAGGCTATAAAAAACAAAAATCAAATTATATGCTGTTTATAAAAGACATGTCTGAAACATAGCCACAGAGAGGATGAAACTAAAAAGGTGGAAAAAGATATAACGTGCATAGATTAACAACAACAGAAAGATGGGATAGTTATATCAGATAAAATAGAGTTTAAGGCAAAAAAAAATTATTTTACTAGGGATATAAAGGGCAGCTTCAAAATGATAAAAGGTTAATTCACCAGGAAAGTATAACAACTTTAAAATAGTATGCACTTGATAATAGGGCCAAAGATATAAAGCAAAAAATAAAAGGTGAAATAGACAAATTCATAGTCATAGTTAAATATTTTAACACAGTTCCCTCTATAGTAGCTAAAATAAGCCAAAAAACAATCACTAAAGGATAAAGATTTGAATATAATTAATAAACTTAATCTAATGGCATTATATACAACACTGAACCTAATAACTGTAGAATACATATCACTTTTGAGCACATATCCTATATAATAAAAGGCTAATATGCAAATTGTCCCCACGGGCAGAAGTTTGACCGACCAAGAGTTAGACGTGCGCTGACCACAAGGGGGCAGCAGTGGCAGGCACCCAAGGAGAAGGGAGGCCCCAGCCAGCAGCTGGTAGCCACTAGGGACCCTGCCCACGCACAATTTTCGTGCACTGGGCCCCTAGTTAACCAATAAAAAAGTGCATCAGTAGTAACCAAGGAAAGAAAATTAAAACCACAAGAGATATCGTTACACACCAAGAATAGTTAAAAAATGTAAAATTGACAATACCAACTATTTGCAAGGAGGTGAAGCAACTGAAACTCTCATATACTACTGGCCAGAAAGTAAATTGGTACAATCACTTAGAAAACTGGCATTACCTGGCAAAGCAATTGCACTCTGACATAATAACCTAAAGAAATCTGTTCACATACACAACAGAAAATGTCTAAGGATGTTGTTGTTGGCACTGTTCTTGATAGTCAGAAGCAACACAGGTGTCCATCAACTACAGGATACATTGTGACATATTCATGTCATGAAACACTGTTGGCAATAAAAATAAATGTGGTCATCAAATGGATGCAACTCACACACAAGCTGAG
The DNA here is from genome assembly GCF_964212035.1 of Myotis nattereri. Taxonomy (NCBI): domain Eukaryota; kingdom Metazoa; phylum Chordata; class Mammalia; order Chiroptera; family Vespertilionidae; genus Myotis; species Myotis nattereri. The sequence goes on from NC_138087.1 coordinate 55,437,620, forward strand.
CAAAAGAAGCAAACCCAAAATGCACACAATATGATTCTATGTGTACAAACTTTGAAAAGTAGTGAAAATAAACTATATCGTTTAGGGGTGTAAAGAGAGGTGACAAAAATACAAAGAAAAGTCAAGATGGTTGTTTCTTCTGGAGAGGACGTTATGACTTAGAAGGGAGTGCTACTGAGTATTGGCAATATTCCATTTCTTGACATGGGCGGTGGTTACAGGTATATTTTCCTTAGAATTGTTAAACTACACATTTGTGGGGGTTTTCCTGCAGGCATTCTTGTTATATCTCATATTTTTATTTTTTTAAAAATATTTTTATTGATTTCAGAGAGGAAACATCAATGATGAAAGAGAATCATTGATCAGCTGCCTCCTGCACACCCCACACTGGGGATCGAGCTCGCAACCTGGGCATGTGCCCTGACTGGGAATCGAACCATGACCTCCTTGATCGTAGGTCGATGCTCAACCACTAAGTCACACCATATTTTTAAAAGTTTAAAACAAAGACAATGAAATAAACATACGATTTATTGTTTGATTCTTATAAAAGTTGAAGGAACTGAAAATCCTTCATTTTTAAGTTAAAACCTTGTCCCCCAAATATCTAACAGGGTGTGTGCAAACAAAGCAAGTAAATTTTCAAGAATGCCTACTTCTCTTAGGACTATAGGAGGAGACACAGTCTCTTGGGAGCAGATCTATGCTTTGCCAAGTCATAAGAGGATCCTTCTTACATATGAAAAGCAAGGTGAGTAGGCACCCAAAGTACTAGGGGAGTTGTCTTGTTGAAGGCTGCCTGCCATTCCTGAGAATCCTTCGTAGGCAGAATTCAGGAGAGGAAATAGAACCCACTTGCCAAAAAATGTCTTGGATTAGGCTTAGGAAGAAAAAGGATTAAGCCTCCAAACCCTGATACAAGGTTTGAAAATGGTGTGACCCTGAGGGCACCTCTATGCCTCCAAAGAGAACTCCCCAGGCGACTGGGAGCCCAGCCTGGTAACAGGCTCAACGCACAGCCCAGAGTGCAGTGTTTTGGGGAGAATGGCTAAGCACATGAGCATAAGCTGAAAAAGCTCTAACCTTGGAATCCAAGCCTGGGATCAAGCTGGCAGGAACCTGGTCCAACAAGGGTGTTGAACAGCAGTGACCACACATCCCTGGACCGTGCAGGACAGCTCTTCCAGAGTGATACCATGCAGCTGTGTCAGAAATAACAAGGTGGGTGGGCTGCTCAAGACTCTGCAGCTCTCCCTCCTTTGCGGAATGGAAGTAAGATTGACTTCTTTGCACTGCTTAAGTCCCCAGGGGGCTTGGAAATGGGAGACACTGGGATTACTAATCAGGGCGTTACAGTAATCATGGAAGATTACTTGGAAAAATTAAGAAACCCAGTGACTGCATTAGAACACAACTGGTGAAATGGGGCACACAGATAATGAGAGAAATTAGCAGTCTTTTCAAACAAAGCCTGTGATAGATGACTTAAGAGAAGGTTCATTCATTAAGACAAAGCGAAAGAACAAAATGCTTCTTGTGGTACCATCCATTATCACTATGCAACTGAGACAAGGAAAAGGAACTTGTTTATTTTACATCTTCCTTGAAAAGCCTCTCAGTATGTGATGTCCAGGACACTATTCTCTACACCTATCAGAGTCCCATTGATTTGCCCCTTGCATTCCCCCAAAGGCTCTGAGGTCCCTAAGCCAGGATAGATAGATATAGTTTTAATCTTCACCCGAGGACATGTTCATTGATTTTTAGAGAGGGGAAGGAGAGAGAAACATTGATGTGAGAGAGTAACATAGATCAGTTGCCTCCTGCATTTGCCCCGACCGGGACTGAGGATCGAACCCGCAACCTAGGTATGTGCCCTGACGGAGAACTGAACCCGACATTTCGGTGTATGGGACCACATTCCAACCAACTGCTACACCAGCCAGGATGGGTCTATGTATTTTTTTAAATCTTTATTTGTACTTATTCCCACTCCTCATGATCCTGCCACCCATGCATGTTAAAGAAGGAAGGAAGGAGGGATACAGGAATGGATAGTTTTGCAACTGAAAATAAAAATACAGATCTACCACCAGAAAACAGAAACCCACAGTGAACAGGGGACTGCTTGACCACGTTATTGGTTAACAGCTACCTGTGCTATCATAAAAATACAATTCATCCAATAACCATGGAAACCAAATGAAGGCACTATGGTGAGGGTGGCAGCGAATTTCAGAAGTCTAAAAACAATTAGACGCCTGAAACCAGAAAGACAAAGAAATCCAACTACTCCAAGCCAGAAAGAAATCCTTTCCTAAAAGCCCTGAAAAAGCAGCCTTTTCTCCAGTGTCTAACATCTCACCAGGCTTCAACAAGGGCTCTGGGCTGCTAGGACGGATCATGAAGTAATTTAGGCCTCTCTCTATGTGCTTCTGTCCCTTGGGGCCAGCTGCTATGAGGCAAGCTCACTGGGAGCTGAAACTTACTGTTATTATAAAATGTACTGCGCCCTAACCAGTTTGGCTCAGTGGATAGAGCGTCAGGACTCAAGGCTCCCAGGTTCGATTCCGGTCAAGGGCATGTACCTTGGTTGTGGGCACATCCCCAGTGGGGGGTGTGCAGGAGGCAACTGATAGATGTTTCTCTCTCATCAATGTTTCTAACTCTCTATCCCTCTCCCTTCCTCTCTGTAAAAAAAATCTATAAAATATATTTTAAAAAAATATAAAATGTACTGAGAACCAGCAGAGAAATAGTACATATATATTATATTCTCCTGCTCCTAGGTGTACAAGCACACAGGAGGTGCTCCAAAAATACTTACTGAATAAATGAAAAAATTGGTTAGAACTCAGGGAAAGCACAGTTTCTGGTAAACTGTATGTTCTTTCCACCATGCAATGCCAACATTCTGTCGGTTCCTGAGAGAATCAAAGTCCCATTCTCTTTGTGGGTCCGGCCTCTGCATTTGCAAAAGGGGACAGCTGGATTTGATGGTTTCCTAGGCACCTTCCAGCTCTGACAGTCAATCACTGGACTGTGTGCTTTTTTTGGTGGTAGCACAGGCCTGGCACTTCTCTCCCCCCTCAGAGGGAATCTGATACCCATCTGCTCCAGCACATTCATGTTCCCATCCTGCCTGACTCATTTGATAGGAACAACAGGTTCACATGCCAATCGTTTTAAATGAGAACCACAGGGGCCCAGAAAGAGAAAAGGGGAAAGGATCTCACTCCGATCCTTCCTTAGGAAAACAAAACAGCACTCTTTTAAGGACTAAACATATAGAGACTGACACGTGAGTATTCTAAACACCCCTCACGTGAAGCTTAGTTACTGAAAAAACTTGTGTTAATAGCACTTTCTTTGAGCACTTCTGTGCCTGACACTTCGCTAAGCTCTTTGAAACTTAATCCTTATAGCAACCTTTAAACTAAGTATTATTATTATCTGCTTTGAACAAAGGGGGGTTCTCTATGGCTCAAGGTCACACAGCTAGGAAGTGGCAGAACTAGAACTTGAACCCGGGTCTAACTACCTCCGGAGTTCTGACTCTTCAAATGGTTTTTCCTTCTTCACTGCAGTCCTGTGAGGGAGGCCGAGCAGAGATCATCACCTTTGCTTTAAAGGTGGAGAAACCGAGCCTCAGAGAGGCTTGCGATTTGCACAAAATACAGGAGACCCTGAGTACGGTGCTCGGCCCAGACTCTCGCTCCTGCAGTCCCAGGTGTGGGCTCTTCCCGTCCTGAGAGTCTGCTTCGCCCTCTTCCACTGCACTTACACACTCGCAACACTGCGGGCTGACGGCAACCGCGGAGATCGATGCCTTCCCGGCGCGGTCGCTTACGGGAGGGGAAACCAAGGCACAGCTCTACCTCCGCGCGCGGAGCCTGCGGAGCGCAGGAGCAAGGGCACCCACCCCGGTCCCGCCAGATGCTCAGCCTCCGCCGGGACCCAGCGGCGCCTCCTAAGCCGGCCGCCTCCCGGGCGCCCAGGTCCCCGCGAGCAGCCTTCAGGCGCCCGAGCCCCTCCCCCTGCTCGGGCGGCCCCGGCCTGGGGCTTCCCGGGGATGCGGATGCAGTAAGTCCGCCCGCAGCCTCCGCGGGCCGCTCGCCTCTTACCTCGCCGCGAGCTCCCGCGGGCGCTCGCCCGCGCAGTCGGGGCCGCGGGCGCTGGAGCTGCAGCGGAGCCGCGAGGCGTGGGGCGGCCCGACGCGCCGGGAGCCCCGCCCGGGGGCGGACAGCGGCTGGGCCGGTGGGGGGCGGGCGCCGTCACGTGACGCGCGAGGCCGGGGATGCTGGGAGCGGCCGCGGGGCCGGGCGGCGGGGGCCCGGCTCCTGGACCACCGCGGCGGAAGAGGGACGTGGAGGCGTCTGTGCGGGAGGGGCTGGGAGGGAAGAGGAGGGGAGACGCACGGGGCTTCGGTTCCGCGGTGGAGCTGGTGGGAAGACAATGAAGGCTTGTACTGCTTGGCCCCAAAAGGGGCAGAAATAGAATCGGTGGGTGGAGATCGCAGGCAGGCAGCTGGGGTCAGTCTGGAGAAGGCTCTTCCAATCACCAGATGCTCTCTAGTTGGGCTGTTGCAGATGGTGGTAAGCAACTTGTAGGTGTGCTCCTAGGGGCTGGGTTCATTCATTCAGCAGACTGACCACTGGCTATGCGGCGTGTATATAAACGTATTACAGATACAGCGCTGAGCACAGTACCTGCCACGTAGTAAAATGGTAGTTGTTGCTGCCGCTGCTGCTGTTGGGGGCATAAAAGTGAACAAAGCAGATAGGTTCCTGTCCTCGAAGTTAATTCTCAAGTGGAGAAGGTAGTTGTTAATCAGATATAGTTTAAATGTGTATTTTAAGTTATAGTAAGTGCACTGGAGGAACTCTGCTTTAAAATCGGGGGACAAGGGAAGGTGGTCAGGGACCTCTCAGAGAAAGGTAAGGAGTTGACCAGATGTCAGGAGGGGAAGCCGGTGTGAAGACTCAGGTGGGGTGGCGCAGGGCGGAGGAAAGAAGATTGCTCTTTGGGTGAATGGAAGATGTCCAGTTTGTCAGAGCTTATTGGGTTAAGGAGAGAACAGGATAAATTAAGTTAGAGAGGTAGGAGCTAGAGCTAGACCATGCAGCACGTAGTAGGCCATGATGAGGATGTAAAAATTTTATGTGAAAGGAAGCCACTGAAGGTGTAGAGAATGTCGATGAGTTGATACCTTTTTAAAAGAGAGTATGCCAGCTACTAAGTGGAGGATAGACAAAGCTAAGAGTGGAAGCAGAGACCTTGGTTAAGACTTGGACTGGAGTAACGGTGGTGAAGATGGAAATGGATTAGAGACACGTTTTAGGGGGTAGAGTCAAACTTGGCTCGATATGGGAAATTAGGGGGATTCTCAGAATTCTAGCCCATGGAAGTGCTGTTTATTGAAATGGTAACTATTGTAGGGGAACATATTTGGAGGTGGAGGGAGATCAAGAGCACAGTTTTGCACCTGCTAAATTTAAGATGCTTCTGTGTCATCCAAATGAAGCAATAAAAAAGCCAGTTGGATATAGACTTCTAGATTTTAGGACAGAATGTCAGCTACAGAAATCTAACTTGAGATTGCTGTAAAAAAGAAATTATCACACCGGGCTGAGGTTTGTAATAGCTGACCCCTGTGGTCCCATTGACCTGCCAGTCCCTGATTCTATAGAATGTATTCTATAAAAATGTATTTCATCTATTATTATTCTGAGTGAAGTCCAAATTACCATGCAGCTGCTCTCTTTTTATACATGGGTGGGGAGTGTTCGTGGGGGAGGAACCACCCTAAGCCTAAAGCCAACAGTGTATTTTAAGCAGACACAAAGCTGTGCACAGTAGCTTGATACAGTAGAAACACCTCTCTGACTTAGGTCAGGTCAGATCAGAACAGGTTATGATTTATACTGCAATGAGTTTGATGATTTACTGATGACTGGAAAAGCTATAACATTTAACCCTTTGAAAAGTACCCCATTGTGTGAAACTGGCAGTCTAGATGTCTGTCAGTAATCAAAAGCCTGAATTTCTGGATTTGTGCCAGCCAACATTATCGTTTTGGCATTTCTATAAAACAGCTAAGCCTTTTATATTTATTTATTTATTTATTTATTTATTTATTATTATTACTAGGAGCCCAGTGCACAAATTCATGCACCTTGAAAGGTGACTGTGGGTCTCAACCCATCTTCCGTGCCCCTGCCCGGTCCCTCCCGCTGTGGCCCCGGATCCCCTGTCTGCTGGCAGCCCTGCTCCTGCCTCCACCACTCCCACGCGCTGAAGGCGCCGGCCCTGCTCGTACCACTGACTGCGCAGAGCAATTGGGGCCAGAGCCAGTAGTGGGTACAAGCAGGGCCAGCGCTGTCAGTGGATGCGAGAGGTGGCTGCCAGCCCCAATTGCCCCTCAGGAGCAGGGGGAGGTGGAGAAGCCCTGAGGGGCAATCGGGGCCAGCAACTGCTCCTGGCATCCATGACAGTGCTGAGTGATCGAGGCCAGCGCCAGGTGCCAGCAGTGGGTGCGAGCGCTGGGCGGGACCACGGTGCATGGGAGCAAAGAATTTTCAGTAACCACCAGAGGCTCACCCCGATGACAGCGACCAGCACCCTGCCTTGGTCTGGTGCCCCTGCTCACCTGCTCCACCATCCCGCTGTGGCCAACGCCCATCACATTCTGTGCTCTGCCGCCTGCTGCTGACGCCCGCCATGTTCCACATGTGCCCCCTGGTGATCAGCACACATCATAGCGACCAGTTGTTCAGTTGTTCTGCTATTTGGGGTATTTGCATATTAGCCTTTTATTATATAAGATTGTTTTTTAATCCTCACCTGAGGATTTTTTTCCATTGATTTTGAGAGTTGAAAGGAGAGGAAGAGACAGAGAAACATCAATTGGTTGCCTCCTGCACACACCCGGACTGGGGCCGGAGATGAGCCTGCAACTGAGATACATGCCCTTGACCAGAATTGAACCCAGGACCCTTCAGTCTGAGGGCAGACACTCTATCCACTGAGTTAAACTGGCTATGACCAGCTAAGCATTTTAAAGGAGTTTCTACAAGAGTATGCTGTCTGCCCTAGCCTGCTTGGCTCAGCGGGTAGAGTGTCGACCAGCAGACTTAAGGGTCCCAGGTTCGATTCCGGACAAGGGCACATGCCCAGGTTATGGGCTTGACCCTATTGGGGAGCGTGCAGGAGGCAGCTAATCAATGATTCTCTCTCATCATTGATGTTTCTATCTCTCTGAAAATTAATAAAAAATATGTTTAAAAAAAAGAGTATGCTGTCTTCCTTAGTGGTGCAAGCATCACTTGTTGGATGGAAAATGTGATTTTACATATCAGTAGTTGGACATAAAAACATTTGCAAACTGCAGTTGAGCCCTCTTCTCCCTACCCTCATCCCTCCTGCGCATGCCTCTATCCTGCCACTTGCTGTGGATTTTTATCTGCCATTACACAGAGCCAACTTGCTCAACTTTGCATCCTGGCACATTGTTGATACTTATTGTGGGATGAGAGTAAACATACATAACAGCCATGTGAACTTCATTTACTTCGCTTCATAGAAAAGTGAGAAAGTGATTTTTTCATGGTAAACACAATTGACTTCCGTCATCCTTTTTTGTCTGCCCAGGATCTAAACTCTCTTCCTAATATGGAAGTTCATCATCTTATAAGCTTGTTGGGAATCGGGGCATGCCTTCCCTATAGATGCTGAAATCCAGATATTTTCTCCACTTCTCCACGTGACACGACAAATTAAATGTTCTCTGGATTTTGAGTTGGGAGCCAGAGATACAGCAAAGTAGCGTCATGGAATAATTACTTGGTGACCATGCAAATGCGGCAAGATGAAGTTCTTAGACCAACACTGGCTGCCATAATAGCCCAGGGTTCTGTGCCTGTGGCCTTGGTAGCAAATGGTGGCATCTAATCCTCAGCAGAGATAGTGTCTTCACTGTACCAGGTTGTGTGGAGTGACCATGTGACAATGGGTGACGTTCCAGTTGCCTAGTCTCCAAGCCTGATTCCCTAGGCCTCCTGGTGATGCTAAACTACCTATAATTTTTTGAATAAGTTACTTTTATCCTTAAATCTACCAAGGCTGGATTCTGGTGTTTGCAAGTGAAAAATCTGACTCATATAGTCACATAGTAGCAGAGCTGAAGCTGTAACCCAGGACTTTGAACTACTAATTCTAGTGCTCCTTCCTAGCATATAGATTCTAACAACCCATTTTTCATATTGCATATATCTCTAAATCACCTTTTGTTCACCAAACTTACATTTTTTTAAAAAAATATGTTTTATTGATTTTTTACAGAGAGGAAGGGAGAGAGATAGTTAGAAACATCGATGGGAGAGAAACATCGATCAGCCGCCTCCTGCACATCTCCCACCGGGGATGTGCCCGCAACCCAGGTACATGCCCTTGACCGGAATCGAACCCCGGACCCCTCAGTCCGCAGGCCGACGCTCTATCCACTGAGCCAAACCGGTTTCGGCGAAACTTACATTTTTAATGTCAGCTGATTAATGAATATTTCAAGTAACTGCATCGTGTGGCAGTTGCCAGTGGAACATTGTTTCAAATGCAGCAGTATTATTGTCGATAGCTGTTTATGTAATATTAAATTTTGTGCATGTCTTTTATAGACATTGGAATATGAAAATACTAATGTGACTGAGAAAGAGGAAAATTATCAGACATGCTTTAAAGCAGATTTTTCACATTACTACAATGCTTATTGGACTAAAGCCAGCTGTTTTATTTACAAAGGAATAATTTAAGAGCATTTCATAACTGAAAACGTTTCATCAGATATTATTTAAAACACAGAGTAAGTGATTTTGTAATGTTTTACATCTCAGTAAAAAGTCTGTTCAACTTTTATAGATATGATTTCTATATAAGCTTTTCTGAACTTGTACAAAAGTAGGCAAATGGCACCACAGGCATGTATCTGTAATATTGAGTGCATGCAAATAGCATGTAAATAACAACTGTTCACAGTCTCCGTGTGACAGACATATAGAGTAAGGAAAAGATCTGGTGTTTTATTTCTAATTTATCATTGTAGCTTTCAAAAAAATAGGTTATGAAGATTGCTCTTGTGTAATGAAATTTAGAATTGCAGTATATTCACTAACCAGCAGATGTCAGAATGGGATCTTCTTTAAGACTAAAGTTTGAAATACAACAGGAATTTCTAGGACTGAAGGTTTTTTCTCTTCTGGGCTCAACACACTAGTCACACTGGCATTTATTCCTTAAACACATCTACTTTAACACTTTTTCAAAGGTTCCTTGCTCTTTTATTGGGCAAATTCCTAGTTATCCAAATCTTACTTTAATATGACTTTCACAGGGAGCACTCTCGGCTTCCTTCCCAACCCAATAGGTCAAGGGCTCCCCTATGCCTTGTTTTCGGTTGCCTATACTTCACACTCCTAGCAATTTATATAATACTAGAGGCCCAGTGCACAAATTCGTGGGGTCCTTCAGCCTGGCCTGCTCCCTCTCACAATCTTGGACCTCTCGGGGGATGTAGTAGTGGGGCCTGGCGCCATGCTGCTCCCACTCATCTCAGCCCCACTGCACCTGCCACCTCCGCACTCGGGCACGCAAGGGGAGTGTCTGCGAGAGAGGCTTGGGCCGCCACCGCAGCTGCACTTGCCAGCCCTGAGTCCTGCATCTGGCACCTGTCAGTTGAGCAGTGCTCCCACTGTGGGAGCGCACTGACCACCAGGGGGCAGTTTCTGCATTGAGTATCTGCCCCCCTGGGGGTCAGTGCACATCATAGCGACCGGTCAACTGGTCGTTTGGTCGCTTAGGCTTTTTTTTTTTTTTTTGAAAATATATTTTATTGATTTTTTACAAAGAGGAAGGGAGAGGGATAGAGAGTTAGAAACATCGATGAGAGAGAAACGTTGATCAGCTGCCTCCTGCACACCCCTCACTGGGGATGTGCCCGCAACCAAGGTACATGCCCTTGACCGGAATCAAACCTGGGACCCTTGAGTCCACAGGCTGACGCTCTATTCACTGAGCCAAACCGGTCAGGGCTGGTCGCTTAGGCTTTTATATATATAACTAGTAGCCCGATGCACAAAGATTCGTGCAAGAATGGGCCTTCCCCTGGCTGCTGATACCGCCTTTGCTCCAGGCCAGAGCTGCCTTCCCACCTTTGCTCTGGGCTGGAGCCACCTTTCCACCTTCCCATGCTGCCCAGAGGCCCGGAGCAGCTGGGGCTGTGCGGAATGCCTGCATTGTCACCATGGTGCCTGCATATGCAAATCAACCCACCATCTTTGTTGGGTTAATTTGCATACTCATTCCTGATTGGCTGTTGGGCATCATGAAGGTACAGCCAATTTGCATCTTTCTCTTTTATTAGTGTAGATGATTAGTGATGAAATTATGTAATTCTGACTCCCCTACTAGATTGTAAGCCTCTTAAAGATAGGTACCATAAATGAATTCTGCTCTGCTGTATCCTTCACCTACCTCAGTACCTGGCCCTGTGTAGGTAATAAATGTTTGTGAAAGCGAACACCTCTATCAGAGAGGTTGGGAATATTTTTCTGAGGCCTAGAATGACGGGTAGTATCTGAAAAGTTAGCATTTTTTCACCTTCAACTCAGCAGTCAATGTATTTAGCCCCTTCTTTGTAAGGATATTATGTGGGACAGAAAAATGGTGAGATAGTACTTCAAGTAGTTTTCTGTAACAGGGAAAAGAAATGACAAACTTTCCCCATAGTGGCAAGCCCTACTACAGAAAATCCATGTTCAGATTCTGTTTGCAAACCTCCTCCAGTGAAGAGTCCCTTCCACAACCCAGTCCACGTTGGCCACAGGAGTTGAGCTTTCCAAACACTAATCCTACCTGCCTTCTGGGGCAATTGTTCTTCCTTTGACACAACAACCCTTTTAGTTATTACAAACAGCTCTCAGACTCCTACTATAGGTCTTCTCAAGGCTAAGTACCTTTACTTTATTTTTTTTTAAATTTTATTCATTTCAGAGAGGAAGGGAGTGGTAGAAACATCAATGATGAGAATCACTGATCGGCTGCCTCCTGCATGCCCCCTACTGGAGATCAAGCCCGCAACCTGGGCATGTGGCCTTGACCAGAATCAAACCTGGGACCCTCCAGTCTATAGGCTGACCCTCTATCCACTGGGCCAAACCAGCGAGGGATAAGCACCTTTAATTTTAAAAAATTATTTCTGAGAAGCATGATTTCCAGACTTTCATTTTCCAGGAACTTAAGTACCTGACAGGTGGGTTACTTTTTTTTAATCCTGATCCGAGGATAAGTTTTTAAAATTTATTCTAAAGAGGAAAAGAAAGGGAGAGAAACATCGATTGCCTCCCGTACATGCTCAAACCAGGGATTGAGCCTGCAACCTGGATATGCGCCCTGACCGGGAATTGAACCTCTGACCCTACGGTATAGGGGACAAGGCTCTAACGAACTGAGCCACATGGACTAGAGCAGGCTGGCTATTCTTGAAGCATCTGTCAGACCTTAATGTAATTTTATTATTTTTTTATTTTTAAAAATGTATTTTTTTATTGATTTCAGAGGGATAGAAACATTGATGAGAGAATAACTGATTGGCTGCATCCTGCACGCACCCCCCCGCCGGAGATCCAGCCTGCAACCTGGGCATGTACCCTAACTAGAAATCCAACCAGCAACCTCCTGGTTCATAGGCTGAGGCTCAACCACTGAGCCACATCGGCTGGGCTAAAGTAATTTTATTAATACAACCTAAAATTGCTTTCATTTTAATTCTTTTTTTAAAATATTGATTTTAACTGATATCCAATGACTATCTAATGCCTTGATTCAGGATTTCTCTGAAAAGCCACCCTAGCATCAAAGATACCTTTGGAATTGACGAAAGCTGCTATTGCAACTAGGGTGACCAACCCTCCCAGTTTACCCAGGACTGAGAGGTTTCCCAGAACACAGGCGTTTCAGGGCTAAAACTGGGACAGTCTGGAGGGCTCGTCACCCTAGTTGCAGCTGCATGATAGTTCAACTTCTCCTCCTGACCAGACTGTTTCACTTGCTCTCTTATTTGTTTTCCCTCAAGATACTCCTCCCAACACCCCTGCACAAAATCTCAGCATCTTCTCCAGGGAACAAACTGGCAACAGGGCTTTTTAACAAAATTTTTTTAAGGAGAAGAAATCATAGTTCTTTGTATGCTATTGGAAGCGATCCAACAACAAAAAGAAAATTTGACAAAGGGAGAATTGCAGGCAAGATCCATGGGTAATTAATGGGGTGGAGGAGTTGAGTGCACCCGAGACGGGACTGACCTTAAATAGGAGCATTTCGAACAGGAGGGAGGGTACAAATGCTGGTGTGTGGGCAGATATCACGGGGTAAGTTTACGAAAGCTTTCTTCTGGATGCTTCTATGTTCTCAGGGAAATATGAAGCACATCATCAGCTGAGCTTAAAGATTAGAGGAGATATGGGAATTCTGAGGCAAGAGAAGCTATGAAATGTGTAGAGAATAACCTGTGGAAAATGTGTGGTCCTGCAGGACCCACATGAAGAGGCATCATTTTCCAAGTGGCTTCTGTCAGCATGTCTGTTTTTCCCCAGCCACTTTCAACTGCACAGGGCAGGCACAGAGCAGGCAAACAGTTGGATTTAGGAGGGTTGAGTTTTACCAGGGAAGTACAATGAAGTTAGAGAGAGGGAAGGAGGGTTGAAGGTGTATGTTAATCGTGGCTAATGGAATCTAAGCTGAGACATGAGGCAGGTGAAGAACAGCAACTAGTTGGTAGAGTGAATAGACTATGATGCCAGGTGGGACTAAATTATCAGTACTGGAGAAAGGCACTTAAAGATAGGGTACAATAAATAAACATTAAAATTCCCGCCCTGGCTGGTTTGGCTAAGTGGATAGAGCATCAGACTGTGGACTAGAGGGTCCCAGGTTTGATTCCGGCTGAGTGCACATGCCCAGGTTGCGGGCTCAATCCCCCCCCAGTAGGGGGCGTGCAGGAGCCAGCCAATCAATGATTCTGTCTCATCATTGAAGTTTCTCTCTCCCTTCCTCTCTGAAAGCAATAAAAAATATTGTTTAAAAATTCCCAAGCTTTGGCCAGCTACTATTTATTAGCCACTGAAACTCCTAGAGTCTCAAACTCCCTATCTGTAAAATGGCATTAACATCGATTGGTTAAGGCTGTTTTATGTAATGAATTTAAATATCCAGTAATTTTGAAGTCTGTGTACAATTAGAAGATAAGCATGCTATCTCATAGCACCTGGAAACATGAACAAATGTGTGAATGCCAGCACAGATCACTTCTAAGCACCTTATACCAAAGACTAACCATTAATAACTACCATTTACCAAATGCTAGGCACTGTGCTACCTGCTCTACTTGCATTCTCTCACTTCACCCTTATAACACTTTGAAATAGAGATGTTTCTATATGCTAAATTTACACATAAAGAAAATGAGATTTAAAGGTTCAGTTGCTACAAGTCCTGCAACTCGTAAATGTTGGAGCCAGAACTCAAAATCAAGTCTGCCTGTCTTCATAACCAGTGTCTGTGACCATGGTACTACATCATGCACCTCTTTAAGTCAGGAATGGACATAAATCACCAACGTGGAACACAGCACAAGAGGGTTAAAAATATACACTCTCTGGCTCAGTGGATAGAGCGTCGGCCTGCAAACTGAAAAATATACACTCTCTGGGTAAAAATGGTGGATTGAGAACACACATCTACTCCCACTCTCTCCTGAAATTCTATTAAATGACAGCAAAGATTTTTATTTGTTTTAGGGTATAAACCTAAGAGGGAAGAAGAGAAGAGACAACAGCAACAAAGTTAGAAGTTGGAAAGCAGATGGACAAGTAGTAAATAACATAGCAGACCCAAGAAAACTGAATCCTGAGTTAACAGTAAGAAAAGCAAAACAACCCAATTTACATTACAGAATCCCTAAAAGGCTCAGGAACTGGTGGCTTCATATGCTTGTGGAAGTAGGAGGTGAAGGGGTAGACACGAAAATAAGAATTGGTTGAAGGTTTAAATAGGCAGATGCTCTCTGCAACTCAACATCGCTAAGAAGGCTCCTTGCCAAATTAGATGTTCATTTTCTGAAAAGGGTAAAATAGCAGATGTTCTGGATTTGGGGATGCTAGGCAGTTATGGACAGGGTACTGTACTCAATACAAAGATTCAGTGAAAAATGAACACTGGACATGAGATACAGAAAACAAGAGCTCCAACATGGGAGAAGAGGAAAAGGAATTCCCAGGATGATGGTGAAGAGAGATCCCAGAGTACAGTCATACATCAGATATAGAAAGCTGTGAGTCTGAGGCAGGTCAGAAGGCTCCTGGAAAAAAATCAGCAAGATGAAATAGCATATCTAATGAAACTGAACACAGGGAGCAATGGTGAAAAGTTTAGTTGGTTTAGTGGTAAATTCATAGAAAACGAAGCCTAGGAAAAACAAAAAGATGTGCAGGAAACGAAAACAACAAACAGCACCTGGAATTCTACCAATATAATGAACTAAGAAGAGGTGAATGCAGTTGCATTGCCTCTGGAAGGTTAAAGACCGTCCCCTTCCCCAACAAACTTGGAGAACTATCTGACTTTACAAATACACGGTTTTTTCCTTGGGTGGTATTACATATCTTCAGCACCAAGCAGCAATGATGCCTTCCACAAAGATTGCTTAATAAAACAATGTTGCTTCATCAGGATTAGCAAATTCTCCATTCCTAAACAAGAGGGACTCAATTTCATGCAGTTGTAATAATCACAATATTACAGTAGTCTCATCAGTGATTGATTTGCAGCAAAAAGCAGGTTTAGAAGAAAAAACACACAATTTTTCTTAATTGGTACATTTATTAAAAATATAGACTAATGGTCCTGTGCTTAAATGTTGTTGTGGATGTGTGCTGGCTTCCATAAAACATAACTAGGCTTAAGGAGCTCCTCAGCACACTCCTGACAGAAGTAAAGAGGTCACTAGAAATGACTGACAAGGCAGGGCCACTGCAGACATAACTCCCTTATAGAATTAATAATTGCTAGAAAATGGAGTTTGACATTATTTACAATTATACCAGCATTCACGGAGGCTGAGTATCGCAGGCACAGGCAACGTGTTTCCATGTTCCCCAAGTAGTTTTCTGTTTTAGCTACGAAGGTCAGTTACCACAACCAAGCTTGTTCTTAACAAGTAGAAATTTTATGTCCATTCAAGCAGAGTCTCTTCCATCTTTCTGGGCCTATTCATTTGCAGAGCAGAAACTGTAACCAGGTTCTTCATACCATGCATTCACATGTACTGTCCAATCTTTATATGCTGTCCAATTTCTTTAAGATAAAAGGAGCTGAAAGAAAAATAAAACAAACTGAGAATTTGTTTTCATTAGCCCAAGTGACATTATGAAATCAGAAGATTGGGAACAAATCTATAGGATTAGATCAACACATTTTTGAAAACAACTGCAAGTGATGGCCAAGCCTGACTGTACAACCCATCAAAAGGGACTCACTGTCTCTCAAGGTGGCCCATTCCAGTGCCAGGCAGCTATGACCGACTAGAGTAAATCCAAACCTCTTTCAAATGACAATCCTTTACTCCTCGGATTTCACTGTCAAGGGCACAAAACTCTAGAAGAAACAGACTGGCATTTATTTTACCTTTAAAAACGCATTTGAAAGAAGGCAGTGGGTGAGAGTAGAGACACAACAATCAACTAGGACAACCAGAAAAGCCAATCACACATTTTTTGTTGTTGTTAATCCTCACCTATTTTTTTCATTGATTTTTTTAGAGAGTGGAAGGAAGGGTGGGAAGGAGAGAGATGGGGAGACAGACACACACACACACACACACACACACACACACACACACACACACACACACCCGCCGACTGGGTGCCTCCCGCATGTGCTCCTACCAGGCTGGGGATTGAACTTGCAATTCTTGACCAGAATCGAACCTGAGACCCTTTGGTGCTGGGGCTGACACTCTAACCACTGAGCCCACCAGCCAGGGCCAGTCACACATTTTGATTCCCCCACCAGACCACAACCCTACTTCAATTATAAGGGCCTATTAGGATAGTGTTGGTAGAAATGTCTAGAAAACTAGTAAGTGTCATAAGTATCTAAAGAATATTATTGTTCTGTATAAAAGTGCTATGGCCAAATAAGCACATGAAAAGATGCTCAACAAAACTAATCATCATGGCAATGCAAATTAAAACTATAAGGGGATACTACCTCACATCTATTACGATGGCTACTATAAAAAAAAACTGGTGGCAAGGATGTGGAAAAACTGGGACTTTTGTAGTCACTGTTGGTGGGAATGTAAAATGGTTATAGCTGCTATGGAACACAGTGGTGGTTCCTCAAACAATTAAAAATAGAGGTATTTGTACAGTGATGTTCACAGCAGCATTACTCACAGTAGCTAAAACATAGAAGCAACCTAAGTGTCCAAAGATGTTTGAACGGATAAGCAAAATATGGTATAAAATGGAATATCATTCAGCCTTAAAAAGGAAGGAAATTATGAACATATGCTACAACATAGATTGACTTTAGGACATGAAATAAGCCAGTTACAAAAAAATAAATACTGTATGAGTCTACTTATATGGGGTATTTAAATAGTTCTGGAGAGTGCCCTGGCCAGTTGCTCCATGGTTAGAACATCAGGGATTGTGGGTTTGATTCTTGGTCAAGGGCACGTACCTGGATTGCAGGTTCCATCCCTGGCCCTGGTGGGGCTATGTGCAGGAGGCAACCAATATATGCCTCTCTTTCTTTTCTTTTTTAAAATATATTGTTATTGACTTCAGAGAGGAAGGGAGAGAGAAACATCCGTGATGAGAATCACTGATCAGCTGCCTCCTGCACACCCATTACTGGGGATCTAGCCCTCAACCCCAGCATGTGCCCTAACCAGGAGTCTAACTGTGACCTCCTGGCTCACAGGTAGACACTCAAGCACTGAGCCACACCAGCTTGGCTCGAGGTGTCTCTTTCACATTGATGTTTCTCTCTCTTTCTCCCACCCACCCTTCCCCTTCTCTAAAAATCAATGGAAAAAATATCCTCGGGCCGAAACCGGTTTGGCTCAGTGGATAGAGCGTTGGCTGAAAGGTCCCAGGTTCGATTCCGGTCAAGGGCATGTACCTGGGTTGCGGGCACATCCCCAGTAGGAGGTGTGCAGGAGGCAGCTGATTGATGTTTCTCTCTCATCTATGTTTCTAACTCTCTCTCTCTCCCCCTTCCTCTCTGTAAAAAATCAATAAAATATATTAAAAAAAATATCCTCAGGTGAGGATTAACAAGAAAACAAAAACAAGAGTTCTGGAGATGGATGATGATGATGGTTGCACAATATTATGAATGTATTTAATGCCACTACACTGCACGTTTAAAAAATAGTTAAGATGGTAAATTTTATGTGCCTTTTACCATCTTTAAAAACTTGGGGGGAAAAGAGCTGTGATGAAAAAAGCTGCCAGAATCTTTTCTCAGTACTCATACTAAAATAATAAAGTATCTTGTTTTGTTTTGTTTTTTAAATATATTTTATTGATTTTTTTACAGAGAGGAAGGGAGAGGGACAGAGAGTTAGAAACATCGATGAGAGAGAAACATCGATCAGCTGCCTCCTACACACCTCCTACTGGGGATGTACCCGAAACCAAGGTACATGCCCTTGACCGGACTCGAACCTGGGACCCTCCAGTCCACAAGCTGAGGCTATCCACTGAGCCAAACTGGTCAGGGCAATAAAGCATCTTGTTAATATCAATCTGAAGATGGTGAGAGTGGTCAGAAACTGACAGCTGTCTGTCATCTTTTCTACTCATTCTTATCAGAAAAAAAAATCCATCAAGTGAATGGATAAGCAAAAGGTGGTATGTCCATACAGTGGAATCTTATTCAGCAATGAACAGGAAGGAAATAACAACACATGGAAGGAAATAATGCATGCTACAATATGGACGAACCTCGAAAACATTATGCAAAGTGAAATAAGCCAGATACAAAAGGTCATGTATTGTGTAGATTAGCGGCTGCCAAGGGCTGGGGGAGGGGTTAAATGAGGAATGACAGCTAAGGGCATGGAGTTTCTTTTAAAGGGAAAGAAAATGTTCTAAAATAGATTGTGGTGATGGTCGTACAACTCTGACTACACTAAGAAACCACTAAATTGTACACTTTAAAATGGGTTAATTGTATAATATGCTAATTGTATTTCAATTTAAAAAGTGATTAATACAGAACGGTATTCTGTATGTTTTTTTCAAAGCTGTCTCATATCAAATACAAAGGTCATCGAGAAGCAAATATTTTACTGGCAGCTAAATCAACAAAAAAATGTAAGCGGAGGAAACAAGTTGGGAGCCGCAAAGAGCTGTTGAAGAAGCAGGTGATTTACATTATTTGGGAGTTTCTGTTCACCACGGCTCCCTCTCCCCGGGAAAGAGAACAGTACCACCGACAGTGAGAGTACACCTGGCCTCCGGGAGCTGTGGGCGAGGCCCCAAACGAGTGTCTACTACAGGATGACCTTGGGATGGCCTTCGTTTACCCGAATCGTCTCTGCTTCTCCGTGCAGACCTAACAGCCATAGACAAGGAGCAAAGAAGAGCACTGAACCGAGAGGGAGGCGGGGGCAAGTTACTTCCGAGATTCCTATCTAAAACCGGGGACGTCAATTCTAGCTCTAATATTCAGTGCCCCTGCAACGTTTATGTTTGTCATAAGCCCCTCCCCCCGAAAGTCGAGTTCAAATTAATAAACGGGGTACACAGAATCTCAGGCCCCGCCTCCCTCAAAGGGTTAAAGCCAACACCAGATAATGCAGACAAGTTTCTGCCAACTATAAAATCAAATAAACCCTCAGGTATTATCACTAAACCCTATAGACTCATACCCTTTTCTTCTCACTCTTTCCCCCCCAAAAGCAATTTTTACGTACAAGTAAGCCAAACTGTTTGGATAACAAGGTCAGCAATGAAGTAAGCCATCCTGATTCTGCGTTAAGAGGTCTGGATCCCAGGTCAAGATCACTCACTGAATTGCTGAATGACCTTGAGCCAGCCATTCCTCTGCGGCAGATCTCAGTTTCTGTCTGCAAAACGAGGGAGATGCTCTAGGTTATAACCCTTGGAGCTGATTCAAATGCTTTCAAAGCAGGGCGAGGCGGGACGATTAGCCATGCCGTCCGCGCCACCGCGTGCAGTGCAGTACCCCGACTCCGAGCCCCAGACTCCAAGCCGCGCATGCGCCGCGGCCCTGGACGGTCCGGTCCCTCGCTCCCGGCGGTCGCTGAACTCAGTCCAAGGGCCCCCAAAGGTTCGCAGACCCAGAGCTGGGCGGGAGGAGTCGGCGAGCTCCCTGCCGGTCTCACTGCTACAGCCTGGGAGGACACTTACTGACTCGCAGCAGGGCTACATAGATGAGGAAGTTCCGTATGGAGGAGATCACATCCTCGCGCATCTTCCGTTTCATCTCCTCGGGGTCCAGCTTCGGCGCGAGGCCCTCGATACGGAACATCGCGGCGCTGCCTCACCGGCTTCCACCAGCCACGCTCGGCTCCTCTCAGCCGTAGCCTCGCGCCCGGAAGGAGGCTCAACCCTATTTCCGGTCCCCGCCCCTTATGGTCGAGCGCGGCAACGGGAGCCTGCGAGGGACAATCCTCGTCCGAACCTAGAGGCTCTCAGAGGGCTGCCGAAAGGGGGCGGCCGCAATCTTAGCAACGCAGGCGTGGGCTCCTGCAGGCTGTTTGCTTAATAACCTCCGTGTGGAGCTGGGAGCGCTACGCTGTGAAGTGCTTTTACGCCCTGGAGCACATTGGTGCCGCCATAAATAGTGGTAATTGCTAACATTTATTGGGTACTCAGTACAGTTCTGCCCAATGAATTAGATGTTATAATCTTCATTTCCTAAATGAGAACACTGAAGCACAGGAATCTTTAAAACAACAATTTGCCCAAATGTGCTTTAGAATACCTCATGGGTAAAAAAAAGTTTGAGGAAGAGAGATGAAACGATATTAGCAAAATATTGGTAATTGCTTAAGCTGGCCATTAGTACATAATTTAAATTATTTTTTCTTTCTATTTTGAGTGTGCTTGAAATTTTTCATGAAAAGTTAAAACAAAAAAGCAAAGGATGGAAATTGCTCAAGATTAACCAACTGGTAAATGCAGAGCTGGGCTTTATACCTGGTTAGGCCTTTGGAACCCCAAAGACAAGAGGTTTTGTGTGTGTGTGTGTGTGTGTGTGTGTGTGTGTGTTTTAACATTTTCCATGTTGTTGCTGTAGCCTCATTTCTTGATGACCAGTTATAGAGTTAACTGGTCCATACAAATTATAATATTGGCCCAGTAATATCTATAATAATAAAAGCATAATATGCTAATTAGTCCAGACGTCCTTCCGGACAACCTTCTGGACTAAGCCAGGGCTTTGAGGAAAGCCAGGGCTTTGAGGAAAGCCGGTGCCAGCAGCCAGGGAAAGGAAGGCCTACTCTTGCACAAATTTTGTGCATCGGGCCTCTGGTAGTATATATAAAGCAAGTTCAAATCTGTTCAACATTTTACAGATGAGAAGAGGGAGGGTCAGAAACCAAGTACACTGCCTGGCCCACGTGGCTCAGTGGTTGAGCCTTGACCTATGAACCAAGAAGTCAGGGTTCGAATCTGGGTCAGGGCACATGCCCAGGTTGGGGGCTCTATCCCCAGTGTGGGGTGTACAGGAGGCAGCCAATCCATGATTCTCTCTCATCATTGGTGTTTCTATCTCTCTCTCCCTCTCCCTTCCTCTCCGAAATCAATAAAAATATATTTTTTTAAAAAAGAAAAGAAACCAAGTGCACTGCTTAAAGTCATTCTGCTAGTGATGATCAGAGGCAGGGTTCTAATGCAGATAATTATAATGTCAAGCTGAAATCTCTTTCCCCTGCACCCTACTACTCCTCTCTTAGTCTTTCACAGGTAGTGCCTGCCTGGATGGGCATCACTGGTCAGAAAGTAGGATTTTAGTGCAACCAGACTTCCTGTCACAGAATCATCAGAACAGTGCTGCCCCCAATTATGCATGCCAACTAGCCATGTATAATTCTTAGACATGAACCAGACGACTGAATTGCTCACATAATTCAAAACCAGAATGGAATGTTCCTTCTTGACTGCATAGCAACAATCGACTTTGGAAAAATTAGAATGGTAATTTACTATGGGAGCAACTGATAACTCTAGGAATTGCCACCCACCTTCCTCGTTGACAGAATGTAAGACATTGGTGCAAGAAACGGAACACATCTGCTTATTCCAGCTTTAGTAACCTCTTGCATCTATAATTCATGCAGTGGAATAGCAGAGGCAGCTCTGGAGTGGGAGGGGCTGGCTCCCAAGGAATAGCCTCCACCCAGCCCTTCAGAGTGTTTAGAAAGCCTGCACCAAGGCTGGAAAGCAGCAGGGGCCCTGGAAAGAACCGGGACAGGAAGACCGGAGACATGGCCTCTAGATCTGGCACTGCCTCTATCTTGCCACGTGAAGAGGGACAAGTCTGTTTCACTGGAACTTTGTTTCTTTTGTTGTAAAGGAGGGAGATGTGGTTAAATGCTCTTAAAAGTCCCTTTCAGTTCTAACCATGTATGCATTTTGAATTCTAGGACATTCTGGTCTGGAGTACAGATAATCAAAATATTATCAAATGTGGTCAGTTATCAAAACAGCCAGTGTGTGTGTTTTCCATGGTAGGAAGAATGTAACAATAAGGCCTATCTCATCCAGCTGAAAAGTGAGGCAAAATGGATTGGCGAGGAATGAATTCTTATGTGATTCCAGTAACTTAGATCCCTAAACCTGACCAAGTTTAGATAAATAATTCTCGTATAGAACTACCAGTTGGTTTGTTTTTTTCTCTACTAAGATGCTTTTGAGTAACTTCCTTGGTTTCACTGAGAATGGAATTAGCAAAACATCATATTTCTTGGTGAAAAGGACAGATTTTTAGCATTTGAATTTTATTCAATCCTAAGCAGCACCTGTTTAGTTGATAGGTGATGTGGTGGCAAATGGCTGGCCTATTAAAGGGCAACATTATTCTCATAGAAAGTTCTGGTGCTTGCCTGACTACCAGTGGAGAGACAGGAAGATAGTGGATGGAAATATAGAGCAGCTGTGTCTTGAGGTGAGGACTTGATTCTGGATATAGTCTAGGAGGGTGAACTGATCCTATCTCAGAAATGTTTATCCTGATGAACTCTTGCATGGCTCCAACAATTGTAATAGAGGAAACTCATTAAAAGAAATTAGGCTCCTTTCTTTGTCTTTTTTTTTTTTTTTTCATGTTGGTGGTGGTATTGTCCAATTACCGTTGATTTAGGTGAGGCAAATTGAGAGAACATACTTCAGGAAGTTAACACTGATGTGAGCTGTTTCATATCTTGGACCCCTTACTTTTTTCCTTACTGGAATGAAGAGGGGTTGGGTCTAATCTTTAAAATCAGTTGCGGCTCTAAAATGCTGCAAGTATGTGTTCCTTTTTCCAGTTCTCCATAACTTCGCACTAAAGACTAAAAGCAAAGGATTCCCTGTGACTTCTCATGAAAGGCAAACATAAAAAGTATGCATGCATAATTTAATATTGATGTTTGTATCCTTTAGTCTGATCACAGAAGAAATGGGAGCTGATCGCATAGTCTCTCTTGCTTTCCATTTCAATCCCAGGAGAAATTTAGGAGCCGTTTGCTTTGCCTCGACTTCCCAGACAGTCCTGCACACAAACATTCAATGTGAACAACCTTCCCGTAAAAGAATTCAGTGTTTTAACTTCTATCACTGGGGAGGAATTTGTATTTGCTAGGTCAGAGATTGACAGATGACTCAAGACTGGGGAATAATTCCAACATATAATCACAGGAACCTTTGGTTTCTGATTTATAGGGAGCTACAGGCTTTGTGTATTGAACACTTCAACCCCTTCATTTGACAGATGAGGAAAGTGAGGCCCAGAGGGAAGCTAATTAAAGGTAGAGTTAGCTGGCACTAGGGCTCCTAGATCAGCATTTTTTCCAATCATACCTTGCAGCTCTCAGTACTTATAAATATTCTCATTGATAACCCTCCCTTCAGAGATAAGGATTGGAAGAATGAGGTATTGTTCAACCCCATTTTGGGAGGGACAGGATAAGGGGTAGATGCTATTTTGTCAATAGGCGGAGGGCCGCCCTTCTTTCCATGATTCCACACACATCACTCGTAGTTAATCTGGGCTGTGTTATTTTCCAGCTCCACCCTCTCCTTCCTCATTCCTTCAGAAGATGAACATGGTCTGGAGTTCCCAAAATAAACTTGGCTTTGAAGGTCATTCAGGACCCATGATGAATGAAACAAAGATCAGGACAAGAAAGGACACTTGGGCCCTCAATGAGTATTGCTCTGTGCTAGATGTTAATTGGGGGAATCCTCACCTAGCAGATGGGAAACTTACTTCTAAAAACTATTGCCCAATAAGAGGCACCTTCAGGAAGAGGGACCTTTTGAACAATAAAGGATGAGTAGAATTTGGTAACATTTACTCACTGGCATTTTCTTTCTATATTATCCTGTTCTCTGTTCTAATTTTTAGGGCTTTGTTGTCTGGATGATTCATGAAAATTGGATTTCTTTCCAAGTAGACTGTATGCATCACAAGTTCACGGAGCATATATTTTAACCTTCCAAACAACTGAATATGGGTATTTATATACACAGTAAAACCTCAGGAAGTACTCCCTGAGTGGGTGACTGAATGAATGAATGAATGAACTTCATGCCAAATTGTGAATGAAGGAACATGCCAATCTTCCCATTACATAATATTTATAATTCATTTAGGCCTTAATCTGTGAAACCTTACCCTAGCCATTTTCTTTAGTGGTTCTCTCAAATATCTCAGGCCTGAAGTGGCCTGAAAGGCCATCCAAGCTTTCTCTGATGCTTGGCCTCTACCACCAACATCCCTGCTTCTGTTTGAGCAGCTCCAGTGATAGGGAACTTACCACTTTCCTGGCAGTTCCATCAGTCTTTGAATAGGCAGCTCTTATTGTTAGAGCCAAAATCTCTATACCATATTCCCACTGGTCCCAGTTATGTCCTCCAGAATGTCAGAAGCAAGCCTGATGATTCTTCCTCATGGATGTGTAAGAGAAGCTTGGGTCTTCCTTAATGCCTGTTTTCTCCAGACTAAAAATAATTTTTGCAAAATTCTCTTAAAAATTTTCATTTTTCCTTACCCAAAACTTAACGTTTCTAGTTAGCAGAGGTGGGCTGATTTTATTCTACGCTTTCTGGCCCTACATCTCCCGGTCTCCTTCCCAACACACACCAAGGGAACATATTGGGTTCTCGGCAAGGACCTTGGGAATCAAAGCCAGAGACTCTTTATTCCTTACTCAAAGATTGTGCCTGAACAAGAAGTGTGTGCCTGAGTTATCTATCTCTTCCCTCAGGTCTCTCACCATGGTGGTTGGAATTCCCTGATCACCTATTTTAGTCCTTGGCTTTTGCACTGGGAAATAAAGGCCAGCAGTAGGAATTATATATTCAGGAAAAGCAGTGTCGTTGCTGAAGAAAAAGCCTGGGTTTTGGAGTGAAGGTGAGGTCTAAATTCCAGCTCCTCTGTGAAGTTGCTTTGAGCCTTATACAAGATGTTTAACCTTTCTGGGTTTTTGATTCTTTACCTATAATGAAGATATCTACTGATATCTGATATCTACTTTAAAGTGTTGTTTTAAGGGCTAAAATGGATATTGTACTTAAAGTGCCTGGCTTATGGTAGATTTTCTATTAATGGTAGCTACTACTAATCAGAAGAAATAATTTTTCACTAGAAAAAGTATAGCTTAGTCATACCCTAAGTGGAACAATATATATATTTAACCACCACAGTATCTATTTTCATTTATTAGCCCCATTTAAGTGATCTCTGGCCTCTATCACAGTAAATCATTTACTTACTTAATTAATTTTTAATCTTCACCCGAGGATATTTTTTCATTGATTTTTAGAGAGAGTGGAAGGTGGAGAGACAGAGAAACATCGATGTGAGAGAGACACATTGATTGGTTGCCTTCACACTCCGACCAGGGCAGGGGCCGGGGAGGAGCCTGCAACAGAGGTACATGCCCTTGACTGGAATCAAACCCAGGACCCTTCAGTCTACAGGCTGACTCTCTATCCACTGAACCAAACCAGCTAGGGCCACAGTAAATCATTTTAAAAGAATGATCCATATCTATAGTCCTCTTATTCTTACCTTCTATTCATTCTGCAGCCCAAGGACATATTGGACTTCTGGCGCCAAATATTCTCTGAAATGCCTCTCTATGGTCAGATCCAAGGGACCCTTGTGGGCCTCCACCCCTTTACAGTATTTGTCACTATTGGGAACAGGACCCTTTCAGGAAAGCTCTC
This sequence comes from Myotis nattereri, assembly GCF_964212035.1. NCBI lineage: Eukaryota > Metazoa > Chordata > Mammalia > Chiroptera > Vespertilionidae > Myotis > Myotis nattereri. Next base: position 55,463,149 of record NC_138087.1, read on the forward strand.
GCCTCATTGGAGATACTACATTCTTCTGGTTTTCCCTTCCGGGTGCCCCAAAGCCTGCTTCCATACCTCTTCCTAGGGTTGACTTCTAAATAGCAGCATTCTTTACGATTCTTTTCTGTACCCTCTTCTTCTCTATACTCATGGGCAAGCTAATCTGACATCAACTGCAAGCCTTGGACTGGTTATTCACCCCATATGTCTCCAGCTCATATTTCTCTCCAGAAACACAGACCTGTACAACCATTTCACCTCCTGACTTTATGGTCTTCTGGAATGTCCCTTGGGTACTTCACACTCCACTTGTTCAAAGTGGAACCGATCGTCTTCCCCTCCCCATCAGTCTTAACTCCTGTGCTCTGTAGCCTGATGATTGACACCACCATCCAGTTCCTCCAGTTGCTAAATCCAAAAATCTGGGAGTCAATCTTGATTCTCCTCGCTCCCTTAGGCTCTAATCTAATTAACCACGAGTCCTATCAAACCTGGCTCTTTGATATTTCTAATGTTCATTACATTCTTTCCACCCCCTCTGCCATTATTTTCACTCAGGCCATCCACCAACTGGTGTTCATTCTCCTGTCTTTTCACTGCTGGTGAATTTTCCACCCTGTGGTCTAAGTGATCTTTCCAAATAGAATTTTTATAATGTTGGCCTACTATATAAAATGCTTTGGTTGATTTCCTGTTGCCCTCAGGAAAAAGTTCAAATGCTTTGACCCTGTTTAAAAGGCCTTTTATTGATCTGGCTCCTATTTTCCTCACTAACCTCATCCCTTCCCACTCCTCTTCCCCCGTCTGGTGCCTCTTCTTCACTCTTCCTCTATCCTTCTCTTTTCTCTCCAAATCTCCCGCCTCCATCCCCCACACACTGCAATTGGCTACTTCCTGAACTCACCAAATTCAGGTCTGGGTCTCTGCACATGCCTTTCTTTCTAGTTAAAATTCTTTCTCCTGCCTCTTTGTTGGGCAAACTCTTAATGTTATTCAGAAATCACCTTAGGTTTCACCTTCTTCAACAAGTATCTACTAGTTGAGTTAAAAGTACTATGCCAATGTTGGTCTCTTTGTTGTAACAAGTGTACCACAGTAATATAAGATGTTAACACGATGGGGAACTGGGGCAAGGGATATCTGGGAGCTCTCTGCACTATTTTTGCAGCTTTGCTTAAACTATTCCAAAATAAAAAGATTATTTTTTAAAAAGTCTCCACTGATCCTCCTGTGCCTGATTAGCTACTGTTTCTGTGTGTCTACAAGACCTGTGCCTACTCCTGTCAGAATGTCAAAGCACTTCGCACAATTTTTTGCCATTGTCCATGTGTCTGTCTTTTCCACTGAAAAATGATAGGAATCCCTTATTACTCACTTTTGCATCCCTGATGCTAACAGAGTGCCTAGCAAAGGGAATTTGAACAAATATCTCCTAAGTAAGTGTTTGTTGGTAGATAAATGGATTTGGGGCTATAGTACCAAAGCCTTTGTGGTAGGGTAATGTGAAATGATAGGCCTGGAAGAAAAGAACTTTAAAGACGCAGGCATTATAAATGACTTGTAGGCTGTGCTTGCTTCTCAGCGTGATGGACTTGGCAGAGATGCAATAATGGATACACCTGAACATCACATGTGTCCCTACACGCTGTGTGTGTTTCCAAGGGAGTCACGTGACAATTCTTCCTCGGTAGGTAGAGTCCCGGGCCAGCTGAGCTGGGTTGGTTCACTCCGGCGGAGCCTTGCAGGCTGCTGGCACAGCCCACGAGGGTGTGGACTGTGTGTTGAGAGCACAAACGCCAACAAGGGCGGAGAGCACCAGAACCGGTTGGAAGAAGAATGACAGCAAGGGGAGATGAATCTCCAGCTCAGCAATTCTAATCCAAGCTCTTTCATTGATGAGCTATGTGACCTCGGACAAGTGTCTTCCTGTTCGCAGGCTCCCGTGTCCATATCTGTAAGATGAAGGCTTGGATTGGCTGGTCTCTAATGTCCCTTCCCAGATTGATGCTCTGGGATTCTGTCATCAGTGTGAAGACTGTGAATACCAGCGGAAGGGAGCAGGTAAGTGTGTAGCAGGAACATGGGGCAACTAAACTATGGGAGATTTGTTTAAGTCACCCTGGGGGACGGAGACCTTGGGGCACCACAGCTCACCATTATGTCTTGAGCATCTAGCTCAGGTCTGGCAGAAGAAGCAATTTCCAAGGATTGGGGTGGGGGTAGGTGGGTGGCAGAGCAGTGGTAATTTTTACTTAATAAGAAAATGACCCACTTGGGAGAAGTTTTCATGTTTATTGGCCAATAGTTGTTATTATTTTCTTTGCATTGAAATTATCCAAAATTTAAGCACTGGAAATGATGCAAAGAATACCACCTGGAACTTGGCTGGGTCAGGCATGACAGCAATGCCTTGTTTTTTAATGGAACTGTTAAATGGGCGAATGGAAATTATTTGGCGTTTGAGGCTACGGACTACCAAGTCATGGAAATTCGTAACTGCCTTAGCCAATTGGATCAAAATCCAACTTATTTTGAAGTTTACATGTCTTAAATGGGCAGTTGTGGCTTTAATAATTATATTAATGGCAACTCGGGAGGCATGAGGAAAAGTATGTATTTGCCTAATTGAATACATACATCATAACCAACTGTTTCTAGTTAGAGAACTTAGGGTGAGCAGAGAAGAAAATAACATTATGATTTTTTTAAGTCCTGGGAATATTATCTTTGCTCACTGTTCACTGGTGTCAGAATTTCTGAAAGGTATGTGGAAACCCCCGCCTTTGACCTTGAAAGAACAGGAAGATGTGGGCATAAGGTTGCTTAGGAACCAGGCTTCTAGCTCAGGGCGACTCCTTTCATATCTGGTCCTTCTTCTGTGTTGACCAAGAGTTTCCTTAGAAGAATACTTACGTAATAATTCACTTGGGTTCATAGAAGGGAGATGATTGCTTCACCTATTGAAGGTTTTGTATTTGAATCCTAGTGGACAAAACAGCCAGACGTTGGTGTGGAGAAGTGTCATTTTTGGCCATTGGGATTGAGGTGAGCCAGAAGCAAAGAAAAACCCCTCCTGAGAAACTAGGAAACCAGCCAGATGCAGAGAGAATGAAGAGAAATGGGCCAAACTTTAGGCTCAAATGCAAAAATAGTCATAGTTAAATTTATTGGGTATTTACTCTGTGCCAAGCAGGGTTCTAAATCATAGTTCTCATAATCAGAATTATATTAATCGTTCTCAGCTCTCTGAGGCATGCTGTTATTTCCATTTTCTAAGTGGAAAACTCAGGTAGGGAGAGGTTAAATATTCACCCAAGTTGTAGAGCCAGGATACAACCCAGGCAGTGGGGCTGCAAGTGGTTGCTGTTAACCACCCGTGCTCTGATGCATATATAACCTTTCAAGGTTGCACACGACTCTTGTTCTGTACCTCCCGCATCCAGCCTGGGTCTGAGAAGGTAATAGACTTTGTTGATTGCCCCAGAACTGAACAGACACAAGCAGACTCAGCCTGTGTTGAAGCTGGAGTGTGTGGGAGGCTGTTTGACTCAGCACAGTACTTGAGAAGTGGAATGTTAGGGCGTCCCTGGGACTTGGCAGCAGCGGCCCAGTCCAGCCAGCTGACGAGGGATCCTGGGGAGGATTTCCCCTCACTGCACAGAAAGGAAGAGCAAAACCTTGGATACTCAGGAGCCGGGAGCGGAGGGATGTGAGGAAGCGGCGTGCTCATGCCACAGCAGGTACTGAGAACTCACCCCTGTGCTGGGCACTGGCCACTGCCCAGATAGGGTTGGATTGTGCTCATTCCTTGGCCCCACAGAGCCCCCTGCTAGTATTGGGAAGGGCTGCCTATCTGACAAGATCCCAGAAATTGCCTTAGGACCCCTGTCCTTGCTTTGTAAAGGCAGACAAGATTAATTCTAACCCCCTTTGACTCTTTCCTGGCGTTTTACATGTTTGGCTCACTGTCCACTAAGTGGGTTCAGGAGATGAGCTGTATAATCTTCAGACCCTGGGGTGAACTTTCTGGATCAATGGGGTGGGGGCTAAGATGATGGCAAGGCTGAATAGATAGAGCTTGCAAAAGAACTCTGCAATTAAAATGGCTAGAGAGAGGAGAAAGGAGAAGGAATGAAAGATACCTGTTCTTTTTTGTTGTGTATATATATATATATATATATATATATATATATATATATATTTGATTTCAGAGAAGGGAGAAGAAGGGAGGGAGCATGGGAGTGGGAGAGAGAGAGAGAGAGAGAGAGAGAGAGAGAGAGAGACATCAATGATGTGGGAGGGGCTAGCTCAGCCCCTCACATGTCCTGCTGCACTAGGGGACCCTGAGGTGTTAGTCCTGGAGGGGTTCTCTCCTGAGTCCTGGGGCAGGGAGGGAGAAGACTTGTTTTCTCCTGTGGAGTCAGCCTTGGAGATATGCTTGAAGCACAGTCACAGTGAATGTAGCAATTATTAGAAACTCGCAAAGGAATCAAGGAGAAGGAAAGAAACTGGTGTTTCATGAAGTTTAACTGAGCATGGCCCTGCTCATTAGCATCTATCAGCTCAGTTATGTGGCCTCATTCACAGAGGGAAGGAAACAAGGATGTGAGAAAAGAGCCTTTTTGTGTGTCCTTTTCTCTCTCCCCCCTCAGTGATGCATCAACCTGTTCTGCGTTGTGCTTCCATTGCTAAACCCACCACACGAGATCTGTGACTGTCTGTGACCTTAATCATCTATCTGTTGCAGATGCATTTTGGACTGTTTGAACTGACTCATCACCTCTTCCCTTTATGTACAAATGGAGATAAGGAGGATTATTAACAGGCGATTATTGAGCATTAGGCCTGTTATAGATGTTGAAGAGAATTACAGGGTCAAGGATTTATAGTCAAAATTCAAAGAGATGTAAAAAGGAAAAGAGAGAAACCTCAAACATTGTTTAGGTTTTGATGTTGGAAACTCATTGCTTCAAAGATCTAGAAGGGTGTAATAAAGCCACACCAGCTCTTGTTTCCACTTTCCCCACATAAAACAGCTAAAGATGACTGAATACATTAATAACAGAGGGCAAGGGTGTGCTTTTTCACGGAAGGTTCCTCTAAGAAGCTTGCGATTTCAGGAAGACATGGGTCATGGCTTTTGTGAATCGATTTTAAAAGGAGCCAGATAGACTTGTGGCCAGCAATCACATCTGGAGCTATGGAAATCGAGGCAGGGTAGTCGATGAGTTCTCATGCTTCCTTCCATTGAAACCTCCTGTGTCACACAGGCCACACGAATGGTCTGGGAATGTCCTCCCTGCAGGGTCCTTGCTGGTATTCAGTTTCTTGGGATAAACTGCCTCATTCTCCATGTCAAACCCTCTCTGAAACTTGAAATGAACTCTGGGTTGATGAAATAACATACCTATTATTGAAGAAATGTAACATAACCTACCTGTTGAACGGGGGCAGAAGCCTTCACAATCTTAAACTCTGGGCGCTAGGGACTAATTCCCAAGGCACTGCCATTGTTCAGGACTTCGTTTTCTTTTACAAATCATGCCCAGGAACTGACACCAGAAACAACTTATCAATCTTAAAAGCGACCACGCTCATAACTTTATAGTAATGATAGGAATACTGACCGAGAACGTTTAAGTTTTAATAAAATAATAGCTGAAATGTATTGAGGGCATATTGCATACTAAGTCCTGAACTGAGAGTTTTACATGCATTGTCTTGTTTAATCCCCCCAATAATAAGTATTACTATGTAGACATTATTATACTATTTTTTTCGATTTTATAGATAAACAGTATTAAGGCCCAAACTCTCTCCAGACTTCTGACCAGACATTCAATGGTCTATTCAGCATTCCCAATTGGATCTCAAGTTTAAAAGGTTCCAAACTTGGCTCCTAATATTTCCCTTCTCATTCCCCTGCATCCACCAAAATTGCAACCTTTTAGTCTTCCTCATCCCAGGTAATGACAACCCCAGCTTTCAAGTTGCTCAGGTCAGAACCCTTGGAGTCAGCTTGACCCACCTCTTCCACTCACATACCACATTCAATCTGGTCAGCAAATTCTATCAGAATCTGACCACTTCTCACTCCTCCACTGCCATCCTCTCTCACCTGGATGTTTGCAATAACCTCCTTTGGCCCTCTCCCCCTTCAAGTCTATTCTCATCACGGTAGCCAGAAGGCCCCTGTTAAAATCCAAGTTCAAAACCTTCTGTGGCTTCCCATCTGACTCAGAATGAAAATCAAAGCCCTCACAGTGCCTCCAAAGCCTCACCAGGGGCCAGTTTCTGTTCTGATCTCTACCTCCATTTCACAGACTCTGAATTTATTCAATCTCTGTGCATATGTGAATCTGTCCCCACTTCTTGGGAAAGCCCATGTGGCTGTCACCAGATTCCCAAAGGACTCAAAATCTCCCCAAAGTCTCATACTTACAAATCCAGTTTTAAGGAGGCGCTTGTTCAAATGATAAAATAATTTGGAGAGGATTCTTTATTTGATGAAACGAATCACTTAAAATGTCTTCTGCATTTACAATACAGTGAAATTAAACATACACACTGATTTTAGTGGACTTTTGTGGCCCAAGTGTATCAGTTTTCAGGGGATTTGGACTAAATCCTACTACAATAAAATCTTTGTGTAACAAAAAGATGTTTGCACCTACAGCTAACAGTTCCCTTATTTCAAATAATATCAAACCTTTGTGCACAGCTTTGGATCTGTTGTGTGTAAGGTGCTGTATCTGGAAACATTTTTAACATATCTCAGTACACAGAGCCTGCTGTCGAGCCTGGCACACAGCAAGCCCTCAAAGCCTGTCTTCTGTATGCTTTTGTCCCTTTACTCCCCATCACGTATGCAAAAATATGCCTTGGTCCTTGTCTTCTGCCTCATCATCTTGACCATTAATAGGCCTAGAAACCCTGACCTATATCCCAGGGTGTTATGTGGATTAACCAGTCAACCATAATTAATTGCAGAGTAAACATTAATTATTGTTGTCACCATCCGTTCCGGTCCGGGTCCCTGACCTGGAGAGAGAACGTGCTGGCACAGTGGCCTCTGTGGGAGTTCAGAACACTCCACACACCGATGAGGACGTGTCCTCCTTTGAACTCTGTTGGGAGTGCTTCAAAGGATTTTCAATGACCTGCGTTTACACGGGAGAAGCGTCCTGTTTGTAAGTGACGGCAGGGAACCCAGTCACTGTCCACAACACCAGAAGGACTGCCATGGGACAGAGGATGCAGATTCGTTTTCATGGGCCTCAAGGGCAGGACTAGGACCAGTGGGGAGGCAAATGTTAGACCCAAAGTGGGAAGGACTTTAACAGCTAGAGCAGTTCAACTATGGAACTAACTGCCTGAAAAAGCAAGGAGTTCATTCTAGTCATGAAAAAATTCAAGCAAAGCTAGATGAGTTTTTATTTTCAAACTAGAGGCCCGGTGCACAAAATTTGTGAACTGCTGTGTGTGTGTGTGTGTGTGTGTGTGTGTGTGTGTGTGTGTCCCTCAGCCTGGCCTGCTGCACCCTCTCGCAGTCTGGGCTTCCTCTCGCAGTCCGGGACTACTTGCTCCTTACTGCCTGCCTGCTCACTGCTGCTTAGCGCTGCTGCGGAGGAGGGACAGGCTCCTGCCACTGCCACTGTGCTCACCAGCTGTGAGCCTGGGAGCACACTGACCACCAGGGGCCAGCTCCTGCGTTAAGCATCTGCCTCCTGGTGGTCAGTGCACGTCATAGCGACCGGTCATTCCTCTGGTTGTTCCGCTGTTTGGTCAATTTGCATATTAGAGTTTTATTATATAGAATAATTTATTGATTGATTACCTCCCTGTGCAGGGCTGGAGGAGCCCGAACGTCAACTAGGCAGGTACTATATTCTTAGAGCATTTCTGCTGAAAGGGGGAAAGTAAAATCCACCCATCCATCCACCCACCCATCCCTCCAATGAATATAAATTAAGCATCTACTGCGTGATAGGCATTGTAGCACTGGGGATACAGCAGTGAGCAAAACAAAGATTTTTGTTTCTCACAGGTGGTAAATGAGGCTGGCAATAAGAATCCCTAAAGCATGAAGTTAATGTCACCCTTTGAGAATGAAATTAGGAAACTTTAACATGAAACACAATCATTTGGCTAATGGGGATGTAATTACACTAAGAAAGCTTAAGCATAACAAATCATATTATTCTTTGGCAACTCTGACAACTGTTTGTGTAACAGGGGTGGTCTGCCTAGAGCTGGGAGACAGGGAGTCAGATGAAAAATATTTGTGCTCTGTTCCTAGCATTATCTGAAGATGGGCTAGGCAACCAGGGACTGAGGACATCGGGCTCGTAGCTCAGTGACACTGGCCATTGAGGTCATTCAACTCATTCTCTTTCAATAATTTATTAATTGTTTCTGTCTTCCCCACTAGACTGGAAGCTGCATGAGGGTAGAAGCCCTGTCAGTCTCATTCACCACTGTATCCCATTGCCTGGCAGACAGAGGCACTCAGTAAATGCTAGTATTTGTCAAATGGCTGAATAAATAAACGAAAGGCTGAATGAATGTGATGTTCCAGGAAACTTTTCCTATTTGGGAAGAGCGCTCTGAGTAGAAAGATGACTTATATTTCTGGAATTCTTGGAGACCTCACTCTTATGCCGGAATCCTAACAAAAGATGTGAATGAATAGGAATGAGCTATGGGGCTTCAGAGATGGAATAGCAATTATAGAAGTGGTTAGAGATGAGAGGGCACCTAACCTGGGTCTTGAATCAAAGATGGGATTTGGATTTGGCACGTATGGCTGAGAGGTGGAGGGAAAAAATGGACAGTGTGGGCAAACATATCAAGTTTGGAATTCAGAGTGTGTGTAGGGTAGTAATGAGACATAGCATGGGGAAGGCAGTACAGTATCCCAGTGAGACAGTCAGGATAAAGACTTTGGGCTGACTTATCTGTTGGCAGGCATTGCCGTAGAAGGGATCCCTGCATTGAAAGGGGGAGGTGTCAGTTACTTCTGTAGTGTTCCAAAAGAAATGGTGTAACAGTAACAAAGGCTGGATGACTCCAGGAGAAGGCCGGTTGGCTGTCTCTTTAAAGGCCTTCACAATGGGGTGTTACCACAGTAGTCTTACAGGGTCCAGGTCTGGCCCTTTGCCTGCCAGGCTCAGAAATCTGACTTGTCAGCACTCATGGGTAGATCTAAGCACACAAGGCTACTATATATAACCAGGAAGCTAAATTTAGTAATTTACAAGGAAAACTAAAATTGCTGAAGGTATCGAATGCTCAGGTCCTATCTATGACTAGAGCATTCTAGCCCCTGTCAACATTCTGTTCAGTGTAATCACTCCACATGAGTATTGTATTAGCTATGCTGTGGGAGAGGAAAATAACAAACCCAATCCCAGAACCAGCCCAAAGTGACTAATATGAACCAGAATGCCAGTGGAATAGAATTCGGGTTGGAGTGGGGATGAATATATTTCAAACAGGAAACACTGGGAAAGGTTTCATTTTTTTCATGTAAACCTTCTCTGATTTATCCTCCCTGGTGACATAGGTTCCTCCTATACCTGCCCCCAGGGGAGATTCATAACCCAGTATTGTAATTATATACTTACCAGGAACCCAGTGCATGAATTCGTGCACCTTGAAAGGAACTGTGGGCCATGAGGCTGCAGTGGGCACAGGGGCGGGTCTTGGCCCACCCTCCATGCCCCCGCCTGGCCCTTCCTGCTGCGGCCCCCCCAGTGCCCTGTCCCCCTGCAGCCCCACTCCTGCCGCTGCTGTTCCCATGTGCTGACGGTGCTGGCCCTGCTTGCATCTGCTGACAGCACAGAGCAATTGGGGCCGGCGCTGGCAGCAGGTGTGAGTGCTGGGTGGGACCATGGCGCACAGCAGCAAAGAATTTTCAGTAACCACTAGAGGCTCACCTTGATGACAGCGACCGGTGCCCCGCCTTGGTCTGGTGGCCCCCCGCTCACCTGCTCCACCTTTCGGCCGCAGCTGACACCCACCATGTTCCACACTCTGCCACCTGCTGCCCATGCCCGCCATGTTCTGCACATGCCCCCTGGTGGTCAGCACACGTCATAGAGACTGGTTGTTCGGTTGTTCCGCTGTTTGGTCTATTTGCATATTAGGGTTTTATATAGAGAGATATGTCTGATTTCTCTACTAGACTAGAAGATCATTGAGGGCAGGGACCAAGCCTTAATCCCTATTATAATCTTGTACCCAGTTTAATGCTTGGCACATAGTAAGTGCTCAACAAATATTTATGGGAGAAGGAAAAACAGGGTGGAAGGAAAGGAAGGAGGGTTTATTCATGTAGAGATGGGGCGGGTGAAGGCTACAGAGAAACTGAATCCAAAGAGGTACAGTCATATGTGGGGACCCTGCCATATTGTCTTGGTGGAAGATGCTCACTCACCACGTACTGCTGTTTATAGGTAGCACTGAGTAAGTAAGAAAAACAACCACCCTGTGTTCCTAGATCCTTTCTTCCCCCTCTTCCCCCACACAACTTAAGACGAGTGCCTTGATCACTGAGACTCATTTTCCTCATCTATAAAATGGGAATAGATACCATCTTCTTCATAGGAGAGAATTAAATAACAAGCACCATAAATAATTTCATCCAGGGCCCAGCATAGAGAAAGTCTTAAGTGAAGGTTAGCTATAGATCACCATGATTGTTTAAGAAAAATATTTGGGATAAGGATTCAAGGACTTAGCAAAGTAGACAGCTGTTCTTTGATATTTCAGAAATCCTGTTAGATGCTCCAGTTGTCTGGTAGAGCAGTGTTAGAGCACTTGGTATTCCTTTACAACTCCTGCTTTTATTTTATCCCATTCACATGCCTATATTTATATGCTACAGAAAGCATTCCATAGCTATGCTGCTTCCTTAGCGATAGTTAAATTCCTTACTGGCCTCTGTCATCAGCCTGTTTCCTATGTACTAGGAACACATAACACACCTTGTTTAATACAACTTTTTAAAGAGAGTGTGTTTGCAATAGCTCTGCAAGAACTTTGCAGAACCCAAGTCCACATAGACAACATGCTATGCTTTTGGGTTAAAAAAACAACAACAAAAAACTACTACGCTTGTAAGATAATTTGACATCCAATGTCTTTGTTATTTTTTTATATATTTTTATTGATTTCAAAGAAGAAGGGAGAAGAAGAGAGAGATATACAAACATCAATGATGAGAGAGAATCACTAATGGGCTGCCTCTTGCACGCCCCACACTGGGGATCGAGCCTGCAACCCGGGCATGTGCCCTGACTGGGAATCAAACCGTGACCTTCTGGTTCATAGATCAACGCTCAACCACTGACCCAGGCTATCTTCATTATTTATTGTTGGCTTTTTATTTTAACTTTTCTCAGTTGGCTTGTTATCCATTCTGGTACAGAAAGTGAAAACATTTTTTCACGTGTATCTACCGTAATAGCTGGGACTTTGTGGAGAGGGAAGAAGAGAGAAAGAGGGAGGACGATCTCACTGAAACAGGACCACTCAGAGCTTGAGCTGAGCCTCCTGCAGTTGGGAACCCTGGGAACTGGGTTCAACTCCCGTCCAGGAAATTTATGGAACGCGAGCAGGGCTGGCTAATGCTTTGGCAGCAGAGCAAAGAAGGTTGCTGCTGCTTCTGGATTGGCCAACACTCCCAGAATTTATTCAGGTGAAGAATGCTCCAAGGAGCAGATAGATAGGGGCCTCAGCCGGGGAGAGCCCCTGTGGGAAGCCCCTTAGATCGGCTTCATAGGCAGTGCATTGCTCCCCAGTGGAGGGGAAGCTGGATGAGGGCCGTGGTGATTGATTTCTGGGGCCTGGGGTGGAAGCTTCTGCCGAACTAGAATGCTTTTTTTGCTCAGGTTCAGGGATCCTCAAATGAGAGACCACCAGGGTTGGGGGAGGGGGCAGGTCTCTGAGGAGCTCACAGTAATACCACATAAGAGAAAGTCAGGCTTAGAGAACCGCTAGGCTGAGAGAGTGTGACACCCTCTTACCAGGGTCCCAGTCAAACAAGCACTTTTTGCCCACCTTCCCTCCCCTCCCCTCACTTTCTCTAGGAGAGGGTCAGAAAAATGAATGGGGACAGATAAATGAAAGAGTATTGTTGATATTAGGAAGCACTGTGACTCAAACTTCCACCTTTTCAAAATTTAATTCTTGTAACATTTGTTACCTTCAGAAGATAAGTAGTTGTAGGTGGCAGGTTATTCTGTAGCTCTTAGTTATGTTAAAATCCTATGTTGAATTAACACCACTCTGCATGTTCCCTGCTACCTCAAAAGCTGTAGCAAGCGAAGAGCGCTAGCAATGTCTATTTGTTAGGCCCTTAACCTCCTTTTTACTCTCTTACTACTTGTGTGATCTGCTTAAACCTTAGCCAGCTGTTCTGCTGAGAAGGTGCTGAGAGTGCATTCATATTCAGGTGTAAATGAGTTACAGAGTTGGCTATATGCTTATTCCCATGGACATTTTTGCTTTTAACAGTAAAAGTGCCTGAGTTCCAGGAAGCGAAGCTTTTGTGGTGAATTTTGGGCATCGGCAGCAAGCCAACGTCAGTGGAGATTTCTTTGGGAAGGGGCTTCCCAGTTCCCTGGAAATCATGCTTGGTATGTCCCCGAGCACTGGGCACCTGGGTGGCTGCCCGGTGTATACCACACTCCAGCTTAACTTGCCTACTTGCCTGAGATGGAGAATGTGAAACCATGCTGTCAATTATAACGGTGCCATGCAGGTGTGAGCCATTATTGTTATCATTATTCTTTAATAGCTGCAACTACCCAAAACAGATTTGTAAGCTCTTCTGAAGAGGTTAGTTACCCACACAGATGCCTCTGCTGTCCTTATGAAGCTATCTCCTTGTAACTGGAATTCCTTGGACATCCCAAAGGGCCAGAAGCAACTCTCACACATCAGACAAACAGCGTTCTAAAATCAAAGGTTAGTCCCTCCAAGGCATTTATTTATTTTTTTCCTGCTTGGCTGCTTCACCAGTCCAGGAGCAAGCATTTCTACTTCAGATCCTATCAGCCCCATCTTGTAACTGAGGCAAAACCCCATGCCTGTGTGAACTTTTTGTGTGTTAGAAATGGTAAGAAACAGCTGTCCTCAGATTAATGCCATCATGCCTGTTATGATTCAGCTATTCAGCTTGTGGCAGCAATTGTGTGTTAGATGAATGTCTCTCTAAATTCAATCACCCAAAATAAATACATTGCAGTAGCCTCATTAAACAAAATTGGATGGGGCTGACTGATAGGAAATGAGCAAGAAGTAGAACATTTCAAAGCTGCATGCATCCAGTTGCCTTTCAGAAACCCCTTCTAGGGCCTTCCACATTTAGTTGTGTTTTTTAAAGATGCTTATGTGTGTGGTTCTACTTTCCCTCAAAAGATGTATTTTTAAAAATGACATGATAAAATAATATCCATAATAATAAAAGCGTAATATGCTAATTAGACTGGATAGTCAAACGTCCTTCTGGACATCCTTCTGGATGACCTTCCGAACAAAGCCGAGGCTGCGAGGGCCGAGCCCCTTGCAAGAACTTCGTGCACCGGGCCTCTAGTATATTCATATTAAGAGACAGTCATACAAATACACAAATATGCAGATATTTTTACTTGTAGCATCTCATATATAACATTTAGCATACATTATCCAGCTGGTTCAGCTGATCATTCAAATTATGATTTTTAATATATATATATATATTTCAGAGAGGAAGAGAGAGGGAGAGATAGAAACATCAATGATGAGAAAGAATCATGGATTGGCTAACTCTTGCACGCCCCATACTGGGGACAGAGTCTGCAACTCCGGCATGTGCCCTGACCAGGAATCAAACCCTTACCTCCTGGTTCATAGGTCAATGTTCAACCACTGAGCCACACCAGCCGGGCTCAAATTATTTTAAAGTCAAATCACACTATAGACACAGTATTAGGTCCCGAGGGGATGTTAATTGAATCGATTCATGCATGTATTCGTCTGACACATACTCTGTGCTATGTCCTGTGCTCATTGTTGTGGATACCACAAGGAACCAGACAGCATCTGGCTGGGAAAGATGCTTAGAATGGGGCGTTGGAGAAGATGGACACAGATAACTATACTGAGAGGTTCAGCATGCCAAGCATCATAAAAAAGAGATGCAAAAAGACTCGTGAGAGTTTAGGAGAGCAAGTGGTTGTTTATCTCTGTAAGGAGATCTTTAGGCCAGAGGCAACATTTGGGCTGGACCTTAACCTCTGTGAGCATTTTCCAAGTTAAGACCTTCCTGGGCTAAGTGGATGGTGTAAACCAAATGAAGATCATACATTCTGGTGAGGGGCTGAGGAACAGAGAGCACAGACCCACACAGGGAAGTTGCAGGTCAGGCTGAGCACACAGGTGAGAGACCTGCCTGCTGGGCTAAGGGCTTTGAACTTTGTGCTATAGCCCCTTGGGAGCCATCGCAGGAATCAGGCAATCAGAATTGTGTGCCAGAAAATTTAATCCAGTAGCAGGCAGTGGTTAGCATTGATTGGAGGTGGGAGGCTTTAGAGATGGGAGTCCACTTAGAAAAACGATCACAGAAGTTCAGGCCAGGGATAAACAAGGGCCCAAGGTAGGATCATAGCACATAGCACTGGAGAAACAAACATTAATTATTAAAAGGGAAAAATCAATGAGTTTGTGACTGTGGATGTTTTAGGCTGTGTTCCTCTGGGCATCCGGTTTATTTTTACTTGTTAGAGCTGTGTGGGAGAGGGGTTAGTATGGTCTGGGTTCCAGGCGGGAAACAGAATCTACCTATTTGCAGAAGGTGTGGGTGGGGTTACGGGAACCAACAAGAGGTGGTGAGGCACCAGAGGGTAGCAAGAGTGGGAAGCGGGACCGGCTAGTGTGTCTCAGTGGTTGAGCGACAACCTATGAACTAGGAGGTCAAGGTTCGATTCCCAGTCAGGGCATATACCCAGGTCAAGCGCTCGATGCCCAGTAGGGGGCAGGCAGGAAGCAGCCGATCAATGATTCTCTCTCATCATTGATGTTTCTATCTCTCTCTCCCTCTTCCTTCCTCTCTGAACTCAATAAAAAAAGAAAAAAAGAGAAAGATGTGAAGGAATGTTATTGTCAGATATTAGTTTGGGTGTTCTCCACCCCCACCAGGGGGCTGCTCAGACCATGTTTGTGGCAGTGAATTAATTTGAGTTCTGAACACTTACACCCTTCCCCCCCCCCCCCCCCGCCATGCATACACAATCTTTTTCCATCAGCTTTGTACAGCTTCTCCAACATATTCCACCCCTCTCATGACCCCTCAGGAAAAAATTAAGACCATTCAAAATGAAAATAATTGGGAACCATTAAACTTCACTCTATCGAGGGAAAGTTCCTTCATATGTTCTTAGAGTGAGACACTGGTAGCAGCTTTGACCAAGTATCCCAGGTCTATACGTGGGATTCCTTCCTGAACTTACTAGCTTCCATTCACAGCTTAAAATTGCCATGCACAACTGTGATTTGGAGGAGGTAGCATTTTGAAAGATGAAAATCCAAGTTGCAAACTGTATGAAATCTCTAAATCCCATGTGTGAAAAGACTCAGTTCTTGTATTGTAATTGCCTTTCTCAGTCTGGCCCTTAGGGATGGATCCTAAGTGAGATAGGAGGCTGGTTCCATCTCTAATACTTATGATTTTTGCATTCAGATCTCTGATTTTTGCCGAAGTACTTAGATGAAATGCAGGCAGAGAGCTCCCTGCTGGGAAGTCATTTGAGGAAAGTTCTGAGTATTGCTTGCTGCAGCAAGCACAGGGAGATGCCTCTATTCTCCTCGGGAGTGCTCCGATTTGCTGGTCCCAGACATCAGCACGAGGAAATCTCTCCCGAACCCTGGGCAGTTCCTACATGTTTAAGTGGTCTGCTGTTTTCTGTCCCCAGGGGTCTGTTCACAGAATCGCTTCCAGAGCTGAACGACCTGGGGAAAATGTGTAAGCAGCTAAAGGAACTGTAGGTGTGGAGACAAGATCATTGGTGTGGGAGGCGTGGTGTGGGTCACCCTTCGGCCATTTCAGCAGTGAGGGGGAAGTCTCCTCCGGAGAGGACGCCTCCTGGTGTCCACGGCTTTGCCCCTGCAGGCCTAGGGGGCGCCTCCCCACCTGGTGGGCTGTGTGAGCAGTGCTACTCAAAGTGTGGTCCGCAGAGCAGCAGCAGAAGCATCCCCGTGGAGCTTGTGAAAAATGCAAATTATGTGCTTTGCCCACAGACCTGCTGAAGCAGAATGGGCGGGGGGAGCTTGTGCTGAAATCTGAAATCTGTGTTTTCGTCAGGCCCCTAGGGGAGTTGTGTGCACTTTGAAGTTTGAGAGGCACTGGTTTAGAATACAGATATGGCTTCGCTGAAGAATGTGAAGATCTTGAGAGGAAAATCAGATGCAGAGAGGCGACTGTAAGTTTGTCTTCATTCCCTTTGGCGGAACAGATGCTCACAGAATTGGGCTTTTATAGTCACTGCCAGGTCCTGCATCTTGCACGCCACCTTTCCTCATCCACTTTTTCTTACACTTGCCCAGAGTTGTTTATTTCAGTTCTGTCGGTCCCAAAGAAGCACAGTTCTTTCACTCCCTGTCCTTCCAGCTCCAGTCTGAAACTGCAGTCTTCAAGGCCGTCAGAAGCCCAGTCCAATTTCTTTACTTCAGTTCCCCAAGTTATGGAATTTCTCTGGTCTTTCTCCTTCCTGGCCATGTTAAATCTCCAAGAGACCTCCCTGCTCCCCTTTTGAAAACTTTTTCTTGCTTTTATTCTCTACCTTCTTCTGATTGAAAAATAACTCTCCTGGCAAAATTTTATTTCTTTTTTAAAATTTTTTTTATTGATTTCAGAGAGGAAGGGAGAGGGAGAGAGAGAGATAGAAACATCAATGATGAGAAAGAATCATTGACTGGCTGCCTCCTACATGCCCCGCACTGGGGACTGAGCCTGCAACCTGGCATCAAACTGTGACCTCCTGGTTCATAGGTCGATGCTCAACCACTGAGCAACGCCGGCCAGGCAAACGTTTTACTTCTTACTCTTTGTCTCTGGCATCTTCCCACATCACTGTCCACAAGAGTTTTAAGATGGAGGGTCCTCTCCTTTCATCTCCAGTCATCGCTGGGTTTCCGTTTTAGACAACTCAATTTTATTTCACCAGGCCTTTCCCCAGAGTGGGTTACTCCTAATCTCCTTAGTTTTGGGATACTGGGTAGAGGAGCATATGTACTCAGGTACTATGATAAAGTTGCCAGATTTTGGTTGGGGGAAATATAGCGTATTCTGGCTACAAAGTAATGGGTAGAATGAATGGAGGTTCCTAAGAGTGATCAGCAGGATCCAAACAGCCTTAAACTCAGCTCAACTCAATGTACATTTTTTTGAGCTTCTGAACACTGACTGGGATGAGTACCAGGTGCTCACAAATAGGGTTGTGACATATAATGGTACAGTTAAAAGCAGGATAAGCCTCCAACAAAAAGGAAAACCCTCTACTGGCAGACCCCGATGACTAATTAGGCATGCTCCGTTGCACTTAGTAGACACTTAAGAAACTCTTTGTTAAACAAAGAAAATGATTTTCAGACTAGCATGCCTTTGATTATGTATGTCTTTTCACCGAATGGCAGTGAATTGGGGTGGTGCACCCATGCTTCCAGCCCTACTTGTCTCCCCTCTGATTCTGTGATAATGGACAGGGCATTGGCGGGATGGAGTTTTACTGGAAAATGTGAAGGAGACATTTGGACTCAAGACAAAAGAGAATTTGTAAACATGTTGGTCTTTGGGGAAATCTTACTGCAAATTGCTCTGAAGAATGGAGGTAGAGAGAAAAAGGACAGTCAGAAAGAAAGAGCGAGGAAGGAGAAATCAAGTTTGAAAAGCAAACAGAAATTACAGCTTAGATTGGATGGGTTTGTGTCACTAATAAACCTACTGAGCCGCCCTAACTGGTTTGGCTCAGTGGATAGAGCGTCAGCCTGCGGACTGAAAGGTCCCGGGTTCGATTCCGGTCAAGGGCATGTACCTTGGTTGCGGGCAAATCTCCAGTGGGAGGTGTGCAGGAGGCAGCTGATTGGTGTTTCTCTCTCATCAATGTTTCTGGCTCTCTATCCCTCTCCTTTCCTCTCTGTGGAAAATCAATAAAATATATATTTAAAAAAAAAAAAAAAAAAAAAAAAAAAAAAAAAAAAAAAAAAAAAAACCTACTGAGCCAAGGAGTCTCATTAAATATAGCAACTATACTTAAAATTTAAATATAAAATTAACATTTTGTAGGCACGAAGTACTTATCAGACCCTTTATTGCTCCTCTCTGGGTTGGCAACTAATGTAGCTACCTGAGGGGGGGCCACGCGGTGAGGCAAGATGAGAAGGGACTTAGGCCCAGGCCAGCCTCACCGTAATCATAGTGTGTGATCTTTGGCAAGTCCCTCCTCTCTCCGTGCTCCAGTTTCTTGTCTGTAAAATGAGTAGTTTAGACGAGGTCGGAGGTTCTAAATGTGTGGTCCCTGAACCAACATCAGAGCATCAGCAGCATCTGGGAACTTGCTAGAAATGCAAATTCCTACTGCATCAGAGACTCTGGGGTGGGGTCCAGCAACCTGTCTTTTAACAAGCCCTCCTGGTGGTTCTGATGCATGCTCAAGTTTGAGACCCACTGGACTAGTCATTCTGTGTTTCTCTCTGTTTTTTTTTTTTTTAAAAAAAATAATAATAATTCTTTATTATTGAAAATATTACGTATGTCTCCCTTTTTCTCCCATTGGCCCCCTCCAGCCCGCCCTCCGCCCCATTCTGTGTTTCTATAAATAAAGTAATTGCAGCAGATGTAGGAAACTGAGGCAGAGGTTGGTGTTGTGCTCCAGGCCGCCAATTTACAGATGCTCGGGCCGTGGGCTGCTGGAGTGGGCTGAGTCCCAGGGCAGATGACCCACTGTCGGGACAATAAGCGCCCTCCCAGGGCACCAGCAAGGCAGGGCCACACACCAGCATTATCTTAGCATGGAAACAATTTTAATACCTGATGTTTCCCAAAAATCATTAAAGTGGTTCTCATAGGAAAAATCAGAACTTTGCTAGACGTCTTTATATTTAGTTTCTAGTTTAGTGCTTTCTTTTTTTCTTCAATTTTAAAATCCCCAAGGCAGGGGTGGGGACACAGTGGGAACGCTATAACCTTTTCAAAGTTGAGGGTATTTACAGTTCTCCATCCTGCCTTTCTCCTTGCTTTTCCGTGAGGTACCGAGTAAGTCATGTACCACGCTCCGAAGACTAGGAAGCACATCTTTTTTACCTCGGCGATCACCATAGATGGTGCCTTAGATCCAGCGAAATATGCTATATTGTTGGCACCGCTGATGTTCCTTAGAAGCCATTCTATACCAGGCTTTCAGCCAAATCCTGTCCTGAAGTCTTAAACTCCCTTATAACCCCTGCCTGGAGTTAGCGGTCAGGGGCAGTGTGCGCGTGGTTAGGCATTCTGGCAAACGCAAGCAGGAGGCATCTACTTGGTTCCTCGTAGAGCTGCCGTGGTTATGGCGGCTCTAGGCCATGCAGTGCTGGGACAAGCAGCTTCCTCCGGGCAGCCTGACTACTTTTTGGCAGTGATTAATGTTCTGAAAGACAGTGTAGTGGGTGGGTAGGCACGTAGTGTGCCCTCTATGTGTCTACGCACATAGGAAGCTGGACATTCTAGTGGACACAATATAAACATCAACAGATGTTAAGAATGTACTGTGCTAAATGCCGTAATGGAGGCAAACGTGAACTTCTACAGAAGGGAAAACTATCCCCTGGGTTTGTTGGGTGTGACTTTGCAGAGGAGGTGGCATCTCCTGGGCCTGGAAGAAAAGGAAATCACTCAGGGGAAAAGGAGGGCAAACATGGCCCGCTCAAAAGCACTGAGGGAACACTTGCCATGAGGGACTTTCATGGTATGTAAATTATACCTCAGTAAAGCTGTGTTTTATTTTTATTTTTTAAAGGAAAGTGCTTACAGCCTAAAATGCAAACTGCATTTGAGAAGTGACAAGGAAATCTTTGTGACCAGCAGAGAAGGTGTTTGTGTGAGCGGTGACAGAGAAGGCAAGAGGGTGTGCTTGCAGCCAGCTTGTGAAGTTTTGTGGGTCCTACTGAGGAGTTTAAGTGGTCAGAAATTGAGGAGAGAGCGCGGAGTAGAAAACAGATGTGGAAGTTGGCAGGCCGGACTGTGAAGCTGTAGGATTTGTTGCTATCAGCCAGAAAAAGTTGCTGTCATTTAGCACGATACGTGACTCTGATTTTCTTGGCAGCATGGGCAAAAAATAATGTGTGGTGAATCAGATAGCTTTCATTAACTGACAAAGGGAAGCATGTCCATTTGTCAAAAGAGACAAATTACTTTCCTAGCTCTCAAGTCAAAGGAATTTCTCATGTGCCCCTTAATATCAGGGTCTTTGGACACCACGGTGTAACATAATTTCACATCTCTTCATCCTAACACCTGAGTCCATGAGGATGGCGCCTATGGGACTCCTCTCTGTAAGTCTAGAAGTCGGGGCTCAGTAAATACTCGTGGAATGATTGGGAGACTCAGAGGCAGGAGGAGGCTCCGTGCTCAGGGCCCTCTGGTTCCCGGAGAGGAGAGGGTGCTGTGCTCGGTCGTTAAGGTCCCACAGGGTAGGCAGCATCACATTGACAGTGGCGGAGAGAGGACACTGCAATTAAGTCATCATGGGATTTGGGATTAGGTTCAGCTGCAAATAACAGACAATCCAAAATAACAGTGGCATTGACACATAACGGATGAATTCTGTCTCACGCATTTTCACAAAGTGAACTCACCCCTGTGACCAGCAACCAGATGAACAACAGAACATTACCCAGAAGCCCTCTCGTGTCTCCTTCTAGACACTAGCTCTACCCAAAGGTCACTACTAGCGTGACCTCTAACACACAGATTCGTTTTTGAACTTTGTTAAATGAAATCATTAGTGTGTACTGTTTTTGTCTAGCTTCTGTTTTAACCTCTTTTCATTGCGAAATCACACCTAGAAACAGAAAACTGTACACAAACGTGTTTTTTTAAAGAGTTCTTACACGGATTATATATAATGAATTCTTGTACTCTAGGTCAAGCCAACCCAGGGGCCCCTCGGTGGGCAGTCTCAGCTCCATTCATCTGAAAGTAATCACTCTCCCGACTTTAGAATGATCATTTCTTTGCAAGTCTTTATAGTTTTGTCACCTAACTCCGGATCACTAGACACCTATCTCAGGCTGTGCTGCCCTAGGTTCCACACGGGGAAAGCTGATGAAAGTGAGCACTGTAGGCATGGAGAGAATCTTCGCAAGGAGACCAAGAGAGACAGCGCCCCTGGCCTCCTCTCACTCCATCTGCACCATTGGTGTTGCTGCAGGGTTCCCTTCAGAGGGGCTGACCTGGCTCTGGGCCTGGGGCTGGGTTATGATGGTGGTGATGACCGTCCCTTGAGTTGTAGAGTGTGCTTCCTTATATAGTATCTCTACACAGACACCTTGTGAAGCAGGCAAAGCAGATAGAAAATATTTTGGAGAGGCAGCTACTTTACATGCAGGTCAAATCCCCCTGTTCTACAAATGTGGAAACAGGCCCCATGGATTTAACTAACACTCCTAAAAATCTCCAGCTTAGCCAGAGGAAGAGCAAGACTAGGATTCTAGGTTTCTGGGTTGGTGTCAGAAAACCAGCTGAACTGAAGGATGTGATAGATGAATGTTGTCGACAAAATCCCTTGAGTTTTGGGTTAAACTCTAACCTCTTAAGAAAAAACAGGCTTTCATCATTTGTGTTTCTTAGAGGCGTGTTACTCATGTGAAGAAAAATAACCACAACTCTTCATGAAGTTAACGTGTGATGAAATATTTAAAAAAACTCTTTCTCTGGGGGTTGCCCCAGGGCCAGTCTTTTCCGGCAAATGTTAACATTATCCACATCTTGTACTTCAACTGATCTGGACCACGTGTGTCCAAGTAACACACTAACTTAAATTCTGAAAGATTTTTAGAATTAGATGTTAAATGGCGAATCAAAATGAAGATATTCAAAAGAATAAAGAAATAGTTAAGAAATTATTGCTATCACTGTAAATGAGATTTGGGGTATTTGCCTGACTGGTAAACTAGCGTCTCAGGGAGTGTAAAGGTCAGTGATCTTTCTGAGCATGGATAACTGCTACGGACTAATCAGAAACCATAGGAGAGCAGGGTCGCTTCAGCTCCCTGAAGCACAGCTTCCTCATCTGTGAGATGAAGGAGTTCTGGTTTTCCATTGCTGTATAAAAAGCCAGCCCAGAACAAAGTGGCTTCAAACAGTAAATATCAGATATCTTGTTTCCAACTCTGCCATTTGGACCCGGCTCAGCAGGAAAAGCTCATGTGCTCCATGGGATATCAGCTGGATGGCTGGACAGAGGGCTGAGGAGCCACTTTCAAGATAGCTGGCAAGCAGTGTTGGCTGTCAGCTGGGAGTTTAGTCAGGTTAGAGACTAGGGACCTTGGTTCCTCCTCATGTGGCCAGAGATTTCTCACGGCCTGGTGGCTGAGTTCCATGACAAATATCCTAAGAGAGAGAACCAAGTGGAAGCTAATTTGCCTTTTATGACATCCCCTTGGAATCACTAGCAGAGTAAATGCTTGTTCCTGACAGTCCTGCTACTTACTTCCTTTCTCGGCTTTAGAGCAGGCCCTCTTTCCAGTTGTTTCCAGAAAACATGGTCTCTATGAACTTCCTTCGATGCCATTTGGAGCTCTGACCACGGACGGGAGGAGAAGGAGACAGAATAAGCCAAATTGGGAGTCTAAAAAGCACCAGTGCCTGGATCCTCAGGCACAGTCCACCTGTATGGACTCTGACCTTCCAGAGCCCTGGCCTAGGAGGTGCTATACGAGTAGACTTCACAGGTGAACAACTACAGTGCCCGAAAATGGGTATGAGTCAGAGAAGGAGGAGATTATATTCACTGTGGTTGGGCGATGCATGGAGAGAATCAAGGAAGAGTTCATGGAAAATGTGATGTTACTCTGACCTAGAATGATAGATAAGATTCAGACACATGTGAGACAGGGAGTGAAGCAGATTCTAAGTAGAGGGGCCAGCATTGACATGACCAGGGAGACTGGAATATGTGGGCCACATTCAAGACACCTGAGTGGTTTGGGGTGCCCAGAGCGTGAGGCATAACGAGGTGAGAGGGGAGAGGATCAGTTTGGTGAATTGGACCATATTGTGGAGGGTCACTGAGTGCCAGATCATTCAGTGGACAACGGACTGTAAGCATCATGAGATCACAGAAATACCTGCTTTATTTACCATTGTATATCCCAGCACACGTAGTTGGTAATCAGTCTTTATTCGTTGAATGAATGAATGTGAGTTAATGAATGAATGCGAGTGATTTACTAAAAGATCTGGTGCAGGTGTGATACAGTTAGAGCTGTGTTTTGGTAGGCACTGCTAGCTTGGTGAATAGCCTAGGGCAGGTGAGATGGGAGGTGGGAAAAACAGCTAGGAAATTGTTCTAGAGCCTCGGGCAAGCAGTAATGAGGACCTTTATCAGGGTAACAGCAGTGTGATGGAAAAGAGGGAATGGCCAGCAAGGCATCTTCGGGATAGCATTGATAAAACTGGTATTGGAAATATAAGGCAAGGAAATACTGGACTCAAGGATTCTTGGGGATTCAGGTTTGAGTACAGCTGGATACAGATCAAGTTGCTGCTCTCTACAGTTAATACTGTGTTGTGTCTACCAACATGACATTTGATGGGGCCCAGTTTTGATGGGACCCAGTTTTGCTCTCATCGGTTGTAAAGTCAGGCACCACCACCCTTGCCAGTCTAGGAGAGGAGGAACCCTAGCCTAGCCCCCACCCTCAGAGCCTTGCAATTAGTGTCGGAGCGCCAAGCTCAGGGGGCAAGACACTACCCTTTCTATGTGTCCCATCAAGGAACAGGCACTGGGGAACATCAAAACCTGACTTGACTCCTAAAATTCCTCCTTCCATGGATTCCAGCTCTGTTTCTGTCTTGGGCCTCCAGAGGGTTGAAAACAGGCCTCATCTTCCCTCATATGTCTGATTTCCCTTCTCGGAAGCGAGGCCTGTCTGGAACAGAGGGTACCTGCACTTGTCCACTGCAGAACGAGCAGCCCCTGGAGCGTTTGAAATACAGCCGCCCTGCCTCCGAGGAGCACATCCTCACAAAGGGACGCTGCTTCCGTTGCCGCGGCCACTGCAGGAGATGAAGGCCCGTGGAGGGAGGGCCCCATGCTTTTCTGGGTTTGTTGGACAGGTTCGCTTTAGGTCCAGATGTAAAGTTCTAGGACAGTTAGTGAGGGTGGCCTACCATGAGACAAGCAGAAACTTCCATTTGTCGTTCTGGTCATGGTGAGTAGCTATATTCAACCAGCCCACCCTGGGACTCAGTCTGTGCCCAGGAGACAAGGATAACTTTCCCAGCAATGACTCACATTGTATCAGAGCTTGGAAGAAACCTCGGGGGTCCTCACGTGGGCCCCTCGGTGGGTGAGCAAGTGCATGGTTACATCCACTGCTGTTCTAGTGCCACTTCTGCTCTCTCTAACCAGCCATGCAGGTCAAGAGCCTGTTCTTCTCTCTTCTCAAGATAGTCGTTTCCCATGGAAAAGAAGCCTATCAGCTTGGCTAAATGTCTCTACTCTCAGAACCTTGATCTCCTTATCTGGGAGATAAGGGGAGGGGGATGTCCTCAAGATGTCTAGCACCTGCTTCAAGATTCAGGACAGGTGAGGGGAGAGTTGGAGACTGAGCTGGGACTAGGATCCAGGCATTTTAACTCTCAGCCACGGCCTCCTCTCCTGGTCTCACCCCCACACAGTGAAATAGAAAGAATCCTTGCCTTTTCAGAACCATGGAACATGATTATTCTGATTACTACAGAGAGCACTTACTACTAAACATGAGGATTCATTTTCGGTAATGCTGATATTCCACGTCAGGAGCCTGTTTAGCTCAATTAGCCTCGTGTAAGATAATGGAGGGCAACGAAGTCTGTATGTTTAAATAAACAGGTCGTTGTTTAGACGCCTTTTGTTTGTTTTGTATTGCTGCTCCAGGAGAGAAGCAAGTGCGTGTTAGAGGTGCTTATATAAAAACAATATTCATAATCAAAATGTGGCTTGATTGACTTAGGTTCTGACAGCAATAATATTGGGCAGGCACTTTATACAACTCGCCTGAAATCTGAGCAACATTTACATAGCAACACAAACTTAAACTACGGACTCATAGAATAAGAATTTTAAATATTGATAAGCACATGAAAACACAGTGACTTCCCTTGCAATCAAATAAATGCAAACACATTTTAAAAAGTAACGGGGTAGCCGAACCCGGTTTGGCTCAGTGGATAGAGCGTCGGCCTGCGGACTGAAAGGTCCCAGGTTTGATTCCGGTCAGGGGCATGTACCTGGGTTGCGGGCATATCCCCAGTGGGAGATGTGCAGGAGGCAGCTGATCGATGTTTCTCTCTCATCGATGTTTCTAACTCTCTATCTCTCTCCCTTCCTCTCTGTAAAAAATCAATAAAATATATTTAAAAAAAAAAAAGTAACGGGGTATCTTTATTCCCTATAAAATTAGTAAAGTGTGTGTGTGTGTGTGTGTGTGTGTGTGTGTATATGAGAGAGAGAGAGAGAGAGAGAGAGAGAGAGAGGGAGAGAGAGAAGTCCCAGTTTGGCAAAGGTGAGGTGAAATGGGTACCTGCATATGCACAGTAAGTGGATATATTCTTCCTGGAATGCAATTTAACAGTTATATGTCAAGAGCGCTTTGACTTGGGAATTCCACTTTTAGAAATTTATTCTAAAACATAATCAGGGAGGCAGATGTTGCTTTATGTACAAAGACGTTGATCGTAGCATTATTTGGGGAAAATGGGAAATAAAATGTCTAAAAATAGGTGAATGATTAAGTAAATTACAGTGCATCTTCAGGGAAGAGCATTTTGAAGCATGACCAGTCATGCTTTTGAAAACAGTTAACATGGAAAAACATTAAGCTAAAATGTTCAGTCAAAAGAATAGAATGCAAACCTGTATGTCAGACAGTGAATTTTATAAAACAAACAAACAACTAAATATAAACAGAAAAAAATGGTGGTATGTGGTAAGATTATGGGTTTTCTTTTCTAAACATTTCCGTATTTTCTAAATTTTATACCATGGATATATAGTATCTTTATAATCAGAAGAAATAAGTATTATGTTTAAAAAGAAAAGGAAGGCCCAAGAGGGCTAAGGTAAATTCATGATGGTGTCTGGAGCAGAAGTGCTTGGAGAGGACATGGGGGCCCCTTGCCGTCCCAGAGCAGCTGGAGGACTTCCTTATCACTGATGCGGAGCCACCGTGGGCAAAACAGTCCAGGATGGGCGAGCACATCTTTCGCCAGTAGCCTCATCTTGCTCTCCCCCAGGACCCCTGGGGCTGCTTTCATGAGCACAGTCTCCCATCACTGAACCCCCTTGGCATGTCTCACATTCTTAAATGTTTCCTGAAATTACGTTTCCAAGCAGGTCACTCTGTGCTCCAATCCATGCCCTCCTTCAGCCACTCTAAATCCAGATTCTGCTGCAGATAAAATATAGCGAGGCCCAGGATGACCTCCCAGAAGAAGGAAAAGCATCCAGGTAGCCCGGCCTCAGTTGTTTGGAGGCAGGGGTTCCTTAGGGAGGATGTGTTCCCACCACTTCCCACTGGCCTAACTCCTCCCCATCCCAGGCAGAAATCCCAGAAGGGAGAAGGCCTTTGTGGCAATGCAGGAAGGCAGCAGCCTGCTCAGCATTAGGTAATGCTCTTTCCAAGAAATCCCGGGATCTGAGAGGGTCCAAAGATGGAGACCAGGTTAAGGAAGGACCTCTCCTACAGCAAGCAGTTTGGAACTCTGATGGAGCTTGGCTGGATGAATGAAGGCTCAGATTCAAATATCTCAAGAGCATCTAGTCCAGTGGTTCTCAACCTTCTGGCCCTTTAAATACATTCCTCGTGTTGTGACCCAACCATAAAATTATTTTCGTTGCTACTTCATAACTGTAATGTTGCTACTGTTATGAATCGTAATGTAAATATCTGATAGGCAGGATGGTCTTAGGCGACCCCTGTGAAAGGGTCATTCCACCGCCAAAGGGGTCGAGACCCCACAGGTTGAGAATCACTGAAGTAGGAGAGGAGTTAAACCTAGTTTACATGTGACCCTAATGATAGAACCTGAATCAACAGGCGGAACCCACAGGGAGGCAAATTTCAGCTCAATACACAAAATCCCCTATTTTTTTTTAACATAACATGTCTAAATTTTGTTGTTGTTGATTAGTTAATATTTGCACAGGGTAAAACATTCAAAAGCTACAAAGGGCTATACAGTGAAAAGGGAGTTGTCTTCCCATGTCTGTCTCTCCCCCAACCCCTCTACCCCCTAGCAACCAATATTAGCAGTTTGTATATTTTTCCAGAAATAGTTTAGAGTTTTGTATAGTCTATATAAAGCATACTATAAACACACAATATAGGCTGTTGTGCATATAGTCTTTTTTTCGTTCAAAACTGTTTAAGATTATTCTCTATTACTCCAAATAGTGCTACTAACTTCATTTTTTTTTTCTTATTCTTTTTTTTTTAAAATATATTTTATTGATTTTTCACAGAGAGGAAGGGAGAGAGATAGAGTTAGAAACATCAATGAGAGAGAAACATCGATCAGCTGCCTCTTGCACATCCCCCACCGGGGATGTGCCCGCAACCCAGGCACATGCCCTTGACCAGAATCGAACCCGGGACCTCTCAGTCCGCAGGCTGACGCTCTATCCACTGAGCCAAACCGGTTTCGGCCATTTTTTCTTATTCTTTTTAATGAATATTCTTTTTAAAATCTTTATTGCTGAAAGGATTACATATGTCCCACTTCCCCTCACTGATCTCTTCTATATCATCCCCTTCTTTTCATTCTTTGTATGACTGTACTATAATTTATTAAGCCCTACCCTGTTAGTGAGCATTTAGAATATTTTTAATCTTTTGCCATTATATAAAACACTGCAATGAGTATCTTTGTACATATGGAACATATATGTAAATACATCTATAGGGTTCATTCCTATAACTGGAATTTCTGGGTTAAAAGATATTTTTCAACATTCAAGTTAAAAAATATTTAATACTATTAATTAAAAACTCTGAAGATACTAAGGGTATATGTGAAGAGTCTAACTTTCATTCCTATTCTTCAACCTTCTAGTTCTAGTCCCTGAGTCAGCACTATTATCAGTTCATGTGTATTCTTAAAGAACTATTTCCTTCCCTTTTAAAAAAATGTATTTATTTATTTTATTATTTTTCATTAATCCTTACCTGGGATATTTTTCCATTGATTTTTAGAGAGAGTGCAAGGGAGGGGGAAAGACAGAAAGATGTGAGATCAGAGGTAAATGGCAGGACCATGATCCCCATTGATGTGAGAGAGGCACATTGATTGGGCCGGAGAGCAAGCCTGCAACTGAGGTACATGCCCTTGACTGGAATCGAACCCACAACCCTTCCGTCCGTGGGCCAACGCTCTATCCACCAAACCAGCTAGGGCTCTTTCCCTCTTTAAAAATATAAGTGGTGGCATATTATATTCATGATTCTGTGCCTTGCTTTAAAAAATTTTTAATATGCAGTAGCATGAAAATTGTTCTCAATCAGTAGTACTCAAAGGGCTTTCTTTTTCATCATGACATGGCCTTCCATTAAATGGATATGCCATAATCTATCTGTTCTTTCATGATGGACATTCCAGTTGCTTATTTATTTACTTATTTTATAAAATCCTCACCCAAGGATATTTTTCCAATGACTTTTAGAGAGAGTGGAAGAGAGAGGAAAAGATAGAGAGAAATATCGATGTGAAAGAAACACATCGATTAGTTGTCTCCTGCACGAGCCCCCGACCAGGGCTGGGCTGGGAAGGAGCCTGCAACCTAGGTACATGCCCTTGACTGGAATTGAACCCTGGACCTTTTGGTCCGCAGGCCAATGCTCTATCCACTGAACCAAACCGGCTAGGGCTCAAGTTGTTTAAAGTGTTTTGCTATTGGTACACATTTAAAAACTTTTCTTAGACATTGTCAAATTGCCCTTCATAGAGATTGTACCAATTTACACTCTCACCAACAAAGTATAAAAGTTTGTTTCCCCACATCTTCCACAACACAGTGCATTGTGAAACTTTTTAATCTTTGACGTTCTAATAGGCAACAAATGACATCTCAATGTTGCCTTTATTTGAATTTCTCTGATGAACGAGGTTGGGCATTTCTGTAGATGTTTAGAGCCATTTATAATTGCTTTACTATAATTTATCTATTCTTATCTTTTGCCTAGTTTTCTACTCAGCTGTTGGTCTTTTAATCATTGATTTTTAGAAAGTTTATATAGCATAAGGATATTATCCATTTATTTGCCATATGTATAGCAAAAATTCTTTCTAGTTTTTATGTATCTTTCGACTATGTTTATAGTGTTTTTCCCCCATGAAGGATATTTATTTTTATGTAATAATATCTATTAATCTTCTAATTAATGCTTATGACATTCTGTGCTCCAAGATTAAATTATTCCAAATTTTCTTCTAGTACTTTTATGATTTTGCCACTTAAATATTTTATTTATTTGAATTTTTTTTTTTTTGGAATAAAGAGTAAGATATAGGAAGTAAGATAGGGATTCAGCTCTTTTAATTTTTTTTTAGATGGCCATATAGCATTTATAATTTAGAGTCTTTTGAGGGTCAGGACCATGTCTGATTCATCCCTGTGTCCTCCATAGCACCTCTCACTAATAACAACTAGCACTTAATGAGCACTTACTAAGACCAGGATGTTCCTACCTCCATGTGCTACAAAACCCTTACACTTCTCAGGACACGACCACCCCCTCATAGCCCAGGATCCCCTTATAGCCTTCCCCATGGGATCCCAGTCAATGTTATTTTAATGAATAAATTTGCATATACTTATTTTGGGCCACATCTTGATTTGGACAATCAAAGAAGAGCAATTCATAGAATCCAATCAAGCCAAGCAGATGCCTCTACACATCCAGCATGGAGATAAGCCATTGCATTGGACGAAGCACAGTCCTGCCATTTACCTCTGGTCTCCAAACAGTTGAACCGTTGTGTGCTTCTGTTTTCCTCATCTGTGAAATGGGACAATAATAAATAGCTCAGAGGAGTATTGTGAGGGTTGAGTGAGGTATCTGCATTAGGACTTTGTTTTTTTGTTTTTTGTTTTGTTTTTGTTTTTGTTTTTTTTTATTGCTTAAAGTATTACAAAGGGTATTACATATGTGTCCATTTTATCCCCCCGCCCTAGACAGTCCCCCAGCCTCCCCTATCCCCCAGTGTCTTATGTCCATTGGTTATGCTTATATGCATGCATACAAGTCCTTTAGTTGATCTCTTACCCCCCTACCTCCTGCCCCCCAACCCTCCCCGGCCTTCCCGCTGCAGTTTGACAATCTGTTTGAGGCAGCTCTGCCTCTGTATCTATTATTGTTCAAAAGTTTATAATGGTCTCTATTATCCATGAATGAGTGAGATCATGTGGTATTTTTCCTTCATTGACTGGCTTATTTCACTTAGCATAATGGTCTCCAGTTCCATCCATGACGTTGCAAATGGTAAGAGTTCCTTCCTTTTTAGAGCAGCATAGTATTCCATCGTGTAGATGTACCACAGTTTTCTAATCCATTCATCTACTGATGGGCACTTAGGCTGTTTTCAGATCTTTGCTATGGTGAATTGTGCTGCTATGAACATAGGGGTGCACATATCCTTTCTGATTGGTGTTTCTGGTTTCTTGGGATATATTCCTAGAAGTGGGATCACAGGGTCAAATGGGAGTTCCATTTTCAGTTTTTTAAGGAAACGCCATACTGTCTTCCATAGTGGCTGCACCAGTCTGCATTCCCACCAGCAGTGCACAAGTGTTCCTTTTTCTCCACATCCTCTCCAGCACTTGTCGTTTGTTGATTTGTTGATGATAGCCAGTCTGACAGGTGTGAGATGGTACCTCATTGTTGTTTTGATTTGCATCTCTCGGATGATTAGTGACTTTGAGCATGTTTTCATATGTCTCTTGGCTTTCTGAATGTCCTCTTTTGAAAGGTGTCTATTTAGGTCCTTTGCCCATTTTTTGATTGGATTGTTTATCTTCCTTTTGTTAAGTTGTATGAGTTCCCTATAAATTTTGGAGATTAGGCCCTTATCAGATATGACATTGGCAAATATGTTTTCCCACACAGTGGGTTTTCTCGTTGTTTTGTTGATGGTTTCTTTTGCTGTGCAGAAGCTTTTTATTTTGATGTAGTCCCATTTGTTCATTTTCTCTTTAGTTTCAAGTGCCCTAGGAGCTGTATCAGTGAAGAAATTGTTTCGGCATATGTCTGAGATTTTGTTGCCTTTGGATTCTTCTAGAATTTTTATGGTTTCCTGTCGTACACTTAAGTCCTTTATCCATTTTGAGTTTATTTTTGTGTATGGTGTAAGTTGGTGGTCTAGTTTCATTTTCTTGCATATATCTGTCCAATTTTCCCAACACCATTTATTGAAGAGACTATCTTGGCTCCATTGAATGTTCTTGCCTCCTTTGTCAAATATTAATTGAGCATATTGGTTCGGGCCGATTTCTGGGCTCTCTATTCTATTCCATTGATCTATATGCCTATTCTTGTGCCAGTACCAGGCAGTTTTGAGATGCATTAGGACTTTGAAGGACATCAAGGTGGTGTGCCTGAAGGGGTCATGGTTCAGGTATGGATAGTGCAGCTGCCATTAATGGCAGACTTCTAATGTCTCCTCCTGGTAGAACTGAAAGGAGAGGGGAGGCTGAACGGAGGACAGAGTCATGGGAGAGGTGGGGATATAAGTAGCTATTTCTGTTCTTCAAGTGACCATTCTCTAGGCATAGACCAAAATTCCCTCTGGAGCCACACTAATGGACACATTAGTATCAGTTGACAAAAGTACCATATGCTCTGAAATGCTCTCCCATTAAGCTTCATGGGAAGTGGCAGGAATTCATAGTCCATTATAGGAAATCTGCCATGACTTTAGCCCCTAGTAAAACATACTCCCAGATTGCCTAGGCTCTGGAAGTTTAGGCGATGTCTGAACTACACGATGATGCACAAAACGTCACTGACTTTAAGACAGAAAGTCTGTAAAGTCAGATTATCCTTGTCTGTCAATACTAGGATCCTAAAGGCATCTTTTATTTTTGAAAAAATAATGTATGTTTTCATAATGGATTATTTTGTGAACACTCTTGCTGTTGGGTTTCAAGCTACTCAGTATGTACAACAGGCATTAATCAGGGTTCACATTATGAAAATACCTTATTTCTCCAGTTCAATAAGTAAGTGGATTTTCATAATTCACCTCTTTATATTTATGATACTTCAGCATTCCTTTGCAAAAAGTATCATTTCTTTCCATGTCAATCAATCTGCATAAAAAAAAGAAAAAAACAAAAAAGACCAAAGACCCAAGCTCTACAAATTGAAAAAAAAAAAAAAAAAAGGCAAAGTGTCAAGATGTCAGCGTTTCCAAGTGCATAATAATAGCTGCCTTTTGTGGACAGTCTACACAGCACCCTGCTCACACACTAGGTACTTTGTCCTTATTATTTAATTTAATCCTCACAACACCCTTCCAGGGCAGTATTATCTCTTTGTTATTATAAGAAAACTGAAACGTTACACTAGTTGTCCAAGGTCACAAAGCTGGCAAAGGGGAGAAGAGCAGGAATTCAAGCCACGTCTGACTCCACAGCCCAAACCCTTCCCAGAACATCCCTCTGATTCAAAGACAAGACTAAACACAATGTTGCAGCTCACAGTACGTCGTAACGAAACATGAATAAAGCCTTGTTTTTAAGAAAATCTAGGCCATCCATCTCCCCCCCTAGCCTACAAGGAAGATGGGAGAGAATGCCTCCAAGACTCTCCGCTGTGCCTAGGGCCTCTCCACCCACTATTTCCGGAATGTAGTGCTGCAAGAGAGCGTTTCAGCTGAAGAGGGTCCAGCTAGCACCAACCCTGCACGCCCTGGTTTCCTCCAGGCAGCTTTGCTCTGCCTTGACCTGTCTTCTACATGGGATTTCTGTTTAATGGGATGTGAAATGAATAGAAGACTCCACTGGTCTCCCCTCTGCCAAGTTAGAAAAACACTGACGTAGCCGGATTCTCTGTTTTACAGATGAAGACCCTCAGACCCAGGGAAGGTTTGACCAAAAACATGCAGAAAGGTGGCTGATCCCTTTCTCTTTAAGGTTTTAATTGCTGGGTCACAACAGGGAAACTATTGGGGTGGCAAAGACAACCACCATGGGAAATACATTCTAAAAGCCTTTCCGGCCCGTTGATCTAAAAGGGGGGGGGTGGTGGCTGACCCAGATTTAAATTCTGGCTCCATCACCTACTAGTTGGGTTATGTTGAGCAATTAACTGAACGTTGCTGAATCTTTTCATCTGCCAAATGGCCTCCCTAATACCTGCCTGTTGGAGTTTGTGGTACTTAATAGTATATATTAAAAAGCCAGTATATAGTAGGTGTTCCTTCCCATCCTCAGAACCTTCCCAGGGGCTGTTCTCTCTGCCTGGGAACTCCCCTATTCAGTTAGAGAACGGTACGCATTCTTTAGTTTCTTTCTTTAGGCAACCTGGGTTTGAATCTAAGCTCTGCTAATTAAGTGGCCTTGGAAAGTTAGCCTTAGTTTCATTATCTATAAAATGGGGATACTAATAATATGTACCTCAGAGAATTGTTAATATGAAATAGCACACACTGCTTAGAACAGTGTCTACCAATATTAGGTCTCAGTACATTTTTAACAAGGACTGTTTATGGAGTCCACAAAACCATTATGGAGGGTTCTCCTCCCTTCATAGGTAAGTTATTCACATTGTCTGGAAGCTCAGACCATTTTCTCTTTATTCTTACAGTATAGAAATTTCAGCAGGGTCTTCAGAGAGGAAGGGAGAAGGAGAAAGAGATAGAAACATCATTGATGAGAGAGAATCGTTGATCAGCTGCCTCCTGCATGCCTCCCACTGGGGATCGAGCCCGCAAGTTGAGCATGTGCCCTGACCAGGAGTCAAACCATGACCTCCTAGGTCGATACTCAACTACTGAGCCACGCCGGTCGGGCGAGTTCACTGTTTTTGTCCTGTTATCTCTAGTAAACCTATCCAGGGAGCTTTTAACTTCTCTAGTTGTGTGTCCTAATTCTGTAATGTCCATTTGGTTATTTTTATAACTTCTATTTCTTTGCTGATATTTTCTCTGTTTTCATTTGTTTCAAGAGAATTCATAATTGCTTGTTGAAGCATTTTTATGATGGCTGCTTTTTAAAAAAGCATTGTCAGATAATTCCAACATCTATAGCTTGTCCATTTTGCCATCTTTTGACTGTTGTTTTCTCACTCAAGGTGAAATTTTTGTTTCTTGATATGATGGAAATTTTGGATATTATGTTATGAGATTCTGGATCCTTTTTGAATTTTCTATTTTAGCAGGCCTCAACTGATGCTGTACTGGTGGGAAAGGGAACACTGCCTCATTACCCCTGGGTGGGAATGGATGTCCAAGTTCACCACTCAGCCTCTGCTATCACCACCTTGGTGTGGAGTGGAAGGTGTGTCTTGTTACCTTAGGGCATGGGTGGAAGCCCAAGTTTCCCACTTAACTTAGCCTGTACCGGCAGGGGCGGGAGAGTGGGAGTGTTGTGTGTTATTTTTCTGTGGTGTTTGGCTGGAATAAGGTGGGTGTTGTCGCAAAGGCTTCTGTCTCATTAGGCTGCCCTTTCCCATTCTTTGGGCTATGGAGACCAGTCTGTGCCCATTAGCATTTCCTAGTTGTGGGCTTCTCCAGTGCCCAGTCTGGGATATTTGGAGGTTGAAAGAAACCACAGGGAATTCATTTCCATGTTGTTCCTTAAGTCCCGAGGTCCCTAGCTGGTCTTCCTTCTCTCTCCATCATTCATAAGAGTTTGATTTTTGTTTTTTTACATTTGTTTGATACATTATGTCTAGGGGTTGCAGCTGTATTTAGCAGGAAATTGGGGAGAAATGTATCTCCTGTATCATTTCCAGAACTGGAAGTCCTAGGTCTGTGTTTTTAAATTACAATGTATAGAATTCAGTAAGTCTTTTCTATCTGAAAATGCAAGTTATTTTTAAAGTCCATAAGATTTTATTCTATTATTTCTTTATTGCTTTGCTCCCTGCTTATTTTCGCTCCATTTGGTACTCCTATTATTTGAATAGATTCTAGCTTTTCTTATCCATGTTTTTAAATCTTTTTACTCATAATTTTCATTTATTTGTATTTTTGGCTTGGTGTTATAGGATTATTCTCTTCCTTTATCTTTCAGACCATTCAATCAGTTTTCAGTGGTGTTCATTCTATTTTTTACTTCCACAATTGAAATGTTTAAATTTAGAAATTGTCTTCTTAATTCCCCAAAACTGTTCTTTTTCTCACTTATAATTTTCGATCTCTACTTGAATCTTCTTAAAATTCTTATTTTAAGAAATGTACTTTCTTTTCTTTTTTAATCTTTATTGTTCATATTATTACAGTTGTTCTTCTTTTCCCCCCCATAGCTCCCTTCCACTCGGTTCCCACCCCACCCTCCGCCCTCAACCCCCCTCCACTGTCCTCATCCATAGGTGCACGATTTTTGTCCAGTCTCTTCCAGCATCCCCCTCACCCATTTCCTCCCCAAGAATAGTCAGTCCACTCCCTTTCTATGCCCCTGATTCTATTATAATCACCAGTTTATTCTGTTCATCAGATTATTTATTCACTTGATTCTTAGATTCACTTGTTGATAGATGCATATTTGTTGTTCATAATTTGTATCTTTACCTTTTTCTTCTTCTTCCTCTTCTTAAAGGATATCTTTCAGCATTTCATATAATACTGGTTTGGTGGTGATGAACTCCTTTAGCTTTTCCTTATCTGTGAAGCTCTTTATCTGACCTTCAGTTCTGAATGATAGCTTTGCTGGATAAAGTAATCTTGGTTGTAGGTTCTTGGCATTCATCACTTTGAAAATTTCTTGCCACTCCCTTCTGGCCTGCAAAGTTTCTGTTGAGAAATCAGCTGACAGTCGTATGGGTACTCCCTTGTAGGTAACTGACTGTCTTTCTCTTGCTGCTTTTAAGATTCTCTCTTTGTCTTTTGCTCTTGGCATTTTAATTATGATGTGTCTTGGTGTGGTCCTCTTTGGATTCCTTTTGACTTGTAAGTCTATTTCTTTCACCAGGTAGGGGAATTTTTCTGTCATTATTCCTTCAAATAGGTTTTCAATATCTTGCTCTCTCTCATCTTCTGGCACCCCTATAATTCGGATGTTGGTACGCTTGAAGCTGTCCCAGAGGCCCCTTACACTATCTTTGTATTTTTGGATTCTTTTTTCATTTTGCTTTTCTGGTTGGGTGTTTTTTGCTTCTTCGTATTTCAAATCTTTGACTTGATTCTTGCGATCCTCTAGTCTGCTGTTGGAACTCTGCATAATATTCTTTATTTCAGTCAGTGTATGCTTAATTTCTAGTTGGTCCTTTTTCATAACCTTGAGGGTCTCACTAGATTTCTTGAGGATCCCACTACATTTATCGGCGGTCTCACCAGACTTTTTGAGGGTCTTACTAAATTTATCGGCGGTTTCTAGAAAGTTCTTGAAAAACCTTAAAAGTGTGGTTTTGAACTCTATATCCAGTCGTTTGCTTTCCTCCATTTCTGTAATTTGTGACCTGTTTTTTTGTCTCCACATTTTTTATGCTTCCCTGTGTTGATAGAGTGGCTTTCTGTGCTAGGTGTCCTATAGGGCCCAATTACCTGAGGTTGACACTCTTGGTGCACCCCTTTGTGGGCTTTGTGCACAGTCTTGTTGTAGTTAAGCCTTGATTGTTGTAGGTATCACTGGGAGGAATTGACCTCCAGGCCAATTGGCTGTGAGAATCAGCTGTGTCTATGGTGGGAGAACTTCTGTGCTGAACCCTTATGAGGCAAGACTTGCTTCAGTGGGGCTTTGGTGCTCACTGAGTCTGCCCCCTGAGTGTGTCCCTTATGGATCTGAGGAGTTGTAATTGGATGGTCCCACTCTGACCACTGCGTACACTGACTCTTGGATCTAAGGAGGTGCTAAGATAGCCTCTGCCTGAGGCTACCCAGCGGGAGCTACAAAGATATCTGCAGATTCCCGTTCCTTGTTTGGGGTTTGGAGGTGCCCAAATGAGGCCCAGCTGCAGTTTGTTAGGTAATTTTCAGATTGCAAAGGGCCAGGGCATTCATATGCAAAAGCCTCTGCCACAGCCTGGGTGGGGCGGTGTCTCAGGGAATCAACAGGGTGGAGCAAGCAACTATGGCTGATCTTCAGCCCTGCCCTAAGGGGCCCCGCGTCTCATTGTCCCGGTAAACCGCTGAGAGAAAGCCACCCTGGAGTTCCGAGTTCTGCCTGCTGCCAGACAGTCCAGTTTCTCCCCATATGAGTCTGGGTCCCCAGAGACTCACCCGGAACTGGAGTTCAGAGCAGTCGGGGGCTTGTGACTCCCTCCCGATTCAAAAAGGCAGCTGCATCTTCAGTTGCCAGCCCTTGCCACGTGTGCCTCTGACCCTCTGCACTTCCGCACCTCCTCTGAGTCTCAGTGTGCTTTTCTCTTTCCTTCTAGTTGTAGAATTTCCACTCAGCCAGCCTTCCTGTGGTTCTGGATGATGACCGTTTTGTCTTTTAGTTGTATTTTTGAATTTGTTGTGGGAGGCAGCAATTTCCAGTGTTTACCTATGCCACCATCTTGGTTTCTCTCTACTTTCTTTTCTTAAATAGATGTTAACATGAGTTCTCTCTTCTAGTTGTTTAGCTTTCTTCATCTCCTTTACTTTTTCATAGCACTTTACAGTTTGTAAAACACCAGAGAGAGAAGTCATCTTATTTTATTCTCCCAATAGCAAATTGAGTTACATAGGACGAACATTATGATCCCTCATATTACAGATGAAGAAATTGAGACAAGATCAGAGAAGGCAAATGATTTGTATAAACGGGGATCCAAATTTAGGTTTATCTGAAGAAAGTGGTGATGGAGAGAAGGTGGCATCTGCCCCTGGGGCTGTGGGGACCAAAGCAGTAGTGTGCAGCTATGGTCACCTGGAAGATTCACAGCAGAATTGAGCCTGTGGGAATTAGAGCAGATGTAGCAGCACCACCAAAGTAGGGTCACACAAGACACTGGCCACAACCTCAAGCACATGTCTTTGAAGCTGATATTATGAGCTGGTCTCTCAAAAGTTGAACCAACAGAGGGAAAAAAAAGAGAATTTTAAAAAGAGATAAAAAGAGAAGAGTAAAAAATGCTAAAGCCACTCATATTTTCGTACCTGTCTCTCAGAACACAGAAAGATTTATCATTTGAGGAATGAGATAAAAACTTGCCTGGTAGGAGACAGAATGAGCACAAATATATTTTTCTATGTAATAATCATTTCCAAATCTATGCAAATATCCCATCCCATCCCTCTGTTTCCAACCAAGTCATTAAGCCCATTGCATTAGCAATTGATTAGAATACCAGATTTCATCAAGGAGCAGAGACTGTGATTAGAAACAGGAAAAGATGCTTAAGCAGACAAGGCTTATATGAGAGCAAAAGAAGCAATCTACAAAGGAGACACGTTTTTCAAACTTTAACGCTATCCCCCTCCTCCCCAAAAGTGAAAATAGGTCATCTTTGGGAGAATGACTGTGATCAAACAAGGTTTGGAGAATACTGGGAGACTGATCTCTCTTCACGAATACACAGATAATAGACTGCCTAGCCCAACTCCCTATTCTTAGTATTTTGCAGTTAACTGGATAATTCATTTTTAAGAAGTGAGCAGCGAATGTCTGCGTCTGTGTCCTAGAATTGTGGGAGTAAGAACATGTTGTTTTTGCATCGTCATTTCTCTCTGTAAAGCAACAATTTATTTGTCCTCGAGAGGTAATATAATCCGCATGGTAAGCACCCTGCTCCTTTTGCAGACAACAGCAGAACCTCTCCTTCTAACTGGACAGTACTTTCTTTAGCTTTGTACATCTCAGCTTAGAATTCAAGAGAACTTGGTTGTCCTAAGTGTCATTTCCTCCTTTTATAGAAGAGTAAGCTAGAGCCTAGAAAGGTGATGTCCCACGCAGCAGGGTAGGGACAGAAGTAGGTCCTCGAACCCTAGGGCACTGCTTTTCTAAGAGCAGCTCACCACAGTGGGGGCGTGGATCTCAGCCGGGGCTGCTCCTAATGGGCTTCCTATAACACTCCAGTGGTCCATGAGTCCTGGTTCATTACAGACTCAATGAAACCACCATCATTATCGTTCAGTATTAAGTCAATCTTAAATATTAAAAACATGTAATCAGCTTATATGGTATAATAACCCTCTCTTAACCAAACCATTCCATTCCCCATCCAATCTGGATTTATATGTAAATCACTGCGCTTTAAAATAAACCCACGGTAGGCACTCAACAATGCTGAATGAATGGCCACTTTGGGGCCCAGGAAGGAATCATGTCATTTTGGATCTGAAAGAGGCCTTGAAGGTCATGGTGTCCCTCTCCTCTCTTCTGCTGCCTGAAGGGTGAGGGGACTTGGGCAAGAGGCAGACAGTACTAGAACCACCTCCCCTAAATTGCCAATTTATTTGTTTTGGTTTGCAAAATAAATGTTTCTAACATCTAATTTAAAAACACTACTCCATACAAAATGACAGGGTGAGGGTTTTTATTTTATTTTATTTTTTTAGCCATATGGAATTTGACCATTCCGAGGAAGAGCAGACACATGTCCTAAATCACTGCAGACTGTAAAGCTGAAATTTGAAGCAGTAAACTATTCTATTTTGGGAACAATAGATATGAAGTCAGGAAGAGTTAGGCATTCTAAGAAGAAAATTGTATAGAAAAGCTAACTATTAAGTCAGCTCTCAGAAATATTTGAATGCAAAGGAGATTAATGCGGATAAGGAGTAGGTATGGGCATTTAGCAGATGACAAATGGCACACTCATGCCATAGAGAAAGCAAACTTTTAGCTGAAATAGTACTTATGGGAAATAAATTCAAACCTCAGATGTTTGAGTCAGGAAGTCTCATTAGGATGCAACACAGCTTCTCATTATGGGTTATTACACAGTGTCACTGAAAAAGGAGAAGGACAAGGCATGGCCAAATAGCAATATGAGAAATTTCCGTCTTGCTGTATCTTGCTCTATATTTTTTTTAAATATATTTTTTATTGATTTCAGAGAGGGAGAGAGAGATAGAAATAATTATGAGAGAGAATCATTGATCGGCTGCCTCCTGCATGCCCCACACTGAGGATCGAACCCACAACCCGGGCATGTGCCCTGACTGGGAATCGAACCGTGACCTCCTGGTTCATAGGTCGATGCTCAACCACTGAGCCACACTGGCTGGACTATCTTGCTCTATATTAATAATGGATCACTTGATGCTATCTTCTAATCAAAAATGACTTCAGAGTGACAAAAAATAGAGATTAAAAGTGATCTATATTGAGATGGCAGTTGCTAGGGTAAAATTCTTTTGAGAATCTTATGTGTATTTTATTTATTGATTTATTCATTCATTCAACAAATATCTATAGAGTTCTAGGAAGACAAAAATAAATAAGATCTTGCCTTTCTCAAGGAGGTCTCAAGAAGACAACCATGTAAATAAATCATTATACTGTGCTGTGCTTGGTGCTTTATTTGAAGAATAAGCCAAGTACAGCACAGGCACAAAGGAGGGTCTGGAAAACCTGGAGGAGAAAACATTTTGTTTTTGTGTTTTTACCAGAATTTAAAGGAGGAAGAAGAGTTTGTCTAGCAGTTGTGGTAAAGGTGAGCAAGGTAAAAGCTCATGCAAAGTATTTGGTAGTATGAGATTTAGAATCACATATGAATCCCAGTGCAGCGACTTTAATGCTGTGGAATCTTGAGTAAATGACCTCACATCTTGGATCCTCCGTATCCTTCTTTTTAACAGGAGCATAGTAATCCCCACGGCATGTACTGATTGTAAGCAGGACTAACAGTGCCATCTGGTAGGTAATGAAGACTGTTCCATCTCTAGTAACTCTTTTTAGAACATTCTTAGGTTGCAGGTTTCTTTGTGCTCCCTTTGCACAGGAAGAAACCTAGAACTGAGAGGATATGGAACTTTCCCAAGATATGCAGGTTAATGAGTGGCTGCATTGGGATTTGAACCCAGGCAGTTTGGCGTAAGGCTATTTTTTAGCGCTCTGCTCTATGCCAGGGTTCTCAACCTTCCTAATGCCGCGACCCTTTAATACAGTTCCTCATGTTGTGGTGACCCCCAACCATAAAAATTATTTTCGTTGCTACTTCATAACTGCAATTTTGCTACTGTTATGAATCGCCATATAAATATCTGATATGCAGGATGTATTTTCATTATTACAAATTGAACATAATTAAAGCATAGTGATTAATCACAAAAACAATATGTAATTACATGTGTTTTCCGATGGTCTTAGGCGACCCCTGTGAAAGGGTCGTTCGACCCCCAAAGAGGGCGCGACCCACAGGTTGGCGACCCACAGGTTGAGAACCACTGCTCTATGCCTTTCATTACATGAAATATTGTATGTAAAGCACTTAACATGGCGCCTGACAAATAGTAATAAATTAATAAATTATAGCTATTTTTACTGTTATAAAATATGATATGCCCTAGGAACATAGGTATTTATTGTGCAGGTATGGGGTGAGGTGGAGATGGGGTTGTAGCAGTAATAAGTCATATCCCTGAGCGCTTCATGCCAGGATAAAGAGTTGGAACTTTATAGCAAGGTCAAGATGGAACGATGGCGGTATCTTCAGCAGGCGAGTGACTTGTTGGATTGTGGTTTAAAATGATCACTGGTACCATGTGGCGGATGGATTGCAAATGGGCAAGACTGGGGGCATTTATGGCAGCTTCATCAAGAAATGGTGAGGCTCCAGCTAAGGCAAGGGGAGGAGGAGGAGGCATGTACATGAGTTGTTACAGAGATAGAGATGACTGGACTTCATGAGCAGTCGTGAACAGGGAAGAGTCTAGAATGGTCCATTGGTTTCTGGGGTAAGTGCCACTACCAGCTGAGATATGGGAGCAATGCAAAAGGGGTAATTTAAATGAGAGATATGAGTTGGGTTTTGGCTCTGTTGAGACTGGGGCACGTGAGGGACCTTCAGGAGATGTCCAGCAGACAGTTGTGTCTCTAAGGTTGGAGAACAGAAGAAGGTCTGGGCTGAAGCCATGCAGCCAATAGAATTGCGTAGGGAGGGTGAAGAGAGAAAAAGAGACCAAGAGAGGACATGAAGAACTTGGGCATTTAAACAAATGGCAGAGAAAGGAAGGCTGAGAGAGAAGAGCAATCAGAACGGGAGCATGGGCAGAGTGGGGACCCAGGAGCCACATGTGAAATTCTTTACACATAAATATATAATTTTTTTATATGCTTCTGGCATGCGCCATTGGGAAATTGAAAAAAAAAAAACGGGGCAAATTTCCACAAGCAGAATTTGAACGCACTGGACAAGAGAGTTGAGTTTTTATTTTCCTTTCTGACAAGTGCCCTCTTCAGTCTAATCAGCAAGAGTAAGTTGGTTATTAATCTTTAGCTACAACACAATTTTAAAAATTCAACTTTATTTAGAGATAGTTGTAGATGCGCGTGCGGTTGTAAGAAATCATGTAGAGAGGCACAACACTTAAGTTTTTAGAAGCTTCCTTTATTTCCACCAGGGCTTCAGAATTCGTCATGTCTGTCCGTGTCTCCTTCTGGTGCTTATCGGGGGCAGAACTTTGGACGCTACATCTGGAGTGGAGATAGGGAAGCAGGCTCCAAGGGGTGAAGGGCCAACGCGGCCATGGATGTGGGAGGCAGAGGGGCTGGGGCACCGAGAGAGAAGGAGCTTTGGGTACCGAGGAGGCCTTTCAAACACAGAGCTTCTCAGGAGAGGTTTGGATAGAGGCCTGAATGTGGGGATGAAGGATAGAGAGGCAATAGGTCCTAGGCCAGGTACGCTCCAATGTGCTGAAATCAATGTTGCCTCCCCCCCTTTTTTTTTAGCGAAGAACACATTTGTCAACTTAGGTTTGTGCTCCATTCCATCCCCAAAATGATCTAACAGGCCAGTTTGATGGTGCCCCTGCCCTACTCAAAACTCCTCCTAGGGCCCCTGCTGCAGCTCTCAGCTCCTGCCCCTCCCTCACTGGGACAGCTCATCCTGGGGTCTTTGCTCCGGTGGCCTCTGCCTAGAAGGCGCTCTTCACACTCCCCCTTTCCATTGGCCAGCCCCGCTGGCCTTTTAGGTGTCTGTTTAGAGGGCCTCCTCTCCAGGAGGCCTGCTTTCCTCCCTCAGCCAAGGCAGGCACCTGTCACGGCCCCCGTGGCACGCTGGCCTCATGCTATTGCTGTAGGAACTGCACTGTATGACCGTCCGCTAGACAGTACATTCCATGAGGGCAGGGGCTGCGCTTTATTCCAGGCTGTATCTCCAGTGTCTAACACAGGGCAGGGACCTGGACGGAAAACAAGGAAGAAGAGTGCTTGGACAGAGGCATGCATTGGGTATGACGGATAGAGAGATGGTGGGACTGGAACCAGAGGGGTGGTGAGATGGCCCAGGGAGTGAGAGGAGGGCTTAAGTGCAGAGTCCTAGGGCACCCCAGAATTTTAGGGGGTGGGGGTTTGAGGAGCGCTCAAGGAGACCAAGAAAGAGTAGCCAGAGAGGCCAAAGGAAAGCCCACCGAGTGCAGCGTCCCAGCGCAGAAAGAGTTTGCAGGGGAAGTGGTTCTTAGTGCCAGTTGTGGGCCCTCCGAATCCACCTCCCTCCGGCTCATCTGCATCCCCAGAGTCCCTTGGAAGGCGCTGGGGTAGGAGAGCCAAGGGGAGGGGGGCGTGCGAAGGAGGGCCGTTCCTTGGGACTCTTTGGGGATCCAGTTCTGGCCCCACCGCCGCCGGTCTGGGTGACCTTGGGGAGCCCTCTTTCTCTCCGACCTCAGACTCCCTGTGGGTACCAGGCGGACGCTGCGTGCCCAGGCGGGGAGCAGGGGGAGGCCGGCAGAGGCAGGGCCCGGGTGGGAGCGGGACCGCCCACTGCGGCGGGCCGGGACCTCCAGGGCCCGCGGGGGCGGCGCGCGGGGCTGTGCGCGCGGGGCTCCTCCCCCGGGGCGGGGGTCGCGGCGCCGGCAGCTGGCGGCCGCGCAGCTGCAGCCTCAGCACCTGCCGCGGCCAGACGGCGCGGGCGCGGGCACGGCGGGGCCCTGTCCCCCCTCCTCCTCTGACTGCAGCCGCGGCGCGGGAGGCGGAGCCCGAGCCGATCCGGAGCTGAGCCGCTGCCTGAGCCTCGCACGCGTCCGAGCCCGCCGCCGGGGCGGGGCCGCCCCTCGCCCAGAGCACAGGGTCCGCGTCCGCGCGGGCGGCGCCGCCTCTGCAGGTAAG
This sequence comes from Myotis nattereri, assembly GCF_964212035.1. NCBI lineage: Eukaryota > Metazoa > Chordata > Mammalia > Chiroptera > Vespertilionidae > Myotis > Myotis nattereri. The sequence continues at coordinate 55,507,773 of NC_138087.1, forward strand.
GGCGAGGTCCCTGCGCCGCAAAGTTTTGGGGGGACTGCTGGTCCCCACGCCCCGGGCCTGCGCGATCTGCACACTGCCTGCCGCTCGGCTGCCTCCGCGCGCTCTGCTGGCCCCACCGGCCCCGGGTGACCCGCAACCACTTCCAGTCGTCTGGTCCCCACTCGGCGGGGGCGCCTCTGCGGGCTCGTTCGGGGCCTGCAGCGGTTTTAAGTCTGTACACAGTATCGGTGCTTTGCTTAAGTTTTCGAGATCTGCATGATGTAGTGCCAAGAGCGGCAAACCAGGAGGCAGGAGACCTGGGTTCAGGTGCGGCCACGTACCGCGCCAACTTTCTGAGTGACCTCCGACCAGCCTGCCCTGCGGGTCTCCACCGCACCTGGACCGGGAGGGGTTCGCCAGGGACATCGCCTGAAGCGCCATGCCTGTCTTGCCATTTTGTGAGTCCAGGGCTGTCTCCGCTCCAGGGCTCCTTGGCGGTGGAGAGGAACGTTGGGACGGACCCACGGAAGTCAGCATCAGGGGTCATGTTGCAAACCTGCCGCCGCTTCGGCTGAGCGTTAGGAAGGGTGTTGAGTCAGCCTCTGGGAATAGTCGATGCTCCCGGGGCTGGGCGTCGGGTCCCTGGCTCTCGGTGGCTTCTCTGCCATGCCCTGACTGTGTGACCTTGGGCGAGTACCCCCACTGGTGTTGCGGGGGAGGGAGGGAGGGTGCACCCGGTGCTGGCTGCGGTCCTTCCGCTGTAGATCCGGAGAGGCAGGATCGCCAGGTCTCCGTAGTTAGGGTCAGGTTGGGTAGAGGCAGTATCTCAACAAGGACCCACCCAGAACTTGCAAACGGGCGCGCGTTTACGGTCGTGTAGAAAATAAAGAAGGCATTTGCAGCTTACTTTGAGAATCCCGAAATAGATAGGGCAAGTACTTGTGAATGCTAGTGCTTTGGGCTATCATAAAATATTCAACGGCATAATGATTTGTTTTCAAAGTGGCTTATAAATCAGGAAGCGTTTCTGTTTGTGAGTCAGTTATTTTAATAAAAATCTCAAAATAGTTGCTTGGGGGGTAGGGTGGGGGGAGGGAGATAACGCACAGTTCTGGGAGTCCTGACACAGGGGCCAGCATCTACTGGTTTCTAGTCTAAAGCGACGGTGGAGATGTTTGCCAGTCAAGCGGATATACTAGTAAAGTCACTCCACCGCGGGCATCCTGTGGTGGGTGTTCAACATCGGTGTGGTGGGAGCCACCTTCAGTGTCGCAAGTGCATGTTTTGCAGGACAGGCGAGCGCTGGTGCAGCCACAGCGGATCAAGCGCCAGGTTAGTTCATCCCAGGAGGTGAACTTCGTTCTTTTGCCCAATGGCACAGCCTCCTGGTGCTGCAACAGCCATTTCCCCAGTGTGTGGGAGAAATCCATTACTATGAAAGGATTCGTATGGAAGTGATTTTATTATTTTATTTCCTTCCTTGACTTCCTGGTTTTCAGTTTCAAGCTTTTTGAAATCAGAACACTTGCGAGAGTGCTTCGGGACTGGGGCAGGAACATGCAGGGCTGTGGTCCATGTTTGCCTAGGTTCCTGCCCCGGACTCCGTAGTTGAGGCTAATTTGCCCAGAGAACTTTGATCTCTCAGATGTATTCGAAGGCCACCCGTCTTCATGTACTTCATTTTTTGGTGGTTCAGCAAGCAGTGGCTCGGCACTCATTCAGGGCACAAACAGGGGAAATACCAATCAGCCCTACTCTCAAGGAGCTCAGATCTAGGGAGGGATAAAGAGGATTAGATCACAGGCCGTTGCAGGAATTAGTAACACGTGGGACCCCTGGGAACACGGAGGAGGGTGAATTCCAAAGGGGGAGATGAGGAAGCCTGCACCATGAAAGGCAGAAGGAAGTAGATTTCAACAGGTGGTGGAAAGTGGAAAGGCCTTTGTAGGTCAAGGACCTGGTTCGAGACAAGCTACAGAGGCTGGAGAGCGCCGGGCCCAGGTGGAGAACAGCGAGTCTGCTTCCAAGCAGAGGACAGTGGGCAGAGGTGCAGGAGGCTCCGAGCCTGGCCGTGAAGCCACGCTGGCTTTGGGAGATGGCGCCTCTGAGCCCCACCATTCTCACTTGTAAAAGGGGAATACTGGTAATTCCAAACTCACAGGGTTAAATGAGATCCTGTTTGTAAAAGCGCCTGAGTGTTTGCTTACAATGGGTGTTTGATAACACCTTTTATTAGTGTGTTCTCGGGCAAGCTCCATACATGTTGCTAGACACCATTGGGGTATCAAATGGTCCTTTTTGTTTTAGCGACCTCACCATCAGCATAAAATTCCCGTGACAGTGTCCCCTGTATTCAAGGTGCCTCCTGATGCAAGGGGCAGGGGCTTTTTGTAATTTGGAGAGTGCTCAGATCAGACACTGACATCAACAGCAGCCAATGCCCTGTACATACTGTTAGGTGCTAGAAGGCCACAGAGGGGTTAACTGGAATACGCAGTCCCTGCCTCCCACAAGCTTATTACTACATGTTCAAGGACCCAGGCGAGGGGATTAGACAGTCAGACACAGTTATAAATATATCAGCGTTGTCCATATATCCTGGGAGTGAGGCGCTGGCTCCCGTTGGCCTTGTGTACGTTGCTGGGGATTTGCAGTAGCCAAGGGAGGAGAATAGGAGAGGATGTAAAGGACGGTGGTGCAATACCTTATGACCCTGTGTAACATCACATAGCATCCATGATCCTGTACTTCATTTGTTCATTCAACAGCTATTTATAGAACACATGCTCTGTGCCAGAGAATTATTCTAGGTGCTCCAGGAATACACGGAAGCAAAGGGAAGATCCCTGCCTTACTGGATTTATATTCTAGTTGGAGAAACACAATAAACAAGTAAACACATAAATAATTACAGGTTGTGCTAAGGACGAAGAAGGAAAAAAGCAGGGTAATGTGAGAGAAGATAAGGCAGGGTGCTCCCTTTGAGGGAGCAGGGAAGGCCTGTCTGAGTCATTGAGAGTCACAGGAGAGAAGGAGCCAGTCATGACAAGAGCTGAGGGAGGGGCGGACCAGCTCTGCAAGAGGCAGCATAGCTTCATGTGTGAGAAGGCAGGCCCTGGGGCCACACCACCTGGGCTTGAATACTGGTCCCTCCAACGACTAAATATATTAATGATCAGGTTAATTAATATTCTAGGCTTCAATTTCTTTTTTTAAATTGATTTCAAAGAGGAAGGGAGAGAGGAAGAGAGAGAGAGAGAGAGAGAGAGAGAGAGAGAGAGAGAGAGAGAGAGAAACATCAATGATGAGAGAGAATCATTGATCAACTGCCCACACTGAGGACCAAGCCCATAACCTGGGCATATGCCCTGACTGGGAATCAAACACTGAGGCACGCCGGGCAGGCTGGGCTTCAATTTCCTCATCTAAACTTGGAATAATAACCCCACCTGACAGGGCTGTTATGAGTATTAAGTAAGTTGATGTAAGTAAAGTACTTAGAATAGTGCCAGGTATGTAGTAAGCACCAAATAAAAGTTAAGTGGAACTGTTTCTGGCAGAGGGAACAGCAAATGTGAAGGCCTGGAGACCTGAAAGGGTTTGCTGTGTTACAGGACCAGACAGGCTGTCTGCACAGACATTATCCCCATGGTTTTTGGGGAGACTGTAGAGCAGATTACCTGCCCCTTTCATACTGTGGTTTAGCAGTTTTGAAAAGGGGAACTCTCAGCCTTAGCACTCTCACCTGCAAAATCAGGCCCCGAGTGGTGTGGTGAGCTGCTGCTGCTGCTGCTGCTGCTGCTGCTTTAGGGGCGTTCCACTATAGACACTTCAGGATCTCTTCCCTCTCTCCCTTCATCTCTCTTTCCCTCAATTACCCTCCCTCTCTCACCCCTCCACCTTTCCACTCTGTCCCCCTCCCTCCCTCCCCTTCTCTCCCATTCCCTCATCCCTTTTCTCATTGACAAGGCTTGAAGAGTAGTGTCCCTGGAGGTGCTCAATATGCAAAGGGGAAGCATGGGTAGGGCTGAGCCCATAGAGCCACCACCAAAGCTAGCCATGCCCTCTCACTGTGGGACTGATGGCCAGCGTCCCCCTCCCAGTCCCAGGCTGGAAACTCCATAGCAGGGGAGCATAGTCACCTATGAACTTACCCTCTCGCTGGATCCCTCCTTACTGAAATCTAGTCGCTCACTTAGTCATGTCATTCTTACTTCTTAAATCTTCCTCAAACATCTCCTCAGATTTCCATCCTCTCTCTAAACCTCAGGCTTCTGTTTTCTTTAAAGTGTAGCCCAGAGACCTTCACTGGGTCCCTTGTGTAAAGATAATGAAGTCCAGAGTCCTCAGCTGGGCAGATGTGATGGGCTCTCTCCCTCCCTTCTCTCAGTCCCTCAGGCCCCCTCCTCCCTCACCCACTCCACCACACTTATGCCCTCCCACTCCCAGGTCTCTAGGCCTTTGCTTCTCCATTTGGCCCCTCTGCCAGGCATGTGCCTCAGCCCTGGTGGTCTTGCTGAAGGCTCAGCTCATATCCTATCTGGCCTAGGAACTATCTTCCAGATGCCCTTGTCCCAGGGTTTTCATCTTCTCCTGATCTCCCACTACACTAAGGACCTCTCATGGAGACACCATCACCATTAACCTTGAAGGATTTTGTGTGCGGTCACCTGTGTATGTGGCCATGGCCTTGAGAAGTCCCTGGGAGGGCGGGATTCACCCTGCAGCCCTTCTCACAGAGCCTTGCCCTAGTGCAAACTCAGTATGTGTTTGCTGCATTGGATTGACAAAAGCCTGTGATTTCCCTGACATCTGGTTCGAGTCCAGCCAGAAACAACATGCTGAAGCTCAGGGGTTGTGGTTCTCAGCTGAACTCACTCGCAGCATCCAGATACCTCGGAATGTAGGTCCTTCATCTGATGAAGAGTTGATGCAACCCCAGAGATGGGTCTGAATTTTGAATTTAGCTTTTCAATAAGGCCTATTTTTTTAAAAAAAAATATTTCATTGATTTTTTACGGACAGGAGGAGAGAGGGACAGAGAGTTAGAAACATCGATGAGAGAGAACCATCGATCAGCTGCCTCCTGCACACCCCCCACTGGGGATGTGCCCGTAACCAAGGTACATGCCCTTGACTGGAATTGAACCTGGGACCCTTCAGTCCGCAGGCTGACGCTCTATCCACTGAGCCAATCTGCTCAGGCCAATAAGGCCTATTTTTAAAAATATATAAAAATTTGAATCTTCAAGCTAGATAAACTTGGAAATAATTGTTCATATCATAAAAGGATTTTTCACCATACCAAAAGGTCTGGTATGGAAAGCTTTCAAATACCAAGCATGCTTGTGTACTTAACACCATTCGGTATGTAAAATTTTGATTTATGCACAGCTGCTGTGGCTGTATTTCTACTGTAGTCGAAGATATACACCAAACGTAATATACATCACGGAGGCAGGATAACACAGACTTAAATTTGTTTGGGTAACTACAGATGGCATTATGCAGCTCGGATGATATAAAGTTAACTCTCTGCCTGAAGGACAGTGGGAAGCTCCATTTGGTGCCTGGCCAGCTGATGGGAGGGCAGTAAGCCATTCTTTGCACGGGAATGGCACTGTTTTTCAAGGACCCGCCTGATCTTTGGAGACCTTTCGGCCAATGGTTAGAAATGGTCAGGCCTCCGATCTTTTCAGAAGCTGCTGCTGAATGACATGTGTGCTTAACACTGATTATTTGGGGGTGGGGGTGGGGGAGGAGGGACGAAAGGAGGGGGAGAGAAAGCACTAATTATGGCTAGAAAAGATATGGCGGTAAAGCTGAAGTATGAAAGTATGTGCTTTTGAACTCTCTTGAGGAATGACCTGAGCTCGGCCGCTTCAGTGAAAAGGGTAACATGGCAAATTTTCAAAATCCTGAACGGAAGGCGCTTCAGAGGAATTCATCCGGATGCAACGGTGCTTAGTTCTCTGAGGTTCTGACTTAAGAGAAGACAGATGAGCAGGCAGATGAGAAATGAGCTTCTTGTTCTCTGAGCATCCAGAACGTAGCGGGTGGGCTAGACCTGGTCATGACCAGCGGTAGTAATCCAGCCCCCCACCCCCAAAAAACAGCCTCTCCCAGGCTAACTTGTGAGCATCCAGGTAATTAAGCTTCTGGGTTAACTGCTTTGTTGTTTCCTTTGTTCCAAATGTAGAATCCAGAAGGCTGCAAAAGGAAAAGCAATGATTGAAATAAAGATGAGGTGCCACTTATTTCTTCTTATGGAAATGATTCAGTGGGTAGCTGGAGTCTCTGTCCTCTCTGGTTTTCCCTGGAGAAGGAGCCCAAGCCCAGGCTGCCAGGGCTCCTCTGCTTCTGAGACATGTGCTGTGGCTCCTGCTCAGGTTAGAGGGTGGCGTTCACATGAAGGTGTGTGCTCTTCCTCTTCCTTTCTTCCTGGGGGCAGGGGCATTTTGTATACAGGGGCAAGAAGGAGTTATTACTTCTTTCCTGAGCTCGCTCCTGGGTAGCTGCAGCACTTAGTTCTTCGCAAAAGCTTTGCAGTACGTTTCTTAGAGCATTCCCTGCCTCTATTCCAAAAACCTAGATCCACGCAGGATGTTTTACAGGATATTTTAGCTGACAGTCGTGGATCTTCAAATGGGGTTGCCAGCCCTGGAGAGGATGAAGAGCCGCCTTTGTCTGGTGCAGGAATTCCCCCAGCACAGCCAGCCTCTCTCTGCGGAGGCCCCGAGGCACTCCTATGCCATTGTCAATGGGCTCTGATTATTAGAAAGTTCTTCATTGTGCTCAACCAAATCCTTCCTCCAGGCAGTGGCTGCCCCGTTGGCCTTGATTCCGCCCTTTGAAGCCCCACACAGAAATCCATGTCTTCTTCCCCTGGACAGCCATTTAGCCAGGGGGACATTCAAAGACAGGGGCCAGGTCCCCACGTCTTCACTTCTGCAGTCAGAATGCCCCAGTGTATGCAGAGCTCTGCAAAGGACAGGGCTAAGCGTTGACACCGCTGTGCAGGTGGAGCTAGGCAGCCCGCAGGCCCGCAGCAGCCTCACGTCAGAGTCTGCCCTTGTTTAGCACAGCCGAGGCCCAGTTAGGCTCTCGGTGGTCCCCCTAGCCTAGGGCCTAGAGTTTGCTGTCAAGCCCTCTATGGGGAGCTGCGTGCATGTAGGTGTCATAGAGACCTGGTGGGCTGTGGAGGAGGGTGTCCCGAACCAGTGCTCACGTGGAGTGGTTCTGGGTGACTCAGCCGCATCCCTGGGACTCAGATCCCTCATCAGTCCAATTACTTCTAAGGTGGTGCGTTGGTTTTCTGTGGCTGTTATTACACATCACTGCAATCTTGGCTTAAAACAGCAGAAATTGCCGAAACCGGTTTGGCTCAGTGGATAGAGCGTCGGCCTGCGGACTGAAGGGTCCCGGGTTTGATTCCGGTCAAGGGCATGTACCTTGGTTGCGGGCACATCCCCAGTGGGGAGTGTGCAGGAGGCAGCTGGTCGATGTTTCTCTCTCATCGATGTTTCTAACTCTCTATCTCTCTCCTTTCCTCTCTGTAAAAAATCAATAAAATATATATTTAAAAAAAAAACACAGCAGAAATGTATTCTCACTCAGTTCTGGAGACCAGAAATCTGAAATCAAGGTGTTGGCGGGACCACACTCCCTCTGGAGGCTCTAGGGGCGAACCCTTTCTTTGCCTCTTCCAACTTCTGGCATGTCTTGATTTGTGGACACATCACTCCAATCTCTGCTTTCTTGGTCCCATTGCCTCCTTCTCTTCAGTCTGTGTCAAATCTCGTTCCACCTCACTCTTAGAAGGACACGTGTCTTGGGACTTAGGGTCCACCTGGATAACCTGGGATAAACTCCTGCCTGAAGATGCTTAACTTAATTACATCTGTAAAGATCCTTTTTCCAAATAAGATAACATTTACAGGTTCTTGGGATTAGGGTGTGGGCATACTTTTTAGGGGCTGCCCTTCAGCCTTTGGGAGCTCCACTTTCTCTCCACCTACGTGACTGCCTTTTCTCTCAATTGTATTTGGTTGGACCCAGCTCTCTGGACTCACTAGCGCAGGTCTTCATTCTGCATGTGTCATGTCTCTTTCTTCCCCTAGTGTCCTGGCTGCTGCTGTGCAGATGCCGGGCTGCTCTGATCATCTTGTTCACAGATGTGGGAGGGGGCTCAGGGGTTAGGCTGCCCAAGGAAACACAGGTCTTGCTGGACCACTCCCTCATTTTCACCAGCATGCTCTAGCTCAGGGGTGGGCAAACTTTTTGACTCGAGGGCCACAATGGGTTCTTAAACTGGACCGGAGGGCCGGAACAAAAGCATGGATGGAGTGTTTGTGTGAACTAATATAAATTCAAAGTAAACATCATTACATAAAAGGGTACGGTCTTTTTTTTTTTAGTTTTATTCATTTCAAACGGGCCGGATCCGGCCCGTGGGCCGTAGTTTGCCCACGGCTGCTCTAGCTAGTCAGTGGAGTTTTTATCAATGGGAAGGAGAAGCTGTGACTATTAAAATATTCATTACCAGTTCTTAGACTTAAGGGAGATACCGAAGATTACGTGCTCTAGCCAGAGAAGGGACACAGAGGAAGACTTAATGCCCTTGAGTTTCCCCTCTAATTTAGTCTGAGATTGGCTCATTGGACTTGAGGGAAATTATTTATATTCTCAGTGCCCAAACACATATCTCTTTCTGTAAAATAATAATAATAATAATAATAATAATAATAATAATAAAAAGTAGGAAATGCTGCTTTGCTGACCTGAAGTGTGCTGTAGTGTGACCTTCTTGCCCTTTAACTAGTCTGTTTCAGAAGTTCCAAGGTTCTTTTTTATTTTTTAATTCTCACTCGAGGGTATGATTTTTAAAAATTAATTCGTTTATTTTTTATATATTTTTATTGATTTCAGAGAGGAAGAGAGAGGGAGAGAGATAGGAACATCAATGATGAGAGAGAATCATTGATCGGCTATCTCCTGCAGGCCTCCTACTGGGGATTGAACCCTCAACCTGGGTATGTGCCCTTGACTGGAATCGAACCTGAAACCCTTCAGTCCACAGGCTGATGCTCTATCCACTGAGCCAAAACAGCTAGGGCTGGAGGAAATGTTCTTATTGATTATAAAGCAAGAGGAAGGGGGAGAGAGAAAGAGAAACATCAGTGTGCCAGAGAAACATTAATTAGTTGCCTCCTCTATGCGTCCTGACTGGGGATCGAACCGGAAACCTAGATACTGGTATGTGCCCTGACCAGGAATCAAACCTACAACCTTTTGGTGTTCAGGATGATACTCCAATCAACTGAGCCACCTGGCTAGGGCAAGTCCCATGGTTCTGTTTTTGTTTGTTTGTTTTGGTTTTGGAGAGGAAGGGAGAGGGAGAGAGAGATAAAAACATCAGTGATGAGAGAAAATCATTGATTGGCTGACTCCTGCACTCCCCCAACTGAGGATCGAGCTCGCAACCAGAGCATGTGCCCTGACAGGGAATCAAACCGTGACCTCCTGGTTCATAGGCTGATGCTCAACCACTCAACCACACTGGCTGGGCCCATGGTTCTTTAAGTGGGATCTTCAGTCTGCTGCTGGCTAATGGGCTCTCCAAATGCAAAGCATGGGCACCACCTGGTTTGCAGTTGATTTTCCTGAGTCTGGTGAAGCTGATGATGGAGCGGGGGGGCGGGGGGGGGGGAGTAGGCGGAGTCCAGTGTCCTGAGAGGGTCTGGCACCGAGCAGCTCCCAACTCTGCTCATGGCTGTCACTGCTGCTCCAGGATTACTGCCTCACACCTGTCCAGAGCATCCTCCTGGACTCTGCTCCACAGAGTTCAATATGCTTTGCTAAGAAAGGCCTGCCTAGGGATGGGGGTGGGAGGGGATGGGAGAAGACAGGTGAATCAGACCCTGCCCTGTCTGCAGCTTCCAGGAGGGACTGACATTTAAACTGAGCCCTAGTGGGTGAGTAAGATAGAGAAAGAGGGGAAGTCCAGTGAAGCAGTACACCCAGAGGTGCCCTCAGTTGTATCCCCACCAGGGCCCATGGTTGCCCTCTTCCTGGCCATCCAACCAGAGCTGAACTGGAAGGACCTCAGGTTTGAAAGGGACCATAAGGATCACCTAGTAAGGCAGATATTCCAGCTGCACTGCTTGGAGCCCCACGAACAGGGAACTGGAGCAGTTCAGAGATCTCTGCTTCTCGTTTTGCTTCTGGGTTTAAAGAACAGCGATTTTCCCATTTGCCAAGGCTTGTCCGATGCAGCCGCTTGGAAATATCCCCACACCAAAACGTCCTGCTTTGTCTGGGAGATCTTTTTCCAGGCCGGGGACGCTCTCCCACTCCTGCCCCCTCATCCCTCCAGGATAACCTCTCCAGGCCGTGTGGGCACAGGGTGTTTCTGTGGAACCAGTCCCACTTGACTCTGAGCTTCTCTTGGGCTGAGCCCTGCTGCTGGCTCAGTCCTGAGCATACAGTGTTGACTGAAGAAATGAAGGCCTGGGGCTGTGATGACTGCCTTACTTGCATCTAGCTCCCAGCTGCCCTCATTGCTCTTCGCAGTCACCAGTGGTGTCCTAGCTAAGTCAAGGGCCAATGTGGGCCTCTGTGTCTCTCTGTCCTATGCCTGCTTCTGAAGGAGGGTTGATCTGTCAGCCTCGTATTAAGGAGGGATGGCCCCTGCTCTCTAACTTTCAGAGGATGGGAAGGCTGCTGAACTAAGGTCCAGTGGGTCATGGCCACGCTCACCTGTGAGCTTTCTCACTCGGTCCAGCTGCTCTTCCTTAGCACCTTGCAGCCTCAGGACTAGGGTCAGCGAGGCACTGAGGTGCAGGAGAAGGTACTGGACTTTTTACTGTCAAACCTGGGCTTTCTAGCTGCATGACCTGAGGCACATTATTTACTTGCTTATTTAATTGATTATCTTTGAGTGTTCAACTTACAGAAGACACATGGAGGATAGGATCGCTGTTTCCCACCTACACATGGTAAATATTCAATAAATGTTCATTTCCTTCTTATATTATCTGAAGGGTTGTCATGGAGAAGAGAGGGAAGGCTTGTTCCATGCCTGAGGGACTGTCCAGACTCAGACTTGGTTTTCCCCCAAGTCGTCATCCTTCCTAAATTCCATTAAGCCCCTCAGCCTCCTAACTCCTCCAGCATTGCTAGCATCCTGGGTTTCTTTTCTTTCATTGCTAGCAACTCTGTGTGTATTTGGAGAGGTCGCTTCCCGTGGCTGGGCCTCAGTTCCCTGTCTCTGGACTGGGTTAGTTCTAAGGTCGTTTATAGCCCTGGCACTACATTTAATTTCACAACATAGGTTGATCATCCACTAATTGGAGGGTGATGGTCTGGGCCCCAGGGCACATAGGGATAGAGGAACAGTCATCGGCCTTGTAGTGGTCACAGCCCAGTGTGAGAACAAACAAGTAAAGCATTGTGATGAATGCTATGGAAGGGGCTGAATCCAGAGCTGGAGGAATCCAACCCACAACAGGGAGAGACTAGCCATTTGAGGAATGAATGGGCTCTTTGCCTTCAGGGAAGAATTACCCCCAAACGCTTGTTGCCTGAATGAAAGAATGAATGATGAGGCTAGTTCCCCCCAGGTGGCATTCGAATTTTTCCTTTTTGAATTGGAATTATCAACATGGAAAATCCCAGCAGAGATGCAGGTATTAGGGGCCTTGTTTCCTCTCTTCTCCTCCTGCCTTTCTGCAAAGAAAAAAATAAATCCAAATCTCCAGAATATATTGACCTTTGCTCACAAAGCTCTTGGGATGTGCAGCACAGTTTAACAAGTGCCGTTTGTGTGCCTCACTGAGAAATGTCTAGGTAGACGTAGAATTACATGCCCAAAGAGGATTAATCTGTCCTCTGCCACGATTCTGTTCAGAGCTAATTTTCAAAGACAGTTTCCATTTCCCCAGTTGTCTGAATGATAGTTACAAATTGTGCACTCTCGTGCTTTCTCTTGTATTTATTCTACCCAATTTAATTTGGTTAGATTCCATAAGCTTTTATTGATTGTCTATTATAAGTTAGCCATATGTTGAGAGGCTAGGGGTATGAGAGAATGTATCACTATCCAGAAGTTTCTTTTCTAGCTGGACTGATCAAACATATACCCAGGAATCAGCAAACAAAACCATCTATTCATTGGGGGTTGCTGAGTAGATTGGTGTGAGTGCCAGGATTCCTGCCCCTCCCCCACCCCCCACCCCCACCCCAGGCAGAGAAGTGTGGAGAGATGGATGGTGAGGATGGTTCTCCAGAAGGCTGTTGGAGGAGTCTGCACTGGAGAAGGGCCAGGGACTGCAAGCAGAGTGGAGGTGCAGGGAAGAGAGCAGAACAGCAGGTGAATTCATCATCTTTAGCCCCTCATTCTCATGCCTTAATAATGAAAATAGTCCTTCAAAAGATGACACTTTAGCATGTCTCAGGACCTTTGCCTAGTCTGCCCTGTACCCTCACCTACCAGTAAAACTCCACGTTTTCCCTTAATTCAAGTCTTCTGCAATTTGGTCCTCATTAACTTTCCCGCTCTGGGCTTTTCATCGTGTTTTGTTTATGTCTTAGTATGGCGCCTGGAGCATTACAGACCCCCAAGAGCTATCAGGCAAATAAAAGGATGAGAAAACAAATTACTGATTATTGGTTTTTGAGTCTGACTTACTACTGGGACTGTGAAATGTTAAGAAAGGAGTGGAGGGCACCAAGGTGAAAATGTGGGTGGCAGGTGCTGAGGGGGTGGTGGTGGGGGTGGGGGGCACTGGGCTGCTCTTGGCGGGGTTGGGTAAATACTCTTTGGAGAGGGAATAGGATATTGGCTTTCCAATGAATAGATGCACACAATTAAAAGAATACTCTGAAAAACCACTAAACATATGGGGGGAAATCTATAGATACTAAACATATGGGGGGAAACCTGCCTCTAGTCTAGAGGAATCAAAAGGCTGCAAATAAAAGCAGCAGCACTTCATTAATAACTCTACTAAATCAGGGGTCAGTGAGCAGTTGGGGGAAATAACTTTCCCATTGTCTGAGGGAGTGAGCCTGGGTTAACTTTTCTGGAGGGCAATTTGGCCATATCTAAAGCCTTAAAAACCTGTGCAGTCTTCCACCCAGCAGTGCCTCTCCTGGGAATCCATCCTCAGCGAATAACTAGAGATGTATTATGCAAAGATGCTTATCTCAACATTGTAATACAGACATTGCTAAAGTAAACCAATTGTCCAGCGATAGCTTTACAAACGACCCTCCTAGCGATATGAAAAAGAATGTTTTAGAACAAGAAAGAGGCAGGAGAATTGTTTTAAGAGAAAAATCAGGCTATAAACCAGTACATACAGTAAGTTCCCAATTATGTTGAAAATGTGTATTTTCACCCAAAAGTCTAGAAGTGTAATTAGCAGCTTGTGGAGTATAGTGGATAAGTTTTTATTTTCTTCTTTTCCAGGAAGAAAAATTTCCAAATTTTCTACCAAGCACATATATTACCTTTATAATCAGGGGTGGGGGTGGGTGGGTGGGGGAGGGTGGGTGGGGGAGAATGAGTGTTATGTAAGAAGAAGAGAGAAGCCATTGGAGAGCATTGTTGGAGTCTCATTGGGTTGAAAGCAATTCAGACACATTGTTTATCTTGCAAATTCCAGACAGGTAGTGTTTTCAGAAGGCAGAGTGGTCTTAGGTCCATTTGTGTGAGTGTATTTATAGAAGTGAAAGCTTTGGGGAAGGAAATAGATTGATTTTTTTTCCCCTTGAACTTTTGAAATTATTTTTGCCACTCCATTTGTAATTGAGCCCACGGAGCTATTCTCATTTCTTCTTTTCTTAGGTACTACGTTCGACCTAAAAATGTTAACTGGCTTAGGATGTGGGTTTTGCTAAAATTCCCCTTGAAGTCTTCACTGGACTCATGCTTCATCAGTGGGGTCCCAAAAAAGACCACCGTTTGAAATCTACTTTGCTTTGCTGTCTGATGCTCTCTGCCCCCACAGCCTTGGATAAACCTGGATGGCCCAATAGGAAACCTCTCCTGCTTTGTTGGTGTGGTTGCATCAGCCACATGTAAGGGACTCAGGAGAAGGCACCTGCTCTGGGCGCTGTCTGTTGGAAAGGTTTATTTAGAGGCCAATCTGGCATCCACCTTATCCCGTGGACGTAACATTAGTCTGCAGAAAAAGAGATCAGAGCTGGGTGGAATCTCTTTAAATATTAATTCTAGCGATGCCTTTTGCCACACATCTCCAAAGAGCTCTGAACATTTCACAGACATTACCTCATCATTAATTTTCACAGCGTTCTTGGGTGAGAAGCGGATGGCAACTATTATGGTCTCCATTTAGGGCGGAATAAAACATATATTTTAGATAGTTAAAATAAACTTAGGCGTTGTACTGACTAGATATTAATTGGTTTTTAAAAACTGAGGCAATATTTTGGTGTCTTGTTCCACAGTTGTCCTGTATTTCCCACAAATTAAATCGCCTTTCTGCATTTTTCTCTACCAACATTTGAGTGCCTACTGTGAACAAGCTACAGTGCTGAGCAATGTCGCTAGGAGGGACATTTAACCTCCTTAGTTCCACACTTAAGACCTTTGATGTTATGGCTTCTACCTGCCATTCCTACACTAAATCTCTCAACCCTGCTTCACAGACTCGTTGTCCCCCTCAGCCCTAATCCTGAACTTGTCTTCAGTGTAGCTCTGTGCCGTCTCCTTTCTTTGCATTTTCTATTCCATTCCCCAGCCACTGCCCCAGTGCCCTTCTCTCCACTCCTGCAGGTCTCACTTGCCTCTTCTTCACAGCTTGGTCACCTCTTACACAAGGCCTGCTCCGGTATCACCCTACTGTGTCCACAGCTGATGTGATCTCCCACCGTCCAATCCCCAGATATTCTACCAGCCTCTCTGCTGTGGTCCTTACTAATTTTTGCTTTGTATTTTAGAGATTTATGAATACTCCTTGATGGTATTTCAAGTTTCTTGAGTGCAGGGATAGTCCAATTCATCTGTATGTGTTTCTCAGGGACTTGCCCATGTTAGATGTCCAAGCACTCACTTGTGTAAAGGAATGAAATGGACATAATTTCAGGCCAGAGTTCACCAGTTTGTGCAGAGCCCTGTGGGGGACAGAGGATAGAGGTCACCGATAGAACCCTGCTTGGCCTGGCCCTTCCTTTGATCCGAGTCACTGAGGCCACTTGCTGCCTACAGGCCTGTTCTGACCTCTCACTGCCTCCATACCCACACCCTCTGAGGACCACTCCCACACCCACACCAGCTCTCATCTAAGACTTGTGTATTAAAAACCACCCTTCTCTCATGGCGTTCTGGGGAGACATAGGGAAAGGGACATTGGAGTGTTTTTAAGGGTCACCTCTGTGCTTATTTCTTTTTCCTCTGTTGTGCAAATCACCCACACTGTATGGGACCCTTTATCCAGGGCATTCTCCGTTCACGTTCACGAGAGGGCATGAGGGCTGGGGTTGGCTCGTGCTCCACCTGTGGCAGGCTGTTGAGGCTGAGCAGGTTATTTAATCTTCCTGTGGCGTCATTTCCCCATCTGTTAAGGGTGGGGGATAATGTGCTTGAGGGTGACCTGCCTCCCTGGGATGCTCTGAGGCTTATTGACTTAATGCCATTGCTATTAACTTTAACCAAAGATGGCTGGACAGAACCGGCTGGAGATGGGGCACAGAATAAATATGACAACCATAAAATGGACGCCTCGTGAGACCTTGGGCGTCATTTTCTGTGTTGCCCTTGGCACAGAGGAAACCAGTTAGCCCATCAAGGACCTCTAGGACTGGAAGGGCCTTAATAGGCTTCCAGTACCACCCTGGTTGGTGTGGCTGTACAGCCATCAGTGGCACCAGGGAGGTCACAATTGCAAGGCTGTGGTCCCTTTTCAGGATGGATCTTTTGGTTATCTTGACTGACTTGGCATGAATGGTCACATATTCTTTTGTGTGTATGTAAATATATGGTAAATATATATATATGTATATATCATAAAATTTATTTTTAAAAATCCATTTTAAAGTGCACAATGTAGTGGCATGAAGTGCATTCACAATGTTGTGCAACCATTAACGCTATCTAATTCCACTAAATAGACACACCCCATACCCTCCTCCATTGAGCAGTTGGCAACCACCAATCTGTTTTCTATCTCTATGCATTTACCTAGTCTGGATATTTCATATAAATGGAATCATACAACATGTAGCCTTTTGTGTCTGGCTTCTTTCACTTAGCATAATGTTTTTGAAGCTTGTCCATGTTGTAGCATGTGTCAGTACTTCATTGCTTTTTATGGCTGAGTAATATTCCATTGTATGGATATGCCACAATGTGTTCATCCATTCATCCATTGATGAACCTTTAAGTAGTTTCCCTCTTTTGGCTATGTGCACAGTGTCACTATGAACATTCATGTACAAGTTTTTGTTTGAACATCTGCTTTCAACTCTTTTGAGTATATACCTAGGAATGGAATTTCTGGATCAATGATAACTATAGTTTAACTTATGGGAGAACCACCAAAGTATTTCCATACCCCTTTTTTAACCTTCCTTCTCCCCAGCTCTCAGTTCTCTCTGACCATTTCTTCTCAGTTTGCTTCATGACTCTCTTGGGTTTTCAGGCCCAGAAAGGATAGTGCCACTCAGGGTTTGTTCATTCCTTCCGTAGTTCTGCTCTTTCTACCCTAGTGGTGCTCAACCCTATCTGCACATTACAATGATAGTTCCTTTAACAAACCCTGACCAGGACCCACCCCAGACCAGTTAAATGCCCGTCTCTGGGCTGATGGAACCTGGGCATTGGTGTCATTTAAAGGACCTCAGTGATTTGGATATGCAGCTCCTTTCAGGATAATCATTCATTTCATGGTTTCAACCTGATGACCGCCTAGTTTTTATTTCTGCTCCAGCTGTCTACTGGACATATCCATGAATGGTCCTCCAGTACGCCAGTTCAGCTGTCCCCAACCAAACCCTTCATCTTTCCTCACAACCTGCCCTCTCCCCGTGTTTTCTCCTTCAGTGAAAGGGACCACCATCTCCAGGCATCCAGACCAGACACTCGAGACTTATCTATGCCTTTTCTCTCTCTGTTATTCCAATTTCCCTTTGATTGATTCGTTTATTCAATAATTTATTGCCCAGTCGTTAGGACCGAGGGCAATTGGAGGGACATGCAGCCTAGGAATTATGTTAGGATGACAAAAAAGACATGGATGGAACACATAAGTCACAATATAGATGAGAGGATAACCTGAAATTGACAGCAACATTATTATAACTACCATTATGAGGACTTTCTTTGTGCATCCAGTGTATTCTGGTAATACTTCATATGTATATAGAATCTAATTTAGTGTGAGGTAGGTGAAGGCAGCCCACTTCACATGTGACAGTACAGGTTGAGGGAGGCTAAAGTACTTGTCAAGAATGGTGGTTAGCACATGCTTAGTGAGAGTTGGGATTGGAACTCAGGTCATGTCAAAGCCTGTGCTCTTGACGTGAGAGGTCCCTGGGGAAGAGCCATGAGCCCAGCAGCACTGTCATAGCGTGGAAGGAGGCGGGTCCAGATGTGACCACCAACTGAGATCATCCATGCTATGGGAGTGCTTTGAAAACTGTAGAGCCGTGGTTCTCAACCTTCTGGCCCTTGAAATACAGTTCCTCATGTTGTGACCCAACCATAACATTATTTTCGTTGCTACTTCGTAACTGTAATGTTGCTACTGTTATGAATCGTCATGTAAATATCTGAAATGTAGGATGGTCTTAGGCGACCCCTGTGAAAGGGTCGTTTGACCGCTAAAGGGGTCGCGACCCACAGGTTGAGAACCGCTGCTGTAGAGGGTGGTGCAGATCCCTTGCAACCTTTGCTCATGTCTCTAGCAGACCTCCTCTTCCATTCTGCTCCGAATTACAGGTAGGTGTTTATATCTCTGATTCCCCGGATGAATTCCGGACTCCTTAAGGGTGAGAACTGTGCTTGCTTATCTCAGTGTCTCCCTCAGCCCCTGTACCTGGCACCTTGCTGCTAATCAATGAGCGTTTCTTGAATGAAAGTGTGGATGTTAGAGTTGACTCAGGGAGGAAGAACGGAAAGTGGGAGCCATGGTGGTGTTTGTCCAGGGATGTCACAGCTAAGCACTTCCCTGGAGGTTTGACTTAGAGAACTGGAAAGAAAGAGAGGAACTCTGGGGTTCTCTGGAGATATGAGTGGGAGAACCCA
The DNA here is from genome assembly GCF_964212035.1 of Myotis nattereri. Taxonomy (NCBI): domain Eukaryota; kingdom Metazoa; phylum Chordata; class Mammalia; order Chiroptera; family Vespertilionidae; genus Myotis; species Myotis nattereri. The sequence goes on from NC_138087.1 coordinate 55,526,020, forward strand.
TAACAAGATCTCCAAGGGAATGGACTTCAGCCCAACCTCTGACTTCCTGTTCCATGGCACGGATAATCTGATTCTTTTTGCTTCCTAGCCCTTATCACTTTCTAATATTCTTAATTAATTTCCTTTATTATGTCTATTGTTTCTTGTCTAGTGAGAGTTGTCCCTAGAATGTAAGCGTCATGAGGGTACTCAGCTTTGTCTATTTTGTTATTCTCTATCCCCCAATTCCCTCGACCTAAGCAAGCACTAGTAGCTTTCTGTCACTATAGATTTGCCTATTCTGGACTTCCAAATGAAAGAAATCCTATGTGGAACTGGGCGTTGGTGTCATTTAAAGGACCTCAGTGATTTGGATATGTAGCTCCTCTCAGGATAATCATTCGTGTTCATGGTTTCAACCTGATGACCATCTAGTTTTTATTTCAGCTCCAATGGTCTACTGGACATATCCATGAATGGTCCTCCAGTACGCCAGTTCAGCTGTTCCCAACCAAACCCTTCATCTTTCCTCACAACCTGCCCTCTCCCTGTGTTTTCTCCTTCAGTGAAAGGGACCACCAGTATGTGGTCTTTGATGACTGTTCCTTTCACTTAGCATAATGGTTTCAAGGTTTATCCATGCTTAACCCCTTAACTTCACAGATAGGAAAGTTGAGGCTCAGGGAGGAAAGGGAAATGACTTGGGCCATGTGTCCTGCTGGTAACAAAGCAGGAACCTGATTTCAGATCTTCTGTCTCCCTGTACAGCGCTCTGTTCCTGCGTAGGGTGGACACAAGGGGTTTAGTAGCCACAGCTGACCAAGCAATGTCATTCTGCCATTGACCTTGAGGCTACTTATGGGGCCCCTTCAGGTATAGCTGTGGTGAGGTGAGACCTTGCAGGTAGCATCACTGTTAGCATCAACCCTTTCCCACATCCAGTTCACTGTCCATCTGAGAAAGTGGGTGGCTTGTGTGATCAGCTTCTAGTCTCCTACTTGGGGTGGCCTGGGTCCCTATGTCCTGAGATTACTAGCAAGAGAAAGGCACAGCCTAGGCCCCATTAGTGCTGACTGTGCCTCGTGCTGCCCTGTAGCTCCCAGAGGGCCATGCAGAGGCCATCTGTACAGAGCTAGATAAGAAGCTAAGCCCTTCCTGACAGACATCAAATCCTGTTATGCAGATATGAAATCTGAGTGGCATGATGTTGTCCTGAACCCATGTTTCCCAGAGGCTTGTCTTTGTACCACATGGCACAAGATGATTTTAGGTGATACATGGATGAACATTTTTGTTTAAATAGTTGTATATTTATTTTAATGTGTATCGGGAAGGAAAACTCCAGCATGATCAAACCTGTGATTTAATGAATAGTGTTGTCTAGGGCAGTGGTCGGCAAACTCATTAGTCAACAGAGCCAAATATCAACAGGACAACGATTGAAATTTCTTTTGAGAGCCAAATTTTTTAAACTTAAACTGTATAGGTAAGTACATTGTTATTAACTTAATTAGGGTACTCCTAAGGCTTAGGAAGAGCCACACTCAAAGGGCCAAAGAGCCGCATGTGGCTCGCGAGCCGCAGTTTGCCGACCACGGGTCTAGGGTGAAGCTAAAGTAGAATCCTTTTACAGAGGCTATGTACGTTACAGGTGTGGCAGTCTGGCAGTTTGCCGACATGGCAAAAGTCATAAGGACAGGTTGAGGTCAAGTTTCATTTGGGGGCTGTCACTCTGGGGTGATGATGATCTAGGGTACTTTCCTTGTAAAAATGTAAGATGGCCAGAAGTTCCTTTACATGCCCCAGGGTCTTAGAAAACCAGGAGAAACAGCTGTGAGACACTGGTTGTTCTTCGGTCCATGATAAACCTCCTTTCGGACATTCCATGTCCTTTCTATAAAAAGGGGATTCCTGTCGGAGGCAGAGGCTAAAAGGAAAGGCAGAGGAGGAACAGGGATGATGTGTGGTGTCGATCCAAAATAAGGAACGAAAATAAAACAATTTCATTTAGCTTTTGACTTTTGGGGGGCTCATTTGCATAGCACTTTATAGTTTTTAAAGAATTGTCACAACATAATGGAATGTAAGCCTTAGGCCAGCCCTGGAGCACAGCTGGGCATGGAGCATTGTCAGTTTTTAGAGAGAGAGCTGGAGAGAGAAGTGGTCTGTGCTAGTCCCGTGCACTACCTTGAGTGCTCATGAAGAGCGAATAGGACTTGATGTATAAAAAGGACAAGCAGAGGAAAAGCATCTTGAGAGGCATGAGGGTGTGAGAAATCAGGGCCTGTTTGGGGAACAGTAGGTCACTCAGTTCTGTGGGAGTGGACAGTGTGAGGGAGATGAGATAGACAGATAGTCAGGGGCCAGATCACAAAAGGCTTTGAATCCCAAGGCCCAGAGGGAGGCAGGGGGATGGAAAGGTTGATCCAGCTCCAGAGACAAGCCAGCTAGCCTGATTTGAAATTCCACTTCTGGGCTAAAATGCGTACCGTCTTTATGCCTCAGTTTCCTTTTTGTAAATGAGGATTGTAATCAGAATTAAATAAGATAACACATGTAAATTACTTAGCCCATTCCTGGCACACAGCAAGCAGTATATTGTTAATGTAGTTATTAGTAATATTATTGTAATTCTTGAGCTCAGACTTTATCCTAAAGATGAAGGGGAAACACTGAAGGATTTTGCAAATAAAAGTGGCATGATTTGAATGACATGTTGTATCACTTTGGCAGCCTGTGGAGGACAGATTGATGAAGAGTGCTTCTAGAAGTAAAGATACTGGCTAGAAGGTTATTATAGTATCTCAGACAGAATCAACATTTGAACTATAGTACTAGCCCTAAGAAAGGAGAGGAGGGGAGAGGTTAAGATAACCAGGAGCAAAGTCAGTAGAACTTGGTGGCTGGCTCAGTGTGGGGCATGAAAGGGGGGGATGGGGGGGGGGGAGTCAAGAATGATTCCCAAATTTTTGACTTGGGAAGTTAGAAAAGGTAGTCTCCTTCAACAAAATGTTCCACCTTCGAGTGGAAATTTGAAGAGTGGAGAAAAAAACAACAGCACAGTGAATTCTGTTTTCAATATAATCGGCTCAAGTGCTTACTGCATGCACATCTTGGTGGAGCTATCTTAGAGCAGTGGTTCTCAGCCTTGGCTGCACATTAGAATCACCTGGGAATCTTTTCAAAATCCTGATTTCTGGGCCTCATCCTCCGGAAATTCTGTTTCTTTGTTATGGGGCGGGGCCACACATTAGTAACAAAGAAACAGAATTTCCGGAGGATGGGGCCCAGAAATCAGGATTTTAAAAAGATTCCCAGGTGATTCTAACGTGCAGCCAAGGTTGAGAACACTGTCTTAGAGGCAGTTGGTTCTTAAAGCAGCTGAAACTGTGGGAGTAAATGACATCACCTGGCAAGTGTTTAGTGCAGTGAGTCTCAAACTTTGCTGTACATTGGAATCACTGGGGATGGGGTTGGGAAATGTCTTTAAAAATGACCAGTGTCCAGCCTGGCTGGTGTGGCTCAGTGGTTGAGCATCAACCCATGAACCAAGAGGTCACCGGTTCAATTCCCAGTCAGGGAACATGCTCAGGTTGTGGGCTCAATCCTCAGTAGGAGTGTGCAGGAGGCAGCCGACCAATTATTCTCTCTCATTATTGATGTTTCTATCTCTCTCTCCCTCTTCCTTCCTCTCTGAAATCAACAAAAAAAATATTTTAAAAAAGGAGAAAGTAAACTAATTGAAAAAAAAAAGATTGCTATGTTCAAGTCCAGAAAGGCTGATGTATGAAAGAGGGAGCTGATTTATTCTGGATGGTGGTGGTGGGAGGGCCCGGGGGCAGTGCTGCTGTGGAGGACTGAAGCTGCAGAGAGGTGGGGTTCAGCTTTATGTAAAGAAGCTTTCTAGCAATAGGTCCAACAGTGAGTGACAGAACAATTAGAGGCCAGATGACTTCTTGGCAGTGGAATTGTAGAAAAGAGTCAAATGTTTGGGGATTATCTTGGCTCTTATTTTCTTCCATTAGCCTAACAATTCAGAGGCTAATACTAAAACCATTAGAAGGTCATTTTCTTGACTTTAAAATTTCCTGCTCAGACCTGGCTGAGTCAGGGAGCACTTCTAATGGCTCGGTTGATGTAGTTATTTATTTGGTCTTTGGGGATCCCTGGATGAAGGCATGTGCCTACCCACAGGCCAGATATATAATGCAAATTAATTCTCTTAATTAGAGTTATATATGTTTATAGAAATCAATTAGCTAAATTGTATTTGGCAGCAACTTCCTAACAATCCCCTTTAAGTAATCATTGCAGTTTGGTGACCTTCGAAAGCAACGGAAAGGCTTGACAGTCTTTTTCTTTTTTCTTTTTTTAATATATTTTTATTGATTTCAGAGAGGGATTGGGAGAGGGAGATAGAAACATCAATGAGGAGAGAGAATCATTGATTGGCTGCCTCCTGCACACCCCACACTGGAGACCAAGCCTGAAACCCGGGCATTTGCCCTGACTGGGAATTGAACCGTGACCTCCTGGTTCATAGGTCGATGCTCAACCACTGAGCCATATCAGGCTTGACAGTCTGTAGTCCTTAAGGATATGTCTGAGATCCCTGACACCTCTGCAGTCATTTGGAGATTGAAAGAACGTAGAGATCAGAGATTTTGTGTCTTCCACTGCCATGGTTACTTCAGGATTCCCAGAAACTCCAGGAGATGTGGGTCTTGGAATTTCAAGACAAAACACAACAAATATCATCTGGCCTGGTTCTTAGACCTCCAGTTGCATGGGTGGGAGGAACTGCAGAAGTCACCCGGCCGCTGTGTTCCGGTGTCGTGTCCCTGTGTTCCATCGTAGTGCAGCTAGTTATTCAACCCCTGCGTGACTGCCTTCAGTGACCTGGATCTTGCTAATTCTTTTTTATTGTTGTTGTTAATCCTCACCGGAGGATGTTTTTCTACTGATTTTTAGAGAGAGTGGAAGGGAGGAGGAGATACAGAGAGAGAGAGAAACATCGGCATGAGAGAGGCATCGATTGGTTGCTTCCCACGGGGATAGAGCCTGCAACGGAGGTACCTGCCGTTGACCGGAATTGAACCCGGGACCCTTCAGTCCAAGGGCCAGTGCTCTATCCACTGAGCCAAACTGGCTAGGGCAATCTTGCTAGTTCTTGAGAAAACTCATTCCGTCCTCGGATCCCTAGGAACAGCAAAGAGGCGTAGCCTTAGCCAAGCTGAAGTCTCCCTCTCTGTGGCATTACCCCCATTAGTCCTGACTCTGCTCCCCACAATTATGTGGGATATGTCTCTTCCACCTGGTGGCCTGGTGGCTGTTTGTGAACCATGATCCCACAGGCCATTGTCCAACAAACATTCTCTGGTTTTTCAAAGAATTGGCTTTAATCTCCTTACCATCCTAGTCCCCTAGGAAAAGGTGCTGAAAATGTGATGCTCAGACATAAAACAAACCTGATTAATGCCCACATCCTAGATTGCCAGTTCATTTACTCCCACTGAGGGCCTGATGAGGCAATTGGTACTATTTGAAGACAGTATCCTGTGGACTCAGTCGGCTGTCCTTTTCTACACGTTGTGATCAGTCTCTGTGTTGTCAGGACACTAGAATCTACATCCTTGACCCTCCATACTAAGTCTCACAGAAATATGATGTGGCTTTGTGTCCTTGGGAAAGGGACATTAAATAATCGATATTATAAAAGACCTTTTACAATAACAAGAAGGTAAACATTCCAGTAGGAAAATAAGGGAAAATCAGAAGTAGGAAAAAATAAATGCAAATGGCCATAGTGAATGACAAATCTTTAGATGTATTAATTATTAAATAATTTCAAAACAGTAATGAGCTCAAATTTGGAAAGATGTCCTGATATATTCACAGGTTAAAAACTGCAAGGTGCAGACCACTGAGTATAGCATGATTCTATGTTTGTGGGCTAAATATTTTAATATACATACTCTGGGTCTCTACAGATTTAGGGCAAAGTTAAGTGTGAATACCCACCAAACAGTGGTAATCTCTGAGGGACTGTATTAGATGCTTAAAATATGATGCTTATTTTATATAATTTTTAGTTTACATAATTTTTAAATATATATATATTTAAACCAATAATTAGATGTTACGTTCCATCCAGTTAGCAAATATGTTTAAATTATAATATCCAGAGTTTATGAGGATGTGGCTACATGGGATGACACTCCAGCCAACTGAGCCACACCAGCCAGAGCCCTTTTTGCACTGTTTTTAACAGAATTGGTATCAACAATTGTACTGGCTGCTTAAAAAGAACTTGGAAGCTTTCCTTCTTCATGCTCTAGAATAGCTAAAATAGCATTTGGGGGAAAACAAACTAACTTGGCTAAAAGCAACATTATCCTGGATTGGATCCTGGAACATAAAAGGATCATTAGTGGGAAAAATGGTGAAACCTGAATAAAGTCTATATTTTAGTCAATTATTATTGGACCAATGTTAATTTCTTAGTTTTGACAAAGGTACAATGATCACGTAAGATGTTAATATTAGGGAAAATTTCATAATGGGTATATATGGGAACTCTCCATATTATCTTTGAAACCTTCTAGACATCTAAAATTATTCCAAAATAATAAGTTTATATTTAAAATAAAACAAAAAGATTATCAGGAATAAGGTACATTGTATAGATTTAAAATTCACCTTTCAACCTGTCTGTGTCTGGGCCTTTTTTGGGGGGGACAGGAGGGATAGCTCTTTAACACCTTTCTCTTCTATGGTAATTGTTTATTTAGATTTTCTATTTCTTTTAGGGTCATTTTGTATTTTCCTGGAAAACCATCTTTGTCATCAAGGTTTTCAAATGTCTTTGTGTATTATTAAGTAATGCAACCTCTTAAAATTCCTTTCATATTTTCTCTGTTTCCTCGTTATTTCCCAATGTCATATCTTATTTTGTGTGATTATTTATTGTGTTGTGAAATTAACTTGGTGATTTGAGACCAGTATTTTAAGAAAGTGAAATAGACTAGACTAGAAAAGAATATAAATATATATTGTTTTATGAACTGGAATCTCAACACATGTATTGTTTTTCTTGGGAATCTGACAATACCCATCTATCAAAGCACAAATGCATATAACTTTTGGCCTAGCAAATCAATATTTGGGAACTTATCCAGCTATATAATTGCATACATGCAGAAACGATACATTACAATATTATTTGAAATAGTAAAAGATTGGCAGTAACCCAAACATCTATCAAGAGAGGGCTACTTTTAAATTACAGTACATTCATACAATTTAATGCTCAGTAGTTGTCAGAAAGAATGAAGAAGCATTCTATGTATTGATGTGGAGAGTTATCATGATTATACTATATTCTGAGGAGAAGAAAGCATGGTGCAGAACAATGTGTATGGTGTACTACATGTGTTATGTTAAAAGGAGGAAATATGAAACCTATATTTGCTTGTGTCGGCATAAAGAAAGTCTGGAAAGACAAATAGAGGAGGAGAGCAGTGATGACATAGGGGTGTGGGAACTGGGTGGATGAAGGCAGGTAAGGGTAGCGGAGAGACCTCTCACTGTACTTTTTATTAAATTGTGGTAAGAACACACTTAACATGAGATCTACCCTCTTAACAACATTCTAAGTGCACGATACAGCAACTGTATATCCTTTTACGGTGTAGGGTTTGAATTATGCCAGTGAATCACCTATTCAAAAATTAAATATAAAACACGGAGCAAAAGAAGCAGCACTCAGAAGAACAGGCCTGCGCGGCGTGCAGTTGCTGATGCTGGCAGCACTGAGCCGCGCTGTCTGTCGGGGTGCACACACAGTCGGGGGCGGGGGCCGTGTCGCGCAGTAAGGTATCTCTCTCCCAGGAGGTCACAGTCACAGCCGGAGAAGCCTTATCTAGTTTATTCCCTCATCCTGATGTTTAACTGTTTAGCTGGGAAGCCGATTGCTTACCATGAGACCGAGGGCTCCTCAGGGCCGAGGGCTGCTAACGCTGTTCAGGTGGCCCCGGAGCGCCTGTGTGTGTTCATTCCAGCTAGAAGGAGGGCCCTCACACTGTGATGAGCGTGTCTCAAAGTGGGCAAATACAGGAAGCATCGGAGTGACTTGTCGGAATCCTCTTCAAAATGTGTGGGCTAGCTTCTCAAGGAAACTCTTGTTCCGTTTAGGTAAATGGAAGAGCTGGAGACACGGAAAGCCCACAGAATAGAACAAATGGTGGCGAGATGGCTTCGGCGCTCCCGGGACAGCTCAGCCCGGTAAGGCTCCTGGGCTGGCAGTGATTTCTGTCTGTAAAGCTCTGGTGTCCCTGTGGGAGGAGGTTTTGCCAGTCTTGGCAGCGCCTGGGGATCACTGTCTCTGGCTTGCTTTGTTCTTTGTACCCCACATGGTGGGAGAGGTGTAAACAGGTCAGCAATTTTGCTGGAGTGCCTTTCTCTCTGTCCCCCTTCAACGCTTCCCGCTGTGTCCCTCAAACGTGTACCCCCAGACACAGACACACTCACACCAAACTCACACCTTTACAGAGACAGACACACTGACACACCAACACACTCATACCCACACACGCGTGCATATGTGCACTCTGGAATACACACACTCATACACACACTTTCGAACACACCCTCACTCATGCTCGCTCTCTGTCTTACACACACCCCTTGTCTTCATCCTTGATGTGAGGAGATCACACAATCTGCTGTTGATACTCCTTCCCAGTCCTTGTTTCTGGCAGCTGTTCCTTCCTTGCAGTCCCTGTTTCTTTCTAAACAAAACAAAATGAAATCAAATACAGATCTGATTTGACTGCTACAAGAGAACTTAAAATATGTTCTGTTTCAAAGTGTTCCTTTTCCATCTCAGATTTCCCATCTGGCCCTGCCACAGAGATGAAATATCACGTGTCAGGTGTTTCTGAGACACACTCTTCCGAAGGAACTGGAAACAGCTGTAGTACTGCTGAGCAATAAGCCTTGCTCAGGGCTGCACTGCGGCCAAGGGCTCCGATCCTCACACACTGCGATGAGATAAGGCTGGTAGGGTTAGCCCATTTTACAGATGAAACAGCCAAGTCTCAGAGAGTGACTTGTATAGGACCATCACCAACCCCCCTTCCCCTGTTCAGAAACCTCTGATGGGTCTTCATTTCTTATAGGATGAGTTTAAACATTTTGGGTTTGACATTCAAGGTTTTCCATGATCAACCCACTATCCTCTACAGCTTTTTGTCTTATTACTCTGCCTCATTCACAGCATACTCCAGCTAACGTGACCTACTGATTATTCCCTTGCTGTAACCACCTCACCTTCCCTTCCACCCTGTAGTTAGACCCAAGCTTCTGTGTCACATCCCTTCCCCCCATCTCCATGTGTCCAGAACCCACCTACAGTGCAAGGTCTGGCTAAAGTGCTCTGTCTTCCATGAAGTGGTCCCCGGCCCACAGTCAGAATTAATTTCTCCCACAGGGCCCCATAGTATTTGATTTGTAGAATTGCCATTGTGCTTCTTCTGATGTGTTCAACTTATTCGAGCATATTCCTTTTCTTTCTTCTAGCATAAGCTCTATGAGGGCAGGGGAAGCATCAGCCCCATCTCATAGCCCAGAGGATTGAGTTCCAGGCGATTGCAAGTGGTGAAGTAGTGCTTGATGAACAAATGGGAAAACTTCTAGGTCCATTGTTTTCGAAAGTGGGTTTTGCAAAACCTAGTGTTATGCTGCTCCTTAAGAAAGGTCAGATCTGTTTGGGAAGTGATACAGCCTATATCCCACTCAAACCCACCACCACTTGGTGATTCATTTTAGCACAGTAAAGGCTCTGAGAACTCCTGCAGGAAAGAGATTTGTATAACTTTAACTTGATGTTGCCTAAATAGTTGACGTTGGAACTCTCTAATATCCAGCTTCTCTCACAGAATATAAATAAAAGGTAACATGTTTAGTGTCTATATAGAATTGTACAACAATCACCAGAATCAAGTTTTAGAATTTTTATTTTAGAATTCTGACTTTCAATAACCCAAAAAGAAACTCCGTACCCACTAACAGTCATTCCCAACTTGCCATTCCCTCAGCCCCCAGGTAACTGCTCATCTACTTTCTATCTCTATAGAATCTCCTGTTCTGGATATTTCACATTAAATGGAATCATGGAATATGCGGTCTTTTGTGACTAGCTTCTTTCACTTAGCATGTCATCCATATAATAGTATGTATCCGCATTTCATTCCTTTTTATTGCCAAATAACATTTCATTATGGAATATTTACTTTGTTCATTCAGCAGTTAATGTACACTTGGGTTGTTTACACTCTGGGGCCATTATGAATAATGCTGCTATGAACATTTGTCAATAACTTTTTGTTTAAACATGTTTTCATTTCTCTGGGGTAAATATTTAAGAGTAGAACAGCTAGGTCATAGGGAAACTCAATGTTTAACCTTTGGAGGGATTGCCATACTGTTTTCCAAAGCAGCTATGCCATTTTACATTCACACCAGCAGAATATTATGGTTTCAGTGTCTCCACATCTTTGCCAATACTTGTTATCATCTGTCTTTTTTATTGTAGCAATCCTGGTGGGTGTAGAGTGGCATCTCCTCTGGTTTTGACCTGCATTTTCCTGATGGCTAATGATGCTGAGCATCTTCCCATGTGTCTAGGGCATTGCTGGCGAACCCATGACACACGTGTCAGAGGTGACACGCGAACTCATTATTTTGGTTGATTTTTCTTTGTTAAATGGCATTTAAATATATAAAATAAATGTCAAAAATATAAGTCTTTGTTTTACTACGGTTGCAAATATCAAAAAATTTCTAGATGTGACACAGCACCAGAGTTAAGTTAGGGTTTTTCAAAATGCTGACACGCCGAGCTCAAAAGGTTCGCCATCACTGGTCTAGGGAGTTTTGTTTGCCAAGTGCTTGAGAAAGAGAAGAAAAAAGAGGGACAGGTTCATAGCACTGTCCATGGAAGACATAATTTCTGTGTTTCTAGGATAAACCACAAGTAGCCTTATTTAAATTGCTTCTCATCTCTAACCCTGAACCTTCGATACAGTCTGGGTTCTTTGTGCCCTCAGATTACTTGATGACCAAGAACTGAAAAGCTGCCCTGGCTCAGCTGGTTGGGACGTCATCCCCATACACCAAAAAGTCATGGGTTCAATTCCCAGTCAGGGCACATACCTAGGTTTTGGGTTCTATGCCTGGTCAAAGTATGTACTGGAGGCAACCAATTCATCTCCCCCTCCCCCTCCCCCTCCCCCTCCCCCTCCCTCCCCCTCCCCCTCCCCCTCCCCCTCCCCCTCCCTCTCTCCCTCCCCCTCCCTCTCCCCCTCCCTCTCTCAAAATTAGTGAACATGTCCTTGGGTAAGAATAAAAAAAATTTTTTTTTAAGAACTGAAAAGCTAAGTTTGAGGTGGATAATTACAATTTTTGCAATTTCCCTGGAGTAGAGTAAATGGTAAACCAATTAGAAGTAGGATTTCACATTTGAATACAAAAATTGACTCTGAGTTTCCTGATAGCCAGGGCAAGAAATTTAAAAAGTACATTGAAATGTTTTTAAAGTCCAGAAAAAGGAAACAAATTCATCTGCAGCCCTATAAGTTTGCATGTATCTTGTAGCAATCCTGTTATTTTTTTCAGACTTTAAAAATCTCCCATTCACTTCAGCTGGTTGTACTTTACTTATAATTGCCATTTTTTCCCCATAAATGTTAAACCTTATGTCAGAGTGTAATTGAGTCATCTGGGAGCAAATTAGTTAAAAATAACTGTTCATTTCCAAAACTCACTAAACAAATTGATAACTTTTGTGAACCTGGGTAATGTTAGGACTTTATAAAGCATCCAAAAATGGTGCTTTTCTGGGGAAGAGTGTCAACTTCCAAAGTTGCTTTGATTGCTTACATTTAAAATTAATTTTCAGTGGGTGGCTATTTACAATCACTAGTCAAATTCAGACAGTGGTACTCAATTTGAATGAGAGACTATTTGGGGGGTTAGCTATTTCTAAAAGAGCACTGATACAGTAAATATTATTTTTATATTGGAATGTGAAATTATGTAATGAGAGAGTAGTCAACTTCATCATATCTGATACAAAATTATTCAGGTACAAAATTATTTAGATGCAAAATTATTCAGATGCAAAATTATTCAGATATGATGAAGATGACTACTCTCTCATTACATAATTTCACATTCCAATATAAAAATAACATTTACTGTATCAGTGCTCTTTTAGAAATAGCTAACGCCCCAAATGGTCTCTGTGACGTGTTTTGAATTTCTGCATAAACAATGCAATGCAGACTACTTAGTAAAAGCTGCAGCACAGTGACATTAAATCACAAACTAATTTGTAAGCCTTTTGCTTTGAATTTCATTGTCATCTTCTTTTTTTTTTTTAAATATATTTTATTGATTTTTCACAGAGAGGAAGAGAGAGAGATAGAGAGTTAGAAACATAGATGAGAGAGAAACATCGATCAGCTGCCTCCTTCACATCTCCCACTGGGGATGTGCCCGCAATCCAGGTACATGCCCTTGACCGGAATCGAACCTGGGACCGTTCAGTCCACAGGCCGACGCTCTATCCACTGAGCCAAACCGGTTTCGGCTCATTGTCATCTTCTTAACAGCTTTATATAACTGTAGAAGTGATAAAATGAGAAAGAGTTATAGTATACTTATCTCCTTAATTATACCAACTTTTTCTCTCCTGCAAAATTTTTTTTTTTATGTAGTTAAATGGTATTTTCTTGGCAATTTCTTTGATTGCTTCTAAGCTTAGAAAATCCTCATCCGATAATTAATGAAATTAGGTTAATTAATTTTCAACTTAATAGTTAAAATATTTTATATTTAATTATTTTATATGGAGCTTATTTTAGTATAGGCTATGAGATGAAGATCTAATTTGATTTATTCCAAAGTAGCAAGTAGTTTGACTTACCAGTAACTGTGAGTGATCTTTCCTTTCTTTGCTGACCTATGACCCCTCTTTATCATCTCGGAAACCCCTGTGTCTGTGAGTGGAAGACTGGATCTCTTTCCAGGCTAGTTCTTCTGTTCCATTGGTCTAATTGCCTGGTATCACACGCCTGTATTAAACTTATTTACATTTATTATCTATTAAGTGAGACTTTTATTACTCTTTGTTTTTAGTTTTTTACCTGCCTATTTTTCCATGTGAACTTTAAAATAAGTTTATTCTATCATTAAAACAATTCAGCATAAGATTTACTGAATTTTCTTATGCTTAATCTGGAAATGTTACTTTTATAGAGTGAGATTTAAAGAAACCAAGAGCTGAATGCAACTTGATGTCTTCTTCTTGGTGCTTGGTTTCATCCTCAGGGCTGAATAAGGTGATTTCTTTCAACTTATCTTGAATCCTACTACTAATGAACACACATGCCTGTGCACATGTGCACACAAACAGGCATACGTGTGCACACACATGCACCATGGCAGCTTAGTGTCTCTGCCCTTGCCGTTGGTTTCCAAACTGACCTGCTCATTACCACCATCGTCTGTTTGCTAATGATAGGGATGGCCTTATTAGACTTTCTACTATCCCAATAATGGTTCCAGTTTTTATTGCATTTTGACCCATGGGCAAGAGTGGAAAGGTTTGAGGAGAGGAGGCTGAGAGGCTCTGCACTGCATGTGCAGAGTTGCCATTGTCTCCCGAATTTCCTTTTAAAAGTAATAATGGAATAACTTCTCCTTCTCTTTACTGTAGCACTTACTCACAATACATATAGCACTTACTCACAATACATATGTTCAACGACCCCCTAGGAACTGTCACAGCCACAAGCATTTCTTTCTGGGATAGGGTGCTGCTACCTCTATTTATTCTTTCCTTGAATAAACTTTAGATTAAAAATCCAGCTTATACCAGACTTTAGTTTTTAAGTCACTTGAGCTGAACATAATACAGTGTTTAAACATAGATTCAAAATAGTTTCTCCACATCCTGCTAGAACTCAAAGATGAATTCTTTGTTGCTACAACAGAGAGGTAAAATATAAAAAGCAGATAAAAAGCTAGAGAATATTTGAAGCATAATCTGGTATTTTTCCTTTTTTGTGTTATTGATCAGCTCAGTATGAACTGATAGCCCATAAAATATGGAATTGGTCTACATGAGACTATGTTCATGATAAATTTAACATTTTTTTCCTGGTTCTACCTTAGGCTAGATTCAATTATAGGACAGGAATTCCATTAGTGTAACCACAGGTCTTATTTCTGTTCCAATGTAATATCATAGGAACGATTTTGGAGTTACGATTTGAAATTATTACATCGCATCAAAGTGGATTCTATTTAACCATGGGATAAGGTTTGTTTTCTCTCCTGTTCTCCAAACGTTTATCAAGCCTTACTCTATGCTTAGCATTGAATTCAGCACATGGGACGAGAAAGACAGTTTTTGCCATACGAACTATAGTCGAACAAGAGACTTCACACTGGTCATTGCAAATAGTTGTACATTTCAAAAAGGGAAGTACAGTTTCCGTGGGCGTGTTCAGCAGGGGAAGGCAGCAGACATAGGTTTTTGGATTACCAGTCCTTAGTTTGACGTTTATAAAATTTTGCATCAGAAGAAAATTTTGCTACAGAGACCATTTTCTTCAGCTCCCGTCAGATATTGAACATTTTGTGTGTGTGAGGAGAGGCCATGGTCTGGTCATATTCTTAAGCAATCCCTTTCCAAACAAAAGCTGAAACGTGGCCTTCGGGGAAGATGTCAAATCCAGACTTTGGGCCAGAGCTACTGGCACTGTCTAGGGATTAGTCAACACAGTGGGGCTTCATTTGTCTACTATTGCTGAGGAACACACCCTTCCAAATGGACAAGTCAGACAAGCCTACCCATTGGAAAAGCATCAAAATGGGTCCTATTTAACCACAGGATAAGGTTTGTTTTCTCTTCTGTTCTCCAAACATTTACCAAGCCTTGCTCCATGCCTAGCATTGGATTCAGTACATGGGATGAGAAAGACATAGTTTTTGCCATACGAACTATAGTCGAACAAGAGACTTCACCCTGGTCATTACAAATATGTTGTACGCTTCAAAAAGGAAAGTACAGTTTCCGTGGGTGTGTTCAGCAGGGGGAGGCAGACATTTCTTTCTTTTTTAAAAAAATATATTTTATTGATGTTTTACAGAGAGGAAGGGAGAGAGATAGAGAGTGAGAAACATCGATGAGAGAGAAACATTGATCAGCTGCCTCCTGCACACTCCCTACTGGGGATGTGCCCCCAACCAAGGCACATGCCCTTGACCGGAATCAAACCTGGGACTCTCAAGTCTGCAGGCCGATGCTCTATCCACTGAGCCAAACCAGTTAGGGCAAGAGGCGGATATTTCTGCCAAAACCAGAGGACAGAGTAGGAGTTGGGCAGGTCAAGTGCATGGTCAGGTGTGTTGGAGGAATCTGTAGAGAGTATGTATGTTGGGGTGGGGTGGATTCTAGGCAGAGGGAAGAGCTTGTGCAAAGGCCAATGTGTTTGAGAACTCCAGGGAGACTAGTTTGGAATCCAGCATAACTTCTTCCAACTACTTGTGTCGTCCTCTATTGCATCAGCTCATTAAGATTGCCTACCCCCTAATACACGTTCAACTAATCTGTTTTTAATGAATTTGCTGAATGCTTTTTGTGGTTGTGTTTTTATCGTGCAGCTTCACCAAACTTATTTTTTTAGCACTAGCAATTCTCTGTTGGTCATTTTCTCGGTGTATATCATCATCTGTGTGTTTTTTTAAAAAGTGGTACTTTTCCACTTCGTCTGCTAATTGTGCCTCTTATTGTTTTTCCTTCTGTGAAAATTATTACAAGCATTCCTCCTGCTACATTAAATAGGAGTAGTGTCTAAGGCATCCTTCCTGTTCCTTTTTTAAAGGGATGTAGGTGTTGATTTTTGGCCATCAGTGTACTATGCTATTTATTATATTTAGAAGGCCCCTTTCATAGCTACAAGGCATTATTTTTTAAAATCAGGAATAGCGATGGGTTTGATTCTGTACAAATTTTCACAGCTTTCTATTTCTTCCCTCTCGTTAGGTCTATCTGCTAACACTTCTCAGTACCACCCATGTGCTCGCCTAGAAGAAATCTTCTCTTTGCTTCTAAGCTGTGTGGGTCTGGTCACCCTCTATTCGGACAGCCTACGCTTGCTGTCTGAGGAGCTCCTGGGTGGAGAATGAGCAGGAGGCTTTGCACTTGGACTTGTCCCATGCCATTTTGGCTCCACGAGACTGTTTTTCATATTTCCTGGTCCTTGTTGAAATAGGAGATTGTGATAAATGATGGAGAGGGGATTCTCAGATGGGTGAGGTCCTATTGCATTAGTCAGAGATCCAGACAGAGTTTGGGAAATGGCTGAGAGTGAATGACAGGCCTTAACTGCAGAGGCCCGAGGAGCTGTTCCTTCTCCACGTTTCTGTAGTTTATAGTGACAATAAACACCTCATCCCGGCACAATTTGACCTTCCCCAGAAAGAACCACTGACTCTTAGAGGGAGAAAAATCATTTGCTACAATCCGATAAAC
Organism: Myotis nattereri; assembly: GCF_964212035.1. Classification (NCBI taxonomy): domain Eukaryota; kingdom Metazoa; phylum Chordata; class Mammalia; order Chiroptera; family Vespertilionidae; genus Myotis; species Myotis nattereri. The sequence continues at coordinate 55,542,602 of NC_138087.1, forward strand.
GATCGTTTGTAACTCACTCTGTGGTTTTGAGAGATAGAAAATACAACTTTCAACTGACCTGATTTTGGGTATATAGAGAACATACATGTTTTTTAAAAATTAATATAGAGAAAGTCTTCACTGTCGGGGGTTTCATGTTGGAAATCCTGTTCTCAATTTTCCTGAGCCACAGAGGCTGAGGAGAGAGCAGCTGCTCTGTAATCCAGTTACAAAGTTGAAAGGAAAGCAAAATCCATCAAAAAGCAAAACAGGTAAAAGACTCAGCAAAGACACAGCATGAAGTGGGCATCATCAGACATCCTAGCCAAACAACTCCTCAGCCCTGCTCGCGGTCCCTGCTTTTCCTCTCTGTACCTCGGCTCAAGTGGTGCCTTCTGCTTGGAATGCCTGTCCATCCATCCATCCACCCGCCCACCCACCCCTCCGCTCAGCAGCAGTTACTATGCCAGGAGCTGGGCCGTGAGGGTATACCCTCAACATCCTTCAAATGTCACCTCTTCCAGGTAGCAAATGCTTCCCTGATTCCTTATCCCCTGCCCCACAAAGTTAAAGCTGCTCTCCCCTCTGAGTGCCCATAGCCGTTGAAGACATGGTGCTCCTTGGTGTTTTATCTCCGGGTGTTTCTGTCTTATCTGTCCAAGGAGAGTGGTCCACTCAGCTCTGCCTCTTCAGCTCTGCCTCTTCCTCCCCCAGGATGCTAGGGCTGACCTGGTTTGTAGCCACCACTTAGGATCCCCTGTCCCTCTCTATTTATATTCTCCTTCTCTTCCAGGGCTAAAGTTGCTGCAGCCGATGGGTCCCCTGGGATCCCAACCCAGGCCCTCATCCCTGTGAAGCACACAGTAAAAGTAGACAAAGATGCCCTCCTGCAGGACTATGGGTTTCACATTTCCGAGAGCCTTCCCCTCACAGTGGTGGCTGTCACACCAGGTAGGCGCTGGCTGGGAAATTGGAAAGGAGTTTGGCTTCCTGGGGGCAAAAAGCCCTGGTTCTCTTCCCATCTCTCTATCCTGTAACACAATGCAGAAAATGCTACCCCAGGGAGTTAGAAAGGGCACACCTAATTCTGGCCTAATTCCCTCCTGGGCTTTTGCACCTTCCTCTGGTGCTGGCAAGGAGGGGAGGAAGCGTCAGTGCACTTGCTGATCTGAACCCCAGGCTCCTGCTGGCCTCAAGCAGGGCTCTGCCCACCCTCTGCTCCCTGGCCCATCTCAGGGGCAGGGACAGTATTTGGATCCACCAGTGCTCCTCTTCGAACCCGCCAAGCTGGGGACAGTTTCTGGTCAGACAGTAATAGAAATTATTGATTTCTTTTCGCTTGAGTCTTTGTAAAATATAGGCTGTATCACAGTGAAGAGAAGCAGGCTGGAAATGTTTAATGTTTGCTTTCACACTCCAGCTATGTATTGATGTTGGATCTGGTGTTAGTTAAAAATCTATTCATTTCAGTTCACACAAACACAGTGCTTTAGAAATGAAGGTAGTGGACTTACTGGCCAGCTCTGTTGGTCAGGGAGTCCTGCTCGTCGTCTTTCCCAGGACAGTCTCCCGTCATCCCTTGAAGATGATGGATGGTAGGTACATTATCCAAGATTTATAAACAGAAAAACTGAGATCAACATGGGCCTGAGGCTGTCTGGGGGTTCAGGATGGGGGAGGGGTGATCCAGAGCTCTGGGGGCTGCATCAGGCTGCCATTCGGGTGTGGGTGCTCCAGGGCCAGCACCAGTCACTGCTTTTCTGTCTAACAGGAGGCTGCGCTCACGGCAAGCTTTTCCCCGGCGATCAGATCCTCCAAGTGAACAACGAGCCGGCAGAAGACCTCTCCTATGAACGAGCAGTGGACATTCTGAGGTACAAAATGCCTCCCGTCATCCAAAGTCGCACGGGTTTTCACAGAGCAGAGGTGGATGACAGGGATGGTTTCCCCGTGATGTTAGTAGGACCCCGCATCCCGTAGAGCATCAACAACAGCCTCATTTCAGAATTCCATCTCGGTTACGATCTACTCTCTTTCGTCCGCCGACAGAAGCAATTGGGAGGCACAGGATGCTATTTGTCAACCCCTCACTATGGCCAAGACACTGTGCTGGATGCTGCGGGGAATGTAAAGATGAATAATACGTAGGCCCTGCCCTTTAAGAGTGTGTAGGGTTGTAATACATGCCAAAGATCGGGCTAAGCTGATCCTCCGTCTCTTTGTTCTTCTTTCACCCTTTTGATATCTCTTCTTAAATGTTACTGCAGATACAGCCTGATGGGTGTATGTGTACTTCCATCGATATGGCACCTGCCACCTTCTACCTGGTGTCATTGAGATTTGTGTAAACGCCTCACTTTCTGCCTAGACAGGATCTCCTTGAGACCAAGCACACAGTGGGTGCTCAGTTAAACGAGTGGATATGGTTGGCACTACATTTTCTGATATAGCAACCTAAAATATCTGCGTTACTGCTATGCTTTCTCTGAACATAAACCTAGCAAGTGGTCATAGCAACTGGAAGAATTCTCCATCATACAGACGAAATTAAGTCTACGAGACTTAATTCAGTGGCTGTAGGCATAGACTAGATGCTAGCTAGAGGCAGGTATCTGAAGATCCCCTCATGGGGCACTCTGGGACTGCGTAAATTCCTTCGCAGAGCTCTGCTTTCCTCACGTCCTTCTCAATTTTCCTGAGCCAACGAGGCTGAGGAGAGAGCAGCTGCTCTGTAATTCTGCCAGCCTTTTTTACTTAACACACACACACACACACACACACACACACACACTCACACACTCACATTACCCAGAATGACGAAAGTTTTTTGTGTTGTTTTTTTTTTTTTTTCAGGGAAGCTGAAGATTCTCTTTCCATAACAGTTGTTCGCTGCACGTCGGTAAATCTCTTTCTATGTCCTGTGTGTCAGTTGCACCCTCCTCAACCCCAAGACCCCATCCCCCTTGTGAGATATCCCTCAGAGGATAAGCAGGGAAGACCGGTCGCCCATGCACCCTGTTGTGGAGGAAGCAGGTGTGGGTCCAGGCTTCAAGAACTCGAGGTCCAGCCGAGGAGGCAGACCTGTGATTATACGGAGTGGGACAGTGAAAGGGCACCCAGCTAGGGGTCTCGAGACAGACTTGAGTGGTATGACTTGGGCAAGTCATTTCATTTCAGTTGTAGCTTTTGTAAAAAAATGGTGATGACAGTAATGGCCATGCCAATGGGTTGTTCTGAGGGCCAGACAAGGTGTTGGATGTGAAGTATTTTATCAGCTCTGAGGTTCCTCACAAGTCAAGGAGTGGCATAGATGAGGCAACAACCATCCTGAACTACCACATCCAGGGGCCCTTCATATGTGATATGGGGGAGAGTATAGAACAAATTATAAGAGAAAACCACCAAGGAGGAAATGTTGAAATAAAATTCTCATTCTGAGAGACTTTGGCCACATAAAGACGAAAGAAAGGAAGAAAGAAAGAAAGAAAGAAAGAAAGAAAGAAAGAAAGAAAGAAAGGCATAGAGAATTTTAATAATGCACTTAATGATCTAATATAATTGGCCACATATCAGGCTACCAAGAAAACTCAACAAATTCCCCAAATAAGGAACTCTATAGGTCTCTTTTTCCAGAATACAATAAAATAGAAATTAATAATCAAAAACGAATTCAAACTATCAACCCATTTGGAAATAAAAATGCTATGTCTTACGTAAAGATGGAGTCAAGTCAAAAAGCAAAACTACCATTATATAGGGTGTCCCAAAGAATGTATACACACACACACACTTTGAATAATTATAAAGGCAGTGTTTATTAAAATACATTTCACTTTCAAAACTGAGCTATCAGCTGTTAAAGTGTGTGTGCATTTTTTGGGACACCCTGTAAGACTAGAAAATAATTAAAAATTAGATTTCTACTTCTTAAAATTTATGTGCAGCTAAAACTATACTCAGTAAAATTAATAAATAGCCTTAAATAATTTTATTTAATAGGGATGTAGGTCAAGTAAATATTCAGTGAAAGAATTTGAGCCCAGACAGTATGGCTCAATGATTGAGCATCGATCCATGAACCAGGAGGTCACTGGTTTGATTCCTGGTCAGGGTACATGCCCAGGTTGCAGGCTCAATCCCCAGTGTGGGGCATGCAGGAGGTGGCTAATTGATGATTCTCTCTCATCATTGATGTTTCTATCTCTCTCTCCCTCTCTTTTCCTCTCTGAAATCAATAAAAATATATTTAGAAAAAAAAAAGTAGTTGAAAGAAAAGACAAATAAAACAAACATAAAGCAGAATAAAGAAAATAATAAAAATTAAAATTTAAATGATGCATTGGAAAACAGAAAAATGATAAAGTTGATAAATAGATCCAAGGGCTAGTTCTTTAAGGGAGACTATAAGAAAATAGGAAAACATAAGGGAAAAGAAACATGTGGGTCCTGTTTGAAGGAAACTAGAATATTACTGAAGGATGCTTTAAAAATTTTTTCTATAAAAGGAGATACATATCATGTTCCTTGATGGGAAGACTATTATTAATACATTGGCTTTTCTCATATTAATGTACTGTATAATGAAAGCTATTCACTGTAAATGACTGTGCAGGTGTTCAGAAGTTCTTTTTATTTAGCTGATTATCATCTCAATGGAGAACATCTTAATCTTAATTAGGTGGTTATTTTTCTTCTCTATTTCCAAGAAATGAAAGCAAAAAAAAATAACTCTTGTTAAGTAAGGAGAGAGGGAAACGGCATATAGCTGCATCCTTTAAAATATGAAAAATACAGGGAGAGGAAAACATATTCCACTACCACTCCTGAGGGTCCCAAGGGTGCCAAGAAAGGGGGCGTGTGATTGCTGTGCTCTGGAGGTCCTGCAGGGAGCCCTGATATTAGCCTTGCTAACGCTCCTCGGTGCCTCCCAGAAATGCTCTGAACATTGTCTAGCCCCCTCCTCTCAGCAGAACTTTTACGATCATAAGACAAATGACCATATGTCTTGCTTCAGCAAGGAACGCTCATCTTTGGCAGAGTAGATTCTTAGGGCCCTCAAATAACTTGAAATTGATTAGGAATGATAAGATCCAAAGTTGATATGTCAATTACTGCTTCTCTAATGCATAGAATTTTATGGAAAAAAATGTTTGGGTTTAATTATGTAGATTTGCATTTATATGAGTTATTTATATATTGTTATAATGTTAACACTAATATTTAATGTCTGATTTAATTTTTACCAAAAGAAAATCCTACAAGGCAGATAAATTTGTAAGCCCCCCCCCCTTTTTTACAAATGAGAACATTGGGGCTTCACACACCCATGATCTCCTGTGAAGAAATGGGTGGAGCTGGGTTATTCTCCAGGTAGTTAGACTCCAGAACCCACGCTCATTAGCAGTATGCTCTTCTGCCTCCTAAAACCATACCGTTGTCATAAAATGACATTGGCAAACCCAGGGCAGGGTGCCGGGAGGAACTGCATAAAGATAAGGAAATATTTCCCAACTTGTCCCTTCAGGTCTCTTTTAAGCATTAATTCTTAGTTCTTCAAAAACATGCACACAGAGCTTTTATCAGCTTAGGTCTGCCTCTTTCTGATGGATTAATTTAGAACCCAGGGAGAACTGAGAATAATGGGTCTTAGCCTTTAAATGGTCTCTCTTTAATATCAGACGGCTCAGGTGGGTGGCTTGAGATGCCAAGGTACACAGGTAGCCGAGTGGACACTGAGGTATAAAGTGCGGGAGCTGTGGGTTGGGCTTTCATGACAGGGAGCGTATTTTTTCAGCAGCTCGTTTCATGTTGGATGATTCCACATGGGAGAGAATCCCTTCTTCCCTGTGTCTCCCACCAACTAGTCCTAGCTCAGAACAAGTCAACCTTGTATGACATAGCTCTTCAAAGTTTTGGAAGTGTGGCCCTCTCTTCCCCATCACGTCTTCATTATATGGCATGTTTCTCTGAATTCTCTCTTCTCTGATAACTTTCTGGACAGATTCCAGTTTTGTGGCGACCCTCCCAAATGATGGCACCCAGAAAGGAATAGCACCATCTCTAGTCAACCTTTATGAGTACCACAGGGAACAGAGGGGGAAGTTGCAGCATGCACCAAGAATACTAGTGAAGCTCAAGATTGGGTTAACATTTTAGCAGGCCCAATCATGTTTTTGGCTTGGGTGAAACTTGTGGTTGACCAAAAACTGAGCTGCTTTTCAGTCCCCCGCCCCCATCATACACTGTGCAATTGATTTTTTTGATCCTCAGTACCACGCTTCGCATTGCTTCGGCCTAGTGTTCTGGCATGCTGGCATTTTACAGTCAGGGAGTTGTGGCTGATTTGTACAGTCATCAGCTATGGTCAGTCTCCCTGTCAAGGAGCCGCTTCCCAAGTCTCCGCCCCTTCTTCCGTTATCCAGCCAGTGGGTGTCCTTTATCCTGCTCCAGCTCTGGGCCTGACTCTTGCAGGGTTGCTTTCCCGAGGGTGAGGAAGAATAGCAGTTGCCTCCACAGATGCCTTTTCTTTCTGCATCTCTCCTTGTTCTGCCCCTGACTTCCCACTCCTTTGGGTCTTTAGGGTGGTGGTGGTTGTACTTGTTGCTTTGATCCCTCACTTTACTTTGTTCTCTTCAGCTCTTGACAGCCCTGCCCCCCTACGCCCTCTTACATTTGTTCTTGATGGTTGCCTGGCCTCTGACCCATAGCTGCCCCTGGTCCTCAAGATTCTGTTATACCCTTTTTAGATTCCTAGTCCCTTTACCTTTCCTCCCAATTTTTTGCTGCCTGAGATCTGATGACACCTTGCAGCTCCATGTCATTCACAGGCTTGGTAAGTCCCATTTCTCTGACTTCATCTAAGGCGTTGCTAAACATTGACAAAGATTGAGCCCAAAGGGATCCTGAGTTGCTTAGTTAGAAATCAGAACAATTTTGAGTAGAAGTCAGCTAGTTTTGAATCCACCTAATGGCTCTGCATCTGGCCTTCTCCACAGGGGGATTATAGGAGACCTTACCCAATATTTTGCAAGAATGAAGGAATACTACTATGTCCACAGGACCCTGGCCTACTAATCTGGAGTCCTCTCATCAAAAGAAACATGACCTTGGTTAGCTCTGACTTGTTTTTGGTAACTCGGTATTGGTTTTTAGTGATCAATGTCTGAAAGCTCTCTGACCATCTCTTGTCTTGGATTTTGCCAAGAATTAACAAGCTTACTAATATGTGTTTTCTTGAATCTTCCATATTTGTTTCCTGGGAAACTTGACACTTAACCACTTTTAGTTTCTTAATATTTCTTCCATTCTCTGTTCTGTGGGTGATGCCGACTGATGCATATAATAGGCCCATCAACCCCTTATAGCCACTGGGATAGGAGTCTTAAATACATTCAAAGCAGTGTGGTAGTCTCATCACTATTTTGGGTTGTAATTTTCTCTTTCCTTTATTCCTTCTATCTCTTCTGGTTGGAAAATCATTCTGTTTGAAAAAAAAGCAAATCGAGGTTAAGTAATTTCTTCAGTTGAGGGTGTATCTCTTCTCTGGAAACATTGCTATTCCCCCCTCACCGTCTACGGAACTTTAAAAAAAAAAAAAAAACTATATATTCGAAATACTGAATCATAGTCATGAACCCTGTCACACCAAGGCCCTAGTTGCCATAAGATCTTATTTATCTGCTTGCATTAAAACTTCAGGGCCACGTGTTCACTTCCTGTGTTTCATGGCATTGGCCTAGTGACATCTGAGTCTATGAGCATTGTTTCCAGCAGTTTCCCCGATTGCTGTTCTCTGTCTCTTCCCTCAGCTACACAGAATGTGGCTCCATCCTGGGACTCTTACACATGTAAACATTCTCGAGGCTGTCCTAAAGGATTTTCCAGGTTCAGGACATGGGATTTCAGACCGGGAAATAGCATATCATGATTTCACCCAAGAAGATCACATCCTATTGGTCTAGACCAGGGGTGGGCAAACTTTTTGACTTGAGGGCCACAATGGGTTCTTAAACTGGACCGGAGGGCCGGAACAAAAGCATGGATGGAGTGTTTGTGTGAACTAATATAAATTCAAAGTAAACATCATTACATAAAAGGGTATGGTCTTTTTTTTTTTTTTTAGTTTTATTCATTTCAAACGGGATCCGGCCCGCGAGCCGTAGTTTGCCCACGGCTGGTCTAGACAGTGGTCTGCAAACTCATTAGTCAACAGAGCCAAATATCAACAGGACAACGATTGAAATTTCTTTTGAGAGCCAAATTTTTTAAACTTAAACTATATAGGTAGGTACATTGTTATTAACTTAATTAGGGTACTCCTAAGGCTTAGGAAGAGCCACACTCAAGGAGTCAAAGAGCCACATGTGGCTCGCAAGCCGCAGTTTGCTGACCACGGGTCTAAACCATGTAAGTTACTGTTTATTGTAAGTGTCACAATTTAGTCTGATATGATCTAAGCCAAGGGCTTGACCACATACTCTACCAACCTGTGATGACTCTTTTTACCTCTGAGGAGAAGAGGTACCAACCAAAAGATGAGAAGAGCAAAGAGGGGCCAAGAGTAAATCACAGGGGTGAGAGCTTCCGGGACCCCTGGAGGTGGTCTTTCTGGTCCAACTTCCCACATTGTGCTGGAGAGAAGACTGGAGGCCAAAGAGGGTCAATGGCTTGGCCAAAGTCGCACACACACACACACACACACACACACACACGAGCCACACTCACACCAAACTAGTTTCCTTCCATAAGAATTTGTTTTTGAGGTAGTTCTCACAGCTGCTGAGCAGCAGAACTCGAATTGCAGTTGAGGTCCCCTTAGTCACAGGCCAGTTCTCTTTGTCTTCATCAGACCACAGTCATTTTTGTATTGAATATTTGATCATTCTCAGACACATAGAACATCGTGTGTGTTAGGATCCCTAGATTTTATGAAAAGAGATCTTTAATGGAATGACATCCTTCTCTGTGGGTGTTAACTGAATCCTTAGCAGTTGTCGGAGTTTTTGTTTTTAAGAATGAGAAGGTGTGTGTGGCTCTTGTGAAAGTCCTGTTCTAAAATGTGTCATGTGAATTTGATGAACAAGAATAGATCGATCTAGAGACAAATGGTAGGGAGGGGGAATTCGAGAGCAACTAAAGGACTTGTATGCATGCATATTAGCATAACCAATGGACACAGACACTGGGGCGGTGGGGGCTTGCCCAGGATGGGAATGGCTGGGGTTGGGGGGTGGGGTCAATTGGGGAAAAAGGAGGCATATGTAAAACTTTAGACAATAAAAAAAATGATAATAATAAAAATAAAACGTGTCACGTTACTGCTTTGCAGGGAGTCCCCAAGTCATCCTTCCTGACCGAGGAGAAGAGAGCCAGGCTGAAGACCAACCCTGTGAAGGTACACTTCGCTGAGGAAGTGCTCGTCAGCGCACACAGCCAGGTGCGTCCTGGGCAGGGCATTGAAGTGACTCTGCGTGAGGCTGGTGAGCTGCCCTCTTGGCACACAGCAGCCTAAGACTCTGGAATCCCACAGCATGGAGAGGATGCAGAGGACGTGCAATGGGTTTGCTAGAGGCTCTGTGCACCCCCAGGGAGATGCAAGCACTCATGGGAAGAGTTCTCTCTGGGGGCTCTGGGAGGGGACCAGGGAGGAAAGCACTGGGTGTGGCTCTCTGTTACTCTGTGGCGCCATTCTCCCGCCCATGAAATTCAACAGATTCCAGCTGTTAAATTCTGCTTTTGAGTCTTTAAACTCAGTATTCCCGCTGAAGGTGATATACAACGGTAGTGATGATGGTAGTAGGAATGGCTTTTTTATTTTTTAAGAGCCCATCTATTGAATCTCTATTGTGTGAACCTAAACTGTTTGTGTGCATAATCCTTAGTCACCACAATACTCTGCAAGGAAGGTATTGTAACAAAAGAAGAAGCGAGGCTTACAGAGGTTAAGAGAATTAACCTCTGAGATCACATCGCAAAACAACAACAAAAAAACAACAGGAGCCCAGGTCTCTGTTACTTCCCTTCTTTTGTGTTCTACCTTGACATGCTGTTTAGCTCCTTTGATATGAAGGGAGCCAGGGTTGTGGGTTCAGAAGACATATCAGTAAAGAGAAAATATTGGCCGAAGTTTGATGTTTTTAATGTGGACTGTTAGATAAAAGACTCATTCATAATCTACACATTTTCCTCCAGTCATCTGTAGCTTTTGCCATTCTGAATTCAGCAACCACTATTAGATTTTGAAATTTCCAGGTTAGAGCTTGTCCTTATCTTCTCACATAGAGACCAGCAAATGGGGAGTCCTGGCCATTTAAACAAGAGATCCGGGTGATCAGGTTCACATCTGCAGAGCCCTTATTTTCTACATGTCCTGCTGCTTAACAGACCACACTACGTTCGACCTGAGAGGGAAAGGTGGATTTGTTCAGGAAAGGGCCCATGGGAGGCCCAATGCATTAATCAGAAAAGACCCAAGATCTGTCACTCAGCAATATTGGAGTCTCTGTGTGTTCACATTTATGAAAATGAGTTGAACCTCTTCATCACATTAAATTTAGATTCAACATGTGATGTTGTTTTAAATGTAAGATTTCCTTCTCTCTTTTTTTAATATTTTTAATGATTTCAGAGAAAGGAAGGTCAAGGGAGAGAGAGATAGAAACATCAGTGATGAGAAATATTGGCCAGATATCGTTGATGGGCTGCCTCCTGTACACCCCCTGCTGGAGATCAAGCTCACAACTGGGCATGTGCCCTGACCAGGAATCGAACTGTGACCTGGTTCATTGGTCGATGCTCAACCACCAGCCGGGCTCAACATGTGTCTTTAAGAGTAGTACACAGCGATGAGACGTAGGGGCTAGAACCCACTAACAACACTGGTTCCGGCTTGGAGCTCGGTGACTCTAGAGCAGCCGCGGGCAAACTACGGCCCGTTTGAAATGAATAAAACTAAAAAAAAAAAAAAAAAAAAAAGACCGTACCCTTTTATGTAATCTTTTATGTAATGATGTTTACTTTGAATTTATATTAGTTCACACAAACACTCCATCCATGCTTTTGTTCCGGCCCTCCGGTCCAGTTTAAGAACCCATTGTGGCCCTCGAGTCAAAAAGTTTGCCCACCCCTGCTCTAGAACCTCTCGCTGGTTCTGGAGGACGCTAGCCCCAAGGACGCTCTTTATTTGCATTAAACACCCAGAGGTCCGTTGTTATGAGCGCTGGCCCTGGGGCATTCTCCAGACCCAAAGGGAACATCCCCTGCCCTGCTCCACCTCGGGAATTCTGGCTGGCGTGGGGTCACCAAACACTGACCAGGCCTCTGCCTCCTTTCCCAAAAGCCCTCCGAGAGTGGCGATTCCTTAGGAGATCCCAAGAGTATGGGGTGATGGTTGGGATGAGTGGAGGCAGAGAGCAGCCCTCTGCCCTTCGGTGATGCTTCCCTACAGGGAATACTGCAGTGAAACGGGACAGGGGGAGCGGGAGTCTCAAGGGTTTCACTCCAACCTCACCAGGAGCAGGAGCAGGTCGTACCTGCAGCAGGCAATAAACAGGAGGAACTCATCTCATTGTACCTGCTTGTCATCTGACTTGTTAAACTGCATCCCCTAAGGATGGCAGCCAGCAGTGAAGTATCAGCTGATGATTCTGGTGCGATGCTATCAGTATGCCCCCGTCTCTCGGGTCCCACGTCACTTGAACAAATCGAGCCTCTTTCTGTGGCATAGGCCGCGCCCATTGGAGAAATCTCCAGATGCAGGAATCACGCCGTGGCATGAGGAGGAGGCGAGGGAGGACCTGTTCTCCGCACCACGCAGGGCCGGAGGCAGGAAGGGCCAGCTTCACCCCTACCCTTGTGTTTTCCAGGGAAATTCTCTGCTGTGTATGCCCAACGTGCTCAAGCTGTACTTGGAGAATGGACAGACCAAAGCTTTCAAGTTTGAAGCAGACACCACTGTGAAGGTATTAAGAGTAAACCTGAATCTCTTCCCCAGTGAGAATTTGCTGGCTCCCGGGATCCCCCGCATCTTGCCCTGCGGCTGCCTTGGTGGTCTCACAACCACCATAGTCTGAGCACCTGCAAGAAGCCAAGCACTGTGTTATCTCATTAGTTGTACAACCACCCAGCAAGATTTCATCACCATCTTGCAGGGGAGGAAATCAGGGCTCAGAGAGGTGAAGTGACTTGCTTTCACCATTAACCACTGGACTTCCCTGCCTCTTGTATGTGATCCCCCACCCCATCTGCTACCCAAAAGATAAAGCAGCTCAAAACCCAGATGAGATGTCAGGGCAGGCCCAGGCCTCTGCATATTCTGTCCTGAGTTGAAATCAGTTTCACTTACATTTAACACGTTCCCCCTACAAGATGCTCTGGGCAGAGAGTGAGGTAGAGAGCGAGGCAAAGGGTGGGCACTGTATTCCAGGATCTTACTCCCTACTTGAGGGAGGAAAGACATTCAAGGAGCACCCAGTAGTTGAGGGCAGGATGAAATAAGGGCTGTAAGGAGAGGGACAAGGAAGTGCTCAGTGTAGGGGTAAGAGTCCACCTGTTCCATCCGGTCAGGACACCAGAGAAGGCTTTGGAACGAAGCTGGATCTGAGCTGAGCTTTGAAGGGCAACTAAGAATTGAACCAGAGCAGGTGGGAATGGGCTGCTGGGGGGTAGGGGTGGAGGGGGCACATCAGTCTCAGGGGGTCACGTTAACTGATGCAGAGAGCCAGTCAGATGAGCACTGCCCTGTTCGGGGTATTACGTTCTCAGCGAGTTCAGTGGATGAGAGGCAATAAGCAAGACACCAAATCTAGTGTGTATTGAACACTTGCCATCTGCCAGGTACTGTTCTACGTGCCCTATATGGGAAATTAATTTAATGTACACAACAACCCTATGAGATAGTGTTAACATTGTTATTATTTTACAGACCAAAAAAAGAATGAGGCATAAAGAGAGGAAGCAGTTTATCCCGGGACATACAGCTAGTAAGTGGTAGTCTAGTTGTAGAACCCATTCACTTAGTTTTAATATACTGTCTTTCACTGAAGAACATAGCTTAGCTCTAGCCAGTTTTGGCTCAGTGGATAGAGCATTGGCCTGTGGACCAAAGGGTCCCAGGTTCGATTCCAGTCAGGGGCACATGCCTGGGTTGTGGGCTCAGTCCAACGTCCAGCAGGCAGCCAATCAATGATTCCCTCTTATCATTGATGTTTCTAGCTCTCTCTCTCTTCCTCTCCTGTCCTCTCTGAAATCAATAATAAAAAAAAGAACATAGCTTATGTTGAAGAAAATAATATTAAATAGTGATGAGGGAAATAAACAGGACCCTAGGACGGAAAATGGCAGGGCGGTCAGATTTAGATACAGTGACCAGAGAAGGCCTCTCTGAAGAGAAAGAAGCAGCCTTGTGAACAGCAACGGGGGAAGTGTACCCGGCAGTGGGAACAGCATGTGTGAATGAATGCCTTGAGGCAGCAGAGACCTGGTGATGGCCAGGGGCCGCTGTGGCATAGCAGCTCTATCGGCACAGTATGAATTATCCCATCCGATCAGCGACTCTAAATAGGCATCACTATCCTCCATTTCTCAGGAAGAAACAGGTTCAGAAGCATCTGGTTAATTTCTCACAGCTACAGAGCAGGTGGGTGCTGGGGTTCAATCTGGTAGGCAGTTGAAGATGCAGACTCCAGAGGGAAGATGAATCCGCTGACCTTAAAGGGAGGCATCAGCCCCCGAGGGGTGACTGTGGTCTTCCAAGTAAAGCAAGAGAGGAGAGCTGTATGGGCGGCCTGAGGAGGGGGTGCCGCGCCAGGAGGGGCATGAGCAGTCTCATGGGTGTCCTGTCGAGATTCAGCTGCCTGCTTTGGCAGTGGACCCAGTGAGCACCCGCCTTTCTCTCCCCAGCTGCACCGAGGAGAAGAGAGAAGGCCAGGGAAGGCCTCCCTGTTCTGGGCCTGAGCCTGAGGGCCAGCCTGCTCCTCAGGTGACCCCCATGCCTCTCTGTGTGGCAGGACATCATCCTCACGGTGAAGGAGAAGCTGTCGATCCGATGTACGGAGTACTTTGCGCTGGTCCTGGAAGAGCAGTACAACGTCTCACGGCTGCACCTGCTGCATGAGGAGGAGCTCATCCAGCAGGTACGACCTGCTCCTGCTCCGGCTCCTGCTCCTGGTGAGGAGATCCAGGCTGGGCAGCTGCGCGCCTCAGCCAGGACCTTGGGGCACAGGGCTCAGCACATCGGCAGGTTTGATGCACTTTCTTGTGCCAAGAAGGCACAGAGTCACTCCGCCTGGAGGTAACAGGACTAGAGTCAGGCCTGATTTTCCCATGTGGCCCCATTTTGCAGATGTGGAAACAGAGGCTTAGAGAGGTAAGGTGACGTACACAAGGTAACACAGCCAGTCGAGCCCCATCTTTTGCTTCAGCTCGGATGAACTTCCCCTGAGCGTGCTGCCTCTGAGATGTCAGGGAAGCATTTGTTGCTGTGTCTAAGCCCTTTTTGTGAGACTTACCCCAGTGCCGGTCCCTGAGGGCAGGACAGAACAAACAGTCCCTCTGCACCACGCAGTCTTTTGGCCATTCAGTGATTTGCTGTACCAACTGTTCAAAGCCAACACAGGTCAGTTCAACAAATCCTTGTTGAGTGTGTCCTCTTACCAAGAGGAGTAGGATCTCCACAATTGGAAAAGGAGAAGGGGGCTCTTTAAGCAGGGCAACAGCATGAGCAAGACATGACCTTGTGCAAGCCACTCTCAGCATTCCTCATTGCAGATGGAGTCTGACTCTACTCACCCTCCTCCCATTACTGCACACGTCTTTTAAAAAATCACTTCTGTTCTATTAGCATTGGAAAAGAGAAACACATTAAATCCCTAAGATAGTTTAAGTGGGGGGGAAAGGTACAGAATATATATATAATGTAGATTATACTATTATTTGTAGGAAAGAAAGCATGAATAGGAGCATGTATGATATTTATACAGAGACTGTTTCTGGAAGGGCTTATAAGAAACTGGAGATTTCTTTCCAAAAATTTCTCCTGGGAAGGGGAATAGGTTAACGGAGTCAGTGGGAAACTTTGCTCTTTTGAGCCTTTTACATTTTATACTCCTGGGAAAGTCAAATTAGGAGCAAAGGGCTGCGCTGCCTTGGGAAACACTAAATTGAAATCTCTGGGAACTGTCTTTCATTGTCTTTTTTTTTTTTAGGTGTTTTTGTTGTTTTTTAGTTTTTTTGTGTGTGGAATAATTGCAGGAACAAAGGCAGCTAAGATTAATAGTATCTCCCTTCCCCATCGCAGGTGGTGGAAAAGGAAGAGTTACAAGACTACCGCTGCCTCTTCAGGGTGTGTTTTGTTCCCAAGGACCCCCTGGACCTCCTGAAAGAAGACCCCGTGGCCTTTGAATACCTCTATCTGCAGGTGACTGGCTCTGTGCTTCCTAAAATAACAGTGGTTGTTCTCAAGTTGAAATTGGGTGTTTTTTTTTAAATTAAATTTTAATTGTCGACACTGTTGCAGGTGTTCCCTATTTCCCGCCCCCCTGTGCCCGCCTCCACGCATCCCCGCCCCCCTCCCCAGGCCTTCACCACACTGTAGTTTGTGTCCATGGGCTATGCATATATGTTCATTAGCTAATCCCTTCACCTTCCTTTAACCAGTCCCCACAGCCTCCCTCCCCTCTGACTTCTGTCAGTCTGTTCAATGTATCCATGCCTCTGGCTCTATTTTGTTCATCATTTTATTTTGTTCATTAGATTCCAAATACTAGTGAGGTCATATGGTATTTGTCTTTCTCTGCCCGGCTTATTTTGCTTAGATGGACCTAGAGATTGGGTTATTTTGAACATGAGCTCAAGCCAATTAAGCAACTCCCTGGTGTAGATTATCTTTATCTGAAGAAGAATGGGCCCTGAATATCCCTTACAATTCCTTTTTCCATCAAGGAGTTGCGATCTTTGGAGATTAGTGATGTATTAATGAAATTTAGGCTGTCCTCAATGTAGATGCTACATTTCCTAACGCCATTTAAGATCTTTAGAGTTACAGTTTTTATTGCTAAAAGAGGCTTTAGTGCTTCAAAGCTTTATTTTACAAATGATGAAAGGTCACGTGATTTGCCTGGGTCACCCATTTAGTGGTGAAGCCAAAAATGGCTTCCTTGGTCTCTGTAGCCTTTTGCTGCCCTTCCTCTACCTCCATAGGTGAAATTTACTATGTCATTTTTATTCTGATGAAAAGGAATCATTTGGGAGGCATCAATCTTTTACAGATGAGGGAACTCACACTAGGTGGATTGATTTGCCCAAAGTCTTACAGAAATGACGGTAGCAACTAATAACAGCAATACTTTATTTTTGCGTAGTACTGTGCCCCTCATACCTGCTTGCAGAAGCGTTATCTAATTTAAACCCCACAGAAACCCCCCAAGGTAGACGTAACTATCCCCCTTTAGCAATGGGAGGGACAGCCATGTTCAGAGCGTCTTAGTAACTTAACCAAGGTCAGACGGCCAAGCACAGGCAGAGCCAGGGCTCGAGGCTGAGCTCCTGGTCCTGCTGCCTTTGGCTTGAGAGAACTAGGAACATAGTTCCTCTGTTGCTGGTTCCCAGTTCCCCTGATCCCATCTCTTCCAGAGCTGCAGCGACGTGCTCCAGGAGCGCTTTGCTGTGGAAATGAAATGCAGCTCTGCGCTGAGACTTGCGGCCCTGCACATCCAGGAGCGGATCTACGCCTGCGCCCAGCCCCAGAAGATCTCTTTGAAGTACATAGAGTGAGTGGCAGGGGCTTCTCTGACCCCTCAGCAGCTGCTGTGCTGTGCCGTGTGGGTAATCTGCTGGCCCCTGGCCAGAACGGCCAGATTCCACAGAAAGCTGAGACTCACCTACCTAGCCTTCTGTCCCTTGTCTTTCTACCCCATTTCCTCTCCACCCTCTCCCACCCAGCCGGGCTCCCCCAGATGTCAGACTCTGGCTGCTCCCTCTGGGGCAGATGCCAAGTCCAGATAGAGTGACACAGGATCCCTTTGTAAGTTCCCAGTTCCCTGGAGAATGCATAGGGAAGTCTTTTGATAACTTCAATGAAAAGCTCCGATAAGGGCAGGAATGCCTTGAAAATTAATGTGTGAACCAATTATGTTGCATTATATTCTGACTAAGGAAGTTTCAGATCCTGGGATTCCAACACCACCTAATTCTTAGCTGAAAATTTGCTCTTGGCAGTATCACCCAGGTTTGCTAACCCCCTCACCAAATCTCAGCTCTGTTGTCCTATCTGGCATCAGAGTCAAATGAGAGTCAAATTTAAAAATTGAAACAGATCTAGGGCTCTGTCCCTGATGTACTGAGTCAAATCTCTAGAGAGCCGGACCTGAGAATCTGTATTTTAACAAGTTTGTTGGAGACTTTTGAGGCTGTTAGGATAGCACCATTCTGAAGCACGACCTCAGGGACTCACAGGTGCTACGTGCTGCCCCTGAGAGTGTGGTATACATGCTGGGTCATTATTTGTCACGTACTAGTACATTGTAGTGAAAAAAGATCAAGGTTGCCCTAACTATTTTGGCTCAATGGATAGAACATCAGCCTGCGGACTGAAGGGTCCCAGGTTCGATTCCGGTCAAAGGCATGTATGTACCTTGGTTGCGGGCACATCCCCAGTAGGGAATGTGCAGGAGGCAGCTGATCAATGTTTCTCTCTCAAAGATGTTTCTAACTCTCTATCCCTCTCCCTTCCTCTCTGTAAAAAAGCAATAAAATATATTTTAAAAATACTATGATAAATAAAATTAAACTATAATCTGAAGAGCTTTAAAAAAAAAAAAAAAGATCAAGGTCTCCTGCTCTGATTAACAAAATATCACACTGCGCCAAGAGTAATAATCTCCCAGAAAGATCAGTGGGGTTTTCCTGAATAGCTGGGGCTTTTGTATATGTGTTGGGGTGAGGGGTAAGAAATATATATAAATATATTTATAAACATATATATTATGCACTTACATAAAATACCCTATATAATAAGAGACTAATATGTAAATCGGCTAAACTGCAGGATGACCAGTGGAACAACCAGTCACTATGATGCACACTGACCACCAGGGGGCAGGCGCTCAATGCAGGAGCTGCCCTCAGCCTGAAAGCCCCAGGCCAGCCAAGGCAGGTGCCCACAGGGCCCCCGATTGCCCCGCCGGTTGCCCTGCAGAGGGAGGCAACCAACTAGCAGCAGTCGGGGCTGGGGGGGAGAGGGTAGTGGGGGAAGGGCCAGTGAGGGGGCGGCGTCAAGTTGGCCAAGGCAGGTGCCAGTGGGGGTCCCCCGATCGCCCCACCGGTCACCCCACAGATTGACCCTGATCACCTGTCAGGCCTAGAGACCTTA
The DNA here is from genome assembly GCF_964212035.1 of Myotis nattereri. Taxonomy (NCBI): domain Eukaryota; kingdom Metazoa; phylum Chordata; class Mammalia; order Chiroptera; family Vespertilionidae; genus Myotis; species Myotis nattereri. Next base: position 55,560,948 of record NC_138087.1, read on the forward strand.
CCCGTGTACGAATTTCGTGCACCAGGCCTCTAGTAAGTATTTAAGATATTTCTATATATTTCTATGTATTCATACACACATAAATGTACATGTGTATGTATCTTCTGTTGAGAAAGAGGCTCAGCTGCAGTATTCTGAGAACGCTAAGTACCGAGTCCGATGTAATTATGCTCTTCGGCAGAGCCACCAAGTACACTGTAAAAATGAGCCTCCTTGTCTCCCATGTCTCATGGCAGGAAAGATTGGGGCATAGAGAACTTCATTTCTCCAACGTTACTCCGAAACATGAAAGGCAAAGACATCAAGAAAGCCATAAGCTTCCACATGAAGAGGAACCAGAACCTGCTGGAACCCCGACAGAAGGTAATGGAGCCCTGGCCCCGGCCGACCCACCCAGCTGTCTAGGGACTGCATCTGCAACATTGCCTTGATTGTAGCAAGTGAATAACTCTAACTTACGTCTTTTTTTTCTTCTATTTAAGCAACTTATTTCCGCTGCCCAGCTACGTTTAAATTATCTACAGATCCTTGGGGAACTCAAGACATACGGCGGGAAGATCTTTAATGCTACTTTGATGGTACGTGTTAGAGAACCGTGGAATCCCACCCTTATGAGGGACCTTAGAAGTCCTCTGAAGTTCGGTGAACCTTGTGGCCTAACATTTTTGAGAACTCTGTCAAGTACTGGAATTTGTTTGGGGAAGTAAAATATTGGGGAGTGTTTCTTGTGCCCTCGCTTGGTGCTAGCGGCTACCACGGGCCGGATCCGGCCTGTTTGAAATGAATAAAACTAAAAACAAAAAAGACCATACCCTTTTATGTAATGATGTTTACTTTGAATTTATATTAGTTCACACAAACACGCCATCCATGCTTTTGTTCCGGCCCTCCGGTCCAGTTTAAGAACCCATTGTGGCCCTCGAGTCAAAAAGTTTGCCCACCCCTGTGCTAGCCCTATGGTAGGTGCTGGGGGAGGCAGAGCTGACATGATTTCCACCTTCCAATGATCGAACAAAGTAGCCACAAGACAAAGCAGAGCCACGAGAGACACACAGGGCGGTGGCTGTGGGGTGTGAAGACAGAAGGTAGCACTGCCAGCTTCAGGTCAAGAATGGCAGGGGCAGGGGGTAAGGAAAGGCAAGAAGGTTGGATTTGGCCAGATTTCCGTATAGAGGAAAGGCATTTGGAGGGAAGGGTACTGTAAGCTATTGACTCTGGAGCTTTGGGAATACGAAGGTGGAGAGGGAAAAGTGGAAAGATAAGAATGTTAGACTGACTGCCAGGCTGGGGCCCCGATTATGCAGAAAAAGCGAAGAACTAAGGAGGGAAAAGAGAAGCAAAGGAGCCTTCTGCTCTGCTACCCGGTCCTCCCCCTGCTTCCTTCTTGGACCCGAGGCCCAGAGCTGTGTGCTTCTCCGCCGTCAGTGATGGGGCTGTGGCTGCAGGGAACGCTCCCCACCACTCAGTCAGCCCAGAACGCTCCAGCACAAAGCCAGGCAATTTACCAATGAGAGATTTTTTTAAAAAAACATTAACAAATCTTCTTTTAGTGGATTTAGTACGTCTCTCGGTCATTTACAGTGATGGGTCCATTTAATCAGATTGCTGACTTAACAGTATAGATAGAAAAAGAGAATCCATGTTTTGAGAGCAAGATAGAGCAATCAGATCAAGCCTGTCAAACTCGAGGCCCGCGGGCCGTATGCCTCCTTTATTTGGCCCGAGTTAGCCTTTGAGTTTGACATACTTGAGTCAGATAGTTAGGGGAAGGGAAAAATAGATGGCTTCTTAAACGAGTAAATGACCCAAAGGTTGAAGAGAGACCAGAGCACAGAAAGGAAGGCTTGAAGGTACAAGAAAAGCTTCCCACTTTTCCCAAGGGCCAACCCTGCCCTCTCCCAGCTGTCCCCAGCCCCCCTTTACCATTACTATCTAAGGAAATAATTGGTAATGGGAAAAGAAACGACATTGAGCTGGCTCAGGGTGCTTGCTGGCCACTGGGGTTACACTGTAGATAAACACAGTCTGTCGCCAGGGAACTTGGCAGGGAATCTGAGACTTGAGTACAAATAATTACAATAAGAAGTCCCAGCTCAGTGCTATGGGAGACACAGACAGGAAGTAGTGTGGTAACAGCACAGAGGAAAAGGACTCTTCTGGTCTGAGGAGCCAGAGATCAGGCGGGTAGTTTCTGTAATGTTTGCAGTAGGTTTTGATGGAAGCTTTTCAAGAAAAGTCAGGATTTCTATAGGTAATGATGGCAGGAAAGGGATTCCAAGAGGAATGAAATAGGCACATAGGTATGAAAATACAGAGAAAGATAAATATCACATGATCTCACTCATTTGTGGACTATAATGAACAACATAAGCCGATGAACAAAAACAGATTCAGAAAAAAAAAAAAAAACAGATTCAGAGACAGAGAAGCATCGATCAGATGCTCAAACCTCAGAGGGAAGGTAGGGGAGGGTGGGGAAAGGGGGAGAGATCAACCAAAGGACTTGTATGCATGCATATAAGCATAAGCGATGGACGCAAACAACAGGGGGTGAGGGTGAGAGCAAGACTGGGGGGATGAGGGGACAATGGAGGCATAAAGACACGTTTGTAATACCTTAATCAATAAAAAGTTTTAAAAAAAGAAAAGAAAAATACAGGTTGCTTTGACGGAACAGGTAATAGCCTGGTTTGGCTCTCTGTTGTGAAGGGTCTTGAAGAGATCATTTATACTTAATTTATCTGTCACTGGGGCCCAGTTCAGGCTGTTGCCTAACTTGGTAGTCCAGGGAGTGGCGGTGGGGACCTGAAATAAGAATCCGGAGTTTGCGGAGAGAGGTATCTTGTCTTACATGTGCAGTGTATTTTACTAGCTGTGAGTGGGAACTAATTCCTCCTCTGCCCTTCTGCAGTTACAGGATAGAGAATCCTATGTTGCCCTTCTAGTGGGAGCCAAGTATGGGATTAGCCAAATTATCAATAGCAAACTCAACATCATGTCCACGTTGGCCGAGTTTGCAAACATCAGCCGTGTGGAGCTGACAGAAGAGTCTGAGAAAGTGAGCATGGTCAAAGTGTACCTGCAGGACATCAAGGTAACACACCGGGGAGAGGTTCTGCATCCAGCTCCTGGGGTTGGGGGCTACCTTATTTTAGGGTAGTTTATATGCGTGTGGATATTTACAGTCTAAAGTCCAACATTTGCTTAAGAGGATGACTTGTCCGTTCTGTCCCATCAAAGGGAAAGTGGTAACCACGGTGCATTTTCCCGGGCAGGTCCTGAAAGGTTTCTTCGTATAAACTGAGCCTGACCTTGTGCTTTCCTGATGGGTTCAGAAACTTAGATGGGAACACCAGATGGGACCAGAAAGGCTGTCCAAGAGTTTTGAGTGACAGCAATTAAAATGGGTAAATGATGTAGTGAACTTCCTGAGCCTCCCGGGGAGGTCCTGCATTTGTCCTGCCTTTCTTTGCTTTCATATCGACATGATCAGAGATGGTGCTTGATTCTTACCACCCTCTCTCTCCTCTGTTTGCTTTTGCTTCCTTTTCTAGGTCAGGTCTTGAAGGGGCCCCATTACATGAATGAGCAGAGTGGGGTGGGTGGTTTGGATGGGAGGCGGGGATAGGGGTCAGAGATGGAGAGGCAGGAGATACTGTGGAGTTTCGATGAGAGGAACCCACACATGCCTTTGCTCATTTCAAGTCTTAAAGGTGAGAATACAGGACGTGAAGCCTGCCTGGGGACCAGGGCTGGGTTTGCTTGGGATTTCTCATCAGTCCCATAGGGTCTTGTTGTCAGGCTTCGGGCTGTCCCTTCGCCCTTCCCAGGCTTAAGAGCTCTCTTTACCTTCGAAGGTCCTGACGTTGCTGCTGGAATCCAACAGTGCAAAAGACCTGGCCTGCCTGGTTGCTGGGTACTACAGGCTGTTTGTCGACCCGGTTACCTCCATCTTCCTCTGGCCGGGGAGCAAACAGCAGGTGCACCGAGTGTCTGCTGAGGAAGGTAAGGCACTGAGGCAGCCCCGGTAAGGATGGGCCCGTTTCACTGCCCTGTGGGTAAGGGCAGCCTAAAGGGAGGTGGAGAATTGAGTTGAGCTGACACTTCCATTCAAGTCGATGTGAGCTATTTCTCCATTTATTTCTTTGTAAACAGTTGATCTTTCTTTTTTTAAAAAAAAAAAAAGTATTGATTTTAGAGAGGAAGGGAGATGAAGAGAAAGATAGAAACATCAATGATGAGAATCATTGATCAGCTGCTTTCTGTACGCCCCCTACTGGGGATCAAGCCCACAACCCTGGCATGTGCCCTTGACCAGAATCGAGCCCAGGACCCTTCAGTCCACAGGCTGATGCTCTATCCACTGAGCCAAACCAGCTTGGGCAACAGTTGATCTTTCCAAAGTCCTAAATAGAGAAGCTTTCTTTGTACCTGAAAGTCCCTAAAAATATAAAAGGTCTCTGATTGCCCTAGCCGGCTTGGCTCAGTGGATAGAGTGTCAGCCTGCGGACTGAAGGGTCCCGGGTGATTCCAGCCAAGGACACATGCCTGGGTTGTGGGCTCGATCCCCAAGAGGGGGTGTGCAGGAGGCAGCCGATCAATGATTCTCTCTCATCATTGGTGTTTCTCTCTCTCCCTCTCCCTTCCTCTCTGAAATCAATAAAGAAATATATTTAAAAAATAAAAATATAAAAATATAAAAGGTCTCTGAGTCCCTGTAGAATTTCCTAAAACCATCTCTAAGATCCGTTGTATCAGGTCTTTATTTGCCATCAGAAAGTGCTGTCAGTTATTTGTTCAGCAAGTTCAGATGGCCAGCCATGGCCGGGTAGCTCAGTTGATTAGAGTGTCATCCTGATGCACCAAGGTTGTGGGTTCGATCCCCAGTCAGGACACATACAAGAATCAACCAATGAATGCATAAATAAGTGGGAAAAGTCAATGTTTCTCTCTCTCTCTCTCTCTCTCTCTCTCTCTCTCTCTCTCTCTCTCTCTCTCTCTCCAGTTGTCTATTTTCATTGTACAGACACTCCCACCATGGCTAATTTCAAGCTACCGACTTGATGTCACTGTGTGGAGATGGGGAGAGATGCTCAATAGCATATCATTATGTAGCCCTTCCTCCATGTGGATAAAACATAAATAATCTCAAGAGCTTATATGATAGTAAGATAAAGTAAAATGATCAGGCAGTGACGAGTTTTGGGTATTTGTGAACTTGGCCTTTAACACAATTTAAAAACAAGGGGTGATGCCTTAGGGAGACATAGCAGAGTGGGAGCAGTGAAGTCGTAGAGGTCAGATGGCGGGAGGGCCTGCTTCTACCAGGGCAGGTGGCAGAGTCAGAGAAGATGCTGGGGGAAGGGGGGCAGTATTTGAAACAGATCTCGAAGAACATGCTGGCATAGGCCAGACAAAGGAGGGAGGAGAGATCGTTTGAAGCACGGGGGGCAGCATGGAGGCATGACACAGAGGGCAAAGTCATGAGTGTGAGAAGCTGTCTGTAGTGGCTGGAGCATGGGAAAGCTGCGGGGGCGGCCAGGCTGCTAAGCAGGGTTCAGGGCTGTCTTGGGAGGCCTTCGCTCTTGTGGGGGAGCTTAGGCCTTTCCCTGTGGGCAGGGGAAGCCATCAGAGGGTTTAAGTAGAGTGTGATGTTGATCAGAAGGCTTATGGTAGAGGAGAGACTGGGGACCTGGCTCAGTACTCCCCACCCTCACTCCATGGCGCCTTCCTGAGTACCAGCAGCTGGATGAGCTGTCACTCTCCCGAAAGCCTGGAGCACCAGTGGGTCCCCAAGACCAGGCTTCAGAGTGGTGCCAGCCGAGCAGCCTCAGAATCGCCCACGGAGGTGCTAAAACACAGATTCCCAGGCCCCGCTCCCTAACTGTTTGACCCAGTACATCGGGGGTAAGGTCAAGGATCTGTTTTGGATTTTTTTAAAAATATATTTCTTTGTTGATTTCAGAGAGGAAGGGAGAAGGAAAGAGATAGAAACATCAATGACGAGAGAGAATCATTGATTGGCTGCCTCCTGCACACCCCACACTGGCAATGGAGCCCACAACCCAGGCATGTGCCCTTGGCCGGAATGGAACCTGGGACCCTTCAGTCCGCAGGCGGATGCTCTATCCACTGAGCCAAGCCGGCTAGGGCTGTTTTGGATTTTAAACATGATTCCCATGTGACTTTGATCCCAGACAGGACAGAGCTGAGATTTGGGGAGGAAACCTGTGCAATACTGCCCAAGCCAAATGAAATCCAATCAAAGAAACAGCCCCCGCCGAAACCGGTTTGGCTCAGTGGATGGAGCGTCGGCCTGCGGACTGAGGGGTCCCAGGTTCGATTCCGGTCAGGGGCATGTGCCTGGGTTGCGGGCATATCCCCAGTGGGAGATGTGCAGGAGGCGGCTGATCGATGTTTCTCTCTCATCGATGTTTCTAGCTCTCTATCTCTCTCCCTTCCTCTCTGTAAAAAATCAATAAAATATATTAAAAAAAAAAAAAAAAGAAACAGCCCCCAAGTGTCTGGGGACAGATAGCTCTCCTTGGAAGTGGGGGTGGAGGTAGTCCTGTCTCTTTCAGGGGGTTCCCATGGATGTGGGAAAGGAGGCCTGATGTTGTGTGGCCACGGACCCCGTGCCAGTCACTATAGCGTGATCTGGGCCAGTCACCCGCCTGGACCTCAGCTTTCTAATCTGGAAACTGGAGGGCCAGCAGTGGGGTGGGGGGCGGGGGCAGCATGTGCCAGTCCCCAGGGGCTGTTTTGTGACCCTCCGCGTCCCCTGTGTTGCAGGCTACGAGTCCAGGGCGTGCAGTGACTCAGAGGAGTCCTCCGAAGTGGACTGCGTGCTAGAGCCCCTCTCTGACCAACACCTGCCAAGGCCGGGCGCCTGCAGATCGCCCGCAAAAGAGGAGCAGCCCCCCGGGGACAGCCCCGCGCCCGAGGTGGCCGGGAGCGGCCCGAGCGCCTGCGGGGCCAGCAGCGTGACGGACAGTGCCGAGTCCGAGGCGTCCGACTCGGCCAACACCGAGAGCCGAGGCTGCAGGACCAGCGGCTCGAGCGAGTCCATGGATGCCCTGGAGGAGGATGACTTGGACGCCTGCTCCTCCAGCAGGTCCGGCTTCTTCCACTTTGGCTCGCCAGGCTTCCCGGAGAGAGGCGAATCTGACAGCCAGGAGGAGAGGAGCAGGGTGGAGACCAGCGGCTTCCTCTGTCTCCTGGACCTGGCCCAGAGAGCCAGCCCTCAGCCCCAGAAGCCGGAGCTCTCTGAGAGCCCCGCTCCCGGGACCTGCGGCTGGGCTCCAGACCCCAGTGCAGCCCGGCTGGACCCCGGGCTGTATGAGGGCAGCCAGACTGACTACTACAGCCTGTGCTCCAGCATCTCCCCGGCCAGGCACCTGAGTGACAGCTCAGACAGCACAGCTTCCCGGCAGGGTGGGGGCCCGCCAGCCTGGGGCCAGCAGGGCTGGTCTGAGGCCCAGCCCAGCTCCACGCTGGAGGCCCTGGGCCCTGCCTACGAGGAGGGCAGCTCGGATGAGGAATACTACGATGCAGCTGACAAGCTCACACCCCCAGACACCCTCTCAGGTGAGCGCCCTCCCCCCACCCCTACCTCACCCCCCGCAGGTCTGCAGACTCGCAGGCAGGGACCAAGCTTTACGGGGGGAAACACATGAGTAAAGCCGGGTCATGGTCCTCTTCTGAGGAGGCTGCCCTGGGGTCCGTGGACTAAATTACAAGTATCATGACTTCGCCCGGCTGGTGTGGCTCAGTGGTTGAGGGTCGGGTGGACCTATGAACAAGGAGGTCACAGTTTGATTCCCAGTCAGGGCAGATGCCTGGTTTGTGGGCTCAGTCACCAGTAGGGGGTGTGCAAGAGGCAGCCAATCAATGATTCTCTCTCATCATTGATGTTTCTATCTCTTTCCCTCTCCATTCCTCTCTGAAATCAATAAAAATATATTTTTTAGAAGGAATCATGACTTCAAGTCAGACCTACAAGGAAGGTTCAGAGAACTGTGGGCAAGCAGCGATGGGCAAGGATGAGAGGCATTCACAGTGGGGATCAGGGAAGGCTTCCCAGAAGAGGTGGCAAAGTGCTGAGACTGGTGAGATAGACAGAATTTACATAGAAAGCAACGGGTTTGACAGGGGTGCCCAGCAGAAGGTAACAGATGTGTCATTACCGACCCTGAAGCTACATTCAATGAGGCCTTGAAGCAAGAAGAACCCACCTGACAGGCTACGGTGGCCCCTTAAGGGACTCTGACGTAGGAAGACGGGGGGGCCTGTTGGTCCTGTTTCTCTCAGGTTCCTCTTGCCTTCCTCCCTGTACAGTGGGCGAGTCCTTCCATACAAGTGACTTCCCAGCTGACCCGAGAGCCTCCCAGGACATTTACACGCACAGACATGGAAGGTGACCCACTAGGAGCTGGGGAGGCCAGAGCCCTTGCAGTTCTGCTCCCGCCCTTTCCAGGTGCTGCCTGCCTGCAGCGGTTGCCCTTTGCTCGGGAGGAAGGCCAGCGCCTTAGGTTGAGGCCCTGTGAGACACGGCCTCTGTCTGCCTCTCTGCTCCTGGGCCCTCTCCCTGCTTCCTGCCACAAAGCCTCCTTGCCATTCTTTAAAAGGGCCAGGCTCGCCCTGGCTGGTTTGGCTCAGTGGATAGCGTGTCGGCCTGCGAACTGTAAGGTTCCAGGTTTGATTCTGGTCAAGGGCACATGCCCAGGTTGTGGGCTTGATCCCCAGTAGGGGGACTTGCAGGAGGCAGCCGATCCATGATTCTCTCTCATCATGGAGGTTTCTATCTCTCTCTCCTTCTTCCTTCCTCTCTGAAATCAATAAAAATATATTTAAAAAAATAAAATAAAAGGGCCAGGCTCTTTCCCACCCCTGGCCTTTGCGCATGCTGCTCCTCACCCTGATCTTTGGTTGCTGATGCCCATTCATCTGTCAGCACCCCGACCCCCTCCACCACCACCTCTAAAAATTCACCTTTTTCTAGAAACTTTAACCAGACCACCAAGAGTAGGACGGGTCTCCCCAGGCCTGTCACACCTTCCTACAGCACCTAGGTGCTTCCTGCTTGGCACCTAGCACTGCCTGTAATTATGTGTTTACTTGTGTGATCTGGTGTTGATGTTTCTCTCCCTCACTACACTGGAAACTCACTCGCCTGTGTCCCAGCACATAGCACCTGGCAGTTGTTGCTGAGGGAATGAATGAACTCTCCACCATCCACACTGAGTTCATTGACTGTGCCCCTGGGGGAAGGAGAGACCATGGCCAGCTTGTGCACTGCCCTCCAACTGCGTCCATGCCCCAGCCTTGCCCTGTTGGGCTGGGCATTGCGCTGGGGGCACAATGGGGGCAAGACAGGCCATCAGTCAAGGCCTTCCTCTAGCCAAGGACATAGGACCATACTGGACATTCCCTATTGGATAGAGTGCCAGTGTGGGCCTGGGGAGACCGCCCAGAACTGGGACTCCTGGCCCAGCTCACTGAGGGAGCCTCTCCCTTTTCGGGCCTCAGAAACAGTGTTGGTCGGTGGCGGCTGGTGGCGTAGGCAGCAGCTCCAAAATGTGACTGGGCCTCAAAATCACCCAAGGGACCTCGATTCAAGCCTGTCGATTCCTGGGTCCCAGCCCCAGAGATTCTGACGTAAGAGGTCTGAGAAGCAGCCTCCCATCGGGTGTTTAATAAGGGGCAGCCTGTTGGGATCAACGGTCTGAGTGTGAGAGCCCTCTGAGTCTCAAGTGCCGGCCTGGGACCCCATCCTCTGGCTGACTCCCAGGCCTTCTTCTCAGGGTGCTTCTCTGCTCAGGGAGATCCATCCCGCACGCACACGACCCTTCCCCACGTCTGAGAGTCATGCCACGTGGTCAAAAGCAGGCTCCTCAGAACCTCACAGACGTAGTGACAGGAACAACCACGGTAGCAGCTCCCTCCGGTGAACACGTTAGGCACAGGCCTTGTGCCGGGTGCCAGAGACGCACTCATTCATTTAACCTGCATGGCCGTGCTGCTTGGTCCCTTGGTGCTGACTGACTTGGGTTAACACAGCACAAAGGAAAAGTGGGAAAGGATGTAAGAAAGCTTAGAAAATTGCTAGCAAAGGTGAAGACCTGCTTCCGACACACGCAGCAACCAGACCAGGAGGCTGGGTAGCAGGATTCCTTGTCGTAGTGTCAGGAAAATGTGGGTATAAAGAATGACCTCTACTTTTATTATTATTTTTTTTTAAATCGGTGTTTCAACTTAAAGTTCTAGGAAATGTATGGCTGACTTTCCGGGTCATAAATCTGACCACTTGGCTGATGGGGACGGGGTGCCTTCATTGATAGTTCCAGCACCTGTAACCATTGTTGGGGGGAGGGGGAGATGCCAGTCCCTAAAAGACAAATGAAGGACAATGAAACGGACCTTGGGCAACTAAGAATCACAAACTGTCTGCCACAGTTACTATCCCCAACTTTCTAAGGAGGAAATTGAGGAGACCAAGGTTTAACTTGCCCAAAGTTATGCATGCAGCCCGGCCATGGTTTGAACTCAGGCAGTCCTGAGTCCTGAGCCCAAGCTCGGAGTGCCTCTTTGTTTTCCTGCTTCTTATGTACTTTTTCCTTTCTTGATCCTCAGGGCCCGGAGCTATTTCTGCTGCAGAACCCAGTGCCACACGCACACAGAGTGAGGCTAGCTCCTGCAGCCCCGAGGACGGCCTGAGAACTGGACCGGACGGGAGAGAGGCACGCAGGAGGGGAGGGGTGAAAAAGTATGCCAAGACCCTGAGGAAAAGAAGGTCTTTCCTACAGACCGACTACACCTGTCAGGTCTCGTTTCCCCTGGTGCCATCAGCCTCCCTGGAGAACATGGACGACGTGTGCTACTACGACCGGGAGCCCTACCTGGCCCTTGGTGCACCCTCCCCAACTGTGTCCTCTCTGCAGGACGTGCAAGGTGAGCCCGGCCTCCTGGAGACCAAGGCCCTGGGGCTGCTGGCTCCCTTGAGGGAGGCCAAGAGCAAAAACCCAGCCGCCCGGGTCATGGAGATGGAGCCGGAGACCATGGAAACCAAATCGGTCATCGACTCCCGAGTGTCTTCTATTTCCGCCATTCGCCTCCGGATCGACCCCGGCCCTAAAGAGAGTTCTGGGGGTGCCCCTGTGCCGGCCACTGTTGCCAGTTGCCCAGCAAGCACCCCTAACTGTCCCAACCCAGGTTCATCTGGCCCAGACACTGCTCAGACGGAGTCTTCCCAAACTTTATCTGCATTTCTAGACTCGGATGGCAGTGCCCCTGAAGAACTCTCCGTGGAGCTCGAGGGCAGCGCCTCCCCCGTCTCCAGTGCTGAGCCGAACACAGGCAGCGTCTGCCTGGCCGTCAGCCAGGGGCCACCTACTGCCGCTCCAGGAGACACACTAGAGCTGGGAGGAGTCCTGTTGGAAGCAGGATTGGGATCCCTGTTTACAAATCCTACGCAAGAGACTGCCCCCCAAAACACCGGGCCTTCGTTGCCTCTTGGAGACAGGCCTGGAAGTGGTGAATGTGGAATAAATTCGGGAGAGAAGGCAGCTCCTTTCCCAATAAAGGAAGAGCAACAAGGACAACGATCTCTGGACCGTGATGGAGGAGTCACAAACAAAAATGGCACCAACTTACTTCATGATGAACCTGGCAAGGATCCAGGTGACCCTGAGGGTGATGTGTCAAGTGCTGTTCCGCAGGCGACTGATGTCGGTGCTCCAGGTGGTGGGGTAGCAGCCTCCCCCTCCTGGGAGACTCCTGCAACAGGGACGGACCCGACCCCAGCACACTCCCCCACCGAACTCCAAGGGCAACGCAGAGAAACCCCAAGCCACGCTCGCCAGGCCCCAGAACAAAAACTATTGGCAGAGCTGGATTTAGACCCGGATTTCCTGCCTGAGAACCAGACCATTCCATCAGCCTCCCCTCTGGAGGAGGGCAAAGCAGAGCCGCTTAACCATGTGACAGGGGAAGACACGGGCCCTAGGGACACCCCTCAGCAGGTCTGTTTTACTCCCAGGCCTTCTCCGCTACACCCACTCCCATGTCCCCACTCAGAAGGTTCAACCCAATGTTCGCTGTCAGAAAGCAGAGACAAAACCCCTAGCATCTGCCTCCCAGCTGAGAAGTCTTTCCTGTGCTCTTCCCCAGAAAGCCATCCTAAAGTTTCTGCCAGTCTCAGGATGGCCACATCTCTAGGGTTTGCGGGGGTGAATGAGACAGTGGCCCCCGGGATTGGAATGGAGCAGTGCAGCTGCCAGCTCTCCTATGCCACCTGCTTCCGTGGCCTGCAGCCTGAGTCAGAGGAAGAAGACAGGGACTCGGAGGCACCCCCCACCGCCCCCCTCACCTCACCGCCCTCTGCAGGAAGCGGGCTGGCCCTGCCCTGGAGGCCAGCTCGGGCCCACAGCTGCAGCGCAGAGCCCCTGTTGAGGAACAGCCACATCTGGCCCGAGTACTGCTCCAGGGCTCTGACGCGGTTGAAAGCTGCCCCCGCCAGCACTCCCGAGGGCTTCATCCGACTCTCGGAGAGCTTGCTGGAATTACAAGACATTTTAGAAGCTTCCTGGGGGAATGGGGACAAGCACCCCCCAGAGAAGTGCACCTGGCACTTTTCTGAAAGCCGGAGCCACCTCTGCATGGGCTCCCAGAAGCTCCTGTCCAGCTGTCAGCATGTGATCAGAATGGACCAGTCCCCCGAAGAGATGCAGGGTGCCGTGCGCGACACCTTCCAGTACCTGGTCCAGCTGGCTGGCCTGTGCTTCCAGTTCACGGACTGCAGCCGCTGCTCCGCCCGGCACAGGGAGGCAGCCGGGAACCTCAGGGACGTGGTGTACACCTACCACCAGTTTGTGGAGGCCGCCAAGCTGACCTGCGAGAGAGGCTACCACGACCTGAGTGTGAAACTCTTGGCCCGTCAGTGCACGGCCCTCACGGCTGCCGTGTTCTGTTTGACCCAGAAGTTCCGGGCATCCACTGCCCTGTGAGCAGGCTGGCTGCCCAGACCCCCGGCCCTGCCCTGGATGCTTCCCGGGAAGCCTCTTCCGTCCCTCCACCCGCCCTCTCAGATGTTTACTATTTAGAGTATTTAAATAAACTGCTGCTTAATCTTGGTCTGAGTCAGACAGAATGATCATAAGTTTGGGTCCAAACATTCACTCCGATCCATTCAACATACATTTACTGAATACCTCCTCTGGGCCAGGCCGTATGCGAGGAGCTCAGGGTAATTATAGACAAATAAGACAAGTCCCTCCCAGGTCAGGATGCTCACAGACCTTGTGGGATACAGATAAGTAGATTACCATCAGTGAAGTGTGTCCTAAAAGGAGCATTTCCTGGGGTGTGGAACCAAGAAGTCACAAACTGTCCCAAGAAGCAGGGGTGAGGAAGGAAGCTGGGGGTCACCAAAAAACAAAGTTTTCTTATGCCACACTATTCGGCAATAACTTTCACAAACGAAGTGAATACATGTGGTATCTGATAGGCTTCCATCTTCAGGAGCACCTGCACCAGGAGCCCTGGTGATCTTGGCGGCCTCGCTGTGATAAGCCTAGACTGCCACTAGGTGGCAGTAAGTCCCTTAGCTGTGTCGCTACACTCTTCGGGTGTGCTCCGTGCTTTATCTGAAATTGACTGCACCCCTAAATCTTGCGTCCTATTTTTGTTTTAAATCGTTAAACGGCGAACATGAAAGCCCTGAGCTAGATATGCCTTTCTGAGAATACTATTAGCACAAAATATATTTAGTACCTTTCTCACCAATCCCAGCTGAGCCCGTTAATCCCAGTTAATCTGGGGGGACCTTGGACAAGCTATTTCGCCTCTCGTTGCTTTGGTTTTCCCTTCTGTAAAATGGGGACACGAATAGTGCCTGCTCTGTAGGGTAGACACCTAGTAAATAATCTAGGAAATACTCAGGAAGTAACGAACGCCCAGCTTTGTGGCTGCTCCTCCTCGTCTGAAATCCTGCCCTGAGTTTGTCTTCTGACTCCAGGAAAACTGATTTCCAGCTACCTTGGGAGCTGTTTGCCCCTGGCTTCTCTGTCCAGGCCAAAGGGGGTGTAGACACTCACCTTGGACGGCTAGAGTCCATCCGGGGGGTCCCTTTGCCCCTCTGGTGCTCCTGGTCAGTGGTGAGCTCAGTGCTGCCTCTGTGGGTCCTCTCCTCTAGGACTCCCCAATTCCTCCTCTTCTTCACCCAGCAAGAGCAGGAGCAGATTTGTAGGTGTTTAGTCCCGCACCCACGTGCTCTCCAATCAGAAGGAAAGCAGTGCCTTGGGAGAAGAGGAAAAACATCCTTCCCATCCCCTGTTACCAGTTACTGGTTAACTAGTAAACAGTTAACCAGTACTTGTGCCAGGAAAATATCTTCTTTTCTTAGAGGCCTGTTTCTTTCCACAGAATACTTGGAATTAAATTTAAATGAGGCTCTTGAACACAGATTTGAAGTGATTTCATGGCCATGAAAAAAAGGAACAATAGGACACCGAAATAATAAACATGGTATGATGTTAAGAAGGACCTGAATGCTTTTACCAGCAGAAAACTATAAAGAGCTACATGAGTTGTTTATGTGAGCACCATCCATATGCTCACAAATTTAGAGAAGGAGCTCGGGACTTCAGGTCGATCAGGGCTTGAATCCTGGCAGTGTTATTACAGGCACTTGTTTGAATCTCAGTCTCCCCACTGACAAAAGGAAATACTAGTCTCCATTTAGTGAGGGTCCACAATGTGCAAGATGCCCTGACAACACTTTCTTGTCCACACAACACCCTAAAGCAGACATCCTATATAATGACAGCCTAATATGCAAATGAACTGAATGACAGAACGGCTGGTCGCTATGATGTGCACTGACCACCAGGGGGCAGATGCTCAACGCAGGAGCTGCCCAAGGTGGGTGCCAGTACCCCCCCCCCCCTCCATTCGCCCCGCCAGTCGTCCCACAGATTGGCCCTGATCGCCAGCCAGGCCTAGGGACCCTACCCATTCACAAATTTCGTGCACCAGGCCTCTAGTTGTTATATCTATAATATACATTCAGCATTACTATGGGAAATAATTCATAGGAAGAAGATTGAAGCCTCCAGCACAAGCACTCAAATAATGGTTTCCTTCTTTCTTTGCTTCCTCTCCCCTCAAATCCATGAACTTCCTTGGGTTGCTACAGTATGGAGCTGGCATTTTGCTCTGTAATTTCCATGAGGAGCAGTTAAGTCCCAGAAGTTCTGAGAAACCCCCATTGCTTGTTGAGATGCTAAAGTACAGGGGAGGTACCCTGATTAGCACTTTCTTTAAAATACACAACTCCTACATGAGATAAGCAGAGTGGGACTGCCTACTCCACAATGTAATAGTTGTTTAATGACTGAGAAACTACTGGACATTTACATTTCTCCTTTCTTTTCCCACCCATTATCGGCTGATTCATGTCTTTCAAAAAACATTTATGGCACACCCATGCCAGGTAATACCTAATGCAGGATTAGGGATGTAAATAATTGGGAGAGATCCTGTTTTCAAGTATTCTTGGTCCAAGAGATAAAAGGACATGTAGAAATAGAGACCTACAACATAAGGCATGTAATGCTCAGGGCAACCAAAGAGAACAGATAAAGTGTATGCGAGCTTAAAGGAGAGAAGTCATTGTTGGGTGGGAGCAGAATAGTGATCAGGGGAGGTTTCCTGTAGGAGGCAGCATTAATTAGAACTGGTTTGTCAGGACATATTTTTGAGTAGCTATGGTGTGCCATGCCCTAGATTTGATAGATAGGAAGATAAGTTTTGGATGTGTCAAGAAAAGAGAAAAATCACTCAGTTGTTTATTCTGTCAACAAATATTTACTGTGTAGTGGCACTGGGAATACAATCATCGACATGATATAGTCCCTTCAAGGAACTTATAATAAAGACACAGAAGAAAAAGATGACTGACTGATAGGTGGTATAAAGAAAATGAAGAGAATGCCAAGATCGGGTGGGATGAGCCAATCTTACCTAGAGTGATCAGTCAAGGCCCTCTGAAGAAAGAATGTTTAAGCTGAAACCTAAAGGATAAGAAGGAGCCAGCCATGGAGAAAGTGAGAGAAAAGGGAACAGTATCTCCAAAGGTCTTTGGTGTGTTTGAAGCATTTCAAGAAGACAGGTGTGCCCGGCCAGTGTGGCGCAGTGGTTGAGCATCGAGCTATAAACCAGGAGATCCCGGTTCAATTCCCAGCCAGGGCCATGCCCGGATTGCGGCAGCTCGATCCCCAATAAGAGGTGTGCAGCCGAAACCGGTTTGGCTCAGTGGATGGAGCGTCGGCCTGCGGACTGAAGGGTCCCAGGTTCGATTCCGGTCGGGGGCATGTACCTGGGTTGCGGGCATATCCCCGGGGGGAGATGTGCAGGAGGCAGCTGATCGATGTTTCTCTCTCATCGATGTTTCTCTCTCATCGATGTTTCTAACTCTCTATCTCTCTCCCTTCCTCTCTGTAAAAAATCAATAAAATATATTTAAAAAAAAAAAAAGAGGCGTGCAGGAGGTAGCCAATCAATGATCCTCTCTCATCATTGATGTTTCTATCTCTTCCTCCCCCTTCTTCTCTGAAATCAATTAAAAAAGAAGAAGAAGAAGAAGACGACGACGACAGGTGTGACTGGAACACATCAAGCTGGAGTAAGAGTGACAGATGAGGTTGGAGGGGCAGCCAGGAACCAGGCTGTGCAAGGCCTTGGGAAGGTCAGATTTTACATCGAAGTATGATAGAAAGCCACTGAGGGGTCTGCAAATGGATGGCTGGGGGAGCAGGCAGTGAAACCAGCTAGGAGGCCTTTGCTGTGGGGAAGTAGCCACGAGCTCATTCAAAGGTAAAGAGACATAAGAGCAGTGTCAGAGAGGGGCAAAGGGTATCCAATATGGCTGAGTGCAAGGCGTAGATGTGGTGGGAGGCACTGGAGACCATTTGAGCCACTTTGCAAGCCCTGCTAAGTGGGAAGCTAGGTCCAGCTTCTAGGTAGAGAAGAGACATTAGAGTTAGGTTTTAGAAAAAGCCTTTTGCGGGGGACGGAGGGATGTTTAGTCAGCATTTAAAAATTGCTCCAGTCCCAGACGAAGGCTGAATTGGAGCATGGCTTGGGGATAGGGTGAGAGTTGCTGAGGAAATAAAAGTCTAGAGTGGTAACAGTGGGGGGCCAAGAAGGAATTCAAACAGGGCTGTGGTTTCTTGGGTGGGAGACATTTCAAGCTCATTCATGGTAGGGTTTCTCTGAAAGGGTGAGACACTAGGACTGGAGGAATAAAGAAAAGAATGGCTGATAGCTTTTATCAGGACAAGGGTTGGGCAAGTCACTTCACATCTCTGAGCCTCAGTTTCCCCACTGACTCCTTATCTGCTCAGGCCCGGATATCTCTCTTACGAGCCTGGACAGACAGGCACCGGTGAAGGGGAATATGTGCTCAGGGAAGGGCTGTCAGTTCCTGGGCCTTGCTGGTTGTGGGGAATCTCAGAGACGGGCAAAGCCCCTAGGCTGGCGAGATGAGAGGTGGTTTAAGTCTGGTTTCAGCCCGGTTTCACAATGTCCGGTCTTTGAAAGCGCCTGATCACCTGCAGCAGCCCTGCCGGTCTGCAAGCACCTGGGATTGTAATCCCGTGTATCAGGCGGAGAAACAGGCTCAGAGAGGCGCGACCGAGCTCCCTAGTGCCTGGGTGAGGCTAGGAAGCCCAAACCTCCGCTCACGCCCCTGAACAACGAGCTGTCAGGCTGAAAACTACAACTCCCAGAATGCCGTTCGGAAAGGTGCAGGGACCGGAAGTGGGTCAGGAGGCGGGGCCTGACGTGCCCTGCTGCTGCGTGAGGTGCTGGGATCAGGTACCCCGGGTCTGGTGGCGGGGCGGGGTAGGGCCTGGGGGTCTGGGGGCCTGGGGTCCTGGGGGTCTGGAGTCTGGCCCCTGAGTGCTGCCGCGTTTGCGGATAGGGAAGACGCCGGGGAAACAGCGTTTCACAGTTGTGTGGCCTGGTGTCCCGCACCTTGGTGCCTTCCCTTCCTGCCTCCCCTTGCACTCGCAGCCAATGGGCCAGGCGGGGTACCTTTGGGCCTGGGGTCTAAAGATGCCAGAGGCGGGGAGTAGCTTCCGTGGACTAAAATTTAGATTGAGAAAATGACAGGAGCATGCCAGCAGAGGATGCTTCGCACGGGGAAGCTGGCTATTGAGAAAGTGGATGCATTAATTCAGCTAGCGAGTATTCATTGAGCATCTACTATGTACCAAGCCCCTTTCTAGGCATAAGGATACAATAGTGAACAAAGCAAACAGAACGCTTGGTCACGTGTAAGAATGGGGACGCTCCCACAAAAACTAAGTAAAATATATGCCACGTTGGATAGTGACAATCTGAAGTGAGAAATGTAGTTACATAATTAACTCGACTAGAGGAAGAATATTGGAGGTACAGAGAACAGCAAGGGCAAAGGCCCTGGGGTGAGAGTATCCTTGGTATGTTTGAGGATCCGCAAGTAGATCAGGTGGCAGGGGACAGTAGACGGGGGAGGTAGACCTGAATGATCCGTACAGGCCATTGTAAAGATTTTGGCTGTTTACCGTAAGTGAAATGGAGATCCAGAGTGGTGCTGAGCAGAAAAGGGATGATTATCAATCCCATAGGATGCTTTTATTTTGCAAGGCTCCGTATTGAGTGCTGGGAGTGTGCCCTGAATTCTTCATCCTCTCTTTTCTGCAAGTGTTTGTAATCTGGTGGGGAAACAGGCAGACCAGCTGTCATACAAGGCTGAGTCAGGTCATTGCAGCCCCACAAAAACAGAGTATCAACCCCGAATCCTCAGCAAGTGCTATGAAGTCAAGTGCTTAACTATTAGTTAAATGAGTAACTAACTAACCTCAGTACCCAGCACTGGACCCTTAATGAGGCTCAGAAAACATTTTTTTTTAATGAAGAAGTAAAATGCTAAATGTGGGCATAATGTCTCACATGAATTGATAGATCTGTGCTTCCGTGATGCCCTAAGGATCACTAGGTGGTAAGCTTCAACTCACTATGCACTGAGCTTCTGTTCTGTGCCAAGCCTGTGATAGCTAGTGAAGATACAAAGATGAGCAAGATGTGGTCCCTGTCCTCGGGAATGCCCAACCTGCTGTGTTACAGACTCGTCTGGTAGCGGTTGGAGTTGCCTCCATTTGATTTTCAAGATCACTGTCTCCCACGTTCCTGGTCTGAAAAGCATTCCCAGGGACTATAGGAATTCAGAGAGGTCAGAGATATAAAGAGTGGGGATAGGAAAGAAGGAAATGGAGGCAGGGGTAGTAAAACTCTGTTTATTCAGCAAGTATTTATTTAAACACTGCTGTTCAAAGATTTTTTGTACTGTTCAGTGTTTAGGTAGATGTAGTTACATATTCCTTCTGAAAAAGAATTCAGTTTGGTAGGAGAAAAAAGATGAGCATTAACCTTCCAATTTTTAAAACAGCAACGGAAAACTGCACCCCCTCCCGCTACTTCACCCCTGTCTCTCTTTTCTCCTCAGACAGACTTCTCCAGTGAGGACATTCATTGCCTCCCAGTCATTCCCCAAAAGGTCCTGACACAGAGGAGGAGCTCCATGAATATTATTTCTTTATTTTAAATTTTTACCATCCCTTTACTCTCATCCTGTGTGAGTCTTTTGTTCTGAGGTGGGTCTCTTTTAAATATATTTTTGTTGATTTAGGAGAGGAAGGGGGAGGAAGATTGAGCCCGCAAGCTGGGTATGTGCTCTTGACCAGAATCGAACCCAGGATCCTTCAGTCCACAGGCTGACGCTCTGTCTACTGAGCCAAACCAGCTGGGGCCAATGAATGTTTACTGACTCAATGAATGGACAAACACAGATAAGAATGCAAAATACTGTGGAGTTCAGAGGAGGAAGAGACCACATGGCTGTTAACAAACTAGCATTCATTTAACATTTGTTTTCAGGTTGTTAGGTGTTGGACCAGTTTCTTTTAAAGTTTTCGTTTGTTCTTTTTTGAATGCCTAAATGCAGAAAAATGCAGATGACACTGATGGTTGGCATAGAAAGTGTGTTCAGTCATCTGGAGGGAGCGAGGTATCTTTTTTAAAAAATTGTTTTTTATTGATTTCAGAGAGGAAGTGAGAGGGAGAGATAGAAACATCAATGATGAGAGAGAATCATTGATTGGCTGCCTCCTGCACACCCCCTACTGGGGATCTAGTCCACAACCCTAGCATGTGCCCTTGACCAGAATCGAACCTGGGACCCTTCAGTCTGCAGGCCAACGCTCTATCCACTGAGCAAAACCAGCTAGGGCTGGATATCTTTTGTTAAAAAAGATATTTATAACTAACATCACTATTCCTATGTGAACAGTGCAGTGCTTCTGAAATGTTTCAGAATAACTTGGTATTTTCCTAATTTCTCTAGATTATTATGTACACTATTACATTTTTTGTATGCCATAAACTCATAGTGACACAGTCAATGGTATATATACATATACTAAACTGTGTACTGACTATTAAAGAACAGAGTTTTAAGCAAAAGTAAACTCTAGCCTTGGGAGGAAAATGAACATAAGTTTCAAATCTTAAAAATCTCTCTACTCTAAATAAATTATGGCTTAAAAAATTTAAAGATTAAGATAACTAACAGAAACAAAAAATAAAATGGGGTTAATTTTGTTTTTAAATCCTCACCCAAGGATATGTTTCTATTGACATCAGAGAGAGAGGAAGGGAGAGGGAGAGTGACAGAAACAGCTATTGGTTGCCTCCCGTACATGCCAACCTGGGTATGTGCCCGGACCAGGAATTGAACCCAAACCCTTCGGTGCAAAGGACAGTGCTCCAACAAACAGCCACACTGGCCAGGGCAAAAGGGGTTAATTTCAGTATTTGAATTCTAGTGTTTCATAGGGAATTGATAAAATTCAGAGTTGATGAATCAAGAAGTAATGGTGTAAACATGTGATTTCAGGTTAAGGGGCTAATCACCAGAACTAAAAATGCCTGGTTAACAAGAGTTGCCTCTAGAGGTGGAAAGGGTCAGAATGAGGATCATGACTTTTATCATAAAAATCTTTTTACCATGTGGATCATATTACATAGATTTACTTGTTCAAAAGTAATACTTTTTCTAAGTTGGTGGTAGCACATGGACTCAGGAGCCGCCACAAGCAAGGGTCATACCATTCTTTGTGACACCTGTAGACTAGAGAGCATTTTTACTCATCTTAGGGATATCGAATACCACTTTGAAACTGTGACATTCATTAGGAGTGCTATTAGAGTGGTTCTCTATATTTTTCTTCCTTAGCACTTCGAGGGATAGTAAACATTCCCGCTGGTGACTGTGGCTTTCTGGTGCAATGATACTGAACTGAGATGAGGGAATGAATATGTAATTTGGAAAAACAAATTTTGATAGATCACCAGCAGCAACCTAGATGGATCCTTGGTTGGTTTGGGGCCACTCTTTGCCATATCTTTTGGCTCACTCTTCATCCTCCAAGGATGCCCAGGACTTTGCATATAGTAGGTACTCAATAAATACTTGCTTTTCATCATAAAGGAATGGTTTTGAGAATAAACTGAAACAGAGGGAAGGTGGCTTTTGCCATCTCTGTCCCACCCTCAACTCACGAGTGGATTTCAAAGAACATGATAAATAACTTGGTTTTCTCTGTCACCGCAGCAGTGAGTCACCGATTGCTGGGAGGTGTCAGGATTGTGCTTGTGTTCTGAGAGGTGGATTTGGCTCCCTTACTACTGAAGCGTTTCGGTGCTGACTCATTTCTCTGGAAGACACACGTACTTGTCAATAAACCCATGTTAGTATTTTACGCACTTCTCCTTCAGTAACACAAGAACGCTGCCTGCCACTTGGACGTAGGGGACTAGCTCTGTAAGTGCCATAATGTAATGCCTCACGTAGTTGTGCCTTTTCCAACCTGGGTGAAAGGGCAGCGGGCCACGCACATGGACTGGAAGTCGGAAGGGAGCGCTCAGAAAACAGAGTCACAGGTGCTGCCGGAGCAGGAAGTGATCCCAGAGGACACGGGCGAAGATGGCGTCTCTGAAAGCTTCCAGCTTCTGCAGATGGATGTGGGGTGTGAGCCTCGGGAGAGGGAGACCCTGCCCACGGACAGCGCCACCTGGTGCTCGGTGAGTGCAGTGGGTGGCCATGGGCTGTGAGGTGATGGACGGTCCCAGAGACCCCAGTTCTAAGGGGAGATACCAGTAACAAGAAGACTGGGAGTGAGTTTGGTGTATCCCAAGGGTTGAATTCCCTGCTGACCGGTCTAAGGCTTCAGATCAAGAGGTGTGTTTGATACACCTCAGAAGGGTCAGAAAATCCAAACTCTCCTTTGGGCCTGACAGGTCACACGTCTTTCTGGGGCTCTGGTTTCTCTAAACACAATCTAGTCCATCTCTGTTGTTAAATCTACCATCCTTTTTCTCTCCTACTTTTATACCTAAATTTAAAAAAAAAATAAGTAACTGTTTCTAATATTCATTTTCCCTTTTGGTGCTTATGAAGTTTTCAAACATTTTGTTTTCTGGATGACCTAAGAAAAATGTCCAAAGAAAACAGAGACACTGGGAAAAGATAGTTGCGGCAAAGAAGAGCAAAAGAAAGCAAGAAAAAGAAAGGAGAAAAGCCAATCATACAGAAAATTCAGGTAACAATTAATCAGGTTGTTGGTATAATTATATTTATTTGTTAGCAAACTGGTATCTGTATGTTCCTAGAAGAATAGTAATACTGTTTTTAAGTAAAAACAAACATCTGGGAGGTGAGACCTATAGTCCCATTTTGTTGGGAATCAAGGTATCAAAGAAAACAAAATTGAAGTCTGCCTTTCAGATGTAAACTATATAGCGTACATATGTGTTTATAAGCTCAGAAGTAGAAGGAATGGTACCAACAGCTATGTGCTAGGTTCAGTGCTAAGAATTTTACCTTGACTACCCTCAAGGGTAGGTCTTTTATTATCCCCATTTTGTAGGTGAAAATACTGAGGCTCAGAGAAATTAAATAACATGCTTAAGCTGATACGAGTAATAAATGAACAAACTGAACTTAGATTTAGACCCAGCAGAGTGCTCCAGAGCCCACAGTCATCACCCCTCTGCTATACCTAAACTGCCTGATGAATGAATACCTGGCACAAACTTCAAGTTTCTAGTTTCTCTTCCTATGCAAATAGTACTCACCTGGCTGGGGAGATTTGTTTCTTACTGAATATTATTCCTCTGTTTTCCCACTTACATATTTTTTCTGATATTTCCACTCTAGGCATCTACCCCCAGCACAGCAAACGTTTTCTGAGATCCTTAACCAAGGAGAAACTTTTGGAAGCCAAACATTCAGGACCAAGACTCTGTATCGATTTAAGTATGACCCACCACATGTCTAAGAAGGTAGAACATCCACTAGTTTCCAAATTCCTGATCAACCCTTTGCCTCTGTGTTGATATGTCCCCAGTCTAGTTACAGCCTTTCAGTTTCAGTTCTCCAGAGACGAAATCTTTGGTCTTCTGCTGGGGAGAGGGATATTTGCCTGGTTCTGTGTTGTGTGGAGATAACCTGGTAGCATGTCTTCCTGCAATGTATGTGTTTTAGTGATCTCCCACTCACCCTACAAGTTCTGGGGTTCTGGGGCTGGCTGAACACATGGCACTCAACACTGAACAGATAAGATGAAGAGCAGTTTATTAGTCACACTAGAGGCCCAGTGCACGAAATTCACGCACGGGTGGGGTCCCTAGGCCTGGCTGGCGATCAGGGCCGATCGGAGCCAGGCCAATTGGGGCCCAAAGGCTCCAGCGGGGTCGAGAGAAGAAGCGACGGGCTAGGTGCAGAAGGAAGGGACACCAACGCCCCCATTGGCGCCCCACCACTGTGAGGGTCACACCTCTCCCCCTTCCTTCCCTCACTTGCTGTGCTGCCACCATGGTGGGTGGGTGGGAGGGATGAAACCAGCCCCAAGGCCCTCCTGTGAAAGGGGCCGTGTCTGCCGCCACCACCTGCGGGAGGTTGGCCAGCAGGGGGAGATTGGCTGTGGGAATGCACTGACCACCAGGGAGCAGCTCCTGTGTTGAGTGTCTTCCCCCTGGTGGTCAGTGTACATCGTAACAACCAGTCATTCCAGTCATTTCGGTCGTTCCGGTCGTTTGGTTGTAACAGTCGCTTAGGCTTTATATATATAGATATACTCAGCCCTGGGGGAGGATGGCATTGCATGCCATGCAGGGCCACATGGGAACAGAATGAACAGCCAGGCACTGTGGAGGCACGCTCTGTAGTATCAAGAGGGTGGGTGCCCCTGCTTCCTGCAGGAAGATGGGATTGGTTGTTGGAATAATTCTGTGGGCTGGCAGGGAATTAAAACCCACTGCTCAGGGATAATCAGGAACTACACCTCTCGTCCCTTGGATAAAAAGGATTGTTGGCTATGGGACCTTATCCGTGGGAGCAGAGTTGGAAGAGGAACTTGCAGTTGGGCCATTCAAGGCTCACCCAATTTCATTAGATATCAAGGCAGCAAACCTTATTGGGCCTTAATTTTAGGCCTTAACCTACAAAACAAATTTTTCTATTTCCCAATACCCCTGTTGTATTAGTACTAGTGGTGGGGCAGGGGGCCGGTGGTCCTTCAGCCCGGCCTGCACCCTCTCCAATCTGGGACCCCTCAGGGGATGTCTGACTACTGGTGGGATCAGGCCTAAACCAGCAGTTGGCCATCCCTCTCGCAATCCGGTACCGTTGGCTCCTAACCCCTCACCTGCCTGCCTGTTTGATTGCCCCTAACCACTCTGCCTGCCGGCCTGCTCCCCCCCAACTGGCCCCCCCTGCCGGCCTGCTCACCCCCAACTGGCCCCCCCCGCCAGCCTGATCACCCCTAACTGCCCTCCCCTCCTGGCCTGATCGCCCCTAATCGCCTCTGCATCAGCCCCGCCACCATGGCTTTGTCTGGGAGGACGTCCAGAAGGTCTCCCGGTCTAATTAGCATGTTACCCTTTTATTAGTAGAGATATGCTAGGGTTTGCCTGTTTTTCCGAGAAATTAGGAAAATTGAAGATTTGTAGGAATCTCTAACTACAGCCCTCTGAAAAGGTCAACCAAGGATTTTCTACTGTTTCTATTGAGATACCAGATTAAATCAAACTCACAGCCTTTTCTCCGCTATGAACAAAAGCAGGCCAGACTGTGAGGTCTTCTGAATCAGGATGGAAAGTTAAAACTCCCAATCCTTTACATCTCCTAGAGTAAGGGAGAAGGTGCCAAGTTTGTTTGATGGAGAATAAAAATTCCTGCATAGTAATCTAGCCTCTCTTTAATAAATACAAACATCACATGGTAAGATTTTAGATAAAAGCTAAAAGAACAATTTCATATATCATATTAGATATGTAACCACAGGTCCTGAAGGAGGGGGCGGTCTCAGTTTTCCCAATAACTCACTGTTTCATTACCTCAGTTGTCATCTATAAGGTGATGCCAGGGGCGCAATGCGTACTCACACATGCATGTACTCACTTCTGGAGTGAAGGGGGTCATTCTAGTTCATGAGATTTTCCAGAGTAGCACTCAGTGAACTTACTGAGTAACCATTTATTGACAGTGAATTTAGAAAAAGAGGGCATGTTTCCACCCTAAGTTGTTCTTACTTCTTTGAAGGAACTAAGCAGGCTGGCTGGACAGATCCGAAGGTTGTATGGTTCGAATAAGAAAGCGGACAGGCCATTTTGGATCTGCCTCACTGGATTCACAACAGACAGTCCCCTGTATGAAGAGTGTTTGAGGATGAATGATGGCTTTTCTAGTTACCTGGTAAGCCTCATTTTGCATATTATTTGAATTGTCATCTATAAATAGGTTGTGAGGTAATTTTTTTACTTTTTCATATTTTGAGAAATTGTGTTTTCATTATTACAATCTAAATTTTTTTTTTTAAATTTAAGAACCACTTATCAGTTCTTATATTTAAATTTTTTCTTCATTCCACCATGTTGGCAAAAAGTATATAGGACTGTATTTTGTGTCCTATATAATGTATGTAGACTGTGTACTCCAGGGATGTTTTGGGGAAATGCCATGAGTCCTTTCTTGTTCTCGGCGATGCAGAATTAGGAAACAGTTTTGGAGGAAGAGAAAGAATCCTTATGGAAGTAATATGGATTTAAGATGAGTTTTAGGGAATACCAAGTTGATTTTCAACTTTCAATGGGATCTCATACGTGTAGTGATTAACATACAGGCAAGAATCCAGATCAGTCCCTAAGAAATGCCACTAAACATGCCCTTGTGTAGCTGAGACTGGGCAGTGTGGCCTCTCCCAGGGAGGCCCATCGAGGCGATGAGTGTGAAGAGTGCCCCATGCAGTGCTGCACCATCAGTCATGGTTGCTGTTACTGTCTTAACAGTCCCTCCCGTAGTGCAGCCGTTTCCAGCCTTACTTTCTGCTGTGCATGTTTGTTGATTCCTGCACGTGAACCAAAGAGACCCAATCTCAGGGCCATGTAATCCCTTGTCCATGCCTTCCTTAGTATGATTCCCTCCACTTTGAGTCCTTCTTCCTATTATGTCAGTCTCACCTCTTTTCAGAAACCCAGTTCCAGCATTCCCTTAGCTACAAGGTTGTCTCTGGGGTGTCCCTCCCTCATCCGTAGTCCTGGGGTATGCTCCCTGTATGTCTGTTAGGGCCCCATATACTTTCTGCCTCATTTCGTAGGGTTGCATGTCTGTGCCTTTCTACGTCCCCTCCCCAGCTGAGCACTTTCTAAGAACAGGTTGTCAGACATATAGCCCCTTGCTGCACCATGGGCTATGTCTTAACCTAGTTCACAGTACATTGGATTATTCGTATTTTTCAGCTAGATATAACAGAAGAAGACTGCTTTAGTGTATTCCCCCTGGAAACCCTTGTGTACCTGACTCCTGACTCAGAACATGGTAAGTTCTTGACTGCACAGATCATGTAGCATTGTATCGAGCTAGTTTCCCTGGTCAGCTCCCTCCATTGACCCTTTTGGATCAATTAGATATATATCATCTATTTTAGAAAATCATCTATGTCACATAATTTTCAAGTTTATTGATATTAAGTTGATCTTCATATTCTCTATTTCACATTCCTTTGTAATTTTAATTTTGTCTCCTTCCTGAATCCTAATGTTGATTTGAGCCTACTACCTTTTTACCTTGGTAAGATATGCCAAAGGTTTATCTATTTAATTGTTTTTTCAGAGGATTAGAAAATCTATCTTTGTTTTCTATTTCATGAAATTTCTACTTTTATCATTCTTTCCTTTTACTTTTCTTTGGATTTAGAAATTATAAAGATTTGATCTCATTAGCCTTCATTTCTTCACTAGCTCTTGAAGATGTTGATCTAAACACAGTTTACATCCTTGGTGGACTTGTGGACGAAAGCATTCAGAAGGTAAGTGTACATTTTTTGGCTGAAAAACTGTATTCTGAAAAATGGTCCTTATTTGTAGAGACACCTACCCTGTAATAATCTTACCCAAAAGGCCTAGAAACACTAAGGGAATAAGAAGAAGGAGCCCTAACTGGTTTGGCTCAGTGGATAGAGCGTCGGCCTGTGGACTGAAAGGTCCCAGGTTCGATTCCGGTCAAGGGTATGTACCTTGGTTGTGGGCACATCCCCAGTAGGAGGTGTGCAGGAGGCAGCTGATCGATGTTTCTCTCTCATCGATGTTTCTAACTATCTCTCTCCCTTCCTCTCCGTAAATAGCCAATAAAATTTTTTTTTTTAAAAGAAGAAGCAGGAGCCTATTCTGCCTGAGTTGGCCCTTCCTCGTGTGAAATTCACTCTCTCCTCCTCAGCAATGTAAGCCGTGCTTTCCTGACAGAACCCAGGCTGGGAATGTTTGGTAATTACATCAGTAGCCACTGTGGAACTCCTCTCCTCTCCTCTCTTCATTTCTGTAAGAATAGCTCTGATCTTGACCAAGGAAGTATTGCCTCAGCATTCTTACTAGCTGTGTGTTCTTGGTGAGAGAGTAGTTTGCACCTTCTTAGCCCATCTTCCCTGCTGACATAAGTCTTATAAGCTCAACCTCAATAGTACTTGTCCAGATTTCTTTTGTTGAATTGGAATTGTATTGGCATAATTGGAGTTTTTTAATGTGTTTCTAGTATATAAATATTTTTTGATAATTTTGTTTATTTTTCTAATTAGCATTGCATAGATAATAAAGAATGATGTAATAGTTAAAATGTATAAAAAGGAGAATAAGTCTCCCTCCAATCCTTGTCCCCCAGTGTCCCCATTTGAGAAAACCAGTTTTCTTGTGTATCCCTTGATAGTCTATGATCACACAAGTATCTGTTTGATATATGCATATATTTTTTTTCACATGAGCATATTTTATATATTATTTCATCTATGTATAAGATGCACACATATTTAACAAGATGATATTTAACTGAATTGCATTTATTCTAAAATAGTCATTGTTCTCTGACTTCATAGTGATAATCTAAAAAAATGGCAGGGGGACTCTTAAGAATGCCAGCTAAGAATGAGAAATGCCTAGAATTCAGAAATCAGTATTTTGTCACTGCTAGGGCAATCTTTGATTCAGGGATTGATTGAAGGAAAGGTTGGGGGAAACTGACTACTCACATGGTCTCAAAGTATCACCCCACAAATTGCAATGTACCATTGCAATGAAATGACATGGGAGGTCACCATCTTAACCAAGTGATCAAAATTAGAATCACCAATAGTGACATTAGGTACCTCCTGATAAGATGGAATCTCACCTGAGAAGTATTCCTACTAGAAAATGTTTAAATTTAATTTAATCGTGAGGAAACAGATCTAGAATGTGAGACATTATGCAAGAGAACTGGGCCAGACTTTCAAAAAAGCCAGTGTAATAGTAAAAACTAAAATAGTTGGAGTGGGGGGGGGGGGCTGTTTTAGTTTAAGGGAGATTAAAAGACAACAGTTAAATGCTGTCTCCCATAGCAGAGTGGCAGCCCCTTTTTGGAGGCAGCAAAGTCTAAGGATCAGTGAGTATGAGCTATAGATGTAGTTTTGACACAGCATCTTACCTTCTTTCTCCACCAACATTTAAACTGAAAAATAAGTGGCACAGAGACTTGTCAGATGAATGGAACTTTTTGGTTGTTACTGGAATTTGGCTTCTTAGAAAAATGTCTCTTCAAGAGGAATCATTTTATCTTTAAATGTTCAGAGAACAAACACTAGACAGTAGTCTCCTCCAGGGCAGCATCCAAGTGTCCTACTAACTTTTAATTCTATACGCTAGTTCAAAGTGGTTAAAAATAGACTTTCAAAAAAAAATAAAAGACAATAATAGCTCATATATGCAAGGAGTGTTGTCCTTCAAAGAAGTCCTTTGAATAACTGTACCCTTATTCCATCCGAATCACATTACTTAAGACATGTTTGGAAGTTCTCTATTGGAACTGTGTCTCAAGTGAGTCTGAGAGGGGTGTAGTCCAGGTATCAGAACAAAGAAGGTGCTAGGCCTGCTTCGTGCTGTTCCAGTTGGTTAGACCATACTTAGGTGCCCAGTCAATTATGGGACCGTCAATGAAAGGACATTGAGCTAAAACAAGTTCAGGAGAGGTTGACCTGAATGACGAAGGGACTCAAAACTAAGTCATAGTCAAGGAAGTTGACAGAACTGAGACTATGAGTCTGGAGACTAGAGGATGCGTAGTGGCATGATCCTACTTGAAGTATCTGAATGACTGTCTTGTGGAAGGGCCATTTTACTTGCTTGCTGTGGCCCTGGGAGGGTAGAACTAGACAAATGAGTGGAAGTCTCAGAAAAAAACAACAGAAAACTGACTCAATATCAAGAATTTCCTGCCCTAGCTGATTTTGCTCAGTGGTTGGCTTGCAGACTGAAGGGTCATGGATTCGATTCCAGTCAAAGGCACATACCTTGGTTGCAGGCTTGATCTCCGGTCCTGGTCCAGTTGGGGCATGTGCAAGTGGCAACCAATCAATGTGGTTGGAGGGGAATAGTTAACTCTTGAGGTCCCTTCCAGACTTGAGTATGTTAATTATCCCAGTAATCTAAATCTTTCCCTTGAACCCTGGAATTTGCAAAAAGGTACCTTTCCAGCTTCTTATAAGGTAGCAAATATAAATTTCAGTTCATGATTCAGGGACATTTTTTTATATACACCTTTTTGTTTTTTAAAATGTACTTTTATTTCAGAGAGGTAGGGAGAGGGAGGGAGAGAGAGAAACATCAATGATGAGAGAGAATCATTGATTGGCTGCCTCCTGCACGCCCCACACTGGGGGTCAAGCCCGCAATCTGGGCATGTACCCTTGACCAGAATCAAACCAGGGCCCTTCAGTCCACAGGCCAATGTTCTATCCACTGAGTCAAACCGGCTAGGGTAGGGACATTTTTAAAGGGACAGTAATAGCCGAGCCAGGTGTAGCTCAGTGGCAGAGCATCGACCTAGGAACCAAGAGGTCACCGGTTTGATTCCCGGTCAGGGCATATGCCCAGGTTGTGGCCGGAATCGAATCTAGAACCCTTCAGTCCGCAGGCCAACGCTCTATCCACTGAGCCAAACCAGCTAGGGCTATCTGCAGAACTCTTAATTATCTGCAGGTTACTTTTCTTTTTTCCTTTTTTTAATTGAATTTATTGGGGTGACATGGTTAATAACAGGCTACTTCTTTTTAATACATTTATCATTAATTATAATTATAGATGAAATTAGAGTGATAAATGGGGATTTTCATAATTTGCTATGCATGAAAATATTTTCATGTATTATTTTTAAAAGAAAAATATTTAACTGTTATTTACAGAAGGTGACATTTCAAAAGGCCCGAGAACACTCTGTCAAGACAGCCCGCTTGCCAATCCAAGAATACATGGTCAGACGCCAGAATGAGAAAAACTATCATTCAGAGATATTGGCCATCAATCAAGGTACAGCTCACACGGCCCACGCTTAATGTGTTAATTCTGGTGCTTCTTTGCATCACGCCTAAGTATGAATGGCCTTGACGCAGCTTCCCCCCATGACTGATGTACTTGTACTTTATTGCATGCACTTTGTGACATGTATTCTGGCTTCTCAAAGCTATTTTTCATTTTCTTCCTAATTCCGATCTATGTTAAATACAGTTGAAATTGTTGCCTTGACCTAGAACGCCCTGCCTTTAACCCATCATTGACAGTGAATTCAGGATTCAGTTCACAGGCATTTTGGCTCCTCCTCTTCCTGTCCCAGGCCACATCAGAACCAACCCTTCCTTTGTATTGTGTTCCTCTCTGTTGCAGCATTGTCCATTTATATGCCTATATCTCTCAGTGTAGGCAGTGCTTGTGGGCAAGCAGGGCCTGTAGCTTTGCCTCTGTCTCCCCAGGAACTAATACCAGGTGTGGTACAGAGTAGGTTGGTTGAATATTCAAGAACACCCTTTTCATTAGTCATTTACTAGTTCTTTTTTTCCAGTGTGTGGTCACTGTGTTTTCTATTTACCTTTCTAACAGTATTTGATATCCTGTCCACTTACTTTGAGACTCAAAACTGGCCTGAAGCATTGAAGAAAGGAGTTTCTTCCAGAAAAGGCTATGTTCTTCAGAACTCAGTGGAATGATGGACATCCTAAGAGTGCACCTGCAGGAGGTGAAGTTGCTGGAGGGGCCTTGACCAAAGAGGAGAGCAAAGTGGTGATGGCACATACTTGCCTTTACCTGACATCTCGGATCTTCATTAGGATGTTATTAATAACAGGGACCACATTTTATGCTCTTTTGTATCTCCTATAGTGCCTAGCTCACAGGAAGTGCCCTGTTTATCTTGACTAAGTAAAAAGTTTACATAACAAGGAATTAGCCCTTAAACTACATGGCTTTGGGTGTGTTAATTTATTTTTCTACATCTACTTGTGAAAAATCTACTTTTAGAAGTAGCTTAAATAATTAAATATTGTGATATCAAGAATTTAATTTTCACCAAAGTGGCATCATAAAGTTCTATGACTTTGTCCGACCTGCTCTGATCATGCTGATTTTCCCTAACTCAATAATGTGCTGTACATGTGCTTTTCAGGATCAGCCTGTCCTAACCTAGCCCTCTTTAAGCCCCCATAGCAATTTTCCCCACCTATGGCTCCTACCTTGTCTTCCCTGTGCTGAGTATGGGTGTGGAAGGCTTCTCTCTTCCTATAGCCTTCCTACGGGACAATTTGTGGGAGTATTTTTGTATCCTTCTGAGCCTTGTACAAACTAGATTTTGCACATACATCTGAATTATCAGTTCAAATTGAAAAGCAAAAACATAGTACTGGTAAGTCTAACTTGAAAATAGCCCTAACCGGTTTGGCTCAGTGGATAGAGCGTCGGCCTGTGGACTGAAAGGTCCCAGGTTCGATTCCGGCCAAGGGCATGTACCTGGGTTGCGGGCACATCCCCAGTAGGAGATGTGCAGGAGGCAGCTGATCGATGTTTCTAACTCTCTATCCCTCTCCTTTCCTTTCTGTAAAAAATCAATAAAATATATTTTAAAAAAAAGAAAACACATTGCATCTCACACAAGCATGTCAGAGAGCCTCTTATGATGCAAATCTCAGTGATCCCTTTTCTCATGTCCTACTTAGATACAGTTGCTTCAGTTACTATGGCCAGTTTATGTCGGTCAACTTATTTCTAAACTGCTAGCAAATTGAAAAAAATGTAACCTCTATTTCAAAAGAACCAAAAGGTTACCTCTGGGTTCTATCTCCTTCCTGTCACAATTTAATCTCCCAGGAACTATGAACTTGATTACTTAAGAGCAGCCTAGTCTTTAGGAAACATCTTTAGGAATACAGTGGGGCCTTGACTTACGAGTTTAATTTGTTCAGAGGTTCCGAGACCGAGCTCATTAACTCAAATTACTCTGCAAAAAATTGACAAAGACACAGCTGGTATCTCAAAAAACTTGTTAGTCGGGACACTCGTAAGTCAAGGCCCCACTGTACATAATGTTCGTTGGTCTTTATCAACATAGTTCTATAACCTATGCATCCAAAAGGGAGGACCCTCTATGAATAGGCCTCTGAGGTCTGTAACTCTTACCATATTCTCAGGGAGGTCTCTAACCCAAGAACCATTGACCTGGATCAGCTGCCAGGCTTCATTTTGGCCTCAAAAGGCTTTGCTTAAAATTCCAAATAACATAGAATTTCCTCATCTCGATCACAAACATCTACAATTTCTTCAAAACCTAGGTAGGTAGTTTTTTGTTTGGCTTCTAGGAAATGACCCTTGGCAAAATAAGACTTGGATGAACTTATATTCAGAGATCCTCATCATAGTGTTTTTTATAACAAAACAAGAAGCTGGACATTTCCAAAATATCCTGTAACACAAAAATGAAGCATTATACAACTATGGAATTTTTAATAGCAATCATGAAAGAAATATATTTAAATGTTTGAAGTGGACAAAGTATATTACAGACTAGTATATAAAATATAATTCTATAAATCCATTTTGAAAAACATATTCACATGTAGTGGTTGAGAATGTTGGCCAAGTTAAGCCTCAGTTTCTTGCACTAGGGAGTTGTCTTTTGCAGTTACTAAGAATAAATGAGTCAATCCAAACAAAACACTTGGAACAATACTTGATTTGTAAATATATGATAATAGTTAGCTGTTACATACTCACCACTACATAATAGGATTACAAGTGATTTTTGTTTGCTGCTTCATACTTTTTATGTATTCTACATTTTCTTTTTTTTAAAATATATTTTATTGATTTTTTACAGAGAGGAAGGGAGAGAGATAGAGAGTTAGAAACATCGATGAGAGAGAAACATCGATCAGCTGCCTCCTGCACATCTCCTACTGGGGATGTGCCCGCA
Source organism: Myotis nattereri (assembly GCF_964212035.1). NCBI lineage: Eukaryota > Metazoa > Chordata > Mammalia > Chiroptera > Vespertilionidae > Myotis > Myotis nattereri. The sequence continues at coordinate 55,594,864 of NC_138087.1, forward strand.
ACCCAGGTACATGCCCTTGGCCGGAATCGAACCTGGGACCTTTCTCAGTCCGCAAGCCGACGCTCTATCCACTGAGCCAAACCGGTTTCGGCTACATTTTCTTTGATGAACATGTTTTACTATTATCAGAAAATAAGTGTTATTTCAATGGTTACTTCCAGCAAAACTAAGGAAATTAACACCAAGTAAATCATAATACTAACTTTTAGTAAACTTTATTATAAAAGAAAAGAATAGTACTATTTTATGATTTTTTTCACCAACAAGAACATGAGTGGCAACCAGTGACTTGTTTATAAAAATATTTTAAGACTCATATAAGACAATAACTTATCTTCTGAAGATTAATGGGAAGAGGTCCACCTGAAAAATTTTTCCCCAAGGAATCCAGTCTCTTGGATCAACTATAAAAAAATCCACATAGATCAACTTTCTGCCAACCTGGAGAAGATTTGTTTTCTTTGATCTGCTGTCATATGTTCACAAGCTTCTAAAACGTTTGCCAAAATTAAGGTCTGCTGAATGGTTTTTGCCTTCACCCATATTCTTCCATTCATTCCAAACACTATTTCCAGTGGGTAGAGTTTTCCCACTTCCTGTAGGATTTCACAGTCTGGAGCTAGCAGCCTGGTGAGGAAAAGGAAAGAAAATGAAATTTTAATGAAGTGGTAGAGTGTGACCTAACTTTCCTTTAGGACTCCTTTTCTAGGCAGTTCTCCATAGTTAAAGCCCCACTAACATCATTCAAATAATTAAAGGCACATGACAGCATTTACTGCCCCTTTTCTTCTAAGACAGTGGTTCTCAACCTTGGCTGCACATTAGAATCACCTGGGAATCTTTTTAAAATCCTGATTTCTGTGCCTCATCCTCTGGAAATTGTTTCTTTGTTACTAATGTTGTGGCCTCACCCCATAACAAAGAAACAGAATTTCCGGAGGATGAGGCCCAGAAATCAGGATTTTAAAAAGATTCCCAGGTGATTCTAATGTGCAGCCAAGGTTGAGAACCACTGTTCTAAGAAGATTTACACTGATCAGTATATCAGGTCACAGGTGGGCTAGTGCCACTAGTCTCAACAAAGAAATCAAACTCCCTGTATTATCAACTTTACCAAAAACATATAAAGTTCGTCCCCTACACTGTCAGAGCACCTTAATTCTAGGCTTTAAGACCATAGCTTTTAAAAATTATCTACAGTGCTGAAAGAACACCTTAAACTTACTTTCCTGACCATGTAAGTTAATAGCTGGTATTAAATTCACTACTTGGAAAGAAGTGTTAGCTCTTTCAAACCACAAGGGTGCTGCTTGATTAGTAACATGCTTCTCTAACAACCTGAACTAATTCTCCAAACCTGCAGAATAAGTAGCAGAGTCATGCAAGAGCTCTGAACTTCGGGATCTACAAGTACATAAAACCCTTTAACAGGGCACAGCTTTGGGTAGGTAAAAGTATAAACACCTAACAGAATCTGCCTCTGGGAACTTTTTTTAAAATTGATTCTTAGGGAGAGAAACATCAATGTGAGAGAAGCATTGATTGGTTGCCTCCTCCACGCACCCTGAGTGGGGATTGAACCCGCAATCTGAGTGTGTACCCTGACCAGGGATTGAACCAGCCACCTTTTGCTGTACGGGATGATGCTCCAACCAACTGAACTGCCGGGGCTGGGAACTATTAAATCTATCAGGACAGATAGCAGAAGTCTTCTGTGAATGTCTGCATAAGCTCACGGATCCCATCAGCCTACCTGCACTGCTCCCATTACTAGAGAAATTTGGTGATTTTGTACAAATTACATCTGCATTAAAGTGACATAGGGGGGAAAGGCCAGTTTTTATGTGTTTAATTTTTAAAAACCCAAAGCCAAGGATATGTTTTTATTGATTTTTAGAAAGGGAGAGAGAGAAACACTGATGTGAGAGAGAAACATCAAACAGTTGCCTCCCTTAATCACCCCGACTAGGAATGGAACCTATAACCTAGGTACGTGTCTTGACCAGGAATCAGATCCACAACCTTTTGGTGTAGGGGATGACGCCTCACCAACTGAGCCGCCTGGCCAGGGCGGAAAGGCCAGTTTTTACATTTGGGCTGAGTAAATCAGCTATAAGAAATAGTAAACCAGGAGGAAGCCCAGACTCCATATCAACACAGAAACTATACCACCAAGTACATCTGAATACAATGTATTTACATTAAGAGAGGATGGGACTGCCGAAACCGGTTTGGCTCAGTGGATAGAGCGTCGACCTGCGGACTGAGAGGTCCCGGGTTCGATTCCGGTCAAAGGCATGTACCTGGGTTGCGGGCACTTCCCCAGTGGGGGATGTGCAGGAGGCAGCTGATCGATGTTTCTCTCTCATCGATGTTTCTGACTCTCTATCTCTCTCCCTTCCTCCCTGTAAAAAATCAATAAAATATATTTAAAAAAAAAGAGAGGATGGGACTAAATGCTTGGGTTTACAAGTATGCTTAAATGGATAATGATTTTTTAATTCTGAGGAAATTCAGATGTTGTTACAAAGAATCCAAATCCCAAAGATCAGTTGGCTTTCCAAGAAGGTATAATTATAAAAGACCAGGAAACTAGAAAGCATTAGGACTTACTTTCTAATTAAGCCCAAAGTCACTTTAAAAAGTAGACCATCCTGTCCAATCACACCCATTCCGTTGGCTCGTCCACAGCTGTCAATACAAACCATCTCTGGTTCCATATCTTTATTAGCAACCACAAATTGTCCATAAATGAGATCTCCAACCTACAATGATAATTTAAAAACAGTAACCATTTTATAGTCATTATTTCCCATAACAGCAAGGCCAACTACCTACAGTTCTGTAGCTAAGGAACTGACTACATGCCAAGATTCGCAGTCACTTTGGAGTTGGGTCTTAAACAAAGGCAGCATTGACAGATATGCCCCCCCCCCCCCCAACCCACCAGGAAATCCCTAGACTGGGAGCCATCACAAAGCCAAAATATAAATACCCTCCAGAGCTACACTGTCCAATGTGGTAGCCATCTACCCACAAATAGTAATTTTAACTCACTTTTGAATTAATTAAAATTAAATACTTAAAATTCAGTTCCTTAGTTGCATTAGCCATATTTCAAGTGTTTAACAGGCATGTGTGGCTAGGGGCTACCATACTAATCATTGTGGAAGTAAAGCATTAGCATCATCACAGAAAGTGCTATTAGGTAGCTCGGCTCTCGGGAATTACAGAAGATAGATGGACAGAAGAAACTCCTGGCATGCAAAATGGAACAATGGCAATTCACTGACACTTCTCCATGCAAGATGTAAAAACTTCACAAGAGTTGAACTTCAAAATGATGAAACTAAAGACATTGAGAGTGAACTTGTTTACCTGTTAAGTTGATGACTATAGGAACTAGAAACACACATTCTCTGCCTTTCACAAGCATCTGGTCTTGAGGGCAGTGGGGATGTACATATAAACAATAAACTTCATTCAAAGCCAAACCTAGTTAAGTGCCAGAGCAGCACTAAGAAAAAGTGATTGCAAGTCAGGAATGGTTTTATAGAGGTGGTGGTATTTGGCCCAAGTCTTACAATATGAGTATGTGTTCCACAGGCTGAAAAGGGGATACAGCAATCCAGACAGAGAACCAGCATGAGCAACAACAGGGCAGGGCGCTGTGAGTTCAGTCGTGCTGTTAAACAGTTCAGTGAGGTTCAAGCACAGCTGTGTAGAGATATAATTATGGAAAGGGGAAGACTTTTGGAGTATAATGCCAAGGAAACCTGTAGGCTTTGAAGAAAGTGGAGTGAGAGGCTGTAGGCTCTTAAATGCCTGGATGGAGGGGTTAAAGTGTACAGGCAGGGATGTTAAATCGGCCAACTCCAGACAAGGGTATCTAGGGCCTGAACTTGAAAAATGGAGACGCAGGGTGGACTTAAAGATAGAGTCAAATAGATTAGTAAGATTAAGCAACAAAAGACACCTGAAAGGTGAGTGATAAGGGGCAAAAAAAGCACCAAATTTCTGGCTTGGGTGGACAGGAAGAGTGTTGCTACCTGAAAAGCCCAAGTAGAAAACGAGGAAACAACCAAAAGGGATTGCTGGAAAACAGGGATGTGACTGAAGTTGTGAGATGACAGTTCCCGGACGTACAATCAGGAAAGAGGGATGGATAATATGGCAATTTGCACCACTTACCAGGTATTCCTCCTTCCTCCCTAACCTATGGCTTACTTCCTTGTCCAGTGGATGTGGACAAAACAGATATCAATAGAACAGATAGAACCTTTCAGCACAATAGATATTAAACAACTCCCAATATAGCAAATGTAACATAAGCACGTGACTCCAGTCCCAGAGCTGAAGCAACATAAGGAACCCTTGTGGCCGAGAATGATCACACAGCTGCTCGGAGGTCATCCTATAAAACTGGGAAAATAGTCAGACTTTGGAGACATTCAGGTAGCCTTCAGAATATTTGGATGTTTTTCCTTTTTTGAAACCAAAGTTTCCTATCATTACCTGCACATTTGGTCTGTTTCTTTTAGTTGCACCTTCAAATGCCAAGTAAGACAAAGAGGCTGGCTCGCTCCCTCCAACATCGACTTTAAATATATCTCCAGATTTAGCCGTCACTATGCCAATCACATGGTCTCCTTTCACTGGGACATACTACAATACAAAAGAAATCAGAGTGAGAGAAAAACCATAAATGACCATCACTTTCCAAGTATCTTGGAAGGTATCTTCAGCCAGTCCTACTGGTTACTAAAGTTTGTCATTGGAGATATTCAGGAAATATTTTGAAATCTAATTTACAAATTAATACACATCTTACAATAAACCGTCGTACATCACTTTCAGTAAAAGGAAAACAACCACATCATGTAACTCTCAGGTTTACAGCTTCTAACAGTCTATTCATTTGAGCTGGTAGCCCGTACCTCTTCTGTATCAGGGAACAATGTTCGACAATGTTCCCGCTATGAAAAGTTCTTCCTTATTCTAATTTACCTCCCTGTGACATCCACTCAGAGCCTGCTTCTGCCCTTTGGGGCCCCTGGCGATAAGCCTGGTTCTCCCTGGCCTTCGGGATTGTGAAGACAATTACCATGTCTCACAGTCCCCATCCCTTAGAGGCCAGGATCTCCACCCCCATTTCTCTCCTGGCCGTCCTTCTCGGGCCACGTCCCAGTGTCACAATCCCTCTAAAGCAGACGGCGTGGACGCAGACATCAGGGCTCCGGGCTAGCTTAATAGAGGCCTCTCTCTGCTCGAGGCCCCTCCCTGCCTCTTCCAAGAAGTCTTCCCAGAGCCGGGCTACCCCTCACGGCCGTACCACCCCTCCGGGGCCCCAACTCACCCGTTTCTGCTGCGAGTCCACCCAGTAAACGCCGCCGCCGCCGCCGCCGCCGGGCTCCTTGTGCCGGAGGCGGCCGCACTTGGTGACCAGCAGGCGGTCGCCACAACGCCGCAAGCCGGGGCCGCACACGACGCGCACCCGGGAGCGCACGCCGGCATTTAGGCGCAGCGGTCGCTCCCCTGCACCTCCCAGGCCTTCGGCATCCTCCTGCTCGGGCAGCCGCAGCTCCTCACCCGGCAGCACCACCTGACCCAGCACAGCGCGCGCCGCCCGCGCCCTGCCACCCGCGAGGGACTCGGCTGCGACCGCCGCCGCTTGAGCCATCCCGGGCGGCACCGAACACCGTTTCCGGCTCCCACTTCCGGCACGGGGTCCAATCGCCAGCCCGCCCAAGGCTTTCCGTTTTCGGCAGTAGCGGTCGGACCGGAGCCTAAGTCGATGAAGCGTGGTCCCTGTGGGTAGGCGGGTCCCCGCAGTTGGCTCGCGGGTCGCCGGTCGGTAGGAGCCCTCGGCTTGAGTCGGTGCAGAGCGTCTACTTCCGGTGTCTCGGGTCGCCCGGTGGAATACTAGACGCTTGCACAAAGGTTCCGTGAGAACAATGGGAACTAAGCAGAGGGGCTTCGGGAGCTGGCCCTTCTTACTGACTTTACCCTCAGAAGTGAAAATATTTTCCTTTTCCAAAATAAAACCTTTTTGGTTGTTGCTGGAGAAGATATCCACACTGTGCAAAACACAGAGAAGAATAAAAAGAAACCAAAACGTATTTGGCTTATACCCATTGGCCTCCCTTGCTAGGCTGTCTGTCAGGTAGTTCTCATTGTTTGTAACCTGGGGTCTGGCACAAAATAGGTAATACCTGATAAAAGGATGTTAACCTTTCAGTGTGTATTTCTCCCTAGACTGTTTTCCTACAAATATACACATATCATGTGCACATTTCTACATGTTTGGGAAAATCGGTAACTGCAGTTAAATCCTTGACGCTACTTTCTCTGGGGCACACTTTATTTTCCCTTTTTTTTTTTTTTTTTTTTGCAGCCTCACCTGAGGATATGGTTGAGAGAGAGAGAGAGGGAGGGAGAGAGAGAGAGAGAGAGAGAGAGAGAGAGAGAGAGAGAGAGAAACAAGAAACATCCATCAGTTGCCTCCCCTACGCACCTCCACCAGGGATCAAACCTGCAACCCAGCTATGTGCCCTAACCCAAATGGAACCTGAAACCTTTTGGTGTACAGGAGACACTCTGACCAACTGAGCCACCCAGCCAGGGCTCTGCTCATCTTTTTGAGGCATCTGCTTCCAATGTGAATTTTTGAAGCTTTTTAGGATGTTTAAGACCCCACCTGAGTGGAGACCTTACAAACTGTTCCCAGCCCTCAGATAACTTTGGGGCAGGTACATCATCCCATTTGTCCTGCCGAGAGCCTCCTGCTCAGTCACCAGACCTTTGTTCATCAGTGTCTCAGGCACTGCCTCCCTAGTGACCGTAGTATGTATGATGGCTTCCTGAACTATTCTATGTTTTGGTATTTGGTGATTTCCAGTATTTTGCAAGGGTAATGATTATTAGTATAGTCTTTGGAATCCAATACACTTGGATTCAGGTCCCAGCTCTGCCACTCTCTGGCTGTGTGACTTTGGGGGAAGTTACTTCACCTGTCTGAGCTTCAGTTCCTTTGCCAATAAAAAGAGGGTGAAATCAAAATACTACTTCCTAGGGAAATAAAGGGATAATTATCTGAATTTCACTTTCCTAATAATAAAAGACTTGGGATTGGGGTCCTTATGTACTAAGAGCCTCTGGGTCTTGGTTCTAGTATTTTTTATGACATAGGTGTTTGCCGGGAGCCGGTCCATGCTTGCTGTTTCAAGGGACCTGGCATATATGGCATACTGTTCTTAATACGTTTGCTCACCTTCTTGGCACTATGTGTTTTAACCAAGGTCTCTGAGAAAGGTTGTTTCCCCAGGTAGGGATTTTCCCCTGAAGTTAGGGAGGGAATAAAACCTCTTAACTAAGTGCCAGGCGGGTAATTAATCACTTTAACTATGAACAATCATGCTTAAGCTACATAATCTTTACTCCCTGGAATGGAGATAAGAAACGCCCTAACCTTTGAAATAGAGATTGATAGGATTGAATCAACTGGTATAAATACAGATGTAACAAGACAGCAAGAGACAGGAGAGAGACAGAAATTGGCACAGAACCTACACAGAACGTTCTCTAGAGACAGAAGAACTTCGCTGGAGAGAACATGGCAAAAGATCCTGGACGAAACTGGCCTCAGAACCTAGAGACAGAACCTAGCGAGAGAACATGGCAAAAGATCCTGGACTGAACCTGACTACAGAAATTGGCAAGAGAACCTGACTAGAACCTGGTGACTGAACCTGGCTGGAGAACCTGGACAGAACCTGGCTGGAGAACCTAGTGAGGGAACTTGGCTACAGAACCTGGCTGGAGAACCTGGAGAACCTGGCTGGAGAACCTAGCAAGACAACATGGACACAGAACCTGGCTGGAGATCCAGAGCAGAACCTCTCTGGAGATCCAGACCAGAACTTGGCTGGAGATCCTGGCTAGAGATCCTAGCTAGGCTGCTGATCAACTGAACGCTGTCTCTGTGTCATTCCCTCTTCGCCGACTCCGTCCACACCTTTGGGGACCCCTGGACCTGTTGGGATTGGACCCCAGCAGGTGTTTAGGGGAGAAAGAGGTGCTTGTGTTTAGAGTGAGTAAAGAAGATTTTTTTTAATATAAATTTTTTTTATTGATTTCAGAGAGGAAGGGAGAGGGAGAGAGAGATAGAAACATCAATGATGAGAGAGAATCATTGATTGGTTGCCTCCTGCATGCCCCCTACTAGGGATCAAGCCCACAACCCAGGCATGTGCCCTTGACTGGAACCGAACTTGGGACCCTTCAGTCCGCAGGCCAGTGCTCTATCCGTTGAGCCAAACCAGCTAGGGCAAGAAGATTTTTGGTTGAGATGGTACTAAGCCAGAGTTCCAGGTTCACATTTCATTGGACTTGATCGAGATACCCATTTGGAGGGTTTATTTTGCCGTGCCTTTTGCCCCTTTACTCTAACCTTGGATTTTTTCATGAATGCCTGTTTCTTTAGGCCTGTGTTTTACTGCCTTATTGTGATGAACAGGGATTCTGCTTCTGACTGTGTGCTTCCTTGCAGGTCTATGTGAACTGGAAAAAGTCTGACCTCCCTGCTTGGGAAAAGGCAATGGAGTTTGCACTTGCTACTTCCCAAGCTAATGATATAATATATGACCATTTCAAAAAGCTCGAGGTGCATGGCTTTAATCCAGAAGATGCCTGGGATATGGCTATCATTTCAGCTTCTTATGTCATGTCCAATCGCCTTGCTCATTTTGTCAGTCTGGTTCCTAACAAAGAATTCTATGTGATGGACAGAAGCAATGATGTCAAAGACATCAGGAGTGAATCTGCTGCTCCCAAAAATAAAAGCCTGAGTCAAAAAGGCATATTGCATGAGAAGACATCAGTTGGGAAGTAGTTTTTTAAACACATCCAGTTATTGGATAGGGAAGGAAGTAAATAAATTTGCTTCCTGCTTGCTTGATGACATAGATTCTAAGTGCTGGGTGTATCCAGGACATGGGATACCTGGGCCTATGGGAAACCTTCACCAAGTGCTTACTTATTTGTGCTCTAAAAGAGCATCAGGAGCAAAGGAGTGCAGAGGATGTTTTAGGCATTTCTCATGAACTAATATCTGTGAATTTCAGGAACTTAGGTTGAAATTTTTTTTGCTTTCAAAAATAGTGTTACATAGCCCAGCCAGTGTGGCTCAGTGGTTGAGCGTCAACCAATGAACCAAGAGATCACGGTTCGATTCCTGGTCAGGGCACATGCCTGAGTTGCAGGCTTGATCCCCAGTATGGGGTATGCAGGAGGTAGCTGATCAATGATTCTCTCTCATCTTTGATGTTTCTATCTCTCTCTCTCTCTCCCTCTCCCTTCCTCTCTTAAATCAATAAAAATATATTTTAAAAAATAGGGTTACATAGAAGTTTATCTATATAGACTATGATTTGAAATCAATTCTTTGTTTAAATGTATTTAAAGACTTGCAAAGGCAGTGGGTAAATAGAAACAGACACAGTTAAAAGTTTTTCTGTCCTTTAGTGCTTTCTCAATTAGTTAATCTCCAGTGTTTATTGGTTTGTTTTTTACTGGTGGGTTGTAAAATCATGATCACTTATTTTAATCTTTACGTAACTTATTCTTATTATAGGTTTTAGTAAAAATTATTTAGAATAAGTGAGCACCACATTCTAACTAGATATATATGGTAAGAAAACTCTGGCATTACTGAACAACTTGTTTTGTATGTTACAACCACTGCTGCCTTAAGTATGTGGCTACCTTAACTTTTCAAGACTCATTCTCAATATCCAGCTACTAGAGATACATATAAACCTACAAAATGTTTTTGTTCCCATTTAGCTCCTCTAGATTCTCTAAATCAGTGGTTCTCAACCTTTTGGCCCTTTAAATACAGTTCTTCATGTTGTGACCCAACCATAAAATTATTTTCGTTGCTACTTCATAACTGTAATGTCGCTACTGTTATGAATCGTAATGGAAATATCTGATATGCAGGATGGTTTTAGGCGACCCCTGTGAAAGGGTCATTCGACTGCCAAAGGGGTCGCGACCCACAGATTGAGAACTACTGCTCTAAATGGTCAGTGAACAGTTCTTTTTTTTTTTTTTTTAAATATATTTTATTGATTTTTTACAGAGAAGAAGGGAGAGAGATAGTTAGAAACATCGATGAGAGAGAAACATCGATCAGCTGCCTCCTGCACATCTCCTACTGGGGATATGCCCGCAACCCAGGTACATGCCCTTGACCGGAGTCGAACCTGGGACCTTTCAGTCCGCAGGCCGACGCTCTATCCACTGAGCCAAACCGGTTTCGGCTTTTTTTTTTTTTTTTTTTAAATATATTTTATTGATTTTTTTTTACAGAGTGGAAGGAAGAGGGATAGAGAATGAGAAACATCAAAGAGAGAGAAACCTCAATCAGCTGCCTCCTGCACCCCCCCACTGGGGATGTGCCCACAACCAAGGTACATGCCCTTGACTGGAATCGAACCCGGGACCCCTCAGTCCGCAGGCCGATGCTCTATCCACTGAGCCAAACCAGTCAGGGCCAGTGAACAGTTCTTATTCAGAGTGTTAATTTTTAATTTCCTGAGCTGTGAAATTTGATTGTATTGAGCCAGTGCAAACACTCACAGAGCTTGGGTCTTTCTGTTGAAACTGTAACTTAAATACCTTGAAATATGTGACCTTTAAAATTGAGTGTTATTTTACTTATTCTAAAAGTTAACATTGGTGAATATATTATGGTCAAAGTTCTGTAGACCATAAAATTTTAGCCATTGGCCATAACTTGTGGGTGAAGCAGAGGCCCTCTATTAAGTATCTGTTGCAGCCAGATGCTGTGGGTATTAAGGGACATTATTAACCATAAGACAGACTTCTACCCCTGCTGCCCTGCGGGGACAAGATGGAGGATAGCTCCAGAGGAATGGCTGCCTTGATCTTCTCTGAACTCAGGACCCTTGCTCCTGAGACTCTAGCCCTTTTTTTTCAACCAACTCATAGCGAGGTGAGCTAAATCACTACTAAGTTTACGGTGGGAGCACCTGCCGAATGTTCAGCCCTCTCTATGAATTTCATTCCTGTCCTCCAGAGAGCCTTCAGATCTGTTCTCACAGGATAGATCTTTCAACAAAGATCCTTCAGATTTTCCTGCAGTCGCCAAATGTGAGCTTCCCACAGCACATCTCTTGATCAAGGCCTAGAAGAGTTGTCAGCTCCTGTGTGTACCCTTCCTTGTACCTCAAGCTTTTCCTTTATTGAAGACTCTGCTTCCCTTCCCCAGACACACCCAGCTCCTGTTAACCCTCTCTGCAGAGTTCTATGCATGTATCTCCAACAGCAGAGGAGCAGGGGAGTGCGTCTGCCATGCCCTCCATGGCAGCGGTAAACAGGCTGGACCTGGGCTGTATTGCTGGTAAGGCAGCTTCCCCCTAACTCCCGGCAGGATGCACAGGCGCCTTCTTCCTGCAGAGGAAGGATTTGGCCTGTGCAGTGGCGGGGAAGCGGGCAGGTATTCCGGACACCAACATGCCTGGTTTTCTTGCACAGCCCGGGGCTTTTTGGTGCAGACGTTGCCCGAGTCCTTACTTCCCAGGCGGAGTCGGCAGTGTGTAACCTTCACCACGCCATGGTGATTTCTTCCCCTCGCCGGCCTCAGTGTCACGGGGGAATAACATGCATAATCGTGCGCAGCCTCTCGGACGAGTCAGGACCACAGTCCCTGACAACTGCAGCCTGCCCGACGCCCGCAGTGGCAAGAAGCTCACTGACCCACCGACCCCAAACTTCTAGCCGCTCCCTACCTGCCGCGGCCGGTCGGTGTTCCCGCTATCGCGGTCCCCGGCGAACGATGGCCGCGAGGCGGCGCGGGTTCCACAGCCGGCGGGGTTAGGCCTGCGCGCGCCGGAAGTGGCGGCGGGAGCGGGAGCGCTGAGCAGTAGGCCGGTGGGGCAGCGGCCCGGAGCCGGGGGCGGGGGCGTTAGTCATGTTTCCCTGTGGGCCCGGCAGCCCCGGAGGGGACCGTATGGCCGGAGCCGGGACGGAGGAGCCAGCCCCCCTCGGGGAGCAGGCGACAGCCGTCGTGCTGCTCGCTGCCCCGCTCTGGCCGCCGCCGCCAGGGGCTGACGCAGCCCCTCCCCTGTCGCCCTCCAGGAGCCCTCGCTGCCCCGGCAGCCCCTCGCCGTCCCCGGCCGCGCGCGCCGCGGGAGCCCCGAAGGCCCCCGCGGCTCCCGCCCCAGGAAAGGCGCCTCAGCCCTCCCCGCCGCGCCGGCGAGCTGGGCCGGACTGCGGGGCCGGCGGCCTGGGCGGCCCGGGGGCCCGGCTGTTCGGGTGGCTGCGGGAGCGCTGCCTGGGCCGCGGGCTGTTCGTGGACCCGGCGCGGGACAACTTCCGCACCATGACAAACCTCTACGGCTCCATCCACCCGGCCGACTCGGTGTACCTCAGCACTCGCACCCACGGGGCCGTCTTCAACCTCGAGTACTCGCCCGACGGGTAAGCGCGGCCCCTGGGCGGGCGGGGACCGCCTTCGCCCGGCCCGGCTCGGCTGCCCGTGGACGGAGGCCCCGGGTTCGCTCGCTCGCGCAGCCCGGGCCGGGGCAAGCCCGTTGGGGGCCGTGGCCTCCTCGCCCCGGCTCTTTGTGAAGTGCCCCGTGGCGGGCCCTGGGAGGTGGCCGCCGGGGCGCCTCGGCTGCCCCGCAGGAAGCCCGGGCTCGGGTCGGAGAAGCCCGGAGCCACGCCGGCAGGCCTGGCCGCCGGCCCGGAGCGAGGTGGCTGGTCGCGCCGTAGGTGCTCGGTAAACGCACGGGGTTCGTGCCCGTTCTCTCCTGCCCGCCTCGGCCTGCGCTTTCCTCCCCGAAGCCGGTGTCGCGGGTGGGAAGGTGGCAGGTGCCCGTGCCGGCCGGGCCCCGCGGGGACAGGTGTGCGGTCCTCTGCCCAGGGAGATGCCAGGGCACTGCCCGGCGGTGGCCTCTGAGGCCGGACGTTGCGAAGCCCCCAGGCTGGACTGCCCGCTTCCCCGGGGGCCCAGCCTCCTCATGGCGGAGGAACTGTGCCGTGCGTGGCCCGCATTTACGGTGGGCCGGTTTTCAAACTATGCCTTTGTCACGCTTGGTTTTGTGAGCCCGCGCACAAGTTTCACAGCCGTCAGTGAAAAGATGTGCACACCGTCCTACCAGGAGGTGGCAGTTCAGATGGCACCCAGTCGAGGCCCCTTGGTTCCTAGTCATTCGCGTGGTTATTAGCTCGTTCCCTCGTCCAGCACGTCGTTGTTGACCGGACGCAGAGGCTGCAGCGACCCGCAAAAGCCGCGAATGGCACCGCTGGCATTGAGCTGGGGACCACCTGGTTCGCCGAACTATTAGCCACACGAAACGGCTCATCAGGCGTATTTGCCCATCGAAGGGGAGCGCGTCTGAAGCTTTCCCGAGGGAATGACACCCAGCCAAGAGCAGGGGAATGACAGGAAGTGAGTTAGTCCAGGTAGGGTCGGGGAGCGGTGTGTATGTTTGTTCCCCCCACACCCCGCGCGGTTCAGGGTTCAGGATCTGGAAGAGGAGCCGCACACAAATGAAAGAGAAGAGACAAGAGATAATTTGGAAATACTGGGGGGCCAGGCGGGCAAGTCCAACTCAAGGGGAAGGACTTCCACTGGTGCCCAGGCGTCGCCAGCCTTTTATTCGCTTTGGTTAAGCCTAAAACCCTTAGGCAGGTAATTGCAGTAATAGACAGGCTACGTCAAGGTCAGTAAATATTAGAAGGATTTACTCTGAGACTATTTGGTCAGGAAATAGCTTGAGCTCCCATTGTCAGGACTAGACAGTTGGTGCATAACTCAGGCCCTGCCGTGGGTTCAAGGATCACCAGCATTCTGGGATCCTCGTTCGCAGTTCTCTGCTAGTGAAGACAATGGCGGCCTCCTGCAGAGCGGATATTTCAGGAGGAGCATCTGGTGTGTCAGAGGACTTGCTGGAGGGGCAGCGTATCTGTCAGAGAAGCTAAAGGGGAATTGGTTTACAAAACAAGAACATTTTGCTAAAGAAAGACCTAAAATACTATAAGGAAGAAGCAGAGCAACAGAACCTGGAGTCAGAATGAGCGGGTAAACCCTGCGCCACTGCACTGATGCAAATGCTTCTTCCCGGTTACACTGGGTGCTGGTCTCCCGATAGCAGGTGGGACCGGTAGCAGTGAGGTGTGCCGGAATACAGGGTGCACTGAAGTTCATTCACGGGACCCCTCTCCCCTCTCCTTCCCTATTCTTCCAAAGGCTGCTTCCAAAAACAACACGAGTCTATTCCTCATAAACATTTAGTTCCACTTTTCTCCATATCCCAGCTCCTCTCCTCCCTACCGCCTACCTATTCTGTCAGGCCTTCATAAATGGCCATTTCTACTCATTGCAAGTGGCGAGTGAGAGGGGCAGAATGAGTTATGAAGAAAAAATTCCATTGCCAGTGATACTACCATGAGGCATAGATTACTGATAGTTCCTGTTTGAATCTGGACTTATTTTCCCATAGATATATTTATGTAAAAGGTGGTCAGATACTCTGATACAGAAAACAAAATAATTCAGTAATCTTTAATTATCCAGTTGATATATACTTATTGTAGAAAACCTAGGCAATAAATGAACAAAAAGAAGCTAAACAAAATTTATGATCCCAGAGATTAATTGGCTATCCAAGGAATTTTTTTTTTTTTTTTTTTTACACCAAGCAACTTACAGGGCTTCTGCTTCGAAATTTTTTCTTTGTATATGTTTATTTTAATATAAACATGGGATCATGCTGTTTTGTAGCTTGCTTTTATTTTCATACAATATACTGTGAATTACCTTTGTTAAATCTATTTCTAAAACATTAAATTTTTTCATTAGTTTCAATAAAACCTCTGTAAACAAATATTTTAGATTTATGTCATTATAAATCCCTGAAATGAATGAAAGGTTGTGAAGATTTTGGATGCCTATTATTAAATTGTTCCCTGTGAATATTGTACCAATTCTCAATTCTGTCAGACACATATGAAAGTGCCTGCCTCCCCATACCCTTGCCCACATTGCATATTGGTATTCTTTTTCATCTGTGTCAAAGTGATAAGTGAAAATAGTTGTGCTTTAAGTTTTTTTTTTAAATATATTTTATTGATTTTTTACAGAGAGGAAGGGAGAGGGATAGAGAGTTAGAAACATCAATGAGAGAGAGACATCGATCAGCTGCCTCCTGCACTCTCCTACTGGGGATGTGCCCACAACCAAGGTACATGCCCTTGACCGGAATCGAACCCGGACCCTTCAGTCCGCAGGCTGACGCTCTATCCACTGAGCCAAACCAGTCAGGGCTGCTTTAAGTTTTTAGTCTTTTACTACATCTACTAACATCCCAGATTTTATAGGACTTAAGTAATTTTTAGAAAAAAGGTGACATAGCTGTGTTAAATGAGATAAAAATTTCTCATATCCTTCAGTTGTGTATGAATTGAATCAGCTTACTGGGTACCATACTACTATCACAAAGACTTCTCAGTACAGAAAAGGAAAGGTGACACTGAAGGTAAGAATTACAATTATAAATTTAATAGGGACTGGATTAGAAAAAATGTGACACCAAAAATAAATGAAAGATACATGGATTAGGAGATAATCTCTATAGAAGTCCAAAATTTTAAACAATAGCCATATTGTCAAAATAAGTGTGTTACCTCCTAAGATGATATTTTGAAAAAGAAAATTGGTAATGTTAATAGATTAGACAGGTAATATTATGTGGGACTTTCTCAAGCAATTCCTCTATGACAGTGATGGTGAACCTTTTGAGCTCGGCATGTCGGCATTTTGAAAAATCCTAACTTAACTCTGGTGCCATGTCACATATTTGCAACCATAGTAAAACAAAGATTTATATTTTTGATATTTATTTTATATACTTAAATGCCATTTAACAAAGAAAAATCAACCAAAAAAATGAGTTTGTGTGTCACCTCTGACACGCGTGTCATAAGTTCGCCATCACTGCTCTATGAGAATAAAGTAGGCACTGCTGAAGAGAGAATCAGTGTATTGGAAAATAGAAGTGAAGAAATTACCCAGAATGTAAATGAGAGACACGGAGATTGAAAATACTAAGAAGGTTTAGTAACTTGATGAATGGAAAGAAAAGGCATACCATATATTTGAAGAAAATGAAATAGATAATGAGGCAAAAACCTATTTGAAGAGATAATAGCTGAGAACTTTCCAGAATTGAAAAAAAAGCACTAAGCCATGATTTAAGAAGCCCTTCACTCCTCCCTAGACATATAGTGAAACCTCATGACAACAAATATAAAATCTTAAAAGCTAGAGATCAAAAGACCTTCAAAGAAGTAGCTATGAAGGCAGTTAGTCAAGAATAATCATGTAGTCTGGCCCACATGGCTCAGTGGTTGAGTGTTCATCTCTGAACCAGGAGATCATGGTTCAATTCCTGGTTCTGGCACATACCTGGATTGTGGGCTTTATCCCCAGTAAGGTGCATATAAGAGGGAGCCAATCAGTGATTCTCTCTCATCATTGATGTTTCTATCTCTCCCTTTTTGAAATCAATAAAATAAAAATAATATTTTTTACAAAAGGAAGAATAATAGTGTAAATCAGAGGACAATGGTGATTATTTTTAGTATGCTGGAAAAGAAACCTGCCAATTTACATGCCTTTATCCAGCAAAGATAGGTTCTTTGTTCTTGGCAAGAACAAAGATGAAATAAATACCTGTTTACACAAGCAAAGTTGAGTGAGTTTGCCACCACACCTTCAATAATGGAATTCTAAGTTCAGAGAGAAGAAAATGTTTTCAAATGGAAGGTCTGAGATGGTAGAAGGAATGAAGAACAAAGAAAATGGGAAATATGTATGCAAACTAATTTTGTCTTTTGAGATTAACAAAGATGGAACGAAAATAGAAGACAGCAGTAGCATATAAATTATGAAGGATGTTTTAAATTCCTTATGTTTTTTTAAGAGAATTATGATATATTAACTTTAGGCTTTAATCCATTTAATATGCACATTCATATTTGCAAGATAACCACCAAAAAGAGAAGAAAGAATATATTATTTCTAGACTAGTAGAAGAAAAATATGGAATAAAAAATTTCCAAAAGAAGGTAAGAAAGGGAAAGAAAAAATAGAAAAGTTGTAATAAATAAAAAGCACAAAGAATGACTAAAAATAAACCTATATATTACTAATTATAATAAATATAGAAGTACTAAATGTTCATAAAAATAGAGAAAGATTATTCAAACACATTTGAAGCAAAGAAAGTTGGTGGTCTATATTAATGTCATACAAAATAGGCTTTAAGGGGAAAAAATTCTAGAAATATAAGATCACTTCATATTAAAACTCAGTTCACCTGGAAGATAAAGAAGTTCTGAACTTGAATTATTCTTTTAGATCTAAAATATAGACATTAAAAATTGTTAACTTCAAGGAGAAAACAAACTAACTGGGGAAAGATTTTCACACATATCACAGTATACCTCAGTTAGTCAGACAAATACAAACATAAGAAGGATACAGAAGATACAGACAACACTAGTTAAAATATTGCTCTAAAGGGCATATGTAGAATGGTGCATTCAGACCAGTACACATTGGTTCAGCTGCACCAGTTAAAATAGTGATAGATGACCATAGTAGTTGAATAGTTACTGCTCCAAGCCCATTGAGTGCCCTCCTAATGTTTCAGCACTTTCCACGGAACCTCCCAGAATAATCCTTTATGTATAGTAACTAAAGAGTTCAGAACTGGCACAGTAAGCTACCAGCAAACGTCTCACAGCAAACACTCATTGATCAAGAGAATGCCCAAATATACAATTAGCATTCATTCTAATTGCTCCTCACCCCTCCACACAAAACAAATCTATAGGCAAGTGTCCAGTGACTATTTGGCTTCTCTTAGTGTGGGGCTGCCTGCCTTTATCGAGCACTTTCCCATTTTCATATGGTCTTTTGTGAACTGCATCCTCTGGGGAGAAATGAAGAGAGCAGTCAAATGAGAGTAATAATACCACTTCAGGTACTATCCAAGCATATTAACTCTTGGCATAGTGTGTACTTCTATGGCAGGATAAAATCTATAACAGGAATGAGACCTAAGGGAATGGCTTATGGGTAAATGACTCCTGGGATGCAGATCCCTAATTTTAGCATTCCTATTGAATTTCACCATTATTTAGTGAGATAAATTTGCCAAAACTCACTGAATGCCAGCCCGCCATGGGTATTAATAACACTCATTTTACTAATGAAAATGACTGCCAACATAACTCTTCTCTGTACCAGAAACATTTAGTTGAGGGAACTGAGAAGCAAAAAGATAATCATATACAAAGGATTTCTACCCTGACTCCTACTCATAACTGCCATATATTACCTGTCATCTGAGCTGAGGGATTAGATTTGATACACTTAAATATGATATCTCAATAAATTACTTTTGCCACTTAGTTTTTAATATGAATACATATTGAATATAGAAAATTAACAGCAAGCATTATAAGGACTAAAAAATTAATACACTATTACTTCAGCAAAAGTTAAAAAGGATGTACAATTCTGTTAACGTTAATAGTGATTTTTTTTTTTTTTTTTTACTTATCAAGACTACAAGTTACGTAATGACTACCTATTTAATGGGGAAATTCTTGGAGGGGCTTTATGCAATTTTCTATGTCCATGGTTCAGACAAGGGCATCTGGATCAAACAAGATTGTGGCTACAATTTCCAAATATTAATAAATGATTGGAAGTTACTAGAATAATTTGTTGAATAATTTGAGTTACAACTAATATCACTTGGCAAGCATTTTTATAATCTATAGGATTATTAAAATATTTTTAATTTTACTCATATGTTAATTTATATTACTAATAAATGTTTAACTTTTTAAAATATCATGCTTGACTATATGTTACAATTACTTCATGCTTGGTTTTTTTTTAAACACATAAAGGAAATTCATAAAATTTCCACTTTTAAGGCCACATATTTCAAAAGATTATCTTAGAGTACAGTTTTTCTAGTACAATGTAATTGCTATAAATTAATAAAATAACTATTAAAAAGCTCCTGTGTTTTCAAGTTAAGAAACATTTATAAATAACTCATGGACCAAAGGAAAAAATAACAGTGGAAATTAAAACTAAATGATAATGGAAGTACCACATGTCTCAAAACTTGTAGGGTTATATGTAAGTAAAATAGTACGTCAGGGAAAATTAATGAGCTAAGTATTCATCTCAAGAAAAAGAATAGTTATCTGCAAATAATAGCAAAGTAAATCTAAAGAAAGGAGAAGGAAGGAAATTCAGTAACAAAATAGAATTAGTGAAAATTTATTTTGATTTTATTTTTGAGAGAGAGAAAGTGAAAAACATCTATTTTTTCCACTTATTTATGCATTCATTGGTTGATTCTTATGTGTGTCCTGACCAGGGATTGAACCCGAAACCTTGGCGTATCGGACGACGCTCTAACCAATTGAGCTACCCAGCCAGGGTGAATTAGTGAAATTTTAAAATTCCATAGCAGTACCCAATTGAGAGAAAAATGTGTCTTTGAAAAGATAAAATTGAAAAACACTCATTGATCAAGAGACTGCCCAAATAAATATACAATATTAAGAATGAGCCCTAGCTGGTTTGCCTCAGTGGATAGAGCGTCAGCCTTTGGATGGAAGGGTCCTGGGTTTGAGTCCAGTCAAGGGCACTTGCCCAGGTTGCAGGCTCAATCCCCAGTAGGGGGTGTGCAAGAGGCAGCCAATCAATGATTCCCTCTCATCATTGATGTTTCTATTTCTCCCTCTCCCTTCTTCTCTGAATTCAATAAAAATATATATATATTTTTAAAAAAGAATAAAAGATGTGTGTGTGTGTGTGGGGGGGCATGACTTCAGAAGCAAAAGGTAGAGATTGTAGTTTTCCAGAAGTAGCAAAGTAGATGGTTTGGACCAACCCTCTGAGAATAATTTTAAAGACTAGAAAAATATAAATATTTAATGTAAGATATAAAAATCTTATTTGGAAGGCTTTGGAAAATTGAGACAATGAGGAAATTGCAGGGCCAAGAGCTGCAAAAGGAGGGAAGCCAGAGATGTGAGCTCACCATTTTAGCCAAATAAATCTAGCACTATGGTAGAAATGAAAAGTTGATTTGACATTAGAAAATAAATTAATGTAAATCACTACATTAACATCTTAAAGGAAAAATATAACGAGAGAATTTCAATTAATGTTGGAAAGTGTTTTATATAGTTTAACATATTTTAATGAAAAAGAAACTTAGCAAATTTGTTGTAGAAGAGAACTTCCTTAATCTAAATAATAGGAATTTGGTAGATTCAATGACAAAAAACTACAGAATACTTAATGATGAAATGGGGAATATATTCTTGAAGATTGGAAGGAACAAGACAAGAGTGGCTGCTATATTAACATTTCTATTCAACATTGTACTAAAAGTCCTAGCCAGTGCCACGAGGGAAAAAAGGTAATAAAAAGAAAAAAACAATTGTTTGTAGATGATATTATTGACAAAGAAAAACTAAAATACCTACAGATAAAGTATTAAAATAGCAATATTGATATTTTAATAATCAGTTGCATTTTTGTACACCAGCAACAAAGCACAATTTTAAAAAGAACATTGTAAAAAGCATAAAAAAATGTCAAGTACCCAGGAGTAAATGTAACAAAAGACAGGCATAGCTCATATGGAGAATATCCATGGTAAAGGTAGATATACCATGTTCATAGATTGGAAGACAACATATTGTAAACGTCAATTCTGTGCAAACTTTTTGATAGAGGTATAATCCAATGAAAACCATCTGGATTTGTGTGTATGCATGTGTACATAACTTAAGTTGATTCTAAATGTATAAGGATATTCAAAGTCCAAGAATTACTAAGATATTCTTGCTAAGAAAATCTTGAATATGTTGAAAAGTATGCATATTACTAATGGAATAATACAATACTGTGTGATATAACTTTTACTGAATTAATTTTTAAAGTGAATGCATCCCAATAAAAATACCAATACGATGTCTGAGTAGGACCTGACATGCTATATCTAAAATTCACTTGGAAGAGAAAGCATAATATTAGCCCCTTGAAAAATGTTTATAAAGCAATGAGGGTATCTTATCTTGCCATATATCAAAAATACTTTTAGAAATTAAAATAGTGTGCTGATGTTGCATAGAATACAATATCCTATCTAATAAAAGAGAAACATGGTAATTGGTGTACAACCACTACCCTTCCCATTGGCTAATCAGCGAGATATGCAAATTAACTGCCAGCCAAGATGGCAGCCGGCAGCCAGGCAGCTTGAAACTAACATGTGGCTTGCTTGCTTCAGTGACGGAGGACTCCAGCGTTCCCCGCCTGCCTTGACGGCCTCTGAGCCTGCAGTTTGAACATTGTAACAAATATAGAAGCTAAACAAAACCCCAGAAACCAGCTTTCAGCGAGCCGGGATCTCACAGCTGGAGTTGATACAAAGTTTCAATTATAGAACCTAAACAAACCAGATCCCTACTTTCAGCAGCTGTGGCCTCAGAGCTGGAGCCAAGCCTCAGAGCTAAAGCTGGCCCAGAATAAAAAAGAAAAAAGGAGCGGTTGGGAGCTTCAGTCCCAGCCTGAAAACAGCCCTCAGCCCCTCACCCAGACTGGCCAGGCACCCCAGTGGGGACCCCCATCCTGAAGGGTGTGTGACCAGCTGCAAACAGCCATCATCCCCTCATCCAGGCTGGCTAGGCACCCCAGTGGGGACCCCCACCCTGATCCAGGACACCCTTCAGGGCAAACCAGCCAGCACCCACCCATGCACCAGGCCTCTATTCTATATAGTAAAAGGGTAATATGCCTCCCAGCACCGGGATCAGCGTGACAGGGGACAGCGCCCAAACCCCCTGATCACCCTGCGGCTCTGTGTGTGACAGGGGGCGGGGCCACAACCTCCCTATCGGCCCTGCTCTGTTCCTGACAGGGGAAAGCGCCCCAACCCCCTGATCGGCCCTGCTCTGTGCCTGATAGGGGGGAGCTCCCCAACCCCCTGATCGCCCTGTGGCTCTGTGTGTGACAGGGTGCGGTGCCCCAACACCCCCACCCCACGGGCCCTACTCTGTGTGTGACGGGGTAGAGCCATAACCTCCCCATCGGCCCTGCCCTGAGTGTGAGAGTGGCGGCGCCCCAACCCCCTGATCAGCCCTGCTCTGTGGGTGATAGAGGGCAGCCCCCCCACCCCCCCACCCCACGGGCCCTGCTCTGTGTGTGATGGGGTAGAGCCATAACCTCCCCATTGGCCCTGCCCTGAGTGTGACAGTGGCGGTGCCCCAACCCCCTGATCGGCCCTGCTCTGTGGGTGATAGAGGGCGGCGCCCCAACCCCCTGATGGGCCCTGCCCTGTGCATGACAGGGGGGAGCTCCCCAACTCCCTGATGGGCCCTACTCTGTGCGTGACAGGGGGAAGCTCCCCAACCCCCTGATCGGCCCTGCTGTGTGCATGACAGGGGGCAGCGTCCCAATCCCCTGATTGGCCCTGCTCTGTGCATGACAGGGGGTGGCGCCGCAACCTCCCCATCGACCTTGCCTTGAGTGTGACGGGGCGGTGCCCCAACCCCCCAATCGGCCCTACCTTGAGCATGATTGAGGGTGGCATCGCAACCTCCCAATCCGCCCTGCTCTGTGCATGACAGGGGGCGGCGCCCCAACTCCCCAATCAGCCCTGCTCTGAGCCCGACCAGGGGCTGCACCTAGGGATTGGGCCTGCCCTCTGCCACCCGGGAGCAGGCCTAAGCCAGCAGGTCGTTATCTCCCGAGGGGTCCCAGACTGCGAGAGGGCGCAGGCCGGGCTAAGGGACCCCCCCCTCCTCCCGAGTGCACAAATTTTTGTGCACTGGGCCTCTAGTAGAGTATAAAAACAAAACTTAGATATGTTAATGATGGCATTTCAAACCAATGGGAAAATGTAGGCTTTGATATGGGGACAAAGTATATACACATTTGTTTTGTTAATCCTCACCTCAGGATATTTTTCCATTGATTTTTAGAGTGAAAGGGCCGGGGAGAGACAGAAAGAGAGAAACATCGATGTGAGAGAGACACATAGATTGGTTGCCTCCCACACAAGCCTGGACCAGGGTGGGAGTACATGCCTGCAACTGAGCGAAAGTACGTGCCCTTGACCAGAATTGATCCCAGGACCCTTCAGTCTGCGGGCCAACGCTGTATCCACTGAGCCAAGGATGATATATATTTTTTAAAGGTTACAACTCATGCCATGTACAAAAATATATTATAATTGGATTAAAACAAAATAATGTTTTATAGATCTCTTATTTACAATGTTTAAGGTTAAGACTCTCAGAATCGTTGATTCATTTACTTTTTTTTTTTTTTTTTAAAGAAGTCATTTATTTATTTTGTTGTTAATCCTCACCTTAGGATACTTTTTCCATTGATTTTTAGGGAGAGTAGAAGAGAGGGAAAGAGAAACATCGATGCGAGAGAAACACATTGATTGGTTGCCTCCTGCATGAGCCCCAACCAGGGCCCTGGGTGGGGAGGAGCCTGCAACCTAGGCATGTGCCCCTGACCAGAATTGAACCCTCCGGTCCACAGGCCAACGCTCTATCCACTGAGCCAAACCGGCCAGGGCTGATTCATTTACTTTTATGCTAGGAGGAAAGTCCATTCCATGACTCTTCTGACTAACAAAAAGAAATGGCTGTTTATACATCATCTAATAGATGTTAATTTGAATACTTACTCATGAAGATCAATTAGCACAAAAATCCATCAGATATAGTAAATATTTGAAGTCCACTTATCTCAAAAAATGGTGTTTATGCAGATTACTAAATATGGGAAAAGTTTGAGTTTTTCCCTCTCCAACTTTATCTAAAAAGCTTTTTCTGAATACAAAAGTTTGACTATTTGATATTCTATCTTATGCACTTTCAGCTTAAGTGTACAAAATTCCACTTGTTATTGGAACTATAAATTGGGAAGACCTGTAGTTTCAAAGACTTGGGATTTCATTTGCTAGATCTGAATCTGAAAGAGCAGTGCCCACAAAAAACTAGACTTAACCAAAATCAATAAAAGACAATGGATTTTCAGAAATCAAAATGGGGCTTGTAAAAGGTTTATGAAAATATAACTTTGTAATAGGGAAGGGTTTTGAAAATAGAGACAGTATTAAAAAAAATAAGGAAAAGATGACTATATCTAACCAATAGGATATATATTTTTTCAGTGCTTTTTAATACTGATAAATACATAATTTTGTATAAGATTTTTCCTCTAAGTTGCCTCATCTATACATGTTTTTCTGCAACCAGCTTTTCTCATTTAAAAATATGTTTTGGAGTTCTTTCATATCATATCCATATAAAACTATGCCTTTCTTTTAAAAATCAGTCATCCTTCTTTCATATACATTTAGGTTTCTTTTAATTTCTCCTTGCAATGAAGCATATATACTTTGTATTTATGAATGATTATGTCTCTAGATTAAATACTCAGAAAAAAATTGCTGAGTCAAAAGATATGCACATTTAAAACTTTGATAGATACTGTTACTCCCCAAACATAAACTACCAGTTTGTATTCCATTACAATGTATGAAGGACCATTTCCTACTAGTGTCAATAGTGGATATCATCAATATTTTAAATATTTCCTACTAACATGGGCAAAAAGAAGTTATTCACTTATAGTGTGCATAATTACAAATAAGTAAGTATTAATAACCAGAGAATACTAGAAAACTAAACAAAAGAAATGTGTCATTTGCTTTCAGATCAGTGCTGACGGTTGCTTGTGAACAGACTGAAGTTCTGCTTTTTGACCCTATATCATCAAAGCACATAAAAACACTTTCTGAAGCCCATGAAGACTGTGTAAATAATATCAGGTTAGTATTATAGTGAAAAAGTGAACTTTACTATTGTGACCCAAAATACTCTGTTTTGGAAGTTCGTGAAAATGTATAATGCTTTTGTATAGCAGTGGTAGAGATACATATTTGTGAATTGTGAATCTTATCCCTTGTGAAACTGATTCCTTTAATTACAAAACTTATTAACTATTTTGGATTAGAATCTTTCTGAAATGCATTTTTTACTTCCACATGATTTTCTTTTTCTCTTCGTATATTAGGATCATCATTATGAACCTCAGCCAGTATTATAATAGTCTTGTAATGCCTTTAGGCTATGGCAGTACTGTTACTTAGCCTGTCTCACCACCAGCCCCCAAATTCAAAGTATTGAGAGAAAAAGCACATATGCACAGAGAACTTCTTTAAAGCATTGTTGGAAGCTTCTTAAATTCTCAGTAATGTGGGAAATAGATAACAGTTTGGTGGATTAATATGCAGTCATTAAAATGATGGTCCCAAAGACTACATATCAACATAGATAAGTGCTTGGGATAATATAGATTAAAATCATGATGTAAACTGTACAAATGTGACATGATGCAGAAGAAAAAAGATTAGAAGGAAATACTTTAAAATGCTAGCAGTGGATGAGTTAGAATGTATGGATTATGAGTAATTTTATAAACTTTATGTAGAGATTATATTATTTTTTAAATTATTACTTTTAATTTAAAAAAAAGAACTGTTGAAATTATTTCTAGTCAAGATGACCTACTGAGTTTTAATGTAACACTGATGTTCCAAACACATAGAACAAAAGATTAAGTAGCACAAAAGATATACCCAGGCTGTGAAACAATAAACATCTTTGTGGGCCAGAAATTGAACACAGACACAAAATTGCTACAAGTGTTTAAACCATAAGCCCACTGGGTTTGTCTGGCATTGACATGCAGTCGTTTGGCTCCTGTCAGGAATCAAAAGTGCTAAAAGTGCTTCATGTGAGGCAGAAACCAGAACTACTACATGAAGCCAGGGGTTTTGTTGTAATGTATATCCCATTTGTGAAAGGCTGAAAAAAGGAAAAAGCTATTAACTACCGGGGCTATAGTTTTAGTTGATAAAGACACAGACTCATGACCAGAAAGTGATGAAGCCATTACTGAGTCAGTGGTTGAATAGATGTGATAGCTCCAATATCATCATGAAACTGCAGGCCTTAATATCATTATAAGGTCTAGTTGTCGATTAGGGGTCTAGTAATCCAAGTGGGGCCAACTATAAAACCATTAAATAGGTAGAGAGAAAAAACAAAAAAACAACCTTTTACTACTCAAAATGTGCCTACAACCCAAATCGCAAAACTCATGAAGACATCTAATATTAATACCATACCAAAATCAGCGACTAACACAGGCATTTTCTCTGGATGAAATTAATTTATGGAGTAGTCCAACAAAGACTTTATTTTTAAAAATAAATTATTTTATTTATTTTTATTTTTTTTGACTAGGTTATACATGCACGTGGTACAAAATTCAAAGGTACAAAAGGGTAAACAGTGAAAAGTAAGTCTATCTCCCACCTCTGTCCCCTAGCCACCCAGTTCCCCTCCCCAGAGGCAACCACTATTACCAATTTATTGCTATCTTTTCTGAGATAGTTTGTCCATATATAAGCATATACACACACACATACACTTTTATATAAATGGTAGCATTCTATACATACTATTATGTACCTTGGCTTTTTCACTTCAAAACATATTTAGAAATCATTCCATATTAGTATCCATGGGATGATATTATTTTTAACGGCTGCATAGTATTCCGTTGATTAGAAGAAACTTTAAATCATTTTTAGGATGCTCAAAGAAATAAGTTAAGGGGTACTTTCTATTTTAAGGGAGCTCAAAAATTATGAAACAGAATAAATGAAACAAGAGCAGGTTAATGTGGAAATGAACCAATTAGAATTCTTTGTAGTTGGTATGTAAAACTCAGTAGATGGGATAAATATACCCTTTATACCATTGGTGATAGAATTAATGGGTTGGAAAATAGTACTAAAAATTTCATACAGAACACAGAAAAAAGATACAAATATGAAAGAATAGTTAAAAGATATAGAGGATTAATTGAAAGACTCCAATAAATGTATAAGAATTACAAAGAAAGAAGATGCAGGGATTGGTGGAGAACTAATTTTTGAAGACAGAGGGGCACAGAGACAAAGAATTCTTAGCATTCAAGAGGGACCTGAGTCCTTTCATCAAGAGTAAAATCTAGAATGTCAAGTAGGTTAAAGAAAAAAAAAATACACATCTAGATAGGTTGTGGTGAAACTAGAAAGCTTAAAAAAGTGATGATAATAATAATAATATTTTTGTCCAATTCTATGTTCTCAAGTCCTTAAGGAATGATATTAATGTGAACACGTCAATTTGAAGCTTTATTCATGTTTGTCCCCTGCCATTATAAATAAAGGTACATGCTATTCACTGAGAAAAAAAAATAATAATAATAATAAATAATGATAAAGCAAAGGAAATATAAATAGAAAAAAGAAGTAGAAATAGTTCCAAATATATGTATAGTTCACAGTAGGTATAAATGGATTGATCTTTATTAAAAGACACAGAGACCTACCAATTTGAATGAAAAACAAAATCATTTATATATTCTCTATAGAGATACCAAAAATAAGACTGCCCAGAAATGGAAAAAGAAAACTGATGTAGGTTATTATTGGACAGATGGAATACCAAAGTCTTTAATAAAAAATGCAACAGTACATATTAAGAAAAGGAAAAATCCATCAGGAAGATATATATAATCATGAACTTGTATGCAACTTGAAGTATAAAAACCAAAAATGGAATGATAAGGAATTCTAAATCTGTTAGAGGCCCGGTGCACAGATTCATGCACCGGTGGGGTCCCTTGGCCTGGCCTGCAGGGATCGGGCCGAAACCGGCTCTCTGACATCTCCCGAGGGGTTCCGGATTGTGAGAGGGTGGTTCTCGGATGACGCACCCTGGAATTGGGTTCCCTCCTCTCTGGTTCTAGATGCATCACCCAAGAACTGCAGCTGCCAAGCTGTATTGGGCATCTGCCTCCTGGTGGTCAGTGCGCGTCATAGCTACTGGCCAGTCAGCTGGTTGCTTTAGGCTTTTATATAGTATATATAGATAGTCATAGTGAGATATTTTATTACTAGGATCCCTTGGCCTGGCCTGCGCCCTCTCACAATCTGGTACCCCCCGGGAGATGTCAGAGGCCTGCTGCACGTATTCATCTGTGCACCGGCCCTCTAGTATGCATATAAGATCTTTGGTTAATCTCTCCCCGCCTGCCCCCGTCCCTCTGAGATTCATCAATCTGTTCCATGTTTCCATGCCTGTGCATTGAGCATCTGGCCCCTGGTGGTCAGTGTGTGTCATAGCTACTGGTCGAATGGTCACTTAGGCTTTTATATATATAGATAGTTGCATCTAAAACTAGTAAATTAAGCAGATAAAAATGAGGCTATAAAAGATAAACTAGAAACGCTGGGTAAAATTTTTACTATTGTCTGGCTGGCATGTCTCGGTGGTTGAGTGCCAACCTGTGAACCAGGAGGTCATGGTTCGATTCCAAGTCAGGGTCATGCGGGTTGCAGGCTCAATCCCCAGTGTGGGTGAGGGCGTGCAGTAGGCAGCCGAGCAATGATTCTCTCTCATCATTGATGTTTCTATCTCTCCTCCTTTCCTCTCCAAAATCAATTATAAATGTATTTTTAAAAATTTAAATATAGCCCTAACCGATTTGGCTCAGTGGATAGAGCATGGGCCTGCAGACTCAAGGGTCCCAAGTTCGATTCTGGTCAAGGGCATGTACCTTGGTTGCAGGCACATCCCCAGTGGGGAGTGTGTAAGAGGCAGCTGATCGATGTTTCTCTCTCATCGATGTTTCTAACTCTCTATCCCTCTCCCTTCCTCTCTGTAAAAAAATCAATAAAATATATTTTTTTTAAAATTTAAAATATATATATTTAATCCTCTAATTCTCACTTGAGGATTTTTTTTAATTGATTTTTTAGAGAGGAAGGGGAAGAGAAAGAGAAAGAGAAACATCAATGTGAGGGAGAAGCATGGATCCGTTGTCTCCCACACTCACCCGACTAAGAATCGAACCCACAACCGAAGGATTTGTATGCATGCATATAGGCATGACCAATGGACACGGGGCACTGGGGGGTAGGGGAGGCCAGGGGAATGTCAAGGGGGGTGGGAAGGAAACATATGTAATACTCTTGGTAATACTTTAAGCAATAAAAAAAAAAAAAAAAAAGAATCGAACCCACAACTTAATATGTGCCCTGATCAGGAATTAACCTGCAACCTTTTGGTGTACAGGATGATGTTCCAACCAACTGAGCCACTGGGCCAGAGCAAAATAAATAAATAAATAAATAAATAAATAAATAAATATTTAAAAATATATATATATATATATAAAATATATTTTATTGATTTTTTTTACAGAGAGGAGGGGAGAGGGATAGAGAGTTAGAAACATCAGTGAGAGAGAAACATCGATCAGCCGCCTTCTGCACACCTCCTGCTGGGGATGTGCCCGCAACCAAGGTACATGCCCTTGACTGGAATTGAAACTGGGACCCTTGAGTCCGCAGGCCAACACTCTATCCACTGAGCCAAACCAGCTAGGGCTAAATATATATATTTTTAATGTACAGTTGAGCTGATAAGAAAGAAAGGAATCCTAGGGCCAAAAATGAAGTTGAAGCAGGAATACGAGGAAGTAAATAGGTATTCAAGATGTCTTTTACCATGGAGGCTTTAGCAAAATGCTGGTGACCTTGAGCTTCTGTTTTAACATTTATGAGGAGTACAGAGGACAGGAGAATAATTCTGTCAGTTGAAGCTGAAGAGTCTAGTAGAAAACTCTGCAGAAGGGTGGGACTTGAAAGGGTTATACTTTTAGCAAAATTAGTGATCTAGAAATAAATCACATTGTTCATCTAAACCAGTGATGGTGAACCTATGACACGCGTGTCAGAGGTGACACGCAATTCATTTTTTTGGTTGATTTTTCTTTGTTAAATGGCATTTAAATATATAAAATAAATATCAAAATATAAGTCTTTGTTTTACTATGGTTGCAAATATCAAAAAATTTCTATATGTGACACGGCACCAGAGTTTAGCTGACACACCAAGCTCAAAAGGTTCGCCATCACTGATCTAAACTGTGGCATTGGGTAGAGGGGTGTCAGAAAATCTGGATTTCTAACCACAAGCCAGCCTTCTTGCATGTGTGGGGCCTAAATTCACACTACCATGTGGTCCAAAAATAAATGCAAATATTCTCTGGAGGAGAGAACTCAATATCATAAAGAAGTCATTTCTTCCCAAATTAATCTATAAATTTAGTGCAGTTTTAATAAAAATATCAAGTTTTTATAACTTTATTTTAAAATTCATATTGAACAGCAAAGGCCAAGAATATCTGAGACTGTTTTGAAGAAGACTTAAGATGGTAGGAGTACTCACCTCTCCAGATATCAAACATAGTCTTAGGACAGGGATAGATTAAGTGACTGATGGAACGAAATAGTGTTTCCAGATATTTAACATATGACAGCAGGGGCATTATAAATCACTGTGGGGGTGGGAGGATGGAAAACAGAGAACTGGTTATATATATGAAAAAATAAAATTAAATTAGATTTTTATCTCATACCATAACTAAAAGTTACTGCCAGTTAGATTAAAGACCTAATTATAGAAGAAAACCTTTAAAGCGTTAGAAGGAATATAGAATATATTTATAGTCTAAGTATAAGAAAGGATTTTTTTAAATACACAAAATCCATAAACCATTAAGGATTAAAAGGTCAACTGCATTAAAATTTAAAACTTCCTTATAACCAAAGACATAAGAATGTGAGAAGACAAGCTATAGGCTAGTGGGAGATGATGTTTTTAATGCACATAACTAAAAAATGGCTAAGTATCCAGAATATATAAGACAATTATTCTGGAACAAAATTGACAGAGAATCGCATAAGAGAAACTAAAATAAGCAATAAATATGGAAAGATTTTCAAGCTTACTAGTTACCATGGAAATGCAAATAAAAAAAGCAGTGAAGAAATACCAAAGATGTTGAGAAATAGAAACTCTTAGATATTATTGATGGAGTATAAATTGGTAAAATTACTTTGAAGAGCAATTTTGCAACATCAGGTAAAATTGAAGATCAATTTTTAAAAATAAGTTATAGCACATGTGAGCAAGGAGATATGTTAAGAAGCTTCATTATAGCATTATTAGTATTAGTATTAGAAGTTGGAAATAAATCTGCAAGAGGAAGGTCAACTCTGGTATACTTATACAATGGAATACTATACATCCGTTAAAATGAAAAGAAGCAGCATGTGAGATACATGTCAGAAATTTGAGGTTGAGCCAGGAAAGCAACTGTAGAATGAGCTGTATGTACAGTGTGATACCATTTATATAAAGTTTGAAAATATACAGACACAAGCTTGATAAGGGCATGTATTTCTCTGTTTGTTCTCTGCTTTATCCTCAGCACCTAGAACTATGCCTAGCTCATAGTGGGTGCTCATTAAGTATTTAAAGAATAGCATGCAAAACAATATTATCAATTGTTTATAGCTACATACTTATGAATTCATGGTATTAAAAATTGTGTGGGGAGTAACAACAAATTTTGGATAGTGGTTCCCTCTGGAGAGGGAGGGAGGGGAATGGGTTTGGGGAGGGATATACAGGGTACTTCAACTGTGTTTGTAATGTTTTTAAAAATCTGAATGATACAAAATGTTAAAATTTGATAAAGCTGGGTGGTGAGTATCACAGGTGTTTGTTATATTCTTCATACATTTCTCTATGTTTCTAATATTTCACAACTTAAAATTTTATTACCTCAAAAAGAAAAGACGTATACCAAGTTGTTTGCCCCTACTCAAAATGGCTCTCACTAATCTGCTATTAGAATTTGTGTTCCTTATTAACATCAGCTCTCATTTGCTACTATCAATGTGCCTGCCCTAGTACCCCACACCTACAAATTTGAATTTGCCTCTTGTCTGTTGGTTAGAAAAAAACAGATTTTGAAGCTTTTTTTAGAAGTAATATAACTTTAGAGTTTTGAGTAAGGATTTGGGAAGTCGTTGGCATGAGCGTAAGTGTGTATTACTTAATACTAACTTCCATTTTTTGAGTGCTTACTATGTGCCAAACCTTTTGTGAAGTACTTTTCATACATAATATGTTTAATTCTCATGGTATCCTGATGTGAGACAGATATTGTACCCATTTTAAGGAATGAAGAAACTGCAACCCAGATAAAGAGACTTGCCCAAGGTATAGAATATACACTGAGTGGCCAGATTATTATGACCACCTAACATTTGTAGGCAAATTAGCTATAATTTCGCGCTGAAGTTGCTAGACGGTCAGACCATTATAAATAGGGAAGCAAGTTGTTTACCACAAGAGTAGAAGTGATTTTTTTCTGAAGATATGGGTAAACAACGCTATTTAACAGCCTTTGAATGTGGTATACACACACACACACACACACACACACAGCCAGATTATTATGACCACCCAATCAGTACTTTGTTGGGCCACCTTTTGCCTTCAGTACTGCGGCGATTCTTCTTGGTGTTGACACCATGAGATGTTGAAAGGTGATGCGAGGAATCTGACACCATGCCTGATGAATAGCACTGTCCAGTTCTGTGAAATTTGATGGTTGTGGAACCAGCTGCCAGATGGCTCTTTTAACTTCGTCCCACAAATGCTCAATTGGATTGAGATCTGGTGATTGTGGGGGCTACCTAAGCAAGGTAAAGTCTCCCTCATGTTCCTGAAACCACTTCTGCACAATACAAGCACCGTGGCATGGCACATTGTCTTGTTGGAAGAAGCCATCTCCATTGGGATATGCCATCAATATGATAGGATGAACTTGATCAGCAACAATACATAGGTATGTTGTGTTATTCAGACATTGTTCCACACGAATCAAAGGGCCCACATCATGCCAGGAAAACATGACCCAAACCATAATACTGCCCCCACCAGCTTGAAGGGTTGTACTCATGCATATGGGGTGCATGCTTTCATGCTGTTTCTGCCAAATTCTCACTCTGCCATCTGCATGATGCAACTGGAAACGTGATTCATTGGACCACATGACTTTTTTCCAATGCTCGACTATCCAATCCTTGTGTTCCTGTGCAAATTGGAGACGTTTTATCTTGATAACTGCAGACAGCAAAGGTGTTCGAACAGGCCTTTGCCTTCCATATCCCATACCATACAGTGTACGGCTAATTTGCCTACAAATGTTAGATGTTCATAATAATCTGGCTACTCAGTGTGTGTGTGTGTGTGTGTGTATCTCCCACGTTCAAAGGCTGTTAAATCGTGTTGTTTACCCATATCTTCAGAAAAAAATCACTTCTGTCGTGGTAAACAACCTGCTTCCCTTTTTATAGTGGTCTGGCCCTCTAGCAACTTCAGCGTGAAATTATAGCTAATTTGCCTACAAACATCAGTGGTCATCATAATCTGGCCACTCAGTGAGTGGTAAAGCTGGAATTCATATTCAGTTCCATTAGACCTATACTGTTCAGAGATGAGGGCATGCACATACTTAGTAATGTCTTCAAGTATGAAGTAAAGATGCAATATTCTAATGTCATAATTTCATTTTAAAGATTATGTAAAAAAAAAAAACCAAACATTTAATTTATTCTTGTTCTAAGAATTTGCACATCCTATCTAATAAAAGAGAAACATGGTAATTAGCCGTTCATCCGCTACCCTTCCCATTGGCTAATCAGGTTGGTATGCAAATTAACTGCCAGCCAAGATGGTGGCCGGCAGCCAGGCAGCTTAAAGCTAACATGAGGCTTGCTTGCTTCAGTGACGGAGGACTCCAACGTTCCCAACCTGCCTTGCCGGCCTCTGAGCTTGCAGTTTGAAACATTATTACAAATATAGAAGCTAAACAAAACCCCAGAAACCTGCTTTCAGCTGGCTGGGATCTCAGAGCTGGAGTTGAAACAGTGTTTGGATTATAGAACCCAAACAAACCAGATACCTGCTTTCAGCAGCCAAGCTCCAGAGCTAAAGCTGGCCCAGAATAAAAAAGAAAAAAAAAAGAAAAAAAGGAGCAGTTGGGAGCTTCAGTCACCCACCGGCCTGAAAACGCCCTCAGCCCTTCACCCAGACTGGCCAGGCACCCCAGTGGGGACCCTGACCCTGAAGGGGGTGTGACCAGCTGCAAACAGCCATCATCCCCTCATCCAGGCTGGCCAGGCACCCCAGTGGGGACCCCCACCCTGATCCAGGACACCCTTCAGGGCAAACCAGCCGGCCCCCACCCATGCACCAGGCCTCTATTCTATATAGTAAAAGGGTAATATGCCTCCCAGCACCGGAATCAGCGGAGCCGTGAGACCTCCCGGCACTGGGATCAGCGTGACGGGGCAGCGCCCAAACCCCCTGATCGCCCTGCGGCTCTGTGTGTGACAGGGGGTGGGGCCACAACCTCCCTATCCGCCCTGCTCTGTTCGTGACAGGGGAAGGCGCCCCAACCCCCTGATCAGCCCTGCTCTGTGCCTGATAGGGGGGAGCTCCCCAACCCCCTGATTGCCCTGCAGCTCTGTGTGTGACAGGGTGCGGCGCCCCAACCCCTCCCCCCCACGGGCCCTCCTCTGTGTGTGATGGGTTAGAGCCATAACCTCCCCATCGGCCCTGCCCTGAGTGTGAGAGTGGGGGCGCCCCAACCCCCTGATCAGCCCTGCTCTGTGGGTGATAGAGGGTGGCGCCCCAACCCCCCCCCACGGGCCCTGCTCTATGTGTGATGGGGTAGAGCCATAACCTCCCCATTGGCCCTGCCCTGAGTGTGACAGTGGCGGTGCCCCAACCCCCTTATTGGCCCTGCTCTGTGTGTGACAGGGGGCGGTGCCCCAACTCCCCTATCGGCCCTACTCTGTGAGTGACAGGGGGAGCTCCTCAACCCCCTGATCGGCCCTGCTCTGTGCATGACAGGGGGGAGCTCCCCAACCCCCTGATGGGCCCTGCTCTGTGCGTGACAGGGGGGAGCTCCCCAACCCCCTGATTGACCCTGCTCTGTGCGTGACAGGGTACGGAGCCCCAACCCCCCTGATGGGCCCTGCTCTGTGCGTGACAGGGGGCAGCGCCCTAACCCCCTGTTCGACCCTGCTCTGTGCGTGACAGGGTACAGAGTCCCAACCCCCCTGATTGGCCCTGCTCTGTGAGTGACGGGGTGGCGCTGCAACCTCCCCATCGACCCTGCCTTGAGTGTGACAGGGGGCGGTGCCCCAACCCCCCAATCGGCCCTACCCTGAGCGTGACTAGGGGTGGCATCCCAACCTCCCAATCCGCCCTGCTCTGTGCATGACGGGGCGGTGCCCCAACTCCCCAATCGGCCCTGCTCTGAGCCCAACCAGGGGCTGCACCTAGGGATTGGGCCTGCCCTCTGCCACCCGGGAGCAGGCCTAAGCCAGCAGGTCGTTATCTCCCGAGGGGTCCCAGACTGCGAGAGGGCACAGGCCGGGCTGAGGGACCCCCCTCCCCCCCGAGTGCAAAAATTTTTGTGCACCGGGCCTCTAGTCTATAATAATAAGAGCCTAATATGCTAATTAGACCAGATGTCCTTTCGGACATCATTCCTTCTGGACAAAGCCACAGCAGGCAGGGGCTGAGGCAGAGGCAGCAGAGGCCCCGGCTGCAGCCCCCAGCTGTGGTGGCGGCAGGCAGGGGCCAAGGCAGAGGCGGCTGCTGCAGTAGTGGGGGCCAAGGCCCTTGCACGAATTTTGTGCATCGGACCTCTAGTAGTTAAATAAATGTAAGAAAGGCTTATTTCCATGATTTTTAGTTATTTTTAGGTAACTACTCAACACTTTCTTTCCCTTGTACAATGAAATGTTGGTTCCTGTTTAAGAAAACTCAATTTCAATTACTGTCATTTTTTACCAGTTATCTTCTGATAATGAAGACCTCAATTTATCTATATGTAAATTTATCAAGAGTTATTATAGTCATATGTTGGGGTTTGATGGGGACATACAGAGAAGTTCTATAATTCAGAAACTCATAGATTTTAGTGTGTGTGTGAAGGAGTGTCTTCTGTTTATTAGGGACTATGGAGTTAAAAACATATTATAATTATTAACTAATTAGGCTAGACTGAGTTTTCATTTGAGAGGATTGGACCAGAACTCCGAAAACTTGTCTAAAACTTTACATTCACTGCATCTGCTTTCTTTGGGGTAAGAACTGTAGATAATTTAACCAGTCTCCTACTCTACATTTTTCTATAATTTATCTACTTTTTTTACCAATCATTCTCTAATACCAAATTTTTAAAAAATTGATTTTAGAGAGAGAGGAAGGTGGGGGAAGGAGAGAAAGAGAAACATTGATTTGTTGTTCCATTTATTTATGCATTCATTGGTTGATTCCTGACCAGGGATTAAACCCATAACCTTTTTGGGGACAACACTCTAACCAACTGAGCTATCCGGCCAGGGTGCTATCTGGCTAGGGATCTAATACCAAAATTTTTTGTTGTTGTTAATCCTCACCTGAGGAAATTTTTTGAGAGGATATTCATTGATTTTTAGACAGAATGAAAGAGAGGGGGAGAGACAGAGAGAGAGAAATATTGATGTGAGAGCGACACTGATTGGTTGCCTCTTGCACACTCCCAGACTGCGATCGTGGATGGAGCCTACAACTGAGGTGCATTGTGCCCATGACTGGAATTAAAAACAGGACCCTTCAGTTGGCAGGCCAATGATCTAACCATAGAGCAACCTGCTAGGGCTCTAATACCAACATTTTTAACAGGTAATACTTTGAGGCAAAAAAATGAGAAAACTAAAGCCAAAGTATTGAAGTTTTCATCAAGGTAGATTTATTCAATTCAAAATTATTAGCTTTTGTTTTAAGATTATATTCATTCTTGGTTTTAAAATATGCTTTCATGTAACAATGGTAATTTTTTCAATAACCTTATTGACCAAAATTTAAAACCTGATTACTCACTTTATTTTTTATGAAAATCCAAGAGTTTTGGAACCTAGCCAACTCAGAGATCTTTCTGAAATTCTTATTTAATTATGTCACTGTCTTGCTTTAAATCCTTCAGGGTAGACTACTGTGACCTACAGCAATATAATACCACTGGGGTTTTCAATCCATATGTGCATTATTTTCTCTAGATTAAACAAAATACCTTATTTATATTTTTTCCCTAAATTTTCAAATGTATAAAGATACTCTTATGATCAATTTATTTTAAAAGTTTGACTTTCAGTAGCCTTTTGTCATTATATTTTTTGCAATTATATAATTCCTGTCATGTGTGGAACACATTAAAATGCCTCATCAGTAAAGATAAAACTATAAGGGGAAAATTTGATTTGATAATATAATAATTAAAATTTTGATACAGTAAGAAAACATATAAACCACATTGAAAGATAGAAATATATGTAGAAAATATATTTAATACACTGTATTTGAAAAATTAAGATATATAATTGTTACCATGAAGAGATTTTATCACTCAATAATAAAAATAATACTGCAAAAGGAAGATCAGTAAGGAACATTGATAGCAATTCACAAAAGAAATATAATCTTCCAATTAATATGAAAAAAGTACATCTTTACTAAAAAGAAAAGTTTTAACCTAAAACAAAATGATTTTTGCCCAGTTGGTGTGGTTCAGTGGTTGAGCATCAACCTATGAACCAGGATGTCAGGGTTTGATTCCCGGTCAGGGCACATGCCCACATGGTTAAATTATCTACAGTGGGCTACCAGTACATCCCCAGTGGGGGGCGTGCAGGAGGCTCAATGATTCTCATTGTTGATGTTTCTCTCCTCCTCTTTCCTTCTTCTCTGAAATCAAGCTTTTTAAATAGGTGCTTTTTTTCCTGGCACTTAGCAGAATTTAAAAATATCTGTGTGGCAAGGGTTTGGAGAAATGGACTCTCCTCACTGCTGGTGGAACTACATACTGGTATGCTCTTTTGGGGATAATTTGAATATATGTATCAAAAGCCTTACATTTTTAAAAATCCCTTTTTAGCCAAAGCCGGTTTGGCTCAGCGGATAGAGCGTCGGCCTGTGGACTGAAGGGTCCCGGATTCGATTCCGGTCAAGGTCATGTACCTGGGTTGCAGGCACTTCCCCAGTGGGGGATATGCAGGAGGCAGCTGATCGATGTTTCTCTCTCATAGATGTTTCTAACTCTCTATCTCTCTCCCTTCCTCTTTGTAAAAAATCAATAAAATATATTTTAAAAAAATAAAAATCCCTTTTTACTTAGCAATACATTTTCCTGGAAATGCACTTAGAAAAATAACTAGGGATGTGGGTAATATTTGGCTGTTAGGGGATTTGTCAAGGTGTGGTTTTTTATAAAATATATATTTTTATTGATTTTAGAGAGGGAGAGAGAGGGAGAAACAACAATGATGAGAGAGAATCATTGACTGGCTGCTTCGTGCACGCCCCACTCTGGGGATCAAGTCCACAACCTGGGCATGTGTCCTGACCGGGAATCAAACTATAACCTCCTGGTTCATAGGTCAACACTCAACTACTGAGCCACGCTGGCCGGGCCATCATAGTATTTTATAATAGTAAAATATTGGAAGCAATCTAAATAGCTTACAATTGCATTTTTGTTTTAAAAAGATTATGGTTTATTTATACAGTGAATGCTACTCAGCTATTAAGAATGATTTTGTCAATAAATTTTTAATGAGGTAGCAAAATATTTATGAGATAATATTAGGTTTGAAATACAGGAACAGCAGTTATTTTTGGTGGTGGAATTTTTTCTCCATTAAAAAATATTTTCAATGGGCATGTATTTATAATTAAGAAATAATTATTGGGAATCATTATAGAATAAATCCATGATATATTCTCTACTTGTCTCTACTTTTTCATACACAGCACTCCTAAAAGTCTCTCAGAGTACGTTCCTTACATACTTCTATATAAGGAGTTCCTGCTCATCTTTTAAAGTCAGTTCAAATGACACCACCATGAAGTCTTTCCTAAGCACTTTGTTTTCTCTGCTAATTCCACACAATTATCTTGTATAATTATTTACATGTACTTATAATGTCTTTTCTACCAGGCAGTGAACTCCTATCTCATTCATTCATTTAATAAATATTTGTGAGTGTTTATTATGTGCCTGGCACAAGTGTGTTAGGTACTGCAGATCTAACCATGAACCATGCAGACAAATTCCCCCTGCCTTCAAGAAGATAGCATGACGAAGTACATTGAAATATTAAGCTGTGTAATAGAAGTGTAGAATGCTTAGAAGATCCATAAACCTATCCCAGGCTGGATGGAGAGGGAAGGCTTCGTGGAGGGGATAATAGCTGAATAGTAGCAAGAAAACAAAGGTTAGCCAGGTGAAGGGTAGGAGGTAGTTTCAGGTAGCAGAACAGCCCAAACAAAGGCCTGAAATTTTAAAACCATGTTAAGTTTCAGGAAGGTCATTGTGGTGGTTGTGGATATTGAGGTTGATTTCTGATAGAAAATAATTATATATAATTTTATCTTGAAAGAAGCTCCAGAATTCATATCTTCTGCGAGAGTTTAGGAAGTTTTATGAAAAAGCATATGTTAGAGCAGTGTTGGCGAACCTTTTGAGCTCGGCGTGTCAGCATTTTGAAAAACCCTAACTTAACTCTGGTGCTGTGTCACATACAGAAAATTTTTGATATTTGCAACCATAGTAAAACAAAGACTTATATTTTTGATATTTATTTTATATATTTAAATGCCATTTAACAAAGAAAAATCAACCAAAAAATGAGTTTGCGTGTCACCTCTGACACATGTGTCATAGGTTCGCCATCACTGTGTTGGAGAAAGCATCCCAGTGTTGAATTAGGCAGAAATTCAAGTATGATTGGTATATTTGTTATTTTTTAAGTATTTGTATAAAAAATATTCTCACTAAGGATTAAAAAATTAGTGTGAAATAATTAAAAGTTTGAATTGAAAAGAGTATTTTAATTCTCTATCTTGTAATCTTTTTTTTTTAAACTGTTTTATTGCTTAAAGTATTACAAAGAGTATTACATATGTCTCCTTTTTTTCCTGCCTATCTTGTAATCTTGACTGGTCCTAATAAAATGGTGCGAGGCGAGCTTATTTGGAGAATGCCTTTGAGTTAATAGATGAAAATGATAGCATTTTAATAGCAATTTTTGCATATGCATGTGTTCTGAAAAGAAGATGTTACTTGTAGCAGAGTAAAAATTTCTCATAATTTTTAACCCTTTACGTTTAACATGCCTTCCTTGGAAATTGTCTTCAAAATCTCTTCTGTCTCCTATTAAATTGTTTTTCACCATTTGTGTTTCCTATACAGATTTTAAAGTTCTTTTTTCTCTTTACAACTGTACTCCAAACACCTATTCCTATTTCCATTTCCAAATAAAAATCAACATTGTAGCCCTGACCGGTTTGGCTCAGTGGATAGAGCATCGGCCTGTGGACAGAAGGGTCCCAGGTTCGATTCCGGTCAAGGGCATGTGCCTTGGTTGCGGGCACATCCCCAGTAGGAGGTGTACAGGAGGCAGCTGATCGATGTTTCTCTCTCTTCGATGTTTCTAACTCTCTATCCCTCTCCCTTCCTCTCTGTAAAAAAATCAATAAAAATATATTTTAACAAAAATCAACATTGTAAAGCCAATGGATAAAATTGCAATGTGGCCCTCATTAAATCAGTTTCTTTCTCTGTGATTATGTGAATGATATTTACTATTTGTTGTATATCAGAATGATTGGGCTTATACAGTGAGTTTGTAGGACTTTTTTGTTTTCTTGATTAGGTAATATGGTTTCTCAAGATTTCTTAAATAAGAGATTAAATAAACCAGTTTTTCTTTTCTGCTTTGTAGATTTCTTGATAACCGGCTGTTTGCTACCTGCTCTGATGACACTACAATAGCACTATGGGATCTGAGAAAATTGAACACCAAAGTATGCACTTTACATGGTCACACTAGCTGGGTGAAGAACATCGAATATGATACTAATACAAGACTCTTAGTAACATCAGGATTTGATGGAAATGTCATTATTTGGGACACCAACAGGTTTGTGAATAGGAGATCATTTTAGGATTTTTTTAAGATGGTAAACAAATTCAGTGTTCTGTCTCAGCTTTTATATCTCTTTAGGAGAAAGAAACTGGTTTTGTGGGGGGAAAAAACAATCAAAAAGTGATTCTATCTTTTGTTGCTTGCACATAGAGAAATTTCTATGGAAAGGAGACCAAGTAGCATAGTTAATTATGAAAAAATGGTTTATAAGATAAGTTTCTTGAACTGAAGTGTTTTTTACTCTTTTGTCCTTCAATTCTATTTTTTTTCCACTTTTCCCCCCACTTTTTTTTTAATCCTTACCTGAGGATGTTTTTCCATTGATTTTTAGAGCAAGTGGAAGAAAGAGGGAAAGACCAAGAGAGCCGAAGCCGGTTTGGCTCAGTGGATGGAGCATTGGCCTGCGGACTGGGGGGGTCCCGGGTTCGATTCCGGTCAAGGGCATGTGCCTGGGTTGCGGGCACATCCCCAGTGGGGGATGTGCAGGAGGCAGCTGATCGATGTTTCTAACTCTCTATCCCTCTCCCTTCCTCCTCTGTAAAAAATCAATAAAATATATTTAAAAAAATAAAAGACAAAGAGAAACATCGATGTGAGAGAGACACAATGATTGGTTGCCTCCTGAACATGCCTCTGGGTCAGGGAGGAGACTGCAACTGAGGTACATGCCCTTGACCGGAGTTGAACCTAGAACCCTTCAGTCTGCAGGCTGATACTTTATCCACTGAGCCAAACCAGCTGTCCTTCAATTCTAAATCTGTTTTTATTTGGCTATTTGTGCACTTCGTCTTCATCATTCAAAGAGTAGTTAGTCTCTCTATTGGGGTGGTACTGATCCCTAGGAGAATGTTTGGAAATAATGTGTGGTACAATTTTAGTTGTCACTATGGAAGAAGAGAAGAGGAGTTCCACTGGCATTTAGTTAGCCAGGAATAAGTTTCTAAACATCCTGTAGTACATGGGAGAGTTTGCATAATGGACTAATTGTATCACCTAAAATGTCAGTGATGCCTGTTTTGAAACACTAATAGAATGTCTCCTTATATAGAAATTGATTATTTAAAGAGTTGAGATCTGAGAAATAATTAAATATACCTGTTGCTAGCTATGGTGAAATAACAATATAGTAATACACCAGGATCATTTCTGAAATACTCTTTCAGAGGTAATGTGTAAAAAGAAAAGGGATATTCTTAGAAATTTCTAGCTATGCATGTTGCTTGAGCAGGGGATAGAGCTACATACTGTTTATCTTTTTTATTTTTTTAAAGGTTTTTTATTTTTATTTTTATTTTGTTATTGATTTCAGAGAGGAAGGGAGAGGGAGAGAGATAAAAACATCAGTGATGAGAGAGAATCATTGATTGGCTGCTTCCTGCATGCCCCCTATTGGGGATTGAGCCCACAACCCGGACATGTGCCCTTGACCGGAATAGAACCCAGGACCCTCAGTCCACAGGGTGACACTCTATCCACTGAGCCAAACTGGCTAGGGCCATATTGATTATCTTTAGACTAAGACAAACATACCTGTTAAAATTTTTTAAATTTAGAAATAAAATTTGAATCTATATATATAAAAGCCAAGAGACCAAAATGACCAGAACGACCAGAACAATTGGTCACTATGGCGTGCACTGGGGAGGCCAACCGGCCTGATCGGGACCCTGATCGGCCCCTACCAACCTCCTGTGGCTCCTCCCCACCGCTGGCTGGCCTGATCGGCCCCCATTGCGGCGGGCTGGCCGGACTCCACCTGTGCACAATTTCGTGCACCAGGCCTCTAGTAAGAATATAAATGATAACTTCCAAATTAGTTAGAAGGATAAGTTAATAAAATACCAATTCAATAGAGGTAGAGAAGATGGGGAAAAATCATTTTAAAAACACAGGTAGCCCTGGCCAGGTGGTTCAGTTGGTTTGATTGTTGACCTGTATACCAAGATTGCAGGTTTGATTCCTGGTCAG
Organism: Myotis nattereri; assembly: GCF_964212035.1. NCBI lineage: Eukaryota > Metazoa > Chordata > Mammalia > Chiroptera > Vespertilionidae > Myotis > Myotis nattereri. Next base: position 55,638,009 of record NC_138087.1, read on the forward strand.
GGCACATACCTAGGTTACAGGTTTGATCCCCGATCAGGGCACGTTCGAGAGGCAACCGATGGATATTTCATCTCACATCAATGTTTCTCAATGCAGTTATATAATTCCTATCATGTTAAAATGCCTCATCAGTAAAGGTAAAACTTATAAGGGGAAAAATTGATTTGACAATATAATAATTAAAATTTTGGTACAGTAAGAAAACATATAAACCACATTGAAAGATAGAAATATATGTGGAAAATATATTTAACATACTGTGTTTAAAAAATTAAGCACAAAATATGGTAGGCAGATAATATATCTATCTATCAATAATCACAGTAAATGTATATGGACTAAACAGTCAGTTAAAAGATAATAGATTGAATTATAAAACAAAACCCAACTATATGTTCTATATAAGGGACATATCCAAACCAAACAAACAGAACACTTGGAAACCAGACAAGCACAGAAAATGATGGGAAAAAATACCAGGCAAATACAAATAAAAGAAAAACAGTTGTATTTACATTAATAGCAGACAAAATAGAGTTTAAGGCACAAAGCATTATTAGTGATAAAAAGGTACTATATTAAAAGATTTATTTCACTAGAATATAAGTCTTCTTATCTGGTATGCACCTAATAACAGCCTCAAACCATAAAAAGCAAAACGAAACTGAATTACAAGAAAAAAGTCAGAATTACCAACTTAGTGGAAAATATTAACACCACTCCTTCATTTACTAATAGATAAAATAGATCAAATATTAGTAAGAATTAAAGACTATTTCAATCTTATTAATAAGCTTGATCTAGTAGGCATATTTTATAATTCTGCTCCCAACAAATAGTGAATACATCATCTGAAGCAAACTTAGAATATGTACAAAAATGAGCATGTACTGAACTACAGCGTAAGTCTCAGCCAATATCAAAAAACTGTTATTACACAAACCATTTTCCCTGACCTCAATATAGATTCATTTATTTATTTATCCTTACCTGAGAATATTTTTTTCCATTGCTTTTTATTTCATTAATTTTTTTTATTTTTTTGTTAATCCTTACCTGAAGATATTTTTCCATCAATTTTTAGAGAGATTGAATGGGAGGAGGGAGAGACACAGAGAAACATCAGTGTGAGAGAGACACATCAATTGGTTGCCTCTTATCTGCACCCCAACCAGGGCTGGGGATCGAGCCTGCAACCAAGGCACACGCCCTTGACCAGAATCGAACTTGGGACCCTTCGGTCTGTGCGTCGACGCTGTATCCACTGAGCCAAACCAGCTAGAACTCAAAATGGATTTCAACCTGAACATAAGAGCTACACCTATACAATTCTTAGAAGAAAACATGGGAGTAAATCTTCATACAACACTAAAGCTGAGGTGATAAAAAAATTTGATAAAATGCCTCTAAAATTTTAAAACTTTGTGCATCAAATACCACCATTAAGAATGTGAAAAGAATGTGAAAAGAAAAACTACAGAATGGGAGAGAATATTTGTAAATCAAATTTGATAAAGAATTTGTGTCCAAAATATATAAAAAACTTGCAAGTCACTTACATGTACACAAATTACCCAATTTAAAAATAGGCAAAATATTTGCATATTCATTTCACCAGGGAAGATATGCAAATGATTAATAAGCACATTAAAAGATGTTCAATGCAGTTAGAAGGAAAATGCAAGTCAAATCCAAATGAGATACCACTTCACACCCACTACGATGGATTTAATAACAAACACAAGTATTAGCAAGAATGTGAAGAAACAAACCTCATATATTACTGTAGGAATGTACAATGGGACAGCCATTTTAGAAAGCAGATCAGCAGTTTCTCAAAAGGTTAAACATAGTTACCATATGACTCAGCAATTCTACTAGATATCTACCTGAGAGAAATAAATACATATATCCATACAAAAACTTGTACATGAATGCTGATACAAGTAGTAGTCATAATAGCCAAAAAATGGAACCAATCCAAATATCTATCAACTGGTAAATGATAAACAAAATGTATATCTATATGACAGAATACTATTTGATAATGAAAAGAAACAAAGTTATAACATGGATGGGCCTCAAAAAGTTATGCTAAGTGAATAAAGCCAAACAAAAGGGCCACTTATTAGATTACTGTTTTTATATGAAATGTCCACAATAGGCAGGACTGTAGAGACAGAAAGTAGATTAGTGGTTGTCTGTGGCTGGGAGTAGGGACAGGGAGTGAGTGACTGCTAATAGACAGGAAGGATTTTTTAGGGTGACGAAAATGTGCTAACACTGGATTGTATTAATCACACAACTCAGTTTACTAAAAATCACTTAATTGTATACTTTAAATGATTTAATTATATGGTATGTGACTCATACCTCAATAAAGCTGTTAAAAACAAACTGATAATTAACTAGAAATAAAATGAAATTCATGAAAAGTATACACTAAAATCTATAGCTCATGTTTAAATGGTGAAACTTTAGAAGTATTCTCTTTAAAATCAGGAAGGAGAGCCTGTCCGGTGTGGCTCATTGGTTGAGCATTGACCTATGTATGAATCAGACGGTCATGGTTTGATTTCCCAGTATGGGGTGTGCAAGAGGCAATCAACCAGTGATTCTGTCATCATTGATGTTTCTATCTCTCTTTCCCTTTCCCTTCCTCTCTGAAATCAATAAAAATATATTTTTTAAAAATCAGGAAGGAGAAACATGCCTGATATTACTATTATTATTCACCATTGTTTTGGGGTAGAGGGTGGCAGGGTCCTAGTTGGTGCAATAGAAGAAATAAAGATATAAGGATTAGAAAGGAAAAAATGAAACAATAGCATTCATAGATGATGCTATTGAATATTTTAGGCTTTGTATGCTATATAGTCTCTGAGCAGCCATAGACAATACGTGAATGTGTGTGGCTGTGTTCCAACAAACTTTCTATATAAAAACTAACAATGGTCCAGAGTTGGTCCACAGAACAGTTTTTATGACCCCTGGTCTATATAGAAAACTCTAGAAATTCTGCTGAGAAATTACCAGAATTAATAAGAATTAACCAAGACTGCTAGATATACGATCAAAATATAAAAAGCAGTATTGTTCCTAATCACAAGCAATTTAAATTTTTTTAAGTATATATTTTTAAAAAATGTTTTTATTGATTTTAGAGAGAGAGAGGGAAGGAGAGGGATAGAGAGATAGAAACATCCATTGGAGAGAGAAACATTGGTCAGATGCCTCCTACATGCCTCCTACTGGGGATTGAGCCTGAAACCTGGGCATGTCCCCTGACCAGGAATCGAACCAGTGACCTCTTGGTTCGTGGGTTGATGTTCAACTACTGAGCCACGCTGGCCAGGCTAAAGTATATAGTTTTTAGTAATTAATAAATTTAGTTGGTAAACAGGAATAAGTTATAACAGAAATTTTGTATAACTTTTATGGAGAAAATTGTCAAGTTTCATTTAAGTCATAAGACCTAAATAAAATCTATGGACTAGAAGACTCCTCTAAAACTACAATAAACATTTAAAAATAAAGGTTGTGGTAAACTCATAAAGGAGAGGAAATAGGAAAGGAAGCAATGACAATAAAATTTTTAAATCTGGAAAGTAGGTAAATGAGTGGCAACTTATTTTGACTTAGTAAAAAGAAAGCTGAATCCTAGGCTGGCAGGGGAAAAGTTAAGAGCTTAAGACAATTTATACAAAATCCTCAAAAATCAGGGATTGCCCTAACCGGTTTGGCTCAGTGGATAGAGCGTCGGCCTGCCGACTCAAGGGTCCCAGGTTCGATTCCGGTCAAGGGCATGTACTTTGGTTGCTGGCACATCCCCAGTAGGGAGTGTGCAGGAGGTAGCTGATCGATGTTTCTCTTTCATCGATGTTTCTAACTCTCTATCTCTCTCCCTTCCTCTCTGTAAAAAATCAATAAAATATATTTTTTTAAAAATCAGAGGGATTAGCAACTCTGGATACTCTGTAATAGAAGGGGTAGCTAAAGTAAGGATTCAAGTGAAAGATATTTGAGAACTTGTGTTTATTTCCTTAATCCATATCACTGGGTGATTGATTGACCTTCTTCATTTCAAAAGAAGTTTCAAATTTTATCCTTTAAAGAGAATAAAATAGAGAATCTCTGTAGTAAAGGATGCAGACACAGTTAAAGGCTTGGTTACTTTACCAAAATCAGGGATACTGACTTACCATATGCCTACTGAATATTGAATTCAGAGACCCTTAGCTTCTTCCAGTTAATGAACCAAAGATACAGTAGGAGTTCCTCAAAAAATGGCTTCACCCTACATAATGAAGCTCAGCTTGTCCCAGCACTCAAGAGTTCCCAATCAGCTTTTTAGTTCCCCACTCAATTATGAGCAGACAGCTTAAGATAGACATTTGAGAAAAGCTTCTAATGTAAAGACCTACACAAATGGGGAAATATTTTGGAGGAAATAGAAACTACATAGGGAGAAGAAAACTTAAAATTTTAAAAACCTATCAGTATTGTTGGAGAGATAAGAAAATACCTTTTATGCTTGAAGCATTGAATGTTGACTGAAGGATGCATCAGAGTAGAGAAATCAAAGGGACTTTTAACGAACTGGTATTGTTCTAATTCTTAACAGGAGTGATGAGTCATTGGTGTTCATTTGTCTTCAAACTCTCCATATGTTTATGTACTTTTCTGTAGGTTTGATACAGTTCACAATTTTAAAAATAATTAACAAAAAAAGTAAATAAAAGGAGGAATAAAAAAATAGTCAAGGAATTAAAAAAAGAGCCAGATAGAAGTAAAAAACAAACAAACAAACAAAAACTATGGAAATTTAAAAACACATAGGATGGGTCATAGCAGATTAGACACAACTTTAAAAAAATAGCTTGAAATATAGATATTGAAAAACTACCCAGAATGCAACAAATGGAAATAAGGAGATATAAAACATGAAAGAGCAAGTATGACAGGAGGAGAGTGAAATGTGAATGTTTCTAACATCTATTTGGAGCTTTAAAAAAATAGAGAAAATAGGTGAGAGGCAATATTGGAATAAAGATAGAGAGTTTTCCAGAATATATGAGTAACATGAATCTTAAGATGTAGAAAGTTAAATGAATCCCTATAAATAGAAAGAAATTCAAATTTGTACATATCAGAGTGAAAGTGGAGTACTCCAAAGACAAAGAGAAGATCAATCAGAGGGAAAAAAGTTATCTAAAGCAACAATGAGACTGATGGCAGACTTAAAAATAGCAACAATGGACGCCAGAACTTGGTGGAATATCCTTGATATTCAGAAAGAAATAACTATCAGCCTAAAGGTATATGCTCAGCTAAATTTTTAATACAAAAGAGTAAAATAAAGATTTTCAGAATAATAAAAAGTGAGTTTACCTTAACAAAGTCTTTAAAATATATATGAGGGCTGATGCACAAAATTCGTGCAAGGGGCTTGTCCCTTGCAGCCCTAGCTTCGTCCGGAAGGTCATTTGGCTGTCCGGTCTAATTAGCATATTATGCATATATATATTAGAAAGGACGAATAATCTAAAAAGGAAAATTAGAGACGAAAGTGAATGGTGAGCAAAAGAATTAATCATGTGTAAGTCTAATCGTGTAATTTAGACTGACTGTAAATTGTAGTTTGAAGGGCAAAAACATGACTATCACTGAATCCTTATATTCATGATAACTCTAGGTTTTGTTGGTTTGATTTCTTCTATAGGTGTACAGAAGATGGGTGTCCACATAAGAAATTTTTCCACACACGTTTTCTCATGCGAATGAGATTAACACCAGATTGTTCCAAAATGTTGATCTCAACATCCTCTGGATATCTCTTGATTTTGCACGATCTTGACTTAACCAAGTCTTTAGAAGTAGGCAGCTATCCCATTTTGAGAGCAAGAAGAACTACATCAAGTTCAGGTAAGCTTTTCTTTTTTGAAGAATTTTCCAAAGAATCTCAGACATAGGGATGTTATCTTCCATTCTGAGAATGATAGCAGGAAGAAGGGAAGACAAAAGACATTCTTTGGAAAGGTCAGTGAGAGCTTTTTCTCATGGAAATATAATGATCTATATATATCTCTGACATAGCATTAATTTGTGCCTCTGATCACAAATGATCTAGGAAGAATAACTGCTAACTCTAAAAATATTTCCATTAGCATTATGCTAGCCAGAAAACCTTTCATCAGTATTTCTAAATTATCACTATCTCAAAAATTAATGATGATCTGAGGTAGTATCAATTTTTTTAAGTTCTGGAACCCACTAGAGCTTTTAAGTTATAGTCAATATGGAATTTTAGTTTTAATTCTGTAGTGTATCCTAGACTTTCAAATGCTGAGACACAGGTAGCCAGGGCCATCTTACCTCATGACCTCTAAACATCCTCTTGCTGAAGTCCTGTTCCTTCTATTACTGATTTCATCGGACTTAAGTGCAACTGGGGCTCAGAAAAATCTATGCACTATAATTTATCCACATTATGAGATAGAAACTATATTTCATCTACCTTTGGGAAAAAGAGGGCTGATCTGGGAACATACCCACTTGGAACACATAATGTTCATAAAATGTTATTAAAAATTAGCTTCAAATGGTTAGACTCTTTCTCCTGTGTGCATAGGGCCATTTCTTTGGGAATGTGTAGGCCTCATTGTACTGCAACTGCCCAATTGCTAAAAGTAGAAATTTAGGTTTTACCAGTCTATTTGCAAGCAAGGGATATAATCCTTTTGGATTCAGATTTCTTTTTTCTGGTTAAACATTAATAATCAACTTTAGCTTTCTGAGAAGCAGTGATTTAAAGGCCTAATTGGCATTTTGTAATTATAAAACTAAGTAGGTTTTCTGACCTCTAAGGGTAATTCTGATGTTTAATAACATCAAAAGGAGCTAATTTAATAAGAAGCTCCCACAGAAGTGTGGGGCCACTAGAAAAGTGTGATGAAATAGAGATTGCTCTTTAGAATACTACATCAAACTCAGCTATCTGATATTCATTTTATTTTCCACAGATTTCAATGTAAAACTTGTATTGCATTTCAAAGATACAGTATTCACATAATTTCAAGAATGATAATAGAAGTTTTTGCTATGCTTTAAGAAAGATCTGTTCATGTTCTCGGTAATGAGCCTGTTGTTTGGACCCTATAAAACATTAAACAATGGGCTAAACAGCTCAGTTTTGACTCTTATTGATATTTTTTATTCCATTTTATTACACAAATGATGCGGAACAAATAATGCTCCTGTGTTTATTTGGTTTTTCGTTTATATTTCACTTAAGCTAGTCATTGGTATAGAAGATTTTACAAAGGGACTAGGCCTTAGATAGAACACTTCAGAGAGCTGTCCTATCTTAATCTTAATTATAATAAGCCAGTTTTAAGTGGACATGTACTTGCCATATTTCAGATGGATTTTAATAGTATGGCTCAAGTAGCTGATTAAAAAGCTAAAAGATATCACCAAAGTTTTGCTAGGTGTATTGTCAGAACTTTTTGTATTTTTAAGATCTGACCACTTCATCAAGTTCATCTGGCCCTAGAGTTTCTGGTTCACCTTGTCATCATCATAGTGATTCTAATTCATCTTCTGAGAAACACATGTCACGAGCCTCGCAAAGAGAAGGTAGGTGAAAAGTTGGATGTTATAATCTTGCAACAAGTGATTCTACCAAGTAGCTTTCTTTGGTTTCTTTAATCCATAAAATTAGCCAAAAAAGATGAGGCTGTTCCTTGCCCCCCTCAGTTATCCTTTTCAAAAAGCTAAACAGGGTCTCTGGGTTTGAGTATCTTGGGCTTAAATTGTAGTTGGAGTTTAAACTTAGATTTTATTTCCTGGACTTGGCTTTGTGTAGTTTGGAGAGGAAGTAGTTGGGAAATACAGATCCCAATCAAGGTTACTATGGAAATTAAGTGAGATTACGCATGTGACAGTGCTGTATAAATATAAGAGGATATGTTTATTAGGTGCTTGGGAAAGTCATCTGGTTTCAGCCCAGTAGACTTTTTATCTGCCATTTCCTTCTCTGAGCAATGCTGGACAGGCTCAGAGGGCTGGTGGGACAAAGCGAGCTACAATCTGGCCCTGTTCTGCTTTTCCCCGTTTTCCCCCAGCCAGTCTGGCAGAGCTAGCTGCTTAGCCTGTCCCTTCCATCTTCTAATTGAAATGCTTTCTCCCCATGCAAATTTCACCTACAGTCCCTCTCCAAACTAATTCACATCTAAACTCTTATAGCACGTTTTGTTTGTCCTCTTTATAGACTGATAGCCAGACACAGTTTTTTTGTAATTTGGGGTCACCTTTTGCTGATAAGCATGTTTCCTATCTAGCTATTTTTGGAAAGGATTATTCATTAGATTTGTAATTTGTGTTTTCCCTAGGAGGCCTCACCTTTTAAGTGCTTGATAAATGCATACTTGGTTATTTTGCATGCTTATTTATGTGAGTAGAATGGTTTGAGCACCCTTTCTAACCTAATCTATAGCTTTATCCACTTTCTTCTGGATACTGAAGACTGTGATGTTTCACTTTAAGGTTAAAAACTCTTCCTCTTAAATTTAGAGATTTATGCCCAGATGTGTAGCATTTCTTCTTTAATTTGTAGCAGAAATTTCTTTTACAGGTTCTGCCGGTTCTTCTCCTTCTTCCTTGGCTATAGGAAACAAGCCAAGGCTTTTTTTTTTTTTTTTAAATTGATTTCAGAGAGGAAAGGAGAGGGAGAGAGAGGGAAACATCAATGATGAGAGAGTCACTGATCGGCTGTTCCTGCAAGCCCCCCACTGGGGATTGAGCCCACAACCCGGGCATGTGCCCTGACCAGGAATCCAACCCTGACCTCCTGGTTCATAGATTGATGCTCAACCATGCCAGCCAGGCCAATCAAAAGCTCTTAATAACCACTGAAAAAAATCTTTATTGATGAACTAAACCGTCCATGAGAAAAGAGAAAATTTAAGAAGAATAGTTCACAAGCTTGCTTGTTACTTTGGTAAACACCAAAACAAAACTATATAGCAGTTGTATGATATGAAAAGTTACATCTGGGAGAAGAGATGATGTATTGGGAGCCTGGGCAGAGAGAACAAGAAAATTTAGGAGTGGAAAGAGAGAAGGTGGGCTTAGAGGTAAGGTTGCTCTGAATGTTGGAAACCCTGGGTCTTCAGGTGTCAGTGTATGTTAGCATCATACTTTGGCAGATATGACGGCTGTAAAGAGCAGAGGCCTTCAAACTTATTTCAGGATTAAAACTATTTTTGACATGAAATTTGCTGTGGATTCTTAGGGATTTAGCACAAATAAAAGTGGAATAACTCTGGTTCAAGTGAAATTAGGGAAGCCCTTCACCTACCCCATCTCTACCTTGGTTTCCAGGTGGTTCCCCCCCTTTTGCCAGCTGTTGAGGAACCTCCAAGGAGCACAGCTTGGAAACCACTAGTTAGCTATTTAGAATGGGTTTATTTTCTGCTTTTGTTACAGATTTTCAAAATTAATTCTGGAAATAGGGATTTGTTTTTCTCGAAAATTAAAGTTTAATCACATGTGAGATCATTATTAGATATAATTTGGTTGTAACAGTGTAATTTGGAGTGTCACAGGTTCCCATCAATGCTAGTAGTCTAAAGGGACTCTTTTAAAAGAAGGTACATCTTTTTTGAGAAACAGTTTGCAAAGGGTTTGACAGAAGGAGCTCATTACACAGGAAGAGAAGTGTTGAAATATTTCTCTTGATATTACACTTTTAAGCTGCTTTCTCACAATGTCTGTACAAGTGGTTCTCCACATATCCGAGGCAGAGGACGTATCCCCAGTAGTAACAGTGGCTCTCTGCAGCAGTCACTTGCCTTAGACCTACGTCGAAGGACATGATGGGCCATACCAGAGTACCAGGAGTATGTATGATTGGCAGTGTCTCCCACCCCTTGTTTTGACATGTTTCTGAGTGATTGTCCTCCCTCGCCTCCAAAATTATACATCTGTTTTTGTTTACAGTACTGTTGTTGGTGGCCATAAGTCCCTCTCCTTGTACACATAGCCTTTTATTTATATAATGGCAGTCTTCATGGCTTCCAAGTATTTCCTTCTCTGAACCAGATCTTCTGAGATGAGAATTGTTATCTTTTACTTTTCCAGATTCCTCTCATGTCACATAACTTTGATTTTACTTAAATAGCTTTCTGAGATATAATCCAAATCAAATGGACCTCTAGTTAGTTTTAATGCATTAGCTTTAGGTCATTGGTGATTCTTGCTATAGGAACTTGGATTCTTTAGTTCTAATCATACCGTTTCCCCATATCCTCACCCCAAATACATACTCCGTACATTGAGGGCACTGTGGTGTTTTTTTTTTTACATGTGGTAGCATAATGCAGATAAAGGAATGAAGGCATAGTGGCTGGCTGACAGAAATCAAAGCTTTTTAAGAAATATTTATTTTTTTAAGTATTTTTTTTACTTTTTTATTGAATCCTATATAATAAAAGGGTGATATGCAAATTGACCCTAACAGCAGAAAGACTGGGAATGACTGGTCACTATGACACACACTGACCACCAGGGGGCAGATGCTCAATGCAGGAGCTGCCCCTTGGTGGTCAGTGCACTCCCACAGGGGAGCTCTGCTCAGCCACAAGCCAGGCTGATGGCTGCCAGTACAGCGGTGGTGGTGGGAGCCTGTCCCGCCTCCTCAGCAGTGCTAAGGATGTCCGACTGCAGCTCAGGCCTGCTCCCCTCTGGGAAGTGGACATCCCCCGAGGGATCCCAGACTGCGAGAGGGCACAGGCCGGGCTGAGGAACCCCCCCCCCCTCCCCCCGAGTGCACAAATTTTTGTGTACCAGGCCTCTAGTTGGTTAATAAAACTATATAGGCTTTAGGGGTACAATTCTATAATACATTATCTGTATATTGTTTTGTGTATTCACCACCTACAAAAATCAAGCTTTGAAAACCTGCCTTAGTTCTTTGATAATACAAATCCCACATTCTAATTTTCTTGTATCTCAGGAGTTTCACCACGAAATAGTCTTGAAGTCTTAACCCCTAAAGTTCCTGGTGAGAGAGACCGTGGAAACTGCATCACATCTTTACAGCTGCACCCAAAAGGCTGGGCCACTCTTCTTCGGTGCTCAAGCAACACTGATGATCAGGAGGTACGGGCAGCAGGACTCCACCTTCAACAGGGCCGACTGAACAAAATGCCATGTGTGCTTGAACCCCTTCTCCCTCCCCTCTGGCCTGGGTATGGCAAGCTGGGGAGTACTTTAAAGCAATGATCAGCTCAGATTGTGCCTAGCTTTTGAATTCTTTTCTCCTTCATCTCATCATAAAAAGCCCTTTATATAGTAAACATAAGACAGATGTTTCAGCTAAGCTGGCTAACTGTGAGGTTTTGCTAAGCCAGTTGAGTATAATAATTTTCTCTTTTAAAAACCAGGGGAAACTTTGGAAAAGGAAGGAACTAAACTGAGACTAGGGGAAAAGGTCTTATATGACCTTATGATTTTCAGCACTCTGAAAAGCAGGAGTCCTTGCCCTAACCAGTTTGGCTCAGTGGATAGAGCATCGACCTGCGGATTGAAGGGTCCCAGGTTCGATTCCGGTCAAGGGCATGTACCTTGGTTGTGGGCACATTCCCAGTAGGGGGTGTGCAGGAGGCAGCTTATCGATGTTTCTCTCTCATCGATGTTTCTAACTCTCTATCTCTCTCCCTTCCTCTCTGTAAAAAATCAATAAAGTATATTAAAAAAAAGAAAGAAAAGCAGGAGTCCTTTAAGAATCTCACTAGCTCTAGAATCTGCAACTGAGAAAAGGAGAGAAGAGAGCCATTGAAACGTGTAGGGGAGGTATTCTAGGGCTTGACTGTCTTAACCCTTGAATTTTTAAATATTAAAATTGTTACTTTCAGAAAAGGGAATTATTACTACAGAAGTCATACTGGCCTCTGTGAATAAAAGGCTTTAAAGCATCATAGTACAGAATAACCCTAGCTTATGAAGATAGGGTACAAGGCTACAAGTTCATTAGTTGCAAGAGGGTAGCATTCATCTAAATGATTTCTTACAGTTCTGTGGCTTTAGCATTCTGTTGAGTTGTGTGTTTTTTAAAGAATATCTGTAGCACTATTTGAGGCTCTATAACTTTGGTTTGTCCCTCTCCTCTCTCCCTAGTGGACTTGTGTCTATGAATTCCAAGAAGGAGTTCCGGTACGACCTGTCTCACCTCGCTGTTCTCTACGACTGACTCATTACATTGAAGAAGCCAATGTAGGCAGGGGTTATATCAAAGAACTTTGCTTCAGCCCTGATGGGCGAATGGTTTCTTCCCCACATGCCTATGGGATTCGATTGTTGGGATTTGACAAACAGTGCAGTGAACTTATTGACTGTTTGCCCAAAGAAGCCAGTCCCTTGCGGGTGATCCGTTCTCTGTACTCTCATAAAGATGTTGTACTGACGACAAAGTTCTCCCCAACACATTGTCAGATTGCCTCAGGGTGCCTTAGTGGACGGGTTTCTTTGTATCAGCCAAAGTTTTAGGCACAACTTACAACAAAATAAGCAACTCTTCTGGTGTTTGACATATAAATTGCTTCAATTGAGGTGAAGTATTTTCTTTTTTAGACGATCTTAAAAGTTTGGGTCAAGATCCTGATTCTTATGAACACACCTGTGACCTGAGGACTTGGTCGTCCAGCATCATAGGGGCATTGCCAAGTTAGACTCTATGCAGCAGCATCTTTTGCAGCATTCCTCAGCTCCTGCTGATCTGTGCCACTGACCCCCAGTTCTGGTTATTTTGCATGTTAGCTCTTGTCGAGTTTCTTTTTTCTTTTTTGATTTTGGTGTGAATTTTGTGGACATTTAACAGGAGTTTTGGTTGGGTTAGAAGAAATCTGTGACACTAGAATAAAACCCAAATGTTTGATGTTGGCATACTGATTGTTGAAAAAGAAATTTCATCTTCCCTTACCAGTATATTTGGTCTTTTAAAGTTGCTGTTATGTTTCTCAATAATGAGCACAGATAATGGCATTATTCTCATAACTATTGGATAGTCTTTCAACAAAATGTCTTTTAAGCTTCCTGTTAAAATTATACATATTTTTTATCATGAGAGGGTTTTGTTGTGACATTCTAGAAAAAATATTATCACCTCTCTTTGTAATTTACTTTACTTGTATGAATTTTAAAATCTCTAGCATGTGTCCTTACTTGGTATTTTGTTCCTGTCAACAGCATTAGGGAAGAAGAGGGGAGAAGGAATGAGCTTTGGTTGTTTCTGTTGTTTAGAAGAGAATTTATTTATTGGATTAGTACACTATCTGGCCACAGAGTGATGAGGACAGTGTGGCTCAGATATTCTGTTTTCTCTGCCAGATTATTTGAATCACACAGGATGACATGTTATAGTATTGGGGTGGAGGGGGAATCGAGAGTAAAGAGATGGGTTTTACTCATATTTCTTTCATGAGCTAGATGGCACAAGGTCACCTCTTAGCATTAGTGAGAGGAGAACTGCTGTCCTCTTCAAGCTGTTGGCATAAATGTGGTAGTCAGTGGCTTAGATGTCAAGACCGAGCTGATATGAAGACCTTTTGTTGTGTTTTGTTATGGAGCAGAGCAAGTAAAAAGCATATAGCAGGGCTTAAGCCCAAGGCTGACTGCTCTGCTGAAGTAAGGGGTTTTCCTTTAGTCTCCTCCACTTTGAATGGTTTGGTGTTCAGAAGGGTTTGCCAGAAGCTAGAGTAATTTAAGTCACATGCTGGCTTTTTCCCTCTTAGATAACATTCTCTTAAGCCAGTTGCTCTCAAACATGAGGGTACATTATAATCATTGAGGAGCTTGTGAAAAATACAGAAAATGCCCTTACCTTAGGAGATTCTGATTCTGCCAGGGAGAAGACAGGAATCTGTATTTTAACAGGAACACCAAGTAACCTTTATTCAGATGGCCCCTGGATCACTGTTTATAAAACACTACCTTCAACATCAGTAAATACTTTTGTACCCATCAGGTGCTTAACACAACTCCCAGGTGTTTTGATTATTTTTTAATAATAAGTAAATGAAAGCAATTTTAGAGGTAGGAAATAACATAAAGTGAACTAATTTCATTTTTTAAGGAATGAGAGAAGTGACTTGCCTAAGGTTATCCTAAAAAATTAGTGGCAGAGCCAGGACTCGAATTCAAGTCTCCTAATTCCTTGCTCAGGGCAATTTCTACTGTATTATGCTGTCTGTTAAAACAATGACTATGAACACTTTATTTTGTCTTTAATTTGTATTATTGTGAATACCCTTAAACTGGCTAAGACATTGGAAAAAGGAAGGCATGGGAGTAGATGCTGAGAATTCCAGCCATATGAAAAAAAGTATTTTAAATTTTATAGAAATGTTTAAGCAACCCAAATACATGAATAAAAATGACTGTTTTGGGTTTTTTTTGTAGGACCTACCATACAGCCATTCACACATGTATAAAGGTTACATCTCACTTGGAACAATGTTGGCCCTAGGACAAATTTTTAAAATTAGATCAATTTACCATGGATGTTTAAAATTTGGAAATTTTTTCATCATCAAAAAAAATTATGACAAAGTACAGTGGAAACACAGGTTTGACATAAACTTAAAAAAAAACACTTAAAAGGAAGTTTTTGAGGCAAAAACACTTAATGTTAACATTAAAAATAAGCTACTAAGTGTAACAATTGTATTGATAATCAAAAGAAGTTTCCATAAATTGTATCACCTTTGGAGAGAGTTCCATGTCAGATACTGGGCACACATATTGCCCAGCTCTAAACTTCAGTCATGATTGTTTAACAACTATAGAGCATCTATCACGTGTCAAATAATGGACATACTTTACTACTAATCCTCACAGAAACATTACAAGGTAGGTAGAGGAGTACCAATTTACTTTGGAGGAAATGGAGGGTCAGAAAATTTAAGTGATTTGCCTAAGTCACAGAGCTGGGTGGCATCACTGGGATTCAAACCCTGGTCTGTTTTAGTCCAAAGCCTATGCTTATTACCCTCCCATTGTGCCCTTTGGTTGGTAAAGGATGGTAAACTGGCTGGTTAATTTACTTGTTTTGCATCCTCTGGAAGTTCTTTATTACAGAGCTGGCCTACCTTCTGCACCACGTAAAAGAACATTTACAAGATTAACAGTTTCCATTAGAATTAATACTATAAACTTCAGAGCATACATACAGTCCATTCCTAACTAAAAAACCTCAAGCAAGACATGTAACTGTAAAATAAAGAAAAATAGAGGATAAACAGCCTTATAAAAAAAAAAAATAGAGCCGCAAGGATGAAATGGGCTGTTAATGTAAAAATGAACAGCCAGCAAAGAGAACCTTCGTTCTCTTTGAGGTATGGTCATGATCAAAAAGTCACCAGCGATATTAAGGAATTAAAAGTCTTCAGGAATGGTATACTATTAGAGGAAATTACATCTTATAATTAAAAGGTCCCATTTCACTTACAGTGTAAAATCAAATGTAGTGTTTTTTACTCTAAATTTTATTTAGTCATTTTTATTCATGATACTTGGTAAACGTATTATAATTGGTAACATAGTATAATTACTGGGAAGTGTAGTATAAACTATACTTTGGTTTTAAAAAGCTTTCTGCAGAACAGTATCTTTATGGCAATGCTATGTTGAATGAGTTTAGGAACATCAAATACATAGTAGTTCCTTATTTTCAGTTGTGAAAATGAAGTGGCTAAAGCAGATGAGATCTCTATTTTAATCTTTTGAAGATGTGTGTGGTCTTTTTCCTCAGAATCCCAAAGAACATGTATATTTTGTCATTTCTGCTTGTTACATCCTGAGAAGAAGCTATACCAAAAATTTTAGAAAAACAAGGAAAAGGTAGATCACACGTTCCCCATTTCTGTCTAGAACCAAGATCACATTATACTATTAGGATTAAAGTTTTGTTGGCTAGAAAGTGCAGTGTAGGAAAAATATTCTGAGAATCTTTTAAAAGCCTAATGTTTCCCAATTTGTCAGAACATATGGTATTGGCATCCATAAATACCTGTTAAGCTTGTGTTTAGTAAGAGAAATATTCTGATAACTTACTAATGACAATCATTCCCATTTAGTGACCAGCAGTGACAGAGAGCTATGAAATTTCATTACGTAATAAACTCTGTTGGTCATAAAGCATATATATGAATTTTTGGATAACTAATGCACATCTCTTAAGTGCCAAAATTTAAAACTTGTAATTCTTTTTGATGTCTTTCAAATATGTTAGTATGTCTCCCTGCCTTCTTCTTAAACAGCATGCTCAGTATAATTCACTTTTTCATGATGAAAAGTAAAAGTTATATTCATGTATCATTACAAATATTCAGTGAGCTCTGATGTATATAAAATAATTCATAAAATGTAAAGGGCTATGACAAATATGAGTTAATATCAATTATTATAAAGTGATTCCCTCAGCCCTGAGGTATATGTAATCATTTGCCTCAGATTGCTGGTGTTTTGTTTTTAATTTAAAAATGGTTTATATCTGCTAAGCAGTTTATTCTGTCTCCTTCCACACTATCTATATGCCTGCCTCTAAAAGATTCCCCACTTCTTCTAATGTGCCATGTTCATGTTATGAGCTGGAACATGAGATAACCAGGCCTGCTTAGTGTCTGCAGATCTGGGCAAGCTCTGGGTACACAGGCTTTGAGATGGCTCTTTTGGTTGTTTACCACCTTTCTGACAGGTTCACACTAACCTTCTGGATAATATAAATTTCCAGTTAAAGGCCTAACCTAGTGTTTCTTTTTTTCAGTTGCCACTAAGTAAAATACTTCAAGCGAAGGGTGTTGCTAGATTATGGAACAAACAGCAATGTACCAAAGAATAGCAAAGCAACAACAAAGGCTCTGTATTTGCACAGGGGTCTTTCATGCTTTTAAGAAAAAAGAAGACAGAGGGGGAAACAATGAAAATTAAATCCAGATAGACTTAAGAGTATTTTTTATGCCATTAAATAACTATTAAAATATATGCTTAAATTATCACATGTTGTTACAAAGACACAGTTTAGTCTCATTGCAGAATAAGATTGTACCAAAATTTATACTCTAAAGATGATTCCTAAGAATTTCTCCCATTCAAATGATAATAGAAATGATTATCAAAAGGAAAGTCTCAAATGTACCAGTATTCTGCTCTCTTTAGTTATAAATGAATAAGCGGTAGTAATATGGGTTTTATCAAAGTTCCAAGGAACACATCTCACATACACACAGATCCTATATGTATGTGTAATAATGTCACTATAAATAAAAATGTCACCCAGAGGTAATAAAATAATTTTTAAATTTAAATCTGGTCTAACGTATTTAAAATAGAATTTTCAGCTTTCCTAAGTTTCTTCCTCACTTTTCATAGTCTTTACCTTAAAAATGGAATATTTGAATTTTTTTTTTAATTTACTATATCTATTTCCAAACTGTGCTTTCTGGTAACTTTTAGATTCACATATTCAGGAAATTTGGAATGCCCTATACAATATACTATACACCAGGAAGTTTTCTCACTGGGCTCTGAAGTGCTGTAGTTCTTATGCTAGACTGTAAGCTCCCTGAGGGCAGGGACTGTCTTATTTATTCTTGTGTTCTTGTACAGGATCTGACAGAGTAGTTGCTTCATAAATGGTTGTTGAATGAATCAAATGAACCTTCACCATATGCGGCCTCAAATTCCCATGAAGCCAGAATTATTCAGCACTAAAGGAATTCATCATTTATTATCACAGTGAACACACTGTGTGCATCAGAGTCATACCTGTGCTCAGAAAAACTATGCCAACTCATTGATCTGGAAAACTGCAAGTTTAAGACTCAGTATTTCATTCAACAAACATTTGAATCCCTACCATATGCCTAGTCCAGTACTAGGGACCCAAGGGACTAAGGTTTTCGTATTCCATAGGTGCAGCTGAAACAGACTTCGATGCAGGGCGTGTGATCTGTGCAGACATATACGGCTCTGCACTGAGAAAGGTCCCATGCTTGGTTTAATGCTTGGCTAAAGCCATGTTGAAATTCTTAATTTTTTCAACAGGGGACCCACATTTTTATTGTGCACTGGGCTCATACATTATGTAGCTGGCCTGGCTTGGATATGATCATTTTGATATAATGGAAACAAAATGATCCTATATAATAAAAGCCTAATATGCTAGGTGTCTGGTCAACCTGTCGACCATTCAACCAATCAAAGCATGATATGCTAATGATATGCTAAGGCTGCTCAACTGCTATGATGTGCACTAACCACCAGGGGGCAGATGCTCCAGCCGGTAGTTTAGCTGCTGCCGGGGTCTGGCTGATTGGGACTGGGTGAGACAGGGCTGGACACACCCTGGAGCCCTTCTGCAGTCCCTCCCAGCCCTGATGATGCACTGGTGGGGTCCCTCGGCCTAGCCTGTGCCCTCTTGCAATCCGGGACCCCTCGGGGGATGTCGAAGAGCTGGTTTCGGCCTGATCTCTCAGGCCAGGCCGAGGGACCCCACTGGTGCACGAATTCATGCACTGGGCCTCTAGTAAGAATGATATTATCTTTTCACATTCATTGAACTAGCCATAGTGCATGATTTAATAAAAAAAAACTTAGAAAATTTAAAATTAAAACAGAAGTACTCCCTTCCCAACAAACTTTTTAAAAGATCAAATGTTTTTCATTTAAGAATTAGGAAAGCTTTCTAAACATGTAATTGGCTTTCACCTTTTCAATGGATTTTTTGTGTGTGTTTTTATTCAATTGAATTGTTTTGAGTTTTTCAAATGGATGAATGTAGAGTTGTAGGTGAATTTATTATCTAATTACATACCTATATACAATTTTAAGGTTTTAATCTTTTATTAATATATGCACTGAATATTTTAGTATAAGTCTACCTCATAATGTGCTTTTAAAAAATAAATGCTACTTTGAAATACTTGACACACTTTTTGTGTGTGGCTAACCTGTTTAAAAGGTTGATTGGCAAAGTGGCATTTAGCGGTAGTTTGAACACTTTTGTTTAAATCACTTAGGTGTTCATCTTTAGACCAGAATCAGGCATAACACTCTGGCAGAGGCAGGGATTTGGTGGTTCTTGTTGGTGAAAGTCTAAACTTTCTCAATCATGTAGCCCTATCAGAAAAAATTGGAGAATACACTCTAAATTTTGATTATTTATAAATTATATATATGCATATACTATTGTACAGATCTATATGTACATTATAAAACATGTATAGAGATAAAGGAAATTTTTAAAATATAACATTAAAAAACTCAGTCCCTTCCAGGGATCGCCTTGTGCTTCTACTGTACATGCAATTTTGTTTTGTGAAGATCACTGTTCTAAACACAGAACTGGCATTTTACACTGAAAACACATTTATTAAGATCTGATCCATTCACATCTGTTCATTTACACATTTATTCAATATGAATGTTTTGTAGTTTCATAAATTAGTTCTTTATTCAGTGAAAATAATATATAAATAGAAAGCATAGTTGACAAAATTCTACTTTTGTCAAGCTATATACAGTAATTGCTTCTCATGTAGACAAATTAGAACATGCTATTTTTTTTTCAGTGTTCCCTAAGAATAATTTTTTAATATTATTTAACAGGGTGATTAGTGGTTCATTTCACCATACCACTTTAATTCACTAAAAAATGATAATCAAATTTGGTACACTCACTTTTTTGGTAAGCCATTGAAGAGAAAAATAGAATAAATTCCTTTCAATTATTTTGTGAAATTAACCATTTAGATAAACTGATTTAACTAACCACAGCACTAATTATTTCAGTTATTCCAATGACTGACATGATATGGACTATTTAAAAATAGATTTTTTTAAATTTAAAAGGAAATGATTATTTGGCATGCATTTATACTAATGAATCAACAACTTATATTAGTTTACTATTCCTTTTTTAAAATGTATTTTTATTGATTTCAGAGAGGAAGGGAGAGGACTGACCAGGAATCGAATCGTGACCTCCTGGTTCATAGGGCGATGTTCAAACACTCAGCCACACTGGCTGGGCTAGTTTCCTATTTCTGATGTAACAAATTACCAGGGACTTAGTGGTTAAAACAACAAATTGATGTTCACTGAGTTTTCTTCCAGACCCTTCCTTCTGACAGAAGACAGGAAAAGTGGTGCTCAGTCTAGCATGTGTTCAAGGCACCTGGAGGGCTTCTTAAGACAGACTGCTGGGACCCCATCCAGACTTTCTGATTTCATAGGTTTGTGGTGAGAGCCCCCATTTTGCATTGCTCACCCATTCCCTGTGGCTGCTACAGTTCTGGAAACCACAGTTTGAGAACTATGGATATTGAAAATGTAGAGTTTGCATTTCTCATTGGTGCCAGATCCCATGGATCTTTATGTAGATAAAGCCATTTTAGAGAAGATCTTAACTTCGGAGGTTGATATTATAGATGGACAACGTGCATCCCATCAACTACACTATTTATACATTGTCAGTTTGGCAGTCCTTCAGTGAGAGCTAAGACTTTCCTAGTTTAATATATTGAAGTTACTGAGCAGTGAGTTAAGCTAAGATCGTCTACCTTCTCAGGAACAGACTGGTGCCCTGTGGCTTGTCTTCTAACTCAGAAAGAGGAGCACTGCTACAGTACTGCCCCTCTCTGGTGTGAGCTGGGCAGAGCTGCAGCCAACAGAAAAGGAACAAACTAACCATGGCAGAGACAACTCAAAATGCTTTTTAACCTTTCTATAGGAAATAGCTGTTTCCATTTAAATTATGGGTACACTAGACTGCTGCATTAAAATTAATTTGCAAAAGCCTTCACTTTAAAAGGCTAGTATTTGGGGAAAAGGAAGGATCCAAATTTCATTGTGAAAGAATTACTTTTTAAAAGTTCAATACAAAGTATCAGATCTATTCTGAATACATTGTATTTATTAAACAGTTATTACCTAACTAGAGGACGATGCATGAAATTTGTGCAAGGGGCTCGGCCCTCACAGCCCCAGCTTCATCTGGAAGGTCGTTCAGGTGTTTGGTCTAATTAGCATATTAGCTTTTTATTTATATAGGATAGTATTTTTGTGCGTGTATATAATTAATAAATGTATATAATTAAAAGAAGGATTTCCTGGCATTTATTGAAAGTTACAGAGTATTGGCAGGAAAATCATGATCCCTACCCTGGTGCCTCAAAGGGGTCAGTAGATTCCTCACCTCTGGGGTAGTCTCAATAAGAAATAAATTGATTAGGCTCTATTTTACCCACCAGCCCTGTCACAACCTGTGAGGGGTATTCTAAGAATAACTAAACTAAAAGAACTAAACTCAATCTCTCAATATATCAGTAATACCAAATATTGTGATAAACCCCCAAATGATTTTTCTCAACATTTTATTATAAAAATGTTCAAACATACAGCAAAGTTGAAAGAATTTTACAGTGAACATGTTTACCAAGATTCTACCATTAACATTTTACTATGCTTGTTTTATCAAATACTCCATCAATCCATCTTAATTTTTATGTATTTTGAATAAATTACAGATATCTGTACACATCCTTCTAAAAATCCTCAGCAATACATATCATTAACTAAAGTTCAGTATTTTTTCTTTTGTTGAAAAATTTCATTGATGCCCACAAATATTAATGGCATACCCTCTAAGTTTATACAAATGTATACACTTGTATACATTTGCCCAAATCTGTATCGATATACGTAGATTACAGTACCACCATCACCCCAGAAAGTCCCCTCATGACCCTTCCCAGGTAAGTCCCTTCTCCATCCCTCCCAGAAGCAGCCAGGTTTTTTTTTTTTTCCCCACCATAGAGTTGTCTGAATGTCATATGAATGGAATCAGACATTATGCATTCCCCATGATGTTTTTAAAAGACACATTCTTAGCCTGGCTGGCGTGGCTCGGTGGTTGAGTGTTGACCTGTAAACCAGGAGATCACAGTTTGATTCCTAATCAAGGCACATGCCCAGGTTGTGAGCTCCATCCCCATTGGAGGGCGTGGAGGAAACAGCCAATCAATGATTATCTCTCTCCCTTCATCTCTGAAATAAATCAAAATACATCTTTTTTTTAAAAAAAACACACACAACAAATTCTTAGAAAAAGTGTCTCTGAAACAGGGAAAGTAATAGTGATAAAGACAACATCTGGGATCAGATTTTGAGTCATTCATTGAGCAGATGTGAGACTAGTCTGTGGATACAAAGACATTGTGTCTTGAAGGACACAGCACACCATGGGAGAGCAGGTTGAGACAGTCACCACATGCACAGACCTAATCTAGCCTGGAGTCACTGGGGCATCAAGGGAGGATTAAATTTTTACTTTGGAACTTGTCTCAGGCACCCAATGCTCTATTTCCACAAGTCTAGAATCTTATAATTCAAAATGATTTGTCTTTAAATAAGGGCAGTTTTATAGTACTGAGCAAATGCTGGCAAATTTGCTAAACAAATAAGAAATAAACAATAAAAGGCACAAACTGAAATTAGTAGATAGTTAGCATTGCCCCCAGACACAAACCCAACATGCATTCCTGCCCCTGGACCCTGAGCTGCAGAAGCTTTGAAGAGCCCCAAAGCGCCACCACGAAGTTTTCATCCTCTTGGACTTCGCCTTAGCTTTCTCAAGGCCTCACACCTATTACATCTCCAAGTTCAGGCCCTCACTTAACTTCTTTCCTCTTTACCTTCATATTTTACACACAAATTACCAAAGAAAAGTCTTTAGTTCCCATACATACCCACTTTTTCCTACTTGAAACTATGCCTCTTTCCTAGTGGAGGAGTGCAGAGCCCAAAAACCCTGTACATTTCTTTCTTAAATGATTGTTTTCCCAGAAAGCTAGAAGGATTAAGGGAAGTTCTGAAGCTTCTTTCTACCCAAGGGAAAGAAAGCTCTAGGCCAGGAGCCACCCATTACTTGACCCTTGTAACTAAATGAATTTACTTCCCTTGTGTGGTGTGCTCTGTACCAGCAACTGCTGACTAATCGTGACTGGTTTTGTTGATGATTAAAACGTTCTTCTTGCCCTTCATCACCTTCAGCAGGCTTAGTTCTACAATTTACAGTGCCAGAGGGGATAAGGAAAACGGAGTGCCTGGACATACACGCAATCTTGACGCATGCAGGAACTTTTCTTTTGGTCTCAAATTGGCTACACATTTCTCAGATGAAAGGATAGCTGCCAGTGTTAAAAAGGAAAATCAAGAACTCACCAGTCATTTAGCTCATAAATGTTACGGACTTCGTGTTTGTGCCACCCAGAAAGCTAATAGGTTGAAACCCTCAATGTGATGGTATTTAGAAATGAGGCCTTTGAGAGGTCATGAGGTGTAAACGAGGTCATGAGGATCTCTCTGCCATGAGAGGGCACAGTGAGAAGTCTGCACACTAAGAAGAGGCCTCTCACCAGGAATCAAATCTGCCAGCACCTTCATCTTGGACTTCCCAGCCTCCGGAACTGAGAGAAATGTCTGTTGTTTAAGCCATCCACTCTATGGTATTTCGTTATGGCAGCCTGAGCAGTGTAAACATTCTTTCCTTAACCTCCATGACCCCTCAAGGAATGAAGGTCAGACAGGCTGTTCCAGAATGCTGTGATCCTGAATAGCCACGTGTCCCTTCACTCTGATTCCTAAAGAAATATTTATACCTATCAGGTGTCAGTCACTTGCCAGGCACTTGAAACACTGAAATCTAGAGCAGAATCCCTGCCTTATGGAGCTGGCATTGGAAAGGGGAAAAAAGCATGAAGTCACCATATAGTTAAAACAGGGATGTGATAGCAATAGAACATTTAAAAGGGGGGCCTGACTTAGTCCTGCAAGTGTGGGCTGTATTCTCTAAAGTGGCAGTTGACCTCACTCTCAAGTCCTCAGTGGGAATTAATGAGTGAGTCGGCAGGGTGCGGTGTACGGGCAGAGGTCCTCTGCCCAGGTCAAGGCCAGGCGGCTCGAGGAGGATGGAAGTCCTTGTTCTGAGGGCAGTGACTAGGCAGGCAGTTTCAGCTAGAGATGAGAGTAAAGGTGGCAGGGTCTGGATCATTTCATCTAAAAAGATCAGTCAGCAACATGAAGAATGGATTAGAGATGAGAATTTAGATAAATACTATTCTCAATTTCTGCTTCAAAATCAGCTATGTTCATCTGGGGGGAGGGGGGGGAAAGTTCTCTATGGAAACTTCAGGGGCTAAAGGGATTAAGTTGGGAATCAGCCTGCTGGGGCCTGTGAGTGCTCTGCAGCTGTGTGAGCTCCTCTAGGCCCCTTCCCGGTCCTCCCTCGAGAAATATTCTCTACCATCAGCGGTTCTCAACCTGTGGGTCGCGACCCCTTTGACAGTAGAACGACCTTTTTACAGGGGTTGCCTAAGACCATCTTGCATATCAGATATTTACATGATGATTTACAACAGTAGCAACATTACAGTTATGAAGTAGCATCAAAAATAATTTTATGGTTGGGTCACAACATGAGGAACTGTATTTAAAGGGCCAGAAGGTTGAGAACCACTGCTCTACATGCTCCCCTCACTTTGTGGTCTATAATGGCTGCCGCAGGTGGGTTAATTAAAATGACACTTCATCAGATGGCATGTAAAATACTACTTTTATCAATTCTAAAGTTCAGGATATTCACTTTTGTAATGAATTTGTACCCTAAAATGGAGTTTCAGAAATACTTTACCCTTACCTAGTTGTCCTCATCAAGCTACACCGATCTCTAGACACAGGGAGCACCTTACAATTTAACATGTAAACCAACAGTGTGCTAATATGGCTTCACTCTAAAACAATGGAGCAGCTATGAAGTTTCAAGCAGATAGAAAAATCCTGAAACGCATGAACATCTAGACCCCTAGCCTGGGGTAAGCATGACCCAAAGGGATATGATTACAACAGAAATTACTGGCAAACTGAATTCGCCAAGACAGTTTTACACTCAGTAGAAAAAAAATTTCACTTGAGAAAAGCTTTAAAGATCAAAATACTTTGCAGTTTAGCTATCTGGAAAATTAAGTTATTTGGAACTCCTCTTGTTCCAAGATGGAGTCCCCATAGAAAGCTGCTAACAATCAAAATAGTGTGGCTAAACGTATTATCAACACAAATACTAACAGATCAATTTACCACAAAAAACAAAAAAAAAGGAAATATGCTAGTAACTAACCCAACCACAAAAGACCAAATGGACTTAAAAAAGAAAACAACTTTATTCCAAAAAGAATTACCAAAAGAAGCATGTTAACTCTGAAACATTTAACAGGTTTCATTTAAACTCACAGTCACAAAATTCAAACAAAAACAGCTTTGTGTGCTTAACCACTTTTAATGAAACTTTCAAAACGGAAACATGTACTGTAGAGATTGCCCCATAATTTGGGAGCCATTTAGGCAAATATTTAATATTAAGGGGGAAAACATCAGCATTAAAAACAGAAGTCTCAAATGTAAGAATAGGTGTTCAAGTCTTTGATACGCATTTACATGCATGAGAAAACAAAGAATTATTTTAATTTAGAAGAAATCAAGTCTTTCTTCAAATATGATCTCCTATCTCGCCTTCATTTTGACCGCATACCCCTCATGCTCCATACTTCATCTGCACTGAACCAGTGTTGGTCATCATGATTGGCTTACTGGGAAGCCCTCCAGGTCCCATTTCACAAATCCTGTCTACCACCCATTATTTGCTCACATGTTTGCACAGCCTTCTGAGTATTACCACTGTAA
Organism: Myotis nattereri; assembly: GCF_964212035.1. Taxonomy (NCBI): domain Eukaryota; kingdom Metazoa; phylum Chordata; class Mammalia; order Chiroptera; family Vespertilionidae; genus Myotis; species Myotis nattereri. Next base: position 55,663,806 of record NC_138087.1, read on the forward strand.
TTAAGCTAGGGAATTTCAGGTCTCCCAAGAATGATTCTATTTACACAATTCTGTTTTACCGCACAGTTCACAATATATAGGTGATTATATAACTATAAGATGAATATTGACTATTGAGACAAACAACATCAACTTTGTCTCCAACACAAATGAAACATACACAAATTTCCCACCAGAGGTTGTGTTTAGTCTGTGGTGCAGTCCTGAGGGCTCATACCACTTTACGTATGTTAAATATGGAATCCATAACATCAGACATGAATATAGGAGGCAAAACCGGAAGTGCCCCGTGCTCATGAGCAGTCTGTGTCACATATGTAACAGAAAGGGCCACTTTTAAAGCTTTTCAAATAGTTAGTTAATCATATTTGCCTTTTCAGAATTACTGTACTAATTCACACTGAAGGTAAAAACAATAGGTAGAATCTTACTTGTAACATAAATTTGACTTATTTTCAAGTTCAGACAAAGCTGTTGGTTACAAGTTGTGTTAAACTTTTTGTCAAATTTAAGAAGTCTACAGGACAACAAAGAACCATCCCTGGTAATGTATTTGCAGTTTGGTCTTCAAAAGCTGTAAAAGGTGACAAAGAAATCCAAAAATATGAGTTAAAACCATTAAGAATATTTATTGTTTGTAAATACCACATATTTGAGACAGCAGAAACCAAAGTGTCCTCCTTTATATTCTCACTTCACTTGTATTTTACGAAGTGCTTTAGAACTTAAGATTTCTACCACCTGTGTGGAGTGTATAGACAAAAGCAAGCCCTGTGGGACCAAAGGCCCATGGAGTCCACTTCCAGGGCCAGCGCATGACCCCAGGCTAACACACCTGCCACATGCTGAGCACCTAGACAGGCAGTACTCAGCGGCTCACACACAAATGAGGGGTCACGCAGCACAGTACCAATGTCATTCATTTCTGAAAGAACTGCTTCCAATCCTCACCCTTGACTCTATTTGATAGGCCAAAGGATGCTACTCACATTTATTTGGTGAGTTTTCTGAAATCCTGACATCTGCACCTTGGTTGCTCAAGTAAACTGCCATTTTTAGCACAACACTGTCAAACAGAGCTGTTGTAAATCTCCTGAGCTTGATTATTGCCTAACAAATGCTTGATTATGCTTCCTAATCCTTTTGGTTGGAAGAAGGATGTTCATTTTATTTGACCAGCCATACTGCATGTAGAGGTAAACATCTGTTTTAGACTATCTGCCCAGAAGCTGAGTAAACTACCAATTGAGACCCTGATTTTATTTTGGTCATTACGTGCACATTTTCATATGCAATTACCCAGCCTGATGAGAAACTGGTAGTAGGAATCCTAACTACTCTGCCATGTCAGATGCTGGAAAGCAATCTTAACTACATATGTACAGATGTAGGTTTAAAAAAAACACCACTTTTCTAAGATGTTTCATGATTACTAATCATTCAACTGCTGTATGAATCATTTTGCCTGATTTATCTGGAAAATACATCTTAAAAGCTGATTCCTTTGACAAATACGTTTTTGTTAGGTAAGGGATGACTAATCTATCCACCTATTACCAGTCTAGAAATTTAAAATTAACCCTTCAAATGTCTTTATTTAGATCTGATCCTCTCAAATTGTTTTAATGATAAAATGGTAAAATTGGGTTCCCAAAATGTAAAAATCCTAATACAAGTCTCTATTTCCAAAACTAAATTAAAATTAAAAAAGACAGCCAACACTGTGGGACGAAAGCAATCCTGAGCGCGCACGCGCGTGCACACACACACACACACACACACACACACACAACAATGAGAAACCAGGAATAAAACCTGGGATTCTATTACACAGACTTTCAAAATAAAGTTTTATGGAAGTGTTTTCTAAAAGGAGTTTCAAGAGAACAGAGTACTTGAATAAGACAAACTAGTACGTAAAGGGGGAAAAACTCCCAAAGCTATTTGCTAAGTTGGCAACAATAATTCAAAGAAATTGAGCTAAAGAGAGTTTGATCTTTACATAATTAATTTGAAACTTAGTAAGATGAAACGCCTATGACAAAATTTAAGTCTCCCCACCTTTTGGCAGTGAAATTAACAAGAGGATATTCTGGACAGGTTTAAGGTCACATTCAGAATTACACTGAAAACTTTCAAATCCAGAAAGCAAATGGGAGCTTTCATTAGCTGCTGGAGTCTACCATGCCTAAATAGAAACAGTGTGGATAATGACTATCCCAACAGGTGCTGTTTCAAAATACAAGCAATTTATCATGAAAAGCTTACACCTATTAAGCTTTCTTCTGTCCTGCTCCTTGTGTATATGCTTTAGTTTAGCAAAGACTACACTTTGCAACTCCTCCTAAGAGGAGAGAAGCAAGAAATGGAGTAATAAAAGTAAGCCTGAGAATTCAAGGGGCCCTAAGAGCCTTTTCTCTGGCTGGTCATGGCCACTTGTTTTAATAAAAGACTATCTTGGCTATTAGTTTCCTCAGCAAAAGCCATCCATAGACAGACAGCTATTAACCAAGCAATTAGCCCAAAGTTCTCAGGTAATAATTAGAACAAAACAAAACAGGCCGGCCGTTGTGGTTTCGTGGTGAAGCATCGGTACCCGGTCAGAGCCCAAGCCAGGCTGCGGGCTCCATCCCCAGTAGTGGATATTCGGGAGGCAGCCAACCAATGACTCGGACTCATCACTGATGTTTCTCTCTCCCTTTCTCTCTCTGAAATCAATAAAAAAAATTATAAAAAAAACACACCCAAAAACCCTTAAATTTTTCTATTGAAACCTTTTATTCTGCATTTGTTGGTGCTTAAGGAAAATAGCTTTGCCATAATTCATTGTGCCCTGAACTTACGACACCAACTTATACTGGCCAATTCGGAGCGAGGCCAAACTACACTCTTCTTTAAAGGTCTCGTCAGGTGGTAAATGGCACTGAATTATTTCTTTCATGTAATTTTTAACAGGAATTCATAAGTTGCATTGATTATTCCCCAAGAGATGAGGGACCGGTGGTAATTTAGATGGGCACCTCTGAAAAGATTTGTCAGTTTCCTGTCTCGTTCTAACCAGATTATTTTGAAAACCTGGGGAAAAGACTGAAATTCCCCACCAATCTGAGACTGCATGCGAGTTTTTACAACATTAATTGGAAAAAACAAGATTCCCAACATGGCACCCAATAAACCTCCACAGATAAAATCATTGACCAAATGAGCACTGTACGTTGTTGCGGTAGGCAGGTGCTCCTTAATGGGACCCCGAAGGCCAAAAAACAGGACATTGCTGAACCCATTACGGAAAAGAACAGGTATCAAGCCTCGATAATACTCTCCAATTCCATGGCATTTCAGTGCCTTGAAAGCCTGGTAAGTGTTTGTAAATTTATCATGATGCTTGTGGTCTTGCAGCAGTGTCTGAACTCTTTCCAATGGAGTGAAAATTGCTTCTGTTGTCCCTGCAAGTATTGCTGCCATGCTACGGGTTGCAAAATCTGGGGTACTGACATGCTTACGGAGAAGGCAAGATAAATCCTCATACAGACCAAACATAAGTGCCAGTGTGGTTGTCTTCTGCACTAATGGGGGAAGAATTCCGCGATACAAGTTTCGAAATCCATCCCTCCTCAACTGAAGCACTGCATCCCTGGTTTTGATTCCATACAGCTGTTGCCGAAAGAGGACCTTCTGAATGGGAAATGTGATCGCTACGTTGCTGAAAGCTGCACAGCAGCCACACAAATAATGTTTCCTTTCACCAACATCTGTAATATGAGGTGATATATCTTGTTTTGAAGATGTTATGATTGGCGACCTCTTTTTATGAGCTTCTGAATCCATCATGTGGCTTAAGATCTGTCGTCTTCATGAAGGATTTTTTTTAACCTACAAATAATAAAATGACAATAAACCTTTAAAAACAGTGTTAAACACATGGATTTTTTTCCCCCAAAACCTTCCTCCAATTTCTGGACACTTCCCTTTATAGATTAGCAGTTCTCCAAGTTTTTCCAAGGACTCCTGGAGGTCCCTGAGGCCCTTTCTGTGGTCCAGGAGGTCCTCCCTGTTCCAACTATATACGATGTGATGCTGGATTTTCTGCATATACTTCAAAACAACTTACTAGTACAACAGACTGAATGCAGAAGCAGATATGAGACCGACCTAGCTTTTAAGCCAGACATTAAAAGAAACTTGCAAAACTATAAATCACACTCTTCTCAATATTTTTTTGAACAAGTTATTTTTCATGAAAATGTTGTTTACGTTAACATATAATGATTTTTATCATCGCTATTTTAAAGTAAATTAATGTTTTTAAATTTTGTTTTAATTTCTAAGACCACAAATATTAATCCACATAAATAAAGGCTCTTTGGCATCCAGAATAACTTTTTGAAAAATATTTTTTTGATTTTAGAGAGAGAGGAAGGGAGAGGGAGTGAATGCTTTTATTGATCAATAAAAAAATGTTACAGAAAAAAAAACCCAACAATACTTTTGTTTGTTTGTTTCGTACTACATTGTTTAGGGGGGGTTCCATTTTCACTCAATAGATTTTATGTATTTTTCATATGCTTCTTCACTTAATGACATAGTAAAACCCTATTTTTATCAATATACATATAAAAAGCTAAAATTAGTTTATATTTTCTAATTTCAGAATAACACTGTATTTTCCTTTCTTACATTTTTCAATTAAATTTATCTCCATCTACTCAACTGTTTTTAAAAGTTAGTGACAATAATGAGGTCTAATCAGGACTACAAAAGGCCTATAGTGTCAGACCAATGAGACAAAGTTCCAAATTGACAAAAGGCAAATGGCAGTACCTCTCTGAGGCTCGTTTCCACACTTAGAACCAAACCAGTGCCATTGACCCTGCAGGATTAGATTAGAGTGAAACTCAGCAGACAGTACCATTATGTCGGGTCCTAATGCCAGGCCAGTTCAATTCCTGGTCAGGGCACAAGCCCGGGTTGCAGGTTTGATCCCCAGTACAGGGCGTGCAGGAGGCAGCCGATGATATTCCTCTCTCATCAATGTTTCTATCCCTCTCTCTTCCTAAAAATCAATAGAAAACATATTGTAAAAAAATGGATTCCCTTTTTTTTAGTACTAATGATCAACTGAGAATAGGGCCTCTTAGTTTTCAAACATGAGAAGGGAATATATTAGTATATTATTCCTGTTTTACTAAAGTTCAACCATCTTCACCCCTTCCCACAAACACTAAATCAGGAATCTACCTTGAACTCTGGTCAGATACTTTTAAGAAGCCACTGGGATGATCATGTGGATACTGGAGGCAGAACCCATGTAACTTTTAAAAGTTACAGCTAATTGCCTGGGCTCAAATCCTGGCGCCACCACATCGATACTGTGTGATCGTCAGCAAGTTACCCCACATTTCTATGGCTGTTTCCTCATTTATAAAATCAGCATGTTACCTACCTCATTGGTGCTTAATTAACTGAGTTAATGCATAGAAAGAACCCAGGAGAGGAGTCTAGAACACAACAGGTGCTCAACAAGGATAAGCTACCATTAGCATGCTTTTTGGTAATTACTCCTCCTTCTAATATGGGTATAAATCCTATTTGGCCATGGTGAAATATTCTTTTAATGCAGGGGTCCTCAAACTACGGCCTGCGGGCCACATGCAAATACAAATATTCTATTTGTTCCCGTTTTGTTTTTTTACTTCAAAATAAGATATGTGCAGTGTGCATAGGAATTTGTTCATAGTTTTTTTTTAAACTATAGTCTGGCCCTCCAACGGTCTGAGGGACAGTGAACTGGCCCTGTTTAAAAAGTTTGAGGATCCCTGTTTTAATGTATTGCTAAATATCATGGTCTAATATTTTATTTTAAAACTTCACATTACTATTCACAACATAGACAAGTTTCCAATTTATTACTATCATGTCAAGTTCAGGTGTCAATATTTCATTGGCTTTGTAAAAAGAATCTTATTTTTCCTTCCTTCCGATGGTGAACAATTTAAGTCTTATCAAAATTATCTTTTCCTTCAAATTTAAAAATATTCACCTTTAGAAGGGGAATATAGTCAATAATATTGTGATAATTTTGCATGGTGACATAATACCAGACTTAGTGAGACAGTCACACTTGAATAGTATACACTTGAAACTAATATAATATTGTATACCAACTGTATTTAAATAAAAACAAAACAAATTTACCTGTGACACCATCTGGGCCTGGTGTTTTGAGGAATGGTAGCTTTTTGGTAACGTTTTCAGTATTTCCCATTGTTATGGATGTTAGGTTCTCTTTTCTGGAGTCATTTTGATAACTGGATTTCCTTTAAAAAAAATTCCTGGTTTATTTATAGTCTCATAAAGCACTTTCTATTTTTAAAAAATACTTCTAATCTTGTGTACTTATATTCCCTTTTTTCTTGAGCAGGGTAGCCTGTTATTTTTTTAAAATATTTTAAAATTGATTTTTAGAGAGAGAGGGAGGGGGAGAGAGAAACACTGATGTGAGAGTGAACACCTACAGCTGCCTCCTGCCAGGGTTAGGGGATTGAGCCCCCAATCTGGGCATGTGCCCTGACCAAGAATTCTGAGCAACACCAGCCAGGGCTAGCAGGCTAGCCAGTTTATCTAGTTTACATTCTTCTCATCTTGACAAAGAAGCCAGCATTTGAATTTTCCAATTTTACTATTTTTTAATTTTTAAATTTGTTTTTCCTCTTTATTATCACTTTTCTCTTGCTTTATCTACATTTATTTTATTCTAATTTTTTTAGTTAGATGCTTATTTTTATTTGTTTCATAATTTTAATGCTATGCACTTTCATTAAAACTTTTATTACTTTTTAAGATAGTCTGTGGAGAATTGTGGTTTGATGGTTGCCTCACAATCTGTACCATCTCCACAGTGGCTTTGATTGGGATGACTATATATGCACTCTTTTTCAGAGTCCAAGCCTGTTTTGGCTTTGTGCGTCATATCATATTCTTTATGTTCAGGAGAAGAGCATCTTTCTCATGGCCCACAGGAAAGATCCTACAGGAATGGAACCTGATATTTGGCAACTGTCCTCCAGTCTCAAAGGTTCAGTGACAAATACATCCTCCTCAAGCTAACCTTCATCAATGGAAAAAGCAAAAGTGGGAAGCCAGGTTCGCCAAGCTTTTTGTACACAGTGGGACACCAGTCATGGCATATGAGCATAAAGCACCCAGGTTCTATGACATTCTCACCACAAAAAAAACCAAAAACAAAACCAGAATAGCCAATTCTAAAAGCAACCATCTTTCTACTGGCTCATGCTGAATTACAGGGTGAGGGGGAAAGAAACAGAGAACTTTATATGGATAGAGTAAGAAATGTTAAAAGTGTCCATTTTGGCCTGAAATTTTAGTCCATCCTGGATAAAAAGAATTTTCTATAACAAATATGAAATGTTGACATTCTGATACCCTCCTTGATCTGCTGATTGTGTTGCTTTGATTTGCTTTCTTGGAAAAGCATTTTTGCTAAAATCTATAGACTTCCACCTTCATATCCAGCAGTACTTTATATAGAAGAGCACTGTGCCATGCAGTATTTGAAGACTCAGCCTTTAAAAATTAGCCCCAGCTGGTTTTGCTCAGTGGATAGAGCGTCAGCCTGCGGACTGGAGGGTCTGGATTCAATTCCGATCAAGGGCACATGCCTGGGTTGTGGGCTCGGTCCCCAGTAGGGGGCGTGCAGGAGGCAGCCGATCGGTGGTTCTCATCATTGATGTTTCCTATCTCTCCCTCTCCTTTCCTCTCTGAAATCAATAAAAATATATTTTAAAAAATAAAAAATTATTAATCTGTTGCTGACTTTGTTAATTCCTGTTTCAACAGCCATTTCCCTTAATTCAGGATACAACTTGTTATGTATGAGTTTCCCTTCACACACTATTTTGTGGGTATATGTCTTGACAAGAGAATTGGAAAAAAATAAAACCAAAACCACAGCCTTTTAATTTGTGTTTTTTTTAAAATATATTTTATTGATTATTTTACAGAGAGGAAGGGAGAGGGATAGTTAGAAACATCGATGAGAGAGAAACATCGATCAGCTGCCTCCTGCACACCCCCTACTGGGGATGTGCTGGCAGCCAACGTACATGCCCTTGACCAGAATCGAACCTGGGACCCTTGAGTCTGCAGGCCGACGCTCTATCCACTGAGCCAAACCGGTTAGGGCTTAATTTGTTTTTAAACAGACCTTCCGCCTGTTACATTTTGTGTTCTTAACCAATTAAAGAAGCCAATGACATTTTGGGTTTTAAAAAAAATTATAGATACTCAAGAAGAAGCTTGCCGAGTTTAGGGTTTGATAATTATTGATTACTTAATCTTCAGTATCCTTACTTCTTACTGTTTCAGCTAACTGACATAAGTTTAAAAATAAACTCTTATTAGTACTATACTAAAACTTAGCAAAGAAATGCTTCACATCTATGTAATGCTTTTTCTTCAGTTTCAGAACTAAACATTATAATCAACAAAAATATTCTAAATATTCAAAAATATAATAAAACCCTAATATGCAAATTGACCAAACAGAATGACCAGCAGAACTGGTCGTTATGATGCGCACTGACCACCAGGGGGCAGATGCTCAACACAGGCGATGCCCACAGGGGGAGCACCACTCAGCCAGGGCTCATGGCTGGCAAGCACAGTGGTGGGAGCCTCTCCCGCCTCCGCTGCAGGTGGGCGGTACGGAGAGCAAGGGGTCCCGGACTGTGAGAGCCCCAGATTTCGAGAGGGATGAGTGACTGCCTGCTTAGGCCCAGGGATCGGGCCTATGCCAGTAGGTGGACAACCCCCGAGGGGTCCCAGACTGCGAGAGGTGGCAGGCCGGGCTGAGGGATTGAGCCCCCGACTGGGCCTCTATGTACATATAATTACACAATACACTGTGACAATTTATGAATGAAAACAATTTCACTTGTACATACTGAACACAACATATTTTAAATTCTAAAGTTGCTACCTACAAGCTATTTAACAGTATATGTCCCGTGATAATACAGACCAAGTTATTTGTGCATCTGAACAATAATTTGTCCATGTTCATTAATTCTTACTGAAATGGTATTAGCATTACTTTCTAAAATTTCGCAAATTAAAGTTATTTCATCCAGTTTGTAATGACTCTCAGTAATAACAGGACTGTTATTAAGCAGAAAACAGTGGCTAAGAGAAGTTAGCATGTCATTTATTAACCACTGTACTGAACTATTTTTTAAAATTTTTTAAATATTTTTATTGATTTTTTACAGAGAGGAAGGGAAAGGGATAGAGAGTTAGAAACATCGATGAGAGAGAAACATCGATCAGCTGCCTCCTGCACACTCCCTACTGGGGATGTGCCGGCAACCAAGGTACATGCCCTTGACTGGAATAGAACCTGGGACCCTTCCGTCCGCAGGCTGACGCTCTATCCACTGAGCCAAACCGGTTAGGGCTGTACTGAACTATTTTGAGAAATTTTAAGAACATTATTCAGAGTCTCAGACTTTTAAAAAAATACCTACAGGCCCAAACACAGGAAAAAGAAATGTAATGAAACCCAGACTTGACAGATTGAAAGCTTTCCCTTTAGTTTCATCCTACACACCAGGATGGTGTGAACAGGGTCTGAACTTGGCAACGGAAGGAAGGGCAGCGTGCACGGTATTCTGGGGAAATGAAGTTTAGAATTTTTATGTTTATCTATACCATGAACATGGTTAAATTTCTTTGCTAAACTGATTTTCAGTTCTTTAACTGCAAAATTTATTTATCATAGTTGCACACTCCCTAAAACACTCCAACTATCTCAACGTTAGGAAGTTAATGAAGTTGACTTTCGAGCAACCGCAAGTGTCACACTTTTGTTGCATAAGAAAACAGTGTAAAGTCTAAATACTCGCTTGAATTTACAGCCCACTCAGATAAACAAGACCCAGATGCGATCCCAGCACAAAGGTCTTTGTGCAAAACCGTGGAGAAGGCGATTGTAATTCTCAAAGGATGTGAACTCCGGCCCGCAGACCTGACTCAGCATTCGGAGCGAGACCAGCCTGGTTCCAGTCCCGGTTATGGCAGGCTCTTGCTGCTCCACATACACAGCCATGTCTGTAACTAAAAAAACCCCCTTCTCCGGGCCTACCTTAATCTACCAGAGACCAGACAAGTCCGTTTCTCTTCGAGATAAGAACTTGTGATTTTTCCCGGAGATGCACTATGGTGAGTGACTCCCAAGTGCGGAACCTGTGCTCCGGAACCACTCGGGAACCGGGCCAGGCCTAGCCCCTTTCAATTTCATGGAATCCTTGCAAAGCAAGGGCAGAGGCGGCTACACATTAGCCAGGGCTTCACCGCTTACAGGGAGAGAGACAGGTGTTCATTCGGACCAGCTGCGCACGGCTGGCTGCAAGGGGCAGAACAAAAACCATGCCCGGAGGGTAACCGTAGCTGAGGCACCGGCATGCGCCACCCAGCTCAGCCCAACGCCGAATAATCAGCAGAGATTTACAATGAGCAGCGCCATCCACCTTCCCCCCCGCCCCCCAAAGCCTTGTTTGTACACGAGTTTCGCACCGCACGAAGCAACATGGTGTCGCAGAATAAGCCCTGTCTGTCCGTGCGACTGACTTACCTCTTTGCAGCGTCCATTCGGCCAACCTGTGGGAAGGGGGAGGGCGGGGGGTGGCAGGGATGCCCCTTCCGTCTCCGACGTTCCAGAGTCCGGGGTCCCGGAGCCCCAGGGGGCGGGGGGCCGCCGCGCCGCCCTTCTCCCGGGGCGCGGGCAGAGGCGGCCCTCCCCGCCCTGCGGCGCGCGGGCGCTCCCAGGCACCTCCCCGCTCCGGGCGCGCCCGAGACACACACACACACACACACACAGCCTCGCTCGCGGAAAGCTCGCCGCGGGGGCCCGACGCCGTCCCTGGCTCCGCGGAGCCCCGCGCTCGGGGGCCGCGAACCCCGCGAACACAGAGCCGAGCCCGCGCCGGGGGGACGCGGTGCGAGCGCGCGGAGGACCCGGGCGGCGCGCCCCCTCAGCCCCCCCTCCGTGCGCCCACACCCTCCACCCCGAGGCTCGGGGTGACCCCGCGCTCCCCTCGCCGCAGCTCCTGGCACTCACCCATCGCCGCGGGCGCCCGGCTCCACGCCCGGTAGCCCCGGCCGCCGGATCGGCGAGCGAGCCCGCGCAGGCGCAGACCTTGACCGACCCCAACGCGCGGCGCTTGCGCCGTCCGAGCCGGATCACGTGGGGGAGATGCCGCCGCGGCCGCCACGCCCCTCCTTTAAAACAGCGAGAATCAGGGGACGCCGACCTCCTGCTGGAGTCGCTCGCCGCCGCCGGGCAGGTAGCGGGTCACCCATCACCCGGGTCCTGAGGCCACGGAATTTCTTCCTCCAGAACGCCGCACTCTTGGCACCGTACGGTGGCCTTGCCGGGCCATAAACAGCCAACGCTTTCTGTCGCGCGCAGCCCGTCCGAGCGCCCGTGGGAATGGATTGTTGTGATGGGCAGGCGGGCGCGGGTGCTGGGTGAAGATCTGAAAGTGCCCCACCTGCCCTGGCCGGTTTGGCTCAGTGGATGGAGCGTCGGCCTGCGGACTCAGGGTCCTGGGTTCGATTCCGGTCAAGGGCATGTACCTCGGTTGCGGGCACATGCCCAGTAGGAGGTGTGCAGGAGGCAGCTGATCCATGTTTCTAACTCTCTATCCCTCTCCCTTCCTCTCTGTAAAAAATCATATATTAAAGAAAAAAGAAAGTGCCCCACCTGGCCCCTCTTTCCACCTGGCCCCCCTTCCTGGCCTTGGTCCATAAACTCATGGAGAGTGGCCTCTTGACAGCTACCGATAGGATCCCACAGTTTACAGAACACTTACCTGTGCTTTAGGTTAGGACTTAAAGTCACTTTTAACCCGTTTCGGTCTGACCTCAGGCAACTTGCAGCGTTGGCCCTACTTCACTGGCAGTTCAGAGGCCGAGGTTAGGTAACAGTCCTGACACTTAGTGGGAGTGACCTTGGACGGACGAGTCATGCCCTGAGGCCCAGATCCCTGTCCGAAAAGGCACTCCCCTGGCGCTGGTAAGAATTCCTATCCTGGGAATAGTGGTCTGATTCCACTTGCAAGCCGGAGGCACGCAGCAGAGGTGAGGGGCTGAAGGAAACCGGAGAGGACTGTTTGGAGGGGAGAGGCCCTTCGTGAGGCTCGTGCAATAGGTGAAGTGTATGCACTTGGCTTGGGGTGAGCCAACAGGCACCCCCACTGGGTGAAGGGGTAGCCCTGGGATGCCTTTCCTTTCCCACCTCCCCCCAGAGCGCTTTGTAGCTATTGCCTCCAACCTGTTGTCTGGGCTGCTGGAGTTGGGGGTGTGGGAGACCATGCTACCCAACTTCAACCAACACTCTGCTGAGGGACCTACTGTGTGCCATCGTCCGCCCCCGAGCTCTCCCGGGGGAGCTTAGAGGCGAGTGAAGGGCATAAAAACAAAAGACTCTGGAAATTCAGAAGCACGAGGGACCCTTCCGCTCAAGAGAGAACTGGGAATGGCGTCCAAGGCAGGAGGTTTTTGAACTGGGTCTTGGGGGATGAGTGGGTGGAATTTGGACTCCTGGAGAAAGTTATGGTGCAGGAGATAAGATTGTAAAGGTCAGGTGGCAGGGTCTGAGAGTGCCAGTTTCCACTGCCAGGCACAGGCACCTGGCCTGTCACTGGTGCGAGAGAGAGAGATATCAGACTCCGCAGGATAATGACAAGGCCAGGCAGCGATCTGGAGTGATTAATCAGGCAACCGTTGGGGAAGGGCATTTGTATCAAAATTATGTTTGCCCTGTCCCATGTGAATTCCTACTCAGATGTAGTAAGTGGAAAATGAATAAACCAGGCATCCGGCATGTTCATAAGCATAAAAAATTCATTTCAGTTAGAATGGAAGGTTATTCTGTGGTAAAACCTGAAAAGGAGGAAGAGGTTGAAATTAAACACACCACTGGGAGATGCCAGGCCAGCAGGGCCACCCTGCCCGGAGCTGAGCCAGTCTGCTGCAGGCCACAGTGGTCCTCTGCCCCTCCAGCCTCAGCTCCCTGTCAGACACCCACAGGCCCTTGGTCGGCTCTTCTTCGGTATACGAATGTTGGAAACCCAGACCTGCTGCTGTGAGTGGCTCTGGCCACATAAGGTCATCTTAGGTCTCTCCCTAGCAAGGGGTCAATGACTTTCCTTTCCCTTCAGCTCACATTTCCCAGGCCCCTGCAATCATCTGGGCCTATCTCTGCCACGCTCCTTAGGTCCCCAGGCTCCGGCCAGGAGGTCAGCACTGCTGGTTCCCTTCCATGAACTTGCTGGTTCTTCTACACGCCCACAAGCTGCGGACATTTCGCCCTCTGGGCCTGGAAGGTCCTGCCTTCTGTTCACCCTTTGCATACAACAGAGCTTCGCTGCTTTCCCTGACCCCTACCTCACTCCCCGCACAGCACTGTCAGCCCTGCCCCCTGCCCCCAGGGCGTCCTTGAATCCCTTCTGTTCCTCTAACTCAGCGGTTCTCAACCTGTGGGTCACGACCCCTTTGGGGGTCGAACGACCCTTTTACAGGGGTCGCCTAAGACCATCGGAAAACACATATATAATTACATATTGTTTTTGTGATTAATCACTACGCTTTATGTTCAATTTGTAACAATGAAAATACATCCTGCATATCAGATATTTACATGACGATTCATAACAGTAGCAAAATTACAGTTATGAAGTAGCAACGGAAATAATTTTATGGTCGGGGGTCACCACAACATGAGGAGCTGTATTAAAGGGTCGCGGCATGAGGAAGGTTGAGAACCACTGCTCTCACTGGTCTGTGAACTCCAGGTCACACACCCCCTTTCTCCTTTACCCATTTTCAACCTCACATTGACCTAGCGACACACATGAGCCACATATATAACCAGTCAAGGGTTTTATTCCACAAGCCTGTGAGGTGGTCGATTCCATTTATCCATTAATTTACTGTCATGCTGGTGGGGAGTGAGCCTTAACCCGGCTTTACACCAGAGTTAGCTTGGGACCTTTAAAAACCAAACCAGCCGAACAAAACCTGAGAGATGCCGACTGAACTAGTTTGCAGTGGGAGCTGGACCTTAATATGCTTTGAAAGCTCCCCAGGTGTGCGGAGGTTTCCAACAGCACTCATCCTGGCGTCCCCCAGGTCCTATAGATAAGAATCACCTGAACTTGTCCGGGCAGCCTGTGAGCTGGACCTGCTGCATAGATACCACCTGGGAACCTGTTAGAACTGACTCTTCCGGCCCGCCCCACTCCACACACAGTGGACTGGTATCTGTATTTAACAAGGTCACCGGGTGATGTGTATATACAGTGGGGCCTTGAGTTTAATTCGTTCAGAGACCGAGCTCGTTAAGGAGCTCATTAACTCAAATTACTCTATCAACTCAATGCAAAAAATTGGCTGAGAGACAGCTGATATCTCAAAAAACTCGTTAGTCGGGACACTCGTCAGTCAAGGCCCCACTGTACTTTAACGGTTTAAAAGCTAGATTCTAGGTACTGGAAGTTTGGTTTGAAAAAAAAAAAAAAAGATTTCCAGTCCCAAAGCAGACCTACGACAAAGTCAGAATATCCAGGGGAGAGGCCAGTTGGCTGGTCTACATTTAACACAAGCCCCAGGCAGCTCTTCTTAGGTAATTTTGGGAAACAACAGCTCTACATTGATATCCTGACCCATAATAATAACCTAACGTTTGAAACACAGGCGCCTGCAGGGTCAGGAATATGAGTTAGTCTGCAGCCCATAGAGCAGTGATTCTCAGCCTTCTGGCCCTTTAAATACAGTTCCTCATGTTGTGACCCAGCCATAAAATTATTTTCGTTGCTACTTCATAACTGTAATGTTGCTACTGTTATGAATCGTCATGTAAATATCTGATATGCAGGATGGTCTTAGGCGACCCCTGTGAAAGGGTCGCTTGACCGCCAAAGGGGTCGCGACCCACAGGTTGAGAACCGCTGCCTTAGACAGCGGTTCTCAACCTTGGCTGCACATTAGAATCACCTAGGAATCTTTTTAAAATCCTGATTTCTGGGCCTCATCCTCCGGAAATTCTGTTTCTTTGTTATGGGGCGGGGCCACAACATTAATAACAAAGAAACAGAGTTTCCGGAGGATGAGGCTGAGAAATCAGGATTTTCAAAAGGTTCCCAGGTGATTCTAATGTGCAGCCAAGGTTGAGAACCACTGCCTTAGGATGCGGACCCGGTAGCTCGCCTGTGCCGTTCCCTCCCCACCCCCAGACCCAGCAAGTTACCATGAGCTTCCTCACTCCAAGCTCCAAAGGCCCTTCCTTTACCTCTGTAACTTGTTTCCTAAGCCCATTTCTTCTAGGAATTACCTTTTCTACCTCTGCAATTTACCCCATAAATGTTTTCTTTCAGTTTGGGTCTTGGCTTTGGATCCTTTCCTATCCAGAACCCAAATACCGAGGTTGCTGAGCCCAGGTTCGGTCCGATCCCACTGGTCAGACACCTGGTGCCGTTCCAGCGCCTGCTACACCGTGAGTGCCCACAGGAGAGGGGACGTGCACCAGCTGCAGTCAGGGAAGGCTACCTGGAAGAGGACCTACGAGGCATGACGAGGGTTTAAACAAGGTGGGCTCTGGGAAAAGCATGGGATGGGAAGGAGTGTGTAAGGAAGGCGGCACCGGGCATCTCATTCTTCCTGGCCTTATTCCTGTTCTCCAGCTCTGCCTTTGTCCTGGGCACACCTGCAGACGGGGCGATGCCTCTGGTAGTTTTCAGGACTCCGAACAGTTGCTGACCTCTGGGAGGGATCATGGGACACCTTACTTGTATCTAAGTGACACATACTTGTGAAATACAAACATTGTTATCGAGTAAGGGCCAAGTCAATAAAACAACAGCAAACATTTGCACAATGATCCGGGTTTTCCAAGTAGTTGCATGGCAGTTATTTCCTCTGATTTTGACATAGTGCGTGTACTCAGAGAAGTCCCCTGACCTGCTCAAGTTCAGTACCTAGTGAGGGGTGGGGCGGGGACGCCACTACCACCACTGTTTTTGAGAACAGAAGCACAATTGCGTAGTTGGTGCCTTGAACTTGGGAAAAAGATCGGGCTGAAGGGCAGCAGGCAGACTAGCCCTTTCCCAAGACTCTCTCGTACAAGACACCCCTGAGATGCTTCTTACAAATAAAGGTTCCTGGCACCCACCCAAAGCATACTGAATCACAGTCCCCAGGAGGAAGGGCTTGGGGGTTGTGTTTTGTTTTTTTAATATATTTTATTGATTTTTTACAGAGAGGAAGGGAGAGGGATAAAGAGTTAGAAACATCGATGAGAGAGAAACATTGATCAGCTGCCTCCTGCACACTCCCCACTGGGGATGTGCCTGCAACCAAGGTACATGCCCCTGCCCGGAATCGAACCTGGGACCCTTGAGCCCACAGGCTGACGCTCTACCCACTGAGCCAAGCCGGTCAGGGCAGGGGGTTGTGTTTTATAAGAGGCACATATGAACCTCACGATGAAGCAAGGTGGGAAACACCGAACGAGTCGCACCTAGACACGAGTTGAACTAGAAACACTGGACGAGGTCAGCACACCCGGGATTGAGCCCAGACCCAGTTCCTGGCTGTGCCTGGGTCAAAGCCCTCCCTCTCCCTGAGCCTCAGTATCTCCATTTCCCACCTTCTGAGTCCCCGAGGGAGGCTCCCCAAGGTGGCAGATCCTGCAGGAGGGAGGCTGAGTCTCCTGGTTGGTGTGGATGGGGCAACGGAGCTCAGGGACTGGGTCCCCTGAAGCTCTAGAAGTCCCCCTTCTCTCTGCTCCTGGGGGATCTCTCTAGATCCTGCTCACTTGGGCAGTGACCCTCCTCTGGGGGGTGAGGTACGGGCCATGAGCCTCTTCCGCTAAATCTAACTTCTGCTTTTCCCAGCAGTCACTGCACCTCTGAGCCTCCATTTCTCACCTGCACAGGGAGGTTTTCATCAAGGGAGCCGAGTACATGCTCAAGGTGAGGTGCACACCGTCAGCTGGCCATAAAGGGGCTCTCGCCATTGTTGCCTCGATTCACAAGTTCTTACTGAGGACCTACTATGTCCCAGGAGCTCTGCTAGGTCCCTGCTTGTGTGGAATCCCCCTTCCAGGGACATTCTAGTGAGTGGAGACTGACAATAAATAATTAATGCAATATGTGTTTAAAATTTAAACAATAAAGACACTGCATAGGTATTTAAACAATAAGAACAATATTGAATTGTTTAATATTGAAATAAACAACCAATATAATTATTTAAACAGTCAACACAACAGATGCTTATTATTTAAATAACTGCAGTGCATTAGCATTCATTTAAATAACAAATTATGGTGGGATGTGGGGAGATGCCTAGATGAGGGGAATGGAGGGACTGGAGAGGCCAGCTCTGGACGCTGGCCCAGAAAGGAAAGAGACCTTCGTCTGCGGTCCTTGCTTTGTACCTGTTCCGTGGGATCAGGGCATATTTAACTCGTAGCCTCCAATTCACCTCCCACCGGAGGCCTTCTGGGAATCCAGAGCCTCTTTGAAATTCTCTGGCTGTGACGACCCTTGTCCTTCCTGTGAAAATTCACCCTGTTCTCACCCCATTTGACACTGCAGCTTGAAGAAGCTAAGGGCTTTCGTCCAACACTATGCCCAGCCTTTGCAATAACCCCGTGTAGCTTCACAATATCCCCATGAGGTCTCGTGCCACTTCATGGTGGAGGGAATAGAAGCTTTTTGCTCCTTGCCCAGGTCACATGGCTGGAAGGAATGGCGTTAGGATGTGACCCTGGGCCTCCCCTGTTCTCCCAGGGGTCACAGCTGTTCCTCTTCTCACCTGCCTCCTGCACTGCAGGAGGGCAGGGCTCCTTCTGCCCCTCACGGGGTCCCCCCTCCCCGGGGCTCCCAGCCCAGGACCTCACCCTCAGAGGTTAAAGGGCTTGCTCAGTGTCATGCGAGGAGCTGGAAGCTAAGGTGACCATCCCAGTGTCAGCACCGAGAGCCTGTATCCTGGACAAACCCACAACCACAGCCTGGCAGCCTCCAGTCCTGCCCCTCAGCCCCATGCCTGAACTTGGGGTGTCTTTGATTTCTTTTTTTTGGACTGTCTCTGAGAAAAGGAAACTGCTTATCATGCCTGCCGTTTTAAGGGAAGTCTTACTTGCTGACTGTCCTCAAAGGTAACCAAAGGGCACTCCCAGACACGGACGTGGAAGATATAGACTAGCCTCTCGGGAAGACAGAGCCTCTGACCCAGTAATGCCACTTCTAAAATTTTCTCCTTAAGGAAGAAATACACACGGAAATACAGATAATGTTTTATGAACAAAGATATTCACTGCGGAGCTGTGTTATACAAAAACTTGAATAAGCTCACTAAATTAAAGTAGAATATTATCCTGGGATGGAGGGGAGCAATGGGGGGAAATGGGAGACATCTGTAATACTCTCAATAATAAAGAAAAAGTAAATAAAATAGTGTGGACGAGAGGGGCCACATGCTGACTGACAAGCTCAGGGGAGGCCTGCGTGGCGGGCTTGCAAACTCAGAGACCTAAAGTCACCACAGAGGATGGTCTGAAGTTAAACTTTAACTAAAAGCAGTTATGGTGGGCAGTTATGTCCTAGGCCGGTATCTTCACTGACAAGGTCAACCCTGACCTCAACTGAGCCTATCTGTCTTTTTGCATCTATGATAACATACCCTTGAAATGTCTGGGTAACTTGTAACTTCCCTTTTTCTGGAGCCCCTGGGGCACAATCAAATGTGCTGGGAGCCAGACATATACCACAGATTCCTTCATTATCATGTTAATTGTTCCTGCACACACTTAAGTACTAGTATGTGTCCATCATTTTACTTTTTTTCCAATCCCAGGGCCTTTGCTTTCTCCCGCCTCTCTAGTCTATCACCAATGGGTTTCATGTAACCCGCCTACGTCCCTTTCCTTTGGTTGCAATGTATAAACACAGATGTAACCCGTCATTCTCTGGAGCATTAGCTCAATTCATAGAGGCTCTGCTTCCCGGCATATGTCAGATAAACTCACAAAAATTCTTTACAGGTTTCAATGGTTTTTTACGTTAACAATATCATTCTACTAAGAAAAAAAAAAATCAGCCCTGGCTGGTGTGGCTCAGTGGATTGGTCCAGTGTATAGGAGGCTGATGGATGTTTCTCTCAAATCACATTGACATTTCTTTCTCTCTCCTTCTTCCTTTCCCTAAATATCAGTAAACAGTTCCTTTAAAAAAAAAAGTCATAGGCCCTAGCTGGTTTGGCTTAGTGGATAGAGCAGTGATGGCGAACCTATGACATGCGTGTCAGAGGTGACACGCGAACTCATTTTTTTGGTTGATTTTTCTTTGTTAAATGGCATTTAAATATATAAAATAAACACCAAAAATATAAGTCTTTGTTTTACTATGGTTGCAAATATCAAAAATTTCTATATGTGACACAGCACCAGAGTTAAGTTAGGGTTTTTCAAAATGCTGACACTCCGAGCTCAAAAGGTTCGCCATCACTGGGATAGGGCGTCAGTCAAGACTGAAGGATCCCGGGTTCAATTCCAGTCAAGGGCACATGCCTGGGTTGTGGGCTCAATCCCCAGTGGGGTCGTGAAGGAAGCAGCCAATCAATGATTCTCTCATCATTGATGTTTCCACCTCTCTCTCCCTCTCCCTTCCTCTTTGAAATCAATAAAAATATATAAAAATAAATAAAATAAATAAAATAAAATAAAAAAAGATCATATATGCCGGGAACCAATTCCAGCATTGTCATAATTTCAAGAGTTTCATCAAAAGGTTGATGAGAGCCCTGACTGGTTTGGCTCAGTGGATAGAGCACCGGCCTGCGGACTGAAAGGTCCCAGGTTCGATTCCAGTCAAGGGCATGTACCTTGGTTGCAGGCACATCCCCAGTGGGGAGTGTGCAGGAGGCAGCTGATCGATGTTTCTCTCTCATCGATGTTTCTAACTCTCTATCCCTCTCCCTTCCTCTCTGTAAAAAATCAATAAAATATATATATATAAAAAAAACAAAACTTGGGGACTCAACAGGGTTGAGTCACACTTGTAGTCACCTGTTGGGAATGACTAAAGGCATTTCCCCAAACCTGAATAGGAAACTGATTGTGGCTGCCAGACAGTTAAAGGGCATCTTAATCGACATGTTATTGCCTCCTACTGGCCAAACACCTGAACAGCCGTAGGCTATTCCCCAAACTGACAATGCCTCTGTATCCTTTGAAACCTTACCCTTTGAAGTGTATTATCTCCACCTTGCCTTAGGACAAATTGTGTTAATAAAAGCAAGGGTCCTAGACAAGGAGGAACTCTTCAGTTCCTTTAGCTGAAGGTCCTCTGACCCCCAATGCCTTTCAAAATTATATCTCGTTTCCGGACTCTTTATTAGTCTCTGGATTCCTATGTCATCTACGCACAGCGCCTTTTCCAGATTCCTGAACCCTTCTTGATGCTGGGACATGAACCCCGGCACATATAATAGAAGATTTAATAACATTATGGAAAAGCAGATGGCACTATGTTAAGTGAAAAATGGAGGGCAAATAACTATATAAACACAAAATGAGCCCAATTTTGTTTAAAGTAATGTATACAAGCGAAGAGTCCTTCCACACATGGTTAAAGGGATAAAGAAAAAAACATATATACAATGGAATACTATTCAGCCATAAAAAGGAAATTCTGCCATTTGTGACAATACGGATGGGCCTTGAGGGTATTATGCTAATGAAATGTCAGGTAGAGAAAAACAAAATATCACTTACAAGTGGAATCTAAAAAAGCCAAACTCATAGAAACAAGAGTAGAATGGTGGTTGCCAGGGGCGAGGGGGTAGAGGAAATGGGGAAACATTGGTCAAAGGGTTCAAACTGACAGTTACAAGATGAAGAAGTTCCAAGGGTCTAATCTTCATCGTGGTGACTATAGTTACAATACTGAATTGTACACTTGAAAGTTGCTAAGAGACGAGATTTTAAATGTTCTCACCACAAAAAAATTGTAATTATGTGAGATAGTGGGTGTGTAACTCACCTTACTGTGGCAATCATTTTCCGATATGAGCAGTACGGAGCTGTTCTAATCCGCCTCGCCTTCCTTTTCAGTCGGCATGAATTGGGGGGCTTAGAGTAGAACAGGTGAGAGCACTGGCCCGGGAGCCAGCGGGAGCCTCCAGCCTTTGCTTACTCTGGCTTCTCGCCCTGGGATGCCCCTACTCCCTGCATGTGACACATGGCTCAGAGTGTCACTTCTTCTGTCCTTTTCTCAGCTGTCTGTACCTGGGCTCAGCACCCATCATCCGCCAGCCCGCCTGGCCTGCCAGGTGTCTGTTTACAAGTCTGCCTCTGCCCTGTTTAGGCCTCCGGTGACTTGGAACTGCCTTCCCCTCCCCCTAGGACTGGGTGCAATACCGAAAAAGACCACATGAGGGCGCCGGAACCACACTGGTGATGCCCTGCTGCCCAGGCAGACCTCATCCCTTTCAAAGCTGTCCCGCAAACCAGAGACGACATTGGTCACTACAGCCCTGGGATGCGCCCACTCCGGAGGGAGCCAGCGAGAAGCAATTGGCTTCAAAGCTCCGAGAAGAATCCCCACCCCTGCCCCAGTCTTCCCTGAGCTGTGCTGGCCAAGGTGACCCTCTGCGCGGCCGCCCGCAAACAGCCGAGGCATGTGGAGAGCGACTGGCTGTGTGGCCTTGAACCAGGCCCTGTACCTCTCTGAGCCTCAGTTTCCCGCACTGCTGAGTCTTCGTGCAGACGCAGTGAGGCGGGCGTCCGACCACCCTCCGCTTCCTGCTGCTCCATGTCACCAGCTCGGCCAGGACCCTCCTTTCATGCTCAATGTTTGTTAAATTGAACTGAAAAGAAATAAAGAACTCCTCAGAGCATGGACTAGGAGGTGAGAGGTGACCACCAGAGGCATGTTCTCCTTCCCCTTCCGGAAATTCCTGGTCACAGAGCACAGGCCCTTTGTGTGCCTGCAGGGCGGGTGGGAGTGGAGGTGTGGATTCTGGGTCACTGGAATAGGGAGAGGAGGGAGGAGAGGAGAACCAAAGCCTGAGTCCTGGGGGCAGTGGGGGGGGGGGGCTCCTCGGGAGGGAGGGACAGGAGAGGCAGTGAGTTCCTCCAGGGCCAGGTGGGGTTGGGGTCCACTCCAGAGCAGGCTTCCTGGCTTGCAGGGGCCCAGTGCAGCCTCAGGTGCTCAACTGTGTGAGGAGGGGCTGGGGCTGCAGGTAGCATTAAGACATCGGTCAACCACGTGTGAGGTCAAACAGCGGGAGATTGTGTGCCAGTCACGCATCTCCCCAAATCCTCAGGGAGCCCAAGAATTGCTTCCTGGCTCGAGGCCCCACTTTTGCTGATGGCGACCAGCTACGCAATTCCCTTGTGTTCAGGGCTTCACCACAGCACCCTGGGGCCTCCCTGTATCACCAGCAGTTGCCTGTTTGTCTTCCCCACAGTGGGAACTTTCAGAGGGTAGGGGTGGGGGCCCATTCTCCTCTTTATCCACCAAGGCCTGCGGGCCAGAGGGCACTTGACAAATGTTTGCTGAACAGGTTAATTCATTTTCATTTAACGAGCTCGTCAGGGCTCTGCCTTTCTCCTAATTAGGAAGCAGGAGGGTTCCCTTTCCCCCTGTAGCTACCCACCTTTGGGGGATGATGGCAGACCCTCCACCTCCGCAAGCAGAAGGCGATCACACCGGATTCCTGGGGACACGATTGCATTTTTAAGAAATAAAACATGTGTGCCCGATGAGGCGCATCTAAGCAAGACACTCGCCTATGAAAAGGTTCACGGGCGCTAGACACGATTGCCCAGCTGGTCACGCGGAATCAGCGCATCGCAGGCAGCTCTGTAGCGGCGGGTGGGTGGCTGGCGCAAGTCTGCCGGCAGGGACACGACACTGAGCAGAGGGGAGGGCGCCGAGTGGGTTCTGGAAGACGCTCCTTCATCGAAGGCTCGGGGCCGTGCTGCTCCCTCTGGACCACGTGCGCCTTTGGTCTTTGCCGGTGACAGACCCTGGAAGGTGAGGCGTGATGTGGCAGCTCACTGGGCCCGGCCAGCACCCTGCACGGGCCAGTTCCGAGTGCCAGCCTGCCATCTGCCTGCTGGCTGCCGCACCCACGGTCCCTGGTCTGAGAGCAAACGCCAGCCCAGCCGTCTGTCCTGGAGGCCCTGGGCAGACGACACCAGGTCTGAGGGTGTCCTGGAGGGCCAGCAGAGCTTGGTGCTCCGAGTGTTAAAGCGAGACTCGGGGGCCGTCGCTGCAGCAGAAGCAGATTTAGGCCCAGGGCTCCCCCGGGGATGCGGCCGCGCTCACAGCTCGCAGGCTGGCTGCTGGGCACCCGCCCAGAGAGGCCTGGGAGGAGCCCGGCACCACGTCCTTCCTGGGAAGGGGTCCGCACCTGTGACTGCTCCCCGGCAGGCAGGGGGGGGCCTCTCCCCACACAGCCTCTCTCCCTGTGGATGCCATCTTGGGGGAGGGGGCGAGAAGGCCCGGACTGCTTGGCGCTCAAGGACACAGGCGTTGAAGTGGTCGGGTCATTATGGCCGATAATGAAGCTGGCAAAAAGGGAAAGAAAGGGAAAAAAAAAAGTCCCATGGCTCTGAGCGAGGCCTGAGTGGCTGGAGGTTGTGTTCTGCGACAAAACGCTGAGGGCCAGAGATTGTGTGGCAGGGAGCTTTATTTTTCCCCTCAGAGAAATCCAGCTCATTCCCCCCCTTTAATTGGCAGCAGATGAAAAAAAACAAAAGCCAAAACAAAAACCAAACTAACGCCAGTAACCTGAATATGAGTGTTTCTGAAAGGGAAAAGCCGTTTCAATTGTTGGATGTCCAAGAAAACATGAATCCACGCTGACAGAGGAAACGGCCACAATTAGAGGAAGAAGAGGGAGAGGTTCATAAAATTAAGGAAAAAAATTCCTTTCAGCTGCTCCCATCCTGTAAGCGGGCTCCTCTGGCCTCCGTCCCTGAGGGGCCTCCCTGGGGGACTTGAGGAAGCAGCCGCAGGGGAAAGAGGGGGGGCCAGGAATCCCCTGAAAAGCGCGGAGGGCAGGCGTCGCTTCGCCTCAGCCCACAGGCACACAGCCTTTCCGAGGAGAAACCTGGAGGACTGTCTCCCCAGAAGGACCAGGGCTCCCTGCACTGCTCAGCCCCGCGGCCTCGGGAAGCGCCCTGGAGAAACCGAGGCTGCCTCCGAGGTCCCCAATCTCTAACCTGGTCCTAAGGATCCCCGTGGTACCGTCTCCTTTGGTACTTCTGTTTGGCCACGTGCCAACTCCTTACGCATTTTCTCATTCTGACACACACACACACACACACACACACACACACACACACACACACGAGGAAAGCGTGAATCACTCCAGGTACTTTCTTGCCTCAAAGGATGTTTCAGAAAATAAAACAGGTGAAAGGTCAAGGTTGTCTTCGGAGACCAGACTCAGGCCACAGCCAACGTGGTAACCACAAGGTGGATGGGTCTGTGGGACCCACAGGTGGGAGGGGCTGGAGGCCACCTAGACTGATGGGCAGCACCTGGGAGGGCGACCCAAGAGGGGGACTGGCAGAAAGACTGGTCTCCAAGGTCACGGCTTTGGTCACAAACCACTGGAATCCACGGCAGCCTCCCAAAGCCACGCAGCTTAGCCCGCTCTGCCCCGGCTCGACGGGTAGCCGGCAGGTCCTGGTCCTTCGAGGGGCCGTCTCCACATCCGAACAGTGAGCCCAGCCTCAGGAGCCCTGGCAGTGCCAAACGCTGAGGCCTGCTGGTGATGCTGCTGGAACTCGGCCCCATGTGTGGGGACGTCACCGAACTTCCACTCCCCGCGGACCGGTGGGCGCCTGGTGGAGGCACCGAGACTGGAAACGCCCTTCTGGCTGCGGATTCTTCTATTTCTTCCATCCTCATTCAGCCAGTGTGGCGGTGAGGAGGTAGGAAAGGAGGGGGCTGAGTAACAGCAGCCTGGTCTGCCCTGAACATGTGGGGAGAATCCCTGCTCCCCACAAGGGCAGGGACGAGACAGAGGGGAGTCTGTGTGGGAGTGTTTTTTTTTAAAAATATATTTCTTTATTGATTTCAGAGAGGAAGGGAGGAGAGAGAGATAGAAACATCAATGATGAGAGAGAATCATGGATCGGCTGCCTCCTGCACGCCCCACACTGGGGATTGAGCCTGCAACCCGGGCATGTGCCCTGACTGGGAATCGAACCGTGACCTCCTGGTTCACAGGTTGACGCTCACCTGAGCCACACCAGCCGGGCTGTGTGTGAAAACAGTGGGTGGCCAGCAGGGCTCACGTCCAGGAGTCAGGATTTGCTTTCTCCCAGGAGCAGGATGACAGCGAGGAGCGAGGCCGTGTAGAGACAAAGCACTGGCCAGGCTCTGCCAGTCTAGGCTCAAGAGCCTCCTCTGCTTATGAGCTGTGACCCTGGGCGAGTTACCTTCCCTCTCTAGGCCTCCTTTTCCCCGTATGTTAAATGCCTCACAGGGCTGCCAGGCCAAATAATGGGAGAGTCTGGTTATTGGGTCAACATTTGAGGTGACCATGCTGGAGCCTGAACGTGGATCTGGCTGCACCCTCTGCAGGTTGACTCTCAGGGGACAAAGCCAACTCCTCTGCCCCACCCACTGCCTCAGCCCTGAGCTGGGCTCTGCTTCCTCCCTCCCACCACCCATGCTCAGGAGACACGCCGGCGGTGAGCACTGGGCCCTCAGAGACCCTCTGTGGTACAAAAAAAGGGATGAGAATACATATTAAAGGACTATTTTATTTACACACCCTAGTCATAAATAATTGAATCCTCTTTTGACCGCACAATGATTCCTTGAAGATCTAATGATTACACCAAGTGATAAAGTGGATTAGAGGGCTTACTCACATCTGTGTGTGACGGATGTGCGCACACTCACACACACACACACACAGACACACGCACACCAGAGGGGAGGCAGGACTCCAGGCCTTCCAGCTCTCCCAGCACCAGCGTCTGGCTCCCCACACCCGTGGGGCCCTGGTGGGAAAACCGTGCTCCCTGCACAGGTGTGAATTCCTGACAGCGGAGAACAAAGCAAAGCGCTGCAACCCAGGCGGCTCCCTCCCCTCGGAGCTGCTTGCCTTTGTTCATCCTGCAAGGCATCTCTTTGGATTTGCAAATATTTTAATTCACAGAAACTCAAGGAGGGGGTGGGGGTGGGGGCTGGGGTGGCTTGTGGGCCGTCCCTCTGTCTCTATCCAGGCCTTTCCCAGCCCCCTTAGTGGCAACAGCATTCTAGAGACATGCAGTGGTGTGCCAGTACCATACACATGACACGAACTGGACACGCTGGTCGGCGGGGGCTCCGGCTCCTCCAGGTCTGGGCCCTGTCAGCTCAGGGCGAGGCTGGTCCTCTCACAGGGTCCGCACAGCCACCGGGTAGAGGAGGGACAAGTGCTCAGCACCTTTGATGGGCAGCTTTCTGGTGGTGTAGTAATGGATGACTTCTGGGACACTGTCGAACGGGGGGCTGTTCTGACCCAGAATGTACTTCTCTTTGGTTTTGGCCAGTTTCATGTGCATAAAGCCCTGGTTGCTCCTGTGAACAAAACACAGAGGGTATTAGGATCTGCAGGATGACAAAGGCCAAGGCAGCCATACTGCTCAGGCCCAGGGGACAGGTGCAGGAGGGCTGAGGGCCAGGTAAGCAATTTCTCAGAGAGCCACTCGAGATTTAGCTGTGAACAAGCACATGTCACATATTCACACTCGTTACCTGGAGAACTACCCCTCTGGCTCAATCCCTGCTAAGGTGCAAAGGTTCCTTGCTGAGATCCCAGCCATGAAGTACCTCTTCAAGTCAAGACCAAAGCCCAGGCCCAGCCAAAATGCAGCTGGGCCTAAGAGCTCCCCTCGTCCCAGCATCAAACTACGAACCAGCAGCAGACACTGCTGCAGGGGAGTCTTTCCACCTCAAGACCGAGGGCCGTCTTCCTGTCCCTCATGCAGTCATGTATTTAGTGTGAGTCCCTGATGCCCGGACTAGTGGGCAGGCAGGAGTCATCACCCCCAGTTTTCAGATGAGGACAAAGTGTGGCAGGGATGACGGGCAGTAGGTGGGGCAGAGGGGTTTGCTTTGCGCCATTCAATACAGTATGGAACTGTCACTGGGAAGGGACTGCCCAGCTGGGACTACATTTCCCAGCTTCCCTGCAGCACTGTACCCATGTGATTAGTTTTAGCCAATGGAATAAGGGAAAACATTTGCTCTTTCTCAGAGCTGCACCGGGGTAGGCACTCTCCCCTCTTCCTCCCTCTGCTCAGCAAACCCTGCCTCCTTCTCCAAGGCCCAGCTTGAGTGTTTCCTCTGCTGGGAAGTCTTCCAGGCTCCCCCAGGCAGAGCTCCGTCCTCTGCCTGCACCGAGGACCAGCACATGATGAAGGATCATGCCTCCATCTGCACCTGCTTTCTTATAACTAGAGGCCCAATGTACGAAATTCATGCAAGAGTAGGCCTTCACGGCTGCGGCTGCCTTGATCTTGCCCTCGCAGATGCGGCGGCTGCAGCTCCAGCTTCGTCCCGGAAGGAGGTCCAGAAGGATGTCCGGTCTAATTAGCATATTACGGGTTTTTTTTATTATAGATTACTTATCCACCTTCCGAACCTGGGACCCTTCAGTCCAGTTAGGGCCCAAATTCCTAAGAATTCCAGAGTAAGGTCTGTGTCCACTGTGCTCAGCACCTGCTAAAAAGGGCAGTGGGCGGGCTCCTTGGAGATCAGAGCACAGCCCTGTGCCCCGTGCCCCTTGCAGCCTGCCAGCTGTACCAGCAGGCTGGGTGGGTGCAGCTCAGGGACTGTGAAGGCCATGCTGCTTCCACCTGGCCGAGAGGGCCTCTCCCACCTCCCAGTCAGGGCCCTTGCCACATCGGATCTCTCACCCCCACCAACCTGCCTTTGCCCAGGTTGCCCTTTCCCTGCCCACTCAGTTCCAAGCCTGGCCCTTATGATTTTGCTGCCACATCTGTGGATGCCGAGGTCTCCAAAGCACAGTCCAATATACTGAGTATCTGCCACTTAGTGAGGAAGCTGGGGCTCCGATCTCCTGCCACCTCCTCCAATTATCGTGTCTGGACACTGATAATTTGCGGCCAGGGTCTGGAGTCCAGGAGACCAAGGCCCACCCCTAGTGAGGCCGAGAGCTCTGTGTGGACACAGGTTTCCTTTCTAAGCTCCGGCTCTTCTAGCTCTGGCTGTGGTCCCGGGGGCACTGCGGGCTTGCACACCTCTCCCAATCAGGACTGGGCTCCCCTCGCCATGAGCGCCTGTCCTATTAACGCGTCAATTTGGACTCCGGGACCATTTTCAAATGGGCAGAGCAAATGCTTAATGAAGTGCAGGCACTGAGCAATACATCTGCTCGTAATAATGTATTTAGAGATGTCACCCTCGGCTTAAAGGAAATCGTTTGGAGAGCAATTATGTTTCAAGAGAGAATAATTCCTGTAAAGAACTGAAATTTAAATCAAGATTTTTTAAGGCTGACAATGTTCTAATTACAGAGCCTGTGGCAAGTTCTGCTCCGCAGTGAAGGGTCATTTCACTGGAGAATTGCCTCCACACATCTGAGAAGCAGGAGGCGCACTTGCTTAAGCTGTTAGGAAGGAAATGGTGTGTGTGCGCGATGAAAAATGTATAGCCCCCTTTGAGCGAAGACTTGGCCACCCACCGCACTGGAGACACCGTGGGCCTTTGCAGGCCTGGAAAGGACCGTACTTGCTTGAATGAGGCTAAGGAAACAGGGAACAGTTAAAAAAGCTTGGGGTGAGTGTGGGGAGAGAAGGGGCTGGAGCTGCAGGCGAGTCCAGGCTCAGGCAGGGAGGGGCGGGACCTCGGGCACATCATGCCCCTTTGTGAGTTGAGTGGAGTGTTTTGGGGTGCCAGACCATGCTCTCACACACCTATGGCTGGGGTGCAAAGCGTAGGGTGTGTGAGACAGGACCGCAGCAGCTGGCCTGGAGCGAGTCTGCACCAAGGCTGGCGCGCAGGCACGCAGCTGCAGGGAGAGCCGACTTAATGTTTAAGGAGATTAAGGAAAGTAACTCACATGGGTTAACCGGACAGTTTCACACAGGTTGTCATTAGAACATCCAGCAAGGCCATGGCTGTGATGGTGGCAACAGCTGACTCAGCCAGAAATGGAGGCAGAAGTTCCCGTTCCCAGGCCACGGGGTCGGCACGGCCACCAGGTATTAGAGATGCGACACTGATGTTCCCCCTCAACAGACATGGTGCATGCGAGGCAGGGAAGCTCCTGATCTCCCTCCTGGCCCTCCAGGCCTACGGCTGACGCTTGGATTTCAGTACATGCTAGGTTATAACCGAGCCAGGCTGTGCCAACGGGGCAGGCCAGTCATGAGGTTCAGCAGAGAACTCAGACCCTGTGACCAGCCTCAGCCCGTGGCCTGACCATTCCCTGGCACAGGTTGAAAGGCCAAAAGCTGGCCTCCCAACGGGAACCCCTGCAGGAGTGGCCGTCCTCCCAGGCTCAAGCACTGTGCCCTGTGGCTGTGCCCATCCCCCCGGATCCCTGAGGAGCCTGACTGGATGGTCTCCGAGGCGCTTCTGGGCCTACGGTTCTGGATTCCCTGTGTGCAAGCACAATCTCCGCCTACTCCGCGAAGGCTTCTTGCAGGAAGGGGCCTGAGGGCAACCACACCCCCCTCCACTGCTGCCCATGTGCCCCTGTCCTACTCTCACTGGGCACTTCCTGTGAGCCAGGCCGTGTGCTGAGCACGGAGGCTGACCCCCGGCCACACGGCGGCTGGCAGTGGTGCTGCTGCTTCCCCCGCTGCAGGCCTTTCCCAGAGCCCTCGCTCCTGACCTCAGCACCATCCGCTCCAGAGACAGTCCCCCAGGCGCCGACGCTGCCCGGCTGATGGCGGGTCAGAGGCAGCACGGGCTGGCAGGGAGAGGCCATCGCAGGGACTGGGCACGGAGGTGACCCACCCATGGGGCCGGCAGGCTCCGAGCGGTGAGCAGGCTTTCTTTCCGAGACAACCTGTCAAACCTCGGCTCATGCAAAGGTCAGGCAAAGCCTCGTCAAAACACACCCAAGAGCTGTGCTGTCACAACGTGTCCTGATTGGCCACAGGGTTGCCACGAGATGCCACCTAACAACAGCTGAACATTTAAAAACAGCTGCCAGACATGCTGTAGACTCACAGAAGACATCAAGCACCGGGAGAGAAAAAGTTAAAGCTTCCTGGGGGGCCGGGGATGCACCAGACAACCAGCAGGCACAGGGATGCTCTGCCGCTCGGACAGCGGCCCTGGAGCCAGAGCGGCCTGGGGACCATTTCCCTTGCCCTCCTGGGGCACTTTGGTGGAAACTGAGTTCAGAGATAGCAACACTCTGGCCCGATGCACACAACAAGGAGGGCGTCGGCTAGAGCAGAACCCAGGGCCCTCGAGTCCCGGCCACCTACCTCCCCACCCTCCCTCTGGAAAGGCAGCAGTCCCTGGGGAGTTCAGACAGGCTGCCACCACCTGCCCAGCTCCTGCGCCAGCCCTGTCTCCTTTGATAGGACATCTTGCGAGAGCAAAGTCACAATCAGGGGTGTCTCTGGTGGCTGACCTGTCTAATGAGTCTCGTAAGGCTCTGAGGCGGGGGTGCTGGTGCTGTCAGGGCCTTCATATCGCTCATTATCATCACAAAAAGCACCTCCTCATCACCAGGATCATCAAACACGCCTGGCGCGCCAGCCTAATAACAGGCCCCACCTCGTCCCATAATCACGGGCTTTAATAAAACATCACTCAGCCCGCAGCTGCCGGCCCGAGCAGGGCGCGAGGCCTCACCTCTCGCTTTTAGACCTAATTGCTTGATGCATATTTCATGAAGAATCCCGGGTAATACTTATGTTAAATCGCTTCTTTTCATGATGAAATTACTTAAAAACACTTGCATATAATATTTATGTGGGAGAAGGCGAGGAAATTGCCCTCTGGGACTAGCGTGCAGCCCCAGTGGCAGGAGTCTCTGGTTCACCCTGTCAAAGGCAGTTGGGGAGCTGCTTTCTTGACGGGGATACCCTCTTGTCCAAGATGTCCCAGAACATTGTCCCTGGCTCCCCTCCGCCACTGCAGGATGAATGACACCGCACTGGCACTGCCTGAGTCCCCACTGTGCGCCAGGCACCAAGCTGAGCTGTTGCCACACATTATCTCACTTGAGCTCACAGCAAGTTGCTCAGTTGGTGTAACTATCACTGTTTACAGGTGGGGAAACTGAGGCTGGGGGAGGTCGCGGGCCTTGTCTCACGGGACACAGTGGGGCCAGGAGGTCAGTCTGTCTGTCTGACCCTGAGCCTGTGTACTCTTCTTAGCCCGTGGACAGCATCCAGGGCCCTGAAGTTGCCACTGTAGCCTTGTCTTCCCTCCTCACCACCCAAGCAGATGGACTAGGTGTTCGGGTGGCCCTTGGGACTCTATCTCGAGACCTGGCTTTCCTACAGCTCTGTGAGCTCCTGAGGTCATGAACCCTGTCTGTTCATTGTGACATTTCTCAGCAGGACAAGCCCTCAGCACAGGCCTGGCACAGTCTATCCGTCCGTCCATCCATCCATCCATCCATCCACCCAGCAGTTATCTAGTGAGGGTCTACCCAGAGCCAGGGTACTATAAGCTCCCCAGGGCAGGCTGGTGGCCACTCCACCTTGACCCCTAGTGTGGCCCAGCCAGTGTGGAAGCGACCTCCTCCGAGGCCAGACACCGTGGCTGCTTTGGTGAGCACTGGTCCCAGGACGCACCAGCAAGGTTCTGCAGAGCAAGCTTAGCGAGGGACACAGCCATGGGGAGCACCCGGAGGGTCCCAGCTACAGGGGGACAAAGGCAGATGCCTCTTAAATCAGAAAGATCTTGCTGAGAAGACCACAGGGAAGGGTAGGTCAACCCTTCCTCTTTCCTTGGGATTCTAAAGGAAAGCATTCCTGGGCTACTGAGCTGGCAGCGCCCCTGCCCAGGCCTAAATAACAAAGCATGACTATGAGACAAGTTCCCTCCAAAAGCCATGGTTTTCCTGCCAGCCCAGGCCCTGCCCACTCTGGGGCCCAGTAGATCTCTAAATGGGTGCATTTTTTGGTCTAAATGGACCTCCTCTTGTGGAGTCATTTTAATTAAACATGAATGTTACATGTTCAAAGATTCCTGGGGCCAGATCTGTGAGAGCAGAGATTGAAAGAGACTGTACATTTGAAATTCACTCGACAATTGGTTGCAGGGGAGAGAGCTGTCACAGGCCCCCGAACTCCATGAACGCACAGCAGCCAGTGCTCACTCTCGGAGCCAAGGGAACACCACCCTGTGCTCAGCTTGGACAGGGCACGAGACCAGCCCGACGGGCCCTTCTGCCCCCACGGGCGTGCACTCGAGCTGGTGAATATGGGCGTGAACAGGACCAGTGGAGAGAGGGGCTCGCTCTAGGTCTGGCTCTAACGCTGATCTGCTGTGACCTTGGCAAGGGAGCTTCCAGAGGGACCTGGTCTGGAGGGGGACCTGGGCAAGACACCTCCAGCCTCTGTGGCCATGTGGGGGCCTGCAAAACAGGTAGCTCCTGCCATGAGCCCACCCCACTGTTGGCCATGCTGCCTCTGTAAGCAGGTGGCTCCAGGGTTCAGGCAGTCTCCTGCCCTCCCAGCCTCTCTTCCACCTCCAAGGAGAGGGGATATTTTCCTGGGTCTGTAGAGAAAGTCTCTTTGCCACACCTATGAGCAGGTGCAGCCCCTCCAGAAACGGTCTGTGTGCCTGCAGAGACGTCTGCTCTGAGGAGAGCACTGGGCCTGTGGCGGGGAAATACCCAGATCTCAAATGACGGGGCCTTCAGAGGACAGATACTTCTTCGACACCTCCCGAGGGCCTACTGTGTGCAGGCTAGCATGTGCACATGCTGTGAACTTCTAACACAGGGCCTGGAAGCCACCGCTGCCCTTGGTCCACGCTGGACCGACCTGTGGCTTCACAGAGAAGCAGGGCTGGCATTGTCTGGGCAGATGAGAAGACTGCAGACCAGAGGGAGAAGCACCTTGCCCAGGTCACAGTGAGAGGCCAGCAGGGCCAGGGTCAGCACGGGAGCAGTTCCTGCTGTGTGACAGGCTCTCTCCCACGGCGCAGTGCATGGAATGGGGGGTGCAGAGGCCCCTTCCAGCCGAGATTCGAGAGTCCAAGGGGTGGGGGAAGGGGCTTACAAGGTCACACAGCAAATGTCTGCACATCACCTTCTGCCTTCGGAAACAGCCTTGTCGTAGTGACAAGCCAAAGACACATAAGCTGGGTCATTGCAAACTAAGGCCCAAATGTAAACGCCCCTGAGCCAAATGACTTGATTTACAACCAAATAATTAGGTTTCAATAAATGCACCGGCGGCGATTAGCCTTCCTGAGACACCTGGGCATTTCTCAAGCTCCACGTTGGCGGCCCAGGGTGAGGGCCTTCAGTAAATCATGACGAAAGCTGCCTCCAAGCAGCAGGAGAGCTGGCAGCTGCCTCTCCGGCGAAGATGGGTACGCATAAAGCTTGCTTTGTGCCACACAAAGCAACAGGCAGGTCAAGATGAACCCACGGGGGCAATTTTCTCAGGAGAAGACTAACCAAGTGTCAGGCAGGAGGATTTTAATGATCAAGGTCGACAGTGTGGGGAGTGAGCTTCTTCCCATTATGGGAGGTGTGCAAGTGGGAGGGTAATAATGCTTGGAGGTCAGCCAGCTGCACATGAAAACTACAAGGGGAGGGGTGAGGTATGGGTGGGAGGTGATGGGAGATACGCTGCCAGAGCTTTGGGAAGGGGAAAGAGGGTCTGTGCAGCACCCCCGCCCCCCTTTTACATTTAATTGAGGACTTTTCCAGGAACACGAAGGCCCTTTGTGTTTGGGATAGGTGGGGCTGGTGGTGGTGGTGGGACTGAAGTTAGACACCTGGGTTCAAACTCTGATCCCACTGATGTCAATGGCTGGGCAAGTCCCCTCTCCCTGGGCCCCCAGCGTCCCTTTTTGGGAAAGGTGAAGGGGGTCCCCTCCAGTCTGAAGTTCTCAATGAGGGACAACCCGAGGGTGGGGGCCACCCAGGCACCAGCCAGGAGGACCCCAGGCAGTGCGGGATGCAGGAGGAAGGCGGGGCACCACTGGGCACAGTGGGTCCCAGGCTTGGGGACCGCAGGATGACAAAAGCAGGCCTCCTCGGGCCGGTGCCAATGGGATGGACAGGAAGCATTCAGGCCCAGGGTGGTCCTCCTCCTACAGGACAAGCGCCTCCCAGCCACACTCTCCTGGGAGCAGTGGTTCTCACCAGGCAAGTCTCCCTTCTCCTGGGGCTGCTGGCACTCAGGTGGGAGCCAGGGATGTTGCTAAACAGCCAACTCTCTATAGAACAGTCCTCAGAGCAAAGAGCAAGCCAGCCCCAGTGCCAGCAGTGCCAGGAGGAAAGCCACACCCCCCACCAGGTGCCAGTGCCTCAGCTTCACCTACAAAACGGGGATGCCAGGAGGCCACCCTCACGGCAGCTGTGAGAGGTGAGACCTTCCACATGAAGGAAGCGTGAACATTTGGTAAAAGCTGGGTCACCTGGCTCCTTATTTAAAGGGCTTAAGAGACAGAATTTGCTAAACAGCTTGGCTGCGAAGTACTCCAGGCTGTTCCCAAGGACCAAACGGCCACCCCACGCCCAACCAGCAGATGAAGGGAACATGCACACCTGTTGGGCAAAGCGAGTCGTGGGGGTGAGCACCAGCTGCCGGAGAGGGCTCTGAGGGGCGCATGGGCTTTTATAGGTAAAGGGGAGCTGGAAACCTGGGGTTCACCCTGGGGAGGCGGGGAGTGACACAATGGGGCCCTCCTGGGTGAGGACGGCAGGACAACTCCAAAAGACACAGGGCAGAACCCACCATGTGCAGACCTGGGTGACCCAGGTCCGGGTCTTAGTCCCCACCGTGTCCCTGTGAGCGGCGCTCAGTTTCCTCATCTGTGTAATGGAGTGTTCACCACCTGCCATAAGGGCTGTCCTGAGGCCTGGGATGGACAGTGCATGAGCAAGCAGGGCAGG
Organism: Myotis nattereri; assembly: GCF_964212035.1. Taxonomy (NCBI): domain Eukaryota; kingdom Metazoa; phylum Chordata; class Mammalia; order Chiroptera; family Vespertilionidae; genus Myotis; species Myotis nattereri. The sequence continues at coordinate 55,698,972 of NC_138087.1, forward strand.
TGCTGAGGCTCAGGCGTCTGACATGCCCGCCCCCCGCCTCCCGGCTCTGCAGGAGCCTGTGTACAAGTTGCTGCCCATCTGGTTTGTTTTGTTGCCCAGGCAGAGCACTAAGCGTGTCTGCCCGTCTGTCTGGCCTGTTGTCCACGGCCATGTTGGCAGCCCAGAAGCCATGGGTGGCCAGACAGCCTCCTGGCTGGAGCAGGAGGCCTGGGGTCCGGCCCCATCTCTGTCGCTGGGAACAATGGGCAGGGTGTTTACTTTCTGCGATCCATTTCCCCTACCATCAAGCAGTATTGCAGACACTTGAGAGCAGACTGTTCCACAAGGGGGTCCACATGAACACACAGAATTGAGGAGGAAAGAGGTTTTTTTTGTTTAAATATCCTGGTCATAGACGGTCTATGGCATTTATTAAGAGGCTACTGTGTGTATTGCTCAATAGTCAACATTTCTGAGGGAGACAAGATACTAAGCGAACTTTTGAGACCACTGGTTCCCTGTCCCCATTTTACAGGTGACACTGTGGTCCAGGGGGTGGAGTTTGCTCTCATTCCCCAGAGAATCAGGGGTCAGAATGCCCCTCCCCCGCCTCACCGCTGTGCCACCCGCTGAAGGGGACTCTGGGGCACTTCAGTGGGTGTGACAAGTGGAGAGTGGGGAAAAGGGTGGGTGTGCAGGGAGGGGAGGAAGCTGCAATCCCCATTACCATTCTCATCCTTAAAGCACGATGTGTACCCTTACCACCCTCCTGCAGGCTCCTGTCCTAGCGGGGGCTTCCCTGCTAACTGACCCAGGGCATTCATTAGCACAGCAAGGAAGGGGGCTCACCCACAAAGCAGTTTTACTTAAAAAAAAACCAAAAAGGTAAAGAAGGGAAATCCAGAGGGACCTTTACAAACTGCAACTTACAACACACCTGCCTGCTCAGCCCTGCATATGACCCAGCCGTGGGCAAGCTACGGCCCGTTTGAAATGAATAAAACTAAAAAAAAAAAAAAAAAAAAAAGACCGTACCCTTTTACGTAATGATGTTTACTTTGAATTTATATTAGTTCACACACACACTCCATCCATGCTTTTCTTCCGGCCCTCCGGTCCAGTTTAAGAACCCATTGTGGCCCTCGGGTCAAAAAGTTTGCCCACCCCTGGCCTAACCCGAGGATATTGCTCTCCTCCCTGTCAGCCACCCAGACACCCTGGCTGATCACAGTGGTTCTCAGTGGAAAACCTCCCAACAGCCCTGGGGGCCTGGACCCCAGTTTCTTCATGTGAAGTGGGGAGCAGTTTACAATGTTCTCTAAAGTCTACTGGAAGCAAGCGAAGAGCTCTGACAAGGAAGGGACAGGGGCAGATGACCACCGATGAAGCCTGGCACTTAGGAGATGCTCACGCCACAGGATGAAGGCATTACTAGCTACTCAGATGTTAAACAGAAGGACTCACCTTCCTTACAGACACCCCAGAGTCCCAGGGTTGGAAAGGAGTGCAGGTCACTCAAAAATAGCCTCTCCACATGTGCCCCGGATGCTCACATCAGGCCCCGGGGCCTTGTCAAGCCAGTGGCTCCCAGGCCTATTTGGAACCAGAATCTGCTTTGAATATGCTCTCCAAGAGATACTGATGGGCATTCACATTTGAGAACCACCACCTGATTCTCTGATGATGGAAACGCCTTTGTAATGTTCACAACATTTCCCATCCAGCTTTTGTTGCTTACTCCAGTGCTAGGGAGCTTATTCTCCACCACACAACCCTTCCAACTTTGGGCGGCTCTGCCCGTGAGCAAGTCCTCCCCGGATCTGAGCTGAAGTGTGACCCACGCAGCTTAGTGATGGTAGCCCCGCCCCCAGCTCGGGACCTGAAGGCCACAGGTGAAGGCCCCTTAGAAACTGGAAGATGAAGAGGGAGCAGACCTGCCCTGCTTCTCTCTCTCCAGCTGTCCTCACAGGGCAGACTCTCCTGCCCCTTCCCACGCTGGCCGCGCCCTCTGCCCACTATCTCGCATATACTGAGGACAGCGTCCTGCGGGTCTGTCCCTCTTAGCCAGCACCCCTGTCTGGATATGACTCCACCATCAATGTGGACACCCAACATCTTCATGCAACTCCTTTCTGGTGTCCACTGACCTCCCGAGTCCACCTCTCTCTTCTACCTCCTCCCCGAGTCCCAAAGAACAGGACCCGACTGAGAGGCAAGTGTCGTTGGGTAAGGACAACTCACCTCTTGACCAAAACCAAAGGGGCACCAGCCCGAGAACATTAAGGAGCAAAGCCCACTGGCCTTGCCTCACTCACGAGGTTTGCAAATGCAATTCTGAAAGGTCACGGTCAGCCCTTAGTAATCTGGGTTCTGGAGGGCGCCTGTCTCATGTTGGGCATTCATTCCGGCAGCTTCTTGACAATCTCTGTCCACAGGGTGAATTCTCTCAAAATTAAATCTCTGGCTCTTTGCTCCCTAATGAAATTGATTTCTGTCTTGATACACAACAAAGCTTTCATTTTATTATCTGGCCAGGGTTTGACCACATTAATTATAGTGGTTTCTTTTCCAGCGTGGCTGCAAGTAATTGAGTCCCCAAAAGTTACTATCAGAACTGATTGCTTTTTGAAAGCACAGCTCTTACCACAGTCCAACAACCAACCCTAGATTCTTCATGGAAGATTTTCCTTTGGTTAAGGCTGGAACAATTCAAGACAGGAAAAGTATTTTTCTAGCCTGAAAACCTGAACTCAAAGTAGGATTATGCTAATGTTTGGAGACTGATCTGGACATCTGGGTGTGCCCAGAGCATGCTATCTCATGGTTTTACCATCATCTGTGTCAGACCTCAGATGCTGCTCTGAGTTTTTAAGCATTACCACTGGCATAATTCTACCTGCCTAAGAGGAGACACACTGCAGAAGCCTGTTCAAATCAATGTCTAACACCAGGTACCGGGGACTGCAAAGAGCCCACCTGGCACTATGCAAACGTGTGTTTCCCGGGAGGCTATGTTCAGCCTGGGGGGGTGCACAGGTTCAGTGTCAGGTGGAAATCATGGCACGTCGGGCGGTGGGAGGAAATGGTGGACAGGAAGAGGACTGGGGCTGCAGAGTGCAAGCAAGGCCAAGGTAAGCCCCTCTGCCTCTCAGCCCTTTTCCTTGAGGACAAAGTGGGGATGCTGTGGGGAGCAGGAGAGAGCTGTCTGGGACTTCAGAGTTTACGAGGCATGTCTCTCTGTCCACAATATTATTGGCCACCTGGGCCAACGGAGGGCTTATGTGGAACAGACAATTAAAAACTCAAGTTGGGACCACAGGGAGAGGGGATACTGCAGAAACCTCTTCCTTGAATCCCAAATGTAACCACCCTACCTTGCTGTTACTTCCCCCTAAATTACTACCCTTCTCCAAGGCCCTGCTCAAATGCCACCTCCTCCAGGGGGCCTTCTAAGATGCTCCTGGTCTGACTTACTTGCTTCCTCCCTCACTTATTCTCTGCCACGCCTCTCTCCATCACAGCACTCACCTACCTGCATCTTCCCCTACTCAGACTAGAAGCATCTGATGTGCCTTCATCTATCTTCCCACTTGGTTGAAGGCCTAGTGTGTGATAGGAACGCAGCAGTAATAGCCACACTGCTGACTTGTTCGTCAGCCCTGCCCTGAAAGTCTGGGCTAAGAATGTGGCAGGCTGGTCCCCAAGCCGCCTAGAGCTGTGAGCAGCATGTGGGTTTCCAAAAGGAAAACAGCAGGGGGAGAAAGGTTCTAATTAAAGCATTTCTAATAAGCCAGCTTTGCCAACCCAATTGTTTCTGATATTCCTCTTGGGCAAAGAAATCTTTTTTTAAGAAATCATTAAAAGTGGCAGAAAGCACCCATGGCTGGAAGGAGGATGGTGGCTGCTCAGTGGGCAGGTGTGAGGTGCTAAGAGCCAGGGCGGAGTGGTCCCTGCCGCAGCCAAGCTGAAGAGTGTGCAGGAGTATGAGGGTCACACACACAGCCAAACATTTTTATAGCTTTAGCATCTGAACTGTGGGAACAAAGACAAGAGCTATAAAATCTGACATCCAATTTTCTAAATCTGCCTCAAATAGCAAGAATGATTATGGATAAAAAGGGACAAGAAACTACACAGTGCTATGAGGCTCGGAGGGTAATAACCCCAGGATGAGAGTCAAGACACCTGGGCTCCGCCAGCAGCTCGCTGCAGGGCGTTGGGAAGGGCCTCTTCCCGCCTGTGCCCGTTGGTCCACCTGAAAGCCAGGGTCTGGACCTTGATGGTTCAACACGCTTCTTCTGGCTGTCAGGGCCCGAAGGGGAACAGTGACCCTGCATCTTGGGATTCTGCTAGATGAAGCTGTTGTTGGGAGCTCCGCCAATGCCTGTAGGTGGGGGCTGAGCCTGTTTCCTCTGGGGGCTCTGAGCTGTTTACTTAGCTCTAACTAAGCAAGATAAGACCACAGGCGCTTTCTTGGGGTAAGCACACAGCTCTGCAAATAACCCCACCTGCATTCCTAGACCTCTTCTGGTTTACAAAGAACTTTCACTTCCACTGTGTCCCTGAGCCTGAGGGCTGCGAGGCGCAGAGACACGAAGCTACTGGCTGGTGACCCTCACAGATGGTGGAAGCAGTGGGACTCAGGCTCTGGTCTGTCTCCACGTGGCTGCATCCATCTCCACGTGGCTGCCCTTCACTGATGCAGATACAAGGTCTGTGTCTGTCGCCATGGCCTGGCCCTGTCCCTGTCCCTGCAGCACCCCACATGCTCTCCCCAAGTCCCCAACCAAGCCATTCCCAGATGGCTTTTGCAAAAATATTATTAAATAAGTTATATTAGCAAGATGTTAGGAATGTGATTGGAAAGAAATGTTTTTCTCATTTGGAGACCACCCAGCGCCTCAGAAAGGAAGCTGTCCCAGGGCATGAGAGGTTTCCTGGTGACGGAAGGGCAGCTGGAATGCTGCTCCTGGCGGGCGAGCTACACAGGCAGACTCATGCGGCTGATAGGAGAGAATTAAAAACCAGCTGGAAATGTAATCGGGGTGGCTCAGCCACTGGAAGGGACCAGGGCGCTCTCTGGGGAGCAAAAGTCAACACTGAATGCCTGGCTGGGACAAAGGGGGAGACCCCAGTCCACCAGCAGGCACGTTTGGCACTCCCAGGCTGGGGATGCTCTGGAGATAGGCTGCCAGTGAGAGCGTGGGCACCTCTTGCCCCTGGGTTAGGGGCAGTGGTAGAAAGAGGGCAGCTAAGTTAAGGGAACATATTTTTCTGGATCTTTTCAGAACTGACCATCCAGGTTGCAGGTGGCGACACCACCACTCATCCGTGTTCAGAAATCTGGAAGGGTCCTCAAATCCTTGCTTTCTCACCCTCGTCAGTTCTACCACGACACGTTCTCCTTTCTACTCCCACGGCCCTGGCCCTTCGAGGAACTGGGACACCCCCCTCGCAACCAGTTCTTCCCTCCTGACCCGCCTTCTAGACACATCCATGGTCAGATGGGGCTCCTGAAAACCTCCCCCCGGCCAGCTGTGCAGGCCACCACCGTCCCTGCTGAGCGGCTTCAGCCCCTCTCTCTGCCACCAGACCCGGGATGCTCCCGGCTTTTGCTGCTTGAGGGTGGGACCCAGGGAAGAAGGCGACTCCGCAGTTGGGCCACTCATCCCAACACTGTCACTTCAGAGCCAGGCCGAGAAAGCCCCAACAATCTCAACTCCAACAAGCAGAGGGAAGGGACTGGGGGGGGGGGGGAGGGGCGGGCGGTGTCTTTGGCCTTCTACCTGTCACCACTGCCCTGGGACAGGTGCCAGAGAAATGCTCGTCAATGGGCTTGTGCCAGGTCCTGCTCAGCACACCTGGCTTCGGTCCTGGGGCCTCTATCCAGATATCTGCTGGGGCCCTGACGGGAGGAAGGCGGGGTGTTTCTGCTGGGGGTGGGGGGAAGAAGGCTCCAGAGGACAGAAAGAGGGCACTGGGCTGCGTTAAAATCCCAGCTCTGCACTCACTCGCTGTGACGGTGTGATCCTTACTCCTCTCACCACTTCCTATTACAGCGGGAAAGCTGGCTCTTTATAAGCACAAGCAGCCATGTCAGGCGCCCGAGTATGCCATCTACAGCATCTGAGCAGCCCGAACTGAGGCCCCCACGGCTCTGAAAATTGTAACTACAACGGGGCATTCCCTCCAAATCCGCCCCTCAGGAAGGAAGGCCCGTGCCTGGTCTGCAGCTCAGGAGCCAGTCAGAGGTGGAGTCAGGATTTGAACCTGGCTCCTCCCCTGACCCCCCAGAATCACCAAAACACCAGGTGCGGAGTCCAGGAGAGGCGCCGTGTCAATGGTGAGGGCGGCGTCCTTGAAAATGTTGCACTACTGGCAGGAATGATTTCTCAGTAACTCTGAGTACAGGGACACGTCATCTATTATTCCTCACTGTGCCTCTCGATGGCGCATCCTTTCATCCTGCAAGGCAGGACCTTGCACGCTCTGAAGTTCACGGTTTCTGTTTAGTGTCCTGCAAAGAGTGTGTGAGCAGCCTGTCTTGCCTACAGTAGCAGCTCCTGATTTCAGCATTTCCATCAATCCCTTTAGAACAGTGGTTCTCAACCTTCCTAATGCCGCGACCCTTTAATACAGTTCCTCACGTTGTGGTGACCCCCAATTTCATTGTTACAAATTGAACATAATTAAAGCATAGTGATTAATCACAAAAGCAATATGTAATTATATATGTGTTTTCCGATGGTCTTAGGCGACCCCTGTGAAAGGGTCGTTCGACCCCCAAAGGGGTCGCGACGCACAGGTTGAGAACCGCTGCTTTAGAAGGAGAAAACACGCCGCACACTAATTGAACAGAAAGTTCATTTTTCCTCCTCCAGCCCTAAAAGGATGTGAAACCCTCCATGCAGGACAGCAGAGATGTGGACCCTGCCCCGTCGCAGGCTGGCTCAAATGCTGCCAGAAACAGGGCCTGGCCGGGCAGCCACGAGGTGGCAAGCTTCTCCCTTCTGGGGATGCAGTTTCTCAACGTGCGCCAGGCACGGGGCTAGGTGACCTAAAAGGTGTCTTCCTGTCCCCTAAATCCCAATATTTCTATTCAGTGTACTTAATGTACCATAGCTACCCGGGCTTGCCTAAAAGAGCTTCCCCATAAGCTAAGCAGCAGACCAGATCAAGTTCTGGTGAGAATGCGTCTTCAACTCATGTCTGAATTCATGGAGGAAGAAGAGCTAGAGGGGCAGCAGGACAGTGAGAAGGACAAAAGGAATCCCTGTCGAGGTGGTCATCCTCTCCAGCTTCTCATGAGGAACCAGGAGATCAGAGAGGTTAAGTGACTTGTTCAAGGTCACACAGCCAGGAAGAGAGAGGCCTGGATTTGAGTCTAGCTCTGTGTGACTCAAAGTCTCAGTTATAGTGATGCAGGATTTTCTCGAGTTGCAGCCTGTATAAACTCTAAACTCCCACCACCACAAAGGGGAGAGGATGTGGGCTGGACAGACTTCTAGGTCAGACCTAGGCAATCCGCAAGGCTCTGGATCATACAGAGCTCTCTCCTCAACCTGTGGCTCTCCAAAGTCTATAACAAAGACAGTGAGCCACCACTCACTGAGCACTGACTGCATGCCAGGCACGGGCTAAGCACTTCACATATACTGCCTCTTCATTGGCACACCTGTAAAACCCATTTGATGAGAAACGGAGGCTCAGAAATGTTAAGTCCCTTTGCCACCCTGCTAGTAAGTGGCAGAGCTAGGGTTTAAGAACCCAAGCCAGACCGATTCAGAGCCCGTGTCTTCTGCTGCAGAGCTGCCTCCAGCCTGGGACGGGGGAAGAGGAGGGTGCTGGTGGTAGGACAGATTGTCAAAGCCCCTCTCCCCCATCACATGCAGGGCTGAGCACTCCCACCCTCGTCTCCCACCACCTCCTGCTACTACTGTCTGCCTGGAGTCGAAGTCAACTACCCCTGTGCTCGTCTACCTGAGCCACCCTCTCTACTTCTTTGGCATTCCCCCTTCTCCAGCCCTCACACCCCCCTGGCAGCTCGGAGAGGCACAGGGTCAGAGGGTCAGGTCAGGGGGCCAGTCGGCGAGGAGTCCAGGGCCCCTCTCCTCAGAGCTAGGCAGTGCCCTGGCTGCACACCCCTGCCTTTCTTGAAGCCTTAGTCTTGGGGGTAGGGGTGGGGAAAGGGTGACGGACGACGGAAGTGCAGGCTCTGGGGCTGGAGGGTGTCCTGTGCAGGGAACCCCACGATGGCTGGAAGGCTCTGCTTGTTTGAGGGCCTGCCCTGGGGGGTCGCCCGCAGGAGCAGGCAGCCACCATGAAGCCAAGTGTTTGGAGCCTCAGATGTTGGCCCCACAAGGGGTGCTTAGACGGCAGAGGGAAGTGAAGCCTGTGCTCCCTGCTGATGGACGAAGGGTGAGCTGCTCTCCGCACCCCCTCTCCTCTCCCCCTGTAAACCTTTATTATTTCTTGCTCCTGGCTGTCAGCAGCAACAAACTAAGATTAATCACTCGCCCGCCTGCCCAGACCCAGACGTGCCTACTGTTTGAAAACTCTCTCCTTTACTATATAAATCAATGAGGGGAGAGAAAGAAAAACAGCTCTACCAGGAATGTACCTCCCGCCTGCAGCCCTCAGTGCCACGGGTCCCAGCTACACCCACCACCCTCCATTGGAGCCCAGGAAGCATGTGCTGGGGAGAGACTGACTGCCCAGCAGTCACTACAAACCCGCAGCTCAGAGCAAGAACCAGCCAGTGTCCTTAATGAAGTCGGATAAATTGCCCACCCCTCCTCCCCTACTTGGAGAAGAGACGGGGCCTTCTCAGCTCCTTGGGACCCAGGGGAAAGGCACCGCACCCTAACTGTGGAGGCCTTAACCTGGAAGCAGATGTGCTGATTGAACCCAGACTCATTCTATGGGCACAGGGAGAAGACACTCGCCCTCATCCAGGTGCAGACACAGCTTGGACGCACCCCTTTTGGCCCCCCCGGGCTCTTGACCCGGCCCAGTGCTCTGTCCACTCTGCTGCCTCCATGGCAATTTCTAAAGGCTCTGGGAAAATTGGGAGAAGCAGAGACTAGCATATATGGAGCACCTACTGTGGGCCCAGGGCGAGGCATACCTGGTTCCAGGATGCCCCTACAATACCAAAATCCGAGGATGCACCCTTATATACAATGCTGTAGTATTTGCATACAAACTACCCACACCTTCCCATATACTTTAAATGATCTCTAGATTACTCATAATACCTAATACAATGTAGTGCTATGTAAATAGTTGTTATACCGTATTATTTAGGGAATAATGACAAGAAAAGAAAGTCTACATGTTTAGTACAGACACCATCTTAGCCCTGACTACACAGTAAAAGTCGGCAACAATGTAACATTTCCCCCAAAATATTTTCCATCTGTGGTTGCTTGAATCCATGGACGTTTGAATCCATGGACGTGGAACCTGCAGATACGGAGGACCGACTATACGTCTTACAACGGCTTGATGAAAGTGAAACCCTACAGTTTTCCAGGAGATGATCGGGGAAGTAAAGTCACTTGCCTAACATCACACAGCAGGTAAAAGGTGGAGCCAGGATTCAACCCCGGGTATCTCTGACTGCAGAGCCCATGTTTCCCCTTAACATCCTGGAAAGGGCTGCCCTGGATCTCCCCTTGGAATGCCTGCCCACCTCCCAGCCTCTTGGCATATTTGTGGGCATGCGGGGGCAGAAGCAGTGTCCCTTCCTTGACAGTACTCACGGTGCACCTTGGGTCACTGAAGGTTCTAGAATACAGCTCTGAGGACATGACTACACCCTGCTCAAAACCTTCAGGACGCCCCTGCCCTACAGGCTAGAGCCCCATTTCCTCAGCCTGGTGACTAGGACGTAGGACCGACTAGGACCTAGGACCGTACCCACCAGGTGTTATTTGTTGTTCTTGCCCAAGATCCGCACTTCCCAGCCTGTGCCATTCCCTCTGCCTGGGCTGCCCTCTCTGCCCCGTCCCAGGTCTAAGCCCTGCTCATCCTTCTCCTCCCTTCCTCTGGTCCTCCCGTCCCGGCCCTGAGCACCTACCGCCTTGGGTAGCCCTAAACACGCTGCTCCTCAACTTACGATGAAGTTATGTCCTGATAACCCATCGTAAGCTGGAAGTGTGTTAAGTTGAAGATGCACTTAACACTGCACTGTGAGTATGGGTGCTTGACGCTCTGACTGCGAGCCTGACTAGCAGCTGTGGCTCGCTGCCGCTGTCCAGCGCCACAAGAGTATCGTATGGCATCGCTGGCCTGAGAAAAGATCAAAACTCACAATCTGAAGTATGGTTTCTCCTGAATGTGTGTTACTTTCATAGGATCGTAAAATCAAAAAACCTTAAGTCAAACCTCTGTTAAGTCAGGGACTGTCTGTCTGTGAGTTACAGGTGTAAATATCCTCCCCTCTGGCTATGAGCTCCTGTAGGGCTGGAGCCCAGGAGGTAAGTGACACTGAATGGGGCAGAGCTTGGGGTGGGGGTGGGGAGTGGGGGAAGTGTTGAGGAAGGCTCCTGAATGGTCAAACCCGAGTTGCACCCTCATGGAAACAGGCCAGACCCCAGAAGCCCCTCCTGAGATTAGCACTGGACCACAATTGCAAGGATGCTGTGCACTCTGTCTTTGGGGACTTGAAAGCTGATGGCCCTTTGTTGAGGGCTCCGAGGGGTCATTTCCCCAGCTGGGGGTGGGACTCTCACTGCCTAAAGAGAGGTGCGACCGGGCCAGGAGGCCTAAGAAGTGCGGCTCTGTCTCCCAGGCCCGGGCCCCATGCAGGCAGAGGCCGCCCGCACACAGGGAGGGAGGCCCTGGCACTCACCCTGCTCCCGGCCCCCCAGCTGCAAGCCCTCCAGCTTTGAAGTTCTGTTTCCCTCATCTTCTCCAGATTCCTTTGCAAAAACTCATGGAACTAGAAGTTGCAAAAAGCCATTCATAGTCCAAAATGCCTGAAGAACTCTTTTAATGAGATTTTTCAAGACTTTTCATCTCTTTCCCCTACTGCCTGCCTTCCCAGGCAGGAAGCTGTGTAGAGTGTGATGTTTGTGTGCCAATATCTAAAGGCTCAATCCTTTGCTTCCAGAGGCTGCAGAGTGTACACAGGGGGTCAGGGGTTAATGCCAGGGCCAAAGTGGCTGCTGGTGCCTGAGCGGGAGCCTAAGGGTCTGAGCTCAGCCAGGCCAGGCTGCAGATGGGGAAGAGGGAGAGCTCTTCAGGGGGAGGGGATAGCGCAATGTTAAAAAACCACAAGGTGGATCTTGGTAAGATTGCTTCAGAGTTGGGGGTGTCTGCCATTGAGGGACCTGAGAGGCAATGGGTGGGCGATTCAGGTGCCATCTTGGATTGTTACAAATGCAGGAGTTTTTGGTGGAGGGGTAGGTGGAGGGCAGCTTGGGCCTGCACAGGGTTCTGTCTAGTCCCCACAGTGGGAAGCAGTCGCCATCTCTGTCAGTGTGTCAACTGCCAGCTGGGGAGCCTTAGGTCACTCTTGAGTCCACTATGGGTCTCAGTCTCCCCACCCAGGAACAAAGGGACTGGACTAGGTGGGCGTCTCAGGTCACTTCCAGGTTTGACATCTGATGACCTTCTGACCTGGTATCAGGAATGCTTAGGAGGGGGTGGGAGTCCGCTGCCTCCACTCCAGCCTTGGCAAGGTCATTCGGCTGCCTCTACCTACGATGAGGCAGAGGATGTGAACTTTGCCCTAGGCATCCGTGGGACCATCCAGGGAAAAAGCACAGGAATATAAGGTGCAGGGAGGCAGGGTCAGGTGGAAGTGGGGTTTAAGCTCAGGACCAGTGCCTGAGAGTGGACCCTGCACTTCAGTGGCCCCGTCGCTAAGAACTGCGTCTCAGCTTCTCTGAGAGGCACTGGTCCTTGCAAGACTCTTCTGCACCTCCTGGGTTTTGCCTGGCTGTTCCCTCACCTGGGGTCCCACCAGCCTGGGGAATACCTACCCTCTCTTTAAGGTTTGAGCGCACCTCCCCCCTGTAGCTTCTCCTGACCCTCTGTGGCAGGGACTGCTATCCCCATACATGCAAGGCCCTCCGTGCAGAAGTGTGTGCAACATGGCCCGGGATGAATGGGCCGCACTGTGAGCTCTGCAGCCTGGCCAGGCTGTCCTCACCTTGGCGCTCACTCTGTGGCCTTGCCCAGTGCCTGGTACAGAAGGTTCTCATAACCATCTGCTGAGAGAAGGACGGAAAGGGTGGAGGGCTCTGTCCTGAGGCCAGACTCCCCCAAGTCCTCCTCACCCTACAACACTCTCACGTCAGGAACTAAGGTTTATAAGAAAACATAGCTGGGATTCCAATGTCAATTTGCACCACACTCCTGACAACACTGTGCATGGAATGCCACTCCCCACCCTGCCCCTGCCAGCCAGGCCTCGGGAACCTGAGAGCCCTCACACCTCATGGGGGGCCTGGCAAAGCTGGCACTCGCCCCAGGCAGCCGGGATGTTCAGTCCCAGTTCCACTGATGGTCTGGTTGGTTAATACCAGGTGTCACTTGATGGTTGGCAAACACACTGGTCATTGGGAATGGAGCTACTTTGGGAAGCAAGCCCACTTTCCCTTAGCCAGCTGCCCTGCCCAGCCATGGGATGGCCTAGCTCACCTCCCCAATTCTGGACTCCCTCAAGGGAAAGCTGACCAAGCTGACCCTCCTCTGGCCTTTGGGATCTAATGGCTTTAGACAAACATGCAAAACTAAACCCTCCTCCTCCTCCGGTGTCTGTGGGTTTGACAGCAAGCACAGTGTTCTAACCGGGGAGGTGCAGCTAGAACACTCCAAGGACAAAGAGTGGCTGAGCCCACACACAGAGGAGATCTGGGGAGTCAAGAGACACCTTAATGCCAGAGGTGAAGGCGTCCTCAGCAACCATCAGTCTGTCTTGCTCTGGGCAGATGAGGATGCTGAGCCCCAGAGGGAAGGAACTCGCCAAGGTCACATGGTGAGCAGTAAGTGGCAGGACAGGACTCCTGTCCAGGACGTTGGACAATGGGTCCCTTCTGTAGCTCTTAAGAATGGCCTTCAAAGAAGATACAGGGCTGACCTGGGAAAGCAGGGCAGGGTCGGAATAATGTAAATAATGTTTACATGGCGCTGGTTGGGCTATAGATGCTTTCTGTCTGTGAGAACACGCTACGCCCTCCACCCTAGGCACGGATGAGGATGCTGAGGCTCAGAAAAGTGACGTGATTGCCAAGCCCACAAGACCAGGGAGTGGGGCAGCCTGTCCCCTGCTTTCTCCTTGCACCCAGCCTAGCCCCTGGACAACAAGCTTGTTACTGTGAGGACAGATCAAGGTGCTGTCCATCCCTCGAGAGTGGTCCTACTACCTGGCTTTCATGGAGGAATAGCTGGGCCTGGCATGGGGCACGCCATCCTCTCCTCTCTGGTACATTCAATCAGTCCTCTTGGGAAGCCCCCTCTGACCAGGCCCCAGACAATGGGATACGAGGAGGAATGAGATTCCTGGAGGAACTCAGAGCTGCCAGTGTGATGGCTGCTGTGCTGAGGAAGCTCAGGGGGTGGGCAGGCTGCCTGGGTTGGAAGGGTGGTGACCAGGAAGTCCCGCCTCTGAGGCTACTGGCTTCCTACCCCAGAAGAGCACAATTCACCTGGAGACAGGACCGTGGAGATCTGGGAACTTCACTCATGGGCACCTGGGTTGCTAGGTTACCACAACAGCAAGGGAGGGAGAGGGGCTGCATGGAGTGGGGAGAAGTTGAGGACCCCTGGCCCTTGTCAGCATGGCCAGTGGTGTGTACCAGTCCCCTGCTACTCCACTGACCGCCCTCTCTCTGGCTTTGGCCGCCTCCAGCCCAGCCTCCCAGCCCCGTTGCTGTTTAGCTTATCGAGTTTTCCTCAGCCGCGTCACTGACCTGCTTCTTTAAGCTGCCGGGTCTGAGGGTGGACAATAAAGTGCACAGGCGCCGTTTGTCCTGAGTGCCTCCCCAGCTGGTTAGAAATCCCCTCCACTCCCTGGCAAGGTGGTCGGCCAGCCCTGGTGCACACCCCCACGACGAGACGCTCACTACCTACGGAGTCAGTGCTAAGCCGCTCTAATTCCTCATCAGCTCCGACCGACTCTTAGGAAACATTTCTTCTCACTGAGCTGGAATCTGCTGTCCATAACCCCCCATCTGGGAACCCCGACCACGTCTGCTCCTTCTGCCCTGATGGTCCTTGAAAGACTGGTGGCTCCCACCAGGTCTCCACACATCTTCCCTTCTCCAGGGACGTCCAGGAGTGCCCGTTTCCTGCCAAGCGGCTCTGCAATGTGTCACTGTCCCTCTCAGGGCAGAGCCCAGACCAGTCTCTCCTTGCTTGGCTGCACTGATCGTACTGTCTACATGGCCGGCCGCACACGGGCTCCTGACTTGCATCCCAGCAGCGCTCTCCACCATGCGGCTTCTAAAACCGGCGACTGGAGCAGAGAGGCCTTCACTGCTCCTGGTGCTGTGCTGTCCTATCTGGAGGGCCTGGGTTTTCATACCCTAATTCCGTCACCACTCTCTGTGTGTCCTTGGGGAATACCTCCTCTCTCTCAGCCTCCGTTTTCCAATCAGTAAAATGGGTTTTAGACAATCTGTTGGGTCCCATCTTTGGTTGACTGATGAAACTCTCAACCAAAACACTCTTTTCTTATGTGGGGGCTGCCGAACCTGACAGCGATGCCTCGTGGGTCAGAAAGACCTGAGAGTTTACAGGTCACAGTTTACAAAGCAGCCACAAGTGCCACCACCAACAGGATTCTTCCCAGCTCTTCCCAGTGTTCCTCACAACCTTTGTAAAATACCAAAAATCAGACTTGTCCAAACAGCAACCTAGAACATAAGCTGGCCTCGAGTCCTGACCCTACAATTTAGGCCAGGCACATCCCCTCTCTCTGCCTCAGTTTCCTCACCTGCAAAATGGGGACAAGCTGTTTTTTTATCAGAGGGTTGTTGTGAGGTTTGAGAGGGCAGGTATGCTAAGAGCTTCACACAGTCCCTGGCTCAGGCAGATGTGAACGCGATTCCTGGTTATTCAATATAAATCCTAGGAAAAGGCCCCTCCTCTTCTGGGGAGGCAGAAGCAGAACATAAAGACGCCTCAGTATCCCAGGGGGATAAGATCAAATTGAAAAACCCAGGCTTGAAATAACTCGTGCTGGCAAGTTTCCCGGGGGGACGCCGGAGGGTCTTTCTGCCACAGGCTCGAGAGCGGCTGCGCTCCGCTGGAGGCTGCGGAGAAGAGCTTGGGGGTGACGAGGCCGTACTCACTTCAGGGACAGGGAGTAGTCGTGCTTGCTGGTCTGGCTGTTCCGGACGAGGTAGCTGCACTCCTTGCAGAGTCGCAGCAGGTTCTCAGCCTCTCCTCTGCTGATGGCTCCGTGATACCATCTGGGGAGAAGGGAGAGGGTCAGAACCCTAGGACAGGATCCCACAGTTGACACCCTGAATTCTGCTCCTCCTCGAGGAGGCTCAGCCCCTCAGAAGGCAGCTGGCACGGCCAGGGCCTCCTTGTTATAAAGCAGGTGCGTTTGTGCACTCATGCCCAGTCATTCATAGACATTTGCCGAGTGCGTGCTATCTGCCAGATCCCGGGGAGAGGACAGTGAACAAACCCACAGTCACCTCCCTCACGAAGCTGACATCTAGTGCAGGTGCTACGGAGGAGATAGAGCAGGGCTGTGTGGTCTGGAGCTCTCGGTAGTGACGGCTGTTTTAGGCAGTGGCCACGGAAGCCTCCGGAGAGAGTGACATTTCAGTGTGGGCCTGAAGGAGGTGCTGGAGGAAGGACAGCAGCTGGAAAAGAGCATTCTGTCAGAGGGATGGGAAGCAAAGGGAGAGGCCAAGGCGGGAGTGCCTGCTGGGTTTTGGAAACAGCAAGGAGATCAGCGTGGAGTGAGGCAAGAGAGGGGGTGGAGGTCAGGATGAGGCCCAGGAGGCCATGAGGCAGGGTTGGGTCTGGAGGCCTTGTGTGTAATGTGAGGCTTCTGGCTTTCTCCGTCTAAGTGACACCAAAGCCATAGCGGGTGCTGACAGGAGGGACATGTGTTGACTCTGAGACATCAGCAGGACAATGACCAGTGCTCGTCACTCAGGAGGGTGGCCACCCCACTGCTCCAGCCGCATGAATCTGGCATTGACCGGGCACGAGGGGATCCAGCATCACTGCTTCTGGACACCACGTGGCTGAGTGGCCGAATCAGAAGGAGAGATGTAGAGGCTGGTGGCCTAAGGCCCCCAACTGCAGGACAAACGGGGAAGAGTTGAGAATGGAAAGGCTGAAGGTACAAATTCAGTGGAAGAGTGAAGACCCTAAGATGACAGTTAGTGGGCATATTCAGAACACATCTGGAAGGTGGTGAGAGAAGAGGCCAGGAAGAGAACCAGAGGTGCTGGACAAGGCGGGAGCAGGCTCCGGCTGCAGAGGCACATATGGTTGGTCACTGGCCAGGCAGGTGGTCTGGGGCAAGCGGCTTAGCCTGGCTGAGCGTTGGTTCTCTATCAAGTTAGGATCCCTCCACCCCTGTTTTGGGGCTGAAGATTAAATGGGATGATGCATAAAAGGACTTATGCAGAGCCTGGGATGGGATGAATTTCTATGAATGGCAGCCATGAGCATCAGCAGAACGAGGCTGAACTTGCAGATGGCCCTGGGGAACTTCCCTAGCGATCGTATTTCTGACTGCTGCCTACCCCGGAGGCTGCATTTTAAATTCCCAGGTGTAAGCGGGATGCTGCCTCCTGGTCCTGGCTACGCCATGAGTGCCCTGCCAGCAGCCCTGAGCGTTCGGGTACAGACATTCTCTTAGAGAAACACTGCCTTTCACCGTTCACTTCCTGCCATTCGCAAGGCAGTGCTCTGAACAGGAGCAGCAGTGCTGATGATGTAATTATGAACAAAAGGAACCCCAACCAGCTCCAGGAACACAAGGACTGGAGAGCAGGTATGAGGAGCGTGTGACTGAGTCACTGACTGCCCAGGAGATGACCACTCACAGGTCAGCCCTGGGGCTGGACAATCGGAGGGGAGACTGGCCCAGGGAAAAAGCAGGGAGTGTGCAGACCTCAGAGCGGCCTTCCTTTCTAAACTGGCACAAAATGAGGGGGAACGTGAAGTTGGGGCTGCACTGATCAAACACTTCAGAGGCGTGAAGGCTCAGGTATGTTTCAGAAAGGCCTGTCGTTGGGAGAGACAGACAAGGATGGCGCCGACTTTAGAAACAAGAGTTAACAGCTGGGAAGTTTCACCTGTGTGACACACCCCCAGTGAGCTGACAAAAACCGTTTTATTAGAAAAACAGGTCCCAGTCACTTGAAGCAGGTGTCCTCAGGGAAGGCCTGGGAGTGGCCTCCAGGGCAGTGCTGCCTGCTGCCCGTCCCGCCCGGAGCCCGGAGCCAGGAGCCAGGAGCAAGCGGGCTCTAGGGAGGTGGTGGTGGTCGGGCCTCTCAGGGGAGTAAACAGGATAAGCTGCTGGTTCCCTGCTGGGCTGCTCCAGCTGCTCCGAATGGAGAGAAAGGCAGGGAACTCAGTGGAGGCTCAAGGAGACCCAGGCAGAATGTGGGAGAGAAGGGCACTGAGGGGGAAGCCACTGGCCAGGAGACAGGATGGGCCCGAGTGGTCTTGAAGGGGGCTGGGGCCAACTACTGGCCCTGAGCAGGCTCAGCGGGACTGAAAAGAGAATCCAGGCAGAGGACATCTTGGGGATGTGCTGGACTCAGTGGAACTGGCCCATCAGGTCAGAACCACAGGAGTTAAGGTCCAACCATCGCCATCCAGCCCATCCAATATCCATTAGCTCATCCAGTATTTACTCACCACTCACTCCATCCTTGATCTCGTGGGGCTGATACAGGGAGAAGGAGAATCAACAAGCAGATTCAGGAAAGGATTTCAGACAGTGCTAAGAGCTACGTAGGAATCCTGGGGGTGAGGGGGCTGGACTGTACTGTAGAGCGAAGGCGGCTTCCCAGAAGATGACGTTTGACCTGAGACTCTCCATTGTGAAAAGGAGCCAATCGTGTAAAGGGCCAAAGAAAACACGCTTTCTGTAGAGGAGCTAGCAAGGGCCAAGGTCCCAAAGTAGGAATGAGCTTGGGATGCTCACGGAGCAGCAAGGATGGTCCGGCACTGTGAGCCTGGAAGTGGTACTGGATGAGGGTGGAGAGGCCTTGTGGGCCAAGAAAATTAGTCCGAGTTCCTTCTAAGTGTAGTGGAGGGCAATGAGAGTTTTAACCAGTTAACTACCACGCGTCCAAAACGGGAACCATCCTCACACGTGACGATATTTTGAATTGAATTGCACCTATAGATGCTTATGGCGTTCAGAGGGTCAATCTGAGATTGATACTTGCTCTGGATGATCTTACGAGATCAACCAGGCTACCTGAAGAGGGACCAGAGGGGAAGTGAAGCAGGACACAAGTCAGGAGGCTTCCGCAGTGGTCGAAGGGAGGTGGCCATGGAGATGGGAGGACAGAACAGATTGGGGCTGTAGTTTGGATGGATAATTGGCAGAACTTACTGATGCATTAGATACTGATGCCAGGCAAAAAGAGGGCTGAAGATGACTCCAGGTTTGTGGCTTGAGCAACCAGCCACATGTTACATGTGGTGCTATTTATGGAGGTGGGGAAGCTGAGGGAAGCGTGTCTAGATGATGAGGAGCCCAGATCCAAACACGTTAAATCTGAGATGCCCGTTCGTCAGCTAAGTGGAGATGCCAAGAAGGCAGCTGGATGTGGGAGTCGTGTGTTCTGGGAGAAGTGTGGGCTGGGATGTGCGCTGGTGAATCACCACCAGATCCTGAGCCCCGGACAGTCCATCCTTCAGGTCAGGCTGAGGTGAGGAGCCAGCAGCCAGGGAGGCAGGAGAAAAACCCGGAGCAGAGTGTCTGCGAAGGCGGGAGCTGGCTACTCTGCTGGCTGCCCTGGAGGACAGAGGCCGTCACCTGGTGACTGGGCAGGAAAGGGGAGCAGACTGTGGTGGGTGAGAGAGAAGGGGAGGTGACGAAAGGGAGAGAGAAAGTGCTGGCAGCTCCGTGGGGACTCCATCCATTCAGCAGACAGTATTTATGAACACTCATGATGTGCCAGGCACCGTTCTGCACACTGGGAGGAAACAGTGGTGACCCTAACAAGTTCCAGCCCTCACGGAACGTATGTTCCCAACACGGGCAGGAGCTAGAGAGGATCAAGATTTTATTTATTTACTTTTAAGAAGTTTGTTTTAAAGAGAAGTTCACGAATAGAACATGTTTATGTGCTGATGGTAATCATGATGCAGGACAGAGGCGGCTGTGGGTTGCCTCCAGGAGGTGTGGGAGAGGGGTGTCCCCTGAGCAGCTGAGCAACTCTTCCACCGTCCCAGGAAGGAAAGCAGATGTGTGACTGCCCCTCAACAGCCCTGAGGACAGCCCCCCTCCAGTGTGTCAGCCTCCGCCTCCCCTCTTCCCTGTGCCTTCTAACCACTGAGGCATCATCAGTCAGGTGTGGGATTAGGTGATCCTCTCTGTCTGGGTCACTGGGCTGTGCTGAGATGGGACTTTACCTGAGCACACCTCTTGGTGATGAGTCAGGGCCTTCACAGGCCAGAATAATCCTGGGAAGAAGAGATGATGGGGGAGGGAGAGCCAGCCTTGACTCTGAACTTGGCCAAGGGCCTTGTCAGGTGGGAACGGGAAAGGAAAGAGGGCAGAACTGTCTTTGAGGGCCCCAACCTGTCGAAAGCTCTGCAAGAGGGGTGGAGGGGGGAGGGTAGGCTGGGCTGCTGACCCCAGGCCTGGGGTGAGGATGCACATTGAACAGCTCCTGGCATCTCTGGATCATATTGTGTTTGTTGATTAAAAAGTAAACAGTTTGATCAGACATAAGCAAAACCTGCCGCCCAATCTGCATGTCTATGAGAAACGGTGAACACAACGCTCCCCGCACCCATGTGCTCAGTACAGCAGGCTCGGAGGCTGCAGCCTCCCGAGGATCGCACATGCTTAAAAAAGGCACACGAGCACATGACATCATCGGAAAACCCTGCATCCTGCTCACCGGGCCAGCATTTCCTGTGAGGGATACACTGTCGGCTGTGCTGAGACCAGAATTCCCTGGGCGGAGACTGATACAGTTCGTGATCTTATAAGGAACCAGCTTGGTGTCAGCTAATCTCTTGGCGGACTGGACTGAGTGCCTGCTCTGTGCCAGGCGTGTGCTAAGGGTGGGGGCAAGAGTGTGCATGAGGAGAGGGAGTGAGGGGAGAGTCACAGCGCTGGAGTTCAAATCCTATCTCTGCACTGGAACCCTGGGAGCCTACAAAGGCTCTGCCCTGCTTGGAGTTCCGATGTTCTCATCTGTGCAATGGGGATGATAACCCATTTATCACACATTTGCTTGTTAAGAGGATGATACACCTGATGGTACCAGCACAAGATCCAGGACCTGCTTTATCATGTTCCCGGAGACCCTCATTCTAGTTCAGGTATGTGGAATGCTGAGAAAAGGAGAATGCAGTCTGGGGCAATTCAGCGTGAGGGGCAGGATTGGGAGGTGGGACTTGATGCAGGTGATGG
This sequence comes from Myotis nattereri, assembly GCF_964212035.1. Taxonomy (NCBI): domain Eukaryota; kingdom Metazoa; phylum Chordata; class Mammalia; order Chiroptera; family Vespertilionidae; genus Myotis; species Myotis nattereri. The sequence continues at coordinate 55,719,544 of NC_138087.1, forward strand.
GAAGCCACTGAAGGTCTCAGAGCAGATCAGGGGCCTGTTCACATTGAAACCCTGGCAGAGAAGGGAGACGATCATCATGGTCACGGGGAGGACAGAAACCAGAAACGGGCCTTACCAGCAGTGTTAGGGGAAGTGAGCAGGCAAAGGGGCTGTGAAAACCCAAACCAAGAGTGTCAAAGCCTTGCACGAATACCAGGCAGATGTGGGGCAACAACATCACAAGCTAGAAAATAAATCTAATTTACAAGTAGGGGCGGGATTTGGTATACACTTAGCTATTCAAAAACTCATGTGATGTAGGAGGGCGGAGTGACCTGTGTCCCTCTTACTAGTCCTCAGAAGTAAGGGAGAGGATGCCGTGTGGACGGAGAAAGCACCTGCCACTGACCTTATGGTGGCCTTGACCTTCCATGAGCCTCAACATGCCCATCTGTATGTGGAGGCAGGGTAGGGATGTGGACTGAAAGACCCCTGGAGCACTAACGCTTTCTCAGTCTGTGAGTTTTTAAAACAAGATAAAGAAAGGGAAGAACAGTGACTATGAGCTGGGAGCTGAGGTTGGGCTTTGCCTCTGAGAACTTACATTTGCTTCTCCAGTGGGACAGAAGGATCCACTCTTTCTCCCAGGATCCCACAGAACTCGGGGCTCCCATGCTTGATGGGCTTGAAGCCCCCTCCGGGAGCTCGAAGCTGGCGCCGCCGGTCCCGGGAAGGCGAGGGGGATGACTGTCGTTTCTCGTTGCCATTAAACTGGGCTGTGGAGAGAGAGTGCACAGTTACGGGAGCTTGGCCTGAGGAATTACAGGAGCGGGGGAGGGTGGGCATAGTGAGGTAAGAGTCGACTGACTGTTCTCCTTGGGGCTTTGCAATTGGCAGAAGGAAGAGCTCCAAGCAATGAGCACACATGGCTCTCAGGATGTGGACTTCCTAAGACAGGGCACAAAGGTGCTGTTAAAGCCAGGCAGCACTTCCATGGGGCTGGTTAAGTTTGCAGAAGCCACTGAGCTCAGCCTTATCCCCAAAGGAAACCCCTACAACCTCCAGCCAGGAGGGGGTACCCAGCATTCCTGAGTGGGCTCAGTCCCCTGGAAAGTTCTCAGGAAAGAAAGTTATTCCTCATTTTGTGCCAAAAACCAGCCTCCAAGTGGCTCCTCTTTTCCCATTCTCCCACCCCACCAGTGCCGCAAAGGCCACACTGGCCCCCCTTCTTCTGGGACAACCCTACAAGAGTTGCAGTCAGAGTCATGTGGCATCCCCCGGTCTGCATCTCTTCACTCTGTCCCCTGTGTGGGTCCTACACAGCCAGACCTGCCCTGGGCCAGCCCCCAGGTAAGGCCGGACAGTGCCCATCATGGGGGACAGGCCCTCGCTGGGCCTGTGGGAGCATCGTTCACCCCCGTGGGCTTGAGGAAGATGACCCTGGAGATAATGCACAAAGAGCAGAAAACACTGAGCTGAAACGAGCTGCTGGGAGGATTCCTGGAAACCAGCAAGTCCACCTCGCATGTCTCACTTTGGGCCTCAGGTTCCTCCTGAGACGAAATAGGGACGATGATGGCGCCACCTCATGGGGTTGTTGTGAGGATTCAGTCACGGGTGCCATGTAGTCTGTGCTGGGTCAGTATTATTTTGCATCCATATTTTACAGGTTTTTATTATCACGTCTGCTCAATGTGGACACAGTACTGGTCACCTCACGTAAGCTACTGAACTGATTTGAGTCCTCTCCTAAGCCTGCCCTGGCCAGCTGGGAGCCCTGGCTGTCACTCAACCTCTCTGAGGCCCCATTTGCTCCACCACCAGGCTGCTGTGATGACCAGATGAGGGAATACATCCTAAGGGCCTGACACACGCAGAGTGCTGAGTAAACTGAGCCGGGGCCTGCGAAACAAGGTTCCCAAAGCTGTGACTAGCTGCTGGCCAAATGACACACGTCTTCGGCCAAGCGACACACTCCCCTCCCACCAGCAAGCAGCGGTGGCGAGCGGCCCTCTGACCCAGCAACCAACCTCATTCACGGGAGGGAGGCGGTGGGAAAACCCCGCCTGTCTGTGGCGACTGAGGTCTCTGGGGACCGAGGATGGGAATGAACGTGTCCTGCGACAGAAAAGGTCATCCGTCAGGTCTGTGGAGCACTTCCATCCCTGCAACACTCTTCTCCAGTAACCACCGAGGAAAACAGCAGGAAGGGAGGCTCCTGCCAGGCATGTCAGACCACCTGTGTGTGGTCACCCTCAGGCTGCAGCGGGGCCCGCAGGCCATCCGTTCACCCTCTCACTTCTAAACACTCATTCACACGGGCCCAGCACACTTCAGGGCTGGGGAACAGCAGTGAGCGAGGGAGCTAGCCCTGCTTGAGCTCAGAACCTCGGTGAGGAGACAAACAATAAATCAGTCAGACCCCCAGCTCACCAGCGGGTGGTAAGTGCGTTGGAGAAACGACAGCAGGGCAGGGAAGGCCTCTCGAAAGGTGACATCTGAATGAATTCCCGAGGGAAAGGAGGGACGAGCCATGAGGACATCTGCCGGCAGGAAGGGCATTCCAGGCAGAGGGAAGAGCAAGTTCAAGGGCCCTGAGGTGGGAATATGCCTGGGTGTTGGAGAAGCAACACAGCCGGGAGGGCTGCGGGGGAGGGGGGTGAGGGGAGGCGAGTGGGAGGAAGCAGAGCTCAGCGGGCCTTGGGAAGGACTTTGGCTTTATTCTGAGAGAAAGGAGAGCCATTCTGATGTTTTGATGGGAAGGTTTTAACCTGGCACATTTATAACAGAATTGCTGTGCTGAAAAGAGATAGAGGGCAAAGGGCCTATGGGAACTCACTGTACTTCCTGCTCAATTTTGATGTGAACCTAAAATTGTTCTTTAAAAGAGTTTATTTAAAAAAAAAAAAAAAAGCGAGATGGAGGGGGAGCACAGGGAGAGCAGCAAGGAAGCTACTATAGGAGGGGCTGGCCTTGGAGCTGTGCATGGAAGTGACAGCGGGTGTCAGAGTCTGGCTGCGCTCTGCAGGCAGGGACAGCAGGACCTTCCCGGCACTCAGTGTGGAGTGCGAGAAAAAGAGGAGACAGCAGGCTTTTGGCCTGAGCGCTGGAAGGATGAGGCTGGCATTATCCAGGACGGGGAAGACACAGAAAACTCCAGGCTTCGTGAGTAGCTGTGATGTCAGGACTGGCAGCATGGAGCAGGGACAGAGAGAGGACTGCTGGGGTCCCGCCCTGCTCTCTGGCCACAGTTCTGTCCTGTGTCCACCCTCAGGCACAGATAAGACAGCAATGACCTCAAGGCCCCTCTAGGCTTTCATAGAGGTGGTGAGGGGGTAAAGCCCAGAGCCGGGGCCGTGTCACACGTGTCACTATGGGCCCCTCCCTGGCTTCCCAGCAGCCCGCGTCTCCCATCAAAGTTCCTGCTGAACCACACCAGCCCTCATGGCAGTCAGTCAAATGGGGTATATAGTTTTTTGAGGAGAAGAAGGGTGAGGAAGAGGTGAAGCAGGTTCTGAGCTTGCAGAGCCCTGTAGGAGGGGCTGGCTAACCATGGGATCAGGCAGACAAGAAGGGGCCTGGTCAGAGAACCCCTTTCGAAAGAGCTGGGACTTGATTCTTGGTTAAATCAATAAATTCAATTCTCAGATTGGGTTTTAGAATCAGTCCTCTATAACTGCTGATGGAGGGTTTGGGGCAACCCTGGAGGCAGGGAGACCAGCTAGGTGATGGCGATGGCGAGGCCAGGGCCCTGTGTAATGAATGCCCCATTGAGATGGAGATCTGGGCACAGCAGGAGATGGGGTCAGGGGCATGGGACCATCTAGTGCAGTGGTTCTCAACCTTTCCAATGCCGCGACCCTTTAATACAGTTCCTCATGTTGTGGTGACCCCCAACCATAAAATTATTTTCATTGCTACTTCATAACTGTAATTTTGCTACTGTTATGAATCGTCATGTAAATATCTGATATGCAGGATGTATTTTCATGTTACAAATTGAACATAATTAAAGCATAGTGATTAATCACAAAAACAATATGTAATTATATATGTGTTTTCTGATGGTCTTAGGCGACTCCTGTGAAAGGGTCGTTCGACCCCCAAAGGGGTCGCGACCCACATGTTGAGAACCGCTGAGCTAGTGCCTCTCCACCATGCCTTCCCCTCCCTCTGCTCTCTTTCTGGTTGTCAGGAATGGAGAGGAGGGAGCAAGCTAAGGGGCATGGTGTGGGGAGGGTCTAGGTGAGAGAGGAAGGCTCTTGTTTACTTTTGCCACCTGCAGAGGAGAGAGAGGGACCATATAAATGGCAAGGCATTTTCACCTATGACAACCTGGGGCTCCACTGGCTAAAATAAGAACTTTAGTATTTCTACCAAAATAAATTCCATCTACACATCTCCTGGCACAGCAACTGAAAAGAGACGCACAGAGCATGGAACATAGGCTGGGGAAAAACCCAAGCTCTTCAGAACCAACAACTTGGCTAACTGTCCAGCCTCAGATCTGACCACGCCCCCTTCCAGGAGGATCACTCACCATGCCCAACCCTCCACTGAGCTGTATCAACCTCTCCACCTGACTGATTCCACCTGCCCTTCAGGGGTCACCTCTTCCAGGAAGCATTCCCTGACCCCAGAGTAACCCTGATTTAAATGAGGGTATCCTAATCGCCAGTTTCCCCTTCTGGCTCCCAGGAGCCCAAAGGCAGGGGCTGTACCATACCTGCCCCAGCCGCCAAGCCTAGCCCATGCCTACGACATAACAAGTGCTCAACAAAGGACTGAAGAAACTTAATAAGCTGTTGTTTCACTTTATTGGGGGGGGGGGGGGGGGGAGGAATATCAGTTTTCTGACCAAATAAATTGGATACAACCTAATAACATCCTAGTCAACACTGTAATTCCCTGCTGAATTAATTTATACATTTGCGTGCAAGCTTAATAATATAGCCACATATTTTAGAGAGAACAGGTGGTGATGAATGACAGGCTTAATTAGGCAAATCATTTCACCTAAAATAAAAATATACTAACTCCAAGTGTAGTGATTCAGGAGCAAAAGAAAAAAAACAACACACGCGTTGAACTGAAGCTCCAAACACGACTGCCTTCATTCCTTCTAATTAAGTTTGTCTTTAATCTGCAATTTAAAATGGCAATTCTTTTAATCTAGTGACTTTCTGCAAAAGATAAAGGAAGACACAGCCCTCAAAAGAATATGTGCATTTAGAGAAAAAAATATGCCACCCTGTAGAGCTGTTTAGAATGACAGGACCTAACTAATCCCACCTAATTAATCCCACCTGTAGGCAAATTACACATTCTGCAGGAGGAAGGGGTCAGGTGGGCAGGACCAGACCCAGCGGCAGCAGGAGCGGGAGAGGAGCCTGGTGAACGGCCCCCCCGCCCCAGCCTTTTTCTCCAGGGCAGGTGACAAGGCCCCTCTGTGATGCCGGAAATGTCCTTCCAGCAGTTGTGGTCTGGTGACAGGCCTCATCCTTTAGACCCAGCTCAGGTGCCCCTCACATTCCAGGAGGCCTCTTACTCCTGCTCTATCCAGGTTAGCTTCCAATGCTGTCCCCTTCCTACTTATTCAGTAACGTCCTCACTTAACATCACTGACAGTTTCTCTGACTTTAAGCAAAACGAAGTATAACAAAACCAACTTTGCCACAGGCTAATTCATTTAAACGAGAGTTCCTTCGGCATCATTATAATGACACAATGTTCAGGGAAAGGACGTTATTCGAGGACCTGCTGTATTCTAGATTTTATACCAACTGGCCCTGAAGTTCGGTCACTGAAAATGAGGGAAGAGGGTGTCCCAGGCACCCGCTCTAACCCTCCAAGAACCCTGCCACCCTATGGGTAATGGGTGAGGCCGCAGAGGAGGTGAGGAAAACTCCTCCAGGTTCTCAAAGCTCAGGGGGGACAGAGGCCTGAGCCCAGGCCTGTGGGTCACCAGGGGCAGGCTTACCCCACTCCAGGTCCGTGCCCCTGCCCCCCCATGAAGACACGGGCAGGGTCAGTCATGCAGGGCTGTGCCTCACGAATCCTCTAGACCTGGAGTGACCACTGTTCTGCTCCAGCTGTAGGACACCTAGAAGCTTCCTAGGACGGCACAGAGCCTCCCCTGACCCCACCTGCCGAGAACCACCTGCCCCCTCTGCGGCTCACAGCACTCGGCACTTCTCTTGTAGCCCAGTGGGCACTGACACCAGTGCTCCCCAATCAGCCCGGCTGTTCGTTTTATTCCGCTTTTCCCTCTCCTGTCTTGTCTGCCCCTAAATCTACAGCAGTGCTTGGCAGGGAGACGTGCTTAGTAAATGTTTGTTTAGATGAAATAACTGTGTTCCTCCGGGGTCCAGCTCCTCTCTGTTTAGGGTTTAGGGCTGGCCAGGTTCCAAAAAGCCCACGGGCCTCTAAAGCACAGCTCTGCGGGGCTCAGGGGCCTCGCTGCTCCCGGTGCTGGGAGGGAGGGCAAACTCCTCACTCTGGTGCTTGAGGTCCTCAGGGACTTGATGCCAATTTGATACATTTTCTCCTACAAAAACCCTCTGGGTTTCACAACCAGCCCAAGGCCCCAGTCACAAGAATGGCCAGTTCCCAAACCCATCACCACTTTTCTGCCCAGGCCTCGGCTGTGCCTGCCCTCTAGAACCCCTTTCTTCACTATCTGTGTAAGAAGGCCCCAGACATTCTTCCAAGTTCAGCTCCAACGCTGCCTCCTGGGGCAGGTTTTGCCCTAGACCCGCAGGCAAAACTCCTTTTTCTTCCTTTGTGCCCTGCAGCTCCTCATAGCAAGACCCCTTTTAGCCCACCCCTGCCCCTCACCACAGGCCTTCACCGCCCTATTGCCTGTGTCCATGGGTTATGCATATATGCACACAAGTTCTCAGAATTCCCATTTTTCAGATGGAGAAACTGAGGCCCAGAGAGGTAAAGCCCCCCCTTTCCCCTCCAGTTCAAGAGTTGGCCTCACTCTCCACTACCGCCCCCCGCCCCTCTCGGCCCGTGAGTGACAGCTCCAGGTAAGCTGTAAGACAACATGTGGCTCAGCAAATGTTTAGTTTGCATTTTCAGGATCGACAACAAGAGGGCTCTGTGTTCACCTGGGAGACACATGCAGGCCCCAGGGCACCACGCTGCCACATCTTGTGGGTGGTGCCTGGGAACAGAGGTCCTCATTGTGAGGGGAGGCCGCAGTGACTCTCCACAAAGCAGGGCATCGGGAAGGAAGCCTGCGAGGCAGGCGCCAGGACATGGACCGGGTTCCAAGAACACAGTCAACTAGAGCCAAGCCTGGGCTGGGGAAGGGGGCCTGGCACTAGGAGGTGTGCCTTCATCCTCTTATCTGTGTCCCAAAGGAAGCATGGACACCACTGCCTGGTGCAAAGACCCTGTCCCAAAGGCTGCTGCTTGGCTACAGGAAATGTAAAGAAAAATCCTGATGAAAATGATTAAATGACCCCAACACAGGAGCCTTTACCTGCGGAAGCAAGCCATCTTTACTGGTATAATTCATTTTACAGATGAGAAAAGCAGGGCTGGAAAAGGGACTGACTTGCCCCAAGTCATCAGCTTGACTTGAACTTGGACTTGAATCCAGGTCTTTTGAACGCCAGAGGCCTCTAATGAGTTCAGCACAAGTCCTGTCTGCAGCACGACATTCTCATAACAGTGATACCAAAAGCAGCATCACCGAGCTATGCCCTGACTCTCGGCACTTACTGCCTCTATTTTACACACGAAGAAACAGAGGCAACCTGCTCGGATCACCCACAGCAAGTGGCAACATGGGGCTCTACATCTAGACCCCCTGGCACTTGAAATCACGTGCACTCTGGTAGTTCTGGTGAAGGCCCGCTAGTGACGGATGCAGGCAGTGTCCCCTGACATTTCCCCTGCTCACAGATACTTAGAACCCTGGGACCTGAGGCAGGGCTTCCCCATCCACAAGCCTCAGAAGGCCTGGAGGCAGCAGGGTGAGCATTTGTGCAAATGAGTTTCCTGGCCAAGGAGCCCCAAAGCCCCAGCCCATCTGTTTATGTTTCTGCTGTTGCCCCCTCCACAGATGGCAGCGAGGGAAGGCAGGAGAGAGAGGAGGGGACAAGCCAGGTGCATGGCTCTCTGCCTGCCATCCACTGGCACACCAGTCTCCCCATCCCCAATGTGGCATCCAGATGCATGGGCAATCCTCAGACAGGCAGGGACACACTCTCTCCCGGGAATTCAGACCAGAGGCGGCAATCATAGCAGTCAATAGCCACTCAAAAATGCCCCTCCAAGTGCAGGTCCCCGGCCTCATTTGGAGAAGACAGGTGTACAGCATAAAAAATTAATATGAAAACAAACCATCCGTGTGTGAGCAGGCCACATGATTACGTATGTATTGTAGCATCATAAAGAGAACATGGGGTTGGTTTCCCTGAGACCTGAATTATTCAATAAACTTAGCAAATAAGTGTGTGTTCAGTGTGTGCCAGGCATTGATCTAGGTGGGACCCAGGTGTGAACAAGGAGGCAGACTCCCTGACCTCATGGAACTTAAAAATCTCTATCCACACGGAGATCCCTGATCTGTCAAACAGAAGAGCACAGACATACTGTCAAATCTTTGTTTTTCCACAAAGGAGACAAAGGCACTTAAAGGAACATTTCCATCTATCAGTATAATTAGCAGACGAATCAAAGCTATTAAATGCTAGTGTTTTTCTTTTCCTTTTTTTCTTTTTGGGTTACTAAATGAACTCATTCATAAGTCAAACAGAAAAGCCAACTGGAAGAACCTGTCCCTCAGTAACACATTAGCCAAAGGAAACGAGTGATCCCAGCTCTCATTTAACCCCCCCTTTCTGCGCAGACCTGCTGTTCACACGTGTTAAATATTAATTACAACTGTTACTCATTAGTACGGAGCAAAAAGCTCTTGGTACAAACACAATTGTTAATTTCCTTGCAGGCCCAAGGCATTCTGGGAAGCTGTGCAGGAGGCAGGAAGCATCATGGGAGCCCCAGTGGAGCCAATGGAGGAGAAGGTGGTGTTCCCTGGGTGCACCAGGTGAGGGTGGCAGGTCTGATTCCCCAAGGAACCCTCTGCAGGGGCCAAGCCTGTTTATTCCGAGTGCCAGGGGATGAGTCACAGGGCTCAGTGGGAACAGCACGTCTGGAGCAGTGCCTGCCGCACACGTCAGCACTACCAGCTTTGGAGCATTTGTGTTTGATTGTGATAGTGACGAGTCACAGAGTGGGCACAACTGCTTCTGCCTCAACAACGCAAGCCAACTCACAACAGCACAGGTAAAGGGAATGTTCAGCCCTGCCCTTCCACACTCAGGTGTCAGTGCAGCAGTGGAGAGTAAAGGCTTTGCAGTCAGACCAACCCGAGTGCATTAGCTGTGTGACTGTGGGCCAGCTGCTCACCCTCTCAGAGCCTTGTCATCTGTGTAATGACAATGAAACCACACCCACGTTACATGGCTTCCTAGTGGTAACCCTTGCCAGCTTCATAATTGGTGCTCACTAAGTGTTACTATTCTGTCCTTCCTCACCGCCCTCCCCCACTTACCTTAATAGGATTATTTTATATCAGCCAACTGAGCTGGCTCAGAGATGACTCACAATTATCTAGGAAACAGACATACCTGGGATCTTACTTTCCTTTTCTTTGCCCTTTTAGCCTCACTTGATGAGGCTGGGAAGGTGTCAGAACTTAAGAGGGTGCCTGGCTAAGAGGTGAACAACAGAGCATTAGCGCCTCCCCCTGTCCTCCAAGCGGACAGTTCCAGTGTGTATCTGTCTGTTCCAGAATAAACCAATGCACACCCATCTAGGATGTGGTCGGAACACAGAGGGGTGGGAAAGGGACTGGTCATGTCAGGAAGGCTTCCTGGAGTAGGTGGCGTTGATGCCAGCCAAGCCAAGCTGTGACTTCCCCTCCTAACTCCACTCTGACCCCAGCACCTAACACAGTATGTACCGAGTATGTTCTAGGTTCTCAAAGTAAGGTCCCCAGATCAGCAGCATCAGCAGCACCTGGGACCTTGTTAGAATCGCAAACTCTCACGCCTCACCCTAGAACCTACTGAACTAGGAACTCTGGGAGTAGAACCCAGAAATCTGTTTAATGCTTCCTCCAGGTGATTCTGACGAATGCTCTGGGCAAGCCAACTAATCCATTTTGTCACACCCAGGAAACAGTGAATAAAGAATGGAAGACCCAAGTGGCTCATGGTTAGAACTATTGCTGGAGTTGAAATTTAGGATTTTCTACAGAAACATTGCTTTCCACGCCATCTATGCATCTCATTGCCAGGCATAAGTGGGAATGAGCTTCGTAAATGGGTCCTCTGTGCCCTCTAACTACCTCTTTATGCAGTAGTACTGTTTTAATATTAAATTAAATTTTATGTAATACAGCAAGCCTTCCCTGAACACTAACCATTCTCTCATGTGTGATCCTTTAGGGCTTACCAAGTCTGTTCATTCAGATCTTTCCCCTTCTTATCACAGAGATCCAGCCTGGCAAGGGTTGTGACTATCCCCATTTTACAGATGGGGAAACTAGGACTCAGGAGATTGCAGAATCTGTCTGAGGTCCCACAGACGGTGGGGCTGCATGTGAACATAGGATTGTCTGACTCCTTCTACTGCCCCATTGACTCCAGATGTGCAAGACACTGTCCTGAGTTTTCTAGGGTAGAGAAACCCACCAAGGAGCTAGTGGGGAAGATAAGACAAGTACCCTAAACAACGAAGTTCAGCAGGAGTCATAGATCTATCTTCTGTCTTTGCTGGGAGGCAGCCCCGTCACTGGCTGAACCCAGGACACTGCCTGAAAAGTAGCTTCAACAGAGACAAACCTTTAGTCGGTGAGTTGCAAATGAAATGACGGTTCTCTAACTGCTCTTGAGAGTGCATTTACACACCCTTCTGTGCCTGGCTTCTCAAGGAAACACTCTGACCACCTGCTTCTCAGAGGTGATTGCAAATCCCATGAAGGATATAGCTTTTAATTTACTCACTGGATGAAAAGGAAATGCTGACCCATCATCTGAGTGTGGCCTGACTGGCTCTGCTCAGAGGTCTCTAGCAGCTTCTGTCCCCTCTTTAGGCCTCAGTTTCCTTAGCTGGACAAGAGGGAGTGAGAAGCCGTGGTACGAGGGCCCCCCCTGTGCTGAGTGGTGGCAGAGCATGACCAAACCGTGGGATGGCTCTCGTCACCCCCATGCAGGCTCAAACCTCCAGAACGTGGGCTCCTACAGCATCTTCAGTGGGAACCAGTCCAAGTGGGAACACCCCCCGCCCCCAGGATGTATCCTACCAGCTGCAAACAAAAGGGTAAATTGGTGCAAGGGTGGTGAAAGGCACGTGACATTTCCTGGGGGCTCTGGGAGGGTGAGGGCTCCGACCATATTTTATTGCAGCATCTTGGATAGCAGCAGGGAGCCCAGACATCAACTGGCTTAGGGCTTGGGCATTGGAGTTGGAATTTGCAGGTTTAAATCCCATCTCCATGGCTGACTAGCTATGGCCCCTGGGCAAGTCATTTCTTTTCTCTGCACCTCAGTTTCCTTACCTGTAAAAGGCGGAAACTAATCTCCTAGAAAGTAGCTGTGAGAACTAAATGGGATAATGCCCACAGAAAGTGCTGAGTGAATGCCAGCACTTTCCTGGTGCAGTGCCCTTTAAGCCTCACCAGGACCCTCTGCAGCGGGCACATTTCCGGATGAGGGAGCAGATGCTTCCAGGAGAAGTTCAATCCCTGTCCTCCCAGTTGCTACTTGGATATGTGGTGACACCGTATCTGTGCCACCCTGAGCTTGGTCTGCTTCTCCAGATTATCCACCCAGCTCCTGGGCCCCTCCCTGTGTAGCCACCTCCGGTGCAGGCTCCCTTTGTCCATCTGATGATCTGTGCCACAGCCCAGGGACTGGTCAGATCCTCCACATCAACCAGCGCCACCCTGAGACGATGTGGAATTGCCCCAGGCTGCTCATCCTACCCCACACCAGGCAGGGAGTGCCAAAGAGTCCTGTGTGGGCCCAGAGCCGTGTCTGGGGCTGGCAGGAAAGCCATTTCTAGACCCACCTGCCAGTCTCACAATTTGTTGCTGTAAAGTAGGGGTGGGGAACATTGGGCCTGCAGACCGTATAAGGCACAAGAAATCATTTGGTCTGGCCCTGCCAAGGCATTAGGGGTGAGTTAATTAAATGCTTGACCAAATATAGTAGGCTAATTTTTAAGTTGATAATTTTGTATGGCCCGGGAATGACATTATAGATATCCAAATGGCCCTTGGCAGAGAAAAGTTCCCCATTCCTGCTGTAAAGACTCCCAGGCAGTGAGTGAAGCAGGCTGGGAACTGCGTCCAGCCCGCTCTGAAGGCAGGTGTCTCTGCCGGGTGGGAAGGGAGATGGCAGGTTGATGGGAGCCTCACCATCGCTCTGTGGATGGTGGGCTGCAGCCTGTGGGTGAAACCTGGCAGGGCATTTGTTCTGGGGGCTGGGATCAACAAAGGTCACCCAAGTGGAAGGGGACCCGCTGGGCAGGTCGAAGTTGGGGGTGGGGTTCTGGCTGAGGCCACACAATTTCCTGGAGGGAGAGCAGGCAATGAAGGCCCAGGGCTTTTGTGAGCTTGTGGCATTTCTCACTCACAGAATTCTGCGAGAAGGGAAGACTGTCCGTGCTAAGAAGCTAGGACCGCCTCACACCCTGCAGTAGCTGTTTTCACGAGAACCGGGAGTGGTAATGGAGCCTCCCCAAGGCTGCAGCCGCCAGAGCCCGGCTGAGACAGGAAGGCTCTGCTTCCACAAAGGCTGGTCTGGAGCTTCTGGCCCAGAGGGCTCCTTCTGTGAAGACGCCAAAGTCCCCTCAGAGAAATGTCTCTTCACGAATGCAAAGCAGGAGTTGGAATTTGCAGGAAGGAGCTCTTCTGCTTCACAGACTAATCATGGAGATGACTCAGAGGCCTTGCCTTCCCCTGGGCTCTGACCAGCACGCTGGGGTCCTGAGGGGCACAGCATGGCGGCATCCCTGGAGGTGACACAGGCGGGCCTCTCATGGCTGACAAAGCCCCCGGCATCGACCCTGTCTCAGCTGAGCTTTTGCTCAAAAGTTCCCAGCAAGGGGAAGCTTGTTACATACGTTCAGGTGTAACTGAAATCCTTACTCCTCACCTGGACCCTAAGTCCATATGTCTCTTCCTTGGTGGGCCCAGCTTTGCCTTTTGGGGACCTCACACTGAACACCCTTTGGAAATTTGAGAACACTACCAGGTTCCCTGCCCAGGTGTCCTCATCCAGGCTACACATGCAGAATGAGAATACAAGGCATAGAAAGAGATGGTGATGATTTTGTCCAGGCAACTTTATCCCTCACAGATGTTCCCCAGCTAAGGATCCTGTACCCCAGGTTGCCACAACCCATCACAGAGTCCCCGAGAGCCCAGAAAAGCTGTGAGGAGCATTTTGAATAGGTTTGTAATAAGGGAGATAGGGCCTAGCCAAGCACTGCCTTGCTCCCTGACTACACCAATGACTTGCTCTCCCTGCCCCCGGCCCCCCGCCCCCCCCCCCCCCCCACACACACACACATGCACTGCTCACCTAGGCGGGAACATTATCCTTCACTCCGGAGCAGCCACACTTCTGGGTTTACAAATGGGACCATGGCAGCACTTTAGTAATCGAGACAGTCGAGCTGCTACGACTCATCCTCATTACCTGATAGGTGGCCCATCTACTCGCACTCCGTCTCCACTCTGGGCTGAAAACAGGAGCTGCTCCTCACTTACCAACGCTGCACCAGACAGGCTCTGTGCACAGACACGGGGAGGGACCCAGCCATGACTGAAGACCCCGCTCACAGTCACTCCAGCCCAAGGGAACAGCTTCCTCCGGTGCCCCAGGAATCAGACCTGAGCCAAAAGCTTCTTGGGAAAAGCACTATCGGACACGCTCCAGAGCCGTTCACACAGAGATAAGCGACTCCAAGAGTCGCAGACAGGGGCGTGGTCTCAGCCTGTCTCCCATCGCCCTATAGCACTTGTGATACAACTCAGTGACATAAACCAAATCCAGATGGAAGTTGGGTTTGTAAGTTTCTGTGGCTCAGAAACTTACTCAGAAGCCTTGTGATCCTTTGTGAAAAACTAAATGCACAGACATTCTAAAACCACTGCTGGGTGGTAGTGGGCCCGTGCTGGCCTGGGAGCCTTCAGAAGAGATGATGTCCGAGAGGGCAAGTGCCTTTCACTTGAACGTGCACAGGAATCCCCTAGCAGTCTTGTTAGAACAGGTTCTGACTCTGCAGGTCTGGGATGGGACCCAAGACCTTACAATTCTCACTAGCCGCTGGTCCAGGGGCCACATTTGGAGCAGCGAGGCGCCAGACTAGACTAGAGCATCAAAGGCAGCACAGCTCCGGGCGACCTGCATGTGCTCAGTCAGGAGAGGGGACGGGTGAGACTCCACACCTGTCTGCAGTGCTAGTTCATGCCACCGGCCCTTGGTATCTGGGAGAGTTGTCACATGAGCTCCTTTAGCCCTTTAATCAAACTGGTGTTTGCAAAGAGCAAGTTCTCGGACAGCACTGGCTCCTTCTAGCTCCTCTCAGATGCAGGAGGAACCTCGCCTCTCATCAGCTATGCTAGGGCACAGGGACAGTCTTTGGACTCCCTTGTGCCGGGGGAAGGAAGGAGACCTGAGATGACCAAGGACCTTCAGCCACACGACTACCTCACCACTGGCTCAGCCAAGTGCTCACAGCCTGGCGGGCGAGACCAGCACCTACAGAACAAACTCTACATAGTGAGAGGAATGTCCACCAGGGATGAGTGCAGGAAGCTGGCCAGGCCCGAGAGGCAGAAAGGAAGCCCATGGGATGAGTGGCTGCACCAGGGAAGGCTCAGAGAGATGGCGACGTTTGAGCTGGGCCCAAAAAATTCCCGGGATTTTTCCAGGTAAGAAAGGCATATACAGGCAGAAGGGACAGGATGTGCACAGTGGTACGTCCAGGGAACTGTGAATAGTATGTGCTGGAACAGCCTGAACATCATTAAGGCCATCGGAATGGGAGCCTCACTGCTGGGGCCCAAAAAGGGAGGAAGGGTCTAGTTGTGCATGAAAAAAGGAAAGTCCAAGCAATAGAGATTTAAAAGAAATTAAAAATAAAAACTCTCTCTTTATGACCTTCAATGTGGTAAGAATTAGTCATTCAATTCAATGTCTCTTTTTCACATGCTTAAATTTTTAAATGCATAAGTGCCGGAAGCCGGTCCATCCTTGCTGCTTGACACAGTCGCTGCAGGATAGAAACATCTGCACAGCATATGTTTCAAGGGACCTGGCGTATATAGCATACTGTTCTTAATATGTTTGCTCCCCTTAGTGCTGTGTGTTTTAACCAAGGTCACCTCTCCGAGAAAGGTTGTTTCCCCAGGTAGAGATTTTTCCCTGAAGTTAGGGAGGGGATGAAACTCCTTAACTAAGTGCCAGGCGGGTAGTTAATCACTTTAACTACAAACAATCATGCTTAAGCTACATAATCTTTACTCCCTGGAATGGAGATAAGAAACGCCCTAACCTTTGTAATAGAAATTGACAGGATTAAAATCAACTGGTATAAATACGGATGTAACAAGACAATAAACAGCAGAACCTCTCTGGAGATCCAGACCAGAACTTGGCTGGAGATCCTGGCTGGAGATCCTGGCTAGGCTGCTGATCAACTGAACACTGTCTCCGTGTCCTTCCTTCTTCGCCGACTCCGTCTACGCCTTTGGGAACCCCTGGACCTGCTGGGGTTGGACCCCGGCACATAAGTTTCTTTTCTTTTTTTTTGCGTCTGGCTTTTCACCTCTTACATCGGACTGGAGCATTTCACTTGGTTGTCATAAACTCTCTGTAAAGAGCACTTTTTAGCAGCTACACAATATTCCATTTGATCAGCCCCTAGCGGCTGGATATTCAGGTTGTTCCTCATCTTTCAGGCCCATGAGCAATGCCTTTTCTGAATTTTAGATCATAACCTAGGCATGGATCCCAAGGACTGGAATTAGAATAGAAGGGAATGAACAAGCTCAAGACCTTGAGGCATGTGGCAGACCGTTTTCCAAAAGGCTGAAACCAGTCTCAGAGTGGGGCGGAAGGGAGGCACCTGAGTCAGTCCAGGGGCTCTTGGCCAGGGGGCGGGCCAGCCCTAAGGCCAGGATGTGCCCAAGGCCTTGCTCTGTGAACTGGTCCATGTTAAAGCCAGGACTGGAAACGCAGCAGCCCTGGCCGCATACAGGACTAGCAAGCTGTACAACTAGGTGTGGCACTGGGTTCCCTCAGGCCCAACAGGAGACACAACGCAGACTGGTTTTGTTTTAGTTTCTAAGAAAGTTCCTTCTGAAGTCAGATCTTGGCTTCAGTGTGTTAGAGCATTACGGACAGGACTGAGACAGGGTCAGACAATGAGATTAGCTGGGGCTTCCATGAAGAGTGGGGAGCCTGGAACTGAGACCCAGGATTTCCTCTTGGCCTGGCCTCCCTCCCCTCCAGGACTCTCATTTTCGAGGGGCTCAGCTGAACTAGAAGCAAGGACAGCCCAACTGGATGACCCAACGCAGCCCTTGGCTTATCTGAGCAGGCAGGGACAGCGCACTGACTCCCTTTACCAACGACGAGTGTCCAGCGTGGGTCAGTGCCGTCTCTGGGCAGGGCCACTGGCTCCTTACCTGCCAGAGCTGGGATGGTGACCCGGTTCCACTCCCATGGCTGGTCGTACTCATCAGCGGGCCTGTCGTCATCCTGGGGCAGCTTGCTCTCCCGCAGTCGGGGGCTGACTGCGCTCTCTGAGTCCGAGTCGATGCTTTGGCCCTCGGGTTCGTAAGGGGTGTCATACAACTGGATGCCTTTGTGCTGGGACCGGACACTTTCCTGCCTCTGAAATTCTGCAGGCAAAAAAAGGAAGCAGAGGTGTCATGGAATTGAAACACACACTTCCTCACCTGGGATCTGCCAGGTGACACCCACAGGGGTTCAGAGCCACCAGCCAAGGAGGTGATGACCGCACAGGAACAGCCCCCTTTTCTGCATTCAATTGCTCCTCCCACCCCTTGAAGGCAGCATCTCTGCTTTCCCCGGCAAGGTTTCCTCACAAAGATCTCAGGCTCTCAGGCCTGATGAGAGAGGCAGAAGGCTCACCGCCTCCATCCGCAGGTTCACTGCAGTCTCAAGGGCATGGCCCCGGCGTGCGCATGATGTTCCAGGTGTGTTCTCACACCAGCCCAGAGCACAGAGCTCTCACCCCCTCGCTTTACAGACCAGTGGAGCCTCCCCCAATAGGACGGTTCTCCATTCTTGGCACTTTCACTCCCCGTCTGAATAACGGAACGATCCTCAAGTTTTCACCCAGCTTGTATATTCATTTTAAAAGACCCAACAAGCCTCCCCAGGGAGCCTGGGTCACCGTTTTTCTCCCCTGCAAAGTGGCTCCTTCCCAGCATTCCCACCTCCCCCAGAGCCTGCCTGCCTCTTAACACTCTGAGCACCTCTGAGGGATGTGAGAGCCCGTGTCCATCCCACTTCTGAATAAGGAAGGGAAGCTCTTAGTCTCGTGGGGAGGGTGCCAGCACGGGCTCCCGAGTGGACTGAGGGGCTACCTCATTCCCGAGAGGCCAGTGGGGGCCAAAGAGGGATGCGAGGATGCCACAGTCAGCTGGTTCTGAGTCAAACAGAGATGCTTTCCCTGCTCCGATCAACACCCACTGTGTGCAGGGCCCACACGGGACACAGCGAAGGGAGGGTTTGCTGCAGAGGCTGCTCTTGGGAAACGCACAGTTCCAGAAGAGATACAATGACCCAAATCACCATGACACTACAGCGAAGGGGCTCCATGCGGGGCCTGTGAGGGTGGAGGCAGGAGCAGAAGACATTTGAACTGACAGCTCTGACAGGTGGGAAATGGGAGAGGGCAGGATTCCCTGGGGTAGGACCAGGGCAAGCCAAGGCGGCGGGGCTGGGGAGAATGCTCCCTGCCTGCTTTTGGGGAGAATGCTCCCTGCCTGCTTTCCTGGTGAAACACAGCACATGTGCCATTTTGACCATTTTGAGTGTATAGTTCAGTGGTATTAAGTATATTCAACCATCACCACCACATCCATCTCCAGGACTTGTTCATCTTCCCGAACGGAAGCTCTGCACCATTAAACAATGGCTCCCCATTCCTCCCTCTCCCAGCCCTTGGTCTCTGTACATTTGATACTTTAGGTACCTCATATAGGAGAATCTTGTGATATTTGTCCTTCTGTGCCTGGCTTATTTCACTTAGCATAATGTTTTAAGTTTCTTCCATGTTGTAGTATGTGTCAGAATTTCATTTCTTTTTACGGCCGAATAATATCCCACTGTATATTTATTCACTGCCCACTTTTGTTGGAGTACTGGGTCCAAGGAGGTGAGAGAGTGGAGGTGAGGTTGGGCACAAAAGGGGTGAGAGTCGTGAGAGTGAGTTGTTTAAACATTCTCCAAATCAGAGTTCCAATGGCAGAGAGACACGTAGAATCATACGTGTCTTAAAGAGCAATTGACAAAACACACGAGTGATGACACCCTTCCAAGCAAGAGCACTGCTTTTAGGCCAGCTCTTGGGGTGACAGCCGTCCTAGCCCGAGTACAGGCCCTGATACGACAGAAGCCAGCTGAGGCTGTGCCGGGGTCGTCAGTGTGGACCTTACATAACGTTAGGGCAGTACTCCCCAAACTTCATTTAGTCATAAGTTTGCCATTGCTTGAGTACCAACTAGGTTATTATTTACCATACTTATTTATTCATTTTTTAGAGAAAATAATATTTAAAAAGTAAACCATCATCTAAACAGTTGATAAACATAAAAAGAATGAAGGAGGAGTAAATGGACCAGCGAGGTACCACTGCCCCCTGGGAGGCCGGCCCAAGGCATGCTTTCCCTTGGCTGAACAGGAGATGAGCAGATGCTGGACAGCTGTCAGGGATGCAAGCCCCAGAAAGACAGTTTCTTTGTCACTTTCTCCTTTTAGAGAGAATGAAAAGGAAAAAAACCTTCTTACAACATGGTTCTCAGGCCACCTAAAATCCTGTCTCCTCTGAGCACATGTCCCATACTTTGGCAAAGCACACTTATTGTGAGTAAATTTGTTAGTTTGGGGGATGAAGCTTCCCTTTCCATGCAGAGTGGGGGTAGAGGTAAGGGGAGGGGAGAAGAGGAAACGAGAAGAGCTATAGAAGGTACAGCCTGGCCCTGGGTTGTGTAGCTCAGTTAATTGGAGCATCATCCTGTACACCAAAAGTTGGGTTCAACATTCCAGTCAAGGCACTTACCCAGGTTGCAGATTTAATCCCTGGTTGGGCCAGTGCAGGAGGCAACTGATCGATGCTTCTATCTCACATCAATGCTTCTCTCTCTCTCTCATCCCCCCCTTCCTCTCTCTAATATATATATATTTTTTAAAAAGGTAGAAAGAATCTGGTCAGCTGAAGGTGAAGACCAACTGTAAAGTACTGTAGACAAGTGACATGACCTGCTTTGTAAGGTCACTGTCATCTGTATCACTCCCGCCCTGGTTTCTAAGGAGTGCACTTGCCTCCTGTCTTTGGAGAATTCCAAGCGCTGAGGACACCGGGAACACAGCTGATAGGCACTGACCCAGGAAAACCCCGTTCTTCTTCATCCTATTTCAGAAGCAGGACCAGCAGCCACTACTGGGTAAACTACAGTTTACAAAGCACTTTGCATGCGAACCACCATTTGGTCTTGAGCACCACAAAGCAATTCACAGATGCATTTCTGTGGGCCCCTTATTCTCTCCCAAAGCCTGGTTGCAAACAGATATTCAATGAATCTGGATGGGATAAATGAATGACAGCTGACAGCCAGATTTGCCCCCAATTCCAGTTAATTTCCGAAAGTCCCCGACAGCCATGTTACAGTTTAGTATTAGGCAATATTCAGAAGAGATGGATATTCTACATAAATACCAACCTAAAAGGAAAACACGTGCCAGGGAACAGATTAGCTATTAAATCAGAGGGCCTCGTGAGTACACCTCTCACACAGGATTTATTGTTCCCAAAGCATCTGTGCCTTACAAAGCTGGGTTAGTAATGGCATGCAGTTAGGGCAGGCGATGTTATAATGGTAATCATTAAAACAAGCTTCCTCCGTTTTACATGGTGAATTCAAATTTTCATTAAGGCTCCAACAATAGGGAACAGTTAAGTAAATTATGGCATGCTAACTGGATGGAATATTAAGCAGCCATTAAGATGATAAATCTGAAGATTATGTAGCTACATGGAAAAGCATGCATGAAATTATGCTAAGTTAAAAAGTAAAATACAAGATTGTTTATGTGTTGAGAGCAAAACGCATAATATGGGCTTTCTAAACAAGTCCTGGACAATGTGAACATGCCCAACGGGAACTCTACTCTTTGCTTAGGAATTGCTGAATACCGGCATCCCATAATACCTAAACTCTGATGGCAGCGGTGCTGTAAGTACAGATACACATGAATAAGGGGCTGGAACTCTGAGGCAGGAAGGTAAACAGCCACTGTGTATAGAGGAAGGAATTACTGCATAATTATTTTTGAACGTTGTTTTAAATAATGAATAAAAATGCTAGTAAAAAATGTAATTAAGATGGGAACACATAAAGGTAAATATAATTTTAAGCAGGCTGGGTTTACAGGAGCTGTGTGTTTTGGAAGCAGCTGCCTTTTCCCCGAGAAAAGGCCCATTTAGGGAGCATCTTCTGTCCCAGGAGAGGTTGGCCAAGAGCCCCAGGAAGTCAAGGGCCACAACACCAGGCCAGCTCACCAGACGCCACGTCTCCTGCCTAATGACCAGGTCCATCCTCCTTGTTACCTGGACCGATATGTGACGATCCAGAGGCTGATCTAATAGGGGAGCTGGTGACCATATGTTTTAAGTCACAAGTTATCTGGACATCACCATCTAAAAATTAATGGAAAATGACCTTAAATAGTGGGTGGCAGGCTGTGATTTCATGCCTCTTAGGCAGGGAGCAGAAACATTAAATTGAGAAAGTAGGAATTTCTCTCGACCTCTGGAGTAGAAAGGTTTTCACAAGTGGAACTACATAAGAACTGAAAGAGACCCTGGGTGCATTCACCAAGGGCTCAGGGCCAGGAGGTGAGGCAGGTACTCTGACCGACTGGCCACGGAGAGGCAAGGGCCAGGGGACTATCCGAGCGAGGGGCCCAGGACAGAGCTAGGTGCAAACCAGGAGCCTCCTGAGTGGATTTGACAAAGGTTTAGAGTTCCCCAAGCCCACAAGCAATGAGCTATATGCTACATTTCACTCCAGCATTCATCAACTCTGTGCCTCACACCCCTTTTACCTTTGGCTGCCAGGAAGCTCGTAGTTTATTTAGATGGATAACTTCAATAGCTATGTTAGCTTAGATATTGTGTAGATTCTCTTGCCCTTCCCTCTACATGGATTTTGATTATTATAATAGCCTCAGTATACACATTTCTTTTTATTATAGTCAGCCTCAAATCTACATTTTGAAAGTAGATGAACCCACAAGTAAATGAAAAAATACACTAACACACTTTATGGTAAATACTTTCACTAGTAAGAAGACTGGAAGAAAAGAAACCTTTTCGTTACCTCTTTACCTTCCCTTCAGGAACAGGAACAGGAGGGCGGGGCTTGGCTTCAGTCTCAGGGAGCACCCAGCCATCCTCACACCCAGCCAGGCACTACCAGCACCAGAGCTGGACGGAGACGAATGAGGCACAGTCCTGGCCATCAGGGAGCCCCTGACACAAAGACTCCTCATCAGGGAACAGACAGGGCACTACAATTCAGCCGGGGAAACTGGGGAGGGCCTTGAGAGTTAGACATGAAGTTGTGGCACAGAAAATAGCATTTGATGGAGGCACAGGGGATGGGAGCACAGGTGTACATGGGGAAGGAGGGTCATCCAGGGGGCCCAGTGAAAGGGGAAGCTGGAGGCAGGTGGAAGTGGGTTCTGAATGGCCCTGAATGCCTCAGGATGGCACCTCCAGGAGTGTCGAAGGAGAGGTGCCCTAGAACCTCTGGGCAGGGCGGAGCTGGGTGGGGAGAGGCTGGCACAGACGTGTAGGAGCCTAGCTGGAAATGATAGACGCTGGCCTGCAGGCCCCTCACCTCTAATTTTCCCAGCTGGGCTCGTCTGGGAATCCATACCAGATCCCAAATCACAGGGTGGCAGGGCTCAGAGGGACGTGTGGCCCACGGAGGTCAGCACCTCTCAGCCTATGAAACCTCTCCTCAGTCAGGGAGGGCGTGCTGGCTGTGCCATGAGACTTCTCCCACACAGCTTTGAAGACTCAGAGGTCTAGGGTGACATTACTAGGACAACACACCCACCCCTGACTGGGTCTGCCCTGCACCAGCCACCTGGAGGGAGGCAAGGCCCGGGGGAAGGTGAGCAACAGGTTCAACAGCAAGTGTGATGGCTGAAAACACTGGTCCTGCCAGACTGCTTGGGCCTGAATCCTGGCCCCAGTGGGGACCGGGCCGAGCTGCCCCAGTTTCCTCATCGCTCGAGGTGGCTACCTCAGCACCCACCTTAGAAGGATGCTATAAGTTATGATTCGCATTCAGTGTTGAGGACAGAATGCTCCAGAAGTGACTGTCCCAGTTACCACCACTGGGGCTTCCTAGGGACACCCTCCAAGACCCCTCCTCCTCTGCGATTGCCCTATGTCCCCCAGAGCTACAAAGGCCTGCTTACTGAAATCTGACAGGCCAACCTGCATTGGGTTTCAGTACCAACCTCAGAACTACTAGTACTTCCATTTCTGGATCCACAACTTCCCATGTTAGCTGCTGATTTGGCAATCTCACGCCTCCACGTGGGAACCCTGCCTTGGATCAAGTCTTGTGCACAACACGAAACATACAAGGGAGGTCTCAGCGACCAGGAGTCTACATTTTACAGATGGGCAAACTGAGGCTGGGGATGAGAAGAAAGTGGCAGAGAGGAGGCCCAAGTCCTCTAACTCCTGCCTTTCCTAGATGCTTCCCGACAGCTTTTTCTCGGACTGTCTTGTTTTTAACCTGGAAGCAGGGGCATCTATTCCAGGCGGGTCGGGTGCGAAAAAGCACACCCAGCGCGGCAGACTAAGCGAGGGGCTCCTCGGCAGTGGCGGCGGCTGTTTCTAATTAGACACGCAACCGAAACCCCGCCAAGTTCCAGGGCGCCACATCAAAGCGGAGACGGGACGCTCTCCCCTTCGGAACTGTTCAAAAGCTCCTGGAGAAAGACCCTCCGGACCAGGGTGCTTCAACGGATGCCTGGATGCAGGTGTCCCTTGGAGGCCGGAGGCCGAGATGGCAGCAGGAGACCTCCTGGGTGGACGCTGTGGGCCAGCAAGGGCAGGGCAGGGCGGCAGGGAATCAACGCCTGGAGACAAACCCAGCATGACACAAGCAGGAGGCCCCTCCTCCTCTATCTAGTCTGGTTTCCGGAGCTGTCCCGAAGCCAGGAGACTGACTAATTGGAGTTCTCTTACCATCTCTTTTCCAGGCGTGCAGAGAAACACCCAAGAAACAGAGGGGGAGCTCTGCGGAAGCGGGGTGTGGAACAGGAACAATGGTCCCGTCAGGAGCAGAGCGGGCCTGGCACTGGCCGGGGTCTGAGTCAGGAGCCTGGTGTGCTCCCTTCCCTCGGTCATCTGTACAGTGGCAGGGTCGCCCCTGGAGCCGCCTTGTTCTGTGGCCCAGAAGGGAGATAAGCCTGCACACCGGATGACACCGAACATGATTTCCTTGGATTTAAAAAGCCATGCGGGCCTCTTCGCAGAGCTCGCGGGCACTCTCTGTGGTGACAGCTGTGTCCGTCAGCCCTGCCCATCGCTCTGCACTCTTCCCCTGACGGCCTTCGCGTGCGGGGATGGGGGCCTGAGCGGTGCAGGCCCGAGTTCTGTCGCCATCCCCTGTGGAGACTCACTGAGGCGAACTGGCTGCTCCAGGATCCTGGCTGCTCCCAGGCAGCGCATACACGAGTCTCCATTGGAGCAGCCACTTCCCCAGGAGACAGCCTTCCAATTCTATACCAACTGTAAGATCCAGCGGGAGCCTGCCTGCTTTGCTTTCTCAAACATCCACTGAGCCCCTACTGTGTGCGAGAGTGCTGAGCACTCTCAGGGTGTTAGACGAGGCTTCCCTCCTCCCCCCTGCCCCCTCCCCAAAGGTCTCCTGGTTTAGCAGGAGAATCGGGGCCGCACATCTATAAGCACTGAGTTAATAACAATTACGAGTTACTGAAACCTGCTGGTGCCAGGCACCGTCTTGGGCATAGGCAGTGTATCATTCCTAGCAAGGCAAGTGGGACTGAGTTTTACATCGCAGAAACTGAGGCTCAGACAGGTTCAGAGGCTCGGCTGGGTTCACCAGTTCTGACTGGCCCCAAGCACCCTTAGGTGGTACAGACAGTGGCAGCTGGGTGGAGGAAGAAAACAAATGCAGTCCTTGGGAGTTTGAAAAACTTTAGGAAGGAGGTGGCCTTTCACAGAATCTTAGGTACTAGTGCAAGGAGGGCCCTCAAGGGTCAGGGAAGCCTAGGGATCCGCCTGGTGTCAGACAGCACACAGCAGGCCCAGGCAGAAAATCAAATAGTTTGAGTTGCTTTGTGCCCTTTGCTTATGAGGAAGAAGAGCTGGGAAGTGGCTAGAACAGCAAAGTAGAGCTGTGCTATGGAAGGCCTTGAGTGCGGCGGGAGGCTGCAGACTCAGAGGTTGGAAACTGGAAAATGTGGACCAGGAGCCTTAATCAGGTTTGCGTTTTCACACACACAGCAGTCTTTTTTAGAAGCTGGCAGGAAACACCCGGGTGTAGCAATCAGCTACTGATGACCTGAAAGTCCAACGGGCAAACACTTAGGGCTCCACCCTTTCAGGAAGTGGACAGAGGATGCCCAGGATCCAGCAAGAAAACACACCCCTGCCAACAGCCCAAACACGGAAATGAGGATTTCTTCCAGGAGGAAGGGCAGAGGTGGAAATGGCACTAGCCTCCTCAGGTCAACCCTGAGAGGGGCAGGTGCCCCCTGACCTCTGTGCTGCAGACAGAGGCCAGGGTCAGCAGGGGCTGCCTGGGGCCTTGGCAATCAAGCCAGACGTGAGTGCAGCCTTGTGTCATCTGAGTATTGATGGTCGTACTCATAAAGAGGGCCAGCCGCCCACTGGTGCAATCTTCCAGTCTGCTGGGCATGATGAGGTCTCAGCTTCTAGAGGCCTCGGGCTACATGCTAATGTGATAAAGCTACGGGGGACAGACTAGTCACACCTGCCTGTTCTCATGGTCCCCCAGAATGAGCCTTGGAGGAGCCATGACCACACCCAAGCCCCTCCCCACCTGCAGCTCAGACAAGCTGAGGGGTTCAGCCAATGTCTCGAAGGCTAAACTCTCGATAACACTCCAAGAATTACTGAGTACTGAGTGCATGCTGTGCCGGGGTCTGTGCTAGGAGCACTGCATCCAGTCCTCCATTTAATTCTCACAGCACCTCTATGAGGGGCTACTGTTGACATCGCCATTGTAAAGGTGGTCATAGAGCAAGCCAGGGATGGAGGCAGCCTGGCTCTAAATCCCAGCAGCTCAACTTCTTAACCCTGCAGCTGTCTACGCCATCTTTCTGATCCAATTCGGTGCTTCCTCTACTCTACCAGGTCCAAAACAATACCAACGCGTTCGCCACCGGTGCTAGCCTGCCCTGTTCCAGGCAGGTAATAGGTCATTGAGGTTTATCTGACTCGGACCATACATAGGTCCCTTCAGAAATCATGGTCAAGCAGTCGGGAGGAAAGCCAAGGGCAATATTATGAGGAGGAGAGCTGCCCGTTAAGGGGGAATTCCAGCACATTCTAAAACTTCAGAGGGGCAGCCAACACATGCTGCTGTCCCAGTCTAGCTGGCCCTAAGCAAGTGATTACAAACTGGCATTGGGAGCAGAGTGCCAGCCTCCCAGGGCAGAGACAAGGCCCCTTCTAGGCATGACCCTTCCCTTCACCTGAGGAGGTACCCCTTGCCACATGCCAGGTTTGCAGCCAAATGGGTCAAACCCACCTGGTGGGGGCTGTTGCTGGTCATGACGTCACTGTCTCACGCTGAGGGATGTTGCTGGCATTGTGCCGTGCCCAGCACAGCTGCCTGGCCGGAAGCAACTTGCTGAGCTCTGGCAAGCTCTCTGCCCCAGCCTTCCCTGCTTTGGAACTGCTTCAATAGAGGAGCTTATCCCCTTGGGTTCTTGGACAACCTTGGCCTTCTGGATGATGGTGACAAGGCTGCCGGCCCGATACCAGCCTGGCCCTGCACTGACCAGCTGTGTGACTAGACAACCGCCTGGTCTATGGGGCTGAGATTCCTTGCAGGTGAAGCAGGAAGGGGTATAGCAGATGGTCTCAGAGGCCGCTCTGGCTCCAAAGTCCCTTCATCCGATTTTTCAAATAGTGGATGTTTACACAGGCTTCTTAGAAGGTCCAGGGCTACAGCTCCAGAATGTTTAGGGGACATATGAGGGAGCACCCATCCTACCATCATGTGGGGTCCCTGGCCTCAGCATCCCAACCACCTTCCAGCAAACTCCTCCCAAGTTTAACCTCCACATGCAATGAGAGCCCTGCCTGGTGAGCTCCACTCCAACGCACAGTTACGTTCTGCCTGCGATAACTCATTTTGTGTCAACGTGACTGAGCCCAGACATTTGATCAAAACATTCTGGGTGTTTCTACGAGTGTTTCTGAATGAGATTAACTTCTAAATCAGAACATTGAGTAAAACATTCTCTCCCTAATGTGGTGGGCCTGGTCTAATCAGTTGAAGGCCCAAATACAACAATTCCTCTTGCCTGACAGTGTTTGAACTGGGACACTGACCTTTTTCCTTCCTTTTGACTCCAAGTGAAACATTGGCTCTTCCTGGGACTCGAGCCTGCTAGCCTTCAGACTGAAACTACACCATCAGTTCTCCTGGTTCTCAGGCCTTCAGACTTGAACAGGAATAAAACTATGGGCTCTCCTGGGTTTCCAGCTTGCTGACTCACCATGCAGGTCTTAGGACTTGCCAGTCTCCATAACTGTGTGAGCGAATTCCTTATCATAAATCTCTCTTATTGGCTGCTTCCCTGGAGAACCCTGACTAATACATACATGCCTCTATGAAGAGTACTTCTCACATGCCCAGTACATGGTCCACGGTTGGGCTGCCTGTCCATTCCCCTTTCAAGAAATAGTTCCTGTAAAGTATGTGTACCAACATGGTGTGCTGGGTCTACAAAACCTCTTTATGCCAATGCAGAAGACATCTCCGACGTGTCCTGACCCAAAATACAGGGATGCAGCCAAGCATCGCCTCCCTAAGAGGGACTTGAAGTTCTGCCCTCTGGAGACCTAACAATAGCAGAGCCACTGCAAGATCAGGACCTCAGGGTGGGGAGATCCCTACCTGGCCCAGGAATGACCACCTGCCAAAGGCCCACCCACACAATAAAAAAGACCAACAGCAAGACTCCCTCACTCCATACAGCACTTTCTTGTCCACAGGCCCTTTGCATTATTTGGGGCTTATAACCATCAGACTATAAACAGATCCTGGTAGGCAGAACCTCATCATGTAATAGGGGGCCAATGGGAAGCCCAGAGTAGAAGGGACTTGCCAAGCCACAGAGTGAGAAATCAGCACAATTCCTACCTACTGGTATGTCCAACTTTACTGTCACATCTTGTATTTTTTTGGTGCCACAACACAAAATATCGATTCTATTTTTTGTTTTGTTTGGAAGAGGAGTGGGGAAGGTGTGTGTGTGGGTGCTACACACAAGAATTAGAAACCTGAAAGCTACCTCTGTAGAACCACTTTCAAGCAGCCTTTTCCTGTCAATAGCCATCACAGATGACACCATCCACACAACCATCTCAAGAATTATTTGGAAGGAAACATCTGGATAATGAATACTTTTATGTTGGGAAATGCAAGGACAGCTCCTCCTCGGGGCCCTAAAAAAGTGTCCTGAAGAGACCCCATACTGTGAGAAGGTGTCATTAACGCCTGGAGCACGAGAGCAGAGGCGCCTTGAGATTCGGAGTGGAGACAGCCATCTCTTTTCCCACTGGCTCCTCTCCAGGATGCCCAGCCTGAAGCGCTGCTGCCCCAGAGCTCCCAGTCAGGGTTTCTGTTTGGTTTGGGACACCATGTCCTGAACCCCACAGCACGAGAGCGGCGTGCAGCAGCTCACAGATGAATCCGACACCATCACTAGCACTTCCCTTTAAGAAGCTGGGAAGGTGTTCCTGACATCTCGTATCAGCCACCACGCTCTCAATGTTAGTGTGAGAATTCCTCAGCCCAGGGGCCCCCAGACTCTCTTACCAGAGCTCCAGACATTTGTGTGCTCAGTTCCCAACCCCACCCCCACCCCCACTGCTGAGGGCCAAGTTCAAGTCCAACCCATCTTGACACACCCTGTGATTCCGAGCACAGAACACGGCTCCACAGATGCTCTGTAAACATGGGCCGAGAGAACAATAGTCTTTTGCGAATTTAATACAGAAAAGAGATATTTTAAAATGTATCTACCTTAAAAAAGGAACTGTGCTCATAGACTAGTGGGAGGAGTATAAACTGTGGAGATAGCCTTTTCAGAGAGAGAAAACTGGTGGATTTAACAAAAATTAAATACCCCGTGGCCTGATGTTCCATTTCTGGAAATTTAATCTACAGAAATACCCAGACCCACACACAGAAATAAATGTACATGGATGGATGTTTGCTACAGAAGCAACAATGAAAAACAGGACCCCAGCTGAAGGCTATGACTAGGGAGGACTGAGTACACTGTGCTGTGGTCACATAGAGCCATGCAACAGAACTGGTGACCTTGGACAAGATTTGTGATGCAACGCAAGGTGTAGCAGGATAGCATTATGTAGAAAACAATGTTTGCACTATGTAGAGATGTGTATTTTTGTCAGCAAATGGGAAAAAGGCTAAATGAAAATACAACGGATGCTTGTCTTTGGAGAGAGATTGCACCTTTTATTTCCTGTAGGCTGTATGCCAAATTTTCTTACCCAGAGCACATATTTTTTAATGTTTTTTAAATTTTTTAATTAAAAAAAATTTTAAGGAAGTTTCACGTGCAGCTGTGGCACATGAAACTACCCCCTTTACTGTTGTTGTTGTGACAGCACGTGTTGAGTATCTACTCTGAACCAGGCACTGTGCTAGGAGTTTTATATTAACCCCAGGACAGATGAGGAAACTGAGGCTGGGACAGGGAGGTCGTAGGACCGAGCTGGGGTCCTTAAGGCTCCCTGCCGCCTTTGGGAAGCACAGTGGCTGCGGAATCCCCGCATCTGCTGCTTAACATTCCAGGGGGATGGGGTTTAGATCAGCAGCTTCTGCTTTTGTGAACGTTTAACAATTTCCATTTCTTGTCATGTTGACACATTTGCAGTTTAGGAAACAGAGTTCAGAGGAAATTATGTTTGGGTTTTTAACTCTAAGATGTACATTTAATTATAACATGGCCCCATAACATGCTGCTGGTCCTCGTGGAGGCGCTGGATTTATAGACACACATTAAAGAACTGTAGTTACAGTCTAAGCCGCAGATGACAAAAGCTTTCTTAAGACACACAGCTACAAGAACAGGCCTGATCACTTTTTGGGATCTGCAAAGGTCCTGCTCTCGCAGGGACTTATACCCTTTCTTCTAAGTCACAAGGCCAGGTAATTCCCATCAGCCAATGCTGATCAACAAGTTGTGAATCAAAAAGCAACCTAAGATGGTTGATAGCAAACAGGCCGCCCTTTGCGGAGGGGGCGTGCTCAGGGTGACGTGGGTCTCGATCTCGATGCCCATCACCGAAGCAGCTGCCTCCTGAAAGGGCTCCCTGCCGAGGGGTCAGAAGGGATTACAAGCAGCACAAGTTCTTGCCCATCCAGCAAGTACAGATGTGCTTCAGGAAATGGACCAAGAGTCCTGACTGGAAAGCCACACTAGAGTGACGGTGGAGGTCCGGATACCAGCTACTTCACTAGTTCATTCTTTTGCTGGATCGCTCAGCTACTGAGCACCCCGTGTGCTGGTTTATGGGGAAATGCTGATCAATGAACCCTGGCCCCTGCCCTAGAGAAGCTCACAGCCTAAAACACAGTATTCTCTGGGGCTTTTTAGTTAAGTGCATCATCTGCTCAAGTACCTCTGGCCTAAGAGGCTCACGCTGTAATGGCTAAGCAATGGGGAGCCATCAAAGGCTTCTGAGGAGACCCAGGGGTGAGCACTTCCCTGGTCCACCCACTGCACTTTATCCTGTGTTGGAAGGCTGGGCTAGTCAGGTCCCCCAGGCCCATTTCCCCAAATTTCAGACTGGACTCTTACTGCCACCATACACAGGGTGGAGTAAATGAATGCACTGGTATCAACCCCAAGCCCTAGGGCAAGTGTTAACTTTGGGACACCTGTTAGCCAGAATCAAGTGCCAAGGGTCTGGGGAGCACTAGGGTATATATTGTGCACTTATACTTACAAACATGTATATGTACACATATATGTACACACACACACACATGCAGAGTCACATGCATATATGACAGGCCCTCTAGCAGACTGATTAATGCCTGAGTCCCTTAGAGTGCCTGCCCCACCCTGGTCAGCAGGTTTTCTCTGTAGAGGTGGGGTGGGGTGAAGGAATTGGAAGCATTTCTTGTCAGGTGTGTATATGTAAGCATCTCGGCCAGAAGTCAGGGGCACACGGGGTGAGTGACAGGGGAAGAGACTAAAAATGACAATCAGCAGATGCTCGAGGCCTGCTGAGGACTCTTCTTCCTTTTCCTTGAAATAAGACGGGGCTTAGCAAGTGGCTTTTGGATTAAGTCTTATGACCCAGTGAATGAGGACTGGGGGAGGGTGGGGTGGAAAAGGAAGCCTATTTGAGTGTGTATTAAGTTAGGAGAAAAAGGAAATCACAGGAAGAAAAATGAACTAAAAGCTAAAAATAAGGCAGCTCCAAGATTTTGCTAGACAGAAAATATAGCCCAGCTAAGTAGGGAATCCAAAGTGGTATAAAACAGAAAATGTAAAGTTCCCACCTAAAAATAACTGAAGTACTAATGTGGACTCACTAATGAGAAATATGGAATTTCTGATATGAGCCAAAGATTGTGGTCTCACTTGGAAGGGAGGGGTTGCCCGCAGTCTGGAATTTAAGGTTCTCTTCGAACTAGGAAGCTAGCAATACAGGGCTGAGGTCAACCCCAAGTATTGTGACCTGTCGGCTCCACAACCTACAGAAAGCTCTGCCCTACCACTCACTCAAGTAAGTTTCAGACCTTGTCCATCTTGGAATACATGCAAACATTATTCAAATCATTAGCCTCTATCTCTCCCTGATAGTGTAGTGCTTCAATCCCAGATACAGAACATGTTGGCAGCTCTGTATAACGGTATGCACGATTTGGAACCGGACCCAGGAGACGGGTCCAAGCCCTGGCCCTGGCATTGACCAGCTCGGGCCCTGTGGAGAGCGACTTGTCCCCACAGAGCCTCGGCTCCTCCGCTCTGGAGTGGGGAGAATACTAATATCAACTTCACGGGGCTGTGATAAAATAAAACCAGACAGGTTATAAAAGAGGCTTGTAAACCATAAAACCCTACGCAGATGTTACAGATTAGGGCGGCATACACATCCATGTGCACAGATAGAGACACAACCTTATTCCTAGCTGACATCTGGTATAAATGACTCGCCATTCAATCAGTTTATGTCCACCAGGAGAAGACATCTTATTTCATTTTTCTTTTCTAACATTAGTCTGTACAGTGTTTTTCCACCGAGGTTGAACAAACAGAATCAACTTCTAGCTCGGCATTCAACAGTTTCGATATTGACTCCCTAAAAGAAGGACCCTGCAATATGTGACAAGGTTCTGAAAAGCATGATCTGACTCCTGGGTTCAGAAACATGACACACTTTTTTGCAAGACACCCACCCCCATAGAACTTGGAACGGCTCTGGGGAAAGGATTGCCTTTATGTTACACATACACCCCCTAATAACTGGAACCGAAGCGCTCTTCCTGAACGTTTCATTAAGTATATCATCTGCTCGCGTTTGGCACTTTTCCACTAGCTGGGAACCTACAAAAACTGATGTGGTATGACAGCTGAGTTGATGCTGCCAGACAAGCCTCCTCGCTCGCAAACGAGGTGGGGGCGGTGGGAGCCGGGAAGGAGGAGGGGAGGGAGGGCGGCAGCTGTCACGTTACAGCTGCCACCACACAGACACGCACTTCAGATTTCACTCACGTCCCCCTCATGGAGGCACCAGCCACAGGCCACATGACTGAGGGCTCCGTGCTCATCCTGGTGAGACAAAGAGGCTGAGACTCCTGAGGACATCCTACCCTCCCAAGGAATCTCTCTCTACTCCCCTTTGGTGCAAGCTTTCCTCTGGTGTTTCCACCTCTGGGCCGGATATCTCCCCCACCAGGCCCATTGCTGACCTGGAGAAGGCTCTGCTGCTCCGCATCCTACTGCCAACTCAGCGGGGCTGGCCCACGGAGGCCTTCAGCAGCCCCTGACCACTGGCTGCCAGGCTGTAGAACAGTTCCTCGGCAGGCGGTGGTCACAGCGTGCTCCAAGCCTGAGTGAGAACAGGACCTCAGGGGTCCTGCTGAGGATCTGTCACCAAAGTCCATTAAAATCTCATTCATCCGCCACTCAGAGGATGCCTCCCTCTGCTTAGCTTGCTTTCCTCATTGACAATCAGTGTATGTTAATAGTGGGAGTAATATTGTGGGGGGCATGGGCAGCAGAGAGAAGAGGGGTGCTCAAAATTAGGAGAGCAAATGTATAGAGAAAACTCCCCAGCACCTGCAGGGACCCTAGTTACACACCCAAAGGGAGTCGGCTATTTCCCGCCATTCTTATCTACTCCGTAGAGACGGTCATGGTCCTTAAAACACTCAATTGTATGCACTCCCTTATATCTGCCAGAAGGAATGGCTTAAATCAACTATTCTAAGAGCCAAATCATCATTTTAGGCAGATGTCTTTCAACACGCAATTGGCTCACATCCAACGATTCTATACAATAGGTCAAATCATTCTGTTTCCTGGGGGCTTAATTTGCAACTAATTCCTCTTACAAGGTTTACCAGGAAGCTCCCGCTGTTTAAAATGAGCCATGCTGGGGTCCTTTGTGGAGATTTCTCTATGTGGTGGACAACCGGAAATGGCTGTTCTGAAAAATGCCCAAGCTGATCCCAGCTATTCTGTGTGCCCACCGTCAGCTGTGGTCCGCAGGTGGGAGCAGCTGCAGGGTGGTCTCCTGTCCACAGGCTTGATTTATGGTCTCAATTTTCAGGAGGATCTGAAGCCCTCTGCCCTCACAACTAAGAGCTGTCCAGGTCCTCACCTGCCTCACAACCTCCGAGCTCAGCTGTGGCGCCCAGTGGGAGCTGCTCAGGAGGGAGAGCAGTCTGGCCAGCCCAGATGGAGGCTCACTAACCCAGGTCCCGGGCCGGGGCATGTGCAGGATCTGTGATTTCGTGCTTAGGTGCCCAGACTGCACAGGGCCTGTTTTAAGTACTCACACAACACAACAGTTCTCTAAAAATATTTGGGAGGTTGGCTAACTTAGGCGAGAGTCTAAAACCCTCATCTCTACACCACCAGCTGGCTCCCCATCAGTCACAGCGTCCGTGCTTCCACTCGGTGCCAGTTCAGAGCCTGCTCTCCACTCCCCCACCCCAACGATGACCTTTCCTTTCAACACCCAAAGGCCTTCAAAGGCCTGGCTTAGATCTCACCCCCTTAAGTGCTGTCCCTAACCCACTCTGGGGAGGCATTTTGCTCCTTTGCTGCCCACTCTGGCACTGATTATCTGTCCCATTCATTTGCCAATCAATCACCAAGGCCTCTTCTAGTGCCAGCTTTAACTCTGTTCTCAACTTCCTGCGAGTCTGCTCTCAACTTCTTATCCTGGGCTGATTTTCCAACTTGACCTAGGTTTCTGGGAGCAGAGGCTCTATGCTACCAATCTGCCTGCCCAAGTGGCCCAGTGCCTGCCTGGTACCAGCAGGGTCTCAATGAGCTCAATGATTTGATTCAGGGACAAGAAGAGATGATGGATGGAATGTGGGGAGGGGGCAAGTTACGGTTCAATAACTCCCAACAGTCCTCCGGGTAAAGCCCAAACCCCTTCCAGGGGCTCAGAACTACACCCCATGCCTTTCCATGTGCCCTGCACAAACTTCAGGGGATGGCACAGGCTGTCTCTCCCCCTGCAAGGCACCCTCCCCTGTCCCCTGCACGGTGTCACCTCTGAGTTTCCTCAAGTCCCAGCTCAGCGCCTGTGAAACCACTGGTGGGTTCCCATGGTCACTATGCTGGTCCCCTCTTCCAAGGCTGCTCGAAAGATGTGGGACAAGCTTCGACTCCTGGGAGGCCATTCCTGCCAACTTTTCCCTAGGAACCCAAGTGAGCACACCATGTCTGTGGGTCCTCCATCCCACGAAGTAAAGTCCGAGACACTCCAGTGCCTGGCCTGGGTCCATGGCTGCCCCCCAGAACTGGTACAGAGCCATAAAACGACTGCTGACTAGACAAACTCTACTGGAGCACTGCCTCCCTGTACCCCCCATCTTATCTTTGTGGCCAACCCGAGAGGCCGAGGGGTGATGTCCGACACTATCCTCTTGTAGCTCCCCCTCGGCCCGCCGCCCTCGGCCCACACAGGGAGTCCTGTGCCTTTCATACCACAGAGGGACGGAGGCTGCAGCAACGCTGCTCCCTTTCCCCAAGGCTGAGTCAGTCTGTCCCGGTTGAAAGGAGCTTCTCACTGTGCAACAAGGACAACAGGACCTCAGGGACATCAGGTCAGGGCAGGAGACCCTGCTGAAGGACAGAGGGTCCCACGATGGGGGTGGGACAAACACAAGGCGTTTCCTCCTGGCTCACGGACCACTGAGTGTAAAATAGACAAGAGGCAGGAAAGCCAGGGGACAGGCACTCGCTGTGTTTCGCTATGGCAGAGCTTCTTTCCCTTGTAAAGCGACAGGCTGCTCACCTGCCTTCTTGTAAAAGAAAACAAGACAAGGATTTACAGCATTCCTGTTGCTCGGGGACCTCAGAGTTACGATCCCAAGGCACAGGGACCAGCAGCCAGAGGCTCAGGGGGAGGAGGGAGGGAAGCACCAGGGCCTGGGTCATACCAGACAGTCACCCGCTGCCCTAGGCTTCCTAGTCACAAATGGCTCCATAAAACGTAAATCCCCCAGAACGGCAGACGCCCCAGAGACTCACAACATCTTCCCCTGAGCAAGACAAACAGTCTCTGCATGGCCTGTTTTCAAATTTGGGAGAGCACTTGCTCCCACAGCCTCAAAATCAGCCTCTCAGGCCCTGCCCAGGATGCTGGAGGAGGGAGAGGCTCTCTCAGGACTCAAAGCAAGAATGAGACAGGGAAGTATCAAGCCATCAAGGAGCCTGGGGGAGGGTTCCTTGGAGGAGGGGAAGGTGATCTTGAGAATTGACACAGGAGAGAGCTGGGAGGTGTTGAGGCATTGCCTAGAGCAGCCCTGGGCAAACTAGGCTCAGGGGCCGGATCCTTTTATGTAATGATGTTTACTTTGAATTTATATTAGTTCACACAAACACTCCATCCATGCTTTTGTTCCGGCCCTCCCCTCCAGTTTAAGAACCCATTGTGGCCCTCCAGTCAAAAAGTTTGCCCATCCCTGGCCTAGAGCCTGGAGATCCTCCCGGGGGTGCAGAGGGAGGTGTGGCTTGAGGAAGGCCTGGAAAGTTTGGACTTTGATCATGAGCAGGGGAGCAATACGGCTGGGCATTGGGAAAATCATCTGGTGACAGTGAGAGGGAGGGGTCTGGGAAGGGTGTGTGTGTTAGGGAGGGGGGGGGGGCGCAGCATGTGGGCCCTCGAGCTCCCCCGCACGGGTGAAGGGCAGTGCACTGTGCCCACACTACGGGCACGAGGAGCTCAAGGCTGCTCCTCTTTGCTCAGATGATGCACATGCAAAGTGACAGCCCTTTAGAGCACATTAAAAACATTTTCCTAAAAGTAGATACAGTAAAATTATGCTCCATTTGGAAGCAGGCTTTGGTGGAAAGACATCCCGCAGGGAATCTAGTGTGACTTAGCTCCCAAACAGATTTCCAGGGTGCCGAGTGGAAGCTGCAGACACCGAGTGTCACATGCTGTGAGAAGGTCTGATCACAACTGGTGACAAGTGGACAGAAGCACCTGAAGCCTCAGCCAAGCCTGATGGTTAGCAGACGGAGGCTTTCGGTTTGTGGGAAGTCATTTCCGGAGCCTGGTGGGACCCGTGTGTGTCTAGTGTGCCTTATTGCTACTCCTGTGCCGTCCAAGCATCAGAGTAGGTCAGCACTGACGTCACCTCAGGACCAGGCTGCAGCCCTGCCTTTAGAGGTGGAGAAACTGCTGCCCCAGAGGGGCAGTGCCTTCCCAAGTTCACACCAGGAACCAGTGCAGCTGGGTTGAGCTCCTGAGTCCTTCAGCGCATGATTCTTCCCCCTAACCACACCGCACGCTCCTGTTGTTTGGCCATTCAAAGATGTACAGGATTCTCACTGTAAGATCACAGTTCTGTGAAGCTAAGGAGAGGAGCTTTCAAGGCTGGGCCTCATGCTGTCCATCCCCAGAGTGGGGGTTTCTGGGTGCTCAGGACTTGCATGGGGAATGTCAAGGAGACACCAGGACAGATGTCCACCTTGCTGCAATGGCGGCAGGAAGAGAATGGGGCAAGAAGTCAGGAAGAAAAGCGCCACCGGCAGACCAGACCAGAGTGTCAGGAATTGAAGGAGACTCTCGCCAGGCTAAACCAGGGCCTCTCAAACCATAGGACCATCTGTCCCAGAATCATGGACCCAGGTATTAAAAAGCAGATTCTGGGGGCTCCAGGGAGAGTCTGTAATGGGTGGGGCCTAGGAATCTGCCTTCTCGAATCACTCGCCTTACCTCATCCTCACTTCCCCTGGCTGGGTGAGGGGCCACGTGGCCTGCTTGGAGAGCAGTCTGGGGGCAGAGAGGACAGGCCCTCTACAGCCCCTGCACACTGGGCCCCAGCCCTGCTAGGCCCGATTCTCTCTGCAACGCAGGGTTAAATTGCATAGTTCATCTGGGGCCTCCCGCATGATTTACCCTCCCAAATCTTTGGGACTGCCCTCATTACAGCCCTATAAAGTGCAATGCACTCTGGCCCTCAAAAGCTTGTAGCTGAGCATCTGTACTTGCCACATGTGAGCCCCACAGTGAGTTGAGGACAGAAGGAGCTCAAAATATTACCACAAAAATTGCTCTACCAGTGCAGAAGCATGGTTTGCAGTCACAGTGCTGGCTTCTGGTCCTGGTTTCCTGTGTGACTTCAGGAAAGTCTCCTAACCTCTCTGAGCCTTCATCTCCCCACCTACATAACTGGGGTGTTTACCACCCTGGAGCAGTGTGAGAATAAAGGGAACATGGATGGTGTCAGTATGTCAACATAAAAACAGGCATTGTTACACTGAATTCTGCTCTTTGGAGGGGGTGGTCAGGAAAAGGTTTTTCTTTTCTTCCAGTTTAGAGATCAGGAAGTCAATGGGCATTATTTTCCAGCAGCAGGCAAGAAAGCACTTGCATGGCTGATACCTGGCTCACCCATTTCTCCTGGAAAGGGAGCCAGGGTCCTTGGTAGGCATCTCTGAATGGCCCTTTCATAATTTTGAAACCTCAAGTGAGCGTGTGTGTTTATGTCGGTACTTATAAAGGAAGACGGAACCACCCTTGTCAGGAGAGGAGATAATCACCAAGCAGTCTCCCTGGCAGAGGCACTGTGTGTAATTAAAGACGATAATTACAGCTCCACGTCTAGTGTCAAACCCAGGGCTCTTTCCAGACATGAAAGATTGCGCCTTTTTCGCCCAGTGTGCAGAAACACACAGGCCCCATTGTGGATGGGGAGAGTGGGCAGCTCCGACCTGTAGCTAAGGCAGTTTCTGTGGGCCAAGCCCTTTGCACGGCGTGATCTGTAAGCCTTTCCCAGGAGAGCTGGGTCACATGCTCCCCGAGCTGTGTCCTCTTCAGTCCTGCCTCGCTGCAGGAGGAGACCAGGTGCCAGGGGCTCTGGGGTGATAGGCAGCCTCAGAGAGCAGGAAAGAGGGCCAGCTGGCCCCAGAGGGTCAGGTGAGTTCCCCTGGAGGTCACATGCGCACAGGCACACAGGGCCCTCTCTCCCAGCATCCACCAAGGCAGCCAGAACACTGACTCAAACACTCAGTTGTTCACCCCCACTTACCCTGGGAGGCCTCTGTGGATGAGAGGTCCCCTGGCCTTCCAGCCTGTGAGCTCTGGAGGGCAGGAGCTCCTGTGGCTATCTCTATCCTCAGGGACCCCCCCTGCAAGACCTGGCTCAGAGCAGAGGCTTTGGGTGATGGAAGAAAGAACGAGCCCTGTGTTGAGAGTCTCGAGACCTGAGTCTACTCGGCACTGATTGCTGGGTGACCATGGGCAGGCTGCCTCCACTCTCTTTTTTTCAGTTTCTCTATTGCAAAACCGAGAATAACAGGGCTGCCTCCAGGCTTGTTCTGAGGACGAAATGAGATAACGTCTAAGAAAGTGCTCTGTAGTCAGTAAAAGGAGAAGAAAATATACACTGTTATGACAATAACCCCACACATATAACTCATAGCCCAAGTCCTGGAAAACACTAGAGAAAAGCCAACTAATCTGACATTATTAATTAGAAATTTCCACAGACCCAGAGAGTTCCTGAAACAAAGACATTTTCCTTGAAGACTATTAAGCCCCAGAGAGAGAAAAGACATCGCTGCTCCCTGA
The DNA here is from genome assembly GCF_964212035.1 of Myotis nattereri. Classification (NCBI taxonomy): domain Eukaryota; kingdom Metazoa; phylum Chordata; class Mammalia; order Chiroptera; family Vespertilionidae; genus Myotis; species Myotis nattereri. The sequence continues at coordinate 55,758,427 of NC_138087.1, forward strand.
AGACAGGGATCTGGAGGCAGAGCCATGGACACCACAGGTGGGGTTCAGCAGGGGAGCAGGCAGGGGGAGGGCCTTCTTCATCCTCTCCCAGGCCTGGATAGAGGTGGCGACTCCCATGGGTGCCAGCCACATGCTGCACTAAGGAGAGGAGATGGATCCTTTATAGGTAATGAGCTCCGCTGACACAAGGGAACAATAGCTGCAGGAGGCCTTGCTTGGCAACAGTCACCGAACTACACGTGGTGACTGGGAGGAGCCCTGGGCCAGGACTTTGCTGGGACCACACAAGGGGCAGCAGCTACACCTTGCCCCCTGGCCTTCTGTTTCTTCACCCACAAAACATGGGGGCAACCAGACAGCCCCCCAGTCCAGTGCCACTGCAAAATCCTCACCCTGTACAGGAAGATTTCCAGCGAGGGGAAAGGTTTTAACACCAAGTTTAAGCTTTTTGAAGAGCATCACACACCATTCAGGTAAAAGTCAGCAGCTGGCTCCGCACTCCAGAGCCTGACATCGAGGCTGCGAGAGGCCTGTGGGTTTAATGAACCAAAGGCGATTCCACCCGGGTCCCAGACCCAAAGGTTCTGCCCTTCCGTTGGGGAGCCCAGTGTGGGGCACAGGGCTCAAGCCCAAAAGGCAGCCCAGAGCTTTTCATGAGCGCTAGGAGCCTTGGGAATTTATAGTAAATCTTGGTCCAGCTGAAAATTAGTTTCAAGTCTAGGAGATAAACAGGCTGAGTGTATTAATAACAAACAAACCCTTCCTCCTAATTCCTGGGTGTAAATTATGAAAATAAGGAAAACATTGCCTAGCCTCCTCTGAGGCTCAGTTCTGTAAGGCTCCATTGCACTGTCACCTGTGCTGAGCCAGAGGTGGGAGTGAGGACATGGAGGGGTAGGCGAGTTAAGGGCCTACCTGCCTAATTCTAAGGCCCTAATTCTAAGGCCCTCCTCAGCAAAACATCTGTGGGGCCAGTCCTCCAAGCCCCTGTCTCCTGTTCCAGGTCTACCCTTAGAGCATGGGGCTGGGGGACTCCCCTGGATGCCTTCCCAGCCCAGTCATCAGGTGGAGAAGTATGTTCTAACCCACAACCTCCACCCAAGCAGACCAGACCACAGCCTCCCCAGCAGCCCCCAGGCACAAGCTTCTATGCCCACCCCTGACACACCCCGGGGATTGACTGCATTTACACGGCCACCTCCCACTACAATGGCCCTCCTGTGGGCAGGTCCAGGTGGACACCACCTCCCAGCACAGCAGGGGCTCAACAGATGCTGGCAAAGCTCCCTCCTCAGAGGGGAGAGAAACCTGGGATTGGGCTGCCCCTCTTCCATTTTACCTGGCTCTACACTGCCCCTGCCCCCAGAAACTATCCCCTCCCCCTCCCGCTAAAGGCAGCTGGGCTCAGGATTAAACCTTTCCTTAGCAGCTCTGAGCAAAGGGATGCAAAATAGTGCAGGAAGGAGAAATAAAGCGCTAGAAAGTATGTGGGAGGGACACTGTCACCCAGCGGTTGTTTTTAGTTCTGTTGGGTTGTGAAGTTGTTGCTGGGACCACCCCTGCCCCACAGATCCATCCAGTCTGACCCCAGGGCTGCCCATCCTTGTCTCTACCCTCCTCAGACCCATGGTGTTTCCTCAGCTTGGGGGCCTCCCCCAACACTGAGATCACCTGAGGGTTTGGCCTTGGCAACACAGTTCCCAGGATGCCAGAAATCCTCCCTGACAGCCCCAGACAGTTGCCCAAGCCTCTCCTCCTGCTTTGTCGCCAGTAAAATGAGGACAATCCCATGCACTGCCTCCCTGGGATTTAGGGAGGCTGAGGAGGGGTGCTCTGAAGGACAGGGTTTCTGATTACATGCCATCGGTTCTGGTTCTGATTTGAAAACCTATGGGAGTTGGGGAAAGAAGCAGGTCAGGAGGTCAGACATGGGCAGAAGGGCTTCAAGAGAAGGCACCCCTAAGCGGGCTGGCCCGGCTGGTATTAGGAGGGAAGGGCACAGCATGAGCAAAAGGACCAAGATAGAGCCAAATGACAGGAGACAGGCTCCCCCTCCATCCCATTCTGTGCCAGGACTGTGTTGGCAAACTGGGGGATGAGGGTCAGAAAAGTCATGTGGGGACAGGCCAGAGGTTGTCCCAGCTTTGGCAAACAAGATGCTAGTGCTGAGTGTGGCATGATGAGGTTGACCATGTGAGGAAGATGAGGGCTCAGGCACTCAGGCACCAGCTTCAGGGAAAGAGGGTGGGGAAGGTGGCAACACCAGGGGACAAGAAAGGGTGACAAGGACAGTACCGACTTGAAAGGACCCAATCTGGTGATGGGATGTTGGAGAGGGTGGCTTCCTGGAAGGTGCTGTGGTTGGGGTTTGGGGACATAAGTGTATGTGCCAGTCCCTATGAGGCCCAGCAATGGAAGTGAACCTTCAGAGGCACAGTCCAGAGGGTGGGAGTCCAGGATCAGAGAGCTTTTTATAAGTTCTTTTTTTTAAAAAAAAAATATTTTATTGATTTTTTTTACAGAGAGGAAGGGAGAGGGATAGAGAGTTAGAAACATCGATGAGAGAGAAACATCGATCAGCTGCCTCCTGCACACCCCCTACTGGGGATATGCCCGCAACCAAGGCACATGCCCTTGACCGGAATCAAACCTGGGACCTTCAGTCTGCAGGCCAACGCTCTATCCACTGAGCCAAACCGGCTAGGGTGAGGATCAGAGAGCTTTAATGCTCGGGGAAGAGTTTACTGATCACTTGCACAATACTTCACCAACACCACACAACTTCTGACCTGGAGACACTCTCCACCATAAAGTTCTGGGCACTGACAGTCTGAGGGCAAGGGTTCCCAGCCTGTGGTCCTTGCCCGCCAGGGGCCCCCAGTACAGCAGATAAATTACGACACAGCACATAGTGCTGTATCAGCATGATCACACAAAGAGAGACTGTAGCAGCTAGAATAGGGAGGACCAACCAGGAAGCTTGAGCCCTGGGAGATGACTCTTCCGGTGCGTCATTTTTTAGATTGCCAGGTACAATTACAGGCCTGCCTTCTGGAAGGGAGAAAGAAGTGGCATTTTATTTATTTATGTTTTGGAAAAGGACCAGAGACAGTGTACCACATCAAAACACAGGGGCCAAGCCCGCTGAAAGGCAGGACTATGTGGGGGGAGGAGAGGGGAGATCTGACGACTAAATCTGAGGCACCTGCCAAGTTACCCCATAGGTGGAAAGACTTTGCATAAAAAAAAAAAAAAATGCAGCCGAAACCGGTTTGGCTCAGTGGATAGAGCATCGGCCTGTGGACTGAGAGGTCCCAGGTTCAATTCCGGTCAAGGGCATGTGCCTTGGTTGCGGGCATATCCCCAGTAGGAGATGTGCAGGAGGCAGCTGATCGATGTTTCTCTCTCATCGATGTTTCTAACTCTCTATCTCTCTCCCTTCCTCTCTGTAAAAAATCAATAAAATATATTTAAAAAAAAAAATGCAAACCCATTGTTACTCAGCATCCAGAACAGCAGGCAGAGACCCTGCAGAGAGGGGAGCTGGAATGGGGCCCAGTCTGGTCAGCCTATATGACTACTCGGCTTTCTCATCTGTAAAATGGAAACGATCCTACTGCTTTCTCCCAGAGCCCCGGGGGGATTCCTGGCATCGTCTATAAAAGGCACCCTTTAAATACAGCCCTCTGCCATGGCTATAAATGCCCAGAAAGCCAGCTTGAGCCCTTGTTAGAGGAGAGTACTGATTAATTAGTCAAATAATAGGGTGTGGGGCAAATCACTGAATCTCCTTCTTTAGGCCTCTGGAGGAGCAGGAATTTTGGCAGGCGGTCTCCTTGGACAGTCTTGCAAACTAGCTCCTCTTCCCAGATGCCCCCAGTGTGGTCCCTGGAGCACCTGGGCCCTCCTCTGACACACAAATGCAAAGGTGCCCGCTGGCTCCTCCCCCAATAACCTTCCTTCTCCTTTTTGGATAGGACAGTCCCTACCAGGTAACTGACACTGTCATCCTCCCAATCACCAGGATCCCAGCTTCTCCCTCTCTCTTACCCACTGCACTCCAAGGCTGGCAAGCTCTGCTACCCCACCCACTCACTCCAGCTCCTGCTCCGCCTGCAGTAGTCCTCAGCCACAGCCCTGGCTCTGGCCTCAGCCCCCTGGCCTAGATGACTGTCGTAGCCACAGAGCCACAGAACCAGTCTCCCTGCCTCTTGCTTCTCTTTGCTCTAATCCATCCTACACACCCAGGCGGGCACAACTTCCTAAACAACTTCCTAACTGTGTCACACCCTGCTTAGAGCTGTTGGGTGGGTGAAGGATGCCAGGAGCTTTGCTGCCAATCAACCGGAGTTGCCCTGAGTCAATTTCTAAACAGGCATTTCCACCAGTTTCTATTCCATGAGATCTTTTCATGTCTCTCTGGGATTCTGAAAGGCCAGGGGCAGGAATGGGGAAGTCTGGCACATGGCAGGTGTATCCTCAATGACTGTCAGCTTTCTGTGGCCTATTCCATCCTGTTACAACCTTCCTGAAAAGCTGGGCAAGCTCAGTGTCCAGGGTCAAAAGGGAGGGTGGGGGCACAGGGGTGAGAGAATAGGAAGTGACTGCCAGTATGGGCCCACCGGTCACCATGGAAACCTAGCCTTCAAGCTCCTCTCCCCTCAGCTCCCCTCCCACGAGGCCTTCCTGGGCCAGGAGCACCACCAGGCTGGCTGGGTGTGTGAGCCAAGCTATTTCTCAAGATTAGGAAAGTCATCGGGTGACTAATACAAAATCTATTTACACTTGATTATCTTCTTCCTGTCCGGTAGGTAAGTCATTCTGGTAAATGATAGACCAGCCAGGGAACTCTGCACAGTCCATGACCAAGCCTTCTATCTGCCAGGAGGTGTAAGGGCAGGTTTCAAAACATTTCAAAACAAGGCCTAGCAGCTCTAGATTACAGAAGTCAGGAGACCGGCTCCGCAGCTTGCTGCTATATGACCTTGGCCAGTTAGTGCCTGGCCCCTCTGAACCTCAAGCACAAAGAGGATGCTGGGCAGAAGAGGTTGCTCTTCAAGGATAGTTCCATCCTGACATCCCCCAGCCAGGGAGAGCTGTGACCACCAGGACAGGCTGGAGCCTGAGGCGACTTGGGGAGAGGAGGGCAGACCAGGAGGGAGCACGGGGCCTGCAGAGGATGGCAGAGGCAGCCTGGCAGGAGGGGAGCGAAGGGGCACTGGGAGGGATGGTTTGGGGAGCAGAGCTCTGCAGACAGAGCAGGGCAGGTGAGGAAGAGGCGAGTGCACGGACATTCTGGGAGCAGAGTCCACAGACAGTGAGGAACTGGGGAGGGCGTGGACTCAGGACCCAGACAGAAAGGCCCTTTGCCTGGCTGGTGTAGCTCAGTGGTTGAGAGTCAACCCAGGAACCAGATGATGGTTTGATTCCTGGTCAGGGCACATGCCCGGATTGCGGGTCTGCGGGAGGCAGACAATTGATCATTCTCTCATCATTGAGGTTTCTATCTCTCTCCCTCTCCCTTCCTCTTTGAAATCAATAAAAACATATTTTTTAAAAAAGGAAAGAAAGGCAGTTTACTTTCCCAGCTACTGGGACCAGAGAACAGCACAGCCTTGAAGCAGGGGGCAGAGATAATGTCAAACACACAAGAAAGGTAGAATTTCAGGTAGGGTGGCCAGAGATGACCTCTCTGAAACCCAGTCAAAACTCAAGAACACCCCCCTTCTCTGAGAAGCATTTGCTGGTCTTCGGGGGCTTTATTCCAAAATTCCAACAGGAGCTCTAGGAAAGGCCTCTGGAGCCTGCCTATGAAGAACGGTGCAAACCTGCAGCTCCCAGCACTATCTGACTTGCAAGAAGGCAGCATGCATGCTCCTGGGGGGAGGGGGGTGCCAGGGCCAGCTCTTCCTCACAACCTGCAAGACCTGGGCTGGCACCATGAGGAGGTGGTGAGGGTGGGGCAGGAAGAGGTGCAGTTCTGACCTTGACAGCTGGAGAAACAGGGAACTGGAGGATTTATAAAGACCGTCATGGCACCCTAGAAAGAAGGCAAAATCTGACTTCCCAGATGAGGAAAATAAGGCCCAGAGAGGGAAAGCAACTTGCCTCAGGACACCCAACAAACCAGGGCAGAGCCAGAGCTAGAGCCCACATTTCCTGCCTCCTGCCTCCTGCAATAGGCCACAATTGTAACAGAGACTTCAACATGGTACACACCACCATTCTCTCAGAAAGTCTGTTGCTGCCAGAAGAGGCTATGACAGAGAACAAGAAGATACAAAAAGATGCCCCCTCCACCTTAAAATTGATGACTGACTTTACCTGGAGTTTTATAAAGGGCAGAAATTGTGAGCAAGGAGAACAGCCACGTCAGGGTAGCAGGTTCTGTGTGAAATAGCTTTCCTTTAATTTCCTCTTATTATGCTATAAACTTGACTTAATAATAAAAACATGCTAAGGACTTCTTGATGTGTAATTGCTTATAATATTAAAAATGATGGGAAAATGCTTTCAATTAATATGTATGTGAATCATCCTGTGAGATGACACTTTGAACAATTTTATAAGGGATGTTGGAGGTGGGGTGTCACACATAAAAAGGGGGTCTAAGTAACTGTAAAATTGCCAGTTATTTCTGCAGACCTTCTGGGAGTACAGGACAGATGTGAGAGTGTTTTAGCTGCAGGCTCCAGAGGGTGTGCTTTTCCTGATTATTTAACCTTTCTGTGTCTCAGTATTCCCATCTGTAAAATGGGGCTGAAGGCCTCAGGAGAAAGGATCCTAGTTGAGAATTATTCTGTGCTTTTAGGTGAACTAGGGCTTTATGATCCAATTAATCTTTAGAAGCTCTTGCCCCATCATTATCATTATGTTTTTTCTATCATTATTCTGTCCTATCAAAAGCCTCATCTCTGGCTTCTTCTCTCCAGCAAAAAGATCCCACACCTCGTGCCTTTGCTCAAGCTCTTCCCTCTGCCTAGGTTGCTAGATCCAGCTCTCATCACCACCGCCGCCTCGACCCCCGCCCCCACCCCCACCCGATTTGGATGGCCTAAACTCTGAATTTCTGGAGATTCACCTGCTCACCTCCATGTACCTGGATCTAGACCTGTCACCCTGCTTTATGGAAGTTCCTGGGGGCAGTGGCAGTGTCTTCCCAGGTTACATATCTAGCCTCTAACACAACAGGGTGCAGCAAGGGCTCCAGGGCAGGCTGCCCAGGTGCACTACAGAGGGCCTGAGGACCACCTGCTCCACTGTCCTGTTGTTTTGGCCACCCACCTCCAGGTAGTCAGGGCCTGGTCAGAGAACTTGATAACACCTAATTCCAAGTAAAGGACCAACAAGGCCCTCTGCTCCCCAATAACAACAATCTCAGGCACATGTGCAAAGCTTGCTCGTTGCCCTGGCTGGTTTTGCTCAGTGGCTAGAGCTTTGCCCAGCAGACTGAAGGATCCCGGGTTCAATTCCAGCCAAGGGCACATGCCTGGGTTGTGGGCTCGATGCCCAGTAGGGGGCATGCAGGAGGCAGCTGATCAATGATTCTCTCTCATCAATGATGTTTCTATCTCTTTCTTCTTCTCCCTTCCTCTCTGAAATCAATCCTATCTAATAATAGACAAACATGGTAATTGACCATACCTTCGCTACACCTCCCATTGGCTAATCAGCATGATATGCAAATTAACCACCAACAAAGATGGCAGTTAATTTGCATACGTAGGCTCCAGCTGTGGAGCAGTGAGGCCTGATGTTTCTGAGGCCGGCGGAGCAGTGAGGCCTCACTGCTCTGGGGCCAGCGGAGCAGCGAGGCCTGATGTTTCCTGGGCTGGCTCCGGCCAGAACTCGGCCAGAGCGAAGGCCTAGGCCCCGGGTGCCGCAGGCAAACCAGTGCCAGCAGCCAGGTGAAAGGAAGGCTTAGTGCATGAATCTCTTCATGCAACAGGCCTCTAGTAAAAATATATTTTAAAAAATCATAAAATACCCCCACAAAAAACAAAGCTTGCTGGTTCCAGCTGAGGCTATGTCAGTGTTGTGTGCCCTCCTACTTTATAATGAGGACACTGCAGCCCTCAATAGGCTAAGCTTCCTGACCCAACCAGGTACCCACGTTGACCTAAGAGCCCAGCACCCTTCTCACACATTAGCAGGTCTCTATGCATCTGGGGCCCTTAACTCTGGGATCAAGACTGGTGTGAAGAGGGAAAGAATGGGATGCAAGGCATGGCTTTGGAAGGAGGCCACCCGATTCTACCGGCTCGATCAGAGGTTTGGCTTGGGGATACCAAATACAGACACTTATACATGAGGAAACTGGGGTCCAGATGGCATGGAAAAGATCAAGGCCAGAACCTGACCTCGAGAGATAGGCCAAGCCAGATGAAAAGGTTCGCCAGGACTGACCAGCACAAGCCAGGCTGGCAAATGTCCCCGCCCCCGCTTCAGCTCCCTGCCCGCATGTTCTGTAGGTACTATAGGTCTGAGCCCCTCACTTCTATTTGTGAAACTGAGGGAAGTGACTTGTCCTCAGTTTCCCTCCCCTGTAAAACGAGACAGCATTTTACAGGGAAATGGTGAGGTGTGTATGTCAAAGGGCCCAGGACAGAGCCTGGGAGCCAGTCTCTGATGGCTCCTGCCATTTCCTCGTGTCCCGGATACCCCAGCGTCAAACACAAACACTACACTTCCTCTAGTACTCCACCCCAAAGACTGCCCTGCCAAGGCCAGGCCACACTTGGCAGTCTGCCTCCAACTTACTATGTGTCCTTAGGCAAGTCCCCCTCCTTCCCTGGACTCAGTTTCCCTGTCTGTTAAATGAGGCTGTTGGGTTTGGATGACCTTGAAGATCCTTTGCTGACCCTGACATATAAATGTGCTAGCGTCCCAAAGTCACTCCTATAAGCCCGGGCTGATGCCTGCTGGATGCAAGACTGGCCAGAGCTGAAGGGCCAAAGCTCTCCACGGCCCTGCCACAGAGCTGGCGTTCCACTGAGCCAACGGGGGTGTACATGGGAGGTGAAAGGATATGACAGCAGGATCAGGTGTTACTGCAGTGCTGAGCTGAAGACTGCACCAGTAGACCCAGTTTCCTGAGTCTCTGGAGACTCCCTCAGGACCCTAGGAGGGTCCACTAAAATGCACAAGCAGTTCTCTGCCTCTTGCCCCACAGAGGCCCCTTTGCCAGGAGAGATGAGGAAGATGGGAGTGAGTGTGAGGGGTGGCCCTCTAGGAGTGTGGCCTAAGTCCCGCTGGTCCATTACTCCCTGGCCCTTCACAGGGTGGCCTGGCACTCCGGGGGATACACTGGGGGCTAGAGAATCGCTTTCCATGAATAGAAGCAAGAGGCAGAGTCCTGGAAGCAGGGCCTGGACTCGCGCACCCAGGTTCTTCAGCAGTTGTCCTACAGTCTGCACAGCCCCACGACCTTCTATTCTGCACGGGCCCCACATACACTAAGTGCTCCGTAAATGTCGCTTCCTTTCCTTTCCTTCTTCTAACTCAGAAGGAATAATGCGAAAGGCCTCAAAGACGTCATGTACACCAAACAATAGAGGGCCACAGAGGGAGGCATCTGTATCCCAAATCCCAGACATACAGAACACCACTTCACTAGGCCTCAAAATTAGGGGTGGCTCCCAACCTGCTCCAATCCTCACAGGTGCTCCTCTGTCTCTGGACTGCCCTCTGGGCCAGGAGGACACATGTGGGGGGTTTCTCCTCTGCCTGAGATCTCCCCGCCAGTCAGTCTGTGAGGGCTGATAACCACCTGTCTGTGGTTCATTCTCTTAGATGCTCTGGGCATTATCCTGGCTAGACAAGAGGCCCTCAGGATACTGGACACCTGGCCACATTATTTTGGGCCCCAAGCAATTGCTTTGACAAGGTTTTGTCATTAAGGGCCAATATAAAATAGCCATGGGGGGAGTCTGTTACCTATAAACCTACCAGGTGGAGAGCAAGGGCTCTTTAGGCTGTGTCCAGCCCCTAAACAAGGGTTTCCTCATATTTGGACAGGGATAATTTTGTCCCCAATGATCTAGTCTGTCCCCTTCTACTAGGTAATGAAAGAAAGTGACACAGCTTGCTTCTTTTATTGCCCTGGCTGCTAGGAAGCTCCAAGTTAAGCTTTTTATCTCAACTGCTGTATCTTTCTTCAGTCAGAAATTCCCAATAGAACTTACCCCTCTTCTCTCCAGTTACTTCTCTGTCCCTATCTTGGTTACTGTACTTGGTACTCTAGTGTCTGGACTTTCACTGTGCCCTGCCAGGTTCTTCCTGATGTAGGTGAACATGAACTGGGAGATTGTGGTAAAGATTAAACACACTGCAGCCTCCCAACCACCACCTTGAAAGCACAAACCTCCCTCTGCTGAGGCTGGTTGGGGACCATCCATGTGTCCAGGAATGTGCTCTCTGCCTCCCAGGTGAGCTCAAGTCCTTGTGCCAACTGCTCTGCTTACCTGTCATGATCCTCTGGGCCTCGTAGGGCTCCATGTAGCCAGCACTCTCCCCCTTTCCCGCTTTACTCTTGAGATCATTCTTGGCATCAAAGGGATCTGAGTAGTCATCAGCGATAATCACCTGCAGGGAAGAAGATGCAAGGGTGAGTCCACCTTTGGCTTTCTGCTTCACGGCCAGGCTCTGCTCCAACACACACAAACTGAGCCTGCACCACACCAGCAAGGAGGCGCGGGGGAGAGGCAGGAACCAGAGCTGCTGCTTACCCTCAGGAAGCTCCAATTCTTGCAGGGGTGACAAAGGGACCCTCACTGGCAGTGCTCCATCACAAGAGAGGGGCCTGAGCCTGTACATGCAGCATGGCCGGCTCTGGGCGAGGTCAAGTGAGAACAGAAGGGCAACTGGGCAGAGAAGCACAGAGGCAAGAACCTGGAGGGTGTCTTTGGGAATGTGAATTGTTCAATTTAATGGAATGGAAATGGAAGAAAGTTGGAAAGGAGACTGCAGAAGCCTGGAAATGCTGACAAGTTCCTGGTGCTGGCTGAGGCATAGAAGAGCTTGTGTAGAGATAATTATGTTCAGCGTTCCATTTCCCCCAAATCTGGAACATAACCACGCCTTGGGTAATCAGACAACAATTTGGTGAGATCAACGAACTGTAAAGATGACTGTGGCCCCAGACGGGCCCAATGAAAACACAAAAGCAGCTCAGGGTGGACAGATGGACTGCTTGGGCCAGAAAGGGCCTTGGAAGCAACACATGGAAAGACCTGCTGTAACAGATGGGGAAGCTGAGGTCCAGGGGAGGATGGGGCTAGACTAAGACCCTTGGGCAGACCCTCTGCTCCCAGGGCCCTTCCTGGCCTCCTCACCTGTCTACATTTCAGAAAATAGCAAAGTTTTACAACAAATGGACAGTCACCTGGCGGTAGACAGTGTGGGCGGGGTGGGGGTGGGGTTACCCCATGAGATGGTGAGCATCTGGGATATGAACACTTCAGAGACCAAGCTCCACATTTTCCCTGGAGAAGGGTAAAAAAATCTCAGTTGGAGGCTAGGTGTAAACACGACAACTTTCCTTCCCATTTCTTACTTCCTAACCTTCTTGAGTAGCACACTTATCAAAGGGGAAAGGACAGGAACCCACCAAACAGGTTCCCTTTTAACACATCTAGCTCCACAAATCCACTGTGACTTCCATCATTATCTATCCCTTTGGTCACACATCTGGCAAAGGGCAAGTTCCTCAACCTCCCAGCCAGGGCCACCCAGCTGCCTCTTTTGGGAGGGGGTAGGTTAGCATTTCTCTCAACCCCGGGGTAACATGAATTGTTATTTAAATTGTGGGTTTAATTAGAAACCACAGGAGCCTCCTCTCTCTCCTAGCTCCTGGAATGTAAGGCATTTGAGGGGCCTAAAAACCCAGGGGAAGGGAAAATCCCCCTTTGTCTGCCCTGCGAATGGCAGCTTGTGGCAGCAGCCTTGGCAGGGTGAACAAGTGACCTCCAGCTGCCCGGAATGTGATGCCAGAGGAGGGACAGCGGGCAGCGACCCTGTCACTGGCATGCAGCCGGGGGCCAATGGGAGGCAGAGCACTCAGCGGTCCAGCTCTTCCGTGAAAAGACCCAAGGCTGGAGCGCCCACCATCTGAGCATGTGTGCCCCGCTGTCTACCCCCTGCTGCCTCCTCCAGGGGTCAGGCTCTGAGTCCCAGCGGGGGCCCTTCCAGATGCTGACATGGTAATCGCGGCCTCTTTTGAGACTCACTGAGCTCAAATGACACCAGGCAGGGGAAAGACAGGGGGGTGGGGGAGAGCTGGGTCAGGCAATGTCTTTCATTTGATATTTCTATTCTACCCTTTGCAGAACACACCAGGGAGAAAATTATGCATGTGAACCACTGTCTAACAGAGCAGCTCAGACGCTGCTGATCTAGTGTAGGGTTTTGTGTCTCAAGAGGTGAGAAGTCCAAATGGAGAAAATGATGAACCTGCTGCGGCTGACATCTAATCTTAGGTCTCCCGCTCCAGCCTTCCTTCCTGTCTCTTTTCAGCATGAACATCCTCCATCTATTCTGCAATGAGGAAGGGAGCAAATATTTCCCCGAGAAAACAAAATCATTTGTGGAGGGATTAGCTGAGGAGTTAGACAGGGGAGGAAGCTGGGCTGCAGTCTCTGTAATCTAGAAATCAGCTCCTCTCCGAAGTGCTCTGTAATTTACAAACATGGAGGTTTGCAGGATATAAACCAAATCTTTGTTAGCCTTGGGACGGGAACTCTGGGAGGCCTTTGGTTCAGCAGGCACTATCTGTACTTTCTAATTAAAATGAGATCTGAGCTTGGGCTGTCACTGGCCCCCAACTGCCTGCCTTGCTTACTTTCGTTTCAATAAGAACTTACAAATCCTAAAACCAGGAAAAGCCCCTGCTCTCTGCTAACATGTGGTTCCAGTTATACCTGCTGACAGTTGAAAATCCTTCCGTTTAAAAAAAAGGTTTAGAATTCTGTTAGTTTAAGAAGCAAATCGGAAGGTTCCTAAAATGTATATTTAATCAACTTGCTTTCGAACTTCAAAGTGAGGTGGGTGGAGGGGAGGGAATTTGAGGTTTGAGCAACCTGAAACTAGGCAAACACTTACTGAGCTGTCTGACCTTTTGCAAAATCATGTCCTGGTTTTGGCGAGTAAAAATTTAACCAGGTGTTAGGAGAGTTGAGCAGGCAGTTAGCCAGAGTGATGTGTGCTGTGCCACAGGCCCTAGCCACATGCACTGGGCAGTGTGGTCACTGTCTCAGCTGCCAGGGCTCACTGTAAATCAAGATGGCCAGCAAGAGGCTTGAGTGAAGGCTGTTAAAAAAAAAAAGAGAATAAGTTTCCCCAGATGTGGGCTTGGATTCCTGCTGGGGTTGCTTTTGCCCCAGTTAGCAGACAAGTCCTTCAAATCTAATTGAACAATTCAACTAAACGGAAGACAGCAGGGACTTCTCAGCAGATTAGGCCATCTGGGCACTTGAGATGCTTTCCTTGATTTTGCTCTTGGATTGGCAAAGACCTGATAGGGCATCAGACTTCTTCACCTGGCCTGCTTGTGGTTTCATGGGGCAAGGGCAAAGCTGAGAGGGGGACCCAGGCTACTGGTCTCACCACTTCATTATGGAAATGAGCAGCAGCAGAAAGACAAGAGTTATGGCCCTGTCCGGGTAGCTCAGTCGGTTAGAGCTTTGTCCCAATACACCACGGTTGCAGGTTTGACCCCCCCGTCAGGGCACATACAAGAATCAACCAATGAATGCATAAATAAGTCGATCAAATTGATTCTTCTCTCTAAAGTCAGTTTACAGAAAGACAAGGGTTATGGCTAGACCCCAGGCAAGTCTCTTCTTGCTTTCAAACAAACATAGAGACCCCAGGTCAGCCCGGTGCCCTTAAAGGACTTTCACAGGTTCATAAAGCAGTGAAACTGGGTGTCCTTGAGAGACCTGCCCCACAATCCCCTTCTTTTGCATAAGGCCCAGGGCAGCCCAGAAGGCTTGACCATCCCTGCGCACCACCTCTCTGACAGGGCTCTGGGAGTCAGCTCTGCATCCCTCCTTTCTGTTTTGCACACACTGCTCACTCCTTTCCATCAGTCTGGGGGCAGGGTGTTTTTATCGTGGGGACTAAGCGTTGTGATAGGAAGCAGTCTTCCTGTTCATCCCCAAAAGGAAGTACCAGAGAAAGACGGGTGTTGCCACTTGGCAACATGTCCATATGCTTTTCCAAGATAGCTGCACCTGGTGGAGAGCTGGCCCTCTCCACGTGCTCTTGGGGGAAAGGTAAACTGGGAGTCACTTTGAAAGATAACCGTTGACACTATTCATTAAAATCCAGAATATTCATGGATTAGCCCAGCAACTTCACTTCTCAATATTTATTCCCAAATGTACACAAGGAGGCATAGACCAAGATGCTCATTGGAGCAAGTAATAATGAGAACCTGTTATATCCTACTATGTCTACCCATGGGGGGTTGTTAAATCCTGCTAGTTCCATGCTATGGAGTATAATGCAGCAGGTTAAAAACAAACAAACATGAACATAGTTCTCCAAGGCATAGCTTGGAATAAAAGGAAAGCACGTTGTAGAATGAGAGATACAGGCTGATATCTATTTAGGAAAAATAAAACAGAAACCTGTATCTCTATTTAATGTAAAGAAAAGGTCTGGGGAGATGCACACTTCTCACTGACACCTCCTGCGGGGGAGGTAACTGGGGTTGGGGTGGTTACTGGAAATCAAAGGAGGCGTGTCTGTAATGTTAACACATTTTCAAACAAGGAAAACTTATTGATGCATTATGCACAAAAGTAAACTTTTTAAAAAAGCACCCCTCTTCACAGGCTATTTTTGGTACAGCAGATAAACTGTTTCCCAAACTTGCCTGAAGATAGGAATGGCTTGGAATGCTTGTTAAAAAAACAGATACCTACCCCCCAATAATGTGTATATTTAATAAGCAACCCAGGTGATTTTTATCAGGAAAGTTTGGAAAATGGTAAGCTAGAGCCAGACCCCCTCCCCCACCAATCTAATGCAAAGCCTTCAGATATTACTCTGGATTTTCACTTTTCTCAGATATTTCTCAGTCCTGTTCATCAAAGTGAAGCAAGAAGTGGGTGTTAAAGGCAGCTCTCTCTTGCTTTCTTTCCCTGGGAATCAACTGGAGTAAGAGATGACCCAACATGCCTTGGTCCATCTCCAGAATCCAAGACGTAGCGGTAATGGCATCCTCTGTGCAATCTGAGGGCCGGCCCCACACTGAGCAATAGAGCTGAGTGTGGGGAGAGGGCCACACAAGCAAGACCCTGCCCTGCCCAGGAGGGGAGCCCGGGCCCAGGCTAATCTGGCTGTGAGGATGTGCAAAGCTGTCTGCCTAAAGCACAGACTCACCCTTTCAGGGCAACTCTACATGGCTCTCAGCACACTCTCAGAACGATCCCTGGCTCCAGAAAGGGCTGGTGGGACTGTGGAGGAGGCACTGCTGAAATGCACAGGCATCCCTGCTAAAAATCATTCGCACCTGCTCACAGGAGGGACCAGCGAGGCGGACCAGCTACCACCTTCCAGGAGTGGTGACCTATATTGTCCCCACTATCCCAAGGGCACCTCCTCTAACAATAGTCACTCCACGTACTCTGCTTTCTGTGGGAACTGGCAGTTTGGGGCTGCCCCAACTTGGCCTCTGCTGGATGAGGCAAGCTAAGTCTCCCCCACTCTGTGCTGCTCGTCTCTCACTGGAAAGTGAGGGGGTGGCATCCCACGAGGCCCTGGGTATGTTCCAGGTCCATGGCTTCTGTCTACGCCAAAGCAAACTGCATAGGAACACACCTGGGAATGTTCTACACAGTCCCAGTTGGACCATTTCCTCATCAATTTGCCATTAAGACTACACATTAGTTTTCTGAACAGCTTGGGGGACATGAATCTCTTTGGGAATCTGATAAATGATGAAGGTGTGGCTCCCTCCATCACCTTTATATATGCCTGCAAAGTGTTGGGCACATTTCAGAAAGGTTGGGAGTCGCAGGTTAAGGCCAAGTTCCCTTGCATATGAGTCACTATAAAGAACATCTAAAATGAGACACACTCTTTTTTTTATAAATCCTCACCCTAGAAACAGTGATGGCGAACCTATGACACACGTGTCAGAGGTAACATGCGAACTCATTTTTTTGGTTGATTTTTCTTTGTTAAATGGCATTTAAATATATAAAATAAATACCAAAAATATAAGTCTTTATTTTACTATGGTTGCAAATATCAAAAAATTTCTATATGTGACACGGCACCAGAGTTAAGTTAGGGTTTTTCAAAATGCTGACACGCTGAAAGGTGTGTCACCTCAAAAGGTTCGCCATCACTGCCCTAGAATATATGTGTCTTTTAAAACTGATCTTACAAAGAGAGGGAAGGGGGAGGAAGGAAAGGGGAGAGGGAGGGGGAGGAGGAGAGAGAGAGAGAGAGAGAGAGAGAGAGAGAGAGAGAGAGAAAGAGAAAGAGAGAGGTCAGTTGCTCCCATACACACCCTGACCATGGATTTAACCCGAAACCGAGGTATGTGCCCTGACTAGGAATAAACCCCCAACCTTTTGGTGTACGGGATGCTCCAACCAACTGAGTCACCTGGCCAGGGCATGAGACACACTCTTTGCCTTAGCGAGGTGGCGGGTACTGACTGTTGTAATTCAACGCACATTATTCACCTGGCTGAACACAGCAGGATGTGGGACTGGCCTGCCATTAGGCTGGGGAGGGGGGATGTGGGGCGGTCAGGCCGCTCTATCCTGGCTTGAAGCTTGAAACCCACACCCCTCCAGAGCAGAGGCACCTGGTCCGCTCCCTCGCCCTGAGGATCAGGAGGCTCCTTGAAGGTGAGCAAATGGTGTTCAGGTCACGAAGTGGCAGCAGCAGCCAGAAGCTCCAAGCCTCTGTCCTGCATCAGCGGGCTCAGCAGGCTGGAGTCCTGGTTCTCCTTTGGGACCCACCATGACACAGGCCCTGGCAGGTCGGATGTCCCCATAATGGAGACTCTGTTGCCATGCCAACCAAGATATGGCATGAATGAAATGGGATTGGGGATCTGGAAGGGTTCCAAATGACCATGGGCTGCCCAAAAAGAAGCAGCGGATAGACATTCTGCACAGACCCAGAAACTATACAGACACAAGCTCAGTGAGTCAGGGAGGACATCTAACAGCCAATAAGGGAACACACTCCCTGGAACCAGAGCTCCTGCCAGAGGCTGTAAGGTGGGCATCTGCTTTAGGTGGAGGTCAGCCTACTAGCCACTGACTGTCTGTGCTGTGTTTTCTCAGCACAGATTCAGTGGCCCCAGAGCAGCACCCATTGCAAGGAATGCCTAGATGGGTGGCTGTTTGCAGAACCCCCAGTGTGGCTGAGGCGGGCGGTGTTTCTGAAGCCCCAAGGCTGACCAATGGCAGCTGGACTGCAGCAGCTGCCTGAGGCTTTGCAAATACACAGAAAGGCAAGTGGCAAGGCAGAAAGGACACTGCCAAGCAGGGACAGCCCAGACAAGCAGAGCCCTGGAGCAGAGCTGGCTCTACTGCACCCTCGCTGGGTCATTCCTGGCAAACTGCTTTATCTCTTTGAGCCTCAGCCATTCATTTCTGAAATGGGCAAAACTGTTTGCCATCTCAGTTTCACATGAATATTGTGAGGAGCAAATAATGCGATGATTTGGGGATGTAACAGCAGTTTATAGAGAAAGGTGGCACTTCCTGGGTGCTGGGGATCGAGTTAAGTGCTGGGTCTCTGTCCACTGAAAATCTAGTGGGGAAGACAAAACAAAGACCTGAGAAGAAACCTCAGCCAAGGCCCCAGTAATGACAGAGAAAACTGGCTGCAATCAGGTATGACAACAGCTGTCATATTTATCAACCACAGAAACAGGAATGTTTATGAAGGATCCTCTCCCCGCCACACTCTTTTATGTTCTGGGTGGGATGCATCTCCTAGTTGGGGTACCTGGCTAAGAGGTCGAGACCCTCAGGGCCACCCTGCCTGTGTGCTGGACAGCAGCAGGGTGCTGTAGGTCTACGGCCTGATTCCAGGGCTCTGGGGCTCAGAGGGGGTCCACAGAACTGGCTGTAACCTTGCTTGGGGACACCCCATGCAGAGATAGAAGCAAGCATCCCCCGCTCCTCGCCTTTCTCTGTCCCGGCTTTGACCATCATAGACTAACTCTCCTTACAGGCATGCCAATAAATCATTTCTGACATGGTGAGGAAGTGAATTTGGGGAAGATTAATTAGCTACATTCACACATTCAGCTGCAATTCCTGGAAATCAGATGGTGGGGAGGGCACTTTTCCACAGCAACCAAGGACGGGCTGGTACCTCGCCTCTAAGGTCTGACTCGCTCATGCAGAATCACCTTGAAGTTCAAAGTCCTTCTTTCATGCACGGAGGGGTCAAGTGCTCTGCCCTCTAACCCCACTGACTGGGAGCTCACAACTTCGTAATTCTGTCATTTGGGACAGTCGTCACTATTAAAGTGGCCTCCGTCTGGTAGCGCCTTCCACTCTGTGCAGACCTTGGGTGCTCTAGTGTAAATGCTTTACAGACCAGCCAGTGACCTGCCCACATGTCAGAAGGCGAGAGGTGTTTCCAATGGTCTCCACTGGTCTTTCCAGTCCTCCCCTTCCCACAGCCACAGCTGTTTGCCTTGACACCTACAGGCTCCAACTTGTTAGGAAAAATGCATTCCAAATTACAGCCTCTGTCAGCTCCGCTGGGGCCCTCCTCTGGCTTCCCCCTCCCAATCCCCGCCTCACTCACTCACTGGCATACCCCACTCTCCTTCAGTTTAACCCTGTGGAGGTTGCTGTGGTCCTGGGTGAGAGGCTGCTGGAGTGGAGCCTGGCTCAGCCCTCTGTTTACCCTGAAACCTCACTATTAAGTGGTAGGGACTAGCTTTTCAGCATCTCTCAAGCAGTGGGAAGTTCTATTAACTCCGAAATAGCTAATCCTGTAATTTCTTAACTGCATTCAGCTAGGGCCTATGGACGAATGAAGAGTTCAGTGTATCCCTCCTGAGGACAGAAGCCTCCTGGGGTTTGCAGAGTAATTACAGGTGATGTCAGAGCTGAAAGAAAGTCTAGTCTGGTGGGTTTCAACAAATTATGTAATTTGTGCCAAAGAAATCTCACAGGGAGCCCCAACATGCACTACTCTTCGTAGTCTGAAAAGCACGAATCCACTGGGAAGCAGGAGGCCCCAGAGGGGAGGGTGAAGGTCAGTGCCAGAAACAGGTAGCCAAGTGTTTCCTAACTCCCAGGTCCACATTGTGTCTACAATACCTGTATGGCTACCTAATTTTTCTCTTAGTCATTCCTAAAATTTCAGGGTATACCCACCATAATCACCCCCTGGATAAAGCTCCCTTGGCACCTCTTGCAAGGACTGCCACCCATCCCTGCAGACAGTTCCCTGTGGGAGGCCACCCCAGGCCAGGCTTGGTCTTCATGGGTCACCGATTGAGCCTCCGTCCTCCCCTGAGCTCTGGCTCAGCGATGTCCAGCCCTCTGGGGATCCCATCAATCTCCACCCACCCTTCCAGACAGTCCTTTCTTCCCAAGCTTCCTGCTCAAGGGGTTACAAGTGCTCCTCCTAGAAAATGGCTCTCAGACCAGCCCTGGGGTCAAGAAGGGTAAGGTCAAGATTTTCTTCTTTCCCTGGCAGAGCACTTGGAGCTGGAACGATCAGAGAATGTGCAATCAGGAGCAAGGACACGGGGTGGCTCTGGAAGTCATTTTCTGCTCTGTGCCTCAGCTTCCTCATCTACAAAATGACATGGGGTGAGGACTAAATGAGCCAATATACAGGATGCACCTAGAACGGGGCCAGGCACACAGCAAGTGCTCAAGAAATGTCAGGTGCACTTATCATCTGAACACACTATCCTGCCTGGCTGATTCCGTCTTGTGGAGGAGGAAACTGAGAAAGGGTCCTGCAGAGGTCACCTGGATGTCCAGTAACAGAATCAGCAGAGTGATAAACCAGACTCCCACCAAACCCCAACCACAGGAGAATCCAAGTCATTTGGCGACCTGTCCTATATAATAAAAGGCTAATATGCAAATCAATTGAATGGTGAACTACTGGTCGCTATAACATGCACTGACCACCAGGGGGAAGACACTCAATGCAGGAGCTGCCCCCTGGTGGTCAGTGTGCTCCCAAAGGGGGAGCACTGCTCAGCCAGAAGCAGGGCTCACGGCTGGCGAGCTCAGCAGCAGTGGTGGGAGCCTCTCCCACCTCTGCAGCAACGCTAAGGATGTCCGACTGATAGCTTAGGCCCGCTTCACCGAAGCCGGCAGTTGGACATCCCCCGAGGGCTCCCAGACTGCAAGAGGGCGCAGGCTGGGCTGAGGGACACCCCCCCTCCCGAGTGCACAATTTTGGTGCACTGGGCCTCTAGTATATTTATAGCCTGCCTGCTTCCAAAATAGGTTTTAGACAGCTGTGTTCAAGTCATCTTTCCGGCTGGACTGCTCCTTCCCAAGAAAGGATGGGGAACGCCCTTAGGGCTTTCTCACAGTAACAGAAGGCTCTGAGTACCAGGGACAACTTTGGCAGTGCATTCACAGGAAAGGTATGTGAAAGAAAAACAGCAGAGCCTCGAAGCCAAAGGCCTTTCCTGAGAGCTGTGGTACCTTTAATAACCAGGCATCCATGTCCCACGCAGGGCCTGAGAGGGAGCAGGAGTGACGGAGTGAGACGGGGAACTGGGATTAGCGTGAGAAGGTACTTGGGCTTGTGCAGCCCATGTGATCCAGGACCGTGCAGCTGTTTCATCAGTGACAGTGACACAGGACCCAGACTAAGTGAAAGGTCATTTCTCTGTGAATGGGGCCCATTAGGATGATTCGTGCACATTTCTAACACGAGGCTGCCTTTGTATTGAAGACAGGCAGCAATGGCCATAATTACCACCACTGTATTTGAGGGTTCCCAATTATGTTCAGCTTAATAGTGGGTGCTCAATAAATGGTGATTCACTTTTTTTAAAATAATGCCATCTTCTCAAATCCTCCAGTCACCAAGCTCGATGAACTCTTTCTCATGTGCAGTCCTCCAGGCTAAGAATTTGTCCCTGAACCCCAAAGCACTTTTTCTGCTATGTACTTGGCACCTTCTAACGTACAGGGAAGTGACTGGGGACAGAGCTTTGCAATGCCACACAATGTCTATAACGGTGTCAATGGCTTGTTCAATCATATTCACCCCATGCTTACAAAGTGCCAGGCAGTGAGCTCTGAGCTGCAGTGCAGCGGTGAACAAAGGCAGGTGTTCCCCTGCCTCGTGGAGCTTCTGGTGTCTTGGGAGGACAACTGACCATTCTGGGGAGGGGCAGGCATGGTTATGGATAGGAGTACTCAGCTGTCATGTGCCAAGCAGAAGAGTAAGGACATAGGCAAAGTCCCTTTATCCCCTGTCCTGAACTGGAGCTATGTGCAGACCTGTCAGGTGAGTTACCTGAGGATGCCCACTATGAAACCAAAAGAGGTTATAGAATCTTTACCAATAAAAAAAAAAATTACTCTTGGCACCTGAGTCATTTACAAAAAATTAGGTTTCAAAACAGTACTTATAGGACTCCATTTTTCTAAAATATCACACACACAAAAAGGAAGAAATGTGTTTCATGTGCAAAGAAAAAGGACTAGAAGGTGTACAGTACAATACAGCACCCATCCAGAAGCTTCCATGAAGCTTGAGGCTTAAACACACTGTTCTCCTCCTCTCCAGGTGGGCACACTCCCTGCCAGGACCTCAGTTTCCCCATCTGTAAGATGGGAAGGGTAGAGTGGGTTTTACATACAAGAGGAGGGGAAGAGACACAGGATCACGACACCAAAAGAAAACCAACTACCATCTTGCCTCACCAACATTTTCTGAATGAAAGAATAAGAAACTTTACAAAGAAACAGAATAAAGTTCAGTCCTTTTAAAGTGAATGGAGTTAGCTTCATAATAAACCTCCCTAACTTTTCATTTTTCTCCTCCCATACTGCGCTTTCTAAGCTTTTGGAGCTCACTATGCTTTCGGAGCATTCCCAGGGGATTTCAGTCCTTCGGACATGGTTTTAAAGACCATGCCCTTCTTTGGGTTGCAACCATCCGGTGTGCATCTACCAGGAAAGGGCACTGGCTTTTCTGGCCCCTCTCCCCTCCTGGTGCTCCTCTCACTCTTAAAGGCACATTCTCCACTACTGCTGATGCTGGTGTCCATGGAACACCAACAGAGCGCTTGACTGTAGCCTCATGAATCAATCAGGCCATGAAGTGGCCCTAACTTATTAATACACATTGTAAAATCCCCTTCCAAACGGAAGGTCATAAATCACCTGCCGCCGGAAACGTTCTATTTTTAAAGGAAGGCCAAGGTATCTTGAACTAAATGCCAGACTTGCCCATTTCAAAAGAGCAAACTTTGATCCATTGCTGCTATGTTAATCAAGTGATTGGGGAGGCCCGGCCCCTTGCTGATAACGCAGCTGTCACAAGACATCACCAACCCCCACCAGCTTCCTCTCCTCACACACTTCTCTGCCCAGACCTGAGGCCATATGCGACTCACAGGGACTGACTTCTGGGTGATCTGAGATCCTTAGGCCAGACCCTCCAGGAGCCTGAGCTTGTTAGAGGATTAGAGCTAGCAAGAGGGTTAGAGGTGATGCTGAGGATGGAGGAAGTGCTTACTATGGCACTAGACTCTGTGCTTGTATATATATTGTCTTAGGTAAACTTGCTAATTACATTATTTTCAGATGAGAAAAATCAAAGCTCAGAGAGGTGTAGAAGCTTCCCCAAGGCCTCAGAGCACATAAGGCAGTGCAGGTCTCAACCCTGGCCCGCCTCACTCCAAAATGTTGGCTCCTCCATGCCACCCACGGCCTGTTGCATGAGTTTCTAATATCCTGGGTCCCTTCCCGACAGCAGGAGGAGATCTCTGAAGGGAGGCTTGACAGGAAGAAGAGGAAGCTCTGCCAATTTGGCTCGGATGTGCCAACCCCAGGCAAGGGCCACCCCTGACACTCCCTCAGTCAGCTGGGTACTGGAAATCTCCCTTCCTTTTCCTGTGACAGCCTCCCTGCGACTGGAGCGCACCTGCAACCTGCCCGGGCCACACCTGGGGAAGCAGCCAATTCCGCCCGCAGCCTGTGCCCTGTGCTCAGCTTCCAGCAATTACCCCCCTCCATCCTCTCCTGCCTCATCCTTCCTGCCCGGGGGATCCCACCTCCTCCTACTCCCCTAACCCACCACAAAACAGAGTGCAGTACAGCACGCAGGCTGTGTCCTCACATTAGAGGGAGGGTTCGTGACAGCCAGAGGCAGTGGAGAGAGAGGCCCAGCCTTCGCCCCCCCTCCCCACCCCCCCCCCCCCCGCCCCGCCACCCCATCCACAAACCTTTGCACATGGAAACATTATCACTCAGCACAGGAGAGGAATGAAAGCTGAAAAATGAACCTGAACCTTGGCCCCTGCTTCATTAACAAGAGTTAATACTTGGATAGTGCCCAGCATGCACTAAGTTATTGTTATTTTCAAAGTTGACTGTAAAGTCAGTCTCATTTTTCTCATTGTACAGTGGGAGGGAAATTTATGGTAGAATTAGTTCATTCTTCATCTTGTTAGGGTAAGCCCTGCTGCATTAAAAAAAAAAAAAAAAAAAAAGTCCAGACATACGTGTAGACCAGAGGAACTGGAGAAGTTCTGTCTGTGGAGGAGGAGGCCCAGGGTCAGAGGGCCAGCTTGAAATCCCTATGGCCTTCAGGCCCAGAGGTGGTGGTGATGCCCGAGAGGGGGACCCAGGCATAACTGAAAGCCATGGAAGCATCTCATCCCCCTATAGGGGCCTCATCATTTTCATTCCTTGGGGATAACACAGGTGATTTGGGCCACCTGACTGGGACAAGGGAGGTCCTTTCAACCCACAGGCCACAGAAGAATGCACTCCCTGGAGACATTTAAGCCAATGGCCCAGCTGACCAGCCACGGGGGAGGGCCTCAACTGGGTCCTCCTGAGTGGTCTGGCTGCACTGCCCCTCTCCTCACATTCTGTCATGCCCAACCTTGATCTGTGGGCAACAGGTCTACACAGATGGTCCCAAGCTCCCCATTCATCCTGGTCCCTAACTGGTGTCTCAGGTTTACAGACTGGCTCGGGAAGGCTGTTCAGCTCTGGCACCTTTGCTGCACCCTGGCCAGGCGAGTCTGCTTGGAGAGTAAGGCAGGCAGGGTTACCTAAAGACTGCCCACAACCTTATCCACCTAACAAAATCTGCTGTAAAACACTGACACCCTCCCAGAACTGCTGCCTGGATTTAAGAAAGGGAGAGGTGGCTTGGGTTTTAAAGAGAAAATAAGATTCCCATTCATGAACTCCCCACACCAAGGACACATAACAGGTAAAACGGGTTCTGACATTGATTAATGAGCTGGGGTAATAATGGGGCTCACCCTTCGTCATTAAAAATATTAACCTCGTTCCTGGCTCAGCGATGTCATAAACCCAGGGCCCACAAAGCTCTCTCATAACCACACTTCTCATCTCCCTGGGGACAAGCCAGGAAGGCAGAGAGCTATTTGGGAAGACCACAGACCCTCCACAGAGCCAGCTGTAGGTGGGTAGGTATAAGAAATAATGCCATAACTTGCCATATGTATGTAAGAATTCAGGGGTCTCAGCTGGCTGGGACCTTTATTAAAGCGATGCTATGCTCACGTGGTCTAATGTAGCTTCCAAAAGCCAACCTGCCCACTGGCTGTGGTGACAATGGTATGACCTTAGGACTTCCACCACTAGGAAGGAGACCGTCTTGCTCCAATCTGCATAAATCTGAGGGTCAGTGGAGAATCACGTTCAGCTTTGGGCCCCGAACTTTAATTAAGAGCAGCCACCGGGAAGATAAAGAGCCTGGGCTCCATGTCTCATGAGCATAATTAAAGAGATTAAGGGGTTTGTACATTCTAGGGAAGATTCAGGGGTGTGTGCGCAGTGCAGGATGGTGGTTAATCCCTGGAACAGGATGCAGACAAGTTCTGCTGGGTAAGAGGGCAGAATGAGGACTAATTAGAAGTTGTAGAAAAGATTTCAACTGTTTTAGGAAGAATGTTTGATCAGACAGAGCTGTTCAAATAGAGCAGGATAGCGTTGGGGGTAATGAGTATCCTGCCACAGGGACGTCCATGCAGAAGCTGGTTGAACACGTGGCCAGCAGAAGGACCTAGACTGAGATCCTTTGCCATTAGACACCCTATGCATCTCCTGGGAGTTTTATGGTACCCCAAAGTGTGGGCCTGAGGTGGGGGAGCCAGTGTTGAAGGGGTTGGTCAAATCTTACAAAAGTGCATCCCTCTCTCTCACTTCCACAAGCAACCCTAAGCCTTCCTGGTTTTAGGGCCCAAAGGGTGCTGCTCTGCAGTACAACTGGCTCAAAAGCATGTGAGGGTGAAAGGACAGCCATGCCTGCCCTCAGAGAGCCAGCATCACCATCCAGGTGAAGGGGAGACACGCAGAAGGTAGGCGTGAGCTCAGCATCTCCAGAAGGCTTCAGTGTGGTAGCCAGGATACTGGAAACGGGCAGGCATGTGTGTGTGTGTGTGTGTGTGTGTGTACACGCAAGTGCGCATGCGTCTCAGCCTAAGCTAAGATTGCCTCTTTCCTCGACAGCATCTGAAAGGTTGGGTGTTGTGGGAGAAGCACAGAATTAGACCCAAAACACTTCTGTTCTGGAATTCAGCAATGCCCATGGTGGGCTGGGTCCTGAGGACAGAAGGACAAATATAGCCCAGTCTGCTCTAGAGGAAAGGATCTATCAAGGGAGGTCAGCAAATTTATTTTGTAAAGAGCCAAATAGTGAATATTTTGTTTGCAGGCCATAAAGTCTCTGTGCAACCACTCAACTGCCACTGTGCGATAATGTGAAAGCAGCCACATATACAACTCAATGAATAGGAGTGGCTCTGTGCCAATAAAACTTTATTTATAAAGATAGGCAGCAGCTGGATTTGGCCCAAGGGCTGTGGTTTGCCCACCTCTGGTCTAGTCCAATGTTTCTCAACAGGCTGCCCACTGGAATCACCCGTGGAGCTTTCAGAAAGCACAAATGCCTGAGCTCCACCCCAAATTCCAACTTCAGTGGTCCCAGTTAGGGCCTGGGATTAGTGGTTTCTAAAAGCTCCCCCGGGTGACTGTACTGTGTAGCCAAGACTGAGAATCACTGGTCTCTACCAGAAGAAAGGCACGTGTAATCCCACTATTATCTTGCAATAATCCACAAGGTTTCACAAACCCAACTCAGGGGAAGTGACTCGCTCAAGGTCATACAATGAGTCACGAGGCAAGGAATCCCAGCCCATGAGCTTTCTTCTGCACAACAGACATAGATGGGCCTACTCTCATCCTGGAGCCTGGGATACAGGTGCCTTCTAGCTCCTGCCCCACTGTTTCAAGGTGGTAAGGACCCTGGAGAAATAAATACCAACCACATTCTCTCAAACTCTAACATGTGGGACCCGGCCTTCTCCCCAGACCAAACATCACTGACTTCCAACTAACACAGAACAGAACACCCAACACATCTCCCTATCTTATGAGAAGCAGCATTTTCAGCAAATTTGAAACCGTTTATTAGCATCTGGGAGGGACAAAAGAGGACTGTAAAAACCGTATTTCCTCAGTTCTAACAAGCGCAGCCACAGGAAACTCTTTACCAATGACACCAGCAAGGACCTGCCAAAACGTGCTGCCTGCTCGGAGCTCTGCCCACGCAGGACTTGGACACAAGGAACCACCAGAGCCCTGGGGAATGTTGCAAGAGCTTGGCTGAGGCTGGGCGGCCACTGGCAGCAATGATCTCAATGTCTGCAGAGCAAACGTGCTCAACAGACAGGGCGAACCTAGGCATCACTGGCCTTGCAGGAGCTTTGCGGGTGGCCAGAGAGCCTCTGAGCTCCAGACTCTCCCTTCTCTCCACTGAGCCACAGAGACAGTCAAGGGCTTGAGAGAGCAAGGATGCTCCCAGCACGATGCTAATACAATAAATATCGAGAGCAGCTACCGGGGGCTATGTGCCGTCTTTTAATGTTCCCAACAACCCTCTGGAGTAGACTCTTACATTGTCCTCATTCTACAGATAAGAAAACTGCAGCACAGGATGGCTAGGTAACTTGCCCAAGGTCACCAAGGCACTGAGTTACCAAGTCAGGATTCACACTTAGCTGCTCCGACGAGATTCTGACTTGTAATGCTTTGCTCAATGGACTTTAAAGTGACTCTACTGAGCAAATGGTCCCTGCAGAGACAGTGAAACAGACCCAGCAAGAGTGAGCAGCTGGTGTGGGGCCACACACATGCGGTCTCCAGCAAAACCAAGTCCACCACTCTTTTCATGGAGAAGGGTCCTGCCAGCTCCTAGTACACGCAGCATGGGCTCACACAGGTGCTGAGAGCTTGCTGAACTAGAAAAAGAGCCAGCTCACAGGGCTCTTGCCTGCTAGGAGACCCTATGTCATTCAGGAACTTCCTGTCCCACGTTCCTGATAGAGAGGGCCATATGCTTGTTTCCTATGTCAGCCCCTCCCTACTCCCCACACTCACCTGCAGGAGTTACAAGCCCCCAGCTTCCACCCTACCCCAGTCTTTGCCTACCCTGTGCCCTCCTAGGGTACTTCCTTCTCCAATCACTGCACATACAAATTCTACTTAGTCTGCACAGCGCAGTGCATGACAACATGAACTCCTGGGTTAGATCTGAGTTCAAATTCTGACTGTCACCTTGGGAAGCTTGCTCAACCTCTCTGGGTCTTGGTTTCTTTATCTATAAAGTAGGAATACTAACAGACTCCACCCCTGCCTGGCCTCTGAGACCGTCACCCCAGTTAGAGGTGAGCTCTCCCACCTCTGAGCCCCACTGTTCTGCTGCTCCTCCACTCGGCCTACTTGGGCTGACTTTGGGCAAGGTCCCATCCTGGGGGGCTCTGGGGCTCAGAGGAGAACAAGGACTACTGCAGTCCAGCACGAGTTCCCAGGCTAGTCAGGGGGACAGACTCAGGCTCACAAATAGCTGCCAGGGGCTAAGTGACATTTACATCCTGTCTTCCCACTGACAACAGGCAGTTTCGTTAACTCCAGACAAGTTGTTTTTTGTTTTCTTGTTTTTTAAACCAGGTCAAACTACATTTGTAAAACTCTAAACAGCTTCCAGAATTTTCTCCCTCCCTTACTTTACAGTCTGGGTTTGATGTCCAGCTGCTCCCCTACCCCCTTTTATACCCCTACACATGTGCCCGTGTATTCCATGTATGCCCAAGCTCAGCAACCACAAATGGGGGGGGGGAGGGGGAGGCTATACAGGCACCAGGCATGAAGGGACCTCCAGACTTAAGAGCACCACAGGCAAGTCTCACTCTATCACAAAAGCAATGGACCCAGGAGCCCCAGGAACCAACACTCTTTGCATGTGCCCTGTACTTTATAGTTTATGACACCCTTCCAAGTCAGGGTCACTTGCCCTCCCCAAACCTCCACGGAGTCATCTTACCATGTTCTTTAAGACCTCCTAAAATCGGGGCTCCAGAGTAGGGCCTATGTGCACTCATCTTTCTGGTACGTTTGTCTAATTCAGGGCCTGGCACACAGTAAGGTGCTCAGTAAGTGAAAAAGTGAATTTTACAAGTGATGAAACTGGCTCAGAGAGGTTAAGAAATGTGCCCACGATCACACAGCCAAGGACCACAGCAGGTCTGCCTAGGGACAAGGAAGGAGAAGCTGAGGCCACCCAGGAGGAGGTGACAAGAAAAGTGGGGAAAGGCAGAGGAAGCCCAGGGAAGGAGTGTCTGACCAAGAGAAAACAAAGGAGGCACAGGGAGCAGGCTGGAGCGGGGCCAGAGGAAGTGAGGAGATGGATGCTTTTGAGATACCAGTAGACTCTCAGCTGTGAAGAGATGTTTCTGAACTCCTGAAGCTTATCAGGCCAGGAGGGCGGGACAGCCCAGGACAGCACAGCACAGGGAAGGGTTCACCACAGACCGCTTTCTTCCCTTGGAGAAATGTGGATAACATGTTGTTTGAATTATGAAAAGTGTACTTGGGATAAAGTGCTCTGCCTGATGCTGCTGTCAGGCCTTGATGCCTCCAATATCGCCCCCAACTAGGTACCGAAGTCATTTAAAAAAAAATCTAAACTTTATTCCAATTTGCCATTGCACCTAAGCCAGAAGAAAACTGACAAAATGGGTTTACAAAAAAGTGCACTTTGAATAAGCCCAAGAGAAAGCCAAGTGCAAGACCTTATTGTAGTGCAGGGATTACTGTCACTAGCCTGCTTGTGCTACTGCAGATCCAAAGAGGGGTCGTGCCCTGGAGCCCAGGACGCCATCCGATTTTGTGGCAAAGGACTCTGTGAATGAATGGGTTCCCTGATTCTTGGCTCCAAGTGCTCAGATTTTACAACCCTCGGCTGCTTCACACCCATGTCCTCCCCCATCTACAGAGCAGAGGTCACAAAGCCACAGGGTCCCCTTGTAATCCTACTTCCTGTGGATGCCAGTCTGGCTTTCTGAATAACCTCTTTAACTTCACCACACAACCCACAGCTATCCAGAAACAGCTCTGATGTAAGCAACACCTCAGGGAAGCTCAGCGCCCTCGGAAATCTAAGACTCCCCTGGCCCAGGGCCTGCCATCGACCGCCCGCCTTGGCGAGGGCTGTGCCCAATGACTTGGGTCTGACAGGCCAAGCTCTCTCCAGGGTGCCTCACAGCTGAAGAAAGAGGGGCGAGAAGGAGAAATCCTGGGAGGGAGCTCTTGACAGGAGTCTGGCAGCCTGTGCCCTGCTCTCCACAAATCCCGGGGCCACAGTTTTACTTTGAGCCAGAATCATTGGTTTGGGTTCTCAGGCCACATTCTAGAGCTGCACCACAGACAAAAGTGCTGATAGCAGCCTGATGCTTGAAGTGTGATTATTCGCAGAGGATAAGACTGGTTATTTGTCCTCAGAAATTTGCAAACCACCCCCACAGCTCTTGTCACTGAAGCCAGGTATGCAGTGTGAGGTGGAGAGGATGTAGAGAAGGGCAGGACTAGCCCACAGGCTTCGGCCACTCTGCTAAAGCAGATGAGACCACTGCGCCCCACACCAGTGAGTGGGGAGGCGGGCAGTCCTAGAGGAAGTGGCACATCTCCCCTGGGCCCAGGCGGGAGTGACTGCACTTGAGGATCAGCAGTAAGGCAGCACCTGGAGGGGTATGGAAAGGAGGGAGGGGAGCAGCGGAGACCAGGATACTGTGTTGAAGGGCTTGTGTGGTGGGTATATAGCAGGGGTGGGGAATGTCCGGCTCATTTGGTCTGGCCCTGCCGAGCCATTAGGGGTGAGTTAATTAAATGTCTGACCAAATATAGAGGGCTAACTTTTAAGTTGATAATTTTGTATGGCCCGCGAATGATGTTATAAATACCCAAATGGCCCTTGGCAGAAAAAGGTTCCCCACATGTAGAAATGAGTTCGGGGGTGGATTTTGAGGGCTCTGCTTTGGGGATTTACTATAAACAGAATATGTCAACACTTCAAAGGAGAGACAACGTGTACTCAGCAAGATGAGGAGTGATGAGGGTGGGATGGGAATGCAATCATTCTGGGGCAAGATGACAGAGCTGACTTAGAAAAGACATCTGTCCCAGGCATGTTTAGAGGCAATTTAGCTTCCAGAGGCCCTGGTACCTGGTGGGACTGGAAGAGAGGAGGTCTTAGGACATTTAGCCTCATTAGGACCTCTTTTCTCCAGGCTAAAAAGCCACCAGCTTAGTGTCTTCCAGCAGGGATGAAGGGTCAAAGTGCAGGCACTACCAGGTCCTTTGTTCTTTTTCTACACAATTGGAAATAGTCCCTCCTCGCCTATACCCAGAAAGTTCTTTTTATTCGTCAGGAACCTTTGTTTTTCCCTTTGCCCATAAAGGCTGCACGTAAGCTGCCTTTCCCATCACCATGCACATACGTGGGCTAATCTACCACCCAGCAAGGAGCTCTGCATGGAGGTGGGGCACAGTCATGACACTGCTCAACTAGACATGAGGCAGGCCAGGTAGTCACAACAAGGCCTAGGGCCTGACCCACAGGTAGGGGTCAGGATCGGAACTGAACCTGCATTTGCTAGGCAGGATGGGGTGGCAAGAGGGAGGAATGGTCATGGACAAAGGTGCAGAGGGGCAAAAATCTAGTGAATTGAGGGAAGGATGTTCTTCTCCTCATAGCAGGAAAAGGAGACAGGACCACTTTGTGGGGAGCCTGGAATGCCAGGTTAAAGCAACCACAGGTTCTTAGAAGCTGAGTGATCCGGGAGAATGTGATGTTGGCCATCCTTTCTAGTGGGGTTGTAGGTGGGGCCAGTACTGGATGCACAAAGCACACAGAGGACAGTTACAGTGGGAACTGCCAACTGCCAAAATCTAGCCAGCCAAAGCCGGCTTTCAAATGTACTTTTCATTAATAGTGCTTTGGGCCTTAGTGGAAACAACCTCATTCTCTACCTATTTCCTTTCTCATTCTCCAATTTTCTCCGCGTTTCTGAGTATGGATCTCATGAGGAAGCCATTAGCAGGAGCGGCAGCCGTTCTAATCACACCGTATGCTAGGAGTGCCAAGGCAGATGAGGGGACGTTGCCCATGTCTGACCTCAGAGGCACCAGGGCATCTAATTCAGAGCAGGCCCTGGGATGGGACCATCTGAGAACAAGTGCCAAGTCTGTCTGGTGCTGGGTTGTTTTGTAAGTTACTTAAAGTCCTGAGCCCTGGTCCCCTCACTGGGTACAACAGTACCTATGGACAAGGGTTGTCAAAAGAATGAATCAAAGAAGAGCTTTACACAGCATCTGGCACACAGTAGGAGTTCAGCATATCTAGTGTAACCAGAAATTACCTACCGTCTTCAGTTGTCATTTAACTGCAAACCTCACTTCCAAACTGTGCCCTTTAACTGCTGAGGGATTGTGCTATGTGGTGACTAACGCACAGCTGGAAGTGGGGATGCCCAGCCCTGCTCCGGGGCTCCCTGACTTTGGGGCAACTGCAAGCAATTCACTTCTCCATCTCTAAAACGGGAAATGAAAATCCCCATTCTCTCTGCTTCCTGGGCAGCTGAGACAATACCAAAGTGAGAGCCCAAGGCAAACTGTAAAGTGCCCATGTGAGGGTCAGTGGTGCTGCCCCCACTTTCAGCTGGGAGTGTAAGACGGGATCTGTGCTGCGGGAGAGGCATTTCCATTTTGCCCATCTGTTGGCTCCCTTCAGAAATCGTTGTGACAGGTTCTTCGAAGGCCACCCCAAGGAAGCAGATGCCCCAGCCAGGAACAGCGGGGGCTCATTTCCAGCCTGGCCAAGCATGGGCTTTCCTGGGGCAACCCAGCCCAGCCTAGAAGTCAAATTCCTGCTAATTCCCAACATGGACCAGGCCTTGGGCTTTCCCTGCAGTGATAGAGGCCAGCTAGGAGCCTGTCGCACCCATACATAGCTAACACTCTGACCAGGCATTCAGAGCCACTCAAATGCCCCCACCTCTGCCCTGCCAGATCACCCACAGCCTTACCTGTTCCCACTATGAGCTCCTGCCCTACACCTTTCCCACCAGATCCTACCTGTACTTGCTGACTTCCATGATTTCAGCGAAGCCCAAAGTACTTCTCATTCTTGCCCTTTCCGGTGTGCCTGAGGTGCCAGATAATGAGGTACTGGGCTACACAAAGCCCAACGTGGTATTGGGCTACATGTGAGTGCGACACATGTTGCACAGACGTCCCTCCCTGCACAGACCTGTCCTGGTGTCCCCACTGCCTATGGGGCAAAGGCTCAATTAACTCCTCAGTATGTCATTTGCAGCCCTTCATTCTAGCCACAACAAATCTTTCCAGAAAAACCATTTTTCAGGGCCCAGCTGAAACCTACTCACACTTCCTCCAAGGAAGCTGCCCAGATCTCCCTCCCAGAATTACTTGATCCGAGGCCCCTGTTACCCTGATCATTTTGCTGTGCAGTAGTATGCCTTGCACCCCAGTTTCTCCACAACGTCCTGTTCTGCAGTATCCACTGTGGCCAGGCCAGGGGGCTCACTTAGTACACGAGTAGGGAACTGAACTGCTAAAACCCCACCCCACCCTGCCCGTCTTTGAACAGGGTAACTGTTCTGCATAGATTCCAGGGACTGGCATCTTCATTGTATTTCCCAAGATGAGAACAGTGAGTTGCATCCTCCCTGGAAAAGTGGTCTCTGGGGGTGGAGGGGACAAAACCACTTAGCTGTGGGGCCAGCTGCCTTTAGATGGTAGAATCCCAAGGTGACCAGCCAAGCCTAGGAATGTGGAGCCGGAGTCGGGGTGATGAGGGAAGAGAAATCAAGGGTCAGTGGTACTCTCCTCTCCCCTGGAAGAGGAACCCTCGAGTCAGCAAGCCTTAGGAAGAGCTGGGCCAACTGTCTTTAATCCTTCCAGAACATGCTGGCATGGAGAGCTCTGAGGGGCAGGCTTTGCGTCAGGGCCACGGCCCTTAGGATGGGGCCAGCAAGCTCAGGCGACGACCTGGAAAAGCGGGCAAGCCCTGGCTCTGCCTGGCAGCCCACTCCAACCTGCCACTGCACATAAATTACAGGGAGGAGGCTGGTGGCCAACTGGCTTCAAGGCCGGCCCTGCCTCTGACACAAGGAAGTGCTTTGTGTAGCCCAATACCTCATTATCTGGCACCTCAGCCACACCGGAAAGGGCAAATAATGGGGTGAGTGCGACACATGTTGCACAGACGTCCCTCCCTGCACAGACCTGTCCTGGAGTCCCCACTGCCTATGGGGCAAAGGCTCAATTAACTCCTCAGTATGTCATTTGCAGCCCTTCATTCTAGCCACAACAAATCTTTCCAGAAAAACCTCCTCTAGTCTAATTCATTTATTCATTCAAAAAGTATTCGTTGAGCATCTATTATGGGCTGGCCATGATGCTGAAGGATCCCTACGTCCCACTGCCCTGGAGCCTGTGTGGATCACACCCAAGTGCCTCGCTTAGAGCTGTGCAACCAGGAGGTGCTCAATACTTGTTAACTGCCATTACCATTACTCCCACCTGTCCCCGAGGAGAAGGAAGCAGCTCTTCCCTGATGCCCACCTGCCTTCTCACCCACAAGTCTCACCACCACCCCAGAAGGTGGGCACCAAAGCCACTCCGCCTGTTGGAGGCCCACCAGGGCCAGTAATTTAGAGTGTGCTGGCTGCTCAAGGGGACACTGGGGTTTTGGGGGTTTCCCTGTGCTGGAGTTATGGAGGTTTGGGGACTCTGGGAGTTACAGAGCACATCAGGCCCTTAATCAATCAACCTCTCTGAGGCCACTCACCTGATAGGCATTCCTGGGCCCACTCTGGGTCAGGCTCTGTGTGAGGGGCTCTCCTGCAGCTCTCCGGGAGCCCAGCAGGGACAGGAGCTGTGACATCTGTGACCACTCCTGCCACAGACGCATGAACACATGCACATGGAGAAAGGAAGAAAAGGATGGTGGGAGATCGGGAAGCTTCCTGAATGGCATGACAGATGAGCTGGACAGGGAAGGACGAAGAAGATAAAGACATACAGGATGTAGGTAAAATCCTGGCAGGAGGCAAGAGGTTTCCAACTGGCTGGCTGTGAAACATGGAGCAACAGGACGCCTTTGAGAGAGGAAAGGGCCAGCTCAAACAGCATGCTATGAGTCTTGACATGATAGAAGCCATGAGGAGTATTTAAGTAATGACATGTCCAAAGTCACTTTCGAAAGATAGAGATGAAGGATGAATCAGAAGAGTCAAGACTCAAGCACTATGGGATGTCAGGGTATGGGGCTTTTCTTCTGAAGTATTTGAGAAAGCCGTAACAGTAACCGATGTGGCAATATATCAATTTCCTGCATCTTTATAATGAACCAGACATACATTAAGAAATCCTACACAGGACAACACAGTTGTAGGAAAAAATTGGTGCATGTTAAAAAGACATGCTTTTTTGACACGAGAATATGGGCAATTTCTACACAACTAAGCGTTGATCAAAGACCTTATAGCATATCTAGGTCAAAGACAGTTTGCAAGAAATTAAGGGGTACAGGTGGGGGGACTTCCATACAATCAGGTCAAAACAAGGATTCATAAAACAAAGAGAACAAGTCAACATGGTTTGTGATTAAGAAGAGAGGTGCCTAACGTTTCTGACCAGGGGTCTGCAAAGTTACATACTTTTAAATAAACTTTTATTGGCACACAGTCTCACCCGTTCATTATGTCCGTGGCCACTTTTGCACTACAAGGACAGAATGGAGTAGCTGCAACAAAAACCGTGTTGCTCCCAAAGCCTAAAACACTTACCATGTGGCCTTTATAGAAAGTTCACTCACTCCTGTGTTAGACACATGGGAACTCACACACACGAACAAGTGGCTACCCTGGGAGGCAACCTAGTTATTCCCAAAGCCCCTCTGCCTTCCTCTCTGAGTAGGGCTCCCACAATGCACTTCTTTGCACATTTTCGGGTAGTAAATCTTCCATCTTCCAGAGTGGATTTGATTTCTGGAAACTGCCCAAAGTTTTTCCAACTCAGTGCAGGTGAAAAGGTGGGTGACCATGCCAAGGAATGAAACATGCACGCTTGCCAGGGGCAGGACGCGTGCCTTAAACACTGGATGAATTGAAATTGCAGTGAGAAATGTGGTTTCGTTATCAACTTGCGCAACTTTATTTCTTGTGTCTCATTAATTGGGGACAACAGCCATCTGATGTGTAAGCCTCGGTATGATAGTAAAAACGCCTCAGTTGCTCGTGACCACCTCTTCCAAGACCAACCACATTCCACAGAAACCTGTGATCTCGGGTTGGCTATTAGGGGCTGGCTGTCCTGGGAAGTCTCTGGAAAAGATAGGCCCTCGTGACAAAGAAGAACCCTGGGCCATTTTACAAATGAAGACACTGTGTCCCAGAGAAGAGATGGGACTTGTCTAAAGTCACCCAAGCCATGTAACCTCAAGGTTCAAGTTACCCAGAGTGGCTACAGAGTTCCAGGTTCTGAGCTAGAAGCTGTGGAGGGGAATCAAAAGTGCTCTCTGCCCTAGCTGGTTGGCTCAATGGACAGAGCCTACGTTAGACTCTGTGTGAGGGGCTCTCCCGCAGCTCTCCAGGAGCCCAGCCGGGACAGGAGTTGTGACATGTGTGGCCACTCCTGCCACAGATGTATGGACACATGCACACGGAGAAAGGAAGAAAGGGTGGGAGATTGGGGACTGAAGGGTCCTGGGATCGCTTCTGGTCAAGGGCATATACCTTGGTTGCAGGCTCGCTCCCTGGCCCTGGTCAGGTGCATGCGGGAGGCAACCAACTGGGTGAGTATTAACAAAATAAAATAAAATAAAATAAAATAATGCTTTAAAGGAACTGAATCCCTGGCATCCAAAAGGATGGGGATGTCAAAAAAGATGGAGTTTTGACAGGCTATGGCCATGTCTCCTGACCTGAGTCTGTTTCTTTATATTAAAAATGAGTAATAAATATCTTTTTTTTTTTTTGGAGTTCCTGGGAAGATTACAGAGAAGTGTACCTAAGGTATAGCATACAATGGGTGCTCAATAAAAAGTAGCTCATAATCTCAGGCACAAGGGTGAGCTATTTTCTAATAACGATATTCCACTATCGTTACCCATGCGTGCATGGATACATACACGCCCTTCAGTACAGGAACTCTTTAAGACCGCAAGGCTTCACTGGGCACCTGTCTTATGCAAGGCACATTCTGCCTGCCTCCCACAGTGAAGTTAACAGAGGGGAAAAACTGCAAGCTCCCTTCAGAGCAGCAACATACCCAGCCAAGGAGGGAACAGTCCCTTCTCCCAGCTAAACTTCTTTAGCAGGACAGTTGTAAACACAGCACAGACCAATAGGAACTCAGAAACAGAAGCAGGTGAAAAGCAAGTTGATCTGGCTTTTGGAGGCAGCCACAATAGATTTCTTCCAAAGGGGAAAGGAAAATCCCCACACCTTCTGGAAATAAGGCCAGTAAATCCTTCCACTCTGGCCATTCTCCTTTCATGGAATAGCCCAGCATGCCTGTGGGAGTTTAGCAAGAGAGGGTGTGAGTTGCAGCTTCCTGTGCCTGGCTGTGTAGTTCCGATAACAGGTCCCTGCCCAAGCTAAGGCTGTGACACAGACAGATGATGTCCTGATCAAGTACCCAGGGCCAGCACTGGCACCAATGTGTAAGCCTGGTGAGCTTATATAACAAAGGGCTTGTCACCACTTCCTGCTATCCTCATCGCCCACATTCCAACACAATGAGACACTCCCTCAGCCCTGGCTTTGAAGTTCCAGCTCAGCTGGAAGGCAGAGTGCCTGCCCTGGCTCACCTTCTCATTCCCCTTTGCGCTTGGTTTATCACTAGTTTGCTGAAATAAAAATAAAAATTTTTTAAATACACCTTTGTGATTAAAGAATGTTTTTAAAAGCTGAAAAATGTCCAACTTTCCAGTGACAAACACTGTTTACATGGGATCTATTTACCTCTAGCCTTTTTTTTTTTTTTTTAACATAATACTGATATGAGGACATGGACTTAGGATAGGGGAGAATATGACTATTCAGTCTTTTATATCTTATTTTTTATCTTTTTAAATATATATTTTATTGATTTTTTACAGAGAAGGAGAGGGATAAATAGTTAGAAACATCGATGAGCTAGAAACGTTGATCAGCTGCCTCCTGCATGCCCCCCACTGGGAATGTGCCCACAGCCAAGGTACATTCCTTTAACCGGAATTGAACCTGGGACCCCTGAGTCCGCAGGCCGATGCTCTATCCACTGAGCCAAACTGGTTAGGGCTATATCTTATTTTTTAAAAGAATTGTGTGGTAAGCCTCCTTCCTCTTGACTATTCTGCATTGAGTTACTCAACTCAGCTTTGGGAGGCCGCTCGCCTTTCACTCTGTGAAGGGCCACACAGCCATTTCCCACAGCTGAATATTTAGGTGATTTCCAGTTTTGTTTTTCCAATGCTGTGGGTTACCGGTAACTAAATCACTGTGACACTCTTCCCGCTATCCTTAAAGATAAATTCCTAGGAGGGGAATCTCTGGTCACAGAGCAGCAACTTTTAAGTTTCTCCGCAGTAGTCTACTCACTGTTTGCTGCCACCCTTTCTGACCTGGAACCAAGTCTACAACATTTTTTTTTTTAATATATTTTATTGATTTTTTACAGAGAGGAAGGGAGAGAGAGATAGAGGGTTAGAAACATCGATGAGAGAGAAACATCGATCAGCTGCCTCCTGCACATCTCCCACTGGGGATATGCCCGCAACCCAGGTACATGCCCTTGGCCGGAATCGAACCTGGGACCTTTCAGTCCGCAAGCCGACGCTCTATCCACTGAGCCAAACCGGTTTCGGCAAGTCTACAACATTTTTAAGGGCAACTTCATGATTTATAAAGTCCTTTCACAGTGGCCTTATCAGGTGACCTCATGACAGGTCAGCTACGATGAACGTCCTCATTGTAAACATGGGGAAAGGGCTCAGAGAGGTCAAATGACTTGCTCAAGGTCACAGAACTTGAATCTCTAGAGCAGCCATGGGCAAACTACGTGGGCAAACTACGGCCTGCGGGCCATTTGAAATGAATAAAACTATTGAAAAAAAAGACCGTACCCTTTTATGTAATGATGTTTACTTTGAATTTATATTAGTTCACACAAACACTCCATCCATGCTTTTGTTCCGGCCCTCCGGTCCAGTTTAACCCATTGTGGCCCTCGAGTCAAAAAGTTTGCCCACCCCTGGTCTAGCCATAAATTCAAAGTAAACATCATTACATAAAAGGGTACGGTCTTTTTTTTTTTAGTTTTATTCATTTCAAACGGGCGGATCCGGCCCGCAGGCCATAGTTTGCCCACGGCTGGTCTAGACCAAGTCTTAATGCCCCAGACTACCTCTCACAGGCCCCTAGGCCAGAATTTGAGCAGAGACTATGGAGGTATTTTAAAATCAAGTACAGGATGATCTACAACACCCAGCTTGCTATAAATCTCCAAGTCACACCCTGTGATTCTGGGTACATTGTTAAATGCTTGCCAAGGTTTTGACCATCCAACTGTAGACCAATGCAGGGAAAAGCCACAATTCTTCAACAAAAGGGCTCCAGTGGTCTTTCTTTTATTCAGCAATGGGGAAAGTTCTGTTTTACCAATAAAGAACGAAGGTACAGAAAAGGTCATGCCCCAAATAGCTACAGGAATAGACTTTATAATAGACAATCTAACTCACTTGTCTCTGATTTTTATACTGTGAATACAGGATGACCTTAGATTTCACGTTCAAACCAGCCTTTGAAATTCAAATATACAGATCTTCCAAGGAAGTAAGGCCTCTTCCTACAAGGAAAGCCCTGATGTCCCATTATGAAATATTTTAAAGAAAAGTTTGAGTAAGACAAAACACACCAACTTCTTGTTTGTTTTGGTCCCCTTCACGGATCTGAAGTCCCTTTTCCATCCATAACTATACGATGGTCATCAGAAATGTCCAAGAGAAACTGACTCTCTGGAAGTGAACAACTGAAACTTATTTTCAGAGTAAGGAATGTTTGAGCACAACAGAACTACAAGCCGCTGAACTTTAATGAATCCAATACTCTGAAGCGCTTGCTGGGTTGTAGAGAAATAGGTAAAACCAGAAGAAGCCATAAAAAGCAAAGGAGCATGATATTTTCTGGGATAACCACTCCCCAAAGGAAAAGACTGGTATAAAAAAGGCATTTCTAATTTAGGGGGAAAGAAATTGAATAGTACCAAAAAATAAATAAATAAATAAAAATTGTGCCCTACCCCCATCCACTGTACTTCCAAACTGTTTCATCAGCACCCCTCTGTGAGCTGTCACTACCAGCAATTTCTGCTTCCTCTGGGGGTTTCATGTCTAATAATCTTTAAGGACTTCTTAAAACAAAGGGTTTGCCTGGATGGAAAAATTTCTTCTGGTTTTACAAAACCAGGCCCACTTCTGCCCTAGTCTGCAAGTGATAAAGAATCAGAATCAAGGATGCAGACAAAAATCAAAGAGAGGTGGGACATGGGGAAGGAAGGCGAGACCCCAGAAGCATGCCAGAATTGGTGCCTGCACTTTGACAACATTCAGGCCAAGGCCTGTGAAATTAGGCCTTAGTAGTGTTCTCAGCTGTCCTGTGGGTGACTAGGAAGCGAGGACACAATTCCCAGCATTTTGTCACTTTGCAGTCACACCAGAGATGGCTTTCAGACAAATCCTGAGCAAGCAAGAACCGAATGACAGCTGAACTCCCCAAGCGTGTGTCCCAAGTGTGAGGCAAGAGCCCGCGAGCTGGACTGATGGCACATTATTCCTCAATCTTTATTTACAAAGCATCTCTTCTGGACTTGGAATGTGTGCTGATGGCTAGAGGGGCCTGTCTGATTCAGCAGCGAATATGGAAGAAATTGGCCAAGGATCCTCAGGGGGCCCTTCGACTGAGCCCAGCAAACATCTCTTCATCAAGGCTAATGTTTCTTCCCCTCTGGGGACCTGAAGGCTCCTGAGCACTTATTGCTTCTTACAGACCTTGTGTCTGTGTAGGACGTCCTCTAAAGGTCAGCATCTCAGCAGCAGCCACAGGG
This sequence comes from Myotis nattereri, assembly GCF_964212035.1. Lineage (NCBI taxonomy): Eukaryota > Metazoa > Chordata > Mammalia > Chiroptera > Vespertilionidae > Myotis > Myotis nattereri. Next base: position 55,799,121 of record NC_138087.1, read on the forward strand.
CTCCCTTCTCCCTTCTCTGTTCCCTTCTAAAGGCTCCAGCTCCACCAGCAGCAGCTTTGCCGTAGCTTCCTTCTACCTCTGTGGGCATCTACCTGCCTGGACATCCTGGAATGCCTCCAACTCCGTGAGGTGTAGCCATCAGACAGGAGGGCTGAGCTTGGTCTCAAGGTCAGGTGACTAGCTCTGCTGGCCCTGAGGACAAACACTGCCAGCTCCCCCATCTCCTTCCTCCCACGCAGCTCTCCTCACTGATGAGCTGCTTGGTGGCTTTGCCCTTTCCTGCTCTGTGTTTCTGCAGCTTTCCAACAAGAAGGACCACAGGTGGAAACTATCTCCATTCCAGACCCAGGCAGGCCTGGGACCCCTGGCTCACTATCCACTTGACTGACAGATGTGGACAAATGCTCTGGTGGACCGGATAACTTACAAACTCCCAATGAGGGCATCTCAGGCTACTGACAACAGTCATGCAGAAAAATCTATCCCCTTGGTAAGTGCTTAATCCATTGACCAGCGCCATCTGAGAGCCGCCTGAGCAGTCAGTGGCAGTACTGCATTGCTTAAGGTGCAGACTAGGGCCAGGCCCTTGCTGTCTCTGCCTAAAGCATTTGCTATTCTAACTAGGGTCCTATCTCCAAGCCCAGCTTAGGCCACTCCTCCCCACCATGTCTAACCCATTCTCTTAAGCTGCAGAAGGATGGGTTTTCCTAAAGCAAAGATCTAGCCCTGTCATGCCCTTGTTCTACCATCTTTCATTATCCACAGAAAGACCACACCCTGTGGCCTGGTCCTTCTGGCCTTCAGACACCTTGCTTTACCTCCCATTCCAGAATCTCTTCCTGTTATCTTTTCATAGCCTCTTTTTAGGTCACTTGGGACCATTCACAGGGTCCCTTCCTGGGATGCCTCTTCACATCCATCAATCTCTAAATATCTAACTCTTCCCTATCCATGAAGGCCCAGGTCCCATACCACCTCCTCCATGAAGCCTTCGTGATACTCCTTTGGCAGCATTATCCTGGAAACAAATATGAAAATTGTCTGGCTCAGACGCTTTCTCAACAGAGAACTATGGTTTTTAAATGGCTCTGGTCTCATGATTTTGGGAGTACCAGGTGATACAGAACTGACCTCTGTTGCTGTTCCCTATAGCTGTGCAGCACAAAGTTTAAAGGTAGACAGAAGCCAGACTGGCTGCCTGGTCTCGACCATCCTCTCTGCAACTCTACCCATTACTAGCTGTGTCACCTATAATAAGATACTAAACAAACAAACAAAAAAACTATTTGCCTCAGCTTCCCCATCTGTAAAATGGACTCTTAATAGAATACATATCTTAGGGAGTGTTATGGGTTCTGTGAGTTAATATTCAGAGCCAAAGAAGAGAAAAAACATTCAAAAAATTCTTTCTAGATGCCAGGACTAGTCTAGGACTCAATGTCGTGGTGTGACATACAGTATAGTGAATTATGTAGGCACCCTTAGTCTCTCAGAACCATAGAAATGTTCACAAATATTCAAAAATCTGCTTTTTTTTCTTGATTTATTCCCCCTGAGCACTCCTGGACTTAATCTGTTCCAACACCACCAATTCATTAATGTCACGAACCTCACAGTGGATACTGCAGGATGGATTATCCCAACACTTGTCTAGGCCAGAAAAAGAGGAAAACACAACAGGGGTTCAGAAAAGGTCTCTCATTAATTAAAGGGACAGGACACCTGGGTTGAGGGTGATAAAAAAAGATTAGGAGGGAAGAACTCTGTGAATTCGTATCACTTGAATTGGCCTTTGGTGGGTGTGAAAAAAAAAAAAATGTAAGTGACCAAAATAATATAGTCCCCACAAGCCACACCTTCAAGTCTTACTCATCCTTCAGGTCTAAACTGTCCCACCCACAGTCTGCTCACTGCTGTCTACGCCCACCTCAGGCTCCAATGCTTCTCCACTCAGAGTCATTTACCTGTCTCTCTATCTTGGTGTTGAGCTCCTATCTTGTGTTAGAGATATAGCAGATCCTCAAATAACGCCTTTCATTTCAATGTCATTTTGTTAAATTTGATGAGATGCCATGGGAATTGAACTCTTGTTTTTAATCAATTCACCTATGGTAAAAGTGGTTTTGTTATACGTCATTTCGCTTAAAGTTAAGTGAGGATGGACTATATTCTCAGGTTTTCCCAATATCTCCCCCGAGCGCTGAGTTAGAGTGCAGGGGCTTACTCATCCGCAGGACGTGCCCAGTGTGGGAACGTGGTAGGTATCTAAAAACTGTTTGCTGGATGGATGACTAAATGTTGCATCCCTTTCTCCACAAAGTCGGAGTGAAAGCTAAAACAGACACACCCAGATAAGGCCACACAGGCGGGGTAGACCACAGTTAGTGGTCTGCCCTAAATGGACCTAGACAGCTGCTCCCCTTCTCCGGTCTGGGAGGAGGAAGTCAACCCCACTAGAGGTGACTAGAGGCTTTCCCAGCCTCATCCACCCACAGTGTCAGGTCTGGCACCCAAAGATGAGTGGTAATACCCAGTTACTTCCCTCAGGTGTCCGATGTTGAATGTGTAATAAGTGCATGGGTATCTGCAGACGGAAGGTTTCATTTTATAAAGAAAAGGTGAAATCATCATTATCATAATAGCTGATGAGACCTAAAAGCAGTTAGGGTGAGACCAAGTCAAAGTATTTAAGTCTAAAAAGGCACCTGAAGAAATACAGACAGATCACAGAACAAGCAATACAGAGAGGATGTCCAGAAAGATGGTCATCCAGAAAAATAAAATTAAAAACCCATGCCATACCCTGAAATCGAACTCCAGATATTAAATATTCCAGAATCCAAATGGCAGGCAATGCGCAGCCATCCTTAATCCACAAAGAGCTCTTACAAATTAACAAAAAGATAAACCCCACAGTTGGATAGAAGATAAAGTACATACTTTTAAGAAAAGAAACACAAATGGTTAAGCACATATACACTAGTAATCCAAGAATTTGCAAGTTAAACTAAATTGCGCTAGAGTAACAGGCATAAACTTGTAAAGTCTTTCTAGAATACAATTTGAAAGCATGAATCAAAATTTTTACCTTCATACCCAGTAGTTCTCCTTCTGGGAACCAATCCGAGGGAAATCATCACAGACTTAGGCAAAGAATTAAATTACAAAGATGTTTATCACAGCACTGTTCAATTAGAGAAAACTAGGGAGAATCTAAATGCAAACGGAACGCTATACAGACATTAAATTACTGTTGTTGAATGTTTAAGAAAATAAAGACATCTTCCCATGTCTCTGAGCAAAAAGAAAAGCAATAGATACGACTAGCTGATGAGACTTGTGGAGGAAAATGTATTATATAAGCATAGAACAAAGGGCTAGGTAGACAGTGAAACTGTAGATTCTTTGAATTAAAGAATTAGACTTTGTTTCTATCTTACTTTTGGTTATCTGCATTTTCTATACCAAACTTGTCTTAGTTTTGTGAAAAGGGGAAGAAAAAAGTTAACACAGAGAGAAACATCGAAATACACTGGAAAATCCAAGCTTGCAGTTCTGAGGAACTGCCAACTCACAACTGCCCCCACGGAAGGGCAGGTAGGGGCTGCACCATTCCACAGATGCCGGGCTGGCCCCAAATCACATGTGTGGCTTTGGAATGCACCGGAGGGATTACGGGGCTGTCTGGCTTTCTGGGAGTGCCCATCCAAAAAGACAGTGAAGCTTCACTGAAACTTTCTGGTCATTTTGTTTTTAAAATTTAGCCAGAGCCTGGAGAAACCAGGAAAGTTCCATTCCTCCTACTCCTGTGTGCCTCCACCCGCCCCCGCCCCCGCCCCCACCCCCATACACACATCCCCCTAGCCCAAGTTCCAGTGAGCCCCATATAAGGGAGAACTTTCCCAAGAATCACAAGTGCTCAGCAATGAAATGCTCTGCTTAGCAGAACAGGCAGGCCCTACCCCGGTCCCTAGAGACTTAACCTGGCACTCATTTTTGCCCAGGCACACAACACAGCATGCAACTCAGCAGATAACCTCTTTGGAATTTGGAGAATTGGGGTCATTTCAGACCAGTGGCAGGGGAGGCCCTTCACTCCAACCTCCCCCCTCCATCCCATCCTCTATCACCAGCAGTTACGCCCCAGGTTCTGGCCACACCTGCACAGGCAGCAGCACTCCCCTTCCGATCTCGATCTCAGTCACTGTGAATAGGATCCTTTCTGTCTGGGATGCCCCATACCCACTTTCCTCTGCACCCACCTCCCATATGGTCTCTTTTTCCTGGTGCTTTTATTTCCCCCAGCTCCAGACGAAGGTCACCCATGCCTTCTCTCGGTTCTCAGGAATCGCTCCTCTCCCCCTCCCGCCCCCCCCCTCCCCCACAAGGCAGAGCATGGCTTGCTCCCAGCCCCAGGACCCAGTGGATGGATCAATTCCATTGGCAGAACTGTGCTCCTCCGGCTTCGTCCCCATCACAGCTAATGAACACTCATCCCCCAGGCTGTTCAGGCCAAAACCTTGGAGTCATCCTTGACTCTCTTCCCCCTCTCATACGTAGATGTCATCTGCCAGGAAATCCCGCATCTCTACCTTCACGACATGTCCTGAACCTGGTCCCCTCACTACCCACCGCTAGTGCTGCAGGTCCCCTAGCTGGTCTCCAGGCTTGTCCTCTCCAGTCTATTCTCCACCAGGCAGCCAGAGCCACCCCCTCAAAGCCCAAGTCGGTTCACGTCATTCCACTGCTCAGAATCCTCCATGCTGTCTCATCTCATCTCACCCAGAGTTAAAGTGAGAGACCATTTATTTCAGTGCTTCCAAAGGCTAGGCACGTCTGGCCTGCCCAGCCCACCTCAGACCTCATCTGCCTTCTCTTCCCCACCTGCTCCCCTCAGTCACACTGACCTCCCTGAAGGACCCAGGCATGCTCCTGCCTTGGGATTTTGCCCTGACCGGTCCCTCTGCCTGGAATGCTCTTTTTTGGGAGAGCTGTGAATCATGCTACCACATCCTTCAGCAAAGCCCTCTCTGAGCACCCATCTAAAACAGCACCCCACCCCAAACGCTGGCCCACCCTAGCCTCTGTATCCTGCTTTACTTTCTTCCACACTCTCTATCTGACATATTGTATTTGCTTGACCCCCCCCCCCCCCCCCCGCCAGGAGTTGGTATGGATTCTCGTGGCCCAGCTGAGAACTCGGGGTCCAGCCTGTAAGTGAAGGCCCAGCAGTGGGCCAGTGGTCTCCACCCTCTAGCCACCTGTCAAGTCACTCTGCCCTCAGGAAGCCCCTTTCTGACCATTACTCTTAAGTACTGCTTGGAAAACCGGGGCCTGAGTCATTCCCCAGGGCCCTGACTAATTCTCTCTCCATCCCTTGGACCCACCTCCAAGATCCTTCCTCTACAGCATAATGGGAAATCCAGAGAGACCTCCCTATGGAGAAAATGGAAAGGACCTGAATGATTTAAAGGAAAACTCAATTCTTCCTGGCTCAGCAGTTGAGAAAATGCAAACTCTCAGGAAGCTAGTACCTCTGAAAGTGAAACAGCAATAGAAATATTACTGGAAAATACCAAACAGGAAGAGAAGGAAAATTCCATTGGGGAAGCAAGGTCCTCTGTCGATCCTCCTTAATGGTCTCAGTAAAGCTTTTCAGAATGAAAACAAGGAAAGAACCGGAAATCAATCAGGCTGTCACCCTTCCTGTGGACTGGAGCTATGGCCGAGTCACCTCCACATCACCCTGGTCTGGCACAAGGGCTTGGCCAGTACCTGCTGTGGTGCAGGGCAGGCGCCATGTCTCCCCGAAGCCTCAGTTTCTCCATCTGTAACATGGGGGGTTACAGTACAGAGTGACTCTGAGAAATTAATTATGGGTGTGAAAGTGACCTTTAAGCTGTGGAATACTCACATAAATGTAGGAATCAGTCACTCCTAAAGTATTAACAGAGAAGATTTTTTTTTATAAAGAGTAAGTACTGCCACAAATAAGGCATGAAATTGTGTAGCCTGAGGTGGAATGGCACAATGGTTAAAAAAGATTCCAGTCCTGGCCAGCTTTTTGCTCAGTGGTTAAAGCATTGGCTCTATTGGCCCTTGGACTGAAGGGTCTCAGGTTTGATTCCCAGTCAAGGCCACGTACCTTGGTTGCAGGCTAGAACAGGAGGCAATCAATCAATGTCTCTCTCATATCGGTCTCTCTCTCTCTCCTCTACTTTCTCTAAAATATATACATATGTGTGTGTGTGAAAAAATATATATTTTAGAGGTCCGGTGCACAAAAATTTGTGCACTTGGCGGGGGGAGGGGCCTCAGCCCAGCCTGCGCCCATTTGCAGTCCTGGACCCCTTGGGGGATGTCCACCTGTCTACTTAGGCCCACTCCCTGGGGAATCAGGCCTAAGCTTGCAGTCAGACATCCTTCTGGCAGCCACGGAGCCCTCAGGGGGTGTCCGACTAAAGGCTTAGGCCCCCAAGGGAGCTGTGATGAGGAAGCTGGGGTGACAGAGGAGCCACGCTGCCCCGCCCGGCCGCCCTGGGTCGGGTCACACATGGGATGCCCAGGCGGGCCGGCTGATTACTGCTGCACTGCCCGGCCGCCCCGGGTCGGGTCGCACATGGGATGCCCGCCGCCCCAGGTCCCAGATAGCAGGCCCGGATGGCAGCAGGGCAGGCGGGATGGCGCTGACCTGCCCTGCCTGCAGTATGCAAATTAGCAGCCATCTTTGTTGGCGGTTAATTTGCATATCGCACTGATTAGCCAATGGGAGGCGTAATGAAGGTACAGTCAATTACCATGTTTGTCTATTATTAGATAGGAGATACACACAACACATACAAATAAACAAAGATTCCAGATCTGGGTTCAAATCTCATCTCTGCCACTTACTGGCAGTGTGACTTTAGACAATTTACACAACTTCTCTGTGCTGCAGTTTTCTCATATGTAAAATGGGAATGACAGTCGCACCAACTTTAAAGGACATTAAAGGGTAAAAGAGTTAATGCACAGAAAGCATGTAGAACAGTGCCTCACTCAGAGTAGGTGTCATGGAAGTACTGGCTAAAATTACTACTGTGGAAAGCTCCCTCAATTCAAGTGACTACTCTTTTTTTTTACTCAAAGGCTTTCTCCAAAAAGCCTTCCCTACTTCCCTCAATTGGAATGGATCTCCTCCTCACCCTACTTCTCCTTTAGCTCCATGGACTCCAGGCTCAGCCCAGAACAGCCTCTGTGCCAGGATGGCTCTGAGCTCACCCACACACACTACTTTATTGCTAAATCCTGCCATACAGATCTGTGTTCTAACCTTGGTTCCTGTATCCTCATCAGAAGTTAAGCTCCTTATGGGCAGGTACCACTTACCCCTGGCTCATCCTTGTATCCACACAGCTCCTGATAGTGGCCTGTGTATGGCAATTCCTCAGTCAACACAGGCCAAACATAAATTATGAATTCAGAGTGGCAGACACCACTGCAGCCTCTGCCCCCAACCTGCAGGAAACCCACCACCACCTCCACACAACCTCAGAAGACCAGGACCTAGCTCTCTGCTTCAAAGCCACAAATTCCAATTTATTTTCCATGGCCAAGCCTGGCCTACCCCCTCTCCCCCCGCCCGCCCCGGCCCCCATTACCTCTTGGCTATCTGAGCATAAGACTTGAAACTGCTGGGGGGGAGCTCTTGACCACAGGCAAGTTCAGTTTTGCTAAATGACCAGAGGAAGGAAGCCACGCCTGTTTTAGATTTGCTGTGTAACTCCTATTTTACGGGTCAGAAATACTTTAGGGGCAGGGAGAAGACAGGGCAGGCCTTAAGGGTTAAGTCCTGGGATATCAGTCATGTTCTGAAATTGTCACATTAGAGGATAGTCACCTGATCTCCTTTAAGGAAATTTGGGTTCCTTGTTGATAAGGAAGGGCCAAGGTACCACTAATTTTTGTCTTAGAACAGCACAGACAGCCTCGCCAATCCTTGGGGAGGGAACACTTAGTGACGCAATGAGGAGACATGACAGTTACAAGACATTTTGTGCGCCTGTAGTTTGGGAAGCACCAACTCTGCGCAGAATTTCTCTATAAAATAAGTCAAGTGGCCCCGGCCATGGCTCAGTTGGTTGGGCGTAGTCCAGTGCACAGAAAGGTTGCTGGTTTGATTCTCGATCGGGGCACATACCTGGGTTTCAGGCTCCATCCCAAGGAGGGGGCGTGCAGGAGGCAGCCAATTGATGCTTCACTCTCACACTGATGTTTTCCTCTCTAAAAATTATTTATCAAACACTACTCTCTTTATAAAAAGCTAACTAAATAAGTAAATAAAAAAAATAAGTCAAGTACTGCATTAGCATCTCATTTATGGAATTCAGGGGCAGATGGGGGAGGGAGGAGAGAGAAAAGCCAACTCTGGGGCCTCTTCTGGGGAACACCAAAGACCAGTCTTAGAGGGATAGGAATTAGGGCAGGGGGTACAAGAAGAGGAGCATTAAGTAAAGGGAAGGAGACACATAACACATTTCATTAAGTATTAGACTTACTATCTCTACTTAAATTGTGAGAAATAGTGGAACAAATTGATAAAAAGCATGTAGGCTTTGAATTCAGACTGCACAGGTGTGATCCTGGCTCTGTCACTTGGTAGCTGTGTGACATAAGGTAAGTCATTAACCTCTAAGCCTCAGTTTCTTTATCCATAAAATAGGGGTAATACTACCTGTGGTAGATGGATGGCATTGAAGGCCCTGATTGATGGCCTGCCTGTATTCCTGCCTTTTGACTTGGATTTTACAGCTCCCCCACTCTACTCAAATCCTGGCTCTGTGACTTGCTTTGGTCAACAGAATGCATAAGGGAAAGTGTGCCAGTTTCAAACCTCAAGAAACCTTATGGCGGTGGTTCTCAACCTTCCTAATACTGGACCCTTTAATACAGTTCCTCATGTTGTAGTGTCCCCCAATTTCATTGTTACAAATTGAACATAATTAAAGCACAGTGATTAATCACAAAAGCAATATGTAATTATATATGTGTTTTCCAATGGTCTTAGGCGACCCCTGTGAAAGGGTCGTTCGACCCTCAAAAGAGTCGCGACCCACAGGTTGAGAACCACTGTCTTATGGGCTTCTGTTCTTTCTTGGAACCATCATATGAACAAGGATAGCCTGTTGGAGGATGAGAGACCACATGGAAAGGATCACATAATTGTCGCAGCCAAGGCCATCCTAAACCATCTGCACCCCAAACATGGAAGAGAGCCCAGCTAGAAATAGCAGGGCTGCACACCCACCCCCACACTGACCACAGATGCCTGAGTTAACCTAGCTAAGATCAAAAACACTACTCGGTTGACATGTCCTTATTATAGTTGAAAGCAGGGGTTGGAAACTACAGACTACAGGTCGGCTGCCTGTTTTTGTAAATAAAGTTTTATTGGAACACAGCTATGCCCTTTCATTTATATACTGTCCATGGCTGCTTTCAAGCTACAATGGCAGAGTTTAATAGTTGTGTTGAAGACTGATCTGCAAATCTAATATTTACTATCTGGCCCTTTATGAAAAGTTTGCTAACTCCTGGTTTAAAACCACTGAGTTTAGGGTGATTTGTTATGCAGCATAGCTAACTGATACAATACCTGAACCTCTTCTAGGGTGATCACGAGGATTAAATAATCAATTTGAATCCTGGCTGGATAGCTCAGTTAGTTAGAGTGTCGTCCCGATACACCAAGATTTCAGGTTTGATCCCCAGTCAGGGCACACACAAGATCAACTAAAGAATGCATAAGTAAGTGAAAACAAATTGATGTTTCTCTCTTTCTCAGTTTCTCTAAATATCAATTTTTTAAAAACATAAATAAATGATCAATTAGTGGTTAGCATGAAGCATGGAGAATATATTTCTCTTCTGGGAAATCAATGGAAAAACTGGACTTGATATGCAGGCATTTCTCTCACATTACTTTTAAAGGATAGGACTTCAAAGGAGAAAGTATCCCAAGCCAAACCACAACTACCAAGTATGGCTCTAACCTTTTCAGTCAATTACTTTCTTAGAACTCGAGATTGTGACCATTAACCAACTGGAACTGACTTGACAACTCATGTTTGCCCTGGTGTCAATCAAGCCACACATCAATGATTTTTATGTGAAAAGGACCAAAAGACAAGTCACAACTTCCCAGCAAGGCACATGCGACAGTCTCTTCCCTTTGTGGCTCCAACCTCCCTCTGCCATCCCCCATCACTTCTGCCTGCTGAGCCTCCAACCATTCTCTCCCAAGCCTTCAGGCCTGAGCCCCGCTGTTCTATCCTTTCTGCATGGAGAGTCTTCCACTTCACATCCCTGCCTGGGGAATTCCCACTCATCCTTCCAGAGTCAGCTCAAATGGTGCCTCCTCCTGAAAGCCTTCTTTGACTTCCCAGACAGAGTTGAGCCCTCCTAGCCCTATGCACACACTAGCATTCCTTGGGTCGTGATATTGTCTCATTAGCTGTATCTCTCCCCCAGGCTAGTCCCTGAGAAGCTGCAAACTGAGCGTCTTCAACTACAAACTGAGATGCTTCCGTCTTTGAAAGCTGGCCACCATTTATTTTCTCTGACGTCCCTCTAGCAGGCTGCTCAGAAACTGTTTGCTAAATGTGTGTTTTTTTCTCTTAAGAAAAAAAAAAGGTTAGACACGATATTATTTATTCCTTAGGAAACATGTTATTTAACTCAACTCTGTGGATGCCGACAAAATATAAAGTGTCGGTATGCATTAGCATGTATTTAAAACTGATGTCATGATGCGTCTTGACTTTTTCAGCTGTGGTGGAAACATTTACTTAATGATAAAAGAAACAAGACTTCAGCAGAAAACAACTGGATGAGAGCTGCTTGGCTGCCCAAAAGAACTACCAAGTTACTGGCCTCTTTTATCATCTTTTTAAAAAATATATATTTTTATTGATATCAGAGAGGAAGGGAGAGGAAGAGAGAGATAGAAACATCAATGATGAGAACCACTGATTGGCTGCCTCCTGCACACCCCACACTGGGGATCAAGCCCGCAACCTGGGCATGTGTCCTGACGGGGAATTGAACCACGACCTCCTGGTTCACAGGTCGATGCTCAACCACTGAGCCACGCCAGCAGGGCTATTCATCATTTTTTAACACAGACAACCTGAAGGAATAATATTTCCACCTACTAAAGGTTTGTTCTCTCTTCCCAAGAGCTCAGGTCCTCACTGTCTCTCCCCTGGACTATACTGCAATTGTCCTCTAACTCTGACCCCAACTTCCCCAGATTGTGGCAGCTGTTTATATAGCCTGGGATACTCCCCAACCATGGCTCTGACTAAATCCATCCCATTCCTAGCTCAACAGTCTTCAAGGCCTCCCCTGGGGGGGAGGTAGGTACAGACTCAGGCCCCCACCTCTCTCATGTTGTCATCGTTCATTCCCCAAGGGAGGCCCACTACAAAAAAGCTCTGGTTTCCAAGAAGCTCCTCCCTGAGGTTTTACATGTACACACACCTATATAACCACACACACACATAGGGACACACTTTCATATTCACGTGTACACACACAGCATTGACACACCAGTGCTCCTGCAGTCTGCAGTCACCCCTTTCTTTGCAATGAAATTCCCCTTCCACCTCTAGGTTCAGCTCAAAGTTGCCTCCTAGGTGAAGACCTTGTTAAATTTCCCGACAAAAACACTGGGAGACAAATGATGAAGAGACAGTGTGTCAGTCCCCTCCAGCGGCTTAGGCCAGAGATTACTGACAAGTCTTCTGCAGCCTTTCTTCCCTCCCCTCCTAACTCACCCTGGTACCAAGAGGTCTCTGAGCACATTCGAAGTGCTGGGTAAAAGCTGGTTACATTGAAAACACAGCCCTTCTTCCACATGATTTTAAAAGGGAAAATGCCCATGATGCTAGTGGTGGTGGTGACCAGGTGTGTGTGTGCCCCAGGACTCACCTGGGAGAATAGGAGGATGCCTAAGTGTGTGACAGAGGGAGGCACAGATACTGAGGGAGGCGGAGGAGAATAAACTATAGTGGCCTGCCACTAGAAGCACTGAAGGGAGGATCTGTGGACTGGCAGCTTCTACTCCATGCCATACACAGTAACTCTCAACTCAGGTCTAATGTTAAAAACAAACACCAGGCCTGGCAGACAGGGGGGCATTCAACAACCCGATAGGTTCTTGTCCAATTGATAAAAGGAAGCTGGGCCTGAGATTAAGCAGGGTGCTAGAAGTGGGTGTTCCTGGAACCATGGATGAGGGGCAGATGGAAGGCTCTGGGGTGTTCAGGGCTGGATCTACAGCATGCCTGGCCTCCAAAAGCTGTCTGGCTAAAAATAATGTGAAAACCAGGCTGCCTCCTGGCTGCCTGACCAGGCTGGATGCTGGCCCCAGATTAGGAGGCAGCCCCACACAGAGGGCATCCGGCGTCTCTACATCCCCAAAACAGCTCGGACCAGAAGACCCCGAGGGAGGGTTAAGGAGAGGCCACTGTTGCATTAGTGGGTTGAGGATCAGCAGCAAAAGATCACCTGGGAACTTGTCAGAAATGCACATCCTCAGGCCCCACACCAGGCTTGGTGCACCAGTCACTGTGGGAGGTGGATCCAAGCAATTTGTGTTTTGACCAGCCCTCCAGGTGATGATTTGAGAGCCACTGTCTAGTGTGACCCTCCCTGGCTGCTCCCCTCCTCCTCACTAGAAAAAACATCTGGTAGCCTCAATTCCTCAGCACATGGAATGGGAACAACTTCTCAAAAGACCAAAGGGCTCGAAGTCACAACCCAATAGGTGAAACGCAGCCCAGAGATCTTTTCCAAAAAAATTATATCTGCTTACATCACTTAGCAGCTAAATCCCATTCCTTGGCCCTCACTGTGCTTAACCTCCCTGACCCCAGCACTGCCGTCCCGTCCCACTGGGGCCCTGCCTAACTCTCACCTCTCAATTCCAGCTACAGGAACTTTACCTGCAGCTCCCTGAACCACTAGGCTTTCCTCTGCAGCCAAGGCCAACACCCCTCCCCCATGATAAAGGCCCTCCCTGACCACCCCTCCCCTTCAGCCCCAGGTAACACAAAGCCCCATCACAACAGTCATCATGTACACTTCAGCCTGGGACACAGCATTCAACTAGAGGGGCCGCTTCAGCACTGAGCAACAGAGGGCACAAGAAGACCCATGGGAAATAATTGATGGCAGAATGAAGCCAAGTCTTAAACACACTTGACATTCCAGCTATAAAGCATTATTCCTCAGTATTTGACATAGTCTTAATTGTAAGTAGGAAAAAATGTTTACTAAAGTTTGAAAGCCATAAAGGAAGACTTTAGTGAGTAGGCAGAATGACAAGCAGCGGGAGAGAAAGGAGATTTGCCTACCTGGCAGGTGGCCATGGAGTAACAAGGCGGATTCAGGGAGTCCAGCACCTTTGGCTGTGACTCTCCTGATAGCTAGGCTGGGCCTTCCTGGCACCTTCCACACCCAGGAATTTTAGGTTCTCCCAGGTCGGCACCTAGATAAGCCTGGACCATGCATAAGGTGGTAGGGAGTCTCTTTGCTGTTCCCCTTACAGTTCAACTACAAGCCTACGATCCCGGAGACTCACAGAGAGATCTCGCCTTCCCCAAAGCAGCATCTGGGTGGCCACCTGGCTACTAGCTTCTTGTCATCTAGTTGAGACATCTGGGTGCTTAGGAAGCCCAAAGTCCATGCTCCTGAGGTGTGGTCCCAAACTGACCCCAGGGAGAGGTGGGGTCCACCACAGACTACCCATGCTGTCTTCTGCAGACCAACTGGGAAAGGGATGCTCTGGGGACCTGGGACCTCAGAGAGAGAAAGCCAGGCAGAAAAATTAAAGGTGGGCAACCCCTGACTCCTCCCCACAGGAAAACAAAAAAGATCCATTTCCAAGCACCAGCTGGCAGGTAGGAGCCTGTCTCCTACCTGGTTGGACATCCAGTCCTAAAAGGAACTCACACTCTTTATCAGCCTCCCCCTACCCTGCCTGGGCAAAAGTTTACAAGAGGGACAGCCGCCTGACAGCCGCAGCAGGACACTGGGCCTCAGATGTAATCAAAACACTGCGCTCCACCAGAAGATGGAACAAGTATTATTTTATGGGGAAAGGGAGGCTCACAAAAGTGTGAAGGGGAGGAGAGGGCCCAGTCTGGCTGTAATTAACTGGCCTGCTTCAAAGGGGGACTCAAGATGGCCTGATATGTAAGGCGGAGGGTTGTCACTGAGTTGTCCCCCTCACCCCTGGGACAGTGTGGGGTAGAAGTAGGGTCAGGACGGAAGGTGAGGATTGGAGGGGTGGGTCTATCAGCGGAGCCGAAGGGCGGACCCCCTCCCGGAAAAGCTGGCTCCGGCACAAAAGAGAGCCCGCATTTGGCTCCGGGGGTGGGGCAGCGCTGGGCGTTCAGTGGGATTTACAAATGCACTTTTAGAGACAGCCGGTCCGGATCTACCGCCAGGAATGCAGCATAAGACGGGGCGAGTCCCTCCCCAGCTCTGGACCGGCTTCCCATCAATAGGCTGGGGGAGGAGGGGAAGAGTAAAGATAGACAAGAGTAAACGCTCTTTTAAGTCCGGGGCAGCTCTGACTCTGACTTTACTCCTCCTCGGGGGCGGGAAGGGCTGGCTGGGTGTCTCTTTCTTGGGCAAGGCCGGGCGGGGCTTTCTCGTCAGGCAACTTCCGAAGCGGGCACCTGGCTGTGGGCTCAGAGAGGGGACGTGCTGGGGGCAGCAGAGGAAGAGGGTATTTTTTCAGGAGGCCGAGTGCGCGGAGGGGGGGCAGAATCAGGAAGGAACGTGGAAGCCCTGACCCCAGGGTCCTAGCAAGAAGCTGCTGATGTAGGGACTGGAAACCGGGGCAGTGCCTCAGCTTCCCCACGGGCACAGTGGCCCTGGAAGGGGCCCAGGGGCGCCTTACCTTCTCCTTCTTGCCGGACCCGCTCTCCTCCGCGGCCGAGGCAGCACACTTGTTGAGCAGTTTCTTGCCTCCGCAGGCTGTGGGGCTCCAAGTGCGGCCGCCCGAGCAGGCGCCCCCCGGCGGGTCCCCGGCACTGCCCACGGCGCTCTCCACCTTGATGAGGCGATGCTTGGGGGAGATGTAGCGCACCTCGGCCGGCGTGGCCGGGCGCCGCTCGCTGCTGCTGCGGTAGAGGTGCGGGGAGCCGGAGGACGAGGACGAGGACGCGGCGGCGCCCGCACCGGAGGAGGCACAGCAGCAGCCCGCGGCGCCCGACGCGGACGAGGCGGAGAAAGCGCGCTGGCCCCCGCCCGGCTCCCCGCTGCCGCCGCAGTAGTCCAGGCGGCACATCGCGCGCAGTTTGCGCAGCGACGAGCCGGGGCCGTTGTAGGGGTCCTCGAAGTCGCGCTCCTTCTGTGCGCGGTAGGCGCGGATGAGGTCGCTCGTGCTGCCGCTGTCGTCGGGCAGCGATCCCGACAAGGCCGAGAAACAGGAGGCGGCGGCCGGACCGCAGGACGCCGAGGCGGACGCGGAGGCCTGCGGCACGGCCTGGGGGGGCTGCGAGGGCCGCTCGCCCCGCCGCCGCTGCTCGCGGTAGTCGGGCCGCGGCGGCTGCGGGGGGCTCTTGGTCTTGCTGTTGCCCAAGCTGAAGTACTTGTTCAGCCACTTGGCCATGGCGAGGGGCCGCCTAGGGCCGCGGCACGGGAGCCAGGTCCACGGCCGCGGCCATTCGGGGGGCAGCGCAGCCGCCCAGGTCCCTCGGCGCCCCGGCCCCGGCGGGGGGCGTCCGGGGCGCCTGCTCCCGACGCCAAGTTCAAGTTCTCTCCGCCGCCTCCTGCCGGTGGCTCCCGGGCTTCGGCAGCTGCAGCACCGCCCTCCGCCTCCGCCGCGCGCTGCCGGGGCTTCGGATCTGGAGCCCCTCGCGGGAGCGTCTCATGGGATCCCGGCCCACGGCCCCGCCGAGAGCGAAAGGCCCGGGCGTCCCCCGCCTCGGACGCTCTATCGTGCGCTCCGCCGTGGAGCGCGCTGCTGCCCCGTCGGAGGCGCAGCCTCCGCCTTGGCCGGGATCTTGGCTGCTAAGCGAACTTGTCGGCGTCCTCGGCCCCCCTTCTTCCTTTCCGGGAGCGCTGGGGCGATCCCAGCCCCACAGCCGGAAAGCGAGCGACGGAGGGAGGCAGCCGGCGCCCTCCCGAGTCCGCGCTCCCGTGCCCGTCCCGGCGGCGCCTGCCGCTACCGCTGCCGCCACCTCCCGAACCGCCGCGTGTGTGACACTCGGGCCGCCAGAGCCCGCCCCGCGCCGCGGCCCCGCCCTCTCCGGGCCGGCGCTCGCCCCGCCCCCAGCCCGCCCGGCAGGCCCCGCCCCTTCCCCCAGGAGCCGGGCCGCCAGACCTTGGCCCAAGCCCCGCCCCCTGGCGCCCGGGTCTCCGCAGGCGCACCTCTGCCCCTCAGCGCTCGCCACCTCCCGCGGTCGCCTCGGCGCCAGCTCGGGGCTCAGGCCTGAGGGCGCCGGGGTCCCGCGGCGCTGCCCGCCCCGCCAGGTTTTCAACCCGCCGCCGCCTGAGGCGAGAGGTAGCCATCCTGAGCCTGCAACGCTCGGAGACCAAACCCGTCCGCCTCCCCGGGGGCCCTCGCGCTGTGTACCCCGGGCGTCCCCGCTGTTGGGTAGGGTGCAAAGGTGGATTAACGGGGAACATTTCTAGTTTACAGCGCGACCCGCCGGAGGAAATGGGGTGCAGAGACCCCTTAGGAACCGAGCGGCTACCTGCTTCTTACAGGGACGGAGACTCCGGTTCCGGCCAGGTGTGCCGGATCTTCGGAGCAATCTATGCTAATAAGCGTATTAGCAATCCGGCTGACGGCTGCGGCCGGCGGAGGCGGCGGGGGCACTGCCCTGCACCAATCCGAGGGCCAGGCTGAGCAGAGGTCGGAATGTTTGCTTACCTTTTCACCTCTGAGGTAGTGGCGGTTTTAACCCTGTTCACGGCCTACCTGGCGGAGGAAGCTGTGGGAATGTTTACTGCCCAAATTGGAAGAGCGGACAAGAATCCATGTAATCCAGGGTCCTCGTTTTGCAGATGGAGAAACTGAGGCCCAGAGAAAGTCACCCAGGCACGCTGGGCGCCAATTCTCCCTTCTGGGGGCTCTGAAATGATGCCATTTACACTAATCTCTACTTTGCAACTTAAGATCGTCCTTTGATTATTAGTAAAAAAACGAGGAAACTGAGGCAGAGGGCGGGGCCCAGCTTGCTTTTCAGGGCAGCGGCATGCTCCAGGTAGCGACTAGACCTGCCTGGAAATGAGGTCACTGCCCCTAGAGCGGGTGTTCCTTTGAATTTGGCTGGGCAAGCCCCAGAATTTGACTTAAGGTCTGAGAACTGAAACCTGAGAAATTCTCTAAGAAATCTTACAGCACAATTTTTTTAAAATCTCAAC
The DNA here is from genome assembly GCF_964212035.1 of Myotis nattereri. NCBI lineage: Eukaryota > Metazoa > Chordata > Mammalia > Chiroptera > Vespertilionidae > Myotis > Myotis nattereri. The sequence continues at coordinate 55,816,545 of NC_138087.1, forward strand.
TTGCTACCTGTATATTATAGATGGGCATCGGGGGAGTCTCTTTTTTTCCTTTGTCCTAGCAACAAGACCAGAGGCTTTTTGGGCGGGGACACAGCCCTGGCCACACTAGAGGTGGAGGTCAAACTCTGAGGCTGGACAGGAAGGGATCCACAGCTGTTTACTGTTCCTTTACGTACTCTTCCTGAGGCCACAGTTGCAAAGTGACAAAACTGGGACTCAGACTTGGGTCTTACTCGGAATCCTGTGCTCTGTCCACTCAGCCGCACAATGAAGCCATGGCATAGACTGCAAATTGTCCTTTCCGGATCAAGTTATTTGCTTGTGCCCTCTCTGGTCAGATTGCACTGTCATCTTCTATGATCCAGTAAAATGTTTCAGACCCACACAATTACAGACACCATCGCCGTCTATACAACCCCTTCATTGTCGTGTGTGTGTGTGTGTGTGTGTGTGTGTGATGTGTCTCGGGCAGTGATGGCGAACCTATAACATGTGTGTCAGAGGTGACACGCGAACTCATTTTTTTTGGTTGATTTTTCTTTGTTAAATGGCATTTAAATATATAAAATAAATATCAAAAATATACATCTTTGTTTTGCTATGGTTGCAAATATCAAAAAATTTCTCTATGTGACACGGCACCAGAGTTAAGTTAGGGTTTTTCAAAATGCTGACACGCCGAGCTCAAAAGGTTCGTCATCACTGGTCTAGGGGATGGTGGCAGGACCCAGAAGTTGACCTGGGCTAAGATGTTTATTTTGGGTATTCCTAGACTTAAATATCTCAAATTACATTTTAAGTCCTTCTGCTGCTCTGTGACCACTTAATTATCCTGCAAGTAAGGGGGGCCCGAATAGAAAAACTGGAGGACATTCTCATTTAAGTCCCACCTTTCAACCAACCACAAATCTTCTCTGGCTCCCTCCCTCCCCTCCCATTTCTGCTTCTAGGCTCAGGAAGGAAGATCAGCAGATCTTGGCAACAGGCCAGGTGACCCGGGACGAGAGAATCCTCTCTAGGATCTGGAAATTTGTTCCCTGCATGTGGGTTGCACATGGAAGCGTTGTCTCTGCCTTTTTCAAAGGGTGAGGAAGAAACGTTATATTTTACAACTTATTTTTTCATTTCACTTTCAGCAGGCCATGGGATCAGACCCACTTTTCCATGTGATACCTTGGCTGGGGTGTAATTTGCAAGCCAAAATTATTGTAATACTATAGTATTATGCCAAGAACTTCCAGCACACTTGTGTATCTGCTTAACCCCTACACAGTCTGTATGTAATTAACCCTACTCAGCGTCCCAGCAATCTGGTGTGATTCCCAGTTTATAGATGGGTAACAGGCCTAAGGTGGTATTTACTTTAACCAGGCAAAAAAGACATGGGTGTTTTTCTTTGGGAACTAGTAGAGACACATCTCACTAGACTCAGAGTCAGAGTCATCATTCTGAAAGGGAACAGAAGAGTTTCCTAAGGACAACGTAGGAGAAGTAGTGTGTCAGGTGATTAGAGGAGACAGGGCCTTGCAGGAAAAGGATCCCAGCACAGGGAGGGTTACAGCTGGACAGACTCTTTTCAGAGAGCCCGGCTCTCTGTTTTCAGGAGGAAAACTGGGAGCCATGAAGGGAAGAGATTAAGAGGCACAGCTGGGATTGGCACCCAATCTCTTGACATCACAAACCCAACACTGTGTCCATCATTCTTGGCATTTTTTGTGTGTGTCCCCCTCCCACCCCTCCCATTCCCTTCCTGGTTTTCTTACTGGAAGGATTCGGTATGGCCTTGTTTCAGTTTCTGCCCTCTCTCAACTTCTTACTTTAGATCAAGATGGGGACATGGTAGCTTTTTTTTTCTGTACCTCCCTCCAGTATCTGCTGGGAAACTATACATTGGTAGCGGCCTGGAAAAATTGTGCCACCAACCAAACAGACTCATCTACTTTTTTTCATTTCAGTCCACCAAATGTTAATGTCAGTTCCCTGCTGTGTGCCAGGCCCCAGGGGAGGAAGGAGTCTGGGTCAGAAGCATAGATTTGGAAGTCCTTAGTGCGCAATGAAGATCTGAAGCATAACTATCCGTCATCATTGACACCTTCTTTCATTCCTACTCCATGCTACCCATGAGCAAGGAATATGCAGAATCCTACCACAAATCTCAGCTGCCTCCAACTGTCCTTCATCTCTTGCCTGTGTCATTGCAGGTGTCTCTTACTCATTTCCCTGCTTCTGTCTCAGCAGTCAGTGATCCTATTAAAAGAATATGTTTATGGCTCTCTGCTCAAATTTCCCATTAAATCCCCATTTCCCTAATAGTACATGCCCAAATCCTCACAGGGCTCATAAGGCCTTACCTGATCTCTCGTCCCCTTACATTTCTGACCTCATCTTCTGTCTTTTCTCCTGCTCCAAGCAGGCTGCCTCTTCCTTGGGCTTTTGCACTAGCTCTCCTAGCCCGACATGCTTGCGCCCAGCTGTCTCCATGATTCACCCCTCACTCCCTTCAGATTTTATTTAAACATCACTACTCAGTGAGACCTCCCCTGGGCAACATATCTAGAATTGTCCCCACTCAACAATTAGTATCACTCATCCCCATTTCACACACAGCATATTTTATTGATTTTTCTTGTTTATTTGTTGTCTTGCCCCATGATGGGAAAGAGATCTTTCCTCTTTGTTAACTGCGTATCTCCAGCATCCAGAACAGTGATTGACACCTAGTAAGCACCCAATGAATATTTGGTGAGTGAGTGAATGTGAGTGGTTGATCATGAAGGGTAAGATGGCAAAGGGCTAAAGCTTGACATTTCTGCCTCAGAACTGGTGCTTGTGGTTATTAGCGTTGGTCTGGAAGTGGGAACATGTCAGACTGACTGTGTTCTGGGATTCTATTCCCAGATTATCTCCCTTTTTATTTTGTTTATTTATTTTATTATATATATGTATTGATTTCAGAGAGGGAGGGAGGGAGAGAGAGAGAGAGAGAGAGAGAAACATCAATGATGAGAGAGAATCATTGATCTGCTGCCTCCTGCATGCCTCCTATTGCGCAACCCTGGCATGTGCCCTGACTGGGAATGGAACCATGACCTCCTGGTTTAGATCAATGTTCAACTACTGAGCAATACCAGCTGGGCTATTTTTTTAATTAACATTATTACAGATGTTCCCCATTTCTCTCTCTTTGCCTCCCTTCACCCTACCTTGCCCTCCTGTCCCTCGGGCCCTAACCACACTGTTGTCTGTGTCCATGTGCTATGTATATATGTTCTTGGATGGCAATTCTCTTTACCTTCTTTTGTCCAATCCACCACACCCACCTCCCCTCTGGCATCTGTCAGTCTGTGCCATGCATCCACGACTCTGGTTCTATTTTGTTCGTCAATTTATTTTGTCCATTAGATTCAACATATAAGTGAGATCATATGGTAGTTGTCTTTCTCTGACTGGCTTTTTTTCATTTTGCATTATAATTTCCAGGTCCATCTATGCTGTTGCAAAAGGCAAAGACCGTGTCTCTTAAGCCGAGAAAGCAGAACGAGAATCTTCCCTGTCCTCCTAGCATCCAGATGGGGCTCCAGGAGGGTTGTGGCGCCCAGGCAGCCTCTTTCACGCAAGTCCCAGTCATGCTGACATGCAAGCCTGTCTGCAGTGTCGCTGAGCCAGCTGTTGTTCCCTCCACCCAGGTACAACTAATCTTAGGCATCTCATTACTGGTTGAAAGATAATCCTCTGTATCTAGATTAAAGGCTGTGTTTTGACCATTACCGCACATTGAGCATTGAGCCGACAGTTTAATTGAGCTGTTTATGCCGCTGCCTTGATCTCTTCCCAGAGAATTTACAACTAATTCCGAGTGTCTCTACGAATTAAGTGGGCCTCTCCCAACATGCTTTGCCTGTACTTTGCCTGTGCCAAATCCCACTTGTCCTTGTGTTACCCAATTATGGGCTCTCAGCTCACAGCTGTCACTGGCTAGTACCACTTCCAGCCCACATCCTCCCTGAGGTGGCCTTAAGAATATGGCCCTGAGAATGGCCATAGCCCAGGACAGCCTCTGTGATATCTGCCACAGAAAGGTGGGTGGAGGTGAGAATTGAAAAGGGAGTAGAAAAGACAGAATTCCTATCTACCCCTTTGAAGTCACCTCCAGGCAACTGACAATAACCCCCTAACAAGAAAAGGGTATGAGTACCTTTAGCACAGTTAAGCGTGATGGAAGGAAAAGAATTCTGGACTGAGGTTGAGACTTCCTCTGTGTCTTCTGGGACTCTTGGTGTTAATATTTATGAAATGGGACATGGCAGGTCATTGTTTCTCATTCTGTGTTATGGAAGTGTCTAAGGGTAGGGATGCCATATTTAGGGAAAAAATAACATTAAAAAACATCCATGCACTATTTGGGACATATGTATAGTAAAATATTATTAGTTGTTCATAGAAATTCAAATTTAACTGTGTGTCTTTTATTTTACCTGGGGGTCTCAAGGGTCCCTGTGGGGGATAAAGAAGCCTCCCCACCCCTAGCCCAGCTGATGAAATGGACAACAGCAGACATCCACAACCCCTGCTGAACATTAGAATTACCTACAGCGTTTATACAGTGCCCAGTGACGAGACTGTATTTCAGACCAATTGAATCAGAATAGGGAGGAGGGTAGATTCAGGCATTTGTGGTTTTGTTTGTTTTTAAATCTCCCTCGGTGAGTCCAATGTGGGCCAGGTTTGAAAACCACTGGACTGGAGCAGGGGTTTTCAAAAGTGAGGTCCCTAGGCCAGAACATCAGCTTCACCCGAGAGCCTGTTAGAAATACAAATTGTCCTTTTGACTTTCAGTTCTCCAGAACCAGAGGTGGGGGGTGGAGGGGTTGGCTCAGCAAGCCAACCAGGCGATTCTGCTGTAGCTACAGTCTGAGAGCCAGTTGGAAAGTCCCTTTGATGAGAATAGGGCTCCGTCCATTGGGGTCTGATGTACAAATGGGTGCTAGGAAAGCCAATTAGTTGAATTGTTTTGCAATGATGCATCTCAACGGTCAAACTGCCTGTCCGCTGGCAGTTGCAGTGTAAATTATGGAGGTTGTAAACCCTCTGAGTGCAGTGGCTTTTCAGTCCCAAACATCAGTCCGATGGCAGTCTTGAAGGCCACCATTGGCACCTGGAGCTTACTGGCAGTAGAACAGGTTAGGGCAGAAGAGCCAAAAATGGACCATAGGTGTCTGAGGACATAAAGTTATCTCAGGTCAGGCATCAGGTAGCCTGAGGGCCCAGCAGATGGGGCTTGAAGCATGTGGTCAAAGAGGAAATAGAAAGTGTGGCAGAAAGGAAACAGGGTTAGAGGGCAGTAGGTCAGCCAGGTCCCAAGGAGGCTAGGGCAGTGGAAATCAGTGATATCTCCAGGGCTGACCACTGCTTCTGTGAGGAGCCAGGACCAAGGCAGGCCTGGCAGACTGGAGGAGGTGGGTGTCAGAGGCAGAGAAAGCAGGCTGTGTTTGTTCTGTTTTGTGTTGTTTTGTGTTAAGAAGCAAGTGTCCATCAAGAGCAGAGCAGTGGTTTTCTGCAGCTGAGGAGGATTTAAATACAAGCCCACTGGTGCCATCAGGTTTTCTTCTATGGGGGTCTCACAGTCCCAGATTGATTGGTTTCAGGGATGCCAGGTGCCCACCATGTGTGACTCTCCTGTCCTTGAAAGACATCTGAAGGGCAGACAGTAGGGGTTGTGCATTATTCATTTCTGTCCACTCCCAGAATGCACTCAGTTCTCTCCAAATGCTAGGCCCCAAGTGACTGTGTGTGGAAGTGAATCCAGGAGAGATCTGACAAATCATGGCTCTTAAATATGAGTTATCACCTCAAGCCTGATGAACCACATTCCCCATGCAAAAAGGCCCTCGTCACCCTGGCAAAACCATTGCAGACTCTTTCCTTGCTGCCTCCCTTTCTCTTTTCCTTGCACCCAGCACCTCTCCTGTGCAAGGCCAGATGCTAGACCAGACCACTCCTGGGGGCTTTGTACACTGTAAGGAACAATAGACAAAGAAGGGGTGCAGCAAACATTGACACCTCAGAGATTACCCTTTCCTGGGTTCCAATGTGAATGACTTGGTGTGCTGGTGTGTGAAACGATACATCTAAAAAGTTTAATTCAATTCTCATCTCCCAAATAAACGTCAGAGTTCCTGAAAGGGTGAAATATTACTTTAAGTCCTACAGTTGGGAAAATCATTTATTTCTTCAGTGTTAAACCACACACACACAAATGCTCTTCTGATGATGCAGTTTCCATCCTTTCACTTTGGCTGTAATATTTAGAGACGATTTTTGAAAGTCACTTTCCACGCATAATTTTCTCCTGATATACTTTGTTATTTTTCCCCCCTTCTTGAATTACAATGGTTGACATGCTGCCATTTGAGGCTTTTCTAAGTGGGATGGCTTGGTCTCAGCCAGAGCCAGGAAAGAGTTAAAGTTGCAAATGGCTCTCTGCCCCCAATCTGAATTTGGGGGTGGATTGGGGGTGGAGACTGCCCAATTGTCTGTTCTTCTCTTCCCCTCCCTAGAGCTGAGTACAGGATGTGGAGTCTCCCAAAATAACTCAGACCCTGTGGGTAAATGCCTGCTGGAGTTGGTTTGGAATAGAGGATTCTCAGGATCAGAGGTGAACTTGTGTGGCCAAATGATCTGGTCTCCTGGGCTCAAAAGAGGAGCCCAGTCACCTTCCAAGCCAAACGAACAAGCCCTCAGTGGGCTACAGGGAAGCCAGGTGACTGCTGTTGGCTTCTTTCACTCAGGTGGCATCTAATAGAGTGACCTTCTCCAGAGAGGTCAGCGGGCATGGCTTGGAGAGACACTGGCAGTTCCAAGTCGGTCATTGGAATTTCTGGAGCTCTGGGAGCGTACAAGGCGCTGTAGAATTACCACTTGCTGTACATGTCAGAGGAGGGAACTGTCTGGGTTACTCAGCTTCCCAGAGTCATGGTGAGTGGAGGGGCTCAGAGCCCACTCTGATCCCTTTAGTGCTCATGTGCAGATAATGGCGGATTTGGGGGCTCTAGATGGTGGCTCCCTTCACCCCCAAGGCTGGGGCAGATTTCATTCATACACTTTGAGTCTGGAGCTGGTGAAGCTCAGAGAGAAACATTGCTTTCTCCCTAAATCTCCTGCTTTTATCTCTATGTACAACTCGGTTTGAATTTCCGTTTGCTCCCATTTGTGGACGGCTTTGTGGTGGCTATAACCCTTTTATATTATTATTAGGCTTCAAGCACAGGAACCCACTTCTTCAGTGGACCATGTGCTATAAGGTAGCACATCCACAACGGCTGTGGTGAGGGTCAGGAGTGCTCAAACTTGAGTGTGCCTCAGAGTCACCTAGAGGACAGTGTTAGACTGCGCATTCCCGACACCCTGCTGAGAAGCCCATTAGGGTCCTAGTCGGTCTTGGAGTCTGCAGTTTTACACGAACCACAGTGGATACTGCTCAGATGGGCCAGGGACCCCACTTTGAGAAGCTCTGGCTAGTGTCTGAGCTCCAATCCATGACACAAGCCAGCAAGTCGTGGGTGGATGCTTTTCTGACTTTTGTCCCTGTGGTTCGACATTCAGAGGGCCAGCCAGCCTGCATCCCAGTGTCCCCGCAGGGTGTCATATTGCTTCAGCTGGGCACTCTACAGGGTACATAGTTGTTCTTATTTATCCTGAGCAAATCTCCCTCCAAGGTCAGTTTAATGGATCCTGAGGTGAAACAGGGATGAGGCAGGAGGAAGGGAGGAGAGCAGCTGTGAACATAGAGAACACAGTGCTGGCCACCCTGGCCCAGGTGTCACTCCAGTGGTGCCTGCATTGTCCCACAGAAGCGCCTGTGCTGGACATCAACACTGCCACTTCGCAGCTGAGGAAAAGGGGGCGCAGAGTTCACACAGCTGGTATGGGTAGACTCAGGTGTATTCAACTTGAAGACCTTCTTCTTTTCTTGTCTTTTTTCTTGGGCGGGGTGGGAGGTTGAGGGGGAAATGCATGCTCCTAAAATTTTTCCTTCAAGTTTTTATTTTGAAAAATTTCAAATTACAGAAAAATTGTAAGAATAATGCAATCTCACCGACCCTTTCATTGTTAGCATTTTGCCACATCTGCACCCTCTCTCTTGATCATAACTTTGCTAATCCATTTGAGAATTACTTGGAAACATTATGTTAACTTACTCCTAAATATTTCAACTCATCTCCAAAGAAAGGGACATTCTCCCACAAAACCTCAATAAAATTGTCACTTGGGAAGGAAGTGTAACATTAACACATTACTATTTAGTATCTGTTTTACTTTACCAATTGTTTATAAAATATCCTTGATAGTGTTGTTTGTTTGATTCAGCATCCAATCCAGGTTACTCACTGCATTTAGTTGTCACATCTCTTTAGTCATTTTTTTTCATCTAGGATAGTATTTCATCTTTTTTCCCTCTTTAGTAACATTGACATTTTGTAAGCGACCAGGCCAGTTGTTTTGGAGAATATCCCTCAATTTGCATTTGTCTCCTCATGATTATATTCTTCTTAGTGCTTCATGTCAGAGAAGAAAGGCTTTGCCCTTTTGATTGTACTCCACTGCCTCTTGCCAAGTGGGGATCAAGTTTGACCCTTTGAATTGTTAAAAGGACCAGTGATACGAAGGAAAGCAGCATAGCCTGGTGGAATGAATGCAGGCCTTCAGAGCAACCTAATCAAGTTCAAGTGCTGGCTCTGATCTCTAGCTGATTGACCTTGAGCATATCAATTAACATCCCTAAAACCTGGTTTTCTAATTTGTAAATGTAGATGATTTCTGCTTTGCAGGATTATAACTAACATAAGTAAAGAACCCAGCAGAGTATGTGATGTATAATTAATTGGAACTTCATAAATGGCAGCTGTTATTATTGTCTTTAATTACAATATACCAAAATATCCTATTTCTTCTTCCAGCATATCTCTTAGAGGCCCTTTTTTCTGTGTTTTCACATCTCTCCATTCTTGGGCACCTCTGTTTTCACTTTCTTCCTGTTGCCCACACACGAATATGTCCCTCACATACCACTGGGCCCTAAAACAGTGATGGCGAACCTATGACACGCGTGTCAGAGGTGACACGCGAACTCATTTTTCTGGTTGAATTTTCTTTGTTAAATGGCATTTAAATATATAAAATAAATATCAAAAATATAAGTCTTTGTTTTACTACGGTTGCAAATCTCAAAACATTTCTCTATGTGACACGGCACCAGAGTTAAGTTAGGGTTTTTCAAATTGCTGACACGCCAAGCTCAGAAGGTTCGCCATCACTGCCCTAAAATGTGGTCCTTGCCATTATATTCACCTTGCTTCCTTCTTCTCACCTGGCATTCACCATCTTCCATAGTCTCACCTCATCCCACCTACCTGATTTTACCTCCCACCATTTCCTACCTGGGGTTGGCGGTAGGTCGGGGGTTCTGTGATTGCTCTTGATGTAGCTGTTAGCACCGTCTTTCTCCTCCTCTTCCTCCACCTCCGGGTGTTCACATGTATCCATTAGGGTATGTCACCGACAGGGGCTGCTTGTGGTATTTCAAGGAAGAAGGAATTTAATAAAGGGAGTTTATTACAAAACTGTTGGAAATTCTGGACAGAGCAGTTTTATTATCAGCTTTCACAGATAGGAATTTGAAGGGACTTGAAAGCCAGGAGAGCTGATCTCAGCTGCCTCCAATCCTGAGGCCCAAGGTTTTCAGGAAAATACTTAGACTGCAAAATGGCATGTCTGCCTAAGCCTAAGCTTTGACACGGCCAGAACAGCACAAATCTGGCTTCTGCCTTTCCTCTGCCTACCTCGTCGTGCCAAGTGCTTCTCATGCATGCATTTCATTCTAGATCTGCAGACAGGGGGTTGGGACATGTACTCAGGGCTCCAGCCCCTGTGACATGGGGTGGAGCACAAAAGGGGTGCTGAGCCAATGAAGGGCTCTCCCTGGGACTCTTCTGATGGAACTAGTGGGCCAGATCTTCTTTGGCTCCTGGAATTACAGCTGGAAGTACATGAAACTGGTTACCTGGCCATTTTCCCTGACTTCTGGGGGAGCCCAGCTGTGGTAGGACAGAATGACGCACTCAGAGGGTGACATGAGAGTGAAAAACAGAGCTGGAGGAGGGAAGGGAGGGAGGGGGAGAGAGAGGCCTAGAGAGAGAATGAGAATGAATAACATGTGACATTGTATCAGCCCTTGATTTGGTCACACCTTTTGCCAGTGCAATCCATGTCCCCAGTTATTTCAACCCATAAATTTATTTATTTTTTACTAAATGAATTTAAGTTGGATTTCTGTTAATTGCAATGAAAAGGATCCTAATGAATAGCAGAAGGGAGACACACAAGCATTGCAGAGTCAGAGTGTATTATATGCTCTGCAAGAGTGGTTTGAACACCCAGAGAAGCAGATAATAAGAAAGGAGTTCATCTCCATTTTTATCTTTTATCTTGAAAATATTATTTGAGCCATAATTTTATTTTACTTGTTATTTCTCATGGCCTTTGCTTCCTTTCAGAATACTTTTTTATTTCCTGCTTGTGATATTGTGATTTATTATAAATATTATTTGGTCTCCATCCTGTTCCTTGTACAGAGCTCCTAAAACCCTAGGAATTTCTTAAGTTATAAGAGCATAAAAGTGAAATGGGTATCTTGTTATTCAGAACAAGCCCCTTTCAGCCATGCCCAAGTTTATGTTGATGAGGTGACTTTTGGGAAGTCCCTAAGGATGGGGACTGGCTGTCAGGGCAACCAACCATGGGATTAGAGGGTTGGAACTTTCAGGCACCCCTCACCCTTTTCCCTCCAAGAATGTGAAAGAGGCTGGAGGTTGAACTAATCACCAATGACTGATGATTTAATCAATCTTGTCTTATAAAACCTCTACAAAAACCCAAAACCGGGTTCAGAGAGCTTCCAGGTTGGTGAACATGTAGAGATTCGGGGAGAGTGGCCCATCAGGAAAGGGCATGGAAGCTCTGTGTCCCTTCCCACGTACCTTGCCCTATGCATGTCTTCCATCTGGCTGTTCCTGAGTTCTATCCTTTTATAATAAACCTGTAATCTAGTAAGTTACGTTTTCCTGAGTTCTCTGGGCTGCTCTTGCAAATTAATCAAACCTGAGGAGGGAGTCCGAGAAGCTCCATTATAGTTGGCTGGTTAGAAGCACAGATAACTTAGACTTGCAGTTAGCATCTGAAGGACGTGCAGTCTGGGGGGACTGAGCCCTTAACCTGTGGGGTCTGATGCTATCTCCAGGTAGACAGTGTCAGTATGGAGTTAAATTGAAGGATACCCAGGTGGTGTGGCAGAATTGCTTGGTGTGTGGAAAACCCCCACATCTGGTGTCAGAAGTGGCCTGGTAGTAGTGTGAAAGTAAAGGGGATACATAGGAGTCTGTTTCCTTTACTTCTGTTTTCAAAATACTTCCTGTCTTCCAAATGCTAGATCAAATCTCTTTCTCCAGGGGCCTCCCTAACTACTTCACCCCATTTCTGAATTCTTGAAGTTCTTGGCACAGAACAGTTAAACATCAAATTATTTTTAAATTTTGGGGTGTGTTTTGACTCCCATTATTGACTATGAACTCCTCAAGGTCACGGGCTACATCTTACATCCTCTCTGCACTCTCTCCTTCACCCCCTCATGCCAGATTTATCACTATTGACTGGTACTCAATGAATACTAGGGAGTTGATGACTGATTGTTCAGTGGAGAGGCTGAAGTTGCCGTGGGCAATTAACTGGAGGAGTAAGAGTGAAGGAGAGGGAAGCTGTCCAGATACCACCCATCTAGGAATAAGGAAGCCTTTCCAGAAAGGGTAATTAAGCCAGCTCAAATATGCTTGGCAAATGGGGTGGACCAAGTCCCAGGCAGTGCACCTCTCCTAGTGGCCACCAGGGGGCGGCAGATGGCATGGTCTAAGTATCCTGTTGTCCCATGGTGGCTGGATGAACCAGTCAGCTAAACCCTGTTAGAAGGGAGATCTTGGGCACAGGTGATTTGCACAGGATAAGGTGGCCTTCCAATTAGAAGGCTTGGAAAGTAGGATGCCTGGACCAAGGTTGGGAAAACCAAAGGATAAACACATGGATGGTGGACGTCAACAGTATCTAAGAACATGAGCTGAATCCTCCAGAATCAAAGCAGTGAGTGAACTTCAAAAGATCTAGATATTCTGCTAAGAACAAAGGGCTTCAGGGCCTTGGCGAAGGAAGCACGACATCCAGGCATGGTATAGTGGCCAGGGCAAAGTCTGGAAGGCAGGAGTCTTGGAGTCCCATCTCTAGCTTATAGGTTCTTAGCCCTTTGCCTGATGGATGCTTTTGCTGTGTGACCTAGGGATTGACCTTCCCCTCTCTGAGCCTCAGGAGTCTCATCCTATACAGAGAGGATTGGTGTCTGGAGACTCAGAGACCAGCCCTATCTTTGCACTGGGATCCATGATGGCCAGGGATCTTTCTCACTTAAAGGGGCTATGGGAACAAAGCAGTTCAGTTGGCTACAAAGACATTTCTTCACTACCCCTGTCTGCGTATATCTGCTTTTCTTAAAGCTTTTGATGGGCCCTGACCCATGGGACAGGGTTGAAGCTAAGCAGTCTAACTTCTAGATGCACTGCCCCATGTCACAGCACACATCAACACGTTCCCACATATCACTGTAAATGCAATTATTTTTGCTTTAAAATAGTCTTGTAAGTTAGCGCATTTTTATAATTTTGCTTTCAAGATTATTTTGCTAATTTAATTTTCAGTGACTATGATTTCTCAGAAAGCATCGGGCACAGTTAGGAATTCCTTGAAGTGAAAGGATCCACTAATTGTTTTCAAATATAATAAAATTTTTATGGATATCAAGTTGAATAATTTAGGGAGTTGATATAGTACTGTATTTTGTAGACAGTTAATGTTTTATTTTGGAGTTGTCATTGTGTGTCTTGGAGTCAACAAGCATGTTGGTGGTGTGCATTTCTTGAGGCCCTTGAAAAGCTTGTATGTCTTCAGTCCTGTGTCTATGGCCCCTGATGAATAAAATCCTCCTGAGGCAGCTGAAATGGGCCTTGGGGTGGGGGGTCCTTTCTTTCAGTTATTACGTTTTGTCTTATGTCTTCTGGCCTGGGAGCTGGAGCAAGCTTTGAGTGCATCAACAAAAAAAGGAGCTCCCCCCCCCCCCACTTCCCTTTAGTCTCAGAACCTTCATTGTAAATCTTTTTTCCAGCCCAGTCCTATAGGCAGGCACCCAGGTGGCAGAATCTCCTTGCTCTGGGGTTTTTGTAAAGTCAGGTTTCCTCCCAGTTCTCTCAGGCACACCACATTCAAGCCGAACACCATCCCCATTGTCAACGCTTCCACAGAAATAGATATTGCACAAAGGGCAATATCTCACCAGAGAATTTGTTTTCTCCTGCTGATAATTTCTCTCCATAAACATTTTCTGAGAGAGATGAATAGGTGTACCTTTCTGGATCAGCGGGCAGATGCTGGGGCGTGAAATGACTTTGCGTGGCATGTTTTATGTATGAGGGGAGAGTCCCAAGGACCACCTCTGACTGGCTGCAGGTCGCCAGGTTCCTCTCCTGCCTGTGACTGACAGTTGGGCAGCCGCTTCGCTCACTGTTGCTCACCTGAAGCGTTACAGGCCCAGCTTGGGTGGAAGCTACAGAGAGAGTCCCCAAGGATCGGTGCAAAACATCACCAGCCTAGAACACTCTGGGGCCACATGAAGTCCTAAGTCCCCTCCCTGCATTTCGCAGCCAATGCCACAGTCTTCAGATATTTATTTTGCTGGTATTTTTTTTTTTATTGCCCTCTCTCTGTGTTTATAACAGTGACAAAGGGAATGAGTTCCTTTCCATCATGGTGTTTATGAATCTCAAAGGAAAAAAAAAAAAAGAGATGTGACCTCAGAAAAATAAAGAAGCTAACATAAAAAGGGCAGACACGGTGACCTTCCACAAAATGAACACATGTGGGATTTTTCCATTCATCGCCCTCTGGGGGAGGGGAGGGTGATTGTTAATAACAAAGTGGCACCGAATAACTTGCCGACAGTTCATCAGGGTCCCTCTAAAGCCCAGAGTCAACAACACCAAGTGACTCATGAAGGTGGCAAGCCACAAGCGGGTGGGTGGGGACACAAGTTCAGGTCCAGGCCACAGGCTTCCAGAAGGGTTTATTCCCACCCCAGGGTGGAGATGCCAGATACAAGTAAAAATATAGGATGCCCAGTGATACAGTTGGCTGATGAACAACCCAGGTTTGAACTGTAGGGGTCCACTTACAGGTGAATTTTTTTCGATAAATACAGCCAGCCCCTCCACATTTTGGGTTTCATATGCAGGGATTCAACCAACCTCCTAAGAAAACAGTATTTTTGAATTTCTAACTGCATATTCCCAGCTGCAGATGGAAAATACTGTTGGTTGAAATATAGTTGGTCAAATTTGCAGATTCAAAGAGCCCACTATAGAATCCACAGTTGTGCTTGGATTTTCAACTGCCCGGGGGTCGGCCGTCATGTTGTTCGAGAGTCAGCTGCACTTGATCTTTAGGTAAGCAATGAATACATTTTTCGTGTATTCAGGATATACCTGTAGTGAAAATGTTTATTTGAAATTCAAATTCAACTGAGTATCCTGTACTTTCTCTGGCAGCCTTACCTCAGAGATGCAGCTCTTGTCTTCATTTCAAAAGGACTTACATATTTCCAGGTTCAAACTCTACTAGGGGGAGGCTCCCTCCAGTCTCAGATTCTAAAACCTTACGCCATCTCACAGGCCCAGCTCAAATGCCACATTTTTGCAAAGATTTCCCCCTTAATCATGTTCCTTGTTTCCCTCTCTCTTCTCCCCTCATAGTATTTTATTTTCCTAATTTCATTTATATTTCGTTGTTTGTAAGTCTGTCTCCCCCACTAAAAGGGGAGCAACTCAAGGGCAAGGACTATATCTAGATTCCTTTCCCCACTGTCCCAAGTACAGCTTCACCTGCACCTGATGTGTAGTATGTACCCTGAATGTTTGTGAATGAATGACGGATCTTAGCTAACGTACTTTGAATGCTGATCATGTGCTAGGCATGGTTCTTAAGTACTTTAGAGGAATTGAAGTTCTTTCATTTTCGAGTAATTCTCTGAAGTAGCACCATTTTTATTTCCATTTTAGAGATGGTGAAATGGAGGCACAGAGAAGCTCAGTAACTTGCCCATAGTCACACAGCTAGTAAGGAACAAAACTGGGATTTGAACCCAGGCTATATGGCTGCAGGGTCTGTGTTCTTAGCCTCTGTAAGATCTTGAGTGACTGGATGGATAGAAGATTGAGTGAAAGGACAGATTAAGGAATGCATGAACAGAGGTGCAAATAGGTGTTCAGATCAGGACACAGGAAGTGGAGCCAAGGTTGGTGTTAGGAGAGCAGAGACTGAGGAGGCAGGGAGGTGACAGGAAGACAAGCTCAGGGGTGAACCTAGGCAAATCCATGACTGGAACAGAAAGGCAGCTCAGCAGCAAAAGGCGCTGATCTTCTTTCTTCTTTGAAAGTCAATCCAGTGTCCCATACCCTCTACCTCTCTGAAGGGGCCTGGCTGTATCTTTGTTCCTAGCCTCCTGCCCCCACAGCCCTCCTCTTCCTGGAGCAGAACCCACCCTCTTCTCTCTTAAGAGGCTCAGGCGAGAGGACCTCTGAGGCTGACCCTGTCTTCCCCCTGGCTCTCAGCTAGGAGTTAAGAGGTTTGGCGCCAGCACCTTCTTTGCTTGGGCTCCGGTCCCTCCGTGTCTCATGCACGTCTTCCTGGCTTTTGCCAGGGGTGTTACACAGAGGAACCGATGTGGTCTGGGGTGATCATGGGCTCCATTCAGAGCGCCACCGCGGTCATGATAGCAGTGTAATAACCCCTTCTTCAAGCCTCGGGAACAGTGGGCAGTGGCTAGCTCGTGCCTTCCAACTAGGCTTTTTTACTTTTTGAAAATTGTGGTTAAAAAAACACATATAACATAAAATTTACTATCTTAGCCTTTTTTTTTTTAAGTGGACAGTTCAGTCATGTTAAGTACACTCATATTGTTGTGAAACAGATCTCCAGAACTTTTGCATCTTGTAAAACTAAAACTCTGTACCCATTAAACAACAATTCCCCTCTTCTACTGTCCCCAGCCACTGGTAACCACCGTTCTACTTTCTGTGTCTGTGAATTGGACTACTCCCGGTGTCTCATATCAACAGAATCATACAGTATTGGTCTTTTGGTGACTGGCTTATATTACTTCATGTCCTCGAGGTTCATCTATGTTGTAGCATTTATCAGAATGTCTCTCCTTTTGAAGGCTGAAAGATATTTTGTTGTATGTATACACCACATTTTGTTTACCCATTCATCTGTTGATGGACATTTAGGTGGTTTCCATATTTCAGCTTTTGTGAGTAATGCTGCCATCAACATGGGTATACAAGTATCTCTTCAAGTCCTTGCTTTCAGTTGTTTTGGTTATATACCCAGAAGTGGGATTGCTGGGTCATATGGTAGTTCTGTTTTTAATTTTTTGAGGAGCTGTCGTCCATAGCCCTTGCACCATTTCACATTCCTACCAACAGTGCACAAAGGCTCCAATTTCTCCATATCCATGTCAACACTGTTTTCTGTTTTGTTTTTGTAGTAGCCATCCTGATGAGTGTGAACCTGTTCTTTATCAGGAGGCTGCATTTCTGGAACGGCTTAGCGTGATCTCTAATTATCCACTGGAATTGAGCAATGGGGAAAGCAGGGCACCATGCTTCGGGCAGATGACCTGGTAACCTCGACAGAGAGCTATCCTCATTCTGTCCTTGACTTTGTGACTCTGGGCAAGTTGCGCCACCTCCGAGTTTCCACCGCCCACTGGGGACCGGGCCTTCTCGACGACAGTCTCCTCCCTCCTCTGCCCTGATGTTTCTTCCTGGAAAAGACAGGAAGCGAGAGATGGGAAATGACTTGTTAGGTATGCGTCTTAATCTCAGTAGCCATCACCCCAGTGATTATTTTTTTTCTTTCTGTTATAACAATAATTCATGCTTAGTTTTTGAAAGTAAGATAACTCAGAAAAGCATGAGAAGCAAGGAAGTATTTGTCTATCATTTCGTCACCCGGAGGCAACCACTGATAACATGGTGGCCTGTTTCTTGTCGTTTGTTTTTTAAGTGAGGCAGACTTTTCTCATCCTTGAGAGTCCCTCTTTCTCTAAAGAAGAACTCCTTTCACAGCAGTCGGTAACAAAATTAACTGAGCTCTCAATTTCTTAAATATATCTTTCTTTGTGCTATTCACGCCTTCGGTGTGTCACTTTGAGTGAAAAGCCATTAATTACAGTGGAAATGCTGCTTGGAGACAGCTTATGAAATTATGTTAATATGTATTGAGAGAAAGAAAGGAAGGGGAAAGGGAGCTGATGAGCAAAACAACCAGCCCATTTAAATGGATAATTTTCTCTCCTTTCAAGTTTCAGAGTTGAGGGTCACTATATTTCTGAAAGGACTAGAAAGCAATGATTGTAGTTTTATTTTGTCAAAATCAGTAAAATTCGACTGAAAAGCAAAGTTGATAAACTAGCAAAAAGAATGACTTTGGTAAATGTAATGTAAAACTTTTTTTAACACACATATATCGGTTCAGGAAAAAAGAAATTTTCATGAGAATCTGTAGATGTATAGGTGGAGTGTGGAGAGCTCTAAGTGTAAAAGGCAACCTCCTAAGGATTTCTGGCCTGGGGAAACGATGTTTGGAGATGCTTCACCTGGCATTGTCTAAAGCAAGCATGTCAAACTCAAAGGCTAACACGGGCCAGATTAACGAGGCATGAGGCCCACCGGCTGTGAGTTTGACATGCTTGGTCTAAAGCAGGGGTGGACAAACTTTTTGACTTGAGGGCCACAATGGGTTCTTAAACTGGACCGGAGGGCCGGAACAAAAGCATGGATGGAGTGTTTGTGTGAACTAATATAAATTCAAAGTAAACATCATTACATAAAAGGGTACGGTCTTTTTTTTTTTTATTTTTATTCATTTCAAACGGGCCGGATCCGGCCCGCGGGCCATAGTTTGCCCACAGCTGGTCTAAAGGGATTGGTCTTCAGTGCTGCTGGACACCCAGGTTTTGTATGTATCGTCCGGTCTGGCTGGGACCCCTGAGGATGGCCTCTCCTGGGTCCTGGGCTGGTGGAATAATGAATGCATGAAAGGTGTTTGGCACACAGGAAGTGCTTAATAATTATTAGGTAATAATTGCTATTATCTGGGGTGGAGGAAGCCAGAATCTAGATCTTTTGGCAGCATGGTAGGGGGTGGGAGAGAGTCACACTTGGAAAGGGGACAAAGGTGTGGAGTTGATTAATCCCTTTATTTACTTTCTAATTCCCCCTAATCTAGGCTTCCAGGGTGTGTGTGTGCACACACGAGCGTGTGGTGGCGGTGGTGGTGGTGGTGTGTGTATGTAGGTGTGTATATGTGTGTGTGTTGGGACATGTAGAGTGGGGAAGGCTCAGGAAGTAGGAAGAGAACTAATATTTATTAAGTACTTGTTATATATAGACACCATGCTAAGCATTAAAAAAATTCTTGCAAGAGCAATTAGTTAACTTGACTAAACATTTGGACCAGGCTTGTTTGCCTAACCTTAAGAGACATTCCTTTCATTTTCTGTGGACCTATAGAGAGATGTTTTGCCAATAAGTTTTGAGTTCAAGTCCAAGAATTTCCCCAATTTGTGATAAATCTGAGACTCTCCTTTTTGGGGTGTTAAGGGGTTTTCTGATGTAACAAGGAACTGCACCATTGTTGGTTCCTTTTCAGCAGTCAAGGCCTCTCCTCAAAGGGCTGAGAGGGGTGTCCTGAAGATATTGGCATGGGCTTGCCAGAAATGGTCTCCAGGCCACGTGGGAACAAGGAGGCCCCATGGTCCCTGTCTGGTCTGACCCAAACCCTGGGTAGAAGGGAAGCAAGCCCCAACCTGCAGGCCAAGTCTGATACTCAGTGGGACAGTGGGCCGACTGCCATCCTTGGCACCACTGGGGCCAAATTTCTTGCCAAACAGGCTGGAGTTTCAACACGCTGGGAGAGCACAGGAGGCTGGGAGCATCACTTTGCTGTCGAGCCCGAAGCTGGGCCACAGCAGATCCTAGAGCAGTGGTTTTCAACCTTCCTAAAGCCGCGACCCTTTAATACAGTTCCTCATGTTGTGGTGACCCCCAATTTCATTGTTACAAACTGAACATAATTAAAGCATAGTGATTAATCACAAAAACAATATGTAATTATATATGTGTTTTCCGATGGTCTTAGGCAACCCCTGTGAAAGGGTCGTTCAACCCCCAAAGGGGTCGCGACCCACAGGTGGAGAACTGCTGCCCTAGAGAGTCAGGCAGCACAGCACTGGAAGGGGGTGGGCATGGGCACGGGCACTGGGGATTCAGCCCTCTCTGGGGGAATTTTCTGTACCATTTAACTCCAGGGAACTGGGCTGTGATGGGTATGTCACAAGACACCCCAGGATGAAGATGAGCTTTCTTCAGGTGTTCTACCTGTGAGATCTTAGAAGTTAGACTAGAAACGTTTTTAGGAACGATCTAGTCTACGGTGATTTCCTATTCTTTTTGAGCCTGAGTCAGGAGAGGAGGTGAACTATAATTAATAGATACTCTTTAAGAAAGCAAGATATTTTATAGTGTGTCTTAGAAAGATTTCTATTCAAAATGATTGCAGTCCTTAATTTATATACAAAGTAATTATAGTTTTTAACATTTTGGCCAAGGGAAAGCTTCAGCAACCAGTAAATGTTATTTAAGTGGGATGGAGAGTACCAGATTTTGCTGGGTAATGATAAGAATCACACTTAATGAGTGTTTACCATATTTCAGGCCCAATTCTAAGTGCTTTACTTATCTTAATTCCTTTGATCCATGTAATAACCCCATGCAAGGGTACCGAAATTATTCTTGTTTTAAATATGAGGAAACTTGAAGACAGAGGGGTTTAGTAACTTACCCAAGGTCACACAGCTAATAAGTGGCAAGCTTGGATTTGAACCCAGGGAGTTTGGCTTCCGAGACTATGCTCGTAAGTACCGTGTGTTAAGGTGCCCCGGATCATGAGGACTTAATTTCTTTGGATATTTTACCAAGTGACCGTTCATGTAAAGTATCTGTGGGCATGTCATGGTGACTGTTTGGGGATCAGTTGGAACAAATTGGGAAGACAGCTTGACTCCTCCCTTCCCCCCCGTGTGATAAATATTACAAATGAGAAAATTAAAGCCCAGAGATATAACTGCCCTAAGGTTACATTGTAAAAAAACTGACTGGAAGTCAGAACTTAACGCCCAAGCTGGGCTTTCCTCAATAGATCACCCTTTGTTCTGAATGAACTCTATAGCAAACTTTTAGAGTTCTGAATTCTCTTTCCTCTCTCTCTCTCTCTCTCTCTCTCTCTCTCTCTCTCTCTCTCTCTCTCTCTGTTTCAGTCCAAATTCTTCTCAACCAAGAAGTGATTGCACTTGCCTCTGCAGTACGTGTGATCCTGGGTTCTGATTTTTTTCAATAAATACTCCCGGGGCTCTCCCATTCCTGTCTTGCCTCCTTTGCAGGGGCTGTGCATGGAGGGAGAAGACAGGATCTGCTTTGCTCTTTATCAGTGTCAGGATCAGAGCAGGGTGGCTAGGAAAGGAGCGTGAGCCATGAGATTCAGACCACGAGATCCAGGCATGTGATGGGGGTGATGGAAACCAGGACCTGGCGAGAGCCCGAGTCATGGGGAGGCCACACCCATCACCCCATCCGCTCCTCCCTCAGCCATTTTTCATGTCACTAATTACACTGCAGTGCCACGACTAACATGTGCCATAAGAAGCAAAGATTTGAGTGTCATGGTTGGGTGTTGGAAATACTGAAAGAGTTCTGGACTGGGAATCAGGAGGCCTGTCTTCCAGGCCTGGCTCTTCTACTGATCAGCTGTGTGGCCTTGGGCAAGTTGACACACGTCTCTGGGCCTCTTGTTTCTCATTTGTTACGTGGGTTAATCAGCGGCTTGCCTGTCCTCACAGGATTTCTGTGAGGCTAAAGTAAGAGGACTTAAGTGAACGTGCTTTGGAAATAACGATGCAATGTAAAGATGCGAGGGGTGACTGTCCTTGCACTGAGCCAGATCCAAACACGCAGCATGTCTTGGTCCCTGTCCTGGTGGTAAATAGAGGCGTGAAAGACTTTGTTTGCTTCCTCCTACCACATTAAGTCTCATTCCCTGGAAAGGAGTTGGGCACTGGGAAAACAGAGCCCAGCCTGGGATTGCTTCCATCCCTCCCACCTAGTGTCCACTTTTTGGAGCACTGTGCTAGGAGTCAGGAAGCTGGGCACTGACCCCACCCTACCACAAAAAGGCTGTATGCCCTGGACACCTCTTAGCCGCTCTGCTCCTTGGCTGGCTCTAAAATTTTGATGCCACATCAGCAGCTTGAATGCAGGGAGTTGGATCAGCTCTGGGATCTGGAGGAGGGAAATGGGAAAATTCCCTTTCTTTCCATGTCATCTATCTCCTTTTATTCAGTCAGCTCATGGTTGTGCCAAGCTCTGCCAGATGCTAGGACCAGTCGTGATAGACAGACGTGGCTAGCTTTCCGGGGATTCCAGGGAAGCAGGAGAGACAAGCATATGCAGATGATCCCACAGATACAGAATGGCAATAGTGGAAAAGGGTAAGAAGGAAAAGAAGAGCAAGCAAGCCATTGGCAGGTGGGGGAAGAGGGACCAAAGCAGCCTATTATGGAGTTGAACTTAACGGATAACAAGGAACCGGCCAGCTACAAGGGGACAGACCTTCCATGAAAGGGAACAGGTGTGAAGGCCTGGGGTTTGAAGGATAAGGGTGTGGCCCAGAGACTGAGGGAGGCAGCAAGTGTGTATAAGGAGCGGCAGCCATGGGCGGACCATTGTTGGTGTGATGCCCAGAGGCTGGCTGAGCCCTTTCTTAAGGGCCTTGGTCAGAAGTAGAAGTCTTGATCCTAATCTTGACAACCTTTTTATCTTAGAATATGAGCTCCACTTACCTAGATCTTCTGAATATAATTAGAATTTCTTATTTTCCAGACAATCTGATTGATCACATTCAACTAATCCCATAAACATTCACTGTACTCAGCCCTAGAAAATCAGGATTAAAAAAAAAAAAAGACTGTCCTTGCCCTTCTGGTCCCCATCTGGAGGACAGGCTGGGGAGAGGGCAGCGGGCAGGCACGTTAAGTAACTCTGAAGCAAGACAGACTGAGATGAGTGCCATGTGAGAAAGTGTGAAGGTTCAACGACCAGATCTGACAGTTACAGGAACTTGTCACATTAATGGCCACATCTTTGAAGTGCTTGTCACATCCATGGTGAGGGTTTCCAGGAAATAGTGTAATTGAATCTGAGCCCTGGACAATGATAAGACTTTTTATTTTTAATATATTTTTTCCAATTTAAAAATTAGCTCCTAAAAGAAAACTCAGGAAATACTGAAAAGGGTAAAAGAAGAGAATCATAACCATGTGTAATCCAGAGAAACCACTGTAAATATTTTAGTATAATCTTCCAGAAGGCTTACCTATGTTTAACAACAATGAAATCATTGTATGGATACAATTTGGCAGCACTCTCTTTTTGCATTTCATGTGTCAAGAGTTTTTTTCCCTATGTTGTTAAGTATTCTTCAAAAACATGATATAGAATGGCTGTTCAATATTCTGTTCTTTGGATCTGTGTAACCTCTTCATTCTCATCGGATGGATGATTTGGTAGTTTCCAAATGTGTAGCTACTATGAATAATGCTCAAGTGAGCATTTTTGTACATGAAGCCTGTGCCAGCATCTGGGTACTCCCTCAGGGCAGACTCAGAGGAGCAGAATTGCTGGGGGAAAGGGTGTGAACAATTGCTATGGCTTTGGATACCTATGGACCCATCACACCCCCACCAGCAATATAAGGATGCTCCTATCTCGCTGCACACTTGCCAGCACTGGTTTTTTTTTTGTTTTTTGTTTTTTGTTTTTTAATCTTTGCCATTTTGATGGGGAAGAGCAGAGATCTCTTGTTGCTTAAGTCTGCCTTTCTTTAAGGATGAGCCTGACTTTGACCAGCAGAGCTGGGAGGATGGGGGAAGGACACAGAGAATAGGTTCAGGAAAGGCCTGGCCTGGCTCTGCCCCACGCAGCTCCATGGAAGTGTCTGGAATGTTTAAGGGGCTTGCACAAAGGCTGCCCCATGTCTTTGGTAACTTCTACTCTGTTATCTGGGCACTTCGAGCAGCCATGACGCTGGACACTTCTACCAGGAGGGCGAGTGGCTGCATGAGACACAGTTCTGTTTGCCCCTAGAAAAATACAGGGAGTAAGAGCCCTCCTCAACCTCACCCACTCTGATCTGCTATAGCACAGACCCCGTCTCCCCTAATTTCCTAGTGAAAGAGGAGCCTATTTTCAATCTCTGTGAGAAGGGAAGTATGGCGAGGTGAGATTTGGGAATAAGAAATTCTTGGGAATATAAGCATAACCAATGGACACAAGACACTGTGTGGGGGGTGGGTAGGGGAGGTTAGGAGAATGTCAAGGGGCGGGGAGAAAGGAGACATATGTAATACTCTTTGTAATACTTTAAGCAATAAAACAAAATTTAAAAAAAAAGAAATTCTTGGGACATGCCTTCGAGACACAGGACTTTATAAACCACTGGAGGGAGCAAGGATTGGTTCAGTCCTTTTGAAGGTCAGCAGGGTAACATAGCTCCAGTGGTAAAGTATGATTACTCCTGAAATCAGCAATTCTACTTTTAAGAATGTAGCTAAGAAAATAAAGAGATAAGAATGCAAAAACATGAGCACAGGGATGTGTATAGAAGAAAGTATTGTTGGCATTAGCAAAAAAAAAAAAAAAAAGGGGGAGACAATCTGTCTTCCTCATGCCTGAGAAATAGAGGCACTTGCATGAGAAAGCCTGTAGGAATCTGGTTTGAGGAAGGGGTTGATACCAGCTAAGAAAAATCTGCCTGGAGAATATCTGGAAACATCCCCTGACCAACATCTAAGGGGAGCCCTTCCTCCCAGCTCATGTTAGGCAAAGCATGGCTGTGCCTAATGTGGTCCGTCACCCAATGAGGGGAGGCCACTCGCTTCAGTCTGCAACCCAAACAGGGAAAATAAGTCATTCAGCCAGGAAGGTGGGGGCCCTGTCAGGCAGCAGCCCCTCCTGGTGCCTCTCAAGCCAATCAAGTGGCCAGTAGGAGAGCAGGTATTTCATCTTGGCCTGAGACCCTCCAATAGGGACTTGGGATATGCCATCATCAGACAATATCATGCCCCCAGCCCCCAACATCACCATATATCTTTCATGGGATTCAAAAGGTCCTAATCAGGGACCAGTCAGACTAAGTGACATATTGCAGGGAATAGGAAAAATATTAGAAAATATTTAATTTCAAATGACAGCAGGCTTTGAGAGGACACGACACGGATTCATTATAAAAAGCACGTAGTGAGTGCCTGCCCTGTGCTGCGGTGAATAAGGCAGGAAACGTCCCTGTCATCATGGTGTTTATCTTCCAGGGTGGAGAGAAAGATAGCACACAGGGAAACAGGTCATAAATGGTGGGTATGGATTGAGCCGCTGCCCTGAGTGGGTGAACAGGCTGCTGAGGCAGTGACAGGGAGGGTAGGTCTCCTGGGGGAGGGGATTGTGAGCTGAGACCTGGTGATTGAGACATGCAGCTCTGCAGGGATGGGCATGCCAGGCAGAGGGCACAAGCACCAGCACAGAATGTGGGAGACGGGTGTGGGCTGAGGATCCCATAGGGCCTGCTTCAATCTATAACAACTAGGAATTATTGAAGGGTTTTAAACAGGAAAGGAATGTACATCTTATATAGTTTATGTTTTTTGCTATGCTTTTTAAAATCTGTACTTTTTAACCATTTTTGAATTTTTATTTTTTAAATTACAGTTGACATTTAATATTATTTTATATTAGTTTCAGGTGTACAGCATAGTGGTTAGGCATTTATGTAATTTATGAAGTGATCCCCCTAATAAGTCTAGTATCCACCTGGCACCATACAGTTATTACAGTATTTTTTACTATATTCCCTATGTTGTACTGTTTGTATTTTTAATTTACTGGGTATTTAAAAAATTGAGATATAATTGATATACTGTATAATTCACCCTTTAAAAATATTCAAGTCAGCCCTGGCCAGCATTGCTTAGTAGTTAGGGCGTTGGCCTGCCCTCAGACCAAAGGGTTGCAGGCTCGATTCCCGGTCAAGGGCGTGTACCTGGGTTGTGGGTGCCTGCAGGAGGCAACCAGTCAGTGTCTCTCTCATATCAATTTTTCTTTCTCTCTTCCCTCTCCCCCTCCCTCCCTTTCTTCCATTCTCTCTGAAAAATCAATGGAAAAATATCCTCGGGTGAGAATTTAAAAAAAAGAATTCAAGTCAGTTTTTTAAATATTCACAAGGTTGTGCAGCCATCACCTCTATCTATTTCCAGCACATTGTCATCACCCTAACAGGAAACTCCATATCTGTCCGCATTACTCCCCATTTCCCAATCCCCGCAGCCCCCTAGTAACCACTAATTCACCCTTTTGTCCCCACGAATTTGCCTATTATGGATATTTTATAGAAATGGGATCATACACGTCATGGCCTTTGTGACTGGTTTCTTCCACTTAACATGTTTTCAGGTTCATCTACATTGAAAGCATGTATCAGTACTTTGTTCCTTCTTATGACCAAATGACATTCCACTGTATGGATTTACCACGTCTTATTTATCCTTTCCCCAGCTGATGGGACATTTGGGTGGTTTCCACATTTTGGGCTATTACGAAGAATGCTGTGAGTATTATGGGCGAGTCTTTTAAGGGACACATACTTTCTTGAATAAAGCTCCCTAGATGCTGCGAGCCTTGGTTAATTTCCCGAGTTCAGGAAAAGTTGATACTGACAATTTTTGCCACAGTTTTCATTGCCTGTATGGAGAGGATTTTTGGAAATCCTTACTCTGCCATTTTGCCGATGTCACTCTTGATCACTTCATTTTAAACCCTGTATTAGTATTTGATGAATCAAAATGAATTGAATTTTAAAGGTAAGTGACGCTGGGGTTTGTCTTTTAGATCATTGCTATGGTCAGCAAACATCACCTGGCTCTGTTTTTTAAACTTGTTTCCAATGGGCCAAATGTTGAATGAAATAAGGGACCATCTAAGCAAATTAGACCCTTACTCAGCCTCTGGATAGGGCTTCAGGGTTGGGAACAGCACAAGTGTGTGTTTTGGAAAGATGGCAGGGTTACTGTAGGAAAAGCTGCTGGGGTGGGGATGACTGTGAGATGGTGAGAGCCCTTGGCTGGTGGGTAGAGGCAGGCTTGTGGCCCGGTCTGGCTGTGGGAACTTCTTCCAGGTCTCAAATGCCCAGCTTCATAATTCATTATGGCCAGGGGTCCCCAGCAGCCACCAGGGTACTCTGCCCTAGGAAGGCTGTGTGTCACTGAGTGATGGAGACACTTACATGTGATTCCGCACATCACAGCTTCTGCATGATTTTCTGTTGAGATAGATTGAGGATGGTGTCCTGCAGCAGAGGGAGGTATGAGCAGACCTCTCAGAGTCTGTTGCTCCTGGGGGATGGGGCACGAGCACCTGGGTATGCTCACTTCTCCTAGATTGGCAGAAAGTAGATGTTATTCACGCACATATGTCAGCTGGAGGAGCTGAGGCCAGAGCAGGGCTGGGACCATCTCAGCTCCCCACTCGCCTGCTTCTAAGTCCTCGAAAGAGCTATCTGTGTTCCCTTTTCTAACTGGCTTGTGCTGTAGACGGCCTCATTGCAGGGTGGAGTTTATCCAGGATCCATATTGTTTTACCAATTGCAGAATTCTAACTCAACTAGAATGTAGAATTCTAGCTCAACTAGAGGTAAATGAGAGAAGAGCTCAGGTTGACTGAGATAACTGAGATGGCTGGGAAATATGAGGGGCCACCCTTAGGAGCTAAGAGGATCTCAGGCTGTACTTAAAGGGAAACAGTGTCTAGGAGGGAGGTGAGTGTTCTCTGCACTGGGGGCTGCACAGGCACTCCTGGGATTGTGTGACTTGGAGTATGTCTAGGGTGGGGAGGGCCACCTGAGAATTGTATTGTGTTAGAATAAGTGAAGAATTTGGGGCTGTTAAGCTGAAGGACAGACTCAAGGGACCTGGGCATTGTTTGTAGATCTCTAATGGGCTGTTCTGGGACGGGAACAGCAGATCTGTGAGGCTCCCGAGGGCAGAGTTGGGCCCAATGGGGGAAGCTTCAGGGAGGTAGCCTTAGCCAGCGTTGGAAAGGCCTCTATATCAAGCTGTGTCTACGCAGGGGCAGGGGCGCTTGGGCGCAGGGCGCTTGGGCCCATGTGTAGGTAGTGAGTCCCCAGTCAGTCCTAAAGGGCCAGGTCAGTAGAATTCTGGAAAGAGTTTTGCACAACAGCCAAAATGATGCTCTCTCAAAAACATGCTGGAGCTGGCCGGGTCACTATGTCTTCACTTCTATCCCTCCTTCATTCCAAATCTCTGAAGGGAAGGTCCCTTCCCCCGTTTGCATAAACGAGAAGCCAAGCACTCTCCTAGATGCCTACCCTTTCCCCCTCATGCCAATCAGTCAGTCACCTGGTCTTGTCCAAGACAGCCTCGAGATATCTCTCATATCTGCCCCCTTTCTACAAGCCATCGCTGCTGTCTTAACTCAGATCTTCATCATTTCTTGTTCTGGCCTTTGTTACAGCTTCTGGTCTGTCCAGGCCATTTTAACTGATCATCCTTAAATGCAGACAGATCATGTTGTCACCTTTTTGAGATATTTGCCCTCCCTCCACAGCCTCAGGAGAAAGCATAGACACCTTGACATGATGTTTAACCCGTCTCTCTGGCTCACTGTTCTCCCAGGTACTTTCTGCTCCAGCCACATGCCACTGCCAGCCTAGCCTTTGTTTATGCTGATCTTTTTGTCTAATGTTCTTTCCTGGTAGTTGTTTTTCATTAAGAGCAGTTTTAGGGTTACAGAAAAAATTGATTAGAAAATACAGAGTTCCCACATACCTCCCCACCCCAGTTTCCCCTATTATTTATATTTTGTATTAGTGTGGTATGTTTGTTACAACTGATAAATGAAAATTAATACATTATCATTAAATCCATAGTTTACAGTATAGTTCACTCTTTGTGTTATACATTCTATGGGTTTTGACAAATGCATAATGACATGTATCTACGATTACAGTGTCGTACAGAAGGATTTCACTGCCCTAAAAAGCTCCTGTACTCCTTCCAATATATCCCTTCCTTTAACCCCTCACAACCACTTTTCCTGGCTTTTTATATGTGAAAATCTATTCATCCTTTAGGGCAATAGTTCTCAACCTTCCTAATGCTGTGACCCTTTAATACAGTTCCTCATGTTGTGGTGACCCCCAATTTCATTGTTACAAATTGAACATAATTAAAGCATAGTGATTAATCACAAAAACAATACGTAATTATATATGTGTTTTCCGACGGTCTTAGGTGACCCCTGTGAAAGGGTCATTCGACCCCCAAAGGGGTCGCGACCCACAGGTTGAGAACCGGCTGCTTTAGGTTCTTATGTAGATTCTACTTCCTCTAGGAAACCTTCACTGATTCTTTCAGTTGAAAATATTTACTCTCTTCTCTTAATAATTGATAGCATATATGCCATACCTATTCTGTCCTGGCTGTGATACCACTCTTCTCTCTTTTATACACCAACTCTGCTGGATAGATTTGAACTTACAGATGAAGAAACAGAGGCTCATTTATCCCAATGACTCGCTTAAGGCCATACAGCTAGCAAGTGTGAGGACTGAGTGTGAACCCACGTCTTCTGCCTCCCAACCTGTCCAGGGCCCTTTTTGTTAAGTCCTTGACCTCATTCACTGTCTGCTTTCCCCTCTAGAGGAAGAACTTGAGATCAGGGCCATTTCCAATTCATTTCTGTGTCTTTACAACCCAGCACAGGTGCTTAAACAGATCAGGGAGTCATGATTAATGTGGAGGAATTGAAAAAATATTTTTGTTCATTGGAATTCTAATGAACTCTAGTTGGAAGAGCTGAAAGCAAATCAGGATTCTTTGGGCCAGTGGTTCTCAACCTTCCTAATGCCGCGACCCTTTAATACAGTTCCTCATGTTGTGGTGACCCCCAATTTCATTGTTACAAATTGAACATAATTAAAGCATAGTGATTAATCACAAAAACAATATGTAATTATATATGTGTTTTCCGATGGTCTTAGGCGACCCCTGTGAAAGGGTCGTTCGACCCCCAAAGGGGTCGCGACCCACAGATTGAGAACTGCTGCTTTGGGCAGTCTACAGAAAAAGGTACTCTCTAGCTGACCCTCTGGTCATAGCCTCTTGAGCACACTTGGTAATTTCAGTGAGGATGACCTGGAGTGTGTGTGTGTGTGTGTGTGCGCGCGCGCACCCACCTGTTAGTACAGGATATTCCCCCTCCCCCGCGCCTGTGTGCTCCCCCCTCCCCCCACACACATCTAATTCACTCTTAAGAGGGAAATGGGCTCCTTCCATCTCAGCCTGGAGAGGGCTGGAGAGGCCCCAACTTCCAGTTGGACTCTGCTGGGGATGGGCCAGGCCTGAGTGCTCACATGTGTGCACTTGAGCTCCAGTGCCTCCTCGTCTTCAGAGATCACACCACCAGATGCATAGTTCTCCTCTCCACTAATGCAATTTATATGTCTGAGCATGAACAGAGGATTTGGGAGCCTTCGAGGCTGGGGCTTCGGAAATTACCTCACAGGCTGGGGCTGCTGGATGGAGATCTGGGGTTTTAGGAGACTTTGAGGGAATTATTTTCAAAGGTCCTGGCAGAAGGAAGAGGCATCTCCACCCAGATCCTCCCCCAGGCCCTTCCTCTGGTTCCTTTTAAAACACACCCGGTAAGACTTTCTGGTTTGACATAACGTGGCAGAACAAAGGTTCATTGACCAGATCGGCTGAACTGGGAGGTGGAGGGGAAGGACAGAAGGTCAGGCTTGGGTGCTCGTCCAGAATCGGGCGCTTACTAGCTGGGAGTGTTCAGTGTTCAAAAGATTTTTAAATCTGAGCCTCAGTTCCCACCTGATGAAGCGGAGAAGGATAAATAATGTACACCAGGAGGTAGTGTCTCATACTGAAAAGGGCACAGGCTTTTGTGTCCAAAAGACCTTTGTGGGCTCAGTCAAGCTACTTAACCTCTCTGAGGCTCCTGTCTGTCATTTGTAAATTTTGAAATAATAACAGCTATCCTGCAGGATTGTTTTTTGGATTAAATGAGATAATGTGTAGAAAATGCCCATAGTCATGCCTGGCACCCAGTAAGGGCCCAATGATCTTTGGTTCCTTTCTCTCCTTCTTAGTATGTGCCAGTCACTCTCTCCTGCCCCATCACAGGGCCTCAGCTTCTCACTTACATCTCCATCCAACCCCCATCCCCTCTCTTGACTGACAGTCATGAGTCTGTGATTTTCTCCCTACTTGCAGGGACCTACTTGCCTTCCACACCTGCCAGGAAAAGGCTCTTTTTGAACCCTTCTGACCAAGTCATTTTCCTGTTTAAAAAACCTCCTATGACTTCCCTTTGCCTACAAGATAAAACCCAAACTCCTTATCGCCTTCCACCTTTCCAGTCGTACTGTCTCTTGCTCTCAGCAGCTGATACGCTGCAATATCAGATCTGATGACTGTGGCTCCCGGTTTTGTTGTCACATTTCTGGGTATCATTATTGATCTTTCTCCCTTCCAAGATTTTAATAACAAATTTTGAAAATGATGGTTTCTTCGTCTATTTTAAGAAATACTTCTCTGGAAAAACAAATTAATAATTATTTTTCTTTATGCCTTGAGAGCCACCTGAGTTTGTCCACAAATTTGTCCCCTGTTTTCCTACGAGCCAGCTGTAGCTGTGGACTGATCAGAACATTCTGTTTCCTTGTAATTTCCTTGTGTGGGGTTGCAGGCCTGGAAAATGATAGATGCCTGAAATTGATCAGGGTAATCGATGCTACGTGAAGTAATTACACATGATGAATGTGTCATCTGCCAGATGTGAGTGCTGGCAATGGCTCGCTTGTTTATAAAACCCCTGAGATCCCATTTGTAACAGTGACTAATGTTTGCACACCGGCTGTTTGCAGTGTTTCAGAAATGACTATTTATTCGATATAACCACCTTTCTCCTTTAATTCCCCATTTATCACAAGCCTTGCTGCTCTTTCCTACATAACAAAATCAGGGTTTTATTCCATCTTCTTTCTCTTTGACCTCTGTGAAATATGGGGGTGTTTTATTTTGCATTTCCATCTGGCCTCCCATCTCGTCTCTCCCTCTAATTCACAACTTACATGTTGCTGGTGTTCTCTCATGAGGCTCTGACGCCCCATTACTGCACCTACAATATAAACTCAAACCCCCTCGTGTGCCATTTCAAATCCTCTCCAATCTGGCCTCTACTGATATTTCCAGCCGGATGTCTTACCGAGGACCCCAGCACTGGACAGGGAGGTCCTTTTAAGTGATGGAAACCCAGCCTGACCAACTTACACCCACAAGGCTATTTTTTGAAAGGTCCCAGCTTAGGATCTCTAACAAAGAAAGACCTCCCTGCACCGGCCCAGCTCTGGGGATCCCAAGGACTGGAACGAGGCTCTCCAAAACCATTAGTAACTCCCATCCCACCATTTCTGCTTTCCTCTCATTTCTGTCTGTCTTGTGTGATGGCTTCATTCTCTCCTGCAGGCAGGTTTTCTCACCTGCAGGCATGGTGAGGAGTATGGCCACTGTCAATGTATCTCCTCAATGGAAAGCATGCCTCCTCCCGGCTGCACTGGGGGAGGGGCTCTGGAGCAGTCACTGTATTTGGGGCATCAGGAGTGATGACTGGCCCAGCTGGCATCGCTGGCCCAACTCTGTGGCCTGGGAGGAGAGGAAGGGGCAGGGTGGGCTCCTAGAAAAAGTGAGCATGGAAGTGTGTGCTGGGCACACAAAGCTATGGCTACCGTCCCTTCTCTTCAGACTAGCCACAGGGGGTGTCCATTCAGGTAAAGGCTTATGAACATCAGCTCTCTGTGCCAGGCTCCCGGCCCCTCCTTCACCTGAGCTCACAATCTGGCAGAGGAAACAAATGCCCAACAGATCATTACAATGCAGGGTGTAGAGTGTGACAGCAGAGACAGGCTCGGAATGCTGTCAGAGCCCAGGCAGGAGGCCTTGAACTCAATCCGCACAGTCAAGGAGAATTCTTGGAAGAGTGACAGGAACCCGAGTCTCCTAGAACAGCAGGAGTGAGCGAGGCGATGAGGGAGAGAGAGGCGTTCCAGGTGAACAACAGTGTGAAGGTGTGAGACTGCAGGTCTGTGCCCAGAACTTCCTGCAGCCCAGTAGGGCGAGGGCCCCTAATGGGAGGTGGAGAGGAGCGGGAAAGGTGGACGGGGCTCCCAAATGCCTTGGCCTTCACTCCGGCCTTTCCCTTCTGCTTTACACGCAGTGAAATGCAACTCAGCCTCCAGACCAAACTCTAAAGCTGCCCTGTGTTTTTGAATCTGGTCGCCAGTCACAGCTTCCTCCGGGACTCTGCAGCGCCTGTCAGGTGTCTCTGTGCTAGACTTCTGTTCTGCTTTGCTTTCAGTTATTTATTCACACATCTGAGGTCCTTTACTACATCAAACAACGCTTGAATGCGGGAACCGTGCCCTAAACGTCCTTCTCTCTCACACAGCCCCGCTCAGCATAGGGCCTTGTTCAGTGTTCAAAAAAAAAATTGTTGAATTGTGATCACTCGGCTAATTGGATGTTTTTGCCCCCTTGGGAGCAACTAGCAACATGATATTGGTTTCATGTAGGTAAAAAGAATTTTAAAAAGTATCTATCAACATTTTTTCAACATAGCCAAGTTTCGTTTTTTTACCAAAATAAAAAGAGCTTTATGGATTTTACTGATTATACAGTTGTTAAATATGCACATAGAAACTGTAAGTGATACATAAAAGCCTAAGAATCTAAAACCGCACAAGATACCGTCTCCCTCTCCTAGAGGCAACCACTGTTACCATGTCAGATAACAACCGTCCAGACGTTCTCTATAAATCCAACTACAATATATAACTGAGAAGGTAGTCCAAAATGCAACATAAACTAGCCTTCAGAGTACTATGTTCAAAAGAATTTAACAGTTGAATTAAATCTGCTTCTCCCCCCACCCCATCTCTCCCCACCCCCTCCCCACTAGATAATCTAAATGAGTTCTTGATGTTCCCTGAGGAATTCAACAACCACTGTATATTTGCTGCAGTAAGTTCTCCCGGAGTGTTCTCTCTTTCTCTCTCAGATATAACTTACATACCATAAATTCACCCCTTTAAAGTATACAATTCAGTGGTTTTTAGTATATTTTACAGATTGCACACCTATCTAAATTTGGAACATTTTCACTCTCCCAGAAAGAAATCTTGTATCCATTAGGCCTCACTCTCCATTCCTCCCTCCCCTGAGCCCTTAGCAACCACTAATCTACTGTCTGACTATGGCTTTGCCTATTTGGGACTTTTCCTATAAATGGAATCATACTATGATGCCTTTTGTGTCTGGCTTCTTTCACTCAATAAATGTTATGAAGGGTCATTGTGTTGTAGCATATGTCAGTACTTTATTCTTTTTTATGGCTGAATATCACAGAGTATGGATATACCCTATTTTGTTTATCCATTCATCAGTTGATGGACATTTGGGTTGTTTCCACTTTTTGCTTATTGTGAATAATGCTTCTGTGAACATTCCTGTAAAAGTTTTTACCTGAACATATGTTTTCACTTCTCTTGGTTATATGACTAGAAGTGGAATATATGGGTCATATGGGAACTCTATGCTTAATTTTTTTAAAATCTTTTTTTATGCTTAACTTTTTAAGGAACTACCAAACTCTTTTCCATATCAGCTGCACCATCTTAAATTCTCATTAGCTACATTTAAGGTGTTTTTTCTTTTTGTTTGTTTGTTTTTTAATCCTCACCCAAGGTTATTTTTCCATTGATTTTTAGAAAGAGTAGAAGAGAGAGGGAAAGACAGAGAGAAATATCGATGTGAGAGAAACACATTGGTTGGTTGCCAACTGCATGTGGCCCAACTGGCTATTGGCCTCCATGGTTTCTGATAAAAAATTAGCTAGTGTCACAATGGGGCTCATTTTTGTACATGAGTTGTTTCTCTTTTGCTGCTTGGAAGATTCTCCATTAATCTTTGGCTTCTGGTAATTTGGTTATGATATGTCTATATCTGGATCTCTTAGTGTTTATCATACTTAGAGTTTGCTGAGCTTCTTGGATGGGTGGATCCATGCTTTTCATGTTTTGGGGAAGTTTTTGACCCTGTTTCTTCAAATATATTCTTTCTACCTTTTCTCTCTCTTCTTTTCTTGGTATACCCATTGTGTGAATGCTGGTGTTCTTGATAGCATCCCACAGATATCTGTGGGTCAGCTCATTTTTCTCCATTCTTTTAAAATTCTCCTTCCTCACATGGATGATCTCCATTGAACTATCTGCAGGGTTGCTGATTCTCTCTTCTGCCTACTCAGTTCTGCTGCTGAGCCCCTCTGGTGAATTTTTCATTTCTGCTATAGCACTTTTCAACTCCAGAATTTCTATTTAGTTTATCTTTTGTAATTTCTATCTCTTTTTAAAAAAATATGTTTTTATTGACTTTAGAGAGAAAAGATAGGAGAGGGATAGAAACGTTGATGAAAGAGAACCACATGGATCGGCTGCCTCCTGCATGCCCCCTATTGGAGATCAAGTCCACAACCCAGCAACCCCAGCATGTGCCCTGACTCAGAATCAAACTAGTAACTTCTTGATTCATGGGTCGATGCTCAACGACTGAGCAAAACTAGCTGGCAATTTCTATCTCTTTATTGTTATTCTTTATTTACCATACACCATTCTCATACTTTTCTTTAGCCTTTAGATGTGTTTTCCTTGAGTTCTTTGAAAAGATTTGAAATAGCTGATTTAAAATGTCTGGGCTTTCTCAAGCACAGTTTTTACTGATTGCTTCCCCCTGCCTTGTGTATGATACATTCCTTTATTTTTTCTTTGCATGCCTTGTATTTTGTTGTTGTTGAAAATTGAACATGTTTAATAATATAAAAAGAAATTCTGGAAATCATATTTTCTCCCCACCCCAGAGTTTGGTATTGCTATTCCCTGGAGTGTGGTGGGACATGTTTCCTGATATGTCTTTGTAGATATGATTGTTCTAACCCAGACCAACTTGAGCTTTCATCTGAACTCTGACTCTCCCCTCTAAGTCTTCTAGGCAGCTTTGGTACCTCCAAACACTGGGATTTCTTGTTACCCAAGGTTCTTCTGTGTTTACTGTGATCAGCACATCTTCGCCACACAAGACACTTTGGATAGACTTCAAGACTTGACATTTGACTTGAAACTTTTTCCACTTTTGGCTTCTGTGACAAAGACTCTATTCTCTCTCTGGTTCCATCTGCTCCTCTCTGACTCCTTACTGGGTTCATTATTTTGCTCAGGGTTTGCTATATTCTCATTTCCCTCTCTTTCCTCTCTACTTTGCAGAGTTTATCTATTACTTCTTCAACGGTTTCCTTTGTAGCAACTTGGTGAAGGCGAGTTTGCTAAGTCCTACTCAGATCTCATTTCCTGTCCCTGACTCAGTCAACTTGGCTTCTTCCCCTACCCTGTAGCCTAGGGTATGAGTGCTGATATACAGATTTGTTCCCTTTATTGGCACTGCTTCTACTTCTGTGTTCCCTTAGTCTTTTCAGAGAGTCTCTGCCTTCTGTCTGTTCTATTCCATCCCAGCCTTTACATTGATGATTAGTAGGACCTTTCTAAAGCACAAATCTGAGCTTGTCACTCCCCCGATGAAAAACCTTAAATGGCTTTCTAGCTCTCCATGATAAAGGTTATTCCTTAGCCTCCGTTTGTAGGCTCCCACACCCCTCTAGAGTCTGATCTCAACTCAGTTTCTCTACTTGGCTGTTTCTGAAGGGATGACCCCTTCATTCTCTTGCTTATTCTATTTCCTCTGCTTGGAGTTGTACCTTTCCCCACACTTCTCTGTCTATTGAAATCCAATTCACCCACCAGGCCTCAGATCAACCATCACCTTCTTGGGAAGCCTTTCTTGATCTCTTTATTCAAAGCAAAACCCTGTTGCTTCTGCATTTCCATAGAATATTATTTATTTAGCAGAGAAGAGTCATTCTCTTTCTTCTTCACATTATAATAAAGGCAAAGACAGTGTCTAATTTAGGTCAGATGCTTGGCACATAGGTAGTGCTCAGTAAACATTTGTTGAAAAGGGAATGATTTTTCTCCCTGGGTTTCTGGCTTTAGACTCCATCCCCCACCAAGCTATTTGAGAGCTCCCCTCCAATTCACCTACCATAGATTGATCTTCCTGAAGGGTGGCTGGATTCATCTGCTGCCAAACCCAACTCATGTTCATCTAGATTTAAACAAAGGAGCAGGAAGAAGTAAGAATTAGTGCAAGATCCTAATCACTGAACACAGAGATGCCTGCTGGCACAGGGCTCCCTGGTGGAATTTCCAGCCAGTCCACAAATGCAAGTGGTCCGTGATGCCCACAACTAGTATTCACATTGGCTGAGCTAGAGAATAGGAGCATCTGGGTCCTTTCCAATCCTGGGTTGTCAGACTGGAACTGGGGTTCAAGATCAATGTGTCCCAACCTCCTCATTTTATAGATGGAAGAAGGCTTCCTAAGATCACCCAGCAAGTCAAGGAAGAGCTGGGGAAGAAACCCAGGGCTTCCACTCCCAGGCCTGGGCTCCCCCCCTCTCCACCAGGCCCTGGAGTTTTGTAAGAATTGTAATTTCTAGGTGTCTTGTTTCATGAACACTGATTTTCCTAGAGCTGAATTATAAGACCTTTAAATTGGCACCTATCTTTTAATTTCCACGTGCAAACTACAATGAATAGAGAAGGAGTGGGGAGAGGGAGGAGAGGCAGAGAGATGAGAGAAGATGGAGACAGGGGAAAAAAGAAAGAATGAGATAGGGATAAAGAATGCGACAGAGACTCCGTGAGGCAGTGGCGACAGCGAGAGGATGAACAACAAGTTCGACGCATTGAAAGATGATGACAGTGGTGACCATGATCAGAATGAAGAAAACAGCACACGGAAAGATGGTGAGAAGGAAAAAATGGAACGGGACAAAAGTCAGAGCAGCAGCAAGAGGAAGGCTGTTGTCCCGGGACCAGCAGAGCATCCCTTGCAGTACAACTACACTTTCTGGTACTCCAGGAGAACCCCCGGCTGACCCACCAGCTCGCAGAGCTATGAACAGAATATCAAACAGATTGGCACCTTTGCTTCTGTGGAGCAATTCTGGAGGTTTTACAGCCACATGGTACGTCCTGGGGACCTGACAGGCCACAGTGACTTCCATCTCTTCAAAGAAGGAATTAAACCCATGTGGGAGGATGATGCAGATAAAAATGGTGGCAAGTGGATTATTCGGCTGCGGAAGGGCTTGGCATCGCGTTGCTGGGAGAATCTCATCCTGGCCATGTTGGGGGAACAGTTCATGGTTGGGGAGGAGATCTGTGGGGCTGTAGTCTCTGTCCGGTTTCAGGAGGACATTATTTCAATATGGAATAAGACTGCCAGCGACCAAACAACCACAGCCCGAATCCGGGATACGCTTCGGCGAGTGCTTAATCTACCTCCCAACACCATTATGGAATACAAAACCCACACCGACAGCATCAAGGACAATTCAAGCTTTCGAAATACAAAAATCACATTGTGAACGTACACAAGCTGGCAATAATCCTTTTCCTTAAGTATGTGTGTGTTTGTCCGAAATGGATGGGAGGTCTCCAGCTGGTCCTTCCATCTGCTTACTGAAGGGACGTCCCTTTTGCACTCATTCCTGGAGGATGGATTCTGCTAGACACCCTCCAGCATCGCTGACTTTATAAAGTGGAAAGATGGCAAACGTGACTTTGTAATAGACACACTTTTTTTTTAATGGGTTTCTGTGGGGGGAAGTCTAGCCTTTCATTTTGCTGTGTGCTGTCCAGATGCCTCGCAGGCCCTCTGTCATGCTCCTCTCTACTGTACAAAGGGTGTCGCAACCACGTGTACCAGCCAGAGCTGTCCACTGAGACTTGTCAGTATTACGAATGTCTGTGCATCTAGGAAAACGTTTTGTTGGAGGTCCCGGGATAGCTGTAAATGCTCTTCTAGCTTTGCCATTAAATTATTGGGACGTTTAAAAAAAAAAAAAGAATGCGACAGAGGGACAAAAAGAGATAGAGTTGAAGAAATTTCAAAGACCAACAGACAAAAAAAAATATAATAATATAAGATATCAACTGAGAGACAGAAGGAGGTGGACAGTTGTAAGAGAGACAGGAATCAGAGATGGAGGAAGACTACAAGAACAGACCCTCTCTACACTTCCCATCTCTTTCTGCTCCAGCCCTGGGAAATGCTTCAAAAATGATGCAGCTGTTGCTCCTCTTGGGTTTTCTGAGGCTCAAAGGATGACATGGCCTCAGAGGACTTTGTCCCAAGACTTGTTTATTGGGGCTGGAGCTTCAGCTTTTCTGGTGGTGTGTGAGCTGCAGCAGTTTTGTGTGTATGAGATGGAATTTTGAGAAAACTGTTGGGATTTATCCAGTAGCTTCTCCCAGGTTTCCTGAGGCTGCTACAGAAAGAGCTCATCAGGGCACGGACATCAGGAGCTTTGGCCCTGGTTTGGGAGTGCCTGGCTGGAGCGTGCAGGAAGAGCCAATCAGTGATTCTCATCATTGATATTTCTATCTCACCCTCTCCCTTTCTCTCTGAAATCAATAAAAATATATTTAAAAAGCAATGAAGTTCAAACATGTAAATCTATTTACATTACATGCCACAAATCATTGTGGTGGAGCTGACTTTCTTTCATGGACATTCTGAGATTGTCTTCTTCATTCCTTTACTTATTCATTTATACACTAGTTCATTCACTTGTGTATCCAACCAACCAGTCATTCATATGCATGTGCTTAGGAGTGGTCATAGGGTGGAGGTGGATGGCATTGGTGGTGGTGGTGGTAGTAGCAGGAAGTATTTTTTTGTTGTTGAGTGGTATTGATGAGTGTGGGATATTGTGGTGATGCTGATGTGTAGTGATGGTAGTGGGTGGTCATGATGGTGGTGATAGGTTGGTGCTATTGGTGATGATTGGTGGATGGTGGTAGATGGGTGTTTTTGTTTTGTTGGATGTATTGATTGGCAGTGGTGATTGTGGTAGTGTCGATAGGGTAACTGTGTGATGGTGATGGTGGTTGTGGTGATGATAATAGAGGTGGTGGTAATTTTGGTGCATGGTGGTGGTTGGTGATAGTTGTGTTGTGAAAGGGAGAATAGTGGTAGTGTTTATGGGGGTATTGGATAAAGGGAGATGGCAATAAAGACAAATCACCCAGTTTGGTCCTCAGTGCACTCTTAGGCTGTTTGGGAAAGAGGTGTGATCTAGACACAAACTGTAACTGCAGATAGATGTACAATGCTCAGGGATGTGGGAGAGGGAAAGTGGAGAGCTTTGGGGGTTGGAAGAGGTAAAGGTTCTCTCTGGCTGGCGATTAGGAAGTTCTTCCTGGACCCTGAAGGGCAGGTGGCCAAAAGGAAAAAGATATATATAAAATTAACAGTCTTATATATATATATTTTTAATATTTGTTCTACTTGCTAACTAAACAGAATTAAGAAGTACAGAAAAGTACAAAGAAACAAAATTAATTAACTAAAATCTCACTTCCTTGACATAAAGATGGGGGTTGGGAGTTTCCTGACTCAGAAAGACATTCTCTTCCAGATGGAGGAAGCAGTGTGGGTGATGGAATGGAGGTGTCTGAGGGTAGGGATTGTTCCGGAACAGCTGGGCCCATCAGCAGAGGTGAGGGCCTTGCCCTCTCTGGGAGGAAGGGAAGTGGCATATGGGTGGTAGGTGGACACACCATTCACAGAGTTGACCGGGAGTAAGGTGGGGGTGGCGGCGGCAGAGAACCGGCCCTCCCTCTGCTGCCATTTGTCCTGTGATCCGCTTGGGTGAGCAGATAAGCTTGGGATCGTGGTGTTCTGTGTGTCCCTCCTGGGCAGTGTATTGAAGTGCGTCGATGCAGCCCACTGCGGAATCTCAATGAGCAAGAGAGATCTGGAAAGGAACAGGCTCATGTCCCCTTCCTCTTCTCCTTCTGGCACCAGCCTCCCCT
Source organism: Myotis nattereri (assembly GCF_964212035.1). NCBI lineage: Eukaryota > Metazoa > Chordata > Mammalia > Chiroptera > Vespertilionidae > Myotis > Myotis nattereri. The sequence goes on from NC_138087.1 coordinate 55,856,934, forward strand.
TCTCTGCCCAGGAGCAGAGCCTCTCAGAAGCCCCAGCATTTGTGCTAATTGGTGAATCTGTGTGAGGCCAAAGGAGCATACTTGACAATGACCTTGGGGAAAAGACCTCTTTGGATCCTATTAAGACTAGCGGTTACCTGGAAGTTTTCAGTTCAACTTTAAGACTTGGAGCCCCATAAAGATGATCAAACCCAGGTTTTTCCAGTCTTTCCTTTCTTGTTTATTTTTTAAGCTGTGGCATTCTTTTGCCAAGCAGCATCTTCAGTGAAAGTCCAATATGAACACCAACAAAAAGGAGGCTGCTTTGGTTGAAACAAAGGAAGAAGATTCTGTTTCTCTAGCCCTTGGTCAACTCACCCCAGGGCCTTGGATTGAAGTGTGAAATGGGGATGATCATACTTATCTTTCAGGGCTGTTAGGACGAAATGCGATGATGCATGTAAAGTCCCTGGGACTCCAGAATTCTGGGAGGCACCGAGGGCTTCCTAGCAGCTTGGGATTCACTCTGGACTCTGGTGCAGGGAACGGAGCCTGGAAGTTGGCCCTGAAGTGCACCCAGGAAGGTAGATTGCCATTCTGAGAGTTGGCCCAGCCACCTCCTGCTCCGACAGGCAGCACTCAATGGGACACTCTGTTCCTATCTCTCCAAGTTCCTCTGGCATCAGAGGCGACCTCAGTGTCCCTGGACTTAGACTTCACTTCATCCCTGCAGTCCCAGGGTCGCCTTTTATAACAGTCTTAATAGCTAATATTTATGGCACTTGCTTCCAGCCAGGCACTGTTCTCAGGGCTCCACACGTGTTATCTCATTTGATGCTCCCCAAACCCTTTTTGCACTTGAGGAAACTGCATCACAGAGAGGGTATGTGATTCATCCAAGGTCATGCATGTCATAAGTAGCAGAGCTAGGATTGGACACTGGCACCATTGTGTCAGGACCCATGCCCACTGGGGCCATTCCCAGCCCTGAAATCTCAGCTGCCATGTCTCCTCCCTATCCACAGCTTCCCTCTGCCCTGTGCTTCCACCTCACAGGGACTTCTAGGTCCTCTTTGTACCGTCCCCCATTTTCACTCAGTCTCTTTGCCGCATCCTGTCTTCACTCCTTTATCAACCCAAATCCTTGGACTTGTACAGGCAGCCTCACCAGCTCTCTGAAAACCATGTCCTGCTCCTGTGTCTGGTGAAAATCCAGCTTTCCCTATCTGGAATTAGAAGAAAAACACGTTTGAAAGCTGGCTGATTTGGAAACTTCTGGAAGGTCTGCCAAAGTATTATTCTGGAGAAAAATGCTTCTTTGTTTGAAGAAGCTTCTTCAAGAACCTTTAAGTGAGACACAGAGGATGGGTGGGGCTAGAGTGGGCGAGCAGGAGCCATCAGAGGAGGAGGTTACCTCCAGGTCGCAGCTTCACGCACCCTGGGGGCCCACCCACATTGCCCCTTCCTGCCCAGGGACAGCCTCAGCAGGGCTCTCCCTCTGGAGTATGCAAGGGAGAGGTATGCTCCTACCTTAAAATCCTCACCCACCTATAGAATGCAATCCAGAGTCCTTGCTTTGGACTCAGGCCGTATGCAACAGGCCCCTGCCCCTCCCATAGCTCTTCACCCATCAGGATCGCACCACACCATCCACACTAGCTTCCCACCAAGCACAATTGCTGGGGTCCAATCCCAGCAGGTCCAGGGGTCCCCAAAGGTGTGGACGGAGTCGGCGAAGAAGGAATGACACGGAGGCAGCGTTCAGTTGATCAGCAGCCTAGCCAGGATCTCCAGCCAAGTTCTGGTCAGGATCTCCAGTGAAGTTCTGGTTAGGATCTCCAGCCAGGTTCTGTGTCCATGTTGTCTTGCTAGGTTCTCCAGCCAGGTTCACGGGGAGGTTCTCCAGCCAGGTTCTGTAGCCATGTTCCCTCGCTAGGTTCTCCAGCCAGGTTCTGTCCAGGTTCTCCAGCCAGGTTCAGTCACCAGGTTCTAGTCAGGTCCTCTTGCCAATTTCTGTAGTCAGGTTCAGTCCAGGATCTTTTGCCATGTTCTCTCACTAGGTTCTGTCTCTAGATTCTGAGGCCAGTTTCTGTCCAGGATCTTTTGCCATGTTCTCTCCGGCGAAGTTCTTCTGTCTCTAGAGAACGTTCTGTGTAGGTTCTGTGCCTAGGTTCTGTCTCTCTCTCTGTCTTCTTAGTTCTGAGTCTTGCTGTCTTATTACATCTGTATTTATACCAGTTGATTCAATCCTATCAATCTCTATTACAAAGGTTAGGGCGTTTCTTATCTCCATTCCAGGGAGTAAAGATTATGTAGCTTAAGCATGATTGTTCATAGTTAAAGTGATTAATTACCCACCTGGCACTTAGTTAAGAGGTTTTATTCCCTCCCTAACTTCAGGGGAAAATCCCTACCTGGGGAAACAACCTTTCTCAGAGACCTTGGTTAAAACACATAGTGCCAAGAAGGTGAGCAAACATATTAAGAACAGTATGCCATATATGCCAGGTCCCTTGAAACAGCAAGCATGGACCGGCTCCCGGCACACAAGCCAGCCTCAACATCTGCCTTTGCGCTGTGATCTCCTGCTGGACCGTGCACTCCTAGACATCAAACAGCCTGCTCCTGCATTTCCCTCAGTCTCTGCTCAAATGTCACCTCCTCAGAAAGGCCTCCCCTGACCTGCCAGCTCAAATTGCACACTGTTGCCCTCTTTCTCCTCACTCTGCTTAAATTTCCTTCATAGCAGCGATCATTACTGATGTCAAAGTATAATTTCCAAAGAGCCCAAAAAGCATGACTCCCACCCATGCATCCAGTGGGATGGGTCAGTGCTTTATTCAGCTCATTAGTATGCGGATCAGCAGAATGACATAGCTGGTCAAAGTGGGTATGATAAGCCCATCTATATAGTCAATGGAAAGAGAGTGCTAGAATAAGACTGCGAAGTTAGACACCAAATTGGTTAATGTCCTATAGCACAATAGAACGGTGGCCTTTGGGGTTATCTTTTCTTGTAGACAAAAATCATTTGCATCTGTGTGGGACAAGAATCATTTGCAGCTATCAATCTTCTTTAGGTTAACATTTCACTTCTCAGAGTCTGGGCCCTAATCAATAGTAAATAGTAAGTCAAACGAACAAAATTGCTCTCCTAGAACGGCACTGTCCACAATGAAGGAATGTTCTAGATCTGTGTGCCTGCCAATATGAGAGCCCAACCTCATGTGGCCAGTCAGCTCTTGAAATGTGGTTGATGTGCCTGAGAAACAGAATTTTAAATTTACTGTTTACATGAAATTAAATTTCAGTAAAAGTAATTGATATATAAAATATATTATACTTATGCATTTACTAAAATAATATGTAATTTAATATAACTAGAATGTAATGATTTAATATGGTACAATATAAATACTAAGTAGATATATAATTTATTGTATTAAGTATATTCCATTAATTTAATATAAGGTTAATAAGTTAAATTTAAAGTGCCCCATGTGGCTAATTGGCTACCCTATTGGACAGCACAACCTCAGGAGGTCAGGTGACAAGTAGGCAGCTTGTTAGACAATGCTATAGTTGCAAAGGCCTTTTTTCCATGTTTTGAATAAATTTTCTGGACTGGTATCATATTATATGTTTATCTGTTTGTTGTCTTTGGTCCCAATTAGGAAGCAAGCTTTGTAATAGCAGGAACTTTGTGTTGTTCTCTGCATGTGCCCAGCACTTAGGTAGGGTACCCGAAGCTTGGCCAGTGCAGTCAGTGACTGCTGAGTGAAAACATAAGCACAAGGAGGCTGGAGTCTTACCAGAAACCAAACCAATGGCGAGTTTGGCTGATGAGCATTAGCAAGTATGATGCCTGATGTTTCAGTTTAAGTGGTTTTCTTACTCTGTAAAGTAATTCCCTGCTGTGAACCTCCAACCTGCAGTGCACATATATGGCTCTGGTTTATGGTTCGGGAGGGGTGGGGTGAAGTGTTGTAGGGAGATGTGAGGCTTGCAGGGTGAAATGTTGGGGGTGTGGAAGGATTGAGCTAGGTGTCAACATATAGAGCCAGAGTGGACAGAGGACTCCCTGGGGGAACACAAATGCTTCCTGGGGATCCTCAACTTATCAGGGAGATCTTCAACTTACCAGGGAGAACCTCAGGTACCCCATAGTTAAAGAAAGTTAGATCTAGCTATTTACTTTGGATAGTGTACTAGTCAGAGTAGATGACATGCAGTAACAAACAGCCCTACAACCTCAGCAGTTGAACATAGCAAGTTCCTAGGAGAGGTTCCTGGCCTTAGAGGGTATTATCTAGTGGGGGTAGATCCAACTCTTTGTCTGTTTACATAGAGTGGCCTGGGACTGCACAACTGCCTCTTAGATCCTGGTGTCTCACCTCTTGTTGTGCAGAGGACAGACCTGGGCCTGGAGAGGAGAAGGGACTGCTTAGAGCACATAGCAGGCAGTAGCAGAGCTGGGCCTTGAAACAGAGGCTTGTGATTTTCCATTAAGTATTCCCCCAAAGCCTCCTTTAAAGATGCTTGCTCTTTGGACCTGTGCCCTGGTCCTCCTGCCCTTCCCCCTGCGATCAATGGGGCTAAAATGAAGCGGGAGGAGAACTGGTGGGATTTGAAGAGATGTCTTGTAGGCTACAGGAACCTTTATTTATCAGGTCCTGTTTTCCAGGCATGGGCCCCTCCATGTCACCATGCTATTTGAAGTGAGGGGGCTTATGCAGGTGGCAAGCACTGGTCTCCAGCTGTGGGTGCAGCTGGGGTTCCAGACTGCTATTTGGCTACACACCCCTGATATATGTGCTGCACTCTCTCCTACCCCTGGGGATTCCCTGTTCCCTCTCCCTTTTCATCTAACAGGAATCTACCTGCATCAGAGTTGCAAGGGTCCTTAGAAATCATCCAGCCCCTCATTTGCAGCTGGAGAAAGGGACCTGGAGAGGGAAGGGGCTTACACTTGGCCGCACAGCCAGTTGGGGCAGAGCTGGAACTAGAGCCCAAGGCTTCTGAACCAGCCAGGGGTTTTCCCGTGCTTCAGGCTGATTCTTGCCTATTATCTTATCTTGTTTCATCTTGTCTCATCTCATTAAGGATCAGGGGCTGGAGAGGCAGCACTGAGATGGGATCTTCAAATCGACTTTAGAACACTCTTGGCTTGTACAGTGTATCATCTGAGACAAACACTCCCCTGTTCCCGTGCCCCGCACCTAAGCCTGGGAGTGCACACCAACCCAGCCTCCCTCCTAGTCACCCTCCATTCGCCAGGCTGTCTGTGGGGTCTTAGGACAAAGTCTGGACAGGGAAGAGGTAACAGTGAGTATACCAAGGAAGATGGACAGGCAGCAAACTGTTAGGATAGTCCTTGGAATTTAATGGAATTCTCTAGAAAGGAAGGTAGAGGGAGATTGGAGCAGGAGAAGAAGAAGCAGAGGCTATAGCTGAGGCATCTTGTTGTCCCAAGAGAATGAGGGGATATAACAGGGACCCTTCCTACAGGGGGTCTTCCAAGCTTGATTTCAGGATTCCTTACAACAAAGGCAAAACTCTGAATGCACTTGGTTCACTCAGTCAGGATTCTTTTGATTAAATCCAACTCACATGTTAGGTCATGGAAGAGAGGAGGTTATTGGGAAGACACTGGGCTTTCCCATGTCACTAAATACAAACAGATCATGTTTCTGTTGACTTCAGGGACATAACAATTCAGTGCAGCCAAGACCCTCCTCCCATCTTTCATCTCTGTTATCTACGTGTCAGCCCCATTTTCTAATGGCTTCTTCCATATTAGGGGACACAGGGATGACCAGACTCCAGTGTCCCACAGCTCAGAGCTTTGCCCCAAGAGACGGATGGTTCCTTTTTCCTGAGGTCCAATTGAGGGAATCCCTGGAAGGACTTAAATGATCCTGGGTTGGGTCGGATGCCCACTCATGGCCTGAACCACAGGGAGAATAGACAACCACAGGGAGCCAGCGAGCCTCCTTCCAGGAACCCACTCCTGGGATTGCTTGTGATGTCTCCTCTATGGCACACCCTGTCGGGGCTGAGCTGTGAGCAGCCTTGACTTTAGGGTGATCACAGGAGCTAAGCACAAGGTAGGAAGGGCCCCAGGCCTAAAAGAGAGACAGACATGGTGCTCTGGGATGAGAGTGGTTTTAGAATCAGCTACAGAGAGCAGAATGTGCGAAAGCTTGGAGGGAACCGTGAGCCTCTTGCACAGGGTAAGGAGCGGGTGATGAGGCTTATGAACAAGGCTATGAGCTCTGGATTTGTGCTGGAGGCAGTAGGAGGCCAGAGGGCAGGGAAGGGACCGAGTCAGACCTGTGTTGTGTCTGGCATGGGGTTGCTGAGTGGCTCTGGTTTAGGAACTCCCCTCTCAGTGATGTGTGGAGAGGAGCTGAGATTGAAGTCAGAATACCGGGTGGGGGTGAAGCTTATTCCAGGGTGGCCTCAGCACTCCAGACACAATTATGGAAAAGCTATTATTAGCATAATTGAGCTCCTTTGTTCTTGTGCTATTTCTCCATGGGAGCCGGGAGAGAGACAGCACTCCTCAAGCAAAGGGAAAAGGGATTGCTCTGTGAAAACAGTTCATTAGCTGAAGAAGCTGCTTTTGAGTGAATTCTAACATCTCCGTAGCTTTCCTTCCCTGCTTCTGGTCCTCGAGCTGGCTGTTCTACCATCAGCTCCGCTGAGGCCATTGGAAGCGTTGGCCAGCCCTGTGGTGAGGAGGAAGCTCTGGGCAGCTTGGCTGGTGACAGGGGACCACTGAGGCTCTGAGGAGGAGGGCAGAGAAGGGTCAGGCACGTGGCCTCCCCTCTTGGGGATTCTGGGCCTCTCTCCTGGCGTCAGGATAAACAGAGCATCTTCCTGAAATATCTGTTGTTACCAAAGAGTTTGGAAGAGAAAAATCATGTATCATTTTTATATTAAAATCAGATGGATATATTATGGAGTAGAACTGCCATGATGCATACTTAAAAATGTTTGGTAAAATACACCTAACATAAAATGTATCATCTTAACAATTTTTACGTATTCAGTTCAGTAATGTTAAGTATTTCACATTGTTGTGCAACCTTGCAAAGGAAAACTCTGTACCCACTAAACAATAACTCCCCACCCTCCCTCCGTCTAGTCCCAGGTCATCACTATTTTGTTTTCTTTCTCTATGAATTGGACTACTCTAGGTATTCCATGTAAGTGGAATCATAATTATTTGACTTTTTATGTCTGGCTTGTTTCATTTAGCACAATGTCCTCAAGATTCCATGTTGTGCCATGGAACAGGATTTGCTTCCCCTTTAAGGCCGAATAATACCCGTTGTATGTATTGGTCACATTTTGCTTATCCATTCATTCATCTGAGGACCCTTTGGGTTGTTTCTACCTTTTGGCCCTTGTGAATAATACTGCTGTGAACATGGGTGTACAAATATCTCTGATAAGTTCTGCTTTCAATTCTTTTTTAAAATATGTTTTTAGAGAGAGGGCGAGAGAGAGAGGTTCCCTGTAGGCCCCCACTGGGGATTGAGCCCACAGCCCAATTATGTGCTATGACCCGTTCGATTCCCAGTCAAGGGCACATGCCAGGGTTGTGGGCTTGATCCCCAGTAGGGGGCATGCAGGAGCCGGCCAAACAATGATTCTCTTTCATCGTTGATGTTTCTGTTATCTCTCCTTCTCCCTTCCTCTCTGAAATCAATTTAAAAAATATTTTTAAAAAAAGAGTCAGAGCATTAGGCTCAGAGATGGGGCAATACCTTCCCCCCTGGAGCTACCCAGAGGGTAGCTTTGTGGAGGAATGCTGGGCAGTGAAGGTAGTGAGGTAGAGGGAAACGGTATTAAAGGAGAAGGCCACACCTGAGCAAAGGCCTGGAGGAGCGGCAGTTTGTTTGAGGGAGCCATTTGTTGAGGAGACAGGAGAGGGTTTTCCTCTTACCTGGACAGAACAGGTCTGAGGGATTCCAGTGGCTTGGGACTTACCCTCACCCTCCTTGCCCCACCAGCCAAGTTGCCCTTCCTTTAGGCCAGGGGAGCCAATGTTCGGTTCCTTCTCCAGACTTCTCTGAGTTTGGCCCTGCCAACTACCCCTTTTTCTCCAAACTCTTTCCATGACTTCCTGACACCTGCCTCTATTGATTTTTCTCCTCTTGTCAGACAGTCCCTCCTGTCTTCTCTGATTCTTCCTTCAGCTCCTGAGTGTTTCTCAGGGAGAAAACCTGGCAGCTTTCAGCGTGATGTCTTCGTGCAAACCTGCCATCTGGATCGCAGGGAAGGGGCTGTCAGCCTTGATTGCTGGAGCTCCCAAAGGAACCCCCTTTGTCCTCTGGCCTCCCTTGCCCTAGATAAAGCAGCAACTGCTCTTTTCTGGCCGAGGTAATTGATTCAAGCTCCCAAAGGCACCTGGGCATCCAGTTAAGAGGACAGTACCCGATGGCTTCAGGCAAAGGTGTCAGGGGTCCTCCTTGCACCTGGTCTTGTGATAGAAACAGAGATGAGCCTGCCTGGCCCCTGCACTCCAGGAGGACAGCCAGATGTGGGAAGAGGCGGTCACAGTCCTGTGATGGGCGGTGTGGGGACCATTAATCCAGCATCAAGGCGAGGCTTCACATAGACCTGACAGCCTCGCTGGGGAGATGAGAACACGAGCCGAAAGCAGTCTGTTCTCAGAGGCATCAGAGAAAAACAAGTGCTTTAGGCATTGAAAGAACAGGACACTTTTTTCCTACTTGAAGATGAAGGTGGCGCAAAGACTTCCTGGATGAAGCAGAGTTTGAGCCACGCCCTGGGAAGGTGGAAGCAGGATGAGGTGGAGATAGAAGGGCTAGGGATGAGGATGAGTGGGGCCCCAGGACAGGAACCTGTGCACTGATTCTGAGGAATGGCATGGATTTGGGATGGCTGAGCCTTTTGGTGTTGGGGAGTCACTGAAGATGCTTGAGGAGTGGAGTGCTGGGGTGGGAGGAGGGCAGTGACCGGCACAGCCATTAGCTAGAAGTATTAGGTTTGGGAAAAGTGAAATCCAATCTGTATGGACTCATTAAATGATTTCTGGGTCAGCAGAGCGGGAGCAAGTCTAACCTTTTAAAGCAGTTGCTTGAGGCATCGATGTCCAGCTCCTGCTCAGCTGATTCTCAATCTTTCTAAAGATGTCATTTTAACCTAGTTTCCTGGGGCTTGTACAATTGAATATTTGATGCTTTAAAAATTGAATTGGAAACTCTCAAACAAGGTAGAAAGAGCTGTCATTTCAAGAGGAGTGGATGAGGTCACCTGGGGAGACTATAGAGAGGTGGACGCAAGTTCCCGACAGGAGGACAGGCCAGCAAGTTTTCAGGAGCTAGACTAAGCCACGCCCCAGAGGAGACATCGTGTTGTGATGCCCCCAGAGAGCTCCAGTGAATGGGCAGTGGAATTCTGTCTGTGCTTTAGCCAGAGAGGGGTGGGATGGAAGCCAGCTCAGAGGGGCTGTGAAAGGAATAAGAGAGCCTAGGAGCCAGAGGGGTTGTTGAGTTTTTGGTTTGTCTTAATGAGGAGACACCGATTGTGTGTTAGTGCTTAATGAAGAGGCTGAAGTTTGGGGAGAGGAAGGCGACCCTGGAGAAGATGGGCAAGGGCAGGAATGAAGGCCAGAGGCAGCAGGATTACCTTTGTCGCCAAAGACCCTCTGCACACATCTGTGCTGCCTGCAGAGCACACATTCTGCCTTATCTTTTCGTTTTGGTCACTTAAGATAATACCGTACGCATTTCCCATTTGTCACACAGTATTCACACTTACCTTTTAAAATCAGTTCTTCAATTACAAAAGTAACACATGTATATGGTAAAACAAAATGCAAACAATTCAGAAAGGAATAAAAGATGAAAATAAAGGGCTTCTCCATTTTCTTCCAGCCTGCCTTTTTTGATGTAACTGCTTTTTATAGTTTTCTTGGGAATTCTTCCCAAAACTTGTAACACATATATGTGTATATATGCATATGTTTTAAAATAGACAAGTGGGATCTGACAGTGTTCTGTTCTGCACCTTGCTTTTTTTTCACGCGATACTGCATCTTGGAGATACTTTCTTATTAGCATACGGAGAGAGTGCTCATTCTGTTTCAAGAGCAGGATGGTACGTGGAGATGGGGCAGGATTGTTTAACCAGTTCTATGTTGACATGGTGTTGTTTCCACTCTATTGCCATTAGAAGTGATACTTCAATGTGCCTTTTAGCCCATTCATCTTTGTGCCCAGGGGGAACTATTTTTGTACATTAAATCCCTAAGAATGCAATTATTGGAGTCAACAACAATATATACATTTAAAGAGGATACATATTATTACATGGAATTATTGGGCTATATACTAGCATATATATTTACAAGTGTGATAGTTAAGGACACATTGCTCTTCAAAGAAGTTTCATAAATATTAATATTTCAAAATTTGGGTAGGAGATATACCAGTGTTAATTATATTACTGCCTGTATTTTTCTATATGCTTGCTAGTTTACACACATGCATAATAGGTTACAACATGTACAATCCCATGAACAGTAAATGAGCATGCCCCCCCCCCATTTTGCCAACAGGACGTTAACAGAATTTTAAATATTTGCCAATCTGAAGGGGGAGACATAGTATATTTCTATTGCTTTAATTTGATTTATTTAATTATGGGGATGTCTGATCATGTTTTCAGTGAATTGCTTTTTCTATTGAGTCACATTTCTCGAATGCCTACAGAATATTTCATTTTATGTATGTATTCTCATTTACTTAACTATATTTTCGTGGGTTATTTATGCTGTTTCCAAATGACTGTGAGCATCTTTGTACATAAAGCTTTGTTTTCTCGTCTTCTTTTAAGCTTTTTTCTTTAGTGTTCCATTTCAGAAGATGAATTGCTGTGTCGATAGTGTAGACATTTTTATGACTCAATATATATTGTCAAGTTGCTTTCTCTAATGACAGTACAATATATAGTACCCTCAATTTCATTATATTCTTATTAGCATTGGGTATCCATAATAAAAAATAATTTTTGCTAATTTTATAGGTAAAAATATTTTTTTTGCAAATTTTTATATATAAGATACTTGCTAATTTTATGGCCATTTTATTTGTATTTTTAAGTACCAGTGAGGTTAAAAGTTTTCATATATGTTTGTTAATTAAGCACATTTTCTCCTCTGAGCTGCCTGTTCCTTTTTTCTGCTCATTTGACTTTTTATACAAAGGAAAGAAGGTGATGTCTTATTGGGGGAAACCCCTATTTCTTCAGGCCCTGTGACTTCCTGGGACATTATTGACTGATACAACATTATAAAAGTCAATTTCTTATATGAGAACGGGGGTGGCAGTGGCTGGAAAAACTAAGAGTAATGTAGATGGGAGAACTGAATGAATAGGATTCCAGGTTATGATGAGAGGGGTGGGGAGGAATTTGTGAGGCAGGATAAAAATCCATGGGCAACATAGCATCTGTGCTGGGCTCTCAGACCTCTCCATCTCTGGCCTTGCACGTGACACTCTGGCGACCAGTGCAGCCAGTACCGTGTTTTGGAGTTCCAGCCTGGGTGTGGTCACTTCTGCTAAAGGAGGCTTTCTTCAAGGCCAGTGCTGCAGAGGAGAAAAAGGTTGGGATGAGGGAGGATTTTGCCTAACCCTGGGTGAGCCATTATTGAGCACAGTTCCCCTTGCTTATCCAGGTAGCCATTCAATGTCATCATTATTGAACAGTCCTTGTTAATTAATTTGATACCTAGAGTTTGGTTTTAACTTATGTTTCTTTTATTACTACTTTTCATATATAGAAATACCTATCATTTTTCATATTTAGGTATATTTACATATATGTATACATGAATAATATATGTCCATACCATTTACTACTATTTTTTATATCTGTGTGTGTGCATGTATGTGTATTCTCTCCTTTGGAGGGAATTGTTTGTGCTCACTTTTCCCCCCTGTTAGGATGTTTTATTTTTCCAAGTAATCTTTCTATATTAAAGTACGAGACTGTCATATTTTTTACAGACATTATTTCTAATTTGGCATTTACCTTCTAATTGTACTTATTTTTTCACTTTTTGTTAATGAGATGCACAGAATGTGTTAAGTTGCATGAGTTTTGACACGTGCATATACCTGTGTAACCTACATTTCTGTTGCCCCAGAAAGTTTCCCTGTGTCCCTTCCCAGTCAATCCTCATCCCCTGTCTGCTCTGCCAGAGGCAATCACTGCTCTGATTTCTATCACCAGAGATCAGCCTTGCTTGTTCTTGCATTTCGTGGAAACAGATCATGAAATATGTACCTTTGTGTGTCTGGCTTCTTTCACACAACATAATGTGTTTGTGATTTAGCCATGCTGTGCTGTTGGTAATGTTGTCACTTTTAATTGCTTACTGGTATTCCATTGTATGAATATAGCACAGTTTTTTTATTCATTCTCCTGCCCATTGGCATTTGGGTTGTTTCTAGTATGTAGCTATTATGAATAATGCTCCAATGAACATTTTTGTACCAGTCTTTTTGTAGACACATGTTTATACTTTTATTGGGTAAATATCTAAGAATGGAATTGCTATTTTATATACTCAATGTATGCTTAACTTTTTTAGAAACTGCCAAACTATTTTCCAATGTGATTGTACCATTTTGTATTCCTACCAGCTGAGTGTGGGGTTCTAGTTTCTCCATATCCTTGCCAATATTTGATATAAATTTTAAATTTTTTAGTCATTCTAGAGGGTTGTAGTGGTATCTCACTGAAATAATAACTCATTGGTTCAACTCTTAAACATTACAGTCTTTAATCTACCTATAATTTATTTTGTAAGAAAACTGTCTGTCCCCACATAATTAACCAACAGAACTATATGTTGAATAATTACTTCTTTCCACACATATTTGATTTACCACATTTATCTTAAAACAGCCTTTAACATGTAATTGAATGTGATTCCATGCCACTGTGTAACTGTTGATTTTTTCCATCAAGAGCACACTGTTTCAATTATTAGAGTTGTAGAGTTTATCAAGTAAGCAAGTTTACCTTTGTTACTCTGCTTTAAAAAAATTTTTTTATGAGTTTATTTGGGCCAAACCGACGACATATGCAGGGGAATGAGATCTCATATGCTTCCCCTTCCAAATAATAATAATACCCTTTCAAAGACATCCACACCCTAAGTCCTGGAACCTGTAAATGTTCCCTTGCATGGCAAACGGGATTTTGGGAAGGTTACCCTGGATTATCCAGATGGGCCACATGGAATCAGAAGGGTCCTTATAAGAGGGAGGCAAGAGTCGTAGGAAGAGATGGTGGAAGCAGAGTTGGGAATCATGGGGCCAGAAGCCAAGGAATGCAGGCAGACTGTAGAAGCTGGAGGAGGCAAGGAACAAATGATCTCCTGGAGCTTTCGGAAAGAACAAGTCCTGCCGGCACCTTGATTTTAGCTCCTTGAGACTCATCTCAGACTTCTGGCCCTCCAGAACAATAGGAGGATAAATTTGTGTTGTTTTAAGCCACTGAGTTTGTGGTAATTTGTTACAGCAGCTGTAGGAAAGTGATACATTGACTTAAAAATTCTTTTAAAAAAATAATTTCCAAATGTTGTTCCACTGTGTTTTTTATTAGATTGAATTAGCACAGAATTTAATTTGGGAAGAACTGACATTTTTATACCACTCCGTCTTGCTGTCTAGACTTTTTCAGGAAAATGCCCCTTCTTACCTGGCTGACATTTCTCCCTGTTGCCTACTGTCTTACTGGTGGTTTGGGTTCCCCAGAGGCAGAGTACAGAGGTTTATGTGAAAGGTAGTCTCAGGAAACACAGGTAGAAGAGTGAGGTAGTGAAGCTGGGAAAGGAAGGCAGCTAATAACAGATTCCACCTCAGGGTTCCCCAACTTCCCAAGAAAGCAAATGTATCCCCTCAATGCTGGAAATGGAGGGGCATCCGGGTGGAGAAAGACCATCAGACCTGGTGATGTCAGCAGGTGGGTCCTGTCCCTACAGCCACTTGTGGAGAGGGCACTCCCTCCCTCCCTGGAGCCCAGTGTCCCCACATTTCCCGCTGCCGCCTCGGAGGGAAGCAAGGTTATAAAAGGGGCTAAGGCTGGCCTAACTCTGCTCAGGACATGGTGGCCAGAATAGCTTCCCACAGAAGAGGAGCCTCCTGCCAAGCATCTAAGAAGCTGTAGCAGAGGCTCCCTTTAGCCTTCCCATTGCAATGAATGCCTGGCTTCCAAAGGTCATGTCTGCATCTCTTTGCCCAAGGGGTTACCCTGCTGGCCAGAGCCCACGGTAAACCAAAAGTGCCAGAGAATGAGAAGTGGCCTCCTCAGCAGCCTCCAGCCAATGACCAGCTGAGGCCTGTGTGTGCACACCCCAGCCACCTTGCCCTGGGCAGAGGGGATGGAGAACTCTGACCCCCAGAGTTCCCCTGTGGGTGGAAGCTTGACCACACACCTTCATAAGCTGCCTACCCTTCCCTGCCTCACATCTCACTCTCCAGCAGGTGTTTCCTGGGGTCACCTCCCAAGTATATATTTATATCTAAATCCTAGTCTCATGGCCAACATCTGGGAAAAGCCAAGTAAGACAGTAGGCAGTGGACCTAAATGGCCAGCAAGTGAGATGAAGGCATGGGGATCAATCATAGGCCCCAGGAAGCTGAGGGACAGAGATTTGGGGGTTGGGATATGAGATGAGAGGATTTGGGTCTTCTTTATACCTTATGTTTTTATGGCTCCCCTAACCATTCCTTCTGGTTGGCTGGCTGCTCACCATGGCTATTATTTGGGGTCTGGCCCCAAGATGGGGGTCCTTATAGTGATTCTGGTTGCTCCTGGAAGGAGTGAGAGTGAAGCCCTTCACTTGGCTAAAAAGTGGCTCATTTGGTTTTAATAAGGCAGCAGGATCTGCAGGCCACCTAGACTTCATTTTGGCAGGAGAGCTGAGAACAAAGGCTTCTGGTAGAAGGAACTTTCCATCCGGGAGAATTTAATGCGTTCCTGGAAGGGGAGAAATATCAGTGGAGATTGAGCTAGTGCTCCAAGGAAGCCGTTCAGCTGGGCCCTCCCTGGTAACCATGGGGATGGAGGAGAGTGGGAGCCTAGCAGGATCCATATCCCATAAAAATGTTGGCGGCTGGATTGCAAGATGAAGGGCCTGCAGATACCCTCCGACATCGTGTAATTTATGGGGCAATCAGAACTCGTCCTGAAGGGCTACGAGGGAAGAGGAGCTGTGATTCAGAGCCTCCGGGGCTTGGATGTTTAATGAGGCACTGGGAGCCCATAAAGATTTAGATCAGAATGATTTGCCCATTTAGGATGCTGAGTCTATCTTAGCACCGCCCTTGAAGGATGCTACTTCTTCTCTGAAATGCTCAGAGGTCTGGATGAGAAAATCAATGACCCAGCATTTGAGGGACACTGTGTAGGGACCCGGCCAAAGGGTTCAGAGGCCCAAAACTCTCCATCTCGACACTGTCTCCTGGCTACCACCAAGAGAAGCTAAGAATCTCACGCTGGAGAGGGAGGAGCTGAAGCCTAGAGAGGTCAAGTGACTTGTTCAAAGTGATAAGATCAGCTGGAGAAAATAAGAACCTTTGAAATCTATGCAAGGGGAAAGAGCTGACATGATTCCTTCTTAGAAGATGAAGGGCAATCTATGGGGTGCAAAAGATAGTATCTTTTGGGGTTTTAAAGCTTGCACACTTAAATTGCTTCCTAACTACAAAATATACATATTACAGCATTTTCAGAATCTATGCTAATTGGTTCTGCAATTAAGAGGGAGCCTATCTTTGGCCAGTGTGGCTCAATTGGTTGGGTGTCGTCCCATGCAACGAAAGGTGGTGGTTCGATTCCCCATCAGGGGACATGCCCAGGTTGTGGCTCTATCCCTGGTAGGGAGTATGCAGAAGGTAAGCAATCGATGTTTCTTTCACTCTCACATTGATGTTTCTCTCTCTCTCTCCCGCTCCTGGCTCATGAAATGGGTTAAAAATGGTATCTGTGCAAGGGGAAAGTGCTGACATGATTCCCAGTGTCTGAAAACACAAGGGTCCAAAACAGTATGTTGAGTGGATGGTCACTGAATCATCGGATGAATGATCCTGGCCCTCTCAGCGGGACATGATCCTCTCAGCGGGCCCTGGCCCTGGACAGGAAGTGTTAATTTTTTTTCTCCTTTCTGATTCTAAAGGTAATGCATGTTTATTGTAGAAAATTTGGAGAATACAATAAAATATGTAGAAGAAAAAAAACACACATTACCCATTAAACACCCACTGCAACCTCCCAGAGAATAATCATTCTTAATATTAAGATATATTTCTGACCAGCCTTTCTCCTATTTTTGAATGTATGTTTTTTTTTTTAAATTGGTGGCAGTCTTATACAGAGGTTTTTATTTTGCCTTGATTCTAACTTAATATTTAATAGTCTCTAAAGAGATGAATTTAGGTAGCTGCGTTATATTCCACTAAAAGGTTGTGGCATGATTTATCAGCCTGTTTCTAGTCATTTCCAATTTTTCAGCATTATAAATAACACGATGATAAACATCTTGGTGCATAAATCTTGGGCACCACCTCTGCCTACACTCAGTTCAGTTCCCAGCAGCAGAAACAGTTGTAGAATCCCATCATCCCTGCACTTCTGGCAGCAGCGCCCAGAGGCTCCAGCCCTGCTAGTGGCTCCACAGCCTCAGCATCTTGGAAGATGACCTAACAGGATGGAGGAGAAAGAGTCTGTGGGAACTTGCTGAGTGCACTCTGCCTCTGGTCAGGTCCCTCTGACTTTCTAAGCTTTGTTTCCCCTTCTGTATAAGGAGGAGCATGAACTAGGTTATTGGATTTCAATTTTATTTTTTACAAACTTGGTGATTATATACTATATCTGTATATATAAAAACCTAAGCAACTGTTATAACCGAATGACCTGAACGACCAGTCGCTATGATGTGCACTGACCAACAGGGGGCAGACACTCAATGCAAGAGCTGCCCTCTGGTGGTCAGTGCGCTCCCACAGGGGGAGCGCCACTCAGCTGGCCTGTCCTGGAGGTCCACCAGCCTGGCAGCAGCCACTCCCTCCCTCAGTAGTCCTTCAGGTCCAATCTCCAGAGAATGGGCCAGACATCGATGGACCAGTGCCGCCGGCACGATCCTGACAGTGCCATCAGCCTCCTGAAGTCAGCCACGGGCACCGCGGCTGCTTCCCCTCCCTAGACACTCTACAAGGAAGAACGAATATAAAAACAATCACCAGGTGGCTCCTGACAACCTGCACGTCAGTGGGACGGATCCAGATCCTGGGCCAGGAAGGGTGTCCCGCTGCCTGCCTGGAGGGCTGATTGTGTCCCGGCCTTACCCCCTGGGGACCCCACCTGTGCACAAATTCATGCACCGTGCCTCTAGTATTATTATATACAATTTTGTTTGAGAATATTAAGGATCTCATAAGTAATATTTTTTAAAATATATTTTTATTGATTTCAGAGAGGAAGGGAGAGGGAGAGAGAAATAGAAACATCAGTGATGAGAATCATTGATTGGCTGTCTCTTGCATGCCCCACACTGGGGATCGAGCCTGCAACCTGGGCATGGACCCTGACTGGGAATCAAACCGTGACCTCCTGGTTCATAGGTCGACACTCAACTACTGAGCCACCGCCACCTGAGCTCATAAATAATATTTTAAATAAAAATGTATACATGGCATAGGTAAAGCAGTAACATTTTGAAGGAAAGAGAAAAGCCATAAAAATTTTACCTAAAATTTTGTAATACTGAAAAATATTAGGCTTGTGCATAGTACAGATTAAAAGCTTCATAATACATCAGAACACTGGTAAGTCTCCAGGTACTGTGAGAACAACCTGCTATAGGAAAAGCTCAGATTAGACATACAGATCCTTAGAAATGCACATCATCTAAAAATAAATCCCTCAACATAGCAGTACACAAAGCTTCCTTCTCTTCTTTGGCACTTAGCAATACAGATCAATTTTATTTTTTAAAACCCCTTTTTGTTCCAAGGAAAATCTACATAGAAGCCTATTATGTAAAACAGAAAAGAAAGGAGGAGCTCATTTGACTGGGATCAAACCCTGATGCACCGTGTGACTTCTTTTATCCAATGAAAATTAGTGGGGGTCTACTCTGTGGCTGGCTGTGCCAGGTGCTAGGATAGAGTATGAGCAAAAATATTCAGCACAGGGAGGGGGTTGGACATTGCTGACTGTCCTAAGATTGACACCGTTCAGCATCTACTTTCCTATGACATTCATTATGCTTGATAGGGTGGGCCCTGCATTCGTTGACTTGCCCCAGACTCTGCTCCCTTCTAGGGACAGCCCTGCCTGATTCCACCATGTCTAGTGGCCCCTGAGACCTGAGTTAGTGCCTCGTAGCCCCTAGGCCAGTGTTGACGAACCTTTTGAGCTCAGCGTGTCAGCATTTTGAAAAACCCTAACTTAACTCTGGTGCTGTGTCACATATAGAAATTTTTTGATATTTGCAACCATAGTAAAACAAAGATTTATATTTTTGATATTTATTTTATATATTTAAATGCCATTTAACAAAGAAAAATCAGCCAAAAAATGAGTTCGCGTGTCACCTCTGACTCGCGGGTGTGCAAACTTTTTGACTCGAGGGCCACAGTGGGTTCTTAAACTGGACCGGAGGGCCGGAACAAAAGCATGGATGGAGTGTTTGTGTGAACTAATATAAATTCAAAGTAAACATCATTACATAAAAGGGTACGGTCTTTTTTTTTTTAGTTTTATTCATTTCAAACGGCCTGGGCTGTAATTTGCCCACGGCTGCCCTAGGCCCTGCAGGCCCGTCTGAAACTGCAGCCTCTGTCCATTCTGGTGACACCACTGTTTATACCACTCATGCTATTACTGCTCTGCTGTCCACTGGGCTCTCACTAGTCACTGGGCACTGTGCTCACTGCTTTCCGTGCATTATCTCACAGTCCTTACAACCATTTGGAGGTGGCGGTGATCATTATCCCCACTTTACAGATGAGATTACTGAGGTTCAAAAGTGTTAAGCCCCTCACCTAAGGTTCCAGTCCTTTTGGCTGCAGAACCCATGCTCCTGCCCACTGCATGCACTGCCTCTGGGAGCCCCTACTGATGGTTTCATACACTGGCAATACTCTGCATGGGATGCAGAGGACTGTGTTATCAGCCGTTGTGCCCAGCCTTCTGTAACCCATCACAGCATCTCCTGCACCACAAAGGGGGCTGTGAAATTGGCCTGTTTTGGGGGTGATGCCTGCTCCATCTTGGGACAGCCATCGTCCTGACCAACTGGGTCTGGCCGATTGCATGGCCTGGAGCTGAGGGATCTAGACCATGTGTCTTTGAAATACTGACCCACCCTGAGGCCTGCTTGCGGTTCCCACTGCCCACACTCATTGATGGAAAGCTATTGGCAGCTTTCTCCTTTCCTGTCATCTCAACCCAGGTACCTCAATAAGATAATTCCTGACAAAAACTAACTTTGCATTGAGGATTCCCAGAGAACTCTGGCCTGGGATATCTGACTCTTGGGCCCCAGCTTCCTGTCTGTGTCATCCTACTCACCCAGACAAGAGGAGTTGAGAGGATGAATTGAGACAACGCATGAGGAGGTCTTGGTGCCACCCCTGGCACCCAGTAGATGGAGTCAGCAAGAGGGAGTCCCTTGTCCCTCTCCTCCCCTCTCCCTGAGATTCCTGTTTGGGACAAAAGTGCCTGACAGCCCCAGCTCTCTGGGTCCACCCAAGGTTTAATCGTAGCCCAGAGGCTTGGGCAAGCAGCATGGATTGGGGACAGCCAGCACCTGAGCAGGTGACAAGCCTCTGGGGTTCCGGAAGCAGTTGTGAGGCTCTGGAGCCTGGTCTTAGCTGGGTGTGAGGGCAGTGGCTGCACCAGGACAATGGCACTGTCCCTGTGAGCATTGAGTTCTTTTGTCCATTGTTCCCCAAATCTCAGCAACTGCAGGGGAGAGCAGATATTATGCCTGAGATTTCTGCTTTCCATGCTGGGGAAGAGTGGGGTGTGAAGAGAGAGAGAATGCTTGGTCTCCTGTCCTGGGTCTGCCCCTGACTTCTGTGTGACCATGAGCAAGGCCTCTCCCCACTTTGGCCTGCAGTGTCTATCCGTGGAAATTCAAGGTTTGGTTCCTGGTGCCGGCTTAGCAGTTATAATCCGAGAATCTGCCTTCCTCATTTGGTACTTGGAGGTCTGAGTCCTTCGTGTTAGTGGACGGCTATGTGTCTGCAGTTCCCCACGCCCAGCCCATTGGCCTGTGAAATCCCCAAGGGCAGGACCATGTCTGATTCTTCTAGTCCGCATCCTACAAAACCAGCCCAGTGCTGCTCCCTTTGTGTCTGGCTGAATGAGGAACGAAGGGCCCTTTGGGGGGGGTGAGGAATGGGGGCTGTGGCCAGTGTTGTCCGCCTGCCCTCCTGTGACCAGCAAGGGGCTCCAAGTCCGGAGGGGAGGGGCTGGCTGTGAGGGTCACAGGCAGATTTTGTGTGATCTCATTATTAGTTTCCCCAGTGTAAAGCGGAGTTTGCCTAGGTGACGCTACAATAGCATACAGGGCTTCTATTATCAACTTCCAGATCTGTCTGCTTGGCCAGGCCGGGCTTCCGGAGGTCAGGGACCCTGTCAGGTTCCTTTCTGCGTCCACACTGCCAGTGCAGCGTTGGCCCAGCGTGTGGGGAGAGAAGCCCCTCAGAACGGGGGCCAGGCTGTGCGATGGGGGGACAGAGACAAACCTGACTCAGTCTGGATCCTTTAAAGCGTTTCCCTCCTCGCCTGAACACCTTGCTCCCTGTTCAAGTCCTTCTTGTTGCTGGAAGCCTATTTCAAACGCTGCTTCCTTTGCTGGGCTTTCTCTGATCTCTCCCGGGAGGAGGTAAAAAAAAGCATCCTTCCCTTGGTTCCCTGGCCCCGTATCTGCCCTCTGTCGGGGCAACAAGCGCTGTTCGCTCAGCATCACAGCTGTTTTGGTCTGTGGCTCATCTCTTCACTCAGAATTTTTTCTTAAGTTTAAAGAAAAACCATGCAACAATATGAAAAGAGAGAAAATAATCACTTTTATCCCACTGCTGGCACAACTTTTATCATTGTAATGTAGCCCTTTCTAGTTTTTCTGTCCATGTGTGTTGAATATGTAGCACACTTGTAATGTTGTATCTGATTCCTCCCCTCCCCCTCTTTATTGGATCAAAATCCTCTTTCCCCATGTTGCTTCCATGGTCTTTTTTTTAAAAAATTATATATATATATATATATATATATATATATATATATATATGTATATATATATATATAATTTATTTATTTCAGAGAGGGAGGGAGAGGGAGAGGGAGATAGAAACATCAGTGATGAGAGAGAATCATTGATTGGCTGTCTCCTGCATGCCCCACACTGGGTATTGAGCCCTCAACCTGGGCATGTGCCCTTACTAGAAATCGAACTGTGATCTCCTGGTTCATAGGTCAACACTCAGCCACTGAGCCACGCCAGCTGGGCATTTCCATGGTCTTCATCACAATTTTTACTGTTACCTGCTATCCATTGTGTATTAGTAATCTTTTGGTTCTGAGTAACAGAAACGCCAATAAATGAGCTTAAACAGAAGAGAGATCTTTGTGCAGAGGCTACTGGTGTATCTCATAGCAAGAAGCCAAGGTTAGATGTGTGGCCGGAGCTTGGGGACCCCTGAAACAGGGATGCAGACGCCATGAGGTATATATCCTGTGTCTGTATCGGCTTCATTCTTCCCTCCCTCCCTCTGCTGACAGCTCCCTCTGCTTTTCCTGTCCCCGGCAGAAACACTCACTGATCATGCCCAAGCCGCATACATGACAATCCAGCTTCCCCGACAGCACTGGTCCCTCCTCCTCAGGAGCAGACTCCTCTGTGTAGCAGCAGCAGGACCCCATCCTGCCGGTGCGGGTCCTCTCTACATAACTAGGTAGCTGGGGCTAGGGATGCTGGGAAGAGAATTCCACGGTGAGATTTTCTGTTGCTTCCAAATAACAGCTATGGTATTAGTCCCATGTATTAGCGTATACGCTTTTCCTTATTTTGAATTATTTTCCTTGGTCCAATTCTTAGAAGTGGGATGACTGGCTCATAAAGTCTGTACATTTTTATATTTAATATTATTACCAAATTGATTTCAAAGAGTTATTCAGTTTCATTCTCACCCAACAGCAGTGTGTGAGAGAGCCTTTTCATCGCACCATTGAGAACACTGGCCATGATGACCTGAAATAGATTTTTTTAATATTTTAATAATCGTAAAAAGATATCTCACTGTAATTTTTATTAGCATTTGTCTGACTACTAGTAAGGCTGAAGGTTTTCCCATATATTTGTTTTATTAGAGTGTGCTCCCTTTGGTGAATTGCCTTTTCCTGGTCTCGCCCATTTATATAGTGGAGTGTTAATTCCCGTTCAGATTTAATTGCCTCTTCCTCTTGTGTGTGCATTTCACGTTCTCTACCTTTCTTCTGGGGCATGAATCATCGTTTAGCTTGGATTGTAGTTATTTGTGTCCATGTCTGATCTTTCTTATCGGATTCTGAGCTCCTGCTGGACAGAGACAGGCCTGGCAGCAGCCTCGCACGGGCCTCGTAAAGCCTCTGTGACGGTTAATTGGATAAAAGGAGCATATGGTTGCAGTATGCATTATGCACAAGTAATTGTTCAGCCCGCGTGGCGCTGCATACAGGCTGCAGGGATGCTGGAAACAGACCTCATCCATTCACACTGAAGATCTGTCCCAGGCCAGGGCCTAAGAGTATGCCTTCCTGGAGTTGTAGGACAGTGAGGGAGACAGAATTAAACAATGATTGCACAGCTAGCAAGAAAGCCTCCTTACCCACAATGTTCCAGAGAGTTCTATGAACCACAATGGAGCAGGAGCATAGATACAACATTATCTAGAGCAGGGATCGGCAAACTCTCTGTAAAGGGCGAGGTAGTATGTATTCTAGGCCTTGCAGGCCACATTCAGTGGGCTGTCACATAGCCTTCCTTGTGATTTTCTTTTCTTTCTTTATTTTGTTTACAGCCCTTTAAAAATGTAAAAAAACAGTTCTTAGCTCATGGCCCATGCAGAAACAACCGAGGGCCCGATTTGGTCTGTAAGCTGTGGTTTGTCAACCCGGGGCTAGACCACAGAGTCATAGACCAGGATAGCTGGAAGGGTCAACTCCCTCATTATTATACAGATGGGAAGACTGAGCCCCAGAGGACAGAGGCATGTGCTGGGTCGCCTTGCTGATACCTGTGCTGAACTGGGCAGCTGATGGCTTTGCCTGGACCTTGGCAGGGTCCCCTCTGCCCGTCTCCCGGGACAACCTGCTCCCTTATGTGCCGCGGCTGGTGCTCCCCAGGAGGCTAGGGGGTGGTCTGTTCCTAGTGCACAGGGCCCCCTCCCCAAGGGTGGTCCCTGCCCTTCCAGCGTCCTCCTGTTGAATTGGGGCTGGGGTTATAGAATAGGTGGAGCAGCGGCATTGTTAATTACTGCTTGTGTGTCCTGAGGCTGAGAATTTTGTTGACTGTAGAAGCATTTCCTTTATTATAATTGATTTTTACAAGGAGGGCGACATTCTTTTTTCAACTGGATTGTGTACCAGTATGGGGCAGAAAATACTAAATATAATTGCTTCCTCTCTCCAGAGATAACTCTCCTGACCAAGTAACACACTCAGCAACAAACAGGGTCTGAAACTGCTTGTTCTGTCTCCAGAGGCTTCTGTGGACTCAGGGCCTTACCCAGCCCTCCTTCACTGTGCAAGGGAAGGGAGGCCAGAGGGGAAGGGAGGCCAGAGACTACGGGCTGTCTTACCGGAGCTGCCCTGGGGTGGTGTGCTACTCCAGGGTCACAGTGTCCTTGCAGATGCCTGGGCATTCAAGGCGTCCACTCCCACCTGGTCATGCACTGCCTGGGCCGTGAGGCCTCATAACACCTACTCAGCTTTGGGTCCCTTGGAGGCTCCCATCTCTACTGTTAGCAGGACATTACCTGTAAGAAATAGTCCCCTCACCCAACCCTCCAACCTTGTGTTCTTACTGCTCTTGCTAAGAATGTCTTGATGCCTCAGCTCAGCATGGGCAGAACTTGAAAGTGACAAGGAATGATTTGACCTGACAATCAGATCCTTAGTTAGGGCCTGAGGTTCTGGCGTTCATACTGAGCCTGCCGGCAATGTGACCTTGGGCGAACAGCCACCTCTCTCTGGGTCTCCGTCAGTACTAAGAGAGACCTGACTGTGCTGTTCCTTTGCTTCCAGAAGCCTGTGATGAAGCTGACTTGGGACCAAGTTCAGCCCTGAGGACCACCGGAGTGCTCTGGGAACGCAGGCTGCCCTCACCGGGCTCTGCCCCCTCCTGCCTCGATGGTCTCTCTGGTCTTTCCTTCTGACCCCTCTCTTCTTGCATGTCTGCCCCACTCATGCTTAATGATTGATCGGAGTGTCTTCCCTCTTCCTAGAATGCACCTCCTCATGAGGCTAACCTGCCAGCCACACTTGAGCAACCCCTTCACCAGAAAGTGTCTCAACACCCAGTTCCCTCTGCTTCTCCCATGCTGAGTTGCAATGGAGATTTTTTTTTAGGGGGGCGGGGGGTGGGCAAGCTGGTAACACTGTACCTATAATGAAGCTGGACATCAGGCACAGAGATTGGGAGGACCTTGTGGGAGGCAGAGCAGGCCTGGGGAGTGGAGAAGATATTTATGAAATAACTGACTCAGTTTTTTAAGAGGTGCTGTAGCTCTGACTGCCTCTCTCACCTGCCCTCTGCCTGGATCCCCCCGCCCCCTCCCCCCTTGGACAATGCTTCTCAAACTTCAGTGTGCACAGAAACCACATGGGGCTCTTGCTAAAATGTACATTCTGATTCAGCAGGTCTGGACTGGAAACCAAGGGCAATTCTGACATGACAGGACCCTACATGTCTGGTTTGGG
Organism: Myotis nattereri; assembly: GCF_964212035.1. NCBI lineage: Eukaryota > Metazoa > Chordata > Mammalia > Chiroptera > Vespertilionidae > Myotis > Myotis nattereri. Next base: position 55,881,927 of record NC_138087.1, read on the forward strand.
CCATGGAAGAAGGTGGGGCCATTTGATTCAACTTCCTGGGTTTCAGGGCCTGCCTTTGGCCTTTTCCTAGAGCAGTGAACCTCACCTCCAATCAGGGATGGAGTGTCTGGACATCATTGTCCCCTTTGTAGTTCACTGGGGAGTCTTAACACATCATGCAAGTGAGAGCCAGAAATGGCTTACCTGTAGGAAACATGGTTCTATTCTATGTGTGCCAAATATAGTAAACACCACATGCTCATGGAAAAGTTGTTGAACTTGTGCTTTTATTCTGTTTCCCATTAATACTCATTTCACCATTTGCCATTTGCTCACTCATTTTTCTTTTAAATCTCTGCTCAAAAGTAGGCAAGCAGTTGCAAGCACTAGAGTTTTAAGGAAAATGTATCAGAAATTTTAAATTTAGAAAATTCTCTTCATGGAAATTGAGAAATTAGGGCTGGCACCACTAAGTGGGTGCCCGTCCAACTCCCAAAACCCCAGAGTTGGAGGAGCATTGCCAACCGTCTCGTTCTCTCTGATTCTAGAAACAGGTGTAACCTGAATTCCCTGGTCCTCACTCACCATGGGTGCAGAGGAGGGTATATTAACAATAACTTAAATTCTGGTAAGTCTTCAGCCACCTCTCAAATCTCCCAGGTGGTTCTCTGAGAACCTCCTACATGTGTTCAAACAGTGGGATGTAAATAGAGATGGTGTCTAAACCTCAAGGACCTGCCTTTAAAAGTAGGAAGAGATGCCCTTCTCTCTCACTTCCCGCTCTCTGGAATGCAGCTGTTTTGGCAGGAGCTTCAGCAGCCCTGTAGGACCATGAATGGCTGTGAGACTGCACAACAGAGTAACAGGATGGAAGGAGCATGACCCTGTGGAATGTTGTAACAGACGGGTGTTTCCTATTGCTGGCCTCAAACATCAAGGAAGAATAAACTTTTATCAGGTTTAACACACATCACTTAGGGCTTTTCTTTTCCTCAAATCTGAACCCTACCTCAGCCAATACTGATGCCAAAATTGGAGCCTTGTTGTGTCCAGACTGAAGTGAGGACCATGCGTTCCTCCCCAACTCTGCTGCCCACAGTTTGACTTGGGCCCCACAGCTAAAGGTCTCCAGCTTCCCTGTGCAGCCCTCCCTTTGCTCCCTAGCAATGCGTTCTCCCAGAGCGCCTCACACTTTAACACACACTTAAATCACAGGGACCTTGTGGAGGTGGGGCGGAAGAGTCTGCATTTCTAAAAAATTTGCAGTTGGTGTTGCAGCTACTGGCCCAGACCAAGATTTGAGGCTAATCTGTTGGAATGCTGGCTGTGAGCTACTCACAGGCATGTCTGTTTCCATAACGCTTAGCACACAATAGAAGTTCAGTGCATGCAGGATGACTGACTGAAAAACAGGCAATTAGTTTGCAAGATGCCAAGAAGTCCTGCAGAAAGAAGCCTGCCACTCTGTTTACTATGCATATCTCAAATTTATTTTCACAGGAACCCCATTTCAGAAATGCCAATTAACATTCCGTGAAGATAGGGCTCTGAGAAACCCACGCTGGCAGACCCTGATTTAGAAGGGGGTCTTCCCAGCCCTGTTGTGACCAGAGTGAGCCAATCTTCAGATGGGAGTCTCAAATCCAGGACTCTGTTTGGGTGTCTGCTTGGGCAATTAGGAGAAATTGCTTCAGCTCAGACTCCCTGTACCCCTGAGGGCCGGCAAACTCCTTGAGGGGACATATTTGAATATATTAAATACGGGAGCTGATGTGATTGCCAAGGTGTTCAGTTTTCCTCTTCCCGTGGCAGTGCCCAACAGGCCTATGGCCCCCTCGGGGCAACGGGAGCCTGAGTTGTTTGCCAATTAGCATGTTCCTGTGCATTTGTTGGGATGTCTTTGTTCCCAGGCAAGGAGGAAGTGCTGGGAAGGAAACTGAAGGAGTTGGAAGCTAGCATAAGACTGAGTTCCCCTGCGGGGACAATGTTGACTAGCTGAAGCCCTAGAGCTCTTTTATGCAAAAGGAGCCTCCTGGGTCTGCCTTTGCCAGCTTCAAGGGAAGGGGGAGCTGGGAGGAGGGGCTTTGTCACCCTTTGTGGGAGCATCTTGGAATGTAGACCCTGCTGTCTGCTCAGGAGCCCCAAGAGTGGCCTGAAGCCCCAAAGGAGTCAAATTTATAGGATCAAGTATAGGCTCTACATGGGCTGCATCCCTTGAACTAGAACATGGCCACCTAGCCCTTTGTCTTTATTTTGGGTCTTCGCATCTACTCTGGATCGGCAGGGAAAATCATTCCATTACATGTTTCAGAAGATACGGCCCCATTTGAAACAAAGGCAGAAAGCCATAGGAGAAGAGGGACAGACATTCTTTTAAAATCCACAGAATGAGCTGAAAAAAAAAAAAAGGAATTAATGAGAAAAGGAAACACTGTAAGAGAAACTAAAAATGTAATCACAGAATTAAAACTTTCCACTAATCCCTTGGTGAGATTAAAGAACAGAATTGGTGCTGTAAAAATATTGAATCAGTGCTGGAGAGGTCAAGGTTGATCAATCTCATCAAAAATACAGGGAAGACACAGAGAAAATGGCGGATGTTTAGACAGACGTGTCGGTGCCTTGTCCCGGAGCAGATAAGGGCGGGCAGCTGGAAACGGGTAGCATACAGCCCGAATAAGCAGAGGAGATTCAGCTGAGACAGTCTGCAGCCAGGAAAGACAGAGAAATCCTAGATAAAGGGAACGGTTAGAGGCTGAGGCTGAAACCTCTCCAGGTGCGCCGGCACAGCCGCGGAGACCGTGCCATCTTGGGTGACTGTCGCCGGCATCCAGAGACCAGCTACTAACCCGGCAACAACGGCTCTCAAGCAGCGCGACTACGTGAACTCAGAGGAACTCGGCTTCTCCCCACAGAAAGGTTAGACTTTCCCCAAAGGTGCGGTTTGCAGTTTAGGTTGGAGAGTGGAACGCGCGCAGGGGGGTGGGGGCTCTGTGCCCCACAAAGACCGCGGCCGTTGGAGCCAGCGTGACCCACGAGTGTGGAAGGGCACCCCCAGGGCTGCTGGCAGAAGGGAACACTATAAATAAGCCCACAGTTGGACGGGACACAAACGGGCAGCCTCAGATTACGCCAGTTTGCCGGCTACTCGGTGCCAGGAGCCAGAGTGCGCGCAGAGACTTCGCGCAGATTTGGAAGGTGAAGCGTTGCGAGTTCGCACAACTTCCCAGGCTCTTAAATCTGTGCGTTTGATTGTTGAACCCAGTGCAAGGGACTACCCAGTTGGGGTCAGTCACAGAGCTTGTAAGGGAAGGCTGTTTTGGGGGAGCCTGGGAAACAGAGCGGGGAGTGACTACTGGAAAACCAGCTCTGGGCGGAGGACATTCCCAAACCAGCTTCCGGTACAATAGAGAACACCTGGTCAGAGAGGTCCTATACCCTCGGAGGTCAATCCCGACACACTGCCACCCAGAGGCAGAGCCATGAACTGACTCTTCTGTAAATACAGATAAGGGCTGTCTGGGAAACCAATGTAGCCTGCCTTAAAATCAGGACTGTGGCTTACAACACAGAGGAACAGTGTATCAGAGGAAAATTCAACATTCTCCTGAATACCTGGTGTGCCAAAAAGAGGAGCATAAGATCTGAAGCACCTTCATTACAGCCCATTTTTTTTTAATTATTTTTTTTAATTATTGTTTCACCTTTTAACTAAGAAACCATTTATTTTCTTTTTTCATCACCTGATATTACCCTTTTAATTACTACATTTTTATTTTTAACCAGTATTATTACTGCTGCCATTTTACCATTTTTTTTTTAAAGTGTCATTTTATTTTCTCTTTATTTTATTTTGGGACTAAGGTTCTCCATTCTATTTTCATCGTTCCTTTAGCATCATTTTCCTCTACCTCAATTGTGCTGCTGTGCTAAAACTCTCTTCCCCACTTTTCCCCTTTTGCTGTCCTGTTTCTCTTACCCTATTCCTGCTTTAGATTTTTCCTATTCTTCATACGCCCTGTCTAAATTTCACCCTACTTATATATCCCTTTTCCAATCACCTGCTCTAAATCCTTATCCACCTCTCCCTTATCTTTCTTCACTATCCAAATTTTTTATTCTCTCCTTTTCTCTATTGTTCTGTTGTTGCTTGCTCGATTGTTGAGTATATTGTGTTGTTTTTTTTTTCTTTTCTTTTCTTTAAGGATTGTATGTGAGGTTGTTCTGCTTTTTCTTTTTCTTTTTCTGTCTCCCATTCCCCCTCCCCACCCCAACCCCGGCCAGTTATTTTTGTGCTTCTGCTTTCCCTTGCCTCACTTGATATTATTGGCTGTTTGTAGTTTGTATTCACTCCAGAGATCCGTTGCTGGAATTTGTTGGGATTAGTGGCGGTTCTATCGGAGTTTTCTCCTCATATGAATAGTCTCCTCCCCTCTTCTACTTCATTCTATTTTTCTTTTTTTTTCTTTTTCTTCTTCTTTTTTTTTTCTCTTTTTTCTGTTTTTCTCTCTATCTTTTTCTCTTCTTTCTTCCTTACCCCCCAACTCTCTTAGCTTGGGTGGCCATCTTTATTTGGGGTTATTAATACCGTAATTCATTTGTGTTCAGTGCCTGGTACGTTGTGCCTTGTTGTGTTGTATTTTGTGCCTTTAAATCAATGCAGCAGATCCAAGCAACAGCGGCCTCCTGATCTCCACACGCTCTGTCTGAGGAACAGCTGCTGTGGGTGAAGCCTCCCTCCACCAGCCAGAAGAGCCACAACAGCTGTGAACAGCACCCATCAGAAGACCCGCTAACAACAGAGGAGCAGCTGCTACCACAACCGCCCAAGGAGCAACCACAGCCCGAGGAGCCACTGCCACCTAGGGAGCAGCCACTGAACGACTCAATATCTATATACGTCAGTGAGATCAAACATGGGTAGACAAAGAAATCCCCAAAGGAAAGAAAAGGAGGACTCACCAGAAAAGCAGCTAAGTGATACAGAGGCATACAACATGACAGAAAAAGAATTCAGAATAAGGGTCCTAGAGTGCATACACCGGATGGAGGAAAAAATCGACAACTTATCCAAGAAGCAAGAAGAAACAGATGAAAAAATCGACAACTTAACTAAGACCCAAGAAGAAATGAAGTGCGATATAGCTGCAATAAAGAACACCATTGAAAGTATCAACAGTAGACTAGGAGAAGCGGAAGACCGAATTAGTGAATTAGAAGACAGGGAAGCAAAACACACCCAAACTGTACTTCAGTTGGAGAAAAAAATTAAAAGACAGGAGGAGAGCCTAAGGGAGCTTTGGGACAACATGAAACGAAACAACATACGAATAATAGGGGTGCCAGAACAACAGAAAGAGGAACAAGGATTAGAAAACCTATTGGAAGAAATAATATCAGAAAACTTCCCTGAGGTGGGGAAGAAAAAAGTCACACAAGCCCAGAGAGTCCCAAGCAAGGTGAACCCGAAAAGACCCACACCAAGACACATCATAATTACCATGGCAAATGTTCAGGACAAAGAGAGAATCTTACAGGCTGCAAGAGAGAGACGGAAAGTTACATACAAGGGATCTCCCATTAGATTATCAAATGATTTCTCAACAGAAACACATCAGGCCAGAAAAGAATGGACGGAAATTTACAAAGTGATGCAAAGCAAAGGACTGAATCCAAGAATACTCTATCCAGCAAGGCTATCATTCAAAATTGAAGGGGAAATAAGAAGCTTCACAGACAAAAAAAGGCTAAGGGAGTTTATCACCACCAAGCCAGCAATGCAAGAAATGCTAAAGGGACTGGTGTAAAAAGAAGAAATAAAAATCCCAGAAAGAAAACAGCCACACACACAAAAAAAGAAATGGCTACAAACAAGTACCTTTCAATAATAACTTTAAATGTAAACGGGCTAAATGCTCCAACCAAAAGATATCGAGTGGCTGAATGGATAAAAAATCATGACCCATACATTTGCTGTCTACAAGAGACCCACCTCATTAGAAAGGACTCACACAGACTGAAAGTGAAGGGATGGAAAACTATCTTTCAGGCTAATGGAAAAGAAAAGAAAGCTGGGGTAGCAATACTTATATCGGACAAAATAGACCTCAAAGTGAAGGCCATAACAAGAGATACGGAAGGCCACTTCATAATACTAAAAGGATCAATACAACAAGAAGATATAACCCTGATAAACATATATGCACCCAATGCAGGAGCACCCAAATACATAAAAAATCTTCTGGAAGATATCAAAGGAGAGATCGACAACAATACAATCATAGTAGGGGACTTTAATACACCACTGTCATCACTGGATAAGTCCTCTAGACAAACAATCAGCAAAGATACAGCAATACTAAATGACTCACTAGATCAGATGGACTTAATAGACATCTTCAGAACACTTCACCCCAGTGCCACGGAATATACATTCTACTCAAGTGCTCATGACACATATTCAAAAATAGACCATATATTGGGTCACAAGCAAAGTATCCCCAAAGTCAAGAAGATTGAAATCATAAAAAGCGTCTTCGCAGACCACGATGGCATAATATTAGAAATAAACTGCAATAAAAACAACCCAAAATACTCAAACACCTGGAAGCTGAATAGCATGCTATTAAATATTGATTGGGTTACCAATGAAATCAAAGAAGAAATTCAAAACATCCTGGAAACTAATGACAATGAAAACACAACAATCCAAAACCTATGGGACACAATGAAAGCAGTCCTGAGAGGGAAGTTTATAGCTCTACAGGCCTATCTCAAAAAACAAGAAAAAATGGTAGTAAATCAGCTAACTCTACAACTCAAAGAATTAGAAAGAGAGCAACAAGAAAACCCCAGAGTGAGCAGAAGGAAGGAGATAATAAAGATTAGAGCAGAAATAAATAACATAGAGACCAAAAAAATAATACAGAAAATCAATGAAACCAAGAGCTGGTTCTTCGAAAGGATAAACAAGATTGACAAACCTCTAGCCAGACTCACCAAGAAGCAAAGAGAGAGGACCCAAATAAACAAAATCAGAAATGAAAGAGGTGAAATAACAACAGACCCCACAGAAATACAAATGATTGTTAAAAAATACTATGGACAGCTCTACTCCAACAAACTAGACAACCTGGAGGAAATGGACAAATTCCTAGAAAAATACAACATTCCAAAACTCAATCAGGAAGAATCTAAAAATCTCAACAGGCCAATAACTATGGAAGAAATTGAAGCAGTCATCAAAAAGCTTCCAGCAAACAAAAGCCCAGGACCAGACGGCTTCACAGGGGAGTTTTACCAAACATTCAAGGAAGAACTAAAACCTATCCTCCTCAGACTACTACAAAAAATTCAAGAGGAAGGAACACTTCCAAGCTCATTCTATGAAGCCAGCATCACCCTAATACCAAAACCAGGTAAAGACAACACAATGAAAGAGAATTACAGGCCAATATCCCTCATGAACATAGATGCCAAAATCCTCAACAAAATCTTAGCAAATCGGATCCAGCAGTACATCAGAAAGATCATACACCATGACCAAGTAGGATTTATCCCAGGGATGCAAGGATGGTACAATATCCGCAAATCAATAAACGTGATACATCACATAAACAAATTGAAAGAAAAAAACCACATGGTCATATCAATTGATGCAGAAAAAGCATTTGACAAAATTCAACACCCATTTTTGATAAAAACTCTCAGCAAGGTGGGAGTAGGAGGATCATACCTCAACATAATAAAAGCCATATATGACAGGCCCACAGCCAACATCATTCTCAATGGACAAAAACTTACACCATTTCCCCTAAGAACAGGAACAAGACAGGGATGCCCCCTCTCACCACTCCTGTTCAACATAGTACTGGAAGTGTTAGCCATTGCAATTCGGCAAGAAGAAGAAATAAAAGGCATCCAAATTGGAAAAGAGGAAGTAAAACTGTCCTTATTTGCAGACGACATGATATTATACATACAAAACCCTAGAGACTCCATCAAAAAGCTACTAGACTTAATACATGAATTTGGCAATGTAGCAGGATACAAAATTAACCCCAAGAAATCTGAGGCATTTCTATACACCAATAGTGAACTTTCAGAAAGAGAGATTATAAAAACAATCCCGTTTACCATCGCACCAAAAAAACTAAGCTACCTAGGAATAATCTTAACTAAAGAGGTAAAAGACCTCTACTCAGAAAACTACAGGACGTTGAAAAAAGATATAGAGGAAGACATAAACAGATGGAAGAACATACCGTGTTCATGGATTGGTAGAATCAACATCATTAAAATGTCCATACTACCCAAAGCAATCTATAAATTCAATGCACTTCCCATTAAAATACCAACGGCATACTTCAGAGATCTAGAACGAACTCTCCAAAAATTCATCTGGAATAAAAAAAGACCCCGAATAGCTGCAGCAATCCTGAAAAAGAACAAAGTAGGTGGGATCTCAATACCAGATATCAAGTTGTATTACAAAGCCACTGTTCTCAAAACTGCCTGGTACTGGCACAAGAATAGGCATATAGATCAATGGAATAGAATAGAGAGCCCAGAAATCGGCCCGAACCAATATGCTCAATTAATATTTGACAAAGGAGGCAAGAACATACAATGGAGCCAAGATAGTCTCTTCAATAAATGGTGTTGGGAAAATTGGACAGATATATGCAAGAAAATGAAACTAGACCACCAACTTACACCATACACAAAAATAAACTCAAAATGGATAAAGGACTTAAATGTACGACAGGAAACCATAAAAATTCTAGAAGAATCCAAAGGCAACAAAATCTCAGACATATGCCGAAGCAATTTCTTTACTGATACAGCTCCTAGGGCACTTGAAACTAAAGAGAAAATGAACAAATGGGACTACATCAAAATAAAAAGCTTCTGCACAGCAAAAGAAACCATCAACAAAACAACGAGAAAACCCACTGTGTGGGAAAACATATTTGCCAATGTCATATCTGATAAGGGCCTAATCTCCAAAATCTATAGGGAACTCATACAACTTAACAAAAGGAAGATAAACAATCCAATCAAAAAATGGGCAAAGGACCTAAATAGACACCTTTCAAAAGAGGACATTCAGAAAGCCAAGAGACATATGAAAACATGCTCAAAGTCACTAATCATCCGAGAGATGCAAATCAAAACAACAATGAGGTACCATCTCACACCTGTCAGACTGGCTATCATCAACAAATCAGCAAACGACAAGTGCTGGAGAGGATGTGGAGAAAAAGGAACACTTGTGCACTGCTGGTGGGAATGCAGACTGGTGCAGCCACTATGGAAGACAGTATGGAGTTTCCTTAAAAAACTGAAAATGGAACTCCCATTTGACCCTGTGATCCCACTTCTAGGAATATATCCCAAGAAACCAGAAACACCAATCAGAAAAGATATATGCACCCCTATGTTCATAGCAGCACAATTCACCATAGCTAAGATTTGGAAACAGCCTAAGTGCCCATCAGTAGATGAATGGATTAGAAAACTGTGGTACATCTACACGATGGAATACTATGCTGCTCTAAAAAGGAAGGAACTCTTACCATTTGCAACGTCATGGATGGAACTGGAGAGCATTATGCTAAGTGAAATAAGCCAGTCAATGAAGGAAAAATACCACATGATCTCACTCATTCATGGATAATAGAGACCATTATAAACTTTTGAACAATAATAGATTCAGAGGCAGAGCTGCCTCAAACAGATTGTCAAACTGCAGTGGGAAGGCCGGGGAGGGTTGGGGGGCAGGAGGTAGGGGGGTAAGAGATCAACTAAAGGACTTGTATGCATGCGTATAAGCATAACCAATGGACATAAGACACTGGGGGATAGGGGAGGCTGGGGGACTGTCTAGGGCGGGGGGATAAAATGGACACATATGTAATACCCTTTGTAATACTTTAAGCAATAAAAAAATTTAAAAAAAAAAAAAAAAAAATAAAACCCATCCACATTTTTTTGAACTGTTTCAAATTTGATTAAAGATACAGAGACAGACGGAAAAAAAAAAAAAAAAAAAATACAGGGAAAATGATAAAGACATTAAAATGACAAGAGGAAAGTTTACACGTATGGAGACTAGAGAATTAAGAAGTGCCAAGCATTCACTTGATGCTTCTGAGGGTGAGACCTGAGAAGCAATCAGCCAAGAGATGAGAGAACGCCACAGGAATCCTGAGCGTGCAGCTCGAAAGAGATCAATACGTGCCAGGCAAAAATCGCTGAAAATGGGCCTATGCCAAGACACCTCACAAAAATGCTGGAAGAATCAGGATTTTTAAAATTCTGCAAGTGTACACTCAGACTAAAGGGAAAACCTACAAAAGAACTCAGACTGGCTTCAAACTCTGGCTGCCCTCAATTGCAATGGAGAATGTCTACAGAGTTTTCAGACAATTATTTGATGCCCTACCAAGGTACATTTCATGTTTGAAGTCTCAAGAAAGATACCCTCAAATATGTAAGGATTTTTAAAAAAATATACTGCCCTGTACCTTTTTAAAGAAGGAACTTGGAGAAGTTTTCAAAACTGTCATCAAGAGATCAAGCGCTGAGAGTGGAGAAGCCCTGGTATAAGGTGTTGGGGGGGGGGGGGGGGCGGGGCGGGAGGGTGCCTGCTAAACAGAGAAAAACTATGAAGTTGTAAAAGTGGTACAAAACCTAATGAAAAGTTAAAGATATTTTCAAAGAGGCAAAGAGGTAGAGATGACTCAGGAAGTAGTGATTTTCTCTTGACTGATACAGGCATCCCTCCCTTATCCATGGTTTTGACTTTATCATAGGTATGTATCGGAAAAAACACTACATACAGAGTTTGGTACTGTGTGCAGTTTTAGGCGTCCCACTGGGGGGTCTTGGAACATCTCCCTCCAATGTACTTCATTTCTCCCACACTTCTCTTGAAGGTGGTGATCAGGCCAAGTGTAGTTCCATGGGGTGGGGGAGTATCTCCAGAGACCCCCCAGTCCAGACTCAGGGTGAGTGTTGCTTTGTTTCAAATGATGACATGGCTCATTTCAGAGCATTTCATCATTTCTTCCTTAGGCAGCTGGCGGATGAGAGACCTGTAACTTCTTGCTGTCTTGGTGTGGATTGTCTTTGTACTCTTGTAGACAAGCTTTCTGCCCAAGGTCACCGTCAACACCTTGTTCTTGCCAAGGGGACACCTGCTACTTCCAGGTGTTCTGGATGTCCTCAGCCTGCGCCGTAACTCATGCTGGCCATGGAGGGACTCCAAAGGCCTCTGTAGGTGTCTGCACATTTCTGAAGCTCTTCTGTGGGTTCTGTCTAAACTTTTCTCGGCAGCCTTGAGTCAGAAACATTCTTGACACACTTGGACCTGGGCACGGTACTGCTCATGCTGTAACTGCCTGGAGTTTGAAACAGGCAATAGGTTGGCTTGTACTTTTTAATAACGGAAAGTGACCAGAAGGCCATGTGATCTGCTGAAGGTCATTATGGGCAAGAAGGAGAGATTTCACAAAATTTGTTTGAAGGTAAGTAATTTGACAAACACACACACACACACACACACACACACACCATTTTATGTTTATGCCCTGCTGACTTTAGACTGTTTAATAAACTGGTTACCCACTTCAGAAGGTAGAGGCAGAAATCCCAAATGAGAGAGTGTTCAATCTGGTACTATGTTAAAAGACTTATACATTTGACCAAATTGGTTTTATGTCAGGAATGTAAAGATGACTCAGGTAAGACAGCACATTAATGCAGTTCATCACAGCAACAGGGCAACAGGAAAATGTTGGCAGGAGTTCAGGAACCTGTTCACACAAGGTATTTTCACTCCCCTAGCACAGGTGTCAAACAGAAGCAGGAAGGACAAAAGTGATTTCTCTTTTGGATGGCTATTTAGGCTGCTTTGAGAGACTTATCCCCAAAGAATCCATTTGATTTTGGGGTGCTTAGAAGTGTGCTTCATGTGAGTAAAAAGCCACCCTGCATCATTCTGTGAGAACAGAGCAAGTTTAGCCGCAGGTCAACCGTTTCTTGAATGTGGAAGAGACTCTCCAAGTTCAAGGTGACAATTTGCATATGAGAAACTCTTCAGGCTCCACCTGGAATTCCCAAAGGGGCTTATCAAAGTGCTTTGAAGACCAGAAAAGGGAAATGGCTAAAACACCGGAGCAGCAAGAAATGTAGTCCAATGAGGGGGAGGCCAGAAATTCGCAGGGTATCAGGGCAACCATTGGATGCAGCTTCTAAATTATCTCAAGATATCAAGCGATTTTGCTGCTTGATTCTTTAGGGTGGCTCCTGGTCGAGATGTAATGTACATACAGTATCACCAATTCTAGGTGTATGATTCAAGGAGTTTTGACAAAAGTTCCCAGTCGTGTAACTGCCACCACAATCAAGACCTAAAACATTTCCGTCATCCCAGAAGTTTCCCTGCCTTTCTGTACAGTCAATTCCCTCTGCACACCCTCAATCACAGGCAACCACCAATGTGCCTTCACGTTGTGTGAGTGTGTATGTGTGTGAGTTTGCCTACTGAGGGTCTCTGGAGCTCTGTGCACCTCCCTCGTCTTTGACATTCTATCCTGGAGATTCTGGCCGCCTCTGCCTCCTTGAACTCTGATTTGTCCTTCAGCTCAGCAGGGCTGCTGGGCTCGGTTTGGGTCCCCCTCCCAGTGCTGTGGCCTGGGAACTCCCTCCAGGCAGTCAGGTAGACAGACATAGACCTCATCTGTGGTTTTTCTCATAATCACAGTCCTGTGTTGTGGGTCCAATAGCTATAGGAGAGATTTTATTCAATGAATTTGGTTTTTAATTGTTTATGCTAGGAGGGCAATTTCTGCAGCCATTAATCCTTCCCAAGCAGAAGTGGAAGTGCTCTGACTCATACTTTGCTATTTGCCTGATGATCTCATGTTACCTGGAGTCACCAGAAGAAAGCACTTCAGGTGCATTCAGGCTGGTGGCCACTCCCTTGAGGCAGGTGCACAGTTTCAGCTGAAAGGAAACAATTGTGTTTTCAGTTTGGAACCCACTGCCTCCTCAAGGCATAAGGAAGTGTACAGACATTGTTGAATAATAATTCATTTTGAAATAATTTCAAATTCAGTGAAACGTTGCAGGACCAGTTGTACAAAGAACTCCTATTATTGTCAATTGTCCTAACCAAGTCTTTGTTCCCTCTCTGGTCCAATCCAGGCCAATATGTGCACTTAGTAATCATGTCTCTTTGGTCTCCTTCAGTCTGGAGCCGTCCCCTAGTCTGTCCTGTTCACATATATCCCAGATAGTTTTAAAGAATGCAGGCCTTTCATTCCAAGGCAGGGTCCTCCATGTGGGTCTGTCCATGTTTCCTTGGGTCCAAACTCAGGCCATGCTTTCTTGACAGGAATTTCATAAAAATGATGCTGGGCTTTTTTAGCGCAGGGCGTCAGGGAGCACAGGATGTCAGTTGATTTCATTTTGATCACCTGGTTACAAGGTTGTCTGACAACTTTCTCCACTACTGGAAGGGCCCCGTTTTCCCTTTTGTAACTAATGGGGACAAGTTCTGAGACTCTGCCAGTATTCAGAGGTGCCTTTTGAAAGGAGTAAAACATTTATGATTTAACTGCTCTAAAGGATAACAACAATATAACAAAAGCGATCATCTAATGAGTACTGTTAAGTGCCTGGCATCATGCTAAGCACTTTGCAAAACTTAATTTAATCCTCAAGTGCTGTGCCGTAGGTACCATTATTTTAACCTTTTATAAGTGAGGAAACTGAGGATCCATGGTAATGGCTTTGGAGCAGGACCCGTTAGATGCCTCCTACTCAGTCTTCTTGAGTACTAACAATTTCTTTTCTATTTAGTTCAAAAAAACCTATAAAAGATAGTAGCCAAGAGAGAGTTAAAGGCACCAAACAGAAGCACTTTGGATTTTCTTTTTGCGTCTCAAATGCTTCTGTTTCGGCAACTAATGACCAGAAGTTCCCTTTGATGCGTTAGTAGATGACATAGAGTAAAAAATCTGCAGCCATTTCAAAATTGGGTCAAAGACACTTATTTAAAGTCACCAAAGTTGTCAAAAACAAACCCCACTAAACCTCATTATTTCTACCCATGTTAGGTCAGGTCATAAAAGATAACGACTAAAAATGTCAACCCCGTTAAAGCCATTTTGAAATGTGCCAATGCAGAGACCAACCAAAAGAACTAAAATATGATCTCTTTGTAGAAAGAAAAAACCCACCCTGGGCATTATTAAAATATGAGAATTGATGTAACAATTTTTATACTGGCCAAAAATTATGAGACTAAAATGTTTCCAAATACCCTTGAGAAAGAGACCATAATTTTCTCATGTATTAATTATAAATTAAGCACTGTCTATCAGTCTCTGTTTCAATTCTTAATGAGAATTTTTATCTGAGTTCATTTTTATTAAATCTCCCTTGGGAGAAGAATGGTGGATTTACAGATATTTTACTAGGGCCCATTTATTATGGGCCATTTGCTGTGGTCATAAATTTTGTGGTTGAATGACGAGTGAGGAGGAGTGGAGCAAGAAGTGGATTGAGCCTGAAAAATAGGGTGGGATTAACGGGGGCTCTCACAGAAAACAAACAGCTTTTACATTTGGAGACAGCTCAAAATGGCCTGGAAAAAGTACCACATTAAAATGCTCTTTGGATGAAAATAGTCACATCAAAATGGATTGCTTTACTCATAAGCCTGTCACAACACTCACCCTAATTCCAAGTATTTGTGGCATTCACAGACATAACACGGAGTTTTAGCTCTTTCTGAAGACCCTAAGGCCATGGATTGAACCACAGTACTGAGTGAACCCAGCAGACTGCCTGGCATCCCATTCCCACAGAAGTTTTGGTATTCTCCATTAATCACTTAGGGAATGGTACTTAAGTGATAAAAAAATTTTTTTTTGTTATGCCTGACCAGTGTGGCTCAGTGGTTGAGTGTCCACCCATGAACCAGGAGGTAACAGTTTGATTTCCAGTCAGGGCACATTCTTGGGTTGTGGGTTTGATCCCCAGTAGGGGGCATGCAGGAGGTGGCCAATCAATAATTCTCTCTCATCATTGATGTTTCTCTCTCTCTCTCTCCCTTCCTTTCTCCGAAATCAATAAAAACATATAAAACATTGTTTTAGTTTTGTTTGTTGTGTGTGTGCACATGTGTGTAATAAGTGGAGTTAAAATTTTAATGGAATCTTCAAAAGGCAGTTAACTGGTAGTGGGGACTAGGGGTAGAGAGTGAGTATAGCAAATACCAGTGTCCTGTTGGGAACATGATTCCAGGAGTCATAAGCCTTCATATCTGGGTTCATGACTTTGGTGGCTCAGAAATATTTGGAAAGTATGGCAGAAATGGCTGATTTCCCTTTCTTTTATATACAGTAAAACCTTGGTATAACTGGCTAATTTGGGCAAGGGGGAGTCCATTAAAGCTGAAAGTCCATTATATAATAAAGTAGTTTTTCCGAATGTGCATGCTAAAAAATTGATAAATTAGTTTTTACTTATGTAGACAAAGTTGTGTAATTAAAATTAAGTATGTATGAAAAGTATAATTTCCTAGAAAAGGTTTCTGTATGTATTACTGAATTTTTAAATTTATACTGAATAGGTCTAGTAAATGCATGCATTCACCAGTCATTACACGTAAACAAATGCACAGGGCTGGGCTTGGCTGAGTGCACATGGAACATTGGCCGGCTGGAGTTAAAACTGCTGCAGAAAGTCTCCCCATGCAACAACAGAACCAATTACTGAGCGCTGGATCCAATGTGATCACATGTAATCATTCCCCAAACATTGTGTATGAGTGGTGACTCTTGGATTTAAGTATGTAGACTATAGTTGTAGACATGTAATATTTATGTCAGCAAAATTACTGCAGTGTTTTTCCCAACATATGGCCTATTCGCTAAAATTTATTTAAAATTTAGCGGGTGTGGCTTAGTGGTGAGTGTCGACCTATAAACCAGGAGGTCATGGTTCAATTCCTAGTCAGGGCATATGCCCAAGTTGTGGGCTTGATCCCCAGTGTGTGGCATGCAGGAGGCAACTGATCAATGATTCTCTCATCATTGATATTTCTATCTCTCTCTTCCTCTTCTTTCCTCTCTGAAATCAATAAAAATATATTTTAAAAATACCACAGTAAATTAATAATACAAATAACCTATTAATTTAATTATAAGCAAATCTTGGTAAAAGCATTTTAAAATTAAGAGGGTGTTAATTTTCACATATGACATACAGGCTTGAAATTTTGTCCATTAAATCCAGAATCCATTAAATCCAGGTCTGAAAATTCGAAGGTTTGCCGTAATAGAAACCTGAGTTTTTTTCTGAGCACTTGGCTGCTCAGAAGAAAGACTATATTTCCCAGACTTCCTTGCAGCTAGTTATGGCTGTGTTATAAAACTCTGCCCAATGGGATGTAAGTGCCCAAGTTGGCAGTTGTGTCCTTAAAAGGGAAGGAGCATGTCCTCTCAGCCCCTTCCAGTTGGTGGGAATGTAGACTCATGGTGATGCATCTTGAACCAGGTAGACAAGGGACCCTCGGGGTGGCAGAGCAACCAGAAAGAGGAAGCCTGGGTCCCTGACAACTTGACACCCAGAGCTGCCATACCAGCCCAGACTTTTATTCATGAGAGACATGAATTTCTTTTGTTTAAGCCACTGTCAGTCTGGGTTTCTGATGCACATATCTGGACCTATGTCCTAACTAGTTTTGTAGGTGAGTGGAGGATCTATGGTAATTGTTTCCAAGCTTGTCTGTCACCACGCTGTGTCAATCTCTCCCCATATTTCTCTCTAGTTCCGCATGGTTGCTCCAAAACTACCCTGGGCCCTGGCACAGAATAGCGCTGGTGAATGTTTATTGAATGAATGAATGTGCTATGAGGCAGACCCACCTGGGGTGGGAGCTGTGATGTATCAGAAGACTGTGGAGGGCCCTAGTCTGTTTGGCTCAGTGGATAGAGCGTCAGCCTGCAGACCGAAAGGTCCTGGGTTTGATTCCGGTTGGGGGCACATTGTCCGGGTTGCAGGTTCGGTCTCCAGTAGGGGGCGTGCAGGAGATAGCCGATCAATGATTCTCTCTCACCATTGATGTTTCTGTCTCTCGCTCCCTCTCCCTTCCTCTCTGAAATCAATAAAAGTATATTGGAAAAAAGAAAAGAAAAAGAAGACGAAGACTGTGCAGGGAAAGCTGCTGCCCAGTTGGAATTTACGTCTAGGAATTTGTGTTTGGCTGCTCATAACAGAAAAGCCAAATAACAATGACTTAACTACATAGTGATTTAATTTCTGCACATGGAGGATCTGGGGGTGGGTGGTTTCTGAATTGGGATTGGTGGTTAGTGGTGTCAGGCCTACGTTTCTGCCATTCACTTGGCCTCCTCCTCACGGTCACAAGATGGTAGCCAAACTCTGACTACCAAGTCTGTGTTCTAGCAAAGCAGGAAGGTCAAAATGGTGAAAAGGAGAGCCAGCCATGCCTGACTCCTCCAAAGGTCTCAGGACATTCCTGATATTTGCAAGGCCTGGGCAAGAATACAAAGGGAGACCCAGCAACCATATGACTGAATATATCTGGGTATTTTGTTGATGAGCTGGCGAAGTCTGAATGAACAGTAAAATCAAGGTCTACATAATTATCTAAAGTAGGGGTTGGCAAACTGACCTGCAGGCCTGCTGCCTGTTTTGTGAATAAAGTTTTATTGACACACAGTCATGCTCATTCTTTTACATATTGTCCATGGCATCCTCGTGGCCAAGGCAAAGAGAAACCCCAGTAACCCACAGAGATCTTGTTGGCTGAGAGAAACAGGTGCACTGAGCACTAATTTGGCAGCCAAATAAGGGACATGACCTAACAAAATGACAATGCACATTGTTCATTTTTCTGCAAGATGTTCTGTGGCTCCTCCTTGTGGATTTCCTCCAGCTAAGTGGACAGCATAGCATAGATCACAGTTCAGGGATTAAAGACCCCACACCTGCTTTCTGCCCATGTATTCAGATCCTAGGCTTAGAGGATCCAGGGACCAGCTGGGTCATCCCCAGATCCTCAAAGCTTCTCTGAGTGCTGAGGGTTGCTCTGTGTCGGAACATTCATGCGAGGGGCCAGGGCTCATTTGTAATTAATCGGGCAGCAGTGGGAGCTGGGGATCTCGCATCGATTCCTAACACATCCTACAAAATGGCGACAGCAGCCTGGAAGAGGCTGGCCAAATTGGATTAGCGAACCAAATGTCTAATCTAATGCCTGAGAGATGGACGAGGCACTTATTAAACGGTCCACAGGCAGGGATGTTTTAAGTACTTAATCAACCCTTCATTTCCCTCCTCTGGGGAACAGGGAAGCCTCAGTGCCCCCGTGGTGAAAAATTGCCAATCCCTGCAGGATCTCTCCTTGCCATTTTCATGGCAGGAAGTGCGTGAATGATAGCAGAGCCTAAGCAAGACAGGATGCTTGGCCATGGAGGAGTGGAGACTGCATAGGTGTGAGGCCGGAGGCCTGGGTGCACCTGCCTCTCCCAACTACTCACCGGGAGGCCAGGCGTCGGTCCTCCCCCTCTCAGGTCTCAGGGCTCCTGCAAGGCCTCCCACCTGGAAGCTGCAGGCAAAGAGACTGGCGTGGTCAGTGCTCTTTCCTGGGGAGAGGACTTGCTCTGTGTGGGAGAGCCATTGGGATTTTCCCTTTGTGATTTTAATTCAACCTCTGCCTCCTGCTTCTGGGCTGGAAAGCCCCCTCTTATTCTCTTTGCTTCCCCTTCCTCTTTTCACACTTGAGAGATTTACATTTTAGAGCCAGAGAGCACCAAAGACGCCACTAGTGGCCCCTGTGTTGGAGTCCTGGAGGCCTCCCTCTCTCTTCTCTGGTAAAATACCTCCCTTGATGTTCATCTTTCCCATCAGGGAAACTAGGGGTGGAGGGGTCCTGTGTTAGACTTGCATCAAGGCCCATTACTGCTGGTTACATGGTGACTTTAAACTCAGTTGGCCCAAGCCCGTCCCATGTCCAGTTTGGGAAACCGAGGCCCAGACATAGGAAGAGCTTTGCCCAAGATCCCAGGGTGAGTTTCAGTGGAGCCAGGGCTGGGCCTCTCTGGGGCACTTCTCCCTTATCCCTTTGCCCTGGCCCTGCCTGACTAAGCACCACCTGGCCTGGTCATCAGGGGACACAGCCCAGTCCGCAGTGGAGCCCACCACACTCATCTTCAATGCCCCTCTCCCTATCTTGAGTCCTGATAGCCCTTCTTAGTTGCATGGATGTCCTTTTGCAGGGTTCTGTGTGTGTGTGTTGGGGGCGGGGGGGGGGGGGGCGGGTCTGGGGAGGGTAGGGGGAGGAACAGCCTTTGTAGCTTTCCTTCCAGGACCAGTTTCTATCAGAGCAAGTACCTCATCCCTCCCCTCCCCCCGCCACCCCAGCAGCAACAGGCTGGTGGGGGGACCCGCCAGTTTCCTGGTGGGTCTACTTCCCTTGGAGAGGCTTAGCAAGCCCTCTCATAGCACTCATTAAGACAGCCAAATAGAAACATTTTAAAAAGCAAGATAAAATCCTCGAGGAGAAAAACCAACCAAACAAACCCTGCAACTTCCAGTTAAAATGCGGCCCCATCACTCTAATTCTCCTGTTATCCATCAGTGCCGAATCTAAGCCCCTCTCATCTCCACAGTTCATAGAGAACTTCTATCAGGCCAGAACATGGTCTTCAGGGTCCAACATTTTTGCCTTTGATGTTCCTGCCCTTCTCCTCACTCTCCAGTGCAGCTGCCATAGCCAGGCCTCCCGGACCCCATAAGGATGAGGGACAAACAGCTGGAGAGGGGAGTGAGGCAGTGTGTCCCCCCCCCCCCCCCCGAGCTCCAGCTGCCCCTCCTCTCACTTCAGAGGCTTACAAGCAGGGGTGAGTTGTCACCTTGGTGGGGTGGTGGTGGCCCTGCTCCTGGTCCTTCCAGTAGGAGATGATTTCTTAACTGATTTATTTATGGCCTGGCCCTTTCTTCATCTTTCTGATTAATAGTCTAGTTGGGGGTTCTGGGAAATTTACATCCAATTGTTACCATAGCAACCAGCTCTCTGCACAGGATCCCGTAGAAAATGCGTTTTGGGTCTTCTGAAGGAGCTGGGGTTTACAGGGATCTCAGCATCTACCACGGCAGAATGGGCAAGATGATGTGTGACCGATATGAATAAGAATTATGAGCAGGGATATGAGATGGTCTCGCCTTGCCGTAAATTGGGAAAGACAGTTTTAGCGCCTTCCCTCTTCCCTTTTCTTTTTCTATCACTGGACACCTCTCCCCCTCAACATCCCCTCCTAAGTCCCCAGAAAGTTAGTTCTCCACAGGCCAAAGGCAGGACCAGTTCATTGAAGCTGTGAGGAGGCACATTTCCTTTTCAGCAAAAGGAAGAATTTGTAGCAGGCAGACTACCTGAAGATGTAATTGACAGCCTTGAGACGTAGTGATCTCCCACCTCTGGAGGTGTGTGAGGGGGTCCTGTCAGGGGGCTCTAGAGAGGATGGGGTGAGGGGTGGTATATGTGGAACCTCTGGGTCCCTTTCAGGCCTGGGATGGGGAGTTGAACTGAGCCTGCTTGTGCGACCAGCTCTCGCCTCTCCCCTGGCTAAGAAGAATGTCAGATTTGGGAATTTAACTCCCTGGGCACCTGGGATGTCCTGTGTGCCCTCATCAAGATGACTTCATTCTCTGAGGAGAGGAGGAAATTCAGTTTCTCTGAGAGCCCTCCCTGGGAGCGCATCTCTCAGTGAGGGCTGCTTGAGCATTGAGAATGGATTCCTTTGGCCCATGCACGGGCCCCTCTTGGGGCTGGGGCAGGGTGTGGGGGTGGCCAGGAAGGCCCTGTGGCTGGGCCTGACCTCATGAAAGGTTATGTAGGTTATATGTCCCACCACATGGGTACACTGACAGATGAAAGCGGAAAATGCTCAGCTGACAAAGTAGCATTTGCATCCCATTACTGAGCACATCACTTTTAGTACACTATAAATTAATATGCTTTTAAATAAATGCTGTGATCTTGTGATTAGCAGTTTTATTGCTTTGCCCTTTCCTTTGATATTGAAAGTGGCCACTAAATAAATGTAAAGAATTAAAATACATCACAATTGGGGTAGCTGTTTCTTTATATCTTTATTTATTAGTATACAAGCACTTCAAAAGTCAGAAGTGGCCCAGGACTCCCTCTGAGAGGCCCTGCTTGCCTAGGAGTATGTTCACCCTAGATCCATCCTATACATGTATAGCTATACATCCTATGTAATCCTAGACAATAGCCGTGTGACCTTTGGCAAGTTGTCTCCGCAGCCTCAGTTTCTTCATGTGCCCCATTTGCAAAATGGTGAAAATAACTCTGCCTTGCAGAGTTTCAAGGATGAGATAAGGTGATGTACATGAAGTACCCAGGAAAGTTTCAGATACACAAAGTTCCAGGTAGACAGTAGGCGCCCAGTAATTGGTAGCAGTGATATCATTATTTTATCCAAGTGCTAATTGGTTTCCAGGTGTTTTGATGTAGAATATTCCTAGATCTGTTATCCATTACTGTGTCACAAATCACTTTAAAACTTAGTGGCTTAAAATAACAATCCTTTATTAACCTCAAGATTCCATAGGTCGGCTGTTTAGGTTGGGCTCAGCCAGCAGGTTTTCTGGCCTCAGCCAGGATTCCTCTTGCTCTTGTGGTCAGCTGCAGGTTGGCTTTGCTGATTTTGGCCGAACTTCTCATATTTGGGGCTGCTGCCAGGACAACTGGGGTGATTCATTAACTCATCTCCCGTAGCCTCACGTGGACTTGTTCATATGGCAGGAGCAAGGGTCCCAAGAGAGCAAATTGCAGGGTGCAATGGCCCTTAAGGCTTACTGTTGAAATTAGCATAATGTCATCTCTGCCGCAGTGGAACAGTCAAAGCTAGTCACAGTCTCAAGGGGTCGGGGAAGAGACTCCATATCTTGATGGGAAGAGCTACAAAGTCTCATCTACAGAGCAACAAAGATACAGGAAGAGAAACAACTGGGGTCAGTTTTGGAAACAATCTACCACAACTCACCCTTTTTAAACAAAAACCAGAGCCGGGAGTTTATTCCCTGCGTGCCCCCAATGAGCAAGCCTCGATGAATTCTGTTCTTTCCCGTTGCGTGGTTCAAGCCTATTTTCAGATTTGTCTAACAAAATGAATTTCACACCTGGGTTACTCACCCACTAACAAACACTTCGTTCTTATCTGATGCCTGGGACAAACACCTAGACAGCCTGGATTTGTGGTTCCATTACCTAGGAGCACAGTAATTGTTAATTACTTGCTTTATTTGGTTCTGTTGCGTTTGCCAATACTCAATTACCTATGTTAGGTTTTCTTGTGATCAGTGGGGCTTATCCAATATTGCAGCTCAGCTTTGTTTTTGTCTCAGAGATGTCTTTTCCAAGAGAGTTAAAGAAAACCCTTGTTCACTAGTTTATTGAATATTAGCCTTTATCCGCTTATTTCAAAGGTTCGTATTCACGACTGCAAGGACCAAAGTGCTCAGACTGAGCTCTTAGAATCGAACAAAGGATAAGCCGCTCCTTTGCCTGATCTGGCTAAATCCCAGTGCGTGGAATAGAGGGAAGAGTGAATTGTGGGATCCTGGGGCATTCGTTTAGCTCATGCCTGAATCTCTGAGCCTGCCTTATCCCTCCTAATCCACCCTCCACATTGCTGTGAGAGACCTAACGCAGAGATCTGATCACATCACTTGTGCTAGAGTGCATTGTTGGACCCAGTTCTTCCGTTCTTCTTATACTCATGGCCTTTGTCATATGACTTTGCAGGTGCATGCCCTTGAATCTGGACCTAGGCCACATGACTTCACGTGGTCAACAGAATAAGGTGGAAGGGATGACATGACAGTTCTGAGCCCAGGCTTCAAGATGCTTTGCATGTCTCCTTTTGCACGCTTGGGCCTCTGCCATGAGCAAGACATGCCCGGGCTGGCCTGGCGCTACCAGAAGGAAGATGAGACTTGTGCATAAGAGCCAAACCACCTCAGCCCAAACCAGCCAACATCCAGCTGACCCCAGATGCGTAAGTAAAAAAACACTGATTGTTGTTTTAAGCCACTGAGATTTGGGGTGTTTTATTGCAAATCAAAAGCTGATTCATGATTGTTGTACTTAAACCCCAGCACTGGTCCCGTGTAGCTTGAGGCATAAAGTCCAGGCATAACCTTCAGCATCTGGGCCCTGCTATGTCTCCTGTCTCATTTACCGGAGATCTCGGCCTTTTCACTTTACACTTTGACAGTGACCCCGAATGCAGTTTTTCAAACGCATCATGCTGGTTCACATGTCTGTACCCTTGCACCTGGTGTGCCCTTGGCCCGGAATGCCAGTCTACTCTCTTTTGCCTGGAAAACTCCTATTTGTCTGTCAAAACCCAACTCAGGCATCGTCTTTTCCAAGAAGTCTCACTGTACTGTCCTTTCTCATTGTGGTAAATCATGCTCACTTCTGTGAGATGCCTGGACTCACATTTATGTCTGTTGTGACCGCGTGACTTGATAGTATGATATGCGTTCTTTTTATTTTATTTTTGCCCATCTTTGCCGCCTATCAGACTGATTCACTTAACGACGATGGACAGATTTAATTTGTCAATGTATTCTCGGTGCCCAGAGCAATGCCTGTCTCCAGCAATGCTTGGTGAATAAACGAGGTGCCGGGACCCCTCCTAGCTCAGGAAATTGCCAACAATGGGAAGGCAATCATTTCTTGCTTCCTTTCTCCCCACCCCCCAAACCAACCCCCAAACTCACATGATGGAATTCATGTCCTGTCCTGGTACTTGTGGCCTGACTCCACTGTAGGGGGCACTCAGGTGCTTAGTGAACGCATAATTCCTTGGTCCTTTGGGTCTCCCTGCTGTGCTATGAGCTCCCCCAGGGCTGAGTCTGGGTTTGGCCACCTCTGTTCCCGTGGTGCTGGCACCAAGCCCTAACACCGTCGTTTCAGAAAACACATTTATTCAAAATATTCATGTTTCTGGAATATCTCTCAAGTGGCAGGCACTGTTCTGGGAGCTTCGGATAGGTGGTGACCGAGATAGACCTGGGTCCACCCTTCCGGGGGCAGAGCATGCATTCCCAGTGGGGAGACAGGAAAATGAAGAGTCACAACTTAGTTCAAGGAAAGGTGGTTTCTGTCTGTCTGTTCCCATGGCTGGGGAATTTTCTTTGCATTCGGAGGTTATGTTTGTGTCTGACTTAAAAGCCACTTGTGAAGAGGGCTCAGGAAGCCGAGGGGCACCTCTGAGCGAGAGCATTAGTTCTCCAGAAGGCTGACCTCTGTGACACAACCAGAGGTCAGAGCCGGCGGCTGCTGCCTTACCACTGGCACCCGGGGTGTGGGTGGGGGCCGAGAAGAGGCGATGGTGCAGAGAGGGGGAACAGTGGCAGTTTTCAGTATGAGCCCTATTCTGAATGGCTCTAGGGCATATTCCAAATCGCAAGTGCTAATTTGCGACCAAGCCGTTTTTCACTCGGACAACTTTATATATTGTGCTCCAGGGTGAGCAGTATCGTGGGTGTATTTACTTAATGATGTGGGGGAGGCCAGCCTATAAATAAAATAATTGCAACGTGTGACAAGCACTTTTTAAAGGGGCCTGAGATGAAGGTGTGTGGGGGAGGCGGGGGCCAGATGATGTTAGGCCTTGAGACTACGGTGAGGGCTTTGGGTTTTATTGCAAGTGCATCAGGGACCAGGGGAGAGAGGGGATGCGATTGGCACTTTAAAAATATTACTTCGGCTGCCATGGGGAGTCAATTTTTATTTAATTGAATCAAATATTTCTGGAGAACGTCCAAACATATTGGCCTCTAGTTCTTGAAGCCATCACCTCCCCATTCTGAATTTCACTGCCTCCTTGTAAAACTCGGGATCCTAATTTTCCAAGGAGACAAACATTCAATTTCTGGTTAGATTTGCATTAGAAAGAGACCTTAATTACTCTGATCTCTAACACCTCCAAGGAGCTGATTGAGCTTTTCAGATGCAAAGAGTGTTAATTGGCTAAGGGGCCCAGCTGAGCAAAACCCTCCACCACCACGTGTGCAAGGGGCCAGGGTGGGGGCGGGGAGAGGTCGAGAGGTGGGGAAGGGGTGCAGCGGTTCTCAACCTATGGGTCACGACCCCTTTGCGGGTCGAACGACCCTTTCACAGGGGTCGCCTAAGACCATGCTGCATATCAGATATTTACATTACAATTCATAACAGTAGCAAAATTACAGTTATGAAGTAGCAACAAAAATAATTTTATGGTTGGGGGGTCACAACATGAGGAACTGTATTTAAAGGGCCAGAAGGTTGAGAACCACTGGGTTAGAGAGAGGAGGGGACACCTCACCTTTGTCAGGTTTCCTGGAGGTCTGCACCAGAGAATGAGGGGAATCAACAAAGCAGTTTTGCTAGCTCTCAATCCTTTGAATCTCTTCCTATCAGTCCTTGCAGTTCCAAGGCACTCCCAGTGCCTCCAGGAGGCACCCCACCTCCATTCCCAGCTCCCATATCCCCTCCCCGGGCAGACTGTGCTTCTCTGGGCTCCTGGTTTCTAATTACAGCACTTTGCACACGGCATTGGGGGTCTGTCCAATTGGAGGACAAAGACCATCTCTTGAAGCTTTGCCTCCTTGCACAGTCCAAAGTGATGCTCAGGAAATGTGAAATGGATAAATAATAGAACAAATAATAATAGGAAGAATGTTACTAATAAGATAATAGAAGCCATCACATACATAGGACTTCCTGTGATTCTGTGCTGTTTAGTACTGTTTTCCAATTTCTGCCCGAGCAAAATGTCTGACATGAATCACCATTGATAGTTATAGATTTGTGAGATTATTTAATATTTACCACCCCATCAGGACAAGAACTCCTGTCCATTTAATTGAAAATTGATAGAATGAGTAGACGGAAAATCAGTGAGACTATAGAATCAAGCAACTTGACCCAACCGGCATGTATTGAACACTCTTCCTAACAACAGCAAATACACATTCATATCAAGTGCATACGACACACTTACTAAGACAGACTGTATTTGGGGCCTCAATAAATGTAAAACCATACATTTAAAACAATTCACTTTATACAAGTATTTCCTCAGATCACACTGGAATTAAATTATAAGTCAATAACAGAAAGATCTCTGTAAAATCTGCAAATGTTTAGGAACTAAATAACACTTTACTTCTAAGTAACCCATGGGTTGAAAAAAGTTAAAAATGAAATGAGAAGATATTTTGAACAGAATGAACTGAAAAGACAACATCAGAACTTGTGGGATGCTGCTAACGCAGGTACTTATGAGGAAGTTTATAGCACTAACTGGGTGTATTAGAAGAAAGAAGTCTCAAATCAATGACCTCAGCTCCCACCTTAAGAAACTAGAAAGGGGAGAGAAAATAAAACCCAAATAAGCTGGAGAAAGGAAATAATAAAGATCAAAGTGAAAACCAATGAAATAGACTATCGAAAAACAGTAGAGAGAATCAATGGAAATAAAAGCTGGTTCTTTGAGAAGATCAGTAAGAATGATAAATCTCCAGTTTGACTGACCAGGGGAAAAAGAGAGAAGATATAAATTTCCAACATCAGGAATAAAAGAGGTGCTATCACTACACCTTCTCCAGATAAAGAAAGGATAAGAAGAGACTATTATGAACACCTTTATGCCAATAAATCTAACAGTTTAGTTGAATTGGGCAAATTCCTTGAAGGACACCTATTACTAAAGCTTACTCAAGGATAAATTGTTAACTTGAATAACCCTTTATCTATTAAAGAAATTGAACTTATAAATTACAAAAACTTTCCCACACTGATGAGTTTCTACAAAACACTTAAGAAAGACATAATACTAAGTCAACTCAAATTCTTCCACAAAGTTTTAAGGAACATGGGAAAGGAGATATTTCCCAATCCATAACCCTAATTGTGGTTATGGTTTCATGGGTATATACTTATGTCAAGCCTTATCAAATTGTATACTTTAAATATGTACAGTTTATTATATGTCAGTTATATGTTATAAAGCTGTTTGCACCCCCCCACACACACATACACACATATACATACACACCACAAAAATTCCTTAGCCCTGTCCTAGGTCTGCTGATTCAGACTGTGTGGAGGAGACTTTTGATCATGGTTTTGTAATTCTGATCACCACAGGCTGAGAGTGACAGTCCCATGACCTTGAAATTCTTTCCTGTGGCCTATGAGGCTCCCCTTCTCCTCTTCATGCTTCCCTTGAAAGCTTTACCTCTTATTTTTTTTTTTTACCTCCAGCTGTCTATAGTTCCCTGCAGGTACATGCTCTTTTATCTTTGCAGACACTGTGCCCTTTCTCTAGAATACCTCGTGCTCTTCTGTAGTTGACTAATTCCTACTTGTGCTTCAAAACCCTGCCCAGGTGGCACCTCCTCTGGGAAGCCTTCCCAGATACACTGTACTCCCGCTGAGGCTTTCTCTAGGGACCTCTTTGAACTTTAATTTCCTGATCTGTAAAGTGAGTTTAAAAAGAATACTTACCTGGGAGGATTGTTTTGAAGACTTAATGAGATAACAGATAAAAATATTTAATACTAGTGGCCCAGTGCACGAATTCGTGCACATTGAAAGGAAATTAATTAGAAGAAATATTTAATATTGCTACTCGTCCTTTCTCTATAATAGAAGTGTCAACCAAATTCATGATTGACAATGACAGATCGAAACACACATGTGCAGTTGGCGCCAGCGAGAGCTCTATATGTATTGTGCATGCACGAGTCAACTTAGCCTTTTATAGATATAGAATAAACTTGCTTATTTAGACCTGCTTTCTGATTTAGCTAAACTTTTTCCAGCCCAGTGAAGCACTCCAACTTCTCTTTCAGGTAATTGTCAGCAACAAAGCAGTAAATATCAACATGAAGCAGATTATTATTGTAGATCATGCAGGGCGAGCAAAGGGTAAAATATTTAACTGCAGCAGTGTTTGACTATATTCTGCACAGTGAGAAAAGCAGAAGTCATTTTCAAGGTCCACCATTTCTTACTTCTTTACAGTCGGGTCAAATTTCTAAGCTTTCTAAATCTCCATTTCTGGCTAATGAAAAGAAAATAGGAGTCCACCAAGTCTCCTATCTACCTACTCCAGGACTTTTGTGAGGATCAAATGAGAAGAGGCACAGGAAAATGTTTCACTGACATTTGGTTAAAGTGCAAAATGTTTCCACCTGGCTATAAAGCAAGTTGTGTTCCTGGGCTGAAGAAACTCCAAGGAAGCTAGTCGCTAGGGAGAGGAAGCCGGGCGTTGCTACGTGATGTCATTACCTGGCACCCACAGTGACCGTTTCGGGCTGGGCTGGGCTGTGGGCCGCACTTTGCGCCATGGGGTCTCGGCAGTGCCCACTGCGATTTGGTGGGCTGTCGCTCCAGGGTGGTGGCAGGGCCTGTGTCCCACTTGGGGAAAGCCGAATGTTGCTTTGTGGGTGCCAGGTCCGCAGTGCCGTTTCTTTGTAAATGGCTAGTGTGCATCACAGCAGCTCCTGCGTTGTCTGCCCCCTGGTGGTCAGTGCATGTCATAGTGACTGGTTGGACAGACAGCATATTAGCCTTTTATATATATAGATAGTTCTTGGTGTATATTAGAATTCAACAAATGGTGACACTGTTGTTGTGGCTCTTACTGTGATTATTTCTCATCATTGTCAGAGCCCTGTGAACACATCCTGTATATTATTCCACACACTGGTGGCTGCTGTCTGATCTTCCTCCCCTAGACTGTGACTTTCCTGAGTGTACCATAGGCATTCAATTAGTTCAGCCCACAAACATTTGTTGAGCACTCCCTGGTTGTCACCCTCTCCCAGGTGCTGGAGACACAAAGATTAGGAGGAAGAGAATGGACATCAGTGAAGACAGCAGACTGGGGAGTATGAGGAGTACAGACTTCTAAGCCATTGTTCCATTCTTATAGCTGTGTGACTTTGGGCAAGTTACTTAACCTCTCTGTTCTTCAGTTTCCTCAGTTATAAAATGGGGGGAAAGAATGCCATCTTACTTGGTTGATGTGTCTTTTTATTTTACTTTAAAACACATTGATAGTTTTGCTCAAATCAGCTGATATCTGTAAAACACCAAAAAAAAAAAAAAAGACACTGAATATCCATTGGATCTGGCAATTAGCAGGGCATCAGAGGTGTGGAGAGAACTGTTTTAGAGGAGGCAAAAGCCAACGTGCCAGGATGGAGGGGCGAGTGACTCTAAAAGCGAGAAAGGGAAGTGGAGACAGCTCCTTAGAGCTATTACGATGAGAACAGGAGGAGCAGGAGGGTGGTGGCTGGATGCGGAAGGGTGTGCAGGGGTGCTGAAAGACCAAGTGTTATGATGTTGAAGGGAAGGTGCCAATAGGATGGGAGTGACTGCGGGTACAGGAGAGAGCCAGGACAGAAGGACAGAGCGAGGGGAACTGACTGCATGCCTGTAGGTACAGCAGGAGGTGAAAAGTGGTCAGGCAGGGAGGGAGGGAATTCCATGCTCTTGGTGGAGCAGATTCTGTCTGTGGAGGGAGGAGGGGAGGTATAGGGGTGTGTGTTGGGGAGGGCTGGAGAAGTGTGAAATCGCTCTTGAGGGGATGGGGGGAGGGTTATAAAAGACTGTCAGGCCTGCTAAGCAGAGACCAGAATTTGGAAGGGTGCCAGCCTGTGGGGAGGGGGAAGGGACATCGATTTACCTGCAGCTGCAGCCACTGGGGTGGAGGTGGTGAAGGTGGGGGTAGCATTGCTTCGGGGTTGGGCTAGCTTACTTGTAGGAGGATCAGTTTGTCTCCATTTGCCTGGGATTGTCCAGGTGGTAAAACTGAACAATCTGGGAAACCCCCTCAGGACAGTTAATCACTCAACTGGGCAGAACGGTGACCACCGGGGATCCGAGGGCTGTGAGAAAGCTGGTTCCTGTGGTCTGCACCAGGATGGGGGTGTGGCTGCAGGCGGTGGAAGAGTGGGCCAGATATGGGAGTGGAGGGCTGGGAGGGCGGTTAAAGGACCTAAAGGTGTTACTCTCCCAAGTGCCTGGCCTCCTGAGGCACTAAATATTTTTTTCAGAGACTGCAAAACCAAATATTTACATGCTACTTTACATTTTTGCCATAGCCATATAGCTTCTGTGTTAACTTAATATTCTTTAAAATCGGTTCCTTAATAAATATGTCTTAAAACAATCTCTGTCCTATGTGGAGAAGAACAAAGAAACCACACACACCACCACCAAACAGGAGTTGGATCCTGACTGCATCTGTTGCCTGACAAAGGAGCCGAGCCCCAGGCTGCTCCTTCTCTGTTAACCTGGGAGCCAGCCGCGCCCGCGCTAGAGAGCATTCAAGATGTGCTGTGCCAGACCTAGTCCTTGAGCTGCTCTGAGATGGAGACTTGAAAGGGGGCGTAGCTTTCCTGTGTTACTGAATTCTGTGCTCTGTTGCTACCTGAAGTCCCCTTGCACGCCTCATTTTGGAAAATGCTGTGGTCAAGTATTGAGACTGTAGGTTCTCTTCATGTTCTCTCATGTCAACAACAGCTGTGCATTTAAATACCAAGAAGCCTTTTTTTTTTTGTGGCATTTTCTGAGAGGTCATGTATAGTCTCAAGATTATTAAGCTGAAAAGGTCCCTGAGGACTCAACTGATCTGAACCCCCCCAGCATCCCTCCCCAAACACACACACACCACCCGTTGAAACTGAAGCCCAGAGAGGGCTGGGACTCACACAGGGCAACGCAGCACCAGCCCTCCCAGCTAGGCCATCACACCTAGTTGGCTGCTTTTCCCTGTCTTTCCCCACTTTGCCTTCAGAGACAATTTTGCTCCTTGATTTCTGACTTCTTGTCAGCTGTGATTAATGAGGAAGGCTCCTGCATACACGATTTTCAGCTGTACCCAGTTTACGACAAACAGATTAGACCATTTAAGTCAGAACAATGCTATTTAGCAAAGCCGGATTTGGAGCTGGCAGAAATTAAGAAGATTAATTTAAAGGTAAAAAAAGAGTGACAATCATAGATCAACACCTGAAAATTCTTGCTGCCTGTACATATCCCTAATTGAGAAGTATGTGGAAGATTCCATCCGTGAAATTCAATTATCATGCGAGCCAGCGAAAGCAGCCTCCCCAGGGAAGGAACCAGGCAGCCCAAATCACAACGACTCCACCTGTCTGTTTTTGTGTCAAAAGAGTGAGAAAACCTGCCTGAAATATGGACGGGATGCATCAACATAATGAAAATGTCCGGGGTCCCTTTCCATAATGGGATTACTCCCAGGCTCCTGCCTCAGAGGCCAGCCCAGAGAAACCTCTGAGGCTCCAATCACCCTCTGGATCCCGAGGGCTGAAGGCACAGGTACCCATTCCTGCCACCCTTGCCCCCAGCTTGGATGGGAGGTGGGACTGGATGGGGGTGGCAGACAAAAGGCGCTCTCAGGCACCCACACCCCTTCCACTGATTAGGGGCTTCTTAACTCGAGCAATCAGCAGAGAAAACTCAGACAACTGTAATGATTACAAATGAGCCACTGGTAATTGACCCACCTTTTAATTGCAGGGAGGAATGAGTCAGTGGCAGTGGTGGCAGTGGCAGATTCGTCAGCACTTGCTTTGTGTCTCTTATTCGGCTGCGATTCACCCAGGAACACACGGCAAGCCCTGGTCTGCAGAAGAGCTGGACGCAGCTCCTTTTCAGTTAACTGCTCGGCGTGGTGGTGGTGGTGGTGGTGGTGAATAGAGCCATATTCCCTACTGATGCTTAGAGGTGTACTGTTTGCCAAGTGCTTTCACAGGCAGAAGCTCAGAAAATTCGACTCAGGAAGCCCTGAGATAATGTCTCTCGTTATACAGATGAAGAGGCCGAGGTCCAGCAATTGGCCTCGTCTGTTAGAAAGTGTGCTGTTGGATTTGGATCTCCCGTGTGTGGGTGCTGCCCCGGTTAATGCAGAGGCGGACACGGGCTCAGTCTTTCAGGAGCTTGTGTTTTGATGGGGAGGATTCAGCACAGACTGGAGAGATGGTCCCTGAGGGCCAGCTGTGGTAGGATCATTGGATTGGTGGTCAGAGAGGTCAAAGATGGAGGGACTGCAGGTTGAGGAAAACCTCCCAGGACAGGGGTCAGGTGTGTCTTTAGCACCACTCTAGCTCCAGTGCCCAGCAATATGCTCGGCACAAAGCACGTTTCAAAAATATCGGTTGAATAAATGAGTGAATGATAAGATAGGCCTTAAAGGCTATAAAGAATTTGGGGGAGAGCAGATGTCGGTAATTATTGACCAGGAGAAGGAACCTGCAAATTGTAGGATATCAAAATTGCAATAGCATTGGGTTTGCCGAATCCATGCTGAGTACAGACAAGCTCTGGCTGACTTTAACGATGTGGTTTTGCTAATCTGTTGAAATCCAACAAATCTTGGCAGCATGATCTCATGGAGGGTGACGGGTCGCACTTTCATGTGCATCCCTCTTCTCTCAAAGTCACCGGGAACATGGCTTCCAGGACCATCTGTGCCTCCTCCAGTGACATAGAGGTTCCGAAATAGTTTGTCTCTCCAAGAATGATTTTGAATTCTAGTGGCTAGTCCCAGATTGGAGCAGGACTCAAGGAGAGAAGAACATTTAGCCAGGAGGGCAAAGGTCTGTGTTTAATTTTCAGGGAGCAATGAAAATCTCTGAAGATGGCTCTCATGCTGACTGTGTACTTTGAGTCTTCAGGACCACTGTTGAAGGGAGCACATCTCCCTGTCTGAAGGGAGGGTCTAGTAGACTCTCTGCTGCTACCCAGGAGGAGCCCCCTCAACCACCCTCCCTGAGCTGGAAGGGACGGAGAACATGGCCTCATCTCCAGCCTGAACTACTTGGTACATGTGATCCTCACATCTGTGATCTGAGACAAGTGGGTCTGAGGAGCTCATCAACGTGAAAGTCAACAACTTCATGAAAGGTTGGAAGCAGGGAAGCGAATCTGCCAGTTCCTAACTATGGGATTCTCATTCCAACATGTAATCTCAGAACAACAGTGGATTTGTTAAGCCCTGGTCAGGAGGGGTTTGCTGGGGACATTGGATGGTCACATTCCAGGGTTGGCTGGCTCTTCTCCATTGTAATGTGTTTCCATTCCACTCTCTGACTTTCTCTGCCCTGCTCTGTGCCTCAGGGGCTGACACCACAGATTGCACTATCTCCTTTGCCCCTGGGAGTCACTGTTGGTTCCGTCCATGGAGGCAGCACAGAAGATTGAAGGGTGGGAGGGGGAGAGGTCAGGTACTTCTTTCCTCCCTTCTGCTCCTGCCCCCTCTTTTCCCCCCTTCTCTCCCCCCCCCCCCCCCCCACTGCACTGGCATCATGTTCCCGGCAGGGTCAGGGTCCCTCTGTGACTGCTGTGAGCCAGGCAGCCACTCCTCTGCAGCTTCAGCTCTCAGAACACCCTGTGGTCCCTTTGCCCTTCAGGGCTAGGGGTGGAATGGCTCCCGCTGTGGTTAGCCTCATCTTCCTGCTCAGAACTCTGCACATGGTCTCTTCCTGGGATGAAGTTATATTTCCTGCCAAGATCCTGACTGGGAAGAGATTTTAGCTGGAGATTGGGGTTCCTGCCTTGGTCACCTCTGACTCCCCTGGTCTGATTGCAGAGCCTGGCCACAGAACCCTCAGTAAATACATACAAAAATCTTTATCCTTCAAGTGTCCACAGGATGGAGGGAATCTCTGTTTCCCTACCTTTTCCTTCTCTCTCAGCCTGGGAGGATGGACTTCCTCCTTGGCATCCCTGTGACAGGGAGCTGGGCACATGAAGGTGGAGATGCTCACACCCCCACCGTCCTGGGGCTGAAGGCTGCTTGTCGGAATGAGCAGTGCCTGTGTTTCACCCTCAGAAGCCCAGTCCGAGGTCTGTAGAAATGATACCTTGGGGCTTATTTGGGGGGCAGGTGAGGAAAACCATTGTTATTGGGGAGAGAGACCTTACCCTACCTTCAGGCTTGCCTTGTTCAAGTGGAACCAGGTTTTACGGGAGAAGAAACAGCTAACTTTTAGGGTTGGATAGACCTGAGTTTGGATCCTGGATCCTCCTCTCTGAGTCCCTTTCTTCATTTGTAAAAGGGAATTATTGATAGTCTCCCTGTTGCAAGGTTACCGCAAGGATTGCACATGGACTGGACGGGAAGGGCTGGGATGCGGGCTGGTCCTGTGCCCCCCACCTGCTCATCCTCGGATCCTCCCCTCTCTTGAGTACGGTGCTCATGAAGAAAGCAGTTTCCCCATCTCTACCTTTCCTTCTCTCCTACAAAATGACCTTCATAATACTGCATCCCAAATGCATCCCTTTCCATTAAAATAAGATAGACTTAAATCCCCAATCCTTATCTGAGAAACATCCCGTGCTCCCCAAGATTTCTGTAAATTTGAGGGGACTTCTTTTCCCATGGCTACCTTAGCCTCTGAGTTAGTTTCATTTCTGGATCATCTTTTCAGCTCACCAGTGTTGTTTCTTTTCTAAACTTGAATGAGATATAAAATGCAGCTCTTCTTTTCACAATTTCTGCAAGAGCAAACCCACCTCTCCAGCGCAGAACAAAACTCGCACTTTGCCACAGCTGGCTCTAGGCTTCCTTGCCCCATCCTATCGCCTCTCTCCTCCCCTTCCTCCCGATTGCCCTGGGAACTCCAAATTTTCACTCTGTCATGCTGAGCTCTGCAGCGTGGTCCACCCCTGCTCCCCAGTTCTGCTGCAGGCCACCCGTGTCTGCCCGAATCTCCCAGTTGTACCCCGGAGAACAGAAGGGTCTTTTATCTCCAACTTCTCTTCCCCTAGAACCCAGCTGCCCATGTAAACAGTACTGGTTTCCCTCCCTGATGTCACCAGGTGCGGCACCGAGAGAAACCCAAAAGCTCTGCCACCAGTTAGACTTTCTCCCACACGTCCTCCTTCTGGGCAGAAGTGGAATGGGAGCTGCTCTGCCCAAACCCCCAGTCCTGGGTGGGGATCCTGGTGCTGTCACTTGTGCTAGAGACCTTGGATGTTTAGGCATGAGACTCTCCTTTGAAAGCCTGCCCTGAGAGTCTGTAGCACAGGCAAGCCAAGGCTGGAGGTAGAATTCTGCAAAAACATCTGGCGAGGGTGGGACAGTCCCCAGGAGCCAGTCCACAGGCATCACCCACCACGCTGACAACAGAGTGCAGCTGGGGCTGCGTGGAGCCAGGTGTCCTTCAAGTGGCTGACAGGGTGATGCTGGGCAGACTCCAGTCCCTCTGTGGGTGGGCCTGTGTCCTTTCTGTGCACAGTGAAGGGGCTCTGGCAAACTGGAGCCCCAGTCCTGAGAGTCTCCAGCCCAGCGTCCTGGGGCCTGGCGAGCTGGCCAGAGTGTAGACGTCCTGGCACAGGCGCCGTGCGCACACACAGAGCCTGCATTTTCTCTTGAACACGCTTTCTCTCACCTTGTCCTTGTGTCACTGGCTAAGATCCCATCTGTCACGCTGAGCCATCTGCTTCCTCTCCTGCTATCTCTGCTGCCCAACTCTAAGTAAATTAAAAAACAAAGAGGCAGGAAGCTGCTGACAGCCGCATTCATCCTCATTTCTGTGGCTGGCAGTGGGAGCTGAAGGGCTGGCTTTGTGGGTCTGAATTAAAGATTAGTTAGGGCTGGCGAGGAGGGGAACAGTTCGGTGGCTGTGACATCCGGATCCCGAACGGCACCACAGGTGGTAGTGAATGTGGATGGGGCTGAGAAGGGAGGGATTTGAGCCGGTGTGAAGGACAGGAGCAGGATGCTGGCTTTGGAGTTGGGAGAAACTGGGTTCAAGTCCAGTGTGCTGTGCTGCCCAAGACCTGGGGCTTGGAAAGGGAGCTCCCATTCCCCCTTGGCCTCATAAGTCACTGACCTCACAGAGTGGTTGAGAGACGCAGCGAGGAGCATGCAGATTGATAGTAGGTGTGCAGCAGGTGCTCTGTAGAGAACAGGTATTTTTGAGGGACTCAGGAGGCAAGGAAGAGGATGGAGCAGGCAGGGGGGCCCTTGTCTGGGAAGGGCAATAGGGAGGAGTCGGTGACCTGGGTCTCCTCTGGGGGCCTCAGTCTCTGTGTCTCTAAAATGGAACTAAGTGGGACTCTGGGGCCAATCCCTAGAGAAAGTGTGGGAAGAGCAGGAGACATGGGACAACCCTGGAGGACACGGCCAGAGGAGCAGGAGACATGGAGGGGGGACCATTGCCGTGGCTCCCAGTGGGATGGCTCCATCATGGACTGTGTTCGTTCCCCTTATTTTCTGTCCTCCCGGTGAGAAAGAATCAAATCGCTTCACCTCATTGACATCAGACTTGGCCCATGAATGTGAAAGGAAGCTCCATATGCCAGTTCTGAGTAGAAGCTTTAAGAGCTGGCACAGATTTCCATTCTTGCTCTTTCCCTTCTTCCACGGGACTGAAATACGGTGCTCCCATCTAGTCTGGGTCTCAAGATGAAGATGGAGTGGAGCAGAGCCAACACTGACCCCCAGCGGATATGGATGGGCGCCAGGAATAAGTGTTCATTGTGAGTCATGGACATTCGAGGCCCATTAGCAAAAGCTGGCTGATTCAGGCCCCTTCAAATCCAAGCTGGTCCCAACCTGCATGTTGAAAAAGGGATGCAGCTGGCCCCTACCTGCATTCCTGCAATCTCTGTTTTTTTTGCCAGATGGGGTGTCCTCTGTGACCCTCTCTGGGTCTCAGTCATTGTTTCTGCAAAATGATTGAATTGTGGACAGTTGAAAGTCAACAAGGGAGCCCCTGTGGGGCAGAAAGGTATTGAGCACCAGTGCAAGTGGACGGCCATCACGTCCTCTTTGTGCTCTAAGCTGCACGGCTTCCTGATCTTACAGGTCTCACTGCTGCAATTGCCAGGGCCCGGCACACAGGCGCTCTCCTCCCACGCCAGCTCCCCACAGTTAGAGAGCGGCCTCCACCACGCAGTCCCAGGAGGCGAGCTTAGACCTCCCTGCATATCAGGGTCTAAGTCCCTCCTTCCTGACCTGACCCCACTGAACTCACGATGGGGAACCGTCAGGCTCTGATTGAGGCATGGAGGTGCCCCAGGCAGGCGGATAGTTCAGCTGCGAAATGAAAGCCTTGGCATTTATTTAGGGAGAGGGGACAGCTAATGGCAACACGAATCCTCTTTCTATTGTCCTGAGATATTTACTTCTGGTCCCAAACTTGGCTGTTCCATTCTGTAGGGCCAGAGTGCTGGTTTCCCTGGAGAGGACACTTGTCTGTTGGGAAGCATCTGGGCATCTGAGCCTCCTGACTCTCACTTTCCAGGCCTCCGTGCAGCAGGGCTCAGGTGCTCAGACCTTCTGCTCTGAGCGACACAAAGAGACAGCGGAGGCTGTCCTGGTGCCACACAGCGCCCAGCCTCCGGGGCTGCAGTGGCAGTGGGGCAGGTGGTGGCATCCAGTGCCCGGTGGCAGTAGCAGGGCCACGTGCGCAGTGGCTAGCAGGATTTGGGGCCATTAGTGGTGTCCTTGGCTCTGTGGTGGCATTTTGGCTGTGGTCCTGGCCTCTTCCCACTTCCTAGTCCTGATTCTGCGTCTGTCCCAACTGTGCTGTGACTTGCTTGCAATGCTGTCACTATGCTTACTTCCTGCTGCTTGTCAGCTAGAGTCTGTTCCTGCTGCCCACCAGGAGCCCTGACAGTGACACACCCTCCCGAGAAGGCGGGTCAGCATCAT
The DNA here is from genome assembly GCF_964212035.1 of Myotis nattereri. Lineage (NCBI taxonomy): Eukaryota > Metazoa > Chordata > Mammalia > Chiroptera > Vespertilionidae > Myotis > Myotis nattereri. The sequence goes on from NC_138087.1 coordinate 55,919,726, forward strand.
GGTCTCAGACCAACCCGGTTGGCAGGGGATTCTTTCCATTCATGCGTGGTTCTGTCTCTGTTCTGGGAAGTACGTTTTGTCATATTTCCCAGAATATTTTAGTACCTCTTAAAAATTGCCACCCTTACCGGCCCTGGCCAGGTATCTCAGTTGGTTAGAGCATCATCCCGATATACTAAGGTTCAATTCCTGGTCAGGACACATACAAGAACCAATTAATGCATAAATAAGTAGAACAACAAATCAATATTTTTCTTTCTCTCCCCATCCCGCTCTCTCTAAAATCAATAAAAAAATAAATTACCACCCAGACAGCAGTCCTGCTGGTGCACTCCTTAACCTGAGTCCAAGCGCGCTGGCCTCCTCCTCAGGAGGAAGGCATGTTGGGGCGTCCCATAGCTGTGCTTTGTAGTGGTTGCAGTCACATAGGGTAAGAGCCAATTCATATTCTGAGCAGTGGGACAGGACAGGGCATCTGTCACAGTCTCATGGATGTCAGTCCTAGAAGGACCCCTTGAGATGGTTTACTCGGGCATTTTTCCAAGTGGTCCTGGCAAACCAATGGCATCAGGATCCCTTGGCAAACCTATTGAAAATGCATGTTCCAGGGTCCCACCTACTGGATGAGTGAGGCCCAGGGATCTGCATGCTGGTGCTCTCAACCAACTCCCGGACCCCATTACACAGATGGGGAAAGGAGAGCCCAGGTCTCCCAACCCTCAGGCAGCCAGGAGCCCCTCTGCAGCCCTCCAAGTACATAAGCCATTGTAGGCAAGAAAGAGTGATCCAGGTTGGCTGTCAACAAGGCCAACCTGGTGGGGAGGAGATGTTGTTGCTTTTGGAAAAACACTGTGATGAGCATGGAATTTATAATCTGGCTATTTCAGCAAATATTTGTGTGCTTTGCTGAAAGGTGCACTTTCAGATCAATTCTGCACTGCGTCTTCTTCAAATTATTATTCTAAGCTTGCAAAATTGAGTTTATTACTGATGTCAAAATAATAAACTCAGGAATCATTCATTACTCTCTACCCTCAGGAGTCAGTTGAGTTTTTTAAAAAGTCAGGCAAGTCTAGGATGACCCCAGATTTCTTGACTAAGAGGGGGATGAGATGGGAACTTGGTAGAGGGGCAGGTTTGGGGGAAGTGGGACTTGTAGATTGTGGGGTGTATGTGGAATCATCATAGAAATATTGGTGGGCAGAGACCAAAGAGGCCTGGAGCTTAGGGGAGAGGTTTGGTTTGAAAGTAAAAAGTCAGAACCTTTTAGCACAGGTGAGCTGATTCAGAGACAGTGTTTTATTTGTGTGTGTGTGTGTGAGAGAGTGTGTGTGCATGTGTGCATGTGCATGTGAGTATGTGTGTGAGTGTGTGTGTGTGTGTGTGTGTGTCTGTAGGGAGGGTAGCCCTCATCAGTCCCTTTGTCCTTCAGTAGAAAATGGGGGAAGGGGAGGGAAGGAAGGGTGAGTGGTGAGAGGCTGGAACTCAGCAATTCATAAATTTCAGCTGGCACTAGCATTCTGCTGCTCTGTGCCATAAACATTTGTGAATTCGACTTAATTCCGTTAAGTTTAACTCAGTTCAATTCAGTAGTCCCAGTTACTGTGCTGAGCACATTCCAATTCACCAGCTATTGAGCACCTACTCTGTCTTAGGCCCCAGAGCTCACCAGGGAACCTGAGATGGTCCCCATCTTGAGTTGACTTTCACTTGTCATATTTAGCAGTGGATTAGGTTGTGATGTTTAATACCAGGAGTGAAGTCCAGAGAGAGGAGACAACATTCTCAAGGTCACAGAGCAAAATAGTGAGAGAGGACTAAGCTACAATTTTTCAGGTGTGATCCAGGTTGGCTGCCAAATAGCCCAGTGTGGAGGATTTCTCTGAAGTATGGTACAGCCAGGAAAAGGTGGTAGGATCTGAATAGAGAAAATGAAAATACGATTAGCACTAGATTATTGGCAAAGAGGATTAATAACTAGGTTGGCTTGGAACTGTATTGAGGGCAGCAGCAGGGCTTCTGGGCTCACTGCAGTGATTAGTCTCTTGCGCTGGATGAATGAATGGATGAGAGAATCTCAGGACTCAGGGGTCACCCCATTCAGTCTTCTATTTAGAATCGTCTTGCACACTTCCAGTGATGAGGAGCTCACTGCTATCCTACACAGGGTAGATCACCCTTTATTTGAGCAGCTCTGATGACTGGAATTTGCTTTTTACCATGGAGTGAGAGCTTTCCTGCTGTGGTTCCAGTCCTTTGATGTGTCATGGCTCAGCTCCTGGGTACCACAGATCATGTCTGCTCCCTTTGTCCTGTGATAGACCCTCAGAGAAGTGACCATTTAGAAGTGACCATGTGCCATTGAGCCTGTCTTCTCCAAGTTGAGTGCCCTAGATTCCTCAGCCACTGGGTCCCCTCTGCATCCCGCCCTCTCACTCCTGATGCATTATGGTTCACCATTGTTCCTCTCACAGAGTTGAGCACAGCACTCCAGAAGTGTGGGCTGGACATATCCTGTGATGAATGTGTTCTTCTAATGCTTATTGCAGGACCAGGAGCTGCCTGTATGTCATTCTGAGACAAATGACCTTGTGACCCATTGCCCATCTGCTAATGACCCCTTGCTTCCACTTAAGGACATAGGCACCTTCTGGTTTCTCTGTATACCTGGGGGAGGGGTGGGACAGGAAGGCCCCAATGAAAATGGTTTAAATCCCATGCAAATGAAATGTGAATACAGCCCTAACTGGTTTGGCTCAGTGGATAGAGCATTGGCCTGCGGACTGAAGAGTCCCAGGTTCGATTCCGGTCAAGGGCATGTACCTTGGTTGTGGGCACATCTCCAGTAAGGGGTGTGCAGGAGGCAGCTGATCGATATTTCTCTCTCATTGATGTTTCTAACTCTCTATCCCTCTCCCTCCCACTCTGTAGAAAATCAATAAAATATATTTAAAAAGAAAAGAAAAAGAAAATGTGAATACAGAAGGTAGTCTGTAAATTCACAGCACTCGTTAGTGACTGGGTCAGCAAGTAGGTTTCATTCCCTTGCTATTCAAAGGGTCTATGGACCAGCAATATCAGCATCCCCTGGGAGCTTTTGGGATGTGCAAAATCGCAGGCTCCACTCCAAACCTACTGAATCAGAAGCTGCGCTTTAACAAGATCCCCAGCTGACCCATATGTGCTTTATTTGCCTTTTATGAGACTCAGTTATGATGCTTGGCTCAGCCCCCAGGGTATGTGGATCATGCCAGGACGACCTTCCTAAAACTCCACTCTGGCTAGGCCACTCTGTGCCCACCTCCTTTCAAAGGGTCCCTAGTGCCTTTGGGAGAAAGTCTAACCTCCCAGGCATCACAATCCGACTTGAACCAGTCAGTCTCTAGGGTCTGTTGCCCGACTTGTATCTAAATGTCCCACTCACAGTAAGTGACTCAGAAGTCCCCCAACAGGCCAGGCTGTTCCATACCTCCATGCATTTGTACATGCTGTTTCCTCTGCCTTGGATTCCATCCTTAGACTCTCTCCCTTGAGAAAGTCATTCTTTTAAAAAATACTTTTTAATTGATTTTTAGAGAGAGAGGAAAGCAGAAGGAGAGAGAGAGAGAGAGAGAGAGAGAGAGAGAGAGAGAGAGAGATTGGCTGCCTCCTGCATGCCCAATATCAGGGATCAAGCCTGCAACTTGAGCATGTACACTGACTAGAAACCAAACTGGCAACTGTTTCGGTGGACGGGACAATGCCCAACCAACTGAGCCACACCGACCAGGGTGAAAAAATCATTCTTAATGCTAAACAAGTTGGAGATCATTGATGCCAACTTTTCTGAAAAAGGAAATATGAGGGGAAAATTCAGAAGACCCCATATAAAATTTCAGAATCTATTTCTTTTTTTTAAATATATATTTCTTTATTGATTTCAGAGAGAAAGGGAGAAGGAGAAAGAGATAGAAACATCAATAATGAGAGAGAATCATTGATTGGCTGCCTCCTGCACAACCCCTACTGGGGAACGAGCCCGCAACCCAGGCAGGTGCCCTTGGCCAGAATCGAACCTTGGGACCCTTCAGTCCGCAGTCTGACGCTCTATCCACTGAGCCAAGCCGGCTAGGGCAGAATCTATTTCTTTTCTAAAATACTGTACACAGCCCTAACCGGTTTGGTTCAGTGGATAAAGCATCAGCCTGGGGACTGAAAGGTCCTAGGTTCGATTCCAGTCAAGGGCATGTACCTTGGTTGCGGGCACATCCCCAGTAGGAGATGTGCAGGCGGCAGCTAATCAATGTTTCTCTCTCATCGATGTTTCTAACTCTCTATCCCTCTCCCTTCCTCTCTGTAAAAAATCAATAAAATATATTTTAAAAATAAGATAAAATAAAAAATAAAATACTGTACACAGCTGCTGGGGTCCCACCCCAGCGGGTCCAGGGGTCCCCAAAGGTGTGGACGGAGTCGGCGAAGAAGGAGTGACACGGAGACAGCGTTCAGTTGATCAGCAGCCTAGCCAGGATCTCCAGCCAAGTTCTGGTCTGGATCTCCAGCGAAGTTCTGTTTAGGATCTCCAGCCAGGTTCTGTGTCCATGGTCTCTTGCTAGGTTCTCCAGCCAGGTTCTCCAGGTTCTCCAGCCAGGTTCTGTAGCCATGTTCCCTTGCTAGGTTCTCCAGCCAGGTTCTGTCCAGGTTCTCCAGCCAGGTTCAGTCACCAGGTTCTAGTCAGGTTCTCTTGCCAATTTCTGTAGTCAGGTTCAGTCCAGGATCTTTTGCCATGTTCTCTCGCTAGGTTCTGTCTCTAGGTTCTGAGGCCAGTTTCTGTCCAGGATCTTTTGCCATGTTCTCTCCAGCAAAGTTCTTCTGTCTCTAGAGAACGTTCTGTGTAGGTTCTGTGCCTAGGTTCTGTCTCTCTCTGTCTCCTAAGTTCTGTGTCTTGTTGTCTTGTTACAACTGTATTTATACCAGTTGATTCAATCCTATCAATCTCTATTACAAAGGTTAGGGCGTTTCTTATCTCCATTCCAGGGAGTAAAGATTATGTAGCTTAAGCATGATTGTTCGTAGTTAAAGTGATTAATTACCCGCCTGGCACTTAGTTAAGAGGTTTTATTCCCTCCCTAACTTCAGGGGAAAATCCCTACCTGGGGAAACAACCTTTCTCAGAGACCTTGGTTAAAACACATAGTGCCAAGAAGGTGAGCAAACATTTTAAGAACAGTATGCCATATATTCCAGGTCCTTTGAAACAGCAAGGATGGACCGGCTCCTGGCACACAGCCCTAGCTGGTTTGGCTTGGTGGATAGAGTGTTGGCCTACTGAGTGAGGGGTCCCGGGTTTATTCCGGTTAAGGGCACATACCTGGGTTGTGGGCTGGATTTCCAGTGGGGGCCATGCAGGAGGCAGCCAATTAATGATTCTCATCATTGATGTTTTTATCTCTCTTTCCCTTCCTCTCTGAAATATATATATATATACATATATATATATATATATATATATATATGTTACACAGTAATATTATTTTTCAAAGAAAGTTTTGTGAAGCTGAAAAATATGTGTTTTCACTCTTCTAGATGACATATGCAATTTGAAGAATTGTGATGAACTTGAACAAATATAACTGTGTGAAAATTTACAACTAAAATTGACCGCTGTGCTATTGATGGGGCATTGATCTGAGAGGAACATAAACCTTAAACCATCTCCTAAACTCTCCTTTTGATGTTAGCAATACATTTGTATCTATAATTTACTGGACACATTTCTGCATACTTTCGTAGATCTCAGAATATATTTAACTTTGACATAATTGGTTGCCAATGGCGAACATAGCTTCTTGACATTAGAATGTATTTAAAATTATTTAGGATTTATCGGCCGAAGCTAGCTATCATTTCTAGAGAAAACAAGATAGTGGAGCAAGTAAGCAGTAGAATGATCATAAACATTTTGTTTCCATGACAGCAATGCGCATATCTGAGGCCAGGTTTCCCTAAAAAGCAAAGGCTGAGACAAGGGTTTGTGTGAAGGTGGTTCATTTTGGGAAATTGGCGCCCAGGAACTGGGAGGAGCGAAATAGGAAAGAAGGTTAACCAGAGGCATCTTCTGCAGCTGGCCACCTCTGCGAGCACCTGGGCTCCATCTGGTGGGGCCCCGAGGAGCCACGTGGAATACTCCTCAGCATTGTTGCCTGTGGAGCAGAAGAAGGGAGCACTTCTCCACTTGTGCCCATCTCCTAGGGGGCAAGGGTTGTTGCTCTCCGAGGAATTAACCCCCTTGTCCTTCAAAGTTTGCTTGCTTGTCAGAATGTCCTATGTGACCCCAGCAGTAAAAGCCCCCAAGGAGGAGATCTGGGGCACAGCTGAGGTGAGCTGCCATCAGATTATACTTGCACAGCTGGTTGCCTCAAAACAGCTGGAGTAAAAGAATGTCCCATACAACATGTAACAATTTTAAAACGAATAATTATCTTCTACTTTGAATTATTGTGAGTATAAGTTCAAATTTTCTATTTTATTTAAAACATATTATTTTGGTTTAATATACATGTGGTACACAAATTTTAATGTTCTTTTATATTCTGCAATTGATTGGCTTATTTTACATAAAATGACTTTGTTATAATTATTATTAAGAAGTAAATAATATACCCATTAAAACTTTACTTGGAAGAGGATCTGCTTGTTTTAATTTGCATTAAGATGCCATACGGACTCGCAGTGGGGCTTCTGAGCAACAGTAACCTGTGTCCTGGCAGGGTGGAGAGGGGCAGTTCGTGTGTCCTAGCAGGATAGAGAGGGACAGTGTTGTGTCCTGGCAGGGTGGAGAGGGGCAGTGCCCTGTGTCCTGGCAGGGTGGAGAGAAATAGAGCCCTGTGTCCTAGCAGGGTGGAGAGGGACAGAGCCCTGTGTCCTAGCAGGGTGGAGAGGGACAGAGCCCTGTGTCCTAGCAGGGTGGAGAGGGACAGAGCCCTGTGTCCTAGCAGGGTGGAGAGGGACAGAGCCCTGTGTCCTAGCAGGGTGGAGAGGGACAGAGCCCTGTGTCCTAGCAGGATGGAGAGGGGCAGTGCCCTGTGTCCTGGCAGGATGGAGAGGGACAGAGCCCTGTGTCCTAGCAGGGTGGAGAGGGGCAGTGCCCTGTGTCCTGGCAGGATGGAGAGGGACAGAGCCCTGTGTCCTAGCAGGGTGGAGAGGGACAGAGCCCTGTGTCCTGGCAGGGTGGAGAGGGGCAGTGCCCTGTGTCTTAGCAGGGTGGAGAAGGTCAGTGCCCTGTGTCTTAGCAGGGTGGAGAGGGACAGAGCCCTGTGTCCTAGCAGGGTGGAGAGGGACAGAGCCCTGTGTCCTGGCAGGGTGGAGAGGGACAGAGCCCTGTGTCCTGGCAGGATGGAGAGGGGCAGTGCCCTGTGTCTTAGCAGGGTGGAGAAGGTCAGTGCCCTGTGTCCTAGCAGGGTGGAGAGGGACAGAGCCCTGTGTCCTAGCAGGGTGGAGAGGGACAGAGCCCTGTGTCCTAGCAGGGTGGAGAGGGACAGAGCCCTGTGTCCTGGCAGGATGAAGAGGGACAGAGCCCTGTGTCCTGGCAGGATGAAGAGGGACAGAGCCCTGTGTCCTGGCAGGATGGAGAGGGACAGAGCCCTGTGTCCTGGCAGGATGGAGAGGGGCAGTGCCCTGTGTCTTAGCAGGGTGGAGAAGGTCAGTGCCCTGTGTCCTAGCAGGGTGGAGAGGGGCAGAGCCCTATGTCCTGGCAGGATGGAGAGGGATAGAGCCCTGTGTCTTAGCAGGGTGGAGAGGGGCAGTGCCCTGTGTCCTGGCAGGGTGGAGAGGGATAGAGCCCTGTGTCCTGGCAGGGTGGAGAGGGACAGAGCCCTGTGTCCTGGCAGGGTGGAGAGGGACAGAGCCCTGTGTCCTGGCAGGGTGGAGAGGGGCAGAGCCCTATGTCCTGGCAGGGTGGAGAGGGACAGAGCCCTGTGTCCTGGCAGGGTGGAGAGAAGCTGTGCCCTATGTCCTGGCAGGATGGAGAGGGGCAGTGCCCTGTGTCTTAGCAGGGTGGAGAGGAGCTGTGCCCTATGTCCTGGCAGGGTGGAGAGGGATAGAGCCCTGTGTCCTAGCAGGGTGGAGAGGGGCAGAGCCCTGTGTCTTAGCAGGATGGGGAGGGATAGAGCCCTGTGTCTTAGCAGGGTGGAGAGGAGCTGTGCCCTATGTCCTGGCAGGGTGGAGAGGGATAGAGCCCTGTGTCTTAGCAGGGTGGAGAGGGGCAGTACCCTATGTCCTGGCAGGGTGGAGAGGGGCAGAGCCCTGTGTCTTAGCAGGATGGAGCGGGATAGAGCCCTGTGTCCTGGCAGGGTGGAGAGGAGCTGTGCCCTATGTCCTGGCAGGATGGAGAGAGATAGAGCCCTGTGTCTTAGCAGGGTGGAGAGGGGCAGAGCCCTGTGTCCTAGCAGGGTGGAGAGGGACAGTGCCATGTCTCCCAGCAGAGTAGAGATGGACACCCAGTGGGAAAATTGTAACCAAACCAACGTTTTGTAATCCTGAGTATTTTTTAAACCTCCTGTAGGAGAATTTTGCCATTCTAAAGGTCCTTACAGTAATAAGGGGCACCCTTTAGATCAGAGGAGCCTGTATACTTAGCTTTTGGAACATTCAAATTTTCCTTCTCCCTCCTGGCATGGTGTTCTACTAGAGGACACTTGCAATTGCAGGTCTAGACTAAAACCAAAGCACATACTAAAGCAGGGTTTCTCAACTTAGGTAATGGTGGACACTTGGGGCCAGATAGTCCTTTGTTGGGAGTGGGGAGCCCAGTCCTGTGCATTGCAAGAAGTTCAGCATCATTCCTGGCCTCTACCCACTAGATGCCAGTAGCAACCCACCCACCTGGAGACCATGTGACAACCAAAAATGTCTCCAGACATTGCCTAGTGTCCTTGGGGAGCAAAATAGCCCCCACTTGAAAACCACTGCTTCAGAGGGTGGAGGATTTATTGGCAGAGCTAATTACTACTCTCCAATGCTTCTGTTCCATAAGCTCTGGTTTTCTATACTCCTTTTTTAAAAGTCCAGATGGTCTAATATTTTCCTAGTCCTGAGGATTCAGTGAAAATCACAACAGAGGGACCTGCATGATGAGGTGGCAAGGCCAGTATCTGAGATGCCGGATCAGGTCCTCCAACCACGGGAAGTTTCTGATCCATAGCGGGCCCAGCACATGTGTGGTGGGGATAGCTCAGGGGTGGGCAAGTGTCCGGATGAGGCTGCATCACCTGCTACAAAGGTATACAGCTGGATGGAACAATATGAAACTGTGCATAAGGGCCAGGCCGCACAGAGCTGAACCACCAACCAGATGCCGTACGTGGTTCTCAGGTCTGGAACAGTGATCTCTTTTGCCCTCATGGATGAAAGCACCTGCCTGAGTGCCTAACTCAGCATGGGCTCAAACAAGGCCCTGAATTTCCATGTCAGCATCGATTTCTCACTGTTCAAGTTCTTCCACATCCACTCACCCAGCTGATCCCCACAAACAACCGAGGAGGCTAGGAAGTGTGGGAAGGATTCCCCTAATTTCCTGAAAAGGACACAGGCTTGGAGAGGGGCAAGATCAGACAAGAAGAAAATAACGGTGCCAGGATTTCAGCCCACCCCTTTTGACCCTGGAATCAATGTTTCTGTGGAAGAGAATTCAACAGACACGACCAGACATAAAACAAAACATTAACATTCTATTTTTACTACTCAAAAGTCAGGTGTTAATGAATGTTCATCACAGTACAAATTATAATAGCAGGAAACTTGAAACAACCTAGATTTTTTGTTTCTGAATGAATTCTCTCTGAAGAACAGAACATCTGTCAGTAATATAAGAATAAGGGGCTTAATCTGGGAATTAAGGAGCCTGGAGACTATAGTTTAACCAAGTTGATGTGTCCAGATGACCACTGTGGGGACTAAAAAAATACTTTTCCTCTAAGTTCTTCTAGCCGGGCTAATAATCAAATTAACAGAGGCAGATGAACAGGAGAAAGTCAAAATTTTAACACATGTGTATGAGGAATTCACATAAGCATGAAAACTCCAAAGACAGTGAGGCAACACTGGGTATATATGACACTTTGGACCAAGGAGAAAGGTGGTGAGAGTGGGGTCTTAAATTTCAGAAATGAGAACGGGCGATTTGCTGGTAGTTGAGAAAGAGCCAAACACACCAGGCAGGTACTGTTAAGCGACTCAGAAATAATGGGTCACGGGGCTATCTAGCTACCAGGCTCTTGCCTGAAGCTCACTTATGTGCCATACTGAATTTAGGCCAAGGTGAACACCCTAAGAGCCCCTTCCTGAAGCAGGCTTTCTATATGAATCTCTTGAGCAGGAAAGTAGGGTAGGGTCCAAGGTTCTTTCTGAATCTTTTGTTTCTTAATAACCAGCTTAAAATCAATATCCCAAAAGGCAAAACTTTTGGTCCCCTTTATCATCCCATAACCATTTAAAAGAATTAAATAGACTGATATGATTAGCATGACAATTAATGATGCTCTAGACTAGAAGAACATTCGTTAATACAGAAAAGTGTTCTTGAAATAGTAAGTTAAAAAGAAATATTTAAAAACAATATATAGAGTATTATTCTATTTGCGTGAAAGGATGTCTATTTAAGCATAGAGAAAATAGACTAAAATAGCACATAAGGATCCTCAAAGTGGTAATTACCAAGTGTTGAGGGAATGGGTGATGAAAATTTTCTCCTTTTTGCTTATGTGTATTTCCTAAATTATTTACAGTGAATATATGATCATTTGTAATAAGAAAAAAATTTAAATATTCTATTTTAGATGCATTAGGAAACCTTGCTAATTAAAGAAGAACAGGCTCCTCTGGAGACATGGGGTAGGGGGAGAAGCAGGTCAACCCTCTCTCAGCTATTCCTTCCCTGTCTACTTACAGACACCAGTTACTTACAAAATAAGAAGCTCTCAGGTCTTAGGATGAAAATGCTTCCCTCTTATTCCTCTCTTTAACAACTCTGAGTGGATGCTGTGGGTGAGATGTTGAAAGTAAGCGTTTAATTTAGAATACACAGCGGAGAGAACCTTTAATATAATATTAATTCCTTGTGAAAATTAGCAAGGTTTAATAACCATGTGAGCTATTGGGAATCCTGGTGTGACTCAAAATGACATCTGCATTAATGGTCTAATTAATAATGTATATGTTAATAAGAATCTCATTAAAGCCAGGTTACAATTATCAATGTAGGATGCACTTCCTTAGCATCTGTGGGCCAGTGTAGTGCTCCGGTGATTCCAGTTGCAATTTCCAATGATAAATGACCCTTTAAGTCTCATTAATTGATTAAGGAGGCAGCGATTAGTGTAAAAACTCAACTCCTTTGGAAGTACAAAAACCACTGGTAAGACAGTGATGATTACACATAAGGAGGAACCAGCCAGCTTGTCACAGGCAGAGGCGGGGAGGGGGTGTAGAGTGAGAGGTAAGAGACCACAGACAGGTTAACCAAGCCCTCTCGCCCATGTCTCCCCCACTGCTGAGCATTTGACTGTGTTACCAATATTTTAATAATTCTATCCATACTGATTAATTTTTATGGAAAATTATTTTTCAAAGCCAGACTATAAGGTTAATTGATTCCTTTGGTTATTTTTCTCTTCAATTTAGTTTCTTTTTTCTTAATCCTATTGAAATTATTTCTATCAAGGATGTTATTTCACCAAGAAGACTTGGTTTATCAATTAGTTGTTTTTTTTAATTGATTCATGATAACACCTGCCATTTTGGCTTTTCTTTTCTTGGACATTATTTTGAGCAAGTGCAAATTTCCTGGGTCATATTTAGCAAATCAGTGTCAAGAAGATTTGAATTTTTAGTCAATGAAAATTTCCACCATGTTGGTTTTTAGCCCTTGTCAACTGTATTTTATGCTGACTATTGTCACCAGTCAGCTTGGTTATACATTGGGTGAAAGACTGAGAGCTTATCTTGATTCTAAGCTAACTCATGAAAAACAATGTGAGCAAGTTTATGAGCTAGAGGCAGACATTAGGGGAGAGGGAAGAGGAAGGAAAGTGGAGAAGGACTGTGATAGAACCAGAGAGAGAAGCAGAGAGAGATGGAGACAGACAGCAAGAGGTCGTCGCATTCTGGCTTCTTAAAGGGCCATTATAGATCCCCTTGACTGCCACACAAACTTTTTTTTTTTTTCCCATACAAACTCCTACTACTCTAGAAAGAAGGGCCCTACGAGGTGATTACTGTTCAGAGAGGGGAAGGCACTTGCCCAAAGTCACACCAGGGCAGGGCTGGGGCCTAACCTGGGCCACCTGATGGCTCTAGCCTGTTTCTGTCTCCTTATCTCCATGGTTCAAAGGTCAGCATAGGCCTGGCTCCAGGGGTACAAAGGCTTTTCTTCCTTTTTCCTCCTTTTCTGAGCTTTCCCGTTAAGAGTCACTTTCTGCTTTCTCCTTTATAAGAATTTCACAGCAATTCACACACCCTGAGGGGTGAACGCATAGCAGATTGCTAAAGCCAGGCTGTAATTATCCTTCCTTCTGCTCCAGTGAGGACGTCACTTGCACAGGGATGAATGCTGCTGGGTCTCTCACCCGCCCTGTGTTTCCTGAGCACCGATTTGGTTTGACTATTGGGGGGTCCTGCATTGGGGGCGGCACAGAGATGAATCAAATGGTGCTGTCCCGGGAGTTCTGTAGCAGCAGAGGACTGGAGGCCACAAATAGCTAGGGACAGAGAGAGCATGGCAGATGTTCAAGGTGCAGAGCTGTAAAGTCCTGGAAAGATTCTGGTGGGATTTGAACAATGCTGGTGGCAGGGATGGGGGCAGGGCATAGGGCAGAGGGTCCATGTATGGAAGTGGCATGAAGCGGGGTGTGGCAGTGAGAATTAAAAAGCAGGTTTTGGTTGTGTAAAAGGCTAGTCTAGGTTGGAAACATGAGTTGGGTCTGACCATAAGCTCTAAATAAATACCTGAGATCTTGGCCTTGCCCAGGGATTATAAACCAGCTGCCCCAGAACTGACTGAGGCCTCTGATGAGTTTGTTTGGTTCCCTTCTGTATTTTTACTTTTTAATATTTCAAGTTAGTAGTCAACCTTTAAAAACCAGAAGATTTCATATGAGAAATGGATTTCCAGCTCTTTGGAAACATCCAACGACCTGGCCACCTAGGCCTGTATTTCTACCTGGCAACTTAACTGGTGTGTATTTGGGGATGTGCATTTTTCTGGGGAGAGGGTCTGTGCTTCCATCAGATCTTCACAGGGGAGGGGAGGTCCATGACCCCTCCAAAAATTAGAACCATGGTCGAAGAAGAATATTGAATGACATGGAAGCTGTTCATGAAATAATAAGCAAAAAAAAAAAGCTACAAAGGAATATTAACCATATAGTGACATTTTTTTAATATATATTTTTATCGTTGATTTCTGAGAGGAAGGGAGATGGAGAGAGAGAGAGATAGAAGTATCAATGATGAGAGAGAATCATTGATCGGCTGCCTCCTACACGCTTCCCACTGGGGATCGAGCCCACAACCCAGGCATGTACCCTGACTGGGAATCGGACTATGACCTCCTAGTTCATAGGTCAACACTCAAACACTGAGTCACACTGGCCCAGCCATATAGTGAAATTTTATAAAAATGTTTATATTCAGAGAAAACGTTGGTTACCTCTGGGCAACGTGATTAAAGGTGATTTTTCTTTTCTTGTCTCCACTTTTATAAGGAACATTTATAGCAAGAAATGTGTTATTTTTATTACTTTAAAAAGTAGACCTGAGCTGGTGGGCAGTGTTTAATGCTTTTCAAAGTTTCCCAGCTACATATGGGAAGAAACGTGAACTCTGTAGTCTGTGACCCTGGCCCTTCTGCCCTGGGTCAGCTGCTCTCCAGCCTCATCTTCTCTGTATCTTTGTCTGGACACTTGGGACCCTCCATCCTACCCCGCTGAAGGGCGGTGAGTGGTGACATGTCTCTGCCTCTTCCACCTTCTCTCTTTCCTGCTAAGGCCCTACTTTTCCTTCCAGGGTGGTTAAATGCCAGCTCCATCATGAAGTGTTATCCACCCCACCTGCCGGCTCACCTGCCTCTTCTTCCCCACAGGGCTGTTTATAAAGTATGTGTCTGACTCTGCCACTGCACTCTGGCCTTCTCGAGGGAGGGCACCCTTGCATCTTGATTTGCTGGCTTGTCCATTAGGCCTTGACCCCTCCAAAAATTAGAACCGTGGTGCAAGATGTAATCAGAAAAATGCTTGTTCAAGTCAATGGACTGGAAATAAAGAGAAAAACACCCACAAGGGTTTTGTTAGAAAACATGGTTCTAATCCCTGCCCTCTTCAAAATGCCAGTGTGATTGATCAAAGGCAGGTCCTTAACCCATCTTGTTCATTTGTAAAATGGGCGCATAGACTTGCTCTGAAGACTAAATGCAATGATGTATGTGAGAGTGCTTTGGAAACTGTGAGTACTAAATGAATGATAGTTACTGCTATCGCTTATTTCCATTTTTTCAAAACGCAGCTCTTCCTGAATGTTCTGGGTGGTATGGCTGACCTACTGAAGGTCACACATGTTACGTCAGTGGTGAAGCAGACTAAAGTCTTAGGAGCCATTCGCTGTCCTGTTGCAGGAAGTGTTAAAACAGTTGAGAACCACTGTGTTAAAAGAAACTAGAAAATGCAATCAGGAGCTGGTCGCTGACTTCTCTGTGCATATGTTGTGGTTTCCCATCATTTGCTGCATTGCAGCTGCCATCTGTCCCTGTGTGAAATGCCTGCTTTAGCCTCTCTTTGCTCTTCTCTTTGAGCCCTAAGTATCCCTGTCAGATGTGGAGCTGAGGGCTGGACTGGGATGGGGTGGGGAGACCCCCTTTGCTCCATGTCTACAAAGGGAGGGGAAATTATGACTCTGCTCAAATATAGAGAAAAGTGAATTGTCACTGGGCTCATTCAAAGACGCCTGCAGATTGGCAAGTCCACAGAGGCCAAAGGCATAGAAAATGGGCTGTGGGAGATGTGTTCCCAGGCCCCATGCAAGGCATGGATGTTGGGCACCATCACCCCAGCCCTTGGAAGGATGTGGTACGTGTGAGCAGAGGTGCATAAAAAGTTGGCACATTTGGGAGCATAAATTCTGCACCAGGTTAGACAGTGCAGGCCTATGACAATGGGAAAGGACCTTGAGCAGGAAGTTGAGACCCTCGGTTCTGATGCTCCAGCTCTGTGATCTGGAGAACCATTCAGCCTCCCTGAGTATCCCCCCCCCTTTATCTGTAAAGTAAGAGTTTCCTTCATTGAGCAAATATTTATTGAGTGCCAACCATGTGCCAAAGAAGCTTTAGTGAACAAAACAGATAAGATGCCTGCCCTCGAGGAGTTAATATTCTAGTGCGATGGCCGTAATTCCTGCCCTGCCATCCTCCCAGCGAGAAGGCAGCAGACGGGAAAGTGCTTTGTAAAGTGGTGCACCTGGGAGAGGCTGTGGCCGAGATCCACCTGGGCCTGTAACTCAGTTGATCTTTAGCCGTCCAGCAAACTGTGTTGCTCCAGCAGTTAGATAATTGAGGTTCATATCAGGAGGGAAGACCTAAATTAATGAGGTTTTCCTCATGCTTCACTTCCTTTCTACACATTGAGTTGAATCAGATTGGTAAAACTCACAAGCTTGGAGCCAGAATTAGCTGTGAGGTCTGTTGATCACAACTTCCCGCTGTCATTCATTCTACTTTCAGGCACAGGTTTGGTGAACACCTACTGGGGATTCGAGCTGAACACGCGGAGTGCCTACAGGGCTGTCACAATCTAGCTGGGGATCAGATAAACATTTAGACAATGGTAGTATCCTGTGTAAAGGACAGGAGGAGGTGGGGAAGGTCAGGTGGCTACAGAGCCCCTAACCTGGACTTGGGAGTAGTCAGGGAAGGCTCCCCATAGGAAGTAAGCTCTGTGCTGGAACCTTAAGTTTAAGGTTGCGGTAGTGTGGGAGGAGGGGTATAGGGAGGGGAGACAGCCCTGAGCTATGCCTGGAAGGAGAGGTAGAGGCACTCAACTGAGAAGGGAGGGCAGGTATTGTGGCCAGAAGGTACCATCATGCAAAGGAAGGAACATGCACACTGCATTGGAGAGAGGCCCCTAGTGGTCCAATCTCTAATTTTACAAAATGAGAAATTGAGGCCCAGAGAGGGAGGTCTCAAGGGCAAACTTGAGGACATGTGACCTAAGTGTTCTTGGGTCCCAATCCCCATTCCTAGGTACAAGGCTGTTTCCTAAAACAGTGATTTTCAGAGCATGATTCCTAACCAGCATTATTAGCATCATCTGGGAATTTGTTAAAATGCAAACTCTCAGGTCATTCTGATGTCCGCTCAAATGTAAGACCCACTGTGTGTGTGGGAAGGGGGGAGGGAGGATGTCAACAGCTCTAGATTGCAGGCCTGGCACTGCGCTGACTCGAGACAGGAGAATGTGGGCCGTCTCCTCTCCCTCAAAACAGGGAGAAGGCAGCTGTGGCAGACATCTGCAAAGGCTTCTGCAGCCCTGACTCTCAGGACTGGGCACGTGCTCACCAGCCTGGCTCCACTTCAGGCTGCAGTGCCCCGGGCAAAGTGCTGTCCCGGGGTGGCTCCTGGGGCGAGGCCCAGCATTGCAGCCTTGATTGTCTCCATGGACATCATTAGCTGCAGAGTGCCCTGGCTAAGAAGGTCTGACTTTGGAAATAAAGCCTTAACACAGAGAGGGATTTCTGCGGGAAAGCACGCTCTACAGAGGCTGCAGCTCACCCCTGCCAAGGGTCAGGGCAGCCAGGAAGGGGCTTGGGATGTGCTGGTGTAGCTCCAGTATGGCCACCCAGACTCACCTCTTCTCAGGTCCTGCGATGGCCCTACACAAGGCTTCCAGGGACCTAAATGCATCCATGCATTTGCTCATTCAGCTAGCAGTCCCTAAGCAACTGGCAGCCATGGATCAGCTATGGGGTGGGTTGGGGGAGGGTAGTTCCAGAGAGGAATTGGACACAGGGACACAGGCCCTGCCCCCTAGATTAAGAAGGATACCTTATAATAATAGCTAATATTTATGAGACATCTATTACGTACTGGGTATCATTCTGTTTTATCTGTGTTCACTCATTTCATTCTCACAATGCTTGGCAATAATAATGCTTTATTATCAACAATATACGCCCTCTCAGAGTACTCATTTACAAATGCAAAACCAAGGCAGAAAGAGGTTAGGTAACTTGCCCTATTAGGTGCCAGTCAGGATCAGAATCCTGGTAGACTGGCTCTGAACCTGAGCTTTCAGCCACCAGGCTCTACCCCTCCCTCTCCACAGGTGAGTGTATACCATGAGTTAATAAGCTAAACAGCTGGACAACAACAGTCAGCAACCCAGGCTCCCCACCTGAGGGTGTGGCAGGTTGACTTCCTGCTTTCTGCCTCAATTTCCTCCTCCATAAAGGGGGTTAATAATTCCTGTGTGGCCATCCTTCCTCCCAAGACTATGCTGAGGATTGTGTGGATGGTGAATATGAATTAGGCACGAATTCAAGGGCCAGGGGACTGCCCTAGGTGGGAGAGAGGCTTCCCCAAGCTCTTAGGTCAGCTTAACATCCCATCACCGGCTATTGGGGTGGCTCCATACAGAACAGGGACCTGAGGCTCAGAGGTACCTCACCCAGGTTGTGAGGCACAGGTTATCTAGGAAAGAAGGGGCTCAGCAGAGGCACAGAAGCGTCAGAGACAGTAGGGCTCCCCTCTGTTTTACAATGAAACCCTTTCGTTATAGAAGCAACCAGAAATGTCTGGAGAAGCACAGTCAGGACTGGAACCTGGGCAGATGTGCTCCGTGCCTGCGCTCTTAACCTTTACACAGTGAACTCTATAAACTCTAAACACGCTATCAGCTTGAAACACTGTAGCACTCTAAACGAGGCTATCGTATATTTGGGTGAAGGCTGAGCGCACAGGTGACTCCTTGGTGGCCCCTTGCAGACATCATGGGGAGATGGGAGGTGTTAAGCCTGGGGCTTGGGAGCAGGCTGCAGGGAGTCTAATGATCTGCCCCAACTCATAGCCCCTGCCCCAGCCACTCTGAATGGGCCCAAGAATGCAGGCTGGTGGCCATGGGTGGAGAGATATGCTTGTGGAACATTTGGGCTCACTCAGGGCCTAGAATCAACTTAGAGGCCAATGTTATTGTCCAGTTTCCATCCCATCAATTGGTGTGTGGAACCTAGAGGCTCCTGGGGAGACATAGGAACATTGATAAGAAACAGGGCTCCGCCGTAACCAGTTTGGCTCAGTGGATAGAGCGTCAGCCTGAGGACTGAAGTTGTCCCAGATTCGATTCCGGTCAAGGGCATGTACCTGGGTTGCGGGCACATCCCCAGTGGGGAGTGTGCAGGAGGCAGCTGATCAATGTCTCTCTCTCATCGATGTTTCTAACTCTATCTCTCTCCCTTCCTCCCTGTAAAAAACCAATAAAATATATTTTTAAAAAAAGAAAAGAAAAGAAACGAAAGCAGGGCTCCTGGAACAAAAGGCATGGAGACTCCAGCCTGTTCCAACGAGTGTCACAATTACCGAAGCATAGCTGGTGGCCTAGAGAGGTCCTGACCAAGGCCAGATGATGAGGATGAATGGGGAGGAGGGCCCCTGAGAAAGAACTGACCAGGAAGGAGGATGATGGCACCAGCAGGCTGGCATCTGGACTAGACAAAGATGGGAGAGGACCTGGGCCAGGTCATAGTAGGGTCTGGGCATGGGCACTGCTGGGTCTTTCTTACAAATCTAAACATTAACCCATCCTATAAACCAGCAAGTCCAGTCTTAGGTATTTATCCAAGACAAGTAAAAACATATGACCTCAAAAAGAATGGTGTTTTTTTTTAAATTGACAGCAATTTTATTCACATGTATTCAGAAACCAGAAACATCCCAAATGCCCATCGTCAGGGGAATGGACAAGCAGAGGGTAGTACATCCTTATAATGTGAAGTGCTCAGCAAAAAGAGAGACAAACACTAACATATGCAACAACATGGGGCTGACTGAAAGAGGTCTTTGTCTTCTGCAGTATGACTCAATTTCTATGGTGTTCTAGAGCAGGCAAAACTAAGTTCTGGTGGAAAAAATTCAGAATAGTGTTTGCAGGTGGAGGCAGGGAGAGGTCAGGAGGGAAGCTGCTGGTGGGAAGGTAATGTTTGAATTACACAGGTGGATCAATTTGGCAAAATCCATAAAATAGAAGTATGCTTGATTATGTGAAAATTTACCTTAAAAAGAACTAGAAACAAATATGGAACTCCGGTTAATGATATACATGTTGAAGTATTTCTGGGTAAAGCATATTGCTGTCTGCACCTTATTTTGAAATGCATCCCAAAAATAAGATGGGTAAACAGATGGATGCATGGATAGATATATGATAAAGCAACTAAGGCCAAATGTTCATTTTAGTGGGTATATATGTATTCGCTTTACAGTTTTTTTCCAATATTCTTGTGTGTCTGAACTTTTTCATAACAGAATGTTGTGGGAGAAAATATCTGGTGTAATTTCTGTTTCTTGACTCGACCCAGACTGACACAGCGTATATGTGGGCACTGTAGTTTATTCAAGGACTCTCCTATTGATTGACACTGAGGCGGACAGTGTTCACTGTTGCTAGCGAGACTGCCATCCTTACTTGTACCTCTTTGTGCACCTGTAAGCGTATATTCCTCTGACAAACACCTAGAAGTGGCTTTGCAGGGTGAAAGGGTCTCTAACACTTTGTAGGGGGCCAGGGAAACCAGGCCCAGGGATGGCGAAAATTTACTCTGGCTCACACAGGAAGCCCACAGTGGAGCTGACCTGAGCTCCTGCTCCCATGCTCTTGCTACAAAAGGTAGAGTCCTTTCCTTGCTCCCGTGGCCTCCCATCCATGCCCATCTCTGCCTTAAAAAGAGACGGAAATGGTAGAGATAAGGCTCTGCCTTCCAAGAGTTCAGAGTTAGGTCAGGTGGACAGTAATCACCAGGGGGAAGGCCCAGAGGTGCCTTCTGTCACCTTCGACCTCACCAGGGCCTCCACACCAAATCAAAGGCACAGCAGGAGAAGCAGGTGGGCAGAGAGAGGAGGCTGCACCTTTCCTAACACGTACATCCTGGCCAGTGACCACGAACAATACGTCTCCAGTAACTGGGCTCATGGAGATGACACAGCCATTCTAGGCAGGAAGCTGTGACTCAGGTCTGGAAGGATCGTCTGCTACCCAGGGATGAGGTGCTCAGAGAATGTCTCTCCACAGTCTTCTGGGCCTGCCAGGGGGACAGCGGATGCACAAAGCCAGCCAGAGCCAGGCAGGCCGGGACTCCCCTCTCATCTTAGCAGTGTCTTTGCAGATCTTAGGACATGAAAGGTCTGTAAGTAACAGGGAACTGTGCAGAGGAGGACAGGGAGGGCCAAGGTGGCCCCAGGGCCTTCACCTGGACACCTGCACGCATGTTAATGCTGTTCACCTTCTGGAACCAGTGTTTGGGATGGAGAACAATGACGGATCCCTTTTTAGACATAATGAGTGTCAGAGGGGAGTTCTTGATGACTGAGAATAATGGTTTTTTAGTGCCAAAAAAAAATGTAACAAATATTAAAAACCCATTTTTCCTAAGTCTTTAAGTTTAATTTCAAATTTTATTAGCCTAATTGTATATCCAAATTCCCTTAAGCAATGTCATTTACAATTTATTTTATTAGCTTTAAGCATTTTGAAGTAAATTTGATGCATCCTTTCTCGTTCACAGCACTTCATGTGCCTGACCTAATAAGTTTTTACTTTCCAAGCACTTAAATTACTCTTGTAAATTTAATAAGTCAAAATCATAAATATGGTGAATCTCAGCTCTCATAAACATTCCAATACTGTTTATAAAACTAATCAAATTCTCTTACAATTTTTAATTTAAAATCACAAGTCTAAACTCAATTACTCAATTACACATCTACAATGTAATCACAGATTTGCCAAATTCTCTTAACACATCACAAACCCTGGAAATACCAACTATGTACAGATCATTGCTAAACTTAATACAAACATATTAATATTATGCATTTAATTTGTTTCATTATTTCTGTATTAATTTATACCTTCCAGGGGTTAAAAAAGACCATTTTTCACTAAGGGAATTACTTTCTCGTCCCAAGTGAACCAAGGTCCGCTCTCATTTCATGTGAGCTGAGCTGCCTCGTCCCTCATTCATGGCCACGCTCTAGTGCCATCTCAGAGGGCAGCAGTTGCTTATTGTCCAGGGGTTGTGGCTGGCACTGGAGACTTAGAAGCATAATTATCCTGGGTGGTTCCTGTTAAGTACTTTTCAATGTGACATCAGGGTATCCCAAGCCCAAACTTTTCAAATGGAGTTGGACTCACAACCCAGGCCCCTTAGGTGCACGTTACCATTACCTATATTACTTATGTGATAATAGTCTGCAACACACAGGCCTGCCCCACCACCATGTTACATCTAGTTTCATCCAATGAACCACTTTGTTCAATACCTAATTTGAATTCTTATTCTTTTCCTATTTTTCCTTTATGACAGGGCAGTTAACACATAGTTATAGGTTAAGTGTTTCTCTCTGTCTTTCCTTCCTTTCCCACTCTCTAAAAATCAATGGAAAAATATCCTCGGGCGAGGATTTTAATAAATAAATAAATAAATAAATAAATAAATAAATAAATAAATAATATTACCATTGGAGAAGCTATAACATTTTGGACAGTGACTGACTGACTGTGTTTCCCTTGGTCCATGCTGCTCAGGTTCAGTCCTACTCAAGGACAAAGCCTTTTCTTATACCTTCTCTCCTATATCTTAAGGACCCCCCTTTCCACCAAATCTTGTTTTGAGCTCTCAAGAAATCTGGAATCAGTTAATTTCATAAATTCTCTACCCAAGTATGACCTAATTTTACTGTATTATGTGGAGCAATTTTGTTTCCATTCATCCATCACAACCTCCTCCACCACTGTCTCCCACTCCCCAAAACCAAGTCCCGGGCCTTGCCTTTAGATAACATAGGTCCATTAGTGTGTTTTCCCAAAACAAAGCAATCATCCACTAAGGTGAACTTAGCTTTCATCTCTGAAATGCAATGACCCTGGCAAGCAGCTTTTAGAATAATAAATGTAATCCCTACCATACATGGCCAACTAGATCCTCGCCACAGTTCTGTGCACAGAGACTCTAGCATCAAGCCAAACACTTCAATGGCTGGAAAACGGTTTGATTAAACCGAAAGCATCAGACACATGTGGCTATTATTGTCTTCACTCTTATTATCCTGTCTACAGAAAATGATTCCACCAGCACGGGAGTGGCAAACTCAGCTGTCTTCAGAGGCCAGACCCGTGCCAAAAGGGACCAGGTATAGGAAAACTGGGAATGCTGGAGACTGGGCCAAACTGAAACTGTACTTCCCATCTAAACTATATCCCTACTTAAAAGTGTGCTTCTTAAATAAAGCACATCCACGAGACATGCAACTCTCAGGCCATCAGCTTATAATCTCTGTGTCTGTCCTCGTCACTCACTTGTCTAGCTCGTTCAAGTACAGGGCTATGAAGGGCGACCTCCTGAGGACGCACCCTTACACTCCCTGCATTCAATCTCTTCATTGTAAAGACCAGCAAACTGAACACTGGGTCAAGAAAGGGACTTGTCTGAACCACTACATCCAAGCTGCTGAGCTAAACTGGGATTCGAACCCAGTTCATCCTAAGTCCCAACCCAGTGCTCTCCACCCCCTGCATCCACCTGATGAGGTTCTGAATAGGACGATGCTAAGGCCGGCAAAATGAAGCCTGTAGCTGCTCATTCTGACTGCATCACTTAATTCACTCACCAATTGGCTGAGAGAATGAAAAAATAAGTGAGCTGGCATTACGAGGAAGCTCCCAGCTGCCTCTCGCCACCAGAGCTGCCCTATATTTGAAGGTCAGACATCAGAGCCGGAGCTTCCCGTGTGGAATTTAACCAGTGGGGCCCACATGGCTGCAGGCAGGCAGACGGAGGAAGGGAGAAGGGATACTTACAGACTCAGGATCCTGGGTGCTCAGAGCCGTGTAGCCACCTCCCCACCCTCCCATGTGGGGCTTGGATAATTTAAATATCGCAGCCACAGGAGCCAGACACACGTTTCAATGTCACCCCAATTAGGGGGCTGGCAAGGTTGGATGGGCCCTAGAGGGAAGCACTGGGACGCCTGCTAGATGAGAGAGCGAGGGCCCCATAGCCACCTACTTCTAAGGAAAATGAGGTCCAGCTGTGCTTTGGAGTCTTGAGCAAAGTCCCATTCTTCTGTTGGCCGCTGCTGAAATGGGCTGATGGGCTCCTTTCTGCGCATGTCGGACAGTGTTCTCATGAGGAACACGAGCCATAACGAAGGAGGAAGTACCGAGAGTCATACAGCAGGGAAGGATTCGGTCTGTTACTACTAAGGGTCCATAAGGTAGAAATTGAATGAGACCGGCTAATAGAAATCTTTTCTAAGGAGTAAGGTGCTACGATGGTCTGTGGTTACTGTCGCTGGCATCCAAAGAGCCCTGTTCCAGGGGATGCCCTCGTGGGGCCCCAGAGGCAGAGTGAGAACTGTGGAGTGGCAGGCAGTTTGGGGCAGCAAAGGAGGAAGCCTTTTGTAACGGAGCTGTACAAAGGTAGGAGAGACTGCCCAGGAGGCAGTGAGCTCCCCATGGCTGGTTGGGTCCAAGCTCGGGCTGGGTGAGCATTTGCTTGAGGGCACTCAGCCTCTGACGGCAGGAGATTTGCACCAGGTCCCTTTCAGGCCTCATGCTCTGGATTTCAGATTTGGTTGGGAGGCAGGGGGGTGGGTGGTAAAGGAGATGAAGTTCCAGGCCAGGCTCTACCCCAGCTTGCTGGACAGTGCCCAGCCCTGCGCCCTCACCTCCTATGGGCTACGCAGCCGAAGAGGAATGGCAAGGCTGGGCCAGTGCATCTGGGTCTCTTCAGTTGCAGATGCCTTTCAGGCAGCCTCTATGGAAGGCATATCTGAAGACTGGGGCAGAGTTGCTTCTTCCTTCCTTCCCGGGGACCTTGGTGGTCCCTTCTTGCAAAGTGGGGTTTGGAGGAGCACAGTTTGGAAGCCATGGCTTGGAGACTGAGGACCCTTGAGCCTTGGCAGTCCATGAGCTTTCCACAGCATTAGGATTGGTTCCCGGTTATAACTCCCGGTTATAACCTAGGTTATAACTCCCATTTGGCAGGCGGTCTTCAGAAAAGTGGAGGCACTTAATTACCTCAATCGCCTGTGAATGTGGATTCACTTGTTCGCGTATCCATTTCCCCCTCTGTGAGCTCCTAGAATAGAGGGACGGTGCTATCTCTAAGGTAGATGCTGGGGGGCGCTCCATCAGAGACCTTTTGCTGGTTCTGTGCCTCCTCTTCTCCCTGCTTCCTGCGTTCTCTTGCTTGCAGTGGCCTACACCTGTGACTCTCCAGCGGCTGCCCAGGCTACTGGAAACTTCCCACCATCTCAGACAGACTGCAGTGACTGGAACTCAGCTTCTCCTTAGCTAACGACTTGCAGGTGCAGGAGTGTGGAGCCCGGCTCCCTGGTCTTGGGACAGGACAACCCTGAGTCGTGACTTATACTCCAGAGCATCTCCTTCTCAATAAATCAACTGTATGTGAATCCTTGTCTCAGGGACTCCTGCTGTGTCCCCAGCACCTAGGACAGGGCCTGATGTAAGAACTCGATTACCATGGGGCCAGCCAACAAATGAAGCTATGGAAATAACTCTAGAGATGAGTCCAACTCCTCAGCCCAGAGAGGAAGATGCTGAGGCCCAGAGAGGGAAGACACTTGTCCCCAAGGACTCACAGGAAGGCAGAGGTGAAGCCTGAGCTACAACGCCAATTCCCTGATTCCCAGGTCAGTGGTCTCCCCACTGCTGAGCTGCCCCTCCCCAGTAAGCCTGTTATTAC
This sequence comes from Myotis nattereri, assembly GCF_964212035.1. Lineage (NCBI taxonomy): Eukaryota > Metazoa > Chordata > Mammalia > Chiroptera > Vespertilionidae > Myotis > Myotis nattereri. The sequence continues at coordinate 55,944,725 of NC_138087.1, forward strand.
TAAGCAGAGTGTTCAGAGCCTCAGGAGGTGAGAGCAAACCGTGGTGAGGGCTTAAAGATGGGAAGAATGTCTGCAGAGTGAGGAGGAGAGTGTAGGGTAGGGCTTCTGGGAGGAGGGAGCACTTGAGCTGGGCCTGGAAGGATGAGCAGTAAGTGAGGTCCAATGGGATGATGGCATTCCTGGCAGAGGCAACTGCCCGAGCCAAGGCGAAGCAGCTGTAGAGTGTAGATTATGTTTGGGGAGCAGAGAAGAGTGAGCTCATCAGAGACAACTGAGGTCTGAAGAGACATTCCAGTGAGAAGAGCTCTGTTATCATCATAGCTAACCAATGGGATGAGTGCCGGACACTGGAAAGGGTGGCATGTGCAGGTGGGGGGCCTTCCTGCCTTTCCAGTGGGCCCATAGGGTTAATAGGAAGCCCTATCCCCAGAGGTTCCCTGTTTCCCAAATATCTTCCTGGGATTGTCCTTACTATTGCAAAGACTGAATGAGAGGGCTCTGGGCACAGTGGCCTCACAGGGGATTGGAATTTCTGAGCACCCAGAGACTCTGGGCTAGACCTGAGCCTAGTGAGTGGGACTGGGGGCTGAGGGGGGGGGGGCGGGGGGCGGGGGAGGGAAAGACTGGCAGGGCTCCCAGAAGAGATAAGAAGCTTGGCTAAATCAATTCTCTATATCTCTGATCTTCTCTCCACACCAGGCTGCCTCAATATATCAGTCTGTATCATAGGAGCATAAACTGAGACCATTTTGTCTGGCATTCAGATCCAGTGACCTACTCTGTATTTTAGCTGTAGTTCTCAAAAGTCTTCTTTTAAAAATAGGCCAACATTGGGCTAAATTAAGCAATACCAAGTTTCCTGGTTATAAATCCATGGGCAAAGGACTGTGAAGCTATTGAAACCAGAGGAGAAGAGAGATCCTTGTCCTCCTTAAGGAGTCTAGAAAATAGCAAAGGACAAAAAGACATCCGTTCTGATGGAGGGTTATGGACTAATGACTCATGGGTAGAGGTAGACTGATTTGGGTGACTCAGAGAGAGACAGAGTTTTACCCAGACTCTCACACCAGATTAGGGGCAGGGCTGTGGAAGGATCCAGAAATCCTATCTCCCAGGCTAGGGTCCTTTCATTTTGCAGTCAGATTGTTATAGCTGACCTTTAAGGCCTCTTGTTTTGGACCCCCAGCCCTCGCCCCCGTAGATCTGTGGGGTTACATAAGTTCAGAAGTTCCCACAGGGGTACATGCCGCACACATTCCTGGAGACTTCCTGGGCTGAAACAAAGCTTCTAATATTTCCCCTAGTGGAGCAGGTAGTTTCCATCAGTCCTTTCCTTGCCTGTATGTGTGTGCTGGTCCAAACACTGGGAGGTTCTCTGTGTCCCCCTTCCCCCTGGACTGGACCTTGTGATTTACTTTGACCAATCAAATATGGCAGGAGTGATATTTTGAGACTTCCTAACACAGGCTTAAGAGGATGAGAAGCTTCCTCTCTCCCTCTTGAAATCCAGCTGTCATGTAAGAAGTCCAGTTACTCTGAGACCGCCATGCAGTGAGGAAGCCCAAGCTAACCCTGTGGAGAGGTCATGTGGAGGACCACTAAGGTACCGGGCACCTGAGTGAGTCTTCTTGGAATTTGAAGCCCATTCTAGCCATCAGCTGAGTGCAGCCAAGTGGATAACCTCAGCTGATGCCATGGGAGGTAGAAGAATCACCCAGAGGGCTCAACAAACTTACAGAATCAGGAGAAATAGTTTTGTGTGGTTTTTAAAAAATATTACTACATTTTGTGTTTGTTTGTTTTTTTCAACGATAGATAAGCAAAAGACCTAGTTTCAAATGTTTTTTTCTGACCTTGAGCTTTTAGCAGCTTAGTGAAAAGGCGATAGGGGCAATTTTGTGGAGCCCGGAGGAATCTGCCAGGTTTGTGCCCTTTCCCCCTGGCCCCGCCTAATCTGTACTGCCTCCGGACTCATCCCTGTGGGGTCACTGCAGGGCCGTCCATCTGACTTTGGAGCCTGCTGGCTGAGAGGATAGAGCTAGTTGGTGAAACGTGGCAAAGGGCAGGTTAGGAGGCTGGAGAGGACCCTCTTAACCCATCTTTAGGATGAAGGTCATTGATTCCACAACTTTTACCCATATCAGGCTTCCTTCAGGGCGCTGGGGAAGGGGATGAGTCAGAACAGGTCCCCGGAATTTGGACTCAGAGGAGAGGCCAGGTTTTCTGGCTCCAGCTCTATCACTGACCACCTTGTGAGCTTGCAGGCATCCCTGCGCTTCTATGAGCCTCAGAACTTGGTCAGAGAATGCTCCTTGAGTCCTGGGTCTCAGGCCCTGTTCCAGGCCCCATCTCCACCTGGAGGGGACTCCTCTGCCAAGGGGGAGACACACCAGAGATGGTCTAATTCAATATCGTGCAGTGGGGCTGGGGTCTTCGGTGAAAAGAGGGCTGGCCAGGCTTGTTCTAAGTGGGGACCGTCGGTGATGAGGATGTGAGGTTGTGGAACCACCGTGCTCTAGTTTCCAGTGAAATCCTGAGTCCCACTGTGGCAGCCACCTGGCCGCTCAGTAGGCTTTATGCTGGAGAAGATAAAACATTAGATTAGTGGTTCTCAGGGTGTGGTCCCCAGTCCAGTGTGTCATCAGTACCTGGGACTTGTTAGAAATGTAAATTTCCAGTCGCCCAACCCCAGCCACTCTGGAGGTTAAGCCCAGCATTCTGTGGCAGATCTGGTTTTTACAAGCCCCCCAGGTGACTCTGTTGGCTGGTAGAATTTGAAAACCACTGTGTCAGATGACAATTGTCTACTGGCTTGGGGATTTGGCAATCAGTATTTGGTATTTGCAGTTTGTATTAGGCAATCACGTGTTATTGATTAGTTCAGTGGATTCTGGAGTTTGTTGTATTTTACTATCTACTGCTTTATTTATTGGTCTAACTATTACTGACTTCTGGTCCCAGAGCATACCCCACTGCCTGGTTCCAAACATAAGTTGTTTTGAGCACCTAATACCAGCTGAGGCAAGGTCCCTACCCTTTCCTGGCCTCCGCTTTCTCACCTGTGAAATGAGCTGGGGGAGTTGGAGTGAAAGAACTTGAATACTGGTTCTGGGTGCTGGGGACTGTTCTCAGGGGGGTTATGAGCTAGTCACGTCTCCTGGCTGGCAGGGGCAGAACCCAGAAAGGAAGGCACAGGGCAGGGGAGGAACTCAAGCAGGAGAATGTGGGGCCTAAACGTCAGCTCTGCCACGTGACCAGGACAAGCCCTGTGCTGAGAGCACCCAGGAGACACAGAACTGCATTCAACAGGGCTGGAGAGGCTTCAGTTCCCCTACGATTTCCAACAGCCCACAAGGCCACCCTAAATAAATACAGTCTAATAAAAACAGTGAGCAAGTTGTACAAACACAGCTTCCAGACATGGCTCCTAGTACCACCTTTCCTCTTTCTCCCAAACACAGTGTTGCCCTGACGTATTCCAAAAGAAATAGGAGTTGCTACTTCTGAGGGATCATGACAGCTCTGGGAAGCAGTGGAGTTTTTAGCATAGGGTGTGGTGTGAGCAGAGGCTAGGAGGCCTGTGTGGGCAGGGCACACCTGGTGGGGGGATGGTGAGAAGACCACTGTGGCTGGCACACGAGGCATGTGAAGAGGCTGGAAAAAGGCTGAAGACCTCAAATGCTAGGGCATAGGTTTTAAATTTATGTTCTCAGCCAGTTTTTGCCCTACCTTCCTTAGCAGCCAGATCCTTTTGGAAAAGGATGTCTTATGTTAATGTCTTATTATAAAACAGACAGTAATGGCTAAGAGTTAGCAATTATGTTCTATGTGCCTTACATGGATGGATTCCCTAAATTCTTCCAACATCCCTCCTCGGCAGACAGAATTGCCGTACGTGATTTACTTTGTAAGAAGGCGAGTCAGGCTTTGAACCCAGACATCCGGTGTCAGAGCCCTCTGTGCTCAAGCACTGTGCTGTATTCCACTCACGACCTTTGTTTTGGAGTGGGGCTGAGGGTTGGCAATCTGCTTGCTCAGTCTCATCCTCCTCCCACGATGGGCCACCAGGCTCCCACATGTGACCCAGGGAAAAGAGGCGGAAACCGCTGTTCTGATCTGCCCCAGGACTTTGAAAGAGGGAACGTAGTCACAGTCTAGCACTGTGTGGAGAGGATGGGAGGGAGAGGGAGCCCTGCAGCCTCCCACTGGGACCAGGCAGAGGCAGGAGACAGCTGGGGCTGAGTCTTCTGGCCTCTGCAGCTGGAGTCAGGGGATCCTGCTTTTAAGCCCAGCCCTGTCGCTGACTGTGGTCCTGAACCAACAAGCCTCTGTCCTCCCTGGGGTCTGTTTCCTGATTGTACCACCACAGGGCTGGACTAGGTTAGCAGTTTCCAACCACTTCTGACAAGAGTGACATTAGCATAATTGTTTTTGTTCAAATGTATGAGCACTACTTATTACAAAGTCAACCAGTGACAATAATGAGCCTATTTCGATAACCCAAACAATTTGAAATTGGACATTATAAATAATAGTTGCAATCCAGTATCAGCATCAATATCCAATTTATTTCAGTATTTAGATTTGGTTTCACTGTATTATTAGAATCCTGCTCCACCCTGAAAAGTAGTTGCAAATGGGAATAGAGTTTCAAAACACTTAACTTCCCATCGCAGAATTCTCCAATTAAACTGATCCAGGAACTTCAAGAAGGATAATAGGCCATTATTTTGTTTCAGGGTTGAATTATTAATAATACCTAAGCCCTGCTCCCATTCCTTAAATTGTGAGTATTAAATTTGGAAGAAGATGATGAGTAGGATTTTTTGTTTAAATATTCATTGTTTGGCAGGAAAATAGGTTTCCAATGTAGCATGAAGGATGTTCAGGGTTGTCATTTAAGAAAATCTCACGCCTCAGCACCCATCTCTGACAGCTCTTCACTCAGAGTTCCTGAAGAGTCAAATTTATTTTGTTTTGCATGTTCAGTCCAAGTTTTAAGAATTCAATTAGATTCTAAACACATTACCTAGAATTGTAAGCAGGGTAACCGTGGGATCCCACACTGCCACACTGAGCCCATTGGAAGTCAGTCAAGGAGGGCCCAAACTTACACCGAGCAGTAAAAAAGGGTTTTTCTGAAATGATAGTATCAAGACTTCTGGCATGTTTGATTAGTTCAGTGGATTCTGGAGTTTGTTGTACAGTAAGTCAAGGCCCCACTGTATTTCACTATCTACTGCTTGAGTTATTGATCCAACTATTTTTGGAGAACAGTTGCCCAGCCCTTCTGTTGTGTTAGGTGTGGGCCTCCAATGGTGCCAGGCATTTGAGTGCTGCACACGGGACACCTAGAAGTGGGCACACAGGACGATGTGACAAGGTGAGCATCATAGATAAGGCAGGTGAGCAACCTTCCCAAGCAATGGTGTGTCTGCTCCGAATCCACAGAGAGGCCCAGGCCCGCCTCGGCAGCTTTATCCCGAAGTCTGTGCTAAAGTCACACTGTGCAGCAGGTTGGCAGGCCCTGTGGGCTAAAATTTGGGGGTATGCATAGCATTTTTGCTTCAAGGTTTCAAATCATTAAAAACATATATTTAGACAATGCTTGGTAAAGTTATTAAGGGTCTTCTTTGGATCTTTGGGGGCTCCAAACATTTCAGTTTGGAAACCATAAGCCCAGGCCATCTCTCAGGAACTTTCTCAAGTGGACATCCGCAGGGCCATCCAGCCCTCACTGGGCACCACATTGGCAATGATTGATTCTGTTGTACCTTCCCATCCCCCACCCCCGCATCTTTCCAGAAGTGGAAAACCAAGCCTTCCTGGTCCCCCCACCCCCGGCCTGTGGGATTCCCTTCTAGGAAAGTCATTACTGCCTCTCTTGGTCGTCTGCCAGCTCTAAAGTGTCTTTTTAATTGCATCTAATTTGGCCTCATCTCATTAAATCCTTAATTTAAAACGGAGCGATCCCTCCAGCTCTGGCTGCCTAATGACAAAGGGGCCTGCACGCCCTTCCCCCTTCAGCATGGCTCCCCAGTCTGGGCTGCTCTCATTTCCAGGTGGTCTCTCTGGGAGGCTTCTGACAAGTGGCTGTCGTCCTCGCCACGCTGAGTGTGGAGCTGAGCCAAGAGGGCTTCCCGGGAGCAGTAATTACTAGTAGAGGCTCAACCCTCCACCCCACTGGCGCCCGGCTCCCAGCCCAAAGTTGCTGCTGCAGTAGCATCCAGTTCTAGTGGTGCAGGACTGGGGGCAAATGAGGAGAAGACACTGAGATTAAACAATAATAAACACATGATAATGACAGTAGCCACTACCGAGTGCGGGACATCATGCTTTAGAAATGTCACCTCACCGGGGAAGGTGTCACTGGCTTATGGTATTCTCATCTCACTCAGTCCAACCTCACCTCCTGCCAGGCTCACTCTTGGTCATTCCTCTTCAGCCACCTAGTCATCTCAGTGCCCTTCGAACATGTACACTTCTGCCCCAGGGCCTTTGCACTTGCTCTCTCTGTGTGGAATACTCTTCCCCTACATGTTTATCTGGCTTACTTCCTCTTTCCATCAGATGCCAGCTTCAGCCTCTCTTTAGAGAAACTTCTCTTGATCTCTGCCATTACCCCTTCTTCTACACATTCACTCTGTTTTGTTTTGTTGCTATTTTTGGTTTGTTTGTTATTGCTAGTAGCACTTATCATCAGCTCTTACTAAATTATACATTCATCTTTATAAATGAAGCACAATAAAGAGCAGAGAATGTTTCTGTCCTCTTTACTGCTCTATGCCTTGTACCTGGAACAATGTCTGGCACATGCTAGGTCTTCAACTTGGATTTGATGCTTGACCCCATCATGGCAATGTCTAACCATTTCAGTAGGATATGCACATTCCAACACTTCTCAACTCCAGTGGTTGCCAGGATTTAGATCTCTCCTCAACTTTCTCTGAATTGACTCTACCAATGAGAGAGGTCAGCAGAATACTTTCCTGGAGATGGCACCCAAGTCTGCAGCCTAGGGATCTCAGGGTCCGGGTTGACGCTTGTTGCATTAATGTGGACCTGGAGGAGCTGGTTGCTATAAAAACAGATACTGCTTCTCAGATTCCTGCCACCGAGTGGGCTTCCGTGGCTGCTTTGAGCTCTCTGCTCTGCTGGGATCTGAGAGGGAGGCACCAGGGCGGAGTGCAAATAGATTGGGCTTCTGAATCAGTCTCACTTGGGCAAGACTCCTCACCTCTCAGAGTCCCCGTTTCCTCCTCTGTGAAACCATCACACATACTTTGCAGGGCCTTGGGGATGCTGCTGTGAGATGATATACGTAATGGGCTGACACCCAGTAACTTCAACAAATTCCATGCCCATTCTTGGTTTTTATAAAACTTCAAGAAACCTGGAGACTGGTATTGTAAAACTCAATAATTCCTTTGAATTTAATTCTGTCCAAAACTGTGATGGGTCTGAGCTTTTGCCCTACTTGCAAGCTAACAAGCTAGCCTGTCACAGCTACATGGGTACTAGCGGAAGACAGGAGACTCCTGGGTCAGACAAAAGTCATCATGAGCTGTGGTGCAGCAAGCAGTATGAGCTTCATGCCTGCATCAGTTCCCCTTGCTCCCAAGTCCCATGGGGATGGTCAGAGCAGCCCAGGTGGATGTTGCATGCATAATGAGTATGTGACAGCCCTAGCCCGTTTGACTCAGTGGGTAGAGCATTAGCCTGCGGACTGAAGGGTCCCGGGTTCGATTCTGGTCAAGGGCACATACCTTGGTTGCAGGCTCCTCCCTGGCCCAGGCCCTTGTCGGGGCGCGTGTAGAAGGCAACCAATCGATGTGTTTCTCTCACATCGATTTCTCTGTCTCCCTCTCTCTAAAAATCAATGGAAAAATATCCTTGGGTGAGGATTTAAAATAAAATAAAGAGTATGTGACAAAACTGAGGAACCCCGAGTTTAGGTAATTCAAATTTTTTACAATGGCCTACAAGCAGACCTATCTTTGTCTCAGAGGGAGACATTATCTTTATTTCACTGGACAGGAAACAAACCTGTCCTCTGCCCTAGAGGGAGACATAATCTCTAGCTTCTAAGGCTGTTCCCTATACAAACATCCATGGATGTAGCTGTCAGTGCCTCTACTCCTAAGCCATGCAGAAACATGAGAAATCCATGGAGAATTGTCTCCCCATAAGGCCATGTGTGGAAGAGGTCTAAGGAGTGGGCACTGTTGAGAAGAGGTGTGCTCTGGGTGTTGAGAAGAGGTGTGCCCTCCTTGTGGGCACTCCTTGCACCTCTCATTCTTTTCAGGCTGTGTTGGGTGACTCTGTGGCATGAACTGTGGGCCTCCTCACCCCCAGACTCACCCACTGAGAGAACACCAGGTGTGGCCTGTCATGTGTCCCCACTCCGATAATTCCATCTGTGGGCATGTGTTGGGAGGCACTGAAGATGCAGAGAGCCTCTGAACAAAGAGGAAGGGACCCACCTCCTGCACAGTTCATGGAGCAGGCATTTAATGAGCACCGATTATGTGCCCAGGCCTGACCTGAGTCTGGGGATAGAAATTTTCTCTTTTTCTTTTAAAAAATATATTCTTATTGATTTCAGAGAGGAAAGAGAGAGATAGAAACATCAGAGAAAGAGTAATTGATCAGCTGCCTCCTGCAGGTCTCCTACTGGAGGTTGAAACCACAACCCGGGCACATGCCCTGACCGGGAATGGAACCTTGACTTCCTGGTGGGATAGAAATTAATCAGACCAGGCCCTGCCTGGTGGTACTCTTAAGCTGTTTGGGGAGATAGAAATTAGAGATGGGCATGACAACATGGGGTCCTAGGGACCACGGTAGAAGTAGATGAGGAGGAGGGCATTTAGAATTGCTTCTTGAAGGACAAATGGCCAGGCCATGAGAGGGGAGACAGAGCACAGGAGGGCACGATGTCATAAAGGGAGCAGGAAAGGGTTTTACCTTCAGCCTGCAGGGAATGTGTGCCCACTGAAGTGGGAGAGGGGGTAACATCAATTCTAGTTATTTTTCTTATTACTGAAGTGAAACATCCTATTGAGAACATTTATAAAAGATCTATTACAAAAGGAACAGAATACCAATCACCCACAATTCCTCACACAGAGAAAACCACTGTGAATGCTTAGTGAATTTCTTTCTGGTCATTTTCATGTAGGCACCCAGTCACCCAGGCTGGAGCCCTGGAATGGCTTGTTCTTTTGCTGTCCTTCACACAAGCATCTTCTTTCAAAAGCCTGAATCAGCAAGGCAAGTCTTGTTACTTTTTCTAATGCAGACTCAGCCTCCAGCTCTTCCCCACCCAGCCAGGACGCAGGGACAGCCAGGCTCAGGCATTTAGGAGAATGAGGGAGCACCTCACCTCCCTGGACCCCCAAGATGCAGGGAGGGGGGAGCAGGGCTGTCCCTATGGGCCTAGTCACTGCCAGCTGCCCTGTGACCGCTCGCTCTGGATGTGGAAGCAGAGTTCAGCCTCCTTGCGGGCACTCAGCCATTCCCCTCTGAGGCAGGTCTGGACCCCATTCCTCTCGCAGACGCCAGCTCCTCTCTCCCTTCCTCCCTTGAAGTACCCCTCAGGCAGCGCAGATTTTGGAAAACGAAGGCCAAGGAGGAACTGATGCCTGCAAGCAGCTCCTCTGGCAAGAGAGAGCAAAGGTTGGGTTCCTTCTCGGAACCGGGAGGGAAAAGTCAGAAGAAAACACAGGCAGATATCTAAATGCATTATCTGCCAGAAACATGCATATGTAATTTTTTAAAACCTAAAAACCACAAGCCTGTGCTCCTCCCAGTGACAGTGCAGAGTAGGCCCCCTTCCTTCCTGTGGGTGGATGAACACTCAGAAAATCCGTCATCCTCCCTAGATCCTCCCCCACTGGTGTGAGCAGGGCTGGGTCTCTCCCTCCCTCCAGCTGATGAGAAGGCAGGTAATGAGGCTCTGGGCAGCAGCCTGGCTTTCACACTCATTGCTGGTAATTGGTCACCCTTTTCAAGAGCAGGTGGGTCCTGATACGGTAATTGGCAGGGGGCAGGGCAGTCCCCCAGGGAACGGAAAGGTGTTAATTGCTCTTCCCCTCCCCCAGGTGGATCCCTATTAGGAAGGGAGCTTTAAGTTGAAAGACTTCTAGGAGAGGCCCCAGTGATGAACATGGCAAAGGTTTCATGCTTCTCTCTGATACTCTGATGCTGGGCAATCCTGAGAAACCCCTGAGGTCTCCTCGTTGGTAAGTGGTAGAGCTGGGATTCGATACTAGGCCTACATACGAGACTCCAAAGCTTGTGTCTTGACCACCCTGGTGTCCTGTTTCTGGTCAAATGGATTGAAGGGAGGGATCTAACTCAGGTGATTCCTGTAGTCCTTTTCTTTTTCTTTCTTTTTAAAAATAATATATTTTTATTGCAGAGAGGAAGAGAGAGGGAGAGAGAGATAGAAACATCAATGATGAGAGAGAATCATTGATTGGCTGCCTCCTGCACACCCCCTTCTGGGGCTCGAGCCCACAACCAGGGCATGTGCCCTGATCGGGAATCAAACTGTGACCTTCTGGTTCATAGGTCAACACAGCCACGGTAGCCACTGAGGCTGGCATCCTTTCTCTTGAGCTCTGTAAAGCAGACAGCCTGGGGAAGCAGGCCAGGGTTGGGGGCTGAGTTCCTCTCAGCCTGTGCTTCCCCGGAGGAAGTGTTTGTCAGGGCATCATTCTCTCTTAATAACACTCCCCACCCAACACATTTTATTCATTGGAAATTATCGTCAGTCCCAGGTTTCATCAGCCTGACCCACAGAGTAAGTGGAAACAGGTGGATTTCCCTCCAACAGCTGTCAGTCCTGGAGAGTATGAATTATACTCCCCTCAGGGGACCCGTGGGCCTTGGTTTGCTGAGCAATGGTGCTCTGTTCCTCAGGGGAGTACCAGCCAGGACTGGAGTGGGACAGTGGGCCCTGCCTTAGTCACTGTGGGGACAGTGACATGAGAACACGCATACCTGCATGCATGTGTGCAGCTCTCGGCACCCCTGAGACCATGACCATCCTGAACAAAGGATGAGATGCCTCTCTTAGTTAGGGTTCAGCTCTGCTCTCCACCCAGTCACCCAAGCCAGAGTCCTGGGAGTTGTCTGAGCGGCTCCTTTCCTCCACATCCTCTACCCAATTCATCCCAGATGCCTGTACCAAACTCCGCCTCCAAGATTCTATCCCCACCAGTATCTTAGTCCAGGTCTCATCTTCTAGTCAAAATTTTCATAGCAGCCTCCACACTGCTGTCCTTGATCTTGGTTTACCCCCTGCTATCAAGCCTCCCCCCTCCCCCCCCCCGACTCATAGACAGAATAATCTTACTAAATTCAAGTCTGTCTTAACCCCTTCTTTGGTTCCCCATCACCAAAGTATGGTCTTCCTCATCCTAGCCTCTGCATCTCATTCCTGTCTCCAAACATAACAGCACCAGCTCCCGTTTTTGCTGCTATGGTTCTTATTCCCCAGAATGTACTTCTTTCTGCTCCAGAAGCCCACATCCTACTCATGCTTCAAGGACCACTCTTATGGAACCTTCGAGCCTCCTCGGGAAAAGTGGATTTCCAGGTCCCAATCCCTGAAACCTGTGAATATGTTACCTTAAATGGCAAAAGAGACTTTGCAGACGTGATTAAGGATATTGAGATGGTGAGAGGAGCTGTTATGGTAACCACTTTTATGAGTAGTTGGACCCACTCTAGTTTTCCAGGTGAGTCAATTACTCCTCATAAGGGTCCTTATAAGAAGTAGGCAGGAGTGCGAGAGACAGACTAGGGCTGTGACAACAGGTGCACAGGTAAAGTGATATGGGGCTCTGAGCCAAGGAAGTCTCAAGAAGCTGGAAAGGCAGCCTCTAGAACAGCAGTTCTCAACCTGGGGGTCAAATGACCCTTTCACAGGGGTCGCCTAAGACCATCTGAAAACACATATATAATTACATATTGTTTTTGTGATTAATCACTATACTTTAATTATGTTCAATTTGTAACAATGAAAATACATCATGCATATCAGATGTTTACATTATGATTCATAACAGTAGCAAAATTACAGTTATGAAGTAGCAACGAAAATAATTTTATGGTTGGAGGTCACCACAACATGAGGAACTGTATTAAAGGGTCACGGCATTAGGAAGGTTGAGAACCACTGCTCTAGAAACTGAAATATGCAAATAATTGAATTCCCCCCTACAACCTTCAGAAAGGACCATAGTCCTCCTAATACTTGACCTCAGCCCAGCGAGGCCCATGTTGGACTTCTGACCTCCAGAACTATAAGATCACATATTTGGGCCCTGCTGGCATGGCTCAGTGATTGAGCATCGATCTATGAACCAGAAGGTCATGGTTTGATTCCCGGTTGGGGCACATGCCTGAGTTTCGGGCTCAATCCCTGGTGTGGGGTGTGCAGGAAGCAGCTGATTGATGATTCTCTCTCATCATTGGTGTTTCTCTCTCCCTCTCACCCTTCCTCTCTGAAATAAATTTAAAAATGTATTTTTAAAAAAGATCATATATTTGTATTGCTTTAAGTCACTAGGTCTATGGTGTTTTGTTACAGCAGCTACTGGGAACTAATACAATACCATATCAGAGGGGGTTGTTCATGTGTCTTTGAGTCCCTGGGTACAAAGGACAAAGGACCAAGGCTGGGCTGGTCCTTCTTTGTGTCTCTAGCTCCCAATACAAGGTCTGTCACAGAGATGATGCTTAGCAAATAGTGGATGAATGAATGAGAGAGTGAGTGAGTGAGACACTTCCTTCTCTGGCACCAGCAGACCAACTGTGGATATCAGGTCTTTGAGGCTTCTTGGCTGAAATGAAATGGAATTGATTTTACTTCATATCCAGAAAACATGGTTCTCTGTGCTACTAACCCTGTTTCCTTTCCTGCCATATCCAAAAACATTAGTTATGTTGCCTCAAAGGCATCCATCCTTCCTTCCCTGGCCGGGTGGTTCAGTTGGTTGGAGCATCATGCTGTGCACCAAAAGGTTACGGGTTCAATTCCCAGTCAGGGCACATGCCTAGGTTGCCAGTTCCATTAAGTTGGGATGGGAGGCAACCAGTTGATGTTTCTCTCTCACATCGATGTTTCTCACTGTCTCTCTTTCTCTTTCTCTCCCTTTCTCTCTTTCTAAAATCAATAAACATATCCTCAGGTAAGGATTTAAAAAAAAAAGGCACCCACCCTTGGCTAGGAGATCAGTCAGCATTGTTGCCTGGCTCACTTCTAGTAACTCCCACATACATCAATAAGGATGTTAGGGTCACAGCCTCATGGAACATCAGGGTTGCAGGAGCCTCTACAATCGACCCATCTCACTTCCTCTTTTACAGATGGGGAGACTGAGGCTGAGAAAGGGAAGGAGCTAAAGTGGTCAAATTGTGGCACTAAAAGGCCAGGAGGAGAACCCAAGCCTGGCCTCTTTACCTGCCCCTCCTAAGGACCCAGATACTAGTATCAACATCCCCACTTCACAGATGAAGAAACTGAGGCACAGAGAAGCTAAGTACTTGCCTGTGGTCAGCTGGTTAGTGGTGCTGATTTGAACTGATTATAACTCCAGAGTCTCTCCTTTTCATCTCTGAGCTATAATAACAGATAGGGAAACTGAGGCTCAGAGGAGGTCACGACAGTGGTGGCTGAAGAGAAAACAGGGTAAGGCTAACTTTCAAATCAGAGGCCTTTAAATCCACAAGATGAGAAGTACCTGGGCTAAAAGAAGGCCTTGAGAGTTTGCCTTCTTCAATTAGGCTGCTTGCTTCTCTGAGTCCAAGGCGTAATTTAACTAATGGCACCGGTCTTCTGACATTATCGATCGGTCAAGATTAAATATGTTTGTCACAGTCAAGTGAACTAATCACTTTATTGTATTTCAAATACTAATTTTATCAGATAGATGTTGGGGGACAACCCGGGGAGGTGCAGGGGGATGAGCACGTGCACAGATGGGGTGGGCAAAAGGACGATCGATGCAGCCTCTCTGCCTAGAGGTCTCTGCACTGGCAGGTTCCCCTGCCGCCTGCAGCCCAGCTGCTCAGACAAGAGGAATCTGCATTTCCCCCCGCCTCCTCCATCACTGTTCTAGGACCCTCTTGAAATTTCTCAGGAGAGGCAATTTCTCAAGCATTATTGGAAAGTGGTAGATGTTTCCAAATAGCTATCCTAAATCACCCCGTAGCCATGAATCGCACAGCCACTCTGACACTGCTGGATGCAAATGCTGCCTCTCGGAGACATTAGCCATTCCTGGAAACACCGACTGGCCGCAAAACCTGAAAATGAACGTATCTGTCTTTCTGGTTTAGAAAGGCTTTGCCATTTCCATAGCTCAGCAAGTTGGACAAGGAGACCCAGGGCTTATTAAATCACTCCCTGGCCCTGGTGCAATTGAGCAAACCTCCCTCCTCGTGAGGGTACATACACATACACACACACTTACACACATGCATATGCATACACAAGGGCACATGTGTGTGGACACATATACACAAATGCACTCACATGTACATACACACTCATATAGCATGCACTCATGCATGCATAAACATGTGGGTTTGTAATGCACAACCCCACAGATGCAAACTCATGAATCCACACATGCACACACATGAGCACACACTCACATCCAAGGTTCAGAAGTTCCCAAGGGACAAGATGTTTTCTAAACAGAAAAGACTGGTTTGTCCCCCTGCACACAGAAGCACCTGAGAAAACTTGACTGGGTGACTGTCAAGACGAGGTAGGGCAGTTTCTCTAACTCTGGACACAAGCCCACCACCAAATAAATCTCTTCTCATTTTTAATCACACCAGACACAGGCCACTGACTGCAGCCCCTGTAGCTGAAGAGAGTTGGGTATCTCCCTTCCACACTGGGGTTTCTGAGGCTCAGTCCTGTGGTGATGAGACAAGGGAAAGGGCTGGTTCCCAGTGTAACTTCGGGTGCTGTACAGCTTTCAACAGCAACTCTGGCAGCAGGGAGGGTGCTGGAATTTACTGTCCCTATTTCACAGATGCGAAAGCTGAGGCCCGGAGCTGGGAAGGGGCTTGCTAAGGGCACCCAGACAACCAGTGGCGAGTTGGAACTGGAGTTTGGGTTTTGACTCCAAGACCGGCACTTTGTAAAACTCTGGGCAAATTCTGCCCAAGCTTTCAGAGCCTTGCCAAGCTCCCTTTCATCATGTCCCTGTTCTGTGCCCATTTTTCCACTTATCGCTGGATTTCCTGACTGCAGGTAGGCCATTGAGTAGAAGTCCCCAAATACTCTGCAATGCGGCTGCTCTTTCCAGGGACCTTCTGGCCTGGGACCTTCTGGCCTGGTGTCAAGACAAAGGCTGCCTGTGGGGTTGCGTTGCGTGGGCCAAGACCTATGTTCTTGCCAGGCAATCTCTATTTTTAGAAGCATAGTTTTGTGGCTTAGAATCTGAGACCTGGAGCTTTCCTGGGAAGTTCGGTCCAGCTCTGAGAGATACTTCTTTTCTACGAATCCTACTGGATTGAGCAAGTCAGGAAAACACACACACACACACACACACACACACACACACACACACACGCAACAGCTCCCCAGGGAAACAGTGAAAGTCAGAACGACCACAAACAGATTTGCTGAACATTCAAATCTTTGAGCATCATTAAAACCTGGAGAGCTGTGTGTTGAGTGTGTAACCTGGTCTTTAGTCTCTTTTTATGCTATGTAACTCCAGATGTTTTACCCCCTAAAAGGATCTGTTTTTCTACATGATGGAGTACCCAATTTGCAAAAAAATATCCTGGTACCCATCCCAAGCTAGCAAAAACGTCGGCAGCATGCCAGCCTTCAATGCATTTGTTAAAAGCCAGATCTAGGAAATGTCCCGCGTGTGGGTTTTGAGGCTGATGGACTTGGAATCGATGGCCTGAGCTCTGGCCTCTGTTCTGCTTGTGGAGTAAGTTGCCTGAGGTACGAGGCAGAGCTGGTGTTGCAAGCCCAGCTGCCTGCCCTTTGAGCAAAAAAGAATAAAATCTAACAAGATCAACAAGCGCATCTGAATACACACTGGGAACAGGGAGAAAGCATGCGTGCAGTAATTATGTCCAAAATATCCCTGGTCACGGTGACCGGGAAGGAAGTGTTCCCTTTCCATTGTGTTGTTTTCCATATGGACTCAGGAGACACCAGCCTGCAAGGTGTCCACAACCTACAGGGAGGGCACAGTGGGGTCCTCAGGCAGCCTGGCATTGACGTTTCAGGATGGAGTCATCAGTGCGGTCTCCCTCGCCCTTGTCAGGATCCCCACCAAATCCCCTTCTCTGGTGCGGGCCACCGGCCCTCTGTCACGCGTACTACTGACCACTCACCACTTCCAGAGTCCCTGTCCTCCCCTGGTCCCCAGGACGCCACACTCTCCAGGTGTCCCCTTCTCTCTCTCTGGCTGTTCCCTCTCTGCAGTTACCTTTCCCCCAGCCTGTTCCTGTTCCCTGCAGATTGGTATTCCCCAGGAATATCTATCTATCTATCTACCTACTCCCTGAGTCATCTCACCCACCCCCATGTATGTACCCATGATGCTCCAGAGCCCCAGACTTACCTATCCACCTGCATGGATGTTTCTCACACCACGAGTCCAGAAGCAATGTCTGGCATCGATTCGGCAGCTCAAGCATTTCCGAGGTTCCCTTGGCCTTTCCCTTACGGCCGCATGAAGGCAGCTGTAGTGCCAGCCATCCCATCTGCACTCTTGACAGGAAGAAAGAAGAAGGGCACAGGGCCCGAGAAGAGTCTTCCCAGCAACCCCACCCACTCCAACGGCTTCTACTTCCTTCTCCCTGGACACTCCTTTGTGCAGGGCAGCAGAGTGTCCTATCAGAGTCCAGGTGTAGTGTGCAGGCTGCCATCCCCATTGTGGGAACAAGAGGAGGAATAAGGAGCAAGAGGAGACCCCTTACCTGACTGAATCAGGCTCCTCCCCACGCCCACCCCCCCTCATTTGCACCCCCATCTCTCTCAGTCCTTCTGATGAATCCTCACCCACACCCAGAGTGACCTTTCTGACATGATTATTGGGTCCCATCACCCTCGCTAGCACCTCACCAGGGCTCTGCCCATCCTGGTAAGACTCACTGGCCTGGAGGGTAAAAGTCTTGGCCTGGCATTCAAGACCCTGAAGTAACTGGCATTATTTCTGGAAACTGGAAGTTCTTTTTCTTTGCCACAGCTTTTCAGACAAGTGCAGCCATCCTTGTGGGGGAAGGGTGGCTGATAACAGAGGAATTAAAAAACAAGCACATTAGCTCTGGCCTGCCCAGATAATGAACCCAGGAGAAGGTTATCTATCTCACTGATTTATATTGTTATGGTTTCTCCCATAAACCAAAACGGGAGTCTTTACCGTACATCTCCCGCCCTCCATATTTGCTGCAGCAAGAAAATCACATTTTTCATGAACCATGGGAATTACTGAACAGCGGTGGCTTTATTTGTTAAGGTTTGAACTTGGCCATTTCTTCTATCAGGCTGAGTCCTGCTGTTACGTACAACTTCTCATCCAGCCAGACACCATGGAGAATAAATCAGGACCAGCGCTCAGTGTGACAGCCGCAGTCTAGCAGAGCTCAGGGGTTTGGGGGCTAATGGGGTCTCGCAGCAGGGAGGAACTCCTGCCAGCCAGGCTGGGAAGGAGAGGTGAAGTTCAGACTTTGAAAAACAAATGGGAGAATTTTGTCACTTCATAAAACCGATGTCAGTGGGTGAATCATAGACATGCAGGGACTGCGAGAACTGGCGGGGCCTTCATGATCAGTGAGCTCGGGGGCTGCTTTACGGGGGTCCGTGAACCCATGGGATTGTGTGTAATTCTTTCAGTGCATATGTGCATTTCCCTGGGGTTACAGCTCATAGCTTTCATCAGTTCTCAGAGATTAAGAATCACGGGTCTGGTTCAACCCACTCATCATACAAGGGAAAAACTAAGGAGTCCTTGGAAGAGAAGGTACCCGTCGAGGTCCCCTAGTGAGTTAGGAATTAAGAGACCCAGGGTCTTTGTCAGATCCTTGCTGTGCGACCTTGGGCTGGTCACCTCACATCTCTGAGTGTTTTACTACACATGCAATTAAAGGGTATATAGAGGATTAAATAAAGGAATTCGTGCACTTCAATACCTACCCACAAAATCAGTATGTAATTGACTGTCAATAAATATTATTTGAGTCACTAAGTAACTTTGAAAATCATTCTTTGCAGCTTATCTTTCATTCATTTAGTAAATACATATTATCTCATATATACCAGGACACTGGATGAATAAGGCAGGCATAGTCCCTGCTCTCACAGAGCTGGAGTTAGGTAGGAGATACAGTAAAGAAAACAGATCATTGTTAGTGCCCTAACAAGGAACTATTACATTGTTGCTGTAACTATTGTAATACAGTGTCGGCACAGAAACCTGGGGAGCATAGGGTGGGATACAACCAGGGCCAGGGTGGGGAGGGAGAAGTCAGGAAAGGCTTCCCAGAGGAGGTGGCAACTAAGCTGAGCCCTGAAGAAAAAGCAAAAATTGGTCAAGCAAAGAGATGGTTGGCACTTTGTTCAAAGAATAACATATGCAAAGGTCCAGAGCAAAAGAAAGCCAAGAGAAACCACGTTGAAATGAACAAGCCTACCAGCACATCCGTACCCCTTCACCTTTCATCGTCTATTTATCTTTGCATTCATTTATTTAGTGTTGGTACCGTTATACGTGGCCATCTCCTCCTTCCTTGCGGGAAGCCACCAAGACTGTCACAGGAGTGCACCAAGGAACTCGGAAGGCTGATGGACCTTGGGCGTTAGCAGGGCTGACGCTAAGCACCGATTGTTGGAGTTGAGATAGTGGTGGCTCAAGGCAAATCCCTAACCTGTTAATCCTTTTACTGTTTACCAAACTTTCCCTTTGATATGCCTGTATGCATTGCTAAAGGGCACATGTGTATTCAAGTAAATAAAAAGCTGACCAGCCAGAGGTCAGTGTGCCCCTTCAAGAAAGAGGTCTCACCTGGCCCCCCATGCCTTCTAAATTCACATTTCTTGTATAGCATTTTCATTTGTGCAGCAGCCCCTCCTTCAGATCCTGAACCCTGCCGCAAAGGTCGAGGCACTTCCTGTTGCTCCAAGCGGTACAGCCTCCCTCTAACTAGCCTTGGAAACTCTGTCAGAGCCCCCTCTTTAGAGGTGAGGAAGCTGGATGGGAAATGGATTCGTATCAAGTGATGCTGGAATTAGAACCCAGGCGGAGCAGTCTGGGGAGCTCATGGTATCAGAGGCAGACAATCACTCTGTGGCTGGCTGCGCTCCCGGGGTCACTGTCCTGCCAGGGACAGCCTGAGTGATCACCCCAGAGATGATTAATTCCTGCCTCTCTCAGCCGGCCCTGGGTCTGCAGCCAAGTGCTGCTGTCATCTCTTTATTCTTCTGCGCAGCTGTTATTGAAAATCAATAAGCTGCCCAAGCCGAATGAAGTTCAGTGACTGGGACCGAGTCCATAAATCAAGTAAAAACTAAATTATATTTAAAAAGGGAAATAGGAATAAGAAGACTGCTTAGAAGTGGAGCTGGAGTCCCGGGAGCCTCAGTTATCATGGACACAAAGAGATGAGCAAGAAGCTTGTGTTTCCCAGTGGGCAGGGTGTTGGGCCTGGATGTGCCTCAGTCATTTTATCCAGCCCCCTCTTTTCCAGATCAGAAGACTGAAGCCCAGAGAGAAACTGCCCCCTGGTCACACGGTGAGAGGCAGAGCTGGCTCCAGAACCATGGCCCACTGCTAGTCTGCCTCAACCAACTGGCACTCAAATCAGTGAGAAACAACAGCTGAAATGAAGTGAATTTAAGAGAAAACCAAAGAGAGAGAGAGGCTTAAAATTTATCAGATCTCTCACTCTTTTTATTTATAGTTCCTGCCTTTAATGTTAAGCTTTAAAGTCCTAAGCAAAGATGTCTGTTTCCAGCCCAAGACTAGGTAGGCAGAATAGTTCCTGGAGCTCACATGGGGCTGAAATTCATATTCCCACCAACCAGAGTGGAAGACCCCTTACACACAGGCATTGAGCAGGGGTCTCAGAAGGGTATTGCCTCGGTAATGAGACCAAATTAACTCTAGACTAAAGCCTGCACACTCCAACTCTTGAAAGGATCCACTTGATTTGTGCTCCAGAATGAAACCCAATTTAAAGGAATGCAACAAAATTCAGCAATCAACAATGTGAAATTCATAATACCCAGCATCCAATAAAAAATTTTGAAGTAGGAAAATATGGCCAATCACCAGACAGAAAACTAATTACTAGAAACCAACCAAGAAATGATGAATTTAGCAAAGAACATTAAAACAGCTATTGAGATCCATTATGTTTGAGAAGGTAGAGAAAAATGGAACCATGATGAAGAGAAAAATGGAAGTTTTGAAAGGTTTAGATCTAAATGGAATTTCTAGAAATGGGAAATATACTATCAGAAATGAAAAAAGACGTTGGATGGTGTTAATACCAGATTAGACTTTGAAGAAGGAAAAATCAGCGAATTTGAAGCTATAGCTTTAGAAACTATCCAAAATGAAACATATGCTTGCCATATGATCCAGCAATCACACTCTCAGATACCCAACCAAGAGAAGGAAAACATACTTACATGAAGACTCGAACATTCAGAGCTTTGTTCAAAATAATAAAGAGCTGGAAACAACCCAAACGTCTTTAGGCTGATGAAGGGAAATAGTCATACAATGGACTACTCAGCAATAAAAGAAATGAACTGATATTTGCAATACATGGGTAATCTCAAGAAACATTATGTGGATTCCACTTCTATGAAGCTCTTTAAAAAGGAAACTTCAAATAAAAGCAGATCAGTGGTTGCTTAGGGAAGGAATTGACTGCAAAGAGGCAGGAGAGAACTTTTCTGGGGTGATGGAAATGTTCCTTATCAACATTTTTGAGATGATTACATGACTGTATATATTTGTCAAAACTTAATGAAATTGTGTGTGTGTGTGTGTGTGTGTGTGTGTGTGTTGATATGGATGTAGTAGTTATAAAAGGACAACATCTGGGATCTTTATGGTGATAGAGCTACACCTGGCATGACCTTCTATAAAACTAAATACACACATACAAACAAGGACACATACAACGGGGGAAATCTGAATGACACCAGTGGATGTTACCAATGCCAGTATCTAGGTTGTGATACTGTCCTGTAGTGGTACAAAACAGCACCATTGGAGGAAACTTGGCAAAGGGTACACGAGATTTCTTGGCAGTATTTCTCACAACTACAAGTGAATCTACAATATCGCAATAAAGACTTCAATTAAAATACAAGTAATATTGCTAAGTTTTATTGTATATAAATTATAGCTCAGTGAAACAAATGTTTTAAAAGTTCTATATGACCCCCTAAACAAAGTTGTATTTTCATTTATAACTTGTTCATTCATGAGAGCTTCAATGGGACTTTGCTCCATTTGTATAGAAAATTAAAAATTAGGAATATTTAGGAGTTTTGTCAATTTTTTTTTGTAACACAAGCAAAAATGACTGATGATTTGTCCATGTCTAAGACAGTAAAAGTCCAAAATTACCCCAGGAAAATAAAAATGTTCACCCATATTTTCTTCTTTCATGCTTTCCATTTAGATCTTAACTATAAATAAAATTTTTTTTGTCTATGTTATTTCAAAATTTTCATTTTTTTCTTAATTGGTTAGCTAATAGTCCTGACACCACTTGTAGCATAATCCATTTCCCTTCAACCCCCAATATATATGTTTGAAAAGTTACCTTTATCATATACTAAATTTGCTCCTAAATTTGTGTCTATTTATGGACTGTTTCATTGAGCTGAAGGTATCAAATTTCTTTACCTGTATATCCCTGTTCTCTTTATTGTAGCCATATAATATGTTTTAATGCCTGGTAGTATAAGTCTTTTTATTTACTATTTCTTTGTAAAATGTTCGTGGCTATCATTGTAGATTTATGAACTTCAAAATAATTTTTCCAAGTTCTCATATCCTGCTAGATTTCAACTGTTTATTAAACTTACAAATTTATTTGGGGAAATAGATAATGTCGCATTACTGAAATTTTCTAACCAGGAACACAATATGTCCAAGGCCACCACATTGCACAATTCCAGGGGGCGCCATTCACATTGGAGTTGTGAAGTATTCAGCCTGTGTGTGAATAGACAGGAGCTGTATATATATTTTTCCATTTATTCAACTTGTCTTCATATCTCTCAGTAAAGCATTATAGCTTTTGTCATATAAGTCCTGTACATTTCTTGTTATAGTAATTTCTGGGTCCCTTCACCTTCTTTATCCAGTCACCTCCACCCTCCTCCCCTTTGGCACCCATCAGTGTGTTCCATGTATCCAATATTTCTGCTACTAATGTAAATGGGGTCATTTTATCATCTGGATCCCCCCCCCCCTCAGCCCCCATGTCATTGCTACTGTATTGAGAGTGATTGATTTTTTTTGTTTGTTTTTTTATTTGGTAACTGACCACCTTCATGATTATTTGCATTCATTCTAGCATAGTTTTTTAGTTGATGCTGTTGGATTTTCAAGCTAGAAAATTATATCATCTGCAAATAATATCTCTGATTCCTTCTTTGTACTATTCAGACTCTTCATTTAACAATCCATAAGCTGTGCTCTGTGGGGTGATCGATCAGGGCCAGGGCCCCTGCTGCTGCCGCTGGTCGCCATCGGTGGGGTGACTGGCCCCCACTTGCACCTGCCTTCATGCCACCTGCTCCACCATGCCACCATGGTCCGGCACCTCGTCACCAACACCCGCCATGTTCTGCGCTGACCCCTGGTGGTCAGTGCACATCATAGCGAGGGGTTGAATGACTGCTCGAGGGGACAATTTGCATATTAGACTTTTATTATATAGGATAGATATATAGTGTTCTCAAGAACACTATATATTCCTGTAAAATACTAATAGTCAGATACTACTATACAAAATATTCTAGCCTTCTTGAAAGAAACCTTATTTGGTATACAGTGGGGCCTTGACTTACGAGTTTAATTCGTTCCGAGACCGAGTTCATTAAGGAGCTCGTTAACTCAAATTACTCTATCAACTCAATGCAAAAAATCGTCCGAGAGACAGCTGGTATCTCAAAAAACTCATTAATCGGGACACTCGTAAGTCAAGGCCCCATTGTATTATCTTAAATGTACTTCTGTATTTTATTTACTATTGCTTTATTTGGAATTTTTAAAAGTTTATAGGCAAGCATATTCTATCTGATATCTCTGTTAGGCTTAGTAATCAGGGATATGCTGGGTTTATAGAAGGAGTTGAAAAGATTTCCATTGGTCTGGGACTGCTTAAATAGCATGGGAATTATTTGTTGCTTGAAGGTTTAGGGAGATTTTCTCATAAAGCAGTATGATCTCTTAGCCTTGTTTGGTAATGGTTCTTCAATAAGTGTGTTCTCCCATAGTTTCTTATTTTATTTACTCAGTTAATTTCACCAATTTGTATTTTCTAACAAGATTATCAATTTCCCCTAACATTAAAGATATTTAGTGTAGAGATATACATAGTGTCCTCGTAAGACTATAAAATCTCATCAGTACCTTTGGTTCTATCACCATTCTCTTTATTTTTTTTAAAAAAAATTTTAATCTTGGCACTATCACAGATGTTCACCCTCCCCACCTCCCTTTGCTCACCTCAGTCCACTCCTGCCTCCCCTCCCTTGGCCTTCACCACACTATTGTCCATGTCCATGTCCATGGGGTAGACATAGATATTCTTTAGCTTATCCCTTCACCTTCTTTATCCAGTCACCCCCTACCCTTCACCCCCTACCCTCCTCCTCCCCTCTGGCACCTGTCAGTCTGTTCCATGTATCCATGCTTCTAGTAACTAGAATATAGTTCCATATTGTTCATCAGTTTATCTTGTTAATTAGATTCCACATAAGTGAGATCATATGGTATTAGTCTTTCTCTAACTGGCTTATTTCGCTTAGCATAATACTCTCCAGGTTCATCCATTTTAATGCCATATTTTCTGTTTCCCCTTTTTTATTTTGATGACTATTTCCTGAAGTATGTATAATTTATTGGACTTTTTAAAGAAATTGTTCTTGGTTGTATTAATTACTTTACTAGGTTTTTATTATTGAATGTGTTCATTTTTTAAAATATGTTTTTGTTTATTTCAGAGAAGAAGGGAGAGGGAGAGAGAGATAGAAACATCAATGAGGAAAGCTAATCATTGATTGGCTGCCTCCTGCACACCCCCAACAGGGGATCAAGCCCACAACCTGGGCATGTGCCCTGACCGGAATTGAACCGTGACCTCCTGGTTCATAGGTTGACACTCAACCTCTGAGCGAGATTAACATTTTTATGCTTACTTTACAGGAAAGGAAACAGGCTCAGAGGCAGAAGCTACTATCTAGGGTCAGAGAGCTAGAAATCAGCAGGGCTAAGATTAGAACCCACATCTATCTGTGCTCATCCCCTGACCCCACAGAGCCATTGCGGGTGGACCACTGAGCATATCTAGTCACCTATTTTGCATCATCCTAATGACAAATGAATGTGTAATGCATTAGACCAGCCGTACAGTTGTTTTGATTCCACTGTCAAAGTGGGGAAAAAACAAATCCATCATTTCTAGATCCGAGGTGTTTTTATTTTTATTTCCCCTCCTCTCTGCCCCCTGCAGAGCCTGGGGAGGAGGCAGGTTTTGATTCTAACAGCCTGTGTACATCCGTGCCCGCCTATGTATGCACAAGGTGAAGGAGAGATTATAACTTTATTCTCGCTTGGGGGCAACTGGTTATGTCTGGAAACATTTGAACATCCCATAAAGCTCATTTCTTTTGCAAATGAGTCAGATGACACAAAACACTTCAAAGTGAAATTCTGTTGGGCTTTCCATCTGGCTGGCCTCTGGGGGAATGCGCCGAGCACTGCCTTTGTTAACCAGGTCCCCGGAGTTAGAATTTATGCTGAAATACAAATAACTGTGCATTCGTGGGGAACAAAGCCAAGATATGATCTCAACTGCATTTGGAGTGAAATTCCCCATTTCCTTTAATGCTCTCCACCTTCCAGGCGAAGAGCGAAGAACATTTCTTACTCCAAGCAGCTGTGGGCTTTCGTGCCCTGCACCTGGGAAGGCAGGCCCGGCCAGTCGTGGCCCCTTCACCCTGCCTCTGATTGCTGCGTGCTCTCGGGCAGGGCACCGGTCATGTGGCCTCCCTTCTCTGTGTGTGAACGCCTAGAGCTTCCCATGTCTCCCAAAACAGTCCCCACCGAACGCCATTGTGTCCTCCTTCTAGTTGCAGAGACCCCGACTCCCAGACCCTCTTGTGGCAAGAGTTGCGGATATAAAGTGGGTGCTGTCCATCTGATGCACTTCATGTGTTTTGTAAGATCCGTTTTCCTGTCCTCGGCTTGTTCCCCGTGGAAACAGTCTCCCTGCCGCATCTCTGGTCTAAGCCCTTCTTGAGTCTATCCAGGCAAGATAGGGTGGCCCCTGTGGCTGCTGTGGACCCACCCCTCCGCCTGCTCCATCTCCAGTTGTCTTGTGGGATCCAGGGCATGGATATGCCCAAAGGGGTCCTCCGAAAGCCCCTCTGGAAAATCCTAGGTGGGTACTGGGCATGGGCACTGCTAAGCCCTCCTGGAGCCTTCCTGGTCTCTCTCCCCTCTCCTCCTCTTCCCTGCCCTTGGGGAGCGGCAGTGCCAGAGCCACCTGAGTCTTTCTGCTCAAGGATGGCTCATTTCTTCCTCCCCTTCCTGTTCACCATAGCTTCCACATCACCAAGATCTGTCAAGAGATGACCTTCTTACCCCAATCATAACCCCCTCATCCCCTCTCATCCCCTCCATCCCTTCCCTCCCCTCCTCTTCTGCTTCACCAGCTTCTCCGTGGGCACTGTCACCCAGCTTGGCCACTGCCCTTCCCTGGCTGAGAGTGTCCACACCCATAGTTCACCAGGTCCAGAGGCACCACCCTGGTCGCATGGGGTTTCTTTGATCTTCTCCACCAATCTGAATACTGGGGGAGTCACCATCCTCCAGGCTTCTTCTATTGCCCCCATCCCTGCAGCAGGAGAGTGGGTGCAATCAGGCTTTTCAGGGGACACTTACCTGGGTTGACCCTGTAGAACCTCAGATGCCTGAGAACAACTTCAAGATGAGGAATCGTTCCCCCCTGAAGCCCTCTTCTACGTGGACCCTGGGCTCCCATGGCCGGTTTTGGAGTCTTCTAACACCTGTCTTCCTCCTCCCATGGGTGGCACGTGAGAGTCCCTGGCTCCTCTGAGAAGTCTGAGCTTTTGGGGGGCTCCAGTAGCCCCCACTACGAGACAGCACCATCCGGACTAACCCCTGGAAGCCCCTCTCTACTGCCCATTCGCTGAGGTTTCTTCCTCCTTTGCGGTGCTGAGCAGTAGTCTGGCCATATTCCACCCTCGGTGGGAGTGAGGGGTAGTCAGGTGGGTGTGGGATGCGGCCCCAGGAGAGGTCCCACGTGGGGCCACAGTGACAGCAGGTTGTGCCATCAGAGGGAGGACTCTTGGAAGTGAGCTGGGCAGGGGGTTGCTCTGTTCACGTCTCTTGGCGCCTTGCGGTCCTGCATTCACTCTCATTTCCTCTAGCATCTTGGCATTCTAGTCTCAGCAGCGATCACGGCAGCACGTGGACTTAAGTTGGGGGTGACTCGTTGCTGCTGTTGGTGATATGCAGGAGGTGGGGGGTGGCGGGGAGGGAGCCTGGCCTCGCCTACACTTGCTGTACTTCACTCAGTACCCTCCACAAGCACCCTGTGAGAGGAGCTCTGCTTCTGCCCCCAGAGCCTGGGTGTTTCTCCAGGAGTCTCCTCCCTCTGCACCCCACCCCCAGTCAGTCCTTTGTTCCCTTCAACAAATAAAGAGAAAGCTGAGCCCTGCTTATATTTACATCCCAAGCTTATCCTGACGCCCGTCTGGTGAGAGCGCCCCTTACCATGGCCTTTGCCTCACTGTCCCTCCACTGGTCACAGTCCCACTTAGCATGCTTCGTCCAAGTTGTCTCACAAAAACCTCGCACCCAGGACAGGGGAGGTGTAGGTGAGCAGAAACCCATGTAAGAGACCGAGGGTTGTGACTCAGCCACGGGTTGTGAGTGGGCACCACCCATAACCATTCTCCAAGCTCATGTCCGCACATCCTGCCTCACTGGTCCGTCAGGCTGAACATTGACACACTCCTGCAGAAGCAGCCTCGCCCCTCCAGCTGTGCTGCCATGTAAACCCGGGGCTTCTGGCCACCCCTACTCACCCTTTGCTTCAGAGACACTGAAGCTGCTTTATAATTAGGAATAATAAAGACCTGCAGAGACATTTTAGCACAACCCACAAAAGGAGTTGTGTGCATTTCTTGGATCATCGGCATGAAAATAAACAAATCCCCCCCCGCCCCCCCCGCCCCCCACCGCCGCTTGCTTAGGTCCAACCATTTTACTTTCCAACAGCTGTTTTGAGACGTGAAGAACATGCTGACAGGTCAAAGATAAGCTGAATAATTTCCAGGCACGAAGAACACACAAAGGATCCGAAATGTGGACGGGGTGCTCGGAGGGCCCCAGCAGCTGGCACATCACCAGCTCTGTGGCTTTGGGGAAGTTGTGAGAAAGAGGAAGGTGTCTCCTAGGAGCCTGGGCGCTGGAACGTTCTCCAGCCCTGACGTGATTTCTGCTTGTTCACAACCAGCCTGCCAGAGGCGGCTCTCAGCTCGTGAAGGTGGCACATGAGCTTAGACTCCTCCGGTCCAACACCCTCATTTTGGAAGCCGAGGCTCGGCGGAGGAAGGGACGTGGCTTCAGCTGTCAGTACCCAGAGGCTTCAGAGCAGCCTGGCATCCGACGCCCTCCTAGGACGTGATCCTTGCCCAGACTCCCCTCGCTGCTGACGACCTCGTGCCCCTCCTAAAGGAGAAAGCTTTCTCTCCGCTGCTGGGTCCGGGTAATTGAAAGGTAACTCGGTGACCCATTGCCAACACCCAGCACTTCTCTCATTACAGCACCCAGCTCCAGCTTGTGATGAAGGAGCTAAGACACAGACAGGTGGCCTCATTTGCCCCGATGGCATAATGAGCGTGATGAGCCCCATGAAGGAAATCAAAGGGCTGTTTCTGACATATTTTTCCTTCCTTCCTTCCTTCCTTCCTTCCTTCCTTCCTTCCTTCCTTCCTTTCTTCCTTCCCTTCTTCCTTTCTTCCTCCCTCCCTCCTTCCCTCCTTCCCTCATTCCCTCACTTTCCTTTTTTTTTTCTTTCTCTCTTTGGAAAAAAGAAGTTTAACAAATTTCAGAAATATTCATGCTCAAGAATTGCCCAAGGCATCCGGACCTTTTAAAAAAGTTATTACACTTTCGATAAACAGGATGTACTTAAAATGTTTAAAAATGAGATTCCATCTTAAGATCGGGGACTCATTAAATAGTCTTTAAGCTCATTTCTGTATTATGATATTTTTAACCAAGGTAAATTTCTAAGTTTAGTTGTATTATTTCCATATGTTTCTCCATAATTACATGCACTTGATGCTTTCAAAAGCCCTAGTAAATCTCACTGAAGGTATTTGTCCCTTTTGCTTTCTGAGTGTAGCCCATCCTCAGCAAACATTTAACAAACTCTGACTGTGCTTGACCTTGCACAGGTGTGCGGGTATGGAGGTGAATAAGGCGAGGCTGCCACCTCCAAGAGGCTCACATGCTAAAGGTAGGCGGACAGGTGAATAAAGAGAGGAACCAGGTATCCCGGCTCCTGATACAAGGGTGAGGGGGTGCAAAAGGAGGCAGGTGACTCCCAGGGAGCAGGAGTCTGTGAGGCAGGCAGGAAGGGAGCAGAGATCCATGTGGAGCTTGGCCTGAATCTTGAAACAGCAGGAGTCAGGAAAGGGCAGCTCGGGCTGCAGGAGCAAGAGGATGGAAGGCTCGGTGAGATGGAAGAACGTTGTATGTCTGGGGAATGGCATGTGGTGCCTTCACGGGACTGGAGCACGGACACAGGGACAGGGAAGGGGACAAGGATGAGGAGACCCAGCCACTGATGTCACACAAGTGTCACACACTGACACTTGGTTGCAGAACTCAGATTCTCCAGCCCTTCTGCCTCTTTAGCAAATCCGAAAGCCTTGATCAGCCTGCACCCACTCCCCTGTGATCTGCACCCACAGGGGCCCCCAAGGAGCAGACCATTAGGGGGTTCATCACTAAGCCCCTGCTTGACCTGGCAGACCCAATGCAGCCCCAGGCTCCCCGGCGGTGAGCGCAGCCCTCACAGGGCCTAGCTCCTCTCTGGGCTTCAGCGACCGTGTCTGGACAGGGCAGGGCTGGACGCGCCTCTCTCCAAGTCGTCTCAGCTGAGTCTCAGCTCCAGGATCCAAAAGGCAAAGCAAAACAAAAGCTCTACCCGCTGTGAGCCGAGCAGACGGCCAGCCTGCCAGCCAGCTGCCCGACCTGGCATCGGTGGCTTGTCCCACACCAGTAGTTGGCACTGGCCAGGAGGAGGGTTTGGGAAGAGGCTCTGGCAGACTGGCATGCCTGGCCTCCCAGATGACTTCCCAGCCCATGTGCCAGTGGGAAACCAAAAGAGGCGGGTGGCCAGGGTGGGCAGCCTGGGAGGCAGAGCAGGTGGCCCCAGAACAGCAGGTTTGGGCAAGTCATGTCTGGGTGCTGTTCTGGGGGCTATCGGGCTGCGGGAGCCAAAGGGAAGGCGGGCATGAATGTGTTCAAAGAGGGTCAGGGGTTGGGGGTGCTGGGTCAGGCAGGCTCTGCAGAGGCCAGGGATTGCGGTCTGCAGACTGGACACACACAGGACATCTGAGGCCATAGCCAGTCCCCAAGTCAGAAGCCAAGCCCTGTATGTGGAGGGAAGACCAGCCCACCACATAGGCGAGAAGGGCTTGGGGTCAGAAAGCTCACCCCCTGAGCATGGGAGTGTGTGTGGAAAAGACAAGCCCTGAATGAGAAGGGCAGGGATCCAGGGTCACACCTGCCATTGATTCCCTGAGTGAACTTGGGTTTGTTCCCCCTCCTCTCTGGGCCTCAGTTTCCTTGGCAACATGATGGGGGTGACCGTTACCTGTTTCGCCTTACCCAGAGGAGTCTGTGAGAAGACAGATCATGAGTGAGGTAACAGATCTGAAAGATGTAAACAGTTAAGGCTGGAGCCCCTCCAGCCCTTGACCTCACTGACTCCCTGCCTGTGGTCACTTCACAACTGTATGTGACAGGAATCAGTGGTGGCAATGCTGTGGGTGAGGGGTGTGGCAGTGGTGGCCTGTCTTGAAGCTTCACTTCCACTTACAAGGAAAAATTGTGAAAATCTTTTAAGCTGGGCAATAAAGATTACTGGAAGTCCTTCTAGTAACTTCTAGATAATTCTTATCTGGTCCTTTTAGATAACCCTTTCTTACAGGTTATCTGCTCCTTCGTTGTTTTAGAACTATCTTGCAGCTTTATAAATAGTAGAAAACTGGTAATGCCTTGATTCCCATCCACAGAAATTCAAATGAATTTTGTCCATTGGAATGGCAATGATTATTGCTCTGTGGATATTGACTACTTTTGTATTTATTTCAATATTCCTGAAGGCCCACATGTGCAGTTCTGTGGATCCGCCATTAATGAATAAGTTAAACACAGTACCTGACATGTTCTTTTTATATCCATATGAGAATCATTGTATTAGTTTTCTGTTGTTGTGTAACAGTTTGCCACAAATTTATCAGCTCAAAGCAGGATCCATTTATGGGCACACAGCCCTGTAGGTCAGACATCTGAGCATATACAGCAAGGCTGGGTTCTCTGCTCAGGGTCAGCCAGGCTGCATTCCTTTCTGGAGGCTCTGGGGGAAGACTTCACTTCTGAGCTCATTCAGGTTGTTGACCAAATTCCACTCTTTGAGGCTGTAAGACTGAGATCCCTGCTTTCTCTCTTGCTGTCAGCTGGGGACCCGTCAGCAGCTGGAGGCCACCTCTGTGGGTTGGCAGTTCACAGCACAGCAGTCTGCTTTCTTCCAGGCCAGCAGGAGCAGGTCTCACTGGTTTCTTCCTCTGTGACCACCCAGAGAAAATGCTCTGCCTTTAAAGGGATAACCTGCTGGGGTCAGGACCACCCTGCAAATCCCCTTTAGCCATATAATATAAAACAATCCCAAGAGTGGTACTGTATTTATAGGTCCTATCCACATTCAAAGGAGAAGGATTATACAAGGGTGAGGGTCATCCTAGAATTCTGGGTACCATAAATGATTTTACCTAACAGAAAATACTTGGACTCAATCTATAGAAACTAAAAGACCACCAAAGAATAGGAACAGGCTGGTGGCGATGATGAGGGTGCCAACACTCTCCTCTGCCCCTTGGTACTGCCGCTGACCCAAGCCCTGACCCACTTGAAGGCCAGCTTGACGGTAAAGTTGACTTTGGTTATCTGTCTCCCTATTCAGGCTAGGAACTCCTCCCAAGCTGGAACCTCGTCCTGCTCAGATCTCACCTAATCTGGAGCCCTTACAGCAAACCCTGGTGAGTAGATCGATTCTCTCTTCTGTTTATTTTAATTCAAAATACCTACTAACACACAAGCAATCTCTTGGGTCTAGGGGTAGGATACTGTGGAGAAAGAAACTCAGAGAGGCTCCAGCAATGAACATCATGTTGGTCAAATGGACACTAGGGAACCTCAGGGCCATCAGAGACCAGAAGATGGGATGGAGGTGGTTCTGATTCCCATTAGCTGTGAGGGTTCAGCTTCAGGGTGGGCAGAGAATAAGATGGAATCGCTGAGTCCTCCATTTGGTCTGCCTCCAGGGCCTCTGCCTCATCCTCCTCTATGGAGAGAAACTTCATAAACCCAGAACATCACCAGCTTCTCCCCCAAACCCAGCCCCAGACAGCTCATTCCATCTTTGTCTCTGCTTTAGCACATACTGTTCCCTTTGCCTGGCATTTTCTTTCTTTCTTTTTTTTTTAAAATATATTTTATTGATTTTTTACAGAGAGGAAGGGAGAGAGACAGAGAGTCAGAAACATCGATGAGAGAGGAACACCGATCATCTGCCTCCTGCACATCTCCTACTGGGGATGTGCCCGCAACCCAGGTACATGCCCTTGACCGGAATCGAATCTGGGACCTTTCAGTCCGCAGGCCGACGCTCTATCCACTGAGCCAAACCGGTTTCGGCAGCCTGGCATTTTCATTGGGCCTAACCTCCACAAAGGAACTTGTTTTTTCATTCTTTATCACTCAACTCAAGTATCAGGTCTTCTGACAACTGTATTCCTGGAATGTTTCTCACCTTCCCACGGGCTATTTCCATATTGTTTGTTTTAAATGTATATTGAGAATGGACTCATCTAAAGGCTTACCTTGCTAACTTCCTGCTCCCTACAATGGAAAATGTCACCGGAATGTGTGAAAATAAAAATCTAAGGCAAAACATTAAAAAAAACAAACTCAGGTCTTCTGGGAAAACTTCCTCAGAGGCATCAGAACAGTGGAAAGAACATGGGCTTTGAAGTTAGTTAGAATATTGCTTCCGCCCCTTCCAAGCTGTAATGTAAGCTCTCGGAGCCTTTGTTTCCTCATCTATGAAACGAACACAATGCAGTATTTGATGATAAAGCCCGTCTCAGTGACTGAGTGCACCATCATTATAATAATTATAATTGTGTGCTTGCCACATTCGTGCTGGACAGCATGCTCAGTGATTTATATGCATTCTTCATGTAATCTCCCCAACAATTCAATAAGGAAAGTTCTGTTATCCCACTTTGCATATTAGGAAACTGAGGTTGAGAGAGATTGGACCCAGTCTTATCTGTCCCAAAGCTCGTGCTCTTGATCATTATGACACACTGCCTCTTAGAAGGCACTCAAGAAATTATTTCCTTTCCCTTCTCTCCTCCCCACCAGGCTCACCTCTGAACTATTAAAGCTGCTCACTCCTCCCTCGGTGTCCTCACAGCCCTGGTACACCCAGTGCCTCTGTAATACCAGGGAAGACACAGGATTCATTTCCCCCAGGTGTTTGTATCTTCACCATGGGGTCTGGCAGAGAGTGGGATAGAGCACCTGTTACTCAGGTGAATTAATAAACGATCTTGAGTCTTTTTAGGAAGTGAGCAGGGTATGATTTATATAATAAAATGATTATAAGCCATAGATAAAGAGAGAAGACTGCCCCTTCCACTCCATTCCCCTTCCCTCTTATCTCAGCTGAGCGATAGGCCCCGCAGGAGCCCAGCAGCAGAGAGATAAACACATCAAGGCCCGTTCCAGCTTCACACCAGACCCTGGAATTTAATTTAACTCATACAGACATCAGTGTTGTCACCCTTGGGGGCTCCCAGAGCAGCCTCACAGAACAGCTGGTAACAGTGTGATGGTTTGCCTTCACACCTCTGATTGAATCGCCAGGGAATCGCGCAAAGGCAGGGCCCTGGCGACCATTCCACAGGAAGACTCCAGACTCCCTGACCCTGTCGGACTAGCAGCAGCCCCCGAGATCACCCAGTGACCCTTTTGTTTTCCAAGTAGCCAAACCGAGGCCAAGGGATTTCCTAAAAGTCCCACGGCTTTCCCAAGTTTTGTGAAGCAGCAGTGAGGACGTAAACAGCTGGAGCATTTCAGCGCGTGGGTGTGCAGCTCTGGCACAGACGGTCTGCCCTTCCTCCCTCCCCACGTGCCCTCCATGCGGCGCCGCCAGCGAGGGGCATGCCCCGGGTAGCTATTGTGGTTAAAGAGGGTCATCGGGCATGCGGTTCACATGAGATCCAGGTTATCATGTGAACTCCCCACTTTGTTATTTTAATATGAAATTCTGACTTTTTGTATTAAGCCGTGACTATTTTTATATTAAACGATGACTCTTCCATATTAAACTCTGATTCTGAAAGCAGATAATTCAGTGACAAGGCAGCTTTTGATATGAAACAAATATGGAACCTATTTCTCGTGATCTTTTTAATAATTTTCTATTATCAGCTGAATTTGACCCTGAGCATATTCCACCTATTGATTGAAATCACACTTTCTAACTGATTCACCGTGCATTTTGGTTTCGCGGGCCAATTTACCTTAGAGCTTTTCCCTCATCCTCAGTGTTAGAATTAAATTTTCTGTGCTTGCCTATTTTATAGCACACTGAACTCTGTCGATTCCATAAAATTTTAAAGCGTGTTTATTTATTGAGCACTTATCATAGCCAAGGCTGGGGAGGTGAGTGATTTCTGGCTAGGGATCTACAGATTTGCAGAAGAGGCAGCCTCTGCCCTGAGGAAGTCGTGATTAACTAGAGAGTAAAATCATTAGCAGATCATTAAAAACCATGTGGTGAAAAAAATAAGGCCAGAAATCACGAGAGAAAGGCCAAACTGCATAAATATTTAAAATTTCTGAGGCAAAAGGCATCATAAATAAAACTAAAGTACAGATAACAAATTGAGGAAAAATATTTTCAACATTTATTACACACTAAAAGGTTAAGAGTGTGCATGGATAAAGAACTTTCTACGACTCAATAAAAAAGAAAACAACCCAATAGTGAATGTGCAGGAGACTTGAACTAGACGTTCATTTTAAAAGAAATAGAGAAACTTGGTGTTCAAACTAACAAAATACAGATTTAAACAGCAAAAACATATTTTCACCTATGAGATTGGCAAAACATTTCAAGATTGATCATGCTTAGTGCTAGGGAGTTGGTAGGGAAATATATACCCACTGGGAAGGAGGTAAATTGAGAAAACAATTTAAAAGCAGTCTGGCAGCATCCATCAAAGATTAAAATGTGAGTATCCATTGACCCAGACAGTCCACTTCTAGAAATTTATTCTGCAGATTTTCTCACTCAAATGCACAAAGATGCTTATCCTAAGTGGACCACTGCAGCTGCTTCTTCAAGTGGGAAATGTAAAACATTTTATATGTCCATTAGGTTTGTTAAATGAATTAAAGTATAGTCATAAAAATGAAATATTATGCACATATTAAAATAGAATTAATATGAAAAGACATCATAATATATTAAGTGACAAAAGCAAGAAACTGGACAATATATATAACATATTCGCAATTGTGCAAACATCTAAGACATAAATTTACATATACCTATAGCTTGTGTGCACTTAAAAGATCTGAAAGGATGTACACGATTGCAGGGATTGCCTTCAGGGAACTGGGATCCTGAGTGACGTTTAAGATTTACTATACACCCTTCTTTTTGTTTGGATTATTTATGATTAGAAAAACTACAGAAATGTAAAAGAATATACTCTAACTCTTCTTGCTGATTCCTGTCCTCCGAGCCTCTTTCCAAACACCGTTTGATTTGCCACGCAAAGACCTGTGGACACTGGGCTAAGGTCCACTTGAAGACTCCTAGTTTTCCACTCGAGTGACCAGTTGGTTATGACAGCCCCACAAAGACAGGACCACAGGAAGAAGAGTATATTTGCGGAGGAAGTGAGGATAAGGAGTATAGCTTTAGGCATGTTGGGTGTGAGATGCCTGGGGACCCTGATGGAAATGGCCAGCATACAGTCTAGGGAAGAGCTCTTGCAAGTCCTTGCTTGTAGGTGACAGTGGGTAGATGACACTGAGACGTTATAGAGCGAGAGGAGAAGATGCCCCTGGATGGGGCACTTTAGAGCCACGCTGGCCATCTTTCTGTCCCTTCAATTCACCAAACTTACCCCTGCCTTAGAAATTATATAAATGTATATGTAAATTATATAAATTGAGACTTTATATTTCTTATTAGTGTTCCTTTTATCATGTAATGACCATCTTTATCCTTAATAATCCTTTGGGCACTATCGCCTTATTTGCCCAAATATCTATACTGCTTTTGTTTTGGTCAATATTTGCCGAGAATATATAGCATAGAGCTTTTGATAAGAATTTTAATCTGAGAATTTCTATTCTTTCATCAGAAACTTTGGTCTATTTACATAGTTGTTATTATAAATTTTCTTGGATTTAGTTATTTATCTCTTAGTGCTTTATATTTATTATGCTTTTTTAAAACCTCTGTCAGTGTAATTGAATCTTTTTTTATTGCATGCTTCCCCTCAACTCATTAAGAGATGATACATTCTGTCTCTATGTTTGATTTTTAATATGCATATTGGGTAGTATCAAGTTAATCCTATCTACATTTCCTTCCCCCAAAATTCAGGACCTTAGCACACCTTGAATTTTATCATACCTCCCCTATCTTATTATTGCCAGTATTTTAACTCACACCTAATTTTTATCTTTCAGATTATTAGTATTTTATACATTCAATATATATTTATTTTTAACCACGTTTACTATTTCTTTCCTCCACATAGCTTCTTACATTCTACTTTTCCTCTCTGAGCTTGAATCTCTTTTTCCTAAAGTACATCCTAGTGTATTTCTTTCAGAGAGTATCTGTTAGTGGTAAACTCTCTAAGCATTTGTCTGAAAATGATTTTATTTCAACCACTCTTGAAGTTTAATTACTTTTAGTTTAATTTTTTTTTGAGTGGAAGAGTGAATTACAGAATTCTAGGGTGATAATTATTTTTCATTGTCTTGTGAATTTGATTATTGCTGCTGAGAAGTCTGCCGTCCTCTACTTATCATTTCCAAGAAGTCTCTAAAGATCTTCTCTTTGTATTTGATCTTCTATAGTTTCACTTTGATATATTTAGGATTTTAAAGACTCTTGTTTGGTACTGGCTGTGCTTACTGAATCTGACAATTCTTGCTTTTCATCAATTCTGGAATATTCTAGTTATTACTTTGAGATTTCATGTCTTTGATCACTTATCAAATATTCTTAGCCATTCTCCTAACAGTGCCTCTCAATTCCTCTCAGTTCTAACCTTACACTGTGCCTAGTAAATGTATGTTGGAGCTATTCTATCTTCTCAACTTCTATTTTATAGTTTCAGTGTCTTTGATTGACAGAGTAGCATTCAAGGTAGTAGCCTCAGATTTATCTACCATTTCACTAATTCTCCTCATAATCTCTAATAGTCCATCCACTGAGTTTTAAATTTGAAATAATTATATTTTAATGTCTAAAAGTTCCACTTGATTCTTTAAAAAATATGGCTATCTATATTGTTTTGTTTTATTTGTCTTCAGTACTTTAATATTTTCATTATTATAAAATATTGTATGACCTTATTCAAATTTTCAATTTTCTGAAGCACTCGCTGGTCTAATTCTGCTTTTTGTTGTGCTGCCTGCCTCTCATTCATTGAGGATTATCACTTTTTAAAAAATTTTGCATCATAAGCTTATCTGCGAATTTTCTCGGTGGGAATTAAGAGCAGAGGCCCAGACAAACAAGTGAGTGGGATTTTTCTTGTCCACCTTCATCAGGCTTTGACCCTGTTAGGTGGGAAGGGAGGACTTACAGTTCTAATTCCCCACCTCATCTGGGATCTAGCCCTAATTTCCTGTCTCCAAGTGGAACAGTAGGGTCACCTGAGCCCATGGTTGAACTTCCCCCTCTTTCCCTCATCCTCCAAACCCCCATTACATCGACCAAAGGAATGTACTATGGGGAACAGTCAGTAGGAGGGATGACCATCCACAGAGCTGGCACTTGCCCGAAGTTTGAGACATTTATGTGAGAGAGAGTGTAACAGGGAAGGCTAACTGGAGTGGGCGCCACTGTATGAAACAAAATCTCATCTAAAGCGTAAGGGTCCTGTAAGTGTCTCGCCAACCTCCTCAAACTTAAAGTCCTCAAGGAGAGAAAAGGCTACATCAAAGGAGAGGAGCTGAAATCTCCATCCTGCTAGCGCCTCTGGCGGTTCGCTGGTGCCAGGACTTTGGGGGCCAGGGCACTCGAAGCCCACATTTGGCCCAGTGGGCTCAGCAAACAAAGGGGGTGTGCTCCGTACTTAGCCTCTAATGAGGGCAGGTGTGCAAGTTAGGATGCCTGTATTTCAGGCCCCACAACACATCAGAAACGATTTGTTGTCATGTCGTTCCTTTTGACTGTTCCTCTCAAATCCCGTGGAAACTCTATCCTGGAAAGCTAAATAGACAGCAAATCCAATTTTTCCCTTCTCTGCTTATCTGGAACTTAAAGATTTAACTGAAGAGTCATACAATCTGTGATCAAACCCATCTCTGCTCCAAAACTCTGAACAAAACTTACTTCCCATCTGTTAGGATGAACAAATAGAGAAAGATAATGAGATATGAAAAGAGATTCAATAGTTTAAAAAAAGAAAAGAGAGAGAGACTGTATTGGAGGAATTATGAGAAATTGAAGGAAACTTTGATAAAATTCTAATTTGCATTTTCAGGTATATTCAGGAAGACAATATACTTATAAAAAATTGGTCTGAAATAATACAAGCTTGTTTTCGAATGAAAAGCATAATTGCTGAATAAAACGGTAAGAGAGTCAGTGAAAGTCAGATTGGACACTGTAGAAAATCGGATGAGCAAATTATATGTAATATGTGCTTGATACATTCTCCTAGAACCCAGAGAATATAAATAAAGCCTGATTAAGGTATAGTGAAAAGACAAGAGTTGTGGAAGAAAGAAATAGGGTCTATTATACTTCTACAAAAAATAGACATTCTCGAAGGAGAGTGTGACAGATTATTAAAAATGGCCTCCATGCCGAAACCGGTTTGGCTCAGTGGATAGAGCGTCGGCCTGCGGACTGAAAGGTCCCAGGTTCGATTCCGGTCAAGGGCATGTACCAGGGTTGCGGGCACATCCCCAGTAGGAGATGTGCAGGAGGCAGCTGGTCGATGTTTCTCTCTCATCGATGTTTCCAACTCTCTATCTCTCTCCTTTCCTCTCTGTAAAAAATCAATAAAATATATTTAAAAAAAAAAAATGGCCTCCAGTCATTCATGACTCTCTGTGTCTTCACCCCTCCGTAATGTGACCTTGACACTCCTATCAGGAGATGGAGTCTGTTCCCCCACCCCTTGAGTCAAGGCTGGCCTTGTGATTTGCTTTGACCAACTGAATGTAGTGGACGTGGCATTCTGTGACTTCCTAGCCTAGGCCTTGTAACTTCCACTTTAACCCTTGAAACCCGAGACCAGCAAGTTGTGAAGAAGCCCTGCCTAGCCTACTAGAGGGTGAGAGGCCAAGTGGAAAACAACCAAGGCACCCAGCCAACAGGCAGCGCCACCGCCAGCATGTCAGGGAGGCCATCCTGGACCCTCCAGCCCCGGTTGAGCTGTTAGATGACTGCAGCCACACGAATGAGTGATTAAAAACATTTAAAAAAAATACTTAGGTTAAGATATTAAAAGTGCTGCAGAAGAAGCCTTCGGATTGCCAGCCCACAGAATTGTAAGCAATAATAAATCATGAGGGTTTTGAGCCCCTAAGTTTTAAGCCATTACGTTTTAGGGGTGGTCTATTATACAACAGGAACAGAAGAAGAGTCATGAAAGAAAGAATCATGTGCAGGGGTGTTCAGAGTCCTCTTCCCGCCCCCCCCAACTGAAGCTCCTTTGGTGCGTACCAGTCCTTCACCAGCATGAGGAGGTCAGTTCCTGGTCCCTAAATCACATAATGCCCAGAGATACTGTTATTGTGGGGCACCCCTGGCTGTGACCAGTGGCGTGAGGGCAGCACTGACTTGGTGGCTGGGTTTTGGTAGGTCATCTCAGAAATACAGGGGACACCTGATTAACTCTGATTCCCATATAGACAGAGTGTCATCTTTGGAGTCCAGACCAGTCTGTACTCCAACCCATCCAATGACTATACAACACTGGGGCCGTGGGTCAAGCTGTGCTAAGTGGGGGTCAGGTGCCTAGCGAGTACCTCGAGATGTGAATGGGCTGAGTCCTCTATTTTGACTACTGCACAGGACAGGCCACCCATAACTTGCCACTTTCTGTGTTTATGGGAACCGACAACTGGGGGCTGCACCCGGGGTCAGGAGGGGGCTCAACGGGATATTCAATCCTGATGACCCTCCTGCCCTCAGACACAAAGCCCTAGTGCCCACGCATCCAGGTGATGGCTTATAATGTTTCAGTGGTGTTGGGAGGGGGACTTTTGCACAAAGAATTTCCTTGCCTTGAAGAGAAGTCAACCTTCTGAGGGGGACGAAGGTGACTCTGCCACCTCTTTCTTAGGTTGGGGGGGGGGGGGTTAATTTTGACAGTGATACCTGCTATACTAGATGAAAACTGGGTCCCTGATACCACTCTCTGCCCTACCAGCCTTGAACTGCCCCCTCTATATTCTAATGTGAAAGAAAAATACAGGGTGGAGCAAAAGTAGGTT
Source organism: Myotis nattereri (assembly GCF_964212035.1). NCBI lineage: Eukaryota > Metazoa > Chordata > Mammalia > Chiroptera > Vespertilionidae > Myotis > Myotis nattereri. The sequence goes on from NC_138087.1 coordinate 55,985,071, forward strand.
TACAGTTGTGAGTATGCAAAACAGAGTTTATTCGTGTATTATTGTACTATTTCCCAGATGAACAACTGTAACCCTCCTTTTGCCCCACCCTGTATATGCTATTACAGGATTTTTGTTATTTGTAGCCAAATCTAAATTTAAGTGATACCCAACTCAGGTAGGGGGGAGACCATCAAGCTACAGAAAAGGTGCTGCAAAGAAGATGTCCAGGAAGCACACGCAATCGCTGTTAGAGTGGCCCAGGCTCTCCCTTCCTGCCTTGGCCGTTAGGAACCTCAGCAGCCTGGGGGTGTCCACTCTCCCTGCTGTCCTCCCCTCATTCTGTGATGTCCTCCTTCTTCAGGCTTTCAGTTCAAGAAACCTAATTCATTTTCTTGAATGCAGCTTTTGCTCAGCCTTATTTTACCCCAGAAACCTCCTTTCTCCCTGCAGGATACCCATTAACGTCCCACAGGGAAAGCTGTATGGGGAAAAGTTGGGTTAGATCAGCCGTGGGCAAACTACGGCCCGCGGGCCGAATCCAGCCCGTTTGAAATGAATAAAACTAAAAAAAAAAAGACTGTACCCTTTTATGTAATGATGTTTACTTTGAATTTATATTAGTTCACACAAACACTCCATCCATGCTTTTGTTCCGGCCCTCCGGTCCAGTTTAAGAACCCATTGTGGCCCTCGAGTCAAAAAGTTTGCCCACCCCTGGGTTAGATAAACAATGGCTAAAGCAGTAGCTTGACCTTGGAAACTGCCTGGGGTGAACATGTGCTTTAGCAGCATCACTTCTGGGTATACACTCACCCACCACCCATGTGCAGGAGTCCATCCTTGGTGCTGGTTGTACCTGGATCACGATGTCCTAGCAGGACTAAGGCGGGACCCTGACCTCCATCATTTTAGACCCAATATTCCGATGTCTACAGAGACGATTCATTTCCTTTGTGTTTTTCATGGAGAGGTGGGGGACAGCTCTGAATCTGTTTTGGGTGGGGTCAGCAATCCTTTAAACCCCAAAGAAGAGTAAGGCTTCCTGTTGGAGGCTCCCATGGGTTCAAACCTGCCTTCAGCCCACCGAGCAAAGACAGGATGGGAATGGAAACAGGAGACATCCATGGAATCCCAGGAAGAGAAGCTCTCCATGGTCTTGGCCAGGTCGAAGCCAGAGTTCCTGTGGATTGTAACCTCCTCCAAGTCCCTGAGAAATGTGAGCCCTGCTTTTGAATCACATGACCGAGCAGGCTGTTGCTGACTGTGACTGATGGGCACAAGCAGATTCCTGTGGGACTGCTGAAGTCTGGGGGACCTGTCCTGCAGAGTGTTTGGGAGGAAGGCTCCAGCTTTGTTTTTCTTGGATCACTGGCTGACTATCCCCTACAGATTGATAGGCCGGGGGCTGCCAACGAGACGGGCTGAGGACAGAGTGAAGGAAAGAGATCCCTGAGGCCCATCTGTGGGGAGAATCCCTCTTCCTTCTGCCACAAAGACAGGCAGCAGCAGGCACCTCCTGCTGTTCCTTCAAATCCAACCTCTTTTTCCTGCTGCCTCCTCCCCCCAAATATCCAGATCGTCTGAGGTCCATCTCAGACACAGAATAGACTGGCCCTGAAAGAAGTAGATTTATGCCCTCGAGCTGCCTTTTATGCCCATGTGGCCCTGGGAGAGCCCCTTTGACTCCCTGGACCACAGAGAACATGGGCTATGCAATGAGTGAGAGAACCGCATGAGTACACCTTGGGGAACATATATCATATGTATACATTGGAGCCCTCCCTTCCTTGCTTCCAGCTTTTTCTGATTCTTCCCATGTAAACTTTTCTACCTCCAAGTCTTTTTCTTAAATAACACTTGACTTACAAGAAAGAGGGGTTTTCTCACCCTTTCTGGCATGGGTATAAGACTTTGTACCTGAAACTAAACAAACATAAAGGAAGTCACAATGGACAGTTTAGGATAAATTTTAATTGAATCAAGAAGTTGACCCTTAGGGGATAATCTTCATGAAATATGTTCTCAAAGGAGATTGAGGCCTTTTTGTTTGTTTTATTTGTGTTTTCCCATGAACATGTTTCCATCCTAATTCTGTGAAATTATCCTGGACCAAGTGCAATTCATTCTACCTTCACTGTGGGGATTTTCAGAGCAAAGAGGTATCAAATCCTAGACTGGACTGACTTTATATCTATTATACTGCAAAGGGAGAGAGGGAGTGAGGAAGAAAAGGAGGGGGAAAGGAGGATGATAGGGAGAGAGAAGAGAGAGAGAGAGAGAGAGAGAGAGAGAGAGAGAGAGAGAGAGAGAAAGAGAAAGAGAGAGAGAGAAGAATGCCATAGACAATGAGTGGGGAGGGTTGAGAAGAGAACGGGAGCTTGGTTTTCAGATCTGTCCTAAACCTCTCCATTTTGTTCATAGAAATCAGAGCTAGCCCTGGTTGAAAACTGAAGGTGGACCCTCATTAGCTACAATCAATGTAACTGTAGGCTCTGAGGCTTCATCATACTGGTTGGCAGAGCAGCGGCTATGCTGCTGGAGGGAGCTCAAAGCTCGTTGCTTTCTCCCCCTTTCTGGGTAATAAAACCCAGAAACTGACATGGGCAGGCTTCAGCATTCCTGTGCACAGGACACTGGCTGTTCTCCCAGCACAGTCATATTCCTTAAATGCCAATGGGACCCGGGACCCCTGGAGTCAACCTTCCCAGGCTCTCCTGCTGCCATAGAAAGTACAATCTACCCCTTGAGGACTGTTCCCTCAGCACTCCACTGCAGAACCCTGAGGGGAGTGGGTGTCTTCTCAGCCCAACCCTTCATCAGGAACCCCCCCTCCCCCACCCCCGAAGCCTAAGTGCAGCCAAGTCCCTGACCCAGCCATGCCGAGGGCAGGGGAGCACATCTGCTCACTCCTGATCCAAATATAGGTTGGAAGTCCAGGCCCTTTAAGGTCATTTAATGTGCAATACTCATTGGCATAGTAAAGGTTCTGAGAAGTCCTGCAGCGAAATAATACGTTTAACTTGTTTAACTCCATGCTTTTCGTGCTTAAATAATTCCTGAACTTTTTTCATGGAATGCCTATTATCTCATTGAGTAAGTAGAGTCCCCCCAAATGCTTGCAAACTATGCCATGGAGGCATTCACAGCCATGTCCAGCCCCTTTGGAGGATTCAGCTTTGGGTCCACAAAACCTAGCACAGGACCTGGAAAACAGTATTTGTGGAGTGAATAAGTGAGTAAATTAATGAAACCATGCCATTTTTAGCCCAGGCTGATCTGGGAATATAGCTGTGTGCCAAACACTTTTTTTTTTTCCAGGGCAGTTAATCTGTGGCCAATGCATAGGTTGGTTAAGACTGTATATATATATTTACATTTATACCAGCTATAAACTGGCAGGTGTTGAACCAGATCTGTGTAACATATGTGTTGTATTTGTTCAGCACAGGGGTTTATTTTTTAATGCCTTTTTAGGTAGGGTCTGAACACTGCAGGACAGCCCAGCTCTCTGCCTCTTCCTACCTCACCCCAGCTTCTTCCCCATCCGCATCACCTGCCTGGCTCCTGAAGCCTTTGAGTGTGCCATCTCAGGTTTAAAATCTCCCTGGGAAATTGCTTTTTCAATCTGACCGTGAACATCATGAACTTATTGTGAAATGGATTTGCCCAGATGAAAAATCATGAAGATCTTTAAAACCTTAGACCATTTGCAGTGAAATATCTATACAGCCCAATTGGCACAGACCTCGGTACACTTAAGGTGACTTCCAAAGCCAAACCGATGATGAGGTGGGAACTTTGAGATCTGCTGCTCTATAATTTCCAAGCTCTCTGATATCCATCATCTCATTAGACACCAACGACCAACCTACAACATGAACAGGACAGGAATCACCACTTGCAGGTCACAAATGAGGAAAGGGAGACTCAGAGGTTATGTGATGACCCAAGGCCACACAGTTTGGCACGAAGTGGGGACTTAAAATGCCAAGTCAAGCTGCCTGCAGGCAAGAATGTGGTTTAAAGAGGCCTTCTGACATCATTCTGCTTTAGGACAGGGGACTGGATTGGCGAATGGCATTTCAGGAAGTTACTTTCCTGAGGAACCAAGCTCTGCCTCCAAAGCAGGAGCTGACAGCCTCCCTGGGCCCCTCTTAGTTCTGGGACTCCCCATTGTGGCTCTATGTGGACATGAAGTGAGAGGGCTCACAGGAGCCCAGCCCCCACCCTGGTTTTCGGCTTCTGTCACTATCGCATAGAAGCAAAGATGCCCCACCGACTGGAGCTGAGACACCCCTCGCTGAGTATTCTGTGTAGCCACCAATGTGGAGTGAGAGACAGGTGCAGACTGCAGCTTCTGTGAGGGAAGATGGGGCAGCACAGACCATATGGAGCACGAGTGACAGAATTTGGCAGTGCAGGCTCTGCAGATGGGCCTGCTTATGTCCAGACACAAGCTGAGGCCAAAGACTGAATCATCTCTCTAGCAATTTCTTGTTTCCAAACACATCTTTTGAAGAATGTGGGGACGATTTGCACAAATATCCAAACCCCTTGCTGGGAAAGGATTACACAGAAAACTGAAAAGAAGAGTTGCTTTTGTGGTGGGTGGTGGTGCAAAGTGTCCGCCTAAATGAGGTGGAGGTCCCGGGATAGTGAGAAGGCAGTCTGGTGGTTTGGGTAGCATTTATTCACATCAAGTGTTTTGTGTGTGATCTTCACAACAACATTTTAATGGGGTTAGTATTACCAGCCCCATTTTACAGGAGGAAAGACTGAGACTTTAAAGGGTAAGTGATTTGTCAAGGTCAGCCAGCTGCTAAGGGCATAGTTGTGAATGAGAAAGGGCCTACACACATGTGCAAGGACCTCCCCACTCACCACCCAGAGCCAAGATTCTTATGTCAGTCTCCTAGGGGGTCCTGTGCCCCAGCTCCTGTGTGGCCTTCCAGTAAGCCACTGGGTTCCCAGTAGAGCTCCCCAGGGTCTTTCTTCAGGATAAAGTCTGGGCTATTCGGCCTGGAATTTGATGCCCTGCAAGGACAGGCTCCAGCTTGCCTCTCCATCCTCATGCCCATGTGGCCCCTGGCATGGGTCCTGCCCAGCAACTTGCCATTCCCTGAACTCTAGTGCTGTCCCACCTCCAGTCTTGGCTTTGGTGCCTTCCAGGAATATCACCCTGTTGCTTTTCTACTTGAGCTCACCTTTACATGTGGCCATGTTTTTTCCCCCCTTATTTGAATGTTCGGTCTTTTAAGACTGCAAACTCCTTTCCTTGCCTCTCATCCTTGTACCATAATGAACATCCTTTACACAAGTGCAGCCACCTTATGGTTCTCAGAGCGCTGTCCCCCTGCAAGGTGAAGTAAGGGTGTGGGAATTAGCTCCATTCCAGACCAGAGAAGAGAGGGGACCTGCCCACGCTTTCACACCAAAGCCATGGTGACTGAATCCAGGTTTCCAGGGCTCTTTTCACTGTGCCCCAGTTTGGAAAAGGTGACTTAAGCTGCCCATCCACATAGAGGTGGTGCCCACATGCCTTGGGATTGCTACTGGGGAGGAAGGGGGCTGTATTAGTTTCCTGTTGCTCCTGTGACATGTTGGGCTGTATAGATATTTCACTGCAATTATAATGTCATTACCTGCAAGACCTTGGAGAGCTCATGGATGGGTGCCATGGATTCTGACAGTCCCAACCCTTTATAATCTGGAGCAAGTTCCCCATAGCCAAGCTGCCAGGGAAACTGAGGCCATCCTGTTCAAAGGCATTTGGCACTTGCCAAGAAATTTCCCTCATCTTATTCATCTCTTCATTCACTTCCCAGACCCAGGCCTCATCCAATCTTAGGACACAGGATTTCCAACCAACCCTTACAACCACTTCCCCTACCCACATACCCAGAAGTCTTGCCTGTTTATAATGTGAATTGAATCACTTAGAATAAATCCAAAGGTTTTCTTTTCTTTTTTAAAGAGCAGGTTAAGTTTTTGTTTGTTTGTTTATTTATTTATTTATTTATTTATTTAATTTATTTTATTTTAGAAAGAGGAAGGGTAAGAAAGAGAGAGAAACATCGATTGGTTGCCTCCCACACATGCCCCAATGGGGAATCAAACCTGCATATTGGGTATGTGCCCCAACCAGGACTCTAACCAGCAACCTTTTGGTGTATGGGATGAAACTCCAACCAACTGAGCCACTTCTTATCAAAGCTTATTAAGTGGCCAAACTTCTTATCAAGGCTTTCAGGGTCCTACACACTCTGGCCTCAAACTACTATCCTCTTGTTCATTGAATTCCAAGAGGTTTGGCCTCCTTTCCAGCACCAGAACATACTATGTACCTTCCTGCCTCAGGGCCTTTGCACATGCTATTTCCTCTTCTTGTGACTCTCTTTTTTCATCCTTCCCCTGGCTGATTCCTGCTTTAGATCTCAAACCTTTTCAGAGAAGCCTTCTTTGACACCTCTCACTTACCCCAATTAGGTCTGCCATATCATTGTCTCTCTCTTGGAACCTAATTTTTCTCCTGAGTAGCATCTGTATCATCACCTCTGCCATTTTACATGACAATATACATTCAGGCTCTGACACTACACGAAGGTTATCCTTTGCACCCAAATCTTCAGGATTAAAATGTACTAAATTCTGCAATTTTGTCCTCTCTCTTCAAGGAACAGGAATGAATCCAGCCTTAGAACCTCAGCTCCTAAAGAATCTTTTTTTTCCCCATGGGCCATGAGGTCAGACAGATCCACTTCCTGTTCCCTACTCTTCCACCGTGTTGCTGAGTGGCCCTGAGCAAGTAAATCACTGTGTCTCTCTGGGCCAGTTAACTCTAGCCCAGGAGGGTGTAGAGAGCCCCTTTCCTGCAGGTCAGATTCAGAAAGCCTGACTGTCTCACAAAAGATTTCAGGGGTATCCTCAGAATACTCTGGGGTTGGTGTCAAAAACTAAACAGGGGCCAGTTCACTATGAAATGGGCCATAGGCCCAGGCTCCACTTCAGCATCCTGCATCTCAGATGTTTCTCCGCTGGCTGATTTCTTCGTAATGCAGTGTATACAGTGTATAGAGTTCTTTGCCATCTGCCCTGGTCTCTGATCTTCACAACATTTAGAACATTGAGGTTTAGAGCAAGGAATTGATTGGCTCAAATCAGTGGGTGTATGAATTATTTATTGCCGTGTAACAAATAACTCCAAAACTTGGCAGCTTAAAACAGTACACATTTATTATCTCACAGTATCTGTGGGTTGGGGATCCTGGGAAGAGTTAGCTGTATCTTCTGCCTCATGGTCTCTCATGAAGCTATAATCCAGATGTTGGTCCTGGATGGCGGTCTCATCTGACAGCTCAACTGGGGAAGGCTCTGCTTCCAAGCTTATTCACATGATTGCTGGCAGAATTTAACTTTTTTGTGTTTTGTCACGCTGAGGTCTACTTTCTTCACTGGCTGTAGACCTGAGACAACCCTCAGTTTCTTGTCATGGGGGCCTCTCCAGTGTGGCAGCTTGCTTTATCAAGTGTGCAAGCCAAGAAGGCAATAGAGTCTGCTAGCAAAAAGGAAGTCTTGTAACCTAATCATGGACGTGCCCACACGTTGGCTACATTCGATCAGAAACAAGTCACTAGGTCTACTCCAGACTCCTACCCCTCGGGAGGGAGTTCCACAAAGGCATGGCTGCTAGCAGATGGGGGTTTAGAGGGCATCTTAGAATGTTTGCTTAACACGGCAGAGGCTGGGCCAGAGCCCAGGTATGCAGCTTTGAGTTTGGCCATCCTCCTGGACCTGAGAATGTGCTGGCCTGTGGACAGAGGTGGCAGCTGGCGATCTTCCCTCTTCTGTGCTCTAGGAGGCCTCTCAGGACCACGATGAGCCTGGGCCAGACCTCTCCATCCCAGGAAAAGAGCCGGCTCCATTTTAATTACATTGTCGCCCCCAGGGAAGCCTGTGTTCTTCTCCAGATAGTTTTTCTTCCCCTTTACTGCCATTCCTGTCTTTAAATCAAAGCTGCTCTCTGTTCGAGGGCTCCCGGCCCCAGGCTGGATAAGAATTTATGAGTGGGTGATCCGGAAATGCAATATAAAGGAGTCATGACCCAGACCGTAATGTAAGCTGAGAGGTCCTGGAGAGGCAGGCAGCCAGGGCCCAGTGACCTCTCGGCCCAGCAACCATCACAGCCTCTGCCTTTATGAAAACCTTCCATCATCCATTCCTTCAGCCTACCCCCACTGCCCCTTCTTGTGGCCTGCACTGCCGTCTCCCAGCACAGCCAGGACCTAGGCTACTAGCATCCACCTGAACTTGCCTTTCTAGAACTGCTTCCCTGTCCTCCCATCTCCTGTCTTCCTTCTCAAATCCTCTAAGCTCCAGGCTATGTGAATAGACTCCTATCTCCATGATGCTGCTCTGCTATTTCCTCTCCAGGGACTGTCCTTTGCCCCATGTCCCAGGGATGAAACCTCCTTGAGGACTTCTTCCCAGACTTGCCTCTCTCTGTCCCTCTCTCATGGCACCAAGCACTGTGAGCCTTCATATTTGAGTCCGTTATGTCCATGCTACCCTCCTCCCCCCAAACTCCCTCCCCCCCATTAGACTTGGACTTCCTTAGAGGTAAGAGCTGGGGCTGGAATTCACTGTGCACAGGAGGTGCTCAGTCAACATTAAAATGATGGAAAAAGTCGAGGTCAGAATCACCTTTGAGTGGATAGAAAATTCCTGTTCTCCCTTTACCCATTCCATGTGTGGCCAGTGGCTGCCCCCATCCCAACCCAACCCCCGTCCTTAGATAACCTGTACTGAGGCAGGCCTGCCTGGGTACAGCATCCTAGCCCTGCCCCAAACCACATGTTTCCCCCAAGCACCTGCTCTAAGCCTCCCACACCCATTTGGGGGACAGGGGAGCAGAAGGCAACAAAGTCCTGCCCAGAGCAAAGCCACCTTCCCAGACCACATATGTGGGGACATAGATATTCAGGCAGGACATTTGTGCTCAGATGATGCCACCCCACTCTACCCCAATCTCTGCCTGACTCCGTTGCCCCTCTGAGGGTCACTCAGATGCCCAGAAGTCATCCTGAAAGGGAGTCGTCGCGGGGCCTGACCACGCTGCTGGCGGCCTCGGGCACCGACTCCCCAGCCCACGGCGGGAGCCCGCCGCCCCCGGCGACAGGGCGAGGCGTGTGCCCTCGCCCGAGGAGATGGAGGAGGAGGCGATCGCCGGCGCCCCGCGAACGAGATGGAGGACATGGACTTCCTGTCTGGGCTGGAACTGGTCGATCTGCTGGACCCCCAGCAACCGGACTGGCCCCTGGAGCCCGGGCTCAGCTCGCCCTGGGGGGGGGGGGGGGCCTAGTACTGCGCCCTCCATCTTGCCCTGGGTCCTCCAGTTTTGGGGCAGCCGCCATGTGCTCAGGAGAGTGCCTTCTTCCCAGAAGCCCAGGCCCCTGCTGGCCACGCCCAGGATTTCTTTAAACTAACCAATGACAATCAAGGGACGTGCACGCCAGAGAGATGACCACATCCTGTGTAACAAGACCCAACTCGCGCCTGGCCAATCGGCGGGGCCCACAGTCCCCTCCCCTGCCCTTACTATAAAACCCACAATCCCATCAGGCCTCGCTCTCTCTCTGCCACCTGCTGCTGTGCCAGTAAGGGGGGAGGCAGGGGAGCCAAACCTAGGTTTGAAATGGAGGACTCTTTGCTTTTGCATCGGACTCGCTGGCTCCCTGATGGGCTTTTTGGGAACCTTGAAATCTGGGCACAACAATCCCAGACCCCCTCTTCTTCCTCAGTCTTCCTCCAATCAGTCCCTTGTTCCCTAAGCTCTACCTTCTGTTGAAAGCAGTCTTTGCATGTGCCCCACTTTCTCCACTCCAATGGCCACTGCCTGTCCAGGCCACCAAAGGTCCCCTCCTGGTTGCTCTTCTTGCCTCCACTTCACCCTACTCATTTCTTCTTCGCTCAAGTGACTCATCAAGTCACACCCTCACTCAAAAACTTTCAGAGGCTCCCCATTGCCTGAGAAATGTTGTGCCACAGTCTGGCTGGCCCTAGGAGCTTCTCTGGCCTCCTCTCCCATTTCCCCATCATTTCTATCCACACTCCTGAGGACCCTCTCGTTGGACCACCTCCTGTTCCCCAGGGCCCCTGGTGCTTCCCTCGTCCATGACTCTTCCTCCTCATCTCTACTCAGGTAACCGGACCATCCTTCCAGGACAGCCCAGGCAGTGAACTCTCAGCCCTCGGTGCTCCCAAAGGTTCTGCATTAAAGGGATGAAAGGCATCCCTGTCTATTACCCCTCAGCCCCTGGGGGCAAGGATCAGCCTCACCTCCCTCTCTTCCAGCCTCTGCCCCCTGCTGCTGCCTCTGCTTGGAGACAAAGACAAAGGCGTCCCTTGGGGGAGGGGAGCCGTCCTGAAATCTCTTGGAGGCGCCAGACAGCTCAGTGCCCGAGAAGAAAGCAGAAAGCAGCCCAGAAGGCTGCGCTCAGGGAGGAGTTCTCACCAGAAGGCCCAGTGCTGGGCCCAGGCCAAGGGAGTGTTTGCACGTGCCCAGGGTGTGTGGACGGGAGAGGAGGACTTGGCAGCCACGGGGGATGGTTTAGGATCCATTCACTCTTGTTCTGGTTTCCTGACGCCTTTGTTCAGAATCCCCGGGGTACTCCCAGCCAGGCAAAGGGGCCGGGGTAGGGACAACTCACAGAAGGAGCCTCGGCGAGCTCCCTTCCTTCAAGGGGGGACCTGAAGAACGGTGGGTGCCTAGAAAGACCCCCTGGGGTTCAAGTACCTGCCTGGAGCGCAGAGGCCTCTGTGGGTCCTGCTTCCTGCTCCTCCTGCCTGCCCTGCTCTCTTGCCTTTCCCTCTGGGCTGGCTCCTTCTCTTCAGACAACCCCTGAATCACCCCCACCTCTCCCAGCCTGCCCCTTTCCTAGGGCTTTCCTCACCAAGGATGCCACCACCCAGCACGGGTTAAAGCCCATGCCCTCCTCCTGGGCATCCCAGTCCCTTCGCTTGTCTGAGCCAATCCATCCAATCCATTTTTTTTTTTAAGAAATTTTATTTATTTTAGAGAGGAAGGGAGAGGGAGAGAGAGAGATAGAAATATCAATGATAAGAGGGAATCATTAATTGGCTGCCTCCTGCACACCCCCTACTGGGGATCGAGCCTGCAACCTGGACATGTACCCTTGGCGGGAATCAAACCCAGGACCCTTCAGTCCACAGGCCGATGCTCTATCCACTGAGCCAAACCAGCTGGGGCCAATCCATCTTCTTTCATCCTCAACACCTGTGACTCTGTCCACGAAGACCAACCCGAAGGACAGACCAGGTTCCACGCCCATCTCTGCCTCTTCTTGCCACGTATCCTTGGTCAGGTCCCTTCACTCCTCAGAGCTTCAGTTTCTCACTGAAAATGGAGGCAGCAGCACCTGCTTCAGAGAGGCTGAGGTGCTGACTGAGAAGTGCTCAGAGCAGGCCAGCTACACGGAGGTGCCCCTGCAAGGTGGGCATTGTCAGGAGCGCCCTGTCCTCCTTAGTCAGCGTCACCGCCACCATGGTGTCTGCCCACCTTTCCAATCAGTCCTCAGCCCGAAGAGACAATTATCAAACTATCTCTAATTAGACCTTGTAATAAAGATAAAATATGCAGACATTATAAAGTGCTAGACTTATATCCATACCATGTAGTACTACTCAGCAATACAAGGGAATGAACTATGTTTTACTGATACATGCAACAACTCAAATGCCCCTCAAGGAATTAGGCATCTCCCAGTCGTGCCCACAGGGTGGGCTCTCAGCAGCCATGGGTTAGAAGGCGAGCTTACCCTCTTGGGTACAGGTGCCTGGGCTAGGAGTGGGCACCTGGCCCAAGCTGAGCTGGTTAGAGCCACTCCTGTGTTTTCTGGTATAACCTAGAATTGGGACACCTTTTGGAAAGCTGGACTTGTAACATATAAACAATGCACTGAGGAGCAGGGGGTGCATGTTTTAGGTAGAGATGATCAGAGCATCTGCAGAAACCAGACAAGAGCTGGAGAAAGGGCACCCCAGGTCCCTATTAGCTTTACACTTCCTGTTTCCAGTCCTTCTGGCATGTGGCCTGATCTAGCCCTTGGATTTCATGAGATTCCTTGTATTCTTATGCATAACCCCCTTGCTCCCCACCCCTATCCTCCAGTTAGCCAAAGAGGACTTCAATTATTTACCATCAGGAAGCCTTAGCTACTAGAAATGGAGCTGCCAGGACTCGGAACCCATGGCCTGCCTGTCCCCATCCAGGTGCCACAGGGAGGTCCGTGTGCAGAGCAGGGGATCCAAAGGGTCCTTTTCTATCTTGGATTTTAACCCCCACTCCTGCCTCTTGCCTGCTCTGATCTGGGCAGCACTTGTCCCTCTGTACAATGAAGGAGAGGCCCACCCGGAGAGCCCTGCCCGCTCCCCTACACCATGCACACCCGAGGCACCTGACGAATGTTCGCAGGATGGGGTAGAAGCCATCCTGAGAACCCTTAGTCTTATGAGAGAGAACAGTCAGGAGAGTGCACAAGCCCAAGCCCTGTCACCTCCTAGAGAAAAAGAAAATGAGAAGAGCCCAAGTCAGCTCCCCCAGGCACCTGGAAAACAATTTGCAAGATGGAATTCAACAAGCAATGCCAACAAGATCATAATGACCATATTTATGGGAGAATGTGGAGGCCCGGGCGTGGGTTTTCATTATCATGTGTACCAATGTGATCATCTCCCTGCAGCCAGCCTCCCGCTCCAGGCGCAGCTGTGGGCTGGTGCATGGTAATTTGATGCAAATTGCCCCCAAATATGGTAATTCTCTCCTCTGCCAGGGGAGCTTGAAGTCACAAACCTGGAGATGTTGGCGGCAGATGTTTTTCTACTTCTCTGCAGGCTGCTGTTATTGTGGAAAAGGGCAAGGTGACCCGGAGGCAATGCTTGCCTTCGTCACCACCTACGTGCATGCTGTGTGACCTGGAATGAGGCACTTCACCTCTCTGAGCCTCAGTTTGTCATCTGTAAAATAGGCATGATTTCTGCCACGATGGCTTTGAGGACTAGAGAAGATACACTCAGAGCACCTAGTACAAAGCTTTCATTAATATTATTTTTGGACCTCAGAGGTGCCCGTTGTGGGGTTGGGCAGTCAGTGCCCAGGGTTGTTCCCTGCTCCCCAATAGTGAGTTCCTCCTTGGAGAAAACAAGAACAATGTGATTAAAATAGAAGTAAAATGTCTGCAGGAAATGTCTGACTGAGGACGGACTCTTTAGGATATGAGAGCTCACTGGAATTTGTAAGAAAACATCAATATCCCAATATGGAAATGAGCAAAGGGCAAAAATAGACCGCCGCCACCCGAGAAAGACAAATATCAATTAAACCAGAGGGAAGAAGTTTCCTCCTCTTTCTTCTTTAATCATTAGGGAAAGACATCAAATTAAAACAACCTCAAGATGGCTTTGTTCCCATAAAATAGGAGAAAGTATGAAAAAGAGGAGAGCTGGTAGCTGATCCAGGTGAAGTTTCCTGTGAAAGGGAAACCCCAGCTACTGCGGTGGCAACCTGCAGCGGGTGGACGTCTTAAGGTCATCTACCAATGTGTACCGGAAGTCAAATCAAGACAAATGATCCAGGAATCTCATTCATGTGTTTTTCTCCGGGGGAAATGACTCAATAGAGGTAAAAAGCCGAATGAACAAAGATGCTGTGGAAATCTGTGAAAAAGCCGGGTGGGTGGTGAAGGGAGCCATGATGCCACCACACGAAACACTCCGAAGTGCTTAAAGGTAGCTGTGTTTTGAAGAGTGGGCGTGTTATGTGGAATAATGTTTATGGTAGATTTTTAACTTGAAAAGAGAAAGAGAGAGAAGGCTGTTTACTGAAACTATGTGCACATAGTGCCTGTGGGAGGCGAGGACTGCCCCATGCAGAGGAGGAGCCGTGAGAGAAGAGGGGGTTCGCACAAAGGAGACTACCCTGCAGCCTGAGGTTTCTGACTCTTGGTCACAAAGGGTCACCTCAGAGCAGCAGCAGCAGCAGCAGCAGGGCTCTGACAGGCCTGGCTGTGAGGGATACTCTTCCTGGGGCCAGTTCAGCTCCAGGAAGAACCTTCTTGTGAGCAGGGCCTTCTAACAGGCACATGTGCTGGCTCTTGAGGTAGTGAGCCCCCAAGGGCTGGAGGTATGCAAGCAAAGGCTAGAGTAGAGTCAAGCCCAGATAGGTAGCTGGGTTAGATGTCATCTAGGATGGATGGTTAAATGATACTAATCGCATGCCTACTCATACCAGCATATCGGGCCAGGCATCCCCCAGAGAGAAATAGGGTAAACCCATTTGTTCATGGAACACAGGGAAGGAAAGAAAGATAAAAGGGAGGAAGGAAGGAAATAGGGAGGGAGGGAGGGAAGGAAGGAAGGGAAGGAAGAAAGGACAGACAGGCAGGCCAATTACATGCTAAGCAGGGATCTAATCCCTTTGTAAACACTGTCAGAAACTTGTCTTCCTAATTGAAAAGCCCATGTGAGCTGCTTAATCCAGTCCATGTTAATGAGACCAAAACACACTAGAGCAGATATTGACTCCAGTTGTCATAGTGCCAGAGCTGGGGACACCAGGGGGAATGTATTGACAAAAGTGAGGCTGGGGTCAGTCTTGGTCTCCATGGACATCATTGTGTCATTCCATTGCCCTAACCATCCGGCGGGGAAACTCCATCATGCAAAGGGCTGCAAGATTTTCATGATGGATAATGCTCCTCCATTACCTGCATGGTCGTCCTCCTTAAGTGGAAGAAAGTGGCCTTAAAAATAAAGGCCTAGAGAATATCAGGGCTAAAAATAATAATACTTTTTCTGCCACCTTCTAAATTCTTTTAGCTGGTTTAATAATCAAATAAGCCACACAGATTAACAGGGGGAAAAACCAACATTTAATAAATGCACATGAGGAATTCACCTAAGCATGAAAATTCCGAAGACAGTGAGGCAAAATTGGGTGTATATGTCATTTTGGACAAAGGAGAAAGGCGGGAAATGAGATCTTAGATCTCCGAAGTGAGTGTGGGTGATTGACAAGTAATTGAGGAAGAGTAGAACACACATGGCAAGTAAAGTTTTGCTAAGACGCCCAGAAATGAGACAGGCTCCTGCTTGGAGTCTTCCTGCCTAATGCGAAGGCAATGATGTTACGGTCCTTTCTAAAGCGGATTTTTCCCTTCGAATCTCCTTATGCAAAAAAGCATTGAGGGGAGGTTCTTTCTGAATCTTTTGTTTCTAATAATCAACTTAAAATCAATATCCCAAAGGCACAAGTTTGGAGGTGGCAGAACTTTGGTTGCCTTCAATGAAAACATTCATTCAAATAAGTACAGCAAAGTTCATGCCTCCCTCCCTTTTCTCCCATTTAATGACTTCAAAGAAATCGTTCCCAATCTAAAATGGGCCATTTGGGAGGCTTGGGGGGGGGGGGGGGGGGATGAGGCTGTGTCCAACCAGTTCTCACCTCCTGCTTGTGACATTTAACCCCTTCTATGAAAGGTTAATGCTCTCATCATGGGCCTTGCTCTTAGCAAAAAGTCTCTCATCGTATTTTCTATTAATCAGTGGGGCATTAACATGCTGTAGCCATGGGCCTAGACCTTGGAGTCACACAGACCTTGTTCTGGCTTGGTCAGCCCTATTTGGGTCTCAGGACCACTGTGCATCAGTTTCCCTGCCCCAGCGTCACCCTCCCAAGCCATCCCCCACACAGTCAACCAGAATGTTCTTTCTAATGGACAGTTCTGATCCTCTCTTACTCCTGCTTAAAAAATTTCCATGCTCCTCATCGCCTGCTCGATAAAACCTGAAATCATTAGATTCGTCATTTCTCCAGCATCAGCTCCTCTCATCACAGCCCTAGCCCACCGCCTCGATCACAGTGAGATGTGACCTAACTCACAGAGCTGGACTCAAACCACAGTGTCTAGGCCAATGCACTTGACCTTTGGTAAAACACATCATCATCTGGTTTGAAGAATTAAAAAAATAATAAATAGAATACTAGCCTCATTGCATCCCGCAGCATTTCTCAGTTTATGAACCTTTTCATGTAGTTTTCTCACTTAACCCTATGCAAGTCTATGAGATGGTTATTCTACAGGTGAGGAACCGGAGGTTTGGCAGAGGTGTCTCAGAGGCAGTGGGCAGAGCTGAAACCCAAAGATAGGAACCAACTTACCTGAGCACGTCTTGCAGTCTCGGCCAACAGCTTCCGGGATCCCAGGCATTAATTCTCAGACCTTACAGAAGAGGAAACAGGTGTGTGTGTGTGGGGGGGGGGTGTCAAGTGAACCCCCCTACACCTCATCACAAAGCTACCGAGTGGTGGGGCTGGAGAGACCCTAATCCATCTACCTCAGGGTCCAGCTCTCTCCCACATTCCAGCTGCCCTTCTGAGGCAGCTATGAAGAGGTCAAGTTAAAGCTACCCTCTGACCTTGGCAGTCATTCTTTGTTGTGTCCCAGGAACAGGGTCTTCTGGGTCATTGTTTAAAATGTGATGAGAAGTGGGCATTTAACCAGACAACAGCTGTCGTGTGAATTGAGTGACTCAATTGTCCTTGAGAAATGTGGGTCCTCTGGGAGCGACTCCCAGCACTTTCTGTCCCCTGATCCGAGGTGACTAATGGGAAATCCATGTCCAACCCTAAACCTGGTGGCAAAGAGAATCGCCTTACACCCTGAAGCAGCCACTAAATTTTAGCTCTAGTGAAGTCGAGGGCTTGCTGAAAGCAGACGAATGTTTCACAGTTGTGTTTCACCGACTGCTTGAAATCCTAGGACAACACAGCAAGAAGGCACCCTCCCATATTTGCCCATATTTGTTCGTTCGTTCGTTCATTCATTCCACAAACATTTCTTGAAAATGGTGCCAGGGGTTCCACATGTGTGTGAGACGCGGCCTTCACCCTCCTAGTGGGGAGATAAACTAGTAAACATAAGTAAGGGGCTTTCTTAGCCAACTCCTGCCTTTACCACATGAAGGAGCAGAGGCACAGAGAGTCGGGGGGAGGGAGGCCCTCCTCTGCTTTCAAAGAAGAGATTTGCACAATTTTGCATTTGAGCCAGAGACCTCACAATGGCATTTTTTTCAGGAGGCTGGAGGGGTTGAAATTTCTGTTTTCCCCAAGGCAAGCTGTAAGAGCATTCCTTTGACAAGAGAGTAAAACATCTGTGTTTACAAGAGAGATAAGCAGGAATCTGGCAGCTGTGGGCCTCTGAGGCTGCTGTATGAAGGTGTTGCCTCCAAAGACACAGTTTGAGGTGAAGATATCCAGAGGGGACAGCCTGGAGCCTGGCCCGGAGTGCGGTGTGGGTTTCTTCCTTCTGGTCTCCCATCTTGGTGGGGGGTGAGGGGGCAGCCAACCCTGTGCAGGATCAGGCATGGACTTGCTGCCTACTGAGTGGTTGTTTAATGGGTGGATTTCATCTTAGTATTTCTGTTCTGTTCCATCCAACACTCAGCATACAGAGAGATCAGAACATTTCATAATCCCGCCATTTCCCATCTCCTAGATCACATTAAGTTCATAGTTAAGGCCCTTCACTATGGCCCACCTCACCAGCCTCGTCTCTCCTCCTCAAACTCTCAGGCATTCCATGCCGAGCCCAGATCAAAGTTCTTATTCTCAAACACACGTCCCTTCTTTCCTTCTGGCATTTGCCCATGCTGTTCCCTCTGATTAGCATGCCCTTCCCTACCCTTTGTTGCCTGTCCTTTAAGACTCTTCCTCTTCCCTGCCCAGGAAGATAAAATTGGCGCCGCCTCTCTGAGAAACCTTTGAGGCCAGCACTTATCATGGTGGGATGATAGGGGAGAGGGAGGAGGAGAAAAAATCTCTCGCTTGAGTGTGTTTCCCTTTTCCACAACAGTTGCAAGTGCTTTCAGATAAAACCAATAGCGAGCAGTGCAGAGACCTCATACACATGGCCCATCGGCGGTGCAGTCCCAGCAGTGGGCACAGGACACAATCCCATCAGCCAGAGAACCTGCCTGGCTCTCCCTCTCCCCCTCCCTCGTCCCTCACACCTGTTCTTTAGGGTTGCACTCTTTTTGCTCTGCTTTCTGGAAAACCCAGGCTAAGATGCCCTGTTCTTTACCAAAAAACTCTCCTTAAGCCCTGGCCAGTGTGCTCAGTGGTTAGTGCGTTAGCTCATGCACCAAAGGGTCTTGGGTTCGAGTCTCCGTCAAGGGCCCACACCTAGGTTGCAGGTTTGATCCCTGGCTCCAGTCAGGCATGTACGGGAGGCAACCAATTGATGTGTCTCTCTCACATCAACGTTTCCCTCTCTCTTTCCCTTCTCTCTCTCTCTCTCTCT
This sequence comes from Myotis nattereri, assembly GCF_964212035.1. NCBI lineage: Eukaryota > Metazoa > Chordata > Mammalia > Chiroptera > Vespertilionidae > Myotis > Myotis nattereri. Next base: position 56,003,427 of record NC_138087.1, read on the forward strand.
CTCTCTCTCTCTCTCTCTCTCTCTCCTCTATTGGTGCAACCCTCCTCTTCCACGGGGGCTGACCTGGAATCAAGGCTTAGCGCTATGGCTCTGTCACTGGGTGGCCTTTGGAGAAACACTGCACTCTCAGAGCCTCAGTTTCCCCATCTATAAAACAGGACAGGTGCGTCTACCCATTCATTCATGCAGGAAGAAGTGTTTTGTAGAAGGAAACCCAGCAGAAGGTTCCGGGTACCGGTGGCATCTGAGTTGTGTACCTCTGGGCAGCCCCAGCATGTTACCTGGAGGAGTCAGGGTAATCCCACTGAAGAGATGCCAGTGGAGCTCCTCCCCAGGCCTGGAGGGCTGCAGGCTGGTGGAGGCAGGTCCCTACACCACTGTACACAGGAGCCAGACACCTCACACTGACAACAGGAAGGTCAGAGTTGGGGGTTCGGGCTGGGGCTCCACCAACAGGCGAGGAAGGCTGAACAGGTGGGCCCATTCCCAGTCCTCTGGGTGGTCACCTGTGAACAGGGGGACAAAGGGAGGGACAGAGGGGTGCAGAGCATCTGGGATCTAGGCCTGACTCTAGCCCAGTTCACGGTGTGCTTTTGGGCAAGTTTCTTCCCATCTCTGGGCCTCAGGTTTCTCTCTTGCTAAACAAGAACTAAGTGGTCTCTGAGTCCCCCTCTAGCCCTGAAATTCTGTGGGTCAACAAGACATCTCCCCTCGTCAGCATTCTGCTCCTGCACAAGCCCACAGCAAGAAGCCAAAGCAGCCTGTTCTCCATTCATTTGGAAACAAATTCCCTGAATCCATCTCTCCTTCCCTAGATGCTTGCTCTTGCCGGTCCAGATCTGCACACCAGAGCCACGCGTTTCAGATATCTCAGCATGTGATACAGTTTCTCATCAGGCTACGGAAATGTTCTCCCAGGCCACCAAACAGAGCGGTCTGCGACATGGAGCTGAAAATAAAGCAGCAGAAAGACAGTGGTGTTGTGAAGAAATGGTCAGGAACGACCTGGAAGGCAGAGATGACAATGGAATGCCAGGCCTTGGCCACAAGGTGAGTCCAAGGAAGGCAAGGACTGTGTATCCTGAAACTGGTCCTCCTCATAACAGCTTCAGGAGGTAGGTGCCATTTCCCCCATTTTAGAGGTGAGGGAAGCAAGGCTCAGAGAGGTGAAGTCCTCTGCCCAAGGTCACACAGCCAGTAGCTGAATCAGGTTTTAACATGTAGTCTGCCTGACTTCTCACGGTGCTACATGACCTTCCTGCTGATACTGATCTGTTTATAAACATGTCCCCATTAGTGGACTGTCCCTTCAAGGACAAATGCTGGGTAGACTCAGCTCTTATCACAGGGCTCACAGACACAGAAAAGATGCTCAGTAAATGTTGGTGGAATTGAATAGAACTGAATTTCCACCAGCATCCACTTGACACTTGAAATTGATGGACAGGTGATACCCTGTTAGGGCTGTGGTGTGTATAATCTCTACAATGGCTCCCGGGGAGTTGGGCAGATAGACAAGGAGGTTTAGTCCCAGCGGGGGTGGAGGGAGGAGGGGCACAAGGTCAGACTCTTAGAAAGAATTAATAATATCCAAGGAATTCTTACGGAACAGTAGGGGGGAATAAAGATTCTTCAAAGACGCCCTAATGGCAAATTTTCTGGATTTTCCAGCTAATTTGAAGGTACCTACTTGGAACATTTTCTTGTCAGAAAAGATTTTAAAATACATTCATTCAGTGTGACATGATAATTGGGCCTGGCTGCCTGATGAATGCCTTTTATCTATTCCTGAGCTATTGTTCCCTGGGATCGAGCTGATGGGCTGGAACGGGCACTTTGTTAAATGCACAAACAGAGCTACTTGCAACAGTTCTGGCCACTGATGCAATGGGGGTCTCAGAAAGATTCCTGGGGGCTCATCATGAGAAGGTGTCAGAGAAGGAACTTCAGAGATTAGAGAAGGCAATTCCTCACTGTTCGCCTGGGGGACTGAGGCCCAGGGAGGAGCAGGGCGTGCTGGGATCACACAATGTGAACGTGGCCGAGATGTGGACCGGGTGTCCTGGCCCAGAACCAGGCCTCTCTCCCCTGCCTTCAAGGCTTCTGTGGAAAGAGGCCAAGCAATGGACAGTGTACACTGGTGCAGAGCCACTCACACCCCCTCTCGATCCTCTGCCCAGCGCCCGGAGAACACACTTGTCTCATGCAAGGGCGTGGCTGCCAGAGCAGGATGCATTTCTGACAGCTGACTTTTCTCAGCTATACAAGGCGTTATCAAATCAGCTATTTTTATAGGCTCCCTTTCCCTTTCTCCTTCTTTTATCTTTTCTTTATTTTAATGCCTTTGTTTTCTCGAAGGCAAATTTCCAGGCCTGGCCATCTGATAACCATTGCAAAGACTCATGAGTCTTTATCACTCTTTCTATGAAAGAAGGACTTACTTGGCCTTATTATTTATCTTTACATGATATTTTGGGTTATCTTGATTTTTTTAATTGAAATTCCTGTAGCATTTTGTTTTAACTAGTATCTGTTTTGGGGTATCTCAGAGCCTCCATATGCTAACACATTGTTTACAGAACTGTGGCTTGGGTTTTCTGCTTTGTCAAGGCAGAAAACTATTTTACTCTTTAAAAACTCAGTGTTATCTGATCTGCCTTTCATTAACATTTGAGGAATAAAACAGTTCCATCGAGAGTATGACGTTGACATTTCCATTGTTTTTCTTAGAAAACACCACCATGTTAATCATCCCTCAAGGGACTTCATTTTCTACAGATGATAACCAAGGTCCGGGCTAGGTGTGCACGTGTGTTGGTGTTTAGATGTGTTGGTGTCACGTGTCTGTTCTCATGCTTGTGCCTGGGAGTCTCAGTATGTAGTTATGTCACTGTACACGTGACTGTGTTTGTCTGCCAACGTGTCACTGGCTGTGTGTATGTCTAGAGTGATGGTGTGTGAGCATGTGTGTACAGATGATTCCGTGTGGATCTGAATGTATGTGGATAAGTGCATTGTGTGTCTCTGTGTTTTATGGCCACGTGACATCTATGTTCATGAATGTACGTTTTTATGGACATGTACTGATACATATATACATAGGTGCTATGTGTGTGATGAGTCGTGTGTTTGTGTTCACGTGTCTGACTGTAGGCACATGTGTGGGGATGTCTTTGTCCGAGTTTTTTACTTGAGTGTTTGCAGGAGGGAAGGCTCAGATTTGTGTTCAGAACCTTCTATATACATGTACACAGTACCCTCTAGTGGGCATGAGAAGAAAGCATCCCAAACAAAACAAAAAAAAAAGGAGGGGGGGCGGGCTAGCAGGATCCAAATCACCTCCAATTCCAGACTGGTCCATGGCCACATACAGGGCAAAGTTTCCAGGATGGACCTTGAGAGGGCAGGAAAAGCCAGCCACCCACTGCACAGGGGACTCTGTGCAGGGTTCCGCCCTCAGTGTGGGGGTCCAGCTTCACAGTGTGGGGGTGAAAGGGCTCATTCTCTGGGGGGGAGGCAAGATCACTGAGCTTGGTAGGTCAGTGGACCAGGGGGGAGGCAGCCTGCACACAATCCAGCCACAACGGGGAGGGACCTTACCGAGAGCTCACAGTCACTGGGGCCCCGCAGTCTCCATTGCCCTGGCCAGGCCCACCCCGAGTCCCAGTGTTCTGGAAACAGGAACCCTTCACCTGTGATGCTCTGAGCTTCCTCTTGCTGTTGTAACACAGCAGTGCCACCTTAGCAACTTAAACTAACACATTCATTACGGTAGAGTTCTGGAGATCAGAAGACTAGCATGGCTGCTCAGGACTGTATCCTCTGGAGGCTCCGGGGAGAATCTGTTTCCTCCCCTTTTCCAGCTCCTGAAGGCACCTGCATTCCTGGCCCATGGCCCACCTTCCCAACAAAGCAATTATGAATGATCCTTTGTATGTTCTGCGGGATTTGCTGGGCTGATATTTTGTCGAAGGGGAATCTCTATTCATGAGGAATTTTGGACTACAGTCTTTTCTTTTATTGGAATGTCTTTGTCCGCTTTCGGTATCAGGGAAATGTTGGCCTTTAAAAATGACTAGAAGCGTGTCCTCCTCTTCTCTTTTCGGTGAGAGTCTGTGTAGAACTGGTGTTATTTCTTCCTTAGATAACTTGGTATTAGAATTCACCAGGGAAGCCATCTGAGTCTGGAGTTTCCTTTGTTGGGAGGTTTTCAATGATGAATTCAATTTGTTTAACAGACCCAGGGCTATTCTTGTTATCTATTTCTTCCTGAGTGAAGCTTTGGTAGTTTGTGTCTTCCAAGGAATTTGTCCATTTCCTCAGAGTTATTAACTGTATTGTGATAAAGCTGAGGAGAAGTCAGTGCTGAAATAACCCATGAGTGAATGACTCGCCTAAGGAAACCATTGCAGACAAAGAGCAGAAATTCTGGGTTAGGAAATAATGTGAAATTCATGAAAAACTTGATGCTTTTTTGAAATGAGTCAGTTTATTAAAAGGTACAATTATGCACAAAGATGCAAAGCAAAGTCATCAAAAATTGGAAACCACATAAATGTCAAAGAAACTGCTAATATATGGTATAGTCACTAAATGGAATATATATTTTTAATTTAAGTTCTTTTTAAAAATTGATTTGAGAGAGAGGAAGGGGAGAGAGAGAAAGAAACATTGATTTGCTGTTCTACATATTTATGCATTCATTAGTTGATTCTTGTATGTGTCCTGACGGGGGAGCAAACCCACAACCTTAGCGTATCGGGACAATGCTCCAATCCACTGACCCACCTGGCCAGGGCTAGAATATATATTATAGAGTATTACTTAAACACTCTGAAAATATGCATAGCAACATCTAAAAAGAAGTACACCAAAATGTTAATACTAATTATTTGTTGAGGTTTTGAATCTACAGAGTCCTTTTTTCTTCCTTTTCCTATCCTCCAAATTTGCTATATAGTATTTTTAAATATATTTTTATTCATTTCAGAAACAAAGGGCGAGGGAGAGAGAGAGAAACATCAATGATGAGAGAGACTCGTTGATTAGCTGCCTCCTGCATGCCCCTACTAGCGATCAAGCCCACAACCTGGGCATGTGCCCCACTGCGGATCAAATTGTGACCTCCTGGTTCATAGGTCGAAGCTCAACCACTAAGCTACACTGGACAGGATATGTGTGTGTGTATATATATATATATTGATTTTTTTTAGAGAGAGAAGAAAAGAGAAGGAGAAAAGATAGAAACATCCATTATAGAGAAACATCAATGGGCTGCCTCCCGCACGCCCCCTACTGGGGATTGAGCCCACAACCTGGGCATATGCCCTGACTGGGAATTGAACTTCTTGGTGCATGGGACAACGCTCAATCCACTGAGCCACGCCAGCTGGGCTATATATTTTTGAATAGAATGAAAACTGTTAAGAGAAACAACATTTCCTCCCACTTCTAGTGAGGCATAACTAGACTTCCTATCAAACTCAGGGCCTGACACAAAGTAGGCCCCCAGTAAATGCAGTAAAGGACCAAGACCAGCGATCTGAAGGTCCCTCTGTCCTGGGGCCTTGGCTGCTGCCTACATGGCTGCTTCTCCTGCTGCTGTCACCATCACCACCACCAATCTGTGCCCAGGTCCCAGCCCTGGCTGCCCTCTTGGGGTCCTTCAGCACCCTGGACCACCCTAAATGTAGTGTGTGTGCATATCAAGTGGCCAGGCTCACTGCCCACCATTCCCGAGGTGCTGAGCCCGCGTACACATGCTCTGCCACCAGCATATCTCCTCTGCTCACATATACGCTCCATTATCTCATTAGACTTCACTTACAAAACACAAGTTCAAAGGAGAAATTATTAAGCATTTCAAAACAATGACAGCAAAACATAAAACCAAATGCTCTGAGCAACAACACAGATTGCATATCTATAAAAACAGCCTGGTAGGAACACAGTGTCCCAGGCAGCAGAGGCTGCAGGTGGAGTGGTGTCCCTTACAAGTCAGGATGGGTGACAGGGCAGACGCAGTAGCTGATGTATGTTGAATACCATACGTACCAAAAGCATACACACTCCCCCTCCCCATATTACAACATGACATATGTTGTAGAAAGTAATAGGAAATAGAACACCATGAGGACAGAGAACTTTTCTTGGTTCTGTTTATAGCTGTATCCTCAGAGCCCATCCTGGTGACTGGCACTTACTGGATAACCAATAAATATTTAGCAAATATAATTATAGAGTATTATCTGTACTTTCTCATTAGCATATAATTCCTACACATCCTTCAAAATCCTCTTCAAAATGCTCCCTCTTCTAGGAAGCCTTCTGCAATTTTTCTAGAATTGGTGATTTCTCCTGTACTTTTACTGTACACCCTTCTATTTTAGCACCGAGCTGAAGCATGAGATTATAAGACAGCACCTTACACAAATCCTCAGGGTTTAACATTTTTTCCTTAGGAATTTTGTTAACTATCAAAAATCATAACCCCGTCAACTAGGACAGAATAAAACTTTCTATGTCATTTTCTAAGAAGTATTTTGTCTATTACTCATCCTTCCCTCCCTTTTAAACAAATGCTTTTATTTTAGTAGTAACATGTTTCTGCTTCCTTTTTTCAAAAATAAACTTTAATTTTGGAATAAATCTGGATGCAGAAGGAAGTTGTACAGATACTAAGGAGATCTTGGTACGTCACAATGAAGTAAACTCCAGACTTTATTTGGATTTCTCAGCCTCCCCATCCTCAGAGGGCAGGGACCATGTGAGTCTTACTCACCACTTGGATCCCAGCATTTAGCACTGAGCCTGGGAGTTAGTGAACTCCTCGTAGATGTGTGATGAGTGAGTGAGTGAGTGAGTGAGTGAGCAAGATCCAGGCAGAGAGCACCGGGCTGTCACACACAGCCAGGCCTTCGAGCGGCCCAGTTTCCCACAGCTCTCACCAGCTGCCAGGCCATCACCTCAGATGCAGGTTTTCAAACAGAAGAGAGAAGCTGAATGATTAAAGCTAAACAAAGCAGTGGGCTGAGCCTGTTCATCTTGAGGCAAGCTGCTTCCCACTCCACCCGCCTGGCCCCGGAGCCCCGCAGCCGGGCCTGGCCTGCAGCCAACCCTCAGCGTCCAAAACGTGCACCTAGTCAGGAATGTGGGGCCAGAGACTTTGGGAGGAGGTCACCCATCAGCTCCCACCTTGGATGGCCAAGGGACATGGCTCTCCTTCCCAGGTCCACCCCACGTACAGCCAACATGCCCAGCAGTGGAAAGAAGGCAAGGAGAAAGATCCCGCACCTGACACCTACTGGCAGCTCTGCTAGTTCTCAGCCTTCTCATCCCCCGACACCCCACCCCACCCCAGCATTCCCTCCCCTCTGCTGCCTCACCTGTTTGCAGATTATTGCAAGTCAGATGCAGAGGGTGTTACACCCTTTTACAGAGGTGGAAACTGAGGCTCATCATTCCCCTCCCCTCTGGCTCCTGGCTGGGATCTATTGTGCCTGCCTCTCAAACAGCGTTTATTGAACGCTCATCTGGGACAGGACGCGTTTCCAGGCGAGTGTCCTCTGGGATGCTTTCACTGCTAAAGACCTTGGATTGGAAACCACTGGCCTACTCTACCCTCTCGGCTTTGCAGACGAACAGCTGCTGCCCAGAGAGGACAAGCAACACATCCAAGGACACCTGAGGAGCAAACCTTAACAGAGAGCCGCTCTCTGGCCAGACACCCTCACCCTGATGGATCTCCGGATTGTTCCCCTCCAGCCTGACCTTAGTGGAGAGCAGAGAAAACATGGCACGAGGACAAAAGGGGGATAAACTTTGATGGAGAGGAGAGGAGAGGCGTGAAGGGGATCCAGGCAGTCGGTGCCTCTCGGAGGGTACCAGGAGGAGGCGGCCGAGTACACGGCACAGCGCGGAGGGTCTGGGGCAGGGGCTGGGTGGGAGCTGCGTGGGCCGGCAAGAGAGGGCAGATCCCTTTACTGCTTCAAAAACACCTGCAGATGCTGCCCAGCTGAGACAAAATCCACAGTCCCTCAGTCATCTGGGCTCTTGCCACCCACTTCTGCCCTCCTCCTGCCTCCAGGCCTTGACTCCAGCTGGTCCTCGAGCTGTTGCCTCTTCTCTCCTCTGCGGCTCAGATGCATCAACAACCAACACAGCTGTGGCGTGGTTGTGCCCGTGGATGTGCTGGTCACGTGGCAGGATGGTAAGAAGCTAGGAAAGTTCCTGGGCAAGTGGAATGGGGAAACTGAGACAAGAAAAGTAGACAAGGCCAAACAGTTTGGGCAGCTGGCCGCCAGCTTGGGAACAAGACCTTATCTTCCCCAACCAAGGACAAATGGTGTACACACTCCTCCCTAACCAGAGAAGACATCGCTTAAGTCACCCCGGCCTGGGAAATAGAGAGCAAGGCCCCATTAACACCATTTGTGCAGTTAAACCCACGGACAGAGGAAGTCGGGGGACAAATAACAAAACCCCCATTAAAGCCAGACAGACGAAAGATAAAAATACAACAAACCATAGAATAATCACCAATTTCCCTATATGCTCATTTTGATGCATCAGCATATTTAAAACGCACCCGGAAAGCTGATGAATATTCTACTGAAACCCTCCCCTAAGATTCTTGCCTGCAGGAAAAAAAGAAGAAGAAAAGGGGTATAAGAATCCTCATGACAAAGACTCCATGCAAGCTCGCTCTAGAGCACACCCATGCCCCTTCCCAGGCATGAACTTTTCATTTCTTCCTAAACTCTAAGGGTCCCCAGGAGGCTTGCAACCAGGGCAGAGCGGGCAGCAGCAGCTTGACCCGGGCTCATCCCCTGATCCTGTCTCCAAGGCCCCCTTTTCTCTGACTTCCCAGTGCACTAAGCGCAGCCCTGCCTTGGCTCACTCCTTTCCTATAACGTCGAGAGCCAAAGCAGAGCAGCGCACATGCCCCAGGTGCCGGCTCAATCCCTGTAAAGGTCATGCAGGAGGCAGTCCATCAATGATCCTCTCTCATCATTGATATTTTGTTGTTGTTGTTGTTGTTGTTAATCCTCACCCCAGGATATTTTTCCATTGATTTTAAAGAGAGTGGAAGAGAGAGGGAAAGAACGAGAGAAACATTGATGTGAAAGAAACACATCTATTGGTTGCCTCCTGCAGGAGCTCTTACCCAGGGCCCAGGCCCTGGAGGAGCTGCAGCCAAGGTACGTGCCCTCGACCAGAATCAAACCTGGGACCCTTTTGTCTGCAGGCTGACGCTCTATCCCCTGAGCCAAACTGGCTAGGGCTCATCATTGATGTTTCTATCTCTCTCTCCCTCTCTCTTCCTCTCTGAAATCAATAAAATAACATTAAACAAACAAAATAACATGAGCATGCAGGGGTAATGGATGAAAATAAGCTGAAAGTTTATAAAACAGCAAAGTGAATCCATGCACACTCCTGGAAAATGGACAAAAGTGTGTCAAGTTACCCAAAAGTTTACAAAATGCCCCATTGGAGAAACTAAAAGTTGCCAATATAGTCAGTCTTTCATGTCCATGGATTTCATATCACAAATTCAACCTATCATAGATCAAAAAAAAAATATTCAGGGGGGAAAAAATCCCAGAAAGTTCCAAAAAGAAAAACTTGAATTTGCCACATGCAGAGCACTCTGCTGATTCCACATGAATGAAGTGGTGTATATGTATACTCTGCTGTAGCCCATAACCAAATACTATGCCATTTTAATGAGAGACTTGAGAATCTTCGGACTTTGGTATCCTTGGGGTCTGGAACCGATCCCCCATGGATACTGAAACATTGTCTATACTAGAAAAAACAGCGACTGAGAATAGTCATTGTCTTTATTATCTACTAGGGGCCCGGCGCATGACATTTGTGCACTGGAGGGGGGTGGTCCCTCAGCCCTGCCTGCGCTCTCTCGCACTCTAGGAGCCCTCGGGGGATGTCTGTGGGGAGCGGGCCTAAGCCAGCAGTCAGGCATCCTTAGTGCTGCTGTGGAGGTGGGAGAGGCTCCCGCTACTGCTGCTGCACTCACCAGCCGTGAGCCCAGCTTAGGGCTTCTGGCTGAGCGGTGCTCCCCCTGTGAGAGTGCACTGACCATCAGGGGGAAGCTTCTGCATTGAGCATCTGCCCCCTGGTGGTCAATGCGCATCATAGCAACCGGTCATTCCACCGTTAGGTCTATTTGCATATTAGCCTTTTATTATATAGGATTGCTGCCCCAAAATTTAGCACCTTTAAACAAGTTTCTGAAGGCAAGGATGCCATGAAGGGTTTAGCTGGTTGGTCCTGGCTCAGAGCCTCTCATGGGATTGTTATCAAGCTGCCCACCAGGGTTGCAGCCCCCTGAAGGCTTGCCTGGGGCTGGAGGATCCATTTCCAAGTGCACTCGTGGGCAGGTTGGCAGCATGGAAGGAGGTCTCAGTTCCTCCCGAGTGGGCCTCTCCAAAGCTCACATGGCAGCTTTCTTCCCAGAGCAGGAGATCAGAGAGGAAGGCCCAAGACGAAGCCTCCGTCTTTCATAGTCTAATTGCGATGTGAGGTACCACCATCACTCCTACCATCTGCTGTCACACAGGCGAACCTCCTGGTACAATGTGGGAGGAGACCACAAAATGTGGGTGTGAATACTAGGAGTCAGAGTGTTGGGGGCCATCTTGGAGCCTGGTTATAATGTTGTTGTTTTTTTACCAAATTGTCATTTAGACCAAATTAAAATTAACATGTTTTTAGCCCAGTTGCCTTCAGCCAGATGACAGATGGCTTTGGAACCCAAACAGAAACATGGATGAGGGCATCTCCTTGTTTCCTCTATGTGGTGAGCTGAATAATGGTTCCCAAAGTAAGTCAGGTCCTAATTCCCAGAACCTGCATAATTTTGTCTGGAAAAGGCATCTCTGCAGGTGTGATTAAGTTAAAGATTTAAACTGGGGGGATTATCCTGGGTTATCTAGGTGGACCCTAAATGCAACCAGGGGCACCCTGATTAAGGAAGCAGGTACTACGCTCCTGGCTTTGAGGATGGAGGAAAGGACCATGAGCCAAGGAATGCAAGAAAAGCAGCTCTAGAAACTGAAAGAGGAAAGAAATGAGTCCTCCCCTAGAACCTCAGGAGGGCGTCCGGCCCCGATGAAACCCTGATTTGGCCAAGGAAACTGATTTCCAACTTCTACTTCCAGAGCTGTAATAGAATAAATGTGTGTTGTTTCAAACCACAAGTTCGTGGTGTGCCACAGCACATGGGTCGGGAGGGAGAGACTTTCACACTTCGCTGCTCTGTGAAGCAGATAATGGTGATGATGATTCTAAGAAGGTATTGATTAAACAGGGTTTGCCAATGCTGTCGGGTGAATAAACAGCCCCTCCCATCCCACAGTCACCGAGATGGCTTTAGTGGAGTGCGAGCTGAGATTCTGGCTTTGGTCAGCGGGAGGATTGTTCTGGCCCCTCATTACCCCTCCTCTTGGTTTTCTTTTTGCTTGAAAATAAGATTAAATTATCTATTTCCCCTCTCTGGGTGTTGAAAGTCAGGAAGCCTGTTAAATAAACATCCATGTGCAAAGCACTGGTGTGTTTCCAGCAGGCAGTAACTGCACCTCCAAGGCCACAGATGTCGTGGGGTTCTACTCCCGCCCTGCCCTGCCCTGCCCTGCCCTGCCCTGCCCTGCCCTGCCCTGCCTGCCCTGCCCTGCCCTGCCCTGCCTGCCCTGCCCTGCCCTGCCCTGCCCTGCCCTGCCAGGCTCTCTCTGCCTGTCCTGGGGCAAGCCCCTGTCCCTCTCTGATTCAGTGTCCTGTCCTGTATATTCAGGGTAACAATAATAGTATGAATTCATATTCTTCCTGCCACAGTGGCACTCCCTTTGGCTCAAGTCATAAGTGACAACGTAGGGCTCATTTTTAGCTGAAAAGCACTAGGACTATCATATAGATGCTTTAACATAAAATGATCACCTTTCAGTTTGTAGGCAGCCAATGTCTGGGCCCCCGAGAGCCCACCTCCACCCTGGCCTCCAGCCCCTGCCCTAGGATCCCTAAAATCTCCCATGACTCAGTGTCTAAAGGAGTAATGCCTAGCTCAACAGGGAAATGCGAGGACCAGGTACAGAAAAATTAGAGCCAGGCTCTACGCTCACTAGTCACTGCTGGCTTTCCTTTAGTCAGTGTTTTGAATAGCACTACTGGGCCTGGTCTGGGCCCCTCCATAGGTGCAAGCACTCCCCAGGGTTGATACCGGCTCTCTGAGGAGCCTCTCCCACGCTTTACACACCAGAGCCTCGGCTCGTGGAAGAACTAGGAGTGCAACTGGGAATGAAGCCATCACCAGGCCAGAGACCTGTGATCTGTCCGTTCACCAGCCTTTCTAGCAGGTCGTCTGGTTCAAGAACTTGGCCCTGGGAGGACAGACCTGGCCAGCTGACACCTAGACCCCGTGAAGGATTCTTACTGGACAAGGGGAAGCCACATTCCTTGGTTCCTGCCCTTAAGTCATTTTACACTGCCCTTCCTCGGGGACATTCCCAGACCTCTCAGCCCAGGCCCAGAGCTAGGAAGAACCCAGAGCCAGAGACCCCTGGTGCTGCCTCAAGGGGTCACTGGGGGGAGAGGGGGGATGCAGCAAGCAGCTCCCTTTCACTGGGCTTCACATTGGCCTTCTCTGTAAGATGTCATTGGGGTCTGTGATCTAGCGCAATCCCCTCACCGTGCGGACAGTTAGGCCCAGAAGACACACAGGGAGGCAGGCTGCCTGGGATCCAGGCCTCTGGTCTCCCAGCCTGGAGATCTGCCCACTACACCTCATGTCCTCTCTCCTCTGTGGGTCCACCCTCTCTGGCGTGCAGGTACACCAGTCTGTTCTGGGAAGGAAGGTTCCATGATCCATTATCCATGTGAACAGATGTGCAGTGGGAAGCACCTTTCTTATCCCAACCCCGGGGCAATTTCACCAACCTGCAGCTGATAACTTAACCAGGATGCAGCCTATCTGAAAAGATTGTTTAAACACCACACTGATACCAGGGGAACAATAAATAAGACTGTGCCACATGTGGTTTCTCCTTATGGATGCTAGTTCAAGGCCTCTCTGGGTCTCCGTCTCCCCATCTGTAAAATGGCAGTGTTGGGCCGGAACTCTAAGGCCCCCTTGCTCCCTGATCTGTGCCTGATTCTGTAAGGCCAGGGGTCAGCCATCGTGGTATTCCTCTCAGGGAGGGGCTGCCTCCTGGATGGCCCCTCATGGCAAGATCTTTGGAACCAGATATGCAGAGGAGAGACTCAGCCCAGGCCAGTCCCCTCCAGTAGCTTGCCTCGAGCTGAAGAGTGTGGCATTCAAGGCCAAGCTTTGCAATTCCAGCTGTGCCACTTGGGAGTGAATCATTTTCTCTCTCTGACCCTCAGTGTCTTTTTCTGTCAACTGAAGATAAAAAGCATCTGGCGAGAACACTTTGCCTTTTTGTCTCATCACTCCTCTGTCCTGCTAACTGAAATGTGGATGTGGTAGCTGCCGTTCTGGGCCACGGACACGATGTCCATTCCTCAGCATAACCAAATGGCGAACAGGAAAGGATGTGTATCCTATACAGTTACCTGCCCAGACTGCTTACCTCTGGGCTTCTTTTACTTATTGGGAGAAATCAACCACTGTTCTGTGTAAGCCACCTTTACTAGAGTCTGCCACTCGGAGCGAAGCCGAATCCTCACTCACTGCCACGGGATCTGATGACATCAAATGGTTCTCATCTAACCAAGTCGCCCTCCTGCCTCGATGTCCTTCTGTACCACCTCAGGATAGCATTGAAACTCCTCAGCATGACATGTAAGGCCCTTCATGATCTGTACCCCTCCTACTGCTCTAGCCTTGGCTTTCTCACTGCTCCCCAACCTGCCATCATACCCCGGGCACCAGCCAGCAGGAGTTACTCACAACTCCCCAAGCCCACAAGCCCCTTCGCACCTCTGGCCATCTGCACACTCAACTCTGTCTTCCAAAAGTGCCATTTCTGCCCCAGCCCTTTTCAGCTTCCAAGGTTCAGCTCAAGTGTCACCTCCCGCAGGAAGCTGCCCTGACCTTCCCAGGCTTTGTTTTGTTCTGTTTCCTGTTTCTCTCTTGCTCTCTTGGCACCATGGGGCTTTTCCACGCTGTGTGAGAGAAACACACCAGTTTCCACGTCCGTCTGCCTCTCCAGTGAGTGAGCGGCCTGAGGACAGGGGTGCTGTCCCATCACCTCTGCGCTGCCAGGGCCTCTGCTGCAGGCTCATCAGCGCCAGGAACTGAGTGGAGGGAGGAATGATGGATGGCAGTCGCCGGCTAATGTGGGAACTGCTGGGCCTCGGCAAAGGGCTGTGCCTAGGACAGTGATGGCGAACCTATGACACGCGTGTCAGAGGTGACACGCGAACTCATTTTTTTGGTTGATTTTTCTTTGTTAAATGGCATTTAAATATATAAGGTAAATATCAAAATTACAAGTCTTTGTTTTACTATGGTTGCAAATATCCAAAAATTTCTATATGTGACACGGCACCAGAGTTAAGTTAGGGTTTTTCAAAATGCTGACACGCCGAGCTCAAAAGGCGTGGGCCTAGGAAGTAGTCGTTGAATCAAAAAGGACTGACTGGAGACAGAGGTGACAGACAAGGGCATCCGGAGCCACTGTTCCCCTGCTCTGGTCAGCAAGGAGTCGGAGACTGCTGGATGCAAGGGGCCCTTGTGCGTTCGTTGGCAAATCCGCACGGTGTGTCATTAACGGTGGGCAGCATTTCAGGCTCGCTCAATCAGCAAATGTGCCACGGTACACTTGGCCGCTGCCAACACCTTGTACTTCAACCGTTGCCTCATAATGGCCCATAACCAGAGATGATAACAGGATGGGAAAGTCAATTGACTGGTTTTCTCACAGAGCATGCGTTCGGGGTCCAAAGTTTATGGCCCAAGGACTCTGCTCGCAATGAACAGTATTTACCAGCTTTACTACAACTCTCTGTGGCCCTGAGCCCCTATTGGCCCTTTTGTCCATCTCAGTCCCCTCCTTTTCAGTGGGGGAGACCGAGGCCCAGGGGGAGGAGGTTGCCCAGGGTCACACAGTGAGGCTGGAGCAGGGACCAGGACCCAGGCTCTGACACCTCGCCCTCTGCCCTTTGTACCACCCCTGCCTGGTTCCGTGATTGCCGTCCAATAATTAACTGTGGATTTAGATAAAGACACTGAGCCCAGTTATGAGGGTCACAGAGCGACAGATCCATTACAGAGCCTTTGAACCAGGAGGACATATTCTATTGATGTGGCAACATAATCTTGTCTTCTTCTTCTTCTTCTTCTTCTTCTTCTTCTTCTTCTTCTTCTTTTTTACTTATTATAACAAGCTTAAATATAAACAAGAAATAAAGAGGATATAACAAATTGTCTGTGCCCATTAGCAGCCAGCTTAAGTACTTACCAATACTTGTTTTTCTTGGTAATATAGCTTGGAATCGTCTTCCCCCCAGGAAACTTCAGGAGACACTCACTCCAACCAGAATGAGATTTTCAAGTTGCAAACTGGATCATGTCCACCTTGACTCCTTCTTCTTAGACCAGGAGTGGGCAAACTTTTTGACTCGAGGGCCACAATGGGTTCTTAAACTGGACCGGAGGGCCGGAACAAAAGCATGGATGGAGTGTTTGTGTGAACTAATATAAATTCAAAGTAAACATCATTACATAAAAGGGTACGGTCTTTTTTTTTTTTTTAGTTTTATTCATTTCAAACGGGCCGTATCCGGCCCGCGGGCCGTAGTTTGCCCACGGCTGCCTTAGACACTCTAGGGCAGTGGTTCTCAACCTTGGCTGCACATTAGAATCACCTGGGAATCTTTTTAAAATCCTGACTTCTGGGCCTCATCCTCCGGAAATTCTGTTTCTTTGTTACTAATGTTGTGGCCGTACCCCATAACAAAGAAAGGGAATTTCTTGCGTTCGTTTTGTTTGGGTCAATCTCGTCGTTGTCCTCTGAGCTCCTCCAGGGTGAGACCATGTTAGATCAGATATTTTCAGCTGTAGCGCCATGGCACACTGGTGTGCCACAAGAATTTTTAAAACATGCCATACCTGCTATTTAGTCAGGGGCATTGACTTCGTTTCCCTTAGATTGTCAAATAATGAAATGATAACAGTCAACGTAACAATAGCCATCTGGTGTGAATGAATTAAAATTATATGTGTGTTTTTTGCCAGATTGGCCAAAAAATAGAATATGTAACTTGGTGTGCTGCAGAATTTTAGTAATTGGTTTATGTGTGCCATGAGTTGAAAAGGTTGAAAATCGCTGTGTTAGATTCATCCAGGGTGCTGGCTCAGGAGCCAGACTCCTTACTTGGGCCTCCACAGCCCTGCATGGTCTGATCCCTGCCCATGCCTCCAGCCTCTTCCAGAGCCATTCACCCCTTCACGCTTCCTGCCTCTGACCTGCTTGTCTTCTCCCAGTTCCTTGAATGCATTTTGACCCCTCCCACCTCAAGGCCTGTGAAGATGCCTGCCCTTTTCACCTGTACCTTTCCTGCCTCTTTATTTAGTCGATCCTTGCTCGTCCTTCAGCTCTCATCCTTTACCCTTGCCACTCAAAGCATGGTCTTGGCACTAGCAGGATTGGCATCACTGGGGAACTTGTTAGAAATGCAGAATATAAGGCACTCCTAGTTAAGAAGGTTTAACAAGGTCCCCAGAATATGCAGGATGCTATGCTGACCAGTTCTGACTCAAAAATAGGATTGGGGTGGAGGTGGGGGCAGGAGGGGTGCTGTATTTAGAAGAAAGGAATGCTGGGTAAACAGAAGACACGATGTCCACCATAGTTATGGCATTTCTACACACGGAATACTGTTGACCATCTGGCCTGCTCCAGGGGCCATAAACTCAAGTGCCTATAAAAAGCTATAAATGAGTTAATCATTGTATTTGTTAGCTGTAGCAAATTATCACAAATTTATCATCTTACAGTTCTGGGGGCTCAGAAGTCTGAAACGTGTCTCACTGGGCTGAGATGAAGGTCTTGGCAGGGATGCGTTTCTTCAGAAAGGCTGGGGGAATTTTGTATCCTTGCCTTTTCCAGCTGCTTGCATTTGGTGGCTGGTGGCTACATCGCTGCAACCTCTGCTTCTGTCTTTGCATCTCCTCCTCTGATGTTGACATTCCTGTGTCTCTTTGACAAGGACCCTAGTCATTATATTGGGCTCAATCCAGATAATCTCCCCACCTCCAGGTCCTTGGCGGCAGATGCCACTCGCTGCCACACACTCTGCCTCCACGCCAGGGTTAGATGGGTGCTTCTGTGAGAGCCTTGGTTGCAGTCTGAACTGAGACACCCATCCCCTGTGTGACCTTGGGCAAGTCCCTTTCCCCTTCTGGGGCTTAGTCTCTTCAACTGTACATTGAGGTGCAGACGGAAGGAAAGAGCAAGGAAGCCAGGCAGGCAGAAGGGAGGACGAGCTGTGGAAAATACTCAGGTCTGGTTTGGTTTGACAACATTCAGATTTTTGTGTTCACAGAGTGTCAACTTTACTTAGAGGTGCACTTAGGAGAAAAAGTGGGGGAATAGGGGATACCTTGGTTTGCTTTTGATAAACATCTTTATTTTAAAATTTCCATTCCCTGTAATTCCCTCAGTGTCCTGAGCCAGTCTTCCCTGTTCAGTTCAAATGCCGAGAACAGAGGCACCTGTTACACTCAGTGCAGAATAAACAAACACCCAGTGCAGCTCGAATGTCTTTTTGTTTAGAATCTGTCTGTTCCGTTCATTATCTCAGAGCCTGGAATCTTCTCCAGTAACTTCCTAGACATATAAGGCTCCAAAACGCTTAAGGCCAGAAATAGCTTCTCTTCCCCTACCAGGCCAGTGTAAATACACCCCTGGGTGACATTCCTTGCTGACAATGACCTGACTGTGGCTTGTGTTATCTCACCGTTTCCCCTTCACCTTCAATCCTTTTAGTCCAAACACTCACAGTGGCTCCAGGCCCAAGATCCTTTACCGAGGCCTGGATCTTTGTTTGACAACCAGAAAACTGAATCCAAAACAATCCTGAAAAATAGTTAACCCCTCTGCAAAAATAATTTCTGGATTTCCCCCTCAGCCTCTGCACATTCATCCTTGTCTCCAAACCATAAAGGTCAAGCATCGTGGAAAGTTTTAGTCTTTTAATTTTTTTTTTTTGATGCTTTTACAAATGTCTTGCGACAGGATTACTGTGGTGAGGTCTGATGCCAGCCACGGCTTAGGAAGTGTCCAGGCTGGGCATGCTGAATGGAATCTAGAGACAGCCAAAGCATTCACTGGGTAGGTCTGTTTCTGAAAACTGTCTGTGTTGGAGTCATGGAATACTCAAAGACCACTTAGGCTGGTGATTCCCAAATATGGTTGCACATCAAAAGCATGTAGGAAGTTAAAAGAATTTCTGGGCCCCAACCAACATATAATAATTTAGAATCTTGGAAGGTGAGACTCAAGGAGATTTTTTTTTTTTTTTTAAGCTCTCAGGCAATTCTGATGCTCAGCTAAGTCTAGTTCACTCCTTATCTGGCACTCCCCTCTATAAGATTTTGCCAAATGGTTGTCTGTTCCCCTTGTATTCCTCCAGAGGTGGGAGCTCACTGCCTTTCAAGGCGCTCCCTCCCTTCTGTCCTTAGCCAGTTGTGCTTTGTCAGCAGTTCTTCCTCCGCCCTCCGTAACTTCCCCTCACTGGTCTGGCTTTGCCTTCTAGGACCCTGCAGACCACATCTGCTTTCACCCTTCAGAGATTTGGAAGGTATAACCTTGTCCCTTGAGCTCTAAGGAGTGGACATCCCCAATTTCTTCAGCTGCTCCTTATAGAACACAGCCTCCAACCTCTCCCCATGGTGACCACTTCCTAGCTGCCACTGGCCTCTCTCACCTGCCTCAGCTTTCAAATTCGGTCTGACCAAATGAAGACGCTTGCTTTATCATGGACTCACTGCCTTTGCCGAGGCCTGTTAATGATTGATCAAATAATCATTGAGTCAGTCCACCATGGAGTGCCTTGCCAAGTGCCCAAGGAGTTCTAGGCTGGCCATGTGCTGTGGGGAAGGGAGAAGGGGCTTTGCAAGGGCTACAGGATTCCATAGAGATGTTGCTTAAGAAACGACTATGTGAAACAGGTTCAATCAAGAGACTGTGAAAAATATGGGGAGATAGGCCTTTAATACAGAGAATCAGGGGCTGACAGAGTTGCTGAAGGGCCAGAGGGAGAGCAGACGTTAGGTAGCCCTTCAGGACCAACTCCCCGGAACAAGATGGACCTGGCCCACTAGCCTCATTACTATCTGAGGCCACCTGGGGTTATTTAGGTCAAAGACACACCCTGAAGCCAGATTCAAAGAGCAGGTAGCTGGAGTGGAGCTGCAGCCACAGATGCAGCTGGACGCCGAGGAAGGGACAGGAGCGCTAATGCAGACAATCCTCACATTCCTGCCACCGTGCTAGTGATGTCCCGACGGGGCAGGACTCTGCACCCCACCTTCCACGTCTGGCAGGGGTGCTGCTAACCCGCAGCAGCGAGTTCACATCCAGAACTCGAGCTGCAAACAAGGCCGGGAAACTGAGCTCCTAGCTTCCCAACCTCTCCAACCAGGAGGAAGGTGCAGTGGCCGCGGAGTGAGTGAGAAGTGCGTGTTCAGGATGTCCATCTGAGCACCTTATATGACAACAAGATGCAGACAAGCTAGATGTCCATCAACAGTCCTCCCTAGCATGGAATTCTACGCCACCTTGGAGAGGATGATGTCATCTTGTAATTAATTAGTGAAATGAGAAAAGATTCATAAGAAATCCCTAAATTAAAAAAAAAAAAGCATGTGGCAAAATAGAAGTCACCATATGATTTTATTTCAACTAAAAGAATTTTTGAAAAATGCAGGGGGGGGGGGTAATACCATAAGATTATTGACACTTGTGTGTGAAAGGATGGAAGGTAATTTCCCCCCTTCATCATCTTCTGTTTTCCAAGCTCTCTACAGTGTGCATATATTCATTTATCCTCTTAGGACCAAAAAAAAAAAATGCATTTGTAAAAAATGCACAAATAAAATCTTCGCAGAACTGGGAAAAAGAGCAGAGAAAGCGGAGACAGAAATTAGTGAACCAAAGTAAAAAACACAGACGGGAGGCACATACTAGTAAGAGGGTAAGGAGAGGTTCAAGGATGGCAGCCTAACTAGGTGCACCGTGCGGGAGGGGAAAATGCAAAATATAATTGGGGTGCAGTCGCAGATGGCTGTGACCTGGGGGAGGCCTGCCCCTTTCTGATCATTGTTTCTGCTCCCAAACCAGCGCCTTCGGGCCCGCTCTGAGCCGCGCTGCGAGGGAGGGCGCGCGGCCCGGCGCGGCTGCCCGGGTGGCGGGCGGGGGCTGGGCCAGTCCACCGGAAACCGCAACCCGGGGCCTTGGGACCGCTGATTCGCGGCGCCCCGGGCGCAGGCGGAGCCTCATTGGCCGCTGAGCCTCTGGGCGGCGCGGGGGCGGGGCCTGTGGCGAACCCCAGGCAGGAGGCAGGACAACCCGGGAGAGCCCGAACCCGCGCCAGAGCGAGAGCCCGAACCTGCGGCAGGTAACAAGGTCCCTTCTCCCGGGCGGCCTCGGCTCCCGTCACCGTGATGGGAGCTTCCTCTTTTGGCCTCGGCTTACCCATCTGGGGGCGTCTTTCCACCTGGCGTGCGCTGTAGGACCTATCCACGCTTTTCAACCCTCTCCCGCGCCCAGGTCCCAGGTCCCCAGGTGGCACCTGAGGGCACTGAGGACGCAGCCTCCCCTACCTGCCCCCCCTAACCCCCTGCAAGCATCTCGGATTAGCTGGGTCTCCGTGCTCCTGCCCACTAGACCCAATCCAGAGGAGGGCCCCTCACTGTAGCCGTAGGGGAGCGCCCCTTCCGTGCAGAAAGGGTGAGGTGGGCGCCACCTGGTCCGGCTCGGTGACCCAGAAGGTCTGGTCCTCGGCACAGGGGGCACTAATACAGGAACCGAAGAAACTGCCCGTAGTCAGGAGGAAACGCAAAGCTAGGGCTGTGGGAACCCCGGCTGAGGCTCCTATTCTTACTTGCTGTGTATCCTGGGTGAGCCCCTGAACCTCTCTGATCCCCAGCCTTCTTCCAGAATGGGGTCAGCATCTGCTCTGATCACCCCAGGGCCGCTAGGAGATTCTCTGAGTTAACTGCTGAGAAGATGGCCTGCAAACTGCAACACCTGGTGCACCAGCGATCTTCCTGTATGCAAATGGCGGTGCCTGGCAGCCCCCATACAGGCAGGCCCCTGGAATAGGAACGGTTTTGTCTTGGCATAAAAGATTTCCCAACCTTGGCCTGTGACCACTTTTCTCACCTGTTTAGCCCTTCCACCCCCACCCCATGGATGGGTGGTTCCTCCTCACACCCATTCCGGTGCACCCCTCCCTTCTCAGACCCAGGCCTGTTGGATCCAGGGTGCTCCTGCATGGGGCAGAGCCCTGAACAGAGTGGAACCTGAGTGCACCTTTAACAGGTCTCCTGGCTCAACAACCCCCCCCCCCCCAGCCCCAAGGGAGGGCTTTCCTGGGCAGCGTTGATTTGTATGGAGCTGAGGAGCTGGTTGAGGTGTTTTTCTGGATGAGTTCTTTGCTCCTCTCCATGCCCAGTGGCAGAGGGTAGGGGTATGGGGTTGGGGAGTAGGGCAAGTTCAATAACTTTGCTGTTGGATGGGACAAGACTCCATTGAGAGAGTCAAGGTAGAGGGATTGGTCCTGGCTGGAGAGTGACTGCTTCAGTGAACCTAGGAACTTTATATACCATTTACATTTCATTGAATACATTTTATATACTGTTTAAGTTTTGCAGCTGCTGTTTTAATCAAATCTACACTGTTTTCAGAGTTGTAGGCAAGAAATTAACAGGTCCTTTTTCCCAGCTGCTGCTGGACTTGCTGCACCCCTGGCAAGCTGAGACCCGAACCTCAGGCTGGTTTCTGAGGGTGCTGCCAGCTCTGATGTCCTGGGTGGAGAGTGGCAGGCTTTTATATGCACAACTCCATTCAACAAAGCCCCCCGGGGCATTTTACACGGGAGGCAACTGAGGCAAGGAGGTGAAGTGAAGCAAGCCTGTTTCTAAGAGAACAGTCTGTCTCTGAGTCTCTGGTTTCTACTCTGTTCTTAGGTCAATTAGATAGCCTTTGTGGAAATGTATGTAGCAAGCATAAGTCCAGGTAGCAGGGCCAGGCAATGAACCAAACAGGAAAAAAAATGAGCTGATGTTTTATTGGGGAGAGGCAGACAATAAACATATACGCATGTAAAGCTACTATTTGGCACGTCAGCTGGAGAAAAAGAAAGCATGGTATGGGGATAGAGAGTGCTAGGGGTGGGGAAAGCTGCAGTTTATACAGGGTGGTCACGGAAGGCCTTGCTGAGAAGGTGACATTTGAGGGGAGGGAGTAAGACGAAGGACAGGTGGGACACGATAGAGTTGGACCAGATTGTTCTTCAGGGCCATTGTTCACCTTGCAATCCATGCTTCTTGAGGTGACAGCCCTTATGCTAGAATCCTGGGACGTCTGGGCTGGTGGGCCTTTGGGGGACCACCTGGGCCCCTTTCACCTGTTCACCCTGGTTCCTCCTGTCCCTCTCCAGAGTAGTCAGCATGCTGCGCTCTCTGGTGCCCCGACTGCTTTGCCTCCGAGGCAGGACTGCCCCGTACTCCTCAGCAGCAGCCCTTCCTAGCCCCATCCAGAACCCAGACATTCGCTACAACCAGCTATTCATCAACAACGAGTGGCAAGATGCAGTCAGCAAGAAGACCTTCCCAACAGTCAACCCCTCTACGGGAGAGGTCATCGGCCATGTGGCCGAAGGGGACCGAGCCGATGTGGATCGGGCAGTGAAAGCAGCTCGCGAGGCCTTCCGCCTGGGGTCTCCATGGCGCCGGATGGATGCCTCTGAGCGGGGCCGGCTGCTGAACCGCCTGGCTGACCTAGTGGAGCGGGATCGTGTCTACTTGGCCTCACTGGAGACCTTGGACAACGGGAAGCCTTTCCAGGAGTCTTACGTCTTGGACCTGGATGAGGTCATCAAGGTGTACCGGTACTTTGCCGGCTGGGCTGACAAGTGGCACGGCAAGACCATCCCCATGGACGGTGAGCATTTCTGCTTCACCCGGCATGAGCCCGTGGGGGTCTGTGGCCAGATAATCCCGTGGAACTTCCCCTTGGTCATGCAGGGCTGGAAACTCGCCCCGGCACTTGCCACTGGCAACACCGTGGTCATGAAGGTTGCAGAGCAGACCCCCCTTTCTGCCCTGTACTTGGCCTCCCTCATCAAGGAGGCAGGCTTCCCCCCGGGGGTGGTGAACATCATCACAGGCTATGGCCCAACAGCAGGAGCGGCCGTGGCCCAGCACATGGATATTGACAAAGTTGCTTTTACTGGCTCGACCGAGGTGGGCCACCTGATCCAGAAGGCGGCTGGAGATTCCAACCTCAAGAGAGTCACCTTAGAGCTGGGCGGGAAGAGCCCCAGCATCGTGTTGGCGGACGCTGACCTGGGCCACGCCGTGGAGCAGTGCCACGAAGCCCTCTTCTTCAACATGGGCCAGTGCTGCTGTGCAGGGTCCCGGACCTTCGTCGAAGAATCCATCTATGATGAGTTTCTCGAGAGAACAGTGGAGAAAGCTAAGCAGAGGAAAGTTGGGAACCCCTTTGAGCTGGACACCCAGCAGGGGCCCCAGGTGGACAAGGAGCAGTTTGAGCGAATCCTGGGCTACATCCGGGTTGGCCAGAAGGAGGGGGCAAAACTTCTCTGCGGTGGGGAGCGTTTTGGGGAGCGGGGTTTCTTCATCAAGCCCACCGTCTTTGGTGGTGTGCAAGATGACATGAGGATTGCCAAGGAGGAGATCTTTGGGCCTGTGCAGCCCCTGTTCAAGTTCAAGAAAATTGAGGAGGTGATTGAGAGGGCCAACAACACCAGGTACGGCTTGGCTGCCGCTGTGTTCACACGGGACCTGGACAAGGCCATGTACTTCACCCAGGCACTCCAAGCGGGGACGGTGTGGGTAAACACCTACAACATTGTCACTTGCCACACGCCGTTTGGAGGCTTTAAGGAGTCCGGTAATGGGAGGGAGCTGGGGGAGGACGGGCTTAAGGCCTACACAGAGGTGAAGACAGTCACCATCAAGGTTCCACAGAAGAATTCGTAAGAACGTCCACCCTGAAGACCCAGCTCCAGTCCAAGAATTCCACCACCGTCTACCCAGTGGTCGCCAACAACTTTTTCGTCATGGACCCCCTCTATTTGCTCCAAATGAACATTTAGAACCTCAACAAATGAAATAATTAGAATCAGAGCTGCTCTGGTTAAAGCAGGGATGGGACTGGGTTCAGAGTCCTGTCCACCTGCGCCCCAACCCCAGCCGCCTTGGAGGCCCTGTGTTGCTTCCATGAAACTGTAAGAACCCCTGGAAGATAGAAAAACTAAAAACCACTGTTCTGGACCTTAGTTCTTCCTGCTGACCCAGGGCTTTCTAATGGTTAACCTGCAGGCTTAGTGGGTGGGCTCCCCTCAGACATGGGATTAGAAGGCATTGGGAGTTTTGATAGGGGTCAGATTTTGGCCCCATTCTTCATTGACTTAACCTAAAAATCAGGGGTGCTTTTCCTTTTCTAAGTACCAGTTTTTTACTATTTTGCTTGCTTGGCCTTCATTTTCCTTAATTTGAGGGAAGGAACGGGCAAAGAATGAATGTACATAAGCGTTCCTTTAAAATAAGTGAAAACAACCCAAGTGTCCATCAGCTACTGAGTGAATAAGCAAAATGTTTCCATGGAATAGTCCTTGTACTTTTCAGCCATAAAAAGGAATGAAGTACTGGCACACGCTGCAGCATGGATGAACCTTGAAAACATGCTGAGTGAACGGACAGACATACAAGGCCACATAGGGTATGCTGCCATTTATATGAAACACCCAGAATAGGCAAATCCATAGGGACAGAAAGTAGTTTAGTGGTTGCGAGGGGGTGGGGGAGGGGGAATGGGGAGTAACTGCTAATGGGTATGAGAATTTCCGGGGGAGGTTTTAAAATATTGTGGAATTGGATAGTGGTGATGGTTGCACAACTTTGTGAATATACTAAAAAGCCCTGAATTGCATACTTTGAAAGGGTGAATTTAATGTGAATTTATTTCAATTAGAAGTCAAATAAACTCACACCTTCTGTTTGCAAATACATGTGTGTCAATATTTTCTTATTACTGAATGCTTTACAGAATCTTGGGGATGGAACAGACCCAGGTAGTCATCTAGTCAACCCCCAGCCCGGTACAGAAGTCCCTTCCACAGTATTTCGAGTTTTGTTTTCTCCTGGCTGGCTGGGTGACAAAGTGCAACTTTACGACCCATGGAAAAAAGCTCTGGTTTTGGAACAAGTCCATGTCAGATCTCATTTCAGGCCTTCCACTGGCACTGTCCCCCAACCTCTACCAAAACACACCGCACCTCAAGCCAAGCTCAATATGCCATCCGGACATCCTGGGATTTCCAGAGGTTCAAACCTGAGAATTCAGTATGTTTACTGTTAGTCTTAAACTCCCAGCCAGCAGGCCACGACGACTGCACAGCACCAGCCCTCTCTCCCTGTCTTCCTCCTTTCTACCACGTTAATAACGAACCGCCCTACTTTTAGATCCACTCAGTTAGTGAATGCACCCCCCCCCCCACCCCCGGCTCTTTACATCCTGTTATCTCACCTAGGCTTCAAGATGATTTTGTTCAGTATCTGACCTTGGAGTTGACCTGAAACTGCTTTCTGTGGATTCTGAGTCTCTTTGGTTCCTTCATCTCTCCTTTCTAGGACCTGCTTTCTATGCCGTTTGTCTAAGGCTGGGGTGACCCTGACTGTCCCCCGAAGTGTACCTTTTATCTGCCTCTCTCAGAGCCTATTGGTACTTTGCATAGAAGTGAGAATTTCTCATGAAACAGGGAAACAGCAGTGAGTAGGTGGGTGAATGACTATCAAGCAGCATCCTAGTGTTTTAACAAATCCGTTGCTCATTTGCTTCTCAGTACTTCTCAACCAAGAGAAACTTGGTCCAGGGTGACCCAGAATGGGGTGGGACTGAGAAAGGACAACCTTCTAGGGCTCTGATCCCTGAAATTCTGAGACTGAGGAGTCAGGTCATATTTCTAGTCGGCTCAGCCCCCCGTGGCTCCTCCGCACTCACGCCCACTGCTCTGGATGCAGGGCGCTCGAGCAGGGAGGTGGAACTGGGCATCATTTAATGCAGGCACTGCCCGCAGGATTTCACTTGGTTATAGATGTTGTGGTTTTGAGGCATCCACCCATCCCAACAACTTACACCGAGCTCTGCTCTTCCGGATGCTATGCCAGGCGCCTTTACAAGCCACTGGGCCTCACACATCCTGTAAAATAGGCAGTGGGGTTACCACTTTTTTAAGATGAGGAAATGGAAGCTGAGAGGTTTAGCATGAACCGGCAAGGGGTCAAACTTGACTTCTAAGAGCCCCGCTTCTTTGCTGCATCCATCAGAGCTGCTGCTCTGTCACAGTGACGCTGCTTCTCTTGAGCTGACCCCAGATGCCAGGCCTGTTAAGAACTTTGATTTGGTTTGGCTCTATTCTGGGTGTGAGGCTGACCTCTGGTGGCCACCTGGTTAAT
Source organism: Myotis nattereri (assembly GCF_964212035.1). Taxonomy (NCBI): domain Eukaryota; kingdom Metazoa; phylum Chordata; class Mammalia; order Chiroptera; family Vespertilionidae; genus Myotis; species Myotis nattereri. Next base: position 56,030,113 of record NC_138087.1, read on the forward strand.
TTGTTCAGATCATTCATTGGTTTACAAAAAAAAGGCTAAGTTTCTGGCTCTAGGCAGGCTGTGGGACAGAGAATTGAATGAGGCAGTCCCTGCCCTGCAGGAGCACACAGTCTGGCAGGCAGACAATTACAGAACCGGTGACAAATGGAAGTACAGAGGCCATGAGATCACAGAAGGAAGAAATAGTAATAGGCATCCACAATACTTATCTCATGTACTACATCTAATTACCCTCAAGCACTTTTTTTCTGATTTATTACTTTATTTTTTTAAAAATATTTTTAGTTTTTTAATTACAGTTGACATACAATCTTAGTTTCAGGTGTACTACATAATGATTAGACGTTTATATAACTTACAAAGTAATCTAATCCCCCCTTAAGTCTAGTACACATCTGACACCATACAGTTATTACAATACTAGAGGCCCAATGCACGAAATTTGTGCATGGGTAGGGCCCCTAGGCCTGGCCCGTGATCAGGGATAATCTGTGTGGTGACCGGCAGGGTGATCAGGGCCCCTCCCCCTGCCCCCCGCCCCGCACCCGCCTTGGCCGCCTGCTTGCTAGCCCCACCCCCCGCCGCCACTGCAGCCACCAGTCGTTGCCTCCCTGTGGGTCGACCAGCAGGGCGATGGTTGGGGGACCCAGCTGGTACCCGCCTTGGTTGGCCTGGGGCCTGCAGGCTGGGGGCAGCTTCTGTGCTGAGCATCTGCCCCCTGGTGGTCAGTGCATGTCATAGCAAACTGACATTCCACTGGTCATTCTGCCATTCAGTAAATTTGTATATTAGCCTTTTATTATATAGGATTATTTATTATATTCCCTGTGCTGTACTTAATATCTCTATGATTATTTTGTAGCTACCAGTGTGTACATCTTAATCCCTTACCCATTTTCACCCAGCCCTCTATTCCCCCTCCCATCTAGCAAACACCAATTTGTTCTCTGAGTTTGTTCCTGTTTTGTTCATTTATTTTGTTTTTTTAGTTCCACATGTACATGAAATCATTTAGTATTTGTATTTTTCTATCTGACTTATTTCACTTAGCATAATAGCCTCCAGGTCCGTCCATGCTGTCACAGATGGCAGGATTTAATTCTTTTGTATGGTTAATATTACTTTGTATATATGCACCACAGCTTCTTGTCTATTCCTCTACTTATGTACACTTTGGTTGGTTCCATATCTTGGCTATTATAAATAATGCTGCAGTGAACATAGGTGTGCATAGGTCTTTTCCAATTAGTGTTTTGGATTTCTTCAGATAAATACCCCAAAGTGACACTGATGGGTCATATGGTAGTTCTATTTTTAATTTTTCCATAGTGGCTGCATCAATTGACAACTCCACCAACAGGGCACTAGGGTTCCCTTTTCTCCATGTCCTTATCAGGCACCTCTTAATATTCCACACTCGATAAATAACCATGGAACCCAGAGATGTTCAGATAGTAAGTGGAGCCAGGATGCAAACTCATGTCTTCTCACTCTACTGCACAGTTCAGCCTCAGGGAAAGGCCTGGTGGGAGGGACAGGATCCTACTGGATGAGGAGGAGGTAACGGGGCAGAGAGACGCAGGAAGGGTGTTCCTGGGAGAGGGAAGGACATGAAGTTTTTGAAAAAGCATGGAGGGTTTGAAGAAATGGTGTGAGGAAGGAGAGGCAAGAAGGCCTGGGAGGAGGCAGGGGCTGAGTAGCGAAGGGGCTATGGGTCCTGTGGGAAAATCCACACGTTGTCCAGTGATGGGAAACCATGAGAGCTTTGAAAGGAAAGTGAAAGGGGCATATTTTGGTTTCTAAAGCTGTCTCTGTTTCAGTGGGAGGATAGGTTGAGGGAGCCACCTGAAGCTGACGGCCACTCAGGACAGTACTGCCCATGCCAGTGATGCTAACCTGAACCAGGTGTGGGAGCCAGGAGGCGACCCGTGTTGCTGGCTGGGGTACCGAGTGGGTGATGGTGCCAGCACTGCCACAGGGGACCTAGCTGCAGGAGCAGGTTTGGGGACAAGGTGGGGGGTTTATTCATTTCTTCAACATTTTTTATTGGGTGGACCCCTCAGCACCCAGGGAAGCCTGGTGCCTCGTAGGGGCTCTGCAGATGTGTGTGGTGGGTGGATTCATGGAGAGAGGCTTCTGTTCCCTCCACCCACTCCTACTTCCTAGTAATAATGATTTTTACTGTTCCCTGTACAACCAGCCACTCCCTAATACCCGCCTGGCAGGGGGAGATGTAGGCATGAGGAAGAAGAGACGCAGATAACAGCTTTCTGTGCCACACACTTCTCAGCCCTGGAGGTGGCAGAGGCTGAACTCAGAGCCCGTCCTGACAAGAGGAGCTCACACTCCAGAGAGTGCAAGTACCAGCATCCAGTTCTGCCCTGTGTGATGAGTTCCTAAGTTCTGAATTCATTATTGCGATGCAGACGCCAGGGCACTTTAGTTTCCCTTAATTAATTAAAATACCGCATAATAATCTTTCTCTGATCTAATGTCCCAGAGGCCCTGGCGAAGGCTGGGAGTGAGGAAATTCATTAGAGGAGGCTGTTCACTGTCGATTGACTTGCTCATTCTTATTCATTTTACCTGCGTCATCCATCGCTGGGGGAGAGGCGAGGGTGATGTTTTCTTAAAAACATAGGATTAAATTCACCATGCAATCTGACCAAAAAAATTAATTTTGACTGAAAATCAGACTTTTTACATTTTAGGTGGGAAGTGGGTACATTTGGGGTTGGACACTGGCTTTCAAACGATCTTCCTCGAGCCCAGTTATAACTTAGTTGACGACAGACGGAGATCCATGCTGCCTGTTGCTTACAGCATCAAGTCCAACCTCCTATGGAGGCATTTAGGGGTGTGGCCTAAGCCCCAGTCCTCCCACCTGCCACCTCAGCTCCCAAGCAGCTGCAATGGTCACTACTCCCCATTCACAAACGAGGCAGCACTCCTCTATCCCTGCTTCTTTCACATGCTCTCTCCTTAGCCAGGAATCCCCCACAGCCACTCAAACCCAGCTCAGATGCCTCCTCTTCTCTTCCAGGAAGTCTTCCCTGATCTCCTGCTCTGATCAGAAAGTGGACATCTGTGCTTCCTGGCAGGACAGTGACCTTGTCCCACTCGTCCCCAGTCAGTCTCACCTGAGTGCAGGGCCCAGGGCCCTCCCACCTTCACAGAGTCAGTGTCTGCATTCTTCTGGCCTATGGAGAATGGCACTCCTGCATGCATGTGGAAGACGGCAGAGGGCAGATCTAAGTGAGTGGATTAAATACCAGAATGTTTATATAGTGGGAGACCCAAGTTCAGAGGGAGCTGGAAAAATCAGGCCAGCGGCAGACGATTAGGACTGGTTAATAACTGCAAGCAAGGTGCTCGGTTGGGGCTGTGACTATGGCCCAGGTGAGAGGTAAGGAGGATACAGGCAAGGAAAAAAGGGGCAAGATGCATAGGGATGATGAAGGATCTGTGGGCCTTGGGCCACCCACAGGAGCATTCCAAGGACAAAGAGACCAAAGACTGTCCTTAAAAACATTTATTTTCAGGGTGCAGGGGTCCTGTGACATCATCACATCTATGAAAATAGGGTAGAAAACACAGGCTCTAGGAGAACATATTTCCAAAGGAAGCACATGTTCTTCAGCCTCTGCAGAGGCCGTGGGCTCTCACCAATGAGAAGCCGTTAGGTTGGGACAATCATGTTTCTTCTACCTTTTTGGTTTTGGTGAAAATATCAGACAGTGTAACATGTATTAATTTTTTTGCACATAATTATGATGTAAACCCAGCCTCATCAGTCTTCCTGCTCAGCTCCCTCATCACAGGGCTCTGTCCACCCTGCTCTCTGTGTCTATATCCAGTTCTGTTCGGGAAAATTTGAGGAGATTCCATTGATTTTGTGAAGTGTGCTTATTAGCAGTACGGTTCTACCACCTTCTCCAGGGCCTCAGCCTCCCTGTTCCTCCTGAGTGTCTTATCTCCCCTTCCAATCAAGAGGAATTAACTGCAGACCTCGGGTACAATCGAGTGGTGGTCAGTGGGAGAGGCTAGGAGGTGCTGAGTAGGGAGGGGATGTGAGCAGGTCCCCCAGCAGCGCCACCTCCAACAGACAAGGAGAGCTTCCAGTTTGATCAGTTTTAATTCTGATTTTACTCAAAGAAGGGGTTCCAATGTCTTAAAGTTTGAAAACCACCCATCCCGTTTCATTCTCTTCTCATTCAAATGAGGAAACGGAGGTGCAGAAAGTGAAGGGGACTTGCTCAGGGTCACACAGCGAGCCAGGGGTGAAGCCCCACATGGACCTCTGTGTCTGGGTTCCCAGGCCCGTCTACTGCTGTGTAGCATGCCACGGTGTTGCCACCCCCAAATGTCAGTTGTGAAACGGCCAGCCTTAAAGGCAGAAAATGCAATTCCAAAAAGGACCCCAAGATGTCACGCCCACCGCGGGCAGCACGAGGTGGCGTTTTCAGTGTTGAGGCGAACCTGGAGAAGAGTCCCTGAAACCTGGGGAACTGGCAGCCTCTCCTACCCAGTTTCGAGATGATCCCGAGAAGCAGCACCACGGAGGGGAGAGCGCGCCCAGGAGGGCCAGGCACCTGAGTCCGTCAGACCTTGGGCACCTGCTCTGCTCTCAGAGCCTGGTTCTTCCCCAGGAAAGGGGCAGGGACACTAACCCGACCCTGGTGCCCTGCACTTGGGAAGTGACGGCAGACGGAAAAGGGCTTCATGAACGTCAAGGACTATCCACATGAGAGATCCCGATTCTAAAAGTTTTAATCGCCGAGGAGATCTATTTTTTTTAGCCCAGACATTAAATATTCTCCTTCTTCCTTTCTTCATTTAAAATAAAGAAAGCAAGCCCCATTCCTGGCTGAAGTCAAAACACCTCTAAGTCAGACCTTCTATTACACTCTCGTTCCACAGCCCAGAGAGAGCATGGGACCTGTTTTTGCAATCTGATGTCTAGGAATCAGGTCTCCACTGCCCACCTGGTTCAAGAACGCTGGGCCTGGGAACAAGTAGACATCTCGGTCCCCAAACGCCCAGCCATGGGGCCCCCGAGTCTGGTAAAGTGTTTCCTTAAAATGGGAGAGTGGCAGGAATAGAAGAGCTGCAGCCAGCTATCCTCACCCTAGAGCAGTGATGGCCAACCTTTTGAGCTCGGCGTGTCAGCATTTTGAAAAACCCTAACTTAACTCTGGTGCCGTGTCACATATAGAAAATTTTTGATATTTGCAACCATAGTAAAACAAAGACTTATATTTTTGATATTTATTTTATATGTTTAAATGCCATTTAACAAAGAAAAATCAACCAAAAAAATGAGTTCAAGTGTCACCTCTGACACGCGTGTCATAAGTTCGCCATCACTGCCCTAGTGTGAAGCAATGGTGTTTGTTTTTGAGGAAATACCATTTAAAAAAGGACACTAAGCCCACACTTCCTGTATTTTTTCCTGTAGGGCCATCTTACTCTAGGATGACAGGGCTCAAAGAGACACAGGTAACATCCAGTCCAAATGCCACATTCACAGGTGAAGAGTCCAAGGCCCAGAGAGGGTAGGGACCTGTCCAGGTCACACAGCAAATGAGAGGTCAGGCAAAGGACAGAGGGACCCTCCTCCTCGGCTCTACCACACACACTAAGTCACAGGGCTCCACCAATCAGCTGCAGACAACTGAGGTGAAAGGTCACAGCGCACACCCCTCGTCTAGCCCTTTAGAGTTACAAATACACCACGACATGCTCCCTTCCCCCTCACCCCGCCCCCGCGAGGGAGTAGTTAAAAAAAGAATTCTCTCAGAGCAATTCATTTCAAAAGTATAAAAAAACCACGTGCAGTCCAGACATTTTCCCCGTGTTTGCCCTGCTAAAAACTACATCTGCATAAGAATCTAGTTTGCATCTAGTTTTTAAAAAACATACGAAAGGGGTCATCTACAAACAGTTTTTCCAACTTGTCACACAGCAAAACCACCCACAACTTGACTTTCCCATCATCCCGTGATCATGCTTCTGAGACCCTGGAAGAAGAGAGGGAAAAGAGTTAGAGGACAGAAGCCTGCTCTGTCACAGTCAACTTCCTGCTAGCTGGGAGGTGGGGGAAATGGCACTCCTGGTAGTTTCCTGACGTTCACTTTTTGGTTTTCTGTGCATCCCTATAGACCTGACATAAGGCCTTGTACACAGGAAGTGTCTAACAATAGTGGCTAAATCATACACATCACAACCACAGCAAAATCCTAATGCTTTTCATATTGTTTCTAATTTTTCCTGCTATTGAAAAATTGTCAGTATGCCTTGGTGACAGTGCCTGTTCACAATTATTCCTGCTGTTCTATAAGATAATGCCTCCCTTTCGGATGGTTGAGCATCATCCCATGCACCTAGAAGTTGCTGGTTCGATTCCCGGCCAGGGTACATGCCAGAGTTGTGGGCTAGATCCCTGGTAGGGGGCAAGCAGGAGGCAGCCAATCGGTATTTCTCTCTCCCTCTCCCTTCCTCTCCCTCTAAAAAAAAAATTAATAAAAAACATATTTAAAAACACATACACACACACAAATAAGATCATGCCTCCCTGCCCTCCTCCTCCTGTGAGAGGAGCAGACGCCGGCCACCCCTCTAAGGCTGGATGTGGCCCTGTGACCTGCTCTGGATACGGAGTTAAGCAGATGTGACAAATGTTGAATCCGAGCAGAAACTTTAAATGAGATTGAGCGCTTGGCTTGGCCTCTTGCTCGTCCCCTCTGCCACGAGAGTGGACATATTCCACAGCGGGGCTGCTCCTCCAGCTGGGTCCCCACATGGCGGGGAGCCACGCCAACCTGCCACCTCGACATGGAATGTGAGGAGGAGATACATGTTGGTGCCTGTGAACCAGCGAGGTTTGGGGGTTGTTAAGCAGAAGTTGGCTAATAAGGGATTCGTTTTCTAAGTTCACAGTCCATCTGTTGGTGGGGGACAGCTCTCACCCGGGTGACTGAGGACTAGGGCTCGCCTGGCCCAGGGAGACGCTGGTTCTCTGCAGATATGCTGCTAAGAGACACAGGGAGGAACCGGGACACAGACGATGAGGCTCATGTGTCTTCTCTGTGGGCATGTGGTGCTGTCACATGGCTGTGTCTGCTGTCTTGGTGCCTCTCTAGGGGGATCCGCAGGAAACACTCCACTCAGCCTCAGAAACAGAGAGAAACCGCCGGTCCTCGTTACCCTGTGCATGCCTGTAACGCTCACAGCTCTTGATGTGCATGGTAGGTGGGAAGCCCAGAGTGATATGTGCATAGAACACACTAGAGATTCTACCTGCTGTCGTATGTTCCTACTCTTGTTTTGTATCCTGGTTTCCTGCGTTTTTTTTTTTCTTTTTATTGCACATCTTTATAAACCATCTCAATCTCTTGGGGCACAGGTGTATAAAATACAAAAAATGACTTAGAACATGTACTCACTCTGTCACATGCGGTCGTGTGGAGCTGGGAAGCGAGGGGCTTTGTACGTGCTCAGGTCGCTAACCGTCACCTTGCCGTGGGACTGGGCCTCCCCAACCGCATTGGCCGAGTGGCACTGGTACACTCCCTCGTCTTCCTTTCCCAGAGGGTTGATCTAGAAATAAAGCAAACAAGTTTATAGTTCTTTGTGGCACAGCAAAATCACTTCCTTATTGAGTCTTGGTGATACCTCTGAGCACTTATTCTTTTCAAAATAAGCTTGAGCTCACTCTGTTTCTCTTCTTGCCTTGGCTGCCAACGAAGAATTTAAATGTCTTCCTCAGCACCCTCTATCGTGGCTCTCATGTTAATGTTTCCTCTGCATCCCTGCCTTTTACTGTGAGCTACCCCATCCTCTTATTGAAAGGGAGAGGTATAGATCAGCAGTTCTCAACCTGTGGGTCGCGACCCCTTTGGGGGTCGAACGACCCTTTCACAGGGGTCACCTAAGACCATCAGAAAACACATATATAATTACATATTGTTTTTGTGATTAATCACTATGCTTTAATTATGTTCAATTTGTAACAATGAAATTGGAGGTCACCACAACATGAGGAACTGTATTAAAGGGTCGTGGCATTAGGAAGGTTGAGAACCACTGGTTATAGATTATAAGGAAAATATTGCAAATGAAAAGAACAAAAATCTAGTGCCCAAGGAATGGCCCACAGGGGCTCCCAAAGGAGGCAGCCTTCACAAATTAACTCCAGAGAAAACCTTTCCTCCATACTTTTTGTAAGAAAGTTTGGGAATGTTAGGGTCACAGGGCCCCTGGAAGCTGTCTAGCCTAAAGCCCTCTTTTTACAATTGTGGACACCGAGGCTCAGATTTGAAAAAGCCACGGACCCAACTGCATTCTGAGTTTCTGAGCTGGATGCCGAGGATTCGCCAAACCTCGTAGAGATGGTGGCGAAGTGGGGACAACACCCCTGAGGGCACCCTGTTCCCAGGCCCCTGCAGAGCAGATCCACAGCAGTGCTCTCCTCTCTTGCTTTCTCTCGTTAGAACAACCTCTATCAATGGCGAGTCACTCTACAGACGGGGGAGGATTTATGCACACCGTCTCGTTTTGAACACTCGGTGATCATGGGTGAAGGGGGAGCATCATTACCCTCATGCTACAGGAGCCTCGCAGGTAAGTCACAGATGGTTAGAATCAAGCGGCCCTTGGACGCTGTCCAGTCCAAAGCCCTCTTTTTACAGTTGTGGACATTGAAGCTCAAAGAGTTAGAGCAACTTGGCCAACATGAACCCCTGTCTCATCACTTCATTGCTCCTTCAAACACATGGCATTCATTCCCTCATCTTAGCAAAACTGCTGCAAGTGGCACAGAAAAGCTATGAGAAGATGTGAAAGTTAGCCTTCCCTCCTTATCAGCTATGTGGTCTTGGGCAAATGTATTAGTTTCCTATGGCTGCTGTAACAAATTACCACATACCTAGTGGCTTAAAGCAACACAAACTTATTATCTACACTTCCTGAGGTTGGAGTCCAAATGTGTCTCAGTGGGCTACAATCAAGGGTGTTGGCAGGGCTGCTTTCTTTCTAGAGACCCTAGGGCAGTGGTTCTCAACCTTCTGGCCCTTTAAATACAGTTCCTCATGTTGTGACCCAACCATAAAATTATCTTTGTTGCTACTTCATAACTGTAATGTTGCTACTGTTATGAATTGTAATGTAAATATCTGATATGAAGGATGGTCTTAGGTGACCCCTGTGAAAGGGTCATTCGACCGCCAAAGGGGTCGCGACCCACAGGTTGAGAATCACTGCCCTAGGGGAACATACCTTTCCAGTCTACAGGCTGCCTGCATTCCTTGGCTTGTGGCCCCTTCCTTCCATCTTCAAAGCCAGCAATGGCGAGTCATGTCTTTCTCCCACTGCCATCTCTCTGTCTGCCTCTCTCCTGCCTCCCTCTTCCACATTTAAGGGACTCTTGTGATTTCATTGGGCCCACCAGATAATGTGGGGTAACTTCTTTATTAAAGTCAGGTAATTAGCAACCTTAATTCCATCTGCAACCTTACTCCCCTCTTGCCACATAACAGAAACCATCCATAGGCTCCAAGGACTAGGACAGGGACCTCTTTCCGGGGCCATAATTCTGCCGAACACGAAAGATCACCTGCTCGCAGGGGTTATACTGCCGGCCCTGCTTTCCTCTGAGTTCTTCCGGGGGCCAATGAAAACTGGATAAGATCAGCTTTGAAACATGTAACATGTTATAGAAATATAAAGGGTGCTTTACAAGGGCCAGTCAATAGTAGCCAGTAATCTGAAACGAATGAGCTACTCACCAAAATCCAGGCTGTGGCCTCGTGGTCAGAAGGACCCCCTCGCACCTGGACAGCGATATTGACATGGTCCCCAGGCAGGTCCTCTAATGCCTGGGTGCCCTCAGGAGACTGTGTGACCTGAAGAGGACAGGAAAGCCAGGAATGGTTCAGAGAAAGCATTTCTGGAAACTACCTCCCACAGACATCCTCATTGTCTTCATCTTCCCACTGACGGGAAGGCCAAAACCCTGACAGCTCCTGTTCCTGTTAAAATGTTCGTCAGTCACTTTAAAAACCCAAATGCATATGCAGCCAGCACACTCTGGTGGACAGCAAAGATGCGGACACCAGCTCCATCTTGCAGAGGCAGGTCAGAGCTTCTCAGGGCTGTTGAGACGAGGCACAACCTATGCTAGGATCCGTGCTAGTCGCTCAAAAATTGATCGGCAAAAAGATCTAGTTTTGGAACAGGATGGGACTGTCTGCCACCAGCCAAGTCTTTCTAAAACCCAATCCAGTGGCGTAGTCTCCTACTTCATTCCAGCTGATCGAGGCTAGGTAAACAGCAGAACTTTCTCGACAGCTGAGTGGCCAAGAGAGCAAATGCCACAGGAAGGATGGCAACGGCTCTTCTCTGGGGAGAGCTTTAGGGTGAATGTTTTGAGGCATAAACCTGGAGGCAGAGAAATGGTATATAAGATATCCTCTGATCTGCCCTGGCTGGTTTGGCTCAATGGATAGAGCATCGCCTGCGGACTGAGGGGTCCCAGGTTCAATTCTAGCCAAGGGCACATGCCTGGGTTGCGGGCTCGATCCCCACTGGGGGGCGTGCAGGAGGCAGCCAATCAATGATTCTCTCTCATCATTGATGTTTCTCTCTCCCCCACTCCTTTCCTCTCTAAAATCAATAAAATATATATATAAAAAATAAATAAAATAAAAGTAAAGTCCTCTGATGATCCACATATGCACACAAACACACTTAAAAGGACAAAAAGCCTTTATCTGCCCCCCAAACACACACACACACACACACACACACACAGGAGAGTTCTGATATATAAATACCTTCCTCCACGTGATGACTGGGGGAGGCACCGCCCTCACCTCGCAGGACAGGTACACCTGGGCCCCGGTGATGTTGTGAACATTTCGGGGTGGGATGACGACCACAGGAGCTGGAAGAAGACAAGGGAACACAACCTTTACCTTGCCCGGACCCAGGACCCCGCTTCCGGAATCCCCTGACTGTGGTGAGCCTGCGGGGCCCGTCGAACATGGGGAGGGCAGTGGCAGACCAAAGCTCTCCACACACACAGAACAAACTCACAGGCAAGGCATCGTGGAGGAGAGTCTGCCTTAGACCCGGAGGGATGCCTGCGTGCTTCGTCACCCATTGTCTTTGCCCCACCAGCAGGAAAACGGGTTCAGAGAGAAAAGGCAGCTTCCTAAAGCTACCAGCCTGTCTGCGGCAGAGCTCGGTCTCACACTCCCTCCCAGGCCCCGGGTGCCATCTGCTTTTGGCTCAACTGCACGACAGGGCGTTGGGCTCCGGGAGGGGCTGGTGTTGCTTCACCCACAGCCGAGTCTACTAACAGATGGGCTTTTCTCTTTCCACATGGAGGGCCCTCGAAGAATAATGCCACCTAAGACAGCTGCATCCACCCTGGAGCTGAGACCCCCGCGGTCCATTCAAGATGCTCATTTGCATATCACAGACTCACAGACTCCACTTGGCCTCCCCCACCCCGCACACCTCCCCATCCCCAATGGCAGAACTGCTGGCCTGGAAGCCCTGTAGAGGCTGGGGGTCGGGCAGTGTGGATCTAGGCTGCTGGAGCATTACAGAAAGGAGAGGGAGGGTGTGGGTTCACTGGAGGGCACCGGAGAGTGTGTGGCTATCCGAGTTAGAAATCCTTAACTCGTACTCCATATTCTGCCCTTCTCTGCGTGCCTGGCATCTGCTCTACTCACACTGGGACTAAAAGAATCAAGTCCATGGGGCTTGGCCTTCAGGCTCTCCATCGGCCCCTCACTGTTCCTGCCTCTGCATGGCATACACCCCCTCCTCCAGAGGCGGACGCTCCCATCACGCAGGGCTGAGAGCGCATGTGTTCTGGTCCGGGACCAGAGGCTCTGCACCACGTTGACCTGCTGAATCATAGCCTGCCGCGCAGTCCAGGTGCTCCACCTGTCTCACCTGCACAAGAAGGCAAGCGTGGCCCACCCTCGCGTCTGGCCCCACGGTGTCCTGGGCCAGGTGAAGTGTGGGTCCCTGGCGGGAAAATGCTCTCTGCTGGGTTTCGCTGATCACGGGTTGTTGAGCTGATCTTATTATGTGATGAGTGTGAAAGTGATGGTTTCAGTTAACACAATGTGCAAGCGGGGGTCAGACGCAGGTCTGGTCAACAGACGACTGGATGAAGAAACAAAAAGAGCGAACACATTCATTCTCCTACTGCAGAGTGTACAGACTCCTGGGCTTTCCTGGTGACTCAAGGACAGCCTGGCAAGCCAGCCCGAGAGAGGAAAAGAAGAACAAAGGGAGGGAGACAAAAGGCTGGGAGAAAAGGGGAGAGGGGAGGTATAAATATTTCTCTCTTTTTCAAGTCCAGCGCGGCTAGAAAGCGGTCCGGTTCCTGAGTAGGGGCGACGGGGAATTGAGAAAATGAAAGAGACAGACACACATACAGTAGGGAAAGCTGGGACTGGATGGGACCACTGTCCTCTGATGGAGAGACAGGGACCCAGAGCCAATACAGCATGTTTATTTTATACAGCAAAACCCAGGAAGTTTTACTAAAGGTCAAGACAAAGGAGATTATGTGCATTCTTGGGTGGGCCTGAGTCGTACTCATTCCTGGTGCTTGGCTGGATTTAGATAACGAAACCCACCCCCTGGCACCTGGGCTGAAAGTCAGGCTGACAACACTCCTGCCTCTGGCAAGGTGTGTTTCCAGGACGTGGCTCTGCCAACGCCACTGGATTCAGCTGACAATAATTAAAGAAATGCCCATGTGCCTTCCCAGGCGCTCTCTACAGGGAGGAGTGAAAGGATGCTGAAATGAGGCTGGTCTGGCTCCTTCAGACAGACTAGGAAGCACACCCGTCAAGCTGGTGCCCAAAAAACTCTGGGGAACTATCTTAGAGCCACAGAATATCAAAACTAGAGGTCCTGACTCTCCCCAAGATCCTGTGCCTGACCATCTGTGATGTGCTCATTTAACCTCCAAGTGCATGCCTCTAGTGACAGAGAGCTCACTACCTACGGAGCCAGGCCCTTCTATCCTTGAAGGGCTCTGCTGGTAAGAAAGCTTGTCCTCATTGGAGCTAAAAACCCACTTCCCTGTAACTCCCGCCTGTTTATCCCAGGCTGCCCTCTGAACCCTACAGCCCCCTGGGTGCCCCAAGGGCCTCTAGTGAATTGAATACATCACTGCCCTTCTTCCCCCTCAGTCTGTCTGATCAGCTCACGCCTTCAGTTATGGCCGTCTCGCTGCCCTCTACCCACGTCGCTGAGTGTGCTCAACGTCCCTTCGATGAACCAAGGTCCTAGGCTTCTGACACCTTCCGATGCGCCCCGCCGCCTGCCTGGCTGCCACAAAGAACCACAACGCCCCTGCTCCCTGGCAGGAGCCCCATCTGCACAGATGACAAAGAGAGTCTGATGTATTCACATCCTCCTGCCCGCATCGCCTCCCCCCCGAGCCCAAACCGGTCCTGGAACGGCTCGCTGTGGGAACAACCAGAATCACGTCTTACTCCAAAGCCCTCAATGGATTCCAAAGGGACACTCAATCAACATGCTTTACTTTCGTTCATGTAAAGTCATAAATTTTAAATGAGATTTCATCAATCCCTTTCAGGTCTAAATGAATAAACCAGTAAATCACATTTCCTATTTTTCTCCTTGCATTTCCCTCTCCCTCTCTTTCAATAACTGCAATTAGGAAAGGCTGTCTTTGCCACTGATTTCACATGGCAGAAAATACCATTTCTTTTACAAAAGAGCTTTTGATGGTAAAGTGACATTCAAAATTTTATTTTTAAATTTACACACAGCACACGCCTCCTTTCTGGCGTACAGGTCTAAGTTCTGATAGATGCATACAGTTGTGTAACCGTCAGAGGACAGTCCGGTTAGCTAGAAAATTGTCCTCGTGTCTCTTTGTCATAGTAATCTGTTTTTAACGTTAACCTGTCTGATTTTACATTGAAAACATTTTTATCCATAACAGCTCTTTACAATCAGTCATCATCATCATCATCATCATCATCGTAACAATGGCAACAATGCCACCAGCTAACACTGAGCTGGCTGTGTGCTAGGCACTCTTCTGCTTACGGGGATTATTAACCCATTTGACCTTTCCAGCTCTCAGCAGCTGCCAGCCCGGGGAGCTGGGCAGGGTCACCCAGCCGTAAAAGGCGGGGCCAGGCTATGAGCCTGGGGTCTGGCTCCAAGCTCTGCCCTCTCCCTACATGACACATCCAGGTACACTACTCTTTTCACCCTCACACCAGCCCTGCATTTATCCCTATTTTACAAATGAGAAAACCAAGGCTCGGAAAGGTGAAGGGTCTGGAAGAACAGGGACCCTGAATCTATTAACCCAACACTGATTTTTATTTTTTTAAAATATATATCCTTTATTGATTTCAGAGCGGAAGGGAGAGGGAGAAAGGGAGAGAAAAACATCAATAATGAGAGAGAATCGCTGATGGGCTGCCTCCTGCACGCCCCCTACTGGGGATGAGGCCCACAACGGTGACCTCCTGGTTCATAGGTCGATGCTCAACCAGTGAGACACACCGCTGGGCTCCACACTGATTTTTAAAGTGAAACATTCGTTATTTTGTTTGGACGCCATTCCAGTACGAGAAAATTCCTTAGGGATTATGTTGGGGGTCCCCAAGAGAACCCCTCAGCTTGATGATTTTCTAGAAAGACCACACAACTCAGCATGGCTTTACTTACAGCTGTGATTGCAGCGAAAGGAGACAAAGCAAGTCAGCAAAGGGAAAGGGCACACGGGGCAAAGACTGGGAAAACCAGGTGCAAGCTTCCAAGAGCCCCTCCCAGTGGAGTCACAGGACACGCTAATTCCCCAGCAGCAAATTGTGACAACATGCAAAACGCCATCTACCAGGGACGCTCACTCGACACTCAGTGCCTTAGTGGGGGCCGGCCACCTGGGCTCCGTCTGCCGACTACACACTGAAGTTCCAGGCTCCCAGGAGGAGAGCAGGGGTGCAGCTCCCCTTCGTTCCGTTTAAGCACCGTGAGCACTGCTCTCAGCTCGGCATCCTCCTGAAATCCAAGTTCCCAGACACCAGCCAGGGACTTCCCTGCCAGCAGGCCTGTCCAAGGATACACTGCTCTGCTGACTCTTTTCTGTCCAGGAATAAAACCCTCTGGGCATCGCCCCAAGGAAACAGCTCTTGTGAAGATACCATTGAATGGGTGATGTGTCCTTAACACTAGCAGGTCATCCCCAGTACTTCTGTCCCCAAGGGCTCATCCAGGTGTGGCACTGGGATACTCAACCTCATGACTACCACTGGCAGAAGGTTACCAAGTTCAAATCCTGTCTCGGCCACACCCCCGTATTATGACTTGGCCTCAGTTGCTTCTTCTTTAAAATGGGCACCGGGGTCAATTCTCCCTCCCATCCCTATATGCTGCTGTGAGGAACAATTACAAGACTCCTCGCAAACTGTGAAGGCTTCCATGGAGGGACCTGAGGACGAGGCAGGTGGTGCTTCCCCCAGGATGGTCTCCTCAAAGATGCCTCTAATGCAGTGATGGCGAACCTTTTGAGCTCGGCATGTCAGCATTTTGAAAAACCCCAACTTAACTCTGGTGCCGTGTCACATATAGAAATGTTTTGATATTTGCAACCATAGTAAAACAAAGATTTATATTTTTGACATTTATTTTATATATTTAAATGCCATTTAACAAAGAAAAATCAACCAAAAAAATGAGTTTGCTTGTCACCTCTGACACGCGTGTCATAGGTTCGCCATCACTGCTCTAATGGGCTCTGGTGAGCAGACCTATCGGAGAGTCCTCTCTGGAGGCCCCAGAGGCCATGGCCCTTCCTCGGGCGAGCCCGGGGCAAAGCCTCACCGCTGCCAGAGCTGCCACACTCCTGGAAGAGCCAGGCTTTCCCGTCTACCTGCCTTTGACAGGAGTCAGATGGCTTTCAAGAGGGAGGATGGTGCCTGGCCTGTCCAGTCTGAACGTGCTGGCTTTGTCTTTCTAGCCCTTCCTTGCTCAATACTTGTTTTCTTCTGTTCATGCCGGCAACAGCCCTGGAAATGCTGGGACAGCACAAATCTACCCACCAGGTAACAGAAAATAGTCACCCAGGTGTGCCCCAACAAAGGCAGCAGTGGGTGGGCAAAATGGTACCGAGGGAATCTCAAATGCCCAGCACAGGAGCTCCGGGGAGTTGCGAAGCATTTCCTCCTTATCTGCACATGAAGACAATGACTTTGGCCCTGGTCCTCCAGGGTGAAGGGAGAGAATGAATGTGACTGTGTCACTAACTGTGGGATCTGTGCAAATGAAAGGGACCGATGTTATTATTATAGCGTGTGGTGGTCCGCGCACCCCACCCTGTCAGCTGTGTCCTTGATGGCCGGAATGAAAGATCTTCCCAATGCCTCTGAGATTTCTTTCAAGCTAATGGTGCTAGGGAAAGAAAGAATATCAAAAGTCATCCCCCAGGACCCCATCTGCCTGCAGGAAAAAGCGCCCCACCAAGAGTTTAATGATCAACCCGCAGAACAGCCCTTGTAATTTATGCTAATAGTCACCTTACCACGTAGAATGAGGAACAGCTTAATCCTGCTCCCCTCAGCCTGCGCCCCCAGGCCCTCCCTGCGCTTGAAAGGCTTTTGAGCACGAGGCCCCCCTTCTTTGTCCCTCTCACAAAGTGGCATTCGCTGCCTCTCCTGGTTACCTGGTAACACACGCCTCGAAAGACATATGTCTAAGTGGAGCTGGACTTCCAACCGAGGTAGATTTTCCAAGACTCGGGAGCTTAAGAGCTTATTGAAGCTTCAGAGGCTTGGTGTCCTGGTGGGCACTGGCACAGGACGCTGCTCCTATCTAATTGAGCTTTCGAAACAGGACGTCAACCTACTGTGTGCAGGAGCCCACCCCCTCCCAATGTTAGCAATTAATCAGAGCGCGTACCTGGAAGGAACAACACAGCCTTTCAACATAACGACAGCAATAACCACAGAATGCCACGCCTCCTTCCAGCTGAGAAACAGAACCAATCGTTCTGTATAGAACAAAGCTTTGCCCCTCAGCCTGGCATTCAGGCTGGCAATGACCTGGCCCTAAACTCTGGGTGGGCAAAACCGTACCAATGGTCCCTTGGTACCGTTTTGCCCACCCAGCACCTCCGCCTCCCTCACTCCTCAACCTGGGAATTTTCTACTCGTCCTTCAAGGCTCCTCTCATAGGCTTCCTCTTCTGTGAGGCTACTCCTGTTCCTCTCAGGAGCCGTCACCCAGTACTAAACAGGGGAACCAGCAACAAGCCTTGGGGGCGGAAACAGGAGGGTAGATCCAGACTAAGAAACCCTCAAGACTCAAGAGTAGCCAATCTGCGCCTCAGCTTTCCCTTCTATTAAATGGGAGTGAGTCCTGGCCAGGATAGTGGTAAAACCGAGTAAGAAGATGAGATGCAAATATACTTACTGAATATATTCAAACAGCAAATAATTATGCAGAGGTGGGAGCACAGTGGGTCTTCAATAAACACAGGAGGAAAGGGAAGCATTTCAGCCTGAAAACTGTTTCCTAATGCTCCTGAGAGGCATGTGTAAGAACACCTCCCCCGCCGTGCAGAACTTAATACAAATTTACGGAGGCTTCGCTCTGTTAAAGTGGGAAGCTCGCAGAGTGAGGGGCAGGCGAGGAGCTGGGGAGGGGTGGCTTTATTGCCAGTTTTGAGGCAGAACAGCTGCTGCAGTGACTGCGCCTGCTTCCCTTCAACCAGGGTCCCCTGGGGGCATTGTTAAAAGTGCTCCTGCTGCATCCTCTGAATAGAGGGGGGCTTTAGGCAGCACAGAGTGAGGTGCCACCTGCCTTGGTCTAGCGGGGTAAGAGCCTGTCCACACCTTCAGGCCCCACCAGGACACAGGGGCAGGGGCCACACTTTACATCTCAGGACAAGAAGCGACGGGAAGACAGGGCCGGATCTGTCGCGGCTGACAATTACTGGTGGGAAAGGAGAAGTAAATTCCGGGGAGGCCTGATGCCTGTCACTAATGGGATCATTAAAAGCAGCTTCTGTGTTGCCTCCATTTGGCTCCACGAACATCTTTTCACTGGGGCTGGTGCCTGAGGTGCGCCTCAGGGCCCATAGATCAGAGTGGAGGGGCTGTCACATTTACTTGTCATTGGGTAATTTTCAGTGAATTAGGGGTATGGGGTTTCCATCTGCCATCTGGCCTCCCGCTGGTAACCATGGCAACCACCACCTGCCTAACTTCACACAATCAAGTCCTGTCCTGAAAGAGCACAGAACAGGGTGTAGGGGACCTGGGAGTTGGTCAGGCTTTACTGGTCCCCCTGGCCGGTCCCCTGCTCCCCACCCCCTGTCGCTGGCTCCTCCTCATAATAGATTTGGTCTAAACATCTTAAATATTTTTCAAGGCATCTCTCTCTCTCTTGGGAACAGAATACCACTCCAGGGAAAAATCATCTGAGACCTTCCACACCAGTACATTCCGGGGACCTGGTCAGCATTTATGTCTCCTGCATGTGGAGTGAAAGTGTTACCTGTCTGGAGACAAAGAGAACTGCCTGTGAATTAACTGCTGAGGAAAGCAGATTGTAAAAAACGAGTGACAGGAACTAGAAAAAGGAAGGAGACAGGACTGTTTAAATGCCACAGGGCAGAAACAAAGGGACCTCAACAGTGGCTCCACAGGGCTGACACGGCCCATGGAGGAGAAGGGACCAGCCCAAGGTCATTCAGGGAACCAGCAGTACAGGAAGTGCCGGCCAGCCCTCTCCTGGTGGGAGCCCCAACTAGGAATAGCCATTGGTGACTTTCCTGTGCTCCAAGGAGGCGCATGAAACATTGTTTTCATGTTCCTGGGACAGGAGCCTTCCCACCCCATCTCCAACACTGGTCTCCTGGACATGCATCTACTTGGAATGCTTTGGGGAAAACAATAATAGAAACTTCCCAATGCCTGTTGAGGCATTCCCCCACCCCCAAAGCTTCCTTGTTGGAGCTGAAGTCACTACACTGACCTAGTCATTTAGCCAGAACCCCAAGCTGGACTCCTGGGGACTCACCCTAGACTCTCCACCTGCCCCTCCAGGCAGCGTAGAAAGGGGCAGTTCTCCAAAATCTAGTGGGCTGGCAGAGTGCATCTCTGGGTATTCCTTTACTAATGTTTTGATTTATTTTTGTTTGATTTTTTAAAATTATATAGAGAGGGTGAGCAGCAAGCGCACCCATAAACAACTGTATTGTAATGCTAATGAGCTTTAAGTTTCTAGGTTCCAAGCAATGATTAATTTTCAATTCCTTTAAAGTGGGACCTTCCAAATTGTATTAAGCCTTAGCTCCACAGAACCTGGGTCTGCCCCTGCGGGCACTATAATCTTTTCAGAGCCTAGGTCTCCAAAGGTCTTACTTCCCCGGAGTAGTTCCCGAGTCCTGGTCTGGAGGTCCTCTCCTCCTCCTCTGGCATCTTCACGTCCCTTCCCTCTCCATCCAAACAGTGAGGACCTGCCACTCCCAAACTCCCCGTCTTGTGGAGGAAAACATGCTATGAGCTTGGTAAGGGAGGGCGCAAGATGTGAGTTCCTGCCCGTCTCCCTGAGCACCCTGCCGGACGAGAAAAACTGAGGCTTCGACACCGCTGTCCATCGAGGTGTGGGGGGGAAGGAGGGACATACTGCGGGGCGGAAGCCGGACTCACCAAACTCGCAGGGGCCGTCGCGCACCTTGTGCAGGTGGCCAAGGTGCCTTCCAGGAGCGTGCCGAGCGCGCAGGCGCAGTGCGCAAACGCTGGGGTAGGAGCGGCCGTCGGACCCGCACACCGCGCCGCGCTGCGCGCACACGCAGAGCCCGGTGCCCTCGGGCGCCACCCCGGCGGCGCGGCTCGCGCACACCAGCTCGGGGCCGCAGCGCGCGCCTGCCCGGCCCCCGCAGCTCGCGCCCTCGGCACCCAGGCAGCGCGCGCAGCAGCCGCACTCGTCGCGCGCCGGGATGCCGGGCGCGGGGCAGCGCGCGGGCGCAGGACAGCGCTCGGGCCGGCACGGACCACAGTCGGGGCGCCGGCCGCCCGCGCCGAGGAGCCCGAGGCCCAGGGCCAGCGGCGGCAGCAGCAGGAGCAGCGAGAGCACGGGTGAGCGTGGCATCGTCCGCTGCGGGACGGCAGAGGCGCCTCTGCTTCGCTCTCCGCGCCGCGCGGGAGGCGCCGCCACTCCGCCCCGCGGCTGCTGATTGGCCGGGCCCGCACCGCGGGGCGCCGCAGACGGCCGGGCGGCCGGGGGCCGGTGCGGCGCGGGGGGCTCCTGGCCGCTCTGCAGTCGGGTCCCGGAGATACTGGCACGCAGGCGGGGCAGGAACTTGCCCGAAGTCGCTATGTAGTCTGTTTTGTACATACGGTTTCCAGATCCAAGGCCGGCTCCAAATATTATGCTCCTTAATCCTCTCAGAAGGATGCGCCATTTTATTTTGCATTTTTCAAAGTTTTATTTTTAAAAAGGAATATATGGTTTAAAATGTCAAAGTTTACAAATGGATGTAATGATGTCAAGGGGGTTTCCCCTCCACCCAATGCCCCAGACCAGCTTCAACAGGGCACACGTATCAGGTTGTTGGTGTGTCTTTCCGGGAATTTTGTATGCCTATAAAAGTGTCATCACACAGCCCCCTCTCTTTAAACACATACACACGCAGCAGCATGCCCTGCACATTATTCCGTGCTTGGTTTTTCCGCCTGTCGTTTTTCCCAGTTTCCCCACTTATTATCATCTTGAAATCAGGCCTCTCCTACAATTAGTGAAGCATCGTTTAATTAGCTTTCCCCCCTTAATACTACATAAAGTCGTGGTGCATCTCATGGTCAGGAGTGATTTGGGTTATAATGAGATATGGTGATATATTTGGGATTGGGTTCAGGCTTTTAAACTTCACACAGCGTTTAATTGCACAAAAAATGCAGTTATCCAACCCTGAGCCTGTGATATCTGGGCGGAGAAAACATTCCAACGCTTTGAAGATGATTGGCATCCATTTCCTTTCTGAAACTGCCCAAAAGCCTATAGCCCAGTGAACTCTGGTTCCCAGAGAGCCAGTTAACACTGTGGGCAACACTTGTGGGCCCATAGAATTATGGGGGAAAGTGAGGATGGAAGGAAGTTGAGGCTTGTCTATTGTCTGGCAAGGGTTAAGGAGGCTTTCTGGAAAAGGTGCTCCCTAAACTGAGTCTTGGGGAGACAGTAGGAGTTGTCTGGAAGGAGGGCAGAGAGAGGGAACAGTGTGTCTGAAGGCAGGAAGAGCTGAGAGAACGCCGTACAGTGGGAAGCGGGGAGAAAGCTCAGCCCAGCTGCAGAGCTGTGTGGGGTGTGGAAGCTGAGGAGGCAGGAGGTGAGGCTGGAGAGGACCAGATCATCGGCCTTTGCTGGCTTGCTTGGTACGGTGGAATCCAGGCTTGGTGCTGGTGGCGTTACTGTCTGACAGGCAGATACTTTAAATGTGGATGGGGAAGGGATAGCATGTTCCTGCCAGGGGCGGGGCAGAGGATGATAAGTCTGCAGAAAGTCTTTCCTGCTTCTCCATTCTTCCCTTCAGCATCTTTTCCTATGGCTTCCACCAAACTGCAGTTTGTTGTGCCACCCGTGCAAATCGCCATCTTGTGGACAACCCAGGGATTACAGATCTGGGAATGATGTTCCTAATTCATTAGTTTGATAAACATTTTCTAATAATACAAATGAGCCAAAGTGCTGGGACAAGGCGCTCTCGGTCCAGAGGAGAGAAGAGAAATGCATACAGATAGTCACCCCAGCTTCAGTTTGGTTGGCCTTCATTTTAAAGGGTCCCCCTCCTGGGGCTCTAGAAATGGCCTCTGCAGGGTCTGATCTGCTGCTCCTGTCTGTCCCTGTGCAGTACCACCTCGGCCGTTCGTCCAGCCTGCCTTCTGGTGCAGTAATCTCTCCCCTCCTCAGTATTCCATCGGAGATAAACTGAAAAGCACCAAAACCTCCCTAGAGAGGATACTGTGCTTAAGCCAGGATCTTGGCCGACCTGGGAAGGAGGCACAAGATGTGTGTCTGTCCTCAGGGACTAGCATACTTCTTGGCACATGGGTGCTTTGTGACATGAGTGAGGGCAGGAGAGGTGGGTGGCACCTGAGAGGTCAGTCCAGCTTTCCTGTGGACTTACCCAGAGTTGAGTCTAGTCTGTGACGATAAATTGAGGTCACATCACAAAAGTCACTGAATACTCAGCTAAGGAGTTTCCTTCTGCCAGCAGGAGGAGCCAGCCCTGTTTGCGACAGAGAAGGGACAGGAGAGGAATATAGGTTAGTTTCATTGTTTTTCAAAGAGAGAAAAATGTTCTTAGTCAAAGTCATACCCACCCAGAAAGCTGTCAATATCACTAGCAAAGAAATTGCACTAGGTCTTCCATATATCTTGGTTACTTTGTTTCTGAGCTTAATAATTAAGCCATAGGTGTACAGAATAAATAGAGGCTGTCCTGTGATAAGCTCCCAGCACTTGAGAGACAAGCATTGACTTTGTGATGAACAACTGACTTTCCTTCCGTCATGTCTCCAAAACTCTGAACCCTGCTGAACACAGGGCTAAACACAGTAACCCTTCCTAACCCGAGTTCGGGTGTAGTCAGTCATCTCTTTCCCACTCGTTGCCAGCTGCCTGCAGCATCGTGACCTGGCTCCTGGAAAGAGGTCTCTAGTGGAGTGCTCTAGGGCTCTGTTGTATTCAGCTTTTTATCAATAACCTGGATGAATTCCGCAAAAGTATTCAAATGCCCCAAAGCCTTAAACAGGAATCAGTGCACATTGGATAAGAGAGGCAATAGATTAGAATGGTAGAGACAAATCCAATGGTGACATATTCTCCGGATCCATGTAAGTTCTATGTTTTGATTCAACACTAAACTGAGAAAGTATGGGAGAGGGAAAATGAAATCTATTACACAGGCTTGACTTCCGGTTCAAAAGGGGTCATGTCAGCAGCATGGTCACCCCTTAGAAATGGGTCCTTATTACTATGGGTGGAATTTTCCTGAACTTAAACACTTCATAACAAGTGTCTTAGTGTTTCTCCCCGTGAAGGTAGCTCCCTTCCCAACCTCCCCAGGGCGGTCAGTGCAGTTCAAAATGACTCTTCCTTAATGGTGTGACGAGAGGAGTTGTGAGAAGAACTAGCATGATCAGAGTTTAGAATGTCCATCTGAGCCTGAGCAGTGGAGCCAGGAAGCATCTGGCAGGTGGGCGCTCCCCAAAGGGACAGCATCTCCGTGCGCCTGGAAGAAGCAGCACTCTGCAAGGCTTTTCCCGGAACGACGCGGCATGGATGCGCCAGGAGCTGCTGCTTCCAGGCACAGAGAGGGCCCGGCTCCAGGGAAAACACATTTGCTGTTTCTTTGTTTCCAGGCATCGAGGAAGAGAGTGATGTTGTACGCGATCTTTATATTTCTGTCTTTTTCATTTTTCTTCCATTATTTTCAGTTTTGAGAACCAGCACCTATGGGGCCTTCCCCGTACCCCAGAGACGTCATGCTGAATCAGGTCGAGTCGTGGCCTCTTAGCCGCTGTGATCTAGCAGGGGAGCTGAGACCTGGACGCCTGAACTGTGACGTGACTGTGTGGTCGCATGCAGCCAGGACCGGGCAGAGAGCAGGCGCCCAGTAACAGCTAATGCCACTGAGCACTTACTGCGCGTGAGCCCCCCCCCCCCCCCCCCCCGAGCGTTGTATGTGTATTAGGTCACTTCAACTTCACACGTCCATCAAGCAGGTGTGCCTTACCTCAGGTCAAACTGAGGCTCAGCCAGCTTAACCACGTACCTCGCCCAGAGCTACTCAGCTAGGAAATGGTGGAGTTGGCCCCACGGGCCACACTCTGAACCACTGCACCAGGCTGCTTCGCCACAAATATGCGTTAAATGCGTTAAACAAATGAAGGCCTGAATACATGCTGTGAAAGAGATGTAGACCAAGCCAGGGGAAATAAGATTATACCTGGTGGTCAGGAGACACTTCATGCCAGATATGATGCTTGAGGTAGGACTTCATGAACAAAGACGATGGTGGGGAGCAGAGGTGGAGAGCGTGTTCTGGGTGGGAGTAAAGGGATCAAGGTGGGCAAACACCAATGGCCTGAGTTTGTCAGTGATGGTGCCTGCTCACTGCCTCCATGACCCTCTCCCACTCCACCAGAGCTGCTTAGATCAGGGGTGTTATGGATTGGGTAGTGTCCCCCTCAAATTCATATATTGAAGCCCTAACCCCAGTACCTTAGAATGGGACTGTATTTGGAGATAGGACCTTTAAAGAGGTAATTAAGTTAAAATGAGGCCATTAGGGTAGGCCCTAATCTAGTGATGGCGAACCTATGTCAGAGGTGACACGCGAACTCATTTTTTTGGTTGGTTTTTCTTTGTTAAATGGCATTTAAATATATAAAATAAATATCAAAAATACAAATATTTGTTTTACTATGGTTGCAAATATCAAAAAATTTCTATATGTGACACGGCACCAGAGTTAAGTTAGGGTTTTTTAAAATGCTGACACGCTGAGCTCAAAAGGTTCGCCATCACTGCCCTAATCCAACCTGACTGGTGGCATCATAAGAAGAGAAGATTAGGACAGACAGAGACACCAGGGATGCACCTGCACAGAGGAAAGGCCATGTGTGGGCACAGTGAGAAGGCAGCCTTCTGCGAGCCAAGGAAAGGGGTCTTAGTAGAAATCAAACCTGCTGACACCTTAATTTTGGACTTCCAGCTTCCAGAACTGTGAAATAATGAATGTCTGTTGTTTAAGCCACCCCGTGTGTGGCATTTTGTCATGACAGCTCTAAGAAAATGAATATAAGGGGTGTGGGATTGAGCCAAAGACAGAAGAGCATAGACTAGCCTGTGTCCTACCTGGGGGAAAAGATAAACTGGGGTAGATCTTTTCTCCTGGTAGTTAGACCTGGGAAAACCCTGGAAAGGAGCCAGTGAATTTTGCGGGTAGAAGGTGAAAGGATGATGTGAGCTAGAGTCAGGACAGTGCTGAGTTGAAACCAGGGGAGAGTGGAAATCATAAGGAAGCAAAGGGACTGAACTGCAGAGAGAAGAGATTGAAGCCAAAATACCAAGAGGCAGAGAGATGAGAGAAAGAGAAACCCATTGGCCACGAGAGGGCAAGAACTATTCCCAAGAACCTCAGTTTCCAACACCTTCCCAGGTTGGATCCCAGCCCTTGCCGGAGAGTAATAGGAAGCCCCTTTAACTCAGGGCAATTTGAGTGGATCTCTGTTCCTTGCTCCTGAAGATCCAGAATAAGCAACTTTAAAAACCCTGTAGATGTGTGTAGGAAACCAGTGGAGATTAGGCTGGAAAAGAGGGTTAAAGCAACTTCTTGGGAGGCTTGGATTGGAGTGCTCGAGTCGGGAGCGCAGAGTATGGGACGATGCTTGGCAGGGGTGTGACAGATCTGAGTTGTGCTGCAGGGAGGTGTATGTATGTATGCACTGAGCCTAGAGCCTAGAACAGCCGTGGGCAAACTATGGCCCACGGGCCGGATCCGGCCCGTTTGAAATGAATAAAACTAAAAAAAAAAAGACCGTACCCTTTTATGTAATGATATTTACTTTGAATTTATATTAGTTCACACAAACACTCCATCCATGCTTTTGTTCCGGCCCTCCGGTCCAGTTTAAGAACCCATTGTGGCCCTCGAGTCAAAAAGTTTGCCCACCCCTGGCCTAGGAGCTGCAAGGCCATTAGAGAGCTCTTACCATAGTCTAGACAGGAGGTGCAGAGGACTGGATCTGGGGCAGAAGCAGTGTGGATGGAAAATACAGTGTATTGATTAGGGTAAGAACTAGGTGCTATAGCCAACTCCAAAGTGTATAATGGTCCTAACATAGAATTTTATTGTTTATTCATGTAAAATCTAAACGGCTATTCCTATTCTCCTTCAGTGTTGATTCAGGGACCCAGGCTCCTTCCAGGTTGTGGCTCCACCATTCTGAACACCAACTCCATGCTGGCAGAAGGAAAAAGAGGAAGTGAACAAGACATACCCACACCCTGAACCCTCTGGCACAAATGGATGGATAAGAACCATCAGGAGGCATAATGAATGGAGAAGGGGAGGAGCCACAGACAACTTACGGGTGATAAAAGTGTGGTGGGGCCATAGACTGGCTTAGGAGCTCATGGATGCAGTGACTACCTGGAGTCTAGTTGCCATTAGGTCCCAGAAGATCATTTGGAAACAGGGTGGGCATTTAGAATCCATGGGCAATTATGGTACTTAGAAGTCTTACCACATTCTCCACCATATCTGTGGGATTCTTTTTTTTTTCTTTTTTTTTAATGTGGGATTCATTTTTAACTTGTCTCCAACCCTTTCTCCCAGCAAATGGGCGGCCTTGTTTCCAAGGAGAATCTTAAAATCAGTGAGTGGTTCCAGTTTCCTCGTTTATTGCTTGAGGCACAGTCCTACTGGATTGCTGGTAATAATTTTTACAGCCAGCTAGAGGCCTCCGCTGGGCAAAGCTCTGATGGCTCAGAGGGCCAGTGCTTATGGCAGGGGCCTACAAGAGACAATAAGGGCCCAGGAGAGGGGAAGTAGGAGGGAGGTTCCTGTTGACTCAGCGTGAGAAGAGGAGGAAGAGCAGAAGAACAGCCAGCAGCGTTCAGAAACAAGGAAGAAGGCCACCCACTTGCTTCGATTTCTCTGGTAAATATTTGACTGGATGTTTGCCTTTTCCGTGAGTTTTCTGGGTGCTGTGAAGAGAACGGGGTGGAACTCCGGACTGTCAGAAGCAGTCATAACCAAGAGGCTGGAGAAGCTCAAAGGACAACCCGCTCACCGGGGCTGCGGGTGGTGCTTTCCCACCGAGATGATTTCCACAGCGGAGAGGTGAGTTCCGAGACAAGGTGTAAGACCAGTCATGCTGGACAACCGAGTGTCCTGGCAGCTTCCTCCTCTGATGTTGGTGACTCATGGCAATTGGGAGAAAGGCCTGGTTTCGCTAGTTTGTAGGCAGGCTGGCACAGAGGAAAGAGTCATGGATAGGGATCTTGGGTAAGTGAACAGATTTCGTTCATCTTCCTTTTGGAGCCACAGAGTGGAGTGGGAAGAGTCCAGGCGTGGTGTTAGAGGACCCAGGTTTGAAACCTGGTTCTGCAGTTTCTGGCAGATCTCAATAAATAGGGAGTAATAACCCCCGTCCTTCTTAGCCCACAGCTTTGTGGAGATCACCGAGAACAGAATGTGACAGGACTTTGTGAAATGTAAAGTCCTGCCCAGATGTCAGGAATGAAGAGTTCTCATTCTCCCATGCAAATGTCTAAGATCTAAGAAAGGAAAAGACTACTTCAGATATACACAAAATAGAATCTTCGCTCTCTGGGGTTATAGTGTATCCATGTAGCTTGTCAGGGGATGCTGTGGAAGGCAAAGGGAGAGAAGGAGTCATGAGAACACGGACAGGCATCATGAGAGTCACTTGGAGAAGGAGATCCCTGCAGGCACAGGCACAGGCAGGAGGGAGCCAGAGAGCAGTGCATGGAAAAGGGCACATGACGGGAAACAGACCAGAGATCAGCTTGATGGACGGGGGGATGGAGAGCAGGGAGTCAGCTGGATGGGTGGGGGCATGAACTAGAAAGCCCAAGGGAATTGGTCTTTCTCTCTTCTCTCTCCAGCTGGGTTCCTTGGGCTGAGAGGGACCAGGGGAGTGATGTCCTGGAATATGGACTCTTAGGAAGTTGGTCAGAGAGTGGGGAATGGGTTGGAGGGGGGCAATGCTGGAGGTAGGAGACCTGGCAGGAGGCTACTGCAAAGTCCAGGTGAAGATGAGGGTGGCCTGGCCTAAGCAGGGGGCTGTAGGGATGGAGATGTATCTGAATTTGGTAGTGATTGGAGAGGTTGAACTGACTGGGCTGAATGGGAGTGACTTGGAGAAGGAGTTGAGGATGACTCAGTCTTTGGCTTAGACTAAAGGGTGGATGATGGTGCCATTGCTGAGGGGAGGGCCCCCAGAGGAGGAGCAGGTTGGAGGGGGTGTTCCGTTGGGACATGTTGGACTGGAGTGCCCGTGGGACATCGAAAGGAGATGACCAGGAGGCAGTCAATTGGCTTCCTGGTCTGGACTCAGAAAAGTTGGGCTGAACCCAAAGAACTTGGCCCACCTGAGGTGCCCGTGTGGCCTCTGGGCCCCTGACATTTATTTGACATCAGCACCATACTCCCCACGCATCCCTCTCAGGACCTTCTCTCCATCATGGTCATCTCCCTGGACGTGGGCTAGCTGGCCAGGGCCCTTCTCACAGGGCGGGCTCAGGCCTGAGCATGTTGTCAGACTTGTCTGCCCAGTGAAGATAAGGGGTCCCTGTCTTCTCCAAGGACCACAGACACAGAACCCTTTTCAATGTCTCAATGTAATTTTGTGTGTGAATATGTTTCCTGTGTAGAAAATATAACAAGGGTTCCAGTGATAGCTCTGCTGCTTTCTAGCTGAGTGACTTTGGGCATCTACTTCTTTCTCTCTAAGGCTCAGCTTTCTCATCCATGAAGTGGGAATAATAATCCGTGCTGCCTAAGTTGTGAAAGGATTAAGTGAGATAATCACCATAAAGGCCTTAGCTCAATGTCCAGCATGTGGCAAACCTTCAGTATGTGATAGTTATTATTATCATTTCATTAAGTGAAAAGAGATGAAAACAAATGTCGCTTTATTGGACAGTTAAGCATGGTAGGGAGTAGAAAACTGGGCTTCTGTCTTCTTCAATCACCTTTTCTTTCATGTCGCTCTCTCCACACTTTTCAGACATGTGTGAAAGCACCTGAAACACACCCTCTACAGCCCCCCTGGAGCCAGCCTTTCCGAGCTGTACCGTAAGCTCAGAATGAATGGGCAAGGTCAAGGCACAGGAGAATAAACAGAGATCTGGGCACAGAGGAGGAAGCAGGGAGGTTCTGGGAGAAAATGGAATAAAGACAGGCCAGACAATTGATACCTGATTTCTAATCCTCATGGCTTACGTTAGTGCCTGTGTGTGAGCCCCACTGTGGGCCTGTGACAGCCGCTCTCTGACCTTGCTCTGAGGATCCCCGAGGCCTGGAGAATGGGGATGCTGCGTCAGCTGTAACGCACCGTTTTTTCCCGCGGTGCCTGTAGCTTGGCACCGGGAAGGTCCCACCGCTGGGCCCCCGTGGAGAGCTCTGTTGCTGACCTGGCCGAGCTGATTCTGTTTCTATGAGATGGTTAACCAGCTAGTTCTGGTGGAGCCAGGGGACCCAGCCAGGGTATCCAGCTCCTTGGTACAGTGGCTCCCGTGTCTCTTGATAATGCTGGTGCCACCCCAGGAGAGCACCCCAGAGTCTGCTGGGGGCCAGGCTGCTGCTTGGAGTCCCCACTGCCACCTTGTGAAACTGTGTGTGTGGAGGGGGTAGTTGTAGGGAAGGTGGAGGCAGGCCCGAGAACCAGCATGCGTGGTGCTTCTCACTTAACAAAACACCATTCCTACTCCTTCTCTAACGACCCAGGGAAGCGATAGCATCACTCCCATTCTACAGACGAAGCAGCCAGGGCTTCAGGAGGAGAAATGATTCACCCAAGATCTCAAGGTGTCTGTCTCCAAATCCCGGCTTTTCCCTCCAGGCCGACCTGAGGACCCACACAAGCATAGAAACACCCGAGACACGCCCTCTGAGGCAGGGTACTGACCCAGAGCTGACCTTCCCTAGCTGCACAGCAAGGTCACAATGAATGGAAGAGGTTGAGGCAAAGAAGAAAACAGAGATATGGACACACAGAGAAGAGAGTCTCTGGACGAAAATGGAAGGGTGTCTTTCATTGTAGAACTTTTCCCTGATTCTCAGAGTCACAGAAAGTGACAGACGGAGACAAACCAACAGGCAATTAGAGAGCGAGGTAGACAGAGATGCAGGCGACTCTCTGGGGAGGCTGTCAGAGGCAGGCCTGAGGGCGATGAGAGAGGGGGGTGGGCCAAAGACACTGTCGGCAAGGTGGCAGGCAGCCTGTGTGGTTGTATGATAGTCATAGATTTAATTTTATTTTATTTAAGAAACATAAACTTATTTTTAGGAAAGTGTGCAAGGTTATACAAAAGCAGAGACTAGTGTAAAGAACACCCACATTCCCATCGCCCAGCTCCAACAGTCGTCGACGCACGGTAGTCTTATTTTGTTGGGCCTCCCACCTGCTCCCCCTCCTTCAGACAGCCTGTCATTTCACCGTGGATTTCACTCACAAAAAGAAGTGTACTTCCCCCCGTGGCATTACTGTGCTGTGCACAAATGACCTGTCACACATTTACCCTTAAATTGTCACAAGGCCCTGCGAGTCTCACATCTTTGTCCTAGGAGAGCTTAGACTGCCCTGGCCTTAGGAACGGAGAATTAGGTTGATGAGACATAGAATGTGATAGTTGGGAATTACATGATCATCCACAGTGCCCGAGTTTAAGTCCTGGCTCCCCAACTCACCAGCTGGGTAAGCTTGGACAAGTTTCTTTTGATGCCTCAGTTTCCTCACCTGTGAAATGGGTTGATAACAGGACCTCTCTCTCAGGGCTGCTGTGAGGATGAAGTTAGTTAATAATAAAAGGATAACCCTTAAAGGGTAAGCTTGGTTCACAGCAGGCCCTGGAGAAATGTTAGCTTCCCAGCCATCCATTTGGGAATATCAGTGAGCACCTGCTAGTGCCACATGTCAGGCTAGGAGCTGGGCACGTGGAGATGAATGCCCCCGAGAAGCTCCCCATCCACTGGGGACACAGACCCATAAAAAGACATTTCTACACAGTGGGCTGGCTGCTGTGACAATGGGCTAAGTCCAACCTCGCAATTAACAACGGACTAGACTGAGACCCATGAGTCCCCTGAGCCTCAGGAGCCACGGCACTGAGCACCAGGGCTGGGGCAAACGCCGCTGGTTTCCTGTCTGGGCCTCTTTTCATGAGGGCCTCCGAGGAGGCCGGCGGGTGGGGCGGGCAGCAGGACGGTTCTGGGCAAGGCTGCCCTGCTTTGGGCCTCCCTGCTAGCATCATGGAAGTGGGAGACTGGTCACGGGGCTGGGCACGGGCAGCCGCTCTGGCTACTGGTTAACCAGGGGAAGGACTTCAGTCCACTGTGTGGTCAGTCCACAGGGTAGGGGAGCTCCTGACACCTCACACCTAGCAGGAGGCCAGGGATGCCAGCCGGCTGCCCACAGTATGCGCTTGATTGGGGCTTGGGGAGGGGTGCTCAGCCCGGGGAATGGCCGACCCGAGACACTCCTGGAAACAGAGGAGCCAACAGGGTCTGGGGTCTGAGGAGTCAGAAACACAGCCAGTGAGAGTCTCCTTTTCTTTGGCCAGAGCTATTCAAAAGCAGGCAGGGGATAGGATCAATACTCACTGAACACCGGGGCTGTTTTCCAGGGGAAAAGAAAGTAAAACCATCTCTACTAGTTCCACCACTTCACAACCTGGGATCATACTGTTTTATCATTTTTTTCCATTTAGCAGCATATCATAAACGCATTTCCAAGGCATCACCACTTGAAAGTGGGCCTTCTACATTTGGGGGTGCTGGTTTTCTGCTGCCCAGCAGGTGTTACCCACCCCGCACCAGACCTGCCCCGCCAGCCCCGGACCCACAAGGAAGCCTCGTGGGTCTCAGAGACCAAGACAGTGTCTCCGTGGCTTTCTGAGCTGGGTTGACTCGGGTGCGTGCTTCACGTGTTCACCGAAGTGGCTGCTGGAGCGGAAGCGTGGCAGTGGCACCAGCCTCCATAGCTGAGGACCCCCTGTTCACAGGGCTGCACTGCCCGCCTTCCTTGAACTCACCTGACCGGGACTCAAACCAGGGACCTCTTGGTTCATAAGTCGACACTCAACCACTGAGCCACACAGGCTGGGCCATGGTTGCTTTTAAATCCTTCTCCATTTAGATTTATTTTTCCTATTGCTTGAAAGTTCCCTCCAATTTGTTTCAGAGAGGGTCTTTTGTGTAATTGTGTTTCTAAAAATGGTCTATATATAAACTTATTTATATAATAAATTCACATTTAAAAATTTAGTTACATTGTCAATAATATAAGTGTAAATATATGAATATTTGTATTATTTTTATGTAATTTATATAAATGTAAATTTATAGGATAAGTTTATTATATATAAACATATATGTAAAATTCTGTGCTCAGTATCAGCAGTAAGTTTTGCTGATTTCTTTGCCTGCTGTTGCTTTCTGTACCCCTCTCCTTCCCCCTTGACTAAGTCTTTGTTTAGAGAATCCCCTCCAGTCTGCGTCGACGTTATTTCCTCAGGAGTAAGTTCCTCTGTCTGTTGACTTTCTGGCTCCCTTCTGTGGTGTCATCTTTCCTTAGATGTTTGGTGGTTCTTTGCTCATCTTTGTGATGGGGCTTTCCCCTGGGATATGAGCTGTGGGAGGGGTGGCAGCTGCTGCCAGTACAAGGCCTCTTTCGGTGCAGTGGGGTGGGGTGGGATGTCCCTGGATGGGGTGCCTCAGGAGCTGGCCCCCTGGAAGCTGGAGCTCCTGGTCCCTCCCAGGTGCCACCTGTGATCTGGGCATGGCCTCTCTCTGAGTGACCCGTATGTACTACTCCCGGAGATCTAAACGCCACTGCCCCGCTGGTCAGCTGGGGTGGGAGGACACTTGGGTACCCGATCAATCCCAGGCCGTCATTCTGTGGTCAGTGGGCAGCCCCGTCCTGCTTCAGCCTCCCGCACGCCGGCGTCGAGCCCTTCTCCACCGGCCCCACAGCCTGGACCGTGTCGGCTGCTGCTTTTCTCTTTGATCTGGTCCCAGTCTCTTTCCACTGCTCAGGTTTTCTTCTTGCTTTCAAATATGGCCATATTTTCTTTCTTTTTAAAAAATCACATCTGATGGTTTTCTTATGGGAAGGGGAGACTGATGTATGTGCTCAGTTGACCTTCCTGAAGGCCAGAGCCTGAGCTTTACAGTTCTATCACATTGCTGACAGCCTAAGCTCCCCCCAACCCACTCCACTTCTAGATGTTCCAGACTCATCGTTAGACAAAACTGGGGAGCACTGGAATTTTAAAGAATTATGGGGCAATGTGTCATGCTCAAGGGCTCCCCAGCGGAGTGCCCTCCCCTGAGACTTCTGAGGGAGACGTAGGAGCTGGCCAGGGAAGGAAGCCAGGAGACGGCTGGATGGATGCTGCTGGGGTCGGGAACAGAGTGAGCGGAGACCAGGAGGGGTGAGAGCGTGCAGAGCTGGTGCGGTGGAAGCCAGAGCAGCACGAGCAAGTGTGGTGAGAGCCCCAGAAAGGAGGTGCCTTTGAAGAGAAGTCACAAAACTGTCTGTCACGTGTTTCAGACGTGAGACCCCAGCAGCCCTGGCCTGCAGACTGAAGCCTGGAGAGGACGGTCCACGCTCTATCGTCCAGATAGCCGCGGTCCTGCCCCAAGGGCCCAGCGTGGGTCAGGGCGAGCTAACGCTTCCTGACCGCTGTTTTTGGAACACTGTGTCCAAAGGCTGGTTTCCTGCGAAGCTACGGAAACTTACGTCTCAGGGCTCCTCAGGACCCTCCCAAGGCAGCTGGAGGGTGGGGGCACCTTAGTTCAGTGTTTACATGGTCATATGTTTTCCTTAAAGCATGGAGAAAGTAAGATATTTTTGTAGTTACATTTGAAAAGGATGTCCAAATGATAGAAGCTTTGGGTCCCAAAGGACCTGAATCTGTCCCTGACTGTGTCATCAAGAAAGGAAGGAGCACCCTAACCAGTTTGGCTCAGTGGATAGAGCGTCGGCCTGCGGACTGAAGGGTCCCAGGTTCGATTCCGGTCAAGGGCATGTTGCAGGCACATCCCCAGTAGGGAGTGTGCAGGAGGCAGCTGATCGATGTTCCTCTCTCATCGATGTTTCTCTCTCATCGAGGGTTCTGGCTCTCTATCCCTCTCCCTTCCTCTCTGTAAAAAAATCAATAAAATATATTTAAAAAAAGAAAAAGAAAAAGAAAGGAAGGAGTTAGGCCCAGTTAGCAGGGGGTTGGGTAGGTGATCAGGGTGGAGAAAGAAATCGGAAAAAAGGTTAATCCACTTGGGGAAGATACATCACATGTGAGTAGTACTGGCTCTGAGAAAGCAAAATTTAAAAAGATCAGATGATCTTAGTGGACTGCAAGCCAAACTCCCGACAGTGATGGTCAGGACCGAAGGGCAAATGCCTGCAGCAGTGACCGATGATATGAATGTGTTTTTTGGCCATTTTCCAGGGCAAGGCAGTTAAATGGCACCTGCGCTGGCTTGGTGGACATGGAACTCTTTCTCCATTACTCCCTCCTCCCATCAGTAAGTAAAGCAGGAGAGGGTGGAGGAGGGGATGGAAGGGGAACTGGGCTGCTCCCATACACAAGCTCCCATAGGGGCCTGAAGAGGTCAGCAGATTTCTTGACGTTATACACTAGAAACACAGGCAGAAGGAGGCTTTTAAGGGTGTAGAGTCGGAGATCCTAGCTTTTCAGGGAAGCAGTGATGGAGCTGGGTTCTATTGGAAGATGCAAGGGAGAGCATTTCAGGCAGAAGGAAGGGCATGTGC
This sequence comes from Myotis nattereri, assembly GCF_964212035.1. Taxonomy (NCBI): domain Eukaryota; kingdom Metazoa; phylum Chordata; class Mammalia; order Chiroptera; family Vespertilionidae; genus Myotis; species Myotis nattereri. The sequence continues at coordinate 56,064,716 of NC_138087.1, forward strand.
AAAGGCTCTCTGTGTGCGTATGTGTTGCGGGCAGGATTGGAGAGCGTGAGTAACCGGGAGGGCTGTGTGGCTGGAGTGAGTCGAGGTGGAACTATCCAGGGAGCTGGGCAGGGTCAGGCCAGGAGGGGCCCTGTGGGGCTCTGTGCAGAGGAGTTTTGTCTTTATTCTAAGTGCAATGGGAAGTAATTAGAGTGTTTCTAGCATGAGGGTGGTGTGATCAGATTTATGTTTTGAAATGATCACTCTGGTTGCAGTGTTGGGATCATGTTGGAGGCGGGCCAGAGAGGCCGCAGGAAGACCAGTTAGGAGATGGTTGTGGGGGTCCAGGTGAGAGGCAATTTTACCTCATCCTAGATGATGGTGGTCAACTCAAGACATTTGGGAGTAAAAGCAATAGGACTCGGTAATGGATTGGATAGAGAAGTTAAGGAGAGGGAGATGATGAGGATGACTCTGGTTTCTAACTTGCACAGCTGGGAGGATGGTGGTATCTGCCATTTTCTAGTTAAGGAAAATATGAAGAGGTCCAGGTTTGGGGTGGATGGAGGAATTGGGCAGGGAGGAAAATCATGAGTTTCATATAAGATGTACTGAATTCAAGAAGCTTTCAAAAAGAAATGCCAACTGTGTATTTGGAACAATTATGGAGCTCAAGGACAAGTCTGGCTAAAGATCAGGTTTGTGAGTCTTCTGTGTATTGGTGGTCATGGAAAGCATGGACATGGATGAGATTGCTGAGGAAGAGAGGATCGGGTAATAAGAGGAGTGTTCCTTGGACTGAACTAGGAGGCATTCCAAACCTCATGGTTGGATAAAGAATGATCTAACGATGGAGTCTGAGACGTAATGGAGAAAACCCAGGGAAGCATGGAAGGCGAGGGAGGAGTGATTCCTAAGAAGAGGAGGTGGAAGGAATGCTGCTGGAAGGTCAAGCCAGAGTCGAGCTTCAAGTTTACATCATATGAAACAACAAGATGGTAATTAGTGACTTTAGCCAGAGCTGTTTCCATGGAGCAGTGAGGGCAGGTTAGGAGGTTGAAGAGCAAGCGAGAGGCAAAGAAATGGAGTCAGCAAGTGTAGACAAGTCTTAAGAAGTTTCTGGTAGAAAAGAAGAAAGGGCCTCAACTATGTGAGAAAAGGACTGAATCCACAGGGGAAAAAGCAAAGAAGGATTTGCAACCTGACAGTTATTTTCCCCTTTTTACAGATGAGGAAGCTGAGATTCGGAGAAGTGAAGTCTCCCTCTCCGCCAGTGTATGGGAGAGACTAGATGTGAGCTCACGTCTGTTCAGGGCAACCCAGAGGAAAGCTCATTACAAAACATCCTGGAAGCTCCAGGGCAGGGGTCCTCAAACTTTTTAAACGGGGGGCCAGTTCACTGTCCCTCAGACCGTTGGAGGGCTGGACTATAGTTTAAAAAAAAAACTATGCACACTGCACATATCTTATTTTGAAGTAAAAAAACAAAACGGGAACAATACAGTATTTGTATTTGCATGTGGCCCGCGGGCCGTAGTCTGAGGACCCCTGCTCCAGCGTGCGTGCAGCCACTCTGTGCCTCTGCGTGCTCTGCTCACCCACACGTGTCCTTCAGAGCTGGCACCAAGGCCACGCCCAGGATGAATATTCCCACTGACCCTCTCATCTTCTTCCCCTGTAGCTTTTCATCATTTTGGTCTTGTCCTTTCTCCAAAGACGGGAGCACTGCAAATGGAGAGATGACACTTCTTACCTCTTGGGGAACCACTTTGGAATTATCATGTGAGTAGAGCCAGGGCTGATCACTGCAGCTTCTGGTATCAGTGATTGGAGCCAACACCAGTTGTCAGGCCAGGATAACTGCCAGTTACCTCCTCCACCCAACCTCTGCCTCCCTGTGGACAGCCTTGCCCCAACCCAAACCAAACCCTGAGAGTTCAGAATTGGCTTCCAAGCCATTGTATCCTAGGCACCCAAGGGTGCCCAGATAGGCTTACTAGTAAAACATCTCAAGGAGGCTCAGATCTTCCTACAGTCAGCACTATGGCTACACCAGGAAGCAGGGGGGAGTGAGTTCCCTGTCCCTGACGGCAGCATGCCTTCTGTTGGGATGGCACCATGAGTCCTGCACCAGGAGAGCCCACTGGACCAGGGTACTTTCGGGGCCTTTCTAGCTCTGCTATTCTGAGTCTCTGCACCCCTGACCACATTTTCCCTTAAGGTCTAATTGTTCATTCTCTTCTTCATCATCATTAATATTTATTATTGCACACCGACTGTGACCCAGGCACTGAATGATTTGCTTTGCCCGCATTACTTCAGTGAACCCTCTTGCCAGCCTAGCATGGTGAAAGTGGTTATGTTCATGTAATGGATGAGTCCACTTGGGCTCAGAGAGGTTAAGTGACATGCCCAAGGCCACACAGCTAGTAAGGGACAAGAGTTTTAACCAAGGTCTGGTTGATATTTGCTCTAATTCCCCCAGTGTCATAACCTAAGCAGGCTCAAGCATGTGGACATGCCGAGACCTTAGCTTTGGCCTCTGGGGAAGGGAGAGGAGACCAGGATGTCAGGACCGAGGCTAGAGAAGACCTGGGCTTCAGGGAGAGAGAAATCTAACTGCAATGTCCAAGGACCCTGTATGCCAGCACAGAGTAGCAAGTTCATTCTGGATACCACCCATTGGAACAGTCAGCCCATCTCAGGATGCCAAGTCTAAGCCACATTGGTTGGGGCACAGAGAAAGGCCAAGGCTGGTGGGTAAAGAAGATCTTTAGACTCCTCCCTGAACATTTGGCCTGTAGGGCCTGGTGCAGAACTCTTTAGAAGGTAGGTACTCTATATGGATCACATTGAACAGTTTTGAATTAAATTGTTAATGGTACAGTTCACTTACTCCATGGCCACTTTCCCATCAAAACCTCTGATTTTCTGAGTAGTTTTAGCTCACCGTCCTCACTCATTAATCAGCCCTCACATGTGTGTGGCGCTCCACAGTTATCAGGCAGTGCTTCATTCGCTGCCCAGAGTGTCTTGGTGATACAGCAGAGCAGGGGGTTCCATCTCTGCTTGAGAGATAGGGAAACAGAATCTCACAGAGCTCCCACGCACTACAGGTGAGATGGATTCAAATCCAACTCAGTGCAACCAAGTGCGTGTCCACGCATGTGTGGTGAGCACCTAGTATCAAGGTCCTGTGCTAGGTCTCCACCCTGGAGACGTTTATGTTTTACGAAACAAGTGATAACACAAAGGGAGGTGTGGGAAACCGGACATGAACTTACGACTGGGGGGACACTGGATGTGCCTGACTGGGAGTGGGTGGCCAGGGAGGCGTCAAAGAAGAGGTGCTTTGTGAGCTGATCCTTGGAGGTGGAGGTGAAGGTGAGAGGGCAGATGGCTCAGGAAGGTGAGGCTGCTCCTCACACCACCCTGAAGTTTCAGTGAGGCCTGCCTTAAGCGACACTCTGCTGGGAAAGCCTTCGCTCTCCTATCCGGTTGCAATTGCTTACTCTGACGTCGGCTGGTCTCCTGTGATTCGGGGAAACGGATATTTAATAGCTTGTTTACATAAAATGAGAACAGGATTTTTTATGAAGTTACAGAGGTCTCACTGCAAGGCTGGACTCATGGGAACCGGGGCTCTGGAGATGGGCATCTCTGGGAGGCGATTCTCTCTGTGTCTGCCTCTCTGTGTCACTGTGGCGCGCTCAACACCGTTTACCATTTTCCTCCTTGCCACCTGGCAGGATCTCTGCTTCCCTAAAACCTCAGCTTGCCTCGAGCATGATGCCAACAGAATATTGACAGCTGATTGCCTCATGTCCTCAGGGCCACAAATCTGAAATTTAAGACCAGACATCTGATTGGCCCCTCTAAAGGCAGGTGGTCACCCATAGTCCAATCCCCTGTAGCTAGGAAAGGCGTGATCCCGTAGAACTAGCACAGCCAATGACACCCAGACCTTCCCAGGGACACCGCGAAGAAGAACTGTCACAGACCTTGGCTGGATGCCTGGCAGCCTCTCCCTCGCCTGTCTGGGACACACTCCTTGTTGTGGCCTCTCGAGTCATAGTACCTGTGTTCGCACAGATGAAACTCATCCCGTTTCGCTTGTTGTCATGGCTACTGGTATCCTTGCTTGTCTCCTCCTAGATAAGGGAAGAAATTTTGTCTTCCTGAGATAAACCAAAGAACTTATATACTTACATGCATAGCCCATGGACACAGACAATAGTGTGGTGAAGGCGGGGGTGGTTGGGGGGGGGGCGGAATGTTAGAGGCTGGGCAGAGGGGGTAAAAGGGGGAGAAATAGGAGACATCTGTAATAGTACTGTCAACAATAAAAAAATTTTTTTAAAGAATTTTGTCTTCCTCACTTTAGTACCCCTAATCCCTGCCTAGCCCCAGAATTGGCACAGAGGGCTTAAGAAAATGTCATCTAAAATGAATAGTTCACTCCCCAATCATTCATCCTCAAGGTGGGATTGGGACTTTGGAGATGAAATGTGGGATGTCTCAGAGCCACCTTCTGGCCTCATGAACTGTTTCTCTTGTTCACAGACCTCTGGACTTCGTGGGCACCTTTAGTAACCGATGGTCCTACGGAATTGCCTTCGGAGCCACAGCCAATAAGGTCATGTTCCTGTTCTCAGAAGGCTCCCAGCTCCCGCAGATCCCGCCGTGGGCCCAAGGTACGAGGGCCGCCTCATAGCTGCTGGGAGTTTAACCATGGACATTCTTGCTCTCAGAGACAGCATGCAGGGGCTCTCTGGGGTCAGAGGGTAAGCTCTGTGAGTGAACTCGGGGTTCTTCCCAGCCTGTTACTTGTCCGGCATCAGTGCCTAGCCCACAGAGTCTCAAAGCTTATGTGTGGGGCGTTCTCCTAGTTAGAGGCAGAGGTTCTTCAGACAGAGTGGAGCAAAGGCTCAGAAAGTAGGTTCACCACCACCCACCCTGAAAATCTCTCCTGAGCCATAGTCATGGCTGCCTTCTTACTATCCATAGGCCCTCAGATACTTCCTCAAAGAGCAGATCATCTTTGGCCATTGGTCTGGGGCCTCTTCATTCTCCATGTCTCATGCTCCCCCTGAAGTGGCAACTTTGATCTACAGGTTCAACCATCCCTAATAGGACAACTTTCAAACGTCTCTGTCCAACCAGTTTTCTCTCGGTGATTCTTGTGTGTTCGTTGATGTGGTCTGTTTCCACCCACTTTACTGTGAGCTAATCAAGGGTAGGGAGCAAGTCTTCTTCATCTCAACAGTTAGCCCAGTGCCTGGCATGGGAGAGGTACCAGGAGGGTCTGTTGAATGAATGAATGACAGACATTCCTGCATTCCTCCTTGTGCTAAGCTGGGGCTCCTCCACTCATCTCCTTGGGTCCTGAGGTCCATGACGGCAAGTCAGCACAAAGCCCTTAGCTTCCCTGGGGCTCCCCTGAGCCCGTGAGAAGAGGCACTCACAGCATCTCCGGCCCTGTCTTTCCCAGCCTTTGTGCTTCTGATTGGAGGCTTCGAAGTCGGCCTGTCCCACTTCCCCTTCTTTGCCTGCCTCTCCTCGGAGTTCCAGCTGGTCAGCTCCATCCTGGGCTTCCTCTACTCTCTGATCTGGTAAGACAGACCCTGCCTGCCTGCCCTCCCACAATTCCTTAGGCTGTTGCTGAACCCTGGACAAAGGGCTGGCGGTGACCTCAGAGCCCTCCTTGGGAGGGTACCTTGGCTCAGAACTTAGGCCCAGGGCAGGTGGAATGACTGTCCCACTGTCCCACTGTCAGGCCAGCATTCTGTCTGCTTCGCAAGCGGCCATTCGTGATTCACACATTCCCAGTTTTCAGAGATGTAGAAAAATTCATTTCCATAAACCGTGAGGGTCCCACTGGTGGCAGCAGGGGTGTCGTGTGGACGCTGCTTCCCTGTGCTGTGGCTTCCCTGGAGAAAGTGCCGGTGCCTCAGTCTCTCTCCTGTCTCTCTCCTACCCCCTAACCCGTCTCTGGCATGTGTGCAGGTCACATAGAACGCCTGCATTCCTTCATCCATCCTCTTACTCATTCAGCAAACTCGACGAGCCACGGAACATGCTGGAAAACGAGACAAGCCCCTCGTGGCCACGTGTTCGGCCGCCTTGTCTCCGTGTTTCCCTTTCCCGGCCCAGGGAGGGACATGTGCTCGTCCTTTGTTGCCACCACAGTGGGAGCTTCCTGACCCTTCTGTCAGCTCTGTGCCCTCGGCACTGGGCCAGCAGACCTGGCCCCAGGGAATGCTTGCTCACTGAATCATCCCCTGGGCAGTTCCACTCTCTAGTCCTGCTAGGCTCGTTTCCTTGTCCACTTCTCCTTATGGGGCCTGCCTCCCTCATAGCATTTTAGGGCAGGGGTTCCAGGCCCAGGGTCTGAAGCATGCAGGGGGCTGACAAGTGACTGCAATTCCAGAGTGTATAAGTGGCTTGCTTTTTTAAAAAAAATTACAAGAGAGGATATTCAGTGTTAGCTGAGGAGTAACGTCTCAGCCTATGACCGACTCTTTGACCAGGAGAGGACAGGGTGGCAGGAGTCACGCCGCAGCTTGGACACCATGGGAGGAAGACCCAAGCTTGGACATGACCAGGAATGTGTGTTCAGCAGGAGCAAAGCTTTGAGGCTCATTCCTCAGGGCGGTGTTTACAGGCAGACAGAGCCTCAGCCCCAGAGTCAGGAGACCTGGGTCTTGGTCCTGGCTCTGGTGTGACTCTGGACAAATCCCTTCCCATCTCTGGGCTTCGGTTTCCCTACCTGAGTGAAGGGGAGGGATGGGGGCACTGCTCAGGGTCCTCCTGCTCTGCCGCTGTGGATTCTGGGATGGTGCTCGAGTTGAGGGCATTAAATGAATTTTGTTGCATGTTCTTAGGCACAAGCAGGGTGCCTGATCTGGGTGGGGCATACACGGAGGCCTGGAAACCAGCCCTGCCAAGGAGGTAACTTCAGGCTGGGGCGATCTGGGCTGTTGTCACAGGGGCTGGAAGTACCCCAAGTCCTGCTTCTCTCCGGCAGGTTTGCTGTCACCGTTCTTCACATCATACAGTGTCCCCATGGGCAGGTGAGTCCTGTGTGACTTTGAACAAGCTCCTGTCATTCTATGGGCCTCCGATTTCTCCTGTGTACAAAAGGGAGTTGGAACCATTCGTGCTGCTTCCATTGTATGGTATCTTATGTTCATCAAGGTACTACTTCAGAGAGATATTCTCTCAGTCAGTGCCCATAGCAGCCCCTCAAGGTGGGGAAGCTCTCAACAAACCTGTTTTATAGGTGAGGAATCTGAAGGATATGGAGTAACTCTTAAGAAGCAGCAGATCTGGGCACTGAGACCAGGAATGGCTGAATTAGGGCCTCATTTCTTTACAATCCTTCATGTAGCCTCAGTTTCCCTGTCTATTAATGGGAGACTGATACAGCTGTTCATCTGTTTAGTCCCATGCCCCAGGAAAAGGAGCAACACCTCCCTCCCTCTCCCCGCCCCCCCCCCCCCCGCCCCACCACACACACCCTTCTTTCCCTCTCCTTCTCTTATATTTTCCAAAAGGAGCATTTCATACCTCATCTGAACAAATCCCTTTGTACAAAGTAAAATGGGGGTGTTGGACTCATATCCAGGGCTGCTGGACTCCAAGTCCACTGCTCATTCCAATGATGTGGGGCTGGAGGAGCAGGAATCCAAGCTTTGGGAGTGGGCTTTGGTGGGAGCAGGCTGGGGCAGGCAGGTTCCTGTCCACAGCTTCATCAGGGGCCTGGCTCTGCCCCATCTAGAGCCAGTGACCAGTGGTCTGCTTCGTTGCAGTTTTTGGGGAGGTATGAGACCGTCATGTTCTACTGGCCCTCGCTGCTGTGCCTGTCCTTCCTGCTGGGCCGCTTCCTGTACATGTTCGTCAAGTCTCTGAGGGTCCACCTGGGCTGGGAGCTGCAGACGGTGAGTACTAAGTATAAGCACTGCGCGCGTCCTGACAGGTTTGGTCTCCACAACAGTCCGTGCCGGAGGTGCTATTACCCCTCCCCCGTTCTGTAGCAGGCAGCTTGGGCCCAAAGAAGTACGTTGTGTTGCCCAGGATCACGTACCCAGTCTGTGGCAGAGCCAGAAAAGCAACCCAGACCGTTTGGTTGTCGAGGCTTTTTCGTAACCACTGTTCTTTTTCTGATTCCTTCAGGTATAGAGTTAGGCTGTTTGTTTGAGACTTTCTTTTTGTTAGTGTAGACCAGGGGTCCTCAAACTTTTTAAACAGGGGGCCAGTTCACTGTCCCTCAGACCGTTGGAGGGCCGGACTATAGTTTAAAAAAACACTATGAACAAATTCCTATGCACACTGCACATATCTTATTTTGAAGTAAAAAAACAAAACGGGAACAAATACAATATTTGTATTTGCATGTGGCCAGCGGGCCGTAGTTTGAGGACCCCTGGTGTAGGCGTTTACCACTATAAACTTCCCTCTTAGAACTGCTTTTGCTGCATCCCATAAGTGGTGGTCTGTTGTAGTTCCATTTTCATTTGTTTTTAAGGTATTTTTTGCTTTCCCTTTTTGATTTTTTTCTTTGACCCATTGGTTGTTGGTTGTTCAGGGATGTATTGTTTAACTTCTACATATTTGTGAGTTTTCCGGTTTTCTTCCTGTTACTGATAGCTCGCTTTATGTCGTTGTGGTCAGAAAAGATACTTGATTCTTGAACTTGTGAAGGCTTGTGTTGTGGCCTAATGTGTGACGTTTCCTGGAGGATGGGCCCTGTGCTCTTGAGAAGAACATATCTTCTGCTGCTCTTGGGCGGAATGTTCTGTATATGTTTATTTGGTCTATTTGACCTACAGTGCTGTTCCAGTAAGCTGTTTCCTTATTGATTTTCTTTCTGGGTCATCTATCTATTGTTGAAAGCTGGGTGTTGAGGTTTCCTGCTATTATTAAGTTGCTGTATATTTATCGCTTCAGTTTTATTAATAATTACTTTATATACTTAGGTGCCGTGATGTTGGGTGCATATATCTTTACAATTGTTATATTCTCTTGAGGAATTGACCCCTTTATCATTATATAATGATTTTTTGTGCGTGTCTCTTGTGACAGTTTTGACTTAAAGTCTTTTTCGTCTCATATAAATATAGCTACCTCTGCTCTGTTTTGGTTACCATTTGCATGAAATATCTTTTTCCAATCCCTTACTCTCAGCCCGTGTGTGTGTCCTTAAAGCTAAAGTGAGTCCCCTAGAAGGTAGCATATATTGGTGTGAGGTGTTGTTGTTTTTTTAGTTCATTCAGACACTCTGTGTCTTTTGACTTGGAGAATTGAATCCATTTACATTTAAAGAAATTGGTAGGTAAGGACTTAAAGTTGTCGTTTGTTAGTTTTCTGACTGTTTTGTAAGTCCTTATTTCTTGTTTTTTTTTTGTATGTGATGTGTGTGGGTCTTTTTGTTGTGGTATGCTTTGATTCCTTTCTCTTTATCATTTGTTTGTATAAAACAGGTTTTTCTTTGTGATTACTATACGGCGTATATAAAACATCTTATAATTATAACAGTTTAAGTTGATAACTTACTTTAATTGCATAGAAAAGCTCTACACCTTTACTCTTTCCCTCATGGGAGAATTTGCAGGCCAAGGTGGGGGTCTCTCTGTGCACTGACCTGCGCCTCCTTGAGGGTGGGTGACACTGGTAAAGTGAAAATGTTCTTACCCTCTTCAGTGCCTTTCTTCTCAGAGTTTTTGCTTGACTGAAGTTCTGGAACCTCCCCAGTACACTCATGGGCTTCTACAAAGTTACTCTCATCTGTGGGTATTTGTCAAAATAGGTGTATCAGAGTGGCCTGAGGGCTGGAACCCCCTATTCCTCCATCTCATTGATGTCATTCACCAGTCAAAATTCTAACCAGGTCCTCTGTACTCTACCTAATATCTGCAGTATTTAAGATTTCATATCATAGCATGTAAAATTTACATATTCAACATATATAGCAGAATAGATGAGTACTGTGAAAAGCTAATTACACTCGGAGAAAAAATTATTATTGTTATTACTGATTTCAGAGAGGAAGGGAGATCGAAACTTCAATGATGAGAGAGAATCAATGATTGGCTGCCTCCTGCAGGCCCCTGCTGGGATTGAGCCCATAACCCCGGCATCTGCCCTGACTGGAAATCAAACCGTGACTTCCTGGTTCATAGGTCAACTTTCAACCACTGAGCCACACCAGACTGGCAGAGAAAACATGTTAAAACATATCAGTAAAGTGTGTGTGTTTTTTAAATACTGCAGAATAAGAAATGAGTAAAAGAAACTCTTTCTATTTATAATAAGTAAAAACAATGGGATTTTAAACCGTGTTTTACACTATGATGGGAAATCACCAAATCTCAAAGAGAAGAAAGACTTCCAGAGCAGTGACTGGTGCAGTCAGTAAGCAGAGGAGGCAAGGGAGCCAGACCGCTGGCACTTCCTGAAAGCAAGTGCTTGGTACACAGGAGACGGGACCCTGCTCTTCGCTTCATTAAGTAACAGGTGTCTGGGAATGGCTGAATCCAAAAGAGCAAGTGCTACCCAAATTCCTACCCTCTGAGATGATAGCCCCTCAAAGAGACCAACACTCCAACACGAATTTGTGAGCCAAAGCATCTCCCTCTCTCTTTTCTCACAGGAAGAAAAGCCGTTTCTGGAAATCCATCAGGCAGAGCACGTCAAGCAGCTCCTGCGGAAGCCCCCCCTGCAGTAAGCCACGGGTTGACTCATTCACCCCAGGTGTTCCCACCAACAGGGACGAGCCCTGACAGCATGAGACCCTAAGATGACAGGAAGTCTTCTGTATTCGTCAGGGCTCTTGTTTGCTGTTGACAGAAACTCAACTCAAATGGGATTAACGAGAAAAGGGAAACGTGTGGCCTTACATGATTTAAACGTCTAGTGGTAGTCAGTTTCAAGCTTAGGTGGATCCAGCAGAACTAGGCCTCTGTCCCTCGTCCCCTTTTAACTCTGCTTTTATCCGACTTAGCTTTCTGGTTAGATGGGCTTCCTCCCCAAGGTGGGCCCCAGAATCTCTAAGCTTATACCCTCCTGGTTTAAGTTCACAGGAAAGAGAATTTTTCCTATGTAATAATTCAAACCAAAGTCCCATGCATGTGTTTCATTGGGTCAGATTGGACCAAATGCCATTCCAGGACCAGTTACTGTGGCTGGGGGATTGGACTAAAGTGATTGTTAAGGCTGGGTCGCATGTTTACCACTGGACCCAGGAAGTGGTTCAGCTGCACTTGCCCATTAGGACTGATGGTGGGAAAGGAGTAGATTCTCAGAGAAAAACTCATATGCCATTACCAATAACAGAGGATATAGCTCTTGGCCAGGCAAAAGTACACGATCTCCAGTGATCATAGTGGTCACCTTACCCCTGCCACTGCGTACAAGAGAATACGCCTCAGAGAACGGACATGTCTAATCCAAGCTCACACAGTGGCAAAACTAGTACTTGCATTAGAATTAACACTTGGCTATATGTAGCAAATAATCCTATGTAATAAAAGGGTAATATGCAAATCAACTGAACAGTGGAATGACTGGTCACTATGGCTCTCACTGACCACCAAGGCGTAGACACTCATCGCAGGAGCTGCCCCCTGGTGGTCAGTGCACTCCCACAGGGGGATCGCCACTCAGCCAGAAGCCAGAGTGGGCCTAAGCCGTCAGTCGGACATCCCCCAAGGGCTCCTGGACTGTGAGAGGGTGCGGGCTGGGCTCCCCCTGCCCCTAGTGCATGATTCTTGTGCACCGACTCTCTAGTATAAAATAATAGTGGCACAAATGAGAGAGATTTATTTCTCATATAAAAGAGTTCTGGCCCTAACCAGTTTGGCTCAGTGGGTAGAAGGGTCCTGCAGACTGAAGGGTCCCGGGTCCAATTCCGGTCAAGGGCACATGCCAGGATTGGGGCTCAATCCCCAGTTGGGGGCATGCAGTAGGCAGCCGAACAGTGATTCTCTCTCGTCATTGATGTTCCTATCTCTCCCTCTCCATTCCTCTCTGAAATCAGTAAAAATATATGTATTTAAAAGAATTCTGGAGGCTGCAGTCCATATTGATGCTGGACTGCTGCTCACTATGGCACCAAGATCATCTGTTTTCCTGCTTCAGTATTTTAGTGATTTCCATCATGAAGGCTGTCCATGGTCCACGGTCGATTCGGGACTCCAGTCTGGATCAGCTACTATGTCAGCATTTCAGATGGCAGGCAGGAGAAAAGAAGGAAAGGCTGTGGGGCCCCTTCTGCAGCGTTGATTCTATCTAACCACCCTCCCCAAAGTCCCACCCCACCCCTCTGGTCACTAATTGCCCTGTACTTAGTCTTGGTCACTCTTACAGGTAAGAGAGGTCAGAAACTCGAGCCTTTCAGTTTGGTGACTTGCTGCACCAGACAGAACCCAGTCTCTGTTCTTAAGAATAAGGGGAGAATAGGAACTGTAGAATCTACCAGTGTTTTTGCTCTTCACTGAAATCTAAGATGAAGAGGGGTAATGAGGTTATTTTTAGAAGAATTAGGCATTTGTTTACCAACCACAACCTGTCTTTTCTCGGTGTTTACTCATTAACAGAGAGAGAAAAAAGTCTTGGTTTCAAAGCAGGATATATGAGTGGGACCCCTGCTTCCAGTTCCCAAGCAGAATGATCGGAACCGCCGTGTTGGCTTCCATCTGCCTGTATCTCGTAAGTGGATCCAAGCACATTCTTTTCTACTTTGCAAATGGGGTGGGGCTGGGAGAGGAGCTGTTCTTAAAAAGCTGGCTCAAAATTTCACCTCTGTACATTAAACAGTTTTGACTCCAAGGACACTTTTACCCATGTGGTGAACATTACTAATAAATATAATCAAATTATTTATGGAGACTTTACTTGCTAATTCCACATGTAAAGAGCTTGTGAAATGCCATTCCATCCTAACAACAAATGAAAACCTAAACCAACTGAAAAAAAAAATCAACAACTCTTCTTAGACCCTTTATTATTTCATAGGAGAAGTGGGGTTATGGGGTAAATCATTGCCCCTAAGTTGAAGAGACAGACAGGTACATATAGAGAAACACAACAGAATGGAGCAGAAACCCCATGGGAATCAGTGCTGAGGTAGGGAAATCTGAACTGTAATGGACACCAACAATCAATTGGAATTTTGGACATTCATCAACTACTTAACAATAGTAGAACACACATTTTTCTCAAGACTACATGGAAAATTCACCAAGATAGACCAAATTTTGGACCATAAAACACATCTTAAAAAATTTAAAAGAATATAAATTACACAGTGTCTGCTTTCAGACCACAGTGGAATTAAACTAGAAATAAATAACAGAAAGATAACTGGAAAATCCCAAAATAGTGGAAATTAAACAACATACTTGCAAGTAACTATGGATCAAAGAAAAAATAAGAGAAGTTAAAAATAAACTAAAAAATGAAATGAACTAAGTGAAAACGAAAACACACTTATCAAAAATGTGTGTGTAGGGGCAGCAAAAGCAGTACTTAGAGGGAAATTTATAACGTTGGATGTATATATTAGAAATGAACAAAGATCTACATCAATCTCTAAGCTCCTACCTTAGGAATCTAAAAAGGAAGAGCAAATTAAATACAAAATACGCTGGATAGATAGAATAAAAATTAGAGCAGAAACCTGTGAAATTGCAAATAGGAAATTAATAAAGAAAATCAATGAAACCAAAAGCTAGGTCTTTGAAACAATAAAATCAACAAGCCGCTAGCCAGACACAAAAACAGAGAGGGGACACATTAGAAATGGAAGAGGGAACATCATTACAGATTCCATGGGCTTAAAAGAACAATAGAGGAGTCGTATGAACAATTCTGTGCCCCCAAATTTGATAACCTAGGTGAAGTGGACGAATTCCTTGAAAGATACGATCTGCCACAACTTAAACAAGAAGTGGACGATCCGAATAGGCCTAAAGCTGTTAAAAGACTTTGAATCAGTGAGTAATGACCCTTAAACAAGAAAGCAGCAGGCCCAGACGGGCTCGCTGGTGAGTTCTACGGGACCTTTATTTCAGCAGAGCTAAGGAAAACAGCTTCACTGAGGTCTTTTATTCTACACTGTTACTTAGCCAAATAAAAATTATGTCATTTAAATATAAAATAACTGACAAATAATTTTTGAATTAAAAATAAAAGTGGATAAACTTGATGTACTATATTATTTTAAAGGGTCAAAAATTGAAATGTCTTATTTCATTTGGCTGTTATTTAACTTTGCTTTCTCAACACACTTACACACACACACACACACACACACACACACACACACACACCTTTACACTTTCTTTGTTGTTAATCCTCACCTGAGGATATTTTTTTCCATTGATTTTTTTTTTTTTAGAGAGAGTGGAAGGGAGTGGGAGAGAGAAAGAAATATCAGTGTGGAGAGACACACTGATTGGCTAACTCCCGCCTGTACTCCTACTGGGGCCAGGGATTGAACCTGTAACCCAGCTATATGCCCTTGACCAGGAATTGAACCCTTTGGTCCACGGTCTAACACTCTAATGACTGAGCCAAACTGGTCAGGGCTCAATAAATTTTTTATTAAGCACAGAATCAAAACATTTCATGTGGTCAAAGTTATTCAAGGTAAACTGGGTCAAAAGCAGGGTCAAAGTGGAGTAATAAAAATGGCAAGGCCAGAGTGGATGGGAGCAGGATGGCATGATGAGGGAGCAGGGTGGTATGATGACAGGATGATAGGGGTGAGCAAGCATGGCGTGTGTATAGGAAATGGTACCTTCTTTTTGGTTATCACTAAGATGCAAGAAGGGGAGCAATGAGATATGACTGGAATTGTCCCCAAGGTCACCCCTTATTCAACATGAGGCATTTATCTCACTCTGGTTTAAGTAAAGTTTGAAGAGTTCTTTGAGCCCTGTGGGACCTTGTCTCGTACGCTGAGGGGTGAAGAACAGAGTTTGCGGTGTCTCCCCTCTACAAGGAAGCCACAATCCCATTCACCTCCGTAGAGCCAGGGTCCAGAGTCTATTGCAGATGAGTGTTGAACTTCAAAGAGTTTTGACCTCAAAACCAAAGAGAGACCCATAGTTATTCACATACTGGGCAAAAGCTGGAGTCGGGTGAGACCTTGAAGCATTTGCTCTGTGTCCCCAGTTCATTGTCATTGAGTTCTGCGTGTTCGTGTATGTGAGAGACCAGCTGGATGTGTTCGAAGGCGAGTTAGAGAGCTACATTGCCTCCGTGAACCAGACCGGGACCCTGACCCCAGTCATCCTGCAGATGAAGGAGCTGATGAACATCTCCAAAGGTAAAGCCAGCCTTGCGCATGGTTGCCGTTTAACTGGAGGTGGGTCACCATCTCCCCTCCCCATCCCCCAGAAGTGGCAATTAGAAGTTCAATAACGTTTTACAAGGATGGAGCTACCTAAAATGTATATATACCGTAATTTTCTTTTCCCATTATTCATGGGTTGAAAATATTAATAGCAAAGGAGAGGACTGTGCAGGAAATAAAGTATTTCAAGGGTGTGTGTGTGTGGGTGAGTGGGTGGCTAAAAATGAAACAGAAATATATAAGCACAACGGTATTTACACAAGAAGTGTGTTAAAGGACGTATAATATATTTTACCCAGACCTTTCTGATGTGAGTTTCTGCATTTTGAAAATACTGTTTCTAGTGCACCTTCGGAGGCCTCTCCTGTCATCTGTTCTGTTTCAGGAGTCTGGGTGGTTACCATTCTTCCTGCCTTCCTCACGTGTGTGAGCTATCTATTCCACATTTTGGCTTGTTACAGGTAAGAGGGCTCAGGGTGTCTGTTGTGTGTCTCCAGCCAGGAAAGTATCTGATGGAATTTTCTAAGAATTCCCAAGCAGTGCCAGCAGTGACCGGGAGTGGAACCAGGAGTGTGTGCAAGGTCCAGGGACAACCACATCTATTGTTAGTAAACAAACAAACCAGAACTATTGACTTGAGCTTCTACCGTGATTTGGACATTGTGCTAGAATCTTCATTTCACCACAGCCCTGAGGGGTACTTTCATCTCCATGTTTATAGCTGGGAAAGCTGAGACTCAACAAAATACCTTACCCAAGCAAGTAATGGCTGATCCTGTCTTCCAACCCCAGACTTTGACATTTCTTGTTCACTTTGGCAACTCTCTTGAGTGTCAGACCTGTCCTGCTCTCCAGGATTCATCGCACCGGGCTATCAGCAGATGAATGTAGCTCAAGAAGACATCAGAGGAAATTGGGTCAAGGGGACCAGAGGCCTCAACCTCAAGGACCGCAGTCAGTGCAGGAGGAGGGGTTGGCCCTCAATACTAGCTAGCATTTGCATGCAGATAGCTGTTGAATGCAGGTAGCTCTGGCCTCTCTGTTTCTCTGCCTTTGTCTTTGCCTCTCTCTGTCTCTCTTTCTGTCTCAGTCTCTAACCCATACTGACTCACAGGAAGCTCAGGGCCAATCTTCCGCCCCCCCCCCCTCGCCCCCCAGAATATCCTGCCTTTGCAGCCTCACCATCTGGCTGCCCACAGGGTGAGTCTCTTGCCAGTGGCATCCAAAAGAAAGACTCTCTTGGCATGAAGAGGCCACAGCTTCACTTCTCCCTGGGCCCTGTGGGTGGACTGGACACTGATGTTGTCCCCTACCTTGTCTGATGAAGGGACATGTCTGTTCCTTTCGTGCTTAATCTTCAAGCCGTTGGGAGATTTTCACTGAGGCATTTGGTCATGACCAGGGACAGCCACTGTGCAGAGCAGACTGCATGGACATGGGCAGAGGGCAACTGAGAGCACAGGGCAGAGAAGTCACGTGTGCTGGGAAGGCCTCATTCCTGCCCCGGCTGGCTCCCTCTCCACACCTGTCACCCAGGGGTGGTGATCCCTGCTCTGCCTCCATTGTAGATGATGGAGCAGAGGAAATAATGGACAACAAAGCACCCTACAACCTGGGAAGCGTTTTGCCAGCATTTTTATTTTTCTTAGAATTATTCCAACTTACAGACAAGCTATTTTTTTTAAAAGTTACCAAGAAAATATTGAGTGTAAAGTAACTCTTCCATTCAGACCTCAATTTATTGCCCCTGAGCTAAACATTGTTTGTATTTCTGGTTGCACACTCTGCTCCAGGGCTGCCAGACAGAAACACCGTGAAAGCCACAGGTGCCATTTTTAATTTCCTAGTAGACGTTACTAATAAAGTAAAAAGGAAGGTGAAAATGATTTAACGAAATGCTTACCCTAACATAACCCAAATACCATCACTTCCTCATGTAATAAATATACACACTATTAATGAGATGTTTACACTCTCTATTTCATACCAAGCTTTCCCAATCCAGTGGTCATGAAATGATAAAACCACCTGGAAAATGCTGGAGATAGAACGTTATTGGAAAAGCAGGACCCAGATGTGAATTTGGACCATGAACTTGACTCTGCCAACCTAGTCTTTATGCAAAGGTCCAGGCCCGATACTAGCAACTGGGAAAAGATGCGGTGATTTCTTGGGGTGCTGGGGTTGGGAGGGGTGTTGCCCCTTTTCATTTCCCTTTATGTTATAAGTTGGGAGTATCAGTACAAATGGCTTCCTTTTCTCATCTGTTTTAAAGTATTATTACATAAATGATTTAGAGTCACTGTAGAAAAATACAAAAAGTAGAGCAAAATGAAGAAAATAAAAGCCACATACACAGTCTCAAATAGCATCATGAAGACTAGGTAACTGTATATTATTTTAATAAAATGTATTAAACTTAAGATTTTTAAGGCTAATCAGAACCATCGCGTGAACTATGGTCAATAGTAGAGGCTAAGCTGCCTACCGTCTCCCTCCACAGGCCCTTCTGTTTGTATCTGTTGAGCTCTGCATGCCTGAGGAGTTGTGGTTATGAACATTACTAATTTCCCGCCTTTTCTCTAGAAAGCACATGAAGAGGTTGTGGGCAGGAAATAAACACTTTCTCCCTCTGAAGTTCCGTAACCCTTCCTCCTCAGGGAGTGTGGTAAGTCTGCGGAGACCTGTCTCCTGCACCTCGGACAGGGGCAGCGTGGTGTGGGGGAGCCGTGGGTGGCAGCCAGAGGCCTCATGCTAGGACGCTCTGCTGCTGGGTGATGGGACAGTGGTTCTCATCATGCGGTTCCTCAGCTGTGAAATGAGGACAGTCAGATGCCTCAGTGGGTTGGTGGATGAATCTCCAGTGAGACAGGGATGCTGGACACGTGTCCGAGGTGATCAAGGTTTTCTCCCCTCTGGGACCCATTTTCTTTTTAAATCCCAGGCGGCCATTGCAAGGTACTCTGGCTGGCAGATAGCCTACATTTTGTGGGGTAAGTGCCATCATGCGACCCATTCAATTCAACACACATTACCTGGGCACCTGCGGAGCCTGAGGGTAGGCAGGGAGGAGAGAGGCGAGGCAGGAGCAGCCCCAGCTCCTGCCTGTGAGGGACCTTCAGGAAGGAGGGAGAGTCACACAGTCCTATAGTCACACCTGTCCTGAGCCCACAGGGTGAGTATGCCAAGGGCGGTGGTGATCCAGAGGAGGAAGTGACTCCACACCCTGGGCAGGGCTTGAGTGCATCCTAGTGGAGTTGGCATTTGAACCACACCTGGCAGGGTGAGCAGAAGGTCAACAGGAAGAAAAAGGAGGGCATGCCAGGCAGAAGAAACAGCACAGACAGAAGTGTCAGGACCTTTGGTGGCAGGAGGATGGATCGGGGCTGCAGACAGGGACACAGGTGACTGAGTGACCACCGGCTCCCTCGGCCCACAGGCTACCTCAGTATCCACGTGGTGCAAAGCCTGTGTGGCATGGCGATCATGTACAGCGTGGTGTTGCCCATCATCCACAACCAGGGCCTGGAGATGCTCCAAGGACTGGGCATTGGAATGTAAGTGCTCGGTGGGCTTCCTGGCATTGCCCAGGCCTGGGAGCTGGTGGGCCCTCGCAGCTGCTGCTCAAAATGCCCCTTTCCTGCTAAGCTCCCACCACTCCCTGGAACTGCGCTCTCGGGTCTGATCAAAGCATGGGCCAGAAGAGCAACACATCGCAATAGGAACCTTACAATTTCCAAAATATTGCCACTCTTGTTCAGCGGGGTCCGTCCAGTGGTGTCTGTGGCAGATACGCATGTGTCCGTTCGATAGCTGGGAAGGTTCAGAGGACAGGAGGTGAAGTGAGAGATAGGACAGCGTAGTAGAAGGAGAGAGGGATCTGTGCTTGGGTTTTAAATCAGCTAGATGACTTGGGTAGGTTGCTTCTCTGAGCCTCAGTTTCCCCGTATGGAAGATAAAAGTGAGTGCTGACGTTGAGAATTCACTGTGTGCGTTTTCTCGTAAGAACTCGTGGAGGTTGGGACTTATTTAGCTCCCTCTTTTTCAGATGAGGAAACAGGCACAGAGATGTGAAGCATCTTGTCCACTGATAAGCAAGACTGGGAGCCTGGCAATCTAAAACCAAAGCCTCATTGAGCCACTGGCTCACACTGCCGCTCAGGGGGTGCAAACACAGGCTGTGGTGCTCCCTGGACACCCCCTGCTCTGAGCTCCTTGCTTCCAGGCTCGCCTAGAGACGCCCATGAGTCTGGTGCAGAGCCTGCCCTGTCACTCTCGCGTGGCCTTCATGAGCCCCATTCCTTTCCTTGATTCCCATGCTGCTAAACCACTCGTCCCGGTCGCCATGCCTGGATCCTGAAGGTCTGGTCTAGAGCTAGAACTCTGACCATGTGGCTTTGAGAAAGTGATCGCCCCTTTGGAAGCCTCAATTTTCTCACCGCAGAATGGATGTGGAATGCTCTGTAGGGATAAAGCACAGAGCTCATTGCTACTGTTGGTCTGGCGGGCTGGCAGCATCTCACTGGGCACTTGCCACTGGGCATTTGAGAAGGGCTGGAGAAGAGTAGACAAGGCCACCTCAGGATGGTCTCACCCTGTGTTTCAGCCTCACCATATCCATCGTCCTGGGTCTCATGATCCTGCAGGTATGGATCGCTGCCAGCTTCTTCCTGCAACCCAAGATGGGCACAGCTGACAAGCAGAAGCCCTTGGCGCTCAACAACAGGTGAGGGCAAAGAAGGGAATGGTGACTATAGGACTTTGGTCTCAGCAATCTTATTCCTTCCTCTTCACCGTTGGCAGGTTTGTGGGCAAACCCTACACTCGCTTATAGAGTGAGGAGCTGTGGTTGAGGAGTAGACTCGAGCCAGACTCTGGTTCCACATCTTGGCTCCACCCATTATGAGCTACATGACCTTGCATGACCTTGCTAAACATCTATGAATGTCAATAATTGTGCATTTGTGTTCTGAGGATGAGATGTGTTCAAATATGAACTGGAACAATAGTGCTGGCCAGTGGTAATCCTTTCTAATTTATTCAAAGCCATTCATGGTGAAGGAAACAGCATAGGCACGGAGCATAAAGCGATATCCCCACAGGACCTGCCTGTGAGAAGCGCAGGGTCCGCTGGGGCTGACAGACACAGATATAGGGACAGTAGACTCCAGACAGAGGGCGTGAAAGCATCACAAGAGAAACAGGAGTAATGAGGAGAGGCAGAGTGGTAGAAGAGAGGCAGGAGTGGTTAATTCCACTGTAGGGGACGTTTGAGCTGAGGTTGATAGGATGGTGGGATGCCTACAGGTAGAGCTGAGGAGAGGGCATGGCTGGCATCCCCCACTGCACCAGGAAGGCAGGAGCCCATGAAAGGGCAGGATGTGTCAGGAGAACAGTAAGAATCAAATGTCATGGCCGTGCAGTGGCCCTGGGTGGTGAGGGGAGGGAGGGGGCACGATGTGCCAATGCCAGAAAGGCCCCTTTCGAGGACGGCCCAGAAATTCAACATGCAAAGTTTGCGCTTATCCCATAGGCAGCAGGAGACCCCATGATCAAGTGGTCATTTGGGAGATTTTATCTGGAGAACTCGGAGCAGTCCCAGCTGGGGGCAGGTCGCTGTTGCAACAGACAATGGGGAAGCCACAGCCTCTGTAACCACACAACCAGTGCGGCCACAGGAGATTTCTCATTGTTCAGGAAACCTCAGAACCCAAGGGTCCCATCAGACATTGCAGTCGCTACGAGCACTCGTCCTGCCCTCCGCTCAGAGCCCTCTATGTTACAGCTGAGCCAGTCCTCACACCAGCGCTGCGCGGTGGGCACAGTCAGCTCACACGTACAGCACAAGGTCACACAGCTCGCAGCCAGGAAATGTAGGATTTGGCCAATGGTCGGGGGCCCCTGAGCCCGCCTGCCTGGCCAGCTTCTCACACTGAAAGGGTGCCGCCCCTCTGCCTGCTTCCTTCCATTCGCAGAAAAGTGTTCCACAACTTCAACTACTTTCTGTTCTTCTACAACGTGCTGCTGGGCCTGGGCGCCTGCCTCTCCAGGCTTCTCATCAGCTGCATCCTGGGCACATGGCTGATTGCCCGCATCGACAGGACCATCATGCAGAACGGCTACGAGGGAGCCGACATGGGTCAGTGGCCAGCCCCACCTCCTACCCACCACCCCCTATGGCCACCTGTTGGGGGAGGGCTGGACTCCCATCTTTGTAGAAGCCACCTGGAGGTCGGGTACCAGGGGCCTAGGGTTCACACCTCACTTCTGCTCAGAGCTTATCTTCCCAGGGAGGCTATAAAGCTGAGTAGGAAAAAAACAAACACACCCAAAACATTCAGCCCAATGGGGAGAAGGGAATGCAGGCTATCGAATGTCTGTGCAGCTGACAGCTTTGAGGTATAATGGCAGGCAGTGGGAGGTAGCCCAGGTCTCTCTAAATGGTTAGGAGGCGAGTTGTGACTGCTCGACTCTGGAAACTTTGAGAAATATCACTGGTGATGCTATTTGGAAACTTACTTAGATAAGAAATTGGTCTGTCCAGTTGAAATACTCCAAAATCAAAACCATTTCTGTAGAGTGAAAATAGCTTTTGTTCTGTTTCTGGCCCGTGTCCATTCATTCACTCATCTGTTCATTAAAGGAGCCCCAAGTTCCACATTACATGGACGGATTACAGTAGAATGTGATCTGTAAGGGCCCTTTCGGCTCTTTATACCCCATTTTCTAGATTCTCGGCAAAGACACGGGCACCATTTAGGAGCGAAGTGATGCTGCAGTCATGTCATAAAAAGCACCCCCTGGGCCACCCTGCGATGGGCCCCAGGGCCTGACTTGCCTTGTGGGTTTCAGGGTTCAGCGCATGGGTTGGCATGCTCTATGTGGACCATTATCACACCAACCCCGTGCTCGTCAGCTTCTGTCACATCCTGCTCACAGGCCTGAGGGAGAGGAAGCTGCAGCAGGCCATCAGATGTGAGCACCTGCGTCAGTCAGCTGGTGAGTCTCCTGTTTGAACCTTCCCTGTGCTTAGACACCGGGAAACAAGTACCCTAACGTTTTCTGGGATCCCTGAGATGTCGCAGGTTCCCCTTCCCTGCCTGCCTTCCTCCACACTCCCTGCCCTGGGAAATCCACTCAGGAGATCAGGAGGGTTAGCCCCTAGTCAGCCTGGCTATGGGGCCCCTGAGGCCTTATGTCCTTGTCCTTCTAGCTGGCTCCTCCCTGTTCCTCAAAACGAGCTCTAGTTCTGCTGAGTCCACCCCTCCCCCCCATATGTTTGAGACCCCATGCATATCCCAGCCTTCAGCCAGATGGCCTCCAAGAGGGCATTCAGCCACCAACTCCTGCCCCTCAAGGCTCTATGCCAGCCGTGGGCAAACTACGGCCCGTTTGAAATGAATAAAACTAAAAAAAAAAAAAAGACCGTACCCTTTTATGTAATGATGTTTACTTTGAATTTATATTAGTTCACACAACCACTCCATCCATGCTTTTGTTCCGGCCCTCCGGTCCAGTTTAAGAACCCATTGTGGCCCTCGAGTCAAAAAGTTTGCCCACCCCTGCTCTATGCTGTCTATTCCCAACTCTCCCACCTGATTCCTCTGCTCCGCCTGCTGCTGGGAAACCCTAGGTCATCTTGTCTTGTCAGCACCGATCTGAACTGCACTCATCACTGTTGCCAGCACTGCAGACACCCAGCTCTGTGGGATAAATGCATCCTTCCACCCACCCGCATGTCCCCAGGATGCCTGGTCCAGCTCCTCGCCCCACTTGTATCCCACACCTCACACCTCACATACAGTTTTTCTTTAGCCTCGGAGAAGCACAGAGACAGCTACCCCCTCCCCCGCCCCCAGGCCACCTGCTCTGATTCTCTCCTAGGTCCCCGCACCTCGGCGAGGTCCAGGACAAGGTGGCGCCTGCTGCAGACCCTGATCAACAACCCCAGACTGGGCATGCTCAGAAAGTCAAAACCAGACCACGGCTCCCAGGAGTTCACCCAGATCCTGCTGACCTGCTCGGAGAGCTGACGTGGCCTCCGGCACCGCTCCTCGCCACGCCCGGATGACTGCTGCCGAGACGAGGCCCCGGCTACCCAGCAGCTGCCCCCCAGAGGGATGGCACGCCCAGCCACTGTCCACATAGATGGCGCATGGCACTGGCCCCTCAGGGTATCATCTGGGCAGAACGATGAAGGCTCAGGGCTAATTCACTCCTCTAGTAACAAGAACAAGCACAAAAGAGAAACTCTGTTGAACAGACTTTGTCCAGTCATGATTTCTCCTCCCCACAGTTGGGGGACAGCCTTGGGGAGTTCCGTGTTGAGACGCACTTAGTGTGACCACAGGGCAGAGCTTTGTGTCACTGAGGAAGGTGGTAAACCTTCCTTATCAGGATAGTTTAACCGCCTGATCGTTTTTCTCTGGGAGAAAGTACGGCCTTAATTCAACAGGGCCCTCATTGCTTCCTCCTTTCCAGGCCTTACCGTGGTGAGAGAGAAGGAAACCCGTGGTCCAGCCTCCCATCTGGTAGCGGGAGCAGGCACACACTGAGTTCTCCCTGCCGGGACGACTGGGCCTTGGTCACAGAGATGTACGCATTCTCTCTGGCAAGGGGATCCCCTGGGAAAGCCACCTTCCTGGGGAGGCAGAGGGGGGCGTGCAGGCATTCTAGGTGGGGGACGATAAGAGCAAAGCCGCGAGAGCAGGTGTGTTTGACAAGGGTGAGCCCTCCGGTGCCTGCAGTGCAGGGCGTAGGGGACTGTTAGACCCTCCAGGGAGGCCCAGACGTGGCCACGCTGGAAGCCTGGACATTCCTCTCTGTGCAGAGGGCCTGGGACTTACCCAGATCCTTCACACCCAGGCACGAGGTCTCTGATGGCCCAGGGTCTGTACAAAGTCCGACCATTCACAGTGCAAGTGCCAGGAGGACCCCCAACGGGGTGAGGGAGGTCCCTGTCCACCTCCCAGAGCCATTGAACTTCAGGAATCATTACTGAGCACCCATTGTGAACCCAGTCCTGTTGCTAGGTGTTTGCTGGACTTATCTCTTAATCCCCACAACTGAGCTTTGTCATTCTGCGTTTAGAAGCTGGGAAAACGGGCACTCGGGCTGCTGGGATCCCCACATCATGGCTTCTTAGCCGTGTGGCATTGGCTAAATTACATTGCCTTTCTGTGCTTTTCCTCACATAGAAAAGGGCTAATACCTACAATACCCAAAATTATTTGGGGGATGAAATGAGTTAATACAAACACTCCTAAGTTAATGCCTGATTTACCCTCAACTCTCAATAAATACCTGTCACGTTAACTTGGTGGTGATCTGATTAATGTCTGCCCGCCTCAGGATGCGCAGCTCCGTGAAGAAGGGGCCGGCCGTGGTCTCCCCTGAGGTAGTTGCCTTGGAGATTACTACGGACCCTCCTCAGGATCTGCACCCAGCAGCTCTGTCTGCTTCCAGGCCTGTTGGTAGACTTGCCTCCAGAAGTCACCTTGACAAGTGAGGGAGAGTGTGGGGGTCTTTCCATGGCCAAGTACATGGACCCTTATCCTGGCAGAGCAGAGCTCATCCATCAGGTCCCAGCCAGGTCTCAGCCACAATGTCCCCGAGAGAGAGGCTGGGGCCTCCAGGGGATTTCTAGGACATCTTAGTTCACAGGTAGCTACATGCTCATGGAACGAGGCCCCGCTGTCGTCTTTCCCCTGGCTGTGAAACAAGCAGGAAAGGGAATTCGGAGATCATGGACAAGGATCCCGGGGATTCAAATCTAGATAAAGGCTGATCACTGGGTCCTTAGAGGGGGGACTCAGGAGGGCAAGTCCTGCCTGCCCTTAGTTCATTGGCAAAGTATCTTCCCTGGCCTTGTCCCTTCCACACGCAGTGTCCAATCTCTTTACGTTTCTTTCCCTACTTAGTGCTGATGCAATTCCAGAGACTGGACTAGAAAACCACAAGTTCCTAGTATTTGGCCCAGAGAAACCCCAGCAAGAGACGAAGAACGTGTTCCCTCTTCCTTCAGAGGTGTAGAAAGGAGGCCACTGTCCTGGGACAGGACGCACTCCAGGCAAGAGTTATTTTTAAAGGTGCCCACGTGTCAGTGGTTGTTGCTATGCCTGTAAAGAAGTTCAAGCTCTGGATCCCAGGAGTTCTGAGGGGCTGTGTCCGCTCCTTATTCATGATAATGAAATGTGCTCTCTGAGGAAGGGGGCCCGGAGGGTCTCCTGCATAGCCAGGGAAGGGGCTGGCCGTTCTCCCTTCTCCCATATACAATACGCTAATGGCCCTGAGATATTTTAGTTAGAGGAGGAATGTGAGAATCTGAGCTAATTTAAATTAGCAGAGGAAGCTAAAGAACCAAACCTCAGCTCTCAGCTGTAAAAGGAAATGGATTTTAATAATATTGAGAACAGCACTCTAGTAAGGAATCTGCCAGTCTGAGGAGAAAACCCTATTGCTAAATCTAGAAGGGTGCTGGTCTCAGAATGTCCACAAGAGGGCGTGATGGCAACACCTCCCAGCAAGGAGGAGAGCCCTCTAGGACTGTCAATTGGGTGTTCTTTTCCGGCTGGATAGAAGAAAGGGATTACCTTGGGGGGCATCCCCCAGGCTCATGGCCCACCTTCACCACCCTGTCCCCACTCATTCTGATTCAGGCACTGTGCTGAGTGCTTGATCAGTCAGTACCCCATGTGTCCCTGCCATGTGAGCGATCATTTAGCACCACCCATTTCACAGAGGAGAAAACGGAGTCCTAGGAAGTGGAAGTGGCCCACCTCAGGCACAGGATTGGTCAGTAGCTGGGACCTGACTCCTCAAGACCACACTTGGCCCAAAGCTTTACGGAGTCCTTGGGGTTCAGCCACTGTCAGCCTGGACGCTCACCCCTGAGCTCACTGGTGGCCAGTTCCACTGAGCCTTGAGTGTTCCATTGGCCGATTAGGACTGGGGCTGCAGCTGGCAGGACAGGGTGTAGCTACAGGACGGAGCAGTACCTGTGCCACACCTCAGGTGTGCCTCCCAGTGTCTGCCCAGTGGCTGGAGTCCAGGTGCCCCAGGGTGGCCTTGCCACAAGGTCTGGAGCTGATAAGGGAGCCATGGCCACCAGGGAGAGTCTGTACCTGCCCTCATCTAACTCCCGCCCAGCCTTACCTCTCAATCTGCGGAGCTGTTCCATATCCTGGAACCAGGCCCCAAATCGCTCCTCAGGTTCAAGATTTTAACGATTTGCAGCCCCCCGCAGCAGCAGATCTCCCTCACTACTTTGTATTCAGGGACAGAGGGAAAGACAGGCTGCAGGTAGGGCATGGTGGGGGGATGCTGCAGGGGCCTTAGGAATGAGGACTCAGGCAGGGGGCCAGGCCTGGGCCTCCGCACACATGGGAACCCTCCTTCCCTCCAATTCCACCCAGGTCCTAACTGTTCTCAGGGATGGGTGTGAAGAGCCCCTCTTCCAGCACGTTGTCCTTGATACCAGCCCCTACTTCTCTGTTCTCAAACTCTCCCAATAAATGTGAAGCGCGGGGGATGGAGCATGGAGTGTCCTGCCCAGGGGGGTTCCACTTCCCTCTCCGCAGTGAGTGCCACAGCTACTCGCCTTACTCTTTTTCTGGAGGTTGATCTGATTCCCTCGGGAGGCAAACAGCCAAAGTCCATCAGAAAGAGCCTCCTAGCTAGTCCAAAACTAGTCTCCCATCTTCCCTCTTTCTCATGTTGCAGTTCCACAAGAGCCCTCAAGGGGGCAGGGCACACACAGAAAGCAGGTATGGGATCTAGGCCCGACTCTGGGTTCCAAAGTTGGGGGGATGTGGGAGCTGAGGCTCTTCTAGCCCAAGCCTTTCTGATGACAGGTGGGGGACTGAGGCCTCAGCCAGGAAGGGACAACTCTGCAACTGAAGTGCCACCCGACTTGGAGGACCCTGACACTTCTCTCCACTGTGGGCATCGCCTGAGGGAGAGGCCGACCATCTCGGACAAAACCTCCTGCACCTCTGCGTTCAGGCAGCTCTGCTGCTTCGCAGCCTGGGAACTGGGATGGGTGTCTATGGGGAGCCTCCGTTCATTCGCCCTCAAGATGGGCATGACGCCCCAGCTCACACAGGCAGCTGAGAGGGTCCCCAGTACAGGGGAGGGAGGGGGCGCTCTCGTCTACCAAGTCTCAGGATCCTGGTGCCCGCTCTCCTGCCCCCAGACTGACCTCCAGCTAATCCCCCATCGCAGTGTCCAGCGTCACCAGGTCAGTGAGGAGCGTGCCAAGGAATAGGATGACACCCTGTGCCACTGGGGTGGGAATGGTGATGAGCCCCAATTTTCAGGTGCTGCCCTGATACCCTCCCCTGAAAACTCCTCACCCTCAGCCTCCTGGCCCACCCCAGGGTTCCTATGTGGAGCAGCCTCCCCTCAATCCCCCTCCCTCGCCCTCCAAGAACACCAGATTGCTCCTGATCACCACCCAGGGCCTCCTTTGACAAGTCACAGGATCTGTGGTCCCAGGTCCCTCCCTACCCCCAAATCCATCCTGCACCCAGGTCTCCGGGCCCCCTCCTACCAGTCACTTCTGGGGGAGGGTTCAGGTACTGTGGCAACAGGAGGCAGGGCTGCAAGAGGAAGGCCTCCTTTCAAGGCCTCCAGCTGGGAGGGAGGAGCCCCTCTCCTCTGGCCCTGGAGCCCCTCCCCGACAGGCACACTCCCCTGCCCCTGCTGTTCCTCTTCTGGGCTCTCTGGGGGTCATCTCCAGGATAGCTTGGTGGGCTGCTCCTGCCAGGATCCAGGACAGGGTCACTGAGACCATACTCCACCCCATTTCCCGCCAGAACCCCTAATCTTGGGCCCAGGACACCTGACCCAAGTCAGTTGGTACCAGTGATACTCCATGCACCAGGGTGCTCTGATTCTAGCACAAATCCCAGCTTGAACACTCACCCTGCACGACCTTGGGCCTGTGGTCTGACCTTGAGCCTATTTCCTCATCTGGAAAGTGAGACTTCACCTCCCTCACAGGGTTTCCTGAGGACTCTGTCACCTTACTGTGGTCATCGCTTTCCCCTACACCCCCAGGTAGAGTGGGGCCCAAAGCCTGTGCATTCCTTTCCTCCCAGAACCTCACCACCACCCTGCCCACAGGATCGTCACCCTTCTTTCAGGTGAGGAGTCAGAGGCCCTGTCCCAGCTGCCTTACCCCACCCAGCCCAGCACTAATCAGAGTCCTCTCCTCTGGGCCCCCAGCCCGGCTGAACCATAAATGGAAAGGGGTGGGGTGTCTCAGCCTGATTGAGCCCCACTGGGGTCTCTGCCCCCCAGGCTGGGCCCAAGGCCATGCCAGAGGCTTCACCTCCTCAGAACGTTCCCCTGCACAGCCTTCTTTATCCACTCAGGAAGGGGACTCCAGAGGAGCCCTCTCTGACAAATAGGGTCAGGGATGCCCAGGGCACAGAATATAAATGCTGTGTTTCCTCTTTTACACGAAGCTTCTGATTTCTATTCAGAAAGGATCCAGTAAGAACCCATCAGTTCCCCAGACTCTTAAAATCCATCTAGGGCAGTGGTCGGCAAGCTCATTAGTCAACAGAGCCAAATATCAACAGTACGATTGAAATTTCTTTTGAGAGCCAAATTTTTTAAACTTAAACTATATAGGTAGGTACATTGTTATTAACTTAATTAGGGTACTCCTAAGGCTTAGGAAGAGCCACACTCAAGGGGCCAAAGAGCCGCATGTGGCTCTTGAGCCGCAGTTTGCTGACCACTGATTTAGGGCAGTGGTTCTCAACCTTGGCTGCACATTAGAAGCACCTGGGAATCTTTTTCAAATCCTGATTTCTGGGCCTCATCCTCTGGAAATTCTGTTTTCTTTGTTATTGTGGGAAACTGATACAGGGTTAAGCCTCGGACTGACCTGTGGGCAAAGTCACAAACAAGTCCCAGCTTAGAGGGCACAGTCCTCTTAGCATAATTAGGCTTGACCTTATAACACTCCCTAGATCTTATCTGGGAATCTAATGGGCTGAGGAAGTGCAGGAAGTATAACCATGGTGTAAACAAGTAAAACTCACAAGAACAAAAACAAGTGAAACTCACAAGAAAAGTGTAACTTTGGTAACCACTACCTTGTTTACCTCTCACTATAAAAAGCTTGGTGAGGCCTGAGCACAGGACCTCCTGGAGATGCAGTGAGGACAGGAGGAACAGCAGAGGCATGGCTTCCAGAGAACAGGCCCCTGCTGAGGGCAATCCAGGTGCAATGAAAGTTAGCAAGACACACATGCCCTTCAGGAAACACCTTCAACAGGTGCTCTGAACTCCTGTCATTGACAGCAAGGCATGTACAAGCACTTAGAGAGGGGGGGCTGGGGAAGGTCAGGCTCGGTGGATGGGGTGCTTGTCACTGGCCGTGGACTGGAAGTATGAGCGGGTTTGGGATGAGTGGAGACAGGCACATGCCAGCAGAGGAGGAGGAGGACGGGCAGGGGCAGATGCAGGCAGAGTGAGGAGTGAGCTGAAGCCGGGACAGTCATGGCGGAACCAGATGCGGGGCTCTGCGGTCGCCTAGGAGCTGTGGGCTCAGGGCCTTGTGAGCAGAGAGTGGGGAGGGCAGAGCTGTACTTTAGGAGGGCCGTGTGGCAGTGGTGGGTAGGATGAATGAATCAGAGAATTGTCAAATTAGCCTTTTATGATAACTAAGCCCGGAGGCCTAAGTTTTGAGCCTTTCAACCTCTTCTAAACGGAGAAAGAGGTCCTCTCTCTTAGAGACGCTTCCACTTCTGAGCTGCAGCAAGCACCACTCGGAGGCTGGTGTTAAGAAGGTGAAGAAGGTAGGACCGATCTTCTTGGCCGTCATGAAGGACTGGGCGCTGCACGCGGTGCCTGCACCCTCCCCACAGCCCGGAGCTCCCGCTGCACAGAGGAGACCTGGCCGGGATGGCGGGTTGACAAGAGTCTCACTGCCGCACATGGGGCGCTCGGGTCGCCAGGGCAGCCCCGCCCCGCGAGGAAAGGAAGTGGGGGCGGAGCCAGCGGGACTCCCGCCCCTCCGCGTCGCCTTGGAGACCAAGCGCGTCCTGTTCCTGAAGAGGTAGGGCCGGCCCTGGCTGACCTGCGCGGTGCTTTCTGAAGTTGGGGTGAGGCCGCGCCCTGGGCTCCGACCTCTCTCCGCTCGGCCGGCCGGCCGGGCTCGGATGGGATGTCCAGGGCTGCCCACTCCCCTCGGTGGGCTGGGGCGGGGGGTGGGCTGGGGCTTGAGCGGGGCCTGCTGATCTCAGCACCTGTGGGAGCCTAGCGCCAGGCTGCTCCATCTCAACTTCCCCTCCCTGTGTGCACTGCGGGGTGGGGGGCTAGGGGGGTAGGACTGGGGGTGAGGAGGGGGTGTTCGGGGAGACCGTGTTTAGCGCCAGGTTGGGAGTTCAAGGTCGGGTTGAAATCCCATCTGACACCTTGGACACGTTGACTTTTCCCAAAAGAGCTTGGAGAGTGGAGCATCCAACAACTAACATTTATTATTCTTCACCCCAAAGTCCCTCTGGGGTTTGAGATCTGCGACTGGGGAGCCAGGCTTCTCTGTGAGTTCAGCTCTCGCCCGAGGTTTTCCTTTTGCTTCTTCGCCCCTCCCTTCTTTTTGTTTAGAAACGCTGAGGCTGGTGGGGTCCCGCCCCATTGCGGGGCCACGTCCTCTGGAGAGAGCTTGTCCTTGGGAGAGTGGAGGCTCCCTCTCAGCCTCAGGTCTGACCGAGAGCCCACCCCACCGTGACTCTCGGACGTCTGCTTCCTGCAGGGACGATCCAGCCCGCGGCCAAGATGTCCTCGGTGGGGAAGGCGACCCAGGTCCCCGGCGGGAAAGTCTACCAGCAGATCTTCGAGGCTGAGGTAGGCCTGTCCTGTTGTCTGCCCTCTTCCTGCTCCTCACACTTGGTTCTGTTCCCCAAACTTTCCTCCTCTTCCCTCCAAAGCTTCCCTCCCTCTGACGTCTTCCTTGCCTGGCAATCTAATGAAATAAAGGCTTGGAAAATGGCTTCAATTTAAAAAATAATTCTTATTAGTTCTTAAAGTATAAGAATATAAAATTAAAGTGTCTATTCTTGAAAATTAGAAAATTTAAATTAAAACCTTTAAATTACTCAGAAATAGCCAGAATTAACCATTGGATGTCCTTTTTCCTATGAATAAAAACATCTCTAATTTTTCTGTTTAAAAACTGTTTGAGCCGGGCGGGCATGTCTCAGTGGTTGAGCTTTGACCTATGAGCCAGGAGGTCACAGTTCGATTCCCAGTCAGGGCACATGCCTGGGTTGGGGACTCAGTCCCCAGTGCGGGTGTGCAGGAGGCAGGCAGTCAATGATTCTCTCTCACCACTGATATTTCTGTCTCTCTCTTCCTCTTCCTCTCCCTCCCTCTCTGAAATCAATAAAATTATATTTAATTTAAAAATCAATAAATAATAAAAACTGGGTTTGATTCTATACTAGTGTTTTGAAACCTGCTTTTCCCTGTTAATAGTATTTCACAGACCTTTCCCATGCCAGTAGGTATTCATACACTTGGCGACGTTTAGTGGCTGCCTAGTTGATCTAGGCCCTGTAATGTATTAAAGTAACATAGCTGGTGTAATTGCCTTGTCATCTATAAAACACTGCACAGACAAAACAAATCTTAAAAGAAACACGCAGACTTGAACACATCCTTTCAAGTTCTGTGCTGCTTCTTTAAAAGGGATTTGCGTTCCTACTTTGAACCCTAAAAAACATTCTTGATAGAAGGCTTGGAAATTATGAAAGGATAAAGAGACCAAAGAAACAAATGATCCTTACTCACATGATCCTACTCCCTGGAAGCGGTACAA
Source organism: Myotis nattereri (assembly GCF_964212035.1). Classification (NCBI taxonomy): domain Eukaryota; kingdom Metazoa; phylum Chordata; class Mammalia; order Chiroptera; family Vespertilionidae; genus Myotis; species Myotis nattereri. The sequence continues at coordinate 56,096,887 of NC_138087.1, forward strand.
CATTTTTAATGTTTGGCATATGTTCTGTACGTTTCAGAGACTCCTGTCCCACCAGAATGTTTTGGTCATTTTTTGCCGAGAGCCAGTCCATCCTTGCTGTTTCAAGGGACCTGGCATATATGGCATACTGTTCTTAATATGTTCGCTCACCTTCTTGGCACTATGTGTTTTAACCAAGGTCACCTCTCTGAGAAAGGTTGTTTCCCCAGGTAGGGATTTTCCCCTGAAGTTAGGGAGGGAATAAAACCCCTTAACTAAGTGCCAGGCGGGTAATTAATCACTTTAACTACGAACAATCATCCCTAAGCTACGTAATCTTTACTCCCTGGAATGGAGATAAGAAACGCCCTAACCTTTGGAATAGAGATTGATAGATTGGAATCAACTGGTAAAAATACAGGTGTAACAAGACAACAGCTCTACAGAACCTAGACAGAACCTACACACAGAACCTAGACACAGAACCTACACAGAACCTAGAGACAGAAGAACTTCGCTGGAGAGAACGTGGCAAAAGATCCTGGACAGAAACTGGCCACAGAACCTAGAGATAGAACCTAGCGAGAGAACATGGACACAGAACCTGGCTGGAGATCCTAACCAGAACTTCGCTGGAGATCCTGATCAGAACTTGGCTAGAGATCCTGACTAGGCTGCTGATCAACTGAACGCTGTTTGTGTCATTCCTTCTTCGCCAACTCCGTCCACACCTTTGGGGACCCCTGGACCTGCTGGGTTTGGACCCCAGCAATTTTTCTATGCATTTAAAATGTTGAGATCATACTGTATCAGTAGGTTATAATTTATCTTTTTAAAAATATATAATTTATTGATTTCAGAGAGGAAGGGAGAGGGAGAGATTGAAACATCAATGATGAGAATCATTGATTGGCTCCCTCCTGCACACCCCACACTGGGGATTGAGCCTGCACCCCAGGTATGTGCCCTGACCAGGAATCAAACCATGACCTCCTGGTTCATAGGTCGATGCTCAACCACTAAGCCATGCCAGCCAGGCTTAATCTAATTGATATGTTTTATAGCATATCATATCATATACTATGTCATATCATATGTCATACAAATCCTAAGTCTCATTTTTAATAAATGCCTAACGTTCCATTGAAGGGACCTATAATATCCTCTCAACCAATCCCCTATTATTGGACAGTTCCATTTTTTTGAATTCCTTGTGATTATAAAAATGCTGGTCTTGGTCTTCATTAAAATTTCTTAAAAGATGTCTTCCTGGAAGTGGCTGAATGGCTGTTATAGGGAGCGGAGAACCCTTCTGTATGTGGTGTGCCCTACCTGGGGTTGGAGGCCTTCCTGCAGAGCCCCTTACTACGGGCAGGTTCCCACTGGATCTCCTGGGCCTGCGCAGTCAGCCTGAGGGTGCTGGGAAGTCTGTGCTCTGACCCCTCCCCCACAACTGGCTCTTCTTTGGATTCAGGTGCAGCTGGTCCACTCCCTGGTGATCTCCAGGAAGCGAGAGGGGGTCCTGAAGAACAGTAGCAAGCCCTTGATGAAGAAGGTGGATATTCCTGAAGGGGAGATGTTGTCCCCTCGGCAGCACAAGTGGATGCACAGCCTACCCAATGACTGGGTCACGGAAAACCCTGTTTTCTACCGGTAGGTCCTGCCATCCAGGCCACATGCCCACACGCTGGGGGTGCATCAGAGCTTTCAAAAACTCAAAAAGAGCTCACACAAGATGAGTGCTAGGTAGGAAGGAAGTACCAGGGAGGTAATAACACCTGCTTTTTAGGACTTTTTGCTTCTCCTTTTCTCCCCCGACCCCAAATTATTGATTAAGTGCCGAGGGCCAGGCATTAGGCATGAGGCTCCCACCCTCCTGGAATTTGAGGCCTGTACAGTAAATAAATAAGACGGTCTCCCCAAAGGTGGGAGGGTTCTGACACAGAGGATGGTAGTGGGACGGAAGTCCAGAAAGCTCTCTGAGGAGGGGCCTCAGCTAAGCCCAGAGGGTGAGGGAAGGGAAGCATGGGCAAGGCTCTGAGGCCGGATGGGCTCGGTCCACTGCTGAAGGCTGAAGAAGTCAGTGGCCTGGGAGAGGAAGATGAGGCTGGGAGAGGCTTGCATGCCACAGTCGGTATTTTGGACATTACTGAAGTGAGCAGCTGATTTTCATTATTAAGGCCTTCTGGGTGCCACGTGCAGAATCTAGGGAGCTGCAAGAAGAGGCAGGCAGGAGGCCACAGCAGTCCATTTAAGCTTGGTGGGACCTCAAGAGGGAGAGTAGGTCATGTCAAGTATATTTTAGAGGCAGAACCCATGGACCAGGTGCTGGATTGGGTTTGAGGAGTCCTAGGTCTCTGGCCTAAGCTCCTGGATGGACAGCTGAGGTGCCATTTCCTGAGATGGGAGCTGGTGGGTTTGGAGCAGAAAGGTCAGGGGTTCCTTCTGAACTTCCAAGTTCAGAAGCTAAACTTGAGCAGATGATTTCAGCTCTGTGAGTTTTTACTCCTTAAGTGGGGAAAAAGGAAAGGAAAGCCAGGGTTGCATTTTCCTTCGGGGCACTTGGAAGAATGTAGCAGAAGCTGGGCTTCCCTTTGGTTCTTCAAGTTCCGCGCAAGCCATAGACCCTCTCAGGGCTGGGACCCTGCGACAGGAAGCCAGTCCTCCTCCAGAGCTGCCCTGATGGTGCGGATATTGGGGTTTTACTGTTGTTTTCTGTTTTGTTTTTTTCCTCAGGGAAAAGAAAATAACCGAGAAAAAAAAAGCTCAAGAGAGTGAGAGCACTATCGCTGCCCGAGAAGTCCGGGGCCTCACGGACACCATCGGTGAGCCTCTGATCAGCAAGGGCAGGCCTGACTGGGCCCCAGAGGGCCCCTGGGGACCTCCTAGGAGCTTCACGTAGAAGCACCTGAAGCTCTCACTGTGTGGAGCTCCCACTGAGCCTTCTCCCCTGGGCCGTCTCCCCTGAACCTTCTCCCAGTGTAGGGAGCTGGCGGAGGAGGAAGGGACTTCCTGCACTATCACTATTTACTAATGAAAACCAGTTGGTAAAGGATGATGCTCACTTTACTGTGATTTCACAAGAGAATTTCTCAATCCACATTTTCTTCCTTCATACCACATTCTTAGTTGACTTTATCTCAATATGAAGGGTCTCTTTCTTTTCTTTTTTTAATACATCTTTATTGATCTCAGAGAGGAAGGGAGAAGAAAGAGAGCTAGAAACATCAATGAAGAGAGAGAATCATTGATTGGCTGCCTCTTGCACACCCCACACTGGGGATCAAGCCCGCAACCCAGGCGTGTGCCCTCGACCAGAATCGAACCTGGGACCCTGCAGTCTGCAGGCCGACGCTCTATTCACTGAGACAAACCAGCCAGGGCAGAAGGGTCTTTTTCCTTACGATTTAAAAATGTAAGACATGCTCACTATGGAAAAACGGAGAAAGGAGATAAGTAAAAACTCCGCCTCTACAATAGCACCCCTTCTCTTCCCAAGAGTGCCCACCCCCATGAAACATGTGGTGTTCAGCTTCTGCATAGGTTCAGGGGACAGCAGAGCAGAGTGAGATGGCAGACCCTAGAGCAGAGGGCCCGTGTCCAAGTCCCTGCTCAGCCACTGACGGCCTTTGTTCTTTAACCCCAAGCTGAGTGTCCTCGCTTGTAAAATAAGAACAATAAGTAATTGAGATAGAACAACAGCTGGCACATGTAAGTGTTGTTATTATTTTTGCATGTATTTCCTTCTATAGAACTAATTTTTAAAAGACATAATGGACCCCGTTCTGTACATACCATTTGGAACTTTCTGCCAGCATTTAACTGCATATGTGAGGCTTCATTTTCTACAGCACTTACGGATCACCTCATCTTCCCTCTTTTCCCTCAAGCCCCTGGCACTGCTGGCCTGGTTTTGGGATGCATCTCCTGAGCCGGGGTACTTTGTGCCTTGCTTCGTTTTCCTGGGTGCCTTCCCCTTGCCTGGGAGCTCTGAGGACAGCCCCACCACCTCTGTTGTTCTCCCCAGTTCCTGAGAGGGTCAGCACCGTCACCTTTCAAGGGGACTACAAGAAGAAGAACTACGAGAACACTCTGATGAGTTTTAAGGAGGAGATCGCCCAGATTGGGATGGTGAGAACCTGTGCTTTTGCTCCCCTCCCATCCTGGAGCCTCCGAAGGCAGGTGTGTCCCTGCCCCCACCCTCCCTTGCCCCCCAGCTCCCCGGTTCTCAGCGGCCCACCATCGTGTGGACAGAACCATAGCAGACACGTCTGAGTGCATGTTGTCACCTGCGTCAGGTTCTCTCATGACTCCCATTTGTCAGGTGAGCCCAGGAAGTCTTGTCTAACTTGGCCTTTAAGGGGCCAAGTGGGAATGACTCCAGGTCTAGTGCCAAAGCCCAGCCTGACAGCCTTTGATCTCCCCGCTGAATCCTATTCATGGGGCCCAGCTCATCACCTTGCCAATGTGCCCCAACGGGACATGAGCTCGGTGACTCTGGTAACACAACATAACTGAGCCTTCGTCCCACCTGAAGGAAACCTGGAGTTCTTTATGGCCACTTTCCCTTTCTCTCTTTTTTTTTTGTTGTTGTTAATCCTCACTTGAGGACATTTTTATTTTTTTATTTTATTGCTTTTTAGAGACAGTGGAAGGGGGGCAGGAGAGAGAGAGAGAGATTCATGTGAGAGGACATGTCAATTGGTTGCCTCCTGAACCCACCACAAGCAGAGCCGGGGATAAAACATGCAACCCAGGTATGTGCCCTTGACCGGAATCCAACCTGCAACTCTTTGGTGTGTGACCGGCCAGGGCTTATGGCCTTTAAAAAAATTTTTTTAAAAAACATTTTAAGGCCTTTTTTAATGAATATTTGTTGAGTCCCAACCATGGGCCTGGCCAGATGTCAGCACCTACTTCCCAGGCTGTGGTGAGGACCAAGTGAGTCTGAGGACAAGCTCTGCCCCGAGTGCTGGCTGCCCCTGTGCTCTAGCTGTGAGCTAATTAGTGAATCGTCACTCCTTAGGTCTGGGTAAGAACTAGTATTATTTTTGAAACAGGACCTCGGCAGATTCTTCCTCATTACAGACTGGGGGGCTTCCCCCTGGCCCGAGGCTATCGATGCTGTAGCCATCGCTCTCCTGGTCTGTTTTAGGAAATGGAACCGCTCATCTTGGAGCCAGGAGCGCTGCTTTTAAAAAAGCTGGCTGAGTGTGATGAAAACATCAACTGTCTCTTCAAAGTAGTGGAAAATGACACAAAGCTGGTAGACTACGACATCCAAGTAGGGGCCCCCAGTGGGCTGGCCGGCCCCACCCCCAGCCTTCCTCCTCTTCCTCCCCGCCCTGCCCTCCGTCCTCCCAGCCTCACCCAGACTTCCCGGCACAGACCCTGATGGAGCTGTGGGATCAGGTGGCCCAGAGGTTCCTGCTCCAGAAGCAGGGGATTAAGGAGCTGGATGAGACACTGAACTCGCTCGAGTTCTCCCGGGCAGACAGAGTGAGTCGGCCCGCCAGTGGGTGGGCTCTTGGTGATCTCCACTTGTGTGAGGCGTCACCTGTTTCCTTTCAGTTCTCCAGGACGAGTGAGCGGCACTAACTATGGCGCCTTGTCGTTTCTAGCTAAAAAGCGTGTTGAAGAAATACGTGCTGATCATAGAGAAAACCTCCTACCTCATGCAGCCCGATGTGTACAGGCTGATAAATAACGAAGCCAAGGTGAGTGGTTTTCATGTGCCCCAGAGCCAGGTGCCTCAGAAATGCTGGACTTCTCACAGGTAGCATTTCCAGGTAACTCTGTGACCACTTAGGTGCAGAACCAGACTCTCAGTTAAATATTTTCAATGGGAATCTTTCTGAAGTGCATTTCATGCTTTCCTGCCGTCATAATCTCCGTCTACCGAACACAGCGTCGTCGTTTGGAGCACTGACGACTTTACAGGCGCCTACGGGCCATGTCTCAACTGCCACGTGCAGCGCAACGGGGGCTGCACTCTGGGGCGTCACCTCGCAGCTGGCACAGTCGCAGGGTGACTTGTGCCCTCGTGAGTGACGCCCGCCTGCTCTGTTAGTCTCGTTTTCCTGGTGGCTCTTGTCTCTCCTGCTGCTGAACCATGCCTGCCCCCTGGCTTTGTTCCCACTGCTTCCCTGTCCACCCCCCCTGCCTTCCCCAGCTGCTTTCTTTGGGATGAAAAATACAAGAAATTCAAGGTGGTTTTTTCATGTCTCCCAAGCCAGTGAAGCCTGGCTCCTCTGCTGCACAAAAGGGCGCTGCTCTTGGCTCCTCAGAGGCGCGTTTTGCCTGCAGGGGTTCCCAGGTCCTGGGGGAGAGCTGGGCAGCCAGACAATGGCGCAGGGAGCAGGGCAGCCAGACAATGGCGCAGGGAGCGCAGAGTTCAGAATCGCCGATGGGCTCAGCTCAGGCCTGTGCCTGGGGTCTCACGGGCCGGGAGCGAACACAGACATTCCTCTTCACTGCGCAGGCGTGAAGTAACTCCACTCCTGTCCCTGGAGCTCCCTGTCCATACAATGGGGACAGTCATACTTACCCCCAGCTCTTGGGAGGATGACAGCAGAGGGCTCAGCCACGGCAGCTCTCACTCTGAGACAGGCAAGAGTTCCTAACTTTTATCCGTGTGCTCCATCAGGGGAGTCAGAGTTAGCCACGTCCTGGTTTTGTTTCACAGTCTGCCTTCCTCAGGTTTATTTGACTCATTATAACGCTGGCACATGCTACCTGTCCTGTGTGCGTTTATCTCATTGGATTTCGAGAATTCCCTGTGCTGTACGTATCTTCATGTTACGGCCGCAGACTGGGAGGTTCCGGAGATACTTACCAATGCCAGGAAGCGCAGCTGCAGTGAGCCTCAGGCTCCAGTGACAAGCGTTGCAGGAAGTTCTGCTCACTGCACTTGGCAGGTCCTCACCCCCAGGCCGGGGCAGTGCCTGGAGGGTTCCGGGAAGTGTGTGGAGGCACTTTTGGATGCTGTCGCCCCTGGGGGAGTGGGAGAGGCTGCTCTCCATGAAGGGGGCAGGGACGTAAATGGCAGAACAGTACCACACAATGAGGAACTTCCCCACTGCCATGCCAAGCGTGCCCAGGAGAGAACACTGGGAGGACTGCCTACGGGTGTTCCCGCTCCGGCCCCCTTCGGTAACTGGATCCCGGTTCTCAGCGTGGCCATATGTGGCTGGTCCCTGATGGCATGGACACTCTGCTTTTGGAACAAATTTATTAAAAAACAAAACAGAAAACAGTTAAACACCGAGAGCCCGCTGGAGTGCTCAACTCCCGCGAACCAACATCGGTGTCGTTAACCAACAGTCGGAGGTGGCTTTGGAGCTGTGTTGAAGCTCACTCGCGGCTCATGGTTAAGCCTTCGGGAAAGGCTCTGGTCGCTGCCATGGCTATGGAGCCCGGGGCAGTCTCCTGAGTGCCCAGTGACCCCTCGGGACTTCTCAGACGCCGCCACCCGCTGCTTGGCCACGGCCGCACTGCTCCCCTCCCGCCCCGTCAGCCCGCACCTCACCTGGTCCCTCTCCAGCCTCCTATCACCCTGTCCGACTGAGCCTTGCTCTGACCTTCAAGAGCCCCCCAACCCACCTAGAGCCTGCCTGCCTGTGTCCCCAGGTCATAAACCAAGCCCTCCTCGGCAACCGAAGGGCCATCGCGCAGCTGTTTGTCAATCTGATGGAGGCCACGCTGAAGCAGGAGCTCGAGAGCCGCCGCCGCTGGCAGGGCCTGGTTGACGGCTGGAAGGCCATCAAGAAGGATGTCCTGCTGCAGAGCCTGAGGTCAGTGGCTGCCCAGCCCCCCTGGCCGGCCGGCACAGGCTGGGGGGTGTGGGGTGGCATCCTCCCTCCCTTTTTGCCATTGCTTTAAAATGCTGCAGTTTTCTGGTGGTGAATGTAATGTGTGCTATTGTTTTAAAAGTTAATGTAGATAAAAGCATAAAGAGGAACTTGAAAATCACCACGCACCCCTTGCCGCAGTGAGAAGCGCAGCTGGTATTGTGGTGTTTTCTCGCAGGCGTTTTGAGGCCCACGCTGCGTGTGTAGATTTGCGTCTTGTTTTCCTCACACGCGTTTTCTGAGAGCAGTACAAGCTGTTTGGCAGCGTTCGTCTGGTTATCTGCCCAGTTCCCGCTCTTTACTCTTCCGCGTGGCCTTGGGTTACCGGGGTGAAAAGAGCGGCTTCGATCTGTCCCACTCCGATGGCAAACTTCACCCAGGGGAGGGAAGGTGAAGTGAAGGCCCGTCTCCACGCTTCCTCTGCCAGGTGGCACTTTTGTTCATACTGACACAAGGGTCCTGGACCTTTGGGCCAACAAACGAGGCGTGCTTTTGCTAAAAAAGGGAGGCCTCGAGCCAAGATGTCTGAGGACACCAGGGTCTGTCCGTGTGTACTGTGGGTCTGCAGCTGCAGGTCCGCGCTTCCCGATGGGAGCACCAGAGTCTGACACGGAGGATGGAGGAAAGCGGCTCCACCTGCAGGTTCCCTGTGACCTTGATCTCACACTTGACCACTCGGAGCCTTTCTCTCCTTGTGCAGAGCGGGCACGGTGGGCTGGTGATAGGCCAGTGATGCTCAGCAAGATGCCGCATGAAAAGGGTCAGCTCTGGACCCGGGAGGTTAACAAATGTCAGTAGTCATCAACAGTGATGGCAGGGGCTGATCACTGGGCATTTCCCGTGAGTCAGGTGTGGTGCTGAGGACGTTGCTTGCAATATCTTGCTGGGTCCTGGTCATCATCAGCTCCGTTCCAGAAGAGGAACCTGAGATTCCGCGTGGAGGGCAGTGACTTGCCCCAGGTCACAGAGCTGGCAGGCAGCAGTCAGGTCCCTCACCCGGGTCTGAGCCTGCTGGTCTCATGCTCTTAGCACCAGAGTCTCGCGGACAGGGCCTTGGTTCTAATCTCCCCTCCGCCCCTCCGCCCCTCCGCCCCTCCGCCCCCCTCCGCCCCTCCACCTCCTTTCCCCAGCGTCCCAGAGGCCCAAGGTGGGGAGGAATGGGCTGGAAGTAGAGGAAGGGGGCTGGAGTTCTGAATGTTCTTACCGTGGGTCTCATCCCTTCTCTCCCAACCACCTTGCCCCCCGTCTTTTCTCCATGGTGTCAATGTGTCTGGATACCCAGTGAGTTCATGGCCAGTGAGAGGATCCAGGACCCTCCAGCCGTGAAGGAGGAGCTGGAGAACATGCTGAAGAAACAGAGAGCCCTGCAGGGAAAGCGGCTGAGGCATCTCTGCACCATCTGGTACAGCGGGACGGGTCCCTGGGGAGGGGTGCCCCTGGGCACCCACAGGGGAGGCAGGCCCAGCCCCCAGCACAGACCTTTCTCCTGAGGCATCCTCCAGACTAGGCCATCATCTCCTGGTCTCGGCCTGGGCCCACATTCTACATTGTTCTAGCCCCAGTGGCAACAGTGAACATGGTACGTTTGCTGCGGAAAGAAGTTTAATGGGACTGTACCAAAGAGATCGGAGGGAGTCAATGGCCAGCAGGGAGGTGGGGAGACAGTGAGGGGAGAGCGGGTCAGGCTAAGGAGTTGGACTTTATGCTGAGAGCAGTGGGGAGCAGACTGGCTCCATCTGCTTTGCAGTTTGGAGAGGTCTGTGGCTGGAGGCTGGGAGGTCAGCGAGGATTCTGTTGCTATAGGACAGGGGACCTGTTAGAGGCTGTGGGCACCTCCCTCAGGCCCGGGTCCACCTCGCTCTAATCCCATAATAAGCTGTTTAGGGGGAGGTACTCTGAATATTCTAGACCAGTGATGGCGAACCTTTTGAGCTCGGCGTGTCAGCATTTTGAAAAACCCTAACTTAACTCTGGTGCCATGTCACATATAGAAATTTTTTATATTTGCAACCATAGTAAAACAAAGATTTATATTTTTGATATTTATTTTATATATTTAAATGTCATTTAACAAAGAAAAATCAACCAAAACAATGAGTTCGCGTGTCACCTCTGACACGCGTGTCATAGGTTCGCCATCACTGTTCTAGACCCTGGAAGCCCACTGCCCGGGGAGCCTGTGGCATCCACTCCCAGCAGCAGGATGGAGCCTGTGTGGTCCCGCAGGCTGGAGACAATGTCTTCCTTGGTCCCTCCCATCCTGGTAACCCTGGGACTTGGGCCTCCTCACCACATTGCCCAAGTTCTCCTGGGATATAAATGACAATTAGAGCCCCACCCAGCCTCCCCCTCGCTGGTACCTCCTCCACATGCGGCCTCATTTTTACGCGGGTGTTAAATTAACAAGGTGGATAAACATCTCAATACCAGGAAAATGCTTTATTGTTTTCCATAACTCCACTTGTTTCTGACTCTGAGCCCCTGTGTGTTAAACTGGGCAAAACTCAGTGCCAGGCCCCCACGGAACCTGCTCTGTCTGCACCTCCCCCAGCCCCTGTCCTCGGGCCCAGGCCCTCTGCTGGCTTGTGGGCAGTGAGGTGGGGAGAGTGGTGCTAAGATTCCCAGGGGCCCAAGAGGGAGTTATCCGGAGTCCAGGGAGAATCCCCATGAATGTACTTAGATCCAATAAGCATATGTGCATATAATTTAAAAATGTTTTTTAAATGTTTTTAATGATTTTAGAGAGAGAAGAAAGGAGAGTGCAAGAGAGATATCAATCAGGATGCCTCCTGCACGCCCATTACTGGGGATCGAGCCGCAATTCGGGCATGTGCCCTTAATTGGAATTAAAGCCAGGACCCTTCAGTCCGCAGGCTGGCACACATTTGTATTTTGGAGTAATGTTAGATTAACCGGAAAGTTACAAAGATAGTCCACAGCATTCCTGTCTATCCCTCACCCAGTTTCCCTCATGTCATCATCTTGTTACCACTGGACATTTGTCAAAACTGAGAAGCTAAACTTTGATGCTTTTCCAGTCACTAGACACCAGCCTTCTTCGGATTTACCCGTTTCCCCACTAATGTCCTTTTTCTGTCCCTTGGTCAGAATTGAACCAGGGACCCTTAGTCTGCAGGCCAACGCTCTATCCACTGAGCCAAACCAGCTAGCTGCACACTTTTTTAATGACTTCACAAGAGGATTCATTGTGCTTTATTTGGACAATTCCCTATTGTTGGATGTGAAGGTTGTGATTTTTGTGTGTTTGTAAACAGTAATGTTCAGCGACTGTCTTAATGCATAACTTTGTATGCATTTTGTATTGTTATCTCAGATTAGGTTCCCAAAGGTGGTTTCCTTGCTCAAGTGCGGTAAGCTGTGTGTTTTTTTTTCTTCCCATTAGGAAAATTCGGTTTTCTTTTCTAAGTAACAGGCTCGTTCATATGAGTTACTTTTTCATGAGGTATGTACTTGGCAGCAGGAAAGCCCGACAGGTCACAGACAGTGCTCCGGAGCATGCTCCCTGCAGATCCACCCATTTCCGTAAGTGGAGGTTCCGTTCCGGCCTGGCTTACTTGTCCTGTCTTCCTTCCCAGCGACCTTCTGCCCCCCAACTACAGCAAAGCTCAGCTGGATGAATGGTATTCTTCTCTGGCCTCCATCAACAACAGCCTTGGTGAGTGGGGTTTGCGGGATTTCCCTCGGGTCTCTCCAGAACGCTGCTCAAGTAGTAGCTTCGTAGTAACTTCCACTGTCTGTGTCAGTCAGTCGTTTATCTGAGAGTTCCTTATAAACTCAGGAGCGGGTAGCAAGGCCCTCCTGGGGGAGATGGGATGGGTGTGAAGGGAAGCATATGGGACCACCAAGCCCTGGCCTGGCAGAGCCAGGAGAGCCAGGATAATTTGGGTGAGCTCTGTAGTCCTGGTTCAGGCTTTTTCCTGGGGAGAAGACGCTGCCCTTAGAAAAGGGGGAACTCCTCTTTCTATCGCCCCTCTTCCTTCTGGAAGAGCAGCTGACATGTTTTGTTTCTGCCCGTGGAGACTCCTACCACACGGACTGCATGATGCAGCTCCGTGTACAGTATGAGAACACCTGGCAGGAGTGCCTGGAGCACGTGCAGAAGTGCAAGGTGGGTGCCCCTGCCTGCCTCGGCCTGCTGTCCCCTCCCTGGCCCGCCCTGCCTCTCTCCCCCTGGGCCCCCTGCTTTCCTTCACTGGCTATGGGTATTCTGAAGCTCTTCCCTCTGTCTGGACCCTGAGCTCCCCAGTTATTCCCACCTGTCCCTCAGGGTGTAGCCCGACATGAATGATCACCTCCAGGAAGCCTTCCCGGATCTCACAGGCAAAGTGCTATGCTCCCTGAGCACCTCAGGCCTCACCCTTGACACTCTGTGTCACAGCACTTGACGTCATTTATCCCGCGGAGGGCGTATGGGGGTATTTCCGGTGCTCTTCGCCGCGCCCACCTCTGTCAGATGGTGAGCCAGCGAGTTCACCCACAAACCCCTTTAATGACAGTGCCTGGCTTTCTGGGGCACAAGGAAATATTTTGTCAAAATGCTCTCTCCCTGCCTCCTCAGTAAAACTGTTTAAATTTTAAAAAAACACACCAAAACTCACAAAAAAACCAAAAAAGCCCATCATTGTGAAGAGGGTCTAGTATGCCGGCTGTGGCAGGAGTCGTCCCCAGGCTCTGAGGGCCCCACCTGCTGCCCGCCCGACCCCCCCACCCCACATGCTGCTGCTGCTCCACCCCTCACATGTCTGCCCAGCTTTTGCTCAGCCACCAGGACTCTGAGGTGAGCAGAGCACTTCACAGAGTGACTCGTGGTCTGAGTGCTGCTCTTTCTGTGGCCTGTGCCACCCACTGGCATACCCTGTCATTGAATCCTACACGGTTTTGCAGAGTTGGGCGTCGCCAGTCCCATCTGGAGATGAGGAGACCCATGTGTGAAAGGCCTAGGGGCTGCCCACGCCCACAGGGCTCCGCCCATTTGCTCTGTGGCCTTAGGGACAGCCAGCTGCTTCCCAGTCACACCTCAGAAGTAAAGCCTGTGTCCTCTGAGAGCCGCTGCCCTGGCTCTCTCCTCCCCTCCCCCCTGCCGCCCAGGACTTACCCCAGAGCTCCATGACCTTGGCCCTGAGAGCTGACACCCGTGCCCGTTGTCACTGTCCCTTGCCCGGCGCAGGGGGTGAGTGCTGAAGTCCCATATCCTAAGGGTGCAGTAAGCTTGACAGAGGACACTTGGCATTCCTCTTCGGCAGCACTGGAAACATTGAACGGCAGACCAACTTTTAATTTGGGGAGGATAGTGTATTTTAGATTTTATGCATAAACCGAAGCTTTGTTGATAGAGAGAGCCCACTTTCTAGTTAGCATAAGTCATTTATAGGAAGTGGGAGCCCTGTCTGACTTGCAGCCACGCCGAAGCCACGCAGGATGGCGGGTTGTGCCTATGGGGTCTGCAGTAGAGCAATGCTGAGTTCCGATTCTGGCCCCAATATGTGCCAGCTGTTTGCCTCCGGCTTCTCTGAGCCTCGGTTTCCTCATCTGTCAAAGTGGGAGCCCTAGCCGGTTTGGCTCAGTGGATAGAGAATCGGCCCATGGACTGAAGGGTCCCGGGTTCAATTCTGGTCAAGGGCACATGCCTGGGTTGTGGGCTCGATCCCCAGTAGGGGGCATGCAGGACGCAGCCGATCAATGGTTCTCTCTCACCATTGATGTTTCTCTCTCTCTCCCTCCCCCTTCCTCTCTGATATCAATAAAAACATGTTTGTTTTAAAAATGGGGCCGATGAGAACACATCCGGGGGAGGCAGTAAGACAAGGAGAGGGCAGCACACAGCACCTGGACATAGTGGGCGGACCACAAAGACCATCTCCACTGCTGTGAGGCTTTCCCTGGGGGTCTCAGAGATTAGGGGGAGGCGGATCTCAGGGGCCAGGCCCCGGCCCTGGGGCAGAACCCCCACCAGCCCGGCCAGGCTCTGCCTTGTCCCTCCAGAAGCAGCTGCTGGACTGGGAAGCCTTCACCGAGGAGGAGGCAGAGAGCATGGTGAGCCCGGCCTTCCTGCAGATGGTGGGAGTGCTCCAGACCAAGGTGGAGGAGGAGCTGGAGTCCTTGGAAGTGCGTGGCTGGGGACCCCTGCCGCTGGGGAGCAGGGCGGGGTCACCCGGGGTGCTGGGCCGTGAGAAGAACGGGATGCCGGGGGCCTGAGTCCATTTCCCTCATCATGCTCCCCTGCAGAGCAGTCCAGGCTCTCAGCCAGGCTCCCGTCACCCGCTGGCACCATACAACACAGGATGCCCCGAAAAACCTCAAGTGCTCCTTGAACCCCTGCTCAGTCTGGGTGCTGAAGGGCCACAGGAGCAGTGAACCCTGCCCCGTGATGCTTAGAATCTGGAGCGAGGCCAACAAACATTTTCTGGGAGGGACCAGATAGTGAATATTTCAGGCTCTGCGGGCTGTCAGGTCTCTGTAACAAATTCTCACGCTACTGTTGTCACACAAAAGCAGCCCAAGGCGACGCAGAAACGAATGGATGTGGCTGTGTTTCAACGCAATTTTCTTTTTGGACTCTGATGTTAAAATTACATGTAATATTCACATCATTAAATATCTTCTTTTTATTTTTCCCAGCCATTTAAAAATAAAAACTCTGTGCTTAGCTCCCAGGGCCAAACAAAAGGATGGAGGCCACATTTAGCCCACAGGCCAAGTTTGCTGACCCCTAACACTGATGAGAGCATAAAGCTCATAGATTTTTTAAAAGGGGGAGAGGTGAGGCCCTGGCCAATGTTGTTTAGTGGTTAGAGCATTGGCCTGCACACCTAAGGGTCAAGGGCACATACCTGGGTTTTGGGTTCTCTCCCTGCCCCTGGTCTGGGCTCATGCAGAAAGCAACCAATTGATGTGCCTCTTTCACATCGATGTTTCTCTCTCTCTCTCTCTCTCTCTCTCTCTCTCTCTCTCTCTCTCCCCTCTTCCCCTCTCCCTCACTTTCTCTTCTCCCCTCCCACTCTCTCTCTCTGAAAAGCAATGGAAAACATATCCTTGGGTGAGGATTAACGAAAGGGGGTGGAGTAGAGTTGAGGATTTCATAGCAGAGTGAGGTGTTGGCTCTAATTCTGAGAGTTACGGAGTTTCACGGAGGGAAAGATGCCCCGGCCAAGATGGGTGCAGCCACCCAGATGCTCAGGCTGGTTTCCAAACCCCAAACTCCATCTTCTTCCTGTCAGTGACTTCAGTGGCCATGGGGCAGGTCTAGACATGGGACTTCAGGGTCAGCCAGACCAAGGGTATCACCTTGGGCAGACTAGAAGTGCTGTCCCAGAGGAGGGAGGGCCATGAGCCAAGGTGAGCCCAGAAGATGACCTTGAGGGGTGGTAATGGCCAGTCCTTGGAGACTTGAGTCCTCCACTGTTTGGAGAGGGAGCCTGGTGAGTGGGGCCCTCCTCCTCAACTGGGGGCAGTTGGCACTCAGGGCCCCTTCTCTGGGTTCTGCAACTGCAGAAATCCTTTGAGGCCCTAACGAAGCGGACAGAGTGGCAGAGCTTGGACCTCTTCAGCTATTTCCAGGAGGCCGTGCAGCAGTGGGAGGCACATCAGGACATGCTATCTGTGCAGGAGCTGCAGCTTGATAAGAGGATGGAGCAACAGCGCCGGAAGCACAGCCTGCAGTGCCAGGTATGGCTCCAGCTCCCCGGGAAACTCCCACGGGGGAGGTGGGAGGGGCTGTGCCCAGATTGTCTGCTGCCTGATAGTTCTGCTTGGTTGCCTGTGAACTGAACCAGCATTCAAATGCAAAAAAAGAAAAAACGTACAACTTTGACCCACACTTCACACCATACACAAACATTTATGTCAAGTGTAAAACCTCAAGCTAGCTGTAAAACTTGAGCCAGTGGGAAATTGAGGCTCACCTTGGTCATGGGACCACCTGAGTCCGGTCTGGGCTGTGCAATGGGTCCCTGGATTCAGATGTGTCTGTAAGAGAGTGTGCATGACAGACAGACAGACTGAGGGTGTGGAGCAGCGGTCGCCAACCTTTCGGACCTCACGGACCACCAGTGGTCCACGGACCACCAATTGGCGACTGCTGGTGTGGAGCATCTACTTCCGGCAGGGAGCTGGCTCCCGCCCCACCTGCCTTCACACAGGTGGGAGTGGATGGGGTCTTCTCAGCAGGATTTCAAATATGAGAGCGAGGAGCAGGGGCTACAGGAAGGTGTGATGGGTGAGGCTGGGTGGGTGTAAGGGACAGGTCCCTGAGAAGTCCCACCGGAGCTGGGTCCCCGGGGATGTAAAGTGGACAGAGAAGGACATGCCAGGCACAGAGAAGAGCCCGGGGCCTAGAGCAGTGCCCGTTTTGTAAAAAGGAGAGTCCTGGGCCTGCCCTGGGCACCTGGACCTCAGTTCCAGTGGCAGGGTCTCTGCATGTCACTTCCACTCTGCAAGCTCTGGTAACTCCCATCTGCTTCCTCCTGTTCTCGGGGGGGCTTCCAGGCCCAGGAGGCCTACCTCGACCAGCTGCTGGACCAACTGAGGCAGCTAAGCACCGAGGGATCATTGAAGTTTCACCTGGAAAAGGCCAAAGACCATCTGAAAAGTATGAAAGGCAGGTAGGCAGGCCAGACCCCAGGAGACGGGCGGGGGGAGAGCCGGCGTTCATTTTCAGGGTCAGAGGCTGCCTGCTTTGGAGCCCAGCGTATGCCCAACAAACTCAAGGTTCAGCTGCTGCCTCCAGCTCTGGAGAATGTTGTGGCCCTTTGCAGCTCTGTGCTCAGTCAGCACAGAAACTTCCAGGGAGGACATTGATCTGAAAAGCTCATGGAGGGAGGTTTCAAGGCCCTGTTCCTTAAAGGTCAAGAGCATGGGGCTCTCTCCTACCTTTAAATTTTAAACATACTTGCTCTTTGTTGAAGACAAAAAGGAAGTTAACCAATACAAACATGTAGAAAAATTCCCCTTATTCCTGCTCAACTCCTTGTTTTTATGGGCATGTGTATATGTGGAGATACAGTGTCTTGTAAATAAAGGTTATAACTACAAATATATTTTTGTTTTTAAATAACCATATAGAATCCATTCATATAGTTGCTTTATAATGATTTTAACCATCCCCCAGTTGATTGGCTTTTGAAGATTGGTTCTAGTTTTTCAATGTTAAAAACAGTTCTCTGTGAACCATCTTGTATCTTTGTGCCTTTGTACAACTAATTCTGTGAGGACCATTTACAGAAAAGGAATAGTACTGCTGATTGTCTGCAGGACTTCGATCTATATCTTGAGGCAAATAAGTCACCCCTGATCCTCGGTCTCCTTACCTGGGTCTCCAAGCCTGAGTCTTGGGGCATCAGAGGGTTTGATGGGAGCATGTAGATGACGTTCAAGTACAGGGTTAGGGCAGTTGGGCAGGAAGTGGGAACCCATGTTACAACGCTATTGTGTGTGTTTTCTAAATGTTCTACAGCAAGTAGGTGTCCCTCGTATGATCAGAAAAAATAGCAAAGCAAACCAAGGACTATCATTGTAAAAGGAAACCTATACAGCAGCCCTGTGCAGGGCTAAATGCCAAACTCTAGCCCACCTCCGTGGGGTCAGGGCTTTCGCTGTTGGCTGGGGTCCCCCACATTCAGCAGAGCCCTTCTTAGATGAAGGTATCACCCACCTACCTCCCAGGTATGAACAATTTCATGTCATCTTGACGAGAGAAGTGATGGAGTACTCAGCGATCATACTGAACGAACTCAACTCCTACAGCTCCAACCTCAGCAAACACTTCCATGTTCGTGAAATCTTCGAGCAGGTACGGAGGGGGATGCAAAAAGCCCAGTCATTCACCGGGAAGCAGAGGATGACTTCTAGTTCTGATTTGCTTCAACTCTGAACACCTTTCCTAACCCATGTAGAATTAGATTCTATGTCAGGACATCAAGGAGTCAAAAGCATTTCTAAGAGAGAACACCACTTTCTCAGATTAGAAGAGGTTGAAGGATGGAGTTATAATAAAAGGCTAATTTGACAATTCTCTGATTCATTCATCCTACCCACCACTGCCACATGGCCCTCCTAAAGTCCAGCTCTGCCCTCCCCACTCTCTGCTACAAGGCCCTCAGCCCACAGCCCCTAGGTGACCGCAGAGCCCCGCATCTGGTTCCGCGGTGACTGTCCCTGCTTCAGCTCACTCCTCACTCTGCCTGCATCTGCCCCTGCCCGTCCTCCTCCTCCTCCTCTGCTGGCATCTGCCTGTCTCCACTCATCCAAACCCACTCATACTTCCAGTCCACGGCCAGTGGCAAGCACCCCATCCACCGAGCCTGACCTCCCACATCACCTTCCTCACGTACTGAGCCCCACAGGGTTTAAGGGGTTTGCCCAAGGTGACCCAGTTTGTAAAGAGCTGGAATTCGAATCCAGACCTGCAAACTCCAAAAAGGCTAATTTGACAATTCTTTTAGTTCACTGGTGTGTTCAGTGGTTAGAGCATCGGCCCAAGCACCAAAAGGTTGCAGGTTCAATACCCGCCCCTGGTTGGGGCGAGTGTGGGAGGCAACCGATTGATGTGTCTGTTTTTACATCAGTGTTTCTTTCTTTCTCTCTCTCTCTCTTTTCCCCTCTCCTTCCCTTCCACTCTCTCTAAAAATCAATGGAAAAAATATCCTTGGGTGAGGATTAACAACAATAACAAAAAATGTCAGAATGAGACTTTATTCTATTAATGCCTACTGTATGATGAAAGGGATTGCTAGTATGTTTGGGATTAAGTAAAACTGACTCCCTGAATTGGGAACACCCTGATGACCCAGTGAAATGCCTGCATTAGGTATTGGGGGAAGGGGCAGTTCCTTTTACTTAAAAGGAAGGAGGTGCCCTTAGAAGTGGCACTTAGGAGGAGGGCAGTGCTGCTCAGTGTCCGTTTTTTCCTTGTAGAACTTGGACGGGGAAGTCACTCTCAAACTCAGGGAACCAGGTAAACCTTTCACAAGTCAAGTCTGATTCTCCCTGGCTCCACTCTTGTATATTTTGGGGTTGGGGACACTCAATTCAGGCTACATTGGTAACCTGTCTTTCTCTGTGCTTTGGGTTGGTCCTCAACAGAAGCATGTGAAAAGGACTACCAGGACAGAATGAGAAAGCTGAGGGGGAAGCAGAGTGCTAGCATGGAAACGAGCAAGAGCGAGGAAAGCACAAGTGGAGGCGAAAGTTTCCCTTGGTCCGCAGAAGAGATGGAAGAAGGAAAATATGGAGACACTGAACACTTCGTAACCGAAGAGGTCATGAGCCAGATGGAAAAATCTGTACTGAGTGAAGGGACGGATGGGTCGAAAGAGGACTCTATTCAGGAATTAGAAAAAATGCAGGTTGAAAGAGACAGCTCCTTAAAACCATCCCTGAGTCAGGAAGATGTGATGGTTCCAGAAAAGGAGAAGGAAGAGAAGAAAGAGGAGGAAGAGGCAGAGGAAGAGACTAGAGAGGAGAAGGAGAAGGAAGAGGAGGACCAAGAGAAAGAGGAGGTGGAAGAGGAAGAACCTGAGAGTTTGTTTATGGCTGAGGTAGGTCAGGAATGGATTTATGCTTTGCATGGGGAAAGTGTATTATGTTCCCTCTGTGTGTCATTAATACAGGCTTGAACCCCCAGTGACACGGTCTCCCTTGGGGTGTGTATAAAGAATTACAAAGGTATGCACACCTTTTATGTTTGCCAGTAGGGACCTAATTATTATCTCATAGCAATGTTTTTTTAAAATCCACCTTCCTCTCCTCACATCCCATCCTACAACCTACCCTGAGGTCATACGGCTCTCCTTGGTCTTCCCGGGTCCTCTCTCTTTCCTCGCTCCTCTTTGCTGAATAGATCAACTTACCCTCCCTGTTCTTCCTCTCTTCTCATTCTCTGGTTGAGTAAAACAAAGACCCATCTCCAAGTTGGCAGGCAGAGTTCTCCTTCAAGTACAGGGAAGTAATTCTCATATCATTAAGTTTTGCCTGACACATTCAAACCCATAGAACAGTAACTTGAATTTCATCATCGTGAAATTGCAAAAGATACTTTTCCTGTGTTGCTGTGGAAGAACTGGCACGTGAGACATCTTTCTGAGCAGGGATCTCAAACTCAAATGCCCATAGGCATGTCACAGAGCTGGAGACCAAGAGTAAAATGGCGACAAGCGGTAAAGAGCATTGTCTTGTCCAATTGGGCTGCCGTAACAGACTGGGTGGCTTATAAACAACAGAAATTTTTTTTCTCACAGTCCTAGAGGCTGGGAGTCGAAGATTAAGGCACCAGCAGATTGGGTGTCTGGTGAGGGTCACTTCCTGGTTCATAGATGGCCATCTTCTCACTGTGGAAGGACAGTGGAGTTCTCTGGGGTCTATTTTAAAAAGGACACTAATCCCATTCATGAGTGCTCTGCCTTCAAGACTGAATCACCTTCTAAAGGCCCACCTCCAAATACCAACACGATGGTGTTACAAATTTTGGAAGAACATCCACCATTCAGTCTCTGGCAACTGTGCAGTCATTACTCAGCCCCAGCCAACAATGTCATGTGGGAGGTGGGCTCAGAATTGCCAGGTTTTCTGATTCTTAAGAGAATTCCAGAATCTAGACTATATGTGTAATTTCCCGACTTGAAAAGCATTATGTGGGCAACAACAAAAAACACCCCACAAAAACAAACAAAACAAAACAAAACAAACCTACAGGCAAGATTCAGGTCATAGGTTTATAACCTCAGATGTCAAGGAACCTGTGTTTGGATCCCCAAGTCTGCTTGATGATGTCAAGTCTAAATTCTTGTTTTCTGCTTAGTCCCAAGCCGAGGAAGAGAGCCTGGTGACCGTATCCTCTGAGGACATGGAGTCCTTCACAGTCTCCAGTGGGAACACTTATTTTGTCTTCATCCCTCTGGAACAAGAAGAGGAGGACATCGAGGGGTCCCATTCCAACCTTTCTGACGTTCTCATCAACAACACTTCCAATGCCAAGCTCCTCGAACAAGTCCTCATTCCATCCAGGCTAGTTGCAGAAGTTAAGAAACAGTGAGTAGGAAACCCTTTTATTCTCATTCTCTTGTCATGAGTTTTATTAACAAGTTGAAACATTTTAACAAAAAATGGACTAATTTCACCAAGGAAGAGGAAATGTGGACCTGAGGGTATAGATGAGAAACACAAATGCCCAGGATTATTTGCAGTTACAGATATCTTCTGTGACCCCTCCACCTGTCCCAGGATGCCTTGCTGTCTTGGGCCTTGTACCTAAGACCTAGTGTTTTCTCTGCAAGATGTTTCTGGGATCTAGATCATGGCTCATCAGTAACCTTAGGGTTTCTTACTTAAAAAATGTTTTTTTGTAGATATAGACTACAGGAGTGAGTGTATCAGTATGGTATTTGGCTCTGATTATGTGACACAACTAATATAGAAAATTGAAAAAAGTATGGTGAAGAATATAGAAATGACCCATAGTTTTACCACTAAGAATTTACCACCCCTAACTCCCAAGTTTCTGGGTCTTCATGTTTGAATTTGGATCAAACATGGATATTTGTATTTGGCTTTAGGAGAACATTTCCATTGTCCTTCTGGCTCTACAACACCATGGCTAGGACTAGCCCGCTACAGATCACCTGCTGGTCTACCCCCCATGTTGACACACGGGCAGGGAATAGAAGGAGTAGTCAGGCCTTTGTACTCTTTCTCCTTTATCTCGGCATCTTCTCACCTTGGGAACGTCTCCTGACTTGAACCGCATCCTCTCCTTCCTCTATTACAGGGCTGTGTCTGTCCTCTTCAGAGCCCATAGAACAAGGACCACCACAAGAGCTAATATTTATTGAGAGGACCTAATACTGTCAATAACTATAAGAGGAGTACAGTAATTAGTCCATTTTACAGATGAAGAAACTGAAGCTCAGAGAGTTAGTAACTTGAAGAAGATCTCTGAGATAGGAAGTGGTTAGGTCCATGATATGAATTTAGACCCTGTAATTCTGGAGTCTTGAACCAAATACTATGCCATCTGGCCTTGGAACTAACCAGAAAAATAGTTCTGTGTTTAAATTATTAGATTTGCATGTTGCAGGATAGCATACATGTCAAAAAGTACTGAAATCACGAGTGTATATAGCTCAGTGAATTATTCAAAGGGAATACCACAGGTAACCAGTACTCACGGAAGTGGAATGTTACCAACGCTCCAGGAGTCCCCCTCATGTACCTGTCCCAAGTCACTACGCTCTCTTCCCCAAGGATAACAAATATTCTAACTTCTGAATTAGTTTTGCTTGTGTTTTAACTTTAAGTGGAGTCATACGGAATGTACTGTTTTATATCAGGCGTCCTTCATTATGTTTGTAAGATTCATATACATTTTTTAATGTTGGCTATAGCTCATTTTTTATTTCTGTATACAATTATTAAAAATATGACACATTTTATTGATCTATTCTACTACTGATGCACATTGGGTTGTTTCCCATTTGGGGATATGCCAACAATGCCACTCTGAACATTCTTATATGCACACATCTTTGGTGAAATATAAATATATATATATATATATATATATATATATATATATATATTTATTTATTTTTTCCTGTTAGATATATAACTAAGAGTGGAATTGTTAGGACATGGAATTATACATGTATCCATCTTGAGGAGATAAAATCAAAAGATACTGCCAAGAGATTTCAAAAGTGTTTTTAACAGTTTATAACAGTGTGTGAGAGTTTCACTTGCTCCATATCCTCACCAATACTTGGTATTATCAGCAGTTTTTATTTTAGCCACTATGGTATACGTGTAGTGGTGCTTTATTGTGGTTTTATATTTATTTTTCTGATGAGTAATGATGTTGTGCACCTTTTTATATACTTACTGACCATTTGGTTATTTTATCTTTTGCCCATTTTTTTTTTTTCTGGTGGATTATCTATCTTTTTTCTCCTGACTCATATGAGTTAGTTACTTCCACTAGATATGAGGTTATTGTCAGGTAAATGCATGGCAAATATTCATTCCCTCTCTTTGCTTACCATTTTTACTCTTTTTTTTCCCCCCCATTTCTTTTCCTTCTTTCTTTTTTTTCTTTCTTTCTTTTTTCTTTTTTTTTGGTTAATCGTCACCTGAGGATATTTTTTCCATTGATTTTTAGACATAGTGGAAAGGAGGGGGAGAGACAGAAAGAAACATTGATGTGAGAGAGACACATTGATTGATTGCCTCCCCCACATGCCTGAACAGCACTGGGGATCAAGCCTGCAACCCACGTATGTGGTATGTGCCCTTGACCGGAATTGAACCCAGGACTTTTCAGTCTGAGGGCTGACGCTCCAACCACTGAGCCAACCCGGGTAGGGCACTTTATTTTATTCTCTTAAAGGTATCTTTTGATGAACAGAATTTCTAATTTGTAATAAGTTCCTAATCATAAATTTTTTTATTAGGGTTAGTGTAATTTGTGTCCTATCTAAGAAATCTTTGCTGGCCCCAGGTCATGAAAATATTGTCCTATGTTATCTGCCACAAGACATTGTTTTAAACTTCCCCATTTAGATGTAAATCACCTGGAATTGATTTTTGTGTATGGTGTGAGGTAGGAGTCAACATTAATTTCTTCCCATATGGATAACCAGTTGACCCCAGGTCATTTGGAAAACTCTACTCTCCCCACTGCTCTGCTGTGCCTCTTTCTTTTGCTCTGTGCGTATATCCTTGCATCACCACCTCACCTTGCTTGAGCACTGTATCTTTATACCAAGTCTCAGTATCTCAAAGTGTAAGTCTTCCAAATCTGGTCTTCTCCAAGGTTGTCTTAACTATTCTTGACCATTGGTATTTCTATATAAATTTGAATTCAGTTTCAATAAGAGGACATCTGCTGAGTTGTGTGTGTTGTTTTTTTAATCTCATTGAATCTATAGATAAATTTGGGGAGAACTGACATCTTAACAATACACAGCTGTCAACATAACTTTTAAAAAGAAAGACAAAAAAAATAAAATAATAAAATAAAAGGAAGACATGATAAACTGGGGAAATATTTGCGACTCACATCACAATCAAAGGACCTCATGTTCCCAATATATAAAGAGCTCCTGTATAAAGAGATTAATAAAAACAAGCAGTTACACAGTAGAGAAATGGGCAAAATATATTAATGGATAGTATTCAGAAAAAGAAATACAATAGTCTTCCACAAATGAAAATATGCTCAATCTCAGTCATAATATGACAAAGTTGTCAAATTTAAAAGTTTGACAATGCACTCTGAGGCTATGGAGAAGTAGGAACTGTTCCTCACTGCTGATGAGAGTTCAAGTTGCCTTGAAGTAGAAGTACTTTGGTTGTATCTTCAAGAATCACACATGTATTTTAGCCTTTGATTTAACAATTCCATTTCAGGGAATTTGCCCTATAGAAATGCGTCTATACTTGACATATGTACAAGGTTATTCACTGTGGCCTTTTCTGTAAGAACAAATGGTTGAAACCCATCCAGTGTCCTCCAGCAGGGGTATGGTTAAAGATTTATGGTCCACCCACACCAAAAACACAGTGTTTTGGGGAAATAAAATAAGAAAGAAAGAGTGAAAGGGCAAAATACTTTATCAATATGGAAAGATCTCTCGTAGACCCCGATTGCCGTCAGAATGACCCTCACTGGTCTCTCCCTCAGGCTTCGAGCTGGCTTTTTCGAGCACTTAGAGAAGTGGTTTGACCAATGTTCTCTCAGTGCCCGGGTCATCGTGTCCACCAAGATTGATCAGCTGGATTCAGAACTGGAGCTGCGTCTGCACCTGCACCAGCCAAGAGCAGAGCACATTGAAAAGGACATCCACAACGTCAGGGCAGGTACAGTCCCTGCCTGGGAAGGCGGCCCTGCTCCAGACCCCTGGTGTCTGTGCCACCACAGCGCCACACTCACTCGCTGCCCCAGTTTGCACCACACAACCTTTATCTTGTTGTCACACCATGTGTGTAATGGTTTGCTTCTCCCAGGCTGGCCAAGAAGGTAGTACTCAAGAAGACTCATTCAAAATGTTTTAATAGTGTTATGGGTTCACTCAGCGAGATAGACCACCGACTCAGAATTTAGATTTAAGAGCCTTTATTAAGCTGGCCAGCTGACTACAGTCACAGCATCCCGCCGAAGCAAAGGCTGAACTGCAGTGCCAACTGCAGGAATTACAGTATTTTATTTGCAAAACCCACAAAGTTACAAAACCTTAATTCCCGACACAGTATAGCATCATTACCTTCCTATCTATGTGTTTTAGGAACAGAGAGTACAGCATATTGAGAAGGGGCCGTGAGACCATATCTCAAGGCCTGGCCTGATGTCAGTACCTTCCTATCTATGTGTTTTAGGAACAGACAGCACAGCGCGCCCCGTCTGGCCGAAGTGCCAGATGTGCAGCCCAGTACAATAGTAGTTGTTTTTTTTTAAAGAGGCATTAGAATATTGAAATGAAGAGTGTTGTCCTGTTTTAGCTGTGTGGACGCCAGATCTGTTCACATACCTGTCAGATATATGGCGGATGCTCCAGAGGCAAGCCTGTAGCTCCGGGATCAGAGCTGTCAGGCTCAACCACTGTCGCTGTGTGACTGGCCAGGTTACCTGACTTCTCCGGTCCGACTCTTACCTGTAGAAGAGGGTGTCGTTAGTGGCAGGTGATACAGTGAGGAACCGTCAGCAACTCACACAAGCCACAAGCCTCCCGAAGTGGTAGCCATTAACTTCTGCTCATAGTTTATAACACTTAAAAGTGGTGCCTTTTCTTTCTTAGGCAGAGGGCTCCAGTAATGGGGGCGGGGGCACACGTTTAGTTGGATCCTTCCATGACCCTTGTTAGGTTTTCACTTGGGTCACACTTCAAGCTCCATCACAGACCTTCAGACAGTTCCCACCGGATCCCACCCACCCTCCTCTTGCCCGGGGGCGGTGAAATGGTTGTGGAATCAGGCAGCCTGGCCTGGAGCCCCCGTGCTTGTGGCCTCAGGAGACCTTCTTGACTTTTGGAACCCCATTGTCTTCATCTGAAAAATGTGCATCAACGATAAATATAAGTAAGGTGCTTTCCAAAGGCTGGTTTCCTCCCCCTCCCTGGCTCCCTGGCCCAATGCACCATGTGGAAGTCAAGGCCAGAGAAGCAATGTCCCAGAGCCACAGCATTCATTTTTGATGGCGCTGGGACCACAGCACTTGCCCCTCTCCCAGCAGTCGGGCGGTCGGATAGGGTGAGCGGGGCCTGTCTGCTAGCGCTAAGGCCCTGCGATGGATCTTTTGAAGCCAAATCCTGGTTCTTTTTACTACATCTTAGAAGTCCACTGGAATTCAGGCTCATTGGAAATGATCCAAAGGAACCACCCTCAACAGCCCAGCTGTGGGCTGGGTGTTTGCTCCCAGGCCCTCTCACCGAGATCCCTGACCTCCCCAACACCTTGCCCTTATCCCACCTGCTCCCAGGTTGCTTCTCCATCTCCCAGGCCTTGTTCCCTTTAGCTGTAGGCAGGGCGTCTCCACCAGCAGAGACCTCCCTACCATAGCTGGGCAGAGCTTCCTCTCCAGTTAGAGACACGGGGGCAGTTTCAAATTGGCCTCCCTGATATCTGTGCCCATTCCCAGGCCACGCCCCGGTGAGGGCAGCAGGGCAGAATAAGGGACATTGTCCTCCATCGTCCCTGCTCTGCGGCAGCCTGGGAAGGGCAGCCATCACGTCAGGGAAAGGGATATCCTGGGACGACTCGGGGTCCAGAGGACCTCAGCTCCCTCGTTCATTTCAGCCGAGCTCTTGCTTCACCAAGAGCGTTTGGACAGCCACTGTGCCGGGGTGCTGGAGGCGCTGAAGAAGGAGAAGCTGATGTTCTCCCAGTTCCAAGAGGAGCAGAACGTGAAGACTAAAAACTTCCGCAGCAAGATCAATGACATGGAACACATCTTCCTGAGTGCCACCAAGAGCCAGAAGTAAGGGCCCTGGAGTCCCCCGCCCTGGCCTTGTGGGCCTAGAACACAGCCGGGAGGCTGCTGTCAGAGGAGGGGTCCCTCTGGTGGGTAAAAGAATCGGGGTTTTCCAGGCCATGGAGCAACCTTCTCTTTTCATTTCACCTCTGCACGAGAGTCAGAGTCCAAGTGCGAAACATCTGTCTGGGGCTTGGGGGCCGGGGCAGGTGAGCAGCCAGAGAGAACAAAGGGTGCTCTATGCAGACAATATATCCTGAAATGTCCCCTTCCGTCCAGGGCAGTCAGGGTGGAGGAAGGTGCGTAGGGGCAGAATTCTCCCATCAGGAAGGGGCACTGGCCCCACTGGAGGTAGATATGTGCTCAGGGCAGAGCAAGGGGTTCCAGGAGGCCATGCAGGGATTTGGGATGGGGGCTCTTGTGTGCTCAGGGGGGCTCAGTCTGGTAACAGGTGAGGAGGCCTCACAGGTCTCTGCACAGTGATCAGCTACACAAGAGGCAGCTGGTTAGGGTGGACTTGGGTGTGAAGAGGAAACCTGCAGGGCACTCATTCCGGGGAGCCCCGGGGAACAGGAGCCATGCTGCTGGGAGTGAGAGCGAGGGTGCCGGAGGGAGGAGAAGATTCAGTAGGACCCGAGGATTCTTTTACCAAATTGGTGGCAGGGGCTGGAGTGAGGAGAGAGGGGCCCTCTGACCCCGCACACTGAGAGTTCCACACTGTGTCCCGCACACGCCAGCACTTTGAACTTCCTTCTAATGCCTCTTTTGCTGTGCAGAGCCGATGGGCAGTGCTGCTGGTGGCCTCACAGCTGGGCACAGCAGTGGAGCCCAAGCAGCCTTCCGGGTTGGCCTCCCGTGCCAGTCACCGCCCTGCCCCTCCCATGTCCCCAGGCTGGTCACTCTCAGCAGCACCTTGAACCGGGAGCTGCTTAGCTACGTCGATGTCATCCAGGTGTCCCTGCGCAGCTTCCGCCAGTACTTGGAGGAGAGCCTGGGCAAGCTTCGCTATACCAACATTGACTTCATCAAGCACAGCAGGTGGGAGCCAGCATCCAGGCCTCTGCGGCCACCAGGCTTTCTCTATTGAGAGTTGGTCATGTCCCCTTTAGTCTTTTATTGTGACAAGATGTACATAACATAAAACTATCCATTTTAACCATTTTCAGATGTTCAATTCAGTAGTATTAAGGATATTCGCCGTGTTGTGCTGCCATCACCATCATCCATCTCCAGAACTTTTTTATCTTTGCAAACTGAAACTCTGAACTCATCCTGTACTAACTCCCGTTCTCCTTTCCCCCAGCCCCTGACAGCCACCATTCGATTTTCTGCCTCCAGATACCTCATTGGAAGTGGAATCACACAACATTTGTCCTTTTGTGTGTCTGGCTTATTTCACGTAGCATAATGTCTTCAACATTCATCCATGTTGTAGCATGTGCCAGAGTTTCCTCCCTTCTTAAGGCTGAATGCGATTCTATTGTGCCACATATACCGCATTTTGTTTATCCACCCATCCCTCGATGGGCATTTGGGTTATTTTCCTGCTTCTGTCCTTGTCTTACCTGCATTCATTTTACCTTGATCTTGTACTTTTAATTTAAAGCCTTATTAACCACATATTTGGGATGAACAGAAAGTTTCAGGTCTGATCAGTGGCTTCTACGTCTCCCAAATTATTTTCAGGTTGTTTTCAGAGGGAGGCAACTTTTCTCCTGAAGAAATTCAGTCACTGTGTAACCGACTAGAGAAGGAAGCTGCCCGGATAGAGGTTGTTGAAAGCTCCATCATGATCAACATGGAGAAGATGGAGAGCGAATACCTGGAGCAGGTGGGTGAGCCCCACCCCTGACCTCCAGCCAGGCTCCCAGGATACCTGGTTACAAGGTCAATGAGGCCAGTCAGGCCCCCTTTCCAACCATTAATTGAGCCTGTCCCCCTCTGCTTCTGAAGCCCCGAAGTGCCCAATTAAGCCTCCCTCCCTTACCTTCTATATTTATTTACAGGCCAATGATTTTATCAACAAGTTTGAAAGTAAGATCCATAACCTGTCTGTGGACCTTATTTTCTTAGAGAAAATCCAACGGTTGCTGACAAATCTGCAAGTGAACATTAAGTGTGAGGTAGGACTGATTAATTCTTCATCTGGTGTCTGTTTCTCTCTCTCTCTCTCTCTCTCTCTCTCTCTCTCTCACACACACACACACACACACACACACACGCACCTGCATGCCATCACTGTCCTAGAAGCTGAGGGTACTGGTATGGTCTCTGCCCCATGGGACTTGCACTCTGCCAGGAAAACAGATTAAATCGGCATAGCTTCTGACATTCATTCAGTTCTTTGAATGTTAATGGACTTATTTTGATTGGCTATATTAGTCCTTACAAGAACTGTACAAAGCAAGCACTGCTTTTAATCCCCATTTTAGAGAGAAACACTCAGAGAGTACGTGACTTAGTCAAGGACACAGAGCTCTTAAATGGTACAGCCAAAATGTGAGTCCAGGTCAAAGATCTCAAACAATCTAGCTGAGCACCTCAAGGAACTAAAAAAAGAAAAAGAAACTTAAAAAGAAGAACAAACTTTAGCAGAATGAAGGAAATACCTAAAGGTCAGATCAGAAATAAACGAAATAGAGACTAGAAAAACCATACAAAAGATCAATGAAACTAAGCTGATTTTTTGAAGATGAACAAAATTGACAAACCTTTAGCTAGACTGACTAAGAAAAAAAGAGACAAGATTCAAATAAAATCAGAAATAAAAGACATTGCAAATGATACCACAGAAATACAAAGGATCAGAAGAGACTACTATGACCAATTATATGCCAACCAAAAGGATAACCTATAAGAAATGGAAAAATTCCTAGAAACATACCCACACCCTCGACAATTGCTGTGAGTCACCAATTTTATTTTTAAGCCTTATCTATTTGACAATTTAAAAAAATCTTTAAAACGCACATTGACCAAGTTTCTGATAAGATTGTGCCTTTTCCCCTCCTGATTTAATTTTTCCAGTATTTAATTCATTTCTCAGGTAATATGTTTCACTAAACATTTTCCTGATCAAAATCAGTATTCTAGAAACAAACCTTGGAACTTCTGTCTTTTCTAGGTGGCAAAATCTAATTCACAAGCAGATGGATTAAATTCTTCTCTGGAACAGCTTCAAAGCAAAGTAGAAATGTATCGAAACTCAAGGGGAGATAAAAATGTAAGTGCTCAGTCGGTGCTAAGCTATGAATGGTAAAGATGCCTCATGCTGGAATCACAAGCTGGAAATACACTTACACGGTCAAGATTTCTCCAGCACGAGGGGCCTTGGAGCCTCCCTACTTAATCCCAGGCAGGCAGCTAGAGTCCAGTGAGAGAGTCCTTTCTCTTTCATTTCAGCGACTGATTAAGGTTTCATTGTCTAACAATAGAGGACATTTATTTTTCTGTCTTTATTGATTTTTCTTGCAGAGTAACACATGCTTCTTGGAAAAAGTTCCAACATCCCCAAAGCAGAGTGGAGAACACACATCACTCATGTTGTTCTCATTTTCTGCAGAGCCACTCATGACTCCTGTATTTTGATGCCGATGTTTCTCTATGTCCCCGGCACCTCACTGTGCTCGCCTACACACCTGTGGGGCATGGGCCGTGGGATTGCTACTCTAGCGCTGTGTGCATGTGACATTGTCCTGGAGATGCCCCTCCAGAAAGTTGGGGTCATTTCACTTCTGCACACCCTTGCCATCTGGGGCCAAACATTTCCTTCTGAACCTAGCGTGTTAAGATCCAGGAGAAATCCTAGGGAAGCATTCTTTGTCCCCATCATGCAGATGGGGAGACTGAGTCAAATATATTTAAATCACTTGCCGAGAACAAATCTGTAGACCCGGTACTGGAACTCCCAATGCCCTATCCGCTGGAGGAGCTGCTGTCCCAGTGCAGCAGCCTGGGAGAGTCAGCCACTCCCCCAGAGCCCTTCCTGCAAGTGAGGGGCCTCCATCCAACCAAGGGGCATTCTCACCAGCCAGCTCCCCTCCCTGAGATTCAGATGGCATCAGCCCGCCCCCTGCAGCCTGCTTCCTGCGGCTTTCTTCTCCCATGTTCTCACTAGGTAGTGGCCACTGAAGACTTCCATGGCTTCATACAAACTTGGAAAGAAAACCTGAGCCAGAGGATTCAGTACCTCAACTGCAAGCGGAAGCACGCGTCTATAACTCAAGTGGTGTTTGCTGTAAGGCATGGAACGGGGTGGCGGGGAAGTGGGGGTGAGCTATTGGAGAATGCAGGGCTCAGCAAAGCCCAAGGGAGGAAGGAGGGCGCTCCCAGACCCCTGCTGGACATCAGGCCTATGGGGTGCCTTGGAAAGGCCACAGGCTGTGCAGTCAGATCTGGGTCCACATCCAAGATGGGCCACTTCCCTGCATTGGTCTCTTCGAGGATCCTTCGCCTCCTGATACCACCTCCTCTCCCCCATCAGGGCCCTCCGCTCACTCCACCCACCAGCTCTCAGGGGAGCCTCACTTTTCAGCCTCTTCCTTCCCACCCAAACCCATGAGCGGCCACCAGCTTCTCTCTACCCACCCCTACCACCTCATCCAAATCCCCTGGTCTCTTGCCCCCTGGCTGTCTTTAGCTTCTCACTTCCTTCCATGATCTGTTTCCTGAGCTGCAACCAGACCGAACCCTAGGAAAGGCCATTGTGACTGTCACTCACCTGCCCTCTGGGTAAAATCAGACCTATGCAGCAACCTGTGCAATCCACCCTCCATGGCCTCTTCATTTTTCCGGTATCCCCAAGATGCCACTTTGCCCCCGCCCCCCCAAGAGGTCACTTTCATCAGACTTATACAGCAGCCTCTGGCAGCATAAATGGACACCCCTCACGTTCTGCTCTAGTTACCCTCAGACCCTGCCAGGTTTTGAACCAGCCTTTCCTTCTAAGGGGAGGCTCTTCCCACCACACCATCAACACTAAGCCTCCATCGCGCCACCACTGCTGCTCCTGACAAGCTTAGAAGTCCAGCTGGGGCCGTCCCTCTTACAGCCCTCTGCAGTGTCATGACTCAGAATAAAGGAGGGGACAGTGTGACTGAACTCTCATTGTGAGCCACCACTCTGACCCTTTCTCTAAGGTCCACCTCAAGGGGGAGTTGGCGACTCACCCATCCATGCGTTCATCTATAAGTTAAAAGCATTGCCTGGGAACACCCACAGGCCAGCCTTACAGGTCCATGACCCTCAGTCTCATAGAAGACACTGGGACTTTTCCTTTACAGTACTGGTCCCCATTGTGACCAAACATTTACTTGATGTGTATTAGATGTCTGTCTCTCTGACTAGACTTTAAGGTCCATGAGGGCAAGGGCCTATGTGGCCTCTTCACTCCATGTCCAGGGACCCAGGCAGAGCCTTGCCGAGAGCAGGCACACAGGGAACACTGTTGGAAGTTGGCATGCATGCATGCACGAGTGAGTGGCCGTTCCTGTTTTATAAATGGGAAAGCAGAGGCTCAACATGGTCAGTCAGCTGGCCTCCAGCTGCAGCACCTGAGCAAAGTGCTGCGGGAATGTGAGCCCAGCCCGTCTGCCTCCCTGGCACCTAGGCTGGGCCCGCACACTCGGGCCTTTCTCTCTGGCCTGCAGAGCACCACCTTAACTGACTTGGACAACGAGAGTGACATCCTGGTGTCTTCAGAAGTCCTTGAAGAGGAGGCCAAGGTAGATGTGGTCACCCCTGAGTCCTTTGTCCAGCCAAGCCGCATGGGGAGGCCCATGGTTGAAGACCCAGCTATCGATGTGGTCAAGAAGATCCTGCAGTGAGTGGCCCTGGGGTGCACTCCGGGGCCCTGCCACCGGGGCCCATGCCCTGAGCCTTCAGGAACTGGCTGTGGAGTCACACACACTGGGTTCCCATGGGAGCCCACCCCTGAAAGCCTGTGATCTTAAACATGGGACCTCTCCTCTCAGAGCCTCCATTTTCTCCTCTAAAATGGGGCTCATGATAGGATGAAGTCGTTGTGTTGTGTGCTAACCGGGGTGGTGCTCAGTGACTGGCATGAGCTGTGCTCACGGTCACAGGGAAAAACCTCACATCCTTTCCTTTGTTCTCAGATTTCAGGACTCAAGATTCTCAGTTTTCCCAGGTGACAAAACTCGATGGCCGACAGGTAAAAGCAAGCAGGCCTGTGAGTCGCAGGGCACTGGCAGTGGGGAAGCCAATGGTGCCACCCGGTCCATACTCACCTGGGGTCCTCTGTTCTTGTCCTGGGCGATTGTCACCCAAAGGCTTCAAGCGACACCGGAACCAGGGAGAACACTCTGCAAAGACCTTGTCCAGTGCCAATGCCACCTCAGTAGGGAGGTAGGGACGCTGGGCTGCCCAAGATCTCCCCTTCCCAGACCCCAACCTCGTCTCCCTAAATGGAGGCCAGAGACCGCCCTGTTACTTTACCAGAGTCTGTCATCAGGATGTGCCACCTGTGCCCACAGCTTCAAGACTCCCAAGGGACGCAGTGAGGGTCCAGCTCTGATGCTGGTTTTGGTCATATCTGTGCTCATTCCCTCTTAGAGAGCCTGTCTGAGAATTCAGTGGTGCCCAAGGTGACGGCTAGTGGATCCAAGCCTTCTACCTTCCCACGCACATCATACGGAACAGAAAGCTGGACCCTGGAGATGGCTTTCTTTGGGTGACATCACAGAACCTTAGGAGGAGCCTGGGCCTCTGCCTTCCAGCCACGTGCTCTGCCCACTGTGCCGCCCTGGAGTGATTAGACTCACGGCTCAGTGAGCATGAGCTCTGGCTAACACCCAACGTGGCTTTTACAAAAGGGGGAGAGCAGGCCACAAACTTTCTTGGCCTTCTGTGAGTCCTCATTGATGTGGTTTAATTCCTGGTTTTGAGCAAGTGGTGGTGAAGAAACTATGTCTTTGCATACCTCCAGAAGGTCTCCTTAAACACTCAGACCACCTGCAATGCAGAAGTAAACAAAGATCAACCAAATGAGAAGATCAAAGGCTATTTACTCAGAACTGGCGACAACAAGGGCGTCGGCCATGTCACTTGCATTTTAGCGGAGATTCAAAGGCAGGCAGAGGAGTGGAAAAGCTTTATAGTGGAGAAGAGGGAGGGCTTTGGGTGTATCTGATTGGAGGCTGCTGGCATGGGAAGTGGGAGGCTGGCCAGCTGCGGGGCATCCGATGTGATTGGTTAGGCGAGTATGTTTGGTTTTTCTCTGTTTGGTTTTAAGTTGGAAACAAGGACAAAACTTTGGAAAGCTGTCACCTATTAACCAATTCCTGGTCATTTGGGGGCCGATTATTACAGACACTTCTGTTTAGGCTACACAATGAAATCCACGTTGCTAGGGCTGCCTGATGAAAATTCAGGATGCCCAGTTAAATTTAAATTTCAGGAAAACATGGAATATTTTTAGTGTAAGTATGTCCCAAAGATAGCATGAGAAATACACTAAAAAATTATTCATTGCTTCTATGGAATTCAAGTTTAAATGGGGGCATTGTTTTTTTTGTTTGAAAATCTTGCAACCCTATATGTGGCTCAACCCACTTTTCTTTGGGGGCTCACACAGGGTCGCAAGGATGCAAAATTGCAGGCCGAGCGCCTCGCTCC
This sequence comes from Myotis nattereri, assembly GCF_964212035.1. Taxonomy (NCBI): domain Eukaryota; kingdom Metazoa; phylum Chordata; class Mammalia; order Chiroptera; family Vespertilionidae; genus Myotis; species Myotis nattereri. Next base: position 56,131,324 of record NC_138087.1, read on the forward strand.
CTTCCCCCTTCTCAGTGGCCTTGGGTGGGGTTCGGCGGCAGGGCTTGATTTCCACAGGAAGGTGGTCTCCAGAGCTGTTGAGGAGTAGAGAGGCATTTTGAAGGATTCAGCCCCAAACGTGGGAAGCAGGTAGCCTACAGGGAGGTCAATGCCTCTAACAACTCAGGTGGGGCTCCCGCAGGCTCAGCTGTGCCTGTCTGTCCCCGGCCTCCAGAGCACTGACTCCCCTTTGTCCCACAGTGTCACACGGTTTACCAAGCCCAACAGAATAGACAGACGGTACCAGGTGCTCTGGGACAGGCCACGTAGTCGTCAGGCCGAGTAAGTGACAGCGCCTTTTCCTTTAACTACATTTTAACCTCTTGTGTCCATCTAGGGGCGCTAGCTAAACCTGGCTCCGTTGAGGAATCCATCTCATGTTTGTTGCAGGGATTTTCAAGGGGTCATCCTGACCCTCCTCTGGGAGGTCAGTGAGCATCTGATGACTGTCATAGAGGTGAGACCTGTAGCCCGCAAGCCTCTGCCTGCCCCTCCGCCAGCCACTGGCCGCATGCCCCAGCTGCTTCTGCCTCCTGCCGATCAGGGCCCTGTGGGTGAAACTGAGGAAAAGGGGTTCCAGCCCCCGTGACCGTGGGTACCCAGCTAAACCTCATTCATTCATTCAGTTAGCCATTTATTCAGACCTAAACATTTCTTAGACACTAACTGTATTCAGATACTGGGTCTGCCCAGAGGAGCAAGCCCATCTCTGTCCCTGAGGCCAGTGCCCAGCAGGAGGGTGACAGACATGGCGGCACCACAGGGAGACAGGCGGGACATGTCAGCAAGGGGTCCTCCAACAGGAACTGCTTGGTACCCTGTTTCAGCACACGCTCCACACAGGAGTGTCTGTACATTTTCCTGCCTGCCTCCCGCTGAGCTGTGAGTCCTTCGGGGGAGGAGCTTCGGATCATCCATATTGGTGGCCCTCAGTCTGGTAACCAGCTTGGCGCGTCATAGTAAGCCCTCAGCCCTGTCATTGAAGAGAGATTCCATTCTGGCCTTGAAGGATAAATAGAATTGTGCCATCCCCTCTCTGGTGCCTTGCATAGCCCTGTGACACCAGCAGTGGTGAAAAGGACAGACAGAAGCAAGGGTCACCGGCACAGGGGACCGCAGGAGTGAAGGCTAGGTGGTGTTGAGAGCAGGGAGGAGGATGCCAGGATCTTGGACCAGAGTACCATGGCGCCAGAGTCCTCACCCGCATGCCACCAACCTTCTCTTGCAGGAGTTCTACCGCAGGGAGAAGCGCTCGGTCACCAGGCCCGACTGCATGTCTGATACCTTGGAGCAGTGTATGGAGAACGTCTACAAGAAGATCCTGGAGTACCAGAACCAGACGGACGACTACCACAACTCCTGCCTCATAGGTGGGTGAGGGCGGCCGGCAGGCGGGCCCCGGTGTGGCGCGAAGCCACTGCCTGAGCCAGACCTGGGCCTCAGGGTCTGGATGTTACCTTCTGACCTGGAGGTCACCAGGTGAGTCAGAGGAGCCACTCCATGAAAAGTTGACATCTTAGAATTAGGTAAAAACCTTCATCAGATTTAGCTGGGGGAAATAACAATGCCTCCTCCCAAAAGGCCCCTTATTTTGGGGATATGTGGTGATTTCTATAACTAACAATGCTTTGTTCATTGCACAGATATTTTTGACAGCTTTATTGAGATACTCACCTGCATATAATTCACTCATTTAAAGTGTACAATTTAATGGATTCAGTGAGAGTTGTGCAACCATCACCACTGTCAGGTTTAGAACCCCCGGTCCCTCATCACTTTCCCAGCCCTAGGCGACCGCTAATCTACTTTCTGTCTCTGTCGAGTTTCCGGTTCTTAACTTTCATATGAATGGAATCATGTAGTATGTGGTCTTTTGCGACTGGGTCCTTTCATTTTGCACAATGTGTTAAAAGTTCATCCATGTTATTGTGTGTATCAGCACTTCATTCCTTTTAATGGCTGAATCATAGTCCATTGTCTGCACATCCCACATTTTGTTTACCTGCTCATTCATTTATGGGTATTTGATTGTTTCTGTGTTTTGGCTATTGTGAATAATGCTGCTATGAACATTCATGGTACATGTTTTTGTGTGGACATAGGTATTCATTTCTCTGGGGTGTGTGACTAGGAATGGGATTTCTGGGTCATATGGTGACCCTGTGTTTAATCACTTGAAGAATCCTTCCACGGTGCTTACTGCATGCCTGGCCTGGGCTGGGCTAGGCTGGGATGAACTCAGTAGAGAGTGCCTCCTGGAGAAGAGGGATATGAAAATAGGCAGGTAGATACATCTTGCCATTTACATTTATTGTTATATGTAATATAATAAGTCATTCTTATGACTTAAAGGAGTTGTGAAAACTCTTTTACCCCCCTCTTGCCCATTTCTCCATGTACCTCTGCATCTTCATCCATACTCATGTGTGTTTTATGCAGTTGTAAGTACTAGTTATTCCTCTTGTAAGTCAGGGAACCTGAGGGCCCATTAGAGGCCTGCTGTGTTGGTGGAGAGGCAGCATGGATAGAAGAGGGAGAGGATTAGGGGATGGTCAGACCTGTGATCCAGGCCGAGCACTGCCATCTTCCAGCTGTATGACCTCAACCAAGCCACCTGGCCTCTATGAGCCTCAGTTTCCTCATCTGTAAAACCCACGATGCAAGGCGTTTTTGAGGATGAAACCCCTCGCACAGACTTGCCACGTACAGGGGAAAACAGTCTGCCGTGGCTTTCGTTACTGTGGCTGTGCAACGACTGGAATAGAAACTGCAGGCAGCATCTCATTTCTCTAGCTCAGCATTTCCCCAGGTGAACTCCGTTCTATATGCTCTTCCATAAAGTGAAGGTCCCATGGTCGAATGGGCTTGGGAACTGCTGCCGATTATGTGCGTCTCTGGAAGATTCTCCGTTCACAGTAAATGTTCACTTCCATTTCTTACAGTTTGGGAGTCCAGGTATCTGACCAACTCTCCCAGAGAAAAGGTGTAAAAATGCTGGGTATAATATGTTTGTGATGAAATCTTTTAATTGCATCGAGCTAACTATGAAGCAAGAAACACCCAGGCCCCAGACGTCAACAAAATAGGAACTCTGAGCGATAAATTGAGCAGTAATTTTGGCTCTTGCCCTAAGGACTTTGCTGACTCCCAGGTGAATTTAAGCCTTGGTGCTGGGTAAAGAAGAAGAAAAACTCCAATGAGAATCCACACCTATAAGCCAGCCCCAATGCATTTTGTTCGTTTGTTTGTTTATAAATTTTATTGATTTTTTACAGAGAGGAAGGGAGAGGGATAGAGAGTTAGAAATATCGATAAGAGAGAAACATCGACTAGCTGCCTCCTGCACACCTCCTACTGGGGATGTGCCCGCATCCAAGGTACATGCCCTTGACCGGAATCGAACCTGGGACCTTTCAGTCCGCAGGCCGACACTCTATCCACTGAGCCAAACCGGTTAGGGCCCCAGTGTGGTTTTTAAACTTGAAGTCACACTGAGCTAAACCTGAATTTAACTTTCTGTGGAGCATCCAAAAGGACTCTCGCTGATACTTTAGCTGAAAATGATTGTGAGTTAGTTGTGCCAGATGCTTGTTTAATACAGACACTACAAATCTTCTTTTTAAAAAAATGTATATTTTATTGATTTTTTTACAGAGAGGAAGGGAGAGGGATAGAGAGTTAGAAACATCGATGAGAGAGAAACATCGATCAGCTGCCTCCTGCACACCCTCTACTAGGGATGTGCCCGCAACCAAGGTACATGCCCTTGACCGGAATCGAACCTGGGACCCTTCAGTCCGCAGGCCGTTGCTCTATCTGCTGAGCCAAATCGGTTAGGGCTACAAATCTTCTTTAGTAAAATCCACCTTCAATTCAGGCCTTCAAGGATTCTCCAAAATAAAAAGCCCAGAAAAAGAGCTCACGGTAAAAATAAACAAACAAAACACACACACACACACACACACACACACACACACACACACACGGAAAAAAAGGTATCTTGAACATGAGGTAGACAGCAGGATGAGGCCAGTAAGGACTTTATATTTTTAACGTATCAAACAGAAAATAAAAAAGCATGTATTTATTAGAGTCAAATAAAAGAGGAAATTGGAAAAATGAGTAAGGAGCAAGAGATTATGAAAATGGCCAAGTGGAAACGAAATAGAACTCCTATATTTGAAAAATAAATATTTGAAACTTAAAAATTATAAATGGCTTTACAACCATATTGTTCATTGGTGGAGGTGAAATTAGTGAACTGGCACGTAGATGCAAAGAAAACATCCGAAATGCAACACAGAAAAACATGACATTTGGGAAAAAAGGTAAAGAGAGATGGAGGAAAGAGCAGATCTAACATATAGCTATTGAGACGTCCGAGAGGACAGGCAGGAGACTAGAGTGAAGACGGTATTTAAAGAGGGAACGGATGAGACAATGCTTAACGATATAATGTTATTTTAAATGAGCTGGAAAGCCCTGCAGCGTTTAGAAGAGAAAGGTCTTCGGAACTTTTATGCTGTAGTAGTTTTCTCTGCACTGGTTTGGCCACAGGACCCCTTTTGAGGAAATAGGTATTACCTCATCGAAGACCAAGCCTCTCTCTCTGGGAAACGGCTTCGGGCCTTGGTTGGAGAGACCCCCTCAGCAATGGGGCTCTGTTCTGTCCTCCCCACTGGCCTCTGCTCCCCAATGTCTACAGAATTACGCGCCCAGATGCGGAGATTCGAAGAGCTGCTGCCCCAGATGTGTTGGCTGGTGATGGAAAATTTCAAGGAGAACAACTGGCAAAAACTTTGCACCTCCACCAGAGAGATCCGGGAACAGTTCTTGAATTATCACAAGCAACTGGAGAAAAGGAAGGTGGGGGCTCCAGGACCTGCCCTTCCTCTCCAGGTTCAGGGGCCCTGGGCGAGCAGAAATGGATGCAGGCCATGGGGAGAACTGAGTCCCAGGGAAGGTGATGGGCCAGGCTTGGGATTGTTGCTTGGGGACTGGGGGACACAAGGCATTGGGGGGATGAGAGTGGAACCGGCAGCTTCTTCAGTGAAGTCATTCAGTAAACTCCTTGTTGGGTGGGTCCGCTGGGTTATATGCGGCCATTGTCATTGAGACCAACAACGATTGTCTCCCTGGTCTCACAGCCATGAGTTGTTCCTCTCATTGAACCAAAGCCTGGATCGTGCTGAGCAGGTGCTCAGCTCGCCCTCCCCCTCCCCTCAGAGTCAGCTCCAGCCAGGCCCCTATCTTGCCTTTTCTGCCCACTCATGGCCCTTCACACACCCTGGTCAGAACACACACCAGTCTGGCCATTGCCATAACTGGCAGAGGACATAGGCCAGTGACTGTTTGGTCCTGACCTTAAGACAGCGTGGTTGAAATTCCTGCTGATTTCTGGATTTTTTTTAATTGAAGGATAAAAACGCCCAGAGTCTTCATCCAAATCTTGGACACCCTATACATTCAAAAGAAATGGAGTCTCTGTGTCTAATGGAAGAGAAAAGACAGAAAGAATTGGACAGCATGATTATGACCACCAAGGAGAAGCTGGAGGTCAGTGGTGCCATCAGTTCCCAAGCACTGCCCTCCAGGGAGATGACCCCACTGGCAGCCCGGCACCAGCAGGGAGCACGGCTTTGTGCCGACACCCTGGCTACGTCAGGAGATGAAACGGGGCGGGTTTTACAGGTGGAGATGGTCAGTATTGGCCGTTTGTGACTTGTATTTCTTCATTTCTAAATTAATTATTTACAAAATTATTGAGAACTTTTTCCCCACTATCCATGTCTAGTTTTATTTCTTCTTTGGTGAATTGCCCCTTGGCCATTTTGGAATCATTTCCTACATTCAAGACCTCACCTCTTGGGAGAGGTCTCCTGGCTGAGGACCAAATGTCAGTCACCTTGGATATAATTGACGTGTGGCTTTGTCTTGTTACCCGCTGGCTCCCCAAATCCTCCCTCAACCTGCTGTCGGAGGCAAGGTACTCTGCTACTAACTGGGCTCCCCGTGTTTCCTCCAGGAATGCATCAGGAAGTGCGGCCGGTTATTCATAACCAGCTTGGCCAGCTTCACCGAGAAGTTCCTGCTGCAGCTGGATGAAGTGGTCATCGTCGATGATGTCCAGGTTGCAAGTAAGCAGCATACAGCCCTGTGTCCTGGCCCCAGGGGGTTGGCAAGGCACAAGCTGATGGGCCATGCGGGATTTCTGCCTTTCCCCAACTCCACCAGAATGAAAACAGATTCTCTACCGAGGGGACTGATAAATTTTTGTTTGTTTTCATGATAAATTTATATATTTTTTAACTTAAAAAACAAATCCCAAATGGGTCAACAATTACATGTAGAAAATGAAACTCTACTAGTGAATATTTTCATAATCTTGGAGTAGGGACAGCTTTCCTAACTATGAGATGACAGCCAGAAACCATAAAGGAAATGGCTGAGCCCCGCTGGCGTGGCTCAGTGGTTGAGCGTTGACCTATGAACCAAGAGGTCACAGTTTGATTCCCGGTCAGGGCACATGCCTGGGTTGTGGACTTGATCCCCAATAAGGGGTGGGGGGGGGCGTGCAGAAGGCAGCCGATCAATGATTCTCTCTTATCATTGATGTTTCTATCTTTCTCCCTTTCCTTTCCACTCTGAAATCAATATATATATAGTGGCTGGCACTTCTCTGTGGCAAAAACAAAACAAAACAAAAAAAAAGGGAAACTGTCGAAAGATGAAAAGACAAACCACAAACTGGAAAACTATTCCTACTATCTAAAAGTCAGAGAAAAGCCCAACATCTCTGTGGTACAGAGAACTCTACCAGGTCAAATTTGTAAAAAGAGACAAAAGACAAACACATGCAATTCAAAAGAGAAGTGATTCACACGGCCAGTGAATTACCGTAACAAATGTAACAAATGCTTAACTTTACTGATGACAAAAAATGCAAATGTGAACATTATGAATATATCCATTTTCGCCAACAGCCTTGCAAGGCTTTTCCGTTTGGTGGCACCAGCCCTGGTGAGAATGTGAGGAAGCCCGAGTGCCACAGAGGCCCTGGGAGAGGGTAGCACTGATACACTCTTGGGGGCAACCCGCTGTCGGTACCTGTCAAAATTCCTTTTTCTCTTCCCTTTACCGGTCACAATTCTTAATTTTGACCTGGAAGTTGTTGCTCTAGGAATTTATCCAACAGAAATAGTTGCACAGTTTTTCAAGGACATATTTTAAAGCATATTCATCACAACACTAACATTGCAAAGAATTGGGAACGATACTAATATCTAGTTATAAGGGGTTGGATACATAAATTATGGCTGAAATGTACAATGACTGCTGTTCAGCTATTAAAGTGTGTTTAATGGTCTATATGTGCTAATGTGGAAAGACAGGAAGAAATACTGTTATGTGAAAACACAAGTTGACAGTGAGTACTTTCCTATGATCCCATTCAAAAACCACACTCTCACTCTCTCTCTCTCTCTCTCTCTCTCTCTATATATATATATATATATATGAATTCATGTGAGAGAAAGAGAGAGAGAATGAGAGACAGAGCCTGAGAGATAGTACCAGACTGTTGACAATGATCCCCTCTGGTGGCGGGGATTACCAGAGACTTCTAAAATCTTTTTTTTTCCAGGTTAGGGATGTTTAAAATTTTTATAATGTGCGTATTACTTTTATAGCTATAGAAACACTTAAATCACATCTTAAGTATTATTCATTTATCACTAATCTATTAAGTAATTAAAATATATTATTCTTATTAAAGTTTTTTATTACAAAGACAGTAAATATTCATTATAGTAAAATAATAAATTCAATATGAATTACAAAGAAACTTAAGAATGCAGCCTACAGCTCTGGCTAGTGTGGCTCCGTTGGTTGGACATCATCCAGGGGACCAAAAGGTTGCTGGATTGGTTCCCGGTCAGGGCACATGCCTGGGTTGTGGGCTTGATCCCAGGTTAGGGGATGTGCAGAAGGCAGCCAATCCATGTTTCGCTTTCACGTCGACTTTTTCTCTCTCTCCCTGACCCTTCCTCCCTCTCTCAGAATCAATGAAAAATATTTTTTAAAAAAAGAAGAATACAGCCTAAATATCTGGTGCAGTCAGCTTTTCTGCGGGGGGAGCTCTGCCTCCCATGGGAGACTCCAAGTGGGGAGAAGGGGAGTGAGGCCCTCATTTCTCTAAGGCCAGAGGTGGGGGGCGGGGGGATTGATCTCAGGCTGGGGGCAAGGCCACCGTCAGTAACCTGTCTCTTGCCTGCCAGAGATGGAGCCCCCTAAACAGAAAACATCAATTCTCATTCGGAGGAAACTTGCTGGGCTATCCCTGGAGGAAGAGAGTGAGAAGCCTCTGATCGAACGGGGCAGCAGGTGAGAGCCACGAACAGGAGGTATACCAAGAATGGCTGTATTTGCTGGGGGCAGTGCTATGGAATAACCCTATGCTCTGTGCCTCATTTTTCTCATCTGTGAAATGGGCACGGCAGCCTACCTGATATGGTATTATGAAGAGAAAGTTAAATGAGATTGGAGTGCCCCTGGCACATACTGAGAACTCAGTGGCCGTGAGGACCTACAAAGGGGCCCACAAAGAAAAGGAGGCCTTTCCCACCGTGAGGCAAATTCTAGGGTTGCTGGTGGCACTGAGAATGTGTAACAAGAGCTGTCAAAGTGCTCGTTCCTGTGTCGCAAGAATGTCACTCAGGAAGAAGGAAGGAGTGACTTGCCCAGCTTCGTTCTTAGCAGCAGCTATTACAGCGCTGTGGAAAAAATGGAGCAGGAGCCTGTGGCTGCCACCTGGCTGGCTGTCTGAGGCGTAAACGAGGGCCCAGAAGTAGGAAACAAGGAGAGGTGTGCCATTCCTCTGCCCAGGCAGAGCCCAGGGTTGTCTATTCACATGGATTTAAACTTTTCACACAGATGAAAATACAAAAAAAGAGCTTGAAGAAGCTTAGCGTTAAATGATCAGAAGGGGTTTTCTTTTAATTAAGGCATTTAAAGAAATGCTCATCTCCCCACCAGGGTTAGAGGGTGCACCGCAAATGGTGAAGGCAAGCCTGCGGGGCTTTGACAGGCATGTTTGTTTGTAGGAAGTGGCCTGGAATCAAACCCACCGAAGTCACCATCCAAAACGAGATTCTCCTCCGGAAAACACCATCAATCACCACCCTCAAAACAACGCTGGGCCACCTGGCGACCGTGGAAGCCCGAGATGATGTCTACCTGGTGAGTGGAGAGGCGGGCGGGGACTGGCGCGCCCGAGGGACGCACAGCAGCCCCGTTGGGCTGGCTGGGGAAGGAGACAGCTTCCCATCACAGTGCCCTGGCATGTGGCCGTGGAGCAGATGGCACACGTCAGGGTGCCCCAGAGCACAGGGTCAACACTCAGGACAGTCGATGTGCTCAGACGCAAGGACGTGAGCCGCTGGTCATGTCCAGTCCCAGTGATAGCGTGAGTCTGATGGCGTGAGCCCAGTACAGCAGGAGCCCCACAGAGGTCACCCCCCACTCCCCCCCCCAGACTGCGGGGAGAGGAAGGCTTCTCAGAGGAACAAGGGGCCAGAGTCGGTCAGAGGCATGGAGGCCCTGGGAGCAGTGGGTGGAACGGCTGACGGTGTCTGTTCTCAACATGAGGCATCTCATTGAATCCTTGTAACAGCCCCATGAGGAAGGTAGAATTGTCCCATGTTACTGATGAGGACACTGAGGCTTAAAGAGAGTGCCCCCCAGATGCCACTACAGAGTAGCAGAGGCAGGGTTAAAACCGAGTGCCTGTCAGACACCCAGGCGGCCTGTCTGAAGAAGAGGCTACACCTGGATGCCACCTGTGGGCCCTCTCAGCTCTGAAGATGTGTGGACCTTTGGTCCTGGTGCCCAGAGAGAAACCTTTTCCTGCCCAGAGATATGCTGACCCTGGTATTGGGAAAGCCTACTGTGCCCAGGGCCGCCCTGACCCAGCTACCATGCCAAGCCCCAGGCAGAGGGGACCCCGGCTCTGCCTGCTGAGCTCAGCGAGGGCTTGAAGCCTAGAGGGCTCCGCCTCCCGAGGAAGCCAGGACCCCGCAGCCCCAGGGAGGCCACAGGGTGGGCAGCGGTTAGCAAGAAGTGCGGAGTCCGTCGTCTGGGGGACTGGGGTCCTAGTCCCTGCTTGGTCTCTTTCTAGCCGGTTGATCCCAGGCAAGGCTCAGTCGGAGCCTCAGTTTCCCCATCTACTGAACAATCAGACCTGCCTGATTGGTTGTTGGGCAAATCCATGAGAAATGCCTGGTGGAACTCTTGCCAGTACCGGGGGTGGGTTAAAGCTAGCAGCCAGCAGTTTGCAGTGTTCCTCTAGACCAGTGGCCGGCAAACTCATTAGTCAACAGAGCCAAATATCAACAGGACAACAATTGAAATTTCTTTTGAGAGCCAAATTTTTTAAACTTAAACTATATAGGTAGGCACATTGTTATTAGCTTAATTAGGGTACTCCTAAGGCTTAGGAAGAGCCACACTCAAGGGGCCAAAGAGCCGCATGTGGCTCACGAGCCGCAGTTTGCCAGCCACTGCTCTAGACACAGAGTCCAGAAGCCCCTCCTCACGCGGCCTCTTCCTGCCGCCTCGCTCCTAGAAATACCTGGCATTGTTCGAAGCGGAGCTGAAGAAGATCCAGGACGAGAACACAGTGCAGGCCAGCGAGGCCCAGCGCTGGAGGAACAGCTGGAAGAGATCCGTGGAGACCCTCCAGGGCCTGTACTAGCGCGGCCCTCAGCTCGCCCCAAATAAAGGCTCCTTTTGGAGGAATTGCTTCTTGACCTCTCCATCTGTCTGTGTCCATCCATCGTCCACCTGCCTGTCTGTCCATCTATCTGTCCACCCATGCATGCATGCCCGCATCCATCCATCTATCCATCATTCCTGCTCTGTACCCAGCACTGTCGCTTCATCTGTGGCCAGGGCACGATGTGGTCCCTGCCCCCATGGGCACCAGTTCCAGTGAGGAAGGCGGGGGTGAACGGAGGAGTTGCATGTGGTTAGCAGGGATGGCGGGTAAGAGGAATACGTCACTTACAACAGCGACCAGTACTTTGAAGCAAATAACTAACAAAAGTCATGCTTGGTGCTTCATCTTGGAAGATGAAATAATTCTTTTGGAAAAGAGTATATTTTACATAAAACAAAATGAGGATTGTACTTGCAGCCATGCCCTGATTCCTAGAACCAATGAAGAATTAATCCAGTGTTGACTGTATGTCTGCCTGGCAACGTGCCTGACCGAAGGACAGCATCTTGGAAAATGTCTGCTAGGCCTCCTTAATTTTCCTAAGGGCCGCTCTAATCCCAGGAGGCTCAGGTCATTCTCTCCAGAAACCTCTGTCCTGCTGTCTGCCATGTCGACTTTCTCTTCTTGGATTGCTAAGTGGCCCCACCCTGCCAGATCTCATTTGTCGGTAGCTTTCTATGTCACTTGGACAGGGCGCTCGGATTCCTTCCCCGACACCGTACACTCCTGTTTCTTTCACATGCTTGACATTTTCACTTTGCATCAGTTCACATTTTCACATGCTTTCTCTCCTGTAATGACTCATGAGGTAGGCTTCCATATACCTAATGTGCTTTCCTCCCACTGCCTTTTCTTTTCCTCACCCCGGCATCTAGTGTAATATACATTTTGTACCAGTTGGTTGATTATTACGGAATCAGGAATATGGTAGTTGGTTGCCTTGCTTAAAGTATTAGTTACCCCACCTCCGTGCCCTACCCCACAACTGGGCCCTTAACCAGCTGACAGCTCAATATTTGTATCCTGGGAATCATCCTAATATCTGGGCCTTGTCCAAGGCTGAGTTGTGTAAATGACCCACAACTGGAGAGGGGGCAGAGGCCATCTGTTAGCCAAGACCCTCCCCTGTCCTCCGGTGACCTCTCACTACACAGTACCGCTTTAAACTTTTTGTTATGCCCCATTTTCCATGTTGTGGGCTGTGTGGCCTCTACAGCTTTAGGGATCCACCTCTCTGGGGATTAGCCCCTTTCTGCTGACTCACCTGGGAGGCCTGTGTGTGCAGATTAGGGAATTCTGCTTGATCAGCACAGCCTTAGCTGTACCACAGCCTGGATTTGAGCAGCGCTCTGGCAATCTCTCCCTTTTGCTTTTTGTCTTGTTTTTCTCCTTACTCAGTTAAAAAAAAAAAATGCACTTGTCTAGGCATTTCTCTGCATTTGATTGTGAGGCAGTAGCTGACGGGAGAGGGAGTGATCGTGATATTCCCGATTAACCAAAAGTAGATCTACCCAGTGGTCCCTTTAGTCTGGATCTGTTTTCTCTGACCTTGTAAGCAGCAAGAACCGGTGAGGCTGGGTTTCATCACCGTTTACAACTTTGAACATGTTGTTGTTCAGCTTCAAAAAGGGGTTAAAATGGTTATTGCTAAAATTATTTGCTATTAAATAACTCAGAGGGAAAAAAAGATGAATAAAATCTAAATTCTTTCCAAGGCATGGACTCACCTCCCACGTTCTCCACTGTAAACATGTTTGAGGAACACGTCAGGTGCTCTAGAAGCTCAGCTAGAGGAGGAGCCACTGTCAGGGGGGCTTCAGGAACGGTTCCCAGGAGCCCGGTTACCAAGTCCCCGAGGCTCATCTGGTGGAACATATGTTGATGGAAACAAGAGTTTGGGTTTGGGTTTCCTTTCTGAAGACAACATATAGAGGAAACAGATGAGTTCAGATGGGAAGTGAGCTGAGGGCAACCAGAGGCCTCTAAAATCGCCTCTCTAAATTTTGGAGGGTGGGAGAGACGTTGGTAAAGCTGCCTGGTGAGATAAAAACAAAGTGAAAGACAGATAGGTTCTTGGAACATGGTTGCTGTGTCCCTCGCATTGTAAACAGGGCTTGCTGAACTGAGAGAAGGGAGGAAGGGTCAGAAACTCAACCAATCATTTTGGTCCTGTATGCCTTGTACAGGTGTTTTGGTTTTTGTGTTCAACATGGCTCTCTCAAATGATCAGATTCCCCGGGTATGGAGAAAAATGCATGTAGAGCTTTCAATGGAATTTTCACACTTGAAACATTTCCACCTTTCTCACCCCAGGATAAGGTGACAACAAATTCTTCTCCCTTCCTTACACCGTAGCCTTGATTTGCACTTCAAAGAGGTTACAAGGGAAAGGGAGTACAAAACCATCTCTGAAATCATGTGCCCAATTTTGTATCTATGTGCACCTCTGTATCATATATTCTGATTGCCTTCCCCAGTAAGAACCATTGTGCTTAAAGAGTAATTTGTATAATTTTGGATGTCCCTTAATTCCCCTGAAATCCAGTTATATCCAAGGCATGAAGGTTAATTCCTGAACTCCTTGGGCCTTGGACCATTCCCAGAGAAAATAAACACAACTCCCTAAGCTGTTCTTGCTATGTCAGCTACCCAGGGACTTCTGAGAATTGTCTGATATGTCTTAATAAAAAAATTTATCTACAATGGATACTTTACCCAAGAATATTTATGAAGGGCCAATAAACATGGAAAGATGCTCAATATCATTAGTCAAGGGAATATGCAAATTCAAACCTCAATGTGATATCGCTAGATATCCACTGGAATGGCTAAAATGAAAAAGACTGACAATACTAAGTACTAGAACAACTGGGCCCCTCATACATTGGTGGGGATAAGAGGGAGGGGAATCCAAAATAGGTCAATCACTTTAGAAAACAGTTTGATCTTATAAAGTTCGACATGCAGTTACTCTATAACTAGAAATTCTACTCCCAACTCCTTTAGCAAGAAAAAAAAACATACAAAAAGCTGCATATGATTGTTTACAACAGTTTTATTCATAACTAGAGGCCCGGTGCACGGATCCATGCAGGATCCCGTGCAGGATCCCCTCAGCCTGGACTGTGGGGATTGGGCCAAAACTAGCTCTCCGACATCCCCTGAGGGGTCCTGGATTGCAAGAGGGTGATTCTCGGGTGATGCACCCTGGAATCAGGGTCGCTCCTCTCTGGTCACCTGAGAACCACAGCTGCCAAGTCACTACAGCTCACCAGCTCCTGCATTGAGGGTCTTCCCCCTGGTGGTCATTGTGTGTCATTGCGACCAGTCAGACGGTCGATCAGTCGCTTAGGCTTTTATATATATATAGATAGCCACAACCTAGAAACAACAAAATTCATCAAACTGTATATTAAATTTTTTATTATATGTAAAGTATTCGTTAGTAAAGCTGATTTCTTAAAAAGACTAGCCGCAGAGCATCTTTTTCCTTAACCCATAAGACAGCCCAAACATGGAACCCCTTTGCAAGGATAAAGGATCTCAGGCTTGGGGTCAACCCACTTGGTTTTATCACTTATTTTGTATGTTGGACTCCACAGTTTTTCCTAATTTCCTACTCCAACTGGCGCTCTTTCAACTGGGAGCGGCTTTTTACATATTTCCCGTTTTAAATATGGAGCCAGAGAGTGTTACCAGCACTGCAGAGTACACATTGGGTCTGGTTGCATTTTAGGTCTATTAAATCCACTGCAGTGTTTGGAGCAGATTGGAGGAGAGAGAAGGGAAAGAGCTCTGGAATAGAATGAAATATACAGAAAGGAGCGCCAGGGAGAGACATCGGGCAGACTTAGGGGCTAGATGTGGAAGTATAAAAGAGAACCATGTCCAGAGAAGACACTGCACACTTCCCCATCATGTTAGGGAAAAGACCCAAACTCCTGAGCATTTGTCGATCAGGCCTTCCATGATATACTCCCAATCTACTGTTTCATTCATGAACCAGAAGCTCCTCAAGCACAGGCCTTCACATAGTAGGCACAACATGAAAGTTTGTGTTCAGTATATACTGTTTGTCCATTCACCTTCTGATGAACATTCGTGTGTTTCCCTTTGGGGCTGTTAGGATTAAAGCCGCTATGAATATTCTTGTCCAGGTCTTAAAGTGGACATACGCTTTCATTTTTCTTGGGTAAACTCTGGGGATGGAATTGCTGGGTCATATGTTGGTTTAAGGAATATAACCAATATGCTCAGTAAGTGTTGATAATAATGTATGTGCAGAAGAAATAAATGAATAAATATTAGGTGTTTCATAGTTTTAGAATGAATGAATGCATTTGACAAATAATTTATGTCACCCTTATCATGTGCCAGGCACTATCCTAGGCTCCCGGATTAGACTAGGGAACAACACAAAGATCCCTGTGCTTCTAGATCTTTAACTTGAGAAGCATAGATAGGAAAACAGTCAGTGTGCTAAGGGAGACAGGGAACCTGAGGGAAGGAGATTGACGTTTCTGAGATTGTGGCCACCCTCCCCGAAAGGGCGATGCTTGAAAAAGACCTACAGGAAGTGAGCGGCTGGGTGGCTGTGTAGCTGAAGAAAAATTAAACGAGCAAGAGCTGAATGACATGTCGGACGGCCAGGTTGAATGCAACAGCAGGAGCACGTCAGAGCGGGTGGGATCTGCCCTCCCGGGCCCGCCCGGCCCGCTTGTACTTGGGTCGCCCAGGAGGAGGCGCTGCTGAGCCCACCCCGCAGTCTGCGCCCCGGGCCCGCGCATGGGCCCGCGCAGAAACCGCTAGGCGGCGTCGGTTTCCCTTCCCACGCGGGACGCCGGCCTGGGCCGACGCGGCCGGGGAGCCCGCGCGTGCGCACACCGAGGCTGGGTGCTCTCGGGGCGGGCGGGGCGGAGCGGGGCGGGGTGGGGTTGGCGGCGATTCCCGAGCCGCAGTGGCAGCTCGGGCGGTGCGGGGAAACCGAAAGTGGGCGGCGGCCGCGGCTGTGGCCCGGACGGAGACGGCGGCGGGAGCGGGGTCCGGAGGCGTGGGGACCGGCCGTGGGCCCCCGGAACCAGGTGAGCGCACGTCCCGCGGCGGAGGGTGCGACAGGTGCCCGGCGAAGTCGGACGAGCTTGGGGCCGGCGCGGCGCACCTGTGCCCCCGCGGGACAGTGGCCCGGGCGGGACCTGGACGGGCCTCTTGGCTGCAGCCGCGGGGGATGCCGCGGTCCCGGCCGCCGGAAACGGGACCGGCGCCGGGGAGTTGGGGTTCCAGAGCGCTGTGTTTTAAATCTCCGGTGGGACCCCGCCCCCCGGCACCCGGGGCCGGCTGGACGGGCACCCGGGAGTCGGACGGAGCCCCCGGCGGCGGGGAAGCCCGGAGCAGCGGGGGAGCTGTGGCGGCGGGGGTGTGGCCACCGGGCCCGGCGCTGACCGGGAAGTGGTTCCTGGCACCGGCGGGACCGCCGCGGCCGCCGCCGGCAGCTCCTGGGCTCCGCAGTCTCTGCCCGGACCCGGGAGACCCGAGCCCCAGGCGGGGTGAACGCCCGCGACTTACACCTGGAGCTTTCAGCTCCACAGCGACCCGGGCTTCTCTTTTGGGACCGGCCCATGCAGGCCGCCCAGGTTAATGTGGGACCAGAACCACCCGTTCTGTCCAACCGTGAACGCAGGGTGGGCGCAGAGCCCCGAGCTCGGAAGGAAGCACGAATCCGTGGATGAGTTGTCGCTGAACCTGCCCCTATCCCGCGGGGTCCGGTGCCCAGCTTCCACTTAATGGGAGGAGGCTGGGAGCCCACACAACTTTTCTGCTCTGACCCACCTGAGGGACGTAATATATTTCCGTTAATAACCGAGGGTGTCACTCCCGAATAATTTCCATTATTTGAGCAGAAAAGGGGAAATACCTATATTAGAAAAAAGTCCAGGGCCCCAAAGGATTCTGATAACTGTCCTACAAAAGAAACTCTTGATCTAGGTCAGCTTACCCCTCCTCCCCCAATCTCACCCCCAAATTGTACAAGTAGAAAAATTGCAGAAGAGTATTCTGTCTAGTTGATAAGCATTGCCTTAATGACAGAAAGTGGAACTTAGACACAAGTCCCCAACGTACCCCCGAGCTGCCTCGGTGGGCCGCCTTGGTGTGTAGGCGTTGCCTACTGCAAACATGGTGGCCTTTGCACACCTGGGGTGGAATCTGTCTGGGCCTCTCCTCTTACTAACTGTGATCTGGAACAGATTACATACTTTCGTTGAGCCTGGTTTTCTGTGTATCAAGTGGAAATATTTAACTTAGTCTGCACAGCTTTCATGAGATAACTATTGGAAGTTCTTTGGCTTGTAGTGACTAGTCAGGAAATGTTAACTCCCTCCCACCAAACTTCCCATCATTTCCATAATCGGGTTTCAATTTCTTGGAAGCAGGAACACATCTTTAAATCCTCTATGTCAGTGGTTCTCAACCTTGGCTGCACATTAGCATCACCTGGGAATCTTTTTAAAATCCTGATTTCTGGGCCTTATCCTCCGGAAATTCTGCTGCTTTGTTACTAATGTTGTGGCCCCACCCCATAACACAGAAACAGAATTTCCGGAGGATGAGGCCCAGAAATCAGGATTTTAAAAAGATCCCCAGGTGATTCTGTGCAGCCAAGATTGAGAACCACTGCTCTATGTCATATAAAGTGGCAGGTGGTGGAGATGTCTGCAGTTCCACTCAGCTGATATTCATTGAGCATCAGTTACATGTAAAGTACTGTGTTGGGTGCAGGGAATTGCTCCTGGGCCAGGCTGGATTAGAACCCACATCTGTGCCTGGTACAAGACCCTTTGGTGGCACTCAGCCTCCCTCTTTGCTAGTGAACCCAGTGAGACTGTGAGGCAGCGGTTGGCGGTGTTTTCGGATTTCAGTCCCTGTAGACTGGAAATGAAATGTAATCCCTGCTAATGCCCTTTTAAGTGTACTGGTTGAAAGTGGCTGAATGAACTATTGTATTTTGTACCAAGAGATTTAAACTTCTTGAAGGACCTCTCTTTATGTTCATCGTGCAATACATCGAGTGTAGAGACTTAGTTTGAATGTAAAGGAAAAACATTTAATAATCCAACTCTTAAGTCCCTGCTCTATTTTTGATCAAGTGCTGTTTTCAAAAATTGGTATTTGACATAGAGTGAGTGGTTTGCTTCTGGGCACTTTCAGGGTCAGCAGATAAATGCAGGAAGGACAGAAATGCCCTGGTGTATGGAATGAAATCTAATTTCATTTTTGTGTGAATTGGGTTTTCTTTCTTTATGTAAAACCTACTTTCTCCACCCAGTACTCCAACGTAGTGCTTTCTTTTTATTATTTCCCCATTGGGCCATTTTATTTTTTAAAGTTCTGTCTTTCAAACAAGCTATTTTTTTAAAATCATTTTTAGCTAAAGATTTTTGTGTGCGTATATTTGCCAATAAGCGCTTCTAATCAGCACAAGTTACCCAGTGTGACCCCAAAGTGAATTCAGTATTTTCATCATGCACCTTTGTCAGGGGAAACAAACCCATGGTTCCCATTAGGCCTTTGGGCCCCATTTTAGAGCTCAAAGGACTCCAGGGAAGGTTGAGAGTCATGGTTCTTGTCCACCTTCCTTATCTTCCATGAGAAAAAAAGAGACCCGAAGTGACTTGCTCACAAGGTTACAGCTAATAAGTAGCATAAATAGGATTAAGACCCAAACAAACCAGTTTGTCATCTCTAGTAAGAGATAGATTTATGTAAAGCCCTTGTTTATATATTCACTAGAGGCCTGGTGCACGAATTTTTGCACAGGTGGGGTCCCTCGGCCTGGCCAGCAATTGGGACCGATTGGGTCCAATCGGGGCGGCCAGCCTGGGGGGTGGGGGAGCAGGGAGGGACGGAGGGAGGTTGGCTGGCTGAGGGAGGTTGGCTGTGAGAGTGCACTGACCACCAGAGGGCAGCTCCTGCATTGAGTGTCTGCCCCCTGGTGGTCAATGTGCATCATAGTTACCAGCCGGCCACCGGGTCATCCAGTCGTAACTGTCACATAGGCTTTTGTATATATAGATAGTATGAAGTTAGTCATGCATGGATAATTTGGAGTTTGAAATTACAATAATAAAAAAGAAAACTGCTTCCTAAAGATACTGTGTGGAAGTATGTCACCATCTGAGTCATTAATTATTATCTTTCCTTTCAAAAAGTTGATAAAGGAGTGATTCAGGTGGTAACAAGTAGACTACAGCTGGGGATAAATAATACCATGTTAAACTGTTGCAAGATGAGTCATGTGCAGGGTCTTTGGCAAAAGCCTTCCTTCTCTTAGGCTCACTGTATTATTTTGTAAGATGAGGGGTTTGGACTGATGTCTAAAATCTTTTCAGCACAGACATTCTGGACTTTAGAACCCTGGCTTGTTGCTAAAATAGTGTTTTCAAGGATAAGAGCATCCAGTTGCCAGAAGTATATGTCCTGAGGAGATACTACCGCCCCCCCCCCCCCCCGCACCTCCTCTTCCCATGCCTTCAACACACTATTGTGTATGTCCAGGGGTTATGCATGTATGCATATAAGTTCTTTGGTTAATCTCTCTCCAACCACCCACCCAACCCTACCCTTCCTTTGTGATTTGTCAGTCTGCCCCTTGCTTCTTTGGCTCTGGGTCTCTTTTGTTTATCAGTTTATTTTGTTCATTAGCGTCCACATATGAGTGAGATCATGTGATACTTGTATTTCTCCTACTGGCGAAAATCAGGTTCTTTAGAACAAGACTGTTTCTCAGGACTCTTTTTAGGTGTATGAAAGAGAAAAACTATGAATTTCCAAAATACACTTTGGAATGTGAGAATTATTTTAGGCTATTGAAATTGTTTAAATCTTGCTTTTCTAAAAGTTGTCATTATTCTCCCCTACTTCTTGCCCCACTTCTTGTACATATCAACACTTGGTGGTACTCATAGTTGATTGTGTAGCAAAGAGAAAAGGAACAGGATGAAAGAATAGAAGGTATCAACTGCCACCATTGAATTTTTGCAATACGTAGTTGCAGTTCTTTTGAATTTGGATGCCACACCCTTCCATCCGAACGTGGCAGATCCCTGCGTCATGCCACTTTGAGGGCTACTTGCTGAGCACAGCCCAGAGTTGCTGCCAGCGTGCCCTGAGCCGGATTCACTTTCGGAAGCATAGCCGCTCTACATCCGGAGCAGCTGTCTGAGAAGAAGCCCTAGGTTTGGGAGTCGGAAGGTCTGGATTCTTGTGGTTCTGGCCATAAAAATATGTGAGACCTGGAATATTGACCCTGGGCCTCAATTTCCTTACTTGTAAACTGAAGAGCTTGGAGGAGATGGTGTGAAGGTGCCCACTAGAACCCCCTGTGTCTCTCAGCTCCCCTTGGTGAGGTTGGGCCCACCATCCTGTGCTGCTTTCCTTGGCCAGGCCAGGCCTAGGGACATTGGGGGGGTGTAGTCTGGCAGGGGCAGGGGATCTCTGCTGAGAGACCATTTGCCGAAGCAGTAAATGACTTTTTGCCTATCGTTTAGATGAGGGATGATGTTGGAGGAGATCCAGTGGCTTTCTTACCAAGCTTTCCTGTTCGTAGTATGCCAGTGCTTATATCATTGCACTCTTAGCCATATATTCACAGGTAGTTTCCTGTCCACACCATGATTCTAGGGAAACGTTTTTAATTAAGTAACTACTGAATGCTAAGTATTGTGGTAAGCACATGTAACTCTACCCTTGAACTGGTCCTTCAGAAAGAAGCAAAGAAAGAAGGAGAAAAAAGAGTGAGAGGAAGGAAGCGAAAGTCAAGTGCAATATGTTGTGATCTGTTGTGCCCTGTTTCTTCCTTCTTGACTGTGGTCTTTGGTCAGTTTTTGAAATAAAAAATACTCTGATTAATTCTCCAGACCCTCCTTCACTTTACTCTGCTGTTTAGGATCCTTATTCAGCTGAAACAGCTCCCTTAAGCCCCTTCGTTGTCTAGGGAAACCCTTAAGAATTTTAATCTGAGAACCTGTGGGCTAAAACAGAGATGCCCAACCTTATTTCTCCCAACCTAGCCTACCTTATGGTCCACCAAGGCGTGCATAACATTCTTAAAATCTAAGTCAGTTGAATTCTCTTAAACTCTAAATTGTGTTTATTACAACACTTTTAGAGAATAGAAATAATGGGGAAGAGATTTGAAAGATCAAATTGGCAACTTTAATATTTTGGGAAGCCACTTTAGAGAAACTTCAAACCTAATTTTTTGAGGGATGCCTAAGGTTTGCCATTGAGACACTAAGAGTTGAAATTTCCATGAGAAACTTCCTTTTTGTTTCTAATGGATGACATTCAAGATAGTAAACTTGATTTTTATAGTTAGAGGAAAGTGTTCTCATATACTACACATTTTGTAAAAGTTCTCAAGTATAATTGCCATCTTCAGGAAATCTCAAAATATGCCAAAACTTAGAGCATTTTGAAGCAATATAGTAGATCAGAAAATGATAATGTTTTTTAAAAGCTTTAGTTGTATCTCTCCTTTTGTTCAGTGCCTAAAGTGATATTGCTAATGTAGGAATTGCAAACCAGATTGCAAAGCATGAGAACAAGGCACACATCTGAACAAGACATAAAATCACACCTACTGTTCCAGGTTTTACTGTGCTTAACTGCTTCTCACTAGCTTTGGGATCCTCAGTCTTATAGTCTAAGGGACTGCTCTTCCCTCCAAAAGTTGTATGCAAATAGAGAATTATAGTATTCCATGAAAATAGCATATTTTTTAAAAAGTCACGGGGTGCGGGTGGGGGGGGGGGCTGGCGGGGAGTGGTAGGCTACTTAATTCAGATTGCCTTCCTGTGATCAAGCATTGCTTTCCAGTCTTCCCAAGTATAAGGTCCTTTTTGTTAGCTTTGTAAAAAACATTGTGAAACCTCACACAGTAGTGGTTGTACTTCTAATGTCTATTGGTTGATAAAATACATCACTACCCAAAGCTGTTGTGGATTCAGTATGAATTTGGGTTTGTGAATCCAAATAGTGTCTGCACACTGTTTGAAAAACAGGAGTATGTGTGAGACACCAGTACTCAAGCAGCGCTCACTGCTCATCGGAATGTATAGACTCCGTGCAGTCTGCTGTGGCCTTGACCTGGGCCTGCCTCAGAGAACACTGGCTCAGAGTAGCAAGGCCCAGAATTCATCCACCTGATGGTTCTCAATGACAGCTTGCTGACACAATTGGCTGTCTCAGTCAGTTGATAACAGTCATTAAAATTTGCAAATCATTTGTTTTCTTTTTTTCCCTGCAAGTAATTTTTAAAATAAAGATTATTCCTTTAATAGTTCACATGCATATATTTTAGTGAGTAGGAGAGAAAAGCAGTGGTGTTAGGTAGATGGAGAATTTCTCATTCATTCATTCAGTGTTTATTGAGCTCCTCTTGTGGCCTGAGCAGGAGGAATTCAGCAGTGACCTTACAATTCTCTGCTTTCACAAACCTTATATTTGAGTTGGGGAGATAGCCAGTAAAATTCAATAAAGTATTTGGTGATGGTGGTAAGTGCTGAGGATTGTTATGACCTCCTAATGAATTGATGCCCCCCTTTTCAATCATATTATTGGTAATGTGTGTGTTTTCTTTAATAATCGGCCTGGAAGTTTATCCATTTTATTGATGTTCTCAAAATACTAGTTTTGTCTTCGTTAT
Organism: Myotis nattereri; assembly: GCF_964212035.1. NCBI lineage: Eukaryota > Metazoa > Chordata > Mammalia > Chiroptera > Vespertilionidae > Myotis > Myotis nattereri. The sequence continues at coordinate 56,153,838 of NC_138087.1, forward strand.
AGACCTGTTTCATATTCTTAATATTTATTTTATTCTCATCTTTATGATTTCCTTCCTTCTACTTACTTTTGTTATAATTTGCTCTCTTTTGTTCTCAAAGTTGTAGATTAGATCACTGATTTGGGACCTTTCTTGTTTTCTAACATCTACACTAATAAAAGAGAAACATGCAAATTGGTGTCACTCTGCTATGCTCACCAGCCAATCTGGATGAGTATGCAAATTAACCCAACAAAGATGGCGGTTAATTTGCATATGCAGGCACGGAGCAAAGACTGAAGACTGAAGAGGACTGAAGACTGAAGAGGCTTGCCTTTTCCGCTGCGGCCGGAGCGAAGGCCTGGGTCCCGGGTGCCGGAGGAAAGCCGGTGCTGGCAGCCGGGGAAGGAAGGCCTATTGCACAAATCTCTTCGTGCAATGGGCCTCTAGTAACAATATAATGCTCCAAATTTCCTTCTAAATGCTGCTTTGACTGCAACCAGTAAATTTCTGTATATTGTGTTTTCATTTATTTAAAAATATTTTCTGATTTTTGGGGAGCTTTCCCTTTGATCATTGGTTATTTAGAAGTATGTCATTAAATTTGCCAATATATATATCAATGTCATTGGTACCTAATTTAATTTTGTTCTGGACATAGTACACTCTTTGTGTAATTTCAGTTATTATATGTAGATTGGTCAAGGATTGTTTTAAGTTTCAGAATATATTCCATCTTGGTGAATGTACCCTGTGCTCTTGAAAAGAATGTATATTCTGTTGTTGGAGGGGAGTATTCTATAAATGTCAATTAGATTAGTTTGGTCGATAGTGTTGTTGAGCTCTTCTGTATCCTTACTGATGTTTTTGTTTCCTGGTTGTATCAATTACCAATAACTATGAATCTGTCTATTTATTCTTTCAGCTCAATTTTGAAAACATTTTGCTTCATGTGTTTTGAAGTTGATGTCAGGTGCCGTCTCACTTAGGATTGTTATGTCGTTCTGTTGAATTAACTTCTTAATTATGATATAATGCCTCTCTTTGTCCCTGCCAATATTCCTTGTTCTGATATTGATATAGTTATGTATTAGCATGGCATATCTTTTTCTATCTTTTTACTTGTAACCCATGTATTTATATTTAAAATAGGTTTCTTTGAGATAGTATTTGGTAAGTCTTGCTTTTACATCCACTCTGCCAATCTGTAACTTTGTATTGGAATATTTTGGTCATTTATATTCAATATAATTGTTGATATGGTTGGTTTTAAATCGACTATTTTGCTCGCTGTTTTCTAATTGCCCTGTCTATTCTTTGTTGTTGTTATTATTTTTTTCCTCTCATCTTTATTATTTCCTTCCTAAGTTTTTTTTTTTTACTTCTGCCTGCCTGCTTTTTGATTGAATTTTTTATTCTTTTTTATCTTTACTACTGGCTTATTAGTTATACTGCCTTAAAAATTTTTAGTGGTTGCCATAGTGTTTACAATTTACATCTTTATCACATTCCACTTTCAAATAATATTATGCTATTTCATGTACAGTATAAGAACCTTCTAATGGTATTCTTCCAGTTTCTCTCTCTCATTCTTTGTGCTATTGTTGTTGTACATTTTACTTTTATATAATTATGCACCCCACAGGAGGGAACTTTTTTGGTGATGGAAATGTCTATATCTTGATTGGGGTGATGATTGCATGAGTGTGTATATTTTTCAAAACTCAGTAAGTGTACACATGAGTGAATTTTATTGTATGTAAATTATACCTAAATGAAGATTTTGATATATGTATAAATATGTATGTGTGTGTGTCTATTTATCTATCCGTAGAGAGTATAAGAATATAGACCTAGTATAGGACTTTCTAAGACTATAGTATTAATTAGATGTTGTTGGTGCTGGTGGTGACAATTTTAAAAAAAGTTAATGTTAAGTGCAGGAAAGCACGTGAGGAATACTTAGGTCTAAATATTTGTCACTTAAACCTTGCTGTCATTTGAGTATCATATTTATAATTAAAAGGACCCACACTTGAGCTAATATTGTCTCCTTTTTCAAAAGGACAAATGAGGAAATTAACAGAATTCTCTGCTGTTCAATTTGGTATCTAACAACTATATTTATGTTAAATTAAAATCCATTTCCTCAGTCATGTTGGCCACATTTCAAGTGTTCAGTAGTTCATGTGGCTATTGGCTACCATATTGGACTGCACAGATATAAAACGTTTTCATCATCACAGAAAATTCTATTGGATAGCACTGTTGAAGGAAAATATAACAAGTTGTCCATGGCTTACCTTTCTGCTTCCTTTCATGCCTCCCACTTTTCTTGGCTGTTTAAATGTCATTCTCCTAATCTATCTTCATTCTATTTACCACTAGTCTAAATAAAATGGGAATGGTTAATTTTGAAACATGCCTGTTACTGATCAATGCAGATTCTTAGCCAAGGTCCTCATGAATTTCCTAGGTACCAAAATGCAGCAGTCGCTTTGCTTTTCTCTCTCTTACTTGTCTGCTGCAGATGGCACTTTTGAACATGCCATTCTTCTTGCTTCTCTCCTCTTTTTGTTTATATGACACTGTGACTGCCTTTTCTACTTCTATTTCTCTGGTCCCTTTTTCTCAGCCTTTTATATGATCTTCTTCCTTGCCTACTTCTTAAATGACAGTCTTTCGCAAAGGTCCGTCTTTAACTTTGTTATTGACTCCCTAGTTATGAAATACCACATATATGCTGAAGGCCAGCAATCTATAACCGGCTCAGACATCTAACTTAAATTCCTAGTAAGTATATCTGTGTGGCTGCCTTGTGAGCATCCCAAACTCCTATGTCCAAAATTAATTCACTCTGTTACTTTATTTTGCAGATCTACCTCACCCCAGTGTGGGTCATTACTATGCACCATGCTTCTAAAATGGGAATTTGGAAACTCCCTCATCATCCAAACCAGCTAATCAATTCCTGTTGACTTCACCTCCTAATTACCACTCAAATTGATATTTTGCTTATTCCCAAGGCTCTGTTTTCAGGTCATCCACATTTCTAAGTATTCCTACAAGCCATTTATCTTCTTCTAATTTATCTTCCCCACTACAGAATAGTGATATTCCTAAAATGCAGAACTAATCATTTTATCCCCCTATTAAAACTTCTCCAAGGCCCTACATTACTTTTGGCAAAAATGCAAACATATTAGCATAATATGAGAGACTCTTCTGGATCTGCCTCTTCCCACCTCTCCCATCCCTATCCTTCAGCCCTTACGTAGCTTGGAGTCTTTTGTTCAGCCGTATCCAGCCACTTAACTACTTGGAATTCTCAGAACAACCATAAACTTCTCTCTCACTGCTGCGCCTTTTGCACTTTCTGTTTCCTTTACTTGGGGCTGATACCTCTCCATCCCCCCGGCCACCCCTCTGCCACACCCTTTTCCTCTTTGTCTGGCTGATTCCATCTTGTCTTTTAGGCTTCCATTCGGGCCTCCCCTCATCTGGGAAACATTCCCTGATATCGTCCCTTCACAGGCTAGTCTTTGTGGCTTTCTGACTTCCTGTGTCCTCCTAACATGCTGTGCATTTCTCTACCATCGCATTTATTGCTCTTTATTGTAATAGCACAGAAAGTATCCAGTAATTTATCGAATAGTCTAACAAGTGTAAACTCTGAAAATCTACTTGAATCACAGGCTAATGAGTCATCTCACAGTAATCTTGCACTGTGCTCTTATAGGTGAAGATGCTGGAAGCAGATCTGGTTTCAAAAATGCTACGAGCTGTTCTACAGTCTCATAAGAATGGAATAGCATTGCCTCGGCTGCAAGGAGAGTACAAATCTTTGACTGGAGACTGGATCCCCTTCAAGCAGTTAGGTTACCCGTCACTAGAAGCCTATCTGAGAAGTGTGCCAGCAGTGGTCAGGATAGAGACCAGTAGATCTGGTGAGGTAAGGGGGTACTTGTGCATGTCAGAAAAGTCACACCAGTTCTTAATTTCCTCTCTGGCACTTTCAGCCTCATCACTGTGATAGAAGTCAAAGTGAAAAGTGCTAGCTAAGCCTTGACCAGGTGGCTCAGTTAGTTGGAGCGTTGTCCCGGACAGCAAAAAGTTGTGGGTTTGATTCCCGGTCAGGGCACATACTTAGGTTGTAGGTTTGATCCCCGTTCAGGGTGTGTTCAGGATATTTCCTTCCCTCCTCCCTCCCTCTCTTTCTCAAAATCAATTTTAAAAAAATATATCCTCAGGTGAGAATTTAAAAAAAGCACAGTCTAGATCAGGGGTGGGCAAACTTTTTGACTCGAGGGCCACAATGGGTTCTTAAACTGGACCAGAGGGCCGGAACAAAAGCATGGATGGAGTGTTTGTGTGAACTAATATAAATTGAAAGTAAACATCATTACATAAAAGGGTACGGACTTTTTTTTTTTTTTTTTAGTTTTATTCATTTCAAACAGGCCGGATCTGGCCCGCGGGCCATAGTTTGCCCACGGCTGGTCTAGATTCTGATTATTTTGGTTAACCCCTCAAATTCTTTTGTTGTAAAAATAATAAGATTTTAACCATATTAAATAAGAAATTTTAAAATTAAAGTTCATTCAGTCTCAATATCCAAAGTAACTGTACTGGAAATCTTAAGTGCCTGTATGTTACACCCACCCATTATGAACTTGCTACAACTGTTTTCTCCAGGTCACTGACCTCCTGATTGCCAAACTAACTGATGCTTTTAAATTCTCATCATTTGACCTCACTCATATCTATTCCTACTATCTGGACCCCACTTCAATCCCTAATTGATCATTTAGCATTTGATTATTACAGGCCCTCCCAACCGTTCTCCCTGTCTTTAGTCCTCTCTCTCTCTCGCCTGGTCTTGCCTTCACACCAATGTGATCATATTATTCCATAATTCAAATCCTTTAGTTTCTCTAGAATAATATTATGTATTCATATTTATATTCTCTGGGAGAGTATTTTATGTATAACATGGGAAATTTGATGGTAGCAAGTAAGTTTTTTCTTGTGCATACCCTGTGACCCAGCAGTTTCACTTCTTGGTATCTGCCCAATGCACAGTGTGGAAGATATGGACAAACCATCACCCAAAAGACAGGCAGAAACACCAATCCCCCAAAACAGTACATTTTTCTGGGTACATTTCTATAAATGTAAATACATCAAACATGTATGAAGTATTTCTCACCAAAACTTATTATAGTTGTTCCTCTGTTTGCAGTGCACAGGGGAGGCAGTGGGTAGAGGAGGGAAAAGGGTCCCAGGATCAGCAGTGGTCAAAGGGGAGGTTCACCTAATCTGTAATAATGTTTATAAGGAGCAGCTATAAATTAATTAAATATTATATTAATAATAAAACTTTCTTCAGCATTCTTGATTCTCCTAGAGAGATTTAAGCCATCCTTTCTGTCCACTTGGCACCTTGTAATTCATCCAACATCCTACTTGACACAGTGTTTTCTGTTTAGTCTCTTTGTCCTTCTCTCTCTCATTCATCAGTTTCTTGAGGATGAGAGATTGTTTTTCATCCCTAATAGTTGGTGCTTAATAAATGTGTTGAATGTATGAATGATAAAATGTCTGAATGAATTAATAAATTAATAATGCTTCATAGAGTTACTAAGCTATAATTTACTCTTTTATTTCCCTGTTTGGGGCATTTTTAATGTTTCCAGGTTTTGACTGTTAGAATAGGCCCTATTGCACATATTTGGGTATGTAATTTTTTCTTCTTTTGAATTATGTTCTTGTAACATATTTTCAGGAATAGAAATACTGGGCCAAAGAGTAGGAACATGCTTTGGCTTATTTTTGCTTTCCCGTTCTTGAGTTCAACTTAGAATCAAAGACTTACATATTAGATGGGGCTTTAGGGATCATCTAATCCTAATGGTCTACATACTTTTGTCAAATATTTTTTCAAATGGCCTGTATGTTGCACAAGTTTTTGTGTTGTTGTTGTTGTTTCTTAAGATAAAAAGCTGAGCTGCTGTTTTAAGTAGGAGCAGAGGGTCCTGGCCTGCCTAACCTTCACACCTTGCCACTGTGAGGCCCTTGAGGCAACTCCATGGAATCCTGTGGCTCCACTGAACACTTTGAAAACCCCAGATCTAAGCCCTGTAAAACCCTTTTTGATAGCTGCAAATTCTGAGATTGGGAGGTTAACTGATTTGTCCTGAATCACCCAGCTAATCTTTGCAGTGGCAAGACTAGGATTCAGTGGTCTTTGAAAGGTAGTGCCGCACAGCAGTTATGCGTACCTACTTGGGATTCAGGTAGCCCAGCTGTGTGCTTGGATGAGTTGCTCACTTTTCTGAGTCTCTGTTTTCCCATCGTATTAAATAGAGTAAAATATATTTCACAGATTATGTTAGATAATATGTGTAGACCACAGGTTTCTTTGGGTTCATTTGTTATTCCCATAGTACCTAGCACATTGTAGATGCTTCATAAATACCTGTTTAAGGAATAAATAAAATTGTGAATTTAACCAAGGAAGATTATTCAGTATGTTAGACTGTACTTGATTTCTATGTAGAAAATATAAGTCTGCTCAACGTGATCAAGAAGAGAATGATTTGCAAACAGCTTGATTTGGGACATGTAAACTCACTGAGATCCACTTTTAAAAATTGGCCTCTAGCCCTAGGTGGTTCCGCTCAGTGGATAGAGCATCGGCCTGCGAACCGAAGGGTCCCAGGTTCCATTCTGGTCAAGGGCACATGTCCAGGATCCACAGTAGAGGGCATGCAGGAAGCAGCCAATCAATGATTTTCTCTCATCATTGATGTTTCTCTCTCTCCCTCTCTGTTCCTCTCTAAAATCAATAAAAATATATTTTTAAAAAATATGGCCTCTAGGCACCGGTGTGTCTGAGAAATGTTTCTCCTCTCACTTTGCCTCTCATGAATAGACTACCTGTTATGCTGTGGCCTGCACAGAAACTGCAAGAATTGCTCAGCTTGTGGCTCGTCAGAGGAGCTCTAAAAGAAAGACTGGGCGGCAAGTTAATTGTCAGATGAGAGTAAAGAAAACCATGCCGTTTTTTCTGGAAGGTATGGTCTTTTCACATGCTAAAAATTTTAAGCCTGTTTATGAATACACTGACATATGGAATTCTGGGAATATTGCTTATATGCATGATAAACTTATATCTGTTAACACTTATATGTCAAGGGTGAAATCCTGAAGCTAATATTTTCATTTGAAATTAAGTGAACATGATGAGCATGACTTGCTAAATGAAGTAATTACTCAGTGTGAGGTAACAGAGAGTATTTACAGCAAAATGTGGTGTTATTCTTTTAGATTATTTGCGGGAAAGCTTCATCCAGCATGTTGGATGAACCAAGAACCTATGATTTAATGTATTATTTAGCAAATCATGCCTTTTAGTATAAATTCTCTTTTTTAAAAATGTGAATTATATGGTAGACAGAGGTATTATATAGGCAGCTCAGCCTGTGTTTACTGAATACTCATTTCAAGGAGCTTATAATCAGTTCTAAAACTAAATTCTCAAGAAATAGCTCAGTGGCAATACAAAAGAGTAGATGAAAGGAGGAAAAGGGATTCAACAAAATTCCCTATAGGCATATATAACATATAGACACTGATAGCAGGTGATGATAGTCAGAGGGAAAGGGGGCTGGAGGTGGGTGGGTGGAGGTGGCAAAGTGAGGAAAGGTGGGGACAGAAAAGGACTTTGCTTGGGGTGATGGGCGCAAGATGCAGTGTGCAGATGATGTTTTATTGAGCTGTTCACTTGAAACTTGTATGGTTTTGTGAAGCAATGTCACCCCAATAAATCCAGTTTTAAAAAGAATAGATGCCTGAATGCCACAGCAAGCAGTTTACGTGAGAATAACAATGGAGGGCATCATATTGAAGAGGAGACTTGAACCCAGACTTCAAATGATGGAAAGAGTTTAAATTGATGTAGAGGGATGGAGGACTGAAATATGGGGGAGTGTGGTACATTTGTAAGAACATGAGATGGTTGCTAATAAGTATTAATTGGTAAGTAGAGGGAAAGTAACTAGCTAGTCTAGTAGATGAAATCATATTTTGAAGAACTTCATCTGCTAAATACTCACCAATCTACTCTTCCCCTACTGACCACCCCTCAAGTGGCAACGTCCTCACGTTCTTACATACTGCTCTGATATTAGAGACCTGCAGAAAACGCCTGGACAGGGGAGTGACATAATGAAACTAGGGTTTGGGGAAGCTAAATGATTTCATTCTGTATGTCTAACTTCATAGGAAAACCAAAAGCAACTCTCAGACAACCAGGATTTTCTTCAGATTTTTCCATCAGCAGAAAGCCTAATGCAGCTCTGTCAAGAGACAGAGGAAACTCTCTTGGAGTCAAGCCTGAGGCTGAATTACCACCTTACACAGTACACACACATGTTGGAAGTGAAGTATTCAAAAGTGTTCCCATGCAGAGGCATGTGACCATGCCTACCAACAACAGGTATTTGTTCTTTGTTGGGCTAAAAGAACTTTAGTGAACCTAGGATAACAAATGCTAGAAATGTATATACTTTGTTTTGTCTAATGTAAGTTTATTTGTCTGTAGCATCATTACAGTATTTGTAAATCCACTTTTCATGGTTGCATGAATGTATTTCTCTGAATACCTCTGTTCTGTATTTTCTCTACATTTTTTTGTAATCCCTCCTTGTGAAATTCATTTTAAAAGCTCTCACAAATTGTTCTAAGATGCCATTTCAGTATAACTTACAACTTTTTCTGAGAACCTTTCTTATAATACATTTTGTAAGCTTTAAATAAAATCTGTTGATTTGCACATTAGACTGTGTTCCAGAAATTAATCCATAATTATACAATTGCATAATGTAGCCATGCATCAGAATACTGGATTGGCAATAATAACACAGCTTTAAAGTCTGAATTTGGTGCTGCCATTCACAAGCCAAAGGAAATAAGTGAAATCATTTGATCTTTTGGGGCTTTGGTGTCCTCATTTGTCCAGTGAAAATGTTAACTAGGCAATCTCAAATTTCTTTTCTGACTCTGAATGTTAAAGGTTTTATAAGATCATTCAGGTCAGCAAACTACAACCCATAGACCAAACCCAGCCTATTGCCTGTTTTCTGTAAATAAAGTTTTATAGAAACACAGCCACATCCCATTGCTTCTTTATTGTCTGGGCTTATTTTTGCACAACTGCAGAGTTGAGTAGTAGTGCAGAGACAGTGGCCTAGAAAGCCTAAAATATGTACCATAGGACCTTTTACAGAAAAAGTTTGCCAACTCCTGATATAGATGAGTCAGTATTACCTTCTTGCATATTTGTGCCTTTATAAAACAAATTTTGTTGTATCAAATTTCTTTAATTCAGTGTTCAAAAATCCCATTTTGTGCAAAATATAGTTCCCCCCCACACACACAGGCACTTTCCCACCCTAATAATTAGAATATTTAGAAAGAATTAATTTTTTAAAAATATATTTTTATTGATTTCAGAGAGGAAGGGAGAGGGAGAGATAGATAGAAACATCAATGATGAGAGAGAATCATTGATTGGCTGCCTCCTGCACGCCCCCCACTGGGGATCGAGCCCGCAACACAGGCATGTGCCCTTGACCAGAATCGAACCTGGGACCCCTCAGTTCATAGGCCGACGCTCTATCCACTGAGCCAAACCGCTAGGGCAAGAATTAATTTTTTAAGTTAGGTAAAAAGGTTGTAATTTTTTATATTTTGGCATTTTTTAATAAATTGATCCTTAAATATTTGCCATAATGGTATATATTTAATGTTGTTTATGGTTATTATAATTTGGAGAAGATCTAGAAAATACATAGTTAAAACTTGGATCTTGACCCGAAGCATTAGTTGGGTTCAGTATGTGGCTGAGGTATGATTGTCTCCCCTGGTTGCATGCCTAAATTCAGTCCCATTTTTAAATTAAATTGATAAAATGATAGCAAAATCAGGCATTCTGGATAGTGGGGTCTGAAGAGCATGCTCCATCCCACAGTCTGGTGTCTCCTACCCCTCACCTAGCGGCACTGGATGGCCCAAGTATGCGCCTTCCATCTCCAGGTAGCACCAGCAATGATTGAATGGGAGGCCCCACCAGCAGCCTAAATAGTGGACCCAAGTTGGTGCTCTCTGACCTGCAGCGTAGTGTGCTTCTGCCCCTCCCACCTAGCAGCACCAGACCCAGGAAGTGTATTCTGCTCCCATGGATAGCACCTGCAGAGATCACGCAGGAGCCCCAGCAGCAACAGGTGCATGTACCAGACCAAAATAGTACCATAAGGGCCCTGAAAACTAAATTATCAATGGCCCACTGCCTGCAAAAGTGGGCCAGGAGAACTGTGCTAAACCTAAACAGGGTAACCGCCTGCTAAAATAGGACATTTAAATAGGATCCAAAGTCTCCTAACATGTGTCCTAATGTCCAGGATACAATAACAAAAAAAATCACTCATTGTACTAAGAACCAAGCAAATGACAACTTGAATGAGAATAGATAATCAACAGGCATCAACACCAAGATGAATCAGATGTTAGAATTTTGTGACAAAGAATTTAAGGCAGCTGTCATAAAAGTGTTTTCTGAGCAATTGCCAATATTTGGGGGGGGGGAAAATAGAAAACTCATCAAACAAATAGAACATAGTTAAAAGAACCAGATGAAAACTATAGTACTTAAAATTCAACATCAAAATAAAAAATGCTCTGGATGAGCTCAGTAGCAGAAATGAATATGACACAAGAAAGAATCTGTAAACTTGAAGATAGAACAATAGAAATTTCCCAATCTAACAGCAGAGTAAACAGACTTCAAAAAATCAAACTAAACCCAAACCAAAAAACCAACTAGCAAAGCCTGAGGAGCCTATGGGGGAGAAAAAGCTAGCAGAGCCTTAGGGTCCTCTGGGGAAAATAGGAAAGACCTAATGTTTGTAATATCAGAGTCTCAGAAAGAGAAGAGCGAGTGGGACTTGAATGAATATTTGAAGGCATAGTGGTTGAAAATATCTCAAATTTGGCTAAGGACATAAGCCTATAGATTTAAGAAGCCTAGAGAGCTACAAATAGGATGAATCTAAAAAAACCCACACCAAGACACCCCATCATTAAACTTCTGAAAACTAAAGACAAATACAAAATCTTTAAAAGAGCCACAGAGAAATGACACATCACCTGTAGGGGAATACCAGTTTTAATGACAGTGGATTTCTCATCTGCAGCCATGGAGGAAGAAAATGACATATTTTTCTAGTGCTGAAAGAAAAAAAAAGTCAACTACAAATTCTATATCATTCTATTCATTCCTACAACATTCACCCTTCCTTGCATGTACCAAGCACTGTCCTTAGGCACTGGGAACACAGGTAATTAAGACACTTAGAGTCTAGTGAGGGAGACAGACATGAACACAAGTTATTGCAGTCTGTGTGTGTGGTTTATTTCTTTGCACTCATATTTGGAAAAATCTTGCTATATATATTTATTATAATTCATATAAAATTATTTTAGTAAGTGTATGAGGTGGGGAATCTTTGTTTATTTTTTCCTAGTGTGCTTATTCGAGCAATCCTCTCTCTGGTTTGAAATGCCACTGTTATCAGATGCTAAGATGTAATATACTTTGAGTGTTTCTAAGCTCTCTACAATTTTACTTATCTGTTCAACTATTTTTGTAACTTTATTATACATTTCAATATGTGGTGATGCAAGTCTTTCAGTTTTTAGTTATATTCCAAAAATAGTCTTTATGTTCAACTGTTCATTCTTTGCATGTTTTTAAAAATTATTTTGTATTGCTTGTTCCTTAAAAGTGATTAATTGGAACTCTGACTTCCAAGTTATTTTATAATCCTAGTTTAAATTTAGCTTTTAATACATTCTCTTTGGGTGAATATGAAACATGAAAGCTGAAATCAGGTATATGTGCATTTCAGTTGATTGTGAAATATTTTAATGACTTGTTTCACTGTTCAATGCCACAGAGACTTTAATGAAAAGTATAGTGTTTAAAACTTGGTATTAACTTTGCTATTTTAATTTTCATTCACTTTCTTTATACCTTAGGTTTAGTCCAAAAGCATCCCTTCCACCACCTTTACAGATACATCTCTCAAGAACCTATACTAAGGAAATGAGTGGTACGTTCCCTAAACATTAGCTTCATGATAGATTCTGGCTTCTGGAGCCTCAAAGCCCTAAGAAAATTATCTGTTGATGGCTTCGACATTTGCTTTCACCTTCTCCTGCTTGGATTGGAGTATCTCTCCTCCCCTCTTTCTTATTTCTTTAAGTTATGAATTGACGTGATGTAAAGAGAAAATAATACCTCCAAGGATGTCATCATTATTCTGACTTGAGACCTTCCTCACCTTAGACTTATTCTGTTTCAATTCCAAGTGCCACCTGCAGATACTTGTGTCTCTTGTCACCCTCTCATGCATCAAGGATAAGATTTAAAGTGTATAAATGTGGGACCTAAAACTCATAAAATCATTTCAGATACTCTGCCATTCAAAAGCTGGGACCCTAAGCTGTATGCAGTGACTACTACGTATTTAAATATGAATATAAATGATTCCTCGGCTTTTAAGTTCCAAAGGGGGCTGTTAAGAAAACAGTTGGAGACAAAATATAAAGTCAACGAATCTGAAGGTTAGAAATGTACCCACTCATCTTGTCTCCTCCAACCCAGGTATAAGTCCCCTGCTTATAGCCCCACCTAAGGGACACACTGTTTTCAGAAATAGCACTTACGTTGCACAAATTTTAAAGGATTTGCTGCTTTAAGTGTGATTCTTACTGAATTATAATCATTTTTCTGTAAGAGCACATCTCTAGTATTTCTTCTAGAAATTAATTAAACAATATTATTTTTTATGTCAATTACTCTTACATATGCATTTCCTGAAACCCTGAAACATGACTACTATACTCAATAAGTCATATACCCTTTAGACTGGTTGTAAGTCCTTTTAAATCAGAATAAACTTTTCCTGCAGAACCAAAGGGACTTATTCAGGAGGATTGCAATTCACCTGGCAGCTGATAGGCATCTTTTGTTTTCTTAACAGACCTTTTGGAGTTTATAACCTGAGGAATCATTTATATTCATATTTAGATGCTTAGAGGTCATTGCACATGGTGTAGGGTCCCAGCGTTTAAATGGCAGAGTATCTGAAACTATTTTATGAGTTTACGTTTCATATTTATGTATATTAAGTCTTACCCTCTTATGATTGAGAGGGTGATAAGGGACCCAGGTATCTTGATAAGGGACACACCTGCCTGCTGACAGCCTAGGTTACCTCTTTGATTTGTCTAACATTAGGTGGCTCCAGAGGCCCCACAGAGCGGGTGTGTTTGCAGAGACTCCAACTGTGCATCAGCTGCTGACACTCTCTAAATGGGGTCTGGCCAGTTCTGAGAAACTTGTCTTTTTTCTGGTATTTTTATATCATTATTTGGGAAGAACTTAAATAAATTAGCTCTGCCTTAAGTAGGAAACCTAGGTGGGCACCCTGGACCCTTTCATTTGCTGAGCCAAACAGTCGCAGCAAGGCTAGGTCTCTCGCCCTGTGGTGGGTAAAGCAGTCAGCATCCAGCCATCCTCAAGGAACAGCTCGCTCTTTGGCGTTCTGGCCTCTTCAGAGGCCAGTGTCCCCAAACCAGCCCGTGTGTCTATACCAGGCAGTTTAAAGTGAAATTGTTGAATCCCAGCAGAAATCCTATATGATTGAAATGTGAACATATTTTGCTTGTAGTTGGTAATTTTTAAAGTACTTTGATCTGTATTCCAGTGAAATTTAAATAAGATTTGGAATGAATCTCATAGTTCCTAAAAAACAGAACTATCAACTATTGTTAACACTCAAATTTCTTTAATGTCTTAGGATGTTAACTCAGGCACTCTACATTTTAAATAAAAATTAAATGAGTAAGAGAGTTAGTCAACACTTTATGAAAGATAAATGATATGAATTGGGGAAATAAAAAAAAATCAATAGTTATCTGTGTGCTTCAAACCTTATATTTATAAACTGAGGCCAGGATGATTAGTGTAAGTGGATCATTTTTTGAACTTCATGTATTGCCAGATTATTTTTCTCTTGAATAAAGGGGAAGAGAGATCACATCTTAAAAGCTGGACAGTTTATTATTTTTTATAAAATATATTTGATCTTACTATTAAGGCTTTATCTTCATGCCTTGTGGAATATAGCTTAAATTCAGTACTGCAAATAAACCATTATTGTCTAAATTTAACCTTCCTTAGTTACAGTTAGAAAATGGTTGATTAAATAAGTTTTATTATTCTTTTTTAATTTTTATTGATTTCAGAGAGGAAGGGAGAGGGAGAGAGAGAGAGAAACAACAATGAGAGAGAATCTTTGATTGGCTGCCTCCTGCATGCCCCTACTGGGGATCAAGCTCTCAACCTGGGCATGTGCCCTGACCAGGAATCAGACTGCTACCTCCTAGTTCATGGATTGACGCTCAACTATTGAGTCACACCAGCCAGGCAATTTCATTATTCTTTATGAAGCAAGATTATTCTGATGTTTAAATTAGATGAAGTATCCTTGCAAAATAAAGGGACCAGGTTCCCTCTGTGGGTGGCTGTTGACCCTGCTGGTTATTTCATGGTTAAAACTTGGGATGAAGTTATCTTGGTCCTGCTCTGCCTAATACTGCTCCCTTCTAAATCCCTAGACCCCACAAGCCTGAAGTATGACAAAGCCTAAAGCACAATCGTTAGGTAATGGGAATAAGCTAAAGCAAGCATTTTGGTTAATTCTATCATTTTTTTAATTTAAAGATAATTTAAATCAGACTGTTGAAAAACCAAATGTCACGCCTCCTGCCTCTTACACTTACAAAATGGATGAGGTTCAAAACCGCATAAAGGAAATGCTAGACAAGCATAGCAATGGCATTTGGATGTCTAAGCTTCCACATTTTTACAAAGAGTTATATAAAGAAGAACTTAACCAAGGAATTGTACAACAATGTGAGCACTGGCCTCATATTTGCACGGTACGTTTCTCCTTATTCCTCCCTCCTGATGCCACCTCCACTTTCAGGTTTGGGTTATTAGTCATGTCACCTTTTAGTCAGGGAGCCGGAGGCACTTTACAAAATATTGCTTCATTAATCTTTACCCTCAGATTAACACACATCTGTTCTTATAGAAGTATGTCAAGGGTTAAGGACTGTGTGTTATAATTGCTGCTTTTATATATTTTGTTTTGAATTATTTTTTATTCATTTAATATGTGATAAAAGGTATACCATTTTGTATTGAGCTGCTACCAATAGATACTTATTAACTTTGCCATTTTAATAATGAACTTACTGATAATAAAACTTTTTTTTATTAGCCTCAAATTATATATGCTTGTTCCTAAGCATTTTTAAAGACATTCAGCTGAACAAATTTTATTTTGTTATATGATATTAGAGGCCCAGTACCCAAAAATTTGTGCACTGGCGGAGGGTAGGGGGTTGGGGGGATGGGGGGGTGTCCCTCAGCCCCACTTGTGCCCTCTCACAGTCTGGGACCCCTTGGGAGATAACCACCTGCTGGCTTAGGCCCGCTCCCCGGGTGGCAGATGGCAGGCCCGATCCCTAGGTGCCTGCCCAGGTGGCAGATGGCAGGCCGATCCCTAGGTGCCTGCCCCGCCTCCCCGGGTCGCGCACAGGGCAGGGCCGATCAGGGGGTTGGGGCCCCGCCCCGGGTCGTACGTGGGATGGGATGCCCGGGTGGGCCGGCGGATCACTGCTGCCCTGCCCGGCTGCCCCAGGTCTGGTTGCACACAGGACCCCCCCGCCCCCCTCCCCCGCCCAGGATCGCAGATAGCAGGCCTGGATGGCGGCAGGGCAGGTAGGATGGCGCTATTCCGCCCTGCCTGCAGTATGCAAATTAGCCACCATCTTTGTTGGTGGCTAATTTGCTTATCGTGCTGATTAGCCAATGGGAGGTGTAGCAAAGGTACGGTCATTTACCATGTTTGTCTATTATTAGATAGGATATTATATTACTAATATAACAATATAACTATATATAGTATATGTAATGATACTAATATATATTATATATAACTATACTAATATATGTAACTAAACATATACTTCATTATTTTAATTATTTGTAAGAAATACATTCTTTTTATTTTAAAATTAATATAGGGTTGAGATTTAAATTTTTTACAAACTTCTTTGGAGAAAAAACATTGAAAAGTGAGTTGACATCAATTTCCATACACGTTCCCACTGAGAGTCTGTTATTATAAAATGTTGGATCAGAATAATTTAATAGAAATCTTAGCCAGAATAGGATTACTAGAGTCTTAAACCAAAGTAACTTTTAGATGTTTCTTAATGCTTTATTTACACAGAATAGGTTCAACAATGTGAATGGTAGCATTGCTATTGTTGCTTCGAAGCTTGTAGAATTAAATATGCATGATGATTAGTATTTGAAAGAGGCCTTTCATTTATTTAAATTAAAATATATTTTGTCCCAAACCCTGTTGGGCAAAGTGTAGGCCACTCCCTCTTTATAAGCACCTGGCCTAAAGACAGCATATGTTTTTTTGTGGTTTTTTTTTGACAGCATATGTTTTTATAATCACTTTTTCCTTCAGGCCATTGACACTTGCTTGAGTCCCAAGCGCTTTCCAGGCAAGATTCATACACTGATCCATCCTGATTGTTCATACACCATTTATTGTGCACCTGCATGCACCAGTAACTGTTTTCAGTGTTAAGAACACTAGAGGGCAGTGTGATGTGTTAGGCTGTATAGTGTGAAAAGTCAAACTCTGGAAATACGGCTGTCACCCTATTTATAAAGTCAAGAATGCTTAATGATACCCCTGATTTATGTGGAATGTGGAGTTTATTTTTATGGTAGGAATTCCCAAGAATGCTATTCACTTCATTTCATTTTTACTCCTTTCTGGGAAGGATTTCTCACTGGGTGCAGGTTTAGCAATATTGATGTACCTCTGCAGAATTCCCTAATCTGAGGAGGACTTTTGAGATTTTACCAACAATGCTCGATTTGTAGGTTCAGGGCCTAGAGTTCCTTCTTGGAATACATATTGTTTCATTTTTAAAATGCGTAGACAATCATGTTCTTATAGCATGTCTTCAACAAACTTAAAGCCCTTTTGGAATCAAGATACACATATAACTCATTACTAAGCTTTGATAAAGAAAGCAAATTTGGAGCTACAATTTTAAAAATTAACTTCAGAGGTTCTTCTTACTGTGTTGTTTCTGATTACTCTATTTTATACGCCATGATAATTACTATTAGTTTGGCTTAATTTGTGGCTTTTAAAAAAATATTTTTAATTTTTTTTTTTAATTTATGGCTTTTGAGGAAAATTTTTCATCCTTGCCTACTCTACGTATATGCAAAGCCCCGGAATTTTTCTTGCTAGGATTGTAGGTGGAGAATGTCTCTTTGATATTAAAACTTTGCCCAAAATGAGTGGTTTCCTACTAAATTTAAGGTTCTTAAACAACTGACTTTGTTTTCTGGTTGCTTTTTTTCAACACTAAAGTCATCTTTGTTGCATGGTAATTTTCTGTGCAGCAGTGAGAGTGGAACATAAAGCAGAAATATAATATACCTTTTTATCTATATTCTGTGTCTCTCAACTTTGAGTGGGACTGTTTTTTCAGCGGTTCTCAACCTGTAGGTCACGACCCCTTTGGCGGTCGAATGAGCCTTTCACAGGGGTCACCTAAGACCATCCTGCATATCAGATATTTACATTACGATTCATAACAGTAGCAACATTACAGTTATGAAGTAGCAACGAAAATAATTTTATGGTTGGGGGTCACAACATGAGGAACTGTATTTAAAGGGCCAGAAGGTTGAGAACCACTGGTTTAGATGAAACTGTCAATCATTAGGTATGAGCATTTGTGTCTAGGATGCCAAAAACTGCAAATCTTATTGACATCTACTAGTATCTTTCAGAACTCTTTTTTAAACATCTGAATTTTTTTTAACAGCCTACTGGTAAACACTTTTAAATAGTTGCACCTTGGTCATTTTTACAATTTTAAACAGTTACACCCATGGTTGTTTTTCTTTGTTCTGACTTCTTGCTTTTTACCTAGCTGGAAAGCAAAAACACTGATAGCATGCCCAGACTGATGCTACTATAACCAAGGCCAGACAGCCTCAAACACAGTACAGGAAATGTAGGGTAAGAAAAGAAAGACTTGATAAAGTGTATCTCTCTAAATAGCTTGCTATATAACTGAAGAAGAAATTCAAGTGCAGTGTATTTCTTTCTTTAAAAAAAAAACTGCTTTCCCCAATCATATAAAACACCCTTATTAAAGAGAATGAAAATACAGTTATAAAAAATAAGACTACCCCTTGTGCTACCACTCTTCCTCAGAGATACCCACTTGCAGGGGTTTCCATTTGATTATCAGAATGAGCAGCATCAGCTTCAGAGACCGAATGGCAGCTCTGAAATGTTATCTTCATGAGGTTTTAATCAGCTGTGACACACTTCACAAGGATGCCTGATGCCCACGCCAGTTGGATGCAAGCAGCACTATGCTTTGAATCTGTTGTTCTTAACCTGTCAGAGCCCTCCAGCAACAAAACGTGGACTGAGTGTTTTGAAAGCTAAAGGAATATAAAGTCATACTAACAATGATGCTCCACTTTCACAGTGTTCTTAGGCAGCTGGTGAGGGAAATGGGAATTGTGCACAATCTGTCTTGGAAAGGCAAGGAGCCCAAGATGGTAAGCCTACAGGCCATGGCTACTGGAATCTGAGAGTTCCCCTTGTGTTCTGGAAGGACAGCAACCTTTCTTGGTGTTGGGTTTCTAAGGAAGTGACAGTGAACAGCAGCAATATGTCCTCAGGCTGACTGGTATAGAAACAGTCCATGTAGCAATGCCAGCAGAAACAGTGGTGAAAATAAACTGAGGATCTGAACATATAGTCATAATATCTAATTGGAGTCCAATTTTTCTCCAGTTTGCTCACCAGTAAAAAGAATTTTGCAATGAACACATTGGAACAGGTTTTAAATGTAAAAGCAGTGACCACCAGAATAGGAGGAAAGTAGAAGGCCATGGTGGCAAAATCAGGATAGAGGAGCTGAAGAGTAAATGTGGTGCTGCTGTTCTGGAACTTGAAATACAGCAAAGACCCAGAGGCCCCTTAGTGCAATAGAGTGAGTTTGGGCCTTGGAGTTAGATCTTTGCCTTGCCATTTCTTAGTTGTATTACTTTCAGTGTACAAATCCTCCTCTCAGGGCCTCGCTCTGCCCTGTCATGTACCTATTCCTACCCACCTCATAGGGTTGTTAGAATTAAATGAAACCAGCTATAAAAAGCAGCTGCCAGTACAGTAACAGAAACATACCAGTTGTTTAGGAAAAGGCAGCTGTTACTTTTTGAGGGGCAGCTCAGCTTGAATTAAAGCAGGTCAACCAAAGACATGCCCAGCAAGCTCTCAAAGGAACTTAACTCAGTGAAAACAGAAAAAGTTAGAAGGGGAAAGGAGAGTTTAAATGGAAAGTTTAAATGGAAAAATTTTTTTAAAGGCGCAGTGAATGACTTAAGTCAAAGGAATTGAAACTCCAAGGTGAAGTGAGTTTCTGCTATCTGAGAGGAAGAGATCACCCGCCCACTGCCCGCTTAGCCAAGATGATCCCCCAAGCTCTGCACACGTTTAACCGGGAGAAGACTCCACTGTGCTCCTGAAGGAACCTGTGAGCAAGAGCCCAACCCGGGGCCCTGCTGAAAGAAAATGACTTGAAGTTTATCCTAATACAAATAGTTGCAGTTAGCATCAGTGAAAAGTCTTTACTAGGCAAAGAGTTGGGGGTGAAAAAGAGCATGAGTCTTGAAATATAAGGAGCGTATAAAATTACTATATGTGGGGGGAGAGTTTCTCTGGGGAGATGATTTGTACACAAGAGTTGCCCTCTACAAGGAACGTTTACCTTTACCTTTGACTAAATCTCTGTGGCATATGCCACAAGCAGTCGTACTTTCTTAAATAAAAATAGCTAAGAAATTCTCACCCTTTTCGAGTACCTAGGGCTTAGTATCACTAGTATCAGTAACTGCTGCAGAGTTTGGGTGGTGACCATATAAAATGAAATTTAGAACTTAATTTAGAGTTTCAGCGCAAAGCACCCCTATGCAATGGAAATGAAACTGTGGCTCAATAGACCCATAAACTTTTTGGAAAAATTTCTGATTTGATAGGTCAATACCAATTCTGTTTTAGAATCCCAAAGAAAATTCTAATTCCATAAAAGACAGGTTGTGTATCTGAGCCATGCGGCCAAGTTAGCAGGTGAGTCTTCATGGACTCAAAGGAATTTTACTTCAAGAATTTTAAGTTCAAAGCACACTTAATTAGAAAGGAAGAAGCGTAGATCTCTCAGAATTAAGGAAAATAAGGTTTCTAGGTATATAGAGTGAAGACTTTTATTTGTGTGAACATACAGGGTTCCTGAAGAAGTTGATATTTTAAGTCCTTAAGTCTCATATCTATCAAATCTAATGTGTCTACCCCAGACTTATAGAAACTCAGAAGTATCTCATTGAAGTTGTGATTCCAAATGAGGCAGAAATCAAGCTAAATATAATGAAGTTGTGGGGCTAGAAATTGTAAGGCATATTAGATACCAGAATCTTGTGACCACCAAAGGAGATGGCTTGAACTCTATGATATAGGGAGTTAATCTTTTATGTTACCTACCTTTCTCTCTTGTTGGGAGGTGAGGGTCCATAGACAAATAAACTGACCCACTGAAATTGAGAGAGGTTGGTAGGTGAAGACTGAAGAAGCGTTTTATGTAGGCTCAGCTAGCTTTGGACATGGAGAACTGCCATGCCTAAATCTAACCTTACATTTAGATTAGATTAATGTAAATTAGGTTAAAATCCCAATAATTGGGATTTTATATGACAAGTGAATAACTCACATAGAATTGTTTTATTTTTTCATTTGCTCCAAAAGAGGGATACCCAGTCTGTATTTTTGTATCTTATTAGGTGTCTTAAACTTTAAGAATAGTGAAGACTGGTATATTAAGATTCTAGATTTAAAAACATGAGTCTCTAGAGAGGTGGACTAACCAACGAGAGCAAAATGAGGAGTTTTAGATATTTGTGTCCCTAAGGGACATAGGTTGTGATTGTCATTTAATGCAGCATTCTAAGTGTCATAGGGTGTTGGCAGGAGTCCACTATGATGATGGGGAATGCCTGCAGATGCAAAACACGAACGTACTTGTGCTGTAGGTAACACCTCTGCTTCCATTGATGCTTTAGGGCTTTTGGGCAAAGGACTTTTTCTTCAGTCTTCAAAATTTGAGCAGTACACATTGGCAGAAGAATATGAAGAGGAAAACCTAATGTTTTATACTTATATTAATATTCTTCCTCCTCATGTATTATCTAAAATATATATTCAGACTAAAAGGAATCTTCCATCTTAATATTAAATTAGCTATGTTTTTGACTTATTAAATCTCTTTGGTAGCAAGACAGTGCCTTCTTTACATATACACATCTATGTTCTCTGTTCCTCAGCATTTTACTTTTAAAATGAAGTAAATGTTCTTTATGATCAAGCTACTCACCCCGCATAGTTTCATATTCTATTCTTCTTAGGGAGGTGAGAACGTCTTGCACGCTTGTATGACTGCCTTTGTGTCTGGAACACTCTCCTAAGGGCTTCATCGCAGCTGAGGAATAGCTGGCCGGGATCTGACAAAACAGGAGCGTTTCGTGTATCCTGAATTTCATATAATTTTCACATCATGAAATTTTCACATCAATCAATTCTTTGTTTTTCCCCAACCATTTAAAATACAAAATTTATTCTTAGCTCATGGGTTTTGTAAAAACAAGGGTTGAGCTGCATTGGGTTGGGGTCTATAATTTTTGGTCTAGCAGTTAAAGGCTATACATCGGTTTCTCTTTTCTTTCTTCTCTTCCTATAGAGATGCCATCATGCCAAGCCTCTCAGGAATGTTATGCAGATAGAATTAGAGATCGGAGACATACAAATGCCAGGCATTTTTAACTCATGTTTATTGGAGGGGTAATACTTCAGCTAACCTTGAACTGTGGTGGTTGTGGAAACAGTACCTTGCCTCTGGAGCGTCTTTTTCCAAATGATGGAAAGCTGAATGCCTCCTCAGGCTATTGCAGGAAGAGGAGAGACAGTACTTCTGTTTTATCTAAATATTTCCTAGCTTTCTTCCCGGTGGTTTATTTCTGACAGTTCTGACACCTTTCACAGCTTCGTTCCACCTCACGTTCAGTCAGTTTTGTAAACTGTTGCTTTGGATTTGGCAGAGAGAACTGAATGAGATGTGCAGCACACAGGGCAGAACCACTCATGGTTTCCTGGGGTTATTGGAGGACAGATACCTCCCAGGGAAATTCATGCTATTTTATTTCTGAAATGTGTCTCGTGGTGTAATTTGCAGGTAAAGGCAATGCATTAAAGTCTTCGTAGTTGAGTCAAATGTACACGTTTGTGTTCTCTTGATTGATTTTAAAAGTGTTGCTCTTAAATTTGAAATGAATTTCTGGTACTGCGTTTTCAGATTGTTTATAGTCATTGAATTATCTATCATTTGCTTTCTTTAAAAATTTCAGGTGGAAAGACCTTACAGTGGTGGTCAAGACTTGCTTCTTTATCCAGCTAAGAGAAAGCAGCTTTTGAGAAGTGAACCGGACCCTGAAAAAGTGCCTCCATCTCCACTTCCTGCTCCAACACAAGTATCACCACTAAGAGGGTGCCCCACAGTCATGCCAGGAGACTTTAAAGAGAAAGTCTCAGAGCTGCTGGTGAAATACTCAAATGGTCTTTGGGCCAGTGCACTTCCAAAAGCATTTGAGGACACATACAAAGTAAAATTCCCCGAGGATGCCTTAAAAAATCTTGCCTTGCTTTCTGATGTTTGCACCATAGACTACATTTCTGGAAATCGCAAGAAGGCCATTCTCTATGCTAAACTTCCACTGCCCGCTAACAAAACCCTGATGGATGCAGGGCACGCACACGGCGACTATGCTTTCAGGTCCATGATTGAAGAAGAATATATGCAGATAGAAGAGAATGCTGTCGAAAGTGCCGGTACCATTTTGGAGAATGTAACGGTTCCTCCGCTAGTCATTCCAACTGAGGCATCCCCCTCAGTATTGGTGGTTGAACTGAGCAACACAAATGAAGTGGTCATCAGGCAAGTTTATTTTCTAAATTTTTAGGATCCTGGTGTACTGTTGTTACTTGCTTATTTTTCATGTGGGTGCTGGGGTTTGAGGAATAATAATATAGTCTAAGTTCTATAGAGGTATAATAAAGTTTAATATATTCTTTTTTTCTTTATATCTTTCACATTTCTCTCAACTACCATAACTTTTTTTGTTTGTATCTCTTAGGAGACTTAATTTTTATTTCTTCTACATTATGGCTATATAAGTACATTTGTCTTGCCCACTAGATGGTGAGCAACTTGAAATCAAAGGACTTAAAAATTAATATCTATTTATTGTCGTTCCCCCTGCTTAAAGCAAATGATGCATAACTATCTCTGTTTAGCACAATTCCATAGCTAGACAGAGATGCTTGGCCTCAAACATGGTAAAAAAAAAAAATTAAGTTCTACATATATTCTTAATATGTGTTAAATGTTCAAAAATATACAACCATTCTTGAGAGAAAGGATTACTAACAGTTTTAAAAATTGAAATGATAATATGGTATGAACTTGAGAAAAATTCTACTTTGAAAGCATAATGGTAACCATGTCAAAAGTGATACCTCATCCATAGAAAAAGCAAGTCGCCCACTGGGTAGTTAATGCTACTAATCTGGGGCTCTGTAGCATTTCCCAGAAGTCCAAATAGCTAAGCACCACCTCCTAGGATAATGCATCAGATTAGACCTTGGACCCAAAGATGCTCTGTTTTTTGAGGCTTTTGATATCATTGCCTGGGAGGGAGGAGTCATTACCTGAGTGGCTAATGATAACTGGATATAGAAAATGCAGTCCAGCTCTAGGTACTTGACATGGAGTTTTGGAGAAAATATAGAATACATAAAAAATATTGAAAAACTCTAATTTGCGGTTTCTGACTGGGGATAAGAATGGGAACTGGGCCCTGGCTCGTGTGCTCAGTGGTTAATGTGTTGGCCTATGCACTGAAGGGGTTGCAGGTTTGCTTCCCAGCCCCCAGTTGGGATGCATGTGGGAGGCAACTAGTCAATGTGTCTCTCTCACATTGATGTTTCTCTCTCATTCACTCCCTCCTCTCTCTTCCATTCTTGCCCTGAAAAAGCAATGGGAAAAAATATATATATATCCTCAGGTAAGAATTAACAACAATAACAAAAATGGGAACTGGTGTAGCTGGATCTCTGGAGGTATTAGCCTTAGGCAGATCAATCGTGTGATTCCTGATGTTCTTACTAAAGGGTTGGCAGAAATCTGGATCAGTTCTAGGACTTCTGTAGGGAGGTTCCAGTCTATTCCAGGATGACTCGGCCCAGGGTCCTCAGGTTATTTAGATCCCTTTTTCCAGTGTAAACTTGAATCCTGGAGTTAGCATTGCACATTTCAGCAGATGGGTAATGCCTGCCATGGGGCTGACCCTAGATCATTGGCATCCCCCACTGTCCTGAAGACAGCAGATCCCAGCTGGGCTGAGACCTGTTATACACCCACATCTTCATTCAGGCAAGGCAGGAAGCTCTGGAAACTAGACCTGTGACTCTTGAAAGGTCCGGAGAGGTGCTATAGCAGAACCCTCAAGTCAAGTATGGGATGTTGTCTCCGGTCTCAAAAATTAACTTTGCACTTATGGCATACCTAAATTGTCCTACATACATTCTTTGCCCAATTGCTTAGGTAATTTGAGGACAATGTATGACCTCATTCTTGTCACTAACCACTATCATACCAACCGTAACATTATCCACCTACTCCACCAAGCTGTGTACCCATCCTTCTCCACTGGTTGCTGCAGAATCTGCCTGCAGATCACACACTGCTTCTCACTGCCTTCCTCCTCCACGGTAGGAGCCTGTGCAAGGTCAACAGCTAAGCCCGAGGGCTCTGTTCAGGACTCTCTCTGCCAGTGACCTCCCAGGGCTGGAGCAGCACTTCAGGGAGGCCCTGTGAGGCTCCAGTCCCAGGAAATGAGCACTTGGGTGGAATTTCAGGTCTCAAAGAGACTTCGGAGGCAGAGTACAGCTGCATTTTAGGCAGTGCCTTCACATTCTTCAAGCTCAATAAATGCAAAGTGTGACAGAGCTCTATAGCTGTCTCTGGAGTCAGCTGTATGCATGTAATAGTTGGTTTTAAAATGGTCCTTGCCTCAAAAGAAGCATTCTTTCCATATTGTGTATGATGTTTTAAAGCTTTTTTCTCTCTCTAGTAATGGGTAGGATGACTGGGTATCTTCTGTTCTGGTGATAATTATAAGAATACATGAAAACCCTCCTAAAGGAATAGTATCTTAATGCTCAGTAGAACCACTTGGACTCTAGGTAAGAGCTAGAACAATACAAAGAACAATGTACTTATGGCATAGTCCCATCTCCCTGGCTAGGTGATAGCCTAGCCTTCTAACTAAAAAGCCTTCATCATGTGGCTGACATCTCCTGTTACAGGAGCCACTTGATTCATCAGGTTTTGCATCCTGGAAGGAGGCCTCTGATAGAATTCTCTCTGAGGACTGAAGGGCAAAACTACAACAGCCTGTTTGTGGCAGAAAGGAAATAGTACGTTTTGGTAATACGAACTGGGACAAGGTGACTACAGTTGTCAGCAGCAGAAAATTGTAGAAGGAGACAGGAACATATCCTGAACACATACTTCTCAGGAAGCATACTAGTACAATGTCAGAGGCATTTTGCTATAACATGTTACCCCTTCTAAGGGTATCAGAACTCGACATTTTGTTGTAATGTGTTCAGTAAGGTGGGGAGGGGTTGTCACGTGGTTGTGTTTAAAGCTTTGTTTTTCTGTAGTAAAATTTCACTGATTTTCAGAGCTTGGGCCTTGTTTAGACCCAGGCTTAGTTAAGTTAAAACTAAGAATCAACTGGATTCTCCTCCAGTAATCTGCAAAGCTCTCCAGCAGCCTTACTCAAAATCTCTGTCCACTCTTGCTGTCTGGCTTCCATTGGAATCTCCATATTCCGTGTCTTCCTCTCGTCCCTGGAGTCTTTTCTCAGCCTATCCTCCTGAAGATGCTTCAACTACTGGATGTGCTTGAGCAGTTTTTGCTCTGTTGTGTGGTATATTGAACCTTGGTTTTTTTTTGCATGAGTGCCACAGCTTTACATTTTCCTTTGTTAGATACAATTGTTTGCTAAATACATGTTCTTCTCCCTGTTGATGTAAGCAAGTCTGAGACTGGAACCAAAGATGGAGGTAGAAAACAGTAATATTAATGAATTCTTATAGATTGCCTCCTCCTGTGTTGCTTCATTTGTGTTCTCCTCTTTAACTAATCCAGGTATGTGGGCAAAGACTATTCTGCTGCTCAGGAGTTAATGGAAGATGAAATGAAGGACTTTTACAGTAGGACCCCGAGGATCACACCAGTCCAGACTGTGCATGTGGGGCAGCTGCTGGCCGTCCATGCCGAGGAGGACGCTTGGTTACGGGCCCAGATCACCTCGACAGAAGGGAACAGAATCAAGGCAAGCACTTGTTTACTTTGTCGTAGCATTCAGAAGACAAGCACATGGGTTTTCAAATAAAAATGCTGCCTCTGATCGTGTACCCTAAGGACACAGCAAATAAACTGTTCTATTTTCTCCAGAGGTTGAAAAGATAATCTATAAAAGATTTTCACTGTCAGCTTTTAAGTCAGTGGTAGTTACATTATCTCAAAGTTTTAGTGAAAACAACAACAAAAAATTCTCCGTGGAAGTGTCTGTAACCCATGATCTAATCAGGAAGAGCCCTTTATTCTCATTGCCTGGGAAAAAGAATAAATACTGATCACAGTTCTGTGAATATCTGGTCAAGGTCATTACTTCAACGTGAGGGAAACAGTACAGATCAGAGGAGATCACAGCTTTCCTGTCCCTCTTCTGCCATCAGCTCAGGACCCCAGATAGCACTTAGACATGCTCTGAGGCCTGCCTTCTTAGTCGGCTTTCACCAGTCTCTCCCCTCAGCAGGCTCTGCGACTCCAAGACTTGGCGTGTCCCTGGTGGTCAGCCTTTCCCCATTGCCTCCTCTTTCCCTCAGTGCAGAGACCAAGAACTAGAACTCTCTGGCCCTGAAAACACTGTTTTGTCTCAATTTTACAAGCACAGAAATACACTTCTGTTTCTTTGGTCTCTGTCCCATAATATAAAACGTGTTCCTAAAACTAATGTAATATTGTATGCTAACTGCAATGGACAAATAAATTAAAAATAAATAAAAACATTCCTTGTGCTAGTGTCAGCCCCTGGCAAATAATCCCTTTTGTGTCCCTAAGTGCAGATAGCTTCTTTCTGAATCTGAGCATCAGTCCATCAGGTATTCTCCCCTGAAACCCTGCCTTCAAGTATACAGGGTCAGGAGGTCAGAAAGGGAGGCTGGCTGTTTCCTGCCCAGTTTGTTCAATAGGAGATACCCTGACCACCCAGTCACCATTTGCCATTCACAGAGAAATTTAGGAAATTCCTTAACCAAATCTACCGAGATAAAACTTTAAGCAATTTGATGACCTAACTTTTAAAATCTGAAAATTGGCTAGCAGTTTCTAGTTTCTTAAAAGTTAAATCTTTACCATATGGACCTTAAATATTTACACAGGAGGAAACATAGGTCCACAAAAAGGCTTGTATACACATTTGTAGCAGCTTTATTATTAAGAGTATTAATCTGGAAACAACCCAAATGTTCAGGTGAATATATAAATATAAATAAATTGTAGTTTATCCATATAATGGCATACTATCTATACTAATAAAAAGGTAATATGCTAATTAGACCGGGAGACCTTCTGCACGTCCTTCTGGACAAAGCCATGGTGGCGGGGCTGAGGCAGAGGCGGTTAGGGGGTATCAGGCCAGGAGGGGAGGGCAGTTGGGGGCGAGCAGGCCAGCAGGGGGGCAGTTGGGGGAGCGCAGGCCTTCAGGGGAGAGCAGTAGGGGGTGAGCAGGCCAGTAGGGGGTAGCAGTTGGGGGCAGTAAGGCTGGCAAGGGGGGGAAGTTGGGGGTGAGAAGGCCAGCACGGGGGGGCAGTCAGGGGTGAGCAGGCCAGCAGGGGGGTGCAGTTGGGGTGATCAGGCCAGAAGGGGGGTGCAGTTGGGGGCAATCAGGTCGGCAAGCAGAGTGGTTATGGGCGATCAGGCAGGCAGGAAGGTGAGCGGTTAGGAGCCAGCAGTCCTGGATTGCAAGAGGGATGTCCAACTGCGGGTTTAGGCCTGATCCCACAGGCAGTCAGACATCCTCCAAGGGGTCCCAGATTGGAGAGGGTGCAGGCTTGGCTGAGGGAAACCCCTCCTCACCCTGTGCACAAATTTCATGCACTAGGCCACTAGTTCAACAATAAAAAGGCATGAACTGATGAATAATTCTATATTAGTGACGTCGAGAATGGGGAAAGTTCATCTGTGTGATAGAACTCAGATCAGTGGTTGCCTGGGATAGGAGGTGGAGGGGGGTTAATTGCAAAGGAGAAAGAGAACTCTTTGGAGCAACAGATGGTCTATTAATCTTGATTGTGTGGTATCTACATTTGTCAAACCCATCAAACTATACTTTAAATGGACATTTTAATTCAGTGTAAATTGTACTTGGATGAAATATAAGCAGGCTCCGCGACTGGTGAGTATGAGAAACAGAAACATGAGGTTGGTGCCGGTTTGCCTGACCAGACCCACATCTCCGAAGTCTGCTGGTTATTACTCAGGTGGTGCTGTGAGATCTTTGGCCACGTGATGGTGCCAGAGAACCAGGAATGGACTGGGGCCTTATAGGATTCTGAGCCTGTTTGTGCTGATCCACAGCTTTAAAGAGAGAAATATTACAGAATGTGGAGAGTCAAGCTGGGTAATCCATGGGCAGATGTTTCATAGTCGTCAGCTGCCATACAAATAGATGATATCGTGATTTAAAAAAAGAGAAGAAAAGAAGCTCTAAACATGACAGAAAACTTTTGAAGATTTTAGAGCGGTTATTCTTCAGTCTGTTTGTCGGTGCTAGGGATATATTCTAAATTTCCCAGGAATCACGATCACATATTCTATCCTACTGTCAGGTCATGTTATCTCCAATTTGGGTCTGGAAATAGCAGAATCCACGTGGTAGGCGGTGGTAGCTATTAAAGGAAACAAAGCTGCCTGAATCCTGAGGCCTGTGGGAGGAAGAACAGGTGCTAAGTTGAGACTGGAGACATGGACCTGTCTGCTGAAATGGCAGGCTGCCTGCAGTAGGGCCCCTGCCGAGATCTAGGCCAAGGGAGCAGTGAGTCGATACGGACTCTGAGAGACGGTTCTCTCCGATAGGCCATGTACAGGCTCCACCGGTCCAATGATCAGGTGGTCAGGGAAAGGCAGGTCTCTAGCCTTATCTTCCTTGGATTCTCTGCTTGAAAGAAGTTTTGTTTTGTGTGTTTGGTGCCATAATCTAAGAACTAAGAAACTGTGAACATTAATTTGCTGCGAAAGTAAAACGATTACTTAGTCTTTCTGTGCCCTGGGCTTTGCTTTATTTTGTTTTTGTAACTAGAGGAGCAGTCTCCCGGTGTCCCTCAGGTTCTTATTTATCATTCTAAAACACAGCTTAATGTTTTTTTCTCAAAAAAGGGCTTTGCTTATAGAGTCCTTTTCAATGGCAGATTCTGCTCATATTTTAAAAATACTATCCAGACTCTTAATGATCTGCTCTAATGGCGAGGAAGTGTGGTGCAGATTTCTGCAAACACAGAACTCTGTCCAGCAGATTTGGGGCCTTTTGCTGAGCTAAATGAAGGCCTAACCCAACTCTATACCCGGAAAACAACAAAACAAGCAAGCGTTTGTTTGTACGTGTAGAATTCAGTGTCACCAGCCATGGCATCGTTGTTGTCATCGACAGAAAGCATCTCGGTCCCTGGAAGCATAATAGCTGAGAGCAGCCATCCTGGATGCTGCTTTGGGGATTTAAAATCTGATAAATACCATCAGAGTGACTCCCTCTCTAGGAACAAATAGCGCTGCCTCCAGATACAAATCCTTGGTGGAAGGGTGTAAATCAAGAAGGAATAAGCATTATGATGTTAATGAAAGGGAGGGGCAGTCGTGGCTGGCAGACCCAGATGGGTTTGCTGCCGACAGGTTGGCAACAACAGAGCATCAGAGCTCAGCAGGCTTCCGTTTCCTCCCCGTTGGAAAGTGCAGTAGAGGAGTGCGGCCTGGAAGTCAGGAGCCCTGGCTTCCCTGGTCCCAGCCCCAGCCTTTCTCTTCCAGGCTAAACCAGGGGCGCCTCTCCTGGCATTTCCCAGGCAGTGTGGCCCCACTTAAATGGTGATCATGGAATAAAATAGAACCAATTAAGTACCTCAAGTGATTTTTTAAGAAGTGAGGATAAAGAATTTTACTTGAACCTAAGCATTGTTTCTGTTATCATTAGGTATGCTATGTGGACTATGGATTTAGTGAAAATGTTGAAAAGAGCAAAGCATACAAATTGAACCCAAGGTTCTGTTCCCTCTCATTCCAAGCTACAAAGTGTAAGCTAGCAGGTAAGAGGAACTTTTTTGAAAGCTCTTTCCATTTTGGTACGTTATTATCATTGTACTTTGTGGTTAAATCCTAAAATGTACTAAGTATCTGAAGGTGTTACAATGTGTTATTTTTTGAAAGGTATAAATATCATGTCTAATATCATCTTTATCGGATGTGATCATTATAAAAATATAATGTTTTTATTACATTTTGTTATATAGAACATACATATTTTATTTTATTATAAATATGTCTGTTGGCCATCTTAAAGGATTGTTGTTTTTTATCTAAATTTCCACTAAAAACTGCTGGAGGCCCTGTATCATGGAATTTGATCAGTTTAAATCATGTTGTTCAAACTGTTTTGAAGTGACTCCCAGCTTCATTCATTCCTAGCGAGATGGACTCCGGGTGCTGCTTACTACCAAGCAACACACTTTCATGCGCCCACGCATAAGTTTGGCCACAGGTCATGTGCACTCTCCTGCAGTCACTGTTCCTTTCCTCCTCAAGGAGCATGGAGGAATGCGCATGTATGAGAGGGACATTGTAGGGATAAACTGGGAGTATGGAGGATACCGTGGCCATGTTAGTGATGAAGAAAGACATTGAAATATGTATGCATCATGCCAGGAGAGGCTGAGCTAAATTCAGAAAATGATCAAAATTCTTTCATGAGAATTAGCCCTGTGAAGAAATCCCTCCTTCCCAGGAAGGGTAAATCTTTGTGTCAGAGGAGCTGGGTTTGGCTCTATCTGTGGGATAAACCTCAAGTTATTTTAAAAGCCTGTTACAAACCTGTGGGAGTTCGTTTTGAAAAGAATGTGTCAGCATAGGACAAGATTGAGGATGCTGAAATGAAAGAGCAGTTAGTTGATAAGAACGATAAAGTCATATGTGTGGAGAACAAAACAAGAATGAGAGAAATGTTGCTCTGAGGGATCCTGTGAGCTTTTGCTTATGGACCTAAAGGCGAAAGATATAGAAATAGACATTATTGTACCATGGGGAAGGCGAGAGCTAGTTTTAATTAGTTTAATGATTAACTTAAAGTTGTCACATATACGATACATGGAATTATAATTTTCAAAGAATTTGAAGAGTAATTAGACTAAAACAAAATTCCTCTCTATCCGTATTATGATAAACACTATTGAATCTTTCTACAATAAGTCAGAAAGTTCCTTGGTATCTTTAGGGTCATCATGGTATACTTAAAAGGAAGAAGGAGGAAAGACAGAAGGAAGGAAGAAAGGAATGAAGGGAGGGCAGTTGTCTAAATTTCTAATAAATGCATGTTCATTTTTATAAGAAAAATAATTGTGTAGATGTAATTAGGAAATGAAAAAAGTCAAGGATATAGTTTTGGAAAGAACATTACAAATACATGATGGGCAGACATGATTGATAGCATTTTTTATGCATTAGATTTTTAAAAAATATATGTATATAAGGTGAAGGTTACTTCTTCTATGGTAGAAATTCTGATTCATGGTCAATTTTTCTTCTTGTTTTAAATTGCCTGCGTTAGTGTGAGTATTCAAAAAGGCATCCACATTATAATATATATTTTAAAACCTAAAGGTGGTTATTTAAATGAGATTGTAAAACACAGCTTCCCCATAAAATTTAAGAATTTTGTAATAGAGTCTTAACTGTAATAAGTATCCAAATCAAACACAACCCAGCTGGCATGGCTCAGTGGTTGAGCCTTGACCTATGAACCAGGAGGTTATGTTTCAATTCCTGGTCAGGGCACTTGCCTGGGTTGCAGTGCGGGGCATGCAGGAGGTAGCGATCAATGATACCCTCTTGTAATTGATGTTTCTATCTCTCGCTCCCTTTCCCTTCTTCTCTAAAATAAATAAATAAATAAAAACCACAATCCATCTGTCCATCTTAAAATGATTCTTCTAACTAAGTAGAAATTAAAATATTCACTGTTTTTCAGGGTTGGAAGCTCTCAGTGATGATCCTGGTTTAGTGAAGGTGGTTGAATCTTTAACTTGTGGGAAGATCTTTGCAGTGGAAATTCTTGAAAAAGCTGATATTCCACTAGTTATTCTGTATGATACCTCAGGAGAAGATGATATCAATATCAATGCCACCTGCTTAAAGGCCATATGTGACAAGTCACTCGAGGCTCACCTTCAGGTACCACTGTGACCACTGCTATCATCTGTTATACATATCATAGGAAAGGAAGTTATCAGAAAAGGATGTTGTAAATTTTAGGCTAATGCTAGATACTGACAGATTACATATGTATTGAGAAAAAGGGGCAGAGGGGCTGAAAGTGAGGAACATGCCAAAACCATAATAGTAATTATTAGGAATTGGATCTTTGTTTTATTTTCTAGTTTCTATAATATATGTAATAACTTCATATGAAATTATTTTGCAAAGACAATAGGGGAGGATATTACAAAAGACAAGAAAATTAAATCAATGAAGATGTTTATTAAAGAACTAGAGGCCCGATGCACGAAATTCGTGCAAGAGTAGGCCTTCCTTCCCCCAGCT
The DNA here is from genome assembly GCF_964212035.1 of Myotis nattereri. NCBI lineage: Eukaryota > Metazoa > Chordata > Mammalia > Chiroptera > Vespertilionidae > Myotis > Myotis nattereri. The sequence continues at coordinate 56,187,111 of NC_138087.1, forward strand.
GCCAGCATCGGTTTCCCTCTGGCACCTGGCACCAGGCTTCCCTTGCAGCTCCAGCCTCATCCAGACTAATTAGCGTATTATGCTTTTTTTTATTATAGATTAGCTTTAACATTTTTAAAATGTGAAGAATAAAATCTTTAAATAAATTATAAAACAAACAAAAATAAACTATAAAACAGCCACTGTAAAGAATAGGATGAGATGTTAAAAATGATCATCTTAAAGGCTTCATGGAAATGTTGGGAAAATATTTGTTTTAATGAGTAGAACAACAGTGAATTATTTTTATGTTATGATTTGACTGAAGATGGCTAAATTAAACCTCTACTGTGATTAAACATTTTTTAAATTATAAAATTCTTGTGGCCTGTGGACACAGATTAGAAAGTAGGTGATAATGGGATTGATTTGGTGATAATATTTTATTTCCATTTCTGTAATGTTGAAAAAATATGTTTTATGTAATAATTCTTTTTCTAAATTAATGGAGAGAAAATAAACTAAAGTGAAGGATGTTCTCAGCTTTTCAGACAATGGAAAGTGTTAATAAGTTAATGTATGCAAAAAGTCTGTTTTATACCTGATACAGATGATATCAGATATTTGTTTTGGAAAGAGAGGAACCTAAATTAGTTTTTACTTTTAAGTTATGGATTTTATTCTGTCCTATTTATCCTCCAACTTAGAAGATTTTTACGTATGTGTTTATTGATTTCAGAGAGGAAGGCAGAGGGAAGGAGAGATAGAAACATCAATGATGAGAGAGAATCATTGATTGGCTGCCTCCTGCATGCCTCCTACTGGGGATCAAGCGTGCAACCTGGGCATGTGCTCTTGACTGGAATTGAACCCGGGACCTTCAGTCTGCAGGTCGTATCCACTGAGCCAAACCAGCTGGGGCGAACTTAGAAGATTTTTGTATAGATACCCCTTACATAGGGAGGAACTATGCTCTATTCTCAAGCCTCCTTGGCATGTCCTTGTTCGTTCCAGGTTGATGCCATGTACACAAATGTCAGAGTGACTAATATTTGCTCTGATGGCACACTCTACTGCCAGGTGCCTTGTAAGGGGCTGAACAAGCTCAATGACCTTCTGCATAAGATAGAGGATTACTTCCATTGTAAGGTATGTCAGAGCATCATCTACCTCTAAAGTTAGTCCTGAAATTGCAAATAAGTGGCCTCTACGTTTATGTACATATGAGTAACTTTTGAATAGTTTGAGGTAGAATAGTGGGTAATAGCCACAGACTGCCAGTGTAAAACAAAACAAAACCCTTCCCCACACACACTGGTTTCTGCATTATAAAATGAGGGTAAAGCTGTGTACACGTGGGATTGTCAGGAGAACAAGTTGCAAGCCTGCTTAATGAGCACAGAGCCTGGCTAATTAAGTAAGTGCTCAGCAACTGATAGATTTGTTACTGATAAGGTGCAGGTGATGACCCTACAGTGCCTGCCTGTCTTCCAGAGCCAGCTGGCTCCTCTGCCTTGGGCAGCAGTGAAACCATGGAATTTAGGAGAATAAGACCTCTGGCATCACCTTCCCCAAGCTCTTTATGGTCTCTGAGAACCTACACCTCAGCAAATGTGGTTCTGCAGTTTAAATTTGTTAATGAGCTTCTTACCCTTTAAATCTAGTAGTCTTTTCTGAATCAGGATATGTAGAGGTTTTGATTTAAGGTTCTAAGCCAGGGGTGGGCAAACTTTTTGACTCGAGGGCCACAATGGGTTCTTAAACTGGACCTGAGGGCCGGAACAAAAGCATGGATGGAGTGTTTGTGTGAACTAATACATGTTAACACTGCTGCTGGTGAAGGAGCGGAGGGGAGAGCAAGAGAACCCTCTGCTCTTTTGGCTCCGCAGGCCGGATAGAACAGCCGAATGGGCTGGGCCCGCGGGCCGTAGTTTGCCCACGGCTGTTCTAAGCAGTGGTTCTCAACCTTCTGGCCCTTTAAATATAGTTCCTTATGTTGTGACCCAACCATAAAATTATTTTCGTTGCTACTTCATAACTGTAATGTTGCTACTGTTATGAATCATAATGTAAATATCTGATATGCAGGATGGTCTTAGGCGACCCCTGTGAAAGGGTCGTTCGACCGCCAAAGGGGTCGCGACCCACAGATTGAGAACCGCTGTAAGTGATTTCCTTAGCTCCATTAGGACATTATAGTCACAATGCAGAATATGCTGTGATTTCTGAGTGATAAACCCTAATGCCACTTCCACCCTGACTCCCTCGCCCCTGGAAGTGACCCCTGGCCTCTAACCTACAAAGCACACTTAGGCCTCGTGGCACTTATGCAGTACTGAATTTAACTGTTCGGGTAGTGGTTTGTCTTAGAGCAGTGAGGGCGAACCTTTTGAGCTCGGCATGTCAGCATTTTGAAAAACCCTAACTTAACTCTGGTGCCGTGTCACATATAGAAATTTTTTGATATTTGCAACCATAGTAAAGCAAAGACTTATATTTTTGATATTTATTTTATATATTTAAATGCCATTTAACAAAGAAAAATCAACCAAAAAAATGAGTTCACGTGTCACCTCTGACACTCGTGTCATAGGTTCGCCATCACTGTCTTAGTGTAGGCTTCTTGAGGGCAGAGACTGAGCTTTACTGGTAAGCGCCTTCATTTAGGTGCTGTAGTACCTAATCCAGTGTTTTATGTAGAACGGTATTTCCTAAATTTGTGCTGAATCAGGTTAAGCCTGTATTCAGACTACAGCCTAGAATTAAGGCATTAAATCTATAGTTTTGCTGCTTTCTGTGTTAGAGATGTTTTAGCTAGATCTCAAGGTCATTAGGCTTGATTTGCTAGTCTATCTTGGAGAAATCTGACACATCCAGAGAGGCTGACGCCAGCACTCATTTGCATGCATGTGCTTACAACCTATGGTGGTGACAAGCACTCTGGACAGTCCCTGGTGCTCTTGTAACCCAAGTGGAGGCATGACCTGTGGGGAGGAGTAAGATACCGCGGCAGGTCCCCAGCTTCAAGGGTGGAGCAGAGGAGGATGAAGAGACCTACAGCTATGATGTGCTGGCTTTGATGGGCTCTGAAGTCCATATTTTAAAATCCTGTCTTTGAATCTAACTATTAAGTGATGAATAAAGAGACCTTATTGACAGCTCGCCCAGCCTCCTCACTGTTCTGCTCTTTGTCGAATTCATCCTCCCTCTTCATGTTTAGCTGATGGCGCCAGAGCCTGCATGAATCACACTGACCTCCCTCCTGGCCTTTTTAGACATTTTAACAAGGCTAATTTATGAGCCATGTGCAAGGAAGGAGCGTAGATCGCTGCCATCAACAAGTGCAGAGAAGCGAGGCAGAAGTACTGTGACCCTGGGCTTGTATCCTCGGATTGCATGTGGGTGAAGCAGTCAGCCTGTGCCACACGCTGTTTCCCTGTGGTGTAGCAGATGCTCTTTGCTGAGAGTAATAAAGTGTCATGCATTGTGTTTTGCAGCACATGACCTCAGAGTACTTCCTTTCCTTACCCTTCTGTGGGAAGATCTGCCTCTTCCATTGCAAAGGAAAATGGTTGCGAGTAGAGGTAAAAATTCGTCACTTGACTTTTTTAAAAACTTATTATGAAATATTTCAAACAAACAGACAAGTTTTTTAAAAATGGAAAAAGTAATTTGAGAAATAAAATATGACCAATATGGCCAATGCTCCCTGTCTTCAAACCCTTTCTTCTACTGCCACCCCTGAATTTGGTGTTTCTCATTCCTATTCATTTCGTTTTACTTTTGCTCTGTTTGTATCTATATACATACACTTTTACTATCTAGATACTTTCATATACAGGTACGAGAAATATAGAAATGAATATAAATATTTATAATAAAAATAAATGAACATGGTATAAATAGATGAAAAATGTTTTTAAAATATATATAAATAGTAAAATGTATTGGTTCTTCTGAGACATGCATTTTATTCTTTGTGAGATTCATCCATGTCCACATGTGCAGCTCTGGTTCATTTGTTTTCATTGCTGTGTGAAGTAACCATGTGTGAATATGCCAACATTGTCATTCCATTCTCCTGATGATGGATATTTAGGTTGTTTCTAATTGTTTGTTATGAACAATGTCACCACGAACCTTTCTGTGCATATCCCCCAGGGCACATGTGTAGGAAAGGCAGTTCTGGGTATAGGAAACACGTATCTTCAGCTTCACGAGATGATTGCCCAACTGCTCTCCACAGTCGCCCTTCCATTGACGCTGTGACCCTTTGAGAGTTCCAACTTCTTGGGGGCGTCTCAAACCCTCTCTCCCTCCTGCCCAGAATGGCTTTGGCTTCAATGTTCACACACTCTATTTCCAGTCCCTAATGAGTGTCTTATTTTCTTACGAGCTCAGTTGTGAATTTGAAAGGTTTGTTATATTTTATCATGTATTTCTTCATGTTTTTCAAAGATGGATTTTCTATTTTTGTGGTTACTGTTTCTTTCCTTTCTTTGTGTCTTTTTTTAAACATAGCTAATTTTCCCAATTGTTAAAATTGAAAAGTTGGGCTTTATTTTATTTTCTCTGTTTTTCCTTTGTTACAGAGGTTCTTAATCTAGGTGTGGAGACCTCTACTTTCATGGTTCTTGGAAATTGTGTGTGTGTGTGTGTGTGTGTGTGTGTGTGTGTATTATGTATCTTGGGGGAAAATATCTATAATTTTTGTAAGATTCTCAAAGAAACTAACCCTAAGAAGGTAAGAACCATTGCTCTATTGATTTTTAATACTGTGTAAGCAACATATTGAAACTAAATTATACTGATTTTCCCTTTATTTCAGTAAAACTTGGTCATGTCTACTTTAACGAATGCAGCGATTTTGAAGTAATTCTTGTCATTAATGTGAATGTGTGTCAGAAGGCTGAGGTCTGGGGTTATAGGAACAAGAGTTTTGTGCTTAGCTATAAACTTCAAAAACATGACTCATTAAGAAGAACATGGCATTATTTGAATTTGAAAGTTTGTGATGTTTAGTGTATAATATATAAATGCACAAATACTAATTTCTTTAAACTTTTATTTTGAAATAATTTTAGACTTTTAAAGAATTGCAGAAATAGTTCAGAGTTCCTATATGCCTCTTACTGACCATCTCCAAATGTTATCATCTTGCATATAACCAATATCAAAACCAGGAAATTAACACTGACACAATAGTATTAACTCCACTTCAGAACTTCCTGACATTTCCCAGATTATCCCTCAAATGCCCTTTGTCTGGCCCAGGATCCCAAGTTGTATTTAGTTGTCATGTCCTCTCAGTTTTCTCCAACTGGCAGTTGCTCTGTCTTTGTTGTTCATGGCCTTTTAAAGGGCAGCAAAATTTTGTAGAGTATCTCTCAACTTCAGTTTCTTCAGGCTATGCCTATTTGGTAAAAATAACTTTTCAGCATATGCTCAAATCTTTAGAATAATATCTAGTACTATTTTTATTACTATCAAATTGTGTATTGAATATCTTTGAGATAGCAAAAGTGTTTATTCTTTTAGTGATGCACATAGAAAGTTAAGGAAGGAAAATTGATTAATGAAAAGCAGATCATGTGTTTAAATGATATATTTGCTCTTGACACATCAATTTGAGTACCTATGCATTTTTAACTTACTCTATACATCCAGTCAGCTTCATTTCGTGGCTGTCCATCTCCCTGCCATTATTCTTCCTCTAAACACATCCTGAGTGGTCTGCGTTCACTTTCTACAGTATCATATGTTCTAATTTTTGTAAATCAATTTTTTGTAAAAGCACGGATAAAAGGTTAAAAGGATAATTATAACCTATAGAATATATATGTATATATTATTCACCTATAGGATATATGTGAAATGCCAATTCTAGGCATTTTCTCCTCCTGAAAGCTTGCTCTAACATCTACTTCCTGTCTGGGTCAGGTGCCCATCCTCTATGTTCTCATAGATTCTAACTTTATTATTGCCTGTACTACATTATTTTATGATTATATGTTCGTGTTATCTCTTATGAGACTAGGAACTCTTTAAGATGTGAAAGTATATCTCTGTGGCCTAATTATGCCTGGATATAATAAGTATTCAATATATACCATTCCTACTAATATAAATACTCAGTGTATATGTTTGAATAAATACATTTTAGAAGGCTGCCTCATTGTACTGTTTGTGTTTATCATATCTTAAGAGATTTAAACATTGTATTAATGAAGTATTCTCTGGGGCAGTGGAACAGGCTTTGCTTCTGGGAAACCTGACTTCCATGCCAAGACTGGTTCAGTTGTTCATGGTGGTCACTGTGTTGAAGGCACCACCGTTCCTGTGGCGGCAGTTAGCGCAGCTGTGGGCATAAGTCCCACCCAGATGACCACCCTCATGGGGCTGCATTTGGCCAGTGTATTCAATGATGCCAAATGTCACAATGACTTAGTAAGGGAAATTATGGGCATTTAAAGATTCACCTAGTATCTTATAAATCAACTGTTGCCTTGATTTAATGTGTAATTTTCCCATTTTTGAATCACTAATTTGGACTTATTTTACCTCTCTATGACTTTCTGAGTTTCAAATTTTTAGTTAGAGCAAATGAAGATAATTATCATTGGGTTTTCTGACAAAGCTACAAAATACCATTTATGGTTTAAAAATATATAGCATTTACTTGCTAAAAGTAAAATTTGGACTTTGAATTACCTCTATTCTTTATTTCCGCATTGCTAAGACACAATCGCTTTTTTCTCACATTTTAAGATTGTGGAGAGCAGACTGCATCTTATAATCAGCAATACATAATGTGTCAAATTGTTTTATAGTCAGTAGTGTCCTAGAATTGAAAATATAGTAAATATTACTATATTTGTTAATTTTACTGATTATTACTAGTTTAGTGATTGGTACTGACTAAATAAATTAACAACAAGATATTGAAATCCAATCTACTCTAAAAGAATACATGTAAGTGCTTTTTAAAGTAAGAGATAATTTGGTAACGGAAGTCTGTGTTGCTTTTACATGCAGTTTAGAGTTGAACAAAATGTCATGGCACGGAACCGTTCTGACCTTTGCGATGTGCTCATTAATGAGCCAACTTGTCTCATTGCAGATCATGAACGTTCACAGCAGCCGGACTCTGGATGTTCAATTCCTGGACTCCGGCACCGTGACATCCGTAAAAGTATCTGAGCTCAGGGAAATTCCCTCTCGGTTTCTACGAGAAATGGTTTCGATACCATCTCAGGTACTGTGTGTTACAAGCTCAGGAGGTTTGCTGGAAGAGACTTGAATGTGTTTGTAATCATGTTGTGAATGCCCAGTCAGTTTTGATCTTCATAATGATTGAAATCTGAGTTTGTAACAGAATTGGAAATGATCCAAATGTGGTTGTTCACTCGTTTCCAGATATAAAATTCAGCTGTCTTAGACAAGAATACCAGTCAGACTTATAGAACATTGTTTGATGTTTGTTTTCAAGTATTTTCCATCATTGGGGTATGTTGTCCAGTTAGAGGTACCATTTTAATAATTTAGTCAGTGCCAACTTCTACACAGCTTTAAGGTATTGTATGTAAATAATTACTTCCAGAGTTCTTTGATTAGAACACATTATCTATGGAAATATGTTTATATTTAACATTTTCTTATATGATGTTTCCCCCATAGGTTTTAGCAAAAAGATTAACCTCAGCCTGTTTCTCCTCTATTGATAAAAAAAAATTGAATTTTGAATTAATTTAAATTGTTTAGAACTATGTCCTACCTTTAGTTTAGTTTTTTTTTTAATATATTTTTATTGATTTCAGAGAGGAAGGGAAAGGGGGAGAGAGTTAGAAACATTAATGATGAAAAAGAATCATTGGCTACCTCTTGCATGATGGGGATTGAGCCCGCAACTTGGACATGTCAGAACCAGGAATTGAACCGTGACCTCCTGGTTCATAGGTCAACGCTAGCACTGAGCCAGGCTGACTGGGCTATTTCCTATCTTTAGGAGAGGTAGAGGATTTTGTATAAAAATTAATCTTTTTTGAAAATAAAATTGTTCGACATTCTGTAATTTTAAAAGGCTGCTTGACTTATATGTGCAAGAAGTTATCTTATACCATCAAAGCTCAGTGAATAAAAAGCACTTGTTCATAACCAGCATGGCTTTTATTTCTCTCACTCCAGTTACCACTACCTTTTCTAAAATGACTATTACAGAGCAGCTGTTTAACTTGGGATCAAGCCAGTTTTCAAAATCACTTTTATTGTTGCTCCGCCATAATTTTGAAAATTGTTAGACTTTTAAGTGCTACTTTCCCTTGATAGCACCTCTGGCCTCTATACCCCTTGTTAGAACATCCACCAGGGCCAGCCTTACGGAGGGGAAGGAGATGGGGGCTCCATCCCACTGTTTCTGACTGCCTGAATGTCACAAAGACCTTCTTTAGCTACAGCATTAAAAGCCATGACAACTTTTTCTATTAATCTTATCCAAATTCGCTGTTTAATAGATGTGAAGTTGGGGGGACTTTAAAAGCCAGTGAGGCCAAGCCTCTGGCTGACAGCGTCTCCCCAAAAGGCCTAAGTCAGAGCAGCAAACTAATGGCCTGTTGGCCAAAGCTGACTCATGAATATTGGGCTTGGCCTCTTGGCTCTTAGTGTTTTAAAATGTGAATTGGTTGCCAGAATTTAAAAATCAGATAATTTCACACTTGACAAACTAGAAAATCGGACAATATTGAGTGTTCTCCTTTATGGGACAGTACTCTGTGGAGCTTGGCAGGTGGCATTCTCCCCCGAGGGCCAGTATGCTGGCCCCCCTGGCCGCCTCACTCCCTCATCACCTGCCTGGCCCCTGCAGGTGGAGAGTGTGTGACCTCATCCAGGGGCCACGTTGAGAGACTCAGACCTGAAGGAAGAGGGTATGGCAGGGAGGACGTCGCCCAGGGCGGAAAGAAGGAATCCAGGAAGTAGGTTTCGTTCCCCTCACAGAATTGCCTCCATCAGTTCAACGGCTCCCATGAGACTGCAGGGGTCCCTGAGGTCACCTTTTACTCCCACCTGCTGCAGCCATTCTACAAAAGCTTGTGCAGAGGTGGGGGAAGGCGAAAGGATTGTGGGAACGGAGGCTTTTAGCTATCGATGGGTCTCAGTTTTTCTTCATTCTCATTACAACCTCCTCCCAAAGGTGAGCAGAACTGCCCGGCACCCACGAGTGCTCAGGAAATGCTGAACGAAGCACATGAGCCTCCAAGAAGATTTTTCCAACAGGACTCAGTTTCCATCCAAATGACACTTCATTTTTTTTTTTAGTTGGGTTTAGAGGGAAGACCTAGACATAAGTCCCAATCCTGTCTTCTCGGTTTTGTGATCTGATAGTCTCTCCACATCTGTTTCGCCATCTGTATAATAGGGTCACAACGTTGGCCTGTCAAGCAGAGAAGTATTGCAGGGTGAGAAGAAGGTGAAGTGCCTGGTATGAGCGTTGACTGGTAATAGGAGTAAAGATAATAGTATAATATAAACAGAGCCAGGAAGAAAGCAGGTGCTCCAGCCTGAGCACTGTGATTGTCATTATTAGCTATTGCTGTGCTTGCTTTCTATCTTGGCAACATCTGACTTGTAGGAAAATAATATTGACGTTACTCACAAGTACCTATTTTAAGGTAGTGTGCTTGCTTTTCCATCATGTTTTCTTTTTCAGGCCATCAGGTGCTGTTTAGCAGATGTTCCACAATCTGTTGGCATGTGGACGCCGGATGCTGTGCTTTGGTTAAGAGATTCTGTTTTGAATTGCTCGGACTGTAGCATTAAGGTTAGTTATCTTATTGGACTCGATACATTTAGAAAGGGAGCTGTCAGCCAGAAGGGCTCATTTGTTTGTGTGTGAAAGAATACTGTAAACTGATGCTTTCACACCTGAGATTGGTTACATGTGTAGTGAAAAGATATTTCATGGTTTAATTTTTAAAAATATATTCTTATTGATTTCAGAGAGGAAGGGAGAGGGAGAGATAGAAACATCAGTGATGAAAGAGAATCATTGATTGGCTGCCTCCTGCACGCCCCCTACTGGGGATCTAGTCTGCAACTGGGGCATGTGCCCTTGACAGGAATCGAACCTGGGACCCTTCAGTCTACAGGACGACACTTTATCCACTGAGCCAAATGGTTAGGGCTCAGATTTAATTTTTATGTAAGAACTTATTCTGAGGAGTGGCCACGTTAGAGGGGTTAATGGGGGGAGGGGGGGAGACATCTGTAATACTTTTAACAATAAAGATAAATTTTTTAAAATAAACTTACTCTGTATCTCCAATACTATTTTAAAACCCTTTATATAATTTTCCCGTTATTATCAAGGTAGCAGACATGGTTCTCTGCTCCTATTTTGTACTGGGATAAGGAATTAAATCCCCAACAGAGGGACCACCATATATGTCTTGATAAATGTTTCTAAAAATCATTTAAATCCTCTATTTCTTTTTTTCTAATAGATTATAAACAAATTATTTGCTTATAAGCCTGTTTTTTGCCTCTTTTCCTAAAGTTTGCTTCAACTGCTTGATTTATTTAGTTTGGGTTTTTTTTATACTTTTGCACCTTCATATCAAAAACATTGCTCATATTTCCAAGAATAGAAATGCAAAATGATATTTCTCTGTTTTAACTAATGCAAATTGTGTTGTCATTTTATATGAAAATTTAATAATGAAATGTCCTTGAGAAATACTTTCATGAAGATTTCTAAATTATTCTAGCTCACACTGATTTTTCTCTCTTCATACTCCTTTCAGGTTTATAATGTGCAGTTCCTCACTTAATTATGTATCATTTTATATTCTTTAATTTTCACAGGATAATGAATATTGTTTTCTCAGCTACTTTTTCAGCTCCTAAATTCAGAGCATTGGCTACTCAATAAAAATATTTTAATGGTTGATTTTTGAAACGGTACTTCTGTATCATAAGTATCAAAATGAATTAGCAGTCAGTACCTTGTTAGCACTCCAGATGGTGAATTTAAGTAGATTCATCTTGCCAGGGGGGGAAAAAAAACAATTTTAAGTAAATCACTGCAGCAGGATTGCCTTGCAGGTGTCTCCCTGTCTTCAGGCCTGGTCTCCGCCTTTCACTCCTGGCCTGATGTGTTAAAAACTAGATGTGGCTAGAAGTATCTCATGTTTGTCATTTCTTTTTTTTTCTTTTCTTTTTTCTTTTAATTAAATTTTTATTGTTCAGATTATTACATTTGTTCCTCTTCCCCCCCCCCCCCATAACTCCCCTCCTCCTAGTTCCCGCCCCACCCTCCGCCCTCACTCCCCACCCACTGTCCTCATCCATAGGTCCACGATTTTTGTCCAGTCTCTTCCCGCATCTCCCACACCCCTTTCCCCCGCAAGAATAGTCAGTCCATTCCCTTTCTATGTCCCTGATTCTATTATAATCACCAGTTCATTCTGTTCATCAGATTATTTATTCACTTGATTCTTAGATTCACTTGTTGATAGATGCATATTTGTTGTTCATAATTTGTATCTTTACCTTTTTCTTCCTCTTCCTCTTCTTAAAGGATACCTTTCAGCATTTCATATAATCCTGGTTTGGTGGTGATGAACTCCTTTAGCTTTTCCTTATCTGTGAAGCACTTTATCTGACCTTCAATTCTGAATGATAGCTTTGCTGGATAAAGTAATCTTGGTTGTAGGTTCTTGGTATTCATCACTTTGAATATTTCTTGCCACTCCCTTCTGGCCTGCAAAGTTTCTGTTGAGAAATCAGCTGACAGTCATATGGGTATTCCCTTGTAGGTAACTGAGTTTCTTTTTCTTGCTGTTTTTAAGATTCTCTCTTTGTCTTTTGCTCTTGGCATTTTAATTATGATGTGTCTTGGTGTGGTCCTCTTTGGATTCCTTTTGTTTGGGATTCTCCGCGCTTCTTGGACCTGTAAGTCCATTTCTTTCACCAGGTGGGGAAAGTTTTCTGTCATTATTTCTTCAAATAGGTTTTCAATATCTTGCGCTCTCGAATCTTCTGGCACCCCTATAATTCTGATGTTGGTACACTTGAAGCTGTCCCAGAGGCTCCTTACACTATCCTCGCATTTTTGGATTCTTTTTTCATTTTGCTTTTCCGGTTGGGTGTTTTTTGCTTCCTCGCATTTCAAATCATTGACTTGATTCTTGCGCTCCTCTGGTCTGCTGTCAGGAGTCTGTATAATATTCGTTATTTCAGTCCGTGTATGCTTAATTTCTAGGTGGTTCCCCAATATAAGATCGAGGGTCTCATTAGTTTTCTTGTAGATCTCATTAAGTTTATCGGCGGCTTCTAAACAGTTCTTGAGAGACCTTAAAAGTGTGGTTCTGAACTCTATATCTTCCATTGACAATTTTGTCCTGTTTGTTTGTCTCCGCATTTTGTTATGCTTCCTTGGTGCACCCCCTAGTGGTCTTTGTGCGCAGTCTTATAGTTAAACCTTGATTGTTGTAGCTAATACCAGGGAGGGTTTGACCTCCAGGCCAAGTGGCTATGAGAATCTGCTGTGTCTGCAGTGAGAGAACTTCTGTCCTCTAGGGAGGTGCTAATCTGGCCTTTGCCTGAGGCTATCCGGCAAATGCCTCTGTGCAGGGCTTGGGCGGGGTGGGTCGCACAGGATCAACAGGGTGGGCCGGAGAGAGCAGTTATGGCGGCTCTCGGTCCTGTCCCCAGGGGCTCTGCCTCTCTGAGTCCCAGCAATGGCTGCAAACCTCGGAGAGAAAGCTGCACTCGCTCTGACCGAAGCCAGACAGTCCTGCTTCTCCCGTTTGAGTCTGGGTCCCTAAAGACTCGCCTGTATCTGGAGCTCAGAGTCTGCGACTCCCTCCCTATTGAAAACGCCAACCGCGCCCTCTGCCGCCAGCCCGCTCCGCGCACTGCGCACCTCAGAATTTGACTTCAGCACTGCGCCTCCTCTGAGTGTCCGTATGCGTTTCTCTTTCCTCCTAGTTGTAGGACTTCCACTCAGCCAGCGTTCCTGTGGTTCTGGGTGATGTCCCTTCCATTTTTTGGTTTCACTTTTGAAGTAGTTGTTCAAAGCAGCAAACTCCGGCGTTAACCTATGCCGCCATCTTGGTTCTCCACTCATGTTTGTCATTTCTAAGATAAGCCAGAGGAGCTGATGAGAAGACTTGAACAGTCACCTAGCAGTACAGCCCATTTTCAGTGTCTGGTGTTCCCAGGCAGACACTCACTCCACTGACAGGAAGAGGTAGCAAGGTAGTCAAAGGTCTCCTGGGCAAAGGTGCAGCCTGCCCCTCTGGCCCGGAGCTTCCCTCCTCTCTCACTCCCAAGGTCCCTCTTCCCTCAAGTAACTGGGGAGCGGGGAGGGCTGAGGCCAGATATTAGGACCAAATAAGGAGTTTAGACCAGAGGTCCTGGAGTGTATGGCGAATGTCAAAGCTTTTTCCTCCCTCCAGTGTGAGAGGACACCAGCCTTAAGCAGAATGCTTGCTGGATGCTCTGCCATTGCTGTGATTATTTATTATTATTGAAGTTGAGTGATGAGCACATGTGGAAGTTAGAACATTTTTCACTTCCATAAGCTTGTTGCTGGTTGCTAGACTACTTAAGAGCTTATCCATTGCTACAGATGTGATAGATAATTTGTCTGACCTTAAATAAAATGGCTTTGAGCAAGTTGGGGTGGAGATTTTTTTGCAAAATACTGTGCTTTAATATTTAACGTTAATATTATAACCACCTCTCGGAGTTCAGTGTAAACTTGGATTTCTTGAATTGGTTTTTTATGTTTTTCAAAGGTTACAAAAGTGGATGAAACCAGAGGGGTCAACCACGTTTATTTATTTACTCCTAAGAACTTCCCTGATCCTCACCGCAGCATTAACCGCCAGATTACGAACGCAGACTTGTGGAAGCATCAGAAGGACGTGTTTCTGAGTGCCCTCGCCAGTGACGCTGGCTCTCCCAACAGCAGAGGCGGGCACACCATTGCTGCGAGCAGCTCCGGGGAGAATATCAGAAAGAGCCTCGTGGAAGTCAGCAAAAAGCCCGTGGTGGATCACATCAGCGCTTTCTCCATGGAGCAGCTGCCGCCTCCTGTGCACTTGGCAAAGCCAGGAGAACACATGGATGTGTACGTGCCTGTGGCCTGCCACCCGGGCTACTTTGTCATCCAGCGGTGGCAAGAGATCCATAAGCTGGAGGTTCTGATGGAGGAGATGATCCTGTACTACAGTGTGTCTGAGGAGCGCCGTGTGGCAGTGGAGAAAGACCAAGTGTACGCCGCCAAAGTGGAAAATAAGTAGGTCCCTGGACAAAGCGTTTTATTCTGTTTCTAAGAGAAATGTGTAGAGTGATAACAAGAGTCCTTAATCCCTGCAGGGGGACTTTGAACAGCATGACTGGGAGTTTCGAATGTGAAATGAGACTAATGAATTATGCAATTTTCTAATATTTAAAATGACATCATTTATCTAAAAATCTAGTGATCATATTCCTATTAAAACCTAAACATATCTGAAGTGACGGTTTAAATGTTTTTTCTACTTTTCTATTAGAAAATATATTTGTTTATTCAGAAAATACTTTTATTGAATAACCTTTTAATTTTTTAAATAACATATTTATTGTAGAAAATTTTAAAAACACAAAAAAGTATACAAAATGAAAATTAGTCAACCAGACACTACTTATGTATTTCTTCAATTACTTATGGAATTCTTCTAGTTTTTACTCTACATACTTATACAGCTGGATTATTATTATTATGTATAATTTTGTATTTACTCTTTTACCTGACAATCCTGTGAACAGTTTTTCATGTAATAAAATTTCTTCATAAACATTTTTAATGGCTGAGTAAATAGTCCATCATACAGAGAAATCATAATTTATCATTCTCTTTTGTTATGTAGGTTTTTTTCTCCCACATTTTCACTCTTAAAAGTGAAAAGTATAGTAACTCATTCTGAAAAGCATTCAACTAACATGTTGCAAGTTTCTTATCTTCCAAAAAGCATTTTTACTGTGTCAAGTTATTGATAACAATAAGCATAAATATGTTTAATTCAGAACAATGGAAACAATGTTGGTATAAATTTGCCTCAGAATTCTTTGCAGGATAATTTAATAACAGTCAAAGTCAATTACTGTTACTTGTTATCTGAGGGGCAGATTAATGATAATTAGTGGGGGGTTCTACTTGGAGGCAAGGGTTGTGTGGAGGAGACCTGTAGTATGGGACCTTAAACTCCGATCCCCTCACCCCATGTGCCCAACAGCTCTACCCCAGGACTCTTGGGCTTCAACCAATTAATCTGTCCCCCAGATAAGCAAGGGGTGTCTTATAGATAAGAACAGATGCCCTGATTTTTTTACTTTATGAACTGAAACAATGTAAATGTTTAGAGTTTCTATCTTGCTTACAACCCAGGACTATTTAATACACCTTGTTTCCAAGTAAGGTAAGAAGTAGGAATTTTGGATGCATTGTTTTTATAACAGTGGTTTCCAAATCTATCTCGGCTAAGAATAACCTGGAAAACCTATTAACAATGGAGATTCTCCTTCTTCACTCCAGACACCCTGAATCAGAATCGCTGATTCCAGGTTCCACCCCACAATCCGTGTTTTTAACAGATTCCCCAGGAGATTCACAAGCAGCCTTGCACTGAAATTGGAAATCTAGCCTTTACTTAAGCTATTATTTTGAAAGTTGGAAGCTGAGTAAAAGTTCAACACTTAACTTCTCTGATGGCTCTCTCCTCACTTCTCTGCACCTCTTACTTACAGACTAACAGCACAGATACCACCATTTGCCCTGTACAATTTAAAGACATTGCTATTGGCTGAAACCAAATATTTTAATCTCCTTTTGCACTTAAATAAATTAGCAGCATGCACCAAGCTGGCATTTCCATATATGAAAAGTTCTCTTTAATTTTCTCTGAAGTTCTTATATTTACACAGCTTATCTTCATTTTAATAATAATTATAATGGCTACCATTTGCAGGGTGCCTAAAAGGTTAAGTACATAAAGTGCTAAGTGCTTTGTATATATTATTCCTGCAAATGAATTAAAATTAAATATTACCCATGAGATAACAGGCTCAGAGAATAAACAAAGAGCCCAGGGTAACACAACTGGAAAATGGCCCAGCTCAGGTGGGACTCCAGCTCAGCAGTCTGGCCCGCAAAGCTCTTAGGTACTTATTATGGTACCTTTTTGTGTCCCTGTTGTCTCTGCAACTCATGGATTTTTGCGTGCTGTGCTTTGGCCTAATCTGAAGGTTTATGGGCTTTCCCCCAGCAGTGCCCCATCAGAGCTGAAGAAGCCTTTCTGTAGCCTTCTTACTGCAGTTCACCCGTACGGCACCTGTGCAGGTTTCCTGTGCCCATTTCCCATGAGGTGCACGCTGCTGGGGAGTGGGTCCAGCCTGGCCCCGCCCAGCAGTGCTGCAGTGAGGTGCTTGCTGTTCACGGGGCTCGTACTTGATACATGTTTCAGAGGTTGCCCAGGTCTGCCCCCTGAGGCAGGCCCTGACGCCCACTGTGCAGGAGCAGAGACTTGCCTTTCAGACATTATGAACCACCATCCTCACCTCAGTGGAATCATCTGAGCAAGACTCTAGGACTTTAGCATGGTCCTTCATTCCTGAACTTGGAGGTCTAGGTTTTTCTCATTTTAATGAGAAAAGGCCCAGAGGGGAAAAGTATATTTGTGTAAATTTCTGGCACCTTGAACACTGGATCTTCCCCCATATTCTCCTACCCTTTCCAGACTCTTTAAGCAATAGGTTAGATTTCTTTGTTTCTCAATGCATTTACTTGGCATAATTAAAATTGTCAACTTTACATTATTTTTTGTAATCTCTTCCCCACCTCCCTTCCCAGCCTGACTTTATCTTCCATCCCTCCCCACGTCCCACCTGTAGTGTTTGCTCCATCCAACACACCATGCCCTGTGGTGTCCTCTGTGCTTTTCTTCTCTTGCGTGTCTTCGGCCTGGCCTGGTCCTGCTTGCCTCCCTCTTCCCGTCTTCCACACGTGTGGCTTGCTCCCAACGTGTGGCCATCCTTGTCTCCCCGACAGAATGAAGGGATCTACCAGCCTTGTCCCGATCACCCTCCGTGGCATTTGTTTCATTCTGCTTAGTGGTGTCAGTAGATTGTCTCCTTCTCCTTTAGCTTCATGAGGCCTGAGAAAGGTTGTTGGAGTGAGAGAATTCCACCAAACAAGCCAGTGATAAAGCCAAGAATAGTAACCTTTGGAAAAAGAAGAAGCAAGCTCTTTAAAAACATCTATGATAGTATAGTTTTATGTTTCGATTATCATCATTCATATTTTTCTTTTTATTATAAAATGTTATCCTTAACTAAAGCAGGTGTTGATTTTGTATGTTTCTTCTTCCTTTTCAATCCTTTGCACACCTAGGTGGCACAGGGTGCTATTAAAGGGAATCCTGACCAATGGACTGGTGTCCGTGTACGAGCTGGACTATGGCAAGCACGAGTTAGTCAACATCAGAAAAGTACAGCCCCTAGTGGACATGTTCCGAAAGCTGCCATTCCAAGCAGTCACGGCTCAACTAGCAGGTAATTTCTGTGGAATTTGAACTCATTCCCCAACATTGTTTATATTGTCATTTTGTCCTGAGTACAGAGTCATTGGCCTATTGAGGTAACTTTTTTTTAGCCCAAACAACTTCCCGACCATAATGGAAATAGTTTTTAATGATCTCTCACAGTCCTGCCTTCCAACTACACCTGCTGTTTCTGTTTTTCCACATTCCTTTCTGTCGCTGGTTTCATGTATGAGTTTATTTCTAAAGCTATAATCTTAGTACAGGTACAATATTACAATCTGCTTTTTTCACTTAGCATTTCCCCCCTAATTTGGGGGCGGCTGTTTGATGGTCTTAATAATGATTTTAATAGCTGCAAAATATTCTGTTTGATCATTATTTCCCTATTGTCAGATGTTTAGGTTCTTTATACTTTTATTGTAGCATTAAGAAAAAACCAGCGACGTCCTGGCCAGTGTTTAGGGTGTCAGCCCACGCACCATTGGGTTACAGGTTTGATTCCCTGTCAAGAGCATGTACCTGGATTACAGGCTCGATCCCCGGCCCTGGTGGGGTCTTATGCAGGAGGCAACCAATGGATGTGTCTCTTTCACATCAATGTCTCTCTCTCTCTTTCTTTCTCTCTCCCTCCCTTCCTCCCCTTCCTCTTCCCCATCCACTCTCTCTAAAAATCAATGGAAAAAATATCCTCAGGTGAGGACTAACAAAACAAAAAAAGTCATGGGGATTTAGAAATGCATGGGACTTAAATTTCATCTGATCCAACCAGTTTATTTTGTAAGTAAACCAAGGCCTGGAAAATAAACTGATTTGCCCAAAATCAGACCACTTGATAGAGGAAGAGCTGGAAATGGCAACTGAGTCTCCAGATGTTCAATCTGGTGCTTTTGCCCTAATGTTGTGTATAATAAAATTTTGAAAAATTAGTATATGAATGCTTTTTTACTATATCTCATTCATCAGGAAAAAATCTATAAATAAGAGAAATGTTATTGGTATCATTGATATTTTATTCCCCCTATTTGTGTCTATTATCGGTTTAAATCTGCATGTACTTTATGTAGGGAAATGTGCAGTAGTTATTATAACTTCATTTTGTAACACAGCATTACACCTCAAATAAAGCTGTGTCTGTAGAAAAAGGTCCACAGAAGTAACCCATTTAGAACAGAAAACTACAAGCTGGACCGCTTCAAGACGGTTCTGCAACTGTTCTTCAGCTAGGCAAGTCCAGCCGGGGATGTTTAAGCGACTCTGGAATTGACTAAGTAGTTTTCCATTATAGCGGGGCAGGGGAAGGCTCATTTCACCCCTCGCTGCTCTGCTCTTTCTCCTAGGAGTGAAGTGCAGCCAGTGGTCTGAGGAGGCTTCCATGGTGTTTCGGAATCATGTGGAGAAGAAACCTCTGGTGGCACTGGTGCAGACGGTGATAGAAAGTGCTAACCCTTGGGACCAGAAAGTGGTGGTCTATTTAGTGGACACATCCCTGCCAGACACGGATATCTGGATTCATGATTATATGTCAGAATATTTGGTAGAGCTTTCAAAAATTAATTAATCGCTGCTCTGAGACCTCCACAACTAACTCAGATTTTCTAGCAATAACAAAATGTAGTAGGTTTAAAAAAAATCTTATCTCTGCTACATGGCTCTGACTGCTGTGGGGATTGAAAAGAATATGTTATGTTTGGTGAAAACTATTTAATAAGTAGTATTTAACAGAGTTGAATTTTCAAAAAAAAATTGCACTTGAGTTATTACTATAATATTAGATTAAAATGTTTATCAATATAAAAACTGACTACCTCCTAATTTCTAGGCTTTATGATCTTAAGATGAAGCGTTCCCTTTCTATTCATGTTGGCTTCCTTGCAGTGCTGGGTTCTTCTCCAGTTAGACTGAGAATTTTGTGACCTAACTCTACCCTGGTGTCCCAAAGTCGCCAGACCCTGTGAAGACTATCCCGAGTGTTTAGCACACCAGCATTGCTAGTGGTGCTGCAGGAGTGCAGCCAGGCTCACCAGTATGCCCCTCCCCACAGCCTTGAATGGCTTCTCATTGCCCAGGGCCATGGTCAGGCCCCTTGAGTGTGGCTCTTCCTAAGCCTTAGGACAGTGATGGCGAACCTATGACACGCGTGTCAGAGGTGACACGCGAACTCATTTTTTTGGTTGATTTTTCTTTGTTAAATGGCATTTAAATATATAAAATAAATATCAAAAATATAAATCTTTGTTTTACTATGGTTGCAAATATCAAAAAATTTCTATATGTGACACGGCACCAGAGTTAAGTTGGGGTTTTTCAAAATGTTGACACGCCGAGCTCAAAAGGTTCGCCATCACTGCCTTAGGAGTACCCTAATTAAGTTAATAACAATGTACCTACCTATATAGTTTAAGTTTAAAAAATTTGGCTCTCAAAAGAAATTTCAATCGTTGTACTGTTCATATTTGGCTCTGTTGACTAACGAGTTTGCCAACCACTGGCAGGGAGTCCAGACTGACGACCCAGGCCTTCTACCATCTCCCTACCCAACCTCATTGTCCACCATTCCCCATGCCAGTCACACTGGACCTTTATATGGTCCCCGAACCCCATGCATGTTCATCCAGGGTTACTGGTATTCTCGAGCAGTGATGTGCAGGTAAATGTTTGACGACTAGTTCTATTGGGTGTGGTTGGTGAACCTTGATCTGCAAAGTGTGATGACTCCTGTGTTGTAAATACTCCATCCGTTGTTCAGTTCCAGCTGACAGTGTGACATCACTGAGCGTGGAGTTGGTGGGAGATGCACCCAAGCGGCTCTTGCAGCCGGTACAGTGGACTCCAGCGCACCACTGTCTGCATCCTCCACAGCACACAGAATGCTATCTTGCCTGCATCAGGCACATGTAATGGGTGTGCTTGCTAAGGAGTAGGCAGGATGGATTGACAGAGGGACAGGTTGGAGGCCTTAGCAGTGGCCTAAAGATGAGGAGGGGAGGCCCTGGCTAACGTGGAGCAATGGGACTAAAGAAAAAATATTAAAGGCTTTTTGAAGTTCTTAGTTAGAATGACTAGTACTGACATCTTGAATATAGAAAATAAGGAAAAAGAGGTGTCAAAGAGTGATGCCGGGAAAGAAAGGAAAAAAAAAGTTTTGCCAAGTCTTAAGGTCTGAGAGGCTAGGATGGTGACCATTACTCAGTGTGACTGGGAAGCTTAAAATTTTGGTTTTGAACATACTGAGTTTAAGCTAATAGGCCTCTGGGTAAAGATATGCACAAACTATTGGAGATATGGAGTGGATTTCAGGGAGAACACCAGGCTGAAGGTAAAACACTTGAAGTCATTTGCTTATTTTTTGTGTGAGGAAATTTAGGGAAAGAAAGAACAGAAAGAAGTTAAAGACCAGGTGTTTTAAGTTCTTTGTATAAAGCATTAAAATTATCTTTCTAGCTTTTTAAAATGTATATTTAACATTTATAATAAAAGTGATTCAAAATTCAGGAATGCTTATGCCAGTGATTTAAGTAATTATTTATGATAATCTAAAAAAGTCTGACATAAATGTGTAAGTGAAATAAAGTAGTATAAATGTTTTTTTTTATAATGGTTTCTTTTCCTACAAAAATAAACTAAAATTCTCAAATTATCTACAGATAATGAAGAGGTGGTTTCTATTTCCCTGACTTTAGAAGTGTGACCATTACTTTTTAAAATAAAGCAATTAATTGTGTTGTTGATGTAACTGAAGAAATTAATCATGTGCTAGGACAATTTGACAGACAAATGAAACTTGACCTCTACCTCACACCATATTCCAAAGTCAATTCCAGGTGGATTTGAAACCTAAGTGTGAAAGGTTAATGTAGGAAGATAACATAGGAAAATACCTTTATAATCTAGGAGTAGGAAAGATGTCTCAAACAGGACACACAAGATGCTAACAGTGAAGGAAAAGTTGATAGACAAGACCAGCCGTGGGCAAACTACGGCCCGCGGGCCAGATCCGGCCCGTTTGAAATGAATAAAACTATTGAAATAAAAGACCGTACCCTTTTATGTAATGATGTTTACTTTGAATTTATATTAGTTCACACAAACACTCCATCCATGCTTTTGTTCTGGCCCTCCGGTCCAGTTTAAGAACCCATTGTGGCCCTCGAGTCAAAAAGTTTGCCCACCCCTGGACTAGACTGTACTGAAACGAATAACATCTGTTCATCAAAGACATTATTATGAAGGTGAAAAGGCAAAGCAGAGTGGAGGAATATATACTGTACAGGTGGGGGCCAAAGTCAGTTTACAGTTGTGAGTACGAGAAGCAGATTTTACTTTTATATTATTACTAGTGGCCCGTTGCACAAAGATTCGCGCAATAGGCCTTCCTTCCCCTGGCTGCCGGCACCGGTTTTCCTGCGGCACCCAGGACCCAGGCCTTTGGTTCGGCTACAGCAGTGAGGCTTGGCTTCTCCATTCCGGCTGCTCCCAGCCCCTCCTTTTTTCCCCAGCCCCTCCTTGAGCGAAGCCCAGGGCGGGCTGGAAGCCTGGGTCGCCCCAGGCCCCCAGCCACTCCTTGAGTGGAGTCCAGGGCCGGTGGGAAGCTTGGCTTCCTCCGTCATCAGGAGCAACCCAAGCCTCCTGCTCGCTTCAGCTCCGTGGCCACCACCATCTTCAGTCATCTTCAGTCTTTGCTCTGCACCTGCATATTCAAATTAACCACCATCTTTGTTGGATTAATTTGCATAGTCGCTCTGATTGGCTGGTGGGTGTAGCAGAGTGGCGGAGTGACAGAGTGATGGTTAATTTGCATGTTTCTCTTTTATTATATAGGATTTATTAATTACTAGTGCCCCAGTGCATGAATTTGTGCACCTTAAAAGGGAATTAATTAGAGGAAATATTTTAATATTGCTATTTGCCTTTTTTCTATAATAGAAGTGTCAGAGATGAAAGAAAATTAGTAAAATGTATATGAAAACCTTCCTTCTGTCAGACTCTGGAACACGCCGTGGGACCCAGAGTCAAGTCCCTGCCCACCCACGTACACCTTGAAATTGCGTGAGACTCAGATCCGGCCAGCCCCACCGGTCAGGGGCTGAAGCCTCAGGTCCTGTGGTGCACCCTCAGATCCCCCAGCCCAGTGACGGGGTGGGGGATACAGCCTCAGATCCCCCAGCCCAGGGCAGGGGGCACAGCCTGAGCCCCCCTGTCAAGCCCCACTGGGTGGGGGACACAACTTCAGGTCCCACCCTGGCCCAGCTCCACGCAGAATCAGGTCCCTGCTGATTGCTCATTACAACTCGTTATGGGAACCCTGCCTCCGCTGTAGGCACAGCCATCTTATGATGGTGTGATGGAGCGAGGGTTAATTTGCATATTACCTCTATTATATAGGATTGTATTATTTTCCATATGAACAACTGTAAACCAACTGTGGCCCCACCCTCTATATATGTAGTGGGAAAATATATTGAACATTTTCAATAAACAAAAGGTTATCCAGAAACAAAATGGGCAATACTTTTGAACAAAATACTTCACAAAAGAGAAAAACCACTGGCCAGTAAGCATGAAGAGGTGCTCAACCCAGTAGGACACAGGGAAATGCAAATTCAAACCTCAATGAGATACCACAACTCATGTACCAGAAATGGGAGGAATGTTTCCACTTTTGTTAATTCCAAGTGTGGCTGCTGCATGGACTTGTGCAGAAGGAGAGTACCGGTAAAGGATGTTCCCAGCAGCACTATCTGTAATAGCCAAAACCTGCAAGCAACCTAAACGTTCATGAAGAATGAAATGCATTTAGCGTGGGGTATACATCCCTCTACAGTAGCAGTTCTCAACCCTGGCTGCACAGTAGAATCACCTGGGAATCTTTTTAAAATCCTGATTTCTGGGCCTCATCCTCCAGAAATTCTGTTTCTTTGTCACTAATGTTGTGGCCCCACCCCATAACAAAGAAACAGAATTTCCGGAGGATGAGGCCCAGAAATCAGGATTTTAAAAAGATTCCCAGGTGATGCTAATGTGCAGCCAAGGTTGAGAACCACTGCTCTCCAGCAATGAGAGGAAACTACAGCCACAGGAAACAACACAATTTCTCAACATAGAATTGAGCAAATGAAGCCAAATGTGGAGGGAAGAGGGAAGCAGGGAGGTGATTACTGTGAGTCAAGAAAGTAATCCTCGTTAGGAGCGAGTGGTGCAGGGAAGGCCACAAGTTGGCTTCTGGGCTTGTTGGCAATGCTGTTTCCTGATCGAGTGGTGGTTGCAACAGGTGTTCTCAGAGACAGAAATTCTTCAACCTGCCCACCTGGGTTGTATGCACATGTTAGATTCCACAACAAAAGGGTTTTTTAAAACATCTGGAATGTTAAGTCATTGCTTTATTTAAAAATATATCTCTTGCAAAGAGCATTCTCTTACAGCTTTATGGGTTTTGTAATGCAGAGGTACATTTTAGGGGAAGATGAGATTAAACAGTGTTTCTCATTGGCAATCCTACCCCAGGATTACTGCTATTTGTTCCACACACTTTCCCATCATAACCCAAAGAGATCTTACCTTCTGTCCATACAAATTGTTTGTGAGCCATTTTAAACTTAAAACACCTAAAGTGTGTTGGGTTTCAGCGGTTTGTTCTGGAAAACATGTTAGCCTCTTAAGAACGTGGGGCTTGTTTTGCTGTGGTTCTTTTACCTCGTCATTTGGGACCCCCGTTCTCTCAGTACAGAGACATCCTCTGGGCGCTTTGGAACTACGCGTCCAGGAAAGGAGCGCTGTCGCTGGGCCGCTAGTCAGGCGGCGGTCGTTGCTTCAGTCGGAGGAGGTGAAGGTGCAGCAGCTGGTTAGCCGGCTTTGCACCATCCAAGGACCTTCCTAGACCCGCAGGACCGAGAATCCGCCCACCTTTTCCCGATGCTGTACCTTCACGTTAACTCCTGGGACAAGTGGGAGCCCGAGACTCAGGAGTGCCCTGCACCCGCGAGCCAAGCCTCCAAGCGGCGGCCCCTGCCAGCGCCGCCCGCGGGGGTGTCGCTCCCCGGGCCCGGCGCCCCCGAGTGGAGGGAGAGATAAGGAGGGAGAGGGCGGCGGCGGGGCGGGGCGCGGTGACTGCGCGGAGCCGGCCCGCCCCTGCTTCCACCCCCGAGCATAGCGCCCGCCCGCCCGCCCGCCCGCGGCCGCACCGGAGCTCGTCCAGCCCCGCGCTCCGCTCGCCCGCTGCCCGCCAGCCGCCGCCCGCGCCCGCGCCCGCGCCCTCCCCCGCGGCTCTACGGCCCGGTAAGCCCCCCACCCGGCCAGGGTCCCCCTCGCGCCCGCGGGGCTCCCTGCCCCCCGCGCCGGGGCCCCAGCCATATCTGGGCAAAATATTCAGCTGTCGCCGCCGCCGCCAAGAGGGACTGAGCGTGGCTCCCTCTATAAATAGCTGCCGCCTCGGGTTGCCTCGGGGCTGGGGAGCCCGGGGCCGGGGGTCCGGAGCCCGACGCCCCGGTCCGCTCCGCCGGCGCGGGTGGCCCCGCCCGGGCGCCCTCCTCCCTGCGCCGCGGCGCCGCGTCTGAACCGGGAGCGGAGAGCCGCGCCGGGCTCGGGGGCCTTCCCTGTTGGGCTCCAGGTGCCCGTGCCGACGTGCGCCCCCCCTCCAGCTCCCGACAGTTTGGGGTGCGAGAGGGGGCTTGGGCGGGCGTGGAATGCGGGCTCGGGCTGCGCCTGTTTGTGGCAGGAAAAGTTTCCCCAACTGCGGGAGACGAAGAGGTTTAAAGCGCCACGATGCGCGCGCCTAGGTGGCCCGGGAAGGAGCCTGGAGGCAGGAGCGCCCTGGTTGTCGCCAACTCTTGGGCACCGTTGGCGAGCCCTCTCCGTTCTCGGGGACTCAGTTTCCCCATTTGCAGGGGCGGGGTTTGGTGAAGCGAGGAGCCTGGGCCGTGAGAGTAGCAGGACATGCTCTTGACCACGGCGCTCCCCCAACCTGTTCACCGGCTCCTGCCCGGGACGCTGGGGCACAGGGCGCAGGGGTTCGGAGGCCGGGAATCTGGCGGTCGGATTCGGGGACCCTCGGGGTAGCTAGGCTGGGCCGTGCATCCGCCGGAGAAGGGCGCCCCGCGGTGATGACGGCATCGTGCGGGGTAACAGCCACCCCTTTCGCAAAGCAGCCTGTCACTCCAAGAGCTTCAGACCAAAGGACTGGGCAGGCCCTAGCCTCAGTTGCCGTGATTACGATGCGTCTCCAAGGGGGGCAGGCACCCCCCGCCCTGCCCCCCCTCCTTCTGCTGTTAGGACCCGGGTCTTGGCCTCTCAGAGTTTTGGAGATGACCTGGCCCAAGCACGTCTGCACCCCAGTCACAGAACTAGACCCTAGCCTAGTCCTGGGCCTCAGCGGGAGCACCCCAAAAATCCCCATCTAGATTCTCCCAGGGCGACAGCCATTTTGTTCGTGAAGGGCCGCAGAGCCCCCTGCTCAAGGTCACGCGCGGTTGGGCCCGCCAGGAGGTTTGCGGTCCCCACCAGCCTTTCTCATTCCTTTCCTGACCCCTCTGCTGCTGAGGCAGGTGTTGGGGGTCAGTGAGCACCCCACCAGTGCCCCCTCTTCTTTGATCTGCTGCTGTCCAGGACTTTTCTTTGCTCAGGCCATAGCACCCTCATCCCGAAGTTTCATTTTTGTTCCTATTTTACTTTGTTGTATATTTCCTCTAGTGTCTCCCCAGAGCCTCACAGGTCGAATTAAGGGGAAATGGGGACAGGTAGTAAGGATCTCATCGGTTCCGGCCGCACAGCAAACAGGCAGGGAGTGAAAGCAAGGAGCGGAGGCTGCGCTTCAGTGTATTAATTCCCTTTAATGAGCCAGCCTTTCAAACCCGTGTTTCTCCCAGACTAAGTGGAAAGCCAGTGACCTCTAAAAATAGCCTCCGCCCACCTTATCAGGGTCTCACACCTTCTCCCTCCTCCAGGGCAGGGCTGCTTGCTACTGCTCAGCAAAAACCCCACAAAAACAAAAAACAAACAAAAACAGGGAGTAGGTGGTGGCAGCTCTGAGCCAGGAAAAGTGGACTTGCCTGGAGGTTAGGACACTGGCTCCGGCCCCAGCTCTGCCACTCACTCAGACTGACCATGAGCAATGAGGAGGTGGGCAAGATGGTCTCTAGTGGACTTGGAATCAAAGGGGCTTGGAGTTTCCTGGGAGACGTTTTAACAGGAAAAGAGTGAAGTGCCGGGATGCATTCTGGGGGACCCACTCTGTGAAGAGGAGGAAAGCGTGGGAGAAAGTGGCTTCCCAAGAGCCAAGGTAGGAGAGGGGTTGGCAGTACCAGCTGCTGCACTAGGACAGCGGAGATGAGGACTGAGAAGGGGCCACTGGCAGGGAGTCATGGGTGACTTTGGCCAAGGCATTGCAGGGGCTTAAAAAGTGGGATCTGCTACTGCCTTCCAGGGGCTAGTGCGCCTGCCTGTCCATCTGATCCCAGTGTTCTCCTCTGTACAATGGGTTAATGATAGCACCCATTTCAGAGGGGTTGCTGTGGGAATAAAGGGTGATGATGCAGGGAAAGCCCTCAGCCCAGTGCTCGGCACCTGCAGTAATATTATGAGTGTTAGTGAGGGGAAGAGGCAGAAGCTAAGGGGAGCTGAAGAGGTGGAGACAGCCTGCTACTCTTTCTAAAAGCTTGGGTGAGAAAGGAAGGGAGAGGGAAGGCATTAGGAGATGGAGACAGGGCACAGAGGAGAGGCAGGTGTTCCTGGGATGAGGGTGTGAGAAGAGACAGAAGGGCCAGGAGAGAGGAAGAGGGGGAAAAGAGAATCGAAGGGGGATGCACATGGGAGGACTGAGGACCTTCCTTAATCACCTGCTGAGTGTCACCGGCTCTAGAATGAAGCTGAGCAAAGGAAGGGGAACATGAGGCCCATTCGTGTCCGGCTCCGATTCCCCTCGGAAGACTTCAGTGTCTGCAGAGGGGGTGCTGATGGGCCGTGAAGGGTGGTTTGACTCTGCCCAGGGGCCTCGTGACATTGGCTTGCTTATTTCTGAAATGACATCATCTATTGATGACTCCTGCTTAGCCCAGTCATAATGGCCTTTTCCAGTTAATGTTTTGATTTTTCGGTCTTACTAATGGACCAGCCAAGCTGCCAACATTTCTAAAGAGGCCAGTTCACTTTTTTGCTTAAAGCCAGAACACCAAATAGATCAATTATTTGGCTGCTGGGAGACATTACCAGTTTAAAGCCACAGGCCTGTTTCTACAGCACAACAGGAATCAGATAGCCTGATTCAGGGGCCATGTCCTCTCTTTGTTTTGTTTGTAAAATCCACCTTTAGTTAATCATGACAGGACCTGACTCTTTTTGCTCTTATTGATAATGAAAGAAAGAGCTCATTGGAGTCAACCTTGGTCATGTCTGGGTGGTTTTCTTTGATGTTAGGAAGTGCTAGGTTCATGTCTGATCTAAAAAACTAAACAAACGCAAGCATTTCTTTTATTTCCTCTTTTCTTACACCCTCTTGATTTTTCCTCAGAGAAAAACAGATTTGTGAAAGGGCTGGGCATTACTGTGCATGAGGAGAAACGTGAGGGAGGGAGGGGAAGCAAGCCCGGTCCCTGTGTCCTGTCTCAGCTCTCCTTCTCAAGGTCCTTAGCCCGAGCCTCTTGTCACCCTGGAACTCCTAGGGTGGTGACCCCAGGGCATTCCGGGGGATGATTCTGGTGGATGATGAGCTGTGGCCACTGGGTGTTCACTCGCCATGCCTGTGGGAACCGGGAAAGCAGAAATGCCTCTTGGCCTCACTCAGCCTCCTTCATGGACTCATCTCTCTTGCCCGTTCTTAAATGTTGGTGCCACTCTCAGCCCTATTCTCTTTTCACTCCAGACCCTCCTAGAATCCCATTCACCCTACGGCTCCAAGCTCCCCTATAAACTAACAACTCCCAAGTTCATGTTTCCAGGCAGGACTTCTCTCCGGTGACTCCTGCCAATTGGACAAAGCCAATAAAACGTCCCAAGGGCGCTTCACCACCAACAGGCCCAGGCTCGGGCTCATCATCACCCAGTCCTCCTCTGGTGTCCCCCCTCTTGGTCAACAGTAACGCCATTCACCCAGACGCCCAGCCAGAAACCACCTTTCCCTTTGCCACCCCATTCCTTTGGTCAAAATCCTGCCAATTCTACCTTCCTCAATATCTCTCCTATTCATTTCCATACCCCCATCACCACTCCCATCCATTACTTTACCATCTCTCTCCCGAATCATTGTCAGAGACTCTGTAAAGTTTTTCCACCTCAAGTCTTTTCTTCTGTGCTGCTGTGAAAAGATCTTCGTGAAATGTAGCTATGACTGTGTTGTTCCCTTCCCTTTGGGGGCTCCCCATTTCCTACCAGGTCCCTTAGCATTGAACACCAGGATCATCTAAGACCTGGCCCCAAACCACTTCTCCAAATTCATCTCTTGGCACTGCCATAAATTCTTTTCATGGTGCAAGCATACACCCCTTCATACCTTGCTGCCTTTGTCTCTGCTGCTCCTTCTGCCTGGAAAGCTGGTCTTTCCCTTCTGAACATGGTGAACTTGTAATTAGCCTTTAAAGCCAAGCTCCTATTGCCTCATCTGTGCTCCCACGCCCCCCTGAATGGACCTCAGAGAATCCGCATACTGTGCTCTAAGTGGAATCATCCACCTACATCCTTATCTTTGACTAGACCAGTGGTTCTCAACCTGTGGGTCGCGACCCCTTTGCGGGGTCGAACGACCCTTTCACAGGGGTTGCCTAAGACCATCAGAAAACACATATAATTATATATTGTTTTTGTGATTAATCACTGTGTTTTAATTATGTTCAATGTGTAACAATGAAAATACATCCTGCATATCAGATATTTACATTACGATTCATAACAGTAGCAAAATTACAGTTATGAAGTAGCAACGAAAATAATTTTATGGTTGGGGGTCACCACAGCATGAGGAACTGTATTAAAGGGTCGCGGCATTAGGAAGGTGAGAACCACTGGACTAGACTAATAGTTCCTTGAGGATAGAGTTTATGGCTTATTTATTTCTGTTCAGAGCTCTTTATGGTTTTTGTTCTTTCCTTTCTTTTCCCCCTTCCCTCCAATCCTTACCAGAGGATATGTTTAGAGAGAGGAAGAGAAACAGCAGTATGAGAGAGAAACATTGATCTGTTGCTTCCCATATGCATCCCTAACAGGGATTGAACCCACAACCTAGGCATGTGCCTTGACCAGAAATTAAACCCATAAGGTTAATCAAAATTAACCTTTTGATGTATGGGACAATGCTCCAACCAACTGAGCCACCCAGCCAGCGTGCATTTTATACTTTAATAAATGACTGACCACTGAATGAATGAATGAAAGAGTAAGCATAGGAAAGCCCTGTGATAACTATGATAGTCACACAACATCAACCAGCTTCTACACGTGTTCTCCCATCCCACCAAACCCTCAAGCCCATGAGGGCAGAAACCATACCTATTCTGGTCCCTCGCTGACTCTGCAGCCCCTGTCAACCTCATCACAATAAGTAGAACAAATCCACTATCTCATTTGAAACTCGGTAATACTGTAAGGAGAAAGGACGGGTCTTATTACTCCATTTTTGTAGACAGGACAGTGAACCCCAGTAAGAATTGCTCCAGGTCATCCTGTTGGGTGTGTATTCCAGAAGAAACAAACTGTTCTCCAGGGTTTGGTAAACTTGAGAAATGAGAGCCCTGGTGTTCCATACCAGTGCTTCTCTAGTGCTTGAGTCACTCAGAATCTCGTTAAAAATGCAGATTCTGGCTCAGTAGGCCTGGGAGGGACCTGAGATTCTGAATTTCTAATAAACTCCTTGTTTCTAATGAGCTCTCATAAGCTTATTCAGTAATAAGCTTAACAATTCCTAATAAGCTTTAATAAACACCTAATAATGTGATGCTCACCCTGCATACACATTCATACTTTGAGCACCAAAATGAGTGCCAGTTACCCAACGTTTTCCCTTGGCTGTTGCATTTAGATAGTGTTCTGATTAAAGTCTATAAATGAATTCCGCTAAGCCCTGACTCAAAATCAAAGTCTCTTTCTGTTCTTTGTTTTGTTTTTCTTTGTTTGTTTTAAATGTAGCACATGCGGGCACTCAGAACATGATGAGGCACATGGGGAGGTGCACGGAACAGGTGCAGCCCATGCCCCCGCCCCCACCTGTGGTCAGACATGTGATGGAACGCTAGGATGGGGCATGTGATTGGTGGGCAGGGCATGCAGTGGGGCACGTGCCAATTCATCTTGCCTCCCTTTGTTCAGTGAGTACACTGGTGGGATAAATTTTTAGAAGTGGAATTGCTGAGTCAGGGGTGGGTGCATTTTGATAGATATGGCTTACCTTGTCTTGACAGAGGGTAGTGCACCAATGTAGATCCCTTCTGCGTGAGAGAGCTGGTCTCCTCCACATGTTGGGAACACTGGAAGGCCTAGGACTTTTCTCTTTGTCAATCCCGTAGAGGAGCACTGATGTCTCATTTCTCAATTGACTTCTCTATAGTTACGAGTGGGCTTCGAATCTGTTGATAGGATTATTAGCCATTTGTATTCTTATGTGAATTGCCTGTTCCTTTCCTCTTCCTAAATTTCTGCTGGGCTGTTTTCTTTCTTTCTTTCTTTCTTTCTTTCTTTCTTTCTTTCTTTCTTTCTTTCATCTATCTGTCTATCTGTCTATCATCTATCTATATCTTTGTCTATTAAACAAATTAACCCTTTGTTCAATGTGCAGCAAATATTTTTTCCCCGATTTGCTATTAGCCTTTTGGCATTGTTAGTGCTAATTTTCACATGGGTTTTTTAGAAAATATAAGACCACTCTTCATAAATGTATGAGGCAAGGTGATAAAGTTTGTGCTTGTAAAATGGACAAGAACAGGGGTGAGCTCCACAAGTTTTTCTACAGCCAGTTTTTATCTGCCAGTGGTTTTGACTTATGACTGTCAAAACGAATTATCCTGCTAGGCATTCATTCATTTATTCATCTAACTGCCTTCAGCCCCTGAGAGGTGCAGGGCTTTGTGTTGGGCCAGGGGAGACAGAGATACTTGCCCTCAAGTAGCTTTCAGTCTTGGGGTGGGGGTTTTAATGAGAGGATACCTCTGATGGCAGAACTCTGACGGCCTCTCCCATTTGTATTAAGACATGTGGTTGCTAGACGCCTTTTAAGCTGGTGTGGAGAGAGATGACACAGGAGACAGAGGTTGATGGGAGGGCACAGTGGCCGAGGGCACTAGTGGGCTTTGAACTAGGGCTTCCCTAGTTCGGGAAGTTGAAGAGATGAGGGGAGAAGA
Source organism: Myotis nattereri (assembly GCF_964212035.1). Lineage (NCBI taxonomy): Eukaryota > Metazoa > Chordata > Mammalia > Chiroptera > Vespertilionidae > Myotis > Myotis nattereri. The sequence goes on from NC_138087.1 coordinate 56,218,984, forward strand.
AGCCAGAGAATGGAGAGTGACATGGTTCGCAGGGCAGGTGGGCAGGGCAGTGGGGCAGAGAGATGATCTCAAAGTCCTTTCCTGGAACCCTGTTACTTACAGTGACTGATGCAGTGACTCAGGCACCATGATGACCTCAAGAGATGCAGAATAAACACACACTGGGCCTTTCTGGCTCCACTCACTGGACATCGTTGACGGACCTGTGGACCTTCGAGGCTCAGTGTGCCCCGGGAGGGAGCTCGTAGCAACTGCAGAGAGAGATGGAGTCACCGTGTTCAGCTCCTCTGGTTTTTCAGAAGGTGCTTTCCCATGTGACTAAGAGAATGAGATCAGCCAGGGAAAATAAGTGCACATGGGCCTGAGAACAGTCTTTTAAAGACCGCTGGTCTCTGAGTCCCCATTCTGTCCGCTCAGTGGCCCCAAACATGTTTTTCATAATAGAAGCAGGTCTTGAAGGGCCTTAAATCTCAACTTGTCAAGTCCCAGTGGCCACATACCCACTGTACTTTTCCAGTTATGTGATGTTCAAAAACAGACAAAGCTAATCTACGGTTTTAAAAAGTCAGAATAGTAGTTACCATTTAGGGAGATGGGGTGGGAAGGGGGACTGAGAAAGCTAGAAATGTCCTATATCTTCATCTGCGAGTTTACATAGGTGTGTGCCTATGGGAAAATTCAGGCAGCTGTCCCCTTAAGGTTTGCACACTTGGCTGTATACTGTGGCTGTGTACTGTATAACCAATTCCTTATTTAAACACACACACACACACACACACACACACACACACACACACAGCTCTCCAATCAAAAGTAGGAGCCCAGAGCTGAGCTCCAGCATGAAGCCCAACAAGACCATCATCAGCCCTGCTGTGGCCACTGTACTTTCATTCATGCAGCAGAGATAGCAGCCTGACTCTTGGGACCAAGGCCTCACACTGTTGACTTACATTTGGGGGGACAGTCACTTGAGAACCCCCAGATCTTTCCATGGCTGTTCAGCCCATCTAGGGCCTGTGGGGCTGGCTTGTTGGGCTGGTGCTTGTTGGGACTGAGGCAGGGGCATAAAAACCAGCAAGCTGAACCCCATCATCCTTCATCTCATTTCCCCTTCATAGCACCCTTGAGAGGTACCTGTTGTGCCCTCGCTTTACGAACAAATCCATGAGACAATGAGTGACGTGCCCGAGGCAGCCAAGCCAGTAAGAGCCAGAGCGGGGTGTTAGCCCAGGTCTGCAGGACCCGAGTGCGAGCTTTCACCTTTTCCAGGCTGACCCGACAGGAGGCTCATTGGTAAAGTGGAGCTAATGACCCTGTGAGGGTAGTGGATGAAGAGATGATGCATTTGACATTACCCCAGGGATCCTTAACTGTAAGCTTCCAAAGGGCTGGGGACTCCCTTATTAATTTCTGTTTCTTCCACAAAAGCCCACACTGCACAAAGTAGGTCTTCAATAAACACTCAATTAGGTTGTGGAAACGGAGATCCAGAGAGGTATAGCAACTTGCTTCAGGTCACACAGCAAGTCCTTAACCAAAGTCAGGACTTGTAACCAGCTCCACTCCCACCTGAGCTCCTTCTGCCACTGTACATGGCCCCAGCTTCCTATAGATCCAGGGGACAGGGATCCCAGGATTTGGAAGAAAACAGGGAGGAGAAGAACCATGTCAGGTAAGAAAAGGCTGAGCCTGGCCCTGGGGCCTTCGAGGCATGTCTCCTGGGAAGAGGGCTGTAGGCTGTGCGGCTGCACAGAGCCCTTTTCTCGTTTAACCCATGCTTGGTTAAAAGCTCTGCAGATGCTTTCTTGAAATTCTTCATTTTATCTCTGGGTTTCTATTTTTAAATGAGGCCCCATTGACAAAGGCGTATGCACCAGTGCTCGGAGCCTTGGCTCACAGGAGGACCCACCTCCTGCTGCCTCTGTGCTTCCTGGTGATGTTTCTTAGACTCCAGCTGCCTCACCTCCCGTCACCCCCAGGCCCCACTAACCTCTCTTCCCCACACCCAATCAGCTTCCATTTGGGGTTCTCTGCACACACACCCCCCCCCCCCCCGCTCCCCGTTGTTGCATTAAGCTGGCAACTCTGGGGGCAAGCCTCTTATCTCTACCCCTGACCCAGGCACTTAGGCTCATGTGTTGGGGCAGCGGCCTATGGGAAGGGGAGATGCCTGGCTCAGCTGGCAGCCACTGGACTTGGTGTGAATTGCTCTGGGCACCTGTGTAGACAGTGACATTAAATGGTACATTTTAAAAACGCCGTGATCGATCGAGAGAGAGAGACCAGGAGAGAAAGGAAAAACTTCATGTCTCAGTATCTTTGATAGCACTTTCCCCCCATTTTTGAACAAAGGACCCCACAGCCTCATTTTGCACTGGTCCTGGCCAGTTCCACGGGCAGCCGTGCTTGGGAGAATCGGCAGGGCAGAGGGAGCGGCTCAGGCCTCACGCAGTGCGCCCTGGGGAAGCGGGAGGCAGGGGGTTGGGACCTAGGGGCTGGGAGAGCTCAGCCCTCAGTCCGGCTGTCTCCCTTTCCCTGTCTGTCCGGATGGCCTCATGGTGACAACACACCCAGGTTACAGGGCACGTGAACCTGCAGGCCTGAAAGTGGTGGTTGTTTCATAAGCTGCACGGGTCTCTGCGTAGCGGAGCGATTGTTGGTGTAATTACTGCATCGCGTTTTAAGTGTTTTAAAATGTAAACATTGAGGAAGCTTCCCAAAAGCTTCCATTACCTGCTATCTACCCCTTTCACACCTACCCACCCCCACCATCTCTGGTCGAGACCAATTTACTCTCTTCCCTGCGGATCGCTGGCCTGGGATAGAACATGCTTGTCCACCCTGCTCCTGGGGGACTGTCCCCAGAACTCTGTTCCTGACTGATGTGCAGTCGTGGTGCCTTGACTGGGAGCCAGGCCAGGGCTGTGCACAGAGATAGGGAGCAGGTCAGAGGTGGTTGCTGCCCTTGCCCGCCTCGCCTGGGAGCTGAGAGATGTGGGAGCCACAGTCTCCTCTGCAAGATGGGGAAGCACTGCTTTCAGAGGGCTGCACCGGAGGTTGTGGGGAGAGGCCACGTGCACCAATAAGGAGGCTGGGGGTGCTGTGTGAAATTCCAGGACGCTCAGGGATGGCTTCAAGCCCCAGGCTGGGGAGTGTGCTGTCTGACATAATGGGGGCTGTTGAAGTTGGCTTTCCGCTTGGGAGCAGCATCAGAACTGATTTTCACGAAGATTATCTGGACAGGAAGGTAGGAGAATGGAGGCAGGGAGACCCTTTGGGAAGCTGTTGTAATAACATAGATTTAAAAAGGCAAGCCCCATGAGCTGGGGAGGAGGGACAGACACAAAGGCTGTTACAGAGGTAGGATTCTAGTCCAAAAAGACAAGTAATGTGTGATTCCACTCAGGTGAGGCACGCAGAGTTGTCAGAAAGCAGAGTGGTGGTTGCAGGGGGCTGGGGGTGGGGGTGGAGGAGGATGGGGAGTTGGTGCTTAATGGGAACAGAGTTTCAGTTGGGGAGATGACTGGTGGTGATGGTTGCACAACAATATGAATGCTACAGAAATTTACACTTAAAATGATTAAAATTTTATGTTACATATGTTTTAGCACAATTTAAATAAAACTATAACATTAAAAAAAGATAGAGATAGAGAGGAAAAAGAGAGAGGGGATTGACAGGTGTGGGGACCTACCAGAGCTCAGGAGTGGGAAGGGGGGAGTTCAGGCTGACCCCAGGTGTCTGGCCTGGGTGACTGATGGACGGCAGAGGGGCCATCACCCAGGTGAGGAGATGGTGGTGGAGGAGAGGTGGGCCATGCTCAGGGGCAGGCACGTGAAGCCTGAGGGACTCCGGGAGACTGCCCAGCAGGGAGCCTGAGCTGGAGAGAGACCATCTGAGTCATCAGCTTATCTCTGGTAACAGGCCTCACATGGGAGATAAGAACCCCGGGGGAGTGTGAGAAGTGAGAAGAGGGAAGAGCCCAGGGGAACAGCTGGGCAAGAAGAATCCATCATCAAGGAGACTGAGAAGGAGGGAAGCGGAGGGTGAGAGTCTGAGCTCTCCTCTTGTTTGGCTGTAGGAGCAGGGACTCACTCAAGGTACCTGAGTGCTCTGACGGGGGCCTCCTAAGGACTGTGGGAGGACAGGGCCCTCAGGAATCCAGCATGAGCCATAGCAATGCAGGCCTGAGGGAGCAGGGACTGGGCACTTCTGGGGACACCATGCTCTCCATCTCTCTCTCAGCCCATGAATTCACACACTCCCCCATGAAGACTCTCACTCCCCACACGTCTCTTACCTCATGGCCTCAGCTCTCACACGTTCACCTCTCTTCACTCCCAGCTTCCCCTACCACCTGCCTTATCCCTTCTTTATGTCCCAGTTCAGTGCTGTTATGGGTTGAATTATCTCCCTCCAAAAGTTCTACCTATAAATGTGATCTTATTTGGGAATACGGTCTTTGTAGATGATCAAGTTCAGATAAGGTCATGAGGAAAGGCTTTAGTCTAATTTGACTGGTGTCTTTATATAAAGGGGACATTTGGACACAGACACGTACAGAACTGGGAGCCGGCCAGCTCAAGCCTCGGAAAGCCTGAGGCTCCCAGGGCAGGGGGAGAGGCATGGAACACATTCGCCCTTTGAGCTCTCAGAAGGAACCAGCCCTGCCAACGCCTAGATTTTGGACTTCTAGCCTCCAGGACGGAGAGACATAACTTGCTGCTGTTTAAGCCATCTGGTTTGTGGTCTCCGTTAGGGCAGCCCCGGGAAATGAACACAAATGCCGAAGAGGAAAGGAGCTCGTATTCAGCCAACTCATCCGTTTTCTTGTCCAGGCCACCTCAAGGTCATTGACTTGAATCAGGCACCTGTTCTGTCCAATCTGCTGGGGGTGGGGGTGATGATATAAAAGCATGGCTGCCCCTCATAGGTGCCCCTTGAAGGAGGGCTTGGGAGAGACAGCTCCTTCCGAAGGAATAGGGACTCTCAGGCCCGCGTGTGTCCCTGAAGCCCATGGAAGAGAGAGGCACAGCCTTCAGTGGTGAGGGCGCAGGGCATTACCCTTTAGCCAAAGTGTCTTCCAGCTCTGGCCGGTGTGGTTTGGTTGGTTGGAGCTTTAGTCCATACACTGAAAGGTTGCAGGTTCGATTCTTGGTCAGGGCACATGCCCAGGCTGTGGGGTGGATCCCCGATTGGCAACTGATCAATATCTCTCTTTCACATGGATGTTTCTGTCTCCCTCATCCCTCACTCTCCTTCCCTCTCTCTCAATAAAAGCAATAGAAACACATCCTTGAGTGAGGATTAAACAACAACAAAGTGAATTCCAAAATAGAAGAGACAGAGACAGGAGGAGATGGGGTATGAAATCAACTTTGTTAATCACTCTTTCTTCGCCCACTATTCAGATGTTCTCTGTGGCTAAATAAGAAGATGGGATAAGTGGAAAATATTCATTTGAACTTGTGACTCAGCTCCTCCTGACCTCAGGGAAGTGTATGCCATAAATCAAGATGCTACTCCAGCGCCTCCTCCAAGTGTTCCCACAGGGGCGGAGGCCGGAGGAGCCATTAGCGGGAGTGACAGGGCCCACTTCGGTGAGAGATTTAAAGGCTTATTTGGTTCTCCAGGAGCGTCCCGTCTCCGACCTCTCCTTTCTGAAGCCGCTGATGGATGGCCTCAGCCCTTGACCCGCTGGTTTTTACTGTCCATCCCTCCCAGCTTTATTTCCTGGCACAGCTTGTAAATTGGTGTTTTTTTTTCATATTTAGCAGCAGCAGCTTAAGGCTGCTGAGAAGCAGGGTGGCCAGACGGACTCAGTGTGATATACACAACAGCTTTGAGAGACTTCGGTTTTTAAATGGGTGTTACATTTATGGAGCTGCCCCTTACTTCTCTCACCAGCTCTTACTCGGACCGGACCGGTTTAGGAAGCAGGCAGCGGGCACTCTTCTGCTTCGGGCGGGCCATGCCAGGGGCCCTGGCAGCTTCATCGCCCTCCTCCTCCCTCGTCCTCCCGCTCCCTCCCCCTCTCGGGCTCCCAGCCCTCCAAGACCTGGTCAACATCTTTTCATTTTAAAGGTGGGAAAAGAGAGGATCCAAGAAGAGAAGGGGCTTGCACAAAGTTCCGAGGACACTTTTGAGACCAAAACCCAAATGGGCTCATTTCCCTACTAGTACGTTCACCAGGCACAGGGCCGGACACCGGGATGTGAGGACGAGTAAGACACAGGGCTGCCTGAGGGAAGCTACCCTCTGGTGATGTGTGCGGGGAGCAGGGTTGGGGCGGTGGTGACTCCAGCAGCAGCCTCATGATAAGGGCTCCCAGTTGTGAGCCTGGTTGCCCGTGCACCAGCCCCGGCTTTATGCCTTACTTGCTTGTTGCCAGTTACTCCTCACAACACCCTAGCGGGGAGTACTCTTACCCTCCCACTATATAGATAAAGAAACCCAGTCCAGTGATTCCCAACTTTTTATTTTAGCAGCTGAATCCTTTCTTCGAGGGAACTCTTACATGAATCCCCAATAAACCGATCAGGTAAAATCAGGGGTGAGCCCCCTCGACTGGCCTCTCGTCTTAACCCCCAAGAGGGCCCCGAGATCTCCCCTGTGATCCAGGTCTTGGATGCCTCCGAGCAGGAGGGTTACAAGCAGAATTTCCCAGGCCACTGATGCTCACTTTACAAATGCGCAAACGGAGGCCGGGAGGAGAGGAGCCCCGCGAGGGCACCCGGGAGTTACCACAACTCTCACTCTAACCAAAGTCTTCGGAATCTCAGGCCTGTGTCCATCCATGACAGCTCTTTTATTAGGAGACAGAGGCCTTTTATTAACAGCTGTAATGTACCATCTCTTCCAAGCCGTGTTTTAAGGCCCAGCTTGCAGTGGGCTCTAGTGGCACGGGATTTTCACCCCCTTCCAGCCCCTCCCTTCCCCTCCTCCAGTTCCCGTCATCGACCACAGGAGGAGCGTCTCGCTTTAGAGAAACCGTGCCTGGGAGCCGAGTGGATGAGTGTGGCTTGAAGCTCACAGCTTCGAAGTTTACCTTAGGAGTTCTCCGTGCCTCTCAGCTTATTTAACGTAGTGCCGCATCGCTCTGTAATATTCACAGGACACTTGACAATAGAAAGAGCCTTTTAAAATCCTCTGAAATAGGATTTTTTTAAATTCAACAGCACCGTTGAGTGTGTAAGTGGACGGTTATCTTTCTTGTGTGTGCTAAGAGCGAGACTTGATCCTCAGGAAATTTAATGACGGCAGCCTCAGGATGGCCTCCCTGACGGTCCCACCTCCTTCTCTCCTTGGGCTCCCTCCCGGTTCCTTTCTTCCAAGCTGGCTTCGATATAGCTTCCTTTCTCCCCTGTTCCTTCTTCCTGGTTCAGCTCTCTGCAGTGTCTGTCCATGACTTTTTTAAGGATTTTCATGCAAATTATCTAGAAAATGAATCAGCTGGCAAAGGTAACAAACAAGCCAGCTCCTGGGCCAGCCTTCCCTAGCTGGTCCTGTCCTTATGTTCCTTCTTGTGTGAGTCCAAGTGGCTCCTCTCTCTGACCCAGCGGTGAGTCTCAGGCTATTTTCCCAACTTCATTTCACGAGAGTCCAACTCCAGGAGCTGTTTTCCAGAGACATGTTTTCATGGTCAAAAGGACGGGAAGTTCTGCTTGTAACCCGGCCTTCTTGGAGACATTCAGTGTGTGGAACATACCAGAATTTTTTAGAAGTCCTGCAGCCCAGAGTCCTGTGGAACTTCATTAACCCAAACCTGTTTGAGCACCAAAAACGTGTTTTGCAACCCACTTAAGAGACACTCGTTCAGAGGTAGCGCTATGAGTTGGTTCTGGAAGATTCTAAGCCCTTGACTGGGGTTGTTCTTGGCCCCGGGATGGAGACCTCTCCTGGCTCCACTTAGGAAAAGCCCAATTAGGTTACTCTTTGCGAGCCTTCAGGAAGGATTTTCCATTTTACCAGAACATTGTCAGCTGCTTCTGCTTTCTTTGGAAGTAAATAGAAATGAATGAGGGGAGGGGGGTGCTTATGGCCTGAACATGCATTCTTGGGGTCCGGTCAGAGGAGGACAACAGGCCCAGCGAGCCGTTCTTAGAGAAAAGGATGCCCTGGGCTTTCCTGTATTTGGGAAGCTAGATCTTTCTTATCAAGCCAGCTGTACACACTGGGATTTCTTCTACAAATATGCCCACACGTGCACAAGCCCACATTAATAACACGTACCTCTGCCTTCTGAATTGGAGACACTTCTGTTGGCTTAGTGGGCTTCGGTTTCAGTTTATTTTTAACTACTTCCATGGTTTTTAATTAACAGTTAATACCACCTTTTTGATTGATTAGTTGGTTGTCTCTCCCTCGTTTTGTTTCTCTCTACTCTGGAGAATTCTATCAGTCATTTCACAGATGAGCCGTGGGTTTTGTTTGTTTGCATGGGGTGGGGGGCATCTAAAAACACAAACTGCTGTGAAGAAGGTGATACTGACTGTATATGTTTGCTAGGGCTGCCATAACAAAGCACCACACACCGAGTGGCTTAAACAACAGAAATTTATTGTTTCAAAGTTCTAGAGGCTAGAAGTTCAAGATCAAGGTATGGGCAAGGTTGGTTCCTTCCAAAGGCTGTGAGGATCTGTCCCAGCCTCGCCCCAGCTTCTGGTGGTTTGCTGGCAGTCTTCGGTGTCCTTGGCTTGTGGGAGCATCACCCCGATCTCTGCCTTCATCATCTTCACATGGTGTCTCCCTGCATGCCTGGCTGCCCACATTCCCTCCTTTTATAAGGACACAGTCATGTTGGGTTCGAGGCCCGCCCGCCCTTCACCATGACCTCATCTAAACTAATTATATCTGCAAGGACCCTGGACCATCCCCCTCCCCCCCCACGCCAATCACTTTCTCCCTCTGAGCCAGCTCCCTCAGGAGTAATATGAAGGGTCTGGAGGAGGCAATCTCCTCTGGCCAGGACTTCAGTGATTCTATGAAAAAGGTGTTGGAATACAATGGCTAGAGCAATGCGCTCGGAAAGCCAGTAGACCCGGCTTCCAATGCTAGTTCTGCTGCTTCACAGTGTCCTGATTTCTGGGAGCCTCTCAACCTCTCTAAGCTCAATATCCTCACCTGCAAAATGGAGATAACAGCTAACACCTACCTCAGAGATTAAATGAGGAAATCCTTATGAATTGCTTAATGCATGAGTTGACGTATGGTAGTAAGAGTTAACATTGCTGCTGGCTGTTTCTTGTGAGGATTGGATGAGATCGTGTAGGTGAAGGGCCTGCAGGAAGCAGGTGCCCAGTTAACCACTGATACCCACCTCTGTTAAGAACAGCTTTGGCAGAGTTTCCAGCACTCATGTTTTCCATCAGGGTGTGGGCTGAAGAGTGGAGGATTGTACAGAAAAGTATTTAAACTACTTGAAGAATAAAATAGTTTTCAGGCACTCATAAGCCATTTATAATAACCAGTTACTCATAACTAGTGGTCATGCCAGTGCAATTAATTAGGATTCATTAAATTATCTGCCCTCAGGACTTGCACCTTGTGTGGTTTTATTATGGAATTAGTCCAAGTTAGTGCAGTATTCTGCTATAGTATCATCCTGACGATTCATAAAACGTGCCCAGGCCACCATGTGAATGACAAGCATTTATTTTCCCTGAGAGCAGATCCAAGAAGGGTCTTTCTAAGATCTTTCTCTTTCTGGTAGATCTTACATCAGCACGGAAACTCCGAAGACAAAGACAAGTTCTTCACAATGTCGTACAGACGGGAACTAGAGAAATACCGCGACCTGGATGAAGATGCAATCCTCGGAGCCCTAACAGAGGACGAGCTCAGGACCCTGGAAAACGAGCTGGATGAGCTGGACCCTGATGTGAGTAGGCACTAACGGGGACCACATTGTCACAGGCACAGGGACAGCCACCACTACCACCTGCGGGAGGGACTGGTGCAGACTTCCTGAAGCTACCACTTACACTTCCCTTCATGGCCATTATATGGGAATAGCGTTGCCTTTGCAGGTGTGTATGTGTGTGTGTTGTATTCATCAGGGTTCTCTAACAGAACCAATATATGTATATAACATAAAGAAAGAGATTTTTTTTTTTAAACATATTTTATTGAGTTTTTACAGAGAGGAAGGGAGAGAGATAGAGAGTCAGAAACATCAATGAGAGAGAAACATTGACCAGCTGCCTCCTGCACACTCCCCACCGGGGATGCGCCCGCAACCAAGGTACATGCCCTTGACCGGAATCGAACCTGGGACCTTTCAGTCCGCAGGCTGACGCTCTATCCACCGAGCCAAACCGGTTTCGGCAAGAAAGAGATTTCTGATAAGAAATTGGCTCACACAATTATGGAGGCTGACAAGTCCCAAGGTCTGCAGTCGGCAAGCTGGACACCCAGGAGAGTAGATGGTATAGTTTTATTCCAAACGCTGGCAGGAAGAGACCCAGTGTTTTCAGTTCTGCTCTTCTTGATATCCCATAGCTTAACTACTATGATGTAAATGAACAATATTTAGATGCTATAGAATAAAATCCAGGTTAGGGACTAAGGGGAAAGAAAACAAAGATATTTGCTTACCACACACACCTGCAAACATATTCATAACAAAATAAGGACATACTCATGATAATTATAGTCCTTGTTTCTCTAATGGGTCACATGGTTATAGCTGGCATTGATAACTACTACCTTCTTCCACTACCCATTCTGTATTCCCTTTGCCTTTGGCAAGCACCTAGCTGGTCACAGTTCCTTGCCTGGTTAGATGACCCAAGCCTTTATCCTTGAAGGCCTGAGCCATTGTGGCCCTGCCTGGATTGGTCGTTGTAGTTTTTCGTTGACTGTAATCATGGGGCGTGGTAATTAGTACTAAGAAAGCCCTAAGCAACCTCCTACTGCGGACATACGCTTCCTTACCCCACTGTGGAGCAGCAGTCCGATTTCCCCTGCGTAGTGAGGATCAGTCACCCCAGCCAACACAGAAACTCCTTCTCGGCCTTTTCGCTCTCAGGTATGAGGAGCCCAAAGTGGCTGGGTGTCAGTCTTAACTTCCAGTCCAATGGAATCATTGTTGTGTCTCTGGGAGGAAGCATTTTTCCCTTTGGAACTAAGTCCTGAGCTAAGCCCTCTAGGCCAGCAGAGCATAAGGTCACAGGACCAGGAAGTGAAAATTTTGCCAGTGAGTCACTAGGGGTAGTAGTGAGTGGTGCCGCTCCCATTTCTACCCTTGATTGCTGGACCCGTGGATCCTGGCTATGGGAGAAGCAGCTCCATGTGTTGGACACTGATACGGAATGCAGACTCCTAGGGAACCGGGGCCCAGCCCTGCAAAGATTGCCACCTAGCTAGCACTGCCCCTGAGTCTGCAAAAGCCCGTTCCACTGTTCCATGCAGGCAGCTGCTGCAGGATGGTGGGGGAGACATGTGTCATGCAAGTTAACCAAGAAATAAAGGACTAGAAGAGTCTCTCACTTGTTTGATGTTTTTATCATTGCATTTCATAGCCGGCACACTTAGAAGTGTGTTTGATGCTCAGAATTTGCCTCTGCCGTTAGGATCACAGCATCAAAAGGCGAGCAGCTCCCTGGTTATGTCTGTGGTTTGGCCAGGCACCATGGAGCCGTGAGCAGGGTTAGGGAGGATTCCTAGGAGGCCTACTAGCTAGCAGGGGCCTTCATTCCACATCTCTATCTCAGGTACGCAGGTCAACGCCCAGCAAGAAGGTAGATAATGAATGCTACTGAATTTAGTGAATTTTCCATTTGCTATATTTTTATATTAAAAATGGGACATTTTACGCCTTTTTAAAAACAACTTGTCATTGCTCAACTGTAGTTTAATAGTGATCCATAAAAAAAGAGCACTTGTATACCATTCCACCAACCCTCAGGTAATCCCAGCTGGTGTAGCGGCAGTAGGTTAGCAGGAAAAAGGAGGGACTAGAGCAGCCGTGGGCAAACTACGGCCCGCGGGCCGGATCCGGCCAGTTTGAAATGAATAAAACTAAAAAAAAAAAAGACCGTACCCTTTTATGTAATGATGTTTACTTTGAATTTATATTAGTTCACACAAACACTCCATCCATGCTTTTGTTCCGGCCCTCCAGGTCCAGTTTAAGAACCCACTGTGGCCCTCGAGTCAAAAAGTTTGCCCACCCCTGGACTAGAGGTTAGGTATCCTGGTTCCGACCCTGGCCCTGTCTCTTACTCCACGTGGCCTTGAACCAGTTGCCGTCCTTGCCTAGGCCTTAGTCCCCATCCATAAAATGATGGAATTGGTTGGTCCCTTTCAGGGCCAAGCGTCCCTGAGCTTGTAACCTGGCCTTGTCTCCAGATTTGACTAAGTGGCTTCGTTCTAGATAACCTAGAATCCTTGACTAGGGCCCCGGGTCACAGGTCCCATAGAATGACAACTTCCCCCAGCAGCACGCTGTCATCTCGCTATTCCCGGCCACCCCGCCCAGCTGTGAGGAGTTGGTTCCCCTGACGAAGTTGCTCAAGTTGATTAGAAGGCAGCATTGTTGGGGAGCCTTGGGTGCCTCCCCTTCCCCTGCACCATGGCTCCCTCTTAGCCTGGGTTTCAGTAAAAATTAGTGATGAGGGCAAGAAACAATCAAGCTTCCAGCGTTGTTGCTATGAAATTATTCTGTTCTAGTTCTATCCTAGATCATTGCTGCAAGAACAAACGGCTTTAAAAAGCGAGAACAAAGGGGGATGTGCTACTTGTAGTCAACGCAGTGAACATGGCTCAGTTACCCCCAGGCGCCAGCCCCGTGCCGGCTGCCCACAGGGGATCCTGGCAGGGATCCTGTCCCGCAGGCGCTCGGTCCCATGGGCAGTGTATGTCCACTCTGTTCTAAACGGGAGCAGACAGGAGCTCACGGAGAGGACTAATCCTTACTGGCAGGAGGCTTCACAGAACAGGCGATATTGGAACTGGGCCGTGGGATTTTCTAAGTCAAGAATAAAAACAAAGAATTCTAGGCCGAGTGAAGGCCGTGAGCAAAGGGCCTTGTACAGAAGGGAACTAGGGCAGGGAGTCTCGGTATGTTTCTGTGGAGGGTTGGGTGGGCTTGCTGTCTCAGGATCAGGACAGATGGGCCAGGGAAGGTGCCAGGGAGATGAGTGGGAGGTGGAAGGGGCTCACATGGGAGCCCAGTTGTCCTGCCCAGCCTGTGGTAGCAGAGTTCTTTCCTGACAACAGGTTCCTTTCTGCTTCTCTCCACAACCCTCCCAACATATTGCAGAATCTTTGCTGTTCCCAGGTTGATGCTCAGCCCCGCCCCCCCTCCGGGGGGTCCTCAAGACCTGGGGCCTCTGGCCTTCGGGGCTGATGGAGTTGCCCTGAGCTGTTGCATGAGAATGAGGTCAGATTAGGCTGTGACAGCAAATCGGGCAGATGATGGCAGGCTCAGAGGCAAGCTCAGAGCTGGGAGTGGGAGGGGACAGGTGGAGGAGCCCTCTCAGAACCGAGCCCAGGGTCAGCCCCCAGGGACTGTTTGGTTTCCAGCTGGAAGCTCTGTTTCACTTGGGGACTGGCAGAGAGCTCCCACAGTGCCCCCCACCCCAACTGTCAGGGTGCCTGGCCCCAGCAGCAGGTCCCCAGGGCCTCTGTACCGCCCACACGGTCAGCTCCCTGGAGCCCTTCTCCCAGGTGATTGGCAGGAAGGGATGCTTGTGTCCACCGGAGGGTGGAGACCGTGGGGCTCCGAGAACTGACAATGCGCCTGGTGTCACAGGACCACGCGAGGAGACTCGGATTTCTCGCAGGGAGGAAGGTAACCGTGTATTTGGATGCGGGAGGAGGTTGGGCAATGTGAGACCTGTGGTTTGGAAATGGACATTTTCAAAGACCCCTTTCTCTCTAAGTTCAAGGAAAAGAAAGGAGAAATCAGAGAGAGGATAGGAGATAACCGAGACCAGTGGGTTTTTTGTCCCAGCCGCACAATCGGGCCCTTCACGGAGTGTCTCTGTTACCTGATTTGCAAGTCAGTATGTGAGTTTTGAAAAGATCTAGTGGGCCTCCCTCCCTTCTGAGAGCACAAACATTCCAGCTCACATTTCACCCGCCCTTGGCCCAGGTTCCGCAGTCACAGCACAGGGAGAGGCCAAAGGTATGCGGACCGTGCGAGGCATGGGAGCCGGCTGGCCTGGATGGGCACAGGGGCCAGCAGGTGTCCAGCCCTCCCGCTTGCAGAGCAGGGACTGAGCCCACTGAGGGAAAGGAACTTGCTCTCGGTCACACGTCCACACAGAACCGGACCAGACCCCGGCCCACCGCCTTCTCTGTTATACTCTTAGCGGCGCAGCTACGACGTGAACTCTTAGAACAATATCCTCCTGTTTTAATTTTTGTTTCACAAGCGCTTACATGGCACTTTCTATGTGCAGACACTATTCTTAGCACTTTGAAAATATTAAATCATTCAAACATCATCATCATCCTACAATGCAGACACCACTATCATCCCCTTACAGATAAGAAAGTGAGAGAAGGCCCTGGCTGGGTAGCTCAGTCCATAAGAGCATCGTCCCGATATACCCTGGTCAAGGCACATACAAAAATCAATGAATGCAAAAATAAGTGGAACAACAAGCCCTTCTCTCTCTCCCCAATCAATATACACTGAATGGCCAGATTATTATGACCACCCCATCAGTACAATGAAGTGAATCAGTTGTGCAAATAATAATAATAATAAAACCTTAGAGTATTAGGAGGTTTTCAATATTCAGTATTTTTGGAAGTGTCAATGAAGTCCTGATGGGGCGGTCGTAATAATCTGGCCACTCCGTGTGTGTAAAGAAAACTGCGAGGTGCCGTAGCCGGTTTGGCTCAGTGGATAGAGTGTCGACCTGCGGACTGAAGGGTCCTGGGTTTGATTCTGGTCGAGGGCACGTGCCTGGATCCCCAGTAGGGGGTGTGCAGGAGGCAGCCGATCAATGATTCTCTCTCATCATTGATGTTTCTATCTCTCTCTCCCTTCCTCTCTGAAATAAATAAAGATATACATATATTTTTTTTTTTTAAAAAAAGAAAAGAACACAGAGAGGTGAACTTGTTCACGTCCCAAACCCAGACAGTGGCTGAGCCATGACATTGTTCTGAGTGTTCACATCTTAGCTGCACCTCGAGAAAGCTTCATGGGAGTCTCCAGGAAGGCAGTGTGAGACACAGATGTGCTCTGGTTTGTTGTTGGGGACGGTGCTGCATGTAGTCATCTTCCTTTCTCCCTGGAAACAACCTGAGATGCAGATGTTCATGTTCACTCCTGGCTTTGTTTCCAGCATAGGCACATGCTTTGGGTCTGTCTTCCTCTCTGCAGAGTGGCTGCAGCCAGCCTCGGGCCCTCGGACACCCCTCTAGCTCTCAGCATCCATACCTTTTTCTTTTTTTCCTTTTAAAAACTGGGGTGAGATTGATAAATAACATCATATTAGTTTTAGGTCTACAACATAATGACTCAATACTTGTATATATTACAAAATAATCACCCCAATAAGTCTAACATCAATCACCACCCATAGTTACAATTCTTTTTCTTTTTAAAAAAAATATATTTTATTGATTTTTTACAGAGAGGAAGGGAGAAGGATAGAGAGCTAGAAACATCGATGAGAGAGCAACATCGATCAGCTGCCTCCCGCACATTCCCTACTGGGGATGTGTCCACAACCAAGGCACATGCCCCTGACCGGAATCAAACCTGGGACCCTTGAGTCCACAGGCTAACACTCTATCCACTGAGCCAAACCGGCCAGGGCACAATTCTTTTTCTAACCATCCATGATTTTATGAGCAATTGCTGGCCGTCTTTAATTTTTTTTCAATTGCAGTTGATATGCAATAGAATGTTAGTTTCAGGTGTACAGCATAGCAAACAGACATTTATAACTTACGATGTGATCACCCCGGTGAGTCCTGGCAGTCCTGTTACTTGAATTCAGCTCAGGCTTCAGGGGGTTATGTTTTCAGTGATGCAATTGTTAAGCCCCAGTGTCATGTGACAGAGTGGAGTACGCGGAGTTGGAAAGCAGCTATGTTTGCAGCAGAGGGCTCTAGACTTGTGTACGTTTGGAAAGAAAAAAGTCCCCGAAGCTTCCTATCTCTCTGCGGCCTGGAAAAACTCGAGCTTATCATGAGATTGTTGCACTTGGACTCCCACGGGGGAGGAATGCTCCATGTGCTAAAAGTATCCGCTGCTGACCGATTCCCCCAGAGGATCTGCCCTTTCTCGTCTCTCTGGAGTTAAGTGGATGCTGCTGTGAAGCTGAGCCAACTCCTCGGTTCAGATTGCCCTTGTACCAGGCATGGGGAGGACAGGCAATGCAGGAAGACGCTCTGGAACGGCAAGTCACGCTGGCCTGTGCAGGGAGCGGCGCACACGTTTCTATAGGGTCACCAGGTAGTTAACGTTTCCTGGGTATGCCGTGGGCAGAGCCCCGCATGGATTATCTCCTTTAGTCCTCTGAGAGGTTTGGTTATCATCCCCGTTTTAAATATGGGGAAACTGAGGCTTAGAGAGATGAAGTCACCTGCCCAGGATGCAACACGGTGGAGCTGGGGTCCCACGCTCGGCAGGCGTCACCCGGTAGCCTGGGCCGTTACCCACCGCCTGCTGCACGCACGTGTGGGAGCGGCCTGGGCATTACCAGCAACTTGTTTTTCTCAATTCGATGGCCTTTGAAGTTATGTTATTGTTATTATAAATACTAATCTCCAGAAAAGAAGGAAACCACCAACACAAAGACTTTATAAATATTGCTTATTAACGAGGCTTTGGGGAAAAGGAAGACTATTTTTTAAAGTATTTCAGTAAAAAAATCAAAGTATTTGCAGGAGAGAAGATGGTAGGGATAATTCCAACCTTGTAAAGAAATTGCATCCTGAGAGTTGACTTTGAAGACAGCCATTGGGAATCTGTGACACGTTATTACCACAGAAACAACCATGGAAAATGACAGGCCCTCTGCAAAGCCAGAAATAATCATAGCAATAGTAATAGTAATGACTATGTTCTCTCATGAGGCCGTCTGGCATGCCAGGTGCGGCACTCAGTGTGCTGTGGGAACCGTCACATAAAACTTCTGCAAGGATCCCATGAGATTGAGCCTCACAGGTTGGGGTCAACACCATTCTAAGATAAGGAAGCGGATGCCCAGAATCACACAGCTAGTCAGTGAGAGACCACCTTCAGCAGCCCTGCCCTCCTTGGCCCATGATGTATCAAGAGTTCAGAGAAAAGGGGCCGTGAACTGTAGGAAGAAATGATGGAGGAGAAAACCTAGAGCTGCAGAATCTCAGAGCTAGAAACACACGTAGGGACCATCTCACCCTCCCTTCCCCAACCCGGCGTATACATACATACAGCGAGCAAAGAAACCCTGAGTTCAGGAGTCCCTCTTGGACATGTGTCATCCATGTTTCATGGATCCCCTCCAACTCATACCAGTCCTATGAGGTAAGTATTATCAGGACCATTTCAGTGATGAAAACTCAAAACAACAACAACCCTGAAGCCCACAGAGGGGAAAGGACTTGTTCAAGGTCACACAACGCGTCAGCCCTGAGCCGAGATGAGAGCCGGGGACTTCCTGCACCACCACAGGGCTCTCCACCAGACTCCACAACATACTGGCATCCTCCCCATGATGCCCCGAATCGTGACCTGTGAGCCGAGGGCCCTCTTGGCCACGAAGGAAGCCGCCAAGTTTGGTCCACAGGCCGTGATTCTCCCTTGTAACACAAACCGGCAGATTCACAAGCCTGGGACAGAAGTAAACAGTTGAAATAGAAAGAAATAAATCTCTGTTCTAAAAATAGGCGCATATCCTTAGAAACAGTGCGGGCTGTTCACAGAGCCAAGGATGGGCCTGGGGTGGCGGGGGCGGGGCGGGGGGGAGCAGTGAGGGTGAGTGGAGCCAGGTGTCAGTGCGTCCCCACCCTGCCTCTGTCTTCTGACCCCATGACCACCTCCCCCTCACCCCTCTCCGACCTCCCAGAATGCCCTCCTTTTCCCTCCATCCCCCTCCTCTCTGCTGCCGCTTGCTGGGGGACTTCTTGGACCTGGAACCCTTCAGTCGAGATGGAATCCTTTCATTTTTCCAGGCTGAACCTCGCGCCCCTCCCTTGCAAAGCCTTCCCGACACCAGCCCCTCCAAGCCCCCAGCACAGCACCTGCCACAGAGGATGCCCTGCCATTTCCTTTTCGGTTTTGACGTTTTTAATAGGAAACATTCTAAATATATAGGAGGGTACAGAATATACCTTTATTTCCATCATCCAAATTTAACAAATACAAATTTTTTTTGTCTTATTTGATTCAAATCACCCTTAAAAAGAAAAACCATCACTATAGCTAAGGTGTAAACCCAGTCTCCCCCACCCCTGCCGTTTCTTCCCCATCTCTCCCACTCTAGTGAGCACCTTCTACTTGAGGGACAGCAAACCAAATACCCACAACATCTGGGAGATAATGAACCTGAAGGAAGGAAGATGGACCGGCTTGGGTCATCTTTTACTTTTCCACTCCTGAAAGAGAGGTGTACCTAAGAAAGTTTTGACGTAACCTTCCAGGAAGAAAAGCAACAACAAAGCCAGTGGAAAATGGCCACTGCTTCTTTGTCTCTCTGTCAGAGACAACAGGGAGTGGTGGGGACCGAGGCAAACGGGAGTTTGTGTTTGACGAAAGGACACTGAATACTCCGTTTCACCAATTGTTGACATCTGATTTTCAAGAGACACTGGAAATCTGAATTTTTATGTACAAGTTTCCTATTTTAAAATGTTGGCAGCTCATTCAAACACATAGACCAAACAAACCACATTTGGGCATTCGATTGGACTGTAGGCCTCCCGTGACCACTGCATTCCAGGCATTGCAATAGAGGAACAGGGCAAAAAGAAAAGGAAAGGAGAAAAGCCATTATTCAAGTGCCTGTTTTAAGGGAGGTTAGTGGACATTGCCACGGGGCACTTCTCATATCTTTGACAGGAACTTGGTTTCATGCATGGTTCAACTTAGCTGCAAGGGAGCCTTGGAAATGTAGTTTTTAATCTGAGTGTCCGTGTGCTCGGTTAAAAGAATGGAGTGCTTTTATTACTGAAATAGGAGAGACATGCTATTACGGACCATTTGGGTTTGCAGTTTTGTGGCCTGATGTTCTGCTTTGCCAAAAGCTCTGAGGAGGAGTGAGAGGAGTCAGTAGGGGTTTAATTAAATCCAGACCCCCAAAGAAAACATTACGAAGGTCTTACTCTCTAGCTTGGCATTTCCCCAAACCCCCATTAGTGAACTCTGGTCCCATTTGGACACCCTACCCTGATACCTTTCCTAATGTGTTCCTTCTTCCAAACCTGCTTGGGGCAGCAATTGGGTGACCCGGCAAACTGCTTGAGGCAGCAGGTGTAATGTTGACCTGAAGGGTGTCCAAGTAATACCATCCTTCTCCTAGCCGGAAATGGATGCCCAGTGTTTGGCGCTGGGGATTCAGAGAAGACTAAGATGCAGTCCAGCTGGCCTTTGAGGGGCACCCAGTCCCCTCAGGGAGAGCGATAGGGTATAAATGTGCTCCAGCACAAAGTAGGATGAGCATTATAGAAGACCTGGCTGCATGCCGAGGGGAGTTTGGAAAGAATTGCCAGATCAATGTGAGAAGCACTGCAACGGCTGAACAGGGTGCCCAAAGGGAGGGTTTTGAAAGATGAATGCAGGGGAGGAGGAGGGATGGAATTCTAGACAGAGGGCACAGCCCAAGCAAAGCATGGCAGTGTAGAGTGCAGGGCATGACTGTGGAATGCGGAGTAGCCCGCAGTGGCTGAAACATAGCACACTTGAAGCCAGGAACAAATCAGGAGGCTGCAGTAGTTTGGAGTCAAACCATAAAGAGCTCTCTATGCCTGGCTGATGAATTTGGTCATGATCCCATAGGTCAGTGGTCGGCAAACTGCAGCTCGTGAGCCACATGCGGCTCTTTGGCCCCTCGAGTGTGGCTCTTCCACAAAATACCACATGTGGGCGCGCACATACAGCGCGATTGAAACTTCGTGGCCCATGCACAGAAGTTGGTTTTCGGCCTGGGCGAGTCTATTTTGAAGAAGTAGCGTTAGAAGAAGTGGGGGGTGTAGGTGGGTCGAGCGATGGGAGACACGGCGTGGGGGAGGTACATTGTTTTGAGGTACGTTCGCTGAGGTCGACCCCTTCCAACTCTCCCATCCACACTCCTCTATCTGAAACAAGTACACAAGACGAGTGTGGATGGGAGAGTTGGAAGGGGTCGACCTCAGCGAACGTACCTCAGGCAGATTGAGGATGTTTTTAGCAAAGGCCAGCTTAGGAGTGTCCTAATTAAGTTAATAACAATGTACCGACCTATATAGTTTAAGTTTAAAAAATTTGGCTCTCAAAAGAAATTTCAATCGTTGTACTGTTGATATTTGGCTTTGTTGACTAATGAGTTTGCCGACCACTGCCCTAGACCCTAGACCTGCACTAGGATTAGGATGCTTGCTTGACAGTAAAGCTTCTTCCAGTCATTTCTCAACCCCCACAAATACCCAGTGCTCAAGCCTCTTATATAAAACTTTCCCTCCTCCCACAAAACTCCTCCTCTCCACAAAACCCCTTCTCTCTCTCTCTCTCTCTCTCTCTCTCTCTCTCTCTCTCTCTCTTCCTCCTCCTCCTCCTCCTCCTCCTCCTCCTCCCTCTCCTCGAACTGAACCTGGGACCCTTGAGTCTACAGGCCGACGCTCTGTCCACTGAGCCAAACCAATCTGTGCTCTTCTCCTGTCTTTTTTATTTAGGGGATAAGGCAGAGGGTTTTCAAGCCATACCGAAAGGAGGGATAAAGAGCTCTACTTCTCTACTTGGACACAGACCGGTCCAAGTAAGACCCCGGAGTCTTGAAATAGTGTACAAGTTGGGGAATTATGATGTGTTCCAACCATAAAGTGAAAGAAAGTCTGGAAGGAGATGAGCTTGGAGAAAGGTGTCCCAGGCTGTCCTCACACGGAAGTCATTACAAAGCCTCTCTTTCCCACACTCCCTCTTCACTCTCTCCCTTTCACCAGGTTCACCTATTTGCTTTAAAATAACCCCTCAATTGAAAATTGAAAACAATTCAGGCCTTACTCAGGATTTTCACCTTTATCCTGAGAACAACAGGAAACCATTTGGCAGACTTAATTAAATGAGTGGTCAGAGCAGGTTTTCTTTTTAAGTTCATTCTCATTGCTGCATTGAGAATGGTCTGAGAAGGAATGGACAAGAAAGATTTGGACAGAGCAGTCAGGTGGTGATAGGTAAGAGAGATCATGGTGAACTGAAGTGGTGGTAGCAATAAGATAGAAAGAGTATTGGAAAATATTTCTAAGGTAGAATTGATAGGTCTTGCTGATGGGTTAAATGATCTTTTAATCTCTCTGCATCCACCCCCTTGGGCATTTAACTTTGAAGTGTCCTCTGCCTCTGTCTCTGGACTTGACCATGAGCCTGGCTTTGGGTGATAGAATGAAGCAGAAGTGCAAGTACGGTGCTTCGAGTCTACAATTCGAGAGGCCCTGCTCTTTCCTGTGTTTCTGTCATCTCCATGCGGACATTCCTGAGGTAGCTACTGGCATGGAACAGATACGTGGCAGAGACTTGAAGTGCCCAGTCAGCCCAGTTGAGACTTGTCTAGATCAGTGGTTGGCAAACCACGGCTCGCAAGCCACATGCGGCTCTTTGGCCCCTTGAGTGTGGCTCTTCCACAAAATATCACGTGCGGGTGCGCATGCATGAGTTGAGTGAGACTGGCTACAAGACGAGTGTGGGTGGGAGAGTTGGAAGGGGTCGACCACTGCTGTAGGTCAATGGAGGGGCTGAGCATTCTTATGTGTTGGGGAGAGGGTCAGATGCTCATGTTGGTGAGGTCTGCTGGCTGATGGGAGGGGAAAGGAGTAGAGGTAGAGAGGCCCAAGGAAAGGAAACCAGCCAGGAGGTGGATCTGATAGTCCCAGGAAAGCATGATGGACTGAACGAGGGTGGTGCCCGTGGGATGGAGACAGATCAGAAACCTCAATCGTTGGGCTCACCAAAGCCTTCCCATAGCAAACCATGGCCCCTCGTCCGGCCATGCTGTTGTCTATGCTGGGCTCTCTGTCCCACCGTAGCACCACTTTCCTCTCTCCTCTTCATCTTGCTGGTTCTTACCCGGTCCCCTGAGGCACAGCTCAGGTATCCGCTCCTCCAAGAAGCCTGTGGGTGGAGAGGGGCAGAGTAAACTGCTCACATGTGGGTGTGTCTCCCTCTCGCTGTGAGCCCCTATGGAGCAGGATCACACATTCATTGTCTCAGGATGCCCAGTGCCGGCACAGCAGGGAATGTGCCGAAAAGGGGAGTCAGGAGAACGCCAGGGAGGGAAGGTTTGGCCCCACCTTGTGCCATGCATGCCAGAGAGTCAAAGTGTGTTGTTATGACCAGTACATCCCACCATCAACAGTTCCTGGGCTTGGGCCACAAGGATGCCTTTGGAAGTCAGCACCAATGCCGTAGAAAGTTGACTGTGGGAAATAGCAGTTACTGGGCTTCACCCGTCCTGCAGCGAGGTCATGATGGTTGAGCCAAAGGCCTGGATCTTTCTGGAGAAAAAGGGAAGATGCCCAGAGTGTGTCTGTTGGGGCGGGGCATATGTTTGCAGAGAGGGCCTCTTAGAGGTTTGCACCTTGCTTGTCCCCTCTGTGTCCGGGGCGTGACTGGTGCGGCCCCTCTGCCCCTCCAGGCTGTCAGGTGGAGTCCGCCATATGTGACAATAAATCTGCTGAAGCCACCGAATGATTTCTACTGGGATCTGGGGGCTGCCGGGTGGCAATGCAGGGGCTGAGCGCTCTTTATCTGGATGGGGCCTGAGGGACTAGAGGGCTGCATTTCACACAAGGGGAGCACACCAGGCAGATAACTGGGAAATAAAAGTCCTCCAGACCATTTAAAAAAACAAATGGGGCCGGTGGGGGGGGGGGGGGGCAGTCAAATACCTTATAAAAGGCAAGTGGTTGACTGACTTCTGTAAAAGGTTCGGCCTGGCTGCGGTGGTGGAGGGGTGGGGCGTCGGGTAGGGGCATGCTGAGCTGGTCTGAAGTAGGATGGGGAGAGGAGTCATGGGGATTCTGGGAAGTTAAACCTCCGGGTTTCTCTCACCCCAGGACAGGACCTCCCTGCCTCTGGGCCTCAGGTTTGCCTGTAAAGTGAGACTGGATTGATAGGAGGGGAGCGCTGGCTCCCTTAGCTGGGAGAGGAGCCTGGTTCTCACGTGGGGCCACACCTGTTTCCAGGATCTGTTCCCAGAGGAAGCAGGCTTGGGATGGAAAGTTTGCTGTGGCCTGCAAGCCGAGAGCCCTGGCTCTCAGTCCAGTGTGTGACTTCAGGCAAGGCCCTGCCCCTCCTGGCTCATGGCTGCTCCCAGTTGCCGGTGAGGTTGTAGCGCATGGTCCATCCTCTTCTAAGGGGTTGTGTCTGGCTCAGTCGCAGGACAGAAACCCAGGACTCCTGGAGCCCAGACCCAGGGGCACATTTTCCATCCCCTTGCTCTTAGGCATAGCTGTTTAATTGGGGAAGGTGATACATTTGTCACTGTGAAGGTTGGGGGGGACATTTTACATATGATTAGCCACCCGTCTGAACCATGCGTACTGATCCTTGGGCATGCTGTTTATATACAGTGTGGTTTCTACACAAGCTCAGGTGTCCTGGCTATGTGGCTAACAAGCTGTGTGACTTTGGGCGAGTGGCTTTAATTTTCTATGCCTTGGTTTCCCCAACTGAAAAATAAAAGAATTAGCCCAGAGGCCCTCTAAGGGCTTTACAGCTCTGAGCTGCCAGAAGTCAGTGCTTCTTTTAGTAAGTTGTGTGTGTGCGCGCATGTGTATGTGTGTTGCCTGTGTGTGCACATATTATGCATGTGTACATATCTGAACAAGCCCTCAATGGTTCTAGCCAGCACGCTTCTCACGTAGCCCTAACTATCTATAGCCATGATAACATGATAACGATGCAGATACTTGATATTTGGCCTCACTGGCACCTGTTGGTAGGGTGTTAGAACTGCTAACAGCACAGTTGAGGATTGATCAAAGTTTCCATCATCCTTTGGACAACTGGGCTCCAGAGTGTGGCTGGGAAAATTAGACCAAGATGTTAAGCTGTCAAGCTGCACATCCCAGTTTTAATTTTACGACATTGAAAAGGAAATGACCATTTAAAAATACATGAGTAAGGCGCTACAAGAAGAGATTGCCTGATTTCCCCCCTAGTATTATTTCCAAGAACATATTAAACTTTTAGTGTGTTTTTAACATTAAAAACTCTACTATAAAAACCCACGTATATACCCCTTTCTTCCTCTAGAGCAAGCCTGATATGGGCAAGACACTCACCAAATATTTATGGAATAAATGAATGAATATCTTGACTGTCTCTACATAAAATTTTACTCTGATAGGAACATTAGACCAGATGTGGCAGAGTGGAGTGAGTCTGGTCTACAGATGTGTTTTATTGGTCTACAGATGTGTTTTATTTGGCCTGAACATTGTTTTGAAAATATTTGGATCATGTGTCAATCTTAAAATCAAGAGATTTCACATAAAGAGTTCATCTAATAACATCACTTACATTCTTTTTTAAGATATATTTTTATTGATTTCAGAGAAGAAGGGAGAGGGGGACAGAGATAGAAACATCAATGGTGAGAGAAAATCATTGATCGTCTGCCTCCTGCATGCCCCCAACTGGGGATCAAGCTCACAACCCGGGCATGTGCCCTGATTGGGAATCAAACCGTGACCTCCTGATTCATAGGTCAACGCTCAACACTGAGACATGCCGGCCGGCATCACCCACATTCAACATGGAAATACATTGCTGGGGCATCAAAAGCCCCAGTGTAGCCCAGTCTCCACCACTCTGAGTATCTAGCAGCTATGACTTTAGGCTAAGATCAGAGAGCATCTAGAAATTCCTCCTCCTTAAAACCAACACTAACTTTCCTCTCCGGAAATGATAAAATCATCCAGGCCTTAGTCACTGCCTTTCTCACGTGAGTAAATTTGCAGTTGTACGTAAGGACATGAACACATGCTAGTGTCCTATGTACCGGAGCTTTCTCCCAAAGCCAATCTCACCCATTGGACTGAAGATGTACGTGTGACGTGTGCATATGAATACAGAGTCCCCTAATGACAGCTGACGACTGTCCTGAAGGAGCCAGACTGATACTTGCCTTTAACTAACTATAAAGAAAGCATGTGCCCAACAAATTTACTCTGTGCACATTTTAAGATTAGGAGACATGGACTTAAATTCCTTAAAGTTAGATCGTTCCAATTACCCGCAGGCACCATAGACGTATACAACCTTTTCAGGCAACGTGGAGGCTAGTTATAGACTATTCTTTGCTATTCAGTAAAGCAGACTCCTCCCCACCTTTAGGGTCTTGATTAACCATAAAGTCTAAAGCAATACCTTGCTTTCCACACATGCTGTCATTAAGACTTTTCTCTCTTTTATTTAACTTCCTCCATTTACCTCCTATCCCCCTGGTTAATCCCAATTAGAGAGCGCTTTGTGGGGTCCTGGCCTTACCTGTTAGCACACAGCCCTGACACACAATACTCACTCCCCGGATGTTTGTTGAGTGAGAAGGAATAAAGGAAGGAATATACATTTCTACACAAACACGTCCACCAAATGCTCTGCTGGTCAGAGCTCCTGTGGTTGGGGGAACCCTCTCCTCACCTGTTGGATGCCTGGGTCTGAGAGTCCGTTTTAGGTTCTAATAGTTATGACAAACCCAAGGCAGTATTTTCTTACCCATTTAACTCCTCAACAACAAATTCACATATTAAGGCACATCTGGTCATAAAACAGGACACCACTTTATCACTTGACCAGCTCTCCCCCGGCCAGTCTCTGCACCACTGTTGGCCACTGGCACACACAGAGCCTTTGCCCTCAGCAGTCCTCAGCCACTTAGTTTAGTTATTGCACTAACTTTTTTTTTAGATAACATATGCCAATTTTACTTTTTTAAAAATATAATTTATATGCCATAAAATTCACCCATTTAAAGAAAGCTCATTATTTTTAGTATAGTCATACAACCATCACAATGAATTTTAGAACATTTTCATCACCTTAAGAAAAAGACCCATACCCACTAGCCATGACTCCCTGTTTTCCCTCAACCTTCCCTGCTCTAGGTATCTGCTACCTACTTTCTGTTTCTATAGATGTGACCATTCTGGACATGTCATATAAATGGAATCAGACACTGTAGTCCTTTGTGACTGGCTTCTTTCACTTAGCACAATGTTTTCAAGGTTTCCTCTATGTCAGTGGTTCTCAACTTTCCTAATGCCGCGACCCTTTAATACAGTTCCTCATGTTGTGGTGACCCCCAATTTCATTGTTACAAATTGAACATAATTAAAGCAGTGATTAATCACAAAAACAATATGTCATTGTATATGTGTTTTCCGATGGTCTTAGGCGACCCCTGTGAAAGGGTCGTTCGACCCCCAAAGGGGTTGCGACCCACAGGTTGAGAACCACTGCTCTATGTTGTAACAGGTATCAATACTTCATTTCTGTTTATTGCCAACTAGTATTCTGTTGCATGGCTACCACACTTATTTATCCATTTATTGTTTGATGGACCTGTGAGTTGTTCCTACTTTTTGGCTGTTATGAATAATGCTGCTATGAACTGAAGAAGTTTTTGCATAGACATATGCTTTCGTTTTTCTTGGGTATATGCCTAGGAGTGGAATTGCTGCATCAGATGATAACTGCATGTTTAAGCTTTTGAGAAACTGCCAGACTGTTTTCCAATGAGGCTGCACCATTTTACATTCCCATTAGCAGTGAATGAAGGTTCTGATTTCCCCACATTCTTGCCAACATTTGTTATCTATCTTTTTTATTAGAGCTATCCTAGTGGGTATGAAGTAGTATCTCTTTCTGTGTTTGATGTTCATTTCCCTGGTGACTCATGATGTTGAGCATCTTTTCATGTGTTTATTGGCCATTTTTATGTCTTCATTGGAGAAATGTCTATTCAGATCCTTTGCCCATTTTTAAATTGGGTTATGTGTCTTATGTTTTGAGTTGTAAGAGATCTTTATGTATTCTGGATGCCAGACTTCTGTTAGATATATGATTTGCAGTTTTTCTCCAATCTGTGGGTTGTCTTTTTCACTCTCTTGACAGTGTCCATTAAAGCACAAGCATTTTAATGTTGAGAATGTCTAATTTATCTACTTTTCTTCTGATGTTTATTGTTTTAGTGGCATATCTAAGGAACCATTGCTTAACCCAGGGTCACAGAGATTTATGCCTATGTTTTCTTCTAAAACTTTTATAGTCTTAGCTCTTATATTTAGGTCTTTGATCCATTTTGAGTTAATTTCTGTTATATCATGTGAGGTCACATGCCATTTTTGAAAATAAATTAAAATGAGAAATAATCAGGACTTTAAAATATGCAGCTGTCTCTGATTTTAATTGAAAATCATGTCATGTTTCATTAAATATATCATTTAATGGAAAAAATTAATTCCTAACAAGGCTGATATTCTCAGTAATTACTTTAAGAATTCTATAAGCTAAGAATTGTTAGAAAAGGCCTTTGACATTCTTGTTTCTTTTAAAAAATCAACCGCTTTCAGTAAAGATTTAAATAAATAAAGCCATATTTTAACATGCTATATAAATAATATTTTTAAAAATATTAAAAACATGTCTATTTTCCTCTTATAATGATATGGGCTTCAATTTAACACAATGGTTTTCAATCGGGAGTGATTCTGCTCCCCAGAGGACATCTGGTGGTATTTGGAGACATTGTTGTTTGTTACAATGTCGGGAGGAGGATGGTACTGTCATCTACTGGACAGAGATGCTGCTAAACAGTCTCCAGGGCATAGAACAGCCCCCAACACAAGGAATCACCCAGCCCCAAATAGCAATTGTGCCACGATTGAAAACCCCACTTTAACTAAATCAGTGGCCCCTCTTAGATATATTTGAGAAGAGATGTGAGTTTGCAAATCCTTTTCCTCTCATTTACAACCTCATGGTTTTCTGCTATCACAATACTGAGCCTTTCAGAGGCCAGAATGTGTCCCGGAATCTTAACTGCCACCACAACCCTTTACAGACAAAAATCTATGAGGATCATTGGGAAAACACTTGTTTTTGTTGCTTAATTTATTTTGTACTTGTGTGTTTTCATTTTTGAATCTTAAGATATATTTGACAATTCTTTCCCTGTTCAACATGCATATGTGGGTAACCAAGTCTCCTGCAAAAATGTATTTTATCTGATTATAGAACAATAGTTATAAGAAGTAGTTGTGAGTGCTTGGCACTGGGCTAAGCACTGACCCTGCATTATCTAATTTAATTTCCTCAACAACCCTGAGTGACTAACATTCATGTATTACAGCCATAGACACTGAGGCACAATGAGATGCAACTGGCCCAGGACCATATGCGTCATCACTACTCCAAGTCAGGGCATGAGCTTGAGGGGGTCCAGACATGTCACAGAGCATTTGGTTACTCATTGTGGGTAGTCACAGAGAGACAGTTAGGTTGTTCTCTCCCTCAGTTAAGTCACAGTCAGTGCCCTGCCATGGGGGAGAAGGAATGGACCACACAGCTAGCTAGCCACAGGAGAGCCATCTCACCTTGGGCATGCCCGCAGATGCGTGGCTCACCTGTGACCATCACCCATCCCGCATATCACAGCGGACACTGTCTGAGAACTGCTGCTTAGGGAAAACTGGGATGTCTGTGACATCTCTTAGGTTCTTAATAGTCACCCTAATCTGTCAAGGCTCATTTTCTACCTACTGGCCATCTACTCACAACATGCTCCAACTCCCAAATGTCTCTTCTGACTTGTGGCTTAAATCCACTTGCATGTACACCAGCACCACGCCTCGAGCCCCCATACATGCCCAGCACTGAGATAGACCTGCTCACCTTCAGTCTTCCAGAGTCGGGGCCACTCCGGTGCCCTGATCTCACAGGCACTGCTCTTACCGGAATAGCACTGTGGGGTTTAACAGCCGCGAAACATCTTGTAAAACATATAGGCTGCAGTTAAACAGTAGTATTTCCCTCCCAGGCTTTATCCCTCTGTGTGCACATAGCTGTCTCCACATACCTGATATCACTCCTCTCTCAGAGGGGTTTCGGGAAAGGAGCTTTGGTGTGGGTGAGTGACTGAAGATATGCATTTTGATGTACAAAGATCGGAGATGAAATGGCTGTCTGGTCAGGCCACGTTGGGGGTGTGGCAGGAAGTGAGGTGAGATTCTGCTCACATCTGCCTTCCGGGTATCCTCCACCACCTCTTCGAGTGAAACGGGGAGAGAGCAATGATTAGAACTGAAGATTGCCCTCCCCCCCCAAATCTAAAGCAGACCTGTCCCTGAAACTACTTGGGCAAATCTTTCCTTGTTCTGAGCCTCAGTTTCCCCTTGAAGGATGGGTACATGCATCAGACAGTCTAAGCATCTTTGCAAGTATAAAATTTAAAAAAAAAAACTTTGAATGCCTGAGGTATTGGGGGCTGCGTTAAAGGAAAGCCAAGCCCACATTACTTAGGAATCTGCTTTAATAGGAAGCCCACACCTGGAAGCCTGCCCACGTTGGAAGGAGACACGACAATGATTGGTTGATGCTATCTTTCTTCAGAGACCCATCTCCAGGGACGACGTTCAAAATATTTAACAACCAGCATTGCATGAGCACTGACTGTCAGAAAGGGAGAAGGAGCTGGTCGGGCCTTCCGGGGGCTGCAGCCTGAAAGCTCGCCTCCCCCACCTGGCCTGCCTCGCCTGCTGTGCCAACCTCTCCCACCTCACTGCCTGCTGAGCCTTTACCGATTGTTTTTTGGGGTCTGCCTCTTCCTGCCTGACTCTGCATCCAGGGCCCTAACTCACACCCCTTGGCCTTCTTCTGTCCCCGATTGCTTTATACACAACGGCTATAAATATCCTCCTGCATCCAAACACCAGCTTAATCAGGTTTGTCACTCAACAGATGCTCTCGGAGCCTCCCTCTGTGCTCAGCCCCATGTTGGCTGACGCCTCACCCTCTCGTCTTCAGAAAACATTAGAGGCTGAGAAACGCAAGGAGATCAAGAGACCTAGCCTAGCTCTGCCCGCGCCTGTTGCATGACCTTAGACATGTCCCTGTCCCTACCAGGTGTCAGACTCCTTACACATAAATGAGTGACTTGAGCCCCACTGTTCAGGGATGAATTTCTGGAGAAATGCACGCCTTCAGCAGCTGACCGCTCTCTCTCTTTCTCTCTCTCTCTCTGTTCCTCTCTCTGTCGCCCGGGCTGCCACCTCCACTGTAGAACGCACTGCTGCCTGCAGGCCTGAGGCAGAAGGACCAGACCACCAAAGCGCCCACGGGCCCCTTTAAAAGGGAGGAGCTCTTGGATCACTTGGAAAAGCAAGCAAAGGAGTTTAAGGACCGAGAAGATCTGGTCCCCTACACAGGGGAAAAGCGAGGTACCGAAGCTTGTTGCTCTTATGAATATGTCCCTCTCCATGAATCGCTGATTGCCAACTGTACGCCAGGCCCTGTGTTGAGCCCATTGTGACTGGGCCTCCTTGCCTACATCCCTGCCTGGCCAAAAAACATAAATTCAACTCCAAAAGCATTGATGATATAGGTTTAGGGAAGTTTTCGGTTAAACCAGACCAGTATAACTCCCCCCCCCCCCCTTTATCCCCTTTAACTGGGATGCCCTGCTTATCCTAATATATAAAAACCCAGGGTCCGTAACGACTGGCCAAAGGCTTGACCGAACACTGGAAGTTAGTTGTCCAGTAATTGCAGGGTTGTCATGGCCACCCAGCACTGACTGCCACTGGTGCGGGCTCAGTGACCCAGCACTGACTACCAAGGGGGCTGCGGATCAGGCCTGGAGAGAGGCCTGAAGAGAGAGGCAGGGTCTGATCCACAGCCTCCGTGGCAGCTGCTGATCAGCCGTTGCCTCTCTCTTTCTCTCCGGGCTTCCCCAGCAGCCATGCCTCTGTTTCTCTCCGGGCCTCTGTGGGGGCTGCTGATCAGCCCCACCTCTCTGATCAGGCCTGGAGATGTTGACTGGCATAGAAACCAACCAAATCAGAACCAAATCTGGGTGAACTGTGAGGAGCCAATGGCTGCCTAGGAGGTGGAGCTTTTGATGCTGACTGGCATAGAAACCGACCAATCAGACCCAAATTGGCCGGCAGGGGAGGGCAGTTGGGGGTGAGATCAGGCCAGCAGGGGAGAGCAGATAGGGGCGATCAGGCAGGCAGGCAGAGAAGTTAGGGGCAATCAGGCAGGCAGGCAGGTGAGCAGTTAGTAGCCAGCGGTCCCAGATTGCGAGAGGGATGTCCAACTGTTGGTTTAGGATCGGGCCTAAACCGGCAGTTGGACATCCCCTAAGGGGTCCCCGACTAGAGAGGGTGCAGGCTGGGCTGAGGGAACCCCCCTCCCCCCGCCCACTCCCTGCATGAATTTTGTGCACCGGGCCACTAGTTTTTTTAATACAAACCTAGACACTTTTGAAAATGATAGAAGTAATTGCTAATCATGATATCAGCACATGAGACCTAAACAAGGCCCATTCTGTGCAAACCAAGAACAAGAGATACCCTATCTCCCCTAACCATCCCTGCTCTTTCCCAAAAGTTCCTCTCTCTGGCAAGTGCATTACTCCTTCCTCCATCCGTTCCTCCCTGACCCTGCCCCCGCCTACGGCAAGCCTCCAGGAGTGTCTGAGGAACAGAGAGGCAGTCCTGACCACCCAGCCCTTCGAGGGCTTCCTGTTGTTCTCCACGCCGTTCTACCGCCCTCTTCCCTCATGCCCGCCCTTGCTCAGCTCACTGCTTCCCCCAGGCCGCTGAGCACCTCTCGACCTCACCACCTGTGCAGGTATTCCTCTTCCCTCTGCCTGGAAGGCTGGCCCTGCTGGCTGCCTCTGTGCTGTCATCCTGCCCTGTCAGAGGCATCATGGCTGGAATTAGCCCGGAGTAGGGTGCATTTGGTTATAAGCCTGGCACTACCACTTCCCAGCTGTGTGAGCTTGTGTAAACTGTTAAACCTGCTGTGCCTTCATTTCTTGGTCTGTAAATGGGGCCGATGAAATAATATTACCAGTTATGAGGACTGAGGTAAGATATGTAGCGCCCAGCCCATAGTGAGTGTTATGCAAGTATTAGCTATGAGTACCCTTTCGGTCTCCACTGTCCTGATCCCTCTTTCAGGGAAGCCTTTCCTGTCTCCTGGGTTCAGGACGTGCAGTCCCTTCAGCTCCCCCTTGGTAATTCTCCACCTCGGGGGCCTGTGGCCTTCCTTCATAGCAATTCCCACGCTATCATTATCTCTGTATCATTTTTCTCTCTCACTGGCCTGTAAGCCCCATGAGGGCAGGGACTCTACCTGTTTTTGCTCACATGATACTCTCAGCACCCGGTGCAGGGCCTGGTGTACAGTAGGGCTCAGTAGAGAGTTGGTGAATGAATGAATGAGTTCAAATTAAATAAATGCATAATGCCTGGTGGCTCAGTTGGTTGGAGCGTCATCCTGTGCACTGAAAGGTTACAGGTTTGATCCCCAGTCAGGGTGTATACGGGAGGCAACTGATGGATGTTTCTCTCTCTCCCTGAAATTAATAAAAACATATATTTTTTAAAAAGAATATAAGCCCCATGAGTACAAGGACCACATCTATCTGGCTCATTGCAACCACATCTAACAAACCCTACACATTGTAGACACCCAATATATATTTCTTAAATTAATTGGTTAATTGTGTAATTAATTGTTTAGTCTCTTCCATTCTCCCCACCCCCAAGAATGTAAGTGAGATGAGCCTCGGGTCCAGGTCCATGGCTATTGGCTCTTATCCCTGTTGAATTGGCACAATACCCTGCAGAGTATCTGCTGGATGAGTAGTAAAATGAAAAGGGCAGCAGGAGTCGACACGGTGGGGAGGACATTGAGCCATCCCAAACCCTGGCGCTGGAGCTCAGACCAAATTTTATTGAAAACTTGGAGGGTCAGGGAACCCCAGAATGAGGACTGTGTGGCCTGGAAGGTGGCGGCAGGGCAAGGGGTGGGAATGACGGGGGCCTTGACCAGAAGGGCTAGGTGTGCCTGCTGAGAATGTGGCACGAGGTGTTCTTAAGCAAGGCACTTGTGCCATGAGGGGTGGTTTCAGCACAGCAGAGAGAGAGAATAGAATCTCTGGATTTCATGGCCTTAGAACAGCGTCCCACCCACACATTTGAAAAACGAGGAAACCGAGGCTGTGAGAGGGTCGGCAGCAGGCCTGGTGGACGGCTGGCGAGTCCTTGCCGGCATCCACTTGCTCAGGCACCCATCGCTCTCCCAGGGCAGGAGCTGCGGATGGGATGGTGTGGGGAAGGGAATCTGTTCGGCACACAACCAGTCCTGCCGCCCCAGAGGATGCCAGTCTGGCTGGAGCCTGGCACGGTGCTCTCGGCTCCCAGAGCCTGACTGCTTTCGTGAAAAACCAGGCGGACCCGAAGAGGGTAGCTGGAATTTATTCTATTGCCACATAATGACAAGCTTTAAAGGTTCAGCATCATCACTGTCACCCCCACCATCAGTGTCATCTCCATAAAGTATTTCCTGGTGATTGTTGGAGTCCTTGTAGGCTGAATAAGTGGGGGTCTCAACAGAGAATGTGGGGAAGACCTTCCATCTCCAACAGCCAGAGGCAGGGCCATTCAGTCCAGCCCTGGCTGAGCATCCGCCCACGCTGGGCCTAGAGCTAGCTAGGCTGAGGCGAAACATCACCCCAGCACACAAGACCCAGCAGAATGTGGTAGGAGCCTTACATGGGTGTGAGGTGGTATCAGTGCAAAACCCTGAGGAATGTGAACTTCAGTCACGCTGACTCAGGCAGGGGTCAGAATAAAATATCCATGCAGAGTATTTTCCTTAGAATTAGATTTGTTTGGCTATCTGTGTGAGGGGGGAAAGTAAAATAAGAGAGCTTAAGCAAGGTGGAGTTTAATTTTCTTTCACTTACAAGAGTTGCAGGGTTAGGCAGTCCAGAGCTAGTAAGGCATCTTGCCTAGTAGTAGGAATCAACACCCTTTCCAGTTTATTATTATTATTATTATTATTATTATTATTATTTTATTTTAATCCTCACCCAAGGATATTTTTCCATTGATTTTTAGAGAGAGTGGGAGAGGGAAAGACAGAGAGAAATATCAATGTGAGAGAAACATCGATTGTTTGCCTCCTGCACGAGCCCTGACCAGGGCCCAGGCCGGGGAGGAGCCTGCAACCGAAGTACGTGCCTTCACCGGAATAGAACTCGGGATCCTTTGGTCCGCAGGCTGACGCTCTAGCCACTGAGCCAAACCAGCTATGGCCACCCTTACCAGTTTTTTAATCTTTCATCCCTGCAATATGTTCTTGTCCTCATGGCCCTTCTGGTTGCTTGAAGATCCAGTCATCACACCTACATGCAATTAGTAAGATGAAGGAAGGGAAGGAGTCCGAATCCTTCTTGTACCTCTGGGAGGCACCTGCTGTAGGAGCTAGGAAACCATAGGTCTTAACTATTTATTGAGTTTCATCCTAGCATTGTATCCGTCATTTTCACAGTTGATTTCCATCTTAGCCCCTTTGTCTCCTTTGTATGTTTTGCCCTTTTCCAGATCCAACTCTGGATACACCCCCTCCCCCCCCAGATGATTTTGTTGTGTATTGGCCATTGCTGTAAACAATTTAAACAATGAAAGTAACTCAAAGTAATTTCCTCCACTGAGAGATAGATAGATACTGATCCCATTTTAGTGAATATTCTTCTGGACATTTCTCTCTGCACTTTCTACCCCTTCCCACCTCTGCCGCTACCACCCTGGCCCAAGTCACCCTCATCTCTTACCTGGACCATGGCAGGAGCCTCCTAACCGTCTCCCGGCTTCCATCCTCACCTGCTTCAGGCTATTCTCAGTCAGTCGTGAAAGTGAGCAGGTTTTTTTAAATTGAGGTAATAGTCACATAACATAAAATTGACCATTTTAAAGTGACCGATTCAGTGGCATTTAGTACATTCGTAATGTTGTGCAACCACCATCTCTGTCTAGATCAAAAACACTTTCCTCACTCCAAAATAAAACCCTGTACCACATCAGCAGTTACTCCCTTTCTCCCCTCCCCCCAGCCCCCGGCGACCACCAGTCTGTTTCTATGGATTTATCTATTCTGAATATTTCCCATAAATTAAATCACATAATGTGTGACTTTGTATGTCTGGCTTCTTTCGCTTAGCGTCTTGTTTTCGAGAGTCATTCATTCCCTTTTATGACTGAATAATACTCTGTAGTTTGTTTAACCGTCCATCCAGTGATGAACTTTTTGGTTGTTTCCACTTTTTGGCTACTGTGATTAGTGCTGTTATGAACATTTGTGGACAGGTGTTTGTCTGTTTTTTTTCGTTAAATCATATCGGGGGGGAAAAAGTTTTTTGAAGAACTAGAAAACTTTTCCAAAGCAACTCCACCATTTTACATTCCCACCAGCAATATACAAGGGTTCCACTTTCTCCACATCCTTGCCAACTCTTGTTGTTTTGGTTTTTGGTTTTTACTATAGCCATCCTCATGGGTGTGAGGTGGTATCATTGCAATTTCGGCTTGCATTTCCCTAATGACTAAGGATGTTGAGCATCTTTTCACATGTTGTTGGTCATATGTATATACTCTTTGGAGAAATGTCTAAAAATCCTTCGCCCATTTTAAAATTGGGTTTTGTTGTTCTTGTTGAGTTGTTAAAGTTCTTTAATATAGTCTGCATATTAGACCCTATCAAATATGTGACTGTGAATATTTTCTCCCATTGTGAATGTTGTCTTTTCACTTTTTGATAATATCCTTTAATGCACAAAAGTTTTAAAGTTTTTAGTTTTATTGATTTTTAGAGAGAGAAGAAGGGAGAAGAAGAATAGAGAAATAGAAACATCAATGAGAGAGAAACATCATTGATCAGCTGCCTCCTACATGCCCCCTACTGGGAACTGAGCCTGCAATCCAGGCATATGCCTGACTGGGAATCGAATCAGTGACCTCTTGGTTCCTGTGTTGATGTTCAACCGCTGAGTCTCACCAACCGGGCAAAGTTTTAAATTTTTATGAAGTCCAATGGATCTATGTTTTTATGTCTCAGTATACATTGTCATGTCTAAGAATACATTGCCAAATCTAAGGTCATGAAGATTTACGTCTGTTTTCTTTTAAGAGTTTTATAGTTTTAGCCATTATGTTGAAGTCACTGATTTACTTCCATTTATTTGTATAGATGCTATGAGATAGGGGTCCAATTTGCATGTGGATCTCCAGTTGTCCCAGCACAACTTCTTTTTTTAAAAAGTATTTTTTTATTGACTTCAGAGAGACAGGGAGAGAGAGATAGAAACATCAATAATGAGAGAGAATCATTGATTGGCTGCCTCCTGCACGCCCCCCACTGGGGATTGAATCCACAACCCAGGCATGTGCCCTGACCAAGAATAGAACCATGATCTCCTGGATCATAGGTCGACGCTCAACCACTGAGCCACCAGAAGGGCCATCACAACTTCTTGAAGAAACTATTCCCTTTTTCATTGAATGGACTTGGCACCCTAAAATAAATTTGCCATAGGTCTATGTATGGGTTTATTTCTGGGCTCTTAGTTCTATCCATTGTTTCTGTATTGATCCTCATGTCAATGCCACCTTTCTTTATGTTGTAGTAGGTTTTTAAATCAGGACATCTAAGTCCTCCAACTTCATTCTTTATTGAGATTGTTTTGGCTATTTGGTGCCTCTAGCAATTTTATATAAATTTGAGGATTGGCGTTTTCATTTCTGAAAAAAAAAAAAAAAGCCATTGGAATTTTGATAAAATTTCATTATATCTGTAGATTATTTGGACATTATTGTCATTTTAATATGGTCTTCCAGTCCATGAACTCGGGATTCTTTTTATTCATTTTTTCTTTTAATTCCTTTCAGCAATGATTTGTAGTGTTCCATGCACAAGTGTTTCACCTCCTTGGTTAAATTTATTTCTCACTATTTTTTCCCCCTTTGGATACTATTATAGATGAAACTAGAGGCTCAGTGCACGAAATTTGTGCCCTGGAGGGGGGGTTCCCTCAGCCTGGCCTGCACCCTGACCACCTTCCTGAAGGAGCAGTGCCCCCTCACTCACACCCAGCCTAGAACTTCCTAGTCATTTCCTCTGCTTTATATTTCCCCATAATATCCTCTAATAGCTTCACATGCTTCTTTATTACCTATCTCCTTTCACTAAATTGTAAATTGTTCATTGCTAGTCCTCTAGCCCCTAGAAAGATGCCTAGCACATAGGAAACAGTCAGTAACTATCTATTGCATATACATATATGTATATGTGTGTGTATATACACACACACACACACACACACAAATATATATATATATGTATATATATATATATGTAATTTTTCATGCACGGAATTAAATTATTCATGCTATTTTGTAAACTGGCTTTTGCCACCTTTTGTCTTAGCATTTTCCTTCTTAGTAAGTGGAGAGCCCCATCATCCTTTGTAAGAACTGCTGGGACTCCATCGCATGGATGCCCCGGAATTTCTCCAGCGGTCCCTCTGGGTGGACACTGCAGTGGCCATCCTTGTGCACCTCTTTGCCCCTCATTCAGTTCTGCGTCTGCCACTTTAAAAATATCGCGTCCCGTGAGGCAAGGAGACATTTCTTGCTCCCTAGTCCTCTTTCAATAATCTGGGTGTGTTTTATTTTGTTTAGAAATGTTTCTAAACTTTGCTCTCCTATCAGAGCCCTTAGTTAGGGTATCCCAGATACTAACATTCGACTTTTTTAAAAATCTTTTTTCTACTTACAGGTCATTTGAATTAATGACCCATGTTTTCAATAGCAAACAGTCTAGTTTGACCAAGCTATAAAGGTGTGTTTTTCAAAATGAAAGGTTCTTTGTGGGAGATCTTCCATTCCTGTTCTTGAGGACGTTTGCACTGGTCCCCAGAGGGGGAAACCTCAAGGGCCTCTCAGCATGCAGGGATCACAGCGCTCGGGGAGGGCCCCCCGGGCTGTTGCTGGAGGCTGCCAGGCGCCGCCGCACTTGCCCTCCCTGTAACGGACACTCATGTGTTTGCAGGAAAGGTCTGGGTCCCCAAGCAGAAGCCGATGGATCCCGTGCTGGAAAGTGTGACGCTGGAGCCAGAGCTGGAGGAGGCCTTGGCGAACGCCTCCGACGCGGAGCTCTGTGACATCGCAGGTGAGAGGCGCTCCACACCCTCCCATGTCCTCCAGAAGGACTTGACCTGCGTCTGCAGGGAGCCGTGGATGCTTTATTTCAACATGAACAGCCTCTCTCTCTAACAAGGACTAGAGGAGACCAAGAATATTAAAACTGAGGTCCATCATCAAAAACCAAAATCAGGAAAATAGAGAGAGAACCACCTAAACTCATTACACTCTGGAACCATCTGCTGTTGCCATGAGACCCCATCCCAGAGGGATGTGGACGCATCCTGGGGGGCGGGGCGGGGGGTTGCATGGGCCCTGATCCCATCTGCATCAAATCCTGCCCATGCCACCTGGGAAGAGAGAATGGGGGGCAGAGGACTGTGGGCGTCTCAAGCTTGGGCGGTTCACAAGGGCTGGAGCAAAGCCATCTGATTTTACCACTTTGCACCCTCAGAAAACCCCCATCTCGTATTTGCACAACACTCCCTCTTCCTGTATATTACCACATGATCTTCCCAAATAGCCCCTAAAACTCCAGCAGGTGGCCTGATCTTCAGAGCCCTTCACCACCCCAGCATCTCTGCTTACTACGGTCTAGTCTCTGCCCCGCATGCCCACCAAGAGTCAGATGTGGCCACACCAAACAGTCTGCATGCGTGTGTGTCCCCGCCCCCCGGCCCCCCACTCCCCAGCATTGTGCTGTGCTTCCTGGCCGGGGGATGGGTGGTCTTTTGATTCTGCAGACTTGGGGGCTATTAACCATCACCCAGATGATGACAGGAGGTTGGGTGAGGCGGGGAGAGACTCGGACAAGTGGGAAGGGAAGAGGAAAGATGGGGTTGAGTCTGCCTGGCCGAGGTTGAGGAGGAGTCCAGGAAGGTTCCAGATTGCCAGCTCCAGAGACTAAGTAGCTGTTGGTGCCATTAATGAGCATAGGTATAGCAGTCTGCTTGAGCTGCCATAACAAAATGCCCCAGGCTGGGTGGCTTCAACGACAGAAATTTATTGTCTCGTGGTCTGGGAGTCAGAAGCTCAAGGTGGCGGCAGGTTTGATTTCTTCTGAGCCCTCTCTCATTGGCTTGTCAGCAGCCACCTCTCACTGTGTCCCTCTAGGCCAGCGGTTCTCAACCTGTGGGTCGCGACCCCTTTGGCGGCCGAACAACCCTTTCACAGGGGTCGCCTAAGACCATCCTGCATATCAGAAATTTACATTACGATTCATAACAGTAGCAACATTACAGTTATGAAGTAGCAACGAAAATAATTTTATGGTTGGGGGGGTCACAACATGAGGAACTGTATTTAAAGGGCCAGAAGGTTGAGAACCACTGCTCTATGCTGTGTCCCCTGGTGTGGGGTGTCTCCTAATCTTTTTTCTGAAGACACCAGTCGGATTAGATTAGGGCCCACCCTAAAAGCCTCATTGTAACTTAATCACCTGCTTAAAGACCTTGTCTCCAAATACAGTTATAAATTCTAAGGTCCTGGGGATCAGGACGTGAACCTTGGGGTTTTGGAGGGACAAAATTCAGCCCATGGCAGTGGGAGAGGACACAGCTCAGGGGAAATGCTGAGTTCAGTTTGAGACCTTTGGAGTTCAAAGTGCCTGAGGGCCACCCAGGCAGGAACAGTTGTCCATGAAAGTCTTGAATTCTGCAAGGGATCTACCTGCAGCCCTTGTGGCAGCATTAGCATAGACATGTGGGCATCATTAGCATTGTCAAGCTCCAGGCAGAGGGCTTGACGGGAGTGGGGCCTGGGGCTCTGCAGGCAAGTGTCCTGGCTTGGGTAGAAGCCTGTGAGAGGTGAGGGCCAGTTAGCCACAAATGGGCTGGGAGCCAAAGGTCAAATCACAGTGGACAGAGCCTAATGCAAGAGCTAGGGAGACAGAAGGAGGGTTGGGGCTGGCCTGAGACACAGGTATGTGAGGCCAGAGGCCAGGGGAGGCCCCCCGTGCTGGGGGACTTGGTCTCCTGCCTCATCACATCCTCTGGCTTCTCATGGGAGTGGTGCATGGGTGCCGGTGGCATTTGTTGCAGGGGATGGGAGTGGGAAAGGGGGCGGCTGTCATCTACAGTGGAACCATGTGGGGCGAGACAGTGGGAAGACTCCAACATGCAGGAGGGGTGACCTTGGGTGCTGGTGGCCAAAGCCAGGTTGCAGGGACCAAGTGGCGAATGCAGAAAGCCGGTGTGTAGACTGAAGTCCAAAACACCCTTTTCTCAGCAGGCAGGGAATTTGGGAAAGACCAAAGGGCAGTGGCTTGAAGGGTGTCAGGGCCGAGAGAGAGAGAGAGAGAGAGAGAGAGAGAGAGAGAGAGAGAGAGGTAGAGAGGTTTCCAGTCCACTGTGAAACACAGAAGCAGTGAGCACCCATCCGGCCCTAATGGAAATGGAACACTTAACGCAGAAAACGTAACTGGTTTGGTTTGAAGTTCAGGTTTGGTTTTGTCAAAACCACACCAGTCATATTAGATCCACATCATGCTCACGTATTTCGACCGAACCGTTTCCCTGGTGGGGGGGTCCCCTTGACTCCCAGTTCATCTGTGCAGCAGGGAGGTGGGTGGCTGACACCCTTGTGCAGCACCTCCACGCTGACTCACCCTGGAGCTGTTTTTATCCTGGTCCTTCTCCCCCAATCACCCTCCATGACATCACCCTCCTCATTAGTCAGCTCAGAGGGATTATCAAATGACTCCAGTGTCAGAACCGCCAGCTTCTGTGCCAAAATAGAACTGCAATATTGGGCTGAGTTTCTGTGTTGATTTCTTGAAACTATGTGTCTTTATTTTTGTTGGTGTGGCTCATTGTTATTATCTGTTCATGATACCATACCTTCCCATGTCCGGAAACGAGAGGGGGAGCTGTAAGTCAGTGCGGGTGTTCACTGGCTCAGTGTGGGTGCCTGTCATTGTGTATCAGCCATTTGAAGGTGACAGTGTCTCTGGGGAATGAGGGGCTGAACATTTGCTGACCTCCAACTCTGTCCCAGGTGCGCTGGGAATTGCTTCCAATGCCTTGCTGCTTATTTATTGATTACAACACCCCTATGAAGTAAGACTCATTGTCCCCATTTAACAGATGGAGAAAGTAGGCACCGTGAGGTTAATTGCCTTGCCTGTGGGCTTGGAACCCAGGCAGCTTGGTGCGATGGCCCACTTGCATCATCACCAACTGGTGCAGCCTGGATAAAGCCCTCAGGGTTGGGGGGCATGGTGGACACAGACGGTGGGTGAGAGGGGGTGCCATCTCTCCCGGAGTGGCTGGGGAAGGATGGGGCCACAGTAAGAATGGCTCTATTTGTTTGTTTGTTTAATCCTCACCCAAGGATATTTTTCCATTGATTTTTAGAGAGTGGAAGAGACAGAGAAAGAAAGAGAGAAATATCAATGTGAGAGATATTGGTTGCCTTCTGCAAGAGCCCGACCAGGGCCCAGGCCAGGGAGGATCCTGCAACCAAGGCACATGCCCTTGACCAGAATTGAACTTGGGACTCTTTGGTCCGCAGGCCAAAACTCTATCCACTGAGCCAAACCGGCCAGGGCAGGAAAGGCTCTGGATGCCACATTAGGGCGCTGACACCTGGGACTAGGGGAGTGTTGGAGAGACGGATGGAAGCAGGGGCATAGGCAGAGAGGCAGCAGTGTTTAGAGGATGGGGGGTGGGGGTCATAGAAGGCAGGCCCCAGGTAAGGCCCCAGGTAAGGCCCCAGGTAAGGCCAATGGCCAGGTGGAGCCATGGGACTGCATAAGAGGTGGCTCCACTGAGAGACCAGCTATTCCTAGTGCTGGACCAGAGGCCAGAATTTCAAAGATGCTGCAAGAGATGGAGGCAGGGGGGCAGGACTTCTTGTCCGAGTGCTGGGTGTGGCTGACCCACCGGAGGCAGGGATGCGAGGGTGGGGGTGGCTGGACCTTCCCAAGGAGGGAGTGCATGGAGCCATGAGGTGGATGAGTCACTAAAAATAGAAAAGTAGGGAAAGGAGAGCATCACCTGGAGCCTTCACACCCCAGCTCCCAGGCAGGGCACTCCCATAGGCTCACCTCCGCCAGTCACACATCCACACACTCCGCAGCCATGTGTCTGGCCTCCCTTCTGTGTGGCAGGCTCTGACCTGGCCCTGGTAAAAGAAAGCAGCCTGGCACCTGCCCTCGCAGAGCCGCCTATGCTAACACCAAGGCCAGTGGGAAGTGGCAAGTGAGAGTGAGTGTCGCAAAGGAAAAGGACAGGGTGCAGGAGGGGGGCTGGGCTGGGGCTGGGGAGCTAAGGCCCGAGACAAGCTGATCCTGAGGAGGAAGGGTAGGTAAACGGGGGAGCGGGGGCGGAGGCGGCCCTGCTGAGCCGCTTGCTTTGCAGATGCACTTGCACAGGCTTGGCACTTGGTGATGATGGGAACAGGCGGGACCCCCAGCAGGCGGCACATTGACTCAGGTGTGACACGGGTGAGGCAGGGCCTGTGAACTCTCATGTATTCACTTGTTTTCATGTTTGTGTGTCATTCATTCACTCATGGAGTCACGTGCATTATTGAGCTCCTACCGTATGAATGAATCAGATCCAGAACTGGCCCTTGGCGGGCCCAGGACGTGATGAGGACAGAGCAGAAGCATGTCAGTTTCAACATGAAAAGCATCGCCACAGGATGGAGAACAGATGCCTCTGACAGGACTGAATTCTTGGCTTGTGGCCTTGGGCTGTGGCTTGGGGGGGCCACTGGGAGTCACCTGCAAGCACTTGGCATTATCAGTGCCTCCCCTCCTCAGTTAGGGATGCGATCCTGGTTTGCCTTTAGGGATCCTTCAGATGGGACGGACCCAGAAGGAATTGTGGGTAGGGAGACTCGCCCTTCAGAAGGGCCAACCCCAGGCAACCCCAAGGGCAGTTGGCACCCCCTGGCTCCTGTGACTCTCAGAGGCAGTCTTGGGCAGCCCCTGCCCCAGCGTCTGGTGCTCTTTCATGCCCGTAGGCTCCTGCTCTAGGAGAGGCAGGGTGCGGGCATGCAGCTGCGCCCGGTCCTGGGCCGGAGCCAGCTTCTCCCACCTGTTCCTAGGGTGCCTGCGTCTGCCCTGCACCAGCCTGAGCCGTGGGCCGCTGGCGAGGCCGGGGATGTGTGCCGCTATCTCTCTGCACCCCTAGCGGAATGACGATTATGAACTGAGTGAACCCTGCCAGGGCAGAGAGAGGAAGGAGAACTTGATGTTCTTTTTCAGAGTTCAAAAATAGTCCTTTTTGAGTTTTGAGGAAGATTTGACTTATTTTAAAAAAACCACATTCCCCAGTGCTAAATCCAGCCTTGCCAATATCTACCAGGAACGAAGCAGCAGGCAATGTTGATGTGCTGTTTTCCTTCATCACTCACACCTCCCTCCCTCTCCTTCTTTTCCCCTCCCTCCCACTCCTTCCCTCTCCTCTCCCTCCCTCCTTTTTTCTCTCCCTCCTTTCCTTCCTCCCTCCTCCCCTCCCTGCCTCTTTCCTTCCTTCCTTTTTTTTCTCTCTCTTGGATCCCTACTTTCCTCAGAGCTGCAGAACGGTTTTATTTCTTCTTGGGCCTGCTATTGACATTTATCACTTCCTAGAATACATGTTATCTGTTTTTAGAATTTTTTAGAAGTAGAGGGGAAGTTTAGGACTTTAGAGGTGCTGGTGACCTGGCGCATGGAGGCGTGTGTGGGAATGGATGCTGACTTAGAAGCCGAGAGTCCTCGCTAAATGGTCTTTGACAAGCCACTTCCTCTCGAGCCTGCTGGAAAGTGGAGGGTCCACAGCACCTGCCCTGGAGGCTTGTGAAAAATCAAACAGGATAAAGTGATGAGATGTGATGTGGCTGTGAAGTCCTGTGTGAGGGTAAGAGACCAGCTTTCAGACACACCCCATTTTACAGGAGAGAAAACTTAGGCCCAAAAAGCAGAAGTGACAGGGCCACCCAGCAAATTAGTACCACGGCCAGACGAGCGCAGGTCTCCTTCCTCGGGTCCCTGGCACTTTCTGTACCTTCCTGCCTCCGCCCGCCTTTCTGGACTGTTACAGGAAGCTGTCCTCCGAGCACAAAATGCATTTTACACTTTCCATCTCTCAGCCACATGCGGCCATGTTTGTCCGGGGACTCCCAGGAACCTTTCCGAGCTGTTTTCCCAAACCTGCAGTCGCAGCAGCAGCCCAGAAGCACCCCGAGCCGCTCCCTGTGTGGGCGCTGGAGGGGCGGCTCCAGAAGGCGATGCACGGTGCTCCGATCCACCTGCCGCTGACTCAGCTCCCACTACCCACGTAGCCACGGCCTGAACAAAAGCCCAGAGGGCCCGTGAAATGCAGATGCCTCTCTGCCTACCAGTCTCCT
Source organism: Myotis nattereri (assembly GCF_964212035.1). Lineage (NCBI taxonomy): Eukaryota > Metazoa > Chordata > Mammalia > Chiroptera > Vespertilionidae > Myotis > Myotis nattereri. The sequence continues at coordinate 56,263,675 of NC_138087.1, forward strand.
TAGTGATGAGCAGGCAGGTCTATTTTAGCAGAGAAAACTCTTAGAATGTGAGAAACAGAAGGGACTTCGAGATCAGCTCATCTTGTGGTTCTCAGCTCCCACTGCTCATCAAAACCATCCAAGGAGATTAAAAAATATACCTCCAGAGATTGGGATTAGTTGGTCCAGGGTGGAGCAGGGATATTGTCTCAAAGTTCCCAGGTGAATTGTATGTCCAGTCACGATCGTGTCTCACCCCTTCATTGGACAGAGAAGGCTGAAGGGAGGGGACTTGCCCAAGGTCACACAGCATTGGGGGCATAATCAGGACCAGTCCTGACTCTTCCCTAAGGGCTCTGGTATTTTTTCTCTAGTAAGAAACCACATCTAGTGAAATGGCTGGGGGAATTTTAAAAAAGCATCAGCAAATATTTACCAAATGCTTACTGTGTTCTGGAAGAGGTAGAAGAGAGATTAGATTTAGTCCAGTAGGGGAAGGACACAGATACCCAGATATCGCTGACTCCTGGTATACTGTATGCTGGGATAAGGACACCAGGTGCTGTGGGAGAACTAGCAGGGGAGAGGGAGGAATCCAGGAAGACTTCCTGGGGGAGGAAGTGTTATTCTAAGTCTTGAAGGATCGAGAGGTAGAGTTGGTAGGTCGAATGCAGGATGCTCAGTTAAATTTGAATTTCAGAAAAACAACAGGTAAGTTTTTAATATAAGTAGTCCAAAGACGAAATGAGACCTAGTTATACTAAAACATTTTTCATTTTTTATCTGAAATTCCAACTTAACTGGGTATCTTTAATTTTATGTGCTACATCTAGCAACACGACTAGGGGCATTTCAGCAGTGGGCGCTGCAAATGAGAGAATTGCCAGCAAAAGGGGAGGAGGGTGGCATTGGCAGAAGCAGGAGAAACTACTGAGCAGTGACTGTCCCTGGGGCAGAAAGCGTGTGCGGGAGGGACAGGCTGTGAAAGCAGGGCCAGCCCAGGGAGGGCTGGTGAAGCCAGGTCTGGGGGTCACAAGCCACCACCCACCCACCCCGATGACTGCAACAGGCTCATGGTCCCCCCCCCCCCACGTCCCCCCACCCCCGCGCCCTCCGTCCTTCCCTCTTGCTGTAGTTAGTTTCCAGGCGGCCAGAGCAACACACTGAACTCGAGTCAGACCAGCTCACGCCCTGCCCAGGCCCCCTTTGGCTTCCCAGGCTGTACCTAGAAAAAGACACCCAAACGCCTTACCCAGACCTGGAAGACCCTGCAGGATCCCGCCTGGCTATTGGAATACAGTCTGCCCCCAAGCGTTGTTGGGAGGATTCGGGGGACAGTGTCAGGCGGCATCCCCCACTTTGACTGCTGCCTGAAACCACCTGGAAAGCTTCAGCCCCAGAGGTTGTGGTTTAATTGGTCGGGGGAAGGCCTGAGTGTCAGGAATTTCTAAAGATTCCCCAGTGATTCCAATACACAAGCCAACGAGAATCACTGACGTGCAGCATGTTCTCCGTCCCAGAGCGAGTGGCTTGGTGAGGGGGCGCTAGGCCGTCCCCCACGTGTCCAACTTCATCTCAGCCCACGCCTGGCCCTGCGCCTCGGGCTTTCCCACCCGCCGTTCCCTCTGCCCAGAATGTTCTGCCTCCCTTCCCCTCACTGGCCAACACGCACTCATCACTCCCGTCCCATCCCCCAGAACACACTGAGCTCCTCCTTTACCACACCTGCCTTACACTGTGTCTGTGATTTTAATTGTGTGGGTCCCTGCTTAGCAGCCCTGTCCCCAGCAGACAGTAAGCTACAACGGGTGGGGATCCTGTCTTTCCCGTTCCCCGCTGCCCCCCTCGCCCCTGGAGCTGGACACATGAGGTCGGCACTCAGTAAATGTTAGTAAGTGAATGAAAGAATGGCTTGAACACAGGTGTGATGTGGTCAGATCTGCATTTCCAGAAAGATGTTGCTGGCTGCTCTGTGCTGAAGCTGGGGGCGGGGGGGAGGGGGGAGTGGGGTGCAAGACACCAGTGCCTATACAGCTGTGACAGCACAGCCCAAGAAATGCGAGAGCCTCAGCCAAGACAAAGGTGATGGGGCGGGAGTGGGACCGATGAGAGACACTGGTTAGTGGGGACTGGGTGAAGGTGCCATGGACTGAGGTTCTACCCCGAGGGACAGGCAGGGTGATCAGATGGAAGGTGATCCCAAGGAAGAGGCTGTTGCTGGGGAAGTTGAGTTCTGTGTTGGCCAGGTTGGGTTGGATGTGTCAGTGGGACATCAGGGGACATCTAGGAATCTGAGGCCGGGGACTAGAGAAGTCTAGACTGGTGATAGAGATTTGACATTCATGTAAATAGAGGCAAATGACATTTAAAAGTTTTCATGCAAGAGTTTCTTGCCATTTCTGGGAGCAAGAATTTCGAGGGTGTGGAGTGTCCGTGCCGGGGAGGCCCTTCTGTCTGAGAGGGGCGCGTCACGGCCCTTCCGTGTCCCCGCAGCTATCCTGGGCATGCACACCCTCATGAGCAACCAGCAGTACTACCAGGCCCTGGGCAGCAGCTCCATCGTGAACAAGGAGGGACTCAACAGTGAGTACGCAGCCCCTGCCCCCTCCCCCCCAGCGAGGCCACCTTGGAAGGGACGTCGTCCTCATACTGTTTGCTTCCTCCCACTCCTGCTCTTTGGCTCCTGGCAGAACGTTTACATTTTTATGTCGCCAAATCTATCCACCTTTTCCTTTTACTCCTCCGGGGTTTATGTTTTGTTTACGAAGGCCTTCTCCATCCCAGTGTTATTAAAAGATCCTTCTACGATTTCTCCTAAAAGTTGTAGAGGTTCACTTCTTATATGCAACTTCTTAGTCCACCTGGAGTTCATGTTTGTGTGTGGTGTGAGGTGAGACCAGATTTTCATTTTTTAATGGATATCTCATTGTCCCAACACCGTAACTTGCACAGCGTCTTCCCACCGCTGGTGTGGGGCTCCACCTTGATCCTACACTTCCGTGCATCCACGTGCGTCTGTCTCGGGCGCCTCTCCTGTTCCATGAGTCCGCTTGTCTCTTCCTGTGCCAATATTGCGTTGTCTTCATTGCCCAGGCACTTTCCAAGTTGGCGTTTGGACCCAGAGAGAAATGGGGGTGCCCAAAAAATCATGAACACACACACCCCGTAAGGCTTATATATTCCTTCCCCACCCAGGCTTCCTTTCATCCCCACAACAGCCCCTGTTCACAGGCTACAGGTGAGGACCCCAGGGTGCAGAGAGTTTAAGGGAGTCGCCTAGTTCTTGCAGGACATTAAAGACAATCCAAGCAGGCTCTGCCCCACCCCCCGCAATCCCCCCCCACACATATCCCTGAACTCTGCCTCCTCCTGAGTGCGCTTGTGTTGAGGGCAAGTGATCCCGGTCTCTGTGAGACACGCCCTTTCATGGGTCACTCTAGGTGTGATTAAGCCGACACAGTACAAGCCTGTGCCCGACGAAGAACCAAACTCAACAGACGTGGAGGAAACGCTGGAGCGGATAAAGAGCAACGACCCGAAGCTCGAAGAGGTTAACCTCAACAACATCCGGGTAAGTCCCGGCCTTCCCACTGCACGGAGGGGGAGCTATTGCATGGTGTCGCTGTGATGCCCACAGCCCGCCTAGCAGTGCAGAGAATGGGCCTGTGTGGCTCCGGGCCCCTCTGGGTCAGGAATAGGGGCAAAACCTTCCAGGCGGGTGGACAGTGCAAACCAGGTGGCCCCGGTTTGTTTCTGAGAACTGACATCAGGCCCAGATGTTCATCCGGGACCAACCCAGCTGCAACTCGGGAAACCCACCCTGTTACGCAAAACAGAGCTTGTCTGAGATAAAATCGTGAGTCACACACACTTGGCTGCGCAGCATCCACGGCTGGAAAAGCCCGGTGCCCACCAGGCTCTCGGGGTCCCCCAGGCTGGGCGGTGCCGCCCGGAGCCACTGCTGCGCTGTGTCATGCACGCGTTCCGCCTCATTCTGCAGCGGAGAGGGAGCTGTGGGCCCAGAGGTCTGGCGCCGTATCCCAAGCTGTCAGCCATATCTCTCCGGACATTTCCCGTGACCACCACGGGCACAGGAGGGACAGACGGACAGGCAGTCCTATGCTGGACAGGCTGCAGGAGAAAGTCAGACGCAGCCCAGCTGCCTGCCTGCCTGCGCAGCCCAGCGGCCGGGGGATTGGTTCCGGGAGGGGGTGGCAGCAAGACAAGAAGCAGGCCCCTCACCCAGGCTCCTCTCTCCTTTCTTCTCCACTTTCTTTTAAGTGACTGCCAGCCCCACGGCACGATCAGATTGGAAACCCGCGTCCGGAGTGTTCTCCCCACCGGCCTCCCAGGCTCTGTTCCCATGGGGAGCTAAAGTGACGCTCTGAAATGAGAGATCCATTAAGACACAGCCAGGGCCTCCATTCCTGCCATGTGCCTGGAGGGAGACACTGGCCCGGTTCAGACCTGTGCGTCCTGGAGCGGATGGCGGCTCGGAGGGCATGGGGTGGGGCCCCGCTCTGTTCAGTGTGGGGCCACAGCAAGGGCTCATGCTCCCCTCTGCACATCAGGCAGCTGGACTAGATCAGTGTATTCACCTGCGGAAAGTAAAAGATATATGCCACCCACCCCCCTCCCCAGTTTCTGATTGTATTGGTCTGGAGCAGGCCCGAGCTTCAGAAAGTTCCCAGGAACCTCCGGTGTGCGGCAGGGCTGAGACCTCTGGGACAGGTGTCTCTTAAAGATTATCTAGGGCACACCCCCCTTCCCCCCCCCCCCCCCCCGACACACACACTCACCTCCATTTTCCAGAATCAGGCCCAGAGAAGGGAAGAGACCCTCCCAGAGTCACCGAGCAAACCAGAAACACTGCCACTTGCTGGGGCAGAGGCCAAGCCCCTGCCCGCCCCGCAGCCCAGGCCCGAGTTCTTGGCACAACGCTCCTCCGCACCCACTGCCTTGCTTGTCCCTTCCCCTCTGGTCTCTGTGCTCACAGAGGAAGCAGTGGGTCCTGTCTGAACTTCCAGGAAGGGTTTCTGTCAGTCTGTTTGCCAGAAGGTGCTCCCCAAATCCCAGCTACGTGGAGGAAAGCCGGAATCCTTTGCCCGTTTAGCGTTTTGGTCAGAGCTTTGCTATAAATCAGGCTGCGCGTAGTGACACCCCTCTGACCAGCCTGCCGCTGGCAGGGGCCGCTGCTCACCGCCTGCCTTTCTCTCTGCAGAATATCCCCATACCCACCCTCAAGGCGTACGCGGAAGCCCTGAAAGGCAACTCGTATGTGAAGAAGTTCAGCATCGTGGGGACGCGGAGCAGTGACCCCGTGGCCTATGTATGTACCGTCCTCTTCCGCTGCCGTGAGGGTGGGCGGCACATAAACGGACGGGCTGGTGCTCGTGGCCTCGGGACTGGCCATGTCCCACTGAGGAAGAACCTCGCCTGGTGCAGTGAGGGGCATTGGGCGAGAGGCAGGAGAGGACGTGGACGGAATGGTGGGTACACGGGCACCACCTGTACGTTATCCTAGTTCATCTCCACCAGCACCCCTGGTCCCGGAAGTGCCGGTCTCCCACTTTGCAGATGAAGAACCTGAGGTGCAGGGAGCTCGGGAAACGTGCTTTGTCCAAAGTCGCAGAGCAAGTGGAGGGGGAGCTGAGATGTAAATGCAGCGCGCGTGGACCCTGCGGCTGGGTCTCTGCATTCAGCATGGTTTGGACAAGGGCCTGCCCCGCACTGCGCCTCGGTTTCTCCATCTTTAAAATCATCGTCTTCCTCAGTGGGTCCCGATGACCAATTTTATTCATCATTTTTTATTTATATCTTAAAAATACTGTTGTTCAAATGAAATTGTATTTATTATAAAGTAGCCCTCGGTTCGTTTTTCTTTTTACACATTCAACACAAAGGCGGGTGTCAGTCAGCCCGTCCGCACCAGTATACCTGCTCTGGATACTGGGGTGCTCTGGGCCGGCCGGTAAGTCAGGCTGCTCTGTATGTCCCCCCACTGCCCGCCCCAGCTCTTCTCCCACCCACCCCTGACCCCCAATTCCTTCACTCCGGTCCAGCAAACAGCTGACACCTGGCATGGCAGTGCCTCGCACCTGCTCAGCCACCAGCGTGTCCCCTTGGATCAGCCTGTGGACTTGCCTATGGTTATTAAATATTTTGATTGGCAGGCCCAGGCAAGGGGGATGCTGGGAGAGAACCCAGACTGGGTCCCTCCCCTCAGGAGGGTCACAGAGAAAGCGGACATGCACCCTGGGGGTACAGCGCAGGGCGAGCTGAGCGGGGAGTGATGGCCTCAATAAGGAAGGCTTCCTGGGAGTGAGCCTTGGGTACGGTCTCAGCAAGCAGGGGCGGTGGGAAGGGCACTCCTGGCTCAGCTCACCATCGCAGACAGCCAGGCCCACAGGTTGTATATCCTGGCCTATCAGCTTCTGGTTGGTGTCTCCTTTCCTCCACCATACACTGTCTCCACCAACGCTAATTACTTCATTTCCTTCAGAGGTTCTGATTGTCATCTACGCCCCTGGCCAAATTCCTCCCACACGTGCTGGCTACCTGAGCCCAGTGGGTGGTTTCCCAGGCTACCCTCTCTGCTCTCTGCTGCTCAGACCCAGAGAAAGTGACTCCATGGAATCCCAACAGGAACTAGAAGAGACAGTGAGAGTATTTGGGGAGGTTGGGACTCCACCAGTCACTCATGGATGGTGATGAGGACTTGTTACGTGCTGAGCACTGTTGGATGAATACAGTGATTTTCAGCCCACAGAGGGTAGAGAAAGTCTAACGGCAGAGACAACATCAATATAGAAACAACCTAAACCAGGGAATACAAGTTCCATGAAGGCGGTGTGGATAAATTCTATGAATCTATGCAGTTCAATAAGACAGGCCACAGCGAGCTGGCGGTGTCAGCGATGCCGCTCTCAGAGAAAGGGGCATTGAAAACGGCCTTGAAGGACGGGCAGGGTTTGGATGAGTGAAGCAGAAGGGAAAGGGCATTCCAGTCGGCAAGGACAGGAGAAGCAAAGGCTACACAGTGGGAGAGCGCTGGGCGTGCACGGGGACCTGGGAGTAGTCCTGCCGTAAGGGAGCAGCGAGAGTTGAGGCTGAAGAGGAGAGGAGAACCTGCATCCAGCAGAGGCTCCGGGAGGGGTTTGGGAGCCGTGGCAGGTGGAGGGGAGGAGAGACGCCGAGCTGTGCTTGGTGAAGGGAGTGTGGCGAGTCTGGTCCCTAGCTTGAACAGCAGAGGTGTACGAGGGACTCTGGTTCCCGGCAAGTTTCCCTCAATATTTTAGGTTTTACCCAAGAGGGGCTCCAGCCTTGCTCAAGGTGACTCACAGGTACCCTGGCTTTTCTCCTGTGGCTCAAGGCCCTCGCTGAGATGCTCAAGGAGAACAAGGCGTTGAAGACACTGAATGTGGAATCCAACTTCATTTCCGGAGCGGGGATCCTGCGCCTGGTGGAAGCTCTTCCACACAACACTTCTCTGGTGGAACTGAAAATCGATAACCAGGTGAGCTGAGCCAGGGGTCTCCTGGAGTCCTTCGCTACAGGAGCTCGCCGTCCTGCGCTTTCCTGCGTGCTGCTGGGTGGAGTAGATGCTGCTGATTATAAAAGCTACGGAGCCCAGCTTCAGGGGACCTCCACCATGCTCACCTTCCTTCCTCATTCCCACCAAGGGGTCTGGCAGCTTTTGCGTGTGTCCCCCTAGTGATGGGGAGCTCGTCTACCCTTTCTGATCTCCTGTAGAAATTAGCTCCCTTTAAGTCCTGCTTGCTGGGCTTAATCTTATAACCATTGGAATCTTCCTCTCCAGGCTAAATATCCCATTTCCTTCAGTCACCCCTGCCCCCCACTCAATGGGTTTTTGAGTCTCCTTACTCATCGAAGTTATTCTTTGGGTAAATTCTGGTTTGTTTTTATCATTATGGGGTTATCATTTCTCTATAACTTCTGTGATTCAGTCATTTATTTTCAGGGCAACTCTTTCAGTCCTGACTTTTAAAACAGAGCTGATAAGAGTATCTTACATGTTAGATATCTTACATGCTACATGTGTTGAGGGTCCATTGTGGGCTCGGCTTCGTGCCAGGCACCTGACACACACCATCTCTGGTTTTCCCAGCCTCCCTGCAGGAGGTGTGTATTCTCCCTCCCACTTTGCAGATGAGAAAACAGTTCAGACAAGCAACATTCTCAGGGCCACCACGTTCGTGTTTTAGGAGCTAGGATTTGAATCCAGGACTCGGTGACTCCGAAACCCACACTTCATCCATCACGTGTTAAAACACTATCACACAGTCTTCTTTATGGTGTGTGGATAGGGAGCTTTCATTTTCTACATGACAATGTTTGCTTTCTGGTCATATAAATGTGTGCATAGGAAAAAGATGGGAAGGAAATACAACAATTATAAGTAGTGGTTATCCCTGACTGAGATATTCATCTCTATTGTAAACTATTTCAAACAAACAGAAAAGTGCATGAAACGTAAATGCACGGTTGAACGAATCACACCGCTCTTGTGACCCCTGTCCAGGCCAAGAGCTGAAATATCACCAGGTTCCAGAAGACGTCTGTGGTCCCTTGTCCATCGGAACCCCGGCAAAGCTCTTCACAGTGTGCTCCCTGCTTACTTTCCAACCTCCACGTCTTCACTCTTGCTTTTCTCCCCGCTGGAGTGTCCTCCCTGCCCCTACCACTCTGCCTGGAGAGCTCCGCTTCCTCTGGGTTCGGCTGCAGCCCCTTCCTCTCCCACTGGGGTCTGGAGGCAGCTGGAACCAGCGTGCCAGAGCCGACTCACATCTCTTCCCAACTCCCCTGCAGTGGTAGCACCTCGGAACCTTGAACCCGCCCCTGGTGGGAATATTTACACTGTGGAAATTGGCCCCTCAGAGCAAGGTGCCCCCCCCCCCCCCACACACACACACCGTGTTCTCCTGGGACCTTGGCTTCCCTGTGAGATTCTCAGAAGCTGGTGCTGTGTCATCTCCATCTCAGGCCGAGCTCAGAACTTGGCCCACAGTGGTGCTTGGTAAGCAGGGCCGCCCTGGATGGCTGTGCGTGTTCACCGCACAATGAGCAGGCAGGGGTCGGAGTCTAACCCGCATTCCTCTCTCCAGGACTTGGTGTGGGGCTTTGTCCCCAGAGAGGGTCCTTTTTTCTCACTCATATAAAGAGGCCGCGTGAGCCTGCTGCAGCCAGGTCATGTGCATCTGCTGCGTTGGACTCCTTGCATCTCTCATATGCTGTGGCCTTGCTGCTGCATCGCCCATTCCCAGCCCCTACCCACCCCACCTCTTAGGTCCCTCCTTTGGCCATTGCTGATCCTGCTTTATTGGAGGCAGGAGGGGCACAGCAGATGGAATAGAGGCATGCAGCCAGCTTGGCAGCAGCTCTGGGCCAGGCCCGGGATCAGCTGGTCATGTGATTTCAAGCCTAGCTGTGCAGCGAGTCAGGGTCTACCCAGCGTCAGCTGAAAACTGACACCTGGGGCAGAATGCCGGCCACAGAGGGCCCAGACCACTGGCCTCAGCCCACTGTGATGGCAGCTGCCAGGGGACGAGCTGCCCACCTTCCTTCTCACTACTATTCCCCCTCTTCCCCCCCCCCCCCCAGCCCAGAGATGGAGCCATCACCCTCACCTGGTACACTTCCCTGAGCCTCACTACCTCCCTTGTAAATGAAGTCATAAAATCTCCACTTCTGAGGAGATGACAGATTAAACTAGGTGGCCGATAACTTCTGTAATTACTCCAGAGGCGATCTAGGGACTTCACACATTCAGAGTTAATTTCCTGAGAGAGGCCACGAATCCATTACGTCATTTAACGCTCACAGACTGTGAGTGGGTATTACAACCCATCGTGGTATTGTCGACGAGGAAACTGAGGCCCTTGCAGGCTATGTGACCTGCCCAGGGTCACACAGTAAGTGGCAGAAGCAAGATTAGAACCCAGGTCTAGGCGACTCCAAAGTGTATGAGCTGAGCCTGTCTGGGCTCTTGAACCCTACTGTAGTTTCACATGGCCCTCTCTTGGTGTAAGGCCAGAGCATTCTCACACCTACCCCCAGCCTGGGAGCCTCATTTTTGGTTTCTATCAGCATTTGGTGAGTGCTGGCTGCACCCCAGAGCAGTGCTGGGCACTGGGTGAATGAGGCTCTCTCGCTGCCCTCCCGGGATTCCATGCTGCATAGGAACCATAGAGCAGAGATGAACATTAGGTGAGGTACTCCAGCAGGCCACAGACAGAGGGCCCTGCGGTCCACCGGAGTGGGCCGTCTCAGCCAGGAGCAGGCATCAGGGAGGGCTTCTTGGAGGAGGTGACGTTTGAGATAAACCTTAGGGTGGACAGTATCTCAGAGTGGGAAGTAGAGACCATGGCATCTCAGGTGCAGGAATCACACGAACAAAGAGAAGGAGAAGGGAAAGTGAAGGAGCCCATCCAAACATGATAAATGGTACCCCAGGAGGAAGGGAGGAAAGGGAGTTGGGAGTCCACGGGGCTCTGAATGGATGCTGAGGGAAGGTGGGTTGTAAACTGCCCTGTGCACCAAAGTTGTGCTCGGGGAACATGGTTCCCTGCTGGATGGGAGCAGGAAGAGGGCGTCAGGGCCTGGGAGACCAGAGAGGTGGGATTACCTCCTGGATGAGGGGACCTGGGGGAAGTGCTCCCATATGCTGGAGTCTGGAGACTGAGTGGGGTCTGGCAGGGAAGGAGGAGGACTGGGAGCAGGCCTATTTTGAGGAGGGAGCTCAGCCACCCAGGCCCTAGGGAGGCCACCCATGCCTCTCCCAGTGCGTTAGGAGGTCTGGGCATGGTGACTGCCTCTCATCAGGTGCTCCAGCCCCTAGGCTTCTAGGGAGTGTGGCCAAAAGGAGGTGATGAGTGGCATGTGATTTATTCCTCATTCTTGGTTAGTCCCCGAGGCCTTCAGAGGCGGCAGCCTTCTCCTCAGCCCTTGTGCCTGTCACCTGTGTCAGTGAGTCGCTGCTCTCCTTTCTCCTTATATGGCCAAGGAAAGGGACTTGGGGCCTTCTACCCGGTGACAGGAGCCTCCCAGGCTGGCTCGGGACACACATTCTGGAACCAGGACTCTGAGGCTCTTTGTTTACTCGGCCAGTCTTTCTTTATCTCCAGACTCTGCTCTGCTGCTGCCTGAAGTTGCCCAGAGCCAGCAGTGAGGGCTGGAGGGGCAGGGAAGGCAGTGAGGGTGGGAGAGGGCAGAGGGGCGCAGACCTGGAGCTGAGGACATTGAGAAAATGGCAGTCCTGCCCTCCTTTTAAAGGTGGGGAAACTGAGGATCAGAGAAGGGATGAGACTTGCCCGAAGTCATAGATCAAGGACACGTCAGAGCACTCCCAGCAGGTCATACCCAAATGGGGGTTCTCTGGGCCCCTCAATTCATCCTCCTCACTTCTGACTGAGCTCCCTCCAACAGGTCCTTCCCCAGGACCCTGAGGGCTCAGGGTGCTCTCCCTGCCCCTTTGAGCAGATAACACCTGAAACACGACCCCCTCCCCAAATGAAGATATGTGCAAGGTCGGGGGTACTGGCTGGATTTATCACGTTTCATTCCAATGTTTGACAGTGAGGATGTGCTTAATATTTTGAAAAAAAAAAAAAAAAGCTAAAGAAAGTGGATTGTGTTTTCTTGTTTTCCCAGATTGGGTTATTTTCCTAATGAAAATCAGTTTAGAAAGAAAATAAAAGATACACTGGAATAGAATCCTAAAGGTTTTCACACTTGGCGACACCCCTTACTGTTAGATTACACACTTATGTCAGCTGGCTAACTGTGTTAAGTGAGACTGAATATACTTTTGGATTTGCAAGGCGTAAGAAAAACACTTGAAAACCAAAAGAGCAAGACTACTTGACTAATTGTGTTCTCTGTGTTGCTGTGTTGTTCCTTCTACATTCACCTCCGAAGTAGCAGCTCTGGGTCTGTGCCTCCTTTTCACATCTGTATTTTCACTGTGATTTGGAGTAATTTAGCCTGGAATTAACTAAGTAATTCAACCTCAGTGAGAGGACAGGCCCAAGTCACTGTTCCTTCACCCACATGCCAATTGTGTTTTTTTACTGACCCCCCTTCTCAGGGGAAAATGAGATGAAATTAGTGGAAGTGAGAGACAAAATGTATGGTGAAGAGAACAACACCCTTCTCCTACACAGATCAGAGTGAATTAGACTAAAGATTTGTGACAACAACCGTCTCGCTCCGTGTCAGGTTGTCACGGCAGTCTGTCCTGAAAAACCAGGAGCTTCCCAGACAAGAGACAGACTGACCCAAGGATGACCTGTCTTCAGTCCCTGACACTTAAAGTCAAACAAAGGATCAAGCCCGTTCTGCTCTTGCTGTGTAACTCAGGAGTGTCACTTAATGTATCCATGCCTCTGTTTCCTCATCTATAAAATGGGAATAATACTGATACTCAACCTACTAGCGTAGTGAGAGGATTTAATGTGTTGATCCTTGAACCGTGTAGTATTCTCTCAATCAGAGGGAGGTGATATTTCTGTTGTTTGTTAGACTTAGTTGGTGGTAGACAGATGGGGTGGGGAGAACTGACTTCTGGGAGAGATTCTAGCTCGTGCAAGGAACAACTTTTGACCTCCTTTCTTTCTTCCCTTATTCCCTCTCTTTCTTACTTAAATTTACTTTTTTAGTGAAGTGTAGCATATATGGTAAAGCAAATATGTCTTAAAAGGACAGCTCAGTGGATTTATACATGTATACACCTGTGTAGTCCCCACCAAGATCAAGACAGAATGCATCCAGCAGCCCAGCAGGCTCCCTCATGCCCCTTCACAATCGATACCCTCCTAATGCAGTCACGTTCTGCTTTCTGTCACCGTAGATGAGTTTGCCTATTCTTAAGCATCAGCTCAATGGAATCACATGCATGTGCTCTTTTATGTCTGGCTTTTTTTGCTCAACATTACGTGTGTGCACCAATTATCTCTAGCTGTGTAACAAATTACCCCCCAAAATTTAGTAGCTGAAAGCAATGATCAACATGGAGCAGACTGCCCATATTCAGACCCTGGTCTGCACCTGCCTAGCTCTGTGATTCAGTGGGAATTTCTTAATACCTCTGTTCTTCATGTCTGTAAGATGAAAGGTACAACAATAGTACATATTCCATAGGTTCCTAGTTAGCGTATGTAAGGTGCTTATGACATGCAACTAGAGGCCCGGTGCACGAAATTCGTGCAAGGGGGTGTGGGGTGGGGGGAGGTCTCCTCAGCCTGGCCTGCAACAACGCAAGCGTTCCGCACCAGGCCTGGCCAGAGGCCCTCTGTGGCTGGGTGCGAAATGCTGGTCTCGTTGCCATGGCGATGAAGCAAGCATTCCTTCAGGCTGCTCACGCTGTCCGCTCTCAGCAGCCGCCCCCCTCAGGACTGGGGGACTCCGGCGGGGCTGAGAGGACTGGGTGCCACCATCTTTGTGACAGAGTGACAGTTAATTTGCATATTACTCTTTTATTAGAAAGGATAATTACTAACTAACAAGTATTTGAAAAATAAGTAAGAACCAGAGTTTTAGTCCTAACCTCATCCCCAATGGCCTCTTCTCTCATCTATGAGATGATCGAGGCCTTCTGGTCTCAGAGTCCCTGGAGAAAAGGGGACAGCCTGAGAATGAAGCAAGTACAAAGCTGGTTAAGATGCATACATGTTTTCTATTTTACTCCGTAATGTAAAAATAGTGGTTTTGGTCCAAGATTAACATGCCAGGAAGATTGGCCACAATTATCTAAAAGAATCCTGTATCTTCTCTCTCTCTCTCTCTCTCTCTCACACACACACACACACACACACACACACACAGACATCTGCGTGTGTCTCAGGGACAGTGGATGCTAGTTTGAGAATGTGGGCCTACAGGGTCCTCTGAAGTCCTTCCAGCCCCAGGCTAAGGTCAAGCCTTGGCTCCGTCATTAAGCAAAGGGAGCACAGTCCATCTTCCATCTATACATGGGCTCCGTGCACTCATCTCTAAGACCGGGTGCTAGTTCCTGCCTGCCCGGCCCTCCTCCCCAGGATGTAGGGAGGTTGGATGGAGGCAGTCTGCATTGGGGTGCTCTGTACTCTGAACTGAGTGACCTGAAGTGCCAGCTTTATAGAAACAGCCCTGGCAGCCCCTCCAGTCAGGGAGGACCTGTGCTTCTGTGCTCTCTCAGAGTTTGTGAGTTTGCAAGTTTGCACAGTGCTCTCCCAGCAAGTGCCCTCAAGGGAAGGCCAGGCTTCCAGCTCAAAAGGGTGGGGGGCGGGCGGTGTGGGGTGAGATGGGCTGCCAGGCCAAGCCAGCCAGAGCACAGGGCTGGTCTGAGTTCTCTGAGGACAGGCCAGAGCTCTTCCCAGCCCTTTCAGGAGCCTTGCCAGACAGTCTGGTGGAATTTCACCAATGGCCCTCTGCTTGCCCTAATCAGCGTCTCAGCCCCATCTGAACCCAGACGAGCTCTGGTGAACTCAGAATAACCTGGGAGGAGTTCTCTGTCAAGATTTCAACCACGGTTCTATGCTTGTCTCTTTGGATGCTGGGCTGATGTATCTTCTCAACCCTCCTATGCATCGAGCCTATTCCTGTTTTCCTTCATTCAATTCAATCCTGTGGCCTTGACCTTGACCTAGAGATCCTGGGTCCTGTGTGCTATCCCAGGGCTCACAGTCTAGGACAGCACCTCCACAAGAACTTTCTGTGTTGATGGAAATGCTCCGTATCTGTAGGACCAACATGGTAGCCAGTGGCTATTGCACACTTGACATGTGGCTAGTGCAACTGAGGAACTGAATTTTAAATTCTATTTAATTTTAATTATTTAAATTTGTAGTTTAATAAACAGTCCAATTTAAAAGTGGGCAGAATACCTGAATAGACTTTTTTTCCAAAGAAGACATACAGATGGCTAATGGGTACATGAAAAGATGCTCAAAATCACTAATCATCAGGGAAATACATATCAAAACCATAATGAGATATTGCTGCACACCTGGTAGAATGGCTATCATCAAAATAACAAGAAATGCCATGGGTTGGCAAGGATATGGAGAAAAAGGAACCCTTGTGTACTGTTGGTAGGAATGTAAATTGATGCAGCCACTATGGAAAACAGCATGGAGATTTCTGAAAAAAATATAAAACTACCATATGATCCAGCAATCCCACTTCTGAGAAAACACAAATACTAATTCAAAAAGATATAGTGTGTACCCTCGTGTTCACTGCAATTGACAATACCAACACATGGAAGCAACCTAAGTGCACACCAATGGATGAGTGGATAAAAAAGATGTGTGTGTGTGTGTGTGTGTGTGTGTGTGTACACAATGAAATATTATTCAATCATAAGAAAGATTGAAATCTTGCCATTTGCAACAACATAGATGGACCTTGAGAGCCTTATGTTAAGTGAAATAAGTCAGACAAAGACAAATACCATATGAGCTCACCTATATGTGTAATCTAAAAACAAAACACAACCAAGCTCATAGATACAGAGAAAAGATTGGTAGTTGCCAGGGATGGGGGTCGAGTGGGTGAAATGGGCGAAGGGGATCAAAAAGTGAAAACTTCACCTGCCGGCATGGCTCAGTGGTTGAGCATCGACGAATGAACCAGGAAGTCATGGTTCGATTCCCAGTCAGGGCACGTGCCCAGGTTTCAGGCTCTATCCCCAGTAGGGAGAAGCAGCCAATGAAGGATTTGCTCTCATCATTGATGTTTCTCTCTCTATCTTTCTCTCTCTCCCTCCCTCCCTCCCTTCCTCTCTCCCTTCCTCCCTGAAATCAATAAAAATATATTTTTTAAAAAGTGAAAACTTTTAGCTATAAAACAAATAAGTCATAGAGATGTAATGTACAGCATGACTTATTAGAATTAATAATCCTACATTGCATATTCGAAAGTTCCTAAGAGTAAATCTTAAAGGATTTTCTCTTTCTTTCATCTTTGTCAGATGATCACTATAGCTTTGAGGGTAAGGGACATAACAGGCTGTAGGAAGCTGACTCTGGCATTCCCAACCCCCTGTGTGCCTTTGGGCAAATCCTTTTCCCTCTCTCAGCCTCAGATTCTTCACTTGTAAATTGCAGATGAGTCTAAATGACTGATTATCAAACCTGCTGTACATTGGAATCACCTGAGGAGTGTGAAAAGCCACATACATCTGAGCCGCACTCCCAGTGATCCTGGATTAATTACTGTGGGGAACAGCCCGGGCAGCAGGACTTTTACATTTCCTTGGGACTAGATCAGGGGTGGGCAAACTTTTTGACTCGAGGGCCACAATGGGTTCTTAAACTGGACCGGAGGGCCGGAACAAAAGCATGGATGGAGTGTTTGTGTGAACTAATATAAATTCAAAGTAAACATCATTACATAAAAGGGTACGGTCTTTTTTTTCAATAGTTTTATTCATTTCAAAGGGACCGGATCCGGCCCGCAGGCCGTAGTTTGCCCACGGCTGGACTAGATGATTTGAAGGTCCTTCTGCTCAGTCCTTCTAGGATGCTGCTGTGGGCCAGTGGAAAGATCTATCGTAGGTGTCTGGTGGCCTGGGTTCGAATCCCAGCTCATTTCCTCCTGGCTGTGACCTTTCACCTGCCCCGGACCTCCATTTCCTGCTCTGGGAGGTGGGGATAAAATCCCCGCCCACCACTCAGGGTTTCTGGTGGGTAGAGAAGGGATAGGTGCCTTGCAAATAGAATGAGTGGTGACTATTGTTCTTTCTTGACCAAAGAGCCAGCCCCTGGGCAACAAAGTGGAAATGGAGATCGTGAGCATGTTGGAAAAAAACACAACGCTTCTGAAATTCGGCTACCACTTTACCCAGCAGGGGCCCCGGCTGCGGGCCTCCAACGCCATGATGAGCAACAACGACCTTGGTGAGTAAAAACGTGCTCCCTCCCACCTGTCCTGGGGGGAATTTTCATGGACAACTTTCCCAGGGGGTCCTCTTGGTGAGCCTGACTCCAACTTTCACGTTGGTTGCATTCGTTTTGTGTGTTTGTGCCTTGTCTCCTCGCTGGGCCCTCTAAGCTCAGCTCAGCCCAGGGCAGGCCCAGAGGGCACCCTCAGTGCATTAGCTCCTGAAATGAAACGCGGAAGAGCACAGGCTCACCGGGAGTCTCCTCTTCCGAACACCCTTCTCCGAACTCAAGAATTCTGTCCAGGTCACGGTCTGGCTCCAGCCCCAGGTCCCACAGCCCCCAACCAGCACTATTACCAAAGCCCCAAGCCTAGGAGACTTCTCTTTGCTTTTAAGATAAGAGTTGAAAATGTTGACTTCATAGTAAACAGGTTACAGTAATTGAATCTCAGTTAAAGGTATAGTTTGTTCTTAAAAGAGAATGTCACAATCTTTCTTGTGAGCAAACACCCAATAAGTCAGTTGAATGAAAAGTGACATCAATCACTGACTTCTCCAGATGCCAGTTGTTCCCAAGCTCTGTGTGTAGTTACTTACGTGTGTTCCTGCTGGCTGTTAAAAGAACTTGATACAGTGTCCCCAAAAGAGTGGGTCTGATAAGGCTATAGGAAAAGTGGAGGGAAAAGCAACCAGGAAAAGGAGTAGGCCTAATACGCTAACATATTTGATTATTATATTTAGCCATGAGTTTGCTAGACACAAGGCAGGAAGAAGAAAATCCAAATTATGTTATTCTTATTACAGACGAGACAGAAGCATGATGAGTTAAAAAAATTTCCTCCGGAAATTCTGTTTCTTTGTTACTAATGTTGTGGCCCCACGCCATAACAAAGAAACAGAATTTCCGGAGGATGAGGCCCAGAAATCAGGATTTTAAAAAGATTCCCAGGGGATGCTAATGTGCAGCCAAGGTTGAGAACCACTGCCCTAAAACCATCTCAGAAAAGGCACTACTTTCCGCAGCCATTCAAACCAGAAATCTGGGCCTCTCTCTGTGCACAGCCCCAACACAGCCAGTCACCTCCTCGCCACCCCTGTGGGGCTGCCTCATGTCAAGTCCTCATCACACGTACCTGGTCCTCCGGGGCTGGCATCGGGCACAGTGCTCATCCGAGCCTTGTCCTGTCAGGATTCCTTCGGGTTCTGCTTAGACCCCTTTCAGGGCTCCCAGTGCTCTCAGCCTAAACTCCCTGACATGGCTCACAAGTCCCTTAACAACGTAGTTGACACTTAAAGGTGCCCGCTGTGTGCCAGGCACTGCTGTGCACACTCCCATCTTACTCCCCCAGGCTGCCAGCACCCAGCTGAGGCAGGTGCTATTGTTACCCCCATTCTGTGCTAAGGAAAGGAGGCCTAGAGAGTAGTAAGGTTACCCGCAGTGGGCAGAAGTGGGCTTCGAACTGGCTGTCCAGCCCTTGAACCTGTGCTCTCCACCTCCTCTCTGGGTGAGGCCTTGCCAGGCTCATCTCTTGACACCCCTGATGAGCCATCCTCTTGCCATATCAGTACCAACCATTCCAGGTAGCTAGAATGCCTCTGAGTGACCCAAGCAAAAGCATCCCTATAGAGGGCCTTTACGCCTAATGTTCCTGCTCCCTTCCCACCATCTACCCCTTTATCCTGTAAGATTCAGCAGAATGTCACCTGCCCATCCTCAGAAGATCTGACCACTTTGTGCATTGTGCCTCATACTTGATAGAGACCTGCCAGGGTACCTGTAATAGTTTATCAGACTTACTGTTGGTATATCTTGGTCCCCTGTTAAGCAATATCTTTAGTTCTGATTCTTGTGCTTGGGACGCAATAGTACTGAGTAAGTGCTGTTGTGTATATAAATGCATGTAAAAGCTCCCCAAAGACGTGATGGAGGTGTCCAAGCCTGGTGGGAAGTGATGGAGGGAGCTCAAGCCACCACGGAGGTTGGTCCGGATGACTCAAGATTCCTTCTGGCTCTGCTAAACGAGTCTCTTGATGTTGCAATGATAAGCAACGCAGAGGAGTTTGCTTTAGTGGAAGTAAAAAGCAGATGGAATGGAAGGTGGATATTGGGAGACCCGGCTTCTACTCACAGTTCTGTCACTTATTCTCGTGACTTGGAGCATGTTATTCCCTCTCTTGGCCTCAATTTCCTTAAAATGGGGGGAGAGAATATTGAGTAAGTGGGTGCCTCCCCCTCTCCTCACCCAGCCCCTGCGACATCAGTGCAGGTGAACTTAGGACAGACCCAGTGTATGCAGTGAGGGCATGTAGCGGGGAAAGAAACACGGGAGGCATCCCTTTCTGTACCCTGAGCTTGGGCTGGGGACCAGGTTCCAGTCCTGACTCTGCCACCAGCTTTCAGGATCCTGGCTCTTTCCTTGTCCAGGGGAACGGAGCTAATGTCCTGTGAGAACCAGATGAGCTGTGGATATGTAAAACCCACATGGAGGGCTCGGGTGGTACTGAGAGAGGCGCTGGACTGAGGCACAAGCCTTGGTTCTCTCTGGTACCAGCTGTGATGCTTTGAGCAGGAAGTGTACCCTCTCTCTGCCCTTCTTTCCTCGTCCATAACATGGAAATGGTAACAACACTGACATTCCAGAATTGTGGAGGGGCTGCAATGAGGTGTTGCGTGCAAAAGAGGTGTAAAGAGGCTGCCCTGCTGGGCATGCTTGCATAGGTAACATGGACATGCCTAAAGGTCTGTTCTCATAACCAGGGATGGGGAACCTTTTTTCTGCCAAGGGTCATTTGGATGTTTATGACATCATTCAAGGGCCATACAGAATTAGCAACTTAAAAATTAGCCTGCTATACTTGGTCAGACATTTAATTAACTCATTCCTAATGCCTTGGCAGGGCCGGATCAAATGATTTCATGGGCCTTATATGGCCCATGGGCCAGACGTTCCCCACCCCTGAATCATAACCCTTTGGTCACCTCAGGTGAACCTCTTCCACTCTTCAGGTTTTTGTTGCTCCACATCTAACCCAAGCTATTGGACATTCTGATAGTTCCAGTGTTTTCTCATCAGGAGATTGCCCATTGATTTGCATTTATTATTCTCCAGATGGGGACAAAGGGGTGTGCAGGAGCTCAGGCACCAGCTGAACTCTGGGCCCCATGCTGGGTGCCTTGTGCCCCACGCCCCTCCCCCAGCTCCCAGCCACAACCCGAGTACCGCATCTTCCAAGGTGGTTCTGCTATATAGGCTCCGTGTTTGCACAAGCTGATTCGGTTCTTGTTGCAGCTCGTATTCATCCATCTGTTGGCTGCAGGTTTACCGGCTCGGCTCGGGCACTGGAAGACATCTAAGTATAGACAGACCTTTTTCCTCCGCTTCCTGTCTGCCACACCAGCAGCCCTCTGACGGCCACCGTCCAGCTCTACAGACTTCTTCCTCTCGTGGCCGATCTAGCTTGCTGCTTGGTCTTCATCTGCAGACACTTAATTCATTTCAGAACACTCTCCCTTGTTACAAGCAAGGGAACCCCGTTCCCTGTCCCATGGTCCTGTAAGCTAATGCCTCAGCCTGCAACCTCCTGGCTGGTGTTTCTTCTTTCTTCTTTATGGCTTTTAACTACTTTGTTCTGTGATTGCGTTTGAGCTTATGTTTTGCGTCTGGGAAAATGTCAGGGTTAACCCTGAGGGGACAGATAATGCAGGGGAATCATCATGTAGACACTGTTGTTTACATAGGCAGGAGAGAGGCCAGGAACTCTGAGAAAGCCAAGGGAAACGTATCCAGCAGTTAAGACCCTAGTCTTACTAAGAAGACGGACTTAACTCTTATCTGAAGTGGACTGAGGAGCTTCGCTGCAGGTGAACGCTGACAAGTGGGAGGGCCGTTACACAACCACACATAACTACCCTTTAGAAACAACTGGCTTCAGACTCTGCTAACCAAAGCGTTCGCGAGAAGCTCACAGCGCTTTCTGAGCCACAGAGGTGGTTCCTGGCGCACAGGGGCAACTGGCTTACATCTCATCTCCCTTCCTTTCCAGTGAGGAAGAGGAGGCTCGCAGACTTGACTGGGCCCATCATTCCCAAGTGCCGGAGTGGAGTCTAGTGTGTGGCGGTGGTGACCACGCCTCTGAACTGGACACGTTCTACTGATGATCTGTGCTCTGCAGTGGAAGCCAGAAGGCAGAATGTCGGCACAAACCCTTTTGTGGTTCAGTTCTTTATGCACAAAGGTTTTAGGATAACTAGTGGTTACAGTTGAAATTTTATAAATTATGGTTAATGTGAAGTTTTTCTTTAGTCACAGAAGTTCAGTCTGGTTATTGTTTAAAAACTAAGAAGGCCCTGGACCGGCAGATCTTCCTGAAGATGACGTTACAGCAGCAGTGACTTAGCTGAGAGCCTGGTTTTGGTATATTGACTATGCTTAATGCACGAACAAACAGCACACTCTTCGCACGGTATAGAAGCATTATACTTTATTACAAATTTGATCTTAGCTATTTAGCCAGCAGAACAGGCTTTTTATTAACCCTCCTTTAAATTGAAGAACCTCAAGATTAAAGTTGCCAAATTGATTGATGGATCAAGAACACAATTTTTCCCCTCAAGACAGACAGAAAGACTAAAGCCACCGAACTCTGCCAGGAATCAAAGAACATGAGATTCCTTTTGCTGGATATGAGGAAATTCCAAGTTTCAAAAACCATCCTGTCTTTACCAATCCCAGGCAACAAACAGCTCCTTCAGTGTTCTTTATGGCATCTGGGGTTTATTTACATTTTAACACCGGAGTCAGAATTTTTTCCTTTATCAAATGCTAACCTTATGATGGATATGAAAACCTGTGGCCAAATACTTGAAAACACCTTTCTATATTGCACAGTGGGCTAATGGCTTACTTGAAGTCAAATGTTAGAGGGATAAATTTCCAGTCTATGCTGACAGACTTGCAACTACCTGTGGCCGCACTTACTAGACACGTCACTGCTAATCTTAAACAGTTAAGCCTCAGAAGGCCAACGGGGAAGACCCAGATAGTAAAGAATTAGGAAAACCTGGCCAAACTATCCCAAGATGATGATTCTGAAAACGTAATTTTGGTATCTCTGCCGCATCCTTTTAACATCATTGCACTTCTTGGGATCCAGCAAAAAAGTGAAGCCACAATGCCCTTGTGCCTTTTAACATACCACAGTGCCAGTCGAGCTAGTATTTCTGTTGCTTGGGAAGTTACATTCATGAGTGATAGGACAAATCTCCTGATAAAGGCCACGCCAAAGAGCTGACGAGCAGACTGCTGCAGAGCACTGAGCAGAGAGGCTTTTGACGAGAAAGGAAGTCTTGCACACTGAACTGTAACGCCGCGGACGGTGCAGGGTAACCGGAGGTGGCCCTCTGTGGAAGTGTCTACGAGGCTGCAGATGGGCCCAGGAGTGGCGCCACCGGCTTCTCCTTGAAACACAATTGCAGCTGTATTCTGCATCACTGGAAACTGCAATGTAACATTAAATCTGTTGGTCTATGAATGACTGCGTATGTGTTTCTTGGGACCTGTGTGACAGGGACACGCACCCGACAAGGCCGGGAAACCACGGCAGTGCTGGATGACCTCACTCAGAATGTCTTGTATCCCAAGGCATTTGTGTAAAAACTGCCCATATGTGTCATCAAGCTAATTTGAATCTCTCAAAGAAAATACTTAAAAGCAAAGTGTGGTGGATACTAGGGAAAACAGAGACTATTAGGGGAAAATCTCTGTTAAAAACCAAATCAATAAAAAACGAAGGTGAGCCACATCTTTATGACCATCTGTTCCATCAGTCGAGCTGTTGGTTTAGACCAGAAGGTGGCAATTTTTTTCTGTAAAGAACCAGATAATAAATATAGGTTTGCAGGCCCTAACTTTTCTGCTGTAAATACTTAATTCTGTCTTAAATCATATGTAAAAAAAACCAAACAATGGGTGTGGTTATTCCAATGAAATTTTATTTACAAAAGCAAGAGGTGGGCCAAATGCTGTAGTTTACAGATCCTGGTCTAGTGCAGGCTAACAGAGATGAGGTGAGGGTTGGGGTGGATGGCAGGTGACTAACGGGATTTGTTCCAAGGAGTCTACTTTCAGGGTCACAGCTTTCACACTTTTACCATCAGGACAGACAGGTATGATGACAAGAAAAATGACTGCTACCAGCCCTGACACCTGGCACAGAAAAGGCATGACCTGGTTGCCAGGCTCAAGGCTCTACTCCTCAGCTGCTATGGGATCCCACAGCTCACCTTTTTCTGTGCTCTAGCATCTTCTGAGTCAGAATGTCTCAGGTAAGTGGTCAGCACCAACTCCCTCTTCTCTCCTCTTATGAAGTACTAGAGGCCCGGTGCACGAATTCGTGCACCAGTGGGGTCCCTCGGCCTGGCCTGCAGGATCAGGCCAAAAACGGCTCTCCAACATCCCCTGAGGGGTCCTGGATTGCAATAGGGCACAGGCCAGGCCAAGGGACCCCACCGGTGCACAATCGGGGCTGGTGAGGGACGCAGGAGGTTGGCCAGCCAGGGAGGGACTGTGGGAGGGCTCCACGGCATGTCCAGCCCATCTCACTCAGTCCCCATTGACCAGACTCGAGCAGCAAGCTAACCTACCAGTCAGAATGTCTGCCTCCTGGTGGTCAGTGCACGTCATAGCGAGCGGTTGAGCAGACTTAGCAGATCATTCGCATATTATGCTTTGATTGGTTGAACAGCCGCCCGGACCACCAGACACTTAGCATATTAGGCTTTTATTATATAGGATAAGTGGCCAATAGGTGACCAGTGTGCCATGGTGTCATTGGCCAGCACCCAAGTTCCCCATTTCTCTGTTGCTGCAGCCTGGCTATTTCCGAATACATGGCTGCCTCAAACCTAGCTTTGTGAAGCCTCAGGGAAATGTTGCCGGTGCCGCTCACACAAGCAGGGCCCATCCTCAGCAACATCAGGTCTTGGCTCCGGGCTCAGGGGGGGTGGCGCCTGCTGTGAAAGCTCACTGGGTATGCGTGGCCGTCGGGCTGTACAGTCACATTCCTCTTTAAAGCTATGCTGGGCAGGGCTTGAAGCCGGCCTGCTCCCTTTGTCTTGACATGTGACACAACAGGCTGTTAGTCCTTGTCCTTGACAGGCGGGGCAGGTCAAGACGAGCTGACGGCACTGGGGAGTGGAGCAGAGTTTATACTGGTCCCATGGGGCTCCACAGTATGAACATTCTGGGGACAGAAGAACAATCTTTGTTATAAACACACACACACACACACACACACACACACACACACACACACACACACACGCACATGCACTTCTCCAGTTCCTAAATATAACTCTTAGCTCATTAGAATCGAATATATCCTGTTGCATCTGGGGAAGATTTCTAAATAGTAAGTCTCCTATCTTCTAACAAAAAACACTCCTCATCCCCACTTTTTGGGGGGAGAGGTTGCTTTTGGAAATTGTCTTTCTGATTCCAGCATTCACCAATCCACTTTTCCTTTTCCCATTTAAAAACAAATACTAGTAGGAATGCTTCTCTCTTTCATTAACTATTTCAAAGCTAGCCAACCACCCTCTTGTTCAACGGTCTTTTTCCTTTAGATCACTCCCTTTTTCATTGGGAGACAACATACCTGAATGCAGATGATCCCACATCTCAACTCAGCTCTGCATCCCCTTCCCCAGGCCTGAGGTTCTCCGGCTGTTTGTTGCTAACAGACACTTGCCACTGGGATTCCTAAAACTCATACTTATCTACTTTCTCAGTGGGTTTTTTCCTGCTGACTTCTGTTACCGTTGGTACCGTCCTTCTTCAAGTCTCTTTACCTAGCTTATCTAAGTTACCTTTAGGCCTTCTCTCTTCCCTTTATATCCACCTAACTCCAAAACAGATGTGCAATAACTTTCAATAACAGACACAAATACAAGACTATCCAAAACAACTAAAGATTAAGAAGGAAAGAGAACGATCCAACTCCTATCTTATTTATTATCCGAGTGGCCATGCAATCTCAGTCTCTGATCCCCACTCTAGAAACTGCAACAGCCACTAGGGCTGTCTGCCCGTGGCCTTTCCTGCTCAGGACCGTGGCATCCATTCTTCACGGACTGCCTTCATTTGGTACCACATTTCAGTGTGGACTCAAAACTAGTCAAACCACACATTTCCTGTCACCACTGCTTCCTGTGGCCACCTCTGCCTCTGGCTTTGGCCCTAGGTTCAGCTCCCACCTTGGAATGCCCCACCCACCATGCAAAAGTGCAAGACCACATGTGTCCACAGACCATCTAAACTAGGGAATCTTTTTCTGTGTGCCATAGATTTACTTGTCTAGTGAAGACTATGAACTCTTAGAAATATATATTTTTAAATGCATAAAATAAACTACATACAATTACAAAAGAAACCAATTATATAGAAATACAAAATATTAAAATATTTTTTAAAATCTGGAATATAATAAGATATTAGCACATTAAATAATAAGAATTAGTAGTGGGCCTAATAGCTATTTCCATTTGGAAGCAATGATGAACAAATACGATTTTGAGATATAGGTAGCAACTGTAATCTATGAAAATACTGATTTCTACTGACGTCACAGGTACGTCTAATACTACTGATTTGTTGCTTGCATTCATAATTGATGGTAGTGTTACATTTAGTGAGAGGTTATGAAAATAAATTACTAATTCCTATCCAAATTCACAGAATTCCTGAATTCTACATATTGACCCCAGGTGTGAAGAACCCTGATTTAGCCTATTAGTTCATCACCGAGCAGGCAGAGAGAGCAAGGGACATTATCTCCATTTTCAGGACTTGTCTAACGAGTAAATGGTGAAGCCAGGATCCCAACATAGGCCTCCTGACTCTGCTGTACATCTCCAACTCTGTTGGGCAGTGGTGGTGCCACGCACGCCTTCTCCCTGGTTTTATTCTTCACAGAATCAGTGCTGGCCTGCCTTCCAGCATGGTTCACACAGAGAATGTGCCTGATCGTGAGTTTAGGTTCTAGGCTTGTGCTGACCTACCTGACACTACGTCACTGTTGTATGACAAAGCATAACGCTCATCGAAAACAAACAATTTCCCTTTGTAAAAACCGTCAGGAAACTCCTCCAGGTACTTGTGGATGCCACCCTTGAGCTGGAACACTTCCTTGCACACTCCCTGTGTGGAAAAACAGCAGGAGATTCAGGAGACAAGCAGAGGCCAGGAAGAAGCTCCACAGAGGAGTGGCACGTGGTGAGGATGCCCAAGGTTGGCTCCTGGCTCCCACTGCAGGACACTGAGAAACTGCTGACCAAGGGCGCAAGGAAGCAACTGGCCAGATCTTGCTTACGGGAGGGGGGCCGGGGGAGGGAAGATGGGTGATGATAGCAGTCAGGGCCTTCACTCTCTAGATCCTGGAAGCTCAACTATTTTTGCCACCCCCTAAATATAGAAAGACACCTGTTGGGACATGTAATGTCACTGAATTTGCTTTTCTCAGGATCAAGCAAAAGTATTAGGCAAAGGGAAACGTTAACTAATCTTTCCCATTTGTACCTGATGAGTTTCTAAGACTGCTGAGTGTTTTTCACATCTTAAGATTTAAGAACTTCATATTTTGTACTTATAAACTCTAAGCTTGATGGCCAGGATGGGAGAGGGAATGAAGGGGGGCAGGGGGAGCTCCACACATGCTGTGGACGATGCCTTCTTCACGGCCAGGCCTGTGGTGCTCCAAGGAGGGTGACTCACCTTGGCTTTGAGGTAAGCAGAACCCCGCTCACAACGGATGCCCCCAGTGCAATACATCAGTACCCTCTTCTCTCTGAAAAGTTCTAGATTTCTGTCAACGTAGCTAGGGAAGTAACTGAATTTCCTGATGTCTGGGGCTAAGCAGCCCTGGAAGCGTCCCTACAATGTGGGACAGAAGGAAAATGATTTTAAAAAGTATACCTGGTATGCTTTTTTCTGTCCCACACACCCTCCGCTCTCCCACCCCCTTCCTTGGCAAGGAAACACCAGCTAGTTGCTGTCCTCATCCCACACTCTGAACCTTTCAACTTCAAGATCTGGAACTTAAGAGACATGGCTGGCGAGCTGTGAGTCACCTTCCCAGGCTTCAGGGGAACTGGAGAGGCTGCCCAAAGTGAAGTTTACAAGATCCTTGACATGTGTCAAGGGTAGGCACCTGGGATCCAGGACGCACATTATTTGCCAGTATGTCTGTAACTCATATTTTCTTAGGCTTTCTCATCAGATCCTGAGTTGAAAGGCTTGGGTTTTTCTCTGAGGCTGCTAGCAGTGGGAAGAGATCCATGTGACTTGACCTATGATGGCACACACATGTTTCTTTGGGGAGCATGCCATACCGTGGGGACTCAATTCTGGTTCTTACTATTTTGCTTTCATAGAAGTTTCTGCAGTCCAGGAGGATAGTATCACTTTGTTCTTGATTTGCCTGAGACAAAAACTTTTCTACTTCTTTATGAAATTCACCTGGGGACAAATGGATTCCTAAAATCAAACCAAAAAATTAGTTGATAAACTATTTACAAGTAAGAATTCCACTCTTCCAAAACTGCTATCTTTAAAGAGAAAACGACTTCTTGCCAAACCATCATCAAGAATAAGTAAGGTCCTTCTGAGGGGGAGTCTCCAAAAAGAAGACCAATTTAAGCATTAAATGACCCAAATGTTAGCCACCCCATAGTTATTTATGGAAGGACTCATCACAACTCTAGCTGACTGATGTGTCTAACCTTCACATCTGTCTCTCTATTGTTTTGTCCTTCTAAAAGCAAGCATACCAGGCTTCTTGTAGGAGATCTTATTGGGACTGATCCCCATAGGCACAATTTCTTCAAATACACCAACACGCAACTCTGGGAAACAGCAAGCTCCTCCTTTGCTGGTCTAGCCAATGAGAAACAAAGCAGATAATGTTGAATTTTCTGGAACAGTCTAGGCCGTAATTCCCATTTCCCATTAAAACAGGTTTTCTAATTTGAGACTTCTTAATACTACAGCTATGGTATTATTATAAAAGAATTCTTATATTTGGTACTTATTTACCGCACATATACCATGTTCAGAAATGTTACAATGAAAAGGTGTTTGTATAGCAATAAGCATTTAAAATTGAAACACCACTGAGCAATTTCAACATGTAAGATTAGGTCCCAGCTTTTGTCCTGAAGCAATGACCTCTCTTTACCTATCACCACCAGCACTAACTACCAAGGTATTTCCCACCACCTTTACCACCTATTATGATAAAGGAACTGAGCTGTAAGAGCAACCTCGTTCCCTGTGTGAAGTGCTGATCTGATCATTCCAGGTTTACCGAAATAGCCAGGCAGTCTCTCAAATAAGCAAACACGTCTAAGTTTCAGAATTTAGATCGTTGTCAACTGTGTCAACCTTATTTTTTAGGAAGGGAGACTGAGGTCCAGAGAGGGCACTAACTTGTCCAAGACCACATGGCGACTCGGTGGAAGAAGTGGAACCAGCGCGCCCTTCCCACACACTGCCTTGCCACCTGGTAACAGGGAAGGGTAGTTGTCTGGCACTGCTTATTTCTCATATTGCCCTCTCTTCATACCTACAGCAGGAAGAGGCACCGAGGCACGGCTCTAGAGCCATTTCCTTTTCAATGTCTCTTACCTTAAAATCATCCTCACACAGATAATCCTTAAACAATGGGCAGGAAAGCATGACTTCCACATAGAGTCTGGTGGCCAATTTGCTTCCACCCACTGTCCCGTTGATTCCTTCTGTAGCAATTCGCACCTGAGACACAGATGGTGAGAGAAAGGGAATGCAGTTTAAATCTTCCCAGGGCAGAACAGGCTCAAGTGTATCAGTGAATTGAACAGGAAACGCAGACACCGCTGTGGACACCAAAGTGTTACCACAAAGATACCTGTGTTTTCTAAAATGGCACTTCCTAAGTTCAGGTAAGGTACTTGGTTAATGTGTGCTGAATAAGAGCATGAAATTAATGAAACTACTGAAAAGCCCCATTTGCTATGGAGCTCCAGTTGTCCAATGGCCAGAGAACCACGTTTTGAGTTTAATCCAGGTCAGCAGATCTACAATCAAGATTCAGTTTTGCCACTTCCTTGTAAAGTGCCCTGAGAAAATTATTTTACTTCTCTGAACCTCAGTTTCTTCATCTTGCTAAAACAGGGAAAAAAGAGAATAAACAATGAAAACCACTGCTGGAGAGATTCCCCAAGTTCTAAAGCACAGAGCACACCTGAGGACTGGAATGGGAGTGAATGTGTCTCCGCATGGTGTTTGGGGAAGGCCCACTGTTGCAGACGCACCCACCGGAATACAAAGTTGCAGGAGTGTGTGTGTGTTTTGTTCACTGTTGCATAACCAGTGCCTAGAACACCTGCCTCATAGTAGGCGTTCACTAGGTATCTGTTGAACAAATGAATGTGTATGCACCTCTGAGGTTTTCTGGCTTCTCAAATCTGTACTCTTTGAAGTGCTTCACTGGTTACCAGACATTAGAGCTTGGATTAAGACCTCTGCCTAAGAGGTCACTAAAGTTAGCTGTTTTGGTGCGACAAAATCCTTGGATGAGTTTAAAGATGGATCATCTTTAGAGGGTGCTGAGCTCTCTAGAGAAAAGTGCTAGAGAGAAAGTACAACACTTATATCATGCTGTTCTCTGGAGAGGTAACTTAAGGTCCTACAGTGTTACTACTACCTGTGTAACAATGGTACCTCCCAATGCATTACTTAGAATTTAAAAATTTTAAAAGGCTCCCCTTTTTCAGGGCCCAGAGGTGATACTTCATTGGCTGAGACACTTGATTCAATTCTTTCAGGGCATGGATATAAATGGGATTCATTTCACAAGCCCACGCCAGCTCACTAGTAGGGGCTGTGCAGAGTCCCATGATGAGCATTCTGAGTCACATCCAGTCCTTGAGAGAGTACTGGAGCCTAGTGAAGCCTTTCTCGGCGGGGAGAAGAGAGTCGGAAGTACACGCCATCTGCACAGACTATTATACCGATTACCAGCATATATATGTGTGTGTGTGTGTGTATATATATATACATATATATATATATATATATATATACATACACACACACTTTTTTTTTCCCAATTTAACAAAATTATTTATTAATTAGGCTTTATTTCAAAATTGAGATAATTATTACTATTGTATTAATAATAGTAATACAATACTACATTTTTACTACTTGTTATTTTAATAAACTTATGAAAAGGGTAGAGATCATTAAAAATGAATGTTCATTGCTGTGTACGCCTAACAGTATTGATGGATCAATGTTTAAAGTGTAAACATTATTTATTTTTACTATGAGTAATATTAACTATCTACTCTCCCACTAAACCTGAAACTTCTCTCTAAACCATATTTGGAGAGAGTTTTTTGATTAGGTGATTCAACTTGTATATTTTTAAGGGATTACACAGAAAAAGAACCAAACCAGTATGAGTCAGGAACTCTACCTTAAAGCTGTTATTACTGTGAGAGTATGATGAAGAGGTACATACTTCTACATAACTGTCTTTTGGGTAGATTAGTATGTTCTTTCCTGTTATTTTAAATCTCAGAACCCAAATAAAAACAAGCACATCTACTCCCTATACAGTTGGGGCAGAACAGTCTCTAAACTCATCCGCTAGACTTTCAATCACTAGGGTTCTTTAACAGAAACTTTCAAAGTAGCTCCTTGGTGAGAAAGGCCTTAAACCTCAGAGATAAAGAGCAACAGTTAGCATTTACTGAGTACCTACTATGAGACAGGAGCTTTATAATAAATTCCTGAAAGGCAGATGTCATAATCCCCACTCAACAGAGAAGGAAACAGAAGCTCAGAAAAGTAATTTGTCCAAGAGCACAGGTTGGTAGGTGTAGATCTGGGATTCAAAACCAGAAAGAGGTAAATGAAGCTTTCAGTCCACTATCTGTTAGAAAACATGGATGTGGAAAATGTCACTGACTGATCAAATGATTGCCAAAGGGAATTAAAACCTGGGACATATGTGGGAAAGATTGGCCAGGTCTTATTGGCTCTAAATCTTGTAATTTTTCCTTTCCCAAGTCTCCAATGCATTCCCTTATGTATCTTTCGGGAATAATGAATGTATAGCAATAGGGACAAGCTTCCTTCCATAATTCCAGAATTTTCAAGTTCTCTTTCCTACCTAAATGCCAATATTCTGACAAGTCTCCTACCAGCAGAAAACTATCTCAGTAAACTGGACATCATGTATCATGGAAACCATAGAATTTAGACCGACAATCTAGGCAGGTACTGCCACCTTGTGGTTACGGACCCTCACTGCTAGTTCTTCTCAGGCTGGGCCAAGAATAAAAATCTGCCCCTAAACCAAGGAAAGAGATTGATTTCATATTTTGTACATGCAGTGTTACTGTGAGACTACCCATCTTTTAAGATGATCTCTAAACAGAGATGGTGACAAATGTATTCAGTCCATAAATGTTTACTAAGTTTTTTACTATGCACAAGGAACTGTACTAAGAATTAGGGATAGAGTGATTGGAAAAAAATACAGTTCTTGCGCTCTTGGAGCTTACAGACTAAGGGAGGTCACAGATATTAAGATAAAAGTTACAAATTGACAAGCGCTATAAAAATAACTGCAAGATGCTATAAGAAATTTTAAAAAAAAGGTGCTATAAGAGAGTATATTTGGAAAAATGAAATTGATTGAAGGTCAAGAAAGATCTCTTTGAGAAGTAAAGATTGAGGGGGAAATTACACAGGAGAAACCGAGTATGGGAGAGTTCCTTAAAGACTTTTCTTATAAAAAGGCCCAAAAACACAAAAAGATTTTGTGGGCTCCAAGAAACTGAAAGAATAGTATCAGATAAGCTGAAAGAAGGTAAGAAGGGTCCAAGTCATGCAGAAACCTAAGGGCATGTTAACAATTTGGGTTTTACACTAAATGTACTGGATAGCCACTGAAAGATTTTAAGGAGGCTAATATGATTTTATTTACCTTTGAAGATCATTCTGGCTGCTGTGTAAGACTAGCTTAAACGACAGGCAGGGATAGAAGAATGGAGAATAGTTTGCAAGCTATTGAAATGGACCAGGTAAGAGAGGGTGGAGCTTGGTCTAAAGTGGTGGAAGTGGAGGACAGAGTGAACGGAGGCAAGGGACATTTTAGAGGTAGAAACGGCAGGACTGGGTGATGAACTGAATGAGGTCACTGAAGCTTTCAGTCCACTATCTGTTAGAAAACATGGATGTGGAAAATGTCACTGACTGATCAAATGATTGCCAAAGGGAATTAAAACCTGGGACATGTGTGGAAAAGATTAGACAGATAGTACAGCGTCATAACCACAGGGGATCCCAGAGGGAACTTAATTCACTTACTTTTTATTTAAATTTTTTAAAAATATATAATATACATATACATGTATAGATATGTCATCATCAAGGATATTGTTAAAAAGGAAAATCCACCCATAATCCTCTGGTAGAGAGTCATAATCAACACTTTGATGTCTACTACTCTCCATCTGTATACACACAAACACTTGTGGTTTTGTTACACACATTCAATCCTTTACTCAACATTCTCTGAACATACACTGTCTGCTATGTGCTAAGCCCTGTGCACTGACAATACATCAATTAAGACAAAGTTCCTGTCTTCATGAAGTTTACATTCTATAAGGGACAGATATAACAAATTAAACAAAGACTATTCTTTCATACAGTAGTAAATTCTTTGACTAGAAGGGATAGAAAGTGATGAGGCTTACAAAAAGGACCTCTTCAGATTAGAGTTCTGAGGAGATAACATCTGAGCAGAGATTTGAAGTGAGGAGTGAGCCATGTGAAGATCTAGGGAAAAAGCATTCTAGAGGGAAAGAAAATAGCAAATTGTCAGTACCATGAAATGGTAAAGGCCCTGGCATGTTCTAGGAAAATTAAGAAGAAACTTAGAATCACACCTCTATGCATAGTTCTATAGAATGTTTTTCTAGGTATTATATCAAGAACATCCCCTATGCCAAGGAGAGCTATGCCTGCTTTTGCATGTAGTGTTGAAAGAACACAGGCATACCCATCCATTTACCTGTTTATCTAGAGTTGTTTTCATGTTACAACGGCAGGGTTGAGTAGTTTCTTTTTGCAAATCCCAAAATATCAACTATTTGTCTCTTTAAGAAACAGTTTGCTGACCCCTGGTCTATGCCATTCTAAATTCTTATAAAACACCATGTTAATAGCTACTTAGTATTCTACTTAAATGCCTCACAGGACTTCGCTAATTTCTAACAACTCAACAGCAAATCTTTTTGTAAAGAGCACAGCCTGGGCCCGAGCTGGTTTGGCTCAGTGGATAGAGCGACGGCCTGCGAACTGAAAGGTCCCAGGTTCGATTCGGTCAAGGGCACATGCCTGGGTTGTGGGCTCAATCCCCAGTGGGGGACTTGCAGGAGGCAGCGGATCCATGATTCTCTCTCATCATGGATGTTTCTATCTCTCTCTCCCTCTTCCTTCCTCTCTGAAATAAAATAATAATAATAAATAAATAAATAAATAAATAAATAAATAAATGAGCCCTAGATGGTCTGGCTCAATGGATAGAGCATCAGCCTGCAGACTGAAGGGAAAAAAAAAAAAAAGAGCACAGCCTGGCCCTAGCTGGTTTGGCTCAGTGGATAGAGCATCGGCCTGTGGACTAAAAGATCCTGGGTTCAATTTTGGTCAAGGGCACAGGCTTGGGCTGCGGGCTCGACCCGCAGTAGGAGATGTGCAGGAGGCAGCCAATCAATGATTCTCTCTCATCACTGATGTTTCTATCTCTCTCTCTCTCTCCCTTCCTCTCTGAAGTCAATAAAAAAATAAAAATAAAGAGCACAGCCTCTGCAATCCAAGTTGGAGGCCAGAGCAGCCTAGTGAAGGATGGGTATGGAAGAAGGTGTTACCTTGCCTGTGAGGTGCAGGTGCTGACACAGAGCTGTCTGCCAGGCACAGATCCAATGGGGATCCTCCAAGTCACGATAGCAGTAATAAAGTAACACCTCTCCTTCATCACTGCCCTCACCACTGTAAAAAGAAAACCACAGAGAAGGGGCATCTGAATCACTGGCCTAAGTTCATAAAGTATAACCAGGCAGCATCGCAGGGAAAGCCTAGGTGGAGCAATTCACGCCTGCCTTTGCACCCACTATTGTTCTCCTAAAATGAGAAGCAACTCCTGTCTGTCTGTATTTGCTCTAAAGAAGACCATATCTGTACTTTATAGCTAAGTAAACTGAAGTCAATTCCTTCCAGGTGAAACAACTACAAGTGACAATCAGGACTCAAAACACCAGATTTCTGACACTAGAACCCATACCCTTTCTATTGCACTGTGCTGTCTTATACTAACTTGTGGGATCTGGGCAGGTCACTTATCATTTCTGAGCCTTGATTTCCTCATCTCTAAAACTGGAGAAATGAAATAAGTGGCATTTCCCAAAAGTGTGCTTTGAGAAATCCTGTAATAAAGAACATTTTAAACTAGTGCTTCCCCAACATATTTGTCTTTAGTACCTCTTTTCAATACCTGATAGCATCCTCCACAATAATGTTGCACAGATGTATTTTAGAGAATGCTATAGTGGATGATAATTAAGGTCCCGGACGTCCAGCTCTGGAATCTAAATCTCTCTTCAATACCCTCATCATATTTCAGCTTCCTCCAAAGCCTTTTCTCTAGTTCAGAGCCTATCTATTTTCCTTTCTCTAAACTCCTAATAATTAACTAATAATTATATAGCCTGTCTCATATCATCTGCTAATTGTTTCATGCCCTTTTCTTTGTTTTTCTAACTAGAAAGCAAATTCCTTGAAGTGCAGGGCCATATCTAAATGAGAAAGCCACAATTATATAGCACTTTAGAGTTCACAAGTGCTTGTACCACCATCATTTTATAGAGCCCATACAGCAATACTGTATGGTGCAGGGCAGACATTATTCCAATTTTAAAAGCGAGGAAATGAAGGCACAACAAATTTTAGCAACTTGCTCAAGTCTGACTCCAAATTCAATTCTCTTCCTTTCTCCTTTTCTTTCTGATAAACAAGGTGAATTTGGCACTAAATACTAGTGATAAAATAATATCAGATTTGAACATTTTCTATTCACCAAATTCAGGAATTGCTTAAAACCAGAAATCCGTCCTCTAGAATTCTATAGTATTAATTTGGTAAGTTTTTCAAAGGCAGAGTCTAAACCTCTTAATCCTATGCCTCAGTTCTAAAAGTTAACATCCTTTCTAAAGCATATTCAGCTCAGAAAGCCACATTTGGTAACAAAAAACCTTTTTAAGCTCTGATATTATTCAGGGAAGAGGAATCATTAACGTTTTTGGGCCTTCCTATTCTCTTTGAAAATAATGTAATTTTCTGTTCTTTACTTCTCCCTAGAGATAAGATGCAGAATGGCTTTCAAGAAACCTGGCAACAATACCAGCTGTGTGGGTACATGCTACTGCATTGACTATAATCTTCTATTACACACAGTACATGTTTGTCACCCTTGCTTAGGCCTGTAGAGAAATTCTGTGCCTTTAAGATCTTGCCATTTTAATGGTGTCTCACTGTGACTGAAAAAACATTTTTTAAATTAAACCAAAAGTACAGAATGAAATTCTTACCTTATCAGCTCTTCAGGGCTAAAGCAACTAATGTCAGGGAGCCAAGCAGACACGTCATGGTTTCGAGTAAGGCACTCTTTCGGTGGGTTCCTTTTGTCGGCAGACGTAAGGCTCTTTGAGGTGCTCGATGCCACAGCGAGCTGCTTCAAAACAGAAGCAGTCTGATGCCAAACCTCATCAGCGTGCTCTGCCGCCACGTGTCTGTGGATGCCAGTGGGGCCCGTGAACAGCTGCTGACAGCATTTCCACCATATTTCTTTGCATTTATAAGACGGTGCTGGAACTTCTTTGGTTTTGACAAAAAGGGCAAATGCCTGCAATTACATTTCAAATTGTCACTGTGAAATAACCTTAGGTTTGAGGCTAATGGAAGCCTCAGTGAAATTTCTTCTATTATCTTTTCACAGGGGTTCCCAGTTTGTATCCTACTATTCGGTAGAAGAACGTGGAAGAGTAACAGTTTTATTAGTAAGCTTTACATCAGCTGGATCAGATCAGGAGTTTCAGATAGCAGCTGCCCTACTGCTTTTTCTGTTCTCCCTATGACTTGGTCTCCTGGGTTTTCTCCCATAACCCTGGGTGGAGAAAAGAATCCAGCCCATCTGTCTAGGACCTATACCCCACCACACGTGTTCCAGAGCCACACCTTGCCTATGATTGTCCTTTGCCTGGCACTGAATTAAGATCACTGGTAATGGTGCTGACCAGACCTTACTTTGAGCATGGCAACAGCCTACTGTCTCACTATCCCTCTACTCCCTGGAGGACAACCTTCATGAGCTACTTCTATATCTACCTGCATTAACAATACACACATGATCCTGAAACATCAACAGCGATTTTAGCAATTTTACCTTTTTCTTTGCAAATGAATATTTCTTCTTTGTATTGACATCTAGCTCTGCTTTAAGACTGCTACTGGGATTGATAATACTTGTGTCTTTCAAATCCAAGTCTGAAAATCTTAAAAGACAGGCCTCCAGGTCATCTCCTTGGTCTGCTGAAGTCGAAGAAGGCATCTGGTTTGGTTGAAGCAGTGGGGCAGATTCCTTTCAGTTAACTATCTCCTAGGAAGTGAGCAAGGGAGAAACAACATTGTCCAAGTCTTTGATTCCTACTTGAAGTAAACTTGTAGTTAATCAATCATGCAAATGAGCATGGGCCTCGTAGCCCAAGCTATCCATTCATTCACTCATTCATTCAATAAACAGTATTTATTTAGCAGGCATTGTTCTAGATACTGGGAACATAGCAGTGAATGCAAAAGAAAAAGTCTCTACTTTCTTAGAGTTTGCATTCCAATGGGGAGAGACAGAAGGTAAGCAAATAATTTTATTTTTTTAAAAGTCAGATGGTAGCCGAAGCCGGTTTGGCTCAGTGGATAGAGCGTCGGCCTGCGGACTAAAAGGTCCCAGGTTCGATTCCGGTCAAGGGCATGTACCTGGGTTGCGGGCACATCCCCAGTAGGAGGTGTGCAGGAGGCAGCTGATCGATGTTTCTCTCTCATCGATGTTTCTAACTCTCTATCTCTCTCCCTTCCTCTCTGTAAAAAATCAATAAAATATATTTAAAAAAAAAAAAAAGTCAGATGGTAAAAAAGGCTATGAAGACAAATAAACAGAGTAAGGAGCCAGGGTTATGGAGGGGATCTTTAAAATACAGAGGGTAAGTAAAGTCTGAGGCAGTAGCATTTGAGCAAAAACCTGAATTAAAGGGCAAGCCATGCAAACTTACGGTAAGTTGATGCCAAAAAAGCACCGGTACAACCAAGCTGTGTGCTAATAACTTCAGTTATAAACACTTTGTTCTTTTCTTGTCCCCTGTATGTTTAAGCTATGCAAATTCCCTTTCTTAGAAGAAATAATTACCCAGAGAAACCTATTTTAGTGAGCCAGAAGAAATATACAAATTGCTACTGTGGCCAAATCTTGTCAAAACGGACACACTACAACCAACATACTGCATTCTTTCTTTTATAAAGTAAATGTTACAGGTAACAAAGAGGCAACATGAAACACTGGGAAAGACATTAGCTTTGGATCATGGTGTAGCGGAGTGCAAGTATGTGAACCTGGGCAAGATATTAAACTTCCCTGAGTTCTAATTCCCTAATTTCTAAAATGTGATGACAGCATCTACCTTGCAGGGATGTACTGAGGACTGGAAAGGAATATGTAATCCTTAATTCCCCTACCAATCTAGGCTCATTTCAGACAACACTCTCCCTCAGATAACCTGCTCTGGCTACAATGGGCTTTGCCTAGTTCCACAAATACTCATGCCCTTCCCTGCCTTACAGTCTCCACACATACCTTACCCACCGTCCCAAAATGACCTCCCCTCACTCTAAATCCTTTTCAGCTTTCGCCTTTAGACATTCTTACCTATTCTATGCCCGGCACATAGAATAGCGCTGTGGATGCCGGTCTTAATGAAAACAGTTACTATCCCTGCTCTTTTGAAGCTTATATTCTAGTAAGAGAAGAGAGACACTAAATAAGTAAATACATTTAAAAACATGAAACTGTCAGTGATAAGAGCTGCTGCTTCTCAATTTCATTTGCTGGGGTTTCTCCCTACCCTCCATCCTGAACTTTATCTACACTTGCCCTCTAGATGATCTCATCTAGGCCCAAGAATTTAAAGACTAAATTTCCTGAGAATAACTGTGATAATACATGTGAAACTAGATTGGTCATTAGTTGGGAATTGCTGAAGCTGATTGTTAAAACACATGGGGGTTCTTAATTTTCTCAAATATTGTGTAAATACTTGAAAAAGGTAAACAATCATAAATAAAGGGAAATTTATGTTTAACTGACTCCAAATTTATATCTCCAGGCTGGGCCTCTCTCCTGAACTCCAAGTCCACACATCCAACTGTCTCCTGGATAGCCTCGGCGGGAAGGCTAACAGGCTGTTCAAAACCAAAAGCTTGTTTCCCCCCAGTCTTCCTTGCTTTCTGTTATTCAGAGAAAAAATCTTTGGGCTTCTTCTTGACTCCTTATTCTTTCACATTATCTCGCAGCCCCTCCGAAAATCCTCCCAACTTTGTTTCTGAAATACAATCAGATCAGATCACTTTACACCACTTTCACTACCAACCCCATTCAAGCCACCGTCATTTCTTGAGTGAATTATTGAAGAAGACTAACTGGACTCCTCGTGTAAGAGCCAGAAAGGCAAGTATTAAAAAACTAGTCAGACCAGTCTCCAAAGGCTTCTCAACTTGCTCAGATAAACTCCAAAGTCCTTGCAACGCCCTTCCCACCACGTCTCTCCTCTCCTTTGACTACTGTCCGCTGGCTCGCTGCCTCTGATTGCATTGTCTGTCCATTCCCGGTGGTCACCAACACCAAGAAAGCAGGGGTTTTCCTTTGTTCACCTCTGCATCCTCAGCCTCTGGAACACTGCCTGGCACACAGGAGGCGCTGAATGCCAGCAAATACAATACGCGAAATAAGAGTGACTGGGTAGCCAGAGAAGGCTTCACCAAGGACCTGATGCTTGCGCTGAAACCTAAAGTGACAAGCAGCCATCCATGCAGAGTTAGCAGCAGGGATCTGCAGGCAAAGGAAAGAGTGAGAATCATTTCCTAAAGTCGGAACAAGCTTGGCTGATGGGAGGTGCGGGAAGAAAGTCCGAGTGGCTGGAGCACAGAGATGAGAGAGGAAGTAACGATATGGAGTTTGCAGAGGCAAGTCACAGGCGAGCTGTAAACAAGGGAGTGAGGCGGCCTGAGTCTAGATTTGTTTTTAAAGTAGAGCCGATAGGGTCTACAGGTTCATTGTTCTGTAGGAAGTGAAGGAAAAGGAGGACCCAGGAACGACTCCTACCAACGTTTTTGGATTAAGGAATCGGATGAATGGTGCCATTTATCAAGATGGCGCGCCGGGCAAGGGCCCATCTCTCCGTCCGGCTTTCCCGAGGAGGCAAAGGCCCGGAAGTGGCAGTTCTGTGGGCACGTACCTGCCTGTCCTGATCCTTTCTCAGGTCTTTCTTCATTGAACAGTCTCCGCCTAAAATTTAACACAGCTCACCGCCCAGGCTCCCGCACGCCCCGCCCGGAGTTTACGTAGGAAGGACCGCCGGCGACGTCCACCCGCACCGGAAGTCTTTGGGACTTTTAGCGGAAGGGACGCCGGGAAACCAGAGAGCCCGCCCCCGCGCCGAGAGAGGGTCTGAAATTGAGGCGGGGGCTACAGCGTCCCTCCCTGACCGCCCGCCTCCTAGCGTGGATCGCAGCCCCGGGCTGTGGCTGGCTGAAGAGGTGTTGCTATCTCCTGGCCCCGGAAGGACTTAGAGCGAATGGCGGGAGAGGGGAGCCGCTAGAGGAAGCGCGAGGGGACGGTTGCGTGCGGACCTGAAGCCCGCGGCCTGGGGAGCCCCTAGACACCGCCGCGTCCAGCCAGCAGCCCCGCCTTGCGCTTCCGGGAGCCCGAGCCAGCGAGTGCGCCTGCGCGCCGGCCCCTCCGCGCGCCTCGCCGCTGTCCTCGCGCCGGCCGGCGTTCCGACGGTTCCTTCGGTGCTTCCCGCCCGCCTGCTCGGCTCGGCAGCGCGGGGACGTGCAGCATGTCGCGGCGGCGGCACCGGGACGAGAACGACGGTGAGTACCATGGGCCCGGCCGCCGAGGCCGCTCCCAGGTGGGGGCCGAGGTTTGGCTTCCTTGGTCTTTGGGTCTCGAGGGAAGGGGACGGGAAGCCTTCCCACGGAGCGAAGGAGGGTAGCACACGGGAGTGTGTGGCCTGGAGACTTCTGAAAAGCTCCTGCCCCCCCACCCCCCTCCGCCCCGTCCCAGCGCCTTTAGTCGTTGGCTGGTAGGAGGCCTTGGGGGGCCCCACGTCTCTAACGACTTTTCTGGTTTTGGTCCTTAGCACCACGGAGCAGGGAGGTAAGCACACCTGTGTCTGTGGTGCCGCCTCTTAGGGACGGCGACGGCGACCCTCTAGTCCAGTGGTTCTCAACCTTCTGGCCCTTTAAATGCAGTTCCTCATGTTGTGACCCAACCATAAAATTATTTTCATTGCTACTTAATAACTGTAATGTTGCTACTGTTATGAGCCGTAATGTAAATATCTGATATGCAGGATGGTCTTAGGCGACCCCTGTGAAAGGGTTGGTCGACTGCCAAAGGGGTCGCGACCCACAGGTTGAGAACCGCTGCCTAGTCCCAGTCCTCGTTTTGGCCCTCAAGCTGCACCTGAAAAGGACTCTGGGCAGATTACTAAGGGAAAGGAACAAAGCAGTGACTGAAAGGTCTGATGGCTCTATCCTACGGGATCTTCCTCCCCTACCGATCATTGTGGATTTGCCTTCTTTTCAGCTGCAGGGAAAGAGATCTCTATCCACACCCAAGAAGTCGCTCATGCACACATACGTGTGGTTCAGTTAGATTTTCAAAGGCTGTAATTGTGTTTCCCTGGTGTAAGGACGGCTGGCAAACTACCTGAGGGCTCTTAGAGATTCAGGTCCGGGTTGTCGTCTCCACTTGGATGGTTGTGCTCATGGAGACCATGGTGCATCATAAACACCAACAATAATTGTGTTAAAAACAGAAAAAAGGATGCTTACATTACATAATCAGTCAAGAGCACACATACAAAGAAAACCTAGTTCTATTAATATTTTAATGTTCCTTGAAAAGAATGTAGTGTAGTGGTTAAGTGGGCAGACTTTGAAGTCGAGGGTTTAAGATTAAAGCTAGACTCTACCATTTAACTTTGTGATCTTGCCCAGGTTATATCACCTTTTTAAACCTTAGTCTGTACTACAGAAGATGATACATACCTCTTACTGGTCTGTAATGGTTAAATGAAATAATACAGTGATGAATGGCATGTGATGTCTATTTTATCACCTGTTAATGCTTAAGAGGTGATAAACATTGGCAGATGTCAATGATGTAAGAAAAAATAAAATAAAATTTTTTAATTGGATTAATTTTCTCTCCTTGAATGTTGGTGCAGTTCGGAGTAGGTAAACCTAAATCACATGTATTTGGTTTTAACAAGGAAACAACAGATTTCAGCTGGCGCATGGCTCAAGCGTTCGTTCTCCCCTGACACCCCGGGATGTAGAGTTTTCGTGTAATGAACATGGAGCCACAGCTGGCAGTGCTTAGATGCCAGTGGGAGCAAGTCCAGGTGCTCTTCACTACGCAGTGTGCTCATACTTATTTTTTTTTAACATGGGCTTTTTGTATAAGGTGCATTTGGGGCACAGAAAATACAGTTTTCATATGCTTTGAATTTGATTGATCAAAAACTAATATGCTTGAAGTCATTACTTGGGGTTTAGAGAACTTGAGCCTTTTAAAGTTATTTCATTCTCTTTCCTTTTCTTATACTTCTTTTCTCCATTCCTTCTTCTCCTTTCTAGGGTAAACCTATTGGGAGAGAAAATGTTTCCAGAGGGCAATTTGGAGAATTGGATTTGAATACGTAAAAACGCAACTTTTGCTTTGGTTATTGGGATGCTGGCA
Organism: Myotis nattereri; assembly: GCF_964212035.1. Taxonomy (NCBI): domain Eukaryota; kingdom Metazoa; phylum Chordata; class Mammalia; order Chiroptera; family Vespertilionidae; genus Myotis; species Myotis nattereri. Next base: position 56,305,715 of record NC_138087.1, read on the forward strand.
TAATTTTCTTGAGAGTTAGTTCTTTTAATACCAGCTGGCAACTAAATCATTGTCCATTCTGGTCTTGTTGCAAGAACCTCAGAAGTAAATTACGGAGTTACTTAATCAGAGTTTACTATGGCAAATAATTTAGTACTGGAGGGGCAGTTTATAGTCTTGGTTACTACACCAAATCTGGAACTTTTGTAAATTGCCACAATTTGTGTAATGATTAGCTAGGGCTTACCCTAACCAAGTCATCTGAATCAAGTGTTTTATATACTTTTGTTTTAGTTGAGCATCTAGTAATTTTTTAAAAATGAAAAATATTAGAAGCTTAAATATTATAGGCTATGTTATAATCATAAGCTGAGTTATTATCGTGTAATAGATACATCAGAGCATTTCTGGATTATTGTCAGCTCTTAATCCGGTACTGATTGCCATGACTTTCCATATACTTGATGAGATAAAATCATTTATTCTACAAATATTCAACAGTGCCAAGCATTGTCCTAACTACAGTACTGGCAATACAGCAGTGAACAATGTAAAGATAAAAAACAAATCAAGTAAAATATAGTGTATCATATGACAATAAGTCACATGGGGAAAAATAAAACTAAGTAAAAAGGGCAGAGACTGCTGTGGGGGAGGAGTTGCTGTGTTTTCTATAGGTTGCTCAGGGAAAGCCTTTCTAAGAATGGCATCTTGCCCTAGCTGGTTTGGCTCAGTGGATAGAGCGTCGCCCTGTGGACTGAAGGGTCCCAGGTTCAATTCCAATCAAGGGCACATGCCCAGGTTGCTGGCTTGTTCCCCACTTGAGGGTGTGCAGGAGGCAGCTGATCAATGATTCTCTCATCATTGATGTTCTGTCTCTCTCCCTCTTCTTTCCTCTCTGAAATCAATAAAAATATATTATTAAAAAAACTTTAGAATGGCATCCTTAGAAGGTAAGGGAGCAAACTAGATGGCTCTATGGGGGAACAACAAATGCAAAGGCCTTAAGGCTAGAACATTCCTGTCTTATTCACAAAACAGCAAGAAGGCCAGTGTAGCTCCTGCAGAGTGAGTGAGGGAGAGAGTTATAGGAGGTAAGATCAGAGAAGTAGCAGAGGATCAGCTCATAGAAGTTGATTTTAAAATTGTATCTCTGTGTGGAGACTGAAGTATCCAGGATCCAGGGAAACAAGAAACTATACCAATGAAGTTCACCTGTAGGTCAATTTATAAACAAGGAAAGAGAAGTCCAAGTGAAAACGTGTATGGATACTGGTCCAGTGCTAAATCTAACTTATTTATTATCTCTTTAAGAGTATTTCTGAAGCTTTTCAGTTATTATAGGATATGCATAGGATAATAACTGTTCAGTACATTGTTTTCTTTTAAGAAAGTATTTAGGTTGTCCATAATATTAGCCAAAACCCCACATTAGCCCCATTTAAGCTACTTAGAATTAGATCCTTATTCTTTAGACTAATTGTTTTTTTACTTAACTATCCTATCTAATAAAAGAGAAACATGGTAATTAGTGTACGACCACACCCTTCCCATTGGCTAATCAGGGAATTATGCAAATTAACTGCCAGCCAAGATGGCGGCCGGCAGCCAGGCAGCTTAAAGTGAACATGAGGCTTGCTTGCTTCAGTGATGGAGGACTCCAAAGTTCCCTGCCTGCCGCTGCCAGCCTCTGAGCTGCAACTCTAAGCAACTATGTTACAAATATATAAGCTAAACAAAACCCCAGAAACCTGCTTTAGTTGCCGGGCTTCAGCCAGCAGGATCGCAACATTGTTTCAAATACAGAAGGTAAACAAAGGCCAGAAACCTGCTTTCAGCAGGGGAGGCCTAAGAGCTGGAGCCAAGCCTCAGAGCTAAAGCTGGCCCAGAATTTAATAAAAAAGAAAAAAAGGAGTGGTTGGGAGCTTCAGTCACGCGCCAGCCTGAAAACAGCCCTTAGCCCCTCACCCAGACTGGCCAGGCACCCCAGTGAGGACCCCCACCCTGAAGGGTGTGTGACCAGCTGCAAACAGCCATCAGCCCCTCACCTAGGCTGGCCAGGCACCCCAGTGGGGACTCCCATCCTGATCCGGGACACCCTTCAGGGCAAACCAGCCAGCCCCCACCCGTGCACCAAGCCTCTATCCCAGGGGTGGGCAAACTTTTTGACTCGAGGGCCACAATGGGTTCTTAAACTGGACCGGAGGGCCGGAACCAAAGCATGGATGGAGTGTTTGTGTGAACTAATATAAATTCAAAGTAAACATCATTACGGTCTTTTTTTTTTTTTTAGTTTTATTCATTTCAAACGGGCCGGATCCAGCCCGCGGGCCGTAGTTTGCCCACGGCTGCTCTATCCTATATAGTAAAAAGGTAATATGCCTCCCGGCACTGGGATCAGCGTGACAGGGGGCAGCGCCCAAACCCCCTGATCGGCCCTGCTCTGTGCCTGATAGGGGGGAGCTCCCCAACCCCCTGATTGCCCTGAGGCTCTGTGTGTGACAGGCTGCGGTGCCCCAACCCCCTGATTGGCCCTGCTCTGTGTGTGACAGGGTCCGGTGCCCCAACCCCCTGATTGGCCCTGCTCTGTGTGTGACTGGGTGCAGCGCCCCAACCCCCTGATCGGCCCTGCTCCGTGTGTGACGGGGTAGAGCCATAACCTCCCCATCGGCCCTGCCCTGAGTGTGACAGTGGTGGTGCCCCAACCCCCTGATCGGCCCTGCTCTGTGAGTGATAGAGGGCGACGCCCCAACCGCCCCCCATGGGCCCTGCTCTGTGTGTGACGGGGTAGAGCCATAACCTCCCCATCGGCCCTGCCCTGAGTGTGACGGTGTGGCGCCCCAACCCCCTGATCCACCCTGCTCTGTGTGTGACAGGGGGCGGTGCCCTAACTCCCCTATCAGCCCTACTCTGTGAGTGACGGGGGGAGCTCCCCAACCCCCTGATGGGCCCTGCTCTGTGCGTGACAGGGGGGAGCTCCCCAACCCCCTGATGGGCCCTGCTCTGTGCGTGACGGGGTGGCGCCACAACCTGCCCATCGACCCTGCCTTGAGTGTGACAGGGGGCGGTGCCCCAACCCCCCAATCAGCCCTACCCTGAGCGTGACTGAGGGTGGCAACGCAACCTCCCAATCCGCCCTGCTCTGTGCATGACAGGGGCGGCGCCCCAACTCCCCAATCTGCCCTGCTCTGAGCCCGACCAGGGGCTGCACCTAGGGATTGGGCCTGCCCTCTGCCACCCGGGAGTGGGCCTAAGACAGCAGATCGTTATCTCCAGAGGGGTCTCAGACTACGAGGGGGCACAGGCTGGGCTGAGGGACCACCCTTCCCCCTGAGTGCACAAATTTTTGTGTACCAGGCCTCTAGTCTATATATATAAAAGGCCAATATACTAAGTGTCCAACCATCCGGGTAATGACGTCATGTAGCAATGCCTGGCTTCACCTGGCTTCCTCTCCCTGGCACTTAGCCTCCTTGGAGTTTCTTCAGTCCAGGAACACAACTTGCTTTATAGCCAAGTGGAAACATTTCACACTGTAACCAAAAGTCTGTGAAGCATTTTCACATGCTTTATCTCATTTGATCCTCACAGTAGTCCTGCAGTAGGTAGATAGGAGACTTGGTGGAATCCTATTTTCTTTTCATTAGCCAGAAAATGGAGATTTAGAAAGCTTAGAAACTTGACCCGACTGAAAAGAAGTAAAAAATTGTGGACCTTAAAAGTGACTTCAGGTTTTCTCACTGCGCAGAATATAGTCAAACACTGCTGCAGTTAAATATTTTACTCTTTGTTCTCTCTGTGTGATCTACAATAATAATCTGCTTCGTGTTCATATTTATTGCTGTGTTGCTGACAATTACTTGAAAGAGAAGTCGGGGTACTTCACTGGGCTGGAAAAAGGTTATCTACATCTGGAAGCAGGTCTAATTAAGCAAGTTTATTCTATATCTATAAAAGGCTAAGCTGACTCGTGCATGTGCAATACATATAAAGCTCTCACTGGCACCAATCGCACGCATGTGTTTCAAGCTGTCATTGTCAATCGTGAATTTGGTTGACACTTCTATTATAGAGAAAGGGCGAATAACAATATATTTCTTCTAATTAATTTCCTTTCAATGTGCATGAATTCATGCACCGGGCCTCTAGTCTTCTATATATACAAAAGCTAAGTGTCCGTCTCACCAGTAGCTATGATGCTCACTGACCACCAGGAGGAAGACACTCAACACAGGAGCTGCCATGACACATCCTGGCCATTTAAAAATAAACAGCACCACAGACCTGGTGCCGACAAACCAACACTCGGTTTCCCCCAAGTGGGAAACAGGCCCCGCCACCACCCCGGAGCAACACCCCACCAAAATCGCACCCAACAGTGCCAAGACCCCATAGCACAAAATGTGGCCCACAGCCCAGCCCAGAAATGGTCGCTGCGGGCGCCGGGTAATGACGTCATATAGCAACGCCCAGCTTCCTCTCCCTAGCAGCTAGCCTCCTTGGAGTTTCTTCAGCCCAGGAACACGACTTGATTTATAGCCAGGTGCAAACATTTTACAGTTTAACCAAATGTTTGGGAAGCATTTTCATGTGCCTCATCTCATTTGATTCTTACAGAAGTCCTGGAGTAGGTAGATAGTAGACTCAGTAGAATCCTATTTTCTTTTCATTAGCAAGATGTGAATAGCGATATTAAAATATTTCTTCTAATTAATTTCCTTTCAGTGTGCATGAATCCGTGCACCGGGACACTCGTAGAAAAATAAAATGAATAGAAGTAAAGGGCTTTGTTACTTTCAGGAAAAGTATAGCTTGTTTCAGAAGTGATGGTTATCTCTGCTTTAAATCTGCAAGGTCAAAGTACTTTATTTTGCCCTATTTTGTAGGTTTTTGTTACTTTCTCCTTTTACCTTGTTGGTTTTTGTTTTTGACTTTATGGATCTAAAACTTCTTATAGTATATCTAATTCTAAATAAGGATATAATGTATAGGACAACATATCCATATAAAATTAGAATCACCTTACAGGGGGAAAATTATTTGGTGTACCAAGATCCTTTTAGATGGGTTTAATAGAGACTTGCTACATCTGTTCTATACTAGCCAAGGGTGTCTGTGAGTGAAGTAGCAATATGTAACTTTAATTTACATTGCAAAACTGCTACATAGTTACATTTTAATATAAAATCTATTCTTGCTTTGGGAGCTACCATAAATATGTTTGTTTTAAAATATATTTTTATTGATTTCAGTGAGGAAGGGAGAGGGAGAGATAGAGATAGAGATAGAAACCTCAATGAAGAGAATCATTGATCGGCTGCCTCCTGCATGCCCCCCACTGAGGATTGAGTCCACACCTGGACATGTATGTGCCCTGACTGGGAATCGAACAGTGAACCTCCTGGTTCATAGGTTAGTCGCTCAACCACTGAGCCATACTACCCAAGCATAAATATGTTTTCTTGAGGGTATGTGAGGACATGTGTTGTAGTTCAGATATAGGACTGTGTACTTGCATTGTCTAGCTTTTCTTTGGAAATCCTTTCTGACCCTACAGTGTCATTTCCTCCTTTTCAAGCTTACAAAAGGGGCAAGGAGGGAAGCTTTAAAAACCAGGGTATGATTTCAAACTGGTATGGGAATAAGCCAGCTGGACAGCTAATTTAGGGAAGTTGTGGAATAAAGGGCTGTCAAAGTAGATAGGGCAGAAAGAAGAAAGCAGTGGTTAAAGTTTAAAACAACTAACTGCTCATACAATTTTTCAGCCTGTACATACTCCCAACCTTATTGGAATCTGGTTCCAAGGAACATTATTAGCATTCTGCTTCCTAGAACAGAATTTTTCAACATCAGGCTGAGTTATTCTTTGTGGTTGAGAGTTGCCCTGTGCAATGTAGTATATTTAGCAGAATCCTTGGCCTCTACCCACTTGATACTAGAAACACTCCCCAAATTGTGATGACTAAAATTGTCTCCAGCAATTGTCAAACAACCCTTAGGGAGCAAAATCTCACCCAGTTGAGGACCACTGCTCTAGGAGAATGCTATTTTTAATGTCCTGGCTAATAGCTTACATGAACATTGCATCAGATAGGCAACTTTTATTCAATGAATGAATCCTAGAAATAGAAGACCTTTGAATGAAAGTTGGCTCTTCAGATAGTGGAACCTTTATAGATCTTATGACTTAGATTTGATGTATACTTAAGATTCAAGGTGATGCCCTAGCCGGTTTGGCTCAGTGGTTAGCCTGTGGACTGAAGGGTTGTGGGTTCGATTCCGGTCAAGGGCACATACCTCCAGTTGCAGGCTCAATCCACTGGGAGGCAACCAGTTGATGTCTCATATCGATGTTTCTCTCTCTGTGTGTCTCCCCCTCCCTTCCATTCTCTCTAAAAAAATCAATGGAAGAAATATCCTTGGGTGAGGATTAACCAAAAGAATCAAGGTCACTGATCTCAGAATGCCACACATGTCCACAACTTTACACAGGAAGATGTCTCCAAGAATATATCTCAGCTGCATGCATGTTGTATTTCTTATGGCATTATCCCTTCAAAACTGTATTCAGTGGTTTTTTAAGCCAGATCATAATGATAACTAAGGGGTGGAGGAGTCAAGACACAGAGTGCTTTACCCTGTGGCCTTTACATCTGGTCCTACCTGGATAGTAACAGATTGCTTTTATTCAGCATAACATTTAATACCCCAGGCTTCGAATAGCCAAATGCTGTGTTTTATGATAATCACCATATATTTCAAGCCAAATGGTCCCATGGCAAGTGAACTTTGTAAAAATGGCTTAGTTCTTTAGGCCGTACAAGTCTGGAGAAGATTGAAGTTATGTATAACTTGCTTCTGGGTAACCCTATATCCAACTGCAGATTTTCATTATTGATACAGGTCCCCAGCACAGTTACAGACTACTGCTCCCTTGTCTACATGCTATCCTAATAATCTAATTGTTGGAAGCCCAAAATTAAATTACAACCCAGTTGGTGTGGCTCAGCAGTTGAACAACAACCCAGGAGGAGCTAAGAGGTTACTGGTTCAATTCTGGTCAGGGCATATGCTGGGATTGCAGGCTTGATCCCAGGTGGGGAGTGTGCAGGAGGCAGCAGATTGATGATGTTTCTATCTCTCTAGCCTTCTCCGTTCCTCTCACTAAAAATCAATAAAAACATTAAAAAAAATTTTTTAAATTATATTGGGAGACTAACCAGCATCATGTGTAGCATCAGCATTATGTACCATACTTAGCAATATTAGTTTTAAATTTTTTAAGTGTATGTTATTCCACAAAAGGATATGAGGTCAGTATGTTATGGTTTTATTTTAATTCTCACCCAAGGATGTTTTATTGATTCTTAGAAATGAAGGGGGGGTGGGGGAGAGAGAGAAACTTCGATCAGTTGCCTCCCGTACGCGCCCCAACCAGGGAATCAAACCTTCAACCCAGGTATGTGCTCTGACCCCATCAAACTGCAAACTTTTGGTGCACGGGATGACAGTCCACCAAACTGAGCCTCCTGGCCAGGGCAGTATGTTAGTTTTAAACAAAATAGTAAGAGATCACTAACAGCAAGAGTCTGAACAGTAGACAGTCCAGTGCTTAAGGTTGATGATTTGTAGCACAGCTTCATTCAACTTGAATTCTTTAGCAACTGAAAGGACAGATAGATAAAATATATTTTATTGATTTCAGAGAGGAAGTGAGAGGGAGAGAAAGATAGAAATATCAATGATGAGAGAGAATCATTGATCAGCTGCCTCCTGCATGTCCCACACCTGTGATCAAGCCCATAATCTGGGCATATGCCCTGACCGGGAATTGAATAGTGACTTACTGGTTCATGAATCGATGCTCAACCACTGAGCATCACCGGCCAGGCTGGAAGATTTTCTTTTAAGCTTCTTTAAAGAAGAATCCTTTTATTCCACAAAAGGATGTGAGGTTTTTTGAACATAATAGGATCAATAGTTAAAGCAGGGAATTATAAAACGCATACTTTTCCCCCACCAATTATTTGGTAGAGTGCTGAGGACTTTCTTTGAGCATATATGTCTGATTGTAATTCCCATTGCTTGGAGTAAACTGTACCTTAGTGTGCTGCATGGTCTACAGAGCCAAAACTATTAATTGAAGAATGAGGAGCTCAGATGCTTGTAAAGCTTGTGAGGAATTCTAATGTTTTATTCTCCTTTTCTCATCTATTGAAGTTTTCCTCTTTATACCTAATATAAAAGCTTTATTTTCTAATGAAGTCTTTCCAAAGCTTCAGTTTGGTTTTGCACCATATTTTATCAGTTTACATAATAATTTTATTATGACAATGAGTATTCCTAACACTAACAGGTTTTAAGAATAGGCAATTGAGGAACAATAAACAACTCAAATGTAAAGAAGGGAAGTAGCAGTACATGATGTTAGAGAGTGCTCTGTCTGCCAGTGAATAGCACCATTCCTGTCCATCCACAGAAATGCAGAGGGCTGCTGCATTCATCACTTGTGGGGCACCTTTTACACAAAATTTAACATAAATGCCTCCTAGAATTTATAGTAGCCCTGGGTATGGAGACTGTTGGTTAACTAGCCTAATTTGAGAAGTGGAGGATCAGTTAAGAGTTTTTACTGTATGTAAAAAGTGGGGCTTCTGGTAGAAAAGAGACTATAGAATAGCATTTAAAAAGTTAAATTAAATTTGTGACAGTGAATTTATCATGGAATGTTAACTTTTTACATTGTTGAAACAGGGGGACCAACTCACAAAAGGAGAAAGACCTCTGATGCAAATGAAACTGAAGATCATTTGGAATCTTTAATATGCAAAGTAGGAGAAAAGGTATGCACCAAAATAGGTATAAACTGTGATGGGCTAGGGTTGTAGTTGACGGTACTTTGATTAATTTCATCAGCTGAAAGCTTTGATGGTCTGTTTTAGGCACAGCTTGTATTGCCATGCCTCTGTATCCCAGAGTATGCGCATCAAAAACATTGGGATGCAGATAATTGAGAATAAATGTTTTTAGCACTTTTCATAGAATATGAATCACAAGATGTTTTAGGGAATAGTCTCTCAGTTTATAAATGAAGAGCCAAATAACTCCTGGTAATTTGCCCAGTGTTATATAGTAAGTGAATTAGAGAGAGAGAACAGAGCTGTGATGTCCTCATTTCTAATACTCTGTCTTAGACTGCTTACTTTTAAATTTTCACTCATTCACTTTTCATGGATTTCTAAAAAACAGTAACTACTTGAATTGATTTATATTAAACCTGTCTTAGTGCCTTGTGTGTGTAAGACTTTAACTTTTTTTATGCTCATCTAGAAAATTTTAACTTACTACTTGCTAAGTACTTGACAGATTTGTAATATGCTGTCTTCCACAGAGTGCCTGCTCTTTGGAGAGCAACCTAGAAGGCTTGGCTGGTGTTTTGGAAGCTGACATTCCTAACTACAAGAGCAAGATTTTACGGCTTCTTTGTACAGTGTATGTATGCAAAAGATTTATGAATCCAGGTGATAATGTATTATCTACTCTTAAATGCTTTGGGAAATGTTAAAAAATGTGTTTATGTTCTGTATGTGATCAGTTTTCCTTCTATTGGGGAATTTGTACAAATGAAATGACCTGTGGCCCTTTGGTTAACTCTTTTTTTCAGAGATAGATAGAACTAAAATTGAGCATTTTCCTTATGTTTTGTTTCTTGCAACCTGAGAATCATTTGAGTTGACTTTATTTAAGTGAGAAAGTATTCAGAGATTTTCTTTTAAGCATGTACATTTAAATATATATAATAGAATTTAACTTGTATTTTACCAAACAAATTTGAGAATTAAAGTAATTCTTGGAAGCCTGAGAAGCTTTTGAAGTATTATTGGGCATCATCTTTCTGAGTTAGATTAGCTAGAACAAATGTCAGCATTTAATTTGTGAGGAAATTAAAGTGAGAAAAGTCTAACGTGGAGTCATGAAACAGTCTGTCTTAGTGGTAGAATTAGCAACCTAGAGTTTCTCATCTCTCAAGTAGAGTGAATTGCATGCCTTGAAAGCAGTAGCTATGACTTCTGGATTAAGGGGATCTTTGTACTTTGTGTGGAACTAGAGGCCCGATGCACGAACTCTGCCTCTGCCTCTGACTCCACCTACCATGGCTTGGTCTGGAAGGATCTCCTGAGGAAGTCCAGTCTAATTAGTATATTATGCTTTTATTATTATAGATTATAAATTATCTAGGTATTCTTGAATTTTGAAGGTGATTTATAAGTTGTCATTTCAGTTATTTTAAAATGTTTTTAATGCTTAAAGCTCTTTTTTTTTTTTTTAATTTAAAAAATGTACATACAGCCCTAGCTGGTTTAGCTCAGTGGATAGAGTGTCAGCTTGTGGACTGAAGGGTCCCAGGTTCGATTCTGGTCAAGGGCACAGGCCCGGGTTGTGGGTTCAATCCCCTGCAGGGGACATGCAGGAAGCAGCCAATCAATGATTTCTCTCTCATCATCGATGTTTCTCTCTCCCTCTTCCTTCCTCTCTGAAATCAATCCTATCTAATAAAAGAGAAAAATGGTAATTAGCGTACGACCGCTACCCTTCCCATTGGCTAATCAGGGCGATATGCAAATTAACTGCCAGCCAAGATGGCGGCCGGCAGCCAGGCAGCTTAAACTGAACATGAGGCTTGCTTGCTTCAGTGACGGAGGACTGCAACGTTCCCCACCTGCCTTGCTGGCCTCTGAGCTTGCAGTTTAAAAAACATTGTAACAAATACAGAAGATAAACAAAACCCCAGAAACCAGCTTTCAGAGAGCTGGGATCTCAGAGCTGGAGTTGATACAGAGTTTCGATTATAGAACCGAAACAAACCAGATACCTGTTTTCAGCAGCTGAGGCCTCAGAGCTGGAGCCAAGCCTCAGAGCTAAAGCTGGCCCAGAATAAAAAAGAAAAAGAAAAAAAGGAGCAGTTGGGAGCTTCAGTCCCAGCCTGAAAACAGCCCTCAGCCCCTCACCCAGACTGGCCAGGCACCCCAGTGGGGACCCCCACCCTGAAGGGTGTGTGACCAGCTGCAAACAGCCATCATCCCCTCACCCAGGCTGGCCAGGCACCCCAGTGGGGACCCCCACCCTGATCCAGGACACCCTTCAGGGCAAACCAGCCAGCCCCCACCCATGCACCAGGCCTCTATTCTATATAGTGAAAGGGTAATATGCCTCCTAGCACCGGGGTCAGCGGAGCTGAGAGGCCTCCCAGCACCGGGATCAGCGTGACAGGGGGCAGCGCCCAAACCCCCTGATCGCCCTGCGGCTCTGTGTGTGACAGGGGGCAGGGCCACAACCTCCCTATCGGCCCTGCTCTGTTTGTGACAGGGGAAGGCGCCCCAACCCCCTGATCGGCCCTGCTCTGTGCCTGATAGGGTGGAGCTCCCCAACCCCCTGATCACCCTGCGGCTCTGTGTGTGACAGAATGCGGCGCCCCCACCCCCCCAACCCCCCCACCCCACGGGCCCTGCTCTGTGTGTGACAGGGTAGAGCCATAACCTCCCCATCGGCTCGGCCCTGCCCTGAGTGTGACAGTGGTGGTGCCCCAACCCCCTGATCGGCCCTGCTCTGTGGGTGATTGGGCGGGGCCCCAACCCTCTGATCCGCCCCCCTCTGTGTGTGACGGGGGCGGTGCGCCAACTCCCCTATCGGCCCTACTCTGTGAGTGACGGGGGAGCTCCTCAACCCCCTGATGGGCCCTGCTCTGTGCGTGACAGGGGGGAGCTCCCCAACCCCCTGATTGGCCCTGCTCTGTGCATGACGGGGCGGTGCGCCAACTTCCCTATCGGCCCTACTCTGTGAGTGACGGGGGAGCTCCTCAACCCCCTGATGGGCCCTGCTCTGTGCGTGACAGGGGGGAGCTCCCCAACCCCCTGATTGGCTCTGCTCTGTGCATGACATGGGGGAGCTCCCGAACCCCATGATTGGCCCTACTCTGTGAGTGACAGGGGGGAGCCCCTCAACCCCCTGATGGGCCCTGCTCTGTGTGTGACAGGGGGCGGTGCCCCAACTCCCCAATCAGCCCTGCTCTGAGCCCGACCAGGGGCTTCATCTAGGGATTGGGCCTGCCCTCTGCCACCTGGGAGCAGGCCTAAGCCAGCAGGTCGTTATCTCCCTAGGGGTCCCAGACTGCGAGAGGGCACAAGCCGGGCTGAGGTACCCGCCCCCTCCCCGAGTGCACAAATTTTTGTGCACTGGCCTCTAGTAAAAATATATTTTTTAAAAATGTACATACAAATTGAAGCTGTCAGTATTTTTCATTTAACCTCTCATAAAGTAAAAATAATTTCAATTATAATTTTTCAAAGGAATCCGGTTAGTATTTAGGAAGATATGTTCTTGGACTAAGAAACTAAGAAAAATCAGTTTGCTGTAGTTACCCATAAGATGTCTTCTGTTTTGCAAGCATTTGTTAGAATGGAGTAGATTTATGCTTAGACTCAGATGAGTCATGACCTTTTTAGGAGTGCAGGGATTATTATCAATGGAAGGATTTTTTTTTTTTCTTAACCTAAATTGCCCTTCTTTGCTAGGTACCTTAGAAAAACAGAATAAAATAGATGAGAATCTGAATGATCATGAGTTCCTATTTGCTTTTCTTTTTTAGCTAATTTCTAAAGGCTGCCTAAATTAGGAAGTAACATTTGCTTTTTCCTAATTTATTATTGTAATCCTCTTCTTTTCAAATAACATGAAAATTAACACACTTGGAGAAAGCAAACTGGGATATAAAGAAATTTCCTTTATCAGAGTTCCATTTTAAAATTTCAATAATTCAATAACTTAACAGAAGCTTGATTGAAACTAGTTTTAGTTCTGAATAGTGTTTCTCAAAATGGAATTCTTATGACATTTGGTTAGCTAAGTTTAGAAATGCTGAATCTCCCCGTAATGATTCTGCATTAAAGAAACTTGTTTGACCCGGTATTTCCCAGGTATTTTACCATGAAAACTGTTTCGTATGGAATTGCTATTCAGTTCCACTAAAAATGTTGGACTAAAAACTGGTTATATATTTTTTCTGTTTGGTAACTTCATAATTCTAGTGCATTACTTTTTTAACTCTTGGATTAACTAATTAGAATTAAAATAAAAAATTATAGGGGCCATGTCAGCAACTCTTCTCAATATTTATGCCTTTTCTGAAGTAGTTTTGAAAACGGCCAGAAGTAATCCTGTTTCCAAGTTCATAAAATGATAAAAGGTTTATGTAATACAAAATTCAGCAACTTAACATAATGTTTATTTTGGGGTTTTCTTCTTGTACTGGGTTTTCAAATCAGTGCACGTCTGTTACCTGAGAAGTTGACAATTTATACAACATTAGTTGGATTGCTGAATGCCAGGAATTACAACTTTGGTGGAGAATTTGTAGAAGCCATGATTCGTCAACTTAAAGAATCTTTGAAAGCAAACAATTATAATGAAGCTGTGTATTTGGTAAGTTTTATAGGTTTGTTGTTTTTTTTGGGGGGGGGGGGGGGAGGTTGTGTTTTTTGTTTGTTTTTGGTATATTAAGACAGGGATGGAGGTGAACTACAATCAAATAATTTGTCCTTTCTCTTGAAATACAGTTTCATGCTCATCACAATAACTGCTCTTTTGAAACTATTCTCATTAAAGGTACCACAGAGTTCATTACCAAGTCCAATGGTTTCTTAATCCTAGTTCTCTCTGTAATATGGGATTCTTTACATCTGTTGGTTTTAGCAGCACCACAGCGAAATAAAAAAGATTATACATTGAAGAAGCTAGAATATCACAGTCTAGGTTCTTAGTATAGTATAGAATGGAAATCTATAAATGCACAGATTCCTGTCCTTCATAAGATCTCAGTCACAATTACTCAGCTCTGCTATTGTAGCACAGAAGCAACCATAGACAATATGTAAACACGTTTGTGTTCAGTAAACATTTACTTGTGGATACTGACATTTAATTTTATATAATTTATATATGTCAAAGTATTGTTTTGGATCTTTTTCAAGCATTTAAATATGTAGAAGTTATTCTTAGTCCATAGGCTATGAAAGAAACAAAAAAAATACATAAAAACAGACTAGATTAGGCCCTTGGGCTCGAGTTTTTCAGAACTGTGGCTTGCACCTTCCAAGTTTGTTTTGTAATTATTATAAGGGACATTTCAATTTAGTAGAAATTGTTTCCTCCAACAGGTTCGTTTTTTATCTGATCTTGTGAATTGTCACGTCATTGCAGCCCCATCAATGGTTGCTATGTTTGAAAATTTTGTAAGCGTAACTCAGGAAGAGGATGTACCTCAGGTAAGAAAACTCCGTATGTTGAGTCTTGTCCATATAGTACCAGGAATTTTTGACTGGTAACCCTTTTAAAATAATGTTTTTAATGCTTATAGCTCATTTTTTTAATTTAAAAAATGTACATACCAATTGAAGCTGTCAGTGGTTTTCATTTTAACCTCCCAAAGTAAAAATAATTTACTTAAAAAGAAAATATAATAGATTATCATGATATAAATTCTTAATATCTAAAAGTTAAGTCAACTAGTATTCTGATAGGTTCTTATGACCTCTTATGTTAAATGATTCTGTCTAGTAAAACTAAAATATCTAAAAATGCTCTGAATGAGACAGATGTCTTAAGTCCTGTTAAATAGCTTTCTCGGGAATTCATTCAAGAATACAATATGAATGAAAATTAACCAGCACATATTTTAAACTTACCTTTTAAAAAATTCTTTAGGTGCGACGGGATTGGTATGTGTACGCATTTCTGTCATCTTTGCCCTGGGTTGGAAAGGAATTGTATGAGAAGAAAGATGCAGAGATGGACCGCATCTTTGCCAACACCGAAAGCTATCTTAAGTAAGGGCACAATTCATAGTTCTCTTTGTTTAAAGAATATCTTCCTGATAGCATAAATGTTTTATGTGTTATCTGCTTTAGTAATAGTAATACCATTTGAATTGCATTTTTCAAAAATAAGCTGTGGCGTTTCCTAAAGCTTTTTCTAGGTAATCTCATACCCCTACTGTTGTAAACTTCGTTGGAGCAAAACACTTGGTAACATAGCTGCTTTTAAGCTACTCTTATACATATTACAAAGGCATAAAACATCTTAACACAGTGGTTCCAGATACTAATGTGCCTAAGAATTACCTGTGGTACTTGAGTATGCTCTAAACCCAGCCCCAGACCTACTGACTCACAATATTTTAGAGGTTTGGACATCTTTACTATTAATTGATTTCACAGTGGAGAACATACTACAACGTGCAATAGTACAACGTAGGCATTTTAGGTAGGTAAATCCTAAACCAAGTCCTTATAAAGGTGGTCCTTAGCCTTTAATACTAATAATAGGACTTATTAGTAAACTTAGGCTTTATTACGTCGTAGGTAGGTACTTGCTTTGTGCCCCTTATGTTTTTCAAAATAATGTTTATTAAAAGTTTCACTTTCTGTCTATTCATAGATATTTCTTTGGATATTGTTAATATCTACTTAGTCGGTTACAAATAAAGCTAAAAGAAGGCTAAAGATAGAAATCTGCTTTTTTATCATATTAAGCTACCTTTAAATGTCAGATTTTGAAAATGTTTTTATATTTTTGAAAAGTTGTACTGATCTTCTTAAAAAGTGTGGATGTTTGCCAAAGAATAAAAACTAAAATGTATGAATATTCTAGCATTTGGGTGCTGGTATATGTCCTTCTCCCCTTTTTATCTATATGGTAGTCCAATATGCACACTCTTCTTTACTTGCTTCCCCGCCCTTTAATATAACTTGGGATTTTTTGCATAAACACATATAGCTCTACCTCATTCTTCTTAATAGTTGTATAATATTCCACTCTTTTAATGTGCCATAATTTCTTTAACTAGTTACAAGTTGGAGATATTTAGATTAATTCCAGTCTCTTGCATTATGAACAAATGTTTCAGTGAATATCCTTGTACAAATGTCTTTGTATACATCTGCAAATATATTTGTGGGAGACATGAATTCTTAGAAATGGCATTGCAGCTGAACATCTTTTCATGTTTTTAAAAACCTAAATAATAGATTTTCATTTTATCTTTAGAAGACGCCAAAAGACTCATGTGTCCATGTTACAAGTGTGGACTGCTGAGAAACCACATCCACAAGAAGAGGTAAATTAATTTCAGTCTCTTGAGATATAGGCACAGTCAGCTCTTGAGTAGATTTTTATCTCTGTGATTATTCAGGTCATTCCATTTATATACCTTAGCTAGGTTTCCACATTTCCTATCAGGGGCCCACCTCCTCATAGCCCTAGGCATATAGTAGATTTTTAATAAATGTTAGAATGTAATTGAAACATTGCCTGTTCTGGAGAATTGCAGGTATCATAGAGTTGACTTCTTTTTTTTTTTAAATGCCCAATTTGAAGAACATAAGGGGTAACAGCTTCAGACAGATACTGACTTTATAACATCATTAAAACAAAAACAGCACCATTTCTTTGTACTATATTTAATTGAAAATTAGCTTACTTCTCTGTACCCTGTATTTTAGAAGTAGTGGTTTTTGGTTTTGTCTACTGAACATGTTATTTCTTCTAGCCTCCAAATATATATTAATTATTAAAAATTAATGTCTTTAGTATTTAGATTGCCTGTGGGCCCAGATTCAGAAATTGAAAAAGGATCGCTGGCAGGAGCGGCACATCCTAAGACCTTATCTTGCCTTTGACAGCATCCTGTGTGAAGCATTGCAGCACAATTTGCCTCCTTTTACACCACCTCCTCACACTGAGGACTCAGTGTACCCAATGCCAAGGGTCATCTTCAGAATGTTTGATTACACGGATGATCCTGAGGTACGTGACCAATTAAAAGTTCCTGTCAAAGGGCCTGTGTTGCATTGTATTTATGGTTTAATCGTATTTGAATTATGCCTGTGATACATTTTAAATTTGAGTTCGTTATCTAAGAGGGTATATAGCAATGAAGTTAATAGTTTAATTCAGTGAATGTTATCACTTCATTATGCAAGAAATTATATTTAGCATGTCTATATAGATTAAGAGACAGCACAGTTTGCAATTTAAGAGAGTAAATTTGAGCCCTGGCCAGGTAGCTCAGTTGGTTGAAGCGTTGTCCATATATCCAAAAAGGCTACAGGTTTGATTCTGATTAGGGCACGTGCCCAAGTTTCGAGTTCAGTCCCTGGTCAGGGCATTTCAGGTGGCAACCAGTCGATGTTTTTCTCTCACATAGATGTTTCTCTCTCTCCCTTCCTCTTTAAAAATCAATAAAAAACATGTCCTTGGGTGAGGATTAAAAAAAGAGAGTAAGTTTGAGAACCAGATTGGTTTGTGTTTCAATCCTGGTTTAGTCATATCCTAGCTGTGTGATCTTAGATGAGTTAGTTACCTCTTTATCTCAGTTTCCTAACGGAATAATAATAGTAGTGTTAAAAAAGTTGTAAGATGATTAAGTTATTAATAAACATAACATGCATAGAACAGAATGCAATAAATTATGAATGCTCAATAATTTTATCTATTATTTCCTCTTTTTTTAACTCTGGTGCCGTGTCACATATAGAAATTTTTTGCTATTTGCAACCATAGTAAAACAAAGATGTATATTTTTGATATTTGTTTTATATATATATAAATGCATTTAACAAAGAAAAATCAACCAGAAAAAAGAGTTCACATGTCACCTCTGACACACGTGTCATAGGTTCGCCATCATTGATCTAGTGTGAATGAATCTAAATTATAACTCTTAAAATTTTTTGTCAGATCAGCCAAAAAATATACTTTTTGGTGTGCTGCAGAATTTTAATAATTAGTTATATGTGCCATGAGACAAAAAAGGTTAAAAATCGCTGGCTTAGTTCATCCCAGTCAGCATAGATTAGAATTTCTCAGGCTCAACTCAACTAGGCTGGATAATTCTTTGTTGTGGGACTCTGTCCTGTGAATTGTAGGATGCTTAGCAGCATCCCTGGCCCCTACCTTCTAATTACTAGTAGCATTTAGTGGCTAAATGCCAATTGTGACAACCAAAAATGTCTCCAGCCATTGCCAGATGTCTTCTTAGGGGCAAAATTGCCCCAGTTGAGAACCATTGGCATATGAACCAGTATTACCACCTAATGATCTTGGTCAAACTTGAATTTTCTTTCTCCTATCATAAATGGCTAATGACCGGTGAAAATTTGAAATATATAAAATCAAACTCGGAGTAAAAAGTTGTCAGATAATTGATTATGTTTTTGAAGTTACCAGTTTGCAACCCACTTTGCCTATCTATAATAATCTATAATAATAAAAGCATAATATGCTAATTAGACCAGACATCCTTCCGGATGAAGCCGGGGCTGCGAGGGAAGCCCAAGTCCCAGGTGTCAGAGGGAAGCTGTTGTTGGCAGCTAGGGGAAGGAAGGCCTACTCTTGCAGGAATTTCGTGCATTGGGCCTCTAGTCTATAATAAAGAAGGGTAATATGCTAATTAGACCAGACAACCAAACAACCTTCCAGATGTCCTCTGGATAAAGCTGGGGCTGCGAGGGCTGAGCCCGTTGCATGAATTTCATGCATGGGGCCTCTAGTCTTTAATAATAAAAACATAATATGCAAGTCGACCAAACGGCCGAACAGCAGAACAACCGTCCAGACAACCTCCTGGACGAAGCCAAAGCTGTGAGGGCCGAGAAGCCAGGGCTGCTAAAGGCTATTCTTGCACGAATTTTGTGCATCGAGCCTCTAGTATTACATATATAGTAAAATGCTTTTGGCCAGCATTATGTAATGGTTTAATTTAGTATGGCTAATTGAAAGTCTAATTTACATTTAAGACTGCTGGAATCTTTGTGATTCAGTATTTATTTGTGCAAGGGGAACTGGAATGGGACCTCAGAATTTGTTTCGCCTGTACTGTTTACACTTAATTGATGTTGTCTCTTTAATGTGCCCAGAAGAGCATAAAATACGAAAGAACTGTTCTCAAAAGGAAGAGGATTTGGGTGTTTTTGTTCTGGCCTTTGGGGGAAAGAAAGTTTATGTAAAAAAAAAAATTATAGAGATTGAGTCTATAATAGTAAATAATAAACTCTTTGATCCTATTTGCTATGCATGTACTTTTATAAAAAATTAAACAATATGTACATAATGTTTTTTAACCTTTTAAAAAACAATATAATGTGGCTATCTTACAATGCATACATGATTTTGTTATGTCTATATGGTATTTTAAATAAAATTTTCCCTCCATGTTTATTATGGAAGTAATCCACCTTTATGGTTTAAAATAATAAATCAAACAGTATAGAGCTAATGATGTACAACAATTATTTTTTTAATATATTTCTTTATTGATTTCACAGAGGAAGAGAGGGAGAGAGAGAGAGAAACATCAATGATGAGAGAGAATCATTGATCGGCTGCCTCCTGCACACCCCCCACTGGGGATGGAGCCCGCAACCCAGGCATGTGTCCTTGGCCGGAATCAAACCCGGGACCCCTCAGTCCACAGGCTGATGCTTTATCCACTGAGCCAAGCCGGCCAGGGCATACAACAATTATTTTGTTTCACATAAGAATTGAGGCCGAAACCGGTTTGGCTCAGTGGATGGAGCGTCGGCCTGCGGACTGAAGGGTCCCGGGTTCGATTCCGGTCAAGAGCGTGTGCCTGGGTTGCGGGCGCATCCCCAGTGGGAGATGTGCAGGAGGCAGCTGATCGATGTTTCTCTCTCATCGATGTTTCTAACTCTCTATCTCTTTCCCTTCCTCTCTGTAAAAAAATCAATAAAATATATTTAAAAAAAAAGAATTGAGGTGGGCTATGATAGTATGGTGTCAGATGTATAGAAGAAATATTGCAGCTGATACTCATTCTGTTGTAGATGTAAGTGAATACGACGATGACATTTGCTGAAAATACAGAGCTTTCACACTTTCTTTTATTCCCAGTACTCAATATAGTATCAAACATAAGCTCTCAAATATTTGTTGAATAAATGAAAGAAAATACCTTGTTTAGGTCTGTAGTATATACATTTGGTTTTCTTTCCAGGGTCCTGTAATGCCAGGGAGTCATTCTGTGGAAAGATTTGTGATAGAAGAGAATCTTCACTGTATCATTAAGTCCCACTGGAAGGAAAGAAATACTTGGTAGGGTTCTTTTCATGTTACTTTTAAAGTGGAGGAAATGTAGCAATTTTGATAAGTTGATAAGAGCAAAAATATATGTTAAGAGTATAAAAAAAATGTCCTGACACCCTGTCTTGCTAAGACCAATCTACTTTGCTTCTCAAAATAGTACTTTTCTGAGTGCTTTATAGTGCTATTGTGCTTTATAATAATGCATATGATGCCGGCTTTTTTGTGTGGACATTTGTAATATGTTATGTACAAATTAATTTGAATGAAAATATTTTTGGTGTGAATATTATGGGGATAAATGAATACTAATGGTTTTGCTGTGTTTTCTAGCATTTAGACACTTAGCTTGGGAAAAGTTTGCTTTTAATATTTTCTTAAACCTTGGAAAGTTTGGTTTAGATTTTAAGGTGGAAAGGAACATAGTCTTTTGGGAGTGGCCTGCCGTATTAAAACTTTTTAAGTTAGTATATTGAATATACTTCCTTAGTATTGTTACTTAAACTCCTGACCTTTCAAGGAGTTTTGGATGCATTAAAAAATTTTCCTGTGATAGACAAAATAATATGTGCTGCAGTGAAGTAACTGAAATCTAGAAGATTCCAGAAAAGATTTCTGTGCCGAGCCAGCTCAGCCAAGGGTTCGGCAAGCCTGAGGGGGGCGCGGTGAAGGATGAAAAAAAGACAAAGAGAGTAAGTTGGGTCTAGCTGAGGCCACAGAGATCGATCCAGACTGTAAGCTGAGCCTTTATTTTATAGCCAGAGGTAAACAAGGTCACCATAGTTACTCTGGTGAGTTTCACTTGTTTTGGCAGCACTCGCTACACCTCCCACAGTCCATTAGCTACCCAGATAAGATCTAGGGAGCTTCATAAGTCAAGCCTAATTATGCTAAGAGGGCTATGCCCTCTAAGCTGGGACTTGTTTGTGGCTTTGCCAACAGGTCAGTCCGATGCTTAACCCTATAGCCCAGTGGTTCTCAACCTTCTTAATGCCGTGACCCTTTAATACAGTTCCTCATGTTGTGGTGACCCCCAATTTCATTGTTACAAATTGAACATAATTAAAGCATAGTGATTAATCACAAAAACAATATGTAATTATATATGTGTTTTCTGATGGTCTTAGGCAACCCCTGTGAAAGGGTCGTTCGACCCTCAAAGGGGTCGCGACCCACAGGTTGAGAACCGCTGTAGCTGCTCCCTACAGATTTCCTTTCCTTTTATCTAAGTAACTGCTTTGAAACTATTTGATTGTTCATGTATCTTGAATACTTACTGAACTTAAATTATACCTTTTACAGTGCCGCACAACTGGTGAGCTATCCAGGGAAGAACAAGATCCCCTTGAACTACCATATAGTTGAGGTATGCATGCCACATGGAGCTTGTTTCTGAGTTTCAGAATCTTTCTGTTGACTTAAAAGTATTAATCTACTCTTGGTTTATTGTGTTTTTTTCTTGCTACTTGTCAGGTATTGAAAGTTAACAGAGGAGCGAGTAAATTGCTGTCTGTTTTGCTGCTCTGTTAGCCATGTTAGTACAGAGAAAAGAGGAGGTTGAAACCAATAATCAAATGGAATTTTGAGTTGACTGTAAATTATTTATATAGTATATCTTCATTCGTGAATAGTTGTCATGGATAATATAAGTTACTCTAGCTCTGTCAATACATTGTCCACTTAGCAGATACATAAGTGGCTTTAATACTTGACAGTGTTGTATTACTTTTAGCAGATAATCTATTTTTAACTGTTTATCCGGCCTCTTAGTAGTATACATCCAACTAGAATATTATTTGCCGTATCACAAGGTATAGGGTTAAATATGAATCTCTATTCTTAGAAATCAGTAGAGCCAATTGTTGCCTAGCTGGTTTGGTTCAGTGGATAGAGCGTTGGCTTGCGGACTGAAGGGCCCCAGGTTTGATTCAGGTCAAGGACGTATACCTGGGTTGTGGGCTCAGTCCCCTCTAGGGGGGTGTGCAGGAGGCAGCCAATCAGTGATTCTCTGTCATCATTGATGTTTCTATCTCTCCCCTCTCCCTTCCTCTCTGAAATCAATAAAAATATATTAGGAAGGGAGGGAGGGAACCAAAACTCTTATTTAAAAAGAGCCAATTGTCTTGGAAGAATGAATAATGCTTTGATTCCATATTAAGAAAGATGACATTAGTAGTATATGTGAACACCTTGTTAGATTTAGGTCCTGAAAAAGTGTTTTCACTTGACACATGGGCCAAACTGTTAGTTACATACTCCTTTAAGTTAAAATACCCATGAGCATACTTATGGTGTATTATTTATGATTCACTTTTTATTTATACTGCACTTGTGTGCTTTCTTAGAAGCTGTCCAGCTTTTAGAGAATTTGAGAGTAAGCTTATGTCCTGAATTTGATTCACTGACATGTCATCTGAAGTGCAAAATATAAGTCATATGTTAAAATGTGCAAAATGTGTAGAAAGTCAGAATGAAGTACATATGGACGTGTGGAGACGGGAGGCATAGGAAGGAATGCAGATCAGGCTTTAGAATTCTTGGTAGGTGGTCCACACAAGGGAGGGTGGAAACAAGTTTCTGAACAAGTGGCATGGCAGGTAATTCCTGGATTGACAAAAAGGTTTGTGGGCACCAGTTTCAAGTAGCAGAGTGGAATGACTTGACTATTGTCTGTTTGCATCCTACTACTTCATTTGTTAGAATAAAATTGATAGATATGTGCCTCAGTAAATCAACTCCTGTACTTCCAGAGGTGGAATTCAATTACATGGTTCTCTGGGATTATCAATAAGCATTAATATAGTAAAACCTTGATATAATGGACTAATTTGGGTGAGGGGGTATCCATTAAAGCTGAAAGTCTGTTACACAATAAAATAGGTTTTCCAAATGTGTACGTTAAAAATTTGACAAAATTTTGGTTTGGCTCAGTGGATAGAGCATCAGTCAACGGATTTAAGGGTCCTGGGTTCAGTTCCGATCAAGGGCACATGCCCAGGTTGTGGTCATGATGATCCCAAGGAGGGGGCTTGCAGGAGGCAACCGATCAATGATTCTCTCTCATCATTGATGTTTCTATCTCTTTCTCTTTCTCTCTCTCTCCCTTCCTCTCTGAAATCAAAAATATATTTAAAAAAAAAATTTCCCCCTAAATTAGCCTGGTCTGTGTAGCTCAGTGGATGAGCGTTGACCCATGAACCAGGAGGTCACAGTTCTGTTCCCAATCAGGGCACATGCCTGTGTTATGGACTCAGTCTCTAGTGTGGGCGCACAGGAGGCAGTAGATCAATTATTCTATCTCATCATTGATGTTTCTATTTCTCCCTCTCCCTTCCTCTCTGAAATCAATAAATATATTTAAATAAATATATATATATCTTTTAAAAATTGACAAATTAGTTTGCCTGTTTTTACTTCTCTAGACATGTTTGTGTAATTAAAATTATGTATGAAAATTTTAATTTCACAGAAAAGTTTTGTATATGTGTTACTGTAATTTTAAATTTATACTAAATAGTTCTAGTAAATGCAAGCATGCGCATGGCTGGGCACTACTAGACATCAGTCAGCGCAAGTTAAAACTGCTACAGAGCCCTGACCGGTTTGGCTCAGTGGATAGAGTGTCAGCCTGTGAACTGAAAGGTCCCAGGTTCGATTCCGGTCAAGGGCATGTACCTTGGTTGCGGGCACATCCCCAGTAGGAGGTGTGCAGGAGGCAGCTAATCGATGTTTCTCTCTCATCGATGTTTCTAACTCTCTATCCCTCTCCCTTCCTCTCTGTAAAAAATCAATAAAATATATTAAAAAACACACACACACACAAAGAAAAACTGCTGCAGAAAGTTACGCCCCGGGACAACAGAACCAGTTACCTTGAGCACTGTGGTGTGATCATATACATTTGCAGAACATTGTTTACAAGCGGTGATTCTTGGTTTTAAATATGTAGATTACAGTTGTAGATATATAATATTTATGTCAGTAAAATTACTATAGTGTTTTTCCAACATGTGGTCTATTTGTTATAAATAACCGTGAATTAGCCCGGCTGGTATGGCTCAGAACCAGGAGGTCCTTGATTCGATTCCCTGTCAGGGCACATGCCTGGGTTTTGGGCTCAATCCCCAGTATGGGGGTGTGCAGGAGACAGCCAATTGATGATTCTCTCTCATGTTTGATGTTCCTATCTCCCTCTTTCTGAAATCAGTGAAAACATATTTAAAAAAATAATAACCATGAACTAATAACAAACAAAAACCCTGTTCATTTAATATAAGCATATCTTGGTTAAAAGCATTTTTAAATTAACAAAGTGTTAATTTTCACATATGACATATAGACGAGAAATTTTGTCCATTAAATTCGAAGTCTGTTAAATCAAGATCTGCAAAATTAAGGATTTACTGTATTGTCCTGGCCATTGTGCTCAGTGGTTAGAGGGTCGGCCCGAGCACCTGGGTTGCAGGTTTGGTTCCCGGCCCAAGATGCAGGTGGGAGGCAACCAATCAATGTGTCTCTCACATCGATGTTTCTCTCTCTTCCTCCCTCCCCCCCTCTAAAAAACAATGGAAAAAATATCCTCGGGTGAGGATTAACCAAAAAAAGTGATTCTTCTTTCATTATCAATGTCATGGAGTTAGAGTTTATGTTTAGAATAGTGAGGTGTTTCTAATAGTAGATGTGCATAGATAGCCGTTGAATTGGTTCTGACTCCTGATTCTTTTGTAGGTGATCTTTGCAGAGCTGTTTCAACTTCCAGCACCCCCTCACATTGATGTGATGTACACAACACTTCTCATTGAACTGTGCAAACTTCAGCCTGGCTCTCTACCCCAAGTTGTATCCTTTCCTTTGTTTTTAAACTTACTCTTGTTGGCCTAGCTTTAAAAGATTACTAAATATTTCTGCTTGTAGGTTTAAATCACTTCATGAAAACAGTTTGACTTTTTTTTTTTAAGTTAAACATGTGTGTACCATGCAGTTTAGCCATTCCACTCAGGTATTTATCCAAGAGAAATGGAAGCACAAGTCTATACAAAGACTTAGGCATTAATGTTCATAGAAACTTAATTGGTAATAGCCTCAAACTGAAAGTCCAAATGCTCATCAGTATATGAGTAGATTAACAAATTTTGTTATGCCTATACAGTGGAATACTACATAATAAAAAAAAGTTTTTGATACCTGCAATAACATGAATCAATGATAAAATAATTCTGCTGAGTAAAAACCACCAACCAAACAGCCCTGAGTGGGTGGCTCGCTTGGTTGGAGCTTCATCCCAAACACCAGAGGGTTGTGGATTTGATTCGCTGTGAGGGCACCTACCTAAGTTTCAGGTTAGGTCTCAGGTTAGGGTGAATTCGGGAGGTAGTTAATCAATGTTTCTCTCTATGTCTCTCCTCCCCTTCTCACTCCCCTTCTAATCCCCCCCCCCCCATACACACACACACTTTCCTTTCTAAAATCAATGGGAACATGTCCTTGGGTAAGGATTTTTTTAAAAAATCCAAATAATTCATACTATGTGATTCCATTTACACAAAATTCTAGAAAATGCAAAGTGATCTAGTGATAACCCCATATTTGCTTGGGAGCATGGGTAGGGGTGGGGAGAAGGGAGAATGGATTACAAAGGAGCATGGAGAAATTTTATAAGTGTTCATTATCTTGATGTTTATGGGTGTATACAGGTCGAATTGGTACATTGGTACTTCAAAGCTATTTTTAAAAAGATCAGCTCTGACCGGTTTGGTGTAGTGGATAGAGCGTCGGCCTGCGGACTGAGGGGTCCCAGGTTCGATTCTGGTCAAAGGCATGTACCTTGGTTGCAGGCACATCTCCAGTGCGGGGTGTGCAGGAGGCAGCTGATTGATGTTTCTCTCTCTCTATCCCTCTCCCTTCCTCTCTGTAAAAAAATCAATAAAATATATATTTTTTAAAAAAGAATAAAAAGATCAATTACATGAAAAAATGTTTTAACATTATCAGTCATTATATAGACTTCTAGGAAATGCTATTTATTTTTTCTATCACAACTTATTTTGAAGGAGGGTGGAGAATAGTTTTCCTTATCCTCAAATTTACAGCTTGCACAGGCAACTGAAATGTTATACATGCGTTTGGACACGATGAATACTACATGTGTAGACAGGTACAGTAATTGCCTTATTTCTGTACTGGTTGTTAACCAGTTCTACTCCCTGTGCTTTATAAAAGAATTTGATTTGCCTTTTTAAGAATTTCCAAGTTGATTTTTCTTACTTGCCTCCCCCAAATAATCCTTTGTATGTACATTAAAAAAGTTTAAATTTTTAAAAAACACACCTCATACCTGTTGTAAATATCACATTACACTTTTTAATCTAATTTTCAGTAGGAAATGATGCCCGTGCTAAGGTTTTCTTTAATTTCGTTCATTGTTTACTTGTTTGGTGATTTGGTACAGATACACTTTTCCCACTGCTATTGGGTATGTAAGCTTTTATAGTAGACTTTATGCTAACCTCTATGTAGAAGTAGAGTCCAATATTATATATTTATTATATATAAGCACATATATATTTTTATTTAGACGTAGTATCTGTTTCTAAAATAATTAGCTTCAACATAACTCCAGCTTCAAGATTGTTTATACAAATGACCATATTGGATATTTATAGCTGTGGCCATTGCATGCCCATTGTCTTCTCTTGAATGACATCTATGTACCACCTTTCTTAACCTTTGTCAGCTTCCCAAATCAGATCAGGACAGGTTTTGAATATTTCTCCAATTTCCATGATCTTTTATGTCCATTATTCAAATTCCATATCTGAAAATTTATCAGTAAGGGCTATTCTGTGTCATTGACCTACTATCTTGATTAATTTCAGTGACTGAAATTAGAGCTACATGAGAGATATACTTTAAGAAAGTGTCTTCTGATTTATTCCCCCAGTCTAATTAGTAAAACTACCAGTTGTATTGAGCATCCCAGTTATGCTATTCATTCAGCAAATATTTATTGGGCTCTTAAAATTTTCACAGCATTATACAGTTTGCTAAGGTGATTCCTATCTAGTTAGATTAGATATATTTTTAGAGGCAAAGGGGCTTCAGTGGTATATTTTGTTGTTTGTGGTGAAAGAGTATGGTCATGATGGTTAAAAACGATGCTTTGGCTCTTCCATTTATAAAATGTTTTATCTGCAACTTAATCTTTTTTTGCCACTGTTTTGTTTTAAGTAATAGGAAAAATAATATACTCCTCAGAAGTTATTAAATTATATAAACATATAAGGTGCCTGACACAAAATAGGCACTCAAGTTATATTATTCACTTAAAAAAGGATAGCACTATTAGAAGGAGTGAGATAGGAAATTGTTATTTTTTTAAGAAGATGAGGTACAGGATTTGCAGAGAAAAGGGTAAGTGGCAGAAGATACAGCTATAGAAAGGGGTGTATGCTTGTAACTTAACTCTATAACATAGGGTTTTATTTATCTGAAGGATTACATAAGTTCCTGGTATAAACTGTAACCATTCATCTTTTTGTGCTCCTTCCTCTCTCTTCTCTGTATAGGTTTATTAATTGGTTTTCCCATCATCTAAGTAACTTCCAGTTCCGTTGGAGCTGGGAAGATTGGTAAGTGGTATTATATTTTAGCTTTCCTTTCTCTACAATCTACCATAATTTTAAAGATACTGTTAATATTTAAAACTATAACATAAAAAAAAATCTTTATGGTCTAAAAGATTTAGTTTAATTTTTATATTTATATACATAAATGAAATAATTTAGGTAGAATCTATTTTTAGCTAAGTACAAGTTAGGTATAAGTACAGATTCAGTGTAAGAACTTAGAAAACTATGTTTCCTCATTAGGTCAGATTGTCTTACTCAAGATCCTGATAGTCCCAAACCAAAGTTTGTAAAAGAAGTTCTAGAAAAATGTATGAGGTAAGTTCTTTGTGTTTTCTCCTTAACTTAGGTCTCCTAATTTTTGTGGGAGGATTTTTCTCTTTTGCATTTGTGGTCTATGTCCAGAATATAATTTTTAAAATCCAACTACCTGCACTTCTTCCTTGTTAGTTTTTAATCAAGATGTAAGCTAAAAAAAATTAGACAACTATAACATCTGGATTTTGTGTAAATTAAGCCAAAAGATTGTTTTGTTTTGTTATTTGAGAAAAATATACTAAGAACTTTATCCTATTCATCCAGATTCCCTCATTAACATTTTACCACATTTGTTCTAGTTCTGACTCTTTTTTCTCCTCTATGTGTACACCATTACATTGGTCTTTTTCTTTTTCTTTTTTTTTTAAATATATTTTATTGATTTTTTACAGAGAGGAAGGGAGAGGGATAGAGAGTTAGAAACATCGATGAGAGAGAAACATCGATCAGCTGCCTCCTGAACACTCCCCACTGGAGATGTGCCCGCAACCCAGGTACATGCCCCTGACCGGAATCGAACCTGGGACCCTTTAGTCCACAGGCTGATGCTCTATCCACTGAGCCAAACCGGTTACGGCTACATTGGTCTTTTTCTGAACCCTTTGGAAACAAGCTGCAGATAACATCTCGTCACCTTAAACCGTCCATTGTATATTTCCCCAAAACAAAGACAATCAATATACCACCCTTCAAATTGGGAAATCAGCTCTGGTACAGATACTACCATACAGTCCACGAATGCTGCTGAAATTTTGCTGCTGACAATGCCTTTTTTTCTTCCCGGTTCAGAATCCTATCCAGGAACACATGTAGCAGCATGTAGTTGTCATTATCTTCACATTCCTCAGTCATGAACAGTTATTGTTCTATTTTTCATGTCCTTACCAGTTTTAAAGAATCTAGGCCTCACTTTCTTGGGTCACTCTGCTGTGTCCTCATGACCAGACTCAAGTCTTGCATTGTTGTTGCTCTTCATAGTACATCCCACCACTGGAGGTGTTAACTTTGACTACCTGGTCATGTCTCTATCTGCCAGGCTTCTCCACCTAAATTCACCATTTTTCCCTTTGTAATTTTTTTTTTGGTAATAAATATTCTGAGGTTATACTCATCCTCTACTCATCGTCAAACCTCTACATCACCCTGTTCTTCACCAAACCTCCACTGGCAACTCTTTTGACCTGCCACCATTATGATGATTGCTAAGTGATGTTTCTCTTTTTCCATTGTTCCTTCTTTTATTAGTTGGCATTGTACTGGGAGGGTGCTGGAGATTGTGACTTTCCAAATAAGTTGGATGTTAATGAAGAATGGGACTGATGAATGATATTTCTGAAGCTCTTATTTGTATTGTAGGTTGTCTTATCATCAGCGTATATTAGATATTGTTCCTCCTACCTTCTCAGTTCTGTGTCCTGCAAACCCAACCTGCATTTACAAGTATGGAGATGAAAGTAGCAGTAAGTAAAATAAATCCCTGTCTTTAAAAAGTAACAATGCAAGTATTCTCTGACATCAGTTATATTTGAGGAAAAGGTCAACTCTTTCTTGGGTTTATATTTTTCTCTATTTGAAAGGTGATCTGTTACTAGCCACTATTGTTTTATTTGCCCTTTTTTTTTTAATCCTTACCTGAGGATATTCTTCCTATTGACTTCTAGAGAGAGTGGAAGAGAGTGGGGAGAGGGGAGAGAGAGACATTGATCGGTGCCTCCCACACGTGCCCCCACTGGGGCTGGGGAACCTATAACTGAGGTCCAAGCCCTTGACTGGGAATTGGACCTGTGACCCTTAGGCCCACAGGCCAATGTTCTAACCACTGAGCAAAACCAGGTACAGCTGCTCTGTCATCATTTTGAAGATTCATTGTGATATACTTAGTTATTACTGGCTTGTAACTTTTCTTTTAACACTGGTTATTACGTTATAGTAATGACATTATGTTAAATATTGCTAAGCATAGCAAGATGAATTTATAGCCAGAACTTATTAAAATAGAGATGTAACTTGATCATCTGATACCAATTCAGGTGTTGGGAGCACAGTATATATACATACACTATGTTTTGACCAGTGAGATTGCATTATAAGCCAGAGGGACTATAATTTGATATGCCATTTTGTGCTTCACACTTCATGAAGGTAAGGTGTCCATTAGTCATCGCTGGTAGAGAGTTAGGTGTGGAGTTTTTCCAAGTCAGTCTTTTCAGATGGCACTAAACACAGCTCCTCCATGAGCCTTCCATTTCATGTTGTGTAGATTCTTTGTATTTTGAAACTTGCTCCTCTCTCTTGCCCTCGTACTGCACTCCTAATTCTCCACCTACACCTCAGACTACGCCTGTTATCCATGAAATAAACCCCCATGACTAAATATATTTCCTATATATCCTTAATTCTTAAAACAACTCTGAGAAGTAGGTATGTTAATTATATAAATTTTACAATGAGGAAAATGCTTCAAAGAGGCAAAGCCAGAGTGAAATTGCTTCTGAGTGATAGAGCCCAGATCCAAGTCCAGGTTTACTGACTGAGCAGCCTTGCTCTTAACCACAGTGCTTTCCTGAAAGAGCAAAGCTTGATGAGGCACTTAGAAGTGCTGAGTTTTGAGTTCTGCCTTGTACTGGTTCAGAATTATAAGACAGTCTTTAATATCAAGGACTTTTGTTAAACATCATGCTTCCCTTTTTCCCATTGGAACAACTCAGCTTAATATTTAAGGCCCTGCTAACAGTCGTTCCTGCTTTTGCATTTGTCAGTTCGTCCCACATGGAGCTCTACTCCAGCCAGGCCCACTTCCTTTTTTCCATCCTCTGGTTCTTGGTTTTGTCTTTGTGCTATTGCCCAGGCTGGAAAGCCCTTTCTATCTTTGGACCTTGTTCCTTCCTAGTGTCTAGACCAGTGGTCGGCAAACTGCGGCCCCTTGAGTGTGGCTCTTCCACAAAATACCACGTGCGGGCGCGCACGTACAGTGCGATTGAAACTTCGTGGCCATACTCAAGGGGCCAAAGAGCCGCATGTGCCTCGCGAGCCGCAGTTTGTCGACCACTGGTCTAGACCAACCTCCATGACTAAATATTTTTAACCTTCAGCAAGCCAGTTTTGTGTTGCTTTGTGGCTACTTCCCTTTGTGAATATCTTGGTTCCCCAGCCACAATATAGACACCTTGGTTCCAGGTATTCTTTTTTCTGTCACTTACTTTCCCAGTTTCAAGGAAAAACACAAAGTACATGTGACCTATTGTAATTTACTTTATTCATTCCAAGTGCCTACTAACTCATATTCTATGTCAGAACTTCCTTTTTAATTGTTACCTTTGTCTACCTTACATTAGAAGTGTGTTGCTCTGGTGATGCCTTACAGCATACACTAGCACAAATTTCATACCATAAGGACTTGATAGATACTAACCAGTAGTAAACACAGCTCATGAACATCTGGCTTGTGGTATGGACTCAGAAAAAGAAAAAAGAAGAAAAACTTTAAGTTGGCAGCCTTCATCTTGTTCAAACCCAAACTCAGTTTGCTCTATCACAGAAAAGGGGGAGGAAAGGGGAATTGGCAAAATTGAAAGAGGAATATATTGAGTCTCAGCTTTTCAGCTTACAGAAGCCTAGGGACTTGAGGATATCAAAGGACTATTTAACTGTATTCACAGTTCTCTTCATTCTCATCCCTGAAGATCAGCACACCTTGTACTGTTAATTTCAGTTAGCGAAGTGTTCTTAAGTGTTGAAGTGAGAACTATGCCTTATTTTAGGTAAAAAGCCTTGACTTATTAAATGTAACTTTCGAATGTGTTATTTTTGTACAGATTAAATATTGATCTTAAGATAAAGAGTATTATGTTAAAAAAAAAAACTATTGTTTTTAGTGTCTCAGTTAATTTAACTATTTGCAGGAATAATCTTCAAACCTGACCTATACCCTCCCTTCCCCCCACTCCCCTTTCTGTGCATAGATTCTCTTCCTGGACATTCGGTTGCCCTCTGTTTAGCTGTTGCCTTTAAAAGTAAAGCAACCAGTGATGAAATCTTCAGCATTCTGAAAGATGTACCAAATCCGAACCAGGATGATGATGACGGTAAGGGAATTAAATATTTCTTGAGAGGACTATGTATAGGCTAGGTTAGAGCATGAACATAACTCTGGCAACATGTGCTCCTTTTAAATCTCATTAGATGCTCATAAATCACTATATTCCTTTGAAGTCTGTTCAGCCTGTCAGTTGTACCTAGTACCTCGGAATTTTCTCCCTTATATAAAAAGAGATTCTAACATCCTTATGAAATAGCTTGGATTATGTATATAAACTAAATGCAAAGCACAATATACTACTATCATTGAAAGATTTTTAGGCATTCCCTGCTTTCACTTTAGAGAGGTTCGGGAAGATTTGGTGTATTACAAAGTTGGATATTTTCTCCAAATTAAACTGTTATAATAATAACTAGAGGCCTGGTGCACAAAAATTTGTGCACTCGGGGGGGAGGGGGAGGCCCCTCAGCCTGGCCTGTGCCCTCTCGCAGTCTGGGACCCCTTGGGAGATAACGCCCTGCTGGCTTAGGCCTGCTCCTGGGTGGCAGAGGGCAGGCCCAATCCCTAGGTGCAGTCCCTGGTCTAGCTCAGAGCAGGGCCGATTGGGGAGTTGGGGCGCCGCCCCTGTCATGCACAGAGCAGGGCGGATTGGGAGGTTGCAATGCCACCCTCAGTCACGCTCAGGGTAGGGCTGATTGGGGGGTTGGGGCACCACCCCGTCACACTCAAGGCAGGGTAGATGGGGAGGTTGCGGCGCCACCCCCTGTTGCGCACAGAGCAGGGCCAATCGGGGTTGGGGCGCTGCCCCCTGTCACTCACAGAGCAGGGCCCATCAGGGGGGTTGGGGAGCTCCCCGTCACTCACAGAGCAGGGCCGAGCATGGGGTTGGGGCACCGCCACTGTCACACTCAGGGCAGGGCCAGTTGGGGTTGGGG
Source organism: Myotis nattereri (assembly GCF_964212035.1). Taxonomy (NCBI): domain Eukaryota; kingdom Metazoa; phylum Chordata; class Mammalia; order Chiroptera; family Vespertilionidae; genus Myotis; species Myotis nattereri. Next base: position 56,338,765 of record NC_138087.1, read on the forward strand.
CGCCACACCCTGTCACACACACAGCTGCAGGGCGATCTGGGGGTTTGGGCACTGCCCCCTGTCACGCTGATCCCGGTGCCAGGAGGCCTCGCAGCTCTGCTGATCCTGGTGCTGGGAGGCATATTGCCCTTTTACTATATAGGGTAGAGGCCTGGTGCACGGGTGGGTGCCAGCTGGTTTGCCCTGAAGGGTGTCCTGGATCAGGGTGGGGGTCCCCACTGGGGTGCCTGGCCAGCCTGGGTGAGGGGATGATGGCTGTTTGCAGCTGGTCACACACCCTTCGGGGTGGGGGTCCCCTCTGGGGTGCCTGACCAGTCTGGGTGAGGGGCTGAGGGCTGTTTTCAGGCTGGGGGTGACTGAAGCTCCCAACCGCTCCTTTTTTCTTTTTTGTTTTTTTTATTCTGGACCAGCTTTAGCTTTGAGGCTTGGCTCCAGCTCTTAGGCCTCGGCTGCTGAAAGTAGGTTTCTGGCCTTTGCTTACAATGTTGCGATCCTGCTGGCTGAAGCCCGCCCCGACTAAAGCAGGTTTCTAGGGTTTTGTTTAGCTTGTATATTTGTTACATAGTTGCTTAGAGTTGCAGCTCAGAGGCCGGCAAGGCAGGCGGGGAATGTTGGAGTCCTCCATCACTGAAGCAAGCAAGCCTCATGGTAGTTTCAAGCTGCCTGGCTGTCGGCCGCCATCTTGGCTGGCAGTTAATTTGCATATTGCCCCGATTAGCCAATGGAAAGGATAGCGGGCGTACGCCAATTACCATGTTTCTCTTTTATTAGATAGGATGTTTAATACTATGTATCACGTAATTCCAGTGAAAATCCCTAGGTATTTGGAGGGGAAGAATAGGAAAGTTGACAAAATAATTTATAAGTTTCCTTGAATCAATAAATGGATAAGACAAGTGTTGAGAGGGACTTGCCTTATCACATGTAAAACACATCTTGAAAACCACACGAACAAATGATACAGACAAATCAGTAAAACAGATGAAAATCAGCGACAACTAGGTAATTTTCAGGAGGAAAAAATTTTTTTTATTAGATCTAAGACGTGCATAATAAAGGGCTAATCAAAATAAAACATTAATGGTTTTTGGGCTATTTATTACTGGGATTTTGTTTGGATTTTTCTAAAGACACTTAGGATTTTAGAGAAAATGTAATTAGAAAGCCTAAGTCAAAAGTATGATATTAAATTTAGACATTGTCAGACTTCTTAGGACGTAGACTGAAGTGTTTAGAGTTTACTGTAATTTTTTTTTTTTATTAATATACTAAAGGCCCAACGTACGAAATTTGTGCTAGGGACTTGGCCCTCGCAACCCTGGCTTCGTCCAGAAGGACGTCCAGAAGGTCATTCGGCTCTCCAGTCTAATTAGCATATTACGCTTTTATTATTATAGAATTTACCTTGCTACCATATAGAGAGATAAGAACAAGGAAATCTATGTGATATTTATAAAAGAAATGTGTCACATAGAAAAATTAGGGAAATAGCCAAAAAATGAAGAATTATGATTATGCTTAGTTTTATATCTTGGGTATTTGAAATCAGTGGTGGTCTTTTATTGTCTGTTAGTACTCACAGATGTTACATGGATGTCTGACTTAGTGTTTAGATGTGAGCACACCATCTGTTTAGCATTCCAGGTGAGGGACCAAGGAATTGCTGTACTTATGTTCTGTCTTACTATGGAATATTTTTCAGATGAAGGATTCAGCTTTAACCCATTGAAAATAGAGGTTTTTGTGCAGACTCTGCTACACTTGGCAGCCAAATCGTTCAGCCACTCCTTCAGTGCTCTTGCAAAGTAAGTGTAACAAGAACACAGCCCCTTTCTTTAGGTTTTGAACTTTGCTTGAATACCAGCAGCACAGTCATTTTTACCTAAAGTTGCTGAATATGAAGGTCTTAGTATTACAATGTAACTTGATACAATGGGTTTTGGTTTGTGGTAACTAAAATCCTTGTCCTATGGCTTCTGTCATCTGTGTGTACAGTTTACATATATACATGGAATGCATTTTTTTATATAGACCTTTAGAGAAACCAGTGGAAAACTTGGGTTCTTAGGACGGTCATATACTAGTATATAGTCAAGAAACTCCCACCCTGTCTAGACATCTTCCTAAAGAAACTTAAGCAGAAATCAGAGTCCACTGCATTTTTGGGAGCCACTCAGTTTGACATCTAAAGGAAGCTTTCTAACTCGTCAGACAGTCCAGAATTAGAACATACAGATATTCCTCCAGCCAAACAGAGAAACTGACCTCCTCGCCCCGTCTCAGCCTATATTACTTGCAGAGTTCCCACAGAATATGAGTCACACAGAATATACATCACCAGTGTTTGGAGATGATTCCTTAGACCTCACTTATTCTTAGATACACAGTAAACTGTAGTCCTGAGCTAACAGTGGTATATTGTAAATCTCTTAAGATTTTGTGACAAATTACATACAAACTGAATTTCTAATCATTCCTTTTCTATATATCCTTAATGGTTAACATTTGGTTATTTTGCACTGTAAATTAATACTGAAAAGTCTTTGAAACATTACAATGCTTAATGAATAAGTTTTTAAGTGGTATTTTTTTCTCCCACTATCAAAAGGTTTCATGAAGTCTTCAAAACCCTAGCTGAAAGTGATGAAGGAAAGTTACATGTTCTAAGAGTTATGTTTGAGGTCTGGAGGAACCATCCACAGGTAAAAACTACTTAATTATACATGTTGAGGCTCTGATTGTATAGGGCATAAAAACAAGGCTATTTATTACTATTGTTTCAGTTTGTAAACATGACATTTGACTGTCTATAGGATGGTTTTTAAATCTATGTAATTTTCTTAATGCTCTGAATTAATGATATTTGGTTGAGGGTTTTTTCAAGGTTTTTTGGGGACTATAATATCAGCACATTTTTAAAAATATATTTTTATTGATTTCAGAGAGAAAGGGAGAGATAGAAACATCTATGATAAGAATCATTGATCAGCTGCCCCCTCACTGAGGATCGAGCCTGCAATCCAGGACCTTTCAGTCCATAGGCCAACGCTCTATCCACTAAGTCAAACACCCAGAGCTCAACACATTTTAAATAGTACAAATCTTATTGCTTAAAGATTCTACCAATAGGGTAGGAAATAGTTAACCAGTTTCTGCAAACACACACCAGATTTTTTAATCTTAATATATTGTTTTTATACCATGAGTTATACAGAGGCATTTAAATAGGTTTCAGGATATATTTAAGATTTTTATAAAACATTTCTATAATTTTGAAAGGTGAGAGTGGTATTATCTAATTTTTTTTTTAAGTTTGTGTTACCATTCAGAGTTTTTCTTTTTTTTGCTCAATCTTTATTGGTGTTATAGTATTCCTGCAATAAGTACCAGAGCTAAGGAGAAGGCAGAATAAGTCTTACAACCATTCTATTTTACTTGTCTAGCAGTGGGATTATTATGGCCTATGTATGAGTGCGATTTATCCTAAGAATTCTTCTCTCATTGTAGATGATTGCTGTACTAGTAGACAAGATGATTCGTACACAGATTGTTGACTGTGCTGCAGTAGCAAATTGGATCTTCTCTTCAGAACTATCTCGTGACTTTATTAGGTAATGTGAATTATTTTACAAAGTTCTTATTCTCTAAGAATTGGTTTTTGTGTGTTCTTACACATGAGCTACAAATTTTGATCCAGACCAGGTTGATATTAATATATACTAATGGTCAGATACCCGGGCAGTGGAAATACAGCCAGTCAGGTTGCAGTGTTTCTTAGACACACATGTAAGTTGAATTAGGACTCAACCAGTCAAGTAGAAATGCTGATAAGGATCTAGATTATTAGAGAAGATCAGGCTGTGTGTCAGGGTCTCGCTAGACAGTGGAACACGGAAAAGAATTCCAGCTCCATTGGGGACCTAGAATGCACACTAGGAACTGGGAGAATAGTCACAGATTAAATACACATCCTTAGAGAACTGAGGGAAGCTTGGTGGACACCCAGATGCCTGTGAGGGAGCGAGGTCTCACCTCAGTCATAAAAATCCTGGATTTAATGCAGAAGGTTCATTCTACACCCATTTCCCCCTAAAGGAAAGACACTTTTCACTAAGTTTGGTTCTTATTCATGAAGTTGAGTCCCCAATCTTTATAATTGATCAGGACTCAGACAACAGGAATTGACACAAAACAGGGAACAAAGGGAAATTACTTACAAAGACATAAAAATTTAAACACTAAGCATTTATCCTTTTCATTGTGTCTGTTATTGGCAGAGGACACTGGTCTGAAATAAACTGAGTCCTTAGGGTGAAAGGATATGATCTTAAGGTTATCATACTGGCTAAGTTGGCATTCACAAATGAAAGCAACAGACTTGCAAACTCGCAAAAAAGTGACTACCGAAGTATGTATTAGCCATTATCCTGAGTGATTTACATTTGCAGCTCATTTATAACACCACTGCAAAAGAGGTTACATTATCCTCCATATTTTACAAAGTAGAAAGTGTTACAGAGTGCTTAAGTAGCTTGCCCAAAGTTGCATAGCTCAGTGCAGCTGGAATTCAAACACATGCATTCTTGAATGGATACATTGCTCAAGAGCTCTGTGCAAGCTCAGCTAGTTCTCTCTGACCACCCTTTCCAGAGTTAAAGTACTCTTTTTTTATCCTGTCTGCTAACATTCGAAACAAATAGTAAGACAATCCCACTTAAAACTGTCATCCAAATCAGAATTTGTACAAGGAAGTACTACTCTTCTGTGTCTTGGGGTAAGGAGACCTACTGCATAGACAGAAAAGTAATTAAGAAGTCACTTAAAAGCGCCTACGAGGTGATTCTGGTACTTTAGCAATTTGCTGATAAGGTAGCTGACATACAAATATTTATCTTACTCTTAAAAGCCCAGCAATTTACAGTTATTATCAACTAATGAGTTTCTTAAATGTTCTGAGAGAATTGGCTGAGTGTGTACTAAATAGTATAAAGCATGTAGAATGAGCCTCAGATTAGGTCTTCATTTCAAGAAAATTCCAATATTTAGTGTTTAAATGAGAACATGTAATTTTGTTCATGTTTTTTCTGGCTTTTCATTTCAATGAATATGCACACATTTCTTCAATATGTGTATCTCGTAGGCGATGGAAACAAGAAAAATGACAAGAACCCAGTATTGCCTTCAGGAAGCTCACCTGTATCTAATGCAGTGATGGCGAACCTATGACACGTGTGTCAGGTGACACGTGTACTCATTTTTTTGATTGATTTTTCTTTGTTAAATGGCATTTAAATATATAAAATAAATATCAAAAATATACATCTTTGTTTTACTATGGTTGCAAATATCAAAAAATTTCTATATGTGACACGGCACCAGAGTTAAGTTAGGGTTTTTCAAAATGCTGACACACCGAGTTCAAAAGGTTCGCCATCACTGTTCTAATGGGTAACAATAGATGCTTACATGTGATGGGGACAATATGACTAATTCTGCCTAAAGAGTGCAAGGCTATACCAGACCTTAAGAATGAGTAGGTTATAAAAGTTGAGATGTCTTATTTTCTGTTAGCATAGGTTAGCATACAGTAACCAAATGCCATTTTACTTTAAGATTGTTTGTTTGGGAAATCCTGCACTCTACAATTCGTAAGATGAACAAACACGTTCTGAAGATACAGAAAGAGCTGGATGAAGCTAAAGAAAAACTCGCAAGACAGCACAAACGGGTAAGTCTTGTTTCTACTCATAAAAGGTCAACGTACACCAGAAACTCTTTGAAAATATTCAAAATTCATTACCTTGAATGGGAACTTATTTTTTCTGGGGCCAAATTATCTATAGCTGTTTGTCGTAGTGAAGGAAGGAAAAGAACATGGGGGTTGTTTTCTGCTGCACGGAGAGCCTGTTTGGGAAGACATAACCCTTACCTTTCCTTAGTTGATCCTCTCTGGATTGAGGAGAGTGAAAGAGAACACCTGTGCAAGTATTTCTCTACATTTCTGCTGCAACAGGAGGGGGCAACTATTGATGTTTACCACTCCACCTGTACTGTGAAAGGGGTGAGGCAGTCATTTCCAAGTTTATAAAATGATTCTCATCAATAAGTTGGGTACTGTGCCATTTCAAGGGGGGCGAGGGAGAGTGGTGAGCTGGCTGTATTCTGTGATTTAGCATAATAGTGCTGATTTTCTTTATGATAATGTTTTCTAGTGTTATATACACATTTACCAGAGTAGAAGGTGAGAGCAAGCTTAATGACCTATACGAACCTATAGCAGACTCAAGTGCTTCTAGTTTCCATAGAGACACGCATATATGTATGTATATAAACATACTCTCACGGTGTCCCCATTTTATACATGTATAAATTGAGGCTGAGAGAAGTTAAATAACTTGATCAAGATTACATGGCTTATGAGTAACAGAGCTAAGATCTAACCCAAGTCTGTCAAACTCCAGAAACTTTCCCTCATGCCACACCATTCTCTGTGAATGTGGCGTTCAGTACGTTAACAGCTACAATTTAAAATTCAGTTCCTTAGTCACACCATATTTCAAGTGTTCAATAGTCACATGTCTAATGTGATAGGCAGCACAGATGTATCTAACTTTTCCCTCATTGCAGAACGGTATACTGGGGCAGTGGTACTCTAGAACTTTGCTTTAGTGTTAGAAAAAGACAAACATGTATCCAGTTGCCTAGAACATACGAAGGCAGACCCCAAAACAGGTGTGTGAGAGATAAAAGTAGAGTGAGGAGGTTCTGATCATTTTGTTTGGGGAATAGAATAGGCTCTCATAGACGGGGCTCACCAATAGAGTGTTACCTGGAGAGAAATGGGCTTTCCAAATTTGGTGCTGCCTACCTTCTTGCTAAAAGGATCTTGGGCCGAAACCGGTTTGGCTCAGTGGATAGAGCGCCGGCCTGTGGACTGAAAGGTCCCGGGTTCGATTCCGGTTAAGGGCATGTACCTGGGTTGCAGGCACTTCCCCAGTGGGGGATGTGCAGGAGGCAGCTGATCGATGTTTCTCTCTCCCTTCCTCTCTGTAAAAAATCAATAAAATATACTTTTTTAAAAAAAAAAAAGGATCTTGGAATGTAACACACCAGGAATCAGTTTCTGGCTCTGCCACTTGACGGCTGTGACACTGGGAAAGTCATATAACATCTGAGCCTATTCCCTTAATCTGTAAAATCATGACTTTTGCCTTTAAAAACAAACAAAAATAACCTTGGTGAATACTCTTTAAGTTCATCAGGGTAAGTTAGAAGGCAACTGTTAAAGCTTAACAGAAGTATATTGAGCACAGCATTGCCAGCAGAGTCTTAAACAGTCTGCTGTGAATTGCCTGTCAGACAGCCATTTATCAACTATTACAAGGATGAGCCTCTTGAGCTATGTAAGGGCCTGCCCGGTTTTTGTGTGTCCCATTAGAGGGTGAAAGATTAGCAAGCTACCCTTCTGTTACTGCTCAAATGGGCAGGTGGAGCTTTATTAATGACTGGAAAACACTGTCGGTTTTTATTGGTCATCTACTTTGTTGAGTAAATAGCAGAGTTATAAGAATACATTATCCTTATTATTTGGAGCTTCTATTTTTACAAACTCACCTACTCACTAAAACTTATTTATAATCTCAATACTCACGGTGCTTTCCTGATCATGGCAGACATATGCAGAGCAGTGGACATTCCGAGTTGCCCAGTGGGCTTGTTTGTTCCCAGCTGAGACTGAACAACTCAATTCTGCCTTGTTTCAGTTCTCCTATTTTAAAGTGTCCTCTTGATGGTGTCATTTAGTGCCACGTTATTTGTACTTTTTGTTTTCATTCTATGCTGGCGTTTTGGTTATTTCACTGTTTAAAATGGTCCCCAGCATAGGACTGAAGGGCTGTCTAGTGTCCTAAGTACAAGGAGGCCATGATGTGCCTGATGGGGAAAATACATGGGTTAGAGTAGCTTTGTCCAGGCATGACTTACAGTGCTGTAGGTTGTGAATCCAATGTTCATGAATCAACAATGTACACCCAGAAAAAGGAAGAGGAAATTTACCAATCTGTATATGAGGATGCTCCATCAAAAAGTAGTATCTGTAGTGTGTGATAAAGCTATGGAAAAATAGCTAAATTTATGGACTTATGAGATGATGACTGGTTTATGAAAACCTCTCCTCTCTAAAAATCAGTGGAAAAAAGCCTCAGGTGAAGATTAATGCGCGGGGATGGGGGTGGGGGGGATGGAGGCCGGGAAGTGGTCAGCATTCTGAGAGGCTGAAAGCCAAAGAAATTTAGTCGTATTACTAAGAGTCAGGAAAATGTTAAGTCCTTCTCAGCTAGTGTTTCTGTATAGAAAAATACTATAGCCTGGCCAGCATGGCTCAGAGGTCAACCTATGAACCAGAAGGTCATGGCTCAATTTCCAGTCAGAGCACATGCCCAGGTTGCGGGATCGATCCCTGGCGTGGGGCATGTAGCAGGCAGCTGATCAACGATTCTCTCCATATAATTATTTGTAAGATTTATATATTTTTGTTGTTAATCCTCACCTGCCAGTACTTTCTTCCATTGATTTTAGAGAGAGTGGAAGGGAGAGAGAGACCCATTGATTGGTTGCCTCCCACACGTACCCCAACTGGGGCCAGGAATCAAGTTTACAGACCGACGTTCTAACCATTGCACAAAACTGGCTAGGGCAAGATTTAGATACCTTTAAAAAGAAACACACAAAACAAGGTTATATATTAATTATTTGATGAATATGTGACAAGAGGCTCCCAAAGAATGTAACCCTCTATTTCCCCTAAGAGCAATGGTTCAGTAGTGACTAATTCTGGACTCACAGCTACTTCAGAAAGCATAGCTATGGTGAATAACAAGAATCAAGTATATTTTCCAGGAGCTCAAAGTTGTTTTCATCTTGACTAGAGGAAAAATATGATACACATTTCCTCCGATTGGACTATCTTGTAAAAGGCATAACTCCTGTTTAATAGCAAACACTCCCACTGATATTATTCAGGTGCCACTAAATTTCTTCTCTGGTCCTAGGACTTTGGGATGTCGAGGGGTGAGTACTTTCCCTATAGAACACAAGCCTTCAGCCCAGCCAGTGTGGCTCAGTGGTTGAGCATCAACCTATGAATGAAGAAGTCACCAGTTTGATTTCCATCAGGGCACATTCCCAGTTTGTGGGCTCAACCCCTGGTGGGGGCCGTGCAGGAGGCAGCCGTCGATGTTTCTAGCTCTCTAAAAAAATCAATTAAAAACATACTTTAAAAAATAGAATACAAGTCTCATAGAATACAAGTCTCCAAATAGTATTTGACCAGACAGAATAAAGTATTTCCCTTACTTGATGGGATTTAATACAGTAACATTCTAAATGGCATTTTCCTTTTGTTCCTTTGCTTTCTGTAGAGAAGTGATGATGATGACAGAAGCAGTGACAGGAAAGATGGGGCTCTTGAAGAGCAAATAGAAAGACTGCAGGAAAAAGTGGAATCCGCTCAGAGTGAACAAAAGAACCTGTTCCTTGTCATATTTCAGGTATTTTGGATTGGGTCATTGATATGTAAAAAGAAATATATATTCCTTTAGTTTAAAAAATGTTATTTGTAGTTATAAAAGTTAAAAATACAAAGGAAATAAAAGCTGAGCACTTGGGGTTAACCATGTATGTCTCCAAATTGTGTTGCTCATTCAGCATTCTTGCATGAGCATTTTTCCCGGCTTTAAAAACTGAGAATGTTTGGTAATTTTTCTCTCATTATGCCCAATCATTGACCACTGAATGACTGTTTTTCTTCTTGATGAACATTTTTGTGCATAGATTCCTCTTTAACATTTCTGATTATGTCCTAAGTAAGCTAGACATTAAAGGTCTTTACATATTGCCAAAGAGGATGTACTAACTCACATTATTACTGGTGTGCCTTTGTAGATAGTATTTGTTGAATTATGAAAGTTACATATCATAAAGACAGCAGAATAGATAGCACCTTTACAGTCTCTTGGTCAAAAGTGTGATTGTTTCTGAAGAATTAATTCACTCTTAACACCTCTAACTCTGTACCCCCTTTCCAGCGCTTTATCATGATCTTGACTGAGCATTTAGTACGATGTGAGACGGACGGGACCAGCATATTAACACCGTGGTATAAAAACTGTATAGAGAGGCTCCAGCAGATCTTCTTACAGGTTTGTGGGAAACTGATTAGATAATAAATATCACTATTCTCAGCTGCAAAGATACTCCATTTTTAAAAATCATAAAATTTGTCAGGAGGTTATATAATACCCATAAGTACTTTAGTTCATCTCCATTTCCTCCTACTGTTGCTCAGAATATTTAGGCTTAAATAGGTTCTTATCACCAACTCCTAATTGCCATTCTCTGCTAGAAAGCCTAGCTTAATACAAAATGCAGAGAACAAATGTTCAGGGAATAGTAATTATAACAGTGCCCTTAGAAAAGCAAGATTACATTAAAGCTTGGTAGGAGAGTGGAACTAATTCTGTCTTCCAAAACATACAGCCCAAATCCTCATTTATTCTAGAAAAGTTATTGAATTAGAAGTCATAAAAGGGAAAAAAGTTCTTTAAAATCTCCAAATAAAAATTCTCTCTAGATTTAGTTACTTCCAATTAAAACAACCCCTAGTTCTTTTGGGATCTCTGAGTATATTCCAGTTATATAGGTGCACATAGAAGAGATTTCATTTTCTAACATAGGCTTAGTAAGTCAGTGATTTCCAATAGGACAGATGAGCTATTTTAAAAAGATTAATGTTTTTCTTTCGCAAAGAGATTCCAAAATTTTTCTTACATTTCAGAACCATGGTTTTAAACAGCAATTGTGCTACTCCTATTTGTAACATATACCACCTTCCATCTTTTAAAAAAATCGTCCTATGTCAATCCCTATCTGGGCTACTTTTATTAAAGTCATACTTGAGAGTAGAGAGACCCAGCTTAACCTAGTCTAATAGTGATAGCAGCAGGCATCACTAATGAGGCATGAATGCATTTATATAGAAGCTGGTCAGAACTGCATTTCTTAAGTTATTGAACATCCTCATTTCCCTCTACAAATGTTGGGGCTCTTCAGGGGCCCGTTATTCCCATCATTTCACAACGTGGGTGGGCTGCTGAGGGGAATATTCTGGAAGATTGCTTATATGCTCCTTTTTTGACCTAAACCCCCACTTTTGTGTCCACAGCATCACCAAATAATCCAGCAGTACATGGTGACCCTGGAGAACCTGCTCTTCACTGCTGAATTAGACCCTCATATCCTGGCTGTGTTCCAGCAGTTCTGTGCCCTACAGGCCTAAGGGTCCTTTTTCCTTTCATGTCAAGATTTTTTTTTAAAGTCTAATTTGTCTTATTTCGGATGGTTTGAATGCTTGCTTTCATGTAGCTCCTTTCACTTTCTAAAGGAAAGAGGGAGGACAGTGAAGAATATGACATTGGTTGCCTGTAATTACCCCTAAAACAATATTCCCTAATGACAATGTGACGATCGATGACCATAGGATGTATTATATGTGACAGATACAACTTTTCTGATAGACATTTTTTCTCCTTAAGGCACAAAAGATAACTGATTTGAGGTATGTGATCCCTAGAGGTCAAGCTTACAAAGTAGTATATAGACACAATGGGTTTATTACCAAGTAGCATAGCTTTTCACAGCTTATGGATAACCTAACATGGCTAAAATAAAACTAAAAATATGTTTTTTACATTTTGGTATTTCATGATTTATCATCTCAGTCTACTTTAAAATTATAGTGATTTCTTACTGAAGGTGTACTTACCTCCATTTGAAGTTTTCTCTTAAAATAGTTGTATTTAAAAAGTTATTTAGAGTAGCAGTTCCTAAATCTGTCTGAACATAAGTCACCTGGCAACCTTCAGCAGTTATTTTTAATCACAATTTCAGGGATTGTGCAACACATACCATCCATAGTTTTTAAGGCTTCTGTGCAATTCTAATGCGCAGACAAGTTTGGGAACCATTATCTTAGAGGTCGTGGTCATTTCCTCCAGAAGTAGCTAAATTGGCTAAAACTCTATACTTGGGATTAGATTTAGGTTTGGATTTTATTTCTATAGAACCTGGTCCAAATAATACTTATTTCTGAGCCTGTTTCCTATATGGTGTTGAGACTTAACTAAGATAATGAGATTGCACTGTAAAATAACATACAAATTTAAGGGATTATCTAGCATTTTGACTTTTTTCATTAAACCTTAGAAAAAATTTACTAATAAAACCCCACAACTGGTCCTAGCTGGTTTGGCTCAGTAGTAGAGCGTTGGCCTGCGGACTGAAGGGTCCCAGGTTCGATTCCCGCCAAGGGCACGTGCCGCGTTGTGGGCTCAATCCCCAGTAGGGGGCATGCAGGAGGCAGCTAATCAGTGATTCTCTCTCATCATTGATGTTTCTATCTCTCCCTCTCTGAAATCTATAAAAACACAAATGGTAGTATTTTTGAGCATTTGTGCAACACAGAATAAGTTTTAAAAAGATAACCTATCATAAGTTTATAATGTATTCATTCTTATTAACATATGACCTCTTTGGTTTACCATATATTTAGTAACTATAAAATATAGTCTACTCAGATGCCATTTACCATCTTTTGTCAAAGTGAACATATACTTTTGTTTTCCCCAATTCTAAACTCCTATGAAGATAAGTTTGTTTGCTTTTACTAGAAAAATATTTAGTAGTGAATTTGCCAACCTAACCAGAGCAGACCTGGCTGTCAATAGTAACTGGATATCAGGATTGTCTTAAAATGACGAAAAACAGTGACTAGAACTATATCTCAGCTAGACAAAATCTATAACTATTGGTCTTGATGACAATATGTGCTCATTAACGAGTGGCTATTATGTTCCACATTCTACAGATTCACCATATTCAATCCTCGTAAGTTTTTAAGAGATGTGTTATTGTGCCCAGATAAAATCGGCCCAAATCCAAGTAACTTACCCAAGGTCCACAGCTAGTAAATGAATCTGAACCTAAATCCATGTGGCTCAAGGGCTCCTTATCTCCCAATGCAGTAATGCTGTTGTCAGCAGCCTGAACTCCTAGTTACTCTGTTGTCATCAAGCTGGAAGTTTTTTTTTTTTGTCCCAGGAAAGTCTTCTGCCCGTTCAGAATCAATTTTTATTGAGCTGTAATATTTAGCATAGCATATTAAAAAAAAAACCAACACAAAAAAATATATTTAACATTTCTGTATTGAATACTTATGAAGAGAACAGTTAGTAATTACAGTCAAGCCTCTTTCGGTTTGACTTGTTTTGACTTTTGCCTTTCTTGGTCAGGTTTTTGGTTATTTCCTTTCCAAGTGCTAAATAAGCAAAGAAGCAAGCTGTCTTCCCTCCCAGGATTTAATTAGAATATCTGTAAGGCACTTAGCATAATGGTTTCCTGGCACATGGTAAGTGCTCAGTAAATGTTAGCAAGTAATGACAAACTTACTATAATTACCTTCCTGGTTGTTTTTCCATTTTAATCCAGATTTGAACAGGGCTATGTAGCAACTAATATTAGGGCCTATAGTAAACCCTACAAATAACAGAAAACATGATCGGACCCCTACAATTCATTCTTTATTCCTGTTATTAATCAGGACTTGTCCTAGTAGTAGCTCCTTTTTTGCTGACTTGGCAGGGTTTACCACCATTCCTGTTTCTTGGAGTAAGAACCCAGTGCAGCCAGCTTTTGCCTTTACTAAAACTCATCCTCCTACCCCAATCGAAAGTTTGCCTTGGTTTCATATTTCTGAACTTTAGCTATCATCTAACACTTTTAAACCTACTGTACCACTCAGCTCCCATCCCTGTTCCAGAAAAAATTATCAGACCACTTGCTCTTAAGCCATACCATACATACTTAGTACTGAAGCATTATTTTTACAACTCTTTCACCTATAAAGACATATTTTTGTGAATTTTGAATAAGACCAATGTAAATTTCTTATATCTAAACCTAAAACTCTGTAAAACAGATCATTTAACTAAAAATCACATTTTCTCATACGTCAACTCATGGCCACATATAGTACAAATCTTCCGGTACATGTCATCGTCTAGGTTTTCTTCTGGTCCATACTCATGTTGGTGAGCAACCACTTCCCTTTTCCATACACTGCTTCTTACTGCTCGCCGTAATTCTAAAGGGAGAAGAGAGAGAAAAAACAGGTTTTTATGTGTGTGTTTAATATATTTTTGATTTCAGAGAGGGAGATAGAAACATCAATGATGAGAGAGTCAGTGATCGGCTGCCTCCTGTATGCCCCACACTGGGGATCAAGCCAAGTCCACAGTCCTGATGTGCCCTGACCGGGAATCAAACCATGGCCTCCTGGTTCATAGGTCAACACCACCACTGAGCCATACGCCGGCTGGGCAAAATGACAGTTTTTTAGTAGTGCTATTCAGCTAAAATCCATCAGGTGTGTAGGTATGTTTAAACAAAATATGGTTTGCCTTAACTTTAACAAATCAAAATTGATTATACAAACTTACCTCACCAGGTTGACCTGTCAAATCATTCATGCCTCTGGAGTAGTATGAAATAGATTCAGAAATGGAGTGTGTGGGTTAGAGAGAGAGCAAAAAACACACAAAACACACAACAAATTAAGAAGATGAGTAAAAGAACAGGATTTGTTCAAGCAACTGACTATGGAAGACAGGTTGCCACAGCAGCAAGGGGAAGTCTGTCTCTTCCTCTAATAACTTCAGTTTCTAGTTTAATGAACAAAAAGCAACAGTAATTGTTTACTTTTTTTCTATTCTAACCAATGATCCATCAAGCCCAGCACTGACAGTAGCACAACCTAAGGGAGAGTATGATAGTTATCTTTTATGTCAACCATAAAGATCAACATGCACCAAGTAATCACATTTTCTTTACTCCATTTTAGATCTGTAATAAGTAATATCAAAATGCTACCTGAGTCTTTGTATTTCCAGTCTTATGTCATGAGGATAAGCAAACATTTATAGAGCTATGTATCAGGCACTGCTCTACGCACTGTATAAAATACATTTAATCCTCCCAATCCTTTGAAATAAGTACAACTACCATCCCAATTCTATAGATGAGAAAGCTGAGGCACAGAGAAGTTACATAACGTGTGCCATAGGTCAAACAGGTAGCTGATGGCAGAGACAGTCCAGCTCAGGTCCGTGTTGTTAACCACAGCTGTGCTGCCTTTTCATCCCTCCCGTACGAAAAGCACTTGATCTGAGACGATTTTTAAGCTTCAGCGTGCACAATTAAGGTAGTTTGTGTTCACCCAAAATCTAAGCTTGATTCCTATTATCCTATTATCTCATACTTTGAAGAACCCTAATTTTTCTAGACATCTGAAATGCCCTCTAGGCCTTTTATCTTAGGCCAGTTTATAAATAATTGAAATTATAAGCTAACCAGAACTTCACAGCTGCCTCATGGTTTCAGATGACAGGAAAATGTTTCCTGTTTGAGTACCAATACCTGCTTTTCAACTTTGCTCTGGTGTAAGGTATCCCGGCCACTTTCTCTTGCCTGCCCCACAGAAAATCTCTCAAAATCTGACTGCATCCCAATCACTGCTAAGCTAACCTCTGCCTAAATTTGAGCATTATGTGAATTTAGGGGGGGAGAGAGAGAAGGAAAGTATTAACACTAAAAGAATACCTAACCCTGCCCTAACTGGTTTGGCTCAGTGGATAGAGCATCAGCCTGCGGACTCAAGGGTACCAGGTTCGATTCCGGTCAAGGGCATGTACCTTGGTTGCGGGCACATCCCCAGTAGAGAGTGTGCAGGAGGCAGCTGATCAATGTTTCTCTCTCATCGATGTTTCTAACTCTCAATCCCTCTCCCTTCCTCTCTGTAAAAAAAAAATCAATAAAATATATTTTAAAAAAAATACTTAACCCAAATCTAGCTTAGTAGCCATGATTGGTCATACCTTTAGTATTTACTAGATATTTCTAAGAAAATATGGTAGAAAATAAGAAAGTACTAAAAAACTGATGTTTGTCATTTTCTTGCCCTTTTCCTTCCTGGAACAATCCAGTCCTAAAACCATTATTAAGTGGAGCGAATAAAGTAGGCATCCATGGTAGGGGGGGCAGCCCAAGAAAGGTAACGAGGATCTCCCTACCGAGGAGGCAGCAACAGTAATGGGAGATTAGTTACATACGGGGCATTAATCAGCTATCGTAAGGATAATGGGAATCAGGTTTCTCACTGTCAGGAAAATAGAATGAACGCTGAATTTTTTGACTGGGGTTTATCAATGTGAACTCAAGGTTTTAATTTTTATATATGTGTATATGGGCAAACATAAAAATATAGTAAATACACATGTGTTTTGTGTAGAAAACAGAAAGGAGTAATCAACAAATTATAAAGACATGTCAAAAGGACTCAGAGCTAGTCTGAAGGTACTCCTGCCCTGGCCAGGTGACTCGGTTGTAGTGACATCAAAAGGTTGCCAGTTCAGATTCCTGGTCAGAGCACATGGCTAAGTTGCTGGTTCAATCCCTGGTCAGGACACATATGGGAGGCAACCAATCAATGTTATTCTCTCCTTCCCTGCCTCCTCTCTAAATTGATAAAAACATATCTTCAGGTGAGGATTAAAAAAAAACAGTAATACTTCTATTAGGCCAAATCTGGGACAATTTGAGCACCAAAATAATTGACAGAAATGAACCTCTTGTGAAGAATAGGAATTAACCCCTACCAATAATAAACAAATGTGGGAAAGGATGCTGGTTAAATGCAGAGGGAGTGCTAAAGTTAGAAAATTTTTGCAATCATCATAGTCAAGACTGGCTCAGGCAAGAACCATCCACGGATAGTTGCTAAACTCTAGGGGGAAGTGTTAAGGATATTTGCAAGCCTTACAATTTTATTTTTGTTTGTTTATGCTTATCAAATCAAAAATAAATATTAACACCACCATGCCTCCAGATGTGATGCCCTGAGAAAGACACATCATTTATGTGCTATCCCTGAAATGCAAAACCAGAATCTAACCTTCAGGGCAAATGAGAAAAGTCCCAAATGAAACACATTAGTATTTCTAAAGAAGTCAGGGCTTGGGGAGAGAAGAGACTTAAAAAATGACATTGTCATAAAGGATAAAGCCTGTGGAAATGGTGTAGAATAAAAAAAATTAGAAAGACATGGTACCTAAAGCCAATACCTGATGCTAGACTGGATCCTATACTAGAACGAAAAATCATACAGGACGTTATTGGGTCAGCTAACAAAACTAGAATATGGATGATGGATTAGATAAGAACATCAACATTATGCTTTGATTTTGTAAGAGAACATCCCTATTAGGTAATACTATAGTATTTAAGAGTAGAATGACGATGTATACAACCTACTCAAAGGTACAGAAAAAAACATATATAGAATGCAAATAATGAAGCAAATGGCGTAAGTGTTAAGAATAGGTAAATTGGAGTAAAGGATATATGGGTATTTGTACTATTCTTACAATTTTATGTAAGTTTGAAATTATTTACAAATAAAAATAAAAGACAGGAGCTAGCTTGAAGGGGCTTCCACTGGCCAAATATGAGACAAGCATCAAAATAAATGATAGAAATATGGATTATAACACTGGTTTGAGAATAAGAATCCATGAATCCAAATGGTACTAAAAATGCTCTTTTCCAAAAGAAGTCAAATAGCAATTATAGAAAGAATAACAAATAGAAAATCGCCATTTACATGCACCCTAATAATAATTGACTCAGGCAAGAATCATTGCATGTACTAAAACCACCGAGTGAAATTTAAGGAACAAGATGTTCACATATAGTGTCAAAAAGTCACCCTGCAGGGAAAAGGGTGGCTGAAGAAAACTGGCAGATGCTGCCTTAACCCAGCAATCAAACTGAGTAGCACTCTTCGAGAACTGGTATGTGATGCACTCGACATATCACCTAGGAAGCTTCCTACCAAAACCGTTCCACCTGAATCTAATTATGAGGAAACAAACTGTGAATAAACCCAAATGGAGGGACATTCTGCACACCAAGTGGCCTGGACTCTCCAAAGAGGGAGCCTCTATCAGTTTATGTTACTTGTATTGTGAAATGTAAAAATGAAATTGTCAACTCTTAGTTTTAAAAAATGTCAATATCATGAAAGATAAAAAGACTGAGGAACTAGGACTAAAGATATGCATCATCCTTGAATGGCCCTAAATCCAACAACTAAAAAGCTGGTAAAGGCACTGGAACAATGGGGGAAAGATACATACACTAGATAACAGATTTATATTAATGTTAAATTTATTGGGTGCGATCGTTTTTAGTTATGCAGAGAATGTCACTGTTTTTAGGAGATAACATGTTGACATACTCAATAAGAATTACAGTGTCTACAGGTAATTCTTAAGTAGATCAGCAAAATATACATGTGGAGAGAGAAAAGCATATATGGCGAACAACATGTGAAATAAAAACTTGTTTAAGATTAATACGTTTTTCACATTCATTTAAACAACTTAAAACTTTGGAAAGTAGAAATCAACTACCTACTGCTGAGAATGAGAAGAGAAGGCAGAAAGGTCTGAGACTAGAAGAGGGGAGAAGTGATAGGACTTGGGAGCTGAGGAAACCTTGGAGGGGGGACAAGCGGGAACAAGCCTAGCAGCATTGAAAGCGGAGCTGAAGCTGGAGAATAAGAGTGGTTTACGGTGTGACAGCCTCCTAGTCCCTGGCTTAGAGTTCCACAGCACAGAAAGCTGTCGACTGCCTCACGGGCTAATTTATTAAAATACTTGCTACTGATATCCTTAGGGACTGTTGGTACTTTTTACCAAAATGAGTTTTCCCTTGTTTCAATGAAAAATTTACTTTCTGCCACTCTAAGACTTGCCTTTTATTTGGTTTAATATCTTTTGTAAAGAGGCAGCCTGTATTCAAAGAAAGAGAGTGTTGCTTAGGAGGTAAACTTAGGAGAACTGGCTAAGGGCGGCCAGATGCTTTTAAATACTTGAAGGGAAGGTGGGAAGTTTTAACATAGATAGGAGTACCCCTTGTTAATTAGAGGGGGAAAAATCACCAGGAAGTGACGAAACAACATATGCAGACTGGTTTTATTCTATCCTCCGTAAACTGAAGCAGAGTAACAGGGAATTGTGTCCTTCACTCTCCTGAGAGACGGCCAAAGACAGTCATCTATACATACAAAAGCCTAAGCGACTGTCCGACCGGTAGCTATGACACGCACTGACCACCAAGGGGCAGACGCTCAACACAGGAGCTGCTAAGCTGCAGTGACTTGGCAGCTACAATTCTTGGGTTATGCACCCGGAACCAGAGAGGAGGGAGCCCCATTCCGGGGTGCATCACCTGAGAACCGCCCTCTCGCAATCTGGGACCCCTCAGGGGATGTCAGCCAGTTTCAGCCTGATTCCCACAGGCCAAGCTGAGGGACCCCACCGATGCACGAATCCATGTACCAGGCCTCTAGCCCATTGCAGAGGTCGTAGGTCTGGCCCTTACAGAAACTTTTCAACTCAATTAGCTAAATGATGAGACCTACTGGCTGTGGCCCCGACGTCTGCCACCCACGCCAGCCCATCCACTTAATATTGATTTCCAGTGGAGGCAGCGAATTTTCCTGCTACCACTCTCAGCTGGGAAATCGGCCGCAGCTTACCTCCTTCCAGGCAGGCAGTAGCGCCAGTGGGCAACCTCTGGGGAGGGAAGGAGGCGAAGGAGCAGCTCAGGTGGGAAGAAGGAAGTTCCCGCTGCCACAGGACTCTGCCTGGGCAGAAGGGCCTGGGTGGGAACCTGACATTGAGCAGGGTCCTGCCCTAGGCCGACTAGATTCCAGGCTAAGTAAATCCTGTTTGCTAAATAATTGCATTTTGTAGCTAAATGCTCACAAGTCGTCGGTCACTGCCAAACCTAGGGTAAAGTGAGATGAAAGAAGCGAGACAGATACAGAGAGAAAGTGACATAATATTGGGAGAAAAGAGGAGGGAGCCCGATTCCAGGGTGCGTCACCCGAGAACTGCCCTCTTGTAATCCGGGACCCCTCAGGGGATGTTGGAGAGCAGGTTTTCGGCCCAATCCCCACAGGCCAGGCCAAGGGACCCCACTGGGGCACAAACCCATGCACCGGGCCTCTAGTAAATTATATATAACCATAGGCCCAAAATGTAAAATGTCCACAAACTTAGAAGGGGCCCCAAATGAAATTTAACCACCCACCTCTTTTCGGGGGGGAGGGGAGGCGGGGGGGAGTGCATAGTAACAAAGAGTGAAAATTAATTTTCTTTTTTGTTTTAAGAAGGCTAACCTCTACCAGTACTAAATAAGAGAAAGCTGAGTATAACTTTAAGGAAAAGCCTTCTCTGCCTTATTTGTGTAAAGAAACCATGTTCTGTGTATTTGCACCAATGAAAGTTCCCACCCAATATCAAGGCCAACACAGAGTGCCTTTTTTGAAATCCACTTACGCCGAGTAGCAGTGATGCCATCATTTCTACTTCTGCCTCCTTGAATCTGAGATCTACAACAATGTGAATTTGCTGGCAAAATTCTTTTGTTGTCTTTCACTTTCTCTATATTTACATATAACTTATACCAGTGTTCAGCAAACTGCGGCCCCTTGTGTGTGGCTCTTCCACAAAATACCATGTGCGGGCACGCACGTACAGTGCGATTGAAACTTTGTGGCCACACTCAAGGGGCCAAAGAGCCGCATGTGGCTCGCAAGCCACAGTTTGCCGACCACTGGTTTATACTATTTATGCTTTCAATTTTCTTTTGTAGTAAGATCAGTTCATTCTCAAACTACTGAAGTAGGTCATATTCTAAAAGCAGGTAATGTAATCTCTTGCCTTTCCATAAAGAAGTAAACTTTGGATCAGCTCCTTTGTGGATCAGAATCAGAAGACTGCGAGGGAACCAGGTTCCAATTTCTTTTCAACTAAAAACTGTTAGACTTGCTTCTATTCCTCTCTGTTCTGAGACTTCTGAGCAGACTTCATAGTAAGCTCCTTGTTTCCAATCTCTACAATGTGTGCTCCACTGTCAGCCCTTTGTAGCCTAGTCAGGAGGGCAGGAACATATATATCCACCAACCTCTAAACAGCTCAACAAGAAGCCGTAATTGAAGAAGGCATCATACTGACCAATGCACATCAAATACCAGAAGACAATGGAGTCATGTCATACAACAAGAGAACTTAGGTTTCCATATGCAAAAGAAACAGAACATTCTTAGATTTGCAGGGACTTGGAAAATACACCACTCATATAATCACTTGGAAAAATTTCCTCAAAAGACATGCTTTGAGAGGGTCGAAGATGGGGGCCGGCAGGGCGGCAGTGAGAGAGAGAGTGTGAGACAGTGAGGGAGCGAAAGGGGAATGTGTGGACGTGTGTGTGTGTGTGTGTGTGTGTGTGTGAGAGAGAGAGAGAGAGAAGGACAGTTAGATCCTGCAAGACTTTCGGGCTGGCGGACCAGGCTCTCTTAGACGGGGAGGCTCCACTACCACTGCAAACACTCCCAGGTGGCTGGCACTGGCACAGAAACCATGCCATCTTGAAGGGCAGAACTGTTGTGACTAGGAGCCCAGCCTCTCCTGCAAGACTTTCAGGCTGGCGGACCAGGCTCTCTTAGACGGGGAGGCCCCACTACCACTGCAAGCACTCCCAGGTGGCTGGCACTGGCACAGAAACCATGCCATCTTGAAGGGCAGAACTGTTGTGACTAGGAGCCCAGCCTCACCATCACCCAGACTGGCCTCAGACAAAAACCGAGACTCTACAGACACTCTGAACAAAGACCACAGCTGCAGATCCATGGACATTGTGACTCCAGCCATCCCAGCCTCAGGCTCCTGTGAGTCCTGGAGTGCATTCACCTCCCACCTACCTGCCACAGTGGCACAGGTCCCACGCATCCCAAGACAGCCCTTGATTGCCAGTGTGTGCAGCTCCTGCCGGCCAACAGCAGCTGCGCCTCCCTATCCCTGAGCCAGCCCCTGTCGACGTGCACACAGCTCCCACCTACCCACAGCATCCATGCCCCCAAGATCACCAGTGAATCTCAGGTGTACAATGTCCCACCAAGCTCACCACAGCAGCTCAAGCCCCGTGCAGCTCGGCACCTGCACCCTTCAGTGATAGCAAAAAATGGGGAGACAAGAAGCAATCCCCAAAGGAAAGAAAAGGAGGAAGAAAAAAAACCCTTCCCAAGGGACTAAATGAAACAGAGGAATGCAGTATGTCAGAAAAAGAATTCAGCATAATGGTCATACAATTCGTAAACCAGATGGACGAGAAAATCAACCACCTATGTAAGAATCAAGAAGAAATCAAAAGTGACATAGCAACAATAAAAAACACAATGAAAGGTTTTAACAGTAGACTAAGAGAAGCAGAGGACTGAATTAGTGAGGTAGAAGATAGGGCAGAGAAACAAGTCCAATCTGAACAGAAACTGGAGAAAATAATTAAAATGCAAGAGGAGAGCCTAAGTGAGCTTTGGGACAACATGAAATGAAGTAACATATGTATAAGAGAGGTGCCAGAAGGACAAGAAGAGCAGCAAGGATTAGAGAACCTATCTGGAAAAACACTGACAGAAAACTTCCCTGATATGGGGAAGAAAAGTTACACAAGCACAGAGAGTCCCAAACAAGATGAACCCAAAAAGAGCCACCTCAAGACACATAATTACAATGGCAGACGTTAAAGATAAACAAGTGAATCTTAGCCTTAGCCGGTTTGGCTCACTGGATAGAGCGTCGGCCTGGGGACTGAAGAGTCCCAGGTTCGACTCCAGTCAAGGGCATGTACCTTGGTTGCGGGCACATCCCCAGTAGGGGGTGTGCAGGAGGCAGCTGATTGATGCTTCTCTCTCATCGATGTTTCTGACTCTCTATCCCTCTCTCTTCCTCTCTGTAAAAAATCAATAAAATATATTTTTTTTAAAAAAAGAGTGAATCTTAAAGGCTACAAGAGAGAGACAGAGAGTTACCTACAAAGGATCTCCTATTAGATTACCAAATGATTTCTCAACAGAAACACATCAGACCAGAAGGGAATGGAATGAAGTATACAAAGTAATGCAAAACAAGGGACTGAATCCAAGAATACTCTATCCAGCAAGGCTATCATTCAAAATTGAAGGGGAAATCAGGAGCTTTTCAGACAAAAAAAAAAAAAGCTCAGGGAGTGTATCACTACCAAGCCAGCAATGCAAGAAATGCTAAAGGGAATGCTGTAAAAAGAAGAAATAGAAAGGGAAAAAGGGAAACAGGCATAAAGAATAAAAATTACTACAAACAAGTACCTATCAATAATAACCTTAAACGTAAATGGACTAAATGCTCCAATCAAAAGACATAAAGTGGCTGAATGGATAAGAAAACAGGACCCATATCTATGCTGTCTACAAGAGTCCCACCTCAGAACCAGGGACTCACACAGACCGAAAGTGAAGGGATGGAAAAATATTTTTCAGGCAAATGAAAATGAAGAAAAACCTGGGGTAGCAATACTTATATCTGACAAAATAGACCTCAAAGTGAAAGCCATAACAAGAGATAAGGAAGGCCACTTCTTAATACTAAAGGGATTGATACAACAAGAGGATATAACTCTGGTAAACATGTATGCAACCGATGCAGGAGCACCCAAATACATAAGAAAAACTTCTGGGAGATTTCAAGGGAGAGACTGACAGCAATATAATCTATAGTAGGGGGCTTCAATACCCCATTGACATCACTGGATAAATCTTCTAAACAAAAAATCAGCGAAGAAACAGTAATCATAAATGACTCATTAGATCAGATGAACTTAATAGACACCTTCATAACATTCCACCCCAAAGCTATAGAATATACATTCTTGTCACATGGGACATTTTTAAAGATAGACCACATATTGGGACACAGGCAAAGTCTCTTCAAATTCAAGAAGACTGAAATCATATCAAGCATTTTCTCAGATCACGATGGCATAATATTAGAAATAAACTACAATAAAAACAATCACAAATAGTCAAACACTTGGAGGCTAAATAGCATGTTATGAAACAATGATTGGGTTACCAAAGAGATCAAAGAAGAAATAAAAAACATCCTGGAAACTAATGACAACGAAAACACAACAATCCAAAATCTATGGGACACAGTGAAAGCAGTCCGGAGAGGGAAGTTCATAGCATTACAGGCCTACCTCAAAAAACAAGAAAACTGGTAATAAATGAACTCTACAACTTAAAGAATTAGAAAGAGAACAACAAGAAAAGTGCATGCGTTCTCTTCTTCACCATGTCTTCCCACAAGATTTTCAGGATCAAGAGGTTCCTGACCAAGAAACAAGAGCAACATCAGCCCATTCCCCAATGGATTCAGATGAAAACTGGTCATAAAACCAGGTACAACTCGAAGAGGAGATATTAGAGAAGAACCAAACTGGACCTATGAGAAATCACACATGAGAGATGACTCACATCCAGGTTGCCTACACCTTTAAATGATTGGAAAGATGCTACTGTCTGGACAGTTGGGGCATTTTATTTATTTATTTATTTATTTAAATATATTTTATTGATTTTTTACAGAGAGGAAGGGAGAGAGAGAGTTAGAAACATCGATGAGTGAGAAACATCGATCAGCTGCCTCCTGCACATCTCCCACTGGGAGATGTGCCCGCAACCCAGGTACATGCCCTTGACCGGAATCGAACCTGGGACCTTTCAGTCCACAGGCCGATGCTCTATCCACTGAGCCAAACTGGTTTCGGCAGTTGGGGCATTTTAATCGGAAAATTAATGGACTTGTGATTTTGCTCTGATTTTTTTTTCTACAATAGTAGGTTGGTTCAGTAATAAATGTGTGAGACCTTTAAAAAAAAATTGATGAACCCCTAGCTAGGCTCACCAAGAAGCAAAGAGAGATGACCCAAATAAACAAGATCAGAAATGAAAGAGGCAAAATAACAACAGACCCCACAGAAATACAAAGGATTGTAAAAAAAAAAAAATACTATGAGCAACTCTATTCTAACAAACTGGTAAACCTAGAAGAAATGGACATATTCCCAGAAAAATACGACCTTCTAAAACTCAATCAGGAAGAATAAAAAAATCTGAATAAGCTGATAACTATGGAGGAAATTGCAGCATTAATCAAAAAACTTCCAGCAAACAAAAGCCCTGGGCCAGACAACTTCACAGGAGAGTTTTACCAAACATTCAAAGAAGAACTAAAACCTCTCCTCCTCAGACTATTCCAAAAAATTTAAGAGGAAGGAACACTTCCAAGCTCTTTCTATGAAGCCAGCATTACCTTAATCCCAAAACCAGATAAAGACACTGCAAAGAAAGAGAATTACAGGCCAATATCCCCGTGAACATAGACGCCAAAATCCTCAACAAAATTCTAGCAAATCAGATCCAGTACTACATTAGAAAGATAATACAGCATGGCCAAGTGGGATTTATTCCGGAGATGCAAGGATGGTACAATATCCGCATATCAATAAACGTGATATATCACATAAACAAATTAAGGGATAAAAACCATATAATCATGTCAATTGATGCAGAAAAAGCATTTGACAAAATCCAACACCTTTTCTTGAAAAAAATTCTCAGCAAAGAGTGACTAGAGGGATCATACCTCAACATAATAAAAGCCATACATGACAAACCTACAGCCAACATCATACTCAATGGGCAAAAAAACTAAAACCATTTCCCCTAAGAACAGGAACAAGACAGGGATGCCCACCCTCACCACTCCTGTTTGACATAGTACTAGAAGTGCTAGCCATAGCAATCAGACAAGAAGAAGAAATAAAATGCATCCAAATTGGAAAAGAAGAAGTAAAACTATCATTTTTCACAGAGGACATGATATTGTACATAGAAAACCCTAAAGATTCCATCAAAAAACTACTAGATTTAATAAATGATTGGCAATGTAGCAGGATACAAAATTAACACCCAGACATCTATGGCTTTTTATACACCAATAATAAACTCACAGAATGAGAAACAAACAAAAAAAACCCATTTACCATTGCACCAAAAAAATTAAGATACCTAGGAATAAACTTATCAAAGGAGATAAAAGACCTGTACTCGGAAAACTACAGGACCTTGAAAAAAGAGAGGAAGACATAAACAAATAGAAGAACATACTGTTCATGGATTGGCAGAATCAACATCATTAAAATGTCCATACTACACAAAGCAATCTACAGATTCAATGCAATCCCCATTAAGATACCAACAGCATATTTCACAGACCTAGAACAAACTCTCCAAATATTCACCTGGAAGAAAAACAGACACCGAATAGCTGCAGCAATCTTGAGAAAGAAGAACAAAGTTGGAGGGATCACAATACCAGATATTAAGCTATATTACAAAGCCACTGTTCTCAAAACCGTCTGGTATTGGCACAAGAACAGACATATAGACCAATGGAACAGAACAGAGAACCGAGAAATAGACCCAAGCCATTATGCTCAATTAATATTTGACAAAGGAGGCAAGAGCATACAATGGAATCAAGACAGTTTCTTCAATAAATGTTGTTGGGAAAATTGGTCAGATACATGCAAAAAAATGAAACTAGGCCACCAACTTACACCATACACAAAAATAAACTTGAAATGGATAAAGGACTTAAACATAAGATGGGAAACCATAAAAATCTTAGAAGAATCCATAGACAGCAAAATATCAGATATATGTCATAGCAATATGTTTACCGACACAGCTCCTAGGGCAGTGATGGCGAACCTATGACACGCGTGTCAGAGGTGACACGCGAACTCATTTTTTGGGTTGATTTTTCTTTGTTAAATGGCATTTAAATATATAAAATAAATATCAAAAATATACATCTTTGTTTTACTATGGTTGCAAATATCAAAAAATTTCTATATGTGACACGGCACCAGAGTTAAGTTAGGGTTTTTCAAAATGCTGACATGCCGAGCTCAAAAGGTTCGCCATCACTGTCCTAGAGCAATGGAAACTAAGGAGAAAATAAACAAATGGGACTACATCAAAATAAAAAGCTTCTGCACAGCAAAAGAAACCATCAACAAAACAACAAGAAAGCCCACTGCATGGGAGACCATATTTGCCAATGTTATATCCGATAAGGGCCTACTCTCCAAAATTTATAGGGAACTCATACATCTTAACAAAAAGATAAACAATCCAATAAAAAAAAATGGGCCAAGGGCTTAAATAGACACCTTTCAAAAGTGGACATACAGAAGGCTAAAAGACATATGAAAACATGCTCAAAGTCACTAATCATCCAAGAGACGCAAATCAATACGACAATGAGATACCATCTCACACCTGTCAGAATGGCCATCATCAACAAATGACAAGTGCTGGCAAGAATGCAGAGAAAAAGGAACCCTCGTGCACTGCTGGTGGGAATGCAGACTGGTGCAGTCACTGTGGAGAACAGTATGGCGTTTCCTAAAAAAATTAAAAATGGAACTCCCACTTGAGCCAGTAATACCACTTCTAGGAATATATCCCAAGAAACCAGAAACACCAATCAGAAAGGACATATGCACCCCTATATTCATAGCAGCACAATTTACAATAGCTAAGATTTGGAAACAGCCTAAGTGACCATCAGCAGATGAATGGATTACTATACTATGGAATACTATGCTGCTGTAAGAAAATAAAGAACTCTTACCATTCACCATTCACAACAGCATGGATGGACCTGGAGAGCATTATGCTAAGCGAAATAAGCCAATCAGAGAATGATAACTATCACATGATCTCACTCATTTGTGGAATATAATGAACAACATAAACTGATGGACAAAAATAGATAGAGAGACAGAGAAGCATCAAACAGATTGTCAAACTTCAGTGGGACGGTGAGGGAGCGGGTAGGGGGAAGAGTAAGAGATCAACCAAAGGACTTGTATGCATGCATATAAGCATAACCAACAGACACAGACACTAGGAGGGTGAGGGCATGTGCTGGGGGATGGGGGCGGAATGGGGGGGGGGAAGAACACATATGTAATACTATTAGTGTATGTAATACTTTAAACAATAAAAATAAAGTCAGACAGAAAAAAAGTCAAGAACCACATGATATCACTAATATGAGAGATATAAAAAACTAAAAGCAACATATGAACAAACATGAAAAACAAAAACTCATACACAAACTACAGTATGGTTACCAGTATGGGAAGAGGGTTGGGAGGGTAGTGAAAGGTAAAGGGGGTCAAATATATGGTGACAGAAGATTTGACTTTTGGTGGTAAACACACATTGCAATATACAGATGATGAATCAAAAATTCTCTAATTTAAAAGTCTTAAAGTAATCATAAATGTTAACATCAGGCAAAATATAATAGCCCATGAACCAAGATTACGAATCATTAGTTTATTTGTAATGCATCACATGTTTCACTTTGTCATTTGACAAAATGGACAATAAACACCTGTCAGGCTGTAATGCTAAAAACAAAAACAAAACAAAAAGACCTGCTTCACCCAAACAAGAAATGAATTAAAGAAACCAGCCTTAAGGGATCTAAGAAAAAATTCAGCACAGATTCAAACTCTTCTAGGATGAGGAAAATCCATAGTAGTTTATCTGGTGATTAATAGCAACTTAACATGGTGAGAAAAGAGTCAATAATATGCGAGTTTACTTTAAATATATATATATATATATGTATATATATGTATATGTGTGTATATATATGTGTGTGTATATATATTTTTATATATATATAAAAATTGTGTAAATCTCAAAAGAAATATTCTATCCATACTAATATTTAAATTACATTACCTTAATAAAACTTTTTATAGAAAAAAAATTAAATAAAACAGATACCATATTTTATTAGTCAAATTATAAAAATTTAGTCAACTTTAGGTGACATCTTGACCAAACTACAGAAATAGTATCTAAGAAAAACATTACAGACAGAAGAAAAACATTACAGATAGCACTCCTTTTCAAAATATCCCGTCTCTTTTCAGGTACAAAGTTCTAATTCCTTTATCCGTATATTACTGTCTGCACTAAAATAGCATCAGGAAAGGGGTTTAAAGAGGCAGCAGAAGGAAGACTTGAGAGGATTCAGGTAACTGGGATTAACAAAAACCCTAGACTAATATGTAATTAGTTTATAAACATGCCCCCTCTTTCTATCCCTCAAGATGCCTTTTGTTACTTTATCCTTCTAGGCTCTCCTTGATGTCGAAGAGAGAAAGAGCTAGGGTAAAACATCGAAAAGATCAAAGAAGTCATTCCAAATCCTCTCAATTAGTCTTTGCAGGTATTTTTGAAGACTGTGGTACAGCAGGGACTAATTTGGGTAAGATTCGTCTGTGAAATGCTCTTATATGGCATAGTTTGCTATAGGGAATCTCTCTCAAAGCCATAAAAGTATGCTTACCTTACCCTCTGATTCTGGAATTGATTTTTTGTTGTTGTTGTTAATCCTCACCCAAGAATATTTTCCATTAATTTTTAGAGAATGGAAGGGAAGGGACAGGGAGAGACACAGAGAAACATCGATGTGGGAGACACATCAATTGGTTGCCTCTTGCACTCGCCCCAACCAGAAGCAGGGATCAAGCCTGCAACCAAGGTACGTGTCCTTGACTATAATTGGACCCTTCAGTCCACAGGCTGATGCTCTATACACTGGGCCAAACCAGCTAGGGCCAAATTGATACTTTAAGTTAACTGTAATCTATATAAAAGTGTATATAAGGATGTTTATAATGAGGTTATTTGTTCCAATAAAGTTATGATAAACTTCACAAATGTCAACAGTGCTTCCATTTTTTATAAAAAAAACTATTTCTAAGGTGTCTATGAATTGAAAAGAATTGGAAAAACAGACATTGAAATGTTACTAATTGCCTCAGGGTAGCAGAATCATGGGATAGTTCTTTGTAGTTTTCTAACTTTTTTGCACTGACATTTCATCACTCCTATAATGAAAATGAGGGAAATGTCCTCACAATAAGAAACAAGGCAGCTTACATTCAGCTTTTTTTCTTTTTTTTTGGTTTTTTTGTTTGTTTTTAAGATATCTGAGCCATCTTCATTCACCCTGAAAAACCTAAATTCTAAAGACATAAGCAAAATTATTTTTTATGGCTAAGAGACTAATTTCATATGAATCAATATAGTATATGTACAGCCCTGTATACACATAAAATACATGCTATCTATATACACTTTACACCCTATGTTTCTTACGAATACTGTATGAAAACATTTCTGCCTGCTTTTTAAGATATTTTAAGGATTCTGTGATACAGCAAAAAGTGCTCTTTGTTCTCTTGTAGCAACCGATGTTCACCATTATCACAGTCCGTTTCACACTCTATTATGATTTTAAGTTTGCTAGTCTTTTTCTTCTGACAAACTGTGACTCCAACATTTACATCAGCACGGTGCCTAGAGCACAGCTGACACATTAATTACTGGATACACTGATGAATGGAGGGAGGAAGACTTATGCACATATGCATACACAGATGGATGCATGGACAAATAAACAGAGATAGATGGACAACAGAATGGATAGTCACATGGACAGGCAGATGTATGGACAGAGAAATTAATGTGCCAATGCAGACTTTCAGTCATAAAAGCCTGGTCCCAACACTCATAATTATGTAACAGGTCATTCTATCTTTCTAAGTTTTTTATTCATATGCTAGTGACGTGGTGGATGGATTCATGCACATTGAAAGGAAATTAATTAGAAGGTGGCTGGCGGGGCAGGACTGGGCAAGATGGGCCAGACACGCCCTGGAGCCAACCTCCTGCAGTCCCTCCCCGGCATCTGTGGAGAGATCGGGGTCCCTCCAGCAGGTGGGGTCCCTCAGCCTGGCCTGTGGGTATCGGGCAGAAACCAGCTCTCTGACATCCCCCGAGGGGTCCCGGAGTGCGAGAGGGCACTCCGCAAAGTTGCTGTCGCACAGGGTGTGAAACACAAATGCAAGTGTGCAGTAAACCAGATTCAGGGCCGACAGTGCCCCAGCAACAACATAACCCATGGCCAAAGGTGGAATCGCACGACCCCGCAAGGAATCAGGCTCCCTCCTCTCTGGTTTTGGGGTGCATCAGGCAAGAACCGTCGCTGCCAAGTCACTGCAGCTCAGCAGCTCCTGCATTGAGCACCTGCCCCCTGGTGGTCGTGTCATAGCGACTGGTCGGAGGGGCAGAGGGACCCTTAGCATATTAGCCTTTTATATACATAGATAAAACAAAAGGGATTAAACTAGCTGACATTAGGTAGGTTCCTTCTAGCTGCCAAATTAGATAAGACTTAACCATGACTTTTTCGTTTTCAGCAATTAGAGAGGCTTGCGAATGGATATATTTGCTTTTAATAACTCTGAGTTATATTTAAGATTGAACTGTTGCCAAATCTTTGACCAGGGATACATCCCTGATCTTATATAAAAACATTATTCACATTAAAATGAGGGTTTACATGCTTTTTAGAATTGCAATACTGTGAGGCTAGGACTCAGAGTGCCAAACACCAACCTCCTGAGAGCATACTTTAAGTCTTTTTTCTTCAATGTACGTATGACGTAGTAGCATTCCAATCTACTGGTGACATTACATCTTTAAACAGGAAAAAACATAGTCTTTTGGGATATAAATATACCCACTTACCTTTTACTTTTTTATCAAATTTCTTCTGTTTCATTTTCTCTCGGTTTTTCTGTCGAACTTCCTTCGCTTCTTCTAATGCTTCCTGACTACCCCAAACTTCAAGAGCCCTCTTCACAATCTATAATACAGAATTCATATTTAAATTAGTTGTTATTCAGAGTTGTAAATTATAGTTATAATTATTAAATCCACAGGCACTTGATCTAACTCAAGTACAATTTTATAAATATTTATTTGAATTTTAAATATTGGTAAGAAACAACTCTATTAATACCTCTATCTAAACCTATGAGACCCTCAGGAAATGTATGCTAACCTCGATTATAAATAGGAAAGTTATCCTCTGACTATAACTGCTTCTCTGACTCATTCAGCTTTTTCACTTGAATCAACATAAGGACATATCAATCAGGGGTCTGATGAGTTTTGATAAACTCACCCCCCAAAATTTACTTATTTACTTATCCATTAGTCACATCAGATCTAAGTAGGAGGTAACCTCCAAAAATCTCCCACCACAAGAAATCAATCACTATCACTCTTCTCCTGAATCAATAATAGTTTCCATCTACTTAACTAACTTCTGATCTTTAGAATATGCATTTTTTTAAATCTTTGGTAGCTGAGTGACCTAAAAAGTCTTTATGCTACTTTTAATACTTTAGATTATGTATCTTTACTCTTTATAAAATTTATTCATATTTAAGAGAAAAATATATACACTGAGAATTATGCTCAGAATATCTCTTACAATATGGTAAGGGGACCAAAATATCAATCAATGTAGCCAAACTCAAATCTCTTCTTAACATAAAAAGTGATATACTCTTATTTCAAACATTCTAAAATATCACATTTTCCACAATTAACCCTCTAAAAATGTTGCATCACCATGTGCTCAACAGTACTTTAACAATTCTGAGTCAAAAGTGGTTCAGGCCCGGCCGGCGTGGCTTAGTGGTTGAGCTTGGACCTATGAACCAAGAGGTGAGGGTTCAATTCCCTGTCAGGGCACATGCCTGGGTTGCAGGCTCAATCCCCACCCAGTAGGGGCCGTGCAGGAGGCAGCCAATCAATGATTCTCTCATCATTGATATTTATATCTCTCCCTCTCTCTTCCTCTCTCTGATATCAATAAAAACATATATTTTTTAAAAAGTGGTTCAGAACAACTGGACACTCAATGTAAAGAAATTTAGGATACCTTAACAAAGCTGTTGTACTTGCATTTTCCTTTTTATGTACACACAAGCATGATATATAGCAAAAATGTATAATAAGTGTAATGGCACTATTTCAGTAAGTATAAAATAAAAACACCAAGGATAAGGAAGTCCTGAGTCAGTTTAATGAGCACTTTTTCATTTCTGATAGTACATAAAATAGTAAATCTTCTAATCGATAGTTGTCTTATGTTCAATGAAATTCAGTGTGTGTTTGGTTTTACATGTGGCTTAATTTTATTTAAAGATATTAGGACTTTCTAGTACAGTAGGGCCTTGACTTACGAGTTTAATTCGTTCCGTGACGGAGCTCATAACTCAAATTACTTGTATGTCAAATCACTGTGACGTTCGCTGCGCCAGCTAGCGGTGGGGTATCTGAAGCTGGCTCGTAGCCCCAATTTTTTTGAGCTTGCAACTCAAACCAAAAAATCGGCCGAGAGAGACGGCTCGTATCTCAAAAAAACTCATTAGTCGGGACACTCGTAAGTCAAGGCCCCACTGTATATTTTAATTCAAATTGTTCTGAATTAATGCCTCAAAAAGAATACTACAGTATTTGTACCATTCTGGGGTACATACAGGAGGCTGCCTGTGACTTAAGGCACCCAGCCTGGGCACTTCTGCAGCCCCAGGAACTAAGACTATTCAATGTCTTGGCACGCCTGTAATACAATGGCAGCAAGAGGGGTTGAGAAAATTCGCTCTGGAATATACTAGAGTTCCTTGGACACCTGAAAGGGTTTCAGATGAGTATTTCCCAATAGATTTCAGGCATCTGTGAACTTCCTGAATTTTTTAAAAAAGACTTTCGGGCCAGAGGGTGGCAGGAATACAGGGTCTGCCTCTCACTCCAAGCTTTTTTAGTTTCCCAACTGTATTCCTAACATTACTCAACGATAATACATTTGCTCCAAAGTGCTGCACCAAAAAGCAAAATAAGAAAACATGCTATTGTCATCATGAGTAACTGTGATTCACATGCAAAGCAACAAAATGCAAAGGATCTTCTTAATTCTAAAAGCAAAAACTAAACTAATTAGAACTAGTTGCTTGTTAAAACTTCACCTGTCCCAGGGACTAAAACGACTGAATAGAACTCATTAGAGACCTATAGCTGAAACCGGTTTGGCTCAGTGGATAGAGCATTGGCCTGCAGACTGGGGGGTCCCAGGTTCGATTCTGGTCAAGGGCATGTACCTGGGTTGCGGGCACATCCCCAGTAGGAGATGTGCAGGAGGCAGCTGATCGATGTTTCTCTCTCATCGATGTTTCTAACTATCTCTCTCCCTTCCTCTCTGTAAAAAAAAAATCAATAAAATATATTTTTAAAAAAAACAGAGACCTGTAATTTTAAGTAGAGTTTCATATCACCCCATTGTGAATGACGAGGATTCTTCTTCACAATAAATTTAAGAGGTGGTTCTCTTTTTTCTAAATCACAGTCTTTCAGAAGGTATTCTTGTTTTGCTTCTGTTTTAGTTATAAGTTTGTGTTTATCATCAGCATCTCTGAAAACAAATTAAGTCCATTATATAAGTTAGCTATTAAAATAAACTAAATTTTCAAAGAGCCCAACAACCTAGGGGGATGCATACCAAAAGGAACATATAAAATACGTTTCCCTGCAGCTCTCATGGTCAAATGGGCAGCACAAAAATTCTAACAGAAAAATGCTTTATCCTTTACATGTTCTGAGAAGCTATATTAGCAACAAATCCATATTACTGAAAATGTTAAGAATTTCTTTTCTACTTAAAGTCCCTCTTTTCCATAGATTTTTAAATAACTCATTAGAGTACAGCAAATATAAATGAGAACTAAGACTCAATAAGTAAGAAAATATAAATTAAAGCATAAAGTCAGGATGCACAGGCGATAAGGAAAGTAAATATGCAAGGTCCATCTGCCCCAACACAATTAAGTGTCCAGTTGGCTCTGAGCTTTTCAAAGTCAAGGCAAAAGTGGAGACAGTCAATTACATAGTTCTTCTCATTCATTTGTTCCTTATCTACATGCCAGGTATTGTCTGAGGCATGAGGAATACAGCAAAGAATAAAACAAAGCCTTGTTTTCATGAAGTTTACATCCCAGTGAAGGAAAAGACAGTCAATAAGCAAACACCGTGACAGATAACAGTGCTATGAAGGAATATAAGAAGGTAGAGAAAGGATTTTCAGGTAGAGTGGGTATTCAGAGAAAGTCACTGATAAGGGGACCCTTTGAGTAGAGCCCTTAACAAGGCAGAACATTCTGAATAGCCAGAGAAAGAACATTTCTGGCAGAGAGAAGAGCAAACGCAAAGGTTCCAATACAAGAGTCGCTTGGCAACTGGAGCTCACAGCAGGAGGGCCACTGTGTCTAGAAAGCGTAAAGTGCATGATGGTGAGCAGTGATGAGAGGTAAGGTCAGAGATAGGCAGTGACCTTCTAAGCAATGATGAAGACAATTTTATTCCAAATGGATAAGGAACCGTTCAAGAGTTTTGAGCCTTGGCCAGTTTTGCTCAGTAATTAGAGTGTAGGCCTCCCGACCAAAGGGTTGGGGGTACGATTCCTGGTCAAGGGCATGTACCTGGGCTGCAGGTTCCATCCCCGGCCCTGGTCAGGGAGCGTGTGGGAGGCAACCAATTGATGTGTTGTTGTTTTTTCTCTCTCTCCCATTCCCCCCTCCACTCTCTCTTTAAAAAAAAAATCAATGGAAAGAAATATCCTCAGATGAGGATTAATAAAACAAAGAGTTTTGAGTAAAAGGCTATAAGAAGAGACTAACAATGCAAAAGTGGGGAGAAGAGACCAGTTAAAAGATCACTACTGCAGTGGTCCGGGCAAACGCTGATGGAGGCCTAGTCTAAGGTAATGGTGGGAAAAAGGATGGGAATATAATTTGAACATGGAGCCAAATACATTTGGAATTAAACACGGGATAGCAGAGAACTAGCCAATGAAAGAAGTTGGCCTTTACTGAAGTAATGAACACTGGAGAGGAGGTACAGGTCAGGGAGGGAGACTTAAAACTGGAAATACCTTTAAGAAAGCTAAGTAATTTGTAAGTCTCAACTGAAGGAGGAGACAGGTAAAGTACACTGTACTGACTTATACTCCTGAAAGATGTTGAAAGGAAACAAAATGGAGGACTGTGTTCCTAATTATGTCTAAATTTTACAAATATATTTTTACCACTAATTTTCTTTAAATTGATACATCAGTTGCTTTCATTTTCTCATGGAAATAGATTATAAGTGCGAATTCAGTTTCCAAAAGCTGTTGATACTTCAAGAAGAGTAGCAATAATGTGGACCTTAACCACTGTGGGCATTAATGACACTGTGTGTCAATGGGAACAGATTTTATCATTTATATTCCAATGGGTGCCAGGACATATCCAGTCACCAATGTGATCATGAAACCAGAAACAACTCCATTCTCTCCGTCTTCCAAGGATTCTACCTACAAAAGTCAATGGTGACGGCTCCCAATATCTGTAGCAGGGATGCTGAAAAGGCAGGTCCTCCCAGCAGGTCAGGCGTTAATCTAGGGCTACAGGTAAAAGAAATAGGAGTAGGAAACAGATAAGAGAGCTAAGTAAGATTCCAAGATAGGATCTTAGGTGTGAAAGACACCAACACAAGACTTGGCTGAGGTAAACAGCAGGGAGCAGAACCATTTGGAAAGAAGAATTATTCTGGGGTGATACAAAAAGAGGATAAAGGCCAGAAGAAGAAAAAGAATGACAGAAAAACGTAATTTTTTCCTCATCTCTTTTCTTCCCTGACTGTTCAGAAGAGTAAAAAATGAATGGAAAGAACTAGGAGAGTGACTGGGCAGCTTTTCGTCTCCTCCTCTTTCATGAATGGCCCCAGTCCTCAGACCAAGGCATCAACATACACTGAGCCAAGTCAGAAATGGAGATCCTTAGAGAAGGGTTAGGAACCTGCTACTGAGAGATGGGTAAAACCCCCCAGGCCAGCAGAAAGAAAAGAAAAAAACTATGGCAGAACCTGGGGCATTCCAATTTATGTGACATATTAATTTTGATAAGGCTTCCTGTATTTCTTCCTGTATTTCTTTGGCAAAATAGAAACCATAGAAATGTTAGGGAACTACCCAAATAAAAATCATTACTAAGTAAAATATTAAATTCAAATGAACTATTTTACCCTATGCCTGTATGTTAACATTCAACTTTAGCAATTGAGAACATTATCTGAAATAAAGTAATTACCTGCAGTTATCACAAGTTGGCAAATCAAAGTGATTCATAAGATAAGAATCCATAAATTCTCTACTACATTCTTCACATATTGCATAATCAAATTCCATAACAGGTCCTAAAGAAAAGAAGATCAATTCTTTAACTTTTCTTTTTTGTGACTAGAATACATTTTCCTCTATTTTATTAGCTTCTTGACATGTATTTTATGCCTGACACCATTTACATAAAAGACAAAATAAAATTTAAGTAATCTTATACTTACTAAAAAAACATGTTTGATAGAAGAAAAAGGAAATAACATCAGGGGGAAAATCCCTATCAATTCATCAAGTATTTTTGAACCCAAACCATGTATAAGATAATTATTTAACATCAATTTGCAAAGAATTATGCACATTACCCAAAATTACCAACCTAGGCCGGCTGGTGTGGCTCAGTGGTTGAGTGTCCACTTATGAATTCAAGAGGTCAAGGTTCGATTCCTGGTCAGGGCACCTGTCCAAGTTGTGGGCTTGATCCCCACTGCAAGAGGCAGCCGATCAATGATTCTCTCTCATCTTTAATGTTTCATCTCTCTCTCCCTTCCTCTCTGAAATCAATAAAAATATATGCTAGTATTTTTTAAATGACCCACTGAGATTCCTAATTTCTGAAAACACATTTTACCTGGTTCATGAACAACTTTTCCAACTGTATGTTCTTCTTCTTCCTCTTCCAGAATGAAGCCTCCATGTGTATCAATTATCTTTGGGGCAGCTTTTATGTTAGTCATGCCTATTAAAAAAAAAAGTAAAAGTGGTCAACCTATGAGCTAGGTAAGCCCATATGCTCCCTTCTGCATAAACAGAAATTTTCCTTAAATTTAATATGTATCAAACAAGATAACGAATGTCCACTATAATCACTTCTATCCAACATTAAAGGTTCCAGCTAGTGCAATATGACAAGAAAACAAAACAGGCATAAAGGTTGGAAAGAAGTAAAACAGTCTTT
This sequence comes from Myotis nattereri, assembly GCF_964212035.1. Lineage (NCBI taxonomy): Eukaryota > Metazoa > Chordata > Mammalia > Chiroptera > Vespertilionidae > Myotis > Myotis nattereri. The sequence goes on from NC_138087.1 coordinate 56,376,943, forward strand.
ATTCACAGATGATCTGATTATATATGTAGAACATGCACAGGAATGTACAATTACAATTAAAAAATAACACCCAGGGCCCTGGCCAGTGGGGCTCAGTTGGTTGGAGCATTCTTCCATACTCTGAAAGATCACAGATTCGATTCCCAGTTTCGGCATATGCCTGGGTAAAAGGTTCAGTCCCCAGTCGGGGGGGGGGGGGGGGGGGGGACACAGGAGGCAACAAATCAATGTTTCTCTCACATCAATGTTTTTCTCTCTCTCCCCCGCCCCCACCCCTTACTCTCATTAAAATCAATAAAGGCATATCCCTCAAGTGCAGATTTTAAAAATAAATAATAAACAAATAAATAGCACCTTGAAAGAAATTTCTGGTCAAGATGGTTATATAGATAAATGTGGTACTTGAATCCTCCCACAAACACATAAAAATTACAACTAAACTATAGGAAAACTATCATTCAGAATTGCCTAAAATTTAGCTGAATGGAAATCCTACAACTAGGGATTTAAAGAAGCAGCCATGTAACGCTGGTAGGAGGGGCAGAGACTCAGAAAGGGCTGGTTCCACACCCATGTGTGGCAGATGAAAATTGTCTCAATTGTGGAAGTCCTCCCTTAGGAATGAGAAGTGCCAGACCTACACCAGGCCCCAAGCCCAGGGTTATAGTGCCAGGAAGAGAAGCCCCCATAACTTAGGCTGTAAAAACCAGCAGGGATTGTGGCTGAGCAAAATGAAGGGTTGCTGGAGTCCCAGGCAATTCTTCTCAAAGGGCCCATGCACAGACTTACTCGGACTCACTCTCCGAGCTTCAGTGCTGGGGCAGCAACTTGAAAGGAACCAGGGACATAGGAGGAGGAAATGAATTGTCTGGCATCAGGGTCAGAGCCGGGGGTACAGCTTTCTGCCAGACAAAAGTGCGCCCTAGCCGGTTTGGCTCAATGGATAGAGCGTCGGCCTGCGGACTGAAGGGTCCCGGGTTCGATTCCTGTCAAGGGCACATACCTTGGTTGCAGGCTCAGCCCGGGCCCTGGTCAGGGCTCATGCAGTAGGTAACCAATCGATGTGTTTTTCTCATCGATGTTTCTCGCTGTCTGTCCCTCTCTCTTCCACTCTCCCTAAAAATCAATGGAAAAATGTCCTCGGGTGAGGATTAACAACAACAAAAAGTGCTAGCAGAGGCCATGGTTCCTTTTCTGAGCCGCGCACCCCCACCTCCCAGGCCCAAGCCATATATGAGTCTCCATCAACCTGGCTCATACTGTCTGCCCAGCCCTTGTGATTCTGAGGCCCTGCCCCACACAACTTATGAGCCCACCCAAGGTGTTTTCAGTGGCTTTTCCACCTGAATGGTTTGTCATGGCTCATGCTTTTTTTGTTGTTGTTAATCCTCACCCGAGGACATTTTTCCATTGACTTTTAGAGAGTGGAAGGGAGGGGAAGAGACAGAGAAACAGCGGATGTGGATGGACATATCGATTGGTTGCCTCCCATTTGCAGCCCAGGGCCGGGGATCAAACCAGCAACTGAGGTATGTGCCCTTGACCAGAATCAAACCTGGGGACCTGTTAGTCCTCAGGCCACGCCCTATCCACTGAGCCAAACTGGCTAGGGCCTGGCTCATGCATTGGACTTCCCTAAAATCTCTTAAACAAGCAACATCTCGCCTCAGAATGCCTGGTACCTCTCACTGAGTGGCCCTAGGCCCGGCACTGGCAGCAGCCAGCCTTGGTTCGAATCCTGGACTTGCCTGAGCACCACCAAGCCCAACACCAGGGTGAGAGATGCCCAGTGTAGCAGAGGCGGTAGAGGGGCGGAGGGGACCCGATCCCAGTGTCAGATGCCCTGAGTTCTAGAGCTGATCGGCCTGCGCACTTGCCGGGATGAAACGAACCAACCCCTTTCCTTTTCTGGTCCTCAATGACCACTTCATTAAAACAGATTCCAAACTTTGCCCTAACCATTTTCCCGGTTAGCTCTGAGAATCACATTAGCTCATTTGAAACACGTGAAGCGCAACAGGTGCTCCTTGGTGAGCCCCACCGAGAGGGTCGCTAATGTCCATCTGCTTCTTTTGGCGCCCTGCAGTAGCAAGCCCTCGGCTGGGCACGGCAAGTGCCCTCAGCCGCCCTCGGAGAACGAATGCGGGAGCAGGTGCAGGTTATTGACACGGTGAAGGTCTAAGAGTTTCACAAAGGACCGCCTCCGGTACCTGGAAGCTGCAGGAAGAGGACAGACAGGGGCAGCCGAGGCGCTGACCGGCGCTGGCGCGCCCACCTGCCGGCGAGTGCAGCGGCTTTAAAAGCTAAGGACCGCGGCCCGGGGGCAGCGAGGGCAGCCCGGCGACAGCGAGGCCGGCCCGGGGGCAGCGAGGCCGGCCCGGGGCTGGGAGTCAGGGAGCCGGGTTCGACCGCGGAACCGTCCCGTGGGCCGGGACTGCTCGCTTCGACAAGACCCTAGCGGACGCCCCGACCCAGGACAGCGGGAGGGTGTGCGCGCAGACGCGAGGGGGCTCGACGCCACACAAGGGACCCGGCACCCGGTCCCCCAGCAGAGAGAGAGGGCAGCGCCGCCAGGACCCAAACCTCCGGTAGCCGCAACCGCCGTCGCCGGGTAGGGCCGGGCCGCCAACCGGGCCTGGCGCAGCATCAGCGCCCGCTGCCGCTTCCGCTCGATGCTCGCCCGCACGGAGGCAGGCAGCTCCGCCGGCTGTTCCGAAGCCGCCGGCTGCGGTGAAGTTTCCTCGGCCGCCGCCATCGCCAATCTCAGCGAACTTGGTCTCCAGCCCCGCGCACGCGCAAGCGCACGCGCAGGCGCCCCGAGCAGCCCCGGAGGGAAGCGCGCCTGCGCGATTGGAGGGCCGAGGGAGCGGCAGCGGCGGAGTCTGCGCGCTGGCGGGGACCGGGAATAGCTGCCGGTTTATAAACCGGGGGAAAGCGGTGCCGAGATCGTTTTCTTCGGGACTTGGTCATCTTTAAAGTAACAGTTTCGCTTGGTGGTTTAGAATCTAGGCTTTGGAGTCAGACCCAGGTTAAGTCCTACTCTGACACCATCTGCGTGATCTTGAACAAGTTATTTAACCTGAATTCAGTAGTAAAATGAGGATAACTACGGAACCCCTTCCCGGTTGTTGGGAAGATTAGATGTAGACTTTCAACACAATGCCTGGCACAGTAAGCTTCCCAAAATGATAGCAGCTGGTAGTAATAATGTGTCAATCAAGAGAGACCCAGAGATGATGGATCTGGCTTTCCTTTGGACAGAGCCTTAGGTTTGAGAGGAGAACACCTGCGTTCAAACGCTCACTTGCTGTGTGAGCTCAGGCAAAGGCAGCTCCTGGTACCAAGGTTGGTATACGAGGTGTACCGGTTAATAATGCGGATTTTTTCAGTAGATGGAGTTACACAGATGTTGATATATATGCGATTTGATATGTATGCTATTTTGTTGTATTGCTCCTTCAGTTACCGCTTGTTCTGACCCATGGCACACGCACTTTCTGAGCTGCACTTCAAAACGTACCAAGAAGTGGAAAATTGGGTCTCTGAATGGTTTGCCTCAAAACAAGAAAAGTTCTATTGGGATGGTATCCACAAATTACCTGAAAGATGGGGGAAATGTGTAGCTAGTGATGGACATTACTTTGAATAAAGCACTTTTGATGTTTCTCTTGAAATTATCGTGTTTTCTTTGGTTACAAAATCCACATTATGGTTAATAATGTGGATTAATTATTAACCAGTTAATAATGTGGATTATTAACCAATATTGCAGATTAGTTATTAACCGGTTAATAATATGGATTAGCTTTCAACTGGTTAAAATGCAGATTAATTATTAACTGGTTAATAGTACGGATTTTGTAATCCAAAGAAAACACAATTTCAAGAGAAAAATCAACAGTGCTTTATTCAAAGTAATGTCCATCGCTAGCTACACATTTCCCTCATCTTTCAGGTAATTTGTGGATACTGTCCCACTAGAACTTTTCTTGTTTTGAGGCAAACCATTCAGAGACCCAATTTTCCACTTCTTGGTACGTTTTGAAGTGCAGCTCAGAAAGTGCGTGTGCCATCGGTCAGAACAAGTGGTAATCTGAAGGAGCAAGGTCTGGTGAATATGGCTGGTGTGTTAATACTAATGTATATTCTGAAGAACCTATATAAAGCAGATAAATGTTCAGATCTACTGGTTGAACTGGAGATAGAAATGTCAAGCCATTCTTATTGCCTTTCCCCTCAGATCCCTCTTTCTCCCTCTCTATCTTGTCCAGGTGATAAAATCTCAAATTATATGTAACACCAAAAGCACAAGCAAGGAAATAAAAAATTCTATAAGCTGGCTAAGTTGAAAACGCGGGCATTAAAGAACGCTATCAAGAATGTGAAAAGGCAACTTGCAAATGGCAGAAATATTTGCAAATCATATGTCTGAAAAGGGGCTAGTATTCAGAGTATACAGGGTGTCCCCAAAAATGTATGCACACTTTGAATGATTACCAAGTCAGTGTTTATTAACATTTAATTTTCAAAATTAAGTAAGTTATCAGCTGTTAAAGGGTATATACATTTTGGGGGGGACACCCTCTATAAATAACTGTTACAATCCACTAACAAAAAGGCAAAATAGCCCAGTTTTTAAACGAGCAAAGGGCTTAAGTAGACATTTTTCTAAAGAAGATATACAAATAACCGATGAATACATAAAAAGATACTCATCTTAGTTATTAGGGAAGTAGAAATCAAAAGCACAATGAGCAACCACTTTACACCCAATAAGATGACTAGAACTAAGAAAAACAAAATAGTAAATTGACAAAGATGTGGACAAATTGGAACCCTCACGCATTGTGGGAGGGAATATAAAATGCTGCTATATAAAACAGTTTGGCTATTCTTCAAAAATGTTAAACATAGAAATACCATATGAGTCAGCAATTCCACAACTGGGTATAAACCCAAAAGAACTGACAACAGAGTTCAAACAAAAAACAAAAGTTTGAAACTACCCTAATATCTATCAAATGGTGGATGGGTAAACAAAATGTGGTATATCCATGCAAAGGAATATTATTCAGCCATAAAAGGAAGAAAGTACGATATATGTTAGAACATGGATAACCCTTGAAAACGTTATGCATTCCTTTTATATGAACTATATGAATAAGCAAACTCACAGTGACAGAAAGCCAATTAGTGATTGCCAGGGGCTGAGGGAAGAGGGGACTGGGGAATGACTGCCTATGAATATAGGTTTTCTTTTTGGGTAATGAAATGTTCTGGAGCTAGATAGTGGTGAATGGGCCCAGGCGATCAGTGGAAGTTAATGAACCTGGTCAGGTGTGGGACTTGAGCCAACTGGAGTGAGGACACCTCTTAAAAGAGTCAGCTACTACACAGACCCCATGGGTAGTTGTCAAGACAGCATTTGGGCCCACTATTGCCAGATTGCCCAATGCTTCCAGAAACGTAACTGCTTCTCAAACGGTAAGCACATACGAGTCCCCTGGTGAGCTTGTTAAACTGCAGATTCTGATTCAGTAGGTCTGTGGTGGAACCTCAAGAATGTGCATTGCTAACAAGCTCCCAGGTATGCCATAGCTCCACTAACCACAATGAATAGTAAGGGTCCCCGCTCACAGGTTCTCAAACTTGGCAGCACACTGGCAGCATCCAAGGAGTTGAGCCAGTGCATGCTTAGGCCCTACCCCCAGAGAGATTCCGATATCATTGGTCCGGGATGGGATCTGGGTGTCGGAATTCTGTAAAGTACCCTCCCTACCCTCACCCCTTTACCCCTACATACTTCTAATGGGCACCAAGTTTGAGAGCCAGAACCCCATGTGACCCTTTTAGACTCTATACAGCTCTAAGAGTATCTGGGGGCTATGCAGTATTTCTAAAGAACAAGGTAACAGTTCTTCCCCAAAGTAACCTTTTGAGAATCATCAACCCCAAGAGCCTCCTCCCCAACAAAGCACAGCTGAGATGCTGTACAAGCCCTGGAGTTTCGTAACTCTTGACAACCTGCTGGGTCTCCTCTTACAGGTAACTCCCTCTCCTCTGGCTTCCTGGCCTTTGTTAGAAAGTTTCATGTAACTGGGTCTGAATTGTTAGCTGACGCCTCAGCCAAGCAAAAACCTTTAGAGAAAGGAAAAAGAGTGCATGCCCCGATCTGTACCTCTCACAGGGTGACAGAGGCTGTGGGGCTTGCCCAGAGGGCAGCAGCATGAGTCATCTCCATGAGGGCACAAAAGGAAAACAGGCAAGGAGAATGGGCCAATGGATGCATTCTTGCCTCTCCCCATTTACAGTCTCGGGGAAAACCTGTGACTACATCTATCTTCCTGCTTTGTACCTCTCTCATCTCCCAGACCAACTGTGATCCTGGCTGAAAGAGGGGTGCTTAACAAAGCACAGAAAGAATGGAAAGCCCGGACCCAAGCGTGAGGAGCAGCAGGTAGGTAAGAATGGAAGCCAGGAAGGGGAAAGAGAAACTTGGCAGTGTTTCCTGACAGGCCTCCTGTCTAAGAGCATTACTGGGGTTATTCATGCCGAGATGACAGGATGTGAACATATTTGTCTTTATGATCTAGTAAATAGCACATGTGTGTGGCTTTCTTTTTTATTTCCATTTTCACCCTGATTCCCTGGGGCTGTCCCCCTTAATGTGGTCACTTTGAACATAGTTGGCATCAGTTCATAATAGGAGAACATCTGGTGAGAAGGAGCACGCCAAGGGGGAAACTGTCTGGGACAAGGATGCAGAAACACAGAAATTAGTCTGATCCTGTTGACTTAAGCTGTATTGATTTAGTAATCCAGGAAATGCAGTCTCTTTTTGCTGTGATTGACCAGGCAAACACTCCTGGAGAAACTTAGATTTCAATCTCCGTGAACCAAAAGATAAAGGGATTAAGGAAAAAAACATCATATTGGAAATTTGATCAATAAAATGTCTGCGTGTGTGCAAAGGGATTTAGGAAGCATCTTAAAGACTCACAAGAACTTTCTCTCCAAAAGCAATAAGGGGTGGGAGGGTCCAAATGATTCAACTAAGGACAGGGCCTAGAAAAAATGACTGTCAGCCCTGGAACCCAAAACCCTTTGTCACTCCTGGATCTCCCATACTCTGCATTCCCCAGATCATAAATACAACCCAGGGGACCTTGTTTCTTACTGCCTCTTCCGAGAAGCCTGCCCTGACTTCCTCCTCTGGCTGCCTATGAACCTCATGTGCTGGTGCTGTGGCATTTACCACACCTGCTACCCTTACTAGATTCTCAGGTCCTTGAGAACTGGGACCATCTGATTTATCTCAAATCTCTGGGACTTAGCACAATGTCTGGCACAGAGTAGCTGTTCAGTAAATGTCCGTGGAATTAAATAGAATGATAATACTGACCAAGCCTAATTAGATGTTTCACCAGCACTGAAAATTCAAGGTCCAAAGCTGAACCCTACAGCCACCTTGGTTCTGCTTATACACCTGCAGTGGTAAAGAATACTCCACTTCAGAACAGCCTATTCCACTGCTGTCTAGCTTTAGCCATTACTTACTGCACTAACAATAGTAACAATAATAATAACAAACACTTATATCGTGCTCGTGGTTTTGAAAGCATTTTAAATGTATTTAATTTTTATAACTACTTAATGAGTATTTTCACTCATCTCAGTTTATAGATGAGACAACGAAGGCATGGAGATGTTAAGTAACCTGTTCAAGGCGACAAGAATGAAAGCAGTATCTGAGCTGAGGGAGGTGTTCTTCTCACTGTTTTGGGCTGTTTGGACCATATCTGGAGCCTGTGCCCACTTCTGGACACCACCAAGAGAATTTGAGCCAGGGCGTGGCCAGATTAGAGGGAAGGGCTAGGAACCCTATCCTGGAAGAAATGCTGAGAGGGAGGCCAATGCAGAAGGCTCGTGATCAAGGTGCCAATCTCCAAAGGACTTCTGGGGCGGCGGGCACAGAGGTGGGCTGCAGCCTGTGTCTTCTCACTGAGCCGGAGATTCACGGTGGTCTCACTGGGCAGGGTTTCGTCTCCCTTCAGATCACCAGGCCCAGGCCTGCACTCATGGCCTTCTCTCGTGGCCCCACGTCTCTCCGGAGTTGAAGACAGAAGTGGCAACAGGATGAGAGTCTGGGACAGGAATGCACCCGAGACCCTGCAGGGAAGCAAATTCACGTTGTCATGGGGCCCACGCTTGCAATGAAAACACGTGAAGCTGGTTGGGCACGGGCCTTTTAAATGTACAGAAATAGTTTCACTTCCACAGATAAATATGTTGAGCCTATTTTCCTTACAACAAATGACTTGGTCTTTTATTTTTCCTTTTTGACAAAGACGTAATAAGAAAAATGTTTTTACTTTTGTTTTTATAATAAAATAAATAAACGCAGCATATGTGCAATGAGAAATGGTGTCACCAGTCATCCTTGTTGCCGGGGCAACAATAGGGAGCTGAGGAGGCAGCTGTGATTGGGCTGAGGCAGGTCCAATGAGGCTAAGCCTTCCATTTTGTTAGAGGAGCAGCTAGAAATCTGGGTTTTTATATAAAACCTTCCAATTTCTGAAGGTTAACACTGACTCTCAAAAAACAACATGCAAGCTTTGTTGAAATCCCTCTACAACATCTCTGCTGTGTGACCTTCGTAGCTCTGCTTGCTTATCCCTGGGGTTGGAGCTCACACCCACAGCAGCAGTTTCTGTCTATGGACTGCTGTCACCACGAGGAACAGATTTCTCACAGTAAGTCGAAATTGATCACTTTATAGTACACCAGCCCAACCACCCGCCCTGCCCAGCCTCTGCATTAGTCCTAACCCTAGACTACAGCCTCTGGTCCACTTCATTCATTCATGCAATCATTCACTCATTTGCATGTGCATGTGTGTGCACACACTCACACACACACACACCAGGGACTAATTGCACAGCATCTGTTGAATTCGGTGAATCATGATGTGAGTTACCTGTGAGCAGAAAATGTGTTTTCTTTGTCCCTGAGTCTCTTGGAACCTCCTTACCACATCAGGCCTAGAACAGAGAACGTCCCAGAGAATCCCCAGGTGGGAACACTGTGCTCCTCTGGCTGGGAACACTGCCGCTTCCCAATTCCTCTTCTGGATAAAGGCTGTCAAGAAAGAAGTTTCTTGCAGACCTTGCATGTGCCTCTCCTGAGCAGCAGCTGGCACAGTGACTGGGAACAGCATTTTCTGGCCCTGTGGCCCCAGGCAAGTCACTGATGTCCCAGCCCAGGCCTCCACATCTGTTAAATAGGGGCGTTAATGCCTACTTCGTGGCATATTTTGAGGTTATTTTTTTTTAAATTTTTTTTATTGATTTCAGAGAGGAAGGGGGGGCGAGAGAGAGGTAGAAACATCAATGATGAGAGAGAATCATTGATGGGCTGCCTCCTGCACGTCCCCTATAGGGGATTGAGCCCACAACCCAGGCATATGCCCTTTACTGGAATCGTCCGGGGACCCTTCAGTCCTCAGGCCAACACTCTGCCCACTGAGCCAAACTGGCTAGGGCTTGAGGCTATCTATAAGTCGTTTTAAGAGGGAAGTGCTACATTGACTCGAAGTGGGAAGAATTTGGAGTCCCACTGGGCTACAACTTTGGGCAGACAATTGAATCTCTATGAGCCTCAATTTCCTCTTCTACAAAATTGCCTACTCTACCGGCCTGTTCTTTGGATTCGAAATTAGAAATAATGATGCATGTTGAATATCCTGCACTGGAGGTTCAGGGAAGGGGGAACTGTTGTTGCTGTTACTGATAACCAGTAGAGGGCACCAAACTATTCTATAATGAAATGAAATGAAAGAAATGAAATAATGAAATGAAATGAAATGAAATCATCTTGGTAGCCTAGCCACAAAGGCAAGGAAGGGAGATCCACCAAGTAGGTAGCTTTACACACACACTCCTTTTTTATTGGAAAGTCAGAAATTACGCTTTACATCGTGCTATTAAGGGAGGGGTGGGGTGTGTGTGGATCACTTATTAACACAAGTAGCTTAGGATTCCAAAGAAGGCTCTCCTAGCAGAGGTTCTTGTCCTTGCCCTAGTCCTTGTGTGGTGTGACCTTGGACAAGTCCCTGCCTGTGTCTGGACCCTTTCTGAAGCCCAGGAGGGCTGGACCAGGTGCTAAGGGATCCTCTAGTGTCCATGACTAAGATTTGGGGACAAATACATTTCAGGAAACATGCAGGTGGTGGGGTCGGGTGGACAAAACGTCCTCTGGATGCCCTTGCTGGGCTGGGAGCTGATGATTTATCCACAGGCCAGGGGAGCCATATTTGCCTGGTCCTGGCCTCACAAAGGAGTGCGGTTAGAGCTGTTGGGTGGTGGCAGTGTGGTTCTGCAAGTGCACATGATGCTTATCATCTTTTGTGCAGGCTGATGGCGAAGCCACGGAGACCACCCAGCCTGACAAAGAAAGGAATTCTTGTCTGCAGTTGACAGCCCTCAGGTTGACGGCTTTCCATTTGCCTGGGAGGCTGTCACTGGCAGAACAATGGCAACGAGCAGGGTGGCTCTCACCTGAGACGGGCGGGCGCTGCCGCCAGGAGGGGGAGGAGGCAGGCCAGGCCTGGGGTGGGGGTGGCTGTTGTCTCTCCTCCCAGGATATGCAGGCTGCACGACCTCCCCAGCCGGCAGCAGGCGTGGAGAGGCTGTGGAGGATTATTCTGTGCGTAGATGATTGCGTCTCGATCGGAAAGCAGCAAGTATTTACTCTTCATTAGAAAAATTATAATGAATTACTGATACACACAAAGCATAAATCAATCTCAAACGCATTATGTGGAGTGAAAGAAGCCAGGCACAAAAAGAGTACATAGGGCATAACTCCATTTCTATGAACTTCTAGAGCAGACAAAACTAAGCTGCCGTGATAGGATCTCGAGCAATGCTGCCTCCTGGGAGAGGGAAGGCCTCCTGTGCAGGTCATGGAGGAACTTTCTAGGGGATGGAAGCTTTCTACGTCTTGATTGATTCCTACCACTGGTGATGACAGGAGCGCATCGTAAGTCCCTTTGCAAAACTCTGTACTCTACCCTTAAAAATCCATGCATTTTACTGTTTGCACATTATACTTCAATAACAGTGATAAAAACAGAATTGCAAAAAAAGTTTCATGACTTTTCTCAAAATAAATACATGTCCACACTACAAGACTCAAAAAATACAGGCACGTTTTTAAAATAAAATTTTAAAAAGAAATAAAAATCATTTTAAGCACGATTATCATTTTGATATTGATAGTACCAGGTCTTTATTTTCACAAAAATGAAATCAGATAGGTTTGTAAGCTGCATTATCATTAATTTGTTTATGCATTGAATTGGCAATACAAATACACAGTTAAAACTTCAAAAGGTACAAAAGGGCATAAGTTAAAAAAGAAATCTCTCTTCTAGTTCCTCTCTCCAGAGCACTTACACCCATCATTTATTTGTATATTCTCCTAAAGATATGTTATGTTATGCATTTACAATCATACATGCATGGTGAACCTCAAGGAGAAAAAACATGGTAACTTACTGTTCACACAATTTGCGCCTGTATCAACCTGTATTTTTAATATAATGTGACAACATGAATTTCTTTTCATGTCATTAAAATTCTTCTACCGTGTCAGTTAAAGTACACTTTTGACTAAAGCAGAAGATAAAAACAAATATGCAAAAAAAATTATGTCTAAACCTCAAAGTGTTTTCATAAATTGAATCTACTTTTATATTCAGTACCAATATAAAATAATAGGTCATTTAGCAGCATCCCCCAAAAACCTCTGATCCTCTCCTAAAACATACCCACTCCCTCAAAAGTACCCACTATCCTGACTTCTAATTTTTAATGGGGTTAGCCTGGTTTTTGAACCTTTGGATTATACAGGATTTATTCTTATGTCTATATTCTTTCACTCAGTAGAATATGAACGGGATTTATTCATGTTTTAGCATATAGCAACAGTTCATACACACTTGCTACCATGCAGTATTCCTTTGTATGAACATATCACAATTGATTTATCCATTCTACTGTTGGTGGACATGGGGGTTGCGTCCAGGTTTGGGCTCTCACAGCTGCTATGAACATCCTTTAGGTGTCTTTTGGTAAATATATGTATGCATCTCTGCTGTACATATGCTCAGGAATGCAATTGCTAGGTCATGCGGTCTGTGTATGTTCAGCATTAGAACAAGTAGTCTCCAAAATGGTTACACCCATTTCCACTCTCTCCTGCTGTACGAGAGTTCCCATTGCTTTACCTCCTCACCTACACAGTCCATTTTCATGGCTGCGTAGAATCTCATTATACAGATATGCCATATTTATTTACCTGTTTCCCCTAGTTCAGGGATTCCTGACTCTTTTTGTGCCCTAGACACACTGGCGCTCTGATAAAGCTTAAGGACTCTTCTCACAATACAACCTAGTAAAGCATAAACTTCAGTATTAACACGCTGGGGACATCTAGCAACAGGTCTAATGATTGTGGTAACGTCAAAATTCCAAAATGAGCATAAACAGAAAAATGTTTATTGACCTTTTGTGCTGCTTTTCCTATGAAATGCGTATCTTAGCTTTTGCCAATTTCTAAAATAACCTATTTATTTTCAAATTTTATATAAGAACTCCTTGTGTATTATAGATATGAATCATCTGTGAAATGTTACAATTTTTTTCATTTGTCATTAACTTTGCCATTTTATTTCTTAACAGCTCTATGTTTTTTAAATAATAGCTTTATTGAGAAATAATTCACATACCATAAAGTTCACCCTTTTAAAGTATACATTTTAGTGGATTTTAGTATACTCATGGAGTTATGAAACCCTCACCACCATCTAATTTCAGAAAATGTTCATCACCCCAGAAAGAAACCTCAAACTCATTAGTAGTCACTCTTCATTTCCCCAGACCCCAACTCCTGATACCACTAACCTATTTGTACTTCTATTCAGGATAGACTAATAAGATTAGCCCATTCTGCCTGTACATGAAATACATACCAGTATGTGGTCTCTTACGATTGCCTTCTTTCACTCAGCATAATGCTTCCGTGGCTTATTCCTGTTGTAGCATGTGTCAGTACTTCATTTCTTTCTATGGTTGGAAATTGTCACATGGTAGGGGAATACCCAATTTTTTATCCATTTATCAGTTGATAGACACGTGGATTGTTTCCACTTTTGGGCCATTATGATAATGCTGTTATGAACATTCATGTACAAGTTTTTATACAAACATTTCATTTCTCTTGGGTATATACCTAGGAATGGAATTTCTGGATCATGTGGTAACTCTAACATTTTGAGCAACTGCCAGACTGTTTTCCAAAGTGGCTGCATCATTTAAAATTCCCACTAGCAATGTGTGAGGTGTTCATGGTTTTCTAATACAGAGTAAAATAAAGCAACGGTTTTCGTTATGGTTTCTGTCTTCGAGGCATTCTTACAAAGGCTTTCGCCGTTCCAAAATTATGGAAATAGTGTTCCCTCTTTCTGTAATTAACATTTTTAAACAACCACTTGGAATCTACATTATGCAATGCCGGTCTTCCCGCTCTTTCTGCCATTTTGATACACTTCGTAATGCAGTTCTGCCTGCCTTAGAATTATGGCAATTTTTCCCAGACCCTGGCCTGTTAGTACTCAGAGCTGTGGTTGTTATTGGACTTTTTTCTTGTTTCTTCAGAAGTTTTAATGGCTGATTTGGATATTTCTAATCAAATGCTTTTTTCTTTTTCTTTTTGACATATGTTTAAAGAAAGTGCTCATTTGAGGGGATTTTTCAGTGGCATAAACATTTTATCAGAACTGGAAAGGGCTATGGATAGTGTTCTAGGTGCTTTATTTCATGTGTCCTGTCTTTTCCTGCCTTGGTTTTCTTTAGAAAGAATGGGAGCCTTGTGTTTGGTGAAACGCAGAGATGAAGTTGATAGGTGGGGAAGGGACCAGGGACTCTGAGAGGAGTTGGGGAGTGCTTAAGGAACATCCATTCGTTTTCCCAGCCTGTCCCCTATTTTTTCTCACTTTCCCCACCATCCCAGAAACAGAAAGGGGGCTGTTTCCGCTTGCAATGGTATAACCCAGCCTCGTGCTTCCAATGCCTCCCAGCATTTGTATCCTGTTTTATCCTCACTGCCATCCGGGGTTCACTAGCTCCATTTTACAGATAAAGAAACTGAGCCCCCGAGAGGGTCCATGCTGAAATCAAGCGGCTGGGACAAGGCAGAGCTGCACCTTGGTCCAGGACTCCTGACTCAAAGCCTCGAAAACCCCTGTTCAGAAAGGAAAGGGGGTCAAAGGGCCAGGGTGTGTACACACACAGCCCTCAAAAGGAATGTGGGGTTTGTGGTTTGGGTTTCAGTCCCCTTTCTAAGCACGCGGCCTCGCATGCCAGCCGAGGGTGTGCGTCTGTGTGCTGGGGGTGGGAGGGGAGGGGTTGCAGGGCTGCGTGTCATTCCTCAGACATTGCACAAAGGAGGCCAAAGCACTGCCTTTGTGAGGAAGCTCACAGCCCTTTCTGGTCTCCTGCTGTCTCCTCAGAGCCCAGCTTCTGCGAGCTTCTGCCTTGGAATGAGATGCGACCTGGCGGTGGGAACTGGGCTTCGGCTCCAGGTGACATGACTCATTCGGTGGTTTATGAGGATCTGTACGTGTGCTTCGAATTCCTAAAACACCCCTTTTGTGCCAATGGAGATCCACTCTGCTCCGTGGGCTCAAAAATAAAAATTGAAAAGATAAAATCTTTGCATGTCTGTGACACCGCATGTCTCAATGTGACGTGCCTTTTGTGGGGGCTATAAAGGATTTTCTGGTCAAATGTTTTGAGCAAATGCTACATATTGCACACCCCCGTTGGAGATTCACAATGAAAATTAGTATATCTGAGGCTCCAAGAAGGGGGGGCAAGAATGAGACTCATTGAGTACGTAAAACCAAGCTTTAGCTAATGTCTCTAACCACTGAACCTTTCCTCAGATAACAAACATTCAAGGCTTCCTGCCAAATGACAGCTCCACGGAACCCAACTTTGCACAGTGCTTGAGCAAGGCTGATGTTTTTGAGCCTAAATAAATGTAAGTTAAACCCTATTATAACAAACCTTAGGAGGCTGCCCAAATCCTTTTACATTCATGTTGTGCTTTTAAATGTATCAAATATGCCTGTTCTAATTGTACTATTTTCAGAAACAATGTTTTTCTGATCACACAGATATTTGTGTAAAAAACATATTTTAATATACTTTCATCTGTATTGCACTTATTGAGTTACTTGGAGTCTCTATTCATAAAAAATCTTATTTTCAAATTCTTTCAGTATTATACCGTCATTAATTTTTATTGAAGTCGCATATAAAGCTTTTGTGAAAATATATAAATGGATTTTTCCTTTAGGGCATTAAAATACTTTTGGATAGGATCTTCTTTTATTATAAGAATCATTGATGAGCCCTTTTAAATTTTTAGGAAATATAGAAAAGCAGAATAAAATTCATTATCTATTCTCTCACACAAACCACTATTAACATTTTCATCAAGTCTTTTCTTCTACACATAGATAGTTTTTACATAGTTGAGATCCCCCCACTTTGTAATGTCTTTTCTTTATTATAATTCGACATTATTGCAAGAGTATTAGCGTTTGTTTTTATATTCAATGAATGTGAAAGCAAAGAAAACTATTTAAGACAAGACTCTGCCTTCCAAGAGGTGTTGGTGGTTTTGATTATTTGGTGTCCAGCAGGAGTAATTAAGATGTTCCTCACAGAATGCAGAGAAATGCAGGGCTGTCTCAGATATGATCCTAAGCTGTGGTCGGCAAACCGCGGCTCGAGAGCCACATACGGCTCTTTGGCCCCTTGAGTGTGGCTCTTCCACAAAATACCATGTGCGGGCGCGCACGTACAGTGTAATTGAAACTTCGTGGCCCATGTGCAGAAGTCAGTATTTCGTGGAAGAGCCGGCATTTTGTGGAAGAGCCACACTCAAGGGGCCAAAGAGCCGCATGTGGCTCGCGAGCCGCGGTTTGCCAACCACTGCCCTAAGGTATCAATGAGGTTGCATCTCATTGGGTCCCTCTGCAAGCTCCTCCAAGCCTAGATGCTGAAACCATCCCTTCCCTTGGTCAGACTTAAGTCGAAGGACCAAGATTAAGAGGGCTGGGTGAGCTCTCCATTCATGTTATGAAGAAAATTGAAATAAGTGACCTTCCCTCAACCACCAAGGTTTGCTTTTCCTTCTCTCCCAAGTTGGTGATGACATGAATCATTGCAAGCTTCTTTACAGTCTGAACTCAGGGTAAAACGCATAACTGAATGTGGTCCTGGGGAAAGCCTTTCACAGCTGAGGTAGTTGAGACTCAGGGGGCTTACTGGTTTGGTCAAGACTCCTTTCAGCTCTAAGTGATGGATCAGAGTCCCAGGCCTGGTCTCTAGCCCCTCCCCGCTTTGGGCAGGCCTGCATCCCTGCTCCCGGCAGCCATAAAAGCCGTGTAAATATCAGACAAGCACGGCTGTCTTTGGCCGTGTGGAGCTGGAAGATAATTCAATCTGATAGAATTAATGGGCTTATGACAAAATCCTTCTAATTCCTCAGTCAACTCATCTGAGCCCTCGTTCTGGGTCCCCTCTGTTGCTGGGTTTTCATCTGTGGCTGACAGATGCTGCACGTTCAGGATAAAAACCACGCGGGGCTGGGAGGTGGCTGTGGGTTTCATAATGGCCACAGGTGTTCTGGGCTGCCTTTCCGCTTCCCCCTTTCCACACTTTGCCAGACGACAAAGACAAGACGACGAGGACTGGTTTATGGGTACCTCTCTGAGGTTTTACACAGCTGGCAGCATTTGCTGGGCAGGGAAAGTAGAACTCCAAAAACAGCTCCAAAACCTTGGGTCTGGACGGTAGTTTAGGCTTAAATATGAGTAATGAAAGTTTTTGTTTTGTTTTGTTTTTAATTAGAGTGAAGTTAAAAGAGATTTCTAACCAGGCCATGTGTGAGGCTAGAGTTGGAATTTGCTGGTGACAGCCAGAGAATGGTGAGGAAGGAACCAACTTGTCTGTATTTGTTCCTTTAAAACAGATAAAGTTCACCATGAAAGGCATGCCTTTGCCATCTGACATCATTATAAATAGATCTGGTTGCCCAAGCCAGAGGCTAAGAGGGCCCCAAATGGAACCTTTCCATCTTTTATTCTAATCCCTCTGGTTTTCCAGAAAGACTGGGCTGGGGGACATAATTTCCCGGTCTGGGTCTCAGTTTTCTCACCTGTAAAATGATGGATTTAAAAAATATATATATTTATAGATTTCAGAGAGGCAGGGAGAGGGAGAGAGATAGAAACATCAATGATGAGAGAGAATCATTGATCGGCTGCTTCCTGCACACCCCACACTAGGGATCGAGCCCACAATCCCGGGGAATGTGCCTGACCTGGAATCAAACCCTGACCTCCCGATTCATAGGTCGACGCTCAACCACTGAGCAACACCAGCTGGGCTACAATGAAGGATTTTGAACACACAACCTGAGGGTACTTCTACTATAGTTTCTATTAATTTTATATCATTCAGCTTAACAAACAGCATTGAACACGTACCCTATGGCAGGCCTTGTTCCCAGCGCTGACAGTGACCAAACGGAGCCACTGTTCATTAGGGCGATGAGGCTCATGACACAAAGCCAAGCCCGGTGCACAGATGGTGCAGGAGATGCAGGGGCCAGAGGAGTAACGGGAGGACCCAGGTGGACAGACAAGGGAAGACGTTGTGGAAGAGGTGGCATCTGATTGGGCCTTGAAGGATGAGAAGGACTTCAACACGTGCCGACGAGGAGAAAGGAGTTCTAGGCAGGGGAAGAGCATGAGCGGCAGGGATGTAGGAAAGAGCAAGGCCCGGCCACATAAATCATGAGGTGAACGTGCCGGGACACAGGGCTGAGCAGGAGAGTCATCAGGAGGCCTTGAATGCTAAGGCAAGGGGTGTGCCATTCATGGGGGGGGGGGGCGGGGGCTGAGAGACCTAAGGCAGAGATGCGATGTCATCAGCACTGCTTTAGGACCACTGCTCTGGGAAAATGGGCATAGAGGTTTTCCCAAAGGCCCCCGAAGTGGTAAATGGAGGTCCTGAGATTAGAACCCACCCAGACCGACTCCCAAGCTTAAGGGTATAACTCTCCATTGAAACACTCTAACGAGCTTCAAATCTACAACTGCTGTGTTTAGACACCAGCCTCCTACCCAGAGGGATACACCGGGAGGAAACAACAGGACAGGAAGTAGTGGAGATCCACCTGCTAATTTCTAGGTATAGTGGCTTGAATGGTGGCCCCGGGAAAGATATGCCCACATTCTAATCCCTGCTACCTGTGAATATCACCTTATATAGCAAAAAGACTAAATTTTATTTTCTATGGCAAAAGATGTGAATACCCTGGATTATCCGTGCTACCCCATATATCCTCGTAAGACAGGCACACAGAGAAGAGGAGGAAGCAATGTGACCACAGAGATTGGAGTGATGTGGTGACAAGTTAAAGAAGGCCCATAGCCAAGAAAACGGATTCTCCCCCAGAGCCCTGGGAAGGAGTGTGGCCCTGCAACCCCTGGGTTTCAGACTTCTGGCCTCCAGAAAGCTGAGAGGGTATCAATTTCTGCTGTTCTAAGCCACAAAGCCTGTGGTACTTTGCTCCAGCAGCCACAGGAAACTAATATATTAGGTTACCTTTTGTTAAATTTAATTAACCCATTTAAATTGGTATCACATGCATACGGTTTGGAATTATTAAAAGGTAAAGGACATATGCTGAAAAGAAAATCTCCCTCCTTTCTATGCCCATGAGTCACCAGATTTCCTCCCCAGAGGTACCACACTTAATCGTGTGTGTGTGTGTGTGTGTGTGTGTGTGTGTGTGTGTGTGTGTGTGAGAGAGAGAGAGAGAGAGAGAGAGAGAGAGAGAGAAAACAGAATTTTGCAAATTGGCCCTAAATAATCTGGAAGGTAGCATGTGGTCTTGGGGTAATGAAAACACAGCTGCCCTTGCAGACAGACAGACCTGGTTCCAATTCCATCCCAGTTCCAACACAGGCAGACTCTCTGGGAAAGCTCCCCAGCCTCAGGGGCCTTGGCTTTGTCCTCTGTGAAATGGGGATTATCATGGACATGCCCCACCTCTCGGACTGCTGTGAGGACTAAGTGAGATGGTGGGGTGAAGCTCGCAGCAGACCGCAGACCGGTACTGGCTGCACAGGAAGCTCCCATCTTGTGAACGAAGGTCACTGCTGCCCACCTGGCCTGTTGCTTCTCAGCTCCGCATCTCTCCACCTGGAACCGGCCGCATGCCTTTTGCTGACATGCCTAAGAGATAGGACTGCATTCTTGTCATTCCAGGGTTACTTCTGTCTGTGGTATCTTCTTTAAGTGTTGATGGAAAACCAAGGTTATGTAACATCAAACACCCAATTTTTTAAACTCCTTGAAAGAAAGTCATGAGCAATAGGGGAAGCAGATGTGCCTGGGCTGCAAAGGCAGGATTCCGGGCCTTTGCCCAAACTATCCCTTCACCTGCAAGGACTTTTGTCCCAAGAACAAAAATTCCAGCGGCGACTATGCAATGGGGTCTTCAGTGTAATAGAAAGCACAGGAGGGAGAGGATCCAGAAACACTTATTTATCCTGCAGATTTGTCCAGGACTCTTCCACCCAATGAGCCTCGGGTTTTGTGTTGTTTTTTATCTGTAAAATGCGGATAATGCTCTTTTCCTACCTATTTCAGAGTTGTCATGTGGGTTACAAAGAAAATCCAGGACCAACTTACCCATTACCTGCTCCATCCCTTTTTTTACAGGTGAGAAAACTGGGACCCCAGAAAGGCAAGTTACCCGCCCAAGATTACCCAACAAGTCAGTAGCTGAGCTGGGGCCGGAACTCAGCCTTCTCTTAAGCAGACAGATGAGATGTATGTGATAAGAACCATAATATACTATGTAAATGTCACTTGAGGTCGCTCGTC
This sequence comes from Myotis nattereri, assembly GCF_964212035.1. Lineage (NCBI taxonomy): Eukaryota > Metazoa > Chordata > Mammalia > Chiroptera > Vespertilionidae > Myotis > Myotis nattereri. The sequence continues at coordinate 56,396,976 of NC_138087.1, forward strand.
TTAATGATGGCTAGACCTTGGTCTACCTGTTTGTTTTTCTCAAGTTTTGTCCAAAATGGATGCAAGCCTTGGTCCTCTGCCTTTTGGTCTCTGAAGGAAGGGTGTGGGGTATTTGAATTACCCCGGCAACTGTGGGTGTCTTGTCCCAATCCCCTCCTGCCCACCGCTGCTCTGACAACACCCACCCCTCTGTGCCCCTTGCCCAGGAATGCAGGGAATGAGTCTTGTGCATAAGGCCACTTGACCTTCTGCAGGGTGACATGTTGATGGGGACAGGTTGCAGGGAACCTTTTAGTGGCAAATGATTCTTACCTGGATTGGGTAAACATTCTTTAAACCCACACATAATTCTCAAATATTTGTCTCCCTGACTTGGACTTTATTCTTTCCAAGTTGTATGAAACTGGAAAACAACTTGGGAGGTTTGTAATAAATGTTTACCACAACCCAAAATGCAATGTCTTCTTTCTTTTTACCTGTCATTAAAAACAAAACAACTGCTCTAGCCAATTTGGCTCAGTGGTTAGAGTGTTGGCCCTTGCACCAAAGGCTCATGGTTTCGATTCCCAGTCAAGGGCACCTACCTCAGTTGAAGGTTTGATCCGGACCCCAGTCCGGGGAGGGGGGTGGGGGTAGTGGTGTGTGCATGGGGGAGGTAACCAATTGATGAGTCTCTCTCTCTTCTTCCCCTTCCATCCCTCTCTCCCACCCCCACACCCCACACCCGCCCCCCCCCCCAAGCAATGGAAAAATATCCTTGGTAAGGATTTAAAAAATTAAAATAAAATAACAAAAACAAATAATACTATTGGAGAAACAAGGCTGTTTACATTGTGTTGGGGGGAAGTGGTATTTGAATTAGCAGAAACAGGCAAAAAGGAAATTTGGCCACATTACAAGAACAAAAAGGCCCAAGGCTCTATTTTCTTCCCTCATATCTGGAGACACCAAGAACAAACAAACAAACAAACAAACAGCAGGATTTAAAGGAATCCATCAGTTTTCACTTACAACACCTTAGATAGTCTAGAATGCAATAACTACAGAGAGGTCTCCTGGGAATGATATACTTCCTTTTACTAGTGTATTTTAAACCTTCATATGTTTTCATGTGACTAATTAGCATCCTTTCATTTCAGCTTGAAGAACTCCTTTCAGCATGCTAATTCTTTTTTTAAAAATATGTTTTTATTGAGTTGAGAGAGAGAGGAAAGGAGATGGGGAGAGAGAGAAACATCAATCCGCTATCTCCCACATGCACCCTGAACCCAAAACCTGGGTATGTGTCCTGACCGGGAATCAAACCAGCAAACTTTTGGTGCACGGGACAAAGCTCAACCAACTGAGCCACAACCACCAGGGCTCAGCGTGCTGATTCTTATTCAAACCAAGCTTTACCATGATAATTGCAAAATGATAATCTTCCAACCCTCGCACTTCCTTCCTATTAGTTGGTATTTTACTATAAGCAAGAGCCCTTTCTACTTCCCTATGTATTCACCCATTTATTATTGATCTATTAATTATCAGTTCAGATTTATAGATTCCGATTTTGGGGTTTATTATTCCTTATTTTCTTAATTATTTTGATGTTCAAATTATTCCAGATTTGGCTGGTGGGAGCCCCCCAACGGGGATTCTCATGTCTTTTTGGCACGTCCCCATCATTTTTTGATCACTGCCTTACTTCCCAGCTCAAGATGTACCAAGCTCCCCCCGCGAAAGAAAAGCATGGGGATTCAAAAAAAAAAAAAGTGGTGCTTAAAGTTCAATAAAGATGATTGTACACAGGCAATTAAAGGTAGCAATTTAAAATAATTATTCTAAGTATTTAACACACACAGGAATAACTATGCATAGAAAGAAAGGACAAGAAGAAAATGCTAGAAAAGAAGAAGAAACTCCTTTGGGGCTGTGAGAATATTTTTCATATTGCTTTCTTCCCCCTGTATATTCCAGATTTTATGTAGTGAGCATGTTGGGAAAATTATGTAAAATATTTTTTCTTTCTAAGAATAATGGAGTAGGCCAGCTCTGAGAACATTACAAAAGGATTAATAAATACGTTAACAAGCACTAATAAAAATGTACTGAAAACATGCCTTCATCATCACCCATTACACTATAAAAGTTCTTTGCCACAACCTGGTACAGAATCAGGCCTAGAAAATTGTTGTTCCTCGACCTGGTCCTGCTATGTACGCCTGGGTAACTTTGGGCAAATCGCTTTGCCAATTTGGGCCTCGGCTTTCTTATCAGAAAAAGGAGGTAATTTCTTCCTATATCTGCTATGCAATGAGGCTCAAATGAGACTGTATATATGAAAACTCCTTTAAAACACTACAAAGGTAAATAAGGTTTTAAAAAATGTTTGCTTACAGCTTTATTGAAAGGTTAAATTCTTAGCAATCTCCTTTTAAATGAGTGGCGGAGGAGCCCTCTGGGAGTCTTGGGGGCCTGTGGATTCTATCTATAGCCAACAGCAACATCTCCATGGCTGCACCTTCAGTCGGGGTCCCAGACGCAACCTTGGGAGGAGGGTTTGTGCGACAGTGAACTCTCAGGAAGTGATCCCAGGCTCACTGGTAAGGAAGTGGGGGAATGGGATCCGAAAGGACAGGAGGCCCAGCAAGGGCACCTATCAAACCAGCCACTGCGAGGGAACTCCTGCAAGTCACAGCCCAGCATCATCCTGGTCAGGAACAGGGAGCTGGAGTGAGTATTAATACCTCTGCGTCCGTCTGTTCACGGAAAAGTGGGCGGGGTGGGCCTCCTCCCAGCACCTGGAGCTCTGCTGAGAGCAGGCAGAGCAGATCCCAGCACCTGAGGACAGTCTTCTGACACAGATGCAGACACTGGCCATAGCTAGGCTCCAACTTGGGAAAGGGGTTCGAGTGGATATGGGTAGAGCGCTGACGTATGGACAGGCTGGACATTCACAACGAAAGGAATAAAGTGAGAACCAGTGTCACCCATAGGACAGGCCTTTGGGAGGCACCGCCGTTAGGTACACGGAGACTGGGCCCAGAGAGGTGAAGTGACTTGCCGAGGGTCACACAGGCGGCAGTCAAGATTCCAGACGTGGTGTCTGGGTTAGGTCCATCTGGTCTGTCCCAAGCCTGTGTGCCCTCTTCTATGCCATGTTGCTTCCCACGGAGACCAATGCCTTTTCTATGAAGGGCCACCCATAGAGAATCCGTCAGGTGCCACCGAATCTTGCAGACCTCCTACCTTCAGCAATCCCAGAGTCCCCATGGTGTCCTCAGGAGGGCATCCGTGGCCCCTTCCCCACAGTCACCTTTTTCTCTTGAATTTGTCCAACACAAGGCACCAGGATGGACTGAATCACGACTTTCTGAACTCCCAAGAGAGGTGCCTATGTCCCAGAGACAGGGTGGCCCATCTCCTGGCTGCAAAGACGCTATTAGTGATTTGGGGAGAGTCGGTTAGATAAACAGGTACCATCCCAAACAAAAGACCTTGTGAGCTCATCGCTTGTTTCTCCTTTATTGTACTTACAGGCGATTTCCCCACATCCTGCTTTCTGAACATGAGCGAACATGTGGAGGAGCCAGACACACAGAAGCCCAAGTCACGCAGACCTCACATCTGGCTGCGGAGCAATGGTCCAGAGCCCAGTTCTAGGGCCGGCTCTGCCGCACACCAGCCGAGGGACTGTGGGAAGGACGCCATCTTGTCGGGTCTGAGCATCCTCATTCATGAAGTGGTATGGCCATACCGGTCCCATCAAGGAACTGTGAGGATCCATGACATAACTAGAGGGCTCCATAAGTCTCGAGCTCAATGCACATGTGAAGGTACCGTAATCCACATTTGTTCCACCAGCATGATTTTTATCAAACCAAATGCAGTCATTCCACTTGCTGGGGATCATTGATCCAACTTCCGCAGACACCCAGACACCAGCCAAGAGTTAGGATATAAATCAGCAGGGTCCCCGGGGCGGCTGTACCAGGTGACGTGAACCCATGCACCTTCCTCCCAGTGAAGCAACCGGCCCCAGTGCCCAGTGTGTTTCCTTCTAGGCAAGCCTGACAAGCTTCGCTATTGTGTCTGCCTTCTCAGAGGAGAAGCAAACAAAGACTCAAGCAGTTGGCCCACTGACCCTAGCCAAAGGCAATATTTAACAGCCTGACAGGAGAAATGTCCCAAAGAGTTTAAATGACAGCTGTATTCACTCAAAATCATAGTCTGGGGTCGAAAGCCTCCACATTCCAGGAGCCGCCGTGTCAGTAACGACTCCAGACATGAAGAATAAGTCGCTTTGTGATCTGTGCTCTCCATTCAAGAGTGCAGGGGCAAAGCGTAGAAAAGATGGCAGGGGGAAAAAATGTCCACCAGCACTAGGAATTAAAATAAAAGCACGCTGAACTAACAAGCCTGTGATGTTTAAGTCAGCATGTATATTCTGAAATAAAAACACCTGATGCTGGTGATGATGAAGAAAAACTGGTTCCAGTAAAACAAAAACTATACAAATGTCTCAAAAATAAAGAAAAGGTGAAGTGAATTTTAATTAAATAAAATATGACATTCTACATCCACTAATAGTGGACAATTTGAAAACTATACAAAAATGTGGAAAATTGCTTATGTTACACGAGAAACTACAAGACACTAAATTGCATGTAGAGACCAACTACAACTGCCCACAACTACATGCCTAAGAAAGAGCAGAAGGAATATTGCTATGTGTTCCTTCTTTCCATCCCTCCTTTCTTAGCAGTTACAGACAGGGGAATTGAGGCCAAGGGGCCGTCCCTGCTGCTGAGAGCCTGTCACTACAGTTGCCTTGTGGCCTGCAGGGGTGCCTGAGGGGCAGGGTGGAGAAGCTGGTGACCATGCACCAGGGGGGGCAGGACATAGAAGACATCTGGGGGTGGGGTGAAGAGGGCTGGTTCAACACATACCTGTGGCACAGGTTTGCTGAGCAATGGCGCCTGCTCAGTGATAGGCCCTGAGGGACAGAGGGCAGCGAGACCTGGTGCCCACCCCTCACCGAGCACACGGGAGGGAGCGATGGCCTCTGCCTGAAGTGGTCAGGGAAGGCATCCAGGAGGAAGTGTCCTTTGGAGCTTGAAGCAGGGTGAGGACATGTGGCATGCTGAGGCCAGTTTGTGCTAGTTCATGAGACCTGACTGCTAAATTTTCAGGAATCTTGCACACCGGTGCTTAGAGATAGCCATTATTAAAAATAAATTATATAAGCTTATAATTTTATAAAATAATATTTGAGACAAAGGTAGTACCTCAAACTCATCACATCCTCATTATTTTACTATTATCTTCACCCTTGAGCTTGTTTGTACTGTATCAGCGGTGGGAGTACTATAGAATGGTGTGCCATCATGCATCTCTCCCCAACTCCACGTTCAGTGACATGTCTGGAGATTGAAACTGGCAATGGTGGGAGTACTTAAACCTTGGAAATGGGCAAATGCTACAAACCAGGACTTATTTTAATGTTTTGTTGATTGTAGACCTTAGACTCTGGACTAAAAAGTGATGAAGAAAATGTTAATAATGCAGATTAAATTTAAAAGTCTGTCATGTCTACAGTTTTTTATATTATCAATAACATCAACATATGAGGAAATTTTTCTAGTATTTGAAAACTAATCTGATTCGGGGGGGGGGGGGAATTATCTTTGCCATTGATGAATAAGTGAAGTTCCATTGTATGTCTTCATTATGTCATTTTTGTCTAACTCTAACTCTAACCTTGTATAAATGAAAATATCAGTGGACATTCATACAAGACCTTCACTCCATGATGTGAGTGACTTCTTTGCGGAATCCTATTAGTAACCAAGCATTTGTTCATAGTTTGATTTTGTGACACTGTTGTTGGTGATAGAATTATAAAAACTGATAGCGGATATTATAAGGAATTGCAGCACTGAAGTTAAAGGTGTATGGAATTTACAATAAAGAGTATTGCATATTATTATTATTTGTAAATGTTATGCTATACATTCTTTATATCAGGAAAATGTGTATTAAACTTACAGATATAGATATAGATATAGATATAGATATAGATATAGATATAGATATATAGATATATAGATATAGATATAGATACACACACCTTTTTTTTAGGAGCATATATAAACATTCCTACACACCACTGGTAAGGACTCAGGCAAATGAGACAGGGCAGGAGCGGGTAGAGCAGGTTACAGCAGGGGATGTAAAAAGGAGTCTACATCAGAGCGACGCTGCAGGAGGTGAGGAAACTGCTGTTCCCAGAGGACCAGCATCCTCACTGCCCTAGATTCCTCCAGCCCCAGTCCTTGGCCCAAGCGGCATTCGGGAGGAAGGAGGAGGCTGTGGGTGGGGCAGCTCCCGACCTCCCAGTGAGTGAGCCTGGCTGGAGCGTGTGCTGAGCCCGGACCACCCCAGGAGGAAATGCCTTGGGGCCATTGGAGAGAGGAGACCCTGCACTTTCAAAGCTCCCAGCAGTGAGACAGCCGGAACTGGGAGGGCCCAGAGATCTCCTCACGGAGTGCCAGCTCTCTCAAGGTCACGGAGGAGACAAGGCTGAGGCAGGGACTGGAGGCCTGGGCAGGCGGAGCTGTCTCCAGGGGGCCCTGCACATCCAACCTGACACCTGTGGCTTCTGCCCTTCAAAGGCACACACTGCAGGCCCTGGCTGCTTTTTTTCCCTGCCTGATGCTGCCACTGCTTTGAGTCCTACTGAGGCAGGAAACTCCAAGGTCTTTCTTTGGCTTTGTTAGGCATGCCTGGACTCCATGCTTCCAGGAGTTACGGACCAGGGAGGTGAATTATCACCATCCCAGGCAGCCCAAGTCCTTCTCTGACCCCTTCTGAGGACAGCGGTTACAATCGGGTTCTCCCCCCACCATCCCGTTTCCTCCTTGTCTCTGCTCCTAAAAGCCCAAGTAAAGAATGCGATGGTGTCCGAACTACCAGTAAGTCTGGGTGGATCTGGTCCCTTTCCTCGTCACGCCCATGAGAAAATTGAGGTTGGGGATGACCTCACAAGGAAGCAGGGTCAGGGAAGAGCCCCATCCTCCCTGGCTCCACAATAAGAACAGCCCTGCAGCGGGAAGGCTCTTCCTCCCAAGCCTCCTGACAGCATCAGCGTTTGGGAAGAGGCCTGTGTTACCATAGAACAAGCACGGCCTTTGGCATCAGACAGACCTGAGGCCAAATCCTCGCTCCTCTGCTGGAAGCAAATAAATGGAGGTTCCCGAACCTCGGGTCCCAACCTTGAAAGTAGGATTAGAGCGACGTCAGGATTAAAGCTAACAGACGAGACGTACCTGGCACATGGTATACGCTGAATCAGTGGGTATGATTGCTATTAGGGGACTCTAGGCCACCAAGGAAGCCCTGGCACACGGTCTGGAACATGACACCGGCTGGTGGCAGAGGTGGACGGAGAAGCGGCATTGGCTTCCCCAGTGCGTTACCTACTGCCTTTAGGTTCTTCCTCCTGACTTGCATGCCTGAACTCCAAGTTCACCTGGGAGCTGTTCCATGAGACACACACACTTCCTGAGCGCCAACTGTGGGCTGGGTCCTGTAGGGTTCCTGCCCTTGAGGAGCACCCGACCTGATGGATAGGCGACGGGCGTGTCTACGCAGAGCTGCAGCACAGGGCAAAGTGAGAGTCCGGGTGAGGAAGTGGAGTGCGAGGTGGGCCCGAGGGGCCGAGGGGCAGGGAAACACACAGGAGGAGTGCCCGCCTGGCAGTTTACAGATGGGCAGAGGGGCCAGGGCTTGGGCACACACTCCCAGGAGCCCTAAAACCTGGCTCCCCTGCCACTCCATCTAATTTAGAATTTATCTCTTAGGGAAAGCTGGACTGATACAGTGTCAATAAAGAACCCAGCAGATATGCAAGAGCTTAGTATGAACTTGTAGGCATAAAGCAAACCAAATATGTTAAGCAAACTGAGAGTCATAAAGTCTTTTGTCTGCCTTTCTAAGCTAATAGTTCACAAAGAAGGTCACCTCCCACCCCTGGTGAAGTACATGTGAGTTTGTGTTAATAAGTGGTGTTTACAAAGTATTTTGGTCTCCAAATCACATCCACGTGGACGTCAGATGCAAGAACGAGAACTCATGTGGGACAGCACTTGCTCTTTCAAAGCCAAGGCTTGAGCTTGGCGTGTGGGACGGGGAATCAGGAGGCTTGTGTTCCAGTGGTCGGCAAACTCATTAGTCAACAGAGCCAAATATCAACAGTACAACGATTGAAATTTCTTTTGAGAGCCAAATTTTTTAAACTTAAACCATATAGGTAGGTACATTGTTATTAACTTAATTAGGGTACTCCTAAGGCTTAGGAAGAGCCACACTCAAGGGGCCAAAGAGCCGCATGTGGCTCGCGAGCTGCAGTTTGCCAACCACGGTTCTAGCCAATCTGTGCCTGACGTCCCTGTGATCTGGGCAATTTCTGTCCCTCTCAGGACCTCAGCATCCCTGTCTGTGAAATGCAAACATTAGGCTAATGGTCTCCCAGGGCTCCTTCCAACCAGAGTTCTTAAATCCTGCCATCGTTTTTTGGAGACTCGTAACAGCCCTGGGAAGTAGACAACATCGTGCCCATTTTGCAGATTGAGTGCCGAGGCCCAAAAGAGGGAAGAGTCAGAAGTCGCCAAAGAGTCAGGGGCTAAGCCAGACAGAATGCAGGGCCCCACACTTTTCCTGAGTATAACTCCTAGAAAACTCTGCATGTACACATGTGCATGTACATACATGTGTGTGTATCAGGGTTCATGTTTCCACATGTGCCCCAGAGCTGCCCTGCAGCTGTTCCTGGACGCTGCATGTGCAGGCTTGTTGGCTGGGCCTGCCTGTTCCAGGCAGTTCCACCCTGTGGGAGGGGGAAGAAGAGGGAAGGGGGGGAGGGACGGCTACACCTACATTTTTGTGCTGCCCACTGATTTCAGCTGCTGTGTACTTAGCTCAGTCAGAGTGACTCCATACATGGGCAGTGGACCAGAACACTCCCCTCCAAGCATCACAACTGACAAGCTCATCTCACAGCTGGGATCCAGGCCCAGGGGAGCAGTCATGGCCCTTCCTGCACATGCACACAGAAACAAACACACACATCTACACGCACCCAGAAATGCACGCTCACGCACGCACTCAGCAAATGCTTTCCCCTCTCTGGCCCCAGTTTCCTCATCGTGGAGCTGTCTCCCAACATGGGAGACAGATCTCTTTGCCTTGCCAGATGATCCTGAGTTCAGAGACACCAAAGGTGGCTTTGCAAACTGTAAAGTTCTGGGAAGATCCTGCTGAGATCCTGCTCCTCCAGTCTGCCCACACGAATGTCAGAGAACAGGCCTTTTCCCTTTTCTTTAAGGAATAAAATAAGCCATAGGAACTGTCTTTAAATGAGATTAACTCACTCTAGTTTTATCCTACGACTACACTGGTGGTTTCAACCTCAGAATCTCACTGTTTGGTGCACCCTCCCTCCACTAACTCTGGACTGGTTTGACTGCAGAGGATACCAACTCACAACGCAGGAGATGATGATATAGTGAGGTGATTAACAGACTGGACTCTGGAACCAAGCTACCTCGGTTCAAATCCCAGTTTTGCCACTTGCTAGTTGTGTCCTGTTGCCTCAGATGTGCTGTTTTTTCTGTGCTCAGGTTCCCCATCTGTCAGGTGGAGTGACTATAGTACCTATTCCATTGGGTACTTACAAGTGACTACACACACAAAACTCAGTAAGAGTGTTCCCCCCACCCCCTTGAAAGCAGGGTAGATGGTGATGGACATATTCAGGTCACTCCGAGATTCATTCACTCAGGCTAGTGCCAAGGCTAGCCTGAGGCCTCCCATGCCCCCTTCTAACCTACACTGGCTTTGGGGGAACGCTCTGTTGTTAGAGGAAAGGGCAACTACTCTACCCCAACTCCTGCCCACAGCCTGTGGGGAGGTTTTCATGAAGGAGGCACAGGCCCTCGCTGGTTGAAAGGAAAAGGTGGGGCTCTCTACAGCACTAGCATCAGCTCCCCCTGTCATCTGTGCCAGGACTTGTGGCAGAGGGTGAGAACCCAGAAATGTATCAGAAAAGGAAGAAACTAAATGAAGACGTGGGCTCCCGTTTCTGCTCTGCCCTGATAACGGGTGACCCAGGCAAGTCACGTTTCCTCTCTGAGCCTTTGGAGACAACGCTGGTTGCAGTTTTTAAGGCGAGGGCTTGCTGTGCTCAGAAATGTCACATTCCAATGGATGTCAACAAAAAGCACTGGCCAGCCTGGGGAAGGTATGAGGAGAGATCAGACGTGGGGGCTTTGACTCTAACCTACTGAGCTGCTGAAGGCCATCATAGGAGCTTATTGTAAAATATTACTTACAGGAGCAATTGTATTTGCAACTCAAACGCAGCACAAGAAGCCAAAACGCAAAAGGTCAAGTCATGGGAACTGAGTCTGTTCTGAAGGCACCGCTCAGAGGGGGAGATCTGGAGGGGCCCCACTGTGTAGAAGAGGTGAGCACAGGGGTTCTGGTGTTAGCAGACCTGGGTTTGAATCCCTGCTTAGCCACTTACTACAGCAGAACGGCCTTGGGAAAGTCCCTCCACTCTCTCAGCTCTCGCGGCAGGATTATGTAACGTGGTGGAGTGAAAAGCTCTTGCCACGTAGCTCAATAAACGGAAGACGTTGGTCTTACTTAGGATCCTCTTGGTTTCGGGTGATAGAAATAAAACTCACACTACCTTAAGAAAGCACTTTATTGTTTTAAGTAACCAAGAAGAGCAGGGGTAAAGCTGGCCTCAGGGAAGTCTGGGACCAAGGCCTCAGACACCAAGACACTCTCTCATCTCTAACTGTGGGCTTCCCTCCATCCTGACACAGATAGGCTTCTCCATGGGCGAGGGCACGGCTCCTGACAGCTCTACCCTTCACATCTCCATCACCCATCAGGAGAGGAGTCTTTCCACCAGCTAAAAATCTCCTAAGAAAGGACACTAATTTGTCTGGCTTGGGTCATGTGATCATGACTGGACCAATCACCACTGGAGTCCTCTGATTGGCTCCGCCTGGGTTATGTGCCTAGGGCATCAAGGAACATCTTCCTAGAAGTAACAGAGGAAGGGGATGCAGTTCAGTTTTCTTCTCAGAGCCCAGCACATGGGTGAGGCAGGGGAACCGTTCTCTCCCCTAGGTGCTGGCGATGGCACGAAGCCACTTCTTACAAGCGCTGCATCCTCTTAGTGTGCTTTGCTGCCATGTTTATCCTACAACCTACTCTTTGTAGAAACAGCTCCACTTAATACAGCTTAATGCTGCCTAAATCCACCATCTTCAGCTGCTGTTTGCAGAGCTTACGCAGCGCCCGCAGACGGAGCCCAGGCACAGTGGCAGTCTCACTGGAGGCCCAGCGTAGCTCCTTCCCCACACCAGCCCATCGTCATCAGGCAGCGGGACCCTGGCTGCATTGCCTCTACTGACCCTCGGCGGCAGATCTCCAGGAGATTGGGGGTGTTGTACTTAAAGCAAAAAATGATAGTGCTGGAGGGACCTCACCTGGCCCACCTCACAGGTGGGGGTCTGAAGGCAAGAGAGGGCCAGGGGCCTGCTTACCCCAGGACACAGAGATCCTTTGGGAACTGCATCTGCTTCATCACAACCCTCAGCCTATGGTTATCAATTAACATTAGGTGAATGAATGAATGAACTGAGATTTGAGTCCTGGCCTCTTGATTCACAGGTTATTATTATTATTGTTCTCAGATTCCCATATTATTTCAGCTGTATCATTCTGTTTTCCCTTGAACCTAAAAAAAATCTTAGTTTCTAGATCTAAAGTCCTTTCCCATTCTAGGGTGATGGGTCCTTGGCCAAGATGGGTCAGAGGGGTGTGTAGGCGCTGAGATGACCAACAGGCTCACAATCAGAGCAGAGGTGAATGAGAACCGGTATGTGGTATTGGAACAGGCAACGAATATATGCTCACTGACTTTTTACAAATTATGATTTGGTTCAGTGTGTGACATTTCCATCTGTTGGATGAGGGAACTGAAATTCCAAGAGGGAAAGAGACCCACTCAACCTTGCTCCCTCCCCACTCCACTCCCATGCACACCGTGGAGGAGCCTGGACCCATTCTCAGGTGGAGCTGTTTTAGTCGGGCTCACTGACCCTCATGGTACATACTTAAGTGTCCTGCCCACATGCCCTCAGCACCTGCCACTGCCTGGTCCCCCTGCTGGTCCGTCACTGCCAGCAGAGAAGACGTGTTAGGGAATTAACTGCTCCCTCCCTGGAAGCAGTCCTCCACCAGTGGCTGCCACATGCTGGGGGTACCGACTGCAGCTGCCTCGCCCCTCAGGTGGGTAACACCCAGGCTGAACACACAACCACACCGGCTCCCAGAGCCCTGACAGGGGCCACTTGCCTGGTAATGTGCTTTTCATTCTTCCCTTCCCTGCTTTACACCCATACTCCCTGGGAGCATTTCCTGTGTCCCCTCCCAAATAAATTACTTGCACTTGTATCTCTGTCTTAGAGTCTGCTTCTAAGGTAACCCAGACTAAGACAATGGACCTCTTTTTTTTAAAAAAAAAAAAAAATCAATTGACTAACAAGCGACAAATGCAGCTTAGGGAAAGTAAATCCAAGTCAGGTCTAAAAGGCTGCAATGCCTTCTTACCGCCTACCTGCCCCTTTCCGGGCCCCACCCTCACCAGTCCTGCCAGTTTCTCCACCACCCATTAAGGAGGTCATTACCTGCGAGGGTGTCACAGGTCATGCTGCTGAGAACCAGCACCATGCAGGGCTGGCTCCATCCTGAGCCCTGGGTGACAGTTTCCCCTGGCTCTGACTAGGTGCCAGGGATGAGTTGCCACATGCCTTCCTTCTCAGGCAGGCAGCTGGCCTGTCCCTGTGCCACACGAGTCCAGCCTCAGGTCACACTGTTTCTGCACCGACACACCTCCAGGATGGCCTATGGCCTGGGCCTGAGGACCAGAGTCACGGAGAGCTGGAGAGACCCACAGGGACTGGGCCCTTTGTCTAACCTTCCCATCGTAGGGGGGAGGGGATGAGACTTGGGGGAACATCAGGTCTTGTCCAAGGTCATACAACGCATCGGGGATGGAACAGGGCATGTCCCAGGCCTTGTTCTTGTATTTCCAGTTCTATGCCTTTGTTTCCTATTATCAGACTGTATGGGAAGAGGGGAGGGGAGCTGGCAGACGAGCAGGAGCTCTGCACTAAGGCTGGGTAGACCTGGGCATGAAACCTGGTTTTGCTAACTGTTGGCTGTGTGACCGTAAGCAAGTTCCATGTGCCTCCACGTTAAACTCCACAGAGGTTAAGCAGAAATGTCCTCATCATCTTCGTAATCCCTTCAAGAAAGACTCCAGCACAGTCTAATCCAGAATATCCAGGCTGTGTGCTTCGGAGTTCTACTTCTGTGTGAGAACAGGTGAGCAAAGAGCGCACTGCCACATACATTCGGAAAGGGTTGCTTTAACGTCGACCAGGTTCAGATGTTGCAGGACTTCTCATGGCCTCTGCTTCTTTTCTTTGTTATTGATTTTAGAGAGAAAGAGGAAGAACGAAAGAGAAACATCAATTTGCTGTTCCACTTATTTATTCATTCATTGGTCGATCTTGTATGTGCCCTGAACGGGGCTCGAGCTGCGATCTTGGTGTATCAGGATGATGCTCTAACCAACCGAGCTGCCCAGCCAGGGCCATGCCTCTGCTTCTTGATGTGCTTTGTGCGTGTGCAGCATTTCCCGGCCTCTCTGACCAGGACTCTTTGTCAGCAGCATTAAATGTTTCCCAGTAGCTAGGGGTGCTCCAGGAAACAGTTTGGGAAGCAGTTGCTGTCCACTGGAAAGGCCACTTGACTGAAGTCAGGACCGTTAGCTCTGTTATTCGTATCCTTCACTTACTCATTGTATGACCTCAGACACGTCCCTGACCCATATGGGCCTCCGTGTCCCCATCTGTAAAAGGAGAGGAGTAAATAGGATCCCTAAGGGTGCTTCCAGCTCCAATGTGCTGTGGTCTTGAAGCTCTTCTCCTCCATTAGGTCCCTGCTTGTAACACCCACTTTTGGCCAAGCACACTGCTGGGAGAAGGACAGAGGTCCAAGAGGGTGCCGGCAAGCAGTCCATTGCTGGTCTCACGTCTGGCCCTTGAAAGGTGTGGAGCTGTGCAGGACAGGGCCACACCAGCCTCCTGCCTGGAGAGGAGACATGGCTGCTCTCCCCTTCTCTCTCCTCCCCACCACCCTGCTCTACCGAGACAGGCAGTCGCTGAAGGGATTAAGAGTGGGCCCAGCACCCATTCAAGCCATCCAGCAAGACAGGAAGCCAAGTGCGCTCCTGCCCGCCCCCCACTGTAGGGCAGGTCTGCAGGATTACCAGCATTGTGCTGGGGACTCCCGTAAAAGGAGGCCCAGCCCGACAAGAAGGCTGTGTCCCCATAGGAATCCCTCCTGTGTGGACAGTGGCTGGGGCAGGCTGCTGGGCTGCAGAGCTAATGCACCCATCTGCCTGCTCACAGGGGCCACCTCTGCGGTGCCCAGAGCTGCCCTTTACCTGCACAGTGGGTGGCTTGGGGCTCCCAGGGGCACAACGGCTGCCACCCCTCACAGTGCCATCCTCACATGAAGTTTCAGCCTGCGTGCATGAGTCTTTTCTCAGGACAATGCCGAGATCTGCACAAAAGGCGGGCAGGCGGGCAGGCAGCAGGCAGGTGAGGACAAGTTCATCTCCGTGAAGGCCTCTGGGGAATGGGCAGGTTCATTTTCTCTACCTTCTTACAGCCACCATCTAATCCTTCATCTGGACAAGCTGGCTCTGGCTCTGAAGGCAACGCAAAGACCCAGATGCCCTAGTCAGTTCCCAAGGGCCGATGGGCCAACCCTGATCAGACAGCCAGGCTTGGCAGCAGGCTGGTCCCATTGAAGAGACGGGCATCACTGTGGGTCCTGTGGAGATGTGTGCCCCAGGTGGTCAGGCATCACTACAGACCCTGTGGAGAACACATGTGCTCCAGGCAGTGCAAAGTGCTCTGGACTTCACTCCTTCCTCATTTCAGCCCTATCTGTGTCTACCTGTGCTGCTACCAACAATTTTTTTTTTTATTAACTTGCCATTTAAATGGAAATAATTGCTTTAGCTCTTTGCTAAGTAATCTGTGAAATCATGGATCATATGCGCTAGTAGTTCCTAATACAATAAAAGTAATTTCCCAACCACAAAAAGATGATTTGTCCCTAGACTACCTAAAATCAGCTTGGGAATCATCAGCGGTAAGTGAAGCAGAGATGGGATTAATCTAAGCCCCCTTCAACCCTTAAGAGCTGGGTTTATACGATACTGAGAATCTTCAATGCTACGGATTCCAAAATTCAACACAGTCACCTAAGCCAGACACTCAAGAGTCATCCCAGACTCCTCCTCCTTCCTCGCTCCTCTATGTAGTCACTAGGCAGTCCTGCCTCCAGAACACTTCTCCCAGCTGCTCCTCCTCTCCCATCCCAGGGGTTCAGGCTTTCATGCACTCTCACCCTAACCCAGCCGTGGGCAAACTACAGCCCGCGGGCCGGATACGGCCTGTTTGAAATGAATAGAACGATTGAAAAAAAAAGACCCGTACCCTTTTATGTAATGATGTTTACTTTGACTTTATATTAGTTCACACAAACACTCCATCCATGCTTTTGTTCCGGCCCTCCGGTCCAGTTTAAGAACCCATTGTGGCCCTCAGGTCAAAAAGTTTGCCCACCCCTGCCCTAACCCCTGCACTAGCCTCCTCGCTGGTCTGCCTGTCGCCTTCTGCCTGCCTCTGATACACTCTCCACCCTGCAACCAGGGCCTCTTTTTGCCATGCACACCTAAACCTCCTGGAACATGGTAAACACTCCCAGGGGTGCAGGATTTCCTTGCCTGTCCCTCGGCACTGTGGCATCGTTTAATAGAACGGATGGCTCTCCGGGCCGTATTTCCTTACATACCCACACAGCAGAGTTCTTGTGTGTAATCCCATGTCGAGATGACCTCTTGCTACTGTGTTATTTCTCACGCACAATGAGTTACCCGCAATCTCATAATCCCTCCAGTTCAATCTTTCAGCCGCATCTGGAATTACTGTGGCTGACACTGAGTTCACACTTTGTGGTATTCCGGTTACACTGTTAGGAATGGAATTGTGGCCTTGGCCACAGAGTAGCCAACAAGACCCTCTAGCAAGGAACTGGATGTTTATGTCAGAGCCCACTGATTTGTAGTATGCTGTGTATATACTTAGGCACAAGTAAGTATGCAAAAATATATGTAATTCTTATTTAATGATGTGCTTCATTTTTTAGTAGGCCTGTTTATCTTAAACTTTTTTAATTGAAGTATTCTGCACATACAGTAGAGTACTGGAAATGTCCTATACCTTGATCTTATGAAGTCAGCTTCTATTGCTCAACATGTGTTTGAGATGCATTCATGTTGCTGTATATATCAGCTTGTTCTCTGTTATTGCAGAGAAGTATTCCATTGTGTGAACATATGACAACACTGGGTCATCTCCAATTTAGGGATATTATAACTAATGATGCTATAAATAGTCTTATACGTCCTTGTCTTTGATTTATATTCACGAGTAGAATGACTGGGTCATAGGATAGGTGTATATTTAGCTCTAGTTTGCAATTGTAGAGAATGACTGAGGTTTTTCCTTCATAGTATTGTTATATGCAGACCCACAGACTGGTTGGGTTCCACCTGAACTTCAGCCCATATTCTGGTGCTCTAGATATGCCCAACCAGCTCAGCAGCCCCCTTCACAGAATTCTGTCTTAATAAAACATTTTTCCTTCTTCTCTGTGCTACACACCACATTGTCACTGTCTCACCCTCTATTGCAAACTGTGTTTTACATCCCATTCCCCCTTCAATTCCCCACCAGACTGAATGCCCCTTGCTTGGCATGTGATAGATAATTAGTGTGCAAAGACATATATATATATATATATATATATATATATATATATATATATGCCTAAGCGACTGTTACCAGTTGACCAGAAACTATGACGTGCACTGACCACCAGGGGACAGACGCTTAACACAGGAGCTGCCCCCTGGTGCTCAGTGTGCTCCCACAGCCAACCTCCCATGGCCAGCCAACCTCCCCCAGTCCCTCTCCCTGTCTGGCAGGCCCCATCTGGCAGCCAGCAGGCCCCATCTGGCAGGCCCCATCCAGTGGCCAGCAGGCCCCAGCCAGCAGCTGGCAGGCCCCGGCTGGCCCAGCCCTGATCAGGACTGGGCAAGACAGCCCTAATAGGCCCTGATCGCCAGCCAGGCCTAAAGATCCCACCCGTGCACAGATTTCATGCACTGGGCCTCTAGTAAATAATAATAGGTAATTATGTAGTTACCTGTTGTGTGTGACAAGTTGCCCTAAAGCTCGGTGGCTTAACATAACATTTGTCATCTGTGTCTGTGGGTCAGAACTGAGGCTTAGCTGGGTGCTCCAGCTCAGAGTCTCTCATGAGACTGCACTCGAGGTACTGGCCCGGGCTGCAGTCATCCCAAGGCTTGACTGGAGCAGGAAGAGCCTCTTTACAAATTCACCCACTGCTGCTGTCAGCTGGAGACTCAGTTCCTTGCCATGTGGTCCCCAGTGCAAGTGATTAGAGAGGGCAAGGATAAGCTGTAGCATCTTTTATGATCTAGTCTTTGGCATCACACATGGTCACTTCTGCTTTATTCTCTTCATTAGAAGTGAGGCACTAGGTCCAGTCAATACTCAAGAGGAGGAGAATTGAGCCCCACCTTCTGAAGGGAGGAATATTAAAGAATTTTCATGGACATATCCTAAAACCACAGTCTATAATAATAGCTAACATGTAAGTGTTTACTATATGCCAGGTGCTACACTGTGTTTTTAGAGAGCATTTTAGTTCATCCTTCTTACAACCCTACAAGAAGGAGATACTATCCTCACTGTTTCAGGTGCTGAAAGATTCAGGACTTTTCCCAAGGTCCTATAGCAAATGGCACAGCTAGGATGGGAAGCCAGGAGTCAGACACCAGGGCTCTTACTCCCAACCACTAAGTTATATAATGAATAAAAGGAGTGGATGGCTCTATAAGCCTAGGGTTGTCTGATGGACTGGTGGGCTGAGAGGTGGCCCTAAAGACATGCCCATGTCCTGATCCCTGGAACTTATGAATATTATCTGGAAAAAGATGTGATTAAGTTAAAAATCTTGAGAGGAGGAGCTACCCTAAATTATCCCTCTGGGCTCCACATGCAATCACGTGTGTCGTCATACGGAAGAGCCAGAGGGAACTTTGGCACAGAAGAGGAGAAAATCTGGTAAAAGGGAAAGAAAGAAAACTGTATAATAACCACCTATATTGTTGTTATTAAGCTTAAGTTTTACTCCGAGCTTCCTGGTAACTAAGGCTAAAAGAGAATCAGGATGAATTATGTAATTTCCATTTTCTGAAAAGGAACCACATCTGTTCTTCAAGAAGCACACATCTTTCCCTCACAGCATATTCTAAGAATAACTGAGCAAGTGACTCTTCACACACCAAACAAAGCAAGAGATCAAATGTCAACGGTGACTTAGAGGAGATTAGGGCACTGTCCTCACGTGGAGGTCTCTTGTGCAATCCCTGAATAAAAACTACAGCCCGACAGAGAAACACCGTTCAACGTCCTGACCACACAGGGCAGCACCTGGGAATGAGAGCTCGCATGGAAAGAGGGCTCCAGCGTTCACGAAGTGCTTTCAATCCCACCATCCTATGCATGCTCTAATAGCTCTGAGCGCCACAGAAGTGAAGCTACTGTCTCAAGGACACAGCTGCCGAGTGGCAGGGCGGGTTTCAGTGAGGCTCTGTGGCCAGGTCTCCAGGTGGCTGACTCTGCTTCATCCAAATGCCTCTATTGCTCTATAACAGTGATGGCGAACCTTTTGAGCTCGGAGTGTCAGCATTTTGAAAAACCCGAATGTAACTCTGGTGCTGTGTCACATATAGAAATTTTTTGATATCTGCAACCATAGTAAAACAGACATATTTTTAATATTTATTTTATATATTTAAATGCCATTTAACAAAGAAACATCAACCAAAAAAATGAGTTCTCGTGTCACTTCTGGCATGCGTGTCATAGGTTCGCCATCACTGCTCTATAAGTAGCTCGTGCCCACCTCCCCTCTCTCCAAGCACACTGAGCCTTTTGGGGAAGGGTGCTCCTCTCATACTCCTAGGAAAGCCCCCACCCACCTGCTCAGGGCGGGTGCGTGAAAGATGTCCTTCCATTTGTCAGGCCCTGCCCCTGGGGAGACTACACCCACCTAAGCTAGCTGAGAACAGTCACCTAAAGGAGAGGAAATGAGGATGGGACTGTGGGGTTCAACTCCAACACCATGCAGAGATCCAGGAGTGAGGGGAATGCCAGCCCAGTTGGGTGTGGCCAGGACGCTGTCCGCTCAGCAGTGCTGACTGGTCTCCTGCTGTTGGGGAAAGATGGGACCCCCAGGGAGATGGGTTTTGCCTTCCCATCTTCTGCCCTTCTAGACTACTAATCACATGAGGAACCTGAAATAGAAAAAGATGGAAGGGCTGCCGGAGCCGGTTTGGCTCAGTGGATAGAGCGTCGGCCTGCGGACTGAAGGGTCCCAGGTTCGATTCCGGTCAGGGGCATGTACCTGGGTTGCGGGCATATCCCCAGTGGGAGATGTGCAGGAGGCAGCTGATCGATGTTTCTAACTATCTCTCTCCCTTCCTCTCTGTAAAAAATCAATAAAATATATTTAAAAAAAAAAAAAAAGATGGAAGGGCTGGTTGCTTCTGCTCTTCTCCCTACTCTCTTTGGTACCTCTTGCTCCCTAATTCATCATCTTCCTCTTCTTTCACCCCATTCTAGCCTCCTCACTGTTCTTCTGGAGTCACTTTCTTTTCACCTCCCCTGTCCCTATTCCCTCTGTTTATTCCCTCCTCCCTCTTTCCTCTTCACTCACTAGCTGTGCAACCACTTGCAAGTTTCTTAACCTCTCTGAGTGAAATTCCTGACCTCAGAGGGTGGTTGTCAATCTCAGTGGTCGGTATAGAGAAGATGCCCAATCGAAGTGCGTGCCCCTCACCCATTCCCTTTTTTTCCAGATGAGGAGGAGGATAGGTGGGGACGCCACGCTAGCTCCCTTCAACTCCTCCAGCAGAGCCCCAGCAACAACCGCTGGAGAAAGGCTTGAGGCAGGACTGTCCTCCTCCATCCGAGGAGACAGACCCTGGCCCAGAGCCTGACTGCATCCAGCAGGGCGGGGGGGGGGGGTGACAGATGATGTTTGGTGACAATCTCTGTGGGGAAGGGAATCGTGACTTGCCACAAGCCTACTGTGTGACAAGCATGGGGCAAGCATTTTGACATGCATTATCACATGCAGTCTTTGTGAGAACCCTAAGAAACAGGTACTAGTATTAGTGTACTAATTAAGAGGTGAGAAGAGAGGTTCAGAGAGGTGCAGTATCTTGCCTTGGATCACACAGCTATTAAGCAGTGAAAACAGGTCAATCTGACTCTAAATGCTATGCTTTCTAACTTTTTATTAGGGGAAAATTTAAACATATAGCATAGACAGAATAGTATAATGAACCCCCATGCACCTGTCACCCAACTTCACTGACCAACTCTTGGCCTGTTTTGCTTCATCCCTACCCATATCCAGACCAACCTTTCTTTAGTTTGAAGCAGATCTCAGATATTATATAGCTTTATCCATATTTCATTATGTGCTTTTAAGATAGAAAGTTAATTTTTAAAACATAACCAAAATACCCTTACTATGCCCTAAAACTTTGCAATAATCTAAGATTACCTAGCAATAACACAGAATTCTTATTTCCAATTATTGTCATGCTTTTCTGCTCTCCCCTTCAGCCACTCTTAATAAAGATAATAATACCCCTCCTGGTGCAAAGCCCTGCCACACACAGTACTCATATCGGCCCTTGGAGGACTTCCCTCATTTTGGAAATGAGGTAACTGAGGCTCAAAGGAGTGAATGAACTTGCCCAGGTTCACCCAGTGGGTTAAAGACAGAACTCGGCCCTGTCCCAGGCCCCTGTCTCCCAGATCTTGCTTCTCTTCACCCCAGGGGCCTCACCATGGGAGATTTCAACGGTCAAGCTCAGAGGCTCTATGGGAGCCTAGAGGAGTGGACTCTCCCCTGGCGACAGGGTGGACAGTGTGGGTCCCCAGCTGGGACGTTACAGCCACACTCCTTTCTCTAAGAAACAACAGAACTAATTCCCCGGCTCAGGCTTATTTGCTTTCAGGAGCTCCCCAAAGCCCGGGCAGCGGCTGGGGCTTACCACCCGGCCTCCCGAGTGGCATGCCTTAAGCCCCCTGCACTATGGCAGATTGGATGGTGAACCCCAACGGGCAGGCACAATAGCCAGACTACTCAGCCGACCTTATCCTGAATCTACTTTCTGCCTAAGTGCAGGAGAAGGGCAAAGGTCTCTCTGTTTTTCTCCTGGGAATCTCCTTGCCCAGCAGCCCTGTACAGGCAGAGAATGCCAAGGATTCCATTCTAAATCCTATGGCTTTTATGGCTAATTCTTCCATTAGTCTGCAGGCTACAGAACAAACCTCTTAGCCTGGCATTCAAGGCTCGCAGACTGCACTGATGCAGCCTATCAGAGACCAAGGGGATCATGGAACAATTTCAGGGGCAGCAAAAGCTTTATACGAGCTTAATTATACTAGCTACTGCTCCACTTCTTCTCTGAACTACCCATGAGGAAACCAGCTCAGAGAGGCTAGTGAAATTCTCCGTGGTCACACAGCTAGACTGTAGTAGAACCAGGATTCAAATCCCAGCCTGTGCTCTTAGCCACATTGTGAGCCTACCTTTGTCTGTCTATTGCATTGTCCCCTGAGGGAAATTTCACATGCACTTAACATATTAAACATCCTTAGGATCATTATTTTACTAAATATTTCCCATGCTTGTTGGAGGCTGGAACAACCCCCTCACCACCACCTTTGGTTTTACTGAATCCTATCCACTTCCCACAGGAGATAATGTTTCACTGAACATAGTTTGTGCAGTGCTGCCCTAGGAACATCAGCTCCTATTAATAACAACCTCTGAGAGCAGAGGACACAGATGTTGAAGGGACCCTGGAGACCTTTGGGCAGAGCCTCTTCGTTGCATACTGGGGTTCCGAGGCCCAGACAGTGGCATGTGCTCCCCCATCTCACAGTCAATGAGGGGAGGGAGTAGGTCTCTGACTCACTCCTCAGGGCTAAGAAATGCCTTTATTCAGGAAGGCTGGTGGGGCTGGCAGTTTGAAAACCTTTCAGCGGTGGAATTCACACGCCTTCCTGTAGGGGCCGCACAGGCTTCAGGAGATGGAAACGGCTGGAAGAAGCACCATCTTATTGAAAAAAAAAGATCATAAGCTCTGAGGATCACAAGCAGGATGGTTCCACAGATTACATTCAACGTAATTATTCCTCCAGCACGAAGACCAGAGAGGGAAAGGGACTTGCCCAAGGCCACACAGCAAGTTCAGAGCACAGCTGGAACTAGAGTTCAAGCCTTTTGCCTCCTGCTCTAACTGGCCTTTCCTGCAATTGCTGATACATATGTCTGTGTCCTCAGCCTGGCCAGAGGCCCCTCGAAAACAAAGTGTCTGATTCATGCCTGACCTCCTGGATCCTGACATTTAGAGTTAAAGAAATATTAAGTGAAGTTGATTTTCTTTTAAAATTAAAAACTGTTTTTCAGCTTGATCATTTAATGGCTGAGATTAACTTTTGGCTATACCCTCAAAGGAGAAACATTTGCTACTAAAGAATAATAGTGACATTATATCATGCTTAGTACATAAGTATGTATACACACACACACACACACACACACACACACCAAACACTGCTCTAAGCATTATGCCTACATTAATTTATTTAAATCTTACAGTGACCATAAAGGTAGGTATTATTATCATCCCCACTTTGTAGATGAGAAAAAAATATGGCACAAAGAGGTAATGTAACTTGTCCAAAGTAACACAACTAATAAATATTAGAACCAGGGTTTGAACCCAGGCACTCTAACACCAAAAGCTATGTGCTTGACCACTGTGTTGTAGCATCTCTTGAAGGTGCTGTCTTAATCAAACATGTGCTATGTGCCAGGCACTATGCAAAGCATCACTTACATTATCTATAAAGCCTTGATATAAATATTATCTTCCATTTTACAGCTAGAAAAAATGGATGCTCGGGGGTATAAAAGGACTTACTTGTCTAAAGTCACACAGCTAAGAAGTGGCAGAATTGGGATTTAAAGCCATTGATTCTAGTGATAAACCTATGGCCATCGCTCATGGTTAGTGGCATAAAATGCCATATGAAATTCAGTCAAACTTAAATAAAAGTCAATGCACTGTCACCTTCGATAAAATCATGTGAAATATTTTTCTTCCAATATAGAACTACTTCCTTTTGTTAGTTGAGTATCTCTTGACTATTTCCAAGGTTTAGTCATTCATTAATTCATTTGTTCATGCCAATACTTACTGGAACACACACACACACACACACACACACACAAGGCAGCACCTGGTATGAGGGATAGGGCAGTAACATGATAGATACTATCTCTACTAATCTTGCCTTCACAAAGCTTACATTCTGCTAAGACTGATCGGCATTTAACAATTAATTAGCCAATTAAAATGGTGGTAATTGCTACAAATGAGAGGTAGAACTACATATGATTAGCTTGTTCAGAATAGAAAATTCCGGTTAATCTGCTTAATGTTTTGAAAACTATTAAAATTAATTTTACCGTAGCATCTATGGCAGTTATTAAAAAAAAAAAAAAGCAGGAAGAAAGAAGTTCTTGTTTACCTGAAGAAATAAAAAGGAATCATTGATCAATACATAATCCTGGAAAACAAGACTATTTAAGAATAAATTAGAACCCTGGCCAGTGTTGCTAGGTAGTCACAGCGTCAGCCCCTGGACCAAAGGGTCTCAGGTTCAATTCCCAATTAAGGGCATGTACCTGGGTTGCAGGTTTGATCTGGGCCTTGTTTGGGAGGCAACCAGTCTATGTGTCTCTCTCACAGCAATGCTTTGCTCTCTCCCTCCCCCACTCCTTTCCTTCCCTTCTAAGAATCAATGGAAAAAATATCCTTAGATGAGGATTAACAAAACAAAACAAAAAAAAAACATTTTAAAGAAGAGTAAATTAGAGAGAAAATAATCAAGAGATACTCAAAACGAATGTCCGTTATATGATGGAATTCTCTGAGGGGCTTTCCCAACAATGCCATTAAGTAGGAGTCGTTAGCCCAATTTAAAGAGGAGAAGAAATCGGAGACAGAGTGGTTACCCAATTATCTGAAGGTCAGTCACCTGCTACCAATGGGACCAGGACTCAAGCCCAGGTTGGTGTGACAGCCATGCTCAGAATCTTCCTCTGAGCCACAGTGTATTTCCTAATCTGAAAAGCCGATCGGCCAAGAGTTGAAACTCTGGGCTCTGACATCATAGGAATGCAAAGTTTTCTTGTCAATGCCAACGCTCCTCCATGGGGCCCTAGAGAAGAAAAGCTGCATTTTCTGGGAACAAAGAGGATCAAAATGAGAAGATCAAGTATGATGCAAACCACACTTCTTGGGGAAATTGTTAATTACCGGAATGATTACATTCCTTTCCCCTGAGATATAGGTTTCTTGAACAGAAAGCTTTAATATTTTGTTTATGCAAATGGAGAAACCATTCTCCATCTCTCTAATAAGATGCCCAAGTGGGTTCTTTTCTCTGCCTTTCTGTGGCTTAAGCAAACCTTTCCCTTTTCTATGGCAATTCCATCTCTTGGTGCAGCCAAACCTGGTCCCGAGTTCCTGGCCCCAATTTCAGAAGCAAAAGCATTTCATACTGATCCGGTTTTCTCATAGTTTAAAAGGGAGAATGGGGCTTCGTTTTTCATTTGAAGGAAAGGGGGCTTATCTTTTCCAGACTCATCCTCTGGTTCTGGGACCATCTTCATCTGATCACATACACATGGGCCTGACTCCACAATTGCCTTTTCCAACAAGACGAACACTTGGGAGCATTTTCCAACATCAAGAATGAATCCAACTTTGGACTAGAGACGTGTAGACCGTGCCTTGGCCAATGTGCCTTCCTGGGAGCCTGCTCTTAGAGGCGTACCGCTCCCACCACCCCCAGCCCGTCCCTCCACGGGAGTGTGGGAGCCGAATGTCCACCGAGCTGCTGCTCTGGAAGCAGACATTCTGCCTTCTTGAGCATGAACAGGGAAGAGGGCACCTGGACAGACATGTATGAACAGCCCTCCCTCCTAAGGAGCTTGCCTTTCAGGTTTCCTAAGAGCCAGTGTGCCCATGGATTGTATAATGAGGAGGGATTTGTTTGTTGAAGGATCTTTTCAGCTTTATTGCTTAACTCAAAGGTGAGAAGGGGGTGGGGGTAAGATGAGATTTACTCTCCTTTGCTTTCCTTTGTCTCCCCAAATAGCCCAAATTTAAGCTCTGTCTGCAGCTGCCCTAAAACAGCAGCCAAGGCAGTTTTAAGAATAGGGACCCTGAAGCTGTAGTCCTGGATTAGCCCCCTAACCTCCTAGGTGACCAGGGCAGCCCCTCCCCTTGCTCTGGGCTAGAATCCCCACTCTGTTCAATGAGAAGATGAGTAATATTACCTGTGTCTCAATTTCCTCATCCGTGCAGTGGGCACTGCCGTAAATATCTAACGTCACTCTCCTGGTGTCATAAAGATCAACATGGACTAATGTAAAGTAACCCAGATCTGAGAACGGAAGGCTGAATGCTGGCCGTGGATGTGTTGGAACCCTAAAGCAGAAGCCATGCCATTGGCTTTGAGATTTCCTTGGTGGTGGCCATCAACTCCTTTGTGCAACAAATTAACTTATTTTATAACTTTTTATTTTGGAACACACTTCGATTTACAAGAGTCACAAAAGATAGAACAGAATTACCAATTATCCTTCACCCAACTTCCCTTGATATTAACATCTTACATTAATTATTGTACAACTATCAAAACTAAGAAATTAACACCGGCCCAGACTAAGCTACAGACTTCATGAAGAAGTCTTCAATTTTTCTACTCATGTCCTGTTTTTGTTCCAAAATCCAATACCGGGTAAGCATTAAGTTTAGTGGTCCTGTCTCCTTACTCTCCTCCTGTCGACGAGTTTCTCAGCCTTCCCTTTCCGTTCATGACCTTGCCATTTTAAAGCTGCTTGGGCATTTTGTAGAATGTCCTCAACTGAGGTGTGTCTGCTGTTTTCCCGTGAGATGACAGAGCTAATGAGCATTTAGGAAGAATGTCACAAAGATGAAGCTCCGTCCTCATTGCTTCACCCCAGGGATCTGCTATGCTAATGTTATTACTGGAGCTGTTGCATTGGATCACTGGGTTGAGGTGGTGTTTGCCAGGTTCCCCCACCATAATGTTGCTAGGTTTCCCTTTCCAAACTCAACTCAGAGAAGAGGTTGACTGAGCTCAGCCTGTACCAGGCACTGAGTTCAAGAGATGAGGAATCGAATTCCACCTCCTGAAGGAGGAATATCGAAGAGTTTGTAGCCTGTGTTAAAATCAGCCCATTTGGTGAGGAGTTCTCTGGGGGCCACACAAATATCCTGTTTGTCCTTAAAGTCTTGCCCATCAATTTTATCACTGGCTCTTGAGATTAACGGGGTGTTCAAACGGTTTTTTTCTCATTCCTCCTGTATTTATTACTTGGAATTCTTCTGTACAGAAGGCTTGGCTCTTCCTCCTTATTTATTTATTCAATTATGTATGTATTTTATCAATATGGACTCACGGTTTTATTTTTTATTCTTTGGGTTATAATCCAATATTACACGTGCTTACTTTAGCCCCTGGAAGCTCTTTCGGGGCCACTCTTCCATGCTTTTGACATGCCCTTTTTTTTTTTTTTTTTAATGCATCCTTACTTTTTAGCTCTACGTTAGGCTCTGTATCATCTTTTATTTTCCCTGACTCGGGCCTAGAACCAGCCAGTTCTGCCAGGATCCCTGGCTCATTTCACTGGAGAATGGCATATAGGAACCAAGATCTAGACTCTGAGTGTGATCACTGTTACTGGGGTGTCACTGCTTCCAGGCCTCTCAGCAGAGAGGGGAAGGAAATGTAAATGTCTGCTAACCGTGCAGACACACATATCTATATTTGTTTCTATATCTATTTGTACATACATTAGAATAGACATGGCCCTAACTGGTTTGGCTCAGTGGATACAGTGTCGACCTGCAGACCAAAGGGTCCCAGGTTCGATTCCCGTCAAGGGCATGTGCCTCGGCTGCAGGCTCCTCCCCGGCCCGGGCCCTGGTCGGGGCTCATGCAGGAGGCAACCAATCCATGTGTTTCTCTCACATCGATATTTCTCTCTGTCTTTCCCTCTCTCTTCCACTCTCTCTAAAAATCAATGGAAAAATATCCTCTGGTGAGGATTAAAATAAAAATAAATAAAATAAAAAGAATAGACATTAATTTATAACTGATACCTCCAACTCTAAGCTACCCCCACGGAGTTCTTTCCCCCATGCTCATGTGTGACCTACGATTTATTTACTTATTTGTTGACTCTAATATACATGTAGTTTCAGAACACTAACCTCTACTCCTATGAGAAACACACTTATCAACTAGCTTATTTATAAACACTTCCTTTGGTCTTTAGCCAAATATAATTTTTCATATTTAAAATAAGGCCTGGCTTCAAACCCCAGCTCTGCCACTCACTGGCTGTGTCAATATAAGGCACACACTCCACCTCTCTTTAATTTCAGTTTACTCACCTATAAAACCAGAATCATAAGCTCTGTCCTACCTGCTCCATAGCCTTGATGGAAGGGAAGAATTAGAGGAGATAAAGTATATAAAGGGCTGAAGAACTGCCTAACACTCCTCACATCTCTGACGGCATCACAACATCACAGGCTTGGGCCCTGCAGAAAGCAGCTCCCATCCTCTGAGCCTGGTCCTGCTCTAAGGCACATACAAGGGTCACAAGGGTCCACTCCGTTCTGCATCCAACCCAATGAGTCTGATCCAGGCCAGGCCGGGCAGGAGCCTGGTCTCTGGCTAAGTAAACACAGACACTACGAGCACCTGGGCTCCTGGAAGCTCTCAAGACCTGTTGGGGCATTTCAGCCCAACCAGTCTGGCCAGAGACAAAGCTCTCCACTGACCTTCGCCCTCAGCTGCCTCTTCTTCCACAGCCGCAGACCTTCCTGGGGTGCCCCTCCCGTTGCTGGGAGGATCCCCAGCATCGCAGGATGGAGACTCCCAGGGCCCCTTCCCTTCTCTGTTCTGCAGCTTTCCTCTCTGTAAAATGTGGGTGTTGGATCAGACCAGAAGTGACAAACTGGGAGCTAGACCCAGCAGGCATGTGCTGCATTTGGCCCGCACGGCACTTTCAGTATGGTGGTGGTGTTGTTTTAATAACAGCCCTTATTTTTTAGAGCAGTTTTAGCTGAAAAACTGAGTGGAAAGTTCCCTTCCACTCTGACAGCTTTCTTTATTATTAACATCTTGCATTAGTATAGCACATATGTTGCAATGGTTGAGCCAACATGATACATTATTATTCATTAAAGCCCATAATTTACATTAGGTTTCACTCTGTGTTACAGTTCTATGAACTGTGGCTTAACGTCATGCAGTCACCATTACAGCAGCATAAGGAGTTTCACTTCCCTAGGAATCCCCCGTGTTTCACCTCGTCATACTTCCTCCTTCCCCCAACCCCGGCACCCACTGGCCTTTTCCTTGTCGCTGTAGTTGTGCCTTTTCTAGAAGGTCTCGTGCTTGGGATCACACGACATGTAGCCTTCTTCAGACGGGCTTCTTTCACTTAACAATATGCATGTAAGGTTCCCCCATGTCTTTTCATGGCTTGATAGTTCATATCTTTTTATTGCTAAATAATATTACGTTGTATGGCTGTACCACAGATTCTTTAACCATTCACCAGTATGATTTTAAACTGGAATTATTTGCCAATAATTAAGAATGGAAGGCATTGTATTGAAATCCATATTCTCAGCTTCTCTTAAAAAATAGGAAGATTTGATAGCAGATTTGATCCCCAATCAGGGCACATACAATAATCAACCAATGAATGCATAAATAAGTGAAACAACAAATCCCTCTCTCTCTCTCTCTCTCTCTCTCTCTCTCTCTCTCTCTTCAATAAGTAAAAATTTTATTTTAAAAAGAAAATAGATATAAGGCAGGGAGTACTCAGGGATAACAAAATTAGACCAATACTTCAAGTCCTCAGACCCCCAATAAATCCAATTCCCCAGAGAGTGACCAGGAGAAGTCTCCAGGGCCCAGGGTCCTACCTGCCCGAAGGACCCAAGGCTGGCATGTCTCCCAGGAGGATGCCCTGGCTGCCCAAGAGCTCACAGATGGCATTCAAGCCCCAGAACCCCGGGGCGGAGCAAGCACGGGATCCCAGGGTGCCTGGCTGCACACAGTGCCCTCTCCAGCCCTGCTTCTGACCCAGGTGTCATAGGTGAGTGGATACCCAAGCAGCTGCTGAGAAAGAGAGGCGGCCAGGGCTCCAGGGGACACTTGACTTGTCTCTCAGTGGAGCCCAGGACATGCTCCAGTGACACCCATGGCTATTTCCTCTGAGGCCACACTGCCTCTCGGGAGCCTGCCGTTGGCCCTTCCTAAGGGGCCTGTGGGAGTTAGTCGAGGGGTCCTGCTCTGAACTGAGCATCCAGAGGGGGCCGGGTGAGCAGTGTGAGTCCGGATAAACTTTCCTCAACAAACATTTCCCAACTACCTGCTCTCAGCCAGACTCTGCACTGGGAACTAGGGATTCTGTAGTGAACTGGGCACCAATACTGGCCCTTCACAATCTAGTAAGATTTATACCCAAGTAGCCAAAATACAAAGCAGAGAATGGCAGGTCCCTAGAAGAGGGACTCCAGAGTCATGCCGCCTGGTCCAATCTCAGCCTCGCCCTACGAAGCTGGGTGACCTTGAGCAAGTTGCTTAACCTGACTGATCGCAGTTTCCTTCCTCCAAGAGCTACTCTAAGCGAAGTAATGTAATAAGTGATGAAATCAGATACTTGTCTTGGAAGTACTTTACAAACAGAAGCTGAACAGGGAGAAATGATTACTAGTGTTTCATAATTTCATTATTAATTAGGCCATTTATCTCGCATGTCCAAGTACCAAGTGTCTGCTCAGTACCACATGTAATTATTCCAACTACCCTGGTGCAGCTGTATTACTGTCAATATTTCAGAGATGAGAAGTAGAGGCTCAGAGAGGGGCGGGGACTTACCCGTGGTCACACAGATTGTAGGTCATTCAGAGTCCAGAGCCTGTTCTTTTGGGACTGCCTTCTATAGCTTCCTTCTTCCTCCTCAGTCTTTCTTTCAGCAATGACTTACTGAACCCTTTCTACGTGCCAGTCATTGTGCTGCGCTCCAAAGGTACTGAGGGGCGCAAAACCGACCTGGCACCTTCCTTCCAGCCTCACAATTTAGTGGGGACGAAAGCAATGGGAATAATTACAAGCATAATAACTGTCACCAAAGACGAGGATCAGAGCCCCATGGGCGTGTGAAGCTTATCTGGGAATCTACCATAACAAGGCCTTCCAGAGAAAGTGATCTCTGAGATAAAATCTGAAGGTTGACCAAGAGTTGGCCAGACAAGTTGAAAGGGAGGGGCGGGGGGAGAGAACAGCATAGAATCTGGAGTCACAGGTGGTTGAGGAACAGAAAGAGAACAGGAGCACAGGCTGCTGGAGGACGTGGTGCAAGGATGAGCTGCAACGGAAAGCAGGAGCCTTCTCACACATGCCCCCAGGGGTTGGGACTTGACGGTGGAGTTCATAGGGACTCATACCCCTCATTTTAAATCTTGTAGCTTCCTCATCTGCCCTCTGACTGGCTGGGTCAGCAGCTGAGGCGCGAGTAGGGACAGGGGCCAGAGGAGCTGAGAGTGACCAGACAAGCTGAGGTCCGCACACAGCGCAGAAAGGACAGGGAGAGGGAGCGGCAGAGCCAGGCAGCACCAGGGACAGCTCTCGGTGGCGCTGAGGACTCAAAGGCAGTCAGAGATCATTCACTCTCATTCATTCATTCATTCATTCATTCATTCCACAAATATTGGGTGCCCTGCTATATGGACCCTGTTTTGATATTGGAAGATACATCAGAAATTAAACAGACAGAATTCCTTCCCCTCCTTGAGATCACTTTCTAGCAGAGAAAGGCAGAAAACAAACATAAGAAATAAGAATTATGCATTATAGTGTAAGATGACATGTGAAAGGAAAGACGAAAACAAGGAGGGGGGACCTGGAGTGTAAGCGAGAAGAGGAGCAGAGATCACTTCAATAGGACCGTCAGAGAAGGCTTGACCATGAAAGTGACCTCTGGACAAACAAGTGAAGGAGGTAAAGCGTCAAGGGCCTCCACAGGGAAGAGAGTTTCAGGCAGAAGGAGCAGCAGGTGCGAAATCCCCGAGGAGGAGAATGCCAAGTGTGGGGAGGGTCTGTGAGGAGGCTGGGCAGGAGGTAGAGTGGACAATTTCAGAGAGATGGCAGGGAGGGAGTCAGAGCAGAGAGGGCCATTGTAAGCAGGTGGCTTTTACTCTCGGTGAACGAGGAGTCACTGGGGAATTTGGAGCAGAGAGGTGGCATTATTTGACTTCTATTTCCATAGGCTCCCTCTTGCTACTGGATACCTATTAGATTATGGGGGTTAGAATGGATGCAGAAAGACCTGCTTGAAGGCTACTGCTACGTCAGACAAGATTACTTTAATGTTGTGTTCAATATAGGAAGGGTTAACTATACCAGCAAAGGAGCAACTAAAGCTGGGGGGAGGCTCCGCAAAATGAGGCCAGAATAGAGAGCAACGGGGAGAGTCCACACCCTGGTTCCCAGATGATGGGCTCAGCGCCTATGGGAGTCTGGGAAACTGGGAAGCTGAAGAGGAAGGTGGGCACAGAGGAGTCCATGCCCTTAGGGGGAGATCCTCGCTCCATCCTGCCTCCCCAAAATCAACATTTTCTAGGCCCTTCTTCCCTGGCTCCTATCGCATGAATCTCCTGTGTTGAGTGTCGCTTCCTCCAACCTATGCCCCATGCTGCCCTCACGGGCTCTTCCCAAACGCACCCTGGACACCACCATTCCGTTGCACAAACACCTTCAGGGGCTCTCCTGGTCTGTAGGGTAAAGTTATATCTCCAGTTCCCCCATGACCTGGCACCACTCTTAACTTCCCAGCCTCGCCTCTCAGCATTTCCCATCACATCCTCAATATTCCAGCCCTATCCAACTCCCTGCCTTTTCCCAAACAGGCCTCGAGCTTTTCTGGCCTTTGCCTACAATGCTACTTCACTTGACACTTCTTTACCATGGAGGTCCTCCAGGAAGCCTTCCCAAGCTGGATCGTCCCTTCTAAGAATGTAAACAGCCATGGACCAGCTACCTTATTCCTCCCAAGGGCCCAGAGAAGGGGAGCAGCAACAGCAAACGGAGTGAGTTCCACAGTCAGTACTCAGGGGCAGAATGGCCAGTGTGTGAGTCCTGAGGCTCCCACCCAGCAAAGAGCAGGACCCAGCAACCCAGGCTGGCCTGTGGCGTGATCCTTTGGGCAGACTATGGAAGGAGCTATAGATTGTGGCCAAGTAGGCCCCTGAGCACAGGCTAAGGCAGGGGGGGTCAAGGAGCAGCTCCCCCCGCTTGTATCCAAAAAGCTTCCAAGCTGGTGGCCTCAGTGGAGAAGGCAGAGTAGAGCCCAACACAAAGGAAAATGACTTCTTGTATCATATCTAACCAAGCAATTTTCACAATCTTTTGGATGAAAAGTAAAATAAAATAAGCCTGCCAGGCTTTGCTTGACGGTGTCTACAAGGGAGTTTTAGAAACAGACAGACTTGTGGATCAAAATATAATGCTCACCACTTAACTAGCTTTATTTCTCAACAGCTACACTAAGTCCCTAAGCCTCCCAACACACGAGAGGAGGTAACACACATCACTGCTCCTTGCGGAGGACGGTACCCCAGAATGAGGGCATCTTGGGCCCCAACTCAGACCCAAAGGCAGAAGTGGAAACACATCATAAGAGGGGGTGGCTGTGGAAAGAGGGCAGAGAAGCTGCTGGGTGGGGAGGTGTGTCTCCTTAGATCTTGGGCCAGCCTAAAGTCCCACCTTAACCCAACTCTGGGGCCTGAAAGGGAAGTGTCTGGATACCTATTGGGGTGAAAGAACGGATCTCAAAGGATCTCAATTGCCCACCACTCTCGGCTCCTTGGTGGGCTTCCATCAGCTTTGCTCCAGTCTCTGCCATATGATGTGGCTACCCCTGCAGAGCCTTGTTATGTGGGGGCTGTTGAAAAGACCACCCTCCTACCCCCAGCGCATCCTCAACATCTACAGCCCACCCGCAAGCCTCCTGAAGGTCAGAGAGAACAACGGGAATGCAGCCATACAGCTGGACTCCACACAGAACGCTTCCAAGAGTCTGAAACTAAGAAACAGCAACCCTCCACATGGGCTTTCCTCGTGTTTCTTATCTTGAAGACCACTTCCCCTTCCCTTCCCTGGGAGAGGAGCCCTTCTGTCAGTTTTTCACCAGAGAAACTTCACAGTTAGGAAAAGCTCACCCCTGGTCACAGGGATGGGACTGACCCAAAGTCAAGGCGACTCACTGCACAGTTACCCCACCCCCACCCCCGGCAGAACCTCTCCCAAAGCCTGAGTCTACATAACCACATAGCCCCCTGCAGAAGAGCACGGGGGGGCCTGGGCACTCAAAGCACGGTCCTTGTCAGTGTGTCTCCACCAATATGAGCTGGAAAGGCCTAGTCATTCTCCCCACAGTCTTCCAAATGGTAATGTTGGGAACACACACATACAGTTTTCTAAAGCTAAACAATAATTCTCAAAGCCAGTATAGGGCCTAGACTATCAGGAGGAAAGCATTTTTCAAAATCCACATAATCTGCATGGATTCCACTGCCCATAAGAAGATCCACTGAGCCCTCGATGATTTGACTCAGTGGGTAGAGCGTTGGCCTGGGGATTGAAGGGTCCCGGGTTCTATTCTGGTCAAGGGCACATGCCTGGGTTGTGGGCTCAATCCCCAGTAGGGGGCGTGCAGGAAGCAGCTGATTAATGATTCTCTCTCATCATTGTTGTTTCTATCTCCCTCTCTCTTCCTCTCGGAAACTGATAAAAATACATTTAAAAAAAAAAGATCCATTGATGGTTTCTATCCCTCACTCCTCTCCCTTTCTCTCTCTGAAATCAATAAAAAACATACTTTAAAAAATAAAAAAGAAGAACCATCTTGTGTTATTATGGAAAGCAGTAACATGTCCCTCCTTGTGCTCAAGCAGTTGGATTTAGTTTCTACCCCTCGAAACTGAGAGAGTCCTGAGGACACACTTTCTCTCTCTGTCCCGGTAAAGACGCTTTCAGCTGCAAATAACAAAACGTATTGTCTCATAAAATAGAAATGTGGCTACCCTGGCCGAAGTTTTCCTTAAAAGTGGGCCACATCACCTCCTCAGGCAGGACGTTTTCTCCCACTAGTCTGTGAAGAGGATGGTGCTCAGTGAAGACATGCACACACCTTGTCCAGAACCAACCTTTGGGCACTGATGTCTGCTCTCCTAGTCACTTTAAGGAAGGCTCTGGTGACTGGTATGGGGGTTGAACTGGAGCGAGGTGGGGCTGGAGGCAGGAATGGCAGTTAGGAAGTCAATCGGGCTGTCAGCCCAGGACCTGTGAAGCGAGGAGACAGCCCAGCCCAGTAGTGCCAAAGCCTGAGTCACGGCAGGGTTTTGGCAGGAAGGGTACGCCAAAGGAGGACTTTGGGACTTGGAGCCCATCGGTGAAGGCCAGGCAGGGGGACAAGACTCCGTGAGAAAGAGGTGGAGGGGGGAGACCCCCCAAAGCCATTCCCGTCACTTGTCCTGAACGGTGTTGGGCCTCGCACCAGGCCTGGCCCTGATGGCCTCTCCCATCAGCTCAGTGGGCACTTCTTGGGTGATGGGACAGGAAACCTGAGATTGACCCTGCTGCGAGCCCTCCTCCATTCTCACACCACCCTTCACTCTCCATAAATGCTGTGCTCTTTCTTGCCTTCAAGCCTTTGCCTATGCTTTCCCTTATCAACAAGGCCTTTTCCTGCCCAGAATGCCCCACTTCACCCTTCTCTTGCAGCCTCTGGAGCCCCAGCTGAGTGAGCAGCTCCCTCCTTTCACTCCCGCACAGCTGCAGTCGGAGTCCCTCTGACCCTTCACTACGGTCCTGGAAGGTAAGCAGGAGAGAGAGCCTAATCTTCATTTTACAGGCGAGGAAGCCAAGCTCAGAGAGCTGAAGACGTGTGCCCCAGGTCACACAGCTGGCAAATGCTGGAGCCTAAATCAGACCTCAGTTAGACTCCAGCCCCTCCTTTTCCTCCAGTCCATATCACCTCTCACTAAAGGGTCTTAAGTTAAACTTGTTATCTGGTGCACTGATCACTTCAACAATATTCCTGTCAAGTGTCTATCCAGGTTCTGCTTCAGTGTTCCCAGTGACATGAGCCTCACTACTGTCCCTGAAGTAGTACAATCCATCCTTCAGTAGCTCTTCCCTAGCCTGAGACTGTAGAAGTCATGACACGGCCACGAAAATGCCCCCTGCAACATGGAGGCCAGTTAGCTTGCAGCCTCTGCTCAAGAGAAGAGATTGAAAACAAGGTCATCTCCCTCCGAAAGCAAGCGTGGCTTTAGGCAAGTTCTCTCCTCTCTGAGCCTCTGTGTGCAACTCGGTCAAATGGGGTAATAACGCCTCCCTGGCTGACTCGGGTGGGGATGAAGCAAGGTGCCCCCAGCCAGGGTGTAGCACCTGGGGAGTGTCTGCTCCTGAAGCTTCACTGAGCAGCTCTCTGGTGAGCGTGTCAATAAAAACACCATAATAACATAGTCACAGAGTTACTACCGTTTCCAAATGCCTGCTCTGGGCCAATCCTCCCACTAACCTTGGAGGAAGGTGTCATTTTCATTTGCAGATGAAGAAACTGACAATTAGGCAGCAAGCTGGGGTGACATGCCCAAGGTCACTCAGCAAGTCACCAAGCTATGAACCAGGGTGTGGGAGCCTTTGGGCGCATCGTCTGTCCCAGCACAGGGACCACCGCCACAGCCCTGAACCACAACTACTGTGTGTGGTATGGCGGAGGAGCGCCGGGCAGAAGTCCAGAGCCCTGAGTCAGCCTGCTCCCCTCTCTGCTGCAAAGCGATGGCATGATCCCAGGCTACTGCTTACCCTCTCTGGCCTCAGTTTCTCCATCTGTATGGTGGGGGTGCTGGAAGTCAAAACTCTTGGGATTGCTTTACTAATTCTCTTGAGACTGTACAGGCACTACTAGCAGGAAGTCAAAGAAGAAAATGTATAAAAAAAAAAAAAAGAAGAAAATGTGTCCTCATGGGAAGGATATATTGAGTTCTTCCATTCCTTTAACAACCACTAATTAGTTAATCCCTATAGCAGCAGGGTGAGTTATCAGGCATTATTATCCTCAATTTACAAGCAGGAGGTTGAATGAGAGAGGGATTGGCCCCAGGCTCAGGGCAGGGATAAGATCAGTGAAAAGACACAACAAATTGCTCCAGAACTGGGGGAGGGGGCAGTGGAGGGATGAGGGAGGCCTCCAGGGAGAGAAACCCCTCAGGAATGTATTTCTGCTCCGCATGGAGTTGCCGTCCCTTGAAGGGAATCTGAGCTAGCTCTCTCTTGCACAGATGGGCAGACGGAGGCCCAGAGAAGGGGAGAGGCTAGCCCAAGGTCACACAGCCAGAATCGCAGACCAGGAGCACATAAGGCCATGGGTTCTCAGCTGAGGCTGTTCAAATGGAGGCTGGGAGGGGATGGTTCCTAAGAGCTGGGCTCCCTCTGTAGCCCTCCCCAGATTCCTAGAGAAACCAGCCAGCGGTAAACCCCTGGGGATTATGTGTGTACTAATGGCCTGTGACAAAGGCAGCAGGATAAGCTCCCTGCTCTGCAGACTAAACAAGGTACAAGAAGCCAAGTCAAACAAAAGCCCAGGTTTTGTGTTGGCCTGGCTGGTGGGCTAGAAGCCACCCAGCCTCTTGGGAGGCCAGGCTCTGTGCCACGGCCCAGAATCTCCTCTGGTGGCCTTTCTCCCCTTTGCCACCAAAGGCGGGATGGAATCGTGTCCACGACACTTGACCATCCCTGTCTGTGGCACAGAATGCACTTTTATCGCATTGCCCCTGAGAAGAAATTGGGCACCAGAGAGGGGAAGGAAGATGCGTGTCCGCAGTCACAGGGCTTGTCAATTAAGAGGCTGGGACCCGAGGCTTCCTGACTCCCGCTCTACCACAGCCTCCCGAATTCTTCCTTCATGCTGAGAGCCATACGGACACTGGAACAGAGGGAAATGCAGTCCCCCAATTTCCGTCCAAAGTCTCATCCTACCTGATATCTCATCGAGTCCACAGCACAGGCTCTGGCAGTCGAGAGGCCTCGGTTCAAGCCCTGCTTCTGCCTATTTCTAGCCGCAGGGCTTTGGCAAATTACTTCACCACTCTGAGCCTCAGTTTGCTCATCTCCAAAATGCAGGAAATAACGGGTACCCCCCTCCCCGCATTGAGTTATTGGGATGATTAAATGACTTAATGAATGCAGAGTGTTTTGCTCTGTGGGTGGCATACAGGAAGCACCCAATTACTGTTACTGCCATTAGCAACCATGGCACCAAAGCACCACACGGCTGAGGGCAGGGCCCTCCTCCACTTCGCTAAGCTTCACATTCTTCTCTTTCCAATGAGCTATCACAAGGATTTCTTCTAACTCCAGGGCTCTGTGGTCTCTACCCCCAGCTCCCCCAACCCAAAGGAAACTACGGATTCCACTCCAGAGTCAGGGAGGCCACTTCTCTGCTTCCCTTTCTCGGCCAGGCTGCTGGCTCTGCCCGTGGGCCCCACACCCCTGCTCCAGGATATTCTGGGTGTGAGTCCCCACACAGGCAGCCTGTCCGTTCCCAGAGCTGCTGCTGAGTCTGTATGTGATTGCAAATTACGAAACCTTGGGCCTTGAAGAGCTGGGGGGAAATCTTGGAGATTTGGCTGAGGAAGAGAGTCAGGAATATTCGGGGCTGCACTGGAGAGCGTGACGTCTCTCCTCTCTGGACAAAACCTCCCTGCCTTTCAGGTAAAAACAGCTGAAGATATGGCATCCTCCTACCTCTGCCGATTCAGGGGTTGGTCTCAAGCAACCCCCTCAGCCATGTATGTGTCAAAGGGGCCCTCTCCCCAGTCCTAACTGCAGGGATTGCTCTGGTTGTTTCTAAACACGTGTTGTTTTCTTACCTCGTAGAGCTCACTTCTGCAAAATAAGAATGATGTGACTTCAGGCCCAGGGCCATTTCTCAATCCTTCCCTTCTGGTTCCTCGTGGGGATTAATGTGATACTGTTCTCTACCAGCAAGGAAGGTGGCAACAGGACACGTGAGGAGATTACTTACCTGCTCCTGCTTAAGCCCCTGGAGGGTTTGTGTAATACTGCTTAAAAATCTTAAAAAATAGAGACCCTGTTTGTGGGATTACAGGGTGTGGAGACATTCTCGCCTTTCACATTGACACTTCGGATGGCTGCCAACCCCATTCAGTCCTGCCAGTTGCTGAGCCCTGCTTTGCACAGAAGCGATTTATTCCAGTCTATTAAAAATGAGTCACCCTCCAGGAGCCCCTTGTCTTTAGAGCACATTCTACCATTGACCAGTCTGGACTCAAAGTAATGTTTCCAGGCACAAGGGTAGCTGGGAAACTGTTGGGCTGTGCTGAAGGCTCTGCTCCTGCGGTGCTTGCTGTGTGACCTTAGGCAGGTCACTTTTCCTCTCTGGGCTTCCATTCCTTAACCTGCTGCCAAATCATAATAACCTCAAGCCACATCCGTTGCTCACGGTTAGGTGAAAGCGCTTTCTGAAATGTACACTGTGGCACAAACTCAAGGGCTCATCATCGTCAAATCGTGTAGAGTTATTTGACTCTTTAAATTACTATATGTATAACTTTGATAAAAATAAAATCTTTTTTCTAAATGAGGTGTTGATAAGCATTGTAGAGCTTAGTTGAAACATTTGGGAATAATCAGGGGAAAGGACATAGAAAACTAAGCAAAGCAATTACTAACCCCAGGAAAAAGAGGGAAAAAAAATACAAGGAAGGAAACAGTATTATAGTAGGCTTCGCATTAAATGATATTTAATGAAAACACTAAACACTGATTGAACCAAACACTGTGATAGTATAGTGAGAGAATGAAGTGGAAAGTTGGGGAAGGTTAGTCAAAGAGGTTAAACCCTCTCCTATAAAAATAGGAAGTCAATAGATAATGTCTAAAATTGACAAATCTAGAAGTACCAATGTAAGCATATCAATTAGAAATGCAGATATAAGTAGCAGAAGAAAGAGCTAAAAGAGTGGAAAGTGGTTGCATGGAGGAAGCACCCAGGGGAATAAAGAAGGATGAGGAAGAGAGCTATTTTTCATTATTTAACGTTATTTGACTTCTTTTAGTTATGAATATATAGTCTTAGATTAAAATGAAAATTAATTAAAAAAATAAAACTTAGAAGCAGGTGACAGCTACAAGGAGGCTAATTTAGGTTCCAGATAAAAAAGAACTTCCTAATATCTAATCTATTCAAAAGTGGAACTGGCTGCCCCTACAGATAGTGAGACCCCTGTCATCAGAAGTATGTAAACAGATGTCCATCTGTCAGAAATAAGGTAGAGGGCTCCGGCTTTGATTGGGTAGCTGGAGTAAATAAACTTAGGGATCCCTTTCAATTCAAAGATCCTGTCCAGTTCTATGCATCTGTGGAAGTTGGAATGTTATTGTGTTTTTCTCTCCTAAGTAAATCATTTATCTGTGCATTTGCTTAGTGCCTATTTGGTTTCTGGTGCTGCACCAGGTCCTGTATTGAGGGGAGGGGAGCCAGAATAGATAGAACACAGTGTCTGTTTACAAGAATCTTTAAAGGTCAGTACTGGGGCACTCCTCAGCATTTGTCTGATCCAACCCCTCATTATACAGAGAAGAAAACTTAGGCCCAGAGAGAGGCAGGCACTTGCACAATGTCACCCCACGTTAGTGGCAGAGTCAAGCTCACATCTAGCCCTCTTGAGTCCCGCGCTACTACTCTTTTCCTCGCAATGTCTCCTCTGAAAAGCACTTCCTCCAAAATAGTTCTAACAAAAATAAAGCTCATTCTTGGTGGTTCTTACTGACCTCACGTAGACATCATTGTGCAATTGTAGCAAGATTTGGTTCCTGGATATCTACTTCAGAGGAATATGTGGTGAGTTTTCTGGAAACACCCAAAGTTCACTGAACCCAAACTTCCAAGATCTAAAACAACAGAAATAAAACTAATTGGTATTGCTGTGCCTCACCATCTCTTGAGATGCGTGAGAATTCTTAGGTAGAGCGTTATGGCCTATGTCATGGGTAAAATCCCAACTCATTTTGTGGAGTTTGTTATTGTTCCAGCAGCTATGAGAGAGCCAACGTCTGCATGTACCAACATCTCTTTGTAGTATCACTTCCTGGTAGTATCACTTTGCTTGATTTGATAGTCCTGCCTTTGTCACCTTGAAAAAAGTCCCACATCTCACTGAATTTCAGTTTCCCCTGTTGGTGTTTTGTTTTATAAGTAAGAGTCAACATGGGTTTTAAACGAGACCAGTGGTTTCAACCATGGCCATTTTCTCCCCACCCCCCAGGGGACATTTGGCAATGGCTGGAGACATTTTTGGTTGTCACCACTGGGATGGGGTGCTACTGGCATCTAGTGGGGTAGAGGCCAGTGCTGCTGCTAAACATCCTACAGGGCACAGAGAAACCCCTCCCAATACAGAATTATCTGCTCCAAAATGTCAATATTGCTGCTGTTGAGAAATCCTGGGCTAAACTCTTTGGCTACAAGTGACAGGAACGCAATTCTAACTTGTTTAAGCAAAAGAAAAAGAAGAAAAAAGTAATAAAAGAACATGCGCTATCAGAAGGATATTATCATTACTTTTAAAAAAATGTAAGAGCCAAAATAACCTCAGGATGGATACACCTTGGCAACTAGAATAAGTAATTCAACTCCCATCTGGAGTACCTCTCCCTTCTCTCTGTCTTCCTTCTGCTATTCTTTCCATGTGTCACAGGACTAGCCACATTAGTCTGAGCTCATGTCCTCACAGCTTCATAACCAGGGAGGTTTAAAGGCCCTTTCCTTTCCCAGCTCCACTATCACAAATGCCAGGGGAGGATTCTGATTAGTCAAGCTTGGGTCACATGTTCATCTCCTGAACCAATGACTAAGTGAGAGTGAAATACTATACAATGTTTGGCTTAGCCTGTGCTACATGCCCACATGTGGCCAGAGGAATGAATTCTGTTTCCTGAAGTGGGGGGAGGGGTTCGAGATGGACACAAACAACAGCCACCACAGCATGGAATAACAGCCACCACATCTGGATGCCGCTCTTGGCTCTGCCTCTTACTTGCTGTGTGACCTTAGAGAGACTATCTTTCCCTTTCTGGGCCCGTTTCTCAGCTGTACAGTGAAAGGGTAGACCAGAAATCAAAGGGATCTCCCTTCTAACATTGGATAATTTTTAGTTAGTTAAGTATTATTCATCACCCCAACAATGACATTTGAAAATACTTGCTTTTAGATTGCTGGCTCAGGATATAATATCTAGTCTAGAAATACCTAGAAATTTTTCATATTTAGTTTAGTTTTCTGATCTTTCCCTACTTGCTAATGTTAATGAAAACAGCACCAACTAAAATGCTTTAGGATATATTCATATTTTTAAAATGACTCATGTATTTCTTTGCATTTCTTAATTATTTCATAATATTCAACCCTTGTAAGGGAAATTTATAGCCCCACAAAAACCACTTACACATTGGTTTTTATTTTTAAAAATAAATTATTGGTGATTAGCTTCAGAAAGAATAAATGAAATTTTCATTGAACTTAGAATATAAATTTTACCTTATTCTTATTATAAAATGTATACAGAAAAAAATAGATGGTGCTTGGAAATCCCTAACAACATGGAAAAAAAGGCAAAGATTTCAATAACACCAATCAATCACTCATCCAACAAATATTTAATGAGTGCCTACTATGTGCAAGACACTATTCAATGATCTGCCCCTGTGTAACTTACATCCTAGTGACTGAAGAAGGATTTGTTAAGTCCTGGCCCTTCATCAGTGAGAGGCAGTGCCTATCGCTCAGCCCCTTGCCAGCCTCTCCAGCTCCAAGAGAACTCCCACTCACACACCCTCACCCCATCACACAGGACTTCAGGTTGCCAACTCCAGAACTCACCAGCTCCCCCTTCTACTTGGAACTCTCCTGCCTTTACATGTTTATCACCAACTCTGGGAAACCCCCTCAGATGGTTTTTTCTTCTTACCCCGCAGATTTAGTCTTGACCACCTCATAGAGAAAGCTACCACTCAGTACCTCCCAGTTTACGTCAGAATTATTTGTTTATGTAACTGCTTCCCTCACTGGACTGTATTTCTCCAGGGAAAGGAAAGGTTC
Source organism: Myotis nattereri (assembly GCF_964212035.1). Taxonomy (NCBI): domain Eukaryota; kingdom Metazoa; phylum Chordata; class Mammalia; order Chiroptera; family Vespertilionidae; genus Myotis; species Myotis nattereri. The sequence continues at coordinate 56,439,672 of NC_138087.1, forward strand.
TTATTTACCTGAAATTTTTCAGAGCTTAATCAACACACACACACACACACACACACACACACACACACACACACGCACACACACACACACCTCAAACCCGCTCTTCCTCTTCTATTCCTCTTCTCAGTGAGTGGCACCCCCATCCTCCCAGTGGCTCAGGTCAGAAACCTCAGCATCATCCTTAATGAATTCCTCTACCTCGCCTCAACCAACTGAGCCACACTGGCCAGGGCTATATAATTTTAAAAAACAAACAAACAGCCTTTATCTTTCAGAAATACAAGATACATGTATCCTAAATGATCTGGGATTGCCTTCAAAAAACTCCAGTGGCAAGGAGCTGGGAGTGGATAGGGTATAAATGAAGCAAGACTGACCATGTGTTGATACTGATAAAGCTACAGGATGGGGATGTGGAGCTTCAGTATATTCATATCTTTATTTTCACATATTATTCAAACTTTCATTTGAAACTTTTTAAAATAATACCTCTAGCCAACAACATGGGGGGAGGTATTTCCAGTGATGATCTGAGTGCAACAGAGATCGTCTTTACCTCTCCCCCTCGCACCAGATGCCCCTGCACTTACAGGACTGGAAACCAAAAGAGGCGTCTGAGGTCACATTTTAAGGATGCATAATGGAGGGGAATTTGGAGAGGGAACAAAATTATTAAGGAGGATTATACTGTCACCACTTGACACAATGGGGATTGCTGCTTTTAACTGCTCTAAACAAGTCTTACTTCATACCAGAGCTTCGGCTCAAGGAGGCGTCGCCATGGGAAGTGGATCCTGCCCAGGAGATCAAATCTTCCTTCCTGGCTGGGTCTTTGAGTGCGTGCTCCTACCCTGCACAGCAAGAGAATGGAGGTGGTTCTTAGAATGCACTTGAAATTCTTCTTCCCTCTTCCTGGTGTCCTTGCAGCCAGGTGTCTTGGGAGGCCCAGGAATAAAGGCGCCTCTGGATAAAGTGGCCATCCTGCCTGAGGGGCTGGGGAGCCAGGTCAAGTTTCTGTCTTTCTGTGGGTCTCTATTTCCTCCAGATGCAAGGAGAAGCAGTATAGCATAAGGTCAGCCAGTGGGCTCTAGACACAGCCAGTTCTGCAAGTCACCAGCTGTGCAACCTTTTGCACTGCTGCACCCCTGAAAGCAATATGGGTCACTAGCAGCTCTACTGGAGCCACCAGCAAAAACTCAGCCAGAGTTGCACCCTGTTTTCATCTGCTCAAACTGACACTGCCTGATCTGGAAATATGGCCTCCATATGGGCTACCAGTTTCCATTAATACTCAAAGGATATAGGCTTCATCAAGTTGGACTAAGTGTTCTTCCTTGAATAGATTATCCAAGACACCTGCCTGATGAAAGAAACAATGCTAGCAAGTCCTCTGTACACAGAAATGTTTTATAATCTAAAAAAAGGTAGGCATGGTCATTTCCAGCTCACATTGTTGTTCAAAGGGCAAAATTAGATAATGTATGCGAAGTGCTCAGCACAAGTCCTAGCATAGAGTCAGCTTGCATTAAATGGTCAGTACTATTCCTTATTTCCCCATAAAATGTGGGTTGGCTCTAACAATTGATAAGGGTCCTAATTCTAATGTTTGAGGAGTCGTTCATTTATACAACAAGCATTTCATTTCTTTTTTAAAATCTCATTCTTTTTTTTCTTTCTTTTTTTACTGATTTCAGAGGAAGGAAGGGAGAGGAAGAGGGTGATAGAAACATCAATGATGAGAATCATTGATCAGCTGCCTTCGGCATGTGCCCTGACCGGGAATCGAACCTGATTCATGGGTCAACGCTCAACCACTAAGCCACACTGGCTGGGCTACAAGCATTTCTTGACAAGCTCTACACAAGGTGCTATTGCCAAGGTGAACAAAACTGACGTGGGAGTTGGGGACTAAATATAGCACAGAAGGCAAAAACTGCAAATAATCAAAATTACTTTTAAATTTCTTCCATCATCAACTGACCTCCCAATCATCTGCTTCTCATTCAGAGATGTCATCAGAGGAACTGCTCGAGGGGAGCTATGGAGTTTGGGCCATGGAGTGATGGTGGCTGTGTGAGCACGGCATCTTGTCCCCTCCCAGGGGAAGTGTTGGCCTTTTCATTCTATGTAAGCCAGTGGTTCTCAACCTTCTGGCCCTTTAAATACAGTTCATGTTGTGACCCAACCATAAAATTATTTTCGTTGCTACTTCATAACTGTAATGTTGCTACTGTTATGAATCGTAATGTAAATATCTGATATGCAGGGTGGTCTTAGGCGACCCCTGTGAAAGGGTCGTTCGACCGCCAAATGGGTTGCGGCCCACAGGTTGAGAACCGCTGATGTAAGCCTTCAACTGATGGGATGAGGCCCATCCATATTAGGGAGTGAAATCTGCTTTGCTCAGTCTAAAAATTTAAATGTAAATCTCATCCAAAAACACCTTCACAGAAACATTAGAGTAATATTTGACCAAATATCTGGGTACCTCATGGCCCAGTCAACTTGACCCATAAATTAAGCACCATACTGCCCATGGATGCACTTTTATGATGAATTGGGACCAAGCAGTAGTATTGTCATTGTAATGGCTAATGAGAAAAGAGAGGCAGACCTAATCTCAAAGTGTTAACTTCAGATGAAATCTCACAGCCCTGAAGAAGTAAGCTTTCAGAAGTTTGAGTAAAAAAGTTTGTGGGAGAACAAAGACATCCCACCCACACAGCAGTACAGGCAGGTTGGAATCAAAAGAATCTTCCCCTTAATAGGTCAGCCCATAGCAACATTGCAAATAGTCACTGAGTGTCAGCAAGAAATGAAATCTATCAAATTGAATGCATTAGTTTGGATTTTGATGCTTTTTGTAATATTGTACTTAATTTATAAATTTGTTTTGGTTTTATTATTTATAAGGAGTTTATGCCTAGTTTTATATCAGTACGCATTGAAGTTACATTAAACTAAAATATATTTAAGCCCAGCAAGGGTAGCTCAATGGTTCAGTGTCAATCTATGAACCAGGAGGTCATGGTTCAGTTCCCAGTCAGGACACATGCCTGGGTTGTAGGCTCAATCACCAGTAGGGGATGTGCAGGAGACAGTCAATCAATGATTCTCTTTCATCACTGATGTTTCTATCTCTCTTCCCCTCTCCCTTCCTCTCTGAAATCAAGAAAAATATATTTTAAAAAATAAAATGAAATATATTTAAGTCAATTCTGGGGGAATCCATGAGATGTTTGTCCTTTTAAATTGGTCCCTTAGATTATTACTCTTAATTTGAGAAACCCATATATAATGTAAAAGTTTTTTTGGCCCTTTTTAGGGAATATATGCTCTGAAGCATTTCATTTGTAAAAGTCACTGAACTACATCTTTTAGAAATTTTTTTTATATAACAAATTGAAAAAAGTATGTACTATGTGCTACACTGAATTTGAAAAATACAGGCTGAAGCAAAAGTAGCTTACAGTTGTGAGTACACAGAATGGAGTTTATTCTTTTTTTTTTTAATATATTTTATTGATTTTTTACAGAGAGGAAGGGAGAGAGATAGAGTTAGAAACATCGATGAGAGAGAAACATTGATCAGCTGCCTCCTGCACATCTCCCACTGGGGATATGCCCGCAACCCAGGTACATGCCCTTGACCGGAATCGAACCTGGGACCTTTCAGTCCGCAGGCCGACGCTCTACCCACTGAGCCAAACCGGTTTCGGCTATTCTTATATTATGGTTATTATTTATTAACTAGAGGCCCGGTATACAAAAATTTGTGCACTCGGGGTGGGGGTGGGGGTCCCTCAGCCTGGCCTGTGTCCTCTCGCAATCTGGGACCCCTTGGGGGATGACCACCTGCTGGCTTAGGCCCGCTCCCTGGGGGAACGGTCCCAAGCTGGCAGTCAGACATCCCTCTGGCAGCCCAGGAGCCCTCAGGGGATGTCCACTTGCCAGTGGGGAACAGGCCTAAGCTGCAGTCAGACATCCTTAGTGCTACTGAGGAGGCGGGAGAGGCTCCCACCACCACTGCTGTACTGGCAGCAGTCAGCCTGGCTTGTGACTGAGCAGAGCTCCCGCTGTGGGAGCACACTGACCACCAGGGGGCAACTCCTGCATTGAGTGTCTGCCTCCTGGTGGTCAGTGTGTGTCATAGTGACCAGTCATTCCCAGTCGTTCTGCTGTTAGGGTCTGTTTGAATATTACCCTTTTATTACATAGGATAGAGGCCTGGTACATGGGTGGGGGCCGGCTGGTTTGCCCTGAAGGGTGTCCCGGATCAGGGTGGGGGTCCTGCTGGGGTGCCTGGCCAGCCTGGGTGAGGGGCTGATGGGTGTTTGCAGGCTGATCACACCCCCTTCAGGGTGGGGGTCCCCACTGGGGTGCCTGGCCAGCCTGGGTGAGGGGCTGATGGCTGTTTGCAGGCTGGCCACACTCCCTTCAGGGTGGGGGTCCCCACTGGGGTGCCTGACCAGTCAGGGTGAGGGGCTGAGGGCCGTTTGCAGGCTGGCCAAGCCCCCCGCCCGGCAACGAAAGCTCCCAACCTCTCCTTTTTTTTTAAAATCTGGGATTTATTTACCTTCTATAATTGAAACTTTGTTGCCTGAGTGGAGCTCAGAGCTGGCTGGCAGGCGGGAAGCTTGGCTTCCTCCATCATTGGGGCAAGCAAGCCTCCTGCTTGCTTCAGCTCCCTGGCTGCTGGCTGTCATCTTAGTTGGGTTAATTTGCATATAGTTGTTCTGATTCGCTGGTGGGCGTGGCATTGAAGGTATGGTCAATTTGCATGTTTGTCTTTTATTAGTGTAGATTATTGTATTATTTTCCACATGAACAACTGCAAACCTACTCTTGCTCCACCCTGTATTGCACATCACATTGCCTCTCAGATATACACAAAGCATTTTAGAAAATAAAAGGATCTGAGAAATCCAACAGGAGATGTCAAATATTGTTTCACTCAGTGTTTCTCAAGCTTATTTGAGCAAATAATACTTCTATTGCAGCAACTACTAATATCCTGAGGAATAGCTTTCTTTGAAAAACACTCTTCTATAACACTATCTGGAATACCTATATGTTAATGTTCATAGCAGCACTATTCACAATACCCAAAAGGTAGATACAACCCAAAATGAATGGATAAACAAAATATAGTATATCCATACAATTGAATATTATTCATACACAAAAAGGAATGAGATACTAATTCATGTTACAACATAAGGAACCTCAAGAACATTATGCTAAAGAAAAGAAGCCAGTCATAAAGGACTCCATGTTGTATGGTCCCATTTATTCCATATTCCATATCTCATTATGAAATATCCAGAACAGGCGAAAATATATAGAGACAGAAAACAGATTCATGGTTGCCAGGGCCTCGGAAATGGGAAGTGACTTCTTAATGTATATGGGGTTTCCTCTTTGGTTGAGTGTTGACCCATGCACCAGGAGTTAATACTCATGATAAATATAAGTATTAATTTTGCTGAATGTTTTTCCCTTTATTTATTTTTAAATATATTTTTATTGATTTCAGAGAGGAAGGGAGAGGGAGAGAGAGATAGAAACATCAATAATGAATGAGAATTATTGATTGGCTGCTTCCTGCATGCCCCCTATTGGGGATCGAACCTACAACCCAGGCATGTGGCCTAACTGGGAATTGAATGGTGACCTCCTGGTTCATAGGTCGATGCTTAACCACTGAGCCACGCTGACGAGGCATAAAATTGTATACTTTAAATATGTGGAGTTTATTGTATTTTAATTGTATCTCAAGTAAGCTCTTAAAAACATGTATAAAGTATATGTGATAAGAGCTTTAGGGGAGAAAATATAAATAAAGCTTATCTTTTCTATTAGATTGTGCAATTATAATTTTTGTCTTTAAAATTTTTAATCTTGCTCCAAAGGGTGAAAGTTATGTTTTAAAAATTGACTAATACGTTATATATTCAATGTATTCTATCGATTGCTCTACTGATAACTGTATCAGTCAGAATAGGCTAGATTAAGCTACACTAACAACTCAAATGTGATTGGCTTAATACCACCAAGGTTTATTTCTCACTCACTCTACACACCCATAACAGCTAATAGGGGGTTATTTTCAAGGTAGTTTCCCTGAGACCCAGGCCAATAAAGCGCCAACATCCTGGAATGTGGCTCCTTGGTCAGTGCAGCTGGAGAAGAGGGAACTAAGGAGTCGAACATCTGCCATTCAATGCTCCGCTCCACAAATGCCAATAAACCACATTTATTGGCAAAAAATAGTCGTGAGCATGCTTCACTTCAGGGGGGCAGGGGATTGTATGCCTCCATGTATCCAGTAGAGAAGTAAATATTGGTGAACATTAATAATTATAATCTACCATAATTGCCCATGAAGCTAAAAGTTATGCCCACACTAACATATGAAAAAGTAATTGAAACTGAATGTGCTCAAAGGATGTGAACTGTGGGCCAGAAGTTCCACCCAGAAGAAGTGGGAAAATTGTAGCTCTATCCACACTCAGAAGTCCCCTGTTCTCTCAATACGGTGCCTGAAGAGAGAGCCCAAGTTCCAGATAACCCAGAGCCAGCCAGGTAGCAGTTCTGCTTGACTTTGGAAAACCTATTAGCTGCCTGGAAATCAACTCTTTTACATCTGTTATGCATACCATCAAATACCTCACCACTCACTCACTCAGTATCTGCCCCTACGCCCAGGTATTGAAGAAACCCGTCAGGTGGGGTCTACACAGGAAAGGTCTAAACAAGGTGCTCTGGGAACACAGAAGAGGGAGCAATATATAACTTTTAAATGTTTTAAACTCTGATACAGCCTTTTTTGTGTATGTGCTTTTGTTGGTGATACAAATCTTAGTCCCCACCTTGCCAACGCTGCCCCTTGCCAGTTCTGTAGCGACAGTCAGCTCCCTTCATTTCTCTGAAGCTCAGTTTCCTCACCTGTAAAAGGGGGATAATAAAGCTTACCTCCCAGAACTGCTGAGAGAACAAGGATGAGATCATGTCTATGGCAATGCTTTGTAAACTGTAAAGTTCTGTGTCGGTCCAAGTTATCATCACCATCACCATCATCATGGCTGTCTTGCACTGTCTAGGGGGGGACCCCAGGGTTGGGGAAGGCCCAGAGGAGAGAGGGGCTCCCAGTCTGACCCTGCGGCCCTGCTGGAGTCAGGGCCTCCCTCTAATTAACTCTTCCTGGCAGAAGCTCCTTGCTGGACATGTTTGCCTACCAGAGAAAAGCCAGGCGAGGCCTCCAGGGGCCGCCCACTGGCCCTGACACACGGGGGAGGAATGATGATTCACCAGCCCGCTAACAGCCTCGCTGACAGGCCTCTGGCCCAGCCCCTGGCAGAGACTATAGGGCTAGCAAGGGTGCAGCGGGGCAAAGAGGCTTCTAAGCAGAGAAAGTGAGAAAGATGGGAAGAGGGAGGGGAAGAAAAAGGATAAAGGAAAACGAAAGGCACAAAAAGGCAAAAGAAAGAAATGAAGAAAAAGAAAGTAGAAAAAAAGGAAGTAGATGTGGTTACCGGGAGCTAGGGAGAACGGGAACTGGGGAGTTGTTATTCAGTGGGTATAGTTTGTGTTGCAAAATGAAAAAGTTCTAGAGCAGTGGTTCTCAACCTTCCTAATGCCGCGACCCTTTAATACAGCTCCTCATGTTGTGGTGACCTCCAACCATAAAATTATTTTCGTTGCTACTTCATAACTGTAATTTTGCTACTGTTATGAATCGTCATGTAAATATCTGATATGCAGGGTGTATTTTCATTGTTACAAATTGAACATAATTAAAGCATAGTGATTAATCACAAAAACAATATGTAATTATATATGTGTTTCCCGATGGTCTTAGGCGACCCCTGTGAAAGGATCATTCAACCCCCAAAGGGGTCGCGACCCACAGGTTGAGAACCGCTGTCCTAGAGGTTGGTTACACAATGACGTGCGTGCACTTAACACTGCTGAGCTCTACACGTAAAAATGGTTAAGAAGGTAAAATTTATGTTGTTTTTTACCATAATTAAAAATTGAGTTAAAAAAATATTTTTAAAGGGAGGGGGAAAGGGAGAAGAGAGGAAGGAAGGAGAGAGGAAGGAGAGGACAAAGGGAGGAAGGGACGGAGGATGAGCGGAAGGAGAAGGAAGAGAAAGATGTGGGGATGCGGGGAAGGAGAGAAAGAGAGGAGAAAGGAAGGGGGGGAGGAAGGAGGGAATGGGGGGGGATTTAAAAGATGAAGAAGGGAATAGGGGGGGGGGAGGAAGTGGGGGGGAGGGAAAGGATGGAGGAAAAGAATACCTGGCCGGCAGCCTGGCAGCGGAGGGCGGCCTCGCCCCGCTGACCGCCCCAGGTCCTCCCGGGGCGCCGGGCCGAAGACTCGGGGGCGGGGCCGCTGTGCGTGACGTCTCCGCGCCGCGCAGTCTCCCCGCCCTCCGTCCCCGCGTCCCGCGTCCCGCGTTGGTGCAATCGCCCGCGCCTGGGGCTCCCCGCTGCGGTTACCGCTCGCCTTGGGTGGCTGGAGTCCCCTGGCCTCTGGCCTTCTGCCCGGCCAGCCGGCGGCGGAGGGCGGTAATTGCCCAGAGACGCAGCACTTATCTGGGCGGGTTGTGCAAGGCGCGCGGGAGGAGGCCCGGGGCGGCGGCTCTCACGCCTCAGCGGCCAGGCATGCAGGCGGGGGCGAGGGGCGCGCGGGGCCCGGGGCGCCTCCGGTGTTCCCGCTGCAGACGGGGCCCCTCTATGGAGAGAGCCTCCGCCTGACTGCGCGACGGGGCTGGTGATGGGGCCGGTGATGGGGCCGGTGATAGGGCCGGTGATGGAGCTGGTGATGGGGGAGACCTGCGTTCCCAGCCCTGCCCTGGCACCTGCTCAGCTTCTGGACCCAGGCGCCTCCGCAGTCCTGGTTGTGAGATTGGAAATAATGCCGGTGAGGCAGGGCCAGGCACACGTCAGGTACATGTAAGTGCCAGCCATTCTTCTCTCATCACCCACCCCAAGACCTCAGGCTGAAAGGCTGAAATCTGTGTGCGAGGCGCACCCACGGGGCCCACACACTACCAGTCATCACCTGAGTTCAAGTTTTGTCTGCTACTGACTTGCTGAGCGGCCTTGGGAAATATGCCTTCCCCTTCTGGTCTTCAGTGCGCTCTTCTGAAATTAGACGCTGAAGTTCTGTTGGGAGGACTGAATGAGGTAGCCCTTGAGAAAAGCCGAGGGCCATACCCCTGTGGCGCTCCGAGGAGTGACTTGTGGCTGCATCCTCGCCAAGACTTCAGGTCCCAGCAGCCGCGTGCAGCCCAGGCCTGTCTTCTGTAAATTCAGATATTTAGAGGACACCCACTCGGATGGGTCCCACAGGAACCGCACATGGAACATGTCCCAAGGTGAATACATCATCTTCCTGTCCCCAAACCATGGGATGACGCCTAGGTTCTCCATCCCACATCAAAGAGAAACCCAAGAGCCTCCTTAAGGTTTCCTTCTCTTCCGTTCTCCTACTACCCACGTAATCACTCACGCCAGTCTCTCCTACCCCTTTAATATCCCCCAGTCTGTCTTTCCCATCCCCACAGTCACATCCCAGTCTTGGCCACTGCATATTGCTTAGCTGGGGAACTGCAACAGCCTCCTGACTTGTTATTCTGTTTCCAGTCTTGCCCGCTCCAATCCTTCATCTACACTGAACCAGCCTAACCTTCCAAAAGAGAAATCTTACCATGTCACTCCACATGTTACTTGCCAGCCCTCCAAACTCTAACCACATGGAACTTATTTCTGGTCTCAGTGCCATACCTCTGGGTCTTCTCACATGCTGTCCCTCTGTCTGGAACACCTACATTCCCTCCTTATTTGGCTCACTTCTGCTTGTTCTACAGATTTCCACATAGACACTTCCTTTGCATTGCTTCCCCCGATCTGCCCAACCCCTAATTAACTTAGGCATCTCTCCTATTTGCTCTTAAAGTGGGAATGCATGATCACTAATCTCATGGTGAATTTATTTTGATACAAACTTTCTAGAAAGCAAAAGGAAATGTGTGTTAAAATTTTTTTAATATGATCATATCCTTCAATCCAGCCATTCCTCTTTTCAGAAATACAAGAACACCTTAAAGATGTACTCCAAGATTTAAGGACAATGATATTCAGCAGAGTGACAAAGGCAAACAACCAACAGGGTGCGATAAGGGACTGGATTGTATACTTACTAGTATACAATACAATGCTATGCAACTATTAAAAAGGTAGAAGAGTAGGGAAAATCGTTCACAATGTAATGTTAGGTGGAAAAGAAAGTTGTAAAAACTTAGGTACGTCCAGTATGGACCTAATTTTTTAATTAAAATTCACTTAGAAAAAAAGTATCTGGAAGGACATATACCAAAATGTTAAGAGTGTCATCTCTAGGTGATGGAATTTTAGATTTTCGTTTTACTTACCTGTGTTTTCTCCCATAATCCTATATTTACTAATTATGTGACTGTTTTAAATTAAAAGAGTGAAATGAATGTTTGTTGACTGGGTATTTTTATCCAGAGGCGTGGGCCAGCCTGGCTGGAATCAGTGGGCCTTTTGGAGCTCCTCACCAACCTGAGGTGGGGGAGAAGGTGGCTAAACAGGAGAACAAAATGCCTCTCACCGGTGCCCGAATCAGTGGGAAGGGAAAGCAGTTGCTGTTTTGGTAGAAACGGGTACTGAAGGAATTTTCATTCATTGAAGAACCTGGAACTTGGCTTGGGAATTTCTAGACTGGTAGTAGTCAGTGAGACCTTGGAAGTATTCAAATTCCACCCCCTCATCTTGGAATCAGGGAACTTAAACCCGAGGTGATTGGCAACTTGCCAAACCTGCCAGATTGCACATGAAGATAATGGCAGAACTAGAATCTGGACATGTTTCTTCACTCCCTAGTCCCTACTCATTCCAATATATTTTCCCACCCCATTCCTAGAAATTGATACCAAGATTCGCTACACACACACACACACACACACACACACACACATGCACATACATACAGAGGCAACCTGCTTGATTTCCATCCAAAGCTCATACATCCAGAAAGCAGACCACCCTTGGATTCATTTAACTTTTTACATGGGGATCTCTCATTCTGATCCTTAAGAAGGTGACCTACCTAAATCTCCCACCAAACTCTGTTTTAAAGAACATCCAACTTTGTAATGATTATATTCCAAACTCCACTGCTTTATCTCTACAAGCCCTTTTCCATAAGGTAATCTCTTTTTTACATTTTTATATTTTTATTCTCCCAATAGCTATAAAATGTAGGCATTATAGCAGGTCCTCAACATTGTTTTGTTCAATGTCATTTCAATATAACATTGATGAGATATCTTAGGAACTTAACTCATGTATATCAATTAGGTTCTGGCAAAATCGGTTTCATCATATGTGGTTTCATTTAAGTCACAGAACACACCGATGACATTGAGGACTTACTATATTGTGCTTTTGTCCTATGATGAAACTGAAATTCAAGGAGGTTAAACAATTTTCTCAAGGTCACAACCATAAGTGCCATAGCGAGGATTCAAACTCCCACTCTCAGTGGACTCTGTCCTGTACCTGTGTGTGCCTGGGCTACATTGCCACACCAGATGTCCCTTTTTATAGTCTGCTGAGAGGCATTTTTAAGACTCACAGAAAATCTGAACTAAAGAGACCTTGGAAGTCCTCATTTCACCTTTTGTTTCCTTCTTCAAACAACCATGATGTTCAGAGTGGTTTAAACCAGCGGTCGCCAACTGGTGGCCTGAGGACCACTGGTGATCTGTGAGGTCCAAAAGGTTGGCGACTGCTGGTTTAAACCATGAACTATGTGGACAAAGGGCCTAAACTTCAAACCCAGTTCTGCCACTTACTAATCATGTGACTTTGATCAAGTTACTTAACCTCTCTGTGCCTCAAATTCCTTGCCCGCAGAGCATGGATAATAATAATAATTAATTCATAGAATTGTTTCAGGGATTAAATGAGTTATAACATTAAATTACATAAAACAGTGCTTGACACACATTATCATTACTATACTATTATTACTACTAATGAGAGTTTATGATGCACCAGGTGTTAAAATAATGAATGGGAAAACAAAGATGACAAACACATTATCCTCTCTTCAGAGTACCTCTGGAAGGAGAGTGCAGAAACCATATGTAATTACAATTTAATCATGTAGTAAACTCAATAACACAAACTTGTGTGGACACCCTGAGAGTAGATGTGACTTGTCCCAGGAAACAGCAGAATCAAGACTTGAGCTCAAGTCTCCTGAGCCTCTTTCTATCCCACCTCATGGATTAGGAATTTGCCAATGGCATATGTCCATGTGACCCAAAGTCTTTCCACATAGCACCCAAAAGAGGCTCCCAAGGCTATGGCTGCCTCAGCTGAAGATGTTACTAATGTCTAGTCAATAAACACTTGCTGAATGAGTCAATGAGTTGAAGGCGTTGGTGAGAAACAAACCAACTTTCCCCTCAGCTCTCTCCTCCTGAGCATACAGACATGAGGCCAAGGCACAGGGCAAAGCAATGATAAATCCTGGGGGACAGCTGGCCACACCCTCTTCATCCTCAAAAAGGGTGGTTCATTGGGGTACCACCAGTCACTAGCTTCTCCTTTGCCACAGCTATTTCTGATGCCTTCAAGGGAAAATTTTTACTTCACTCAATGTAATCACTTTCACAATTGTTTTTAATTTGTTTGTGACCAACTCTGTACAGAGGAAGGTGAGTCAGCCCAAATCCCTGCCCTCAGGGAGCTTGCATTCTAGCAGAAGAAATAAACCATAACAAATTGCTGTCCTGCAAGGTAGAATGTGCAAAAAAGGGACAGACCAAAGACACCCAGAATCCACATGATAAGAACCTCACAGTAGTGTGGCGGGCTGAACAACAGCCCCAAAGATGTCCGTGTTCTAGTCCCTGGGATCGGAGAGCATTGCTTTATGTGGCAAAGGGTCTTTGCAGGTGTGAGTAAATTAAGGATTATCTGGGGCAGGCCCTAAATGTACTCCTAAGTATCCCTACAAGACGGAGGCAGAGGGAGATTTGACTACGGAGAAGTGATGATGGAGGCAAGAGGTTAGAGTAATTCCAGAAAGGGGCCATGAGCCAAGGAATGCAGGCCACCTCCAGAAGCTAGAAAAAGAAGTGAAATGGATTCTCCCCTAGGGCTTCCTGAAGGAATCGCTCTGCTGATACTTTGAATTTAGCTCAGTAAAGCCGATCTGGGACTTCTGGCCTCCGGAAATATGAGAATAAATTTGGATTTTTTTAAGCCACCAAGTCTGTGGTGATTTGTTTCAGCAGCCATAGAAAGCGAATACAGATTGATTGTCGACGGTCTGTCAGGCACTCTACTGGGTTTTATACATGAACTCTGGAGCCAGGCTACCAGGGGGCAATTCCTGGCTCCAACATTTTTCATCTTTGGTCAACTTAACTCTCTGGGCTTCAGTTCCCTCCTTTATAGAAGTGAAAGAATATTTAGCACCTCCCTGCCCCCCATAGGAATGGTGTGAGGAGTGATGTGTAGGAGATCTTACTAATGCTCACCATTATTTGGTGCTCCTCTCCTTCTACAGGCAATTCCACAGTTCGTGCCCCCTTATAGTAAAGTGGCACCACCTGGCTGGTTCTGGCCCATGAAATGTGAGCAGCGAAAAGCCCCTGTGGGACCTGGACCACATGTGCCTGTGAGCAAGTCGCAAGCTCCTCAGACACAGGGACATGATGACTGTCCCTTTCAATACACACTTTCTGGGACTCTGAGCATCATGTGGCAAATGAACAGTAAACAAAAGAAGAGATTTAAAAGGAGTCATGGGGACAGTGTGAAACGTGTGGAGGTGTGTGTGATATGGATTCCCCAGAGCACATATGGGCACCAAGAAACGTGGCACAGGGATGAACTTCGTTATTATAATAATGTATTAATTATGGCAAATAAGACTGGGTTTCCATCTACAGTTGCTTTTTAAAATAAATTTGTGTCTTTTAAAAGTGAGTTGATTTAGCCGAAACCGGTTTGGCTCAGTGGATAGAGCGTCGGCCTGCGGACTGAAAGGTCCCGGGTTCGATTCCGGTCAAGGGCATGTGCCTGGGTTGCGGGCATATCCCCAGTGGGAGATGTGCAGGAAGCAGCTGATCGATGTTTCTCTCTCATCGATGTTTCTGACTATCTCTCTCCCTTCCTCTCTGTGAAAAATCAATACAATATATTAAAAAAAAAAAAAGTAAAAGTGAGTTGATTTAAAGAGTGGTTTGTGGATACGGCAAAAATTGTAAAGCAGGAATCGAAAGACTAGCATATGGGCAACTTCCCTGGAACAATGAAAAGAACATGTGCTTTGGAATCGGGTCAGGGTTGAATCCAGTTCCTCCACTTGCTGGCAGTGTGACCTCAATCCAGTTACTCAAGCTGAGATTGTTTCCATATTATTTTTTAATGGGGATCATCATTCCTACTTCACAGGGTGGGAATGAGGATTATTACTTACTTTCACTATTGCTGGCCTTGTATTCCTTCTTCTCATTGTTGCCTGTGGGTCTTGACCCAATTTACAGATTGGGGACTAATCCAGTCCACATTCCCAGAAGGTCTGGCCAGGCTCTGGGGAGACAGAACCCAGTAGGGGTAGTTTCCTGCCCTCCAGAAGCTCCCAGTCTAGTGGTGCAACTGGCACAGACTCAAAGATCCACAGTCCACAGCCCCAGTGCTGTGGCAGACACGCAGATGTGGTGGTACAGAGGCACTGAGATGGTCTGAGGAGAGCCACAAGTGCCAGGGATGGGTCTCAAGCCATGAGTAAGCTTTCAACAGGCAGATGTGGGCATGGAATGCATACTAGGTTACCTCACCTCTTTGAGCCTCAGTTTCCTCTTTTGTAAAATACAAATAATACCACCTACCTTTCCAAGTACTACTTTGAGGATTAAGTGGGATAAAGTCTGGCAAGAACCTACCACAGTGTCTGGTTCATACTAGACATTGGTTAAATGGAGGCAATTACACTACTATTGTGCTAGATTAAGAAGGCCCCAGTGGGTGGCCCCCTCTGTAATAGAATTATTATCTTCTCCTTCCCTGTGACTCACCTCAGGAGCTGGCCCCAGCGGCTGGGATGTCCCAGGCCCCTGGGCAGGTTGGAACTATCAAGCTCCCTAGAATAACATCTTTATTCAGAAGAGATCAATGTTCAAAGGTCAATTTTGCAAATATAGACCCTTGGTCCCCAAGAGAAGTAACATGATTACTCCCCAGTATCAGGGCTGGGCCTCAAGTCCAGATTTCTACCACATAAGAAGAGAAATACCATGCCTCTGAGTCAGCTGGGTCCTCGCAGGCTCGTCCGCAGGAGCCTGCTCTGCAGGAGCCCAGACAGACCTTTTGGGAAAAGCAGGAGTGTGGGTGCTGGAGACCTGGGTTTAAATCCACCCAGTTGCTGTCTGAACCAGGGCCACAGCCCTTTCCCACTCCAGGCCTCAGGGTTCTGAGACTGGGTGGGTGGGCTGATACTCCCACCTGTGGCTGATATCACAAAACCATCAGGATAGCACAGACCAATCAGGGCAGACACTGGCAGGATCCTGGGGGTCTGCTCCTGGCAGCTACACATCAAAGAAATTCCAGTCGACTCCCGTGAAGTTCTATTCCTCATGTTTTGTGGTGGTGGCATAGAATATTCAGTGTGTATAGTATGTGCTTCCCAAAGTGAAAACGAGTCAACCACACATCTCCTTTCCCTTCTCCAAAGAAGAGAAACAGACCTTGTGATTTTTAAAGCTTTATTGAATTATAATTTATATACCACAAAACTCACCTATTTTAAGTGTACAATTCAATGATTTATAACCTAAATTTACAGATCTGTGCAACCATCACCATAGCCCAGTTTTGGAACATTTCCATTAACTCACTAAGATCCCTCATGTCAATCACTCCCCATTTCCATCCTCAGCCCCAAACAACCACTAATCTGCCTTCTGTTCCTATAGATTTGCTTTTTCTGGGCATTTCATATAAATAGACTCATATAAAATGTGGTCCTTTATGTCTGGCTTCTTTCACTTAGCATAATTTCTTTGGAGGTGCATTCATGTTGTGGCATATGTCAGTATTTTATTCCTTACCTCATTCATTCAGATACCTGGCACCTTACCAGTGCCCAGCACATAGTAGGTGCTCAGTAAGGGGCTGAAGAATCTCATACAATGACTAGAGGCTCATCCAAAATGAGGGTAGCTACACACCAAAGAAATTCTAGTCAACCCCCAAGCTGCTGTGGATGAGGCACTGATCCCCATGCCTGCTGTCAATGATTTGAATATAGCCATTTATTTTTAAACCTGTGAATGTCCACCAGTTGACTTGTCATGCCCTCAACTTCAAAGCTGTGCTTCAGCTTCCATTCACTTATTTCGAATTTGCCCTTATTTGCCCCTCATCCTGGCTCTGAAAGCCATGGTGATTCATTGCTCTGCAATTAACTCATCTTCCTCAGCCCTGAATTGCCTGAACTAGTTGGAGAAGAATGTTACTCCAAATATAACTAGTCTCCAACTTTTTTATTGATTTGCGAGAGAGAGGAAGTGATAAGGAAAGAGTGTGTGAGAGAGAAAGAGAGAGAAACATTGATTTATTGTTCCACTTATTTATGCATTCATTGGTTGATTCCTATATGTGCTCTGACCGGGGGTCAAACCTGAAATCTTGGTGTATCAGGGCAACACTCTAACCAACTGAGCTACCTGTCCCAACTAGCCTCCAACTGTCTATCTCTCCCTCCAAGTCTGTCAATTTTTTCTTCATAAATTTTGGAACTCTAGTTTCAAGTGTGTAGATGTTTATAATTGTTACATAATTTAATGCTTATGGATGGATTGAATTTTTATCAATATATATATTGTCCTTCTCTATCTCTTGCAACCTTTTTTACTTAAAATTTATTTTGTCTCCAAAAGCACAGGCAGCAAACACAAAAATAAACAAGTGGAACTACATCAAACGAAAAAAATTCTACACAGCAAAGGAAACCATCAACAACATGAAAAGGCAATCTACCAAATGGGAGAAAATATTTACAAACCATATATCTGATAAGGAATTAACATCCAAAATATATATATAAGGAACTCATACAACTCAATGGCAATAAATAAATAAATAAATAAATAAATAAATAAATAAAACAAGACAAAATTTTAAATGGGCAAAGAACTTGAATGGACATTTTCCCAAAGAAGACATACAAATGGCCAACAGGCATATGAAAAGATGGCCAACAGGCATATGAAAAGATGTTCAACGTTACTAATCATTAGGGAAATGCAAATTAAACTCACAATGAGATATCAGCTCATACCTGTTAGGAAGACTATTATCAAAAAGTCAAAAGAGCCTGGCCATCCTGGCTCAGTGGTTGAGTGTTGACCTATGAACTAGGAGTTCACGGTTCAATTCCCAGTCAGGACACATGCCCGGGTTCTGGGCTTGATCCCCAATGTGGGGCATGCAGGAGGCAGCCGATCAATGATTCTCTCTCATCATTGATGTTTCTATCTCTCACTCCCTCTCCCTTCTTCTCAATGAAATCAATAAAAATATGTATTTTTAAAAAGTCAAAAGATAACGTATTGGTGAGGTTGTGGAAAAAAGGGAAACCTTGCCGAAACCGGTTTGGCTCAGTGGATAGAGCGTCGGCCTGTGGACTGAAAGGTCCCGGGTTCAATTCCGGTCAAGAGCATGTGCCTGGGTTGCGGGCACATCCCCAGTGGGAGATGTGCAGGAGGCAGCTGATCAATGTTTCTCTCTCATCGATGTTTCCAACTCTCTATCTCTCTCTCTTCCTCTCTGTAAAAAATCAATAAAATATATTTAGAAAAAAAAAAGTATATAATATAGATATGAAAAAAATATATTATTCAGCCTTAAAAAAAAAATCCTGCTATTTACAACATGTATAAACCCGAAGAATGTGCTCAATGAAATAAGCTAGACACAGAAAGACAAATATTGCATAATCTCACTTATACATGGAAGCTAAAATATAAACAACAACAAAAAAGTAGAACTCATACTAACAGAGAGAGAAATGGTGGTTACCAGAGGCTGGGGTAGGGGGGGAAGGAGAGGTATTTATCAAATATTTTTTAAAATGCATTTTTGTCTCCAGTTCCTAGCACAGAGCGCCTAAAACCTTTGGAATTTCCTGAGTGTTGAGGTTGATAGGAGTGTCTTTTGTTGTTCAGAACAAGCTCCTTTCACCCATAACTGAGTTTATACAAATCAGGTCACTCTCGCAGGCTCCAAATAACCCCAGGGTTATAATCTACCAGAAAGAACGGGCAGATTAGAGGGTGGAAACCTTCAGCACTACCTTCTTAGCCTGACCCTCGAGGGGGTGAGGGGGAGATGGGCTAAAGGATAAGTTCAATCACCAATGGCCAGTGGTTTACTCAATCACATGTATTGAAATGTCCATTGAAAAGCCCTAAAAAGTGGATTTGGAGAGCTTCTGAGTTGATGAGTAAACACATCAAGGTGCTGGGAGGGTGGCAAACTCAAATTCTATGGAGACAGACATTCCTTTCTACTCAGAACCCTATGTACCTCCTCATCTGGCTCTTTACTTATACCCGTCATAATAAAGTGCAAATTTATTATGTATTTATATGTGTTTCATGTATTGGTATATGTATTGATATATGTGTGTATTATGCATTTATGTATCTTTTGTGTTTATTACGTGTCAAGTATAGCATTCTCCGGAATCTTGTGAGTTGTTCTAGCTAATTACTGAACCCAGGAAAGGAGTGGGGTTGTGAGAACTCCTGACTTTGTATCCAAGTCAGGCAGAAGTGTAGGTAATTGGGGACCCACTCACTACTTGCAATTGGCATCTGAGTGAGTGCAGTCCTGGAGGACCGAGCCCTTCACCTGTGGAGTCAGTGTTAGAACTGAATTGAACTGTAGGACACCTAGTTAGAAAAGACACATTTGTGGTGCCAGAGGAGGAAAAGAAAACCCTTCTCATTTTGCAGATGAGGACCCTGAGACTTGGAGAGGGAGAGCCACCGTCCAGTCACATCACTGGCACCGTCTGAGCCAGGGGGTCTGCTGAAGAGGGCTGAAATCCTAAATTTGCCATCCACTCTCTCACCTTCCACACAGGTACGCCAAAATTAGGGACCCCTGCTGTCTTCCCTCACGGAGTGGCTTCAAGAAGCCATTCCGATGATGGTTGTGGACCATTTTGTGAGTTGGGGAGCCAAGAATTGGTATTCAAAAGGCCCCAACCTCACTGCTTATTACAGGGGTGACCAGGAATGAGCTAACCTCTCTGGATTTGTATCCTCACCTACAAACTGGAGGAAATAGCACTGACCAGTGAGGATTTAATTATGTATCAGATGTCCTGTCACTCAGAGCACCCGCTGAGCCAGGAGGCTCCAGTAAATAGTATCTCTTAATAATAGCAGAATGTTTGATCCAGGAGCTCACAAAACATGTTTGTTTGTTTTAACCAAAAGACGGGAAGACATAAAGTCAAAGCGAGATTGATATCAGGGAATGTGATTTACATGGAAATAAGTAAATTCTGAATAAACAAAACTGGCCAAGCCAGGTGTGAAAAATAAGATCCTGAGGTTCTGGTATTTTTAGAAGCCATTTTGCCTGTCATTCTTGCTTCATTTCCCTAGCTCTCTGTGGGAATGGGTTTTTTAATAATTTGACTGCTAGTGTTCAAACAAACCCTCATTCAGTTCAATCAACAAATGCCCTCCATTCATTTTCATTCATTCCATTATCTGTCCATTTAGTAGACATTTACTGTATACCTGCCTTGGGGCCAGGCACTGCAGTAAGTGTTGGTGACACAGTGGCCACCCAGACCCATCCCTAGTATCGGGGAGATTCTAGTCTTAGTCCAGAAAACAGACAACTCACCACTCACCAGTCAGAGGAAGGAGACAGCTTCCCTGAAGAGGTGGTATATGAGAAATCACCCCGTGAAAGGTAAGAGAGAGAGGTGAGGACCAGGTAAGAGAAAATCAGAAAGATATTTGGAAAAAAAGGGCATGATGGATTTTCCCCATTCCCTGTCTTTGCCTGCTTGTTCTAGCTCAAGCAAGTGTTTAATCTGCTGCAAATTTCCAGCACCATCCTTCAAGATCAAAGTTCTTCCTACCTCTACAGACTCCTCCTCCACAACACTTACTTGGTGTTCTGTAAGAGATTAGAACAAATAAAAGCTATAAGGCCCTAGCTGGTTTGACTCAGTGGATAGAGTGTCGGCCTGCAGACTAAAGGGTCCTGGGTTCAATTCCAGTCAAGGGCATATGCCTGGATTGTGGGATCAATCCCCAGTAGGGAGCATGCAGGAGGCAGCTGATCAATGATTCTCTCTCATCATTGATGTTTCTCTCCCTCTCTTTTCTTCTCTGAAATCAATGAAAATATATTTAAAAAAATAAAAATGAAATAAAAAATAAACGCCATAGGACAGAACTTTCTAGAGATATAAAATGATGTAGGTGGGAGTTGAAGGGCTTTATCACTTCCTGTACAAAATCAATGAAAGAATCTCCATTTAAATATATTCTGGAAAACAGAACCATAAGTAGTAAAAAGAGAAAAATATCCACAGACAGAAAAAAGTTAACACAAAAGAATGAAACTCAATCCAGCTTCAAACTTCTATCTATAAAAGTAGTGTGAAAGATAATAAAGTAACTTACAGAGTTTTGAAAAGAAAAATGTTGTGATACAATAATTTTACATAAGACTCACATAGGAAGAGAACACAGAATCTGAAAGAGTAGTTCTACTTGTTAAAAGAAATGAAGAGGGAGAGGATATCAGTCCTAAGGAATTTCCAAAGATAAAGTTTTAATAAAAATTAATCTCACAGTCAGAAATAAAACATTAGAAAAACACAAGATAGCTGATCAGAACTGCAAACACTGCAGACTTAAGCTATTAGAATTATCAGTATAATCCTATATAATAAAAGGCTAATATGCAAATTGACTAAACGGCAGAACAACCGGTCACTATGACGCGCACTGACCACCAGGGGGAAGACGCTCAACGCAGGAGCTGTCCCCTGGTGGTCAGTGCGCTCCCACAGGGGGGGTGCTGCTCAGCTAGAAGCCAGGCTCATGGCTGGTGAGCGCAGCAGCCACAGCAAGTGGGCCTAAGCCACAGTCAGACATTTCCTGAGGACTCCCAGACTGCAAGAGGGTGCAGACCGGGCTGAGGGACCCCCTCCCTGAGTGCACGAATTTCATACACTAGACCTCTAGTTATGTAATCTATATATATGAAAGCCTAAGCGGTCGTTAGGACCGAACAACCTGAACGATCAGAACGACTGGTCAACCAGTCGTTATGACACACACTGACCACCAGGGGGCAGACACTCAACGCAGGAGCTGCACCCTGGTGGTCAGTGTGCTCCCACAGCCAACCTCCCACGGCCCCTCCCGCCCCGGGGCCAGCTGGCCCCCCTGATAGGCCTCGATTGCCGTACAGGGGACCCCACCTGTGCATGAATTCATGCACCGGGCCTCTAGTAAGAAATAAGAGCATCAACCTATAAACCAGGAGATCACAGTTCAATTCCAGCTCAGGGCACATGCCTGGGTTGTGGGTTTGATCCCCATTGTGGGGCATGCATGAGGCAGCCAATCAATTATTCTCTCTCATCATTGATGTTTCTATTTCTCTCTCCCTCTCCCTTCCTCTCTGAAATCAATATATATATATATATATATATATATATATATATATATCTTAAAAAAAATAAGAGTTCTGAAAATATGAACATAAGACTATAAAGATAATTAAGCATTTATAGAATGCTTGCCTCAACAATAGCAGAATACATATTCTTTTCAAGCTTATCTGGAACAATTACCACAATAGACCACATTTTGGGCCATAACATATATCTTTAATTTTTTTTAAAATAAAAATCATACAATATATGCTCTCAGACCACAATAGAATTAAACTAAAAAATCAATAGCAGAGCCCTAGCCAGTTTGGTTCAGTGGATTGAGGGTCAGCCTGCAGACTGAAGGGTCCCGGGTTCAATTCCAGTCAAGGGCACATACTTTGATTGTGGGCTCCTCCCAGGCCCAGGCCCTGGTCGGCATGTGCAGGAGGCAATCAATCGATGTGTTTCTCTCACATCAATATTCCTCTTTGTCTTTCCTTCTCTCTTCCATTCTCTCTAAAAAATCAACATAAAAACATGCCTGGGTGAGGAAAAAAAAAAAATCAGTAACAGAAAGTTCCAGCTAATGCAAGAAGACAAGAAAAAGAAATAAAGTTACACAGATTAGGAAGGTAGAAATCAAACCATCTTAGTTCACAGATGACATGATTGTCTATGTAGAAAATCCAAGAGTTGACAAAAACAAAAACAAAAAAATCCACCTCCTTGAACTGATAAGCAAATTACCACCAGAACAAAAAATTGTAATTATTTGATGTGAAAGATGCATTAACTAACTTTATTGTGGTAAACATTTTGCAATATATACATGTTTCTAATTATCGCATTGTACATCTTAAACTTACACAATGTTATATGTCAGTTATCCTATATAATAAGGCTAACATGCAAATTGTCCCCTCGACCGGGAGTTCGACCAGGAGTTCAGCCGGGAGTTCAACCAGTGGGCAGGGCTGGCCAGCTAACCGCCGCAGCCCCTCCACGCGCCTCCCCCCCGTAACCCCCCTGCTGGCCCAGCCCTATTGGCCCCGATCAGGGCAGGCCAGCTGGACCCCACCCATGCATGAATTTGTGCACCGGGCCTCTAGTATCTCAATAAAGCAGGGTGGGTGCTGGAGGCATAGCAGCATTAGCATGAAAGTGCAAAAGAGACATGGGAAGGCCAATGGACCTTGATCCCAAAGCAGGGCTGATAGCAGCATAGATCGTTCCTGCTCTGATTGTGATGGGTCGAGGTGATTTCCTGACCTGATAATCTTTACATTGTATACTAAACTTTCCTGAGCTTTACTGATCTTTAATTCTATCTGCTCTGCCTGCATGCATTGCTAAAGGGCAAAT
This sequence comes from Myotis nattereri, assembly GCF_964212035.1. Lineage (NCBI taxonomy): Eukaryota > Metazoa > Chordata > Mammalia > Chiroptera > Vespertilionidae > Myotis > Myotis nattereri. Next base: position 56,462,788 of record NC_138087.1, read on the forward strand.
GTAACCAAATGTAACCAAACTGAATAAAAGCAGGCAGGACCCGGACTTGTGGGTTCCTCTTCTTTCAAGAGGCTCCACCTGGCCTTCCATGCCTTAAAAATTCATATTTCTTGTGTAGTATCTTCATTATGCGTCAGCCCTCCTACAGGTCATCCTGAAACCCGCCGTGCAGGTCGTGGCAGGTGGGGGCCTTCCTGGGGGAGGGAATCAGCTAACATTTCAAATTTTATCCAAAATGACTAAGTATTAGAAGTAATTTTCATAAGATGTACATGACTTTTATGGAGAAAAACTTTTAAACTTTATTGATCGACATTAAGGAAAACCTAAGTTAAAATGATAAACAAGCCTGGCCAGTGTTGCTCAGTGGGTAAGTGTCAACCTATGCATCAGGAGGTGGCCTGTTGATTCGTTGCGTCAAGGCACATGCTTGGGTTGTGGGCTCAATCCTCAGTGGGGGCCATGCAGGAGGCAACCTATCTATGTTTCTCTCTCATCGATGTTTTTATTTCTCCCTCTCCCTTCCCTCTCTCTAAAAATCAATTTTTAAAATGATAAATGAAACATGTTCATGAATTAAAAGGTTTAATATCATATAAACTTTCAGCCCTAGTCACCAATATATGGGAAATACAGAAAACAGATAAACATGTTAAACTACACCATAAAAAAAAATCCAAAATGTGGAAAACCAGACCAATAACCCAGTTTCTTCAACAAATAAATTCCGAAGGAAAAATGAAAGATGGAGTGAAAATTTATATATTAACTGAGACTTACGGACCAACCAAAATCAATCTCAAGGGTTCTTGACCACAATTTTTAAAAATTTTAATCCCAAATAAAATGTGAAAATAAAATACATTTATGAGCTAACTGAAAATCTGAACCTTTACTTTTAACAAGCTATTGAGTTGCCCTTGATATTAAGGAATTAGTGTTTACTATTATTTTATTTATTATACTTATTTAGAATCCATACCCCCCTAGTCACTTCACAAGGAAATCTGTGACGTCTTAAAAGTTAAAGAACAGGGCATGACAGGTTATGGGTAAGCAGTTTCCTCAGGGGACGATGAAATGTGTAACTAGATAGTGGCAATGGCTGCACAGCATGTCAATGTACTAAAGGTCACTAATGGTAATTTTTTAAATTTATCTTTATTGTTGAACGTATTATAGATGTCCCCTTCTATCCCCCCACTGACCCCCTCTGTAGGTAAATTTTATGTTTAATTGTATTTCACCACAATAAAAAAAATACATTTAAAAAGATTGATTAAGGACTAAGACGAGAACCAATTAAAAGGAGCACAGGATGTTACTGGCGATTGGGATGAGTTAACTGTTGCCTCCAGTACTGAACTTGTTCCAACACTCCTAGCAGTTAAGGCAAAAGAAGAAATCTGGCAGACCACTGGGTTCTCTGTACACATTCGGGGCTCTTTGTATATCAGGGTTCCCCGCTCATTTCATTTTGCCCACTCCCTGTATCACATGCCCAGCGAGGTCAGGAGTGAAAGTGGGAGTCCCCTGGAAGGTCTGATTCAGCTAAGAAAGGGGGATTTGCCACGGCTGAGACAGGCAAGTCAGAGCTCAGCTCCTTCCCCACTGGAGGGCAGGCATCTGCTCAGAGCCTGTCATCAAACTGCTCCGGAAGAATAGCAGCTCCTGCCACTGCGTGGCCTCGGCCTCAGCTGGTGGGTCTCAACGGCTGTTTGTTCAGCCTGAGCTGGGCAGAATCAGCCCTGACAGTGATGGCCCGGTGGGTATTATGTAAGGGGGTGGGGGAACCCAGCTTGCCTGCCCATAGACAAAGCAGATGATTTGACAAGCAAAACAGAACCAGCCTCTTCACTCCCAGGCAGCCAAGGGGCTATTCAAAGCCAGAACCTGGAAGATTTTCATGAGGTGCTGACATACGAAGCCGGAATGCAGCAGGAACAAGGCAGAACTGACACCCCATGCAGTCAGGCATGGCGAGCGACTCAGGGCATCCAAACTGGGCCTTCAGCAGCTTTGACTAGGCCCCACCCATGTGTGAGAGAGAGTGCACTTTGGGGGAGGGGGCCCCAACTTTCAGGCCTGGGCCGAAGGCAAACATCACCTTTGCCAACACCCTTATTTTTGTTCAACTGAGGAAAACCCTCCAGGCCTTTCTCAGGGAAGTACAGGGTGCAGAGAGCTGGAGTACGTGGCCTCTCATTACTGATCAAGGTGCCAACATCAGGAGCTGGTGGGGCAGCAGAGGAACACTGCATGCCAGGCACTAACTACAGGCTCCACCCGGAGACACTCATTTCACCTTCACAGGAGCTCTGTAAAGTCAAGGACCCTGTTATCTCTATTTTGCACATGAGAAAACAGTCTTCAAAAGAGTAACTTGCCCGAAATCACACAGCTGGAACATGGCAGACCTGAGATTTGAACCCAGGTCTCCTCAGCACCCAAACCCAAGCTCTCTCTATGTAAATTGAGCCAGTTCCCAAGACCCACAAGGCCCTGGAATCACACCTTATTTTCAGTCAAAGTGGCTTTGGCACTTTCCAGCTCTGTGACCCTGGTTGTATTTGTATTCTTCCCCTTCTTGAGGTCTCCACATCCCTATCTACAAAGTGAGTTGCTTGTGAAAACTGAATGAGACAGGTAGATGAGGATGCTTGGCCATTACTGGTGTTAGGTCAGCATCAATGAGCATCACTGTCCTCAAAAACCACACTCACCCCCAAAGGAGGTTTTATCTGGTCCCCTCTCACTCCTACCCATGTCCCCTTCGCCTGGGATCCTTGGCCTTTCCTGTTTCAGCCCTTCCCCTGGGATTCCCTGGAACACCCCAAGATTCTTCAACTAAAGGTTAAGGCTTCAAGCATCAGGGATAAGGGATGCTGTCTAGCAGACTTTCATTCTGATTGGGCTCCTGGTCCAGCACATACACTCTGATTGGTCAATAACTCTGACTTATTAGTTTTTGTTGTTGTTGTTGCTTGTTGACTGCTGGATTGAAGCAAAATAGAACCCAAAACTGCACATATTTAATGTACACATTTTGATGAATTACACCAAAAGATTCATGGTGTCCTTTTACATGTGTGTTAAGAACATTTAACATGAGACCTACCTTCTTAACACATTTTTAAGTGCACAACACCATATTGTTTACTATAAGCACTATGTCCTACAGCAGATCTCTACAACTTATTCATTCATCTTGTATAATTGTAATTTTACACTGGTTCTTAAATCTGTTTAATATTACTCCATCTGGCTAGAGAGATCATGGGAAATCTCTTAGTGCTTCTCAATCATTTCGAGTGTGAAGATACGTTTTTATCAGCTATAAATTGCACAATTCTCACAACATGCACACATACATGTAGATACTTTAGTAAATTTCATGTCTAAAAACTAACCAAAACTGCACTAACATATTTAAATGAATTTGCATTTTATTTATGGCACTTTAGACATATTTGAAAAGTAGTCATAAGTATATATGCAAGACCTGTAGGAGACTTAACAGGCCATGCCTAGTGCTCAGATGGGCTGGAGCATATTTTGCAGTCTTCTCTTCCATGGGGTAACCTATCCAACCAACGCTTCCCCCTCAATTCGATAGTTGAAGAAACTGAAGTTGGAAAGGAGACTGGACCCACTCAAACCCATTCATGACTTGGAGCTAAAACTTGAAGCAGCTTCACATCCAAGATTTATCGTATTTAAGGGTGCTGTAGGGGTGCTGACTGGAAAGAGGACATCATGGGCGGGGCCACCAGTGACTCTTCCATTCATGGAGGTAGCCAGGCAAAGACCTACTGGCCATTAAAGCCTGTTAGATATGCAGAAAGGAGAGGTTTTGTAACACAGCTCAATCTCCAAGGAGAACTCAGACGGCCACATCTTGCGACCTGACTGATCGGGAATCTATGCTTCTTCCTGCCCACTACAACTCACTCAGAGTTCTTATGGGTCTTGGAGGCAAAGGACACTGTAAGGCAGAGTTGGAAGTATAATAAAGCATTAATACACTAGGTTACTGCTAAGAAATACCATGAGCTTTCGCAGGAAACAGAAGGGATTCAAACCCATCTCAGGTATATGGCCTTGGCCAAGTTTTACTTAACTTTTCAGATCTTTGTAAATTTATAAAATGGGACTGTTATGGGGGTTGATTAAATCAACGGACATGTATAGCTCCTATTCAAAGCCTGATACAGGCCCATTGCTCAGCAAATGTTCTGTTTTCCAGCATCATCAAAAAAATTTAAACTCCTCCATTCAGCAGAACTATCACCTGACGATTGGTTTAAGGACTACTATATTGTTCTGAAAAATAATTCTTTAAAATCCCTTATTTGATTTTCCTTCTGTCCACTTTTCTGGCCCTTTGCTCTTTCATTTCTTCTTCTCTTCCATTTTCCTATTTCAACACTACTTCAAAGCAACTTTAAGCTCAGATGGGTCAATTCTGCTAGCTGTACCCAGCTAAGCCGCACCCAAATTCCTGACCCATTGAACCTGTGAGATAATAAATGTTTGTTGTTTTAAGCCACTAATTTCGGGATAATTTGTTACATAGCAATAGATAATAATTATATTATTAGTCATGAGGGAAATACAAATTAAAGCAACAATGAGATACTACTAAAAAGGGCAAAATTTAAAAGACTGAACATCACAACCTGAGGCCTGGTGGATTCTACTCAGTCAAGGGAAGAGCCCCAGTGCTGCTGAGTGTCAGGTAGTGATTCCCCAGCCCCTCCCCCCCCCCAGCCTTCCTGTTCATAGTCCTGATCACCACCATCCACAAGAGTTGTCAGAAGAATCCACAATGCTCACCTGATCAACCCCTTCAGACCCAGAATGAGAGCCAGGCCTGGAGTCTGCACAGGAACCCAAGGCTCTAGAGGAGGCCTCTCTCTAGAACCTCCCATCCACCAATGTCTGCAATTCCAAGGAGGCTCCTGATGCTGTATCCCCAGTGCCCTGAGACTCCTCAGAGACTACAGAGATCACAACATGGATAATTATGCTGAGTGAAAGCAATCAGACAAAAAGAACACACTGTGCTATTATTCCATTTTGTAAAATTCTATAAAATGCAAACTAGTCTATTGTGATATAAGTAGATCAGTGATTGCCTGCGGATAACGGGAATGGGGGGATTGGGTCAATCACGGGAGCATGAGAAAAATTTTAGGGGCAATTGAGGTTAATTATCTTAAGTGTGGTAGGTTGCAAGATGTCCATGGAGACAATTTGGTAGCACTATATTAAGAACCAAAAATGTTCCTCGCCCCATAAATCTCACTCTTTGGAATTTGTCTTAAGAATATTTCCAAATAAATAAAAAGCTCTTTATACAAACACATTCATAGCAGCATCACCTATATCAAAGATACTGTAAATTACTTAGTTGCACAGCAATTGTGAAAGGGTTAAATCAACACTAGGCCTTTTCATTCACAATTACAGATGAAAAATGGGAAGGGCAACATGTAGTTATGTTTACAAAACAAACCGAATGCACTATGTTCAAAGATTACAGAATTGTGCATATACTATGGTAACACCTATATAAACATGTGTGCATGTGTGTGTGTGTGTGTGTGTGTGTGTGTAAGAACACAAAGGAGAAAAAAAACATAAAAGATAGAAAAACCTAGTAGATGAATGATAGGTAATTGGCATGTGAGTGACTTTTTTCTTCCTGTTTTGTCACCTGAAATGTTATAATGTTTTCATAACACTTTTTAAAATGACTTCTTGTTGGTTTTGGCTCAGTCTCCCAACCTGATGATTGTTCCAATTCTTGTAACTGTCAGCTACCAGCATCAGCACCTCAGTGTGGTCAGCCGCAAGCCCAATCAGCTTGCCTTCTGTGTCTTCTTCTAAATCATTGATAAAATGCTGAATAGTGCTAGGGGGTGGTGTGAAGGGACACACTCTTTTCTTCTCTTGGTGGAATTCTTCCATCACTGTTAGTCTGTTTAGGTTTTTTTCAATGACAGAAACCAATTTCGAAGGGAGAAGTAGTAGGTGGTCAGCAAAGTGAACCTGGAGGAAGGGGTAGAGCTGCTTACCTATACTTGGACTGTTTTGCCCATTCATTGGGTAAAGCCAACGTCCGTCATCTCTGGCAAGCAAATCCTATCTAATAATAGACAAACAGGGTAATTGACCATACCTTCACTATGCCTCCCATTGGCTAATCAGCACGATATGCAAATTAACCGCTAACAAAGATGGCGGTTAATTTGCATACATAGGCGTGAAGCGTCTGAGCGAAGACCGAAGGAAGCTCCTGCCTGAAGCAGCAGCAGCGAAGACTGAAGGCGGCTCCGGCCGGAGTGAAGGCCTGGGTCCCAGGTGCTGGAGGAAAACCAGTGCCGGCAGCCAGGGGAAGGGAAAGCTTTGCATGAATCTCTTTGTGCAACAGGCCTCTAGTGTTCTAATAATCAGAGGCAGTTCCACAAACCACATGTAGGAAATAGTAGGTGGTCTATGAGGAAGTTAGAACTTTGAAAAAGGGAGCAATAGAACCACTGCAAGATGTCCTTGGAGAAAATTTGATAGCACTATATTAAGAACCATCAAAATATTCCAAAACCCATAAATCTCACTTTTAGGACTTTATCTTAAGGATATTCTAAATAAATAAAAAGCTCTTTATACAAACACATTCATAGCAGCATCACCTATATCAAAGACATTGGAAATTGCCCAGCTGTCATGAAAGGGTAGAGGTTTCACTACGGTTATTTTACTGACCCACAGCCAAGTCCCAGCAGTCCATTTGGTCCCACCACCTGGGTCCAGTTTGGCCGGGCTGGGGCTCAGGGAAGACAGAGGAGCCACATATACACCCACCAAGGGTGAGGCTCCCTAAAGGACCCCCAGTCTCTCACCTCTTCCCTACCCTGCAGTATGTCCAAACCCACATCAGCAGGGCAAGTCTGGATTCCCTGACCTTCCCTGTGGATCCTGGAGTCTTACCCTACTGGGTGGTAGCACATGGACTGTGCCTCTGACTATGCCCAGCCCATTGCTGAAGCTTTCCCCAAAGCTCCTGCCCAAAAGGTTGGACCAGAACTGCCTGAGCAGAAAACCAGGCTGCATGCAGACCCCAGGCCCTACATTTTAAGGACACTAGGGAGCTAGGCTGCCCCTGGGAGGCCCTTAGACCCCAGTCCAGTAGGGCCAAGTTGGCCAAACTGTCCCTCTAAGATGGCCCCAGCATCATCCCAGAGGCCTCTGTACCTGAATCTTGGATAACAGATATTGTCTGAGTCTGCACCTTCCCTCATGCCCTCCTTATTACCTGTGAGACATCTGCTTCTGGGCTCGTTTGCAGCTGCCCACCTGCCCAGATGGCCTATCCAGTCATCATGCCTTCCCGATCCAGTGCTCTGCCTGTTCTCCAGGATGAACCCTCCAATGCCCAGTTAGTGACAGACTTGAGACTTGCCCCCAGATCTCCTGGTAATGTTAGTGTATTTAATGTATGTAAAGTGCTTTAAAGAGTGTCTGCACATAGAAGAGACTTTATGTGCTTGCAGTTAATATCGGTAATCTTCACAACTCTTACCACATCATTTTATTATCCCCATTTTATAGATTGAAAAGTTGAGGCCCAGAATGGATAAGTGGCCAAAGGTCATATGGCTAGAAAGAGGCAGACAAAGAAACTGATCCAAGCCTGGCTGTCTCGAGGTAACCTGCTCTCACAGCAGGGCCATATTGTACCTTGGGCCAAGCCCTATGCTAATGACTCAGGTGCCCAGTTGCATGGAACCATACTTCCTGCCACTGAGGAGCTCCCAAAGAAGAGACAGTCACATAAACAAATCATTATTCCATAAAATGTGTGACAAGTGCCAAAATCCAAACAAGCTGGGGTCAGGCTCAGCAGAGCAGAGGGAGTGGAGGCTCCAAGAGGCCAGGGCAGAAAGGCCTGAGGATCATGACTCCCACCTGCTCCAGTGTCCTCCTGGGTGGATGTGAGTTTGTCCCCGCCTTGCCACTGTCCAGCCTCCAGGAGGGAAGAAGCTGATATGGGAGCTGGCTCCCTTCACACCTGCAGGCTCTCTTCAGGAGTGACTGGGGAGAAGAGCCCAGAAAGGGAGGATATGCACAAGCCGATTCACACACTGAGGCCAAAAGACCAACAGTGAGCCCGAGAAGGACACATAGCCTTGAGACAGAGAGAGACCCCCCCTCACCCCCCATAAAAACCGAAGGAAGGGGGCCAGAAAAGAGCTGAGTGCCTAGCCCTCCCGTGGGTGCGTCAGGGTGCAACTGTCTTCTGACTCTGGGCCTAACGCCCTGGGGGCTAAGCAAGCAGCCCACCCAGCCGGGGTCTTGGAGGGTGGGGAATGCCTGAGGCACCTGGCTAGCTCTCATGGAACTCACCCCCTTCCACCCGCACCCGGGAACCTAGACTGCGTTGCAGGGGGAGCTGCTCTGACGGCTGCCGTACAGGGTGGAGGAGTCAAAGATCCCAATCAGAGGCCGGGTCCGCGCAGACCTGTATTGCTGTCTCAGGTGGTTGAACTGGAATCCAGGCTACGGCATTTCCCCTTTGAGATAGCCTACAAACCCTGAGCTCTATCGCCCAAAATGGCCCTCCACAATCTTCCGTGCAAATGCCAGGCTTCTCAGAGTCCCAAACCTGTGCAAAGAGCTCAGCAAACTCAAAAACCCGTACGTTGGACGATCCCAGGGGCTGCTTTTGCACCCACGGTCCCGGAATTTAACGGACTTGTGCCTGCCCACCGCCACCTCCACCCGCCCCGGCCATCGCCAACGCCGAGCTCTCTCCCACCCGGTGGCCGGGCTCGGTCTGCTCCGCGGTCCGCGGCTCTGGAAGGCTCCCTGGGCGCCTGAGATAGTCACCTGGGGGAGTCACCTGGGAGAGGGGGCAAGGTCCCGCCCCCGCTCAGGCTCCCCTGGGGTCCCTGACTCTCTGCGCGCGGTCGGACAAGTTCAAGTCTGGCTGCCCTTCTCGCCGCCGCCGCTGAGCTCCCCGCCGGCTCGTGAACTCCCGCTCCCCGCGCCGAGGACTCGCAGACATTGGGAGTGGAGAGAAACGCGAGGTGCTTCCTCCAGGCGAACCCAGAGGCTGGTTGTGGGGAGCAGAAGGCTCCCCTCTCTTGGCCTCAGTCTCTCCATCTGATCTCCGGGAGATGATAATTCTCTCTTCACAGTATTTAAATGAACCAACGGCGAGAAAGCACCCGAAGCAAACCCACCCCACCCCACCCCACCCACACCAGGCTGCAGAAACATTTTACTTTAATCAAGTGCTACTTCTTCCAGGCAGCGGCATCTCATCTCTGCCCGAGGGTGGGTACGGCTTGAATTTTCCCCAGCTTGTCTTTTCTCACATCCGAGTTCGCCCTGTAAAGAATTTAAAAGACGAAGAAAACGATCTCGGGTCAGCGATGTGCCCCACCTCATCCTCTGGACTCCCTGGAAGAGGGACGACAGGTTGTGAATCCCCCCACTTAACAGACGGGAAACTGAGGCCTAAGAAGGGCAGCAGAAGGCTCAGGCCTCCGGATCGATAATGAACTAGCTAGAATCGGAGCTCTCATCCCTCCCTGCTGCTGCAATCCTGGCCCTCGGGGAGCGGCAGAGCTGGACAGGGGACCCCCTGCATGGCAGGGTGTTGCTCTGCTGCTCTCTGAGGCCATACCGCTCTGACCCTGAGTGACGGATGCAGAGTAACCCAGTCACTCTGTTGCCACTGCATCGAGATTCTTGGATCTGATTTGCACGCAATGGGGCCAGGAGGTTCCATTGCCACCGGTAAGGTAAGGGTAAGGCAGGTGGCCAGGCCAGACCATGAAGCACAAGTGAGGCTCTGAGAACTTGGGAAAAAGGGAGAGGCTGCCCACCGGGAGGTAAGGAGCCCCAATATCTAAGTTTCCCTTTCAGTGCTGAACCCTCCCTGCACCACTCTAAGCCAGCCCCTTGCCAATCTGGGCCTGGGTCCTTCCAGCTCAAATGTCCAAATGTCTCCTTAAGGAGAAGAGCTGGTTACTTCTGAATCTGCATGAAGGGCACCTGGGTGGGTCAAGGGATAGGGAGGAATTTTCCACGACTCCTTGGATCTCCTCCTTTATATTTACAAATCCTTCAGGGCACTTCAAAGAAGTCATGGGGAGAAAGCTGCCAGCGGCATCTACAGATCACCAGCATCCCCCCCCCCACACACACACACATACCCCAACCTCACACACACACAAAAATTACATATTAAATTATCCTTCAGGGCAGCAGGGTTTTCCAAAGGGTGCTGGGGATACACACAGGACTGAAGGCAAACACAAAGCAGATGCAGATCACCCACCAATGCCAACATACCCCTGCTGACCAAGGAGAATGATTTCCAAAGGACTGGAACCTAAACCGTAGCTTTCAAATGGTTCTCAATGGGGTCTGTTACCCCTACAAAACATTAAGTAGCACCTCCCGGAGAAGAGGGGCAGATTTGACCAGAAGAAAGCAAGGAAATGCCCAGGCACCGAGGGGATCTTTTTGTATAGTTTTGATCCAAACGGGTAAACTGTCACCGTTCACTCATCAAATCTTTCAATTCAAATTTTACATTGTGAATTCATAGACTCTTCAAAGTACAAAAATTTGAAATAATTCGTTAGAATAAAACATTCATGGACTAGACTCTTTAGGATCTTTTGCTCATGAAAATCTTAGAATCTTGGGATTGCTAATCTTGGAATGCTAACTCTTGGTCTGCTTGGTCACAGCAAAGTTTGAGAAAGAGGAATTGGAATTCTAGAAGAATGTGTCCACTGACAAGAAACCTTGAGGATCAAGAAATCATGAGACATGAAGGCTTCTAACTTTAGCCATTGGATCTTAAAGTACAGAATCATAAACTCATGTAACCAAATAAAAGTCATGACCAACCAAAGTCAATGGTCATGAATACTACAATAATTATTAGAATTAGATTCTTTGAGTTAAAGAATAGTGGACCCGTACTAGCATTTCAGGCTTAAGGAAGAAGAGAGTTGTGCATTAAGAGGAGCCAAATTTTCCAATTAGACATTCCTAGACAGAAATTCAAATTAAGTAATATATACCACCTTAGAGCTGCAAACATATCTAAAATCTCGAGAAGTGATATCATATTTTCAGGCACAAAAATCTTAGTCCCAGAATCTTAAAATACGAGGAATATGCGTTTACACTTTGACCAGAAGCTTAAAATCACAGGAATATAGTTACAGTCAAAGAATTTAGACTTCTGGTCATGAAACCTTAGAATTACAGAATGTGAATTCTTTGATTTTTGGAATTATGTTAGGATAGTGATCCAAAATTTTAAATTTAAAAATTTTATTCTAGAATCTTGGAACCACAAAATCAAGAATTGTAAGATTGATATGATGTAATCCGGTTAAAATAAAAAAAATATTTTAACTGTTTTTCTCCCCTTTGATTAAACCTGGATTTTCGTGTCCGTGTTACTTTGGAAGAAGGAAGCTGGGGGTTTTGTTGGGCGAGTGAAAAGCCCCACTCCAGTCATGCTAACTCCTATCCACAGAAATAGGTCCTCCTGCAAATCGTGCAATCGCTTCCACATCCCGAGTTGGCAAAGCAAGGACCTAAGAGGTTCTCTGCCTTTCTTCCGAAGATTGTTGCCCAATGCTTGGCGGGGCTGAGCCTGCCCCCAGCTCTCCGCCCGCGAAGAACAAGACTAAAACTCCCAAAGGCTATGCCCCACCCTGCACCCGCAGGCCACCCTGCACCCGGGGCCCTGCAGAAAGCTGCCTCCGGGCAAAAGCCTCTGGATTTGGCACCAAAGCCCGGGCGTCCTAAGGATCGAAGAGACCTCCGAGCTCTGAACGTGCCCTCTATTCACAGAGCAGAAAATTAAGGTCCTGATTTCGAGGAAGGGACATCCCTAAGGTCTTTTTTGCGGAAAGGCCAAGCAGCAAACCCTGGCCGGCGGGGCTGCCGCCGCAGGGAGTCTCTGGAGAGGCCTGAGGCTCGCCTTTGCGGAGGGGGGCGGGGGACGCGGGGGGCGCAGGACGCGGGGGGCGCATCAGGAAACCAGACACCCGCGAAGCAAAAGGGTCCCATCAGCCCGCCCCTTCCTCGGGAGACGCGCCCATGCCGAGCACCCCCGCGGCCATCACCTCTGGCAGCCCTCACTCCCCGCTGAGGAAGGGGCGGTTCGGCCGCCCCCTAGGTCTTGGGAGTCACTTGGAGTCCTGTGACCGCGAGAGGGCAGAAGCCCAGCCTTCATCCTCTAAGCTGCGCGCCACTCGCCATCATACATACAAGAGAGGGGCAGAGTCACCCAAAGACAGATGACTGCAGGTCGCGGGCGGCCTTTCCCTTAATATCCCCGTAATATCGGCAATAGAAGGAATCTAAAGACGCAAACCCTCCCCACCGTGGGGGAGTCCTCGACCCAAAGAGGAAGTGGCTGTCTCCAGCGCAGTCCGCACAGACACGGTGTGAGGTTCCCCCAGCAGCAACACCACGCGGGGCTATGGCAAGTCACCTCCCCTACCGGGTCCGGGAACCCTCCTCTGGAAGATGCGGGACGGGAGGAGGAACGGGCCAGCCAGTCTTGAATGGGGTTTGCAAATCATCCTGGAAAGACCTTGGGAGCCGTCACCTGGAAAGTCTTCTCCCTTCCCAGCCCCCACCCAACAAGAATCAGCACCGTCCTGGCCAGCTCTCACCCTCGGCGGACAAAAAGGAAAGCAAACCCTTTCTTTCACCTGTGGGTCCCAGCGCCCTACAGAGGCTGGAAACGTCCGGAAGCGCTGAGTTCGGGCGCCGAGATCCCCAAGACAGTCCCTGGCCTCCCCTGGCCTCAGTCTCCCCGGCGGCGGCGGCGTGCAGAGGAGGCCGGCCGGGGGATCTCCCAGCACCCTCCCCGCTCTGATGTTTGGGGCGCCCGCCCTCCGCCACAGCTGCTCCTACCTGGAGAGGTGCGCCCGGGCCCAGGGGGCGGGCAGTCGGGGGGCGGGCGGGGAGCGGGCGCCGCCCTAAGCTTCCTGGCGCCTTTAAGGAGAAGGAGCCGGTGGAGGGAGGAGCCGGTCCGGGTTTGTGCAGGGCAGAGCCTCTCCTGCGGTGTCGGCGGCGGTGGAGGCCAAGTCTGCGGAGAGGGAGTCGCCGGCCGCCCCGCCTGCCCCGCGCCAAGACCTCGAGGCCCTCTTCGCCGTCCGCAGCCAGGGCCTCCGGGGCGCGGCCCAGCGACCCCACCAGAGTGCACACGCCCTCACTCGTTGCCCTTCTGGCCTTCGGGCCGCAGCACGACCTCGACGGTTATCCTCTGATCAGCGGGAAGCCCAGACCGGTGCAGGCGCCTCGGCCCCCGGACTCCTGCCAGACCCGCTGACTGCCTGGCACCGGCGCCAAAGGACCGCTCAGCTAGTCCCGGTCCCAAGGTCGCTGCCGGCGCCTGGCCTCGCGCCCCCGAACACGGGCAGAGCCGTCAGTGGGCAGGACACGCCCCTCCGTCTGCACCGAGGCAGCCGGAACGCTGCGGGTGCCCAGCCTCCGGCGCGCCCTCGCCGGGGAACTCGTGCTCCGGCGCCAGCCCGCGCGGACCGCGGGAGCTCTCAACCGAGGAGCCCGGCGTCCTTCCCGGGACCCTGCGCGCCGGGCCTGCGGTTCTCAGACCCGCCCCCGCCCCTCGACGGAAGCGCGCGGCGGGGACGCGACGGCTGCACCATGACAGCCGAGAGCGGGCCGCCGCCGCCGCAGCCGGAGGCGCTGGCCACCGTGAAGGAGGAACGCGGTGAGGCGGGGGCCGGGGTCCCGGTGGAGGCGGCGGGCCGCGGCTCGGGCGGGCGGCGGCGGAAGCGCCCCCTGCAGCGCGGGAAGCCGCCTTACAGCTACATCGCGCTCATCGCCATGGCCATCGCGCACGCGCCGGAGCGCCGCCTGACGCTCGGCGGCATCTACAAGTTCATCACCGAGCGGTTCCCCTTCTACCGCGACAACCCCAAGAAGTGGCAGAACAGCATCCGCCACAACCTCACGCTCAACGACTGCTTCCTCAAGATCCCGCGCGAGGCCGGCCGCCCAGGCAAGGGCAACTACTGGGCGCTCGACCCCAACGCCGAGGACATGTTCGAGAGCGGCAGCTTCCTGCGCCGCCGCAAGCGCTTCAAGCGCTCGGACCTCTCCACCTACCCGGCCTACATGCACGACGCCGCCGCCGCCGCCGCTGCCGCCGCCGCCGCCGCCGCCGCCGCCGCCGCCATCTTCCCGGGCGCCGTGCCCGCCGCGCGCCCGCCGTACCCGGGCGCCGTCTATGCGGGCTATGCCCCGCCGTCGCTCGCCGCGCCGCCCCCGGTCTACTACCCGGCTGCGTCGCCAGGCCCGTGCCGCGTCTTCGGGCTGGTGCCTGAGCGGCCGCTCAGCCCCGAGCTGGGCCCCGCGCCGTCGGGCCCCGCGGGCTCCTGCGCCTTTGCCGCGGCCGGCGCCTCGGCCACAGCCACCGGCTACCAGCCCGCCGGCTGCGCGGGAGCCCGACCTGTCAACCCCTCCGCCTATGCGGCCGCCTACGCGGGCCCGGACGGCGCCTACCCGCAAGGGGCCAGCAGCTCCCTCTTTGCGGCGGCTGGCCGGTTGGCAGGGCCAGCCTCGCCCCCCGCAGGTGGCAGCGGCGGCGGCGTCGAGACCGCCGTGGACTTTTATGGGCGCACGTCGCCCGGTCAGTTCGGAGCGCTGGGGCCCTGCTACAACCCCGGTGGGCAGCTCGGAGGGGGCAGTGCAGGCGCCTACCATGCTCGCCATGTGGCCGCCTATCCTGGCGGGGTGGATCGTTTCGTGTCCGCCATGTGAGCCGAGCATACGGTGGGAAAAAATGCATAGATGCCTCGGCTGTTTACGCAAAGTCTCCCCAAGACTGAGGACAGGCCTGGAGAGAGGGCCGAATTGAGAGCTACAGAGAAGAGACGTGGACAGGAGAGTCGGCCTCCGAGTGCATCTTACACACTCGGTTCACTTTGCTCATGGGAGGAAGTTGGGAGAGGCAGCTCAGCTCACGGACTGGGACAAAGGACCCTCAATCAGGTGACGCGCCTAAAGGCATGCCTTTCAGGGGGCGCAGTGTAGTGTCTACACCAGACTCTAGGATCCGAATCACATGCCTTCACTCTTCCCTGTATGCAGGGGAAACGGGCCTTTTGACACGGGTTCCGCCTCTGATGCCTTTAACTGTGTTACTGCAATAAAAGGCTCCAATAGCGCCTTCCTTGTTAAGGTGAGGAAGACAAGTGTGCAAAAGAGGTAGTTTTGTTTTCTTTTGTTTTTCAATTGGAGAAATCGCTCTGCTTTGCTGGGCCTGCCGCCGGTTTTCCCTGCCTCAGAATAGCAGATACTGCGGAACCGGGACTGTGCCTCAGCTCCCCAGGGTGACCGAGTACCGACACCCATACCCCAGTCTCCCGGCTGTTACACAAGAGGGCTGCAGCGCTCATATGATCTATCTGCAAGGGCCCGATCCCCGTGGATGCTGGCCTGCATATTTGGCAGCATCCGTGGGCCACCCAGGGCCTAAACTAGCCTATTCCAGGGAATTGGAACAGAGCTCATGGCAAGCAGCTAATCTAAAGTCTCTGGATTCGCTCCAGGCAGTCATTATATCATAATTTCTTGAATCTTTTGAGCATGATGTGCTGATTATTAGGCAGCTGTTTCCTCTGGGTCCTAGATGTAGTTTTCCAGTGAAGCAGGTAGAAATACACTCCATCCACTCTTCCTTTTCACAAGCAGCCCTGGACCCAGGGGATGAACTGAAGTTCAAAGGGATGACAAGGATTCAGGGGAGCCCATTAGTGACGCTTTCAGTGTATGGGGTTGGCTGTTCCATCCCTGGCCCCTGGCACCCTCTGCCACCCTCTCCCTGTGCAAAAGGGAAAGTGAAAAAGTAACTGAGGTGGTCGTTGAAGTAAGCTTTAGAAAGAAACTAGATTTTTAAAATTTTTGTTTTGTATCCGTTGTCTGTTTTAAGAAGCAAGCTAACCAAAAGTAGAAAATCCAACAACTTTCCCACCTTCCTCTTGAGAAATCTTGTTTCTATTCTGGAGTAAACATGTCCAGCGTTAAATATGTCAGAGGCTCGGGTGCAACATTCGGATAAACCCGAGTGTTCAGATGAACCGTTTTAATAAAAATCTTTGAGCAAGTGAGTTCTGGCAAGAGAAACTCAGCCTCTCTGTGCGTAGTTAACTTGGTAGGGAAGGGTGGTGGGTATGTGAAAAAGAAGACTGAAAACCACTGGTATTTTTTATTTTTAATTTGGGGGATGGCACTGTCCTGCTCACATGCATGTGCATGTGATTCATTCCAGGCGGGTATTGGTCTAATTCAGTGTTGTCCAATAGAAATAGAACGCAAGCTCCATGTGTAATTTAAGTTTGTCTAGTAGTCACATTAATAAAATAAAAAGAAACAAGTGAGATTAACTAATAATATTTTGTATTTAACCCAATATATCCAAACTATCATTTCAACATATAATCAATATAAATATTGTTGAGAAGTTTTTTTTCATACTAAGTCTCCAAAATACTCTCTGGAGTGTGTTTTACAGTTTTAGCTCATCTAAATTTGGACCAGCCACCTGCCCCGGGCTCAATAGGAGTGTGTGGCTGATGACTACTGCGCCGGACAGTGCAGGTCTAGATGCTGGCCCTTCCTGACTTTGGTGGCGCTAAACGACCACCTGGAGGCAGAAGGTGGCAGGAGCACCGACCCTGCTGACCGCGAGTCTGGGTTCAAGTCCCAGCCTTTTGAACTTGGAAAATTCTAGGGGTTGGTCGTCATCTCCATGTGGACGGGTGCTGGTATGAGATTCAAAGGCTCCCCATGCACAGCCAGACCGCTGGCTCTCCTCCGCAGAAGGCGGGAAGCCTTGCTTCCTTGGAAGCCCTGGAAATTGAGAGCCCTCCACCCAGGGGTTTTGTCCTTGGCTGGTAACAGCCCAGCAGGGGATTGGGGCTGGGAAAGGATGGTCTAAGCGCCCCGTTGGTACGGGAGTGTACCCTTCCTCTGTTTTTTGTTTGTTTGTTTAATTACCAAGTCAAGTGATTTGACAGCGCCAATAACCTTAAGCCATTGTCCTCATTGTGAACGGGAATGGGTGACCCCTACCTCACAGAGTCCTCCTGAAGTTGAACAAGACACCAGAGGTGAAAAAACTCTCTTTGTAAACAAGTACCAGGCACAGGAGGGAGGAAAGGCTTTAAAATAAAAAAGCGCCACCTCATCCCCACCTTATCTGGAGCATCACCATAAAGCCCGGGAAGGAGAAAGATGGAGTGTCAAGTGCCCGCGCCTTCGTCCCCCGCCCCAACCCCCCCCCCCCCCCAAGGTCCTTGTCAACCAGGACCACAGGTGAGAGCGCCAAAGCCAGGGCCTGTGCCCAGAGGAGGCGGCGAGGAGGGAGCGTGGTGTCACGGGGAGAACAAGGGGCCCCTCGAGGGTTGGGATCGAGGCTTTGACAGAGCATCAGTCCTCTGGGCCTCCCACCGGCTGCCGACACCCAAAGCTCAGGTGCCACCGGGGCGGCCGGGCTGGAACCGACGCTGCAGCGCAGGCGAGCGAGCGAGCGCCCACTCCGGCTTCCGCGGTGGTAGGCAGCGCGGGCAGACCCTCCGCGTGACTGTAGGCTCTTGAGAACATTCCACTGCAGTATTTTGGAAATTCCAACTCCAAGAACGCCCCCAAACCGTGGACCAGGACCTCCCGGTTCCCCTTCTGGGGGCTCAGAGACGGGAGGTGCGTTTCTCTCTACTTTTTCTTCTTCCTGTTATGAAGCCCCTCTCTGAGCCCTGCACCCCAGCGTGGTGTGCAGGCGGCCCCAGGCCCTGGGTAATTAGATGCGTTCTTACCTAATTGCCCAAGGCTCGTTAGAATTCGCCCCAGAGCTGTAACATTTATTTTCTTTCAAATTAACTTTGCTTGCAATTAAGCTCAGGAAACCAGCAACAAAAGCAGAATTGGCCCGAGGTCGTTTACCCGAAAACGGATTAGGGCACCTTCTTCCCGTTTAAGGGGAAAGACTCGAATTCAGACAGCAGAGGTGAGGGGAGCAGCAAGCTGCTCAGGGCGGCTGCTGGTGAATCCTCCTCATCCTGGCGATTCGTGTGCCCAGAAGAGTCAGGGTAACTGTTGAAATGAATTCGGGCGATTAGAACTGAACTAAACGCCCATGACATGAAGCAGCGGTATGTAGTTACAGTTTACTCAGCACATTCATACATCATCTCATTGACTAAGAACCTTGTGAGAACTTTATTAAAATTAAATTTCTTTTTAATACAAAATTGGCACACATGCATTTATTTTTAAAAAGTTAGAAAGAAAAAATGTCAAAGGAACTCATAGCTCACCCAGAGAAAGCACAGTAAACACCTCAGTATTTTTTCTAGTTTTTGTTTTTCCTGTGTAGGAAGCCTGTGCCGGAACTTTGTCACTGAAATGCTGTGAGATCTTTTTTGTTTGTTTTTTTTTTTAAATAATTTAATTTTTCAATCACGGTTGAAATGCTGTGAGATCTTGAACAAGTTTCTTCCTGCACTGGGGAGGCCTCAGGCCCCCTTTCATTCTCTAACTCCTCTTTTCTTGGTCATCTGAATCCCGGAGGCAGTTCTCCAAAGGCCAGGAGACAGGCTTGGAGAGAGGCTGAGAGCTGAGGCTGCCCGCCCTGCCACTTTACACGAGAGGCCCAGACCCTGAGGCCTCGCACTCTTAAGTGTAGGCATAGGCCAGCTGCATGGACAACCCCTGGGAGCTGGCTAGACATGCAGAGTCCCGGGCCCTACCCCGGATCTACCTGCATTTCAACAAGCCCCTCAGGTGATGCATATGCCCTAGGGCCTAGGCAAAGAGGCAGAGCATTAGAGAAATGGGGGTGGGGAGAACTGCTATGTGGTTGAGATCAGAGGACCAGAATAAGGTCCAGGAGCCTCCTGTTTCTGACTCAGAGCCCCATACAGTGCTACCTCGTGGCTCTGCATAGAGAGGGGGGCCAGGGCTGGGGTGGGGCTCTTTACCTCCTGCCTTAGGTGCACTTTCTGGGTCTTGGATTCCTGGCCCTCAGAATGGATCTCACCTCATATTCCCAGACTTATGGCAACTGTGGCAATGGCATGTATTGAGAGTGTATCTAAAAGCATCTTGAAAGCTGAGGTACCAGTTAGAGCCGGGGCAGGCACCCAGGCTCCTGAGGCGCTTTTTGGACCTTAGGTTTTGGTCTTCGTACCCTTCCTAAGCAACAGTCACTTGCTCAGCATGGAATAAACTCAGCCTTTGATCCTTCAGCTCCAGACCCAAGTCTGGGGTAGGTGGGGATTTAGGAGAAAAGTAAAGCTTTCTTTTCAGGACACAATAGCCAGCCAGAAGTGGCCCCCTCTCTGAGTCCCTCTGGGCTGAGGGATCCTTATTAACTGGTTGGCAGCCACTGCTCCAAAGGTTTCCTTAAACCAGCGGTCGCCAACTTTTTGGACCTCACGGACCACCACTGGTCTGCAGACCACTAGTTGGCGGCCGCTGCGAGTCTAATAGAGCATTTTAAGTGCCCCTGACAGCCCTAAATCCTGGGCACCTGAGCAAGTCCTCCCCTGCCCCCAATACACACATCTTTCTGGAGAACTTGGTTTCTGTGCTCATTCTGTTCCTGAGAAGGGCTGCCTCCTAGGTGGGAATTGGCATGACAGGTCACTGGGCGGGGGGGGGGGGGGGGGGGGGGGAGGCGGCGTCCTGATTAAAAGCAGTTCAGACAGGGAACATGTGCCATGAAGAATGGGGCAGAGCCCAGATTGGGGAAGCATTCTTCCCAGAATTACACGGCAACTCACCGAGAGACCAGGACTCTCATCTCTCTGCTCACATGAGATCTCAATAATAGGAAAAAACAGGAACATCACGAGTGTGTATAGAACGTCCACAGGGCTAAAGAAGAGGCACATGACTTACCCAAGCTCTCATAGCTAAGTGCCCAACCGGACTAGAACCTGTGCCTCCCCCAAGGGAGACTGTATTTGATTGTCATCTTCATACAGGGCAATGTGAAAATGGAAGTAAGCACATGGGGGAAGGAGAAGGTGACAGTTGGGGGTTCGGGGCAGCTTGAGGGGATTCCCTGTTAGACCCTCCATTGTATGGATGGGTAAACTGTGCCCATGACTGGTTTACTAAAGTTTAGGACAACCCAAAGGGAAAGGCAGTGTGGGCTAGTGCTTCTCAGCCCAAACTGGGCAGTGAACTAAGAAAAAATGGGATGGACAGGTAGGGGGAAGGAGAGGAGGTTCTTAATGAGTTTGCCACTGGTCATTCCCTGGCCCTGCCCTCTCTCAGCAGAGCTTCTGGAATGGCCCTTGCTGCTCCCAGGAGATGGTAACTGCTCTCTAGAATTCCCAGTGCCCCCCTGTCAGCCCTGCAACCCCTCTTCTGAGAGCTGGGGCTCAGATCTCCAGCTCAGCCCTGAAGGGTTAACCAGGTACAAAAGCCGTAGTCAGGGATCAACTGTCAGCCCCTCCCAGGTGAGAAAGGGATTGGGAAGCTGGAATCAGGGTGGATCTCAGCTTTGGTGGAAAGAATCAGCTCATCTCACTATGTAAGTGTGGGTAGAGCAGAGACCCTCAGCTGTGGTTTTCAGGCTTGGAGGCACTCAGCAATGAGAGATAAAGTGTGAGAACCATAGCATCACAGAGCCCAACTCTCGCCTTTGCTGTCAGTCCCCAGCAGCCAGCCAGGACCTCCCCATGGGTTCTCCTGCATCCTCCCTCCATTTTGCCCCACTGCCCTGGAGAGCAGGTTCCCTCACCTGGTACTCAGGACCCTCCATGATCCCTATGGCAACCCTGTCCTCAGCCTCATCTCCCATACCTGCCCTTCCTGCATCCCTAGGCACCAGCCAGCCTGCTGTTCCCCAAAAATCCCTCTGTGTTCCTGTCACCATGAATTTTCTCTGACCATTACCTCTCCAGGAACCATCTAACCCCACCCTACACTTCCAAGGGTCCTCAGTGGGGAGGCTCCATCATCTCTGTCTCATGGATCGCAGCACCAGCCTCCTAACAGGGTTCTCTGCTCCCCCTCCGCTACTCCCCTCAGTCAGTCATTTCCCGCACAGCAGCCAGTGTATGGCCCAGCTCAAATGTCAACGGATCTTGTCACTCCCTCACAGAGGCTCAGACCTCAAGACCAGGGAGTGAGATTAGGGGCATGGAATGCCTGTGGGAAGCCTTGTGAAGGGTTCTTTTTCTTTATTATTGGGGGGGGGGGGGGGAGGAGAGTTGTTGTTCCACTTATTTATGCATTCATTGGTTAACTCTTACATGTGCCCTGACCGGGATCAAACCCGAAACCTTGGCTTATCAGGATGATGCTCTAACCAACTGAGCTACGTGGCCAGGGTGTGAAGGGTTTCTTACACGTTGAGAAACATATTTAATATTAGCCTTTTCAAAGTTTCCCCCTCCCAGGTAACACTTTCCTCTTACCCTAAATTTTCATCAGTCTCATACAACTATTCAACCTCGGATGAAGTGGGGTCTGCTCACATTTTTCCTGCACTGGTGCTCAAAAGATGTCCTATCGTGGGGACTGGACACAGGGGGCTTGATGGTAGAGCTCAGAGTGACCAAATGAAGCATGTTGAGGCACAGTGGGCAACGCTGAACAGAAATGAAACCGTATATCCTCTTTCTGGCATATTCAAGAGGAAGGTGTGCCAGACACCGTCCACTGTCTAGTCTGCCCTTTTCCTTTGGTCACACGTCCCTGATCTTCTCCAGGTATCTGTTGGTCATGCGTTTCAGGGGAAGTCTTACCCCTTGGGGCACCCCTGGCTCAATCTGAACTTGTCCAACGTAAACATGGTGATGATTTCATCACTCTTGCCAGTGATTTTTTTTAATTGATTTTTTTTAGAGAGAAAGGAAGGTAGAGGGAGAGAGAAAC
The DNA here is from genome assembly GCF_964212035.1 of Myotis nattereri. NCBI lineage: Eukaryota > Metazoa > Chordata > Mammalia > Chiroptera > Vespertilionidae > Myotis > Myotis nattereri. The sequence goes on from NC_138087.1 coordinate 56,484,754, forward strand.
ATTGATTGGTTGCCTCCTGCATGCACCCTACTGGGGATCAAACCCACAACCTGGGCATGTGCCCTGACCAGGAACCAGTGACCTGTCAGTGCACCAGACAATGTTCAACCAACTGAGCCACACCAGCCAGGGCTTGCCAGTGATTATTTAGAAATGGGCACAGGATACTTCCCAGGCCAATGAGATGTTCAGAAAGGTCTGCTAGAGGCTTCTGGGAAGCATTTCTTTGTTTTTACAAAGAAGGGAAGAGAAACAGCCCTTTTCTTCCTCTGAGTGTTTTTGGAATGACTCCTGGGAGTGTGGTAGCCATGTTGGACCCGGAAGGCACCAGCCTAGGAGAACAAGCCAACCTGCTGAGGATGGCAGAGCAGACCCTGTTATGTTCACACGGGAGGGACTCAACCCAAGTGTCACAAAATCCACAGCAAAAGGAACCTGAGGATTTTTCTTCCCTGGATCTGGGAATTGAAGATTTGTATCTATGTATTGACTGGAGCTCCAGGGAAATCCTCTCTCTTTGGGCCTCTGAGTACAGTGGATCCTCCACATGCCCCTGATTTACCTCCACAGAGTGTGTGAGGCTTAAAGATAATGTTCTGAAGTGTGTGGATCTGGTTGCTTAAGATACTACAAAGTAGAATGTTTTGTTCCAAAGCTGAAGGAGTCTGGCTGTTAAGACAAGCCCAATATGGGACCATGCTTCCCGTCACCCCACCCCGACCCTTCCAGCTCCTGCCAGCATTGGTCCCACCAATATGAAAGTGGCAGGAGCAGGCACATAGGTTACAGAACACCTGGGAGAGGCTGTGGGCAGCTGGGTAATTTCCAAATTAATTGTAGGAGAAACCTAACAAAACAATCTGCCTGCTAAGCGTCCTGGGAGCTCTGCTGTGAGACTGACAGCCTGGAATCCAGCAAGTACAATGCCGCCAACCACAGACAGGAGGGCCCTTCCTCCTTGTGGGGAGGAGGTCTGACTTCCTTCCAACAGGGGCCCGTCTGGGCCTGCAGCTGCCTGATAGGAGAACAAAATCCCAGAACTGAAATAGTCTTTCCACCCAAATCCCAAACTACAATGAACATACACAGCTTTTCTGAGACCCTGCTGCCAGGTCGGCCAGCCCATGACTTATATGGTCTGGCAGACACCTCACTTCTTTGCAAGGGGCTTTCAGGTCTCATTGAAGATTTCCTCCTGAATTCGTTCTCAGGAAACCTGAGCTGTCCTCACTGCACGAAATGAACCTGGAGTCTATAATATATTATTAATAGAGGTAAAATCTTACCTTTGTTTGGTTCTTTCCTGTTTTCTGAGAGGCTGCCTGCCTCTGTCAGAAAAACACTGGTTCGAATTCTGGGTCTGGTACCTGGGGAAGTCTCAGCCTCAACTTCCCCAGCAATAAAATGGGTATAATACTGCCTTCCCTCTCTAGCAACAATCACAATGGCTAACATTCAGTTAAGTGCTTCTCAGTCTCCAAAATCTCCCCTGGGAGGCAGTGACCACAAAGTAGGAAATGGTGGGAGCAGAGTTTGAATTCCGGCAGCCGAGCATCAGAACTTCTAGGTGACACCACTTTGCATCAGGAGGCTCCTGGTTCTCAGAGAGGCACTAGGCTGGAAGTCAAAACACCCAAGGCCTCCCCCTCCCCAGCCACTAACTTTGTGTGTGACCTTGGGTGAGTCCCTTGCCTTTGGTAGTCTCATCTGTACACTTGGTAGGTGAATGTGACCGGAGGCAATCAGATGGCCTCTACTGTCCCTTTAGCATAAAGTTTGGCGAGTTTGAGTGCCCCTCCCTGAACACGAACATGAGTATAGAATAGTATAATGTGAAGGTTTTTGCAAATTGTAGCGTGACAGTTTACTACCAAGATCTTCTCCCAAAGTGAATGAGATGGGCGAGTTTTTTGCACTCGTGTTTATAGAATGGAGAATTGAAGTCCAAAGAGGGGCCATCAGCTTAGGAGGCAGCCCACACTAGACTCTTGATGCTAGACCCTGACATGAAGCTCTTGCTGATACACTGTATGGATTTTCACAATGAATGGATGCCCATAGCATACTACTGATCCAGGCATAATGCTGTGCCTGGCATCGTGTCTTGCTTGCAGTGGTGCTCACAACATGCAGACATAGGAAAGTGGCTTAGCAGCAAGAAGCGTGAGCGTCAACACCCACCTTCATCAGCCTGGGTCCAGGGGGACTTAGGACTAGCGACCACCCAGATCCGGGCCCAATCTTATAGGCTGCTGAGACCCAGGGTGCCAGGGAGAGCCTGGGTCCCCAAGCCTCTGCCCTCTGCCCTGTTATGTTCACCCTCCAGATGGAGCACTGATAGTTGTCCCAGGCCTGACATGCCTCATACCCCATCTGTCCCTCCTGCCTGCTCCACAGTCACACCGTGTGGTGGCAGCTTCTGACATGGCTTCCCTCCTGGTACTCACAGCCTGTGTAACGCCCTCCCATGGAATACGGGTTGGACCTCTAGTGACTTGCTTCTACTCAACAGGATACGGCAAAAGTGATAACACGTCCCTGCTGTGGTAGGTTGTAGGAGATTGTCATTTCCACCTTACTAGCATTCTCTCTCATTTGCGTTAATGAAGCAGGCTGCCAAGTTGTAAGATGCTGTGTGGAAAGGCCCTGGTGGCAAGGAACCAAGGGGCTTATGGGGAACTGAGCCCTTAGTCCACAGGCCACAGAGAACAAAAACTGCCAGCAACTGCATGAGTGAACTGGAAAGTGAATCCTTCCTGGCCGCACCTTGAGGCAACTGCAGGCTTGTGAGAGACCCTGAAACAGAAGACCTGTGAGATAATAAATGTTGCTGCTTTAAGCCACTAAGTTTTGGGATAATTTGTTATGCAGCAGTAGGCAAGTGATGCACAGAAAGCACTCTCACTTACACACAGTCTCGGGCCAGGCTGGCTGCCTTAGCCAGAACACACACACACACACACACACACACACACATACACACACTCACACACACACACTCACACACACACACTCACACACACACACTCACACTCACACACTCACACACACACACACTCACACACACACACTCACTCACACACACACTCACACACACACTCACACACACACTCTCACACACACACACACTCACTCTCACACACACACACTCACACACACACTCACACACATACACACACACTCACACACACACACTCACACACACACACACACTCACACACACTGATGCCTGGTCTCCTTGTGGTAGGAGATTTGGGTCCTTCCGCTAGGTCAGCGGAGACTTGGTAAAGGGACCCTGAGGCCCGGAGATCCCTCCAGCCTTGGGCCCTCCTGATACTCAGAGAGAGTAAAAGACTGGGGAGCTCCCGAGATGACAGACTGAAGGAAGGCAAGGAGAGCTGGCCCTCAGGAAGCCTAGACCTTTGCTTAGGACCCCTAGTTACCCAGCCAAGTGACACTGAGTGTCACCCCACTACTTCCACAGAGAGGACCCAAGCTTCACAATATCCCAATCTACCTTGTAGCCTTTGAAAAAATGACTGTGCTGCATCAATTCAATCCACTTTCTTTTGGCCTTTATGTCTGACATTAATATTAGAATTAACTGTTCCCAAAAGGGAGTGAGTAACATGCATTACAACCTTAAGTAAGAGGCTTACCTTTGGAGACTTCAGCCAACCCCCATCTGGGCTTAAGTTTTCTCAGAGTTATGATCATGACTTCTGCTCCAAGCTGGACACTGTTTAGACACTGTTGAAAGAGAGGCATGTTTCCTAACATTCCCTTCTTCTGCATATTAAGAGCAAATACTCCAAGAAGAATCCAGAAACTACCTGAGCCCATGGTAAGATCTTTCTGACTGTGCCACAGAAAAATTTCGCAAGATCTGCCATATTTTTAAGTAGTGCTGTGAGTTCAAAAAAGAAACAGCACGGGGGCCAGCAGGGACACCAGGATGGGTACTGGCATGTGCAAAGGCAGCTTAGACAACGCCGTGCTCACTGTGAGTCAGGAGCGTCATGAGGCCACCATATTAATTTATTTTACTTGAAGCTGCATTAAAAGAAGTAGAGTTCTCAGAGTAAGGAGGTGATGCCTCTGCCTGACTTTGCCCGGCAAAGTCACAGAATATAAGCTAAACATACTAAAATTATATTTCTATGTACTAACAATGAAAATGTGTACATCATGGGGGGTGGGGGAGGGGAGAGGGGCTAGGGGGGATAAATAGTGATGGATGGAGACTAGACTTGGGGTGGTGAACACACAATACAGTGTACAGATAAAGTGTTATAGAATTTTATATCTGAAACCTGTAGAATTTTGTTAGCCAGGGTCACCCTAATAAATTCAATTAAAAGAAATCAAAATATAGACATCAAAATTAAAAATACAATACCATGTATAATCACTTAAGAATTTGAGATGTAAATTAACAAAACATGTACAGAACTTGTATGCTGAAAACTATAAAATGCCAATGAAAGGAATCAAAGGAAATCTAAATAAATGGAGAGACATACCATGATCATGGTTGGAAATTTCAACATATGAAGATGTCAGTACTCCCCAAATTGACATAAGGGATTAATGTAATTCCTATAAAAATCCCAGCAAGAGCTTTTCTTGATATAGACAAGATTATTCTAAAATTTATGTAAAGGTAATGAATAGAATTAGAATAGTTAAACAATTTGAAAAAAAAAAATTTGAAAAGTAAAAAGTATACCTTAGTCATTTGGGGCTGCTATAACAAAATACCATAGACTGGATGGCTTATAAATAATTTTAAAAATTGCCCTAACCGGTTTGGCTCAGTGGATAGAGCATTGGCCTGTGGACTGAAGGGTCCCAGGTTCGATTCTGGTCAAGGGCATGTACCTTGGTTGCGGGCACATTCCCAGTAGGAGGTGTGCAAGAGGCAGCTGATTGATGTTTCTCTCTCTCTCTCTCATTGATGTTTCTAATGCTCTTTCCCTTTCCCTTCTTTTCTGTAAAAAATCAATAAAATATATTTTTTAAAAAGAATTAAAAAATATTTTTAAAGATTTTTAAATTGGTTTTTAGAGAGAGATGAAGGAAGAGGGACAGAGAGAAACATCTATGTGAAGTGAAAAATTGGCCAACTCCAACATGCCCCTCACCGGGGACTGACCCCACAATCCAGGCATGTGCCCTGAATGGGAATTGAACCGGGAACCCTTTGTTGCCCAGGACAATGCCCAACCAACTGAGCCACATGGGCCAGGGCAACACTAAAAATTTATTTCTTACGGTTTGGAAGCTGGATGTCTGAGATCAGGATGCCATCACGGTCGGGTTCTGGGGAGAGCCCATTTTCAGATTGCAGACGGCCCACTTCTTGTTGTGTCCTTACATGGTGGAAAGAGGGTCCTTCTATAAGGTCGCTAGTATCATTCATGAAAGCTCCACCTTCATGACCTAATTACCTCCCAAAGACCCCACACCTACTAATACCCTCACATTGGGGTTAGGATTCCAACATATGAATTTTGAGAGGACAAAAACATTTAGCCTATTGCAAAGGAATCACTTACCCAACTTTAAGACTTCTTACACTCTGCAGTAATCAAGACTGTACCAATGAAAAAGAATAGAGAACCCCAAAATAATAACAAAAATCTCAACCTATGCCTCATTCTTTATACAAAAATAACTTAAAATGGATTATGGACTTAACCATAAAATGTAAAACTATAAAACTTTTAGAAAAACATGGTAGAAAATCTTTGGGATGTAGGACTAAGCAGACAAAAAGTTCTTAGACTTGACACCAAAAAAAAAAAAAAAATCTATAAAAGTAGAAATCGCTAAATAGGACTTATTACAATTAAAAATATTTGTCTGTGAAAGATCCCATTAAAAAGAGTAAAAGACAAGCTACAAACTAGGTCAAAATATTTTTAAACCAGCCCCAGCAAGTTTGGCTCAGTGGATAGAGCATCGGCCTGCACACTGAAGAGTCCCGGGTTTGATTCCGGTGAAGGGCATGTAGCTCGGTTGCAGGCTCCTCCCTGGACAAATCACATATTGGACAAAGTATTTATAGATCTGTTCCCAGAACTTAACAGTAAGAAAACATACAATCCAACTAGCAAATAGGCAAAAGATATACTGCACAGAAGAGGATATACATATGGCAAATCAACATGTGAAAAGACGCTCAACATAATTAGCCATTAGGGAAATGGAAATTAAAACCACAATGAATTATCACTGCATACCTATCTCAATGACTAAAACTAAAAAAATAGTGACAACACAAAACGCTGGCAAGGAGTCAGATAAACTGAATCACTCATACATTGCTGGTGGGAATGTAAAATGCTGCCACTCTGAAAAACAATTTGGCAGTTTCTTGTAAAGCTAAACATGCAACAACCACACGACTCAGCAATTGCACTCTTGGGCATTTATCCCAGAGAAATAAAGACTTTTGTTCACACTAAAATGTATACATACATGTAATAGCAAAAAAAAAAAAAAAAACTGGATAAAACCCAGATGTCTTTCAATGGGTAAATAGTTGAACAAACTATGGTCATCCATATCATGGAATACCACTTAGCAAAAAAAAGAATGAATTATCAATACACACACTTGGCCATAGCTAGTTTGGCTCAGTGGATAGAGCATTGGCCTGCAGACCAAAGGGTCCTGGGTTCAATTCCAGTCAAGGGCACGTACCTAGGTTGCAGGTTCCTCCCTGGCCTGGACCCTGGTCAGGGCACGTGTAGGAGGCAACAAATCATTGTCTTTCCCTCTCTCTTCAACTCTCTCTAAAAATCAATGGAAAAATATCCTCGGGTGAGGATTTAAAACACACACACACACACACACACACACACACACACGGATGGACCTTCAGAGAATTATACTGAGTGAAAAAAGCAAATCCAATAGGTTACATGCTGTGTGATTCCATTAAATAACATTCTTGAAAAAATTATAATGATGGAGTACAGCTTATTGGTTGCCAAGGGTTAAAGAGAGTGTGCAGGTGGGAATGAAGTGAGTGTATATATAAAAGCAGAGCATGAGGCATCCTTGTGATGATTTAAATATTCTGTATCTTGACTATATAAATGTTTCTATTTTGGTTGTGTTATTATACTATTGTTTTACAAGATGTTACTAATGGGGGAAATTAGGTAAAGGGCACATAGGCTCTCTGTATTATTTCTTACATATGTGAACCTACAATTATCTAAAAGTATTATGTTTTAATATAAAATATGCCAGGTTAATAAAATAAACCTTGTATAGCTGTAAAAATATCAGACAAATACATTTCATGGGGGTTAAAAACCTTCACTAGAAATATGGTGGGCCACTTCATAATAATAACTTTTCAATCACCTGGAAGATAATGATTCTAAACTTGCAGGCACCTAACAACATAGCTTTAAAATATAGAGCAAAGTTGGCAAAACTAAAAGAGATTTTTAAGAAATACATCATCACAGTGAACACATCTCTCTTAATAATAATAAATCAAGCAAGCCCTAGTTGGTTTGGCTCAGTGGATAGAGCATCGGCCTGTGGACCAAAGGGTCCTGGGTCCGATTCCGGTCAAGGGCATGAAACTCAGTTGCAGGTTCCTCCCCGGTGGAGCGCATGCAGGAAGCAACCAATCGATGTTTCTCTCACATCAATATTTCTGTCTTTCCCTCTCTTTTCCACTCTCTCTAAAAATTAATGGGAAAATATCCTTGGGTGATAATTTTAAAAAAATAAATCAGTCCTGGGTTCAATTCCGGTCAAGGGCACATGCCTGGGTTGTGCCCAATAGGAATGTGCAGGAGGCAGCAGCTGATCAGTACTTCTCTTTTATCATTGATGTTTCCATCTCTCTCTTTCTCCCTTCTCTGAAATCAATAAAAACATATATATGTTTTTAATTAAATATATATATATACATATATATATAATTAAAAAAATAAATCAAGCAAACAAAAATATCATTAAATATAAAAATACTTCACTAGCTCAATTAATAAGCTTAAGGTCACTTATGGAAAGTGGCAGCCAACAATAGGAGAAAGCACATGCTAGCCTCTCGACCTCTAGTCCAGTGTTCACTCTTCTACACCAGGTTCTTTGGCAGGGCTCCCTTTAAGTTCCATTCTCTTGTGCATGAATGGCTTGTCAAATGTTACAGGCGAAGGCTGTTAAACACAGGGCTGCTGAGTGTGCAACTCCAGGGTCACCATGCACACAATTTTCACCTGGAGGAAAACTTCGGGGGGGAAAATTGGCACTGGGTTCAAGACAAAAGATGGTCTATGCCAACAAAATCATTATACAGGAGTTTAACTCAACACTGCAACCAGGTGCACCCATCTTGATGGACACCTAGCTGGCCCTGCCTCGGGTCGTATAAGACACAACAGACGGCTGCTTTCATCCCCAGAATATCCTTTCCACAGCACCCTCTCATCCAGGCCAGCTAACCATGCCTCTGTAGCCAAAAGAGAGCAGAGTAGGGAAACTCTTGTCTACAAGGGGTTCTTGAATCAGCTTCCCCACCCACCCTTGGCCATTAGACAAATGGTAAAACCGAGAGTGGAGGAAGAACATACTCAGGATTACCCACCAAGTCAGGGGCAGCACAGACTCTGAGCTGCCTGCACTAGGCTGGCAGCAGTGGGCCCATCCACCCACCTTCCACGGAAGCAGCCCAGAAAACGAGTGCTGATGCCAACACTCTGCTCCTGACACCTTTACTTGGATGGAGGCCTTTTCAAAAGGAGCATTTCAAATAGGAGCCATCAACACTTACAGAGGGTGGGTCTTAATCCATAGAGGATCATTAGCTTCACCCAAGTGATGGCACATCCCTCAGCACCTCCCATTCTTCCACCAATTATCTATCTGCTAATTACCTGGGATTAAGAATTGACACGGAGCGACATGGTCATTAACCACATATTTGCACGGCTTATTCATGTTAGTGGGGCTGGTTGGTCTCACCCAGTCAAATTGGACACGCCCACAATGCTGCACAACACATTTACATCTACTTGGTTGTCAGCAGCCAATAAAGGACTGCAGGATGTGTTTACTTCCAAAGGGACTTGGCTCTTGGCAAAAGCTTTCTTGCGGGCACGCTGGGTGTCTTGGCTTTCTGGCAGTGCCAACCTTGGCTTAACTCAGAGCACACATTCAATCATTTGTCAAACATTCATTAGCTCAAGCACAGTAGCAGGCAGGGCACTGTCCTCAGAGATCTTACATAGATGAATGAGACACTGTTTCTATAACATCAGAAGTTTATCTCCAGTCAGGGAAATACACACAAGCACAGAGAGCTAAGAGCCATGAGAGAGGGAAAAGCAGCATGCCTGGGAATGCAACACCAGGAGGGATCTGTTTGGTCTGAGAAATCAGAGGCGGCCTCACATAGGATGTAGCATTTTCAGGAGAGAGAGAGAGAGAGAGAGAGAGAGAGAGAGAGAGAGAGAGAGAGAGAGAGAGAGAGAGAAATTCCAGGCTGAAGGAAGTACAAAAGCAAGGGCACAGCAAAGTGTGAGGAGAATGGGGAGTGCTCTAGTGTGGATGGCACCCATGGCACAGGTGGGAAGGAGTTGGCCTGCTGGACTGGGTCATATCACGGAAAAATGGGCTGTTCCACTAGGTTTGGAAATGCTTCCTCTGGGTACAAGGAACATGAAAGGAATTTGGTTTTAGTGTGTATGTGTGGGTGGGCATGTTTTCGTAAACTTTCTACTTAAGTATAACATACATAAAATGCAATCTTTTTCACAAACTGACTACACCTATGTAAATAGCAGCCCAATAAATTTAACACCATAAATTAGTTTTCACTATTTTTTTTTTGTATTTGGCTTCTTTCACTCAACATAATGTGTCAAGGCTCATCCTTGTTGCTATATATACGTTTAACTTGTTCTTTATCGTTGCTAATATCCCATTTCATGAGTGAACCACAATTACTAATGAGCATGTGTGGTTTCCCGGTGGGAGCTGCACATCTCCTTGCACATGTCCTTTGGTGCTTGGATGGGTGTACATCTGTTGGGCACATACCTAGGAGTGAAGCTGCTGGATCATAAGGTATGCACATATCTATTTCAGTAGACACTGCCAGTTTTCCAAAGTTTTTTGTCCATTTATACACTCACCAGGAACGCATGGGAGTTCTGGTTGCTCTCTCTATAGACTCGCCAACACTTGGTATTGGCAGTCTTTCTATGTTTTATGCTTGTTTGTTTGGAGGGGAGTGGCACGGTCCCATGTAGGTTGAAGGACAGTCACTCTGGCAGCAGCATGGAGTGTGGGCTTAGGAAAGGGAGCTAGTACAAAGGGACCATGCACAAGGCCAGGCAGTAAGGCCCAGGAGAGGGGTCATGAAATCAATAGCAATATGACTTGAATAAAAAAGGCTGATTTTTTTAAAAGGGCACTGTCTATGCTACACAACTGAAACTAATACAAAATAATATTGAATGCATATTGTAATTGAAAAATAAACTAAAAAAAAATTAAGTCTGGGCCAGCCGGCGTGGCTCAGTGAGCATCACCCTATAGGCCAGGAGGTCACAGTTCAATTCCCAGTCAGGCCATATTCCCAAATTGTGGGCTCGATCCCCAGTGTGGGGCATGCAGAAGGCAGCCAATCAATGATTCTCTCTCATCATTGATGTTTCTATCCCTCTCTCCCTCTTCCTTCTCTCTGAAATCAATAAAAATATTTTCTTTAAAAAACAACAACAGTAGGACTGGGGGTTGGGGAGGGCACTGGGGCACTGTAGGGGTGGAATACACAGGACAAGCACACCAAGTAGAAATGGACTTAGATGGAGGTGGAAGACAGTTTACATATGGGTGGAAGGCTGGGTGAGGGGTGTCATGTTTGAAGGCAAGAAAACATCCTAGTTTGGTACACACTGTGTTTGAGATGTAGGATGATGAAATGGAGATATCCAATAAACTTGGTTATACGGGTCTGTTGCTAAGGGATGAGGTCAAGGCTGGAGACACAGAGCTAGGATTTATCATCAGAGAGGTAGGGGTTAAAGCAGGGGTGTGGCTGAGATTTCCCAGAGGGGGTGTGTGTGTGGGGGGGTGCTGTGTGGAATGAAAGAGTGGAGAACTGAAGACCAGCCACCTACCTTTAGGGGGTGAGGGGAGAAAGAATTCGAGACAACATCGCTTCCCTTTAAAATGCTGGCAGGAGCTGTGAAGCCTGAGTCAGGCCCTTTGAGTCCCAGCAGCAACCTGGGGTCCAAATCACCAGCCACAGTCTTCTCTTGAATGAACTTGCATCACCAACCTCAAAGCTGCATTGCGAAATCTGCATCAGCTTGTGTACCTCTGCAGCGTCCTAGGGACAATGGGCACCAAAGACTTACATCATCTTGGGCCTGGGAGTCCTCCTCCCCACCTCCACACCATCTCTGCCAAGCAGTTATCCAGCGCCCCAGGCAGGGAACGCATAACTTCCCACGGACAGCCCATTCCACCACTGAGCCAGCGAGGATGTCAGAAAACCTTTTCTTACAAACGCAGTCTTGCGATGCTGGAAGTCCAAGGAAAAGATAAAACTACGCTCCAATGGTAATGACCCTGGGTGGAGCAGGATGTAAGAACTCTGCACTCTGGAAAATCTGTTTCTGCCCATGTACCTGCCAGCATCTTCCTGTTGGGGCCGGGGTCATGGCGTTTGACTCCCCACAGGAAGCTGCAGTGATTTCACCCTCATTCGCACACTGGAGGGGAATGTGGTCATCGCTGCAGGCATTTCTCTAGCTTCATCAAGCAGTGAGTCCTGCCCTGGAACATGGCCAGCCTCTCAGGACTGGAGCATGCATGTTCCAGCACAGACCCACCAGGCTGGACACGCGGGAAGAACGAGTGGCTGCTAGCTGAGTGTGAGCCCACTGCAAGCAAGGTGGGCGCAATGTCATTCTGTTCAACATGTGTGTTTTTTTCTAAATATTTAAGTGCACCCGGCCCTGTGTGGGTCTCTGGAGAAGGAGGAGGAAGACAGGACTTTGAAATGGCTCCCACCCTTGGGGAGATTGGTGGAAGAAACAGGCATGCAAGAAGGGAAAGTGTCTGAAATGTTTTGATGTTTCCAAAATATACCCACCTAAACAGCTTCTGCATGACCTGAAATATGAAAATATGGTTTCTGAAAGATATGAGAGGAAAACTACCCTTGAGCCTTAATGGAAAGGGTCTTATCTGCCACTGTTAACAGTTGACATAGCATAAAACTCCAAAGAGTTAATCCTTGGATACCCATTTGCCAACTGAAAAGACATACATCACCTTCTCTTGGCTACAAAATATCCATTACATTAGGAGGCCTAAGACTGAGAATTCTTAGGTATTTTCCAGAATCTGCAGACTTTGGAAGTGGATAGTTTTCTATCCAAGATGACAGAAGACTTACTTTCTGATTCTACAGAATCCTTTTTCTTTCCCTTTCCTTTACCACTCACCTTGCTTACTACTGTAAATTGACACACTCTGTATTCTTAATATGATTCCCATTATCTTCATCCTGGTGCTTTTGATCTCCTATGGTCACAAGGATTACCTGATCCACAAGCATGGAATCCCACTGAGCATAGCATATGACCAGGGGACTCACTTCGCAGTGAGCAAGGTAAGGGAGTAAACCCAGGGTCATAGGATGCACTGCTTGATATCACATGTTGTACCTGGAGGCAGCCAGCCCCATTAAATGCTAAAATGCCCTTCTCAAAGCACAACGAGCCCAGCTGGAATGGCTCAATTGTTTGAGTGTCATCCCATGCACCAAAAACTTACCGGTTCGATTCCCACTCAGGGCACATACCTAGGTGTGGGTTCAATCTCCTGTCGAGGTACACACAAGAGGCAACCGATAGATATTTCTCTCACGTTAGTGTTTCTCTCTCTCTCTCTCTCTCTCTCTCTCTCTCTCTCTCTCTCTCTCTCTCTCTCTCTTCCTCTTTCTCTAAAATCAATGGAAACATGTCCTCATGTAAGAAATAAAAAAAGAGACTTTATATGTCACCCAAGGAATGATTTATTGAGGGATTCAAGGGAGAGCCTAGACCAGAAGCAACCAGAAAACACCCTAAAGATTTACTTGGACAAGAAGTTGGGTAGATGTCTCCAGCAGGAGCTTTGTAGAGGTGCATATAGTTCATGGCTCATTGCCAACTACAAACTGCCCCTCCATAGTCACTTGGAAACTAGAAATTCCGTACCTCCAGTAAATCAGGCACACTACCTGAATACCTCTTGGAAGCTTTCCTCCCTGGACCAGGCAGGACACAGACACTAGGAGCCCAGAGAACAGTTTGGGATACAACGAAGGTACAGCTTACCTCTCAAGGTCCTCAAATCCATAAATTAAGTGGATAGAGACCCAACCATGGCCCTATCCCCAGTCCACCTTTCTCTTTCAGCCACCCAGTTTTCAGGGATGGCTAATCCAAGGTTGCTTAGCTCTACAAAAGAAACTCTAGCTAAGCTAGGCTAGTTGAGAGACAAGCCAATCACAAACTCAGTCCCCATCCTGGATAGTCCTTTTCCTGCCTCCTCAGCTTTGAGCAAGGAAGGTCATAAGGCCCTTCGTCCAAGGAGAAGAGCAGACAAACCTTTTAACTCCTCACACCCATCTACATGGATAAATCATGGCAAAGTGGGACTACATAGTAGAGGGGACAAGAAAGGCAGTCCAGAGTCACTCCAAGTCAAACAATGGCAGGTCATGACCAAGGGATGAGAGTGGAGTTGTGTCCTAACAGACTCCAGCCATGGAGGAGGATTGCCCTAAGGCAGAGAACAGAGTGTCTGAAAGTATCAGCACAGAGAAGAGCATCTTCTTGGAGTTTCCACTTTAGGTATAGGATGTTGGAGATTGATTTAGGGCAGTGGTCGGCAAACTGCGGCTCGCGAGCCACTTGCGGCTCTTTGGCCCCTTGAATGTGGCCACGGAGTTTCAATTGCACTGTACGTGCGCGCCCGCATGTGGTATTTTGTGCAAGAGCCACACTCAAGGGGCCGCAGTTTGCCGACCACTGATTTAGGGATTCCTTCAAGGGCCAAAGAGACCAAGAAGACTATCAGACCAAGAAGCCACAACTGGAAGATATCCTGAGAGCCAGTGAGCTGGGAGATACACAGAAACTGAATGAATGAGTGGTCAAGGGGCTCCAGTGACCAAGGAATGCTCCCTTAAAGAATGACTTGCTGATGAATTGAGGCTCACACTGGGGGTAGAATTACAGAGCCAGACTTAGGGTTTTCCCATTGAAGTGCCCCTTGCCTCAGATAGTCTGCCTACTCCATTTCCTTGAATCTGTAACTTTTAGGAGTTGATATCTTAATAATATCACGTTGTTCAATTCACGAACATCGTAGATCTCTTCATGTATTTAGATCTTCAAGTTCCCTCAGCAATGTAATTCTTTGTGTACAGATATTACACATATTTGGTAAATTTTATCCAAGTATTTCATATTTGTACATAAATGGCATTTTTACTTAAATTTCCAACTGTTCATTGCTAATATACAGAGATAAAGTTGATGTTTTTTTGTGTGTGTTTGCTTTTTATTTGTTAATCCTCACCCAAGGACATTTTTCCATTAATTTTTAAAGAGTGAAAGGGAGCGGGAGAGGCAGAGAGAGAACCAGCAATGTAAGAGACGCACATATGTTGGTTGCCTCCCACACATGCCCCAACCAGGGCTGGGGATCGAGCCTGCAACAAAGGTACGTGCCCTTCACCAGAATCGAACCTGAGACCCTTCAGTTCTCGGGCCGAGGCTCTATCCACTGAGCCAAACTGCTAGGGCTAAAATTGATGTTTTTGACTTTATATTCTGTGACTTTGTTAAACTCACTAATTCTAATGGCTTTTTTGTTGATTCTTTAGGATTTTCTACATAGATATGTCATCTGTAAATAAGGACAGTTATATTTCTCCCTTCCAGTCTGTATGCCTTTCATTTCTTTTTCTTGCCTTACTGCATTAGCTAGTAACTCTAGTAAAATATTGAATAGAAGTGGTGTGGACATCCTTGTCTTGATCTCAGGGTGGAAAGCATTCAGTTGTTCACCATTAGGTATGATGTTGGCTGTAGGTTTCTTGTAGATGCCCTTTTATCAGCTTAAGTTTCCTTCTATTCCTAGTTTTCTGAGATTTTTCACCATGAATGGATATTTGGTCAAATGCTTCTTCTGCATCTACTGAGATGATCATATGGTTATTCTTTTTTAGTATAAACATGGTGAACTGCATTGACTGATTTAATATTAAACTAATCCCACATTCCTGAAATAAATCCTACTTGGTCATAGCATATTGTCCCTTAATATATTGTTTGGTAAAATTTCCTAAAATTTTGTTTATACGTTTTGCAACTAGATTCATGAGAGATACTGATCTGTAGTTTTCTTGTACTAATTTTGTCTTATTTGGTATCAAGGTAATGTTGGGCTCATAGAATGTGGTGGAAATTATTCCCTCCTTTTCAGTATTTTGAAGAGTTTGTTTAGATTTTTTCTTCCTTAAATGTTTGATAGAATTAACCAATGAAGCCACCTACACCTTAAGTTTTCTGTGTGGGGTTTTTAACTACAATTTCAATTTTTAATAGATATAAGGACTATTTAGATTATTTCTTCTTGGATGAATTTTGGTAATTTCTCTTTCATATTTTTTATTTCATTTAAGTTTTAAAATTAGCATAAATTTGTTCATGGAACAAATATCTTTAAATATCTGTGGAATCTGTAGAGGTGTCACCTCTCATTTCTGGTATCATTAATTGTTGTCTTTTTTTTTTTTTTTTTTCAAATCAGTCTGGCATCTGGCAAGATGTTTATCAATTTTATTGATCTTAAAGAACCAGTTTTTGGTTTTTTTTTATTTCCTCTATTTTTGTTTTCTATTTCATCAATTGATGCTTTGATCTTTATTAAATATATTCTTCTGCTGCTTACTTTGGGTTAATTTGCTATCTTTTTTGCTGCCATTTATTGGAATTTTAGCATGCGGCAGAAACAAATGCTTTGCTTCACTGTGTTTATATAGAAATCAGAGATGTGATTTAAGGGAGCGAGGTGATGAACTCTGCTTTAGTTTTCTGGCTTTTCCATTCATACATATGAAACTGCCATTTGTAGATTCTCTTAGGCTAGAGACCATGAAGTTAGTGTTTAAAAACCTTGGCTTTGCAGTTTGACACTCAGGATTTATATCCTATGTCTTCCCCCTTCCTAGCTACATAACCTCATAAAGTAACTTACTGTCCTGAGCCTCAGTTTACTCATCTGTACAATGAAACGAATGTATTTCCTCATAATGAAATAATTCATGTAAAACTCTTAGCTTCATACCTAACCCATAGTGCTTGATATATGTTAGCTCTTATTTATTATTACTCTTCCATTACAAAATTCCATCCTGTACTAACGACCCCTTCATTATTTAAGGATTTTTTTCATATAAAGTCTTCTATTAGATAAATTCCAGCTTTCCACTGCTCAAGAGTATGGTAGCTAAATGTATAAGCTAGCTTCTGCTCTATAACAAACCACCTCAAAATTAGTGGCTACAATTAACACATTTTCCTCCCATGATCCTGTGTGTTGATTAGGCAGTTTTTCCAGTTTCAGCCAACTCAGAGAGAGCTAGATGATGTAGGATGGCCTTACTTATGTCTGGTGACTGGTTCAATGTCAGCTGAGACTCAGTCATGTATCTGCAATCATCCAGCAGGCTAACCCAGGCTAGTCCA
The DNA here is from genome assembly GCF_964212035.1 of Myotis nattereri. Taxonomy (NCBI): domain Eukaryota; kingdom Metazoa; phylum Chordata; class Mammalia; order Chiroptera; family Vespertilionidae; genus Myotis; species Myotis nattereri. Next base: position 56,501,544 of record NC_138087.1, read on the forward strand.
TGTGGTGGTAGGATTTCCAAGAGGAAAAAAGGGCAAGCTCTGGTGACCAAGGTCCTCCCACTTGTGACTCAGTGGACATTTTGTGTGTGGCTTCACCAATCAACCCATTTTATGTCAATTGTTTTCCCTTTGCTTGGTCATTTGCAAGCACTCCTTATTCATGTTGGCCTACAATATCGAAGATATTTTTGAATGTGACCTTTTATCTTGGAAAATATAAGGTATCAGGCAAGAATTAAGAAAGAAAAATCTCCAGCTCTGATATGTGGGGGGGGGGGGTCCCTGCTTTGAAGTCCCTGAGGTCCCCTGGATAACCCGCCTAACCCCTCTGGTATTCCGTGCTGCCTTGGCTCTGCCAATTTTCTCAGACCTTGACTCCTCCCCCAACCCAAGCAAAGCCAGAGTCTCCAAATCTATTGACAGCCCTACTCCACCTCCACACACAAGCTCTGCTCTGCCACCTGCCACCATGCCAGCCTGTCCTTCCTCCTAGTCTGCCCCACCCCCTGAGCATGGACCCCTTACCCAATGGGCACAGCTGATCCCAGCTCCAAGCCTCTTCTTTCTTGCTGACTGAGCTGAGTTCCCATTCTGACAGTGGGAGGGCCAGCCCTGGGGATGCAGAGAAAGTGATCATGGCCCATGAGCTCACTAAACGCATGCAGACAGAAAATCAGTGGGTGGAGCTGATGAGTGAGTGGATCCTGCAAGCAGAGACCCATCCTTTAGTCCAGATTGGATAAACTGCACAGCTCTGGCGAGTACTGGACTAAGGCATTCTCGGAGGCTCAGACCTCTGCCAGCAACACCATGGCATGGGTGTCTGTCTTCTGCCCAGAGACACAATGCTTTATCCAAAACCCTGTGCTTGGAAGTGCAGAAAACATCAGTGTACCCTCAGGGACAAACTGCCCAGGCCCAGCCAGCTTACCTGCCCCAAACTGGCTCAGTTCCACAGCCAATGGGTGACTTCTGGTTTTTGGATCCACATGTGATGCTCCAGGAAAAAGCAAAAATGTCTTTAACTTTATTTATCAAAAAAATTGGGGCTTTTTTTTTGGGGGGGGGGGTTGCGGGGGGGAGTAGGTGAGGAAGGAGGATATATAGTTATGTATTTAGAGATCTAAATTTAACTTATTTAAGTTATAACACTTTACTCTCCTATGTTCCATGTATAAAAATAATGTATGCTCATGATTAGGAAAAAAAATCCACAATATACTGAAGAGAATAAAATGAAAAGTTCCCTTCCCCAATGAGCCCCCAAAGACCACTTCCCAGAGGCAACCAGTTACCATATTTTATTACCCTTCTAGAAATTTTCTCCGTGTGTATAACATGGATTTGTATAACCTTGTTTTATACAGATGAATAGGATATTATAATACATACTATTTATGTTGTATTTATAAGTTTTCTCATATAGGTACATGATTAAATCTTTTCAAAATATAGATAGTACTTGGCTTAGAAACATGCAATAAACCCAAGCCAGAGAAATGTTCTAAATCAGAATCAACAAACTTTCTGTAAAGGGCCAGGTAGTAAAATATTTTCAGCTTTGCAGGCTACAGTCTCTGTCATGTGTTCTCTGAAAGTTTTTGTTTGTAATCTTTTTTAAATGTAAAGACCAATCTTAGCTCTTAGGCTCTACAAAAGCAGGCTGGGGGCCCACCTTGGCCTTCAGACTATAGTGTGCTGACCCCTGTTTTAAATAGTGGTTAGGTCTCCAGCTTAGGTCCCAGAAGCAAAATTAACCCATCATATGTTGCTAAGTTACCAAAGAGATAATATATTTAAAACTGAGATTAACCAAAGAACTTATATGCATATATGCATAACCCATGGACAGATAATAATACAGTGAAGGCCTAGTAAGGGGGTAGGATGGGAGGGGAGGAGTCAATTGGGAGAAAGAAGGACATCTGTAATACTTCCAACAATAAAGATAAATTTAAAAATAAAAAAACAATAAAATTGCTTTGTAAAGTATAATGTCTATACTAGTGTGAAGAATTATTAACAGTTCTTCAGTGTTTAGCATGTGAGTAACTTTTTAAAATAAAATTGTTAAAACTGAATAACAACATTGTGTATACAGTAGGTCCTCGGGTTATGTCGGAGATCCATTCCTACAGCGCGACGTAACACGATTTTCCCGTAAGTCGGAACCCACCTACAGAAGCACCTACGTCACTCACATGGAGCACATACACAGCAGTAATGAAGTGAAACAGTAAAAAAAATTTAAAAGATAACAATTCCTGACCTTTACTTGTGGTAAATAAGTAATAAAAAACATAAAGCATGTATGTACATATGTCGAAATGATGGAACTTTTTCCTTTTTTTATAAATAAATGGGAGATGGCGACGTAACCACGAAACGACATACGTGGAGTCCCACGTAACAGAGAACTGTCTGTATTTGAATTGCAGAAAGAATCAGTGAAGAATCTGAATAGAACGCTCAAATAATTGACAAGGTAGATAACACTATTACATCTGATCCTACCTTTTCTTCATCAGCACAACATAAATACATATTGACTCAAAAAAATTTTTAAGCCTCGCCCAAGGATATTTTTTCCATTGATTTTCAGAGAGTGGAAGGGAGGGGGAGAGACAGAGAGACACAACCATTGGTTGCCTTGCACACGCGAGGGACTGAGCATGGACAGTGAAGGCAGTTTGTGGTACATGTACCACCCAGAAGGGAAAGCCAGACGGAGAGAAGTTGCCTTGGGCCTGCGGCAGAACATCAAGTAGGTCCTTAGGATGGGGGCGCTTTGTGATATCTCCCTTAGCAAAACATCCTATAACTTGCTAAAAGGAGTCCCTTAAAAAACAAAAAAGCATTTCCATACCACAAAAAGAATACAGAGGCATCTATACATGGGATTTCAGGGGCCCCTTGATTCTCCTGAGGCTGCCTGCCCAGCCATGTAAGATGGAGCAGAGTGCAGAGAAAGGGTGTTCATGATTATGGGCCCAATAAAATATTACCCAAGTTTACAGACTATTAAAGGGTTTAGAAAATACTCTCCCAAGCATTACCCTTGTAGCAACTCTGTAAGGTCAGGGAGCTGGAGATGAACGCAGTGACTTGCCCAAGGTCACACAGCTAGCGCAGGACAGAGCAAAAAGCAGCACTTGAAGTTTCCGAGGCCAAACTCAGTGTTCTCCACATCTCCCACGCTGCTTCCCAGGAGGTTCCATGGAGATCAAGTGGGAATGGATGTTTCTGCCTTTACTCCTCTCTGTTCTTCCGTTACTGGTCGGGTTCCCATGAACATCACTTAGTAATGATGCTTAGTAAGCATCCCGTGCTTAGTAAGCCTATGGAACGGCTGACCCTCAAATAAACCAGCATGGTTTGCTGAGCATCTACATCTGGAGCCAAGCTGGAGAGGGAGCCAACTCTGGGGCCAGCCTGGGTGGGCTGACATCCTCGATGCATGCTGACCAGCTATGTGAGCTTGACCTAACCCAGGGGTGGGCAAACTTTTTGACTCGAGGGCCACAATGGGTTCTTAAACTGGACCGGAGGGCCAGAACAAAAGCATGGATGGAGTGTTTGTGTGAACTAATATAAATTCAAAGTAAACATCATTACATAAAAGGGTACGGTCTTTTTTTTTTTTTTTTTTAGTTTTAGTCATTTCAAACGGGCCGGATCCGGCCCGCGGGCCGTAGTTTGCCCACGGCTGACCTAACCTCTGATCATGTAGACGAGTACCAAGGACATGATAAAAGTTCACTAACTGACACACATTTCATTATGATTGAGTCCTCATCTGCCTTCTCTAGGACCATATCATAAAAAGAAAACTATCACAAGAGATGAATTCATGTCTTCAACTTCATTTTCTTCTTTTCAAACAAAAAATCACAAACAGGTAAATAGAATGAAGGCCTTGTACACACATGCTTGTAGGTTTGGCTAATGAGACTTTCTGGTTGTGTACAGCCTCTACATCAAGCATGTCAAACTTGCGGGCCACACAACAAATATTTTTGTGGCCCAGCCAATATAACGGTATGTAAAAAACGTTTTAATAAAAATTTTGTAACTTAATTTTTACAATATCCTGTTACACGTAATCTATCTAATCTAATAAAAGAGAAACATGCAAATTGACCGCACCTCTGCTACACACCAAGCCATGCCAACCAGCCAATCAGAGCAACTATATGCAAATTAGCCCAACCAAGATAGCGGGGGGCAGCCATGGAGCTGGAGCAAGCAGGAGGCTTGGTTGCCCCAGCAATGGAGGAAGCCAAGCTTCCCACCTGCCCTGGCAGGCTGTGGCCTCCGCTCAAGGCAACAAAGTTTCAATTATAGAAGATAAATAAATCCCAGATACCTGCTTCCAGCCAGCCTCCACTGGGAGCTTGGGTGGCTGGGGGCCATGGCCAGCCTGCAAACAGCCGTCAGCCCCTCACCAGGCTGGCCACACCCTCATGGGGTGAGGGTCCCCGCTGGAGGGCTTGGCCAGCCTGAAAACGGCCATCAGCCCCTCACCCAGGCTGGCCAGCCACCCCAGCAAGGACCCCCATCCTGAAGGGGCTGTGGCCAGCCTGCAAACAGCCATCAGCCACTCACCCAGGCTAGCCAGGCACTCCAGCAGGACCCCCCTCCATGAAGGGGGTGTGGTAAGCCTGAAAACGGCCCTCACCCCCTCACCCTCTCACCCAGGCTGGCCAGGCACCCCAGCAGGACCCCCACCCTGATCCGGGACACCCTTCAGGGCAAACCAGCTGGCTCCCACCCATGCACTAGGCCTCTATCCTATATAACAAAAGGGTACTATGCAAATTGACCCTAACAGCAGAACGACTGGGAATGACTGGTCACTATGACACACACTGACCACCAGGGGGCAGACGCTCCATGCAGGAGCTGCCCCATGGTGGTCAATGCGCTCCCATAGGGGGAGCTCTGCTCAGCCACAAGCCAGGCTGATGGCTGCCAGTACAGCGGTGGTGGTGGGAGCCTCTCCCGCCTGCTCAGCAGCGCTAAGGATGTCCGACTGCAGCTTAGGCCTGCTCCCTGCTGGCAAGTGGACATCCCCCGAGGGCTCCCGGGCTGCCTTCCCGGGATGTCTGCCAGTTTAGGCCCAATCCCCCAGGGAGCGGGCCTCACCCAGCAGGTGGTCATCCCCCAAGGGGTCTCAGACTGCAAGAGGGCACAGGCCGGGCTGAGGGATCCCATCCCCCCCGAGTGCACAAATTTTTGTGCACCGGGCCTCTAGTATATATAAAACCCTAATATGCAAATAGACCAAATGATGGAATAACTGAACCAGTTGCTACGACATGCCCTGACCACCAGGGGTGTGCACAGAACATGGCGGGTGTCGGCAGCAGACACCAGAGTGCAGAACATGGCGGGCATCAGCTGCAGCAGGATGGTGGACCAGGTGTGTGGGGGCACCAAACCAAAGCGGGGGGCCGGTCGCTGTCATCAGGGCAAGTCTCTGGTGGTTACTGAAAATTCTTTGCTCCCACATGCTGCAGTCCCGTCCGGTGCTCACACCAGCTGCCAGAGCTACCGCTTGCACCCACTGCCGGCACTGGCCCCGCTCGCACCCATAGCCGGTGCCTGGCACTGGTCCCTATAGCTCGGTGCTGTCAGCAGGTGTGAGGGGCGGGGCTGCTGGCCCTGATCACCCCTGAGGGCTTCTCCATCTCCCCCTGCTCCTGAGGGGCGATTGGGGCAGCAGCCTGATGGCACCAGCCCCAATCGCTCTGCGCAGTCAGCGGGTGCAAGCGGGGCTGGTGCCGTCAGCGTGTGGGAGCGGCAGCGGCAGGAGCGGGGCTGCTGGCATGTAAGGGAACAGGGCCGCGGCAGGAGGGGCCAGGTGGGGGCACAGAGGATGGGCCAAGACCCACCCCTGGGTCCACCGCAGCCTCACGACCCCACAGTTCCTTTCAAGGTGTACAAATTTGTGCACTGGGCCCCTAGTTATTAATAACAAACTACAATGTTCACTAATGACTGATTACTATAATCATGTTGCATTCATTTCCCTTACACACCTTACATGCAGGCACACCATTTCTCTCCCCTAATACTCGCAGTGAATATTTTAGCAGCCGATTGCCACATCATTAGTCTCCGATTGACTTGTTTGGTGTGTGCAACAGAAAGTATTTCATTTTCGGAGAACAAGAAAAATAGGCTTATTTGCTTTATGCTTATTAATTTGTGCAGTTATTCAGTGTCTGGTAAGTTAATGTTCAAGAAAAAAATATTAATTTTTATTAAAATGTTCTATTATTTTATGTTAACGATTACTCATTATTTCAGCCCTTTGTATTCAGCATGTCTCTATCAAAATAAACTAATGTTTCTAGGAAAATTGAAGCTTTTGTTTTTTTGTGGCTCAGATAAACTTAAGCCTTGTTTATTTGGCTCATGTTAGCCTGAGTTTGACATGCTTGCTCTACATGCTGGAATAATGCATCCCAACCCTAAACCAAGCTCCAATATACAAATTTAATAAATGGCACTCATCCTTCTAATCTCTTCCTATATGTGATTGATCAACATCTCTTGTGGAAATTACTGTTCTGGAAAGCTGGGACAGGAAGGCAGAAAACCTAAATTACCTGAACAGCTTGAACTCCTGGAGTTATCTCCAATCTACTGAAAATAATCAGCTATCTAGGGCTCCACCTACAGGCACCAAGAAGGAAAGACTACATTAAAGGTAGATGTTATTTATGCATAGTACAGAAAATTTTGTCCCCTTCTTCTTCTTTTGAAAAAGTTTCCCAAATGAAAATAAATATAAGAATTGCTTCTCTTTCAGCCCTAGCTGGTTTGACTCACTGGATAGAGTGTCGGCCTGCAGACTGAAGAGTCCTGGGTTCGATTCCGATCAAGGGCATGTACCTCGGTTGCAGGCTCCCGGCCCTGGTCAGGGCATGCAGGAGGCAAACAATCGATGTGTCTCACTCACATCAATGTTTCTCTCTACAACTGATGTGTCTCTCTCACATCAGTGTTTCTCTCTGTCTCTCCCTCTCCCTTCCACTCTCCCTATAAATCAATGGAAAAAATATCCTCGGGTGTGGATTTAAAAATAAAACTACTTCTCTTTCTGAGGAATGGAAGTTCAAGACCTAGAGATCCAAAATTCTTTACAACAGGACACTCGGGAACTCAAGGGTTGGGGTGGAGAGCGGCTTCTGAACATGTTATATGAGAAACAGCTGAAGAAAATAGGGGTGCTGACATATGAGGGGACTGAAGGGTGGGAAGCTCCATGGTATCTGACAGGCTAATGGGAGTGAAATTGCCCCAGTAAAGGGTGGAGTTATTGGAGAACAGATTTTATGTCATAAAGAAGAAGGAAATTTTAATAATGAGCACTGTCCATACATAATGAGGATCAGGGTGAAGGATCATCCTGGAGGATTTTAAGCAGGGGCTAGAACAGTGATGGCGAACCTTTTGAGCTCAGCGTGTCAGCATTTTGAAAAACCCTAACTTAACTCTGGTGCCGTGTCACATACAGAAATTTTTTGATATTTGCAACCATAGTAAAACAAAGATTTATATTTTTGATATTTATTTTATTTATTTAAATGCCATTTAACAAAGAAAAATCAACCAAAAAAATAAGTTCGCGTGTCACCTCTGACATGCGTGTCATAGGTTCGCCATCACTGGGCCAGAAGGTCACTAGGAATATTAGAGACTGATGAGCTGGTTGAGAATTAAGCTGTAATATATTTAGGACTTAGTTCTAAAAGTTTGAGAATGTATATTAAAACCTCTAACAACTGAACAGTCCTCTTGCTAGAAGGCTAATTGGTATCATCCTCAGACTTATTTTTTCCATATTAAGTACCCACATTTTGTGCTTCAAGCCCTTATTCAGTCTGAAAATAATTTTAAGAGAAAAACATCGAAGTCAAAATTTAGGGTGGATTATACCAATGTCAACATTCAAGTTTTAACATTATACTATAGTTATGTAAGATGTTATCACAACTAGAAGCTAGGTGAAGGGTACTCGGAACATCTGCACTATTTTTGCAACTTCCTGTAAATCTATTATAACTCAAAATAAAAAGCTTTTAAAAATAAAATTAAAGGGACCCTTTCCCCCTCCTTACATGGGAGTCCATTCTGTGGTACTCTTTCCCTCTCCCCATGTGGGAGTCTGTACTTGTTCTTCAATAAATCTCCACCTTGGCTATAAAAAATAAAATAAAATAAAATAAAATAAAATTAAGATACTTCCCCAAGAGGTTCTAAGTCACCTCATAGACAACCTAGTTTGATTCACAAGTAGTGTCATCAGCCACAAATGACTCTGTGCAAGAATGTGCAAGCAGCAGGGCTCATTTCAAAACCATGATCAATTAGCCATTAAGATTTACAATTGTGATTAGGAAAGCCTATGTCATGTTTACAGGTATCTAATTTGGTTACACTGATTATAAATCTTATCTGAGATCACATCAATAAAATCACCTATAGGCAATATATTGTTACAACTGCTTCCTACATGGTACTACACAGGAACGAGGTACATACAGACTTAATTATTATATATTTATCTAACAGAATACAATAATGTCCTTATGTCTTTTTCCTCCACTAACTATGATTTGCAACAAGAACTGGATCATATTCATCTCATTTTATCACCAGAATCTAACCCAATAGACAGTCATAGAATAAATAAGAAATAAACCAGTAATTAAGTTATTTTCTTAGGCTTCTGGGGGTGACGTTTTTTTTCTTCTTTTTTTATTTTTATTGATTTCAGAGAGGAATGAAGTGGGAGAGAGAGATAGAAACATCAATGATGAGAGAGAATCATTGACTGGCTGCCTCTTGCATGCCCCACACTGGGGATCAGGCCCGTAACCCAGGCATGTGCCCCAACCAGGAATCGAACCGTGACCTCCTGATTCATAGGTCAATGCTCAATCATTGAGCCACACTGGCCAGGTTGACTTTTTTTCTTAGACAAAGAAATCTAAGTCTCTATTTTGGAATCAGGATTAAATATATATTCACTTGCGCACACGTGTGCTTGTCTGAAGCACAGGGGTTTAATCTCTAAGATCTTTATAACCACTTGTGTTTTATTTGTTAGTTTCCCAGGATATAGTAACTCAGCTTGATTAGAATAAAACAGAGAGGTCAGGCTTTTCCAAACAGGAAAACCAATATGAACTGTTGAACAGGTCCACTCAGCTTGCAAGTCCCTGCTAAAATGATCTCTGCCCAATTTCATCAAGTGCCAAGAACAACCAGCTTCTTTCAGAAATCACTGAGACAGCATCATTTTGCATTCTTTGATATTAACCAGTCAAGAAGCATACAGCAATTTCTTTACATTTTTTCTCTCTATTTATTAAAAGACATGTTTTTTAAATAAATATTAGGAACAACTCAAATCAAAGCAGTGAGACCACAAAGTGCTCCTTCTTTCTGAAAAGAAGTCACATCATTAGCCTGTACGAAAAATCGGCTAGTCACAACCAAAGCCAAGTAGGCTGTCTTAACGATGTGATGGCAGCTACTTACGATCCCAGAGACACCAAGGACTCCACAGGGTCAGTCATCTGAACAGGCTCAGAAGCCGGCTTGATCCTTAGGACCTCTGCAAAGCCATCACCAAACCAGCAAGTGACGTGTGCTGTGTCTACAGTAAAGTAGAAAAGGCGGTCCTGGCAGAGCTTCCGTCGATATGCAGACCGGGGGTCGGCTGACAACACAGCCTCGATGGCGCGCCTTGCTTCCTCTGCTGACTGAAAATACTTAAATGAAGCCCGACCGACATCTGCAATAAGAACAACACAGCTTAATGCTCAAAATCACGCAGGTCGAATTTATTACAGTAAACTTCAGTGAGGAGCTTTATTAGTTCCTTGAGTATCACTTGAAATGAAGGCTGTTTGGAAATCTATTCAGTCATTACAGAGAATGTCACCTTCAAGTAGTACTTAGAGTAATATCTTTTCCTTCAGGAAGCCTTCAAGTGTCATTAAACTTATGGGTCCCCAAATTTCCACTTGCTAAACAAAAAATATCATGGTGATATTTTTCCTTAGTCCCTTAATAGGAGAGCTGAGTTTTCATTTTCTGGCAACCTAAATGTCACTTTTCTAAGATCAATGTAGACTTTAATTCAATTCCTTGTCATTTTCTTCTCAGAATAAATGGAGGCATGATCAGGGAAATACGTGACAGGCACAGCATTCTCAGAAAGCCACAAGAAAGAGGACTAAACCCACACAGGCCCAGAGCACTAGCTGTGAGCAAGGGAAGTTGCCTCTGAGAGCAGGTGTCACACAGCCCACAGTTAGTGACGCCACATTCTCTAAGGAACAGAACATGAGAGAGTCCTTGTGAAAACTGTGGAACAGATACACTGAGAAAGTTCAAAGCCATCACTAAAGAACAGGCCAACCCATTCCACCCAGGTGTGTATGTCAGGCAAACAGATGTTTACCCTGCCAAATAGTAACACTTCCTGCATTGATAGCATTGTAAAATCTATATATAAAAGGCTAATATGCTAAGTGTCCATCCTCCGTCCAGGTAATGATGTCACGTAGCAATGCCCAGCTTCCTCTCCTTAGTGATGACTAGCCTCCCTGCAGTTTCTGCAGCCCAGGAACACGATTTGCTTTATAGCCAGTGGAAACACTTTACGCCGTAACCAAATGTCTGTGAAGCGTTTTCCTGTGCCTCATCTCATTTGATCCTCACAGAAATCCTGGAGTAGGTAGATAGGAGATTCGGTGGAATCCCATTTTCTTTTCATTAGCTGGAAAATGGAGATTTAGAAAGCTTAGAAACTTGAACCGACTGAAAAGAAGAAATGGTGGACCTTAAAAATGACTTCAGGTTTTCTCATTGTGCAGAATATAGTCAAACACTGCTGCAGTTAAATATTTTACCCTTTGTTCTCCCTGCGTGATCTACAATAATCTGCTATGTGTTGATATTTACTGCTGTGTTGCTGACAATTACCTGAAAGAGAAGTTGGGGTGCTTCACAGGCTGGAAAAAGTTTAGCTACATCTGGAAGCAGGTCTAATTAAGCAAGTTTGTTCTATATCTATAAAAGGCTAAGTTGACTCGCGCATGCATAATACATGTAAAGCTCTCGCTGGTGCCAATCGCACACATGTGTTTCTACCTGTCATTGTAGATCATGAATTTGGTTGACATTTCTATTATAGAGAAAGGATAAATAGCAATAATAAAATACTTCTTCTAATTAATTTCCTTTCAATGTGCATGAATTCATGCACCAGGCCACTAGTAGTTAAATAAAAAATTAACAATGACCTAATTTTTAATAGCTGTAACATAATATATATGTCCAAATGAAGGCAAGACCCTTCCTGAAAGGCATGTGATTTAAACAATGTTGTCCCTACTCAAAATATCATCTAGAGCAGCGGTCGCCAACCTTTCAGACCTCACAGACCCTCAGTGGTCCGCGGCCCACCGGCTGGCAACTGCTGATGTAGAGTGGCTGTGGGTTCCTATCCTTCTGAAAGGAAATTTAATTTTTAGAAAACAGCCAAAATTCACTCTAGACTATCTCCAATAAATACGTTTGTAGGTAAAGCCATGAAGTTCAATTTTTGATCAAAAACAAGGACCAATAACACAGTGCTAAGATTCCCTTGTTGCACGGCTCATAAAATGACTCTAAAACCACTCAAAACAGCAGAGTTCCAAAAACATCCACACACAACAAAGAAAAGAAAAAATAAAAATAAATAACGAAACAACAGAAAACACATCACAGACTTCAGTAACAGTGTGTCTGGTAGAAAAAGCTCCAGGCCTTTGCCTGGCTGTTCATTTGGCATAGGTGCCTTCCCTCAGTTCCCTTTCTACCTGTCCTTCTGGGCTAAGCTCAAATGCCTTTTTCTCTAGGAAGCCTTCCCAGATTGTCTCCTTGCTGCACAAGTCAGAATCCTTCTCTCCTTCATGTTCCCACAGCACTCTATCAGTGCCAACCTCTCTCCCTCCATTCAGTATCTTTCATCTTTTCTAGACTCTGACCTTTCTGAGCTCATTTCTTATTTCTATACAGGCTCTAAAGTCTGCTATCTGTTATAAATCAATCCCTGTTTATAGTTATATTTTGTAATTTCTTTTTAACTATTTTTAATTAAGAAAGTACAACACTGTAGTTTGAAAAAGAGAAAACTTTCCAAAGTAAGAAGCATTCAACAATAACCACAAGACAAAGGGCAAGTGTAAATATAAAGTATCTTCTAGGGAGCACTCCTTTGTTCTACCACAAAAATCCTTTTAAAACTGAACTTCCTCCTCCCCATCAACTGTATTGAGTGACAAAACAACTTTCATAAACAAAACTTCCTAACAAGGAGATCAATTTAAAAAGCAAATGCTTTGTTTAAACATAAAGCCTTAGGAGGAATGAGAAGCACAACCCTCCAGGGCAGATGAAATCTGACATCTCCTTCATAACTGGCTACTTTCTATTGGAGCCACTGCACCCACCTCTTCACAGCCTGTCCTTCATTCTAGATGGCTGCTTTGGATCTGCTATGGGCTGGAGAAACCAGATAATGTTTTTAAAGAACCACATGTTAAAGAAAACAGGCTCCAAGTAAAAGTCTGGCCTCTTCTGCAATAAAGTGCATGTCTCTAGTGCTAGGACTTTATGTGGACAGTTTCTGTGCTAAGAGATCTTACCCTCAGAAATAGCAAATTTGGCTAAACCTCCTAGTAAAAGCTCCTCTCTCATTCAGAAATAAGAAATGGAAAGTACCTGGTCCACCTTCTGAACTGAGGTGCTCAAGGTCCATCTCTGCGTGAGGAGTAAACCGGACGTGCAAGGTGGCCACGGGGGCCTCTCGCACCCAGGCGGGAACCACACTGTGGTGGGCTGCGTCAGCCATCCGGGGAGGGCAGTGAGGAGGCACGGGCTGCACCTCCCCACTGCCTCCTTGTGGGACCACTGCTTCTTTCCTTCTCCGTGGCCGCTTATCTGTACTCTCCTCTGAAAAGCTCTTCTCCAGGCGACATGGGCCCATCTGCTTCTCCGCCACACTCAGTGTCTGACCACTTCTGGATTCTAAACCCAAGTCTGCTGTCTCCCTGTGCTTAGGCGAGCGTTGCTGGATTTTGGCTGTGTCTTTGTGTTGCGTGTCATTTTCTCCTGAAGCTCTGTGTTTGGGACATGTAGGCTTCTCCTTAGTGCGACCGCAGGGCTGTGGTTCCTCGCACTCAGAGAGCTGTTGCTGAACACGGCTGTCAGTCTTGGCATCAGACCGGGACACAATTTTTGGTTTATTTTGGTTATTCTGTAAATTACACTCCCCTAAAGGCTCAATCAAATTTTGTGGTGAGTCATAATCAGCAATGTAGGGCTTTATGTCCAGTACAGGTGTGCCATGAATCATGTCAATTCCAGAAAGGTATATAGCTCCACCTATAATGTGAAAAATACATCTTAGAAATAACAATGAAGAATAGTGTAAACAATTGAAGAACCGACATCGTCTACCTATGCTTCCCTAAGCTTGCTCACAATTCTCTTATGTACCAGGCTCTCTTACACCTGGTGCTGACATACACTGGAAACCCATCCTCGTCTTTACCTGTCAAACGCCCACTTGCTCTCCAAGGCTCTCACATAACACCTCTTCTACAAAAGCCCTCCTGGCTCTCCCAGACATAAGCACTCTTTCGTGTTCTAGAGGAACTGTATACAAACTTCTCCTAGAGCCTTCTTCATGTGGTCCGGCAATAACCGGCTTAGAGTCTCTCTCCCTAGACCAGCCGTGGGCAAACTACGGCCCGCGGGCCGGATACAGCCCGTTTGAAATGAATAAAACTAAAAAAAAAAAAAGACCGTACCCTTTTATGTAATGATGTTTACTTTGAATTTATATTAGTCCACACAAACACTCCATCCATGCTTTTGTTCCGGCCCTCCGGTCCAGTTTAAGAACCCACTGTGGCCCTCGAGTCAAAAAGTTTGCCCACCCCTGCCCTAGACAGTGAGCAGTTGAGCCCTTCAGCACTGGGTGGGGCTGACTCATCTTTGCATCACTGGGGCTTCTAACTCTCGTCAGGCACATTGGTGTCCTCAATGTATCTCTGTGGGACCAATGAGGGTTTCCATTGTGGCAAACAGACTCTAAGGTGGTCCCCATGAAGCCCACCTCCTGGTGTTCACAGCCGTGTACAATCCCATCCTCTTGAGTGTGACTTGATATCACTCCAGTAACTATATTATGTTAAGATGCCTGTGCTTGCTGGCAGACTCCCTCAAGAGACTCTCCATGTGGACTTGATGAAGTAAGCAGCCACGCAGGGATAGCCCAGGTGGCAAGAAACTGCAGGCGGGGTGTCTAGGAGTGGAGGGCAGCCACCAACCAACAACCAGCAAGAAGCTGGGGCCCTCAGTCCCACAACTATAAGGAAGTGAATTCTGCCAACAACCTGAGTGAGCTTGGAAGTAAATTCTTCCACAGTCAAGCCTCCAGATAAGAACTCATCCCAGCTGACACCTTAATTGCAGCCTGGTAAGACCCTAAGCTGAGGACCCAGCTCCTGACCCACAAAAACATAATGTTTTAAACACATAATAAATGTGTGTTATTTAAACTGATAAGTGCATAACATGTTATGCAGCAATTGAAATTTAATACTCCATCAAACAATTAAGCAGAACACAAGTCACCATTACCAAATATTAAGAACAGGTCTCTTGTTTTCTCACTTACATAACTGCTCTCCAGATCCTACTATTCGTGCACTGTCTAAGTCTACCAACTGGATCCTTGGGAAATTGGCCAGAAAAACTACGTATGATCACATTGGATTCTGTCTCCATTTAAGAAAAACATGACTAAAAAGGACTTTGATTTCTAAAATTATGCTTACTGTGAGTGAGCCTGGAACTTTGGAAAGATGCCTTTTGTACTTTCTAAGTGATTATGTCCAACAATGTCTACTGAAGAAAGAAAGGCACTGTAGCACAGGGAAGAGCACATGGGATTTGGAGTCAGAATACCCCCTGGCTAGAGGCTATTATTAAAATTATCTAATATCAAAGAACAGCAGTGGCCTCATCCATAAAATGGAGACTGTTACCCTATCAAACCCACAGAGCCACTGTGAGATAACGCACATGAACGCTCTTTATAAACCGTACATACCACACAAACACTAGTAGTCACTATAATGCATATTTAGTAACTATAGTGTTATTGTGCTTGCCTTTCACCTTTCTGATTTGATCTCCCCCGTTAGGGTGTTAAGTTCTTCTGTAGGGCAGGGATTTTTATCTGATCTGTTTATCACTATATCCCCAGCACCTGGAACAATGCCTGGCACATATTCAGTGCTCAGAAAATATGTGTGGGTGTACAAATGATCATAAAATGTTCTAGTACTGCTTACCCAAGTTGGTTAGTCATCACAAATTAATAAAACTCAAGTTGGATCAGCTACAGAATTTTTCCAGAAAACCTATCCAAGGCCTGGTTGAATACAATCCAGCAGAGGAGTTCAAGTTCTGAGAAAGAACAAGCAAAATAACTGCTCTCATCTTTTTAGCACCCAAAAGTCTGAAAAGTATTCTTAGAGCTTTTG
Organism: Myotis nattereri; assembly: GCF_964212035.1. NCBI lineage: Eukaryota > Metazoa > Chordata > Mammalia > Chiroptera > Vespertilionidae > Myotis > Myotis nattereri. Next base: position 56,517,170 of record NC_138087.1, read on the forward strand.
TCTTATAAGATCCTCAAAAAAATCATGCAGCGTTCCAGAGAGGGCAGATCCTTCTTCTTTGCCCATTGAACAAATAAGCAAGCTGAGGCCTGGAGCGGTCTTCTGACTTCCAGTCCACCTGCTGCTTCATCTTCTGCCTCTCTAACAAATGTGCTGATTAGGCCAGAAGTTCAAGAAAGATACCTGCTTTCCAAATCGTCTGGCTCAGAAACTAGGTTATACATTAACAGGGAGTGAAAACTAATCTGGTATTCTACACAGGGACTTCTACAATCTGACAGATGTTTGACCCTACAGTGTGATTCATCCCAGGCCCTCTGCCACGAATCACAGCTGACAAACACAACTGCAGCACAATGCAAGTTCACTTCCTCCAGGCTGCAGGGAAGAAATGACACACCACCACTCTGTATGCTGACCACATATGCATGTATGACCAGTTACTGTGTGTTAAATTTTGAAAGCATCCAAATACATTTTGTATTTACTGCATTCCAAGTCAGAGAAAATTTGGTTCCTAATTTAATGATTACGAAATCTTAAAAGTTATTTTTAAATAATTTAAACTTGGATAAATGTAACAATATAAATAAGTTCTGAGCATCCTGACAGTTTATGTCAAAATGTTTCTTGACATCACCAGTATTTGTCTGAATAACAGCCAGTGTTGAATATTATGCAGATTTTATAAGACTTCTTTTTAAGAAGGAAAAAAAATGGTTAAAAGTAAAAACGACATGTGTACCTTCTACCTTTTCCAGCTTGGCCAGGGTCAGTCCTATTGCATTGGGACGATGTGGGCTCCTTGTGGAGAAAACTCCAGTCTTCACACCATTCAGCCTAGGAGGCTGAACTTTTGCCTTACAGCTCAAATGACCATTTTTGTGAAAAACAAACAAAATCCTATTGAAAAAAACAAACCACTGAGTAAGAAAAAAGCACAAGTTAATTTATCATAATGAGTTGACGGAGGAAAATCTTTAATCCTCACAAATTAAATCAGAAAGAATGCTTTTAATGGTATTAAAATGTAATCCGTGAGAAAAAAAATACCATTCCTGTTTCATGAAGGAAGAGTCTTATCTCTGTATCCTTTGTCCTTAATACAATGACTGGTACACAGTAAGAACTTAATAGATGTTTGTCAAGTGCCCCATAAACAATATTTATGAGGTGTTTGTTATATGCCAGGCAGTATGCTAGACATTTTTATATTCACATCATTTAATCTGCTTAACAATCCTATGAAGTACAATTTATTCCCCATTTTAAGGATGAGGAAATTGCTGTTCAGAAATGTTAAACAACTTGACTAGGCCTTCCTATACAAGATTAAAAGCAAGAATCTATGAAGAAAAGCAGTTAACAGATTTGAAATCATAAAGTTTATGTGCTACAAAATGTCATCCAAGGAGAAAATGTTTGCTGTGTGTATAATAGACAATGAATGGGTTAATACCTGTGGTATCTAAACTATTCCTACATATCACAAAGGACAACTCAATATAGGAAACGAAACAAAGACCATGAAAAAGTAATTGACAAAAGAAAGAGAAACAGCTAACAACCATATGAAAAGATGTTAAACTTTGTTAATAATAAAAAAAATTAAACTAAAAAAAAAATACTGTTTTTTCCTGTCAGGCAAAAATGTAAAAAATTGGTAACAAATAGTGTTATCAATCGTGTATGGAAAAGGTCATTTTCATTTACCCTTGACGTATACATTGGTTATGCTTTTTAGAGGGCAATTTGGCAGGAGCTCTCCAAAATGATAAGTATGTACACCTTCTAACCCAATACAGCCACTTCCCATATCCTATTCATAAAAATATACAAGTGCCCAAGAATGTGTCTAAGGGGGTTTGTTACAGCATGACTGTAATAGCAAAATAAGTCTCCATTAACAAGGGAACAGTCAAATCATGGTACATCTATATTTTGCAATAACAGGCAGCCATTAAAGCAAAAGAAAGTAAATCTATATGTACTGTCATGATGTACACACTAAGTGAAGAAAACATATTCCATTGTTTTTTTTAAAAAAACTCACTCTGTATGTATATATTTATGCTTCTATGAGTATCAAAAAAGAAAAAGAAAGAAAAGGTCTGGCAGGATATACACCGATCTGTTAACAGCGATAATCCCTGAGAGTGTTAGAAGGTGGGGATGAAAAAGAAGAAGAGGAGAATTAAGAAAAAAAAAATCTATATACTCCTGAGTCCATTTTTTTATATTAGTAATGTTAACTTAAATAATCCAATCAAGATCATACACAGTAGATCATCAGAACACCCATGTTCTTTCTAATCTATCCAAACTAACATGAAAAAGTTAACTATTTCAGAACAAAAACTTAATTTTAGGTCTACACCAGTAAAATTAGACCACTTCAGACTGCTGATGTTGGGGTGAGGAAGAATGGACAAAAAGAATTCCAAATGACACATATAACACAGGCTTTAATATAGGTAACACATTATTATTATTATTATTATTATTATTATTATTATTGTAAAAGGTGGAAATTTATTGAGAAACAAGCAGACTCCCACGTGGGGAGGGGGAAAGAGTCCCCAGGTAACACTTTATAAACTATCCAGATTTCTAAGGTCTCTTTTGTCTTCTAAGAAGAGTAGACTTAATTCTTCATGGGTGTAGGGCAGGGTCCAAAAACTTTCAGTAAAAAGTCAGAGATCAAATATTTTAGGGTTTGTAGGCCAACCAGTCTCTGCTGTAGCTATTCAACTCTGCTGCTGTAGCACATTAACAAATGCATGCGGCGGTTCCTACACACGTATTTACAAAAACAGAAGGTGGTGGGATGGATTTGGCCCATGGGCCACAGCTTGCTGACTGCTGGTGCAGAGGACAGAATGACTACCCATAGACAGAATGGAGAGGGTCTACAGATTTCAGCTCAACAGAAAGGTGTTGATCACAATGAGAGCCAACTGCAAAAGGACCATGCCTCCTCAGTGTATCCCAAGCTTCCCTCAGGGTGTCCAAGTTATGCAGACAATCACATGCACAAATACAGCAGAGGAATCTCATGCAATAGACAGGTTGGTCTGGATGACAGGCTCTAAGGCTGCCTCCATCAGTGGTTGCATATCAACTGGAATACATTTTACTCAGGGGCAAGCTCTGGCCCAACGCTATAAAACAACTTACCAAACATGAGAAAACTCTTCTAAACCCATCAAGGAATGTTCAGGATTATTAAAGATGCTCTTTCTAATTCTCAAACAAGCCCTTGAATGGCGACAAATGGATGGCTGCCTTGGAGTACCATTCTTGGCTGAGAAACAGGATTCCAAATAGCCAATTGGCTCAGTTAAAAGATTCCCTATAGAAAATAAATTAGGTAAGAAATCATTAGTCAAATGGTGTATGAAAACATGTTTTTTCTAAAGCATTGATTTCATAGTTTTAAACCTACCAGGTATTATACAACTACAGAACATGATTCTTACATGCAGAATAGGAATAAGCACAGGCATGCCATGGGAGTAGTAGTGGCATGAAAATCAGAGAAATGGGGTGAAGTGATTCCCTAAATAATACGGGAGGGTTAGGGCTAGTATCGAAGAGAAAAAGGATAAAAACAAGGTAGAGCTATTACATTAGCTGTGTGACCTTGGACAAAATCGCTTACGTCTCTAAATCTGTTTTCTCATCTATAAAACAAGGAAAATAACACCTATATCAGAATTATAAGATTATCAAAAAATGTAAAGTACCTAGTACAATAGAAGGTGCTCAGCAAGGAGTGGTTTTTACAGCCCTTGCTTAGGCTTTCCTTCCTTTTAACAATATTACAACTATATTAACTGTGTAGTAAGAAAAAGACCAGTAAGTTACTGATGTAGAGGTTTTGTGCACAGTGTTTATTTACAAGCCTTGTGCAGGCAGAAAAGTTCAAATGGTAGGTCCTTTCCACTTCTTGCCTGAACTATTAAATGACTCTTGTTATAATTTGTCTCCCCTCTGCCAGTCCCTCCCCTCCTCAACACACACTACTCCAATCCTCCAGACTCTGGGTTCCCTATGTTATGCTACTAACTTTAACTTTCCATGTTTCCCCTCTGTTAACAGATGGTGCATTTCTTAGCCTGGTGTTCAAGGTTCTCTATAATCTGAATCCAATCAATGGTTCCCCAAACTCCCTGTTCCATCAAATACCTCTGGATTTACAGCTTCCTAATCCAATCCCACGAACCTCTGAGCCACGCTCTTTCCTGCCCGTCAAAATACTAGACTTGTAATCTGGTAGAGTGCAACTTTAAAAGAAAAAGAGCACAACCTTTGACCAGATAACAGTACTTTTAAGAAATTTAAGTCAAACATTTAGAGCATACACAAAGATTTTAGTTTCAAGAACTTTCATTTAAAACAATGAAAACTGGCAATACCCTAAATGCCCTATAATAGGGAACTTGTTAAGTTAGAGGACATCTATAAAACAAAATAGTTAACCCCTTAAAATTAAAATGATTGACCATGGATTTTTATGAATCTTAAGTTTTTAGGGGTCATATATCAACTCATATTTCTAGGGTGTATGCAGTAAAACAAACATCAAGATATTCACCATGGTTTTCTCTGGTGGTGGGTAATTTCCTTCCACTTGCATCCTCTAGTTTCTAAAGTTACTATAGTTTGCTCTACATGCAGAGGTGAAAAAAAAAGAAGCAAACTCATTTCATCTTTCCGGGCCCAGTTTAAAACTATTTCCTCCCTCTGGCCTTTCCAGGCTTTCCTCATTGCCTTCAGGAAGCTCCTCACTGGCGGCACTAATCCCTAACCCACACACCACCAGCGGCACACATCCTCTCTCTCCTACATGAACAAAAGCTCCCTACGAGAGCCGTTACTCGGGACGAGGCCAGTTCAACCACCTCCGCAAGACCCGGCGACCTCAGCTACCGAGGAACATGATCACGTCATCCAGCCCGCCTAGACGGGTCACGTGGTCGACGAAGCACGTGAGCCGTGCCTTCGCAGTAAATGTGACGCACGTCAGCTCAGGGTCTTGCATTTCTCGTCCCTCTCTGCAGTGAAGTGGGCGGCCCACACCTAGGCCTCTTCCGAGGGCGAAATCGCCAGCCTCTCAGAAGTTACCTGTCTCCAGAGCCGGCTTCACGCACCCGCACGGGGTCGCTGTGGGGCGACGCCCTGGTTCCTCCAAGCCGCGCATGGCTACTGGTGACAGAGGCGCCCACTCCTCGCGTTCTAGCCTTCCGGTTCCGGTCTGCATGCCTGGCGCCTGCGCAGCAGTCGCACCCGCAAGGTGGTGTCAGTATCCGGCGCAGGCGCTGCGGATGGGGCGCGCGCAATGTCCTCGGGCAGCCCAAAGGTTACCTTTACTGTGCAGGTGTTTGTCATCCTCTGTTCCTCTCCCGTTACGGGGTTCCTCTCGGAACCGAACCCGTGTCTTAGTTGTCTCGCGCGGACCCACTGCAGTTGCTAGCCCTTTCAGAGCAGTCAGCGACTCCGAGTCCCCGCCTTCCCAAGGGGTGGGGGGAGGGCACAATCAAGAAGATTTAAAAGATGTCTGTCTCCAAATAAGCAACCTACATATCAAGCGCATAACGCTAATATTTAAAGAAAAATAATGTGGGGGCTGGGGGAGAATGTGTATATGCAATGACCAAATAGCAAAATGATCGGATGTTAGGAAATGTTTAAAATTCTCCTTGGGTGGTGGGAATACCCATACTTTCATACTTGTATGTATGCTCCCCTCCCATTTTTCCATAATAAGAATGATTTACCAGAAAGGAACCCAGGTAAACCTTCAAATAAAATGGATGGGAAACCCCATACCGATTAGGGGTTAAGAAGTTGGGACTATTTTTGTGCTCCCTCAAGGAAACTGAAGTGAGAATGAAATTGAGAGTCAACAGGCCATTTGCATTGAAGGGATTACGGTAGTCGTTTCTGGGCAGCTCTGAGAAGCTGAGGGACAACGAGGACCCTTTTTTAAAATCCCATTTGATGAGCAGTTATCCCTGTAGGGTAGCCTATCCTTTTACCCATTTGTAACATCATCTGTTACCTATTTTAAGTTTCTCTGTATGCATTTTTCTGTTTCTGGGCATTTTATCCTGTTGGTTCACGTGGCGTGGTGGTTGTTGGATGGAGACATATTGCCTACAATATAAATTATTCAAAAGCATACAAGTCCACAGACTTAAAAGCTTAACAACCATTTTTTTAAAAAAGCTGTTTCTAAACCTGTTCATTTGTTATGAACTAATGGGTCACTAGTAGAAAAGAATCAGCAGAAAGAGCCAAGGATTTAAAGAGAACGTGGTTTAAAAAGAAAGGCAATTGACAATTTGGAAAAGAATGCAATTATTCTGTTTCCACTCGGAAACAGCTCTGTGTAGCTGAAGAAACAAGTTTGAGGATGGCTGAGCTATATATACATTGTAAAACTGGCGTGGTAATAGCTGTGTTTGCCACTAGATGGTGGTGCTGTGGAAAGTGACAGTCTTCCTTAATATGTGGACAGTCTAGTGTAGAAAATGAGGTATTTATTTGCCTTCCCTGCCTTAGACATCATCTATAATGACATTCACACACAAAAATACATTCATTACCAAGTGTGACAAGTACTGAAATGCAGAGCAGACTTGGAAACACTAATGAAGTAGATTGCTACCTCTTCAAGGTAATGTAACATCTTAATTTCTTAAGTTTTGGTACATGGACCATGGTTAAAGATGATGTCAACTGGGTGAGAGGTATACAGGAATATCTGTACTATCTTTACTTTTATGTAATTCTAAAGTTGTTCCTCAAAAAGTCATTTAAAGCAAAATAAAAAATATACCTATGTCTGGATGTCATCCTAGGCAGGTGAATAGAAGCCCCAGGGAGGTGTCTGGGCATCGTAATTTCGAAATCTTCCCAAGTGGTTCTTATATACCAAGAGGGTTGAGAACCACTGTTCTACAGCATGAATGCTTAAGAGACTAGGATTGTCTTGTTCTTTACTGTTGCCTACGTCTGCATAGAAAGTTTAAGCAATTGTGCCCTTGCTGAACCAAACTGCCCGACCTCTTCCCACCCAGAATAGTTCCTGCTCCTGCCCCCAGGCTCTCGTCATTTTCAGTTAATCCTGACCATTATCACCAAATAAATACTCCTAAAATACTAAAACTGCCACTTCATTGTTCAAAAGTCTTACTTAGTTCCCTATTACCTAACAAGTAAGGGATATACTTCTTAGTTAAGTATTCAAAATTCTGTACACTCTAATAATACAAGATTTTTAGCTACTAAGCTGCTATTCCACAGGTACCCTGCATTAACTGAACGTCTTGAACACTTGAATTCACTCCTCTCTGTGGAACATACCATAATAATGCCGTTATCCTCACCTATAATATAAATCCTCTCCATCTTTCAAGGCTCCACTCGTGTAATTTTTCAGATCACTTCAGCAAAAGAGACCATTCCCTTTATTGTATCTACTGTTCAAATGGCACTATCATTTACTATTTTCTTTAGTAATTATTTGTTTCCTGTTTTATACCCCCATAAGACTAGATTAAACACCTGATGGACTAAGTGTTATAAGTCTTCTAACCTTCAAAATGCTTACCATGATGTATTCCACACAATTAAGCATGTAATAATGATTTAATGTACAAATACAATATATAAAAAGTAAAAACAGAAAATTCAAATACACAAGTAAATACATTCAGCACTGCAAAATATCTTTGGAGTCCCAGAAAGATAAAATTAACTTAAAAAAAACAACTAAAACTTGAATAAAATTTTGATGCTATTGTTACATTATTAGTTGAACAAAGTTTACAAGAAAAGTATATACTCACCCAAATTTTAAGTGCTCAAATTTATTAATTTTTTTGCTCTTAAGAATTAATCAAGCCCTAGCTGGTATGGCTCTGTGGATAGAGCGTCAGCCCGTGGACTGAAGAGTCCCAGGTTCAATTCCAGTCCAGGGCACATACTTCAGTTGCAGGCTCAATCCCAGGCCCTGGTCAGGGCACGTGCGGAAGGCAACCAATCCATGTCTCTCTCTTACATCGATGTTTTTCTCCCTCTATCTCTCCTCCTCCCTTCCACTCTCTCTCTGAAAATCAATGAAAAAATATCCACAGGTGTAAATTAAAAAATAATAAAAAATATTAGGGGAAAGTTAATTATTCAGCCCTCCCCTTTTGCATTTTCGTCTTTCCCCACCACTATCCTCAACCCAATATACATATACATACACACACACATGCACACACACACTGTAGGTTGTTGTCTATGTAGTATAGCCTGGAAAACACATTAGTTCTCTCTTTCTGATATGATCTATACATGGAAAAAGAACACACTATTAAAATATGAATGAATATTGTAGAGATTGCTACAATATTTTGAGAAAAGTCACATGTAATACGATGTGTATTTTGTTGCACAATTGTTATGATTGAGCATTGTTAAAACAAAACATAACTATAGACGTCATTTTCTGGGTGAATCTCTTGAGGAACGTTTGGAATTGCTGGTGTCTCTGGTTCTTGTGCTTTGGGTTTTTCTTTCATTTCTGTAAAATAAAATAAAATATAAAAATAGGTTCAATAAATGGTATTAGGACAATTGACTATCCATTTGAAGAAAAACAAAACTCTACCTCAGACTTTGCACAAAAACAAATTACAGATGAATTAAAGATTTAAATATTAAAATACTATAAATGTTGTAGAAACAATAGAATGTTCCTATAATCTTCGGATTATAAAGGCCTTTCTAAGCAGAACACAGACCAGAAACCATAAAGGAAAAGATTGATACATTTGAACAACTAAAAATTTAAATTTAAATGTTGTCATATACAAGACAAAAAGCACTATAAACAAAGTTAAACCACAGACAACAACTGGAAAAAATATGTACAACTTATATGTAGGCAAAGGTTTAATAACTATTATTTAAAGAGTTTTTAATCAACCAAAAAAAGATAGATATCCCAAACTTAAAATAGAACAAGGATTCAAACAGGCAATTCTCAAAAGAAAAAATTCAAATTCATAATAATCATGAAAAGATGTCAAGTAGCATTAGTCATCAAAAAGGTGGAAATTAAAACAATTAGTGTTTTTTTTAACCTAGCAGGTAGGCAAAGATTTTTAAAACATTACTTGGAACCCTACTAATCCCATGGTTTTGTTGCACTCTTCTTTAAGGAGAAACAGTAAATAAACTATCAAAAGGATTTCTTTAGAAAATAATTCCCTGGAGAAAACTATGGTCTGACAGTCTCAGCTCAATTTCTTTTTCTTTCTTTTTTTTTTGTTACTCCTCACCCAAGGATATTTTTCCAGTGATTTTTAGAGAGAGTGGAAAGGAGGGGGAGAGACGGAAAGGAAGATCACATCAATTGGTTGCCTCCCGCATATTCCCTGACCAGGGCCGGGGATTAAGATGCAACCAGTATGTGCCCTTGACTGGAATCAGACCCTGGACTCTTTAGTCCGCAGGCTGATGCTGTATCCACTGAGCCAAACCAGCTAGGGGAGCCCATTTTCTTATAGTACAATCTACAGCACTGTACAAAGAGAACAGAGATTCTCAGTAATGTCCCTGAGGCAAGTTAAATTGAAGAAAGGTTACATTCTCTTCAAAATTCTATACTTAGGAGAAAGCTTTTCAGACAAATAATAAAATAGAAAGGGTTTTTGATAAACATGATAAATCCTGGTTAACAGGAATCACATTTTACACCTTTGTATCTTCTTCAGTACTGTACACCATGTATTTACTTGCCTTTTGCTTGCCAGGAAATTTTAATTTTCAAGAAAAACTCTATTCAAGTTTTCTTGTAAATCTAAACTTAATTATCCCTAAAATATTTTGCACACACATTATCCTATATTGGGTTCATTTCTTTTCACTGGCTAAAGCTTCTCAAAGTGGATAGCATGTACAAGTAACTACTATATACACTTATATTTTCAATTATTTTCTTTTAATTCTTGAAAATGTGCCAAACAGACATTGGTTAAATGAAAAACTAGCCAATGACATTAATGATACCCTTTGAGATGACGGGATAACCAAGGATTGTTGAAGAAGGCTATAAATCACCACTCTGAGGGAGATATAACTATTTAATGCTCTAATTATAAATGGAAACAGGTCGTTGACTTGTCCCTATAAACCACCCCTACCTTGAGAAGAAGTATGAACAGCCTTAGCATCTTCCTGGTGTGCTTTAGGATCCTGGCCTTGGGGCCCATCTGCTTCTTGGTTTGGTTCAGGAAAGCATTCTGTAGGCACATTCTTATTTTCGTATGGCTTAGTAGAGAGGTCTTCAGGCCCTTGTTTTTCTTGGTATATTTCAGGTGCACAATCTTCAGGCTCAGGTGTTTTTTGGTAAATGTGTATTTCAGATGGACATTCCTCATGAGCAGGTGTTTCTTGGGTTGTCTTATAAGAGAGGGCTTTGGGCACAGAATTTTCTTCGTATGCTTTATGAGAAATGTGTTCAGGTTCAACTGTTTCTTGGTATGCTTTTGTAGAAAGGTCTTTAGGCACAGCTATTTCTTGTTGTATTTTAGGAGGAAAGTTTTCAGTCCCAGCTATTCCTTGACCTGGTTCAGTACTGTCTTCCTTGGGTTCAGCTCTTTTTTGGTATGTTTCAAGAGTGTAGCCTTTAGGCACATCTGGTTTGGGGTATGCTTCAAGAGCGCATCCTTCCATGCCAGCTATGTCTTCATGGGTTTTAGAAGGAAGGGCTTTGACTAAAGACGTTTCTTGGCACATGGTAGGAGAGAGGTCTTCAGGTTCAGCCATATCATGGCACATTCTGGAAGAAGGGCCTTGAATTACAGAGATTTCTTGGCACATTTTAGGAGAGAGGTCTTCAGGTTCGGCCATATCTTGGCCTATTTCAGAAGGGTGGTTTTGAACTGTTGTTTCTTGGTACTGAGAAGAATTTTCCTGACATATAATGCTTTCTTGACCTATTGCAGAAAATGTTTTCTCAGGTTCCATTCTCTGTGGGGAGGCTACTGAAGGAAGAGCTTCAGGTACACTCCTAGGCGATTCGTTTTCTTTCTCTGTAGGTGTCAGTGCATTCTCCATCATTTCCTTTTCTAATTGTGACTGAGGCTCCACCTTCAGTTCTGTATTTTGTTTGTTCTTTCTCCCCCTTTGGTTTCCTTTTCCTGTTCTCTGCCGCTTGTATTTTTTCTCTCTGTGGAGAGATCAGAATTAGTGTCAGCAACAGGGCTACAGAATTCAGATAAGTGCTTGGTAATAACAGTCCAGGTATCCCCCTGCCTTGTTTCATAGCCTTTGAACAAGTCACTTAATCTCTCTGGGCCTCAACCTCCTTGTCTGCCAAATGAAGGAGCAGGGCTAGATGTACTCAGTTGTCAGGAGAGGACTGTCCCTCAAGAACTCTGTGTCTCTGATGCCTTGCTCACCAGGAAGTGTAGTGTGTGTTTGAGAGCATATACTTAATTGGTTATGAAAATGTATAATTATGCTATAAATGAATAGGCTGGCATTCTGGTTTATACACTAGTCTCTTTGGGTTTAGTCTGTTTGAGTTAGCCCACTATGTCCTGGGTAAACTCATACATTTGCGTTTCTACACCCTCAGTCCAGGCACTGCTCCTTGTTCTGTAATCTGCAGGTGGATGATGTATATGGCTTGCTTATCTAATACAGTGTCTTGAGCGCTCGCTTTGGCAGCACATATACTAAAATTGGAATGATACATAGAAGATAAGAAAAAAAGTCATATGAGATATATTGTAAGCTGGATCACAAGCTGCAAAAAACATTTCTTGAAGTTAACACGCCTGGTGGAAAGGCATGAGTGGCCATGTCATGCTTACTCTGAAGTAATAGCTGGATTAACGATCTAAAGATCAAAGGATGTACATGGAAATTGCAGCCAATGACAAATGGTTGGGTACTGCAAATATAACCAAATACAGATGGCTAATACAGATGGGCTCAGGGGGGAGGAAAAGGTTATAAATAAACACTTGATCATTTTTCTAAACCTATTGAAATTCTGCCCCATGCTACCTGTTCCAGAGAGCCTTCTCTTATAGACCAGAGGGCTGAAATGCTCTCCCTGCTTAACACTCCTTTGTGATTTATTAGGAGGATCACGCTTAAGGCCAGGAACAGAGGCTGCCTCAATCCGTAGTTATTTCTGGAGAAACCTTTAAAAAAAATAAACTAGATGTTCTTTAGTGATTAAACCAGTGTCTTTTATATCTTTGTAATGCTCATAGTTCCTTGTACACCTTAAAAATGTACATATACTCTATTTTGTGTTTGAAAATTTTCATAACCAAAAAAATTTAAAGATTGCCTCACCAAAACCAGTTTAAAGTCAATATTAAAAAGGTATATATGCAATAGGATAGTCAAAATATTAAAAATTAGAAGAAAAGGGAATCTAAAAATGGTGGTATTGAACCTCAACATTTTAAAATATAACTCCAAGTAACCAAGGTAACAAGGTAAATTATAAAATCCTTATTGTCAAATTATCTGAATTCTTCAGGAAACACTTTTTCCCAGATATTAAGTCCTAAATAATTTGTTATATAGATCTCTAAAGCAGGAAATCTGAGTAATATACATGTCCCATATTCTTCCTGGTAGTTTTTCAAAAGATTCTGTCATTTATCAACTATGTGATTATGGGTAAGTCACTTAACCTCTCTCTGCCTTGTTTTTTTCATAGGTTAAATGGAATATATAGTATCTCCCCAACATCATGTGGTTGTTATAAGAATTGCATGTAATAACTTACATGAATGAATTATCCAAATATAAAGTAGCACTCTTGTATTCCTATAGGAAACTTATAGTGCTTCCTATTTGCCAGGCACTGTTTTAAGTAATTTCCTTATCTATGTATATAAAAGGCTGATATGCAAAGTGTCCCCACGGGAGTTTGACCGGGAGACCTGATGTCCTATTGCTTACTGTGATGTGTGACCAAGAGGGGGCGGCGCAGAACAAAGGAAGGCCCCAGCTGGCAGTTGGCAGCTGGAGAAGGGAGGCCTTGGCTGGCAGCCGGAAGGCCCCAATTGGTCCTGTTCACTGGCCAGGCCTAGGGATCCTACTCGTGCACAAATTTTGTGCACCAAACCTCTAGTTCTCATATAAGGAATAATGATTTCACATCAATTTTTGAGGTGGATACTATTATCTCCATTTTGCAGATGATAAAACTGAGGCCCAGAAAGAGGGAGTAATAATCCAAGATCAAATGCCTAGGAAGTAGGGGAGCCAGGCTTCTAATCTAATCATCATGGCTTTAATAGCCAGGCTCTTAGTCATTACACCTGCTGCTTCTCTCTGGAACTACTAAGGTTTCACTGTGTGGTATGCTGTAGTGAGAACAGTACTCAGTACAGAAATGTGTCACCAGAGCAAGCACAGCCAGCTGCTAAGAGGTTCACCAAGGTGTCATGTACTTCAGTGACTTCCTCAGCCTTGGCTCCCCAGTCCAGCAAGCATAGAAACCCAATTCTACCAGCCCACTAACACTAGCTCCATTTATCAGGGGCAGAGCTCATCAACCAGCTCAAATAGACTGATATGTAAACCCAAAGGCCCATTTCTAAATGAACAGTGAGAAGTGCAAAGTCACACAGCAAAGAGTATTTGGGCTGATAAATGAATGCACTCTTTCTCTGTAGCAAGTACTTGGGAAGCCAATTAATGATCAGAAGGTTGCTGGGCAAACATAGAATTTAGAGAGCTAATTGGATACTCTTCAACAGAGTCACCTGCCACAGGACCCAAGTATAGATGTTTCTGCTAAAAAATAATAAACACATTCCTGGAAAATCTCACTTTCTGAAAAATCATGCACTAAAAGTAACAGTGGTTATGGGGGGAAATGAGCTGGGGCAAATGACTCAAAACCTATGCAACTTTTTCAACACTAGCAGAACCAATAATTGGTACTTAAGATAACTTGGATAGTCCAGACAGGTAGGTAATCATGACTGGAGGCTGCCTCAGGGGATAATAAAAATGCCCAAAAGCAACCGTGTAAATGCAGGTTTGCAGGTGCTGAGATTATGCAAATAAGGGCGGCACTCTGAGCCAGGGAAGTTGTCATTAGGTTGAGCACAGGAGGAAGTGCAACCTGCTACTCTTCTCTTAGGGAACAGCCCTGGATGCAGTCTGAAAAGGATCCTGCCTAAACAGCAGCCACGATAAAGGCTTTTTGCTTTCCTTCTATTCCCAATATTCTAGCTCCTTTGACTAGGAAAAAATCATGAATCAACACAACTTCCACATTATACTGACAACATTCTCCTATTTACCAATCGTTATGTGCGGTATTGCAGCAGAAAAGACAAATGCCCTTTTTTAAGAAGAGTGCTTAGATCAGTGGTTCTCAACTGGGGGCCATTTTGCTCCCTCTCTACCTGCCCCAGGAGACATTTGACAATGTTGACATTTTTGGTTGTCATAACTGGGGAGAAAAGAGGATTGCTATTGGCCAGATGCTGCTGCTAAACATCCTCAATGCACAGGACAGCTTCTCACACTAAGAAGTATCCTGCCCCCAGTGTCAATAGTGCCAAGGGACAAAAATCCTGGCTTCGATAGATGCTGTGCTCGTTGGCTCCTTGCTCTCCCCTTTTCCATCTCCAAGCAAGAAATGTCCCTGTTTTCAATCATATTCTAAATGGGTGCAGTTTGATGCTGCCTAATTTATAATCATGTTCTTGTACTCCCTCCCTGAGAGGACAGGTGACTTAGATGGGAGATTTAAGAATTCCCAAACTATCTTGTCACATCACTCATTTACAGTGTTGGTTTCCTTCCTAGAGAGTTAATCACACTCATTTGATAAGGATTACTAAGGGAGCTTGGAGAACAAACTCAGAGATTTCCTAACGGTGTCTCTTGCTCCCAACAACAAGATTCTTCTGTGTTTAAATTACCAGAGTGGTTGGATACCAGGCCTCTCAACAGCATAATTCGATTGTCTGGTGTTTTAATTTAAAGAGATGGGAGATAAAATTCTGTTCTCACCACTTTACCAGCTGTGTGACTTTAGACAAGAGATTTAACCCACTGGACACTTGGTTTCTTTTTTTTTTTTTTTTTGTAAATAGGGATAAAAGTTCCTGATTTACAGGATAGTTGGAATGATAAAATATAGTGTGTGAAAGTGCTCTTGGCACATAGCATTTGCTGGATAAATATCAGCTCCTTGCCCGGCTGGTGGATTGAGCATCGTCCCATGCTCCAAGAGGTCCCTGGTTTGATTCCCAGTCAGGGCACATGCCCGGGTTGGGAGCTCAATCCCCAATAGGGGACATGCAGGAGGCAGTTGATTGATGTTTCTCTCTCATTGATGTTTCTACCTCCCTCTTCCTTTCCCTCTCTATCTAAAAATCAATAAAAACGTATTTTAAAAAAACATATCAGCTCCTTTTTCCCTTATAAGGATACCATACCCAAATTGCCATTGTGAAGTTTGCTTTTCTTGTGCTTCAGCTTTTCTTTTCCTGAGCTGCTCTCTGTTTCGCAAACTCCAAGTTCCAATCACTTCTGTAAGATCAAAATGAAAGTTATAGGAGATAGCAACAAATTCTGACATTTATCAGCAAGAGTCCTATAGCAAAGGACTCTATGCTGGGTGTCTGCCTTCTCTTCTAGCTTTTTGAGGACAAGGACTCTACCTTATTTACCCTTGTACTTCCAAAGAATGTCTAGGAGCAAACAGTAAACCTTTTAAAATGAAAAGGTCAGTTTTTGTATGTAACTGTGCTACCAACCTATTAATTTCTTCAAAATAATTTTCACATATTGTATACACATGAAAGAAAAGAAAAATCAGCCATGTTCTTCCATCTTTAACATTATAACCTGTTTTCATTTTATTCCTCATACCCATCTAGCTCCTATGTTACACAAAATTGTAATGAGAATATACCACAATTTTATCATTTATTAACCAAACATTATATCAGATCATTTTCCGTGATCTGGTCTTCATAATTATAACTTTAATGACTGCATGATACTTAATCAGGTTGATGGGTTCTCATTTACCCAGTCATTCTACTTGTGTTGAACATTTAGGTTGTTGCCAGTTATTTTTTTGCCATTGTAAATCAAACTATAATAAGCACACTCATGCATATACTCTCTTTTTCCCTTTGGATTTTTTCTATAGGATGGTATTTCTCCACGTTCTTTGGAATATTAAAGTTATCATCAAAAAAAGGTTCTGTTGCTGTCCAAGTTTGAGAAACATTAAATGGGTCTTTGATGTAGGCTTTCTTAGAACCTGTGGAGTGACAGCAAATTTGCACTGGGAGCCCCAAAAGATAGAGTGTAGGAATCTAGGAGTTCATCAAAATGTCAAAGGGGCCCAAGGCATGAAAACGTTTAAAAGCACTGTCTCAAGGCCTAAATTCTGCAAAACGTTTTGAGAAATGCTGCTTTAGGATAGACCCAATGAGTAAAATTAGTGAACCAAAAGAATAAGAACTACAGTTCCTGCTATCTATTGCTATAAGCGTCCCAAAAGTTATACCAAATTTACATACCATAGATATATATGGATGTGTACTTGTTTAACCACAACCATCCAATATTGGGTATTTTCACTATCTTTCATTTAAATGTATTTCTTATTAATAATTTACTTATTATTTCCTTGTGTTTCTCTAGCTTATTAGAATCCTAGCACTAGAAGGCACTTCATAAAGATATACAACCCTTCTTCCCACCTATGGTTATATGAATGTACTCAATCATGCCCCTTTTTTGCCAGATCCATAAAAAAGAGGAAAATAATCATAGCCCCAATTCTTCCCAACAGCTACAACCTCTTTCATTACCTGGAACGTAGTTTTCTTGGTGAGAATCAGGTGTCTGATGCAGTGTCAAACGAGATTGGTTCTTTCCCAAATCCATCTTGCTGCAATACCTTCCTGCTATGTGGTCCGACTTCCTCAAGCTGCCTTTTTTAAAAATTTCAAAAGCAATTAACAGCTTACACACACACACACACACACAAACTCACTTTTCACTTGACTTCCCGCCTAAAAGTTTTATCTGGTTGGACCACAGCTGCTGGCTACTTCTACTTTCTTTATCACAGTGCACAGGTGTGAGTAGGGGTCATGGCTGCTGCTCTGTCCCCACCCTCTAGCACAGTTGCTAGTTATACAGGAGCCCTAGGCCCCAGCCTGGCGTGGCACAGCCTCTGGTACAGCAGCCACTTGGTTCTGTATGCCAACAAGTACCTGAGTCTGACGTTCTGTTTTACAGAGGGGGTGGCACAGATAGAAAGAACACTAGTCTAGGACTTAACCAGATCCATGTCCTAGAACAAGTCACTCACCCCTTTCTGTGGCTCTCTTTCCTTATTTGCAAAGTGGGTAAAAATAATTCCTGACTTGCGCACCTCACACAGTTTTTGTGAAAGTGAAAATAATAAATGTGAAAATTATGCAGAGTGCCATATGCTTGTGAAATTAATCTTATATTGTTTTTCCCATGTGGCATTTTTTACCTTAATCTGTTGCAAATTAATGTAAAATAAAGTCTTGCTGTATGTGCTGTAATAGACTTAGATAATAGGCGTAAAGACCTAAAATAGGATAAACAATTCAATCAACAAATGGGCAAAGGACCTAAATACTAGTAGATACTTTTTGAAAGAGGACATACAGAAGGCCAAGAGACATATGAAAACATGCTCAAAGTCACTAATCATCTGAGAGATGCAAATCAAAACGACAATGAGGTACCATCTCACACCTGTCAGAATGGCTATCATCAACAAATCAACAAACGACAAGTGCTGGCAAGAATGTGGAAAAAAAGGAATCCTCCTGCACTGCTGGTGGAAATAAAGACTGGTGCAGCCACTGTGGAGAACAGTACTAGTATAGAGTTTCCTCAAAAAATTAAAAATGGAACTCCCATTTGACCCAGTAATCCCACTTCTAGGAATATAGCCTAAAAAATCAGAAACACCAATCAGAAAGGATATATGCACCCCTATGTTCATAGCAGCACAATTTACAATAGCTAAGATTTGGAAACAGCCTAAGTGGCCATCAGCAGATGAATGGATTAAAAACCAGTGGTACATCTACACAATGGAATACTATGCTGCTGTAAAAAAGAAGGAACTCTTACCATTTGCAACAGCATGGATGGACCTGGAGAGCATTATGCTAAGCAAAATAAGCCAGTTGGAGAAAGATAAATATCACATGGACTCACTCATTTGTGGAATATAATGGACAACACAAACTGATAAACAAAAATAAAAAAAAAGAGAAGCATCGAAAGACTGTCAAACCTCAGAGGAAAGGCAGGGGAGGGGTGGGTAAGAGATCAACCAAAGGACTTGTATGCATGCAGATAAGCATAACCAATGGACTCAGGCACTAGGGGGGTGAGGGCATGTGCTGGGGGGCTGGGAGCGGGCTGGAAGAGGTCAATGGGGGAAAAAGGAGGCATATGTAATACTTTAAACAATAAAGAATTTAAATTTAAAAAAAAGACCTAAAATAGGAATTCAAAGCAAATTTGAACCCTTTTCTGCTAACCCGATCATTCACAAGTGACTCAAGCTAACTAGTGAAACCCACTGGTACTCATCCAGAAAAGTAAAAAAGCATTTCCTAATGAAAACATCACCATGGTAAGTCAAAGAAATAAAGCTGAAGTGGAGGGAATCACCCCATCTCCAATTGGTCACCCCATTTGTGGAGGCAAAAGGCACAGAGAACCACAGCTGTTCATCTACGGAGGGAACACTGAACACCTGATACCTGCAGCCAGTCAGGGGGACTTGGGTTAACATTGTGTCCTGGAGTCATAAATTAAATTGATGAGAGTTTAAATTCCAGTGTCGCCACATCCCCTAATTCAGTGACCTTAGTCATGGAGCCACTTTACCTCTCACATGGGAACAATTCATCATCTACCTCATGAGGTTATTGTGATCACTGAAACAAATAATCAATGTAAGGCATTTTATGTGCCTGACATGTTGAATGTGCTTAATCGTTGGCTGCTTTTATCTATATATACTAAAGCCAAGCGACCAGATGACCAGAACAACTGGATCGACCGGAATGACCAGTTGCTATGACACACACTGTGGTTGGCCAACCTCCTGCGGCCCCTCCCCCCCAGCCAGCTGGCCCCCTCCCATGCACGAATTTGTGCACTGGGTCTCTACTTAATAATAAAAATACAGTAACCAGATTTTGGGAAACCAAGTCATAGTTTAAAGGCATTTAAGAAACAGAAAATTTGAAAGAGATCCTCTATAATGTGAATAGGTGCCCATACTTCCATAGACTCTTAACACATTAGAACTGGAAGGGCCCCTGTAACCATCTAGTTCCTCCTCCTACTTTATTTACAAAGAAACAAGAACTAAGGAAGGATTTACCTGTCCCAAATTTTCTCGCTTATTGCTGACAGCACCTCTTACTAATTATAAGATGGGCTATCTTCTTATGCTTGATCTTGCCTGGGTATGAAAATGTATGTGTGATGTGAACATACACACTGAAAAGTATTGAAAATTACATAACACACACAAGAAACCACTGCCAAAACTTAACATGGTTTTTAATTAGCAGATCTTAATGCTTTAGCTTTAAGTTTCTCAGTTCCTCATTCTTTCTCACAAGTCTCTATCTAAAAATTCAGGTAAGTTCAGGGAGTCCCTATTCAGAGGAATCCTGTAGGGAATGGAAGGCATGCTTTGTAATCTATCTCTTGATTATTTTTGGATTTTCAGATAAAGGACTTAAAGAAATCAAATGCAAATTAAAAGAAACTTTGAAATTATAAAATGTCACTTTATATTTAAACTTGCATTTTAAATATTGTTATTTTTTAGATGTTTTAATTCTTAATGGTTGTTTCTTATGACAGCTCAGTAAAATAACCTTATAGAATACCTCTGGGGCACCTTACAGAAGATGAGGAAGTACTTCTTAAACAGGATTATCTTGACTTGGAGCTTATAACACCCATGTCAACGATCCAGCAAACATAACTGAATGCCCACTCTATACCACATACTGGGCAAGGCTGTCAAGCCACAAAGATGAAGAGATGTAGTCTCTGAGTTCTGTGTACTGCAGGCTCGTAGAGATAATCATCTTCATTGTAAGGGCGTATTTAGATTCTTTATTCTCTGCTGCAATCCTCCAAAGCTGATCCCACCCCTGCCTCTTGTTCCCAGTATCTAGGAGCAGAATGTGGAGGGACTATAAGTGGGAGGGGTTTCCAGTTAACAGTTAATTAGGGGACAGTATTGGGTGGAGGGGGCTAGTGGAGGAGGGACTTTGTAGCAAACTAGATTGGAAGTCAGGCAAGGTGTCTCTGGTGTGATAAGGAGGCCAGAGTAGAAACTAGTCTGGGACAGAAATAGCCACACAGTAAGTTTACAAGCCATAGTTCATTGTCCCTTCTCTCTAGAAAACTCCAGCATCACTGGCAGAATCTGAGATGTTAGGCATTAAAGGCATATTTTTAACAAATGCTGCCTTGTTCTAGAGTTATTTGCATAAATTTATGAAAACTCCCTCTAGGCCAAAAACTTAGACTTGTCTTTCTATCTCCACAGTTGAGTCTGGTGGGGAGGCTTGGCTCACAGTAGTCCCCATAAATGCCTCACTCCTGTATGCAGGACTAGCTTCCTAGGCATACAGCTTGTGAAAGTACCTTATACACTCAGAGGGGCTGATGCAACTGTAACCTAATGATAGTAATAACATCATCTATTCCAGAACTTCTTTTTTTTTTTTTTTTTTTTTATTCCAGAACTTTCTACCATCATTCACTGGCACTATCCTATGTGCTGGTTATATAGCAGTTAAGAGACAAAGTCCTGTCCATACAGAGCCTATAGTCTAATGGGGAGAGATAAACAATATGCAAATAAAGAAAATATGATACATATCAGATGGTGGTGAATGCTTTGGAGAAAAGTGAGCAGGGAAGGACTGGATGAGGAATGAGGGAGAAGGTTGATGGTGGTTGCAAATCAGGTAATCAGGGATGGATTGACCGATGTGGGACAGTTGAGTAGAACTGAAGATGAGGGGCCATCCAGACTGATATCTGGGAAGGCATTCTAGGCAGAGGGGCACCGACCAATGGCCTGAGGTGAGGGAGTGGTAAGAGGTGGGTTCACAGAGGTGGCTCGGCTCCTACCTCCTGTGGGGATTTCTACTCTGAGATGCATAGTGATGGGATGGCTTTTAACAGAGGAGTGATGCGACTTGGCTTATATTTTTAAAAGATTATTCTGGCAACTGTGCGGAGAACAGACCACTGGGCACAGGGGAGGAGGTGGAAGCAGGGAGGTGAGGTAGGTTTTGCAGTAATCCAGAGTTGGGCTGTGATGATGGTGGTGAAGCGGTCAATTCTGGAGCAGCATACAAATTGGGCATGGAGTGAGAGATGCAGTAAAAAACTATGACAAGGGTTTTGGTCTGAGCAACTGGAAGGATGGGGTTACCATGAAAAGATGAGAAAGACTAGGAGGAGCATGTTTGCAAGAGATGATTAGGAGTTTCTCTGGACGTGCTAATTGATTAGGGAGCAAAGGAGCAGCCAGTGAGGCAAAGGAAAACCAGGGAAGTGCAGTGCCCTGGAAGCCAAGTGGGAAAATGCTTCAAGAAAGAGGGAGTGATCAACTGTGTCAAATTTTGCTAAAAGGCAGAAGAAGGATTGATAATTGTCCTAACAATTTAATTCGATTCATTATAGACTGTAGAGCTCTGAGAGGTTTTAAATTATTTGGTCAAGGGCATACATAGATAGGACCAGCTACAGGGGCCAGCGCAAAATGAAAATGCAGAGCTCCTCCTTCAAAAATTAAGAATTTCAAGACAGCCGAAACCGGTTTGGCTCAGTGGATAGAGCGTCGGCCTGCGGACTGAAAGGTCCCGGGTTCGATTCCGGTCAAGGGCATGTACCTGGGTTGCGGACACATCCCCAGTGGGAGATGTGCAGGAGGCAGCTGATCGATGTTTCTCTCTCATCGATGTTTCTAACTTTCTATCTCTCTCCCTTCCTCTCTGTGAAAAATCAATAAAATATATTAAAAAAAAAAGAATTTCAAGACAGCTACAGAAGAAAATTAAGCCCAGCACAGGGACCCACTTTCTAAGTGCTTTACTGGATCCTTGCAGTAGACTTAGGAAATAGCTATTATCATTTTTCAGATCAAGCCTGGTGCTCAGGCTGTTTTGTCTGTGGAGTAGCCCATTCCCTGTCTCACTGCTTCATTAATAAACTCACTTTCACCCTAAACTGTACTTATTTATTTCAGTTCATCTTAAACTCTTAAAAAAGAGAAAAGACACTGGTGCTCAGAGTATAGAGTGATTTGACTAAGGTCACAGAGCTAGACTGGTAGTCTGAGCCTGGAACCTGAACCACCAACCTCTAAGTCTGGCCTTCTTCCTACTGGCCCAAACCAGATATTGAGGGAGATTGCTTTCCTGCCTCCTGACCCATCTGGAGAGAGGGGGTTTAAGTATTGAGGCCTTGCTCATGCATTTCAGAGGCCTGGTTGAACTGGAGAAAAGATGTGGGAGGGGAGGAAGCACATTGCTAAGTACTTCTGTCCTAGGACTCTTTACAATGGGGTTCAAAAGGGAGCACTGGGTACTATTTAAGTCACACACATGACCTGATAAAAGTGCCCCAGACCTAATGTAGTTTTCGGCTATACTGATAAAATTATAGCGCCCCAAAAACAGGGAGATCAGAGTCCTGCTACATTTTGGATGTCATCCCTAGAGTGTTACACTGTGAAGATCAGGTGAATGGTATTTGAAAACGTACTAAAAAGAGCCAGGGGGTCTGTGTAATTTGGGGAAAATCACTCAGTTCTTTCGGATCCTGTTTCTTCACTTGTAAAAATTAATACCTCACAGGGATTCTGTGAAAATAAAAAAGATCATGAGATTTTTTTTATAAAATAAAAGAACTGTGCAGATAGTAGAAGTGCCATAAACTTGGATGGTGTTAATAGTATTATTAGCACGTTCTAATGATGCACCTGGGCATTTTTCTTGAGTGCATCTGGTGGAAAAGACAAGAAGGGGAAGAGATTGTACACTTCTTTCTCTTAGTATTCCTTCTTTGCTAAAAAAGTTTTTCAAAATGTTTGAATTCTTGTTTGCATCTAGCTCTGTTTTTCCTAAGTGGGGAAGAGGGGTTTCTTGTTTCCCTCTCTCTGTCTGTGGATGCATGATAAATGAGGCTGTCTCTGCTAAAACAGATGCTGCTGTGCACATACAGATAACATGTTCTCCAACTTCAGAATGGCTGTAACTTGACTTCCAATCTAGTTGGTTCCAAAGTCCTTCCTCTGGCCTCCTCCACTAAAGCTACTTTCTATTTCTTAATGTGTAGACACATTTGCTTCTCTAGATAAACATTAGTGAGTGGTCATTTTCTGGGGAAGAACAATCGGCTCTCATCTTGAGCCTCCATCACATCTTTATCCTTTCATTCCTGAACTGACAACGTACTCTCAGTCTGCCTCTTTTTTTCCACACCACTTTTTAAAAAAAATCCTCACCCCAGGATATGTTTATTGATTTTAGAGAGAGGAAGGGAGAAAGATAGATAGATAGATGATGATTGATAGATAGATAGATAGATAGATAGATAGATAGATAGATAGATAGATAGAGAAATGCCTCCCATACGTACCCCGACTGGGGATCAAACCTGCAACCTTTTTGGTGTACAGGATGACACTCCAACCAACTAAGCCACCTGGCCAGGGCTTTCCACACCTCGTTCATTCCTTCATATCTGTACTCTAGTTTTTTCTTCCACGTACTGTTCTCTCATGAGTCATCAATGGTTTCCTAAAGGCCAAGTCCAGTGGTGTCTCCTCAGTTCTCTCTCATGACTCCTCTGACCATGGCTACCCTCCTTGAAACCTTCCGGCCGTCGGCTTCTATGGTAGAGTATTCTTTGTCTCTCTCCTCCTTCCCCATGCCTATTCACAGGCTTCTTTCTCATTCCTCTAGATGTGGGAGGTATTTCCCAAGGAGGATGACCTGATGCTTTTCTTCTGATACTCTACCCTCCTTAGACATCGATCCAACTGTGGCACGCCTCTAGCTATCACCTCTATGCAGATATATTCTAAATAAATAACTGAGTTCTAAGATCACAATTTAAATGGACTCTGGTTATCATTCATCATCTGAATATCCCACTGCACCTCGAAATTAGTACAGCAAAAAGCAAATATCTCTTCCCCTAAAGCCAGTCTCCTCTGTGCTTTATTTGTGCTAGAGTAGGTGCACCATGCTCCCGGTCACCTGGTTCCAAGCCTTCAGAACTGTCTTTGACTCTGCCTCCTCACATCCAGTTGAATACAGTTCTTTGAGTTCATTCTTCCCAGGGTCCTACATGCTCATCCCTCTTTCCTGTCCCATGCCGTCATCCGAGACGGGACCTCAATTTCTTATTGGAAATATTGAAAAAGCTTCCTAAGTGGTGTGTCTGCTTTCATCTCCCTTCACCTCCCTAGGCCATCATGTACAAACAACCAGAACATTCCCACCATAGCTAGCTCTGAACTGGTCACTACCCTATTTAGGATCCTGTAAAGTCTCAGTGTAACTGGAAGAATAAAGACTAAATTTCTCACCTGGCTGGTGTGCTCAGTGGTTGAGTGTCGACCTACGAACCAGGAGATCACAGTTCTATTCCCGGTCAGGGCACATGCCTGGGTTTGGGCTCGATCCCAAATGGGGGTATGGAGGAGGCAGCGGACCAATTATTCTCTCTCATCATTGATGTCTCTATCTCTACCTTTCTCTCCCTCTCTGAAATCAATAAAAATATATAGTTCTTTAAAAGACTAAATTTCTCAGACTGGCATTTAAAGCCAACTTCCTACTATTCTCTAACATAGCCAATGTTAGAGAATAGCCAATATTTCTGAAAATAGCCAATATTCCAACTCAGTGGTGCTGCTTCCCACCCTACTTGGCCTTGACTTTTTCTAACACCCCAGTACCTTTATTCACACCTCCTGGCTGTTTGGTGCCCTTCCCTGGTGTCTGCCCATCCAGAGAGTGAGTGCCTCCATCACAAAGCCTTTGATGATGATAACGATGATGCTAATGATATGTCAGCCACCCTACAAACACATAATGGGTACCTGACATTTTACCCGCATCATCTCATTTAGTTCTTCCAACTAATATTATCTCCATTTTACTGATAAGGAAATTATTGCTTAAAGAAGTTAGATTACATCCCAAAGTCACATGGACTCATAAGTACCAGAGTTAGGGCTCAAAACCGAGGCTGTTTGACTTTAAAGTTCATAGATTTAACTATCTGTTTTACTACCTTTTCCTACCTTATAGTTTTCTGAGCATTCTTGATCTGAGCTTCTTGTATGGCAAATATTACTTCATTTTTAAATTTTATTGTTCATGTGTACACATCTTTTCTACAATATTTATTCAGCAAACTTTTATAGAACATTTATTTCTTGCCATACCCTTTGCTAAGAATTGGAGCCATAGAGGAGAATTAAACAGAAGTCCTTCCTTCAAGGTACTCAGTCTAATTGAGGATGATAGACAACAAGTAAATGTGAATATAGAATACAATACAGTGTGATGATTTTAATATCAATATTTTCAAATGTTCTGAGAGTAGAGGTGAAGTACTTCATTCTGCTGCCATAGAAGTGGAAAGATAAGGGCTATAATTCTCTTTATTCATAACTGCCTTAGAATGAGTCTACTTAGAATGTCAATAAGTAGAGTTAGGAAAATGAAGAGCATATATATATGCTCAATGGTGCTGCTTCCCACCCTACTTGGCCTTTACTTTTTCTAACACCCCAATACCTTTATTCACACCTCCTGGCTGTTTGGTGCTCTTCCCTGGTGTCTGCCCATCCAGAGAGTGGGCCATATGCTTGAACTACTTTCCTCTCCTACCTCTAATTCTACTTCTTTCATATTTAATGAAATAAGGTAGTAATATATTATCCTTTCCAATCCCTTCTCCCTCCTTTCTTCCCTTTTTCCCTCTCTTTCACGCTCTTCTTTTTTCTGCAATTTGTTGACTACCTACTCTGTGTTCCAAACTATGCAGGGTTCTATAGATACAAAGGCAAATATAAAAACAAACAAACCAGCATACAGAGAAAATTAAGGGAACACAGAGGAGGAACATCTAACCAAAATGGAGAGATGGGGGTCAAACAAGTCTTTCTGGAATAGATGATCTTGAGCAGTTTTGAAGGGTGAATAGGAATTAACTACTGAGACACAGCAAGGCTAAGAGGAAACGAACACAGGCTCTGGAGTCAGATCTAAGTTCATTCAAATCAGGTTCTGTGTGACCTTAAGCAAGTTACTTAAAATTCCAGCCTCATGTCTCTCACATAGAATGGACAGCATAACACCTACTTTTCATGACTATTATGCGAATTAAGAATGATGACTATGTATGAAAAAATGCTCAAAATCACTGATCATCAGAGAGATGGAAATTGAAATGACAATGAGGTATCACCTAACACCTGTCAGAATGGCTACCGTCAACAAATCAACAAATGACAAGTGCTGGTGGGAATATGGAGGAAAAGGAACCTTAGTACACTTCTGGTGGGAATGCAGACTGGTGCAGCCATTATGGAATTTCCTCAAGAAATTAAATATGGTACTGCCATTTGACCCAGTGATCCTACTTCTAGGAATATATCCTAAGAAACCCTAAACACCCATCAGAAAGAATGTATGCACCCTTATGCTCATAGCAGCACAATTTACAATAGCTAAGCTCTGGAAACAGCCCAAGTGCCCATCAGTAGATGAGCTGTGGTACATTTATACCATGGAATACTATGCAGCAGTAAAAAATAGAGTTTCTTACCCTTTGAGACATCATGGAGGGACCTGGAGAGTATCATGGTAAGTGAAATAAGTCAGTCAGAGAAAGATAAGTATCACATGATCTCACTCATATGTGAAATCTAAGTAATAAAATAAACTGATAAACTGTGGATCAAGAGACATGGAAGCATGGAAGAGTGCGGAATCTCGGAGGGAAGGAGGGGGAGGGTGGCTGAGTGGGAGATAATCAACCAAGTATGTATACATATATGCATGGCCTATGGACAGACAATGGGGAGGTCAGGGCCTGGGGAGAGGGGTGGGGGCAGTTTGTAGGGGGCCAACGGGGGAGAAAGGGAGACGTATGTAATACTTTTCAACAACAACAACAAAAAAGAATGATGGCTATGGAAAGCATCCAGCACACAGCAGATCTTAATACACTGGTTTGTTATTATGATTGTTCATATCTCAATAATAGTAAGTGAAATAGGACCACTAAATAATAAAACTAGACAAGGCATCAGAGTTATTTCATCGGTATGGAAAAATGGAGATCCAAAGAGAGGCTGCTCTTACACAAGTGTAACGCCAGTTGGAGCTGGAATCTAGATCCTCTCGGAGTTCTACCATTTTCCCTTCACCTATCTGGTGTTCTAAACTCTTCTGACTACAAGTCAGTCTACCTCATTCCTAGCTTAAGGAAGTATTTCCCAAACTTTCCAATTATTTACATCCCATGTTTGTGATTTTTGCCATATTCTTATAATAAATACCTTCTGTATTATTATTAATATTTTTTCAAATAAGTTTATTTTTACCAAAAGTATTTTAAATGGAAATTTCATATCACCATCATAAATGGAAAGCCAACAATATCACCTGTGAAATGACAGGTTTGTGGTAAGACAATTTCTTTTAAGGCACAGTAAAATAAATATTGAACTATCTATCCTATATAATAAAAGGGTAATATGCAAATCGACCAAACGGCAGAACAACTGGTTGCTATGATGCACAATGACCACCAGGGGGCAGATGCTCAATGCAGGAGTTGCCCCTGGTGGTCAGTGCGTTCCCACAGGGGAAGCACCACTCAGCCACAAGCCCGGCTGACGGCTGGTGAGCACAGCAGCAGCCCTCCATACCAGTGCTAAGGATGTCCGACTGTGGCTTAGGCCTGCTCACCACGTGGGCCTAAGCCGTCAGTCAGACATCCCCCGAGGGCTCCCAGACTGCTACAGGGCGCAGGCTGGGCTGAGGGGAACCCCCACCTCCAGTGCATGAATGTCGTGCACCAGGCCTCTAGTCCTATCTAATAAAAGAGAAACATGGTAATTAGCTGTACCTCTGCTACCCTTCCCATTGGCTAATCAGGGCGATATGCAAATTAACTGCCAGCCAAGATGGCGGCCGGCAGCCAGGCAGCTTGAAGCGAACATGAGGCTTGCTTGCTTCAGTGACAGAGGAAGCCAACCTTCCCGACCTGCTGCTGCTGGGCTCTGAGCTTGCAGTTTGAAACATTGTTACAAATATAGAAGCTAAACAAAACCCCAGAAACCTGCTTTCAGCCAGACGGGATCTGAGCTGGAGTTGAAACAGTGTTTCAATTATAGAACCCAAACAAACCAGATACCTGCTTTCAGCAGCGGAGGCCTCAGAGCTGGAGCCAAGCCTCAGAGCTAAAGCTGGCCCAGAATAAAAAAAAAAAGAAAAAAAGGAGCGGTTGGGAGCTTCAGTCACCTGCCAGCCTGAAAACAGCCCTCAGCCCCTCACCCTGGCTGGCCAGGAGCACCAGTGGGGACCCCCACCCTGAAGGGGGTGTGACCAGCTGCAAACAGCCATCAGCCCCTCACCCAGGCTGGCCAGGCACCCAAGCGGGACCCCCACCCTGATCCAGGACACCCTTCAGGGCAAACCAGCCGGCCCCCACCCATGCACCAGGCCTCTATCCTATATAGTAAAAGGGTAATATGCCTCCCAGCACCGGGATCAGCGGAGCCGCAAGGCCTCCCGGCACTGGGATCAATGTGACAGGGGGCAGCGCCCAAACCCCCTGATCACCCTGCGGCTCTGTGTGTGACAGGGGGCGGGGCCACAACCTCCCTATCCGCCCTGCTCTGTTCGTGACAGGAGAAGGCGCCCCAACCCCCTGATCAGCTCTGCTCTGTGCCTGATAGGGGGGAGCTCCCCAGCCCCCTGATCGCCCTGCGGCTCTGTGTGTGACAGGGTGCGGCGCCCCAATCCCCCCACCCCACAGGCCCTGCTCTGTGTGTGACAGGGTAGAGCCATAACCTCCCCATCAGCCCTGCCCTGAGTGTGACAGGGTGCAGTGCCCCAACTCCCCTATCGGCCCTACTCTGTGAGTGACTGGGGGGAGCTCCTCAACCCCCTGATCGACCCTGCTCTGTGCGTGACAGGGGGCAGTGCCCAAACCCCGACTGACCCTGCTCTGTGCCTGACAGGGGGTGGCGCCACAACCTCCCCATCGACCCTGCCTTGAGTGTAACAGGGGGCGGTGCCCCAATCCCCCAATCGGCCCTACCCTGAGCGTGACTGAGGGTGGCATCGCAACCTCCCAATCCGCCCTGCTCTGTGCATGACAGGGGGCAGCGCCCCAACTCCCCAATCGGCCCTGCTCTGAGCCCGACCAGGGGCTGCACCTAGGGATTGGGCCTGCCCTCTGCCACCCGGGAGCAGGCCTAAGCCAGCAGGTCATTATCTCTCAAGGGGTCCCAGACTGGGAGAAGGCACAGGCCAGGCTGAGGGACCCCCCCTCCCCCCCCCAGTGCACAAATTTCTGTGCACCGGGCCTCTAGTTATATATAAAAGCCTAAGCGACCATTTGACCATCTGACTGGTAGCTATGATGCACAATGACCACTAGGGGGCACACGCTCCAACTGGTAGCTATGATGCACACTGACCACCAGGGTGCAGATGCTCAACGCAGGAGCTGCAGAGCTGCGGTTACTTGGCAGCTGTGGTTCTTGGGTGATGCACCCAGAACCAGAGAGGAGGGAGCCCAATTCTGGGGTGCATCACCTGAGAACCGCCCTCTCGCAATCCAGGATCCCTCGGGGGATGTCCCAATCCCCACAGGTTTTGGCCCGATCCCCACAGGCCAGGTCGAGGGACCCCATCAGTGTATGAATCGTGCCTCTAGTTAAAATATAAGATCTTTTATGTACAATTATCTGCACTTCCCCAAGTAGAATGCATACCATATTTTGGGAAATGCAGACCTATGTAATGAATCAGTGAATTCTAGGTCATGTCCAAATCTATCCTAAAAGCAAACTGCCCTTTGACGTGGGTGGTTTATAATTCAGAAAGGACAGAGCAAAAGACCTGGCCTGTCATGGACCCACTATTATTCATATCAGCTACTCTCAGTGTCATCTCTAGTTGAACACTGGCCCATCCTACTTTTGCTATTTCTTCACCGATTGGAGTTTTAGCTACTCTAGCATAGAATATGTACTAAAACCTAATGATGCTTTAGTAACATTTGGAAACTTCAACTCCCTGTTTCCAGCAGATTTTATCCCCTTGACTTGGAATTTAAAGTTAGAATAACCTAGATTATTTCCTGCCTGAAAGAGACCACTGCTGAGGAATTGCAACCTTCACATGGTTCAGCACCACAGTGCCTGCCGGAGCCCCTGGCACAAGGTATACAGTCATCGCCTGAACCAATCAAGTTAGAGGTGCCTCTGGCTGAAACTGCTGCCACTAAGTGGATGTCAATGGCAACTGCACCACTCTCATCTGTCAACTAGGTGGTAAGTTTTGGCTCTAGCCTTCCCCCCATCTCCCCCACCCGCCACCCCCCACCACCACCCCCTGGAGGCAGCCTACTTGCTCCCTATTTCTCTGACACTCTGTGTTCCCCCTCCAAGTCCTCCTCTGGGTGAGTTAGCACTGGGGATGTTTGCATACCAAACACAGCTAATTGACATTCTGTCACAATCTGTTCAACAAATGGTAGGCTTTTGTGTGTGTGTGTGTGTGTGTGTGTGTGTGTGTGTGTGTGTGTGATACTGTGGTTGTATTTTTAGCCAGGTTGGGGAGGGAAGGAAATTTAGTCACTTTAGCAGGCAGAAAATGTATTGCCAGGTCTTTTTTGCCTGGCATTCTCCTAAGTGGCGGTGAGCACCTTTAACAGATGGAGCTCAGGATGTGCTCAGACCTGATTTCATCAGCATATATGCTGGGCAAGTTCTACGTGAGGATGAAGACTTCCTTTGTGCTTTTTTATGTTCTGCATTGTCACCATTTATTGTTAGTGCTCTCATCTCATTTCAAGGAAGCTTGCCTGGCTCAGCCGTGACAGACCCCTCTGTGGGAGTCACGTAGCAAAGACTGATGCTCCACCGGGAAAAAAGAAGGGGGCAGGCCTGGTCTAGCACTTTGTAATAAGCCCCGCCCCCCACCAGCAAAAGCACACCTTATTCTAACATTTAAGTCTCAGCATGTTCTTGATAATCAAGAAGAGAAACTAAAACAAACCCAGACAGACTAGCCATCCTCAATGACTGCCAACAATACCCAGAACTACCCATAATTCTTCAATCTTAAGGGCCTTGGACTTCTTGATAGGATGTCCAAATAGGATGCTATCTGTTATTACTGATACAGACTTTATCATTAAAATTAGACACTGCACTTCACTTCTCAGGAAACATTAATAAGCGCAACTACCACCCTGAAGAGTGTGTGGTTAGTGGATAGAACCTGGACTCTTGGATCAGAAGATAGGTAGGGTATCTATTTTCACAGAGCACCTATTATCTCCTGTTTTTCCCAGTTCAGATGGGCAAGGAGGCTAGGGAGACTCTTGTCAGAGTAAACTTAAATAACTTGGTCATTCTAACCAAGGCAGACATTTTCCTTTCTAGAAAATTACACGCCTACCCTGACCTATGGAAAAGTCTATTCCATTTCCTACTACCAAATATGGCACCCAACTGGATTTAGTCATTTCTCTGAGGAGGGACAAACAGAGTGAACCTTCACTAATCTAGTCAATTTAATTCCCCTTTAGTGGGAATTAAATTAAGATCTCAATAATACATGATGACAGTTCTGCTTTCTAGACTTATAGAGAAATTATGCCTCTAGCTCTAAATCCTAGTTATCTTTGACAGAGGAAATGAACAACTGACCAAGTAATAGAGCTGCCATGTTGTAGGGAGTAGGAGTCGAAAGAACAGATTGATGACTAGGTGATGGGATAAGTAAGGAATGGCCTGGAGACTTTTTGGTGTCAGACAGATGCTGAGCTGGGAGAAAGAGCTATTTGTTTTGGAAATTACCTGCGGAAGCTGATAATTATACTTCATGGAGTTACATGAGCCAGGGACACAGTAAACACTAAGTTTCATAGAATTTCGTAGTTTATTTTATTTTATTTTTTTTAAAATATATTTTATTGATTTTTTACAGAGAGAAAGGGAGAGGGATAGAGAGTTAGAAACATCGATGAGAGAGAAACATCGACCAGCCGCCTCCTGCACATCTCCTACTGGGGATGTGCCCGCAACCAACGTACGTGCCCTTGACCGGAATCGAACCTGGGACCTTTCAGTCCGCAGGCAGATGCTCTATCCACTGAGCCAAACCGGTGTGGCAGAATTTCGTAGTTTAATGTCATCTAGTCAAATTTCCCAAGAGATACCTGAAAGCCCCTTACAGACTCAATTTGCTAGAAAATGTTTCTGATTTTAAACATTTTGTTAAAGAAAAGCCAACAGAAATTTTAAAAGTAACCCCAATATGATATAGGTCTTACTACTTCATGACCCTGGGAAAGTTGCTTCATTTCTATGAGCCTGTGCTCAAAATATGACCTTGGGCAAGTCACTTCACCTCTCCCAATATTCATTTCCTTATCTATAAATA
Organism: Myotis nattereri; assembly: GCF_964212035.1. Taxonomy (NCBI): domain Eukaryota; kingdom Metazoa; phylum Chordata; class Mammalia; order Chiroptera; family Vespertilionidae; genus Myotis; species Myotis nattereri. Next base: position 56,549,998 of record NC_138087.1, read on the forward strand.
ACAACCCCAGCTCTGTCATGTCTAATCCACAGGGTGGAGAACAGGCTAAAGAAGATAGAGATAGAAGTGTCTTGGTTACCATAGGCATGGTATACTTTTAAAACACAAAAAATGTTGCTATTAGCTTCTACATTCCCTCACCAGCCGTACAAGCATAGTAATGTTTCATCCCACTCCAGTCTACTAAGAGGTTTCTCCTTCTTGCTTGTAATTCTCTCCATAGAGCTACCCACAGACGGGTCTCTACAAGAGCATTCTCCAAAGCGGTCAGTTCTGTTTTTTCACACACACACACACACACACACACACACACACACACAAAACAAGGAATAGGTTTGTGCTGGTCACAGCGTCTGCTGGGGGAGCAGCCAGTGTACAGTGAGGCTTTCAGTGGGAACAGCTGCAGGCCTCTTGCTTTTCCCTACATCCTCAAATACCAGGCAGGGCCACTTGTCCATAGGCCTCTGTCAGCGTGGGTGGACCCAAGGACCACGGTGGCAGCAAACCACACAGGATCCTCATAGTTTTCAGTTTTGGTCACAGTAGAACCTCATAATGGCAAAGATTGTTGTTCATGCTAACGGGCCTTTAGCAAGTGTTTATTATGAGTCAGGCACTGTGCTTCCAACTGGGGTAAGAGATGAGTCAGACTGCTGCCTGCCCTTGAGACCTCACAGTTCAGTGGGAGAAACAGACTCGTGTGTCATACACAGGATGCGTTATGACCAAAGTCTGCAGTGTTTGGGCACAGCTGATGGATCACTGAAGTCTGTTTGAGGGTTCAGGATAGGCTTCTCAGGAGAGGAAATTTAAATGGAACCTTAATGGGCATAGAAATTCCCAGGGGAAATAAAGTGTGTATGTGAGGGGGGTGGCATTTCAGACAGGGGGAACTGTAAATGCAAAGGCTCAGAGATGTGAATGGGCACCTCAGTTCTGAGTAATGGACAGGCTGGAGCATGTGCTACATATCAGGGTGGAAAGACCTGAAACCAGAAAGGTAGTTGGGGGCCCAAGACCAGGCCTTTATGATGTCATGGCAGCCACTGAAGGGCTGTAAGGAAGAGGTCATGGTCAGGCAAGGTTCTTAGAGCATTTAGGTGGCAGTGTGGGGTCTGTGTGGGAAAGGAGGGAAGATAAATTAACTGAAGTATTGACTAAAGGGACAGATTCTAGAGAGATTTAGAAGGTAGAACTGATAGGTCTTATTATGAGAAATTCTAAGAGCTTCTGGCACAGGAAATTAAAAGAGAAAGAGGCAGACTGAAAATTTAGTGAGGGCCCATAGGTAAGATGACAAGATATCTTAAATCAAGCAAATCAGACCTTGAGTTCAACTTCTTGACTGCCTGGCCAAGATGGCCTATGCAATGTATGTGGACAGGAGGTCAAAAGCTTTTATTTCTATAGTTACAAAGATGAATTCAGCCAGTGTGGCCGGCTGGGCCAGTGCTCCCCTATCCTTCCCCGCTGCCCTACATCTTAGCCCCAAAGTTAATTGCTTTATCAAGGAGGATGCCTTCCCCAGACAGAAAAAGGACCACATTGTGGTTAATGATTGATAAATAGCTGTGCTGGGATCTCCATACTAAGTGCTCTCTAGATCCAAACATTATCACTAAGAACTGCAGAGCTCAGAATGCTCTGTTGCCAACAGCGTATAATTACAAACCCACCATGGGGCGAATTCTCAGAATTGGGTGTTTGAGCTGGGCCTTGAAGGAAAGCAAAGGAAAAATAAGTACACTAAAATGATAACCTGCCTGGTTTGTCCTTTTCTAGAAATACATCTAGAATGCTCTAGAGCAGAACTGTCCAATAGAGCTTTCTTCAGTGATACAAATGTTCTATCCAATATGGTAGCCATTAGTCACATGTGGCTATTGAATACTTGAAATGTGGCTATGTGACTGAGGCACTGATGTTTTTACTTATTTTTTATTAAATTTAATTAGCTACCTGTAGCTAGTGGATACCATATTGGACAGCACAGCTCTGGAGCCCACTGAGCATGCCCAGATTCTGTTCCACATGCTCATTCTTTGCTTCATTCTCCTTGTGACCCTTGCCTGTCTCTGTCTTGCCTACTCCCTCGAGTTTGATGTACTAATTGGCTAGCTTCCAACACTGCTTCTGTTTCCTAGTTATTGATTTCCTCTCTCATCACAGCAGAACTCTGGCCTATCTTCCAAATGACTCATACTTTAATGCCTCCCAACCTGTGCTGGTGTGTGGGCCTGGATAAGGTAGCTTCACAGAATTCTGTCCTGCCACATTTGGCCCTTGACTAAGTCTTATTCACTTTCTCCTTTCCTTTCCTCATTGTTTGTTTTCCAGGCCACTTTAACCAGCCAGTTAGTAACCTGGAATATTTATTAACCTTTTTCCTCCCTGACAACTTGAGTTAGAGGAACTGTTGAGGTGGAGGTATGTGTATTGAGGATGGGGAGGGAGGGTTTTAACTGGTTGAATGAATACTTTGATTTGAGGTCTCTGGTAGTAAGTGAAGGGCTCCATCCTGAGGCCTTTTCTGCCAGATGTTTTAAACTTTGGTTCATATAAAGATAGCAATATTGATAAATTGGTACATTTGTAGATGGGAAGGATTAGTTCAGGATACAAAGAGGCTCTTGACAGGCCAAAGCATTGAGACAAATTTAACATGATGAAATGTAATGACGACAAATCTCAGACAGATTTAGGTGAAAATGGCCAATTGCCTGAGTATCAATGTATGCTTTAGAAGACTTGGGTATGTAGCTGATTATGAATCAGTGCTGGATAACAAGGTTATTTACTCTTGGAAAGCACTAATAGAATTGTGTCCAACAAGAGCATCCATATGCAAGAGAGACCTGCTCATTTCCACATTGATCAGACTGCACCTGGATCATGGTTTCAGGTTTTGAGCAGCTCACTTTAAAAAGGGGAGAGACATTGACAAACTGAGTTGACCACAGAGGTTAAGGGACTGGTAGCCTGTCTTATAAAGACCTGAGAGAGCAGGTCTATGGGGACTGGGTCCCTTTCCTCAGTCTCTGAAGGGCAGTCACAGAGCAGAGAGCAGACATCTCCAGAGGGCAGAGCAACAACAAACAAGTGAAAATTTGAGCAGATTTCAGCTCAGTATGAAGAAAATGTTTCCAACTGCCAGAACTCTGATTTGGGGCGGTTTAAGCTGCAGAGTGAGAATTTAGTAGAGACCCTGGAGGAACAACGTTAAACATGCCCCAAAGCCAGTCTGCTCAAATATTGATTGTCTCCACAGTGATGGATAGTTCATTCAAAATGTGTAGGCTTTATACTTGCTCACTCCAGTTAGTTTACAGGTTCTATATTAAGTGTCAGACTCTCCTCATTCTAGCTCAGCATTCTAATTAAGTAACCTTGGCTCTTTCCATGTGGGAAACAGGTTTCAAGCACAGAACCTCTAGCACCAAGCAGAATGGCAACATAATTTTAGCTCCTGAGCAAAATGGGTTTCATAACAGCACCAGTACAGCGTGCACATTAACATTTGAATATGCTGGATGATAAGTGTGCTAATTTCTCTGAGAAGAATACTTGAGGAATAAAATAAGCTGGGATCATTAGAGGAGAAAGGGGCTAGCAATTTATGGCACTGCTGCTGCTTGGTGCTCAAAAGTACATGATGTCTCTCATCACAGGTAAAAGATAATTACCGTGATTATAAATGTAATGATAGTGGCAGAAAGTGATCAGAATTTTATTGGAAATAAGTTTATGGTACAGTTGTGTGTTTTTTAAGCCACATTCAGATTTATCACTAATAAATTAAAATGTGACCCCATTTGGCTGTTTGGTTCCTTTGAGCAGTCTAAATGTGAAGCCATTACTATATTCTGATCTCAACTTTGCAGAAAGCGGCTGACAGAGTTTTCCTGGGAGATGAGAAACTGAGATGGGGAGGCCTCATGTTGGACATAGGGACATGATCATCCCCTTGTGCTGGAGTCGTCGTTGAAAGGGGGCTGGCGCCCCACGCCTTGACCAGCAGTTTCTGAGTCTGGTTTGCAGACCTCTCAGGGATCCTGGTACTCTTTCCAGAGGTCCAGAAAATCAAAATTATTTTCATGTCATTTGACTTTTTTTTTTTGAGGGTATGCTTTTGTTTTGTTTTGTGTGGTTTTTTTTTTTTTTGGTTTTTTTTAATCCTCACCCAAGGTATTTTTCTATTGATTTTTACAGAGAGTAGAAGAGAAAGGAAAGAGAGAGAAATATCAATGGAGAGAAATGCATCGATTGGTTGCCTCCTGCACATGCAGCGACCAGGGCCTGGGCCCGGGAAGAGCCTGCAACCGAGATACATGCCCTTGACCCGGAATCAAACCTGGGACCCTTCGGTCCGCAGGTCAATGCTCTATCCACTGAATCAAACCAGCTAGGGCTCATTTGACTTTTTAACGGTATTGAAAGGCTATATATATATTACATGAGTTAATTTATATGAAATGTCCAGATCAGGCAAATCTACAGAGACGGAAAGCAGATACACAGTTGTCAGGGACGAGGGGAGGCCAGCTGGGGAAGTGATCATGTTCTGGAACTAGGTAGTGGTGGTGGTGTTTGCACAACACTGTGAATGTACTAAATGCCACTGAACTGTATACTTTAAAGTGGCTTAAATGGTGAATTTTATGTTATATTAATTTTACCACAATAAAAAAATTTAAAAAGTAAAGGTTGCACATTGTGCTGTATGAGAGGCTCTTCCCATCCAGACTTTAAGTTGCTTGGGAGTTTTCCTGGAAGTTCTCTTTGCCAGGTCTCTCAATAACTACATTCTTCAAATAATGAAACATTTTTCTTATTCTGCTAACATTCTAGGTTATGGGGCGGGGGGGGGGGGGGGGGACATGCAACTCTCCATCACAGATTCTGTTTCCAGGGAACCCAATCTCTTACAGTACTTTGGTCGCATTCCTTGTATCATATTCCTGATATAAGATCTTGGCACGTTGTAACTGCAGTTAAATATCACTTTTTGTTCATGTGTCTGTCTCTCCTAAGAGGTGACTCTTAAGGATAGGAGTATTTTCTTATTTTTCTTAAAGCCCAGTACACACACACACACACACGAATCCAAATATGGTGCTAATTAATAACTTTGTGTTAAGTACTTTTAAAAAGGCATTCCAACTTTATATACATTTTATAGATGCTTAAACTGAGGAAACAAAAACTTTAGGCCGTGAAAAGATGTTAAACAGCAAAACCATATGATAGCATCTGGTATCAAAATATGGCACATGGTTGGTGGCCAATAAATGCCTGTTTCTTCTGAAAAAAGGAAAAATAATAATCTTAACATTCTTATGACTTGTTAAATGTTTCCATCTCTTTTTTAGACCTCATAGAGTGTCAGAGCTGGTTATCTCCTCATGTGAGCTAGAGATTGGGCAGGGGAGCTCCAAGGTGCTCCTGTGAAAGAAATATGAACGTGGAGCTTAAGGGCAGAGATCAGGAGTAGGGAAAGAAGTCTCCCAGATGCATAAGAGCAAATAAGTTAATCAAGAGAGAAAGGGTGGCATAAGATGATTATTCAACCAGCCATTAGGAATCCCCTGCCCAGAATAAAGGCCAGAGAAAGGCAGGAGGCCTGGGTGCTAGGTTAGTCAGAGCACAGTACAGATGCCCTGGAGCATGCATTCTCAACAGGAGTACGGCAAGCTTCAAGTCAAAGGGCACTTTGAAGCTTCCCACAAAAACCAGCTGTGGTCTCTTGTCCTATCCCACCTAGAGGAATCTCCCCAAAGGCAACTACTACCAACTCTTTTGGTAATTTCTTCTGATGTTTACCTGCATATTTTTATAAAAACCTGCTTCTGATGCTATTTCTTGATTTTCTCCACTTTAGACAGTATCTACTGACATCCTACTATTAGATTAGAATTTAGTTCTCTGCTACCACTCCTAAAAGCCTAGTGGGCACTAATAAAGGGAAACCAAATGATCCATCTAAAAGGAAGGCAGCTGCCACTCAGCAGGTTATTGCCAAAAAATACAGCTCCTTGTTGGCAGAATGTGTCAAGGTATGTTCATTTGCAAGTCACTACAACTGAAAAACTGACCTATCAGTGAAGCTCACACTAAAAGTCCAGGGCAACTCAAGCTTCAAGGTTGGTTTGATTCAGCAGGACTCAGCTGCTGGGAATATTCTTGCTCTCAGCCTCAGGAAACACTTGGTTTACACCTGCTCCCAGAGTGAAGCAGGAAGTCAGTGACTGGCTAACGTGAGAATACAAATGCCTGCCCCCCTTATTTCAATTTGGGACAACTCTGAAGGGCATGCCCATTCTTAAGGTCCTCATGGGATCAGCTGAGGCCTTGGTTGTAACTACTAAATTGTAATTATTGTGGTGGTCAGCTTCTTCCATGCTCACCCTGTCTTCTTCACGTTGCCATAGGTAGATAACCAGAGAGCATTCCCCAATAAACATCTGCATGCAACTCTCCATCACAGATTCTGTTTCCTAGAACCAAGAGTGGGGGCGGGGGGGAGCACGGTAATCAGTCTTTCCCAATGCACACAGGTTGAGTCAGGGAGGATGGGGATGGTACAAAACTTTTAATCCTTATTTTTTAAAAAAAGGAGAAGAATCGTATTGGGGAGGCAACTACACAGATCTTTTGATCTTTTAAGAGAAGCCAGAAACCGTTTACTATGTAAAAAGTCTCATGATGTTTTAATGTTGGAAAATAACTGAGATATTTTTAAATGCTATAAAGAGCCAACAAGACATGGTCCAATACCCACATTTCAGCAGTTTGCAAACTTGGCCAGAGAGAATACAGGTGTGTTTTGTAGCTCAGAGAGCAAAGCTAGGACTCTAGTTATATGAAGTCAACATGTCAGTTCAACCTAAGGAAGTTTCCTAATGATTTGAGCAATATGGAAATGGAACAAAGCCCTTCAGGGAAAGGTGAGTTCCTTGGCACCAAAGTTCATGTTTGAGTCTGTTAGAATTTGAGCTATATGATCTTTGAGACCCAGGTTTTGGGTTCCTTCCTGGGTTGGGGCTCTATGAGAGGCAACAGATTAATGTTTCTCTCTCCCTCTCTCTCTCTCTCTCTCCCTCCCTCACTCCCTCCTTCCCTCCCTCCCTCACTCCTTCCTTCCCTCCCTCCCTCCCTCCCTCCCTCCCTCCCTCCCTCCATCCCTCCTTTCTTCCCTAAGATCAATAAAAATAAAAAAGAACAAGAAAGAGAACTTGGAAATGAAAATATTATAACTGGAATGAAACAAATTTGATGCCATAGCCAGTTTTGCTCAGTGGATAGTGTTGGCCTGCAGACTGAAGGATCCCAGGTTGGAACCTGCAACCAAGGTATGTGCCCTCGACCGGAATCAAACCCGGGACCCTTCAGTCTCCAGGCTGATGCTCTATCTACTGAGCCAAACTGGCTAGGCCAGTTGTCGACAAACTGCAGCTCACGAGCCACATGTGGCTCTTCCACAAAATACCGACTTCTGCGCATGGGCCATGAAGTTTCAATCGCACTGTATGTGAGTGTCCACATGTGGTACTTTGTGGAAGAGCCACACTCAAGGGGCCAAAGAGCCGCATGTGGCTCGCGAGCCGCAGTTTGCCGACCATTGGGCTGGGCTAGCATAATCATTATTAACATGTTTTTATTGATTTCAGAGAGAGGGAGAGGCAGCCATAGAAACTTAGATCAATCTATTGCCTCCTGCATGCCCCCTACTGGGGATTAAGCCCACAACTGGGGCATGTGCCCTGACAAGGAATCGAATTGGCAATCTCTTGGTTCATGGGACAATGCTTAACCAACTGAGCCACACCAGCTGGGCCAGCATTATATGTATATACTAGGGGCCCAGTGCACGAATTTGTGCACCTTAAAAGGAACTGTGGGCCGCAAGGTTGCGGTGGGCACAGGGGCAGGTCTTGGCCCATCCTCTGTGCCCTCACCCGGCACCTCCCACTGAGGCCCCTGGTCCCATGTCTGCCAGCAGCCCCACTCCCACCACTCCCACTTGCTGATGGTGCCGACCCCACTCGCACCCGCTGACTGCACTGAGCGATTGGGGCCTGCGCCAGCAGCAGGTGCAAGTGGGACCAGCACCATCAGTGGGTCTGAGTGGCAACTGCTGCCCTGATCGCCCCTCAGGAGCAGGGGAAGGTGGAGAAGCCCTCAGGGGCAACAGGGGCAGCAGTGATCGGGACCAGTGCCAGGCGCCAGCAGCGGGTGCAAGCAGTGGCTCTGGCGCCAGCTGCAGGTGCAAGGGGGGCCAGCGCTGGCAGTGGGTGCGAGCAGCAGCTGCTGACCCCAATCACCTCTCAGGAGCAGGGGGAGGTGGAGAAGCCCTGAGGGGTGATCGGGGCCTGTAGCCGGTGCTTGCACCCGCTGACAGTGCCAAGTGATCTGGGCCGGCGCTGGGCGCCAGCAGCAGGTGTGAGCACCCAGCGGGACCACGGCACATGGGAGCAAAGAATTTCCAGTAACCACCAGAGGCTCACCCCACTCATCTGCTCCACCATCCTGCCGTGGCTGATGCCCACCATGTTCTGCGCTCTGCCGCCTGCTGCTGACGCCTGCCAAGTTCTGCACACACACCCTGGTGGTCAGTGCATATCATAGCAACTGGTTGTTCAGTTGTTCTACCATTCGGTCTATTTGCATATTAGGGTTTTATATATATAGATATGTTTTTTTAATCCTCACCCGAGAATATTTTTCCATTGATTTTTAGAGAGAGTGGAACAGAGAGGGAAAGACCGAGAGAAACATCAATGTGAAAGAAACACATTGATTGTTGCCTACTGCACACACTGACTAGGGCCCGGGCCAGGGAGGAGCCTGCAACAAGGTACATGCCCTTGAGTGGAATCAAACTCAGGACCCTTTGGTCCTCAGGCTGACACTATCCACTGAGCCAAACCAGCCAGGGCTAGCATAATATTTTTAAGGTGCATCCAGGCTGTAGCATGTATCAGTACCTCATTCCTTCTTATGGTTGAAAAAATTCCATTGTATGGATATACCACATTTTGTTTATCCATTTATCAATTTATAGACATTTTAGTTGTTTCCAACTTATGGCTATTATGAATAACACTGCTATAAACATATGTGAACAAATTTTGCATGAACATATATTTTCACTCTCTTGAGTTTATACGTTGGAGTGAAATTGCTGGATCTATGTTTAACTTTTTGAGGAATTGCCAAACTGTTTTCTGCAGCAGCTTCACCATTTTACATTCCCACCAGCAATGCACAAGGATTCCACATCCTCACCAACACTTGTCCATTTTTAAGATAGCCACCTAGTGGGTGTGAAGTAGTATCTCATGGCGGTTTTGATTTGTATTTCCCTAATGCCTGATAATGTTTAGCTTCTTTTCATGGGCTTATTGATCATTTGTATATCCTCTTTGGAGAAATGTCTATTCAAATTCTTTGCCCATTTTTAATTGGGTTGTCTCTTTGTTGTCGCGTTCTAATATTTCTTTTATATTCTGAATACAAGTCCCTTAGTAGAAACATGATTTGCAAATATTTTCTCCCATTCCATGCATGCATTGTCTTTTACTTTATTTTTTTAAAAAAATATATATGTATATTTAATCCTCATCCTAGGATGTTTTTATTGATTTTAGAGAGAGAGGAAGGGAGAGAAACATCAATGTGAGAGAGAAATATCAATCGGTTTCCTCTAGTACCTGCCTGGACTAGGGATTTAACCTGCAACCTAGGTATGTGCCCTGACCAGGAATTAAACCCGCAATCTTTTGGTGTATGGGATGACACTCAAGCTAACTGAACTACCTGGCCAGGGCTGTCTTTTACTTTCTTGATGGTTTCAATGGAAGCACAAACGTTTCCAATTTTGCTTAAGTCCAATTTATCTCTTTTTCCCCCCTCTGGTATGTTAATGCTTTTGGTGTTATATGTAATCCAAGGTCATGAAGATTTATCTTGTTTTCTTCCAAGTCAGTTTTAGGTCTTATATTTAAGTCTTCGATCCATTTTTAATTTATTTTAGAGAGAGGAAGAGAGAGAGAGAAACATCGATAGGCTGCCTACTATATGCACCCCAACTAAGGACTGAACCCACAACCTGGGTATGTGCCTTGATGGGGCATTGAACCCGCCATCTTTTGGTGTATAGGACAACGCTCCAACCGAGCCACACTGCCAAGGGTATCTATGGCCCATTTTGAATTAATTTTTGTATATGGTGTGAGGTAGGTATTCAACATCTTTCTTTTGCATGTGTATATATAATAGTCCCAGTCCATATGTTTAGAAAAGACTGTTCTTTTCACATTGAATTATCTTGTCACACAGGTTTTGCCTTTGTCACTAGTTGAAAAATGATTGACAAAAAATTTTTTAAAGGTAATACCTAGTTTAGGCAATGGTGAGGGAAGTCTTAATCACTGTTCATGGGAGTGCAAAAGTAGTACAGCCACTGAAGTGAAATTTGCTATGCATATCCAAATCTGAAATACATACACATGCTTGGATTCAGAAATTATACTTCTAGGAATTTATTTCAAGGAGCTAATTACACAAAGATGTTATGTATAATGGTGAACAACTGGAAGAAACCTAAATGTCAATCAGTAGTAGACCAGGTAAATAAATTATGCTACATCCATACAGTGAAATATGACACAGACTTTAAAAATGATGAAATTATAAAAAATAATAAAATATAAAAAATAAAAATAAATTATGAACTAGACATATTTATTGACTTGGAGGAAACTCTATGATTTACTGAGAAGTAAAAAATAAAAGCATGTTACAAGTGCTTACAGCTCTTTCTGAATTTGCCTAGTATGTCTTCTGGTTTTATACCAAAAGGTCCTCCCTAAAAAAAAAAAAAAGCACCTTACAAAGCACCACTTATGCATTCATATAATATACTAGGGGCCCAGTGCACAAATTCATGCACCTTAAAAGGAACTGTGGGCCGCAAGGCTGAGGTGGGCACAGGAGCGGGTCTTGGCCCATCCTCCGTGCCCCCGCCCGGCCCCTCCCACCGTGGCCCCTGGTCCCCTCTGCCGACAGCCCTACTCCCGCCACTGACGCCACCATGCCGGCACCACTCACACCTGCTTACTGTGCAGAGTAATTGGGGCCAGCACCAGCAACGGGTGCGAGTGGCGGCTGCTGCTCCGATCGCCCCTCAGGAGCAGGGGAACGTGGAGAAGCCCTCAGGGGTGATTGGGGCCAGAAGCTGCCGCACTGGCCCCACTTGCACCCCCTGCTGGAGCTGGCCCCAATCACTCCGCACTGTCAGTGGATGCGAGCAGGGCTGGTGCTGGGCGCCGGCAGTGAGTGTGAGCAACGGCTCCAGTGCCGGCTGCGGGTGTGAGCAGGGCCAGCGCCAGCAGCAGGTGTGAGCACCGGGTGGGACCACGGCACATCAGAGCAAAAAAATTTCAGTAACCAGAGGCTTGCCTGGATGACAGTGACCAGCACCCCGCCTTGGTCTGGCGTCCCCGCTCACCTACTCCACCATCCCGCTGTGGCCGACACCTGCCATGTTCCGCACGCGCACCCTGGTGGTCAGCGCACGTCATAGTGACCGGTTGTTCGGTTGTTCTGCCGTTCGGTCTATTTGCATATTAGGGTTTTAGATAGATAGATATTTACATATGCATATACATTCATGGAGAAAATATTCACAAAAATATTAACAGTGGTTGCCAGTAGGTAATGGGATTTAGACTGGTTTTTATTTTCTTCTTTATACTTTTTTTGCATTGCATGAATTTGCTACATGAATATGCATTGTCTTTATATTCAGAAAAAGAAAAGCTATTTTCATTTTGTAAGAGCATATCAAGGAATATATATTGTACAGGACAATTCAAATGGCATGGAACTATGTTCATAATATATTGTCAAATGAAAAAAGCAAGTTACAGTATCATCCTGTTTTAAAAAATTTAATGTAATATATACAGTATTTCCTAGGTACTATGATAGTTTATTTTTTTACTACCTACTATTTCTGAAGTAAAGATGTCTTATAATCACTATGAATATTTAATGTAGTGGGTTTCCCCCTTGCTGCCTCCCTGAAAAGCTGTTATTAATGAGATGATGCTTCTGGCAATCTGAGACTTGAGAAAGTGCCATATGTGTATAGAGAAAAGACTGGAGGAAAAGACACCAAAACGTGATCAGTGTGTGCTTAGTCCTGAATTGAGATTTTTATTTTCTTCTCTTTGTTAAGCATAGTTTCCAAGTTTTCTATAGTATATACATAGACAGACATAAAAAGAAATCTGGCTGCCCTGCTTTCCTTCTTTATTATTATTTTTTCTTTTCTTTAAAGATCTAATTGGCTTTAATAGATGATTCATGAATTGGACAGCACTTCATCTAGCAACTAGAAATGTGCTCCTGCCCTGCTTTTCAAGAAGTAGAGTGTGGGGGGAAAAATAAGTAAGAGTGTGAGCGTATTTGGGACGTTTGGCCTTTACCAAAATGAGACTAGAAAATTAGCGAGCACACACACTTCCTCAGGAGTGTCAGAGTCTAAGTGAGGGAGGACTACCTTGCATGGCCACCAAGGGGCCTCTGGCCTGGCCGGAGCTGGCGAAGCAAGCTTGAGAACAGCCGGGGAAGTTCAGTCAGCAGGAGGACTCTTGGTAGTTCTGTGTGGACAAGGAAATCCCTGTGAGGGAGGAGAGTCCAGATGGTGGGGATCGTGGCTAATTATGGAGGAGCAGCATATCCAACACTGTGGGACCACTCAGACATTTTTCCGTCTAGCTCAGGAGCACATTCCCAGTTCATGATGAGCGACCAAGGATTGCATGAAACAGAAAATTAGTTCACCCCTTTTGAGAAGCAAAACTTACATTGGTTTGGAGTGAGGCCTTTCCTCAGTCAAAGGGGCAGGGCAAGTACAGGAAACGAAGGACATAGAGCAGAGGTGGAGGACTGATGGCCACAGCAGGACTTCTACAGCTCCTGAGAAGACCAGCAAGCTCTGGCCTCGACTTAGGGTAAGGAGGGACTGGGCTTGCAGTGACTGTCAGGGCACAGAGGAGGGTGCCAGGCACTGTGCCTGGCAGGAGCTTCACCCACATGATCATGTGTAATCCTCACAAGCCTCATTAGAATCCTTCTCTAAAAGGGAAAAATAGCCTGGCCACGGTTGCTCAGTGGTTGAGCGTGAACCTATGAACCAGGAGGTCACCACTGCATTTTTAGTCAGGGCACATGCCTGGGGTTTCCGGCTCAATTCCCAGTGTGGGGCACGCAGGAGGCCGCCGATCAATGATTCTCTCTCATCACTGATGCGTCTATCTCTCTCCCCCTCTCACTTCCTCTCTGAAATCAATAAAAATATATTTATAAAAAATAAAAGGGAAAAACATTCAGCAAAGTTAATACTCGTACTTATCGTATTAACTCACTGTTTTTTGTAATGGGAGGTGGGAAAAACAAGTCTCAAAAAAATCTTCAATCTGATCTTAATGTTGTATTTTCAAAACTATATGCAATATAGAAAAAAAGCTGCAAGGATATACACCTTAATGGTGGGTGTATCTCAATGGTAGGAATTTAATTTTTAAATTTTATTTTCTGTGTGTGTTTTTTTCTCCCCTGAATCCCGACAATGCGCATGTAAATCTTCTTGAAGCAAAGAAAACAAAAAGGTTTTACAGAAGCGGTTGTGAGGACTAGTGGATCAAAGTAATGAGAATGAGTTACAGTGAGACCTTAATGATAGAAAAATCCAGATTCTCACTAGCTATGTGAGTTCCACTTGGCTTCTCCAAGTCTGTTTCCTAAACAATAAAAGGGGATTATAGTCTTGTCCCAGTGAGCTGTTGCCAGGATTAACTGAAATGCAATATACATGAAAGTCCCAAGCACAGTACTTGGCATAAAGAGGGTGCTTAATAAATATTAAACCCGACTCTTGATAGTCACAGCTCTTCCTTGCTGCCCCAGGACGGCTAGCACCTACAGCTGTCTCAGAGAACAGAAAGGAATCTGGTTCCCTTGTCAAGGGCCCTTTACTGGACCTGCGGCTGCCTACACACCTGACACTCTCCACTCCTCTGTTTTTACCATCTAGAGACTTCTAAGTTCTCATTCTTACCCAATTTTCATCCATTTGCCTCTCCCTCTCCCTTTGTCTCAACAATCTCAGCTGCCTAGACAGTATTCTTGAGTACATGCAACATAATTTTCAACATAACACGTATTTGCAGAGCACCTATGTAGGGCGCGGCTATAGGGTTAAGCCTTGGAATGACCTGTTGGCAAAGCCAAAAACAAGTCCCAGTTTAGAGGGCACAGTCCTCTTAGCACAATTAGGCCTGACTTTATGACACTCCCTAGATCAGGGGTGGGCAAACTTTTTGACTCGAGGGCCACAATGGGTTCTTAAACTGGACCGGAGGGCCGGAACAAAAGCATGGATGGAGTGTTTGTGTGAACTAATATAAATTCAAGGTAAACATCATTACATAAAAGGGTACGGTGTTTTTTGTTTTTTTTTTAGTTTTATTCATTTCAAACGGGACGGATCCGGCCAGCGGGCCGTAGTTTGCCCATGGCTGCCCTAGATCCTTCCTAGGTAGCTAATGGGCTGTGGGAGGTGCAGCAAGTGCTGCCAAAACAAGTGAAACTCACAAGAACACTGTAACTATGGTGACCACTACCTTGTTTACCTCTGGCTATAAAATAAAGGCTCAACTTGCCTCTGGGTCTCTCTCTGTGGCCTCAGCCAGGCACAGGAAGATCCACCTAGCCCAGCCGTGGGCAAACTACTGCCAGCGGGCTGGATCCGGCCCGTTTGAAATGAATAAAACTAAAAAAAAAAAGACCCTACCCTTTTATGTAATGATGTTTACTTTGAATTTATATTAGTTCACACAAACACTCCATCCATGCTTTTGTTCCAGCCCTCCGGTCTAGTTCAAGAACCCACTGTGGCCCTCGAGTCAAAAAGTTTGCCCAGACCTGACAGTGATGGCGAACCTTTTGAGCTCAGCGTGTCAGCATTTTGAAAAACCCTAACTTAACTCTGGTGCCGTGTCACATATAGAAATTTTTTGATATTTGCAACCATAGTAAAACAAAGACTTATATTTTTGATATTTATTTTATATATTTAAATGCCATTTAACAAAGAAAAATCAACCAAAAAAATGAGTTCGTGTGTCACCTCTGACATGTGTGTCATAGGTTCACCATCACTGACCTAGACCCAGTTATTCTGTCTGTCATTTCTTCATCCTTTCGCCGCCCTCAGGCTTTCGAACCCTTGGCTGAGCTGGCTCGGCACATGTGGCGCCCAACACTGGGCCTGAGTTCGGGGAAACTACAGTTGTCAGGTGAAAGGATGCTCCAGTGAAGCATGCGCAGAAAACAAGAAGGAAGGTGAGGAGCGAAGTTCAGTGATATAACTAGGTGTAAAACATGGGAAATTCAGGTTCGCAGGAAAAGAATTTATATGTATCCATACTTAAGGCCACGCTCCAAGCACAGGGCTGTTCTGTGAGGTATGAACAGCTTTCGAGTTGTTGGGTTTTGTGAAATCTGCCCATGGTTTTCTGAGGAAGGAAAGGTAAATGCAGAGGCATGGGAGAAGGTAGGAAAACAACTAAGGTCCAGGGAAAATTCCTGCCTACTTTACCCCACTGCAGCCTTTCCAGCCAGCTCAGTAAACCTTTATCATGCCACCCTGGGAAGCCCAGGATTGGCAAGTTCTTCCTGGGGTGATAGATCAGGACTCAAGTAATAGCGGAAAGCGCCAATCCTACTCTTAAAATGAATATAAGAAAGCATTTGGGGTTTTTCTTTTTAATGCCTGTTTTGGATTGAGTAAATGGATTTTACTTAGTTTTAACACATCAAAGTTCTTGACACAAAAAGAAAAACTAACAGTTTGACTCAAAGTTAAGGTTTTATTTTGAAGTGCTAAGGCTCAAAAGTAGAACCAATTCACAATAAAAATGTAAAGCTGCATAATTTGCAACTTTTTAAGTTAAAGTAGGAAGTCGTAAATACAGAGGAACATGTATGTTTATATGTATCTAGGAAGCCAGAGCTATTTCTTTAGGTTCCATCATACCATGTTTAGTAGCCTATTCTTTTAATGCAGTGATGGAGAACCTATGACATGCGTGTCAGAGGTGACACGCAAACTCATTTTTTTGGTTGATTTTTCTTTGTTAAATGGCATTTAACTATATAAAATAAATATCAAAAATATAAGTCTTTGTTTTTCTATGGTTGCAAATATCAAAAAATTTCTGTATGTGACACGGCACCAGAGTTAAGGTTTTTCAAAATGCTGACATGCCGAGCTCAAAAGGTTCGCCATCACTGTTCTAATGAGTTCTTACCCCATTTAGCCGAGTTAAAATAAGCTGTCTTATTGAGGCTTCATGTGATATCTTCTGATTTAACATTTTGGAATACCTGACAGCATTATCAGGGATGAGGAGGAATGCAATAGCAAGCTCTAAAATGTATACCCTTTTACAAATGGTCAGAATTCCATCAATATAAACCTTTTTTATAAAAACAAAAAAAGGGGGGAGAAGAATGTTCTATATTTTACAATGCAGAGATTTGTACAACCTATGTTCTAAAGATGGCCCAGGCCTCCTACTCCCTATTTATATCATCCAGAAATATCCATATGAGCTCACAGTCCAGTTGAAATTTTAGAACCTTCAACAACTCCCATGTGTTGCCTAACTGCTATAACAGGTACACACACCATGCTATGGAATGTCAGAGGGCAGATTGAGCAATGGATGCACATGTGTATAGGAGAGGATGGTTAGTTTTTTAAAAGTAATGATTTCTTCCTATGTTGTACACTAGCTTCATATACCGTCTTTTCAAAAGAGAAAGGGTGCCATTTTGCTAAACTGATTTCACAGCCAGTTAGACCAACGCCTGAATTGGGCTATTTCCTCTCATCTTCAGATGTATTAAAATTTGTTCCCAGCAACAAATTTGTGGAAAGTTCGGTCATCTGATGGTTTGACCAATGACCTGATGGTGCTGAGGCACTGGAGAGGAGAGCAGGTCCAAGGAGTTACAAATGAGAGTGTTCCCCTCAGACAATTTGCAGCTTATTGGGATACACACACATTCTGATTAACAGGCAGTTTTAACACTCAAAAGGGACCAAAACCAGGCATTATTTGACATTTGCATTATTTATTAGACAACCGTGTCAATGGAAGTAAAAAAGAAATATTTCATCTATAGTTCAGAGTCCCTAATAAACTAATAAGCTGTTTTCACTTTTCCTTATTCCTTCCAGTCCTTATTCAAATCCATAAATCCATGAACATGGTAATAACCATGGATTAGATACAACGATAGTCTATATTCTACTTCTGTCTCACACCCAGATGCATACTCGTCAAGTACCGCAATATTCAAAACCAGGGCACTGTGACAGCCCTTTCAGGCCTGTGGCCTGACAGTCCAGTGGAAGACGCTGGCAGGGTAGTGAGACACACCCTGTTCTGCCCGTGTTATTTATGCCTCCGGCAGTGAAGCCCCTGACAAAGAAGCATGTCACTGGAACACATGCTCTTTGTTCATGGAGGTGCACGCCAGCACCGGCTGTGTCGGAAGGGACAGTACCGGGTCTGTAGTCTCTCCTCCTCTGGCTTTTTTGCTTTCTATTTGCTGCACATTGTGGTTATGTTTATTAATTACTTTGTAGCTTAAACTTATAAAACACACATTTATCTTGTGAGGAAAGAGTCCTTCATACCCCTGTGAGTTGGTCATAGAGGATAGGGTCCCAAGATTTGCCTGGCTTTCCCCTAAGGATCAGTACCACCTCCCCCATGAGCCACCAGGTTACCAGTCTCTCTAGCACAGAGCTACCATGGCCCAGTGTCCGTCAGCACCTCCCCCTGACCTGCAAGATGGCACCTGCATGTTCTTTTTGGTGTTAAAGGTGCTCTACAGATGTTCCTACCTCATGTTCCAAATCAGGCCCCCATGCTCAGACTTCATTCCAACCAGACTGCATCGCAGAAATGATGGCAGGCTTTAAGAGTTAGACCCATCTGGGTTTAAACCCTAGCTCCTCCTCCTGTTGGCCATGCAGCTTGAGGTTCAGTTCCTCATCTGTAAAATGATTAAAATACAATCTACTTCACAGAGGTGTCTTTGGATTAAATGAGAAAGAACCTATCAAGCCCTAAAAATGGATGATCCATCATTGCTTTCGAGCTCATGGAATTGATTTGCAAAGTTTTTCATGAAAGCCTTCATCTCACGGCCTTGTGGTTCTCATAACCTTCTAGTGCTTGTGTGACATCCTGAAGGGCACTTTCCCTCACCATTTTCCCGTCACAGAGATGTCTGCTAAGACTAACATTTTAAGACTTGGGAAACTGCATACCAGAAAGTTTTTGCCTTTTCCAGAGCCTTTTTAAAAACGTTCTTTTGCTCTGAGAATTTAATTACATATTTTTTTAAAAATTGATATAAGTGGTTTTGTTTGCCACAGGTAGAATGGGAGGGGGAAATCTTTAAGAAAACCGTAGGTTGATGCATAGAATTGTTTTTCTCTATTCACAAGTTGTTCCCAATCTTTGGAGCCTTTTGTCTATATTAGAAATAACTCGGTATCTGATGAAACATAGGATGCATTTACTTATTTTAAGCGGAATATAGGTCTGTTACTCTAGGTCTGCAAAGCAAACTTAATGCTCTAACCCTGGCTTTCAGGGAGCTCTCGGAACCGGACCATTACAAAGGCTACCTGCCAAGCTTCACCCAAACCGAGACCATCAAGAATTCACACACCTCGCAGGGGTCCCCCCTAAGGAATAATGGGATAAAAGTCCAGGGACAAACTGTAAGACTCCGAGGCCCCATTAGAAATGCTAATTGCTGCCTTGCCAGCCGACATTTAACTGTTAGAAACCCGGGGAGAGTCCACTGAACCCGGGGACGCCCGAGGGCTCCTCTGTGGCTCGGGCGAGTGTCCGCAGTTGCCCCCGTCCCCGCGCAGGCCGACCCCACCCGGTGCCACGCGATACAACGCGGGGCGACCGCGATGCCGCTCCCGACGCGGGTCCCTCTCAGCCCTTCCGAGACCAACCGGCCGACAGGACAGCGGGGTTCGGGCTGTTGACTCACACCGCGGGGAGTGGAGGGTGAACCCGAAAGCCCCATGTCCCCGCGCCCCCTTCACGTGTCCCACTTTCGCGGGCGTCGGGCTGGCATGGCCGAGCCTCCGGAGCGGGACCTGGCCTCACGGACCCCCGAAGCCGGACTCTCCAGCCTCCTCTCCCCGCGAGCCCTCCGGGCCAACGTCCAAGCGAGCTGGGCCCCCGGCGAGGGGGGCTGGGGGGGGGGTGTCTCAGCTCCGCGGTGGGCGGGGAAGCCCCCGGAGGAAGGTCTTACATCAGCCACCCCACGTGCAACCGGAGGGAGGGGAGGAAGTCGCCCGGGTCCCCCGGGCTGCGCCTGGCCCCCACCCCCGCCCCGCCCGCCCGCCCCATCTCCCCGCCCCGTCCTTGCTGCAACCGCGGCCACCTAGTCGAGCGAGCGGCGCCGCGCGGGGCCGAGCGAGCGAGCGGAGCAGCCGCCTGCGCCGCGTCGCCGGTTTAAGCGCAGTGCGGCCTGCGGCCGGGGGCGGCGGTAGTGAGGCCCGCGCTGCGCTCCAGCCCCCTTTTCCCTCCATGGTTTCTCTCCGCTCCCGCGAGTAACTTGGCTCCGGGGGCTCCGCTCGCCTGCCCGCACGCCGCCCGCCGCCCAGCCCCGCGCCGCCGGCCTCCGCCGACAGCCGACCCCTCCCGACGGCCCTCGCTGCGCAGGCCGGGACGCCTCTCCCCCCTCCGCCCCCGCCGCGGAAAGTTAAGTTTGAAGAGGGGGGAAGAGGGAAACATGGACATGAAGAAGAGGATCCACCTGGAGCTGAGGAACCGGACCCCGGCCGCCGTAAGCAGAGCCCCCTGCGGGCGCCCTCTCCCTCCGATGACTTGCATGTCATGGTGGCCACCTGCGGGGCCCCGGCCGCGGGCTCTCCGGCCTCGGCGCGGGGAAGGGCGCAGCTCGCGGGCTCGGACGGGGAAGGCGGGCGGGCGGGCGGGCGGGCGCGGAGGGGGGAGCGAGCGCGCGGATATTAACTCTTTGGCGCCCGCGGGCCCCCGCGGCCGTCAGGGGAGGGCGGTGGGGTGGGGGAAGCAAACTTTGAGCGCCTCGTCCGCCGGGGTCCTTCCCGGAGGAGCGCGTGTGCGTGTGGCCGGCGGCGCGGGAGGGAGGAGGGGTTGTGTAACGCTGGGAGCCATGTTTGCAGCCTCCCGGGGTGCGCGGCCCGGCGGGACCCGGCCTGCCCAGCCGCCGCGCGGCCATCCCAGGCGGGGCCCGCTGCGGGCCAGGCCGGGCTTTGCGCGCCCCGGGCCGGCTGGGGAAGGGGCTGGAGCGCGGGGGCGGACGTGGCTCTCCCAGGCCGGCCTTGCGGTGGACGCCGGCCCGGGGGGCAGGGGCCGGGAGGCGAGGAGGGCGCCTTGGCCTCTGAGGGGCGGGGGGTGGGGGGTGGTGGCGGGAAGCCCCCTCGGGTGCCGGGGCTCCGGCGGGCGCGGCCTGGCGCGCGCGGAGCGGGGGAGGGGCGGGCCCCGGCAGCGGAGGTGGCGCAACCGCCGCCCCTCCCGAGGCCAAGTTTGAAAAAAGGACGCGGTTCCCGCCATTTTTCAAGCCTAAAAATAAAACTTTCTCCACCATTTCCCCCCGCTTCCCTTTCGCCTCCGGGGCCTTCCTCACTCGCGCTCGTTTCAGGGCGGGCCCCGCTCGGCTCGGGCCGGCCGTTATAACGGCGGCTTCGCCCGCCCTCGCCGCGGCGGCGAATTCCGGGGCCGCGGTCCGGGAGGCTGGCCCCTCGGTGTGGGCGGGCGGCGGCTCCTCGCGCCAGCCGGGGCGCGCCACAGGCCGACACAGCGCCATGTTGGCGGGCACCCGTCTCCCTCCGCCGCCGGAGCCGGCCGCGAGCTCGGCCCTGCCCTGCCCGCCCGCCCCCCGCGGTGGCTGCCGGCCGCCGCTCCCCGGGCGGAGCTCGCGGCTTTTCCGCCGCCGCGCTGGGCTGGGCTCGGCTCGCACTGGCGGGAGCCGCGCGCTCCGCAGTCGGCTCCTCTCCTCTCGGGAGCGCTCCGTCCTGCTCCCCCCCGTTCTTAAAAGGGCGATGCCAGGAGCCGGCTCCGCCCGGGCCAGGCGCCGGGGTGCGGGCGGGCCTGGGCGGCCTCTGCCCGCGCAAGTGCAGGAGCGCGGCCGCCCGGGGCCTGCAGCGGGCGGGCCTTCCAGAGTCGCCCTTGCTGCCCGCCCCTCCTCTCCCGCCCGCCCCGCGAGCTGCGGCGGCGGCTTCCCGGGTCCGGGCGCCACGCGGGGCAGCCGCGCCCCTGCCGGACCCCCTGGGCCGAGCGGCGAGCTCTGGCCGGGGGTCGCCGGCCTCCCCGTCCGGCGGCGGGCGCACGTGGTGCACGGGTGGCTGTGGGTGTAACAAGTGGCCGACTTGTGGGAATCCAGCCTGCGTTCGCCCGGGGCGCACGCGGTTTTCAGTCCTGCGTGCACGAAGTCGCCGCCGGTGACGTTAGGGGCGCCACCCCCACCCCCACCCCCCCGCGTGGCCGCCATGAGCGCCCCTGTTGGGCCCGAGAACAGGGGCACCTTGGCCAGGCCCCCGGCTTTGAAGGTGGAGGTTGGGTCACGTTCGACCCGTCGGCTCATCAGTCAGACATTTTGTGTTGGCCACGTGCTAGTACACGGAAGGGTTAAGCTGCTTCACGCTGTTATTTTGAGTTGTAATTTCGGGAGTTTACGTTATTACTGAGTAGTTGTAAATCCATAGAATGTGGACTAATTAAATTCAGCCAAAATTTCCAAAAGTACCCACGTGGATGTAAAGGTTTTCAAATTCAGAATTTGAAGTCTTTGTGCCTAAGCTAAAGTACGATGAAAGTAGTAAGACCTGACTTGGGTGAACACAATACATTATACAAATGACGTGTTACAGAATTATACACCGGAAGCCCATATAATTTTAATAACCAATGTCACCTCAAAAAATTCGACAAAAAGTTAAAAAAGAGAGTGGGGGGACTTACAGCATTTGACAATTAAACAAACAAGTAAATAAATAAGGTGCTCAGTGACAGAAGTGTTGCTCCCTCTGGGAAATACAACTGGGCTGGTGTTCCCATTATACTGAATTTTTTTGTATATGAGGTAACTAACATATTGCTTTTTTAAAAAGTGTGCATATATGTGCAAGTATTAATTTTTTAAGTAATCAACAGACCTTACCCTCTTGTCAGAGGTTAGAGTCGTGTGGCTAATTAAAATTCGGTTAAAAGATGGGTTTGACAGTTGCCGGATCCCCATTTCAAGTGTTCATAAGCCACAGTCGACTGGTAGCTACTCCGTTGGACAGCACTGGCTACGGTAATCGGTGTTTTATTAAACAAATATTTGAGCGCCAGCAGCATGCCGCCCGGAAAGGCAGTGTGACAAGGCCGAGCGCTGCGGCCCCTGCCCCGTGGCCTCGGACGCCTGCGGGGCTTTGGGGGGCCTGGGGGCCGCCCCCCTGGGGATCAGGAAGGTGCCCCAGGGGTCTGCCTGGGAGACTGAGGCCAGTAGGAGGTAGGAGAGGAGAGGAAAGCTTTGACCTTCAACAGAAGGCTTTTCCAGGAGAAAAAAATGCTGTAGATTTTGAAGGGAAATATTTGTAAGAGGAATTAAAAAAGTGTTTTTGCACGAAAGCATTATTCTTAAGGCTAATGAGAAGTTCCAAGATGAGTCCTTTAAAACCAAACTCAACTAGTCACACGGTTCCTTATGTTTGTGTGGGACCTGCTCTTAGTAGGTTTGGCCTTCAGGATTCTGAAGACTTTTGTCATTTGGGGAAGGAAGAAAATGTCTTTCTCCATTGAATGTATGAACAGAAAGCTCTTAAATGCATCCAAGACTGTATTCCATGGTTGACCTTAATATCATCTAGTGAGAGCTAAGTGTTTGAGGACAGGAAGTGGAAGTTTGATCATAAATGTTAGGGTATATGGCTTTTTTGTTATTTTATTTGGGGGTTTGCAGAAGACCCTGGTAACACTTTACCTGTGTTCTTTGGCCAAAGGCTTAGGTTAAGATAATAGGTTCAGTTCATCGATCAGTATAGCCTTGTTCTTTATAAACACAGATACATTCATTTCTCTGAGGGGGAGAGGACTAAAAATATATGTGTAGCTCAGTGTTTTCTAAGTCTAGAACAGCTCTTTATATCAGAGGTGTGTTCTCATAGGGGAAGAGATGGCTAAAAAAGAATGGTGATAACCATTTAAAAGTATAAGCAAGGATAGGAAATGTTTTATGTAAAATATTTGTGTTGTACTTCACTGAGAACAAATTGTACAACCCTAAAACATACCATATACAACACAGAAATTGCTGGTACAAGCACCTTATTAACTCTGCATCTAGGGACAGGTAGCCTGATAATAGCTCTGCTTGAGTTTTTCCTTCAAAGTTAGAAAGCCAACCAGTTCCTGGGGTTACAGTCCATGCCCCTGTGGAACATGCTGGGCTGTTTGCTAGACCGAGATATTTCATAGGCCATAAATAAGAATAGCCTTTCCTTAGTCCCAACTTACTGGGGGAAAAAATTTAGATTTTCTTCATATTTCCCCCAACTTTTGGCATCTATTGTTTTGTCTCTTTTGATGTAATTTTGAGCTCAATGGGATATTCTAATTGGGTGCACAGCAGCTAACTGTGTTTTTTCCTTGTATAAGTAATACATATTCATTGAAGAAAAAAATGATATAAATAAGCTAAAAAAGTAGCAGATATAGAGAAGCAAAAATTTAAAATAGAAATCTCACACATACAACCCATTCTACCATTTAGACATTCTGATGTGTAGCATTTATTTAGTTATATAAATAAAATGCAGCAAGCATCTTTATCTTTTTATGTAATTATTCATTATAGCCTCACTTTTAATGTCTGCATTGGTTATAATTTAATCATCCTCATGGGGTGGGTTAGAAGTTTGGTGGTTTTTTGTTGGTTTTTTTTTTTTTTGCTATTTTAAAGAGTATTGAAATGAGTATCTCGTAAGTGAATCTCTATCTTCTACCAAGTTGCTTTTTAATTCTTTTTTTTTTTTAATTCAAACCTGAGGATATTTTTCCATTTATTTCTAGGGAGAGTGAAAGAGAGAGGGAAAGACAGAGAGAAGCATCTGTGTGAGAGACATACATCAATTGGTTGCCTCCTGCATGAGCCCCAACCAGGGCACAGGCCGGGAAGGAGCTTGCAACCAAGGTACATGCCCTTGATCAGAATCAAACCCCGTCCTGACCAGTTTGGCTCAGTGGCTAGAGCGTTGGCCTGTGGACTGAAGAGTCCCAGGTTCGATTCCGGTCAAGGGCATGCATCTTGGTTGTGGGCACATCCCCAGTAGGAGGTGTGCAGGAGGCAGCTCATCGATGTTTCCAACTCTCTATTCCTCTCTGTAAAAAATCAATAAAATATATTTTTAAAAAAAAACAAAAACAAAAAAAACCCCAGGACCCTTCAGTCTGCAAGCCACTGCTCTGTCTACTGAGCCAAACCGGCTAGGGCCCAAATTGCTTTTTAGAATGGTTTCCTTTACCCACCAGTAGGATATGGATGTTTACTTCATGTCATTACTTCTGCCACCTAAACACGTTTGAGGACCACTAATATAAATTTGTTCTATTGTTAATTTGAAAACACTTTTAAAATAACAGTAAGGTAGAAGGTTTGAACAGTAGTTAACTCAGAAGAATGGAAATTAGCAAGAGTAGCAGGAATTTTTCTACCTTTTTGGATTATTTCACTTAGTACAATAATTATGTAATTTTTTTTCTAATCCTCACCTGAGAATATTTTTTTCCATTGATTTTTAGAGAGAGTGGAAGGGTGTGGGGGGAGAAAGAGAAACATCAATGTGAGAGAGATACATAAATTAGTTGCTTCCCACATGCACCCTGACCAGGACTGGGAACTGTGGGAATCTAACCTGGGACCCTTCAGTCCATGGGCCAATACTCTATCCACTGAGCCAAACTGTCTAGGGCTGTATTTTCTAATTAAAGTAATTGGTAATTTAAAATGATCTTTAATTTCTCCATAGTTTTTTTCCCCTTCTTGTAACAAGGATAACTTGTAATTGGGGAAGTCCCCCAACCCGTTAGGTAAAACATCTCTTTTTTTAGTGTAGCAAGAAGAGTGGGAAATGAGAGTAAATTGGAGAGGGTGGAAGGAAAATTGTTTAATGTCATTTGTGGCTCCCAGCTCTAGTCCCCATAACTAGGCTATAGTATAGCTCAAATTTCTCAATGAAAACAGCAGTGTTTTGCTGATAGCTATAGAAAAACAAAACAAAACAAAAACAATCCAAAAGTTTAAAATAGGAAATGGAGTTTTAGTTCTCAAGTGTTTATATCTTAAATTCATATTTAATTGGAACATGAGGTATGAAGAAGCATGAATTTGACCCCAAAAGTTAAAACATCTATTTTTGAGCAGAAGGACTACTAACTATTTTGGACCAAATAGCTCCTCTAAGTTGTATACACAAATGTACAAGTGCCTGACCAACCTTCCCTTCTTAGGTAGTAGCCATGGAAGATTTGGGGCATAAGAAGGGGAAACTAGGGTCATTTCTCCTTGATTAGAACCTCCCAATGTATTCTAAATCTAGATTGGGAGGCAATGCCTATCTATCACTCCCCCCTCTCCCCACAAACACACACACACTGGCCCATGTATACTCTTTTTAAAAAATACATTTTTATTGATTTCAGAGAGGAAGCAAGAGGGAGAGAGAGATAGAAACATCAATGATGAGAAGAATCATTGATCAGCTGTTAGCATGCCCCCCACCGGGGATTGAGCCCACAGCCTAGGCATGTGTCCTAACCGGGGATTGAACTGTGCCCTGCTCGTTCATAGGTCAACGCTCAACCCCTGAGCCACACCACCTGGGCCCCATGCAAACTCTTGGACAATTGTGTTCTTCCTTGCAAGGTAATCTGGATCCCCTCACACTTCAGGGAGGCATTGTTATTTCAAATGCTGCTCACACAGTGCCAGGGAGAACATACCTTTCACCAAAGTTTATTTTTTTATATATATATTATTTATTTTGGAGAGAAAGAGAGAGATGGAAGCATCAATGATGAAAGGGAATCATTGATTGGCTGCCTCCTACACGTTGGACTGAGCCCGCAACCCAGGCATGTACCCTTGACTGGTATGGAACCTGGAACCCTTTGGTCTGCAGGCCGACACTCCATCCACTGAGCCAAACCAGCTAGGGCTTCACCAAAGTTTTGTTTAGAACTTTAAACAGGCTGGAAGACTGCCTGATGGAAAGCTTTCCAGACCTGTCATATTCTGGCTCAGCACTGAGTGGGACCCCTCCTATGGTCTCTGCTTTCTGCAGTAATTCCCACTCTGCTCTGTCCTCTTTTTTTTATATATATATATTTTATTGACTTTTTACAGAGAGGAAGGGAGAGGGATAGAGAGTTAGAAACATCGATGAGAGGGAAACATTGATCAGCTGCCTCCTGCACAGCCCCTACTGGGGATGTGCCCGCAACCAAGGTACATGCCCTTGACTGGAATCGAACCTGGGACCCTTTAGTGTGCAGGCCGACGCTCTATCCACTGAGCCAAACCGGTTAGGGCTGCTCTGTCCTCTTACTGTGCCTCTGGAGCCCTGTTCTGGGAGGGTAGCACATTTCTTTACATTCTTAGCCTTCTTAGAAAAGTGAAGAGACATGCTTTCTCTACTGAGCCATACAACCCTCTGCCCTACTCACCCCAGTAAATTCTGTTGCCTTCTACTCATGGAGGAAATTAAAGGTCTCAGTGTACATTCCCTGAACTTCTTGCTCTCCCACTTATAAATTCACCTATATTGGTGCCCATCCTAGCTGTCTTCTGCACAAGAAGAGGTGCCCTGCCTCCAACAAGAGTAGAATGATATATCTCATTTTTAATATTCATTTATATTATTTCTTGTAATTGAACATTTTATTTTTTAGTGTTTACCATCTTGATGATTTGTATTTTATGGCTTGTCTTTTTTTTTGTAAATGTCTCTCTTGGGGTGTTTATTTTTTTCCTTACTAGGGTAAAAACAATAGCCTCAAGAAAAGTATAAATGCAGATATCTAGAATTTTCATGTATCAAGAAAGATCACAAAAAAAAAGCATTAAAAAAGGAGTTTGATCAGTTTATGTTCATCAGTTTATGTTCATAAACTGATGAACAAGGACTGATCCAGAGACGGAGAGGCATTGATTGGACTGTCGGGCCTTGGAGGGAAGGTAGGGGAGGGTGGGGGCAAGGGGGAAAGATCAACCAAAGGACTTATATGCAAGCATATAGGCCTAACCAATGGACACAGACAACGGGGGGTGGGGTGTGAGGGCATGAGCGAGGGGGGGGGGGTAGGGGGCAATGTGGGGATAAGGACACATATGTAATATCTTAATCAATAAAAAATATATTTAAAAAGAAAATAAATATATTCACATTATTTTTTAAAAAAAGGAGTTTTAAATAAAGAATTCATAACTCAATAATAGAGTCAAATGTTTATATTCTTTTGCCTCGCAATAGCTTTTAAGGAAACAATCCTAATTACAGAAGAGATTTTACACTGTGTTCTACAAGGAGGATTGTAAAGTAATTTATGGTACAGCCATACACTTTAATTTATTTAGCTATTAACATATTCAGAGTTGTAGTGTTGTTTTTTTTAATTGATTTTAGAGAGAAACATCAATTTGTTGTTCCACTTATTTATGCACTCATTGGTTGATACTTGTATGTGTCCTGACCAGGGATGGAACCTACAACGTTGGCATTTTGAGATGACACTCTAACCAATTGAACTACCTAGCCAGAGCAGAGTTGTTACTTTAAAGTATGCTAAGTCATATAGTTTTACCTTGCCTATATTTAAAATACACAAAGAAAGACAAAAAATATACCAAAATATCAACAGTAATAAACATTAATATGCTTTCCATTTAATGTATGTTTATGATCAGAAAGTTGATTTTGTTTAGATCCAAGGTTTCTCTCATTTCATCATCTGCTCAGTCCCCTACAATCTACACAAACCCCTATGCCAGTGATGGCGAACCTATGACACGTGTTTTTTTGGTTGATTTTTCTTTGTTAAATGGCATTTAAATATATAAAATAAATATCAAAAATATAAGTCTTTGTTTTACTATGGTTGCAAATATCAAAAAATTTCTATATGTGACATGGCACCAGAGTTGTTAAGAGTTTTTCAAAATGCTGACACGCCGAGCTCAAAAGGTTCGCCAGCACTGCCCTATGCGGTACTTTAAAAGACTAGCAGTGACTGTTCTTATCTTTATTTTTTAAAAATAGATTAACATTCTCATCAATAAAGTACAAAATAAGGTTTTAGAGAAAAGTCTCCCAGCCACTTACTTTCTGTGAGAGATTATTTCTGTGAGGTTTTATGTACATACTAGAGGCCTGGTGCACAAAGATTTGTGCACTTGGGGGAGGAGGAGAGCCCTCAGGGGATGTCCTACTGACGGTTTAGGCCTGCTCCGCCTGGGGAGCGGGCCTAAGCAGCAATCTGGCCTCCCTCTGCTGCCCCCATCATGCTGCCACTGCTGCCCGCCTCCCTCTGCCAGAGGTGACCCGTGGCCCCCCTGACCCCCATCGCCCTTCTGCTGCCTTCCCCCCATCGCCGTCCCCTCCCTCTGCCCCCTGGCACTTGCCTGGCTGGCCTGGCACTGCCTGCCCACCAACTGTTGTTCCACTGTTTAGTCAATTTGCATATTATGTTTTTATTATATAGAATTAGAGGCCCGGTGCATGGATTTTTGCACTGGTGGGGGGCGGGGGGGGGGGCGCGCGCGTGACCTGCAGGATCAGCCTGCTGTGGGAGCACCACTCATCCTGGTCAGCTGAGCGGCTCTCCCACTGTGGGAGCACACTGACCACCAGGGGGCAACTCCTGCATTGAGCATCTGCCCCCTGGTGGTCAGTGCATATCATAGCTACTGGTTGACTGGTTGTTCTGGTCGTTCCACCATTCAGTCGCTGGGCTTTTATAGATACAGATAAGAAAGTAAATGTGTGACATATTACATAAATAACACTTTCTGTACATTTTACATACCACAGTGTATCCAGGAAATTATTTTCTTAAGGGCATTTAAGTTTTCTAATTTTTTCAATCACTTCTTGTGCCTTCTTTCATAAGCCTTTCTGGATGTTTTAAGCTCATGTTTCATTTTTGGGTATTTCCTGATTCTTCTCAAGTCTCCCTTGCAGGATTCCATCTCCTCAGGGTTCCATCCTCGGTCCTCTTCCTAGGAGTTCCAGCCTCCACTACTGTCTGTCCTGGTGACTCACAAATAGGGAATTTACAACCCAGACTTCCCCTGAACTCCATACCCATGTGTCCAGTTCCCTAGGGATTCTTTCATCTGGACATCCCATAGGAAACTTAAACTTGGTATCCCTTTTGTTACTCCTTACACACTTCCCTCCACAAGCTGTTCCTTTCTTATTCCCTCAAGCTACATGGTTCCCATTTCTCTAAACCAGAACCTCAATTCCGCTCCATCATCTTCTATACTCAATAGCTAAGCCTGCAAATTAGAACGACTTTAACAGACCGGGATGGGTAGCTTGGTTGGATAGAACATCATCCAGACCCACCAAAGTTGTGGGTTTGATCCCCATCAGGGCACATAACAACAATCAACCAATGAATGCATAAATAAATGAGCAACAAATCTGTTTCTCTCTCCCCCTTCCTCTCTCTCTAAAAAATCAAGAAAAAAACATTTTTTAATAAAAAGAACCACTTTAACATTTTTTCCCTCCCAGGTTCCTCTTTGATTTCTATTCTGCAGTTTGGTTCAGCAAACATGTACATCACATTTAAATGCTTTCTGGTAGTTTTTAAAAATATATATATTTTTATTGATTTCAGAGAGGAAGGGAGAGGGAGAGAGAGTTAGAAACATCAATGATGAGAGAGAATCATTGATTGGCTGCTTTCTGCACACCCCCCACTGGGGATCGAGCCCGCAACCCAGGCATGTGCCCTTGACCAGAATTGAACCTGGGCCCCTTGAGTCCGCAGGCCGATGCCCTATCCACTGAGCCAAAGTGGCTAGGGTGCTTTATGGTAGTTTTTTATAATTATAGTTAAAGTGGAATTTCACTGGTTGAGAGAAATTGTCTAAAAGGTGATTTCACCCAGTAAACTGGGAGGCAAAATGGCTTAAGATGCAATATGGCTAATTCCTCCTCACTTGGCTTTTGGCATATTGGGGTCATTTCATTCTGTATAATAATTTTGGATTCTCTGTCAGATACAATCATAGAAAAGCACCTAAACCAGCGGTTCTCAACCTGTGGGTCGCGACCCCTTTGGCGGTCGAATGACCCTTTCACAGGGGTCGCCTAAGACCATCCTGCATATCAGATATTTACATTACGATTCATAACAGTAGCAACATGACAGTTAGGAAGTAGCAACGAAAATAATTTTATGGTTGGGTCACAACATGAGGAACTGTATTTAAAGGGCCAGAAGGTTGAGAACCACTGCCCTAAACCAAATGGGCCCGTTTTAGTGGCGTAGTATACTACTTTGGTGGGTGGTAATAACAGTTGACCTTTTTTTATATTTTGGGGTGTTGTTATTTTTTGTTAATCCTCACCCAAGAATATTTTTTCCATTGATTTTTTTTTTCTCTAGTGAGAATGGATGGGAGGGGGAGGGAAATAACAGAGAGAGAAACATCAACAGGTTGCCTCCCGCACATGCCCCAATCAGGGCTGATTGAGCCTCAACCAGGTATGTGCCCTTGACCAGGAATCAAACCCGTGACCCTTTGGTCTGCATGCCAGCGCTCTAACCACTGAGCAGCTGTCTAGGGAGGTGTGTGTGTGTGTGTGTGTTTAATACAAAAGGAATACCTGCTAGTAAAAAAAAAAGAAAGAAAGAAAACTTCATATAGATACGAATAAAGGAGACAGCATTCCCCTAGTTCCTTTCCTGAGAGGTTACTTTCTCAGCATTTACTATGTCCCAAGCACTGCTCTACAACAGCTCTATGAGGTGGGTAATATTTTTTTCCACTTCATAGATGAGGAAACTGAGGCAGAGAGAAGTTAAGTGGCTTGCCCAAGGTCACACAGGTTATAAGTGGCAGAGCCAGGCATCTGTCTCCATAGCCCAGCTCTCCTCAGTTGACTTCTTAGGTTTTCACATGTGCTGATTTTCATCAGAAGAAGGAAGAATGGCAGAGATGTCTAGAGGAAAGTAGAAGGAAGGAAAAAGGTACAATAGGACTGCATGCATCCTGACTGAAACCAGGGCTTCTGAGGAGGAAATAAGGCAGTGAGAAATAATGAAGAAGCAAGTGAGAAGTTGTGGTGGTGTGGGTATCACAGACTCTATAAATCTGTTTCCTTCTCTGTAAATGGGGGGAGGATGTGGTGGTTGGTGCCAGGAATAACAAGTATGGTCTCAATAAATGATAGCAATTAATAGAGTAGGATCCTTGGATTCTGTATGGGAGGATGAAGATGTCACTAGCTCCTATTCTCATTTTAGAGCTATCAGCATCTCCCTTCCATATACATGCTTGATTAATGCTATTAAACTTGGTAGATTCACTGCAAGAATGCCTTTGGCAGTTAAAACTAATTTGCATCACTGTAAATTGATCAGAACGTGATAAAAATTGCAAGTTTCAGAGTCAACCACAGAGCAAGAATGGCAATAAGGATTATTATAGTATTCACACTGTAGACTTATTAAATCAGTATTCAAAATCTTCAGATGTGATACCCTTGGATGAATTCGAGTTCTGAATTTCAGGATCTCCAAAGAAGGAGATTTTATGTATGAAAAAGGAACCTAATTTAATGTCTAATAGTCTCTCACCTGTCATTCTCACATATAACCCAGATTGATCTTTGTTTTGAATTAAGGCCTTGACACTTCACTTAACCCATTCCAAGTGTCAAGATAATCTTAGTAAAGAGTTAATAATACCACAAGTGGAAATGTCTAGTGCTGCCAACATCTCCTAGTGATCTTGATAGGAAAAGTAAAACTTCCATATTTTCCTTGTGTCCGTCTCTTGGGCCTTGAGGTAGACTCAGCCTAAAAGAGGGTGAGGGGTATCTTCACTCTGCATTTATAGTTAAAGCTAACCCTAAGGGAACAGACTTGGGAAAAGAAATAGGGGAGATACAGTTTCTTCACTTCTATCTTATGAACTGTAGTTTCTGTCTCTGGAAAAGAAAGAGTTCACATCTTTATTCGTGGTGTAACATTCCACCCTTGGTATCTATTAGTATATTGTTTCTAAAGGCTTAATCATTTTTCATTTATTTATAACTGTGATCTAAAGGCTGCCCCTATATGTGGGTGTTTTTGCTGGGTATTTATGGTAGAAGTTTTTGTTTTTTTCTGTATGTTTCTGAAAGCTTGTCTTTTCCTTTTTTCTTTTGTCATCTACAGGTTCGAGAACTTGTCCTGGACAATTGCAAATCAGATGATGGGAAAATTGAGGGCTTAACAGATGAATTTGTGAACTTAGAGTTCCTCAGTTTAATAAATGTAGGCTTGATTTCAGTTTCAAATCTCCCCAAACTACCAAAATTGAAAAAGGTGAGTGCTTTTTCTTTAACAGTAAAAAGGAACCATACCGGGAAGGGAAAAATACATGGTTTTACCTGTAAGGAAGCATTTAATGTAGCAGAAAGCACATAGCCTTTGGAACTGGGCATATCTGGGATTGAATTCCAGTTCTATCATTTCCTTGATGGGTGATCTGCAGGTTACTTAATCCTTGTAAGGCTCAATTTCCTCACCTGTAAACTGGTGATACCGCCTGACCTTACAGAATTGTTGTGATGTTTGGAAATAATACATGTTGGATGCTAAATAAATATTAGCTATGAAGAATAATTATTTTGTGAATAATTTATTAGTTGTTATAAATTTTTTGTTATAATCTTAGACACTTTTGTTCTTAGTATGCTCTGGTTTAGGAAACAGGTGCCTATCACTCATGTTTTATGTTTGTTGATTAAGGATGAGTTTGAGTAGTAAAGACTTTTCAGATTTATAGTCTATGATAATTCAAACCCATTACATAATTTTAATGACTAGAAGTTTAAAATGTGCTATGACTTGCTGCAAGAATCCATTGTAACAAAGCTTTTGTATTTCTGTATCATAGCTGATGGTCTGTTGTTAGCTCTTCATTAGTCTAATTGCAACCAATCACTATTGCCCTCCAATCCACCCCCTACTTTAAAAAAACAAGAGACATGTTTTCTTGTGTCCTTGCATATTTATCTGTCACAGAGCTCCAGAATGTCAAAACTGGAAGAAACTTCATCTTCCAGCCTAGCTCCTTATTTTATAGACACATCAGTAAATTTAGAAAGGTATAGTAATTTGCCTAAAGACACCCACAAAAGTGGTTCGTGCTAGAGCCAAAACTAGAATCCATATTTCCTAACCCAGTACCTTTTTTTTTTTTTTTTTTTTAAACATTCAGAAAGGTATGTGATTATGTTTAGGTATTCACTTTATTAGGGAATTTATGTTGAAACTTTGTCTAAACAAAGATATACACAGAAAAAAATTCATAATCAAATTTAAGCAAAGGGGCAGGTACGCTGTTCCTGTAGCTTGCTTTTGAGTCCTGAGGGGAATTGTTTTTTACTTATGCACATGAATTAAAACAAGAAATGCTTTCTTTGCTTTATTTAAGTAATAAATGCTCAGGTACTCCGTGGTTTTCAGGGTGCCCTGCTTCCTATATCAAAGAATCATGTTATATTTAAATTGGTAAATTTTTTCCTTTCCTCTGTTAAGTATGTGCTTTAGAGATTCAAGAGTCATCCTTTTATTTGCATTGGTTATTGGTGACACTGTAAGCTCTGATTAGTTCAGTAAACAACTGGTGGCTTTTTATCTATCTACATAAACTTGATGCTAGCAGATCCTAGTAGTATGTGTTTTGTGTTCTGTTTTCCTAGCATCCTGATACATTTTCCTGAATTATTATGGTCAGTATACTGTCAGACTTAGAAAGTAAATGTATCAGTGACCATCTGTATGTATATAGGCTTAATCAAATCCTTTTGAAGTCTTATTTTAATTTGTTACTTATAGAATTAGTGAGGGAGGAGTGGAGACATCTATAAATCAGACTTAAAAGGCAGATAGATGTTCTTACAGTTGATGTGGACTTTGTTTTCTTCCTACCCCAGAATGGCTTGTTTTATAACAAGAAAACAGGATCTGAAAGAAATTTGATGTATAAATGTCACAGGTTTCCTAAATTTACACATTGCTTTTATTTCAAGTAAATATGCCATTAAGTCCTCTGGTGGGATTGCCTTGTTATTTCTGCTCCCTAAGATACTCATGTTGAAAGGATCTATTACATATGTGTTGATATTCTGACCAACAAAAATAAGTGTTCTCTTTTTATTTTGATTTACTAATATCTCAATAAAGGTAACACTTGGGGCTTTGTTGATTATAGAGTTATATTTTTTTTTTTTTAAATTTTTTTTATATATATTTTATTGATTTTTTACAGAGAGGAAGGGAGAGAGATAGAGAGTTAGAAACATCGATGAGAGAGAAACATCAATCAGCCGCCTCCTGCACATCTCCTACTGGGGATGTGCCCGCAACCCAGGCACATGCCCTTGACCGGAATCGAACCTGGGACCCTTCAGTCCGCAGGCCGACGCTCTATCCACTGAGCCAAACCGGTTTCGGCAGAGTTATATTTTTAAATCTAGATGATTAAGATATTAGACTGGAATATCACATTGGAAGGAAAATTTTTTTCGGAAATGTTGCATTCTCCTGAAACAATAACACCCAAGCACCAGACTTCATTTATATATATATACATATATATATATATTTTTTTTTTCTTTCATTGATTTTGGAGAAAAGGGGAGAGGGAGAGAGACATAGAAACATGATGAGAGAGAATCATTGATTAGCTGCCTCCTGCATGCCCCTCACTGGGGATTGAGCCCACAACCTGGGCATGTGCCCTGACCGGGAATCGAACTGTGACCTCCTGGTTCATAGGTTGATGCTCAACCACTGAGCCACACTAGTTGGGCTTGAATTGTTTTTTAAACTCACTCTTTCAACAACTTTTTAAATTAAAGAGTTCCTCTATTCTGCTCATTATTTCATTGCATGCTATAGATGAAATTACATGATGTTTTCATGCTCTTCAAGGTACACAGCATAGTGCAGAGGGCATGGATTCGTCTGAAACTGTCCTGCCCAGCTTCAGATCATAGGTTTACCACTGATACAGCTGTGAGCTCTTTGGCATATTTCACTGTCTCTTTGTAGTTCATTTTCTTCATCTGTCAGTGGGGGTAATAATTCTACCTACCCCATTGGTTTATTGTGAGATTAAGTGATCATGTAGTATTTCTAGTGCTTTCAATAGTACCTGGCACTTAAGTACTAAGTAAGGGTTAGATATAATTACCATTGTTGGCATTTAAAAAGGGGATTGATACCAGCTGTATGGTCTAAGTTTTCTCATCTGCAAAATGAAGAATTTGAATTAGATGCTCTCGACCATCTAATTTTTCCATGCTCCAGTATCTTTCACTCTAATATTTCTTGCTGAAGGCTCATTTCCTTTATTGGCACACCGTTTGCTGTGTTACTTGACCCGCATCTAAGAAATTAGAGTAGGTTCTTGTAAAGGCCAGGTTTATGCAAGAAGTGGCCTCCAGGGAGTTGGTTGTATCAGCCCTGAAGCTGTTGCCCCACTCCCTTTCCTGAGGTCATGGAGCTTCTTTAAGGGTGTGTTTTGGGGCTTGTCCTCCTACAGCCGTCAGAGCAGATTCCCTGGTGGCTTCCAGATGTAGAACTCCACAATGTGTCAACGCTGTAAGGACCAGATTAGGTTCCAAGTGGGCACAGCAAGCTTTGCTTGGCACACACTTAAATAAGCTGCTTAGAATGCATGGACCAGTTACCCTTCCTGGCAAGTATAGCATATTACAACTTCTTAAAGAATTCTAATTTGCTGTGACCCACTTTTTAGGTTAGAAAATACATTCACTTGAGCAAACTGTTATAATTAGCATCTGGTTAAGAAAACACAACACTTCTCATCCTATCCTGTCTCTCCTCCCCTGGAAATGTTGCTGGGATCCGTAAACTACTTATTTGGTTTTAATCAAACAAAATGAACATACATGCACTGATAAAAACAGAGATTGTTTGGTCTTGGTAAGTATTTAAAAACTGTATTTGCTCTTTAGAACACCTTAATGATATATGTCTCTCTGTATATTTGTGTGTGTCTTGTGTGCATTTTCTCTCACAGCTTGAGCTCAGTGACAATAGAATCTCTGGATGTCTGGACATGTTGGCAGAAAAACTTCCAAATCTCACACATCTAAATTTAAGTGGAAATAAACTGAAAGATATCAGTACCTTGGAACCTTTGGTAAGTAATTAAGAATTTGGAAACCGAGACTTACTGGTCATTTTCATTTTCATATTTCTTTATAGTAAGGGAAGTGATTGGAAATAATTGATTATCTGATACTGTGGTGGCTTTCTTCAAAAAAGGGGAATTCTTTTTTGTTTTCTTTTTTTTTCCTTTTAAAATTTCATGTGTTTATGAAATTAAACATTTATTCTCTTCCCCCCCCCCCCGCCCCCCCCCCCCCAGACTGGCTAAGCTAGTCTATACTTTTCTAGAAAAAGCTGTTTATATTGGGTGGCATATCTGAATTGCAGATGGAACAGAAGTCCAAGGACAGTTCCAATAAGTTTTAGATCTCCTAATTCATGATCTTGGGCGCTAGCTGGATCACTGTTGCCCAGAGTTTTTCATGAGAACCCCCAAATCCTCCTCAGTCTTACATACTTGGATAAGCTATGGAAAATTAGTTAAGTTTAAGTGTCATGAGTTACAGACTTGCTGTGTGACCTTGGGCAAATTGCTTCTTTTCTCTGGGCCTCAGTTTCCTCACTTAGGAGTTCTGGAAATAAAATAAGGCAATGCACTTACTTTGCTTTGTTAGCTGGAAAGCTGTGCTAATGGGGTCCAGCCCAGGTGGAAGTTGTGGTGGCCATAAAAGAGCTTTTAGAGGCAGGGCTTAATGCAGGGTGTGGGGGAGCCCCACAGGCTCCTCTTTTGGCTGGCACCTGGAAATGTCTATGAATTCAAGATTGATAAATGACTATTTTACCTAAACGTGGCATTCTAAAAATTTGGCATACAGGGAGAATTCCATTTTAATGATGCTGACTTGGTGTACATAAAGTCAGTGTTTCCATTAACTTCCAAACATTAATTGGGAGAGGGTTACACAGTAGGTAGGAGTTGTCTTTCAGGATTCAGAAGAACAGAACCCAAGAGGATAAGCCATCCTCTGCTATTCATCTTTTCTGATGTCACAGTATATTTATATATTTGGATTTCATATTAGTTGTACAGGATGTTCTATTAATATTTCAAGGGAAGATAAGGTTAAATTATGACTTCTTTCAATAAAGAGGGTTTCCTGTCAGAATTATAGGGTTTTTCCCTCCTAATTAATAG
Source organism: Myotis nattereri (assembly GCF_964212035.1). Taxonomy (NCBI): domain Eukaryota; kingdom Metazoa; phylum Chordata; class Mammalia; order Chiroptera; family Vespertilionidae; genus Myotis; species Myotis nattereri. Next base: position 56,587,699 of record NC_138087.1, read on the forward strand.
AGGTGCTGTGCCAATGTAGATTAAGCATCTTTTACTGAGTCACTTTATGTGTACATTTCATTAAGTGAATTATGTCTAGTTCATATTTCTCATAAATGTTGGGAGCCTATTTCCTACCTTTACTCCATATATTTTGCCCCTCTTTTCTGCTGTAGATAGGTACACTCAGATACTTAGGCTCCTTCATTTTTACTGGTTCTATTCTTTTTCTCAAAACCAGTCCACATTTCCAATGTTTAAACAAATATTTATTGAGTTTTGCTGAATTCAAGGACATTAACTTTTGCCCACTGTATCCTCATAAGCCACAGAAGAGAATGACTGTAGAGAAAACCAAGTTTAGAAAACTTAATTAACAGTCACATGATAATTTGCAGAATAGGGATGCAAATCCAAATCCACTGTTCTTTGCACTGTTCTCTTTTTACCTACAATTTTGTTTCATATCCAAATTGACTTGAGCTATTTAACAGGAGCACGAAATTAAGTGCTAATGGTCTCCCAGTCAGACACCGACATTAAATCTTCATTGTTTGTGTTAATGACAGGCCTGTCAATCCAGGGTCACTGTGAGCATAGGAACCCCTTGTTTTCTGGAACAGAACACCAGGTAGTACCTTTCCTTGCAAGATCATTGGCTGTTGTGTAATGCTCATAACAACCTGGGTCCCCTTAACTGTTTCATCAGAAGCCTTTGTCAGTGCCTTAGCAGACGGAGGCAGAGCAGAAGCAGCATGTGGGAGCTGTTTGCTTGGGTGTTCCTGACCTGATCAGAGATGTATGAGGGCCCTTTGATGACTGAAAGTCTCAGTTCCCTGAGATAGTAAAGAATGAGAAATAATCATTGTTGTATTTTATCATTTTTAGAGGATCTGCTACGTACCATACACTATAGTGGATGCTTAATGTATGTTATCTCATTAGTAATCCTCAAAGAACATTTCTACAAAGTGGATAGAATTAGCATGGCCCTCATTTTACACAAGAGGAAGCTGAGGCTTGGGAGAGGCTGAATCCCTGTCCAGAGTCACACACTTGGCTGGCCAGTGGGAGCTGCAGCGCTGCCCACCCGGGACTTTCTGGAAAAGCCTGGGCTCCTGCCCTTCTCTGAACTTGCTTCTCAGATTCCTAGTGGTGCTAGGTGGGTCTCCTGAAGTTAGAACTTAGAATAAAATATAACTGTATCAGAAGGTGAAAGGGGGAAATGTTGGGTCAATTTTTACTTCTGATAGTATTCTTCAGTGGGGAAAAACACCATCCTCATCCTCATTAACCACATAACATTTTGAACACCGTCTACATTGAGCCCAGTTCTAACAGTCAATGCAATGATTGTGAATGCCTCTGCTTGCTACAGGGACATTAATCGAGAGACAAAGAAGGCATCATTTCAAACTTCCTTGGACACCTTTTTTAAGAGACCTGGGCCATCCAAACCATCCCCAAAAGCCCTTCTAAATTCTAAGAAGGCAAGCAAAATTATTGTTAATAAAATGTTTAATGTTTATTATGGCTAGCCTATTAGTTTTAGGCCAAATTTATGATATGATAAAAATTTGTGATTTTTTTTTTTTTTTTTTTTTAGCAGTACTTAAACATTACATTGGGATCCTGAACGATCTATCTGTAGTATATTTGGGATCTTAAAGTGTAATTTTACTACTTGAAACGTTTCTAGAATACTATGGTTATTTGTGATTTTGTTGTTTATTTCCTTTCACTTAGTTTTCTAGCATACTGTTTGGCATGTCCGGATTATAATGGGTCCTTTCTCAAGAAGTAGCCAAAAATATCACAGAGTCATCATTTCAGAAACAGAGCTGTGGAGGGCCTGTGCCCGGGATAGTTGGTGAAACTAGAGAAAAGCCTTGGGCACTGTAGAGCATCAAATATCAGGGGTTGTATGCATTTTTGTGCATCTTTTCCTAGGGAGTAAGTTTGAGGAGTCCATGGCTCGTTCCTTTGATGAATTTTTAGACTTAGCCTCTTTGGGAAAGCTGCCTAAATTTACTTGTTGTATCCTAGCTGGTAGGGAGTCAACTGTTTTGTGAAGAGAAAAGAGTTCCCAGTATGCTATCTAGTTGTCTGGGTGGCATTTCAGCATTTTTTTCCTTCTTGGCAAGAATTCATACCTGGGCTTCTGGAGGTCAGGGCCTGCCCAGTGGGGAACCTAATCTGAAAGCTGCATGACATAAAAGCAGCTCTAAGAAGGGTTGGGGACAGTTTTCTTAAGACCTCAGGGGACTGACTTACATAAGCACATTATTTGATTCACAAACCCTTGCTTGGATCATCATACATTGGTGTTTTGAGGAGTACAGTTTCCTGTTGCTGTAACCCTACTCTGTTCCCTGTCTGGCTCTGTGTTCCCAAAGGCTGCTCAGTGAAAGTAAATTAAGTGTGGGAACCTCATCTTTGATCAGGAAGATGAAGATTCTGTAAGGGCAGCCGTCAGCAACACTTTTTGCTAAAGGGCCCAATAATAGATCATTTAGGCTTTGTCAGCCATACAGTCTCTGTCACAATTACTCAGCTTCCCCATTGTAGCACAAAAGAAACCATACATAATGTATAAACAAATGAGTGTGGCTCTGTTTGAATAAAACTTGTTTTACAAAAACAGGCCGTGGTTTGGAATGGGCCAGCAGACAATCTTTTGCCAAGCCCTGCTTTAGAGCAAAGATTTTTCAAATCATTTGTAACTCCCTAGAATTACACAGATACCTCAAGTCCTGGAGACAAGGTTTTGTTTAATCTGCATTTCTTTCTAGGTCCCTGTGAATGTTGAAATAGCTTTCCCAAATAAAGCATCAAAGACTTTAAACACCAACATTTATTTTTTGCAACTTCTGTCTCTCACCCTCCCTTCCACTCTTAAAAATCAATGGAAAAATATCCTCAGGTGAGGATTGACCAAATATATATTATATATGGCTTTTTTTTCTTATTCTTTCAAGCCTTTTCTCTTGAGTCAGAACCATTAAAAGTTACATTTATGAAGCTATATAGCATATGCCCTCCGGGCTTATTGCCCCTATTCTAAAAGGCACCAGGCTTCATGTTTTGTGTTTGCTTGTGATAAGCTTGCACTCTCTCTTTTCCCTAAGAGGGTTGCTGTCCTGGTGCTGTCTCCTAACTTGCCTGTAATAATATCTCTGTCCTCCCAACCTCTTAACCCTTAATCAAAACTTAATAGATGTGGGGTTGAAGTACTAATACCAGTACATTGTACTTCATAACAGATGAAGATCTGAGTAAAATACCTGGAAATTTTCCTATTCAACAAAGTTTCAAGGTATGATAACGCCAAAAGAATTTTACATGGAAAAGTCTGGTAACAGTGTCAATCATTTCCCCAAAAATTCAAAAAGAAGAAGAGTGTAATGTTTCTTATTTCTGAAGTTTAAACTCCTTTTCCCTAGCCTGTATTGATTCCTGTCTTTCCAGAAAATATCTGCATCACTAAACTTTGTGCTTTATTCTGTTCTCTCGTGTTTCACATCTGTGTTCCCAAGTAGAAATGTCAAGCACCTTGAGATTTAGTTGATGGTTGGATGAGTTTTCTTCCATACTACTACCCCAGAGCTTTGAAGACTGCTTGATACCCAGCAAGTTCCTAGTGGGCTTTTGGTTACTCAAATATTTGAACTTTTGAACCAAATTTATCAAATTCTCTGATTTGTCTTGTACTATAAGAAGATCCAGTTTTAATAACTTTTTCAAATTCATATTTCTTAAGACTAATGCTGCCAAAAAAAAAAAAAAAAGACAGTTCTTTGAGAAGGGTAGATGTAGAAAGAAAGGACTAGTTGCAAATCTCTAGTGGCCTCTAATATAAAGATTGCAAAGGAGTTGAAATGTTTTCCTATGTACAAGGTTGAGTGGGTAGTACCTAATTAAATACGAGGCTAGACTTTTACCTCTTAGGAGATGGGTTTTGTTGCTTAGGTTCCTTTGGCTTAGGAACTGTGTTTTTTTAATCCTTCAGAAAAAGTTGGAATGTCTGAAAAGCCTGGATCTGTTTAACTGTGAGGTTACTAACCTGAATGACTACCGAGAGAGTGTCTTCAAGCTCTTGCCCCAGCTGACTTACCTGGATGGCTATGACCAAGAGGATCGAGAAGCTCCTGACTCAGATGCTGAGGTGGACGGTGTGGATGAAGAAGAGGATGATGAAGGTAATTGGACATTATTTCCATCAACCTAATTTCTGCCTTCCAGGGTCCTGATAAAGCTGCTGAATGTTCTTGCTGTTGAGAAAAAGAATTTATATGCATACATGTAGGCATTCCATTTAATTTGGAGTTACAACTTCTGTTTAATTTTACTAAGTGCTTGGGACATTGAAGCCTTTAAATGATTCCAAATAAAAATGGTTTGTTAGCTAATGTCTTGGATTTCGAGCCTAGAGATCATGGACTGCTCCATCCATTGAAGTACTTGTGATTTACAGTTTACTAAAGAGACCATCATTTCTGTCTTCCTCCTAGCTGTTCCCCTGCCTTGGTTACTGCTTACTTATCCTTACAAAACTCATCTTTGTCAACACTTCCAGGAAGACTCTCCTGATACCCTCGAGAGATTAGATTCTTGAACATGCTAGAACATCCCTTGCTACCCTCTTTCGTAGCACCTGTCTCTCTGCTATTCTTGTCCCTTCCAACTATGCTATGATTATTTTCTTGGGTCGGGCTTTTTTCTTTATTCAAAGGACCTAAAACTTCATAGGTACTTGGTATATGTTTGTTATATCCAAATATAAATAAAATAGGTTTCCTGCCTTTAATATATTACTAGGATCTAAGGTGATGATTTCAAAGTACTATGTGATAGGTTCCATTTTTTATTAATAAGGGAAATAATCTCTGGATATAACATGGATTTAGAAGATAGTTTTTATCATTGACATCTGACCAAGGTTTTTTACATCTAGTTAGCTTTTAGACTCATTATTTTTAAATATCTCTTTTCTTTAAAATAAAAAATACACAAGACAGAAATGATTAAGAAAAGCAGAGGAGGAAAAAACATCAGGCACCTTGGTGCCATTATTGGTGCTGTGCTCTGGAAGCATCTTTACCGTTTGATTTTGCAGGAGATTTGAGATAAGGCAAAGAGAGAGAGGATGGGATGTAAGACAAGCATGTCAAACTCATGGCTGCGAAGTTTGTAAGATGTCACAAAATAGGACATCTCACCTTGTTCCAAATATTTATGTCACTTGTTCCCCTCACCACAGGTTTTCAGTTATCCCTAAGAACCCTTTGTGCCTCCTGTGGTCTGTTGAGGTTCATTTTAAACAGGCTGAACGGCCACCTGTGAAAGAGCCTGTAAAGAAAACTTTTGGAGGGGTGGAGGGTTCCTGAGAACCACATCATGGTTTCTGTCCTCTTGGAGCTTACTACGAAGAAGAAAGTGTTAAATAATCACAAGTGAGCAAGGTGTGTGGTCATGGAGAAGAACCGGGTGCTTGTGTGAGAGTGCGATGGGATTCGGAGGTCTGGCTTATCTGCCCAAGGAAGTGATTTTTAATTGAGATTCAGAGGTTGAATCCGTGTTAGCCAAACAGAAGAGGGAAGAGTGTTGAGCGGCTAGGAGGCAGAATAGAGCACAGCAAGCTCTAGTACCAGAGAGGTAAATGCTTGGCTAGCATCCTCCACCAAATGGAGACGCGGTATGGAGATGCCTCGCACCTTGCCTCCGCAGCTTGTCACAGGTTTGTTAGTCGGCATCTCCCAAGCTCCCCATTTGGGCAGCTTTGTGGTGGTGCCCTTGCCTCAGAAGAATATTTTTGTTTCAATTTTTTGTAACTTTTTACTGTGGAAAATTTTAGACATAGACAAAGGTAGAAAAAATAGTAAAACATTCATGTTCCCATGACTGAGCTTTAATAGTTCTGGTTCATAGCTGATCATGTTTTATACATACACATCCCTACCCTCTTCCCCCTTCCTTACTTGGAGTCAAATGCCAGACACTGGATAAAGTGTTATAGTGTCCATCTAGTCTCCCAGGAATCCTGGCCTCCAGATGTTTTGGGATTCTGTAGGACAAAAGGACTGAGCTACAGCAGCTTGGGAGCAAGAGGGTAACTGTGGTTCACGGTTTCCCCTGATGTTGGTGTAGTCCAGCATTTGTCCTGTGGACCAACCCATAATTTCTCAACATCTAGCAGATGTACCCTCATGGGACATCAGGAGTATTTAATGAATTCCTTTTGGACTGTTTTCAGAAGGAGAAGATGAGGACGACGAGGAGGATGAGGATGGTGAGGAAGAAGAATTTGATGATGAAGAGGATGAAGATGAAGACGAAGATGTAGAAGGAGAAGAGGATGAAGATGAAGTCAGTGGGGAGGTCAGTGCAACTCTGCTTCCCTGCTTCCTATTTAAAATGATTAAAAGTATAGATTCCTTTTTAAGAAGAAAGGAAAGGAAGAGAAAAAAGGCTTTCTGAAGAAAATAATATACGTTTGAGTAGACTAATATCAGTCTGATTAATTTAGCTCTTATGAACCCACCCTCTTAATAAATACTAAATGGAATGCTTACTGAATGCTACAGGACACAGTTCTTGGCTCTGCAAGGTAAGTTTTAGCCCTTTAACTTTGGGAGGAAGCAGTGAGTTGAGTATTCATTCAGTAGGGTGAGAAAACTGGAAACATTGAGAACTGAAGGTATGTCTGTTCCTTTGTTGTATTGAAAGGAAGGGTATGTTTACCAAGTCTTGACTTGTTCTTGTATATTCAGCCTAATTCAGCAAATACACGCCTTCTGTGTTAAAAGAGCTAGGGATGCAAAGTTAAATAGGGATGTGGTCCTGCCCTGGCATGTATGGCTCACTTGGTTGAGCGTCATCTCATGTACCAAAAAGACCAGTTCGATTCCTGGTCAGAGCACATGTCTGGGTTGCGGATTCAATCTCCAGTAGAGGGGGTGTGAAGGAGGCAGCTGATCAATGTTTCTCTCCCACATCAATATTTCTCTCTCTCCAAAGTAATAACATTTTTTAAACATGGTCCTACCCTGCAAGAGCAGGTAGTCTAGTTTAATGGAACACCTAAGTAACACAATGTCAGTAAGGAGTTGAATGCCATAGAAGGACAGGAGAAAGGAGTGACTTAACTTTGACCCTGAAGGAGGTTTGTGAAAACAACAGGCCAGGAAAGTTAGATGTCACCAAAAACATGTTCTTTTTTTGTACAGAAGTAAGGCTGAGCATTTGTATAACCTCATAAGGTATTTAATGAAATTAAGTTCCTGAAGGGAACATTTTATAACGATGGTAATGTAGAAATCTTTGTCCAAACCTGCTTTGAAATTCAAGATTTAAAAATCATTTCTTGAATTATTCATTTAAACTTGTATACTAATTAAGTATGTCTGGTAAATGAAATGCTTACTTCTGAAAAGCAACTTTTTTTAAGTATGTTTTTATTGATTTTTAGAGAGAGGGGAAGGGAGGGGGATAGAGAGATAAGAAACATCACCCTTCTGCCTACTGGGGTTCGATCCTGCAACCTGGGCATGTGCCCTGGCCAGAAATCAAACCAGTGACCTCTTGGTACATGGGTCGATGCTCAACCACTGAGCCACATCAGCTGGGCAATTTTTAAAGAAAAATTTAAATTAAGTTTAAGTTTATTAAGAGAAATCCACGTATCTCAGTACATCAAAGTAGATAAAAACGTAAAAGTTTTCTCCTTGATGGATTGTTACATTTATTGGGAAATTTATACTTTTTGTACTTCTCAACTTGGCAGAATTAATCTAATAATGATAATTGCCATACTATTCTTTAGGAAGAAGAATTTGGACATGATGGAGAAGTTGATGAAGATGAAGACGATGAGGATGAGGATGAGGATGAAGGTGGGTGTGAAGCATGCATTTTGATCCTCAGCTAAAATCGGGGTTTGGGGCAGCTGTCCCATTAACTTAGAATTTATCACAACCACTGAGAAGAAAAAAATTGCCCTTTGCCCTGGTGGTCTTCACAGGCCCTTGTGTAGCCCGGTCGGTGTGTCTACACTGGTGTAGTTCACCTGCTCTATGTAGTAAGCGATTAAGACCGTCTCTCTGAGGGAAGGAGGCCCAGTTTTCAGTCCCCACACTTGAACTATGTTTTTAGAACCCTTCATTCAGATTATTGCCAGGCATAAGATTTCTGTGTTTTGAATTCTTTCATTTAAAAAAGTCTTAGTAATTGTGTCATAATTTTTGCAGAATATATACATATCACCTTTCCAATTTTATTAGTGTTAATTCCTTTCCACCTTAACCCAAACTAGTGAAATATCCATTTGTTAATTACTCATTGAAAGCACAGATTCTCGTGCATATATAGGTTTCAGAATACCAGGTGGTTTGCTGTGCTTTCCATTGGTTCAATTTTTTTTCCAGCATCTGTTCTCTGTGCCACGCACTGGACTAAATTTACAGTGATAGAAGAGCAATCCTTAGGACCTGGTTTCTGCCTTCCAGGAGCTTTATAGAACATAGTTTGACACAGATTTAGTTAATTTCATTTAATAGCCATGAATTTTTACTAGTTGAAAAAACAATGATATATAGGTCTCTGTCTCAAAAACCTGAGGCATCTAGAAATCTCTTTAGTTAATATCAACTCGCTACAATTTGAATCTTGCCATGTTCAAGGCTAAATACTCTATTATCTCCGTTAATCTTCAGAGTAACCCTCCAAGTTAGTGCCATTGTCCCCATTTTATAAACAAGGAAACAGGCTAACTAACTCCAAAGTCCCTGATGAGCAAATCTCTCATTGGACCAACAAGTGTAAGAAACATGTGGGAGACTGCACCTTAAAATTGAGAAAACTGGCTTAACTTCGTTGTGATTTGAGATGCTGCTGTGCATTTTGCCTTCTTGGTTCTGTGGTCACTATGCTTTTTAAAATTAATAGCTCTTAATTAACAACCTGCCTATCAGATTAACCTGGCATCTTTTTTTTATCATCTCAACCATCAAAGAATTCATTGTTTTTACCTTCGTTAGCAATAACTTAGGCAAAATGCCTTTCCAATTGTCTCAAAGTGAATTTTTGTTATTTTACAGAGGAGGAAGAAAGCGGGAAAGGTGAAAAGAGGAAGAGAGAAACAGATGATGAAGGAGAAGATGATTAAGAACCCAAATAATCTGCAAAAAAAAAAGAACTGTTCAGTATTGGTTGGACTGCTCATCATATGGATTTGGTAGCTGTTTAAAAAAAAAAAAAAAGGTAGCTGTGATACAAACCCCAGGACACCCACCCACCCAAAGAGCCAAAGAATAGTTCCTGTGACATTCCGCCTTCCTCCACTTAGTCCCTTTTGGAAATTCACCACCAAGCTTGGGGACTGCACCCCAACAGAATTGTAAGCGTTGTTAGGTTTTCATGTAAGACTCTTGCTGTAGCGTGGATAGCTGTGATTGGTGAGGCAACCAGCTGTGGCTACCAGTTACACCAAGACTGTAACAGCATTTTTACTTTCTGTACAACAAAGAAGCTTTGTAAATAAAATCTTAACATTTTGGGTCTGTTTTTTCATGCCTTTCTGTTCTTTTTAATGACATTTTTTTTACATTAGGACATTTTATGTGACAACTGCCAAAAAATATTTTTAAGAATTTCAGTGAAATAAACACGTTCCTCTTTGGTAAAGTCTAGTTGTATGCTTACATTTTTAAATTAGACTTTAACTGTAAGTTCATGTTTAAAACACACTAAAGAACTGGTTTCTTTGGCATTTTTATATTCGTGTTCATTGAAGGGAAATGTACAAGTGTGTAGGATCTTTTTGCATTTAAGTCCAATCCTCATTTTTGCTGACTGAGAGTAAATGAAGGGGACTTCAAAAATAATGTTTGAAATGCAGTGCTCTGGAGGCCCTGAAAGCAAGTCAAAATACTGTTAGGTGCACATAATAGTTGAATTAAGGAAGAGAGTATAGTATAAAGGAGAAGACCTTGCCCTGAGTCCCGGGAGATCTGAACTCTAGTTCTGACGCTGCTGCTGATTTCCTGGGCGACCTGTGTTGATCCCTGGATCACCTCCCAGTCTACAAATCGGAGGGGTGTGACCTAGTGGCTTCTGAAGTCCTGCCGCACTGATGGTCTGTGGCCCTCACTGACAGGAAGGTCTGAAGAAAACATGGGCTTTACACCAAGGCTGAAATGTAGGGTTTGACTGACAGGTGAACAGAAGGTGTGTTACCAAGACAGGCATGCTAAGGAGGAATGACGTGAAAAGCCTTGTGGAAGGGCAGGAGTGTAGGCACTGCCTGAGGTCAGTTCAGCTTTTCCAGACGATGGAAATGTTCTCTATTCTTACAGATCTTATAGGGATTTGGGGGAGAGGTAAGATATTCTGCAGTCTATTCAGTGGCTCAACCACTTCATGTGTGACTGCACTGCCAATATTTTTTAAGTGGAATATTTGAGGATTGTTTTAGCTATAAGCGACTAGAATGAGTGGGGATTTTTTGTGTGTAAAAGTAGTGTTAAAGATTGGAATTTATGGCCGAAACCAGTTTGGCTCAGTGGATGGAGCGTCAGCCTGCGGACTGAAAGGTCCCAGGTTCGATTCTGGTCAGGGGCATGTACCTGGGTTGCGGGCACATCCCCTAGGGATGTGCAGGAGGCAGCTGATCGATGTTTCTCTTTCATCGATGTTTCTAACTCTCTATCTCTCTCCCTTCCTCTCTGTAAAAAATCAATAAAATATATTTTTAAAAAACAAACAAACAAAAAAAAAGATTGGAATTTATGTCTAGAAAAAGTTACATAGTATCACTGGAACCCCCAAAATACCTATTTTAAAATTTGAAGTCACTAGTTTTTAGAGTTTGCATTTTGCAAAGGAAATTAAAGAAAATTGGGTTGATTTCTGGTTTAGCAAATACTACTTTATTTTACTCAACCACAGGCCTTATCTGCTATTTGGCAAACCTTCAATTCATTATAAAGCATTTTCTTCTGTAGCCTAAGTGTCCTTAGGTTTTGCAGATGATGTCACATAGAAAATGTAACTTTGGGTGGTTATTTTCCTTGCTTTTTCAAATTTACAAAACTTTCCAGTATCTACCAAGAACCGAGGATATGCCAGGGTTGGGCAAGAAGGAGGGATGTTGGGTTAGAGACAAGCCAGCCCTTAGGTGCTCAGAGCAGAGAAGAGGAAACATGGGGATGATATTTACTGGGTCAGAACAAGAGTCCAATTAAGTGTTAGCTCAGGCTGGAAAGGTGGCTTCCAGGTAGGATTGCAGGAAGGAAACTGCTTGAGCTGTACATGCAAATATGTGTAGAATTTAGAAATAGGAATGGAGGAAAGAGGGAGAAGCATGATGAGCAGAAGTAGGGATTACCGAGTACATGCAAGTTTGGAGAATGAGAATGAAAAGAGGAATGGCAGGTGAGGTGGAGTAGTAATTTGGGACCTTATCCTAGAGAAGGCCAAACCTTTTTATGCATTCACTTTGTTTTGTTTTAAATGATTTTATTTCAGAGAGGGAGAGAGAAACAGCAATGATGAGAGAGAATCAATTTGCTGCCTCCTGCTTGCTCCCTACTGGGAATAGAGCCCACAAGCAGGGCATGTGCCCCAATGAGGAATTTTGTAAAACGTCAACTTGGCCTACTACATATGGCCAGCAAGTGTGTCTAGGGAATTATCAAGCCACATTTTCATTTCTACCATGTTTTTCTTTTAAATTTAGGTTTCCCAGAAGCCTGTGGCATTCTGACCTCTGGGAGGTCCTTGAGGCTCAGCTATTCTGGATGAAAGTCAAATTTTAAATTCTTAAGAAGCAGCAAACTTTTTGGTAATGAGTTCACAGAACAGACCGTATTTCTGGAGTTGCCTCCCATCTGAAGGAGACCTTCATTGAGCGGGTTGGCCTCCAGCTTTTGCAGCAAATATTTGAGCCATAAAATATCTGAGCAGGTTGGGAGCTGTGATGGGCTAGTCCTGACTTGGTCCTTTGTGGTCAGTAGAGGCATCTCTTTCACACATAACCCTGCCCCCAGCTAGAGCAACTGCTCTGTCCCTGTGACATTTTCCACCAGCCCTTACCTATTATCCTATCTAATAAAAGAGAAACCTGGTAATTGGCGTACGACCGCTACCCTTCCCATTGGCTAATCAGGGCAATATGCAAATTAACTGCCAGCCAAGATGGCGGCCGGCAGCTTAAACTGAACATGAGGCTTGCTTGCTTCAATGACGGAGTAAACCAACGTTCCCCACCTGCCTTGCCGGCCTCTGAGCCTGCAGTTTGAAACAGTTACAAATATAGAAGCTAAACAAAACCCCAGGAACCAGCTTTCAGGGAGCTGGGATCTCAGAGCTGGAGTTGATACAGAGTTTCGATTATAGAACCTAAACAAACCAGATACCTGCTTTCAGCAGCAGAAGCCTCAGAGCTGGAGCCTCAGAGCTAAAGCTGGCCCAGAATTAAAAAAAAAAAAAAAAAAAGGAGCAGTTGGGAGCTTCAGTCACCTGCCAGCCTGAAAACAGCCCCTCACCCAGACTGGCCAGGCACCCCAGTGGGGACCCCCACCCTGAAGGATGTGTGACCAGCAGCAAACAGCCATCATCCCCTCATCCAGGCTGGCCAGGCACCCCAGTGGGGACCCCCACCCTGATCCAGGACACCCTTCAGGGCAAACCAGCCAGCCCCACCCATGCACCAGGCCTCTATTCTATATAGTAAATGGGTAATATGCCTCCCAGCACCGGGATCAGCAGAGCCTCGAGGCCTCCCAGCACCGGGATCAGCGTGACAGGGGGCAGCGCCCAAACCCCCTGATTGCCGTGCGGCTCTGTGTGTGACGGGGGGCGCGGCCACAACCTCCCTATTGGCCCTGCTTTGTTCCGGACATGGGAAAGCGCCCCAACCCCCGGATCATCGGCCCTGCTCTGTGCCTGATAGTGGGGAGCTCCCCAACCCCCTGATCGCCCTGCGGCTCTGTGTGTGACAGGGTGTGGCGCCCCAATCCCCCCACCCCACAGGCCCTGCTCTGTGTGTGACGGGGTAGAGCCATAACCTCCCCATCGGCCCTGCCCTGAGTGTGAGAGTGGCGGTGCCCCAACCCACTGATCGGCCCTGCTCTGTGGGTGATAGAGGGTGGCACCCCAACCCCCTGATCGGGCCGCTCTGTGTGTGACAGGGGGCGGTGCCCCAACTCCCCTATCGGCCCTACTCTGAGTGACACGGAGGAGCTCCCCAACCCCCTGATGGGCCCTGCTCTGTACGTGACGGGGGGGGGGGGAGCTCCCCAAACCCCTGATCGACCCTGCTCTGTGCGTGACAGGGGGCAGCGCCCCAACCCCCTGATTGGCCCTGCTCTGTGTGTGACGGGGTGGCGCCGCAACCTCCCCATCAACCCTGCCTTGAGTGTGACAGGGGGCGGTGCCCCAACCCCCCAATCGGCCCTACCCTGAGCGTGACTGAGGGTGGCATCACAACCTCCCAATCCGCCCTGCTCTGTGCATGACAGGGGGCAGCGCCCCAACTCCCCAATCAGCCCTGCTCTGAGCCCAACCAGGGGCTGCACCTAGGGATTAGGCCTGCCCTCTGCCACCCGGGAGCAGGCCTAAGCCAGCAGGTTGTTATCTCCCGAGGGGTCCCAGACTGAGAGAGGGCACAGGCCGGGCTGAGGGACCCGCACCCTCCCCCCCCGAGTGCACAAATTTAATAGTGTAATAATAAAAGCCTTGGAACCATTGCTCATTGTAGGGATGGAGAAGCTGAGGCACTGGAGAGGGACAACTGCTGGCTCACCTGGTGAAGTAGTGAAGTAGTTCCCCTAGGTGGGAAACGATGTGGCCCTGTTTTCAACTTTGTGCTCTTACTTTGAATTCACTCCTACAGGAATCCAGGACCCGAGGAGTGACTGGCATTTCTCATGGAAATGCAAACATCTTGTGTAAGAGGCTAGTCCCCCACCCCCATCACCAGGATTCCTACCTTACACGTGGGCATAGCACAGCAGAGTCACTCCTTGGTTATTTCTGGCATTTCTACTGGGGTACACTACCCTACAACCAGCGAAAGGCGAGGCAGAACCACAGAGGTTCTACCCTTAGGCTATGACCTTCCCTCTTCTCCAGCCCTGTCAAGTTGTGCTGACATCGATTTTAATAAGGCTGTTGATACCACTGTGTTGACAGTTTGAAAAGGGAGTCAAGTTACCAGCCTACTTAGGCTCCGGCCAGCCAAACAGTTGCTCTGTAGGAAAACCACCAAGATTACAGCAAGTGTAGAAGTTCTCCCCAGAGCCAATTAGGTCAGCTTCATAATCTCTGAGCATGTACTTTATAACTTGTCCCCGCAGTGCTGGGGAGGGCACAGGGAAAAGAAAATGACCCTAAGGGTGACTCTGATCAAGGGGCTTGGCCCCAGGCCAGGAGGGGTTTGGTGTGTGTTTGTGTGTGTGTTCACCTTCCCACCCCAGCCCCGAGAAAGCAAGAGTTGTGAAGGAGACTTCAAACAGAATCCAAAGCCCTGTTTGAGCCCCAGCCTGGCTACTAGCTGGATGTGACCTTTCCGAGTCACTTTTCCTTCTGTGAGCCTTCATTTCCTCAACTAAAAACACCGGGCCCAAGCTAAGTGAGCTGCAGCTCTGATCCAGTTGTATAAATCTGAATGGGGGACACTCCAAGTCCTAACCAGCATCAGGGATGCTGGTAGTTATTTGGGCTGTCACTCCCAGTTACCCCAGCACCTCCCAAGGAACAGGTAAGGGTTTGGGCTGGTGGGAAACGTCAGCTGTGCTTTGGGCTCAATACAGTAGAACGGTTGACCTGTCGCAGGAAACCAGAGAGGAGACGGTGACAGTTATCAGGAAAAAGCTGAACGAGGGCTGCACCCCAGGACTGACAGGGAATGAGGTGTTTTCCAAAAACTGCAGTAGGAATCCTAGAATAGGTTTTACTGCTCACACTGGTCAGTCTGGTAGTAGCATTAGTCTCGCTGTAGCAGGAGCAGGATGTGTATCAGCCATGAGGGGCACTTCCGCTTCAAGTCAGGAAGGGAGCAGATGGCCATTTAAGAGGATTCTTTTTTAATCCTCAAACTACCCGACCCCCCACCTTTGTGAATAATACACTATAATCCCCATTTTAGAAATGTGGGAACTGAGGGGTTTAGAGGTGAAGTGCCTTACTCAAAGTCCTGCAAATGGTGGGCCTGGCCTGGATTCCCACCCAGCTCTGCCTGAGTCCCAAGTTCCGCTCTTTGCCCAGTGTGCCTCCTTATGCCCTCTGGCTCCTGGCTGCAGACCGCTGAGGAAGCTGTTTCTTCCTCCTCAGTCTAGAGCCAGTGGTCAGCAAACCGCGGCTCGTGAGCCACATGCGGCTCTTTGGCCCCTTGAGCGTGGCTCTTCCACAAAATACCACGTGCGGGCGCGCATGTACAGTGCGATTGAAACTTCGCGGCCCATGCGCAGAAGTCGGTATTTTGTGGAAGAGCCACACTGAAGGAGCCAAAGAACCGCATGTGACTCATGAGCCGCAGTTTGCCGACCCCTGGTCTAGACTAACAAGAGCCTGTTTCCAGAGGTTTAGGACAGAGAGAACAAAGCTTTCTGAGTTGGAACTGTGAGATGCTTAGGGGTTGAGCAAACAGGACTCTACAAATACTGACATCTACCACTCAGGTTGGGGAGCTTGGGTGGATCAATACCTCGCTTCCTCAGAAATTTTCCAGAAAGCTGACTTTAGGGAACAGTTATGTTCCCCTAAGAGGCTGAATGTGCCTGGGGGAACATGAAGTCAGTTATGCCTCACTCTTCATTGTCACCTTTTCCTTTCTGCACTCGCTCATTCAGAAAATGTTCATTGGTACCAACTAAGTTAAGAAATCCTGTGGTTGGTATGCAGGATACAATAGGAAACAGTCCAGACCTGCTCTCAAGGAGCTCCTGGCCAGTAGGACAGTCATAACACAAGGCTCTAAGCAACATAAAAGGCAGAGGCCTTGCCCTAGCCCGTTTGGCTCAGTGGATAGAGCGTCGGCCTGCAGACTCAAGGGTCCCAGGTTCGATTCCGGTCAAGGGCATGTACCTTGGTTGCAGGCACATCCCCAGTAGGGGGTGTGCAGGAGGCAGCTGATCGATGATTCTCTCTCATCGATGTTTCTAACTCTCTATCCCTCTCACTTCCTCTCTGTAAAAAATCAATAAAATATATTTAAAAAAAAAAAAAAAGGCAGAGGCCTGGTCTGTCTTGTTCATCGTGTTGCTAGGGCTTTGCTCTGGGTTTAGTGCTGAGTAGGTGCTCCAGATGGTTCCTGACTCAGAGGAGCTCACAGCCTAGAGGGAACTATGGCAGTTACCATACAGGGTAATAACTGGCTGAGGAGGAAGGTCCTATGGCAGCCTAGAAAAGGTTGTTGGAGAGATCAGAGGAAGTGGCTTTGAGGCTGAAGGACCTGCAGACGATGGCCAAGCCTGGCTCCGTATGGCAGAGGTAGAGGAGTGGGGAGTGTGCAGGCCCTGGGAACAGCCTGTGCCAAAGCCTGGAGGTGAGAGGGGTAAACCTAGAGAGGTTAAGTTGGGCTTGGTAAACCATCCTAAGGATTTTAAACTTTATCCTTAGGATGACGGCAAGCCAGTGATTCATTATCCAAGCAGCAAAAGCAACAGAAAGCAACAGAAATTTTAAAAAGAACAAGAGAGGAATGAAAACTGCATCCTTTCCTCATTACAGTAAAGTACAGTAGTACTACTTGAATATGCTGAAAGCTGTCATTTAATCACATAGAACATCAGCCTAACTTGCTCTTGTGGGATAACTACTTTAAAACATAATCTCTCCTTTTCCCCCTTTAAATTAATTTCCACTTATTTATAAACTAAGCAAAACCATAATGACTTCTTTAGCCCAAAGTGACTGAGTTATGTTATTGTTGGATTTCATTTTCTCTGCAACCAGGGTGTGTTGATCAGCCTCAGCCAGGTGTGAACGGCCATTTAGATTTGAAAGACATGCAGCACATGTCACAGCCAAGCACACGCCCAGGTCACACATGAATGAAGTCTGCTGCAATCTCCTTCTTTCCTCTGCTTCCTCATGGCCTCCGAACATGCACCTCAGAACCCCTCAACTCCAAGACCCCTCTCCTCCAGGAGCCAGTTTTTCATGTTTTTAATAACTGACTCTCCCAAGAAAAGGTTTATTTTCACCCTTTTATCTCCTCCCCTCCCCCTAGCCACCAGATATGCTGTGAACAGTGGCCCCCTTCCTCCCAAGTCCTCACGTTCTTGCTCCTCATTCTCTGGACTACTCTGGGCCTTTGACTCTGTGAGTCCGTCCCCCCCCCCCCCCCCCCAGGACCCAGTGTCGCCTGCTTCTGGTCCCGTTCTCCATTCCTTCCAGGGCAGCCGCACAGGGCTCACCCCTCCACACCGCCCACCCCCGTGCACACGCTCCTTCAGCAGTCAGCCTAACCCACCCGTGGTCTTCCCACTCAGGACGGCCACGGATCTCTCTCTCCCTCCAGGACCTCTACTCCGAGCTTCAGACCTGCCTTCCTCCTGCCTGGTGGGCAGTTTCACCTGCATCTTTACATCCATGTGTCCAAAACCTGCCCTTCTCATCTTCCACCCTCCTCGCCTTCCTGTTACCATTGACCATCAGTCCTGGTAAGTCAAGCTGAGAGCCAGTGTTATTTTTTAGAGTTGGGTACCTCGGCCGAGAGGCAGTCTAGGGCCCTAGTCCCAGCTCCGTTCTGGCTTTCTGAATGACTCTGGACAAGTCAGCGGAACTTTTTGAACCTGTTGCCTCTCACGTCTTAGGGAAGCCCAAGCAAGAACTGTGACCCAGGTTTTCCAGACATCGTCTCACGAAGGATGAACACATTTGTAAGCAAGAGCTGGTTAGTCGCAGGGGCTGGGCTCCAACCAGCACGTCATTCCAAATCCAGAATCCGTCTTTTCCATTACACCACAGGGCACGCTCTCTCCCCACGCCCTCGGAGCTGGACCTCGACTACGCCCTGCCAGCTGCCGGCGGCCTCCTTCCGACGCTGTTTGCTCACCTCTCCTCGCGGGGACCCCGCGACCGCCAGGGACCGCGCTACCCGCCGGGATCCAAACGCCCAGCCCACAAGTCGGGAGCCGGGCTTCCGGTTCCCCGAGGCACCGCCCCTAGCGGGTAGCTCCGCCCCCTGCTCCGATTGGCTGGCGGAGCCCGGGGATTGGCTGCGCCGCGGGCGCGGGCTGACGTGGCGGGGTCTGCGTGTGGGTCCCGGTGCTGCGGGCTGAAACCGAGCGGTGGGGCGGCGGCGAAGCGCGAGCAGCCGCGATGCCGCTGGAGCTGGAGCTGTGTCCCGGGCGCTGGGTGGGCGGGCAGCACCCGTGCTTCATCATTGCCGAGATCGGCCAGAACCACCAGGGCGACCTGGACGTGGCCAAGCGCATGATCCGCGTGGCCAAGGTGAGGGGAGCGCTCCAGACCAGCGGGGTGCTAGGAGGGGCTGGCGGGGGGCGGGGGGAGCCGGCCCGGGAGGGGCTCTGGGAAGGAGAGGGGTCGCGGGGAGCCGGGTCCACCTTTCTCTGCCTCTTGCCTGCATCGCCCCTGGGGTCCTGGTTGCGAGATCCATTTTTGAATCTTTTTAAAAAATATATCTTTATTGACTTAAGAGAGTTAGGGAGAGGGAGAGAGAGAGAAACATCAACGATGAGAATCATTGATCGGCTGCCTCGTATGTCCCAGACTGGGACTCGAACCCTAAGCTCCTGGTTCATAGGCCGTTTTTTAATCTTTCTAATCCTCTTCATCCCTGCTCCACCCTGATCCTCCTAACGGGATTTCTCTCGCCCCTCCTGGTGGCGGCGTGGTCTTTCTAAAGCACGGATTTGATCAGGTCGTACCCCCGCTGACACCTTCAGTGGCTCCCCACTGACCTTGGGTAGATGGAACGCTTTGTCCAACTTATTAAAAAAGAGTCAGACGACTTTGGCTAGAAATAAATGACCAAGATTTAGTCAAGAGTCTTAGAGTTTGTAAACACAATTAGCCAAAAACCCAGAAGTGCTCTGAAGAAGAAAGGAAGGTTACAGTTTTTATAATAAAGTCACATCCTTGAGAATAATCAGTCCTGCAGTTTTAGTTGGCCCATTAGCAATGGGATGTCAGGTGGTCTGGATGATGGGTGCTAGGTAGTCTGGTCTTGTCCTAAGTCCTTTAGGGAATAGTCATGTCTGATGTATGTTCAGGCATTGACACACAATCAACTGATGTATCTCTAATATTGGTGCAGAACTGGAAAGTTAAACATTTTAAGTTACCAGGGAAGTTAAGATAAGAGAAAGAATCATTTTCCTTATTCCTCAAACATCATCGTAATGTTAATAATTGAGCAGCTTGCTCATACAACAAGTGTGTTTGCAATGTTAAAGGTTGAGTTTGTTTTAACTTTAAAATGTTGATGCAAATGGAGCATCCCACCTTGGTTCATCCTAGTTCCTGCTGCTTGTTTTCTGCCAGTAGAGAAGCAGTAAAACCTTGAACAAAGAAACCATCAGCCTTATAGTAAAACACACAGTGACTGTGTTTTCTGAACAAGGAGTTTATCGTAGCATTAAACAAATAAGGAAACCACTCATTTTTAGGAAAGAAGCTGAGAAAAGAGGAACCTGTTATGGTACCATTGCTGTCATGTGGAATACAGATTCTGCTACTTCACTTTTTTGTTATTGTTGTTTTTGTTAATCCTCACCCCAGGATATTTTTTCCATTGCTTTTCAGAGAGAGAGGAAGGGAGGGGCCGGGAGGAAAAGGAAGAGAGAGAGAGAGAGAGAGAGAGAGAGAGAGAGAGAGAGAGAGAGAGAGAGAGAAGCATTGATGTGAGAGACACATTGATTGGTTGCCTCTCGTACATGCCCCATCTGGGCTGGGGATTGAACCTGCAACCGAGGTATGTGCCCTTGACCAGGAATCAAAACCCAAGACCCTTCGGTTCACAGACCAACACTCTAACCACTGGGAAACACTGGTCAGGCTCTGCTACTTGGCTTTTATCATCTCCCTATAAAGGGAAGGTTTGCTCGGATAGAAATAAGCCTTTTAACTTTTTTTTTTTTAATTTAAATTCCTTCTTGTTTAAAGTATTGTAAAAGTCTCCTTTTTCCCCCATTGACCTCTCCCCGGTCACTCCCACCCCCCAGCACATGCCCTCACCCCCCTACCTTTTAACTTCTTGAGGGAACGTCCACTTCTTGAGATGGATGTGAGAAGCAAAGGGAGCCCAGGCGGCACTGTGTGAAGACCTCCTCATTAGCTTGCTGGAGGCCTGAGTAGCAGAGATCCAGGTTGCAGCCCTGAACCAACACACACGGTCTGCAGCCTCAGGAAAGTGGTCTGACCAGCTGTGCCAGAGACTCACTGTGCCACTCTGGCCAGGTCACTGGGCCTTGGGATCCTCATCTAGACAAAGGGAACTGTGTGGCCCTACCTCACTTTCCGTCTAATGTTCTTTGAACTTCTTCCCAGTGTCGTGTCCTGACTCTGCTGTCTTGTGATTTTTTTCCAGGAGTGGGAGCAGCACTCTTAGCACAGACATTTCTGGAGCCAAGGTTTTCAACAGCAATGAATACCTCTGTGTCTACAGAAATGTCAGTAAGCTGACTCTTTAGACGGTTTCCTTAATATTTCTGTTGAGTGGTTTTTAAAGACAGTTTTGAAGGTTGGATGTTGACTGGCAATAGAATTATAGCTTTTATAGCCAGACAATCCAGCTTCCATATTACAGCTTCTGTTCAGTTAGGCTGGGGCATGTCTACATTTGTTTGCTTCTTGCCCCAGAATCTCTTGTCATGCTTTTCTGTACAAGTGCAAAAGGGCTAAAAGCAGAGTGGTGCCCTTGTTTCCCACCCCCATAAGGGGCTCCTCAGAAAAGTTACAGGCCCTAGAGCGAGCCCAGAGCAGTTACTGATATAAAGAAACTGAGTCTAGAGACAGGACTTATCCAAGAGTTAGGGTAAGGTTCTGATTTTTTTCTCCTAAATTCTGGTCCAGTGCTCATTTTACTGTCTTCTGCTGAGTTGCACAACTTAAAATCTTCCTTAACTGTTTGATTAATTACTTTAAATATTACAACACAAAACAAAGCCCCTAATCTCCCCCCAACCCCCTGTTTTTGCATTTTAAGGGGGGGAAATAGGGAGAAGTCCCATCCCCAATCTTTTCCTTTGAGACTTTTTGCTTCTCCTGTTCCTCTCCTAGGGGGGGTTCTTTTTTTTTTCCTTTTTTCTTTTTTTTAAATATGTTTTTACTGATTTCAGAGAGAGGAGGAGAAAGGGAGAGAGATATAAACACCAATGATGAGAGAAAATCATCTATTGGCTACCTCTTGCATGCCCTCTACTGGGGATCAAGCCTGCAACCTGGGCATGTGCCCTGACTGGGAATTGAACTGTGACCTCCTGGTTCATGGGTCAACACTGAACCACTGAGCCACACCAGCCAGGCTTCTTTGGGGGTTCTTAACTGCCTCTGTCATTTGACATTGTTTTTAAAGATAATGATGTCATACAGGTGCCCCAGCATTTCTCTCTGAGAATCTGTGACAGGTCATTGAAAGGAATCCTGATGTATGTTGCAGGAGTGTGGGGCTGACTGTGCCAAGTTTCAGAAGAGTGAGCTGGAGTACAAGTTTAATCGGAAAGCCTTGGAGAGGCCATATACTTCGAAGCACTCCTGGGGGAAGACGTACGGGGAGCACAAGCGCCACCTGGAATTCAGCCACGCCCAGTACAAGGAGCTGCAGAGATATGCTGAGGAGGTGGGCATCTTCTTCACTGCCTCTGGCATGGATGAGGTGAGCCCTCTGCTACTCTGTCATTTGCTACTTTAGCAGACCCAGGGGACAGCAGGCAGCCTGGTGGCTTTTGGCTTGAGCCGGCTCTTTTATGCTTTCTGGACCTAGATAGAGCTCTCCATAGCATTAACCAGAATAATGCCCAACTAAACGGGAGGCCAGAGGGAGGAGAGGTCCAGTGAAAGTTTGTGGAAGAGTACCATAGTTTTCAAAACAAGTTGTCTGGGAGCAGGGGGCAGCCACACTGGTACCGTGTTCTTCAAGCTGTGAGAGCCCCCACTAGGCCAGTTTTCCCCAATGGGAAGTCCTCTGAACTAGGAGTCAGGAAACCTCAGTTCTGGCAGCAGTCCGTTCCTTCTGAGTGGCCTTGGCTAATTTGGGTGGCGTGGCACTGGCATCATCCAGGAGGGCATGGCACCCAAGATGGCCACGCTCACATCCTGGAAGAGTCTAGCTGGTGCCAGGTCTCGGTTTTGATCTGCTCTGTAACCTGCCTCAAGATTTCTTCATCTATCTTTCTGAATGTAAATAAGTTTTAATTGTAAAAACTAATATAACATCACAGAAAGTTTAGAAGACAGGAAAAAGAGGGAAAAACTGACCCATAATCCCTATATGGCAGCTCTTTTTATATATTTCCTCCCAAAGTCTTTTTATATGCAAATTTTATTGCCTGGTGGTTATATTTGTGAATATTTAATTCTGTGCATCTTTTCCCAGTTAACATTATACCAAAAGTTTTTATCCATATCTTCTTTTTATTTGAAGCGTTATTGAGATATAATTGACATATGTAACTCTCCACATCTATATATATATATATATATATGTGTGTGTGTGTGTGTGTGTGTGTGTGTGTGTGTGTGTACACACACACAAAATACTGATTTTTAGAGAGAGAGGAAGGGACAGGAGGAGAGAGAAACATCGATGAGCGAAATATTGATCGGCTGCCTCCTGCACGCCCCATACCAGGGAATTGAGCCTGAAACCCAGGCATGTGCCCTGACCAGGAATTGAACCAGCAACCTTTTGGTGCACAGGACAGTGCCCAACCAACTGAGCCACACCAGCCAGAGCTAACTCCCTACATATTATGCTTAACGTTTTTAATAGCAGTGTAATATATTTCTGAGTATTTAACCTTTAAGAAGGTCCATAAGGTCAAAACTATTTTCATGATACTCAAATGTTATTTGCCTTTTTCACTGCATTCTCTCAGTGTATAGTGGCATTTTCCGGAGGCTATGTGATATGGGATGACATCATTCTTCTGGCAGTGGCTAATGAAATGTGTGCTGTGTGTTCTTTATTTTTTAAATAACAGCTTTATTGACATACCATACAATTCACCGCGGCAAACATTACTCAGTTTTAAAACACATTGTGATATCACTACAGAATTATTAGTATGGCTCAAATAAAAAATGGTACCCAGCTGGTGTGGCTCAGTGGTTGACTGTCAACCCATGAAACAGGTCATGGTTTGATTCCTGGTAAGGGCACATGCCCAAGTTATGGGGGTGCAGGAAGCAGCTGATTGATGATTCTCTCTCATCATTGATGTTTCTATCTCTCTTTCCCTCTCCCTTCCTCTCTCTGAAATCAATAAAGAGGTATCCTATATAATAAAACCCTAGTATGCAAATTGGCCAAATGGCAGAACAATGGGTCTCTATGATGTGCACTGACCACCAGGATGCAGATGCTCAGTGCAAGAGCTGCCCCTGGTGGTCAGTGCACTCCCACAGGGGGAGTACCGCTTAGCCAGAAGCTGGTCTCATGGCTGGTGAGCGTAGCAACAGCAACAGTGGCAGGAACCTCTCCCGCCTCCACAGCAGCACTAAGGACCCCTCGGGGGATGTCCGCCTAAGCCAGCAGATGGACATCCCCCGAGGGGTCCTGGACTTGTGAGAGGGCGCAGGCCGGGCTGAGAGGAACCCTCCCCCCCCCCCGCTCCCCCAGTGCACGAATGTCATGCACTGGGCCTCTAGTATTTTATAAAAAGTGGCAATGACACCAAATTGTAGCAAGGATGCAGAGAAAATGGATCACTCATACATTGCTGGTGGGAATGTAGCATGCTCTAGAAAATAATATGGAAATTTTTTTTTTTTAACTTTAGTGAGCTGTAATTCATATACCATGTAATTCACCCACTTAAGAATGTATTTGTAGTTTCTTATAAAACCAAATGTATGTTTATCATATGACCCACCAGTTGTCATTTGGTAATTCATCCCAAAAGAAATGAAGTACTGATACATGCTACAATATGTTCCTACAAAACCTGTGACTGGGTGTCCACAACAAGTTTATTTGTAGTTGCCCCAAACTAGAACAACCGAGACATTCTTCAGCAGATGAACTGTTGCACAAACTAGTACATTCATATCACAGAATACTACTCAGCAATCAAAATGAATGAACTATTGATACATGCGACAGCTTGGATGGATCTCAAAGATATTATGCTGAGTAAAAGGGCCAATCTCAGAAAGTTGCATATTATATGGTTCTGTTATATAATATTCTTGAAATAACAGAACTATGAGATGGAGATGAGGTTAATGGTTGTCAGGGGCTAGGGGAGGGGAAGAAAGGGAGGTGAATGTGTCTATAAAGTGGTAACAACAGGGAACCTTGTAGTGATGGAATAACTCTGGCGTGACTGGGGTGGTCACATGAGTGTGCATGTGAAATTGCACAGAATGAAATACATGTGCACTCAGATGAGAACATGTAAAAAATGGTGAGATCTGAACAAGACCAGTGGACCCGGTCAGAGTCACTCTCCTGGTTGTGAGATTGCACTAAGGGAAGTGTACATACGCTCTCTCTGCCTTATTTCTCACAGCTGCACGTGAAGCTATTATCTCAAAAGAAAACTAAATTCTTCAGTTTTCATTTTAATCCAGTAAATACGAATAGATAGAACCTACATAAACAAAAGCTCTCTAGAGTCCTTAGTAATATTTAAGAGTATAAACACAAAAACATTTGGGGCCCCATGCTGCCCGGTGCACACCTCGGCTGTGTGGCCCATTGTGTAAGTGCATGGACTCGGATCAGATTTTGAGCTTGAATATGGTTCTGCCTGTCATTCCTGGTGTGTCATGTGGAGGTTGTTTAACCTCTTTAGCTTCAGTTTCTTCAACTGTAGAGTTAGTACTGAACCCATCTTGTAAGGTGCTCAGCAAATATTAGCTACAGTTGAGGAAAACAACCTGGGCTGAGGGTCAGGACATCCAGGTTCCTGCCCTGCTCTGCTCTAAGATAATATCAGCGTGAGCTTGGCAGTCCTTTCCCTCTCTGGGTCTTCCTCCCTCTTGTGTGTGAACAACTGCTATCCAAGGACTCTCCCAGCTCTGACATCCTGAGTCATTATAGGACCAGAGAAGGCCTCGCTAAGGTGACGCACCTGGAAGGAGGACTTGCCTGCTCAGTCCGTTTCCAGGCACCTGAACACCTAGACGTGTACTGGAGAGAGGGCACCTTCTTGCATCTGTGAGCTGCTTAGGAAACGTCACGTCTTTTGGTTGTTTGCTCCCAGGTGGCTTCAGGGTGAGAAGCAGGGGCAGTTGGGAGATGCAGAGGAGCCTGGGTGTTAGTTGGGGGCTACCTCTCAGCCTGCAGCCTTTTGGTTTCCCAGGAAGCTTCTGTTTGGTGTGTAGAACACATGCTCTGCAGCCACACTGAGTCCAGGTCCTGGTACTGACACTAACTATATGGGCTCAGGCTCATCATGTAACTGCTTTGAGCCAAAGGTGCCCCATCTGTAAAAATCCTATATAATAGAAGTGTATTATGCAAATTGTCCCCTCAACCGGGAGTTGTCCGGGAGTTCGACCAGGGGGGAGGGGCCGGCCAGGGGATGGGAGGGAGTACCTGGCCGACAGCCGGCAGCCGCTAGGGACCAGTGCACGGCACGGGGCCTCTAGTGGGATAATAAAAATGCCCACCCCACAGGACTGGGGTGAGTATCTTGCACCTGTGGGTGCAAGATCTGAATCCACTGAGTGACAGCTGTTCTGTTACTTACAACTCTTTGGAGTTTCTCTGCTTCACACCATCTTCGGAGGGAGGCTCCTCTGTCCTGGAATGTCATTTGCTCCCAACTGGTCTCCTGACTGACCTGGGCACAGCAGTGAGGAGAAATGCGTTCTTAAGAGCCTTTATAAGAGTCAGTTTGTGTTGCCAGCCAGGTCCTGTTGCTGAACCAGCATGTCCTGTCTACCCGACCGTTGGAGTGGGTTGGTCCCTTTTTTCGTGTTTACCGAGCATGTGGCTCCGGGTGTTTATCCCCCCTAACTTCCTTATGGACAGGAGGCACTCGCTGAGGGCCTGTTTTCTCCACTTGTGTGCTGCCCTAGGGCATTCTTTGTGCTGAGGGAAGGGTAAGGTGTGGCCGGATTTTATTAAGGCCGAGTAAACTCCCGGGGCACCTGGTGAGAGCTGCACAGGGGCACGTGCAGCTCTCCTGAAGTGAGAGAGGGCCTTCGATCTCAATGGAGAGTTTGATTCAGATAGCTAATGGCGGCCATGACCATAAAGGGGGCCCCTCACACACGAGTGACCCATCCTGCAGAGCTGCCCTGCCTCTCAGTGCCCTTTCCTCTCCCTCCCTTTCCTTGGCCATCCCTGCCAGCAGGGTGCCTCCTGTCAGGATCGGGTGCACTCTGACAGGCCACGTGGCTGATGCTTCCCCCTTCATCATTCCTCACCCTGGGCAGCTCTTCAGCTCATCGGCATGGGCTTCCTTTATCTTTACTGCAGGATCCCAAAGCTGAGGGGAGTGGTGGGGGCTTCAGAAACATCCCAGCTCCTCTCTTCTGTTACCTCTTAGGTCAGCGGGTCCCAGAGTTTCTCACAGGATGCCATATGGAAAGGGGGCTTCGGGTACACGTTGTCAACTCTCATTAATTAATTTAAAATCAGTACATCTCTCCTCCCACTTAAGAGGAGCTCTGCCAGTGCAGCATTTCACCCAAACCCATTTGCTGGTGGGACCCTTTTCTGTGAACTTAACCATTTGGATGCCCAGGGTGGGTCACGCTGGCCAGTTTTGCCGTGGAGTGGGAGGGAGGAAAAGTTGTGAGGCTGCTGGTTGCATTGCACCCCTACATGGAAGGGGGATGGGCAGCCAGATGGGCAGGGCTGGGAGAAGCCAAGGAGTCCACAGAGAGAAGGGGCCTCTGGCACTGGTGAAGCCTGAGGAGGCTGGGGCACAGGATGAAAGGCTCGCATTATCCCAATGATTGAAGTGGGCACCCTTTGCAGAGATCAACCCTCAATGGCAGTTTTCTAAATGGCCACTAGGTGGGGATGGTTCCCAGGAGGCCTACAAAATGAGGCACACCTATGCCATTGATAGAATTTGCCCATTTTTTTCCTCACTATAAAACTGTAAATTTTACAACCTCCTCAGGTAAGTTTTAGCAAATTTTTTTTTCCTGCATTTGGCTCCTCCTTTCCCCTGTTTGCTCTGCACCTCTCCCAAGTGACCTCATCCATCTGTTTATGACCTTGGGGACTTTTTTATCATGGCCCACTTTCTCACAAGTTGAACATTAGATAGAAGAAAATGTCGTATAGGCTTTCCCTCTGAAAATAGGAATCACTCTTTTCATCTGCTAGAGTGAAAGGCATGGAAAAAAATCTGGCATCATTCACTAAACATATTAAAGAATCTTTCAGTTCCATTCTAGAGCTAGTTAACAGTGAGATACATAAAGAGGAGAGAGCGAGCTAGAAAAATAGGGAAGGGAGAGAGACAAGGAAGAAATAACGTCGATGGGCGGAGGCAGCAAGAACTGCAGCAAAGGTGGCTGAGCACACTTGGAGGTGAGTGGCACTTGGCCACACTGGACAGTGTCTCTTAGACATAGTGGGTTGCAAACTGTCTTTGAACTGTTCATTGGCTGGTCAGCCACTCGTATGGCCCTCCAAAAGCTATAACCAGTACATTATTAGAGGACTTACATATGAGGAAAGTTATTCTCCGAGTGCAGCCACTGTGATTGTGGTAGCTCATCGATGACCCACTGGGAAGGTGGACGGAAGCTTGGCCATCAGTGAGTTGATGAAAGAGTCTGCTGGCAAAATGTCCTTTTTTTTTTTCTTCTCTATTCAATTTATTTATTTATTGTTTAAAATATTACAAAGGGTATTACATATGTGTCCCTTTTTTTCCCCCGCCCTTGACAATCCCCTGGCCTCCCCTGCCCCCCAGTGTCTTATGTCCATTGAGAATGTCCTTTTCATACTGTTCCTCACCCACCCCTGTGCCCTTTGGTTTTGCAGACATGGTGACCTAGCTCCTTGCTACCCAGAGTATGAGTCATGGAGTGCCAACCTTGGCATTACCCAGGAACTTATTAGAAATGCAGACTGTCAGACCTCACCCTAGACTATCAGATTTTGCATTTCATTTTAATAAGATCCCTGGGAGATTCATGTACCCAAGTTAGAGCATGAGAAGCACTGACCTAGCTCATCAAGTCTTTCAAACTTACTTCTGAAACTCGGGCAGTATTTGAGGACAGATAGAACTTAGATATTTGGAAACATTCCAAGACATTGATCCTCCCCATTTCTGATTTTCAACTTCAGTTTCTAAATAGTATATAATAAAAGGTAGTTTTGGCCCTGGCTACATGACTCAGTTGGTTGGAGTGTCGTCCTGTACACCAAAAGGTTGCAGGTTCGATCCCTGGTCAGGAAGCATATGGGAGCAACCAATCCATATTTTTATCAAATTGATGTTTTTCTCCCTCCCTCTCTCCTCCTTCCCCTCTCTAAAATCAATAAACATATCCTAGGGTAAGGATTTTTTTTTTAAGGTAGGTTTGGAGGTCTTTGTAGATTTGACAGCAAACAAATTTTACTCTTAAAACTTGTGGTCTTCTGACTCCATCAAGCATTTGTTACACTTGCCAATCTCCTGAGTCTTATTGATGAACCCCAGATAAGAATGGTGAAGGGCCCTGGACAGGGGATTTGAGGCAGTGATATTGTGTCCAAAAAAAAAAAAAACAACAACTGAGGTTTTCCCTGGGTGGCATGGTATGAGGTCTGAAAGGGCTTGGGTTTGATAGGTCCTGCCAGCTCACTGTGTCAGAGCTGGGCCATCAAATGCTCCATTTTTTCCACTTTTGGCAAAGATTGAAGTGACCTCTTTTCTATGCTTTTTGGTCCTTCATAAAGGGTAAGACCTTTGAGGGACATTCATTTTCTCACTGCCTGGTTTTCTGGGTCAAGATGAGGTCATGACACATGAATGTGTTCACCGGGTTCTGTGCCCCTGGGGAAGAAGATCTGGCCAGGGGTCCAATTCTTTTCCGGATTCCGTAGTCAGCCAGGCCAGCATGCAGTGTTTGTTGGACAAATGGATGGGTGACTTTGAATGAAAGAATGTTTGAAGTTGAATGAAATGACTGATAACAGATCTTTGCCTGTTTTCAAGTTGTTGAGAGAGTCCCTCTTGCTGGTAAAAGGAGGGGTTTTATGTTCTGTGTGGCTCCTCCCCTGTCTTGAGGGCAGTGATTTTTGAACAACCATGAAAAGAGCGCCTTCTTTGATTTTTGTAGATGGCAGTTGAATTTCTGCATGAATTGAATGTTCCATTTTTCAAAGTTGGATCTGGGGACACTAACAATTTTCCTTATCTGGAAAAGACAGCCAAAAAAGGTGAGTGTTTAATCTCTGTCATAAAATATGAGGGAGTCCACACCACGTTTTTACTCCTTTAGTGGCAGCTAAAAGAGTAAATCAGACTTTAGAAAACTCTTTCCAATCTGCACATACTTCCATTTTTTCATATGCTGACTTGGAAGAGAAGAAATTAAGGATGACACAGTTGTTATAAGGACTTAATTAAAATTATTTTTAATTTATAAGAAATTATACAAAATTGGAGATTTGAGGCCATAAAACTTCTTAAAGAAAGCTCTGAGAAATATTCTTGAGGTATATTATAATATCTAACATATGCACATTAGTTTGTAAGGCAGGGTTTACCATATGAGTGATCTCATTTGATTCTCACAGCTCCTCTGGGACTTTATACTTATGTCATAGACGAGGCATCTGAGATCACATAGCTAGTGAGTGGCAGCCCTGGGTTCTTGAATCTGGAGTCTGTGCTTATCCTACCACACAGTACAACCTCTTAATCCAATGAGATGCTCATCTTTCTTTGAGGTGTGTGAAATCTCTCTGACTCCTTAATTCAGTTCACTTTTCTAAACTATAATGTCGGGGGGTGAGGGGAGTCTGCATTTCCCATAGTCGAGGGCAGGATCCCACCAAGCTCACCTCTGTTCCTCCACAGTGGCTGGCAGAGTATTTGAGAGATGTTTGTGAAGTTCGGTTGATCAGGTGACCAGCAGTTGGGATTTGCTTGAGGGAGAATCAGAACCACTAAAAGAAAGTGACGATGGTGTTCGTATTTGGTCACTCAGGCCGCCCAATGGTGATCTCCAGCGGGATGCAGTCGATGGACACCATGAAGCAAGTCTATCAGATTGTGAAGCCCCTCAACCCCAACTTCTGCTTCCTGCAGTGCACCAGTGCATACCCGCTCCTCCCTGAGGATGTCAACTTGCGCATCATCTCGGTGAGCAGGTGGAAGGGCCATTGTCTCATTGGGCCACTTGAAAATGGCTTTTCTTAGGACATTTACTGCAGGGAAGATGTAGCCTTTTTTCTCTCTCTTATACATTCTTTTTTTTTAAGTATTTATTGTGGAAAGTATTACATATGTTCCCCTTTCCCCCCATTGATGTAGCCTTTTATACACACAAAATTCTAACCAATATTGATATGCTTCATAACTTGAGCCCCCTTTGACAATCTTGCTGTTATAGAATCAAATTAGAACCGATCAGGCAGCTAAGGAAGCAGGTACATTCTATAGAGGGTGATTATAAATTAAATTTTCTTAAAACCAATCTTAATTTCACCCATTATTAAATATAAGTCCTCGTAATTGTCTATATACATTTATTTTACCCATGTGTATTGACCATTAGAGGTCCCTCTTCTGTGAATTGCTGGCTTATTAGTGAGTTATCTTGTGTGTGTGGTAAAATAAAAGGTTTACCATTTTAACCATTTTAGGTATACAGTTCCAAGGTATTAAGTACGTTTACAGTGTTGTGCTACCATCACCACCATCCATCTCCAGAACTTCTTCATCTTCCCAGACTGAAACCAATCCCATCAAACACTAACTGCCCATTTCCCCTTCCCCTGGCAGCCACCTTTCTTCCTTCTGTTTCTATGAATTTGACTTCTTCAGGTACTTCCTATAAGTGGACTCACGTAGTATTTGTCCTTTTGTCTTCTTTCATTTAGCATAATGACTTCAAGGTTCATCCATGTTGTAGAATGTGTCAGCATTTCATTCCTTTTTAAGACTGAATAATATTCCATTGTATGTATATAGCACATTTATCTATCCATCAATATACATTTTGGATGTTTCTACCTTTTGGATATTGTGAATAATGCTGTTAGGAACATCGGTGTAGAAATATCTTTTTTTTTTCTTTTTCATTTTTAAAAAAATATATTTTACTGATTTTTTACAGAGAGGAAGGGAGAGGGATAGAGAGTTAGAAACATCGATGAGAGAGAAACATCGATCAGCTGCCTCCTGCACATCCCCTACTGGGGATGTGCCTGCAACCAAGGTATATGCCCTTGTCTGGAATCGAACCTGAGACCCTTCAGTCCCCAGGCCGACGCTCTATCCAGTGAGCCAAACCAGCTAGGGCTAGAAATATCTTTTTATCTTCTTCATATTGAGTTGTAGGCCACCTTCTTGAAACTTCTGGCTTTTCCTGCTCTGTGTTTTTTGCTAGCTCTGATACATTTCTACCTGTAATTCTGCGCATCCCTGAGGCTCAGACTGTTTACGTTGACAGCCTTGAGGGAACTTTTTCTCTCCCAGGATTTTGTCCACCCCAACTCAATTAAAGATGGTGAAGTCTAGTCCCAAAGGGAAAAACACTTATTGGAGATCTCACAGCAGCTTGGTGGCAAAGCTGAGACTAGAATCCTTTGTCTCTTACTGTCTTGGGCCAACTTTTGTCGGTACCTGGAACTTAATTGGAAGTGTACATATATGTAATTACCATCTGAAAACATTAAATTAGTGTAATTCTAAATATATGTACACACATAATCATGATATTGCAATTGACCAGTTTTCCTTTTACATTTTCCTTTCAGTACAGTATTCGACATTGTTTATTTTCATGACAGTCTAAACTTTTGTACATGTTGCTGCAGTATTCATCTCTCACTTTAAAAAATTAACCTTTATAGCCCGGCTGGCATGGTTCAGGGGTTGAGCATTGACCTATGAACCAGGAGGTCATGGATCCATTCCCAGTCCGGACACATGCCCAAGGTGCAGGCTTGATACCCAGTGGGGGGCGTGCAGGGGGCAGCTGATCAATGTTTCTTTCTCATAGTTGATGTTTCTATCTCTCTCTCCCTCTCCCTTCCTCTCTGAAATGAATAAAAAATACGTTTTTTTAAAAAATTAATGTTATTTGAAAACTGACACTATCTTTTTACCTAAACTTTCTGTCCCTCCCAGTTGATAGTCTTTTCTCTATTTCTAGCCATCTCTTAATGCTCTGATTTTAAAAATTTAAACATGCTTTTTAAAAACCCAAACAGCTTTGAGTTATAGAACATAGAAAGTGAATGTTCTCTTAATCCCATGCAAACAAGATTGCCATTATCAACAATTTATTATATGTGACTCCAGATATTTTCCTTCTCTGCGTAGCATGGTTCCCCCTTCCCTTCCAGACCCATCCGAGGTGCAGTCATGTCTGTCTGCTCTCTTGATACCAGGGCCCAGTGAGTGATAAATTGCCAGCCCTCCCATCTCGGGCCCAGCCCACCATATTACAGCAGTTTGAATTCCCCAACCTAGCCACCTGCACTCCCTTGTCCATCACGCACCCTTTAAAGCCTGGTTTTCAAGGCTTTTGCCGCTCAGCTGTCCTAATCTTTTATTAAACCCCATCTGGATCTTTCTACTGTACTTAAGCTTTCTGGTAGCCCTGACTGACAAGACTCACTCGACTTAGAATGTCTTTTGTTGCATTCAGTGAATTATAGATAACAGATTAATTAATTATTTAGCATTTCTACCAAAGGATTGTTTTGAGATTGGGCTATATACATTATTGATGATGATATATGTGCATATAGCACACTTGCTTTCAGCAGTTCAGGCTAATTAAATGTGACAGATGCCTTTGGAATGAGAGTTTAGGCATCTGGTTATAGCTGTTATTCCTGGTGGTTTGTGCAGTGAGAAACATTCTTAAAATGCCTTTTCGATAACAGTAGCCATTATTTTTTGAGCATCTACGTGTGTTGAGTGTTTTTCATGCATTTATGGCAGTCCTCAACAGCTATCGCCCCCGGCGAGGAGAGGCCCGGAGAGCCTGAGTGTCTTGCCCATATTGTACAAATGGCAAGCTGCTAAACTGGAACTCTAACCCAGATCTGCCTGACCCGGGAATATATACATGAAATACCACAATATTTAACCGATTTTTTTTCTTTTCCTATTTAAAGGAATATCAGAAGCTCTTCCCTGACATTCCCATAGGGTATTCTGGGCATGAAACAGGAATAGCAATCTCTGTGGCCGCTGTGGCTCTGGGGGCCAAGGTTTTGGAGCGTCATATAACTTTGGACAAGACCTGGAAGGGTAGTGACCACTCGGCCTCGCTGGAGCCTGGAGAGCTGGCCGAGCTGGTGCGGTCTGTGCGCCTTGTGGAAAGGGCCATGGGCTCCCCAACCAAGCAGCTGCTACCCTGTGAAATGGCTTGCAACGAGAAGGTGGGTTCTGCCCCACCCTGCTGGGCTCCCCTGTTCGAGAGGGCCGAAATGGGTTTACCTGCTAGGGAGAGTCAGTACCTACCCTGCCTGAGCCCAGGCCAATGGGAAGATAAAGGAATATCACTCCAACCTTCTGGCCTTATATGAGCAGGGGGAGAAACATACTACTTAAGGCAGTGGTTCTCAACCTTCCTAATGCTGCGACCCTTTAACGTATTAATGTTGTGGTGACCACCAACCATAAAATTATTTTCCTTGCTACTTCATAACTGTAATGTTGCTACTGTTATGAATCGTAATGTAAATATCTGATATGCAGGATGTATTTTCATTGTTACAAATTGAACATAAAGCATAGTGATTAATCACAACAACAATATGTAATTATATATGTGTTTTCTGATGGTCTTAGGCGACCCCTGTGAAAGGGTCATTTGACCCCCAAAGGGGTCGCGACCCATAGGTTGAGAACCGCTGCCTTAAGGGAGCTTTAGTAGTTCCTCTGGCTGCCTACAATCATGTTATAATTTCTCACCTAAGTCTCTGAAGTATGTGACCCCAGGCTCTAGACTCCAGGAAATGTAAGGGGAGGTGATGGTATCCAGGGCCTCATGAGGCACTCAGACAGGTTAAGTCTAGGGTCCCTTGGAGTAGGTAAGCCTTGAAAAACATTCAGGTAGAGGGGTGCTATGAGGCAGTGGGAGAAGGGCCTGTGATATATGTTAAGGCATCCCTAATCAGGAGGCACTGGGAGAATGGGGGTGGCTGGTTGTCAAGGGGGTTAGTGGGGGGATGACGCAAATATTCTCTCAGGAACAGTTTGAGCTGTGTAGCATTGACCTTCAGACAGAGGGGATGGTGAGGCCAAAGAACACTGCCTGGCACACTCACAATCTGGGCTTCTTGGAAGGGGTGGCTTAGGCCCGTCTTGGCGTCTGAGTCACAGAGCCAGGCGACCCAGGGCCGGCAGGAGTACAGACACTCCCAATCTGCTGCAGGCTGTCTGGGTGAAGGCACGATCAACCACCAGGCTGCATGGGGAGTGTTGTCATCTTTTATTCTGGGGGGACCCTACTCACTTCCCTCAAATCAAAGATGCATAGATAATAGGAAATTATAATAGTAAAAACAAAATAGTAACAAGACAAACAAAAAACCTGATAGAGGAAAGGGGGAGAGAGTTGTACCCGAAACCAGAATGAGAACTAAGTGCACAATTTGGTTCTAAGTCTCCTGGCTCCCTGAGCGAACAGCGAAACATAACAGGATGCATAATCTGATATTGCTCGTTGATAGACATTTGTCCTAGTACTAAATTCCAGAATTGATTCCTTGGCTCTTACATGAAGGATAGAGAGGAATATAAACGCATTGCGGACAAAACTTAGAAATGCCGGTCGTGGAGCTTCAGGTATCCTTCATCCTGCTCGCCCGCCCATTCTGTCTGCCCCATCCTAGGAGTAGCAGTCATACTCATCATCTTGTGAGACCTCCACATTCCTACTTCACTGAGCAATGTGGCCCGTAGGGTTCATGTCCCTTGAGAGCAGCGGGCCAGGAATAAGGAATCTAGGTTCTCTTCCCAGCTCCTTGCAACCTTAACCAAGTTACCCATTCTCTTTGTGCTCAGTTTTCCCAAGTTTAAAATGAGATATTGACTTTATCAGGAGGAGCATTCTATGTTTCAGGTAGATTACATATATTATCACTAATCCTTATTGTAGTCGATAAGATGGAGGCACCATTATTTCCCATTCTACAGAGAAACTAAGGGTTCCATGAGGCAATGGGAGAAGGCTCTGTTTGGTGACATATCCAAGCCTTTTTCTTTGCATGTTATTGTGAAGGCCCTTCCTCTGAATCTGAGTTCACCCACACGGGCCAAGTCCCTGCCATGTGTGACATACTACTCTAGGCACCAAGGGTGAGGGTGAGAACAGTCCCTATTCTCAAGACACCTTGTGAAGACTGATCAGGCATCTTGAGTATAAAGCAATGTGCACTAGTTACTTTTGTGAAACTAGCACTGAGTGTTACTTTTATCCACAGCTGGGCAAGTCTGTGGTGGCCAAAGTGAAAATTCCAGAAGGCACCATTCTAACAATAGACATGCTGACTGTGAAGGTGGGTGAGCCTAAAGGCTACCCTCCTGAAGACATCTTTAGCCTGGTGGGCAAGAAGGTCCTGGTCACTATTGAAGAAGACGACACCATCATGGAAGAATCTGTAGAAAACCATGGCAAAAAAATCAAGTCTTAAAATAAAGTGCCAGCCCTAACTGGTTTGGCTCAGTGGATAGAGCGTCGGCCTGCGGACTCAAGGGTCCCAGGTTCGATTCCGGTCAAGGGCATGTACCTTGCTTGTGGGCACATCCCCCGTGGGGAGTGTGCAGGAGGCAACTGATTGATGTTTCTCTCTCATCGATGTTTCTGACTCTCTATCCCTCTCCCTTCCTCTCTGTAAAAAATCAATAAAATATATTTAAAAATTTTAAAAAAAGATAAAATAAAGTGCCATTCTCTGAATTCTGAATTGCCTTGTTAATACTGTTGGTTATGTTGGGTGAGGTGGGACAGGAGTGGTCTCCAAAGACATGATTCTCATCCACTCCTGTCCCTGACAGCAGGCACTTTTGGGCCAGGCCCTGTGTCAAGCCGTTGAAGGAATACAGAAAGCAAATACAACCATTTCTGCTTCAGGTTGGCTGGCCCAGAAGGGGAAGTGGGCTCAAAAGCTAATCATTACCTCCAGTTGTGTGGGTGCAAGAGGGACGAGTGCTGGCTGGATAGGTCCTGTCTTTTAAGCCTTCATTCTTATTGCCCACAAAGGCAACCCAAATGACCTGCAATCTCCCTTCCAGACCTCCAGCTGTCTTTCTCCATGGCCCTATCCCCTGCCCACTGTGGGGCTCTGTGTTCAATTGGCTGTATAGTGATCACTTGGTGTTAGAGAAAGTATTGGTCAAAGGGTCTTGCAGGCAGTGTAATACCCAAGGTGCTCCTATCTCTGAGAAAAGAGAGAGAACTTCTTTCAATAGTGCTGAAGGGTCTACTACGTGGCAGACTCTTAGGTCCTGAGGATGAGTCCAAATCCCATCCTCATGGAACTTCCATTCGGGGGGGACATACGGTATACAATAAACCATGAACATAGTCGTTAAATCAGTATGTTCAAAGGTGATATGTGCAATGGGGGTAGAGGGGAAATAGAACCGAGTGAGGGAGATGGGGAATGTGGGGCTTGGTGTGTTAGCATGTTGTGGCGACTTTGAATATGATGGTAATGCTGAAATCAGCCCTTCTATGATCCATAATGAAATTGTAAACCCAGCTAATAAAAAAGATTGTCTTGCCCTAACCGGTTTGGTTCAGGGAATAGAGCGTTGGCCTGCGGACTCAAAGGTCCCAGGTTCGATTCTGGTCAAGGGCATGTACCTTGGTTGCGGGCATATCCCCAGTGGGGAGTGTGCAGGAGGCAGCTGATCGATGTTTCTCTCACATCGCTGTTTCTAACTATCCCTCTCCCTTCCTTCCTGTAAAAATTCAATAAAATATATTAAAAAGAAAAAAAGATTGTCTTATGTTTGAACAGCAGCATGAACCTTTCACAGAGATTTCATATCATATTCCCCTTTGTTCTTTTGAACCAATAGAGATTAATGATTCTTTTCAAATATATTTTCAAATTCTTAATCTTTGTTCACATTTGGCCTTGTTTACTATAACTCCTCTTGTTTCAAAGTGTATATTTGCATCTTTCCAAATGCATAAATTTGCCTTTTGAAGTTTATTTACTTGTGAGTATAGAACCTTCTCTTGCAGATCCCAAAACAGTTTCTGGAAAGGTACTCAAGTCTGTGAATGGGATGGGATAGGAATCCTGGGTTGTACTCATGTGTAAAAGAAAACCCATAAAATTGATATGCTAAGAACTGAAGTGTGATAGTATCAATTTCTGGTTGATACTCACTCCCTTTCATTTTTTTCCCTATAAACAGACCTTGAAGAGACCATCAAAATTTCCTATTCCAGGGCATTTTTTCTCTACAATAGCAGAGAAGGTGACATTTAAATATCTGAAACTTCCTAACAAGAAGAGACATAGCATTAGAGGGATGTGTCCCAGGGCCTGGAAACAGGATGTGGGTCAGGAAGAGAGGGAAGGGCCTGGCCTGGGCTCTAGCTGAAAATGTGTAGTGAGTGAACCAGTCAATCGCCTCCACAAACAGCACCCCCATATGTATGAATTGCTGAGATGTTTTCCAAGAGTCATGAAAGTGAGGATGGTATAGTCAGGGAAGACTTCCTGGAGGAGGTGGCTCTTTAGTTCAACCTTGCAGGTTGAGAAGTGACTGATGGAGTTAGGGCATAGGCTTGGGAAGTGCCCAGAGTGTCCAGGAACTAGCAGGTGATGATTTGGCAAGGAATGGCCACATGGAGAGGAAAGAAGGGACTTGGAATGGGTCAAGAAAGAAGCAAGGGCTTAAAAGCCTGCTGAGTTTGGACTTTGTTCTATAGGCAATGGTGAGTCATGGAAGGCTTCTGAGCAGAACATGGTAGACTCAGACCCACGCCTCCCACTCTCACACTTATCCTCCATCTAGCTTGGCTTCTGGGGCAAGCTGTCCCCTCCCCATAGTATGAATTCCTGCCCACCAGAAAGAACCAAAGATGGCTTTAGTGTTGGTAAAGGATGATCACAAAAAATGCCAAAAGCTACATAATACTGTCATGGATAGGAATAGCTGGGAGGTAGGGTTTGTTTTCACGTAAGGAAGAACTTAGTGAATTCTCTTCAGAAGTGGTGAAGTCCCCTTCACTGAAGATATTCAATCAGAGACCCACTGACCACTGCAAACAAATGGTGGAGGGGGTGGAAAATGAGCAAGACTCCGTCCAGGCCTAGATGCCATGAACATGAAACAACAACTCCCAATGCAGACCATGGTTAAAAGACAATATTCAGCCCTGGCCAGGCCCAGTTGGTTGGAGTGTCCTGTACACCAAAGGTGGCAGGTTTAATGCCCAGTGAGGGCACATACCCAGATTGCAGGTTTAATCCCTGGCCGACCGATTGATGTTTCCTCTCCCTTCCTCTCTTGAAAAATAAATTTAAAAATTTTAAAGAGACAAATATATTTTATGTAAACATATATATTATAAAATTGCTGTCACACATATCTGCAAGCAATTTGCTGTATCAATTAAGAAATTTCTACAAATCTGAGTGATCAATACCCTTGCAGACATGGACCCCAAGGAAGCTCAGTCCTCTCCTGTTAATATGCAAGGAAGCTCCTGCTACTGCCGGATGGCAGTTTGGAATAGCAGTTGTCTCAGTGCTAAGCACAACAGGAACTCTGCTGGGGATGCTCACACATCCTGGCATGACACAGCTCTGTAGTTTTCAAGGCTAGTTCCTATCGTTGGCTCATTTGAGACTCACAGGACTGGTAGATAGGATCTTTACACCCATTTTACAGATGATGCTCCGAGAAGTAAAAAGTGACTAGCCTGAGGTCAGAGTTGATTGTGGACCAAAACTGCCGTTTTCCAACTGGTGCAGGCCTTGGCACAAAGTAGACATTTGATAAAAGCCACTTTTCAACCTGTTTAGTCTCTGCTACTCTCAAATCCCCCCTCCCAGTATAAGACCTCAAGAGCCCAAGGGAGATAATCCAAAGCTAGGTTTGCCCTAACAGTATGGCCTTGTGGACATAAGCACAGACCCTAGCTCCATTAGCTGTGTGACTTGTGTGTCTCAATGTTGTCTCAGTTGGGATAACTTTCTAAGTCCTAGGGATGATGTGAGGATCACATGAGTTCATAGCCATAAAGCATTAGAACAGTGCCCAACAAAGAGCAAGGGCCATTGTTACTCAGCCCCTGTTGGCTGTGGGCCGGGGAACCAGTCTGGATTTGCAGGGATGAACAGAGATGTAGAGTCAAGTGTACCCCTCTTGCTCTG
Source organism: Myotis nattereri (assembly GCF_964212035.1). NCBI lineage: Eukaryota > Metazoa > Chordata > Mammalia > Chiroptera > Vespertilionidae > Myotis > Myotis nattereri. The sequence goes on from NC_138087.1 coordinate 56,627,360, forward strand.
TCGGGAATGCCTCTGTCTGAATTCAGTTTTGGGCCATCCCCAGTAAAATTCCCCTTTCTCAGGATTCCTGGAGCATAGTGCTTAGACACCTATTCAAGTTAGAGTTTTAAATTATTTGGTTAGAACTAAAGGCACTTTTGAAGTTCCTTCTGTCTTGTATTCTAATTGTATTACATTGTCCCATATGAAAGTGCCATTTTTAGGTAAAAAAAACTATTGGAAATTCTCATTTTATGGTTCAAACTAATTAATGCACGTAGTTTGTTTAAACCATGAGGGAGATTCAGCTTTGTGTTTTCCTCACCCTACCACTGTCCTGTCAAGCACTTAACAAGATAAATTTAATATGGTATAACTTGAAAACTGTCTAGGGAACTTGACAAATCAGGTTGCTGAACCTTTAGAACTGAGGCACAGGCCCTGGAAGGAGGCCTCCCTGAGGTCCTGCTGGTTTGGCCTCCTCTATTTATGTCACTTCTGGAAAGTGGGGCTCTATGGGTTTCCTTGGCAACACCTGGATCTGAGAAGCATACTGTGTCTGGGCTGCCCAACTCCACTCATGCTCTGCTTTTGACTTGAAGACAGTGGGAAAACTGCCAGTGGTTGCTTAGTAACTGCCACCTGCTGATTCTTCCCTACATCCCCAGGAATGAATAAGCAGTTCATCTCCCAGGTTAAAGGCTGGGCCAAAGGGCAAACCAGAAACTCGCCTAGGGGCTGGAGTGCTGGGCCGCCCTTAATCACCGTGGGCTACTTTAAGCAACTTACTTTCAGGTAAGGACCTGTCTCCCAAAATGTACAATGAGGTCAGGCTGAGTGATCTGCCAGGCTCTCCCAGCCCCGCTGCTCTGTGACACTGGGAGGGCAGGGACTTACTGAACTTTTCAGGATGGGGAGAGTGCAGGACACAGCTGCCCTTAGAAAGCTTCTCATCTAGTTAGAAAGATAGCTCCCAGGTTTGTGGCCCTGATGCTAAGATTCTAGTGGCTTGGGGAGACTTCCTGGGGGGCAGTTAAGCCTTGGGAAGACCGAGACAGGCAAAGAGTAAGGGCTTTCCTGTATAAATGTCATGGGGGCAGGGGAAGAGGGCTGCAAAGGCCCAGAGGCCCACCATGGGACAGTTCCGCGGGAGGGTATCTGAAAAGAGCCGCAGAAGCTAGTTGAGAAGCAGCTCAGGGGCAGCCCACAAAAGCCTTGCATGCTAAGGTGCGGTGACGTGCTCTTCCCCCCTGGAGCCCTTGGAACCTTTTCATTGTCCTGAGAGGCTAAGTGCGGTTTTAGGCAGATCACTCTGGTTATGGGTGGAGGACGGGAGCGGGTTCAGGCCGGGCGCTATTAAGAGGCTCTTGATGCTGCTCCGAGGGGAGGAAACGCGGATGAGCTGAATGACGCCGAATGCAGAGGAGACCGAGCCCAGGGGCACTGGTTAGGTGGAGTCAGGGCTGGGTGCCTCTCCTGCATTCGCGCTTTTATTGTGCACCTACTATGCGACAGCCAGTTCTGGCTTCTGTACGAGGGAGGCGGTCTGAGGCTAGTGTACTGTGATTGGTCTGTACGAGGGAGGAGGTCTGAGGCTAGTGTATTGTGATTGGTCTGTAGGAGGGAGGCGGTCTGAGGCTAGTGTACTGTGATTGGTCAGGATGCCTAGGGCTCACCTGCGAGGGCGTCCTTTCCGGAACCCGGACTAAAAGCAGTGCCGGGGGGCGGGGAGGTCTGCTGAGCGAGCAGCAGGGGACCGATGTTTAAGGCACGTCCGGACCCGGCCTGGGACAGCACCTGTGACACCGCAGGGGAGACGGCGGGTGTGCTTGGCGAGCAGGCGGTGGACAACGCACGTCTGGGTCGGGTGTGACCAGAGTCCCGGGAAGTCTAAGGGCGGTTCCTCCCATCGGGCCCTAGGGCAGCCGGGGGATGCCGATGGCCCCTTCCCAGAGCCGCAGGGCCGGGTAGAGCGGCTCCTGGAACGCGGCGCGGAAGGTGTGGAGGTGGCTCATGCCGTCCGACACGTTGTAGAAGGCGAGGACGCCGGCCTCGTAGTCCAGGAAGACGCCCAGCCGGTCGGGGTCGTCGCGGGGCCACAGGCGGCAGCGCTGGCTGTCGTGGAAGGCCCAGTACTCCAGGTCGTAGCGTTTGAGGCACCACGACTGGCGGTTGCAGCCCAGGCGCGCGGCGGCGGCGTCCCCGCGGCGCCGCAGGGAGGCGTAGGCCGCGCCCACCCACCAGCCGCAGCCCGCCTCCTGCACGTCCACCTCCCAGTAGTGGCGGCCGGCGGCGAAGCAGTCGCTGCCCAGCACCTGCCACAGCGTGTCGAAGCGGAGCGCGGGCGCGGGCCCCAGGCGGCCGAGCAGGACGAGGCGCACCGTCCGGCGGTCGGGCGACAGGCGCAGGCGCGCGTGCATCGTGTCCGGGTCCAGCGTGGGCGTGCGCGCATCTGCGGAGGGCGGGGACAGCACGCACGCCTGGTGGGCGGGGCCAGCGCTGCGCCCCGCCCCTGGGAAACCTACCGGGTTGGCGCCCGCGGACCCACACATACTCACAATACAAAAAAAAAATGGGAAAACCCGGAAATCGCCCTGGAGAAATGGAAAGCCCCCTTTTCACCCTGATTGCCTCTGGGAAGTTACGGGGGGAGCATGGGAAGAACAGCATATTTTACTGTCCACCCGTTATACCATTTGAATTTTGAACCATGTGACTTGTTGCCAATTTCTAAAAATTTAACTAAAAATAATCCCATCACTGTTAAGATTTGAGAGTAGCCCTAGCTGGTTTGGCTCAGTGGATAGAGCATCGACCTGCGGACGGAAGGATCCTGGGTTTGATTCCGGCCTGGGTTGCGGGCTCAATCCCCAGTAGGGAGCATGCAGGAGGCAGCTGATTGATGATTCTCTCTCATAATTGATGTTTCTATCTATCTCTCCCTCTCCCTTCCTCTCTGAAGTCAATAAAAATATATTAAAAAAAAAAAAAGACTTGAGAGTATATCCTTCCAATATTTTGACTTGCTGCTTTATAGCTTTCCTTAACATTGGTATCATACCATCCATGCTCTTGGACAATCTTTTTAATAATTTACTAATGTATTTAGGAACATTTTACCACATCAAATAATATTCTTTTAAAGAGTATTTTAATGGCAAACCTAAGATTTTTATGTATGGGTGCATTATATTTAAACCCACTCCCTTTAAAATACTTAGGCTTTTCATAAGGCTTTTTGAAAACGCTAATATGATTACATCTTTATGTATCTTATTATTTCTTTAGGACATATTCCTAACAGAGGAATTGCTGGGTCAACGGAGATGACTTTGGTAAATATTGCCAAATTGTCCTCCAGAAAGGTAGTAGTGATTAAACTCCCAATAATGGTTCTTGTTACATAGACAAAGTTTTGTTTTTTAAAAAAGTCTAGATCATAGGATATGTGGATGTTCAGTTTCAGTAGATTCTGCCAAATAATTTTCTCAGTACTGTTTTGGAGTTTTCCATAGTGAGGTTTTAATCCTCACCTGAGGATATTTTCCATTGATTTTAGAGAGGAAGGGAGAGAAATATCGATGTGTGACAGATATCAATGAGTTTCCTCCCTTCTGCACCCCAGCCAGGATCAAACCCACAACCTAGGTATGTGCCCTGACCTGGAATCAAACCCGGCAGCCCTTTGGCGCAGGGGATGCTCTAGCCCAGGGGTCCTCAAACTACGGTCCGCGGGCCACATGTAAATACAAATATTGTATTTGTTCCCGTTTTTTTTACATCAAAATAAGATATGTGCAGTGTGCATAGGAATTTGTTCATAGTTTTTTTTTTTAACTATAGTCCAGCCCTCCAACGGTCTGAGGGACAGTGAACTGGCCCCCTGTTTAAAAAGTTTGAGGACCCCTGCTCTAACCAAATGAGCCACACCAGCCAGAGCTGTGTAATTTTTTAAGGGAACAAAGATGTTCACAATGTATCAATAAATGAAACAGATTACAAAACAGTATGTATAGTACGATACCATGTTTGAAAAAACACACATTCAATATATCGATATATGCCAAAGAAAACAAAGAGGGCAAATAATAGTAATAATCTACTGCTACATATCTACTAAGGTGGATATGAGCAGAAGAATTTCCAAAGCTCTCCAATGATTTATAGGTGATTAAAAAAATTGCTTTCCTTTGTTTTCTAATTTTTCTACAATAAACGTATTATTTCTACATTTATAAAAACTAATAATAATGGTTAAAAAAAACCAAGTTGGGTCTCTTAGGGAAAAAGGGGGGAACTCCATTTCTGTCACCCCCCCCTCCCACCAATGCACCCCACCCTCTCCCCCCTGGGGGTCTTACATTTCAAGAAGAGCGATCGCTCCGGTGAGGGACTGATTTTCAACAGGGAGTCCGGCTTGGTGCTAGAGAAGCTGGAGAGCTGGCAGTTCATGTCTGCAACAAATCGTCAGAAATGAGTGCCCGGCGCTCACGCAAGCAGCACAGATTATAAAACACACCAAAACCATTATAAAACTGGAGATTCACATAAGCTCTCTCCCCCCAAATCATGCATATTTATGTAGGAAATACAAATTCGCAGTCACAGGAGAACTCCAGGACAACGCTCAGATCTGAGGAGAAACACACTTTCCAGGGTCTGAAACAAATTCAGCAAAGGCAGGTCAGTGTGAGTGAGCCCTGAACATGGGGAGGAGATGGCAGCCTCCAGAACCGTCTGAGAATCGACTATAAACTAAACAAGTCAGCAACGGGGCAACCTCAGAACAGAAATGCAAGTTCCAGGATAAAGATGGAAAACAAGAAATTAGAGGTGAGTCCTCACCTCAATGTTTCTCTCTCTGGAAAAAAAAATCAATAAACATATCCTTGGGTGAGGATTTTAAAAAATCTGCTTTGACAAACCAGCTCAGGAAAATCCATAGCTCAGTATTATTGCAGCAGTGGTTCTCAACCTTCCTAATGCCGCGACCCTTTAATACAGTTCCTCATGTTGTGGTGACCCCCAACCGTAAAATTATTTTCGTTGCTACTTCATAACTGTAATGTTGCTACTGTTATGAATCATCATGTGAATATCTGATATGCAGGATGTATTTTCATTGTTACAAATTGAACATAATTAAAGCATAGTGATTAATCACAAAAACAGTATGTAATTATATATGTGTTTTCCGATGGTCTTAGGTGACCCCTGTGAAAGGGTCGTTCGACCCCCAAAGGGGTCGCGACCCACAGGTTGAGAACCGCTGTATTGCAGGCATCAGTGTCCCCAATTGTGTTCCCTTGTCTCAGTTCGCAATGCCTTTCCTGGCTCTCCCACTGTCAAAATCTCAGTGACTAAGGCCCAACTCAAGTCCCAGCTCCTCCAGCAAGGCTTCCTGATTTCCCATCAGAATGCTCTTTCCTTCTTCTGAGCTCCCTTGGCCCCAGGCTATGCCTTCTGTTACCTCATGCAGCCTGTGCTGCAGCCAGGGCCTGGCCTCACCTCTCTCCATTCCCAGGGGTGTTCAGTGAGTGCCTGTACCGTTTCTGCCTTGCTTCCTCTCACCCCTTTCCTTCTCCTTTTCTCCTGATATTCAGAGCTAGCACTGCCCTGCCAGCCCCATTTGACAAGGTAGCTTCCAAGGTTTTCCACCTCATCTCCCACCATTGTGCCCAGTCACCATGGCCCCCTGTCTGTGCCCAGTCACCATGGCCCCCTGTCTGTGCCCAGTCACTATGGCCCCCTGTCTGTGCCCAGTCACTATGGCCCCCTGTCTGTGCCCAGTCACTATGGCCCCCTGTCTGTGCCCAGTCACCATGGCCCCTGTCTGTGCCCAGTCACTATGGCTCCCTCTCTGTGCCCAGTCACCATGGCTCCCTCTCTGTGCCCAGTCACCATGGCCCCCTGTCTGTGCCCAGTCACTATGGCCCCCTGTCTGTGCCCAGTCACCATGGCCCCTTCTCTGTGCCCAGTCACTATGGCCCCCTGTCTGTGCCCAGTCACCATGGCCCCCTCTCTGTGCCCAGTCATCATGGCCCCCTGTCAGTGCCCAGTCACCATGGCCCCCTCTCTTGCTGGGGTCCAACCCCAGCGGGTCCAGGGGTCCCCAAAGGTGTGGACGGAGTCGGCGAAGAAGGAATGACACGGACACAGCGTTCAGTTGATCAGCAGCCTAGCCAGGATCTCCAGCCAAGTTCTGGTCTGGATCTCCAGTGAAGTTCTGTTTAGGATCTCCAGCCAGGTTCTGTGTCCATGGTCTCTTGCTAGGTTCTCCAGCCAGGTTCTCCAGCCAGGTTCTGTAGCCATGTTCCCTCGCTAGGTTCTCCAGCCAGGTTCTGTCCAGGTTCTCCAGCCAGGTTCAGTCACCAGGTTCTAGTCAGGTTCTCTTGCCAATTTCTGTAGTCAGGTTCAGTCCAGGATCTTTTGCTATGTTCTCTCGCTAGGCTCTGTCTCTAGGTTCTGAGGCCAGTTTCTGTCCAGGATCTTTTGCCATGTTCTCTCCAGCGAAGTTCTTCTGTCTCTAGAGAACGTTCTGTGTAGGTTCTGTGCCAATTTCTGTCTCTCTCTGTTCTGTCTTCTTATATCTGTATTTATACCAGTTGATTCCAAGCCTATCAATCTCTATTTTAAAGGTTAGGGCGTTTCTTATCTCCATTCCAGGGAGTAAAGATTATGTAGCTTAAGCATGATTGTTCGTAGTTAAAGTGATTAATTACCCGCCTGGCACTTAGTTAAGAGGTTTTATTCCCTCCCTAACTTCAGGGGAAAATCCCTACCTGGGGAAACAACCTTTCTCAGAGACCTTGGTTAAAACACATAGTGCCTAGAAGGTGAGCAAACATATTAAGAACAGTATGCCATATATGCCAGGTCCCTTGAAACAGCAAGGATGGACCGGCTCCCGGCACTCTCTGTGCCCAGTCACTATGGCCCCCTGTCTGTGCCCAGTCACCATGGCCCCCTCTCTGTGCCCAGTCACTATGGCCCCCTGTCTGTGCCCAGTCACTATGGCCCCCTCTCTGTGCCCAGTCACTATGGCTCCCTCTCTGTGCCCAGTCACTATGGCTCCCTCTCTGTGCCCAGTCACTATGGCTCCCTCTCTGTGCCCAGTCACCATGGCCCCCTGTCTGTGCCCAGTCACTATGGCCCCCTGTCTGTGCCCAGTCACTATGGCCCCCTTCCTGTGCCCAGTCACTATGGCCCCCTGTCTGTGCTCAGTCACCATGGCCCCCTGTCTGTGCCCAATCACCATGGCTCCCTTTCTGTGCCCAAATCTCAAGTTCTTCCCTCACTTTGGGCCCTTGGCACATGCTGTTCCTTCTGCCTAGAAAATGATTCTCCCAGACTGAAAACAGCAACAACAGCAGCTAACACTCACACAGTGCTTATGCCTGAGCACCACTCTAAGCACTTTGCATACAAGATCTCATTTAATCCTTACTTCCTCTTACCCCTTTCCTTCTCCTTAAATGACCCTGTGAGGGGGGAACTGTATTACCATCTCTGTGTAACGGATGTGAAGACAGAGGCATAGGAAAGTTAGGTGCTTTACCCAAGATGACAGGGCTGGGCAGAGGTGGACCTGGGATCGGAACTCGGTGGGTCTGGCTCCAGAGTCATGCGGTGACCCCTACGCCCCCCGCCCTTCAGCTCTGCAGAGCTTACAGAGGCTCCCTTCAGCTCAGCTTACATGCCCCCTTCTCAGACAGGCCTTTCCCACTTCCCTCCTCCTCCTCCTCCTCCTCCTCCTCCTCCTCCTCCTCCTCCCCACTCTTTATTCCATTTAACCTGCTTTATTTTTCTTTGGAGCACTTACTGCTGACATATATTCATTCGTTGTCTGTCTTCCCCTCAAAAGACTGAGTACCACAAAGGCAAGAGCTGTGCCTTACACGGAATAGGGGCTCCATAAATGCTCTGAATGAATCATAATAGCAGAGATGAATGAATGAATGAATGAATGAATGAATAAACAGATATTTCTGAGCACCTGCTTTGTTTCAGGCCCTGCAGGAACCTCAGAGCTGGACCCAAAATGGTTCTTGCCATCCATGCATGTACGAGAGGGAGGGAAGGATCCATGCATCAAAAACACCCCCAGGCAAAAAAATAAATAAATAAAGACCCCAGGCAGGAAATGGGGCGGGCTCTGGAGAGGAAGGACAGAGGGGTAGAGTCCAGTGGCTGCAGGGACGGTGGGACTTGACCAGGCGGAGGAAGAGGAGGAGTTGGCCCTCCCGCTGGGACCCCAGAGCAGGCAGAATCCCAGGAGTGACTGATGGCAGGAGCAGAGCAGTGTGGCTTTAAGGGGCAGCGCAGGTCTCAGGAGGGGAGCAGGTCTCAGTGACGTCAGAGGTCGGTTGGGTGCAAGCCCAGGAGTCCTCGACCACCCAGCCGAAGGCCTCTGTGTGGGAGACATGATTCTCGGTGGCAGCCTTCCCTGTTGTCTCTGGGTTAAAGGGCACTAAGGGAGTAAGGGACACGGAGTCGGTCACACGGTGACTTACTGTCCTTCAAGCGAGCCTCTAGTGGCGTCTGCACCACGCTCTGCATGGCTTCCACGAGGCCCTTGAAGAAGGTCTTGATGGGCGCGAAGGATTGGGGCACAGGGTGGCACAGCTCCCCCAAGCGCATCTGCTGCTTCAGCTCCCGCTCAGTGGCCGTGAACTCCTGCAGGAACACAGGGGGTTCAGGGTGGCTCCACGGCTGCACCAGGAACAAACCCTGGCCACCAAGTGCAGGCCCCACCCCACCCTGCCCTGGCACCATTGGTTAGCCAGGGCCCCGCCCCCAGGAATGACCTCACAGCAGACCCCACAGAGCAGACTGTCATTCCTCAGTTCAAAACACTCCCCTGGTCCCCATCTCTATACGGGACAAAGTCTAAGTTCCATGGCCAGGTACGTAAAGCTCTTCATCAACAAACCGGGCGACCCGATCCAGCTGCATCTCCCAGCTCCCCTGCACCTGCACCTCGGCTCACCTCCGGCCAGGCTGAGCGCAGGTGGCTCTCCAGCCCGCCAAGCTCTCACACGCACGTGGTTCCTTTCTGCCTGGAATGCCTCCTCTGCTTCATCCTTCTATATGCACCTAGTGAGCTCCTCCTGGTCCTCCCACACCCTGCTCCACTGTCACCTCCTCCTAGAAGTCTTCCCTGATCCCCTATGCAGCACTGGACCTTTCTCGGCCACACTTTTGCTAGCTCACTTGAGCTGTGTTATAAATCCTGTTTCTGAGCATGTCTCTCCACCCATGAGCTGGGGCCTGGGCAGAACAGGTTGCTCAGTGAATATTTGATGAATAAATGAACGAGCAAGTGGAAGGAATGATGAATGGTGGAAATCAGTAGCTTTGGCACCAGAGAATTAAAAAAAGAGAGAGAGATGGCAAAGCCTTGAAACTCTACCTGTGATGGAGGAATAATAACATTCTTCTCCATGGAGTAGCCCTTTGAATCAGCTATCCCTAAGGGGTACCATTCTTTTATTTTTATTTATTTATTTTTAAAATATATTTTTATTGATTTCAGAGAGGAAGGGAGAGGGAGAGATAGAGATAGAAACATCAATGATGAGAGAGAATCATTGATCAGCTGCCTCCTGCACGCCCCACACTGGGGCTCAAGTCTACAACCCGGGCATGTGCCCTGACCTGGAATCGAACCGTGACCTCCTAGGTCATAGGATGATGCTCAACTACTGAGTCATGCCAGCTGGGCAGGGGTACCATTATTTTAAAAGAAACAAACAAATGTACCCTCCTGTGCATCAAAATACAGTAACCATTGTGCATAGGACAGCACCTCACCCAGAATTTTTTGTTAGGCTAATTTTTTATTTTGAATTTATTGGGGCGACATTGGTTAGTAAAATATGTAGGTTTCAGATATACAAGTCTATGATACATCAACTGTATACTGTATTGTGTGTTCACCACCCCAAGTCAAGTCTCCTTCCATCACCATTTATCCCCCTTTGCCCTTTCCTCCCTCCCCCCAGCTCCCTTCCCCTCTGGTAGTCACCATGCTGTTGTCTGTGTCTATGTAGGTTTGCTTATTTTCTGTTAACTAACAATGAGACACAGGCTGAGCTGACCAAGGCCACATAAAGGCACACGAGTGGAAATATCCAGCAGGGCCTGGCTTGACTGGTTTTGCATTGACAAATTTATTTGTGCTATTTTTCCAGCCAGAACTCATGCAAATCTGTGGTTAGACTCGGTGCCACCTTTATACCTACCCTGCCTCGTCCCAGAAGCCTTTAAAGCAACTTTCAAAGGTTATCTAATACTGCAAGAGTTCCCTTTACTGGGGGAGAAGTGAAGCAAAGAGGAAACCAGGATAAGAACGTAAGCTGGAAAACAGAGGGAGGTGAGGAACAAAACATATGCCATGAAGTCACAGCCCAGCTACTTGAAACATATTTAGCTCTGAGCTTCCCAGAAGCCATAGCAAAGAAGGAAACAGGAAGACGTACGTGAGTGGAAAGCAATCCAAATGCACAGGTGACTGCCCAGGAATATCGACAGAAGAGAGGAGTTTCTCCCCTGGTTCCTCGAAGAAGGAACACCACCCTCAACACATGCTTTCACTAAGTGTAGCATGAACATCATAGAGGCTATTTCTTAGACATTCTCTCTCTCTGTTATGGTAATAACCTCCAGGGAGCCCAGTGGCCGAGGAGTACCATTCTTCTCTCCCCCTTGAGCAAACTGCGACCCAGCTCCTGAGGATGCTCAGTAGCTGACAGGGCCTTGCCTCTCCCGGAGGGGTGTCTCAATGAAGACTGTATAGGTAGAGGCCTGGGCAATGATGCTCTGCAGCTTTAGAGTCAGAGAAACCTGGGTTCCGGTCCCAGCTCTGCCACCTACCAGCTGGGTGACCTCAAATGAGTCACTTCAGCTCCCTGAGCCTCAGTTTCCCATTTGTAAAGTGGGGTGAGACTATCCACTTTGCAGAGTTCTAGTAAATATTAAAGCTAAGATCCATGATGGTGGCTGTAAATGTTATTTCATTAGTCCAAGATATACATTATGTTCCTAACTACGTCTATTTCCTGACCACTTGTGTAGGGGCAAGAAAGTCTACTTGCTAACAAGGCAATTCTCTGTGTATTAACTCAGTGTGTAAATACTGTGCTCAATGCCATAGTAACCACGATGAAATGTGGGTGGCGGCTGCAGGTGGCAGCTGTGAAGCAGAAACCCAGCATTACCTGCAACAGCTGGACAGGGTCGGGCTCCTGGCTGATACTGCAGACCCTGTCGGAGAGACTGTTCAAGACGTCAATTTGGTCCTCACACGACTTGATTTGCTCCCTGTATGCCTGGAGGGTAAGCTGGGTATTCTTATCGATGAATTTCTTGGCCAGGACTTCCTCTTCATCAAGTAGCAATCTGAGTTCAGTGAATTTCCCTGTCAGCCAGATTTTACTTGACTCTGCATGAGCCTAAAAAGAAAACCCGTTGCAGATGATGTGAGTGCCAACTAGGAAATCTAGGATAATCAACATGAAAAAACTATTACGACATCTAAAAGCAAGGTTCAGTCAGGGACAAGATCAACTTATAAGAACTCAAGCTTTCCTAAGGACCAGCCATAACCAATTGGAACATGCAGGGAGAAATAAAGGTCCTTTTAAAATAATGGATAATATAGCAATGTATCTAGAAATAAAACTGAAAAAAAAAGCTGTAAAGACCTAGATAAAGAAAAGTATAAAATTGTACTGAAAGACATAAAATAATCTGAATGGGTGGAAGAAAAAAACATATCCCTGGTTGTGGAAGATTCATTACTATAAAGGTGCTATTTGGCTCAGCCAAGGTGACTTAGTGGTTGAACAACGACCTATGAACCAGGAGGTCACAGTTTGATTCCTGGTCAGGGCCATGCCCAGGTTGCAGGCTTGATGATCCCCGTGGGGGGCGTGCAGGAGACAGTGGATCAATGATTCTCTCTCATCATTAATGTTTCTATCTCTCTCCTCTCCCTTCCTCTCTGAAATTAATTTAAAAAATATTTTTTAAAAAGATGCTATTTATCTCCAACTTAGTCTATAAATTGGGCACACTCCAAATAAGTCTTAACATGGAGATTAAACAAATATTAAGTTGTCATGGGGGAGCCCTGGCCAGTGTGGTTCAGTTGGTTGAGCGTCATCCTGCGTACCAAAGAGTCGCTGGTTTGATATCTGGTCAGGGCACATGCCTGGCTTGTGGGCTTGATCCCCAGTGGGGGAGAATAAGCACAAGAAAAGTAAAAAATTGCTTTAAAAACATCAATGAAGGATGAGTTGCCTTATTAAATATCAAACAAACTAATGCTACAGGATTTAAAACCATACAGCTTATGCATAGATAAAATGGTCAGGAACACAGAATAAAGAGTTATAAAGCTATAAAAGAGTTATACACACACACACACACACACACACACACACACACACACAAAATAATGGTGACATTTCAAATTATTAAAGAGTGAACTATTCAATAAATGGTATTGGTACAATATGCAATTAACCATGTATTTGACAAAAAATTTAAGTTAGATTCTTATCCTGTATATAAAAATAAATTCAAACAGAACCCTGCCTATGAAGTAGTCTTGCCAACAGATGTGAACCTGAATCAGATCAAGCCTCTAGATCTAAATAAAAGATTCAGCATAGAGGAGAGAGGAGCGTGTGAGCCATCAACTTAAGAAATACATCAAGCAAGTGCATTTCGAAACTTTATTTCACTCCTAATTCAAACAAATAAAATGTGACACTTATAAGACAACTGGAAATGTGACCACTGGGTGGATATTTGATGACATTAAGGAATTATTGTTAACTTTCATTGGTGTGATGATGAAACTATGGTTAGGTACTTTTAAAAAATGAGTCCTGCCCTGGCCAGTGTTGCTCAATGGTTAAAGTGTCAGCCCACACACTGAAGGGTCTCCCACACACGCCCTGACTGGGGACAGGGATCGAACCCGCAACCCAGGCATATGCCCTTGACCGGGAATCAAATCCAAGACCCTTCGGTGTGTAGGGCATGCTCTAACCATTGAACAACACCTGCCAGGGCTACAAAATAATCCCCCCCACCCCCAAATAATATTAATGGCAATACACGTTGTTATAACTAAAAATGTCCCCAAGAAAACTCAGGTGCAAGCATATGAGGCTGATTATGCAATATGGTTAAAAAATTTAAAAACAGGGAGAGGTAGAATTCTGGCAATGAAACAGGAAGTGCTGTCTGGTTTAGGCTGCATTGGTTCAAAGTGAAACCGGATCCCAGATTGAACTGGACTGAGGTCAGGACGCGGCTGGACGGGGCTGGGGCTGGGCCAGGGCCTGACAGTCTAGCTGAGGAGACCTAGGGGCTGTGGGGGAGAAGGAACTTGAGCAGCGACAAAGCCCTGGCCTGGGAGGCGGAGGATTTTACACACGGAATGGGAAGAACCGTTTTGCTGAAAACAGTATGACTTTGGATAATCCTGTTATGACCGCCTCTCAGGGGCGTTGCACCAGGGAAGGAAGTGTGCTGGCCAGCCCTGCCCAGGCCACATTATTTATGACATCCGTGCACTCTGATATGTGGCAGCGCCTGGCAAGAAGGGGCAGAGGAATGGCCACGCCCAGCGGGGTGGTGGAGAGCAATGGCGTGGGCAGGGTCAACAGCAAGGCCAAGCCCTCAGCTTCCTAGTCTCAATCTGGCAAAGGCTGGTTCACATCCCCTACCCCATGCCGTGGTCCAGTCCTTACAGCTCGGGTGGGTCACAGGGAAAGGTATAAAGCCAGGAACTGAAGATGCTTACACACTCCCCAGGGAGCCTGTCGAGGCTCTGCTTCCTGCCCCCGCCCCCCTGCAGGGCTGACTCCTGCAGGCCAGGATCCCCCTCAGGCTGGGTTTGATTTGGTCAATGGGAGGAGGAACTAGAGGGAGGTCAGAGGGTGAGGGCAACAGCCAGGGTATCCTGCCTCCCTGCGTCCCCTCCACCCTCTGTTCCCACAGGACGGCCCCTCTGTTCCCACAGGTTCCGGCTCCTGCCTAGGTGACCCTGGACTCTGCTAATACCACCCCCACCCTTTGGCCCTGCAGCCCAGGGTGAAGGTGCTTCCTGCTGGGGCCAATTGCCTCACCACGCCCTGGTTGGCTTCCCTGCCCCTTCCGTGCCTGTCACCATTCCCTGCATTCATCTCCTCTGGGTGAAACCCCAACGTGGCTTCTGTCTTCCTGGGTGGACCGTGATAAACACAGCCATGGCCCCAGGTCCACCTCTACCTTCCTATGTGACCAATGACAAGTTATTTCCTCTGCCTGGGTGGCCCCATCTCCAAGGCCTTCCAGCCTGACACTGTGCACATTCTAAATCCCTGCCTAGATCTGGATTCAACAGACATTAACTAAATGTAAATATACATGCATTTTCTTCATTTATAAAAGTATCAAAAGCTCCTTGTAGAATATTCGGCAGATTCAGGAAAAAAACACCCAACCACTGCATACTGTCATCTTATCCCAGTTTGAATAAAAAGTCAGGGTAGCAGGCAGGTGTTGAATTTTCCCCACACCTGCATGTATGAGCCCCCGAGGAGCCATGATGGGGACAAACAGCCTAATAACAAGGGTGTCAGAGAAAATCATTTCTTAGGTGTGGGCTGGGGATTAATGACCAAGTCCGCCTGGATTGTTCTATGAAAGGGAGTGGTTGGTTAGGCTCGCTCATTGGCTTCTGAACAGCAGACTTTGGACATTGTCTGATCTTTATTGATTTTAACTTATTTACAAGACTGTTTTATGGGTTAATTTTCAGGTGAATGGCCTTTGCCTGGCAACTGCCCTGTGTAAACGAGTTCAGAGCAACACGCTTGCCCCAGACTCCGCTGCCACAGGCCGCCGGCTACAGCTGGGCAGAACGTACAGAAATCCTCACAAATGTTGTGCCTGTTGAGCTAGAGGGATCACTTCTGGACATGGGTCCCCAAGGAAGTAAATCAAGGTGCCAGAAATGTTAGCTACAATGCTATTTTACATTAGTGAAAAGCTGGAAATGACCTAAACGTTCAACATTAGGAAAACGGCTTAATGAGTTAACTCCCCCACTCCCTGAAAACAAACAAACAAACAAACAACACAAAAAACCCCCACAATCAAACAGACAACAAAAAGGGAAATCCTCAGGTGCCCCAAACAGAGGGAACTTGATGTCGGAGCCGTGGGCAGAAGAGGAGCTGAGCGGCCGCCGGGAGGGATGGGCGTACAGGTGTCTGTGACACCCCACACTGGGGCCTGCTCAGGCAGGGGGCGCGCAGGGCCCTTGGCCCGATTCCAGGGGGAAGCGAGGAGGGGGGTTCCTGCATCAAGCCAGGGTCACAGAGAGCTGTTCCATCCATGAACCAGGCACCAGAAAAACTCGCCCACTGGCCTGGGGAAGCGGCCAGGAATCTTGTCACCCATCCAAGGTCCTGGGGGAAAAGAGAGTCACTAGCAAAACAAGGAATAAACCCAATAACAGGCTTGGCGTCTGGGTGTGCGGACCCTCAAAACTAAAACACTCACGTGACAACCGGCCTGGAACTGCTGAAACGCCGAGCCCGCCTCAGACGCTCACGCTACAGTGCCCTGCAGGGGCTGCTCACACCCAGGCACGTGGGGCGCCGTGGAAAACGCCCACTGAAGGCCAGGGGACGACACAAACTCCAAGTCACACAGGGAAACGAGCCGCCATGCCTCCCTCCACCCTGGGTACTATACCGAAGAGTATTCGTGTACAGAAAACAAAGCCTCAAAATGTGAACTGGTGGTTGGCCTGGAGTGGCAGAATTATCGCCGAATTTTTAAAAATCTGCTGTTGACCGGGAACTGAAATATAAATGCCCACAGGAGACAGCCTGTAACATCGTGAGGAGAGGGCAGGCAGGGGCCGGGGGAACTGGCAACGCATGTCCTTCTCATGAGCATGTCCACTGCTCAGCTCCGCGCGGGAATGTAGGCCTAGCGGGGCACAGCCTCCCACTTTTCTACGTCTAACTCTTTATACAAATACCTCTCAGCTTTAAAATGCTGACCAGCCGAAACCGGTTTGGCTCAGTGGGTAGAGCGCTGGCCTGTAGACTGAAAGGTCCCAGGTTCGATTCCGGTCAAGGGCATGTACCTGGGTTGCGGGCACATCCCCAGTAGGGAGTGTGCAGGAGGCAGCTGATCGATGTTTCTCTCTCATCGATGTTTCTAACTCGCTATCTCTCTCCCTTCCTCTCTGTAAAAAAATCAATAAAATATATTAAAAAAAATGTTTAAAATGCTGACCGCTAATTTTTCTGAGAGTCACTTAGGTGTAAGTCCAATAACACATGTTCAGGAGTTGTATGCTGAAAACTATAAAATACTGATGAAAGAAAACAAAGACCTAAATTAATGAAGAGATATGCCATGGCCACGAATCCTCAAATGCTGTAATGATAGAGGCAGAGAATAAACTAGTGACTGCTAGGAGTTAGGGATGGCTGGGGGCCGGGTGGGGGTGACTATATGGGTGTAGCAGGAAGTTAGACCTTGGTCTCGATGGAATGGTTCTGTATTTTGGTTACAGCAGCAGTTAGTCAAATCCACGCAGGTGATAAGTTGACATAGAACACATATACACACACTGTCAATCTTCTGGTTTTGAAATTGTACCACAGTTAGGTAAGCTATAACCCTTGGGGCAAACTAGGTGAAAGGCACGCAAAACTTACTATCTTGGCAACTTCCTGTGAATCTATAATTATTTCAAAATAAAGGTTTGAAAATTGGGGAGAAGGTTAAAAGAAAGAAAACCATTCCTTACTCTAAGCTGAAACCTGCCTCCTTAGTCCACACGGATCCTAATTCTCAGGGCCCCGCGCTGTATCTGCTCGGAGACTTGCAGACAGGGGACCTGTGCCCCATCCGGGTCTAGCTAAACAGCCCAAAGCACCGCCCCGCCCCGCCCCCATCCCATCAGGTGCGCCAACTTTGTTTCCAAATCCTCTTGAACTGATTTATCCGCCTGAGATTGGAGTCCTACCCTTGAAGATGTGAGGGACACTATTAACAATTACGCCAGGGCCATGGCTATAAACCACAACTCTACTCAGCAAACTGAGTCCTGTAGTCAGTCATCTTTCAGATAATGGATGTTGGGCAGACAGGGAGCCAATTCCGTGGCCTGGCTTGGCCTCGGCATTTCCACACCTTAGATTAAGCAGAACCCCGCTCGCTCCCTTAGGCTCTCCATGTGGCTCCTAATCTTGTCTTGGGGGCCCCACACTGTATCTGCTCAGAGATTTGCAGACAGGGACTCCCCCACCCCCCAACCCCCGGCTGTGGGCTACTGCCATAGTCAGAGCCAGTCAGTGAGGGGCGCATTGAGCTCTCAGCAAAGCAGGCCCTGGGAGGGCACCCCCACCCCAGCCCTCACTCCCAGGAGGGGGCGCTGAAGCTGGCCGAGTTCACATAAAAGGCCCCTAGAGACAGAACAACTTTTTCAGTCAAAATGGCAGCTCATGATACCATCAGCCCTGACTTCCCACTTAAAACACAAAAGAATCCATTTAAACAAACACCATTAGGAAAGGAGAAGCCTAAAGAAAGGAAATGTTTGTGGAACATATTTATACCTTACTTTCCCTTTCACCATGGCAGTGAAACTTAAAGAGCTACCTGTGTGTTCCTTAAGCTGCATTTTGCTTTGTTTAAGGTGTCTAGGGGATGGAGGACTAGTCCCTTCAGGAGAATGGCCTTGGCGATGGCGAGAGAAAGGCGACTCCCCCATTCTGTGAGGTATTATGGGGCAAGGCTGGGGTGTGGAGCAGAGGCAGACTCACCACAAAGCAAATGGAACAGTAGCCTCAGGCCCCTCCCTAGCAAGACCCCCGTCATGGTCTTACACCTAATATTGTTTTCTTTTGCTTAAAAAGGGCGCCCTAAATCAGTGATTTTCAACCTTTTTCATCTCATGGCACAAATAAACTAATTACTAAAATCCCATGGCCCAACCAAAAATATACTTTTCTGCCGATCTCAAAAAAAAAAAAAAATTAGGTATAATTTTCATTCATTCGCACCGGATGGCTATTGTTGTGTTGGCTGTTGTCAGTTTTTCATTTGATCATCTAAGGGAAAAGCGGTCCATGCCTCTGACTAAATAGTCAGGTATAGTATGTTTTAAAAATTCTTGTGGCACACCAGTTGAAAATCGCTGCCCTACATTAGGGAAGCCCAGGCCCCACCAGACCTGATCTCCTTTGAGGTTGGTTTTAATTTTTCCTTGGCTGCATACTGGCTGCACCTTGTGTCCGAGGAGAAAACGTGGACATCTCAACTAGAAGAAGGAAGAAAGGCCCACTTGCCTTGAGCTTCTCAGCAGCATCTTCTATCTGGTTTCTGTTGCCAACTTGCTGCTGCTTCTTGGTGGCCAGCTGCCTTAAATATTGTTGGGTGAGTTTCTGTATGCGAAGGAATTAGGGGAAAAGACTTAATACTGTCACTTTCAAGATAACAAGGCTCTGCAGGAGTCATCTCTCACCCCTGCCTTGTGTTTCCGCTGAAGTTATCTGAGACTCGGGAAGGTGAGATGACTTGCCCAAAGTCAAGTAGCAAGTTAGAGGATGAGCTGTAATGAGGGCCCCTCTGGCCCTCAGGGATTCTTCAAACCATGATGCCCTCCCCCCTTCTTTCTAGGACCAGTCTGCTTGTGACTGATCTTCCAGCCCCTCAAATAGGACCGTAAGGCAAGCAGCGTGAGGACAGGGGAAGAGAATTCTCGTACAGAATGAATATTAACTGAGCACCTAACACATGCTGGGCCTTGTTCCGGGAGCTGCCCTTGTGGAACGTGCATTCCAGGGGGGTCTGTGGCCCTCTGGCCTGGAGTGGGGTTCAGAAGATCTGGTGTGTGAGAGATCTGTGGGGTTCATGCTCCCCTCTCCCTCCCACCTGAATGGCTCCCTTCCCTACCTCTGCTTTTTGCAATAGCCACTTTTCCAAAGGCCTGCTCTGTGACCCTCTCCCCACCAGTGGGACTTTACCCCATCCCCTCCCCATCCCAGCCGTCTTTCTGCTGGCCTTATCCTCCACTGTGGGGTCAACCGGTAGCTTCCCGAGGGCAGGCCTGCTCCATTCCTGGCTCCCCTATAGAGACCAGAGGGTGACCCAGAAGTGTTGGCCGAATCAAACAGAATTACTAGGGGCTGCCAGCTTCCACTGGAGCCACCCAATAAGTTATGAGCATAAGCCCCAGAGTCAGCCAGGACCTCCTGGTCTGAGTCCTATGAGGTGACTGGGCAAGTGACGTCATTCCTCTAAACCTTGGTTTCCTCAGCTGTAAATATGGGGAGGACCTCACAGCGTTGCTGTGGAGAATACGTGCTCAATTAAGTGTTTAGTGTAGTGCTTGGCAGACAGTAAGTGTTTGATAGAGGAAGCTGGCCTTATTCTAACAGCCAACAAGCACTTGCTACCAGTATGTGCACAGTTTGATTCTAGGTGGGGTGTGGGATGGGGACACAATAGTAACCCAAGTTCCGGAGCACACCCTTATCCCTCTGTGATTTCCAGGCCTTCAAGTCCAGCTCCTGTCCATCACCCAAGGGTAACTTGGCCTCCTGATGCCTGTGCCCTCCAGTCAGAGGCTATTTCTCCTATCTTGGTACTTGGTGAAGCCCTCCTCATCCTTCAAGGCCAGTTCCAATGGCACCTCCTCCAGAAAATCTCCATGGGCTTCTTGCCCCTGGTTCACACTGTCTTCTATCTGGCTCCCCGCTGACCATTAGGATTCCTGGTTACAAAACTTACCACACTGTATTGTCACTGTTCTCCCACCCTGCCAGCCCGGGAACTCCTCCAGGTCTGGGAAGAGTTGACCTATTCCTTGACTCATGGCACAAGGTATGTGCTGAATGGATGTTTGATGAATGAATGAATGAATGAATGAAGGGATGGACGACAGATAAATAGGTGAGTGAGTGGTGTGTGGATACAAAATGAGTACCCATAGGTAGAAGGGCAGACTTACCTACGAGACCCACAGCCATATCTCTGGACAGCACCCTTAGCAACTGGAAGACAGTCTTTTGAGGAGCTATTATCATCACAGCCATTTTATATAAGAAAAGGAGGCCCTTAGGGGCACAGGCAGGCCTTGAACCCAGGACCCCACTTGCTGGACTGGCCCTCACAGGGCCCATTCTCACCTCAGAGCTCCAGGAAGCCTTCTTGGTTTCTCTTCCCAAAGCAGTCTACATTTCCC
Source organism: Myotis nattereri (assembly GCF_964212035.1). Lineage (NCBI taxonomy): Eukaryota > Metazoa > Chordata > Mammalia > Chiroptera > Vespertilionidae > Myotis > Myotis nattereri. The sequence goes on from NC_138087.1 coordinate 56,647,611, forward strand.
CTACCTGGCCCTCCCTTTCCCTCCAACCGTGACTTAAAACTTCAGACGGCAGGGACAAATTCTGTCTTACCTGTTTCCCAGCCTGGAAAAGCAGGTGCTTAACTGTTATTTGTGGAACAAATCAAGAAAAGGAAAGTGTAGGCAGATGCTGTTGCCTCCCTCACACGGCCCCAGGGTGAGGCCACTGACTTTTAATACCCTTAATCTCCTCCCTGTCTACCCGCTACGGTGAGGGTCCACTCTCACCTTGGAGCTCCAAGGTTGTTAACCATGTGGTAGTGTTAAGTCAGCCACACAAGGGAAAGGGCCTTCACTGTGGGGCTGGCAGACTTCTTGGAGGTGTTAGCGGGAGAATCCTGTGCTAGAGATGGGTGGGCCGCCTAACCCGGAGAAGTGGAGGGATTTGACCAGAGCCACCGACCAAGGGGCCACAGGCTGGAGCAAGAGCCCAGAGCCCCTGCCACTATTAGGATTAAACAAGGGGGAGGCTCCCAGGTGAGAATGGACCCCATGGGGGCAGTCCACCGCGTGGAGTCCTGGGTTCAAGAGCTGCTTCTGCCTCCAGAGCTTTCCTTTCCTTATCGATACAATGGCCGTCCTCGCTCCCACCAGTGATGCCTGTGGAACTGAAGCGGGTGTGGAGAGGGAAGGGCGGGGCAGGGTAGGTAGAGGATGCCCCTAGCGCAGGCAGGCAGTCCAAGCCCCTCTCTGTGGGCGCCAGGAGACAAAACCAGAGACCTTTATGTAGCTTCCCAGGCTGCCAGGCTGTTTTCCCATAGAAAGGGATTTTAATCTAGTCTGAAGGCAGATTTTCTTCTGGCCCCAGAGCAGTGTGGCGGGTCCGCCATGGTGGACGAGGTCAAGGGTACCTGCGAAACAGCCAAGGCTCCCGCGTCCTCACTCTCAAACCCACCTGCTCTGCAGGTAGACAGGTGGCCGTGGCTCGCATTCGTTCTCATTATGAACAATACCTAGGTCGGCCGCCGGGCTGCCTTGGGGTTTCCGGGTCCTAACGGGGAACTGGGGAACTGGCGGTTGGACCCCGGGCTCGCCCCGCGCCCCCCGCGCCCCGCCCCGCGCGCCGCGCCGCAGCGTCCCCACCTGCACGTGCGCCGCCTCTTCCCGAGCCAGGCCCACCGGGTGGCCGCGGTGCGCGCCCAGCACCGGGCAGAGCGCGCACACGCAGCGCCGGCAGCGGCGACAGAAGAGCTCGGCCACGCGGTCGCCATGCTCTGGGCAGCGCCAGCCGCACGTGTCCTCCGACTCGGCGGGGCCCGGCCCCCCAGGTGTTCGGCTTAGGGCCCCCGCGCCCGCCATGCACTCCCACTGTTCGGCGTTGCCGGGGCAGGAGGAGCGCTGGAGGGGAATCGAAACCGGACCGCGGGGCGGGGCGGGGCCCCGGCTCTGGCCGGCCCCGCGCTGGGATGGAAGATGGCAGCGGGCCACGGCCGGGGGCGGGGTGGGGGACCGTGGCTGCCTCCTCACCCTCCCGACCCGCAGGGTGCTCGCCCGCCCCACCTGCCCCCACGGTCCTTGAAGGCTCAGGCCTGGTCTAGCGGCTTTGTGCCTGGCCTAGAGATGGTGGCCGCAGCAGAAATGGGGGTCCGCTCCTGCACCCCTTAAAACAAAACAACCGGCTCTTTCCCCAGCAAAATGGATTTAGTGGGGCAGAGCAGAGGAATTGCAATTCGGGACGAGCAAGCTATTGCAAAAACCATAGGCAAGTCCGACCAGGAGGGCACTGGGAGGGGTCGTTCTGAAGGGAAGTCCATTAAAGGAAAAGTGGAAGTTGAGGGCGCTGACAGCTTCTCATTGGCTGAGTTGCTGGGCAACAAGGAAATCTTCCTCCGCGGGAGTAGTCAGGGAGGACCCACTCGCATTGACAATTCTTCCGGGTGGGGTGTGTATTGACTTAGAGGGTAGTGCCTGAGGGCTCCCCCTTCTGGCCTCCCTACTCTAAATGAGGGTTCCCTTTATTTTCACATTCCTGTTGGGCTAACTGGAAGGAGGTGGGCTCCCCCACCCTCTAGTGAGGCTAGTCTAGCCCTGTGGATGGGACCAAGTTAGCTGTGGCCTTCCCGGTGGTATGCATTTACCTACACTTTTCACTTTCCCTTGATTCTTTCTTGCCATTTCCCCAGGAGAAATAACCTTTCCCACAATTTTAAGGAACACCCTGGAAACTCCAATTGCCCCCAGGTTAAAGTCTCAGCCTCAACGGTTAATAATGCAGATTTGTTTCCCAGTAGATGGAGTCACACATATGTTGATATATATGTGATTTGATATGTATGCTATTTTGTTGTATTGACAGCAAGCTTCAAAACTTCATATGTCAAATTTTCTGAAGGTGTTAACATCATAGATATTTTTACGCTTAAAAATGTCGAATTTCATGCCAAAAAAGAGCATTTGCGGGAAGTTTTAATTCATTACCTTATTTTGAAGAAAAGTGCTGCTGAAAGTTATAGTATACTTCCGGGAAGCTTATGGTGAACATGCTCCATTTCAAGATACTTGTGAACGCTGGTTTAAACGCTTTAAAAGTGATGATTTCGATGTGAGAGACAATGTCCAGGTCAACCGAAAAAGTTTGAAGACCAACAATTACAAGCATTATTGGATGAAGATGCATGTCAAACTCAGAAACAACTTGCAGAAAGATTAAATGTTGCTCGGCAAACAATTTCCAATTGTTTACAAGCAATTTGCAAGATTTTAAAGGAAGGAAATGGGTGCCACATCAACTGAACGAAAGACAAATGGAAAACCGAAAAGTCATCAGTAAAATGTTGCTTCAACAGCACGAAAGGAAGTATTTTTTGCATCGAATTGTGACTGGCGATGAAAAGTGGATTTATTTTGAGAATCCCCAACGCACAAAATCGTGGGTTGATCCAGGTCGACCATCAACATCGACTGCAAGGCCAAATGGCTTGGGAAAGAAGACAATGTTCTGTGTTTGGTGGGATCAGGAAAGTGTGGTGTATTGTGAGCTTCTAAAATCAGGTGAAACTGTTAATACTGATCGCTACCAACAACAAATAATCAGTTTTTAACCCATACCGGTTAAAAATGCGAATACTGGTTAAAAATGCAGATTGACCATTTACCGGTTAGTAATGCGGATTTTGTAATCAAAGAAAACATGATAATTTCAAGAGAAACATCAAAAGTGCTTTATTCAACCCTAACCGGTTTGGCTCAGTGGATAGAGCATCAGCCTGTGGACTCAAGGCTCCCAGGTTCGATTTCGGTCAAGGCCATGTACCTTGGTTGCGGGCACATCCTCAGTAGGGAGTGTGCAGGAGGCAGCTGATCGATGTTTCTCTCTCATCGATGTTTCTAACTCTCTATCCCTTTCCTTTCCTCTCTGTAAAAAATCAATAAAATATATATATAAAAAGTGCTTTATTCAAAGTAATGTCCATCACTAGCTACACATTTCCCCCATCTTTCAGGAAATTTGTGGATACCGTCCCAATAGAACTTTTCTTGTTCTATTGGACAGACCATTCAGAGACCCAATTTTCCACTTCTTCGTATGTTTTGAAGTGCTGCTCAGAAAGTGTGTGTGCCATCGACCGGAACAAGTGGTAATCTGAAGGAGCGAGGTCTGGTGAATATAGCAGGTGGGTTAATACTTCCCAGGCAAGATCTTTTAACGTGTCTTTAACTGGTTTTGAAGTGTGTGATGGTGCGTCATCATGAATAAAATTACTTTGCCTTGTCTTCTGGCCCATTCTGGTGGTTTTACAATCAAAGCATGGTTCAAATTGACTATTTGTTGTCGGTAGCGATCAGTATTAACGGTTTCACCTGATTTTAGAAGCTCACAATACACCACACCTTCCTGATCCCACCAAACGCAGAGCTTTGGCTTCTTTCCAAAGCGATTTGGCCTTGCAGTCGATGTTGATGGTCGACCTGGATCAACCCACGATTTTGTGCGTTTGGGATTCTCAAAATAAATCCACTTTTCATCACCAGTCACAATTCGATGCAAAAAATACTTCTTTTCGTGCTGTTGAAGCAACATTTTACTGATGACTTTTCGGTTTTCCATTTGTCTTTCATTCAGTTGATGTGGCACCCATTTCCTTCCTTTAAAATCTTGCCCATTGCTTGTAAACAATCGGAAATTGTTTGCTGAGGAACGTTTAATCTTTCTGCAAGTTGTTTTTGAGTTTGACACGCATCTTCATCCAATAATGCTTGTAGTTGTTGGTCTTCAAACTTTTTTAAAAAATATATTTTATTGATTTTTCACAGAGAGGAAGGGAGAGAGATAGAGAGCTAGAAACATCAATGAGAGAGAAACATCAATCAGCTGCCTCCTGCACATCTCCCACTGGGGATGTGCCCGCAACCCAGGTACATGCCTTTGACCGGAATCGAACCTGGGACCTTTCAGTCCGTAGGCCGACGCTCTATCCACTGAGCCAAACCGGTTTCGGCGGTCTTCAAACTTTTTCGGTTGACCTGGACGTTCTTTGTCTTTCACATCGAAATCATCACTTTTAAAGCCTTTAAACCAGCGTTCACAGGTATCTTGAGATGGAGCGTGTTCACCATAAGCTTCCGGAAGTATACAATAACCTTCAGCAGCACTTTTCTTCAAAATAAGGTAATGAATTAAAACTTCCCGCAGCCCTAACCGGTTTGGCTCAGTGGATAGAGCATCGGCCTGTGGACTCAAGGGTCCCAGGTTTGATTCCGGTCAAGGGCATGCACCTTGGTTGCGGGCACATCCCCAGTGGGGAGTGTGCAGGAGGCAGCTGATCGATGTTTCTAACTCTCTATCCCTCTCCCTTCCTCTCTGTAAAAAATTAAAAAACAAAAAACAAAACTTCCTGTAAATGCTTTTTTGGCACGAAATTCGACATTTTTAAGTGTAAAAATATCTATGATGTTAACATCTTCAGAAAATTTGACATATGAAGTTTTGAAGCTTGTTGTCAATACAACAAAAGAGCATACATATCAAATCGCATATATATCAACATATGTGTAACTCCATCTAGTGAAAAAAATCCGCATTATTAACCGGTACACCTAGTAAATGGGTACAGCCATTATGGAAAACAGTGTGGAGGTTCCTCCAAAAATTAAAAATAGAACTACCATATGACCCAGCAATCCCACTTCTAGTCAGTATGTTGAAGAGATAGCTGCACTCCCGTGTTCATTACAGCAGTATTCACAATGCCAAGATATAGAGACCACTGAAGTGTCCCTTAATGGGATGCATGGATGAAGAAGATGTGGCATAAGCATATACAGTGAAATGTTACTCAGACCTAAAACAGAAGTCCTGCCACTTACACCATGGATGAGCCTGGAAGTCATTATATCAAGTGAAGTAAGCCAGACAGAGGAAGACCTAGTCCTAGATGGTATCACCTATATGGGGAATCTAAAAAAAAAAAAAAAAAAAAAAAAGTTGATTGTGATGATTATTTCACAGTGTGTGCATATATTAAACCATCACATAGTGAAACTTAAAAAAAACACGTACAACCTAAATACGTACAGTTTTTATCAATCATAACTCAATAAAGCCGGGGGTAGGGGATGCGGGCAGCTCTCATCTATAAGGCCTTTGGCTTTTTTGTTGTTGTTGTTGTTAATCCTCAACCAAGGATATTTTTCCCATTGATTTTTAGAAAGAGTGGAAGGGAGGCAGGAAGGGGGAGAAAGAGAAAAATCAGGTAAGAGAGATATATTGATTGGTTGCCTCCCTCACGTGGCCCCAGTCATGGGGATCGAACCTACAACCCAGGCACGTGCCCTTGACCAGGAATCAAACCCAAGACCCTTCCGTGCATGGGCCGACACTCTAACCACTCCAGGGTGAGGCCCTTGACTTTTAATACCCTTAATCTCTGCCCTGTCTATGCTCTAATCTTGGCTTATTTCCAGGCCAGGGAACAGACAGTTTTATCTGCTTCGAACACACTTCCCCCAAATGCTCCCTGCCCTGCTTGCTCCTATTTACCCTTCAGTTTCTGCCTAAATATCACCTGCTCCAGGAAGCCTTCTTTGCTTCTCCTCCCAAAGCAGCCAACATTTCCCCTCTCCTGGCCCTCTCTCTCTGTCTCCAACCATGACTTAAAACTTCAGAGGGCAGGGACAAATTCCCTTTTACCTATTTCCCAGCCTGGAAAAGCAGCTGCTTACTTGTTATTTGTGGGACAAATCAAGAAAAGAAAGGTTCCATGTATTAAAATGTGTAGGCAGATACTGTTTATTTTGTTATATTCTTTCCATAGCACGATTCCACATCTATTTATTTTCACTTTTATTATTATTATTATAATTATTATTTTTTTTACAAAGGTACATGGAATTTCAGAAACAACATTAAAACAATCAAACTGTTCAGGCACGGTTTCATAGGAAAAGCATAGCTCAATGTCTGACTTCCTGCGTCCCTCTATGATACTCAAGTTTTGTTCCAGGAAGAACAATTGCTGTAGCGCTAAGGTGGAGATGCCCTAAAGCTCATCTCCCAGTGCTGTCTTCATCCTCGGAAAGTTCCTGAGTCAGCAGTTGGGGGTTCCCAGGGCCTGGAGTAGAAAGACCAGTGCACATTCCGTCGCCCTGAGCGCAAGGGACTGGCCCTGCAAGTCCCGGGCAAGTCCCACTTCATCAATCAAGAACATAAACAAAAAAGTAATTTTTAAAAAATGGCTTAAAAAAATATCTGATAAAAATTACCTATCCCGCTCCCTTGCTGTGAAATAATTTAAATAATTTATTCTAGATGTAAAAAAAGAAAAGAAGAGAAACCGTTTGTTCATGATGCCTTCGCATTGTTTCGAAGGGTGAGGTCTGGGCCCCTTTGGGGTAGAGAGAGTTTGCGACATTCAGGAAGCTCCCCAGACTCAGCCCCACCTCCACCACTTTGTAGCCAGTGCCTACGGGCATGACCGTTTCCTTATTCTCTAAGGCTCACCTTCCCTCCTGAACCTGGGGTAATCATGCCCGCCTGACCGAGTGAGAGTAAGATGTGTCAGTGAGTGGAGGTTGGACGGCTTTGTAAACTGTGAAGTGCTGGCCCCAAATGAGGCAGGAGAGATGACCCCCGTCCAGAATTCTGCTTTCCTGACAACACCTAGGATTTGGTCTTTGGCAAGCTTGGCGGGCCCCAGCAGCTGAGTAAATGGTGGATAAGACAAGCAACTGGGGTGTCTGGTATGTGCAGCAGACAGGGGAACTCAGCCATGGCTAAGAGAGGGTGCAATCCGAGCCCCCATCCTGTGGGAACAGGGCCGGGGGCAGAGACCGGGTGGAGGGCTCAGAACAAAGCTTCCTGATTTTAGCCTTAGAGGACTTCGCAGACAGAGCTGGAGTCCCAGCACCTGCCTGGTGCTCCTCGTCCTCTTTAGTGTAGACGGGTACAGATGGACTAGCCCGAGGGCTCTCCACCCCATGTATTGCAGCATCACATGGGAACTTACAAAATCCTACACAAGGCCAGGCCCTACTCTGCTGATTCAGCTTCGATTGGTTGGGGTTGGGCCTGGCCATCTGTATTTCCTGAATGCTCCCGAAGGGATTCGAATGGACAGCCTGGACTGAAACCTACCAGGCCAGGTGGCCTCCTGCAGTCCCCATCCTAGCTCCAGCATTACCCTGTGCAAGGGGCAAACATCCTTGGTAAATAGGCACATTTGCCTCTAGCTGAGCCATTGTATTGACCACCAAGAGAGAACCTCAGAGAAGGGCTCAGAACACAGATTCACAAAGGAGGGATGCAGAAAACGCAAAGGTTGGAAGGGAACTTTAGGGCCATGTGGTCTCGCTTCCTTGCCTAGTACAACCTTCCTCCTCCCAAAGCCCTCACGGCTGGGCCGCCAGGGGGTTCGCGGGCAAACTGTCCACAATGGGCTCCCTACGTCCTGGGAGCCTCTTCTGTTACCTTGGACGGACACCTGCCTACGTCATCCTGGCAGAGGCAGGCTCTGTGACCTGAGGGCTTTGGTGGCTGTCAGGGTCTGAGCAATGCCCTGAGGCCCCTGCCCCACATCAGGGAGTATCTACCCGCCTGGGCTGATTCTGGCTGGAGAGAGGATGGTGTTGTCCTCCTCCCTGTATTCTAGAATCGGCTGGACCTTGACTTCTTTCCCTGAAGTTAACCTCCCTCTTCCACTTTGCCAATGTCTTGTGAGTTCCCAGCGCAAAACCAGCTCACCACCCTACAGGTGATTTTCCTTAGGCCAAGGCCAACATTTCTTGCCTCCAGTGGTAGATCCCAGGGCCTCCTTGTTCAGATGGAGAAATTGAGACCAGAGAGGGAGTGACTGGAGGCCACTTCAAATCAGGGATGCCCCTGAGGCCAGAACCAACGGATTCCTGCTCTGTGGGCTGAGATCTGTATCAGAGCAGAAACAGCAGACAGACAGACAATCCCAGGAGAGCAGAAGCTCAGCCCAGCCACGAACTCTCTGGGGACCTGCATCCTGTGCCTCTCTCTGGGCCTTCGTTTCCCCACCTGTAAAATGAGAAAGTTGGGCCAATCACTGGTTTTCAAACTTCTAATTTTTTTTGAGTCGCAGAATTGTGTATTCCATCAAAGTCCATATGTATAAAACAGAAAGGAGAGCTGTCCCGTCGGAAGGGAGTGAGGGGTACAGCCTCCTGCTTAGCCTGCCCCATTCTATAGACCACAGTTTGAAAATCACAGGCAGGTTTACCTCCTAGGTCCTTGTAGCTCTAACTTTCTACGGTGTTCTTTCCCTTGGGAAGTTAGAGCTTATCACGTACCCTTACAAACAGAATCAAACAGAAGGCAAGGTGTCATCTAAAAAGAGTCAATTCAGACACCGTTGTTTCGAGAAGGCAAATAGAAAGCGGCACCATGTTCCACTGGAAACCTGCGGCGACCGAGTTTCTTTTTCTGGTAAAAAATATAGAAATAGTGGTTGTTCTCGGGGGACTTGTGGTTTGGCTCTGGACCGCCCCGCGGAGCCGAGTGGTGTCCCTGAGGGCGAGGAGGGCAGAGACCTCTGCTCAGGACCATTCTGAGCTCATCCGCAAGTTTTTGATCTCCAGTTCCAACTGCTTGGCCTGGACCTCGCGCTGGGTCACCAGCTCCCGGAGTCTTCGGATCTCCTCCTGTTGCCGATAGAACATCTGCAGCAGCTGGGAGAGCGCAGAGCAGAGGGAAAGGTAACGTAAATGCCCTGGGACTTGAGGGGGCAGGACCCCAGCAGAAAGGATAAAACATTGTCCCTTTTGGACTCAGAAAGGTGGAGGTGATTAAATTAACGTGGCTGAGGCCTACGGGGACAGCCATTGCATTGATCTTTTACAAAAACCTTGTTTCCTTCACCTAGTAAATGAAATTAAAAGACTTGACATTTCAGACTTGTGTGTGTGTGTGTAGGTTTTTTGTGTTGTTTTGTTTTGTTTTTTGTCTCCTTAGATGCCCCCATGGAATGGAGGAAAGGATATTTGGTCCTGGTGTCTGGAGATTGGAGTTTTTACCACCACTACACTGTGTGACTTCAGGCAAGTTACTTACCCTCTCTGAGCTTTAACTTCCTCCTCTGGGAAATGGGGGTCAGAAAACTAACGTCAGCATTATCACAGATGCTGCCGCTGTGCAGAAAGGCACCAGGTGTTGGGTGCTCCCCCTAAGTAAGGATCTTCGTTATCGCCCTGGAAGCTCACAAGGGCCCCGTGAGGGTCGTGTTGTTAGTGCCCCCACTTCACCGCGATGGACACTGGAGCTAAGAGAGACTCGGCCCCTGGGGCCAGTGTCCTCCAGGCAGTGCTCAGGAGAGCTAGGATGAGAATCCCTCCGTGAGAGGGCAGCTTTTGAGTTTTTAGCCATGACCCACTGACTCCCAGGGCTGCTGAGAGAACGCACACAGATGATACATCAGTACCCACCGTGGGACCTGGCACACAGCCGGCACTTAGAAATGTTGGCTCTGAAAGCACAACTACAGTGCCAGAACTGGAGGGGCGCTAATACCCACCAAGTAAAACCCTCTTCATTTTACAGGTGGCTCTCCACCCTCTGTATGCCAGCCCACCGCCAGGGCATGCAGACCGTGCTCCCTGCCTGTTTGCTGAGTGAATTAACCAAGTGAATTGCCAGGAAGTAGCTAGCCAGGCCGCACAGCTGGTGGTTTTCCTCACCCCTCATGTCTCTGCCCCTTCTCCACACCCACCCCCGTGCAGGCACCCCCACCCTCCTTCCCACCTCGTTCTCTGTCTTTGGTGGGGGGCATTCAAAGATGTCAAAGCCGTTTGTGAGCCAGGCTTTCTTCTCCTCCAGCCTGTGCTCTGCAGTCCACCTTGGCGCCTTCTCCTCGAGCAGAGAGAAGGGCCTCCGGCCATCGTCCGCAACCAGCGCTTCGGTCTGGTCCACGAGGTGAGGCGAGGCGGGGGACAGGGAGTTGGAGGGAGGTCTTTCCGGGGGCAGAGGCCGAGGGCTCAGCAGCTCGGAGCCGGGCCTCAGGGACACCAGGACAGGCCCTGGGAGGGAAGCAAAGGCCGTGTGAGGACTGAGTGCCCATCAGCACATGGGCATGGGGGCACTGGCACAAGCAGGCATGCGCAGACACACGGACACGCAACAGGTGTGGGAGCTTCGGCCACATGCAGACAGGCACAAGCCCACGGACCAGGGCATTCAGAGTGCGAATCAGGGTCCCGCGCACGTGACCATCTAAGGAAGCCTGGTTTGTCCGGGCAGCACGGTGCATGCCCTGGAGCTGCCCCAGTTCCGCGAGCTCCTCAGGGAAGCGTTGCCCTTGCTGTGTAGGGACAGTCCCACCACTCCGCCCTGCCATCCATCAGGTCACGAATTCCCCCCGGCACGCTGGGTAGCAGGGGAGGCAGGCTCACAGAGAAGGGTGAGGAAACAGGCCCAGGGAGGAGGGAGACTGTCTACGGGTTATACAAATGCGGGGTTGGGGGGTAGAAGGAGAGGGAGATCCCAGTCAGAGAGGCAGCAGCTGGAGTGGGGGCTGGGCCTCATGGTGACAGGACAGGCAGGTGAGTCAGGGCAGGCGGAGGGCACCCCAGGGCCTGGGTGGGGGCTGCTGCCTAGAGGGCCTCTGTAGTGATTGTGGAGGTGCAGGTGGGAGGGTGGGCACAGGGTCAGGCTGACACTATCCAGTCACTCTGCACAACCCAGAGCTTAGTAGTTTCCATGGAGCAAAATCCCTTGACGTGGAGGGAATGTTCTGAGCCACTCGGGGCAAGTCCCTGCCTTCCTGGACCCTATCTGACCGTCCCAGGGGCGGGGGACTGATGGTGAAGGACCAGTCCTCGGGGCTTCAGGAGAATACAAATACGGTCCAAACCCCTCTCAGCCATCTGGGCCAGAGGACACGCCATTTCCCCCCACATTCGCCCGCCCGAGGCCTCTTCTGGGCTTTCCTCACCTTTATTTACCCCACTGAGCCACTCCCTGGCCGTTAGAGAGGGCTGGGCCCCTGCTGTGGGCGGGTAGATGTCCTCTTGGTAGGATTCCGACTGCAGGAGAAGTCAGGACAGTGAGAAGTGGGTGGTGGGGAGGCCGCCCACGGGAGGGCCCTTAGAGAGCTGGGGGTCAGAGAGCAAAGGGTCATGCCCAAGGTCATCACACAGCAACTCAAGAGCAGAGGTGAGGCAAGAGGCAGGAGTCCTAGCTCCCAGGATGCCTCACTGACCACGGAAAGGCCTGCCCCTTGAGGAAGTGGCCACCAGCCTCCCTGCTGCTGCCTCGGGCGTGGGCTCCAGGCTCCGGGGATAGTCTTCTGGGGAAGGGTTCCCGCCTCCCTGCAGACCCCCCACCACTCTTACCCGCCGGGGGACAATCATGGATATCGGCTCGATGAGGCTTTTGGTTGTGATCAGCTTGTAGAAGCGGAAGATCTCACAGGTGGACACGTCGAGACCTCTCTTTGGCATGAAACCTGCGGGCAGATGGTCAATTAGGGCCAAGCGGTTCCAGCCGGGCTGGGGCCACAGGGCCCGGTGTAAGTGGCAAAGCCAGGCTGCACACCTGGATGTGAACAGACACCACCTCCTCCCCCCATCCTTCCCGTCAACAAGCAGTTCATGCAGGAACACCTCTGCTAGGCCAGGCACTGTGCTGGGGAAATGGGGTTGAAACCCTCAGACCCTGGCCCCGCCTTCAAGAATTTACATGATTTTAGCTGGACTTCTGCAGGAAGTGTGCTCTGCTCCAGGCCCTGCCTCGCCATCCCCACAGCTCCTGCCCCAGATGCCCTAACAGAGCATGCCTGGCTTTCTTTTGCTTACTGTTAGCATGGTACATCTTTCTCCATCCCTTTACTCATGATCTAGCTGTGTCTTTATGTTCAAGTGGGTTTCTTTTCTTTTTTTTAAATATATTTTTTATTGATTTTTTACAGAGAGGAAGGGAGAGAGATAGAGAGTTAGAAACATCGATGAGAGAGAAACATCGATCAGCTGCCTCCTGCACATCTCCCACTGGGGATGTGCCCGCAACCCTGGTACATGCCCTTGACAGGAATCGAACCCGGGACCCTTCAGTCCGCAGGCCGACGCTCTATCCACTGAGCCAAACTGGTTTCGGCTCAAGTGGGTTTCTTGTAGGCAACATGTAGTTGGGTCTTGTTTTGTTCTTTTATCCCCAAAGACACTGGAAAAGCAGGGCCTCTCTTAGGTCAGTCTCTCCCATCTCCGTGCTATTGTTTAACCCAGTGGTTCTCAACCTTGGCTACACATTAGAATCACCTGGGAATCTTTTTAAAATCCTGATTTCTGGGCCACATCCTCCGGAAATTCCGTTTCGTTGTTATGGGGTGGGGCCACAACATTAGTAACAAAGAAACAGAATTTCTGGAGGATGAGGCCCAGAAATCAGGATTTTAAAAAAGATTCCCAGGTGATTCTAATGTGCAGCCAAGGTTGAGAACCACTGGTTTAACTGCTTAACCTTGGCCTAGAACACCTTCATTCTCTCCCATGCTGTGCTCTGCCTCCTCTCTCCATCCCTCAAATGTTACCTCGTTCAGGAAGCCGCCCAGAGAACCTCCTGCACCCCTAACCAGAGCTCCCCCGAGCCAGGCTGTTCACCCACCAGCTCCCCTCCCGAATGTGGGCCCCTCCAGGCGGGGCCGGAACCTGACTCGTCCCTGTCCCCCAGGTCCCACGCGGCCTCGGTGCCCCACACTCACCGATCCCCTTCTGCGGGTGGTAGGAGCGGTACTCCGTCAGGTAGTTCAGGTGAGGCTTGTCCGCGCTCACCTCATAGTAACGGATGTTCCCGTCTCCCTGAGGGGGAGGAGGGTGTGTTCAGAGCCGGTCCCCAGCAGCCCCACCTGCCCCCTCTGCCATGCAGCAGGAACCTGGTGTCCACCTACTACACACAGGGAACACCAGCGAACTGTCACCAAGGCAGTAGGAGGGGCCTCATTTTAACACTCTGTCCCCCCAACCATGACCCAAAGCCCACCCGGTGTCTCCAAGGCAGAAGCTCTGGGGGCACAGGCTGGAAGCCCACCCCCGTCCAAGAGCTGCACACAAGGGCCAGAGTAGTGCGTCTTGAGACCAGCCAGTGGGTCTCACCTCTAGGAGCATTTCTGCCACAGTGACTGTTCGGGCAGGGTGGGGGATGCTGCTGCTGCTGGCACAGATGGGTAGGGCCAAGGTGGGTAGGGCCAGGGCTGCCAGAGACAGATGGGAGACCTACCCAATGAAGACCTGCTCTGCCCCCAATCTGAAGGTGCCCCTGTGAGACACACCCACTGGTCCCTCCTCATCTGGGCCCAGAGGTGGGGGCGGGGGAAACCCGTGCAGGGTGTTTAGTCTAAGCCCTGGGCCCAGGTGCTCTTGGGAGCCAGGAAGGTGGGAGAAAGGGGCTGTCCCTGCCCCTGCCTTGCACCCCAAGGGCCCCAGGCTGCCGTCTGGCCACCAGTAGGGCTAGGCTTAGGGGAGCTCTGCCTCCAGCCTCAGGATTCCATGAGGCCACCTTCCTCCCGTGCCAGACTGACCTTCCCCACCACGTAGAGCATGCTGGTGTCGGAGTCATAGAAGGGAAACAGCACGCCGGAGGAGCCGTCCAGGTCCTCCTCTGCGAGAGGCACGGAGAGGTCGTCCTGCAAGGGAGGGGCCAGGTCACTCCTGGGGCCCTCGGTGGTGTTCTCTGAGCTAAGAATTCCTGCCACGGGCTCTGGATGTGTGTGTGTGTGTGTGAGTGTGTGTGTGAGAGAGAGAGAGAGAGACTGAGTGCGTGTGTGTGAGTGTGTGGGAGAGAGAGAGAGAGAGAGACTGAGTGCGTGTGTGTGAGTGTGTGGGAGAGAGAGAGTGCGCCACCTTGTATTTTGCAGCATTTTGCCCGTAATGAATGACTTCTCACACACCTGATCTCACTACAGCCTTCCACCACCTGTTTTGTTATTTATGCTTATAGATCAGTGGTTCTCAACCTTCTGGCCCTTTAAATACAGTTCCGCATGTTGTGACCCAACCATAAAATTATTTTCGTTACTATTTCATAACTGTAATGTTGCTACTGTTATGAATCGTAATGTAAATATCTGATATGCAGGATAGTCTTAGGCGACCCCTGTGAAAGGGTCGTTCGACCGCCAAAGGGGTCACGACCCACAGGTTGAGAACCGCTGTTATAGATGAAGGAGATTCAGAGAGAAGGAAGTGATCTGTCTGGTCTTTGAAACTCCGGCCAAGTGCTCCTTGAATCAACACTGCTTGACCTGCCCCGCCCCTCCCTCTCCCCCTCCCCCTCCCCCTCCCCGGCTGTACCCCTGCCCCAAACATGCAGCTCCTCCTGCCCACTTGCCTCAGTCCTTCGTCCCAAGCTCTGCTCCAGCTGTTCCTTCTGCCCAGAGGCCCTCTCCTCCCTTCCACCCAGTCCTGGTCCAGATGAGGCCACGTGTCCCTCCCTATCCTCTGTCCTGAGCGGCCTCCCTCTTTGAACGACAGGATGCACAAGGTCTGGGCTTGTGCCCTCAGGCTGTTGGCATCTTCCTGTTATTCATCAATACATCCAATCAATGAGTGAGCGAGTGAGTGAGTGAGTGAGTGCATGAAGCCAGAGCTCAGCTGAGGAGCGATGGTGGGGGTGCTGGTGGCGTTGCGTGGGAGACTCACCTGGTCCCACAGGGCAATCTGCCGGTTGTTCCACCGCGAGGTGCCTGTGGACAGCAGCTTCTTCAGGTTCCCCAGAAACAGCACTTTGTTGGCCCGGTGCCCCTTGTAGCTGGCTTCCTGGAGGGACACGTGCGGTCAGGGACGCCCTTGCCTTTGCTTACGCTGCTGCTCCACCTGCAATGCCTTCCTTCCTCACCCCAACTCTGCCTGGAGAATCCTTCCAGGGCTACTTTTCTGAGCTGCAAGAGGCAAATGTTTGCCCAGTTCCATGCTCTTGTTGAAAGATTATTGAGCACCCACTATATGCAAAGCATGGGGCTGGGCTATCTCATTGAATGCTCTGAAGGGAGAGACTCACAGCCCATTTTTTTGTTATTCCCAGCATTTATTTTAGTACATTTTGAACATCACATTTATATGAATTTCAAGCAACTTTGCAAGTATGCATTATGATTATCATTTTATAACTAGAACAACATAAATACGGAGAGCTCACAGGTAGGCCTTGAAATTAGACTCACAGCCCGTTCTTGCAGATGAGAAACAGAGGCTTGGCCACCTAGCAGTGCAGCCTAAGGTCATGTCTCAGCGGACCAGCAGCGGCACCCTGAGGTCTCTGGCCCATGTCATGCGCTTTGACGGAGCTGGGGCACACTGACAAGTTTGGCGTGAGACCAGGTTCAATACTAGCTTTTGATGTGGGCGTGTCGCTTAGCCTCTCTTCAGCCTCAGTTTTCTCATCTGGAAAATGGGGGTAACACGTGGGAAGGCTTGGGCAGAACTTACTGTAATGAACAGCATTACTGCCCTGTTCTCAGAAGCCTCCACCATCTCCACTCCACTCCTTGCTCCTCTGACCCCAAGCCAGACTCCAGCCTAGCACTGACCTGGAGGACGGTCCCTGCTCGGGGGTCGAGAACCCGAATCTTGCGGTCTTTACAGGTGGTGGCCAGCAGGCTGCCGTTGGTGTTGAAGGACATAGAGAGGATCACGTCTTGGTGACAGTCAATTGTCTTCACGGGGCTCATGATTACAGACTCCTTTGTATCCAGGTTCCAGACCATCACCTGCACGGCAAAGAGCCGGCTCTGAGCACAGTGGCCTCCCCGCCCCTGGCCCCCACAGTCACACGCCGGCCGGGCTGTAGTGAAACATGGTATCCCCCGGAGGGAAGCCACAGATGGCAGTCTGGCCAAGAGGCCTCCGGTGGGAGGGTGGGTCTGCGGCTGGAAGCTGCCACGTGGTGGGAGGGGAGAGGGGAGTCAGGCTGTCTTGGCCGTGAAAAAAAACAACACCATCTGCCCGTGCCTGGGAGCAACGAAACACCCACGCTAGGAGGACCTGGGGGACCAGCGAGTCCAGGGGGTTTCCAACAGCAGTTCCCACCTCGCACAGACAAACAGGACGGCCATGCCTGGCTGCACAGGCTGTGTGCCGCACAGCTCCAGGGCAATCCATTCCCACAGCCTGTGATGTGAACAGTGCCCCCTGGCGCTGTGTACAGAAGGACCTGCACAACCCAAGCTGTCGCCCTGCAGACACACCCTCCCTAGACAGATAAAGAGCACCCTGGTCTGAAGCGGGAGAGGGCCCTCCCCACTGCTCCCATTTTATCCAGCACAGAGGCCCCTCAGCTGCCTCAGTAGAGCCCTATAAAGCCGTGAAGGGAAGAGTTTAAAAGCCACAGCTGTGGTCACACCAACTCCATCTGTGTACAGATTGAGACACTGAGGCTGGAGAAGACAAAGACTTTCCCGGGTCACACTGCAAGTCAGCGGGGAGTCGGAATAGAGTCTCAGTCGCCCTCACCATGGATTTCCCCGCTCCACAGGGCCCAGCCCACCCCTCCAGGCAGAATACTGGGTGAACAGTGTCCTCCCCAAACTTACTTCCACCTGGAACCTCAGAATGTGGCCTTATTTGGAATAGGGCCTTTGCTGATGTAATTACTGTGGGGCTTTGACTTACGAGTTTAATTCGTTCCGTGACGGGGCTCGTAACTCAAATTACTCGTATGTTAAATCATTAAAGTGAACGAGTGAGACACGTGATGCTGGGCTGAGGTTGTGGCGTTCACTGTGACGTTCGCTGTGACGTTCGCTGTGCCAACTAGCGGTGGGGTATCTGAAGCTGGCTCGTAACCCGAATTTTAGCTCGCAACTCAAAGCAAAAAATCGGCCGAGAGACGGCTCATATCTCGAAAAACTCGTTAGTCGGGACACTCGTAAGTCAAGGCCCCTCTGTAGTTATAACGAGGGAATACTGACTTTGAGTAGGCCCTAAATCCAACGGCTGGTGTCCTCTTTTTAGATTATTGGTTTCAGGGAGGAAGGGAGAGGGAGAAAGGAGAGGGACAGGGAGAGGGAGAGAAACATCAATGATGAAAGAGAATCATTAATCGGCTGCTTCCTGCACACCCCCCACTGGGAGCCAAATCCAAAACCCAGGCAGGGGCCCTGACCAGGAATTGAACCATGACCTCCTGGTTCATAGGTCAACGCTCAACCACTGAGCCACACCAGCTGGGCTGACTTATAAAAAGAAGAGAAAACACACAGACACACAGAAAAGGAGGCTGTGTGACAACGAAGGCAGATTGAAGCCATGCGGCCACAAGCCAAGGCGTGCGGGCGCCACTGGGAGCTGGAAGACTCACAGAAGGGTTCTTCCTCAGAGCCCCCGGGGGAGGCCCGGCCTCCTGCACCTGGGTTTAGGACGGCTAGTCTCCGGAACTGTGCGGGAGTGCCTTTCTGTTGTCTTCAGCCACTCGGCGTGGCCATTTGTTCGGCAGCCCCAGGGAGCTGCACACGGACCCACCTTGTAGTCATAGCCCGCACTGAAGAGGATGTTGGCCGCCGTGGGGTGCCATTCCACCAGCCCCACTCTGCGGGCGTGGCCCACCAGCTCCTTCCTGTAGGCTGTGAAGTTCCTCGACAGCAGCTGCTTGGGGATGGCCCAGATCTTGATCTGTCGGGGATACATGGCCCAGGGGAGTGTTAGCCGGGCTCGGCCTTGGCACCCCACCACCCTAAGAGCTGGCAGTGGCCAGCAGCAGGGACGGGGTGTTCTCTCTGCACCCACCTCTCACTCAGTGGAGGGGCAGCTGGGGCACCTAGGAGGGACGGGCTTTGTCAAGGTCCTCCAGCCCAAGCAGGGGCTGGCGTTGACCAGAGATGAGTGCAGCCCTCCCCATTGGCCCCCTGGTAATCTTTGCATCCTAGTGACCTGAGGTAGTGGGTGGGTAGATGGGCCACAGGCCTGACTCTCAGGCTGGGTGTCAGAGCAAATCTGCCTTCCAGCATAGAACATCCCCCAAAGTACAGTGGTCTCCTCCTGCCCCTTGTCTCAAAGGCCCAGGGTGGAGCCTTGAATGGCAGGAGGAAGGGTTTGTGCTGAATCTTCAAGGCACTGGGGAGCCAGCCAACACAATCTCTGGAGCAGGACAGGGCAGGCCCTTCTGAAGGGGCCCCTTTAATGCTCCTCAGCATCCCCTCTATGGAAACTTAGAATTTTCTACCTGCTTGTCCTGATGAACTGGTGTGTTTCCTTTGATCAGACAGTGAGGGTTCTGCAGTCCATTCTATTTCCCTTTTTGCCTGGGCTGCCAGGCAGCGCTGAGCTAAAGCTAGGGCTCAGTAGCTGCCACCCTCCATTGCCAACGTTTCTAGTATTATTTCCTCACTTCCTCCGTCTGTGGCTGCTGCACTTTAGAGAACTGGCATCATGCAGTGGGAATAGAAGTAAGTCCTCAGTTTGAGGTCTGGCTCTGCCTCTACAAACGGTGTGATGTAGGGCAAATAGCTGCACCTCTCAGATCCTCGGCTTCTACACATCGGAAAATGGTCCGACCTTGTGAGGTTGCTGTGAAGGGAAGACTGCGTGAAGTGATATGTGCAGTGAGGAACACAGTGGGCTCACAATAAATGGTAACTATGAAATGTATCCTTACTTGAATCACCTGATCATATTTGTGCCTTTTGTTTTAAGCTACACCCAACACATTTTAGAAGTGGCCTAGAATAAAAATTATACATAACACTGAACATTGTGGGTTCAGGGATTAGGTCCCTGGTACAGAACAGGAGCTCAAAAAAGTTGATGGGACTGAAGCTTTGGGGTGGTTTTGGTGTCCATATTCATATATGGTTCCCACCCTAATCCTTTTAAAATTTGCTTCACTACTTTTTGAAAGTGGCACAGTATTTTCTGGCCACAATAAACTTGCTCCTCATAGCATTTTAGAGTTCCCCCAAAAGAAGGACTTTCCCAATGGAATTCATGAATCTCTCTGGATCTTCACTAGGCAGGTGGAGCTATTATGCCCATTTTAGAGGTGGAGAAACTGAGGCCCATGGAGAGGAGGGGTCATGCCCCAAGGTCAAAATCTAAATGACCCCCCTCCTCACACAGTAACCTCACCTCACGAAGAATGAAGGAGCCAGGAGCATCAGAGCTGAGTTCCATCTCCCTGTGCCCCAATCCCCCTCCTTTTGGTCAGGGAACAGCCTTATGTGCCAATACTCACCGTGGCATCTTCAGAAGCAGAGGCGATTTCAAAGTCGTCAAAAGGGTTCCACTTGATGTCTAAGACGTTCCCTCTGTGCCCGCAGACCTTTGGGTAGTGGGGGTCCAACTTTCCTGTCTGCAAAACAATGCCCGGGAGGAGTGAGGAGAGGGGGCTAATTCCCCTGGAGCATCTGCCGGTCACTCATTCAGTCAGCAATCCCTGAGTAGACAGGGAAACGTAAGGGGCAGAACTGGGTGTGGCTCTGGGCCTCACCACTCTCCCGGTGTGACCCTGGGGGAGTCACACCCCTGCTCTGAGCCTCAGTGTCTCCCTCAGTAAAAGGACACAGGTGTTTCACAGGGTCGGTGTGAGGGTCAGAGGAGGCGAGGTGTGGAAAGGGTCTAGCACAGAGCCTCGCACATAGGAGGCGTTCGATAAAAGGACATTTCCTTGCACACACTGCTGGTGGGGAGGCAAAACTGGTGCCGCCACCTTGGAAAACAGTCTGGCAGGTCCTCAAAAGGGCAAACATAGCTACCATACGACCCTACAATTTCACTTCCAGGTACATCCCCCAGAGAAATGAAAACATGGGTCTATAAAAAAACTTGTACATCAATGTTCACGGCAACATTATTCAAAATTGCCAGAAGGCGCACACAACCCAAACGTCCATTAACAGATGAAAGGGTATACAAAAGGCAGTGTGTTCATACAACGGGATATTATTCAGTCAAAAAAGAATGAAGTACCGATGCATGCTACAACATGGATGGAATTGGAAACATGCTAAGTGAATCAGTCAGACATCAAAAGCCACTTAGATGATACACCAGAGGTGGTTTCATTGCTTGAGCATATTATCACATCCTCTGGTACCTGGCATTCAAAACCCTGACTAAACGCATATGAAAAGTTCAGAACAGGTAAAGCCACAGAGGCTGAAAGCAGGTGAGTGGCTTCGGGGAGGGGCAATGGGGAATGACTGCTAATGGGTACTGGGTGTCTTTTGGGGGTGATGAAGCTACTTGGAAATTAGAGAGTGATGGATGCACCACCATGGAAAATACTAAAACCCACTGACTCCTACACTTTAAAATGGCGAGTTTTATGGTATGTGAATTATAGTTCACTTAAAAAGAAAGGACCTCCCCTTCCCCTCTCCCCTTTCCTGCTGAGAATTCCTGTGCAGGTGCTGGGGGACACACAGGCCCCAGAGCGCATGGCATGAAGCCCTGAAGCTGAACATTCCAACCACTATCCAATGACACACTGCGGTATTTCCTGGGCCACGGGGAGCCACATGGGTTCAGGAATAGAACCGCATGCGTTCAGGGAGTTGGCAGCGACCAACACACTCATTTTACACCCCACCCTGCACGGTCCCGGCAGCACACGGAGCAGGGCCAGGCCCTCCGCCCGCCCGTGCAGCGTGGCCCACACGCACCATCGGCCTCGGGTTCGGGAGCCCACCCCCCGACTGCTCTCTGAGTGAAAGAGACAGCTGAGAGGAAAACGGGCCCACATCCCTTCATTCAGCAAATCTTTAGGAGGAACCTAGGAGACAGCACTCTGCGAGGTGCTGGGTGAGCACAAGTTGTAGTATTTGACCTCGCAGAGCCAACAGTCTCAGGATTTAAAAAAAGGAACTTTCAAGACAGGGTGAACTCAGGGAATAGCCACCCCTCTTCTCCCCGCACCTCCCCAACCTTGCAGGGGGCACTGCGCCCTTGTGGGACATCCTGCGACTGCCCACTCGCCGCTGAGCAGACACCGTGGTGGTCTCTGACCTTGGAGGGCAGCTGCTATGAGAACAGACACAGGGCTTCCCTGCCACGCCAAGCAAACTGGGAGACAGACAACCGAGCCCCTGGCTTGTGGGGGCTTTATGCATGCATCATAGCAGGCCTGCAAACAGAGGCGGAGGTCCTGGGCTCTCCTTCAGAAATACACTGCCCAGCTCCGCTCTCACCCCTCGAGAAGGGTACCAGACACCTCACCTGGAACGGGTCCTTTACTGGAGGGGGGACTCTATAAAGGATGTCACTTGACAAATTGGAAAATGGACTGTGGATTAAAGTACGATTGCAATGTGAACTTGATAACGTCCTGTGGATATGTTAGAGAATATCTCCGAAGACACTCAAGTACTCAGGGGTAGAGGGCAAAGATGTATGTAACGTACCCTCAAAGAAGTCAGAAAAAATATACCCTCACATACCCATTCAGAGAGAGAGCGCGAAAGAATTTGGACAGGTGTTGATAGTGATGTGTGAAGAGGTGGCCTAAAGTCCCATTTCTTCCTGCTGGTCCTGCCTTCTCCACGGCTGAAAAACAGGGTCCCTGGACAGGGAGGAGAGGGCGTGCTCCCCGCCCCCTGCAGCAGGGGCAGCACCTGGAGCCAGGGCCCTGCAGCGAGAACCCTGCACCCACGGCCCTGGCTCAGGTCTGCACGGCACCGGGGGTCCAGCTGTGGACCCCTCGCCCAGGCTCTGGTCCTGCACGCTGTCATCGGGTGAGCTTTCAAGAACTGAAATCTGATGGTGTCTGCTCAGATTTTACCTTTTCCCCATCTATAAAATGAGTGAATAATCATCTCTTCCTGGCAGGATTGCTGTGGGGGTAAAGTGAGCTACTGTGAGAGGAAAGCCGACTGGTGATGTCCCAATGGGTTTAAGTGCTCAAATAAGAGCAGCTATTATTATGTGTATATGTGTGGGTGTGTACGCACGTCCGTGTGTATATCAAAACTGAGAAAAAACAGCTGGACAAAAATACTCCAAAATGTTATTAATGGTTATCTCTAGATGGTGGGATAAATGAATGGTTTTTTTTATCATCTTCTCTGTCTTAAAAACAATTTCCCCAAACTTTCTATAAAACCTGTAAATTTTACAGTTTTAAAAAGGTATCCTATGTAATAAAAGGGTAATATGCAAATTGACCCTAATGACGGAATGACCAGAACAACCGCTCGATCAGTCACTATGAGGCCACTGACCACCTCTCAGTCCCTTTCCCCAGCTGGCAGGCTCCGATCACCCGATGGCAAATGGGGAATCGGGGATGGGTGGTGGGGATGCGGGGGGCACCAGGCCAAGGCCCTACCCCACCAGTCACCCCACACACAGAGGGCGACCTGCGGCGGGGGCGGGGCTGGTGAGCAGGCGGAACAGTCAGCCTCTCAGTTCCTCCCCCGAAGAGCAGGCTCCGATCACCCAATGGCAAACGCGGAATGGGGGTGGGTGGCGGGGGGTGGGGTGGGGGCGGGGGGCAGCTGCGGGCAGCCGGGGAAGATGGCCCTGATTGAAGGCCAGGCCTAGGGACCATACCCACTGAAGAATTTCATGCGTTGGGTCTCTAGTATAAGATAAACTTCCAGACTGTCTGAAAAGGTGGGTCCTTCTAGGATTAGGCAAAAATGTTATAAAACTGCGGGACTTGAAGGGCTCTGAGAGACCAGGAGTGGTAAAACCCAGCACAGCTCCAGCCCTGCGGGTGGCAGGCACCACCAGGGGTCCCCCACTCTCTCCCTGACCCTGTTGGAGGGGGAACTTGCCTAGGGGTCCCCCACTCTCTCCCTGACCCCTGCTGGAGGAGGAGCTTGCCCAGGGGGTCCCCCACTCTCTCCCCGACCTCCACTGGGGGAGGGGCTTGCCCAGGGGGTCCCCCACTCTCTCCCTGACCCCTGCTGGAGGAGGGGCTTGCCCAGAGGTCACCCACTCTCTCCCTGACCCTGTTGGAGGGGGGACTTGCCTAGGGGTCCCCCACTCTCTCCCTGACCCCCACTGGAGGAGGGGCTTGCCCAGGTCCTGTGTGCAGGGCCAAGCCCAGGGCGGTGAGCTGTGGGGCCCTTACAGTGCTGAGGTAGCTCAGCCCTTTCTGAGTCAGTGTCCTGCCTCCCCTCCTGCACACAGCCTTTCCCTTCCGTTGCATCTTTTCCTGGGTCGAAGGGCATGAGCAGTGCTGGGTCCTGGGCCCTGGCACACCCAGTTGCTCTCAGGGCCTTTATCTTTACACTGGCCCAGGGCCATGCCCCAATTTCTACCCTGAGGGTGCCTCGGAAGAGCTGAGTGTGGGCCAGCCTTGGCTGGCAGGAGGCAGAGTGCCCAGAGCCCCATTCAGACCACAGGTCCCAGGTCAGCCCAGGAGATGCCTCAGGGCCAGGCACCGCTCAGATGGCTCAGACGCAGCTCCAGCGCTGCAGCGGGCTGCTCTGTGCCTGAGAGGGTTCTGTGCTGAGGACCCACATTAACAGGCATTAGCCAGACTGATGGGCTACTGACTGAACTAATAGCCCTGAAGGGCAGGACATTGATAATCAGGAGGCCACATCCGCCCTCTGTCCCTCAGGCCAGCAGTCAGCCAGGACCAGCCTGTGATTTATGGGGGACACAAGCTCTACATCAGAGACCTCGGAGAACCTGGCTCGGGTGCAGGAACCGGCTGCTCAGCGCAGCGTCGCCGCCTCCAGGTCCCCACGGGCTGCTCTGGGCAGAGTGGACAGGACTGTAGGACCCTGGAGGGCAGAGCCAGGCGGGCGGGGGGCGTTCTGGGGGCAGACCTCCCTCAGCTGCCTGGATGGCAGAGCTGTGAGGCCACAGTCGTGAGCCCTCCCACTACAATGTCACAGTCACGGCCTCCAGTGACCCTCCCAGCAGCCCAGAGTGAACGTGGGCGGCAGGGGTGGTGGGGGCAGGCGGAGGCGGCTCGCACAGCGTGCCTGCGAGGGCAGGTGGGCAGGTGGCCCCTGGGTCTGAGTGCTGCTATAGCACTCACTACTGTGCGACCTGGGGAAGGGACCTCGGCTCTCCGTGCCTCAGGTTCCTCCTGTACCAAACGGCAACAGCAGTGGGACCTCACAGGGTGGGTGTGAGGGTTAAATGAGTTCATACACATAAAAGCTAAGGACAGTGCCTGGTCCCTGCTAAGTTCTCGGTAGACCTGTCAGTGGAAGTTCATCGGAGTTAGTCACAATTACCCAGTTTTATTGTTGCTCCGAATGTTTCGGGGGCCCAGGGACACTCAGTGTGAGGCCAAACTTCCGCAGAGGGGCTCCCCTCACTTCCTGCCTAACCGACGGGCATTCGCTCCAGGGCTGCCTCGCTGAATAAATCGATGCCTTGATCGTATTCCCGCTGACGGCTCAAGCACATTCTCACTCTACAAGGGACAGGTTTGCACCTGTTTTTCTTGAGGAACCATAACTTAGAGTCATTTATGTGCCAGGCCCTGTGCTGGGTGCTCTGCTCATATTATTTGGTTCACTTCCCAACCACCCCAGGAAGTAGTACAAGAATCTCCATTTATAATGCAGAAGCTGGGGGTTGAGGGTTGGCAACGTGTGCTGGGGGCCGCAAAGCCAAGTCCGTGGCCAAGCAGGAGAACTGGGAATGCTTCCTCTCACTGCCTGGCCTGCCTCTTGCTATCCTCACACCATTGTTACCATCAGCCTCATGCAGACCTTTCATGAGGACCTACTATATGCCAGCCCCACACTGTGTGCACATGGGGGCAGAAGATGAGTCCCTGCCCCCCAGGAGCTGCCAGTCTGGGGAGGGCATGAGGTCATATACTCAGGGCTTGGAGAGAGAGGAAGAGGAAAGGCCCTGGGGATCAATCAGAGAAGGCTTCCTGGAGAAGGAGGAGACCTTTGAATTGGGCCTTAAGGAGAGGGAGACTTTGCCCAGGCCAGGGAGGAGGACAGGAATTTTAGGTAAAAAAGGCAGAGCCGTAGGTAGGTTTTAAGTGGGAAGGATCCCGAAGCAGGCAGCAGGGAAGGCAGACTGAAACGTGGGATGGGAGGCATCAGGCTGTGGGCATGGAGACAGTCACCCTGCACAGGGCTCAAGGCTGGGCCCTATAAAGAGACGGACATGTGGACGGATGAGTTGCGTCCTGATTAGAGGGGTTAAGACTTGGGGCCGGGGGCTGCCCAGAGGAGAGAGTTGAGCAGAGGGAAGGATGACAGGAGTATTCCCTAATCCTGATGCTAAAATGCAAATCCCGTTTCTATGAGGATCAGGGCATCATTACCAGCCCTCCCCCACGAGCACTCAGATGAGCATGAAGATGGTTTACGGTAGGAACCCACACCCAGGGTCTGAGGCGGTGAACCACAGAGGTTCTCTGGTAACCCTCCTTGGTCACCCCCAGAGATGGGGAGCTCACTTTCTACCCAGGCGTTTTATTCCACTTTCAGACCATATTTACTGGGAGAAAACACTTCTTACTTCGAGCCTGGTGTGGACCCTCCCACTCCCCTCACTTCCTGCTTCTGGTCCTGCTCTGTCCTTTGGGGCCCCATAGACACCCTTTCCGAACCCTCCCAGGCCAGCCCCTGGGAAATCTGAAGGCAGAGGACCCATTCCTCGAGTAAGCTCTTTTCCAGGCTAAACCCATCCAAAGAGCTGAAAGAGACTTAAAGAAAGGACTAGCCCACGCCATGCATGCCTAGACAGGGGATCGGAGCGGGAGGGAACAGGAGATGCTACGGAAGGCTCGGAGATGCAAACTGTCAGCTGGGACAACGATGGGAGCTCGGCGAGGAAGGCAGGACTTAGTTGCAGGCAGTGAGTGGGGAGTCATGGGAGGCCTCTGAGCAGGGGAGTGGCCTGGTTAGACACCGGCTTGAGGAGGTCCAGCTGTGGGCAAACTACGGCCCGCGGGACGGATCCGGCCCGTTCGGCTGTTCTATCCGGCCCGCGGAGCCGAAAGAGCGGAGGGTTCTCTTGCTCTCCCCTCCGCTCCTTCACCAGCAGCAGTGTTAACATGGCAACGTCGGGAAACACGGCCGCAGCTCCTTCTTCTGAGCCCAGTTTAAGAACCCACTGTGGCCCTCGAGTCAAAAAGTTTGCCCACCCCTGCCTCTTGCCTCTAAGCGCGCAGCAAACGTGCCCCTTCCCCCAGGCACCTGCAGGCCCTGATGTCCATTCGACCCCGCAGGCCCATGGCTCCCCTCTGGCCTGGTCCACTCCCAGCAATGTCCCAGCCCCTACGACCTGCCCTTGCCTTCCTTCCTGCCCATCCTCCACACCTCACAGCAAAGTCCACCCTTCTACCTTCAAGAGGTGGATCTGTTGCAAGCGGGCCCCAGGGTCAGGAGCCCAACCTGGCACACCCCCAGGCTCGGGCCAGGCCTGTCCCCAGACCTTCCCGTTGTGCCCTATTCCGGGAGCACAGCCCTCTGTTGCCAAGGCTGCAAGCACCTCCCTCCAAGGGGTTCACCCTGGGTCACAGCATGCAAAAGGAAGGGCCCTGACTGCAGGGGCACGCCCTCCGGGACACCTGACACCACCTGGGGCAGCCTAGCCCTTTTGAGCAGAACTTCCGGGACACCTTCCAGTGCAGGCATTCCATTAAATGAGTAGCTAGCTGGTCCCTTCCTCCCCTCCCTGCCTTCGCCCAGCACTCTACCGACGCGTCTCTGCCTGGATGGGACATAATCCCTGGTGACCAACAAGGAGCTACATCTGGGCCACATTCGGGTCCTCTCTCTTACTGCTCAGGGTCCTCGGGGAAGTCATCTCCCCGAGCCTCAGAATCTCCTCTGTACAATGGGGCAAGGCCCCCCAAACAATGGACCAATGGCACCCACGTCAGCACTGTCTTATCTGCCCTGAGTCAGGGCTGCGCGCTGGGACTCGCACTGTGTCCTTCCCCTCTCTCGGCCTCTCCTTCCTGCTCCCTCACCCTGGATGTGGTTACGTAAGAAACTACCAACCAAATGTGCCGAGGGGCCTTCCTGGACCCCGATTCAGACGCAACGAGGCACTTAAGAGGCATCAGAGACGGTTCACATGAGCGGGTGGGAGCGAGGGAAGCGGCTGTGGCTAAAGAGGGTGACCCAGGAGCCCGTGACCGTGCTGTGATCCTGGCATTGTGGGCAGGACAGAAAACGCCCTTACTTTTCAGAACTGGATACTGAAGTTGGTGGGGATAAATTGACAACATGTCCAGGGTTTTCTTTAGAAGGCTTCAGTGGGGGGAAAAGGGATGGATGAAGCAAGAGGAGCAGTCTCGAAAATTCTAGAATCTGGGTGTCGAAGAGTTTGTTATATTGTTTTCTACCTACTTTTGTGTTTGGCAATTTTTCACAATTATAAAAAAGGACGAGGCGACTGTCTAATTCTGAAATGCAGTTTGCAAATCAGCAGCCGCGGCACCACCTGGGAGAAGAGTCGCCAGAATTAGCAAAAATACGGGCTGCCCAGGGGTATTTGAATTTCACATAAACAAACACATGTTACTTCTGGTCTGAGTACGTCCCGTATGATATTTTACCGATACTGAGGAATTCTCTGTGCAAAGAACTTGGCAGTTTCTTATAAAATGACACATGTTTGACGACCTAGTCCAGGGATGGCGAACCTTTTGAGCTCGGCGTGTCAGCATTTTGAAAAACCCTAACTTAACTCTGGTGCCGTGCCACATATAGAAATTTTTTGATATTTGCAACTATAGTAAATCAAAGACTTATATTTCTGATATTTATTTTATATATTTAAATGCCATTTAACAAAGAAAAATCAACCAAAAAAATGAGTTTGCGTGTCAGAGGTGTCATAGGTTCGCTCACTGACCTCGTCGCTGCCCTCCTGGGCCTTTGTCCCACAGACCTGGAGACTGACTTATGTTCACACAGAAACCTGTAGGCGGATGTTTATAGCAGCTTTACTCATAACAGCCCCAAACTGGAAACCATCCAGATGACCTTCAACGGGTAAATGGTTAAACAAACTGTGTTGCATTCACACCCCGAAAGGAATACTACTCAGCAATAAAAAAGAACGGGCGACTGATAACATGCAGAAACTTGGGTGGATCTTTTATGCTGAGCGAAAAGAAGCCAAGCCCAAAGGTTCCGTCCCGTATGGCTCCATTCAGGTGACATGCTTAAAATGACAAGAGCAGGGAAATGGAGGACAGAGTGGCTGTGGGGGCTTAAGGTGAGAGTGGGAGCGAGGGAAGTGGCTGTGGCTGAAAAGGGCAGCCTGGGACATTTGGTGATGCCGGCAGCATTCTGCATCTTGACCGCACCGATGTCGGTATCCTGGTGGTGAGACTGTACTCCAGTCTCACAAGATGTTACCAGTGGGGGGGAAGGGGTGCAGGGCACATCGAATATGTTATTCCTTACTATTGCGTGTGAATGTTCAATGATCTCAAAACAAGAACATTTAATTAAAAAGAAAAAATAAACAAGAAGAAGGTATTTGGTGCTTCTCTGAGGTGCAGATTTGACTGGCGTCCTGCGTTTTCTCTGGCCGCTCTGGGGCCTGCTGGGATGCAGACTCTCCGGCCCCATCGCAGAGCTACCGAGTCAGAATCGCGTCAAAGTGACACCCAGGCATGAGCTCTGACTAGTCCAGCTCCTGCGGTGCCTGGGCTCCCGGGAATCTGTGCCGGCAGCAAATACCACGTGTCCTCAGCCACTTATGTCACTGTCCCAAAAAGCCCAAAGGGAACGAACTGCACATTTTACCCGCGATCAGGCTGCACAGGCAACTGCATCTCAACCCTCCGAGTGGTGTCCCGCTGGACGCACAATGGAGCCGGACTCCTGCCCTGGCCTCCAGGGTCATCACAGCCCAACCCTGCTCCCCTTTCTGACCACCTCCCACTGCTCTGGCCATGTGACAACACACCTGTCTGTTTCTCAATCACCGAACCCATTCCCACCGCAGGGCCTCTGCATGTGCTGTGCATTCTACCCGAATCCTCTGCCTCTGGGTTTCTAGTGGCTCTCTGCCCAAGTGTCAGCTCCCCAGAAAGGCCTTCTCTGCTCCTCCTCTCTGGCCTAGTCCCCTCGCCCCTCCCAGGTCACATTCCATCACATCAAACCAATTCATTATCGCATCGCAGTTATTAACACCTACCCATACTCAACGTTTCATGCAAGTTGGAAACCATGACACGTCTGACAAAGTCCAAGTCATAAAAATCAGGAAAACACATTAATATGTAATTACTAGGTAATTAAGAATATAGTTTGTTCGGTGGACAGAATCTTTTATTTTATTTTTTTATATATTTCTTATTGATTTCAGAGAGGAAGGGAGAGGGAGAGAGAGAGAAACATCAATAATGAGAATCACTGATCGGCTGCCTCCTGCACGCCCCCTACTGGGGATCCAGCCCGAAACCCGGGAATGGAACCATGACCTCCTGGTTCATAGGCTGATGCTCAACCATTGAGCCCTACTGGCTGGGCTGGACAGAGTCTTTTTTTTTTTTTTTTAATATATTTTATTGATTTTATACAGAGAGGAAGGGAGATAGAGAGTTAGAAACATCGATGAGAGAGAAACATCGATCAGCTGCCTCTTGCACATCTCCTACTGGGGATGTGCCTGCAACCCAGGTATATACCCTTGACCGGAATCGAACCCGGGACCCTTCAGTCTGCAGGCCGACACTCTAGCCACTGAGCCAAACCAGTCAGGGTTGGACAGAATCTTTTAGAAGCACCCAGAACGTGGAAGAAATAAGTAGCCAAACAGGCCATGTCTGGGGGGGTCCGTCCAGCTCTAACCTTGACGTCCTTCCATAAATCCCATTGTACACTTGTTCCTCCCTAGCTTGAAAAATTTCTTCTTTCTAGAATACAGTTCACACTTCTCACTCCGGCATTCAAGGCCCTTCTCATCGGGCCCCGATGAACTTCCCCAGGGTATTTCCCTTCCTCCCTTAGACAGACATGTTCTATCTGTTCTGGCCAGACAGTTCTCTGCATTGTTCCCTGGACAGTCCACACACAGTCCCCGCCCCATGCCTTTGCTTGTGCCATTCCCTTTGCCAATTATGCCCTCGCTATTTATTTGGATGAACAATTCCCGGGTAATTTGTTCAATCAATGAACATGTATGAGCACCAACTGTGTGCCCGCAATGTGCTATTTGGATAAAAAAAAGTACTGGTTCTTTTCCTCCCCTATTCCAAGTATAGGAGGTCCCGGCAGAACACCTGGGCAGTGAGATTCCGATCGGTGATTGGTAAGTTCTGAAGTGCTCTGTCTGTTGTTTCTGACTGCTGGTGGCTTACGTGCGGGTGACCTCAGATTATGGGTTCGCTGACCTGAATCTGTGGGACTCCTGTCTGCACTCAACTGTTTCCTCCAGAGACCTTGTGTCTGCATTTGCTGCGAACCAGAGGCCCTACCAACCCAGCATGGCTGAGACCCCTTGGAGGGTCCCCCTCCAGGCAGAGACGCAGGTCCCCGAAAAGATCTGCTACTGGGTGAATCTATGAAACTGCCACTTGGGGGTCCAACACTTCAATATCAGCAAATGCCAAAGGTCCAACCTCTACTGCCAACATCTGCCCTCAGGACAGGCCAGTTCTTTCTGTTCACTTACTGCTGTCCTCTCTCGCCTTAGGTTTTGGCTTAAGGTTGGTTTCCTTGACGGGGGAGAGCAAGTGGCTTTGGAGATGTCCCAGATGTCGTGTGAGCCTGGCAATGCATTAAAAAACATGTTTTATTCAGGAGTGAATCATTTTGCAGTGGGGTAGAGGGGAAATCCCAGGAATAGTTAGGCAACTGCTGAAATCCCAGGAGAGGTATATTTTTCCCAATGAAGAAACGAAGGCTTACGGAGGTGAAGTGACTTATCCAAGGTCACGCGGCTGGTAGCAGGCAGGTCTCGGGTTTGAACCCGTGCCCCGCAGCAGAAAGCAGGCTCTTTCTACCTTCCCTCTGCCCTGAGCTGCCTCCAGAGAGCCTCCAGGCCTGGGCTCGCCAGGCGCCCTTACCTGGTGCAGGGGGATGACGAGGAAGGCCCCCCCTCCAGCACACTCGGTCACCACTGCGATGAAGTGGGGGTTCACGGCGCAGAAGTGATTGTCGTGGACGCTGTGGGTGATGGGCACCGAGTCGTAGCAGTTCTCCTTGCTGGCTGGTTTGCCAAAGACGTGGCGGAACTTGGAGCTCCGGTACTGGGGGTGCCATGACATCTGCGGGAGACAAACGGGGACAAGGAGTCTGAGGCTCGCTGCCTGGGTAGCGGGGCGCACGGCGACCTCCCCTGGAGAACATAGAAGAGGGTACAACCAGGACAGGGAGGTGCAGAACCCAGTGAACAGGCTGTATCTGTGGCTACTTCCATGGACCTGGTGAGATGTAGCGAGACGATGTGTAATTACCACTGACCAGTCTGCTTCTCATCCTTCCGAGTGTGAACACAGAAAGAGCAGAAAGACTGTAGAGAGGCCTCAGCACATTCCCAATCCACCATCTCACCAGGCAGGCCAGCCACCCCGCCCCTCCCAGCCCGGCCAACTGGGTAACGTGCCCTCGGGAGCCAGCCAGCCTGCGCTTCAATTCCAGCTCTGCCTCTGGCCAGCGGGGCAGGCAAGTGACTTAACTTCTGCAGCCTCCGTCTTCTCATCCGTAAAACGGGGAGGGCGAAAGCATCCCTCTCAGAGACTTGTCATGAGGATTAAATGAGAGGATACACTTAGACCCCTTGACCAGCAGCATAATTACGGCCACCATTCTCATCCAGGCATCCTGAGCTGGCCAGGCTTCTCACCCAGGCCTGCATTTGTTCCCTGGACGTTTACTGAGCACCACTGAGTGACTAGACCTGTGCCAGGCCAGGGGGTTTCGGAAAGAGGTGGGCAAGGGGAGGACCTAGCCCCTCAGGAGCCACGGTAAAGAACCTGGCTTGGAGGGCGAGGGCAGCGGCTGCAGGACAGTGAGGCCAGGCTTCACTTTCGGGAGGAAGGAAGGGTGGGCCGGAGGAGAGGTGATGGTCACCTGGGCTGGGACAGGGCAGAGGGCGTGGAGAGGAGAGGACATGTTAGTGAAATGCCAAGGGGGGGCACCCACCGGCCCTGGGGTCTGCGTGCCCGTGGTGGGCTGTGGGGCCAGGGGCGAGTCATGGCAGCTGAAATCAACACGATCCGCTGGCCATCCACAGTTCTCGCTCCTCCGGCCACTCCCAGAGCTCTCCCTCCACCGCCCAGAGCTCTCCCTCCACCGCCCAGAGCTTGGTCCCACGCCCGAGGGACGGCTCTCTGCCCAGGGTCAGGGAGCCTCAGGCCTGGGCAAGTGCCCCTGAGCTCACAGTCACCTCCACGGAAATAACAGCTCACAGTGGGGGGTGGTTGCCATGTGCCAGGGCCATTCCACGTGCTCCCCCTGTCTGAACCGAGCAGGCAGGGCCACCTGGCTCCCCATCGCAGGTGCAGGGGTGCAGCGAGACGTGAGGTCCCCGAGATCACACAGTGTCAGTGGTGGAGCTGGTTGCTGACCCCGCTGTCTGCAGCCTCCAGCCCAGGTTCCTGAAGATCACGCCCATGATGGCAAAAGCTCTTTCACACCCACTGCACCCTGGACCCTACCTCAGCCCATGGCCATTCCCACCCCCTCTTCTCCCAAAGGAGAACGAGGCTCTGGAAACTAAGTGGACGCCCTCCAGAGAGGGGCCGGCTGGCCTCACGGGTGAAGCCGGCTGGCCTCGGAGCAGCCTGAACACCAGTGACCTTCTGCCCCTGCCCCAGACTCCTTTCCCCACCCCTCACCCCACCCCACCCCTCCCCACCCCACCCACCACCTTATCTTTACTGCCAAGGTTCATCCAGACCTATTGCCATAGAGGGAAACATACAGAAATGGGGGATGGAGCAGCACCAAGCCTCTCCCTTTGCCCACGATATGGGAGTGTGCACCCATATATGCAAGTGAACTTTGAGCGACTGCGTGTGCACTGTGTGTGCAAGACTGTGCATGAGCACTGCATCCACCAGAGTGCTCGTAAGGACCCAGTGCTCACTCCTGTGGTGTGCACGCATGTGTATCAGTGCATGCATGAGTTTAAGGACGCAGCAATTCAGAGAGCAGGCGTTTTATGTTCCCTACAAGCAGGCACTTGCTGGAAATTCAGACCGTAGCGGGCCCTCAGCCCTGCGAGGCCTCGCCCTTGGGCTGGCCCAGAATGGCTGATCCCGGCCAGGTGTATGTGCCACCCGTCCTATCTTGCCCGGTCCCATCCGGCTGGGTCCACATCAATGCCACAGCAGGCTTTTTGAGGCGCGGCACAAAGCAGGGTGGCATCTATTCTGTCCCATGCGTGCTCAGTGCCCCTGAAGCCAAGGGATTAGGCTCTGTGGGCTGTGAATTCCCCTCCCGGATCCCAAAGGAGTTAGTCATCTCTGGGTTAACATCCTATTGAGTTGATTTAGTGCCTGGCAGTGGGTAGCTGGCTGCCTGTCCCAGCCCTCGGCTCTCCTGGTGCAGGAGAAGCGACTTGACCAGATCCTCCGAGTAGGAACAATGCAGGTGGGAAGCAGAAGCCAAATCCTGCCCAGAGGCCCCTCTTCCTGCCACATGCTCCTCCCTGACAGGTGAGAGACAGACAGACAGACATAGGGACTTTCCTGCCTGCCCCCAAAGGCCTGTCTTCCCAGCCCAGCCCTCCATCATCGCATCATCACATCATCGCAGGACAAGTGTTCGCTCCAGGTGGCTGAAAGGAAACCCAAACTGGGTGTGTACAACGCAGCATAGGAGATTATTCATTAATTGCACTGTTTCTGGCCTCAGGGAAAGAATTAAATGACCTGATTTGGTCTTGGAACCTCTGGGATGGGTAGATGCCTGGTGCTGCCGGCTACCATTGTCCCTTTATAAGTTTGTGGCTCCACATCTGACATTTGGGAGTTTTATCTTATTTCTTTTTCTTAAAACCTGACCGTGTGGTCATGAACTAGCCCCAGACGAGCCTCCTGAGAGTCCGAACCACCACGCTTCTGTCTGCGCCATTAACCGAGGGAGATTACAGCCACAAGTTTCCTGGTTTTAAAAAATTGCCCAGCCAGTGTGGCTCAGTGGTTGAGCATCAACCTATGAACCAGGAGGTCACGGTTGGATTCCCAGTCAAGGCACATGCCCGGGCTGTGGGCTCGATCCCCAATGTGGGGTGTGCAGGAGGCAGCCAATCAATGATTCTCTCATCATTGATGTTTCAAACTCTCTCCCTCTCCCTCTCTCTCTGAAATAAATAAAAAAATATTTTAAAAAACATAAATAGCCCTAGCCGGTTTGGCTCAGTGGATAGAGCGTCAGCCTACAAACTGAAAGGTCCCAGCTTCGATTCTGGTCAAGGGTTGTGGGCTCGATCTCCAGTTGGGGGCGTGCAGGAGGCAGCCGATCAATGATTCTCTCTCATCATTGATGTTTCTCTCTCTCTCCCTCTTCCTTCCTCTCTGAAATCAATAAAAAATATATTTAAAAAGAACGTAAACAAATATTACTGTAAGAGCACAGAGCATTCTGCTTGAAGGTGACCCATAAAAGACCAAAAAGTAACATAATAAACACCTGGTTATGGGCGGGTCCCTCACCTTGACTCCAATCCGGACCAACTGTCCTCTGTCATAGGATTTATCCTTGGCCCCCACCTGGCCTAGGAAAGCTCCTTTCTAATTTACCCGGATCCACCCGAGAGGGGGCGGGACTCGGGGTGGGGAGCCAAGGCCACCTGCAGCCAGTGAGAGGCTCCCTCAACCTGCAGCGCTCCCTTCCCTCCAGGCAGGAAGAGGACCCCACTGCCTCTCCCCAGTGAGACCTTCATCCGGTCATTTCTGCTCACCTGAGCCAGGCCCTGTAGCTGCCACTTCTTGGCACAAGGTGTCCTTATTGCTGCCAGCGACAGGGTCCACGTGACAAGGGTCTCATTCCGCACCCGCCCACCCCCACCCCCACCGGTTGGTTTTTGTCCCTCCTTCAAAGCAAGCAGAGGCCAGTAGCTGTCCACAGAAGGAGGTGGCCCACTTTCCCGCTTTGCCAGGACGGGGATGGGGGTTCGGGGCTGGAGGACTGTCAGTGCTAAAGTCCCAGGCAAAGGGGGACCAGTGGCTCCCCTTCCACCTACCACAGAGGTCCCCGGAAA
This sequence comes from Myotis nattereri, assembly GCF_964212035.1. Lineage (NCBI taxonomy): Eukaryota > Metazoa > Chordata > Mammalia > Chiroptera > Vespertilionidae > Myotis > Myotis nattereri. The sequence goes on from NC_138087.1 coordinate 56,683,116, forward strand.
CCTCTGTCTGATTCATGCACAATGATTTTCCTCTAAGTCACCAGTGACCCTGACGCTGGCACCCTGCCCGTGAGAGAGACTCTAGGACTGACTTCTTCTTCTTTTTTTTTATTGCTTAAAGTATTACAAAGGGTATTACATATGTCTCCTTTTTTTCCCCCCGCCCTTGACAATCCCCTGGCCTCCCCTAGACTTCTCCTTTTTAAAAAAAATATTTTTATTGCTTTCAGAGAGGAAGGGAGAGGGAGAGAGAGACAGAAACATCAATGATGAGGGAGAATCATTGACCGGCTGCTTCTTTGCACGCCCCACACTGGGGATCGAGCCTGCAACCCAGGCATGTGCCCTGACCAGGAATTGAAGTGTGACCTCCTAGTTCATAGGTCAACACTCAACCACTGAGCCACGCCGGCTGGGCTAGAACTAACTTCTCAAAGAGCCCAGCATCCTGAACCAGAGAACAGACCATATCAAAGCAGAAAAAGTGCAAGGTTTGTAAAGAGAGGTCACCAACCTTCACCCATCGCTGGCTGTGCTTATTCTGTGCCGGGGCCTGTGGGGGGCAGGGGAGGGGGCCAGAGAGGATGGATTCAGTGACTGCTTTCCACACGTCTACACGGCCCCGGGGAAGGGCCAGAGAGGCCAGGACCCGACAGGCTGTCTCCCTCCTCGAACTGGCTGCTAGGGCAGTGGGTGCTATTCTCAGGGCACGCGAGGCTCATGTACATCGCCTCACTGGCTGGGGGACCCAGGCGCTGGCTCTGTTCCTCACAGGGCCTCCCGCCACACCCGGCTTCTAAACTAACGTGAACATGAAATTAAATGTAACACCCAGCTGCTCAGCTGCACCGGCAGCATTTCAAGTGCCCGCAGCCACGGGCGGCGTGTGGGTATCTGATGAAAGTGTGGTGATAGGACACGTCCATCACACCTGTGTGACTGGGCAAGTTACTAAGAGTCTATTTCCTCACCAGTACAATCAGGCGTTGTAACAACAACAAAAATAACAGCTAACACGTTGCTTACTATGTGTGAAGTATGTCCCATGGACTCACTCAACCCTCACAGCAGTTCCATAAATACGGTCACCCCATTTCTCCAGAAGCGGAAACTGGGGCGCAGAGAGGTTAAGTAACTTGCCCAAAGTCACACAGCTAGTAGGCACCTGAGCTGGAATGCAAAGCCGGCCTGTTTAGTCCCAGGTCCACACTTTCTCACAGGGCTGCCCTGGCCATTAGATGAGACAATCCACGCAGCAATGCTGGGTGAATGCTTGGCACTCAGCAAGTGTCGGCTGTCAAGACTGCTGTGGTCCCAATGCTTACAGGACGCTAAGACTCGATGTCGTGCATGACAGGTCTGTGCTGAGGGCCCCACCTTCGGGGAATCTGAGCAAGGATCCCAAACCAGAAAGTGCAACGCAGCCACGAGGCACGGCGGCCTGCGCCCTGGTGCTGGCCACGCTGATGGAGGGAGCAGACAAGCACAGCGAAAGCCAGCCATCCCCGCTGGTCAGGGAACCTGCGCATCTTCCTGGCAGGGCTCTCCGAGGGCAGGGCAGCTGAGCTCGGCCCTGTGCTGGGGGACAGGGGCTCTTGTGGGGGGAAGGGGGGGTGGTATGGCCCCGCCTCGAATGCTGCCTGCCCCCAATTCATGAACAGGGGAAGCAGAGGCCCCTGCAGCCACCAAGTAGAAAACAGTGGTGTCTCCAGGTTCTCTGCCCAGCGTCCTCCCGCCTCCCCCTCCCCCTCCCCCAGGCTCCGGTCCTTCTGGTCCAGCACAGATGCCCTGCACGGCCACAGGAAATACAGACGGAGTCAGAGAGCGAGCCAAGAAAATGCCTCTCTCCTCCTGATGAGATTAGGCCTGAGGGAGGCCGCCTCCTGACATCTGACGCTGCCCAGAGCCGTCCCTGTGCCCTGAGGGGCAGGGGCCTCCTAAGATGGCCCCCTCCCCTGCCCCAGGGTCCCACCTGCTCTCTACCCCTCCCCCAAGCTGGGCAGCCTTTCTCTTGGTGACTCTGACCTGCCCCTCCCTGCCCCTGGTTCCTATCCTGCCCCCACCCTGACGCTGTCTTCCCCTTAGGGCCCCCTCTGTCCTCAGGATAAAGCCCTGGGCTGGACTTGGGCTGTGTGCCCGCGCCCCTCCCCTCCCCCCGCATTCCCCCACGGCCTTCTCTTCTCCACAGACCTGCCCTTTGAACCAGACAGATTTATCTGCTCCCCCTGAAAGCACTGTGTTTTCCCAGCCCCCATCTTCGCTCACAGCCCTTCTCTCTGCCTCGAACCTCGTCAGCCCCCCCGCCCCCCGCCGAGTCCATGGGCACTGGGCTGGGCTCCCAGGACACCCCCTCCTCTCACAGCTTCTTCCTGGGCCCAGGCCAAACAGAACCACCTCCTGGGGCCTCCCGGCTCCCAGGACTGACAATCTCTGCCTGTGAGGTACCAGGGCAGGGGGAGAGGAGGGACCAGGTTCGAATCCTAGACCCACTTGTCTCTGCTCCTCAGCACCTCATCTGTAAAAGGGTCCTAATAGCTCCCTCGCAGGTCCTGCCAGGGGCCACAGAGAGAATGGGTGTCATACCCCTCGCACGCGTCTGGTGCGAAGGAGGAGCCCAGCTGGTGGGTGCCCCCTCCTGTCCTGCTCCCTGGATTCTTCCTTCTTTGACCGGTCGTCTGTCCGTCCGTCCATCCGTCCATCCATCCATCCCCAATGGCCCTCCCCTTTGCTTTGCCCACCCACAGGCCAGATCCCCTAGGCAGGCACTGGGGGGCTGGGGGGAGACCATCTGGCCCCTGGATCGAGCTTTCACAGCACCACCAGCCCCTCCTGCCCGCCCTGGGCATGAGGACCGGGGCTGAGCCTGTCCTTTCTTCGCAGGTGTGCTGGCCAGGCCAGGCGGGACAGTCCTAATTCTGACACCATTTGTCCCATGACTCTGCACAAATCCTGTCCCATCTCAGGTGTTGACTTTCCACCCACAGACCGGCAATGCCCCGCCCCGCCCACCGGTTCGGATGATCCGTGAGGGCTCTGCAGCCTGCACATGCCAAACCCGGGGGCCGTGAGGGCGTGGAGCTGTCTGCCTGGCGCCTTCACCCTTGGGGGACACGGAACAGGGCTTCTCCTGTGTGTCCCCCCACATCAGGCCCTGACCCAAACTCCGTGTAGACTTATTGCCCCACAGTCTCCTTATCTAGCCGTTTCCAGAGATAAGGTCACGTGGGGCGTTCGAAAGACACCCCCAGGAGACAAAACGTAGAGGCTCCACTTCCTGCTCCCCGCCCCATCCTTGGCAGAGTGTTGATCTGTCTTTGGACAGTGAGGGATACCGAGGCCCAGAGAGGGAGGGTGTCTTGCTCAGGGTCCCCTTGAGCAGGAGATGGGGCTGAAGCTGGACCGCCTCCTGGGATGGGCGTCTGGCCAGGGCCTGCATTGTTGTCAGCGGGTCCCTGCCTCGGACCCAGGAATCAGCACACACCTGCCCTGCTGCTGGGCCCTCCCGGAGCCTGTCCTGCCCTGGGGCTGTGGTGTGGCAGGAGCGGTGAGGAGGCCGACATGGAACCAGCAAGCTCGATTCAGGGCAAACAGGCTAAGCAGGCTGCAACAGGGAGATGGAAATCTGGGGAGTTGGTGAGGGCTGCAGGGCAGATTTTCGAGCTAAACCTTAAGCGCAAAGTGAGTGAGCCCGGCACAGAGTGAAGGAAGGCACTCACTCAGGTGGAAGGCATAGCTCAGCCGCACCTCCACACCTGGCAGCACGGTGGCTCAGGGCGGAGCGCTGAGGCCAAGAGAGGGGAGTGCAGTGTGGGGTGGGGACGCCACAGGCACATTCAGGAAGCCATCAGGGTCTGGTTGGGCTGGGATCTGGGCGAATGCAGGGAGCAATGAGGGCCGTGGCTGGAGAGGGGGCTGGGCATGGGCTCTGAACGCCGGCCACGGAGCTGGCACCTGAGACGACGGGAGGCATCCCAGTTTGTGAGCAGTGGTGTGACCCGGTCAGAGCTGACGTGGACTTAGCTGCAATTTGGAAGTTAGAACGTTTGCCCTGGGAAAGTACAGGGTGGGGCAACTGTATGTTTACAGTTGTTTGCAATGGAAAAGAATGCAATAATTAATAAATTGAAATACAAGAATACTCTGTGTTTCCTGTACTCACAAGTGTAAACCAGCCTTGGCCCCACCCTATATCGTCTTTCTTAACTTTGGGCTTGTGTCTAAGGAAGAAATAAGTGGTTCTGTTTCATAGCCGGCTCTAGGAGGCTGGAGGGCTGCGGAGCACGGGGAGGAGGGGGAAGAGCCTGAGGCCTTCCTGGTCTGGACTCGGGAGGAAAGGAGAGTCGATGATTAGGGAGGAGTGCGCAGAGCCGGCAGATTTGGTGAGCAGGAGTCAGGGCCTGACCTGCCACCTCTACAGATCTTAGCTCTTCGAGCAACTGAGCTGGGAGGCCTGGCCTGCAGGCCACATCCAGCAGCTGGGGCTTTTAAATCAGAAAATCGTTTTCTTTCATCCTTCAACCCATTCCCTGTGGTAGGAATCCCCAGGTCCGACTGAAGGCTGCTGCTCCTGCACATGCCTGGGCGGCCAGTGCTCTGCTCAGGAGGAGGGTGGGCAATCCCTTCCTGCTTCCCCCTCACCTGCTCATTAACACGGAGATAAATGCCGCCGCTCTGCCTTCCTCGACTCCCCAGCTGGCACTGTAACAGCTGCCGGGAGGGGATGGCGAGGCCACCTTCTCCCCTGTCCAGCCTCCCTGGGCTTCGCCCAGATGGTGTGTTCAGACTGGCCTGCTGGCCGGGGAGGGCACCCGGCCCAGCGGAGGATGAAGCGTAGAGCGAAGACGTCGGGGCACCAGGCCGGAGAGGCGCTTCCGCCCCAACACCGACTCTGCAAGGACTGGTGACAGCATCTCCTTCACAGCGTTTTCTTTACTTTGTTTTTACATTTTTTAAATTTGTTGATTTTAGAGAGAGAGGAAGAGAGTGAGAGACTTTCAGAGAGAGATACAGAGACAGAAACAGAGAGAGAGAGAGAGAGAGAGAGAGAGAGAGAGGGAGAGAGAGAGAGAGAAACAGATCTGCTGTTCCACTTATTTCTGCATTCTTATTCTGAGTTGCTTCTTGTATGTGCCCTGACTGGAGATCAAACCCACAACCTTGGCGTATCTGGATGACGCTAACCAATGGGGCACCCGGCCAGGGCCTCTCCTTTACGTTTTGCGTGCAGCAGTGGGTCTGAAACTCCAGAGCCCCTCAGGAGGGAGGCTGATGAGCACCCAGATTGCTGGGCCCATCCTCGTCTCCGACTCAGCAAGCCCGGGGCCTGAGAATCTGCATCTGGCGAGTTCCAGGGACCCTCTGTGAGAACCCTGGCTGTAACCTGCTCCGTGACTGACAGTCCTCCCATGCACGTGGCATTTGCTCCTCACATCCACCTCGGGGTGGGGAGAAGCACCCCCCTTTTACAGATGCAGCAACTTGTGCTCAGCTCAGAGCAATGGGGTCACTCCTCTGAGGTTACGCAGCCAGGAGGCAGCAGGAGCGGTCCTGCAAAGGCTCCCTGAGCACAGCCACTTCCCAACGCCAGCCCCTGCAGCTGTGATGCTTTAGGGCTCTCCCTCTCTCAGCTCTTCTTCCTGGTACACACACACGGCTCAGCACGCAGGAGCCGCAGGCGCTCCCATGGCGGCCTCCCCGCCTGAAGCGCAGGCATCAGGGCAGAGAGCCCAGGGCCCTCCCTTAGCCCCTCAGTGCCGACTGCGAATCTAAAACTCTAATTCTTATCTAACCTAATTTTTAGCCAGACCGGCTGTTTCTGGGGGCAAGAAACAGACACATCATCTCAGGATGGCCCAGGGCAGGGACTCAGCACAGCTGCCCGCCCTCCTTCCCACACCATTCCACCTGGAGAGTCAGGGCTTCTGCTTGGGTTGCTCTAGTGATGGGAAGCTCACCCCTCCCGGGCGGGGGCAGAAGAGCTCAGCCGTTAGACTTCCCCCTCCTCCAGAGCGGAAATCTACGATTTCCCCCACTGCGCGCCAACCACATCCGCTGCCCCACAGCAGCCCTTCAGAGATGTGAGGCCCTGACTACGGGCCGCTGGGATGGCTTCACTCCAGGTTAGGGAGTTTCTTGCATGACGCCCTTTCCCATCGTCTCCCCATTTTGGTTGCCGCCCCATAATGCTCCAGGCGGTCCCCATCTCACACCCAGTTTGGGGCCCAGACCCCCCTCGGGCCCCCTAGATGCAGCCTGAGGACCATTCAGTAGAGCAGTTCCCCGCAAAGATCCCAGACTTCATGTCTCATAATAGTAGCACTGGCCAAACCCTAAGAGATCATGGGGTGCAGGAGGGGAAACTGAGGCAGCATGCCCAGGGCCACCCAAACAGGGCAGAACCAAGAATGGGATCCAGGTTTCCAGCCCCCCCTCCCAGCCCAGGACGATCTCTAAGACAGGAAACAACGTCCCCTTTGTTCCTGTGTCTGGATACCATACCAAGCATTTTGTTCCTTATCTGCGCTGCCTTTCTCAGAGGGACAAATTCCAAGGATGGCTGGGGAAGAAAGATCTTCCAATTGTGAGGCCGGGTCACTCATCCCAGCCGGGCCCTCCTGGGGCTCAGATCTTCGGAAAGGGGGGCTGCGTTTCTTCCGAGTGAAGTTTAGGCTGGGAAAGATGGGGCTCCTTGGGGTCAGGAGGGAAGACAGACCCCAAGTCTGTGCTGGGAGAAAAGCCAGCGGAGCACCAGCAGCCCCCACGAGGGGAGGGTAAATGGGGGCACATTTTCCAAGTCCCCAGATGGAGACAGACCCCCGTGCTGTGAGCCCAGAGGGAGCCATAGGGCCTCCGTCCTGGGAGTGGGTAGGAAGATGGAGACATCACAGTGTGATCGCCAACGAGGGGGGGGGGGGGAGGGGTGTGTGTGTCAGAGCGGCAGCAGCAGCGCGAACACCAGCGTGGGACCCAAGCTTTTAACAATTATTTTCTTGTTTACATAATATGTTTCCTGAACCCCAAAGAGTGTCTTCCATGCCTCACCTTGGAGGCCACCAGGACAGAAGACGGGGGGCTCTCAGAGGGTTTCAGGCTGCAGGGGCGGCAGAGGTCACCTGGTCTCACCCCTCACTTTGCAGATGAGGAAACAGCGGGATGGGATGTAACTTGTGCAAAGCCACCTGCTGGTGAGTGTCAGAAGCCAAAGGGAACTAGTTCTTGATGCTGAAACCCGCAGCCTCCGTGTCCAGGCCACAGCCCAGCCCCTCACTGGCCCTCTTCCTAGGCCAAAGGCAGGCCCCTGCACAGCTCAGCCCTCGGGCTGCCTCCCCTGAGCTGTGAGGTCACTCGCCGGCTCTGAGGTTGCTGTGGGTGGCAGGGAGATGTGCATCCCAGCAAGCGTTACAAGTGCTACCAGGAAGGGGACGTGGGGCCTTCAGCAGCCTTGGATGTAGGAGTCACTCTGCTTCACTCGGAAGGCTCATCTTCCTTACCTGCGAAATGCGTCTAATTAAACCCAGCTCCCAGCTGTAGTTTGAGAGCCCCTGGGGTCCCGCGTCCCAGAGACAGCTGTGAGCTGGAAAGTAACCTGAGGGGTGTTGCCGCTGTCCTTATACTCCGGTGGGGTCTACCTGGGGGGAGAGATCTGGAATCCTGAGGATTCTGCTTCCGACCACCAAGAGCACCCTGGACGCTGCAGGACTCGGATCTCCTGCGCCCAATGGTCCCAGGGGTTCCAGCCCAGGCCTGGCGTGGGTGTGGGCCGCTGTGGACATGGGTCCTGGGCCTTCTGAGGCTCTATTACCCCTGCTGGGCAGGGGAAGTGGGGGAGGGCAAGGGCAGTAGGGAGGGGCACAGTCCGCCTAGGTACAGACAACAAGGGGGTGCATTTTCTATAGAGACTTAAAAAATAATAAAATCCACTAAGAGTCTGACTTTCTCTCCTCACGATGGGCCTGCAATTCTAAACAACGTCCGCGATAAAGCACTCCTCCTGCGCGGGTATCTGCCCAGTACCTGTCGCTTTCCGCTTGGACTGAGCCAAGCCCAACTGTGTGTGCGCCGCGTCCCGAAGAGCCCATATGCTTCCTGCCTCCAGCCGCTTGCCTGTGTGGTTCCTGGGCCAGGAACTCCCTCCCACCGCTCTGCAGGTCCAGCTCCTTCACGGCTCAGCTGAAGCTGCACCTCTTGCGGGAAGCCTTCCTGCATGCATTCTTGTCCGTCCCCCGCGGGCCACGCGCCCTCCCCAGGCCTCCTGACTCCCAGCCTGGGCTGCGGACTCAGCAGCATTATGTTCTCTCCAGAGGAAGATGCAAGAAAGGCACCTCCCTCTGGCATCTGGAGCTCCTAGCACAGAAAACCACACCGGGAGAGCCACTTCCTAGCATGCGGCCTCGGACACGTCCCACGGCCTCCCCCATCTCAGTGTCCCTGTGCTCGGGACCAGCTCGTCTTCTGAGAGCCTCCCTGCCTTGACCTGCCATCCCTTCTCCTGGCCGCACCCTGCACCTTGTCATCATGCAAAAATGTTCCACCTGCTTCCAAAGTCAATAATTCAAGCACCCCCTTACTGACCACACCCTCCCCACCTCCAGGTCCTTGCCAGATGTGACCAGGCCTTTGTCAGTGCCCCCGATGGATCAATAAAAAGGGTTCAGACCCCAGGAGAGAGCCGTGGGCCACAGACCCTCCCCAGGATAACATAACGCAGGGCCCAGTCCTCCTCTCCAGCGTCATCTCGCCCGGGACCAGAGCGACACTCAGGGCGTTCAGTTCTTCACAGACCCGCTGCCTCCAGCCTCAGGGCCTGCACAGGGGCTGCTCTGGTCCAGCCTGCTCCCCTCCCACCCTCACCTGGCCACCCCTACTTCCTTTTCCGATCTCAGCTCAAAAGTCCTTCCCTCCGAACAGCCTTCTGCGGAGACCCTGGACTGGTACATGCCTCTGCACGCTGCCACAACCTCTCTGTTCATCCGGGTGCCTGCCCCAGGTTTTGGGGGACTCCAGGACTACTGCCCATATACCTCCTTTGTTCTGTGAGCCCACGAGGGCAGCACCTGTGTCTGTTTTGCTCTGTTCTGTATGCCTAGCTCTGAGCCGAGCTTCACCTGCAGAAAGTGATCAAGACGTGGACAAAGGTCACGTCCAAAAATTAAATTAAAAAATAACTTTAAGGCCTGGCTGAGTGGCTCCTTGGCTGGAGTGCAGTCCCATACACCAAAAGGTTGCAGGTTCGATTCCTGGTTGTATGCGGAAGGCAATCAGTCCATGTTTCTCACATTGAAGTTTCTCTCTCTTTCCCTCCCCCTCTCTCTGAAAATCAATAAAAACATATCCTCAGATGAGGATTAAAAAAAACACAACACTTTAAGGAATAAATGAATGGGCTAATGTGGGCGAGATTCTAGGAGCCTGTGTGGGGCAGGCCCCTGTGGTCTCTCTCCAGGGTGGCCCACAGGCCAACCTCCTCCTGTTAGTGGGCATAGCAAGGAGGGGGCGAATGATCCAGCCAACAAGCTCTCAAAGCTCCCCCTGCCCCTGAGCTCCCAGCCTCCCCCAGGCCTGCCCCATTGCTCACCGTGCTGGGCACCGAATGACCAGCCCACGGGGCATTTCTGAACTGGCATGTGGTTTACGCCAAAGTGTGGACATGTTCTCCTGCCCAAGGGCCAGAACTCAGGAGCCTTTTCTTTGTGGGGTTGGATGAGGACAAAGTAGTGGCATCTGGTCAGAGCAGAGTTCAAATCCCACCTTTCCCTCTTATGCTGTGTGACCCTGCAAGAGTCACTTCACCTCTCTGGGCCCCGATCTCCTCATCTGTACAAACAGGACAAGAATATCTAGCCAGCGGGTGCTTGTAAGGACTGAGAGAGTAAAAGTACATTACGGGCCTAGTCGGGGGGTGGGGGGCTGCCACGCATCACAGCTAATTGATTTCAAGACACCACTTTTAAGCTGAAACTGAAATGTGACTCACGGTCAGAGTTTGTCTGACATGTTTTCTTTCCTAATGGGTTAAAAAATAATGGCGCTGCTCCCAGTAGATGGTGCCCTGCATTCAGTGAAATGCAGCAATTGCTTCACTTCCTTTGCAAAGAGGCAGGAAGGTCTGTGGGAGTCCAGGGTCCAGAGAGCACGCACACACATGGTGGAGGGAAAGGGGTCTGCTGGGGTCTGGTCTGATGGCACGGAACCCTAGAGCTTCGGGGAACCTGAAGGCCCAGGCCCTGCCCCGGCCCCATGGCTTCTGAATCTGTCCCGCCGTCCTGGTCCCACGCGGGGGTGGCCGGAGTCCAGCAGGACCCTCGGACCCTCTGCTCCTGGTGACACAGCCTGCAGTCCCTGGCTTTGGGGCAGTCTGGTCACAATGCTAACTGTGCCTGCAGCCACCTAGACCCTCAGTCTTTGTCCCAAGAGGCGAGTCCTGGGACCCACCCTGAGACGTGTCCTCCAGTGCGGCCCACTTATCAAGCCGGCCCGGACTCTGCTCTCAGCTGCCCCGGAGGGTAAGCTGCGGACGCCACCCAGACCTCCCCGCGCCCAGTGATGCCAGACTGGCCGGGTGATCGCCGCCACTACTATTCTATTGTGACGTATCTCACATACAGCCACATCTCAATAGAAATGAAATGTGTATCACGTATACAAATGTCAAAATAAAGACAAAAGACAATAAACCCTGCCATCTGGTGAAACCGGCTTGATGTGTGTCTGGATATTTCTGTGTTGGTTACATGTGTGTAGACATATCCAAACAGGCTCATGCCACATGCTCTCTCCTTTGCTTTTATAGTTTCTGCGACATTGAAAACCTCTCAGTGACCTCATGGTGCTCCCCCTCCAACCCTTCCCCTCCAGGTCCCGAGGCCTGACCAGGATACAGCAGTTTATGGCCTGAAAGGTCCCTGGGACACTTGTCCCCGCTTCCTCAGGTCATGGCTGCCTTCAGGGCCCCACTAAGCAAAGCCGCACCCACAGAAGTACTCTTGAGCTCTTAAATCATGGGGTGTGAGGTGAGTAGGGCTGTCTGTCCTGCTGGATTTGATTGCAGGCCTTTCAAAACAGGCCCGATGTTCTCCCAGACCCAAGGCTGGCTGGGTGTTCCCCTACCCCGGGGGCTCCAGACACCACAATGAACAACAAGGAACAGGTGTCTGGCGTTTTACAGCTTGTAAAGCATTTCCATACTCTATGCAATTTTGAGTCTCACAATACATTAGGCAAAGCAGGTAGCCGTGACCTTCATTTTACAGATGAAAAGACTGAGGTTCAGAGAGGAGGGGTGATTTACCAAACGACCTCCCTGCTTTCCTTCCATTCAGAGTCTGGCCGACTCCAAACTGTACCAACAACCTCCAGAAAGCCTTCCCAAGCCCCACCCCACTCCAAGCTGTGCGCCCTTGAAGGTAATGATGGGTCTGGCTTATCTCCCCACCCATACTCTCCAAGTATAGAAAAACCTCAATTGATAGCTGCTGGAATGAAGATCATTACGATTATTAAGGCAGGAAACAGCCTCCCCACGTTGTGTATGAGGACAAGAGGCGTATAGAAGGGACAGGACTTGCCTTCGGAGCACGTCTGTGACCAGGTCAGGTCTCCCCCTCAGAGTGTGGCTTCTTTCGTTCCACTGTGTCCCTGGTTGTCTGCACTCTTGGACTCCAAGCCACTGCCAGAGGTTCATTTCTGGATCCTCTTGCACTGGTCGGGCCCTACCTGGTCCAGCCAGGTGTGAAGGGGAGTGTGGTGGGAGGGGTAGGCCACCACCCTGGTGTAGCCTTAGGAATGAGCATTTCATTGTGCCGCGCACTGTGCCAGCATTTTCTGTCTACATCTCACTTCATCCTGCAGCTGGCGCCATTCTGATGACACTTTGCAGATGGGGAGGGAAAGACCCTGGCTCAAGGCTCCCTCAGTGGTTGAGCTGGGCCTGGACGCCAGGCTGCAGCCCTGGCAGCAGGCAGCCCCAGGAACGTGCAGGCCCGAGAGCCAGAAACAAATGCACAGGCAGAGGACAAGAGGCAACTCCTCCCGGGAGGCCTGCAGGCTCGGTTTGGCAAGGCCCCAAACTCCCCCTCCCCATCAGCCGGCCACCTCCCAATCAGGACCGGCTGCAGGATGAGACTCGGGCCCAGGGAACGCGGGCTGGCCCTGGCAGTCCCCTAGTGCCCGCTGTGGGCAGGGTCACACCACCTGCCAGCTCCCTGCAAGCTCCGGGCTCTGGGCCAGGCTGGAAGCAGCTGTCACATCAACCCAGCACAAGTCCTCAGCTCCCGATTTCTTCTTATTAGAGTAAGACCTCACAGGTCTGCTCTCAACTGGTTGTAAGATGCCCAGCCAGGCCCTGCCTTTCACTGGGCTTCACTTTCCCTCTCGGTGAAATGATGCCAGGGGTCAGGGGAACGGAAGGTGGGGGAGGGGAGTGGAAAAGCATGGTCTCAAAGGAATCCACCAACTCTGACCTTGCAGGCAGCATAGCACAGGGACTAAGATCCTGGACACTAGAGCCAGATGACATGGGTTCAAATGTATGGCCCTCGGCAAGCTGCCCAACATCTCTGGGCCTCAGTGTCCTCACTGTAAAATGGGGACTATAGTAGAAAAAAGATAGAAAATAAATACACCAAGATATTTATATTGATTATCTGAGATGAGGGGAATTTATTTTCTATCTATTTTCCTGTCTTTTCTAAATTCTCCATTATCAAGTGTTTATAACATAAAAAACAAATATACTTTCTTTGTAAATTAACTTTATTGAGATACAATTTACTTATAATATCATATACCCATTTTAAAAGTGGGAATAATAATGAATAATAGTAGTATCCATTCTATAGATTGCTTTGGGGATTGAATGGGTTAATGTATGTAAAATCTTAGCTGGTACGTGGAAATGCTATTGTTTGCTAAATAAATAAGCCCAAGACCAGCCTGGCTTCCTCCTCCTTTTCCTGCTCACCTGGACTGGACCTCTTCCCCCTCCCCCGGCACCAAGCTCCTCCATCCCCTGCCCCTAAGTTCACTTCCACAATCTTTTTCTATACCCAAAGGAATTGCATTAACAGTCAAATCTGGCCATGCCCCAGCCCTGTTCAAAAGCCTTCCATGGCCCCCCACTGCCCTGGACTAAAAGCCCTAGCTCGTACATGAGACACTGTTTAAGCAAGTTATTTAACTTCTCTGTACTTTTCTATTCTTAACTAAAAAAGAGGAATAAAAATATTATCTCCCTCACAAACACATAGGATTCCACAGTGTCTGGGTGGGGTACACACCTGACTCATGGCCTCTCTCACCTGTCCTCTCCCATAGTCACCGTGCTAGCCTGCTCTTCCTTGAACTTGCCAGGAATGGTCCTTTTCAGGGCTTTTGATGGGCTGTTCCTTCCACCCTTCCACCATTCTGGGAGTCTCTTTCCCCAGAAATCAGCCCAGTTCACTCTTCCATCTCCTTCCGGCCTTCGTCCAAACATCACCTCTCAATGAGTCCCCCTGACCACCCCATTTAAAACCGAAACTCCTCCCTTCCATTCCCCTTCACACACCAGAAATGCTCTCCTACGTTAATGCTCCGTCTCAGTTATCATCACCTATTTTACTTACTTTCCCCCCCATTAGATAGCAAGTTCCTTTAAACAGTTTTTTGGTCTATTTTTTTTTATTACTGTCAAGACCCCTCCACTCACAGACAATACCTAGCACAATGTAGATGCTCCATGAGTGATGGTTAAACGACCAAACGAACAATGCAAAGCGCTTAGGACAGAATCAGGCAGGTGGTGACTACTCTGCTCTTTAATGATTTCCATTTAGGCTGAACTAAATAAAATTGCCATTTCTTGTCAGTCAAACGCAGCCAGATATTGGCCATGTCACATGGTTTAACCTGATGTTTCCCGAGGCAGCCCGCAGGCCTGGGAGGCATCTCAAGGCCTCGCACACAGGAAGTGCCCAGTAAATGTTTGTCCACAGAACGAAGTCACCTACTCCTGGCCCTTCACTAGGTGTGATTGCAAACCACCTCCTGTCTGTCTGAAGAAGGCAACACACACACTGTAGGCTTAAAGTAATAAACAGAGGATCTTGCCAAATTATTTTTGGGTCCTCCTGAAAAATCTCTGTCCCCTGATATCTGGGAAAGAACATAAAAACAAAAACACACTATGCTCTAAAGCAGCGGTTCTCAACCTGTGGGTCGCGACCCCTTTGGCGGTGGAACGACCCTTCCACAGGGGTCGCCTAAGACCATCCTGCATATCAGATATTTACATGACGATTCATAACAGTAGCAACATTACAGTTATGAAGTAGCAACGAAAATAATTTTGTGGTTGGGTCACAACAGGAGGAACTGTATTTAAAGGGCCAGAAGAAAATAATCCAGGCTTTGGCCATTTGGAAAGAACCAAGGTCTGAGGCTGAACAAAGTCCCTTCCCAGGGAAAAAGGCTAGCTGTCCGCCTCCGAGGGGACTCATTTGATGATGGTGGAGGAAGGCTGGAACATGATTTGGTTATTTCTTTGGTTACCACTGCTTTTTCCAATAAAGGCTTCAGTTAAAATAGATTTAAGTCTAGAGCATGGGTTATCAGAGCTGAAAAAAATTCATCAATCATGGAATCTACCCCATTTCACAGATGGGGAGAGTAAGGCGCAGAAAGGGAAGGGTTTGGCCTAAGGCTACAGTGGGGTAGAGGAAGAGTTCATCCTTGGAATCTGTGCCCACTGACGTTAGTCCCATGGCCTTTGGACCACACTGCTTCTTTGTTGGCCATTATACTCATCTCTCTCTCTCTCTCTCTCTCTCTCTGTAGTTACTTCCTTATGGGAAAGTCCTCAAAGTAGAAAGTTGGGGGCAAAGGGCAATTAAGATTATTTCATGGACTTTTGAAACAAGCTGTCAGATTGTCCTGCGAAATTAAATCCACCAGAGAATCCCTATACCTATAGCCTGGTCAGCACAGAGGTATATCCTTTTATATTTATTTTTGCTAATTTTATAGGAATAAATACAGACTGCTTTCATATACTATTTGGTATGTGTTTTCACACACACACACACACACGCCTTGGGAGCAGGACCCTTGGCTTAGATGCTGGTTTTCTCTGTGACCTTAGACACATCACATCCCCTTTGGAGACAATGATGCCTATCTCTAAAATAAGGGGTTGGGTGAGATGATTTGTTAAGATCCCATTTGTAATTTCATGGTGCACTTAAGAATATTTTAGCATAGGATGACTTTTTAATAACCAGACTCGGCCACGCTCCTCAACGAGGCCATAATGGCCTGGACGAGCTGAGCAGGACAAGGGGGCCCAGCTCCGTCACATGCGGAGATGACAGGAGATCTCGGAAGCACTGAACGCCAGTACCCCGAGCCACGCCCGAATCACAGCACAGATTTAGCCAGCTTTTATGAGAGGCGAAGGGCACTCCCTGTGGTCTGTGCCCTTCCACCATGGCCAGAGGCAAGGCACGGTCACCTCAGCCCTCAGAATCACAGACTGAGGCCAGAGGTAGCGCACCCTGAGCAAGTGCGCATCCGGCCTCTGCTCACTATCTCTGATGACACAGCTCACCACCTGCCCAGGTGGCCCCCACTTTCTTCCTGCTGTAAGAAAGCACCTGGAGGGGGGAGGGGGACAAGAGAGACCAGAAGACCAAGACTTGATTATCATAAACTACTGCCTCAATCAGGTCAGGACAGAAGATGGGGAAGAGGGCAGACCGGGAGAAGAGCTCCTCGGCCCCCTCCTCTGCTCCAGACCTGAAGGCAGCTGCTAACCCAATGTGCACAGGAGGTGCAGGGACACTGGGCTCTGAACACACCCCAGGCTGACTACTGCCCGCTAGGGGGCAGACGCCTCAGGTCCCTGGTCCTGCCTTTGCTCCCTTTGGCTCTGGCTGGAGAAATAGTGCTGGGCCTGGGGCAGTTCAGCTTGCAGGTGAGATTTATTGGGACAGATGATTTGCCCCAGGGTGGGGGAGGGGGGGGGGTGTCTACGTGCCCAGAGCAGGAACAGCAGATTCCAGCTGTTTACAGCTAGCGAGATCCACACCAGGACGGTGTGCAATGGGCAGCAAGACCTTCCAGGGGGAGTCTCCCGGAGGGGGCTGGGCCGCATGCCAGGGGTCTTCACTCAGAGCATCCAGCCACAGTTTTTCAGACATGGGCTCTGACCCAGCCCCGGCTCTTAGCACTGCTGGCCTCTGGGGTCCACGCATGGACGTGAGCCACTCCTCTCACACCGGGCTGGGACACAGAGCTGAGCATATCCAAGGGTCTGCCCATACCGTTCCTTAAAGCCAGCTGCGTGTGTGGCCTGATCCAGGCACCTCTGCAGCCAAGGACCCCACCACCTTCCACCCAGGGATCCCCTAGCCCAGACCCGAAGCCGACTTGGCGGCAGACTCTGACCGCCCCACCTCGTACACCCAGGCCAGCTCGACAGGGACCTGGGGGTGTCCCCTCCTCCTGTTTTTTTGTACCAAGAGGAAAAGTCCCAACACGGGTCCCGCGGGGCACTCAGGCCACAAGGGGGCCTGTCGGGGCCGGCTGGCCACACCCAGGGTGAGCGGCCCTCACAGCGGGCGGGAGGGGTGAGCGCTGGACAGTGCCCATCCGGGCCCTAGCCGTCCGGAGCCTAGACCTGGGGGCGGCCCCTCCTCACCGCCCAGTGAGAAGGGGGCCACCATTGCGCCCCCTACCCCAAACGGGAAACTGAGGCCTGGGGAGGAGCAGCGCTTTGTGCAAGGTCACGCGGAGGGGCTGGAAGCCAGGTCCCCCGCGCCCCGCCGGGTCCCCGCGGCGCGCCCTGCCCCAGCATCCCTCCCGGGTGCTGCAGCGGGAGACGCAGCGCACACCGCGCGCAGACCGGGGAGGCACGGCTGGCAGCGCGGGGCCGCCCTACCTTGATGACGGCCGCGCAGGTGGCGGTGGCGTCCGGATCCGGTTCCGAGCTCCTCGCCGCCCGCCGAGTCCCCGCGCCCAGAGCCACCGCCTCCTCCCCCACAGCCTGGCGGGCGGGGCTGGTGGGCGGGGCAGGAGTCTGGCACAGCCCCGCCCGCGCACCCCGCGGGGCCACCCCTCCCTCTCCACTCCCCCAGCCGCGCTCCCGGCCCCCCGGGGCTGGCCTCGGGGCGTGCACACGCGCACAGACCCAGCGCACACACCGGCGTGCACTCGCCGCAGTGATTGGGGCGGGCTCCCCGGCGACTGGCTGAGGTGGGGACAGTCAGACCCGCCTGGCTTGCCGTCCCGCCGGTCCCCTCGCTGCGTGGGACGGGACAAGGGACTCGACCTCCCGGAGCCTCCGTTTTCCCGCTGGTGAAATGGAAACAGTCACCGTGTCTGTCTCAGGGGCCACTGAGAATTAGATGAGACGGCCTAATTCACCAGTCCGGTGAAGTGCGCGCGCAGAGCCCGCCGCAGGAGAAGCGCTAGGTAACCCGGCCCCGGAGCCAAAGGGCTGGGAGCGCTGCGGGGTGTGGGACGGATTCTTCCTTCTCCCGGCAGCCAGGAGGGGGCGCTGCTGCGCAGCCTGGCAGGCTTGGGGTGCGGAGAGGCGATGGGGAGGCCCCCGCCATTGAATACCACCACCTACCACTGTTCTTCGCACCTTACGTGCATTAATTAGCTCACAAGCCCATGAGGTTACACTATTACTCAGTTTACGTAAAAGGAAGCCGAGGCCCAGGGAGGTTACATACCTCGCTTTAGAACACACAGCTAATGATTCCCAAGACCGAGCTGATAGCCACTCCGCCTCTCTTGAGAAAAGCTCTTTGTTTTGTTCAGTGTGGTATCTCCAGGGCCCTAGACAGTGCCTGCAACATAGTAGGCCTCAACATTTGTTGAGCGATTAAAAGTGCACACCGTGTCCTAACTTACATATATTTCATTTAATCCTGATAACTCCTTTATGTGGCCGCTATGATTACCCTCACTTTACAGATAAGAAGAAAATTGAGGCTTAGAGTCGCTAAGTATTTGTGGTCTCTTGATCATCTCCTTAGAAAAGCCAGGGCCAAAGCCTGTGAGTCAGTGTTCATTGGGCCACGGCCCTGCCCAGAGCCCATGGGCTCTCTGCCTACCACCCAAAGCCCAGCCCCTCAGTCTGGCCTGCAAAGCCTCGGCTCCGCGGCCCTGACCCGGGACTGTTGAGCTGGCCTGCTCAGTAGGCCTGCTGGATGCACACTTCTGGTACCAGCACGACAGCGTTGAGTGTTTGATGTTCCAAAAAGCACATGGAAAATCAGAATGTTGTGGGAGTTCCTTATACTTACGGTTCAATGTTGCCTTTATTTTTAATGACACCTGGGGACCAGGCACCATAACCTTTTGAAGGCTAAGGCACCTGAATGTCTTAACTCACCTGGGCTTAGGCAGTATCTCTGGAACATCTCCCACCCCCTTACATACTCCTCTGTGCCTTTGCTCACACCTTCTCGTCCACTAGGAATTCCTTACCGCATCAGCTCCCACTGTCTAAACCAGGAGTGGGCAAACTTTTTGACTCGAGGGCCACAATGGGTTCTTAAACTGGACCGGAGGGCCGGAACAAAAGCATGGATGGAGTGTTTGTGTGAACTAATATAAATTCAAAGTAAACATCATTACATAAAAGGGTACAGTCTTTTTTTTCAATAGTTTTATTCATTTCAAACGGGCCGGATGCGGCCCGCAGGCCGTAGTTTGCCCACGGCTGGTCTAAACCCACTCATCCTTCCTTCCAGGTTTGCACCAACATGCTTGCTTCCCCAGGAAGCCACCCAGCTGCTCTGTGGATGCCCCCCCCCCCGCCCCCCCGGCCCCCCGGCCCCCCCAGCCTTATATCTGCACCATCCCACACTGTGCCATGAAGGTAGGTGGCTGAGACTGCTTGGAAAAAGGCTGGTTTGACAGGGACCTGTGGGTGCCGTGGGCATATGGACCAAAGGGCAGAAGGGAGGCCACTGGAGGCCTCTGCAATAGACATCCCCGGGACCCTTCTTGGAGATGCCATGTGTGGGGGGGTCCTTTTCCCTGTTCCTTCCCTCCCCTTAACCGTGTCCATTTAAGGAAGGCTAGTCCCTGGCATCCTCTGTACTGCACACATGGGGAAACAGAGTGGAAGAGACTTTCCCGGGGAACCCTAGCTGGGAAACCACGTAACAGGTCTGGCTCCAAAGCTGGGCCCATCTGCCAGTACTTCCTGCTGGGCTGTACTGCTACTTGGGATCGGCCAGGAAACCAACACCTTCCTTCTCTAGGTGTCAGCATGGCCTGCTTTGTTTAACCTGCCATGTAAGGGACCGTGTGTGTGTGTGTGTGGGGGGGGGGTGCGGGGGGGGGGCGGTGGGAAGAGGGGGCGGCAAATCCTCTACCTGCCCAACTGGGACTTTCTGTACCATATGGTCCTGTGCGGAGGGAGGCTGAGCTGAGAAATAGGACAGCAGCTCCGGGAGGTGAGGTTCTGAGTGTGGGGTGGGGGGCCTCCCCAAGTGCCCTCCAGGCCCTTCCTCTTCCTTTGAGCACTCCCTTTCTTCTTAGGATTTGGGCCCAGGAAGGCCCCTGGGTACTCCTCCCCCTCCCTGTAGAATGGGCTGTGGGCCTCAGCTTGCTGGGGTCTAATATTAGTCTGGAGTGCGGTGCTTAAGCAAGAGGTCCCATCCCCTGGGGTAGGAAGGT
Source organism: Myotis nattereri (assembly GCF_964212035.1). NCBI lineage: Eukaryota > Metazoa > Chordata > Mammalia > Chiroptera > Vespertilionidae > Myotis > Myotis nattereri. The sequence continues at coordinate 56,702,787 of NC_138087.1, forward strand.
GGGGGCTGTGAGGGATCAGATCCTCCAGCCCTGGAAGGCAGCAGCCCCTGGGGATGGGGGCGACAGCTGTGGTGCAGGGCCAGGAACCTGACACCAGGGGTGGGCCCCAAACGCCCTCCAGAGGGCGGCAGTCTCTCCAGGAGCAGCAGCAGCCTCAGACCTTAGGAGTGTGACTCTCTGCCACAGCCTGCTGGTCAGGCAGACGGCTTTTCCTTCCATTCCTCTTTGCCTGGGGCTCTCCCCACAGGCCCTACACCACTCCGGAGGCTGCCAAGGGCCAGGGCAGCCCTTTCCCTTGGGCCCATGGGGGAGGGGAGCTGGGAGGAACCCTCCCTGGTTCTGCCTTAGGGCCTCTGGGCTTGAGCGTGGCTTAAACTCTTAGGCCAAGTTAACCTCTGAGCCTGTCTCCTCATCTGTAAGCTGAGCCTGGCCTGTAGTGGGCCAGTGCTCTATGCCAGGCAGCTCTCCGTCCTGGCTCTGGCTCTAGCTCCCCTCTTCGGGGCTGGAGGAGGCCCCACCAGTCAGTCCTCACTGTCCTGTGGTCCCCAACCTCTCAGTGTATCACAATGCCCCTGCCCCACAATGCCCGTGCCTGCCCCACAATAGGCCCTAAGCGGGTCCAGCATCAGTGTTTTTGAAAAGCTGCTCAGAGGATGCTAGGAGGGACCAGGGACCAGGGACCAGGTCAGGTTACACAAGTGGGCAGAGCCTCTCCTCTGGGGGGCGCGGGGCAGAGAAGGTGGAGGAGAGAAGAAAAGTGGAGAGAAGGAAGAGAAGGAAAATGAGGGAGGGGAGGGGAAGAGGAAGGGAGAGCATGGGCGAGTTGAAGGAAGATGGGGGAGGAAGGGGAGTGGGTGAAGAGGGAAGACAGGAGCGCCCACTCATCTGGCAGCTCCTGTCTGCTCCAGGTGGTTTGCCATTGGCTGAGGAGGGAACCTGACTTTCAAGGCTGCAGTCTCTCCTGGAGCTGGGCCTCCACAGGCTGAGCCCTCGGAGTGAGGGTTTCCTCATGGAAAGACCACCTGCCCGTAGTGGCACTGTACTCTGTGCCAGGCACCAGCTCTTGTCTCCCCCGTCACGGCCCTTAGGGTTACAGCACCCAGCTTGTTGGGGTACAGCCAGGATCCCCCAGTCCAACCTCACACCACCATCACACTTCACAGATCCTTCTGGTGACAGAAGGGCCTCAGCATATGAAAAGTAGAGTGAAAATGAGAAAGGCCGCCCAGCCCTTGTGGGGATCCGCAGGAGGCCTGGTGTCCTCGGGCCGCCTGCAGCCCCGTGAATGTGGTGGGCAAGAACCCTGCGCACCCTCCCCAGGGTTGTGTGGGGCACAGCGTGCCTGGTGTGCCAACCCATGTGCACACCTGTGGGGGAGAGGGCCTGTCCCTGGTCCCCAGCGATGGGCACGTTCTCCTTCCCCAGCCTTGGACAGGAGCCTCAGATCAGAGCTGGGCTTCCCTGTGAGAGCCCCGCACCCCCAGGCCTTCACGCTGAAGCCTGAGGAGCCCGAGGCTGCCCGGAAACAGTCACAGGTTTTGCAGTCACTCCGGCCTGGATGCCCTGCCTCGAGGGGACGGTGGGGCCTCTGACTGAGGAAGGTCTGGAAGAGCCAGAACTGGAGCTGAGTCGCCACAGCCCTGACTTGGGGCAGCTGCAGCAACCCTCTCACTACCTCGTCCTCACCCTCCAACCACCTCTTTCAGAGAGGAGGTGACTCTTCTTGCCCGGCCTACGAAGTTGGTGGTGGGAGATCAGGTCGGACAGCTGACCCAGGGCTCTCTGCCCAACACCACACCCAGTCCTCTTGGTGATAGGCATGGGTTTTCCTTGGGACCACCCCTCCTCGGGCTGTGAACAGAAAGGAGAGCACAGATACCAGGCTCAGAAAATGGGTCCCGGCACAGGGAGGTGCTCTGGCCCAGGAAGACAGAAGCCCTAAATGCACAGGGCCCAGCTCCTCGGGAACCCGACCAGCAGCCAGGGACATCCTAGGCTGGGAAGGCCCGTGTGGTGGGCTCAACCAGGAACAGGTGGGGCTCACCTAGGAACAGGTGGCTACTGAGAATCGGGTAAATTCCAAAGCTTGTGAACTATCTCTCGTATTTACATGGTTTTATACAGAAGAACTTAGAGAATGTTCACAGTTCCCTATAAAGACAGCACTCCTGTCCGCGTGCTAAAGTGCTCTGAGGAGGAAGTGAGGAAGGGGCAGCATCCTTGGGCACCCAACCAGCACACAGCGTCCTGATGGGGTGACTGGAGCCCAGAAGCGGAAGGGCCTTGCCCAGCGTCACATTGGATGGGCTCCAGGGGCTAGACCACTGCTCCAAGGCCGCCCTCCTGTGGGCCTGCCAGTCAAGAATGGAAGGGCTTTGGGGAGCACATGTGGCCCCGTCAGGCTTCCCCGTCACCCTCGTCCTCACTGGTGCAACCCTCGGGCACCACCGGGTCCTGGGCTGCCCGAGTCTCCAAGTACTCGGCCTTGAACTGCTCCAGCTCCCGCAGCTCCGCCTCCAGCCGCTCCCGGTGGACCGCTCGCAACTGCTGCAGCTGTTTCATAGGAAAGGGGTTCATGTCGTTGAAGGCGATGTTCATCAGCTTCCTGGGGGGAGAGCACAGTCAGCCGAGAGCACAGTGTCCCAGGGCACCTGCACTCACCGTGCCTCCCCAGACAGGCCTGCATCCACTCTGCCCTCATGGCTAGGGCCCCTGGCCCCTGCCCTTGGGGAGCTCACCTTTCAGGGAGGAAATGGTAAAGAAGAAGACAGTTTCGACTCCAAGTCATATGTACTGAGGCAGGAGGAAGCTTGGGGCTATGGGGGCTCTGACCCACTGAGGATAGGGTGGTCAGGGAAGGCTTCCTGGAGGAGGTGACATATGAGCAGGTGTGGTGGTGGGAGAGGTGGAGAGAGCAGGGGTGGGTTCTCACCGGCTGTTGAAAATGGTCTTGGTGAAGAAGCGCAGGTACTGGTAGATCTCCAGGCTGTCCTGTAACCTCAGGATCTCCTCCTCGGTGTACTTGAAAATGGCCAGGGCATAACGGAACACCACCTGGGGCCAGGTGGGGGCTCAGGAAGGGCATGGGGGGCCAGGGCAGGTTATCCCCAGAGGGAGAACACACACACCACGGTGGGAGGCCCTGGATAGGCTGCAGAGGTTGAGAGCTTGGAGGCGACGTGTGCAGGGAGGCCACGGGGAAGGGGAGCTTGGCCTTTGGGGATTGGGGCCAAGTCCTGGCTCTACCCTGATGGGGGTAACACTGTCTTTCCATGGGGCACTAGCAGGAACTGATGAAATGGCAAATCCCAGGGTTCTGTGAACTGTGCAGTGCGTATGTCATCAACCACCGTGTGGAAATGGGCGGATGGTGGGGGAGGGCCTGCCCAGGATCGCCCAAGAGCTGGGACCAGACCCAGTGCCAACCCCAATCCAGGGCTTGGTCCAGGGGAGCGAGGAGGGGCCCAGGTGACTGGAGTGGCCACGGACAGAATAGGGATGTGCCTCCTGGGTCGTGCTCAGGCTTCCTCTCCAGGAAAGGAACCTCCAGCTTTAGGAAGCATCTTGGGAAGCAGAGCCACTCCCTCTCATGTGTGCGAAGCACATAATTTACAAAGCCAGGCTCCCAGCAGATGTCCTCAGCCTGAGAGGGTCACTGTCCACCCATTTTTCAGGGGCAGAATTGAGACCCAGGGGTGATGGTCCTGCCCAGGGCCCCTTGCTCACCCTACCTTGGTGCCTTCGTACAGGAAGGCGTCCCAGACCTGGAAGAGGATATTGCTGATGAGACTGTCGGCAAAGACCACGAGGAACCAGTTGAAGGTGATGAAGGAGAGGTCCACGCGGAGCTGCCCCAGGTGGGCCATCAGCCTGGGCAGCTTCTCTGAGAGGAGGTCCTGGAGCACCCGCTGGTCCACCTGGTGGCCGACGAGGGGACCCGTCAGCTGCTGCCCTGGGAAGGGGCTGCCTCTTTCCCTTCCCCTCCCCCCGCCCTACCCAACCACACAGTCCTGGAGCCTCAGTGTGGGCCCTGCCCTGCCCCCAGGGGTTGGGGTGTGTGTGTGCAGAGGGGCTCAGGCAGCCTGGCTGGGAGAAGGCACAGCAGCACTTCACGTGCTGCTCCCAGGCTGCAGTGCGGGCTTTGCCATGGAGGTCTCTGTGGGATGGCAAGGTCATGGACAGTGGAGTTCTGGCCCCTCTATCCTCTGAACCTCAAGCCAAGCAGCTCAGCTTGTACCAGCTGATGCCACAGCTGCTTCTCTACACCCACTTGGGCCTGAGGCACGACGCTCTAAGCATGTTTGGGGGGAGTCACACTGTCCTGCTGCCCTGGACATCAGTGGCTGCCAGTGGCCTCGCCGAGTAGTCACTGTCTTGCCTCCATCCTTGTTTCACGTGACCCTGTTGATTACTCCCAGCACTGGCTCCTTCCCAGGCTCTAGGGCAGTGGTTTTCAACTTTGGCTGCACATTAGAATCACCTGGGAATCTTTTTTAAATCCTGATTTCTGGACCTCAGATGAGCCCAGGTGATTCTAATGTGCAGCCAAGGTTGAGAACTACTGCTCTAGGACATGGTTCTTTTTTTTTTTTTTTTTTAAATATATTTTATTGATTTTTTACAGAGAGGAAGGGAGAGAGATAGAGAGTTAGAAACATCGATGAGAGAGAAACATCGATCAGCTGCCTCCTGCACATCTCGCACTGGGGATATGCCCGCAACCCAGGCACATGCCCTTGACCGGAATCGAACCCGGGACTTCTCAGTCCGCAGGCCGACGCTCTATCCACTGAGCCAAACCGGTTTCGGCAGGACATGGTTCTTTTCTGGTTGACCTGCCACCTCCAAGACAGGCCCATTAAGCCTCCTGCTGCTCTTGTTTTCCTGTAACCCTGTTTCTCACCCCTCCCCTCCACGTAAGTCCTCTTCCAAGTGTTAGCTGCTGGCCATGGCTACACACACACCCCCGCCCCCCCCCCTTCCTTCCTCTCCCAGGATCCCAGGTCCATCCACTGTGAAGGCCTAGAGTCCAGCTCAAAACCTAGGGTAATTCGCTCAATCTAAGATGCCACTGAAACTTCTGAAGGATGAACTGATATGATGTCTGAGATTTACTTCAAGGGCATCAAAGGACGAGTGGGTGGAGGTCTAGTGAGACAGCACTGGCCAATGGGAAAGGAGCCAGCTCCTGCCTCCCACCCTCTGTTGCCTCCAGCCTGGGCCACGGCCACCCTGGGACCGCATGATGAGCGGGGGGATGAAGGCCCACGCCAGGATGGCAGAGCAGAGGGCCAGGAGGAGTCTTCAGCTTTGTCATTACCTGAGAAGAATCCCCCCTGTAAGCTGCAGTGAGCTGGGCTTTCCTGCCAAACATCCTCACCGGATTCACCGCCTGCGTCTGATTGACCTTTCTACTCCACACCTGAATACCCATCCCTCCTGCGCGTCCTGCACCAGGTGGATGTCCCAGAGGAGGAATTGGAGTTGGGCGATGGATCGTAGGAGGAAAACAGAACAGGAAGGCCGGGCAGATAATGGTTTGGCAGGTTTGGGGCTGGGAGTGAGAAAGTTCCCTGTAGGTGGCCTCTCCCCACAAAACAGATGGTGTTGACGCAGCAAGAACAGGGCAAGGGGTGAGGCGGGAGAGCAGGCGAGGTGGGAGAGTGGAGATGGGAGGCTTGAAATGGCTTCATTTACACCCCTCAACACCCAGGCAGTAGTGCTCCTCCCATTCAAAAGTGGACAAGCCTGGGGTCAGAGAGGTGATCTCACTTGCCAAGGCCACACAGCTGGACACTGGAGAGTGTGGCTCTCAGCTCACTGGACTCCAGGCCCAGCCTGTGCTCAGCGGACAGTGAGGCGAGATGATGGAGGCAGCTGTGCTGCACGGTAGGGAAGGATGAGTGTGTGTGAAGAATCACCACCACCTCCATCCTCCCAAGCCCATCTTCCACCTTCCTGACCTCTATTTTGAAATGTTTTACTGGCAAATAGCAAGTGACACTAGATTTTCTTCTCTGCTCCCCAGAAAACCAACCATTTCTAATGTCACCACTGGATTAACAACTGTCTTCTGTGGGCAGGGACTCCACAATTCTCCACAATAAAGGTCATCAGCTCACCAGCACTTCCTAGCAGTCCCAGTGAGGGGCTACTGGCCCACTGTACAGAGGGGTAAATAGAGGCTTGAGAGATTCCTGACTTCTGAGACTCACTGGCTTGTAGGAACAGCTCGGGCTGACCTGCATAACTCCTAAGCCCCTCCCTGCCTTGCTTACCTGGGACGCTGTCAGCGTCTTGCTGTAGTAATCAGCTGGCATGATGGTCTCCACGATGGCCACCAGGCACCAGAAGGCACTCTCCTCTTCACCCAGGACCAGCAGAGCGATGGCTGCCAGCCTGTGTGGGAGGGAAGGAGGCCAGGAGTGATAGAGGTGGCTCCTGGGTCCCAGGAGGAAGTCCTGCCCCACCCCACTCCCTAGCCAGGCTGCTGTTTTTGGCACCTGGGGTGAGACAAACATACTTTTGGGGAGTATTACATTGGGGATTTCCACAGCAAGGGGGATCAGCTTAGAGCAGGAGCTGTGAAGTCTGGTTGCCTGGGTGTGAATCCTGGTCCTGCCACTTCCTTGCTGGGTGACCCTACGCAAGTTACATAACTTCTCTGAGCCTCAGCAGCCTCCTAATAACCACAGGACGGTTAGGAGGATAAACACAATGAACACATGGTAAATGCCCAGCACAGTGCCTGACACGTGGTAAGTGTTTTCTTTATAACTGTTAACTATCCTTATCTTTAAAAAAACACACACACATTTTTATAGATTTCAGAGAGAAAGGGAGAGGGAGAGAGAGAAACATCAATGATGAGAGAGAATCATTGATTGGCTGCCTCCTGCATGCCCACACTGGGGATCAAGCCCACAACCCAGGCATGTGCCCTGACCGGGAATCGAACCGTGACCTCTTGGTTCAAAGGTTGATGCTCAATCACTGAGCCACACCAGCTGGGCTAGCTATCTCATCTTAATATCCACAGGCTTTGAGACCTTTGCAAGTGTGCAAACCTCTCTGAGCCTTCCACCTGTGCAGTGGGATTAATACTACCTGCCTCCCAGGGCTCAGAGGCATCTGGAGTGAGAAGATAGCCCCGACAGTGCGTGGCTCGCTGTCTGGCATGTACCAGGTGCTCAGTTCATGGAGATCGTTTTCTCATTTGCTTCCCCTCTCCCCTAAAGTTTTCACGGGGCTCCAATGGGATCCTGGGTAATGAAACACCACAGTGCTGAGCAGGGAAGTCTGCCTGGAAAAAGTACTGTTTTCTCTACTTCTCCCATCTTTCCTGATGTGTCCTCCAGGGCCAATTCAAGAATACATTTTCCAAAATGTCCTTGTCTGTCAGGATGCTGGGTCGACACAAAGTCACATGTTCAAAGATGTTTAGGGCATGCTGCACACTCTAGCTCCCTTCTGGAGGCCATGATACACAATCTCTTAGCAAGGTCTCTGAAATCCTACAGTGAAGACACCTCGTGTGACCTTCTGGCCAAGGCTGTCCAGGGGGGCATCGGCCCCTTTTGACAGTGCACCCATGAGCACCCTTGGCAGTGTTGGAAGGCTCACATTTTCGATGGGCACACAGCACATTTCAGTGTCCAGATGTTTATGCTTCTCTGGGCTTTTAGTGGATTGGATTCAGGACCTCCAAACTCTTCTCAGGTTCATATTTTTTAAAGAAACAGGGTCAATTCTCAAAAGAAAAAAAAAATCCTTTTATCCCTCCCATAGACTCAGGAAGACTCTCTCTTCATTCTGGCTAAAATATCTGTACAAACCCTCATGAGTCTGAGCTGAGTGGATGACAGTCACAGGTCTCCTGGGAGAGAGAGAGCCCTGCCCTCTCAGAGATGGGGAGGGTAGTGGCAGGTTCAGAGGTCATATGGGATAGCAAATGTACACTACCCTGGCCACCACTCCCTTTGACTATGCCCAGGGCAGACATAACTAACTGGTCATGGCACTCTTCCCACTGAGTGTGGAGGCTGCCTCAGAACTCTCACAGACAAGGCTCCAGGCAGCGACGTCCTACCAATCTAGATAAATTCATTGCCGACACCGTAAGACTGAGGCCCAGGAAGCAAAAGTGACCTGCTCAGGGTCACACGGTCAGTTGGAAGCAGAGTGGAAAGAGAACCCAGGGCTCCCCAAGTCCATGGCGGTGTTCTCTCCACCTCACCCAGTTCATTAGAGCCTGGATGTGCTCAGTCCTGGAGCTGGCTGCCAGCAGTGGCTTAGATTGCTGCACATTAAAAGGTCAGTGATGAGAGGCTACTGCTACCAACTAGGGCCTATGAACTGCTCAGGGCTGCAGCCAGACCTAAGGCATTTAGAGCCCAGTGGGTCTGCAAAGAAGGTAGTATGGTACTGGGCAGGGGGGTGGTGGTGGTGGTGGTGGTGGTGGTGGTGGTGGTGGCGGGGGTAGGGGGAGAATGGGACACAATTTTTAGCACTCTGCTATAGTTTAAAGGGAAATGGCTTTAAAATGTTTGCTCTAAATTAGCACTAAATCATTATCATATCTATCACCCTCTGAACAGGCAGGATTTGTTGCATATACTAGTAAGCAGTGTCTGTCCTCCACAGGATACACACAGTTCCCACGATGACCACTAGATGGCGGCACTCAACAAGTGAAAGGGTTTGAAGAATAAGCACCACCCTCTACATTAAAACAGGCTCTACTACGATTAACTTCCTATTTAAAGCAGTCACATGAATATTTTTCTAAATACCAATAATCATTTAAAAAAAAAAAGCATTCAGAGAAAGAAGTAAAGAAATACTGTGTGTGTGTCACCCCTCTCTGGGCCTCAGCTGCTCCTGTGTACCCCTCCCCCTACTTTTCACACAGGGAGAAGCATCTTTCCTTGTGACTTACCTGTAACCCCTTTCTGCTATAGGAGTTTGCCTGCCTCTTCAAGCACCGATGAGCTGTTCTGCGTTTAACTCAGAATTCCCAGTAATTGTACAGGTATATACTCAATTTTACTCAATTTAGACTGGAAATAAAGTATCAGAAATATCTACCCATGGGAACCATTTGCATGTGAGTAGGGACAGTCTCAATGTTTAATCTGTGTTGAATAAATGTCACACCAACTATCTGAAAAAAGAGCAGAATGGCTTATGTAAATTTTGCTTGTGCATGTATGTTTCAAGTGAGTCAAAACTTGCTTTGGGAAATATCTGAGAGTGTGCAACTTCTCCTGAGATGACGGGGGGCATCCATGAGAGCCCCCACAGTACTGAGGGGGCAGCCCTACCGAGGCACCCACCTCCACCCCCGATCTTCTGCGTATTGGTATAAGGAGAAATGAATCCAGGCTGGGCCCATCGGATTCCTTCCTTTGGGAATTTATATCTGGGACAGGAGGGCATGGACAGAAGGGAGACCCACTGAAAGGCTCTAGGCTCAGGGCCTGAGGTCTCCATTCCGACAGCCTCCACAGGCCCTAAATGTCCACGGAATGACGGACAGAGAGGCTGGTCTACTGAGAGAGAAGGAAGCAGAAATGTGGAACAAGAAGCCACAGACCACGCAGCCCCACGGGGGACTGCAGAGCAGTACTCTCTCAGCTGCACAATCACAGGGACCTGGTCCCCATAGAATGCGGGGTGAATGATGCCCCCTGGGGCTCTGCAGTTGCCTCGGCTTCCAAAGACCATGTGGTCTGTAGCTCTATTTTCTTTTCCTGGCTTGTGTGAGGTTCCCTGTAACATTTGCAGATTCTCTTTTCCTTTGGCTCTGCTGAGTGGGTTTTGTTTGAAGCAAATGATCCCTGACCCAGACAGTTCCACAAGCTGTGAGCTGTGTTTGCACAACACAACTCCAGGGGACTGGTCATGCTTTCCCTGGGGGTGGCACTCCCTGAGCACAAACCGAAGCAGAGCGCCTGGGATGAGGAGCCCTGAGCTCTGGCCCTCTGTCCTGAATGTGTCCTTTCACTGCTTGTCCCCATCTGTACAGCGGGGATCATATCAAGCCTCCTGGGCTCACCTCTCCGGGTTCTGGGAGGCTCCAAAGAGACAGGGGGCTGCTCTGAAGGACAAAGGCTCTGTCCTCACTGGGGCCTTGGGGCTCACCTGTTCAGGCCCTGGCAGTAGCCGATGGAGGGGTTCTGCCAGGAGAAGGCCAACAGCACCCGGCGGAGCTTGTCAGGGAAGCTGGAGGTGGGACAGGTGAAGTGCTTGTTGTTGGTGAAGGTACGATTCAGGTCCAGCTCGATCTGGCGGGCAGCAGGGTGCTTGCAGGTCTGGCTCCGGCTCAGCAGCTCCTGGTAGCGGCCAGGGGCCTGCAGGTGCTGCACGCGGCGGTGAATCAGCCACCTCCAGACTCGAGGCCGGTGCTCCCGAGACACACCCATCCGCAGCAGCTGCTTGAGTTCCACAGAGGGTGTGAGCTCACCCAGGGCAGCCCAGCGCTCTCGCAGGGGGCGCTCCATAGCCTCGTGGGCCAGCAGGTGGTGGGAGTGCACCTCCAGTGCCTGGATCTTGGCCAGCAGCTTCAGGTCTTCCACCTCGTAGTTGGGCACCGTCTGGAAGCCATACTCATCATACTCGCTGCCAGGAAAAGCCCATGTTAGCAACCCCTTGCAGATCCCTTCCCCGGATAAGGGGCAATGGGGAAGGGGTACACCCTGGGCAAGGCTCCTGCCTGTGTTTCACTTCTGGTTAGTTTATTACTTCATGTTGCCTTCGGCCCAAGGAGTCTTGCGCTGTCAATATAGAACCCCACTTCCACAGCCAGTAAGCCCCAAATGGATGGGGCAGAGACAGCATCATTGCTAACCAGAGGTAGGAGGGCTGGGGATCCATTCCAGATGGCCGTTCACTTATTCACCATTTGCCCTTATGTGGGCTCTGCACATGCTATCTCATTGAACCCTACTCTTGCAACCAGGGTCATACACACATGTGTGGAGGCTACGCATGAGGCTCTGAGAGGTAAAGTGACTTGTCTAAGGTCACACAGTGAGAGACCCAAGTGTGGCTCCAAGACCGGAGCTCCCAGCCACAGTGCCGCCTGTTACATTTAACTGTCCTTGTCCATTGGGCTCAGGGGAGGCAGCTGGCTTATCCCTTCTCCTCCCCTTTCAGACAAACCTCTGGGGGGCATCCTGGGAAAGTGGAAAAAAACACACGGAGCTCTGGAGGCAGACCCAGGTCAGCTGCATTAATGTGCTGTGTGGCCTTGGCAAGGGGCTGTCTGCACTGCCTCAGCTGTAAAACCGGCCCATCCCAACCACCTGCTCATTTACCTGAAGATGTGAGGAGGTAAGAAATGTGCAGTGCCACGCACAGTCAGCAGGGCAGCTGGGACCCCCAGGCCACCCCAGCCAGCCCTGGCCTGGCCGCCGCTGGACTCACCTGATGGGGCTCAGCTCAACATTGTCAGCAGAGGCCTCGCTGGCTTCCCACTGCAGCGCCTCCTGGATGAGTTGCCTGAGCAGCTCTGCACACTCGCTGCCCTGGTTCCCCATGGCCTCCTGCAGCCTCCGCAGCCCTGCCAGGTACTTGCTCTCCACCTGGCAGTTCTTGGCTTGGAGGTAGGCACACTGTGGGGGGTGGGGTGGAGGTGGGGGCTGGTTAGGCCACTTGGTTGGGCTTGGCTTGCCCCAGAGGCCTGAGGCCCGAAGAGCTTTAGGCAGCACACCCTTCTCCCAGCTCTCATCTCCCTTCCCCTCCCCTCCCTACCCCCAGCCCTTCATATAGGGAAGGGAGATGGGCTCTGAATCCAAGGCAGGAAAGACTCCAGGAAAGGGAGAACTGGCCCAGGGCAGGAGCTGGATTCAGCAGAAGGAGGGGAGGGGTGGGTAGAGACAGCAGAGATTCTTGTATGGCTTGCGGTCCTGTTCTGGTTCAGCTACTGCTGGCTGGGTGGCCTATGGCAAGTTAACTTCTCTGTGCCTTCACTTCATCTGAGCAATGGGGATGACACAAATCTGCCTCAGGATTGCGGTGAGGCTTTGAGGGCACCAGGCCTAGAGCAGGCTGCCTACACTGAGTTGTAGGTGTATCACTGAGCAGTGCCCGGGGGACGGACAGGGAGCTCTGGACACTGCTCCTGTGCCTTCTGCTGCCACCACATGGGCTCTTCCTGCCCCTCCAACACACCACCTCTCTCCCACCTCATGGGACACACACTGCACACCCTTTCTTTGCTGCCTTTCCCTCTGTACCTGTGCGATCAGAAGTGGCAATCAGAGCACAGTTTGAGGGAGAGTAGACAGGTAATGAGGAGGGAGAGTAGACAGGTAATGAGGAGGGAGGGAGTCGCATGAGACGGTGGAGACTGAAAGGGTGGCGGGAAGAGAGCCAGAAGAGGGGTCCCACTTCTCACCTTCATCAGGAGGGTCCTCTCCTTCTCAGCCACCTTTCTCCAGATCTTTGTCACCTGGTGGATCTCAGAATTGAGGAAGCGGTTCTGGGTCTGGTACGCTTCCATGTCATCCTGAAGAAGAGGGCAAAGCAGCTAAGGACTTGCACTGTAAACATCCCCCTGGTCTCACCCTCAAATGAGCCGCCAACACTTCCTTTCTGTAGAAATTTCCAATAATGCAACAGAAAAGGAAATCTGAAATAAAACAAAATTGCTGATAGCCCCCTTCTCTAGTCTTGAGCCTAGAATCAAATGGCAAAGAGAGCACTAAGCCTGGAGTTCAAGTCCTGGCTCCGACTTCCTGGCTGGGAGACCTCACCGACTGCCGTTTTCTCATCTGCAAAAGGAGCACATAGCAACCACCCCACTGGGCAGCGGGAGACTACGAGTTCACATGTGTTATGACTGTAAGTACAGGGACTGAAGCAGTATTTTCACACAGCAGTCCTTATCTGCACAGGACCGCAGGCCATACAAGAGCCTGTGCTGTCGCTGCCCACCCCTTTCTGCTGAATCCAGCCCCAGCCCTGGGCTGGTTCTCTCTTTCTTGGAGCCCTTCCCGCCGTGTAGTAAACTCTTGGATTCAAAGCCCATCTCCATTCCCTATATGAAAGCCGGGGGGTGGGGTGGGAGGAGAGATGAGAGCTGGGAGAAGGGTAATGTTTGTTTCTAAAATGAGCCTATTTTGTCATATATTTGCAATTATACTGAACAGTTTTGGGTGAAGAATTTTTTTACTTAGCGTCTACTTAGTACTTTGTAAGTACTTTTCTATGTTGCTACAGAAACTTCCCAGTGATCATTTTTGATGTCAGATGACTATTCTATTGGGTGAATTTACCATAACTTAGTTATAATCTTTCTCCTGTTGTTTTTGATTATGAACACAGCGGTGATGCACCTCTCTGAGCCAGGCTATCCAGTGGGTGTGCCAGGAGAAGCTGGCCAGGGACTGGGAGGTTCAAGTGGGAGCCTGCACCCCAGGAAGGAGCAGCCACAGCCATGGCTCTCAGCCTTTATTCTGCTTGGACGGACATTGCAGGAGCAATGGACAACACACTCTCACAGCATGCCCAGCCATTCCAGGGCATTTACAAGCTGACACCAACCCTTCTCTCCCACCCAGAACCAGGTACCGGCCGTAGGTGAGTGAGAGACACTATTGCAGGGATGACCTTGGATAGGTCCTGACTTATCTGGAAACTAAGAACATCACACCGAGCCTGTGGCGTTTCCTTACCAGGAAAGGCCAACTGTGCACAGCTCATAGGCAATCCTGACCTTTCCTGGGCGGCTCTTCATTCTGGCCAAGAACCCTCCCAGCCCAGAAGCTCAATTTGTTGTGCAGGGTCTGCCGCCTTCCGCCTAGATAGTTACACAGTGGGAGGGCCACCTGTTCCCAGGGCTCCTGAGCGGGAAATACATGCCCTGGGCGGACTTTACCCGGTGGCCTGTGCTCACCACTCTGTTGGGGCTCTTTGTGCTGTCCCCAACCCCGGCCGCCCCCTGCTTTCACTCTGCTCTCTCCTCCTGGCCAGGACTTCCTCTTTCCAGCCAACTGTGTCCCTGTCCTAGATCAAAATCTAGGCCCCTTCTCTTGGAAATGCTGCTGGGGTCACTGGCTGCTCTTCTGGGCAAGTGTGTGCCTGCTTCCCCTTCATGACCCCATTTCCATATCCTGTGTGGTAGGGACAGTGAGACTGATGCAAACCTCCCTGTCTGCTGCACGAAGACCACGCCCTGCTCCCAGGACAGTCTTACACTTTAGTGTCTAGAGCAGTGGTTCTCAACCTTCCTAATGCCGCGACCCTTTAATACAGTTCCTCATGTTGTGGTGACCCCCAACCATAAAATTATTTTCGTTGCTACTTCATAACTGTAATTTTGCTACTGTTATGAATTATAATGTAAATATCTGATATGCAGGATGTATTTTCATTGTTACAAATTGAACATAATGAAAGCATAGTGATTAATCACAAAAACAATATGTTATTATATATATGTTTTCCAATGGTCTTAGGCGACCCCTGTGAAAGGGTCGTTCAACCCCCGAAGGGGTCGCGGCCCACAGGTTGAGAACTGCTGGTCTAGAGAGTCAGAGACTCATGAACACAGGCTATGGCAGGCTCCCTGCGCCATCACCTCCCCACCCCGACACTGAACACGTTATCTCATATAATCCCCCCAGCAGCTCAGAAAATAGCACAGTCCTAGCCGGTTTCTCTCAGTGGGTAGAGTATTGTTTTGGAAACCAAAGGGTCCCGGGTTCGATTCCAGTCAAGGGCATGTACCTTGGCTGTAGGCTCTTCCCCTGCCTGGGCCCTGGTCAGAGCTCATGCAGGAGGCAACCAATAATGTGTTTCTCTCTATCTTTCCCTATCTCTTCCACACTCCCTAAAAATCAATGGAAAAATATCCTCAGGTGAGGATTAACAGAAAAACAGAAAATAGCACAGATGAGGTCTCCGAGGCTCTGAAAGGAGGAGTTGGTTGCCCGAGGTCACAGAGTTGGTACGAGGCAGCGTGTGACTGAGCCCAGGTCTGTCTGATTCTAAAGCCTAACCATTGCACTTGGCTCCCTCCCCACTGGAATCCACCTGGAAATCAAAAGTCTAGTCCTACCCTTCAAGGCAGTCCTTGGTATTCTTCTGGCTGAATGCACACGGGTTGGTCTGACCTCTCCTAGACGGTGGTATGACAACAACGTGTCAATGACGCAGGTGCTGCCCGAGTTCAGTGCTGCCTGGCGGTCAGGACATGGACTCCAGGGCCACACTGCTTGGATACAAATCCTGCCTTCACTACTGAGCCTGGGACAAGTTACTCACCCTTTCTTTTATTTTTATCTTTTGTTAATCTTCACCGAGGATATTTTTCCATTGATTTTTAGAGAGAGTGGAAGAGAGGGAGGGAGAGACAGAGAAACATCAATGTGAGAGACACAGCAATTGGTTGCCTCCTGCACGCACCCTGATTGGGGCCAGGGATCGAACCTGCAACCCAGGTATGTGCCCTTGGCTGGGAATCAGACCTGAGACCCTTTGATGCAAGGATGGCATGGGGCAAGTGCAGTGCACGTGCCATCTCCCTCTTGGAGTTCTCACCTCTCTGAGGGTGACTTGTACCCACTGCACTCCCTTCCACCTGCTGAGAGATCTCTGGCTGCTGCTACTGTGGATCCTTCCCAAGTGCCTGGGAAAATGAACAAGACTCCAGGCAAGAGAGAAGAACCGCCAGCCACCTGAGTTCCTACTAAGTGCCAGGCCCATTCTCCCCACGTTCATTATTGCACATGATTTCATCTTGACCACAGCGCTGTGGGCTAAGTATTGAAGTGCTAACATTCTCCCTTTACAGATGAGGAAACAAGCAGAGAGAGGTAAGATCTCCTCAGTCATGCAGATGGGACGGAGGGAGGCAGGGCAAACCCAGCTGTGTTCGGTCCACCATAGGAACCGAAAGTTACTGCGGGGTGAAAGGGCACTGGAGTCTGCTGCTGGAGTGTGCTCTGCACCACCACCTGGTCCTGCCTCCTGTTCTCATCCCTCTTTCCTCATCCCAGGCCCAGGGACATGCTGCGTCGGGTAGAGAGGGAGGGCAGGGTTGAGCACCCCTGGAACAGCTGTGGGTGTGGGGTGGAGTGTTCCCATTCAGCTCATCGCCCTTCCCTGGAGTGTTCTTCTTGGCTTAGAACTGCAGGGAGAAAAGAGAGATCTCAGAGGAGAGAAAAGCCACATGACAGTCACCAGTGAAGCAAAGGAAGAAGACACAAGTGGAGAGAGGGGACAGGGGACAGAGCGGAGGAAGGAGTCTGCCTGCCTGCGTTCACAGGGATCAGGAACCTGGGACATTTCTTTGGGGAATGCTGTGTAGACTAGGGTGCTAGTGGGGAAGGCAGTGGATTGGGTGTGGGGAGACCTGGGATCTAGCTGTGACTCTGCTGCTTGTGCTGCGTGATCCTGGACCAGTCCCTTCACCTCTCCAGGACTCGCTGTCTCTGCCAGAAATGGGGGTGGGGGCGGGGGTGGGGAGGGGAGCAGACTAGATTTTTGAGTCCTTCCAGCTCTGATATTCAAGGTTGATGATTCTACTATCAAACAGCTTCAACAATAAGGGGGCATTTTCTTAAAGTTGGCTGTTCTCAATCACAGGGCAAGCAAGAAAATGGCAGCTAAGAACTCTAGACATGCAAGTCTTCCTAGCACAAGATGCTGGGCCTCTGAGGATCAGCTACAAATACAAGTCTGGTTGATGTGAATCATAACCAGAGGCTCCTCGCGTCTGGGCTTGCTGATAAATTCCTGCACATGCAGATTCAGAGGCACACCCAGTCTATCTAGGTGAGTCCAGGCTTCCAGGCAGCTCTCTGGGGCAGGCGGGAAGCATGCAGTGAGTCCATTTCTCTCATCTGCCCCCTCAAAAAAGCACCTGGATTTCTCTCCTGCTCCCTACAAATAGTTCTCTGGTGCAGCAGCACAGGAATTCCCCGTTATACATATGTATACGTGTGTGGCTGCGAGTGGCAGGGTTTGGGGCAGGCCTGGCTGGTTGTCTGGCTGCCTTCAGGAACAGTGGGACTGTGAGCACCTACCCCAAGCCTCAGGCCTCCAACTGTTTGGCAGCTCTTGTCACTACCCTCTAGAGAGGACGCAGCAGCCCATTAATGACTAAAATAAAGTTCCTGCCTCCCGTGCTACAGCTGGAGCCTATGGGCTGGGGCAGCCTTTCCCTGGTGAGGGCCACAGCCTGGGCAAGGGGGAGGCAGTAGCTAGAGGAGGCAAAGCTAGACGGCAGAAGAGCAGACAGACTAGTCAGAAACGTGTGCTCCAACCCAGTTCCAATTCCCCCACTGCCTCAGCACATGGAGCGCATGAGTGACAGCGTCACAGGGCTGGTCAGGGGACTGAATGAAGGGATGCAGGTGAAGCATGTGGCATAGGTGCAGGGATGAGTGCCTTTGTGAGCAGCTCACACCAGCCACAGGTCACCTGTTCTGTGTGCAGGACTGCCGGGGGAGGGCCGCCCTGGAACCATGGAGGCTCCCCAGGGCATCAGCGTGACACCCAAGGAATCTGACCAGGCCAGGCCCCAGGTGTATAGGTGGTCTAGTCCTCAGGAGTTCTGATCCATCTTGGGCTCTTCCTAATTTGCTAAGCTAGAAATACCTTTCCTTTTCAGCCTAGGACGCCATGAAAAGATCAAATTGCATTGGGCCTTCTGGTTAAGAAGGTCAGGAAATATGTAGCAATATTTCCACCAACACCTATGTCAAATATGAACATTCCAGCAGTAAGGGTTATTGCTGGGCCTGGAGGGCATGGCCCTACCTTCAGATGCTCCATCTTTTCCTGTTGGCTCAGGAAGTCCCTGTTGGCAGCGTCTGGAGGCACAAGGAGTGGGTTAGGGGGCTGTATGAAGTCCTGGGTGACCTTCTCAGACAGCTTGCAGATGACCTGCTGTTTGGCCTGGTTCTTGTCCATGAGCAGCTGCACGTGCTGCTGCAGCTCCTGCACCTGCTGCTCGTGCAGGCTCGCCGCCTGTGCCAGGCTCTCCCGCTCCTGTTCCAGGGCCTCCACCCGCCTGCTCAGCTCTGCGATCTGCCGCACTTTGTGCCGCACCAGCTCCAGCCGGTCCTTGTCCTCTGCCGCTGCCAGGTACGCGCTGGTTGCCCTCTTCTCCTGCTGTGCGGCCTCCAGAGCTTTGTGCAGGATCCTCACCAGCTCCTGGACAGGGAAACAAAGCGCCTGTGAACACAGGGAAGGACTACTAGGCGCCAGAGGTGAAGCATGTGTTCTCACCAGCTCTCCTCACGGCCCCAGGTGGTGGCCAGCATCACCCTCTTGGTCATCTCATCTCAGCCCCCATTCTCTCTTTTTCCACTCAAGAGTTTTAACTTGACACGTGGTTTCTCAGTTCAAGACTACATTTCCCAGCTAAGCTTACAGCTGGGTGTGACCAAGTGACAATTCAACCTCTACCGGGTGTGGGCAGCTCTGGGTCATAGATACCTTTGAAACCACTACACCTATGCTCTCTGGTCCAGTTCCCCTTTCTTCTGGCTGGGAAAAGGCAAGAACTACAGCAGCCATGTGGGGCTCCCAGCAGAAGTTGCATGTGGAGGATGGCAACGTTGCCCTACCAGCTCAGAATTGCTCACTTACCTCTGGGCTCTTCCATGAGAATGTGAGAGAGAAATAAACTTCCAAATTGGTTTAGGCCAGTGGTTGGCAAACTCATTAGTCAACAGAGCCAAATATCAACAGTACGATTGAAATTTCTTTCGAGAGCCAAATTTTTTAAACTTAAACTATATAGGTAGGTACATTGTTATTAACTTAATTAGGATATTCCTAAGGCTTAGGAAGAGCCACACTCAAGGGGCCAAAGAGCCGCATGTGGCTCGCGAGCCACAGTTTGCCGACCATGGGTTTAGGCCATAGTACTCTGAGGCTTCTTTGTTACAGCAGCTGAGCCCATATCCTGAGTAACACCTATTTCAGAGATGAACACACTGAGGCCCAGCAGAGCAGAGTGGAATTTAATCCCAAATTATCCAGACTCCGAGGCCTGTTGCTTGGTCAGTAATGACAGCAGGGGTGCCGTGGCACACGGGCACTGCTCTTCCCTCCTCTCACTCCTGTGGCAGGTGTAATAACCTCAATACTCCTTCCTGCTAAGCCGAGTTGAGGCCTCAAAATCCTTCTGAATAGAGCACCCAAGCTGTTGCTATGAGCTGAGATAGCAATAGAGAGGAGACACATCGGCAAAACTCACCTAAGCCACACACAGAAAGCCTCATTCATTCCATTCGTGCCCAGCTCCCGAAGTCCACCAAGCGATGCCTGCAAGGCTGGAGCAAGGGAGCGCTAGAGAGCAACAGACCTCGATTTACTCCTCGGAGAAGCGTGTGATTCACATGGAAACTCAAGCTCGGCCTGGCTCCCCATGACTGGGAGCCTTCACCCTCCCTAGGACTTCTCTTGCCCCAAAGCACGGTGTGGATTCATTCAGGGCCAGGATCAGATGATCAGAAGCCAGGCAGCCCAGCCACCAGCACCCCATGAACCTCGAACCTCGTGAACCTTGTAGGGAGGGTCTTTAGGCCAATGCTGTGCTCCGTGTCAGCCTCATCTGGAAAAACACAGTTTCCTGGAGACACGTATCAGACACTGTTGTAATTAGCTAGTTATTAATAGTAGGAAAGGAGCAAAGGGAAGGCCAGACACTATAAGCATGGCCATCTGGGCAGTTTCACCAGGAAGCTGTGATTTCACACTCCCCAGGGAACCACCGGTTCATTCCCTGAAAACCACTGGGGGAGATGGACGCACAGGCAGTAACGTCAGGTGACCCAGGGAAGGAGCCTGTCAGTCTAACCTGGAACACAGATCACTGAACACAGATCACTGGCCAGAGGGGGTGGGGCTGCTGCAGACTCAAAATCTGAGGTTAAAATCCCCAAAGGAATTCTCTCTTCTTCCTCTGGTTTTGCTCCGTTTCCCTGCATTTACCCGTGTTCCTAGAAGCTGCATGGTCCTGGGTATGTGGATCACATACGCAATGGACTGATGGACTGCAGCTGGAACACAAGTTAGGCTAGTCCCGTAATCGGCAATCCGCGGCTCGCAAAACACATGTGGCTCTTTGGCCCTTTGAGTGTGGCTCCTCCACAAAATACCACGTGCAGGCGCGCACGTACAGTGCGATTGAAACTTCGTGGCCCATGTGTAGAAGTTGGTATTTTGTGGAAGAGCCACTCAAGGGGCCAAAGAGTCACATGTGGCTCGCAGGCCGTGGTTTGTCGAGCCGCAGTTTGCCGACCACTGGGCTAGCCTGATGCTGGAGTGGACTGTGCAAATGTGGGACAGAGACTTTGGGCAACAGCTTTAATCCTAGCTCTGCTAAGGACACAGCTACACTTTTTCCATGGTGGACGGAGGAGAGGAGACTTTGGAAACTCAGGGGTTTAATGAGTGCAAATAAATGCCACTCATTCTCCTGTGCAAGTCTCAGAAATTTCATGTTCTCGTGACATTGCAAGAAGCCCACTTCCACTAGCAATAGGTGGGGACATGCTGAGCTCCCAGGTGGTAACTGTCTATGTTAAAGCCCTTAATTTTTTTTTTCTTGGCTAAGAACTATTCTATTTTGGAGAACTGCCCCAAATCATGATTTTATGTAATAAGTTAATGACAAGACAAAATTAGTGTGCATCTTCTGACACCTCAGTACTAGTGACTGTCCCTTCTCTGCTTCTCTCTTCCATCCAACCTTCATCAAGCACCCACTGAGTAGAAAGCCCTGGGCCAACTGCTGGGGCTCAGAAGGGGCCTAGCAGGTGGAAGGGAAGGTGAACCACTAATAGAGCGATTTCCTGCAACAGTGGGAAACAAGGTGTTTGTGGGGGCCCAGAGCAGAGAGCAATGACTTCTGCTTGGGGTGGCGGTGGGGAGATCAGCACCTTCTACAGAAAGGCAGATCAGTTTAAAGAATGGAAAGGGCCAGAGATGGCCAAGCAGCAGGAGGGAGATGAGGGTCAGCAGGTGGGAGATGATGGCTGGGAAGGCTTTCCAGACCACCAGTCGCCAAATTTTCAGACCTCATGGACCACCAGTGGTCCACGAACCACCAGCTGGCAACCGCTGCTCCAAAGGTTTCCTTAAACCAGCGGTTGCCAATCTTTTGGACCTCACAGACCACCGGTTGGCGACCGCTGTTCCAGACAACTGAATCAACAGCTCAAGCAAAGTCCTAGCTGAATGAAAGAGCAGGTGAGGAGCTTGGGTGTTGCAGGAAGTGGGGGAGGGTTGCAAACCAAACCAGAATGTCAGGAATGAAGAAATCACTTCCCAGGGCCCTGCTGAGAGAGATTAACATTCCTGTGGCTCCAGGATAAACTGAGAAGCCCAATCATTTTCTGGTTCAGCTGAGATTTGGAGATCACCTTGGTAACTGCCTGTGAAATACCAACAGACCACAGTTCAGACTTCCCTGAGGCTCAGAATCAGGTGGGTATACGCTCCCCTCCCCGCCCCCCCAAGGTTTTGGGAGAGTAAACTCTGAAGCCCATTTCATTACATTTAGCTGTCTCTCCTCCCCACATCTGGCTCTCAGAATCCAAGACCAAGACAACAGCCCAGGAGGTTCTCCTCCCACCCCAGAATCCCTGCCCCACAGCGAGATAGGGAGAAAGGAAGGGGTGGGGGATGGGGCCAAATAGAGACTGAAGAAAGGAGAAGGCAGAGGACTAAAGGGACGTGGTATATCTCCACAAGTGGAAAAGCACACTATGAGAGAGTGCTCCCAACTCCTAATCCAGGATCCCTCACTTCTTTATGATGAGTTGTTCATGAATTTTACATTGAAATGCTTCTTTCAATTTCTTTTTTTTCTTCCAATATATTTTATTGATTTTTTAAAAAATATATTTTATTGATTTTTTACAGAGAGGAAGGAAGAGAGATAGAGAGTTAGAAACATCGATGAGAGAGAAACATCGATCAGCTGCCTCCTGCACATCTCCTACTGGGGATATGCCCGCAACCCAGGTACATGCCCTTGACCGGAATCGAACCTGGGACCCTTCAGTCCGCAGGCCGACGCTCTATCCACTGAGCCAAACCGGTTTCGGCTCAATTTCTTTAAAAATGGAAATAACCCATGTTCATGGCAATATTATTAACAATACCCAAGAGGTTTTAACAACCCACCCAGTGTCTATTGATGGTGAACAGGTAACATGTGGAGTGCACGCTAACGTCTGCATCCTGTACAGTGGGAGTGTACTCTGAAATCTGGCTGGGGCTCTAGGGAAATAATGTGTTGCTCTTTGCCCCCACTGTTCCCTAAACGAAGTACATGCCTTCACCAAGTCATCCTGCGTGAGTTAGGTTGGCTCTACAGGGCCCCAGGCAGGACCCGGGAGGAGTCCCTCATTCCCAGCAGCCAACAGATGGTGAACAGCACCACAAACAACAGCCTTCCACCTGCCAGAGCAGACGGCCTTCAGGCTGGGTACAATCCTGCCGCCTCCAAGGGCACCGAGCCAGAGTCACCTGGCCGAGCAGCCATCTGGTACTTACTATCTTCTTGAGTCCAAATCTCTGTGGGGCCAGCATTGCAGGGGCCTGGGGTAGATAATGACTTAATGGGTATTGGAGTCACCCTGTGGTTTAATATGACACAGGGAGGCCCAGAAAGTTCATGCCATTTTTTCTGAAGAGCAGTTGTGTCTGATACTGGGCTGTACCATGAGAACATGGAGGAGGCAGCCTGTGATGACAGTCCTGAACCTGGAGAAAAAGACCAGGGCCCTCCATAGATCCGACAGAATTTGAGATACAAATTTGTAAAGGATCACTAAAGTTACTGGCAATGGCCACCTGGCTGTCTGGGCTAGAGCACGACCCCAGCTCCCATGTCCCCTGTAGCCTCAGGTAGAAAGATAGTGCCTTCCCACTGAAGGGCCATGGGAGGGGCATCTGGTAGATGTGGGCCCTGAGGCCCAGGGAGCTATTTTCCCAGCTGAAGGACTGGACTGGGAGGGTGAGATGGAGAGCTGCTCTCCAACCTGCATTTCTGAGTCCCTAGGGCTCAGCATCCCAAGGTTGTGCCAGCCTCCTCCGCCCCCTCTGAGCCAAGAGTTGGTCTCCTTTTCTCCTTCCCCTCTTTGGTTTTGGTGTCTGGGCTGGAGGTGAAACCCCAGAGTTGGCAGGGCTGGGGATCCCCCTGCCTAGCGTGAATGAAGGCCGGCCCTCCATCCTCACTGCTATGCCCCACAAGCACATTCCTGGAAGCCCGCAACAGCTCAGGTCTGATTCCCAGAACTCTTCAGGAGCGTTCTTCTCAGAGCCCCTCAGGTGTGTGTGTCATCTCTTCAAAGGCCAGAAGGAATCAACAAAAAAGGCAGGGAATGCTAGCAGTAGTCAAAATAATCAAAGTCCGAATCTGCTGGGCAACTGCTGGCCAGGCATCAGTCAGGCTTTTTGAATCTGGACACAGGCCTCTCCAGGAAACATGGCTATTACTCCATTTATATAGGAGGAAACTGAGGCTGTAGAGGTTAAGAGACTTGCTCAGGGCTTGAATTGGGATCTTCACCCTCTTATTTAAATGCCTGTGCTCTGAATTACTCACTAGATCAGTGGTTGGCAAACTCATTAGGCAACAGAGCCAAATATCAACAGTACTTCTTCAAAATAGACTCGCCCAGGCCGAAAACCCGACTTCTGTGCATGGGCCACGAAGTTTCAATCGCACTATATGCGCACCCACACGTGGTATTTTGTGGAAGAGCCACACTCAAGGGGCCAAAGAGCTGCATGTGGCTCGCGAGCTGCAGTTTGCCGACCACGGCACTGGACCAAAGAGCATTTGTGAGATGGGTCAGAGAGCATGCAAATCCATTCATATTGTGGGTCAAAAGCTAACCCACAAGACTTGCTCTCCTCCCACTACCTACTCAAGAACAGGAATGAGGTTTGCTGGCAAGTGAACCAGTAACAAAGTCTAATTCTTTAATGCTTGAGCAACTTCCTCCTGACATTTTCACTCAGACTGCAGGGGAATTGCCCTCAGCCTGGGTGGCCCTTACTAATCTCTAAGACCTCGCCTTCATTTACGGAAGAATGGTCGGTCCTCCATAGCTGCAGAGCTGTTAGGGGCAAACCTAAGTGAAATCTCGGTGTCCCAGGGCCTCTCAGCTTCATCTGACAATTCGTAATGCCTTAGAAGGACTGGCCAAAGTCAAGGGAGGCTACCCAGATTTCCTAGAATAAGGGTAGGATATGGTGAAAGGAGAAGTGGTCTTTACAGTCCAGATTTCTTTTCAAACCCAGGCTTGGGTTTGGGTTTGGGACTTAAGCTGTGCTGGTCCAGGGATCAGGCACTGCTCTAGCTAGAGAGGCTGCTGCCAGTGCTGCAGCTGCCCTTGCCCTCCTGCCACGGGACCCTCACTGCTTCCCGAGGTAGCCCTGGGTGGGAACACGATCTACCCTCTGGGTTGTAGGCTTTTTAATGATTATCATGTCTGCGTATACATGTGATTTGTTTTTTACAATGAACATGCAGCTTTCTTTTTTTAACTGCTGTCATTAACTTCTCTCTCTATTAAACCTAAATCTTCCTCCCTGCTATTGTTCCCTGTTGGGCCTGACTCAGCCCCAGGGCCAAAGGACCTGCCTGCTCCCTCTGTCCTGTGACAGTCCTTCAGAGATCCTGCCCAGTTACCGGCTGCCTGGTGAAGATCCCGGGTTCCTTTGGTGGCACCTCCCAGGACCCTGCATCCAGGTCACTCTCCTCTACACTGTCCCTCTTCGGGTGTGGGGGCAGACCATGCACAGTCCTTCAGGAGGGGCCTGAGAGGCAATTATTAAAGTAGGCCTCCAGAGACCCTGCCCTTAGCGGCTTTCTGTTTGAGTGACACCATGTCCCTGAGTAATCAACAGCCAGTATTTTCAACCACCCACAGTTTGGCCTACACCCAGAGGTCTCCTGGAGCCTGGGGCAGAGCTCACCTTCTGAGACTTTAACTCCTTGGTAAGCATCAGAACCTGTTGCTCCAAGACCAAGGCTCTCTCCTGGGCAGTTCGGTTCCGTGTGAGTCCCTCAGCAAAGAACGGGAAGGTGTTGTTCTGGCGTTTGGCTTTCTGAATGAGATTGGCAGTCAGAGAGGATTTGGGTGCAGGCTTCAGAGTCTCCCCTGGATCTTTCCCTGATCAAGAGGAGAAACACAGAGGTTATGACCGGGGCCTTGGCAGTTCTCAAATGAACTTGCTGCAGAAGCACCTGGAAGGCTTGGTAAAATGCAGACTGTGGGACCCTACACCCTGAGCTCTTCATTCATCAGGCCTCGGTGGGGCTTGCGAATCTGCATTTCTAATTCCTAGGTGATGTTGATGCAGCCTGTACAGGGCTGGACTAATAAACATTATTTACACTGTGCTGGCCTGGTCACCAGCCCATCCTCTCAGATCCCCACCTGCACGGGCTATGTTTGCCAGGTGGTCATCCCCTCAGTCACAAGCCCTGAAGGAATGTCTTGTTTTTTGTCAGGATTCCACCTCTATCAAAGACCTGTCTCTTGATAGGAATATCTGTACTCTGCATTCTTTCCCCAGAGAGCAGCTCAAACTCTTCTTTGATTCTTACTATAAGCTAAGTTAGGAGACATATTTCCCTCGAGGCTGCATAGTCCTTTTATTTCCTCTACAGCCAGGGTTAGCAACTGATGGCCCACAGGCCAAATCTAGCTCACAGCCTGCTTTTGTAAATAAAGTTTTATTGGGACACAACCACACCCCTTCATTTGGGCACTGTCTGTGCTGGTTTCACTTTATAAGGGCAGAACTAAGTACTTGCAACAGAGACCACATGTCCCACAAAGCCTCAGATATTGACTACCTGGGTCTTTACTGAAAACCACTGCCGACCAGAACCAAATTTTATTCTTAAATCAAATCCACTCACTCAAGCCGCCTTGTCCTGCCCTGTCCCCAGCCTTTGCTTTAGGGCTCTGCCATCAGTTGGCAACCAGGGACATTTAATGGCCTGATTATATGGTTAAGGGACCTTGAGGATCTTGTTTACATGGCACAGACACATCTTGCCGGTTTTGAGGCCCCAGCAGAATTTCTCCTCAGCCCTCAGTGCCAGAAAAGGCTTTGCTTCTTCCAAGAAAATACGTGTTTATCCTTGTGGACCCTGGGAATAAGCTAACCACTTGTATCTCCCTCTTTGCATGGCTGCTGAGAAGCTCAGAGCCACATTTGCTGCCCACCCTTGGCTACTCTGAAGGATCTTACCTAAATTTTCTAACCCTAATAAGTCATTTTCTTTCCCCAGATACGCATTTTAATAAGCTATCCCCAATTCTTTTGAGACTAAGGTGTGAAAAATACGGACGTGGCATAGGATCCCAGAGGAGGGGACAGGTAGGGCTTGGAGGACAAGCTGAATGACTTAGCATCTTTCTTCTGGGGCCCAGGCTGAGGGACAGGCAAACGGGTTTGAAGAGATAAAGATCTAGTAGGTGGCAGGAACCAGAAACTCCTTGAACTTGTTGGGTATAAGAACAGATCGGTCTTGTTTCCACACTTTAGAGAAATCTGGGTGAGCTGAGGATAGAGCAGCCACAGGGCTCCAAGGAATGCCAGGCCATCCCTTCCTGGCCAGAGGCTCTGGGAGAGCCAGACTGTGCAGCTCTGCCCTGCAGCCCTGCTGACCTCTGAAACACTGCTGCCTGACAGCCCTGCAGGCAGGAAGCGTAGGCATCACTGAGCTCATTTTACAGCTGGAGAAAACGAGGCCCCAGACAGCGTTTCTCAGTCAGTGCCCTAGGATTTCATGGGAGTGCCTCATGGCTGACTGGGAAGGGCTGAGGGGAACCCAGACTCCAACCCCTGACCCAACTCAGCTTTTACCTGCTTTGTATATTAGATTTTGTTTATAGCATCAAGATTTCATGAAAATAAAGATGTAGTTTTAAAAAATCACTGATTTAGAAAAGGAGGCTTCAGGCCACGGCATGGGGCCGGAGTGCTGGGCCTGAATCCTGGCCTGTCACTCACTGTGCGGCCGTGAGCCAGTCACTCCACTTTCCTGCCCTCGTCCTCGGTTCCCTCGCTTCCTAAATGAGTAACATTAGTAACAATAGTAGCTCGCTCGCTCGCTCGGGTTGCTGTAAGTTTAAACAGCTTCTGCAAGTAAAGTGATTACTGCACATGGCTGAAACCTGAACGGTTCTAAGTGCAAGAGGCCAGACAGCAGGGACCACATGCTGTACGATTCCATTTGTAGAAACTCTCCAGAATAGGCAGGTCTTCAGAGATAGAAAGTAGACTGGTGGTGCCTAGAGTTGGAGGGAGGTGGAGACTGGGACTGATGGCTGAGGGATGTAGGGTTTCCTTTGGGGGTAATTACAACTGTTCCAGAATTGACTATGGTGATGGCTGCATAACTCTGTGAATATATTGAAAGCCACTGAACTGTATGGTATGTGAATTATATCCTAATACAACTATTACCCCCTTCACCCCGATCCCAAAGTGCTTAGTGGCACAAATAACTACTATATGTAAGTGCTAGTTTCATTATTATTACTGATTCGCTATGGTCCTGATCTTCTCTTGCACTGTTCCTGTGACCTGCGGGGTGTCCCCAGGCACTGCTCCCATAGGGCACCTTTCCTAGAGTCACTTCTACATGGCCCAGGCGTCCTCTCTGCCATGAGAACACACAGTGCTGCCTCAGTCAGTTTTCTCCCAACTGTTTAAGTTATAAGAGCACCAATCAATGAAGCCAACCTCCGCCCGCCGCCACTCCCCCCTCTGCCCCCCCCCCCCCCCCCCCCGTGTGGGTCACTCACATTTTGTGAAAGAAACAATCAAATGCTATGTAATGGCTGGATGGGACCTAAAGGCCATCTGCTCTGCTTCTTCAGGCAGAGTTGACGAATTTTAATCGCCATAGAAAGGCATTTTTATATTCTTTCTTTCTTTCTTTTTTTTTTTCTTTCTTTATAAATTAAAAAAAAGTAAGAAAGCGAGATTTTCCTTTATTACTTCAAGAATCATGGCTGAGTTTTAGTTTGGGAAGATGAAGAGTTCTGGAGATGGATGGGGTGGTGTTTGCAGAAGAATGTAAATGTACATAATGCCACTGAACTGTACCCCTGAAACGGGTTAAATTTTGTGTTCTGTATATTTCACAACAACAATAATAATCAATCATTGCTACTAGACCCATAAAGCCAGAAGGAGTGCCCCGGAGAGTCCCATGGTTGACAGAAAAGCACACATGCTGGTTTCTGGGGAGACGGGCACTCAGTTTCTGAAGGCAGCTCAGCCCTGGGCAGAGGCTCACCTGGGGCACTGGGGTCCGGGGATGAGGGCCGCTCCTCCCTCGGAGGCTCGCTGTTCGGTAGAGGATCTTCCCCTGGAGGTCCATGGCCTGTTCCTTGGGCCTGCCTGTTGCCTCGGATGTTGTACATCGTGTTTCTGAAGGGAAACAGAGGAGCACGAGGCTGACAGCCCTGCCACTCTGCCCCTCTCCTCCCCGCTGTCAGTGCTAGAGCGCAGGCTGTATCCTACCCCCAGGCATGGCCTGATCAGTCTGTGAGACTCCAGGCACCCTGCATGATGCACCCCACCCGAGCCACTCCCGATCCCCCTCACCCCTCTGCTTTTCATCATTTCATTGCTTACCACCGTCCACAATGTTGCTTATAAACAATATAAGCCTGACGCCCCTGCCCCAATCCTGCAGCTGGAGTATAAGCCATTGAAGATAGGGATGTCTGTCTGTTTTGTTCACCAAAGTACTTTGAATGCATAGAACAGTGCCTGGAATATAGAGGGCCCTTGCTATGTATGTGTTGAATAAATGCTGAATGGACTTGCCAAACAAACTTACCTAAAACCTTCATCTGGTCTTGTAACTACCTGGCTCAGATATCAACAGTGGCTCCATGAATGGGCCACCTTGTGACCAAGTACTTGCCTAGGCTGAATAAAGCGATGTCTTTTCTTCACGAATTGGGCACTAACATACCTGCATGCCTGCTGGCACCTGACACTGGGGTAGCCTGTGCCCCGAGTGCAATCTCAATACCTGTTTGGTTTGTAGGTAGCACCAAAGGCTGACTTAGGACCAGAGACTACAGAGGAAGTCATAGTGAGTCAGATAAAAAGACAGTTCAATTGAGTTTAGTTTTCCTTTGCAAAGATATAAAAGTAGGCATATTCCAAAATTAGTTAACAAGGAAGAGAAAATGATTAAAGGAGTTCTATAGGTCAGTGTTTTTCAAACTGCAAGTTATAAACCATTGGTAGATTATAAAATCAGTTTAGTATCATGATCAGCATTTTAAAAAACAAGATGAAAAACATGAGAATGTACTCCATTTAGAGAAGGTTAATATTATGTGAAACGTGTGTGTGTGTGTGTGTGTGTGTGTGTGTGTGTGTGTGTGCTGAGCCATTTCCCACTGTGGTCATAGTCAACAGGTAGAAAACACTGCACTGGAGAGTCACTTAATTAAGGGTAGCAATAGAGTGGTCAAAAAAGAGGATGCGAAAGTCTGTAGATCTGTGCTGGAATCTGGGCTCTGCTACATTACCCCCACGTGGGGGACAAATTACTCTGAAAAACCCTTATTCCAAAACACCTAGATGCTAGATAAATACAAAACATATTTCACAAATATTTAGCTGAATTCCCAGGAAAGGAAGAGAAGTCCTCAGGCACTAAATATGAAAAAGGAGGTAAAACTCAAATGGGAAGGAAAGAGAAAGATCACCAGGTAGATTAGATTACTGTTCAGCAAATACAGGCATATCTCGGAGATACTAGTTTTTTTTTTTTAAACTGTCCTAGGATACAATGAACCACCTCAGTAGCTTCTGAGGCTAATACACTTCTATCACCACAATTTCTTTAGCAAACGTGGTTCCCTTCACTTCTGCAACATCATGCAGAGTTAGTGATCAAGTTTGCACTCGGAGATACTTTAATTTAAAAATATCTTATTGCTAAAAAATGCCGAGTCTGTGGGAAAATTGGCGCTGACAAGTGCTCAATGCACTTGACAAGTGCTCTATTTGTAAAAAATGCAGTACCTGTGAAGTGTAACAAAGTATGCCAGTATTCGCTCTTTCTCCTCCACCTCCACCTCCATGAGAACAGAGTGCCTCCCCTTCCCCCCTTAACTTTGTGTGGCCATGTGACTTACTTGACCAAAGGGATGTTAGCAAATGTGATATGAACATAGGCTTAAACTGTGCTCGCATGTGGGGCTTGCCCTCTTGAGGAACATGCCTCAGGTAGCTGTGGCCATGGACGATGGGAAATATGTGGTAGAACTAGATCTTACCAGCTTAGAGTCACGACCAGGTGAACCTAGCCTACAGCAACTGAACTAAGATGGATGCAAAATAAATGCTTATTAACATGGCCCTGAATTTGGAAGCGTTTGTTTGCAGCATTATTGTCGTGAGCGTTGACTAGGATATAAATCTGTTCAGGCATCAACTGTTTGTTGTTTTGGTTTTTATTTTTTACATTGAGATATGTTTGACATATTATATTTGTTTCAGGTATAAAGCATATTTACTCAATATATGTACATACTATGAAATGATCACCACAATAAGTCTAGTTAACATCCATTACCCACACATACAGATTTTTTTCTTGTGATTAGGGATTAACTGTTGATACCAAAAACCTAGAGCCTTGGTTGCAAGGGAGGGAGGAAAACAAGGTTTGGACAAAGTGTAGAGTTGAAATTGAAATTTTACATAAAGTTGGGACTCCTGAAAATCCATACCATCTCTGAAGAGGTGTGTTAGAAAAAACACAAAGAAATTCTAGGTGAAGGTTCTGGGTATTCAAAGAATTTTGTAATACCATTGTTTGGTTTGGGTGTCATGGTAATACTGACCTTATGAAATGAATTGGGAAGTGTTCCCTCCTCTTCTTTTACGGGGGAGAGTTTGTGAAGAATTCTTTATGTTTAGTAGAACTCACCAGTGAAGTTATCTGGTCCTAGATGTTGTTTTTGTTTATTTTTGTGGATAGTTTTTTGATTACTAATTCAATCTCCTTACATGTTATAGGTCTAGTCAGATTTTCTAGTTCTTCTTGATTCAGTTTTAATAATTTGTGTCTTTCTAGGAATTTGTCTATTTCATTGAAGTTATCTAACTAGTTGGTATATAATTGTTCTTAGTATTCCCTTATAATACTGTTATTTTTGTAAGGTTGGTAGTATTGTCCCCTTTTGTTCTTGATATTAGTAATTGAGTCATGCCTTTTCTTGGTCTGTTTAGCTAAAAGTTTGTTGATTTTTTTCAAAGAATAATTATTTAATCTGAAACTTATCTTTAAAAGAAAATCCAGTTTCTTGGTATAGTTGGGTCCAAAATAAAAATGAGATTTTACTTTAATGGAGAAATTAATAAGTTAAATTAAGAACAGAGAAGAAATTAGAAGTCAACACTCTATCAGACTTTAAAATTTGGTCTGACTCCTTTTACTCTGTTATTATTAAGGTCCTATTTTAAGAAGCCCCTGACTCCTTGGCTAGTCACTTCCCCTTCCCAGTTCTTATTTTCTCCATGTTAAAATAGAAGGTGGTAGGCCATATTAAAAAGAATGATGAGGGACATGATTTATTGAGTAGCATTTTGTGCTGGGTCCTGTGTTGAGCTCCATGAAAATGTATCTCACAAACCACAAGCCACATGACTTGGAGAAGACCCAGAGACACATCCCTACAGCCAGAGGAAGTGGCTGGGTGGGGTGACCATCACGGCTGCCCATACTCCCCCTTGCCCAGGGATTGCAGCTTCCCCAACATGTCTAGGAGCTCACAGTCATCCCTGGGATATAAGAGGCATAGAAACCCCAACCTCAGGGCAGTAAAGGGCCTTCTGATCTCTACAGACACAGACCAGGTGGCCACTACCCAGCCAAACTATTGTGCTTGGAAGAGGGAACTCCACTTCATAAATTTATTGACTTGGGTTGGAGCAGTTCATAGATCATTTTCTGTGTAGATTTAGCTCCAGGTCTGAAATGCCTGGTCAGCAGAAAGGTAGTGGTCATAAAGGCTTGTCCTGGAAAGAAAGCCTTGGGCAAGCCGCTTATCCTTTCTCTGAGTCTGGGTTTTCTCACCTGCAGTGGGGATGATGAATGTATTCACAACAACGAGGCCCTTTACAGACCAGGCTCTAAGCTAAACACTAGAAATACAACTCATTTCATCCTCACACACACACATTCAATGCATTTAATCCTCATGGCAGCCCAATGGAGTGAGTACTATTATCACCTCCATTGCACAAGAGGAGAACTGAGGTTCAGAGAGGATAAGTAACCAAAGCCACAGAGATGGTAAATGGTGGGGCTGAGCATTAGACCTGGACATCTGACTCCAT
Organism: Myotis nattereri; assembly: GCF_964212035.1. Classification (NCBI taxonomy): domain Eukaryota; kingdom Metazoa; phylum Chordata; class Mammalia; order Chiroptera; family Vespertilionidae; genus Myotis; species Myotis nattereri. The sequence goes on from NC_138087.1 coordinate 56,735,166, forward strand.
AGCCTGAGAACTTAACAGATAACTCAATGAGAGTATGAAGCACCCAGTATGGTGCTCTGGAAGCTCCCTTACTCCCTTCCCCAGACTATGACCTTGGCTCATGGCAGACCCAACTATAGGCTCTAAGACCAGCCAGGGCCAGGGGATTCGGGAGACAAGGGCAACCTTGAACTCACTGGGCTCTCCCCAGGACACGTGCAATGTTCCCTTGCATTTTATGTGGGTTATTGCAAATGTCAGGAAAGAGGTAACTGACTAATCCCTGAAACTTCCTTCCTTTCTTGGTCTCTGCATGTTCTCTGTTTCACTTCTGTTGTTTGTGGCCTTCATCAGGCACGAACCTGGCTTTATCTTGGTGAGACCATCCTGGATACAGTGTGTACCAGCGGGATGGCTGAAGTTCTCAGGCCCCCTCAAACCTCCCATTAGGCTCACAATGCACACAGTTCTCTCCAGCTCCTCCTTAGAGACGATCTCCAGCAGGGCACCCTTCTTGTCCACTCACACTGGGGGGACTCGGGGGCTCAACCATGCCCCATACTCCCCAAGTCTCTCTCTAGCTCAGATTGCTCTCCTGAATTCCAGGTCCTCCACCCAGTGCCTGTTGGGTAGTCAACCTCTAGGCCCTAAAGAATACTCATTGTCTTTCCCCTAAAACCTGCTTCTGTCCTGGGAACAGCACCACTACCCTTCTAGTTACCCACACAAACTCAAACTCTGAGGCTGACTGAGGGAAGTGCTAGGCCTGAGTCACACAGAGCCAGGGTCTCTGATCCGAGTCCAGTGAACAATCTATTCTGCTTTCTAAGAGGTCCAGTTTGTATGAAGTCCTCACAAAAAATATGCACCCAAACAGATCAGAATTGGGTATAGTCTGAATTCCCAAAAGCTTCCATTTCTTCAGTAAGAGCAACAATAGCAGCAGCAGGGTGGGCAAAAGTAGGTTTACAGTTGTGAGTACGTGTAAGTTTGTTCTTGTATTGTTATTTATAAATTATTATATTATTTTCCATGTGAACAACTGTAAACCTACCTTTGCCCACTCTGTATTTAAGTGCCTACCCATTGCCAAGCACAGTTCGAAAGCAGTTTGCATGCACTGACCAGTTAACCACTGCACTAACCATACAAGGCAAGCACTGCTGAATTTTATATTTACTAACAATTTCAGTGCAGCACAGAGAAATCAAACAACTTGCCAAGGATACCAGAGCCCATGACTGGCGGAGCCAGAACACATATCCAGGCAACTTGACTCCAAAGCCCAGGCCATATTGCTATCTTTTTATAACCTATTTAAAACAAAGCCTGCCGATGGGAAATTGTATATATAATACACCATTAAATGAAAAAGTAGCTGATATATGATGGGCATCTAATAAATTACACATTAAAAGTGAATAATTTGATGTGTTTGACATATATAGACATTTATGAAGCTATCACCACATTACATTCAGCATGATATCAATTATGCATGTATGTGTATAGAAAATGAGGAGGAAAGAGGTATAGTAAATGCTAAGAATGCTTGTCTGGGTGACAGGAATATGGATAATGTTAAATTTATATCTTTTGGGATGTTTCTAATTTCTAAAAAGAATATGCACTACTTTTAAAATCAGAACAATGAATGTAATATTTTAAAGTAATAGCATGAATTGAAAATAGAGCCCCTAAACCAGTGGTTCCCGACCTTTTTTTGGCCATGCCCCACCTAAGCATCTTCAAGTGAACTCCTAGTCACGTGGAGGAAGCCTAAAAGGACATTAACTTGGTCTAAATAAGCTTCCAAAGAACATGGCATCTATGAAAGAGAAAAATAAAAGAATGACAGGACAGTTGAAGTACTGAGGAAGAAATTGTTAAAAAATAATAATAATATGAAGTGATATGAAAAAATAGCAAATAAAGTTTCAAAATATATAATAAAGAACTGAAATGCATAAATGTCACAATATATATTTATATACTGTATATGAGGCCCCTAGAACCATAAGAAATGCAAAAAATTCACTGTTAACAACTCATTCTCTAATTGCCCCCCTTAGAAATCAAGTTGCCCCCCTGTGGGGTATGTGCCCCACATTAGGAACCACTGCCCTAAACCCTCCCCACCAGGCCCTCCTCCCTACTGGGAATCACCCCAGATCACAGTGAGCTCTGAAGAAGGGCTGCTTGCATCTTGGCCAGCCCCTCAGCCCCAGTAGCACTTACTGTATTTCGGTTCCCAGGTGCTTGAGGGAAATATTCTGAAGGGCCAAGGGCATGGCTGGGGCTGGCTGCAAGGCGGCTGCCATACCCACAAGTCCAGGGGGCGTTTTCACGGGGTGCAGGAACTCCTCCAGCTCCGCCTCCTCTTGCTCTGGGGAACAAAGAAAAGGGAAATTACCCATTGGGTCATTGCACTTGGAAAGACCAGACAGGTGGGTGCTATGGGCTCAGCTCCCACTGGGAGCAGGTGGGAGTCAGCCTGAGCAAGCCTTCCTTGTGGGTTAACAGCAGCCAAAGAGGCAGGAGGTTCACTGAATGCTCTACAACCAGTAAAATGATGCATTTTGCTGCAACAGCCTTGCTAGAAACCCATTAAAAATATGCAGAACAGCCCTGGCTGTTTTGCTCAGTGGTTAGAGCAGGGGTGGGCAAACTTTTTGACTCGAGGGCCACAATGGGTTCTTAAACTGGACTGGAGGGCCGGAACAAAAGCATGGATGGAGTGTTTGTGTGAACTAATATAAATTCAAAGTAAACATCATTACATAAAAGGGTACGGTCTTTTTTTTTTAGTTTTATTCATTTCAAACGGGCCGGATCTGGCCCGCGGGCCGTAGTTTGCCCACGGCTGGGTTAGAGTGTCAGCCGGCGCATCGAAGGGTTGAGTTGGATTCATACCTGGGTTGCAGGTTCGATCCTGGACTCGGAGGCAATCAATCGATGTACCTCTCTCACATCGATGTCCCCCCCCCCCCCCTTTCTACTCTAAAAATCAATGGAAAAAATATCCTCTGTGAGGATTAAAAAAAAAAAAAAAAGCAGAACTGCAAATATTTCTACATCTGAGAATCCACCCTAAAGAAGTCGTATGAAATGCAGACAGAGCTTTATGAGCCAAGTGGTTCATCCCAATACTGTTTAGCCTCAAACTGAAATTAACATCAAGTAAGATCTGGGGAAAGGTTAAATATGTCATGATGCCTTCAGACAGGGGCATTTTACTCAGCCATTTAAAATGATGCTAAGGAAGAATGCTTAAGAACATGGGGAATGTGCATGGTACATACTCTAAGGTTGAAAAAGCCAGATAAAAATCAGGGTGATAGTATGATCTCCACTGTATAGGAAGAGTCTCAAAGAAATACTTGGCAATCTTAACAGTGGTCAGAACTGCATGCTGGGATTAGAAGTGAGCAGGCTACTCATTATAGTTTAATGTTTTCCCCCAAATTTTCTATAGTAAACATGGGTTACATCTATAAACAGGAAATAATATATATTTATCAAAAATAGGTACTAATAAACAGATTTTACAACACAGGGACATTTTAGGGTCACAATACTGAGTACCAAAAAGCAAAGTAAAGCATTTTGTATTGTTATCTGATCAGAAAATCATTTACATTAAAAAAAAAAAAGAGGCAGGCTCGAGGTGATAACAATGCTAACACTGGCTGTCTCTGGGTGGTAAGCTTATGGCTACTTTTCTATGTTTTTCAAATGTTCTGCTTAAACAGTGATTCTTATGCAGTGAGTACTTTAAAGGCTTAATATTAAGGAAGGTTTCAAGACTAATGAAACATTATTTGAGATGTAAGAGAGAGGAGGTGAAGGCTTCAGAAGTTAGCTTTGAGTGCTACCAGAAGTCAAAGAGAACCAAGGCCACTTGGAGACGGCATGATCTTCATCAGGCAGCCCTGAGACACGCAGGGCAGCAGGCACCTTTTACTTGGGGCCTCTTACTGAGAGGGCGAAGGGGTAGAGGACATTTACTTTTGCCTTGCATCTGCAAGAACATTCAATGCAATGGGAGAGTTGCTCAATCTACTTGAAAATAAACTTTGCAGTCTAACTTGGCAAATAACACATTGTCAATCCCCAAAAGGCTCTTTCAGATCCGGCAGCCTGGCTGGTACCTGGCCACACCCACTCATTCTTTTGAGTTCCTTCCTTCAATTTATTTTCTCAGCTGTTTGGGCGTCTACCTAGTTTCCAGGTGGGGCTGAAGAAAGTGAGATAACCAAAGGCACAGGAAGCTCCCAGCTTCAGGAGCAGGTTAAAGTGCAGCTTTAGGAAGACCAATTGGGTGGAAGCTGGAGGGCAGGCCAGCCAAAGTGCTGGGAGTTCTGGGAGGTGGAGACAAATTCCTTCTAACTCAGGTCAGGGAAGACTTCCTGGAGGAAGGGCATTCGAGCGGCCAGGAAGGCTGGAGCTGATCTGGACCTGCAGAAGGAGTGGGGGAAGGGGTTCCAGAGCCAGCGTTGAGGAAGCCAGGAGGGTCCCAGAGGAGGAGGTGATAAGGACAAACGGGATGGGGTGGCTAAGAAGGGATCAGATCTGGCTGGAATGGCAGAGCCCCCTGGGGGTTTCAGCAGGAGCCAGAAGAAACCTGGCTGATTAGAAAGGGCCTGACCTGCGGCCAAACCATGTTTCTGCTGGGAGGGCGCTGTGACCGGGCTGATCATTTTTACTCTTTCTGCTTCAGGTTCCATATTTTAAAAACCGGACAGCCACCCTACACTGTCTCCTTCAGGGTTAAAGTATATGAAAATGTTTAGAAAACCAGAAAGCCCCGTACTGTGGATGCACATCTTTCAAAGGAGTCTTTGATTCAGACTTTGAGCTGATTCAAAATAATTAAGGTCTCCTTGCTTATCAATACTTTAACCATCTTCATTCTCCTTCAATCACAACAAACAAAAAAATTACCATCAGTCTAAGATTTTAATGTCTTGGCAAGTACTTCCCTAACTGCCAATATGTTTTCCATTAACTTCCACCTGTGGCTCTAGATCAGCCGTGGGCAAACTACGGCCCGCGGGCCAGATCCGGCCCGTTTGAAATGAATAAAACTAAAAAAAAAAAAAAGACCGTACCCTTTTATGTAATGATGTTTACTTTGAATTTATATTAGTTCACACAAACACTCCATCCATGCTTTTGTTCCGGCCCTCCGGTCCAGTTTAAGAACCCATTGTGGCCCTCGAGTCAAAAAGTTTGCCCACCCCTGCTCTAGATCTACTGAGGCCACACAGAACTACGTCTTGGGGTTAAATGTCACCATGGGGTTGGTTTCACCAATGAGGAAACAGTAGCTCAGAGAGGATGAAGTTTGTGGCCAAGGTGGCACAGCTGCTAGCAGAGCCATGGATCCAACACCGTCCCTCACTTTTCCTTATTACAGCAGCACTTTTGACAAGCAGACAGTACTAAGAAGGGAGGGGTACCCGGGAAAGGGCAAGCTCCCAGTGCAAAGGGCGTGTCCAAAGGAGGAGAGGCACATGATGGTGATGCCACAGTGAAGGGTAGCACTTCCTTCAGGAAACAGAATTGACCCAAGACTTTGGTCTGGGCTCTGGGTCCCTCTCCAGCCTGGAGACGTGCCCTCAGTGAGGTGACCATACAAAAAATTTTCAACAGCATTTACTCGTAATTCTCCTTTTGCCTGAACTGTAGAGGCTTCCCATTACCAGTAGGAAGAAGCCATCACCTAACAATCAGGGCTTAGACCGGCGGGCCACTGGTTTCCTGGAGGGCCCTGGCACATGGCTCATGTGCTTGAGGATGGGGTGTGTGCTTGTGTGAATCTACAGACTAGGGTTCAGATTTCAGCACTGACATCTTACTGTTTGACCCAAGCCCCTTCGACCCTTAGTTTCCTCTTCTGTAAAATGAAAACAACAGTAAGAGTGTTGTGATGATTAATAGATGATGGATGAAGTGTTACAACAGTGTAAGTGGTATGTATATTTTTATGATAAACATTTATAAAAGTGCTTTGTGAGATGTTTTCTACTTTGGCAACATGTCTTTATTATCAATCCGTTGGCTTCCCCTTGATCTTCCTGGGCTCTATGGAGACCAATGTTCAGGGAAAATATAAAATTAAGGTGTGAACGCGTAAAAGCTGTAGAGAACGTGCCTTGTGCTCAAAGGCAGTCCTGAGACACTGTGACTCAGTCAGACGCCACTTGGTAGGTTTTCATTGCCCTGGCAGCAGGCCCTTGCTTCCTCCCAGGAAGGGAGGCACTGGAGAGGTGGGGCTGCCTGCTCCAGCCTGCCAACCCACGGCCTGCTAGCTGGCTCAAGACTCCAGAAATGTCTCTCTGGTTAAGCTGGGGAAGGTTCCATAGGGGCCCTGGCCCGGGACAGTGAGGGCTTGCTGCAGGATGAGTAAGGCTTCAGAGGGGAAGCCCACATGCCTGCTTCCTGCATCTCCCCAGTGTCCTCCTTGGGAGACTGGCCCCCTGGTCATGAAAATCACTCCCCTGCCCCCATGCCCACAGCAGCAGCTGGCCCAGAAGAGGCCCGCTGAGTGTGCTGAACCAAAACCCCAGAATTCAAGAACTTGGACAGGGTTCAGCACAGCAGGAGAACCTGTGGGATCCCCAAACTGATAACCTGGTTCTTCCCATCTCAAGTCAGGGAGGGCTTCTCGTTGCATCTGGTCCGAGGCTGATGGGGAACTGTGTCAACTCAGGCACAATGTGCAGTTTCCAGCACAGCCAGGGTTGTTTAGCTCTGGGAGATGGGGCGTGGAGGGTAGAATAAAAATGTAGAAGCAAAAATAAACCCTTCCTCAAAGAAAGCCCTTACAATCATAAAACACTCAGAAGGTTCTCAGGAGAAATCACTGATGATTATTAACAACAAAAAGATGCAGTTGTTATAATAATAACAGTGTACATGTACACATATAATAATATTATTAGGACAGATGCCATGTAGTGAGCATTACTTATGTGCCTGGCATTATGCTAAAGGCTTTACATTCATTCCTTTCCTCATTTAATTATAAAATTCAATGTATTTGCTCATACACTCATGCAACAAATACCCAATGTGGCAGGCAGGGCACCAGGTAATGGGGACACAGGTGACAAAGACACAGCCGCCACCCTTTAGGGCTAGGGGGCAGAGATTGACAAGGACACTCTACTTAGAACACAATGTGACGCGCCTTGAGGATGGTCTGGAAGTGCTGAGGACTCACAGAGTCCAGCTGACAAAGTCCCAGAAGGCTTCCAAGAGGAGGTTGGCAAGAGCAGGAGGGGACACTAAAGCTTGGCCATCGAGAAGAGAGCAGAGACGGCACTCTGAAGCATAAGACACGAGGCAGGTGCTGGGGCAGCGGACACAGGTGAGAGCAGGAAGGACTGAATTTGGTGCTGGGACTGAAAGAGCTGGGACTGTATTTGGGTCTGGGACATGGTGAGCAGCCAGGAAAGGGGAGTGGGGCTCAGGCTGTCACTTTATTTATTATTATTTTAAAAATATATTTTTATTGATTTCAGAGAGGAAGGGAGAGGGAAAGAGACATAGAAACATCAATGGTGAAAGAGAATCATTGATCGGCTGCCTCCTGCATGCCCCACACTAGGGATTGAGCCTGCAACACAGGCATGTGCCCTGACTGGGAATCGAACCCTGACCTGGTTCATTGGTTGATGTGCAACCACTGAGCCAAGCCTGAGCTCAGGCTGTCACTTTAGAAAGTTCACTCTGACTGCAGTGAGGAGATGGTCAGAGGGGCAGGCTGGGACATGGGGACACCAGAGCGGAGGCTGCTCTATGATCTTCCAGCTAAGAGCTGAGGCCTGACCCAAGGCGACAACAGTGAAGGGGGGCCTGAGTCTGAAGTTTAGGCCACAGGGAGGCGAGGCCAGCGCTGGTGACTGATGACTGGCTAACTGAGATACAGGAAGAATCTGGGTGGCTCCTGGTTACTGGAGCAACTGGGTAAATGGGGGAAGGAAAATGGGGGGAGAAGAGTCAAGGGCAGATGAGCTCAGTTTGGGACATGAAAAACATCCGGGTGTGGAGGTCTAGGATCACTTGGCCACAGTCCTGCCCTCACCCATTTGGCTTCCCTGTTAATTAAGGATGAGGCAGGCATCTTAGACATGCTGCAGATTTGTGCTGGGAACTCACTCTCTGGGCTCCTGCAGGGGCAGCTGTGGGTGGTCAGTCTGGATTCTAAAATCTGCCAATCATATTCCTGGCTTCAGCATGCGGGTGGGAGGGTGTGATCTCCAGGACTCCTCCCTGCTGGGATGTTGTAGGATTTGGGATCAAGAAACTTATTTGTGGGCCACATGGGGGTGAAGGATTCTGGCTTATGCGAACAACAGGGATAATACAATGAACACTGATCTACACAACTCATAGCACAAAAGCATTTGTATAAAGAAGCAGTAACAATATCTGCAATTTCTCATTAACCTACCTCAGAGCAACTCTGTTAAAGTTTCATTTCTTAAGACATTCCCATTATAGTCATCATAATAATAGCTGACAGCTATTGAACTGACAATGTGCAGGCATCGTCCCAACCACTTAAGGTATACGGATTCATTTAATCCTCACCAAAACCCTAAGAAGTAAGTATAATTTCTTTACTGACCTCATTTTACAGGGAAGGAAACTAAAGCTCATCTTGCCTAAGACCACACAGGATTAGGATGTGAACCAGGCAGCCTGGCCTGGGAGCCCATATTCTTGCCCCTGTCACTATATGGTTGCCCTAACTGATCCTGAGTCACATCCCTGGCTCTCTGCTTCTTTAGCAGAGGGCTCCTCCCACTCACTCCTAATAGGAGGGGTGAGGCTTCGTCACCAAGAGCCCTGGGTGTGCACAGGTGAGCCCGTTGGGTACCTAGCTCAAGGCGCAGGGCAGGCTCATTCCCAGCCAGGGCAGCGTCAGGGACGACAGGCGGTGCAGGCAGGCTGTTGTGGAACTCCCAGCGCTTCATCTGCAGCTGCTGCAGCCAGTACAGCATCACTTGCTTGTTGGCGGCCTGAGAAGCACAAGGGTTAGTTGGCAAGGAAGGCTCTGTGCCCACAGGGTGGCACTGGATATGGGATGTGGGAAGGTCAAGGGAAGCTTGGTAACTCTCCTTCCCAGAAAAAAATTTCACTGTGGCTGGGTGCCCACCTAGAAAACACCACCTGCCTCTTGGCCATAGAAGGTAATCAGGCTCTGGTCTCCCACTTAGAGGTTCCTTAACCTTTCTGGGCCTCAATGTCCTCAGCTGTACTATGGTGATGATAACACTCATTTCATAGGATGGTTGTTATGAGGATGAAATGAGGTAAGGAAGGTAAAGTGGCCAGCATAGTACCTGACATACAGTAGGTGCTCAAAATGTGCTCACTGGGTAAAGGAATTTGGAGGTGCTAAGAGAGAGGGTAAGAGCTTTAAAATTCTGCCCTGAGTGGGGCCCATGATACCATCACTGTCTCTATCTCTTTGTGCAACATCTCAATGTCTTAGCTGACTTTGTGTGGAATGGAGAGTCCCTTCTGTTTTAGGGATGCACTGAAGTCATGCATATGATTGGGGACTGGAAAGCCATATGCACATCACGACGAAGTGGCACCCTCCAGGCACCCCCCAAACAGTTAATGGTTGATGCTGACTGGTCTTCCACCACTGGGTGGTACAAACACCTATTTTCACATCCACTGGGTCACCAGATCCTCCAGGAAGGAGGCCGGGCAGGAGTGCTCAGCCTCTTCTACAGATGGAGGAACTAAGGCTCTGAAGCCGCTCTAGTTGGTCCCAGACCCTGGGTCTCCCACTTCTCCCACTCCCAGAGCTTTGTTGTAGTTTATGGCCAGGAGATGTGGCTTCTGTACAAGGCCTGCCGTTGTTTGGGCACAGGAGCTGGGCAGCTCGCTCGGAGTGGATGGTGAGTGTCTCAGAGCTGCTCACAATCAAGGCCACATGAGAAAAGCAGCAGGCTACGGGCAACCAGGGCAAGCTCCTCCTTTTAAGAGGCTCACATGTGAGGTGTGCACGAGGCCATGGGGGCTCCAAGAAAGAGGCCCTTGGTCTGTCGGAAAGATACCAAATAAGATAAAATGATGCCCACCATCTTCCCTTTCTATACACTTTCCCTGAGAGTCTGCAGGCCTTCCCAGGGCTTCACCATGACCTGTACTCACAAGGTCCAGCCCCAAAACAAACCCACTTTATTAAATCACTGGACAAGTATATATTGAGCGCCTGCTATCTGTGTCAGGGAATGAGGGAGGCACTGGAGATACTGTGGTGAGCCCACACACATGCCTTTATCCTCTTAGAACTTAAGAGTTTACCAAGGAGGACAGACACCCGATGTCCTACTGTCTTTTCATCCTGGGTTCAACTCCTATCAGTGACTGGACCAATCAGGCAATCAGTCAGTTACAGGAGCCTCCCTGATGCCCCTCTCACATCCCTAGCCACTGTCTCATTCTGTCACTGTTCTAGCTCAGCCATCATTCTCTCGTGATCACCTCCTGATGGACTCCCTGACCCCCAGCCTTGCCTTCTCCTAATTTGTTCTCTACCCAACAGCCAGACTAAGCTTTCGAAGCATTCTACTATCACAGTGCTTCCTTGCTTAGAGCTCTTGACAATTTCCCACAGCCCCCAGGACAAAGCCCAAGCTCCCCATCATAACTCATAATGCCCTGCCCTCCCCGTGGGCCTCTCCCATTCCATCTTTTGGCTCTCTCTGTACCACAAGCTCTTGGAACCTGCCTGGACACTGGGTGGTAGCATGATTTCCCACCTTTGCTCATGGGGGTCTCTTGACCTGGAATAACATTCTCCCTCTTGTCTGCTGGTAGAAAACTGATGTCCTCTTTCAGGATTCAGATATCATCCCTTCTACGATGTCCTTTCTGGATGGACCCTCCCACTCAGTGGACCTGACCCATCCTGTCACCACACTTTTCTGGTACAGACTTCCTGTGTCTCTAACAGAACATTTTACTGTGCGTGCCAATCTCCGTCAGTCTCTCTCACCAGAGCTTAGGCTGTTTGAGCACCAGGGGGTAGGTGTAATTTGGCTCCATACCCAGTGCCTAGCACAGAGCCAGGCCTGAACACAGATCAATGGAACAGTAAAAGCCACGTGTCAGAGACCCTGTAGACAGCATTCCACCTGTGGGAGGAGACACCTGCAAACCACATGACCTGTGAAATGCCTGCCTTGCCTGGCCTGGAGTTCCTGGTTTCCATTATTTTACCTGGTCTCCCCATGCTGGCGTGGTTGTAAAGGAGAGCGGAGGCTATGGGCTGCATCCAGGGGCCTCCCTAGATGCCCAGTTGGCTGGAGGTAAGGGTTGGGGGCTGGGGAAGGCTGTCTCCTGACACATTCGTAATTCAGAGCGTGAATCCTGGAACTCTTATTTCAAAGTGCAGATCTGTCTTTCCAATTAAGTTCCGGGGCACCTCCTCTTGGCTCCACCACCAAGTGCGTCCACCCAACAAACACTGACTGAGCACCCTCCAGGTTCCAGGTGGTATTCTAGGTGCTGGGAGTATTTCAACGATTTGTAGGTGCCTTTGCTGTTCCAGACGCTTCACGTATCTTGCTTTAAATCTCACAAACTACCTACATGCCGAGAGGTTAAGGGACTTGCCCAGGGTCATACAGCTAGTAAGCCGCTGGCTTAGAATTTGAAGCCAGTCCGGTCTGACATTAAAGCACATGGCCTTCCCACCGTTTCGGGCTCTCTGGGTCAAACAGGATTACACAAAACCTACCGGGAGGGGAAGCAGGCTGGGATGTGCCCGGATGCACAACCTGAGCTGATCAGTGAAACCTCAGTGTTGACCTCCCAGTCCCTGCCAACATTTTCTCAGCATCCATTCCTTCTGGCCAGAACATCAAGGAAAGTGATTTAGAATCTAGGTCTCGAGAGAAAGGACTGCAAGCTCCTATGCTGACTATCCGTCAGCCCCAAGTCCCCGAAGTTCTGCTGCGGTACTGGTACCGAGAGGAAGTGGGACTATGAGACCCCAGGAACCGGCCCCACACACGCTGTCTGGGCGCCAGAGGCGGGGCCGGTCACTCCATCTCTCTGACTCAGTTTCCTGACCCGAACTGCGGACCCACACTCCTGCCTTTGTTGTGGGAACCCAGCGAGGAGCTGGGCGTGAATGCGCGTCCAAATCCCAAAGGCCTGGGCACCCAGGGTTCACTGGGCGATCAGGACCGGGGATCGTTTTCCCGGTAAGTTTACTGTGACCGCCCCCCGGCGCCCGAGGAGCCCATCCCTGCTTCAAAGGGGGAAACGGCCCCATTTACCTTCAGGGTAATAATCCGGCCGGGAGTCTTGATTTCGAAAGTTCCCTCCTCGGCGTCCGCCTTGCAGTCGAAGACCGCACTGGCGAGGTCGATGCTGTCCAGGGGGTTGGCATCCTGCGCGGTCCGCGAGTAATACAGGTGACATTTCCTCTCGTCGTAGAAGAACCAGCGGGACTTCCAGCCCCGGATGGGCCCCTTGCCGCCAAACTTGCTCAAGTATCCGCAGAGTTTCTTGGGGGCCGTCTCCGGGGGCCGGGCGCAGCCCTCTGACTCCTCGGGAGGCAGCACCTCGGGGCCCCTGGCCAAGCCGGCAGGCTCTCGGGACCCGAGGGCAGGGGAGCTAGGCTCCGGGGGTTTCTCCCGGGCGCCCTCCATCGCCGCTCTGACCGCGCAGGGTCCGGAGGTCCGCAGCCCGACTTGGGACGAATCTCGGAGCCTCTGAGGGCGATCTGGACGCGAGCGCGGGCGCACTGGTGACCCGCGGCGGTGAGCGCGCCTCACCGACCGAAAGCTCAGTAGGGCGGCGGGCCACACCCCTCCCGCCCCTCGGAAACCAGACCACGCCCACCGACACGCCCCCGCAGACTCCTCTTGCCCCGCCCATTTCCGGGTTTTGCACCCGCCAGTCAGCCATCTTAACTGAGGGCAGCGGCCGGGCCTGAGGAGGACCTCTGGCTGGAGGCGTAGTGTCACTGAGCTCGGTTAACGGGCGGGAGAGGAACGGGAAGGGACGCCCGCCACTGACTGGACTGTCCTGGTAGTTCGCGTAGTAATGCAGGAGGATAGGGCCTCACGCCGAGGGGCCGCCGCCCTTTCTCCCCAGGCGCCGCGCGGGTCTCGGTCGGACGGCGCATCGCGCGCCCATTGGCTGAGAGAGACGCCGGGCTCGGTGGCACCACTTCCGGTGTTGCCGGGCGTGTGGGGCTCGTGGCTTCGGCCGTCCACCTTTTCTCTTCGCGTTGTTTCTGCGCGTTCGTGGCTCTCAGCCGATCGCGGCGGCCTCCCCCTCCTCGGTCCCAGCCCCAGTTCTCCACCTTCCGGCGCCGGTTGCATAATACAGGGCGCCCGGCTGGCTGCTGCGCTGCTGGGCGGGGTTGGGTCAGTAATTTTGTACGAACTAATAAAGAGTAAGTGTACCCAGGCCCCAACTCGCTCAACTTCCCGCCTCATTCCACACTCTTGCCCTTAACTCGCCCCTTCCTTCCAGTCTAGGGCGCGTTCTTCCGTTTGGGCCGTGGAGCCCATTTCAGTCCACCCCTCTGGCCCTTTCTTAGCCGCTTTGCTCCCTTTAGCTGACAAATATGTTCGATATAGCATTACTTATTATTTCAAAAAAACTCGAAGGACTATAAATGACCAAAAATCTGAAATTGGTTAGGTAACTGATTGGGTACTTTTTGCAGAAGGATATGGAATTCTCCAGAAAATATTAGGTTGAAAAAGCAGGCCACAAAACTATTTTCACAAAACTTATTTAGGTAAAAATAGTGTGTTTATGACAGTAAGGTTGGAAAGATGATGTGTAATATTTGAGTTTTAGGGACATTAGAGAGGAACTCCTGTTGATCTAAATGCATTAATTGCTGTATATCCTAATGGATACACTTCCGGTAATTACATCAAAATATAGCCAATATCCCTCCCCTCCTCCTTGGAGGTTGTTGTTAGCTGCAGAGCAAGCGGTTGTCCCGAAGTGCCACCTAGTGGCCGTTGTGGTGTACTGCCCTTGTCCGCATTAGGTGTTCCCAAGCTTTTTTGTCAAAGGGCACTCAGGAATAACCCTCCCACAGCAGAACCCAAACAGGCAGGTTAATAATCTGACATCTTTAAAAACAACATATCTTACATATTCCTTCAACCCACTTATTTAGTGAAGGCAAGAAAAACAGATTATCCACAAAATCCTGTGTTTCTTCATGTTCTTCATGTAAATAAGGGTTTGTTACATGCTCTAACGAACATTATATTTTAAGTTATTTGGAGGTGTTTTCCATGTTGAAGTTTTTCTTCTCTTACTATGGGATAGTTTTAATTCTCTTGTGAAGGAAAGAGTACAGTCTTATTGAAAATATGTTTTAAAATGTTAGGATTTGCCAGAAGCCGGTCCATCCTTGCTGCTTGACACAGTCGCTGCAGGGAAGAAACATCTGCACAGCATATGTTTCAAGGGAGCTGGTGTATATGGCATACTGTTCTTAATATGTTTGCTCCCCTTCTTGGCTCTATGTGTTTTAACCAAGGTTACCTCTCTGAGAAAGGTTGTTTCCCCAGGTAGGGAATTTTTCCCTGAAGTTAGGGAGGGAATAAGACCCCTTAACTAAGTGCCAGGCGGTAGTTAATCACTTTACGAACAATCACGCTTAAGCTACATAATCTTTACTCCCTGGAATGGAGATAAGAAACGCCCTAACCTTTGGAATAGAGATTGATAGGATTAAAATCAACTGGTATAAATACAGATGTAATAAGACAATAACACACAGAACCTGGCTGGAGATCCTTCCTACAGAACCTGGCTAGGCTGCTGATCAACTGAACACTGCCTCCGTCCAACCTTCGGAAACCCCTGGACCTGCTGGGGTTGGACCCCAACAAGGCTTGGTTCAGGATCTAGGGCGCCATGAGGGGCGACAGAGGCCGAGGTCGTGGCCGGCGCTTTGGTTCCCAGGGAGGCCCGGGAGGAGGGTTCAGGCCCTTTGTGCCCCACATCCCATTTGATTTCTATTTGTGTGAAATGGCCTTCCCTCGGGTTAAGCCAGCACCTGATGAATCTTCCTTCAGTGAGGCATTGCTGAAAAGAAATCAGGACCTTGCTCCTAATTCTGCTGAACAGGCCTCTATCCTTTCTCTGGTGACAAAAATAAGCAATGTGATTGACAGTTTGATTGTGGCTCCAGGGACATTCGAAGTGCATGTTGAAGAAGTGTGACAGGTTGGATCATATAAAAAGGGAACAATGACTACAGGACACAATGTGGCTGGCCTGGTGGTAATCCTAAAGATTTTGCCAACGTTGGAAGCTGCTGCTGCCCTCGGGAACAAAGTCGTGGAAAGCCTAAGAGCACAGGATCTTTCTGAAGTTTTGACCATGCTGACCAATGAAACTGGCTTTGAGATCAGTTCTTCTGATGCTACAGTGAAGATTCTCATTACA
Source organism: Myotis nattereri (assembly GCF_964212035.1). Taxonomy (NCBI): domain Eukaryota; kingdom Metazoa; phylum Chordata; class Mammalia; order Chiroptera; family Vespertilionidae; genus Myotis; species Myotis nattereri. The sequence goes on from NC_138087.1 coordinate 56,750,616, forward strand.
ACAGTGCCACCCAATCTCCGAAAACTGGATCCAGAACTCCATTTGGACATCAAGGTGTTGCAGAGTGCCTTAGCAGCCATCCGCCATGCCCACTGGTTTGAAGAATATGTTTCTCAGTCCACAGTTAAAGTTCTCATCAGACTTCTGAAGGACCTGAGGATTCGTGTTCCTGGCTTTGAGCCCCTCACACCCTGGATCCTTGACCTACTCGGGCACTATGTTTTGATGAACAACCCCACCAGACAGCCTTTGGCGCTCTGTGTGGCATACAGGCGTTGCTTGCAGATTCTGGCTGCAGGACTGTTCTTGCCAGGGTCAATGGGTATCACAGACCCCTGTGAGAGTGGCAACTTCGGAGTACACATGGTCATGACTTTGGAACAGCAGGACATGGTCTGCTACACAGCTCAGACTCTGGTCCGAATCCTCTCACACGGTGGCTTTAGGAAGATCCTTGGCCAAGAGGGTGATGCCAGCTATCTTGCTTCTGAAATATCTACCTGGGATGGAGTGATAGTGACACCTTCAGAAAAGGCTTATGAGAAGCCGCCAGAGAAGAAGGAAGGGGAGGAAGAGGAGGAGAATACAGAAGAACCACCTCAAGGAGAGGAGGAGGAAAGCATGGAGACCCAGGAGTGACTCCCTTCTCTCCACCCTTTCTTACCCAAGGGGAAGATTGGAGCCTGAGCTAACTGCTACTGGGCTCTATATGGTGGCATTTCTGAGGGCTGGGGGAGACAGGAAAGAAAATAAAAATAAACCACAGAAGTAAAAAAAAAAAGTTAGGCTTTCTGGCGAACAAAACATCATGAGATACTTCCTAACACACCTATTTTTGAGTAATATCGTTTTCAATTGATAAAACCCAAGGATTCATGTTTATTTGGCACATTATTTTCAAATAGATAATGTTTAAAGGAATTAGGTTCATTTAAACCTACAAGTCATTTGCAAACAAGGTTCTCATTGGCAGTTTTCCTATAAAATATTAAAAACAGATAAACAACATTTAACATGACATTCAAGGTCAAAATTGGCTCCCTAGCTACTTGGCAGGATCATTGTAACAAATGTCTACTCCATCAGTCCAATTTTATATGACTGAGCCTCATGGAAATTCAGTTCTACACATCAAGCACATGTTTTACAGCACTTAGTTATAGAATCTTGAAAGAAATGACCTGACAGTGCATACATTGAACATGTTCTATTTTATATCCCATTTCAAATTCTGAATGTAAACCAGATTATACAAAAGGAACGTTGGTTCCAGAGAAACTTGCTTTTAAATTTGTTATTTTATTTTAAAGAATCAAATAACATGAGAGAATATTTTTAGTTTAATTTTCACAAATTTATAAGCCAGAGAAATAAAAAAACAACAACTAGACTTTTGTGTTTTATGTTCTTGGTATGCTTGGTAAGAAATACAGGAGCATCATTTAATGGGTGGGGAGAGAAAATTCTCATGGGAAATTAAATATCAAATCTTGGTGGTACTTTCATCACTTCTTCTCTAGTGTCCCAGAGTTAGACGGTCTGTATTTGAATTCTGGCTCTATAATCACAGATGTCTGACCTTGGACATACTTAGCCTCTCTGCCTGAGTTTCTTCATTTGTATAGCAGGATAATTATAGCACCTACCACATAGTGTTATTACATGATTATGTGAGGTAAACCACATAAAGTGCTTACACAGTGTCTGGCCCATAGAAAGCATTTGGCAAGTGTTAGCTACTAGAATTAGCATGAGTTCTAGGAATCCTAGCGTCTTTGAGCTGGTAGGGACCAACATTCGTTTGTACCAGATCATTTTCTAAACTCTCTTATTTTTATTCAAGATTCTATAAACACTATAAAACATGCTTGGCATGTGGTTACCCTTGGTGGGGATGGGTTGTGGGGAAGATGGTATGAGGATTCTCCCCTATTGAGGTGGAGAGGTTATTTGCAGCAAGAAACTGGGAGAGGGAAGGAGTTAAATTTGACACTACCTCCATCCTAGAATTTTCCCTCCATCTCTCCTCCCTCCTTCTTTCCCCACCTTTTCTTTTTTTCTTTTCAGCCCATTGTCTCATTCATTTATCTGTAAAATCTCTTGTCTCGTGGAAATGAGGTTTTACTAATTTTTCTCGAGACTAGAGCAGATGCAGATGAGATTTGGCATTTACTTCTGTTTCCTGCAGAAAACCTTTTCCCAAAGCATGTTCAGTCTCAGCTTGTTGTGTGCTGTTTGTCTTTATGCTGCAGAATCTTCATAGACTCTAATGGATGTTTTTTACTGTCCAGGAAAAGGCATATTTTATGGAAGTATATAATAAATGATGTGTGATTTCTTTATATACATACTAGTTTATGATTTTTATAGAAATATGTATATATCTATATATATGTGTATATCTATATATAAAAGGCTAAATGACCGTCCGACCATCTGACCGTCTGGTAGGTATGAAGCGCACTGACCACCAGAGGGTAGATGCTCAATGCAGGAGCTGCCGAGCTGTGGTGACTGGATGGTGGCGGTTCTCGGGTGACACACCCCAGTACCAGAGAGGAGTGAGCCCAATTCCTTGGCTGTGTGATTCCACCTTCGATCATGGGTTATGTTGTTGCTGGGGCACTGTTGGCTCCGAATCTGGTTTACTGCCGAGCTGCAGTGACCGCAGATGCCCTTCGAGCCACAGCGCTGCCCCAGGTGCAGCTGGCCGGGGAGGGACTGCAGGAGGTTGGCTCTTGGGCATGTCCGGCCCCGTCGCACCCAGTCCCATCCCACTGGCCACTTTCTAATTAATTTCCTTTCAATGTGCACGAATCTGTGCACCGGGCCACTAGCATAATATATAAAATATACATATGTGTGTGATATGTATATGTGTTACTATGCACATATAATCACACATCATAAGTGTACAGCTCAAAGAAATTTTTTTCTGTTGTTAATCCTCACCCAAGGGTAATTTTCCATTGATATTTAGGGAGAGTGGAAGAGAGAGGGGAAAGAGAGAGAGAAACATCTATGTGAGAGAAACCCATCAACTGGTTGCCTCCTGCACGAGCCCCAACCAGGAACTGGGCCAGGGAGTAGCCTGCAACCAAGATATGCAACCAAGATATGCCCTGGACCAGAATTGAACACAGGACCCTTTGGTCCACAGGCTGATGCTCTAGCCCAGGGGTGGGCAAACTTTTTGACTCGAGGGCCACAATGGGTTCTTAAACTGGACCGGAGGGCCGGAACAAAAGTATGGATGGAGTGTTTGTGTGAACTAATATAAATTCAAAGTAAACATCATTACATAAAAGGGTACGGTCTTTTTTATTTTTTATTTTAGTTTTATTCATTTCAAACGGGCCGGATCCGGCCCACGGGCTGTAGTTTGCCCACGGCTGGTCTAGCCACTGAGCAAAACAGGCTAGGGTTCAAAAATTTTTATGTAGTAATCACAGGCCTGTAAACACTGCTCAGATCAAGAGCCAGAACATTACTAGCACCCAGAAGCCCTCCTCACACCACCTTCCCCACCCAGGGTAACCACTGTTCTGATGTCTAAAAATTAGTTTTGCTTCTTTTTAAACTTATTAAGGAATCTTACAATACACCCTCTTTTATGTCTGGCTTCTTTCACTCTACATGTTTTTTAGATTCATTAATATGGTCACATGTAGTTGTAGTTTTTTCCATTCTCACTGCTGAATAATATTCCACTCTGTGAATATACTACATCATATTTTTTTTTTCTGACCTATTGTTGATAGCATTTGCGCCTGGTCATTTCTAAGCAGTGACTATCATATCCAGGGCTGGCATTTCCCCCAGAAGGGTGAGCATCTTCTATCTTGCCTTTGGATGCTGGCAGAATCCTTCTGTCAGATCTTGGAGGCTTGAATGCTCCAGATGCAGTGGTCAGGGGGGATATGGGCGATGAGCAACTGGGGAGAGCTTTGTGTCTGCTTCTTCCATGTTGTTGGCTTGCCTGGGCCTCAGCGCAGTAAGGGTTTCCACCTCTCACATTGCCTGGGCCAGAGGTGCCCAGACTGGGCTTATAGCCTCTGTCTATTCAAGTTCAAATCTCATCACTCGATGAAACTCAGAGGTGTGCAAATGTATACATTAAAAAATTGTGTTTTAATTTTAAGGTAACCTAAAATAAATTAAATTGGCATATTCTGGGTGATCTGAATCCAGCTGCTTCTGATGAGGCAGTTAAAGGAAGTGGTAAGAGGGTGTGCTCTAGCATCAAATTCCTTCTCTATCATTCCAGCTGTGTGACCCAGGATGGCACTCATCTTCGGTGCCAGTGTCTAGTTGCAAAAGGGCAGCAATAATTGTTCCTGCCCTAGAGTCCCTGTGAGATCTAAATGAGATTATGCCTGCAAAGCACTAAGACTAGCGTTTAATGAGCATCAGCACTCAATCACCGTTTGATTTGTGTGTGTTATCTGGGGGGCCCCGTGACTGTCAAAGGCTCCTGAGAAAAAAGCAAAGGTGGATTGAATAGAGAAGTGATGTGTTAGAGCTGAGTGAGGGCCAAGTGACATCATGTCCTGCTGAATAAATGAAGCTGTCACAGTAGTTTAAGTAAGGAAAAGCAGTGTGATAATTGAGTCATCACACCAGGCGGGCGGAATTCAAAGGAATGTGCCCGGGAGCAGTTGGTGCTATGCTCACACAGTGTGCTGCAATTTATTTTTCAGCAAAAGCTCATTTGTCCCATTAAATCAGTGTTGCTAATATGTTTTCTATTGGTTTTGTCATTTTGTTTGCATTTAATTTATAAATTTATTTGGCTTTTACATGAAGGATGTAAGCATGTGTTTATATCTAGTTTGAACATATTTAGGTAATTTGCTTTATAAAAACAATCGAAGTCAACACCATGTCTTAAAAGGTGTCTCTATAATTTCCAAGTTTGAAAAATACTGCCCTGGGTCTGTTCCATTGGGATTCAGACGGAGAAAAAGCAAATGTGTTTCCTCTTGGCTCAGAGCCCTAACTCCCCATGTGCCAGAACTCTCCAGTAACAGGCTGGTGGACCGGAGCAAGAGAGCAGCCATGACCTTGAGAGCAAAGACGGCCAAGCTAATAGCTCCGCAGGCGGGCAGCTTCTCCAATTTCACTCCATTCCAAAGCTGTGAGCATGGAATTTATTTTGTGAGGTAGGTGAGCATGGTGTTACTGGTCTTGCTTTCTAGGATTTCTACCTTTGCCTTCAGGACCTTTGAGATATATGGCTCTACAGGAGAAAATGTTTCCTGTTACTTAGATAACCTAGATGTCAGCAAGGGTGATGATGGCCAGCGAGATCTAGAGGGGATAACCCACACTTCCCATTCCTGTGCCGTTCCGACGCTCCTGTGATTTTCCGGGAGCTGGTGATCACCTGCGGCTCCACGGTCCTGCTTGTGCAGGGAGCATATTTTCCCTCTGCACCGTGTGGTTTACTTCTTCTGTCCCCACTTTGGCCTCCCCCTAAATCCAAAAAGTATTTGTCTCTTTCTTTCATTTCCACCCAAATCCACAAGACTTTTGCTTGTATAGTAAAGGTCACTGAAGGTTTTTAGGGACCTTCTGCAGGAGGGGGTGAAGTGAAGGAGGGGGTGAAGTGAATAGAGAAGTGATGTGTTAGAGCTGGCTTCCGTCCTCTCTCAGCTTTCTCTCTCCTTCCCCTCCCCAATTTCTAGTCCTTTCTAACCAACGGTTGTCCTGTCTCTCTTTAGCCTTGTTTCCAGAATCTCTCTCCCCTGCCCCCATGGTGAGTCAAGATATTTTCCCTAACAGTTTCCTACCTAAGAGGCATGCTATTGTCCGATTAGAGGAGGCGGGTAATGAAAGGCGCCCTGGAAAGGCGCAGGGGCCAAATCTCACAGGCTGTCTTGGTCTGGAGGGGGAGTCGGGGCTGGGGGTGGGGGAACAGTAAGGTTTCTGGATTAATCAGGAACCTTTTGGTTCCAAGTGAGGAGATCTGAACTTGAACCAACCCTGACAAAAAGGGTGATTTATTGGAGGAGTGGATTTTCCAAGGAAGGCCTGCACCCCCCGCAGGGAAGGCTCAGGGTGCTGCTGGCCTTCAGGAACAGCTGTCCTTGACCGGCTTCATTTTTCTGTTCTGTGGCTGACTACATTGCTTTACCTGGAGGAGACCTGGGGAAGGGACTTACTGGCCCAGCTCAGGTCCGGTTCCCACTTTAGATCCATCACCTGTGGCCAGAAGCTGTGCCAAATGGTAACAGGGCTGCGCTGTCAGCAGAAGGCAGGGCGGGCAGCTTCGGAAGGAACAGTGCTGAGCAGGCAACCCCAGAAGTGTCCCTTGAGTTTCTGAGCAGAGGAATATGGCCTGAAATGACCTGCATTTTGGGCTTGAGAGTAGGCATTACAGACGACAGTTTTTCCCCTTTTATTCATAAAAACAAATTTGCAACAATTTATTAAAAATTGATACCATGCAATAGGGGGACGAGAAATTCCTCATGTACATTTGATTCTGGCAGTTCCAGTCTAATTGAAAGCGTTTGTGCACTAACATCATTGGAAAACACCTCAGGCTGAATGAAGCCTTTTCAGAAATGTGCGGTGTGTTTGCTGCGTATAAAAGAACAGACCGTTAAGTAGCTAGAGTCACTTCTGTGGGTCTTGTTATTTGCAGGGAAATTTTAAAAAATGGGTGAACCTACAGTATCAGTAAGACAGAGAATGTACTTTGTGGGTTAGCCTAGAAGACTGTGCACGTTCAGGAGTCACAATGGGTTACAGACGCACACACTCACCTCCGACTGTCCAATACTTTTGTTTCTTTTTCCCCTGCTATGCTGGAATAATATTTCTACAGGTATTTTTTTGTGTGTATACATTATGTACAATGAATTATCTCTTTCTCTTTGAAAAATTAATGTGACCCTTTAAATTAAATCTGATTTTGGTGAAATCAAGAAAGCAAGTAAATACTGTAATACACAGTGAGTGACAACACCGGTTTTTAGTGCCTAAACAGACAATGACTTCAACTTGACCTGTGATGTGTGAACATTTTTTCCCCCTAAAAGCTACAGTACCTCCATAACCTCTCTTTGGGGGAGGGGAGAGGAAAGCTACACTACGTGAAATAGGGTGTTCTGAAATGTTGGCGATGGTAAGATCCCCGTGGGCCCTTTTGTCAAAGCCTGGTGGTGACAGCAGCATATTCCTGATGTCAGTGGTCTGGGAAGGGATTATTGCCTGCCTGTGGAAGCTGCCATTAGGTTTCTTTAGGGAGTGAGCGGCTGCTCAGTTGTGCAGATGTCCTGGACGTTGTCATTCAGGCCTTTCTTCAGCAAAGAATGAACCTGTCTAGGAAGGTCACAAAGGTCATAGGGAGCCTCTCTTCAGCCAGCTGATCCTGGTAGAGGGCTGTGTTGGGAGCTTCTGTGGGCCACTCCCCTGGCTGTTGTGAGGGCTAAAGGTCACGGTCATCCTGATACCTCGCGGATCAGGTCGCTTCATTGTTTGGTATGAAGCTTTCCTGCAGGAGATCAGGTGAGATAGGCAGGGATGGGTATTATTTCAAGCCCAACTTGTTAGAGAGGGGAGACTGAGGCTCAGAGAGACACTAGTGACCTGCCCAAGATCATGGAGGGAGTCAGCAGTGGAATAAAGACTTGAACCCAGGTGTGTCTTACTCTCAGGAGGTGCTCTTTGGGGTTCAACTACAAGGAAAGAGTGACAGTGTGCTGACTGATCACCCCTGTGACCCCCATGGGCACAGCCTGGACTGAAGGATGCCTTCTGAAGCTGAGAGAAGCCCTCAGCTAGCAACTCCTTCCCCTATGAGTACAGGGATGTCTTCTAGAAGAATGCCCATGATTCACTTTGGTCAGAAACAAAGTCAGTGGGAAAAAACAATAACAGCAACAACCCAGCAAGCCCTTGGGCCCTGATGAGAGAGGTTAAAGTGCACAATCTTTCTTTTTTGTGTATGCTGGGAGCAGACATCCCATGATTAGCTCAGGTGGCCCCCCTTATTACCAGGAACACCTGATGCAAACACAAGGACATGGCCAATGAGGTGGGTGCGTGACCGACCGTCGGTGAATGCTGCAGAGTGTGTCTGCAGTGACGTGCCCTAAATCCCCACGGTTCAGAACGGGTGTTATTGTGTTAATGTGTGGCATTTATCAGAGAGTAAGGTCCCACCAGGAGGCTTGTGAGCCAGCCTGCTCCCGCACCCCGGCCCTGGGCCACCTGCTGCAGAGCTGTGCCTGGCTGCCCTTCCTGTGGGCTCCCTGCTCCAGGAAGGCTGGTTGGCTGGACTGGCAGCTGTGGGCCTGACTGCCCTTCCCACCTCCGTCCCCAGAGAGGAGAAGGGCTGGCCTGGGGTCTGCAGCCAGCAATGGGTGTGCAGAGGCGAAGGCCGTTTCTCCAGCAGCCCTTCCTCTTCCCAAGGCTGTGCAGCGACTTCTAGCTGGAGTTCTAGTGACTCTTTCCTTGTCTAGGTTTTTCTCTCTCAAAGTTTCAAATATTTCAGTTCCTCCTGTTTGCAGACATTAAGGAAGAAGTCAATTCCATTCCTCTTCTTTGTGAAAGAATAAAAACTTCACAAGTAAGGCGCGAGGTCAGGTGCCAAGTGCGCCCCATCCTGCCCACCGGAGTGCCATCCAAGAGTCCCGCAAGGCCAGCATGGCGCCCAGCTTCTCCGCAGCCAGATCCGACAGTGTTCCTGTAGCAGACGCCTCTGCTCTGTGTGGTTCTGTCATGGGGGAGGCCCAGCCCCAGGCCTACCACCCTCACAGGCCCGAGACCATAACTCGGAAGGAGGGTGGCACATGTCTGTGGCGGGGGCTGGCGGTGGGGCTGACGCAGGGGCTGACACAGCTGGCGTCCACACCTCCAATGGATGGGAGGTAGGCGTGGTGGAGGATGGGGAGCTGGAGGGACAGCCGGCGCTGGATGCTGTGGCAGGGAGACAGAGAGAGGGAGGAGTGTTAAGGGAGGCTATCTGGCTGCTCACCAGAAAGTCCCTGGACTCGCTTCGGCTAAGAGGCTGATGGTGAGTAGCACAGTTTTCTCTGAATTCTCTGAATTCAAGATCATCTAACCATTCACCTGTCTAGCAGGTATTTAATGCAGGCCTACCTGTACCGCCCTGGCAAGAACCAGGGAGACAGTAAGCTAGGAGGGTGCTCCTTGAGCTTCTGGTGATTCCTAAGAATAAGGCTTTGCCCTTTCAACAGGGCTTTCTGCAAACACAGACAGCTCTCACTGTCTACTCTTGCAGGCCTCCACATGGACGTGGCCTTGGGTTTCATCCCTGAAAGGCTTCTCAGCTGACCCATCCTTCCCCACTGGCTCTGCCTCCCTGCCTCGTCCAGGAATTCAGCCCTTCTTGCTGGGCCAATTCCAGAAGGTTCCTTCCTGGTCTTCGGTGACTAGCATTATTTCTTCAACACTGAGATGGGACACTCAGGGCTCTCTAAGATCTGCCTCTTGCCAGGTTCTCCAGCTGGATCTTCTACTCCCTCTCTCCATAAGCTCTACCCTCCGCCAGCTAGTTTCCCCTGAAACACTACTCATGGCCACTCTCCAGCCTCTGCATAGGCTGTTCCCCGCCTGGAGAACCTTGTTCTACTTCCCATCTGATGAGCTCTTTTCCTTTAAGATGCAGTTCAAATGTCACCTTTGTGCAAATTCCCCCAGAGAATGAGCCCACTCCTCCTCTGAGCCCCCAGAGCCCTCAGGAACTTCTGAAATGCAGCCAGAAATACCAGAGCCAGAGCTGGGGGAGGGTTTGCTTGACCGATGGAGGAGCAGACTGGAAATGGAACTGCCTTCCAACTCCCTTCTACTGCCACACCTCCACGCTCACCTTCTCATCATTCTTCACTGTGACAGGCAGGTCAGGAAGTCACCTTAGTTGTTGGGAAAGCTGCTCTGGGGGATGTGCGCAGGCCACCGCCCCTGCTTTGCCCAGCTGCGCTTGGTGCACGTCTCCATGGCAGCTGGGAAGCTGCCTTCCCTGTATTCTTAGGCCTGCTGTGTCCCCAGCGCCTGGCCATGCAGGTGGGACGAAACTCCAGATCTCCACAAAAACCCAGAAGGCAAAAGCAGTATTCCCGTAATAAAGATGAGTTTATGTAACTTGCTCACAGAAACAAAGCAGAAACAAACAAGGTGGGACTTCTGCTTCTGTTAAACCACAGAGTTCTGTGGAGGAGGCCAATCACAGTGGCTGCCTCAACGCACAGGCTGTGTCTGGACTGTACGGAGGGCATTGGTCGGGATCTGAGACGGATGGGGACAGATGCAGGGCTGGTTGCCCCCACTCCTTTTAAGGACCTGTTGGCCAAAAGGGCTTCTCTCAAGAGATACTTTGCAAGGTGCTCACGAGATAAGGGTGTTAAAGATCTCATTTTGAACCTTTGTAACATCAACTATGACCAATTCCTAAGGCAAGATGGTGTTGGAAAAGAGTCCAGAACAAGGGAGCTGATGAATCAACTCTGACTTGGGGAAGGGTGCTCTCTAACTGGGCAAGGTGGGCATCTGTCTGGTTGTCAGAGCCACAGAATTCTGCTGTCTGGTGGGATCATGTTTACATTTTCATTCATTCATCAGACACTTGCCAAGGACCTACTCAGCTCTTGAACCTGTGTTTAGTTCAAGGGACATATGAAGGACCCATATCTTACTGTCATGGTGCTGACATTCTAGTGTAGGGAACTGACCGGTAAATCGCTGACACATGCCATGTAACCATCACTAATAGTTCTGACTGTAAGCCAGTGAGCCTTGGAGCTAATTGGGTGGAGAGGCTATTAGCTCTAACACTGAATGGTCCCAAATGGCAAGGCAGTTGGTGATTCAGCTGTTTTTGCTGGTTCTCACTGCTTGTCACTTCCCAGGAGCCAACTTGCAGGGTTGACCTTTCTAATCTCTGCTTCCAATCTGTTGTGAGCTGGGAAGAACTAAAAACTACCACTGGGAACAAAGCGAACTGAGATGTCCAGGTCTGTGCTTAGAAGTTTTCTTCTCATTGAGTTTTCTCTGACCACCCTATTTAAAACTATACTTCTAACCCCCTTCCCTGCTTTATTTTTCTCCACCATTTAACATACTAGGTTTTGCTTTTCTAATTAAGTTATTGTCTTACAAATAGATTGGTAGCCCCATGAAGGGAGGGATTTTTGTCTGTTTTCTTTACTGCTGGGTTTGACACACAGTAGGTCTCAGTAAATCATTCTTAAATAAACGCATTTAGCAAGATTAAGTTTTATACACAATAAAGCCGATGTGCTACAGTGGAGAACCTGGGATTTGATATTAGACAGACCCAAGTTCAAATCCCATCTCCTGCACATAGCAACTGGATGAGCTTTGACGAGTCACCTTCTTTTTTCAATGTTAGTTTTCTCATCTGTACAATGAGCACTGTCATCTGACTTGCACCATGGGATTGCTGTGGAGTTCAAATAAAATAAAGAGCATGAAGACATGGTGCATGGTAAACTGTAAACTGTTCTGCAGGTGTCACGTACTCTGACAGCAATTCTCAAGGAGAAGGTACTTACTGTTCCGGGGAGTTTATGTCTTCTATAGGATCTTTGCATGTTCTTGACGGCTCTGTTGTGTTCCATTGCAGCTGGGGATTTTGATCGAGGTGATTTTTTAAAATGGCCTTTCCTCCATCTGAATGCAAAACAACGTCACAACACGCGATATTAACTTGATTTTTAAAAATTGACAGTGCAGTATTTTTAGGATGCTGCCCCAGGAGTGAGGATGCAAAAGAGTCCCATATCCCTCTGCATTCTCCAAGCCATGGTCTCTTCAGCAGCTCTCCTGGGACCAAGGCTGGGCGCGGAGAAACCTCCACCCAGGGACGGAAGGGTGTGCTGGAGATGTGTATGGTGTGCCCCCTGCCCTCCTTTTCTCCAAGAACAAAATAATAAAATGGGGGTGGGGATGTGAAATCAGGTCAACCAATGTAGGCAACATATAATTTCTCCTTATATCTAAGGAAATGAGCTTGTTACCTGAGTTGTAATATATTTTGGCTTACTTGTTGTTTAATTATTTTACTACTTATGATGGCTTTTGCACTGTGAAAAAATGTTCTTATTGGCCCTGGCCGGGTGGCTCAGGCAGTTGGAACTTCATTCCGTACTCCAAAAGGTTGTGGGTTTGATTCCCGGTCAGGACACATACCTAGGTTGCAGGTTTGAGGTCAGAGTGCGGTCAGGGCATGAATAGGAGACAACCCATCGATGTTTCTCTTTCACATCAATGTTTTTCTCTTTCAAATCAATAAAAACTTATCCTTGGGTGAGGCTTAAAATTATTTTTTTCTTTTGTAGTTGAATTTGTCAACCTTTTCTTTTGTGGTTTCTGTGTTTTGCATCAAAGTTAAAAAGCCTTTCCTTCCTCTGAGATTATAAATTCTTCTATACTTTCTTCTAGCATATTCATGGTTTCACCTTTTATATTTAAATATTTTATCCACTTGGATTTTTGTGTAAAGTGTAAGGATCTAACATTATTTTTATCCCAATGATATTTATTAAATAATTCATTCCCCTACTAATTTGAAATGCCCACCTTTTACGAGAAATAATTTTTATTCTTTCAATTTCCTTGTTACCTCCATTTAAACATTTTAAACAATCAATATACAATAAATTTATAATATTGCTTTTCTAATATATTAACTATATTATATATAATAAAATTAATTATAATTTTATATATTAATTTTATAATAAGAATACTTATTACTCATGTAATAATAAAAGAAACAAAATTTTTTCATTGACTTAAAATTAATTTTATAATAAAAATGAATGTATGCTAACGACAAAATGGAAACAATAGAGAAGTATATAAAATGAATTGTAAAAGATTCCCTTCCCACCCATCCTTCCACATAGGTGGGTACTGTTAACTATTTGGTGTCTGTCTTTCCAAATAATTTTAAAAATGCACTTACACTCACATGCAATTTATATATATCATAATGCTAGTCTTCATCTTGCTTTTCACTTGGAGATCTTGCCATATCTGCACAAATAGATCATTTTTTTTTGTTGTTAATGCTCACCCGAGGATTTTTTTTCCTCATTGATTTTATTTTAGAGAAAGTAGAAGGGAGGGGAAGCAGGGGAGAGAGAGAGACATCGATGTGAGAGAGATACATCGATAGGTTGCCTCCTTAATGTACTCTGATTGGGGCCAGGTATCGAACCTGCAATCCAATACATGCCCTTGACTGGAAATCGAACCCGCAACCCTTCAGTGCCCAGGCTGATGCTCTAACCACTGAGCACCAACCCGGGCCCACCTCACTTTGTAATAGCAGTATTATGCACCTTGTTTTATTGTACCATAATTAACGAAACTACCCCAAATAATGACCATTTATGTTAATTCCAGTTTTTCTCCCCTAAAAATAATGTGATGAACAGTGTGTGTCTATATCTTTGCCTATGTGGGAGTATTTCCTAGGACGGGCTCCCACTAGTGGAATTGCTAGGTTGAGAGGTTTCACATCTAACAGTTGGAGAGTGCCAGACTGGCTTCCAAAACGTTGCAGGAGAATTCTCAGTTCCACACACTCTTACCTACACTGGAATCTAAAATTTTGCTGAAACCAAAATGGCTTGTGTTACTTCAGCTTTCATTTCTCAGGTGGTTGTGGGGAGAGAGGGTCATGTCATATCCTGCTGACGATTCCTTTCCTGTACATTGATGTGGCGCATTGGAAACTAAGACATGTCATTTGGAGGAGTACATGTGATCTATTTGCTAAGAACAATGTGCCCCCATCACAACACGGAATGCTGGCCATGTGTGTACAGGAGCAACTGAAGCCTCAGGGTCAGCAGAGTGGGGCTGTAGATGGACACTGAACTGTGGGCAGAGATATGGGCTCCAGGTGCTCCAGCTCTGCCTGTGTGATTTCAGACCAGCCCGCCCCTCCCTGACCTCGGTTTCCTCATCTGTAAAACGGAAGGCTGACGGCTGGTATTTGATACCCAGGCCCCCTCATTGCAGGGACTCCACCTCCTCTTACCTGTGCTCTCGGAGAAGTGCCCCAGGTTGAGGATGTCGTTGAGCTCTTGGTAATGGTTCTGTTTAATGTAGGTGGTCTTTTCTGGCGTGTCCTGCAGTTGCATGGTGACCTCTTCCAAGTCTTTATCAAGCTAGAAGACAAAGGCTCCAGCTGAGTCAGAGCTCCAGCCCAGCCCCTGCCCCTGCCCTGGCAGCCAGGCCTCCAGAGCCAAGAAGCGGCTCACAGGGTCACAGGGCTGGTTTTGGGAGGCACTGAGAGCCAGAGGGGCGGGTGCATGTTGGGGAAGAGATGCAGACGGCCCTGCCAGCTCTTGTTCCAGGAGGAGCTGTGATGAGAGGGGCCTGGGCTTTGCAATGATGTGTTCAGTGCAGCCTTGTGCCTCAAGGAGCAGCCTAGGGAGGGGAGAGCATCCCAGTGCAGGCTCTGAAGCTGGCCAAGCCTAGGGGCAAGCCCAGAGCTGTTCCTCACTGGCTGTGTGCTAGCTGGTGAGGACTGATTTTAGTTCTTTCATCTGTACAATGGGTGTAATCATGGTATCTACCTTACAGGGTTCTTAAGAAGATTAAATGAGATAATACAATAATTTAGTTCAGTGCTTAACACATATAAGAGTAATCTGCCCCTGTAAGATTATGACTGTAATTATTATTATTGATACTAGCAGAGTCCTTGGAGCGGGGGAACAGATCTGCAGGACTGGCCAGCTCTTAGCCTCACACTGTTGTGGAGAATCAGAGGCGAGCCCCGGGCAGTCCAGTCCCTGGGGAATGTGTGTGTGTGTTGGGGAGTGGACCGTAGTTGGGAGGGGAGGGGCACCCTATTACAACATAAGGGAGGGACCACGTCAACTGTAAAGTACTGTCCTGATGTCAAGAGCACAGCCATAAATTATTTAATAAGTTTTCATGTGCAGGAGGCGAGAGATACCTCTTTCTGTGTGACTCAGATGGCAAGGCTAGGATCAAAGGTGGAAGCACCAGGAAACCAGATTGTAGTTCAAGTCCAGGAAAAACAACCCCACACCTTCGGGCATTGGACAGTGGCTTGGGTTTTGGGTTCCCTGAAGTGAGTAAACTCTTCGTTGTTGGAGTGTGGAAGTCGAGGGACAGAAACCTGTCCTACTCTGCTCCTGTGGCTAGTGGAGGGCGGCCCCACAGTAAAAGCCAGCGCTAGATGCCAGACCGCTGTGCAGAGGCTCTTGTGGCAGAGACTGTGAGCAACTGGAAATACAGAATACTCACATGTGAATTTCAGATAATAAGGGATCATTTTCCAAAGTAAGTATATCCCAAATATTGTGGGGGACATACTTACACTAAAAATATGACTGGTTGTTTGTCTGAATTAAAAATCTTTTTCAAAATAAAGATAAATTTTATTCTCATTATAAAAATGATTCATGTTCATCATAAGAAATTCCAACAACGCAGAGGAAAGTGTAAAGAATCAAATATTTGATTTGGTTTATCTTCCCTGGTATACAAAGTCCAGCATTTGAAGTCTGGCTTGGGCACCAAGGAATCTGGTGATGGCCTCTGAGATACTCAAGAACCAGTGGAGGACCTTCAGGACAAAGGTGAGGTCTGCTGCAGCACACTCTCCGGAAGTTTCTCTTTACTTCCTTCTCCCTTGTGGTCCATCACGTAGATGTAAGTGATTACAGGTGAGTGTGGAGAGTGAACAGTTGAGGGGCGTGCACACAGTTAGGAAGCTACTTGTGAAATAGCAGAAGATGTATTTTGTGCTCCGCTGCCTGGGTTCCTGATACAGGACTCCTGAAACCCTTATAATTTCCCGTGTGAGAAGTCTGTTTTTGTTCTAATGAGGCAACTCTGGGTGGGCCCCTGGATGACGGCTGGTCATTGGCAAGACCAAACCATGATTAGAAGCTTGGAATTTTTAGCCCCACCCTGTTCTCCTGACAGGGTGAGGAAGCCTCCATAATTACCCCAGCAGTACAGGGCTCGGAGAGCTTCCAGGCTGGCAAACACATCCACACCGGAAGATGACGCGCCCCCACTCCATGTGGGAGGAGCACAGGTGCTTGGGGTCCCTCCCAGACCTTGCCCTATGTATTCCTTCATCTGGCTGTTCTTCTGAACCCTTTATCATACCCCTTAATAAACTGGTCAACATGAGTGTTTCCCTGAGTTCTGTGAGCTGCTCTAGGAAAGTATCTGAACCTGAAGAGGGGATGGTAGGACCCCCAAACTTGTAGCTAAATTTTTAGGACAGAAGTTGAGGGTAACCTGGGGACCTACTACTTGTGATTGGCGTCTGAAGTGGGGTGGGAGCAGTGCTGTGGGACTGAGCCTTTAACCCGTGGGATCAGACACTGTCCCCCGATAGTGTTAGAACTGGGCTAAATCATAGGTCACCCGGCAGGTGTTGCAGAGAATTGCTTGGTGGGGGAGAAGCCCCCACACATTTGGTGACCAGAAGTGTCAGAAGTGAAGTGTTTGTGTGAGTAGTAGAGGAGACACACAGGAGGTGTACCACTGAGCTTTTCCAACTCACTGCTACCATCGGGAAGTTCACAGATCTCTCAGAACGCCGTTCTTTCTGGGGATGTATTGAATCAGGGCATCGCTGGACCCCAGGCCTGGGCCAGCGGGGGAATACACTCCTGCAGATCTGACTAACAGCCTCTGTCTAGCTCACGTCCTCCTTGGTGCCTGCAGCCGGCACGATGGCAGCTGGGGCTGCACAGCTGTGATGCAGGGGTGTCCTAGAGGAGACATGGTGGGAACAGCAGCTCACAGTTCCCCGCATCGGGGCACAGGGACGCCTGAGGGAGGGCGGGGCCCTGGCTGGCAGTGCTGTGGGAGGTACCTCTGTGATCTTCATTCGCAGGCGATGGTTTTCGGACTGCAGGCCCTCGAGGCGGGATGTGCTTGCTTGGTTCACGCTGGTGACAGAGGTGGACGTTTTAGAGTCTTCTTTCTTTTGATTCTGAGTGAATTGGAAGCGTCTGTTCTGAGTTGCTGCATCTGGGTTTGTTCTCAGAGTGATAAGCTGAAAGAACATAGGTGGGTTTGAAAAGAGAACCCTCCATCCAGCCTTCCCGCAGGTCCTGCACTGGAGGCAGCAGGGGCCATAGGAAGCACATGCTGTGAGTCCAGAGCCCTGGGCTCAGGACTGTCTCTGCCGTTCACGTGTGCGTGACCTGGGCAGCCCCCTTCCCCTCGCTGAGTCTCCGTCAACTTCCTTGTCAGTAGAAGTCTGGTCTTCAGACCCTGATTCCACCTGTGTCCCAACTATCCTGCAGAGCCCACTAGGGCCCCTTAGGCCTGGCTCAGCCGAGCCTCACTCTGCCTCGGGCCTTGCGCCATGTGGAGAATAAACATGAAGGTGACAGTTGTAAAGATGGTGGGACGGAGGAGAGTGCAGGCTTCTTGTTAGAACCACTGGTGAGTGTTGGGGGAAGACTAGTGACTAGCTCTGTCGCTGACAGAGACATTTTTATATGAGAAAAGGTTGCCACTTGACCCTGATCTTACTTACTTAGTTGAGAAACATCACTGGTTTAAGGCAGGCTCTGGGCTCAGGACTGGAGAGCAGGGGCTGAGCGAGCCACGACCCCTGACCACCAGGGCCTCATGGGCCAGGGGCGAGGGGCTGAGCTCTGAGGAAGGCTGGGAAGGCTGGGGAGGATATGGGAATCCCAGGGGGAAGAAGCGGCATATGCCAGCACAGGGAGGCTGGGGCTCAGGGCGCTTATGGAGAAGGGCTGTTTGGATGGTGGATAGGGATTTCTGGGGAGACTGCAGGGTCCTGAAAGGCAGCCCAGTGTCAGAAACTTGATCCTGGAGACAGGAGGGCAGTGAGGACCTACTGAGGGTGACAGAGCAGAGTGACACGACCAGAGTGGGGCTCAGAATCATCTGGCATCTTTTGCAGGACAGAGAGAACGTCGGAGTGTAGGAAGCTGGAGCCTGGGCAGGTGTCGACAGCTAGAGAAGGGAGGAGTATTCGCCAGAGGCACTCAGGGCAGAGCCGACACTGCTTGGGGACTGACTGGGCATCCAGGAGGATGCAGGTGCCATGGGCAGCCTCTAGGGGAGGGGGGGGGGGGCCCTGCGTGATCTCTCCCTCATCTCCTCCTAGGCAGACACTCCCCTGCTTGGGCCAACAACTCCTTCCCCACTCTCCCTGTTTCCCGAGACCCACGGAGGTCAGGCTTCCCTCTGTGCAGATCTGCTGCTGCAGGGGTTCCCAGGAGGGCAAGGCCTCTGGCTCACCTGCCTGCTGCTGGGCAGCATAATGTTTGAAAAGCACCTCTCAGGGTGGTCCTGCAGGTCAGCTTTCCAGATGAATGAAACAGGTAAGTGGCTGTGAGAAATGGTTTTTCTTTGTGACCCACTAATGCTACTTCTGCCACTCTATCTTAAGGCAATAATGGGAAATAAGGAACATGTGTTATGTGGAAAAGTCGTTTATAGTAAATAAAGTCGGAAACAAAAGTAATGAGCACCAATAAGAGACCCAGTGACAAGTAAACGTGGGACTTTCCCTCAGTGAGGTTATAAACGTGGGGAAATACAAAACACAAAAAATTAAGTGAAAAAGGCAAACTGCAAAGCAATATATGTGCTAGAATTATAGCTAGATCTGAAAAAGCACCACTGCCTCACTATTAAAAACACTGGAAGAAACACATAAAATATTAACAGTAAAAAAACAAAACAAAACGTTTTTTTCTGGGTGGTAGGACTATGTTTGGTTTCTGAAAATCTGGCTTTTACTCTTCTGCGTTTTCCAAACTTTCTGCTGTGTTCATCATAAAAAGAATGTGTACAACTTAGGAAGTGGAGGAAACTCAGCAATCCCCTGTGACAGAGCTGGAGGCCAGAGGCCAGGGTGGTGAGGGTGTGCTGTGGGCACTGCCCATACCTTGGGCACAAACACCAGGCAGAGGGTGATGGTGCTGCAGAAGATGATGACCAGGGCCACGATGCAGAACTGCACGTTGGGCTGGTCCCGGGTCAGGAAGGAGACGGCGGCCCCGATGATGCACATGATCCCCACATTGTAGACGCTCATCCCGATGTACTTGCTGTCGTTGAGCGCGGGGATGCTGACGTTGCGGGTCTCCCAAGCTAAGAAACAGCCGAACAACTGAAATGGTGAACAGAAAGGAAAGATGGTCATTACCACGTGGTGGCACACGCTCTCTGTTCTGAGAAGCAACTGAACAGGGGGCTACTTGGGAAGTGGGGGGTGCGGGGCGGGAGGCTGGGGCTGAGCTATCACCCAGGTCTTCTGGAGGTCACCACCTGTCTCCGCTCACGGCCCTGGTTGAGTCTGGGGGTGCCGATCCGGAGTGTTACAGCTGTCTGGTTCTCTTTTGCCGCCACCCCAGGTTCATGCACAGACCCACAGGAGCCATAGTGGGAAGGACCTTCAGACATGACCTTCACCATCTCCCCTCGTTCTACAGAGAACAGTGAGGCCCAGAGAGAGGAAGGGACTTATCCCAGGCCCCAGAGCAACACGCTGGCCAAAGTGGACCGTGTCTCTAGAAGTTTAGTCCAGTCTTTTTCCCCATTATACCAGCAGGAGCCCCTGTGTCTGGGACTTCTGTTACCCTACAATGCACATGGCTACCCAGAACAGACACTGTGTTTCCTAGCCTATACATGACTAGGTTCTGGACAATGCCATGTAGTGTGCACAAGGACGTATAAGTTCTGGAAAGTGTCTTTAAAGAGAAAGATGTTCTTTTCCTCCTTCCTAATAGATGGGGTAGAACAGGTGGAGTTCAGACCACTAAGTCATCTTAGACTACAACGTGGAAGCAGCATGATGAAGATGGGGGCCCACAGATGCCAGGAGCTCAGGTGCGGGAGCCCCCACACCTCTCCGAGACTGCTTACTTGAGAGGGAAATTAACTGTCCCTTTAACCACTATTATTCTGGTTTTCGGTCCCTTGCAGCTCTACTCTTAACCAGTATCTCCCAACAGAATTGAGCAGGTAGAACTCCAATGTAATCTGAAGCGGTGTGTTGAGAGTTTATCTTCACAGGTGGTCTAAGGGCAGGGCAGGCTGCAGAAGGAAGTACAGATAAAATGCCGGGGAGAAAAGTGTGTGGGTGGGAGGGAGAGCCGACCGAGACCGCTGACTGAGCAGGGGCTTCTGCAGTGCAGCATCTCCAGGAGGCCTTCCCACAAAGGCCCTCTTCGCTGAGATCTCCTCACTGCAGCTGGGGCATGGGCCATCTGCCTGAGCCACTCAGCAGCACAGTGAGGGACTATGGTTCGGGGTTTGGTTTACTTTGGCACCGCGATGCTGTGTGGCAGAAGGGTGGCTGGCACAAGGCCGGAGGATCTGGAATCTGCTCTGCTGTCCACTGGCTGTGTGACTCTGGGCATGTCACTTCACCTCTCAGGACCTCAGTTTCAATATCTGTGGAATGGGAATAAAAATACCTCTCTTACAGGGTTTCCTTCCAGATGCAGTGAGAGGGCGGATGTGAAAGCATATTATAAATGGAAATGTCCTATATAGAATGTAAATGGCATTTTGTAATTGGTATTATGTTATACAGTCATGGTTGTTCTCCTCTCCTTTTCTTGGTGTGTTATCTCACAGACTGATTTATTTTTAAAAAATTCCTTTTAAAATGGGGAACCAGAAGCCCAGGAAGCAGACACGAATGAGGGAAAGAACCCACAGCTGTGAAGGTCTGCTTTGTGCTGGTGCCCTCAAAGTCAGCCCCCTGGCATCCCACAAGGGCACTGGGCATGGCTGCCACATCTCACAAGGGACAAAGAGGCTGAGCAAGGCCCAGGTCCCGCGGTAGTGAGTGTCAGGGCTAGATGGGCGCTAGGTCTCCTCTCTCTGACAGGGGGTCTGACCTGCTTTGATTTCAGACTTCTGACCTCCAGAACTGTGAGATGTTTTAAGTCACCAGTTTGTGGTAATTTGTTATGGAAGCCACGGGAAACTAAGACGCCATCCATGGATGGTACCGGCTGCTTTGAAGGGGTAAGCTCCCCATCACGGGAGGTGTGGAAGCCGTGAGTGAAAGAACACTTGTTGGAATGCTCATGGTGGGCTGTGCGGTGTGAGGATGGTGAAACATCTGACAGCAGAGCGGAACTACAGGGCTGTGCATGCTCTTTCCAGCCATGAGATTCTGAGGTTCAAGTGCAGGAAGAACTAGGAGAGGGGCTTTTAGTGATAAACCCTAAGGGCCAGGAGGGCTGTGCACACTTCTTTGCATACACTGGACACTAAAGGATTTGTGCTGTTAACTACAGTTTTATTGACAAGATCTGATTGGTATTAGCTTTACTGGAAGAGATACAGTCATCTCCAACCACTTTTGGAAGTAGGTGGGGAAGATAATGAATGGCCAAACAGTATAGATAAAACCAGTTTAGAGTCGATCTGATTCACATAATCTAATTTCACAGAATCAGGGTCAAGAACATGGAGGCTGAAGGGACCCTGGAAAGAGTCTAGTTTCACTCTCTTTACTCAACAAGGGCTGGGGCAACTCAAGTCATGGAAGTTGCACATTTCCTGTAACAGGGCTCCTTTCTTCCCAGGGTCGCCATCACATCTGTGAACACTGCTCTGTCATATGAAATCCTTCCTTACGTGGCCAGGGGGCTGCTTCGCCCACTGGTGATGACGCTATCCTTGTGTCTGTGCCACTTCTCTGACAGCCCTGGTGCCCAGGATCCCAGAGTGTGTCCCTTCCCAAGCCTAGGGCCTTAGGCCGGTCTTTTAATGACTCATTTACATTCTGGGAACCTCCTGTGGGCACTTCCAGGTCATTACCTCATGGGACTCCGATGGCAGCCCTGTAGTTCGCAAAGGACCTCTATGGAAGCACAAGAGGGTCTCAACTAGTGTGAAGTGAGGGAAATCTTTGCCGAGGGTCCCCTAACACCTGCTCTTCTCGTGTAGCCCCTTGAAGGACCCAGGATTGACCACTAACAGTTTCGGAAGCAGCAGCAGGTGTGGGAGCATTTGAGCAGCGTAAGGAATCCCAGTTTATTTTAGGACTTTTCGAGGGGGCTTCACTTTCCACTTCTGAGTGGAGGCCACACAGTAGCAGATGGTGGCTTAACTTCCTGTGGAAGATCTGAGGAGGGTGTCGCAGCAGCTTCCTGCCACTGCAGGGGTTTTAAGTGAAGGCACAGTTTTCACAGCATGTGGAGAGAAGATTCAAGGCTCAATCTGGGATAAGATAAGGTGGCGCTCACCTCTCAAGGCCTTCCTCACCTCGACATTCCACAATCGTGTGAGCTGGGCTTGGTACGTGATCTTTGATATTAACAGATGAGTAGAGTGGAAAGAGTGCTAGGTTCTGGGACTGAAAGTTACCAGATGGCCTGTGGCAAATCACTTAACCTCTCTGATCCTCACTTTCATCATCTACAGAATTGGATGAGTCCAGTAACCTCCCAAGGATTTAGAGGATCCAGTGAAATTCGGATGTGAGCATGCGCTAGATGTTAACCCCCTGCCCTCCAGGAGTGGGACAGAGGCAGCTGCCCAGAGCCATGCTCCCAAGTTTTGTTTGACTCTGCCACTTACTAGCTGAGTGACTTTGGGCAAACAGCCTCAGCGTATTCCTCAGTGAAGTACTGATGAATACATTATTTACACCAACTCACAGGGTTGTTATGGAAATTGCCATACCTTGTGGCAGGTACTGGGCCTGGCATAAAGCAAGTGCTTAGTCCTGGGGGTTCTTATTTTTATGTTGCTGGAGGCCCTTAGAGTGTGACAGGAAAGCATCTCCCTGCACCCAGCCTCCTGCTCTGCACCTACCATGAGAAGCCCCTTGTAGGCATAGACGATGCCAAGCCAGATGGTCATGTGGGTGTTCTCACAGTGCTCCAGGAGAGGGCGGATGGAGATGTCTCGTCCTGCTGGGTCCGGCTGTGCAAAGAAAAAACAGAAACCCAGGGATGGCACTGGGCACCCTTCCAACAACCGGGTCCTTACCTGACTGCGCTTTTCCCTCCCATAAGCCACAGCTAGTGCCACCATCAGGATTTTTGGATCCGCCTCTTTTCCACCTGTGTTCCTATGGGGGTGGGCCTCAGCGAGTTTGACTGCCTTCTGTTTGTTGGCTGTGATTCAGTCTGTACTAAAGTTATATATGTTTGTTATGCCCTTTCAAAATGAGTCAGAGCTCCTGAGGGTAGGGACTGAGTCACTTATGTGCCCCTAGAACCTAATATAAGACTTGGTCCAGAGCCAGCATCTATAACATTTGTTGAAAGAGGGGGGAAATTGAGGCACAAAATTAGGTCAGGAGTCCTTTAGGTATCTCTGGAATGAACTTGGGGAGCTGCAGATACAGATCTACTGGCTGGGCCAATTAGATCTACTGCCAAGCTCTTCTAAAGAGACCCTCTTGCCCACCACCCCATTAAAGGAGCTCTGGTGGCTGCATTACCCATCTGGGGCCAGAGCTGATTGGACAAGGGGTGGGCACCTGACTCTAGGCAGCCAATCCAGAGGCTGGTCAGAGACCTATGTGGTTTCCTAGAGCAGAGTGCTCTGCCCAAGAGGAATGATAGAGAGGATCCTACCCAACCTCAGTAATTAGAACTGGAAACCTCTGGGAGAGAATCAGGAAGGAGGTAGCAAAAGGAGAAAAATACACTCAGGGAAAGAAAAAATATATACTGTACATATACAGGGTGGGGCAAAAGTAGGTTTACGGTTGTTCATATGGAAATGAATACAATAATTAACAAATAATAGTACAAGAATAAACTCTGTGCTTTACATACTCACAACTATAAACCTACTTTTGCCCCACCATGTACTTTTCCTGAATCATTGAGAGTAAGTTGCAGATATCCTGACTGCTCACCCCTAAATATCTAGCATGTGTTTCCTTAGAACAAGGAGATTCTGTTACATAACCACACACACTTAACCAAATTCAGGAAATTTAACATTGATACAGTGTATTACCTAATTTACCATCCACTTTCAAATTTCACCAGTTGGCCTAATAATGTCCTTTTAGGCAATTGTGGTTTTTCCAAAGCAGGATCCAATCTGGGACCATGTATTGCATTTGCTTGTCGTACCTTTACTCCCCAACAGTTCCTGAGCCTACTTTGGTTTTTCATGTCACTGATATTTCTGAAGTTTCCAGCTTAGTTATTTTGTAGAAAGTCCCTGAATTTGGGTTTGTCTGAATGTGTTTTCATGATTAGATTTAGGTTGGGCATTCTTGGCAGGACTCCTATGTCAGTGATGTTTGGGCCTTCTCGGTGCTTCACTTCAGGGGCACTTGATGGCATCTTGTCCTATTACTGGTGACGGTAACTGTGGTCATTTGGTTGAGGGGCTGTCTGCCAGACTTTCTGCTTCAAAGGTACCATTTCCCTCTCATAATTAATAAATAATCTGTGGGAGACACTTTGTGCCTGTGTGAGATCCTGTTCCCCCACAAACATTAACTTAGTGGTTTCAGCATCCATTGATGATTCTTACCTGAGTCACATTATTTTGGTGGTTTGAAAATGGTGATTTTCTAACACTATGATTCCATTGAAATACTTGGCATTGTACTGTACACAACATCTTTCCTTACGGCTCACTTTTAAAAATGTGTATCAGTATAGACTTGTAGGTTTCTTTTTAATTCAGTGTCTTATTATCCAGTAATATGTCTTTTTAATTCTGATGCTTAAATTTTTCCAGATTTGGCTAATGGAAACCCCTTCGCTGCTGGCTGCCTTCTGTGTTCTTCAACATGTCCCCATAATTTTTTGAGCACTTTTCTACTTCTTGGCATAAGATGTTCCAAGGTCTCCTCACATTTTTTCCCCTCAGTCTTAGAATCAGCCATTTTCCCAAGGTGTTCTGCTTCTTTTTAGCAGAGATTGGTATTTAGAAATCAATATATGGGCATTAGATGTGTTCATGGTTTCTGGGGTATCATTAATTTTAGGTCTATGTGTGAATATATGTACGTATGTATGTATTTATGAACCATCCATCATAATTTTATCTATATCTTTCTATCATCTATCTATAAATATATATGGTGTCCCAAAATGTATACACACATATTTAATAATTGTATACATTTTTGGGGGACACCCTGTATATATAAGCTCTAACACCACAGGTTTCTTGCTTGCCCCCCTCTATTTCCATATTTACATCTTTCTTCTTCTACAGTGAGAACACTGGTTTTCAATAACATCAAAATATTCTCATTTGCTTAATCCTACAAATAAACACAAAACAGTTTCAGAATTGCTACATCCATACACTACCAAGAAATTTATTAAGTAAAGTTGAAGGTTTCTTTGCATATCTGTTTGTCTTTAGAACAGATACCAATAACGGTATCTCATTAGAGAAGTATGTTCAGGATGTTGTCCTATTGAGGCCCAGGGTGAAGTCATATGCCGGAGGGGAAGGGTTAGGCATTCCCAGGGTCAATCACTAGGAGGAAGGGGCACTTTGGTGATGTAGAAGGCGGGCCTGAGGCAGGTGGAAGATGGAACCCCTATTTCTCTTGGCTCTGTTCTCCAGGCCTGAGCTTTGAGGCAGCAATGGCCTGGGCACCTGTGAGTTGGGGAAAGACGGTGCTCCCACATGGAAGCAGGAGTGGTGGTACCCCTGGGCACAGGCCATCCTGTTACCAGATCATCCAGCTACATGGTCTCTGAGGCCTGATTCCCTTGTGTTGTCCTAAGCCACAGGAAGCCTTAGCTTGGCTTCTGTGGTTCCATGGTCACCTGAGTGCACATGCGGGCTGGAGTGCCAGCGGGGAGGGGAGGGTCATGAAGCCTCTGTCGTGGTGGCAGTGGGTACCAGTGAGAGACACCCAGGGGAAGGTGGCTACCAGAAACCACAGTCAGAGTGGCCAAGGCCAGAGATTTCCCCTCCATTGCTGCCTGGATTCTAAGGGTGATGGGAGTTTCTTCAAGTCCTTTCATTATTTAACTAAGGAGACTGAGAAGGAATGTGGTCCCAAGGTCAACAGTGACTTTGTGGCAGAACTTGAGTTTCTCTTAATATCTGACAACCAAGCAGACATTGGAATGCAGTAGCACAGGCCCATCGCGGCCATGCATGAATAGCAAACCCATTAAAGGTGACCGTGTCTGTTCTGCAATGAAAGGCACTAATTTATGACGGCCTCTTAGATTCTATGTGTAGAGGACTGATTCTGGCAAACATCTCGTTCAATGTAATGATAACTATACACAGGAAGCTGACGATGGTTGTCTGGCTTGCATGCCCCTGTGACAGACCCCTCTTCCCACTATTGGTGAGATGGTTGCAGTTTTTTTACTGAACCAGAACCACCTCCTCCTGCACCTCCACCCATTGGTCTTTCCTCCTGGGCTCCCCAGAATAACCTCAACCTCTCTCTCTCCTTGAGTCTGCACACCATCCTTTAGAAGGGGGAGACCCACAGTGAAGGTACACACCACCCCCTCCCACATGTCGACCTGGTCCTTTTGCCTGCCTGAGTTTACTGTTGGTCTAGAGGCCTAGGGTTGAGCTCAACCACCTGCTGAAAGTCCGCCCGCACCCTTTTCCAGACCTCCTTGCATTTTTAAGTAACGACCTTCCACTGGTGATTCAGATGTTCCTTAGGGTTGACTAAGACCCCGTCAGATAATTTTCATCCAACTGTTGTTAGCTCGGTCTTCCCTCTTCTGCGGCTGACATTCCAGCATAGTCACCTTTCCCTTGTTAGTAAACCCCTCCCCACCCCAGTCCCCATCTTGGTCTGCTCTGATCTCTTTGAATCCTGAAATGCTAATTCTTACATCTGGTCTTTTAGTCCCTCACCCATCTCTATAAGCTAGAAGGGCATTGGAAAACCATGGACCTGCTGAGATTTCAGAGAAGTCAGTGGGCAGAGAGGTTTCACACATCTTCCCAGTACACAGGCGCGGATCCAGAAATGAGCACAACAGTCTCCTGGTAGTGAACATCCCCCTCACACAGGTCTGTGCACACTGATCATGCATCAGAATGGCAGGGGGAGGGGGTGGTTTCAGGAGTGATGAAGTTCAGGTTCAGGCTGGGAGATGGGGACTCTGGATAAAAAAAGACCCTTGCATTGAATCTCAAAGCCAACTGGAAGAGCCACATCTCTTCTTGTCTTATGTGCCTGACCTGAGACAAGTTCAGAGTGGTCTGAGCAGTCACAGGAGGGAGAGATGTGCAGCACGGCCACCTCCTGAGCACTTACTTGGAGTCATTGCCATGCACCAAAGCGCCACTAGAGGACACCAAAGAACTGTGCGGAGAGACCCACCCAGCAGCTGCGGATGATCCTGGGCTGGGGACACAGAGCTACTTCTGTGGCTTGGTGGGGCTGTAGGTGACAAAACCCTCAGCAGCATCCTGTACTACTCCAGAAGGCACCCACTGGCCTTAAACAAGGTTAGCTTTCCAGGCACCCTGGAGGACCCCCATCTCCCTTCCAGGGCAGTGGGGTGGGGGTGCCACTGAGCTGGAGAGCCCAGGCTGTACCTGCCCACTCCACTTACCCTGCTCCTACTATGGGCCATCCATGCAGCCCAGGGCCAGTGAGCACAGGGCACTGACCCCTACAGATGCCAAGCTGGTACTCAGGCCCACTGCCCTGTACAGCTGTGGACACGCCTCCACTGGCCTAGGAATCGTTTCCCTTGCTCTGGACACTGGCCTACAAGAACTTTAACTTGCTTTGTTCTTTATTTTCCTTCCTTCCTTGCTGCTCACCTGGGCAATTACCTAAGCATTCATTCATTCATTCATTCATTCATTCATTTCATAACTATCGAACATTGCCACTTGCCAAGTACCATTCTGGACATGGGGAATGCAGCATGCAGCAGGATTGACAAGACCCCTGTCCTCACAGGTCTTCCATTCTAGTGAGATCAGGATGATTCCATGAGAGCAGCCTCAGAGGAGAGTGGGTGGACTTCACCAACAACAGCTGCCCTAAGGGCACCGAGAGCTGCTTGTCATGAGTGACAACGACATCTAGTTGCTAAGCTGCGTCCCCTACACCCGTTATCTTGTCAAAGCCTCATAAGAATTCAACAAGAAGTGCTACTCATTTTACGGATGAGGAAACTGAGGCACAGAGAGGTTAAGTAACTTGCCCCAAATCTCCAGCTAGAAAGTGTCAGAGCGGAAATTCAAACCCAGGTCTGTCTTTCTTCCCTCACCATATGCTCTTCCCAACCTTCCCCACCTCTTTCAAAGCACCCTGTCAACTTCCAAGGTGCCAGTGGGTACAGACCTGCTCCATAACCAGTGAGGTGCGGCTAGTGAGAGGAATGACTTAATTACTACACGTTCAACAGAGGCCTCCCCTGAAGGCCCTGGAGCTCTGTCAGGGCTGTGCTTTGGTGCTGCAAGCTGAATTCAAGCTGATAAAATGCTCTTCCTGCCTGACAGGCAGTGCCCAGCAGAGAGGCCAAGGCTGTCTGTGATGGCCAGGGCTCCAAGGGCTCACACCTGACTCCTGGTCCAGCCGCTGCTCAGCGGGAGGCTTGCAGAAGCTGCTGGGGAAACGTCTCCCCATCTGTGCACTGAAAGGAGGGCAGCTGGCCTGAGAGTCCCTCTGCATGATGCAATTATTCACAATGTAGGTCAGTGGCCCCTGCAAACATCCTGCTTTGTCAGGCTGCATACATGAACGACCGGGAGAGTGTCTGGGCACGGGTTGAGGCATTGGGTCCTGAAAGGTCAGAGGCCCTGGTCCTGCTATAGACTTGCTGGGTGACCTTGGGAAGTCTCCACTTTCTTTTAGACCCTGGTTACTCATTTGCAGCGTGAGCCCATGGGTTAATTTACAGTATAGCTAATGTGAGCCTGAATAATGGAGGGATGACTGTACTGTCCTACATGGACCAATACGTAAAAACTCAATCAATGTTTCTCATGTGCCTACTGTGTGCCTGCACTGTGCTCCATGCTGGGGCCCAGGTATACGAGATGGACAGGATGCTTGCCTTCCCAGAGAGTGCAGCCTAGTGGAGGACACAGAAGGCTGATGAGCCACACAGTACAGCTGAGTGCAATGGTGAAATGTGTTCCTACAGAGAGGTACAAGTATCTTTGAGGGGTACTAGCAGGGGCACCTACTGCATATCAGATAGTCTGGAAGGCTCCTCTGCAGTGGTGACATTTAGTCTGTGCCCTGAATGATGAGACGACCAGTCATGTGAGAATCTAGGGGGAGACCATTCCTCGGAGAGGGAACAGCAAGTGAGGAGGATCTAAATGGCAAAGTCCTTGGCATATTTTAGGAACCAAAAGGTGGCCGGTGTGGCTGGAGTGTAGTAAGTGAGGGGCCAGCACACAAATACCTGGGGAGCTTGTTAACCGGCAGGCGGGCCAGCAGGTCTGGATGCAGCAGTTGCAACATGCTCTCAGGGGGACACTGCTGTGCTGGGCCAGGCCTCAGATTAGAGGATCTTAAACCAGGCTGACATTTGGTCCTCAGCAGATCTTCAGTTAAGAGTGAAGATTCCTTTGTCACTCACACACCTCTGACACAGAGTATCTATATGTCCTGACCCTGGCCAGACCCTGCAATACAGTACTTCTGTGTGTCCTGTGTGGGTCTGAGCAGGGGGGAGTCTGGGTGGAGGACATGAAGGGTGCCATGGGCCTTCCTGTGACCAGGGGGCTCTTGATCTTTCATACTCCCACTATGTGGGGGGCTCAAATTCTCAAGCCCCCACCTGACCAGTCCTTTTTTAAAAAAAATCCTCACTTGAGGACATTTCCCCCATTGATTCTAAGAAAGAGTGGAAGCAGGGGCAGGGAGAGAAACACTGATGTGAGAGAGACACACTGATTGGCTGCCTCCCACACACATCTGGACCTGGGCCAGGGAGTGAGCCTGCAAATGAGGTGGGTGCCCTTGAATGGAATCGAGCCTGCAAACCTTCAGTCCGAGGGCAGATGCTCTATCCACTGAACCAAACGGGCTGGGGCTGGCCAGTGCTTCTTTGAAGGAGCAGGTGCCTTCCACCTCTGACCAGTTCCCAGAAGCTTCTCTCAGAACTTGTTCCCTGAGCCATCCAGCTTTTCTTTTAAATTTCAAATTTGATTTTTGAAATAGATGGTAAAATTGGAAGGTGAGTGTGTGTATAAAAATGTGATGGTTGGGGAGAGAGGATGTCTAACCTTTGGGCTGCATTGCAGAGTCTAGAGATGCTCTCTTTTCCTGGGAAAGCAGTTGAGTCACAGCCTCTTTTGGGGACAACGGGGGTAGGAGGGTCGTCTCATCAAGGAAGCCTGGGCAGGGAGGGGAAAGGGCACTTGGTTCAGACCCCAAGTCCAGCTATATGACTTTGAACACTTCTCTAAGTCTGATTCCTCATCTGCAACCTCCCAGCATTGGCAAGACAATCAAAGGAGGTAACTGGGGTGAATAGCAGGCTTCAGAGAGTGGAAAGCCCGCTCTGTGTGTGTAACCTGTCATCATTATCTCCCACTGCAGAGTCACAGCGTGCTGGAGCCGGGAGGAACCTTCCAGATCCCTCTGGGCTGGGCTGCTTATCTCAACAGCAGCAGCCCCACATCTCTGAGGCAGCAAAGCTAGAAGCTGTCGTTTCAAGGTAAGAATTTTTTTTAGAATGTTTGATTACGAGTTAGAGTGAATGTTTTCAGAATCCCAGGCCGGGAAGGGACCTGTGAGATCACCCACCAGGGTTTCTCAACGGGGCACTTCCTGCATTGTCTTCTTTGGAGGGGACACGGTTGGTTCTCTGTTGTGAGGAACTTGCCTATTCAGTGCCAGGGTACTAATGGCCAGGAATGTCTTCTGGTCACTGTGACAGTCCACATCTCCCTCCCCTGACTCCCCATTTCCAAACACAGAGGATTATGCACTAGTCCAATTCCTCTTTTTACAGGTGGAGAAACAGGCCCAGGGAAGGACTCTAGCAAGAGGGTGACTGAATGGAGACCCGGATGCAGGTGTCCTGACCCGTTCCATGCCCCATGCCCTGGGCCATGCTGTGGGTTGGCACAGGAGGGGCCAGCCTCCTGGGCTGCCCACCAGCCAGCATTTATCCGGACTTACATTTTTGGGCTCTGAGCATTGCCTTGTCAGCCCTCTGGAGCTGGATGAGGGCCACCCTCTGACTTTGGACTCATCCAGTCTGCCGGTGCTGTGCGCCTTGCTCAGGTGCACTTGGGGCAGCATCCAGAGCAGCAGGCATGGGGTCCAAAGCCACTCACCCGATGTCTGTGGGGTGGGAGAGGTGGCCGGGCACTGGCTGAGAAGCAGAGGGAACCTGAGTTCAGCATTAGGACACCAGTGGGCCAGCAGATCCCTGCCTGGTCCTGATCAGAGAGGCATCCTTAATTTGACCTTGGAATCTAGCATGAATTTCTGTGGTTGTATAAGGGTCAGAGCTGGGGTGGGGATCCTCCTGGGGAAGTTAAGGGCTGACAAGTGCAGTGATAGGTCCTAACATTCCTAGGCCTTTGCAGCTCATAAATCCTTCTTCTGCAGCGGTTCTCAACCTGTGGGTCGCGACAGGTATGGTCGAAAATACATCCTGCATATCAGATATTTACATTACGATTCATAACAGTAGCAAAATTACAGTTATGAAGTAGCAACGAAAATAATTTTATGGTTGGGGGTCACCACAACATGAGGAACTGTATTAAAGGGTCGTGGCATTAGGAAGGTTGAGAACCACTGTGACTGGGATTTCTCTTTGATTTTGACCTCAGGGCAGACCTTCAGGGTGAAGGAGCCAGGAATTTTACACCCATTATAGGTGAGGAAATAGGCTTAAGGTGACACAGTCAGAAGCAAAGCCAAGCTAAACCTAAGCCAAGCAAAGCAGGTGGGAGGTGCATCTCAACTTTTGTCATTCCCTTCCCTGTGGCTGGGCTCTGTGCCCATCCCTGTGGAGGTGGGCCTTCAGGGATGCCCCTGTTCTCCTTGGGCCTGTCTCTGGGGCCCCTGGGCAAGCCCTGAGCAGGAAGAGCTCACAGGTATGGCTGCTGAATCCACAGCCAAGAGGTGCTGGGTCATGGGGGGCTTCCACGAGACACACTGTGAATGTGGTGATGGCATCCCTGCTGCCTGGGCATGTAGGTCAGTACCTAAAACTCAGGTGGTTTCACTGGAACACCCAGATTTCTGGCTCCTTTCGGACACGAGACACTGGGCAGCACAGGGCCTGCTCGTGAGCCTGGCGTGTCTGCCAATGCCCCACTACTGGGCTGCTGGTCCAGCGGGTCTCCAGGCCTTGTTCCAGAGTCAAGTGAGTGCCTGGAAGACCTTGTAATTTTAAGGACACTTTGAAGTAAGTGTGACAGCTTTTCTTGTTAAGTTGGCAAAGAAGTGAGGAGAGACTAGTGGTGACTGAGAGCAGCTGATGTGCGTGAGGAAGGCGCCTGTTGCGCTCTCAAGCTGGAGGAGATGAAGCTGGAGGAGAGCACCCCAGGGAGAGCCACGGCTTCGGAGGAAAGTGCCGGCTCTGGAAGGGCAGTGCCCTGTGTACCTAGCATTCCGAGGAGGCCCAAACCTCCGCGGGAACCAGGAGAGGGGGGCAGGAGGGGAGAGGTGAGAAAGAAGAGAGGCAGGAGAAGGAGGGAAGCTGGTTGGGCCACATGGTCCTTCCCCTCAGATTTCTGCACCTTCTGAAGTTCTATTAAAATTCAGGAAATGGCCCAGCCGGTGTGGCTCAGTGGTTGAGCATTGACCTATGAACCGGGAGATCAGGGTTTGATTCCTGGTCAGGGCACATGCCTGGGTTACAGGCTAGATCCTCAGTAGGGGGGGTGTAGGAGGCAGCCAATCAATGATTCTCTGTCATCATTGATGTTTCTATCTCTCTCTTCCTCTCCCTTCTTTTCTGAAATCAACAAAAACATATTTAAAATTCAGAAAATGCTTGACGAGCAAGAGGGGATGCTGGTGAACCTGGCCATGGCTTGAGACTTGCCCTGGGTGATGTGGGGAGGAACAGAGACAATGTCTGTGAACCAGGAACTGGACTGCGCCTACAGGAAAGGCTGCAGAAAGGCCAAAATCTCTAGTAGGCTCAGGGCCTTCCTACCTTGGGGGTGTGAGGCAATTCTTCCCAGATCTCAAGACCCAAGAGGTCCCAGATGATACTGGGATGCGTAGAAATATGGGTTAACTTTTCACACGGTCACCTGATTTTTGTAGAAGCAGCATTATTGAGTGGAAAGGTTTGGTGGCCAATCTTGGGCAAGCAAGCTCTTTCCCCTCTGAGGTCCCTCGGTGCCAACATTTGGTGATTCCGGGATGGTGGCACCAGATGGAAGCCCGTTTCTCCCAGGCTCGGCTCCTGGAGTCTGGTTTCCCCCACCCTCAGCAGGACCAGGATGCCTGGACCCTGCATGCCCCAACCCGGCCGGGCAGAAATCCGCAGGCTGGTTTCCCAGGGCGCACGTGGGAGCGACTGTGGCTACACCACCTCCACCCTGAGAGCAGAATCATGCTTTCTTCCTGCAGCCCTGGACTGGCCTGACCCCACCCAGCTTGCAGTCTGGGCAGCAGGCAGTGGCGGGAGGGTCCCATGCAGGGCTTCTGGGGAGGCTCTAGGGTAGTGATGGCGAACCTTTTGAGCTCAGAGTGTCAGCATTTTGAAAAACCCTAACTTAACTCTGGTGCGGTGTCACATATAGAAATATTTTGATATTTGCAACCATAGTAAAACAAAGACTTCTATTTTTGATATTTATTTTATATATTTAAATGCCATTTAACAAAGAAAAATCAACCAAAAAAAATGAGTTCGTGTGTCACCTCTGACACACGTGTCATAGGTTCGCCATCACTGCTTTAGGGGCACTGACCCAGGCGGGCGGGGGATAAACAGAACAAGGAAAGCAGAGCAGAGAGAGACACAAGGAGATGAAGAGAAGGGAAACTTGCATCTCAAAGATGCTGATACTGTCAGATTCCGAGATTTAATTAAACCCTGAGAATAAACAATAACAAGAGCTTAACGAGGGAATAGTCATTTGGTCCCTCTGTGACTGGACCCCACATAAAACTCTCTACCCTCGACTCCCATCACTAGCCTCATCTGTGGCCGGGCCCCATACCCTCCCCTCCTGGTCCTTTACTGTGCTGTGCCCTGGTCCTGAGAGGCCCTTTCTTACACCACTGTGTGCACCGCACCCATTCCTTCATCTGTGAAATCCCCCCAGATCCTCTCATCCCGCCCCTCTGAGGCCCTAGTGCTTCCTGCCTGTCTCTTAGGGGAGGGCCACTGCCTCTGTGTTTGACTTTTTACCCCTCCTCTCTCAGCACCCTCACCATCCTCTCCACCAACTGTCCTCCCCTCCCCCTGTCACTGACTGCTCCTTGTGTGCCAGATTCTGGGCTAAGGATGTCATACACACATACACACTGCCCCATTTCATCCAAATAATCGCCACAGCAGTGGGCTCTAATACAGACCTGGGACTTGAACCCAGGTCTGCCTAACTCCCCAAACCCTGGCTTTATACACAAATCCAGAACTGCCCAGACCCCCTGGCAGTTGAGCTGGCCCTTCTCAGCCTGGTCTGACTATGCCCATGGCGCGTCTCTCTTGCTCTCACAGGGTCCGCTGCTAAGGCAGTGCATGGCCAGGCTGGAGTTCACGTGACTCCCTGCTTGGTGTGAGATGGGAGGTGACAGGACGAGGGTGCGAAGATATTCTAAGTCAGGAAGCTGGAGCACGTGGGGTCCTGGACGAGCTACTGTAGGCCACCACTGCCGTGCACGTGTGCTCAATCTAATGGCTTTCAATGTCATTAGATCTGCCTGACAACCCTAGGCATTTAGGAGGGCCATCAGTCTCATTCCCATTTTGCGTAGAGGACACTGAGCCCAGGGATAGGCTGTAACTCACCCAAGGTCACACAGCAAGAAACCCGAGGACCTGGCACTTGAGCCGGGTGTCCTGACTCCTAGTCCAGGGCCTTTTCCATTGTTCGAGCTCCTCCCTGGAACTCTGACTAATTCTGGGAGTCTCAGCTCGGCAAGGAGAAAGGCAGCTGGCTGCCTGGACAAGCCTTAAGTGTTCCCTCTTGTGATTCCTGCTGCAGCTCAGATTTTAGTTTGCCCTTGGCTAAAAGGCAGCAGGGTAACACCGCAGGGCCCTGGGTAATGGATAGCTGCTGGCTTTGCCTCTGGACCAGGGCTGGGACCCAGGTCCATCACATGCTCACTCTGAGCCCCAGGTTCTCCTCTGAGAAACGCTGGAGTCACCTGCTCTGAGGGTTGTTCTGAGCATCAAGCAAGAGCCCGGAAGACAAAAGACGGCACTGCCCAGACACACGCCCGGTAACGCACACAAGAACAAGGCGTCCGTTTCATTTGCCTGTTGTCATTCAGGGAGGCACACGGGTTGGGAGCCCCAAAAGTGCAGTGTCGCAAAGACTGTTCCCAAATAGGATGTTGTAATGGGTGCTGTGCCGCTGCTGGCTGTGCGCGCGGGTCCCCGGGCAGCCACAGGCCCCGGGAGCGTGTGCGTGCCCCTTCACTCTGTAGCAGGGCTTGTGTGTCTGGGCCCGTTTCCTTGTCCCCTGCCCATGCTTTCTCTTCTGCACCCATGATGAAGTCCTCAGGGTGAACGTAATGCTCCAATTCATTATAACTTCAAAGCTGTTCTCAACTCATCTCACACACATCCATTAAGAACGAATATATATATATATATATATATATATATATATATATATATATATATCTTTTGAGGTCATACCATTCAATTATTCTATTTTGTGAAATTACAGAAGTTTTGGGCTTGAAGACACTCAAGTGTTTTTCCCTTCCCTTCCTCAGTGTGCAGTCCCTCCTAAGAGCTCGTCCAACCTTTCTTTGCACACCTCTGGTGATGAGACTCACTACCTCCTAAGGAAGCCCAGTTCATTTTGGGATATGTTCTTCCTCATCCTAAGCTGAAATCTGTACCACCAGAACTCCCCCCAGGTTCCAGCTCTGCCTTCTAGGCCCTGCTCCTCCCTTGGCCCCAGGACAGCCCCTCTGAAGCTTAGAGACAGGGATTGTGCCCTTTTGAGTCTTTTCTTTGCGGGTTGACATCATTCTTTCCTACATGGCACAGTTTCTTATTCTTTTTCCATCCTGGCCACACTTTCTCCCCCTGGTCTCCAAGAGGATCTGAATAGGACAAGAGTGGTGTCCCCTCCCGTGCCTAGAGCCCTATGCACCCGGAATACTGGTGCTTGGAACACACACACACACACACACACACACACACACACACACACCGGCTGTTCCTTAGGGATCTAAGAACCATATATCCTGTGATGCAGAACCCAAGAGTTTTCTCTGCTGCCCAGGAGAAATGCCCTGGTGGCCCTGTCATCCCTCATGACACTTCAGGGTCTCCTTTTCCAAGCAGGATGTGTCACCAAGTGGGCAATCCCCAAATACGCCACCCTGGAGAGCATTATGCTAAGCGAAATAAGCCAGCCAGAGAAAGACAAGTATCACATGATCTCACTCATATGTGGAATCTAATGAACAGAATAAACTGTTGAACAAAATAGATCTAGAGACACAGAAGCAGGGAACAGACTGTCGAATCTCAGAAGGTGGGCATGGGTGGGTGGGTGGGAAGAGATCAACCAAAGAACTTGTATGCATATATACATAACCATGGACACAGACAATGGGGTGGTGGAGGCCTGGAGCAGGGGGTAGGGATAGGCTATAAGGGGTCAATGGGAGGAAAAAAATACTTTCAACAATAAAGATTTTTAAAGAAACCAAACCAAACCAAAACAAAAATAGGCTACTAAAGGCTACTGGTGCGTGGTCATAATAATCTCACCAAAATAAATAAATAAATAAAAATAAATAAATAAATAAAAATTAAAAAGATTCAAATTAGCAGGGCAGGAGGAGTGGGCAATCCAGAGCCAAGACAGGGTTGGGGAATAAGAACAGGAATATAGAGCCCTGGCTGGGTGACTCAGTTGGTTGGGCATCACCTGCGCACCTAAAGGTTGCTGGTTTGATTCCCGGTCAGGGCACATGCTTGGTTGCGGGCTCCATCCCTGGTAGTGGGCACGCAGGAGGCAGCTGATCTATGTTTCACTCTCATGTGATGTTTCTTTCTCTCTCTCCATTTCCTTTACTCTCTCTCTCTCTAAAAATCAATTTAAAAATCTTTAAAAAAAGGAACAGGAATGTAGATTTACGAAGAATTGAAGTTGTCTGTTTTTCCTATGAACCAAAGATGTGACACAGCTTTGGCACAGCTAAAAGTAAGCATATATACATCTCTAACGTTAGCTTAGCATTTTCCACATACATAATCACATATGCCCCCACAACAATCCCATGCAAGGTAGGACAGAAGTATCAGCCTATTTTACAGATGAGGAAACTGAGGCTCAGAGAGGTTCGGTGGACTGACCAAAGGGAATGAAGGAGTGGCAGAGGCTGGCGCTCCCCTGACATCCCCTCTGTTCACCCACAGTCTCAGCTTCTTTACAGTTAGGAATCACATGACTAATTCTGGCCAATGGGCTATGGAAGGAAGAGACATTTGACCCTGTGGGCTGAAGCTTAGAAGAGCTGTCAAGAGATCTGTGTGCCGCCTCATGTTTGGGCCCAGATCACTGAGCTGCCTCATGGAGGAGGGATCCCCTGGAGGTCGCCTGGATTTATAAGCGGACTCTGTATGAGAGAGAAATAGGCCTTTGATGCGTTTTGTCGCTGAGATTTAGGGGTTCTTTATTAAGGCAGTTTAGCCCAGCCTATCCTGACTAATATAGAAGGATATAGAAGGGCAATTACATTTGTTTGTATGTTATCACATGTCAGGCATTGTGCTAAGGACTTTACACATGTCACCTCATGCAATCCTTGAAGCTATGAGAAAAGGATTATTGTTTTTCTTTACTGCATGGGAAAACGAAGACACAGAGAAGTGAAGCCGCTTGTGCCGAGCCACTAAGATATGGACCTCGGACCCGACTCTGGGTCTATCTGATTGGAAAGCCTCTATGAACTCTGGTGATTTGCAGAAACAGATGGCTATTGTGTTCCAACACCCTGTTGGGCTAAATGCTTCCTTTGAAGATGAAAGATCGCACAGATTGCTTTTCTCATTCAGATTTTATGCCTGAGTAAAATCCTTGTGCTCTGATTTATTATAGCAACACTGATTTTCCAATTTTAAGACAACAATGCAGCTTGAAATAAAATGGAAAGAAAACATTGAAACATTTGAAACTTTGGTTTAGATCCTTATTTCATTTTGTTTGAACTGTTCAGGGCCTGCCTCATTTCTCCTCCTGCCTCCGGTCTCCCCCACTTGGATCACCTGCCAGAGCCACCTTTCAACACAGTCAGACTCTAAGCATGCTCCCTCCTGCTCAAAATCCACCAAGGCTCCTCGCCCCTCCAGCAGCACGTCCTAAATTACGGTCAGAATATGTCAATGTAAACATGCACCCCGAGAAAGGGCTCCATGGTCAAAGAAATTTTGGAAATGCTGATTAAAAATTTTAATTAAAACATTAAACTACAGGACTTTTCAGAGCCTTTAACTTGCTAAAGCCTAAGAGGCAGATGTGTAGTTTCTGGGATTTCTTAAACTTTTGGATCATGGAATGCCCCCCTTCCCTTTTATTTTGGGACAGCTAATAGGATTAATATTCTATGTCATAAGCTTGGGGAGGATGTTGGCTTTTAGGTTAAAGTCTGAAATTCTCAGCTTAACATTCAAGTCCTCCCAGGATTGGTCTTAGGTCACCCTCCAATCTAATCTCACAAAGCCCTAGCTCTCTGTCTACCCCAGGGTTCAACTCCCTTCCCCACCCCGGACATCTTCCTGTTCATCATGTCACTCAGTCCTAGGTTGTGAGGTTCTCTGAGCTGTAACCTGGAGAGAAAACAGGATTGAGGAACAATGTCAGAAACTTCACACAATGCGCCTCTATTTGGGAGAATGTTAAAAACACTCTATTAGTGACGTGGCTGAGATGAAAACGGGAATGATGATTGCATGACTAATTGAAAGCCATGTGTTTACCGAGGCTCAAAGAATCCCTTTTAGAAACGGAAACTGGGCATGCATATGCCAACGAACAAGGCAGAATGGGTGCACATTGGAAACAAAAAGCACCAAGATATGCTGGGCAGAACCAAAGATATCAACGTAATTAATAAAGTAATTAACATGCACAGGAAACGCAAAAGCTGCCAGGAGGCTGATAAGAGAGGGCTATTAAAAAAAAAAAAAAAAAAGAGCAGTGTAGCAGGGAAGTGAAATGAAGTTTTGCATTTTTTTTTTTTCATCACAGACCCCAAAATATTCTCTGAGTAATAAATAGGCCTTGACTAACTGCAAAAATACCAGTGAGGCTGGGGCCTAGAATTTGCTGTCGACCTTCTGCCTGGCAAAATAATCAGCTCAAGCAATCAGTCAGCCATCCAGTCACTGAGAATGTGGGAGGTGCTTAGACTAGGATGGGAGACCTGTGCCAGGTGGTATGGTCAAAGGCAAGGTGGTGAAGGGTGCCAATCTTGGGGCCAGACTGCCTGAGCTCCAGTTCCAACTCTGCCACTTGGGACCTGTAGCAACTATTTAACCTCATTGTTGTCATCTGTAGAATGGGTCTAAACATAGTACCTCTTCATAATTTTGAGGACTGAATGGACAGATTTGTGTAAAGCCCCTAGGCCAGTGTGTGGCCCGAGTGAATGGCTCCAACAGGGTCAGCTGTTACCACTATTATCCCCCCATGGCAATCCACCCAAGGAAAAGCTCCCTGATAACATAAAAGTTCAGAAAATGTTTCAAAGTCTTCATCAAGAAAGGCAGACCAAACTCGAGTCCCATCATGTTGTTTCTCCTGTGTCTGATTCCTGGGGTGTTTCTAGAAGAGCAGGAAGTTGGAGCAGGCATCTGAGGAAGGTGAAAGATGGTAGCTCATCGACAGTCTTGGGCTCTGGGATTTTGGGTGAGTCTGTGCCTCAGTTTCCCCATGAGAGAAATGAGGGGTCTGTTTGGGTGATTTCTTAATTCATTTCAAGTTCTGAAATTCTGAGTCAACACTAGTTACACAGGCAAGTGATTATTAAGAGAGCAACAGTGACCCTCCTTGGAGGCCCCTTCTCTTCCTCCTCCTCCTTGGCCATCTTCCAGCTCTGTTCCTGGCGCGCCAAGGTCCTCCTGGGCCCTCAGGTGGAAGCTGCATAGTCATGGGGCTACAGTGCCTCCCTCATCAACATGCCCTGAGCCCTGGGCCTTAGGCCTCTGCCTGTCTCACTAACAGGGCACCATACCCCCCCACCCCCGGGGCTCATGCTACCTGGGTGTTCTAGAACCCACCACTGACTCTGTACCAACATGTGTTCACCTGCAAAATGGGAACAAAGCTCTCTCTGCTGAAGTGATTGTGAGGATTAAAGAAGTGGAGTAGGTGAATGTGCATTAGAAGGTATAAACCTACCCCACATGCATCACTGCTCTTTAAGACCTCTCTGGGAGGCTGGCAAGGTAGTTTTTAAAATTTCCTTATGGAGTCAGGAAGTTCTGAGTCAGGGAGTGGGAACAGAAGGCACAACGATTAAAGTCCTGTGGGTCAGGCTTAGCATTAGGCACTTGAACATGTTGTCCCAGTTTATGCTCATGGTAAGCCTGTGAGGGAGGAATAGGTATTTCCTTATGGGCACTGGGGCTCAGAGAGGGTGAGTCACTCACCCAAGGTCACACAGCTAGGAGGTGGCAGATATGGATGAAAATCTTAGATTGTAGTGTGTATGGCTACCCCATCATTCTTCCAAAGCTCACAGTGCAGGAGCCTGGTTGGTGAACACACTGCATTTCCTTGGCATGGGAATGCATTTCCAGAAGCCTGCCATATCTTTTTAATAATTGGTATGAACATGCCATCTCTCGTCAGCCAGCTTCCTGTCTGCTGTAAGACGCAGATAAGGAAGAAAGAGATGAGCAGACATAGGAAAATCCTCCATACCCGTTGGCAGAACTCACTCCAGCCTGGAGTTACCTTTCTCGATTGGATTCTCTGAGCCTTCTGTGTCTGACTCATGTAAATGGCTTCTTGGGTGAAATATGAAAACACCGTGTGGGATGTTCATAGTCTCGCTCTGGCAGCTCTGGCAGCTCTGGCAATAATGGCTCAGAGTGGGGTCTGCAGCTTGTGTCTGGGAGTCGGATTCAATTCCTTTGAGATTCCTGAGCCAGGACCATGCTGGTCTGGCCTCAGGGGGCCCAGTGACAAGGAGCCAGATACAGGAAAATAGCAAGATGAGGGACTAGCTCTGAGAAGACTCAGAGGCAGGGTGGCCAAGGGCCAGATAACAAATGATGCTTCATGTAACAGCTAGCATTCATTGACACCCTGGGCACAGGTAAGTCCTTTAAGGCACTATCCTTTCTCATTCTCCCCAAAGACCTAT
Source organism: Myotis nattereri (assembly GCF_964212035.1). Taxonomy (NCBI): domain Eukaryota; kingdom Metazoa; phylum Chordata; class Mammalia; order Chiroptera; family Vespertilionidae; genus Myotis; species Myotis nattereri. The sequence continues at coordinate 56,792,071 of NC_138087.1, forward strand.
AAGGTGGGTATTATAATATCTAGATCCATATTGTGGATGAAGAAATTGTGGTCCTCAGAAGCGAAGTCACCTACTATATGAATTTCCTAGGGTTGCTATAACAACTTTCCTCAAACCGGGTGGCTCACAACAGTGGACATTTACTCTTGCATAGTCCTGGAGGCCGGAGGTCTGAAATCAAGGTGTCCTAGGGCTGTGCTACCTCTGAAGCACTGGGAGAGAATCCTGGGCCTCACCCAGCTTCTGGTGGCTCCAGGCATAACTTGGCTTGTGGCTGCATCACTCTGATGTCTGCCTCCATCTTCACTTGACCTTCTCCTCTGTGCCTGTATCTTCTCTACTTCTTCTTCTTAGAAGAACACTCTTCGTTAAGTTTAGGGCCAACTGAAGTAATCCAGGATGATTTCGTCCTAAGATTTTTAATTACATCTGCAAAGACCCTTTTACTATGTAAGATTATAGTCATAGGTTCTAGGGTTAAGGATGCGGGTATATCTTTTGGGGGCTCACAATTCAACCCACTACACTTATCTAACTTCACACAGTCAGTGGCTGAGCTGGGATTTAAAGTTAAGCTTAACTCCAGAGTCCATTTGCTTGACCAGGAAGGGCTACATGCTACCAATTTTACCTGCTGTGTGACTGTGGGCATGCTATCTAACCCCTCTGTGCCTCAGTTTCCTCATCGATAGACTGAGGATAAATGGTAACTACGGCATGGGGTTGTTGTGAGGATTGAATTGACAAGGTAAGGCACATGGAACAGTGACTAGCACACAGTATGCACTTAACAAAAGCTATTGCCATTATTGTTACCAAGACTACACAGCTTCTTTGGAACTCTGGATAGATGCTAAGCAGATGGCTACTGAGGATGAGGCTGGACTGGGGCACAATGCCCTCAGATATAATTTGCCAGATTTGAATATCTGTTAAGTGCTTCACTCTTATGCAACAGCACCCAGATAATTACAGATGTGAAAGAGGGTTAAACATCTACACTTAATGGAGGCTAATAATTTTGAAAGCATCAATGATGAGAATGTTTCTTTAAAACAAAACCAAGTAGAACACAGAACTGAAGTGGAAAGAAGCAGGAAGTATGAATAGGCCACTAGACCAATCCCAGCTGAATAGATCCCCAGTTATCTAGCACCACATGGACTGGCTGGGGACAGTTCCAATTGTAGCCAGGTCATCTCAGGCCTGCGAGTTCACCTCTCCAGCCTTAGGCTCCTCCTCTCTAAAGTGGGGATGTCAAGGTGCTTTGTAAACTGCCTGCTGCAGAAACGTGAGGCACTCTTGTTATTACAGTATGTGTTTGCCAACCGTTGGGTACCTGTACCCAAGTGGTGCAGACGTGGGGTGAGGGTTCCAGTCTGGAGGACGGGGGAGTGCGGGCTGGGCACTGAGAATTGGGCAGCCCCCAGATGATTGCTGTCTCCTGAGCTCTTAGGAGGGGCCCACAAGTTCTATCAGTGTCCTCTAAACTGAATTGAGCATCTTTGGGTCATGTTAAGTATTCTCTCCTATGTCAAGGTCAAAATGACTCAGTATTTAGAGTTGAATCCACTTTACGGAGAACTCCAATGGCAGAAAAAAATGAACATCTCACCAAGTGGCTAGTGGTTCCATTTCAGAGCCACTGTGGGTGCCGAGGTGCCTGGACACTGTGGTTCCCTGGTCCTTTGTGGTTTCTGTGGTTGGTGGCTTCCTGCAACTGCAGGGCAGTGTGCTAACTTACTTAAAGTTCTGGTCTGGACTTGCTCACCCGCTACCTCCCTCCTGCAGTGAACAATGCTGCAGAAATAGAGATCTTGTAGTTTTTCCTTTTTTCCTATTCCTTGCGCTCTGTCTTCCACTGGGGAGACAATTATTCAACTGATGATTTAAGGATTTTCAGAAAAACATGACACTGGGGGCTCATTAAGCTCTGTGGGGTCTGCACAGGTGAACCTTGCCAGGTGGCCCTCTCTCTGAGTTTGCATGTCATTTGTCACCATCACGTTCTCCAGCTGGGGTGGGGGTGAGGGTTGGGAAGACACCATGTGGACTTCAGGTTTCCTGGATTCAGGCTTTGCTTCTCTTATACTTTAGCCTTACAAGTATTGTCCTGAATCTGTTTCTAACTTTGGTATCCTAACTGCAGTCCTTGAGATTGGTGGAGGTCTAGTCCAGAGAGCTTCAACCCTGGCTGCACACCAGAACCCATGGCAACTTCTAAAAAATCCCAATGTCCAGGCCTCTTTCCAAACCAATTAAATCAGTCTGTGTGTGTGTGCGTGCGTGCGTGTGTGTGTGTGTGTGTGTGTGTGTGTGTGTGACCTGAGTACCAGTATTTTAAAAAAGATCTCTTCTGGATGATGTAGCCAGAATTAAGAACCACAAATCTAAACTATCTTTAAAATCATTTAAAAGCCTTCCTCTTTTTAAAATATTATTTAATTTTCTTTTCAGACTCAACATATTCATCTAATAATTTAAGCCAGCTGCTGGGCAACTGCATCACCTGATCAGAGGTGGTCAATGCTGACAAGAGTCATGATATGGAAGCTTGTTCATTCGTTCATTTGTTCATTCATTCACCCATGCATTCCTTTGCTCATCATTCACTTGTCTATTCAAGCAACATATACTGAGCACCTACTATGTACCTGCCAGACCCCATGCTATGGATGAAGCACTGAGCAAGAAATACAAGGCCTATTTCATGGAGCTCACATTGTAGTGGAGGAAGACAGAAAACAGGCAAGAACACCAGGGATAAGTGATGTGATGGAGAAACAGGGCAAGGTGAGACAGAATGTCAGAGGCCAGTTAAGACTTGTTAATATTGTTAACAGTAATTTTTCCCAAATTGATATACAAATTCAGTGTAGCCCCTAAGAAAATCCCACTGCCTTTTTTGCAGACATAGAAAAACTGATTCTATAATTCATCTGGAATTTCAAGGGACCCTGAATAGCCAGAAAAATATTGAAAAAGAACTAAGTTGGAAGACACACACTTCCCAATTTCAAAGCTTACCATAGCTACAGTCATCAAAACAGTGTGGTACTGGCATCAGGATAGGCATATGGATTGATGGAATTGAATTGGGAGGCCAGAAATAAATCATACATCGATGCTCAATTGATTTTCAATAGGCATTAGAAGAGTAGTCAATGAGGAAAGAATACTCTTTCCAACAAATGGTGTTTGGGCAACTAAAAATTCACATGCAAATGAATTAATTTGTACCACTACCTTACACCATATACAAAAATTAACTAAAAATACATCAAACACCTAAATATAAGAGCTAATGTTATATAACTCAGAAGAAAACTCAAGTGTAATAAATCTTCATAACCTGGATCAGGTAATGGTTACTTAGCTATGATACCTAAGCACAAACAATCAAAGAAAATATAGGTAAATAGATAAAAATATATAAATATAAAAATAGATACTTTTTGAACTTCATCAAAATTAATTTTGTGTAGCCCTAACCGGTTTGGCTCAGTGGATAGAGCATTGGCCTGCAGACTCAAGGGTCCCAGGTTTGGTTCCGGTCAAGGGCGTGTACCTTGGTTGCGGGCACATCCCCTGTGGGGAGTGTGCGGGAGGCAGCTGATCGATGTTTCTCTCTCATCGATGTTTCTAACTCTCTATCCCTCTCCCTTCCTCTCTGTAGAAAATCAATAAAATATATTTTAAAAAATTAATTTTGTGTATATTACAGGATACTATTGATAAAGTGAAAAGACAATTCAGAATGGGAGAAAATATTTGCAAATCACGTATCTGACAAGGGTATAATATCCAGAACATATAAAGAGCACTTATAACTCAACAACAAAAAGACAAACAATTAAATTAAAAACAGGACTTGAAAAGACATTTCTCCAAGGAAGATATACAAATGGCCAATAAGCACATGAAAAGATACTCCATGTCATTAGTCATTTGATAGTCATTCTCATCAAAACCACAATGATATACCACCTCACATCGGCAAGATGGTTATAATAAAAAAGACAGATAAATAAGAGTTGGTGACAATGTAGAGTCATTGGAATCCTTATACATTGCTGGTGGGAATGAAGAATTGTGCAGCCACTCTGGCACTGTTTAGTAGTTCCTAAAAATGTTAAACAAAGTTACCATGTGAACAGGCAATTCTGCACACACATACATATACACACACACACTCCCAGGGGAATGGAAAACATATATTCACACAAAACTTGTTATGAATGCCCATAACAGCATTCTTAATAGAAGTGGAATTCAAAAAGTGAGAATAACCCAAATATCCATCAACTGATGAATGGACAAACAGAATGTGGTATCCTATATAATAAAAGGCTAATATGCAAATTGACTGAACTGCAGAACAACCAGTCACTATGACGCACACTGACCGCCAGGGGGCAGATGCTCAATGCAGGAGCTGCCCCTGGTGGTAAGTGTGCTCCCACAGGGGGAGTGCTGCTCAGCCAGAAGCCAAGCTCACGGCTGGCAAGTGCAGCAGTGGTGGTGGGAGCCTCTCCCGCCTCCATGGCAGTCAGACATCCCCCAAGGGCTCCCAGACTGTGAGAGGGTGCAGGCCAGGCTGAGGGAACCCTCCGAGTGCACGAATTTTGTGCACCAGGACTCTCATATCAATATGAGGGAACATTATTCAGCCACAAAAAGGAATGAAGAACTGATACATGCTACTACGTGGAGGAACTTTAAAAAACATTCTGATAACTGAAAGAAGCCAGACACAAAAAAGTCCCACATATTCTATGATTCCATTGATATGAAATATCCAGAGTTGGCAAATCCACAGGCTGGAAGGAAGGCGATACAGGGATTCATGGGTAAAATAAACAGGGTTTCTTTTCGGGGTGATAAACTTTTATGGAATTAAAGTGGATAGCTCTACAGCATTATGAATGTACTAAAACCACTGTATTATACATTTTAAAATTGAATTTTATGGTATGTGAATTATATCTAAAAAAGATTCCTCTGCCATGTGAGAATGGATTGGAAGGGGCAATGAGTGAGAGCAAGAGCTTGCTTATAAAGTTTTGGTAACAACAACAATAAACAACAACTCAGTGGCTTAAACAATAAAGGTGGTTGTTTATTCTCATCCTACCTCTTGTCCATTGTGTGCCAATTGTAGCTTTGGCTCAGTGCGTCCCCTTCTGGATGCCAGGTGATGAGAGATGGTGGTGCTTTGGACCTCAGGGGTAGCAGTGGAGATGGGCAGAGTGATGGATTAGGATAGGATTTGGCAGTAGAGTCTGCAGGACTATGACAGTAGAGTCTGCAGGAGAATACCCCGTAAGATGGCTCTAAGGCTAGATTCATTCAGGTATTCAACTAATATTATCTATTGAGTGTGTACTATGTGCCAGGCACTTTTTCAGGTGCTGGGGATACGGCGGTAAATAAACTACAACTGTCCCTCTTTCTGTGTTCTGATGAAACTCACTTTCCAGTGGATAGGGCGATGTTTGTGACAGCGATAGGAAGTTGGGTGGACTTGACTACAGTAGTTGTTATGGCTGGACACCAATATCTGCTTTTCTCTCCCCTCTGGGCATATGGTAGGACTGTTCCTGCCTGCCCCACTGAACTCATGCATGGAGAGTTAACATGTTCTGGCCACTGAAATATGAGTGGAAATGACATGTGACACTTTAGAGTGGAAACTCTAAAAGTCAGTGTACACTCTGGCATGCACTCTTTTCCCCTACCCCCAAAACCATCCCAGAGGGTGCTCCACCAGCTATATCCTGGACTTAAAAAGCTATAGCCAACCTATAGTTGACCCTCCATGGACAAGTGTTATGATGAATAAAGAATCTTTATTATTTTAATCCATTGAGTTGCTCATCTTTTGTTATTGTTACCACAGTAAAACCTAGCACAGTCTGACTAATAACATGTTCTCACTCATTTTTTCACCCATTAAGTCTGAATTCAATCCTAGCTTCATTTTAGAAAAGGAAGGCCAGTACCTCAACACAGTAACTCAAACTTAAAACCAAGAGTCAATCTGCAGGGACATGCCATAGAGAAGATGCCACTCTGTGTGTGTCTAATCTTGCCCATCAGACTGTAGGCCTAAAGGGAGCCTGAGTATGGTGGCCACATAAGTGCTGAAGGAGTGCCCGGTTGATGTATCATTTACAAAGAGGTACTTTGGTTGGAATTCCCCCACCAAAAAAGAGGAAAAGTCTTTGTGGGTGCCATAGCCTATGTTTCTGCTCATATGGATGTGTGGAAAAATCATCAAAATGTAAGGGCTGTCTTTGCTCAACAACTGGAATGGCTTTACTAGGGCACACAGTGGTCAGAAGATGCCAGGATTGCAGACAGTTTCCCAGCTGTCTGCTCCATGGACCTGAGAATTTCTAGTAAATAGCCCATCCCCTGGAGAGCACTGAACAGGTGAGACCAGAGTCTCCCACTTCAGGGCTGTCCCCTTGGTGCCCATGGTGGTGCTGTGACTTTTGTTTTGTGTCTTGAGGGGTCTCTGGAGCCCAAGTGCATCCCGAGGGCATAAGGGATGCCATCAAGGAACATGAAATAAAACTCAATCACTCACAAATCTAAGATGCCTCTGACACGAGGTGTTCCAGAAACACGGCTGTAGCCGGCAGAGGCCATCTGTCCAGAACGGTCCACAGCTGACCACAGCCTGGGCTGAGCCAGGTCCCAAGCCAGAAGGCCAATGTCTGTGGACATCCTTAAAATGTCTATCTGGCATATCATTCCAATTAAATTGCACCTAATGTTCTCATTTTAATAACTTCATCTGCAATTTACATCTTGCTCCCTCTCCCAAAGGGCCTGAGGCAGCACACAGTAAAAGCCCAAACATGCAGGACAGTTAGAGAAATAAACACAAGTGATCAGTACAAGAGATAATCCTCCAGGAACCTGAGATAAGATGGTCATTGCCCAGAGTGTTGAATTTGGCTCCAACTTTCTGGCAGCCAAGGTTAAAAAGAAAAGAGAGTGGCTTATTGAATTACAATTGCCTGACTGAAGGAAGGAAGTAGACACAAGTTCATGGGGAGAGCACAGCCCATTTCCTGGTGCTAAATTCTGCTAGGATCTATCCTGTGGCCCTTTATCTCAGGGGTACTAAGTCACACACTGAACAACAGTCTTTTATAGAAGATGCTGAATCATTCTTCAACTGGAAGCTTTAGCCCCATAAATGGGCCCTTGATAAAAGGTGAGGGTGTAATATTAAATTAAATTGTGACTCGGCGAAGACATTTCTTGGAGAATCTGGTTTAATGGGCCCAGACAGATGGGTTGAAGTTGGACATATGGTGGCATGGGGAGAGAATTCTAGGTGGAGGGGACAATTTATTCAATAAATATTTACTGAGCACTTAATCTGAGCCAGGCCCTGCCAGTGGGTGCTGAGGACACACAGATGGCCTCGGCCTCTGAGGAGGTCATGAAATGGGGGGCCAGGTTCACAGGCAGATAATTACCAGTGGTGTGAGCAGAAAAGGGGCAACAGGGTGAGATGGGGCCTGGGCAGAGGCATCCAAGGAGCTGCTGGTCCAAAGGCTCCTGGAAAAGATGCTTCTGAGCTCTGCCTGAAGGTCAAGCAGGAATTTTTCACATGAAGTTAGCATATTGGGGGGCGGGGAGGGTGAGGAGAGCATTCTGGGTGGAGAGGGTAAGCATGTACAGAGGCATGGAGTAAGGGAGAGCATGATGCTGTGAAGTGCCAATGGCTCAGCACATGAGTGAGGAAGGGGGCTGAGACGAGCCTGGGAGGGAAATGGAGCCAGATCCGTGAGGGCCTGCTGAACGGCTGAGTGTGGGCTTCCTCCTCTAGCAGATGGGGAGGATTTTAAATAGCAGAATGATAAGATCAGAGTTTCAGATAATGCAGCCCTTTCCTGAGAGGAGTCAGACCAACCCAGGAGGCCCTCAGCTAACAGGAACTTGGTCTGCAATTGGCTGGGGCCCCAGCTTGGCCATCTAATACCCTGTGGATGACTGTGAATGACAAAGACCTGTCCCACTGTCAAGGACGGGTAGTGATGACCCATCATTTGGAATGTGACCCTTAGCATCCTAAGCCTTGGGCCACCAGGCTGCCTGTGAGCAGCCCACAGAGCAGAGAGGATCCTGGTCTTCAGCACTCAGCTCACCCTAGCCATTCTGATGTCGCTTTATTTCCAAATGAATAGAGTGACATGGGGCTTAGACAAGCTTTATGAAGATACCAGATGTTTCTAGAAAGTGTCTGCTTTAGGAGTTTTTAGAGCAACTGTAGAGGGAGGTAGAAAATAAGAGTTAAACTTATTTAAAACTATGTATTTGCCTCTTCCAATATCTGTTTCCATAGAAACAAGTGGAATAAGCCACCAGTTTCAAAGCCAAATGTAGTCCATGATTTCCGCCCCCCCCTCCCCCCCCCTCATTTGCTTCCACAAAAAAGGTTGGTGAAAGTATGGAATATAGAGGGAAGTTTGAAGTTTTCCCCTCTCCCAAACTGCCCTTAACTTGATCACTGACCAAATATCCAGAAAGCCACAGAACCCAGAGTGCAGGGGATTCTTGGTGGGGCTGCTTAGTAGCCTGTGGAGACAGCCTTCCGCTATTTCCGCCAGTGAACGCCACACACATGGCTCCCGTGGGTGACTGTGCTGCGCATAATCCCATCTCTTTTGCCGCTTGCCTGGGAAACAGATGGCGAAGGCTTCAGGGAGTGCAGGCAGCCTCAGGGTGCGGCCTCAGTGGCTGCCCTGTGGCTCTCCTGGGTGCCAATGGTCAGTGACCTTGAGTGCTGTCCTCCATTTCCTCTCTGCTTCAAAACCATTCAGAATGGTGGGGATCTAGTATAGAAGGAAGGCTTGGGAACAAAAGAAACCACCCTTCCACCTAGATTCACAGGCTGTCTTCACACCATCAGTATGCACTGCTTTTACTTTTGGGGAAATTAACTCAAATTATTTTTCTTAAAAGAAAAAAATGTCCCAGATGGGTGTTGTGTGTGTGTATGCACACATATACACGGTGTCAGTTCTTGGTTTTCATCTTACTTGATCTAAAAACAGCATTTGACACACTTCATCCAAACTTTCTCTTTGAAACTTGCTTCCTTTGGTTTCCTAGAAACCAAACTTATCTGATTGTCTTCTTATCTCTGTGGCTCTCCCTACAGGTCTTCTTTGCTGTTTCCTTCCAACCTCCTCCATCTCCAAACACGGGCATGTGTGGTTGAGGGAATGTCCTTGGTCCTCTTCTCTCCTCCATCAGTTTCACCCCTGCCCCCGGCCCCCACTGGTGCTCTCATCCAAGGCTTTCCATCTCATCTCTATGTTGTCTGCATTCACGGTCCCATCTCCAGCCCACACCTCTCCCTGAACTCCAGACCTGTATGTCCAACACCTACTCCCATCGCCACCAGTAGAGTAGGTGTTCAAAATGGGAGAATTTTTTTTCCCTTTTTTCCAACAATAAAAATTACATTTCAAAACCTTTTAAACATACTTGGCAGATTTATCCACACCTGCTATATCTGAAGTGCAGAAACAGCCAATATTTCTATCAGACTGTAAAGCAGATGAAGGCAAGACTGAGATGCAACAAAGGTGCACCAAGCACCAGCAAGGGGCCGAGTCATGGGCAGGGCACCAGTCAGTCCTCGCCTTGGTCTAGGACTAGGACATCTGTCCCTGGAGACATCTTCCTTCTTCAAATTTCCCCTTTGCATGGATAGCTCTCTTGCCTTTGCCCCCGCCCATGGGTGGCTCTTCTGGCTACTCCCTTCCTTTCTGACCACCACTTTGAAGTCCCCTTCCTGGCTGCTCCTCCTGTTCCCATCACCGCTTAGTGATTCCCAAGGCTCCAGTGAGGACATCTTCACTTCTTATTATACCACTCTCTGGGGACCACACTCATTCCCTCAGCTCCCATCCTCAATGTGCCCCTCCCTCGAGTCTCTGTCTACTGGACAAACTGCTCCGCTGTGTTCTAGGACCCTGCGTAAAATCTTCCAAGCCCCTCCACTCAGAAATGAATCCACTCCTCATTCTGCACCCTGCCTCATTGAAGAGATCCACCATCCACCAACCAGCCAGAGATCTGGGCATTGTCCTTGCTGCCTCCATGTTCCCACCCCTTGGAGTCAATCAATCAGCAAGCTTTGTCATGTCTGCTTACCTAATATCTCTCAAATCCACCTACTTCTCTTTGTTCCAGTGCAACTGCCCTGCTTTGAGTCACCATCAGCTCCTGCCTGGATTATAGCAAAGACCACCTCTGAGCCATCTCTGGGCTCCAGCCTCACCTCCCCATCTGTTCTCACCCTGCAGCCAGGGCAAATCTGATCATGTCACCTTCCTGATTAATGGTCTTTAACTTTGAAGTTTTAACTTCTCTGCTTAGCACACATGGCCCTTAACAACCCGGTGCTGTCTGCATCATCTGCCTTCCCTGCCACTTCCCCAAAGGTACTCTCGGCTTTGGCCAGCAGAACTATTTTATATTTCATGCTTAATAGTGAGAAATTAGATGCCTTCCTTAAAATAGGGAACAAGGCAAGGATGCCCCCTCTCATAACTCCTATTCAACATTGTACTGGGAGTTCCAGCTAATATAAACATAAGACAAGAAAGGAAATAAAAGGTATACAGATTGGGAAGGAAGAAATAAAATTGCGTGCAGATGACATGATTGTCTAAGTAGGAAGTCCCAAAGAATCAACAAAAAACCCTCCTGGAACTAATAAGCAATTACAACAAGGTTGTAGAACCCTAGCTTTACATACAAAAGTTGATTGCTTTTCTATATACCAAAAAGGAGCAATTGGAATTTGAACTTAAACAATACTATTTATATTAGCATCAAAACCAAAATTACTTAGGTATAAATCTAACAAAATACGTATAAGATCTATATGAGGAAATCTACAAAACTCTAATGAAAGAAATCAAAGTAGATCTATTTAAATGGAAGGATATTCCATGTTCATGGATAGGAAGACTCCATATTGTTAAGATGTCCGTTCTTCCCAGCTTGGTCTATTGAGATTCAATGCAATCCCAATAACAAAGCAAGTTACTTTGTGGATATCAATAAGCTGATTCTAAAGTTTAGATGGAGGAGCAAAAGACCCAGAACAGCTAGCACAACATTGAAGAACAAAGTCAGAGAACTTTGACACTATTCAACTTCAAGACTTACTATAAAACTATAGCAATCAAGACAAAGTGTTATTAGTGAAAGAACAGGCAAGTAAACCAATGAAACAGAATAAAGAGCCCAGAAAGAGACCCACACAAATACAGTTAACTGACCTATGACAAAGATGCAAAGGCAATCCAGTGGAGAAAGGGAGTATTTTCAAGAAACAATGCTGGAACAAGCAGGCATTTTTGTGAATAAAAATGAATCTAGACACTGACCTTGCACCTTTCACAAAAATTAACTCAAAATGGATTAGAAACCTAAATGTAAAATGCAAAACTATAAAACTTCTAGAAGATAACAGCAGAAAATCTAGGTGACCTTGGGTTTGGCAATGAAATTTTAGATGCAACAGCAAAAGCATGATCCATGAAAGAAATTATTGATGAATTGGACTTCATTGAAATAAAAAATTTCTGCTCTGCAAAAGACAATGTTAAGAGAATGAAAAGTCAAGACATAGACTGAGAGAAAATATACCTGGCACGTAACAGAAGCTATGTAAATGTTTACTGCATGACAGTGAATGAGGATATGGCACTGGGAGGCCTCCAGCAGGCCTTAAGAATCTGATTTTCATCCCTTGGACACTTGCATGTACTGTCACTGGGAGAATCGCTTCCATGGGTTCTCCCTGTTATTCTCAAACTCTTCATTCTTTTTTTTTTTCTTTTTTTATCAGGACCTATGCAATCTAAAATAATTATTCTTATGTGTTTACATGTCTATCAGCCCCCACTAGCCTGTGGGCAACGTAAAATCGAAGGCTATGGCTGCTGTGCTCACCTCGATCTCCCCAGTGGAAGATGGAAGATGTGTGTGGGGTGCTGGGCTGGGCAGTGAGGGAGATTGCTCAGAAGTTGCCTGGCCCTGGAGAAGCTGGTGGTCCAGCAGGGATGAGTGGGGTGGGTCAGAGATGCACTCAGCACAGATGAACAGCATGTGAAATGTTCCCACAGAGGAATGTTCAGGATGCTAGGGATGGGAGTGGAGAAAGGCCGGCTTGTAAATCTGGTGGTAACACAGGGCCTGGAACTGAAGTTCATTTATTTGTCAGAGAAGGTTCCAGAAGGGGTAAGCATGGGCACAGACTTGAAAATGAAACACAGAGCAAGGGCTGTGAGTGGAATCCTGATGTGTTCAGAGTATCCGGAACAATCTAAGGCATCTGGGGCAGGCGAGGGGAAGAGGGAACAGACCACAAAGATCTCTGATCACCTCTCCCCCAAGCGTAGACTTTCTCTCTTGTTAGAGGTCCTGGGAAAAACAGTCCCGCGGGGAGAATTTTGGACTCCTCATCCCCTGGGCATGCTGCTCAGTCATCACACTGTGTCTGACAGATGAGGGTCTGACAGAAAACAAATGACAGCTTAGCGCTGTTTGGTGGATAAACGACAATAAATCGACAGGCCTGTGGTTCAACAAATCAAAGGGTTCTGCTACCATGGCAACAGAGTGACAGGGAAACTCTAAAATAAGAGGAAAAGAGGAGCAGGCCAGAGAAGGTTTAGAGAGAAATCTCAGCAGATAACTGGAAGGAAACACAGAGACAGGGCATCTGAGTTGAGAGCCAGAGCTGGCTCTCCTCCAGCCTGGCCTGGGAAGGTCTGGATGCCCCAGGTGGGACCCTCCCCTGTCCCAGACTCAGTTTTCTCTCTATACAGAGAGGCACTTCCACGGCAACCCACAGCTCCTCAGTTTGAGAATCATTGCCCTGGAAGGTCTGGCAAGGGATAGGGTTCTATGCTCAGAGCTTGAGAGCAGCAGGACTTATTACAGAAAGGAAGGAAGAAAGGGAAGATGATGACAGCAAACCATCACTTACTAAAAGAATCAGACTGCACAAGACTGACCACCTTGAAAAGGTCCAGGGGGACAGGCTTCTTAGATCCATTTTTGGAGTCGGCTGACTCAGGCTGACTCCAACTCCACAGCCTCTCCCCACCACAGCCGGAGCCTGCGGACCCCTAGTGAATGCCCAGCCCCAACTTAACCTTGAGTGAAGGTAGCCGTGCCCATGTCCTTGCCTGCCCTTGGGCTCAGTATCAAGCCAGCTGTATCTGTTTTCTGTCCACCTGCCCTACTCCAGGTCTTCCCGAGGGCTCTGTTCGACTGGCCTCTCTTCCCTCTCTTTCTTTCCTCAGTCGGCCATGACTGTATTTTAGTCCTCATCTGCAGAATGTGGACACACTCCCCTGTCCTACTTGCTTCACAGATCTGTGGCCAATGACCAAAGGTCTATGAAGACCCCTAAAAATGCAAAGTGCTGTCATGTGTTGAAAGGCAGGGTGGGGTAGTAGATGAGAGAGTAGTCAGTGGTGTTGCCACTGAACTGCTGAGTAATCTTGGTTAAATTATATAGCCTCTCTGGGTTTGTTTCCTCATCATTAAAAAAAAAATTGTTTTTAATTGATTTCAGAGAGGAAGGGAGAGGGAGAGATAGAAACATCAATGATGAGAGAGAATCATCAATCAGCTGCTTCCCCCACGCCCCCCACTGGGGATCAAGCCAGCAACCCGGGCATGTGACCTGACCGGGAAATGAGCCGTGACTTCCTGGTTTATAGGTTGACGCTCAACCACTGAGCCATGCCGGACAGGCGGTTTCCTCATCATTACAATGGGATCACACTGCCCAGCCAGTGGTGGCGTGGTGGATGAGGAATTCCCCCGGGCTGGGCTGGGGGACAGGACTACTCCTTTGCCACCTGTATGGATGAATGGTGACCAGATAGCACCTCCCTTCTGGAAACAGCCTGCTACCCAGGTGACCTCAGCGGAGCTCTTGCCCCTTGATCCATGGGCACAGCCAGTGTTGGATCTGTCTGGGTCTGTTGGGTCTGCTTCCTCCCAGGAAGGATGTACACCAAAGGCAACAAGACGAAGGCCACAGCCCTAAATCTCCCTCCTAAATCCACGCTGTTAGAAACTGCATCCTCGGCCACCACTCTGACTGCATAATTTCTCACTGTGCTGCGCAAACCCTGTCTGTCTCCAGATAAACGATGCTGGGCATCTTATTTGCTAGAAAACCTTCTTGTCCAGAAGGATAAAAGGCTCTGGCCGCAATGCATAAAACAATGGTTTCCAGGTTACTTTAAGAAGTCACACTGAAAGCCACAAAAAAATTTACCTAACCATGCAGTAGGAGAAATGGAAAAAATTCCAGTTTTCTCATCAGAATTTACTACTCCATAGAGAAATCACAGCATACAGCACACCCTGCGCAGCCGGCTCTCTCTACCGAGGGCATCTTTAACTGTTCCAGAGAAAATCAACAAAAATATGCTTCCTTAATCTTGATCTTCCCTAATCTTAAGAATCCTGGGAAGATCACTGAGTGAAGGGCAAGGCTGAATGCAAGACTATTCCAATATATGTTTAACAGCACTTTTATGTAAGGTTCTTTATTTTAACAAACAAATTTCTGATATCAAATGTGGGAAAAGAAATCTATTGTTTATCACTTTGAAAATCATATAGTACCTCACAGGAGCTCTCAGCATGCTTATTCCCTAGGAGCACTCATTAGGGAACTGATTTTAAAGAAGAGAATAACAATGCAATGTAATTTCTGGACCAGTAGATCATATAAATGGAGATTTCTACAATGTGTAGAAAATATATTCATATCAGCGGCCCAACATTTCCCCGTAATTCTGCATGTATCAATATACCTAGACAAATTCTTTCACCACCGCCCCCAGGAGTGAAGACGGTCTATCTGGCCTTCCTGAAATAATGTTGGTATCAAACGGAGGAAAGCAGAAATAATGAGATGTCTCTGATAGAGAACGTGGGCCCATGCGGACCTGTGATGATTTCCCCGTGACAATCTTGATTTCTTCTCAAGGAGTGTACCGTGGGCAGCCGAGTAGACGGTCTGCCTCTGTCCCCAGGTGTCTGGGAGCAGCGTCCCGAGGGCCTCCCTCCTACCGGTGCCTGCGCTTACCTCCATGCTGTACTTCTCCACCGTCCTCCTCAGGGGGTCCACAGCCTGCCAGCAAATCAGGATGCACAGGTCAATCAGCAGCATGCCCCCGACGATCACAAGCAGTTTCTGGTCCTTGATGATCTGCAGCGAGGGCGAGAGCAGCACGCAGTGCATGTGAGAGAGAGAACTTCCCAGAGAGAAGTGAGGGGCCGGGTCAGGGAGTGACGGAATCGGGTCACCCTCAGTGGGAGAATCTCCTGAGACTCATCATCACAGGATAAACCAGCCAAGCTCCCTGCTGGACATTCAAGGTCCTTCCCGAGCGTGGCCTGGCCACCTTTACACACACGCTGCACTTAGTTAAGTCTGACAACTCCTAGTTTGCGGCCCTGCTGTGATTTTCACCTCCCACTCCTATTTAGGAGCTGGTTCTTTTGTCCAAAACACTCTTTTCTTTCGGTCTGGACTACTCCTAATAATCTTAAAGACCCAGACCCATTGTTATCTCCTCCATGAAGTTCCCTCTCACTCCCACAGCAGAACTAATTACTTCTATAGCACTGTTCAGATACTTCATTATCAGGAGTAGTAATAGTAGTAAGAACAACCTGCCTCTAGGTTGACGGCTTTACATACATCATCTCATATCTAAAGATGCACATTGTTTTTCCCATTTTATGGATGAAGAAACTGAGGCTAGTGCAGGGTTAAGTAATTTGCTCAGAGTAATACTGCTACTAAGAGGTGAAGCCCAGATTGGAACCACGTTTCTCCTATCTCCAGGGTCCATACCCTCCAATATTTACAGCACCGACCCAACATTGTATTAAGTTGTATACACGTCTGCCCTTCTCAGTTAACATTTATTTGTGTATCCTCAGTACCTAGCAGGGCCTGGCACGCAGTAGGGAATTTGATGGATTGAACTGAGATGAAGGCATATAAAAGGAAGAAATATAACTTCCATCCGTCTTTGCAGCATTTGATATCTTTATTGCACTATGAAATTCCCACCCCACTTTCTGTCCGTTTGGTAGGGATTGGCCTGGGGACAAACGCTGTCAGTGCCAAAGCTAACTTGTGTTTCACTCATTGCATGTTTATGTACCATCCCCACCTCCAATAAAAGCTAATGTGAAGAAGTAGTTCTAGAAAAGATTATAGAAAAATAAACAAAGCTGAGGCAGAAGCTTAAGAAATATCACCAGGTCTGGCTTTTAATGATTAAAGCCATTTTTAAAGGAGAAATAGAAACTCAAGGGACCTCTTTGCAGCTGAACCGTGAAAAGAACAGGAAGAAAGTATCTCTGAGTTATTGCCGAAGAGATCAAATCTACCAAAACCATTTTACCTGGGGCAAGCGCTGGCAAAGCCCCCTCCTTGAGATTTTCCAGAAGCATCTAAGGAACCGCTGATGCTTTTCATAAACCCAGCTAACCTTTGCCCTCAGGGAAGCTAAGCAACACCCTGCCAGCCTTGAGAAGTTGGGCCAAAAGGAGGAAATGCCTGAGGAGCTTAGGACTCGGAGGACAGGCTCGCAGGGTGATGCTCACCCAGGGCGGTTTGAGTCCTCGAGCATTTGCCCACGCTGTGCCTGACCCGTGGAAGGTCTTTCCCCAGCCTTTCTGCTGGCACCCTCCCACCCTGATGTCCCCACGAGTAGCCACTTCACACTATATTTCTGATAATTTGATTTATGTCTGTCATCCTATTACATTGTGAGCTCTGTGCAGTTTGGTTTTTGCTAATTGCCCCATTCTTAGCACCTGTCAGCGAAAAAGTACTCAATAAGCATTGACTGATGGATGATGCTCTAAGAAAACATGCCCTGAGCACTGACTCAGTGCCAGGCCCTGTGCTGGGCACTGGTGACACAGAGATGGACAGACCCCGGTGCTGCCCTCCAGGGTTGGCAGGAGAGATGGACTTGTCCTGGATGATGACAAGAGGGTGTTGGAGGAGAGGAAGTGGATTCACAGAGGAGGAGCTGGGGGACACGGGGCTTGGGAGGAGGTTAATGTCAGGCAATGGAGGCAGCACTGCAACATCAGAGGAGCTTCCTCAGATGGCAGCTGAGGGAGGGACCACGTCATGTCACCTGGTTCCAGTCTTCTGTGACTCCCTGTCATGCACAGGATAAATTCAGCCAAGCTCTTTTGCTTGGCATTCAAGCCTTTCCCAAGCTTGGTCTGACTATTCCCCAAGCAAGTGCACTTCATTGCTGCTTAACCTTTCCCTACTCTGTGGCTGAGTTGTGTTTTTCACCCTTCAGGCTTTGTGTGTGGCTGAGCATGAGTGGGGTGGGTAGGGGGTGGCTGGAGACAGGCTAGGTGGAGGGGGAGAGCTTGTGTGACACAATGGGGCCTCACAAGGGTCCACTGGATGTTTGAGCATCTTTAAGCATCAGTGTGATAGGAGCAGTCTTCAGACTGGAGGCGGAGGCTTGCGGTAGGAGACCAGTTAGAAGCTAGGGTAGTTGTCCTGGTGAGCAGGGAGGAGGCAAGATGCAGAGCAGTGGCTGCCAGGATGGACAAGAGGATGCCGAGGCCACAAACACTGGGCATCCTCCTGTCCATCTGGCTTTCGCCTCTCAGTCCCCTCCCCTCCCCAAATTTCCCCCACCAGTACGTGCCAGCACCTCCAGATCCCATCTTCTCTGCCATGGCTTTCCCATGAGACTAAAGGCCTACGACCCTTCACATAGTCTTACTTCCAGGAGGCAATAAGGATCTTGAGAAGAGAACCAAGATGGCGGCATAGGTTAACGCCGGAGTTTGCTGCTTTGAACAACTACTTCAAAAGTGAAACCAGAAAACGGAAGGGACATCACCCAGAACCACAGGAACGCTGGCTGAGTGGAAGTCCTACAACTAGGAGGAAAGAGAAACGCATACGGACACTCAGAGGAGGCGCAGTGCTCAAGTCAAATTCTGAGGTGCAGAGTGCGCGGAGCGGGCTGGCGGCGGAGGGCGCGGTTGGCGTTTTCAATCGGGAGGGAGTCGCAGACTCTGAGCTCCAGATACAGGCAAGTCTTTAGGGACCCAGACTCAAACGGGAGAAGCGGGACTGTCTAGCTTCGGTCAGAGCGAGCGCAGCTTTCTCTCCGAGGTTTGCAGCGGGTGCTGGGACTCAGAGAGGCAGAGCCCCTGGGGACAGGACTGAGAGCCGCCATAACTGCTCTCTCTGGCCCACCCTGTTGATCCTGTGCGACCCGCCCCGCCCAAGCCCTGCACAGAGGCATTTGCCGGATAGCCTCAGGCAAAGGCTAGATTAGCACCTCCCTAGAGGACAGAAGTTCTCTCACTGCAGACACAGCTGATTCTCATAGCCACTTGGCCTGGAGGTCAAACCCTCCCTGGTATTAGCTACAGCAATCAAGATTTAACTATAAGACTGCGAACAAAGACAACTAGGGGGTGCACCAAGGAAGCATAACAAAATGCGGAGACAAAGAAACAGGACAAAATTGTCAATGGAAGATATAGAGTTCAGAACCACACTTTTAAGGTCTCTCAAGAACTGTTTAGAAGCCGCCGATAAACTTAATGAGATCTACAAGAAAACTAATGAGACCCTCGATGTTATATTGGGGAACCAGCTAGAAATTAAGCATACACGGACTGAAATAACGAATATTATACAGACTCCTGACAGCAGACCAGAGGAGGGCAAGAATCAAGTCAATGATTTGAAATGCGAGGAAGCAAAAAACACCCAACCGGAAAAGCAAAATGAAAAAAGAATCCAAAAATGCGAGGATAGTGTAAGGAGCCTCTGGGACAGCTTCAAGCGTACCAACATCAGAATTATAGGGGTGCCAGAAGATGAGAGAGAGCAAGATATTGAAAACCTATTTGAAGAAATAATGACAGAAAACTTCCCCCACCTGGTGAAAGAAATGGACTTACAGGTCCAAGAAGTGCGGAGAACCCCAAACAAAAGGAATCCAAAGAGGACCACACCAAGACACATCATAATTAAAATACCAAGAGCAAAAGATAAAGAGAGAACCTTAAAAACAGCAAGAGAAAGAAACTCAGTTACCTACAAGGGAATACCCATACGACTGTCAGCTGATTTCTCAACAGAAACTTTGCAGGCCAGAAGGGAGTGGCAAGAAATATTCAAAGTGATGAATACCAAGAACCTACAACCAAGATTACTTTATCCAGCAAAGCTATCATTCAGAATTGAAGGTCAGATAAAGAGCTTCACAGATAAGGAAAAGCTAAAGGAGTTCATCACCACCAAACCAGGATTATATGAAATGCTGAAAGGTATCCTTTAAGAAGAGGAAGAGGAAGAAAAAGGTAAAGATACAAATTATGAACAACAAATATGCATCTATCAACAAGTGAATCTAAGAATCAAGTGAATAAATAATCTGATGAACAGAATGAACTGTTGATTATAATAGAATCAGGGACATAGAAAGGGAATGGACTGACTATTCTTGGGGGGGGAAAGGGGTGTGGGAGATGCGGGAAGAGACTGGACAAAAATCGTGCACCTATGGATGAGGACAGTGGGTGGGGAGTGAGGGCGGAGGGTGGGGCGGGAACTGGGAGGAGGGGAGTTATGGGGGGGAAAAAAAGAGGAACAAATGTAATAATCTGAACAATAAAGATTTAATTAAAAGGAAAAAAAAAAAAAGGACCTTGAACTTACTCAGTCGTGCAATTTTCTCTTGCTCTCTTCCCATAAGGTACAGGAGTGTGGAACACCTTACACTCCAGCACACAAAACCTTGGGCCTGTTGGGACTACACAGTATACACTGGACAAGAAGTGGCACATGGAAGGGAGAGAGCTGAGAGACATGGGGCGTGGCCACACTGAAGGAGTCACCTGCAAGGGGTGGAGACTTCCCTTCAGAGTGGATGCAGCACCTCTTCCGCTGGTGCCTGAATAGGAAAGCATACATGCCTTCAAAGATGAGCACCAGAACTTCCCTTTGATAAATGTGATAGTCTTCCCAATTTAAAGGCTCAAGTATGAAGTTTGAGGTAGCACGGGGCAGTGAGAAAACAGAATTTGAGATTATGTGGACCTGGATTTGGCACTGACAGCATTTGTGGCTGCATCTCTTGCTACCTGTGTGATCTTGGGCAAATCACTTCCTCTCTCATTCTGCAGTTCTCATCTATAAAATGGCAAGGAGCAGAGGGACGAAGGGAGTAGGGAGGCTCATGTATTACCTCTAAGTGTGGTGCCAAGGGGAGAACATGGGCTTTGGATTTAGAAGATCTCATTTGAATGCCAGCTCTTGACAAATGTGATCTGGGGCTTGTTCCTACCTCTAAAACTGGGATCACTGAGCCCGAAGCTGCAGAGTTGGTGTAAGACTAAAAGGAGATATAGTGAAAGCACCTAGTTACAGTGTCTGGCACAGAGAAGATGCTCAACAAATGGCAGCTATGTGTTATTTGGCTACCATTACTTGGGTTTTGACAATTAGCAATTCTGTTTATGTGCCTGGCAGTGACATCTAGGGGCAAAATGTGATATTGCACCTCAGCTCTACTAGACCCAGGGCTAATGATCACACTGACGGATCCATGGTTGGAAGATTCTGAGAATAAGAGGAAGGACATGTCTCATTTCCTTTTGGCACCATTTCCAAAGCCTGGCACTTGGCTCGTGTTTGTGACTGAATAGATTTAAGCCACATTTCATTTATTAACTGCAGAAAAACTTTAGCGCCTACTCAGAGTGAGCTATTTTAGGCACAGGGATGGGCAAAACATAAATATCTCATCCACATGAAGCATGCATGATAGTGAGGGAGACTGATTGTGAATAACTTAATACTCACACATATACACAATAGAAGGTCAAGGAGAGGTGATTTAAAATAGCCTTTTAAAAAGAGATCTAAATTTTTAAATTTAAAAATAGCACTGACCTGATCATACAAAGCCTGAGCACCAGAGAATCCTCATGTTAGGCAAGGCTAACAAGTCTCCCAGCAGCTTCCCTGACTTCCTTATTTTTCAGCTTCCTCTTCTCTCTGTTATATCATGCTCCTTTCTCGCTCTGAGGCTAGCAAGTTGCTAGCGCTCCATCCTCACTGACAGAGATGGGAGCGTAGGCACCCAGGAATGGGGAAGCACCAGGCTCTGGAACCAGATCTGAGTTTCATCTTACAACTAGCTATATGATCTTGAGTAAGTCTTGTAATCTCTCGGAGCCAGTATCCTCATCTACAAAATGGGGGTGATAACTACACAAACCACGTGAGATTACTAGAGCTCTGCTCACAGTTACTGTTCAACAGACGTCAGCTATTATTATTACATGTCACTTCCCACTGTTGTTAGAACAGGGATTAGCGAACCACAAATATGGCCCACTGCTTGTTTTTATAAATAAAGTTCTATTGGAACACAGCCTTTTCCATTCACGTTATGGATACCGCTGCTTTTATTCTACAACCGCAGAGCTGAGTGGTGGCAACAGAGACGGCACGGCCTGCAAAGCCTGACAGAGTTACTTTCTGGCTCTTTACAGAAGCAGCAGCTGACTTCTGGTTTCCTAAAAAGGCATTTCTTTACTTCTTCAAAAACCTTCAGATGTTTTTTTGACTGATTCAGACTGGACTTCTCTAGGACCAACTCATTGTCTAGTTTCAGGCACACCAATCCAGGGGGAATACAGTGTGAATGGTGTCTCCCGGGTCGTGCCACACAGTGGCCCTGCCTTCCTGCCTCACTCAGATGGCTGATGCTTTAGTGAAGCTGTTCAAACTCCTCTCTTGGCATTTTCCTCAAGCTGAGCCTGGATAAAGACCTGAGTGGATGTCCCTATGTCACTGATGGCAACGGAATCAAGTAATATTTGTAGTGAACTTTCTTTTCCCTAAAAAAAAAAAAGACAACAACAACAAAACCCCCTCTGCCCACAGGAGAAGATCTCATCTCTGAGTTACTGCCCTCATCTCAACATTTCAGCTCAGCTCTAGTGAAAGGCAGAATAAAGACTGCAATAAGGCTTCTCAGTTCAAGAGTTTATGACTGGCCCTTAGACAAAAGAGTAAATGCTATAAAAATACCGACTTTGGGAGCATTAAATCACCACATGTCAAAAGGCTTCTTTTCCTTTAATGTCTTAAAAAAAATCTAGCCATATGGGTGGAGTTTATGTATGTGCATTTAGGGAGGGCATGCCATCGTGGATGGAGGGACAAGGAGGTGGGAGCCAGGGAAAGAAGAAAAAGATAAAAAGACTATATGAGAAAAAGTGTATAATTGCATTTACAAATTTTTGTAAATCTAGTATATACGTCAGTAAAAAAAAATTAAGGGGTCCATTTTAATAAAAAAGTCTAAACTAAAAATAAAACCACAATGAAACTGAACAATAAAAACCCACCTTGGCCATATAAAAGAAAAGCATGGAGAATTCAATCCCAGTTTTGACCTGCAACTACCACAACCCTTTCAAAACAATCTGGTTCCCAGCCTTGAGTTTCCAATTACGAGACAAAGGTCTCTTTTCCACCTTTAACTCCTCTAGTTTGGTTTGTGAATGCGGCCCTGCAAACCTGCCCCTGGAGTAACTAGGAGGCCGAGAGCAGGAGTTTCTCCTGATGGAATGGTGTGTGCATCTGGCCTTGATCATCTGCACAACAGACACAACTGGTGACCAAATCTGTACTCAGAGCCTTTTGCAATTTCTCAGACAAGACCCCTAGGCCCACCACCAGCTGGAGCGCTCAGGTGCCCAGACTCCCAGGGGTGCAGCAGGCTGTGGCCACATCACAGCTCTGCCTCTGGGGAGCTTTCAAGACAACTCAACTCCTATAGTCTTCTTGACATGTTTTGTCAACTGTTACCAGATAATCAGTGTTCTTGCTCACCGATCACATGAGTAATGGGACATAAAGGCTGGTTCTTTATTACAGATCACAGTATGGATGAATCACATGTGGGCACAGAGGAATCAACACTGCGATTCTTTAAAGCCAGGATGGAGCTGTCCTAGTGGCAGAGCCTCTCTCTAACCAGAGCCACAGAACAGGAGGGCTCAGGAAGTCCCTCGGTGCCTCTCAGACTTTGGCTTGCATCAGCATCCTGGGAAGGGCTGGTGAGAAGCAGGCTCCTGGGCTCCCACCAGGATTCCTAGGGCTGGGGCAGGGGAGGGAGGGTGTGGAACTGAGAAGGTGCATTTCTAATAAGCTCCTAGATCAGCGGTTCTCAACCTGTGGGTCGCGACCCCTTTGGGGGTCAAATGACCCTTTCACAGGGGTCGCCTAAGACCATCGGAAAACACATATATAATTACATATTGTTTTTGTGATTAATCATTATGCTTTAATTATGTTCAATTTGTAACAATGAAAATACATCCTGCATATCAGATATTTACATGACGATTCATAACAGTAGCAAAATTACAGTTATGAAGTAGCAATGAAAACAATTTTATGGTTGGGGGTCACCACAACATGAGGAACTGTATTAAAGGGTCGCGGCATTAGGAAGGTTGAGAACCACTGTCCTAGATGCTGCTGATGCTGCTCTGTTATCCGAGAAGCCTATGGGAGGGGATGACAGGCTGGCCAGCTGCCCAGCTGCCCTTGAGGTGGGGGGACGAGGCAAAAAAGGGGGCGTCTGTTACAGTGGGGTCAATCCAAAATCTTTGAGATTATAAGAGTGAAGGATGTGCGAGTGCCTCTTGCAGAGCAGAAGTGGCTCACAGGGCAAGGGAGTGCTGTGTGGCCCTGAACAAGACAAGCTGGAGGGCGAGCCGAGCCCAGGAGAGGGGGATCCGCCAGATGCTCAGGGTGGAAGAAGCCACACGGCCAACTGGCAGAGTATTTCACCCATGTCAAGGGCACCGCTGGAGAGAAAGTCCCAGTAATGGGGCTTTTGGAAAACCCATAAAGATACCCAGAGAGTCTAAAGGGCCTGCTTAATCCACGCCAGGCCCAGCAAGCCCAATGTCAGCTACTGGCAAGTAAGGTCATTCCTGCCCCTTCTACTACTCCAAGCTCCAACTCTGGAGGGTTCAGAAACCTTGAAAATGAGCTGGTAAAAGAGAAAAACAGCCCACTTGCATCCCTTCTCCCAGGGCAGGTGGCAGGCCTGCCATAGGGCTGAGCTGGGGAGGGAGAAGCTGTGCCCTTGAATGCAGCTTGAAATTTGGGATATTATGAGGGACTCCACATATTAGTTGCTGACAGAGGACCTTCAAAGTCAGGAGACTTGCCCCAGATTTTATCTAGGAGCAAGGGAGGAAGCACCACTGGAAGAGTTAAAGGGACAGTGGTGGAGAAAGTTTCTCTCTGACATCCTAAGAATCAAGCTTAGTCAGCATGCTGGTGACAAATGCTTTCCACCCACATGAAGACAGAACTCCTGCTTCCAAGGGCCTCTTTGAACACGGAATGATTAAATCAGGTCCCTGTCCTGTATCATTCCCCTCTTGTAAGGGATCCCAGTGCCCAAAAGTTAAAGTTCAGATTCCTTACCATGACTTCTGCCTTCCCCCGGAGCCTCTTCTCTACCCTGTCCCCATGAATTCCGTGCTCCAGCCACATGGAACCTCTTTCAGCAACAAGAATACACCACCCCTCCCCAGGCCTCTGTGCACTATTCCCTCTATAGGGCTCGAAAACTCCACAGCCTCCGTCTGGCTAATCCCCACTCACCCTCCAGCCTCAGCAAGGTGACACTTACTACATGAAGCCTTCCCTGAGTGCTCGTACCCCAGCACCCGCCCCCCCCCCCCCGGCCCATTATGTCCCTGATCAGCCCTTATCACTGTGCATGGGAAACCCTTTGTAAACTGTATGATTTTCCCAAGTGACTGAAGGTATAGATGGGGTGGGGTGAGGCAGGGATTGTGTTTATCTTGAATTCCCAGCAAATAGCCTAGTGCCTGGCACATAGTAGATGCTTAATAAATATTTGTTAAATAAATGCTACCTGGACACTGCAGACACCCTGAAACAGAAGGAGTGATTACCTTCTTCTTCATTTTCACATTTTTGAAGATGGCGTGGACCCTCCATGTCTTTGCAAACATTGCCCCGAAGGCGGTTGTGTAGCCCACGGTGAGAATCCAGGTCCTGACCTAGAGGCCATGAGAAAACACAAGCATTAATACCTCCTAGGTGGACCGACCCCGTCATTTATGAGAGTTTCCCAACAAGGGGACTCTAGATGATGGGAACAGACACTCTACATTTCATAGAGTTTTACTAATATCAACAGTCTTTCAATCGCATTTCAATTTGATAGACATTTAGTTCTATCAGCCACTTGCTGGATCCAGGGCCCTGGGCACTGAGGCATTTGAGATTCAAATCCTGCCTTCTATTAGGCCCCAAGGAAGCCAGCCACAGAGAGAGGCATGAAAGGCCCCAGGACCACTCAGGGCTCACTGAGGGCCCCAGGACAGCCCTCTGGCCTTCCCTCCTCCCTTTCTTCCTTGAGTGCCTTCCATGTGGGGAGACAGACCTGCAGAAGGGAACATAATTGCTGCCCTCTCTGCTTCTTCACTTGAATCTATAGGAGACCAAGTGGCCCCGGAACCTTCTATGGGTCCTGTGTTTTGGGCAGTGGGTGGAGGAAGTAACAGCCACAGGGGCTGAGCCGGGGCAGGTGAACGAGCCCGTGATGGGCCCTCTCAGTGTTCAGCAAACCCAGCACTTTGGTAGAAAAAGGCAGGACTTGGCTAGAGCTGGCCCTGGAGGACACATTGTGCACCGGGCCAGCTCCAGGCCATCATGAGGGGCTGCTCGTTTAGGGAGGAAGGCCAGAGGAAAAGGGCTAGGACCTTCCCACTCCGCCCAGGGCCTCTTTCCTCAGGCATTTGGAGGAAGAGAGGAGCGGACGCTGCCCGGATTCTGCTGCCCAGCCACCCCGGCCCTCCCACCACAGTTAGGCCACTTACTGCCTACTGAGCTGCGACCTCAGCAGTCTGGTTACTCGGTGCTAGGCCAGCCTGGTCCCTGAGCCCATGCTGGACCATGGGTCCCTGCTCAGGACTAAGACTCTGTCTGGCTGTTGCCTATTCCCCAGGACAAAGATGTACCCTGATCCCCAGCCCTGGGATGGTGACTGATGGGAACTGCCAGCCTTGAAAGGCACCAATAGCTTGGATCCCTGCAGGTTGCAAAGGGCCAGTCACCATCTGTTAGGTTTGGGCGCTTTCTGAATGCCCATTCCCTGCCTGCACTGCCATCATGATCAGCCTCTCCAGACTTCATCCTCACCAGCTGGACTGGACACCCTCCAATAGGCAGGACACTCGCCTAGCTCCAGGCTGGGCCCAGCCCCGGGCTGTGTGCCACTGGGGCCTCCTGTTCATTGGGACAAAAAAGCTGGCTGCTCTGTGAACTCTAGTTCTAGGCTTTGGTTTTTCCTCTGCTTTTCCTCAGCTCTATTGTGCTAAATTTCCTTTGAAAAGTCCTCACCTGCCTCAGGTGAACACAAGAAGGTGGATGTGGTAAGAGAGAGAGATAGCCAGGCTAGACTAGACAGGTCAGGCCCTTGGTAGCCAGAGGAACTGGACACAGCAGGTTCGCCCAGCCCAAGTTTGCCTTCAGCATGTGCAGGAAGTTCCCAGAGATGTTCCAGCCAGGTGCCTTCATGGAGTCCCTTAATTCTGCCTTCCTGGACACTTGGCTCTCCAGCTTTTCAGAGACAAAGCATTTCCCCTTTCTACTTTATTTGTGAAAATAGGAACAAGCTAGGTAGACTGCAACGCTAAACCCTTCAAGTCCAGAAAGGATAACAGCATTACAGTTATTTTTCAGAAACATGGACATGTGAGGTAGGAATGCTGACAATGTACAGGTGGGCACTTACCTTTTTTTTTTTTTTAAATTTCAAAACAAGGAGAAATCAGACAGGCAAGAATGAATCAGTCCTTTGGAGAAGGCATAGGATGGCCACAGTATCACCCATATTATAATGCCAGGAAAGTGAACAGAACAAAGAGGGGAAGGAGCCAATTATTGCAAATTTAGACCTGAGCTCATTCAATGACTAGATCATACATGCCTAGTCTATTAGAGTTTCATAGGATCTTAAAGATCATCTCATTCACGCATTTGTTCATTCCTTCTTATGTTCATTGAGTAAGTACAGGTGCTTCTCTTCTTACACAATGGGGTTATGTCCCAATAAACCCACTGTAAGTGAGAATACATTTAATACATCTAACTGATGGACCATTCAAGCTTAGCCTAGTCTACCTTAAAGTGCTCAGATCACTTCCATTATCTCACTGCTGCTGCCCAGCATCATCTATATATATAAAAGCCAAGCAACCGGAATGATTGGAATGACCAGAATGACCGGTTGCTATGACTTGCACTATGGCCAGCCAACCAGCCCGATCTGGGGCAGGGCCAGCTGGCCAATCTCCTGCGGCTCCTCCCCCCGGCTGGCCCACCTCCTGTATCCCCTCCTCCAGGCTGGCTTGGCCCGATCAGCCCCAATCGGGGCGGGCCGGCTGGACCTAACCCATGCACGAATTTGTGCACCGGGCCTCTAGTGAGAGAATAATGTACCACATATCATTAGTCCAGAAAAAGGTCAAAATTCAGAGTAGGTCTCTACTGAATGGGAATCATTTTTGCAAGTTGAAAAATCCTAAGTATATGCCACTACAAGTCAAAGACTGTATTATTAGAGGCTAAATACATATGATAAAAACAAACAAACAAAACAACAACAAAAACCAGGGGGATGCTTCTGGAGCTGTCAGTTGAGTGAGAAAACCACTCTGCCAGTGAGGAAGCTGAGACAGCGTTTAAGATGTTTCTGTCATCTACGCCACACAGCTCCATCAGAGCTGAGCCTGGGCCCAGTCAAGCCCTCTCTACCCCACACCGTGCTCCCTTCTCCCCAAACAGAGTCTCCTTAACCCAAATCAGGTTCATCCATGCCCAGGAGTCAGCTGTCAAAGGGACAGGACACACCGGGTGGCTGACCAGCCTGAGGACCCTATCCTGAGTGAGCTCAACACACTTCCAAAGCAAATGGGTTGCCATTGTTAAGACCAATGGCTTTCATACATCTTGATCATGTTCTCCTACCAGAAAAAACAGTTTTCAACATGAACATACATAGAACATGGAAATTTTAAAAGGATGGTAAAGGATGAAATAATAGCATCATTTTTACCTCATCAGGTGGCTGACAAAGATCTGTTTCGGGTAGAAGTGTTACTCCAATGTGCTTAGCATTATATTTGCTTGACTTATGTGTGTTCTTTTTAAAGTAATCATTTTCAGGCCACTTGTCTATTTTGTGAGGCCTAAATTCATTAAGACTCAATGATATAAATGAGTTAAGTTAGCTAAAACTCAATCATATAAATTGAAGCTGGCATCTGGGAACTGCAATATCTTGCCACAGACTGAGAGCAAAGAATGGTTGAAGATTTCTGGGCATAAAAGAGTTGCAGGCATAGCAGACTGTGTCCTCAGGCCTGCTGGCAAGGCTGGCCCTTAAGCTGCTGTCTGTGAACCTGGATTTGGGGAAGGTTCCCACCATCTCCTCAAAGATCAGAGTGACTCTCTGTGCCCGAACTGTTTGTGCAAACAACCTGGCCTATGTTACATACCTGCTTTCCCCCTGGGAGTCTGGGATTTTGGTCTGTGCTAGGCACCCACCCCTGATAATAACCCTGAGGGGACTGGGTGTCTAGTGAGCTTCCCTGGTAGACAACATTTCATGTGTTGTCACAATTTGTTGCTGGGGAATTAAGCACATCCTGTGTGAATCCACTGGGAGAGGCTCTTGGAAGCTTGCACCTGGTTTTCCCCGGTCTTCATCGCCTGAACATTTTCCCTTTGCAGATTTTTCTTTATGGTCTTTCGATGTAATAAATCATTGCTGAGTACCACTAACGCTGGATCCTTCTAGTGAATTACTGAGCTGGGGGTTGTCTTGGGGGTTATCAACACTATGCCCCTCACTCTCTGATGTGACGGATTGACCAACACTCCCTTCTCCAGAGGGTTCCTGAATAAAGGCCACTAGACACACCCACTGCGCCGGGCCCCAGGGTCAGTTGAAGTATTAAATATTAGTAAAGCTTAATTGCTTTCATTTTTTCTACATAAAAGGTAAATAAAAGCTGCAGTGTATTCTTTCTCAAGAAGATCCCAGTGGGTTCACGCCCCATTCGGAGACAGCTCTTCAGACAGTGATGAAAGCACACTAGAGGAAAGACCCTGAAAGCAGGACCGTGGGACTCCCACAGAGACGCCCACCCCAGGCTGGCTCTGCTCAGGACCAGCACTGGTTAGGCTCCTGCAAAGGGATGTATTACGTTTCTCTCCCCCTCTTTAAGATGGGAGTGGGCCCTAGGGCTCAGACCTGCTGATTTAAGGGCTCTCTTTGGGTTATCACCCCCCCCCCCCCTTCAAGCTTCAACCACTTTTGTGCTGACAATTCCCTTACCTCTTTCCCAGTTCCTATCTTTCTTCTGAGCTCCAGACCGGCATATGTCCCTGTCTCTGGAGACTTAGGTAACACTTAGCTGTCCCATAAAACCTACACACTCACAGCCAAAGCTGAGCCCATCAGCTTCCCCTGAGCAGCTCTATCTCGTCCCAACTCAGGGAGCAGTGCCATTATCCACCTGTCACCCATGTTAGGGATCTGGAAGTATCCCAGGAATCCGCCCTGACTCTCTTTCTTTTAGTCATTCGCCAAGCCCATCTCCTCTGTCTCCCCCACCCAAGTCCTGTCCTTTGCCTTCTCTGTGCCCTCAGAGGTGGGATCCCAAGTTAGCAACTTCTGGGCTCCCTTGACCTCTGGTTTCTGGCTGGATCTAAAGGCCCCACCAGGAGACTGGAAGGTGCCAGGAGAGAGAAGATAGGGCAATGTGCTCCCTGCTGCCACTGTGTCCATGCTGTTTCTCTGGCTGTAGCTGGCTCCTCCCATGGTTCCAGTCCTCTCCAGGTTCAGGAAGACACTCCTCTCTTTACCCTTCAGGCCTAGGAGTGGTCTCTCAGGGCCTCCACACCCTGTTTGCTTCCTTAACCCCACCCACACCTCTCTTTATGTGAACCAGCGGGTAGGCTCTGTCTTCTGCCAGGGCTCTGCCATCTTACTCCCAAGTCTCTTGTTAGTACCCCCTCTCTCTGTTCCCATGGTGCTATCCACATTAGTCAACAGTGCTCTGGAGTCAGACTGACATGGGTTTAATCATGGCTTTGTCACTTGTTATCTATGTGAACCTGGGCAGGCCTTGTAACCTCTTGGAGCCTTGATTTCCTCATCTGTGAAGTGGGAATAACAATAATGCCTCTGACTTCATAGCTTGGCTGTGAGGGTTAGATGCTGAGGTTCTTAATCAATGTCTGATTTTTGTTCACGTGTTCCTTATCAACACTCACTGGGCCATGCAGGTGCCTCCAGCTAGCACCTCCTATCTCTGCCCTCATCTCCTGCTCATCCATCCAATGCAAATATAAGCAGGTCTCTCCAGGATTAAACCCTTTGCAGCCCCAGCAAGCCTTCAGATTAAACTTCAGATTCTTAGCAGGGTGCAGCCCCAACCACCCGGATACCTCTCCTGTCACTCCCCACATGGCACTTTCACATCCAAGCAATTCTATGCTGCATAAATGTTCCCCATGCACCACCCAGGCTCATGCTGCCAGGCCTGGCACCAGCTATTTCTTCTACTCAGAATGCCATTCCTCTTTTTATCTCATTCACACATTCTCATTTGTCCTCTAAAATCTAAATCATGGGCCACCTCCTCTGAGAAGCCCTCCCAGGCCTTGTATGGAGGTCATGGCTACCTCCTCTTTGTGACTTCTGCCCTCACACATGCTTCTGCTGTGCTAGTCACACTGAGATGACATCTACATGATGACCTGTCTGCCACTCCCATGAGACAGTGCTTCTGAGAAGTACAGCCTGCTTTGCCTGCCTTTAGCCAGCACTGAGAGGTGATCAGGCTGGGTGACCCAGATAAGGAGGTAATTAACTCTTTGTCACCAGAAATGTGCAAGTTGAGCTGACCAAGTACATGCAGAAAGATCACAGAGGGAATTGGAGCAATCAACTGCAACAGAGGTTGAGTTCATGGCCTCAGTGGTCCCTTCCACCCAAATGAAATATATTATCTGTGAGGTATTGAGCTCCCTGTCACTTCAAATATTTAAGCAGAGCTTGGAGGACCCCCTATCGTGGTGCTGTAGGGACATTTCCTGCACTGAGGGAAGTTTTATTTTATCTCTCCCTTTTGTGTAGCTCCATGATGCCAAATAAACTAGAAGATTCTAAGGAGCTCTAATGATTCTGTTTCTAATATGTTGCCTCTGCTACAAGTGTCTCCTGATTCATCAACACAAGATAAATAGCTACTTCGTTTTCTCTCCCAAAGTCTTAAACATATTTCCTCTTCTGATGTTAACATATTTCCTTTTGTCTCCTCAGCTATAAAATACTTGGGCCCCTCTGCCCACTGCCTTGAACACATACATCCATGGGGTAGGGGTAAAAAACTTAAGGCAGGCAATACCATCTCAGTCTCAACTATGAAAAAGAAAAAAACAAAAACAAAAACCAATTAGAGCATATCTCCAAATGGAAGGAAAAATCTATGCCCGGAACAATTTCAGCTCAGCTGCTTGTTCAATTGATTTTGGGAAGGGCTGCCTGGCAGAGAGAAGGGCTTTCATTGCTCTTTTGGGGATAAGCAGGAAAATGGACACACAGCCTCTCTGGTAGGTCTGTTCTGACAGATGATGGGCTGCTATGCTCTGGGCCTCCTGCTACCACAGAGGTATGTGGGCCCCAGGTCAGGAAGTCAGGCAGCAGGGGATGAAGCCCTGGTAGCTGGCAGGATGCTGGGGGAAGTGCTTTCCTGCTGTCCAAGGTCCTGAAAAGGGCCTTCTGTTTCATTCTGTCTGCTCACCCCAGGCAATCACTAGTGAGAGGGCAAGAAGGAAGACCCAGACAGTCCAAAAGCAAGCCCCAGACCTCTGTTTTGTAGAGAGCCAGGAGAAAGCATGGACCCTGGAGCTGAAAGACCTGGCTTCAGCCTGGGGTCTCTCGGCCTGCCTTGTCTTCCTGGGGCAAGGGTGGTGGAGAGATTTGGTGTGTGTCCCAAGGCAGTCCAGGTGTGTGTCCCTGTCTTGCCCAGGATCCTCTAGGGTTTGGAGTAAAGCAAAGCCTTTCTGATGAAACAATTCAGGTGACTTTTCTAGCAGTGCAAGACCACATAAAGCCCACAGCCACCATGCCTATACCTACACCCAATTGACTAGCACCAACCCCACTGTCCAGCCTCTTCTTCACCCCAAATTTACTCTGCCTTATCAGTGTCTCTCTCAGCGCTGGCCAGAGGTGAACACCATCCCATCATTCACTCACTCATTCATTCATGTGACAATGGCTAACATTTACTGAATCTTATTATGTGGCAGACACTAAGTGCTTTACATACACTATCTCGTTTAATCCTCACAGCCCTATTATTATCCCCACTACAGAGAGGAACAAACTACGGTTCAGAGATGTTAAGTAACTTCAACACACAGCTGGGAAGTGGTGCGGTTGGCCTTTGAATGCAAGCAGTCTGACTGCAACTCTCTTATGTGCGAGTCACTCTGATATACTTTGGGGATGCATCAAAAATACACTAAAACTCCTGGACTGTATACCATAAAAGGGTGAATTTTTGTGGTATATAAATTACATCTCAATTTAGAAAAATCTGAATGAACAAAAATTTTGGTTGTGATATATGTTGACCACAACCCTAAGAATTCACCTGATCTCTTTCTCCTTGTATAAACCAGCTTTAAAAAAAATCAAAATATCGCTTAAAAAAGATGAATGAAATGTTTCAGATGTCTTTATAGTCCCACAAAGCTAGTTCCAAGCTTCAATTCTGCCATTTGGCCATGGAAAACAGAGTTCTGGTTTTCTCTCCTATAAAGTGGGGACAGTGAACCTGGCCCTGTCAGGCAGTTGTGGCGATTTGAAGGAAAGGCTGCATCTGGCGGCAAGCTGGCCTTGGTAAAGCACAGCTGAGAGAGCTGAATTTCATGAGGGCAGGGGCTCGGGGCATTCACATGGCACCACCACCAGGAATGTTCTGGGAGTGCCCAAGGCTGTTGAGACCTGGGCTCGCTGGAATCCAAGCCCACCTGAGTCTTCTCATCCTCACTGCAGAGTCCCCCCTCACCCTCCACACTCCCGCTGGGGTTTCTGCCTAAGACTCTACAAGGAGGACGGGTGCCTTTCCTCTTCCCTACCCACCATACTCCTTCTCTGGGCTGCCAGGTGCTGGGATTCCTGAGCCAGGTCAGTGAGTAAGCTGTGATGGGGCCTTCCCAACCCCCTGCCCCTGGCACCTGGGCTCTGGCTCACACCCAACACTGTCCTCATAGGCAGCTCCGTGCCCACAGGGGCCATGTTGCTATGGTGATTCCACTACTCACACAGTGTCCAGGGAGACAGCACAGTGTAGCTGGAGCTATTTGCAAGACTTGCTGAAACCAGGCTGGGAAGATTCCGGAAAGGGTCAGAAGGAGTGGGGGATGGGAACAAGTGAAACTGCTTCCCCAGCAGTAGCTGTGTGTGTGTGTGTGTGTGTGTGTGCGCGCGCGCACGTGCTCACACATCAGCCACCCCCTGTCCAAGTTATAATGGCCCTTCCGAGCAGAAGCACAGCCCCTAGAGAGGCATCGACTTGTGACTGTCATAGGTTTCTTCCTGAGGTGATGTTCATGGTTTATCTTTGTGTTTAGTTTCTATGCTGAACTCTAAAAAAAGAAAAAGAGTGACATTCATATGGCAGCAGAAGGGACTGAACTGTGACTTACACTGCTCCACATCTGAAGCTGGCACCATGGTCCACCTTGTCCTTTGTCCTACAAGATTTCCCACAGAGCACGGGGGGCGAGGGGGGGGGTGTGGCGGGGAGGCTCCAGGAAATTGTACTGTGATGGGGAGAAAGATGCCTACCCCCTTTCCCCCCCCTCCCCATCCCTGCTTCCACAGTCACTCCATGTTCTAGGCAGCTTGTCTAAAGCAGCTAATTTAGCCCACACACCGATCCTGTGCTTGTTACACTCATTTTACAGATGACAACACCGAGGCACAGAGATGCTATGTCACTTGCCACGGTTGGAGCTAATAACTGTAGGAGGTGGGAGCGAAACCTGGGCTGTTGTTTGAAATCTGTGTTCACTGCTTCTATCTCCTTCTCCCCCTCGGTGGGAGTTCACTGGAGCAGCCACTTAGGCCTGGAGAGAACAGAGACCAAGAGAGCAAGTGAAATAAGGGAGCCAACCCCTGGACTAGCATGTGGAGCACAACCCAAATTGCACCTGTTGGGTCCTGATGTTTGGGCTCCAGACTCAAGAGCTTTCCGTTCCCCTTCCTGAGCAATATTGGAATTATTAAAGAAAGGACCCATGCACACATCTGTGCTGACCCAATTCAATCCAGAGTCATTAATCGATGTCTTTTCCCACAGTCATGAACGTGGCTCCCCTCTGCAGAGCCACCGAAACAGCCCTGACTGCAGATAAATGAATCCTCAGGGGTGGTGAGAACCGGGCCCTGCGTCCTCCCAGAGCCCTCGTGTGCGGAGCTAATGCTGATTTGTGAAGCACTTTATGGTTTATTCATACCGCTTTGCCAGGCTTCCCAGGACAACCTTCCCTCGCACAAATGAGAGCGACTCCCAGAATAGAATGTCAGGCTTCATTAAAAGAAAAAACCCGGTGTGGGGGATGTCCCTTTTTTGCTCCCTAGCCTGCGTCACCCAGTGTTTGAGGGATTTGGGTCACACCCCGGGAAGCACCTGTGCTGTGAGCAGAAAGGGATGTCAGGAGCTCCTTTCTAGGTGGGAGAGACTCTCAGAAGGTTGGGCTCAAGTCTCTCTGCAGGAAACACGCCCAGGCCAGTGAATGTGTTCCCAGGAGGCAGGGAGTAAGTGGTGGGGAGCCAGACACAGGGTAGAGCTCTGATGCCCTTATTCTCGGCTGGGAGACTGAGGTGGGTCATAGAGGGGTCAGAGCACTGTGTAAATTAGAAGTCATTTATCTGCCCCTGGTAGTACTTCCATTATGGTCCCCTCAAGCTTGGGGAGGGTGTCCCCGAGCACAGAGGGGAGAGGAAAGCCTTGTTCTCCTCACTTAGCTTCTTTAGGGTGCCTCAGGAGCAGCGCCTTGCTCAAGCCTCACCAGTGCCCAGGAAAGCTGCCCATAGACACACATGGCACCCAGGAAATTGCAAGGCACCCCAGGGCACAAAAATCACACTGATGCAGAAATGTAGGAGACTTCATGGGCTTCACACCTTCCCCAAAACGAGCAAGACTCCCACGTACTGAAGTCACCATCCTTGGCCACAGGGTCATACTCTTGAGGGAAAAATCACAAGGACTTCTGAGCAGCTCAGCTTCTTCAGAAACTAACTTCAGGTGCCCTGATGCCAGGCAGATGGGGGACTTGTGACTCCTGAATTCATCTTCTTTACCCCCAGAAAGGTAGAATAAAGCAGAGGGGTGTGTGCTGGGCTTGGAATAACAAACTCAGAATAGGAAGCTTGAACTGAGTGAGCCCTGCAGGACTTGGGGTTTGACTGCCCTCCAGGTCCACCCAGAGAGGGTGGATGCCTGAGTACCCGACTGACTCACCACCCATCTGGGGTATCAGGGACATGATCACCCACTTCTCAAATGGAATCTTTCGAACAAGGTAAGCATGTAGGAAAGGTTCTCAATTGCTAAACAATTCATACTGATGTTCCTGGGCAACATTAATAATTTCTTGACTACGTGTAAGAGTCAGTCCATCTAAAAATCTGCAGAAATCAGGGGAGCATCATCCCGTACAACGTAAGATCCAAGGGGCTTCCTTCTTTTCCACCTGCTGTCTCAGAGCACAGGGATCCGATGCAGCCCAGAAAGCCCAAGGTGGTGGTGATGACCTGCAGCAAGCATGAGGGGCTCTCTGCTTGTTTTGCCCTCCCTGCCAACTTTCAATCCATTGCTGTCAGTAGTGGGCGATACTGAGATTTTAGAGCAGCAGGTCCAAGCTAAGAGCCTGCTTCCCAAAATGGGGCCTACATTGCTCCCAACAAAAGAGCTGCTTTTGGATTTATTTCGTCATCACCAATCCTTTGACCATCCCTTCTAGCTCTGATCTTCCAGGCAGAGAATTAGATGCAATTGGGACAACAGAGAGAGACCCAAATGGCTAACCCAGTTTTTGAGAGATCACAGTGGTCAAAGTCCAGAAATAAATCTCAACTGGTCATCCTCATCTTAAAAAGTAAGTTGATGATACTTTCCACCGAGAGTTAGTGCTACACAACTGCCAACTGCTAATGAATTATTCTTAAATTAATAATAACACCAACAACTGGGCAACAACAGTTCAAAACATGTTAATTAATTTTCAAAATATTATTTCTAAAATATAGTAAATAAGTTACATTGTTTGGGCTCCATTAAATATATGCATTTTCATTGGGGTGGTATAGTTCCTAAGGGGAGCAACAGTGGGTCTTGAATATGAAAACATATTACTCTTTTTTTTTTATATCCTCACCCGAGGACATGCTTAGAGAGATAAAGGGTGTGAGGGAGGGGTTGGGGTTGGGGGTGAGGGTGGGGGCGAGAGAGGGAGAGAGAGAGAGAGAGAGAGAGAGAGAGAGAGAGAGAGAGAGAGGCATCAATGTGTGAGAGAAATATCTATTGGTTGCCTTCCATATGCTCCCTGACTGGGGGGTCAAACCCACAACTCAGGTATGTGCCCTGACTGAGAATCAAACCAGCAACCTTTTGGTGCATGGGACGAAACTCAACCAAACTGAGTTTCCCCGACTCTGGCAGGGCAAATATTACTCTTTTACATAGAAACTAAAGATATATATATGGTACATATATGTCTTTGGTATTAAATTTTCATGAAGGGATGATTAGGAAAAAATCTAAAAAGGGTCCTTAGTGGTGGTGGTGGTGGGGGGGCAATAGGAAACAATGGTTGAGAAACACTACGTAAGTAGAGAATAACAATTATGCTCTTTGCTCTAGGACTCAAAGTTATGCATACAGACTTCTCTCCTTATATTCTGTGATGGTTATTGGGGTTAATGGGTGGGTTTGTTCCTCCTTAACGGCCCTGACCCTGAGCCCAGGTGCAGATGCTTTTCTGGGTGGTCATTTTTCTCCCTCACTTTTCTAGGTTATCCAGTCATTCCTCAGTGGGTTGTCTTCTAGCAGTGGCCTGTCAAATTCATAATCTTAATTTTACAGGCAAATATTTAAGTCCATCCTGGTCAGAAAGCAACAACCTACTTCCTTGTTAAATTGTGTGAACAGGTGAGCGGACTGTCTTATGCCTGTTCATGTATTTTCACGAGTCTCTGGTTTGCATGTGTGTTTTTGATGGTTGAGATCACCGAGAAAACCTTAGATCATGTTCCACTGGAACAAGCAGAAAAACTTACGGTGCAAAGTGTTTCGAAGGTCTTTTCAGAGACAAAGGATCCATCAAGGCCAAAGAGAAAGATGGATGCATAGGCGAGCATTCCTCCCAGGATGATGAGGTTGTTCATGTATGGACTCGACATCTTTATCAGCCTGACAAGAGAAGGAGATACTACAGTTACAGAACGGGTAGTGTAGTTATTCCTCCCACAAATATTTCGACTGGGTATACTGCGGCGAAGGCTAGAGGGGAAGAGAAAAATGTAAGTCCTGACCTCCTCCACTACCCTCTCCCCAAGACTGTGCCAAATGCTTATCTGACCTGTGTATTAGGGGCTGTTTCCCCCTCACTAAAGGACCCCAGACAGCTATCAACTCCCAGTTGTTGATTTTCCTGCCTCCTTGGTCAAGTTCACCCACCACTTCTCTAGGAACAGCTTGTAGCATCAGCTTCTTCAACCACTAATTTTTAATTTACACAAAAACATTAAGTCAACAGCTTTTTGTGTCTGGGGCTGGGAAGACATGCAAAATCTATAGAATTTTACATTCAGGTTCAGCAACTATCCACAGTGAGAGGGAAGATGGCCCCACCACACTCTCCCCTGTGCTGAGTGGACCAGGTCTAGGAGGTCTACAGGTGAGAACTCAGGTCTGCTCAGGAATTGTGGCCACTGTAGTGAATGAGCATCCACTTTGGCTGCCTGAAGCTCACACTATCCCTTGCACAAAGAGGGCCACACATTGGGTAGGAACACCTCCCCCACTCACCAGGCAGTGGAGGTGGACAATGGCATCCTTATCTCCACCCTCTAACACTGTCTACCTCAGGCTGCTGTTGGGGGCAGTTTTTATACTCCCAAACTCTACATTCTTCTCTCTCACTTCCTTCAGGGATTCTGCTGTGACTCCCAGCTGCCCAGCAAGCCACGACTTGGTTAAACCATCAGCCGGCTGGAGTTCACCCTCAGAGGTGCCTGGCTCCCCCAGCACAATCCACTCAGAACATCTTGGGTTTTCAGGCGCCCCATGACCCAGGTGTTCTTTTGCAGATTGTAATTATGATCAATTTTTCTCTGAACAGTTTCCTTCAGAATGTGTATTTCTATTAATCCTTCCACATTTAAGAAGTGTACTGTGGTATCAAAGTGGAAGAGAGAGAAAAACCCTGCTGTAAATTGTGGACCATTAACATGGTCTTTCGAGTCGGGAGCACTGGGTCCAGTGCTTGGTCCCTGCTATCCACAGAGGTGCACAGAGGTTGGCCAAGCAATTAGCTGGCTGAATTTCCTCACCTATAAAAGCACAGATCATACTGCCAAGGGCACACGTGAAGCTGAGATGAGATTGGGTTCTTGGAGGCCCTTATAAACCAGGAACTGCTAAGGAACCTTCATTCTTATTGTCACAGGAAGCTGGGGAGGGGAGAGCCCAGGAGTTGGGTAGGTTTCTTGGAGGAGGGGACCTTAATTTTGTAGGTAGCATTTAGGAAGACAAAAGTGAGGGGTATCTGGAACTTTAGTGACATTTCCCCCCATACATCTTTGTAGATTTTTAAATCTGCAAAGGCAGTAAAAAAAACAAACAAAAAAACCACACGGATGTCAGCCTATTGGAAAGAATAATGATAATTTTCCCCAGGAGGCTAAGATGGGGTGGTTTAGGAATTAAAAGAGTTTAGTCTTATTTTAGGGGCCACTCACCACTGAGATGGGAATTCTTGAAGCTTGTGGAAAGGGAATCTAATGTTAATTAAGACTTTTGTGCCCAGGCCTTGTGCCAAATGCTCATCATTTAAGGTTTGTATGCCGTGGACAAAAGTTGCTTCAATTTTTGTGTGTGGCAGTGAATGTGTTATTGGTGATAAAGAAAATAAAACAACAGGCGAATAAAATTCCTATTTGTTCTTCAGGAAATAGGTTTGGCCTCAGCAGTAAAAAAACAACATCCTAAACCAACAGCAACAAAAAATCGAGAGCCTGGAGGTTCCTCCTTTACAAACAAAGAAAAGAAAAACAACTGTTCTCCTGGAATTGGGCTTGTTCCTGGCAGCTCTGGAGGTCATGCATCGTGGCTTCTGGGCATAATAGTGGAGATGCTGCCCATGGGTGGGCACTGGGCCTGTGACTGAGAAGGTACTGCTCTGAGTCCTTGCTCACTCTCTCCCACAACAAGGCCGGGGGCTGGGAACCAAAGAAGCTGCCTGTGCTTGGTAAACACTACCATCTGGGATGGTGACCTGTTCGACCCACCGCTGACCAGAGTAACTCAGAAAGCGAGCTGCTCTCCCCTGAGAGTGAAGGGCATGTGAGAGGGGACAGAAATCAAGGGGATGGATTCTGCTGCGCGCAGCAGTGTGGCCTTGGACAGTGGCCCTTGCTGCTGAGCTTCTGTGCTCACATCTGTGATCTGGGGAGGGGCTTCCTGGACTGCAGTGTGCTGCAACCAATGCAGTGCCAGGCCTTGTACTTGGTGAACCCCCTAGGCCAGGGGTGGGCAAACTTTTTGACTCGAGGGCCACAGTGGGTTCTTAAACTGGACCGGAGGGCCGGAACAAAAGCATGGATGGCGTGTTTGTGTGAACTAATATAAATTCAAAGTAAACATCATTACATAAAAGGGTACGGTCATTTTTTTTTATTTTTTTTTTAGTTTTATTCATTTTAAACGGGCCCGATCATTTGCCCACGGCTGCCCTGGACAGTGCTCCCCCAAGATGCTGGGGGTGGGGCAAAGACACTGGGGAATGCTGTCTTCTAGATTTCTCCTCCTGGGCCAGCACAGACTGCATGAGCACAGACGAAGCTCTGAGAAGGCCTATGGACCTAGATCCTTCAGTTTTGTTTTTTTTTTTTTAAATATATTTTATTGAGTTTTTACAGAGAGGAAAGGAGAGAGATAGAGAGTTAGAAACATCGATGAGAGAGAAACAACGATCAGCTGCCTCCTGCACACTCCCCACTGGGGATGTGCCCGCAACCAAGGTACATGCCCTTGACCGGAATCGAACCCGGAACCCTTCAGTCCGCAGGCCGACGCTCCATCCACTGAGCCAAACCGGTTTTGGCAATCCTTCAGTTTTATTTAAGCCCGCCTTCCCCAAACTTATCTGACCGAGGCTCCTGTGTAATGAGTAGCCCCATGTATGTATGTGTGTGTGTGTGTGTGTGTGTGCATGTGTGAGTGTACACACATGGTCACGAAACATTGAATAACATCGCAGTGAATGAGAAGCACACGTTAGAAAATCACCCTACAATCTTCTGTAGCCCTGGAGAATCCGTCGTGCAATGCTCGCATACTTTGTCAATGAGGTTTGTTGATCCAGAAAGTACAATCCAAAAGGAAAGTGTGTGCGACTTACTTCTGATTCCGGTTCTTGATGTTGAAAAAGAGAAAAGCGCTGGCCATGATCATCCCCAGGATGGTGAGGGCAGAGAGGATGCTGTAGAGAGGTAGGGAGATCTTCCGGAGCTGTTCTAGGATGATAGTCTTGTCTTTTGGGGGTTCGGATCCTAGAAGGCCAAGGAAAAGACATCACCTGAGCCCAGTGCAGTCAGTGCCTGAGGGCATCTCTGCCTGGATATTCCTGACATTTGCCACCGGTGCACAAACTCTGTGCAGGACACACCTACTGGGTGAGTGGGCTCTGGTGGCTGGCCAGCCTGCCTAGCAGGGAGCCTTAGCCAGGACTTATTTCTTTCTCTAAACAGAATCAATAAGGAATTTGTGATGCATTTAATAGCCATTAGAAGACTGGAATTTGGTTTGGTCTAATTACCCGGTTGAAAAACTGTTGCCATTTATCCCCAAAGGTAACAGTGGCTCGGAAGGTACAGGGCTGGGTGCTCTGAGTGGGTACCACTGGGTGTCACTGGGAGTGAGGACCTAGGCTTTGGCTTTCAAGGGCTATGTGCCAGCACATGATAATGACTGTCCCTCAACAGGGTGGACACCTTGCCTGTCAATTCCACAGAGATGCATATGTGCTCTGGCTGTGGATTTTCTGTTTCAAGGTCATTATGTTATAAAAGCTCTTTCTGATTTTCCATTTTCATCGGACTCGCTAACTGTGGGAGGCAGAAGCTGCCTGCATGCCTTCCCCTCCCTGTTGTGCCAGGACTGGACGGAAACTGTGGGACTCCATATCTCTGTGTGACTGCGAACTGTCCTTGCTCATTCTTCAAGAGCACAGGAACCTGGGGGAGCCCCAAGGGAGGCTGAGCAGACTCATCTTTATAGAAGGTGGCACAATTGTCCCGTTTTAGTTTTACCAGGTACAGGGAGGGTGGGGAGGACAAATGCAGGGACACCCCACCCCACCCCACCCCACTTCTTGCCAATCCTCTTTCTCAGCTGCTGTTTCAGGTCAGGTTTCTGCTGTAGGACTGTGAAATGTTGGGGCTTTTCCCTCCAGAGAAATGTGTGGAATCAGCCAGGTGCCTGGGAGTGGCCGAACCTGGGGGACCCACCAGGGGTCACAATGAGTCCCCCCCACCTCATGGCGGTGCCAT
The DNA here is from genome assembly GCF_964212035.1 of Myotis nattereri. Lineage (NCBI taxonomy): Eukaryota > Metazoa > Chordata > Mammalia > Chiroptera > Vespertilionidae > Myotis > Myotis nattereri. Next base: position 56,834,160 of record NC_138087.1, read on the forward strand.
GGGTGCCAGCCTACATTATGCCTCCCTTCTCAGGAGACAAACAGGATGAGCAGATATTGCTTTAAGGGTTGAGGGCTCCCCTGAACATCTGTGTTTCAAAAATTCTGATAGCAAGTTGAAATGTGTTTGGAAACATTCAGTGGATAAGAGGTCTTTGAACATGTAAACAGCCTAGGGAAGCTGCCAGGTTGGAAAGCAGCTAGGAACTTGCTGGCATGGTTAATGTAAAGTGTTAAGCAATTCCAAGTAAACAGACTTTTGTAAGGATTGGCTCCAAGGACTAAAAGTCAGGGCAAAAGCAGACACAGGTGATGGAGGTAGCAACATTTGTTGCTTCCAGTGAAAACTCAACATCTGGAAACTTCCTCCCCCTTCCTATTTACTTCCCCTCTCCCCCCACCTGTAGCCTGGGCTGCATTAGGCTGGCTCAGGTGACTTCTGGCTCCCTAATACAAGAACCATCTTAGGAATGCCCATGAGTTCTTGGCTGGAAACAAGCCACTCTCTGGCTTGTTTACATGATGACTATGGCCACAAGCTGTTCGTGTAGAAACACCTTCAGAAAATGACAACAGCTCCTCCTCCTTACTCTACCCTCCCTTCCCCGAAACGGCACCTCCCCACCTGTGCATCTTAACTGAGACAGTATGGAAGCCAAATGGTAACAACTTGTTAGAAGTGTTACTAACAGCAGCAGCCCTGAATTTTCTTTCTTGCTACTCATCTGGTCCATCCATTCATTATTCATCTATTTTTCATTATTTCTTCATCCATCACTATTCCTTCACTCATCATCATTAATGATGGTCAACATCATTAATAATCACCTTCCATCTATCAGGCCCAGTGCTGGGTACCAGCGATTCAAAGATAAAGAAGACGAAGTCCCTGTCCTCAAGGAACTTACACATTACGTATATAAGGAGAAAAGGCAATCATGAGCAGTAACATTTACCGAATGCTTACCGTGGGCTAAGCACTTTATAGAGATTTTTTTATACGATCCACCCAACAATCTCATGAGTAGAAAAGATTATTCCCATTTTGGTGGGTGGAGTGGGGGTCGGCAACAGGTTTTTAGGTGTTAAGTAGCTTTTACAGCTAGTAAATGGCAAATCTGGCAGAATTTGACCCCATATCTGCCTAACTCTGAAGACAGTGCTCTCACACTGTGTAAACTGCCTCCAATGGCCTGAGCAGGAAGCAGGAAGCAGAGTGCAGTTCTGCCTGATGAGTCAGGAAAGGCTACAGAAAGGAAGGTGAGTAGTTAGCCTTCACCAGGAAGACAAGGAAGAAAGGGCATTTTGGGCAGAGAACCTGGCAGAGGCAAAGACCTGGTGACATATGGCATGTTTGAGGAACTGTAAGCAGTTTGGTTGGGGAGATCTGACAGAGAAGGCAGAGAAGTGAGGAGGTGTCCTTTCATGGATGTCTTGGGGGCAACACCATGGAATAAGGCCCCTTGTTGTGCGCAACGGACACCATGAAATGCTCTGAGCAGAAGTGGGGCATCTTCAGCATGGCATGATGGCAAAAGCACTTTGGCTGTTAAGGGCAAAATGGACTTGAAGGGGTTAAGACTGGTTAAGCCCGCCCTTCCGCCCATCCATCCATTCATCCCTCCATCCCTCCATCCCTCCATCCACTCATTCATTCATCCACCCACTAGTTCAGTGACTCACATGTTCACCTGTTCACTTATTTATTCACTCATCCACTCACTTGGTCAATCATGTATTCATAAAATATCATTGACTCTTCAACATGTGCCAGATTATGGCTGGTGCCAGGAACTTAAAGCCAAATAGGAACCAGTCAGGGGGCTCATGCTCCAACAATCTAGATATTTCAATACAAAGTGACAGTGGCCATGGTAAAAGCAGAGAAAAAAAACTGTGAAAGCCAAAAGAAGGGAGCCATTAGCCTGGTTGGGGGCAATCAGGGAAGGCTGCACAGAAGAGGTGTTATTTGATCTCGTTCTGGAAGCTGAGGAGAAGTTCTACAGCAGGAGAAAAGAGGGAATGGTCTTCCAGGAAGAGCAGCATGTGGAGAGACCCTATTATCAACCAAACCAAGTCCTTTCCCAGAGGAAAAGACAGAGCTAGATTTAGCTGGGCCACATTTAAAAAGAATTACTCCTGGCCATCCTCTGGTTTCAACAGATGCTTCGGTGAAAGCCAGCGTTCATACAAATTCCAGTGACCCATTCCAGGAGCTGGAATACAGCTCCTATGTGAGTGACGGGACCTTGTGCTCAGTGAGTGAGTGCATGTGTTGACAGGAGAGGATGTTCCCTCTTCCCCACAAGGCCAAAGGCTCTGAGTTTTTCCCCAACCCTCAGATAACATCCAGGCTTGGGACTGAGCAGGCCCCCTCCTCCAAGAAGCCCACCTGCCTTACCTTGGAACCTAATGGTGTCGTTGATGATCTCCAGTGTGTCAGCCACAGCGTTGTATTCTCCCACCTTCACCTCCCTGCGGTCTGTGGGGAGCAATAGAGAGTGGCTGGTTAGATCCGAGTCCTGTGTTTGGGTCTGAGCGCTCCTCTCCTAGCTCTTGCTCTCCCCACAACCCCTGGCTATATTCTTGCAGGCTTTTCCTTTCCCCAGGTAGAATCACAAAACTTCCAACTGGATCTGGGCTAGAACAAACACCCTCTCACACTCTCTCGTCAACTGTCCTTCGCTGTACATGTGTAGCAGGGGGGCTCACTCCCCTTTAACTGGATTCTCTGCCTGTTACCAAGTCCTTCCTGGTCATTGAGCTGAATGTTCTCTCTGTAACTTTTCCCTGTCATCTGACTCTGCCCTCTGGGACCACGCAGATTACCCCTACTCCCTCTGCCCAGGCAGGCCTAGAGCTTGAAGACAAAGACAGAACACCCCACGACACTCTTCCCCCACTCCACCTTACTAAATGTCATTCTATTTCCCACCTTACCCAGGCCCTTCCTGAGGCCACACTCCACAATATCACTGTTTGTCTGTCTGAGAGTGTAGACACAAGGACTGACCAACACATGTTAGGCATGATTTGGTCAGCGGCAAGTAGAGGGGACCATCCCCTCCTTCATTCTGCACATTATATATCAATTGATATAAAACATGCAATGCCTGACTATTTAGTCAGGGACACTGACCTCTTTTCCCTTAGATTGTCAAATAAAAAAATGACAACAGCCAAACACAACAATAGCTGTTCAGGGTGAATGAATCAAAATTATTCTGATTTTTTGTCAGATAAGCAAAAAAAAAAAATATTTTTGGTGTGCTGCAGATTTTTAGTAAGTAGTTTATGTGTGCCATGAGGTGAAAAGGTTGAAAATTGCTGGTTTAGGGCAATTGCCAGGGATAATTACAAAGACAACTAGACCAGGGCGACCGGGCAGGAGGAATGGAGAGTAGTAATTAGAGTTGACAAAGGTTTCTTTTTTCCCAGGTAAAATCTGGACAATTGGGAGATTAATTTGTGGGGAAGATGGGGAACAGGGCAGTGAACCAAGTGACTGGGCGGGGGGCCCGGGGGGGGGGGGCTCCGGTGCCATTCCCTAAGTGGGGAACCCATGAGGATAAAAGATATTATGTTCCTGTTTGAATGTGCTCAGCCTGAGACACCTATCAGGGGGAGATCCTTGCTCTGGAGGGGGGAGAAGTCTGGGCTGGGGAGAAGGAGTTGGGGTCACCAGCATGCAGGCTGGGAGGTAGAGCAGCGGGCAGGAAGGACACACCGAGGGCAGTGCTGAGTGAGAAGTGAAGGGACCAAGGACACAATCCTGGATAGCGCCAATCTCTGGGGGGCGGGCAGAGCAAGGACACTGCAAGGAGATTGGGAAGAAGTGGCCAGGATGCCAGGAGCAGGATGCCAGGAAAGAGTGGGCATTGTAGGAGCCAAGGAAAATGACAGTTTCACCATGGAGCTGGCCAGCAATGTCACATGCTACCGAGAGCCTCGGCCAACAAGCCCCTTGACAGGGGGTGAGTGGATTTGGCGTGTCTGTGGTGACCACAGGTAAAACAGATGCAGGAAAGGTGGGGTTAGAGGCAGAGAACCAAAGGGAACGAGTGTGGGAGTAGAGAAAGGAGCCCCCAGGGCAGAGCAGACTTTGACAGAGTTCAGTAGTGGGCAGGCAGGGGCTGAGGTGCCCCACAGTGTGCCTGGATCGATGCTAGGAATTTTATGTGCCATCTTTTCAGTTCTCACAATTGAATGGACTAGGTCAGTGGTCGGCAAACTCATTAGTCAACAGAGCCAAATATCAGCAGTACAACGAGTGAAATTTCTTTTGAGAGCCAAATTTTTTAAACCTAAACTATATAGGTAGGTACATTGTTATTAACTTAATTAGGGTACTCCTAAGGCTTAGGAAGAGCCACACTCAAGGGGCCAAAGAGCTGCATGTGGCTTGCGAGACACAGTTTGCCGACCACGGGACTAGGTGGTCCACTTTGTAGGTGAGGAAACCGAGGCGTGGGCAGGCTGTGGCTTTGCCCAGAGTCCCACTGATACCAAGAACACAGGATCCCTGAGAGGTGACAGTTCCATGTCAAGCTGACCACCCATCAGCCACCTGTGCCTCCTGAGTATATTAACTGCATAGAGGAATGCCCACCCTCCGGCAGGCGGGTCCCTGGAGCTGCAGGCCCGCAAGTCCCCAGAGGAACTGCCTGATGTGGCTCTGGCTGTAAGTGAATTTCTTTGCATAAACGCAGGTGCACGGCTGGTTCCTTAAACACATTTAGAAAATGAAATGGAATCGCATAGACCTGCCACGCTTCTGCCTGCGTTCCTTTGACCGTGGGGTGGAAAACAGGACTATAAAAGTCACTTCCTTCTCCCACAAAGGTCTCTGCACCATCTGGGGGGCTTCACAGCGTGCAGGCGGCTGTGGCATACCTGGGTCACCCAGCTCCTAAATGTCACATTAGCAGACTCTGCTGGGAGCTCCAGCATCCTTGCTTAGGCCTTTTGAAGTCTCAGCCCCAGGCTGCTCCTGACCCTCAGAAAAGGAGGCCCTGATTTATTTATTTGGCGTGGGGAGGCAGCGCATGAAATATGCAGGCTGATCGGAATAAATCATTAGGAGCTGGGAAGTGTATGGCTAGCTGCCCTCCAGGCCCCCAGCCACACAGCCCACCCTTCTGACTCCTAGGCCCCGCTCTATGCCCCATGGCACCAAAATCATACTCAGCCTCCCACCAAGACCAAAATCACATAATCTCTCCCTGGAGCAGTGCTTGGAGGCTCACAGGCACTTCACACCTTCTTGCATTTAACGCTCACAGCAAACCATGAGTTGGGCATAACTCACCCCAGTGGATACTTGAGGGAGGGGCCTCAGATAGGTTAAGTGCATGCCTGGACTTGGGTCCCCCAGTTCTGACTTCAGAGCGCTTTCACCACCCATACTGAGCAGGGCTTCTGATCATTCAGCCACATTTATTGAGTGCCCACTGCACGCCAGGCCCAGCCCAAGGTATTTCATGATAAAGAACCCCTCAAAAACAGCAGTGTAGGCAGTAGAAGAGTAGGTTATTTCCTCATCCTCAACCAAGGTGGCCTTGGACATGTGTGCTGGAGCTGGAGATACAAAGATGAAGAAAAAAATTCATAATCGCTGACCTTGGAGTTTAGTGACTGCAGCCTCTCTCAGCCCTAGCAGGGAGGTAAAAATCATTCCCATTTGCAGGCAGCACTTCCCTTCCAGCTCATACCCTATAAGCAGGTGGTTATAAATGTAAAAGGGGAAATTTCAGAGTGGCCATGAGAATTAGAGAGGAGAATACAGGCAATTTCTGGCTTGGGACCGAACTCATAGTGAGTGTTCCATAAATTATAGTTATTTGAGTCATGATAAAAGTGACTGTGAGCCGTCTGCTAGGTCCCCAAACACTCTCTCTGTTTACTTACTGCCACTGGTTCCCCACAACAGTCCCTCTGCTTGGAAGGGAGCTTTCCCCTCCCTCTACAAAACCAAATGTCCAAACTTTGTCCACCTCTTCCAAGGAAGCATTCCCAGCGTACTGACCCTCCCCTCCCAGCAACCCGTTTGCTGTGAGCTCAGCCCCTCGTGTTGGAGCAAGGCCCCAGGTGTGCCCAGGCCTTCTGATTTCTGTCTGCTGATTGGTTCCTGAGCAGAACCCGAAGTCTGGCTTCTGACATCCTGGGCAGCATAGAGTCTTGTCCCCCACACCCTGCCCAGGGCCCCTCAGGGGTCTGAAGGTGGAAGGAGGGTGCCCCCTGTGTTCTTCCATTCACCACGGCCCAGGTGGTGGTCACTATGATAGGCACCCGGCACTTTCAACTTTTAAGTCTTGGGCTGCTTGGTAACTCCACTGTGCAAACAATGCTGACCACTCATTGAGACACAGACGAGCCTTGCAGACCGAGGACAGGGGATTTGTGGACAGACAGAAAGGTCCACTGGGGCCGGGAGGTTGGGGTATCGAGCAGAGGGAGAGGGGCTGTGACACTGGGTCTGTTACTGGCTGACCGTCTGCCCCACAAACTCTGTGCAGGTTGCCACTGACTCACTGTGTGACCCTGGACCATTCCCTTCCTCTGGGCCTTAATTTCTCCATTTGCAAACTGCACTGTAGGAATTCCAGTGGTTCTCAGCCCTAGGGATTAGGGTCACCTGGAGAACTAGAAAATACCTATGATTGGTCCCAGCTTGGACCTATTATATTAAAACTTCTTAGGATGGATCCTGAGTAGCAGTATTTTTAAAGGTCCTCTAGCCTGGCCGGAGTTGCTCAGTGGCTGAGCACTGACCTATGAACCAAGAGGTCACTGCGTGGTTCCTGGTCAGGGCACATGCCTGGGTTTCAGGCTCAAGCCCCAGTGGGGGTGGTGCCAGGAGGCAGTCGATCCATGTTTCTCTCTCATCGATGTTTCTACCTCTCTGTCCCTCTCCTTTCCTCTCTCTCTAAATTCAATGAAAACATTAAAAAAAAAAAAGTCCTCTAAGTGGATCCTGATGCATAGCCAGAGTTGAGAACCACTGGATTACACTGAGGGCCCTTCAAGCTGACACTTTCTGTTCTCAGAGGCTAAAAATACTGTGAGACAAAAAGCTCGCTTTCCCACAGAATAGTACTGGTTCCTTGCTGTGGGGCAAGAAAGGAGTGTTCTCTTTTAAAAAGTGCATTCTTTATTTCAAATTTTGGAGTTGGATGATAACTCCCATTCGTAAAAATCAGACTTCCCCCCAAAAAGTCCAGTCTGAAAATACTCACTGGCTGTGGGCCTGAGAGCATGCCTGAGACGCCAGGGAAACAGCTTCAATCACAGAGTGGTTCTGCCTCCCAGCTGCACCACAACCAACCCCGGTGGCAGAACCAACTGGAGGGTCACCAGGCTCCTGCTTTAGCTGGGTCCCCACATCCTGCTACAGGGGCTCGACTCCCCTCACCCCCAAATGTCCATTGGTCCTCAACTGGCTCAAGGTCTGAACTGAGGAAGGTGTATATGTCCTTTAAAATGTAATTGCTGTTGCAAACACAGGCTCAATGCGTAACCATGAAGTTAAAAACAAGATGACTTTGCCTCAATGAAAATCGAAGATGCTATAAAACTACTCCATTCAAGGACTCCTGCCCCTCCTAAGGAAACCCTAAACTCAGACAGAAGGGGCTCGAACTAAGACAGCTCTTGGAGTTGGTCCAAGCTTGGGCCCTCACCTATGTACGGAGCCCTGGGGAGGTCCCATCCCCTGCCTGGGTCTTGCTAAAGTGAGGGGGCTGCTTGGGGAGATCTCTATAGCTTCCAACTCCTGTTTGATGAATCGGCAACTGCTCTGAAGGGTCTTCCTCATTTTAAGCTGAAAGCTGTTCCCTGAGGCTTCCCTGCACAGGTCCTGGCTCTGCCTGGGGTTGCACATCACATCAATTCCTGCTCCTGGCGGTTCTTCAGAGATGGGAATATGGCAACTGCAGGCCTGGATTCTGCTCTCCTCCAGGATGGCCAGCCATTCCTCGGGAAGTCCACCCCACCCCAGTCTGGTCACTGTGGATAGAACCTACAGGGTGGGAGTAGATGGAAGCAGGTCCCTGGGCCCGGATCCCCTCACACACTTGTCTCTCTGTCTTCACAAACAACATGCCACTGTTACAATTTTAATAAGTTAACTTCATTGACCTTTGTTTTCAGATTTTTAATAGGCCAAGTGGACACTGGTCAAATGGCCTAGGAGTATAATGACCCCGCCAAGGACAGATTTGTCCATTGACTTACTCAAACTGTCCCAGGGGCAAAAGCTAAGTACTGGAGGGGACACAGGGCACATACAAATACAACAGGTTATCTGCACCTAGAACACTTTTTCTCTCTTTTTCTTGGCTAACTCTCACTAGAGAAACTGGTCTTTCAGAATTCATCTCAGATGCCTCTGCCAGGCAGCCTTCCTAGAATCTGGTAGGTGGAGCCAAATGCCCCTCCTCTAAATGCCATCAGTTATCACACCCAGTTGGGGTCCTGTGTCTGCTCCCAATGGACTGTGAGCTCCCTGAGGGCAGGGGTTGCGTCTTACCTATCTTGCCCAGTATCATCTGGCATGCAGATGCCAGGAAATGATAGTTAAGCAACTTTAAAAGCCCAAAACCATAGGAAAAAAGAAAGGAAGAATTTAACCACATCAAAGTTGAGAATTTCTTTTCAAGAAGGACTTAAAGTTTATAGGCACGTGACCAAATGAGAGACGATATTTGCAAAGTCTAAAGCCAACAAGGGACTGATATCTAGATAATATAAGGAACTCTTGCAAATCAACAAGAAAAATACAGTGCCCTCAGAATAAAAGTGGTCAAAGGATCAGACAATTAATAAGTGTCTAACAAGCACAGGAAGAAATGCCCAAACTCATTAGTAAGCAAAGAGATAATATTTAAAACCACAATATGATATTACTTTATACCTTTAGACTGGAAAAAATGAAAGGTCTGGAACACCAAGTGTTGGTGGGAGGTGGGGACACAGGGATCGCACGCCGGTGGGAGTGGAGACGCGCACGGTGACTCATTGGAAGAGCCATCTGGCAAATTTTCGGCATGTTCAGTGTTCACACACAACTTCCAACCCAACAATTTTCCTCTTGGGCATCTGTCCTAAAAATGCCCAGTTGGGTCAGAGGGGACATGTACAAGGACCCTCATTATTTGTGAAGGCAGAGAGTTGAGGTGACCTGGGTGTCTGTCACTGGGAGAGTGGATGGGTGCAGGGTGGGTGTGCCCCATGGGGTGAGCAATGAAAGCCCTGTGCTAGATGTACACACGGGCACATGGGGGCATCTTAGAAAACAAAGTGTTGAGTGGAAAAGAAAAAGAAACAGGAAAGATATGTAATCCAGTTGCATTGACGTAAATTTGAAATATATACACACACAAAAAAACACAGTAATATACTACATCTTGCAAGAACAGATACAAACACAACACACTCATCAAACACTTAGAATGGTTGCCTTTCCCTGGGGGAGGTGGGAATAGGGTTTGAAAATAAATGAGGGAAATGAGAGTATCAACAAACAAACAAGAGTTTTCATGTACCAATGATAAGTATGTCCTGAGTTAGCAAGACTGCACTTTTCTCAAGAAACTCTGGAAAGGAGTAAATCTGGGGTCATAAAGAGTGCCCAGGAGAGGAGAAAGAAGCCAACCGCTGCCATGGCCCTTCTCTGTAACAGTCGCCAACCAAGATCATTCAGAGCCTTACGACACTGAATTTTCACCATCCCTCTTAAGGCAAGGAAAATGATCACCTTTTATTTTGCTATTTTTAATTAAATGCTGAAATGCTGGCTCAGAGAACTTAAGCCACAGTGCCTAGCTACTAACAGTTAGACACGCCTGTTTCAAAGCTCACATACTTTCCATATAATAGGAGATGAGTTCACCATCACTGGAGGCATTCAAGCAGAGCTAATACTATAAAGGAGAGCTAGGGCTCCCTTCAACATGGAGAGTCTAAGGCTCAATGAAACACAAGGCCTTGGGCTTCCAGATAAGTCCTGGATTATGAGGGCTGAGGTTGTGTCAAGGTCAGGGTCAGTATCAAGGTCAGGATCAGACTTTCAGCCTAAAAGAACTGACATTCACATTATGTCTTTCCATTCCTGCCGACCCACATCCCTACCCGTGTATCCTGCAGTTCGATGGACTATGTCTCCACTCTTACTTGTTAATCAGCTTAACAATGTTAATCAGCTTAACAATAACCCACAACGGTCGGACCAACTATACTCTTACTTGTATCAAGTTGAGTGGCAGCAACAAACTGGCCTTTTCAGACCCATGGCGTGGGGAAGAGAGCTATAACACATGCCTCGACCGAGGAAAAGGGAACTAAGAACCAGCCTTAAGAATCTCAAACTGGGGTCAAACTTGCTCTGAAAGTTTTCTAGTAGGTTCTGGGAAATTATCTTCCTGCTTTTATAGGCACTGGCACTGGGCCAGAGAGATTATGAAACCCCTGGGGGGAAAGGGACAGGGACCATTTCTTATTCAGTTTGGCTTCCCCTAGAGGGCTTGGTAAAACGCCTGGCAGATGCTCAGGAAATTTGCACTGAATAGAACCGTATCTGTTACCCCAAAGACCAAACAGTAATTAATGTCTGCAAATGGGGAGGACAAGCCTACATTTCACTAGGTACATTCTGAATGACAATTATGTTGTTAGAGCAATAGAGGACCCTATCCCTTCAAATCAAGTGCTGAACTACTCCAAAGTCTGAGTCTTTTATGCGACACAGAAGCAGTAAGACATTCAAATACATCACCATTCACCAAGATTCTCACAAACAGGCCTAATGAAGGCAGGGACGGTGAGTTAGAGCACAGATGCTTAGATTTCACGAAGAACAGCATAAATAAGGCTCTAATCATGGCTTCACTCAACTTCCTTCCCTGCTGCAAATTCTGAGCCATGTTTAGACTTTGGCAGTAACATGAATTCTTTCTTCTCATAAGGAAAAAAAAAAGCCAATTCTCTAGCATTCATCATCGTCTAACGTAGTTCAGTGGAAGTCAGTGATGGCACGGGGGAGGTACTCTGAACTTGGAGTTGAAAGGGGTTTAGGCCAGTCCCACTATACCCAAGGTGTGTGGCCAACAGGATGACAATACCTGCCTTACCTATAGCCATGGGTAGCACCCTTAGAACAGTGCCTGAGACAAGGGTGAGAATGCACGTAATTTATTTGGAAGGTGATCCTAGGACACATTGCTAGGGGTTCAGGGAGGTGAGACAGGGAAGGGAAGGGAGCCAGTACAACGTGCATTATGAGCAGGTTTCTGGGAAGGTAACTGAGGCACAATTCCATTGGGATTGTCCTCAGCTGACATCTGGGGACAGACAAGAACATACCTTGAAGTTCTTGGGAGTTTCCACCCAACGGGAAAGGACACTGGGAAATTTGTCCTCCATTTCTCATCCATCCCTGGCTCAGGGCTGCCCCTGGAAGTGTTAATTCCCTGGACATCTCATCTGTTCCTCTTAATAAGATACTTATTCTGGAACCGTGGATGCTCAGAATTATGGGTGGAATCTACCACATCTATCTAGCCTGGAGGATTGTCCTGATGGGAGGTAAGAGCTCTGAGAACCCTTGGAAATGTAGTAAATGGAGGGAAACTGGGGATTAGGAAGATCATTCTTAAGGCTCTGAAACCCCCTCTGGATTAAAAATGCCTCAGTCTCAAGAGGGACCATGGAGTTAGCCCTGGCACATTAGTTTAGAATACTTCTATTTATTCACCACTCCTAAATTTGCAAAAAAGGTCCTTCCGTCTGGAACAACAATGGCTGCCATCATAAATTTGCTTTGGCTCACATTTTTGTTGTCAAGGCTAACTGCTGTTTACCAGACTTTCTGCCTTGACTTAAGTCATGGGAAACCATGAGTAAATGAAGATGCTCTTAGATTTCCACAAGCTGTCTCACTAATTGAGTAAGCATTTACCAAGAGCCAGCCAGGAGTCAGGCAGCATGCTAGTAATGTGACTAGGTTCCCACAACTAGAGTTTATAAAGCAAAATCTCATTTGACCCTTAACCCTGCCCCAGGGGGCAGGCAGGGCCAGCATTAATGCCATCCCATTGTCTAGAAGAGAAGACAGGTTTAGGGAAATGAAGTGTCTTGCCCAGAAGCACATCTTGCAAAAGTAGCCCCCTCTGCTGGGGCTGGCTGCTTGCGAGTTAGCTCTGTTGTGAGCCCTGCTGTCCAATCTCCCTTCTAAATAAGAGGGCAAGGCAAGCGGGAGAGAGGGTGGGAAGGGCATGGCAGAAAATAACATGGTAACTCCACGCAGAAGCCATTTACTAGGTCAATGGCATGAGGTAATTTAGGAACTGGTAACCCCTGGGGGCAGGCATATCCTCTGGGCAAATTCCTGGAAGGTCCCAGAAGAGTCTGGACCAGCCTTTCTGGGAGAGGAAGCATGAGCCCGGAGAAGAGAGGAATGAATTCGCCATCTCACAGTGGGTCAGGGCCTCAGTTCCCTTCCCCTCTGTGAAATGAGAGGATAACCTGAATTCCAACCTGGACAGCCTATTCAATATTCAATTCTCTTCATCCTGGCACAAAAGGCATCTCTGAGACTCTATGAATTTGGGTAACTCACTATTGTGCTGATGTGAACATGCCCCCAAGCACAGCATCCCTCTGTCAACAGGATCAATGTCTATTTTAAAAACATGCAAACAGGAGTATCTTCCAGCTCTAATAGTCAATAAAAGCTGAACACAAGTGTGGCAAAGGCAGAACACTGGTACACGTGTGCATGTGAGCACGCAGTGGCTGCCATTGCCACTCATCAGCTGTGTGTCCCTGGGGGAAACATCTCGCTTCCCCATGCCTCAGTTTCCCCATTTACTCTGTGAAGTAAGGAGATAAGATCACCTCTAAGGCCCTCCCCGTTCTGACATCCTACATATTGTTATGTGTGGGTAGCAGCTATACAGGTAGGCAGACAAAAAGGCATCAATGGGGTTTCAACACACCAAGGAAATCTGGATTTGCCCCTGAAAAGTGTCATAACTTTTGACAAAGTGCTAGTCATAATTGCTACTACTTGCTGAGCAAGAGATATATGCACATCTTTCCCTGTATGATCTCATCCAGTTCATCCCACATCCTAAGATGATAAGTAGGATTATATTCTTTTTTTTTAAGTTTTTTAAAAAATATATTTTATTGATTTTTCACAGAGAGGAAGGGAGTGGGATAGAGAGTTGGAAACATTGATGAGAAAGAAACATCGACCAGCTGCCTCCTGCACCCCTCCCACTGGGGATGTGCCCGCAACCAAGGTACATGCCCTTAGCCAGAATTAAACCTGGGACATTTCAGTCCGCAGGCTGACGCTCTATCCACTGAGCCAAACTGGCTAGGGCAGGATTATATTACTTGAGGACATCAGTGCTCAGGGAGGTGAAGTCACTTGCCTGATATTCTACAGCAACTTGAACTCAGGTGAGTAAAACCCACCTCAATACTGTTTGCTACACTGCTTTCCTTATAAATGCCTAAAATCAGCCACTGGAGTTGGTGTCTAATCCTAACATTGGGAAAAGGCAATAAAATTGGCACGCACTTGTAGCTGTGATTGGCCGATCAATATTTTACAAAATATCCTCCTAGAATGATATAATTTGAGAACTGGAAATGTGACAAGAGAATTTAGCTGCAATCACTCAAGAAAAAAAAATAGTAAGTATCTTTGCCAAGATGCTTACTTTGTTCAACCGATGAAGAAGTAAGACTTAACAAATGGGAAAGTAATTACGTTTGCCTAAAATTACATCTTTTGTGCACGTCAGAGAGCTGACATGTGTTTCAATTACCTGCCACAGGAAGACAAATGGGTAAATCTACAAGATTGCATTATGGAGCGATAGTATCCAAGGACACCTCTCCTGATTGATCTGAATCCAGTGGGGATTTGTCTGAATGAATCTGAGTAACTTGATTTCATTTCTTGCTTTCCCCAGATGACTTTGGGATTTCAAAGTGAGTTGACACAGAAGGCACAGCTTCCAGAAACATCCAGATGCTGATGAATGATCATCTAGTGCTTTTGGCGAATAACCCTGCTAATGACTATACTGAGCTGAACTGAGGTGTCTGCCTTGAGGAAGGCCCAGTCCTACTCCTCACAGATGCCCTGTGCGCTTTGACAAGCCACTGCCCCTCTGGCCCCTATTTCCTCCTTATCACACGAGAAACTTAGTCTGGATGATTTCTGAGGTCCCTTCCAACTCTGACAGCAGAAAAGTTCAACAAATGACCTGGGTCCTAAAAAAAAATGTAGTGATTATAGATTAAAAGAAACTAGAGAGACACATTAACCAAATACAAAGAGTGGACGTTGTGTGAATTCTCTAACAAACCCATTGTAGAAACATTTTTGAGCTAATTGTAGAATTAACATAGACGGGGAATGAAAGGATATTAATAATTGTTAAATGCTTTAGGTGTGATAATGGTACCATGGTTATGTTTTTAAAAGTCCTTGTCTAGTAGAAATGCATACTGCAGTATTTATAGATTGAAATGAGATAATGTCTGAGAGCTGCTTTAAAACATTTACAGAAAAAAATAGAGGGGTAACAGGGTGAGTCAAGATAACGCAAGATAGGCAAAATGTTGATAATGGTTGAAGCTGGGTGATGGGTTTACTATGCTATTCTCTCAACTTCAGAATCTGAAGATTTCTATAATCAAAACCTACAACAATGCAAGTTTTCTCAGGATATTGGAACTGACTTACCCCTCCCCCCTTACTTTCAGGAGTTTCTCAGAGTCATGTGGGAAGACTGAATGGGACTGAAAAGTAATACAGTGAAGAAAAAATATCCTAAATATGTTGAAACTACTGTTTTCACAGAGAAGTGTTTTCTATTGACTTTGATTTCTCTTATCTGGAACATCATACTTTCATTTGTTTTGATGTATTTTATTGCATAAGACAACATCCCTGAAAACAGAATTTATCAAGTAGAAAGAAGAAGCATCAAAAAGCCTACCTTGAAATTGAGTAAATTTAATGGTCCCCATTCTTTCCCCGTTCCGGAACACAACTTGACCCTAAAAACAAAGCAAAACAAACAAACAAGAACAAAAGAGAAATGCCATATTAGCTCAGACGCTACTGATCTCAACTGAAATTCATTAACTGTACAATGCAATTATTAATATTAGAGGAAAAACAGATTCCTGTTAGGCTACAGATGCAAAATTAAACTAATTGTTTTTAAACTGGTTGTGACTTTATCTATTTAATTTAAGGAGCACAAAATCAATAATGGAACTAACACATGTGAATTAAAGCTGAGATATGCATCATCATTATCAGCACAACTATTTATTAAACATCCACATGCCCTGTGTAGTCCTGGGACAAGGTCTTCCAGGGCGCTGGAAGGACAGAGGCACCGGTGAGGCCCATGGAGCCTGGCCCTGACTGCTTCTGTGCTCCATTAAGATGTGTGGCTTTGCCGAGGCTATTTGGCTTGAGGACCAGACGGGGGCTGTAGGTCAGTTAGCATTTCTTATTAAGGACAGAGGATGTTTTTGTAAGTTCTTCCTGAGTTCTTCCTGAGTGGGGCAGCACAAAATTAAGCTTCTTGTGCCAGCGACATGACTAGTGTCACAGGCAGCTGAGCACCCTTCATTAGGGAACCCTGGGGGCTAAAGACAGTGAGTGGCTTTGTTGGCTGATACAAGGGTTCCACATGCTGGGCTAAACAAACTGGGAACATGAAGAAGGACTGATCTCTCCTTGCCAATTTATGGTCCACCTAAAATTCTGCAACCAGGCAAGGAAATTGTCACACATTATATCAATGGATCTTGTGACAAGCTTGAGTGAAAAAGGGGATAATCCTGATTTAACAAATTAAGAAACTGACTGAGGAAGGTATGCCCTTTATGTAAGGTCACTGTAAGCTGCTGGAGTTCAAATTCGAGTTTGATTTTAATGTCCATGCTATTTCACTATAGCATGCTGTTTCTGATCCAGAAATAAAGTCTTTCCTATCTCTCCATTAATGAGATATCAGGAAAAGAAATGGTCTTAAATGTGTACTGCTTTACTCTCACAGTTGTGCTCTTACATCATCAGGAAATAGCACAGAAAAGTTCAGATCCTGCTCAGTTCTCAGGAGAAAGTGCCAGAAAATATCTTCCCTTGGTGGAAACTCACAGTCTGAGGCCCTGAGGCTCTTGGCACAACGAGAGAATCACTCAACCTGTTCTCAGAACAAGAAACACCTTCTGAAGCCACTTTGCCACCTTTTGGAAATCCTGAAGACAGCTGTGAGGACTATCAGTTTGAGACAAATGCCCACCGAATTCTATATTTAGGTGCCGGTAAGCAATTCCCTGGTGTGTGAAACACTTCAGTGTAAGGTGAGACAGGAGCTGTGATTTTATTTCTAGGGATGACTGAAAAACACAGAACATCTTTCAAAAGGATCACTTTTATGCAAATGGACCACTTTGCATGGGTGGCAAAGATGCAGACATGGTCCCCAAGGAAGACATTTGTCTGACGAAGGTGGAGATCCAACTACTTCACCCATCTCCTGCCAAGCTTTGAAGAATTCCAGACTTCTAGATATAAAATGTGGACAAAGCCTGCAGAATCCTTATTAGTTAAACGAAAAAGCATATAGAGTGGTATTCAAAGCTTGGACAGGATGGATGGAGTATGGGTGGGGATAAGAAAGAATCTGCTTTTACTTTTTTGTCTCCTCCTCCCCCCCATTTACTTTCTAAACAGAACTAATTAGTCAACTTTTAAAGTAAGACCTGTCATACTTTATTTTACTCACAATAATCATTTTCACTAATAGCAGTTCCTCCCAGCTCCTCAATTTCTCAGGTGATGCAGTGGAAAGAAGCCAGCATCTGAGTTATGGACCTAGCATGGCACCTCATCTACAACAGGCACTCAGTAAATGGCAGTATTGATTTTTATTTTAAAACTAGAGGCCTGGTGCATGGAATTCGTGCATGGGTAGGGTCCTTAGTCCTGGCAGGTGATTGGGGCTGATCGGGGCCTTCCTTCCCCCAGCTGCTGGCTGCCAGCTGGGGCCTTCCTTTGTTCCACACCGCCCCCTGGTGGTCAGCACAGGTCATAGTGAGTGGTCAAACTCCCGTCAGTCGAATTCCCAAGGGGACAATTCACATATTAGCCTTCTATTAGATAGGATGTTTAATAGAAGAGAGCCGAAATAAGAAAAGATGGTTTAAGCACCAGGGAACTTTCCAATGCTTGGGAAGATATTGTCCACATTGCATGATTTCAGCTGGTAAAGGGTAAACTATTGGGCCTTTATCCGAGGTGTCCTCCTCTCAGAAACAATAGCCCCCAGTAGACTGAGTTCTTGCACCACACTATTCGGACTAGCATGGGAGAGACTGAGAACTCTGACGGTGGTAACTGGATCGTGATGGGCACACAGGTGGGTAACTGGCTTTACTAAGGGTCTGCACTAGAGAAGGAGCCAAGAAGCTCTGCAAAGCCCCTTCTGGGGAAGATGTGTCATGTGATTCTTTCCTGAAGGAGTTACCATGGCACCTGCTGGGTTTGACCACTGAAGCCAACTCTGCTACCCTGGCCATGGCTGACAGGACAGGGACCATCGTCCCAGCCAATTCATCCTCTTTCAGACTGGACATGAGGAAGTTAATCAGGTGATTTTCATGAAATTCTGCCCAAAAGGGGTCCTCCATATTTGAAGGTGGTCAATTCACACAATGTTGTACAAATATAGGGTGTCCCCAAAATGTAGACACACACTTTGAATAATTATAAAGACAGAGTTTATTAAAATACATTTCCCTTTCCAAAACTGAGCTATCAGCTGTTAAAGTGCATATACATTTTTTGGGGACACTGTATTTACCTACACTGGGCCAGGTTCTCTTGTAAGTGCTAATCCTGCTTTTTTGAGAGCTTTATATTTGATTAGGGAGAAAAGACAAAACCAGTTTGCCAATAAATGGATAAGAATATTTCAGTTAGTGAAGAGTACTGTGAGAAAATAAGAAGGGAGTGGCTGGGCGAGGGGAGCAAATCTATTGTGCTGCCAGGAAAGCCCTCACTGCAGAGGTGACAGAAGAGCTGAGGCCTGCATGGTCAGAAGGAGATACTCCACACAAAGGAAGAAGCCATGCAGGGCAAGGCCCTCAGGTGGCAAAGGAAGAGAAAGGGCCAGTGTGAGGAGCAGAGGGGAGGTAAGCAGGCCAGATCACATTCCACCTGGAGGTCATGGCAGGGCTCTGGAGGGCAGCCAAGAGCCTAGGGGTGGGGAGGTTAAGCAAGTAAGTACTATGACCTGAGTTAATATTTGGGAAGACTGTTCTGGCTGTCAGGTAGAGAATGGATGGCAGCATGGCAAAACGAGGGAGCAGAGAAACTGGAGGCTCTACAGCTGGTAATCCAGATGTGAGGTGTCAGTGGCTGAGGCTAGGGTGGTGGCCAGCTCAGAGTGCATCGCCAAGGTGGCTGAGCACTGCGGCCTGAGCAGCAGTGGACTTCCACTCGACGCCTCCCATACTGAGTGGTGGATGCCCTGCTGTGCTGCTCTGATGCCCCCATCAGGATGGAGGCGTATCCTGGCTGCTGCTGAGTTGTCCTGCATCCAAAGGGAGCTGTGTCTGTTAAGGTTATGCCCCTTCCTGGGGGCCAGCCTACATCCAATGGTCAATGTGAGGGACATAATTCTAGGCCCTGTGCCTCAATTCAGGACAACGGTGAAGGACCATGGGATCCAGAGGTCCCCGTGGGGTGGCTGAGGCTGGGATTGCAGCTGTATCACATTTCAACGTGTCCCTCTGCCTGACCCTGCTTCACTTCCTCCCAGGTGTTGTTCCTGAGAACACTCCTTGATAATAAACTTGCTGTATGCTAGTCTTTGTCTCAGAATCTGTTTCCTGGGAAACCCAACCCTAACACACTTGCCCTCACAGGTCACTGGGACTATATCTTTCCTGACGAGGCTGTGGGGACAGAGGCAACGGTCTGAGTGAAGCCCAGGCAGCAGCTGGACTGCTCCAGCTTCACGTGCTGGGCAGCTCAGCCAGGCCAGCTGCACTGGCTTCGGTTCCTTAAGCCCCAGCTCGAGCAGGGATTTCTTCTCTCTCCTCACGCGTGTATCCTTTATGTATATATAGATGCCGTGACTCTCCTTAAGCTTCTGCCGTGTGCGATCCCAGGGCTATACTGAGGATCAATCCATGTGATGCATTAAATTCCAAAGTAACGGAGTCTGGTAACTCTGGCCGGGGTGGTGGCTGATATCTGTTGGCTCACAATCCATACTCACTCTGTATCCTCCTCTCCATTGCAGGGGCCCAACACCCAGAAACCACATTTCCCAGAATCCCCTACCAGCTGGTTTCCACTTAGGTTCTGCTAATGAGAAGCATTCATGGGAAATTAGAAAGTATGCATAAGGGAAATCTATTTTTTCCCCCTGCTGTGGTTGCAGCAGCAAAAGCTGAGCAACTGCAGGTGTCTGTGGGCTCAGGCAGCCCTGCACTGTCAATGTGGGGGTGCTCCTGGCTGCCTGTTCAGTGGCCAGTGGCGGTGGGGGAGGGGAGTTCCCAGAACAGCAGGAGGGTGGTTGCAGGAACCTGAGGGATCAGTGTGCAGAGGCAATGGCAACACTATGCCCCTTTTTGTGCCTTCAGCCCAGGGGCTTGGCTGTTTCTGTGAATGCTTATCTCCAGTGACAGCACCGACCTGTTTTGCTCCTCCATCCCTTCCAGTAAAGTTGCAACCAGTTCCCTGTCTTAAATCTTCCTATGAAATGCCTGATTTGGTTTTTATTTTCTTGTCTGCATATTGATTGATCATGGATTCTAACTTCCGAGGAGCTTATAAGAATGACCACGGAGCTCATCTGGAATGAAAATAAAATAATGGAGGTAAAATCCCAGGTGGAAAATTTATAAGGATTTTTGTTCTCCTGAAAAAGATATTGCTAATACCAGGGAAAGCAGTCTGATCCAAACTAACAGCTCAGGTTGAAGCGGGAGCCATAAAGCTGCATTTCTTTTTCAGAGAAATCTTCAGAATGCATAAGGTAATGTGGAAAAAAACTAAGTTGCAGCATTTGCCAGACAAGAGTAAATATTGGCAACAGTATGACCTTGGACAGTCATTGAGTGTTTCTGAGCATCAATTCGCCTATTTGAAAAATAGTAAGAACAATACTTGCTCCTCAGGATTGTTTGTGAGAATTAAAGTAGGCAATTATGAAAAGGGCATAAGCCAGGATTGGCACGTACTAAAGAGTAACTATTATAATTCCTCCAGGTAATGTGAGTTGGAAAAATTCCACCCGATGTCCGTTCAGAATCCCCAGAAAAATCAGTGGAGAGTAGAATGTACCCCAAGGATTCCAGCAGCCAGTAGGATTCAGCAGCCTCCTCTTAGAAAAAGTAATTGTTTTCATTGTTCATCTTTACTGTTTCATTACTAAGCATGGGTAAATTTCACTCTGACGACAGTTTATGAATTGTATGGGTCAAGCCCATGTTGGTCTCTTTCAATTTCACAGTGGAGGGCAGAGATGTCCTGCCCTGAAATGATCTGATGTCCGGCTGGAGCTGGAGGCTAGACAGTGTGAGGACTCACTTCTTTCAGCCTAGTTGCCTGGAGCTCTGGGCCCACTGAGGGACACAGTCTCTGCAGATCACTGCAAATTTATTTAGGGAAGGATCTCATTCCCTAACTGCACTCTTGTCTCTGGGCAGTTGCATTTGTCTTCAGGAGGTGTGAGCATGCATGCTTAACCGAATGTTTGATTTATGCTATGGGTAAATAAGATGTGCCTTGACATGTCATTCAGGCAGCCAACTATCTAAGGAAATGGAAGGGCTACCTGTGTGGCTGATCTGAGCCCACCTTGGACCATTCTGCTGCCAACCCTCCACCTGGAACCACACTGACCTCAAATGAAGAATGGGGACTTTGAGAGAGCACTGGGCTTAGCTGGTCAGGCTTTCCGTAAAGGGCAGAGATCATGTGGGCTTGAAGAAGAAGGTGCTCTTTCTTTCCTAAGGGATGACAGGACTTAAAGAGAAATACCAAGTAATTGGGTACAACCTTACACATATTCTGCAAAGGTGAAAAATACTCTTTTTCCTGCATGTCCACTTGGGCTATAGGGAAAAGTCATATTTTGTATAATTTAAAATATTTTCTTACACTGATAGGCCCAAGCCTTGAGGAAAGTTTTATCTATCCATTAAGTCTTGAGCAATGGGTTTGCAGGGAATTAAGAGAAGGGGCAGGATGGGAAGTGTGGTTTGCCCTACTGTCATCCTTCTGCTGATCAGCATGGGTGCAGTGGGGAGGAGTGGGGACCAAGAGGAGATGGATGGATGGATGGCCCAAGAGTGGCGGGACCAACTCCCTCTCCTTTCAGTAATAATACAAGAGTTAGGCTTGCTTAGAATAGCAAAATATCAGAAATGAAGGAAATGTTCAAGAAATAGGGTAATAGTGAAGTAAGCTGTGATAGACACATGATGAAATATTATGACACATGCACAACCAGCACTACTGAGCATCTAACACATGCTGGGCATGTCAGATAGGCACCAGATAAAGAGTGGGCAAAATCAATATGTTTCTAGATTGCATGGAGCTTTCAATCTGATGGGCAATGTAGACATTAAATAACAAACACACCAATAGATACACAATTACAAACTATAATAAGTGTTATAAAGGAAAAAAAGGGTATAAGAAAGAACTACAACAAGACCCCAATTTAGACTGGGGGGTGTCAAGGAGGGCTTTTCTGGGGAGGTGGCATTTGCACTGAGACCTGCAGGATCAGCTAAGAGTGATAGGGAGAGCATCCTGGGAAGAGGGACTTGCTAGTATAAAGGTCCTGAGACAGGAAAGAGATTGGGAAATCAGAGGAGCTGAGACAATGAAAGTGGTTACTTGAGGAGGAAATGAGCAGGAAATGTGACTAGCAAGGTGGGCAGGTGCAAAACCATGCAGAGCCTAATGGGCTGTATCAAGGATGCTGGGATTAATTTTGAATGCAAGGGGCATGGGCCACTGAAAGGTTTTAAATAAGAGCGACTTGATCTAAATTACACAGACTTAAACATTATATTATAAGAATTATAAAAGACTGGAAAAAGTGATGATCTGATTGTGTCAGATACTGGCTAGTAGTTCACCAAATCCATTTCCTTTTCCTCCTGGGCCCATGGTTAGACGGAATCTTCCAGCCTCCCTTATAGTCAGGTATGGCCATGTGACAGTTACAGCCAATGGAATGTGAAATGGGGAGAGGTTGGTCAAAGGTATAAACTTCCAGTTTTGCAGGATGAGTAAATTCTGGGGATATAATGTACATCGTGGTGACTACAGTTAACAATACTATAATGTATACCTAAAATTTGCTAAGAAGATAGATGTTAAGTGTACTTACCTAAAAAAGAAAAAAAAAGGAAAGAAAGAAAATGGTAACTCTGTGGGGCAATGGGTGTGTTAATTAGCTTAATTGTGTTGATCATTTTATAATGTATGCATATATCAAATCATTAAGTTGTATACCTTAAATATATTCAATTTCTATTGCATACCTCAATAAAGCTAAAAAACACTACTTTGGCTGGTGCATGGAAAATGGATGGGCAGAAGGACAAGCTGGAGACAAGGAAGCCAGCTATAAGCTGCTGTGGAATCCAAGGGAGAGTTGAGGGTGACGTGATGGAGAAGAATCCACGATTCAAAAGATGGGAAGGAGGTGAAATCGACAGGGCTTAGAGATGGCCCAAATGTGAGGGCTGAGGAAGGTGGAGAAGCGGAGAATAGCTTTTCGGTTTTGGCAGATAGATGGATGGTGGTGCCATTCCTCACCTGCACAGTCAGCAGAGGGGAGCTGGCTGGACCAGTGAGTGGGGTCTTTGCCCAGGTTCCTGAGTGGGTGGCTGAGCCAAGGGGGCCTTGTAGCTCTAAAGCCATTCATCATGAGGCCCCCTCGAGGCTTTGTGCCCCTACCTCCAACCTCCCTTCTTTTCTGGCCTTTTGCAGATGCTAGCATCCCCATGATTAGAAATATTTAATTTTGCTTTACTGTATGTTCTATTTTTGTTAAATAGATTAGTCTCCACCAGGAAAACCAAATTGCTGACCGGTCCAGCTAAAAGTCTGAAACATGCAATTTGCAATCTGTTGGAATCTTCACTTTAAGCTGGGGGGAGAGGAGGAAGGGATGCAGATTGACGGGGAGAGAGGGGGTGGTGGGCAGGGCTCAAAGAAGACAGCTGGTACAGCAATCAGTGGTCCCGGTGTGAGGCCAGGGGGCTCAGCTGAAGAGTGACCAGGCAGAAAGAGAGAAAGGCAGAGAGCAGAAAAAATATTAAAGGGAAAACTGCAGGACTTGGGGACTCATAGATAGGTGATTCAGAAAGGATACTGTATTGGGAGGTGGACCTATGGGTTCTAGCCTGGGATCCCCTAGCTCTTTGGTTGCAGTCTCTCCCAGTGTGTCAGGAGATAAAGTTTATACTATCTGAAAGCCAGGCTCAGAATAGTCTTGCGTAGGAAGGAACCTTGACTAGTCTCCTGGATAGAAGGTAAGATCCTCAGTATACACCTCAGCAGGCAGGAGCCAGGGCAGTCAGGGGAGAAAATAAGAGGCAGTTTTTTTCTCCTGTACAGAAGGACAAGTGGGAGGTGGGGAGACCACAGGAGAACTGGCCCCTAAAAGATGGTGGGGTGAAAAAAAGAAAAAAATGGATGGTGGGATGGCAGAGGATGAACTTGATCTGGAGTAAGTAATGCCCAACTTGAAGTTATTCAAATGACATTCTCTGGTACAGATTTCCCTCCACCTGTCCCCCACATCTTCACTGGAAGCCCTCACAAGTCCTCATAATAGGGAAGGGCTTCTTGATCATAATCAATGCGGCCCAGAGCTGAGGAAAACCAGGGATCGTGGGATGGTCCGAGTCCTGAATGAATTCAGCAGAAACAGGACCATGAGAGTGTGAGACCCTGGGAATGTGAAGGAATCTTGAGGCTAGTGTGGGTATCCTAGAACTAAGGGCCTGAGAAACAGAGCTTCCTGACAAACCTCCCAAGCTCCCAATGGCTGACAACAGGTTACACACAGATGCTTGGATTTGGCAGGAGGCTCTCCAAATCTTGGCTGTGTCTTGGTTTCTCAATCTGTAAAATGGGGATTGTGTGTGAATTGCATCTGCACACATGACTGCTTAAGTATGTAGCAGGGCAAGGGCAAGGACTACTGATGTCACAATCTCCCAGGCTCCTCCCAGCCCTAATGACCCTCAGCTCTGAGCCCCGATGAGTCACCACTCTCATCTCCCACCTTGGAAACAGCGGACTGAGCTGGCAGGCAGGTGTCCCTGGCATGGCTGATTGAAAACCTATTCTCCCTTTTGGCTCCGCTCCCCCACTAGAAACCCAGATGGCTCACAGGCAGTTGGGGACTATTCATTTGGGCTAAACCTAAAAATCTTCCATCAAGTAAAAAATCTTCCATTAATTCTCCTGGGAAAGAAAGAGACAGGAGTCAGCAGAGGAGAAAAGAGAGGGAGAGAAAGGCTGCTGTGTTGATAGCCCGACTGGTTGTCTCAGGCTGCTGAGGGTCAGAGTGAAGGCTATGAAATGCCAGGAATGGACTAGCAGCAAACACAGTGGGTGTCTTACACTGTTTTCAGGGCTGGAGTGGGGCTAGCTGAAGCTAGTGAAATAGATCTTGGAACCCCTTTGGGTAAGATGGGGTCTCCCGTCTCCCTTCTCCCAGCCCATCACTAGCTTGGACTTGAAGGGGTCCTCACTCCCATCCACAGTGGCTCTCCTAAGACCACTGCTCAAGTTATGGGACCTGATGGTAAATTCAAGAGTCACACTTCCTTATATTTATAGGATTTTCACCTTGTTTATAACTAGTGAACACTTACTTTTCTTGCCCAGCAACTAACCCCCCATGTGGATAATAAAATGAGTATCCTGATTTTAATGTAGCGATTATGTCAGTCAGGGTCTGTGATAGCCACGCTCTGAGATGGCCACAGTGATTCTCACCTCCCGGTAATCACAGCCTTGGACAGTCCTCTCCCATGCTGAATAGGGCTGGCTTGTAAACAGTGGGATGTTACGGAAGTGGCAGAATGAGATTTCTAAGACCAGATCACACAGAGACACTGAAGCTTCAGCCTGGCTTCCGCTGGATCAGGCACGCTGGTGGAAGCCATCACCATCTCATGACACCTGAGCAGTCCTATGGAGAGGTCCATGTGGGGAGGAACTGAGCCATTCTGCCAACAGCCAGCACTGACTTGCCAGCCACATGGGTGAACCATCTTGGAAGCAAATCTCCGCCCCAGTAAGCTTCAGGAGACTGCAGTCCCCCTGCCATCTTGCCTGCCTATATATGAGAGATCCTCAAGCCAGAACCTTCCAGCTAAGTCACTCCTGAATTCCTGACCCACAGGAAATATGTGAGATAAGAAAAGTTTTCTGTCGCTTTAAGCTACTACACTTTGGGATAATTTGTTATGAAGTAATGAAAAATGAATACTGGGTCACAGGAGGAAACAGAATTCACCCTGGATGATTCCAAAGAAGAGACATCCTTAAGAACTACTTACAGAGTGGGGTCAGAATAAGAGACCAAATAAGGGAAGGTGATGTGCCCTCAGACTGGAGGTGGCAGGAGCTGTTACATACCCCAGAGCAAAGGAGCAAAGGAAGAAATAGTGTCCTCAGAGCTTCATAAGAGTGGGAGACACAAAGGAGGAGCCACAGCCATGGAGGGAGGGGCACAGCTGTTTCCGGAGATGCAGCACCAAAGCAGGGCAGGTGCTACACCATGAGGGACCTCTCTCCTCTTGGCCTCCAATTTCCTGCCTGTACCCCGCACTGGCCAAACCCAACCAGAAGCCTGAAGACAGTGGATCCCAAGTGATGTCAACTATAGGATTATCCTCTCAGGGCACAAAGGGCAGAAAATGGATCTGTGGGAGGACAGAACAGAAGAGAGAAAACCAACACAGAGATCCACCTGGCCCTACTCTCAGCCTTTTTCTTTGAGGCTGAACCTCTGCAGGACTGGACCACATGACTTAGACTAAACCAACCAATGCAACCTATGCTCTAGCTACAGTGATTGGTTCAGAGATGAGCACATGGCCCAAGTCAGCCAATCAAGGCAAAGAGGACACATTTCCAGGGATTTTGTTGGTGCTAGTGGGGAAACGGGCTCCCCATTTTGCTGGACTTGGTGCTGGGATGATGGGACCAGAGACAACTGTGAAGAGGCCGAGAATGGAGCTGGCACAGGTGAAAGCAGACCCAGGGGTGGAGAGATGGAGAAGCCTCCCCCTGAAGAGCACTGTTATCTTTGATTAAGTACGGTTTTCTATTACTTGCAGCAGAAGCAATCTGGATGGAACACTCTCACTTAGAGCCTTGATAATCCTTGTGGCAACTCTTTGGGGTAGTCTGGGCAGAGATCATTAATTCCATTTTAAAAATGAAGAAAATTAGGTTCAGTTCTCTTTATCACTTGACGACCAGTTCATTTATATTAAAAATTAAGTTCACTATACTAGCCTAGGTTTTTCATGTATAGTGCACATTGTGTGGTTTTTAGATTTCTGACTTCTGTTTCGGTGGCCTTGATGTATATGTGCCTGTTATTTAAAGCTACTTCAAACTCTCTTTAGAAAGAGGTGGCACTCAATTACTCATTTTGATCAAATAAGCAAACAAGTCATGGTGGTGAGGAAGATTTTACAAGGCAAAATCTTCCTCATCTCACAGGCGACGGGTCTGTGGCTGGAAGGTAGGACTGAAGCGGGTCCTCACATCCTTCCTTGTCCCAAATGGGAAAGGTCCTCATTTCAGAACTTCTTTTTCTTTCTTACTTTCCTCTTTTTCCAGCTTCCCCATTGAATTGACACACCTTGAGGGGCTGTGTGAGGCCCTTTAGTGGGCAGATGTCATTAGCCTGATAAGGATAGGCCGCTCACTTGGTGGTTCCCAGGGAGTTTGGAACAAAGCAGGGGCATTTTCAATCTGGCAGGGGAGGCAAGAAGGAAGACATCTTCTCCTGGCTCCTGACTCGGTCAAAGTCCTTTCAGTGGCTGACGACGATTGATGCAAACTGGCCCCTGACTTCCCTGGTGGTCCTCTAACTTCTCGTCCCCCTCATGACACTGTTCCGGCCATGCTGGCTTCCGCGCGGTTCCCTCACACTCCGGCTTCTTTGCTGCTTGTAAATTTTTTATTACATGTCAGACCTTTCATTGGATTTTTAAAAGAGGTCCTTTAACTATTCTTAAGCTACTTGGAATACGTCTGACCCTTTGAGGCTTGCTTTCAAACTGTTTGGTGGGACCAGAGCTACTTTTAGTATAGGGTTAATTTTAACCCCACCACTGGGACACTAACTATCCTTTCCCCATGTATCACAAACATTTCCCGCCCTGGCTGGTGGGAACGTAAACGATTCCTGGCCCTGCTCTCGGGATCCTTCTGGCTGTTCCTTTCTGCCGGCTCTTTCTGTGGTCTCAGGTGGTTCCCTCATTACACAGCAGGTGTAACTGAGACTTGCGGGGTCCCCTTTGCAGCTCTCCACTGCTCTCCCCTCTCTATGCAGCTCTCTCCTGTCGGCCACTCTGCCTGCAAATTCTGGCCTCCTTGGTCTCTCTAAATCCAAATTCTCGACTCTTTCTCCTCAATTCTGGCAAGATTGCTGGGCCCTGTTTGGGCTCCCCACCTCCTTCCTGTGCTGAGCAATCATAAGGCTCATGTCCTTTGTGCCCCTTCTCTCAGGGGTCATATTCCTCTGCTGTCTCAGAAAAACTGTTGTTTCACATAATTTGACTGGTTTTTTTAGTTGTTTAAGGCAGGAGGGTAAATCCAGTCCCTGTTACTCCTCTATCTTGGCCAGAGCTCCTCTGACCCCAAGTGCTCCAGACACTGACATGAAGCTTTGCATGGCTGCCCATCTGCCTGGATCACTCTTTCCTGGTCATCGCATGGTTCACTCTCTCATCTCCTTCAAGACTTTCTTAAACACGACCTTCCCAGTGAGGCCTCCTTTGGCCATCCTGTTTAACACTTCCCACCGTTCCTCCTCCATCGGTGGCATTTCCAATCCTCCTTCCCTTCCTCACATTCCCTTCCCCACCTTTTGGGTAGCAACCATTGCCTCCTAACATATTTATAATTTCCCTATTTAACATGTCAATTTTTGACTGTTTGCCCCTTGCACTAGAGCAGGAACCTTTTTACTGCCAAGGGCTATTTGGATATTTATAACATCACGCACAGGCCAGACAAAGGTATCAACGTAGACATTTGGTCAAACATTTCATTCACTGACTCTGAATGCTGTGACAGGTCCACACGAAATGATTTCTCAAGCCTTCTGCAGCCCGAGGCTGCACTAGATAGTAAATTCTCTGCAGGAGGGAACTTCTGATTGCTGCATCCCTTGCTCCCAATACAGTAGTTGGCCCATAGTAAGTTCTCAAAAATTATTCACTGAATGACTAAATGACAGAAAATATAACAGGAAAAGACCCTATGAAGGTTGGAAATTATGATGCATGTGTGGGAGAGTAGCTTGTGTCCCTTCTATGTGAAAGGCAGCATGAGTAGAAATAGCTAGAGCTAGACCAGGGGTGGGCAAACTTTTTGACTCGAGGGCCACAATGGGTTCTTAAACTGGACCGGAGGGCCGGAACAAAAGCATGGATGGAGTGTTTGTGTGAACTAATATAAATTCAAAGTAAACATCATTACATAAAAGGGTACGGTCTTTTTTTTCAATAGTTTTATTCATTTCAAACGGCCGGATCTGGCCCACGGGCCATAGTTTGCCCACGGCTGAGCTAGACACACAGATTATAGCCTGGAGATGGAGCTCCTAAAATGCCAGGATTATCCTGTGGTTATTGGTGAGCCATGGAAGGTTTTGAATAAGGAATAACATGGCCAGAGATCATTTAGGGAGAATAATCTAGTAAATGTGAGGGCCAGGGTAAATGAGCAGCAGAGGACAGAGAGAAGAGAGGCGGCATTTGGGATTTCATAGAGTCAGCAGGACTTGGCATGCTGGGGCAGAAGACAAGATGGCACCCGTATAAAGCAATGGTTAGTGTGGCAGAGTAAACTTAGTTCCAAAGGATTCCATGGAGGGAGGTGGGGTTGTGGGCAGAAGTATAAAACCCCCCATAGGCATTAGAGGTGGCTGACATCTGGTCTGAAACCTGGACCCTGACATGGTCCACCTTGTGAACCTGGGCACAGTTCACACGTCCCACCTTGTGAACTCAGGCTGGTTACTCAGCTACTTGAGCGTTGGTTTCTTCTTCTATAAACTGGCATAATCATATCTCCTTCACAGGCAGGGCTTGCTCCCAGGAAATTCAGGACTCCGGGGACTTTGTCAGTGTTGGTTCCCATCTTGAAACCTTTTCTCTTTCACTACTTCAGAGTTGCAAGAGGCCTCAGACATCTGAGAGTCGCTTCTCTGACCAAATGACTTTGCAGGTGATATTTCCAGGCAACACCATCTGGATCCTATGGATGAACTGAGGCACAAAGCTCAGCCAGCTGGGGTCCACTGAGGTCCAACGGGGAGATGTATGATAAATCACTGCCTGTTATGGTTACTACTATTCATAAAAGTTGGCGTGGGAAGCATGAGCCCAAGGAGAAGACACCGAGCTCAACATCTGCTCCAAACCCCATTGCAGTGGGGGTGGGTGAGGGAAATAGGACACGTTTCCCTTACACTGGAGTTTAGAACCTCAGGATACTCTGCTAATTCCCAAGATAGCTTTCCAGTCGCTAAGGTCATTAAACATGGATTACTGAGGCAACTCTTCATTAGATAGCTGATAGCATTACTAGATTTGAGGATGAAGAGCGAGTTTTTTGGCATGCTGCCAAAAGCATTGCAGAGCCCACATGCACTGCAGGGGCCTTGCCAACTCACTGAAAGGGAATTGACAGTGGTTATGGGGATTAACTATCTCCACATATGGCTTACTAAAGGTCCCGTGTGCTTGCGAGAGAATCTAGGTCACTGATTTATTACATACTGTGGGTCTGTATGTAGGTGTACACACACACACACACACACACACACACACACACACAATCCTTGCATGCTTCATACATTTACATTAAGAGTCTACTAGAGTCAGTCTAGTGCTGACCAATCACAACAGTAGTTAATCATATGCACCTCGAGGCCTCAAACCTCAAGTGTTTTTCAAGCAGGCCTATATCCTATATTAGGCAACATTATCATCCTACATATTTTTTCTACATATTCAAGATTAAATTACATAGTATACCCTCAGTTAACTGGACTCCAACCAGTGGCAATTCAATCAGTAGAGCTTTGGTATGAGGAGAAAGAAGACTGGAAACCGAGGGCCAGGGTGGCCAGGAAACACTCAGGGTCTCTCTGGCATCTACTTCAGCTTTCTCCCTTCCCTGCCCATTCACTTCTAAACGAGGATCAGGGTCTCAGAATGTGACAGAAAGGGGAGGTGTATTAATATTGGCTGAGAGCCCACGTGTGCCAGGAACTGTCAGATAGGGATGGGCCAGTTAATCCTTATGAGAACCCTATGAAGCAAGCATTACTATATCCTATTGTACAGATGGGAAAACTAAAGCCGGAGGATCACCTGCTGAAGTATCTTGGCTAGTAAGCGCCAAGACTGGACGAAAATCCAGGTCTTTTAAAGTTAATATTTTTCAAGTCTTCCTGTTTTGTTTCGTTTTTAAATTGAGACCTAAAGTAACATATGTTCACTGTAGAACATTTAGAAAGGAGAAACAAGCAAAGAGAAAGGATTCTGTCCAGAGACAAGCACTGTTAACATGCTGGAGTGCATTCTTCTAGTCCACAAAGTTTTACATTTTAATCAAAAGTGGGAATTTATCATACAAGTCTCTGTAACCTACGCTTTTATCACTAAACAATGTATTATAAACAATCTTCTATGCCATTAGATATTATTCTATAACAACAATTTTTTAATGGTTGCCAACAATTTCACTGTATGGGTGCATCCAAATTTATTTAGCTAAGAGCAGGCTTTGGACATTTAGGTTATTCCTGGTTTTTCCTCCGCCTCACCAAGGCAGACCATGTTACCATGAACTCCTCAATTGGCCATGTTTTTGACCATATTGCAATTGCTTCCTGAAGAGAACTTCCTAGAAGTACAGTCTTTTTAGGTCCAAGGGGATGGGATGTAATGCTCCTCCGATGGGGCAACACGCCAGGAAGCTTCCTTAATGTTGTAACCTCATTTGCAGACAGGCTGAAGCGGGTCTGGCCACATGTCCCGCCTGCCTCCCCACACCTGTGAATGCCCAGAGGCTCAGATCAGATTTGTCCTGCACATGCTTATTCCCTGCTTTTATTGAGCATTTGGCAAACATCTTTCTAGACCCAATCTTTGCCTCTGCACACATGGAGTATTTTTCTGTGGATGAAGAAGGTTGACTGCACCATCCAGTTCTCCCTGGGCCACCATGCAAATTTTCAGATGTACAGATGTTAAACTGTACAGAGCACTATAAAGTCTAGAGATTCATTTGTTTAATTTACTGTAATAATATTTACAGTGTACATAACTTGAGAAACATTCAGTTCAAAATGGGAAGTAATAGCATTAGGAGCATACCCTTGATCACCCCCTTTTCTATCATAACTGGTAAAAAAACAAAACCAAATCAGGCCTTATGATTTTTCTCCTGCAATGTGCCTTGAATTCACCTGCTTCTCTCTCTGTGCACTTACTGCCCTGGTTGGTACCAGCATCCCTGATGCTTCTCTTGCTTCCTTCTCATCTGTTCTCTTCCACTGCAACTAGGGAAATATGCCTAAAAACAGCAGTCTGCTCCCTTACTAGGCATCTTTCCATGGGATCCCACTGGTTTTAGAATAACAGGTGGGACACGATCTGGCCTCCACTGACCCCTTTCCCCTCTCCCCAGGCTCATCCCGTCCACTCTCTCTGCTCCAGCCACACTGGCTTTATTTTGCCTTCTCAAATGTGCCGCACTTCCTCTCACCCCAGGACCTTTGCATGTGCGCCTCCCTTTCCCAGGCATGCCCTTCTGTCCTTTTTGCCTATTAGCTCCTATTCATTCTTCAATCTCAACCTCTTCAGGGATGTCTTTTCTGATCCCCAGCCTAGGTCAGGCCTCCATACTATATGTCCTCAACACAACCTGTAACTTTATTTCAGAACACTTTTCACAATTAACATTTAAACAGTTATTCAGGTGATTATCTATTTACTGTCTGTTTCCTCCTGGGTACAAGGACTACAGTTGCCTTTCTCAATGCTATGCCCATAGCATCCCCCTCTCCATGCCTCTCATACGGCAGGTGGTACACATATAAGTAGAAGAAATGAATGAGCAAAGAGAAACAGCTACTTCTCTCAGCTGTGCCAGGTTTTTACATTGTGGTCTCATCATTGATAAAATTCCATGGTCTAGAAAGGGTATTTGATTGGTTCTTGGACATATAGTTAATTTTTTCACTATATACCTGATTTCTTCTGTTGTTTAAGCCAAACCGCCCCACAAAACCATGATATATATGAGGTAAAGCTTTTTTTTCCCCACCAGGGATTCCTCAATCACACACCGTACATTATAGTTTGTACTGCACCTTCCTTATTTCATTTCCAGAGCAACCCAGCAGAAGGCCACTGGTCACTGGTCTCCAGAAGAGAATGCAAAGATTAGAGACTTCTCCGAGTTCAACACTGCTCAGATATAGGGGACAGCATGCAAACCTAGGCCCGTGGACTCCATGTCCAGTGCTCTTTCTGCCACACTGAGCTGCCTCTCTCCCAGCAAGCTAAGCAAGCCACCCAAAATAAAAGTGCCACTTC
Organism: Myotis nattereri; assembly: GCF_964212035.1. Lineage (NCBI taxonomy): Eukaryota > Metazoa > Chordata > Mammalia > Chiroptera > Vespertilionidae > Myotis > Myotis nattereri. The sequence goes on from NC_138087.1 coordinate 56,867,108, forward strand.
AGTTTTGTCCAGAATTTTCTCAAATGATTTCAGAACCATTTTTTGCAATTGGAACATCTCTCAAAGGAAGAAAACTAGTTTATCACAGTAATCAAGTCTGTCATAGAGGATGTTTGATGATGTTTGAAAATATAATCCTATGAACATTAGAACTGACAACTCTGAAACATCTCCAGGCGAAATCTGCTAATAACAGTCTTTAGCATTCAGGCTGGCACTCACATGGGTTGGTGTGACACGTTTCATAGCAAAAATGCCCTAATGAGGAACTTCCTTAAAGAGCAACTGGGTAGAGGACAGATTTTAATGAGGCTGAATCCCTGAAAGGGTGAAGTGTGAGTGAAGAATAAATGCATGCGATGAAACGCGTTTCCACGTGTTATGACAAGATGAGGCCTCACGTCAGAAAATGCAGCCAACACTTCCTAGAGTTCAGGACTTGTATGGAAAAGGAGTCACAATATCAAGGCTATCACCTCTGATGATCCTCCTGAAGAAAATATGCTTTGATTAGAATAAAGCATATACATGTAAATGACAATGACCTCAAATAGACCTGCAGTTCACTCACTCACTCACTCACTCACTCACTCACTCACTCCTTCTCACTCACCTGTCCATCCACCAAGTTATCTACTAATTCATCTTTGTCTATTTACCCAGCTGCCCATCAACTGACCTACCATTTACCCATCTACCAATCCATCCATCCATCCACCTACCCACACAGCTATATGTTCATCCACCCACATACTCATCCATTCATTCATCTATCTACCTCTACCCCATCATCCATTCATCTATATCCATTCACTTACCATTTATCCCTCCATCCCTGCAGCCATCCAACTATCTACTCACCCGCCACTCTTCCATCTATTCTCTTATCCATCCAACCAGCTAACCAGTCTTTCCTGTATATGTACTACATGAGATGTTGAAAGGTTGGAAACTGTGGTGGTCATGAATATATCTCTGATATATTTGTTTATTTTCCATCAGATAAAATTCAAATACAGACAGACCATGAGCTAGCAACTGAAAACAGAGAAGTAAACCTCAGACTCCACTCTCAAGAAGCAGGTAGTAGAAGTCTCCCTGATAAAACTAGCCAACTACTTGAGAATCAAATGATCGCACAAGAGGGACTAATGCAAGGATTTTCACGTAGCGTTGGTTGGATTTAAGGGCCATGTTTCTATGGTCACCACAGGCAGCTTCACCCAAAGCAGCTCAGCTCTTGTCTGTTTGATGGACACCAACCCCTTGGCCTAACGCCATATTTTATTACTAAAAATATATGAACGTGGTGAAAGGGCATTCAATAAAAAAGCTATTAACCTTACCACAAAAAACTCGTGTGTACAAGTATAGTACTGTTTGTTGCTTTGGTAACTATATAAGCTGGCCAAGAAAACCAATATTCTGTTATTCTGTTGTTGGTTGATTTCTCTCTCTCTCTCTCTCTCTCTCTCTCTCTCTCTCTCTCTCTCTCTCTCTCTTTCTCTCTCTTCCCACTCTTTTATGATTAATTTCTTAGCTGTTTTAGAGAACAATCATAGTGCCTTTCAAGATAAAGGCAAAGCAGTAGGAGGTCACTGTTTCCAAAACCTCCATCACACATGTACCACCTTCACGATTTTTGCAGCATCCACGGACCATCTGTACTTTGCTTTACTAAATATCTGCCTCTTTAAAAAAAAAACAACAAACCTGAAAAAGAACCCTTACCTCACTACCTTAAATGCTAGTTATATTTTTGTAGTATACATTAAAATAGAACACAATTAGCCTGGCAGGTGTGGCTCAGTGGTTGAGCATCACCTATGAACCAAAGGTCACAGTTCGATTCCTGGTCAGAGCACATGCCCGGATATGGGTTCAATCCCTAGTAGGCAGCCAATCAATGATTCTCTCTCATCATTGATGTTCATGTTCTCCCCCTACCTTCCTGTCTCTGAAATCAATAAAAATATATATAAAAACAAACAAAGACAAAAACACAATTATTAAAATAAGAAGTGTAGGTCTGCTGGAGATTATGCTAAGCAAAATAAGCCAGTCAGAGAAAGACAAATATCACACAGTCTCACTCACTTATATGAGGAATCTAACGAACAAAATAAACTGATGAACAAAATAGGTCCAGATGCATGGAAACATGGAACAGACTAACAGATCTCAGAGGGGAGGATGATGGGAAGGGGACTGAAAGAGATTAACTAAAGAACTTGTATGCATATATGCATAGCCCATGGATACAGACAATAGTGTGGTGAAGGCCTGGGGTGGGGTGGGGCTGGGTGGAGGAGGAAAAAGGTAGGGAAAACGGGGGACATCTGTAATACTCTCAACAATACAAAAAGAGTGTAGGTCTGAATACCAGCTAAGATTGTCCCCCTCCGGCCTCTGAGACCTGTCAGAAGACCTGCCACCACCTCCACTGTCCTCGAGCCTGACCTGAGGACTTGGGTCAGGCTCCCCGACTAAGGCTTTACTTCCTCTGTTACTGCAGAAACTTGCTTGCTAATTTTTAAATAAGATGGTTTAACAAAATCTTCCAAGGAGCAAATTTGAAAAACAATCATTAATGTTAAATGTAACTTTAACATTAATGTACATGTTAAATGAAGGACAATGACACTGGACTTACATGTACAATCTCTTTTGAAAAACGAATCTGAATAGCAGTGTGAGAGACTGATAAATAGGCCTCTACACGATGAATATGAATATCCATCAATCACATTTTAGGGGTGTGAGATATATATCTGTGAGTGTTTGCTTGTGTGCTTATGAATGTGAGGATATGAATTACCAAAGATGCAAGAGCTGCAAGAATGACAACTGAAGCAGTGACTGGGGGCCTACCTACCCCAGTGTTACCTGGAAAATTACCTCCTGGTGATTGAGGATCTGAGAGGCCTGTGTGTGCTGGTGTCCAAATACATCATCCCTCCGCATCATCCTCATAGTAATTTAGCACTTACCATTTCCCAGACACTTTACAAACCTCTAACAAACTCCTTCAATCATCACAACCCTTTAAGATAGGACTTTTTGTTATCCATAGGAGATATTGGGGGGCCCTGCTCAGGTTCCCTCTTTATGGCAGAAGCACCATCCCCCAGGTCCTGGGAATATTGGCTACTGAAGGTTCCAGCAGGGTCCCTTACTGGGAATTACTCTCCACCATGAAGAACAGCATCACCAAGAATAGACCCCTCCCAGGGCCCAGCCATGGCCTGTGACTGGCTGATGGGAAGATGCAAAGGCCTAGGCCATGTGCCTCAATCTGGACAACTCTGCAGGCCACCCTGGAGCCAGAGCTCCCCTAGGATCAGCGTAACCTAAGTTGCAACCACATTTCAGATCAGCTTCTTGCTCTATCCAATCTGACCACCCTCACACTTCCTTACAATGTATTTCTTCTGCTCAGTTTCCCACAAACCTTCACACACAACACTCTGCCTCCAAGTTTGTTTACAAGGAGCCCTATTTAAGACGTCCCCATTTTACAGATGAGGAAACTGAGGTGCAGAGAGATTAAGTTCTTGCTCAAGTTTACCTGACTAGTAAGTGGAGCCAAGATGTGAACCTAGAAAACATGTCTCTAGAGTCTGTGCCCCTAAGCACTTCACACTATTGCATCTTTTTAAGACAAAGGGGGGCACCTCTTCCAGTCTTTTCTCTACCTTACCCCCAACCCCCAAATTTTAAATGCCTGGACCAGGCTCCAGGTCTCTGCTTTGCCCACTGCTGGTTTAAGCAAGAATTATAGGATGCTAGAATTCCACTGAAAAATAAGAAAGCAAGGAGAGGTTGCAATTCTATGAGAAAATGGATCTTCCCAGCTCCCTTCACCACCACCTGCCCCCCACAGGGCTGGCTGTGAGTCAGGCAGGCACAGAGGGTCACATCTGAGCATGTGTGTGTAACCTCTGCATGAGCACACACAGGCAGAACTGGCATCCATCAGTGTTCAAAGCTGTGTGTCTTGTCTGCTGAAATTTATGTCAGCTGTCCTCCCCTGATCGAAGAGGACTTCCCTCCTGCTTAGCGAGCTCACAGACTAACACACCTTGACACACACTGAGGGCATATTCTGGCCTCATGCAAGAAGAAATGCATGGGATGTATTATGGAGCTCTTCAAAATTGTGTTCCAAGTCCAAGATCAAGGTATCAGCAGGGTTGGTTCCTTCTGAGGGTTGTGAGGGAGAATCAGTTCCCTGCCCCTCTCCCAGCTTTTGGTAGTTTGCTGGCAACCACTGGAATTCCTTGGCTTACAGAAGCAGCACACCATCTCTTCCTTTATCTTCACTTGGCATTCTCCCCCTGTGTGTCTGTCTCCAAATTTTTCCTTTTAATAAGGACACTCATTATATTGGATCACCCTACTGAAGCAGGACCTCATGTTAACTAATTACATCTGCAGCAACCATATTTCCAAATAAAGTCACATCCTGAGGTACTCTGGATTAGAAGTGCAAATATGGATTTGTAGGGAGACACTATTCAACCCATAACAGGGGTTATCATGAGGATTAAAATACATTTAAGAGCTTAACATAGTACCCAGCTATAGTGAGGATTCAAAACTAGAGCCATTCCTATTGCCATGTCAGTCATTGTCACTACTAGTATGATCACCATGTCGCTGGCTCCTCCCTTTGTCTGTTTCTTGCAGGGACCTGGACAGAGTCTGTAGATAGGGTTGCTGTTGAAGCTCTCATAAAATGATACACACCCACACACTGCTTTTCATAAAGAAACAGCTATTTTCCCCCTGACGTGAGGAAGTCAGACTTGCAAGCTTCGGAAGGGTAGGCATCAATTCAAACAAATTACTAAACCACATTATTTTGATCATTCAAATTTATCTGACAGCAGCAGGAGTAGGTTTCTCTCCTGTGCTGCACTTGTCTGCAGTCATTTGTAATCGTGTTTACGTAAATGGGGGGAGTGCAGCCAAGCAGTGCCCAGAACACAAGGTTTGGAGACACCTGCGTTTAGAATCGGAAGACCTAGGGTGTGGTTCTGAATGAGGCTTACCACCAACGCACCCTGGGGCCCTAGCATGGCTACTTTGTAGCCTCACTGAGCTACAATTTCTGATTTGTTCAATCAACAAACATGTATACCATGGACTAAGAGCCAATATTATTATACAAGGCACCAGGGGAGTAGAGAGAGTAACAGGCCCCAAGCCAGGGGCTCATAGGCTCATGGCCCAGTGGGAAGGGCAGATGAACACACAATAGAATAGCCCAGTGCAACCAAGGGACCACAACACCGTCTGCTTCTCATATGGGGAGAGTGGTTCCTGTTCTCTCTCCCATGCATCCCACATGGTTGTCTGCCCAGTGAGTTCCTTGGGGGCAAACCTTACATCTTACTCCTGCCTGGCCCAGATCTGGCTTATTAGGGGGGTACTGGGGATGCTGGTTGGATTAATGGAATATCTAAATGGTTAAGAACATGGGCTTTTGAGTCAGCCAGAGTGGGCAGTTTTGAATAAGTTCTGTCACTCGCTACCTGTAGGATGTTGGGTAAATCATTTATCTTTTCTCAGTCTGTTCTTTTCAAATCTATGATATGGTCATTAATTATTTAAACTATTCATCCAGTAAACAAATATTTATCAGGCACCTACTTTGTCCCAGGCACTTGATTCTAAGTCTCATCGACACAGCAGAGAACGAGACAATGAATAAACAAAATGTGCACCATATCCAATGGGGATAACTACTGCGAAGAAGAATGAAGGAAGTAGGAGTTGTGATTTTATATAAGGTGTCAGGGAGGGCCTCACGGAGGTGACATGTGGACAGAGATGTGACATAGGTGAGAACCAGCCACAGTTCAGTGGGACTTGGAATTATACATCCCCACCCGGTGGCTGTTTTGAGCATTATATTCAATAACAGTGTACAGTGCTTAGAGTGCTACCTGGGATGCAGTAGGAACTCATTAATTGTAGCTGTTATTAGCATTATGTTAATAAATGTAATTGTGTCAGGAAAAAAGGAGAGAGAGACTATAAATGTATTCTGTACACAGGACAGCCACACATCAAGAATGATTATTATTATAGTTGTTGTTTATTGCTAGTAATTGCCTCTAGGAAAGGTTTCCGACTGCCTTGTCACAGAGGGCCCATCAGCAACTCCCCCTCCCACTCAGGCCCTGGGACTTGAGCCCCAGAGAGATGCTAATGGGAGAGGAGGGTAAACGGTAGGTTTTCTCCTGCCTCAGGAAGGAAACAGTGACAGTCCCTCATCCCCTTCCCAACACACACACACACAAACACACACACACACACTCACACTCACACACACATACACACACACACTCACACACATATTCACACACACACACACTCACACATACACATACACTCACACACACACTCACACCAAGGAGATTTCCACAACTAGGGTGGAATTGTGATGCCAGCTATCACAGCAAGAATATGGGAATCATTATTAGCAGATTCAAGAACAGATTCCTGTTAATACTTCCATTGTCAGTTCTGATTATTTATTGTGTTGAAAAGGCTTTTTATTTTATAAAAGCCCAGAAGGCAGCTGTGTCAGAGAGTGGGACTGAATTTCTCAGTCATGTGTGGATTCAATCCAACAAAATTTACTCAAGGTTACCAGTGTTTACCGAGCTTCTGGCAGGTGTAAAGTGCTAGGTGAAGTATGTGGGGACCAGAGGGATGAGATGCTGTGGTCCCTGCAAATCTGAGAGCTCTACATCACTAGAGGCGACAAATCTGGCTCTCCCACAGGCTGGCTGTGACAGAAAAGTGCAATGGAGTGTGAGGGAGAAGAGTCTGGAACAGCTGTGGGCAAACTACGGCCCGCAGGCCGGATCCCCCCCGTTTGAAGTGAATAAAACTAAAAAAAAAAAAGACCGTACCCTTTTATGTAATGATGTTTACTTTGAATTTGTATTAGTTCACACAAACACTCCATCCATGCTTTTGTTCTGGCCCTCCGGTCCAGTTTAAGAACCCATTGTGGCCCTCGAGTCAAAAGTTTGCCCACCCCTGGTCTGGAACCTGGTGTGGGAGAGGCAATGGGGAAGGTTTGGTTTGAGGCTTAATACATAGATAACAATGAGGTTACAGTAAAAATTCCCTCTTGAAAATGCTTAACTTGCCCACAAAGACACACGGGTGTCTTAGATTAGGTCCCATAAGTAGAGTCTGGGACAGGGAATTTTGTGCAAGTGATTAATGAAGGATGTGTTCTCAGGAGAAACCTGTAGGGAGAGAAGCAAAGGGAAGAGGCCAAGCTCGGATGTGGTTTCAGGGGAGGCCTAGCCTCAGTGCAACCCCGTGGGGAGCTGTGGAGGGTGAATGGCACTGGTGGTGAACCACCACACCAGCCAGTCACTGCTGTGGGCTGGGCTGGGTGTCAGGCCCAGGCACCTCCAGGCTAGGAGGCTCCAATTGCCGGAGGTGTGAGCCACTAACAAAGGCTCCTAAAACTGCTGGGGATGGACAAACCTAGTCAAACCCCTAAAACAGGTCCCAGGAGATCTGGCTGGGGCTCCAACTGCATAGTAAACCATCATGAATGATGGGCGTCGAGCACCGGGTACAGGATGATCAGCACCCACAGCATGGGCACCTTGCAATTACCCACACATGTAGTTTTGCCCACTCAACTGCAGGAAAATTGAGGACAGCTCCCTGGTCTTGATTCCTGTAAGCAGAATGGGGTCCTTCCTCCAAGGGCCTTGGGCAGACATAGGATACCGCCCAGAAAATATTCCTCTACTTATCTATCTCCCCCACTAGGTGGGGGCTCTTGAGGGAGAAACCATACATTATTCCTGTCTGTGCTCCCAGCTCCCAGTACCCAGCGCAGGGTCTACTAAAGGAGTGAATGAATGCAGGAACAAATAAATCTCTGACAGGTTTAAAATCAATGTGTGTGTGTGTGTGTGTGTGTGTGTGTGTGTGTGTGTGTGTGTGTGTGTGTAGATACATGCACATGGGCATGATCACGCAGATATACGTCACTGGAGCCCCAAGCAATTCTCAAGGTTGCTATTTGAGAATCACCTGGGCTGCTTGTTAGTCATGTGAATTCCTTGGCCTTACTGCAAAGCACTGTATCATGAGTTCTGGGGCAGGGCTGGGAAATCCGAATTTTCAATGAAATGTTCTGGGAGAGTCTCATGTATACAGAAGTTAGGAATCACTGCCTTAAACTCTGCTGAGGGGGATGCTCAGAATTCTTTGGGCTTTTGAGACCTAAAAAGCAAACCATCAAGAGGTTATAAACAGGGCTGAAAATCAGAACCGTGTCCTTAGGGGATCCGAGGTGGGCAGGATCCCCAGGCCATCGGTGTGCAGGTGTGGACACAGAATCCCATTTCTGGGTGTCCCCTGAGAAGAGTAACTGGGAAGAGAGTTTCTTAAGAACATAAGACAGAGCTGGGTTCTAAGCTCAGCCAGATTCCCAGTCTGGGCTGCATGGCAAAACTCTCTTCTTCATGCCAACCAGGAGTCACAGGCCCAGCTCCCAGCCGAGAGTGTGCATACTGAATCAATTGAAATTGAGTCACAGATATAATTAATGTGTTTAAACGATTTTCTGTATAGTAAACATGCTGAATGAGGGTGACCCAGGATAAAGTGTCTGCACGAGAGTGGAAAAATGGATTCTGTGTGTGCTGTATAATGAAAACCCTTCAGCAAATAGGAAATGCTTCCATTTATTTCCACCTCCCGTTCCTTTCCTTTCTTTCTTTATGACTGAACTTGGCCTTCTGTGGTCTCCCTGGACCACAGAGATACTTTTTATTTTGTCAGAAGACATCTTTTTTTTCTCTGAACGGAAGACAATTTTAATGAAACCTGTCTGTAGCCCACTGACAAGCACATTTTAACATGTGACAAAGGGAGTAAGGGGAAGGGTGTGGGGTGGGGGGGGCGGGGAAGTGGAGAATTGTCTCTCTACTGCAATCTCTTTCTCAACAAAGGGAAACTTGCACTAAGGGGAGGAGATGGTGCTGTGTGTGGTGGGGACAGGACCAATCAGAGCTACCTGGCTTTGCTGAATCAGTCTTCCTGTGTGACTTTGAAAGCTCCCTGTCTATATTCAGATATTCATCTACAATACGAGGCAGTTGAATGTGAGGATCTATAAGACCTCTTTCAGTTCTGACATTCGCTGAATTATGAGTCACAAGTTGGAGCAGACATAAATGTGTGTCAAGGAATTTCCCATTAAAAAGAAACTCATCTTCAAGCCATGTAAGGCGATTCAGGCAGTCTTATCTAATTGCTCATCAAGTAGGGATTATGAATTATTTGGCTTAGATGAAAGGGAGCACTTAGAAGTAGTTATAAATGATCTCCAACTAAGATACCTCAGGCAAAATGCTGAGTTCTAGGATCATGAGAGACAGCAAAATGCTTCCTAGATTCTGTAGCTCTCTATCCAGCCATTTCAACTTGGGGTACTATGAATTCATTCTATTAAGTAAGAAGCACCGTGTGAAAGATGGCCTGAATAAGAGCACCAGTATTTTGAGACAGTGCTGTACATTGTTACTGGTGGGCCCCTGGGGGAACCTCACCCCTCTCTAAGTCTCACTCTGGGTTTGTACCATAAGAGAAAGGCCCTCGGAGGTCTTTGGTGCTCTGTGGGGCCTTTCAGAGGGGGTCTCTGGGCTGTTGGGTGGGATGAGGTGGGGACTGTGGGAAGAGGGGTGAACAGGCAGAGCTCCTCCTCTGTTAAACTGAGAAGCTCCTTTCATCTGTATAATATACCAGGTATCAAGTGAGATTTATAACAAGAGGTTCTGAGAATTAAAAAAAAACATTTTAAAACTACTCTTCTGAGGAAAGCTGTTAAACCTTCCAGTCTGAATGTAGGCTGTGCTATAAACACCCTTTTTGCTGGTTCTCGAGCTCCAGTGTGCGTTAGAATCACCTAGAGCAGTGGTTGGCAAACTGCGGCTCGCGAGCCACATGCGGCTCTTTGGCCCCTTGAGTGTGGCTCTTCCACAAAATACCAGTGCGATTGAAACTTCGTGGCCCATGCGCAGAAGTCGGTATTTTGTGAAAGAGCCACACTCAAGGGGCCAAAGAGCCGCAGTTTGCCGACCACTGGGCCTAGAGGATTTGGTAACCACAGCCACTGGGCCCCTGCCCTAGAGATTCTGATCCGTGGGCCAGGGAGGGGCTGGAGAATTACATGTCTACCAGCTCCCGGGCACTGGTGCTGCTGGCCGGGTGTACTTGGAGAATCTGACCTTTCAGAGAAAGGCCAGTCTCCTTAGCTTGTTCCTTCAGAAATGGGCTCCAACATACCTTCCCAGCCTGCCACCCTCCTCTCTAACACTCCCTGCACACACGCATGTGCTGCTCTCTTGCTCATCTCGCTCCACTTGGCCCGACTGCCAGGCCCTCTCTGCACGCCTGAGGCACAGCTCACATGCCGCCTCTTCCCAAAGGCCTTCCCTGACTTTTTCACCAAAGATCACAGAAACCCTCTGGGCTTACACAGTTCCTCCCGCTGCTGAGCACTGCTTGTCATTTGTGTTCAGGTCCGGCCCCTGCATCTGGACTACAGGCTCCAGGACACGGAGCCCATCCTACCCACCTTGGTGTCCACACCACAGTCTACACCCCAGCACCTGCACAGGCGCTCCGGGCCTGGCCCACAGACCACAGTGCAAGCCCGAGTGCATGCACAAAGGAATACGAACATTTAAGAAACCCAACAACCAACTCATCTGTCCCTCTTACTATCCCAAGACAGACTGATTCTGTAAATGACTTTTTAAAACTCAAGACAGCACTTCAGCCATTTCAACTTATTCTTTAGGAAAGTTTTTCATATTTTCTGGGAGTAGAGTCAATGACAAATACATCAGGATGAGACAGAAATAACTACCACTTAGGTCCATGATGAGAAGTTGTGTAATACAACAATTAAGAGCTAGACCCAATTCAAATTCTAGCTCTAGAATTAGAGCTAGATTTAGTACTTAAATGCTCTGAGCTGCAGGCTCCTCCCCTCTAGTGGGGATAATAACAGTCCTACTTTCTATGATGACATAGGGATGCAATGAGACCATTATTAACAATAACAATTGCTAGCATTCCCTATGCTTCTGCTACCCACCCTACCCCTCTGCCTACTATGTGCCTAGCATTGAGCCTATATTGTTGAGTCTAATCTACATAAAGTGCTTATTAGCATAGTATCTAGCACATAATAAGCATCTAAGAAATATTAGCCATTATTATCATTGCTAATTTCCCCAACTTCTGTGCAAGACATATATCATTATCTCCATTTCCCAGATGAAGAACTTGAAGCTCAGAGCAAGTTGCTTGCTCAACAAATATTAGCAGTTTTTACTCTGTAATGGCTAATCTTTATAGCTACCTAACAGGGTAGTTATTATTTCCATTCTGAGAATGAAAAATCTGTGTTTAAAGACAGTAACTTGAAAGTGAAGGTCCAAGATTTGAATCTAACTGAGCTTCTGCTACCCACCCTACCCCGCTGCGTGGTGAATTCCACCTGAATGGCGTGCAGCTTTTCTAATTCATGAGTTACAGAGAAGCATTTTCCCAACGCGTCAGAGAGTGTCACGGCACCTCCCATTTCAGCAGCCCTGAAACCCTACGACCCACAGGAAGCTATGTCAGCAATCTGAGAGAACGGATCCAGCGGCAGAGGGTGTCTGGCACAGCCCTTCTGGCCTCGCACGTATCCCTCTGGCCTTGCACTGAGAAAGCAGAGCCCGGGGCCCAGGACTGACCGTGACTCCGAAGAAGTTGGTCTCATTCATGGCGTTGAGGATGATCCTGCCCAGTGTGTGGTCTGTGTAGTTGAAGTCCTGGATCCGCTGGTGCCGGCTGCTGGCATGCAGTGTCTCCATGGCCCGCTGCAGCGTTTTGGCGATGACCCAGATGCCATCGTAGGCATACCCGTGGAACTTGCTGGGCCCCACGCCTGACCGCTTGCTGTTGTACTCTCTCTCGTACTGCTGTGGCGTCTGCAAAACAAAGGGTCGGGGGACACCAAGTTACAACTGCAGGGACCTCAGGCGCACAATGCCGAGAGCTGCGACTCTCAAACGTCGAGGCTCTTTATACGCATTATCTCATTGAATCCTCACAAAAACCCCATATGATAGGTACTATTATCACCCCCATTTTGCAGGCAAGGAAAATGATTCAGGGAAGTGGACTTGCCTCGTACCATAGAGCTGGTGAGTGGCAGGGCTGAGATTTCAACCCTGGTATCTAGCAAGGTTAAGCGGAAGGAATCATGAACTGTAAGCAGGGCTCCCCCATGACATTTGCAGGGTCTGGGGCTAGAGTACCAGTGGAGGTCCACATACTTATGTCAAAATATGTAAATTAGAGACAGACCAACAGACTATTCAATAAAATCTTTTCTGTCTCCCCATCATAATAAATATGCCTTTAATGATGTGCAAGGCCAAGTCTGAATTCAGAACTCTAGGGCTCCTCAGAGCTTCAGGCTGGACACGGCAGCATGGGGGTGCTGGCCTTGCCCTGTAGTCCACCTCAGCGGCCCAGCCAAGCTCGGGCCACACCTCTTCCCCCTTCCAGCATCAGTAGCCCCTAGACCAGTGATGGCGAACCTGTGAACTCATTTTTTTGGTTGATTTTTCTTTGTTAAATGGCATTTAAATATATAAAATAAATATCAAAAATATAAATCTTTGTTTTACTATGGTTGCAAATATCAAAAGATTTCTATATGTGACACGGCACCAGAGTTAAGTTAGAGTTTTTCAAAATGCTGACACGCCGAGCTCAAAAGGTTCGCCATCACTGCCCTAGACCACCAAAGAACTGTGGTTCACCCTCAAGAGGTTTGATCCAGGCAAGAGGTTCCCTAGGCACCAGAAGAAGTTCTAGCCATTTAGGCAGGGAATTCGGGGCGTGGTCTAGGAGAGAGGGAGGGACAGGTGATGGCTGGGCATACCCCGGTGGCCTTGTGGATTCTGAGCTCCATGGGGCCTGAGTGAGGCCCTGTTAGAGCATGTGGTATAGGGCAGGTCCCAGGTACATAGGCCCCCTCCTCCTTCCTTTTCTACAGCATAGCAGGGTCTGTTAATAACTTGGCATTAAAAAAAAAAGTTCTTTTGTCCCATTGAACTAAATTTCATAAAAAAAACTCATTGGTAATATTAATATTCTGACTGTGGTCACAAAGTACTGAAAGTGCCTTTTTACTTGGGCCCAGTGAATGCTGCCCCAGGGAACCTGTTACCCTCAGTCTCTCCATGGCCTTTTCTCAAGTCACTTCTGAACCCCTCTTCCAGAAATGTCACCAGAGCCCATGGCTTAGCCTTTGAAAAAACCCTCCTTGGGGACAAGCCGCATGTAGAAACCATCAATTCACTGTCAGTTTGTACTAGGAAGGGCCCTTAGATGTGTTCATACATGCCCCACCCCTGTACCCCGAGGCACAGAGAGGTCCAGAAACTTGCCCAAGGTCACACAGCTTGTGTTGTGTGTAAGCATGTGCACACGCATGTGTGTATCTAGACTGGTCCAATTTCATCTCTGTTACTTCTCTTATTTTTGACTTTTGAGGGCATAATTGCTTTTGGAAAACCACCTCAACTGGTTTGGGGCCCGGTCTAGTGCATAGGAGGTGGGTGAAGCTGAGCCATCCAAGTCTGGGTTGTCCCATGGCTGGAGCCCCAGTCTCTTGCCCTTGGCTCAAGGCACTAGCAGAGTAGGATCACCCACACAGACGCCTGGGGATGGCCAAGACCCTCACACTGTGAACCCTGCAGGTGAGGAATTCTGCTGGACCAAATGTGAATGTTGGTGTTCCAGCAACGGATCCACCTCCTTTTTGTTTTGGCTCCTGTTGGATGACTCAGGTTTTCCTCTGGAATGCATCATGTCCAGCATCACATTCTGTTCATCACTCAAAATACACAGCAGAAGCTCTCTTCAAGCCAAGGGCTCCTCAAGGAGACAGCACCTTTTCCAGCCCAGCTCAGCCTCTTCTCACTATTAATCATACCCCACCTGCTGCACATCCCTGTGGGCTGGCTTTCTGCAATCATCCTTCACCATCTCGCTCCTCCTGGGGGAGCATGAACTGGTCCATTAGGAGGCTCTCTCCCTTCCTTAAACCTTTTGGGTCCTTTGATCACATCAAGTTTGTCTGCACCTCAGGGCGTCTGCTCTAGCTGTTTTCTCTCCCGGAAAGCTTCTTCCGAAGGTCTTTGCAATATCAACACTTGTCACTTCTCGGGGACAGCTTTCCTGACCCACCCAGGCATTCTCTATCCACTAGTTTTATCTTCTTCATCATTTTTGTTGTTTTGTTTTGTTAATCCTTACCCGAGGATATTTTTCCATTGATTTTTAGAGAGAGAGTGGAAGAGAGGGGGAGAGACAGAAAGAGAGAAACATCAATATGAGAGAGACACATCAACTGGTTGCCTCCCTCACATGCCCCAACCAGGCTGGGGATCAAACCTGCAACTGAGGTACATACCCTTGACTGGGAATCAAACCCGGGACCCTTCAGTCCCCAGGCCGATGATCTAACTATCCGCTGAACCAAACTGGCTAGGGCTAGTTTATCTTCTTTTCTTTTCTTTTTTTTTATATTTTTTTAATATATTTTATTGATTTTTTACAGAGAGGAAGGAAGAGAGATAGAGAGTTAGAAACATCGATGAGAGAGAAACATCGATCAGCTGCCTCCTGCACACTCCCCACTGGGGATGTGCCCGCAACCAAGGTACATGCCCTTGACCGGAATCGAACCTGGGACCCTTCAGTCCGCAGGCCGACGCTCTATCCACTGAGCCAACCCGATCAGGGCTAGTTTATCTTCTTGCACCTTTCACGTCCTGCGATTTTCCTACTTACGTGTTTTCTTGCTTACTGTTGTTCCAACCACCCTCCCACAACTAGAATTAAGCTCCATAGGGTCAGGGATGCTGTCTTGATGACTAAGGTATCACCAGAACCCAAAACAATACATACAGAGACCCTTTCCAAGTCTCATTCTCCATTTCAAAAATGAGGAGGTTGGACCAAGTGATCTAGAAGTTTCCTCTCAGGAATAGAGGCAAGAGCCTGGCAGTGTGATAAGGACACAGGATGTGGAAGCAGAGCCCCAGCTCTGTGGTTTGCTGATTGTGACCTGGGGTGGTCCCAGCTCCCCCAGGTCTGCATGTCCACCCTTGTTGGGTGGCCAATGAGGGTTCAGTGAGATGAAGTATGCAACGCATCCAGTCCAGAGTCCAGGACATGGTAGGTGCCCAGAAATACCAGCCCCTGCTACTAAGAGGAAAGGTCCATGACGTGAGCATGGGTTCTTAAACCTGGCATCCTGCTCAACTACCTGCCCAACATGCCCTGCAGACCCCAAGATGGTGCTGGAGCCCAGGCTGAGAGGGGTCAGCAGTCCTCCAGGGTGTGGACAGCCTATCTGTACTTCCTTAACAATTTCCAATTATTGCACATTTAGGCAAAAGCATCCTTGTATCTAAATTTCCTAAACACACACTGGTAATTTTTTTTCCAGAATTCCTAAAGGTATAATTGCTGAGGCAAAACATAAACACTACTGACATATAAATATATTAATAGGGCTAAGTTATTCTCCTCAAATATGAAAAGTTAAAATTCCACCATGTTGCCATGACCAGTTTGGTTCAGTGGAGAGAGCGTCGGCCTGTGGACTCAAGGGTCCCAGGTTCGATTCCGGTCAAGGGCATGTACCTGGGTTGCGGGTACATCCCCAGTAGGGAGTGTGCAGGAGGCAGCTGATCGATGTTTCTCTCTCATCGATGTTTCTAACTCTCTATCCCTCTCCCTTCCTCTCTGTAAAAAGTCAATAAAATATACTTAAAAAATAAAATAAAATTCCACCGTGTATGAAAGCATCCATTTCCCTGTATCTTTGACAACAGATATGTTCCTTTTAAAAGTCATTATCCATTGGTTAGGTTAAGACAAAAGTCTATCTCCTTTCAATTTTAACTTGCATTTCTCTGATTAACAATTAGAGCAAGTTCCTTTCAAATATTGATAGGCAATTTTTAGTTATTAGGTGCATTTCCTTTTAATACCATATTGCTGTGTGGTAGTCACATCTTTAATGTTTTGTTTTAATGCATCCTTGTTATTTTTCCATCTTTTACTATTTGGCTATATTTTTCTTTGATGTTTAAATGCAATATGAGTTGGTTTCTGGTTAATTTAGCTATTGGCTACTTTAAAAGTATTAAAATGATTTGAATGCGTATTTCTTCAATTAATTCCTTTAGGTATAAAACCAATGAGGTCCCTTTTACGTTTCTCCTCCTGGATTTTGCTCCTGTGAGCTTTTCCTGATGCACACAGAGGCATCTGAGGGCTGCTGTCTTTGAGTCCTGTTTGTTCAACCTAATGATTGCTTTCAGATGACGTCTCCAGATCTCTTTCCTATCCAGAACATGCCACTGGGACATCGTTCAAGGTTTCTGTGACCCTCTGGAAGTCGGGAGTCCAGACCTGAGTGTGGTCTCACCAGGAGGTAAATGAGTGCCATTTTTAAACTTTCTTGATATAGTTTACTGGGGTTATTTTTTTGTGGGGATACTGGGGCGATCAAGATCATGTTATTTAGTCAATTTGACCTTGGGGCCCACACAAGTTTCTATAGATCCTTTTACATGTGTACTTATAAACCTGTATCTTTCCTATCTCAAAAACTGTTCTTCGTTCCAGGGACAAGGGCAGAAGGAGAGTGGAAAATACTGGAAATATGACTGTTTACCTCATTTCTGTGGGCAGAGTCCTTGGAATGGGACACAGGTGTAGCTAAACCCTGAAAGATGACCTCATTCTCACTGTCTTTGCAAGCACCAAGATGAAGTTTTTGCTACCACCTTGTATCTCAAGCTATTCATCACTTCCCAGGTGAAGCCAGTATCAATCTCCCTTGGGCAAAACAATGACAACAGGAAGAAACAGTTGTTGGGATAAAAAGTAATAGTCGCTCTTAAAGCAGGCCTCCAATTACTCAGGGCAGAAGAACTTCCATTGTAAAGCCGACACTGAAAGCTGATTAATTACTCATTATCTGAGGTCAAGTGTATGAGATGCTAAAAGCTCTGAGAAAATAATTTTATATATAGGTTTTCCCAATTACTGACAGGTTGTGCTCCAGCATATTTTTGAAAGGCAGTTGTTGGAACTTGGACATAGTTTCCCACAGAAACTATGTTATAAATAGTGGTTAGGTTCCCAGGCTAGCCCACACAGGCTTGCTAACCCCACAGTGTGACTAAGCCTTATGGGTCTGTCATTCCAACAGAACCTAGGGGAGTCTTGCTTTCGGAGGAGGGGGCCTCAAGGACTGAAGGGAAGGACACATCTCCAACTGGCAGAGTTTCTCCCTTGAATTCCTTATAAGATGTTGGAATCACAGAATCTCATTTGGAAGGTACACTTGTGGATATTTAGTCTACTGGTTCCTATACTTCAGTTTGTACATCACTTGGGAGCCTGACAAAATTGCAGATGCCAGGGCTCTGCATTTTATTCAGTATTTCTGTGAGATAACTTAGGCATCTATATTTTAAAAATCTTTCAAGATTTCAATTATACACAAATCAGTTACCACTGATTAAGACTCTCCCATAAATTGATTATTGGATCTTTTCAATAGCAACTTCCAGCTGTTTTCTGAGCTCCTTCTGAGACTCTTCCAGTGTGGGAAGCTCACTCCCTCTCCGGCAGAGCCTCCACTGAGGGAACGCCTTATGTCTACGGAACCATACTTCCAGATGCAGAGTTTTCATCTATCTCCCTGTAACTTACATTCAGCATGCTACATCCTCCTGTGAAGCCACAGTAAATGCCTGCGCCCTCTTACAGCGCCCCAAAGAGCTGAAGACAGTGACATGCTTACCCCATCCCCACTGGGCTCTTCTCCTCCTTTTAAGTGAAATAGTCCCAGTTCAGACTTCTACCCTAGGATGAAATAGCTCATGCAGACCAAAGCTCTTAGGAAGAAAGTTCAGAAAAGCAGAATGAAATATAAAAAGAGATATCCAAAGGCACCAGAAAGCAACCAGGACGTCCCAGGACTTGAGGAGCCAAGATTCAGGAGAGAGGAGAAATGCACTGAGAAGAGTCCAGCATTCCTTGCTGTTTTCCCTTGAAGCATTTGATGATTTGTGAGGCTAGATGCAGACACAGAACGCACTGGGTAAGAGTTTTCAGCAGTTCCTCAGGGGAGGGAAAACAAAAGAAACCCTGTGGTTTAGGGATATCAGAGCAGCAGGCTTGCAGTGCCAAGGCCTTGGAGAAAAAGGAAACACAAAAAAGTGAGCCCGGTATTCAGATGGGCATTTGCACTTGAATTATTTGGCCACAGACGGAGAAGCCAAGCAAAAAGTGGTGCTTAGGAGCTAAGCAAATAAGCAGAAGTGTTTGGACTCTCATAGTACCAGGAAGGCAAAAGTTGGAATCCAGGGCCAGTAAACACCCAGGATTTCATGTGAGAAACCTGAAATACAAATACCAGAAATAAGGGCAAACCAAAATAGAGCAAGCAGGCCTTACAAAAATGAAATTCAATCTCAATTCCTGATTGGATTAAAGTGATTTGCCCCTATCCTAGCAGCCTGCTTTAAGAGAAAGAAGTCTTCTCTGGAGAAAGATAACACCATCTGTAGCCTCTACAGATTTTCATATCCAGGTCAATTAATTAATCAAACTTACCATGTATACTAGGAGATAAGACCCATTATGAAAAAAAGAAGTTAAGAAATTTGGGAAAGAAGAAAAGTAGGATATAGAAATAGGCCCACAGGTGATCCAAATCTTGACATTATTAGCCATGGACTTTAAAGTAGCAAGATTTGTATGTTCAAAAAATAGATTAAGAGATACAGAATATCACCAGAAAGCTGGGAGCTATGAAAGAAAAAGAAAGTAAAGTGGAAATTCTAAAAATAAATCTATAATAATAAAAGCACAATATGCTAATTAGGATGGATGTCCTTCCTGACAACCTACCAGATGAAGCCAGGGCTGTGAGGGAAGCCTGGGTCCTGGGGCCAGAGGAAAGCCCAAGTCCTGGGTGCCAGAGGAAAGCCGGTGCCAGCAGCCCAGGGAAGGAAGGCCTACTCTTGCACGAATTTCGTGCACTTGGGCCACTAGTATATAATTGAAATTAAGAACTCAATAAATGGATGAAGCAGCATATTAGACACAGCAGAAAATCGGTTAGTAAACTAGATAAAAAGATTAGTAAATACTCAGATGGAAGCCCCCAAAATAAGAAATGAACATAAGTGATGTATGAAGTATGCACAATTGGTGTCCTGGCATGTGAGGAAAGATAGAATAGGCAGGAGCAATATTTAAAGGGACATTATCCTTTAATTTCCTCCAATACATATCAACCCACAGATTCATGAAGTTCTATAAATCTCTATGAATTCCAATCAAGATAAACACACAAACAAAAACCCTCACTTCAACAAAACGTTGTAAAGTTGCTGAAGACCAAAGCAAAAACAAAAATCTTAAAAGCAGCCAGAAAAGGAAGCAACAATAAGTGACTTAATAGAAACAATGGAAGCCAGAAGACAATGACCTAACATCCTAAAGTGCTAAAAGAAAATAATAGATCATCTAGAATTCTACACCTAGTTAATGTATCTCTCAAAATTAAAGATCAGAGAAAGAAAATTTCAGACAACCAGAAACTGAAGTTGTCTTCAGTAAATCCATAGTAAAAAAGACCAAGAAGAGTTCTTTACTCAGAAAGAAATTTATCATAAACAGGAGAACAGAAATGCAGGGAGGAATGAAAAGTAATGAAAAATGGTGAATAGATCTCAGTGAAAAATTACATCATCAGGGACAAGAACATCTAAGAAAATATTAAAGAATAACAACAAAGATGATGGATTTACACTACTAGGTATCAGGTCTTATAAAGCTTTGATTATCAAGACAGTGTGGTACTGGTTAAAGGGCAGGCAAATAGACCAGTGGAAGAGAACAGAAAGTCCAGGGACAGATCATACTATATACAATCATTCAATTTATGACAAGTTGATGCTGTAGCATAGGAGGTGGGGTGGATAAGTGGTCCCAAACCAAATGGTTATCCATATTGAAAAAAATTAATCTTACCTCAGAACATACATAAAATTAATCCGTGTGAATTCTATATCTAAATGTGAAAGGTAAAGCTTTCACAACTTCTAAAAGACAAGATAGGAAAATATTTCCATGAGCTTGGGTTGGCAAAGACACCTAAATAGGACACAAACATACTAATCGTAAAGAAGACTAATAAACTGGATGACATTAAGATTAAGAATTTGTGTTCATCAAAATATATCACTAAGAGAGTGAAAAGATAAAATACAGAATGGGAGAAGATATAAGTAATATATATACCCATACAAGAATTCATATCCAGAATATAAAAATAATTTTTACAAATAGATAATAGGCAGAGACTCCAAGTGGAAAAATGGGCAAAAGACTTGAATAGGCAGTTTATAAAAGAGGATATCAAAATGACCAATAAAAATATAAAAACATGTCCAACTTCTTTGGTCATCAGGGAAATGTAAATTAAAACTAAAATGAGATACCAATATTCACCCACTAGATTGGCTAAAATTAAAAAGCTGATAATACCAAATGTTGGTGAGCATGTGAACCAACTGGAACTCTCAATCACTGCTGGTGGGAATGTAAATTGGTTCAACCACTTAAGAAATCTGTTTGGCAATGCCTACTAAAGCTGACATAAGCAGAGCTTATGACTCAGAAATTTCACCCCTAAGTATGTACTTGATAGTAATTTGAACATATATTCACCAAAATACATCAACTACCTAGAAATAAATCAAAACAGAATATGTGCAAGAATTCTACAAAGAAAATTATAAAACATTTTTGAGAGAAATTAAAGATCTAAGCAAATGCAGGGCTGTACAAAATTTGTGGATTGGAAGACCCTATATATTAAGATGTCAGTTTTCCTTAAACTGATCTACAGATTCAATAAAATTCCAATTAAAAATACCAGAGCAGGTTTGTGCGTATGTGTGTGAAAACTGATAACCTGATTCAGAACTGTATACAAAAATTCAAAGGGATGAAAATAGCTAAGAACAACTATGAAAGGAGAGAGAGGCCTTACTAAGTTATCAAGACATTATAAAGCTATAGTAATTGAGGCAAAGGTGTTTTGGTGAAAAAAAAAATACACAAATGCAAGAGTAAAGAAAGTTTAGAAACAAAAACAGATATATGCAGGCATTTGACTTATTATAAAGGTAATATTGCAGCACAATGTGGGAAAAGATGGACTTTTCAATAACTGATAATGAATCAATTAGCTATCCGTATGAAAAATAAAGGAAGAAAAGGAATATTGATCCTTACCTCACACCATACACAAAATCAACTCCAGATTGGCTATAGATCTAAGTGTGAAAGGTAATAACACTTCTAAAAGACAAGAGAGGGAAATATCTTCATAACCTTGGGGCAGGCTTAGTTACAATAAAGAATATCTGTTCATTAAAAAATACCATTTAGAGGACTTCTAGGCCGTTGAAGACAATGCAAGCTGTGTATTAATTTAGCCACTCCCAAACAAAACAAAATGGCTTTATAGTGGCAAAAATTCTATACAAGATCACACCCTCACCAAAATTGGAGATGGGAAATACCCAAACTGCAAAATCACTGTGAGTAAAGAGAAAAATTAACAAATTCAGCACTGCATTCACTTAGGCTTTTGCTCCACTCATGTCCTGGTGCAAAGCTTGTGGCAAATAAAAGTAGATTGAAAAAATGTGGGAAAAACAGAAGATGGAAGCCATTTAAGAGTGAGGTAGAATAAGTACCAGCAAGAGGAATCTACCCTAAATATGAAGACTAAAAACATAACTGGACATATCAGAACACTTATTATAAAAAAGGGATTTCGAAGTATTCACCAAGAGATGTATAATAATATTCAAAGCAACACTATTCCTAATAGCCAAAAACCAAACACCCAAATGTCATCTTAAATTGTGTATAGTCAAATAGTGGAATACTACATAAAAGTGAAAATAAAAAAATGTCTACATGGGACAGCATAAATTAACCTCACCAACATAATGTCATGTGAAAGAGGCAAGGTCCCAAAGCGTATATACTGTATAATTTCATTTATTTAATATTCAAAAACAGGCCTCTGTAGAGTGATAAAAATCAGAAGAATGGTTACTTTAGGCCAGTGATGGCGAACCTTTTGAGCTCGGCGTGTCAGCATTTTGAAAAACCCTAACTTAACTCTGGTGCCGTGTCACATATAGAAATTTTTTGATCTTTGCAACCATAGAAAAACAAAGATTTATATTTTTGATATTTATTTTATATATTTAAATGCCATTTAACAAAGAAAAATCAACCAAAAAAATGAGTTCGCGTGTCACCTCTGACACGCGTGTCATAGGTTCGCCATCACTGCTTTAGGCTGTAGACATTGAATGGGACAGGGCATGAGGATGGCTTTTGGATTGCTAGTAATTTTCTTTTTTTTTTTTTTTTTTACGTGGGTGGTGGGTATATGGGTGTTCTACTTAAGTAAAAATAATTATTTTTAAAAATCAAAAGTAATCCCAATTCCTTCAGCTGTTCCTCACCTCACATAACTGAGTTATGGCCATATCATCCATCTCACTGCTCCTTTTTCTTACCCCTGAGGCTTCTGTGCTGAAGAAGGAAAAGAACTACAATTTGTTGAGCACCTATTTTGTGTCTGGCACTTTGCAAGATACTTTCTTATGTATTATCTCATCCATAGAAACTTCATGTTCTTTGTCACGGAGCTCCCATGGCAATGACAATGAGATGGGTGCAGCATTTCCTCGGTCATTGGCTCTATGTTGAGAACTAACTAGATTTGTGTTTCCTCCAGTTCTGTTGATTAAGCAGTTGTGGATGGTTGTAGAAGTTCTTGCCAGAAAACATTACAAAACTCTTCCAGATAATGAGCCCGTGCCTTTGATAGAGTGTTAGGGCCGCTTCTGAGGTCCCCACTGAGCCCAAGGTTCTGTGAACATCTCCATCTGGTGCCTGGCCCAGCTCTGTGTCTCAGTAGGGGAACTGTAATGGGAAGATGGCCTTATCGGCAAGGCTGAACCATCACCAGAGAAACCTGGCCAGAATCGCAAATGCTAAGCAGGGAAACAAACCTAGTAGGACTTTGAAAAGTGAAAGCTGACACTGGAAATTACCAGTGTCCACAGAGTCACTTTGAGAGAGTAGAGTGGTGATGGGGAACCTCAACAAGGAGAAAAAGCCAAACCAAGTGCCCAGAAGCTGTCATTGTGAGGCTCAGAAGACTGAGCTCTGAATGTGCTCAGGGAAGCCAGGACTGTACTTGCTCCATCAATGGAAATCCCAATAGGAAGGGACTGATGAATGTGCTGTGGAGGGAGACCATGACCTTATTATTCCTCCTTCCAGAAATCTCCTGGGTGCCAATGAGAGAGCTGGGGACAGCTTGATGCTGGAGACAGGCGTACGGAAGAGGGAACCTCAGAGAATGCATTCCAAGAGGGAATACTGTTCCACCTGATTCTGTGACTTTCTCTCTAAGGAGTCGCCTTTATCCTGGGGATTCCGGAGTTTAGTATTATTATAGTATTATTATAATCGTGTCATACATCTTGCTGTATGTAATTACCCAATACCACATTTACATAGTCAGAGGGCTCATCGTGGAAAGGACACCAGGAGTTCTGTGGTCCAAATCTCTCACCTTCAGTTGAAAATACTGAGCCACAGGGAGAGAGAGAGAGTGACTAGCTGAGGCGGTGGATTAATTGGTGGGAATGCCAGGATTGTGCCAGGTCTCCTGATGACCACACCCGTATGCTCCTACTGTGCCATTTACTAACAGAGGCCTGCTGAGATGTCATGGAAAGGCTGATTTAGGTGCATTCTGCTTCTAAGTGTGTCACAAGTCTAGAGAGATTGCCTGGTAGGCAGGAAGGTGCACCGTGTGGGGAAACTGGCAGTCCTGGCTGAAAGTCCTGGATCTCTCCCTAACCTTCTGGAAGACTGTATCCATTTCCTGGGGCTGCCATAACAAATTTTTACAAACCGGATGGCTTACAACAACAGAAATTTATTCTCTCACATTTCTGGAAACCAGAAGTCTGAAACTAAGGTGTTGGCAGGATTGGTTCCCTCCGGAGGCTCCGAGGGGGAATCCGTTCTGGCCCTCTCCTCGCTCCGCTCCGCTGCCTGCCAGCGATCCTTGCCGCTCTTTGTCTTGCAGATGCAGCACCTCAGTCGCTGTCCCGGCCTTCACGTGGCCTTCTCCGTGCCACAAATCGCCTCTGCCTTTCTTGTATGAGGACACTTGTGATGGGATTTAGGGCCTACCCAGGTAATCATGGATAATCTTATCTCAAGACTGGTAAATTAATTAAGTCTTCATAAGATCATGTTCATAGGTTCCAAGGGTTAGGCCCTGGACGTATCTTTTTAGGGGTCGCTACTCAACCTACTACAGAGACCTTGGGGGTGTCCCTTCTGTGCTTTCGCTTCCCTATATGTAAATAGTGAGGATGGCAAGAGCCCATTGACTTGGAATGGTTGGTTCTACACGAGCTTGTCTTAGGGACACTGGTGGACCCCAAAATACAGGCATCAACCCAGCAGCCTGTGTCTTGATCACCATCCCCAGCATTCATGTAAGATGCAAATTCAAATTCAAGAAACATTTCTCAACTCTCTAGAACTTCTTTTGACCATAGACTTTTGAAGGCTGGTTGGGGAAGCTGACTTGTGGTCAGACCACAAATAGGAATGCTTTATGAACTCCAGGCCCTACACCTGGGGAAAGAGCGTTCAACAAGAGCAAGTATGAAGGATGGGTGAGCTCAGGAAGGGACTTAGGGCCAGGATGAGGGTTGACGATTGAGGTGCTCCCTTCCAGTGCAGAATTTAAGAGGGAGCCAAAACCCTCAGTCGTCAAGATAAATAATATTTTAATAAATAAAAACAAATGCAAAAAAAGTCTCTGATGAAAATATCAACATTTTAAATAAAGAAAAGATTCAATCCTACAATCATGTGACAAATCACATAGCTCACCCTAATCGTGGTCCTGAGAATCTTTTCTTTGATTAAAATTGTGATTTTGGCCGAAACCGGTTTGGCTCAGTGGATAGAGCGTCGGCCTGCGGACTGAAAGGTCCCAGGTTCAATTCCGGTCAAGGGCATGTACCTGGGTTGCGGGCATATCCCCAGTAGATGTGCAGGAGGCAGCTGATTGATGTTTCTCTCTCATCGATGTTTCTAACTCTCTATCTCTCTCCCTTCCTCTCTGTAAAAAATCAATAAAATATATTAAAAAAAAATAAAATTGTGATTTTGTTCATCATGGAATTTTGAATTTTAAAAAATATTTCATTAAATATTTTTTTTAATCTTGATTATTGAGGTTTTTGGCACTCCCTTAGATTTTGCCCTTAGTCCCAGGCATGGAACCTGAGAGTTACAACTGGAGGGGCAGGCTGTTTAGTTTGTACTAGGGATGCTTCCAGGGATGTGGTCACTGACAGAAGGACCTGTGTGGGCCCAGAGGGACTGGTAGGGGACATTAAGGGAGAAATAGTGAGTCCTTTGGTACTGGAAGGATTTCAAAATCTGATGGGAGGCTGGTCTACATGATCTCTAGGAGATCCCTAAGGCCTCTGATTCTAAGAGGCAAAAAGGCTACAGATGTCCCTGTGTAACTTCAATCATCTTGTAACTTCTGGATAATGTAACAAATGCTGCCCCTTGCCTCAAAGACTTTGCCTCCTGGAATTTTGGAAGCAGCCTCAAGCTGGGAGCCTGCCTCTGCTCCCATGGCACTGTTCCATCCTGGGAGGCCCAGGAAGTGGGGTGCCCTCACTGTGGGATGAAATGAACAGCCCAGGAATAGCCCCAAGGTGGCCCATTCACGGGCATAGCAATAGAGGGGTAAGGTCAGCCTCCTCACCAGCCTTCCCTCTTCCTAAATTAGAAATAAAAAACAGAGGTCATTGACCTGGGAAATGATTTGATATAAAGTCAAAATATTTTCTCCGAGGAACACTGCAAAAAATTACCTTCTCAAAATGCATTCCTGTGCACAGCTCACATCTGGGCTTGCCTGCCTGGGGTCACATCCATGCTCCTGAGGATGACAGCTGAGGCCCTTCCCCCGGCATCCATGGCCCTCACCTCCCACTCAGGTTCACAAACTCATGTGTAATCATTTGGTCTTCCTCAAGTTTCTCAGTTTAATTATTATACTGTCTGCCTGCATAGCATTTTTTCCCTTAGTTTTTGTATTTTCCTCAAATTTTATGCTATTTTTAGATTAAAGTATAGGGTATCCTTGCACCAATTATCTTCTAATGAAGTACAAACTTTGACACTTTTAATAATAACACTTGCTGAAATATAGTGAGTTGTTTCTACTCATTACTCAGCATCTCAAATCCTTTTTATATACTCATTGATTTTGGTATAAAAATATTTCTTTCAACCTTTCCTAACCAGAGTATTTTTCTAGGGTCTCTCAGGTGCCAGCATGTTCTAAAGAGTTGTTTACAAAATGTGTCCTAATAATTTGGCATTTTCTTGACAAATCAATAAACCATTCTTATAGAAATGGCTCCAATTGAGATTAAATAATGGATAAAAATAAAACATATATTTTACTTTACATGAAGTTTATTTTTTAAATGAAGCAGAGTCTGTAAGAATTCTGGAGTTGAGTATAGAATTTAACGATCTGAGCTCTGAGAAGACAGAAAAGAATTATGTGCACTGTATCGAATTTTGGCTGGTAGTTAAAATTGAGAGATGAGTGTTACCATCTTCACCAGGGCTGTCATTACCAGATTCTCGATAATGCCTGAGTCCCTCATAGCCCTACTGGACAAGCAAGGCAGGGGTTCAGAACACCTAGTGAGAATATATGGAGGCCCCCAGGACTTAAGCACCCTGCCTAGGTCCTCCTCCCAGTTATGACAGTACTGAAGTATCAGAAACCATGTTAGCCATCTTAAACAATCTGCTATCAATCCTCCTTTTAACCCCAGATGGGGGTATTTTTACTACTATTATACAAAAGATGAAACAGTGGCTCAGAGAACTCAAGTTCAAGATCATAGCTGGTAAGTGACAAAATTGGGGTTCAAACCAGTCTGGTTGATCTGCAGCACATGTTTCCCCAAGTCTACTTGAGAGTCTTTCTTCTCTGGGTTGACAGGAGCATCAGTGTGACTGAGAAACGATATTCCCGGTCTGACAGGCACAGGATAAAACCATAGCAGAGTCTCAGAGGCAACACTTGTAGTTGGTACTGTAAAAGTCACAACTCTACCTCTTACATGTACACTGTGTTATGAGCTTACAAGACACCCTTACCCTATTTGATGCCCCCAGTTTCCTAGCGGGGCATGCAGTGGATGGATGGCTATTCCCATTTAATAGATGTGAAGCTCAGAGAGGTCAAGTGACACACAGTAAAGGGCACGTTTTGCCAACATAATCAGATAAAATGATCAAAGGAGATTTGGGGGCTGAGATGGACAGACAAAGGCACTGACCTTTCCTGAGATGGTCTTGATCTGCTTGGAGCTCAGGGGTTCAAAGTCCACACCCATGTAGCCCTCCATGGCAGCAAGTAGATTCTTCCGGAGACAACGGGATGAGTTGGCCTCTGTATGCACCTGCTCCCACCAGAAAGGCTCATACCAGCCTGGGATGATCCACTGGTATTTGCTGCCGTACATGTTCTCCTCATATGCCTGCAACAGATGGGTTGACCATGAAGGCACCAAGAAGTAAACATTTGTTCAAGGCTTTGTGCTCTGTGAGAGAGGTGTGTATGTTGTGTGTGTTGGGTGAGGGGGAGGTGGCAGGGGCTCAGGCCTTCTCTTATCAGAGGATTTGTTAATTTTTCTATTACATGCTATTTCTCAAAGGATCCAAGATAGTTTATGGATAACATGTATAACAGTATAATTAACACTGAATAAAAATTAAACCATAAGGACCTGAAAAAATATAAATGTTTACAGGAGGTAAAGAGAACAGAACATAGACAAGTTGACCAAATTTCCAATACTACGCATAATAAGTTGTATATTTCACCAGGAACTTCCTGGCAGTCAAAGAAAAAATGGCAATAAGATTATCTGCATAGCTCTCCTTATCATCAAGGAGAAAAAAGACCAGTTTTTCAGGGAAACAAAATGTTTTCTAGACATTAACCCTAAAAAAATGCCTCATATTAGCTAGCATGGTATCAACAGCATCCCTACAACAGATTTCATAAGGCTATTTTTGTATAGCTCTTTACTAAAAGCCAAGATCAAAATCTTAAAACACAACCCAGAGGGAGCAATTTTGCAAGGGGCCAGGAAAATTTAGTCTAAGTGTGCAATTTATATAAGATGCCTCTTGGCAAACTGAGCAGTCTCTCTGAATCTTTACTCAAAGTTTGGTGTGCATAAATCCAATCCTAAAAAAAGTCCCTTACATTTGTATGCTTTACATACATCTTATTTGTCATTCATGTTCATCCTTTGAGGTGGTCAGAGCAGAATTTATTATCCTCATTTTTGAAATGAGGAAACTAAAAATCAGAGACAGAAAGTCACTTTCTCAAGGTCACACAGCCTGGGAGAAAAGTCAGCCCAGAACCTAGGTCTGCTGACTATTATGCTGCAAAACCACACTGCCTTCCTACCATTAAAAAAAAAAAAAAATCAACAGACTGTTCTACTGGATCTCTATTTGGCTTTGGTGTTTGTTTGTTGTTGGTTTCTTTTTTTTTAATATTTTATTGATTTTTCACAGAGAAGAAGGGAGAGGGACAGAGAGCTAGAAACATCAATGAGAGAGATTGATCAGCTGCCTCCTGCACGCCCCCTACTGGGATGTGCCCGCAACCAAGGTACATGCCCTTGACCAGAATCGAACCTGGGACCCTTCAGTCTGCAGGCCAATGCTCCATCCACTGAGCCAAACCGGTTCGGCTGTTGGTTTTTTGTTGTTGTTGTTACTTTTTAATCCTTACCCGAGAATATTTTTCCATTGATTATAGAAAGAATGAGAGAGAGAGGGAGAGACAGAGAGAAATATCAACGGGAGAGAAACACATTGATTGGTTGCCTCCTGCACACACCCTGACCAGAGCCCAGGCTGGAGAGGAGACTGCAACCAAGGTACATACCCTTGACCGGAATCGAACCCAGGATCCATTGGTCCACAGGCAAATGCTCTATCCACTGAGCCAAACCAGTTAGGGCAGCTTTGGTTCTCATTGTGATAATTTTAGATTAGGAAAAGCATACTTTTTGATAGGTTAGATCAGCGGTTCTCAACCTGTGGGTTGCAACCCCTTTGGCAGTCGAATGACCCTTTCACAGGGGTCGCCTAAGACCACCCTGCATATCAGATATTTACATTACGATTCATAACAGTAGAAACATCACA
Organism: Myotis nattereri; assembly: GCF_964212035.1. NCBI lineage: Eukaryota > Metazoa > Chordata > Mammalia > Chiroptera > Vespertilionidae > Myotis > Myotis nattereri. The sequence continues at coordinate 56,896,670 of NC_138087.1, forward strand.
GTTATGAAGTAGCAACGAAAATAATTTTATGGTTGGGTCACAACATGAGGAACTATATTTAAAGGGTCAGAAGGTTGAGAACCACTGGGTTAGATGCACCCAGAAAATGCTACTATGTGGGAATGTCATGTGCCATCAAAATTGGGTCCAGAATGAAGTTTCTAAGTAGATTCAAAGTCCATTTTTTTGAAATTCCCCTCCATTTTTAGCAAAATAAAACAAAACAAAACTTTTGGGAAGCCTTCTCAATCTTAACAGGTTGAGGCAAGAAGACAGCCCCACTTACTAGGAATGTACGTTAAATAAGAGCCCATAGATACAGAGCAAGGACAGGAGGGCTTCTAGTCCGATAGTCATTACTCTCCGAGGACAGAGCCCATGTGGTAACTGAGAGGCAGCACCGAGCATGAAGCCAGGAGCCTCGCAGTGAAAGCTCTTGGACCTGCTACCGTCCATTAGGAGTTGCTCCTTGTGAGTGAATTTTCCAGAAAACAGAACTTTAGTCCATTTGAGTGACACCACACTTTGTTTAGAACATTAGTCAATTTTATGAAGACAAAAAATTGTCTACTTGACTTTCTGGGGGAAAAAAAGATTATAGTCAAGATTCTTTGCCCTTCACCAGCTCTTAACTAGCAAACAACACCTTGGGCCTCGCATTTCTCATCTACAGCCTGTGGAAAGCATAGCCCATATCACTGGGTTGGTGTAAGAATTAAATGAGATAGTCTGTGTACCAGGCCTGTCCAACACTGCACTCAGGAACATTGAGCTGCTCCTTCTCGTTCCCTTGTCCTCTGGGTAACTCATAGTTTCATTGTGAACATTAGTCATTATTATGGGCCATGGATGGTGATGCTCATGGGAATAAAGAAAACCGGTCCAAATACCAAATGGCCCTGGGCTGTTTAACTTGGAGTTTAGGATCCACTTTTTTTTTTTATTATTATTATTAGTTAAGGTATTACAAATGTGTCCTCATCCCCCCTTTAACCCCCAACCTCCCCCCCCCCACACACACAAACTCATGCTCCCATCCCCCCATTGTCCATGTCCATTGGTTTGGCTTATATACATGTATACAAGTCCTTCTGTTGATCTCTTCCCCTTACCCCCGCCCTCCCCTACTTTCCTTCTGGGGATTGATAGCCTGATCGCTGTTTCTCAGTCTTTGGGTCTGTCCCTTTTCATCAGTCTATGTTGTTCTCTATAATCCACAAATGAGTGAGATCATGTGGTATTTATCTTTCTCTGACTGGCTTATTTCACTTAGCATAATGCTCTCCAGTTCCATCCATGCCGTTGCAAATGGTAAGAGTTCCTTCCTTTTTACAGCAGCATAGTATTCCATTGTGTAGATGTACCACAGTTTTCTAATCCACTCATCTGCTGATGGGCACTTAGGCTGTTTCCAAATCTTAGCTATGGTGAATTGTGCTGCTATGAACATAGGGGTGCATATATCCTTTCTAATCGGCGTTTCTGGTTTCTTGGGATATATTCCTAGGAGTGGGATCACAGGGTCAAATGGGAGTTCCATTTTTAGTCTTCTGAGGTAGCTCCATACTGTTCTAGGATCCACTTTTTATGGCTTTGTCTTCTTTCTAGCTGTCAGATCTAGATAGTCACTTTTCACTGTCGTCAAGTCCCTCTTGCTGATGCTTTTAGACTGGTATGGGCTTGGAATGCAGGGACTATTAAACATATGTATAGAGCAAAAGTAAATAGGTTTGGTGAGGGTCTAAAAGGGAGGTAGACTGGACTTAAATATATCACCCACTGTAAAGCAACTATGGAGAAGCCGCTGGGACTCCCACGTTCAAAAGAGCTGAGGTTGTTGGATATGTGAGCTCTAAGTAGCTACTGGTATGCTTTGCTGTCTCCTTTGCCAGATGGGGAGTTCTTGGAGGGTGGTGTCTGCTCCTCCCAGGGTCCTCAGTACTTAGCATGGTGCCTTGTGTACAGAGGTTACCCAACAAATGTGGAGTGACTGAATGAACACATTTCCCGTTTACTTGGTCACCTGGGTTTTCATTTTCTCTGCCTCTGGTAAGAATGTGGTCTCAAGACCTCGAGCCACCAAATGGGCCCTGCCATATGGCAACGGGCAGTCCTAAGCTCACCTTCTTTAGTCCCATGAACTGCTTTGGTTCCTATTAACTATAGACAGGGAACCATGATGAGAAATTTTTTTAAAATCCCATTTATTATTTTATTAATCTTCCTTTTGCCTCCTCTCCTCCCCATACACAAAGAACATCCTATATAATAAAAGGCTAGTATGCAAATAGACCAAACGGCAGAACAACCAAACAACTGATTGCTATGACGTGTGCTGACCACCAGGGGGCAGAACATGGAAGGCATTGGCTGCGACAGGATTGTGGAGCAGGTGAGCAGGCGCACCAGACCAAGGCAGGGCACCAGTCACTATCATCAGGGCGAGCCTCTGGTGGTTACTGAAAATTCTTTGCTCCCGCATGCTGCAGTCCTGCCTGGCGCTTGCACTTATTGCCAGCATGGGCTCTGCTCGCACCCGCAGCCAGCCCTGGAGCTGCTACTTGCACCTGCTGCCGGTGCCCGGCGCTGGTCCAGATCATTCGGCGCTATCAGCGGGTGGAGCTGTGGGGGTGTGATGGGGCTGCCTGCAGACAGGGGACCGGGGGCTGCAGCGGGAGGGGTTAGGGGAGAGGGGCGCGGAAGATGGGCCGAGACCTGCCCCTGTGCCTACCGCAGCCTCATGGCCCACAGTTCCTTTCAAGGTGCATGAATTCGTGCACTGGCCCCTAGTTTCCCTATAATATCTAGTTTACTAAAATACTGTTAGAAATGCTCACATCAGTAAAGCAGTTAATAGTTGGAATGATGGTCTCCCTTCAGTGGCCTTATTTAAGCCTCTTGAGAACTCTATGAGGTTGACGGGTCAGAGATCATTGCTTCTATTTTAGAGGTGAGGCAGCCAGGGATTAAAGATACAAATTGACCTGCCCGAGGTCACACAGCTGGCAGAGCTAAAACCAGAACCCAGGTCAGAGTGCTGGAGAATTGACACCAGACCATCAAGGAGGGAGAAGACAAAAGCACCATGCTATGCTTGGACTGTGCTGGAGCCAAAATGAACATTTTGCCACAGGGCTATAAATAGGCCTTACATTTGCTGGAGCCTGCTCGCCCACTGGGTGGCAGTTCCAATCTCAAGAACACAGCAACATGCTGCAAAGTTTGCACTGCGGCATTTGGATGGCAGGGACACAGTGTTTCCATGCAGCATGTGCTCTGTCCCCGACATGGGCAGGAAGGCTCTCTCTGTGGGTCTCTGCTCTGAGCAGCAAACCCCACCCCTCCATCACACACCCCAGTCGTGATCCATTGTGAAGACACCGAGTACACTCCCCTCAGGACCTTCCAGACCTGCCAGAAAACTCCTTCCTAACCAGATAAGACTGAACGGCTGGAGGGCAGATCCATCTGAGAGTCTGACACATGGAATAAACATCCACCCTAGACCTCTGAGAAACTCCTGCATGAACAAAGCAGCCAGCAAAGACGCTAAGGGAAGGCCCATCTGAAAGTATCAAAATCCAATCAAAGGAAAGAGAAGAGTGGGGTGAGAAAGTAGGGTGGTGTCCCATGCCATGTGGAAGGCAGGCAGCCTGGGGCTCTGGGTCAAGAGAGAGACAGCCACGCCATCTGTTCTGAAGCGAAGCCACGGCTGGAAATGCTACTCAGAAAACAATCCCAGTGCATGGCACACAGTGGAATCACAGTCATGCCTGAGCTCCAGTTTGGCTCAAATCAGAACATGAGGTTTACAGTATCTGCATTTCTTGCAAATATGAGGTGGCCAGTGCTCAGTGCGGTGCCTATACTGACCATTTTTATTACAATTTATATTTCTTGGAGTTATTACCCACCATGTGCCAGCTGCTTTCAAGACCTGGGGATATTGGAGGGGGCAGGGAAAGCAGCCTTTTCCCTAAAAGAGATCACATCTCCAATTATTTTCCTTTCCAAAATGGGTCATTTCTGGACCCTACGTGGTAAATGTATAAGGTTTTATGATTTTTGAAGTAAAATGTATTAAATCAATTTGCTGTCTTTAAAATTTTTCTCATGTTCCTCCTTAGGTTTTCATATGAAATGACCACTCGTTATCCCTAACAGATACATAAGATGCTTAATACAACCTTGTAAAGTCCATCAGTTAGTAAACTCTCCAGTACACTGGCAGTCCTTTAGACACCTGAGACCTTCCATGACAAACTAAAAAAGATCCCTGACATTTACTGGGCTCCCTATATGCATCAGGTGCTGTGCAGTGTTTTTGCTCATTTATCTTCACAACAATGTTATGACACAGCTGTTATTATTATCTCCACTTTACAGGTGAGAAAACAGGCTCAGAAAGTGACAACAAGACCAAATTCAGTAACCAAGCAGTAGAGCAAGGGTTCAAGTCCAAGCAGACAGACTCCAGAGCTCTCAGCTCCACCCAGGATCTCCTGAAATGTCAGCCTCATAGCTTCTCCTTCCTCCCTGGGATTTTGGGAGATGATCAGGCAGTTCTCACTTTGCCCCTGGGCCCTCAGGATGAAATATCGCTGTGCAACTGTGGCTTCCAGCCACTGCTCTCTCCTTGCTTCCAGCCTCTTCAGTTCCTGCATCTGTTCTGAAACAGGCACCAGGAGCTGAGCTGGACATCCTAGGCAGAGTCTGTCCCGCACAGAGCAGGGGGACCACCCATCCTGAGTGTGGACATGCAGTCTGGTCACCTTGCCTCCTTTGGCAGCTGTGCATACACTGGTGACTCATAGTAACCTTGAAGTCAACAAGGACCCCAATGTTTCTTTTGCTCTCAACACACAGTACTCCTCAGTTATGCCTCTACCACCCTGGACTTAGGCGGCTTGATTTGTTCTACTATAGCCTATTGTTAGGACAATTAAATTTAATCTTCTTGGATTTAATCAAATGTTCCAGACTGTTAAGGTTCTTTGCACCCCAACTCTGTCATCCCACATATATCACAACTTCTAAAATTCCTACATGCCTGCTTTTTATAATTTGTCCAAGTTACTGACAAAAGTTCAAGGAAATAGAGGCCTGTGGCCCAACACTAGAGACTACACCCAGAATAAGCTCAGTCTAAGACGAAGAGCCTATTGGGTCGATGATGACTCACATCACTGGGTTCTCATTCTGCTGACTTTTCTCCTGACTCAGGGCAGACCCGGGGGAGCCAGGGCCTCAAGATGGAAAGACTGAGTTCCTGTGTTAGAACTCCTATACATACTGAGGTTAGAACCTCATACAGAAAGAGGATTCAATGGGCAACAGGTGAATAGACATGAACCTCAGCTCTGCCATGAACTGGCAAATGGCTTTTGAAAAGCCCCTGTTGCTCTCTGGGCCTCTATTTCCTCATCTGTAAAATGAGCTCATGATAGTTGCTTCATGTGGTTATTGGAAAGATTCAATGAGATAAGGTATAAAAAAGTACTTTGTCACCTGTCACACACCAGACAATTGTAAAGGATTCAGGGGTTGATAATGCATAGTTGACAGTTAACTCTAAAGCTAAGACCCTGAGCCCTGCTTACAGGGCAGGGCGGGGTCTGAGGCAGCTCCGCCTTGCCCCGTACGTGGTATCTCCCTCTGCACACTGCACACTGCAGGCCTCTGCTGAGCATGGCTGCGTCGAGGGGACTCAGGATCAGCAGACGGGGCTTACACACCAGGTTAGGCCGTGGATTTGGTAAACGACGGCCACTGGTTCCTTCTGTGATGGCATTGTTCTGAGCCCTGGGGTTTAGCTCCATGAAAAGAAGAAAGAACAGTGAGAGTAACACTTTTGCTTCCAGACTCCAATCCTAGGACCTCACTCACCAATCAGGCAGTGAGAATGAGTCGGAGAAAAAAACATTGTGAAATTTCCCAAAGACACAAAGACGTGATCAAAGTTTTACTTACACAACAGAACACTTTTGCTGCCATATGCTGGTCAAACTGGCCCAGGATGATCCTCACGTCATTGCCCTGTGGACAGAAGGACAGGTATGTAAAGGTGAGTGGATGATGGCACACCCTACAGCAGTGATGGCGAACCTTTTGAGCTCAGCGTGTCAGCATTTTGAAAAACCCTAACTTAACTCTGGTGCCGTGTCACATATAGAAATTTTTTGATATTTGCAACCATAGTAAAACAAAGACTTATATATTTAAATGCCATTTAACAAAGAAAAATCAACCAAAAAAATGAGTTTGTGTGTCACCTCTGACACGCGTGTCATAGGTTTGCCATCACTGCCCTAGAGTGCTTGAGGCTATGGGCAGAGAATGTTTGTGCACCCCAGGCTCCAAGCCAAGAGCTCTGCCTGAGCAGGGCAGGCAGGGAAACCTCAGATACTCTGGCCCTCTTTGGGGCCAGTTTTCCCTTGGTTCCTGCTGTCAGCCCTCCCTGGTCTCTGGGCAAGCCGTAGGATCAGTCTGCACAGGCTGGAGGCTAAAGCTGACAGCTCTAAGGGGCCTTGGCCTCTCCCCTGCTCTTCTCCAAACTCTGCAGGGTGCAGAGACAGTGTCTAATCTTCTGCACTGTACATGCAGGGAAACTGAGGCCAGAGGAGGGAAGGGAGCTTCCTAGGTCCCCAGGATGGTGTCTGCACAAATGAGATATGAGACCCAGCTGAGCTGCCCCTGCCACTTATTCTAGACTTTTCTACCTTCCTGGAATCCACAAAGCTTCCCAATCAAGTTTCAGAGTCTGAGTTCTGAGCTTTGTTCAAATATCAGCTCTACCAACAGGCTTTAAGGGTGGCCTCAGGTGGCACCTTTTTTCCATTGTAGCCTCAATTTCCTGATCTGCAAATTGTGGATAATGGTGATACCTGCTTTACAGGGTTGCTGGGGGGCACTAAATGAGATAATCCTTATGAAGTGCTTAACTCAGCTCCTGTCCAATAAATACTATCTAGTATTATAACCTTCCCCTGGCCCATCTTCATTTCAAAGGAAAATCTATATTCGAATGCTCTATAAGTGGTTATTTATTTTCTCATTATTTCAACGTGGTTAATAGGTATAAGTTGTACAACAGCTTCTGTGACTCATTTATTAATTCAACAAACATTTACTCTCTGATGATCCCTCTCAGGTCAGGGTAAGGGGCTCTTGGTTGCTTTCCAGGGGGTGAGGACCCAGGCTGGGCCCTATCCCATGGAGAACAGGCTGAAGGGGGCCGTGCTGTGCAGCCACCAGACCAGCTGGGTCCTGGCCTGCATGCCCACCCCCTCCCCCGTCACTTCCTGCCTTCTGCAGTGAGGCACAGCCTTGCAGGTGGTGCTACCTTCCCGCTGTTCATCCTGTACTCTCCAACAGGCCTCAAGACCCTTTGAAGCATAAAGAAGAGAAGCATGCTTTTAAATATCAGTTTTTAGCATCTTTCAAAATTGGAAAGTGCTGACTGGGAGGCCATTTTACTCATCATGTACTTTAGCAAAATAAAAAAGGCTTGGATTCTAAAATCATCCTTCGTTTGCAAGCAAGAATGGAAAGAAGAAAAAAAAAACCCACTTGCTCTGAAAGGACTTTAAAAGATCATTAACAGAGCAGTTGAAGGAAGGCCAGCCTTTGTCGTCACCATGTCTGCGATGCTATAAAAAGTTGTAAGCCGCTTCCGTTCTGTGGACATGCTCCCAGGCACACTCGAGGGTCTTTATGCTTGTTGTGGAAATCTTTTAGCATTTCTTGTTGCTAACAGTATCTGTCCAGCAAACATTTATGGAACATCTACTTGTGCCAAACCCTGTGTTGCTAAACATGATATAGTAGAAACAGCTTATTGGATTTTGCAATTAGAGAGACCTTGGTTCAGATCCCAGCTCCACCACTGACCAGCTGCAAGATCCTTAGTCTTACTCTCCTGAAGCCTCAATTTCCCCATCTCTGAAGAAGAGATACTGCAGGTGGCTGTAGGGTTCATGATATGAAACCCACCTATTGGCTTCCATGATGTTCTCTCCTGATTCCCTCCTACCTCCTGGTCACTCCCACTCAGAATCAGTTCCTCATCTTTCTGTCCATCCCTAAATGCTGGTGTTCCCCTCAGTTCTGCCCTCATCACTTTCCCTGGGCAACCTCACTCATGACCCCAGATACCAAGCCCGCCCACACTGTGTGTTGTGAATTCCAAAATCTCTCAGTCCAACCCAGATACTTTTTTCCAGCTGCCGACTGGATACCTCCTCGGGTTCTCCCAGGCACCTCAAGCTCACTATGTCCCCAAATGGACTCATCATCTTTCCCAACAAGCCCCTTCCTCCTCCTGTGCTGTCCCGCTCTGAGACTGGTATCACCAACCACCCCCACCCCCCAACCCCAGCTGGGAAACTTGGCAGTCATCTTAGATTCACTCCTCTTTCTTCATCCAAGCCATAACCAGGGCCTGTTGGTTCTGTCTGCTCATAGCTCCCAATTATCCCTGTCCTCCAGCCCCACAGCCCTGGGTTTAGCCACCATCATTCCCTACTCGGTGAACCACAGCAGCCTCCCCGCCGGACCCCTCCCTTTAGTCCTGTCCCACCCTCCGTAGTCTCCACAGAATCAATGAAGGGATCATTCCAAGATTCAAAAGTGATCATATAAAACCTTTTCACGGCTCCCTGAGCTTTATAGGGCAATCTCTGAGCTCTTCAGTAGAGCACTCAAGATTCTTTACCAACTAACTCCTGTGTACTTCTCAATCACATTTCTCACTAGTCCTCACTTTTCACTCCTCCTCCATAGCAGCGAGAATGAACTACCTGCAGGTCTGCTATTAGTTCGTCTGTTCAGTCATTCATTTTCCCACTCTATCCCCCTTTCTTTCTGTAAGCTCATCCCTCTAGAAAGTCTTTCCCTTCAACCCCACTCATTCGGCCTGGATAGTGGCTACTCACCCTTCATGCCTTAGCTCAGGCACCCCTACTTGGAGAGGCCATCTCTGTCCCATCAGTCTTGGTGGCCATTTAGTCCTCCGTGGGCCCAGAGCACTCTATCATGGCACAAGACCACTTACCTGTCCATCTTTCTCACTGGACTGAGGGTAACTTGATTCATCTCTGGGTTCCTAACTCTAAGCACAGGTCATAGCATAAATATCAAAACATAGGTATTGGATGCATGATGAAGTGAATAAATGCTGTACGAAGCATCAAGCACAAAGCCTGGCCCATACTAGTTATTCAACAGCTGGTATCACCATTGCACTTCTATCCTGTTAGCCGAGGGCCTGATTGGGTTCACCATGTCCATTTCTTGAATGGACCAAGGGACCCACATCTTCATAGCTGACCACCTGCTGTCAGATAAATAACCAGCTCTGCCATTTGTGGACCATTTACTGTCTCTGTTGCCTTGACAACCAAGTTAGATGGATTGCTTGGTCTGTGCTCCTAGACTCTTAGGACTAGATGGGGTCCAAGGGATCCGTGACCTGGTTAACCTCTTCCCAAAGAGGCAAAAGACTTCCACCAAGACTGCAAAGCACCCCGAAACCGATGGTCTTACGTTGGTGCTCCCTGACCATCAGAGTACCTTGAGAAAAGATCCTATCCAGAGCCGGTCTATGCTTGATACCGGGAGATATTCACACTCATTCTGTCTCTAGAGCAGGGGTGTGCAAACTTTTTGACTCAAGGACCACAATGGGTTCTTAAACTGGACCGGAGGGCCGGAACAAAAGCATGGATGGAGTGTTTGTGTGAACTAATATAAATTCAAAGTAAACATCATTACATAAAAGGGTACGGTCTTTTTTTTTTTTTTTTTAGTTTTATTCATTTCACATGGGCCGGATCCGGCCTGTGGGCCATAGTTTGCCCACGGCTGCTCTAGACGGTGAGTAAGAGAGGGTAAGATGCTCTGAAGCCTGGGAGGAAAGAGAACAAGCCAGCACCCAGTGCAGCCGGAACCTGGGATCCCGGGGCCGAGGAGAGGACAAAAGGAGATGCGACCCGGCTGGGATCCTTACTGGGGGCCTGGAGAGCAGTATGAAGAGTATGAGGTATTTCTCAAAGTAGGGTAGGTGCACGAGGAGTGGTCCTATGAGTATGAAAGGCATGATATACCTGGTTCATCTTTCTGGTGCAGCAATTTATTGGAAGACTCAGGATTCGGGGAAAGGTTTTGGATTTGGGGGATCTTATAGGGTTTTAACGCTCATAGTATGCTCTCACAAAAGTTCCAGAATCATGCTTTTAAATGTTGCATAACTAGCTTCTTTCCCCGAAAGTCCAGAGAGTGGAAAGAGGTAGGAGCACGCTCTCCTGGGTATGAGCATACTCTCCTCAGTAGTGGAAAGAGCTTGGGGACAGTTTAAGGAGTTTGGGGGAGAAGGACATAGGGGAGGAGAGTCAAAGGTCCCTGCGGATGAGAGTGACAGAGATGAGATGTAATGTTACAGAGAACCCAGAACATGGCAGAGGTCCCGCCCTTGCATGGACCCTTGGCTTTGCAAGGGGCCGCCTGAGTATACGTAGATGACCTGAGATTGGACAAATGACAACTTCTTCTCAGATGGCTAGATCTAAGGTTGCAGACCATGAAGGAGACATATGTTCAAGCCCTCAAGAAGCCATGCCCATAGGGAAGGGGCAAAAATGGAAGGAAATGGCTATGGCTTGGAGGGGTGGGGGAGGCGTGGGAGGCCAAAACTCTGGGTGGATTTCCTTTTTTTTCCCCTAGGCCAGTCTCATCTATTTTCTAGAACCCCTGTGTTTCTGAGAACCTTAAAGGGAGCTAAAAATCACACATATACACACAAAAGTGACACTTAAGAAGGATGACCCAATTCAAAAACACCCGTTTGCAGGGGTCTAGCAAAGTCAAAATAAATGACAATTCCTGAGCTCCTTCTAGCACTTGTGCTAAGCAGTACATCAGTCTCAGTCTAGGAGGCAGGTGCTATTATTATGCCCACTCTGGAAAGTTTCACCAGCAAACCGAGGCTCCCCAAATTGAGATTTCCCCAGGTGTGGCCGATGCCATTGGTCCTGCTGAATTCCCTCCTCAGGACTGGCATACCCCTCCCAGCTCTGCAGTGAGGGTGGGCTGCTTAGAGCTCACTCCCTTCTCAGCTAAGGGGAGGAGCTTCCTGGCTCCAGAAGGCTACGCTGGGCCTCACACTCCACAGCAGCCAGTGACTGACACACATACACCGTATAAAACTCCAGCCCCTGTGCTGAAAGGTGGGCCCGGCTCTGTAGTGCAGGCTATGCTCCAGAGACCCTGTGGGGCCAGGCTAACCGGGTCTCCACCAAGCCAGTATTCTGGCTAGCTCCCTTCTAGCCTCATCCTAAGGAAGACATCACAGTAGCTGCTGTGCATTTAAAGAACAGAAAAGTAGAGGCCACCCTGCTCTGTCTTTCCTGTGGCAGGAGTGTGGGTCCTGCTAGAAGGTCAGGATTGACCTGACATTGACCTCTGGGTTATCTGGCATCTCCTGCCACCTGTGCTTCTGTCTCCACCCACGTTCAATAGCTTCCTGTAGACTAAGATACACAGGTGGAAGTGGTTGTGCAGGCTTTGACCTCAGGTGTGTCTGGCTCCAGAGCCTGACGCTTGACTGCTCCCTCCTATACAGTGCCTCCAGGCTGAGAAGGCCAACCCCGCCAGGCCTGAGCTGCAGGAGCTCAGCATCCAGTTTGCAGCAACAAGTCATGGAGACCAGTCCTGCAGCTGTGAGGTAAAAGGACCTGAGTGGCAAACGCAATCCCGAGACACCACAATAGCTGCTGTGCATTTAAAGAGCAGAAAAGTAGAGGCCACCCTGCTCTGTCTTTCCTGTGGCAGGAGTGTGGGTCCTGCTAGAAGGTCAGGATTGACCTGACATTGACCTCTGGGTTATCTGGCATCTCCTGCCACCTGTGCTTCTGTCTCCACCCACGTTCAATAGCTTCCTGGTTCTCAAGGGCCCAGCACAGACCCACTCTAACTATCCCAATGGGCTGTTGAAAAATCCAGTCAAACTGTGTTGGATGTTGTAGAAAGGGCTGAGGTGCTATGAGCCCCAGGGCAGCTGAGCTATTACAGGCTGGTCATGATGTAGGCTGAGGGAGTGGCCTGACTAGGGGCCGTGGACACTGAGAAAGGGGTCTGTCTAGCTATGACGTGGGGGAAGCCCGAGAGAGTCAGCCTAGATGTCTTCCAAAGTCGCGCCTGGCTCTGACAGACTGATTCCACATCAGAATGAACGCTCTCTTTTATTTAGCTAAATTTAGTCACCAGAAATGTCCCTAAAGACAGAGATGCAGGGGACATATATACTTAAGGGAGTGAAGAGGGAATAGCCCAGGACAGCCCACTGGCAAAGCATGAATTTCTTTAAAGTGTATTACTTTATTTTAAAAATTCAGGTATACTTAGCATTCTAATAACGTTTCTATGATCTATGCTTTTCCTTCCCACATCTCTGAGCAAAACTGGCCATCTGGGAAGATGCACAAAGTTTATTCTAGCTTTGTGTCCCCTCAGGGTTCTTGTACGAACAGCATTTTCAGGTGGACAGACCAGGTTCTTGGCCTCTGGGGCGGGGACAGAATTCCCACTAGCACTCTCCCATGGAGCAAAGCGGGGAACAGTGGCCTATCTTTGTGGTCATCCAGTGACAGGCAGAATAATGGCCCCCCAAAGATATGCACGTCCTAATTCCCAGGACCTGTGAATATGCCATGTGACATGGCAAGGGGGAATTAACATTACAGATGGAATTAAAGCTGCTAGTCAGCTAATTTATAAAATAAGGAGATTTTCCTGTAATATAAATCCTGAATGAGCAGGGTGGGGCTGCTCAGGGGAAGGCGAATAAAGCAACTGAACTGAACAGAAGCCTGGCGGCCTCCCCCACAGGCCCAAGGCCACACCATGAAAATTCCCCGGGCAGCCCTTCTGTGGGATGGCCTTCCAGTCAGGTCTGGCAACAGTTAATATTAAAGGTCCTTGTTTGGAACAAGCCCAGAATGAGCTTAACCACCTGGGGTCTTCATCACACAGAGATGGTTTTATTTCCTGAATTTCTTAAGATTCATAGCTGCTAAATCAGCTGATTAATTTCATTACTCAGTTCTTCTACGTTCTTGCTTATTTTCGCTTGGGTGATCTGTCCAAGACACACACAGAGAGATGTTATGGCTCCCAATACTTTTGTGTTTCTGTCAATTCCCCTTTGTATTTTTAACAGGCTTTTCTTTATATATTTCAGTGAGATGCAATTTAGAGTAATAATGGTCCATGAGTGTGTTATTCTCTTGGTGAATTGTACCCTTATTTATAGAAAATGACTCTCCTTAACACCTGAACCTTATATTCGCTTTGCACTAATATGAACACTGGGATTCTTGTTTCATTTTGGTTTGCTTGGTATATAGTACCTTTGTCCAACCTTTTACCTTTGACCTTTCTGTATCACTCTGTTGTAAATAGCTACAATTACCTCTTCAAAGCACAATCGGGAAGTCTTTGCCTTTTAATAGGGAGTTTGGCCCATTCGAATTTATGGTCAGGATGATTATATTTGATCAGCAATTATATTTTTTGTTTTGTAATTTTCACATCTGCTTTCTGTTTTTCAATACATGGGCTAGATTTTCTTTGCTTTTATCTTCCATGTTTCAGAAGCTTCTGTTCGCATTATAGTGTATTTACCATTAAGTTACTCTAAGCCTCCTTTAGCTTATATTTCTCTAATTATGAAACTCGTGAGCAAACTGGTCTCTTTGGAGTCCCTCTCCTATGTAAAACCAGGAGTTTAGCATCCATTTTTTTAACTCATCTAATTCTTTGGCTCTGTTAAAGAAATTTAGATTTTTATATTTAATTACTATTATTATAGTATCTATTTTTGTATTATATGCCTATGTATGTTTGCTTTCAAAATGAGTTTTTGCATCTTTTATAACAACTATTTGACTTAGCTCTCTTTCCACAGGTTCTGGTGGCCCTGCTCAGCCATGTCTGTCATGACCTCAACTATGAAGTTTGCCGTGGTTCTAGAAGGATGACATTGGCTGCAAGGACTAACTTCTAGACGGGCACCTGGCGCGTGCACCACTCGGACCTCACACATCGGAGAATGTCTCCCTGTGGTCCATTGTTTCTGGGACTGAACACTGCTGAGGAGCCAAGGTGGCCTGGATTTTGCACCTTTGTGGAAAATATGCTTTTTTCTGGCCTAGATACTTGGACATTCAAAACTTCTTATGTTTGTATTTCAAAACTTTTGCCAAAATGTGTCTAGATATGACTCTCTTTTCACCGATTCTGCTAGAATGTGGAAAGGCCAGCTAGTCTGCCCATGTAGCCTGCACATTCCTTACGAAATGTTGGTTTTATAGTTCCATCATGGTCGAAGATGGGCAATTTTGTCGGCTCCAATCTAGTAGTTCTCTCTTGAGCCCATTTAAGTTTGTCTCCAACTTTTTAAAAATAAATTTCTTATTTGAGAATAGTTTCAGATTTACAGAAAAACCACAAAGACAGTACAGAAAGTTCCCATATGTCCCTCACACAGGCTCCCCTATTTTTAACATCTTACGTTAGTGTGGCGCATGGGTGACGATTAATGAGACCAGGCTGGCTCGCTGTCATTAGCTAACGCCCGCACTGTACCCAGACCTCCGTAGCTCTTTTTCCTAAGGTCCTTTTCCTACTTCCGAATCTCACCCGGACACCACAGTTAGCTGTCAGGTCTCCATAGACTCCTTTTAAACTTAGACATGTCTTCTTCTTTTGTTTTTAATCCTCACCTGAGGATATTTTTCCATTGGTTTTTAGAGAGAGTGGAAGGGACGGGGAGAGAAAGAAAGAGAGAAACATTGATATGAGAGAGACACATTTATTGGTTGCCTCCTGCACGGGGCGCGACTAGGGCTGGGAATTGAGCCTGCAACTGAGATAAGTGCCCTTAACTGGAATTGAACCCTGAACCCTTCAGTCCGTCCATGGGCAGATGCTCTACCATTGAGCCAAACCGGCTAGGGTGACATTCCTTATTTTTAAAGACCAAGATGGTGTTGAGGAGTATTGGTCAGATATTTTGTAGAATGGCCTTCAAAGAGAATTTGCCTGATGTTTTTCTCATGGTTAAATTGAGGTTATGGATTTGGGGGAGGAAGATCATAGAGGTAAAATGCCCTTTCATCACATCACTTAAAGGGTACATTCTATCAATAGGACTTATCACGGCTGATGCTGTCCTTGATCACCTGTCTGAGGTAGTGTTTGTCAGGTTTTCTACTGTAGAGTTATTCTCCCCACTCCCCACCCCCTTCATACTGTACTCTTTAGAAGGAAGTCAATTAATAAGTGGGTAGTTCTGCTCTACCTCCGTGAATGTGACTACCTACATAAATTATTTGGAATTCTTCAGCATAGGAGATTTGTCTATTCTCTCCCATTTACTTATTCAATCATTCATATCAATATGCACTCACGGATATTTATTTTATACTTTGAGTTGTAATCCAACACTTTTATTTTATTGCTCTAATGTTCCAGCTGTGGCCACAAGGAGCTCTTTCAGAGGCTGCTCTACCGCTCTGACCCAGCCCACCTGTGTGTGGAGGTGTTTTGAGCACTCCTTGTTTTCTGGCACTGCAAGACATTCCAGGATCTAGTTCCTGTCTCAGTCCTAGAATCAGCTATTTCTCCAGGGAACCCTGGTTCCTTTTCCTTGAAAATGGTATTAGAAACCAAGAGCTGGGTGCTAGGTGTGCTTGTTATTGTTTTTTAAATTTTAATTCTGTTTCATTTGTCCTGATTTTCCCTTAGGATCTCCCTTCTCCAGCATCCATAACTGCTACCTTCTCTCTCATTAGATTGATTTCTTTGACCATTTCCTCTGAATCTCAAGTTTGTCCTCTATATTATTGATTTTTATTTTCCTTAGCATTAAGTCTGCTCTCTACTACCTTGAATGCAGATTTTAATTCTATAATTTTCTATTTAGTTTTCTTCCCTGTCCTCTGTACTTCCTTCTCTATCTTATCCCAAAGTGAACCAAAGGTTTTCTTTTTCTCAGAGCTTTCCAGAAGTTACGTTTCTTTGTTCTTGAGTATTTTACTCTTGTGTTTTGTTGGCTTTGTCTGTCCAGACTTGATATTTCACTTATTTACACTCAACAAATTTATTGAGCAAATTAGATTTGGTTCTAGGTGATGGGGGGGGGGAATAAAATAGTGACCATGACAGACAGAAACAGCTATCTCCAAGAGCTCCTAGTGGGAGGAGACAGATGAAAAAACAACTAGGTAAAATGAATAGTAGGTCAGATGTTGTTAATGGTTGAATTGTGTCCCCCCAAAATGTTGAAATCCTAACCCCCCAAACCTCAGAATGTGACCTCATTTCAAAACAGGGTCATTGCAGGTGTAATGAGCTAAGATGAGGTCATGCTGGATTGAGAGCCAACAGGACCAGTGTCCTAATACACAGATGATGTGAAGAGGAAGGGGGATAATGCCTTTTGAGGCAGAGATTGCAAGCCAAGGGACACCAAAGGTCGCTGGCGACACCAGAGGCTCAGAGAAAGGCACAGAAGAACCCCAGAGCCTTCTAGACAGCATGGCTTTGACCTTAGACTTCTAGCCTTCAGAATGTGAAATAATACATTTCTGTTGTTTTAAGGCACCCAGTTTGTAGTACTTTGTTAAGGCAGCCCTAGGAAATATATAGATGCCCATCAGAGCAATGGAGAAAGAAATTAGCAGACAAGGAAAAAGGAAGTGAGAGGGGCAAATATTTAAATTTTAACTGAAATAACTGGAGAAGGGAAAAGTCTGGGGAAAGGGGGCTACTCAGCAAAGAAGAGGAGAAGGCACGAGAAGGAGCCCTGCAGGTTCTAGGGGAAGAGTGCTTCACGCAGCAGAAACCCTTTGCAACAGACCGAGCATGCTGTCCTTGGCTCTGCCCTCCCAGGCTTACATGACATTAGAATCCTTTCTCAGAACCACAGCTGTGTGGGGTGGAGGAAAAGGCTGGGTCCTGGTGCTGCCCAGATCCAAGTTTGAATTCCAATCTCCCTCTTTCCAGCTGGGTGACTCGGGTTGAGCTCCTTAACCTCTTTGAGCCTCAAGTTCCCCATTTGTGAAAAGGAGATACAAAATCCCCTCTGTCCAAGGCTCTGGGGAGAACTAAGTGAGTAAGTGAAGGTGTAGGGCTGTGCATGGGGGCTTGGCCCTTGGTTAGTGCACACGAAAGGTCGGCTGGTATTTTCATCATTGTTAACATCAGTCTTGCTTCTGTTGTAGTTAGTTGGTTGATGAGCAAAGCACCCAGTTCCATTCCAATTTCCTGTAGACTTTTAACTAGTGCTTCTGCTCTATGCACAAAGGCTCTTTAAACTTTAAAGCCTGCAGAACTCTGCAGGGCTTCTAAGGTACAAGGAGCTATTTCAAGTGTCCACCCTGGGGAGACACTGTGTGTGGCAGGAGAATGTCAGTTCAGTACCAGGCCCTTCCCTCCACCCCTGACCCACCCCAGGGGCTCGCTCCCCTGCTTTGGGTCTCCAGGCCTCACACAGCCCGACTCAACTCTCAGACCACACAGCCTGCTGGGGAAGAGCTTGGGCAGATCCAGCCCCAACCATCTGTGCTGCCAGCAGGCCCTCCCTAGCTGCTGTTTCCTCATCTGCAGAGGCTCCCTGGGCTGAAATGTCACGTGTAGATGCAGTGTTTGCTTCTGAACAGGGAACAAAGAAATGATGCTCTGCTTCCTTTACCCCTCACCTCTCAGCTTCTGTATGCCATCTGTGAACTGAGAGCTTTGAAAGATGAGCGCTCTAAACTGCCACCTGCTCTAATTAGTGTAACCTGGGACCTGCCCAAGAGAGAGGGGATATGTCAGGTCTGGGTCTCCATGACAATGACTTTCAATGTGGGCATGAGGAAGTGGAAGAGAGTGAAAGAGGAAAGTGACAGCTTTAACCATGTCTGATTCTGCTTTAAATCCCTAGCAGCTCCCACTGCTCTCAGGATAAAAGACCAAAGTTCTTAGCTAGGCATTCAAGGCTCATGGAAACTGGCTCTAAACTGTTTCTAGCCTCGGCAAATTTCCTGTCCCACCTGATATGCCAGCCTCCTGGAATTCATACTGATTCCAAGGGTCAAGTGAGCACAGCTGTCTGGCCCTCCGTCTTCAGCCCTCCTTCCCTGCTGGGCTCTTGTAGGCCCCCATCCCGCTCATTGTCCACGGCCAGCTCAAATGCTGTCCCTTCTCTGGAGCCTTGTTGGAACCCCTTCCCTGGGTGGGGCCAGTCCCTTCCTCCCTTGTTCCCAGGTCCCTGTGTTCCTGATTCCCCTAAGAGGTACCTGCTTTCTGCAACAGGTGCAAGCCACCTGAGGACAAGGGCAGGCCTGATGGTCAACCTAAGCCCAGGAGGGGATCTGGCGCAAACAAGGTATTTGAGAGTTTGCAGAATGAATGGACAGATGACACTCAGAGATCACTTACAACTGGGCAGACTTCTAGTTGACCATTTCTGTTCCTGGAGTGAGTGTCAAGGAAGGGGGTCAGGGGCCTAGGCTTTCTGTCCCACCAGTATACTTCCTTGCTGTGGTTCTGGGCAAGAGAGTTCCTCTCTCTGAGATGCTTTGCATTGGAGATGATGCTAACTTATGCCCTGCTTGCCTCTGAGGCTGGGTTAACAGACATACAATCACTGAGTAAGCTCTACATGGCCATGCAGCTGGCGCTGAGAACTCTGGTCAGTGCTGGAAAGCCAAGGGAAGCCAGCTCCTGGAGCTTCTCCCCATGTCTGAGGTGCCAAGGATAAAATGAAACAGCCCGAACTCCAAGATCCTTCACAGTCAGGGGATTTGGGAACCCCACGAGTGTGGCATTGGTTCTGTCCTTCAGGCCGTGGCCACTGCACCTACCTTAAGTTTCTTGACACTGGTGCAGGGGTCATTGGAGAAGCTCTCGGTGTCTGAAATCTCAATGTCCTCACCATACAGAACCCCGGTCAGGTCATTCCTCACCTGTCAGAGAGAAAAGTAGAGGGTGGGTATGCTGGTGGCCACAGAAAGGGCTGGTTCAGCGAGGTCGTCCAGTGAGTGAGGCGATTTTCCCCACTAACATCGGAAAGGACTGATTTTTATCTTCATTATAAACTATAGCACCCTGTGGGACCTGGCACACAGGCATGAGGAGGCCAGGCAGGGAAGGGCCTTACTCAAGTTTCCCAGGAATTTTCTGGAGAAATCAAGAGGAGCATCCAAGTCTCTGGACTTCATGCTGGTGTTTCTCCAGTGTCATACTGACTCCAAACCAGACTATTCAAGTACATCCCAACAGTATTTATATTTTGTATTAGTTATTTGTAATCTTACTTAACTTATAGGGTAAAGAAATAGCCAAGACATTCAAACGGACAATGCAGAATGAAGTAAGTGGGTATGGAACCAGCCTGTAGTGTTAAACATAACTACATGTCTGCTGACACTCAGATGACTAACATCGATGTGCTTGAAAGGCAGAGGGCTGCCAACTCCAGTGTTCAGCAGGACCAACAAGGAAAGAAATTACAGAGTGGTAGGGACTGTAGCAAACTGGCAAGCACACGTCTAAGGTGGCAGCTCCCATCATGCCATGCCAGAATGTTAGTCCAGAGTCACCAGAATCAGAAATCTAGATTTTTTAAAAATACAAGATCCCCATATTTTAAAATATTGATACTATTTTGAATTTTAAAACAGTTAGGACCAAACCAAAGAAATCTGCAGTCTGTGTCTGGCATTAGGGGTTGGGGGAGGAAGGATTGGGGAGTTACTGTTTAATGGACATAGTTTCTGTTTGGGAAGATAAAGAGTTCTGGAGAAGGCTGGTGGTGCTGGCCGTACAACAATGTAAACGGACTAAACACCGCTATACTGCACACTTCAAAATTATTATAATGGTAAATTTTATGTTATGTATATTTTACCACAATACAAAGGCACTTCTTGTTTCAAAAATTGGTAGCCCAGCCGGTACGGCTCAGTGGTTGAGCATCAACCCATGAACTAAGAGGTCACTTGTTGGACCCAGTCAGGCCACTTGCCTGGGGTTGTGGCTCGATCCCCAGTAGGGGGCCTGCAGGAGGCAGCTGACCAATGATTCTCTCTTATCATTGCTGTTTCTATCCCTCTTTCTCTCCCTTTCTCTCTCTCTCTCTCAAATCAATAAAATGTATATATTTTAAAATGATAATTATTCCAATGTACATATAAAAATGTTTTGAATAATTTGGCCCTGAATATCGCAAGATGGTTACTGGGCAGCCACCATTTCAGAAGGGGAACAAAGGGGCTTCAATAGGAACTGCTGTATTTTATTTCTTTAAAAGAAATATTACACAAACAGGGAAAAATGTGAACATTTTAAAATTCTGGGTAGCAAGCCCATAGGTGGTTGTGAATCTGCGCTTTTCTGAATGCCTGAAATACTTTGTGATAAATGTTTTGTATTGAGAATGAAACTGGCACAGTCAGGGTGAAGCTTGTCCATCCTTCGTTTTTACTTCCATTTTGATAGGAGAGTGGGAACTAGTTGTATGAAAAAAAATGTTGACTTTGCTAGTATAGTTCGGCTGCCTCAGTTTCTTGCTGGATGCAGGGGAGGGGGCATGATCTGCTTTGTGTGTCATGAGGGTGTTGTGCAACAACAACAATTAAACATAGAAAATGTGCAAACACGCCCCCGCTGGAAGGCAGTGCAGCTGGATGCACACACTGCTGGGCTTGCACCGACGGCCCCGGCTCTCCACTTGCATGCCACCCAAATTCAGGGAACTACTCCTGCTCTCAGGTCTTTTCACCTCTAAAATGGGGACACTACAGCATGTAGCTCACAGGGTTGTTTCAGGGCCTAGTAAAAATGCTGAGTATGTGGAATGGCTTTGTAAATCCTAAGGCTCTTTTCACTGCCTAAAAGCTGGAATGAGCATTTCCAGGCTTAAGGCACGGCATCAAGGTAGTCAGTGGCTTGGGTGTCTATCTTTGTGTAAGTGTTTGCTTGAAAACTGTATGTAATTATGGCAGATAAAATATTTTATAGGTGATCAGAACTCAAAACAAATAAAAATGAAACACCCTAGAGGTCCCCTCACTCTGCCCCTGATTTCATAAATGAGGAAGCTGAGTTGTGACCCCCAGCCCAGCGCTCTCCGCATGCTCCCAGGCTGGCTTTTCTGGATCCTGCCAGATGTGGATGGGTCCTGAGGCCTGATGAGTCAGAACAGGTCAGAACAGCTGGTTGGTGCAATCAGCCCTCACTGCCCATAATTTCAGCACCAAGAAGTCTGTGCTCAGCTTGAGTATTTAATCTAATGGACTTTTTAAGGGAAAGCAAATGGAGGAAACCAGTAATAAATGGTATTTTAAAATGACAAAAGCATGGAAAAGAAATAATGTAATTGATCTTCCTCACAAGGAAACGTATCCACACCCTCACATGTGGCTAGAAGGGTCATTCAGTTCACTGGGCAAAGACTTACTTAGCAAATTTGAAAAATCACCATTTTTCCCTTCTGGACCTGCAGGTATTTCTTGTTTAACAGAGTCAATGTCTTTTGGCAGTTTGCTATGAACTGCATTTCTTATTCTATTTTTTATTCAATTCCATTATAAAAGCAGAAAAGTATTCTGGGAAAGGAATAACCCTTCATTCTCAAGAAAACAAAATATACACACACTCAAGTATAGAGAGGGTCCCACTGCATATTAGACCCAGGGAGGGAGCAACCAGGAGTCTGATTTGCCAAAAGGCCCTGGCCACCCTGGGAGGGAAGAGAAGAGATGAGATGGGCACTGATGGGAGGGGATAGAGAAGAAGGCTGCCCCATCCATCACCTGGAAGGGAGGACCTGGATGGCCAGTGTTTCAAGGAAGGCCATGAGCTGCCCCCCCCCCCGCCCCCCGCCCCCCGTGATAATGGAAAGGCGACAGGAAAGGGTTGAGTCCTTAAAGGCAAGGGCTTTGGGGTCAGTTCACAGAACTAAGGTCACCTAAGAAAGAACTCCCCTTGCTTTCAGAGCACAACTCTGGGATCCACATGGAATCAAATCCCTAAGGAGCCAAAGTCACTTGGCACCACAGAGAAGAACAGGTGTGTCAGAGGCAATAGCTGTTGACTTTTTTCCCCTCAAGAACTGGTATGACTTCTCTAAAGAGGATATATGAATGGCCACTAGACATATGAAAAGATGCTCAATGTCACTATTAATCAGAGAAATGCAAATTAAAACCACAATGAGATATCACTTTATACCTGTCAAAATGGCTATCATAGTAACAACAAGTATTGGTGAGGATATAAAAAAAAATGGAGGTTGGTAAAGCCACTGTGGAAAACAGTATGGTGGTTACTTAAAAAATTAAGAATAGAACTGCCTTATGACCCAGTGATTCCACTTCTGGGTATATATCTAAAAAAAACCCAAAACACTAATTTGAAAGAATATATGCACCCCTATGTTCTTTGCAGCATTATTTGTAATAGCCAAGCTATGGAAGCAACCCAAATGCCCATCAATAGACAAGTGGATAAAAAAGCTGTGGTCTATGTATACAATGGAATATTACTCAACCATAAAAAAGAATGAAATCTTACCATTTGCAATAGCATGGATGGACCTAGAGGGTACAATGCTAAGTGAAATAAGTCAGCCAGAAAAGACAAATACTATACGATCTCATTTATATGTGAAGTCTAAAGCACAATATAAACAAAATAGAAACAGACTCATAGATACAGAGAAGAGACTGATTGTTGCCAGAGGAGAGGGGAGTTAGGGGACTGGGTGAAAAAGGTGAATCTGGTTTATCAGGGAGAGTGACAAAGTGGCTCAGGAGGGCAGCTGAGGAGTGTAAAGGTCACAAGGAGTGACACCAATGACTCCTCAGGCCTCCCCAGCAGCATCGGGAGTCAAAGATTCAAATCCAAAAATTTTAACCAAGGATTTGAACAGTTGAACACAGTCTTCTAGGGAAATCCAACATCTTAAAAGAAGAGCCAGGAAGAATCAATGGCTTTTGTGGGAAAGCCCAGAACCGTGGAGACAGTTCTGCTCAGGGTGAGCAGGGAGAAAAATGTCATCGGGTCAGATCAGCTATCTGAACAGCAGGTCCTGTGGGTCTGCAGACAACTTCCCAATCAGTTGGCTCACTGGGCCATGGGAAAAGGGGTGAAAGGGACTGGTCACTTCACTAAAGCCTTCACAATGGCCTCGAGCCTCCAGCTGGCTGAGCACACAGCTTCCATCCACACACGAGGCGTCAGGCAAACAGAGCTGGTTTTCATCCATCCTGTGAGATGTAGGTGGAGAAGTGGGCAGGTTGGAGAAGGAAAAGGAGATGAGAGAAAAAGATGGGATGCTGATGCAGTTGAGAAAGGGACAGATTATTTAGAAGAATTTTCTGGCTTCGCATAACTCAGTCCATGTGACCCATTTTAAGTGTAATGTGGGTCCACCATGTCCCTCAGGGAGGCTATCATCAGCTCGGAGTAGACCACAGTGCCAGCCTACCTTCAAGGCCCTCTTCCTGCCCTGACACCTGCACCTTTCCACTAATCACACGTCAACTGCCCAGATGATGCTTGGCACGCCCACTCTCTGGAAATCACCCAGTGACTGAGCTTATGAAAGAACTGCATGATGTGCCCCGCTTTCAATAATGTCCCGGTGGGTCAGTCTGTTCTCTCCACCTACCCCTAGGCCTGCTTTAGGGGCCCAGGACCATATCTGCATGTCCTGCTAAGCTCCTGTCCCCCTGCAACATTCTGCTGCCCACAGGTAGGGCCAATGAACTCTCCGCCCCCACAAATCTCCCGCCTTAGTCCTGAACACCCCTTGTCCTCCAGCAAGGGGCTTCTCAGACCGTAGGCCCTCAGTCTGGGCTCCTGCTTCATTTCCAGGGCTGGAATTCCATCTCATGCCCAATCACTGCCTGGCCACTAGGCTTGAGTCCTTTCTGGACAACTACCTAGTGCCTGGCCATTTCAGAATGGGGTCCTGTTTGTTCTTGTCAGTCTCTCTCTCTCATTCGTTTATTCATTCATGCAATCATTCAGTCATGATATTGAAAACTCTTCTGCTTTAGGCAACATATGAGGTGGTAATGGGGCTCTGATCGATGAGCAAAACCATTTACTATCCTGGGTCTCTATCTAGTGGGAGTGAGAGACATCAATCAGGTGACCACCGTGGTTAGCCACTAAGACAAGGGCACTCAAGTTCAGGGGCATGTTTCTGGGAGAAGCTGTCATGGAGAGATCAGGAGGTAGGCAGGGAGAAGGCTTCCTTGTTGAGCAGCAGTGTGTACAAAGGTCCTATGGTGGGAGGGAGCGAGTGGGGAAACTAGAAAAGAGCTGGACTAGGCTAGAGCAGAATATGGGCCAGGCAGGAGGAAGGCTGTTGGAATAAAATGGGAAAGAAGAGGAGGTGGCGAAGACCACGAGAGTCTCATAATTCAAGTGAGAGTCTGGTCTTGAGCTTAATCACAGTCGGAAGCATTTACAAAGTTTTAGGGAAGGGATGGCATGATTAGAAATGTGTTTTAAAATGATGACTCAGGCTGCTGTAGGACCAATGAGGGGCCAGGGGCATGAGGGGAACAGGAAGGCCATGGAGGGGGCAACAGAATCATCCAGGTGAGAGATTCTGGAGGCTGGATAAGGAGATGGTGGTGGAGGTGGCAGGAAGTGGCCCACCTGAGGATACATTTGGGGCAATTAATAATCTGTATTAGTCATCAATTCCTGGGTAACAAATTACCCAAAATTTAGTGGCTTAAAACAAGAAAAATGTGTTTTACACATTTCCATGGGTTAGGAATGTGGGAGCCACTCAGCCGGGTGGTTCTGGCTCAGGGTCTTTCATGAGGCTGTCAAGATGTTGGCTGGGCTGCAGTTACCTGAAGCCATCTGGGCTGCACATTAGAATCACTGTTTCCAAAAAACACTGATACCCTGGCTGATTCTTATACCAAGTAGAATCTCTGGGCAGGACCCAGGCATTAGCTCTCCTGATGATTCCTGTGTGCTGCTAAAGTTGAGAACCACAAAGTTTAGGGTCAGTAAATTTACCTCATCTAGAGGTAAAAGCAACAGAACTGCCAGGCTCACAGCTGGGTTCCAAGCTCACCTGAACGCCCCTGAAGTCACCTACCCTCACCTTCTTCAGGTCCAGGGCACCATCTTCCTTCAACAGCCTGGACTCCTCCCCTGTCCTCTGCTGCCCCATCTAATAGTTACGTCTCATCTTTAATACCTGATCCTCTGCTCCTGCCCCCAGCACCTCAAGCAGAGCCTGCCCACGTCAGAAGGGAGACTGGAGAGAGGGAAAGGAGGGAGAAAAGCATGAGGGTGAGAAAATGAGAAAGGGAGAAGAGAGAGGCAGAGTATTATTACAGCTACAAGTTACCAGGTTCCTACCCCACGTCCCAGGCGGAAGCCTCTGACAGAGCAAGTGAAATGCACAGTGAAGGTCGTGGACAGTATCCGGGACCAGGACACTTGGCTTCTGTGGCCAGTAGTTCCCAAGACAACTTCCCCAATGAGGCCACTGCTCCTGCTCAGGAATCATCCAGAAAGACAGACAGAGATCCAGGAAAAGATGGGGAGAACCAGGTCTGCACCACATGCACTTTACAACTCTTTGAAAATTCTAATTAGGTTACTGAAATGAACTTGAGAGCAAAGCGAATTCCCAGGTCTCCTATGGAAGCCGAGGTAACCTACTTTGTCATTCAAATGCGCTCGCTATATATAGCCCTGGATTGTGCTGAAATGTCACTCCTCTTACCTGACTAAAGCGTGTAATTATAGATTTACTTCTATTCATTCATGAAATGTGTCTTTACTTGATTAAACAGTTCATTCAAGTAAAACCCATTAAAATATGGAACATGTTAAAATGTGGCTCGTTAGAGGCAGAGGGCATCACTGTCGTTAAATGCTAATTAGGATAAACAGGCATTTGAAACACTCAAATCTTTGAATAATTCAGGTCACTTTTACTGGGGCTGGAGCTCCCCAGAAACCACCATTAATTTAAACTAATTAAAAAATTAGCCTGGAGAAGAGTAGACCAAGGCAGGAAGTGATGGCAGACTTCAAACAAGAAGGGCTGTCATATGGGAGAGAAGGCATCTGGTTCTCAGCACCCCCGTGGCAGAGGGGGGAACAACAGGTAGATGATTCAAGAAAGCAGAGTTTGGTCCAAAGCCAAAAAGAACTTTCTAAAGATGGAGAAGGCTGCTTTGGTGGCTAGTGGGCTCCCTGCATCAGAGAGATGTAAATAGAATCTGGTCAGGATGCTTGAGAGGAGATTCTTTAACCACCAATGCTTGTGGTTCCAAGAGAACAAGTGTTTTAAAATTCCACATGCCCCCATCCTTCGCCTTTTCGAATTTTATAGTTGCTAAAACAATCCTCAGAAACTCTGAAGTTTTTCAAACACTTGGAGTATGGATTTAAATTCCTGTAGAAACATCTGTGTGTTTATATTTCCACCTTTCCAACCTGATGAGTTTTCATTGAAGAAACTGTTCCTTCAGTTTAATGAAGCCATCTAGTTTTCAGATTTCTACAAATAATTGAGCTCTTAATAACCTGTAATCAAAATTTACTGTAAGTAAAATTTTTCAAAACGACAAGTACATAAACAACATGTATTAGAGCTATTGTATATATGAGGTACTTGCACATGGGCAGTACCTGGGTCCATGTGAAGACCACACATACATGTGTGACACCTGCATGTTCACATTACAGAGCCAGCAGGTTGAATGGTGACCCCTCCCCCCCCCCCAGAAAAAAGGTATGTTAAAGTCCTATCAGAATCTGTGAATGTGACTGTATTTGGAAAAAAAGTTTTTGCAGATGTTATTAATTTAAGAATCTCAAGATGAGATAATCCCGGATTACCTGGGTGAGCCAATAATAAGTACTTATAAGAGAAATGAAGAGGGAGATTTGGGACATAGAAACATGAGGGGAAAGGCCATGTGAAGACAGGGACAGAGATTGGAGTGATGTGGCTATAAGCCAAGGAGCACCTGGAACCACCAGAAGCTGGAGGAGGCCTGGAAAGATTCTCCCCTCGAGGAAAGATTCTCCCCTCAAGCCTCTGGCGGGAGCATGGCCTGCTAATACCTAGATTTCGGATCTCTGGCCCCCAGAACTGTAAGAAATGAATTTCTGTTGATTTATGCCACCCAGTTTGTGGTGATTTATTACGGAAGCCCCAGGGAATGAATACTAAGACCTGACTGCTTGCTGGTCCAAACCAGGATCCTGGCTTCCTGTCCTGTCCACACCTCACATCACAGGTGAGGCTTTCTAAAGGCGCCCTGGCTTTCCTCCAATTGATGGCCACTTGTCCAGCTACTCATTTGTGGCTTTTCTCACTTCCCGAGAGTTACCAAGAACAGGAAAACAGTGGAGGACCGGAGTGGCAATGTCATTCGATGTGGGGGCTCAGGTGGAGGCCTGCCAACCTCATGGGCCTCAGTGGAGGGCTCAGGAATCCAGGTCGCAACTTTGAGCTTGTTCGCAGAGCTAACCATGAGAACTGGGCTGTCACACCCATTCCCCAACTAACACAGCGGCCCCTTGAGGAAGTGTTTTGTTGGATTTCGGGGACCTGGCATTGTTCCTGGAATGCAGTAGGTACTTACAGCTATGAGATGAAGAAGAGAATGAACAAATGCACACTGAGGATGCACAGCATCTGTCCAGGCTGAGAGGCAGTGGGGTAAATATTCTGAGCCCAGAAGAGTTCATGCTCAATCTTGAGCCAGTCTTAGAGGAATGAGACAGAAGCCCAGGGCTGGGCTGCATGTCTCAGCCTGAAGACATGGTCCACTGCTGCAGCTGCTCTGTGGGCTCTGTGGGGATCCATGGGGCCTGAGGGCAGGCGGAGTTCCCTGAGGACATTTCCCTTCCCTCTTACCCTGGCACAGGGATGTGAGGACCTGTGATCTGAGCCCTGTATAGCCACTCACATCAAGCCCTTATGACAGCTCCCACATGCTAGTGGACCTGTAGCGGATTGGAAGGGGGACCTCGACAGGCAGAGATGGCCAGTGACAGCCAGGCCCCCACATCCAGGACCCACCCAAGACATCTCTGTCTTCCCTCATCCCATTATGGCAGTCCTTCAAGGGGAGAGCCTGCACGCCATAGTCCCCTCTTTTCTGGCCCACCACATCCTCCTCAGGGGCCACCTCTCAGAACCACATTGTAGGCCAGGAACACGCTGGAGCCGCCTGCATCGGGGAGGAACAGGTGACTTGAGAACTAGGGCCCTCTGGCTCGCAAATCAGCCAGCCTTCCAATGTTAGAAGTTCCAAAGAATCGAGGAGGGACCAGGCTCAGGCTCCCTTCGTGAAAAATACACAAACCCCCGTTAGTCCGCCCAGCCGGCAGTCTTCTCTGCTTCGCGTTTTTTTTCAAGGAGCTTACCACTCTGCTGGCAGTCAGCAAAGTCAGGATACACTGGCTGTGGGGAATTAAATTAGCTATCCGAACCTCATTGCTTCTCTGTGACAAAGTGCCTATTGCTTTAATTGAAGCAGACTCATGGGACCAAACCAATATTTACAGAAATATTTGGATATTAATAAAACAGGGATATTATCCAGTTAAGATGATGAATACAAACCTCTATAGGAAATCAGCCAGATGCAAAGTGCATCTCTGACACCAAAATAGAGGAGGGCTATTAGAGAGATCACACCTGAGCCTCAAAGGGAGCAGAATGCAACATCGCTCCCTGGCTTTCGAGTCCCCTCACTGCTCTTTGTCACTGCCAGAGGAATGGCTGAGGGGATGGGAGGTCCAGGGTGTGGAGACACCCACCTGCACTTCCAGAGGAGCTGTCACCAAGACTAGGCCACCAGCTTGGCACATGGGCCTCAAGGAAAGGGCCAGGACCAGTGTGGGAAGCCACCAGGAAGTCAATTTTGGCTGCTTCAGAGGCAGAACTTTCCAATAAGAGAGTGATCCAAGGATGGAAAGGCCTTCCCAGGTGGGGGTGAGCGCCCCATCACTGTGGGTGTGCAGGCAGAGGTGGGATTGCTACAGAAGGGATTCAAGCATCAGACAGAGGAGCAGAAGGGATTGCTGAAACCCCGAGGAAGGTCTCGGATTCTTGAACCTGTTCCCTAGTTACGAGGGCACAGATGCTGAGGGCCACCCAGGCTCTCAACCCTGCAGAACAAGGACAGCTCCAGGCAGCTCCATAAGCTGGAGAAGCAGCGGGACCCAAGTGTCCACCTCTCCCTTCAAGGTGGAGCTAAAGGATTCCTCGGAGACCCTGGGGCATCACTGCCCTTTTTAGGTGCAGCTTCCTTTTCAGTTCTACATTACAAAGCCGTTTTCTGTCTTTTGCTCTGGAGTTCTGCCTGAGGTCCTATAGCCCTAGCACTTAAAGCCACCCTTCTTTGCCTGCACTGACTCCCTTCTTCCTCCAGGACTGCAGATTTGGGTGTGGGTGGATGGAGGAAGTGAAGGCCTAGGTATAAATTGCTTCCCAGGGCCCATTTTTCTTCCCCTTCTCCACTCTTCTTCACCGCCTCCTCCCACGCCTCACTCCAAGCCCCCAGGGAGCAAGCAGGCTGTAGGGGACATGGCAGAATCACTCTGGAGTGAACTGCATTCTCTCAACAATCTTACGAAGCAGATGCCAATATTGTCCCCATTTTATAGATGAGAGATCTAGAAGGTTACATGACTTGCCTAAGGCTTTACAATTAGTAAGCCAGAGGACCAAGATTCAAACTCGCGTTTCTCTGTCTCCGGAATTCAGGAGAGTTAGGAGCAGGGAGAAGAGGGGAGGGGATTAGGCACTGGCCTTGACCCCAGGGTGGGTATCCGCAATGACAGACACGAGAAGGGCTTGTTTACTTGAGTGTCCCTCTCCCCCAGACTGGGAGGCCTGGAGGGTAGGGACTGTGTTGAGGGTCTGGGTACCCATGCAGGACCCCAAAAGCCACCAGCTGCAGCCCTTCCAGGAGCTTTTCCCAAATCCCTACAGAACAAGATAGGAACTGCCCGAAGGCAGTGCCCAGCCTGTTTCTCAGTGTTCCAGTGCCAGCACAGTGCCTGCACACAGCAGCTGATCAGCATTAGCTCAGTGCCCATGGTCCTGCCCAAAGCAGTGCCTCTACGTCAGTGGTTCTCAACCTTCTGGCCCTTTAAATACAGTTCCTCATGTTGTGACCCAACCATAAAATTATTTTCGTTGCTACTTCATAACTGTCATGTTGCTACTGTTATGAATCGTCATGTAAATATCTGATATGCAGGATGGTCTTAGGTGACCCCTGTGAAAGGGTCGTTCGACTGCCAAAGGGGTCGCGACCCACAGGTTGAGAACCGATGCTCTACGTGAACTTCCTTCACTTCAACTCTCTGAATATGCCATCCGGTTCCTGCCAGGCCTTAACTGATACAACAGGTATGTCTTTTAGGTAGAAGTCATCAAAGTGTACATGATTTTATATCCCAGTTTTTCCATCTCACATTTTATCATAATCCTTTATAATTGGTTTTTACCACCAACCACACACAAATGAATCACTTTAAGTTCCTGACCTCTGCTCTCCTGTTTTCAAGTTGTGCTTACTGTTTAAGCCCTACTGCAAAGAGCCCCACCCCCATGAAGTCCCGCTGGGTTTTCCAGTGACCTGTGCTCACCCTGGACTCTTGCATTCTCTGCTCCTCCTTCCCAGGGCCACCTTTCTTGGCCCTGTTCTGGAGGAATTAGGAAGTTCTTTGGGTCAGCCACAACAGCACACAGCATGGCATGAGGTCTTGGCCCTCCCGCAGGTGTCTAGGGGAGAATATCAAGGCCTCACGGACTGATGGAGAGGAGCTAAGCTGTCAATAGCTCCTCCAAGGTCAGGAAAGACAGTCTGCCCTTGCCCTGGCCTGAAGCTTGTGGAGCCAGCCCCAGCCTGTAGAGGTGCTGAGTCTGTGTCCTGGGAGGGAGCTGGCGAGGCAGGCAAGCCCGCCATGTCCTGGGGTGGACATAGCATCAAAGTGCTGAGCGGGCCAACAGCCCAGGAGTAGGGCTTGAAGCTGTGCTAGCTAAGCAGTTTTTATAATGTATCTTCCTAGGAGCAGTACCCAGAGGTTCTGGGGAACAGGTGCTCACTCTGCAGAGTGCAAGGGGAATTTTCCAAAGAGGACCAGAATCTGGAGGCGCTGGGGTTGTGATTACTGTCATGGTTTGTTAACCTGTCCATCTGCCCTGCTGCAGCTCCTGGAGGCCCTGAAGCCCTGTCTGAGTCCCTGT
Source organism: Myotis nattereri (assembly GCF_964212035.1). NCBI lineage: Eukaryota > Metazoa > Chordata > Mammalia > Chiroptera > Vespertilionidae > Myotis > Myotis nattereri. Next base: position 56,927,979 of record NC_138087.1, read on the forward strand.
CATATTCCAGCATAATGGAATGGAATCCAGCTCAGCCAACACTGGCTAAATGAATGAATGAGACCTCAGGACATCCCATTCATTTGTCTGAGGTGTCACTTATACCTGCTGCCCAGCATTCTGAGGAAGCTGGAGAAGCAGCTGTGCTTCATCTGTATCAGGGGGTGTCAGAAAAGGTGAAGGGTTCTTAAACAAAAAGGCTGGAATGTTCCAGAAAGGAAGCCACAGAGCAAAAGTGGGGAAGGTTGCACATCTATGATAGTGAGAAAGGTAACAAAGACAACTCCGATTACTGAGCACCCTTCAGATACAGAGCCCCTCACACATGTCATCTCACTTCTCTTGACCACTGGTATAAAATCAAAATATATGATTATGAAATAAAAAGGACAAAAATATATTATTATTGCCTGGCTGGCATGGCTCAGTGATTGAGCGTTGACCTATAAACCAGGAGGTCATGGTTCAATTTCCAATCAAGGCACATGCTCGGGTTGTGGGTTCCATCCCCAGTGTGGGGTATGCAGGAGACAGCTGACCAATAATTCTCTCTCATCATTGATGTTTCTATCTCTCTTTCCCTCTCTGAAATCAATAAAAATATATTTTACAAAATGTATATGATTATGACCAGTTCATGGGTCAGTAAAATGAGATTCAGAGATGCTGAGTTAGTTTCCTGAGGTCACACCGGTAGCAAGCCGTGAGCTGGGGAATTAACTTCAGGCCTATTGCTTTCCACAGCTCATGCTGTAAACGATGGGTCAACCTCTGTAAAGGACAGATAATAAACAATTTAGACTTTGCAGGCCACACAGTCTCTGTCACAACTACCTGACTCTGCCTTTACATTGCAAAAGCAGCCATGGACAATGTGCGAATGAATGACCATGACTGTGTTCCAGTAAAACGGGGCTGGGTTTGGCTCATGGGCCCACAGGTGTAGACCCCTGCTTTAAACCCACAACAAGAGCCTGTGTTCCTATTTCCCGCAATGGAGGAGAGGAAAGAGGACAAACTGGAGTCAGGTGGCTCCAGAATGGGACGCTGGCTGTGCCCCCATTGGCTAGGCCACCTCAGGGGAGCAAGGAAACTCTCTAAGTGCTTTTTGCACCTACAAATGGGGCAAAGCCACAACTTACCTTAAGGTTGTTAGAAAGAGTAAAATAAGCTAATACGTGCTCAGGGTCTACAATGACTGAAGTTCAACATATGGCAGGTTTATTATCAGAGGCAACAAAGTCAAAAAGGGGAGGTGGAGAAAACATGACATGAGGTTGGGAGAAGGGAGGCAAGTGCTGGTGGTGCCTAAACCGGAACTAAACTCCTATAGGTGTGTCTTCTCATGAAGATGGGTTACTTTGGGCTTTCTGTAGAAGAATGTTATTCCACACCCATAAAGCCCCTGAAGGGAATTCACAGCACCGTGGTGGGAGGACTCTTCACTATCCCCGGAAGGAGCAGGTGTGTGGTGCTTGGAGACTCCCCACAGAGGGCAGGGAGGCAGCTGTTCACAGACTGGATATGGCAAATTGTATGACGTGCCATCTTTCTGGAGCGGGCAGCCAAGCAGTGATGCGGGGCGGGGAGGGGGTGTCCTGCAACCCCCTCCCCCACTGCCTGCTGCCCACGTCTGCTGATTCATGCAGGAGGGAGAGCCTGGGTGTGCCAGAAGAAATCCGAAATGGCTCTCTAGCGAAACCCAAGGCTTTGGAAGGAGACTGGGGACTTGGAGGCAGGGGGACAGTTTCTTCTCTGTTTCTACTTTCAAAGGTCATAATTTTGGCAAGGAAAGGAGGATGTGGGGAAATTCCATTAATATTGCTGAAGGTCAGGATGTGACTTACAATACCAGATGATGAGCCCCTGGCAAGGAGTGGCACTCACTGCTCCAAGATAGGCACCGCCATGTTTGCGGGGAGAATGACCCATCTAATCAAGAGGTACTAGATTGAAATTTGCATGGGAGAGAAAAAGTATCCAGGAGAAAGTATAAAACCAGATATGATGAGGGCAGCACATAATATAGGAGGCATTTAAGAGGAAATGCTCAGGAACTGTCATATCTCTGTACATCAAAGTTAACTCTGAAATAATGTTAACTCCGAAACTTTGGGGAAAGATGGTAAAGCTGAGCACAGATGTCCAACTCCCACCTAAGCTACCTCCTTCTGAAAGTGACAGAAAGGACCAAGGCAGGATAAAAATAGGGGGAATCTGCTTCGGCATGGGAACATAGGAAAGGGTGCCATCAATATGCCACCAACTTTGAGGAATTTCTGCGAGGTACAGTGCCAGTGAAACCAGATTGAACTGACTCACAGCTCTCCTTCCTGAGAAAGCAGTGTGGTGCTGCGGGGAGGGCGGACATGCTCACAGGACCCACCTCACAGTCTCAGACGGAGAGTGAGTGAATGCTGGAGGAGAGGCTGGACCACAGGAGGGGTGCAGAGCCCATCAGGGGGAGCCCACCTCTCATGTGCAGCCCACAGCCTTCTGGAGTAGCTGGGCCATTAGACCCAAGATCAAGCAAAGCTCAGCCAAGTCCACTTTCCCAGGACCAACTGGGGCAGCTCTGAGCCACAGCAGGCAGAGAACAAAGGAGAGGCCAGGAGGGACAGTGTACATCTGGAACAGCTGTGCCGATAAACTAGAGAGGAAATGCCCACAAAATGGGCTCCTAAGGCCTTGGGCTGCTTGTCCCTAGCTAGTAATGCGAAACTTCATCACCCAATTTTCCAAGCTAATATCCGAGGTGAAGAATCCTAGCATCTAGGTAAAACAATGAGGGGACCAAGATAACTGACACGTGCTATAAGCAAATACCAGGCCAGGGAAGACCTAAAAGGCACATTCAACCTATGAAACTTTTCTGAAACATAAAGGAGGCAAACAAGAAGTGCATGCAGAGGAAGAACATCACCTCTAAAAAGATTTGCACTAGAACAAGAAGTCAATTGTAGTGTCTGTTTTGTACTTGAAGGAGTTTAAAGAAAACCCGGTCTCTAAGATGTAAGAAATGCGATATGCAATAAAAGAGGCTGAAACTAAAAGAAGCCGGCAGAGTTAAGATGCTAATGACAAGAAATGAATAATGTTATGAGAATTTTAAAAAGCATTGGAAACATTAAAGAGCAGAATTTAATTGTTGGAATCTGATGGATGTTATGGAGGACAGTGTTGAGATATTCTCTCAGAATAGAGAATAAGGACTAATATAAAAATGAACAGAGAGAAAATAATAATATGAAGAATAAATGACAGACTCTCTTGTGAATTACAGTTGACCCTTAAACAATGTGGGGATTAGGGGCACCAACCACTGCTCAGTTGAAAATCTGCATATAACTTTTGACTCCCTCAACACTTAACTACTAATAGCCTACTGTTGACAGAAGCTTTACCAATAACATAAACAGTCAATTAGCACATACTTTGTATGTTATATGTATTATATATTGTATTCTTACAATAAATAAGCTAGAGAAGAGAAAATGTTATTAAGAAATCATAAGGAAGATAAAATATTTATTGAAAAATATCCATGTCTAAGTGGACCACTGCAGTTCAAAACTATGTTGTTCAAGGGTCAAATGTAATGGTATTTCTAAAAAGATATCAGAACAAAAGAGTAATAACTAAAGATATAATAGAAGAAAACTGCAATCTGAACATCCAATTCTTCAAATAAATATGCTAATCAGCTCAGTTGGTGTGGCTCAGTGGTTGAGTATCAACCCATGAACCAGAAGGTCACAGTTTGATTCCCAGTCAGGACACATGTTGCAGTCTCAATCCCCCGTAGGGGGCATATAGGAGACAGCCAGTCAATGACTCTCTTTCATCATTTATGTTTGTATCCCTCTCTCACTCTTCTTTCCTCTCTCTGAAATCAATAAATAATATATTTTTAAAATGCTAATCATATTTCAGACAAAATAGACAAACACCCAATAGGTACTGTATTTTCTTTATTAATTCCAAGGATTAAGAAAGAATCCTATATCACCCTGACCGGTTTGGCTCGGTGGATAGAGCATAGGCCTGTTGACTGAAAGGTCCCAGGTTCGATTCCGATCAAGGGCATGTACCTTAGTTGCGGGCACACCCCCAGTAAGGGGTATGCAGGAGGCAGCTGATCGATGTTTCTCTCTCATCAATGTTTCTAACTCTCTATCCCTCTCCCTTCCTCTCTTTAAGAAATCAATAAAATATATATTAAAAAAAGAAAGAATCCTATAAGCATCTAGCACATGCAAAAAAAAAAAAAAGACAGCTATAAGGAATCAAATCAGATTGCTTCAGATTCATTACAACATTGATGAAATGTCTAGAGAGGTTTGAAAAATAATATTATGGTCATAGAAATCTATAATTTATAGGAAAAGCCACAGAGAAAAACTGTGATCTATGTAATAGCATGGAAGATATAAAACTCATATACCCTTCTTGAAAAATATTACTCAAAGATGTATTCATGCCATGGAGAGATAAATTAAAAGACACAACTCATGAAAGATTGTCATCAGAAATAGAAGCCCTATAAATTTGAATCTGAATCTTAAAATCATAGTTATTATAATCTAGTTTTAAAATAAAATCAATATCTCAAATAACAATTGAAAATTATTCACAATGTAAAGAACAAAGTTAAATAAAAACTCAAATTATAATAACACAAAATTAGAGGTGATGAGGAATGCGTTGTAAATAAATGTGCTATTCTATGTAGCTAACAATAGAGTTTTCATTTTTGTATTGGTACTTAGAGAAGTAGAACCTAGTATTTTAAACTGAAAATATAATTATACAGTACTCTTATTATAATGAAGATGCCATATTATTTAGTTAAAAGTATAGAATTTGGTCAAAACTGTAATCATACACAAATTTACTGGTTTAAATACATTTGATAGCAACTAAAAGAGTAAAAAGTAAGTATGCAAATCAAGAAGTTGAAAAAGAATGGCAAAACAAACATAACTAAAGAATGAAGGTATTAATAAAAATAAAAGCAGAAGCAAATAAATTAGAAAGTAGGTAATAGAAGCAGAGCCAATAAAAATCCACATGTTGGTTCTTTGGGTTAAAAACACACACAAGACAATGAGATGTTTCACTGAAAATTTAACTTGTGTTTTTTGCTACATGTTCTTTAGCAAGAGAAATGTCTGGAAAACTTATCTATCTCTAGGAGCAGGAGCAATCTTTACAGGGGAAGACAAGTGGAGCCCCTCCTCTGCCCCCAAGCAACTAAGGTGTCTGCTTTAAGGAGGATGAGCTCTACTCTGCAGCAAAATGGAATAGGACCATTTAGGGGTAGGGTTTTAAAAGAAACCCTCTCAGCCTCTTGGGGGTTTAGATATCTAAGAAGAAAAAGACAACAGAGGTTCTGGATCCATGGGAGAAAAATAACCAAATCACTCCAACAGTCTTCCTGCATCTCGGGAGTGGCTCCATATGGAAGTAAAAATACTGTTGGAAGAGGTTGCCACCTGGAAACCTGGTGAGGAGCCTGAGGATGCTGGAAATATATCCAGGGACCTGAATCAGTGGAGGTCACCAGCCTGATCAGGGTTAACAGCACCACAAGTGGCAGTAGGCAGCAAGGGCCACAGAACACAGGCTCTTCCATTTGGTGATGGAAAGACCACCAGTGTTGTTGGCTATTTTGGAGGAGGGTGCTACTTGGAGAGGGAGGTGCTAACTCAAGTAAGTGTGGCAGGTGGAGTGCTTGATTCAGAAGTAATTTAACTTGAAAAAATTAAGATGTGTGATCATATTTTGCATGCTAAATTTAAAATGTTAATATCAATTACATCAATAAAGAAGCGAACTAGTTTAATCAAGGAAAAAAGTGTGGGGGGGGGGACATAGCTGTAATGAGAAAGAGCATATAACAGAAGACAGACATTTAAAAAATTTTACTAAGCATACGATAATAAATTTGAAAATCTCAAGGAAATGAACTATTCTCAAAAAAATATAAATTTCTAAAATCCACACAAGAAGTATAAACCTAAAGTGACCAAGAAGCATGGAAGAAGTCAAAAAGAACTTGCAAAATGGGTGAGGTGAGGGACATAAAATCCTGATGGTTTTACAGACTGGTTTTTTATTTTCAAAGAGAAGCTAATTTGTATATTCTATAAACTGTTCCAAGGCATGTAAAAAGATAGAAAGCTTTCTGATTCACATTGTAAATCTAGGATAATTCTGAAAATGAAACCTGATTAAGGATGGCATAATCAGAGTAAAATATAAGCTTCTTTTACATGTACTTACAGGGGGAAAATCCCAGATAATTAAATTGATTAAAAGAATAGTGCAGCATAACAAAGATAGGTTTATTTCAAGAATGCTAGTATGGCTTATTATAAATGTGAATTCGAAGTCCATTTATCCAGCAGCATCTGGATTTCCAGTAGGCAGATCTAGACACTCTACTAATTTCCCTTTCTAAAACTTATTCCTCTGCATTTTTCTTCAAGTTAATAAGTAGTAACTGTTTCTTTCCAATTGCTCAGACCAAAACCTTAGGTACCATCCTTGATGCCTCATTTTTTTTTTTTTGCTTTAAAAATGATCTATTTAAAAAAATTGTGGAAAATGTACATAAAATTTACCATTCTATTTTTAAGTATACAGTGGTATTCAGTATATTCATATCATTGTGCAACTATCACCATCATCCATTTCCAGAACGTTTTTTTCATCGTGCAAAACTGAGATGCCTCATTTTCTTTTACTCCACACATAGATTCCATCAAGAAATCTACTTTGTCAGCTCTATTGTAAAAAAAGATCAAGAATCTAACTGGTTTTCATTATTTAGTCCAAGTCACTATGTTCCATTCAGACCCTTTTATAATGTAAGACAGATCATATCCTCCTTCCTTCTAGTAGTCTAGAAATAAATCCATACTATTATGGTCAATTGATTTTCAGCAAGGATGCCAAGATCATTTAATGGAGGAATAACAGTCTTTTAAACAAATGGTGCTAGGACAACTGAATCACCTCATACAAAAAGAAATGAAGTTGGACCCTTACCTCACACTATGTACAAGAATCAACTAAAAATGGACAAACAGCCAAAACCGGTTTGGCTCAGTGGATAGAGCGTCAGCCTGCGGACTGAAAGGTCCCAGGTTCAATTCCGGTCAAGGGCATGTACCTTGGTTGTGGGCACATCCCCAGTAGGAGGTGTGCAGGAGGCAGCTGATCGATATTTCTCTCTCATCGATGTTTCTAACTCTCTATCTCTCTCCCTTCCTCTCTGTAAAAAATCAATAATATATATATATAAAAAGAGACATTTGTTTTTAAAAAAAATAAAATAAAATAAAACTGGACAAACACCTAAATGTAAGAGCTAAAACTATAAAACTCCTAGAAGGAAAGAGGCTCAAGTCTTCATGACCTTAGATTAGACAATGGTTTCTTAAATATGACACCAAAGCACAAGCAACAATAACAAAGAATGAACAGATAAATAGGACTTCGCCAAAATTAAAAACTTTTGTGCAAAGGACACCATTACGAACATGTAAAGACAACCCACAAAATGAGAGGAAATATTTACAAGTCATGTATCTGATAAGCATCTAGTATCCAGGATAAATAAGGAACTCTTACAACTCTACAGCAAAAAGACAACCCAATTAAAAATTGTACAAAGGAATTGAATAGGCTTTTCTCCAAAGAAGATATATCCATACTAATAAAAGCATAATATGCTAATTAGATCGGACAGCCAAACGACCTTCCGGATGTCCTTCCAGATGAAGCCGGGGCTACAGCTGCGGGATCGAGGCAGCCACCCCAGCTGTGAGGGAGGGATTGAGGCAGCTGCTGTGGCTGCGAAGGCCTACTCTTGCACGAATTCCATGCATCGGACCTCTAGTATGTATATATACACAAGTAAGCTAGAATTTACTCATCTCATAACTGGAAGTTTGTACCTTTTGACCACTTTCACCCATTTCCCCTAGCTTACACCCCTCTGCTTCCATTTAAGTGAAAATGACCATTATACGCAAATCCATAGACAGAGAAAGATTTGTGTCTGCCAGGGGTTGGGGGTGGGGAAGTGAGTGACTGCTAATGGATATGGGATTTCCTTTGGTGAAAATGTCTGGAATTACATAGTGATTATGGTTGAACATCATTATGTACATACCAAATACCATTTCATTGCACACTTTAAAATGATTAAAATGGTGGATTTTATGTTATGTGGACTTCTCAAAAACAAAGAAGAATATTCTCCAGTAGTTTCTCAAATGACTTAAAGTATAAGCCAAAGTGCTCAGGAATGTCTGGTAAGAGCCAGAAATCTCTTCCCCAAACAACTGCTCCATTTCCTCCTCCCCACTCTGTTCCTGCCAGAATGGTCTCCTTGGTGGCTCCAGCACCACCAGAACCTCTCCTGGATCAGAGCCTTTGCACATGCTGTTCCTTCTGGACTCTCTTCTCCAAGATAACCTATGACTTGTCCCTCACTGACTTCAGGTGTCTGCTTAAATGGTACCTTGTCTTTGACTCTCTCCTTGACCTCACCCCACCCCTCTGGCATATCCTATTCTCCTTACCCTATTTCATTTTCTTCCCAGCACTTACCACCTGAAATATTATACATTTATTTGATCATTGCTTTTTATTATCTGTCTCCCCACACTAGAATGCAAGCCCCTTGAGGGCAGGAACTTTGTTTCATTCACTGATGCATCTATAGTACCTAGAACAGTGCCCAACACATGCGAGGCACTCAATAAATACGTTTTAAATGAATGAGCGTATTATGTATAATAGAATGAATATGAGGAAATTGATGACTATAATTTGTCACACTAATAGAGCAAAGAAAAAAAATTACATCTCTATTGATGTAGATTCTAAAAAGACATCTGATATTTCAGCTGGTTCAAACACTGAATAAATAAAAAATATAACATCTCAACATGAGAAAGAATATCTGTTCTTCCAACAGACATCATACCTTACAACAACATTCTCATTAAAGTCAAGAACAAGACTAGAGTATTCATTATTATCAGTATTTTTAAATATAGCTCCAGGATATTTAGTGAATGGGGCACTAGCAATAACAATTGCAAATATATATTAGATGCTCCTTTGGGCACTGTTCTAAGTCCTAAGTACTTTATATGTATTACCTATTTTAATACTCACAACACCTGAGGTGATATGAGTATGTTCCCATTATTGGGGGAACAGAAAAGTTAAATAATTTGCCCAAGGGTATCCAGCTGCATAGCTGAGCTAGAATGAGAACCTAAGCAGTCATTCTGTACTAACCATTATGCAGTATCACCTCATAAGAAATCATTTAGATAAAGATGCTATAATGCTGGAAAACAAAGCAAATTTATTCTCGCTCTAGCTGGTATTATTGTCTACCTAGAAAGCCCAAGGGAATTAAGAGAGAAAAAACTACCAGAAGTAATTAGAATTGAATATGGTCAGTCATAAGATGTATATACACTAATCAATAGCTTTTCTATATTCTAGCAATAAACACTTCTAAAATGTCAAGAAAAATATATCCCATTCCCTAAGGCAAGAAAAATACTTTAAAATAAACTCAACAACAAATGGAAAGGATCTATATGAAGAAAATGACAAAACTTTATGGAGAACCCAGTAAGAAATTTTGAATAGAGAAATGTCCTATGTTCATAAATGGATAGATTTGGTATTAAAAAGATGTCAAATGTCCACCAAATTAATTCCGGAGTTACTGAAATTAAAATAAAAACCCCTACTGCATTTTTTGGAACCTTACAAAAATTAAATTGGTGAAAATAAAGGCAGTTGTGATAAAGGGAGGACTGCGTGTTATTCATAGCCAATGGAATGTGAGTAATGTGCATCACTTCCAGCCTAGTTCACAGACACATTCCACGTGATATTCTTCCATGGGTGTTTCCCTTCCAGCCCAGAAGAGGAACTTCAAAGCCACATGCTGAAAATGGCAGAACTTTGGTCAACTTGAATCACAGAATCTGAGAAGTCTACCACACTAACCTGTTCCTGACTCAGAACTCCATGGAATAATATTCAGAAAGCTAGGATGCCAATTCCAGAATAAACAGATCAAAATTTAAAATCTCAGGAATAGTATAAGCTGTACTCTCCAAGAGGATGGCCACTAGCCACATATGGTTACTGAGAATTTGAAATGATTAGTTTCACATATTGAAATGATAGTATTTTGGATACATTTCATTAAATAAAATATTATTAACTATTATTAAAGTTAATTTTAGCTATATCTTTTCAGTTTTTAAAATGTGGCTACTATAAAGTCACATGTGGTTTGCATTATATTTCTATTATACATCTGGTTTACAGTATATATAAAAATGTATATTATTTTCTAAAGAAAATATTTAGCATAGGTATTTTAAGTGAATCAGGAAAATATACATTAATTAAATGCTGGAAGAATTATTGAGTGACTATGGGGGTAGGAAAAGAAAAGTCCACTATTTGAGGCCACATACTGAAATATCAGATAAGTTTAAAAATGAAGTAATAAAAGTATTAGGAGAAAATGTAGGTGAATATTTACAAAAGTTCTTGTGATAAAAAGAGTATGCCAAACATAAAATTAAAAGTGAAAAAAATGGCCTTGATAAACTTGACTGTATAAAATATTAAAATGTTCAATATTATCAAATAACATGAAAAGCAAAATTGAATGTCACATGAAACATGGGGCTATATCTGCAACAAATGTGACAAAGGGCTAATATGCTTATTTTATAAAGAACTCTTAAAAATCAGTAAGAAAAAGAACACTCCAATAAGAAAATGTGCCAATAACATGAACAGCCAATTTATAAAAGGAGACACAGAAATGAAAAAGATTCCTAGTAAAAAAGAAATTCAATCTCAGTAGTAATCAAAGAAATGCAAATTAAAATAGCAATTGCCAAGGTTCAAAAAAGAATAATATGCAATGTTGGCAATGAGTGCTCTCATATACTGTTATAAAGCTCTAAATTGGTATGATCTTTCTGGAGGACAATTTGGCAACATGTACAAAAGGCTCCAAAATGTGCATACACTATTTCTAGGAATTTATCCTCTGAAAATAATCAGAGGTGTTCATACAAAAATACAAGTATGAGTTTATTGCATTGCTGGTTTGCAATCAGGAAATATTGGCAACTACCTCCATGCCACGGGAGCTTCTCCTTGCGTAATTATGGCATGCCCATAGGGTAAAATGTTTCCAACAGCTATTGGAAAAAAAAACCAAACCAGCAACAGAGAATATACATCTACCTCCTATGCTGGCCCAAACTCCCCCAGATGGCAAAGATTTTTTTTTAAGGGGGCAAAAAATTCTCTAGTGGTTCTGGAAAGCCATTAAGAAAGACCATCAATGAGCAGAATATTTGTAGAATTACTGGAATATAGGGAGGGTGGGCACAGATTGTAGGATAAATAAAACTGGAGGAAAATGCAACTCAAAACACATCAGAGGGGGCCAGGCCCAGAGTGGACAGGCCATGATGAGACACGGTGGTGGAGAGTATCTGCTGGCCTGGGGAAACATTGACTTGCTAAGTTAAAGGAGCCATTTCTATAGTAAGAGCAGGTATTTGTTTATATATGTTCATTTATATGCGCTGAAGGAACTGGCAAGACATATGCCTGTAGATGTTAACAATGACCTTTCAGTGGCCCACTTTTCATTTTCCTTCGTGCGCCTCTGTGTCTTCCAAGTGTTCTGCATTGAGTACATATCAACATTATGGTTAGAAAACAATAATTAGCATTTTAAAATAAAAAAGCAAAAATAAAAACAAAGAGAATTTGAACTTTTTATGTAAGAAAGTAACTACGGTCTTATTATTTTTCTTTTGAAGCATTGCAGTAAACCCCTGGCTGGTTTCCCAGACTCTAGGCTGCTGCTTGTCCCACTCTGCCCTCAGGATTGCTACCATCTCTCACCCCCTATTTAAAGACCTTCTGTGGCTCCCTACTACTGACAGGTAAAGTCCAAACACAGAGGCATGCAGGGCCTTCACCATCCTGCCTTCCTCCCAGCCCGTTCTCCCACTTCTCACCCTGCACACTGAGCTATCCAGTCCTAACAGACTGTTTGCCAGTTATGAAAGGCTCCACATGCCTTCCAACTCCACTCCTTTGCTCATGTTGCCTGGCATTACCCAAGCCTGGCAGATGGGCCTTGGGGAAAACTGCAGCCAGAATCAACTAGAATAGCTCTGTGGACCTACACACTACAAGATGCACTGCCCTGTTAGCCAAATATTCCGGGAAGTGCAGTAGGCGCAGGTGTGGAGGGACAGTGCAGGCCTCTGAGATTCAAGGTCTGGAAATAAAAATTAAATGCAGAATCCCATGGTGAAAATTCCAGGGGGCTGTGAAAAGGTCCCCTTGAGACATGGATTTGTTGGTCTGTATATCCACCTCCTTGCTTCCATGTGTGTGTGGAGGGGGATGGAGGAGGGGGTGGTTGGAATACTGGCCCAGACCTTCGGCCTCCTCTCCACAAGGGCAGGCACAAACCTGGGTAAACACCCACACCTGCTACCTCTTGGCTGTGAGACCTTGGCAAAGTGACTTGATCCTTCTTAAGCGAGTCCGCGCTACAAAACAGAGACAGTACCATGCTGGATGACTGGATGTCATCACCTGCATGAGCAGGCATCCTGTAAATGGCAGTTGATGATGTCATAATTATATTTCCCTACCTGGTGCAAGAGCTGCTTCCCAGGGCTGAAGTCATGCTCTGGGAACCGGGCCCAGGGCCATGCAGGAGGCCTGGGGAATGTCCCTGGTGAGGGCTTTGAGGTCACTATGGATATTCAGGACCCCTGCCCCCCGCCCCCCGAGACTTCCAGGATCTCCTTCCGGGCCCTCACTCACTCGGTGTTCCAGGACCCACTGGCCTGGGTGGAGCATGTATTTATCTAATATCACAGCCCTGGAGAGCTGAGAGTGGCTTTCACCCAGCCGGGCATGAGCCCTGGTGCTGGCAGCACAGACCCACAGCCAAGCACCTGTCCGCTCTGAGCAGGGTCCAGGACCGCTCCTTTCTTTTAAGAATTGGTATGTGTGTAGCGGGAGAGTGCTGAGCTCTGAGGACCTGGCATGGAGGGTTAAGGAGGAAGCACCCACTAAGCCCTAGGGCAGTGATGGCGAACCTTTTGAGCTCGGCGTGTCAGCATTTTGAAAAACCCTAACTTAACTCTGGTGCCGTGTCACATATAGAAATTTTTTGATATTTGCAACCATAGTAAAACAAAGACTTATATTTTTGATATTTATTTTATATATTTAAATGCCATTTAACAAAGAAAAATCAACCAAAAAAAATTAGTTCGCGTGTCATAGGTTCGCCATCACTGCCCTAGGGTCTTCCTCCCTCACTTTGGATGGGGCAGCCATCTCTGACTCCACTATTTGAAGTGGAGGGAGAAGGAGAGATAGTGGGCCATCTCTCCCAAGAGCAGAAGCTTTGGGCCAGAACAAGGCACTCAACTTGGAGATCTGCTTTTTGTTCAAAGGATTCGCCACCACAGCCACCACTGGACAAAAATCCCTGGATGCACTCCCAGATATGCCCCCAGGGTAGCAGGAGCACTGGAAACTGTTCTCACCCCGTGGGGTCTTCCCACTCTGGAGGGATGGATCTGGCAAGGCACCTGCTACACTCTCCCTGAGGGCACTCTCATGAAGGAAGAGGTGTTGCGTGAACCCCAGAGTCAGCCCCATGGAGCCCGGGCCTCAGAAGGCGGAAGGCCTGTAGAGCCCATTCTTGATCTTGACTTGGAGTCTCTACCTTGAACATCTGCATGGGACCAGGGCTTTAGGGAAGAACCTATTGCCAGTACTACCCTCCACATGTCACCCATCTCCATCTGTTAAATGAACTGGCAACCCCGTGTACTTCATCCATCCCAGTGATCCCCAAACTGTAGTGTTACTTACACGCCCTTAGGGGCAGTATCACTGCATAAGCACACCAACTATGTGCTTCTAGCCTAAACAACCTCACTTTCCAAATGCCAAAGAGGCTGCTACAAACAGAGCTGTGGTGTGGGTAGGATGGATATGTATGAAGCAGTCCCTGCTGGCTGGCTCCCAGCCAGTTTCTCCCAGAGCTGGACGAAGAGCCAAGAAGGAGAGGATGTTTCCTGCCTACGGACAGACAGCTAAGTCACCTAAGAGCATTAGAAAGTTCTTTAGAAAGAAATCTGGGGCACGAATGGGACACTAGTACCTTCAGGATTAAGATCTGATCAGTCAGGAGTCCCCTCCTGCCTCCTAATGTTTAGAGGATCTTAGGATATGTGGGCTGCACAGGTGATCCTCCTGCCTGGAGGGAAGCCATGGACATGGACCAGAGGTGGCACAGTCCTCCCAGCGAGCCTGGCTCCTTTGTTAGATAAACAGACTTAGGAACATAGTGGCCTCAGCTGAAAGCTGCCCATTCCCCCAACACAGGGATTCTCAAATGCATCAGAGCGTCCGATTCACAGGAACTCTTCTCACCCCCATGGGGTCTTCCCACTCTGATTTGCTCAAAATAAAAAGTTTCTCAAATTTGCTTCTCTAATGAGTCCCCAGGTGACAATGACACTGATGCTGTCGGTCCAGGGACCATACTTTGAGAACCACTGCTCTAGAGAAGGAGATCACCTGCAAAGAGAAGATTCTGAGATGCTGAGAACTCAAATGAACCTCCCTGGATGATGAAGCCAAGGAAAATCACTCAGATACAAACTACAGCATGTGCATTCCCAACGCCACCCAGAGTGGCCACGTGGTAGGTCCCTGGTCACTGCTGGTTCCAGTAAATTTTCCACTGAGATCTCTAGAAAAATCCCCACTAGAAAACAATGTCATATCCCAGAAAGACCCAGTTAAGAAGCAGCAGCAGCATGGCCTGTGCTGGGTTCCATGGGAGTGTGACTTGCTGACTTGGCCAGCTCCTCCCTTTGTCCTGATGGCCCCTGCTGACGCGGCACAGGGGCTTGGCTTTATCGGCACCCCTCCCACCCGCGTCGCACCGTCGCAGGTGCAGGCCGACTTAACACAGCAGAGGGCCTAATGGACAGAGACACCTTCTTGAACGTACATATGCCAGGTAGCACGCGGGGTGAGGGGCCGAGAGGTCAGGGTGGCTCTTGTCCTCAGGGGCCTCCAGTCCTGCAGTGGCGGGTGATGGATGAGGAAGCAGCTGGTCTACTACACTGCACTGTGCAAGGAACTGGCACAGGGAGGAGCATGGAGGCAGCACCCCTATCCAGCCCGAGGGGGCACGTTGAGTCACGTGTGGCAGAGGATGTTCCCACAGAGAGAGAAGCCAGCATAGAGGTGTGGCTGGACCAAAAGAGAAAGGGGCTGAAGGTGAGACAAAGGAGGAGGCCTCAGGGGACCGTGAAGGGTCTCTCCAGCCACGCTGAGGAGCTCAATCCTGCTCAGAGCAGCAGGGAAAGCTGGTGACTCTAATAAGGTTGGCTCCTAGATCAGATGCAAGCACAAGGCCCCCTGTCCTCCACTGCAGAAGTGTCCTCCAGACATAATAATAAGCAGTAACTTTAGAGGAAGGGACCAGAGGCCCCTTTGGTGGGTCAGATGGTGACTGGCCAGCAGGGAGGACTTCAAAGGGCCAGGCAGGGCTGTGGAAGGCTGAAAGGGCAGGTGCTTTCAAGGGGAAGCTCTTTCCGATGATGCCCTTTTGGTCTTGGACAGATCAAGGGCCTCGGTGGGTCCCGACACTTGGGGGAGGCCTCTGGCACAGAAAGGTCAGCCCCAGAAAGCTCCAGACCACTGAGGACCAGTGACTGGCAGGGAGTCGCCAAGCCGGCTTGGAGGGGGGGAGGGAGGGAAGTGATGCTAGTGGCAGCTACAAAACCGAGCCACACAGCTGGGCTCCTGAATGGGCGTCAGCTCTGTGCTAAGAAACCAGATTCCAGATGATAAAAAACCTAACAGCTATCCCTTGCATGGTGTTCATTATGAGCCAGGCACTTCTCTTAGCACATTAGGTTTCTGAGCACATTTAATCCTCATGACAACCCTAAGAGTTAGCTAGCACTGACATTATCCACCTTTTCAAGATGAAGAAATGGAGGCATAAAGGGGTAAATAATTCTCATGGCTCCTCCCTTGGAAATGGCAACATCAAGGTCAATAACCAGATCTCTCTAAGTCCTCATCACAAATTCTTTAAGCTAGTAATGATTTTTAGTCAACTGGCCCATCTCCCTTAACTTATAGAAGGGGAAACCGAGTCCCAGAGAGACTGAGTGATTTGTCCCGGGATACATAGTTGGTTAATTGCATCAAAACCTGGAAGCCTGAAGAATAAATGATAGGACCTGGGCCTGAGGGGAGAGGCCTAAATACCCATGTTATTCTCCGCTGGTCCTTCCAGACACTGGTGCTCACTGCCTTTATTGCCACCCAAGCCCTGCCTCCATCCTGTGCCTGAAGTGCCCACATGGGTGTCACTCTGCATTCTGGCCTCTGACTTCTTTGCCCCTGGTGACCTCTACCATCACTCTGCTTTAGCTATTCACGCACAGCCAGGGCCTGGGTCCTCAATCCCTACGTCCTCTTCCAGCTCTGACCACAGCCTCCCCTCCTTCCAGCTCCCTTACCCCCACATCATCAAGTTTGTAAGAGACTTCCAGGGCCCCACTTCTTCCAAGCCCACAGTTCACCTGCCTGCCTACCCCTCTCCATCTTGGGGCCCTGGACCACCCTCTCAGCAGCACCCTCAATCTTCACCATCCATACCCACTCTGTCTGCCACCTGGCAGAGTCCCAGGGCTGGGGCAAGGCTGTTCTCCACCTTCTCCATCCTCCTCCACAGCCACCGGACTGCTGAAGACAGTCACACTGCCAAGCAGACTGGGTTGCTCTGAGTGCAAGGGCTCCCATCACTAGAGGGCATCATTTCCACCCTGCATCCCTGAGCCAGTGGTGAAGGACGCAGCACTGGGGGCACACTGAAATCACCCGGAAAGCCTAAAAGCGTTCTAATTCTGGGGTCATTTCATGTAACTGTTCTGAGGGCTGGCCTGGGCAGCAGGATTTGTAAAGCTCCCCTGGTGATTAAACAATGTACCCTATCCATATAGGGGACTACAACTTAGCTGTATAAAGAAACAAACTTCTGATACATGTACATGGATAGTCTTCAAAAACATTGTGCTAAAAAGAAGCCAAGCACAAAAAAATACATGTTATATAATTATATGAAAATTTCAGAAAAGGCAAAACTATAGCGCAAGCAAAGAAACCTGGGCTGGGGGCAGGACTGACGACAAACGGGCATGAGAGAACTTAGTGATAGGAGTGTCCTAAGACTGGGCTGTGACGATGGCTGCACAACTATTATAAACTTTCTAAAAATCATTGAACTGTATACTAACAATGGAATGAGTTGTACGCGATATAAATTATCCCAATAAAGTTGTTAAAAGTGTGGGGAAGGGGAAAGGGAAGGGAAAAAACCCAAGTTATAAAATTTAAATGTTTGTTTGTGTTAAAAATAAATTCCCCTGGTGATTCCAATGAGCAGCCAGAGTTGAGAAGCCGATGAAGAAGGCCTGACACCTACTGACCCCGGCCATGTTCTTTCCTCTCTGGCCCTCGACAGCTCAGGGCCTGGCACATCACAGGCCACATCATTATTTTTTAAGTGAATGGATATGCGTTTCTAGAGTTTGTCTCATGAACAGTGGCAAAGAGAATGTCCATTTAATAGCACCAAGTATGCAGAAGTCTTTCACTTATGTTTTCTCATTTCCCAGTGCCTGTGAGGTAGGACTAAATCTCCCTATTTTACAGAGGGGAAACTGGGATCTCATTCAGGTGAAGTGAACTGCCTGGTGTCTCACAGCCATTGCTTGGCAAAGCTGGGCCTAGAGACGGGCACATCCGAGCCAAAGCCTGAGTAGCCTCTGGGTCACCACCCACTGGCCTTAAATCTCAGTTGTCCTGGGTTCGAAGGAGCAGCTGGTCCCAAGGTGGGATGGCCCTCAACTCTTCCCCCCTTTCAGTCCCGATGCAATGAGCTCCTTGTTACTGAGGTTTTCTCCCCAGCTCCCTCCAGCTTCAGGATTGCTTTCATTTGACATTCCTTCCAGTGCACCAGTCCGGAACAGAAGTGCTCGATGCTGCAGATCGACCAGTTTCATAAAAGGAATCCAGTTTCCTTTGCACTCACAAAGAGCTGTTAGGCCCTGGCGAGTTTCCAGGGCCGGCACTCCAGCGAAGCAGCCCAGACATCAGGAGAGGGATGCCAAAGCCCTTGGGCACAGAGAGGAGTCAGCTGGGCGGAGAGATTTAAATCGAAAGGGGTTCTTGCCAGCAATACCACCAAGCAACATCCTGTCCTCAGAAAGCAGGTTTCCCTCTGATGCCCTGAAACTCGGCTGAGGGCCCCCCCACAGCTGTGCAGGGAGGGAGATGTGCTACCAAACTGTCAATACCTGACCCCAGCGGGTGGGGACAGCATAAAGGAGAAGACACTGACCAGTACCCCGGAGGGGAGGTCGGGGCTTCCAGCCCCAGCTGGGCGCTTCACCAGCATGTGCCCTGGGGCAAGAGGCAACCCCCGCTGCAAGCCTCAATCCCCTCCTCTGTCAGCTGGGAACCGTAACTCCTCCCTAAAGGGTGGTTGGCTGTGAGAGTGTTAGGGAATCCATAAAGCACTCAACCACGCCAGGGCTGAAAATGTAATCTCTTCAGGTCAAGGCTTTCAGGCTTTTCTGCTCTTCCGGGTCACATGCAGTTCGCTTGTGACTTCAGGAAGTTATGGATGGAAAGAAGGAGCAATGGGAGTCTGGAATGGGAGCCTGGACCAGGATTTAGTCCTGCCTTTTTTGTGAACAATCTTTCCTGGCTTCAGAGATGCTCTGAAACCCTGAACGTTTTCCCATCCCCTCACTGGGCCTCAGTTTCCCCTTTTATACAAGGAGGGGGTTAGGAAAGTGTCTCTAAGGGCCCCTCAGGCTCTGACAGCCAAAGACTCTATTGGAAGAAAGCAGGCCCCTCCAAGTTGCTGCCGAGTCCCATGTTAATGGGGCCACAGACTGGCCTTCCTCCCCCTCCCCCTCAACCAGTCCATACTCATTTCAGAACATCTGTGGCTGCCTAACTAAAGGGCAGTCTTTCAGCAAAAGCCTCTTCAGTGTTTGGCAATGAGTCACTCCTGCGAGAGGTCGTTTTCTTTGTGCCTCACCCTAGGGACTGAGAAGCAGAGAGGTGGGAAGAGGAGGGCCAGGCTTGCCTGGGAAAAGCATGCCTTGTTTGGTTAACCACAGAGGGTGGGGCCAAACACTTAGGCTTTTCAAGCACCTCCCCAAACACCCTCTCTGTGCATGAACTTTACAGTTGCCAGAGTTCTTTCAAATCCATGACTCATCAGATTTTGGTAAGAATCCTGAAGGGATAGGGGAGGAATTCGCAGCTGAATGAAGAGAGGTGACTTCTCCAAGGTCAATGCATCGAGTGGCCTGTCCCTCCCCTGGGAGAGATGGGCAGAGCCGCAGAAAGGTAAGTGCAAGGCTGAAGTGGAAATCAGTTCTAGTAATTCCCAGCCCTTTCTGCCCCCACCCTCCTGCCAGAATGGGTGGGCCCTTTCCAACTCCTCCCCCTGAGGTTGGCCTGGGCCTCTATCTCACGCCTTCCTTCCCCATAGGGCTCAGTGTTTTCCTCCTGGGCATCTAAGCACACTGGAATGTCTTGCTTTGTTGGGAGGCTCCAAGTTCAAGGAGACAGGAAAGTAGGAACTATAAGGAGAATGGGAAGAAAGACAAGAGACAATTTTGCCCTCATTTGAGTGGGAAACCTTTTTAAACATTTGATCATATCCACTCTTAGTAAGGATGTGGGGAAATGGAAATTTTCAAACACATTGGTGGGACTAGAAATTGGAACAGCCTTTCTGGAAGTCAATTTATCTCACTATTTTAAATGACTCAGTAATTCCACTTCTAGAAATCTGCCAGGTGGGAAGGTGTTGGCTGTGATGTTAAAAAGCTATACACATCCATAGGGGCCTGGTTCAATAAGTTATCATCTATCCATTTGACAGAACACCATGGACCATTAATAAGCATGAGATCAATCAAGACTTCTAAGATCTGTTGTAAAATGAAAAAAGCAAAATCTACAGTATGACATCATTGCGTTTAAATAAATATAATGAAAAAAAGACTGGGCAGATGAACACTGAACTGAGAGTGGGAGAGGATGTGGGATTTAGGGCAATTAGCAACCTTTTTATTTTTTTACTTTATATTTTGGCATTTTTTTTTTGGTTTGTTTTTGTGTTTCAAGTGCTACAGATGTCCTCCATTCCCGCCCCTGCCCACCTCCCATTAACCCCTCTACCCTGTCATGATTTTTAGATGGTCACTACAGCATCAGCAACAAGGACAACAAACCTATAGGGGCAGTGAGGGAATAAGCTACAGGATTTAGCCAAAGGCACAATGAAAGGGAAGGGTTCACTCCTGAGCGATCTAGGACGGAGGTTTTCACCTGTCCCATGCACAAATTCCTCAGCCACCAGCTCTGTTTTGTCAAAGGTAAAACGACTTTGGTCCTGCTAATAAATGTCTGCTTAAAAGCCCTGTGATACTGCCCATCCCTGATTCAGCCGTAATGCCCGTGCCTGGAGATGACAGCGGCCAACAGGGAGGTGAGAGCTTGACCCCTCAGCAAAGCATACCTCGGAGAATCTCTGCACGTCCTGGGTTAGTGTGCCCACTCGCTTCCACTGGAAGTGCTTTAGCAGCTTCAGGATGGCTGGATTCACCGCATTGTCTGACGGGACAGTTCGGAAGAAGTAAGGGTATTTTTTCTTATCAGCCAGGACAGGTGTGGTTGCGGCAAAGGAAAGCTGAAAAACACAAAAGAGAGAACACGTTTACTGGTGGGCCTCCCTGCTCTGAGCCCAGGATCTTTTGGAGCAGGAGAGAGCTTTAGTTCTGATTTTGGCCCAAACACACAGGGCAAGATATTTTTAAACCTTTTTAGTATAAAAGTAATGCATCATCATGAAAGAGAATATTTAAAAAATGCAAAATAAGGAGAAAGAAGGAAGAAAAATGAGCCAATATTTTACCCCTCACCAAAGAACCACCATTAATATTGTAGTCTATTGACTTCTGGTCTTTTCTCCATGCACATTAATTCTAAAAAAAATCCTGAGGTCATTCCACATATGTAATTGAGCTGTTTCTCTCCACCTCCCTCACTCCACACACTTAGCATTATCACACAAGTACTCAGCCATCCTATTAAAAACTCTTTGTAAACATTTTTACAGCTGTATAATATTCTAGCATATGTAAATAAACATCATTTATTGAATCATCTCTAATTGGGGGGCATTTAGATGGTTTCCAACTTGTCATTGTCATATTATTCTGCAAGCATCCTTGTGCACAGCATTTTTTAAAAAAATTTCAGTCTATTTCAATAGGATAAAAGTCTGTGATGTAAAATGTCCCAGATAAAGGATATGCGATTTTAAAGACTTGATCCTTACTTCCAAAAAGGATTGTATCAATTTATATACCCACTAGCCAGGTATGATTAGAGAGCCAATTTTACCACATTCAACAGAAGAACTAAAACATTATTTTAATTTTATAATAATTTATCCCTGAAAAACTAGAATCATATTGCAATCATTGGTTATGCATAATTAATCTTTTTCCATGTGGTCATTAACCAGTAGTATGTTCTATTTCAGGAATTTGCTTTTTCATGTCTTTTATTTTCTGAGTGGTATTCTAATACTTTTATTATTGAGTTTAATGAAGACTTTTATATGTATAACGTTCAACTCAGACTGTTACAGTTGCTGTATCCCAGTTTGTTTGCTTTCCCATTTTGCGTGTGTATTTTAATTTATACTAAGTAGTCAAATCTGCTCCTCTTCCCTTTTATTATTTCTTCTTTTTAAGTGCCAGTAAGTTGCTAAATTGGATTTTAATGATGTCCTACAAGGCCTACCTCAAATGTCACCTCTTCCATAACACTTCCTCTGATCTCTGCTCTCCCTTCCCTCGGCCTAATCCACAGAAGGTGCCTATCAACCTTTTTGATCTTTGCTGTGTGATGGTGGGAGAATGGTATCTTATAGTTCTAATTTGCATTTACCTTATTATTAGTGAGGGTGAGTATCTCTTTCTATGTTTGAGAGCAATTTGCATCCTTTGCCTGTTTTCCAACTGGGCTCATTTTACGGATCAGTTGGTAGAAATAATCTTTTCTATTAAGGAAATTAGCCCTTTGTGATATAAGTTACTAATTTCTCTCCCAGTTGTATACCTTTTCTTTTGATGTTTCTTATAGTGTCTTCTACCATATGGAAATTTTTTTTTAAAATGTGGTTGAATTTATCTACTTTTAAATTTTATGTCTTCAGGTTTGGTGTTGTATTTCCCACTCTAAGATTATAAAAATTGCTTCATGGTTTCTTCTAATCTGTTATCTTTCCCTTCCTTCTTCCTTCTGTTCCCCTCCCTCCCTCCCTCCCTCCCTCCCTTCCTCCCTCAGTCCCTTCCTTTCTTTCCTTCATTTGTTTCATTTAAAACTTTGATCCAAAAAGGGCATGGTTGAAGCAAGCTCACTCTTTGCTACCACCAGCTTTCTTCCCAAACTTCCCAGGAGCAGCTCCAGATCTAATACTTCTCAGAGTCCAATTTCAGCACCCAAGGAAATAACACCCTGGCACCCTCAGGCACCTGCTGAAGATGCTCTTGTAACCTGAGGAAGCACTCCTTCTCTCCGCCCCCGCCCCCGCCCCCCAAGACTCTGGCAGAGTGGGGGCAGTGGAGATTTGTCCCTTTTCCTGATCTGTCTCAGAGGGCAGACAGCCACTACCCAGGATCCCTGGATCTCCTGTGTCCCCTCAGCAGCCTACACTGTCGGTGTGTGAAGCTGAACACACACCAAACAGCTCATCTGCTGTCACCTGGAACTAAGGAGCCCCTAGAAGAACCAATTTTTAAGATCCTCAGAGACAGGGACACCATCCCAAGACTGGTAAAGGTCAAGGATAGAGTGGCTGTTTAAAAATTACAACAAGGACCAATGCGAAGAGCCTGCAGAGAGGAAAATCCCAGCTGGACAGATTGAGGAACACTAGCATTCAGAGTTGTTCAGCAATGAAAGGCCTGCTGTTTAAAGTAGTGAGATCCCTGTGTCTGGAGGTATGCAAACAGAGGCTGGACCATGACCTAGAGAGAACAGAGAGGGGCTTCAAGATGTCTATGAGCTCCCCAAAAACTGTATGAAAAAGCTGGTGTGGGTGTGTATGTGCAGACAGACACAAAGTTTTCTGAAAAGAGGATCCACCACTTCCATCAGATTCACAAAGAGGATCTTAAAACCCAAACGAGATCAGTACTCCAGCATGCAGGTGATATTTAGGTCCCATAGTGAGCTCAATAAAAAGAAGCTCTGCAGTCCCCTAAAACCCACTGTTCATGATTTTTCTCAATATTAAAACAATTCGAGGCTCCTACAATTACCAGCACAAGAAGGAGCTATTAGAAAAATCAGGGAGCAACTATTTCAGGGCCTGCGATGGTGTATGTGCCATCACATCCCCAAAATGCTTTCCTAATACATTTTGGAAAATGTTGGTTTTCTGATGCGATTTCTGAATCACACTCCGGTTGATACTTTGCCATTATTGTCCCATTAGTTCCAGGTCCACAATTAATTGTTGCTTGAACAACCTCATATGTTTGCCCTGTAGGTAATTACAGTGGTTACTGTTCAGTGAATAAATGGTCCATTGTGTTTACAATGGGCTTGGAGTACAATATATGCCCCGGGTCTAAATCATGTTGGGTGCAGAATATGAACTGGCACTGACATTTTCTGCACCATTTGAGACAATGCACACTTGGATTAGATGGCTTAGCATCACTGTTCCTCTGGCTTTCACCTCCTAAAACTTCCTTCCCTGGGCGAAGACTGCAGGTGCCTACTAGCACTGTTGGATTGTAGAAACCTGCAAAATCATCTAGCTCTGGGATGCTCTACCCTGGCTGCACACTGGAATCACATTGTAAGATTTTTAAAAATAGTAATGACTTTGTTCCACTCCAAACCAACTGAATCAGAATCTCTGGGCACAAAGGCTGGCATCACTATTATTTTAAAACTTCTCAGGTAATTGTGATGCCCAAGGAGGGTGGAGAACCCCTGATGTAGAGCAACACCCTTAGCTTTTTTTCTTTCGGTTTTATTTTGTATTCGTTTCAGGTATACAGCTTTGTGATTAGACAATCATATACTTTACATAGTGTTCCCCTCGATATTTCCAGTACCCCAACTGGCATTACACATAGTTATCACAATATTATTGACTATATTCCCTAATCTTTACTTAACTTCCCTGTGACTATTTTGTAACTACTAATTGGTACTTCTTAATCCCTTCACTTCTTTTACCCAATATCCCCCGCTCCTTTCTGGCATTCACCAGTTCGCTCTGTGTCGATAAGTCTGTTTCAATTTTGTTTGTTCATTTATTTAGTTCTTTAGATTCCACATATAAGTGAAATTATATGGTATTTATCTTTCTCTGACTGACTTATTTCATTGAGCATAGGTACATCCATGCTATCCCAAATGGTAAGATTTCATTCTTCTTAAAATAAAATTTTATTGATTTCAGAGAAGAAGGGAGCGGGATAGAGAGATAGAAACACCAATGATGAGAGAGAATCATTGATCAGCTGTCTCCTGCAGGCCGCACATGGGGATCGAGCCCATAACTCAGGCATGTGCCCTGACCAGGAATCGAACCATGACCTCCTGGTTCATAGTTCGACATTCAACCCCTGAGCCACTCCGGCCAGGCTTCATTCTCTTTGATGGCCAAGTAATATTTCATTGTATATACCACAGATTTTTTATCCACTCATCTACTGAAGGGCACTTGGGCTGCTTCCATATCTTGGCTACTGTAAATAATGCTGCTATGAACATAGGGATACATATATTCTTTCGAGTTAGTGTTCTGGGTTTTTACAGCTATATACTCAGAAGTGGAATCGCTGGGTCATAAGGCAAATCCATTTTTATTCTTTATATATTTTTAATTTTTAAATCCCCACCCAAGGGTATGTGGTTTTTTTAAACTGATTTCTTTAGAGAAAGAAGAAGGAAGGGAATGGGGGTAGGGAGAGAAACATCAATGTGAGAGAGAAACATGAAGCGGTTGCTTCCCATACACACCTGGCTGAGGATTGAACCCACAACCGTTCTGGTGTATGGGACAATGCTCCAACCAACCGAGCCACCAGGTCAAGGCCCAAGGCAGATCCATTTTTAATTTTTAAAGGAAACTCCAAACATTTTTGCTAGTGGCTGAACCAATCTGCATTTCCACCAAGAGTGCACAAGGGTTCCTTTTCACCACATCCTCACTATAACTTGTCATTTTTTATTTATTGGTGATGGCCATTCTGACAGGTCAACGCCCTTACTTTTGAATAAGTAGGCTGAGACACAGAAATGGGGAGATATCGAGATACCCACAGTGGCCATTGAAAGAGAGAGAAGCAGCACTCAAATCCAGGTCTAAAGGACTCTAACAGCAGTGCTTTCTCCTCCTGATGGCTGCCCCCTGCCTTGCATGTGCCTGCCCGGCCTTCCTCCCCCAGCACAGTCACTCAGCACCTTGAAACACAAGGCCTGTTGCATAAGGGCCCTAACTTGACAGACCCAACCTTTCTGGACTCTCCTGCCTTATTTCACACAATTGAGTTTATTTCTAAACACACTGTGATTGCGGCTTTGAGTTAATCCCTAAACCAAGGATTTATTTGAGAGTACTTTTAAATTTATTTTATAGTGTTGCTATTTCTAGTTTTATTGCATTGTTTTGAGAATTTGGCATGTACAGTGTTTGCTTTTGGACTTTATTGAGATTTCTTTTGTGGCCTATTATACAATCAATTTTTGTAGAAGTTCTATGGTGGCTGCAAAAACAGATGGAGTCTCTAGTTGTAAACTATAAAAATTATCAGGTTACTTATGTATAAGCGATAAAACCAAACTAACCAATTATATTATCACATGTTTTATATTTTTATTTACTTGACCTATCAAAGACTGAAAGATTTGTTAAATTTTTCTCCACTGTCTCTCACAATTTCTTCATGTTCTGGGTGGGGCAAAAGCAGGCTTACAGTTGTTTGTATGGAAAAATAATACAATGAGTAACAAATAATAATACAAAAATAAACTCTGTTCCACATACTCACAACTGTAAACTTACTTTTGCCCCTGTATTTCAACAGTTTTTGCTTTACATCGTTTGATTTTATGTTGTTTTGAGCATGAATGTTCATTACAATTACACTGTTATTTTTCAGCAATGTATACACTTGCTTAGTACAAATATCAGGTGCTTAATAGATAATCATTGAGTAAACTGAGGATTAAAATATCTTTCAAGGTAAAATAAACCCCTTTGTCATTTCATTGTTTTGTTTTATATTATATCTTGCTTGGTATTAATATTGAAACCGTTACTTTATTTTTGCATTTGCCTGCCATAGCATTGATCCTCCTTCTATTGGTATTCTATTAAGATTGTTTTAAGTGTATTTCTTGAAAAGAGTACATGAATGAATTTTAAGTATATATGCTTATTAATGTAATGAACACTTGGTTTTGCATTTATCATCTTAGCAGTTTTACTCTTTTTAAGGCTTCCTTTTTGTTTCCTTTGTCTGTTTTGATACTCAGACTATATGTCTACTCTTCTCCATTCTGGATATATTAACCTTGCTTCTTGTTTCAACCTTCTGGAGTACCACTTAATATTCTGACGAATAGTGTGGGATTGAAAACTTGCCCAGAATGAGCCTCTATTGCTTTGACACATGGTAGAATTTAGCTGGGTATACAATTCTTGGGCTATCACTTTCTCCCCTTAAAACTATAAAGTGATGCAAAGGAGAAATCGGGGCTAGTTTGATTATTGTTCATTTGTAGGTATCTAGTTTTCTCTGCCTGGATGCTGAAAAAAATTATTTTTCTTTATTCTTAGAATTAAAATATTTTGCCAAGATAGATCTGGCTGTGGAACTCTTTTTTAAAATATTTTTATTGATTTCAGAGAGGAAGGGAGAGGGAGAGAGAGATAAAAACATCGGCTGCCTCCTGCACGCCGCCCCGCCTCCCCCCCGCCACTGGGGATTGAGCCCGCAACCCAAGCACATGCCCTCGACTGGAATCGAACCTGGGGCTCTTCAGTCCACAGGCCGAGGCTCTATCCACTGAGCAAAACCAGCTAGGGCTGGCTGTGGCAGTCTTGATTTTACCTAGGACACTCCCTATTCAATCTATACACCCAAGTCTTTTAATTCATAAAATATACACAAACATATAAATATATACTATTTATTATATATAATATAAAATATATACTATATATAGTATTATATGTAATATATAATACCATACTTACTATATATATTTGTATTATATTCATATATATTCTTTTCTGTCCTCCAAAACACCTGATTATCTGTGTGTTGTCTTTTCATTCTCCAAATCCATATCTGTCATATTTTCTTCCATGACTTCATTTCTTGGTCCTTGTCCTCTGCATTCTGGAAGAGCATCTTGTTTTATTTTCTTTTGTTACAGGGTATGAGCATATTGAGTTTCACTAATTTCTGGTGAAATGACTATACCATTCACAGTCGCAGTAGCAGGGCACAAGGTTTTCATCTCATCACATTCTATCCAATATTTGGTATTATCTAACATTTAAAAATATTTGTATTGATTTCAGAGAGGAAGGGAGAGGGAGAGAGAGATAGAAACACCAATGATAAGAGAGAATCATTGATCGGTTGTCTCCTGCATGTCCCACACTGGAGATCAAGCCTGCAACCTGGGCATGTGCCCTGACCAGGAAATGAATCATGACCTCCTGGTTCATAGGTCAGCACTCAGCCACTGAGCCACGCTGGCTGGGCTTATCTGACTTTCTAATCTTTCAAGAATAAGGTGGCACTTCATTAGCACTTGACTTTGCAACCATTTGACTGCAATATATAAACATGTTAGCCATTCAGGTTCTTTGGTCTGCAGGTTTGCTGATTTGCTTTTCAAGAGCCTCAGTTTTAAGCTTTACTGTCTCTAACATATTTTTATTGTGTTATTGACATTTTCAGTTTCCCAGTAATTTTTTATGATCATATCCCTTTTCACCCCACCCCCTTATCTCAGGCTATTTCATGGAGACCATGTTTTTTCTGCATATGATTGGGGTTACCAAACATCTTTCTAAACTTTTCTTCTTTATCCTACAGTAGATCATTTTCAGAGGCAGACTCTTCCTTATGCTTCTTCTGGGTATTGTTTGCCTTTGATCATTTTTGCAACACTTTTTCAAAGCCTGAATGTTAGGTGTTTTCAATGTATTCATCCTCAAAAGCAAGCCGGTCTTTTTAGACGTGACTTATCAAAAGACACACTATGCAGATTGTCCCTGGCCCTGTTTTCTGTCTACTTATACTGCAAGTGAGTATGTTTCTTAGAAGACTGGGGACGAAGTATTTGAGCACAGATTTTGGTGTCCAGCAGGCTCTCTTATGCTGTTCTACATTACTAAGGTGACCTTCCCCCCTCAGAGCCTGATTCCCTGGTACTCTGGATCAACACAGCACATCAACTCATACATTGCTGCACGGTTTTTCTTTCTTGCGCATAAAACTTTACTTAGGAAGTTTCTGCTTCCCAGGATACAGCGCACTCCTAGTGCCCCTCCTGTCCTCTTTCTATCCAATTTTCCCCTTAGGAATGTATAGCTCTGTGTAAATTTAGAAAGACAGATGAGAACGAAGAGAAAAAGCATCTTGGTTGCCTCCAAGATCAGCAACTGTGAGTAGAGGCATGGCTGTCCATTTTCCTGATTGATAAAAGCCCTGGGTTCTCTATCTCAGATTGTGAGGGGAAGAAGAAAAAGTCTGCTCATTATTTCTAGGATGATTGCTCTTTTATGAGGCAAGGTTCGGAATTCCAGGAGGTAAAGTTTGGTAGGATTTTCTCAATCCAGCTCCATCCACTTTATAATTAGTGAAGCTTCCAAACTTCTGGAATGTCAGTGAATCTTAGGGCCCTTTGGTTCTTTGAGGTAGGCATTACCATCCATTCTACAGCTGAAGAAACTGTGGCCAGAAAGGTGACATAGCTATGCAAGGTCAGGATGGGAAATATGGAACTGGTCTTTTGACTTCATACCTAGTTCTCTTTCTTCAACCAGCTCTGGGCTGTCAGTCCCAGATGATATAGGAAAATGATCCAGGTCTTGCTCCTCCTTCTGAGACCTGGTGACATAGGGAAGAGATGGCTTATTCCGAGGCTCCAACATGGCAAGTTTCCATGGTGGGAACAGTTGGTCCTGGAGATTCTGGGGGGCACACTTAATCGGTAAGTGGGATGGGAAGAGAGCCATCAGCATCTCTCTCTGGGTGGGAAGCTCTGGCCTGCCACAAAACACTTTGTGATAATTTAGGGTCTGCATGTTGAACATGAAGTGCCCACGGGCAGAGGGAAGTGGAGAGCTGAGGCAACTACAAGGCCACTTTAGGGAACTGGGAAACCAGGCTTAGCTGCATCTCTGACTGTGAGAACAGGGCAAATCATTTTCCCTCTGCAGGTGTCTATTTTTCTCATTTCTGAAAATGATGGATTGGACCAAAGATTTCAAAGGTTCCTTGCAACCACAACATTTTATGCTTCTCTCTCCAACAATTGAGGGAAATGATTAAGGAGTTCGTTTTGTGTGGGCGTGTGTTTAATTTAATCTGATTTTATTCAGATAATTGCCACTGTGTCTCACTCCTCTTTGCAGATATAAACCTGGATAAAAAAATGTAAATATACCTCCCAACTTCAGAATCTTGATTAACTTCCCAGCCACTGATGAATTGTTGCCTAAATGCAATTCATTCTTTAGCTGGTTTGGGGCCTCAGAGTTTGAGTTTTCTGCAGGAAGAAACCATTTTTCAGTGGCAAGTATAGCCAAGAGCAGCCCTATTTGCTAAATCCTAGGTGAGAAACTCCAACCAGATGGGAGAGGGGAGAAATGATTGAGGCTTGCTCTTTTCTCTGCTCGGTTTAATCTTTTTCCATGGGTTTGCTGACTGTTTCTGTAATTAAATAAGGGAGGTATTTGTCATCTAGGGTTCCTTTCAGCCAAGATGAATGGAACACAACTTTCTCAGGAAGCTTCTGACAAAACCCTGTTTGTGGCCAGTGCCAGGATGTGTACAAAGGCACCAGGCTGTGTGCATTGGGAACTCGGGTCCACTTCAGGTCTGTGCCAGGTCACCGCTGCGCCCCAGCCCTGGAGAAACACTGTTTGGACACAAAGTGCCTCGACATAGATGCCTGTGAGATTAATGTGACGTGGAGCGGCCGCAAAGCACCTCCCAAGTAAGTGAAGGGAAATGAATGCCTGGCATTCGGGTGAGTTCTTGAGGCCCCACTCCCACAAGGGGCCTGCTCGAGCATCGTGCGTAGATTTGCTCTAAGGCTTGAAACCTCTTTAGTCAGAGAGAGAGTTGGGCTGGAACCACTTGGGGAACACTCATCTCTCCTTCCAGTTGCTGAGTTTTAGTGTTTACTCACTCAGAGGCGCACAGCAGTTCAGCTTTTACCACCCACTCCCATGTCTGTATTCTTATTGGGAACGTATAGCCATTTGTGAGGGAGACGTAGAAAACATTACTATCTCTGTGTCCCGGCAAAGAAACAAGCTCAGGCAGGTACAACTAGCAAGGGACTTGGTTGGGATATGAGCTCAGGTATTTGACTCCCTGAAGTTACTGCAGAATGAGCGTGGGGAAGCATCGCACGAAGGGCTTGGCATTCACTTTCTCATTTAATATGCAAAACAACCCTATGAGACAGATACTACTGTGATCTGCATTTTTCAGATGTGGAGACTGAGGCTCAAAGAGGTTAAGTCACCTGCATTTGGTCACACAGCAAGCAATTGGCAGAGCAGAGACTCTGACTCCACAAGCCTTCGCTCATTCCATAGGCTCCCATGTTTCTCTGTGAAAAACAATTTCCAAAACACATTCACTTCTTTAGTCTAACTTTGACCTTCACAAAATCCCATGTTATAGGTAGAGTAGACCTTATTACCCTCATTTAATGGATGAGGAAACAAGCTCAGAGAGGGTAAGTGACTTCCTCAAATTCGCATGTTAGTAAGTGGCAAGGCTAGGACTTGAACCTGGGACTTTTGTTCTTGGCATACAGTTCTCTCTCAAACATGCAATGCTGCTTC
Organism: Myotis nattereri; assembly: GCF_964212035.1. Taxonomy (NCBI): domain Eukaryota; kingdom Metazoa; phylum Chordata; class Mammalia; order Chiroptera; family Vespertilionidae; genus Myotis; species Myotis nattereri. The sequence goes on from NC_138087.1 coordinate 56,959,354, forward strand.
TTAGGGAGGCAGTTGGATAAAAGCTGAGGAAGCAACTGGGACATTTAAAATGAGGAAGAATAAAAAATAAAATTTGCTTAAAAGAAAAACAATCACGCCACATTTATGGCTTATTATGCTTTTGATCCCCCAAAATAGTCCAATTCAGTTATATGAAACCAAACTCATAGGTATATTTGATTTTTTAAGAGAAAATTCTTTATACTTTTCTTTTCAAATTTCTATTATGAAATATAAACTACATAAATAAGCATATAAAATATGGATGTTCAGTTGAAGGAGTAATAGCAAAGCCAATATCCAACTGCCCATCACTTAGTTGAAGAAATGGCTTTTATTTATTTGTAAACAGTAAATTGTAAAATAACTTAATTTTTTGGTCTCTAAGATACAATTTTTTTGTTATGTGTCATTCTGTGATTTTTGTTTACTTCATCACTCCCCTCTTCAAAATTTCTATCATTATTCCATTTAAAGAAGGTTGGAAAACAAATATTACTTCTCAAATTCTTTATTTTTCTTTTTTAAAGTAAAAAAAACAGGAGTCAAATAGTGAAACAGCAAAACCAAGTCAGTGCTGAGAGAGCAGTTTGGCCCATAAGAGTTTGGGGGTTCAGTTTGGACAGGTTGGGTTCAAATGCCAGCCCCACTACCCCCTAGGCAACTCTGAGAACATTACTTCAACTTTTGGGATCTGTCTCCTCCTCTGTAAACCAGGGTGTCACACCCCTGTCTCAGGGTGATTGTGAGGTCGGAAAGAGCAAAGGCACCCAACTTCTAGATTTAGAAGTTATGCGGTTAGATGGGATTTCTTGCAATTATGAAAGGCATTTTAACTTAACGGCTCTTTCCCTCAATAATACCACAACATAAGGAAGGCAGAGTGGTAGAATATACCCATTTTACAGATGAGAAGCCTCAATGAATGAAAGGTTTTGCTCATAGAGACATGGCTGCCCCCAGGCAGAGACATAATTCTAAATTAGGCCTTCTAAATTTTAATCTAGTGATTTTTAAATGGTTTGTTAAGTTTTAAAAATGATTATATTGCTTGTCTAATTGTGTACAATTAGAATGTATGTCTTTAATTTTCTCTTCAACTTCTGGTAGAATGTTCCATTTCCCCCTCACAGCTGTGCAGGTGACAAATGCAGGAAATTAACAAATTACATTAGAAACCTCTTTGGTTTCCTCAGCTCCTTTGCACTTGGCTTTCAGCTGATGTCTTTAGGGGTAAGAAGCGCTCTCATGTGATCACAGCTGTGAAGCCAACTGCCTTTTAATTACCACACTGCAAAAATCATGTCTCCTCATGTCAATTTAGAACCTTTAATTAGTTGATAGGCTGAAATAGCATCTATGGAGGGAAAGGTATGCTGGGGCCCAGCTCGATGCTTGCAGTGGAAGAGGACTCAGCATTTTCATCTGCGGGATCTTCCCATCTCTCCAGGGCCACCTCCTACTCATCTGTCCAAACCTGGTCACAGCCACCTCCTCCAGGGAGCCTTCCCTGCTGTCCCTCAGTTCTCCTAGCACTATTTCTTCCCCTTTCTGTGGGAAGGCTAAATCTCAGGGACATCAGAGCTCCAAAAGAAGGGGTCATCTTAGGTTCAATGTACCCTTGTGAGCCAATGCCTTCCATAAGGAAGGGAGCAACAGGATGCTGGACTCTAGATCTCTGAGGTTTGCTTCATGGTCAGTCCTGGGAAAATGAAATTGAATCAAGATAAAAGATTCAAAGGTGCTTTCCAAGAATGTGAGGTTTTTTTCAGTGAGGCAGAGGAGGTCGTCCTGGACCAGTAGGGCTGGGGCTGGGGCTGGGGCAGGGGTTAAAGGAAATGAAAATGGATGTGTGGCTATGGAGTACAAAGACCCAGTTCCTCTGTGTATCCGCTGCAAGTCTACCAGCAGTCTGTTAGTCCTCAGTTTCCTTACTTGTTAGTCCTGACTAACTCTCCAGGGCCCTTTAAAAAAAGAGAGAGAACTTGTACATGAAACTATATTATAGGAAGTCAGTCCTTGTGCTAATGGATGGCGAGGGTCAGGAGGCTCAACTGGTCTGCTTAGACCCACCTGTTCTACCACTCCATGCTCCTTTCTCAGCCTCACACTCCAGCCTTGTATTTCCCAAAACATACACGGCTCTCTCTCGTTTCCCTATGAAGAAGCCTTCCTAAACACTCCCACCTCCAGGCTAGGCCACCGCCATCAAGACCTTACCATACTGTATTACAATTGCATCCTTACTTCCCTCAATAAGACTGCAAAATAAGAAGCACTCAAATACTTGTTGAACAAATGAATGCATGAATGAATGCAAATGGAGCACGAGTAATGTGTGGGTCCCAGAGGGAAAACTGGAATCAATGTCTGACAGTATCTGGGAGGCTGACATGGATCAATATAAAGTAGAAATATTTAATAATAAGATGTTCAAAAATGAGTCAAAACCTTGCAAAGTACTGAGTTCCCCATAACTGGAGGTACTGAAGGAGAAGCTCAAGAATCATCTAATAGGGCCATGAAGGGATTCCCAAACCGGCAGGGAGTTTGCATTACTCAGGATTGTGTCTTATGGGCATTGTTGGTGGCATATCCAATGATTTTTAGGTGAACCCAGATTAGTATTTTATAACTTAATAGGAATGTTTTCTCTTTATTTACCTTTATACTATCTTCTTAGTAAATGATACTACTTTTCTATTCATGGTATTTAAATAAAAGGATAAGTCAATTTAAACGAAAATACTAAATAAGTTAATAATACTGGTGGTATATAGATTTGACAAAATTAAGAAAGTGACATGCAAACGATGAGGTCTGAGAAAAAGAACTGCAGGTTCAGTAAGAAGTCTTACAAAAATATAGGTCCTCAGAAATAAAAATCTACTGAAATCTCCATCACTTTCCATTACATTAAGTCATAATATGAATTCAAACAATCTAGAGTGAGCTAGACTCTCACCTGGGCACTGGAGAATGGGCACTATCATAAGTACCAAAAAGAGTGTGGGTCTCTCAAATAAAAGAAATTAATGACATAGAAAAAAAATAATTGTAGAAGTAGAAATGGCCTAAGTAAGGGGGTTATCATATTAAGCAATATCTGGAACATGCTTGTACTAAAAAATTGTTTTTATTTATCTGAAATTCAAATTTAGCTGGGCATCCTGTATACTACCTGGTAACCCTATGTAACCATCCAAGTCAGAAATGGTAAATACACTTGAGCCTATGTGATACTGTCAGCGGGGCCTGACAGTGGCTGCCAAGAGAAGGGGGTTAAGTCAGTGGACAGCATGTGGTGATCAATTAGTTATGTCTGCAATTAGCACAGGAAGGGGAAATAATAGCACCAACATCATTCATTTATCTGCCATCTTGGGCTTGTTTTACACTTTGAGGACAAGGGACTTGCCCAGGCTCACAGCCCAAGTCCACAGCTGGGCTGAACTAAACTCATTTGCTGCTCCATGCTGCCTGCTCAGAATCAAAACTGAATGCTCCCAGTGCCATGACTACATAATCCCAGGCTACCCTCAGCAAACGTGAACACCCATATCCGCGGCCAGGATGCACACCGCCAGTCAAACCCTCCACCTGATCCAATTCATCATCATGACTACATTTGAATGCCCTAGAATAACACCAAAAATGTGGAACAAAATCATTTACACTCAGAGAGTTCTGTTGAAAAAGATGTCATTGTGACAGAAAGCACTCAGGGGTCTGAACCACTGCACCCTTTCTGTAATACCTCAGGGCTTTTGGTAATACAGTTCTACATTTGACTCTTGGTAGAAACAAAAAACAATTATGCTTTATTACAAAGCAGATATTTCCCTTACTGTTATTGAATCGGAGGGGAGTGAATTAAATTTGGGGTTTCTTCTTCATCTCTCTGTTAGTCCCCCCCATCTTTCCGTGGGTCCCCTCCTTGTAAAAGTAAGGAGACAGCACGAGGTGGCTCTTTATTTCAGTTCTGAGACTTTGTGATTTTATAATTTGATGCTTAATTTACAAACCAAGGAGAAAGACTTCTTTTTTAGGTGAGAAAATGAGAATTGGTGGACTAGAGACAACATTGCCAGAAGGGTTTTAAACCAGCCTCTTTCACAAAGATATTTGGCCTAATTCAGTGATGGCGAACCTTTTGAGCTCAGCATGTCAGCATTTTGAAAAATCCTAACTTAACTCTGGTGCCGTGTCACATATAGAAATTTTTTGATATTTGCAACCATAGTAAAACAAAGGTTTATATTTTTGATATTTATTTTATATATTTAAATGCCATTTAACAAAGAAAAATCAACCAAAAAAATGAGTTCACGTGTCACCTCTGACACGCGTGTCATAGGCTCGCCATCACTGGCCTAATTGTTTATGTCTCCATTTGGATATTAGCCTTTTACTTTCTGCTCTTCTTATTTTTTTTTTAAATACGTTTTATTGATTTTTACAGAGAGGAAGGGAGAGGGATAGAGAGTCAGAAACATTGATCAGCTGCCTCCTGCACACCCCCTACTGGGGATGTGCCTGCAACCAAGGTACATGCCCTTGACCGGAATCAAATCCAGGATCCTTCAGTCCGCAGGCCGACGCTCCATCCACTGAGCCAAACCGATCAGGGCTGCTCTTCTTAATCAATCAAATTCATTCATTCGTTTTCTCATTCACTCAATGAAGACTTATTTTCTAGAAAAATTATAGATGCGTTTTCTCTTGACTTAGAAACCCCACTTCTAGGAATTCATCCCCAATTTACACTGGCACAAATATGACACATAGCCAAGGTGATTCCAACAGATTGGAAACAATCCAAATGTCCATCAGTAGGAGACTGTCTATACAGACTATAGTACGTCCACACAAAGAAGTGCAAAGCGGCCGTAAAAAGAATAAGGAATGTCATTTATAGATCGATAAAATAGTGAGTTCTGGGTCAAGTAAGTGAGAAAACAAGGTACAGAACAGCATATATAGTATGCTCCCTTTTGTGTAAGAAGGAAGTAAAGGAATAAACACACACACACACACACACACACACACACAATCTGCAAAAAGAAACACTGGAAGAATAAATTTTAAAAAACGAATAAAAATGGTTATCTATAGGGGTGGTATGGAACAAAACAAGCTGAATCAAGCCAAGAATTCTCTACTTGTTGTATAGTTTTGACTATAGAATCATAATATAAAAGTTGTATACATCCTATATAATAAAAGGCTGATATGCAAATTGACCAAACGGTGGACCAACTGGTTGTTGTCACACGCACTGACCACCAGGGGACAGATGCTCAACGCAGGAGCTGCCCCCTGGTGGTCAGTGCACTCCCACAGGGGGAGTGGTGCTCAGCCAGAAGCCAGGCTCACGGAGCAACGGTGGCCAGAGCCTCTCCCGCCTCTGCGGCAGCGCTAAGGATGTCCAACTGCTAGCTTAGGTCCGCGGGGAGAGGGCACAGGCCGGGCTGAGTGACTCCTGAGTGCACAAATTTCGTGCACTGAGCCTCTAGTTTAAAATAAAATTAATCAATAATAAGAAAAATATCAATCCCTAAAAACTTAAAACAAACAAAAATGAAGGCATTCAAATGGGACGAATGGTGAGACATCTGTAACGCTCTCAACAATAAAATAAATTTTAAAAAAAGAGTATATCAAGTTGTTATACTTGGTAGTCACACAGAGAAAAATCTATAAAGGACATTTGGACACATCTTTACTGTTCTCCCCTCCCAACATAACACACACACACACACACACACACACACACACACACAACATACACACAGCTCTTTAATTGTGAAATATCTACAAAAAAGTTGAAAGAACAGTACAATGAACACCATATTCCTTTCACCATTCACCATTTTCCACATCTACTTTCTTCTCTCTCTCTAAATAAATATATACATATAAATATATACACTCACATATATACACACAAAGATACACATACACACATGCACACACATAATTTTTGGTTTTAAAGCATTTGAAATAAACTTATCAACATTTTGACACTTTACCCCTAAATAGTTCAGGCTGCAACTCCTAAGAATGACATTACATTTGTCGTTATCACATCATGAAAATGAGCAGAAATTCAGTATCATGTGATGTATAGTACACATTCAGATTTCTTCAATTTCCCAACAATGCTGTTTACATTTTTTAAAATTCAGGATTCAATAGATATTCATGCCTTGCATCTGGTTGTCATTTTTTTAGTCTCTTTTCATCTAAGAACAGTCCCCTGCCTTTCTGTTGTTCTTACTATTTTCCACAACATTAACTTCTTTGAAGAATCCAGGCTGGGTGACTTGTAGAATGTCCTATATTTGTCTCATTATCTCCTTGTGGTCAGATTAAAATTAAACATTTTGTTTAAAACATTAAATATATTTTCTAGCTCAGTTCAATAAAAATATCTAGAAGCAGCGAGCCCCAGTAGCAATGAGTATAGCTAGCACCCAGATCTTGGTTTCTAACTATGATTCCTCACCAGAAAGAATCAGAATCCTTGGAGAAATGGTCCATTTAAGTCTAGGGCAGGTAAATGCCCAAACTAACTAAGGGCAGAGAGGAGAGGAAGGGCGAGAAGAGGGCAGGAGGAGAGAAAGAAAGCACTAAAAAAGGGAACGCTCTTTTGCAGAGAAAAATGCCAGCTTAAATGTAGAAGGAACACCAGAATTGGAAATGATCATTTGCAACTCCAAAGTAATTAATAATGACTCAGGCAAGGACCATAAACTGATGCTAAAACGATTGGGTAAAAGATTGTGGGGAAATAGGATATTCACATGGTCTCAAAGTCTTACCCCAAAGATTAGTTAATAATTACTGAGAGGAAAAGGTACCTTCACAATAAACCAGCAGATATCACTTTAGCCAGTGATCAAATTTAGCATCATCAGTAATAGTTCAAATGTAGGCCTCTGGTGTGATGCACTGGGAAGAACATGGTATTTAAAAAGCATAGCATTCTTGCCCAAACTGTTTAATCTGAATCTAATCATGAAAAAACAATCAAGTCCAGATTTGGGATTTGTGGGACATTTTATACAACTGGCTTGGGCTTTTAAAAAAGATCAATATCCTGAAAGCAAAAAAACACAGGAACCTTCTAGTTTAAAGAACTGAGCACATGACAACAAATACAATGCAAGGTCCCTGGTTGGATCCTTGATCCCTTCTCACCCACCCACCACCCACAAATAAGTGGCAAAAAGGACATTTTGGGACAAGTGGTGAAATTTGAATATGGACCACATATTAGGTAATGTTACTGTTTCACTGTTAATTTTTTTAGATGTGATAATTATATTCTGGTGATGTAAGAGAATATAATTGTTTTTAGGAGATTCATGCTGACACATTAAGGGGTGAAGTGTCATTATGTCTGCAAATTATTGTCAAGTGCTTCAACAAAAAATGAGTGTGTGGAGAGGTGGGGAGGGGCCCAGAAAGGGAGAGGAAAGCAAACATGGCAAAATGTAAACACTTGGTGGATCTGGGTAAAGGAAATATGATGTTCATTGTGTTTTCTTTTCACTTTTCTGCAGGTTTGAAAATTTTCAAAATAAACAACTGGAAGAAAATTTGGGATAGAGGTAGAAACATAAGGAGAGCAGCGAAAACACGCTGCATTAAAACATAATGTCTGCAACTGATTGAAATGGCATCCGTTTAATATATTTTTAAAGATCTGTGAATTCATAATGCTACTTACAGAGGGAGAAATTGAGAAGGGAAAACCCAAATCAAAACAAAAACAATGATTCCTGGAGGTTCTTTTAAATTCCAGCCCAGACTCTGGGCTTCCCACCACCACCAAGGGAGATGTGGTCCCACCCTCACGGAAGGAGCCCACAATGATCAGACCAGCCTGGCACAGAATGCGAATTGAACCTTTGATGTTGCTGCCAGGCAGATGGGTCTTAGAGGCAGTAATCTGGCTGGAAGGGCTTCCCAGGAAAGAAATGCTTAAGCTGAGAACTGAGGAAAGATTCCTTTTTGCTAGTCTAGGCTGCTGGGTTGGGCCACAGCTGCCCTGCTGTGCCAAGTGTCTATGTACCTGTGACTCTAGCAATGGGCCTAGAGTTTCAGAAGATACCGAACATGAGAAGGGAGTCAGTCCCTGGCATGTGAAAAGTCAACGCACCATCTTAGAAGTGCTATGTAACAGCCAATGTAGGAACTTAGGGGACATTTGAGAAATTTATGCTTATATTGTCATTTGGGCATAATCTAACAGTTATCTACCTAGGACTGTTTTTTTCAAGTTGAGCACTTCTCGATTTATAAGCCTCTATCTCTTCATCATGGAAATAATAAATTATTTAATCTTCTTAGTAAACAGACTAAAAGTGAAAACCTTCTGTATAATTCAAAATGAAATTAGGCTATGCTCTATTAAAAAAACACAACCCATTCATTATAAAACCTCTCAGAGCAGAACTCTTAAGTCCTGTATGCTTGAAATACTTAGCATAGTTATTGATTTTCACCAACAACCAGTCCATCTATTTTCTGAATTCAAAAGAACCATTTATTTTTTATACATAACAAGTAACTGGATGAGTAATAGGTTTAAAAGTAGTGTGTGTGTGTGTGTGTGTGTGTGTGTGTGTGTGTGTGTGATGAATGATTTACAAGGAGAACACAGGCCTGCACTGAGAGGTTCACACCAGCCTGAGTTGTCATCTGCTGACAGGGAGGAAGCTCATTGCAGAGAGGGGCAGGGAGGGGCCCTAGAGACATGGAGGGAGCCTCCCTCCATAGCCTCCAGAGACCCCACTCCTATGCCCCGAGGTCTGCTCCCAGCATTTTGTTTTCCTCATTCTGAAACACAGGCCTAACTAGGATGATGCCTGCTCTCCCTTCCCCACAGTGCTGCCCTGAGGATTAAATGAGATTGTGTGAGAGGCAGTGCACCTGTGATTGCCAGCAGGGACTCTGGAGCCATTTAGACCTGGCAATCCCTAGGCACGACACTCAACTTCTCTGTGCCTCAGTTTCCTCATCTAGTGGAGATTAAGAGACATCGAACCTGAGAACTTGGCCTACCTGCAAGGCTGTTCCCACTATTCTACATGGAACTGCATGCCTAAGTGGGAAGTGGCTTAGGAACAGAAAGAGAACCAGGCCTCAGATCATGAGATCCTAATGGAGGGAGTCATAGGCAGGGCCCAAGAGAGAGAACAACAGGTTTAAGGTAGGTGCTGATGGCTTTAAGCCACAGGGGATATTGGGAATAATGGCATGACATTATCAAGGTTACATGGCTCATCAACTAGTCCAACACTCCCCCGTTACAATAGGAGGCCCAGGGAAGTCAAGGGTACACAGGCAACCCAGCTAGTCCCAGGGAGCGGATCCTAGATCTCAGGGTCCTGCCTCTGCCTGGGAGGTAGACTAGGTGGCTGTCTGGGTACCTGAGTCCTTGAGTAGGAGTCCCCAGGAGGGAGGAACGTAAAGCATAGCACAGGGAACTGTGTGGGCATCATCTAAGGTCATTTCACAATCAGCCAGGGTCACGGATAAGGAGCTGGGACTGTGAGAAGCTAAGGAACCTGCCCAAGGTTACTGGCTAACACGTGCCAGAACCTAGATATGTACCCAGTCCATTGGACCCCAAGCCCAAGAAATGCACCCAGTTATATTGGTATTGTAAGTTGATCAAGCAGGTTAGCCCCTCTGTACAAATGGGCCCAAGACCATCCTATCACATGGGACAGAGAAGGGGCAGTCAGTGCTGTGCTATGACACAAACCCTGTGCATTTGTTCCAGAGCACCTGCCCAGCAGCCACCGAGGACCCCAGGCCCTGCCTCACAGGAGCATTGCCACGGGCCTGGGGGAAACAGGACATTTACAGGGGAAGATGCTCAGGCTCCAGCAAGAGGAAGAGGTTTGTGTAAGGCCCCCCATCCAGGAGATGGCAGGGCCCGACGGAGGCCAGGCGCCCTCATGTTGACCCAGTGCTCTTTCCTTTGGTCCTTAGTCGGAGCCAGGGGTCCCCTCTGGGTGCTCCTGGTCACGAGGGGGCTGGTGGTCTTACTGGCTGAAAGAGGCTCCCGGGATAGTGTGTCAGACCTGGGCTGGAGCAGGACACACTCTGTCTGCACCGCAGCTTAACAGGAGTCCTTGTGATCCGTGCTGCTGGCTGCAGGGACATCCAGAGCTGGTGAGAGCACTGACTGCACCCGCATTTCGCTCTGACATTCCAAGAGGGGATCCTGGGGCTGAATCATAGATGTTTTCCTTGAGCCAACTCCAGAGTCTGACTGCCTATCCTTAAAAACCTTCCCCCTCAGCGGACACCGGGGCTCCCATGACAGACCCCTGGTAGTCCTGGATGAGAGGCACCTTAGAGCAGCAAGAATAATTTAGGGTCCTGTGAAAATTCAGATGCGGGATCAGCAGGTTTGGGGTGGGGCCTACACATCTGCATTTCTAATGTGCTCCCAGGTGCTTCTGCTAGTCTCGTGGACCCCACAGCTTTGGACAATCTCTAGACCAGTGTTTCCCAAATGTCTTTGATGAGAAGAACTATCCAGGGTACTTGTTAAAAATCATCTTCCCAGGCTTCTTCCCTGGAGATGCTGATCAGTGGGCCTGGGAATCTGATTTTTAACCAGTAAACCAGTACGCCACCCCCACCGCAGCCCACCTGATGAGCCCTACCTTCAGGTCCATTTGAGAAGCATTGCCGAGTACGACCCCTCATCTGGTGCCTGAATCCCACCTGCTTCTGTACAGCAGAATCACCCGAGTGCTAACAAGTGCACAGAGGTCCAGGCTGTTCCTAGATGCAGGACAAGGGCCGGCAAGGATGACCAACTCATCCCCGTTTGCCCAAGACTTTCCTGCCCACACTTCCTGCTCCACCGTGATTACCTCTACCCCTCACAACAGCCCTATACGTTGGTTATTATACCCATTTTACACATTTGTTCTCTGGAGGGAGTTACTTTTCTAATTCCCTCTCCAGTTCTTTCCAGACTCAGGTTATAATTCCAGACTCAATGCTATCTGCAGTCATGCTGCTTACTAGCAGCATCACTCTACCGTGAGCAGTGCGAGTGATTTATTTATTTAGAATGAATTATTTACACGCTGCACGTTTCCAGAAAGGGGCTGAGGTGGTGAAAGATGCATAAACAATGAGGCCATTGGAGTTACACGCTGGAAACTGGTATTAGTTTAGATGCCATGGTCTGGAATTAATAATGGGGTCAGAACCTTGAATTGAATCTTTAACCAGCTGGACAGGAAAGATCTGAGTTGGGGTCCTTGGCAGGAATAGAATGGGAACCTCCGTGCCCTCAACAGCAGCATGCCCTTCTTTGCCTCTGCTTCTGTGAACACTCAACTAAAAAAAAAGAGTGTGTGTGCCTCTTACAGCTGCCGTGGGCTTATTTTGTCTCTCCTGTAGGTTCTCTGTTTTAATTTTACTGTTCTGAGTCACCTTCATGGTCTGTGACAGTTCATCTCATCCACACAGCTTTGAATCGGGAGAGAAATTGAGACCTAAAAATCATCAAGGAGCTCCCTGCCCAGGGCCTGGCTGGTGTCTCCGATGGCAAAGCATCAGTAGTAATAACATTAGCCATACATCTCTAGGGGCTTGCAGCCTGCAAGGTGCTTCTACCTGCTCCACTTTCCCTGTCCTGTGTCTTCCTCTCAACGGCCCTAGAAGAAGGGCAGATTTAGCTAGCCCATTTTGCAGATAAGTTCAGTGAGGCTGTAGGAGGTTGCCAATTAGTCCAAGCCTGCTTTATCAACAAGAGACAGAGAAGGGACAATTACCCAGATTTTGCGGATTGCAGGCCTCTGTCCTGGCTACTGTGCCAAACTGCCTCTCTGCCACGTCCAACTGTCCTGAGGTGGCAGCACTGGGCACTGGAATTCACACTAGGCCTGGGAGAGTATACAGCAGGCACAACACTTGTTAAGTGAGGGAATGGATAAATAAATATAAGCAGGAGTCAGTGAATGAATGAATGAGTGAGAACAGAACACGTGACCTTCCTCACAGAAGATACTGCTGGCGTCCCTTCTGAGAGCTCATACTTCCTCTCACCCATTTGTATCTAAACCAAAAGCTACCAACTTCTCCTCACCTCACACGTGACATGCCACCTGCTCTCAGAAGCAGGCTTTACTGTTCTAGGCATCCACTGACAGGGCCAGGAAGGCCCATCCATAGGCTCTGGTGGTCTGTGGGGTCTCTCCCGCCCCCCTACTCGGCTCACAGTGCATGCCCTTAATATCCCTTCTCCTTCTCCTCCCCCACCCTTTTTTTTTTCTATGAATCTAGAAGGAGGAAGCATCTCATAGATTATTAATGTGCTAAATGGCCCCTCTGGAGACCAGCGCCAAGAAATGGCTCTGACCCGCCCTGGATTATTGGCCTCCATTCTCTTTCTTAGACAGTAGCCACAGCAAAGTTTCCAGCGGGGCCTAATCACACTGACGTTCCTAAATAGTTTCCAGGCAAGTCCATAGTCCCTGTTATCTGCTCCACAGCAAGGGTGTGGCACCACGTGGGCTGGCCTGCTGAATTTTTTTTTTTCATTCTGGAAGGTAAATCACTTTTTAATTGAAGTATAGTTGGCATGCAATATTATATTAATTTTACGTGCACAACATAGTGATTTGACATTTATATACCGTACAAAGTGATCACCGCGAAAAGTCCAGTATTCACCTGTCACCGTACAAAGTTATTGCGATATTATTGGCTGTATTCCCTCTGCTATACTTCACATCCCTGTGATTTAACTCACTGCATCTGAGAGGTAGGCCCTGAAGAGCCTCCATTCTGCTTCTGACGTTAGTTTCAGGGTCTGCAGTACCAGAGTAAACAACCTTTGCTGCTGATGCAAAGCAGGGGGTAATTTTTAAACACCCATCACTGTAATCAGAGGTCTGAACCAAGGAAAACTTGTCATTGTAACAGCAGCTACTTACTGTTTTATAGTCTATAAAAGTACTTTCATTTTTAAAAAAGAAAAGCCTTCACTGATCCTCACAATTGCAAGAAATACAGAAGGCTAGCTTGTTATTCTCACATTCCATGAGAAAAAGTGAGGCTGAGAGAGATGACTAAGACCACAGTATATATTACAAAGCACTGAAGAGCGAGCCATGGGCCTCAGCTCTGCTGTTAGTGCAGGAACTTGGGCAAGGTCCTACCTGTGTTGGGCCTCTGTTTCCCAATCTGTATAATGGGGAGACTGAACGAAATGATTATTAAGTCCCTACCAGCTTTGCTTTTCTATGAATCTACCTCAAATTCCACAACCCACAGCTATGGAAGAAACAATCTTTTGATTTTTCACACAACATAGAACTTTAATAAGATAATCACCTGAGAAAATCAAGCCAGGTGACAACATTCCTGTTCTTACGAAGCAAATGGCATTGACTGGCAATTTAAGTGATTCTGGAATTCTGTAAATAGCAAAAGACTTGATTTTTTTTTTTTAATGTTAAAACCAAGCAGGATTTAGGGTTTTCAGAAATCAAGTCCTAAATATGCTGGGACATAGTTGCCAGCACACCTACTAACGCAGCCAACATTCTCCCTCTGCGTGCCCTCCCTCCCTCCACTCCTGCACAGGAGCTCCTCCCAGGAGACAGCCCCATCACAAACTGAAGTGCTCCTTCCCAGGAAGGGCGTGGAGGGAGTGCCAAGGCAGGCTGGCAGGCAGGGTAGGCTGCCGAGGGGACTCTTGGGTTGGTGCCAGGAGAAATGCATCTACGATTTCATATAATCTGCTGCAGCTGCCTTTTTTTAAAAAAAAAAAATATTTGAATTTATTTTAATGTTAAATAATAAAATACTTTCATCTATAAAATAAAGTAAAATAGTCAATTGTTAAATTTTGGTTCATCAAGCAATACAATTTAAACAGTAAAAAAGGCAAGATGTAAAGTAGGGGAATTTTGCACAGGAATGGCTGGGATATATAGGAGGCTGCCTTTTAAAGGACAGGCTCTGCGGGATATGGTTGATGACGAAGTAGTGTTTGCATTTTCCTGAGCGCAGCCCTTTATCCCTTCAGGAATCTGACTTTATTTTCATCGGCTAGGCTATTTCTGTCTGTAAGCTAAAAGAAGGAGCTTTGTCCTGGTCTCTGAGGAGGCCAAAGCCCCTCTCGTAGCATCTCTTGTTCCTTCGCTGGGCTCTGCCTCCCTCTCTTGTTCCTGCTGCCCTGCCTCCATCTTCCCCATCCAGCTCCAAATCCTCCTGCTTTCCCCCCAGACCCTTCTGCTTTCAGGAGGGCAGACTAGGCTGCTGGGAGGTCTGCAGAACTGCTCAAAAAAAGTGCAAAGCAGGGTCAGAAGCAAGCCACTTTCAGACCTCTGAGGATAGGATTCTGTGGGGGTCTGCAAAAATTTTCAAAGGAAACATATTAGTTAAAAAGTATTGGGTCCAGCCTAGCCGGTTTTGCTCAGTGGGCAGAGCATCGGCCAGAGGACCAAAGGGTCCTGGGTTCCATTCTGGTCAAGGGCAGGTACCACGGTTGTGGGCTCCTCCCTGGCCCAGGCCCTGGTTAGGGCGCATGCAGGAGGCAACCAATTGTTGTGTCTCTCTCACATCGATGTTTCTCTCTGTCCTTCCCTCTCTCTTCCACTCTCTCTAAAAGTCAGTGGAAAAATATCCTCGGGTGAGGATTTAAAAAAAAACGTTGGGTCCAGAGATAGGGGGCGAGGGCTGATGCAGAGGCAGAGACCATTTCAGGCCTCCTTTCGTTTTCTTTCACAAGGAGCTGCAGGTGCAGAGCCATTGGGTCCTCCCAAGTTGGGCAGGCTCTTATGATCTGACCCTCAGGATCAGGGTACGAGCCTGAGGCCTAGAAGGCAGGAATCCAGAACTATGCCCGCAAACATTGCCTGGGTGCCACTCAGCATCGGAGCCAGGCCTACACCAGGCCCAGGGTCCAGGGGTGAACGAGGCCAGGCCCTGACCTTCAGCAGCTCAAGGCCAGGGTAGGCGCAAGCACAGGGCAGCAAACACCTTGGGAGGGGGTGTGGGTAATGGAGCATAGGGAAGGATGCGCTTCACAAAGAACGGACAAGCAAGCTGTGCCAGGAAGGATAACCATGATCCTGCCCGGTGGTGAAGGGACCATGGGCAGGGGAAACAGCCTGTACAAAGCCCTCGGCATGTAGGAGCAGGAAGTGGGCAGGGAGGATGGCGAGGTGATGGAGCACCCTCTTATCCACCAAGGATCATGGGCTGCATCCTGGCAGCACTAGGGTATGTTCTCCAGCGGCACCCCCTGCTATCTGCTCCACAGGCGCAGCAGGAACTGAAGTTCTCTGGACCAGGAGCACGTGTTAGTAGGGCCCAGTGTCTATGAACTGGCCTTAGAAATCCCTTGGCTTTAACAAGTTGCCAGGAATCAACTGCCTCTAATCACCTGAGCCGCTGGTATAGACCCAGCAGCAGGGGTGAGCAGTGGGATGTCCAGTCCTTAACCAGGACCTGCTCGGAGCAGAGCCAGGAATTTGCATTAACAGCAGCACAACTGCAGACCCTATAAGTGACTCTTACAATATAGTTTGAGAGCCACCATCCTGGTCTGTGCCTACTCAACACAGTAAATATCCCCAACAGCAGGACCGGCGGAGACTGAATGCTTGGGGAATCTCGGGCAGCGGAGAACTCACTGCTTCACAGCCAGGCAGCCTGCTCCCTGCTGGATGCTTCCAGCCACAAGCGCAAACCCTGCTCCGCTCTAACTCTACCCGTTTTGCCTGTTTGTCCCCGCCTACGTCACAGAGAAGCAGCAAAATCTCTCAGAGCCATGCAGCTCTGGAAGCCAATATTCCTCCCTCCTCCCCAGCTCCCTGTGTGTTCTCCAATCTGAACACTGCTCAGTCTGCAATGGCTAGACCCCGGCCCTTCCCAGGTGATGCCACGCTATGCCCTGGTGTGTCATTTCTATTGCAAGACCCAGGTCTGAGCCTCCACCTGGGTGGGTCTGACAGGTGGGAGAGAGACAGAGCCCGCACATCAGACCCTGGCCTCTATGAAGGTCCTCAAATCTAGTTGGAGGAGCTGACATGCCCAGTGGCTAAGGGACTCACATCACGACTTAGACCATATTGGCCTCTCAACACAGCAACCATGAATCAAGAAGCCCGGCAAAAGCAAGTTAAATTTAACCAATTTCAGCACCAGGGTGCATTTCACCCCTCTGTCGTGCACATCTCTATTTTTGTAGCACCAGGAAACTGAAACAACTGATTACGTATTCCAGGCTGTCTCCCGCAAAGGGAAGTCAGAGCTACTTTTCAATTACACAAATTACATGCATTTTCCCATTTACAAAACTATTTCAGAGCCCAGTTTTGAATAAGTTAAGGAATTCATCAAGTCCTATGACCGCAGACCTGCTCTCTCAGCCCTCTACCATCTTTGTAAGCAAGGTCAGCCTTTTGGGAAGGGGATGGGGAGGTCCCCAGAGTCCAGCCCATGACAAATGGGGTTGTGCTCCCTGAGAATCGGGGGAGGCAGAAATCAGGCTCCAGGGCTACTCCCCATCAGGATTTAGATCTTTGTTCCTATATCAGCAGTGGAGGGTTTCAGGCTCCCAGACACTTCCCAGCGCTCAGTGATGATCTGTGTACCAGGCTCCGTGCTAGGCAATGGCAACTGGGAGATGAAGAGAATGGGAGTCCCTGCCCCCAAGAAGTTTACTGTGTAATAGGGAAGACCGGATATAGGATAAACTATTTTCCATAAAATGTAAAGACTGTAGGCAATACAGAAGCAGTATAGAACCATGCTTCTCAGCCCTCTTTTCACTATCATTCTCACTCTCCTAGTAGAGTAATTTTTTCTAATCCTGCCCCACTCTTGAGACTTTAATGCCACAAATAGACTATATGCCTGTTTATATACTGTATGTACGTATGTCCTGTGCTTTATACATAAAAAGCGAGACATTTTGCCCCCTCCCCACAAAAAGCAGTTTTCACTCCTTGAGGGAGATGGCCTCTATTGAAAAGGCACTGTTTAGGAAGGAACAATGAATTCACCTTGGGGGCTGGGAGGCACAGAAGGAAAGGGATCAGGGAAGGCATCACAGAGGAGGTGGTATCTATCCAGGGTTTTGAAGGATGAGCAATTCTGCAAAGCAGAAAAGGGACTCAGCATCAAGTCTTCCTTGTTGGGCAATCTGAGCTCCTGCCTTACTCTCAGACATTAGTGGTAGCTAGCCTCCAAGATGGTCCCTAGTGATCTTCAGCTCCCACTATGGTTAGTGTAGCAACCTCCCCATGCTGACACATTAAATAAGAACTAATTTGTATAATCGACAGAATATGACAGAAATGATGGCATGCAACTTCTGAAGCTAGGTACTAAAAGACTCTGCCATCTCTGCCTTGAACTCGCTTTGGGGGAAGTCATTCAAGCAGCCGTATGCAGAGACCCACATGGAGAGCCAGCCATGTGAGGGAACCACACTGGAAGCGATTCTCCAGCCCCAGCCAAACCTTCTGATGATGCCAGTTCCCAGCCTTCAAATCTTCCAATGGGACCCCAAGCATCATGGAGCAGATGCAAGTCATTCTGTGGGTCTGAATTCCTGACCCCCAGAAATGATATAATAATAAATGATTATTGCTGTTTTAGCCATTAAATTTTGGGGTGGTCAGTTACACAGCAATAAATAACTAAAACAATTCCCATCTCATAACCCAGTTCCCTAGCTTGTCAACCCCACTGAACAAGGTTGTCTTGTTTATGCTAAAGTCAGCTGGTACGCCAGGAGTTTCCAACATTGTGCTTGCTTCTGCAGCTCCTCAGAGAATTCCAGACAGTCCCAGTGAGGTTGTGAGAGAGCCAGTAACCTCCCTGAATTCCTCTCTGGGTGAGGATTTCCCAGACAGCTCAAACTCTCATCTAGGGAAAATGTCCACCTGCCAATCCTTTGTCCTGCCCTCTCTTCCTCCTTCCTCCCACCCTCGGATCATTCAGCGGGCCTCCGATAAGGTCTATGAAGTGTCAGGCACCAGGAAAAACAGGAGTAACTCAGGCCCAGGTTCCATCTTCTATGGCTCACAGCCCAGCCAAACATATCTGCAGAGCCCTAAAGGAGGGACAGGCAGAAGGGCATGGCGGGGGTTCTGTACATGCTCGCTAGAAGTAAACAGGGAAGTGAGAAGAATAATTTATAGAAGGGCTACTTTAGATAGTGCAGTGAGGAAAGGCTTCCTGGAATGGACAGCATTTTAAGCTGAGTCTCTAAGAATGGGTAGGACTGATATACTGGACATGGGGAGAATGGATGTCTCAGGAGGTGAAAACAGGGCTGGCAGGAAAGCCCAGGAGTGCTAAGAATCGAGGTGTTCAACCTGGAGAGGAGCAGGAGTCGGGGCAGGGCGACAACAACAATGAAACCAGGAACATGTAGTGCTTACAATGTGCCAGGCACAACTGTAATCGCTCATTAACTATTTACTCCATACAGCAGCCCTATGAGACCCTGCCCTCTTACTACCCTGACTTCACAGATGACAGACTCAGAGTGGCAGCTCAGAGTGACAGCAGGGTGTGTAGGGAGCTCCTCAGCATTCAGGAAAGGAAGCTCAAGTACAGAGAAGGGAAGTGACTTGACCAGGGTCTCATGGCTGTGCATAGGCACCTCGGGGCCAGGAGCCAAGGCTCCCAGGGCTCACTGCGCTGTGCTGGCTCCAGTTACGTGGTTAGGTTGGCACTGTCACGTGCAGAGCTGCTTTTCAGGCCTCATCTCCTGTTGCACCCGCCCACATTCAGCGTGGCCTTCTCTGGCCACAGCACATGACTCACACTGCCCAAGCCCACACACACCCACCGCCCGTTTTTGAACACCCAGTTTCCTCTGCCAGCAGTGCTCTCCTCCATGTCTTCAGCTTTCCAACGCCCTCTCCTCCTTCAGAGTCAGCTCAGCATCACTTTCCTCAGAAACCTTCCTTGTCCCTGGACTGAGTGGGTGGTCCTTCCCTGGGACCTCGCCCTCCCTCATCACACCTCTGTCATGGCTGGCTCCCACTGCCACTCTACCCCCAGCACCCTAGGCACGCAGGGCCAGACTCAGAGACTTCTTCAGTCAATTCAAGCAAGCAGAGTGAAACCAGACCCTCCTGTGGTCCAGCGCCTGCCCGCCTCTTCATTCTCACTCTCACCACCCGACAACCTACTCACCTTGCTCCAGCCCCACTGCCCTGTTTTCTGTTCCCTGAACACGCCAGGTTCTTCCCCATCATCGGTGTTCTACATTTGCTATTCTATCCGTAGACATGGAGGCTCTTCACCCAACCAGTTCCTCCTCATGCTTCAGGTCTCAACTCAAATGTCACCTGCTCCGAGATGATTTTTCTGACTGCCCCAAGGCAGTCACTATTTATCTCCTCACCCTATTTATCTCTATCCGTTTCCTTACCATAGACTTACCTCATGGGCCAGATTGCCTAAGTTTAAATCATGGCTCTATTACTTATGAGCCGTGGATTTTCTGACAAGTTACTTAGCGTTGTGTACGTCAGTTTCCTTATCTATGAAATGGGGATGATAATGGAGCAGTTATAAGGATTAAGTGAGTTAATGCATGTAAGTGCTCAGAACAGTGTCTGGTATGTAGTGAGCATGACATATATATTATACAAGAGTTAGCTCTTAGTATTACTATTTGTTTATTTGCTTACTGCCTGCATCCCTCCTAGAATGTAGGCTCCCAAAGGGTAGAGACAATGTCTGTCCTGTTTGCACTATATCTCCAGTGTCTTCCAAAATTCTAGGTACACAGTAAGTTGCCCATTATATTTGTTGGGTGGATGATGGAGTAATGGATGATGGATAGATGAACAGATGGATGGATGGGTGATGGATGGATGAAGCAAAGAAGTAAAACATGTGCATAGGCAACCACTCATCCCAGATGGTCACACCTTTCTAATCTCTTCTCTCTCACACTCCAAATAACAGCTAGCACTGGTGAATGCTGCCTACAACAGACTATACACACTCACTGGTGGAACTTTCGACGGTGCATAACATTTGCTGGTATAAAGAGTAAACATCTGGCCTGTAGCCCCAGGAAAGGCTTACCTGAGGAGAAAGGCAGTCTTAGTAGACAAGAGAAATTCAGGTGGGGGAGGGAAGTTTGGTAAAGGACAACCTGGTTAAGGGGAAAGAGAGAGCAGGGCCCTGAGGCCTGAAGGTCCAGGGTGCATCTGAAAGGTGAGTTGTCTGGGGGGACGGAGGCATGGAATATATGGCAGGGACAGATGACACTGGACAGGCAGATTGGCTGGATGCTGATGGCCCTGAGAGTAAGGCTAGGGAGTCACTGAAAGATTTCAAACACACAGAGGTGGCCATGCCAGGATGGGCCAGAAGGTCAGGCCAAGAGGTGGGGCCAGTGGCTGTGCAATCACTAGGAAAGGATGAGCCAGGGCCTAATTCGGGCAACTTAGAAACCATATTGGGCAAGGAATCATTTCTGAAAAAGACTGGTGGCCAATCAAGACCGTCCCCCAACCGAAGGCAGCTTGGACCTTACCTGCACCAGATTCCAGCCTTGGAGGGACTCTGCGATGATGGACGTAACAGATGGACAGACGCCTCCAAACACCATCAAGTGGTTTGGCCCGTATTTTATTGCATCGTAGAAGGCTTTCAATCCTTTCGCATTATCACACTGGGGAGCAACACAGAGAAAGAGAAGTCCAAATTAGAAATTGCTTTCCCTGGGGGAAAGAGCCCAATAGTGGATTCACACAAACAAATCTGCCTCATGGGAAACCTTCTGGGTTTTAGTTTTTTCATTGGTGGGGCCTCTCTTTAAGCCAGCGCTGAGCCTGTGCTATGAGCTCCATGAAGTATGATCTTGGCATCCCCCATCTTAGCTCCCAAATGCCTCCCAAAAGGTCTCCCACTCCCAAATGCCTCCCAAAAGGTCTCCCACGTCCTTTATATTTGAGGTGGTTATTATTTAAAAAGCAGAAAAATAAACGTTGTTGAGGATATGGAGAAATTAGAACCCTTGTGCAGTACTGGTGGGAATGTAAAATGGTGCAACTGCTGCAGAAAACAGTATGGCAGTTCCTCAAAAAGTTAAACAGAATTACTATATGATCCAGCACAGCATCTCTAGGTGTGTACCCCAAAGAATCAAAAGCAAGGATTCCAACAGGTATTTGTACACCCATGTTCATAGCAGCATTATTCACAGTAGCCAAAAGGTAGAAACAACTGAAATGTCTGTCAACATACAAGTGGGCAAACAAACTAGTATATTCATACAATGGACTATTATTTAGCCTTAAGAATTAAGGAAACTCTGATATATGTTACAAAATATATCAACCTTGAAGACATTACACTAAGTGAAATAAGCCAGATGCCAAAGGACAAATACTGTGTGATTCCACTTATATGAAGTACCCAGAGTAGTCAAATTCACAGAGACAGAAAGTAGAATGGTGGTTGCCAGGGGCTGGAAGGGAGGGGGTGGGGTGGGAGGGTTAGTGTTTATTTCGTACAGTTTCAGTTTGGGTGATGGTAACACAACAATGTGAATGTACTTAATGCCAATGAACTGTACGTAAAATGATTAAGAAGGCATATTTTATGTTATGTATATTTTTTCACAATATAGAAGGAGAAGCAGAAAAAGGAGCAGGAGGAGGAGGGGAGTGGGAGGAGGAGGAGGAAGAGAAGAAGATGAATCCAAAGAGACGAATTCGTTCAGCAAACACTGCCAAGCACGGCTCTGTGCTCAGCCCAGGGCTGGGTGCTGAGGAAACAAAGTCGGATACAGCCCCTGCCAAGGAGCCCACATAGGAGAAAGGAAAATTGCCGACTACAGCAGATCCTGGAGATCTACCACAGAAGTGAACGAGGATCAATGTCCACAAATGTTAGGAGTCAGTAGCCTGGCTCTCTTCCCACCTCCCCCGACCTCCACTTCTCTCATCAAGCCCAGTGGTCACCTCTTCCTTGGACAGAGACTCTGGCTCCCCCCAGGCTCAGTGAAGGCCACTCACCACCTGGCAGTCTGTGGGTCCTTGTAAAACATAAATTAGTCCTTCTTACTCTTCCGCTTTCCATGCACTTAAAACCCAAACTCTTATCAGAATATGATTCTCCAAAGGTTACAAACATCGTTCTCATGAAGATCAATAGTGGGTACATACCACCCTTTTATTTAACTCGTGGATAGGTGTATCTGCAAGATGACGAAGTGGATTCAAAAGAAAACTTAGGAGACGGGTTTTTACAGTGAATGGAAAAATAACAAATTAGATACAAAACTGGTTAATGTCCTTCAGGGCAATTTTTCTGTAGGGACAGAAAAAAGATAATTAGAAACCAGCACAGCCCTAGCCCACTTGCTCAATGGTTAGAGCCCTTGGACCAAACTGTTGGCCTGGCCAAGGTCAAGTACCTCAGTTGAAGACCTGATCCCCAACACAGTCAGGGTGTAGATGGGAGGCAACCAATCACTGTATCTCTCTCACGTCGATGTTTCTCTCTCTTTCTCTCCCCTTCCTCATTACCCTCCATTCTCTCTAAAAAACCCCAAAACCAAAACAAACACACACCAAAGGAAAAACAAAAACAAAAAACCCAGCACATTCTACCAGTTTTAGAGAATTATAAGATGTCTGAGCTTTAAATTCCCCCAGTCAGGTGACCCACAGGCAGGGCTGTTGGAAAATGCCCTGTTAGTCTATCTATACAATAACTACTTTGTATTATTTACACATTTTGGTATGATATTACCTTTCTTATCGTAATGGGTACAAGAAGCCACAAGATCCAGCCCTACCTCTCACTCTGATGTGATTTCCCACCACTCTTCTCCTTGCTCACCCAGTACAGCTTTACCAGCCTCCTTTTTGTTTCTCGAAATTAAAAGCAATTTCCTTCTTGCTCCTGGGCCTTTGCACTTGCTGTTTTCTCAAGGAATAATATTCACTTGGTTCTCAATATGGCTCACTACTTATCATCATTCTGGTCTCAGCATAGCTGTTACCTCCTCAGTGAAGTTGTTACTACTACCCCCCTTCCCCAAATGGTCCCTACTCCCAGTCACTTAACAGGCCACACTATTTATTGTCTTAATATAGGTCCTAAAATTATCTGAAATCATTTTTTCTATTTTTTCATCCGCCTGTGTATTGGCTGACCTCTCAACTAAAATGAAAAGTCCCTGAGGGCAAAGATGTTTATTATTGTTTTCACTGCTGTCTCCCCTGAGCTTGGATGGGGCCTCAATCAGGACTCAGTAAGAAGCTGTTGAATGCTGGAAGGAGCACGGTGATGTTCTCCCTGTCTCTGCTTCCTCCCCTTTCTACTTCTGCGTGTCTCTCCTGATTCTTGTCTTCCTCTCCATCCTCTGTCCTCCTCTTTCTTTCTGCTCCCCCTCCCTTTTCTTAAAAGGGACCACAATGTGGGACAGAGTGGATTAGTACCTGTTGCTCCTTCCTTGTTTATTTGAGAGACTCAGGACAGTGACTCACGGTGGGTGCTGAAAGGGATAGAAAAAGGAGTCCAACACAGCTCCTGGCCTCAGGGAGCTCACTGTCTGGTACAGGTAGTGTGACAGGGGCACAGGTGGCCATGCCACATGGCAGACAGTGCTCAGTTCTGGAGACAGACAGTTCCAGGCTATGGACACCACAGGAGCAACCAGGGAGGGCTCTGGGGGCGGAGCACTTGAGACTGAGTGACAGGGCAAAGTGGGTTGGGCTAAGGCTAATGAGGACTCTGGATGCCAGGGTGGGTGGGGAGTTTGGATTGTAGCCTCTAGAGAGTCAGGAAAGAATTCCATTTTAAAATTTTAATTTAATTTTTTAAATTGGCCAGGTTATTTTTTTTGCCAAGAAGGAAAGAGAGAGAGAAAAAGAAGAGAAAAATAGGAAGAGAGGAAAGAGGGAGGAAAGAAGAAAGATTAAGTTACTGTTTCTTGGGGCCCTCTATTAATTGTCCCTGTTCCTTGATGGAAAACAACACTTCCCACCCTTAGCACAAGCAGACAGAACAAAGCAGTTCATGTTTTAATTATTTCTATCATGATTTACGGAATCATTTCCCATTTTAATACATTCTGATAATGATTTTAGCTTGTTTTCTAATCAGTAGCTAATGACAATGATAATGCAGTACCACAAGATTTATAATCAAAATTGCATTAAAAATATTAGCAACAATAAACTAATTAAAACTTATTTGCTCAGCAAACATTTCCCCAGTACCTAGTCCGTGCAAGATTCTGTATTAATAATGATGTCCTAGTTTCTCACAAATTGACAACTTCTGAAACCTGACAATATTTGACAATTAATATTTGAGCTAGAAGAATCTTTCAATGTTCAAAAATGTTTATCCAACTCAGTTTTTACCAGGCTGGGAGTAGAAGGCAGAAGTCTGGCCCCCATGAATTTTGCCCCTAGGTCTTCCTCTTATGGATGTTATGTTACATAACAAACAGGGCTTTGCAAAGGTAATTAAGGCTACAAATCAGCTGACCTGAAAGTATTACTCAGGTAGCTTGATGTAATCCCACAAGCCCTGAAAAGCAGAGATCTTTTCTGGCTGGCAGCAGAGGGGAAACCAGACATTCAAAGTATGAGATAAATTTAATGTGCCTTTGTTGGCTTGAAGATGAGGGGGGACACATGGCAAAGAAATGGGAACCTCAGTCCTACAATTGCAAGAAACTGAATTCTGCCAACAAACTGAATGAGTCAGGCCTCCATACAGGCACCCAGCTCAGCTAACCTTGATTTTAACCTCGTTCCTGAGCAGAGGACCCAGCAGGGTCACACAGCGCCTGAACTTCTGGCCCGTGGACTTGAGACAATACACAGTTGTGGTTTAAACCACTAGATTTATGATAATCTGTTACAGCAGCCATAGACAATTAATACAGCAAAGTAAAATTTAAAACAGAAGAATAACCTCTTATTTCAAGTTAAATGTGTTCCATATAAAGAGCTCTACTTAATGTATAGATAAGATCTTTCATGGTTTGTAGGGTGTTGAAATGTTTTTCTATTATAAATTATAGATAGTGAGAGGATTTTGTTTTCAATATCCTAATGTGGCAAAATAAAAAGTTTTCTGCCCTATGTAAGCTTCTGTTCCATGAACACCCCACTCCCCACCCCGTTCCTATAGCATTTGCTGCTCTGTGAGATCCAAACGTGCGTGGGCATTGCTAATCTAGCCAGCCCTGCACCCAAACTTTCAGGGGCAGATGCTGAAGACTTGTCCTCAGTGTGAAAGGGCTTGTCCACTGTCCTTTCAGGACTAGGGGAAGCATTTCGGGATTCCCAGTTGAGAGCTTTCTCAATAATCTAGAGATTGCAGCTCAATGGGCAAAGGGAAGGTTAAAGCTAGCAGCGCCCTAGAAAGGACCATTCTCCCCAGGATAACGCTGCAAGCCCAGGCCTCATCCTGGCCACTCTTGACCTGAGGCAGGAGAAACAACCTGCTCAGCACCCCTGAGTATGCTGGAGAGCAATTCTGCTGTGAACAACAAAATAAAAATCACACGGATGGATCTGAGCCATTGTTGATGCTAACTCTCTCATCCTCATGCCTAACACTTTATCTTCTTACTTGACATGATTAGGGTCCCAAATAGATGGCCTTCCCTCACCAAAGCTGAGTCTTTGTGGCTGAACCAGCTTGGGGGTCTTCAAAGTGCTGCCCAGGACCCAGCAAAGATGTTTTAGGGACAGTGAAAGGGCCTCTGGGCTGCTCACCTTCACTTCAGCCAGCAGCTCGCCTTATATCTATTCTTTATACAGCATCATGCTTACACAGAATGTTTTATTTGAAAGCAGGATTTCATTGCTAGCAAAAAATGAAAACCAGAAAGGAGATGACCCCGAAGGTTCTTGTTTGTGTATGATTTTTGTCTTCGGCCTCAAGAAGAGCAGGTCAGGACCTATAGACGAGTCTAGTTGGGCCCGCCGCTTGAGCACACACATGACAGGCCACCATTCACTGAAAGTTAATCCGAACATCAGTTTGCCTGATGGTCAATTCACCAAATCACTGGGGGATTTCTCTAAGCTGGAGCTTCCCCAGGGATTCCTTGCAGACACTTCACATGGCCATTTCACAAGGATTTGTCTTTTTGGCTCAGGTGAAAGTCAATCTCCCTTCTATTGTATGTTTCAGTCCTTCCTAAATGCTGCACTTGGAGATGTCCCCTAATGCCTGTTTATTATCATCCTCTTCTTATGGACCAATCCTGGCTGAGCCGGAGAAATGCCGAAGCATTTCTAACTCCCACTTAAGGTGTCTGTCAGACAGCTCTTAGTGAGCTCACTGGGCAAAAACCATCATTCTGAGAAATTATTTATGGCAAGTTGCCTTGGAGCAATTTGGCTTTTGATAAATTGCTCTCAGAGCCCCTATAAGGGGGTTCTCGTGTCCTGGAAGAAATCTATGGGCTTTATCATGTTCTCAGAATGCCTCTAGAGGGTATTCTGACAGGTGGCATGGCCACAATCAATCAGCAGACGGGGAGGTAATTCCACCACAGTTCATATCCTCATGCAATAGTTCAAAGTTTAATGCCACTTGGACATGGGCTCTGGCACACAGTAGGCCCTCAGTAACTGCTGCCTCCTCTCCTTCCCTTCTTCTTGCCATTATTTTTCCTCTCTGCCTTTCATTGACTCCACATCTATAATGGCTCGTGGTTACTACCTCCAAACTCCTTTCCACTGCCTCATTTCCAGTGGTTTCTCCTCCCCTAGAAGGACGGACTTGTCACAGAGAAATCACACTAGGCTCTTAAAATTCAGCACCTATCAATGGGAATAGACCTAAAAGCCATAAAAATCAATTCTTAAATGAAAAATTGGGACTCTAGAATAAAATCCATTTTCATTTAAATCTAATTTCTAAAGATTATAATACTTTTTTTACTTTAAAATTTTAAAGAAAATGTTGCTAAGAGTTAAGATGTAAAAATGCCAAGAAAATGTCAGAGTTAATAACAACCAATTTGAAACTGGGCATTACTCCATGCAGAATTTCAGAACTGAAGGAGAATTTGAAAGCCAATGTGTTCCACCTGCCCCTGATACAAGATCCCCTCTGTGCATCGCACTCCAGGAGCAGTCAGCATTTGCTTACATCCCTCGAGTGGCAGGGGTCTCACTCCCTCACCAATTCGTCCTTGGCCAGCTCAGCTTCTTATCGAGTTCTTATGTTGGTCTTGAAATCACTCTTCCTTTTGCATTCCCTGTTCTAATTCTGAGCAGAGAAGTCAGCAAACTTTTCTCCTAAAGGGCCTGACAGTAAATATTTAGGCTTTGTGGGCCTTGCAACTTCTCAACCTTCTGTAGCACAAAGGCAGCCACTGACAATACATAAATGAATGAGTGTGGCTGCATTCCAATAAAATTTTATCTACAAAAACAGGCAGCAGCGAGATTTGGGCCACGGGCCATAGTTTACCCATGCCTGTTCTAGAACCTCACAGAACACTTACCATCCTTTATTCCCATGAGAGCTCTTCAGACACCTAAACTTGGCCAGCCTGTCTCCAAGAGATGTCTTGTTTGCCAGATGCTCAATTCACCAAGCTAAGGGGAACTCTTCCTTCCAATCATCCCCATAAAATATGGTTTCACACCTTCTCATCTGTGGGCTACTCTCTGGAAAGACTCCAAGGACAGATATTTCTAGGACATACCCCGATCTGCCTGGCACAGAAAAGGAGCACTAACTAACATGTGCTGTGCACTCACTATGTGTTCGTCATGGCATACAGAATTTCACATAAATTATCCTATTCTTCCTCACAAAATTACCACAGAGTAGGCTCTATTATTATTTTTTTTAAAAATATATTTTATTGATTTTTTACAGAGAGGAAGGGAGAGAGATAGAGAGTTAGAAACATCGATGAGAGAGAAACATCAATCAGCTGCCTCCTGCACATCTCCTACTGGGGATATGCCCGCAACCCAGGTACATGCCCTTGACCGGAATCGAACCTGGGACCTTTCAGTCCGCAGGCCGACGCTCTATCCACTGAGCCAAACTGGTTTTGGCTAGGCTCTATTATTAGTTCCATTTTAGAGATAAGGAAACTAAGGTTCAGAGATGTTAAATAACTTGCCCAAGGTCAAATAGATGTAAGGACTCAATCCTGGGCAGTGTCATTTCAGAATACTGTTCCATTTTAAATAAGAATTTGTTGTTATGAAATATTTCCCTCATAGAAAAGAACCTACCATATACATAAAACATATATAAGGTATAAAAAAATTGTAATATGTATATACAGGTTACCCAACAATCATCTTATGTTGCAGCCCGTGTGTGCCCACCCTGCACATATCACTCCTTCACCCAGAGGGGACTCCTAGTCTGTTGCTTTTCTTTATTGTTTTATTATTATGTGCATGTTTCCTAAACACTCTCCCATTTAATTGTATGTTTTTAAATGTATTTATAAGTGGACTCATGCTTCATGCTGTATGTTTTGCCTGAAACTTGCCTTATATTATGTTTGTGAGATTTTTGTTGCTGAATATAGGTGTAGTCATTAATTTTCATACCTCTGTAGTATTCCATCATATAAATATGCTACGGTTTTGTTGTTGTTTATCCCCCTGTTGAAGGACACTTGGGTAGTTCCCTGTGTTTTGTTTGGTTGCTGTTGTAAGCCAGATAGCTGGACATTTCTGTACGTGTCTCCCAGCACATGTGCAGAGCTTCTCTAGGGTATAAACCTCGAAATGGAATCATTGAATCACAGAGTTTCCCACACTTTCTCAAAGTGGTTTTAGCTATTTATACTCCCACCAGCAGTGTCTGAGCAATCCCATTACTCCACATCCTTATGATTTTAATTTTTGCCAATCTTCTGGGTATTTGATATGTCACTTCAATTTGTATGTTTCCGATTAATAAGGAGACTGAGCCATCTGTTCACATGTTTATAAGCCATTTGTGTTTACCCTTTTGGACTGGTGACTTTGCCCATTTTTCTGTTGGGTTGTTTGTCTTTTCCCTGTGGACCTGTTTGGAGCACACCTAGCCACAATGCTAAACTGAACGAAATGATCACCTCCTGCATTCTGAGCATAGACTTCTATTAATGTGGCCTCAGACTGCGGTCCTTCTACACAGCAACGACTTCACACAGAGTTTACTGCCAGTAAACACTGCTAAATCAGCACCCCAAATCTTGGTAACAAAACACCTATGAACCTTTCTTGGGAATTAAATTAAAAAAGGAAGAAACTACTTGGTGATAAAATTCAGCCAACCAAAAGATGAATCAAAATGTAGACCTTAAGAATGGAGGGCTGTGATAAAAAGGGGTGATTGTGAGCACTGGGCCTATTTAATATGAAACAACCGGCAATATGAAGATAATGTAGCATAACATTCAGGAGGCAGAGGAGGGGAAAGGAGTTGTAAAATTGCTAATTTCCTCTTCTTCCACAGAAGGACTTTAATCGATACCATCTAAAATTGAAAACGGGAGTTTAAAAGCCAGGACTCCAACCTCACTGCTTTTCATAATCTTTTATTACCCTTAGATATTTTAGAAACAAATATTTTCTCATGTGAAGGCAAAATTGCTTAATGTTGATCCATTCTTTCTGCTTTACTTTAATTTTCTCCTGTTACATTCAAATAAATAAAATATAACATCAATTTTAATTAGCATGTAGTAATAATAACCTCATTTTATAAAATTATTTCTGTCCATCTCTCAACTTACATGCAATGAAAAATATCTGAATGAGTCATCTTATGTTAGAGATGGTGAAATTTTGAGTGATTTTTTTTCACTCTATTTTTTATACTTATTTATTTTACTTGATTTTTAGATATGCTTTATTCATTTCAGTGAAAGAGAGAAGAAGGGAGAGGGAGAGAGAGAAACACATATTCTTTTTATAAAGACAGAAAGTAATTTTTAAACTGGTAGG
The DNA here is from genome assembly GCF_964212035.1 of Myotis nattereri. Taxonomy (NCBI): domain Eukaryota; kingdom Metazoa; phylum Chordata; class Mammalia; order Chiroptera; family Vespertilionidae; genus Myotis; species Myotis nattereri. Next base: position 56,989,344 of record NC_138087.1, read on the forward strand.
CTTTTTTCAACCATTTATCTCCCTCTTTCTGTTCTGTGATTGACTTTCTGAACTAAAGAACAGGACCTTACACTTATTATTGCTTAATCATCTTAAAAATTTCCCCAGTACATTGGCCAACTGGATGAAACACATACACTATATTGTTCCTTCATCGAAATGAATTCATTCAAACACATTCTGGGCATCTACTAGGTACTCAGAGAAACAAGTCCCTGTGACATATGCAAATTCCTTGAATAAAGTAGATACTCAAGAAATGTTTACCGACCAATTGAAGTTGGAAATAAGAAGAGTAATAATAATAACATACTAATCCCTTAAATAGCATTTATTTGGGCCAGGTACTATTCTAATTTTATATATATACTCAATCTTCACAACAACCCTACTGTCTGTATGTCAATAGATAAAGAAACTGAGGGTTTGAGAGGTAAGTAGTTTGAGTCAAGGGCACAACTGGGATTCAGACCCAGGAAATTGGGCTCCAGAATCCATGCTCCATGATATCTGGGCTGTATTCTTCCCCCTGGGCCCACAGAGAGGCTATACTCCCCAGCCTCTCTTGCAATTAGAGGTGACCATTGAGTTCTGAGCAATGGAATATGAGCAAAGGTGATGTGCACTATGGGCAGCATTGGCTTATAAAACCATCCCCGGGCGCCCAGTGCTCTTTTGCCTCCACTGTGTGAGTGGGGAAGACTCCCAGGACCTAGAAGCCATGGAGCTCCAACCACCTCGAATCCCCGTGGCATTTATGGAGGGGCACCACCGCTTTGAGAGAAAGTGTCACAGGAGGGCAGCCTCACAAGATGGCTTTGGGACATGCCTCACTCTTCCCCGCCCTTGGCTGAGTGTGGCAATGGCACAGGTGCTCACCATTTCTGGCCAGTACTAGACTCAGCCACGGCAATCTCTGAGCCCTTTTAGTCTGGCTCAGCCTTTCTCAGAGCTGTACCACCTGGGTCGCTTCCTACCCAGGCGCCCAGCCTTCCCCTCTCCTCTCACAGGTGTCAGACCCACCCCACAATTTGAAGACTCGCTCTGCCTTTCTCTGCTCTCTCTCACCCTTTTCCTTCACAGGCATTCCTCTCAGATGCCCTCTGACTCTGCCTGGGCATCTGCTTCCCAGAGGGCCCAACCAACAACGCCCCTCCCCCGATCTGCACTTGAGTACGACATGAGCAAAGAAAAAAAACCTAAATGTATTAAACCACTGGAATATAAGGGTGCTGTTTGTTACTGCAATTAGACTGCATCAAGTACACATTCTTAATCACTTGTTGTGAAATTTTGAAATATAAAACATCTAAACACCTGGGAAACTATTAGAGAAAAGTAAAGTGAGTCCAAAAAGGTTATGGGAAAAATATGCTCTATATGTCAAAATCTCCCCTATCATTCAAGGCACTGATGCTAAACCAGAATTTAAGGGGCACAACCAGATATAGTCATATTTGCTGGACTGGGCTGTTTTAGTCCCCTCTGTCCCCCTATGCTCAGCAAAGAGCTTGGCTCCAGACAGGTGTTTAATACATACTGGCTGGACAAATGACTGCCGCCTGGCGGATATCACCCCTGCTGGTGAATATAGCCTGAAATAAAAGTAGTCATATCTGTATCTTGGTCCCAAAGAGCTTATTAACTCCAGCCATCTTGAGTTTTTTACACCCTTTCCCCAGGGTGATGGACAGACTGACTGCTTCTAAAAGTCTCCAGGGAGCCAGACTGTCCACCCTGGATGCTGAGGAAAGCTGGCATTTCTGTATTCTCCCTGAGCAGTCCCTCTGAATTCTTGGCTGGCTGTGGACTGTTACTTGAGGATGATGGAGCCATACCACACATCTCTTCTCTGCACCGGTAAAGCCAATTACCCAGTTTACAAAATGTTTCTTAGAGACTGGTACCTACAAACTGCGTTTCCTAATTAGCTGTCAGTAAGCACCCCAGCAAATGCAGGTGTGACATTTTCAGAAGTCAGGGTCACAAATGCAAAGCGTATGCGTGCTGCCTGTGGTGGTGGGGGGAAGGGTGCTCCCTTCTGCAGGTCTGCACAAATTATAAGTTGTCAGCCCTTTCCCTGGGGATGGGGCCCCGGGTCACCTGCTGAGGAGGGCCGGCACTGCTGCTGTGTGCCATGGAGCCATCTCCACTCCTTTCTGGGGCAGTTGAACCAGCAATTAAATGGAACTCACTGGCCAGATTTGGCCCCATCCAAGTACCAGGAATCCAAGATGCAACCGGGCCAGCAGGAGAGGGGAATTAGATGTCAGGGAAGCTACAAATAACTGCCACAGATGATCTTTCGGATCCCTTCCTGCCCTAACAGTCTGGTTTGGTTTATATTCTAGGCCAGATTTTTGTTCAATTTATACATACCAGCTATGTTTCTTTAGCTCTGACCTATGTGTCAGGCACTATGCTAGGTTCTTTACATGCATCATCTCATTTACTAGTCATAACATACTATTCATTTAATATTCACAATGACCCTATGAGATGGACACTATTACTATTCCCCATTTAACAGAGGAGGTAATACAAGTTCAGGGAGCTTAACTGACAAGCTCAAGATCACACAACTATTTTTTTTTAATTTTTTTTATTGCTTAAAGTATTAGAAAGGGTATTACATATGTGTCCTTCCCCCCCCCCCCCGCCCTTGACAGTCCCCTAGCCTCCCCTATCCCCCAGTCAAGATCACACAACTATTAAGACAAGAAGCCAGTATTTAAACTCAGGCCATCGAATTCCAAACCTTAACTCTGTCTCTTACAATCCAAGCTGTCTAGAATTGGGTGGAATGCCTTGTAAAGCAGTGGGCTGCCTGACACTGGGGTATTTGGGCAAAAACCTGCAGGATGATATTGTAGAAAGGATTATTTCACTGAATAAAGGAATAGGTTCTAATCCTGAAATTCTATGAGGAGGCAAAGAGACAAGAAAAGTGGGGTTAAGTCTTGGGAACAGCAGTGTTTCTCTGGGATGGAGCACTCAATGGGTGAATGGGAGAAATGAGAGGTGGGGTTGGAAAGGGAGGTTGAGGCAACCTTTGGAGGGCTCTGGGCACCAGTAAAGGGGCTTGCATCTTATTCTGTGGCCCCAGGGAATTTTTGTTTTGGTTTGGGGTTTTTTAACCATTTTAATCGTGTACAATTTAGTGGCATTAAGTGGACTCATAATGTTGTGTAACCATCACTACTATTTCCAGAACTGTCATCATCCCAAACAGAAAAACCCTATATACCTACAAGCCCTGGGTAGTTTTTAAAGGAGCTTAAACTTAAATCTGATAATGACATCATCAGAGCTGAGATAGTGATGACACCATCAGATTGGGGTGGACAAAATAGGCCACTATTTAAAGGACGTTATTAAAGGAAAGAGGGGCTGGGCAAGGGGATGGGTGATGAGACCAGTGCAGAGGTCCAGGCAGGAGACAGAAGGAGCCAAAGACAGGGTGCAAGATGGGCAGAGGGAATGCTTAGATTTGGAACAAGAGGAAGGGAAACTGCAGAGGGAGAGGGGAGTCCTACCTTCTTCTAGGGGTCCTGTGAGTCCTGGGCTACCAGGAAATGAGATAGAGAAGCCAGGAGGGGGCCTCAGGGCCCTGGGACACCGCCAAGAGGTGCTGGCTGGCTGTATACTCCACTGACATACCCTGGGGAGTCACATCCCTGAACCTGACAGTCCTTCCTGGGACATGGGTGAGAGCTGTTCCCTTGGCTGCAGTCCTAACGTGCCTTCCCAGGTCTACATACCCAGGTCCCAATTCTTGCTTGTGCCCCCATCCCTATGCTATGGCTGAGATCAGTTAAGTGGTCTCCAAGCCTATCGGGGCATTTCCCATCCAGACCTCAGTGCCTAGGGCTGCCCCTGAACTCTGAAGGATGTGAAGCTTCTCCCTGCCTGAAAAACAGGGCAGAGGCCTTTCAGCTTGAAGCCCAGACCAGAAAACAGGTACCACCGAGTGCCAGGAGGGAAGCAGGAGGCTCCAAAGGAAGGAATTCTTTTGAGGACCCTGGGAGGAAGTGCTGGTTGGGGGTGGGGGAGGCTCCAGGAGGAGGATGCATTTCAGGGGTAGGACCCAAGGGAGGCTCCTGTGGATATCCTGGGGGCAGTCTGGGACCAGTGCATTCGGGGGGTATGGTCCATTCCAGGGAAACCCCTTTGCAGAACCTCGTGACCATGAGGCTTTGGAAAGCCAGGGGGAGATGCCAACCCTCAGAGGACAGCCCATCCCAATCCTGGTAGGGGACTCACACCGCTGCACCTCCCTTCTTTGTAAAATGGGGAAGCAATGCTGAGAAGGCCTAATTAACCATGAGGGGACCCCTGCTCAGACCGAGGGTAAAAGTAAGGTGCCTATGCCCTCCACTCCACCCCCTCTCCAGGATTCTACTCCATAAACATCTGTCACAGCCTCCTAGGCCCTTTCTCAGGTGGAGGGCAAAGAAAAATTACCTTCATAAATCCTGCAACCAGAATAGGAGGATTTTTCAGGGTTTATTCATTTTCATACAGAAAAAAAATTATGATTATTTTTTCCCCCGAGTATCCACCTTAGTGTGGAATTATTACTTTGTTTTCTTCTTAGGTTTAACAGATCCTTCCTGAACCTTGAAAAATTATTTGAATGTAACTTTCTCTCAAAATCAAAAAAAAAGAAAGCAGGAAGTAAAATAAGGCAGACAAAGAAAGGGACAAATAGTGCATGATTCACTTACAGGAGGTACCTAGAGTACTCAATTCATAGAGGCAGAAAGCAGAATAATGGTTTCCAGGGGCCGGGGGCATAGTATTTTTAGTGGGTACAGAGTTTCCATTTAGGAAGGTGAAAAACTTCTTGAGATGGATGGGTGGTAGTGGTTTCACAACAATGTGACTGTATTAAATGCTGTTGAACTGTACACTTAAAAATGGCTAAAATGGTCAATTTGATGTTATGTCTATTTTATGACAATTTGAAAAAGCGACAACAAGCAGGAAGGTCATATCTCCTCCAGGACAGGTCTCATGGCCTCTCTGGGCCTCAGTTCCCTAATCTGTAAAATAGGAGAGAAGTCCACCTTCCCTACACTACACTCTGAGCCTCAGTATAGAGAGAACCCGTACATTTGTTTTCTGCCAGGCCAGTAATGACTTCTTGATACTTTATAATGAAACTAAAGAGAAACAAAAATGGAACTAGATAATGAATACACAGCAGCACAAACTGGCCTCATATCTGGAAGGCAGACTGAGTGCAGTCAGGAGGCTGGAGGCCTCCAGGCCCAGCTCCTCTCTGCTGTCTTTACGTGAGAAAACTGGAGTGGAAAGATGAGAAGGAAGTTGCCCAGGGCACATAGCAAGTCACTGAGTGAGCTAAGGTAGACCCTCCTGCCCCAGACCCTACACTCCCCTCACCTAGCAATAGGCCCCCAAGTTCTTAGACCACATGTGGCTTCTGCCATGATAGCCATGTTCATACCCTCTGTGCCTGGCCAACCTCAGGGCATCTTGCTTCCTCCTAGAAGCCTTAGCTGGGTGAGATGCCCTTTCCTTTGGCTAACCCAGCACCCTCTGGGGTGGAATGACCAAGGGCAGGCCCTGGAGTGTGGCTTTCTAAGGACCAGGCTATATCCTGTACCTCTGTAGCATAGTTTCAAGAGTCTGGTGTCTGGGCTAAAGTCTCCCGCTTAATAGCTGACTGACCTTGGGCCAATTCTTTACCCTATTTTGTGTCTATTTCCTTCTTCATAAGTGGGGATAATAATGTGTCTACTGCATACAGTTGTTGAGGGTTAAATGAGTTGATTCAAAGCTCTAGGAAGAGCATCTGGCACAAGTGAATGTCAGATAAAGGTTAGCTATTAGGTTCACTCTCTCAGGAGCCCTACTGTCGCTTGTTGATCCACACTCCTACACTGGGGGAATAAAAGGAGCCCGGCAGCGGGCGGTGGGGTGGGCAGTGGCTTATGAATTCCCTTCTCAGGCTGCACATTAAACAGCAACGGAGACCCGAGGACAGTGCCATGTCGGGGGAAATCCTCACAAGTCCCCCCACTCTCATTCCTCTCCAGGCCTGGTCCAGCCTCAGCCCTGCTATGGAAGAAGCCAGTGCTGTGGTCATGACAGGCAGCATATGGGGACCCACCACTCTCTATCTAGGGCCAATCTGTTGACATGACAACCAGGCTTCCCCACCCTGTATCCAGTCTCCATTCTTGCATTTGTGTTCTGCCAGGCACATCCTCCACCAACCGCCTCCTTAGATGCAGGAGCATCTTCAGATTGGGTCAAGATCCTTCCCCCAAAGAGCAGCAGACAGGACAAACAACAGGCATCCCTGCTAGCGATGAACATGGTGACTGGCAGCTCCACTCTCCAAAGTTCAAAAGTGGGGCTTAGGCAAGCATAGAGGAAGGGCTGGGCCCCACCTCAAAACTTTCCAGGAAATCAGGGGCTGACTTGCCTTCCCCAGACAGGAGCTGATGAGGGCCCACCCCCATGCCATGCTCAGTCACCAGATATTCTTATTTTGGTCAGGAAGGGCTCAAATAGGTCCTCTGAACTGAGCTCTGCATTCTACTGTTGGGGAATCCAAGATGGGTAGCTTACTGTGACTTCACAGACCCCACCCCAATCCTGCCAGCCCAGGATTCCCTCACCCACCAAGATTCCATTCAGGTAGCTCTAAAACGGAAGAGAGAATTTTCTGGATTCTCCCGAATAACGAGAGAACACAGAATTTTATTTTTAAACCAGCAACTTTGTGACCACCAACACCAACCACCCTAGGGACAAGACACATGGACTGAATGCCCACTAGAGAAGCAATAACAACAACAGCAATAATAATAACCCTGAACTCTGGAGGGTCCTTACACGCCAGGCAAATCCTAAACTCTTCACAAATATCACTTAAGTACCTGAATGTTCATGGCATTCCCACTTACAGATTTGGAAACAGAGGCTCAGAGAGGAGAGAAGCTAGGTTTGGAGCCAGCCTGTCAGTGCACTTACCCATGACCTCATGGGGCCCTGGGGCACCACGGAAGAAGTGGCAGCACTTCCCTGTGTCACCTGGGGTGATGGCACAGACAAGGAAGCTCCCAGGAATATGTTCACAAAAGCAAGGAAGAATGAAACCATGCAAGCAGAGGAGAACAGCACATGAGGGGTCTGAATGCACATTGGGAGAATAGGAAAGAGTGCTCACTGATAAATAGCTCTAAGAGTTGAGCACTGAACTAGGCACTTTTGGTTACATCATCTGTCCACCTTGCTTGAGGGCAGAGGTCGAGGGAGGTTAGTGGCCAGGACTAAAGAGACTGGAAGTGGCTTCATAGAGGAAGAGGCTTTCGAATTGGAAGGAAGACAGGACTGTCTTAATTTCCCACAGCTCAGGAAACGCATCACCTACTTTACAGGCACAAAGTACACAATAGTCCATCCTGACACCACACCCACACTAAATCCTCCTCATTCTCTACAAACAGAATGAATGTAAAATTACACAGGAGATGTGCTGGTTCATAATAGAAGACAACAAAGGAATTTTACGAGGAGGCCGGCTGAAGCAGTCAGCTGAAATAAATTAAAATGTGGCATTGTTGTCTCTTTGTGTATGTTGGTTTTAACTACTGTTTACTGGAAAACTAAAACTTCACATGTACAAAAAGAAAAAATCCTCAAACTTGCGCATCAGTCTCTGTGCAATAGCTCTACCTCGGGTAGGTGAGGTGGACTTCCATATTTGGCTGTGGTGGCAGGGCCCAGCCAGGCGGTGGACATAGCTGATATTCAAGTGCATTGAATGTTTTTCCACACGGCTGATGGAGGCGTGGACCTAATAGCTTATGCAGTGATCATGAATAGAGTTTATTTGTGAGGCGGCATTATGATGATCCTCCTCAGCCTCAGAGCCCACCACAGGCCCTGTGGGATGGACAGGACTTGCTCTGTTCAGTCACAACACACACACACACACACACACACACACACCACATCCTCTGTGTGGATTCCACTGTCTTTTATTAACCAGCCAGCTGTGCCATGGCTGGCTCACCTGCTCCTGGTGGCCCATACCTGTGGACAAGAACCATGCCTGACTCTCTTTTGGGCCTGGCTCTGAACTAGAGCTCTGGACCACACTGCCAAACTGAGCATGAGATCAGACAGCACCCCCTGTTGTTGGAGCAGTGGTGAGAGATGGAGAGGGTCTCATGCTGGGCGGGACCTTGAGGGTGAGGACTCCAACTCCATAGGGATTTCCAACTCAGTTCCTCAGGAGGCCCCTCAAAGCACTGACATGGCGTCATCCCACTAGCCAGGCTCCAGTCTCCCACCACCATTTAACCAGGAGAGTTCCCTTCTGCTGATTTTGCACACAGGGCATCTGGAAAATTTTGTTTGAACAAAGGACTCTGTAGCTCAGCAGAGGAGTGGCAACCAGTAGACTAGAGCAGACGAGGTGGTTTGCCATGGCAACAGTGGCCCTCCCATCAACCTGGACCCACCCCTCCCAGAACCTACATTCAGTGTGCTAGACTTGCCCTAAAAGAGGTCCCGGTGCTTGATGGTTTGGCCAAATGGACAGTAGAAAAATTAAAACACAATAAACCCTCCCAGGAAACAAGTGTATTCTTAGAGTTTCAACACAAGATGAGGGGGCTTGGAATCTCCTTTGGCCTAAAAGGCATTGAATTACAAATGCCCTGTGTCATAGTTTCTTTGAACTGCTATAACAAATACTGTTTGGGTGGGTTAACAACAAATAGGTATTTCTAACAGTTGACTAGGTGACCAGGAAGTGTAAGATCAGGGACCAGCAGATTCAGTGTCTTGGTGAGAACCTGCTTCCTGGTTCACAGCCGGCCACCTCTCATGACCTCCTCACTTGGTATCAGGGGTAAGAGAGTCCTCTGGGGTCTCTTTCATGAGGGCACTAATCCCACTCACGGCCTATTCACCTCCCAAGGCCCCACCTATTACCATCACATTAGGGATTAGGTTTCAACATAGGAATTTTGGAGGAACACAAACATTCAATGCATAGCATCTTGAATGCCAGGTTGAGGGTGCCACTTCTGTCCTATGGAGCATGTGGCCCCAGGCCCCTACCACACCATATACAGTGGGTGCCGACGGGCTCTGTGCAGGTTACACAGACATACTGTAACAAGTCCAAGGAGGCTCAGGTGTAAACCCAGAACACAAACCAGACCTTATGAGAGTGAGCTGAGGCTCTGCCAGGTCTGGCTGAATCAGACAAGCAGACAGTAGGGGAGATGAACAGAAGTGGGGCTCTGAAGTAGAGCATGCGGAGTCTGAATGATAGGAGGCTGAATGAGGAAGAAGCAGGCACATACTGAGTAACCGCTAATGCTGGGCGATGGCTTCATAGAGGCTGTTTATCTCTTTCTATTGCGATATATTTCTGAAATCATCCATACAAAAAGCTTAAGAAAAGACAAAAGGAAAAGAAAGGGATAACCAGACCCTGAAATCTCCCCTTTCCTCATTGCAATGATCCCAGGAGTTCAGCAGGAAATACACAATCACATGCCCAAATCACAGCTAGAAGGAGAGGTGTCAGGGGATGGAAAGGTAGGAAAGCCTGTCTTCCCAGGCAGTATTTGTCAGCAATTTCACCCCTCCCACAGCATCAACACCTCCTGCAGGTGATGACCCTAAATTTCCACCTCCACCCTTGCTACCTGTTCTCAGCACCAGACTGCACGTCTCCCACAGGCCCAAACCTGGACTCAACACCTTCCCCTCAAAACCAGTCAATGTCCCAGAAGGAGGAATGCAGATGTGATAACTAAGAGACGGGCTTAGTTAGATTCAGCAACTGAGAAAGCTGCTTTCTCTAGAAGCCTTCCATATAAGGAAGGCGCTTGGTGCTTAGCACACATAAAAGCTCAGGAAACATTGGTCATCACTATTATTGTTGTTGATATTTTCAGCAGTATTAGGAGCAACTTTCCTTTCTACAGGTCTCCCCACCCCCGCCCAAGCCAAATGTGAAGCCTTCCTAGATGTCAGTTTTGTATGACCCCTCACACCCACCCAGCCTCAAGTCCTGAAGGTTTTAGCTTCTAGAATCTGTGGAACATGCCATCCTCTCTGACTCCACTGCCATGTGCTCCTGTCTGGCCTCATCATCTCTCCCTTTGCTGCCAGGCCTGCTCCCTCCCCTATTATTCACTTTCTCTGCAGAGTGATCTCCCTACATGAAAAGCTGATCATGTTACTCTGCTCAAAGGCTTACATGGCCCTTATTCAAGCCCTTCACCTGACACACGTGGCCTCCCAGATGGGCCCCCACACACCTGGCTGGCCTCACCTCTCCCTGCCTGAATTCCTCCCACAAGCTGGCAGGCAGCGTTCTAAGTAGCGTCTCCCTCTGCCTGTCCTTGCTCACAAGCCCCTCTTCTTAGAATGCGCACTCCCTCTTGAGTAACCTCTCACCTTGCCTTCAAAGGCTCAGCTCAGATGTTCCTTTCTGCCCCAAATCCTCCCTGATGCCAGGAAACAGGACTGGCCACTTCTTCCCTGTGCCCACGGACCACACACACACTCTTGGAACATCACCAGTAATGGCAGTGCCCAGACTCCTGGCTACCATAAAACACAATTCCAAAAAGCAAAACAACAACAAAAAATCAGAATGCCCTTGTAGGTTGTCCAATTTTATTTTTTTCAAGTAAGGACATTAAATAACAAAACAAAATGAACAAACAAATCCTAACATCTTCTAACACCACAATTTAATTTTAAAAGGACATGAAAACAAGGAAGGAGGAGGGAGAGAAGGAGAAAAGGAAAGAGCACTGCCTCGAAGTATGTTCTTTAAAATGAATAATCTTAGCTGGGGGAAAAACATCTTTATTTTTCTCAAATCTCCATGATCTGTAAAAAGCTCTGCCAAGGCCAGTATGGGCCCAGGGCGGGTCACTGAGCATGTCCTGGGTTGTCCACATCTCCCAGGGGAGACTGTGAGCCCCCAGGGGTGAGGATGAAGCAGGAGGTGCTCAGCATGTTCACAGATGGACAAATGTGCAGGAGTGGCTGCCCAGGACAATGGGTGTCAGGGCATCCCTGCTCCCTGGCTGCCTGGGAATGTGATTTTGCAGTAATGCTCATCATACAATGATTCAGCTCTAGGAAAGGCCCCTGGCTGGGCTGCTGAGTTGATTATAGAAAGATTTCACTTGCACAACTGCTTTTTCTCATATCACTCAGGAAACACTCCTAACAATAATAATAAAATACAAATAAGCCTGCCCAAGCACTTGGGAACAATTCACAATTGTTAATTAACTCAATGGGAAAGGGGAAACATGGAGGAAAGAGAACTGAATCTCTCATAGAGATGCCTTGCTTTCTTTTTTAGCAAACTACCTTGCACCTGCCACAGTTTCTACCTTCCTTAAACACCCCCAAGCAGCCACTGGATCAACAAAGTGGGGGCCACAATGTGTAGTGGAGAGGCCAGGATCCCAGTCAGAGCAGGCATGGCCTGGGGTGCAGCTGGGTGGCCCCAGGATCCTGGGGACTCAGCGTCAAGCGCAGGGATTCCTGTTCTACCTGCCCTGGAGCTGCAGGGAGGAACAGCTGAGACTCCGGATGACACAGGTTCTGGAAACTCCAGGACTGAGCAAATGCAAGGGACTGCTGACAGAATTATTGTTACTGTTGTTGCTAACAAAAATGCTAATAAGTGTACACTAAGAAAGAATGGGTTGTATGTAAATAAATACCCCAGCTCTCTCTGGCCTGTTTCGTACAGTGCACCTCATTTAATTTGCCAAAGCATTCACTGTTTCAGGGAGATGATCAAGACCCCCAATGACTGTAAATAATCTTCCAGCAACTTCCTCCTCGCCTGCTACAACCAAAATCTGTGTGGACCTTCCCCTCCAAAGAATTTGGTCTGCCACAACTTTTACACTGTGTTTTATCAATAGCCAATGTCCATTCATGCTGGAGAGAGGAGAAATTTAATATTTCTAATTACTTTTTAGGGAGTAGTTTATGCCTGGAAATGTTATAATTGATTTTTCATCTGGCTTGCCCTTAGTTGGTATTATTTGTGCAAGACCCCTGCTGAGCTTTCCAGCTACATGTCTTTCTCTCTTTTTCATATGCCAGCTGTGTTTGTTTTTTTGTGTGTCTTCCCTCAGGGAAAAGATAATGTCTGCGATTTTCACATCCCAGCCCTGTGTCGGGCACATCGGTGGAGCTAAGCCAATGCTTGGGAACAAAGACCAGAAAGAAGAAATTATTTCCCCTACTGATGCTTTCTTTAACTGCAGCTCAGAAATCCCAAATGGTTCTGGATAAAAAACTGACCCAAAGCTGATTAATTCTGCAAAATAGACATTCCAGGGTAGCATACAAGATCTTCAGAAGGAATACTCAGGTTTTTTTCTTCCTACCGAGAGCTTCAGGGACCATAATTAGAGCATTGTGGAGCAGCACACTCAACTCTGGTTCACTAAACCCCAAGAACCTTTCCACCAACACGTACAAAAGCAACATCTTGTTCCATTTGAAAATATCGCCTCCGATTCAAATTTGTGCTCACCCATTGTGTCCAGTGCATAAGGAGCTGTTTGGCTGGATTTTGACAACTGGAAGCTGGGGCATGGAGGCCCACCCAGGCACAGAGTAGTGTTTTTCAAAGACTTAGATGGACAACTGTGTCAGAACCACCTCAGGGGCTCATTAAAATGCTACTTCCCAAGCGCTATTCCAGACCACCAAACAGACATCTCTAGGGCTGGTCTATTTTTAATTAGCATCCCTGATGATCCAGATGCACGCTAAAGTTTGAGATGCCAATTGATTTTCCTGCCAAGGAGCAAATTCAACAACCTTCCTTCAGCATCACCCCTCACGCACACATACATTTCTTTTTACGTTACTGAACGACTATTTCTGCAGGACAGGACATCAGTGGGGTCTATGAGATCCCAAAGACTGAAGACTCTCCAAAGTTCTCAGAGTCTTGGTCTGTAGTCCAGCGCTCCCCTTACCCTTGCTGCAACGGCATCCTGCCACCTATTAGGTTCCTCGTGTTTCCTTTTGTTCCAGAAGACCATGTTTTTCAAGTTCTGCTCTTCCAGGGACTGTGCCTCCTCATGTCCCAAACTAAACTCCTGTCCTCCCCTCCACCTTGAGACTCTCCCCAGTGCCTTTTATCAGTAGGAAGTCCCATCCTTCCATCCATCCAGCATAGGGAGCAGTGCAGGCTACTGGTTAGGAGCAAGGATATAAAGCCAGACTGCCTCAGTTCAAATCCCAGCTCCGAAGTTTCACAGTGACATGACAGTGGGCAAGTGTGACCTCTCTGAGCATCAGTTTCCTCGTCTATAAAGAGTGGATGACAATAGTACCTTCGTCATTGCGCTGCCATGAGATCTAATGAGCCAGGATATCTGAAGCAATCAGGCCACAGCCTGGCCCAGTCAGCAGGACATAAGTGCTAGCTTATATAGTTGTTATACCTAAGCACTTTAGGGGCTACATGGTGCCCTACAAAAAGCTATGTCCATGTCCTACTTCCTGGAACTGTGAGTGTGACCTTATATGGTAAAAGAGTGAACATTACCTTATATGGCAAGAGGTGTGATTAAGTTAAGGCTTTTGAGAGGAGGTGCTTACCCTGGAATATTCAGGTGGCTCTAAATCTCCTGAGTGAGGCAGAGGGAGATTAGACAGACAGAAGAGGAGGAGACAATGTGATCCCAGAGGCAGAGTTTGCAGTGATGTAGATGCGAGTCAAGGAATGGCAATGGCCCCCAGCAGCTTGAAGAAGCCAAGAAGGATTGCTTCTCCCCTAGAGCCTTCAGGGAAAGGATGGCCCTGATAACATCTTGATTTTGGACTTTTGGCCTCCAGAACAATGAGAGGATAGATTTCTATGGTTTTCAGCAACAATTTGTGGTATTTTGTACTCCTTTACCTTCTACTCCTTTCCTGTCTCTCAAATCCAGCCATTCCTCTCCATCTCCTCCAACATCAACATGGCCCAACCCACTCCCTATGAGGCTATTCCTACCCCCATCCACTTTCCACCCAGCAGCCACATTGACCTTTCTCATGCCCCTCCCATAGCAACCCAGGATGAAGATCGCAATAAAGATAAAAATCCTGCCCATTGACTCCAAGGCCCTGCACAGTCTGGCCACTGCCACCTCCTCTGCCTACCTGCCCCATGCTCACCTAATGCTCTCGTCCCTCTATGCACCACTCTTTCTCCAGTCATACTGTCATCCCTACCCCATTCCTGACCTACTTAACTCCTATTTGAGCTTCCCCAGCAATGAAGATTGCTATGGATTCCTTCATCACATCACCAGTGCACCCAATGAATGGATCAGTGGGTATGTGGATGGACAGACAGGTGGATGAATGGATGGATGGATGGATGATGTGTAAAGATTCTGAACATTCCAGGCATAGCTAATGGTATGGACAAGGTATGTAAATACAAGTCATATGCTAGCCACTGACATCTATATATATAAAAGCCAAGCAACCAGAATGACAGGAATGACCAGTCGCTATGATGCGCACTGCGGCTGGCCAACTGGCCTGATCAGGGGTGGAGTCAGCCAGCCAACCTCCCGCGGCCCCTCCCCTCGGTGGGCCCAGCACCCTGATCGGCTCCCTCATCCCAGTCGGCCAACCTCCCGCATCCCTTGTCCATGTCCTACTTCCTGGAACTGTGCACCCGCGCCCCCCGCCCCCCCTCCGCTGGCCTGATCCCGATAGGTCCTGATCAGGGCGGGCCGGCCGGACCCCCCCCAACCCATGAACGAATTCATGAACCAGGCCTCTGGTATCTATATAAACTTGCAGGTCAAGGAACAATGAACTGACAAAGCAAAGATTTCCTTTCCAGAGAATCTGGATTTGGAATGTTAAGAAAATGCAGACATCCTCTCAGAGCACACAGCACTTTGTCCCCAAACCTGACTAGGTCACCTTTTATATAGGCTCACTCCACCAGGTACCAACTCAATGGCCATAGTCACAATACATCTGTCTCCCACACTAGAGCCCACACTGCATAGCAACCTTGTTTACCACCGCATCCCTGGTGCACCCAACATACAAATGAATATATGAATGAATGGCGGTTGACCAAGGAGTCACGTAGTCCACTTTATGACATAGTTCTCAGATGCACCTATAGGAGAATGTGTTCCAGAATAGAAGAGATAGAGAATAGACCTGCTTAGTTTCTGACTGATCCATCTAAATGCACCTTGGAGACTCCATGCAGGCCTTGCCTAGGACAGAGAAGGGGAAATGTGCAGAGTGTCCATGGAGGCAGCCAAGTGGGGAGAAGAAGGGCCATCAAATTCCACCCATGCTGGTTACAGAACCTGGAGCTGTTCAGCCTGGAGAAGAGCTCACAGGAGTCCCAATTGTGGCCTCCACACTCTGTTGGGTTCTCAAAAGCAGAGAGTTACAGATGCTATTTTTTTCATTACAGAAGTAAAATCCAAAACCAGAATGGGGCGAGGGGGTTAGAGAAACTATAAGGAGGTAAATATAAGCTGGGGAAAAAAAACCCTTTTAAAAACCAGGGATATAGAGAGAGGGGATGAAGAGGTGGCAGGCTAGCCATTGCTGGAGGTGACCAGACATTACATGCCCACTTGTGGGACCAGTATTGAAGGGATTAAAGTCCTGGAAAGCCCCTCTAACCCTGAGTCTGAGCTATAGTTCTGTCACAATTCTGTACACTCTAATATAGCTGTCACCACCCCTTCTGTATCCTGAAGAATGTGACAAGCACAGTTTTATGAAGAGAGTAAACAGAAATCCCAGCCAAGGTAGTACTGCAAATCAAATTCACATTTTGAGGTTCCCTCCTCCTCACTGTACCAAACACATAGCATAAAATAGAAAAATGGAAATTTTAAAGATATAACATAACTTTAAAAATAAGATAAAATTCTCAAGAAAACCACAATGTGGTAAGTGGAGATGAAGAAAAGTTAGCGGCAGAACTATATTCAGTGCAAAGGGGAACCAGAGCCAAACTCACTATTGGAAGCAAAGCAGGTAGCAAAGAGCCTCCACTACTCATAAGAAAAGCTGGAACTAAGTTCTGCCAACTGCTGCCTGGTGCGGCAGACCACAAGAAGCTGCATGCTCAGGGTTGCAAGACAACAAAGCAAAACAGAGTGATGAATTGAATGCAAAAATGGCCTTAATTATTCAGCCTTTTCTGCACTCATAGCTTTTGTAATATGACTTTGCAGCTCACTCTCCCAATAAAAGGTGGAATCTATGTTTCTACCTCTTGAATCTGGGCTGGCCTTCTGACTTGATTTGGTCAATAGAATACAATGGAAATGACAGTAAGCTGGTTCCAGGCATAGGCCTGAAGAGCTAACAGAAAAAGACAGTTTATTTTTTTTTTAATATATTTTATTGATTTTTTACAGAGAGGAAGGGAGAGAGATAGAGAGCTAGAAACATCGACGAGAGAGAAACATCGATCAGCTGCCTCCTGTGCACCCCCCACTGGGGATGTGCCCGCAGCCCAGGTACATGCCCTTGACCGGAATTGAACCTGGGACCCTTCAGTCCGCAGGCCGACGCTCTATCCACTGAGCCAAACCGGTTTCGGCAGAAAAAGACAGTTTATAATGAGTCAATAACCAGATGGACAGCAGGTGTCTCATCAGTAACAAGAGATCCAAAAGACAAGGTTCTGAAGGCAAATAACTATTTGCCTAGAATTCTATACCCTGCTGAACTATCACTCAAGAGTGAGAGAAAAACAGACATTTTAAGAGAGTTGACCAGCCTTGAACCTCACCATATGCACTGAATAAAACTTAAGAATTGAATCCAGAAGAGGGAATGGGATGCCAAAAAACAATGGTGAGCAAGAACATTGGTAAGACTTGTTGGCAAATTTAATTACTAAATAAAAAAATAACTAATTAGTGTTTAATTAGTGGAACCAAAATTCTAGGAAACAATAGAAAATACAGAGCAGATATTTAGTGGGTTGCTTGACATTGTTACAATTCTTGTCAGACTCAATAGAAGAGAAAGATACTGAATAGCTTTAGATTTTAGGAGGAAAAAGAAATATAATTTAGAATTATGCTAATATGTTAAGTGTATTACTTCAGCAGAGAAAAAAGGGGGGTGACAGAAGGAACACTCAAAATAAGATGGCAGAAATATGTCCACAATCACAATAAATATAAACCAATTAAAGCCACCTATTAAAAGACAAACTAAAGTGAGTACAACAAAATGGGATGCAGAATGTTATGTACAGTATGATGTTTATATAAAGCTTTAAAATACTATATATTGTTTATGGACATGTACATCTGTAGTAAAATGTAAAAACAGAGATAGGAAAACAATAGAACCAACTTCCAGACAGTTGTTATTTCCGTGGAAGGAAGAAGGGAGGAAAATGGGGTTGGGGAAGGGTAAAGAGGTGACTTTGGCTGCATCTGCAATCCTTTCGTTCTTGAAAAATGAGATGCAGAGGGAAAATATTCACATTTTTCAAATCTGAGCTGTAGGTATAAGCTCTATTATAGCTATATTGTTTATTTTTTTACTGTATGTTTGAAATATTTTATGACATGTTTTAAAGTTGGAAGGAAGGAGGAAAGAAGTAAGAAAGGGCTCCTGAAGCTGTCCAGTTCACTTCTGAATTTCCAGCCCTGGCAGGTGTGGATACACCAGAGTGCACCATTCATGACTAGGCAGATGAACCGATGACAGGTACAGCACTCAGAGGCATGCAGAGTCACTCCCAGCAAGAGAAATACTGGGGAAACAAGCAAAGACGATAAGCCCATTTCGGCACAGCAAGTGGCAAAGTCCACAGTGGAGCCATGAAACGGCATTGACTTCCATGGGACTGAATTTTTAGATAACTCAAGTGTATATCTTTAAATGCCCAAACTTTCAAATATCTTTTTTAATAGATTCATTTTTAAAATGTAATACAGTCATAGCCGGTTTGGCTCAGTAGATAGAGTGTTGGCCCGCCGACTAAAGGGTCCTGGGTTCGATTCTGGTCAAGGGCACATACTTCAGTTGCAGGCTCAATCCCCAGCCCCAGTCGGAGCGCATGCATGAGGTAACCAATCGATGTGTCTCTCTCACATTGATGTTTCTCTCTGTCTCTCCCCCTTCCTTCCACTCTCTCTAAAAAACAATGGAAAAATATCCTCAGGTGAGGATTAACAAAAAAATAAAAATGCAATACACAATTAGACAAGTCTGTAGGTCTTCGACACAATCTTATCATTTACAATTCTTTCTTTATCTCCCAAGAACATTTTTTTTAAATAGCTAAGGTAACCACACATGCTCATAGGAAATTCCAACAATACAGTAACATATCAAGTAGGAAAAGCAATCTCCTCCCTGCTCCCTTCCCTCCAATCTCACCTTCCAGGTATAATCATGTGGACTCCCTGCTCTCCTAAACAATTAGAGATATGCCCAGTCCCCCTCAGGCCACTGGTGTCTGCCTGCAAGACACCTTCAAGACATCTTCACACATTTGGTTTAACCCTCTAAACAGTTCTGGGAGGGAGGGGTCATTATTGCTTCCAGAATAACAGCTGTAGTCAGGAATTAACTCTGGAGCCTGGCTTTAAATCCTGGTTCTGCCACTTGTGAGCTCCGTGGCCTTGGGTGGGTTTACTTCTGTGCTTCAGTTGCTTAGTGCTAACAAATACAGTAGGTCCTTGGGTTACATCGGAGATCCATTCCTACGGAGGCGCGACAGAACAGTAACGCGATTTTTGACGTAAGTTGGAACCCACCTACATAAGCACCTACGTCACTCACATGGAGCACATACACAGCAGTAAAGAAGTGAAACAGTAAAAAAAAATTTAAAAGAAAGATAACAATTCCTGACCTTTACTTGTGGTAAATAAATAAAAAACATAAAGCACATATGTACATATGTCGAAATGATGGAACTTTTTTTTATATATAAATACTGTAAATGGGAGATGGTGACGTAACCACACAAAACGATGTAAGTCAAGTCGGATGTAACCCGAGGACTGCCTGAAGTGCATACCTAGTAGGTTGTGAGAATTAAATATATTGACACACATAAAGGACTAAGAACAGTACCTGACACACAGAAACCCAATAAATTACTATTTCCATTTTACAGATGAAGAAACTGAGGCTCTGAGAGGTTAAATGACTTAACAAATTCAATGGATGATTATGAAACAAAGCTATAGACCTGCCAGGAGCACATGAAGCTCCCAGAAGCCACAGGATGTGGGGTGTTATTCTGCCCTATGACTTAATTTCCCCAAATGCTCATCTGACATTTTTTTCCTCTCTCACCCTCTGAGTCAGGTGGTAAGCTGTCACATCTTGCTGCTAGCTCCCTGCCTCCATCAACCCAAAATCGATATACAACTGGTTGACTTGCTGTGGACTGAAAACCAAATATAACACTGTTGGTGAGAACAATGTACAAAACAAGTACAGCCAGGCACAGAGTGAAATCCTACAGCAGAGCTCCCATTCATAAACCAAATGAGTCTGAAAAGTCTTCTTTTCCAGATACTCAGAGACCTGCAGATTCAGGCTGGGTTCTGGATAGGTGAGGTGGCTGGATCCATGCCCTCTGAATAAGTGAGATATTGATGTATGAATATATTTTCTAAATTTTTTAACTAAAATTTCTGATGTAGGCATTTTAAAATTTCTCCACTCTTAAAATGCAGAGCTCTGACAGTGTGTTTCACTTTAAATATCCATATTTCATGGTACAGTGTGTCAGTTCAGAGCCCCTCACTCTCCATTCACATTCTGGAGGCATGAGACCTAGAGTCATCCTGAGGTACCATGCTGCATTTAAACAACATCCCAACTCCCCACAATAAATCCTCTTTACGACGATAGTTGTGAGTTTGTAAGATGTCTGTGTATCTGAATACTAAGCTATGCTGAAAACTCAACACTCATAGGGCCACAGCTTTGGGTTGGACCCTGAGCGTCCCAGGGTAAGTGAGACCCTGAAGGAGGTGGGGGTCAGAAAAATAAAAGGCAGTATGAGCAGGATTCCTGGAGGAGGGGGTACACATGCGGTTTGGGGAGAGCTTGGACACTGCTTGCTTTGGGGCCCAAGGATCTCTAAGATTTCTGATTTCCTAGTTACAACGAAAGCGTGTGCATTAGACCCTGCTGGGGCCCATGCAAACATACTGAGCTTCAGCAGAAAGGGTGACAAGGGAGATAGGATTTTCTGGCTTATTTGACAATCAGATAACTCAGGTTCTAAAGGGATTTCTTTGGGTTTGATTATCTGATTGGATTACCTCAAGATCCTTACCTCTCCTCTGGTAAATATGGAAGACCCAGATCATCTGTTACCCCCCCCAAAAAATTTCAGAAAATCCAGTGCTGAAGTCACAGTGGGGACAGGCTCAGTGAGAGAGCAGCATTGTTCCCGGGACCATCCTGAGTAGGTTGCTGGGTGAAGGGTTGGTTGGGAGTCCAGGCTGAGGCGGCAGCCTTGGCAAGAACAGGGAGGCATTAAAGGCTGAAGACACTTAGCAAACCGTAAGCCAGCAGATGAGAGAGACAGGGAAGGGGGGTAAGGCTGAGGAGCACGGGGACTGTCTTTGCCATGTGAGACCCGGACATACAGCCAGACAGACCTGTGTCCAGTTTGGCTCCACTACCTGCAGGCTGTATGACCCTGAACAAGTCCCCTTACCAGCCTTGGTTTTCTCATCTATAAAATGGGATGGCACCTATCTCATCAGGTTGTTTATGACGACTGTATCAGTTCCTGATACATAGAAAGTGCTCCAAAAAAGTAGCTGCTACTCTAATTCTTACCATCATGACGAAATGTGTCTTTTACTCACGTCAGAGACCAACATCCCCATGGCAGTCAGGCTTTGGGAGATCTGATCCTGTGACCCCAGATCTCTGGTTTCAGACCTCATGAAAGGCATGAACCTTTACTCCACAAGATCCCACTAAATGGCTTAATAATAGGGGCTCTCAGAAAGAGAGCCAGACTCAGCATAATTACTAGTCTCCTGCTCTTTATAATCTTTACTTTGTGGTGATTGTTTGATTATAATAGTTGGGGGTTTGTGTGTGGTATTTAATTAGGCAGATAAAAGTATGTTAGGATGAAACAATAGTATCTCTAATTTAATGACCTATTCTGCATCTTATCCTAAAACCATGACAAAAGATGCTTCCATCCAAAGGAAAAGAATATATCTTTCCCTCCCTCTCTCCCTTCCTCCTTTTCCTCTCTCTCTTGTTCCTCACTTGACATTTAATTAGCATGGCTGCTACCTCATGGTGAACAAGCCATAGCTAGCCACTCCTCACTCCTTTACACTCAACATGACTGAGGGAATCCAGAAGAGAAAGGAATTTGGGAGGAAGTATGGTGTAGTGGTGAGTGCCTCGGGCCTCCAACCCCAGTTCCTGGCCCAAATCTGTGACCTCACACCAGTCACTCTCCTTATCAGGCCAGTTTCCTCCTCTATTTTAAGCCTAGCATGGCTCTACTTTTACAAATAAAATATATATTATAACTTGTATCCATGGGAGCAAGATTTGGGGAGATTTATAAAATTAAACATAGTTTAAGAGGGGATAATTAAATGTAATAAAAATAATGCCCAGCTCATCAGAGTCCAGAAAGAGCTATTAACAGGTAATGGGATGATTTCAGAGGTCTTGCCTTGCTCTAAAGTTCCATTATTTTAATTCTGGGCTGTAAAATGCCAACATTTACCCACGTCAATAAACATCTAGAGACTGATATTTCATCGGAATCCAAGTCTGATTTTTCAATATTGATTTTTGTGGAGTCAATTTTGGTTGAAAGCACCTTTTAAAATCGGTGCTCCTGTGGTGTCAAATGTCAACATTTATTTTTTCCAGAACTCTTTTTCCTGTGGGGACTCTGGTCAGCGAATGAAGCTCTTGATACCTGGAGTTGCTATTTTTCTTGGTTCTGATTGAGGGCCTGGATTAATTATGTAGGGTATATATATATATATATTTTTTTTTACCAAGCCTTTAAGGTCCCTGTTTGGACATAAAAAATAAGTTCTATATGCATGCCCTTCATGAAAAAGCCAGGAGAGGAAAAAGCAAAAGGTGGGGGAGGAAGGAACTTTCATCTGTGATCTCAATGAAAGTTTAGAAAGCTTCAAGTAGACCTGCAGCTCCCCATTCACCTGCTGCATGACCTTGTGCAGGCTACTTACCCTCTGAGCTTTGTTGGGTTGTTTGCAAATGGCAATAACCACATCTACCTTAGAAAGAAGCTGTGAGAAACAAATAAGGTAACTCACACCAGTGCTTGGCCTAGAGTCTGGCCCACAAAAGGTGATCAGCAAATGGCTATCTCCCTCCAGCCCCTTGATTCATTTTCCCTCCATTACTACATTTTATTTAAAATTTTCAAATCTACAGAAAAGTTGAAAGAATAGTACAGTTAACAACTACATACCGTTTATCTATTTGCCAATCATTAATATTTTCCTCTTTCTCTCTATCTGCTTTCCCCATGAATTACTTGAGTGTAGGCTGCAAACCTAAGATCACATCATCTCTAACACTTTAGGATGCATCTTTTAAAAATAAGGACACTATTCACCTAATACTATTCCCACTATACAACTTGAAAAGTAATATTCACTAAATAATTTAAAAGAAAATTTGTACTTCAAGCTTCCTAATTGTCCTAAAAATGTCTTTTATGGTTTTCTTTAATTCCAAATTAAAAGAAAATTCACACATTACATTTGAGAAGTTATCAATTTCTATTTGCCAATCTATTATGTGATTTTTATATGGTTTTGGGGAAAAAAGACTTTCTCCAGGACAAGCAGGAACAAAAAAGCAATTAATAATTTGCTAGCGGAAAAGGCAAGAAAGAACCCTCAGAATTGGGTTGAAATCCTATCTGAGCCACTGGCTCTGGATGACCTTGGGCCTGATGCTTCCTTCCTACAGATGTTTCCATCATCTGAAATCAGGGGCTTGCACCAGTCCATGTCATGGATCCCTTATCATTCCAATGCGGGGAGCTGAGGCTCACCAGCTTCTGAAGTCATGCAATTTGAATTCTGCTTTTATTGGCAATGTGGTCCTCAGGATTACCCTCAAAATATCTCCTGTGTCTGAGCCTCAGCTTCTTTGTCTACAAAATGGGCATGCCAACATCAGTACCTACCTCAAAGGGCCCTACTCAGAATTAAACATCATAATTCATGTGAAGCACTAGGTACAGCAGCGGGCGTACAGTAATGGCTCAGTAAGAAAAAAAAAAAAAGCTATTACAGTTATTAATGTTCCAGAAGTTATGGACTCTACAATCAAAGCTCTTATCTTCACAGCAATTACCTTTGGCTTATGAAGAGCCCTTCACAATTTATGAAGTACTTTCTCTATTATCTCCTGTGGAATGCAGTCTGGGGAGGAGGCAGCATGAGAACGATTTCCCCCAGTTTGGAGAGGCTCAGAGAGGTTGAATAGCTTAACTGAGGTTACTCAACTAGTTATAGAGGGAATCGGGACTCTGAGGGGCCACACCCTCATCCTGACCCCCAGTTCTGAGCTCTTGTTCTATTACCATAGCATCAGCGTTGTGTGGATTTCCATCCATTTCTGCCTTGAGATCGCTCATCTTGTCTTACTTCAGTCCACTCAATGTCCAGTCATATCTGGACACACCTTGCATCTACTGTGTGACCACAGGGAAGAGGCTCTGCTTCTCTGAGCCTCTGTTCCCCCACCTTGAGACAGAACATGAACCCTCTGCCCCAGCGGGCTGCTGGAGCTCTGAAGGTAGAAACAGAAGAGCGCTGTGGACTGCAGAGTGCTTTAGACTGAAAACCACCCTTATTATTGTCGGGTCCGCTAAGGGCTCCTTCAGTAGAAATGCGGTCCTTTACATGTGAGGCCAAATATATAGCACAGAAAATTCGGGTCTCTTCTCCCAGGCCTCATTTTTGAATCAAAGTCACTTTGAAAAATGGCTTTTCATTTGTCATGATTTTCATTTCCTCAAAGAATAGGCATATTATGCTAGGCAAAAATCAATGCTTCCCCATAATAATGTGCCTACAGATATCTGGTGCTGAAAGCTTCATGGAGAAGGAATAGAGGCTTATCTATAGGATACATCAGCCACATCAAAAGTCTGAAAATCAATACCTTATGGGCTTTCATTAAAAATGCTCAATTTTTAATCAAAATACAAAACATCTGACTATAGGTTTTAAGACAAAAACTGTCTTGCCATTATAAAATGCCTGCAGACATCCCAAATTAAAAAAACATGTATTTTTTACCAACCTAAATATTACAATTATGAGAACATCCTCCATGTCCCAGCACCTAGTCACTCTTCCATCTTCCATCTACCCAACATACATTTTAGAACCACCAAACCAGAACCCCCATCTGTGAATGGAAGGAAGGAATTAATGTCTATTGGGTGCCAGCTACATGCCCCTGTCTTGGCAACTTGCTAGAGAAACAAAGACACTCAGATTCAGATCTTATGTCAGACTATAGCACTCCTTGGTGCAAAATCTTCCCATGGTTCCCCTTCTCATTTGGAGTCAAAGTCCCCAAACTTACATGACCTTCCCCTGCTCAGATCCCTAATGCCAGACCCTTTACTCTTCAGCCATGCTGGTCTTTTCACTGCTCCTCGAACAAGCTGTAATCGTTTCTCAGTGCTGCTGAAACAGGTCACTATAATAGAGGAACAATAGATACGTTTATTCCCTCGCAGTTCCGGTGGCTAGAAGTCTGAAGCCAATATTGAGGGCCACGTTCTTTCAGAAGGCTCTAGGGAGAATCTGTGCCATGCCTTTCTCTTAGCTTCTGGTGACAGCTGGCAATCCAGGGCATTCCTTGGTCTGTGGACACATCATGATGTCACACACCGTCCCTGTCTCCCTTTGGATGTCTCTGTCTCACTCTGTGTCTCTCTTTCTCTTCTTTTAAGGACACCAGTCATACTGGACTAAGGGAACACACCAACTACTCCAGTATGACTTCATCTCAACTGATTACATCTGCCATCACCCTGTTTCCAAATAAGGTCACATTCACAGATACAGGGGGTTAGGACTTCAACGTATCTTGCAAAATTTGAAAATGAGTCTAAGTCAGAACCAAGGGTAAGATTCCCCAAGGTTTCAGATCCTAAGAAACTATTCTGGATAGGAAAGAAATAATCCCCATACACAACTGGTACTGAACACTAGAGTTCATCTAAACAGGAACTGAGCTGAGGTTCAATATGCAAGGCAATTCACTTATATTTGACATCCACATATTTTTTAATGTGCTCCAAAATTGTGTGTGCCTTTATTTATATAAAAAAATCGAGATTATTCACACTTATAATATTATTTTAATAAAGAATCATAATTTTCACAGAAAAGACTAGACGTGATCAGATGATGAGCCTAAAATTTCTTCTTGCTTTTATTTATACCTAAGCTGATGCTAATCATTAAACTGAGCAAGCACATTTACTGATGGGAGCTCCTTAAATTACAGGCAATTTTCTTTTCCTCAAGATTAGGTGATATAAACCATCCTGAAAGAGGGGGGGCACCCTTTTCCTCTTACACCTGATAGCTTCAACATTCTCCATCCACTGATTTTTAAAAATGGATATAGTGGACATTGGTGATTCCCTATATAGCATTCATCTTCCTCTCCCCTGATAGGCCCCCATTTTCATTTGGGCTCACTCCTCTTTCACAGTATAGCAACCACACTGTCAGGGAACCTGGCGATTTGTCTAAACCAAATCATGCTTCAGTCCATCTTCCTTGAACATAATAGGTGCAGGAGTAAGCCAAGGAGAACACATACTTCCCTGAAGAAAAGTACTGGGAAAATTGGGGCCAATGAACTAGGAAAAGTTCCTTGGAGTTACAGGACAGGACTCCAATATGACACAGGGCAAAGAGTCCAAAAATCTGGACTCAAACCTTGATTCTCACACTTCCTGGCTATGTGACCCTAGAAAGACAAAGTACCTTTCTAAGTAAGCCTTGGTCTTCTCATTTCTAAAATGAGAATAATAAAAGTTTCTATCTTATAAGGGTGCTGCTATCACCACATTAGCTAACATATTTATTCAACTAATATTTACTAAGTGTCTACTATGTGCCAGCAACCATTTATTCTACACTCTGGGGATAAAACAGGCAATAGAACAGACAGATACTCCCTGCCCTCGTGGAGCTTACAGCCTAAAAGATTTTAGTAAATGTTGCTAATGATCCTGATAACAGTTATGGAAAAATTATGATCATATTTAACCATTAGTAAGAAAGCAATTTCAATTTTAAAAGAATTGGGCCCTCTAACTTATCTACCTCCCAAATATAGATCTCAACTACGAATTCTTTATACTTGTGTGCTGTTTTGGATTACATCATAAAACCAAAGATTTCCCTGTGATATTGAATTTAATTCAAGAAAAAGATCTGATTTCAGCAACTTTTAGTCCAGACTTTAGAAAAAATTAATTATGCATGCATTCAACTAGCAATGAGCAAACTTGATAATTTAGGCAGTTTAGCAATTGGATTGAAATTTTACAGCTAATTTAAAACACTCCACACTACTGACTTCAGACCTCAGGTTATGAAGCTGAATTACCCTGGATAAGAGCAATTACTCAGCACTTTCAGCACACATGGCCTTGACTGACTTTTAGGCACCGGGAAGCAACTGCTTAAACCCAACCACAGTTGGCTGGATACTAACATGCGCAGGGGTGCACATGTATGCCAGACTGGGTTTGTTTTATGTTCTCTGCAGCAAAGCTGGGTCTTATTTATCCTTGTCTCACCCGCCTGACAAAAGTCACAGCACTCCATAAGTGAATAAAGTAAGTCCTAGTGGAAGTTCACAAGGATTTATGGCTGTGTGACTTTAGGTAAGCTTCTTAACCTCTTTGACCCTGCTTCCTCTACAAAATGGAAATAATAACAATACCTACCTTCAAAGCAGTTTTGAAGAACTAGAGATAATGTATATAAAGCCTTTTGGTACGTACTAGGTGTTCAATAAATTAGCTTCCTGTCTTTTTCATTGTGGCAGTTTTAAAACATGAACCCCAAACTCTCAGATATATCTTTTAGTGGGGTCCATGTCCCTTCCTCTTGGATCTGAGCAGACTTGTGACCGCTCTGATCAATAGAACATGGTGGGAGTGAAGCTATGTGACCCCTAAGACTAAGTGATAAAGGCCATGCAGCCGTTACCTGATTTCTCTTTTAGGATCTTAGGATGATCCCTCTCAAAACCTGCCCACATGCTATAAGAAGCAAAAATCACATGGAGAGGCTATGTGTCAATCCTCTGGTCAATGGTCTCAGCTAAGTTCAGCCTTTGAGTCAACCCAGCCCATCAAGTGGTCCCAAATCACAATGCATGACAATCCCTGCTCTGGCCTAATTTCCTGACCCACAGAGTCCCTGAATATAACAAAATGGTGGGTATTTCACTGCTGAGTTTGGAATGGTTTATCACAGAGCAGTAAGTAACTGAAATACTCAATAGGTATCACTCATCCACTCAACATTCACTGGGGCCTTTTGTGTGCAAAGTAATGCAGTGTACTGTGGAGAGCCTCCAGAAGGGCACAGGCTAGGGAGAAATACAACTGTAAATAGCTAGTGGTGTGCTGGTAAATGTTTAATAAACACCAGGGCTGGGGGAAGGCCCTCCTTTGTAGTGTTGGCCAATTTCCATGATGTGAATTCTCCCATCATTGTCAGTTTCCAGCTACCAATATGAACTTGGCCTTCTCATAAGATTCCTGAGAATTTAACATCAGCTCCTGTTGAGCCAGTACGAACCAGCCCCAGCACACCATTGTCTCTCCAGAGCTAATACATACTGTCTGTACAAGGAGACTGTGTCCAGATCTAAACTTGTACAAGTCCATGTTTTAAATGCAGCATGACTTGTAGAAAGTCTAGGCTTCTTCATAGTATGCAGCATCTTGCAATTGTGTGGATTTCTCTACAAGCAGAACTTGCTTGAGGGCAGAGGGATCATCAGCGAGGGAGCAGGGACAATGGGATGGGCAAGAAGAAAAAGTGGATACAGGGTGGGCTGTTGGGCTGGTCACTGCTCTGGGTGACCGAGGAACCACTAGAATACTTCTCAGAGGCTTCCCGCTGAAGGAGGGAGGCTAAGGCACCTATCCTGTGCTGGTCCAGTTCCTCTGAGAAGCAGGTGACAGGATTCAATATGCAAGAGATATAACAGGGGAAGGTCCTCTGAGAGAAAATGGGCCAGCAGCTTGTGAGGCAGAGAGAGCATCAGACTGCAATGTAGGTCACAGGACAAGCAGGTAGGTTGGTCAGTGGAAGAGAAACTGCAGTGCACTTCTATGGTGCTCAGCAAGCTTGATGGGGGGTCCTCAAGCCCAGGGAGCCCATCATAGCTGTCCTGTCTCCCAAGAATGGGCATGCCCAAGTGTCCCTGCTCTGCTCAGTAGTGGCTGGGAGCATTCCACAAGAAGCATGACAAATGGTGATGGATTTCAAAAGGCCACAGCTGGAGCTGTGGTCAATTTGTTTGTCACTCCTGGGGATGGCAAAGATGCATTTTCATAGCTGCCATATGGGCTGTGTGGCCTGAAGACAGGGACCCAGAGAAGTGTAGTGGGGCCTTGAGGTGGGACCCAGTGTGTGCACAAGACTGTAGCTGATCTAAGGAGTACCCAGGGGATGTGGGTCAGGGCAAAAATTTTACCCTGCCAACTAGGCCCTGGGTAAAACCATTATTCCCACTATTTCGATCTATACACATGGGGAATCTGACCAACAAGAACATGGGACTTCCTGAGGTATAGCATTAGAAGGTGAGCACGTGGTCCTGGTGGAATATTTTATACCTTTTCTTAATGTGCTGAGTAGTGTCCCTCCAAAATTCATGTCCTGAAATCTCAGAATGTGACCTTATTCGAGATAGAGTCTTTGCAGATGTAATTAGTTAAGGATCTTGAGATGACATCATCCTGGAGTTAGGGATGACTAAATCCAATGACTGGTATCCTTCTGTGAAGACACAGAGAGACACACAGAGAAGAAAGCCATGTGAAAACAGAGGCAGAGACTGGAGTGACGCAGACACAAGCCAGGAACCCCCAGAATCTGGAAGAGGATGTAAGGATCTGTACAACCTTAGAGGGAGCATGGCCCTGCTGATACCTTAATTTTGGACTTCTAGACTCCATAACTGTGGGAAAATAAATTCTGTTGTTTTAAGCCACCCTGTTTGTGATCATTTGTTATGGCAGTCCTAGAAAGCTAAAAGATTAATAAACCATTAAAGTATTAGTAAATAGTAAATTAGTAAAAAGTAAAATAATAATCTATATATATAATAGCCTAGGTGGTGTCACGCCCTCACATCATCACAAGATGGCTGTCACAAGATGGCCACACGCACAGTGGAGATGGGGCCCGGCGGCCACTCCGTGTGGTGCGACTTGAGGGTCCCGCGGCTCTGAGTGGCGTGGAGGAGGCCAGTTTTGGAGGCTCTGCTGCCTCGCACGAGGAGGCAGGTCCCAGAGGAGGAGGGCAGTTGTGGGCAATCAGGCTAGCAGGGGAGGGCAGTTGGGAGTGATCAGGCCAGCAGGGGAGCAGTTAGATCAGGCTGGCAGGCAGAAGTGGTAAGGGGCAATCAGGCAGGCAGGCAGGCAAGAGGTTAGGAGCCAGTGGCCCTAGATTGTGAGAGGGATGTCCAAGGGGTCCCAGATTGGAGAGGGTGCAGGCCAGGCTGAGGGACACCACCCCCATGCACGAATTTCGTGCACCAGCCTCTAGTAAACTAATAATTCTGTGCCCATCAAAAGTATAGACCTCACAGAGTTGGAGGAAGAAAAGCCCAACCATTAAATCCGTGACTCTTGGGACTATAATGCATGAAAGCTATGCCTCTCCATCCCCTATAAAACCTCTAGGCAAGAACTCATTCAGCTTCTGCTTGAATACCTCCAGTGACAGATAACTTACAACCTCAAAAAAAAGCCCCTTTGTTTCTGGCAGCTCCAAGAGTGGAAGTCCTTCCTTACATGGACCTAAAATAACTGCCTCCCTGTGATTTCCCCAACTTCTAGCCTAGCTTTGTTCTCTGGGATCCAGCCTGTTCCTGCAGCACATCTACTAAATCTCCTTTCTGCAGGCTACTCAGCCCAGTTCCTTAAGGAATAATGGGATTTACTTGAAATACAACAATGAACCAGAATATGCAAATTATCTTATCAGCTATACTCCATAAAGACAATCTTTCCCTGATTAGCATACTGCTCTGTCTCTATTTTCATCAGGGATTCTCAGAACTACCAGAGCTTCTAGTAACCACAGGGCATTTTGGGACAGACAAAGAGGCTGGGTGGCCACCAGACCAAGTTCAGGAGGTGAGACCTAGAAGAGTGTTCCCTTTATTCCACGTATATCTAGGGAGTGACTCCCAAATGCCAAAGCCTGGGGTTGACGACGGGATAAGGAGGCTGAGGTGAGGGTAGGAAGTCTGTGGAGGGAGAGAATGGGAGCAATTGCCATCAAGTTACTCCCAGAACAACATTGTGGGAGCTAGAGCCAGAAATACTACCTAGAACTCTCAATCTAACTCAATTAGTGTCATACTCTAGCTTAGACAAAGGGAAAGGCACATACCTCTTATATGACTGCCTCCTATGGTAGAATCAGGGCAGGCTTTCAGAAGGAGGTTCCTACAAGTTGGTTTTTTTAGTCAGACATGATAATCAAAATAAAAGGAACAGCCTGGCCAGTGTGGCTCAGTGGTTGAGTGTTGATCCATGAACTGGGAGGTCATGATTCTACTACATACTGGGGTTGGGGGCTCGATTTCTAGTAGGGAGCGTACAGGAGGCAGCTGACCAATGATTCTCTCTCATCACTGATATTTCTATCCCTCTCACCCTCTCCCTTCCTCTCTCTGAAATCAATAAAAAATATATTTTTAAAAAATAAAAGAAACAGAGTGAGCAGAGGAACTGCCTAAACAGAGCAAGAGGATGTGAACCTTCAGGCCATGTTTGAAGAATGACAAATCTAGTGTGGCAGGAATAGAGGGGATATGCATGTTTTTGCAAGAGGAAGAGATAAGGATAAAAGATGAAGTAAAAGATGGTCTTAGACTGGGCAAAGGTTTCCTCTCTTTAACTAAGACAGGAATTTTAGGCCCGTTTATGGCAGTGGTTCTCAACCTTCCTAATGCCGCAACCCTTTAACCCCTAGAGTGCCAGGGAGCGCAATCGCGCTCCTCCTGCAGTGTCACTATTACATGCTAGTAGTTCACTCTTTATTGACAGATGGCACCTAAGTGCAGAAAACAAATGTAGTAAAGGTTTCCTTAAGTTTTTGAATATGTAACTTCATTTACTTGCGATTCATAATTTTTTTTCTAAACTGCTGTAAAATCAGCAAAAATGCCTTGGCAATTTTAGCATAGTTCCTAGGATATTGGTTGGCACTCAAAGGGTTAATACAGTTCCTCATGTTGTGGAGACCACCAACCATAAAATTATTTTCGTTGCTACTTCATAACTGTAATGTTGCTACTGTTATGAATCGTAATGTAAATATCTGATATGCAGGATGTATTTTCATGGTTACAAATTGAACATAATTAAAGCATAGTGATTAATCACAAAGACAATATGGAATTATATATTCAATATGTGTTTTCCGATGGTCTGAGGCGACCCCTGTGAAAGAAAGGGTCGTTCGACCCCCAAAGGGGTCGCGACCCACAGGTTGAGAACCGCTGGTTTATGGTGTTCCTTAAACACTCGTGCAGTGTGTTTAACATGCAGGCCTCAGCCTTGCCACACTGTGTCCCTGGCACCCCAATTCCCTTGCACCCCCTGTCAGGCCCTCCCCCGATTCTAATTGTGTGTTTCAGAGCTGAGCTGGGTTTCTGTGTCATAAATATGCTCCAGCAATGACTCCAAGGCAGGAGGTGGCAGACCTCACTGAGGAAAAGCTTCCCACCTTCATTATGAAGAACGGTGCGGGTGGCATGACAACAAATTAGGTTATGCCAGAAATACCAGCAATTTAAACTCATATGAAAAGATGCGCTGGGGAAAGAGAACCAATTTCCATTCTCCATCGAGGTGCTTGGCAAAAACAGAAGGCCAAGGTTTATCAGAATTTACCTCTGTGGGCAAAGCAATGACTTGGGAGCTGCCCAGCCTTCTCCCTGAACCTCGGAGTTGACTGTAACTTACAAAGAGGGCCCGGCCCCTGGGTCATTCCAGGGTGAGCACAGGGTTTGGCCCCAAGATCTCTCAGAAAACTGAAGTACACCCTTGTTGAGAAGTCACTCCCTCACGAAGGAGCTAGAGGGATTTAAACAGGCATTTCATTTTGTTTTGGAAAGGCAAAAAGAATTTTGAAGCAGCAACAGAAAACAAGCACACAAACAAAAGAATTTCAGGAGCAAAGCATCTCAGGAGTGGAAAATCCTTTGGGCCAATCTGTCAACTGATGCTAAACCATCTCCTTCAAACACCTAGCTCAGAGTTGTCCACAAATACAGAGTCCCAGGTGCTCTGCTGGTTCAGCGAGGCTGGAAACAATGAGCTAGCTCACCTGGACTCTGCTTACACAACTCCAAGGATAAGGCTTTCCTTCCCTTCGAGGATGACCCATCCCAACTTTGAAGAGCTGTGACCATTAAAAACATTTGAAGTTTTGAACTTTGGAAAATACAACCAAGTATATACAAAACATTTAAACAACTTGACAGTAATTTCCTCAAAACAGCTAGAAGTCCCCTTGCTAACAGTAGGACCAGGGCCTTGTTCACCCAGTGGGTGCCCAAGTAATGTGTACTGGCCTGAATTTAATCCCCCAACCTCATGCAAGCCTAGGGATAGAGCTACAGACACTATTAGTCATGGACACTACACAGCTTGCCCTGCTGTCTACACACAGTTGCTAACTACCCAACACTGAATAATAAAGGGGCAGGTTACCCTCTTTTTATCTTCATCCTGCAAGGCTCAGCTCAAGTACCCCCTCCTTCATGAAACTGTCCTGATGCCCCCCTTGCTGCTAGTCAGAATCTATCACTCCTTGAATGATGCTAAGGGGCCACAAACAGAACAGTCCTACCGTGTTCCAGATATTGGGCATACAGGGAGTGTAGAGATGCGTTCTTTAGGGGGTGTGCATGTGTGTCATGAACAGATAAGGATCATCCTAGACTCTGGGCAAGCTATGCTTTGGGAGCCCAGAGCAGGGAGAAATATAGCCCACCAGAGAAGAGGAAGGGCAGGAAGACATCCTAGAAGACTTCCTGGAGGAGGTTCCATCTGAGCAGAGTGGAGAATGGGTGATGTGGAGGCTACAGGAGGTGGTAGAAACCATACTGCAGAGGCTCAGAGGTCATGAGACTGGGCAGGGTGCCTGTGGGAACCACTAGCAGATCAGTAAGTCTGACACATGGTAATTGGAGTAAGCTATTAACAGAGTGAGCTTGACTGAGTTGGTAACACTTTTGGAGCCTCAGTTTCCTCATATATAAAATAGAGATAATAAGGCCTACTCTACTCAGTGATACTCATACCTTATACACATAAAAATAACTGGAAGTCTTAGCAGAAGGCCACCGGGTTCCTGGGCTTCTCTCCTCTTCCCTCTAATCACAGAATCTGAATCAGTAGGTCTGGGATGGGACCCAAGAATTTGTGTTGTAACTCACACACATTCTACATACCACACATTCACACCACACACATCCATACCACATACACCACACACACACAGAGCACACAGGTAATTTTGATGAGAGGGTTGTCTATGAATCCATAAAACATCAACTGAGTTATTGTAAGACTTAAATAATTCAATGTAAATAAAGCAACTAGCATGCACTTGACACATTGTTGGTGCTCGAGGTTAGTTCCCCTTCCTTCCTCTATCTTTGTTCCTGAAAATCACTGCACCAATTTTAATAAAGACTTCATTCTGCCTTCATTTTAGCTGAAGCTGCTTTTGTATGTTTCTATATGTATTTCTGTGTCTGCTTCATCCAACAACACCTGAGCCCCTTTTAGGGGAAGGACCAAATTAGCATCCTCAGCATCATGTTGGCCCCAGGCCAGGGAAGTATTTTGAGAATGAAAGGTGAGAAGGAACACACTATCCCACAGCCTCTCAGCTTGACTAGGTGTTAATCGTGCAGTAAGTAGGTTGATGGGCTGAGGGGACCCTGATGACTTCACCCAAGGGGAGAAGAGGGTCTCTGTGAGAAGTAGGAAAAATGAGATCCATCAAGAAGCAAGGCTCCTCCAGCACGCCTACTTACAGCAGCCCTGGGAACAGTTCTGCTTCCTGGGCACATTAAGTACAAGCTGCTTGACCACTCAACAAGTTCTTTATGACATTTTCCAGACTCTCAGACCGGAATAGTATTAATGAAAGTTTCATGCCCTGATAAGTAGTTCTCAGGAAGCAAGAAAGGCAATGGCCCCACCCTCTTCCCGTTGAGCTAGCTGAGACCCTCAAAGTCTCTTTCTCTTCTTTCTCAATCTTCAAGTCCAATTAGCCACCGAAGCCCACTGCCTCCACCACCTGCTCCTGCCCCTCCAATCTCCTGCCCCAGCCCTAATGTAGACCCCATAGCTTCACAGCTGGACTGTGGCGACAGGCTCCTCACCAGTCTCCTTGCCTTTTCCAGTGCATCCCCACACTGTCATAGCAATCTCCCTGCAGCACAGCTAAGAACTTACCACACCCCCACTCGAAAGCCTGGAATGGCTCCCCATGGCTCCAGAATCAAGTGCAAATATTTGAGCCTGACATTAGAGCTCCTTAGGGGGCTGGTCTGACCTAAGTTTCTCCCTCATCACTGGCTACTCTGACTCCTTCACCTTTTCCTCCAGCCCAGTGTTTTCCAACTGAAGATTCCACTCTATGAGTGAGGCTTGAAATTAGTTTAGCAGGTACTGACCAGGAATGTTTAATAAAATAGAACAGAATATGAAATACCAGAGTGCATAGGAAGTTTTCATTTCATGAAAATTCTTTTTTAGGTATGTGTGTGTGTAAGTGTGTGTGGGTGTGAATGTACCGTATCACACTGTAAAATACACGTCTTACCATGAGTCACAGTCAGAAAGATTTGAAAAGGGCTGTTCGAGTCAGACTGCTTCTCTTCCACGTTCTGTGCTCACTGTGCCGTTTCCACACTTCTCACATGAGCCCTGCATTTCCTCCTCTCCCCCAGCCAGCCACCTCCATCCACCCAAATCTTACCCATTCATCCAGCTGTCTAGCTGGTTTCCCCCAGAAGCAGATCCTGGGATGAGGATGTCTGTTGGGGAGGTGACCCCAAAAAGCAACATTAAGGAAATGGAGAAAGAAACAGAAAAGGAACTGGAATCACGCAGGGTGCTCTGTGGAGCAAGTTACTGCTGTGGGCAACTGATCTCAATCTGCTTGGGACTCTGGTGGGCCAGGCGGCTGGGATATTCACCCTCTGACTCCTTCCAGTCAGTGTTGCAAGACCCTGGCAGATGGGAGTTGTCAGGGCAGCATGGGGTGAGGGGGGAGTGAATGTCCAAAGCCTATGGGTGGTACAGCAACAGTGACAAAGGTTATTTCTTACATGCTCTGCCCACCCTACACACACACACACACACACACACACACGCATCATATTCTAGTTTTGTAGTGAGCATTCCTTCCTCTATCTTTGTTCCTAAAATTCAATGATATAAACATTTTAATAGAACAGACACTCCATTCTGCCTTGTAGTTGGAGATCTTTTTATATTTCCATAGCTGTTTCCTCCAACATGACTCTGAGCTCCTTAAGGAGAAAGGCCAAATCAGCGCGCTCTTCCTCCTGAAGGGAGAGCCTATAGCTTCCTTGGGGAACACCCTCCCTTCACCCTCAGTCCATGTGAGCCAGTGTATCCCTGTAGCCCCAGTGTCAGGGCAGAGATGGGCACTGATTCCAACAGGTTCACTCAGGCTCAGTCTGGGGACTTCTGTCTGCCCTGTTAGCAAAAGAATTGTGTGTTTTTTGCTGGAGTTGCTGAGAGCTGCTGGCTGCCATCTTCCCACCAAAAGGAGAGAAGCTACAAGAAAATGTAGACAACACAGAATCAAAAAGGGAAGGGGACAGGGGACCAAGTCCTGTGGTATCAGTGCCTGAGCCTCTAGAGCCAGCCTTCCTCAAAGCTGTGCCTGAGCCTCTAGAGCAGCCGTGGGCAAACTACGGCCCGCGGGCCGTATCCGGCCCGTTTGAAATGAATAAAACTATTGAAAAAAAAGACCGTACCCTTTTATGTAATGATGTTTACTTTGAATTTATATTAGTTCACACAAACACTCCATCCATGCTTTTGTTCTGGCCCTCTGGTCCAGTTTAAGAACCCATTGTGGCCCTCAAGTCAAAAAGTTTGCCCACTCCTGCTCTAGAGCCAGCCTTCCTCCACTTAATCCTCACACCAACCCCAGGAGGTGGGTACTATTGCCATTTTATAGCTGAGAAAGCAGAGGCACAGAAAGGTTAAATAAGTGCCCCAAGATTACCTACATAGCAATTGGCAGGCCAGGATGGGGACCCAGGCAGTCTGGTTCCAGCTTCTGCTGAGGACCACTGTGCAACATTTCCTCGTGCAGAGAAGGGGGGATGGGGCGGGCCTGAGACTGTTATCCTTAGAAAGGCCTGCTCATGAGGTTGGCCACTGGCTGGAGTCCAGGAGCTCAGATTGCAGGAGGGTTCCCATCATTCCGTGATAGGAGTGGCTCACTGTGCCTACATTGTGCAAACAATACGGTTCATACTAAACATACTACACTCTTCTGAGAGTTTAACAATTTTGGTATGTGCTAGGCAGAAGGTATCTAGACAACCAGCCGCTAGTAAAAACCCTGGGGAAGGAGCTTCCCTGGTAGACATTTCACACATGTTGTCACTATTTATTGCTGGAGAATTAAGCGTGTCCTGTGGGTTCCACTGGGAGAGGCTTTTGGAAGCATGTGCCCAGTTTCCTCTGGACTTTACCTCATGCGCCTTTTCCCTTTGCTGACTTTTCTTTTTGTCCTTTCACTGTAATGAATCATAGCTGTGAGAAAGGCTCTATGCTGAGTTCTGAGTCCTCCAGGATGAATTGTTGGATCTGGAGGTGGTCTTGGGGACCTGATACATCCTCAAGAGCCCTAAAGCTAATCATCTGAAAGAACAGCATAGAAGGCCACGGCTCAACTAGTCTTTGGTGACATTTTTCTCAAGCCCTTGCTTTTATCTCTCCAGTATTACACTGTGCCTTAAAGTGAGTCAGCCAGCACTGGCTGGCACAGGGTTCCAAGGCTGGCAAGACTCTCAGAGGACTATCTCCAAGGTAGACCTCCCAGCCTCATGGGTATCAGAGATGGGCCCTCAGCCATCAGTAATACCAGGGGGACTGAGGTTCAGAATGGTTGTGTGACCTCCTCAAGGACTAGGAATTGGGTCTCTTCCCTTACCATCCAGGGGCCACCCATGATCTGTCCTAGAAGGGGACAAGCACAATAGTAGAAGGGGCAGGGAAAACATTTTATTGCAACATAAGGAATAATACCCTGCCTTTAATAGGGATGCTCCTAAATGCACTGAATAAACATAGGCAATGTACTGGGAAAGCTGGAAGAGTCAGACGCAGTCCCTCTCCTATGGAGCTCACATCCAACAGCAGGCTTTATTTAAGGGACAGCTTCCCATCACTAGGAATGCCAAGAAGAGGCTGGGCCGCTGCCTATTAGGAATCCCTGCCTTCTAATGCCTGACTAAGCTACTTTATGTTTACCTAATAATGTCAGACTAGCATCATCTCAGGCCTGCTATATTCTTCGCCCAACTTTTCCTTTCTGCTCAAGCATTCTTCTCCAGAAAGGCCCAGCCCAGGAAATGTGCACGGCACCAGCACAGAAGGGGTAGTGAGCTTTGGAAACAGATGGCCCCTAGTTTGATCTCAGCTCTACCCCATACTAGCTCTAGAATATTGGCAAGTGCTGTGAGCCTCTGACTCTTGGCTTCCTCATCTGCAAATAACAGGGATCTGGGAGACTGCAGGAAATCTGCACCTGGCCCTGTGCCTGTTACCCAGCAGGAGCAAAATAAAGTTGTGCCCTACCCCCACTCAATGCCCAGTGTGCTAGATGTGCCAGTTTTATGAATAGGCCACCTACTTTCCCTTCTTCACTCCACTAGGAGGAAGAACTAGGTTAATTACATTGAGAAGAAATACAAGAGGGTAATAAGGTCTCCAATCCCATCTTTTGTTTATACTCAAGGGTGGGAAACCTTTTTTCTGCCAAGGGCCATTTGGGTATTATAACATAAATTCATGGACCCTACAAAATTATCAACTTAAAAATTAGTCTGCTGTATTTAGTCAAACATTTAATTAATTCACCCCTAATGCTTTGGCAGGGCCAGACCAAATGACTTCAGGGGCCTTATATGGCCCGTGGACCAGACATTCCCCATCTCTGTGAATAAATGCAAAAGTTATTACCCCTGCCGAAACCGGTTTGGCTCAGTGGATAGAGTGTCGGTCTGCGGACTGAGGGGTCCCAGGTTCGATTCCGGTCAAGGGCATGTACCTGGGTTGCGGGCACATCCCCAGTAGGAGATGTGCAGGAGGCAGCTGATCGATGTTTCTCTCCCATCGATGTTTCTAACTCTCTATCTCTCTCCCTTCCTCTCTGTAAAAAATCAATAAAATATATTTAAAAAAGAAAAAAAGTTATTACCCAAATAATGTTCAAATGTTTGGCCTCATTATCTTGGGTCCTGGCCAGGTATAGGGGTTAGTCACTGAGATCTAGTTATTCAAGTATGACTTCTCTTATATAAGAATGAGTATCATTTTTACACTGTCAATTGAAATAATATTTTTAATGTTTGTTTATTTCCTCCAAGCAAGTTCACAACAACAGGGGAGAAAACAGCCAAGAGTTGTGGTGCCCACATAGAGGACTATTTCTCTAAGCCCCCTTCTTCACTGTAGCCTTATTTTACCTGTTTATAATCATGCAAAACATATTTACCACTTGAGAGTACTTTCAAAACCCATCTCTCACATTTCAATATCACCTTGATATTTGCCATGCCAGGGGGTATGATAATGGCCCAATTCTGCTACCGGATAGCTCCTCCACTGTTGTCTCTCTGGGTCTCAGTCTCCTCCTCTGTAAAGGGATGGGCGTTACCAAATCCAGCTTAATTAACATCATAATCAATGCACCATCTTTTCAATATCCATATTCCCAGGCCTCGCCCCACCTACCTTAGAAAGCAGGGCCCGGAACACTGAATTTTTAGCAAGACAAGCTCCCTCCCTCTAGGGTTCTCATATGCAGCGGTCCAGCATGTAGCCAGCTGGATTAGACTATCTTTACATTGCTTCCAGGGTTGACACTGCACATTTTGAATGATCCCACAGAATTAATACTGGTAATAATCTTAAGCATTCCCCTATTTCTAGGTGTCAGTTATTTTCAACTTTCCTAAATATGACTCCTTTTAAGTGAGTTGTGCTGGCTATCATTTTTCCTCATTCACAGGCATCCTCAGAAAACACAGAGCCCAAAGGAAAACCCACATCCTAAAGGTCCATAAAAAAGTGATAGAAGTCTCGGAATCCAGGTCAGTTTCAAAGGTAGATTTCTCCTGATTCATCTCTCAGTGAGGACAGGGCAGGGCTGGGTGGATTTGATTTAAATCTAGCTGATTTAACTTTCCAGTCAGGAGAGCTCAATTTGACCAAATTTATTTCCTACAAAAGATGTATTCTTTTTTTCCCCCCCAGAATATAACCTTAAAGCCTCCTTCACAGCTCAAAGACAAATGTAGCTTTCTTCTTTGTTTTTGGTGTTTTTTTTTAAAAAGCTATTTTATTAGCATCCAAGCACCCCTGAATGTCAAGCTAGATGACCTATGGGTCACCTCATTTGACATGTAAGGCCCCAAAAAGCTAGTGCCTTTTGAGGTCCCACTGAGAATTTGTGCAGGGCAGGAGGAGAACGGCTCTCTAGACTCCTGGGCAGTGCCTTGCCTTTCCCACCAAACCCCACGGCCCCCACCTCAATTCACTCACAGTCCTTCCTAGGAATCCCAGGACTACAAAAGAACCTCAACATTGCCTGGATTTTCCTTTTACCAC
The DNA here is from genome assembly GCF_964212035.1 of Myotis nattereri. Taxonomy (NCBI): domain Eukaryota; kingdom Metazoa; phylum Chordata; class Mammalia; order Chiroptera; family Vespertilionidae; genus Myotis; species Myotis nattereri. The sequence continues at coordinate 57,029,605 of NC_138087.1, forward strand.
AAACTAACTGGAGCAGTGAATACAAACAGTGGCAAAAGAAGGAAAATGCTTTCCTCTCGATTCACAAGTCCAGAGCCTAAGGTTTCAATCATTTAGAAATAAGGCTTTCAGTTTTAAAGCACTGCAACAACTAAAATATATCCATACATTGATGCCTATAGGAAACATAGACTGAGAAAAATAGACCTGATGGAGCGGTGGGATTAATAGATTTTCCTCTCCATTTTCTAAAATAGCATTGTGTTGTTTTCAAAATAGGTATAAACTTTATAACCACAAAAACATATGAAGCTCTTTTGTAAAGGGAGCATCCAGGGGCTATCAGAAAGACAGATGAGGCCATTTACCTTGCTTTATTTCTGCTAACTACCATGACCACCATTCTGGATATTTTCTCCAACAATAAGCATTCACAGCTATGCTAACAAAATACCCCAAGGTGATTCATATATATGGATTTACAGTGACTTCATGAGAGCTTATAAAGAGGTTCTCCTTCCATTACCCTCCCCTGACATTTACAGTATATCTTAATCATTTGAAAGATAATCGGGTATGGTCTTGTAACATTCCCTCTGTTGACTTGAATTCCATCTCAATTTTTCATTCTGTGTGTGTGTGTGTGTGTGTGTGTGTTTTAATTTCCCATGTTTAGGTCCTATCTCCCCAGGTATCAAAATGGTGCCCTCCTTTTAACTAACCAACTCCTAGCAGTGCAGCATGATCCAACCAGACTGCCTGAGACAGAATCCTGCTCATCACTTGCTAGCTGGGTGACTAAGGATGAGTCATTTAACCTCTACTTAAACTATTTCTCTATCTTTAAAATGGAGGTTAAAAGAATAGTATTTACCACATAGGGTTAACTCAGTTTACATTTTTAAGTACTTAGAATTGTGCCCGACATAGAATAAGTGCAATATAATTGACAAATTTTAAAATATCTTCACCAGCCAAAAAGTTAATGAGGTCATCAGCAAAATCCCAGATAGTGGAGAACACTACAGGTCAAATGACCCAATTTCATCAACAAATTGTAAGGAGGAAAAAAAAAAAGAGAAAGAAAGAGGGAGATGAAAGGGGAACCTATTGATTAAAAGACGCCTAAGAGATATTTATACACCCATGTTCATAGCAGTATAATTCATAACAGCCAAAAGCTATAAGCAATCCAAGTGTCCATGAACAAACAAAATGTGTTATAAAAATACAATGGAATATTATTCAGCCTTAAAAAGAAATAAAATTCTGACACCTGCTACAACATAGATAAGTGAAATAAGGCAGAGACCAAAAGACAAATAGTGTATGATTCCACTTATATAAGGTATCTAGAGTAGTCATACTCATAAAGTAGAATGAAGGTTGAATGGGGAGTTATTATTTACTGGGTATAGAGTTTCAGTGTATGATGATGAAGTAGTTCTAGAGATGAATGGTAGTGATGGTAGCACAATATGAATGCATTTAATGCCTCTGAACTGTACACTCAAAATGGCTAAAATGATAAATTTAATGTTATATATAGAGTGTCCCCCCAAAATTTATACACACTTTGAATAATTGTTTATTCCAATGGGTTAAATCTGAGAAGAAAGAAACATCAATTGAGCTATCAGAAAAAAAGTGTGTATACATTTTGGGGGGACACCCTGTATTTTACCACAATTTTTTTTAAAAAGATGATTAAGAGATATGTTAACCAATTGCAAGGTGTGGATCTGATTCAAAATAAACTGAAAAAATGTATGATATTTATGAGACATTTGGAAATTTGAACCCTGACTGGATATTTTATGATATTAAAAATTAATGTTGATTTTTAAGGTCTGATAATGGTTTTTAAGAGTCCTTATTTTTTTATAGATACAAACAAAATATTTACAAATGAAATGATTTAATATGTGAGATTAGCTTCAATATAATAAGGAAGGGGGAGAAGTAGATGGGGATAACCATAAAACAAATTGGCCACAAGGTGGTAATTGTTGAAGCTGGGTTATGGTACCTGGGGTTCCTTATACTATTCTGTCTACTGTAGGTGTTTATAAGTTTCCATCATCAAATAAAGTCAGATAGTTTATTATCTTTAGAGAATGAGCTGTTACATTATGTATATTATCTCTGTTCTCAATGCTCTGGAAAGGTTCCTGACACACCACTGCTGCTCAATGACTACTTGTTAGTTCCGTCTGCTTAATTTCAGTTAATCCCAGTCCTGAGACCTCAGGTATATGGGAAGCCAGGGATCTTCCTTATGATCTTGCCTCTTGCCCTCTCAGAGCCAGTATAGACTCTTCCTGTTGCTCACCCACTTCAGGAGTTAAAGGAGTCAACAACCTCATAGCTGTAAAGCCCTTTCCAGCAGAATTAACCTCATTTTATAGATGAAGACCTGAGTCCCCAAGAGTTTAGCAACTCACTCATGTCTCAAGCAACAGAATCAGGACATAAACCTGGATCTGTGGCTAGAGAGTTGTCCTCTTTTCCAAGCAGCCTCCTTTCTCGTGGCTCAAAGAGAAAGCCTTGCCTTTTCATACACCCACCTCTTCTCTGCTCTCCTTCAAAGTGATCTTGGAACCCACTTCCCATTGATCTTCCTCATTTAGGCTGAAGCCTCTGCCCCAGTGTTTCCTAGGTGAGTGGGAATTCTCACTCTCTTTGTCCAGGTTTATATTTGGAGGTTGTTGGTCCTCTCCCGGGCATGGCAGATTGGGAGAGCTGTCACCAGGTGGCTACAGAGGGCCACCAGGTGGCTCTGAGATCTTAATATCCACTAGGCTTTCCAGTCTTGGTTCCCAGAAGGGGTAGTTCTTAGCCCTAGCTGCACGTTTAAATCACCAGGGGAGATTTGAAAAAACATCAACACCAAGGCCACACCTCCAGAGATACTGAGCTAATCGGCACAGGGTGGCCCCGGGCATGTGTTGTTTTTTAACTCCTTAGCTGCTCTGAAGTGCAGCCAGGGTGTCTGATTCAGCCTCAGAGATGGCAGGATTTTTTCTCTAATCTTTACCTACAAAATGGGACTCTATTTTAAAAAAATAAATGGCTGAAATAAAACTAAGATTGGCATAAACATAACACATAAATAGAATGCATAGTAAATACTGGTTGGAAAAAAAAACAAACTAGAACAAGATTTAAAGAAATACAACTTCTGAGGTTCCAAGGTAGAATTAGGTATCTTCAACTCCCCCCCCCCCCCTTTTCTATCATAGCTCTTTTAAGAGGAGAGACTTTTCTTTTTGATAATCCTCATCCGAGGATATTTTTTCCATTGATTTTTAGAGAGAGTGGAAAGGAGGGAAGAAGGAGAGAGAGAGACAGACAGACAGACAGACAGAGAGAAACATATTGATATGAGAGAGACACATTGATTGGTTGCCTCCCATATGCACCCCAACTGGGGTCAGGGATCAAACCTGCAACCCAGGTACGTGCCCTTGACAAGGAATCAAACCTGCAACCCTTTTGGTGTGTAGGCAGATGCTCTAACCACTGATTTTAACTTCTCTTTCTGGTTATGAATGCAAAAGCCACTAGGATATGGCAGTTAGCGCTCTCTCTCCCTTCCATGCCTAAAGGGATTCCCCAGAGGTTTTCTGTGTAGAGGCATGTGTGTACACACACACACACACCTCAAGTCTCTACTTGTCTCAATAGTGGTCTAAGGCTATGGAAAATACTAGTCTTAGGCATCATAAATAGCTAAACTATCCATTTTTCTACTCAGAATGGAGGAGGTTCCACACACAGTACCTTCCTTTAGCTGTGGAGAAACTCCAGTTTTAACATTATTGGATGCATGTGGTATGCAGGTACTGTCTAAGCTCTCAACATGTGCTCCATATTCCCATCTCACCCATGAGGAAACTGGAGCTCAAAGAGATTAAGTCACTTGCTCAAGGTCACAATGCTCATTAGTGACTGTCCTGAAATGTATAGTCTGGTTTTCAGACTCTAAATTCAGTGGTCTTTCCACCTTACAGCCATAACCATCCCTTTTACATGCCCACACAAAATGTATACAGAGCTACAGTTGCTGTGGGGCCCTGGCAGGGGTGCTCATGAATATCACAGCAATGGTTGGCACCCACTCTTCCAGGCACCGAATAAACAGAGCTGAGCACTGTTTAGGTGCCCTGTTCTGGGCCCCTCTGCATCTAGGGCACACCTCCATTACAGCCCTTCCCACCCCCAGCACAGTTGTCTGTTTAAATATGTCTCACACAGAGTTCCTTTGAGGGTTCATGATGGAAGAAATAAGTATTCTCTTCACCATTATTCATTCACTCAACAAATATTTATTGGATGTTTTCTATGTGCCAGACAGCACAATAGTGTGCTAATATGGAGCTTACATAATAGTGGTGAAAATGGGTATTAGTCTGAGAGTTCCACAAATATATGCATGATTACAAGCTGATGAGTGCTATGGAAGGCACAGAACATTAGAGAACATAGAGCAAGAAGAGGAGGACCTGATCTGAAGGGACAAGGGAGACTCCTTGAGGAAGTGGGGTCAGAGCTGAGCGCTGAAGAATGTGTTGGGGTTCACTAGACTCAGGGCAGTGGACAGAGGAAGGAGGTCCATGAAGACAGAACTGTGCATGCATAAGACATGCAACAAGGTGCAGAGGCTGGAGCCCAGAGAGCTAAGTAAGAGAAGTAAGAGATAAGAGTGGTGATGTATGCAGGTGATGTAAGTCCATGCTTAAAAGTGATGTAGAGAATTTTGGTCTTTATTCTGAGGGCAATATGAGTCACCAAGAGGATCCTAAGCAAGGGTGTGATATATAAGATTTCAATTCTGAAGTTCTTACAAGGAGACAGTCAGGACGTCAGTGCAGTCACCAAAACGCTGATGATGATAGCCTGAAGCAAAGTAGTGGCAGAGGTGAGAAGTAACTGGATATAGCAGACAGAGTTTAGGATGGAAATGGTAGAGAAGAAGACAAGGTGTGCAGGATGACCCCGAGCCTCCAGTTTGCAGAAGCAAATGCGTGCCATAATGTAGGAAGGGGAACCCTGAAGGAAACGCAGGACGAGGGAGCAAGACCAAGGTGCCACAACCACATCCGACAGGCTTCATCACTGGGCTAGGTGTAGGCCCACATTGCTGTCTTATGACAAAAGAAAGGGAAAAAAACAACAGTTGAGCTGTGTTTTTGAGTAATAAGTTGGCAAGTACTTCAACATTTCATTTATATGTCACCAGTTTCAAAACTCATTTTAAAACTCATTTATAATCTTACCAGGTTTTAGGTACATGGACATTATAACACCCAAATTATTTCTGATCTAAAAATAATTATCCAATATATTTCTTTGCCTGGAAAAGTGTTGAGAGAAATTATTGGCAAGGAATATTTTTCTGTTGCCAAAGAACAGTGAGCCAATTACCAGTAATGCCTTAACTCAGTTCATCCATTCTTAAGAAAACCTATCATAGGAGACAAACATTTCCCGAATGCATTTAGGAATGAGGGTGTGCCAGCAGGAGGGCAGAGCATTGGGAAGTGATTATAGACATAGTAACTACAAGGAGATCGAGACAAGATCTATCAACGTCAGGAGCTCTGATAATAGGTAGGTGGGTAGGGGGTATTGGCAAGAGTAAGATGTTCTTTGATTCTGGACCACAGGTTGTAAACTGACTGCTCTTGGGCCATATTCAACTTCAAAATGTTTTTATTTGCTCCACACATGCTGTTTTTTAAAGTTGAGCTAACATTTTCAAAATCCAAATTTCTGGCTTCTCTTGAAACATCAGTAGATTTGGCCAATCTGGGCCACATTCCCATGATAACCATCAGTTGAAGCTGAGCAGCCATTGCCCTCCAGATGGGCAGGGCTCCCCTATCCACCATATCCCCATGACTCCCTGTCTTTATCCAACAGTGTCAGCTGACATTTATCACTGCACTTTCAATGTTGTTTTTATGGCGAAAAATATCTCTCTGTACCCATGGCTCTATTAAGAGGGAAAACAAAACATAAACCAAAATGACTGAATGTTTCCAAGAAAAATAGAGAGAACATATTTCTGAACATAATTAAAAACTATTCTGACAGGTGTAATTCACAAAGTGTGTCGTTGTCAATTTCTCTTACCCCTGCTCTCTTCTTTGGTTTATATTAACTGTTTAGTGCCTGCTGGCTCCTGTATGCTCTTGAGTTTGCAACCTCTCAAGACTTGAGGCCCCAGACCAGGGATTCAGCTATAAGGAAGGGACCATATTTTAGAGGAAAGAAATGTGAAGAAGACATGGCCACAAAAAAGACCAATGTTCAGTTATTAGAACCAGGATCCAGGGTGAGGGCCAACTCAACAATAAAGATAATTCTGACCATGATAATCACAACAGCTGTTATCAAGCAGTGACTATGTGCTAGCACCATATATAGGTAACTTACATATATTTCTTTTAACCCATTTTACAGATGAAAAATATGAGGCTCAGAGAGATTAAGTCATTCACCCATGGTCACGTAATGAATAAGCAAAGAAATCAGGACTCAAAGACCAAATCCAAGGTCCACCACCCGTGGATTTTCTGCTGGATATGCACATCAGGGTCTCTAAGGGAGACACTTAGAAATACATATGCCTGGGGCCCCACTTCCAGAAGATTCTAACTCAGCAAGTCTGGGTGGTATCTAGGTATTGCTATTTATTTACAAGCCTCCCCAGGAGCTCTATATGCACAGCTTAACATCTCGTTGTTGGAGGAATGAATGAATGAAGTAGCTAACACATGTAAAATGGGCTACCTTTTCCCATTAAATGGTGCCACTAGGAGCAGCCTTACACCACCCCCTCCACGTGAAGACAAATGCTTGATCCAATCTATCATTCTCAACCCTCCAAAGACAGAAGCAGCATCTGTTGCTCAATGAACCATCCTTTCTTCAATGTGGCATCCAAAAAAATGGCTCTTTCAAGGAACCAATGACAGTATTCTTCAGGGATATGTGTGCAGAGCACTTTGTTCAAGGCGCCCAGAAGGGAGAAAACCCTGGCTTGAAAATGGGGCATGGGGTGGGCAACAAATGATCTCACGAATGTTACGTGGTAGCAGCTGTGGCTCATAGTGATCACAAGCCACACACATACACAGGGTGGGTGCCCAGCTCACTCATCCATAAGACGCTTATCTGAAACCAACAAGAAACAGAAAGAAAGGAGACAAAGGCTTTGGGTACCATAGCGGATGTCATGTCCTGAAATTTAAAAATTTCCTTCATAAGAATTGTTCTTCCATATATTCAAAGCCAATTTATTCTCCCTCTGGGCAAAAACGATCACACCAAAATTTTACTTCATAAAGCTTCAGAGGTGGTATTATCACAGATGAGAAAAACTATCATACTTCTTTTGAGCAGCTGGGATGTTCTGATATTATGGATCATGTATATAGTCTTGCTTTATGAAGCCCAGAGCAGAACTGTTATTCACGTTCAGCAATTGTGCAAGACCTTTTGCATACATTTCTCTCCACTCACTTTGCTTATCTCTTCATTTTATGACCCTCTCTTTAGTATTTTTTAAAATGCTCTAATGATCTATTTACTATAAACCACTACACCATGGAAATGTTTTCAAATCTTTTTTGTTTGTTTACATTTTTAACATTTCACAGAAAATTAGAAGCTGTAGTTCAGGGCTCAGCAAACTTTTTCTGTAAAGGTCAAAATAGTAAATATTTTAGTATTTACAGACCATATGATCTCTATTTTTAAAAACAACCCTTTAAAAAATATAAAAACACCCTGCTCAGTGGTTGAGTATCGACCTATGAAGCAGGAGGTCATGGTTCAATTCCTGGTCAGGGCACATGCCCAAGTTTTGGACGTGATCCCCAATGTTTCATCATTGATGTTTCTCTCTCTCCCCCTCTCCTTTCCTCTCTGAAATCAATAATATATATATATATATATAAAAACAATTCTTAGTTTATAGGCTTTAACCCCACCAAAAAATCAATACCAAAGTAGGTGCTATAGTTTTCTGACTTCTAATATAAATTAAAAATTAAATTAAACTATAACTTATCAGAAATAACCACTGTTAATATTATGGTATATATCCTTTAATACATTTCATATGCACATTTTAATGAAATCTGGATTATATTATATATAATGCTTCATGACCTGCCTTTTTCATTTAATAATGTCATTAATATTTTTATATGTCAAGACTGGATACAGAAAATACTGTCTAGATATATCAATATTTATTCAACCAATCCTCTCTCCTTGAATATTAGTAGTTTTTTTCTATTTTTCACTATCACAGATAATATTCCAACCATACCTTAGGATAAAGTCCTAGAAATGGAATTTCTAAATCAATTAAGATACATATTATAGTCACTTGATAAATATTCTCAGATAACCTTCCAGAAAAGCTATAACAATTTACACAACACTCCTACCAACAGTATAAGAATATATATTTAATCCTCACCAATAATGGGAATTACCATTTTTTATCTTTACCAATGTGATACGTTAAGGTGGTACATTATTGCTTTAATCTGGATTTTTTGATAGCTAGTATATATATATTTGCAACTATGGTATATATATTTTACTGCATTTATATTGTATTTATTCTTTGGTGAATTTCTTGTTCAGGTCTGAATTAGTTTCCTGTTGCTGCTGTAACAAATCACCACTTCATGGTTTAAAACAACACAAATACATCATTCTCTTATAGTTCTGGAGACAAAAGTCCAAAATCCTACAGGGCTAAAGTCAAGCTGTCAGTAGGGCTGTTTCCTTCTGGAGGCTCTGAGGGGAGCATGTTTCCTTGCCTTTTTCTGCTTTAAATGCTCCCTGCATTGCTAGTCCACACTAGGTGAAGCAGAAATGCCAGAACTCTCATGAAGACGGTGGAAGAAGGGACTAAAGAACATAGAGAAGTGAGCATACTAGAGCAGACATACTATCCAGGCCAGGAAACTGGGGTGGGGTAGGACCGGAAGAGGAGACCAGCATCATGGAGATGCTCAGTGTGGCTCTCCTCTGTAGGCCAGAGCTGATGGCAGAAAATGCTGTAATAGAGACTGGACTCCCTGACAGCAATGGGAATGACAGGATCCCAACTAATCAGAGGCCAATCAGCAGCACTTAACTGTTAGAGGCAAGGTGGGTGTAATTATCTCATAATAAGCGGCAAGGTCAGAGGGGCAGTCTGAGAGGCCTGCTCCACAGAGATCTAGGAAGATGGTTAACAGAACAGTGTTTCTGAGGGAAAGATAAATGAGCAGCCAACAACAGCACCGCTTAACTCATGCAACCAAAGAATGAAAACTCAAAAATAGAAGAGTTGGAGGTTGAAGGCATCTGTCCCACTAAACAAATCCTAATCCTTTACCCAGTGTATGGACCTGAGACATTTTTCAGACCGTAAAACCTCTGTCTGAAGGAGAGCCCCCAGGGATTCCCATGCTGAAGGACCCTATAACACCACAGCAAGTATACATAATAACAATTCCCTCATCTTTCCCAGAGGGACCTACAGAGTTTATTCTGGTAATCATAAACTTAGGAAAGAGAAAGACCCACACTTTTCGAAAAATTTTAAACACAGGGTTTGAGTTGATACTGATATCTGGGACCCAAAGGATCATTGTGGTCCCCTGTTAGAATGGAAGTATATGGGGGATAGTCAATAAAAGTAGTTCCGACCCAGGTCGAGATCATAATGAGTCTGTTAGATCCACAGACTCACCCAGTGGTTTTATGTCCCCGGGTGATGCACTGAGAGACCTTTCAGTGGTCCTTTGCCCAATTTTAAGAGTAAATGGACAGTGCAGTGCTCATGGCCTGGGAAGAACATGGTGTCCCAGGGTCCAGACCCCTCACCTAGTAAACCACCTAGATCAACAGAGATGCTGAGGGAACCAGAATAGATAGAACAGGGGAGAGATGATGAGTATCAGGTGTCCCCCAAACCAGCCCTAGTGTTGGGGTCTGAAGTATGTCCCGCTAACTTCCTCTTGGAAATTTCCTAGGAAAAGAGACCACAGAACTTTGGAGAGGATGTTCCAGATGGGATGAACTTACTAATCAAAGAAAGTGAGTGCAGGTAGGTGGGCTGTGTGCTGTGGTTGTCCAGATCCTCCCCTTCAGGGGCCAGGTACTGTTCCCCCTACGGTGGGGAGGGCTGGCTGCTCACCTCACAGCGACACCCTCTCCAGGAACTGCCCTTGGCCAAAGAAAACCACCTTACACAAGTTTACAACCCTTCCCCAGGGACAGCTGATATCCAGTAACTGTCCCACTCAGGGTATAAAGACCCCTGTATCCTTGCCTCGATTCGCATCTGAGGGCTCTCCTAGCTTCAGAGCTCCCTGTGGGGTCAGCCGAGGTCCCTGCTGCAACTGCCTAGAAGTTCATTTTCTCAGCCTGACCCATCCTGCCTTCCTAATCCCCTCACGGTGTGTTCCAGAGAACACCCCTGCATGTAAACCTCCTGCGTGCAGAACTCTGCTCAGAGTCAGCGTTCTGGGGAATCTGACTTAAGACGGCTATGTTATAAATATTTGTCTTGGCTGTCATTTATGGCTGTAGTGGATCCTGTGGGGCTCTACCCAGCTCCCCTTTGCAGGGTCCATATGCCTGTCCCCCAAGAAGGAAATATCTTCTGCTGTGAATAACTGAGTCCCTTGCTGGAACTTGCCCTCATCCTCAGGAAACTGCCTCATCCCAGAGGGCAGCGGTGCCCAGGGACTGGTGATGCAGGCAAACAAAGGCACAGGCCCATGGCCTCAATTTGGGAAAGCCCTGAGGAGCCATCCCAGTTCCGGGGCTCCTCCTGGGATCATCTGAGGCACTGGAGCCGACATGCTGCTGCCTCTCCCTCCGCCCCCTCCTCTGACATCCTCCTCAGACCTCTCCCCAGTAAACCTTCTGCAGGCACTTCTCCATCAGTCTTTTTCCTGGGAGCCCAACTTACTATAATGGTGGTTTTAATTTTTAGATATTTTTACATTTTGTATTCAAATGTATGTCTTTTCCTATTTATCAGCATTTGCCTATTTTTTTAATTGGGTTGTTTTAACATTTTAACTTTTTAAATGTGATTAACCAGTCATCCTCAATACCCTTTGTTGAATACCTCAGCTTTCCTCAATTATTTTACATGTAACATTATATATCAAATCATTGTATTTATTTGGGCACACTTTTGGAGTTTCTGTTCTGTTCCACTGATCAGTCTCTCTCTTTTTGGTTATAGAACATACTATTTTAATTAAATTTTATTTATTCATTTTAATTATTAATTTAAAATTAACATTTTAATTAATATTTTAATTAAAGTCATTTTATTAGCTGAAATTTGTTTTAGGCTACCTTGAGTCATTTTAGGAATAAGATAGAACATTTATATCATAAACCTTAATACCTCAGATGTTATTGATTCATCATTCCACAAATACTTACAGAACATGATTGCTAGGACCTGAGGACACAGAACATACAGAACAGACTGGGGGACAGGAGGCTGGAACACACACTCAATGAGAACACAGAACATACAAAACAGACTGGGGGACAGGAGGCTGGAACACACACTCAATGAAGCCCAGACATGTAGGGCACAATAAGTGCATATAATGGAAAATATATACAAACATCACGAAAGATCTCCTCAAGGACGTGATGTTTGAGCTGGGATCTCAACTAGGAAAACTCACCTAGGACAACTGAGCAACTGACCAGGAGGGTTAGGGAGGATGCACTCCAGGCAAGGGCAGCCTGCTGGGTATGCAGCCTCCAGCTGAGATGGGACAAGGAAAATGCCCAGGCCAGGCAGGCAAGACCCCAAGAGCCACTTAAGGACTTTTTCCTGAGAATACAAGGTGGCCATTTAAGGCTTAAAAAACAAATAACTAGTTTGATTGAGATATAATTCATATGTTATATAATTCAACCATTCAAAGTATGCAATTCAATGGTTTTTAGTATATTCACAAATATGTGCAACTGGCAGCAGAATCAATTTTAGAACATTTTCATCAACTCAAAAAGAACCCTCATATCCTTTAGAAATTGCACTCTCCCCCAGACTACTTCTCTAGCTCTAAGCAACCACTAATCTACGTTCTGTCTATAGATTTGCCTATTCTGCACATTTCATATGAATTGAAATATATAATGTGGTCTTTTGTGACTGGCTTCTTCTTTCATTCATCACAATATTTTCAAGGTTACCCATTCATCAGTTGATGGATATTTGGGTTCCTTCCACCTTGGTGACTATTTTAAAAAATGCTGCTATAAACATTCTGTACAAGTTTTTGTGTAGGCAGTTTTCACTTCTCTTGAGAAGATATCTAGGAGTGGAATTGCTGGGTCACATGGTAACTCTATAATAATAAAAGCATAATATGCAAATCAACCGAACAGCCAAACAGTGGAACAACCATCCGGACAACCTTGTGGACGAAGCTGGGGCTGTGAGGGCCAAGGCAGCCAGGGCTCTGAGGGCCGAGACAGCCAGGGCTGTGAAGGCCTACTCTTGCACGAATTTCATGCATCAGGCCTCTAGTGTTTAATAATTTAAAAGAAACTTCCAGATTGTTTCCAAAGTGGCTGCACCATTTTACATTCCTATCAGCAGTTTATGAGGGTTTCAATTTCTCTACATCCTCACAAACACTTGTTATTATCTAACTTGTTGATTCTAGACCAGTGGTTCTCAACCTTGGCTGCACATTAGAATCACCTGGGTATCTTTTTAAAATCCTGATTTCTGGGCCTCATCCTCCGGAAATTCTGTTTCTTTGTTATGGGGTGAGGCCACAACATTAGTAACAAAGAAACAGAATTTCCGGAGGATGAGGCCCAGAAATCAGGATTTTAAAAAGATTCCCAGGTGATTCTAATGTGCAGCCAAGGTTGAGAGCCACTGTTCTAGACATTCTAGTGGGTGTGGAAAGGCATCTCATTGTGGTTTTGATGTGCATTTCCCTAATCACTGATGGCTATTAACTGAGGGCCTGATACAGTCAGACTTTTGAATCTTCACTCTAGAAAAAAGTATTTGAGGACAGAAAGAAGCCATGAGAATATGGTTTAGAGGCCATCAGAGCAATCTGAGGAAGCTGAAGTAGTAGCTTAGGCTATAATGGGAGAGATGGCAAGAAGATGAGAGTTGGCTAAATAGAAGATAAAATCTATAAGGGTTGAAGATCATTGAAAGGGGCAAGGGGGGGGGTCAGAGGCTGCTGGTTCACAGAACTGCGTGGATAAAAATATTTTTTAAGTTGTGGTAAAATACACATAACATAAAATTTACCATCTTAACCATTTTCAGTGTATAGTTCAGCAACGTTAAGTATTTCACATGTTGTACAACCACTCTCCTGAACTTTTTCATCTTGCAAAACTGAATCTCTATGCCCATTAAACAATAACTTCCCATTTCCTCCTCCCCCAAATCCTTGGCAATCACCATTCTCCTTTGTCTTTATGCATCTGACTACTCTATACATCTCATACAGTATTTGTCTTTTTGTGGCTGTCTTATTGCATTTAATATAATGTACTAAAATTTCATCCATGTTGTAGAGCAGTGGTTCTCAACCTTCTGGCCCTTTAAATACAGTTCTTCATGTTGTGACCCAACCATAAAATTATTTTCGTTGCTACTTCATAACTGTAATGTTGTTACTGTTATGAATTGTAATGTAAATATCTGATATGCAGGATGGTCTTAGACGACCCCTGTGAAAGGGTCGTTTGACCGCCAAAGGGGTCGCGACCTACAGGTTGAGATCCCCTGTTGTAGAGTGTGACAGGTTTCCTTCATTTTTAAGTCATATCACAGAATTTTTTTACTCACCAACAAAAACCACAGGATTATCTAAAACACTTTATTCTTCAGTATCATACTCTAAACTTTAATCTAAACATATTTCAGATTCAGATTCTCAAGGTCCTTCGAAGTCAGTGCTTGCCTTTACCGGATATGCATAACATTATACTGACAGCTTGCTGTTCATGACCCAAACTTCATGGCCTTGACCCCTGTAGCATCTTTCAAACTGACAGAATAATTCTCAGGCAATCCAAAGGATAAGGGGCTTTCATCTGAATTACCTATTTGGTTATTTGTAGTTTAATTTTTCTTTGAATTATATAGATGGAAACTAAATAGTTTTGTTTGAAAATCAGTCCTAACCCTTTCCTAATTTTAGACACCTGCTATTTCTCCATTACACAAAAGTTAGTCACATCTACTTCCCTTAAATCTGAAATTTTTATTATCTATTCTGAGAGATTGGGCAACTTCTGCTACCTTCATGTCACCTGGCATGTAACAGGCAATCTTCTGCATTGACAATAATTTCATTACTTCATTATAGTGTAATATTTTAGAACACATAATAAGCAATAATGTAGAATCCAAATGCAAGTTAAAATTTGAGTGAGTGGAAAGTCTCCAATGAAACAAGTGACCATAACTACTGAGGTGGAAAAGAGATGAAACCCTAACTACACACAGACGATGATAATCTTCATCAGAACTATTCCTCTGCCTGCTGGAGAGACACATCCCAGTTTCAGAAACATTCAAATGTCCAGGGAAGATGTGCATCCTGGAATCAGAATACATGGTGAATGGAGAGAGAGAGGCAAAAGGAATATAAAGAAGGTTTACAGAGAGCAGCAGAAATTGCTAGTAGGCGTCAGGAGAATGAAAAAAAAAACAAAAACATAACAAAATAGATAACAACCACACATTCCTATCAGCAGTATGTGAGGGTTTCAATTTCTCCACATCCTCACTAACAGTTGTTATTATCTGGGTTTTATAGCCAAGAATCCTAGTTCAGGGACAAAAATTACATGCCTTACCTAACTCCCCAGAGTGAAGTAGATGACAACTAATGAGGACTGAGATAAGGGTCTTGAATCATCAATAAAAGATTGAATTAAAAGCCCCACATCTTAGAAGGTGGGATATTAATAGTGCTTATCTCTGATTAGGGGAGACAGTTGTTATATTAAGTATTTTCTTGTTTTTTCTACAATGAACATACATATGAAAAGTGTTATGTTAAAAAAATGAATAAAAATATTTTAGAAAGAAACATAAAATACCAATATTTTAAAAGAAAACAGTTTCTGGTGTTTAAATGTAAAAACCTTAGTTCCCCCAAAATAACTGCCTTAGTACAATTCCTGTCCTGAAACCCAGAATAAATGAGGCAGAACTGCACATGGAAACCCGGCGTCGTCACCGACATCACTTTGGGTTTGCTATAAAGCGCTGCTCAGTGAGTAAGTAAGCCCCTGTCTGACCTACACTCAGTGCTCATTCTTTAGCTGCTATCGCTGAAGGTCACAAGAAGCCCTGCTGAAGAAGAGATAAATGGTAATGGTTTACGTAAGGACGAAGCCTTGTTTGGGGCCTACAAGTCACTGCAAATGCCATCCACACACGCCATACATCAATCCTCCCAGGAAAGAGCAAAGGTTTATAAACTTTGCTTAGCAGTCAGACACTGGTACTCGGGGCGTTGTGGGCCCAGCCTGCAGCCTTGCATAGGTCATGCTGTTTGGTCATTCTGATCGCCATCATCCTCCAGGGAGGAAACAGGGAAGCTTTATGAACTCTGCTTAGCAGTTCCCTCTGGTGCCCTGGACAGTGCCTGGAACACAAAAGGGGCCTAACGATTTGCTTCCCATGGAGGTAGAGCCAACTCTCCACAAGATTCCCAAATCCAGATTCAGTAATGACGCCTGATCTTACAAATTGATTAAAACAATCAACACAAATGATAGGGATATCCCTGATGTTCTTCTGAGGGGAAGAGCATACCCACTTGTGAAAGCCACGAAGGCCACCGTAATGTGGGGATCACAGGATCCTTCACACACCCTGCGTTTACCTTTCTGCCATAAATATGGGCTCCTGGTACAAGGGCCCTGACAGCTGGTGCCTCGGCCGGCAGGATGGGGCTGGGAGTTTGGGAAAAAGCAGAAATGAGCAAAAGAAGGTCCATGCCAAGGAGGCCAGCCTAGAGGAGGAGACAGCTCCTGGCACATCACTCCCCGTAAGTACAGACTCACCGCTCCTGACGGATGAGAGCGAGGAGATGGCAGACTAGATGAGAAGAGAAGCAGCCAGTCAGCAGTATAGCACAGAAGAGCCAAACTGCTACACCCTCACACCTGGTGGGGCGCTGGGGATGCTGGGTTCTGAGTTGGGCCTCAGAGGCTGAGCTGGCCATGCCACCCTGCCTTGTAGAGCTCACAAAAGCTCTGGGGGGACCCTGAGGCTTTACAGGCTAGAAACAGGTCATCACACTACTACAGGAACAGAGGTGGGCAAGGTGCCCAGGAGCACAGGAGGCCCCTGAGGTGCTAAGGAAAGAATTCCACACTGGTACCCAGGACCTCAGATGGTCATTCACTCAACATAAGCTCCCAGTCCAACCTATCCTGCCTTACAGGCCTATAAAACAATAGGAGCAAACATCAAAGATGATACAATTGTTTCACATGGCCAAGAGGGCTACTGCACTATTTGAAGCCCAGTTGTACTACCAGTGCCCAAGTCCGGCCATCTGCAGTGGCTATTCTCATTTCAAGAAGATGGGTCTAAGCCACTTGTATGCCAGACCCAGGCTCCTGACCAAAGGAGGTGTCTGGCAAATTGCTTACTGGCCAGCCCCAGGACAGATGAAGGCTTGATCCAAACAACAATCTGGTCAGAAATGAAGAGTCCTACTCATTGGCTTTTCCCATATTAATAATCTAAGGGCATCTGAGACAGGTTTACAACATTTTGTAGATATTCAAGCCAACTTTTCAGAATTCTTTTCTGGGTTTTGTGGTGGTGATTGGCTGCTTTTCCCCTCTTTTTATATCTCTGTCATTTTCAGCCAATTATGCCTACTCTGCCAAAAAAAATTTTTGAGAAATGAACCCAAAAATGCCTAAAGCAGAGTTTGGAAAATGGCCCTAAAGCACAAGTCAAATCACGTAATCTCTCTGCTCAAAATCCTGGATAGTATCATAGCCATAAAACCTATGGGGATCCAGTCCTTCCCTCTGGCCAGTGTGATCCATAGCAATCCATTACTCTGCTCCAGCCCCAAGAGTCTTGTGGCTGTCTCAAGTTCCCTCACAAACTGCCTCAGGGCCCCCACAGCTGCTCTTCCACTGGCCTATCCTTCATGACATCAAAGGCTCTCTTTCTTCCACTACACCAGCGGTTCTCAACCTGTGGGTCGCGACCCCTTTGGCGGTCGAACGACCCTTTCACAGGGGTCGCCTAAGACCATCCTGCATATCAGATATTTACATTACGATTCATAACAGTAGCAACATTACAGTTATGAAGTAGCAACGAAAATAATTTTATGGTTGGGGGTCACAACATGAGGAACTGTATTTAAAGGGCCAGAAGGTTGAGAACCACTGCACTACGCAGTCTCTGCTCACATGCTACCTCAGAGGACTTCTCTAGACATCAGAGCTTACCTAGCCCCTAAATCATTATCACTCACCCACTTACTCTGCTTCACTTTTCTTTCCTAGTATCATACCACCTGACATGGTTTATGGCCAGCTAGCTAAGATGTTTATTTATGCATAGTTTGTCCATCTCCTTCACTAGCATGCAAGCTCTCCACAGGGGATCTTTGTTTTGTTCACTAACATACCTCCACTGCCTACAATACCTGGCCCACAGTAGATGGTTAACATTTGTTGAATAACAGTGTGCCTACATTACTACACATAAAAATCCAATATTAGGGACTATTCATTTTTTGCCAACTCATCATTTTGGACCTAATTTTCACTTGATCATAGTTTCCAACCAAGTCGTTTTAGAACCACTTGTTTTCAGCCAAGTCAACTGGTACTGTCCTGGGGGCACTTCCAACCACTGTCCAGCTCATTCCCTGGCCCCTTAACCACTTTTTTATTTGGAAAGCAGGTCTAATTCCCCAGATGAAATTTGCCCAATTCCAGCAGCACCTTTACTGTGAGGTGCTTTGCTGGAAAGCCTGCCTGCCAACCCAGCATCCGGCATAATCATGAGGCTGGTAATACCAGAGCTCAGGAAGGGTGCAATTAGTACTTGACAAGCACTTTATGGCCCACAATTTAAATGTCTATGGCATTGTAATTCAGTTCGTCCATGAGGCAAACATGATACTAACCTCATCTGGAAAACTGGAGGAAATGCCTCCTCATATTGATGGCTTCCTAATCAGTACACGTGAGGAGGTGTGGGTCCCCTACCATCCCACCTCTAAACCTTGAGGAGACTTTAGCATCCTCCTAAAATTCATGCCCATGACTGACTATGCATCCACTGGCTCCAACACACATGTGGACTGAGCACCTACTGAGGGGAGCACTAGGATGGTTTTGTTTCTCCACCGGGCCTCAGTTTGACTAGGGAGGAATGAGTGTAGATGGCCTTGAGGGCAGTCCCCACCCTCTAAGAGTTTACAGTGGAGCTGCAGAAATGAGGCTGAAATGACTCCAGCCTGCTGAAATGACTCTTTGAAATGCAAACAGTTCATAAAGGAAATGCTGAAAAAGCATTTAATAAAACTCAGCACTCATTTCTGATCTAAAATAACAAAACCAAACTCTTAATAATGAGGGAGAAGGTAGACAAAGTGTGTCATAAACAACAGCCAGCATGCCCAGCAATAGTAAAACAGCAGTCAGTCCATCAGCCAAGAATATGCTCACGACTTCTATCCAGTTCTGTTCTCAAAGTTTACAATTCAATCTGTGGACAAAGAAGCAAGGTAAAAATATTGGAAAGAGGCACAAGTATTGTTATGGGCAAATGATATGACTACCCAGAAAACCTAAGGAAACCTGGGGGAAACTATTAGAACCAATGAGAACATTCAATTAAGTGGCTGGTGATGAAAGTAATATTCACAAATCAAAGTTTTCTACTTACCAGCAATAATTAATTAAAAAATACAGTAATGAAGGGGAACCACTATAAAGTAATAGGATAACACTCACAATAGTAAAAAAGATATAAAACACTGAGTAATTAACTTAGTGAAACAAGTAAGATTTATGTGACAAGGGCTATAATGTCTGGAACTGCTCAAGAAATATTTGTTGAATGAATGAATAACTATCAATTTTTCCAGAGGGATATGACAGGTAAGAATGAAAGATAAGATGTACCTTGTTCCTGAATGTAAAGACTCAATACCATAAAAAATTTTATTCTCCCCAAATCAATCTCTACATTCATCAAGTTCCAACCAAAATATTAACTTTTTGTTATTATTTTTAGAACTCAAAAAAATCATTCTAAGTTTCTAGCATAAGGATAAATAGGTAAGGATAGTTAAGAAAATCCTTTAAGAGAGAAGTACTATTATGGAGAAGACCTGTCTTAGGGATATTAAAGTATAATATAAAGCTAAGGTGATTTAAATAGTGGGGCACTGACCCAGAAAGCATCAGACATACCTATGGGACAGAACAGAAAGTTCAGAAATAGAGCAACTATTTCCAGTAAGTGGAGAAATAAGTTACTCAACAAATGCTATTGGGACAGTGGATTAAACATTTGGAAAAATATATTACAGGTCATGTCATAAAAAAATAAGTTCTAAATGTATTAAAGTGTTAAATATTTAAAAATATCCATGCAACCAAAAGAAAATCTAAGTGGTTGTTTATAAAGCCATGGAGTATTTGCAGGATGTTCTAAGCATGGCACCAAAAGCAGAAATCATAAGATAAATCTAGCTATGTGAAAAATTTTAAAACCCCTATGTTAAAAAATAAACATATAATAAAGCAAGAGAGAAAACTGGAAAATAAAATATGTGCCACATACTAGAAGGGGGAAGAATTTTAATATATAAAAAGCAGCTTCACAAATCAGTAGAAAAGAGCTGTGTTTTAATTAAAATAGGCAATGGATATGACAAGTCAATTCACTAAAACAGAGGGCTCATTAAATACTGAAATACATTCAACCTTTCTGATAAACAAAGAAGTGCAAAATAAAAATTTATCAATTGCCCAACTGGCAGAGCTTTAGTTTTTGTTTTTATTTAGTAATAACTCCCACTTATGTAATCAGGTAAAGCCCCCCCCGCCTTCCCCCCCCCCTCCCCCGCCATCCCTTCCTCCCTCTACCCCGCCATTGCTGTCTGAGAATTTCAGGCGGTGCCTGCAGGCAGCTAAGTGGGCTTGATCCCTTGTATGTCCTGCCTCTGAGGTCTTGGGCAAGTTACTAAAACTCTCTAAACCTCAGATGTTTTATCTTATCTCAAAAGAGGAATAATAACAATTTCTATCTATGTTATGAAAACTAAACAAGATGATGCATATAAAGCACCTGATTCTGGTTCAGAGAAAACTCTTCAGAAATGGCAGAGATAACTGAGTATTAAAATATTAAAATTAAACATACCCTTTGGCTCAGCCAATGCTAGCCTGAAGAACTAATCATGCAGAAGTACACATATTTTGTTTTAAGGCTGTATGCTGCACCACTGTTTAGAACCACAAAAACTGGAAACAACCCACATGTTCAATAACAGAAGATTATCCAAATGAACTATGGCCTAGTGGGCTATTGGGAAGCCACTTAAAAATAGGGAGTAGAGGTTCTGAAATGGCCTGGAGAGCTCTTCATGCTATACAGAGTTAAAGAAAAAACAGCAAGTAACAAGTAGCAGAAAATATGAATTTTATTTTTCAAAAAGTGTGATGATACATGTCACAATCTCAACAGTGATTATGTTAGATAGTGGGGTTATGAGTGATTTTCATTTTCTTCTTTTTCTTTGCATTTTCTAATTTTTCTACCATAAACATAAATTACTTCTATAATAAGCTAAAAACACTGCAAGTTATCTTTTTTTTCTTTTAGCTCAAACTCTGAAAATATGAAAGCTTGTTATTAGGATGACTTTTCCAAAGATAAAAATGGTCTTGTAAGTGTGCATTCCCTTCCCAGCTGGAAAAAGTCCAACAGCGTAGACAGACTCTATTGGCACAATATTGACTAAAGCCCCCCAAACAGAAATTGCTCATGGTACTCAAAGATATCTATTGATCATCAGTACATTTGTCCTCATTCTGAAAAAGGAGGCTTGTGATTCCAAAGTAATGGAAGATCAAAGCCGAATACATTTTGCCATACTCTACAATAACATTTTCCAAAAAACACAGAGTGAGAACAATGTGTGTGGTAGAGATGAACTATACCCCAGTCCAAAGCCTCTCTCCTCATAGATCTGTATTTTGTCCAAGTGATGGCCTCTGCCTGAGTTCCCTGCCCTAAGGATGAAATTCTGTGCTTTCCTCAAGGCCAGCTGCTGCATCACCACCCCATCTCTGAACTGCTCCACCCAAAGCAGAATGCACTATTCCACAGAATGACCCTTCCACTTCTGGCTCCTCCATTTGGTCTCACTGTGTTTGCCAGCTCTGGGCCACATGGCTGTCTACTTTAGGGTGTCTGGATTTTATCCACAACCAGCCTGATGACCCCCATCCCATAACCCCTGACACCAACTACACACATGTTCCAGCTCCAGGAGGACAAGGACCATGTTTGGTACTGCCCACCAGGGCCCATTGCAGTGCCTGGCACACAACGGTCTTACTTAATAAGCATCTATATAAGAAAGGGAGTAGGGGGAGGGGGATAACTTAAGACAAAGCCAGAGTCGCCTATAGGAGCTTTTCTCTAGTCTGTGCACATCTTAGATAATATCACTGGCATCGTCTTTCCCTGCACAAGCCCTGAAAGAGAGCTCAGGGACCCAGGGACTCCAGCCTTTCCCAGGTGGCCTGAACTTACATCAGCACATGCGCTGAGCAGCAGACCCCAGTTGCTCCCTCCCCCCAGAGATCATAATGAATCCTGGTCAACTAGGGCCTCAGTCTTTTTTCACACCAACTCCCTTTAAGCCTCATCAACTTAGTTCTGTCCTTAAGCAACTGGTTTTTTGAACCCACATGCCAGATGATATAGTGAATCCTGACAAATAAAATTGGAATCCTGGAGCAATGAGGGGAACGTAACAAGAGGAAATTTGTCTTCTAGCTCTGCCATCAACAATATTTGCTAATCTCCTAGTTTGACATCATCAGCAAAATTTGACCAGTATGACTTCTATGACCTTATTCAAATCACTGACTAAAGAAAGAATACATACCTTCTTTTAATATATATATATTTAAAGGCCCAGGCAAAGAACAGAATCCTTTTGACAACCACCACAGACTACTTGCAGATGAACACATTTTAGACTTGAGATTCAAACAACAGATACACCTAAATGGACCATCTTCTCTACCTGGTTGAAAAGTTACAAAAGATTTGTGTGAATTCCACCACACAAACGGTAGGGCAAAATCTTCTGGAGGAGCCCCTATTGTAATGAAGAACCTGGGTTTGAGTTCCTGGCTCTCCTGCAGTCTCATTGTGTGGCTTAGCAAGTCAAGGTTCCCTTATTCTCTGGGTATCTTAATCCATTTGGTCTAGTATAGACAACAGAAATTTCTCACAGTTATGGAGGATGGAACATGTAAGATGAAGGGATTAGTAGGTTCAGTGTCTGGTGAGGGTCTGCTTCCTGGCTCATAGACAGCCATCTTTTGCTGTAACTTCACATGGTAAAAGGCACTAATGTCAGCCATGAGGGCAAAGTCTCCCAGAGGCTCCTAATCACCTCTCAAAGGCCCCACACATTGGGAGTCAGAACTTAACATATAAATATTGTGGGGGACACAAACATTGTCTATAGCATGGGGCCTCAGCTTTCTCTTCTGTAATATGGGGGCACTTATAAGTTTATCTGTGGGAAGGCTGGTGACCGGACCACTTAATCATTTAAGGTCCCTTCAGAAGCCAAACACAAAGACAGTGGTGCATGGTGGTTAGGGATGTGAGCCCTAGAATCAGACTCTTGAATAAGTGAATTGCTAGCCATGTAACCTTATGCAGGTTATTGAACCTCTCTGTACTTCAGTTTTCTCATCTGAAAAATAGGGGCAATAAAATGCTTACCTCATAGGGCCTTGATGGGAAGTAGATGATCTGCTATAATAAAGTGCTTAGAACAGAGGCTAAGACCATGGAATGTATTTGCTCTGAAGAGGCTGATCGTGCTGATGGTGGGTGACACTGTGGTTTAACTGGGCAAGTTCCTGTCTGTTCTCTGGGCACCTAGATAATAAAGCATGATTCCCACATCCCAGGTTTGTAGAAGACCTTATACAGCTCCAAACAGGAAGAGCTGGACTGGAGAAAGCAAACTGCTGCAGCCAGCAGATGGGCCAGTATCATCCGCTAAAATGTTCTCTATTCCAGACATCTCCTAGCCGGGCTTTCCTCCAGAGGACTCAGAATGATAGGGATTTGTGGCACTGCTGTGTCCTTCCTAACACTATTATGTCAATTATGATTATTTATACCATACAAAGATCTGAAAGCTTCTAAACTGGTTTCTTTTCAGGATATATTTATTTGTTTTTTTCTGGTGGGCTTTAAATCCCCGGTGACCGCCTGACTTCTAACTTATACAGGAGGAAGGAATTCAACTGTCCATTTTCTGCCCTGAAAAGTAAATTCTGACTTAAAAATAAGAATAGATAGTTCAATCTTTACATCCACTGCCCTATTTTCTCCTAAAACCTAAATGATACCCACTTCAGTCCCCATTATTTTCACAACAGCTTTTTCTGTAGCTTTTATGATTTCCTTTTTCCCACGTTCAGACACGTGTCAGACAAAAGGGCTCTCTCACTGAAATACTTAATCTCAGTATTCCTATCTTGACTTTTCTCAAGGGCTTTCCAACACCATTATCTGATTTAAGCATAAAATCTCCTGGGGGAGGGGAGTCAGAGCAGGTAGCCCTTTCCTGCTTTACAGATAAAGAAGCGAAGGCTCAGAGAACCCAATTCCCACAGAAAGACCCTGGGATGGAGCCTTCTAAGATTCACGCCTATATTCTGAATGTGTCCTTTCCCTTCCTTTCAGCATCCCCTGAGCCATCACAATTCTCTTTCTCTAAACACCCAGAATGGGTCCATTTCAGTAAAAATCCAACTCAGACTTTATGCATTACCTTCTTATCAGTGGGTGTGAGAAACCACTGCATTGCTCTGCTCAGAATCTCTTCCATCCGGATGGGTTTTAGGAATGGCCTCGTCTCTGCTCTGAGAAGTGACCTGTGGCAGGCTGGAAAAGGGCTGGAACCTGGCAGGTCGCAAAAGGAAATCCATTCAGCATCCCAGCTGGGCAGCAAGAGTTCGATCCTCTCAAGATGGTCTGCTCAATCACTGGGATGCAAATGACAGCGGCAGCCCCAGCAGTCTCAGGGGACAGAGGGGGTACCTAATCCTTGCCAGATACCTTGCCACACTCAGAGACAGGTCTCCCAGGACCTACAGTCTGTGGCTAACCCCATGTCAAAAAGGGAAACGTCTGCAGCACGACTGGCTGCCCATTTTTCTATTGTTAAAATTGGAATGGTCTCATGGCAGGCTCACTCCTGAATCTAAGCAGTGTCACATAAGGCTGGGCCCTACTCCTGTTAAATGCTCTCAGGCATCCATGGTGTGCACAGCTCCCGCTGGGGCTTTTGGGGTTAAGTCCCCTCATCCTTGCCTTCCCAAGACATCTGATAGCTGAGAGGAAGACATTTAACTACAACTTATTCTAGATGCTTCTGTAAGACAACCTACAAAGGTCAAAATACCTTAGCACCTTGCCTTACCGCTCTCACAGTATTATAATCCAATAATAGACCCCCCTCGTATCAGGAGGTTGAATGAATCACCCACATGAACATCCCTGTGTCTTTTATAAAGATGTTATTGGAAACATCCAAAAGCCCTGAATAACAACCCAGAGTTAAAATTAATTATTGTGCTTAGTTTAAGGTGTATCTTATATCTGAAACTCTTTACAATTTTTTTAAACCCTTTCACTTGAATCTATTTCTCTTCCCCTCCCTTCCTCCATCTCTTCTCTTCTCTTCTCTTCTCTTCTCTTCTCTTCTCTTCTCTTCTCTTCTCTTCTCTCCTCTCCTCTCCTCTCCTCTCCTCTCCTCCTCTCTCTCCCTTTCCACTCTCCCTCCAGCGATCTCCACAATAACTTCATGGAAAAGCAGGGCAGGCATTATTATTCCCACTTTATATGAACTAGCCAAGGTGTGTAGAGAGGTTAAATGATTTGTTCAAGGTCATCCACTACTGAATATCACAGATGGGTCGCCCATGTCAAGTGCAGAGTTCTTACCCCTGAACCACCCTGCCCTCTAAGCTAAAAAATGTGTCCCTGGAGCCTGAAGGGAAATGTGATCTCATTACACAGGACGATTCTCTCTCACCTTCAAATCCAGTACTCGACTGGAGCAATCATTCCTCACAGATGCCTGTTAATGTCTTCTCCCTCTGCTCCATTTAGAGGCTCAGTCATAATTTTATCCAAAATTGTTATATTTTACATTGTGTTTGGCACCACTCATGCAAAAAGCACTGGCTGGCATTTGCAATGTGCCAGGGGCCACACTGGGTGCTCGAACACAGGCCTTCACTCACTCACAGATCTGACCGAGCACCTGCAGGCTCCGCGCTGTGCACTTTGTGAGCTGGCCCGGCTCAGAGTGGTGTACAACGGCCAGCAGTGACAACACCGAGCTCCAAGAACGTCCCTGGGACAACAACCTAGTCCCGAGGCCCGAGGGAGGCTCACCACTGAGTTCTCAGTGCACCTCAGATTCTTCTGGAAATGGATGGGATGTAGAAACAACCACTTAACTTAGAAAACCCATCCAATCACGCTCAGACACAGATCACACACTTCTTCATGATATAGTCCCCCCCTTAAATAAGATCCGGTTTTTATGTGACTACATAACATTTTACATTTTCATATACATTATAATAAAATAGCAACATGTACTGGGTGCCTACTCAATGTGGCTCCTTATGCTCAGTACTTCACATAAATGTTCTATCTCAACCTTCAAAATAAACTTCTAAGAATGCAGTATCCCCATTTCACAGATGAGGACACCGAGGCACCAGCACGCACACACCAGTCATCTGATTCTCTTTCCACAGTGCCCCACTGGCTCCCCATCACACAGATCAGACTCACAAATCCCTCAGCATTCATCCATTCAGTCATTCCGCAAATATTTATTGAGTACCTACTATGTGTTAGAAACTGTGCTGGGCACTATGGTGAGCCAAGACGGACCTATTCCTGCACTCACAGAGTTCACAGTCCCCTGGGGAACAGGGGAACTCCGACGCTGACCAAACAATCCAGCAATGTAAAACTGTAATTGTGCTAAGCACCAGAAAGAAAAAGTTCACAGTTCTTAGAGAAAACACGCTGAGGTTTTTTCCTAATCAGGGACGCTAGAGAAAGCACACTTGAGCTGGTATCTAAAGATGAAGAGAGGCGGCCAAAGCATTCTAGGCAGTGGGAACAGCTTGTGCAAAGGCTCTGTACAGGGGGGAGGACACTCACCCTAGAAACTAACAGGACCCCAGAGGGAGAGGGAAGAGTACTCAGAATGAAGCAGGGGAGTGGGCAGGGCAGACTCTGAAAAAGGCCACAGGAACTGTTGTTTCCATTCCCAGAACAATGGTGAGTCCCTGCAGGGTATTAGGCAGGGAAACCACCTAACCAGAGGGCTGGGTCGTGTTCCTAACTGTCCTCTGCACCTGGGGGACAGCCCTTGCACCTGCCCCAAGCTGCGCCATCACGCTTCTCATGCTACTCGGTACGAACTGAGTGGCCTCCCCATGTGCCTTTGAGAGCACAGCTGTTCTGAGCTCATCTCTACATACCCCCTAACCAGCCCCAGGCCTCGTACTTGGTGCTTAGCAAGTATGAGCTACATGTATAAAGGAGCTCTGCTGCTGTCCTTGAGATGATCCAAGTCTAACAGGAGAGACACACACAGACGTAAACACTAACACTCCAAGAAAGCACTACAGGAGGTGACAAGTTCTGCAGGTACAAGGGGAACAGAGAGAGGATCTGTGTGAGCCAGGTGTGCAGACAGACATGCCTAAAGTGACTAGAGTACAGCGCTGCCTCTATGTGTGACTGAGTGGGCCGACAGGGAAATGGGTGAAGAAGGGACTGAATTAAAGGAAAGGCAAGCAGTTGGGTAAAATTCACCCAAAAAAATTTTTTAAGGCATCAGCTACTGACAAAACTTGCCACTTGCTTTCATGGGAGCAAGACAACTATATGAAGATGCTGTTTCACTTAGTGCTTGAGCCGCAGAGATCAAAGTCTGACCATCCAGTTTAAAATCCCAGCTACCTTGGTTGGTTGTGATGTTAAATAAATCACTTATTTAACATCACAACGTCTCAAAGCCTCAACTGTAAAATGAAGATAACAACAGTATCTACTCCATCAGATTGTTGTGAGGATGAAATGAGTGATGATGCAAAGCATTTGACATAAGGATGGACACACGCTAAGCAGAGGATAAGGGTGACTTGCTGCTGTTGTTATATTCTATTTTCCTTCTCCTATACATTTGCACCTAAATGTTTCCCTTCCCTTTTCCTTTGTTTATGACAAGATTAGAAGTTCTCCCAGGGCTCCCCAATGTTTCTAGACTTCCAGAGTCCTGCAAGGAGCTCCGGAGGGCCAGCTGGGCCTCCGAGGATGCTTTGTGGAGTGATAGGGGAGCCAATTCTCCTTCCATCACAGTCAAGGCACTCTGAGCTGGGCTGGGGGGAGCATGCGCATGTCTCTGATGGCACGTCCTGGAGTGCGCGTCCAGGTCCCATCTGCCTGAATCCCTGAAAGAATTCTGGGCATTCTCAGTAAAGCTTCGATGAATGGGTAGTCCTAGAAACAAAGCGATTTAGGTCGATTTAGATAATATAGTGAGCATTATAAGGATGGCTGTTGCTTTCAAAATCAGTTCTCTCTGAACAAAGTCAAGTGGATCATGAGCAGAGTACAAAAATATCATTTTCTTTCTTCCACCTCCTGACCCTGCCTCTGAGAGAAGCAGTAATGTATCATTCCACAAAGTCTCTCATTGGCTCCATTTTATCAGAATGGTGACTGATGATGTCCTTGCCAAATGGCAGGAGAAGGGGGTCTGCTCCAGCCAGCAGCTGTGGAACGTGGGCACTGATGAAGACAGATGAGTCCATTTACTCAGTATTTTGGATCTACCACTAATTTTCAAGATGACAATGACACTTTATCCTTCCAGCAATGTAGACAGTTACACACACACACACACACACACACACACACACACACACACACACGGTCAGTAGAAAACTGGGAAAAGAATGCCCCAATCAGCCCTAATAGGTGTTACAACATCGCCCTTTACTCAAGCAAAAATTCTCAGACCCTCAAACTCCAGCTCATAACCAATTTGCTCTTACTTTGCACACAATTCTAGTCAACTTGGTCATCTCTCAGATTTAGGGTCCAAACTAAAACCAAATCAGGAAGATGTTCACCTCCAGACTGAGCTTACCCAGTTCCTAAGTCAGTCCTGACCATGGAAGGATAAAGAGCAGAAGCTTCCAGCTCAAAAGGAAGGAATGGAACAAATCTTGCTCTTCGTGGGATCCCAAGGCCCCTCTTCATTCACTATACCCAGACCTGTCACTAGATTGCCTGGCTTGCCAAAGCTGATGACTTGGCTTTATTCCTATCATTTCTACTAGGACCAGAGCCCAGACCAGCCTCTGTTGGCTCTCATACTCCCTGGAGGTGAAAGGGGATAGCAGAACCTGATTCCTATGTCTACCAACTGCTGGTTAGAGCATTTGACAATAAACCGGTCTCCTGAAATCATAATAGCTCTCAGATGCTGAAAAGTACTGGCATTTCTTTCTTTGGTTTTCATGTGTCTTAGAAGATGCTGTGCATGTTTGTTAGGGGGAAAGAAACTCACATCAGCTTTACACATAATTTTCTATTGGACCATCCAACATGTCCCCTTTCCCCTTTGCACTCCACAAGTACAGGGCCCCGGAAAACACCAAAGAACAAATAAAGAACACGCAGGAAGCTCACCTCACATGACTTGGCATAGAAAGCACTTCCTTAATTTGTTAAAATGACCTCCATTAACTATGTCCATAAATCCTCTTAGAACCTAAGAGCTGAAGTTCCAGGCTTTTAGATCTCTTTGTCTGCTCAATAAATATTTATTGAGCGCCTGCTCTGTGCTTGGCCCTGGGACAGTGCCTGGGGAGCCACAAGGGAGCCCAGTGCCTG
Organism: Myotis nattereri; assembly: GCF_964212035.1. Lineage (NCBI taxonomy): Eukaryota > Metazoa > Chordata > Mammalia > Chiroptera > Vespertilionidae > Myotis > Myotis nattereri. The sequence continues at coordinate 57,058,892 of NC_138087.1, forward strand.
CCCTCTCGGTGCTTACAACAGAGCAGCGATCCTCAGTTCATGCTGCGATTCACAGAGAGGAGCAAAGAATTCCCTGTGGCCTCAGCAACTAACCAGCACCAGAACCCAGACCTCTGACCCCATATGGGGCTCACACTCCCATGGTGTCAGCCTGGCACACCTGCTTGTTCCTAGAAAGGTACACAGAGAAAGGCATCTTACCAGCCTCACTGCACATCATTACATAAGCAGAGAGAATAAGAATAACATAAATGAACAGATGAATGCAGATGCTCATTGGGCAAACTATGCCATTTAATTTTCTCACCTTTCTAGAATCAAAATAAAGAACTAGATAAGTGATAAGAAGTCACTCACACTTCATTCCATGACAACATGGGGAATGACCAAGCCATCACTTCCAGAAGGGGATGCATTCCCAGCACCTGCTGCTGCCCCTTCCATGGCTGGATCATACTACATGTAATGTTTTATGTCATGGCCACCTGTTTAGACAGTGAGCTCCCCTTTCCTTTCCCCTTTCCTTTCACAGGCATATGAACAGCTCTATTTTGTTGTCTGAGGGTTTCCCTACCTCCTCTTTCACAGGAATTACCTCCCCCCAAGAACTCAGGCACTTTTAAATCCATCTTGGCATCACTTCCTGAAGGACCAGAATGACAAGTATCCGTGACATCCACATGCTCTTCTACATATCCCAGCCTCCTTTGAAATTAGGTTGACCAGTAACTGTTTCTGGTCAATGAAATAAGTGTAGAAATAATATGTTGCTGCCAAGAAAGGATGGTTATAAATCCTGTGTGCCTTCCCCGTGGATTCTTCCATACCCCCATCTTCTTGAAGCCACAGGTGTCTGAGTCACAGCACAAAGTAGCCCGGATTCTAGTATTCCCACTTGGAGGAGAGCACCCAGGAGGACTTCTGACACACACTGATTTTGAGTGAGCGACATATAAATTTTACTGTATTAAACAGGAGAGATTTCAGGATTTGTTAACAATGCATAGCATAGTCCACCCTGACTAACAAAAGACATAAAGCCTGTATATGACTTGTTTAGCACTTCTATTTGTATCGCTAGCTTATACTTTCAGCTTGTTCATTTCCCTGCTGAGATTTTAGACGTCTGTGTGAAGAAGCTGATGTTACTCTGTGCCCACAGGAGGGTAGGCCAAACACATGAAGAAGACCCCTTTAAAGTTAGAAAGCCAGAACTCTTAGCCCAACGTCAAGTACTAAACAGGCCCTAGTCTGTTAGTTGCACCCACCATCCCCATGGGTGCCTGGCTAAGTCTCAAAAACTGGTTGGGGACTGGCACAGCCAAGGGCATTGCCCTCGTACTAGGGAAACTCATGGGTTGGTGCTGATGGGAATATGCAGAAGGCAACTACAGTTTGGCAGTCAAGTTAACCCTGATATATGAGGTCACCTAAGTCCTGTGGTGATGGGGTGGGGAGGGTAAAGACCCTGGGGATGAGATCTGAAAAAACCATTCATTTTATGTGCTACTAATTCAGAATGCAGATTCTAATTTGTTCACTCATAGTTCAGTTTAGCAAACATTCACCGATGCCCACTGCATGTAAGATAGTGGGGCATCAGATTGTCCCTGCTCTCACAGAGCTACAGTCCAGTAGGGGGAAGAGACAAATATGGCTGTGCTACATGGCAGAGTGGACTATGTGCTGGGAGATACACATTAATAAAGATCTCATGCTCAGATCCTCTTTCTCCAACACACCTCTCAGCAAACAGTGCTGGAAAACAAGATTTCAGAGAGCACTACATCACATTTACATCGTGTTTCAAAGTTCTACATCCATTTTATTTATTCCTTATGAGAGCCCTGTGAGGTCAGCGTAATGAACCCCATATAGTACAGGAATACGATAATGATGACAATGTAGCAGTGAGTATTTACCAAGCACTCACACTATACCAGGAATTGATTTGGTGATTTATTTGGATGGTCTCGTTTGTTCCCCACCCACCTTACAAGGCAGTTAATAGATTGGATTCATTTTATAAATAAGGGAGGCAAAGTGGCTTGCCCAAGGTCACCAGGCAGGTAAGTAGTAACCAACAGGGTTACTCATGCAACAGACACTAGTTGCTAGGGGAGCTGAAGGCTCTGGAGTGGGAGTTGGCCATTCTGTCCCAGGATGCTCTCTCCTCATTCCCCTATAGTGCACCGATTGCAGGGACTGTCTTGCCTGCCGGATATACCCACTCCCCCATGGCTCCTCGCTCCACTACCCCTCCTGCCCTGTCAGGTCTCAGTGCTACCCATTCTCCACATCTCCTCACTGCCTCTCCACCTCTGTTCAAGCCTCAGCATCTCTCCCTTCAACTATAAATGCTTTCTGGCTTCTTGGTCTCCAGGCTCATCTGTCTACTATCCAGCCTCTATATTCCTACCAGCCCTGGTCATGTCACATTCATGTTCAAAAACCTCCATGGCTCCTCACAGCTCCAGAATAAAGTCCAACCATTCAAGGCCTTGCACACCCACCACGAGGCTAACTTTTCCTCCACAAACCCTGCATTCAGGTAAAAATATAACAAGTCAGTGATTCTCAACCACACCTCACACTTTGTTGCCTCTATCCTGTGATTTAGGGGAACCAATCTCCAATTCCCTGAGCCCCACTTCTCTGTGTCAACGTTACATTCACCTTCCAGGGCTATCTTTACTTCTCATCCAGGAAGCTCTTAGATATTATCTTCCCTTTCCCTTAATGCCCCTGGCATCTATTGTTTCATTCTTGAATTCAGCATTTCCCAAGGCCTGCCTTTGTGGTTATCTCATCAGACCCACCTGGCATCCACATCTCTTGAACAGCTTCTGATATCCTTGGAGGAATCACCTGTTCTCCACTCTGTATTCATATAGAGGGGTGGAGCTGACCTCATCCGTCCTCCCACCCAACCCCTCCCCACCAGCGGCATTTCCAACTGAAGAGGGTGTGCCCACTTCAGGAGGATGGGAGCTAGTGTTCAAAATCTTAACTCCCCGATCATTTTTATTCAAGGATTTTTAAAGACAAAGATTCAGGGTTAGGGGTTAAGGCAGAGATGGCGAACCTTTTGAGCTCGGCGTGTCAGCATTTTGAAAAACCTTAACTTAACTCTGGTGCCGTGTCACATATAGAAATTTTTTGATATTTGCAACCATAGTAAAACAAAGACTTACATTTTTGATATTTATTTTATATATTTAAATGCCATTTAACAAAGAAAAATCAACCCAAAAAATGAGTTCACGTGTCACCTCTGACACGTGTGTCATAGGTTTGCCATCACTGGGTTAAGGGGTCATGGGTAAAGCTTCAGTGTTTTCCTTAGTCTGATTAACTCCGTTTCTGATGTATTCTTATCTGGTGTCTTCATCACTGTGGTTGGGTGATCTGACTTGAAGAATCAAGATTCTGTAAGATATTTCATGACTGTGCATCACTGACATTATTTTTAAAACAAACAGCAGAAACTAAATGTTTTGTGACTATTGTTATGTTTAAGCCAGTGATTTTCAACCTTTTTCATCTCATGGCACACATAAACTAATACTAAAATTCAGTGGCACAACAAAAAATGTATTTTTGCCAATTTGACAAAAAAAAAATAAGGTATACTTTTGATTCATTCACACCGAACAACTATTGTTGTGTTGGCTATTTTTATTTTTGTATTTGACAATCTAACGGAAAAGAGGTCAGTGCCTCTGACTAAATAGGTATTGTATGTTTTAAAAATTCCTGTGGCACACCAGTATGCCATGGCACACCACGTGAAAGTTGCTGTTTTATGTTGTGTATGAACTTTATATAAATGGAATTATGCTGTAAACAAAAAGTTGCTGGCTTAAGCTATCATTGTTTTGTGCTTAACTAGCTATATTTTTCTATTATCTCAAGAAAAGTGTATTTTTAAACATTTTTCCTAGAACTTGCTTTATAGGCAGACCTCTAGGACATGACTACCATACTTAAATTTTTTACTATAAGTGACTAAAGTATTTTCTTAATGTTTGACTACAAGCTATGTGACAACTAAGATAATTGAAACATTTAGTTAAAGCCCATACCTATATTTCTAGAGCAGTGGTTCTCAACCTTGGCTGCACATTAGAATCAACTGGGAATCTTTTTAAAATCCTGATTTCTGCCGAAACCGGTTTGGCTCAGTGGATAGAGCGTTGGCCTGCGGACTGAAAGGTCCCAGGTTCGATTCCGGGCAGGGGCATGTACCTGGGTTGCGGGCACATCCCCAGTGGGGGATGTGCAGGAAGCGGCTGGTCGATGTTTCTCTCTCATCGATGTTTCTGACTCTCTATCTCTCTCCCTTCCTCTCTGTAAGAAATCAATAAAATATATTTTTAAAAAAAAATCCTGATTTCTGGGCCTCATCCTCCGGAAATTCTGTTTCTTTGTTACTAATGTTGGGGCCCCACCCCATAACAAAGAAACAGAATTTCCGGAGGATGGGGCCCAGAAATCAGGATTTTAAAAAGATTCCCAGCTGATTCTAATGTGCAGCCAAGATTGAGAACCACGTCGGCAAACTGCGGCCCCTTGAATGTGGCTCTTCCACAAAATACCACGTGTGGGCGCGCACATACAGTGCGATTGAAACTTCATGGCCATACTCAAGGGGCCAAAGAGCCGCATGTGGCTTGCGAGCCACAGTTTGCCAACCACTGGTCTAGACTATATGATCTAATACCTAAACGCATTTACTATTAACTGCTGGTTTCACCTCTATGAAAGGACGGCAGCTGTCCCAGTCCCATCAGTGTCATGTGATTGGTTTGGGATGGACATATGACCAATTCAAGCCAATGAGAGTTGATCTTGGGATTTTTCCTGAAACACGTGGAAAACACACTTCTTACTGGAGTTTCTAAACTGGAAATGTGTAAACTTGCAGCTGCTAGGGGCCATCTGTGCCACCACATGGGGAGAGCCTGCTGGAGAGTGAAACCAAACACAGAGGAAATCAGAGCTAAGAGACAGAGAGAGATTTTTTAAGATATCATTTGAGTTTCTGGATTCAGCCATGCCTGAGCACAGCCTACTCCAGGATTTTTCAGTCATCTGAACCAAATAAAGTTGCGTTTCTGTCATTTGTAAGAAGAATCCTAAGCAATACACCTACTAAGGGCCAGATACCATGATGGGCAGTGGGGATGTAAGGTGTGAGCCCAATCCTAAAAGAGATCATTTTCTATCTTTTTATTGCTAACAACAGCTCTATTGGACTATAATTTATATACCATAACATTCATTCTTTTAAAGTATATGAATCTATGGTTTTTAGTATATTCACAGAATTGTACAACCATCACCACAATCACTATCTTGCATTGAAAATGACAAATATATCCTTACTCTTCTCCCCGGCACAACAGCTCCCCTCTTGAGCCCAGGGCTGGGTTTTACTCCTTTCTGCAGAACCAGCAACTGCAGTAGGTGCTCAATTAATGCCTGCTGAGCCCTATTCAGACCTCCTTAAAAAACTCAGACTCCATACAACAGTTGTTTGAGTCCTTTCTAAAGCACAATGAATGAGAGAATAGATAGTTGGCAAAGCCACTCAAGGAAAGGACGCGATCACCAACCACTAGGTTTTCTACGTCTATGCTTGCATCAGGGTACACTTCCGGAGAGATGCACACCTGGAATGTGCTCCTTTGGCTCCTAAACTTTTCCTAAGTTTATTACAGAGTAATTTAAAATAGTAACCATTGGGAAAACGTAAGTCCAATAAGAAGGGAATGATTTAATACTTGTGCACCCAAAAGACAGAGTAGTTGACAGCCACTAAAAATCATTTTTAAAAAAATGATTTGATGCCAAAACCGGTTTGGCTCAGTGGATAGAGCGTCAGCCTGTGGACTGAAAGTTCCCAGGTTCGATTCCGGTCAAGGGCATGTACCTGGGTTGCGGGCACATCCCCAGTAGGAGATGTGCAGGAGGCAGCTGATCGATGTTTCTCTTTCATCGATGTTTCTAACTCTCTATCTCTCTCCCTTCCTCTCTGTAAAAAATCAATAAAATATATTTTTAAAAAAAATGATTTGAGGACATGGAGAAATACCCATGATATAATGTTAACTGAATGAAACAAAATATAAAAGGGCACAAATTAGTACATACCAGCCACTGGAAGGGAATAATGCTAATTACTTTCTGTAGGTGAATTATGGGAAATTACTTTTTTTATGCTTCTCTATAATTTTCCATTTTCTAAAATGAACATTAATCAAATCAGAAAAGCCAGTAATTTTTAAAAACTCATTTCTTGGTTATTTATTTCATTAATGTGGCTACCAAAGAGTGAGAAACAACTACATGAAGAACATTTCTGAATCTCCTATAAAATTTTATAAACAACAACATTGTCCCTCAGAAGCTTTTAATCCAACATGTAAGAAATATAATCCAGCATGTTTACCTTTTTACTTTGACTGCCAGGAAGCTCAGAGTTAAAATGTAATACTCAAAAATGCAATAAATATTCTAGCCCAGGTTTCTTGGTACAGCAATCTTAATGCTTCTAAAGGGTTTCTGATGCTTCTTTTACCTATATTTTCAGTTGTCCAGTTTATGTTTTTATATATTCAACTCTTTCTTGGAATACATATAGAAATATTTGCTAAAGTGATTTGAGGTGCCCCAGAGAAAAGAGGTCCTGACTAGCAGATGCTCTGTTGGGCTGTTCCATTTTTACAAACACATGTCACTGAATGGGGCTTTAAAGGTTCTGTCACTGTTCTAATTACAATAGAGGAACAACCCTGGATAAATGCATGTAGAATGCTCCTTTACTGACACAAGCTGACCCAATGATCGGCTTAACCCATTCCTTGCTAAATCTCCATCTCTTTGAATGCTGTGTGCACAAAGGTCCATCCTGGCTGCGCACAGTCTCTGGCCATTGACTGACAGCAAATGTCAGCAAAGCCAGCCAAAATCAGCTCACCGCATCCATCTGTGTTCAAGTCTACAGACAAAAAGTGACACAGCCAGCAAGTGATTAGGGAGTAAACACAATCCACAAAGACAGTCCATCTGAATGAAACAGGTCCCAACCACTCTTCAGATGACTATAGATTTTGCTGCAATTACCCAGACCAATCCTTCTTTTACTTCAGCTCAGGAAGAAAGTACCTCCACTTTAAACATGGGCCACTTTAAAAAATTAGGTATTATATCACTTGGGTATTCTATTCTCCCAAATGTGACACCTCATGGCAGAAGATAACATAATTATTTGATTATAAACCAGAATTCTTTTTTTTCTGGTGATAACTTCACTGATTCTTCATGAGATTTCAAAAGCAAGAAAACAAAATAGGCAGTCTTAATCTTTCTGTTGTGACCATTTTATCACACCCAATGTCTCAACGTCTTACTTGTGAATCCATGCCAGAGGAAAACAAGAGGAGGGAGGCAGGAAACATTTATTTAGTGTTTACAGCACGCCAGACAGAGCACTGGCTGCTGAGTCCACCAGCTCACGGTATTTCCACTCTGGCCTGTTATCGCCCTTAAGCATCACATCACCACCCTGCAGAGTACATAGAATAGTCACACTTTTTCATATGTGGAAATCTAGGCTTAGGAGAATAAATGCCTTGCTCAAAGTCACCCAGGGGTAAGATAACCTGTTTCTGAGTAGAACCCAGGTCCAATCTACCCCAAAGCCCATGCTCTGTGCCCCTTCACAGAGATAGAGATGCATCCTATTTGCACGAGACTGATACTACCCACTGTCCTCCTTCCCAACGCTTTCTACATATTCCCACGATCTGAAGAGCCTCCTAACTGCCTCATCCTCTTGACTCCGGGCCCTCTCACTCAGAAAGTCATCAAGACACACTTGAAAAATAAAATTAAAAGCTTCAACCCACGCCCTGAAACCAAACACCCATCCCTTTACTGCCACAAACAGGCTAATATGAAATCTCGTTCAGGGGAGCTTTCTAGAGGGATAAACGGATGATGAAAACATTATGCAGCTGACAATATTTGGTGATGATGCAAGCAGGGCTGCCCTGTCTACAAACGTTTTTGTCTCCAAAGAACCAGTTCTCATGTGTCCTTTCATATATATATATATATCTACATACATACAGACACACACACACACACACACACACACACAGAAGCAACAGAGAAACAGGGCATGCCTCCGTGCAATTGCATCGTCCTCTCCATTTATGTGTGCAGGGCAAGTACCCCAGAGAACTTTAAGTGTTCGGACAAAGATGAGGGCGATGGGAATGTCATTCAAATATGATTTCACACCGGGTTAGCTCTGCACAGTCCGACCCCCTCACCCCCACCCCAACCCCACCCCAATTTGCATCCTCCTGGGGAAGAGGAAGCCTCTAGGCTTGCAGCAGCCTTCTCGCACCACCACTGTCACCCGTTCCTTCACCTTTTATTTACAGCACAGAGCAGGTTGGTTAGTTCGTGAAGGGAGGATGGCAGGGAATAATATGCAATCCAGGTTTCTGCTCTTACTCCAGGGACCAAAAAGGAGCCAGACAGAGAAGAAAGCAGAGCCTGGGCTGCACGATCTGCGCGGCAGCGCGGCTCTCCTCTTGGATGGGGTGTGCACCTGGGCTCTAGCAGAGGCGCCCTGAGAGCACCAGGAAGCCGGGGTCAAGCCCAGCGCCCCGGCCAGGCTTGGCGCGGTGGAAGAGGCGCCAACCGAGCTTACTGCACAGGAAATCACTGCCCCCTTCAGGCCGCGTCACAGACTCTGCGGCCAGAGCGCTGGGGGCTTCCTTAGTCGGAAAAACTCGCAAACCCGACCTCGCGAGCGACAATCGCTCCTCCAAACACCTTCTGCGCACCTCACTCAGACCCCGAGCTGCAGTGAAGGTCCGTGAAACCCAAGCCAAGGGGGTGAGGAAGGGGCTTGAGAGGGGAAGCTCTAGGCTATTCGGCTCCCCTGGGAGAAGGAGGTCGGGAGACCAAGACCGCTGCTGCACTCCAAGCCCCTGCTTCAAGTCTGCGCCCGGAGAAACTGTGCCTGCAGCCGCTGGGCCAACAGCAGCAGCGCAGTCGAACGGGGTACCCGCGCATCCGGGGCAAGACCTGCTCAGGGCACTCTTTGAGCAACTAACCCAAAGGCGCGGGGGTGGGGGTGGGGGGGGTTCCTTATAAAACTGCTCCGGCCACATCCAGGCGGCAGCGCTGCAGAACCTGAGGCCCCACACCTATCCGCACCGTGCGGACCAAGCACCTAGCCCTGCTGCGCGCGCTGGCCCCTCGGGTCCGGAGCCCTCCGGACCTCAGAGCGTGGCTCGGCTCTCCTGGGGCCCGCGAGCAGGCCAATGGCCTCCCCAGCCCCAGGTGGCCCAGTTTGCAGTCATTGCGCTAGTTCCTCCCACCTGGTACTCCATAGCCCCACCAGCGGGACCTGGGCAGGGAAAACCAATGCAGGCCTTTTGGGGGGATCCAGTTCCCACCTTCTCTACTCCTTCTCTGGTTAAAGGAGATCCTAATCTTCTATCCTACACCTCACACACATATATACATACATGCAATCCCTAAGGAGTGAGATGCTTAGCAAATCTTGGTCGCAGCTGTGCCAGCCAAGCCCGGTGGGACACCAGAGGGTGAGCATTGAGCACCAGTTGGCAATGCTCTTGGCAGGCACCGACGGGTCAATCAGGGCTTTGCCCAAGGACCAAAGCTTACCTCTGCCCAACACTGCCCCCACCACACACACACACACACACACACCATTGCCCACTACAGCCCCGACGGCGCGGCGCGGGCAGCCGGACACTCACCTCCGTGTCATAGAGCCGCAGGTCGAGGAAGTAGGGGCGCAGAAGCGACTCGTTTCGGATCTGCTCTATGGCCAATTCCACCGCGGGGAGTACGCCGCGCCCGATGCTGCCCTTGGCCACCTCCTTGGTGAGCGGCATGAGGCCCATGATAGAGAGCGGCGGGCTGCTGGGCGGCGGCCGGGGGGCGCCCCGCGCCCAGCCCCAGGCCCCGGGCGCCAGTGGTAGCAGCAGCGGCAGCAGCAGGAGCAGCAGCAGGCGCGCGGGCGGCGGCGGTGGCGGCGGTGGCGGCGGCCCGGGCTGTCCGAAGCTCCGCGGGGAAGCCATGCCGCGCCGCGGGCTGCGGGCGCTGGCTCACTCGGCCCGCATGGCCTGGCCCGGCCCGCCGCCCCGCGCCGAGCTCTCCCCGCGGCGCCCGCGCAATGGCGCCGCCCCCGCTCCGGCTCCGGCTCCGGCTCGGCTCAGAACGGCCCCGGCGGCGGCAGCAGCGGCGCCCGTGACGGATCAATCACGCTGGGAAGGGGTGGGAGCGAGAGGAGTGCGGGAGGCGGGGAGTAAACGAGCAAACGCGGAGAGGGGGGTCAGCGTCTCTGCGCGCGCCTCCCTCCCGCACGGCCGCCCCGAACCGGGCCGCCTCCGCCCGCCCCCGTGCGCGCTCTGAGCCGCTCTCCCGCCGGGAGCCTCTCCGCAGCAGCTCCCGGAACGGGGCCGGGGGAGGGCGAGCGGCAGGAAACGCGGGAGGCGAAGGCGAGGCTGCTCAGCGGAGGCTCGGGCCGCCTCCGGGGACGGGGACGAGCCGTGCGCGCTTGGGAAGGGGGAGGCGCTGGCGCTGCGGCTGCGGCGGGGAGGGCTGCCTTCCCAGCACACGCATACACGCGCCCCCGACCCTCCGCTGCGCGGGTTGCCGCTGCCCGCCAGGGACCTGAACATCCGAGGACAGAAATCTGGGAACGAGAACTGGCCACCACTGCTTTCCCGAGCGCTTCCTGCAGCACCTGCACGGTGGTTTGAGACTGCTTCTCTGAGGTCTGGCTGGGAAGGGCGGCGAGTGCGCCAACGAGGCGTCTTAGGCACCTGCAGCCAGTGTTCTCCTCTGCGCGGGTTCCCTGGGGTGGAGGAATGAGAGGGGAGAGCCCAGCCCGGAGGGGCAGCCGAAAACGCTGCCACTGCCGGCGCTGGAACACCTCCTGGTACTCGGTGTCCCGCTGGTCCTTGGGGTCTTGGATGAGATCCCCTCTCTTCCCCACCAGACGGAGAAGCCGCCCTTTGCCAAACCCAGGCAAGACTGGAGTCCTCACCTTGCCTGTGCTACCGCCCCCTCCAGGCATTTGACCTCCCCGAGTCCCCATTCTGGAAGGGCTCCGCCCTAAAATTGTCCCAGGGTGGGAGCACCGTTCCCAGGCCACAGCAGGTCCGGGATCCGCGCTCCGCAAGACTTAGCCCTCTCTCTGCCAAGTCTGCACTGGCTAACCTTAAGCAAAGCAGTCCTGTGATCTGATCTAGGGCTTTGCTCCCCGTGTGTCTCTCCATACTTGAAGAATATAAATCGTGATCATGAAAATATAAAATCCCAAGGGATGATTAATCAGGGGGACACAGTAGGTCATCAAATTAAATAAATCAATAAATAAACAAACAAACAAACCACCCTTGATCCTGCACCAAACATTGTGGGTGAAACTGATGACCTTGTAACAAGGTTGGGTGTTTAACCTTCCCTGAACACTTAATACATGCCTTACAATCTAATCCTCACAACAGCCCTCTGCATTGCTAGTAAGTATTGCTTATCATCCTCACTTTACAGGTGAATGCTCTGAGGTTTCACAGTTTTTCAAAGTACATAGAGCTACCCAGGGAGGACTGGAACCCAGAGCCAACAGCTCTCTACATAGTGCAGTGGGAACGAGGATGGGAAACAGCTTCCCCAGCAGGCAGGAGGGACAATGCCCTGACTTTGGGTTGTTCTGGACCTCATTTCCCTCAGGCATGTGCTGAAGGAGTTGGACCAGACTATGTCCACAAATTTGCTCTTCTGCAATGAGGCAGGAAGGGGCAACCCTGAATTACAGGATAGGTTCTCAGGAAACATGAAGGAGAAGGGAGGTTGAGTTTAACTCCTGGAGAGTACGTTGGACAGCTCCAGGGAAAACTGGCCAAATTCTTCCTGCCCTAATTCCTCTTTCTAGGCTTCTGCAGACACCACCTCGCTGGCTAAGTGGAGCGTTTTCTTCTCTCCAAGCTGGAAGGTTTGCCTGGGCAGAGCTGACCTGAGCATCTCCACCAAAAACAAACAAACAAACAAAAATCCATAGGACAATGTAATCTCCAGATGCTTACTCAGCTGGTGTCTCACTTGACGTCACAGATATCCTCTAGTCATTAGCTTCTGGCATCTGCCATTCCTCAATCTTTCAGCTCAGGTTTCTGAATGAGCATTTTACTTTTTTTCTTTTATTTCCTTTGTCATTTATGTTTTCCTTGTAGTTTGTACCAATATAGAGAATCTGCTGACACCTCCATCTGGGAATAAGTTGAAAGCTAGAACTTTGCTTGACATTTACTAAGTGGTTGAAGGCTCTGATGGGCAACCTGCCTTTCCTGTCCTCTGTCTCCACTTATGGGGTGCCTAGGCCCCAAGACACATGGCCTGGGACCAGCACAGACCCCAGGAGAACCAGACTCACTCTCCATCAGCCTGGTTTCAGGCCAACCTCTGATCTCATGCCCCACTTCTGATGTCTGGTCATCCCCCTGGCTCACAGATCCCACCCTGGCCTGTGTTCCAGTTTGAGTAACTGGATCCTTGGTGTGCTTCCTGGTGATGAGTTCCTGCCTCAGCCACCAGCCTCAAGTCCATGTTCCTCTAGAACTACAGTCCAGCCTTTTGCTATGATAATCATTTGTTCCTGCAAAAATGTTTTACAGTGTCTACTATGTGCTGGGCAGTGTCCTAGGAGCTGAGGACACAGGAATAAATAAGCCAAACTAAAATCCTGTTCTCATAAAATTTAAAATCTAGTGGGAGACAATAAACAGAAATAAGCATAAGATATTTTATGTCAGTTTATGAACAACAATAAAGCAGGAAAGAGGATTGAGACTGACAGGGTGGGACTGCAATTTGAAATAGGGAGGTCACAGAAGGACACACTGAGGTGACTTTTCAGCAAAGGCCAAAAGGAGGTAAGAAAAACCTGCAAATGATGTTCCCGATAAAGGAACAGCATGGTAGGGGCTCCAAGACAGTAGTATGCCTGGCATGTTCAAGGAACAGTCAGGAAGCCAACTGGCTGGGGTGAGCAAGGGGAAAAACAATAGCACCCAAGGTCAAAGGCAGAGGGAATCAGGTAGGACCTAGGCATTGTCAGGACTTTGGCTTGTACATGATGAAGTAGGAACTACTGGAGGATACTAAGTGGAGCAGTGACATGATCTGATATATTTTAACATGAACTCTCTGGCTGTCAAGTGAAGAATCATTGGTATAGAAGCATGGAAACCGATTAGGAGGTTATTACAATAAGCCAGGTATGGTGGCAAGAACCAGGTGCAGGCAGGAGGTGGTGAGAAGTGGCTAGGTTAAGGATTTTTCTCCTTCATAGTAGTGGGAATAAAATGCATTGGCAGATGCCAAGTCCCAGGGCTGTGGTAAACACTGATCCTTAGGAGCTCGTCTACCTTGCAAGAGATGTAGGGGCTTTAGAAAGCAACATGGTCAGGGGTACACCCCTAGGAAGTGATGAATATCACCTCAGATCTGTATGGCTTCAATTCTCATCTTCCAAAACCCTACCTCCTCAGCAATCCTTTCTCCCGTGTCCTCTCCCTACACACAAGGGCCAGAAGCTGGTCTCCAAACCACAGTTCAGAGTTGGTCCTGAGACATGGTGCCTTTTCCCTTTCTGGGATTTTGGGGCACCGTGGTCCACTGACTGCCTATCAGAAGGAACCCCATCCCTTTGAGCAGGACAAGAGCGGGAGGCTAAACAGGCCTCCCCCTACTGTCTGTCCTCCTTCCATATTGGGCTGGACACCCCTTGCCACCCCAGTGTCAGCTACCCAGATCTGACTTCCCAAAACTGCCTCCTCTCAGGACTGGGTTGAGTTTCCAATACCTTGTTCCCAATCTGACCTGTCACCCATGCTGCCTCTCCTCTAACTCCCATTTGTTAAAAAAAATCACAAGCCATGTTTGCAAACATCTCCCATGTATTTCTTATTCATGTTTATATTGAAATGTTTCTTTCAACAAAGTAGCTCAGCTGGATTTTTAAAAGTTCATTATTTGTTTTCATTTTTTAAATGGATAAGTTATGAATGATGGCTCCAAACAAGATTAGTTGAATGAATCGAAGTTGCTTTTCTCTTTTCACAAGGCATGTTTTTTAAACCGTAAAATTGAGTTTCAGGCATCAAATGTGGTCTGGTGACACAGTTTGAGTAGTAATAATAGCTACCATTTATTAAACACCTACCTCCTCTGTGCCAGACACTTTGGTATGCATCATCTTAATCTTCATGACTACCTGAAAAATAGGTGTTAGAATCCCAGTTTTTCAAATTATGAGACTGAGGTCCAGATGGATTAAATGATGTGCCTAATGACACCCGGCTTATGAGACTGAGGTCCAGATGGATGAAATGATATGCCTAATGACACTCAGCAGAGACAATGATAGAGCCCAAACCCAGTCTGTCTGACCCCAAACTCCCTGCATGTGCCTCTACTCCACATGTCTCTCCTTGAAGATGCCCGTATGTGACTGCAGAGAAAATAGTCTTAAAGAAGCAAAGAATGCTGCTGAGGATCAACACCAGAGAGAGGTAAGATGACTTGGCCAGAGTCCTCCACTGAATTAGACACGAAACTAATTCTCCGTCTGGTTATCAGGGGAAAGTGTCTGGCTAAGAGACAGTCTATGACTAAACCCTCCAGGAGTCAGTGCTAAGCCTGGGGTGGACCAGCAGAGCCTGAAGCCTCCTCTTCTACCCCTGCTCCTCATGTGGTTTGAGAACAGTGGAAAGATGGTTCCATGTTGTCTGGACAGGTCCTAAGTGTACATGGGCAGGAAATTTAGCTCATAACAGACTGGCAAAGGAACACAAAGCCCCTCTCACTTAAAGGTTTCAAAATCAGATCCTTTACAAAGGAGATCATGGATGGATAAAAGGCACAATTGAGGAACACAGCCCTATTTGGGAAGAGTCTTGTCAAGTCTCTGGTCCAAAAATGCACCAAGCCTAAGGGGCAATGGTGAGTTTTGGAGTCAATAGTCCTGGGTTCAGGTTCTAGCTTACCAATTAGTGTTGCAACTTTGGGTCACTTTTAGTTTCCTTATCTGTAAAGTGAAAAATAAATGATTCCTCTTTCACAATAACAAGGTTATTGTGTGGCTTAATTAATAAAATAGCAACTAATACTAGTATGTATTGAGCACTCAAATGTGCTAGGCACTATTCCAAGTGTATATAATTAAATCCCTTATTAAATAAGATGATGCATATAAAGTATTTCATACAGTACTTATTGGGCATGCAACTGGTGATGATGATGATAATGATGGTGGTGGTGGTGGTGATAAAAAATACCACCAGAAATGGCCAGATCAGTGCCTCCTGAGGCTCCCACTCCATTATTTGATTAATGGAATTTTTGTACATTATTTCTTAGGCTCTACCAAAGTCAGCCTTCCTATTGCATCCGCTTTGGATCCCAATCTGCTGCTGGAGGCCATGGTGCTCCCCCTCACCCTTGGCAGCTCCTCAGCAAAGACAGTCACAGGAACCTCCTCACTCTCATCCCCACCAAGTCTTCTCTTCCTCAGAAGTGTTATCTAAATTCCTCAGTCTTCCCTAGCCACCAGTTTAGAATCTGTCCATGGCTCTCTTCAAAGATGATACCCAGAACTGATCACAAACCTTCCACATGGGCCAAGAAGCATATAGAATAGCTTGGCCATCCTTCTGTGCTCAGGCTCTAGACTGCTGTCCCTTCTGACCTTGCAGTCTAGAGTTACTTGCATTTTGCTAACAGTCATATCACCCTCTTTGGGTCATTGAAAACTTATGGTTCTCCAAGAGGCCCAGGTGGGGTTGTTGTTTGCTTTTTCAAATGAACAGCAAGCCAGATGTCTCTGATCCTATTTACCAGCAGTTTAATTTGAGGGCCCATGGACAGGATTGAAACAATTCATCTGTAATTATGTCCCAATGTTCTAGCTTATTGAGGGCATCCTACATCTTGGATCTGCTTTGCCTCATATTCAGCATTTCTCAGTGCCATTTTACTGGAAGCACTGGTCAAAATGTTAAGTAGGAGATTGCCAAAGACAGAGCTCTGCGACTGCCCACACTGAGGGTCATCTGCCCTTCCTGGCCCTTTGAATAAACCCACTGAAATTCCCCCAACTTCTTCATTCTGCAAGCATGTTTCTCCTTCATGAACTCCAATATCATGAGAGCCCTTACTGAAACCCTGACATACCTGTCTCTTTAATTTCTCTGACATGCAGACCAGCAACTCCACAAGTAAAGGTAACTGTGGTTTGGTGGGTTCTTGGTGAACCCATATCCACTCCTAGGGACCATCCCTCTCTTCTCTGTGTGATCACACATCATTTGTATTAGGTTTTTCCCAAACATCATTGAGGATCAATACCCAAATTCCTTATTGCTGAAGTCACCCTTTTAGGCTCCCAGAAGAGCAAAACTATGCTGTGTCCACCACTACCTAGTCCTTCCTTTTACTCATTTCCCAGAGATCCTTAGATGCTCTCTCTGAAAGTATCAAAGTGCCCTCTGAGATTCTCCTCATCTATTTATTTTTAGAGCAATCAGGGCTGGGCTTGAATCTGCTCTAGAAGGCTTTTCATCATGAAGTTCACATTGGGATAAAGACCCGCCCAAGTCAACCCCCATCCCCCACATAAAGCACATTCTCCTCCCCACTCCAGGGGATGGGGAGAGAGTATGCAGGCATGTCCTTCTGCTGCCAGTAAATAACTCATGATGGTTGTGTAAACCAAGAGACAAAGTACTAGTGAATGTAGAAATGCAGTTTGACTTGTTGCTGGGAAAAGACCAAGAAAGAGTGGCACCCCCTGGAGGTCAGGATGAGAGTTAGTTCTTGCTGGCAGCTTAAGCCTGGGCTGGGTCTAATCCAGCCGTGGGCTAACTACGGCCCTCGGCGGCCCTTTTGAAATGAATAAAACTAAAAAAAAAAAAAAAAAAAAAAAAAAAAAAAAAAAAAAAAAAGACCGTACCCTTTTATGTAATGATATTTACTTTGAATTTATATTAGTTCACACAAACACTCCATCCATGCTTTTGTTCTGGCCCTCCGGTCCAGTTTAAGAACCCATTGTGGCCCTGCGGTCAAAAAGTTTGCCCACCCCTGGCTAATCTAATTATCACACTCTCCTCATCTCTTCTTTTCCCCTTAATTATGCTCACTCTACTATTTCTGTTTGCTAATCATTCTCCACCAAAATGTCTAGTGTGCCTCTGTCACAGGTCTGGCGGTGAGAAAGTTATGCATTCTCTTCATCATCCACCCATGTTTGCTCCAAATGCACTCTATGAAAGCCCCTTGGTTGGTCCATGACATTCTTCCAAAGTCACAGCTCATCTGGGATTGAGTGCCTTTATGTTCCAGCAGATTCCTCCCTGCTGGACCGCTAATTTCAGTTTCTCTCCATGGCACTAATTGTTTTAGAGAGGGGGTTAATTGTATTGAACTATAATATACACACAGAAAACTGCACAAATCTTAAATGCACAGCTCAGTAACTTTTCATAGAGTGAAGACACCCCTGTAAACTAAACTGCACCAAGATTAAGAACATTACCAGCACCCAGAAGCCCCTGTCAGATCCAGTCATTATCAACTCTGCAGGTAACCACCATCCGGACTGCGAACATTCTAGATTGGCTTTTGCCTTTTCTTGGTCTTAATATAAACAGCATCACAGTCTGTGCTCCTTTGTGTCTGGCTTCTTTCACTCAGCATTGTTTGTGACATTCATTCATACTGTTGTGTGTGTGACTGTAGATCTTTTATTCTCAGAGACATATGATTGCCTTAGCCTTTGACAATCTGACTTCATCTCATGGATCTGTGTTCAGGCCCTGAGTTTTCTCTCTACCCACACCCAACCTGGCTGGTTGCAATAAGTCTAACTTGTATCCCTGCTTCTATTCTTCTCTTCTCCAGCCTATGCTTCATCTAATCTGCCAAACTAACCTTTCCAGAGCTCAGCTCTAATCAAGTCTTTACCTGCTTAAAACGTTCGATAGCTCCCTGCTATCCATGGCAAACTCCCAAAACTGGGATTATAGGCTATTTACAATCTGGCTTCAATGTTTCCAGATTCAGCAACCAGTCCTTCTCCCTCCCCACGTCTTCTGTGTTCTAACTACTTAGAATATATTAGCTGGGTCCATAAATATGTCTACCCTTTTCTGCCTCTATACCTTTGCTCAGGCTGTTCCTTCAATATAGAATGTATTCCCACTCTTTCTCCCACTGGCAAAATTCTTCAAGACTCAGATCAAATGTCTCTTCCCCATGTGATACCTCCTCTAGTCACTCCAGAAGAAATAACCGCTACCTTCTCTCAGCTCCCATAGTAAGGCTTGGCTCATGCTGAGAGATATCACTTATCACTTCCTTAAAAGTTAATTACCACATTTCACCCATTCTAAGACACATTTTACTCCTCTTTGAAATCTGGATGCACCTTACCATGGATGACATCTTATAATTAGCAGTATTTTTTCTTTCTTGGTAATACACAAAATAATGGATATCTTAGATTTGATGAAAGACAGTATTTTATTTTTTATCTCAGCACATTCTAGAACAACTCTCTGGATTACAGAGTTTGTATCTCTGGCTCCCTTTCCATGTGTGAGACCATAAATATACATAAAGCACGCAATATGTGTTTGTTGACTAAATAGGTATGCATTATTCTTTATTACCTGGACACCTTCTGCACATGTTTCTACTGTGGGGAGAGCAGGTGGCACTGGGGAGGCTTCTCAGTATGGCTCTTCATGAGGTTCCTCACAAGGGGAAGAGGATTACTCTTTCCTCAAGGTGTAGTGAGGGCCAGGTGACAGTGTAGGTGTGGAGGGGGAGGTGTGGAGCCAGCCACAGAGGTCTCCTTTGCCTGTGGTTGGCATAGCTTACAGGGGGAATGTTATACAGGAATAATTTAATGCTGAATCCATGATCAACAAAGCAAGCTTCAATTGTAACATCCTTCCTCTCAGGTAAATATAATTTGCTTTTCAAGGATCTGATTTATGGCTTGATTTTCAGGAGCATGCTGTGACAGGGAAAAGTACATCCTAACTAGTCAATCTTGTTCCAAGCCTCGCTCTTTGAATAACAACAGTGTCTTTTCATTTGCTTTTGTATAATGAAATCAATTATTCCCTTTTCCCCTCAATCTAGCTCTATATTATATAACAAAAGACTCAGAGAGGTTAGCAGCTTACTTTAGTGATATTTTACTTTGTCAACTTCTTAATATTCCAGTGATGCAAATTTCATAGGTGATTTTAGTAAAATCCAGCATGTTCTACTGTTTTTCATGTGCTTCTAAAATTGGGAAATACAACATATATTGTCAAATGCTTTGGAATTACCCACTTTATGTGACCGGTGATGCCGTCTTTTCTTGATATTGCACCACCCCACACAAGTGGGCATAGAACCCCCTGACTTTGGGTGGATGTGTCTATGTTTAAAGGATTATTTTGAATGGAAGTTTACTCCCACGTTCAACAGGAATCCTTAACAACGTAACAATTTTCCAGGATTTTCTCCAGTTTTAGGTCAGCTTAATGAAGAATTTACTATAGATATCAGGTGTTGCTTTCCACTGGACAGTTTTCCTGTGTACTTCAAGGGCATGGAGACTGCCAGCATGATAAAGTTCAATTGCACGGCCATCTGGACTTTCTTTGGGGAGTTTCTTTGATTGATATCTTTATTTTGTCAGGATCTAGGAAAGCACTTAATTCATTTATACAATGTTCATTATCTTTTAGCAAATTAGATGCCTCTGGGAATTTTCTAAATTCCATCATCTCCTTTAAAAGATGGTGGATGCAATCACTCACAATGTGATAACAAATAAAAACTTTCTTGCTGTCAAGAGCAGTGACCTCTGGCTAATAGACCATTGGTGAGAGGAAATAGAGGGGTAAAAACAGATTTATTTTTTACCTTATAGCCTTATGTTATGTCTGAATTTTTTCCCCATGAACATGTATTCATTTTATTAAAGAAAAAAAATGTTTCTTTAATCACTTTGTTTTCTTATTGCCTTTGGTTCTATTTTTCTCCCTCTTATATTTTCATTTTGATAAGCTTAGCCAAAAGATGACTCAGTTCATTAAAAAAAACTCCAAAAACAACAAAATAACAAAACAATTTTTTAAAAACCTCAATCTTGGATTCTGTTATTTACTATTGCTTTCCCTTTCCAATTTTTTTAAATCTATGCTCTGATTTTTTTTCAATATTAGATTTAATCTTATAATAGAAACCAAATAAAACCCTTATATCTAAAAAATAAACTTACTTGGAACTAGGTTCCATTAAAAATGGCGGCAGAGTAAGTGGATGCTGCGCGGACACGCTTCCAGGACCAAACTGGAATCACAACAAAAATACAGAAAAACTTCCTGAATAAAAAAGTAAACTTATTTGGAGGAAGTCAGGGACCTTAAAAAAAATCTGAGGGAGCCACAGACCCCCTGCAGAAAAGGCAGGCACAGCTTCAGGGGTTGTACCCCTGAATATCTATTCACTATAACCTAGTGTGCAAATGCCCTTTGCATCTATTATGTCAATTATTCTGTGAGGTGTTCTTACACCTATTTTACAGAAGAGAAAATGGAGTCTTACAGAGATTGAATGACTTGCACAAGACAGCACAGGGAAAGTGACAAACTTGGGGCTACACCTCTGGACTTAAGGGGCCAGCCTGTCTTTTCCATCACAGCACAGCTTCCAGGTTAAGCTTACTATTGATTTTCTAGCTTCTCATATTATTTTGTCCCCTTTGTTAAAACTGGGTACTAGGTGCCTCGTATCTTTGTTGTTTCTCTTGAAAGGTCCCTGTGGCTTGCATGTTCTTCTCTGGATGTCATCTTAAGCTGGATATAAGTCTCTAAAGGAGTCATTTGACTTACTGACATTTTGGAGGTCCGCAAGGGACAACCCAGAAAGGAGTGAGAGGGCCTGAAATTCAATCTTCCTCACTTCAACACCCCAGGCATGTGATAGCATAATCTCTAGGGACAGGGAAGGGAAATGGGGTGCATTTGGGAAGCTCTTCGGCTTCAGTTTCCTCTTTTTAAAATGGGTGAATGTTGATTGTGAGCAATTTTAATTGTAGAAAAAAAACCATATTGAGCATTTACCATGTTCCTGACCCTGTGCTTAGCACTTTATAATTATAAAGGGGTAAAGCTTGGATTCTTACCTGGGTCTAAACCTTGCTACCCTTACTATGGTACCCTATACCTTGCTACCCTTTACTATGGTACCCTAACTGGTCCAGTCTCCCTAAATGATTGGTAAAAGATCAAAGTGACATGAAAAGAGATGCCACACCCTTCCAAATATCTCTTTTCTTTTTGTTAAAAGTATTTCTTGCCAAAAGCCTACATTTTAATGTTAATGTAAATGATATTATGATCAATGAAAAATTAATAGTCTATATCTATTCTTAGGCATTTATTTGTCTCCCACTCCATGAGGATAACGTGAATTACTCTGGGAGAAATCTTACTCACTTTGGATTCATTTTCTCCTTAACTCACATGGCCAGAGTGTTACTAGGGCTTGCTTTAATTTTAAAATATCTCTGCACACTGTGTTTGGGGGGGATTTACTAAGACAGAGAAGGACTACCACCTCATTGTGATGATCTGATCCACTTTCATACTGGCCACTGCAGGCTCCCTAACAGCCCAAACACCCCAACTTTATGCCTCTGTACACATGAAACCCTCCCCCTGGGGAGCTTTTCCCGCCAACTGTAAACTACACCCAGTTTTCAGGGCCCAAATTAAGTTCCACCTTTTCCATGGAGGCTCCCTGGGTGTCCCTCCAAGGTGGCAACTCCTCTGTCTTCTGAATGCTCTGCCCACCGAGTACATCCAGCCTCACACTGTTACTGTGATGCTCAGGGCTGCTTCTCCATCAGGCCGTGCCTATCTCTCTGTCTCCTCTTCAGCCTCTGTCCAGGGCCTGGCACATAGCAGGTCCTCAGAGAGACATTTGTTGGCACACACTGGTGATGCCCACGACTTGTCTTCTTCGCCTTCTATCATGTCTCCTGTCCCCTGGTCAGCTCTCAGGTCCTCGGAGTAGGATTTGTTCTCCCTCCTGCTGGCCCTCCATGTACTCTGTCCTCCATTTTATTTCACTCTTCACTTGATACCACATATTTTGGTCATCTATTTAGCTGCCTTAACAAACCACTCTAAGATTCTGTGGCTCAAAATAGCAGCCGCTTTGTGCTTTGTTTGCTTATGACTGTCATCTGGGCTGGGCTCATCTGGGCAGTTTTGGTCTTGTCGGTGATCATTCATGTGGCTACATTCAGTTGGCAAGCTGGCTGGGACACTTGATTCTCTAGGTCTTCAGTTAGTCTTGGAGTTGCTCCGTTTCCATGTAGACTCTGAACATGGTCTCTCCATGTGTTCTCTCCAGCAGGGTTGCCAGAGATTTTATGTGGCAGCTTAAGTTTCCAAGAAGCAAAAGCCCCAGGCCTTAAGATTTAGGCCAAAAACTGGCACGGTGTTACATCCATCATGTTTTTTGGAAAGCAAGTCACAGACCTAGCCCAAATTCAAGGGGAGAGGGCGTCAAAACATCAGATACCAGGAGATATTGTTCATTGGGCCACCAGTGCCACAAACTACCACACCCCACCTGGGCTATTTGACTCTGTGTCTCTCCCCCTCCTATAAGTGGAGCCCCTTGAGGGCAGGGGCTGTGTCCCCAGTGCCACCACAATGCCTAACAGTGGATTTAGTGGAGAAGAAAATTGCCCAAATGGGGTCTGGACACCATGGTCAGCCCCTGCTCCTCTCTAGACACTTTCCCCTTCATTCCTAATCCCCATTCCTCCTTCAACTTCCAACATGGTTACTCCTCCAATGTATCGGAAGCATGTCATATATTATCCATTCTTGTAAAATATCCATTCCTCTGGCAATGGGTGCACATGCTCCCTCCACTTCTCCATTTCCCCCAACAACATTCCCTAGATGTCTTTGTATAGCTCTCTTGAGCCATCTGCAGGAGAGTCACTTTAAGATATATACCTAGGATTGGGACTGATGGATCACAGCATTGTGAATCAGTCTAACCAGAAAACAGGAACTGCTTGAGTATTTAAAACAGAGGGACTGCCCGGCTGGTGTGGCTCAGTGCTTGAGTGTTAACCTGTGAACCAAGAGGTCATGGTTCAATTCCAGTCAGGCACATGCCTGGGTTTTGGGCCCAATTCCCAGTGTGGGGCATGCAGGAGGCAGCCAATCAATGATTCTCTGACCTCATTGATGTTTCTATTTCTCTCTCCCTCTCCCTTCCTCTCTGAAATCAATAAAAATATATCTGAAAAAAATAAATAAAACAAAGGGACTTGAATATAGGGAACTGTTATTCAGGGAATGAAAGGGCTTAGAAGCTACTTGGTGACAGTAAGGCATTCAGGAATTAGCAACAAAGGTAAAGTGCTACCTTCCCTAGTGTGCCAGAGAGAGGAAGGGTTACCTGGTAAAGGTGAAATTGACCTGTCCAGCCAGAGATGAGCCCCTGGAGGAGGTGCAGCTGCTGCTTGGAGATTCTGCCTGAGACTGAGAGGAAGGAAAAGAAATAACCTGGCTTTCCCCTTCCTCCCATCCTCCAACTTCCTGTTAGTGCCTCTGAGTGGCAGTCAGCTGACAAAAAGCCTGCAGGTGCCAGATCCCCATGATACAGAGCAGAAGAGGAAAGGGCCAAGAAATGGATCTCAGCACACATACCTGTAGCTGGCACCTCGGCAGGCACATACCCAACATCACTGAAATCTGACAGTGTTGTCCAGATGGCTGTGCCAGTTTAACAGAGTCCACATGTTGCCAACACTTAGCATTATCCAACTTTCTAATTTTTTTTATTGATGGGAGTAAAATTGAATCTTGCTGTTATAATTTGCATTTCTCGCGATTACTAATGAGGCTGAGCATATTTTCATGTACTTGTCAATCATTCAAGTTTCTGCCTTTCTGAAACTGCCTCTGCTTGATTTGCAAATATTTGTTGCATAATCTAGCAATTAATCCCTTGTCAGATTTAGATACTGCAAATATTTTCTCCCTATATGTTAACATTGTGACCTTCATTTAAAAAGAAATCTTTAACTTTCCTGTAGACAAATCTATTATTTGTATTATTAGCCTAGTGCTTTTTGTATCTAATTAAAAAGTCTGGCCCTGACTGGTTTGGCTCAGTGGATAGTGCGTCGGCCTGCGGACTGAGGGGTTCCGGGTTCGATTCCAGTCAAGGGCATGTACCTTGGTTGTGGGCACATCCCCAGTAGGGGGTGTGCAGGAGGCAGCTGATCGATGTTTCTCTCTCATCGATGTTTCTGATTTTCTATCCCTCTCCCTTCCTCTCTGTAAAAAATCAATAAAATATTTTTTAAAAAAAAGTCTGTCTTCACTTACTAGCTCTGTGACCTTGGGCAGGTCATTCCTGTATTTCAAATATCTATTTATATAAAAGGCTAAGTGTCCATCCGTCCAATTGGTAGCTATGATGCACACTGACCACCAGGGGGCATACGCTCAACACAGGAGCTGCCATGATGCGCACTGGCCATCTATATAATAAAAGTCTAAGCTGCCATTACAACAGAACAACCAGTCACTATGATGCGCACTGACCATCAGGGGGAGCAGCCGCTCAGCCAGAAGACAGGCTCATGGCCGGCGAGCACAGCAGCGGTGGCAGGAGTCTCTCCCATCTCTCATGCGGGGCTAAGGAGCAGTGAGTCGAGTGGTAAGTAGCCTGCCGCTAAGGAGCAGCAAGCTGAGCATAAGGAGCAAGGGATCCCAGATTGAGAGAGGGCACAAGCCAGGCTGAGGGACGCCCCCCACCCCCACCCAAGTGCAGGAATTTCATGCACTGGGCCTCTAGTTTAAAAATAAACAGCACCATGGACCTGGCGCTGACAAACCAACACTCAGCTTCCCCCAAACGGGACACAGGCCCCGCCACCACCACAGAGCAACACCCCACCAAATCTCAGCCGATGCTGCTAAGATCCCATGGCACAAAATGCGGCCCGCGGCCCACAGCCCAGCCCAGCTCGGAAATGGTGGCTGTGGGCACCAGGTAATGATGTCACGTAGCAACACCCGGCTTCCTCTCTCTAGCAACTAGCCTCCTTAGAGTTTCTTCAGCTCAGGAACACAACTTGCTTTATAGCAGCGGTTCTCAACCTGTGGGTCGCGACCCCTTTGGGGGTCGAATGACCCTTTCACAGGGGTTGCCTAAGACCATCAGAAAACACATATATAATTACATATTGTTTTTGAGATTAATCACTATGCTTTAATTATTTTCAACTTGTAACAATGAAATTGGGGGTCACCACAACATGAGGAACTGTATTAAAGGGTCGCCACATTAGGAAGGTTGAGAACCACTGCTTTATAGCCAGGTACAAACATTTTACAGTTTAACCAAATGTCTGTGAAGCATTTTCATGTGCCTTATCTCATTTGATCCTCACAGAAGTCCTGGAGTAGGTAGATAGGAGACTCAGTAGAATCCTATTTTCTTTTCATGAGCCGGGAAACAGAGATTTAGAAAGTTTAGAAACTTGACCTGACTGAAAAGAAGAAATGGTGGACCTTAAAAATGACTTCAGGTTTTCTCACTGTGCAGAATATAGTCAAACACTGCTACAGTTAAATATTTTACCCTTTGTCTCCCTGTGTGATCTACAATAATAATCTGCTTTGTGTTGATGTTTATTGCTGGGTTGCTGACAATTACCTGAAAGAAAAGTTGGGCTGGAAAAAGTTTTCCAGCTTCATTGGGCTGGAAAAAGTTTAGCTAAATCAGAAAGCAGGTCTAATTAAGCAAGTTTACCTATATATATAAAAGGCTAAGTTGACTCGTGCATTCACGATACATATAAAGCTCTTGCTGGCGCAAATCGTACATGTATTTCAATCTGTCATTGTCAATTGTGAATTTGGTTGACACTTCCATCATAGAGAAAGGGCGAATAGCAACATTAAAGTATTTCTTCTAATTAATTTCCTTTCAATGTGCACGAATCTGTGTACCAGGACACTAGTATAAGCTTATAACTGTAGAAAAAGAGGAAGAAACTTGGTCTTCTCAAGATTTTCTATGTGGCTCAATTTCAAATTATTGTTCTCTGTTCTAGGCTCAGTTACCCCGGCTGAGTATTCACTACTAAAGGCTTTGTTTTCTAATATGCCCGGAGAACATATTAGACATTTTCTTCACAAATGACACAATTGGGACAGCAAGGCAGAATCTGAAGGATAGATGAATGCAAAATTGGTTTTCAAACCAGGTCCCTCCCAGGAAACAGCAAGAAGAGGAAGTATGTAAAAACACTGAAAGTTGGAATTTCTCAGTTCTCATTTTCCTCAGGTGTCATGATACAAGGAAATATACATGTATCGAGTTCATTTTCATTCCCATAATTTCTTTTAGGGGTTCAGAAAATGATACATTTTGTTATGAAGAGACAGAATGAGCTTTGGACTTAGATGTTAGCCAGACTCCCTGTCTAACATGCAGCTGACTTGTGATTTTTCATGTCACCACACTTCTTTGAGCTGCAGTTTGCCTTCCACTGTAAAAGGAGATTTACCATGTACACCTTTCCTAAGAAGCTTCAATTGGAGAATAGAAATGAAAGTACTTTGCAACTTAAATAGATTTTTTACTACTTGTGCTAGGCAATAGGGTTACTTTTTCTAATTTAATTCTCATAACCACCATAGTTAGATAAATTTTTTATCTGCATTTTACAAATGGGAAGACAGAAAGATTCGGGGAGATTAAGTCAATTCCCAGGCTTAAACAGCTAGGACTGCTATGCCCCTGCCTTTATTTAGACTAGAAACATGGAGCTAAGTGGTATGAGGACTTTAGCTCTTGCTACTGGATATTTCTCAAGTTCTTTTAGACTGAAACACTAACTCCTGGGAAATGTAAAGGACCAACAACTCCATTTTTCTGCTCTGGGAACTAGGTTGGAAACAATTTGCCCTTGGTACTGTTCAGGTCTTCCCCTCCCCACAGCTCAGGAGTTCTTACAGCCCTGGCTGCCACAGGGATCCCCAGACCTGGCTGCTGAGGCTTGAGGGCTCCCTTGAGATAGCAATAAAGTGGTTCCTACAGCTCTGAGCAAATGGAAGAGGGATGGGAAGACCCTGCCTATCCCAAGGGATAGAAGGTTTAGTGAGAACCCCCAGGAGATGCAATATCCCATCAACGTAACAGGACCCAGAAACAGCCAGATCACTCCCCAGGAGCAAGGCTTCCCCTTAGCTCTGGGTGGGGGGCAGGAGATTTTTGCAGCTCTCCCCTGCCCCCACTCCACTCTCAGAAGATGAAGCTGCCTACAACCCAGCAGAAAGAAACAGGATCAAGGAGCCTGAGGGCAGAGACTGGGTGTCCAAGGGTGTAGTGGGGTGAGTTGGGGTAAACATACCATGGACATGTGCTCTGTCACTGCTACCTTTGGGTGCCACCTGCCAACTTAGGCTAAGGGTCCTGGAGCTTGACTGGGGATAGTGGTCTCAAATGCCCCCTTCCCTTGAGACTGAATAGAGGCTGCTTCCCTCTAAGCCCCATTCAGAGGAAAATCCCAGGATCCAGCCAGCAAGGACCTGGAGAGCCAGTGCTGATGCTTCTCAACTCAGGTATGTGTTAGCTAATGACCAAGGCATCAAGGAGCAATAGATCTCCTTTCTTCTCTTTGAAAATGGTTATCAAGTGGCAGAATGTCAGAGCTGGAAGGTCACATAAAACCCGCATTATGGTACACATGAGGAAATGGACTCAGGGGGCAAACCAAGCTGCACAGCACAGGGCAGCCACTCTCGGCCTACAATCCCAGTGCTGCTCCCTGCCCAAATGATTTCTAGCAGCCCCCGTGATGAAAGTCCTCATCCCCAGGAGACCTCTGCTGGATTGGGGGGGGGGGGGGCTGTAATGAAACTGGAATATTCCTCTAGATTTTGAAAACTCAAAGTCATAGCCTTTGTTTTTACAATTTCACCTTGATTCATTTGGGCTCATATAGTTTACAGAAATCTTGTTTCTCCCATGGAAACGACAAAGAAATGATGGCTTCCTGTGTCAAATCCCTGCAAGGTGTAGGACTTGAGAAACATTCTGCTTCTCATCTCACATAGCCTGAGGGAACCAAAGAAATCCCAAGCATCAAGTTTCCCTGGGAGCAACACTATGATGCTGGAACAAATATCAAAGGAAGATGTGGTTGGTGAAGTAGCAAAACAGTGACTTCAAAGTTGGGAGACAGATACAAGTTTCAATTTTGACATTGATTTGCTGTGTGACCTTGGGCAGGCACTGTCCCATTCTTGGCCTGTTTTATCACCCATAATTTGAAGGAAAGACAGTAAGATGCTCTTTAAATGCCCTTCCTGTGTCAGTTCTGGCTGGGGTCCCAGATCCCCCTCGCACTGTCCCAGGACACCACCTCCAGCCATCCCTCTGTTTTTTCAAAGCCAGAAAGGGGATGAAAGGATGTCTCTCAGCCATGTTTTCTTTCCATTTAAACGCAGATTTACTAAGTGACGTGTCCACATTTCTCTGGAAGTGACAGCTGGTAGATACAGAGTACCTAAGGTACTTTGTCCAGATTTGACCTGGGAAATCAAGGGAAAGACAATCTCCAGATTGCTCTGGGCTGACATTGCCGCTATAAGATGATGTGAATTCTGCTATTTACAGAAATAAGTCCAGTGTGAGTCGAGGC
Source organism: Myotis nattereri (assembly GCF_964212035.1). NCBI lineage: Eukaryota > Metazoa > Chordata > Mammalia > Chiroptera > Vespertilionidae > Myotis > Myotis nattereri. The sequence goes on from NC_138087.1 coordinate 57,087,771, forward strand.
TTTTTGATGTTTAAAACCAGATGGTATTTCCTGCCTTGATTAGCCTCAGAGCTTTGGTTCCCATGACAACCCCAAAGTTCCACCTACTGCAACTTCCCTGTTCTCTGAGCTTCATCCTCTTCCATCACTATGCCAAGGTCTTTGGGGAATAAACCCACTAACTAGCATGTGCACAACACTTTTCAGTTTATAACACAATCCAGTATTTATTACCTCATTTAGTCCTCACCACAGCCTTGCCAAGTAGCATTTGCTATTCCATTTTTCAGATGGGAAAACTAAAACCTCAGAGGTGAGGTGATCTGCCCTCTTAGCCTTCCATGCTGTCAGCAGGACCCAAACCTAGGTTTTATGATGTTGTACCTAATGCGGGGTCCACTACGCTAGAATGATTATGAATGCCTTGCTCAGCAGACCATCTACTTGCTTATGATTCCTAAGTGGTCAGTTCTACACATGTATTGGGTCTAGATCAAGGTGTGACATCATAAGGCAAGTTACTTAACTTCTCTGTGCCTCACTTTTCTCACCTATAAAATGGGTAGTATAATGATCCCTCCAGATGGACAAAAAAATTAAATTAGTATACATGTAAACCCAGAAATCCAGTGCTCTCTGGATTTGAAGGAAGAAATAAGAAGCCCAGGTGAATCTCAGTTCTACTTTAACCATCTTGTGAGCTTAAGTGGGCCATTTTGTTTGTCACAGCCTGTTTCTCCATGTGCCAGCATCATGGTGCTCGGATGCTGTGAGTGATGAGATGAATGCAGGGAAGGTCCTAGGAGAGCACCCTCACTCACAATGCAGCGTGCACACACATCCCCTGGGGACCTTGGGAAGATGCAGTTTCTGGCGCAGGAATGTGGGCATGTCTGCATTTCTTATAAGCATCCAGGGGATGCCAAAGCTGCTGGTCCATGGACCACACTTTGAAGACCAAGGCTGTAGTGAAGAAAGCACCACTCAAGTGTTATCAATGATCAATCATGAGGAGTGCCGTGCCCACAAGCCCCCAGTTACCAGCTCGATTAAAAGCTCAAGGGGCTTGGGAAGCCCACTGAGAGTGTCAACAGGAGACTATTTGAAGGGTTTTTCCAGGTGGGACATTTCAGTCAGGAGAAGGGCTTCTTAGGCCCTCTGCCCCAGGCTCTGGGCATCCTGAAACCCCACACAGCTCTGGTGGAAGATAACCTGATACTGGGGCTCTCAATAGAGAATGTGAAAACATCAACTTGTCACATCAAAATATACTCACTGATAATGACTTCTGCAATTCCTTAAAAAGAAAAATAAACTTTCTAAATTAAAATAAGTCAATGTGACCCAGGAATGCTAAGTGATCTACGTTCAAGTGCATGATAGAGAGTGGATCAAAGCTGAGCTAACACATGGGTCTAAAGAGCACAGTCTGCACCCTGGGCTTCTTCTGTCCGATTCTTTCTTTGCTCTCTGTTCTTCCTCTATACAATTGTGGGTTGTGAACCGAATTATGTGTGAGTTCACTGCTATGCAATAAACAAATATTTCCCATTCATTCTTGCAATTCATTTGGCCGGTCATCCCTGCGCTGGTCGCAGCTTCATAACCCAGCTCCTCTTACTGCTACCAGCTGAGGTTCATTAATGCAGCTGTGCAGATTTGCACAGGGTTCCCTTCACTGCAGCTGGTGACAAAGAGCTCCCCTGGCCCCGAGCCCCCAGGAATGGGGAGAGAAAGTGAGCTATTAATAGCAGCTATGCCTCCTGAGCACCTACTGTGTCCAGCACTGTGCTGAGAACTCGCCTTGTATTCTCAGTTAACGCTCACGCCCCCCTGCGGGCAGGGAGTGTCATCTCCCCCGTGGGTCCCAGCTCCGCGAAGGCAGGGCTTGCTTTGCTCCCTGGTGCATCCCCAGTGCCCACCATCAGCACCTACTGAATGAGTGGGTCGGCCCCTGGTTCTGCCCTGGAGGAAACAGAGGTGCCCTTACCTGAGGAAGCTGTCGCCGCCACACGGCCCCCCCCGCAAGTCTGCCGCCCAGAGGGCCCAGTCGGCATTCCCTCAGAGGGTCCCGAGTGGCTCATGCTCCTGACTAGTGTCCTCGTGAGGAGTCAGTAAACGGGGTGAGGCCACCTCACCGATGAACATTGGTGTGCAGCCTCCAGTTCTAGATCCTTCTGTGGCCGGAGTTCCCCTCCACACACGCACGGCTCGGCCATGTAGAAAGCCCCTGTTCGCAGGCTGGGCTCCCGGGACTGAGTGGAGGTCGGCCTGCAGCACGCGGCCTGGGCACTGTCTCCGGGCGGACCCCTGTCCAGAGATGAGGACACGTGGATCCCAGGAGGGGAGGCTGGCGGCGGAGCCGGGACGAGCGGGAGTCCACGGGGCTGGGGCCCCTCAGGGGCGCCGACAGCTGGAGTCCCGGCAGCGGACACACACGGAAGCACTTCTGGAAACGCTCACCTGCCGCTCAGTGAATTGTTTTTGTCTTGTTTTTTACTGCGGTGAAAATGGAGACAATTGTTTCGCTAAAAAAGCCGGGAGCAAGTGAAGCGGAAAAGCCCCGCTGTCCGGAGACAGAGGAGCCGCAAGATGGCGCCGCTGTGGGGACCGGAAGCGGAAGCGAGGGCCGGAGGGAGGGCAAGATGGCGCCGCTGTGGGGACCGGAAGCGAGGGCCGGAGGGAGGGCAAGATGTTTAGTTTTCCCCTCTCCAGCTGCCCTGGGCTTGACCAGCCTCTGGGGGCTCATCTGGGGGGTGCCCCCCTTTTAGATAACCCTGGTCCCTGCAATGTTCTTCCTCATGGAGAGCAGGTCCTATCTTCTTCAGGATTGGGACCCATTCCACCCTGTTTCCCGAATGTTCTGTAGGGCTGAGCATGCCAGTGTGAAATCCTGATACCAGGAGAGGTGGAGATGAGGCATTCCCCTGACTTGTAAATTTTTTAGAAGAAACAGAGAGAATCTCCAAGCTATTTATAGCATAAGTGCCTCCCCCCATTTAAAAAAATGAGAACAAGCCCTTCAGACTAACAAGGTTTTGTTTTTTGTTGCTGTGATTGTCTGAGCTTGTACCAATTCAACATTTCTGTGTGCTGGGCAGCAGCGAGAGATAGCATGGAGAAAATGTGGGCTCAGGAGAGAGAGAGGTGAGACCTGCATTCAAACCGACTGTCTTGTTAATTGGGTGATTTTGGTGAGGTTCATTAATATCTGGGTCACAGTCATCAAATTGGTAGAAAGGGAATTTTAAGGCCTCACGGGGTTATTATGAAGGAAGCAAGGCCACTTATAGAAGCACCCGGCACACCACAGGTGCTTGCTCTGTAACAGTTATCACTGGAAGGAATCTGAGCAGCATTTTATGCCTTCATGAGCAAAATCAAAGACAGTCACCATTATTTAATATCCATTTGGCAAACAAAAAAATCACCCTTCAAAGAATCAATTCCCTGTATGGAAATAACAATAAAATAATATTAAAGTGTGTTGCTAAGGACCCACTGGTCAGTGCTGAAGCAAAATGGCATCCTGGCCTCTTACTAAAGGATACAGTGGCCCTGCCTTACCTTACCTTAGGGCAAGGCCAAACCCTAGCCCACACACCTGGAGGGTGGGCTCAGGTCTCCCTGGAGTACAGCTGTGCCCTGTGTTTGTGAGCCCTGGAGAGTTGGCTCCAACAGGAACTAGAAACCTGGAAGAGATTACGTGGATGAGAGCTGGTTCACCCTCTGAGGAGGGAGCTCTGGGCGGCAGAAAGATGTGGTCTCTGCTTTGGAAGGAAGTTGAAGACAAGTCAACTAGGCTTTCTGCTCTCTCCCACTACTTGGTGACTGTTTATTTCCCTTCTATCATCTTCAAGCTTTGGTGACTCACTGTCCACAGAGATTGGCCTCTCAGCCAAGGATGAAATTTAAGGTAGGGCTAATCCCCTTTTAGGCTGCAGGTTATAGAGAAGAGCCCCCTTATTCAAGGAGAACCTCCATCCCAGGGGAGATGACTCACCACCCACATCCCCAGGGAGCAGATTCATTCTTCCTGGGTCCTGGAGAATCCCATATTGACTTTATCAGGGAGAGCATCGGCATTCACTTTACATGTTCAACAGGATCTATTGGTTAATAAGATGTAATTATCTTGCTTGAAATAGACAAGGACAGATGGGCATGGATGGTGCTGCACAACACCTTCAGTCAGGTCCCTGATCTACAGAAAGTATCTTCTTGGCAACACAGGTCAGCATGGATGTCACAGCTGTCTAGCCTTGGCCAGGCCTGCATGGATGTCTTGGGCAGCTCTAAGGCAAGAGCAAACTGGAAGGCTTTCCTGCTTCTGCTCTGTCTGATGGACCAGCTCCTGTGATGACCGGCTGGGAAACCTTCCTGCTTCTTTCTGTCCACCTTGCTAGGAGTCCCAATGACACAAACACCCAGAATCAGGTACAGATGGAGGGCAGGGATCCACTGCCAACCCTGGCAACCTTAGGACTCTGTTGCCAGCAGAGCTATCTAAGCTGCTGCTACCTCTGACGAGGCTGCTTCTGGCTTCACCCACCCAACCACGGCTCCATCTGGGCAGTTGGGAGAGCGGAGAGATTTCAAATAGGCAACCATTGTGGAGACTTCACATATCTGCACAACTCCACACAGTGTGATAAGGGCTTCCTCACCTTCACCTGACCCTCACCTGGGGAGCGCTATCCCAAGATAACAAGAAACTAAGGCTCCAGGAGTGAGAGAAATATGCCTGATATTACCCAATAAAAAGCGGCTCAGCCCCAAACCCCTGTGAGAGGGCTGACTCTAGAATCAGTACTCTTCCCAAGGTTACAAAGGGCTTCTATGCATTTCAAAGAAAAGAACCAGAAATTGGGGGAAAAAACCCACAAAAACACAGGTATCTAACTTACCCCTTAGCGATATTTAACCCACACTTATGATATGCTGCCTGCCTTCAAACACACCGTCCCCCACATCTGAGGTGCCCTTTTTCTTGCCCCGCTACCTGCTGTACAGTCTCCTTCTTTCCACCTGGCTCTAGCTCTGGCCACTCCTGTCCAGCAAACCTGAGCCATCACTGACGACATCCTCCAAGCTGTCGACCTAGCACACGCCTTTTTGACAAGACTCCTCACATGGCACTGCAAGGTTATATTGATGGGCTTATCTCCTCTAAGATACTGTGAGTTCCCTGCGGGCAGAGATGGGGTTTTTTTAATCTCTGGATCCAAAGCACCAGCATGGGTGGGCACAGGGTAAATACTGAGGAAATGTTTACTGAATGAAAAAGTAAACATTTTGCTTGCACAACTGGCCAGCCTCCCTAATGGCCTGCATTAAACCAAGGAGGTGGGAGCTTCCCCTGACCATTGGAGGCATTGGGAGGCAGGCCTTGGACACCCAGCACACACCAGGCAGGAGGGACAGTGCACAGCTGCTGGGAAAGTGCCCTCCCCGACAGGACAGAGAGCCCTCTGAGCAGGGTCCTGGCCATCTCAAAGTCAGGGACCCCTTCACCTTCATGTCTCACTGCCCAGCAGGTCACCTCTGCAGAGAGCTGCTGGGGAGAGAAGAGGCCATTACCAAAGGCAACTGAAGCCCTTGAATGTGCCCTCAACCCATCCTCGGGGCTGTGGGGCTTCATGGCTGCCACGGTCCCAGTCAAAGCAGGGTCTCGCTGCCTGTGTCCAAGGAACCCATCTTGCAAGAGCACCATGAAGGAGCATTCGGTGATCAAATGTGTGGGAAATGGTACAAGTCATCTGGCTCCCTTCAAAACAAACAGTGGTGTACTGAACGATCTGGGATGTCCTATAGCAAAGATAATTATGTCATTTTGCTGTGACCCAGTGTCTACCAAACCTATTTGATCCAAGAGCCTCACCCCACTTTCACATATACACCCCTCTGTTTTTCTTTATGAAAAGCCTCTTAATATCCTGTGAAAATAGTCATCCAGGGAACACACTTGGGGAAATGCCGGTGAAGGTCGAGCAAGGGAAACACTGTGGAGCTGTTCAGCCTCCTGGGGGAAGGGGCACATGGAGTGAGAAGGGTCATCAGAAAAGGGATCACGGCCCAGAAAGGGTGCCAGGGACCCCTCGCCAAGCACACACAAACGTCCTGGGTGAAAAAGCCTTAGAGCCACTTGAGTCCAGTGAAAAAGACAAGAGAGCCATCCATTCTGAGTCTTAGTCTTCCCATCTGCCAAATGGGAATAACCAGCTCTGTTCTGTCTGGAGTCATCAGATGAGATCATGGAGATGTGTATTTGTGGGAAGCTGCTGCCCAGCTCTTCTGCATTGTGCGTGTTTAATCAAACTTACCTGAGTAGAAGCTGCACAAATATGGGCTTATGAAGAGGACAGGAAAACAGCAAAAAGCTGGCAAAAAACCTCAAGGCACACAACTCAGAGGCCATGTATTTCATGTGCAAACAGGCCTAGGCCATCCCTGGTGCTTCTTGCTCCAGGAGCTTGTGGGAGTCGGTGGAAAGAGCACAGGCTCGGAAGTCCACCAGTTCAGTTCAAAGCCGGTCTGCTCCTTCTGCATGTGTAACAGGCACACGGCTTCACTCCTCCATGTCCGCTTCCCCAAGGTGCAGGATGGGGTTAAACTATGCCAGCTTCCAGGGTGACAGGATGAATGACACTGAGGTCAAGCTGCTGCACACAACGGTGCCCAATGACGGTGTCTCCTTAAAGGAGGCTGGCATGTGAGGAGCAATTATAAAGACATTTGTCAGTGATGGCTAAAATGAAACCCTTTCTCTCCAGTCATGTGGAAAGTTAGCTTCAGCAGGTAGGAGGATGGGAGGACAAAGAACCAACAGCACCCACTGGACTGACAGGCAGAGGGAGAACATGATCAGGCTCTGGGCAATGCAGTAATGACCACTTCTGAAAGCCAATGGAGCAGAAATGGGCATTCATGGCTGGGGGAAGGAGAGATGAGAGGCCTCGCAAGGAGTCAGCATGTGCCCTGCAGAGCTCATGATAAAGATCAGAATTCTGTGAAGGCTACCATATCTAGGGTACATCCTGAAGACCAAGTACTTTATGTACTCTGCTCTAAGCTCCAATGAAGAGGCTAAGTAACCCATCTCTGGCTACATAGCTGGCCACCCACAGGGCTGGATCTGAACTCTGAGCCCTAGTCCACAGCACAAACTCTTTCAACTCCACTGTGCTGTGCTGTCCCCTAAGGTTGGGATTGGATCTCCCACTCACATCTCTTGCCTGTTGAGGTACTCAAGGGTGGAGACTGGCTCTAGCTTGTCTCTGTACCCCCAGCACCCAGCAAATGACAGGAATGCAGCAAGTGTTGGCTGAATGAATTACTCATTTGAAAACATTACAGAAAGCTACTGGATTTAAATTCAGAGCCCTCTAACATAATATAACATGGTAGAAAAACTACATGAGCCAATGCCCTTCTGAGAAACATAGCACTAACAGAGTTTAGAAAACATTCCAAATTCTCTGCTTCTTTGCCTAGAAAATGTGAGCACCAAAGTCCTTCCACAATGTAATATATTAAGGCAGCGGTTCTCAACCTGTGGGTCACGATCCCTTTGGGGGTCGAACGACCCTTTCACAAGGGTCGCCTAAGACCATCGGAAAACACATATATAATTACATATTGTTTTTGTGATTAACCACTAGGCTTTAATTATGTTCAATTTGTAACAATGAAAATACATCCTACATATCAGATATTTACATTACGATTCATAACAGTAGCAAAATTACAGTTATGAAGTAGCAACGAAAATAATTTTATGGTTGGGGGTCACCACAACATGAGGAACTGTATTAAAGGGTCGCGGCATTAGGGAGGTTGAGAACCACTGTATTAAGGTCTTCTGCTCCCACTTGGAAGTGCAGAAAGTCCTACAGTGACCTGGGGTGAGTGGTCTGGAATACCAGAGCATAATCTTGCCTGATCACAGATGAGGAAGCTAAGGGATCTCGTAAGTTCACACAATGAGCCTCCTCCGTTTTCCAACGTAACAGGCTGCCTTTGCAATAAAGAAAAGCGCATTCAACACACACATCCTGTTGCATGCTGCATACAGTAGGTGCAGTGAAGTACTAAAGCAGAGTTATGTACAAAGCAGTAAGGGACCCCAGTGACTGGAGGGGTTAGAAAAGGCTTCATCTGATAGATGACTCTAACTGTGGGGAACAAGTTAGAAGCTTTAAGGGAAGATGTAGCAGAAAAGGCTAATCTGCCAAAACATGCGCTTCCCCAGGACAGAGTTGTTGCTGTGAAGCCACTACCTGAACAAAGACTACATTTCCCAGTGTCCTCTGCATCCAGGTGTGGCCATGTGACTACTGGTGACCACTGGTGAATGGGAATAGGAGGAGCCAATGCAATGTGAGCTAGGCCTTCACCTTCACCATCCCTTTCCCCTTCTGCCAGCCGGAAAAGACTCTGAGGCCCCTGGGAAGGCACAGCCACAGATGCAAGAAGCTGGGCCCCCGAATCACTGTATGAAACCACCTGCCAAGCTGAAGCAGCCATACTAGACTTTAAGTGAGACTAAGTCTCTGATGGGTTGGAGTTTGTGACAGCAACAAGCTTCATCAACTACCACAGCAGGGAAGGGGAAGACGGGTGTTCCAGGCAGAGGGAACAACATGACTAAGGCACAGTGGTGTGACGAGGCACGGAGTGTCTCATCAGGGAGCGGGGAAGAGTTGCGGGTGGCTGGTGCACTGGCTGCGTGGAGGCAGTATTGAGGTTCAGGGAGCTCACGCTGACCACAGGAAGGAGGATCATGTACAGGGATTGTTTCCAGGCGCCCTCGTGTTGCTGGCACTGCTCTCAAAGGAAGAATGGAAGTTGTGAATGGTTTCCTGTAAAATCTGTCTCTCACGTCCCTGTGGAGGAAATTGAAAACAGACACAGAAAGTCTTGTTAAATCTTTTAACCATTAATTCAATTGACACAGTGTTGTTAATGTTCAACTCATACTTGAAGAACCTATGGGTATCTTGGAGAAATAATTGACAGAATACCAAGTTTAAAAAGACACTGAGTCAGACTCTCCCCCAGCACCCACCATCACAGCATGCCAAAGACTGGAGAGGCCCCGAGACACAGGAGTCTAATCCCCCGGACGAGCATGGACAGCAGAGCCCTGGAAGCAGGACTGACTTGCCCGGGTCACACAGCATGGAAGGGAGAGCTCCTCCCCTGCTTTGCTTTGTGTGATCTTCCAGCCCTTGGATTTCCAGGGGGTTCAGTGGGAGCCAGACTTCTTTCTGCTACAGTGTGAGAGTTTGAACAGCCTTACTCCTCCTTGCCCAAAAGATGTCAGATTCCTATTCACAGTGATTCACCCCATCCCTGCAAGATCTCCCCTTCCTGCCCCCTTACACACACAGTTTGAGATAGAAAAGGAGGGGATGTAAATGTTTCTTTAAGCGTAGAGAACATCTTCACTGAATTCCTGTCCAAGAGGCAGCAATACACAGAAGTTAAGATAAGAGACTGGTTAGGGCGGGGGGAAAAAAAGAACACATATGTAATACCCTTTGTAATACTTTAAGCAATAAAATATATATATATAAAAAAGACAAGAGACTGGAATCAAACAGCCTGGGTTCAAATCCTATCTCTCCATTTACTAGCTTTGTGGCCTTGAGCAAATTACTTTGTCTCTCTGGGCCTTGGTTTCCTCATTTATAAAACAGGGATAATAATAGTACCTTAAATGGTTGCTGCTGACATCGGACCCTGTGTGAGCAGCAGAAGCCTACAGTTCCTATCCTCAAAAGGAAGCAGCATGGCTTAAACATATTTTTAAAACTAAAAAAATAAAAATTTAGAAAACAAGAAAAATAAAAAAATGTGGTTAAAATGTAAAGCAAATTAAAAATGAGTAATTTCTGGCAGATTATTCTCTGCTAAGAATAAAAAGAATAAAAATCCATTAAATGAGTCCAGACACCAAACTCTCTCATTTCATGAAATCCCCACATCCAGAGGGGTCCCTCTCCAGACTCCTGGGTGAAAATCTAGTGCTGACGTGGCACCCCCGACACCTGAGAGGGCAGTGGGAGTCTCCCTTCAGTTAGTTCTTCCAGTTCATTTTTAAATAAGCTGGGAACATGCCATCAGGATTCCATCAACACAAACCTGAAGGCTGCAGGGCAGAGGACAGAGAAGCAGGTGTGGGGGTGGAGGATCCTGAGTCCCTACTCCACGCTCACTAGTGGGGGCATCCTAGGCGTGATGCACCTCCTCCCCCCACTGCTGAGTGTCCATGCCTATAAAATGGGATAATGTCGCATGCTGGGGCTAGATGAGGCTCAACCTGAGATAATGAATGAGGTGACACTATGCAAACTGCAGAAGACGGAAAAATAAACAGGAGGGGTGACAGCGATGCCATTATTAAACACCACCTCAGCCTTAATTGCCTGAGAAACGAGGTCAGGGCGAGACAGGGTTCCAGCATTCTCTGCCTCCTAACCTTAGGAGGGAACTGTGAATGATGAAAACCATAATCATTCCTGCATCCACAACTGATTAAAGATGATGATGATGATGATAATTGCCCTTTAAAAACCTCTGAATTTCAAAGGACCTGCCTGATAATTCTCAAAAGAAGAAGAAAAAAAAGCAAATAGCCATTAAAAGTAGAAAAAGTGTTTTGTCTACCTAATAGTTAAAGAAATGCAAATTAAAACAAGGCACATCTTTTGGCCTATCAAATTAATAAAAATTAAACAACATACCAAACTCTCATACCCACAGCTGGTGGGCATGTTCACTGGCTCTTTCTGGAAAGTAATTCAGGAGAAGATAACGTATACCTTGAATTAGACTCTCTGACTCTGTAATTCCACTTTTAAACATCTATTCTGAGCAGATAATTAGAATGCCGTGTACACAAAGTTGCCCCCTGCAGCACTAGAGAAAGTTTGGATATCTACATCCAACAAGTAGGAATTAAAAACAATAATTTTAGTATATCCATGAAAGTTTATCATATTAAAAAGAGTTCTTAATGGCATGGGTAACTGCATATTTTAATGTTAAATGAAGAAAGTAGGATATAAAAAAAAAATACATATCTTAGCCACATAAAGACAAACATTTGGCACAGAACACTGCAGAGTAATCTTCTCAAATGTGAACAGTCTTGGCCTCTGGGTGGATGGACTATGATTTCTTTAAAAATTCACCTTTTTGGTTACTGTGCAAATTTAGTAAAATGAATATGTACTGCTTTGATAATCACAAAAAGTGGGAATGAAAAAAAAAGCAATCAATGGCTTAAGACCAATCAAAGGTGAAACTCAGGTCATCATTTCTGGGTAACCTTCTCCAACATATAAACTACTTGAAACTAACTAATAAGCCAACTCACATACATACAGCAGCTTGAATATTAGAGTGGGTTTGCACAGAAGTTACATGGCTTACAAGTGCTTTGGTGATTTTTTTTATGGCTGAGCCAGATTTTTAGGTAATATTCTTTTTCTTTTTTTTTTAATTTAGGCTAAAACGTTCTACATCTCGAATTTTTCCTATCCTTCCTTGAATGGCCTACACATGGCTTTCCCCACTTCCATCCTCTCCTTGTCTCACATATGTGAAGGCAAGAGGAGGAAGGTCCGAAAACTCCTGAGCCACAGGGTGACTAAGCCAATTAACTGAGGAAGTGTATGCAAAGCGGCTTATGAAGGACAAAGTGCTTCATGAATATTTATTTGCTATTGGTGCTACAAGTCCGGTCAATACTCTGTGCATACCTGGCAATACAGAGAAAGAACCATAAAACCAACAATGCTCTCTGATAATAACCTCGTATCGTGGAACAGAGCCTGAGGAACTAAACCACAGAAGAACAAGGAAAGAGGCAGAGATGTCCACTACAGTAGTTTTTGTAACAGCAAAATCCCAGACGCGGCACTACAGTGCAACAAATGGGGAGCCGTTAGGCAAAGTGTGAAAAAGCAACAGATAAGCAAGTATTGTACATTGCTGTTGGAATGAGAGACAGAAAAACCCAGGTCACATTAGGGAAAAAAGCAGAAGGCAAAGGCATGTAAATAGCCGGATGCTACTGAAACATGACTGCCTGACTAATATCTGCAAAGTGGGTGTGATTTGCTTTTTGTGTTTTGTTTGTTTTTGTTTGTTTGTGTTTTGCACATGTGTGCCTTTGGGTGAGAGGGAGGCATTGCTAATCTTTAGCTTTAAAGGTGAAATTTAACATTAGACAAAAATGCAGGACGCTAACAATACCAACAGTGATTGATGGGTGTGCCAGGGGCTGTAAGCAGTTTAGTCCTGGCGTCAGTGCCATCATTCCTGCCTTACAGAGGAGGAGAGCCTGGCTCAGAGAGGTACCTGACTTGCCCCGGGTAGCACACAGAGTGAGTGCAGGTGTTGTGGTTCAAACACAGGTCGGCCTGACAGCAGGGCATGTCTTTTAATCACGGTCTCTGCTCCCAGTGTGCTCTCGAGGGCATTTCCCAGCCCTATAGGCTGAAATTTCTGGAGGGACTATTTTAGCTGAATCTCGGGAGAAACCACCTTATGGGAAGAGAGATCTGGAAAAGGAACGGGTCACACTCGGAGGCAGTGAGCACCCGGTCATGAGACGCAGGCAAGCGGGGCCAGCCTCTGCCAAATATGCCGGAGAAAAAATTAGACCCCAAAGGTCCTTGGAAACACGGAGGGCCTAGAATCCTAGTAAAGCTCTGAGCTGTTCAAAACAGGAAGAAAAAATAAAGATTGAGAACAATACCTTGCCTGCGTTCAGTTCAGAAATTGCTGCCAGAATCTGCTGCCTGGATCCATCTGTCTTAATACCCAGCTCCTTCAAGTCGCCGTCAGTGAGGGTGAGGAACGCTTCCATATCCACCTGGGGAGAAAGTGGGGGGTTCGCTACCATCCGCCTGGCGCCACACCTCTGTTCCCAACCACAATAGAAATATCATGATTATGCGCTATTAGTGCTTATTAGTAGTGAATCAATTATGACTTACTATTTCCAATTCCTGACTTTAGGCGGAAAGTTTAGTTGAAAATATCAGTAAGAACTAACTCTCCTGAACTCTAGCCCTGGGCTTTTCAGCATAGGTGAACTCTGGAAAATCCTGAAGATAAAACAAGTAAGAAAAGCCTCCGAGGCAGCCATCTGGGTGTCTAGAGTGGTAAATGTCCAAGTCCTGCTGGTAGAAAGTAAATTCCAGTTTGGGCGGGACTTTTACAATACTGGCTACTGCACAGAAATTAAGGGTAAATGGAAGTACTCACCATGCTTCCCCCCAGAGGGCAAGAGCGACGCAGACTGTGGGAAGACAGAGAAAATAAACGAGCAGAAGCAATAAGGAAAGAAGAGCACAGAGAACGGAGGTGGAGAAGGGCTCAGAGTAAGGGCATCCCAACGCCGTACAACCCTTGTTTCTACGGGAGAAATCCTAACCTTTCTGTCACCCCTGCCTGAGCCTCAGCTCCAGGAGAACCACCTCCCACCCCATCTTTCCTTCTCTCTTTTAACAGTCACTTTACTTTCCCAGATTAAAAAAAAAACAAACCTTGACCCAGGTTTGAGTTGGTGGGAAAAGGTTTACTCCCTTATCCAATCCCAAGCTCTCTCTGAGATGCAGGCATCTTCCATGTCTCTGACGATTAGCTCCTCTGGGCCTTCACAGCTCAGGCACGAAAGAGTGCCGTGGCTTTGACTGAAACCACCTGCCCCTGGCCCAGCAGGACACTCACTCCCCTCTGCCCCCATCCCAGACCTGTGGCAGAGACGCCACATCCAGTCGCCTGTGGCCAGCTCCTCAGAAGGCAGGGAATATATAAAACAAGAGTCGGCAGCCATCAGCAAACAGGAAAGACGTTCTTGTTGACCATAAAAATCCCTGCTCAAAAGGAAAACTCCAGGGAGGCAGGAAGGACAGACTGGATAGGGCAGAAAAGCAAACCGAGAAAGAAAGCCACAGCATCCCAGTCTGTTTCTTGAAAGGAAATACAAACTCCTTAATTGCATCTTGAGCTTGTTGGGGACAAGGACTGATTCTCCTGATTGCTACTATATTTGTGACAGTTTCATGTACTAAGCTGAGCACCAAAATATTCTAAACCAGTGATTACACCCTGGTGGCTTGTAGGCCTCAGAGGAATTTTGTTTGGCCAAAAGAGGAAATATTTTAATAGCTTATTGAAATATAATTCATCTACCATACCGTTCTCCCCTTTAAAGTGTACAATTCAAAGATTTTTAGTACAGAGTTGTGTAACCTTCACCACACTCAATTTTAGAACATGTTCATGCCCATTAGAAATCACTCCCCATCTCTCCTCCCTGCATCCCCTGGCAGCCACTCGTCTCTCTGTCTCTACAGATTTGCCTATTCTGGAAATTTCATATAAATGGAGTCATACAACACGTGGCCATTTGTGTCTGGCTTCTTTCACTTATCACTGTGTCATGCTTTCAAGGTTCATCCCTGCTGTAGCATGTGTCAGTGCTTCATTCCTTTTTTATGACCAAGTTACAGTCCATTGTATAGAGCTAACACATTTTATTTATCCATTCATCAAGCAATGGGCATCTGGGTTGTTTCCACCTTTTGGCTGCTATGATAATGCTGCTATGGACATCTGTGTGCAAGTTTTTGTTTGGACATGTGCTTTCATTTCTCTTGGGTGTCTACCTAGGAGTGGGATTGTGGGGTCAGACAGTAACTCTATGTTTAACATTTTGAGAAACTACCAAACTACAGGACAGTAATATTTTAAATATGTGACTGTGAGTGCTTTGAAGCAAATAGGAACTCTCTTAGATGAACACAGGCTCTATATCCAGACACTTAGCACAGAATCATTAGGATTTGCCTCTGATCCGCTTTAAACCTGAAGGCCTGTCAGTCAATCCCCTTTGACAAGTGTGTGGACAGACTCAAATGTGATGAGAGAGAGAGAGCAGTGCTCAAAATTACAAAAGTTTATTACAACAAAACAAGCCATAAGGTCCCCAGGATTTCACTGTGATGAACTGAACTAAATGTGCTGAACATGAATTCTATTTCCTCAGCTGTCTCAGTGAAAAAGATCAATCCAGGCTGGCAAAATGAAAACCCACATATTTAGACAAACTTTTTTAACAGCAGGATTTAAATTGACATTGAAAAAAAAATCCTTACCTCTTGCTCCTCAAAAATGGGCTGGTATTTCTCCAGTGACAATTTCCTAAGGATTCCAGTCAGTTCATCTTCAAGAGGGAAAGATGTGAAAAAACACCATTTTAGAATTTGATAAATGTATCAAAAGAGTGAATTTCAAACTTTCATTGACTCTCCAATGGCTGCAACCATCAAGTTCTTGGCGTTCTAGCTGCTGGGTCTAAAACTCTGCCTTCTGTCCAAGAACAGTTTTTAGTTATGATTTCTTGACTGCTGGTCTCTGCACCTGCAGTAAATGCTAATGCCAGCAAGTCCCCAGCTAGTCAGAGAAAGAACTTAAGAGAAGAGACAGGTGCGGTTGAGGCCGGAACTGGGGTTTGGCTCAGGTGTGCAGAGGCTGTGGCTTCCAGAAAGAAGGTCACATCGCAGTGCAGCAGCAGAGCCAGAGGGGCAGAGACCAGAGGAAAACAGCATATTTTGGGTATCGAGATATCAGAGTAGGGAGAGTAGAGAAAGGAAACAAGACCAGCATCTGGGGCTTGAAGAAATATTTATTCACACATTCAATAAGTATTTACCAGACAAGGCAGTGAGGACTCAATAGGGACCAAATAGACAACAAGCAGGCTGACAGAGGAGGAGCAGAAGAACAGCATGTGGGAGGCCGACAGGGAATGGGAGGCCAACAGGAGATGGCAGGATGCTGTTTTATAAAGGGTGGTCAGGAAAGGCTTCTTTTATGAGGTGTCCTTTGAGCACTAAATGAAGGAGCACTAAATGAAGACGTGCAGATGTCAAGGGAAGAGCAGCAGGCAGGGGAAACAGTAAGTGCAAAGGTCCTGGGGCAGTGGGTGTAGTTCACAGAACAGTGAACTGGAGGTTAGAAGGCCTGAGTTCCTTCTTTTATTCACTCATTCAACAGTGGCTACCAATGTGTCTGCTCTGTGCTGGGAATGCCAGCATGGAAAGGTTCCTGCGATGAAGGAGCTCAGCGTGGCTGGGAAGATATAATGAAGAGGTGACAACTGATGCACATTGCTCACCATCAGGTGCCTGGTACATGGATGACACATTTGCTCTTTACAAAACCCCATGAGGTACATCCTATTACTTTCCTACTTACAGATGAGAAAGTAAGGCACAGAAAGGTTAGGTGCCATATCCTGGGTAGGTCATACAGCTAGTCCACAGGGATTCAAACCCAAGCTCTAGCTACAAGGTCTGTACTATTCACCCAGCTCTGCCACTTCTCCCATTGGTGATGAGTGAAGGGCGCAAACAAGGGGACCCGGGGACAGAGAGGACAGCTGACCCAGCCAAAGGAATTGGAGAATCTTTCACAGAAGAGCTGCTATTGTGCTAGGATGTATGTGATGAACTGAGTCCCAACACAGACATAATCCATTGTAGTTTCATGACACCAAAACCTTTGCTTCTGCTGTTCCCTCCACATGCAGTCTCCCTCCACAGTGTGTGCTGGTAAATGGTTAACAACTGCTTCTCAGGGGAAATGTACTCATGTGTATAGGTACATAAGTTTACTACAGAATTTACTGACATAAAGAATGTGTAATGCACAATTTACACATGATAATAGGTTATACAATACTCTTTATTATAAATTCCATATAGCAAATGTTTTCATTGCATTTCAGGTGTCTCACTGAATTCTTGGACCTATAACTAGAGAGCGTAGCATATTTCCAACATAAAGGCTGGTTAATTGTTCCTTTTATGTGATATGTAAGACAAAATGAAACAATGAAGACATATGTTAGAACTTCATGTGAGCACACTTTGCTGAATTAGATAACCATTTTCAAATCCTGGAAGAATATTTTCTCAATTTCTTGTGCTATTCACAGTATATCCATACCAGACATGACCCTTTTAAGTTTAGCCTGCATAGTTAACATTGACTCCCACGGACTAGATCACGTCTAGGTGAGCTACAAAACAACAAACCAAGCCCTGACTGGTGGTGTTTGCTGATTTCCATGGTGTAAAATACACCCATCATAGCCGATTTCAACCTACCAATGTAATGTTCCTGAAAGTGGAACTGGGAGGAGTAACGCATCATTATATAATATTCCCACCATATAAACGAGATGTAAATAACCTCAAGAGCATAGACATTACTAAAGTGCACTAAAAAAAACACAGCAAAAAATTTTGTTTTAAATACCAATGCCTTTATACTTAATATAATTTATCTAATTATAAACTCATGTAATTTGTTTTTTGTTTTTCCTTTTTCTTTTTTTTTCTTTTTTTTTCTGTATTTATTTTTTTTATTTTTTTTTTGATCAAAAATCTTTTTTTTTAATTAAATCTTTATTGTTCAGATTATTACATTTGTTCCTCTTTCCCCCCCCCCCCATAACTCCCCTCCTCCCAGTTCCCGCCCCACCCTCCGCCCTCACTCCCCACCCACTGTCCTCATCCATAGGTGCACGATTTTTGTCCAGTCTCTTCCCGCATCTCCCACACCCCTTTCCCCCCCAAGAATAGTCAGTCCATCCCCTTTCTATGTCCCTGATTCTATTATAATCACCAGTTCATTCTGTTCATCAGATTATTTATTCACTTGATTCTTAGATTCACTTGTTGATAGATGCATATTTGTTGTTCATAATTTGTATCTTACCTTTTTCTTCCTCTTCCTCTTCTTAAAGGATACCTTTCAGCATTTCATATAATCCTGGTTTGGTGGTGATGAACTCCTTTAGCTTTTCCTTATCTGTGAAGCACTTTATCTGACCTTCAATTCTGAATGATAGCTTTGCTGGATAAAGTAATCTTGGTTGTAGGTTCTTGGTATTCATCACTTTGAATATTTCTTGCCACTCCCTTCTGGCCTGCAAAGTTTCTGTTGAGAAATCAGCTGACAGTCGTATGGGTATTCCCTTGTAGGTAACTGAGTTTCTTTCTCTTGCTGTTTTAAAGATTCTCTCTTTATCTTTTGCTCTTGGCATTTTAATTATGATGTGTCTTGGTGTGGTCCTCTTTGGATTCCTTTTGTTTGGGGTTCTCCGCGCTTCTTGGATCTGTAAGTCCATTTCTTTCACCAGGTGGGGGAAGTTTTCTGTCATTATTTCTTCAAATAGGTTTTCAATATCTTGCTCTCTCTCATCTTCTGGCACCCCTATAATTCTGATGTTGGTACGCTTGAAGCTGTCCCAGAGCCTCCTTACACTATCCTCGCATTTTTGGATTCTTTTTTCATTTTGCTTTTCCGGTTGGGTGTTTTTTGCTTCCTCGCATTTCAAATCATTGACTTGATTCTTGCGCTCCTCTGGTCTGCTGTCGGGAGTCTGTATAATATTTGTTATTTCAGTCCGTGTATGCTTAATTTCTAGGTGGTTCCCCAATATAAGATCGAGGGTCTCATTAGTTTTCTTGTAGATCTCATTAAGTTTATCGGCAGCTTCTAAACAGTTCTTGAGAGACCTTAAAAGTGTGGTTCTGAACTCTATATCTTCCATTGACAATTTTGTCCTGTTTCTTTGTCTCCGCATTTTGTTATGCTTCCTTGGTGCACCCCCTAGTGGTCTTTGTGTGCAGTCTTATAAACCTTGATTGTTGTAGCTAATACCAGGGAGGGTTTGACCTCCAGGCCAAGTGGCTATGAGAATCAGCTGTGTCTGCAGTGAGAGAACTTCTGTCCTCTAGGGAGGTGCTAATCTGGCGTTTGCCTGAGGCTATCCAGCAAAAGCCTCTGTGCAGGGCTTGGGCGGGGCGGGTCGCACAGGATCAATAGGGTGGGCCGGAGAGAGCAGTTATGGCGGCTCTCAGTCCTGTCTCCAGGGGCTCTGCCTCTCTGAGTCCCAGCAACGGCTGCAAACCTCAGAGAGAAAGCTGCACTCCCTCTGACCGAAGCCAGACAGTCCCGCTTCTCCCGTTTGAGTCTGGGTCCCTAAAGACTCACCTGTATCTGGAGCTCAGAGTCTGCGACTCCCTCCCGATTGAAAACGCCAACCGCGCACTCCGCACCTCAGAATTTGACTTCAGCACTGCGCCTCCTCTGAGTGTCCGTATGCGTTTCTCTTTCCTCCTAGTTGTAGGACTTCCACTCAGCCAGCGTTCCTGTGGTTCTGGGTGATATCCCTTCCGTTTTCTGGTTTCACTTTTGAAGTAGTTGTTCAAAGCAGCAAACTCCGGCGTTAACCTATGCCGCCATCTTGGTTCTCTGTTTTTCCTTTTTCATCTTCTTTTATATATGTTTACACACACACACACATATATATAGTTGTTGTAATTTGACTTTTAATAGCTGCATTTAATCACCAGCTCATAAAGTTTACACTCAGCTCTGGCCCATCACTGCCTCATCTCTTCTCAGCCCAAGCGGCCTGGCCGAATGCCCACTCCAGCAAAGCCTGCTACAACGCTCTGCACTTTGCTGCTCACATCTTGTGTTACAATCGTTTCATGAGATTCTGTTGAATGCATCTGACTCCCCTGCCTGATTGTGAGTTATCCTACCACCCAGCACACATATGGTACCCAGTGCCTGCCTTAGAAGCCTTCATGAGATGAATGTGAGAGTGAGAAGGCGACTTCCAATAGGAGTCCAGAGAGAGGGCCTGGGATGGAAAGATGGGCAGGGCAAAGGCTTGCATGCAGCCCTTGATTGGGCCCACACATTTCCCACAAAAATATAATATCTGTGTCTCAATGGATTTCAGCATCTATTCTGCGACAGTCTAATGCCCACAGGACAAGGGTCTCACTGCCTCAGGACCCACAAACCCCGGAAGGAAAAACTGAGCTTTCTAAGCAAGAGAAATTAATCCAAAAAGAATTCGCTGTCAGGTCCTCCTCTTTTTTCATCCCAACTAGGGCTCTGCAAACCTTTTAAATAATGAAAAAAGGGGAAAGAGTGGGCATGGACAATGCATACACATGTCCACTATCTCCACTCTGTTTTGGAAAAAGGTGAGGCACAAATACCTAACTGAATCCTTAGGGGCTTCTACTCCTGGAAGCCTCTGAGGTGGGAGAATTCATGAGTGGGGAACTTAAAGATTCCACCTAGAAAACACAGTTCGGGAGGAATGGGCTTGCTAGTGAAATCTGAAGCTTTTATACATGATCGCACTAGATATCACAAAACAATAAAGCAGCCCCCAAATACAGAGGATGCCACCGGCAGCTCAGGACAGACGAGGGCCTGTGCAGCTGATTCTGACGTATCACCTCCTGGGCAGAACCTGCTCAGCACGACCGCCCAGCACTGCAGGGAGGGACCTGCAAATGCACTGGCGAGGCCCATGTGCACGCTGAGATCTTCCACCCCTCTCCCGTTTATACTCCTGGATGTGCACCTGCCTGAGCCCCCATCTCTCACGGAAGCTCTGCTCCCTCCTTCCCCATCCCCACTCCCAGGAGCCACCAGAGGGCAGTTTTAATAGATGACCCTCTTCTCATCTCCCTTTATCTTTCCTGGGGCCTCACTGCTGAGCCGCCGCTCCTGCCCTGCCATCCACTCCTTCTTTCCCCTCATCACCCCCACGGGAGAGGCTTCCATTCTTGCATGCAGGGTCCAAAGTTCTGGTTGCAAAAGTGTACAGCTTTTGCTTGCCCAGCATCCACCCTCCTCCTCTTTCTGGAAATAGAACTTCAATTTTCCTGTGAGGAACCACTTCTCTCTCATTTCCAATCCATACCGTGTAAGCAGTGCAGACTCCAACCCTGGCTCCAAAGGCAGACACAAGACCTGGGCCGGGCCAGTCAGCACATTCACCCCAATGGGCCCAGAGGTAGTCAAGGATGACACAGTTGTTATAAATATAGCCGCAGCAGGCCAATGACCTTTACACTTGAGATTTTGTTGGGTCTACTGAGAGGTCAGCACTCTTTCTGCTGGGGTTGCTAAGTTAGTAGGAAGAGGAAGTAAGCATAAAGCTGCTTGGGGACATCCTTGTCACCACTCAGAGAGAGCCTACCTGAGACACGGAGAGAAATACTCCCAAAGCACCTGGATCCAGACATGCCTGAAGCACACCCTAGACCAGCCGTGGGCAAACTACAGCCCATGGGCCGGATCCGGCCCGTTTGAAATGAATAAAACTAAAAAAAAAAAAAAAAAAAAAAAGACCGTACCCTTTTATGTAATGATGTTTACTTTGAATTTATATTAGTTCACACAAACACTCCATCCATGCTTTTGTTCCGGCCCTCTGGTCCAGTTTAAGAACCCACTGTGGCCCTCGAGTCAAAAAGTTTGCCCACCCCTGCCCTAGACACATCCGTTATAGGAAACCAACAATGCTGAGGTTTTGTTTTTTGTTTTTGCTTAAAGCAAGTGAGTGGAGATTCCATCACTTGCAACCGAAAGAATTCTGACTTATACAAGGTTCAGGGAATGGTACCTAACTGCTGTTGGAGAAACATTCCTACTGGCGTGCATATAAACAAAGCTTACTACATTCCAAAACTATGAGGTAGCTTACCATACCTTAAGCACAGTGAAGACAAAAACACAAGGCAGAGTCAGGGAAGGGGAGGGGCCGGTGTTGTTTGTTTATTTGTAACAAATAAGCCTGACCTAGGATGACTAGAGCAATGAAAGGTACCTGCCAGGTCACCATGGTGAAGAAAAGGGTGGGGTTCAGGACCTCAGGGGACTCACCCTCATCGGTGATGGTGCCGCTGCTAGAGCCCCCACTGCTCTTGGACTGCCGGTGGGACGAGGAGGAGGACACCGAGGACTCGGCTGCGTGGCCTTTGGGCGAAGGGGAGGGTGTGAGGGTGGGGGAGGTACTTTTGGAGGTAGTGGAAGTTCCAGATGGAGGCCTTTTGCTCATCTCCAGTTTCTGCACAAAAGATTAAGACAAATACATAGCTATCACCTGGACGGTGAAATGATTAAAACAGACATACAACCGAGAACATTCAACAGGATAGCCAACCAGGGCTATGAAATCTATTTTAAAAAACACATGAAAGCAAACACAGCATTATTAGAACAGTTACAGGAGAACCCTCCCCTGGAGCTGAGCAGTGGGATGGAAAAAGCAGCCCTACAAGTCAGGAAATTCAGGGACCAGTCCTGTCCCTGCTAGCATCAGGTCCTTGGCCAAGTCCCCTCCATCTCAGTTAATCCAGCTCTAAGATGAAAGTGTGGCTTGTATACCCACGAAACCCCTTTCTGCTTTTGATGTCATCTAAACCAGTAGCTTCCAACCTTTCGCCAAAGGACACATTGTCCCGCTCTGTGTGTGTGTACCATTTAGTTTTAAAAACACTTTTTATATGGAAATATTTTGATTTACAGGAGAATTACAAAAACAGAGAGTTCTGTGTATCCCTCAGCCAGCTTCCCCTGATATTAACATCTTACATAACCACGGTACAATTATCGAAATGAAGAAATTAACACTGGGACATACTGTTAGCTAAACTACAGACTTGACTCAGACTTCATTTCACCGCTTGTCCCACTAATGCCCTCATGCTCATCCAGGATCGGGTCCAGGTTCCCATGTTGCATAGACTTGTCCCGTCTTAATCTCCTCCAATCTGTGACAGACAGCTCTTCAGTTTTGCCTTGTCTTTTATGACCATGACACTTTTGAAGAGACCTGGTCAGGTATTTGTCGACTGTCCCTCAAATTGGGTTTCTCTTATGTTTTCTCGTAATTAGATTTGCTTATGGGTTTTTGGGTCAATGACCACAGAGGTGATGTGTCATTCTTAGCACGTCATACCAGGAGGCACAAAGTCTCAATATCTTATTGCTGATGTGTTAACCTTCATCACTTAGTGAAGATGGTGTCTGTCAAGTTTTTTCATTGTGAAGTTACTATTTTTCCCTTCATAATAAAGAAATATTTGGGGGAAGATATTTTGAGCTAAGTATCTTGTTTTTCCCTAAAAGTCCTTAATTAGTATTTGTCTATAAAACAGATCTACCACAGCCCTAGCCCGTTTGGCTCAGTGGATAGAGCGTTGGCCTGCGGACTGAAGGGTCCCGGGTTTGATCCCGGTCAAGGGCATGTGCCTTGGTTGCGGGCACGTCCCCAGTGGGAGGTGTGCAGGAGGCAGCTGATCGATGTTTCTCTCTCATCGATGTTTCTAACGCTCTATCCCTCTCCCTCTCTCTGTAAAAAATCAATACAATTTATTAAAAACAAAACAAAACAGATCTACCCCAGCCAACAGCAAAGAAACATGATGCTCTGGACCTGTGGGCAGCATTATTGGGGCAGGGGGCAGGTAAGTATAAGATTTAAGGTGCTCTGAGATATCTGAACTACTCTCTATGTCCTCAATATAGGAGATTGATTACATTAATGGCCCCATGTCCACTCCTCCCTGGATCCATACCTTTTGCTACATAACTCTCTCTCTGTTCTCCTGCACTGGGTGTGCTGATTTGCTTGAACAACTTGATTGTTTTTCAACTCATGGCTTCAGGAGAACATGTCCCAGCTTGTAGACACACATGGCCCAGTTGTCCTGGTTAACCCAGCCAATGGCCAGACATGCAAGTGATCTGCCTCGTGAAGTCTAGCCTACACTGCTGACCTGCAGATTCATGAGCTACAGAAATGCTTTTTGTTTTAAACCACCCGCCTTTGGGGTGGGAGCAGGAAGCTGACATACCCAGTGGACCTTTGGGCGTTCAGAGGTCTGGGAAGCGTAGGAAAATGCTCTGAACCTCCCAATCCTAAGGAGGTAAGGCTCCTAAGGCTCACTTCATGCTGATTCACAAACAAGCTAGAAGCCATGCCTTGTGAATATTCCACTATTACAGTAGAGCTTGTTTTAAGCAAAGTACAAAAACCAGATTCAGGAGGATCATATTTTGAATACTAATTTCTAATGCTTCCTAAGGGAGTCTTTGAAAAGCCCTTTATGTCTCCATTTTGCTGCTGGAGCCATTGACAGAAAGCCACTCCTGATGTCCTTTGATTTAGGGCAGTGGTTTCTGAGAGCTCTGAGCTGGGATGGCTTCCACACTCTGGGGGAAAAACAGATTCCCCAGACCCTGTCTTGAGAGTTTCATTCGGTTATGCTGGGTGGAGCCCAGAAACCTGAAGGTTGCAGCATATTATTATGTTAAGACTATCAGGTGATCACTGAACTTGATCATTTCCCCAGTTTATTATTTCCCGAATGCATCTTTTGACACAATTTCCATTCATCAGAATATGCATGTATACAGATTGTAAATGATAGATGCATTCATGTGAGACAATAGTTAATATAATTTATAATTTATATGTCTATCTATTTCCAACACCAATTGAAGGAAGGAAATAATATCCAACACATCTAGTAAGGTCATCAAAATAGAAACAGGAAATTTTAGGGAACAGAGAACAACTATATCAGAGCCCAGACTAGCAAATTTACTTTAATGAGTAGTTCTGAGTTTCCTAGCAGCAAAGGCAAAAAGAGTAATATAATAATTATATAATTCATACTATTTGTGGAAAGAAAATATATTCAAGTATCAGTAGAGACATTTTTCCTAGAGTCAAATTCTAAAAGGAACTTAATTACATAGATCCTGTTACCCAAGAAAATTTCAATATAATGGAAAATATGCTAATGCATAGGGAGAGAGAAACTTTCTGGAGCTATATTGTAAAAGGAACCTAATTAAGTAGGTCCAATTGCAAAAGGGACTTTGAATAACAAACAGTGTGTAACGAACAGTGGCTGGGCAGGAAATAAAGACTATTTCCCATTCATCCATTAAAACATTAATCTCTGGAGGTACTCCTGGACAAAGGTCCAAGGATGAGGCTCTCAGGCAATCTAACTTTAAGCTTAAGGTCTGAAAACTATGATAAAGAATGGGGTTGTGCCTGGCTTTGGGGTCCTCTTGGCAGAGGAAATGGGCTTTTCACTGCACCATTCCAAAGAAGCATTTGGGGTCTCTCACCCATTGCACACTCCACAGATGCAAACAATGCAGTGATGGGCTGCATCGTTGGAGGAACGGTGTCAAAGCAGGCAGGCGAGCCCCTGGCTCTGTCCTGCTCACCAGCCTTCCTCCAGCCCCTCCCCTCTGCATGCTCTGGCTTCTGGAGCGCTGCGAATGCTGTCCCCTCACCTTGAAACAGTCTCACACCTGCTCCTTCCATCTGGCTCCTCCTCCTTCTGCTCCCCAAATAGGTATCACTGACGCCCTGGAACTGGGAGGGCATCCTCCCTTCTCCACAACAGCCCTTATCACACTGAGGTGGGACTGCTTGTGTCATAGTGACACCCTGACAGTAGTCACAGAACCCCAAGCCACTGCTGGATCCTCACTGCTAGCAGTGCCAGGCACAGAGCAGAAGCTCCAAAGATGTGTACAATGAATGAATAAGGTGGTGCTAAAAATGTCAACACAGCTGACACACAGGGTCACCAGGGGCCAGGCCCCACCCTAGATGCTAAAGTGTGGAGCTGGGATTTGAACCCTGGCAGTCTGCTCCTGAACCCACACTCTGAACCCTTTTGCTCTAATCAATGAACATGTGCAACATAAAGCTGGATGAGGCACCTGCTGGGGCCCTGGAGATCAGGCGGGAAATGACCATGTGTGCCAGGGACCCAGGGCACAGGGTGTGATCTCAGCAACTACCCACACAGTCCAGCCCTTCTCAGAAAACCCAGGAGCAGCTGCTAGAAGGGGCCTGTCCTGAGTCCCATCACCCCGCATGTGGGCCATGTTAGAACAGAAGCTATGAGTGTAGCAGGAGGAGACAAAAGCAGAACAAGCACCTTGCCACCAGGACTGCCACCACCTGCAGGGGAGCCCAGTTGTTCAGAAGGGCTGGACCCAGGTGCTGGCCCAATGGGACTTGACCGATGGCTGGGCTTCTGCTCAGATAGTCCGGCTGCTTTTTTCCTCTGGGCAGCGATCTGGGACAGGACACTGTCTATGCTGCCACCTGAGGAAAGAGGAATGGGAATGACTGTCATGGGCCCAGCAGACTGCAGCATGGTGCAATGGACTCCCTGTGCTGACCTGAAGGAGCCAGAACCACATCTCCCAGAATCCCTCTCCATGTGATTCTGGGTCAGGGCTGACCACGAGAGGACTCCGCGTAAGAACCAGAGGTGGCCAGGATGCAGTGGCCACTGTGTGGTGAAAGCATCAGGAAAGAGGTGGTGAAGGATGCAGTGCTGGCAAAATCAACTTGTCCTCACTTTTCCCCGCACCATGGCCAGCTCAGCCAGCCGCCAGCAGGCACAGATGCCTGCCCACCCTGCCCTGAATTCCCACTGCAGCCCCTGTGCAGCGCCTTCCACGGGTCCAGCCTCACCAGGGCTCCTGCCTCCACCTCTGTCTCCCCCTTTCAGACCTTCACATCCCAGCTCCTCCCACAGTTGTGTCAATAACTTCCTCATTCCTAGCACCCGGGATGTCCTCTTCCCTGCTTGAACCCTGAGGACCACGTTCCCTCTCCCAGCTCCCCCAAATCTACTGGCAACCTTGAGTTACTATGAAAGAAAAAAAGGAAAGTGAGAATACGCAGGGCTCGGAAAGATGCCAGAAGGAGGACACTGATAATTAACATTTACAGGGCATTTACCGGGCACTGCGGTAAGTATTTTACACGTATAAAAACAGTCATTCTGAAAGGCAAAAATGTATCAAAGGCCTTGAAAACAGGCAAACTCATTGACCCCTGATTTGAGGGAACTTATTATGTTAAGCCAATCACTGAGTATGCGAATATGGTTATTATCTACAAGAGCAAAAATCTAGAACAGCCTCAGAGTTCAGGATGAGGAAACTGGCTGTATAAAAGTGTGATACGTCACATGAATGGACTGCTCTTTGGCTGTTAAAAAGAGGCTGTAGATACAGGTGTACGGACACTAAAAGGTGTTCACAACCTGGTGATGTGTGCGAAGAGGGAAAAGGCTGCCGAGCCCTCTACACTCTGAAGCCAGCCTGCCTGGGTTCGGGTCCTGGCTCTGCCGCTTCGCAGCTGTGTGACCCTGGCCGAGTTATTTAGCTTTCCTGAGCCCCAGTTCCCTCATCTGTAAAATGGAGAACATATCCTTGCAGGCTGTTGGGGGACTGAAGGAGATCATTCATTTCAAGGGTTTGATAGTATGCCTGGTACATACGCAGCGCTCTATAAATTATTCCACTTTCATAAATACAATATGCATAAAAGTACTTTGCAAAGACATATACCAAAATGTCAATGATAATGTCCAGTGGGGGGGATTAAACCTTTTATTATTATTCTCATCATCATCATGACTATTACCTTTTGGTTTATCTGGTCTTTAAGCTTTTCTACAAGACACATGCATTCCTTGTAATGGCACAGAGTGGGGGTGTCCTTGTAATGGCAAAGCTGGCTTTGGTTAACCCTGCATGTCCTTGGAGAGGACAAGAAAGCATGCTGTAAGGTCAAAGTAACTGTGAGGCACGCGGGTGTGAGTCCTAATTATCACCGACTTGCTGCATGTCCCTGGGCAAATCTCTTGCCACTCTGAGCTTCAGTTTCCTCATCTGTTCTATGAAAAGACAGCTCTCTAAGGTTTTATCTTTAAGAATTTTAAATGCCATGAAACGCTATACATTTCTCCTAATTTCTTGTAAAATTTCCCAAGAAAATAAAGTACTATAGACTTTATTTCCTCTGTCTCCACTCTAGCCCCAAGAAAATGCAGGGAAGAAACTCAAAATTGTGAAGTCACTGAAAAAATCCCTTGGCCACATCAAGATGATGAGGTGTGTGTTGTTTCTGGAACTATATGCAGAGTGGGCACAGACCCAAAGGATCTTCCCACCTCCCCAAGGGGCCCTGCCCGGGTACCCACCTGAGCGGTTATGCAGCTCCCCGCCGTGCCTACTCATGCCCCCTACCCCACTGGAGCCACCTGAGGAATGAGGTGAGTGGTTGAAGTTTCCAGAATTGGCAGGAGAGGCTGGGCTTCTGGAGAGAGATGGAAATTTAACCGGCCTGACAGGAGTCTGCAAGTACAAGGTAGGGGTTATGGTTAGGGGTACTGTTCCTTCCTCTGGACACCGGGAATCTCAGCGGGGAGGAGCCTGGAGTTCAGCTGGCCCTCCAGAGCCAATGGCTGCATCTGCCCTGCACATCCTTGCTGACCAGTACTCAGCCTGCTAGGAGTCCCGAGGATGGGAGCTCCCTTCTAGCTGCTGACAACCTGGCCCCCGTAACATCAATTCCCACAGGTCACCCTGCTTTCAGGATCACTCAACTCCTCCCACTTTGTGGACCAAATGTAAACCCGCCCTGCCCATCTCCAGGGCAGGTTCTTGATTTCTCTGTAGAAATTTGATATTACAATGGCCCAGGGAAGCAGCAGCAAGCACAGGGGTCAGCCCCATTTTATATCAGAGATGGAGGCCCTGACCTTCTCCAATCACTGAGCACAGAGCGGTAGGGCAGGTCCGAAATCCTCGTCTTTGGTTTGCCACAGGGTAGACAGTCTACACATGGAGATAACCTCCCACCTCAAGAGGGATATCTCAGTGTGTTACACTGGTCCAGAGGATGGAAGTCACCCCCGTTCTGGGTGCAAGAACACACCAGTACCGCACACAGTTGCCTCCTAGTGTTTGCTCTTGGTCATGGACCTGAGCAACAATGTAGTGTAGAACTTGATTAAAAGCCAAGAATCTGATTTTTGGTCTCAGGCCTACCCTACCTGGGTGATCTTCAGCAAATTACGCCCCCTCTCTGGGTCCCAGGGTCCTCATCTACTGAAGGGAAGGTTGAATTAGCTCAGGTCTTCAAACTGTGTTCCTTGGAGCCCCAGGGTTCCATAGAGAGGACAGGGAAGAGGGGCTCCTGCTTTCAATCCCTTCACTCTGACACTGTAATCTATTTACATATTAAGTCCCTTATAGAGTTTTGTTAGGTAAATGATGTCATTGACTTAAGAAAATAAACTAAAAACCTTTATTTAGATTAGTGGGTCTGATGACCTTCTGCCTACAACACATCACTATTTTAGTGAGCGGTGAGTGACACATCAAAGTGTGTCAGCTGGGCGACTTACAATGTCTGTGCTCCCGTTGCCCATGGAGTGGCCCCTGCTGGCTCTCTGGGGCAGCACAGTCTTCATGGGGTCTGCCTTCCCGTTGTGACATGTCCTGGACCGGTCCGAGCTCCACAGCTCAAAGCTGGAAGGGGGTAAGAAAGGGGGGATGACTGCCTTCAGCTTGTCACTCGGAAGTCTGGTGAAGGGGGCTCCATTTCGAAGCTGAAAAAGACAGGCTGTGGGTTAGACAAAGGCCCCAGGGGGCTCCCAGCTCTGAGAGAAAGACTCCAGGTTTCTTCTGCTTCTCAGAAGGGCACCATCTACCCCTCCACCCAAGCCAGAAACCCACATGGTGTCCTCAGCTCTCCTCCCAGCAACTGAGCAATACCCACATCTGCTCTGCTCCAGTTCCTGGCTTCTGGAACCATCCCCAGCAGCGCAATTAGAACAGGAAGAGGATAGAGGGCCGAGGTGAAGCCACGTGATGTTGGGTGTGCCGTGGGGCAGGCAGGGGAGCTGGCAGAGCACAGGGGAGGCACTCCTTGCTGCAGGCAGAGAGGGCATCTGGGAGGAGGGGCACCTGAGCTGAGCCCGAAGGCCAGTGCAAGCTGGCCCAGTGAGGACAGGGAAAAGGACACTGCAGATGGAGGGAACAGAATGTGGAGAGGCCTGGGGAGAAGCAGGCCACGTGCAGAACTGCAAGGAGACTGGTGTGATCACAGCTGGGGTTTTAGGATGGAGGGGAGAGAGGAGGGGACTGGCAGGCATGGGCTAGCTCTCTGTGAGCCCAGCAAACACTCCCGTCCTCATCCCACCACACCCATCCTACTCTCCAGCCACACCTCCCACGGCTGGCATTTTTAACTGTAATTGAATTTAAAATTTTGAAAATGTGATCTGGGGTCAGCATAAAATCTCCACAATGACTGGTGGACTGTCAAGGAAAAGCATTCACAGTCCACACTAACTTTAATTAAGAAAAGACTGAACTTCGTGCCAGATGGTGCTTCGCAGGGAAGGGCATCCCACAGCTAAACCTGCCTCCAAGCTGGGCATCTCTGCAAGGATGGCTGCAAATGCCCACTCAGCAGGGCTCCCCAGCCAGCTTCCATCTGCCAAGGGGCAGGTGGGCATACTGCTGCCCTCTACAGGGCATGGGGAGGTAGGACAGTAGAGGTCCAAGGCAGAAGGGCCCCCTGGGTTCCCACCATGGCTGCACTGGGCTTTTCAGAATCTGTGAACAAGTGCTGTTCCCGCTGCACTGCAGCCATTCCATCCAGCAAATAGGGGGCTGCACTGGAAGATGACTTAGGACACTCTCAGCTACAAACCCACCACAGCAGGACATTTTCACTCCTTCAGCTGAGAGTCTAAATTGTTGCACAATTTCTAGAAAACAATGGCATTCACACCCTTTGATCCCGGAATTCCATTTCTAGATATTTATCCCGAGGAAATCATCAGGCTAGTGGGGGAAACTGAGACACGGGATATTCACCAGGACTTTAAAACAACAACAAAAAAAACTAGAAACCCCGGAGTCCAAAGGTCAGACTTCACTGTCACTCAGGCACATTCCCATGATGGAATGCTGCGCTATGCAGTGGTTGGATGCAATGGGGACAGAGTGTGTTCAGTGACAGAGAAAAAATGAAAAGCTGTTAACAAATCAAGCTCGGGACAATATGGGGATGATGATAACAGTGCCTACTCTGCACGGTTGTCAGAGAGGTTAAATGAGTGCATATATCTAAAGTGATATAAACAGCAGCTGGTACAAGGGCTGTGTTAAGTATCTGCTAATATATATATTAGCAGATATATTAGCAGATATGTTAGCAAATATATATTTTTATATATATATATATATATATATATATATATATATATGGCATGATATCATATTCATAGGTGCTAAAAATGTTAGAAAAAATGCTCAAGTAATATATACCACAAAATGCCAATTATGATTGTATGTGTAATCATGGGTGATTTTATTTTTCTTCTTTATATTTCACAGCATCTTCCCAAATGTCAGTAACAGCCTTTCTGTCATCATACTGAAAGTTAGTATTGCTCTTTAATATTATCAAATGTCAGATAGTACAAGCTCCCACTGTCAGTGTGCAGAGACACCAATTTATACTTATTGCATGGTGGACAGGAGCAGGCAGATTCAGGTCAAGACTCATCGCTGCTGGGCAGGTCCTGAGGCAGCTTAGGACTCTAAGGCAGCTCCTCTGCTCCCGTCTCCTCTCCAACACTGCCCTCTTCTGGCCAGCCTCCAGATCAGGGTCTCAATTATATGGACTTCAGTCCCAAGCGTGGAGGAACATGAAGCCCAGAGAGGTGCAGTAGCACGTCTAAGGTCACACAGCAGATAATGAACGAGCTCATTGTGAGCCAGGCACTATGCTAAGATCTTCCTGTGGATGATCTTATTTTAAAACCACAACCATGAGAGATAGCATCCCTAAGTCAGCGACTGCTAGCTCGCTGTTCCCCAGTATCCACCTTCCACATCCTCCTTAGTAGATGCCCCTGATATTGAGTTGGGCACACAAGCACCTGGAACAAAGACTTCATTTCCCAATCTCCTATGCAGTGTGATGTGGCTGTGTGACTAAATCCTGGCCAATTTGAGGTAAAAAGAAGTGAAATGTGAGTTTCCAGAAAAACTCTCCAAAGACACCTGATATGTGCCCATGGCCATCTCTTCTTTCCTGCTGGCTGGAATGCCCAGAGCCACCTTGACTAAGAAGCCATCCCTAGGAGACCAACGGGTAGAGGAACCAAGGTGCCTAACTCTACGGAAGAACGTACCAGTCCTGAACTTCACTTACATGAGAGAAATAAGCTGCTATCTTATTTATGCCACTGTTACTTGGGGACTTTCTATTACTTACAGCTGAACTTAACCTTGTACATCCCTAGATGAGAAAACGAGGCCTCGCTCAGGCTGGAACATCCTCTATGAGTCCTCTCCCCTGGGCTCTCCCTACCAAGTGTCCAATGTCACCCATCTACTCCTACCCTTCAGTGCCCCGTCCTCAGGACTTCCATCTGCCCTCTAAGCGCCAGCACAGCCTTGCCCACGGTTTCGGGCTGGCATCTGTCCCGACTCCTCGGTGCCAGAGCTGTACCCATTGTAACACATCGTGATGGCAATCCCAGCTGTGACCACCACAAGAACGACAAACGCCCACATCCCTCCTTGTAAACCAATCAACTAATGACCGGGAGAGACCCGAAATGCTTTTAGAAAAGCCCCGCACTCACCATGGTTGTCAATAACACATCTTCCTTTTCTCCCCTCGTGCTCCCGGGACCTGAGAGACAAATGGAAGTTTCCTGAAATGACCACCCCCACCCCCCCACCCCCACGAGTTTGTGGCATGAGGATGAGTGAGTGACCAGCTTGGCCTTCATCCTGGTCAACCAACTCTCCTGGGAGATTAAATATTTAATAATAACTGGTATTCAATATCTGAATAAAAGGAAAGCATTAAAAATGTATCTCAGAGCATGTTTTCAGCTTTTCCATAAACCACTACCGTGCTGGGTCAGACAGTGGCGCCCCCAGCTCAATAGTCTGTCTCAGACAGTGGTGCCAAAGGAGCTAGCCTAGATGTGGGGCGTTTGTTACAAGAGGTCTGATCTGAACAGTTTCCCCATCAGTGCGGGCATCTCCTTTAGCGCCCTCGCAAAGTCATCCAACCTGCTGAATACCTCCAGTGTGGGGGAGCTCATTACCCCTCCGCCCCCCGGTAACGCGTTCTATTTTAAAACACTGTCAGTGCCAGAGACACATCACGTTTGATAGGTGGGAAAGCCACCTCTCAGTGACCTCAGGTCCTTCAGCTGGGTGTGTGGGACAGGAACCCAGGGCTCTTGCCACTAGCTCCCCTGATTCTACCATGCTGACAGCATCTGTGTCCCTGCCTAAGTCTCTTCTTTGCCAGAGCAGCCACTCTGCTGCACCATCACATTCCAACATCATCTCCCCTTGGATATCAGCCTAGAAGGTAGGACACAGGGCAGAGGATTTGGGTCTAACCATTCTGGAAATTCTACCACCCCTGCAGCTTTTTCTTACCATTGTCTTTCATTGTGGGGGCCACACTGGGGAGCCCAGAGCAGCCTGTCTTGTCCTGGGGGGGTGCCCGCATTGTGGAGTCCAGTGCTGGCTCTGGCTCATCACAGAAGGGCAACGGCTGGTTGCTGGACAGCCCACGGGGCAGGGTCTGCATCAATTTGAGCTTCCGAAACCGATTGGACATTCGGCTCCACCAGGACTGCCAAGGGGATGCAGAGCAGAGGTCATGCAAAGGAACACCCAGGCCAGGGACAGGGACTACTTCACACTTGCTTCCCCTCCCCTCTCCCGGGCCCACGGCAGGCATTACCAAGGGACCACAGACAGCACCCTTTCCCAAGAAACCCTGACTCTAAATCAGCGGTTCTCAACCTGTGGGTCGCGACTCCTTTGGTGGTCGAACGACCCTTTCACAGGGGTCGCCTAAGACCATCCTGCATATCAGATATTTACATTACGATTCATAACAGTAGCAACATTACAGTTATGAAGTGGCAACGAAAATAATTTTATGGTTGGGTCACAACATGAGGAACTGCATTTAAAGGGCCAGAAGGTTGAGAACCACTGCTCTAAATGCTTCCTGACCCTGCCCTTAGGAGCCATTTCCAATAGGCTGGCGGTGGCAGTGAACCCTAATTGCCACCCTTTGTCTAATCAATCTCCTCACTGCACAGATTGAGACATGGAGACCCAGGCAGGGGTGCTCCTTGCTCAGTCCTACAGCGAGTCAAGAACAGAGAGGTGGACACAGAGGCAACACCAAACACCTTAACATCTATCACTGCATAAGCTCTTCCCCCGATCCCAGTGACAATGTGAGAGGTGTTAGGGTGTCCATACCAAGGCCTGGCCATGTGTCACTGTAGCTGATGCCTCCCCACCTAGAAAGAGGGCGGTTGCAGTCGAAGGTAACTGGCACAGCCCAAAGGAAGGCTGTGAGGGCCTGGCCTACGGAGATGGCAGTGAGGCCAGAGGGAGCCAGGCCAGCAGCACTGTGAGGAAGAATCCCAGGCCTTGAGCCACCACAGGAAAGGAATGCCAAGTCTGCAGATCTGAGGAGGCACTAGAAGCTCAGAAAAATGGGGGGCGGGGGGGCTGGGAGAGAATAAGTTTGATTTCAAATAAGTAGAGCAGATGGGGAGGATGAGAAACTCAAAGAAAAACACCAGGCTTGCAGTTAGAAATAAGCAATGGGAGCGTGGTTTTGGTGTTTCTAGGAAGAAGCTGCTGGGCCACAGGGAGACCCCAGAATGGCACAACCAGAATGTTCTACACACAAAGCAGATGGCCTGGGTGGGAGCAGAGGTGTTCCCTTTGACTAGCTCAGGACTACATCACGCAGAAGTTGAAAAAGTTCCCTACATTTATAAATTGAGTTTCCACATCAAAATCTGGATTTCTAGTTTCCTCTGGGGAAAAAAAAGCGGGGGAAGATCTGGTCACAAGGACCCATATTCTTGCAAAGCAGACACTGATGTCACTAAGTGGCTATGATCACCCCAGTTTTCCCCAGTCCCCATCATTCCCTACTGTCATCCCCATCTTACTTCCCACCCCCGCAAGCCCACCCCACCCCACCCCTAAGCCTAAACTAGCCCTAGGTTAACAGGAAGTGGCAGGCATCCTCACCCATCTGACTCTCAGAAGCCTTTTAAGACAAGAAAAGGCAAACCTTAAGCCCGCCTTTGTCATCGGGCAGCACTGGGACGCTCCAGGGCTGTCGGACCTTCGAGCAGGGCAGGGGTGGCGGGTGGCTGGGCCGGCCTTTGTCTTTATTCACCTGCATGCAGACAGATGCCAGCAGTCGAACAAGTTCCGTGTCTATGGGCACAAAAGGCAGCGTTTTACCTGCAAATATGTCTGTTGGGCTATGGGGACTGGGCCTAAGACGACCCCTGTCAGCCTTAGAATTAGCCCTGCAGCTCCAGAGTCTTTGTTATTCTATGATCAAGGTGCCAAAAAAAAAGGCAAAAAGTCCAGCAGCACTGAACCCACTTAACCAGAAAGAAAAAACAGAAGCTCTCTTCCCACAGGAAGGCAGAGTGTATTGTTTAAAACGTATGGGCTCTGCAGCCAGATAGCAGAGGCTCAAAGTCTGCCCCAGGCCTCTCTGGAGACCAGGAGAGGGGTGCTGGTAACAGAGGTACCTCCCTGCAGGTAAATTAAGGACCCTCTCTGTGCCTGTGTAAAAGAGGCAACTGTAGTGCCCCTCCATAAAGGTATCTGGAGGTTTCAAGGGAATTCCTGACATACAGTAAGCACATAAGAAAAGTCAAGTATTATTAGTTATTATTAATTCAACTAGGTTATAGAAAAAGCAAGAAACAAGAAATTACTGAAAACTATTAACAGTGCTTTTCTCTTGACGCCTGTTTATTTTCTTCTCTCCAAGTATCTATATATATATAAAAGCCTAAGCGCCCGAACAACTGAATGGCAGGTCAGCTGGTTGCTATGATGCACACTGACCACCAGAGGGCAGACATTCAATGCAGAAGCTGCCCCGTGATGGTCAGTGCTCTCCCACAGCCAACCTCTGGTGGTCGGCTGACACCCCCGCCCCCCATCAGCCCCAATTGGGGGAGCCAGCCAGCCAGCCAACCTCCCACAGTCCCTCCCCCTGGCTGACTAGCCCCTGCATCAGCCCGGATTGGGGGGCCCGCTGGCCAACCACCTGAAGTCCCTCCCCCCGGCCAGCCAACCTCCTGCAGCCCCTCCCCACAGCCGGCCAACCTCCCGTGGTCCCTCCCCTTGGCCATCCTCCCTCCCATCACGAATTTGTGCACTGGGCCTCTAGTTCAATAATAAGCATGTGTTTCTTGAAAAATTTCAGGCAGAAAACTTCATTAAAAAACCCACTAGGGAAAAAAAACCCCACTAGCAATAGATTATTTTATAGGGAAAGAGAGAGGGGAAATGGGCAGGGAGCGAGAGAGAAGAGGCACAGTGAGAGACGAAGTTTGTCAGAAAAGCCTGTGCCATCCAGCCTAGGGTCGCAGAGAGACTCACTCTGAACAATAGGAGTGAGCTCACTGGACTTGGGCAGAGGGCCCATCTCTCCCGCTGGGTCAAGTAATTTCCCCTGGTCTCGGTCACCTCCCTCCGTAAGACGGTGTGAAGCTCTGCTTCCCTCCCGCCCCAGGAGGATGAAATGGTACCAAGCAGGTGTGTGATGTGTGGGGAGGAGCGGGGAGGGTGGCAATGCTGCTGATGAGAAAGGACACTCTGGCCTGCCACCCGGTAGCTAGGACTGGCAGCGGGAGTAACCCCACTTGGGACTGCGGAGATAAAAGTTCTTTCCCCACGGCCAGCAGGTTGGGATCTGGCTCAGGGCTCAAAGCCTGGGGGGTTGGGAGAGCCTCTCAGCCTCTCCCTCTCTGGGCTCAAAACTCCGGGATTATAAACAGAGAGACCCTGCCTCTTGAGCTGGCTCATTAGAAGCTGCAGATCACAGAGGAGGGCCTGTCACACTCGGGGAGGGGCCAAGGGGGGGTACGGTGCCAGGTGGAGACCAAGAGAGGCGGGCTGGTAATAGAGGAGCCTCCAGTATGGCACCCTTGACCAGGCAGCCTCCACCTACACAATTTAACTGAGGGGACATTGCTCCACCTCTAACTCTGCTGTCAGAGGGCCTTTTTGTTTCCTCCTGAGTCCCTCAGAATTCCTGGCTATGAAGCACAGATACCATTCTAGGATTCGTGTGGACTGCCAAGGCAGACACACGCCTTGCTGGCCTTCCCTCCTCCAGGCTCCCAGAGGCTGGTGCTAGGAGAGGCCTCAGGGACTGCCTGGTCCCAGCCCAGCCCTTGCTGGGAAGGGGGTGACTTGCCGAAAGCCATGTGGTGAGCTCTTGGGGCTTGAGAGTGGCTTCCCCTTTGAATAAGCAAGTGCTTAAAACACAGGTGATTATCTGGAGTCCCAGCCTGAAAAAGGCAATGCAGGCCCCTTTCCCTGAAACAACCCACCAGGATCACTCAGCAGCATCACGAGGTCAAAGGCCGTGTACCCGTTTTTTGCTCGAAGAGTGACATCAGCTCCTTGGTTTAGCAGATATTTGACAATTTCCTTATTCCTGGGGAGGAAAGAAAAAGCCAGAGGTAGACCCATGGAAAACAAAAGCATGGCTTTGCTCCTGAGCAACCAGACGTGATATTAGCTACAGCGCCCCGTCTCCGAGTGTGCAAGAAGAGCGTGGGGAGCTGCAAATAGTCTCACTTGCCTCGGCCCCTACCCCGTGGGCAGGTCAGACACGAACGTGAAGGAAATCAAAGCCCAAGTGCTCCTTCCGTTGACAAAATGAACACCGAAGGTTCTGCCCCAAAACCACCTGGCCACCAAGACTACACAAGGCCCCCCTCCCCCCACCCAGATCAGGACCCCCGCACATGGAAGCCACCCCCCAGAGGCCAAGGTGTTGAGGTGGAAGTAGAAACTCATCAAATAAGAAAACAAACCCCAAACAAACTAATCACCCTATTCAATTGAAATCAACCTGCAAAAACTTTTCCTAAAAAGTTTCTGCTGCCTGGTGCGCATGGCCACTGGTGAAGTTCTGTGACGAAGTCATGGGAAATCTGGACACAGGAGGGCGGGAACGCAGGAAAGAATGAGCCTGCACTTCTTCAGTCTTTTTTGCATGCCCAACAACTTCACAGCCGTGGGGTTTATCTGTAGGTCTCAGGGCCAGAAAGCCCCATCAGGAACCCTATCCCAGCCTGAGCATCCTAGCAGCCTTGCCGCTGAGAAAGTGGGGCTGGCACTGACCCGTGGTAGGTGGCCTGCATGAGGGCCGTCCAGCCATGCACGCTGTCCTGCTTGTCAACTTCAGCATGCCTCTCCACCAGCAGCTGCACCAGAGGCAGCTGCCCCATGACGGCTGCCAGCATCAGGGGGGTTGCCCCGTCCCCATTGACCAGGTTCACGTGGTTGGGGTCTTCGTCAGCAATCTCTTTGACCAACTGGAAGTTTCCTACAAACAGAAGCAATCATCCATGGGCCTGGCACCGCAGGCTTATGTATCCAGTGGGTTCACTTAACAAACACTTGCTGAACCTGCTTCTGCGGTGGGCTGCTGGGCACCATAGGAGCTCCAAAGATGAGACGGAGGTAGCCGTCCCCCCCCCCCCCGCCCCTCAAATCCTTCAGTCTATAAAGGACAGAGACAACCATACAAATAGCTTTCCTAAAAGAGAGAAATGTTGCTATCTTAAGAGGACAGATGAAGGAAACAGAGAAAGGGCAATGACCATGCAAGAGAGTTCATGTCGTTGAGGATCAAGGAGGGCTTCCCGGAAGTGGGGTCTATATCAGAAGAGGAAATTTTAGGCTAAATAGTTCTACATCACAAAAATACTGAAGCAGGTAGGTGGGCAGCCTACCATTTCAGAGGTAGGCAAAAGCCAGGACCTAACCACAGGGTTTGTCTGG
Organism: Myotis nattereri; assembly: GCF_964212035.1. Classification (NCBI taxonomy): domain Eukaryota; kingdom Metazoa; phylum Chordata; class Mammalia; order Chiroptera; family Vespertilionidae; genus Myotis; species Myotis nattereri. Next base: position 57,126,414 of record NC_138087.1, read on the forward strand.
AGAGATGGAGGGCAGGCTGGAATCTGCTGGTGAAGCACCATAATAACAACCAGCCTCCAGGGTGAAACTAGAGTCAAGAAACAACAAAACGCCTGTTTCTTTCTCAAATGCTCTGGGTGGCCTTGAAGAGGACTAGATACTAGGTCGGGAGAATGTGGCACTGTATACTTAAATATCCCAAAAGATTTTCTAAAGCACTTACCCATTTTCAATGCATGGAAAATGTCAGGTCGCCTTTTCTCCTCATCTAGGTAAACAAGGATTTTTAAAGTTAAGGTTTAATATAACAGAAAGCACAAGCATGTAACAGCACAGCCTAACTTTTAAAATGATCTACTTTTCAAAAGCAGTGGAATTGGAGACCTAAGTAGCAGGCGAATCCAGCAGCCCTCCGGGAAGGGTTATTATCAGAGTGTCGGGAAACGCTTCAGAGGCAGGACCTGGGAGGTCGCTTGGCCAAAATGGCGTGAGTGAGCAGCGGACTATTCCCTGATCCCACACTCACAAAGTTTTAGGCATTCCAAACTCTGGGATGTCCTGTCTTAGGTATGACAGAAAAGCACAGTCTTAGAAGAATCTGAATTCCTATGAAAATTTTTAAAAGCAAGAATGATTCTTTTCTCCTAAAAACAAAATGGACAACCATGAGATAAGTCCAGAGCTGAGGACCCTGAGATGCTAAGCAGCTAAGCCCAGGAGAAGGTCATGGATATGGCCTCCAGGGGAGCCAATGTCAATTTTTGCTTTCCTTCCCACATCAGCAGCAATCTACATATGATTCTGAACCCCCCTGCCCCTGACCTGTAGACACAGCTCCCTTCAGGTGATTTCCCACCTGACATGTTCATGCTTGGCTAGGGTAGAACCCCCACTCCTCCCACTTCTGACCCCCAAAGCTGGGCCTTGCTGGACCCATCCAGTGCCAGCCTCTCCTTCATCTGCTCATCCGTCACCTTCCTCCAAGCTCGACTAGTGGGGCTCCTGCTCCTGTCGGAAAGCAGACATCATCATGGCCAGTCCTCTCACGGGTGGTGCAGGCAGGACTTCCTGCCGCCTTTGACCAGCTCAGCTATGGAGCCGCTGCTGGAGGAAACCTGAGGCTCTGGGCTGAACCTCTGGTCCCGATCAGCCCCCAGGGCAGCTGAGAGGAAGCTGCAGCACAGCCCAGGGGGCACTGAGTCCAGAGTCAGCATATCAGAATGAGTGCATTTCTAGAACCATCTGTCTCCTCGTCGCTAACATGGGGATTACATGTTCATGTGTGGGCCACATGGTGGCTGCAGGGACCAATAGAACAGAGGGGAATGCTTCAGAAACGGTCAGGGCTTACTCAAAGTGCAATTTTTGTGATCTTTACTAGTGACCAGCGTCCACCCCAGCAAGGATGACTACTAACTGCGGGGTTGTGAAAGGAAGTATAGACATGGAACCAAGTGTCTGATTTTGCCTGTAAAATACTATTATGAAACGAATCTGCATTTTAGTTTTAATAAATACGATGTGTTCCTTTAAGTGTTTCAGAGTCTAATTTGCTGTGGGCTGGTGCCCTCTCATGCCAAGACCCTTTGACAGAAAAAAGCGTGTCACCTGGCCTTAATGTTGGTTGCTAAGCAACCATCTGCTACAAATGAATCACTGACAGTCTAGCCCAGTGATGGCGAACCTATGACACGCGTGTCAGAGGTGACAGGCGAGCTCATTTTTTTGGTTGATTTTTCTTTGTTAAATGGCATTTAAATATATAAAATAAATATCAAAAATATAAGTCTTTATTTTACTATGGCTGAAAATATCAAAAAATGTCTATATGTGACACGGCACCAGAGTTAAGTTAGGGCTTTTCAAAATGCTGACACGCCGAGCTCAAAAGGTTCACCATCACTGGTCTAGCCTGACCCCAGGAGGTTGGGGCAGCTGTGCCCCTGATGTCAAGTGACCCTGGGCTGGTCCCTTCCTCACTCCTGGATCCGGTTTTTTGCATCAGTATTAAAGCAGCTCTGGGGACCCTGCCTTAGCCCAAGAAACCACCACAGTGAGGGTAGACGGGGTGTCACAATGACAGTTAGAGCCTCCAAGACAGCCTGCTACTGCTAATTTGAGAAGAAAGACCTAGGGGTCCCTAAGTCCCTGGTGGGGTGAATTTCTGGCATCCCACAAAAAGAGCTAGTGGCTATTATTATTATTTCTTTAATAGCCTACCATTATTCATAACGCAGCCTTGGTCCTTGTTGCTGTCCTACCTGGAGACTCTCCTGACAGCCCGCACGGCATGTTCCCTCAGCTCCTGAGTGAGTTTAAGTCTCACCTCCTCAAGGAGGCCAGGACCTCCTTGTGCATCACCCCCACTCGCCCACTCCAAACCCTCTACTCTGCCCCCCTGACACCACCTACCGTGCTGTGCAGCTTATTTTATTTAATTAATATTCTACTCTAGTTCCTGTTTATTGCCAAGGTTCTCAGTGGCAGGGACTGACTTGCTCATTGACATATCCCACGTACTGAGAGCAGTGCCTGGTACAGTGTAGGCACTCATACTAACTAAATGAACGATGGTCAATTAAAACCTATTATAATCATCTACTTAGTGAGTGCTAACTATGTGCCAGGTGCTAGATACACATTTTACAGGCACCTACCTTACTATTGCTCACAGAACCTTACGAGGTAAGCACATGTATTATGATTCTTTGGGGAAAGAGGACACAGCAGTCCTGAAGGGACAATGAACATGCCTAAGTCCATCCAGCCACACCACAAAGTGAAGAACTAGCTTCAAACCTGGGTCTGCTCAACGAGGAAGTCTGTACCCATAGCCATGACCCGATCCTGTCAAATACGACAACAGTAACAATAACAGGGGGATGGCAGCTCCCAATACCCCTCAAGTACCCACACTTGGCCAGGTGGCCTCACTTAATCCTCACAGCAGTCCTATGACATGGTGCTACTCTTGTCCCCCATTTGTGGACGACAGGACAGAAGCTAGGTGAATTCAGGCAACCCATCCAAGGTCCCTCAGTTGGCTTTTCCTTCAGATTTTCACCTTTCAGTCCTAGACGCTTATACACTGCAACCTGTCATTACAGCCTGGGCCGCCTGTCACTGAAGTCAGACCCATCACAGAACGAGGGTACTGAGGCTGTGTGTGATATGGCATTTCACGGTCCTACTGCACGTGATGAACTGGAAGTTTTGAAACGCACTGTGTCCTATGGCAGATTTGCTAAGGATTGTTCAAACAGCTCTTTAAATGCCAGAAAGATGGCAAAAAAGAAAAAAAGAAACAGGACACATTACTAGGTGCTGAAAAGCCTCAAAAGTGAACTGAAGCCCAGCCGGCATGGCTCAGTGGTTGAGTGTCAACCCTATGTGCCAGGAGGTCACAGTTCCATTCCCGGTCAGGGCACACGCCTGGGTTGCGAGCTCCATCTCCAGTGGGGGGTGGGCAGGAGGCAGCTGATCAATGATTCTCTCTCATCACTGATGTTTCTATCTTTTTCTTCCTCCCCTTCCTCTCTGAAATCAATAAAAATATATTAAAAAAAAAACAATTTAGGGTCCTCTGTGAAGCCACAGTGGGGGAGAGAGTGAAGAGAAGCAGCCTGACCTGTCTTGGGCCTGACGGTGGTCAGTGGGTCCAGGTAATCTGCAAGGTCCCTGTGCTTGCGGTCCAGCGCGACCTCGAAGGCAGTCTTCTCCAGCACACTGAGGTGGTCGGGGTTGGCCCCCTTCTCCACCAGCTGCTGGGCCACACCCAGCCTTCCAATGAGCGCTGCCAGCATCAGCGGACTCCAGCCCACAGTCCGTGCCGCGTGGTTGGGGTCCGCGCCCCACTCCAGCAGCAGACGCACCACGGCCTCATGTCCGTGCTGGATGGCAGCCATCAGGGCTGTGATGTCCAGCAGCTCATTCCTGCTGTCCCCTGCCGCCGGCTGCTCGCCTGAGGGGTTGTGAGGGTCCACGAAGGCACCAGCTTCCAGGAGCAGCTTCACCACGCCCAGGTGGCCACCCCGAGAGGCCACAGTGAGCACACGGGCCCCCAGCCGGTTCTGGGCATTGACATCGGCCCCATGATCCAAAAGCAGGTGTGCCACGCTCACGTGCCCAAATCTGCCAGGAAGATGGAGAATCAGTGACACTAAACATGGAGCACTGATAAGGAAACACTTATTTAAATGCTCATTTGTCATGAAGCCCTAAGAGTTGCTTATAATAAAAGGCCTTCTTCTGGTGCCAGGCACGTCTGGGGCCAGCCCTGCATATGCACCACCACAAAGGTAAGCCATTGCCTTGCTAGGTTTGAATCCACTAGCTGCATGACCTCGAAAAAGAACTTTAACTTCTTCGTGCCTTCAATTCCTCATCTGTAAAATGGGATGTAGCTGTACAGATTTCAAGGAAATGTTAGGGATTGAGTTAATATACCTAAATATATAATAAATGTATAATTATTAAAACAGTGCTTGGCCAAAGGAAGCACCATGCAAATGTTAGCTATTATCATCGTAATCATTTCACATTATGCAACATGCCAAGGTTACCCAGCCAGTAAGGAGCTGCGTCAGGATCAGAACCCAGGTCTGTCTAAATCCTGCTGCCCTCCCTCTTTCCCCTACACCACGCTGCCTCCCACATCTCAGAAAGGTCATTTTATTCTGTTTTGTAGCCTGGTCATCTGCCAATGCTGATCTCCCTATGGGCAGGCCCATGTCTGACTCATGTCTACCCTTTCCCTCTCCAAATGCACACAGAGAGGAGGTCCTTCTAGAGGAGGCACACAGGACCCCATGCCAAGAGGTGTGGCAAGGCTGTGGTCAGAAATAGGCTTGAACATCCCGCCAGAGGCCTGCTGCCACCTGCTGGCAGGAATGTACTAGTACACTGCCTGATGCTTAGATTTGGGCCTTGGGCCAGACACTAACCCTGCCCACCCCCCCGCCCCTCCCCCCCCCCCCTGCCCCACCACCAAGTGAAGCTTGAGGAAAGGCCCTCCTGAGACACTGGGGAGACAAATAAGCACCCACCAACTCTCTAACACCAGGAAGGGAAAACAGATGCCTCTTCCTAGCAAAAATCTCTCTCTTCTTTTGCCCCGAGAGGGAGGAAAAGTCCTGTTTCACAGCACTTTTGGATGGCACACTCTTTCTGGGCTCAGAGCTGTATGTCAGAGCTGGAAGAGGCCTGGACTAACAAGGAAAGAATGACAAGAAGAGAGGGGCCAGCTCTGCCAGGTTTTACAAGACCATAATACCTGCGCACCGTCTGCATCTGCAAGGCAGCCTTTTAAATCTCCTGTTGTGCACGCCTCCTTTCCGGAAGCGGGTCTTGTAGCTCAGCTCAACCCAGGGCCTCCCTCCTCCCTGTGGAGGCAGAGCCAAGGCTGAACTCTGCTTTGAACTTACAAATACCTTCTGGGACATGAACCTTAACAGCACCAGGTCACCTCAGCCTACAGAGCGCTGCCCACGGAGGGAGAGCTTGGTGAACTGGCTCCTCCAGCTGCAGGGGGACCGGGGCTGTCCTCTTCTCCAAGAGCAGGGAGAGGGCAAATCCAGCTGGAATACACTCAAAGGCAGAAAGCTGCAACCTCAGCCTGTCTCCCTGCTTCCTGCTCATCCTCCATCATAGTCCCCAGCCTGAAAATGACGCTCCCAAACCCTAAATCTGACGGCCACTTCCCCCTGCCGGAAGACCCACCGACTGTCAACCTCATCGCCTCCCAACTCTCACACTGTACCCTCTGGCCATGCTCATCTGTACTCACCAATTATGAGACTCTCCAAAGACAGGAGGACTGGGTGGCTGACCCATAGTGGAGCTCAATAAATTTTGTCAATTACGTGAATGAATGACTGAATGGCTGGCATACATTGTAGAGCAGGGGTCCTCAAACTTTTTAAACAGGGGGCCAGTTCACTGTCCCTCAGACCGTTGGAGGGCCGGACTATAGTTTAAAAAAAACCCTATGAACAAATTCCTATGCACACTGCACATATCTTATTTTGAAGTAAAAAAACAAAACGGGAACAAATACAATATTTGTGTTTGCATGTGGCCCGCGGGCCGTAGTTTGAGGACGCCTGCAGTAGAGGATGGTCCAGAGACAGGCAATGGACTGGTATATCCTCCACTGGAGTAGAGAATTCAAAAGGTTACACTATTTAGTTATCAAGCGTCAGAAAAACATCTAGTATATAATTCCTAACAGCAGATTATGAGGTACTGTCACATTTTTATATTATTTTATCTTCAGAAACCGCCCATTTCACAGATGAGGAAATCAAGATTAGAATGGAAAGCAGTAATCCAGAAATTTGAAAGTGACAGAGTCAAAACTTGAACTCAGACCTAAAACCCCAAACCCCGCTCTTCTGGTTTAACATATTTTCACCAAGGAAGAAGAGGGCTGAATTTCAGCAGAATGCTGACATTTGGAATGCTTTCTGAAGTCATGGGGTAGCCCGAGAGGTCATTCAATCAGGGTGAAAACATAAAAAGATTCAACAAAGGCTGAGATAATTTTGTGGAGGCTAAATTTTTAATAGGTAATTACTGAAGATTGGGAAGATGGGGCTTTCTGAACAGCTGCTATGTTACCAATTAATTTCTGCCATTAACACCTGTGTTTAAAGACCTGGCACATACTCCCATCACTCAGAGCACTGGGCGGAGAGTCCAGCTCTGCCATACTGGCAGGAGGAGAAATGAAAGGCAGGAAAAGGAAAGGAAAAAGGCCAACCTTCCCCTTTAGCAGCAGGGAAATTTGGCGAGTAGCTTTCTGTGGCCAACACCAAAATGAAAATGGTCAGTTACAGGATTCATGGCTGAGAGCAGAGGCTGGGAGCGCCTGCCTGGATGGGATTCTGACTCCACCACTTACCAGCCGTGTGGTCTTGGGCAACTGAACTTCTCTGAGCCTCAATTCCTCATCTGTGAAATGGGGGTGACAATAGTACCTACTTCCTAAGGTTTTGTGTGGATTGAGTTTAGTTAATTCATTTAAAGCACTAAGCACAGTTCTTGACACAATGTAAGTGATCAATAAAGGTTATCATTTTAAGAATAGGAAAAAAAAACCATTAGTATAACCATTTCTGATATCAAAGCATCCACAAGAAACCAAACTGCAGTCCAGGCACAGGGCCTCGGATAGCCTGGGCCCATGGTCGGCAAACTGCGGCTCGCGAGCCACATGTGGCTCTTTGGACCCTTCAGTGTGACTCTTCCACAAAATACCACGTGCGGGCGCGCACGTACAGTGCGATTGAAACTTCGTGGCCCATGCGCAGAAGTCGGTATTTTGTGGAAGAGCCACACTGAAGGGGCCAAAGAGCCGCATGTGGCTCACGAGCCGTGGTTTGCCGAGCTGCAGTTTGCCAACCACTGGCCTGGGCTGATCCAATGATGAGCTCTGGAACATAAGGAGCTGGGATGATAAACAGATGCTCTCTTCCACCGAAAGTGGTGGTGGGTGGGAGCACTGCCTTGAGGCACTCTGAGGTGTTATCTAGATTCAGGGAGGAAAAGCACAGACTGGAACCTGTTGGCACACGACCATGCATTTGCCCAGTCTGATCTGAGGGACAGACAGACCATATAACCTTCAGTAGGCAGCAGAAAGCTAGGGCACTACCGGTCAGTATCACCAACTGAGGGACAATGTCTAGGCGCTGTCTAGGGCAATTCAAATCCTCTCATAGGGCTGTCATAGTCTACCATATTCTCATAAGAGTAAATAAGAGAGTATGTCATAGCTAATGCTTCCAAAGCAGCACCGTAAGAGAAACGGAGGAATAAAGAAGAATGTAATTAATCCAGAGGCTCTTAATTTGCAAGGGACAAAAATCAAGACACTTGTACCATAAATTCCAGCAAACAGTGCCATGTTGTCGAGAAGAAGGAAAGTTCTCTCAATTATTAGTTAACAGAGTTTAGGTTAATTCTTCTGAGTCTCCTGCTCCATCAAGATTAATAAAATTAATTAGATGAAATTAATCAGGTGACTTTGACCATCCTGCAGAACTTGGTTAATAGCAAAAACTGGTGAAAAGGGGTCTCTGAGACATCCTGAAGCATGCCAGGTGCTGCAGTCACAAACCTCGCTCAGCAAGGCATCAAGGGGCTCACTAAGGGCCCCTCTGCACTGGATGGGAAATCAGAGATGAGGCATCCATCAGTGGGTCCCAAAACTACCGTGTGACAGAATCGCTGGGGAGCCTCTTCTCACACAGAGCCCCTGCCCTTCCCTTCTTCTCTACCAGGTCTTCTGAATCACAACCCCCAGAAAGGGAACTCGGGAATCTGATTTGGAAAAGCATCCAGGTGATTCTGATGTGTGGCAGGTTTGGATGCCACTGAGGAAGGGGACCTTCCAGTGCTAAGAGACCAAATAACAGGGGGGGTGTGTCATGGCAGGCTTCCAAGAAGAAGCTAAGCTGGCAGGAAGAGGGGGGCTTCACTGAGGGTAGAAGGGGCTTCCCGTATGTGGTTATGGTGAGAGCTCTGTAGTCGGATTTCCCAAATCTGCTGACTAGCTATATGCTCATGGGCAAATTTTGTAATTTCAGATTCTCATCTGTAAAGTGGAGATAATTCTCTTGGCATACAGTAAATGCTCGATAAATGTTCCTCCCTCCAAAGAAACTATAGGGAGACAAAGAAAAAGTCTGAATGAAACCATCTTGGCCTGAGTTTAGGTTTATTATCATTTGGGTCCTATACTGAGCTTAGTTTAGGAAGCCTAGAGGGAAAGCAGGAGAGAGAACTGGGCAGGAGTCTGAAGGTGAGAGTTTCAATGCCCCGCGAAGGACTCTTAGCAGGGGAGCCATCACAGGAGAGGCACAACCAAACGCTCATTCAGAAAGATGTGGAAGCTCTGTAGAGGCTGGGTTAGAGAGGGCACACCGGGAGGAAGGGAGAGCAGTGGAAGGCCCCGACAACGTGTGGTCTGGACTAAGGCAGAGGGGAAGGAGAGAGGGTGTGGATTCAAGAGAGGGTATGGCAGAGACAGATGAGCAGACGTGGCCACGGCACAGACAGGCACCAAGGCCCAGGATTCACCTGGCACTTTAAAGCCTGAAAGAAAGCCTAAGAGTGACAGGGAACCTCGGGGGAAAGGTGGAGATAGCTCCAAAGGCCTAAAGTTCCTCCCAGACTGCTCCAGGCAAGAAATCAGATGTCAAGACAAAGGGTCCCAACATCCAGATAAGAGCATGAAACACTGCATAGCCCATGCCAACAGGCATACGTTCCCTCACTGGGATGTGTTCCCAAAGTGTGTTTATAGAACGACTGAAACAAATGCCCAATGGCTGGGGAATGGTCCAGCAAACCACAGTACTGCCCCATGGACGAACTTTCACACAGCAGTTTAAAATGACATATTTGAAAATAAGGCAGAATGAAAATTTTCCAGCAATACCAACTAATTAGAACAACTGTGTAACACTTGGAAAAGAACTCGGAGAAATAAAATATCATCGGCATTATGACTAAGAACACTGTGTCTTCATAGCCTTTTGGAAAAACAAATGGCTCAGACGTAGGGAAAGATGCTTTACTCCACTCACAGTTTAACAAATGCAAATCACAGTTACACTGAGATAAGATTTTTCACCCAGCAGACACAGAAATCCTAACGTTTGCTAACACACTGTTGGCAAGGCTGTAGGGAAACAAGCGCTCGCTTACACTGCCGCTGGGAAGGTAAACTGGTGTAACTGCCGTGGCGGCAGAATAATCGGTTCCCAAAGGCAGTCACACTCGAATCCCCAAAACCTGTGTTAGGTTTCTTGGCAAAGGTGAAATTAAGGTTGTAGATAGAATTATTAACCATTAAGGTTGCTAATCAGCTGATCTTGAGATGGGGAGTATCCTAGATTACCTAGGTGGGCCCAATGGAATCACAAGGGTCCTTTAATTGTGGAAAAGGGGGGCATAAGAGTCAGAGTCAGATGTGAGGGCAGAAGCTGCTGATTTTGTGGAAAGTTGTTACAGCAGCCATAGGAAACTAATACATGGTATGGGAAGCAATTTGGCAATATCCACCCCAAATTATGGATCACCTGCGCTCCCTCCTTGGGGAACTGCCACAAGAAACTGAGGGGTGTGTGGGGCCTCAGTAGTTGGCTGACAGGGTAAGAGACTTCACTGTACACCAAAGCTTCTTTATATCAGGGTTTCAAGCCCTGCCCATCCAGCTTCCTGAGTACATCTCAAACTCATCTCTTTGCTCTCCCAACCACTGTCTCTGCTCTGGTCCAAGCCAACATCGCCTCTTCCACAATCCCTGCAATCACCTCCAGACCGGCCTTTCTGACTCTAGCCCACCTGTCCCATCCATCCTCATTACTGTTACAGTGATTTTCCAAAACAATCTGATTCTGTCACTCACTTGGCCTACAACCTTCCACCACTCCCCAGTGCCCTTAGGACAGCTAACCTCTCCCAGCCCTGCTCCTGGCATCTGCCTTCATCTCTCCAAGGGGAGCTCATCTCCCACTCCTCCCGGCCCCCCTCCCAGCCATAACCTCTGTCTAACAATCCTACCAATGCTTTATGTTCCATATTGCTTCCAAACCTTTGATGGGTCTCCTATCACCGGGTTCCCACCTCCCACCGCTTCTGTCCGGATTAATTCTTAGAAATCCCCAGGTCTCCACTTGAGTATATGCATCAGCCTTACCAGAAAGCTTCTCCCTGAACTTACCCTGCCAAGCCTGCTCCCTTGTCGGGTCTACCCACTGGCATGTGAGCTGCCCGCAGTGGGGACTTTACTTGGGTCTGGCAGCATCCCCACCACCAAGCCGATTCTCAGGAAACCCTTGTTCCAAGAAGGAATGAATGAACCTCTAAGACTGAGTCTCTAAGATCCCACTCGCAGTGTCCAGATTCTGTTTTGAAAGGCCGATGTTTCTAAGACTCTGATTTTATGTTATTAAAAAACCGCTTCTACGCCTCGTCGCATCCCAAAGCTGCTCAAAGTTTACATCCCAACTTTCTCGAAGGAATCCTTGACTCTTTACTTCCTGGGGCGTCTGCGGGGAGGAGCCCCGCGGGCAGGTCTGGCCGCCTGACCCTGGGCACCTCTGGACACCACCCCGGCGCCCCCGGCCCCTCACCTGGCCGCCTGCATGAGCGCGCTCCAGCCATAGTGGTTGCGGCTGTTGACCGAGGCGCCGCGGCGCAGCAGGAAGCGCACCAGCGGCTCGTGGCCCCCGGCCGCAGCGAACTGCAGCGCCGTGTTGCCCGCCTCGTCCGAGCAGTCCACGGGCACCGGCGCCCCGGCCGCCGCCGCTGCCCCGGGCCCGGCCGCCTCGGCCCCCGCCGGCTCCGCCCCAGCCTCTGGCTCCGCGCCGCGCTCCGCCGGTTCCGCCGCCCCCGGCTCCAGCAGCCGCCGCGCCGTCTCCGTGTCGCCTTGGTCGCAGGCACGCAGCAGCAGCTGGAAGGCCGGGGGCAGCCCGCCTTCGCCCATCACGGCCCAGGGCCCGAGCCCGTCGGCCCCGCCGGCTCCGCCCCCGGATACCGCGCGCTGGCGCCACCTTCCGCCCGCCCGCGCGCCTACCGCGTGCCGGGCGCGCGCCCGGAGCGAGGTCGCGTCCCCACCGCGGCCAGCGGACCGCGGGTGCCGGGAAGCTCCGAGCAGGGGCCGAGGCCCTGGCTCGCGGGCCCGCCTTTGCCTGTTCCGCGCCCGCTCGCGGCCCTCGGGCGGCTCCGGAGACTCCCTGCCCGTGTGGAGTCCGAGCCGTGCCCGGCCCTGCTGACGCCGCGGGCGCGAGAGCGCTGGGCGCCCCGCCTGAGTCCACCGCCGCGCGGGCCTGGCCAGCGCCGCTTCCTAAATAGTTGTTGACCGAATTAGAGAACAGATGGGTCCACGCTGTCCCCGCAGAATGTCCTTGGGCAGGGCCCTTATGACTACGAGCGCCTCCAGTGCCTTTCTCTTCAGCTGTAGTTCTAGAATCAGCTCCATGGAAGACATTCTACAAATGCAAGTTTTCCGACTTCACCCCAGACCTACTGAACTAGAAACCGAGTGTGGAGCTCTCCCTTCCAACTGTGTTTTAAGAGGCCCTCCCGGTGATTCTGTCCACGCTCAGGTTGAAGGCCCTGTATGCTCTGGGCCTATAACACTGTATGATCTTCGCAGCAGTCCTGCCAGCCACCAAACGGTCACCCCCAGTTTACGGAGGAGCCGGCTGAGGCTTAACGAGGCTGCACCGTGGTAAGGGCCACGTGATTTTCCTGGAGGAGAGCTGTTACTAGAACCCAGGTCTTCTGGTATCTAGGCCAATTCTCTTTCTATTCTCAACAAAAGGTACTGTGGGCCAGGTACTGTTTTAGGTGCTGGAAAAGCTGTAAATACACCAAGTAATGAAAGGATGTGCGTGATGAGTGCTATTCAAACAATAAAGAGAACATAACAAATCGAAGTCAATAGGTCAGAGGATGGGATGTTATTTTACAAAAGGGTGGGTCGAGAAGGTGTCACTGAGAATGTGACAGGAAGGAATTGAGAAATTGAGCCATGTTGACATTTGGGGAGTGTGCAATCCAGGAAGAGGGAAAGAGAAAGATTCTACCAAGAGCAGCCCTGCCTGCACATTGCTGATGCCATCTGCTCATCATGATAACATTAACTTCTGATAGGGGGTAATTGGTTTCCATAAATTGTGAGCTATGGCTCTAAACCAGGGGTGGGCAAACTTTTTGACTCGAGGGCCACAATGGGTTCTTAAACTGGACCGGAGGGCTGGAACACAAGCATGGATGGAGTGTTTATGTGAACTAATATAAATTCAAAGTAAACATCATTACATAAAAGGGTACGGTCTTTTTTTTTTTTTTTTTTTTTTTTTAGTTTTATTCATTTCAAATGGGCGGATCCAGCCCGCGGGCCATAGTTTGCCCACGGCTGCTCTAAACCCTAGCACAAGGCCAGACATACAGTAGGTGCTCAGTACCTGACTGTTAAATGACTAAGTTTCATATATGTAGAGTTACAAACAGAACAACACTTGATGAGGGCATGAGGAAGGAATTAGAGTCATGGCACTGGCAGAGCAAAGGTGGTAATGCCCTTAGAATCTGGGCCAGTAGGGCTGAAAGAAAAGGTCTAGGTCAGTGGTTCTCAACCTTGGCTGCACATTAGCATCACCTGGGAATCTTTTTAAAATCCTGATTTCTGGGCCTCATCCTCCAGAAATTCTGTTTCTTTGTTACTAATGTTGTGGCCCCACCCCATAACAAAGAAACAGAATTTCCGGAGGATGAGGCCCAGAAATCAGGATTTTAAAAAGATTCCCAGCTGATTCTAATGTGCAGCCAAGGTTGAGAACCACTGTTCTAGGTGAAGCATAAAGATAAAAGTCTCAATAGTACACAAGACTCAAACTGCAAAACACTTCAGTGCCAGGTTAAAGACAGTGGGATTATTCCGAGAGTAAGGGAGAGCCATGGAAAGTGTTTGAGCAAGTGAGTTACAGGGATAGAGCAACCCCTTAGGCCCAGTGTCCGGGATGACACATCGTCTTTCCTTTCCAGAGTTGGATCCATTCATCACAATAGAGGTGATGATGACTATCTTTTGAAGGTCTAATAGAGACTTTCATTTCTATGAAAATCCTAAGTAATTGCATCCTTGTCTTATTCTACTTACTGTGTTTTTTTCTTATATTTTTACCAACTAGTCCCATTATAAAAGTAATATACATGGTAAAAAAAAATTCACCAAACAAAAGCAAAAGCCCTTTTTCCCCCTCCCCCACTCTCTCAGTTCTACTCGCCACAGGTAGCCAATATTCACATTTTGTTTATCTTTCCAAAAATGCACACATTCATATAGACATTAATCTAGCTTCTTGATTTCAAGTAGCAGAAATTAACCCTCTGGAGAATTTAAGCAGAAAGGGGATTTAATACAAAGTTTCTTCATAGGTCACAGATCCCATTAGGGCCAGAGAACCAGTCTCAGGTTTCACAACCAGGAACAATGTCCTACATCATGCCACAGCTGCACCCTATCCCAAGGTGGCGTCTGTACCCGCCCTGAGGTCAGAGTGTCTGAATGGCCAAGGTCATGCGCTTTGCCTGGCAGAAAAGGAGGCTGGGAAAGTGTGTTTCCGGCATTTTCAGCATCTCTGGGAGAAGTAGGCTCCAGTATAAGTGTCTGAGAAGGTAGGAGACCCTCCGATATAGGAAGGAGGTTCAGATGCTGGGCAGCCTAAAAGGATAACAAATGTCCACTACAAATACTTCCTCGAGAGTGGACAACTGCTGTTTACACCTGCCTTGCCCCTCTTTCTCTGGGAAGAGACATTCTCTTTCTTTGGGGGAGCCTCCCTCCCTGACTCGCAGTCTATGTGGTTCAGTGGTTAGCATATGTCCAAGGCCATCTGCTTGCCTCAGCCCAGGATTTTTTGTTCAAGCAACTGGGAATGAGGCCCCTTCTACTGAGGTGGTCAGTTGTCAGGATGCCAGAATGCTGTAAGCCAAGCTGGTGCTTGCTCTGCCACCGCTTGAAGACAGCCTGCCTGATAGTGAAGCCACCACATGAGAAACCAGAGGCAAGTGATAGGAAGAGCCAGAGTCAAAAATCCACCCCCTCCCTCCTTTTATGGTTAGGTTTGTTTTCAGCAGGATCCTCGTCAGTCATTTGCAATCCAAGCCTTAACAAGTGTATATTTTACTTTTTAAATGAATGGGTTCCTACTATGCATACTGTTCTAAATCTTTTGGGATTGTTTTGTTTTCATTTAGCAAATGATTTGAGCATCTTTCCATGCAGGTGAGTATAGAGCTACTACATCCTTTTTAATGGTTGCATGTAACACCATTAAACAGATGTACCATAATTTAATCATTTTAATGATGCACAATTAGCTTGTTTCCAGTTTTCTGCTATTATAAAAAATTCTGCATTGAACAGTGCTTGTAGCAGTCAAGGTCCCAGCAGGAGACAGATGGCACACTTGGCTGAGGAAATGAGGAGCATTTACTGAAGGACTGATTCCAGAAGTGTGGGCCAGGTTTACTAAGAGCCACAAGGGTTGGTGCAGTACTCCAAGGCTGGTGACAATTGGGGGCCATTACCACCCCAGGCCAAAGCGGGGCAAGGAGAGAGCAGTTACTGCAATTCTGCACCAGAGAAAACTGGAGAGATCTATCTGGGAGGAGCTATAATCTTTGGTAGAGGGACACAGCCAACCCACAGCAACCCAATAGGGAGCCATTCCCATAGGAATAAAAACCTCTGACCTCAACCTCCTCCTGCCCTCTGATCTCTTGCTCATGCTCCTCGTTGGCCAAACCCAACTTTTAACCAGAGGTTCAGAGCGTGCTGACGGAGTCCTCACAGTGGGCCTCCCAGGGTTCAGAGGAGGGAGGAGAGAGACGTGGCAGGTAAATAAAGATTCCAGCATCTTGCTCTCCAAGTGGGGCCCTTGGCCCCACAGCATTGGGAGCTTCTTAGAAACACAGTATCTTGGGTCCACCTCAGACCAACTGGACCAAAATCTGCATTTCAACATGACCCCCAGGTGATCCGCGTGCACAGAGTTTTTGACGCATGGATCCAGCACATCTTTGTATATAAAATATTTATGAACTTTCTTCTAATATTTTTTTCATTGATTCCTGTGTGGGTTTGGGTCCTCTGAGAATCAAATGCAAAATGGCGCTTTTTGGGGAGAAGTGCTTGTGTAGGATAAAGGGGGAAGGAGGAGGAAAAGGGAAGGAGAGCCTTCAGAGCATGATGCAGGCCTGACACCGGGGAAAGGACAGTGAGAAGGGAGGAGGCTTGGGTAGGAAGAGCTTTAGCAGTTCTGTGGTGCAGCCATACTCATGGGGCGACCGAGCAAAGGTGGCCGGCTAAGGCGTGCGGCATCACACAGAAATGGCCGGGTTCCGGTATCCCCACCGTGCTCAGTCCCTGACCAGGAGAAACCAGGGGAAGCAGAGCCTCAGCAACAATTCCAGGGGCACAACCCCTGGAGGCTCTCAGGCAAGTTGCTCTTCATCAGGTTATCTTGAAAGGCGATCTGAGTGAGCAGTGTGCCTCGATTGCCAACATGATCCCCATTCAACCAGTATTTATTGAGTTTTCTGTATGCCAGGCATTATGTGTGTGGGATCAGAGGGCCACAGCTCCTGGCCTCTAGAGAATCACAGATGGTTGCAGAACAGGGTCATCTGTGCACTTTTGTTGTCAATTCAAAGGAAGGTACCCAGTTTGGAGAGGGGAGGGGGGAAGTATTGCTGATGGCTTCATGGGAGAGCTTGGCTACAAGGTGGGCCTCAAGACTGGGTGGGGTCTGGATAGTTGTAAGAAAAAAGAGAAAACAGGTTGGAAAGAGAGAGCAGGAGGATAGAGAGACCAGAGACTGGTGCAGTGGATTAGCAAGGAGGTAAGGAGGGCTTGCTAGGAAGTAAGATAATCTCTCTATTTACTTTTAAATGTCCAACATTTTTTCCCAATAAGGTAATAATGTTTGTTGTAAAGCAGTGGTTCTCAACGTTCTGAATTCCACGACCCTTTAATACAGTTCCTCATGTTGTGGTGACCCCCAATTTCATTGTTACAAACTGAATATAATTAAAGCATAGTGATTAATCACAAAAACAATATGTAATGTGTAATATAATATGTGTTTTCCGATGGTCTTAGGCGACCCCTGTGAAAGGGTCGTTCTACCCCCAAAGGGGTCGCGACCCACAGGTTGAGAACCACTGTTGTAAAGAATCCCAGGATTGTGAAAATATAGTCTGCTAGCTCCTTGAAATCAATGGCTTTGGGTGTTTACCACCATATCCCCAGAATCTAGCACACTGCCCACCAAGTGGTAGGGGACCAATAAATATTGGTTGAAAGATAAATAAATTGAATGCAAATGAAAGGGTCACTGAATCTCACATATCAGAAGTAAGTATAATACAGTTAATGGTTTGGTGACTATTCCTGTAGAGTTTTTTCCTTTTGTGTATGTTAACACATTTTACCAAAATACGATCATGCTATCCATACAGCTCTACAACATGCTTTTCTTAACAATGCATCTTAAGCACATTTTTATGTTAAACACCTACAATTAGTACAATTCTTTTTTTAAATATATTTGTAGTGATTTCAGAGAAGAAGAGAGAGAGAGAGAGAGAGAGAGAGAGAGAAACATCAATGATGAGAGAATCATTGATCGGCTGCCTCCTGCACACCCCCTACTGGGGATCAAGCCTGAAACTGGGCATGTGCCCTTGACTGGAATTGAACCCGGAACCCATCAGTCCGAAGGCCAATGTTCTATCCACTAAGCCAAACCAGGTAGGGCCAATTAGTATAATTCTTGTTAATAGCACTATGGTATATTAGGGCATGGATGTGCAATACTTTATTTTATATCTCCTATTCATGAACAGTTGGGTTGTTTCCGACTTTTTGCTTCTAAAAACAATATTACAATAAGCTTCCTGTATTCATTGTTTGAGCACTTGTGGACCTGTTTCTGTTGGATAAATTCCTAGATGTGAGATTGCAGAATCAAAGGGATGTGAATATTAACATTTCTAATAAATGTTGCCTAATTGCTTTCCCAAAGGTTATACCAGTTTGCATTCCTACCAACAGAGTATGAGAGTGTCCATATATTCACATCCTTGGCAACACTGGAATTAATAACCTTTTTCATCTTTATCAATCTAATAGGTAAAACAATATTTCAGAGTAATTTTAATTTGTATGCATTTTAGATAGAGATTTTATTATCTCTTTTGGGGGGAACTGTCTATTCAAATCCTCTGGCCATTTTTATTTGTTTGTTCTTTTTTATTTCCCTGTTAATTCACATACTGGGTAAATGTCATCTGCAAATATCTCTTTCTGATTTGTCTTTTTTAAGTTTTTGGGCCTTACAAAATTGTAAAAAATTTATGTAGTAGTCAAATGTATAAATCTTTCCACAATGGCCTTTGGGTTTTTTCATCTAGTACTTTCATCTTTGAGTTTTTTTGTTTTGTTTTTTGTGTGTGTGTGTGTTTTTACTTTGACATCTTTTTATCATTTGAAATTTATTGCGGTGGGAAGTTTGAATTTAATTTTATTTCTCCCAAATGGCTATCAAGTTGCTCCAGTCATTGGTTGAATCAGCCATCTTTTCCCCCCTAATGTTTGAAATACCGTATCTACATATATCATCTTATGATCTAAAAGAGATCTAATGACCCCCATGAAGGGAGCTAATACAACAAATCAAAAGTGCCTTCTAGAGAAATCTGTTCATCAAACTCTGATGAGATGAGATGAGATGAGATGAGATGAGATGAGATGAGATGAGATGATGTGGTCAAAGAACAAATAAACCACCCCACCAAACTAATAACAAACCCAAGGAAAGGACAAGGTACTCAATTTGGGAAGAGGTACGAAAAGAATCAAGGTCCCAGCTAGATTTGTCCTCTATGGATGCCAAGTTGTTGTCATTAGCATTTATCTAGTGCTCACCCTGGGCAGAAACCATTCTTCGTGTTTTACCTCTATTAGCAAGCTGTTGTGTACATTTCTACTGGTAATAGCTCACAGGTAATACCAATACTGCTGGTCCAAGGACCATACTTTGAGCAGCAAGGTAATGGACATCTTCCATCTGCCCTTGCAGAAACTCTTTCCACCCTGCTTTGTGCCCAGAGAAGCTGTCTGTGTGGATGGTGTCACTCAAACCTCCAAAAAACCCTACTCAGGAGGTACTATTATTGTCACCACTGTTTTACAGATGAGCAAATTGAGTTGAGAGAGGTTAAGTCACTTACTTAAGACCACTCAGCAATCTGATGGGACTGGGGTTTGGGCTCAGGAAAGTAGGCTCTAAGGCTGTGCTCCCACCCACTAAGCTAAGCTGTCTTTTGGTGTCACAACAGCCTGCCAGAGACTTGTGTGGGGGGAAATTCTGAACCAGACATGAGGAGACATGGACTCAAAACCTTGCTTTGCACTTGTGTTTAGCATGACCTTGGATAAGTCACTTTACTCTCTGGGCCTGCTTTCTCATCTGTCTACCTTGCAAGGTTGTCCTGAGGATGAAATAAAATGGTAAGCAAAAAATAAAGTCTAGCAGTTTATGGCATGTGTAGGTGCTCAATAAATGACAACTTTTATCCATTGCCTGGGACTTGAACCTATGTCTTATAAGGCCTAATTCCATCACTCTTTTCTCTGCACCCAAGCCCCTGTTGGGAAGCATTCCAATTTGGTAGGCTGATCCAAGACACTATGAGTTGTACTCCTCCTCTGTTTTCTAATCAGACCACAGATCTTAAATGTGTTGGGTGTCTGGACAGAGGCCAAAACACACAGCTCCAGGTCTTTACAATCACTTCTGCTTTCTGGCACTAATTAGCAGACTGTTCAGTGGGTGGAGTCACATCCTATTAGTCCGGTAGCAGCAGCAGGTTGTCCTAAGTGGGAGCTGCTTTGCATGGTTCATCCCAAACTCCTATCCCCCTCTTAGAGCCTGGGGGAGATGCTCACAGAGGCCCCTTTTCTTCAGGGGTCTCAGTAACCAGAGGCTGTGAGTTGACAAGGATGGCAACTTAGATCTTAGCTTGTTTGAAACCCTCTGCCTGCTCTGGGACTCCCACCTGTAAAATGAGAGAATCAGATGAAATTTGTGCCTTTTAACTTTTTGCTTCTGGTCCCTATGAGAATAGAGATATTTGATAAAAAGTTTTAAACACACACACACACACACACACACACACACACACCAGCTTGTATACTCTATCCTACAGGAGATATAACACACACACACACACACACACACACACACACACATGGCACTAGCAGAGTGTGTTCCAGATTAACCTAAAATATGATTTCAAATCTCTGATACCACTTTAACATTCAGGTCCCCGTGTAAACATTACTTTCTCAGAGAAGTCTTCCTATAACCCTAACTGGACCAAGTTCTATTATTATAAGCACTTTTAGCACCCTGATACCTTCAAAAAGGTACCGTTTAATGTCTGCTTATTCCATTATACTCTAGGCACTGTGATGTAAAAATCTGCCTTGTGATAACGATTCTCCCCTTGACCAAACTCTAGCCAGGCTCCTCTGAGTCTTCTCAATTAGGACTCAACCTTGGCCTATAAACACTATAGACTCTCAACATAAATGATTTTATCCACCTACCTCCCCTTACATTAAAGGACTGAAACAAACACTAACATTTCTAACAGCTCAAGGTTGCATCTCTAATATGACCCTGGCCCCCACTTAGGTGTCTGTCTGAGAAAGCTGAAAGATACCCAAAGAATTCAGAGTTCTGGCTAGCACCTGACCCTTTCTTACAATGCTTACTAAAAAGGGTTTATGCCCTGGATGGGTGGCTCAGTTGGTTGGAGTATCATCCCGTATACCAAAAAAAGGTTGTGGGTTCAATTCCCGGTCATGGCACATACCTAGGTTGCAGGTTCAATCCCTGGTAGGGGTGTGAACTGGAGGCAAATGATCCATGTTTCTCTCTCACATCAATGTTTCTCTCTCTGTGTCTCTTCTCCTCCTTTCCACTCTCTCTAAAAATCAATGGAAACATATCTTCCGGTGAGGATTAACAAGAAGAGCAGAATAAATACTGGCAGACATGCAGCAGTTTCTGTCACACCTTTTTATTTCATTCTATTTCCTGTTCTGTCACAGATCTGCTGTGGGCCTGGACAACATACTTTCTTTGTTCTTAATGCCAGTTTTTCTGGTAATTAGGAAAGAGAGTGCTTCAATATAATGAAGAAGTTCAGAGTATTAAGCAGATAAACATGTCAGTGCTCTGGTTTCTGGGAGAACTAGAGCCCCACCCAGCAAAGCCTTCTTTTGAACTTTCCTGGTTGGTTCTCTGGAGTTTCTGGGAGCAGACTTTGAAAGTCACAGATTAGATTATCAGAGGCCCTTCCAGCAAGGAGACTTGAAGAATTCCTGTTTGTTAACATTTGGGGAGTAACCTCTCTCTGCCCTTAACCAGGTTGTGCCCTCCATTAGGTACCTCTCTAGTGAGTTCAAACAGATGCCTATAACAGTGAGTGTGAGACACAAAACCTGCCAATAATTGACCACCCACTGTGTGTTTGGCACTGTACCAAGTTCTGAGAACATAATGTGACCACTGCTCATGCTCTTAAGTCCCTTACATTGCTGGGGTTCTTATTCCAGCATCTAAAAGGGTTCAGCAATCTGGAGAAGGTTGTGCATAGATTAAATAGGAGCCCAGAGACAAAATATAATTTTGAAAGGCATTTGGAGGTCAGAGGAGCCTAGTTTAAAGGAAACTAAGATCTCCTCGTCTCAGGACTCCATGCTTTTTATTAACACAATTTGTCCTGAGGCAAGGCAGAGATACACACTTCAAAGGGGTAGGGTTTCCTATACAGAGGCATTGTCAGAATGGGGGAATTAGCCTACGGCTGTTCAGGTGTTTGGCCAGTAGGAGGCAATAACATGTAGGTTAAGATGCCCTGAGCTGTCTGGCAGCAAACAATCAATTTAATGTATCCTATTCAGGTTTGGGGAAATGCCATCAGCCATTTCCAGATTCAGCCCTGTTGTCATGCTGGAATTGGCTTCTGGCATTACATATTTTTTTGTTGTTGTTATTAAAAGGCCATGGTTGATTTCAACACAACCCAATGTACCAAATGCTGTTACCAAGTATAATGGTGTTATGGACTGAATTGGGTCCTCCTAAAAGATGTGTTGAAGCCTTAGTCCTTGGTACCCATGAATGCGATCTTATTTGGAAATAGGGTCTTTACAGATGTCATTTAGTTAAAATAAGGTCATTAGAGGAGGCCCAAATCCAATATGACTCATTTCCTTAGAAGAAGAGTAGAAGGGGCACAGATACAGACACACACCAGAAAAATGCCATACGACAGTGGAGGCAGAGATTGGAGTGAAGCACCCACAAGCTAAGGAATGCTAAGGATTGCCAGCAACCTCAGACACTAAGAGAAAGTCATGGAACATTCTCCTCTGGAGCCCTCAGGGAGAACATGGCCTTGCTGACAGGACTGGTTAATTTTGGACGTCTAGTCTCCAGAACTGTGGAGGAATAAATTTTCGTTGTTTTTCAGCCAGTGTGTGTGACAGTTTGTTATGATAGCCCTAGGAGATTAATGGAGGTGGTCAGTTTGATGTGTCAATTTCCTAAGCTTTAATCCCCAGTTATTCAATCAAGCACTAATCTAGATGTTGCTCTAAAGGTATTTTGTGGATGATGAATGCTTACAACCAGCTGACTTTCAGTAAAGATGGGCCTGACTTAGTCAGTCAAAAGGCCTTAAGAGCAGAACTGAGGTTGTCCTAGAAAATAAGAAATGCTGCCTGTGAACTACGACTTCAGCTGTTGCTAGACTTCCAGCTTGCCTGTCCTGATGGCCGCCTTACAGATTTTGGATTTGCTTATCCAGGCCCCACAAGTAACATACGCCAATTCCTTGCAATAAATCTGTTAATGCATCTCCTACTGATTCTATTTCTCCAATGGAAACCTGACTAAGACACAATAGGATGATGCAATCTTGAAATACATTTGCCTAAAAGTCTATGGAATTGCTGAAGGCTTCGCCGAGGAGGCGGCTTTTGGCAGAGACTTAAAGGATGGATAGGGGCTTGCCAGGTGGGGAAGGGCATTTCTAGTAGAGGGAACAGCGTGTGCAAAGACCTGGAGTGGTGAAGCCCTACCTCTTTTCCCCTAGTGGCTGGAAATAGGCTTTGCAGAATTTGGAGCCACATTCTGAGGTCCTCTCCTGTCAAGCAGAGGACTTCAGTGCTTGTCCTGAAGGCCAGGGACTCTCTCTCTTTTAAAATTCTTCATTCTGTCTTTTTATTTTTTTAATTGAGATATAACTTTCATAAGTTAAGCTAATAGGTTTTAAAGAACTTGATGAATTTTTTACATATGTATATATCCATGTGATCCACATCAAAATCAAGATATATTTATGGAAGAATCCGCATTATTAACTGGTAAATATTTATGAAAAAATCCACATTACTAACCAGTAAATAAAACATGAAAGAATCCGCATTATTAACCTGTAAATAGGTGTGAAAAAAATCCGCATTATTAACCGGTACACCTGGGAGAAGTCTCAGGAGGACGCGAGGACTCAAGAGGGGCCATGGGAAGATTGAAGGGATGCGGCCAGGAGCCCCCCAGAAAGGGAATAGGCAGGAAGGACCCTCCCCTGGAGCCTTCGAGGGACCACAGCCCCCGACACCCTGATTTCACATTCTGGCCCCAGAACGGGGAGAGCACACGTTCCTGTTTGTCTTGGGCAGTCTGTAGTCTTCGGATCAGCAGCTTCAGGAAATAGACCTTACCTTTCTCCTCCTTTGGGGGCTTTGACCCGGTCTGGGAACATCTGAGCCCTGTCCCCGGGCACAGGAGATCCCCTAGACCTCTCACTGCAGGGGCTCACAGGGAGATTCATCTCTGTGTCTGTGCCTCGGCCCTGTCTCTCACCACCCGGGGGGCTCATGGCAGTGTAGTGGGCACACCAGGGCAGGCTGTTTGGTGGGAAGTGCAGGCTCTGTGGCTCAGGGACTCCTCGCTGACTTGCCAAGCCCTCAGCTACAGGATGATGCAGGGTACCCCACATCCCCGCCCTTACCTCCCAGGCCTTCCCACCAATGAGTCCAGCCTGGGCCTCCGCTTCCTGGAGCACCTGGGTTGACAGGAGCCAGCAACTGGGTTGTTGTGCTCATATTCTAGATGCCAAAACTGAGGCTCAGAGATGGGGAGCAGAGGTCCCTACCCTCAGCCCACCTCCCCCTCAACTCAGCCCAGCTCACAGGCGGCTCCGCCAGCTCCCAAAGGGGGCAAGGCCAGGCGATCATGCCAGACAAGGGGGCGGGGCCACCTGAGCAGCCGGAAGTGGGCAGGTGAACAGGGGGCAGGGCCAGGTGATGAGTCCTGCCAGGTGTATCGGTTAATAATGCAGATTTTTTTTAATAGATGGAGTTACACATCCTAGTACAATCAGGGCTGGGATTAGGGTGTGAGTGAGGTGAGCCAGAGTCAGATTCTGCCTTTATTTAAAACTTTGATATTTTGTTTCATCATGGATTTTTGCATTCATTTTGATTTTGAAAAATATATTATTTATTTTGATTACTGAGTTTTTTTGGCCCACTCTCAAATTTTACACCTCAGAGAGATCTTCATGTCTCATTCTAGTCTTGACCTGTTAAATACTGTATGTCCAGCCCCTGTGGCTCTCTTACTCCCTCAATGCCTCCAAAGGAAACCTGGAGCCAAGGCCGAGGGTATTTACCATGAATTGATGGCTTGTCATGTGTGCGATCATATTATGGGTGTGTATGTGTGTGTTTTTCTGAGGGGATAGTTCATTGCTTCGATCAGCTTCTTGGAGGTACCTGTAAAGTGAAGCTAAGAAACACAAATGCCCGCTAGGAGGGAGCCAGAGGAGGCTTTGTCACTCAAGGGATCTGAACAATATGTCTAGGTGGGGCCTGCCGGCCTCAGTGGACAGCCTGGTGTCACTCAGCCTTGCAGTGCCCCAGTCTTCTCATCTGTAACGTGGCGTTTATAGTCTTAGTGCTCTCTCACTGGACTGTGTGAGGGTCAGATGTGATAATGGCAGTAAAATTCTTAGCGCCCTGCAGCCAACATTTACTGAGTGCTTACGATGTGCCAGGCGTTGAGCTAAAGGTTTTACGTCGTTACCTTTTGTTTTTATTTTTTTAAAAAAATATATTTTTATTTTTTTCAGAGAGGAAGAGAGAAGGAGAGTGATAGAAACATCAATGATGAGAATCATTGATCGGCTGCCTCCTGCACTCCCCCTTCTCTTCCCCTCCCTCCTTCCCCAATGGGGGTCGATTCTGTGCCCTGACCGGGAATAGAACTCTGATCAGGGTTCGTAGGTCGACACTCAACCACGCTGGTCAGGCCGTTATTTTTTAAATAATACACACAGCCCAGCCAGCAGGTGCAAGTCTCTGCAAGCCCACGCAGAGTGATGGGGAATGGCCAGCCTCCTCCTCCTCCAGGGGACCCGGCTCCAATGGGCGGGCGGGCGGGCGGGCGGGGAGGGCAGGGGGCGGGGCGCAGGTGGGGCGGGCAGGGGGCGGGCCAGGGCGGGGCGAGGCGGCGCTGTTCCGGGATCCGGGTCCCGGCTGCCCCGCCGCCGCGGGGCGCGCCGAGCGCTGGCAGCCGCTGGTGGGCGCATGTGGGGGCGCTCGGCGTGGCGGCGCTGCCCACGGGGGCTAAGGCGCGGCCGGGAGGCGCTGCTGGTGCTGCTGGCGTTGCTGGCGCTGGTCGGGCTGGGCTCGGTGCTGAGAGCGCAACGTGGGGCCAGGACGGCCGAGCCGAGACCCTCGCGCACCCCGCGCTCCGGCCGGCGCGACCCGGTCCTGCCGCGGCCAGCGGTGCCGGAGGACGCTTTGGGCGCGCGGGGCGAGGCGGTGCGGCTGCAGCTGGAGGGCGAGGAACTGCGGCTGCAGGAGGAGAGCGTGCGGCTGCATCAGATCAACATCTACCTTAGCGACCGCATCCCGCTGCACCGCCGCCTGCCGGAGCGCTGGAACCCGCTGTGAGTCCGCAGGTGGCCGGAGGAGCCTTGCCCGCGGAGTCGGGGCGCCTCAGTTTCCGCATCTGTGGGGTGGCCTGGTGGCCGTGGGGTCTCAACTTACCTGGGGGTTGCGCGTCCTATTGAGTCTTTCTCGGGACTTGGCCGTGGAAGGGTTCACATGGGGGGAGGGGCGCGAGAAAGTTTTAAAAAATGAAGACAGAAAAAATGTCAGAAATTGAGGAATCTGTTCCTATGTGGTCTCTTGGCTCTCTCCCTCTTCAGAAGGTCTGTCATTCGGTCCAGTAAAGTGGGGATCGGGGCTAAGCCGACAGGTTTAAGATGAGACCCCCATTGGGTGCCCTTCCTGGGCCCCACAGCACCCTCAGTCCAGCTCTGCCAGTATCTTCCTGCCTTTGCAAAGCCAAGGACTCCTGGGGTTCAAGACAGGCTCCTTTCAGTTATCCGTGCGCCTGGGCCGTGAAGGATTCCAGCCACGTCAGAGGCTGCAATCCACCTTCCCTCTCACCTGAGCATTAGGAGGAGGAAGGCAGGTAGGAGTGGCTGGTGGGAAGGGCGCCTTCTGGCTGTCGTCGAGCCCACTTCACTCCTGCGGGTGGTGCAGGCCCAGAGCCTGTGTGGTCAAAGGCCCAATTCCTACTGGAGCTGCTGGCTGGGCGCTTGGTGCCCACTGCCCAGGTTTCGAGAAGGGAACACGCTGGCAGGAGGACAGCCCTTCTGGCCTCCTCTCTCTTTCCCTCAGTTGGTGGGAATCTTCCAGTTCCCTGCTTGATCCCCTCCTTAAAGACTGAGGGAAAGAGAGCTCATAGTTGGGCAGCCTGCTGTGTGTATCAGGCACCTGCTACCCCTCCCTGAGCCTTGTCTTTCCTAATTTACAGGTGTGGAAATAGGCCCAGAGAGGAGAGGTGACAACTAGAAAGTGGTGGAACTTGGGGGGACGTGACCCTCTTGGTTCCCTTGGCACTGATTTCCGGATTTAAGGGACCTGCTCTGTGGATCCTTGGCCGGAGAGAGAATGAATGTCGCCAGGAGGTGGCCCTACCTCTGCAAAGTTTGGATGGACTTGCACCTCCCTATTTTTTGGGATCGGTTCACGTCTAGCCTCCTGCTTTTGCCTGGGGCATTTTCCCTGTTAATCTTTTTGAGAAGTTTTTGTTGGGATTGGTAGCAGTTCCCTTCACTTCATCCAAATGGCTGAATGCATGTTTATCTCTTTGAAACCCAAGGGTGCTCACTGAGTAACAGTTTAGGGCAGTGGTCGGCAAACTATGGCTTGCGAGCCACATGTGGCTCTTTGGCCCCTTGAGTGTGGCTCTTCCACAAAATAACACGTGCAGGCGCACACGTACAGTGCGATTGAAACTTCGTGGCCCATGCGCAGAAGTCGGTATTTTGTGGAAGAGCCACATTCAAGGGGCCAAAGAGCCGCATGTGGCCTGCGAGCTGCAGTTTGCTGGCCACTGGTAGGGGAAGCTTTCTAGGGTTCAAACCCAGCCCATGTGAGATAAAATTCTCACTCTTTTGTTCATCAGCTCTGTGATCTTAAGCGAGCTATCTAGCTTCTCTGAGCCTGTTTCCTTAGCTGCAAAATAGGGAATGAGTAGCCCTGGCTGGTGTGCGCAGTGGGTAGAGTGTTGGCCTGAGAACCGAAGGGTCATGGGTTCAGTTCCTGGTCAAAGGCATGTACCTGGGTTGCAGGTTCATGCCCAGCCCCCTCATGCAGGAAGCAATCTCTCTCTCTCTCTCTCTCTCTCTCTCTCTCTCTCTCTCTCTCTCTCTTTCTCCTTCTCCCTCTACCTCTATCCCTCTCCCTCCTTCCCTCTCTCCCTCTCTCCCCTTCCTTCCCCCACCCTCCCTTCCACGCTCTCTGAAAATCCTTGGGTGAGGATTAACAACAACAACAACAAATGGGGAATGAGTAAAAAGACCCAACCTAGGCAGTAATAAAGCACCTAACACCTGGGAACACACTGTGCACTCAGTTCTTGTTAGTTTTCCTCTCTTCCCTGTTGCTGACAACTTACTCAGGAGGCCGCTTCTAAGAGTCGTCTAGGGATTGGTCATAAAGTTTTTCTTTTCTGGATTCCTACTTCCTTTATTGTCTCAGTTGTGAAATCGCTTTGGGACACTGTGGATGACCTATGGGCTATGGTATCCTGTCTCCATGGTGACGCAGCTGCCCTGTGTCCTGTCAGGATTTGCTTATAGATCCTGCTGTGGCATTGACCCTGGGAAGTTAATCCAAACCCAGCATGATAAGGAGTCTGAATACCTCCAGCCTTTAATTCCTGCTGCAAGGCCTGTTGGGTTATTCTTGCCTAGCTGGAGAGAAAGGTATGCTTATCTCTGTTGGGCTCAGCCCCGCCAGGCCTGGAGGTATAACTTTGGTGTGGCCAATAGTGTCAGGGCCTTTCTTGGTGACTCACTTTTATAGTTCATACAGGGGTGAGGACTTAATCAGGCTCTTTAGATTTAGCCTGAGGAATGGCAGATTATGAGTTCACAGTCTGGATGGGAGATTTGGTCCCTTGGGAATCTAATTAATAAGCAGAGGGGTTGTTAAGAAGCTTGAATGTTACAGGAGGGAAGGCCCTGAGGCAGCATCCAGTCTCAACTAAGAGAAGAAGCCAAGTTAACACTCAGATCTGGGGAGAGCTGATCTAGAACCTAGATGTTTTGGGGGTTTTTTTGAATATATTTTATTGATTTTTTACAGAGAGGAAGGGAGAGGGTTAGAGAGTTAGAAACATCGATGAGAGAGAAACATCGATCAGCTGCCTCCTGCACACCTCCCACTGGGGATGTGCCCGCAACCAAGGTACATGCCCTTGACCGGAATCGAACCTGGGACCTTTCAGTTCGC
The DNA here is from genome assembly GCF_964212035.1 of Myotis nattereri. Taxonomy (NCBI): domain Eukaryota; kingdom Metazoa; phylum Chordata; class Mammalia; order Chiroptera; family Vespertilionidae; genus Myotis; species Myotis nattereri. The sequence continues at coordinate 57,154,867 of NC_138087.1, forward strand.
AGGCCGACGATCTATCCACTGAGCCAAACCGGTTAGGGCTAGATGTTTTTTTTTTTTTTTATTGTTAATCCTCACTCGAGGATGTTTTTCCATTGATTTTTAGAGAGAGTGGAAGTAGAGAAGAAGGGGGGGGGAGAGAGAGAGAGAGAGAGAGAGAGAGACATTGATGTGAGAGACACATCTATTGGTTGCCTCCCACATGCTCTGGGACCTAGGCCAAGGTTCAAACCTGACACCCAGGTACAGTGGGGCCTTGACTTATGATTGTCCCGACTAACAAGTTTTTCGAGATACGAGCCGTCTCTCGGCCGATTTTTTGCTTTGAGTTGTGAGCTAAAATTCGGGTTACGAGCCAGCTTCAGATACCCCACCACTAGTTGGCGCAGCGAACGTCACAGTGAACGCCACAACATCAGCCCAGCGTCACGTGTCTCACTCGTTCATTTTATGATTTGACATACGAGTAATTTGAGTTATGAGCTCCGTCACGGAACAAATTAAACTTGTAAGTCAAGGCCTCACTGTATGTGCCCTTCCTTGACTAGGAATAGAACCTGTGACACTTTGGTACATGAGCCTATGCTCTAACCCCTGAGCCACACCAGCCATGGTTAGAACTCAGATCTTTTATTCTCTCCTCCCTTTTGGGTGGAGTCAATTATCTGTTTTAATTATAAAAACAATAGATGTTCAAAAAATAAAAATCACCTATAAATTTACCACCCTGGGGAGAACCACTGTTAACATTTTGCTGTCATCCTTCTAGATTTTTCCAGGTATGGAAATAGATTTTGAAAATATACATATGGGCCCTGGCCAGTTGTTCAGTGGTTAGAGCATTTGCCTGTGGACTGCAGGGGTTGGGTTCAAATTCCTTCAGGTTTGATTCCAGACTGATAGAAAAACTTAGGAGTGTTGGTTCTAATTCCTTAAAACAGCGGTTCTCAACCTGTGGGTCGAGACCCCTTTGGGGGTCGAATGACCCTTTCACAGGGGTCACCTAAGACCATCGGAAAACACATATATAATTACATATTGTTTTTGTGATTAATCACTATGCTTTAATTATGTTCAATTTGTAACAATGAAAATACATCCTGCATATCAGATATTTACATTACGATTCATAACAGTAGCAAAATTACAGTTATGAAGTAGCAACGAAAATAATTTTATGGTTGGGGGTCACCACAACATGAGGAACTGTATTAAAGGGTCGCGGCATTAGGAAGGTTGAGAACCACTGCCTTAAAACTTGTCGTAGACCCCAGCTCTTCTGAGTCTAATACTTTACATGCCAGTGGATTAGAGCACAGCTTTATTTTTGTTCATTATAGCACCGAATCAAGGAGGAAGAGGTGGAGGATGACAAGCAATCCTTGCATGGTGATATAGTTTAGGGTTTGCAAAACCTTTTAACAACTCCCATATCATTTGAGCATAGCCTGGAGAGGGAACTTTCACTCTGAGATGGCAGCCGGCCAAAGTGGGAAGCCAGATAGCTGGGTTTGTGGCCTTTGGAGACTTAAAAAGATTGATTTCAGAGACCATCCCCAGAACAATTAAATATAATTTTCTGTGGGTAGAGCCTAGGGCTAGGCTAAGGCTGATGTCAACTAGTGTTGAAAGCTACTGGCTGAGAGCCTAAAGATTTCTCACTCAGAAGATTAAGGGTGGGTGCTTTGGAGGGTGTGGGAGAACACCAGAAGTAGACAAAGTGGGGATTAAAAACAGACCAAGTGCAGTTGAAACTAGTGATGACATCACAGTCATTGGAAGGTGTGTCACAAGCAAGTGATTGCTAACCATTTTGTACTCCCAATATTTGCCGAAAGTTTTCGTTTTCCTAGGTCAGAGAAGCCTTGAGATCATCACTAGAATGTCATCCTCATTTGTGTTCTGACTCATTTAGCCAGAGAGGAAAGTTGAGTGACAGTGCGTTTTCATGGGCACTTGGATGAGGATGCCACACGTAAGAATATCGGGTGTTCTCTGCCATAGCAGAGGAGTTTGAACCACTGGTTAGGAAAGTGTCTAAATAATATACAGCTATTTGCATGTTTAAAATGCTTGCTCTGGTTTTAGCCTTATCAATACTGTAAGTGCTGATGTATCTAAGTTTAGGGATCAGGATTTGGGTGCTGGGATGACAGTCTCAAAATAGCTCAAATTAGGTAATTTAGCAAAAGTGTTTGTGTCTTGCAGGGATTAGCAGGAGGGAGTTGGTTAGAATTTCACTTTTTGCAGGGAGGTAGCCTGCTTGTCTATTTTGATACCATTATCTTTGGAAAAACATCACACATAGTGTGGAGGTTAGACTGATGCTTCTTTTGCTTCTCCAACAAGGCTGTAAACTGCGAGATATTTTATTCTTATTAGATCCATCCTGTGGCCGTCAGAGTGGCACCTTTGAATCAGCTCTTTAAGTTTAGAGCGTGTTTAGTTTTCCCACTCACGCTGTGTAATTCTGTTTGAAGTGTGTCTCTAGCATGTCGAATTTTGTGTTTGTTTGTTTTTAAATCCAGACTGACGGTCTTTGACTTTAACTAGATAGTCATGTTCATTTATACTTATTGTGCTTATTAATACTTTAGGATTTAATTATATCATCTTATTTTATGCTTTCTTTTTGTTATACTTTTTCTCTCTTAGGGTTCTTTGGGTTGAAAGTGACTGAAAACCCAATGGAAACGGACCTCAATATAAAAGAAAACATACTGACTTCTCTAGTAGAAAAGTCTGGGATGAGAACTGGGTTCAGATTATTTTGGGCCCTGGATTCAGAGATTCAATGGATATCATCAGAAAATGTTGACTGGTCAGGACTGGGGCATTTAACCTTACCAGAGGACTGTGTGTATGTAAATATACGTGTGTGTGTGTGTGTGTGTGTGTGTGTGTATGTGTAACCACACAGACCGAGAGTCCAGGAGGCATAGTTTCTGAAAGGGAAATCACAGTGCAATACTGTGAAGAAAGGAAGAAGGAATCTGGGCAGATAAAACACACCAGTGGACATGATGACCTCCCTGGCCTGTTCTACAAAGAATAGGAATTTTCAGTGCGATAATCTGAAAAGAAAGATAAAAGCTCAGGAGGCGTTTACTGCACCCATTTCATTCGTCTCCGTACACTACATAGACATGTATTGTGTTAGTGGAGATTAGAGTAGGCCCCACCCAATGTGGAGGTTAAATGGAATAATGCATGTGAAGTGCTTATACTGCCTATCACGTAGTAAGCACCTAATACGTGCTACTACCATTATCAGGCACAATGCAAGGCATGCTGGATACCCAGAGAAAATGAGAGTTCAGCCACTGCCCTCACAAAGCACATAGTTATACCAGAAAGTTAAGGAAAGGATGGCTTATGTGAGTCAGCAGTGAATTTGGCTCTGAGTTTCCTTTTTAAAATTATTTATTTGCTTGTTTGTTTATTTTTAATGATTTTAGGGAAAGAGGAAGGGAGAGGGATAGGGAGATAGAAACATCGATGAGAAACATCAATCGGCTGCCTCTTGCCCGCCCTGCACTAGGGATCAAGCCTGAAACTCGGGCTTGTGCCCTGACCAGGAATCAAACCGGTGACCTCTTGGTTCCTGGGTCGATGCTCAACCACTGAGCCACACCGGCTGGGCTGCTTTGAGCTTCCTTTTGTCCCCTAGGCAAAAATGGGACCCTGAATGACTCAGAGTTGTTCTCGTCTAATTGAAGGATACTCAGCTTTTTATCAGCCAGGCAAAGGGGAAAGTATTTTTTGTGAAAACATTCCAGAAGGGCACATTGAGCAGTTACAAAGGAGAATGCCTCTAAGGGATGTTTTAAAGAAAGAAGGAGAAACTACCAGGCCCCGAGAAAACGGAGAGGCCAGAATATGAAATTATTGTTCATTGAAGACATTTGCTATGGGGAGCTAAAGGAATATGATCCAGCTTTTAAAAAAAATCTATTTTGTGATTATAAGAATGATGCATATTCATTATGGAACAATTGTAGAATGCAGGAAAACATAAAAATTAAACAATCAGAAATAATCTACTGCTCAGAGATAACCATTGTTAACATGATGGCATATTTCTTACTGTTTATTGCTTATGTGTGAGCACGTGCATACACACATTGTTGTGTATAGAACTGGCATTATGCTGTATAGATCTGTACTCTGTTTTGTTTTGTTTTTAATTAACAATATAATGTTGTCATTGTCTTTTGTTGTTAAATATCCTCTGAAGATGTGGTTTTGGGTGGCCATGTAGCGTTTCTTCATGCAGCCATGCGACGCTTTATTTAACCATTTCTTGTTGGGCATTGAAATTGTCAATAGATTTTTGATATTATAAATAATGTTGCAAAGAAAAATTTTTACCACAAGCCTCCTTTAGGACATTTCTGATTCTTGTCTAAGATGAGAAGTTCTTAGATACAGTAATATGACATCAAAGAGAAGAGGAGCATTTTAAGGCTCTGAGTGTGTGTTGCCAAAGTGGTATGCCGCGTTCTTGTGGCTTAAGGGGACTCAAATAGAGAACCCACCTAGACAAGTGAGAAAAGTGGCCTTGGGCTTTGGGTTGTCACAGACCAGTGGAAACACGAAAACAAAAACTCTGAGGAGGGGCTGACATCCTGTCCCAACTCTATTCAGTCCAGCAGAGCTTTTTCTGTCCTCCTGCTTATTATTATGAGAAGAAATAAATTTTAATCCAGAACAGTAGGGATGTGATTTTAGACTAAAGGACAGTTCTTTAAATCGCATCAACTTGGTTTTCGAAAACTTCACTCTCTCTCTCCCTAAAATTAATAAAAACATATCCTTGGGTCAGGATTAAATAAAAAAAATAAATTAATAAAAGCAGGCACATCCCTTGCTGGAAAGTTTATACTGGCTGTAGTGGGAGACCTCAGTCTCTCGCTCCATACACCTCTCCATAGGCTAAGAGCAGCTCCATCCTCACTGATGGAGGCTGGCTTTCCTCAGAATAGATGGTCTATGGAAGGGAACAATATGAAAATCTCACTGTCCCATGACCTGGTCTTGACCTATGTCACCTTCACCCCATCCCCAGCACCCGCCTGGCCGGGTACACACACAGTCAACAGTCGGTTCTCCATTCCTGAAGTTGTGTTGTATTTGCAGGTGCAAAGAAAAGAAATACGATTATGATCAATTGCCCACGACATCTATTATCATCGCATTTTATAATGAAGCCTGGTCAACTCTCCTTCGGACAGTTTACAGTGTCCTCGAGACGTCCCCAGACATCCTGCTAGAAGAAGTTATCCTTGTAGATGACTACAGTGACAGAGGTAAGCCCCTGACATGGGCTCTTGGTGGGGCCTAGCTTTCCATGACAGTGCCTGGGAGGTGAGAGTGTGATAAGGCCTGGTAAGGACAGGCCTCCTGCGTCCCCCTGTCTGTGTCCCGCTCCTGCTCTTAGGGACCTCAGAGCCTGGAGGAGGGACACAGATGTAATGACTGAGGGTTCTACCACCTGGTGCTCCAGGAAACGTGGGAAAGGGACTCACTGTGCTGGGTGCTCAGGACGGGTGGTTGGCCTTCCTGGTAGCCTCAAAGGTCGAATAGTTTGTGGACAGCAAAGGAGGAGGGAGGGTGTTTCAAGTGGAGGGCATAGATGTGGAAAGGCTGGAGGTGTAGGACCTGCCAGTGGTTCAGGAAGGATGGAGGGCCAGCTGCTTGGGGAGAAGTAGGGAGAAGAGGTGGAGAACGGTGCAGTGAGAACACAAGGCCGAGGAGCTGGGACTTTGTTCTAAGGGCAGGGAGAGCCAAGGCAGGGTTTTAAGCAGGAGAGCTGTTGGGGAGAATCCCTCTGGGCTGGACTGTGGAGAATGGTGTACAGAGGAGCTGGGTCAGGAGGCCCGGGGGCTGGAGGGGTGGCCCAGGCGAGAAATGGAGGCTTAGAGTCAGGTGGTGGCAGAGGAAAGGGAGGGGGGTGGGACTGGGGGTGCTCGAGTGGTGGCATCCACAGGGCCGGAGACTGGCTGAGGTGCAAGGAGGAACCATAGGGTTCTGGCATGGGTCCCCGGGTGAATGGTGGTGCCATCTTAGAGCTGGACAAGCCACCCAGGACAGGAGGAACGGGTCTGGGAGAGGAAAGGGGTGTCTGGTTTTGGATGTGTTGAGTTTGAGATCAAAAGGGGCAGCCCAGACAAAAGAACTGAAGCCGGGAGAGGTGTTCCATGGACAGGGTGGTCAGCGTCCCTGCAGGCCTGACCAGTGACCTAGGATCCGGCCATTCACATGCAGCCCAGAGCTGGTCCTTCGTTACTCAGTGAACAGTTTTTGAGTTTCTGCGGTGTGCTGGGTGCTGTTCTAGGCACTGGGGATCCCTGGGCAGCAAGACAAGTCCCTGCTCACTTGTCTCTCTCTGAACCTGTTTCTCATGGGCGAATGGGTTTATCCACACCTGCCTCAGGGTTGTGGTGAGGAGTAAATGAGATCAGGGATCTGTGCACATGTACAGGACAGACCCTCACGTAGCAGCAGCACGGAGGAGGCACTCCTCTCCATTTCCTTTTGTTCCTTCCTCCCTGTCTGTGTGGACACTGTCTGGCTCATCCTGCATGGGCTTGAATCCACTCCAACACTTCGCAGCCATGCAGCCTTGAGCAAGGAGCTTAACCAGTTTCAACCTTGGCTTCAGCCCCTGTTTTAAAATATATTAATGTAACACATTAACATAGATAAAATAAAATAATAATATTTCCTACCTTATAGCGTTGTTGCAAGGGTTAAGTGAGATAAAGCAAGGTACCAGTGCCTGGTAGAGTGTTAGCACTTGTTAAATGATAACTTCTGTTTTTATGCAATACTAAACTAGAAAGTGCCGAAAATATTTCAGCAATGTCTTTATTCAGAAGCAAATAGCAGATTTAAAATGTTATCTTTAGGGCACTCACTGGATTGATGGGATTCTGTGGCAGGCAGGAGCACGGGCCGAACCCCTGCCAGCACAGCTCAGTTCCCTCAGAAACGTGCTGCAGGGCCACAGCTTCCCTTTCCCGTCCTGGTAACCTGTAAAGCAGGTGAGATGCTCACTCAACCCATAATGGAGGTGAGAGTCCTGCCTGCCTCCTCCCGCCCTACCTGCACTGTCAGTCTGAGCTCCAAGAGGCTGACACCCCTTGAGGGTGTGGGAAGACAGTTCAGCAGACAGAAGATTGAAGCTGACCAAATCCACAATGAGTTCAGGAGGCCACAGGTGCATTTTTTGGGGTATTCACTGGGCACCGTCATAAGTTACCTTTGCGTGGGAAGTCATCTGCCTTGCGCCTACCATCAACTTACTTGCAGTTATATTTGGATTGAAAAACAACTGATGAGTGTTACCTTTTTTGTTAGTGGCAAGAATATTTTCACAAACTATGAAGCCACCTAGAACATTTTATAAAAATTTCCCCTTTCTTGATGATTGAAGACTTTGAGACAAATCCCATTTGATATAGAGAAATTCTCTCATTTTTATTTTGCCCCAGGCGTGCCCACCAGCCTCCACCTGACCACTGAGAGTGTGAGTGGGGGCCTCCAGCCCTAGAGCCTATGAATGGAGTCGGGGGTCTGGGGTCAGCACTAGCTATGGGCACATCCTTTCAACTTTTAAGGACTCATTTCCTCTTTAGCAAAAGAGGGTGTTCTCCTGACAAGTTGTAGATTTCTTTAATAAAGATCAGAAGGTGCACAAGAAAGCTCTGGGAGGCAGTGTTAAGCCTGTGGACTCAAGGAGGCAGAGTCCGTGGGTTTAAATCATGGGCCCTCAGCTCACGTGCTCTGTGACCCTGACCTTGACAAGTTCCTTAGCCTCTCTGGTCTTAGTGTTCTCATCTATAAAATGGGAGTAATAGTGGTACCTACCTTGTAGGATTGTTGTGAGAATCATGTAAATCACTTAGCAATGAGCACAGTTGGCCCTCTCAGGCTAGCTGCCATTGTTATGACTACTATTACTGTGTCAACTGAAATATGCTACTGAGAAAATTTATATTAACAGAACTATCATGACATCATATAATAAAATGTGCATTAATATAACTATAATAATATAGCTATAATAACAACATTTATATTAAAACTAGAGGCCCGATGCATGAAATTTGTGCAAGAGTAGGTCTTCCTTCCCCCGGCTGCCAGCACCAGCTTCCCTCTGGCACCTGGGATCCGGGCTTCCCTCGCAGCCCTGGCTTCGTTCAAAAGGACTTCTGGTCTAATTAGCATATTATGCTTTTATTAGTATAGATTATTCCATATAAATTAAAAATTTATAGCATATTGCATAATTAATTAACATAAATTAACAAATTTATATTAACATAATTTTTCAGAAAAATTGTGGTCAGATGGTTCTTGAGCTTTTTATTTTTAAGTGTTCATAAGTCAAGGTGCAATGTATTTTGGGGGTAACAGTTTTATTGAGATAGATCTGCATACATGCCACCCATTTTAGGCATTTGGTGGTCCTGGGATTCCTCCCCGCCAGCCTCCCCTGGCCTTTGGGTTGCTTTCAGCCTTGGTCCTGGGTGAGGTGAGCATGTTCCAGGTGGCAGAGCAAAGGAGGCTTATGTCTGTTTAGTTTTCTTTTGGGGACAGGGTGGCCTTGGAAGGACCTGGCTTGGGATGTGTGTCCCTCATTGTCCCCCTCGCCTCCCCAGAGCACCTGAAGGAACGCTTGGAAAATGAGCTGTCAAAGCTGCCCAAGGTGCGCCTGATCCGCGCCAACAAGAGGGAGGGCCTGGTGCGAGCCCGGCTGCTGGGGGCTTCCGCGGCAAAGGGCCAAGTGCTGACCTTCCTGGACTGCCACTGTGAGTGCCACGAGGGGTGGCTGGAGCCACTGCTGCAGAGGTACGTGAGCCGTCCGCGTGGGGAGGGTCCCAATGCTCCATAGAAGCAAAAACAGACTGATCACCACGTGTGAGCGGTCATGGGGCGCCTGGGTTCAGTGGCTCCTGGGACAAGTCCTCTGTCACTGGACAGTGTCTCTCAGATGGTCCTAACCAGGAACATAGCCCATTCTTTCCATGGGCTTTTGGAAATAGATGTTCTCGGTTGCCATGTCCAGCGGGTAGTGCTCCTGGCATTTTGTGAGCTGGGAACCAGGGATGCCAAACACCTGCAGTGTGTGCAACCTGCACAGCAAAGGATGGTTCTGCCCAGATGCCAGGAGTGAGTGCCTCTGTGGGCACTCTGCTACTCGTCCTGCACGTTCCATAAGCATGATTCAGAGTCCACTCCAGTGCTGACTCCCCAGTTTTCTCTTTCTTGTAAAATTTAGCTACCCATGGTTCCAACCAGCTTGATCACAAGTCACAAATTCTTGGGGTCTTTGCTAGAGACTATGCAGCATCTTTGAACCTGCCCAGCAGGTCTGCCTTGTCCCTCTCACCCCTTTTCATAATGCCCTCAATTTATTTAAAGAATTGGGCATTGGTAGTACTCACTCTGCAATTTCCTGAATTTAGTGAACTCAGAAGCTTGATTCTTTGTCTTACGTAATCCATCCTGAACAGTGCGATTTTCCCCAAACTTGTAATTCTTACCTCAGTGTCATTCATAGTGTCATTCATTTCTGGTGTTATTCTAAAAACCCTTATAGCTCAATTTTGGTGGATCTCTGTTTTTTCTCACCATTGTTTTGTGTGACTCTAATGATATTTAGGAATCAGATTCTAGATAAAAGACCCCAAAACGTAACCCAGAGAAATCTAGTGTTCACACATGGTCTAGTCTCAGCTCATCTTTCCTCATGTGCTATCAGATGCAAAAAAAACACAGCCTAACAGCAAGCCAACGGATGGTTGGGCTTATAATAATGATTGTGGAGGAACTAGCTAAAGCATACACACAGGCTGATGCCTGCAACAGAAAATCATAGTGTTTCCCACTGTGTGTAATGTTTCACAATAATAAAAACGAAAAGAAAGGAATAGCAGTTGTTCTAGGTTCTCTGCCAGCCATCTCACGGACATTCCCATGTTAATCCTATGTGTATATACAGGGTGGGCAAAAACAAGTTTACTGTCGTGAGTACGTGAAACACAGAGGTTATTCTTGTATTATTATTTATTAATTATTGTATCGTTTTCCATACAAACAACTGTAAACCTACTTTGCCCACTCACCTTGGGCCCTGAGAGGTGAGATGACTTGGCTAATGTTCACACAGTGAATAGGATTAGAATTTATATTCTAATTCCAAAGCTGGCCCTTTGGTCTGGGGGCATCTCTGCACAGGAAGATTATTGTTTCTTGACATTTTTTTTTTTTTTCAAAATACACTCCATTGATTTTCCACAGAGAGGAAGGGAGAGAGACAGAGAGCCAGAAACATCGATGAGAGAGAAACATCGATCAGCTGCCTCCCACACATCCCCCACTGGGGATGTGCCTGCAACCCAGGCACATGCTCCTGACCAGAATCAAACCCGGGACCCTTCAGTCCTCAGGCTGACGCTCCATCCACTGAGCCAAACCGGCCTCGGCTAAAATATATATTTTTTAAAATATATTTTTATTGATTTCAGGGAGGAAGGGAGAGGGAGAGAGAGATAGAAACATCCGTGATGAGAGAGAATCATTGATTGGCTGCCTCCTGCAAGCCCCCTACTGGGGATGAAGCCTGTAACCCAGGCATGTGCCCTGACCAGGAATCGAACTGTGACCTCTTGGTTCATAGGTCGACGCTCAACCACTGAGCCAAGCTTGATGTTTTATGACTAATTGTGATTAAATGAAGGAACCTTTTGCAGTCTTGAGAAATTGAAAATCTGCTTTCTCTTTAAAAAAATTACCTTTGATTTTTTTTACACATCTTGACTTTCATAGATAGAATCAGAACATTAAAACTGTGGGGTATTTCATATTAAGGTCAGAATCCTTGCTCCCCGCTTCCCCCTAAAAAGCCCCCAAGGTGGTCACCTGCCTGACATGGCTGCAGACACCTGGAATGAGAGAAGCAGGTCTTTCTCACATGGGTTTTCCTCCTTCCTAGTGGAAGGGTGAGGAGAGTCCATTCCCAGATTTCCTAATGGTCCCCCTGTACCCATTCACATGGAGAAACGGGGTGTCCTGGGTGCTTGCAGGATCCAGGAAGAGGAGTCGGCAGTGGTGTGCCCGGTGATTGATGTGATCGACTGGAACACCTTCGAGTACCTGGGGAACTCGGGAGAGCCCCAGATCGGCGGTTTCGACTGGAGGCTGGTGTTCACGTGGCACGTGGTTCCTGAGAGGGAGAGGATGCGGATGCGGTCCCCTGTCGATGTCATCAGGTCAGGGGTCGACTTCTTTGAGCGAGCCTCATTGCATCTGGCTAACATGTCAGGGAAGGCCCTTGGGAGGGATGGTTAGCTGTTGGACCCCCACCCCAGTTTACACACTTATCATGCACAGAGTTATGTACTTGCCTGTTGAGATGTCTGTGTGCTTCCCCAGGGCAGGGACTGTGGGGAATGGCTGTGCTCCCAGGCCTAGCTTAGTGCTGGGCTGAGCTCAGGGTACTCTTTGGAGATGCATGACTGGACTGAAGGGCTTGTGGTGGGAAAGGAGTTCAACTAGCAGTGGTTTCCCGCTGCTTGCATGGCAATATGGATCTCATATGCTTCTAGGTCTCCAACAATGGCTGGTGGGCTGTTTGCTGTGAGTAAGAAATATTTTGAATATCTGGGGTCTTATGATACAGGAATGGAAGTTTGGGGCGGAGAAAACCTCGAATTCTCCTTCAGGGTAAGTATTCCAGTCTTCTCTTTGGACTCATTCTTAACCTGGTTTTTTTTTCTCTCTCTCTCTTTGGGAATGATGGGATTTTATGAGGTCCTGGTACACTTTCCCTCCACGTTGGTAATTTATCCAGAAATTCTGAAAGATGATAATGGCATAAGCATCCTATAAACATGCTTGCCTTCTTGTTTAAATTTTAAAAAATATCTACTTTTAAATAGATTTGGGGTAGGAAAGGGCCTTGCAGGTCACCTGGTTCTTTGCTCTCACTACAGCGGGAAGAGCTGGAACCCAGAGAGGGGAAGTGACTTGCTCAGGAGTGAGTGGCAGAGACTAGACTAAAACTTGTCCCTGCCTCCTGAGTCCATGTTTTGGAGACTTAATTTGCTTAACTGTTCATGAAGTGGCCTCTTTATATAGCACAGCAACTTTCAAACCTGGACACATACAGAGTTGGTGGGGAAGCTTATTAAAAAGGCAGATTTACAGGCACCGTCTCCAGAAAGTCAGGCTTGATGGGTTTACTGTTGGGACCAGAAATGTGCCTTTTGTAATAAGCCCATCTGCCGATTCTGCTATCCAGGACTCACAGATGAGGCCCCTTGGAGAAACCCTAAGCTTTTCAGTGGGTTTTCCAGTTAACTAACCTTGCATTGTAAGCATCAAAACCTTATGTTAATGTAAGCTTTTCAATAGAAAATTTAAATAATATTTTATATGGTTTCCTGCTTAAAAAGAGTTACCTAACGAACAAGAATTTGGCCTACCACTGAGGACTCTCCCTGCCCCCCCCCTCGCCAATCATTGGTCATACCTCCTATGGACAGTGGGGTGTCCATGGCGATTTGCCCAGCATGAAATGGCCCCCGATAACAGTTGAGTTGTAGAGTGGCTTTTAATGGTCTTTCTGCCTTTTCCCTAGGTGTCAGGCTGCTCTGCCTGCCTCTAGAAGCTCTTCCTTTCCCCCTCCCAAACCTCTCTTCTTACTTGCTGCTTTCCTATCTTCTGTGGCTAGCAGATCAGGTAATCAGCCTGTATTTTACATCCTGAGTGAATGGGTTCCCAGCGAGGTCAGCGATGGGTCCCGTCACGCATCAAGTGCATGAGATTTAGTGCATGGACATGGGGTCTTGGTTCCAGGGATTGTTTGTCTCGGGGCTGCTTTCGTACTCTGCCTGCATTCTGTGTTCTGAGGGTGCTGTGAGGTGGCCCCCTGCCCGTGGAGGGTGAGAGTGTGGCAGCGTTCATCATGACTTCTGTGCTCGGCCTCCTGGCCGCGGGCATTAGGGACCAGCACCTCATCCCCTGCTCACCTACCGCGGCCCCTCCTCTGCTCTGTGTGCAGATCTGGCAGTGCGGCGGGACCCTGGAGACACACCCGTGTTCTCACGTGGGCCACGTTTTCCCCAAGCAAGCTCCCTACTCCCGCAAAAAGGCCCTGGCCAACAGTGTCCGTGCCGCTGAAGTGTGGATGGATGAGTTCAAGGAGCTCTACTACCACCGCAATCCCCACGCCCGTTTGGTGAGTTCCTGCCCCTGCGCTCAGCCTCGCCTCCTCTGAACAAAACCAGCTAGTCTGGCCTCTGTACCATAGTGGACCATGGCCCAGAAATAGAAAATAAATCGGGTGCTCATGTTACAGTATGGGACAGTTTTATTCCTTCACTTGTAATTTACAGTTGATTCTCGTTATTTGCAGTAATTATGTTCTATGTAGTCACCGTAAACACTGAATTTGGGAAGACTGAGCCAACACTCTTGGGGGAAATACAGGGTTAGGTTCATGGAAGCCTCCAGCAGGTTGACATTTTTGTCAACTGATCAATACATAACCTTGCTTTTGTGTGTGTTTCATTTTATTTCATATATTGTTGGTTCATTACGTGGGACTCAGAGCCAATAGTACTGTCACTTATGCATGAGAAAAGGTTATTAAGCACACAAAATTTCCCCGTCAGGCACCTCACAGCCTTCTTACGCGGAGGAGCATTCCACGGCACTTCAGCACTACGCTCAGGGCCCGTTTCCAATGGTGAACTCCCCAGTGCAAAGCACAAAAATCTGAAAGATGTGCCGTTGAATGGAGCATGGAAAGGGCGCTTGCTTGCAGTGTGAGAGCCTAGAACACGCACATGGGTGACTCACCATTTTCCCTGCCCTGGGTATGTCCTCAGATGACAGGAGCCGGAGAACACTAGTTGATCTTAGGGCTACAAGCAAATTTTGACAAATAGGCCCACTGCCCTTGCACAGGCCAGCTCTGCACACCCCAGGACAGGGGCCCCCGGACCCTCATTCCCATAATTAAGAGGGCTGCTAGGCTAGACAAGAAGGTCTGCTCCAAGACCTCTTTCCTGGCCACTTGATGAAAATCTCTTCTGATTCCTCGCAGCAGCCCTTCAGGCCGGCTCTGAATTTTTCATTTTATAGAAATGAGGAGAAAACTGAAACTCAGAGAGAGGTTGAGTTAAGGAACTTGCTCCAGGCCTCAGAGCTGATGCGGGAAGAACTGGGCCTGGGGTGTGTACACTCTAGTGGGCCTCTCTGTGCTCTGCAGAGCCCTGTGGACCCAGCCCCTGACCTCCCTGGGCTTCTCTCTGCCTCTGGGTTCCAGGCTCATTGCTTCCTCCATCTTGCCCAAGGAAGAGAAACATTGATTAGTTTCCTCCGATTTTCCTCCAATTTGCACCCAGACCAGGGCTGGTATCGAGCCTGCAACCGAAGTATGCACCCCTAACCAGGAATCAGACCCGCAACCCTTTGGTCCATGGGCCGATGCTCTAATCACTGAGCCAAACTGGCCAGGGCAGAAAGTTCTTAACCAGTGGTTTTGTCCAGAACACTAAACTCCCACTAGTATTTATTATTGTAGCATTCTGCTTTTGCCATCATCTATATATATAAAAGCCAAGCGACTGGAATGCCAGAGCGACTGGTCACTGTGACGAGCACTGTGGAGGCCAACCGGCCTGATTGGGGCCCCAATCGCCCTCCCCCCAACCTCCTGCAACCCCTCCCCTACGGCCTGGTCCCAATTGGCCCCCGTCAGGGTGGGTGGCTGGACCGCACCCATGCACAAATTCATGCACTGGGCCTCTAGTAAGTATATATTTAGACTTCAATACACTGAGCACATAAGGTTTTCATTCATGATTACAGCTAGAATACTTACCTGTGTTTGAAAGTGAATGTCAGATATCAGTAGTAAATTGGAATGTCGTTGTATATGATTGTTGCTGACATTTTGCTGGTCTGTGATCACACGTTCATCATTGATTTGCAGGGGTCCAATGCAGCCCCAGGATTTGGCTTCCTCACCCCACCAGCAGGGGCTTTGTGTCCTTCCTTGTGCACCTGGTTGCACCTCCCTGTAGCAAGAGCACCTGGGAATGTAATTGTGTGACAATCTCTCCTGCTGGTGTGTTCCACTATGTCTGAGGCTGTTTTTGGTATGCTGTGCCCGGCACACATTAGGCGCTCAATAAAAGCTTAGTGAATGAGTGGGCAAGAGTGGAGAGCAGGGCTTTGATAGGAAGTGCCATCCCCTTCAGCGGCTCACTGTTTTGTTCTTTTCTCAGGAGCCCTTTGGGGACGTGACAGAGAGGAAGCAGCTTCGCGCCAAGCTTCAGTGTAAGGACTTCAAGTGGTTCCTGGAGACCGTGTATCCAGAACTGCATGTGCCTGAGGACAGGCCTGGCTTCTTCGGGATGGTGAGCGAGGCGGCCCGTGCTGGGCAGGGAGTTCTGGCCCCCAGGTCTGATCAACAAACCCTGGGCCAGAAAGGCCCCTTTGTGGGGACCACGGCCAAACTCCTCTCCCTTTTCATCCACTGTTCTTCCTTCTCCCTGTGAGGGTTTGGGACTCAGGCCCAGAGTGTCAGTCCTGGGGGCCATCTCGAAATGGTTGAGTATAAACCTCCCATTTTATTGATGAGGAAACTGAGGCTCATTTGGTGTTTCCATGTCCGAGTTTGTACCAACACCTTGTTACATTATTTCAAATCTCAGTGGCCAGATCAGTTAATTACCAACTCAGGGATCCACAAGGGCAGTGGTGGGGAGAGGAGAGTCACTTTGCTTATTTCAAGAAACCTAAAAGAAATGTTCTTGGGGTGAGGCCAGCTAAAATGTCTGGTGCCTTTGGCTTTCGCTAGGACTTGCACTGAGTTAGCAAGGGCGGTCTCCTGGCCGTGTTGGTCAGAAGTGCTGGTGTCCCCCTGAAAGTCTTTGGTAAACACCAAGCAGGATGTCCATGCATTAAATTCAGATTCTTGAATTATCAACATTTTGCCTTTCTTGCTTTCCCTCTCCTCTGCTCCACCCTCCCATATTTTTCTTTTTTCAAGGAAACCCCAGACATTGTGTCATTTTACTCCTATCCACTTCAGCATGAATCTTAGTAAAACGTGGACATCATCCTACAAAACCACAGACCGTTATCACCCCTAACCAAATGAACAACAATTTCTTGGTGTCGTTTAACATCCATCCCTTATCCAGATTCCCCCAGATTTTCAAATTTCTCTTGGAGTATTTGGCAAGTTTCCTTTGGGATCCAAACAAGGCCTACACATTGCATATGGTCGCTGCATCTCCTAAAGCCTCTCTAATCTAAGGCAGGCCTTCTTCTCTTCCTTTCTCTTTTCTCCTTTCTCCTTTCTCCTCCTCCTCCTCCTCCACCTCTCTCTTCTTCTTCCTCCTCTTCTTATTTTTTTTTTTCCCTTTTGCTACAGCATTAGTTGCCCTAGAGAGTGCCTCACCCGTGGGATTGTCTGATTGTTTCTTTGTGGTGACTTTTAACTTGTGCCTCTCCCCCATATGCTTTACAATGGAAGTGATGTCTAAAAGTGTGACTGGAGTTGGAGAAATCTCTCTGGCAAGGACCCTTCACAGGTGTGCTTTGCATTCCTATTGCGTCAGAGAGGGAGTGCGCAATGTCTGGTCCTCCTGCTGGTAGTGCTGAGATTGATCATAGGTTCACGGAGAGTCACGGGGACTTGTCCTGTTCCCGGCTCCTTCACACGCAAAGCGGTCTCAAGAACACAGAAGGCTGTGCTTTCCGAGCTAGCGGGCTGTGGAATCCTTCCTTCATTATGGCTGAGTCTTGTCATCAGAACAGACTAGTTAAGAGTAGACAAGGGCCAGGGCAGCAGTGGGTCCAGGGGGTTCTTTGAACTCTCCAGGAAGGAATGCAGAAAGTATTTGAGTTTTTCCCCAGAGGCTCCTGGAAGGGAGGAGGGAACGTGGAACCTACCATGGTTTTTTTTTTTTTTTTTTTGCTCTTAGAGCGATTAAAGGGTTTTAGAGCCAAGAGATACGTCAGAGATGACGTTAGATAAGACACTGCTGAGTGATAGAGAGAGCACTGGACTTGGAGTCAGAGGTCCTGGATTCAAGACTCAGGTTTCTCCTCTTACTTGTTGGGGTACCTTGGGCAACATTGGCTCTTTGAATTATGCTGTTTCTAGAGCTTAGAATGGCGGCCTTGTGATCTGGGAGTGCCGAGTCTGTCCATTGGGGTGTCCTTTGCTGATGCATGATAACAGGAGCCCCTTCGTATATTATATTGGTGAGGCGCCGATCCAGCTATGTTTGGACTAGTGCAGCAATAAGGCTGCATTAAAGAGAAATGAGGAGTATGGGCTTTCAGGTCATACAAAGTTAATCTCACTGATCCTCAGGTTTATCACCTCAAAATGGGGTTCTGATCCCCGCCTTGGTGTAGGGTGGGAAAGCACGTTTAAAGTGAGAAATGTAAGGGGCTCTTACCATTGAGTCCAGTTCTTGAGGCAGGTGCTTCTCCCACTCTGTTGACCCTCCCTCGGAGCCTTGGGTGGAGTCTGTTGTGTATAAGTCTGGACCCACAGGCCCCCTGTGCGTTTTGTTTAGCTGCAGAACAAAGGACTGAAAGATTACTGCTTTGACTATAACCCTCCCAGCGAACACGACCTCACGGGACACCAGGTCCTCCTGTACCTCTGCCACGGGATGGGCCAGAACCAGGTACGTGCTGTTCTCTGTGGCCTGTTAGTCTCCTGCGGGGGGAGCTCAGTGGGAGGCTCGGTGCTCAAGGGGTCCTCGGTGTGAGCCTCTGAAGGGGAAAACGAGGGGAAATTATGTGCTTTTAAAAAATAACGTGTTCATTATTTTTTTCATAATAAAAGTAATATATACTCATTACACAGCATTTGGAAAGTATAAAAAGTAGAAGTGAACAGAGAATGACAGGACGCAGAGCAACCACCACAATGATTAAGACATATTTACTTCCCCTCTTTTCGTACGTGTTTTACATGGTTATTTCCTTATGTCTATATGCTTTCCCTCTGCATTTCCATGATCTTGATCATATGTGTGTTATTAGACATCCTTTGAGAAGACCGTTCCTACGGCCTCTGACAGGTCTTTGTGTGGCTATATTACTATTTACGAATGGATTCCCTGCCTCCCTGATTTTTGCGATTATAGATAATCTTGCCACTAACATCTTTGGTCAGTAAAAAAGGAAGGAAAAACCCCAGCAGATCTGCATTTTGGATGACTTCCTCATCATTAGCTGTTAAGCAGAATTGCAGGTTTTGATGCCGAGTGCCACCCTGCAGAGCAGTGTTCAGGGCAGTCACCTCAGCCGGGCACCGGGGCAGACCTGAGTTAAGTGCTGTCCTTCAGGCCGGGCAGGGAGCACGTCTGGAGGGTCTAAGGACCAGGACAGGACCCCGGCCCAGGAAAGCAGATGGACCCACCAGGCCGGGGCTGGCAGAGGAGGCAGGAGAGCCGCGAAGCGTTGGTTCCAGACCTCAAAGCCCGCTGTCCTCAGAGTTGGCAGACACTGGAGACGAAGGGGTGGGGTCGGGTTTTCTTCCAACCTGGAGTCCTGCAATTCCGTGTGACTGTCAGCCCCCTTATGGTCAGCAGTAAACTTTCATAACTCAGCCAACTTAGGTTCCTCAGGTTCTCCAGCACTTTTTAGAACAGTGCTCCTCAAAGGTGGGCCTCCGACGGCACCAGCAGCGTCCCCGAGAGCTTAGAAATGCAAACTCTCGGACCCACCCTGTCCCTCTGGAACCCCAGCCGCTTGTTTTAACCAGCTTTCTGGGAGATCCCTTTGAGAGGCAATGCCCCACGTGCCTTCAGGATAGCCACCTGTGTCCGAATCTCCCGGAAGGGCGTGGGTGGTGCAGGGCAGGCAGGAGGCTGAGTGTCTTGTTAAAAATGTAAAAATGCCGCTTCCTAGGCCCCCCTCAGACGGACGGGCCCTCAGTCCCTCTTGGGGATGGGGCCACAGCCTCACACGCGGCTCTTTCCCGGGCACTCCAGAGGAGGAAGCCGTCGCTCTGGAAGAACCAAGCCTTTCCACTGGCCGCCACATTGTTGGCTTGCGCACAGCACTTGATAGCTTCCAAGGCACCGTTGCACTCATTGTATCTCCGAGGGAGGAGGACGCGAGGCCTGAAGGAAAGGAGAGGAAATGGCTAGTCCAGGCGGTGGAGCCCCAAGTGCTGGCACTGGGACCCACCCATTGTCTTTCCTGCTGTCCCCCACCTGCATGGGGACCAGTCCCGCACTCGCTATCTAACAAGCATGGGGACATGGGAAAGGCCCCTCCTTTCACACTTGCTGAGCCCCACACCACGTGCTGAAATGCTGGGGGGACACACAGGAGGCTGACTGATCAGACAGGCTAGTATCAGCGGGTGAGGGGAGAGCGAGGGACCCCCGTTTCTCATCCAGCAATTCCCCTTTCCTCATCAGAGGGTAACTGACGCCTGTTGGCTGCTCCGTTTTTAGTTTTTCGAGCACACGTCCCAAAACGAAATTCGCTATAACACCCACCAGCCAGAGGCCTGCATAGCTGTGGAGGCAGGAACAGATACTCTCATCATGCACCTCTGCCAGGACACGGCCCCGGAGAACCAGAAGTTCGTCCTGCAGGAGGTGAGCGAGCGGTCGCATTCCTTCCTCGCTGCTGTCTGGGCTGCGGAGGGGAGCGGGGAGGCACAGGGATGCCGCCATGTATAGGAGAAGGTCGCCGTGACCCTGAGTCCCTGGCCGCACTGCTGGATCCCAGGGTCCAGTGTCAGCCGCTTTCCTTTCCCCTCACTGACAACTCCTCTCAGTTCGCCCCCCTCCCCCGCCCCCACCTTCCACCTTGAGCTGCAGCCGGCAGAAATGGGAAGAGGACCTGCCGCAGGTGCATTAGAAGGAAATGGGGTTTAAACAAGTGAAACAGATCACCAACATGTAAGGATGGGAGGATAGATCGAGGTGTAAGTCACGCCTTCTCCAAGCCTCCTTTTCCCGGCTTTAAAAGTGAGGGCAGTCGTAGTGTCCTCGTCTTAACTCTAGCGAGGATTAGATGTATGGCTAGGAATATTTGGAAACGAGGAAGCTCTTTCAGGATTAGTTGTTCCTGTCAGTAGAATAACCAAGAAGAGATCTCTCTGAGGGAGTTGGCTCTCCATCAGAATAGTTGAGTTGGAATTGGGTGTTATTTCAAGCATGAAGGGCACTAGCTCCACTATGTTCGCGGTCAGCCCGTGATGCGACTCATAAATCAGTCATATCCTTTGACTCACAAAGAGAGCGCTTGAGGGAATAAAACCAAAGAAAATAATTCAGAAGAAAAATTAGTTCCCTTCGTCTCCGTGGGAAGCTGTCATTCCCAGACTGGCCCCAGGGATGGAAAGGGTCATCTAGACTGCTTACACATAGGGTAATTCCAAGTAGGATGAGAAGTCGGAGTACTTTTCCTGCAGACCATGTTATGATTAGCAATGTAATTTGCAGGCTCCTTGGAAAAGGCAGGCACCATAGTGTTGTCTACCTGATATAAAAAAAATGAGGGGACATATTTCTGCAAACCCCAAGAGTCTGTGACCCTCTGCAATGCCCTCCCCCTTCTTTCTTTCACTGGAAGCCATTGTAAGCCCTCAAAGAACAGTAATGCAAGATAGAGACTACAAAATTGGTTTGAAATGTTATCTTCAATTTCTTTTTTTAAAATTAAAAACATTTAAAAAAAATTATTTCAGGGAGAGGAAGAGAGGGATAGAAACATCAATGAGTAGAGAGAATCATTGATTGGCTGCCTCTTGTACACTCCACACTGGGGATCAAGCCCCACAGCCCGGGCATGTGCCCTGTCCAGGATTGGAACCGTGATCTCCTGGTTCATGGGTCAACCGCTCAACCACTGAGCAACACCAGACGGACTATCTTAAAGTTCAGTGACCATTTAAGGAAAAGTCCATTCAGGAGAGTGGGAGGAGGGGTGCTTTACTTAATTCCAGGCATATCTCAGAGATATTGCGGGTTCTGTTCCAGACGACTGCAATAAAGCAAGTATTGCAATAATGCGAGTCATGTTAATTTTTTTGGTTTCCCGGTACATAAAAAAGCTATATTTACATGATACTATAGTCTCTTACTTGTGTAATAATAGCATATGTTTAAGAAACAATAATTAAAAATACTTCATTGCTAAAAGATGCTCACTATCTTCTGAGCCTTCAAAGTCATCATCATTTTGCTGGTGGAGGCTCTTACCTTCAATTTGTAAAAAAAAAAAAAAAAGCATTATCTGCAAAGTGCAACACAAGGACGCGCAATAAAATGAGGTAGCCCTGTGTTTACTTTCGCATTATTCTAAAGGCAATTTATGAGCACTTCAAAAGGTTCTCGTGGTTAATATTTTTGAGATTCCTTTGCATCTAATTTTATTACTAAGGCTTCTCTTGCCCTGGAACAGGTTATGTCACTGTTCTGCCCATTGGTCGCCAGGCCATGATTAAGTTCCTTGGGGATGTACAGTTTACAATAGAAAGCGGGGTCAGGGGGAGAAAAACTCCAGGACCTGGGGAGAGATTTGC
Source organism: Myotis nattereri (assembly GCF_964212035.1). Taxonomy (NCBI): domain Eukaryota; kingdom Metazoa; phylum Chordata; class Mammalia; order Chiroptera; family Vespertilionidae; genus Myotis; species Myotis nattereri. The sequence continues at coordinate 57,176,459 of NC_138087.1, forward strand.
TGAGTTAACTCAGCAACAGTTTGGAAAAAGAAGAAGGAGGCATTAAAGAGGATCATCGTCTTTGGGAGTTTGGGAATTGACACAGTCTGTGGAACCCACTTCCTCTCTGCTGACTGGCTCCCCTCCCTCAGCTGGTCTGTAGCTGAGCTGGGACTAAAGCCAAGTTTCCTGACTCTCCATTTAAATGCATAAGAGAAGGAGATCTCCAGGGATGGAATTAGTTGACCTAAGTGGAAGAGATTCATAAAGAGTCTTTCTTTGGTCCTGACTTCCCTGAAGGAAAAGAAAAATTGTCCCGCTGAGATATAGGATCTGGCAGGTCCCAAGAGCAGCCAGCAGGTGGCACCATTGGCACTGACAGCGGAGTCTGGGACCCCATGCACTGCTCCTGTGAAAGGCTAGCATGACACATGCTGTGCATGCCTGGCCCTCTCTCTGCACAGACGGGCCTGGATTGCCTTTCCACATGCAGACGCTTACTGCTCAATAGATTTTTCTTAAATGGTCAAAGTTGTCCTGAGCACAACACATTTTAAGGAAAAAGGTACTTTCTGAGAAATGCTTATCATTCTCTTGAACGTCCAAGATCTTTTGTCTATGATCTTTTGTAGGACGGCTCTTTATTTCACATACAGTCCAAGAAATGTGTGCAGGCTGAGAAGAAGGCACTGAGCAACAGTTTCGTACCGCTCTTACGAGACTGCACCAACTCGGAACATCAGAAGTGGTTCTTTAAAGAACGCATGTCATAAAGTGTCGCTGCACCACGGAGACCACATGGGGGACGGGGCCCTGGACGTAGCCCGAAAGACTTTACTACGTACAGTGACGGGCCCACCCAAAACTTGGCTGCTCTGTTTTATAAGGAAATCACTGCAATTTGTGAAAGCGATGTGGTAAGAATGTGAATAAGCTTTGTACTGTTTTTTGAAAACTTTAAAATTGTTCCCAAATACCTGGTTTTCAAAGGGTAATCATAAAATGTTAATTCTTGGTAGTCAGAGAATTAAAAGCCTTCAAATATTTTTCTATCAAGATCGGTTGTGCCTTTTTATTCCCTTGGCAAAAAAAGTAAATGTTTTATTCTGGTATTTACAAGGATTTCCAGGTATGAAGATGTGTGCACGTGTTGAAGTTAGACTCATGTAATGTACTTTGCATAAACTGATGATACTTCAGGTGCTGGTTTTGATTTTTCTCACTGTGGACAGATGGACAATGGGAACATTCTGCTGATTCCTTCAGGGCATTGAGATAACCTCGATTTATTTAATAAAGAATGCTACTTGGTTATGTATTGTTGCCATAGACAAACCTCCCGTTAACATTTATGTTAGCCAAAGAAGACTAACCAAAGCTGAAATCTCAAAGGAATAACTTGATATCCTGGGCTAATAAAAACTTCCACCACACGGGGTAGACTTCCAACAATGCATAGCTGTTGTGTGGCTGGCTACTTTTAGCAGTTACCACTAGGACTTTAAGACATATTTATGTCATTTTTAAATTTTTATCACATTAGTGTGAGGGAGAAATTTGATATTCTCTATGAAATTCCGTTTTCAGGCTTGTTCATTAATACTGTTTGGTCATTTAAAATCGTTTTGTGCTGCCACGGCTGCTGTGAAAGTTTCTCAGTAATTCTGTTTCATGCAAGATCTCAGATCTGCCCTAACCCGTTTGGCTCAGTGGATAGAGCATCGGCCTGTGGACTGAAGGGTCCCAGGTTCGATTCCGGCCAAGGGCATGTACCTTGGTTGCAGGCATATCCCCAGTAGCCGGTGTGCAGGAGGCAGCTGATCGATGTTTCTCTCTCATCGATGTTTCTAACTCTCTATCCCTCTCCCTTCCTCTCTGTAAAAAATCAATAAAATATATTTTTTAAACAAAAATCTCAGATCTACTTCTAAGATCTTGTCAGTGTGATGAAGTCAATGTGAATGCTTTAACAAAGGGATGAGAGCATTGCAGATCTTTGTTATTACAGCCAATCAGATGTGAGAGATGAAGACGCATGTGCAATGGATTATAAAGTCTCAACTTGTGTCTCAGGCTCTCAGACTCTTTTTTATTCAGATTCCCCTCTCTGAGGGTTCCAGTTTAACACTTACCCAGAAACAACTCCAGCTGACCTGGCTTGGGTCAACCTGATGTCCTTTAACCACTTTGAACTTTAGTTTCTTTACCTGTAAAATGGGAATAATGAAACCAAGCTCATGGGGTAGGTGTTAGGATTAAATGACATAGAGCAGGTGATGGTTTAGCTTAGTCCCTGGCATACAGAATGGGTTTGTTAAAAACCTGTTTTCATAAGTTTGCTTTATAAAATATGAAACTTAATAAACTTCCATAGGTGTTTATTCAAAAATAAATATTAAATAATTTAGTTATTCCGTCTTTATGAGATTAATTAGCTCCTGAGCAGGCAGGAACAGGGTATGAACCTCTTCCACCACAGTTCAGTTCTCTCCCAAAGGCAAGGCGCTGTGGGGTCAAGGCTTTCCCTCCCCATCCTGGTGACCTGTTAAGCAGGTGAGATGCCCGCTCAACCGTAATGGAGGTGAGAGTCCTGCCTGCCTCCTCCTGCTCTACCTGCACGATCAGTCTGGTCTCCAAGAAGGGGTGCCCGCCCCTCAAGGGTGTGGGAAGACAGTTCAGCAGACAGAAGATTAAAGCTGCCCAAATCCACAATGAGGTCAGGAGGCCACAGGTGCACTCCTGTGGGCGTTCACGGGGCATCACAGTAAGTAACCTTTGTGTGGGAAGTCATCTGTCTTTCTCCTGCCATCAGTACATTTGCAGTACTTTTTAGGGTAGAAAAACCAATAAAAAAAATTGCAGAAATGTCAAGGGATATATTTTTAGAGACTGGGTGGCAATTTACAATACTCTGAGGAAGCTTTCCCTTCCCTGTTGGCTGAGGAGACCGAGCCCAGCAGGTCCCCACCTGCCCCACTGGAAGGTGTGAACTGGCCTGCAGGGCTGGTCATCAGTGTGATTATTACAACAATAACAATGCCAACAATGCAGGTGCATTTGAAAGTCAGGTTCAGGGATGCCCCTCCCTGTCATCAGATGCCTGCTTCCTGTTCGAGATGGTTCCTTTTTGAAAACTTGTATAAAGCTCCTTCCAAGGCAATTGGGAAGGGTTTGTTTATTTATATGGCTCAATTCTGGACATCTTTATGGGTTGAGTTTATGTTAAAGCTTAAATTTCCTGCACTAAGTGGCTCCCCTTTTCTATTAAAGCAGGGCTCTTCACACTTGAATGTGTATGGAATCACCGGGCGTCTTGTTATGAGGAGGATTCAGGTCCGGTAGGTCTGAGTGGGGACTGGGATTCTGCATTTCTCACTAGCTCCCCTATGGTACCATTGCTGCTGGTCTGTGGACCATATTTTGAGCAGCAAGATATTCAAGGGAGAGAAGAAATTTCCCCGTTGGCTGGTTGCCAGTGTCTTACTCCCCCCACCCCCTGCCCCCACCCAAACACACACCAGATGATGTTGTCCCCCCAGGAAATGTGACAATGCTAGAGTTGAGGCCAAGTCTATTGGTCTAAAACAGCGGTTCTCAACCTGTGGGTTGCGACCCCTTTGGGTCGCCTAAGACCATCGGAAAACACATATATAATTACATATTGTTTTTGTGCATTAATCACTATGCTTTAATTATGTTCAATTTGTAACAGTGAAAATACATCCTGCATATCAGATATTTACATTATGATTCATAACAGTAGCAAAATTACAGTTATGAAGTAGCAACAAAAATAATTTTATGGTTGGGGGTGACCACAACATGAGGAACTGTATTAAAGGGTTGCAGCATTAGGAAGGTTGAGAACCACTGGTCTAAAAGATTCTCCAAATCACAGGTCCACAGGGTGAAGACCTGAAAATCCCCAGAGATCACCCTGTGCCCAGTGTAGCTGACAGGCGGGGTTGGACTGAGGCCGATAGGGAGGAGTTTGCTGGAGATCCCACAGCAAGTTGGGGACATGTTCTTTGGCAATCCCTATCATCCCATTTAGTAATCAGTGTTCTCAATTTGTCCTGAGTGTGATATTTTTCTTAAAGTGTTAATTGATACACTTTTAAAAAATTGTCTCTTAAAAAATTGACTCTGTGCCCTGGCTGGTGTGCTCAGTGGTTACAGCATGGCCTTTCATACTAAAGGATTGCAGGTTCAATTCCCAGTCAAGGGCACATACCTAAGTTGCAGGTTTGATCCTCAGCCCCAGTCTGGGCATGCATGGGAGACAACCAATTGATGTGTCTCTCTCACATCGATATTTCTCTCTCTCTCTCTCTCTCTCTCTCTCTCTCTCTCTCTCCCCCCCACCCCCCCTTCTTCCCTTCTACTCACTCTAAAAATCAATGGAAAAAAATATCCTTGGGCAAGGATTAAAGAAAACACACACACACACACACACACAATTAACTTTGTTGTATTAGTTACCTACCTTAATAAAAAGTTCTAAAGATTATGTCACATGGCTTGTTGAATCATAGCCACAATGATTATTTAACATGTTGGGTTTGAAACACTGGCCTAACAGCCTCCTAATGTTTGTGAGGTTTAATGTACTACACACCACATTTCTCACATTTCTATGCAACTTTAGAGTTTTGTTTTCAAGGGTATCATTCAAGCCTATTAGGTCAATAGGGTGAGAATTACTGGGTCCTGTTTGAAGTTGCCGATAATCCTAACCCTAATCACTACATGAATTGGGCACTGCTCTAAGCATTTCATATAATTTAATTCTCAAAGATGAAGCTCAGAGAGGGTAGAATAATACAGCTAACCAGGGGAAGGGCTGGGATTTGAATAGTCTTATTCCAGCATTAAAGCTGATGCATTTAACCAAAGGTCGAGACTCTAGAGCTCACTGCAGGGGAGGTGACCAGCCCAAGTCACACAGGTTATACACCCTGACCCTGGCCCCTCCCCTCATTCTTAGTCCAGTTACACCACTCTGTCAGTTATGACATGAGGATTAGTGAGCCTGTCCAGCTTGGAGAGTACAGGAGGTCCCAGCGGATGCACACATCTGGGCAAGCGCATTTCTGTCAGCAGTGCCAAGTCAGGGAGCAGTACGGGACAGCCCCTGGGGGTTCAGACCTGCTCCTTTGGTGCAATTGTCCGCGTACAATTCCATGCTGCCCTTGCCCACACTTTGCCCTCTTTCTCACAATTTAGAGGGTGTTTCTTCAATTTCCCTTTGGAGATTCTTGCTGTGAAGCCAAGGAGGCTCACAGTCCATGGCCACATAACTGTAGTTGCTCCATCCAGCACTTACTCAGCTTCAGCGTGCTTCCGCCACGCGGGGCTGAGAGTGCTATCCCATCTGCCATGTCATGATTCCTCTGTGAATCATCCCGAACCTTCTTTTGCAAGGCAAGGGTCAATGGAACTGATTGTTCATCATAATGTGAGCTGGTTATTTCAGCATCCTGAAAAGAAATCTCCTGATGGGTGTGCCTATGGGGCAGTTATTAACTCGGGAGTGATTGCAAAGCCCCACTGGATTCCAATTGCCAGCTGTTATAAAAGGAAGCAAATGACTGGGTTGTAGAATGTTGATGGACTTTAGAAGTCATGTATTCAACTCCCTGCTCATGCAGGAATTCCTCCTGGTCCCCCGGACATGGTTGGCTGCCCCTGGCTTGTCCACTGCCGGTGGGGGCTGCTCCTCCCTTCCTAGGCCATTCTGTTCTGTTCTGTCGTTGGATGGCTTTGTACAAAGCTCAACCGTCTACCCAGAGCTTCCCTTACTGCTCTGATCCCCCTTGGAGGAGTCAACAGGGAGGTTGTGCATGGAATCCTCTCTGCACCAGGCTAGCCAGCCCTCGGTCCTTCAACCGTTCTCATGGGATGTGGTTTTCACTGGATTTCTGGGAGGGAATATGAGATAGATGTTTGCATTAAATCTGTTTAACCAAAGGTCAGCACTGTATTCTCCATCCCTGCAGAGAGTTTAGGCTGCTCAGATTACCCCTGATGCTCTGGGAGCAGTAAAAGGACATTAGTAGGCTGTGGGGTGGCGAGGGGCAGTGTGTGTGTGTGTGTGTGTGTGTGTGTGTGTGTGTGTGTGTGTGTGTAAGTGTGACAGCAAGAGCGAGAAGGTATAAGTGAACCTTCATCTTCCATAATAGGAAGTCTATAATAATGGTCTAACACTGAAATGTCATGAGAAAGCAGGGCAAATGTTATTTGAAATACGGAGGCAAATTCTGGAAGAACTAGCTGGAAATATTGAGTGTAGAGGCCTCTTGGAAACCAGATCTGAGTGAGGGTGGGACCAGGGACACTGGTTTTATTATAAATCTTGAGTATTATTAGACTTTCTGAGCTAAGTACATGAACTTAAGCTCAGTACATTTGGTAAAAATTATCTTTAAAATTTCTCATAAATGGAGTCTGAGTCTAAACTCTTGTTAGTAGGAAAATAATTAAGGGCCTAGGTTTGGCTTTATTTGTCAGGATATATTTTAATGAGCTTGGGATTTGTAGAAGGAAAGACCTGGTTATAAATTCCCTTTCACTGGCTAGCTGTGTGACTTTGGGCAAGTTAATAAACTCCTCTGAGCCACAATTCCTTATCTGTAAAATAGAGGCCATGCAAGCACCTAACTGGGAAGGGGTAGTGAGGATTAAATGGGATGAGGTGGGCAAAGCCGTGAGCACAGAGCGTCCGGCCAGAAGAGGTGCTCAGGGACCATTTACTGACCAAAGAGTCTGAGTTGCTCCACCCCAGAGATATCTTGGGGACCAGAACAGCTGTCAGAAATAGCAGGGGTATGTCCTGGATTCTGTGCTGTTTGCTGCCTTGGGTAGAACAAGCGGACAAAGGAAGTTCTGGAAGGTTCCCCAATCCTCCTCCCTCTGCAGGGAAGTTAACTTTTGAACTATTCCCTCAGAATTAGTTCATCCCAGGGAAAACTTTGGGCCCAAGAGCTGCAAGAAGTTTTGAGGGTCATTTCAGTCCAATCTTTTCTCAATAGGGTTGGGGGAAAGGGACCCCCCGGCCCATCCATCCTCTGTGTCCACAGGTAGGACACAGGAGCGTGGGTCTCGGCCACGCTGCAAAACCCTAGCGCCCACAGGATTCCAAGGACTCTGGGAGTTTGTCCTGAAATGGATGGGCTCGTTCACTCCTTTTGGAACCAGGAAATGAAGGGAAATAAAACTGCCTTTTCTGGGCAAGATTCTGGACAATTCTGGGAACTTGTCTGCAAAACTAATTGATTTATGGGGACTCAGCTGTGAAGAACTGTACAAAACAGGGATCAGAGAAGATACACTCCAGATGTGGCTTCATTAAAGGCAGGGGTGGAACAATGGGGTTGAAAGGCTTCTGAGGTTCATTGGGCCGTGGAGACTTTGAGAAAGGGTAGCCGCGGGACTGTGGCTTTCAGCTGCTGAGTCTGAGCTGGGGAGCAGCTTAGAACTAACTCATTCTGCCCAACTTCTTGAAACTACAGAAGGGGGCCCTGAGGCTCCAAGAGGGAAGGGGCTTACCCACCATCACACAGCCAGGGGAGACTAGGCTGGGACCAGATCCCACATCTGCTGCTGCCAGTTCTGTCTGTCCTGTTACCTGCCTTGGCCGCTCACTCCTGCCTTTTCAAATCCAATGCAAGTCTGTTTTCTAAATTAAAAGTTGAGGGAAGGCTTAACTGATGGTAAAGTTGCCTAACCCTAATGCTGGGCTGGAAAACTTCCTCCCCACCTCATGGGCTTCTGAGACGCTTGGCGACATCTCTCATTGGAGCAGTTGGTCCCTGCACTCTTATAACCGAACTCAGTGGTCCTTTGTCAGGTGTCTGTTCTCTGTCCTCTGAGGGTGAGGGCTGGGGTGGCCCCAGCTGCATTACCTCTGTTGGGAATGGGCTTCAGTATTTAGAGTTTTGAAAGCACGATCCATATTTGGTAGATCTCCAATTCCTACTACCACATTCCTGACTCATCTCTTTTTTTCTCTTTAACACTTTATATTTTCCTAATTGTTCAAAACTATATGCTCAGCTAAAAATTTAGAAACTACACAAGAATATAAAGAAATCACTTAAATTCTCAATACCCAAAGATAGCACCATTTGGAAGTACAGTTGACCTTTGACCAACATGGGTTTGAATTACACAGGTGCATGAATAGTGTGGATTTTTTTCAGTTCTGTAATTCTGTTTTTTCTTATGATTTTCTTAATAACATTTTCTTTTCTCTAGTTTACTTTATTGTAAGAATATATGCAAAGTATGTGTCAATCAACTGTTATTGGTGAGGCTCCTGGTCAACAGTAGGCTGTTAGTAGTTAAGTTTGGGGTGACAAAAGTTAGACACAGATTTTGGACTATGCAGGGTGGGGGTGGAGTTGGCACCTCTAACCTCCATATTGCCCAAGGATCAGCTGTATTTCCTTCCAGTTTTAAAGTTGCAATTTCTTTTATTTGGCTGAAATTAGCTTAATATTTGCTTTTGACAAGTGAACATGGCTATGTCCCTGAGGGAGAGACTGATTCTGCAGAATTAGTCTCCTTCCTTTGCCCATATCAGGGGCTCAGATATATGAAGACAGTAGGCATCCCCAGATTTTCCCAACTCTGGGAGGAAACCTCCACTCCATTTTAAATGCCAAGGGTTAAGTATCAATGATAATCATTGATGAACAAATAGGTTTTCATAAATGACCTTGTTTAGTCTTCACAACAACATAATGAAAGAGGTATTTTCTAGCTCTAATTTATAGGGGAAGAAGCGGAGGCTCAGCCCTAGCCGGTTTGACTCAGTGGATAGAGTGTCGGCCTGCAGACCAAAAGGTCTTGAGTTCAATTCTGGCCAAGGGTACGTACCTTGGTTGCAGGCTCCTCCTCAGTCCGGGTCCTGGTCAGGGCTCATGTAGGAGGCAACCAATCAATGTGTTTCTCCCACATTGATGTTTCTCTGTTTCTCTCTGTCTTTCCCTCTCTCTTCCACTCTCCCAAAAAATCAATAGAAAAATATCCTCGGGTGAGGATTAACGACAACAACAACAAGGAAACTAAGGCTCAGTGAAAATGGATCCCATTTGGGCTGATGGGAACTGAGTTCAGTGAGCTCATCACCTTGAATCTGGCCTCTTTATATTTATTAATGTGGCCAAAGGACATAGCAGCTTTCCCCTACAGCCTTACTAAAACTGCCTCTTGAATACCATACGTGCAAAGCAAGACTTTACATTGTTCCTAACAAATTCCTTTCCTTCACTCTGGCCCACAACTGCCCCCCACCCCCTTACGATAATCTCTCTGAGGCAACGTGACTCATGTCGATTTCCTGGCAACAATATTACCCCTCCCCCCAAAAGTCCCTCCTAGCACAGCTCCTGGCACATAGTACTCACCCAGTACCCGGTTGCTATTATTATATAAGGTGGGAGACACTGTTTGTCTGTTCCCTGGGTTTCCCTCTGTTCCCCACAGAACGCAGCCAAACCATGTGCTAAAAGTAGTATGGACCTAAGGAGGGGCCCCTCCACCGTGGCTGGTCTCTGAGGTGGCTTCTGGAGCATCCGTCCTCTCTAGCTACTGGCAGAAACACGAACCCAAGAAGATGCTTCCTTGAATCTGGGTTCATCTGCCCCTGCCTGGCCCTGCCCTTCCCTGGGGGCTCCTCCTCACACCCCCTTTGCAGGTGTGGCAGGTCTGTCTGTCTTGTGCGAGAAGCCCTCTTCCCCTCATCAGCCTCCAACACTCTGACATCGCAGCTGGCCTTGCTGCTGCTGCTGCTGCTGGACCCTCAGCCGTAATGCTCAAAAGAAACATTCCTTAAAGTGGGTGGAGCTGTCAAAATGGATTTTAAAATATGGGTTGTATTTTATTTTAATTTTTGGTTGTTTTCTAAATTTGGTCACAACTGCGTCTTCTTGTTCTAAAACGAGAGAAAGGAAGCAGCTGCCCTCTGGGAGGTTCCAGAGAGAAGGGAAGAAAGTGCTCAGCTTCTCTGCTAATTGTTCTGCTTCCTTCCTGAGGGCTCGACAGCAGCCCGTGGGCGTGGAAGGGGTGCCCGTCGGCCTGAAGATGCCCGTGAGGTCTCCCTGGCCTGGGAGCTTCAGGTAAGGTCTACTGTCACCAGTCAATGACAATTCGCCAAGGCTACAGGTGCCAGAAACACAGGCACTCCCCACCGGGGCGTCCCCACCCCAGCAAGTGAAAGCCATTGGCACCCAGACAATGAGGAGTCCAGGTGGGCACAGGGAGTTGGGAGGAGGCAGAGAAGGGGTTGATCTCATCTTCATCATAGAGAAGTGACATTGGTGCCACGTGGAAAGGCTGAGCAGGCGGGGGATAGGTGGGGGGGAGGCGGTCCCAGGGGAGGGCAGCTTGGCCAGGAATGGGTGGGAAGGGAAGCTGGGAGGGGAGGCCAGGTCCTTGCTGGGTCCGCGTCTTGGAGGGGCTGGATGCCACGCTGAGGAGTTTAGACTCCAACCTGGACGTGAGGAGGAGAATGGTCCCTGCGGTGAGGACAAGACTGCAGCTGGCCCAGGAGCGGCTTCCTCCCATTGCCTCATCCTTCCTCGAGCGTCCATCCCCCAGGAGCGAGCGGCAGGGGCCTGGGATTCTCTCACACAGTGTGGTTTGGCTTCTGTCCTCAACCCTGCCAAAGTCAAGGAACTCTTGTTTCCAAAATCCCTTGGCAGGTTTCTTCCTCGTGTTTCTGCATCTCACCACGGCCGTCAGCCTGGCCCACCCCTGTCTCCTGTTGGCACTCTCTTCTCTGTGGCTCTGGGCACCACATTTCTTAGTTCCCCCTTCACCTCAGACTCTTCTCAGTCACTTCTGTGGGCTTCCTCTCTCTCCCACATTCTTGAGCCACATTTGCTGGGATCCCGGGGGATCCTCTTGTGACCTCTCGCGGTCTCCCTGGGTGACCTAACGGTTATCTATCAGTTAGGCACTGTATTTAGCTGCAAGTATCAGAAACCTGAAAGACAGTGGCTTAACAGACTTAGAGGCTTTATTCCTCCAACATAGGAAGACGTCCAGGGTTAGACTTTCAGGGCTGACGTCATGGCTTCATGGTGCTATTAGGGATGGAGGCTCATTCTGTCTTTCCATCAGCCACACTTAGCATGTTCCTGTGACCCTGTGGTGATAAGATGGCTGCACCCCCTCCAAGCATTGAAGTTGTCTCATTCCCGGAGAAGGAGAGGGTAGAGCGCAAAAGATCTGCCAGCTGCATCTGTCAGCATTACCACAGCCATGCCCAGTAACAACCATGCTCAGTGTAACAAGCCAAGTCGGGCCGGCTCCGCTGGGCAGCACTCCAGACACAGATCAGCTGTCTGGGCCCTAAGTGTACTAGTTCTGGGACAAGGTTGAACAAGCAACCATTTTCCAGGGCAGGTTTTTCTAACAGCAAGTCATCAGGGCAAGAAGCAAGCCAGTGCCCATGGCATTCTTAAGCCTCTCTCTCACCCACACACGGGCAACTCGCAGATCTCTCTGCAGCCAGGGTCATTTCCTAGCCTGCTGCCTGCTGAACAGCCCCCTCTGGTTGTCCCATCGACCCTGCAAGCAGCGTGTTCTAATCTGGAGGGAAGTGCAGCTCAGGCAGCAGAGGGGAAGTGTTCCAGGTCCCTCGGGGCATTGATGCCGAGGTAGGACCAGGACCCAGAGTCTGTTCTCCGTCTTCGCCCCTCCCTCCCCACCACCTGCATGGCTCCTTGGGGACAGCCACTGTACAAGTCTGTTTACATCCACATCCTATAAAGGTGAGGGTCTCTTATTATGGAAGACAAAAAATAGTAGTAAGAAACATAAAGAGAAATCTACCGCTGGGGGATGTCTCAGAGAAAGGCTGGCAACCATCCCTGGGACTGGGTCTGGCCTGTGACAAATGGGGGATCCCCAGACTCAGGGAGGGGAGGGGTGTCTGCTCCCAGCTTGCCAAGTGGGGGTTTTGTGTAGTTGGATTTCATGGCACATGCTGGGGGGCACTCACAGAGCCCTCTTCCCTCCCAGGCAGCCTCGCTCCCTTCTGTCACTCTCCTTTACTGAGTCCTCACCGTGACCGAGGCGGGAGAGAGGGAATTACATCCCCCAGATTTTGCCTGTCTCCACCGTGTTCAGCTGTGGTTCTTTCCTCACCGGACGGGGCCTCCAGACCCTTCCCAGCCGGTCTCAGCCCGACATCCTTTCGTGTCTCAGTTTCTCAGTCTTCCCATTAAGGCTGACCCCAGAACACAGCATTCCCAGGGCAGCCGGTCCCGCCCCGGAAAGCCGGCCCTCACGGTTTGTTCTGGGCGTTAGCCTCGATGAGTGTGGCTTTGGGGACAGATATAGAACACAGCAGATACCCTGGGTTAGGGCTCAACTGGACCCCATTTCTTCTCCCTAGAACTAGCTGCCTGGTCAGCTTCCTTTTCCTCTAGTATTTGGAGGTTTTAAACTGAAATCCTCAGGCCACAGATTCGGGTTTCTGTCCTGTTCCTTCACTGCCCATAGTGTCCTCCCCCAAAGACATTTCCACCTCCCGGGGCCAAGGTTTTCTCACGGGATTGTTGGGATGGTGCTAGAGCTTTGAAATATATAAAAACAAAAACAACCAATAAACAAAACCAAAATACCCAAAATGTTTTCTGTTAGTTATTATTTTGGAAAAGGTGTCTGGTTGTTTCCAAAATTCATTTGCCTCCTTTTACATAGAAACAGAACTTTCATCTTGGTACATATATACTCAGTGCAAGGCCATCAATCCCAGCTTGGCTTGCACCGGGTGTGGTCCTGACAGGTGAGGGGAGCCATGCACTCAAAATCCAGTCACACCCTTAAAGGGAGGAGTGTAGGGGCCCTTCAAGTCCATGTAACAGGATCACTGCGGAGGTGTTTATAGGCGATGGGTAAACCCAGAAGAGCAGCCCTGGCTCGGGAAGGCAGGAGGGAGAAAGTCCAAGGGCTATTGTTTGACTTGGTCCATGAGGGTTGAGTAAAGGTTCTCCAAAAAGGGAGGGAAGGGCATTCAAGGAGAGGGAACAGCTTGTGCAAAGACTCACAAGTGTGCAAAAGCGCCAGGTATGGGGAACTCCAAGCTCACTGCTGTGAGGGTGGGGGTCATGGATGGGGGTGGGGGATGGAAGATGGGGCTCAAGGACTTGCTTTGTTGCCAAGTGCCCTGCCAGAGGTTAACTCCCCTCTGACGAGCCCTGAGCAAGGAAGAACAACTGCTTTGCAAACAAATACCTCGTGTATTTATCTTCTCCATTTTCCTCACATATCTCATCTCCTTGAATGAGATGCCTCCTGGTTTCACTTAATTTCCACAGGAAACTGGAAAAAGCAACATCTGTCTAAATTCCCCCTAACTTGCTCCAGATTTCCAAGGTCAGAATGTGGACTTTGGGAGACACGGTCTCTGTGGGGTCAGAGGTGACAGCCCCAGAATTGGAGGACTGTCTTGGAGCCCCTTGTGGCAGCCAGCCCCGCCACCAGTTCCATGAACAATACAGATGTTCGGCAAGAATTTTGCTGAGAGCGAAGTCAGTGGCTGAGGCGGCCCCTAGAGAGGGGAGCACAGGACTGGTTCCCACGGGTTCCTGCCCAACCCTCGATCCTGAGCTAATGTTCCTGGGAGGGGGGCCGCCAGCGAATGCTCCAGCTTCCACACCAGCTGGTCCTCGGAAGGCAAGCTTCCCTCATGTGGTCTTGGGCCACTCCCAGCCACAGGGACATTGTTTTGTTCACAGCAGTCTGCTCATGACATTTATTAAGGAGACACTTTCTCTTCTGTGGCAGAAAAGAGACAGCTTGGCAGGGGAGGGGGCACAGATAGGCCTCTAAGGTTGGGGTTCCAGCCCTTGGGAAAGCGGCAGGTGGCCCAGGTGGCATCCAAGGGTGATGCGTGGACAAGGCGTGGACTTTGGAGACAAGCAGATGAGGTTGAAGTCCTAACTGTGCCCCTCACTGGTCACATGGCCTGGCCTGGGAGGTCCCTCACCTCACAGCCTTGGTTTCCTCACCTGTGACTGAGGAAGCAGGACCAGGTCACCTCTGAAGGCCCTGTGGGCTGCATGATGACAGGTAGTGCCTGCCCACCCTCCACAGGGAAGCTGACGAAAAGGGTTTTAGTCCTTTCTCGGTGACAGAATATTCTATGTCTGCTGAAAACAAGCAGGGTCAGCCTTCATGGGTTACCTTCTTCCCTGCCCTTTCCCAAGTTTCCACAGATCAGCAGAATATTTTTTCTAAAGCAGTGGATGAGGTGTCCTCTGGGGCCTGGTAGGGTCCAGCCCCTCCTGACACCCCCTCCTCCAATTGCTCTGCCCTCTCACTCACTCTGGCCCCTTTCAGGCCCTTAAATGGAACAGCTATGGCCTCCTTTGGCCTTGGCCCCAGTGGCAGTGCCAAGCGGTGACTGGGGGTAGGAGTGGGGGCTTTGCTCCTCCGGAGTCTCCATCTGCTTCCCCAAAGCCACTCCAAAAACCTTGATCTAGGTAAAAGCAGGTTGCTGTTGGTTCATGACAATGCCAAGGACCCTGGGTCCCCCTTTCAAGATACTATCCCCCTCCCAACCAGGTCCCGTGGGGGTGTTTCTTGGGCCTGGAGGGTTCCAACCCTCTCACTCACTTCTGCTGATTCCTTCCTGTCTTTTAGATTTAGTGTCAACGTTACACTCCTCAAGTGGCATTTGCTGACATCCTGTGGGGCCCCTCTTTCACCTGGTACTTTTCTTCAGAGAACGCATCATGTTTGTATTTATAAACGCATCTTGCCCAGCTGGTGTGGCCCTGTGTTTGAGTGTTGACCTATGTCAGGGCACATGCCTGCGTTGTGGGCTGAATCCCCAGTAGCATGCGTGCAGGAGGCAGCCGATCAATGATTCTCTCCATCATTGATGTTTCTATCTCTCTAGGGCTCAACTGGACCCCAAGCTTCTATACTTCTATATCTCTCTCCCTCTCACTTCCTCTTGCAATCAATAAAAATATATTTCTAAACAAACAAACGTATCTTGTATTTACCTGCTTAATGCCTGCCTCTTCCATGAACTATAAATGCTGGGAGTGCATTTGTAATGGGGTCATGCTGGTCTTGCTACATGCCCATTGCCAATAGAGTACATGGCAAATAGTTGGCTCTTGACAAGTAATTGATGAATGAATGAATGAATGAATCACCCAGAGAATCTAGAATTGAGTGGTAAAATAATGGCAACAGGAAGGCAAATCGCTTCAAATCACGATGTGGTACCTATAGCATCAAGGCCCAAGGCTTTGGCACCAATACTGTAAGTACAAATCCTGGCATTGACACTCAGGACTCTGGGAAGGCAATCTCACTGTCTCTCTCACCCCCAGGGAGGGGCGTGTCTCAAGGAAGACAGGGCAGTCACCTATGTTGAAATGTTCTTGAGAGGCGAGGGAGGAAACAAAGGACTGAGATGTATCTGTGATTTGGCCACGGAGGTTATGGTGACTTTGACCAAGAAGAATTCCAGAGGATTGGGGCGTCAGAAACTAGGCTGCAGAGCAGTTAGCAGGGACTGGGGAAGTGGAGACTGTGAGCATTAATGACTATTTGTAGACACTAGTACAGGAAAGAGAGGAAGGATGACATCAGCTACTTCTTACCACATGGATCACATCAAAATTAACTTGGAAAAGTTTCTGAATAATAATGATTCATCTACTGGCTGGGTAGCAAAATAAGGCATCTCAACTTCTTGTCTTACTTCTCACAGAAAAGTAGGGTGTCAGAGTTGAAGGGATCGCAAAGGCCAGAGGTTCCAATGCAAATATCCCACTTGGTAGATGAGGTGCCTGAGGGCCAGAGAGGGGCAGGAACTTGTCCAGTGTCGCACAGCAGATGAGGGGCAGAGCCAGGTTTTGAAGCCAAGCTTCTGTACGTCTTTCTTTTCATTTTATATCTTTCTTTCCTCTGTTCTTTCCAAATAGTCTTTATGGGCTCCAGGAAATGGGTAGAATAGTTATTTTTAGTTTATTTGAAATGAGTAAAATGGGTAATGCTCCCCCCCCCCCCCATAGATCAGATCCAAAGTATATCTTTTTTTTTTAATATTTTTTATTGATTAAGATATTACATATGTGTACCCTCTACCCCCCCCTCTCCCTGCTCACCCCCTCACCCCCCCGTTGTCCGTGTCCATTGGTTAGGCCTATATGCTTGCATATAAGTCCTTTGGTTGATCTTTCCCCCTTGCCCCCACCCTCCCCTACCTTCCCTCCAAGGCCCGACAGTCCAATCAATGCCTCTCCGTCTCTGGATCAGTCCTTGTTCATCAGTTTATGTTGTTCATTATATTCCACAAATAAGTGAGATCTTGTGGTATTTATCTGCTCTCCAGTTCCATCCATGCTGTGGCAAATGGTAAGAGTTCCTTTTTCTTCTTCCTCTTCTTAAAGAATACCTTTCAGCTTTTCATATAATGCTGGTTTGGTGGTGATGAACTCCTTTAGCTTATTCTTATCCGTGAAGCTCTTTATCTGACCTTCCATTCTGAATGATAGCTTTGCTGGATAAAGTAATCTTGGTTGCAGGTTCTTGCTATTCATCTCTTTGAATATTTCTTGCCACTCTCTTCTGGCCTGCATGGTTTCTGTTGAGAAATCAGCTGACAGTCGGATGGGTACTCCCTTGTAGGTAACTGACTGTCTTTCTCTTGCTGCTTTTAAGATTCTCTCTTTATCTTTTGCTCTTGGCATTTTAATTATGATGTGTCTTGGTGTGGTCCTTTTTGGATTCCTTTTGTTTGGGGTTCTCTGCGCTTCCTGGACTTGTAAGTCCATTTCTTTCACCAGGTGGGGGAAGTTTTCTGTCATTATTTCTTCAAAAAGGTTTTCAATATCTTGCCCTCTCTCTCCTTCTGGTACCCCTATAATTCTGATGTTGGTACGCTTGAAGTTGTCCCAGAGGTTCCTTACACTATCTTCATATTTTTTGAATCTCTTTTCTTTTTTCTTTTTCGGTTGGGTATTTTTTGTTTCTTTGCATTTCAAATCTTTGACTTGATTCTTGGGATCCTCTTGTCTGCTGTTGGAGCTCTGTAAAGTATTCTTTATTTCAGTCAGTGTATGCATAATTTCTAATTGGTCCTTTTTCATGACCTCCATGGTCTCACCATACTCCTTGAGGGATTCATTAAATTTATCGGCGGTTTCCATAAAATTCTTGACAAACCTTATAAACGTGGCCTTGAACTCTATATCCAGTCGTCTGGCCTCCTCCGTTTCTGCCAATTGTGACCTGTTTCTTTGTCTCCGCATTTTGGCTGCTTCCCTGTGTTGATAGAGTGGCCCTGCGCGCCAGGTGTCCTGTAGGGCCCAGTGGCTCAGCCTCCCCAGTTACCTGGGGTGGACACTCTTGGTGCACTCTTGGTGCCTCGCTTGTTGTAGGATCACTGGGAGGAATTGACCTCCAGACCAATTGGCTGTGGGAAGCAGCTGTGTCTGAAGTGGGAGAATGGTCCCCCTCTGACCACTGGGTACAGTGGCTCCTGGATCTAAGGACGTGCTAATTCAGCCCCTGCCTGAGGCCACACAGCAGGAACTACGAAGAGGCTCAGCTGTGAAGCAATGCAAGCCGCTGCGGGGCCTTGGGCCTTCTCTTGGAAGTTCCGGGTCTGGCTGGCCCGGCTGCAGTTAGGTAATTATCAGGTTGCAAAGTTCTGGGGCATTCACATGCAAAAGCCTCTGCCGCAGCCCGGGTGGGGCGGGGTCTCAGGGAGTCAAAAGGGCGTAGAAAGAAGCTATGGCTGATTCTCCGCGCCCGGAGTCGCGCGTCTCAGTGTCCCGGCAATGGCTGCAAGCACCTCCAAGGGAAATCTGCCCCCAAGTTCGCCCGCTGCCGCCTGAGAGAGCAGCCTCTCCCCGTATGAGACCTGGGTCCCCAGAGACTTCCCGGAACTGGAGATCAGAGCAGTCGGGAGCTTGTGATTCAAAAAGACAGCCGCGTCCTCAGGTGCCACCCCCTTTCCGCGTGCGCACGAGCCGCCGCGTACCTCTGCACTCAGCCTCCGCAGCTCCTCTGGCTCTCAGCGTGCTTTTCTTTTCTTCTAGTTGTAGAAATTACACTCAGCCAGCCTTCCTGTTGTTTTGGACGATGTTTGCTCCGTCCTTTGGGCTAATTTTCAATTGTTGTGGGAGGTGACTATTTCCCGGTGTTTATCTATGCCGCCATCTTAGTTTCTCCTCCCAAAGTATATCTTATGTAAGAGCTAAATGGGATGAGAAATGGCTCCACAATGAGAACAAAGATTCCTTTGAATATTAAAGCTCCAGAGTGAACCCTGAATGTACCCAAGTGATGAGGACTGGCTCTCTTGCTTAGCTGACTGGAGAAGGCTGGGCAGGGCTGTGCATGTACGTGTGTGTGCGTGTGCATGTATGTGTGTGTAGTAGAAGGCTCCCTTTGCAGGGTAAGTCCCTGAGCTCCAGGACAAGCATCACAAACCTCAATACATCTTCCTTCTTCTTCTTTTTCTTCTCCTCCTTTTTTTCTTTGAAGTTTTAGGTTCACAGAAAAATTGAGTGGAAGGCTTCGAGATCTCCCATGGACCTCGCACCGGAGAGGCACCGGAGTGGTACATCTGTTACAGCTGAGGAACACAATTGACACACATCATCATCACCAAAGTCAGGGGTTTACATTAGCCTTCACTCTTCGTGTTGTACATTGCATAGGTTTTGCCAAATTTATAATGATGTGACCCTGAATTTTTTCAATACCTTCTTATTATTACTGTGAAATACACATACAACTTACCATCTTAACCATTTAAAGTGTATATGGTTTTAAGTACATTCATGTTGTTGTGCAAACATCACCACCACCTGTCTCCAAATCTCTTCTCATCTTGAAAAATAGAAACTCTGTCCCCATTAAAAACTAACTCTCCATTATCCCCACCTCCAGCCTCTGACAACTGCCATTCTTCTTGCCTCTATATATCATGCAGTCTTTCTTGTGACGGCTTATTTCACCCTCAATACCTCTTTGAATGTGCTCCCTGTTGCCCAATTCTAGCCTTAGGAATCCCTGACTTTGGCAAAGGATTTAATTCTCTGCCCAAGAGGGACAAGCAAAGGGACCCTGGGAAGAAAACCCCTCAGGCTTTATTGGCACTTTTTCTTTAATTCCAATCAGTGGATGACTTCTTGAGATCAGGTTTTGATGGGGGTGGGGTTGACTCTGGTTGAGTAAGAGTGAGCAGTGGGAGAGACATTAGTGACAGAGAAAAAAAAGTTTTCTGCCTTAAAAAAATGTTGTTGGGATGATTATAAGTGAATCTGTACAACTGGCTTTATAACATAGCCATGTCACACATGTATGTGCCTAAGTCTGTTGACCTCATATCTTGTCTGACTTAATTCCTAGGGCATTATGGCAGAGACGACCTCTAATGACTGCTAGTGATAATCATAATAATACTCCTGTATTTGTGTTAAATTCTACAATTGGACACATTTTTATTTTATTTGATCAAAATGACAACAGTGTGAGGTAGTTAGAATAGGACTTATCTCCATTTTTCAGGAGGGGGAACTGAGGCTCAGTAAAATAAAGGGATTTGCTCAAGGTTCTAGAATCATTTATTGGTAGAGATGGGTCTAGAACCCAAGTCTATAATCCAGGGCTTTCCCCATGGGTTCACATTTTGCTGGCATTTATTAAGTTAAAATATCTAAGAGTAACATTTTTTTATTTATTATTATTTTTTATTCATTATTATTTTTAAATATAAATTCTTTATTGTTTGAAGTATTGCATAAGTCTCCTTTTTCCCCGTTGACCTCTCCCTGACTGCCCCTACCCCCCAACACATGCCCTCAGCCTCCCCTTCCTCTCCCCCACCCATCTGTGTCCATTGGTTATGCGCATATGCATGCATACAAGTCCTTTGGTTAATCTATTACTCCCTCATCACCCACGTTCCCTCATAGATTGGACAGTCTCTTTGATGCTTCTATGACTCTGGTTCTATTTTTGTTTATCAGTTTATGTTGTTCATTATATTCCACAAACGAGTGATATTTATCTTTCTCTGACTGGCTTATTTCGCTTAGCATAATGCTCTTCTAAGGGTAACATTTTTTTTGCCAATGCATGGTCCTCTCTCCCTGCCCACCCATCCAACATCCCACTTGATGTCAGACCTGAACTTTCTCCAAGAATGATGCGCCACCACCTAGAAGCTCAAATTAGAAACCCAGGAGTCAGTCGTCCTTGACATTTTCCTCTCTCTTGTTCTATATCCAATCTTCAATTAAGTCCTGTGGTTTTAAATTCCTGAATATGTTTTCAATCCACCCAGTTCTCTGCAGTTCTGGATCACCACAGACCAGGCCTTTGTCTCTCACCTGGATTTGACCCTTTATATTGTTATGCTTTCCTTTCTGTTCCTCCGTGATTTCTTGGGAAATGTGGATTGGAACAAAGTCAATCAAGATTCTACATTATAGGGTTTCTCAGAGCCTTTGGCATGTTAATCATGTGCACAAGGACTCCTCAAGATGGGGGACTGTATCTTGCATGCCCTAACCTTACTCAATCATTCCTAGACCCCTGCAGTCCATCTCTGCCCTGTCCATGTACCCAATCTCCACACCGAAGCCAAACTGACCTCTGCTGACTGCCAAGCTGATTGTGTAGCTCTGCCAACACCCTCCTGCCACACTGCCTCTCTGGTTCTTGGACATGCGTAGGACACACCACCAGTGCCCCACCCAGCTGCCCTTCACCAGGCTTCCGCACCCATCTCCAGATGCAGCAAGCAGCCTTGAACACTGATGCTCACAGCTGCCTCTTCTGGGGAGCCACCTGCCAGGGAGGCTACCTCCCCCCACCCTCCAGAACATCTCATAACCAAGGATGACTTGGTGGGTAGTTCACAAAGGGCTCCCCACCTTCACCTCAAAGCGAGAAGATCTGCTGTTCAATTTATGCTCCCGAGTCAGCTGTGGGTCAGGACTGAGTTGAACTGTACAGGAGGGAGCATTCACAATAGGCCCTTCCCCCTCCCTTTCGGCTTCCCTCACTCCTTGTAGGTTTTTCCTGAAGAGCATTCCCTGGATATTTCCTCATCAGCCTCTGCTTCTCAGAGCTCTCCCTAAGTCATTTGCCATGCCTTCAGCCACCAGAGGAATCCTCCTTGTATGCTATCCTTCACTTCTTTGCCTTATTTTTATAAAGCAAGTCGTCTGCCCCATGGGGCTGCCAGTTCCATGAGGGGCCATGTCTGTTTCTGTCCACTGCTCCATCCCCATGCCTGGTATGTGCTCAAGATTTGCCAATTGAAAAGTTAGAAAGCACCATAAATATCCAGAATGCAAATGAACATTATGTATAAAATATGGCAGACAGAAAGTTACTGTCTAGAACAGGGGTGGGCAACCCCTGGCATGCGTGCCAAACATGGCACACCAGTAACTTTTGCTGGCACGTGAAACCCTCTCTTATAATCTTCCATTTACAATTTTTTTCTTAATATCGACTTTTTTATTTTTCAGATAAATTCAGTGTAGGTGCATCTTAGATAAATAAATAATTTTACATAACATGTATACATTAAAAAATAAATGTATTTTTATCATCATATCCTGTGTTTTTGTTGCTCGAATGAATTTTATTATTTCTTCAAGTTTCTTCACATACGTGCACCTTAAGAGATATCAAGTAGGCGTAACATGTTCTCAAAAAATTAGGGTTGGCATGCAGAAGAATTTTGAGTCAGAGATTTTGCTGGTTTTGGCACGCACTCACAAAAAGGTTGCCCACCCCTGGTCTAAAACATAAAGCTTTTGCCAGTAAAAAAAGGCAAACATCTTAATACAAAAAAAAGAGAGAGAGAATGTGAGAAGACAATTCACACACATAAATAGAGATGATTGCTACATTTATGGGAAAGTATATTAATAAAAATTAATAAATTAAGACAATAGTTGAAAGAACATTTTTTGACCAGTGGGTTACTCTAAGTTTATTCTTAAAAGATTATCATACTGGCAAGGGGGTGAGGAGCCAGGCATGGCTGGTAGGAAGACAAATTGGTACCATTATTAGAATATAACTCCCCAGGTACAAAGTTTGTCTCATTCACTGTGATATCCCAGTGCTCAGAACCATGCTTCGCATCTGGGCATCCAAGTAATATTTATTGAACAAATGCAAGGCCATTTGGCAATATCTATCAATAAACTTAAGTTTTGCACACCTCTTGATTTAGAAATTTTACTTCCTAAAGAAGAAACCTGTAGAGAGTGGGGCAAAGATATTTCTACCAGGACATTTCACACATTCATTATAAAATCAGAAGACTGGAAACAACCTGAGTGTCCAGTCTGGTGACCAGTTACTTTAATTATGGCACAGCCACACTGAGCAGTCTAATATAACTGATAAAAGTGACATGTTTGAAGAATATTGGGTATATAGGATTAGGCTACTGATAAATGCTAAGTGAAAGAGAATATAAGATTATGTATACAACATGATCTAAGTTTTTGTTAAAAAAAACTTGTTAATGGTGGATTGTAGTGATTTTTACTTTTTTATCTCTTTACTTCCCAAAATTTCGACAATGAATATGTATTATTTTTATATTCAGGAAAAAAAAGAAAGCATGGTTAATAACAAAACTGTGGGCAGCCAAGAAAAGTAGGAATAATTTGTAATCATATTTTTCCCAGGTATACTCATAAGAGGTCATTTAGTAATGGATTAAGGAACACAGCCCTGTGACTGAATTGGCCTATTTTTATTTAGACAACAATGAGAAGTAAATTCCGTGCTGCTGGAGACACTTTGGGTTGTTTTCATGTTCTTAGTGTATATTTTTCCATGACCTGAAGAATCATAAAATATTGGCTCCACTTTGGAAACACTTTACAACTCCTTTGACTGGAACTGATTTCTCCTGTGGCTCCTGGGTCTGTAAAAGTCATCAGGATGCGACATGGCATTGACCTTTATTCTTTGCCTTGCCCTGAGCATTTCCCCATGGTTGGCTCAAGGTTTCCAAGAGGAAGGCAATCAAATGACCTAACACAATTGCCTGGCTTCTCCGCCGAGGACTTATCTTGATCAGGAGGAAGTGGATTCCAGTCGTCCCAAATTTAGAGCAAGAAAAGATCCAGATGTTTAAGACTCTCACACAGAGAAAGCCTTAACTCACTAGGACTTTTGCCCCATGCACCACTTCTTGTATATCTGGCCTGGCTGCTAAGTCCACACACAGCTCATTTCCCTACAAAATATTGAAAGGACCCAGGACATTTGTTGGCTTCTGTTAAGCCTTCTAATATCTCTAAGATGGAGTCCAGGATCGCAAGTCTGGTAGAAGCTCTCCACCACCTGCCTCCTGCCTCCTCCTCGTACTATTCATTCCCACTGCCGTGAGAGAATAGCATTTCAGAGAATAAACTCCAGGGATTCAGAACAGACCTGGCCCCTGGGGAGACAGAAAGCAGTCACACAGAGACTACCTCTGGCTCGGTTCTGGGTTTGAAGACCAGACAGGCTCTTACTGTCTGAGTAGTGACCTCGGACAAGTGACTTCAAGCCTCTCTGTACCTAATCATTTCCTCTGTTAAAGGGGAATAAGAATGAGAATAAGAACACCAAATTCATACGGTTTATGTGGGCTTTACATTATTGGATGTGCATAAAGCACTCGGTACAATGCCTGCTGTATAGTTAGTGCCTGACATACGTGAACTCTTCTTTGCACTCATTCCTTTACTAGGAAAAATTTTGCAGAGTTCTGACGAGATTTTGGGCACCGGGCCAGGTGCTGAAAATTTAAAAGGGGATAATGCACAGTCCCTGGCTTGACCCCAAGAAATCCATAATTTAGGGATGGAGACTCAGTGGGAACAGGCCAACCTAACACAGCTCCAGGCACCATGTTCCAGAAACTCCGTCTTTTCCTTTCCCAGAAACACCATGCACCTTCATGATTTGGGCCTTTGCTTACTTGTTCCTTATGTCAGAAAAGCTTTCTCTCCTCCTCTGCCACCTGAAAACGTTCCCGGTGCGGCTTAATGTCAGCCCCGTTCGGAAGGCTTCCCTGACCTCCAAACCAGAATCATGACCTTGCCTGTGTCTCCAAGGTGTTCTGGACAGACTTTCTTGCCTTCCCTTTCCATCAGGGCTGGTTGCATTGGAGTGTCTCACCATAGACTGGGAGCTGCTAGAACTTGGGGTTATGCCTGACCTGTGTTCATGTCCCAGTGTCTGACACAGGGCCAGGAACATTGTTGATGTTTAGAAAGTGTTGGTTGAAAAAAAAATACATAAATGAAAGGGCATCTGATACCACAACAGAAACTGCTTCATTTACAGGGGAAATAAGGAAGAAAATTGCTCCTTCTTGCTACAGTATTTTATGAGACTATAAAATTTGCCGTTTAGATAGATAGGTCCCTCTTATTAATTCCACCTGCAGCTATAAACAAAGCTGTTTACCTAGTTTTAGGGAACTTGGAGAAGATACTTGTTCCCAGCAGTCTGCCTGAGGGGCCTGCCCTGAGCATGCCTTTCAAATTGCTGACATTTAAGACCCTTGTCCTGATGCTGGTCTTGCACCATCCCATTTGCTTGTCACTGTGTGGGAGACTGTTACACTGCAAGTGCAGCAAGGCCAATATTGCAACATGAATAACTGGAGATACAGCCCATGTGCTTTTGGGACTGAGACATAGAAATTTAATTTATTTCTATTTCCTCACTTATTTGTTGGGCGATCTAAGGGTGGCTCCTTCTCCTCTCTGGACCCCATCCATCGAATAGTGATTGTAGGAGGTGGAAGTCAGGGTGCTTGGACTGATTAAACTCTAAAGTTCATTCCAGTTCTGATAAGTCATATCTGTAAGTTGCATGATATCAGATTGACAAAAGGCCCACTGACACAGAGCTGCTGGAAAGGGATGTTGATGGACTTCTGGGAGAGGATCCCAGTCCTCCTGAGTTCAAGGCCATCGTTTAGGAACCAAAAGTTTAGAAATGGTCTAAAACCACAGATGGGATGGCCAAATCCACCCACTAAAGGTTCAGCACATGCTTACTCAAATCTGTAAACTAAAACCAGACATTTTTGGAGCTGTTGGGAGGTTGCATGGCAAGCTCTACACTGGTAGTGGGTGTATAGGTGGCTCATCCAAATGGGAGAGGTCTTCATCATTCAGTGAGGAGGCATGGCCTTGGCTAGTCTACCCTGGCCATCAGGAGGCAAAGATCCCGTGAGTAAGTCTTCCTCAGGCATCATGTCTGATGGGAGCTCTTTTAACTATGTTATAGCAACAACAACAGGGTCAGTTTAGAAGAACTGAATCCGCTCTTGATAGTAAATTTCAACATATACTATTTTTTTTAAAAATTGAGATATGTCACATACTGTAAAATTTGCCTTGTTAAAGTGTACAATTCAATGGTTTTATTATATTAACAGTTATGCAACCATCAGCACTGTTTAATTCCAAAACATTTTTATTACCCCTAAATGAAATCTTGTACACATTAGCAGTCATTCCCCATTCTCCTCTCCCTTCAGTCCCCACCAATCACTAATCTGTCTCTATGCATTTGCTTGTTACAATTGCTGTGGGATTTCCATAATAAAGAACTCATAAACCATATGGCCTATCAGTCTGACTTATTTCAATTATTGTAATATTTTCAAGGTTCACCCATGTCAACTATACACTTTTGAACAATTAAAAATGATATATTTGTATCAGCTCTCAGCTAGCATACAGAAAAAGTATAGTTAGTGTGAGTTCGGTGTGATCTACCAACCCCCCCTTAGTTGACCTAGTGAAGGGCTTGATTAGTCTAGTTAGCTCTATTCCAGATCCTCTTTATTTCATTATTCCAGTTAAATTTTGGCCTTTTAAAAGCACTATACAAACATTTAAAATTAAAATTGATTGATATTTTTATTTTTTGTTCCATCTTTGCTGGCAGGGTTTAAACTCTTTCCCCAGACCAAGATTATTTAAATATACATGCATATTTTCTTGTCATATTTTCATGGTTTCATTTTTACATTTATAGCTTTAATTAATCTGGAAATTTTTGAATGGTATGAGGTAGGCATCTATATTATTTTTTCCATGTGGTTAGCAAATTGCACCACCACATCTTTTTCTCATTGATTTAGGAACAATAGCATTATAATTTACTACTTTTTAACATTTTATCTTCATTGTTGAAAGTATTACAGATGTCCCCTTTTTACCCCCTTGGGTCCTCCTCCAGCCCGCCCCAGCCCTCTGCCCCAGGCCTTCATACCACTGTCTGTGTCCATGGATTTACTACTTTTTATGCATGGTTGGGACTATTTCTGAACTTTCTTTCTGCATTAATCCATGTGTCTTTTCTTTAAAAACATTTAAAAAATAATTATTTCACAGAGGAAGGAAAAGGGACAGAGAGTAGAAACATCAATGATTAGAGAGAATCATTGATTGGCTGACTCCTACACACCCCCTACTGGGGATTGAGCCTGCAACTCGGGCATGTGCCCCCATCAGTATTTGAACCATGACCTCCTGGTTCATAGGTCGATGCTCAACCACTGAGCCACACCAGCCAGGCCATGTTTTTTTTTCTTCAGCTGCTAGCATACTGAAAATTTCTTGCCCCTTTTTGATGTACTTTAATATTCTTTCATTTAAGTTTATATTATCACTCATTTTTAAAATTTTCTAGTTGCTATCACGTTTATTTTTTCTAGTTTAGCTTTATTTGTAAAGGTGATGCTATTATTTTATGTACTATGTATAGCTGTATTATTTAAAATTTTAAATTCTGCCTTAGAGAACAATAAAAGCAAGTAGCTGTGGGACACATTACAGATAACTTTAGTAGAGCATATGTGGGCTGAACATAGATGGGAAGGGATAGAAAGACCAAGGAAGCACTAAATATTCATGAGATCTGAGACATCAAATACGTGTGACAGGTACAGTAGAACGACAGCATGAGAGCTCTCTCTGTGTTGCCTGCACAGAGAACTGGAAAGCCCTGGGTCTCTGGAGTCCTGAACTGTCGCTACTCCAGCCTGGTCTGCTCTCTCCAACTTAGGTGAAAGTGGAAGGCATGTGTGTTTCGTTTAAGCCATGATTACATGAAACTGAACATAACCCTCACTCATATCACCCCTAATTTCATTTTTTTTTTGTATTTAACTATCTGAATTAGAATTTGCAAAGCAGTGTTAATAACACTGATGGGAGTGGACCTCCTTTGGTTACGGAAGAGAATGGGAATGGCTCTAGTATTTCATGAAGTGTCCTACTGGAGTTCGTTTTACATGAGTACATTTGTCACTTGTAGAATATAGTCTTCTTTCTCTTGATGGGGATGATGATGAGGATGAGGATGAGGATGATGAGGATGATGGAATGTTGAATTTTCTCAAAGTATTTTTCTCATCTATTTAAATTCTGTGGTATTTCTGTTTATCTATACAGATATGATAAATTAAACTCATAAGTCTTTCTGAAGTTGAAACATACATGCAACTTAATTTTTTCTCTAGCTCCTCTGTTCTTTTCTTCTATATGTAGAAGCTCCATTATAGCTGTTGGCTTGCTCTTCAACTTTTCTTTCACCATTTGTATCTCTTTAACCATTTCCTTGGAGTTCTGAGAATTACATTTGTCTTCGGATTTCTTGTTCCTCAGTGTGGTCCAAGGGCCCACAGTATCAGCATCACCTGAGAGTTTGTTAGAAATGCAAGTTCTTGGGCTCCATCCCAGAATTACTAAATCAGTATCCATGTCTTAACATGATGTCCTATGATTCGTGTGCATATTAAAATTTGGGCAGTGCTGTGAGGTTCTGGCCAAAGAGGAAACCCTTTCCAAGTTTCTGGTGGTGATGCAGTGTCTCCCTATTATTATAATTGTTTGATTATTTTAGTGGAAATTATTTTAGTTCAATGCAAGGCTTTGGATCACCATCTGGGACCAGAACCCACAGGTTCTTTGTGGCAGGATATGGGGAAGGCCAGTCGGCTACTGTGTGTGATGACATAAAATGAAAATAGCAGCCTAAATGTCATCAGAATCACCAAAGGCATCATTAGACCAACAAGAAAGAATCCTTCTGTTGCATTAAGTGTGTACCCTCGTCCCCCCCAGAGGGCTTTGCCCACACAAATTTATAAATGCCAACTGGTACCACATGAAAGCCTCTTGTCCTGAGCTGATAGAAGGGGAATGAAGGGCTTCTGGAAGACTGGTTTGGTGGCAGGCACGCATTTCCCTCTTTTCTTAGTAAGTAGAAGAAACAAACTTTTGAGGTCTCGGAGGAAATAGATGTTCTTCAGGGCCCAGCATTGTGCCTGGGGCTGCCTTGGAGGAGGGGCTTGTTCACAGATCTGAATTAGATGCGTATTAACATATGGAAAGATAAATTCTTTTAAGGAAAAAAAAATCAATCGAATAATACCCATTTCTCATCCATCATGGCAGGGTTAGCACAAAAAAACTATTGAGCTGATGGTAAAAAGAACAAAAATCTTTAGGATAAATTGGCTCATTCTTTCTTGCTACCAAATCCTTTATTCCCTGGAGACTGTTGAAACAATACCAGCACATAACTCTCATTGTGGAATTGACCAAACATCCTATCTTTCTTAATGGTTTTGTGAAGCTGTTGTCTCAACAGGAAGTTCTGGTCATTGTTACACATTCTTCTTGTTTATTATTAGTAATAATAACCCTTTGCATCACAGTCAGTGCTCTAAACCATCAAGGCTTTTTCACACAAAGTAGGTCATTAGGTCTTTCCTAACCACCCCATGAGACAGCAGGGTCAGTGAGCACTAATGTGCTCATCTCCTAGATGGGGGAACCGAGGAAGTAAAGAACTTTCTCAAGGGCACAATGTGCAGCAAATGAATAGCAGCCTCAGACTCATGCTTTCTGGCTGCTGGGAAGATAGATTTCTAAAACACATTTGGCCAAGTGTCTCTGATCCTTAAGCTTCCCAGTCCACTCAGTGGTCTGGCCTTTCTGCCGTGCCTGTATATATGTGAGACAATGAGAATGATCACCATCCATTTGGAAAGATCCTTCTCCACAGTTTTATGCTAAAGTGTAAGATATAACTCTAGTGAGGTTACATTCTTCAGATGATTCACGTGGTCAGGCATCCCTGGCTCCCTGCAGGCTGTTTGGACTCCCCTCACTACAGTGACAGACCTCTGTTCAACTTCTGCGAAGGACCTACTCTAGCCCCAAAATAAGCTGACATTCATTAAAAATCGGTGGGAACTACTTAGAAGTTATTTTTATTTCCTAAATTTGTTTTATCTCTCCTGATGGGGAGGGTGAAAGCATTTCATTTCTGCTGTTCTATAAACTTCCCCTCCTTATCTTTCTACATGGAACTTCCCAAATTTTCCCTAATGTTCCACTTCTTCTCCCTTGCGTATGTTCTTTTTGCTTAGAATACCCTTCCTTTCTTCACCCCCACCCTCAATCTTCTTCACCCTTCTTACCCGCAATGAGACCCAACTCAAAAGCTATTCCTTCGTGACCCAAAGTTAGAAACAGCCATGCTCCTAAAAGCACTTTGACTCTGTCTCTGCCTCCCCCTGGATGTATCACAGGCTGAAATGTATTTCATTTAGCTCCATATATACTGGGATTTCAACTAAATTGGGAGCCACTTTGGGGTGGAAATAACACATTCTTCTTCTTTATATCCTCTGGGCTTGGAACCTGATAACTGACAAGATTTAACCAAGAGCCGATCTAATTTCCTACACCTAATGGCTTTAGTGAATCAGGAATTCTTTTTGAGCATATATCACTTTAGTTTCTGCAATTTAGATGTTAGGAAAATCTTAAAGGGACCCCTCAAACAGAGTAAGAGTAAACTGTCATAGCTGATCATTTTAAAGGGCAGAAAGTAGATAGACTTAAACTTGACTCACTGACTTATCTTGTGTTTTGTTCCTTTATGTCTCCAGGTTAGAGCTATTTTAGAGTAGAGCTCCTTTATCAACATCCTTCTTGACTTTGTTCAGGACCACTCCCCCTTGAGGGGTTCTGCATTTTCTTTGGGATTCCCCACCCCCACCCCCACCCTGCTCCTTCACATTTAGGGAACTACTGCTCAATAGCTCTCAACCATGGTTGTACCTTAGAATCACTTAAGAAGCTGTAAAAATATTGATGAAATAACCCAGCAATCTCACTCATGGGTATTTAACCAAGTGAAATAAAAACATATCTCCTCACAAAATCTAGCATATGGATACTTATAAAGGCTTTATTCAGAGTTATCACAAACTGAGTGCAACCAAAATCAACTGCTGAATGCAGAAATACATTGAATACATCCATAAAGTGAAATGGAACTAAGCAAATGAAAAAGGAATGGATTACTGATACAAACAAAACATGGATTAATCTCAAAAACAGTATGCTAAGTAAAAGAAGCCAAACACAAAAGAGTTCATACTGTGTGCTTCTATGTATATGCAAGTCTAGAACAAAGAAGACTGATTTAAGGTAGAAAACATCAGAACAATGGTGGCATCTTGAGCTCTGAGGTCTGAGGATGGCATTGATCAGATGCGGCAGGAGGGAGCTTCCTGAGATGATGGAAATGTTCCATATCTTGATAAGGGTGTATGCTACATGGGTGTGTGCATTAAAAAACAACAACAACAAAAAAACAAAATAAAAAACACCTATTAAGATGTGGAGTTAAGCTCTGGGCATTTCAGAGGTATGTAAAGTATATCTAATTTTTAAAAGGTAGAAATGCTAATGTCTGTGTCAAACCCCCAGAGATTGAGATTTTAATGATTTTAGAATGAGGCTCTGGGTGTTAGAAGTTCCCACAGCCAAAGTTAAAAACCACCATCATGGGTATTTGTCTAGTGATAGAACCCTTTGTCATACCTGCTTGCCATGCAGGTGTTTCCCTGACTTCGATGTGCAGATCCTGGAAGCTGGGTGAATGGATTTCCATGCATGCTTGATAGTGGGTCTACTTGAGCATGGCTACTGGGCGAGCACCAAGATGCCAAAAAGGCCAAGAAGATGATAAGAGTAGGATGGAGCCCCAGAAGCCCCACCAGCTTTCTCCTTTCTGCCTCTTCTGAGAATGGCCCTGCTTATTCAAGGAGTAGATTATTATGGTAACAAGAGGATTACATTGGAAGGGGGCCAGTGGAGGCATTGTTACAGGGCAGGGAGAATTCGTATTCCATATACAATTTTGGAAAATTGCCTATCCCTCTTCAGTCAGCCGGTAGCCCACAGACAATAGAGTCCCACTGGATCCTGCAAGCTGGCCTGGTCTTCATCATGATTTGTCCTCTTGGTGACTTTGGGTTGAGAACGTCTTGCCCTTTGCTGAAACTTTGCTTCTTCTTTCCACTTCTAGTTTAACACTGTAACTCCATAATTTCCTTGTTAGCAATTTCTCTTCTTTTGAAGCTGACAGGCAACCCATTAACATATTTTTAGGCAAAAAAGCTTTTCTTAAAACATTATCCAACATTAATAAAACTGTATAATAAAAACTGAAATAAATCATAACAGTTATCCCCTGGATGATCTTTGTCTGACATTTATTTCAGAACACATGGCCAAGGTCTGTGAGATGGTGCATTAATAACTAGAACTTCGACTAACAATTTCACCAGCAAATAAAAGCATAGACTTAGACACTCCCAGTGGAAAGGAATTTTGCAGCTCATCTAGTCCAAGCCCCACATACAGTGCCTGAATAGTTGCTAAATGGTACCCAGTCTCTGCTTGAACACCTCCCCAAACAGGGAACCTTGTAAGATGACCCAATATATTTATGAGCAGTTCCAACAGAAAGATTTTCCTGGTATGAAGCCACACCTGCTTCTCTGTAACTCCTACCCACAGAGAACACCAGATCCCTTTTCTTATTTGTTTCCCACAAGCCTTTTCTGCAACAAGTTAAACATCTGTAATTGCTTAAAACATGCCTCCTATAAACAAAACAAAACAAAACAAATCAAAACAAAACAAAAATCATGCCTCCTATGATTTGGCTTCATTTGCACTCAACCAGCTTGCTTTCTCTTTCCCCCATGAGTCCCGGTTCATTTCCATTCCAATCCAACACAATTCATTTGAACCCATGTTGCCTGAACACCTTCTCAGTGCCAGGCACAAGGCTAGGTGCAACGGGGAAGGAAGGAACAAGCCAGCCTTGACCTTGTAAGAGAAAGAAGGCTTGTCCACAAAAGCTCTACAAGGCAGGCTGTGAGACAGGGCAGGAGAGAGGGACAGTGTCCTATTTCTCCGCCCACTCCAAACCCCAACTTCCCAGACTCTTATCTTGCATTATAGAACATTAGAATAGACGCTGTACAAGGACATGGTTGGAACAGGCTGTTCATCAAATGTGTGATGAATGCCTGTCAATGGACTAAGTAGGTCTCTGTATTCCAGATTGCTGGGAGAGACAGTCTCAGCTTGGGTCATAGGTACATCAGGCTCCATCAGCTGTCTGCAAAAGGGACCGGGTCACCTGGTATTAAAAGCCACACTTTCTGGGCTGGGAACAATAAAAGTTCTATGAAACGTAAATTGGTTGACGAAAAAATAATAGTCATCTTAGAGATATAAAAGGGATATAACCATAATGTGTAATACCCACAGGTATGTATAAGCAATATGTTATATCCATAAGCACTGCTCATGAGAAATGGGTGTTCCCTCCACTTTATAACTAGGAAAACAGATTCAGAGGGGGAAGTGACCTTCCCTCGGTCACTACTTACTAATAGCAAAGTGATGCTTCAAATTCAGGGCTGCCACATTGCCTCTGCAGTTCTTCAATAATTCTTTCTGGAACTCATTTAGTCATCCACTTATCTATTTATTCATTCAACTCGAATTTCTCCTGCACCAATCGCGAGTCTGGCATGATGTGCGACACCGCCTGGAGGTTGACCTGCCTGGAGGGACAGCCACCGAGAGCCTGAGCGAGGATTCCTGATACGGTTTTATTGAAGAGATGAGACATACAGACACCACAAGTTCAGGCATCCTTGCATGAAATGACCCCAAGAGTGACTGATATTGTGAGGGCTATAGGATGTGAGAAAAGAAGGATCTCAGAGGACTGGGCTAGTTGGGCAAGCCTCCTTGAAGGTGGAACTCTGATTAGGAACCTGAGAGAAGAGAAAAGAAGAAAGGAAGACCTCACAGCAGGCGGAAAGTTGTGTTGATCCTACCACCTGAGTATCATTAATTTATATCCTCTCTACTGGGCCCTCCCCTGCTCCAGCTCACACCTCCCCTCACCAGGCCAAAGCCTCCCCAGCAGATCTGTCTCCTCCTCGTCTTGTTATCCACCAATCCATTTTAAATTCAATTGCAAAATACTTCAAACACATCAAAAAGTATAGCAAATAATGCAAGAGCCACCAAGATCCCTACCATTTTGATTCCATAGATATTAACATATCACCATATTTGCTTCAGCTCCTCTGTCTTTTACAGAAATATAACATAATTATATCTAAATTCCTACAGTATCACTTAGCCCTCCCTCCACAAACATTATCCTAAAGTTGAAGTGATTTATTCCCAAGTGTGTTTTTCTACCTTTTCTACTGATGATCCACAAACCACGTGGTATTTGGTATTATACATATACATAAAGTTCATATCCCTTAGCTAGTTGCCCTTTCCCCCACTACTGCTCATTGTTTTTCAGATTTGTCTTTGATAGATGGAGATATAGTTCATTCACTTAACCATCATGTAGTATTGCAATGTATACCTGACCTGAAGTTTACAGAACTGTTCCCCTCGAGATGCCTGGTTAGGTCATTTCTACTTTTTCACTACTACAAATGGCGCTGAGGTGAGTATCCTTACACATGTCTCTTTGGGTAGTAACCAAGAAATGGAGTTTCTGGTCAAGAATACACAGATCTTCCATTTTTCTAGGCATTGCCAAGTGGTTCTTTACAATGGTGGTGCCAGGTAACACGTACAGTTCCCAGTGTATGTGAGGATGGGAGTTTCAATGACCATGTCCTTTCCCTGCTTAAAATCCCTCCAACGGGTACCTACTGCTCTCTATAACACCTGAGTCCTGTTTGGCCCATCTGCTCTGCATGAGCCAATCCATGGCCTCTTCTCCAAGCTCACCTTTTTGTTCTCTCCTACTTCAAATGCATGTGTGCACACACAAACATATGCACACATTCATGAACACACTCTATGGTCCAGCCAAACCAAACCATGTTCATGTCCCCTAATCTTGGTGCAAGCTTTCCCTCTGGGAAGTCTTTGCAGGCCTCCCAAGCCTGCGCGAGATGGCTTTCCTCACATTGCCCAGCCCTCTTGACTTCTGGCCTCAGAGTTGTGAGGACACTGTCTTGTAATTGCCTGATTACCGTCTCCCTGCTCCACCAGGCTGCAGACTTCTTGATAGCAGAGCCTATGCTCTCAGGATTGTGCTCTGTGCCCAGCCTATCTATTGAATGAATTTGTTCAATAATCCACGGACAGGAAACAGGTCTGGACAGAGCAGAGATCACAAGATGGGGAGCAGTTGGAAAACAGACTGGAGAGAAATAGCTGTTCATCGCCTTCGGAACCCCAATTTCCAGGTAAGGAAGCCGAGACTCAGCCATGTGGTTGACCTTGCCCAGTGTCAGGCATTTGGTAAGTGACTGGGACAGACCTGATTCCCAGTCTCCTGACTCCATGTCGGGGCGCTCTCTGCTGTACTTCAGCTGCAGCTGATGGGAGGGAGCCAGCAGAGAGGAAGAGATAGGCTGCCAGGGAGGGAAGGGTGTTGGGAAGAGGGAGGCTTCGGGATCTAGGACGCAGGTGGAGAGCTTGGCCCAGCAGACGTGACCTCGGATCCCTAAGCCGGCGAGGAAGGAAGGACATTCCGCCAAGTTTCTAGAACAGACACTTGTTCAGGCTGCCCTGGGAGACTTGGGTGGGCCAAGCCTTCTCTGGGGAGGAGAAGACTCCTGGAAAATGACTCAGCATCTCCCTCAGCACCCAGCCCACCCTAGTGGCCTCTTCCTGCTGTCTCAGGAAGATGCTTTCTCAAGGTCCCCCACTGGTTGGAGGAAAACAACAGCCAAGGACAGCAGGTAGAAATAGGGGCCAAGTGCAAATAGGCGGAGCTGGCTTAGGGGCTAGAGCTCTAGCCGAGTTCACAGGTCGGGCTCAGAGCCTCCAGGTCCTTGGGCGTCTAGAGGAGATTTTCTGTGGACCAGCTCAGGTGTGGCAGGGCAATGGGGACATCAGTAAAACAGGGACAACAATACTTAGACCTCGTGTGATCATGGTGAGAATTAAGTAAGATGAAATATGTAGAAGGGCTCACAATAATAATGCTCAGCACATAATATCACTCAATCAAACATAGTTATTATTTTCCTACAGGGATGTTGGGAGGAGTGAACAGGATAATACGGCGGACAGAAGCTGTAAAACTCTAAGTGTTGGTGCTCAGTCATTTCTGTTAGGAAGTCAATTAATGCGTCCGGTGGACAGAGCGGAGGGTGAGTGGCCAGTCACCCTCCTCCATTCCTTGAGTTTCTTCACCTGACACGTGCATCAGCGACTTTACAGCTCAGTTCTGGAAAGATGCTTAGAGAGGGCGCAATCCAACCTTCCCGCTTCACACAAGGGGAAGCTGAGGCCAACAGGGTGGAAGTGACTTGTCCAGAGCTGCACACAAGTCATCATCAGGGATGAACTTCCCCAATTCAGATCCCTCTGCCCCCCTCAGTTTAGCCCAAGTCCAGGCATGGCTCTCCAGCCCACTCAGTGACTGGGTTTCTCCTCGCACTGCTATCCTCAGAGTCAACGGGGCCCCCACCAGCTCTGAGAGCCTCAGCCTCTGAGAGCTCCCTGCCTTGAAAGCTCTCTTCCTGTTTTCCCACAGGCAGTCGAAAAAGTGATTAAACGTCACTTTCAGCCCTGGTTTCCCTTCCAGAGCCTTCCTGTCCTGGGCCTCTCTCAGAGAGGTTGGAGCAGGACAGCAGCGTGCACACACAGCGTGCACACACATGCCAACCTCCACCAAGGTTTCTTCAGCATCGGGCAAGTGAGAGCATTCCCTTCCCCTCAAATAAGCTCCCCTCCTCCCACCTCTCTTCCTTCCTTCTTCCTTTCTGTTTAAATGACATCCCAACCACACACTCCTTGCCATTGAACTCACCCTTCGGGTCACACAGAAGCTCATTCCAAGGGACCTTGAGTATGTGCCTTTGTTGCACAGGTGGGATTTCTCTACTGAAAAACAGAAGCAAGAGAAATCAGATACGAAATGCTAGGCCTGGTAACAGCTCATTTGTAAGGCACATGTTGACCAACAGACCCAGGAATTAGGCCATGCAGAGGGGAAAATGAAGACTTGGATTTTTTCTCATAGCCACCCTGATTTCTTGGGGAGCTATTGGGTCAGCCCTCGGGGAGGTCTTGCTGCCGTGATAAACTCTAACATGGGCAGAGGGGTTTCCCCTCATGAAGCAGGTTGGCACTCATTATTTCTATCTGAGGGCTGACTTCTAAGGTGTGTGAGGAATTCTTTTCTCTGCTTTTCTGATGAGGAAACCGAAGCTCAGAAGCCAGAGTTTCTAAGGAAGAATGGAAGGTACAAGGTTTCAACCAAGGGTTTCTGACTGCATCCCGGGCTCCCTTATTAACAAAAGGAAATTCAGAGTTTTGAATGTAGGACAAGAGTCTGCCTTGAATTTTTAGCTCAGAGGTAAAAACTAAATGAATTGGAAGTCAGAAAAGGGGCAAATTATGGTTAAGATAGAAGTGACCATTGAATCACTGAAAAACGGACTGTCCGCTCTGGTCTCCTCCTGTTCTCCCTTTAAACCCCAAGTTGGACCACGTTTCCTCCCCACATCCTTCCTGGACCCCCTTCCCATTCCCTGGGTTGGAGTGAATTCTTGTCCACAACCTTTCCATGCTCTGTGTGTCTCTACTGCAGTTCTCACACTCTATTGACATTTGCTCATTCATATAACTCTTTGTCCTGTGTTCAGTGGGTTCCTCAAAGGCAGGGACCCCCTACTGCGGCAGTGAGACAATGCTGCAAGGGAGCCAGTGCTGTCCAGCTCCACCACACAGCAAAGGGTCCCATCTGGGGCTGGGCTTCAGGCAGTGGAATCTGGAAGTCCAGGGAGGGCCCTGCAGCAGCTAGATTAGTGGCCACGGGCTGAGGAATGGGCACTGTGGGCGGTTCTAGGGCAGTGGGTCACTTTTGAGGAAGTCAGGGAGCCATAAAACTAAGGTTTGGGGTCAGGACTCAAGTCTTTGGGGTTAGGGAATAGTGATTTGAGTAATCTGAGGCAATGGGCTGCAAGGTTGCAACTGGCACCAGGAAGGAGTCGAAGCCCTTCCCTGCAGGCCCAGCTGCTGGCCCAATCCTCTGACGCCCCTCAGGGAAGGGAGCCATAGGATCTGGGGCCACCCCAACTGTGGGGACAAGAAAAGGGCTGGGAGTGGAAAACCAGGTAAGACATTTTAAGAATTCCCATTTCCCTCACTTCCAAAAGGCACAAGTGAAAAGTTTGGAGAAGTTAAAATACAAAGAATAAAAAATGATGTTCGGTTTGGAAAGTGCTATACCCCAGATTCTCAGCTTAGGGTGCCCATGTTCACATGAAGCTTTGTGTGATTCCTACAGTAGGAAGGCTATGGCAGAACCACTTTCATTTCTGCTCTTGCCCAGCTGCACTCGTCCATCACACTCACCCCAAGGTTGGGCTGACGTCCAGGAGGGCACACAGAGTAACCAAGTTCTCATCTTACCAAACCATCTGGATTTTACTTTCTAGGTAAAAAGTTATTAGTTGTGGCCACCACAGTTACTTTGAAAACGTGGGCCATTCTCCTTGCCTCTGGAAGGAAAGTCCCCAGTCTTTGCATCCTGTCCCCCAGAGCAAGGAGCGTGCCAGCCTTCTTATCTGTCCTTGGAGCCAGGGGAGCTGAAAGGCCAGGATATCACATACTTGAAGAAATAAAAGAAGGGAACTAGTAGTATTTATTGAGAACCTGTAAGGTACAGATCTGATCTTAGGCCTTTTATATGGATTACTAGATGCCCGATGCACGAAATTCATGCAAGGGGCTTGGCCCTCACAGCCCCTCACATCCCCAGCCGCCCTTGCAGCCCTGGCTTCATCTGGAAGGTCGTCTGGACAGTTGTTCTGCTGTTCTAATTAGCGTATTAGCTCTTTATTATATAGAATGCAAACACATACATATTTGCACACAGCTGCCTGGGAACATAACACTTAACTATCCCTGGTCAACAGAGCAAGAAATGGAGGATCCGTTGCCACACATCAAGAGTAATGGAGTTTGGATCTGAACTCCCAGCTCTGCTTGGAGGTCTTTACATCTTCTGCACAGTGGGGATACCCAGGAAAGGTTGGTGCTGCCTTTTCAGAGCTGTAATGACAACACCAAAGGCCACTGGGGCTGGGCTGGCCATCAGGGGCTTTCTGCTCTCCCAAATGTCCCTGCTTCAGGGGCTTTCTGCTCTCCCAAATGCCCCTGCTTCAGCCCAGGCCCTCTGGTGACTCAGCTGGCACATTTTATGCATCCAGTGGTGAAGGCCTTGATAAGATAAGAGCGATGCTGCTGCCCCCTGCAAGGAAACAGCGGAGGACACGGTGGCTGCACAGGCTCGCTGCTAAGGGAGCAGTGCAGTTGGTTGTAGGGAATTGATGAAAATAATCAGCTGCAAACTCCTAAAACACAAACAGACCACGATCCAGAGGTCTGAATAACAGCCCCCTCCGCCAGATGGCCGCAGGAGCCCTGCCAGGGAGAAAACATGATCTCCCGCCCTGAATTTCCCCTTTGTTCTGGACCCTGTGCTCTCTGGACGTCATCGGTCCCCCCACCCATCTTGCGCGCCAGCCACCCGGAGTCTTGCGCTCAGGGAGCTTAAGGCAGCTTTCCCCAGATTAGAATTTGGAGACAGGGAATCCAGGCAAAGAAGCAACTTGCTCGTCCCAGGGTGAGTCACCACGGGCTGGAGGAAGCACACAGCTGTCTGCATCTGGGCCTGGAATGCTGCTTCCTCCTTGGAGGCCACTACCGAGAAGCCTGGGACCCTTGTGGGTGCAGAGCAGGAAGTCATAAGCAGGGCCGCCCTGTGTGGGGCAGGCCCTCTGGACACCTCAGCCCTTGCCAACAGACTTTCATGTCCCAGCTATTGGGAAACTGAATGCTGGCTTGTGGCCACGTTAAATTGCGACCAAGCCTGGAGCAAATGGTGGCCAGTGTGTCTTGCCAGCCTGAGTCTCCTTAGGGCTCCAATAAAAGTTAAAAGCAAGGCCAGCATGGGTTTGAATCCTGGCTCTGTTACTGTGTGACCTTGGACAACTTATTTGACCTCTCTGATTCTCAGTTTCTACTTCGTTGAGTTTTAGTGAAACCAATAAATAAAGAAATTGTATTTTCAATGCATGTAGCACAGTATCTGGCACACAGCAGGCATCCAATAAACACTGGCTTCCTTCCTCCCAGCCCTCTGCTCCAGAGCCTTTTGGTACTAATTTCTTCTATTATCCACTCCTAAATGCTTCACTGATTCATGATTCAAAATTTCATTCCTAGCTTCTGGCAAAGTTTCCAGGTACAATCTTCTCCAGTTTTCCCCTAATGAATTCCCATTTCCCCTCCACCATTATGTTAGTTACTCTGTTTGCTAGTACGTATTTTAATTTGCTAAGTTACTACAAATTCTGTTTGGAAGGAAACTAGGTAGCATATAATTGCTGTGAAGTTGCATCAGGTGCATTTAACTTACCAGCTTACTTAGAACTTTCAAAAAAAATCTTCATAACAATAAATGAAACTATTAACATAGTCAGAATATAAAGCATAACAATCAAAATAGGCGGGGTTCTGCTGCAGTAACACACAACTCCCAAATATGAATGGCTTAAAACAGCAAAGGTTGATTTCTCACTCATGGTACACATCCATTGTATGCCGGTGGGGTCTCTGCTCTGCACTGGCCTCTCTTAGGTGCTCAGGGTTCACCATCTGGAATGTCACTGGTCACTGCAGCAGGGAAAGAGACGATGAAGAATTGCTGACCAGCACTT
The DNA here is from genome assembly GCF_964212035.1 of Myotis nattereri. Lineage (NCBI taxonomy): Eukaryota > Metazoa > Chordata > Mammalia > Chiroptera > Vespertilionidae > Myotis > Myotis nattereri. Next base: position 57,216,585 of record NC_138087.1, read on the forward strand.
TAATGCTTCTACCCAGTAGTAACACACATCACTTCACATTTCATTGGCAAAAGCAAGTCATATGATCCCCAACCTCATGGAAGCAGAGATAGCCAATCCTATTGTGCTTGAAGGTGGAAAATAACCAGAAACATTAATGGACAACATGATGTTGATCACACAAACTCAATATTAAAAAAAATAAATAGAGGAAACCCTGCAGGCAAGCAAAAACTCTGAAATTCTTCACCACCCCATCCCCATTCACCACTAGGGATTTGCTGGTCATTTTAAAAGCAGATTATGCCCAGACATTTGCATAGAGAAGTTACTTTTGTCCCTGCCTTTTCTATTTCATTTGTCTTCAATTTCCAGCACATGTAAAAATTAACCATTTGACATTGCACACTCCTTAAGGGTTTCAAAATTTTTTGAACATATGGTGTTTTCCCTGTATGTGCTGAATTTAGAACTTAAGCTATTTAAGACATGATTCTACAGTATTTACTTGATAGTAATGTCTGACTTCATTATTTTTAAAACCAATGTATTGAGATATGATTGACACACAAAAAGCTGTCCAAATTTAATGTATACAATCTGATGCATTTGGAGATAAGTATACATCCATGAAACCTTCACCACACTCTATATGCATCACTTCTAAACGTTTCCTCCCACCCTCTCTAACTGCTTGAATTTAATAGTATCAATGTTTTACCACCTTCTCTTATAACCTGAGAGGCCATTCCATCTCTGAATCCAATTTCAATGAACATTTGTTTGATTTTGTGTATGTACTTGACAATAAGAGTTTTTTGTTTTTTTGACAATAAGAGTTTATAACTAATTTTTATCCCAAACTCTAAAAAGGTCCCTTAGAAATTTTCACCATGACCCTAAGGCAGTGATGGCGAACCTTTGGAGCTCGGCATGTCAGCATTTTGAAAAACCCTAACTTAACTCTGGTGCCGTGTCACATATAGAATTTTTTTGATATTTGCAACCATAGTAAAACAAAGACTTACATTTTTGATATTTATTTTATATTTTTAAATGCCATTTAACAAAGAAAAATCAACCAAAAAAAAATGAGTTCACGTGTCACCTCTGACACGCGTGTCATAGGTTCGCCATCACTGCCCTAAGGAGTAGATTTCTTTTTCATTCTTTTAAAAAATATTTTTTATTGATTTCAGAGAGGAAGGGAGAGGGCGAGATATAAACATCAAGGAGAGAGAATCATTGATTGACTGCCTCCTGCACAACCCCCTACTGGGGATCGAGCTCACAACCTGGGCATGTGCCCCTAAAGGGAATCGAACTGTGACCTCCTGTTTCATAGGTTGACGCTCAACCACTAAGCCACACCAGCCAGGCTGATGGAGACTCAGAGAAGCGAAGTGACTTGCCTAAAGACACACCGTATAGATGTGTTGAAGTCAGGTGTTTGAACCTAATTCTGTCTAACTTCAGATCTGTGGCTTTCCCATTATCCCAGGTCACTTTCTGATCTGGACAAGGGGATCCTGTTTGGAAAGGGGGTTAGGGGCACTGAACTTTGCTCTGGAAACCTTCTGGAAAGCACAAGAGGGAACGGGAGGCTCAGGTCCCACATACCCGCTCCCCACTGCCATCCCTACCAGCCAGGGCATTGTGCTCCGTGGAATCTTGGCTTCCATGTGGATTACTCTGGGCACACAACATCCCAGAAGCTGGACGTCCAGGAATTCCTGTCAATTAGACATTTATTCTTGGAATAAACATTTCCCTGAAGAGCTCTCCACAGCCAGCCAATGCCATGGCCCTGCCACGGTTTGGTCTCAAGTGTGAGATGCCCATTAGTCTTGGAGCCATGACAGTGTGAAGTGCATGTTCACACATGAATTGAACTGTAAGTGTGCAGTGTGTGTAAGTGTGTAAGCTGTGTTCTTTGTGGAGTTGGTGTTTGTGTAAGCCTCTCTTGTTTGGTAGGGCCACTAGACAAAATACAGGATACCCAGTTAAGTTTGAATTTCAAATGAACCACCAATTATTTTTTAGTGTGAGTTTTTATTTGCTAAATCTGGCAACTACATCTATCTACAAGTATATAAATATAAATGGGCTTGCTTGTTTATGTCTCAGGGCGTACCTGAGTGTGTGTGTGTGTGTGTGTGTGTGTGTGTGTGTGTGTGTGTCTGTGTGTATGGGGATCTGTGTGCCTTGTATCCTGGTTGCTAAAGACATAGCAGGTGATTGGTAATAAATGGCTCCACCACCCACAGCTCGTCTCCTGCCAGGCCAACCCTGCTGGAGCAAGAGAGGTCAGCATGGGCCCTGAATGCCAGGCCAGGAACTTGGGCTTTCTCCTGAGGGCAACGAGGAGCCATGGAATGCTCGAAGCTCTGGAGGTGGCAGATGTAGATGCGCTAGAGGTGCCCCTCTGACTGTCTGGCAGAAAAAGAACGGGGGAGGGCCACACAGGAGGGAGGCTGAGGAGGCTGACAGTTGCCTTGATAAGAGAGGATGAGGATCTGGGCTCAGGCCTTAGCAGTGGAGATGGAGGAAAAGCAGCCAATTGCAGGACTTGTTCATCGTCCCTGGAGTGGGTGAGGGAGGGAGGAGTTGGAGGTGATGCTCTGGTTTGTAGCTTGGGAACCTGATGGACTGTAAGCTCTCTGAGGATGTCTCTTGTTTCCTTCCCCATCCTCAGTGTCAGGCACAGTGCCTGGCATGTAATAGATGCTCTATGGGTGTTTATGGCATGAATGCGTGTATGCATGAATGAAAGAAACGGGGAATACAGGAAGAGGAGGAAGGAGAAGGAGGAGGAAGGGAAGAAGGAGAAGTCTGGGGAAGAAGCTGACCTCAGTTATTTGGGGAGACCTTGAGCTTGAAGTGGCAGCCGGACTTCCCAGGGAGATAGATATCCAGCCGGCGGCTGGCCATCTGGCCAGTTCAGGAGAGAGGTTCAGGCTGGAGAGACAAATTCAAGGGGTGTGAGTGGGTGGGAAAGGTATGAAACCACTGGCTGGGATCGGATCACAACAGGCACAGGGAGGAATGAGAGGGCAGAGGCAGAGGAAGGGAGCTTTGGGGCAGTGCATTGAAGGAGCTGGAAGGAGGAGTGTGAGACAGTCAACAATTACCCTCCACAGGGCTGCTGGGGTTTAAGTGAGATACACCACTGGCCCGGGAGCTCCAAGAGGGCCAGGCAAGAGGTGATACACAGATGAGGCTGGGCTGTGATGGAAGCCGGATGTGCTCCCAGCTGTGCTGGAATCAACCTCGAGTGTATTGGGTCATAGAGAAGTGGGGGGATGGGAGGAGGGATGGGGGGAGGGAGAAAGGATGGGAAGGGGCCTGGGGCATTTGGGGCAGGGAGGGGACACTCTGGGGCTCAGGGCAGCTGCTTTGTACCAGTGAGAACAGAAACTTGTAAATATTTTAACAAGTGGGACAGTTATATAGGGATAATCTGGCTGCCTGGAGTATAATAGGTGCTCAATAAATGTGCTTTTTAAATCTTTTCAGGGAATAAAGACGCCTGCCTCTATAGTTCCAAGGAATTTCCTCTCCTGAGCAGTTCTTCTATTTTAGGGAATCACGTTTCCTTTCACTTAGGAAGACCTGTCTTTTCTGCCATTGAATTTCTGGGAATTTCAAAGGCACTGGGCCTGCAAGCTTGCTGTGGATCACCGGACAGTCGGAGCCCAAGCGAACAATGGCCCGATCTCGAGGGACGGCTCCCGTCAGGGTCACCCCTCTCGGAGCCTCCCCTTCCTTCCGATAGAGCCTCGTCATCTGCCAGGAGCCAGGGCTATGTAAGTGTTTGCAGTGATTATTTTTGTTATTACTGTCCCTCGGCCCAGTGTTTCCTCAAATTGAATCATTTCTGTGACTCTAAAGTTTAGTTTATTTTATCCAAACCACAGACTCATACCTCAATAATGACTTTGGATCCCCAAAGCAGGGTTGTCTTGCAAAGACCAATTCCAACACAATCTCTTTCCGGTGATTTTTTAAGCACTCACACCCCAGAAGGAGGGAGGCTTCCTTCAAGAGCTCACTTATTTTAAATAAATATTTGGTCCCATGGATATTCAAACAGCCCTAAAATGTACCTTTTCTAGGTGTAGGGTCTCAAGGAGAATTTTCAGGATTCAATGCATGTTCGTTCATTCATTGACTTGTCCACCTGGAGGTTCCCACTAGAATGACAATGAGGGCAGGGCTTTTGGCCTGTATATTCTCTGCTGTAAACCCATAGTGAGAACAGTGCCTGCCACTTGTCGGTGCTCAGTGCATACTTGTTGAATGAGTGAGCACCTTCTCCATGCCGGGATGGCTGGCACTGGAAAGACAGAGTAGGACGCCATCGCTGCCGTCCATGAGCCTGTGGTCTCGTGGAGAACTCCCCACTCCCCCCAACATCTATCTGAAATCCAAAGCTGATCAGCACAGCTTTCCACGGTCATGGGAGCCAGGCAGAAGGTGCGACTGCTGATGGGAATCCCAGGGAGTCCCAGAAGAGATGGCATTTGAGCTGGGCTTGATTTCAGCATGAGGAGTGGGCAGAAGGGAGACAGAATGAGCCAAGATCCAGAGTGGGACTTCTTGGTTGAACGGAGGAAGTTCCAGAAAGTTCCAGGAAGGCCGCCTGGGCTGTGCAGGTCATGAGTCTAAGTTCCAAGAGGGCAGGGGCTGGGTCTGTCTTGTCTGTTGTATTGTGACAGAGAAATCTGGCACATAGTAGGAACTTAGTAAATTGTAACTGAAGAGAGAATACAAAGAAAAGTTGGGACCTAGACATCTTTTGGGAGGTTTGTTAAGCAACTCCACTGGGTTTCACTGTTTCCTTCCATCCTAGACTCAGTCTGGAAAGAACCTTAAGTCTAACCTCCAACAACTCCGCAACACCCCACCAAGTGATTGTGTAGTTTTAACTGGGATGCCCCTCAGTGATGGGGTGCTCACTCCCTCCCATGCAGCCGGTCCTTCTTTTGAAAAGATCTGATTTTTAGAATAGCCATCCTTACGTTGACCACACAGAAGCAGAGGGGTGATAGGGAAAGAGCAATGAACTTGGCTTGGTCCCTGGTCCTGCCACTGGCTCATGTGGTCCTTGCACAGGGCTAGGGTAGCCGGTGATTGCAAGTGTGGGCTCAGTGCGAAGAGACAAGAACTGAAGTTACTTGACATCTGTGCTTTAACTTCTTTAACTGTAAACGGGGATAGTGATAATTGTACCTACTGCATAGGGTTTTCGTGTGGATTAAATGAGTAATGCATGCCAAGTTATTAGTACCCTCTTGGCAAAATTAATAAGTGCTCAATAAAACTTAGCTATGATTTATAGTGTTATCCCCTTCTCTCTGGCTCTCAGTCTCTTCCTCTGTATAATGGGAACGCATGTATAAAACCTCTGCTTTGGACGTCTCAGGAGTAGGTGTGAGAAGCTGGGGAGAGAATGGATGTGAAGGTGTCCACAGAGGGGAGGGTGACGGGTCATTTCCATAAGCGTGGCATTTGCCCCGGGAGACCTCGCCGCTATGGATGACCCCCCAAATCACTCCCACCCTCCCCCAGCTCCTGAGTTTTATCTCTATTTTTGGTGGCTGGGTTTCTGCTCTTTGCCATCCTGTATCTTGACCTCTAAGATATATATTTAGAGCAAGCCTGCAAGGAGAGGAAGGGGCAATAAACAAAAGGAAACAGGCAAAGTTCTCTCTCTAAGTGGGTCCTTGGGGGACTCAAGTCTCAGGCTCTCTGACCTCTTTGTAAAGGGATCTCTCCCAGCCTTTGAAATAACCACTTCCTTCTCTCCTGGCCTTTTCAGATCAGAGAGGTAGGAGGGGGCGTGAAGGTTCAGTTCCCAGATCGGCTGACTAGGAGGCTGCAAGCTTTCCTCTGATGTGTGACACTTCTTCAGGGCCCTGGCCCTGGGAGACGGGACTCTGGGCTGCGGCGCTCCTCCTGGGATCTGCCTTGGACTCACTGTAGGCCCAGCTGCCACTGACCATGCGGATTTCTTTTAAGAGGTTTGGCTGACCTTCAGCAGAGCTGAGACGTGGTCAGAGCTAGAAGAAGCTTTATGACTCCCTCAGCCCGTAGTTCCCAGGCTGGGGGCCCTGGCTGCTGGGGATCCTTAGACTATTTCCAGTTCTTCCACGAGCCTGAAAAAATAGTATATAATCCCAGTGTGAGGGTTCACAGGCTCCTCAGTGTCAGGTGCCCCTGCTTTTTCTTGAATCAATTCAGGGTGGCCCTCTGTACTCAAGATAATGATCATAGGCCCCATTGAGCTTTTCTGCCAGTAGCTGGGCAAAGCCCTTTATACACATCATCTCACTAATCTTCCACCTGGGAGCATGGGAACTTTTATGATTCCTACATTGCAAATGGGGAAACTGAGGATCAAAGGAGTTAAGTAAGTTGCTTGAGGCCACACACCCAGCCAGGACTCCCATCCAGGAGTCTGGTTCCCCAGCTCCAACCCTCAACCACTGGGAAATAGTCTCCTAGAAGCTCAGGCATGTGCCTTTGAAAACTGCAAAAGGGCAAACACATCAATATTACTCAAGGAAGGGTCTTGGTAGGAATACTTTTCGGATGCAAGGACCAGATGTAGGAGGAAATAAAGGGGTGGTGGAATAGTTGAGAACCAGCCACCCTGTTGAACGAAGGCCCAGGGAAGCAAAGGTCTCGCCCAGGGTCATCTTGTGAACTGGCAGCTGGGATGATAACTTATTTCACTTCAAGTGGACTCCAGAGCCTTTGACTGGCCAGGAAGCAGGGTTTGTTTGAGCTGATGGCTCACACCTGTGATGGCATATGCCTGTGGCTCTACCTGGTGGGGTTTCTGAGCTCCCCTTGTCCTGACAGGCTGCTCCCCCACAAGGGTCAGACCACACATCCTGACTAATTCTCTGCCAGACCCCACCTACCTCCCACCAGCTGCACAGAGCCTTGGCCTTGCCAGACCACAAGGCTGTGGAGTGCTGGCAGGGGGCCGGCAGTATTTGTCTTCAGCAAATTCTTCCTTTACCATCTCTGCCACTTCCAGCTCCATAGTGTGCGTGCACTTTACAGCTCTCAAAGTGCTTCCACATCTACTTCATTTGATTCCCAGGGCTGTTCCATGAGCTGAAGAGGGTAGAAATAATACTCCCTGTTCCAGAAGAGGAAAAGGAGGCTCCCAAGGGTAAGATGCCTTGTTCAAGGTCATATGCTCAGCTAAGAAATGTTGCAGCCAGAAGTTGGAGCTGAGTCAGCCCGTTCCACCCCAAACGGCCTCTCCCCTTTAGGGATTGAGGGCTCTCAGGGAGCAGTGATGAGTAAGTTGCAAAGTAGGGGTCTTACAAAGAACTAACTAACAGCATCATCCTTAACCCTACATTCCTACATTGAGCTACAGGTACTGAAATTAAAACACTTTAACATGTGTCAACTACGACTGCAGGCCTGTGAACTCGTGATGTAACAAATAGACACAGATGTTCAAGTCAGAAGAGATTTATGTCCCAAATAATAACTTTCTCACTGTGACCCCTGAAGGACAGTCACCACCTGGGCCTCCATTTCCATACGTGGGCAATGAAAAGATGATCATACCTACCTTGCTTCTTATAAAAATGAGTAGGGCCACCGTACACAAATTTCTTTGAGAAGTTTTAAGATGTGTTATACAACTATTATAGGTGACAATGAATTTCCATAAACAAGGAAGGCAAGGTAAATTCACATTTATAAACTAATGATTATTAAGTGCTTCCTAAGTAATTGACATGGATTGTTCCACCAATTTGAATGCGAGCCTTTAGGAGGCTGAAACCATTACCATCTCCATTGTATAGTACAGAGACTGAGGCCCAGAGACTTTAAGTAACAGGTGGCAAATGGAGAAACAGGATGTGAAATCTTGGTAATGTAGCACCAGCAGGTAAGTGCTTACACTGCCCAGTGCATCAGGATGATGTGAAGAGCAGGATAAAAGGTGAATTGCTGGGCCCCACCCGGAGTTTCTGATTCAACAGGTGTGGGTGATTTTGATTTTTAAGAAGTTCCCAGGTGCTGCTGATGCTACTGGACCTCAGACCACACTGTGGGACTGTGTAGCACAGAGCTTTCCCGGTGCCTCCCACCCCAGTGTTGGCCAGATCCAGGCCCTCTGAAGCCTATCTGCACAGATTAGCTGGACATGTGTTCACAGGTACTTGATGTATGTCATGTAGACATATGCTAGGCTAATGGAAAAAGTGGATGGGGATGCCCAGGAGGCCCTTACTCTCAGAAACCAAGTGAGAGAAATTACCTGCTGACCCTGCAGGTGTCTGAATCCTTGTAGCAATGGCTACTCAGCCTGACCCCAGAGCAGCCAGGGGAAGGGAGGGCCATTTGTCTGGGGAAGGCACAGAGAACAGATGCAAAAACTGCCTTCTCGGCTCCCATCAATTTTTTCCTTTAAGCTGCTCTCATTCACAAATCTCAGAAATAGCTTATGAATGCACAGCCTGTGAAAAGAGAAAACACAGACCAAGAAGATTTAAATTTAATTAAGCTTAATTAAATTTTTTTGAGAAAAAAATAAGAAAATGACTTCTAGAAGAATAGAAGCATTTCAGAAAACAGTGGTCAAGCCAAAAGCAGTGGTCACAGGCAAAAAAAAGAGTAAAAAATCAAGGACGTATGAATATCCAATTGTTCCAGAACTCTATTTGTTGCAAGACTATGCTTTCTCCACTAAACTACCTTTAGGTGTTTGTCAAAAATCAGTTGTGCAAACCTAGAATCACCAAAACAATCTTGAAAAAGGAGAACTAAGTTTGACTACTCATACTTCCTTATTTCAAAATTCACTGCAAATCCATAGCAAGCAAGACTGTGTGGTACTGGCATAAAGAGAGACTTATATGCTTTGGGATAGACTTTGAGAGTTCAAAGACAGACCCCTACATTTATGAACAATTGATTTTCTGCAGTGGTGCCAACATAATTCAAATGGAGGAAAAAACAAGATCTTCCACAAATGGTGTTGGGATAACTGAATACTCAAAGGAATGAAGTTGGACTCCTGCCTCACACCATATACAAAAACTAACTCAAAATAAATCAAAGACCTAATGTAGGAACTAAAGCTATATAATTCTGAGAAGAAAATGGAGGGTTATATCTTAGTGACCTTGGATTAGGTAATGGGCTATCTCTGCATTTATTTTAGTCTTGTTTAATTTCTCTCAGCATTGTCTTATAGTTTTCAGTACAGATCTTTCTTATATTTTGCCAGATTTATACCTAAGCATGTCATATTTTTATGCTATGGTAAATGGCATTGTTTGTTAACTTCAATGTCTAAATTTTTGTTGCTAATGTAAAGAAATAAAATTGATTTTTGTATATTGATTATTGTTACCCTGCAACCTTGCTAAACTCACGTCTTAATTCTGTTTGCTTTGCTGTAGATCCCATTGGTTTTCTCCATAGACAATCATGTCACCTGAGTATAAAGTCAGTTTTACTTCTTTCCAATCTGGATGCCTTTGACTTCATTTTCTTGCCTTAACGAGCTAACTAGAACCTCTGGCACACATGGAGCAGCACTGAGAACGGACATTCTTATCTTGTTCCTGATCCTAAGGGACGAGGCGCCAGTCGTTTACAATTAGTAAGATGAGAGCAGTGGCTGCCCTTTGACAGATAAAGGAAGTCCCCTTCTAGGCCCTTTCTATTCTTAGTATGCTGAGGCCTTTAGTCAGAATTTTGGATTTTGTCAAATGCTTTTTCGGAATCTACTGATACATGGAGGGAAGAGCCCAAACCCAAGACTGGCCTCTGCTTCCTCTTAGGAAAAAAGGAAATGGGCTGGAAAGAGCTGTGTCCAGTCAAGGAGCCTGTCTCGGGGAGCTGGGCTTGCCCTGCCTCTAGCTCTGCGCCTCTCTCCGTGTCTGGCATTCCTAGAGTTCAATCCTGGCCCGTGAACTCTAAAGCCAGTGCTCTTTCCAAAACTTCCTAAAGACTTTGACTTTGGAACTCTGCCTGAATAAGGCCCCGAAGATAGGTGAAACCTCAGATCCCTCAATAATATAAAATAATAGCAGCCGTCTATTGAGCGCTTTTGGAATATTGAGAACCAGGGCCAGGACTAGGGTGAAGCGAGTGAACCATCTGTGGATGCAGAATTTAAGGAGGTGCCTGCAGGACTGTAAACACCTCACTTGCCTTAACCTCATCCCAGCCCTGCAAAGAACAGTGCCAAACACTCCCTTAATCCTCCAACAACCCTAGAGTGGTAGGTGCTGTTATCATTCTTATTTTAAAGATGAGGAAACAGAAGATCAAAGAGGTGAAGTGACTTACCCAAGGAATACATGGCAGGGCTGGTATTTAAAACAAAGTCTATTCATGTTTGGCCTGTGCTCTTAAAAAAAAAAAGATAAAGAAGGTTATTTTTTATTTTTAGAGAGGAAAGGAGAGGGATAGAGAAGTAGAAACATCGAAGAGGGAGAAACATCATTGGTCGGCAGTCTCCTGCATGCCCCCTACTGGAGACTGATCACGCAACCTGGGGCATGTGCCCTGACTGGAAATCCAACCTCAACCTCTTGGTTCCTGGATTGACGCTCAACCCCTGAGCCGCACTGCCTGGGCTGGCCTGTGCTCTTAGCCAGTAGTTCTCAATGCTGGTTGGTCAGAATCTCCTGGAAGGTTGGTTAAAAGAGTGATGGTTGGGCCCCACCCCAGAATTTCTGCTTCCTTGGGTCTGCTGTGTGGGCAGGAGAATTTGCTTTTCTCACCCCTTCCCGGGTGGCACTGCTGCTGCCGGTCTGGGGACTGCACTCTGAGAACCACTGCTCTATGTCATACTTCCTCCTCGGTAACCCTAGAGCGTCACATCTCAGAGACACGGAGATTCCAAGAGTAAAAGAGAGATTCTGAGAGAGCACTGCCAGATCCCTCTGGCTTGTGAGAGGAAAGAAAGCATCAAGTTCCCAAGAGTGAACCAAGAGTTTCCATGTGGTCCCTGCATGTGCTGGAGCCCCAATGCCATTCCAGGGCGCCTCACGCAGAATCAATGAGCAGTTATGAGTTGAATGGGGGGATAAACTGACTGGTTGTGATGGGATCTCTGTGGAGACTTATTCATCTGAAAAGAATGCCTGACATTTATTCTGAAAGGCGTCTTTCTATAGACCCTCAATCCTTGTGGTACAAAATGGCATTTTTTTCTAAATATATTTCAATATATTTCAAAAATGTTTTCTAATTTATTCTTAGACTCTGTCTCAGAGGGACACGGTGCATCACGTCTTTCAAGCCTCTGAACCAAGGTCATTGCAAAATAACAGAACGGGGGAACGAAACCCAACACAGAGCTGCTTACCATGCTATATAAAAAGCGAATTTTAATTAGGGTTGGCAGTTTCTCCAAGCTCTAAACATGTGACAACATTCCACAGTTGACTCTGGTGTCTGAGGGGCTCAATTTTTCTTTTACCTCCCAAATTTTTGGACCCTAAGATATCCCTTCCCCCACCCATCCAGCTGCCCTTGATGCTAGAGTGCAATAAGGAAAAAGCTAATTTGACTTGATCTTTATTGGGAGTATCATACGCCCCTTGGCAGGAATTCACTTCGTATTGGAGTTACTGGGAAAGTTACTGGGAAATTTCTAAAAATCCCTTTGCCCTTGGCCACAATATAGACCCAATATACCGGAACCTCTTGGGCTGGGGTCAGGCATGAGCGTTTTTGGAAGACCCCAGGTGATGGCAGTGGCAGCCAGGTCTGAGGAAACCCTGCTTTAGAGAGAGGAGTTCTGGGTGAATCTCCACTCTCTCCCCCTAACCTTCCCCTCCCTCCAAATAATGATGCTTCTGAATCCTGAATATCTCCTTTGGAGTGAGACCTTTGCTTAGAATATAGAAACAGCTGCAGCCTGAGGTTCTCATAGGAGGGAGGCTGAATAGAAGGGAATGCCTATTTGTTAAAGATCTTCCCCAGGCCAGCCTCCATCCATCTGCTTAATAACCCTATGAAACAGGTATTACTGTCTTCACTTTGTAGAGGACACACTGCTGGTCAGAGCGGTAAAGTGACTTTCCCAAGGACACTCAGCTGTCAGGCTTGTTTCTTTCCTCCTCAGGAGTCAAGAGTCCCAAGTCCCGGTTACAGCCACTGCTTGCTACCCCCCCCATCTTGGGAGCCCTGTTCTTCTTAAGGCAACTCATTCCTCTTTCAGAAATCCAGGAGTCCTTCCCCAGCACCCTCACCCCAAGAACTGGGAATACAGAGCATCAGCCCCCTGGAGCCCAGTCTCCCTGTGCCTTGGGATGGTTCTTGCATTTGGCTCCTGTCTGTCCCTCTCACCCGGGACCCCTGTGCCTGGCCTTATAAACAGTTCATGACCTTCTTCAGTCCTGAGGTCTCTCACCTCTTTAGCTAAAAGCGGGGACAGAACAGCTCTTATCCCTGCTCCCCAGGCCTTGCTGCTGGAAACTTGCTGGAAGTCAAAATCACCCACACCTATTGAGTCAGAAACTCCGGGTGGGGCCCAGCAATTCGCCTTTTATCCAGCTCTTCACATCATCCTGATGCACTGGGCAGTGTAAGCACTTACCTGCTGGTGCTACATTACCAAGATTTCACATCCTGCTTCTGCCATTTGCCACCTGTTACTAAAAGTCTCTGGGTCTCCGTCTCCATATCTATACAACGGAGATGATCATGGTATCAGCCTCCTAAAGGCTCGCATTCAAATTGGTGGAATTACTTAGGAAGCACTTAATAATCATTAGTTTATAAATGTGAATTTACCTTGCCTTCCTTGTTTATGGAAATTCATGGTCACCTATAATAGTTGTATAACAGATCTTAAAACTTCTCAGAGAAATTTGTGTACGGTGGCCCTACTCATTTTTATAAGAAGCAAGGTAAGTATGATAATTTTTTCATTGCCCACATATGGACACAGAGGCCCAGGTGGTGACTGTCCTTCAGGAGTCACAGTGAGAAAGTTATGAATCTGAGACATAAATCTCTTCTGACTTGGACATCTGTGTCTATCTGTTACATCACGAGTTCTCCGAATGCAGGCCTGCAATGTGAGTTGACACCAGATACAACGTTTTAATTTAGGTACCTGTAGTTCACTACAGGAATGTAGGGTTAATGATGATGCTGGGGGCAGATCTATAAAAGGTCTGAAGCTCTCCGAGGTCTGCCTGCACCTGTGGGCTGCTTTGCCTACTCCTGAGGTTGCCTGGTCTTCCTCCAGAGCCTTCTGAAGAAAGACTGTGAATTGGGCCCAGCCTGGCCGTGACCCACAGACCCTTCAACAGGGGGCAAGCTTGGTAGGGCTAGCAGGGTCAGGAGGGCCGACTGGTAGTATGTGGTTTCTTGACTTCAGGCAGGAACAATTTCACAACGTGAGTCCAGGTGATTTTGAGAGTGTGTTTATTAAAGCCGAGGACAGTGAAACAAGCAAGGGCCTAGGATAGAAGCAACAAGAGAGAGATTAGCTGCTGTCAGTTTCCTGGAGAGTCAGAGAAAAAGGGGGCTTGGAAATAGGTTCCGGTGGTTAGCAGAACCCATTGCTGCTGCTACCCATGGCTCCCCTGGTTGCAAGTCTTGTGGGGACCCTTAGAATTTGGGAGATGCATGCCTATGGGGAAGAAGAGGGAGAATGGAAAGGTGCAGACATGCTCCTGGGAGGGAGCGTATGCAGGGATCTTTGTTTTGAAGGTTTTAAAGGCAGGAAGGTTAGGGGAGGTCTTAGGGAAGGATCTCAATAGAATATTCATCAGCTTTTCCAGGTGCCCTTTCGTGGTCATGGCCCCTACCCTCAGCACCAGGGCAGGGGGTCATTGCAGATGGTCCTGGCATCACCCACCTGGTTTTGCTGCTTTTCTGGGTCTGGAGTTGAAATACAACTGAAACCTACATGTTGTCTTTAGGGAGGAAAGGTCAGGGGGGTCTAAACTGCGTTACCACTGATATTCCAGGGGAGGAAAGGCCATCTCGAGGGTGAAGTCTGGGTCACTTTTGCACGCGGGGCTTTCCGAGGCTTTCCGCTCTGGCGACCTTTTGTATCTGGCTGTACATTGCTGGGCCAGTTTGTTCCGCTATCTGTCTCAGTTTCCCCATTCCACTTGCCAAGGTATTTTCCTAACTTCTTACTATTCTCCCTCACAGCTATCTTAGAATCCAGGATTGAACTTGAGAGAGAGAGAGAGAGAGAGAGAGAGAGAGAGAGAGAGAGAGACCCTGGCCGAGTAGCTCAGTTGGTTAGAGCATCATCCCAATATGCCAAGATTATGGGTTTGACCCCAGGTCAGGGCACATACAAAAGACAACCAATGAATGCATAAATAAACGGAACAGCAAATCAATGTTTCTCTCTTTCAAATCAATCAATAAATTTGAAAAGTAGAAGTATAATATTAGAGAAGTTTGAAAACAAGGTTAAAATCCACAAGCCTTCTACTTTGACAGTGTGACAACCATGCCTTTATGTTTCCTTCCTGTTTTTACGAATCATGTATGTGCAAAATTTTCCCAGACTTTTTTTCACCCAATACTTTATCACAAGCATTTTTCTGTGCTCCTCCATAAACTTCATGCCCCCCATTTTTAATGGTTATAGAATATTTCTTTAAGGCTTATACCATAATTTATCCTACCATCCTCCCTCCCCTTTTTGAATATTTGGGCTGCATCCAGTTTTTCACTGAGCAACTCTTTGATGACTATTTTTCTGCATATGGCTTTTTCCATATTTCACGGTATTTTCTTAGGCTAGCTTCCCAGAAGGGGATTATGGAGTCAAAGTGTATGAACATTTTTATGGCCTCAAAGTATCTTTTGAAGAAGGTAGGTGTTCCATTTCATGAGTTTCACAAACATAAAAGGAAATTTGACTTCAAAAAAAATCTCTTGTAACACAGGTATGTAACAATTTGGGCAAAGATCTGTTCTGATAATTTTCGAAGCCATTAAAACTTGACCTTTTGAATTTAAAAAGAAATAAAGTTACCCTTTATTTGATTTTGATGAGAGTCTTCTCTGAGAGTCGTTTTTATACCTCTGAGTTTTCCTAAAGAGAACCCACAAAGCACAATTTAAGCTTGTCCTGATGTATACCCACCAGCCATTTCCTTGGGCTTCATACTCGCCTGCTTTCAGGAATTTCTGATGTGGAGGGGATACCTGCTCCTTCGCAGAACAGCCACAGGCTGGGAGCTCTGATGGAGATCTACACCCCACTCTAGTTTCATGGCTCTGCATCTGAGTCGCTGTCTACTTCTAGAATGCTGTTCCTTCTCAGGCACAGTCTTGCCTGCCAAGGTCAGCTCTGATCTTTCTTCTCTATTCACAGACACCACAGGCAGCTATTGGAATTGAGGGCCTGAAGGGCTGACCCCAACCAAACAGCGAGGCACCCACCTCAACAATAGTCCTTCTTGGAAAATATTATTTGTGAATCACAAATGTTGAGGTGATGAAATGTGCTTGTGAGGATTTCCCTGGACTCACCTTAAACTTGCACCTCCCACAGAGGTCCCGTAATACTTCTGTGACTTCTCGTGGGAGGCAACCAATCTCTCTCTCTCTCTCTCTCTCTCCCCCCGACCTCCACCCCCCCCCCCCCCCCCGCCCGCCCCTTCCTCTAAAATCAATTAAAAACGAACATTGGGAACCCTGGCCGAGCTGGAGTGTTTGAAAGGGCGGCCTTCTCCTTGGTGGCCCTGAGGTCCTGCACAGGGAGCGTGTGGTGCTTTACTCAAGGGCTCTGCCTGTGAGAAAACTGAGTGACAAAACCCAGGAGGCAGGAAAAGCATAAAACAAGATAGGGAGGCACTGTCCACGGAGAGGCAGGGGCAGGTCATAAGAGCTCCCAGCCTGTGGCCCTTCTGTGAAAGAGCAGGTATCCCCTTCTCATCAGAAATTCCTGGAAGCAGGCGAGTATTAAGCCCAAGATAGGGAGGCACTGTCCATGGAGAGGCAGGGGTAGTCTGAAAGTGGCTTCTTTTCAATAATTTAAAGTCATATGTTGATGTGAGGGTTGTTAAGAGTTTGGTAAAACTCTTAGAGGAAGAAGGGATCAGATCATTCAGTTTGTGACTGACGTTAGGGGTCGGGAGGTAGTCAAAGGGTGGCTGGTTGTCCCAACAACCAGCGTCACAGATCCCATCCCTCAAGCCTGGGCCTGCCTCTGGCCGCCTGGGTGTCATCTATTCCTGTGCCTCTGCACACTAGAACCTGACCTGCTCACACACAGTGGCAGGGAAGTTTGCATCGGTTCGGAGAGCCAAGCTGCCCATCCGACACAGGCTGTGTTTCAGATAATGCGAAAACGATTCGCTTAAGGCAGTGGTTCTCAACCTTCTGGCCCTTTAAATACAGTTCCTCATGTTGTGACCCTGCCATAAAATTATTTTCGTTGCTACTTCATAACTGTAATGCTGCTACTGTTATGAATCATAATGTAAATATCTGATATGCAGATGGTCTTAGGCGACTCCTGTGAAAGGGTCGTTCGACCGCCAAAGGGGTCGCGACCCACAGGTTGAGAACCGCTGCAAGCCAAACCAACTAGGGCTCACCCACACTTCTTAACTTAAAAACTCTCTGGGCTAAAGTGAAAGCCCCAGTGACTTCAGATGAGCTAAACTGCCTTGCTCTGTTTCCCAAAACCAGATGCCGAGAGAGAGAGAGAGAGAGAGAGAGAGAGAGAGAGAGAGAGAGAGAGAGAAACAGTCGTCCATTGCTGAGGCCTGTAGTTTTTACAGGGCCCTGCTCTGGGGCAGGCTGATCATGTGCTTTGGAAACAGATGGATGTGACCCATTTAAAGGCTTTTGCATCACAGTGGACAATGGAACTAGCCACAGTGGGAATGGGGTGAGGGTGGGCTGAGGCCCCCAAATTAAGCCAAAAGGTCGTAAGCCAGCGGTTCTCATCCTGTGGGTTGCGACCCCTTTGGCAGTCGGACGACCCTTTCACAGGGGTCGCCTAAGACCATCCTGCATATCAGATATTTACATTACGATTCATAACAGTAGCAGCATTACAGTTATGAAGTAGCAACGAAAATAATTTTATGGTTGGGTCACAACATGAGGAACTGTATTTAAAGGGCCAGAAGGTTGAGAACCACTGGCTTAGTGGATAGAGTGTAGGTCTGAGGACTGAAGGATCCTGGGTTTGATTCCTGTCAAGGGCACATGCCTGGGTTGAGGGCTCGATCCCCTGTAAGGGGGTGTGCAGGAGGCAGCGATCAGTGATTCTCTCTCATCATTGATGTTTTTCTCTCTCTTCCTCTCCCTTCCTCTCTGAAATTAATAAAAATATATTAAAAAAAGAAAAAAAGAAGTGTGGGTGAGAGCAGACCAGTGGGTGAAGCCTCATCTGATTTCAAGAGCAGAAGAAGCAGAACAGATATAACTAGCTGTACCGAAGAAACAGTTTGGAAAGATGTGCACCGTGTGCCTGGTAACGTGTTCCCCAACCAAAATTTGGAATGCTTTTCACTCATTTGTGTGTCCCCTCCAGCTGCTTGAGACCGTCTGGAGAATGCTTTTGGAGACTGAGTTTTCTAAGACCCTTGGATGAATTATAGGAAAATGGGATAGCCCACTAATTCAGCTGAGTCCTGGGAGGGGACAGGCGATCCCCATGTCTCCACACGTGCCGATCTCACAAACTGCACTGAAGCCATGGTAAACAGTTTAGACCAGCTTGGGTATGACACGAAGCTTCCTCTTGGCTATTTCTACAGCTTCATATTGAATGGAAGGAAATCGCTTAAACCGTCAAAACACAGTCTGGCTGAAGGCAAAATGCCTGGTTTGGCGTCTTGCCCCCATCCCTCCCACACCTGCACTGGGACCATTTGGACCCCCTCCAGCTTACAGGCTGGACACACTCTCTGGCCTCCATCAGTCTGAGGTCACAGTTAACATCTCCAGGCCGAACTCCAAATGAGAGCATTACTGCCTGTGAACATGACCTCACTTCCCAGGTGAAGTTGGTGCAAAATAAACAATATTAATGTGCATCTATGTCCACCAATTTATAGCGGACAAATGTGCTTTGGGGACTTTCATCTTTAGATTTCAGTGAATTGGATATTATCAGATACTTACAGCGAACCAACAAAATATAAAATGTGCTCACAGGATCTCCCTGCTAGAGTCTGCTGCTTTATGCATATATATCTTGGACTGATGAACTAGACCACAATTAAACCCACCAATCAAAACAAAGCTATGCCTTCATCCTTCAGATAACATACTAATGAGGGCGACCAGAACTATTATGTAACTGTGGTTGATGTGGCTCTTTCTAAGCAATATAGAAATATAGTTCTAAGAAATTCAGTATATTCCCAGTTGGTAGGCTACTTTATATGCAACAGGCAAATACAGAATTAAGAAGGCAAATTCCCTATGATCAGTAATTCATAATAAAATAAAGTAGATGCAGCACAGAATGGCTGCAAGTGGGAGAGAATTCATAGTCACAGAGAGTATGAACAGATTAACAAAGGCACCTGAAGTGGACGATTTTGTTAGAATGTCTGCCTGTGTGTAAGTTCCACGTGAGGCCACCCTAGCTCTAGGGCTGCTTTGGCTGCTGGTGCCTCAACTCCTGGAGGGACAGGGCTGGGGCCTTGCCTTTCTCTTGCCAGTCATGTCCCTGCCAGAATATCATCATCGCAGAATATCACAATAACAGAAGGGAACATCCATTGCGCATTGTCTTGCACCAGACACTCTGATAAATGCTTTATATCTCAGTAATACCTTACATCCTCCCAATAACCTGGGAGGAAGCAACCATAGTCATCTTCATTTTACAGATTTCCCTTCGTTTTATATAGCTCATAAGGATTCAGTGTGACCACCCAGCCCACACTTGTAATTCCTACCTTCTCTATGACCTCTTATTTGTTAAAGGGTCTGTCTCTGCAATGACAAGGAATTCACGACCTTGAAGGTCTTCTGACTCTATGTAAACTCAGCATCATCTGAAGACCTTGCCCATCCCCTCCTTCTCCTGGGTGTCTCCCTCCTTTGCTCTGAGACCTTGTCAGTCTGACACTCACTGGGTAGGTGACTTGGTAAATTGCATGTTTTCTCTGGGTCTGTTCTTTTATCAATAAAACAGAGACCTGGTGCATGAAATTCGTGCACTGAGGCTGGGGGTCCCTCAGCCCTGTCTGCGCCCTCTTGCAGTCCAGGACACCTTGGGGGATGTCGGACTGCCGGCTTAAACCAAGGGGATCGGGCCTAAGCCAGCAGTCCTACATCCCTCTTGCAATCTGGGATCCCTCACTCCTTACCACCGGCTTGCTCACTCCTTACTGCTTGGCTCGCTGCTCCTTAGTGCTGCCACGGAGGTGGGAGAAGTTTCCGTCACCACAGCTGCACTTGCCAGCCGTGAGACTGGCTTCTGGCTGAGTGGTGCTCCCCCTTTAGGAGTGCACTGACCACCAGGGGGCAGCTCCTGCATTGAGCATCTGCCCTCTGGTGGTCAGTGCACATCATAGCAACCGGTCATTCTGATAGTTCAGCTGTAACGGTTGCTTAGGCTTTTATTAGATAGATGGAGGCAGAAGGGAGATGGCTCTGCCCATAGTAAATGTTATGTGTGATTCCAAAATGCCCAGGGAGCACCAATGATTTCACATGGCCTTCACGGCCACGTGCATACCCATCAATGAGCCTGCCTTTCAAGATCTTAGCACTCTAGCGCCTCCCTACCCACTGGTCTCCTCTCCAGCCAAGGAGTTCTTATCCATTTGCTACTTGGGTGTGTGTTCCTCTGAGTATTGCCTTCCCCTTCCCTCTTGGCCCCAAAAACTCGCAGCAGACCCCAGCACTTGAGTTAACTTCTCTCCCATTTTGAAGCCTCTTCTGCCTTCTCCAGGCCACATTGATTTCTTCCTTTCCCAAAGACTGCTTTCATTAATCCCAGACCCGACCCCTCACATCCGCACAGCAGTTCACAGGCAACAGAGCACTATGACATGTGAGTTACCTCATAGAGACTCACCACAGCCGGCCACATCGTTGCCCAACTTCACTCTCCAGCCAGGGCCAGAACTGAACTGGAATCCAGACTCCTAACCCCCAGGCCAGAGCTCCTTTCCAGTCCTCACCGCCTGGGTCGGGTCGGCATTAACCATTTCATGCCTCAGTGTTCTGTGTCTCCAGGGCAACTCCATTCTTGGGGGCAGGGAGTGTGTCCGATCCTCTTGTTCGTGAACGGGTCGTATGAGTGGCAAAGAGCGTGGATGCTGACACCTGACATGCACTCGTCTGAGCACATTTTAAACCTCAGCTTCCTCATCTGTGAAAAGAGGATCGCTACAGGGCCACCTTCCCAGGGCTGTTGTGGGGATTAAATGAGACCACACAGGCAGAGCCTCTAACACGGGGCCTGGGACATAATCAGTGCTCAATAAACGTTAGCCACCATCTCCGTGCCCATCCCCTCTCCCCTGCAGGGCTCATTCAAATTACCTTTCACTTGGCAGGTGGTGCCTCTCGCTCCAGGAAGGGGTATCAGATGAAAAGCAGGAACTGACCACAGAGCCAAAGCCCTCTGTGGCTGTTTAGTGCATTCAGGAAGAAAAGCCCCTGGAGTGATGTCTGACATAGGACTGTGTCCCTTTGTTCCTCCAATGTATTGGCATCTCCCACCATCAGGGACTATTTTAGGGAGAGAGCAAAACAAACTTAAACCTTTGCCCTCCTGTGAAGTTATACTTGGGGGTGGGGGTACCGGCAAGGTATAGAGAGGAAAACGCTGGAATATTAGATGTATTTACAATTTTCATTAGGATTAGCTTTGCTGCTTTTAGTTATGTGTATCAATTATACCACCCAAACTGGATCACACCAGAGCATTCAAGCAGGTTCCGGGGGCCACGCATGCAGGGTGGGGCGCGGCAGCCAAGAGCTCGGTCCAGCTGTGTGAACTTGGGACATTGGCGCCACCTCTCCGAGCCCAGATCACGGTGATTCCAGCCTCCGTGGGCCATCGGCCCGCGAATGGAGAGTGCTTTGTCCGTGGAGCAGCTCCGACGGGGACAGACGTGAGGGTGGGAGGGAGCGCTTTCCCGGACCGGCTGGGTCTCCGGGCTTTTCCCAAAGGTTACTTAATGCCGCTGGGGGTGGCACTGGCGGCCGGGAAGTGCGAGACTGTCGAGGAGGGAAAGGGGCGTGGGGAGGTCCTGGGGTGGGAGTGCGCCACCGCTGCCCGAGGTGGGCGCGGCGCGGCGCGCGAGGGAGCGCTGGGCGCGGCGGAGTCGGGTTTCAGAGCGCGTGTGACTCAGGGCGCGGGCCGGAGCCGGGAGCCTGCCCGCCGCGGCCGCTGCCAGCGCCGCCTTTGTTCCCTGCAGGAAGGGCCCCGTCGCCTCCGCGGAGCTCGGTCGCTTAGCGCCTTCGGGGCTCGGCAGACTCGAGAGATGGAGCCAAGGTAAGACCCGCGCCCCGGCTCCTCCGCGCCCCTCCTGCCCGCAAAGCCTTCTCTCACTCGGCCACTTCTTGCAGGAGGAACGAGCAGAGTCGGTTCCTGCTGTGGCTGCTCTGGGTCTCCGCGCTTCTCTCCGCTGCTGCCCGGACCCGCGCGGAGACAGGTAAGCTACCCGGCCGGAGGGTGGCACCCGCTGCCTCCGCGCCCCGGGGAAGCTGGTTTGGCGGCGGGCGCGGCTGCAGTGCGCGCCTCATTCCTGGACATAAAAGGGAGTCCTCGCCGCTCCGTGCGCACTGGCGGTCCTGCCGCGGCTTCCCGAGGGGGTTCCTGGGGTGGGTGGGAGTCCCGGGCAGCTGGGGTGGATGGAGCGCTCCCTGGGCATCCAAGATGTCTAAGTTAGGCGTGGCCCCTCCAGTCCTGGGCATCCAGAGCCTTTGGAAGCACCGGAGGGCACCAGAGGCTCCGCGGGGACAGTTAGCTGCGCCCAGTGCCCGCGCCCAGGTCGTGCGTGCTGCCCAACTCATTGTCAGGGCAGGTGTGGTGCCCGCCCTGTACCCAGGTGCGGAAGCATGACCGCCAGCAGAGACACCTGGCGCCGTTGCCTCGAAAGAAATAACGGGACTGAATTGCTCTGATGCCTAACTTAGCGCTGAGTTACCTCGGGAGTCACCTCCACGGGGCAGTGGTTCCATGGGTGATGGGAAGAGCTATGGGCTGGGAGCCAGGGGATCTGGTGCCTTCTGTTTCCCAAGGCTCACTTTCCCCACCTGGACCCAGAGGCGGTGGGAAGAATCGTGGGGTATTAGTTAAAACATGTTTTGGTTAGGTAGTGTCAGGCAGCATGGGGTTGAATTGTGCCTAGTTGGGTGACCTTGGGCAATTAATTTCCCCTCTCTGGCCTTCAGTTTCCTCATTCAAAAAGGGGGGGGGGCGATAATTAAATCACCCGACCTCCTAGGGCTGCTGTGAAGATTAAGAGAGATATTAGAAATGATATGCTTTCCACACGCTGGCGCATACCAGGCAGAAAATAAGTGATAGGTATTGTGGCGTGGTGCTTGCAATAGCTGTGTTAGAAAGCAATGCAGGCATCCTTACAGCAGAGGACATTGAGGATGAGAGAGGCTTCGGAAGTGGCCCGTCCAATGGCAGAGCTGAGCCCAGATTTGCAGGCTCCAGTCGTGCCTTGCTCCGCCCTTCCTCCATGCAGTTTTGTGGGAGAGCTGTGCTCCCCACAGTGGTCTCTGACCCCTTTTGGATTGAGGAGATTAGAACACAGTCTCGATAGAGGTGTCTCCGTGAAGGAAAGTGGGGATTGGGTGGGTGGGTGGCCCTGGTTAACTCTTTGTGTGCTGGAGGAAGCCTGGGACAGCGCGGACCATTGTTTCCTTGGGAGGGAGACCCAAACGCGATGACAGCTTTTCCTGCCAGAGCGTCCAGCCTGGCATTTCTTGCAGATCAAAGGGCAGCTGGAGCACAGTCTTGGCTTCTCAGCACCATGGCCCATGTGGGAACATTGCAATTTTGCATGTGATATAGGTTACTGCCAACTCAGCAGCAGAGGCAGCTTCGGGTCCTGTGATCCTCGGTGAACTTTGCTGCAACCCTCACCCCCAAAAGGAAGAAGGCTCTGGGGAGAGACACTTTGGTGTCTCTTTCTTCCTCCTGCGCCTGTAGGCTGGATCCCTGGGAGACAGGTCAGAGCTGTGGTTGCTAACACAGAGGAAGTCCTGTTCTCATCCATCATGTAAGAAGGGAGTGTCAGGAAGCCCTCAGGAGCTGAACAGGGCCTGGGTAGGGCCATTTGCAATGATGGGTATTTGGTGTCCCTTTGAGACTCAGAATCTTCTAGATGCATGAAATATCCTCTTGCAAACCAAATTTTGCATGCAGTTCAATTAGTCTAACACCTGTAAATCGCTTCATATGCTCAGGCAGAGCTGTGAACACATTCATACTTCATTCATCCCGTCCTCGCAATGGCTCCACAGGGTGGGGACAGGGACTGTTACTGTCTCGGTCCTTCAGATGAGGAAAGTGAGTCCCAAATGCCCAAGGCTTCCGGGCCCCTCAGGGTTTCCTGCCCACCCTGTTTAAAGAGACCCTGAAAGGGACCCTTGCCCTCACATCCATCCTTGTGTCCCTAAGGGGTCATGGCTGAGTAGTAAAGTTCAGTGTCATTGGGATAGATGCTATTTTAGATGAGGTTGTTGTGGGGACAGGGACAGTAGTGTCAACAGTAGTTTGTTCCAGATAAAATGCTGATATGTGCAAATTATTTACTTTTCTTTAAAGTGTTTGATTGTGAACCTATCAACGTTTCTCTTTCACATTGATGTTTCTCTCCCTCTCCTTCTCTCTCTCTCTCTCTCTCTCTCTCTCTCTCCCTCTCTCTCCCCTCCCCTCCCCTCCCGTCCCCTCCCATCCCCTCTCTCTAAAACCAATAAACATATTCTCGGGTGAGAATAAATTAAAAAGTACAGTTCAATGATTTCTCACAGTACAAACATCACATAACCCAGGTGAAGAAATAGCATAGCCCTAACCGGTTTGGCTCAGTGGATAGAGCGTCGGCCTGGGGACTAAAGGGTCTCAGGTTTGATTCCAGTCAAGGGCATGTATCTTAGTTGTGGGCACATCCCCAGTAGCGGGTGTGCAGGAGGCAGCTGATCGATGTTTCTCTCTCATCCGATGTTTCTAACTCTCTATCCCTCTCCCTTCCTCTCTGTAAAAAAATCAATAAAATATATTAAAAAAAACACAAAAGAAATAGCATA
This sequence comes from Myotis nattereri, assembly GCF_964212035.1. Classification (NCBI taxonomy): domain Eukaryota; kingdom Metazoa; phylum Chordata; class Mammalia; order Chiroptera; family Vespertilionidae; genus Myotis; species Myotis nattereri. Next base: position 57,240,801 of record NC_138087.1, read on the forward strand.
GCTCCCGGGAGCTCCTTTGTGTCCTTTGGCTGTGTGATTCCCTCCCTCCCCTCAGAGACAACTATCACTTTGACCATTTCCTTACTTTTTAAAAATAACTTTAGGACCTAAACATGTATCCCCAAATTCCAAAGTTCCATTTTACTTGATTTTGAACTTTATACATGTAAGATGTCTTCTTTGGTGTCTGCCTTTTTATTTTTATTTATTTTTATTTTTTATCTTTAAGTTCTTTATTAGTTAAGGAATTACAAATGTGTCCTCAGTGTCTGCCTTTTAAAACTGAATATTAAGTTTTTGAGATTCATTCATGCTGTTGCATGTGTAGCTAATCCATCTTCATTGCTATATAATATTCCACTGTTTTAATAACATGTATATTATCTATCCATTTGTCTTCAACAATATTTTTCCCATTTGGGGATGATATAGTGTGAACATTCTTGTACATGTCTCTTGGTGCACATGTGCACACATTTCTGTTGATTCTGTGTCTAAGAGTGGAATGCTGGGTAACAGGGTATGCAAATCCTCCAACCAAATAGACAACACATGAACAGACAGCATGTCTGTCACCTGGTTGTTCACAGGTACACAGCCACCAACCTGGTATGAGCGTCCTTGTTTTTTAGCATCCTCACCAGCACTTGGTCTTGTCATTGGGCTTAATTCCAGCCTTTCTAATGGGTACCTATTAGAATCTTACTGTAGTCTTCATTTATGTTTTCCTGATTATTAAGTTGATTATCTTTTCATGTATTTATTGGACATTTAGATATCCTGATTTACTTTTTTGAGGTAAAATTCACATAACATAAAACTAGCCATCTTCACCTGTGCAATTCAGTGGCATTTAATACATTTACAGTGCTTTGCAGCCGTTGTTTTTAGCTGCTCCTAAAAATTTTCATCACTCTAAAAGAAAACCTTAATTCCATTCAGCAGCCACTCCCTATCCCCCCAGTCACACCTCACCAAGCCCTGCCAACCACTAAACTGCTTTGTGTATTTATGGATTTGCCTATTCTGGACATTTTGCATACATGGAATTATATAATACATGACCTTCTGTGCCTGGCCTTCTCTAACTTAGCATAATGCTTTTGAGGCTCATCATATTGTAGCATGAGTCCGTACTTTATGCTTTTTTATGGTTGTATGGATATACCACAACTGTTTTGTTCATCTTCCACTCATAGGGATATTTGGCTATTGTGAATAGTGTTGTTATGAATATCTGTATGCAAGGATTTGTTTGAATATTTGTTTTCAATTATTTTATGTGTATAGCTAGAAGGGGAATTGCTGGGTCATAGAGTAATTCCATGCTTAAGTTTTTGAGGAACTCCCAAACTATTTTCCACGGTGGCTGCACCATCTTACAGTCTCATTAGTAGTGTACAGGGGTTCTGATTTTTCCATATTCTTGCTAACACTTGTGATTTTCCATTTTTTAATTAAAGCCATCTTAGTGGGTGTGAAGTGGTATCTGGGGGTTTGGATTTGCATTTCCCCCATGACTAATGACGTTGACGTTGAGCATCACTTCATGTGCTTGTTTGCTGTTCGTAGGTCTTCTTTGAAGAAATACTAAAAACTCATCAGAGCAGGTTCAGGTTTTCCCTCTAATTATCTCGCTCTTGCTCACTGGCAGTCTCATGTGCTTTCCTGAGTGAGAAAGAAGGAAGAGTCACACCTGGGATTTTGCAGCCCTGGCTCCCTGCCTTGCCTATGCCAGGACTGGTAATGAGTTATTGTTGCTCACATACCATTAGATGTTGTGATGAATATAAATGATTGTAGTGTTTTAATTACTGGCTGATTTTTTGTTTTGTTTTGTTTGAAGTTGGGGATGCTTGTGGTAGCCTCACACCCATTTGTGTGTTTTACAGCAAAGTGAATACTGAAAATTGCCAGCACGCTGAACCACTCACAGCTCCCCATGTATAGTTGGAATTTTGCAATCTCCTTGACTTTGCACAGGTGTGAACTAATCTCCGTCTAGAGCACGCTTTCTCACATTCCCTTTCTCTTGAAGGTCTCTAATCCCACCTACCAGCCTAAATGGTACCTCTTTCAGGGTGCCTTCCCTGGATCTCTCCAGTGGAGTTTTCTTATCACTATATCCCTACAGCCCTTCATCTCTCTCTCCAGGCCCCAGCCACAGTCCGTTTCTGTATGATCAATATGTTTCTTCATCTCCATTTCCCATGGGAGCACCTTGAAGTGTGGGTCATGCTTCATTTGTCCAGAGTTGGTCACTTGGACTTTGGCCATTTTGTTACTACTAGAGGCCCGGTGCATGACATTCGTGCACTGGTGTGGTCCGTAGGCCTGGCCAGCAATCAAAGTGTGAGTGTCTGGCATGGAAGGGCAGGTCCCAGCTGACCTCTGGGCCCTGGGCAGCACCTGGGCCCTGGGCCCCCACATGCGCCCCTCTGCCTGAGTCACAGCACCTGAGTCCCCACACGGAGATGCAGTGCGCATGGTCAGATGCTGTGGGCCAGGTGCAGCATGGGCCTCTGGGCCGACCAGTGGTGCCGCACAAAAGCCAGGCAGGCAGTGTACTCTCTCCTGGCCGACCTCACAGACTGGCTCCTGTGTGAACCCATGGGGAGTCAGGCAGTGGCCCCACCCCCTGCCTGGGCAGCAGGTTGTCATCCAGGGGCGATCAGGCCCCCTGCTCACACCAGTCTTGGTCTGGTGCCACCCACTCATCTGCTCCACTATCCTGCCGCGCGGTTCCACTCTCGTTGGGGCCTATCAGGGCCAGTAACACCTTCACTGCCGCCCACTGCCAGTGCTGCATTACCGATGCCCACCATGGTCCACGCCACCCCCTGGTGGCCAGCATAGGTCATAGCGAGTGGTCGAACTCCAGGTCGAACTGCCAGTTGAACAATTTGCATATTAGGCTTTTATTATTTTGTTACTATAGTAAACATACTGCTAGGAACATCTTTAGATAAATGACCTTTTGTTTTCTTTTGGGTTATTTTCTTTGACTAGATTCTCCCAAACAGACTCACCCATCATAGACAGAACTAGTTGGATAGTTCTTATGTAGTTAGATGGATTTTTATTAGAAACACATTTAATCATGCCACTTCCTAGTTTAATTGCTCTTGCTGGGTTCTCATTATACCTAGGATGGAGTCATGCTCCTTACCCCAGCAGGCCCTTTGTGGTCTGGCCACTCACACGGAGCCCTTGGGCTCACACCAAACCACTGTAGATTTCTGAATGAGGTATGTGATGTCCCATCTCTGTGTCTTTGCACAGGCTGGTCCCTTTGAGAATGCCTTTCCCCTTGTCCACCTGGCAAAACCAATTCATCCTTTAGGTTTCCTTTCTGGGAAGCCCTCCTGCTCTGCCAGGCATGTTGGGTCTCTCCTCTGGGCTAATACTATATTCACCCATCTCTCAGTCACAGGGCTTTCCAGACTAGACTGTGGCCTCAGTTACTTGTCTGTCTCCCTTACCACATGGGAAGTTCTGTGAGGCAGGGACTGGGCCTTGTCCAACTCTGAATCCCAGGACCCAGCACAGGGCCTGGCTGAGTGGGTGCTCAACAAATTCTCAGTGAATCAAAGAAGGAATGAATGGGTAGTCTAGCGGCTAGCTAGCCTGTGGTCTAGAGAGAGTTCTCCAATTTACCACGTCCTCTGCAGTATGTACGTCATCCCGACTCTTTTTACAGCTCTGCCAGCTCCGGGGCGACCAGGACTGAGTAGTCAGGGTACATTATTGAGCTTTTAGTTTTTATTTCTCTTAGTAGCCTTCACAACTAGTGTGAGTTTACACTGCTGTTACTTTGCCCTTTATCTTTTTTCATGCCATCTAATTGTATAAACAATTTTTCTAGTTGATCCCCACTTATTCCTGATAGCCTGTGTTTTGTAAACAATTGTATATTTATATTTTCTCTGCCAGCTAAATGGATGATCTTGCTTTCCCATTTCCTTTTAATGTCTACAGCTTGATCCATTTAAAATGGACTATAGATTGGGGTGTAACTGCCAAAGTAGTACACTGGATTCTCCCAGATACTAATTAAAATATGAGCTGTTTCTCCATCATTTTGTTGTTTCTGGTTATCATGTAAATTTTTTCTTTTAATGACAGAAATACAGAAATTTATTTCCTGGAAACTCTATATTACTGGTTGCTTTCTCATGCATATGTGTTGTTGTTTTTTAAAATCCACATGGTCTTGATAATGGTTGCTTTGTAATGTTTTAAAATCTGGTAAGAGAACTCACCCCTACCTCCTTTATTAAGCCATAAATTATTCAGTATAGATTGATTTATCACATAATCTCCTCCTGATATGCTTGGATTTACTGGGAGTGTCGTAGTGGTAGTGGCAGGTGAGGGTTATTAAAAGGGAGGCGATCTTACAATAAGATTCAGTTGAAGACATTCAGGTGCAGTGAAGAGAACAAACGAGCAGTTAAAGCTTCTAAGTCAGAACAGCAGGCTGTGGGATCTCAGCCATTACTATAGACACAGGGCAGCTGAGATGAGTCAGAAATGTTGGGAGGAGCCAGGTTTGCTGACTGATCACCTTTCTCTGCTCCACTCCAACTTCAGAGAGAAAAGTGTTGGGTTAGAACAGAACCTGGGAGAAGGTCCAGACCTCTTCCTGGGAAGGATCTAATGAGGAGACATGAGACCGAGGTCACCTAGTGAGTACAACCTAACCCTTATCCCCAACAGAACTCAACTCAACTCTTTTGACATAACCCACCAATTTCATCCAATCCAAATCATTTCACACTTGTTGCATGCCGTGGGTGACTTAAAGGACTGGACAGGACAGAAAACTGTTCTGAGAGTCCTGGTGCCTCTCTCAAGTGACCAGGACCCCTGATCTCAGGTACGGGGGAGTCCCCTCCAGGGTTTGGGGAGCTTGGCTAGTATCTGGCTTGCAGGGAGTAGCCCTGCCTAAGGTCTCTCCAGGAGTCACTCAGCCCATCACTGAGAGATGCAAATGGGGCCCAGCTTAAAGCCTCTTCCACCACCAGGAGGTCTTATGTAACTAGCTTCCTCCAAAGTGCACATCTGTTGATATCTTCAAAGCTGTCTGCCATGTGTGTTTGGGGTACTATTGTAGACTTTAGTCTTCTTCCCAGAGTTCCTGCTGCCTACACTCTCTGAGGTGCCCTGGGGTGAGTGGCAGGGTGGCTTAAGAGCTGCACTGGACCCAGTGCCCACTCTGGAGGGACTCGCCACCAGTAGTAGAGAGCTGGCTTGCATGCTAAGGAGCTTATCCTGAGTCCTCATGCAGGTGTAGGGACGCCCATTTCCACTGGCGGATGGGGGCAGGAAGGGAGGTAAGCAAGCTTTGAAAGAGGAGATTTATTTTTTTCAACAATATTTAAAAATTTTGGTAATAATAGTCCTTGTAAAAACAGGAGAAAATAAAAGGAGTTTATAAAGATCACATGTTATCTCATGACTCAGAGATAAGCCCTGCTAATATTTGGTGGGCTGTCCTTCAAGTTTCTTTTCCATGCCTAAATATGCATGTGTATTATAATAATAAATCATTCTGTGCATTGTATTTTGTTGCTTGGCCTCCCCTTTCCCCTTTAACAACCACCGAGGCACTTCCCCAACAGAATTCTTCCCTAACACCCTTTTGTATCTGAAATAGTATTTCATTATGTGGATGTCCCATAATTAAATTAGTCCCCTGTTAGGGCTTCAGGCTGTTTCCAGTTGAGGACTATTATAAAAATACTGTTGTGATGGTTCTATTCTTATAGGTCTGTATGTGACCATTTCTGTGATTATTTCCTAGCCCAAATTCCTAAAAGAAATTACTGGGTCTCCCACGTGCCCGTGTTGAAGGCTTTCGTTGCATTCTTTGGAAAGGCGATGGTAACTTCCACTCCCAGCAACAGCACCTGGGAATGCCCACCTCCCTCGGTCTCTGTCCACTGCTGCTATTGCTCTAATTTGAAAGGAGAAAATAACAGCTAGAAGGACAGTGCCAGAATTACTGCTCCAAATTATCCTTAGTTGAGAGGAGCCAGGGCTGCCTTCCTCCCTTTTCTCCTCCCCTCCCCCATTTTATTCATCCATTTTGCATATGCCTTGTGGTGAGGGCTATAAGAAGAGAAGGTTTCGCGCGGCTGGCATGGCTCAGTGGTTGAGCGTTCACCAATAAACCAGGAGGGCACGGTTCGATTCCTGATCAGAGCATATGCCTGGGTTGCAGGCTCAATCCCCATTGTGGGGTGTGCAGAAGGCAGCCAATTACTCTCTCTCTTTTTTTCTCTCTGTCCTTATCCCTTCCTCTCTGAAATCAATAAAAATATATTTAAAAAGAGAGAGAAGAGAAGAGGAGGTTTTTCAGGAAATTAGAATGCAAAGGCTTAGGTCACAAGGACCTTGGTGGTTCTCAACCCTGACTGCACCTTAGCGTCACCTTGGGATTCAAAAGGGACCTGATGCTCAGTCCCCCCTCACTTCCAGGATTCTTCATTAATCCATCTGCGGTGACAGCAAGCCTTTAAAGCTCTTGGTGTGCCTTTTAAAGTGCAGCCAGGGGTGAGAGGAACCAATGCAGGCCAGTAGCTTCCTTTCAAAGGTAGCAACCCTGAGTCCCAAAGAGGAAAGTCCCCGCTCATGGTTGTAGCTCAAGTGAATGGCAGGGCTGGCACTGGACCCCAGAGGGAGCTTCAGGGGGTATCGCTCATGCACATGAGCTCTGGGATCCCAGGTCTCCCTGGTTCAAATCTCAGCTCTGCTACTTCCCATTGAGTGACCTGGGGCCGGTTACGTCTCTTTTCCTTATGTTCCCATCTGTAATGGCACAATCATTCCTACTATGAGGAGTAATGGGATAAGTATCAGGCCTGTCCTTGGTGACCAGTTCAATACGTCCTTCCTTCCCTGCTCCCGCATCACTGTGGATTCCTTGAGGGCAGGAACCCTGTTTTATTTATCCATGCTTCCTCGACATCTGACATGGCCTGGAAAGGACACAGTGAGCATTTGAATACATTAATGAATGAATCATTCAAAGCCTGAGACTGTGGAGAACTTAGTGAAAAACCAGCATTATGAACTCTTGACCACAGCAAAGTCTGTGCGCCTCCGCCCTGCTGGGAGACCACCCGCAGCCATCACTGCCATGGATGGTGGAGAGGTCAGAGGGGGGTGAGAGCAGGGCTGGATAGAACATACATGTCAGGTCATGAAAGAAAAAGGGGGGTATGCTTTTCCGGTGTTGGAAGGTTATAACCATTCCATCCTGTAGGACAGAGTTCAAAAGCTGATGACAAACGGAACCTAAATTCATGCAGTTTCAACAATGTCACACACAGAACTCCATCTGAAGGTGGATCAGCCAGCTGCTTCTCCCCTTCCAGCCACACAGTCTTAGTGGTAGCGAGTTCTGTCTTTATTTTCAGCACACAGGCTTGTCCTCTGGCCTCCATTCTTACCTCCCTATACCCTATCCCCCATATGGCAGCCATGGCAATCTCCTAGCTTCTTGCTACTCAAATGTGGTCCACCAACAGGCAGGATCAGCACTACCTGGGAACTTAGTAGAAATGCAGAATCTCCACTCCCACCCACAGACCCAATAAATCAGAATCTGCATTTTAACAAGATCCCTGGTGGTGCACGTGCACATTGAAGTTTGAGCAGCTCTGTAAAACCAACTCTGATGATGTCACCCCTTCTTAGAACTCTTTGTCATCTTTCCATGCTTACCACCTGTAGGAAGAGTAGCAGGCCTTCAAAGGTATCTACATCCTAATCCCCAGAACTTTGAGTAGATTAGATTACATGGCAAAAGGGAATTGGGATTGCAGATGGACTTAATGTTGATAATCAGCTCAACAGAAAAAAGGATAAGGATCTCAGATTACCCAGGTAGGCCCAGTGTGATCACAAGAGTCTTTAAAGGTGGAAGAGGGAGACAGAAGAGGAAGTTAGGGTGATGCAGTGTGAGGAGGACTTGAGCAGCCTTCTTGGCTGGTGCTGAAGATAGAGAAAGGGGCCACAAGCCAAGGAATGTGGGTGGCCTCTAGAAGCTGGAAAAGACAAGAAAATGGATTTTTCCCTTAAAGCTTCCTGAAAAGAGCACAGGAAAACCTGTGTTGCACTTCTAACCTGCAGAATCATCATAAGGTAATGTTGCGGCCAAAGGTAAACTGAGTGGGGGGGGGGGGGGGGTGAAAGGATTAAGGAAGGATAGATAAGAGAATGAAAGCTGGGTCTCGGTGGGACGCTGCTCCCTGATGAGGAGACAGCGTCAGCGCCCACAAGCCGTGTCTTTATTTTATAGCAGATGCCACGAGGCAAAGTAGGGGCATGATCACGTTTACAGCATTCTCGTGAGTTTCCACCTCACTTAACTACATGCACCCGAACTCTATCACAAGGCACGTGGGGCCACGTGTTTGGACCATAGGTTCAAGCTTACAACCATAGCTGTTGGCTATAATTGTGCTGGGAGGGCCCTGCCCTCCAGCTGGGACTTGCACGTGGCAATGAGAGGACCCTGTCCTTTCATTAGTCCGAGGCTTGAACCTGGCCAAAACACCGTAACTGCGCCCCACAAGGTAATAAATTTGTGTTGATGGAAGTGACTAAATTTGTGGCCATTTGTTATAGCAACCATAGAAAATGATTGTAACACACCTTAGCATGACGTTTGAGACCCTCTGAAGACCACCAATGTGCTGCTCTGGCCTCATCTCACAGAATATCCGTCCTCACAGCCTGATCTCAAACCACCCAGCTCTGAGTGGCTGGAATATGGGGTGGGCCACCCCGAGAGTCCAGAGTGGGGTTATTTTTCCATGTATCCCCAGCACCTAGCACTGTGCCTGGCCCTGGCAGGGAATGAATAACCCAGTGGAAGTATAGCTTTGACATTCCCCTATTCTTCTTTTATCTTGGTAAATATCTGTCTCTCTTTGGGCCTCAGCTTCTCCATCTGGGAAATGAAGAGATTGGACCAAGTAAACTCTAAAAGCACTGTCAGCATGAACATTCTGAGTTCAGTTTGGCCAAACTTGGTGACAGTTGGGAGAAGTGATTCAGTTTAGCAATGCTCAGCCCTGCTCAGATCCTGCACTGACATCCCATTCCATGAGTCAGGATTCAAAACTGTATCCTACAACTGTGTGTATTTGGTACAAAACAGACCACAGATACGTGTTCTCTCTCTCTCTCTCTCTCTCTCTCTCTCTCTCTCTCTCTCTCTCGTTAAAATGCCAAATTGCTCACTCTCCCACAGAAAGAAAAAGGAAGGAAAAAACACCATTTCTCACTGCAGAGTTTTTCCATGTGACACATTTTCTAATTTTACTTCAGGCTTAACTGTCTAGAGTAGATGGCTCCATTTCAGGGGCTACCCCTTCCCCTTTTAGACTATGAGCTTCCAGTTTAATAGAATGGTTTTGTGTGTTTACTATTTGCAAGTGTGGCCAGATTACTGCTGTCTTTATTTTCTCTGCTGGGGGATCCTCTATAATGCACAGCACTCACCTAGGTTAGTATGCCACAGATGGGATTCCTTGGTTCTGGGCTCGGCTATGGGAGCTTGACCAAGCCACTGCCACTCTTGAACTTAGATACTGAATCTGCAAAAAAAGGAGATGCTGGCTCACCGTGGGACTGTGGCTAGATTGGGAGACGTGGTTGGTGGGCCCCATTTCTAAGAGTCCACAATTCTGAGATGCCATTGGAATTGTCTCTGCTGTCAGCTTTTGTCATCTCTGCACTATTGCTCTACTGCAATGGAGTGGCTGAGAAATGCTTAGCACCTGGAAAGAGTACCATAGCTTTGTTTCAAAGAAACAGATTCTGCTCCTGCTGTGTCTGGCATCCGTCTGTCACTTCCAACCCGTTGCCCCACCTGTGCCATGCTCACTATTGGATTGTCATAGCAACTCCCTGCCAATAGGACTTCCACTCTCTCCGTCTCTAGCACATCTTCTCACTGCAGAGTGCTCGTCAAAATGCAGGTCCCATCATGCATGTCCCCTCATAGAGCCTCCTGTGCTTTCTGTTCCAGGGCAACATCCCCCTCTCTGGGCTGGAGCCCGAGGCCTCGTCTCCCCTCACATCTCTGCCCATGCTCTGGTTTTAGCCACACCGAGGCCTTGCTGGTCTCTGGGTTTAATGGGTATATCCCCTTCTCCCAGCCTTTGCTAGTGCCTCCCACAGTCTGGAATACTCTCCTGCTGTCTTGAAATCCTCTTTGGCCTTTCCTCCTTTAGAGACTTGCTGTGGTCCCTGCCCCAGCAGCATCGGCATCCCTCAGGGGTTTGTTAGAAATGCAGGCTCCAGGTCCTGCTCTAGACCTGCTGCATCAGAACGGGCACGTCACCCAGGTCCCTGCTGAAGTGCACACAGAACAGGGAAATGCAGGCTTTGCAGCATGGCAGTCAAGTGCCTGGGCTTTGCGTCAGAGCTGGTTTGGTTCTAGGCTTTGCGTTTATTAGCTGGTGACCTTGAATGATTTACTAATCCTCGTCTAGCCTCAGTTTCCTTATCTATAGAGAACCCTGAGCCAACGCAGTCCCTGGTCCTACCTCGGCCACCCAGAGCCTCCCAGCTGCCTGGCTGAGAGTCGTGAAGGTCACATGGGGAAAGGATTCTAAGAATTGCCCTCTGCATTTAGACTCCAGTTAGCCTTGGCTTTGAAAAGCTTCTTCCTGTCTGCACAGCGAAGAGGTTGGACCAGCTCTGAGGCTTGTCCGGATCTGATGTTATCTCTTTAGATATTCGTCTCCCTGGATCTCTGTATTCCAGGGAACGGCATATCCATACACACAGTGCAAAATTCTCCCACCAAGGAACAGAAACCAGGTCTTGGGGGGAACAACTCAGCTGGGAAGGTTTTGTATGTCTTGACATAGGGGAGCAATTTCTTAGAAGTGCTGGGATTTGGGTGGTGTAGTACCCCCTGCAAAGCCAAGTTCTTTATTTCCTGTATCCATTTTACGCAGCAGTTGGTAATTTGGGGTGGGGTCATGGGGAGTCCAGTAACAAGTGGGGAATAATTTAGAACATTTTTATATTTTAAAAAAATAGCTCATATATATTATAGTGTGAAGTGCTCAACTTAAGTGCTTTCAAAGATAAAAGCAGGAGGTTTTAATTACATTTCCAAACTCTGGGAGGGGGTGGGGGACTCTTTGGCTAGACTCAGGCCCTCAGGTATATGGTCCTCTCTTTCAGATAGTAGGATGCTTCAGTGGAGATTGTTATATTTACATTTGAGGTCCCCAATTTGTAGGGGAGGCTCAAAATTATTGCAACGGGTGCAGAATCCATTCTTGTGTAAGCATTTTCTTTGCCTACAAATACCTAGTGCACTTGTGTGTGAAAGGGGCTATCACTGTCTTTTGTTGTTGTTATTTGGCTTTTTACCATTGACAAGATGGAGATTGCTCTCCAAAGCTCTTGTACTAGAAGCATCCACTCTATGAGGGAAAAAGCTCATTGTCACTGCTGGGTCCCCAGCACCTAGAACGGTGTCTTCCATACAGCAGGTGCTCAATAAATGCTAGTTGACTGAATAGATGTGTGTGTGCTAATGGAAAAGCTTTCCTCTGGCAATCTGCATTTACCTTTTCAGGAATAAGTATGTGGAGCTGCATTAGCATAGGAGGTTGGGTGGAATGTGAAAAATGCTCATGCATATGCATGTGGGAGACTGGCTGGTCCCACTCAAGTTCAGGGTTTCTAAGAATCGCCCTTTGGAGGCAGCCTCCTGCCCAGTGTGGTCTGTGCCGCATAGTGGCTCCTTGTGAGAGAAGGTACAGTTTGCCATTCATGCGCCTCGAACAGCTGGGGCTTAGGGCCCCCTTGTGACAAGGCTTAAAGATCCCCCAAACACCTCAGTTCCATCAAAGCCCCTGGCTGGGAACCTCGAGAAACCAGAAAACGCTGGACTCTCAGAACCATCAATTCTAACTCTCCTAAATTACAGATGGGAAGATGGAGGCTCAGAGAGAAGAGGGACAGGATGAGAGTCACACCAAAAATGTAGACGAACTGGCTCTAGCACTGGGTCTTCCGATGTCCAGGCGGGTGGCGTCGCACCACCCTGACGTTCCGAGTGCTGCTTGACATGGATGTGTTGCAGTCTTTTCCCATCTCAGGGCTGTGGGAGGAAAGACAGGGGAAGACATTTACCTACGGTGAGGGTTTCTCATGTGTGTGTTTAGAGCTGAGCTTTGGAAACATCAGATGGACTTCAAATTCCAATTCTTTCATTTATTGGCTGTGTGACTTCAGAAAATTGCCCCCAAAGAGCAATTTGGTGTCCTCATCTGGTAGCAGAGGTCCTCCCTCCTGGGCTGCGTGAGGCGTTCAGCAGGTAATGCTGGAGGAGCGCGCAGAGCAGAGACAGCAGGCACTCAGGGGCTGAGAGCTCTCCCCTAGACCATGGGCCCATCCTGCTGCATAGCAGCATCCCTGGAAGTTTTTAAAACATGCAGAGGCCTGGGCCTCATGCCCAGAGATTCTGATTGGGCTGGAAGTAAGGCATCAATTTTCTAAAGCCCACCCCCCACGACTCTCCAGCCCAGCCAGGGACAAGACCATACATGCCATGAAGGCAGGGGACACATCTGTCCTATTCTCCCATGAACCTCTAATACTAACAGTGCCAGGCACGTGTTGGTTGGTGCTTGATAATATCTGTGAATGAATTATGAATGGATGAACAAGATGGGCTCGGCACCTGACATTACCCTGCACCACCAACCTGAGCGCTGGGTATTGTCATCTCTGTGTCCAGGTAAGGAAAGTAAGGCTCAGAGAAGTTACAGAACTGGTCTAGGGTCACCGGCTAGTAAGTGGTGTAGCAAGGACTTGCATGCAGGTCTCTGTGATGCTGAACCCCACATCCTTCTCCTGCACCTGCTGAGTGAGGCTCACCCACCTCAGGTCCCCTGGAAGTCACCCTCAGTTTCAGGTCTCCAGTTAGGGGCGTCTCCTGGGTACTCATTCTGGAAGGTCCATGACTCTGGAGGTGCACAGGCTCCTCCTCCAGCAAACATTTGGAGACTGTCAAGTGCTTTCATCCCGATTAAACAAGAGTTAGCCTGTTTCAAAATGTGACTTCAGGGTCACCATCTGTCCTGGCTGTTCCTTAAACTCAAATCCCATTTCAGAGCCAAACGGGGCTCTAACATCCTGCAGAGAGCAGGTCTCTGCACAATTGAGTAGGAAAAATCGGTAGAAAGAAGCAGTGTGTTTGGTAACAGCTGCAGGACAAATTTTTTTATGCCATCTGTTCCCCTGCTCAACAGCATCCAAGTCATTACACAGGGTGGGGCAAAAGTAGGTCGTGTGTATGCAGCGAAACAAGAATAAACTGTGTTTCACGTACTCACAAGTGTAAACCTACTTTTGCCCCACCCTGTATGTGTGGACCACAGGCCCCCACTACGGACTCAAACGCACTCGTTCCCATATTGGGCCCCTGCTGTGTACCAAGCACTTTCCCACTCCTCTGTAGGCTTCTGTAGAGCAGTGGGTGAGAGGGGCCTGGGTAGTAGGTAGCTGTGGGGACGTGACATAACCCAGACACCTGAGCCGGTCACATTGCCAGACTGGGTCTCAGTTTTCTCATATAAGGGACATTGGACTAGGCGCTTCCTCAGGTCCTTCCCGGCTCTGAAGGTCACTGAGTCCCCCGGCCTCTGTCAGCCTTGGTCAGTGAAGGTTTCACAGTGCCTGCTGGAGCCATGAGCTCATCCTGTCCCCGGGCTGCTTCTCTGTCCGGAGTGAAGTCACAGGAGCTCATCCGTTGGGACGCCCTGGGCTGTTCCCAGGGCAGCTTGATTCTGCCCAGGGCATAACATGCCAAGTGCTGTGAGGCTGCAGGAAAGTATGTCTCCTGCTGTTGCCAAACTGCCGCCCTCACTCCACATTCCTGGTCGCCAATCCCACCCTCTCCTTGGCAAGGGGAAGGAAGGGGCCCGACTGCCAGGGGCAGCAGCTCGAGGGGAAGTGGTGATGCCTCCTAAAATGGTCAGCTGCAGCCTTCCTCAGAAACCTGCCGAGGCGCCTGTTGTCTGTTGGGTACATTTTAGTCTCCTTGGCTTGACAGTCGAGGCTCTCCACAGCCTGACTCCCGTCTCTAAGTGAAAAAGTGATTAAGAGTAGAAAGAGCTGGGAAGGACCTCAGATGACCCACATGTGAGTCCCAACCATCTCAGTTACCAGCTCTGTGGCCTTGATCTCCTTCGGCGTCAGTCTCCTCATTTGCAGAATGGGAAAGCAATAGTCCCCACCTTATCAAATTGGAATTAAATGAGCTAATGCATATTGGTTCAACACTTCTAAATCTGTATTTACGAAGATTCATACTTCTTTCTGTTCCAATTCTGGAGGTTATCTGGGTCCCATTGCTCCATCCCCGGGATCACTCATCTCCCCCCAGCTTTCCTGCCTCCTCTCCTCCAGCCCCTTGGGTTTGCGTGTGCTCTGCCGGCTCCACCATGCTCACTTGTGCAAGGCCTTCCAGGCCCATCTAAGTGCCCTGTCCTTCAGTTCAGGCCTGTATCAGCTGTATGTGTTGGTGTCCTGTCCCGTCTACTAGGCTGAGAGCTACTTGAGAACCAGAGTCTGAGTCCTCTTAATCTCCCAGAGTCCAGCCGAGGGTCACGTCCAGATAAGATTGACCATTGGATGCTGGTTGTGATCAAGTCCGGACCCTCAGCTGGCACCAGGATAGAGTGAAAGATGGAGAGGATTCTGTCTCCCTGTGTGGCTGCATTCTCTGGGGCTGGGATAATGTAAATTATGGGTGAATTGAGAAATGTGGTTAGCAGCTCTTTAAGAGATTTTATTGACCATGTGGTTGTCAACGAAGCCAAAGAATGCAAGAAACACCCGAGGACATGCCTCACTTAGACTTAAAAAATGGCCAGAATTACTCTTCCAAGGTCCTCCCACCATGATGGCCCTCCCACCCCATGGGGCGGGGGTGAGCGTGGGGGTGGGGGAATGCATGAGGAGCAGGAATTGTATTGTTCTGTTCCTGGAACCTCTAGGACTAGCCTGTCCCATTGATTTTGCCCAGTGGCCCCAGCTCAACTCTAACACCCAGATAAGCCATGAGCAGGCTCCCTGAGGCCTCCAGCAAAATCTCAAGAACCTTAAGAGTAGATAATGGAGAAGGGGAAGCATATGTGGTTCACATTCCCCACCCAGATCCTTGTTTCAGGGCGGGGGAAGGTGGACGCAGCTGGAGTTTAGTCTGAAGTCTAAGAGGCCAGTGAGTTTATGAGCGACGCTCCTAACACAGTCGGTGGGTGAGAGCCAGGACGGCCTTTTGCAGGAGGCTGGTCGTTCAAAGCCCTTCTGCTTAAGGGTCAGCCAGAAGGATGGAGAAAGATCTCGGCCTCAGAAAAGTTAGCATCAAGCCTCTGTGAGGAGGTTATAAACACAGGTTTCCCTCACTGCCTGAAATGTAGGGCATTTCTATGAACCTTTCATAAGCCGAAATGGTATAAAGCAGTGATGGCGAACCTTTTGAGCTCAACGTGTCAGCATTTTGAAAAACCCTAACTTAACTCTGGTGCCGTGTCACATATAGAAATTTTTTGATATTTGCAACCATAGTAAAATAAAGATTTATATTTTTGACATTTATTTTATATATTTAAATGCCATTTAACAAAGAAAAATCAACCAAAAAAAATGAGTTCGCGGGTCACCTCTGACATGCGTGTCATAGGTTCACCATCAGTGGTATAAAGTGTAGAAGCAATTACCGTCGGACACGTCTTGCTAGCGGGTGCACAAAATACATCGAGAACATGTACAGATGTTCACAGACACAGTTCAAAGCTACGGGAGCTTGATCCTGAGATGCTGAGTGTAGTTGCCCAGGGAAGGAGCTTGGCAGTGCCGCTTGGGTGCGCATTGCTTCCATAGCGCTTGCTGCAAAACAAGTACTGGGTGCTATGTTCGTCTTTTTTCCTTTTTTCATAAAAGCAAAATCCTCTTTGGATTTCTTTCAGTTCATGGAAACAGGTACTAATGTAGGTCTTTCATAACGGTGAGGTGGTGTAAAACGAACTTTCGAAAAGCAGGGGGTGCCTGTACTCCATTATACAGTCAAGCCTCAGTTCTCAAACGTCTCCCATCTCAAATAATTTGGTTCTCGACCAAGTTGCTCACAGAAGAATATGTCTCGGTTGTCGAACAAATCTTCAATTCTCGACCGGACAACCCTTTCATGCTGATACCTGCATGATGAGTCATGAGTCTCTCTGGTAACAAACAAAGGAGAGAATGCGCAAGTATGAGTCAGTTTACTGCTAAACCTTGCGTTGTTAACATCTCTGGATATTGTGCTGTAAGTATTTATTGACAAATATCACCCTGACAAAGAAGTAGCAAGCATGCGATAAACTTGT
Source organism: Myotis nattereri (assembly GCF_964212035.1). Taxonomy (NCBI): domain Eukaryota; kingdom Metazoa; phylum Chordata; class Mammalia; order Chiroptera; family Vespertilionidae; genus Myotis; species Myotis nattereri. Next base: position 57,257,216 of record NC_138087.1, read on the forward strand.
TCACTCACAATGTAGTGTTTCACTTCAGGCAAGTGTTAAAACGCAGGCAAAACCAAACATCATTGGATAGATTTTTAGTGAGACAGAGGCCCAGGGAGCCTGAAGCAAATTCTAGTGGAACAAAGAGACTAGAGCGAGAAAGAGCCCCAGAAGAGCTACCCAGTATTTTTATGGAAGGGGACTCCCCTTCCCAACAATAACATCCCTCCATCCCTCCATCCCTCCATCCCTCCATCCCTTCATCCCTCCATCCCTCCATCCCTCCATCCCTCCATCCCTCCATCCTCAATCCTCCATCCCTTCATCCTCCATCCTCCATCCCTCCATCCCTCCATCCTCCATCCTTCCATCCCTCCATCCTCCATCCTCCATCCTCCATCCCTCCATCCCTCCATCCCTCCATCCTCCATTCCTCCATCCCTCCATCCCTCCATCCTCCATCCCTCCATCCTCCATCCCTCCATCCTCCATCCCTCCATCCCTCCATCCTCCATCCTTCCATCCCTCCATCCTCCATCCTCCATCCCTCCATCCCTCCATCCCTCCATCCTCCATTCCTCCATCCCTCCATCCCTCCATCCTCCATCCCTCCATCCTCCATCCCTCCATCCTCCATCCTCCATCCCTCCATCCCTCCATCCCTCCATCCCTCCATCCCTCCATCCCTCCATCCCTCCATCCCTCTATCCCTCCATCCTCCATCCTCCATCCCTCCATCCCTCTATCCCTCCATCCTCCATCCTCCATCCCTCCATCCCTCCATCCCTCCATCCCTCCATCCCTCCATCCTCCATCCCTCCATCCCTCCATCCTCCATCCTCCATCCTCCATCCCTCCATCCCTCTATCCCTCCATCCTCCATCCCTCCATCCCTCCATCCCTCCATCCCTCCATCCCTCCATCCCACCATCCTCCATCCCTCCATCCCTCTATCCCTCCATCCCTCCATCCCTCCATCCCTCCTCTCCATATTCAGTCATTAATAGCTCTCAACATTAAAGGTAAGTTCTCGTGTGTACAAAAAAAATTTTTTTTACTATACATTTCATGTCCTTTTTGTTTTTAAAGTGTTTAAAGATTAAACTATACATTAGACATGTACTGTATACAAGAAAGTTTAAAACAGGGAATCACTTAGGGATCTGGAATGGATTAATTCAATTTACAATATTTCTAATGGGAAAAAAAGTTTCCAAACAGATAGCTCCTTGAACAGCTTTCCAGAACAAATTAAGTTCAAGAACCAAGGTTCCACTGTACCTTCATCATGGGGATCAGATGAGAATGAGGCTATTAAATGCATATTGTGCTAAATGGTGCTGGTGGGATTACTATGACAATAGCTAACATTCATTAGAATTCTTTGTGATTGATGATAATAAATACTATATAATAAGATAAGCATATGATCACTGTTGTCCAGAATCTATTAAGCTCATTCATTCACATGTGCATTATTCATTCATTCATTCATTCATTCATCCATTCATCAGTGCTCAGATTTTGCTCACCCCAGCCAGGCCCTGTGCTAGAGGGGAGAGGATAGAAGTTGGGAGATATAGAGATGAAATAGAAGATGATGCATCCTTACCTGGAGGGCTCACAATCAACAGATAACAAAGTAGGGAGGAGGGGATAGAAGTTGGGAGATATAGAGATGAAGTAGGTGATGCATCCTTACCTGGAGGGCTCACAGTCCTGTGGGAGACACAAGTGAGTGAACAGATAACAGAGCAGGGAGGAATGGAACTTCCGGGGAATCTCAGCCAGGGAGGGTTTCTTGGGCAAGATGGTGACTCATTTGTAGGCATCTAGAAGGAGTCACTCTGAGGCCCAGCTTCTAATGTGGCTGGCGTGGATTTCCCTGGAAGTCTTCAGGTACCTTAAGCCTAATGTGGGGCAGGATTGCTGGGGAGACAAGGGAAGTGGCTGTCGCTGCCCGCCTGGAAGGCGTGGGCTCCTCCCAGTTAGGAGAGGGCTTTCCCTGGGGACCAGCTCTCTTGAGACCACAAGCTTCAGAACCCTCGCCCAACACACCCAGATGGTGGGCTGGAGCTTGCAAGCCTCTCTGCATCCGCCATGTGAGGCTGCTTGGCTGCCCCACCCCCAGCCCTGGGGCCCTCCTGTTGTTAGTGGCATCTACTAACTAGGGGACTCAGCCTCCCATCAGTGTGGCTGGGATGTCCCTCATTTGCTGTGCTATGATTAGAAGGAAGCTCTATCTTGGCTGGGGCCCTGTCAGGGTTTGACTCTGTCCAGTCCTGAGCCAGAGTCTCGGCCCCGCTGCTCTCTGCCTGTTCATGTCTCCTGTCCATGATTCCCCATAGCTGGCCTCCGTTCCTGCTGGCCACCGACCCTTAGCAGCACGGTGCAGGGCAGATGACGATGAGCGTGCATCATCACCTGGAGGGCTAAAGCTCAGGGGCTGGCCCTCACTGCATAGTTTCTGACTTAGTAGGGCTGGAGTAGAGCCCATGAGTTTGTATCTCTGATCACTTCCCAGGTGATACCGATGCTGCTGGTCCAGGAACCATATTTGAGAAGCACTGGTGTCCTGGTTAAGCAGGTCCAAGGGGAGGTGGGCTATGGAGCTTGAACTCAGGCTGTCCGGGTCCAAGTCTTATCTCTGCACTTATTGGCTGTGTGGCCAAATATCTCTGCAGCGCACTCTCCTTGTTTATTGTTTATGTTTTGTTAATCCTCACCCTCGGATATTTTCCCATTGATTATTAGAGAGGGTAGAAGGGAGAGGGAAAGAGAGAGAAACATCAATGTGAAAGAGACACATTGATTGGTTGCCTCCTGCATGCATCCCTACCAGGGCCAGGGATTGAGCCTGAAGCTGAGGTACGTGCCCTTGACTAGAATCAAACCTGTGACCCTTCAGCCTGCGGGCCAATGCTCTATCCATTGAGACAAACCGGCCAGGGCTCAAGCTCCTCGTTTATAGAGACAAGAGCACCTTCCTCACTGGGTTATTGTGAGTATTAAATGACCCAATCTAGGTCCGACTTGGCAAATAACAAACATTCAGTGAATGTATTAGATTTTTGGATGCTGCAACAAATCACCACAAACTATTGGCTTAAAACAAAAGAAATTTATTCTTGTGAAGTCTGGAGTCCAGAAGCCCAAAGTCAAGGTGTTGGCAGGTTTAAGAGAAGAGTCCCCTTTGCCTCTTCCAGGACCTGGTGGCTGTCAGCATTCCTTGGCTCAGGGGCGGCATCACTCCAGTCTCTGCCTCCATCGTCACAAGGTCCCCTCCTCCCCTGTCACATCTGCCCTGTGTGTCTCTTCCAAGGACTTATTGTTGGAATACTTACCTGGGTAATCCAGGGTTATCTCTTCACCTTGAGATCCTTCATTTAATCCTATCAGCAAAAGACTCTTCTTCCAAATAGGGTCACATTAACAGGTTCAATGGACATGGCTTTTGGAAGGCCGTCATTCAAACCACTATAGTCAACATGGGCCATTGTTATCATAGTTTAGTTACGGCCGCCTCCAGCAGCTGCCGTTAGGCGTGAGTTGGGGGATGGAGTGGGGTGCCACACCAGATTTCCAGGTTTCAGCTCCTCGGGCTTGGCCCCATTTTACTAAAGCCATTGCCAGGCTGGGGCAGGAAACTCTGCCTATGAAGTTATATTGGCCACATTATAGCACTTCAGTCCGTTCAGATTTCACTAATCTGAGAAAAACAAAAAGCACTCTCAGCCCCAGGCACCTGTTGGGAGCCCCCCGTCCATGTTGTTTCTTACACCTGGGCAGGCACACCTGAGGGAGCATTTTCACATTTGACCCTCACTGCAACCTAGTGAAGGAGGTTGTATTACCCCATTTTGCAGGTGAAGAAACTGAGGCTGAGAGGGAAGATTTCCGGAAACTACCCTTCATGGCAATTCTAGACAATAGTTCGGGGGAGAGGAAAAGAATGTTGTCATCATAATAACCATAGCCACCGTACTTTATTAACTGCATGCTTTTGCTAAGCTCTCTGCTCAGTATTTTCTGTCTACTGTCTCAGGTTATTTTCAAAACTCTCTGGCATTGTTCCTATGTTACAGATACAGACACTGAGACTCAGATAGGTGAAGTGTCTTGTCCAAAGTTGCACAGCTTTTCTGTGCTGAGCTGGGATTTGAAACTAGAGCTGGCTGAGTCTTTCTCCCCAACGCCATGCTGCTGGGAGATCCTTTTCCCAGCTCTGAACATGTGTCAGGTCTGCCAAAATGAGAGCAGTGGCTGCCAGGTGGCCAGCACGACCAGAGCCCCCAACCCTTCCAGACCTGTTCAGAAGATGAAGGCCGTGAGAGACCATCTCTTGCTGCAGTGGAGCTCCTGATAGCTAAAGGGCGGTGCTGAGCGAGGTGGTCAAGACAATGGGAATAGAGAGGCAGATGTGCCCAAAGTCAGGGAGGCTGCCATGATCAGGGTGTGTTCCCTGGAGTGGGTCAGCCTTGGGTTGAGGTGACATTCCTGGAGAGGAGCAGAGAGAGACTCAACTTTTTGCATCAGACAGATGAGGGTTTCAATCACCAGTTCTGGGACCCAATAGCTGTGTTCCTGTGGACAAGCTACTCAACTTCTCTGTGCCTCTGTTCCCTCATCTGTAGGTTGGGAACAGTGAGACTAGGGTTGTTGTAAAGAATGCAGGCTGTGCATTAGCGTCACCTAGGCAGCTGTGCAGACTCGCCATGCCCACGCCACTCCTGGACCAGCTGACGCAGCATCTCTCGGGGTGGGCCTGGCATTGGTGTGTTGAAACATCTCCTGATCGGTGCAGCCAGGGTTGAAACCACTGCTCTGCAGGTAAAGTACTTGGTGCCCTGGACACAGTAAGGGCTCAATACACAGGAGCTACTAGTATGCGTCTACTCATACATTCATAAAATTAGCATCTATCGGGCACCTACCTGTGCCAGCTTCTGTGCCAAGCCCCGGGTAGCGCCTGTCCAGGTCAGCTGTTCCTATTTATTAATCAGCCACTTCTAGCACTGCTTCCAAGAAAATGAGTTCATTGGGCTCAACACTTGAAGACATGAGCCAAATTTGATATTCGGAGGTTTTACCGACAAGAAGAAAACACAGAAAACATACCCACACCAGAGGGACTGGGACCCTGTGTGCAGGAAGTGCAGTCAGCGCTCCCCAGAGCGTTGCAGAGGCATCTAGGGAAGAAGGAGTGGGCTGCACCCTCTGTGGGCCACTAGGCAGAGGCCTTCCCCGCAGCGCCCCAATTCAGCAGCCGTTACGGGGAAGGGGTTCAGTGGGTTGATTGTAACTGCAGGTGGGTTTCTTCACATGAGGCTGTAATTGGAACCCAATATTAACCAAATTAAGTCTGAATTGTTTGGTGTGAGGGCGTGTATGAGGGCAGGTAAGTGTGCATGAACGTGTGAGATAGTATCTGTGCATGGACGTGTTTGTGTGAGTCGGTGTGAGTGTGAGCATGTGAAGGTGTCAGTGTGCATGAGCGTGGGATGAGTGTGGGTGAAGATGTGTGTTTCTGTGTGTTATGTGTGAGTGTGTGTTGTGAATAGGCAAAAGTATTCTATGTTTTTACGAGTGTGAATCTGTGTGTGAGTGTGTGTTAGGGGGCCCAGGGGCAGGCCTTCTCCTCAGTCCCCCTCCCCTTGCCCGTGGCCCCCTCTCTGCCCCTCCCCCTGGCCCTGGGGAATGCAGTTTGAAACCCTCTGGTCCAGCGTCTACACTGACCCTGCCTGCCCAGGTTCCCTGTCCCCTTCCAGTGCCGAGCCTGGCGGTTTTCAGGAGCCACGAGTTGTCGGGTGTCCCCTTCCAGCAGGTCATCGAGTGTTCCTGTCTGGTGCCCCTCGTGTGCCCCCGGCAGGCCCCTTTCCCCCCAGGCCCGTTTTCCTCGCGGAGCCCTGGCCAGCCCTCCAGAGCCGCCTGCCGAGGAATGACTCATTCCAGCTGATGTCATCCTCAGGATTCAAGGCCCTGGTCCCACTCAAAGAGTCCTTGTTCCCCAGATGGAAAAGGAAGGCCCATAAATCCAGAGCAGTTGACTACAGCGCTCTTCCCAGATGCCCGTGGCTGCTCACGTCTGCTCACACCTGCCGGCTTTAGCCATGCCACGTGGGGCAGTGCGCGTGGTCCCCGAGATGGGTCCAGACCCAGGTCCTCAGAACAGAGGTTTGGGCAGGGGGCAAAGGAGGGCTCTGAAGACCCTCCCTTCAGCAAGACAGCAAGACCCCCCCATGCTTCCTGAGGCCTGTGTGACTCGCACGGGAACCAATTAGGGGGGTGGTGGCGAGCAGACCTGGGTCTCAGAATGAGGTGTCATACCACACTCTCTCCAGGCTGACCTCCGCAGTTCCCTAGTCGCACTCCTTATCTAATGATATTATTAGTCCTTTCAGCAACTGTGAGGGGAACTGGCAAGGGTGTGCGCATGCCTGGCCCAGAGCCAGCCGGGTCCAGTTCGCCAGGGCTCACACTGGGTCCTGAGTGTTCTGGGCACAGCCCTCATTGCGTTGTCCATTCTCCCAATGATGCTGTGAGCTCACTGCACAGAGGATTGAAGTGACATGTTCAAGGTCATACACAGTTAATGTCAGACCCAGGACTCAAGCCTAGGTCTGTCTGACAACCATGCCTTAGGGGTTAACCCTTACCTGTGGCTGCCAACTGGAGAGGGCACCAAACTCACCCAGGCCGGGCCATGGAAGAGCAGAACTTTGACTTTTTAAAAGCTCCCGGGTGACACTGATGTGTGGCCGGGGCTGGAATGTTCACACCAGGCTATACTACCGATTGAGGTTTGAATCCAGAATCCAATTGCTTATTATCCTCATGACCTTGGAGCAGAAATTAACTTCTCTGAGCCTCGATTTTCCAACCTGTAAAATGGGCACAATAAAATTATCTACCTCACAGAGAATCAGTAGTGAAGATGAAATGATTGGCAGAAAGCTCTTTGGGCGGTGCCTGTCACACAGCAAGCCCACAGCAAGCTGCGGGTTCATTGTTTCTTGTCATTTATCCATAGGTCACCCTTGGCTGGGGACTGTGAGACGAGTCTGCATGGTCCATGCCCAGTGGCCCATCTCTAATCATAACAGACAAGGAAGGGGACTGACCACCAGACTGAAGTGAGGGTGTTTGCGTGGAGGGATGGACAGGAACTATGGGGACCCAGGGATGTGCAACCCCTTCTCTCCCAGGTCACAAGGGAAGCCTGGGAGGCAGTGGGCTGTAACGGGCAGAGCCCAGCGTTGGGTCTTCAGTGCTGGCTCCTGCCCTGGGGCCTCGAGTGGGTTATTCCCCTCCCTGGGGCTTGATTCTTTCCTCTGTGAAATGAGAGCATGGTCCCTGCCTTGCCCTCCTCCTGGAGGAAGGAACAGGTGAAAGGATGCTTTGGAAACCGGAGAGGGTGTTGGGTGGGTACCTTCCTACTGGGGCTCTCAGCTGGGCCCTGCTCTTCCAGCTGCTGGGCAGGGCAGCCAACTGCAGGGCCCACGCCTTGCCAGGCTTTGCCCACCTCCAGCTCCTTTCAGAAACATCCTATTCTCAGTTTAGGCCAGAGGCCCGAGAGAGAGAGAGAGAGAGAGAGAGAGAGAGAGAGAGAGAGAGAGAGGAGGGAGGGGAGCTCACACAGTAAGTTCATTGAGCAGGAAAATTCCTATGCTATATATGAAAACCGGAAAAGGGAAGGAGGCGGTCTAAGGTTACATGTAGAAAAATACTCTTCTGTAGTTTGGAAAAATGAGGTCTTTTATTGTTGGCAAGCCCAGGTCTCCCTTCGAGGTTGATCCAGGATTTGTGCCCTGGCAGGGAAACGGTTCTTTTTCTAAGAAATGCATTGGTGGTAGGTTTTTCTAAGAACCTCTTGCAGCTTTACTGGGTGCAGACGGACCCCATGCAGCATAAAATCTGTTGTGCTCACTTTCCCCAGGAAGGGAGTCAGGTAGAGCCCAGGGCCTCTGGGCCTCCAGCCTGGGTGGGGCGATGTCTCCTTTTAGGTGGAGCTGTGACATTTTCCTGGGCACATCACTCCCTGCCTCTGGCCAGACCGCTCTGTCCAACGCCAAGTGGGAGGGCTGGGTTTGTCCTGATCGCTGTTGGAGTCATTCCTTCCAGGCCTGAGGCTGTGGGCTGAAGGAACCACAGTTAAGGGTGGTTAGAGAAATTAGACGGGAGATGAGGAAAATGCAGAATCGAAGGCTCTCTGACCTAGCAAGGGCCTTGGGAAACCATCTAGTCCAAGCCTCTCGTTTCAAAGATGAGGAACCTGAGGCTCAGCGAGGACAGGGACTATGCCTCCCAGGCTGGCCCATCGCTCTGTGCAATATCTGAGAGGCCATGATGTGGAAGCTGAGGCTGACTTGTGAACAGTCCCAGAAGGCAGAGCTAGGCCCAGCCGGGTAGGTGGGAGCTCCAGGGAGATATGCTGGAGCTCACCAGGAGAAAGCTCCGAAGATGTAGCAGCTGGAAGAGCTGGGCCCAGCTGAGAACCCCAGTAGGAAGGTACCCACTTCACTCCAGACCCCTCTCTCTAATTCTGTTGCAGGGACCCACCCACCCCACCCCCTTCATCTCCCAAGTTTCCCCAGGCACAGACTGAGTATTCCTCCAAGCTGCAACCCTTCCTTGGTTTTCTTGAAGGTGCAGTTCTCCATATGGCCGCCAGGGGCCACGGCCATGCACAATCTGTCCAGCAGGGGCCAGCGTTGCTGTGGGGGGAAGTAGCTCCCCAGCAGTGGAGATGTGCAAGCATAAACCAGATGGCCTTTCAGCGGGTGTATGGCAGAGGAAACGCCTTTTTTAGATGGTGAGCTGCTCTTTGTGTATAGAGTCTAAGGCTTGCTGAACTCTCCAGGGAGGTGGGAGGAAGGGAAGACATGGGCCAGGAGGTCTGACTTTGGTACAACTAGAGTCTCAGGGGCCACCTCCCTGTAGGGGTTATCCAAAGGGAAGGGAAAGAACAGTCCTGAGAAGATGCAACAATGTCCCCTCCCAGGCAGGACAGCCTGAGGAGGAGCAAGGAGGAGGGACACGGAGGTGGGTTCTCTGTGGCTCCCTAGCTCATGCTGCTGGCAGCAAGAGAGGTAGTGGGAACCTCCTCTCTATGCAGGGACTGAGTTTAGGGGAACCCAGGCCAGAGTGGCCCTGCTGGGGTCCCCAGGGCAGTCGCCCCAACTTTGCCTGTGTACCCTTAGTCTGTTGGCTCCGGCCCCTGGACATAGCAGCATGGGGTCCTCTGGACCTCCTGGTCCTGCCCCCAGGGAATACACCAGCCAGCTTGAAGCAGTCAGCGTGCCCCTGTTAAAGCTGACTGACATGTCCTGTGGGCCTTCACCGCCACAGGTGAGAATGAGAGATGTGGAAGGGGCGCCTTTTGTTTTCCCAGGCAGCTGATGTAGGAAAAGGACAGGACGGGAGGCAGGCACCTGGATTCTAGTCCTGACTTGGCCCTGCGTGACTTCAGACTTGCACTCCAGGCCTCTCTCTTCAATTCTGTTGCAGGGACCCCCCCCCCTCCCCGCCCCCCCCCCCCCACCTGCCAAGTTTCCCCAGGCACAGACTGAGTACCTATCTCTTCAAGCTGCAACCCTTCCGTGGTTTTCTTGAAGGTGTAGTTCTCCATATGACCGCCAGGGGCCAGTGCCATGCACAGTCCTGGGATGTCCTCAGCCACTCAGGTTCTGCTTGTCTGGCTTCTCCACAGTCCTTGTTGACCCAGAGCCAGAGGGACGCTTCTGAGCCCCTTAAATGCTAACAGGCGGGAGCACTGGGCTGGGTCCCGGATGTCATCTGTGAGCTGGAGCTTTGCAAAGCCAGATAGAGTTCCCTGGGAGGTCAGACTCCAAAGCCCAGGACCCCACCGATGGACAAGCTGAATCAGCCCATTATACAGAACGAGAAACTGAGGCCCAACTGGGGAGGAGAGGCGCCAGATATCTTGGAGTCCATAGAGGAGGAAAAGAGGGGGGTGTTTCCACCAGTTATTCACCTCCTTTGGGCGGGTCGCTGTTGTCTATGTGGAAGGAGAACCCGAACCCTGCCTTGTTTGTTGCTTTATTGCTAGGATTTTGTCCCAGCTTCCATGGAAACTGGCTTTGGACCCCTAGGAGGAAAGTTGCACCCTGCGGTGACTACTCAGATTTTCCCTTTCCTGGTCCATCTCTGAAGCAGTCTGATTCCTCTCCCTGTGCCCTTGGGAGGGGCCACCCCAGAGAGGTACTCTGGAACCGAAGTCTTTAGGGGAATGAAGCCCAGTGGCGTCTGTCTGTTCCCTTTCCTTCGGCCACTTTGCTGAGTGCCTGCTTTGTACCAAGCCCTGATGGGGGTGATGCCTGTGGCTCTGTGTGTAGGGCAGGGGTGGGACGCTGGTGTCTTGGGATACAGCTGAGTGAGCCTGGAAAGAATCAGCTGTGAGAATGTGAGAATATGGGGAAGGCTGTTACTAATAGAAGAAACAGCGTGAGCATAGACAGAGACAGGGAAAGGGGGAGGATGAGGAGATGAAGCAGAGGGTGTCTCGAATGGGATTTCGACCTCATCCATGAAGGCTTGGAACTTTGAGTAGATGACCGCTAGCTGGACACCTGGACCGCGAGCTTCCTCACCACCTGCATTCTAGGTTCAGCTCCATATCCCAGCATCACTCAAGGCACGATGTGGGGGCTTTATAAATGTTATCAGGTCAATGAATTGGAAAAGTATGTTGAAGAACCCCATTGTAAATAAAGTTATCCCTACCCATTAATGGCATGAGATTGAGACAGAGATTAGATTCAGCTCCAGGAGGTGTTTTAAGGGCACTGAAAACACCTGTCAGAGTGGATGCAGCTCTGACAGTCTATCTTGTATGACTCCTTGATACACAGATGGGGAAACTGAGGTCAGGGAGGGGAAGCAGTTTGCCAAAGAGCACAGATAGAGTCGATGGAAGAGCTGGGACTCCCCTAAAGAGTCCTGCCTCCCCTGCCTGGACCCCCTGCTGCCCCATGGCTGTGTGCATCCTTGGGAGCCTCTGGGCCCGTGGACCGGGCATCCTGGAGATGGCAGGGAGCCTGGAGCATGCAGTGAGGCCCTTGTTAGACCTGGGACCTCCAGCCTGGCCTCACTAACCTTTATCGGGGCTTCAGTCTCTGCCTGGCACTTCCCATGAGCTATGCATTTTAGGAATATTATTTTACTCAAGTTACACAATGTCCTCTGAGGTAGGTACTATTATCTGGGGGGAAGTGTGGTGCCCTCCCATGAAGGGCCCCGAGGTTCCTGAGGCCAGAGTTCTATGATCAGCCCCCAACCAGCATGCCCCCCTCCAGTCTGCCCCTCCAGGATGGTAGGCTGTCTTCCCACCAGCTGTGATCTCCACCCCGGACCCCACCCCTTCCCGCCCAGCATGGAGCCATTCAAGGACAAGCCTATGGACCAAATGCTAGGCCTGTTTGTCTTGGCTCTGGCTTCTCTCCCCTCCCCTCCCTGGTGGCTGCCTGAGCAGGTGGCCCTTCTGCCAGAGGCCAAGGGTAAATGAGCCAGCAGGCCCAGGTGCAGCCCTCAGCACAGGTCACTCCAGGCCAGGGGTTGCTCCCCGCCACTGGACAATGCCGTGGGACAATGTGTGTGGAGGGAGGTGGGGCTGCTGAGAGCAGGGCTGTGCTGACTGGGGCTTCCTCTAGATTCGTGGCTGGGCTCCCTCTGTGGCCGACCCAGTGGAAATAAGGTCTTGCAGCTGGTGCCTGCGCACTAAGTCTCCCCGTGCGAGTCAGGCCTCGGCGGCAGGGGCACCCGCTCAGGAGACCTGTGACTGCAAGTCCCCCCAGGCAGAACCACACCTCCCTCCGTCCACCCTTTAGATGCTCCATCTGCTGCTTCCTGGTTGCGTCTCCTGGTGATGGAGCGCTCTTCCTGACCACCGTCTCCCTGTCTGTTAAACCAGGGTAGATTTGGGATTATTTTTTAAAGCAGAATCTGTCTGGGACCAAGAATTCCCAGAATTGCCACGTGGAAGCCTGGGCTGTATTGCTTAAGCAGGCGTCCCTGTGGGAATGTTTCAGCCCCTGCCCCCGACCCCCTAAACCCCCACCTGTCCCTGGGACACCCTGGACACCACCTTCAAACAAATGACCCGGTGAGAGGCTCTGGCCCATTTGCTCCTGGTGGAACCTCACATCCCCCAAGCCCGGGGCATCCCTGCAGAGGAGCTCCCTGTCCTGTTCTCAGTGGGAGAGAGAGGGGAACTGGAGGGAAAGAAGGGAAAGCTTTCATGGGCCAAAGGAAGGAGAAAGCGGGCTGTCAGCAGGGTGCTCCGGGTTTTGTTTTGTTTTTATCTTTAAACTGTGGAGGGAGAATAGAAATCTCAGTGGGGTGTTTGCTTTTATTTCTATTTCTTTTCACTCTCCATCCTCCCTCCTTCTCCCCGCCCCCCCCCCCCCCCACTTATACAGAGATGGGCTATATCTGAGTGAGTAAAAGCAAGAAGAGAAGGTTTTGTAATGTGTAAAGGGGGATGGAAGGAGTGAATATCTTTAAGAATATGTCAGTGTCTTTATTTTTCACACCATGTACAAGTAGAAAAGTCTGATAGTGATTCTATTCTGTACCTTGTTTACCTAATACATCTTGTGGATTGTTTCAAGTTAATAACTAAGGAATCACACCTTTTTCTTTTTAATCCTCACCCAAGGCTATGTTTATTTTTTAATATATTTTATTGATGTTTTTATAGGAGGAAGGAAGAGGGATAGAGAGAAGCATCCATGAGAGAGAAACATCGATCAGCTGCCTCCTGCACACCCCCTACTGGAGATGTGCCCGCAACCAAGGTACATGCCCTTGACTGGAATCGAACCTGGGGCCCTTCAGTCCTCAGGCCGACGCTCTATCCATTGAGCCAAATCAGTTAGGGCAAGGATATGTTTATTGATTTTAGAGAGAGAGGAAGGGAGAGAGAGAGAAACATTGATTGGTTGCTTCCTATACACTCCCCAATTGGGGATCGAGCCCAATCTGGGTATGTGCCCTGATCAGAAATCGAACCCTCATCCTTTCATTGTATGGGATGATGCCCCAGCCAACGGAGCCACCTGCCATAGCTGGAATCACATCTTTTTAAAAAAATATATATTTTTTTATTTTAGAGAAGAAGGGAGAGGGAGAGAGATTTAGGAACATTAATGATGAGAGAGGTCATTGATCAGCTGCCTCCTGCCTACCCCACACTGGGGACAGAGTCCACAACCTCAGGCCCTGACCTGGAATCAAACCGTGACTCCTGGTTCATGGATCGATGCTCAATCACTGAGCCACTCCAGGCAGGCTGGGATCACAGCTTTTTAAAGGCTGCATTGTATTTCATTGTAGGGATAAATAAATAAAAACTTGTTATTTATTTTTTTTATAATTTTATTGATTTTTTACAGAGAGGAAGGGAGAGAGATAGAGAGTTAGAAACATTAATGAGAGAGAAGCATCGATCAGCTGCCTCCTGCACACCCCCTACTGGGGATGTGCCTGCAACCAAGGTACAAGCCCTTGACCGGAATCAAACCTGGGTCCCTTCAGTCCCCAGGCCGACGCTCTATCCAGTGAGCCAAACCAGCTAGGGCAAACTTGTTATTTATTTAACCGTTCCCAAAGATGGACACTTCTATACATTTCAAACCATGCTGCAATGAATATTCTTGATCATGCTTCACATTGTACTCATGTAATTTTATCTGTTAAAACATTCATAGGGGTGTCATTACTGGATCGGAGAGTACCTGTGCACTTGTGATTTGAATAAATATCGGCAAAGTGCTTCCCACAGATTTTACACCAATTTCTCTCCCTCCGCCCCCCCCCCCCCCCTCCGCAGCATGGCATGAGATGGCCTGTGTCCTCCAGCCCTTGCCAACTCCGCATGTTAGCCAGTGGTCTATCTTCACGAGCTGATAGGGAAAGAAAGGGTATATCTTTGTAGTCGTAACTTACGTTTCTCTCATTCTGAGTGAGGTTGACTGTCTTTTCCTGTGTTTAGGAGCCATTTTTATTTCTTTTGCTGTGGAAAGAATTTCTTATTCTTTGCCCATTTTTCTCTTGGGTTGTTGCCCTCCTGCTTACTTGTTGGCTTCGTGTATCTGGATAATTACTTTGTGGTTTGTAATATATGTAGCAAATATTTTTGTCCAATTTGGGGATTTTATTTTACATTGTGGGGATTTTTATTTTGCTCTCCAAAATTTTAAAAATTTCTCTGTCGTTAAATTGAACCAGATTCATCCATCATTTTATTTATGCCTTCTGGGGGTCTGTCGTACTTTAATTAATCTCTGTTTTAATGCGTGCTCCAAACTGGAGAGAAAAAGCTTTGGGTTGAGAATCGGATCTGAGTTCGTAGCCAGCAAACCCCTTCCTTCTTTGAACCTCACTTACACCTTCTGAAAAAGGAGCGGGTTGGACTTCATTCATTCATTCATTCATTCATTCATCAGCACTGGGCCGGGTGCTGGGAACACAGAGATGAATGGTGGGGCCTTGTCTTCATGGCCCAGTGGTGAGAGAGACACGTCCCCCTAGAGTGAAATGCAGTGTGCTGGGGGCTATGGTGGAGGACCCAGTGTGCATCTAATACAGCCTCAGGAAGGGGAGGAGGGGGTGGGGGTGTAGGAGGTGAAACAAGGTATTTCAAGGGAGGTGAGATCAGGCTGAGTCTTGATGGAAAGGAGTTATCCTGGCAAAATAACGGAGTGGCGTGAGGCTGGGTAGGGTGGGTGACAGAGGGACAGCATTCCAGGTAGAAGGAGGACCTGCCGCAGCATGAGGCACTGGAGGGGAATAAGAAATCAATGTGATCTCTGGAGTTGGAAAGCCCTGGGGGCCTCACCCAAATCACATCCCCCTGCCTCCTCTACATGTTGGCAAGAACGCACTGCTGGCGGGCATGTAAAATGGCACAGGTGCATCTTAAACGTTCTCACCACTAAAAAGGAATGATGATTACCTGACATGCCCTAGGTGTTAGCTAAAGCTAAGGTGGAAATCATATTGCTCTACATAAGTGTGTCAAAGCAACACATTACATACACCTCAAAGATACACAATGCTATATGTCAATTATGTCTCAATAAAAGATGGCACAGTTGCTTCAGGGGACATTTTATTTATTATTTATTTGGGTTTTAATCCTCACCCCAGGATATTTTCCCCCCATTGATTTTTAGAGAGAGTGGAAGGGCGGGGGAGAGGCTGGGGGAGTGGGAGAGAAACACGAATGTAAGAGAGATGCATCGATTGGTTGCCTCCCACACACACCCCAACAGGGAATGAGCCTGTAATCGAGGTATGTGCCCTGACCGGAATCAAACCCGGGACCCATCAATCTGCAGCCAACGCTCTAACCACTGAGCAACCAGTGAGGGCTTTCAGGGAACATTTCAGCAACATTCAGTGAAGTTGTGAGTGTATATCCCCTTATCATCCAATAATCCTACCCCCAGATGGTGGGATTACCTGTGCAGGTAAACACACACGAGGAGACATGTATAAGAAAGTCCATAGCAGTAGTGTTTGTAATATGATGGAAACCCCACTTTCCATCCACGGAAAGCTATTATGGCTATTTGCACCATAGAGTACTGTCGTTAAAGCATAAGTCACACAGCCCTGTTCATCAACAAAGACAAACCTCAAAAGTACAGTGAGAGAAAAAAAGTGCCAGAAGAGTACATGCGGCTTGCCAACGTGTATATGGGGTTTAGAGGCATGCAGTGGTCCCACACTGTGTTAGAGACACATCCTCACCTAAGGAACACACAGAGTCCGCGTGTGAGTGGGCACTCCACGCCCCCAGGGCTGCCTCTTGGGCATGGCACGGGGAGAGGACTGGAGAGTTCATGAGAGCTCCTGCTGAATTGGTATTTTCTTTCTTTTTTTTTTTTTTTTTAAAAAAATATATATATTATTGATTTTTTACAGAGAGGAAGGGAGAGAGATAGACAGTTAGAAACATCGATGAGAGAGAAACATGGATCAGCTGGCTCCTACACATCTCCTACTGGGGATGTGCCTGCAACCCAGGTACATGCCCTTGACCGGAATCGAACCTGGGACTTTTCAGTCCGCAAGCCGACACTCTATCCACTGAGCCAAACCGGTTTCGGCGGTATTTTCTTTCTTCAGTCAGGGGGTGTGGGGAGAGCACATGCTTGTTTCTCATGTTATTCTTTAAAAAAAATTAAAAAATCTATCTCTTTTACCCAGTATTTCCCCCCCATTATCATTTCAACATGTAATCCATGTAAACATCATTAATGAAGTATTTTGCATTCCTTTGTCTAAACTAAGTGCTGGAAATTGGTATTTCACACTATGAGACATCTCGGTGGGGGCAACCACCCTTCAGGAGCTCGCTGGCCACACGTGGCTCACGGCTGTTACACTGTACGGTGCAGGTTAACATGCCTCGGGGAGAGGTCATCTCAGGTGACCTCTGCCGTTCCTTCCTCGTTTCCAAGCATAGTTGAACATATATGTGAAACGTGGCCTCTCTCTCCCTCCCTGCAGAACCGGCTTCCCAGGCCCACGTGGACCTCATGGAGATCATTGGTCTCCCGCTGTCCCCATCCGTGTCCTTTGTCCCAGGCTATGGCGGCTTCCCAGCCTACAGCTTCGGGCCCGGCGCCAACGTGGGCCGCCCGGCCAGCGTCCTCATCCCGCCCACCTTCTTCCGGGACTTTGCCATCAGCGTCACCGTGAAGCCCAGCAGCGACCGAGGAGGCATGCTCTTTGCCATCATGGATACCGACCAGACGGTCATCCACCTGGGCCTGCAGCTCTCGGCCGTGGAGGACGGCCACCAGCGGGTCATCCTCTATTACACAGAGCCCGGCTCCCCCGTGTCCCGGGAGGCTGCCGCCTTCTCCGTGCCCGCCATGACCCACAGGTGGAACCGATTTGCTGTGATGGTCGAGGGCGAGGAAGTGATCCTCCTGGTGGACTGCGAGGAGCACAGCCACGCCCCCTTCCAGCGGTCCTCCCGGGCCTTGCTTTTCGAGCCCAGAACCGGGCTCTTCGTGGGCAGTGCAGGAGCCAGGAAGCTGGAGAAATTCATCGTGAGTCCAAGCCCTGCAGATCAGGGAGGCCGCTGGACACTGAGTAGCAAACATGAGCGAATATGCTGGTTATTATTTTATCCCTGTGTCCTCCAAGAGGCATGCATGCACGGTGGGAAACACGCTAGGCTGGAACCCAATACTGGATCCCAGTCCTGAGTGTGCAGTGTATCCTGATGGGTGAGAGTCTAACCCAGTGGTCGGCAAACTCATTAGTCAACAGAGCCAAATATCAACAGTACAATGATGGAAATTTCTTTTGAGAGTCAAATTTTTTAAACTTAAACTATATAGGTAGGTACATTGTTATTAGCTTAATTAGGGTACTCCTAAGGCTTAGGAAGAGCCACACTCAAGGGGCCAGAGAGCCGCATGTGGCCCGAGAGCCGCAGTTTGCCGACCACGGGGTTAGACAGTCGTGGGTCCCCTGAGCCTCTCTGAGTTCTCTTATCGGGAAGTGGGGAGAAGACACCCTACGTCATGGGGTGGTAGAGTCAGCCGAGATGGCCTGTGTGAAAGCACTTGGTTCATTTATAAGAAGAGGAGGGTTTGCTAGAGCCTTCGGTGGTGTGTGTCTTTGGAGAGGGTGGCCGATGCAGTGATTTCAGCAGAGGGTGCCACAAGCTGGAATGCCTGAGGGAGAGAGCTTCTCTCTCTCCTTTTGGACAGTGTGCCCTGAAAAAATATCAGAAAACTGACTTTACCGTCAGAATGGGCTATAATGAACAAGCCATTCTAAAAAAAAAACCCTACGTTATTTAGGCAGCACGTGGACTGACTTTGGGCTTACTGATGCGAGACAGGACCGTGGGGTGGAGCTTGGGTTTACCTGTGGTGTGCTGGAAGACTGCGATTTTTAAGAAGTGAAAATCCAGTGAACAACTTTTAAACCCTCACTCTGGGTGGGTTGTGGAGAATGAGGTGTCAGGCATGGGGAGAGGAGGAAAGTGTGGAGGGAGGGAGGCGGGCTGGCAGCTCTTCTTGGGGCGAGGCTTCCAGCCGAGAAGCTTCCGGCCGCAGGGGAAAGACCCGTCTGGAGAGGGAGACTGCATTTAGGGGCTGCCCCTGACAAGTTGGAGACCTGAGAGCAGCTAGGAGGCTGCTGTGTGAGTCTGTGCTTTGAACACAATACTCCCCAAGGGGCTGTCCAGACAGTGGGGCTCAAATTACATTGGCTCAAGCAAAGACCACCCCCGCCCCCAAATGAGCGCGGGCCTAGGGGTGGCTTGGTTTATTTGTCACGGCCAATACTGCCCTGTCACCGGTTCTTCTCCGTTACAAAAACAATCATGTTTCCACTGATGGTTGTACTATAAACGTGCAAGCGGTGGCTTCTGACCTCTCTGCTTTTCCCCAGGGGTCCATACAGCAGCTCACCATCCACTCTGACCCCAGGGCTCCTGAGAAGCGATGTGAAGCCGAAGAATCCTCGGTGAGCTCCCATCCTCCCTTAGCCCGCCCCCGCCCCCAGCCACCCCATACAGTGGGCCCTGCAGCCCCAACAACCCGTCTGCCAGGGCAAGGCTGGGTGCCCAGGCAATTCTTCATCCCCAACGTCATGGAGCCTCTAAAATCTCTCATCTTGGCAAGTGCTGCCTCAAGTCCTATTTTGGGCTTTTGGGCTTTATTTTATTATTTTTCAGAGCTGCAGCCATCTCTTTGGTGTTTGGGGGGGGTTGTGTTTTTTTCTAAGGTGTTAGGTGTTTCTGCAGCTGAGGCAGTCAGTGGCCTGGTTTCCAGACTTCCTGCCAAGAAAGGGTGTCAGGATTCTAAAATCGAAGCTAAAACTCTAAGGCACCCTGGGTGTAAATTTCTCTAAGAGTGAACCTAAATTTAGCTTTTATGCTTGGCAAATGAATCAGTTCCTGAGTTGGAAGTGGGGTGGTGGGCCGGGGAGAAAAAAGATAGGTCCTTTCCCCTTCCTCCCTCTGTTCCTTCCTCCCTGCCTTCACGGGATACTGAGCACCTGCCAGGTGGCAGACCTGGGGGGGTGCCGGAGGTGAAGGGATAAACCACACCTACCCCCCAAGTCCAGGGACGTGCAGGAAGGTGAGGGAGGAGGAGCCAGAGCAGGTCAGGGAGGAGTCAGTGCCTGAGCAACGACAGGCGAGTGGTGGTGAGAGGAATAGGAAAAGGCCGTGCAGGCAGAAGCCGTACATGATGCAGGGCGTCCATACATGATGCAGGGCGTCCATACATGATGCAGAGCGTGGCAGAGCCCTAGACTGTCGGTTCCCCTTTGGGTGGTATCAACCCTCAAACAAAACACGAGTTGATTTTATTCATTTAGTAAAGAAGACCGCTGCTTAGCTGGAAAGCCTCCCCAGGTGGGGTTGGCTCTGTGAGCATGTCCGCACTCCTCAAGGCCGAGGCCGGGGTCCAGGCCCGGCATGTCTGTGAGCTGAGAGGAGGGAAGCCGCACGTGTCCGTGTGCCTCCCTCTATGCATTGCTGTGACGATTGAAAAATATTGAAAAAGTAGACACAAGGCAGGAGTCCACACAACCAGGCTCCTTGACTGCCACTAGGTGGCTAATTATGAAGATGAGGTGGCGATAGGAAGGCATACTTCCAATGTAACTGCTCCCAATGTAAAACTCCCATGACAGTCACGCAAAGATTGAGAGTGCCTCTAGAGGGAGATTAAAGGGAACCTGGACAAAATGCAAGTAGGTATGAAAGAGAGACTGTAAATTGATTGTTGTGGGGGTTTGTTTGTTTGAGCAATAAAATGTGGAAGGAAACAAAAACAATAACCAAGCATGTGTACCATGCACATGCTCTCCTCAATTTCACTCTCCCTGTCTCTGTACACACACACACACACACACACACACACACACACACACACACACGTGTGCGCGCGCTCCTCCATCAGAGGCAGTTTCCCTGACTTTCCAGCTGTAAACTGCGCCCTCTACCTGGTGTCATTTGCCTCCACACAGGCATCAGGAGAGGCCAGCGGGCTTCTGGAGACAGACGGAGTCACAGATGGAGTCGCTGAGATCTTAGAAGCTGACACCTACACTCAAGCCCCGGTGAGTTCTGGAGTGACACCAGGTCATCTGGGTCAGCTGTTAGAGGCCTGAGAGTTCTTGGAGCATGCCTAGGTCTGACATCTTTGTCCTCAGATCGGTGACTTCCATTGTCAGCTCATCTGGGGAGAGCAGGAGGGTACTGGCCAACAGGGCATTTTGCAGAACCCCAGTGCATGGGAACACCAGTGACCTGAGTGCTCCCTGTGCTGCAGCATGAGAAGGCTGTCCAGAGGCAAACGTTGTGCTCTGCTGCCTCCCAGCTCTGTGACCTTGGGGAACTTGCTCAGCCTCTCTGAGCCTCAACTCCTCGTCCATAAAACAACAGCCTATCCGGTGGGGTTGTTGAGAGGGTTAGATGAGATAGTACAAGGCCAGGTCTCAGACCCATGCACGGCATGAAGGATGTGTCCCTGAATGGCGGCTATGGTAACATCTGCTCACTCGCGACTCTGGCTATGAGAAGGAAGTCAGGGCCCCCACTCCTGCAAGTTGCTACGTCCTCCCAGGAGCTAACTTCTGACCCCATGGGAAAGTCAGCCATCCTCCCAGAGGCCAGGCCTCCACCCGCCTGGGAATGCGCCCCGTGTCCCAGACAAGGAAGTGGTGTCGAAAGCACCGTGTCGGACTGTGGAGACACCAAGGAGCCCGCGTTAATGAAAACAGCCAGCAGTGTCTGAGTCACTGAACGCAGAAGCCCAGCAATCTCAACCGGTCTGGCTCACTCTACAAACTCCTCTCTGATCGAAGAGCGGAGAGATGGAAGGAAGGCAGAGGCTGTACATTGTAAACCTCTGGCGGCGGAGGTGTGGGTGGGGAAGGACGGGACCATAGTCTGTTAGTGCTGGAGGGACTTAACGGTCACCTCTTAAAGGTGCCCTTTCTACAGACGGGCAAGCTGAGGCCCAGCAAGGGGCAGAAAACTGGCTCTCAGGTGCATGGGCAGAGCTGAGGCTAGAGCACAGGTCCCCTATGCCTCAGCCAGGGTTCAAGCCATGCCTTTGAGCTGCTGGCCTGGGTGATGTTGTCAGTTCTTGGGCAGCTTTGATGCAGGAAGTCAAGGGTCCACAGTGGCCACCTCGGCTCTGAGCAGTGTTGCAATCCTGTGTGCCCATCAGCCCTTGGCCACTCCATCAGTATGTCCAGGGCACAGAATGGTGGTCTCTTGAGCCTTCTAGCCTGATGCTGCGCCCGCCCCCCCCCCCCCGGCCGCCCCCAGTGCACCAGTTCACAGTTAGGAGTGAGGCCAACTCAGGCAAAGATGCCAGGACCCAAGGTGGCCCTGGGAGAGGGGAGCAGGCATTGAGAGCATGAGATGATCAGGGGGAGGGGCTGGTCAGGGAGGAGATTTTCCTAATGGAGGGGGCATTGGAGATGGGCAGCTTTGGACAGAAGTAGAGAAAGGGTAGGGGAGGGAAGAGGACCAGCATTTCTCAACGCCGGCTGTGTGGCTGGTGCTTTGTATATATGACTTAATCTAATCCTTGCAACAACCCTGCAAGGGAGATGGACGCTCAGAAGGACAGGGTGGCTTTGCCAGGGTCACAGGGTGGTGGAGTCAGGCCCTAGCTGGGCCTCCTGTCCTGGGGCAGGGTATGCAGTGAAGGGCAGATGTGGGTGTCCATCGCAGCGGGGAATGAGAACGGAGTAAATCCCCAAAGTGTCTGGAGAGGTGGAAAAGGCATTTGATGGGCTCAATGGTCTCTGGGGCACCCCAAACACTTCCTTCCCAGATTCCCCAACCTGCTCTCCTCAGTGGTTTTAAGGGAACCAGTATAGATCGGAGTCCCACCAAGTGTGAGTTCAACTCTGCCACTTACTGGCTGTTGACCGGGAGCCAGTGACGTCACCTCCTGAGCCTCGGTTTCCTCCTCGGTCAGAATGGCGCAGGCGGCTTCACGGGGTGAGAAAGTGGGATGAATGGACCCGTGGGAGACGCACGGGCCAGTCCTGGCACAGGCAGCTCTCAGTGAATTTTGTGGATGTTCTATTGACTAGAGGCTATTTGTGAGGGTTAAGGTGATGTGTTAGGGGGCCTGTTTCTCTTGGGACCCCCCTCCCCAAACCCTTGTGGCTGCCCTTAGTCCTGAGGAATTGTGGCTCTGGGCCTGGAGGTCCCGGAGCTGCGGTCCTGAGGCTCCGATGCCTATCCTGGGTATCAGAACCTCCTGCGCTCCCGCAGGGCACTCCCTCCCTCCAGCCTCCTTTTGCCGGGCTGCTGGGTTTTTCCATTCATTCCCCCAAGGATGCACTGAGGTGAAGAAGAGTGTAGCGTTTTGTCCAAGACTGCCCAGGGGGGAGGTGGCAGGGCGAGTCCCCTGGGGAGGGACCAGAGCGCCCTCGGTCATGTCACCCTGAGCTGGGACTTCCCCTTTCACCATCTCCTGGAGGAGCTCCAGGGCTGCCCCGCTCCAAGTTGGGGGAATTTCCCTCTCGCTCTCAGACGTTCCCCTCCCTCTCTGTCTGGCTTCTCTCTGGGAATGAATATTACTTCCCTGTCTTCACCCTTTCCAACTGCCACCCTTCAAGACAGAAGCCATGACCTGAGACTGCATCATGGCCTTAAAGAGCCAGCCCCTCCTCACCTCCTTCCCCATTTAAGGCAGGAGTCCCTGCTACCCCATTTCTTCTCCCTGCTAAGTCAGCTTCTGCTGACACACCTTTCCATTTCTGGAAAGTTCTATCTTATGCCGAGTTAGATTAATATTCCTGTAGTTCTCAGCCCTGGCTGTGCATCAAAGTTGTGTGTGTGTTCGGAAGGGGAGGGGGGAAGGCAGTGAGATGGGGAGGTCTTTAAAAAAACTCTTGCCTAGGCTGATAGTCAAACCCAGAAGGTCTGAAGTGCGGTCCAAGAAGCCGTACTTACCAAAAGCTTTGCAGGTGATTCTGACTCACAGCCAAGATCTCTCTTCCAGCCACACCCAAATTCTCACAGTTCTCCAAACACACCCAACACGTCCCCCTCGTCCACGCCTTCACTCCTGGGTTCTGTCTACAAAGACAGCCCTTTCCGCCCCCTCTGTGCCTGGCCAGTTCCTACTTGTCATCAGGACCCGTCCGCACGCAGCCCCTCGCTGGAGGCCGTGGCCAGCTTCCCTCCCCGCACTTGGCTCTCACTTCTGCTGTCCCATGTGTCACATTCAATCGCAGTTTGTTGTGTCTGGGTCTGAGTCTGTGTGTCCCCATAGCTCAACAGTTTGAGGACAGCCACCCTATCTTAGTTATTTATTTCCATTTCCCCAGGGGTTAACCAAGGACCTGGCACATGGTAAGGCCTCAGGAAATACATGTTGAATATGAGTGTGGGCTCAGCAAATTACCACACTTTTAATAAAAAAAAAGTCTTAAGACTTGACATTCCTATTTTGTCACTGACCACACTGGTCTCCATCCACACTAACCCCCCAAAACCAACCGCCAAGGGTCAGCTCCCCAGATTCACGCTCTGCCCTGAGCGGGGATTTGTGACCCCCTTTTTAGGAGATTCCAAAAGAGGTTTATGGTTGACAGACTGGAGTCGGTGATTTCATATAACTCAGCCTTTGCCACCTGGAGTTACAGAGCTCAGCCCACCCTCACCTCGTTTATTGTCCTGCGTTTCCTGCATCCTCACCTGCCCTACCTGCCTCGTCTCAAAGCCCAAGTCCCTGGTAAAGAGGCTTCACTTCCAGCCACCGGCCTTGCTCCAGGCTGGAGACGGGATTTCCAGAGACCATCAGGGGGATGCGGCAGGAAGAGGAGAGGAGCTGCCTATGACAGGGTCCTAACTCCCCTGCTGGGTCACCAAGCAGCTGGGAGGAATGGGGAAGTCCTAAAAGCCTTTACAGCCCCGCCTGGGGTGGACCCTGCTCTCTGCCCCCACAATGCCACCCTGGTTCCTGCCTCACTGGGCTTCTTCAGTGCAGCCTCCTGGTCTCCTGGCCTAACCTCAACTCCCCAAACCTGTGCTCTCATTAGCACTAGGGTGAACTCTCAAAAGTACACACCTGCCCGTGCCACTCCCCAGCCTAACACCCCACAGATGGCCCAGGCCCAGGCAAGACTTCTCACCAAAGATCCAGCCCCCTCCCTCTCTCCGCCTCCTGGCTCTGTCCCCCTGCTTCTGTCCTGGAATCCTCACCAAGCACAGGTTGTCAGACCCAGACAATGCTGTGTCCTTTGTCATTCCAATGCCTTCTTCCATCCTTGGTTTTGGAAGCTCTTTTCATTCTTCAAGGCCCAACTCCTTGAAGACTTCTAGCCCCACCTCGTTTATTGTTCTGGAGATTTTACAATACAACAAATGATATTATTTTTTTAGCACACAAATATTTCATATTCATTATTTTAACCCACAGCTGCAGATAACTAAAAAGATAAAACAAACATCTTTAATACCAGAGAAAATCACTATCGAGGTGTTGTTCTTTCTCAAACTTTAGGATTCTAGTGATATTGACACATTGATGGGCTCATACTATGGCCCTGTCCTGAGCACTTCCATGCACTTATACCCTATAAGTAGTTTTCATTGGCCCCATTTTACAGAGGAGGAAATGAGGCCCAGTGAGGTTATATGATGTGCCCAATATAACAAAGCAAATAAGTAGAGAGCTGAGATTTGACCCAAGATTGATTGTCAGAACTGAACCATTAGATTCTAAGAACCATTAGATCCATAAGAACCCTCCTTGTTCTGATGGACCATAGAGTCATTGTTTATACACTAGATTCTGACATTAAGGAAATAATTTTCTGTTATTAGTCAGGATAGGTTAGTGATGGCTGCAGTCACAAATTAATCCGGAAGTCTTAGTGCCTTAATTGTTTCTGGTTCACATCACAGGCCCAACAATGGTCAGCCGGACCCTTCCTTTCATCCCCCAGCCCCTTGAGCTCAGAAAGGGACGAGACTGTTTGAACACTGGGATGCCCTGTCTCTCCAGAGCCTGGGTCTGGGGATGATGTCATGGCCTTTGCTGACCCCCGACCCCTGCCCATCAAGATTTCTGCCTAGATCTCTGAACTGCTCTGTGTTTCCCACTGTTGGGGTTTTTTGTTTGTTTCTTTTTTCCCTAGTTGGTGGAGGTATTAACTGGCTTTGGAAAAGCTACACAGAAGCTGAAGTGTCCAAGAAAGGGAGCCACACCCATCTCTTATACTCAGAGGCATTCATGGCCAGCGCACATCTGGGATTGGATTTAGACAGCGTTCACTGAATGCAGCCTACTTCATTCATTTGTGTGTTCATTTACTCATTCATTCCCTGATCTAATAGATCTTTACTGACCACCTCCCTCCTCTCTCCCAGCCTGGGATACGGAAATGTGGTCTCTGTGCTCAGGGAGCTTCAGCCAAGTCTGGCAGAGTCTTGCTGTAAACAGAACAGAATTAAATGACTCCTACATGCACCTCTTTCAGGGCCTGGCAGGTTGGCCAGGCACACAATAGGCAGGTCTAAGCTTTCTTCTGGGTTTACTCAGAACTTTGTGGATATATTATTTTCTCCAGTGATATTATTCACTGCCCTTTCCCCCTGCTTTCCTGCCAAGTAAATGTTTTTGGGTCCCTTTTTTTTTCTTCTTCTTCTTCCTTCAGCCTAAAGAAGCAAAAGTTGAACCCATTAACACACCTCCAACTCCAACCTTTCCCTCTGAGAATTCGGAACTTTCTGGGGAGCCTATACCTGAGGGGACCCTGGAAACCACCAACCTGAGTGCCATCCTGAACAGCAGCGCTGAGCAAGGCAAGTCCTGGGTGTGCCTTTCGCCTATGGTGGTTTTCTATTGCGTGATGACTGTGCGTCAGCCTGGGTGACGTAGGGAACATAGAGCACCTCATCTAACCTTCTGCCTTTGACAAACAAGGTGGGGAAATCAAGTCACCCAGCTGAGGCTCTTTGGCTTGTAAATGGCAGAGATGGCTTTTATTTTTGGATAGCTGAACTTTCAGTCCCCAGACTACCCCTCCAGAAGGATCTGGGGTTTAACAGAAAAGCTTGTAACAATTGTTGCTGCTTATTAAGTACCTACTGTGGACCAAGTGTTTACATACGTCATCTCCAAGCCCAACCACACATCTCCGAGTTGCTGTGATTAGCTAGTATTTTACAGATGGAAAAACCAGTGCTTGGAAAGGTAAGTGACGTGCCCACAGTCACACAGCTCATGAGTGGTGGGACAGAGCCAGTGCCCAGGCCTCACTCCAGAATCCCCACCCCTCCCAGCCTTGGCCACAGACTCCCTGATTCTCAGAGGGTCAGGCCATCTAAACTCCTGTGTGGCACATGTGGGAAAACCAACTGATGATCAGAGAGGGACAGGCCCAGCAGGTCAGCAGCAGCCCCTGGGGCAGTCTGGCCTCTTGGCTCCCCATCCAGGACTCCGGTCCCTACCCAGCGATACAAAGGAGCACTGGCAAAAACCCAACTTCTGACACGATCCCCAGGCAGCAGCTAGTCGTGTACTCAAGGCCCGAGATCGGCCAGCGTGTTCTGCCCTTTATCAGAGGGATAACTGTTTCGGACCAAAGTGAGAGCCAACGCCAGAGCACTGAGATTTAGGTTCAAGGCCTAAAAACAACCCAGATGCCCACAGTATGGACTGGCTGAGCAAATTATATTTCATTCATATGTGCAGCCCTGAACTTGGTGATGCAGAAGATTGAATGGCCCAGGGACATGCTCAAGGTGTGCTCCACTGAAAAGCACCTTTCAAAACTGTAGGTGTGCTATGACCCTAACTTTGAATATGTTATTTATATTTACATCTACATTTACATTTACCCATAGAAAACAATGTGTGTGTACGTACATGTGTGTGTGCTAGAATAATATACACCAAAATGCTATGAGTAATATTTTCTGGGTGGTAGGATTGTGGGTGGTTTTAATTTTTTTGTTTGTAGTTCAGTAGTTTACATGTCTTTTACAATCTTACGTATCACTGTTCTTTCTACTTCTGCCATCAGTAAATGAATGTTATTTTAATAACTAGGGCAGTCTGTGGGTGAGAGAAGGTATGCAGTCCTGAATAGAAAAAACTGTCTGATAATTTAATAAAGTCATAACACAGCCAAGGAGTCAGGGTGTTGCTGTGGAAAGACTGTGGGGCTGGCCGGGAGCAGACAGTTTGGACGAGATCCCTCTCAGCCACCTATTGGCTGCCGGGCCTGGGCAAGTTGCTTAACTTTCCCAAGCTTCAGATTTTTAACTGTCTGTCCACAGTCTTCTGTAATGAGAGGATGTGGAAGTGGTGCATGGACTGCAATGCTGTTCTCCTGGGTGGAATTGGGATTTCTGAGGACAGGCAAGGAGGGGGCAGAGGCTGTGGGGCCCTGGGGTGAGGGCCTGTCCTAGACTGAGGGGTGGGTTCAAAGGAGGTGGGATTCAAATCCAGGCAGGGACCCAGATCCAAGCACAACTTGCCTGTTCCCTGTGATCAGCCAGACGCCTTCTCTGGCAAACAAAAGGCCAAGCAAAGGCAACGGGACTGGCTGAGACGTTCCCGTTCTTGTTGGTTAGAATGTTCAGCTGGTGAAGGAAATGGGCCTGAACCCAGAGAGCCCGGTCCCAGGCTAGGGGAAGCCACCCAATAGTTTTATGCAAGTTTCCCTGACACCATCTTGCCCCAGGGCACACACTACCCTCACCTCCATCCTCCAAGAGGTGGGGACTCTGAGGCCTGGGGTCTGGCTAGCTGCTTGCACAGTACCCCCTGGTGGTAGCAGCTGGAAGGATGCATGAGAGTTACAGGATGTGTGTGTGCAAATAATGGCTTGAATAATACAGCACCTACCTGCCCCCTCCCCTCCACACACATACACACCGTTCATACTATGGGGCATGCATGCACACAGCATGTGTGGAAATGCCTGGGCACAGGACAGATCGACCTGGCTTCACGGGCTTCTTCCAGCCACTCCCTCTCTGTGGGGCCTGTTTCTCCTCTGCAGGTGGGGGTAATAAATAAGGTGCTGACATGTGGTCAGAGCAGGACACACACGGAGTGCATTGATAGTGGGGAGACTGAGAATGTGGGGTTCTGTCCTGACTCTGCCCATCAGCTTCGAAGTGGTGGGAAGGTCCTTGCAGGCAGTTGAGATAGGCTAGTGGGAAGATTAAGTGAGGAAAGGCATGAGACATGCTTAGCCCCGGGCCCAGCCTGTATGTAACACACATGTATTCATGTTATATAATTTCCTTTTCTTTGCTTTAGGACTCCATGTGTTTTTTAAATTGCAAAAGAAATATGTACTTGTGGTAACAGTTTAATCAATGAAGAGTTGCATGAACCAAAAAAATAGTAGTTTCTTCAGGAGGAAACCGATATTAAACATTGAGGTTTAGCCAAGCGTGTGTTGTTTATCTATACACACACATATCCATATATATATCCATATATTATATGTATTCTATAGTGACTATATTAATTATATGATGTTGATAAAACATGAGTACTCATATGTAATTGTTTTTCCTTTACAAATATAGAACCACACTGACAATGAGGGATCATTTATCCATTGCTAACTCTATGCCAGGTGCTGCCCTTGATGCTTTCCTTGTATTAATGTATTTAATCCTTGTAGCACATAACGAGATGGGAATTATCCCCAGTTTACAAATGAGGAACCTGAGGCACAGGCTAAATGACTTGCCAAAGCTGGGTTCCAGCCCTGCAGTTGTGGCAGAAACTGTGGCGGAAACCACATGTACCAGTAATGCTGCTTTCTGTCTGCTCAGCCAGCCCCACTGTGGGCGTGTGGGCTGATTTTTGACCTTGTACCTAAAGCTCGGAGCTCCAACGTTGGCTGTAACTTCGGTCTGAAATGGTTACCCCTCTGAAAAAGGGCAGAAAATGCAGGCCGATCGCAGGCCTCGGGCACATGTAATACTGCCTTGGATTTTTTCTCTTAATCCTGTATCCTGGGCATCTTTTCAAGTCAGTCGGTGAAGAGGGAGCTCTTCTTTTTCAAGACCACAAAATGCAGTTATTAATTACAGAACGCCTGCTTCCCCAGGGTCTGGTGACATCCTGAATGACACTCTGGAGGAGGTCGATGCTATGAACGGGGTCCCCGTTACAGACCCTGGCTCCGGGGATGGGGCCTTCCTTCATGTCACTGAAGAGGTGAGTGAATAGTGAATTTCATTTGCTATGTCAGTAGTAAATATGTTTGCTTATTTTAGACTTGATGGTGACTTGTATTGGGCACTCCGGGGGGCCACGAGGGTTTTAGTTGAATATGGTAGAGACTGCCTCCCTCCTGCTGGGACAGGGGCAGCAGGAGTCGCAGGGCTCCAGAAGCCCTCCAGGGATGCACCAGGGCGAGATGCAGCTGGTCCTCATACCTGCCTGGCAATGAGTGCTGGGCCCTCACCCTGGCACCTGCCTCCCTCCCACCCAATTGGGAAGATGCACAGCCTCTTCCGTTCTCTGAGCCAGAATCAGATTAGCTACATGTGAGTCCACTCTGTGGTTGGGTAATTGGCTTTTAGACCCGCAAAGCCAATTTTTAAGATGCTGGACACAGTTGGATACCAAAGTTGAGCACATGTATTTTTCTCACAATGGCCCACAGGGTCCGCTCATCCTTTTCGCTGTCCTGGCATGAAAATGCTCATACTCTCCGAGTCACGTCTGATGACAGCCTATTTTCAAAGCCCAGTTCAGTGTAGTATAAAAAATGCAGTCTCTTTGTCTCCCAAATTCCATGGAATACGTATCCAGCTCACCAAATGGTTTGTAGTGAGCAGAAGGGAGGGGGGAAACCATTTAAAATTCTCTCCAAAGGAATTCTCACTCTCCCAGTATGGGGTATTTTCATTTTCTTATATAGCCTGGAGGCAGGGGGAGAGGCTAATGCCGGTGTAACTGATTTCACCTCATGGGCTCTCAGCGCATCCCACATAAGTGGCCTGGCTCCTTCTTTTAGCATGTGGAAGGCATATGATGACGGTGGAATTGTACTTAACTGTACAGTTAATTAGTTAGTTGTACTTAATTATAAAGCCCTTTGGGACTTTAGCTGAAGTTGTGTCAGAAAGAGTCTCATTTTACTAGTAAAATCTGTAACTTCATCTTCTCTCCTGTGTGTGTGTGTGTGTGTGTGTGTGTGTGTGTGTGTGTGTGTTGGACAATAATTCTGCAAGGACATGATATGTTATACGAAAAGAAGGTTCTGCTGTCAAATAAGTGTAGGAAATGCTCCACTTATTTCTTCCTTACAGGCTCTGAGAAATCCTGCAACAAGGAAATCTATCTAACCTTGATAAGCTTTCAGTATCCAAAAGAACTACACGTTTGCAAACGAAACAAAACAATCCCCAATTAAAAACAACCACCACCTTGGGAAACCGAGGTCAAACATAGTCAGTTTGGTAGCACCGGCAGTCAAAGCTGCTCTCCTTCCATTTCCTGCATCTGCTGTGTAACCTTCAGGGAAGGGTGTGCATCCGAAGGAAAGTAAGTCACAGAGAAAGAGAGGAAGCAGGTGTCAAGGCTGAGAAGATGATGGAATTGCTGCCTGCAGGTCGTGAAGCACTGTCATGGGCAAAGACTGTCCTCTTGTTCCTATGGCTTCTGGATGGGCACGCGGGAAGGTTGCAGGGAGGTAGATGCGTCCAGATAGAGGTGTCGGAGCGGGAGCAGGCTGGCTCAGGAGGCAGTGGTCTCCCAGCCACTGGTGCCTGCAGACAGGTGCTGTGCAGTCTCTTCTGGGATGCTGTGCTTCTGGGACTATCGTAGGGCTGGGGTGAGGTCCAGATAAGGAAGTTCTCAGAGGGAAAGGGGCTACAGAAATGCAGGTTGATAGAGAGGTACAGACATTCTGTTCTCTCCAGCCACAGGCACGTTGACCAGAGCTGTGGGCCCACTGACATGGTCCCTCGTGATGTCTTTGTTTCAGAGCCCACACACTGAAGAAGATTTGGCAACGACAGTAGCAGCCAGAGAAGCCGATGTGACCATCAGCACTGCCTGGGACGCCGAAGTGGCCATCAGCACTGCAGGGGAAGCCGAGGGGGGCAGTGTGCCCACCGGGGGCCCGGCCCTCTCCATGTCCACCCAGGACCCTGGGCAAAGGGACACTCCAGTTAGTAGCTTGGAGTGCATGCTCCACTTCACCTCTTTCTGGGGGCTGGTGGGCATCTCAGTGGAAGCAGTCGCTGTCAGAATGTGGATTACAGCCTGTGGGACCAAGTTTGAGTGATTTGGAGACTGAGTCATCTGTTGACTCATTCAGCAGATGGTGGGTGCTGGGCACCAAGTAAATAGGGTAGACTGCTTCCTGGGGACAGAGGGTAAGAGGTGCAATAGGAGAAGCACACGGGGCTCTGGCAGCACCCCAAAGAGGCCAGAACCCAGACTCGAAGCCTTCCTGGGGAGAGGATGCTGAAAGTGAGACCAAGGGGATGCTTAGAAGTGGCCTAGCAGATGGGAGTGGGCAGGTGTTCCGGGAGGTGGACCAGCAGGAGCAAAGGCCTGGAGCAGTGGTTCTCAACCTTGGCTGCACATTAGAACCACCTGGGAATCGTTTTAAAATCCTGATTTCTGGGCCTCATCCTCCGGAAATTCTGTCTCTTTGTTATGGGGTTGGGGCCACAACATTAGTACCAAAGAAACAGAATTTCCGGAGGGTGAGGCCCAGAAATCAGGATGTTAAAAAGATTCCCAGGTGATTCTAACGTGCAGCCAAGGTTGAGAACCACTGGCCTGGAGGCGTCAGCACGAGCATACCAAGACCTGCTGGGCCAGGCATGAGCGAGGAAAGGCAGGGAAACGTGGCTGAAGGGGCCTCCGAGTCTGAGGAAGCCATGAGAATGAGCCTGGGCGTGTTCAGCAGAAATGGGAAGTTGCTGAGGGTAGTAAAGAAGGAGGTGATGTAGTCAGAGTAGGTTTTAGAAAGTTCGCCTGGCCCTGAATGGAGAAAGGATGGGGGAAGCAAGCCTGGAGGTAGAGTGTGGTTCCCTGGCTGTGTCTCCTTCCAGGAGAGGGTGGTGTTGGCTCACTCTGGGTTTGGTTAACAATGTGAGATCCTGCCAGGATTCCCACTGAGTAAAGGATGGGAGAGCAGGGCATGAGCTGGGTCTGTCAGAGGGACCTTGGGGAGGGCAATGAGGGATGGAAGGCAGAGGCACTGGGCTAGGAGAGTGAGGAGAGCCCCTACCCCTAGAAAGCTGTGCATCCGGGACTGGGTTTTGTCCCAGCACCATGATTTGGGCCCTCAGTGGAAGCTTCACTCTCTGGAGTAGTGGAAGGTAGATGGCAGCTGATGAGTGCCAGCCATTGAGGTTGGCAGGAAGGAGTGGGATGAACACACAGGCACCATACTGGCCAGGGTGCTCACACCTTGGGTGGCGTGCAGGTCAAAGTTT
Organism: Myotis nattereri; assembly: GCF_964212035.1. Classification (NCBI taxonomy): domain Eukaryota; kingdom Metazoa; phylum Chordata; class Mammalia; order Chiroptera; family Vespertilionidae; genus Myotis; species Myotis nattereri. The sequence goes on from NC_138087.1 coordinate 57,289,668, forward strand.
CTGTGTGGGTGCCCCAGTCAGGGCAGTGGTATAAGGCGAGGTCTGGGATGTGCAAATGCTTTGAAGCAACAGGACACAGGTGCAGGAGGGGTCCTGGCTGTCTGCTCCCTCCAGCCCTAGGGCTGTGGATCACTGAGCTGGTCCCCGTGATGTCTTCTGTTCAGAGTCCAGACACTGAAGAAGGTTCGGCAGCGATATCAATGGAGGAGGCCGAGATGCCCACCAGCACTGACAGGGAAGCAGAGGCCAGCACAGTGCCCACCGGGGAACCGGCCCTCTTCATGTCCACGCAGGAGCCTGAGGAAGGGGTCAGTCTGGTAAGGTGCTGGAAAGTTGAAGTCATGGCTGGTAGCAGACGTTGCCCTCTCAAAGGGCCAGTCTTCATTCTGTGCAGCAAATCCAGAGGAGCCTGAATGGGTTGGGGGCACCTTCCTGACCAGATACTCCCTCCTGAGGGGGTGTGCAGTGAAGACCCTGCAGGTCCTTGGAGAGCCAGCTAGGGGGATGAGTCAGGGACATGGGGGTGAGTCCCGGGGCTGGTACAGGGTCACCGCGTCCACCAGCAGGGGTCAGGTCCAGGCAGGAAGTGTGCTGGGCCCTGAGTAGGAGAGGTGACAGGGCTCAGCCATGGCCTGTTTCTGAGCATGCATACAGGCTGTCAAAGGGTGGTGGAGAGTTGGGGTGCAAGCAGGCCCCACGGGGTCCAAGAGCATAGCCAGGACTTCTCAACCCTCTCCTTGGGGGTCATGGGGACTCTGTTCCCAGCTCCTAAAGTCAGGACGCTTGGCAAGCCTGTCCCTGTAATGTCCCTAGAATGAGTATCCTACAAGTTCTTCAAGCTCAGCAGACTTAAACCCGAACTCATTTCTGCTCCTCCTGCGTTCCCAGCTCACATGAATGGGAGCATCCTATCCAATCCTAATCCAGATCCTCTTCCCTCTTTCTTCCCTCCCACATCCCATCAACCACAAAGTCTTACTGATTTTTTTACCTCAACACATGGTGGACCCCACCCCTTTAACCCTTCTCCAGTGCCAGGACCTTGCCCTGGACTGAGCCCCCCAGCCCCCGCCCAGGCAATGGCTGAGGCTCCAGCCTGGCCAACCCCATCAGCCTCTCTGATTCCTCCTGGTGGGGACAGCCGTCCTGCAGACACTGCCACCCCACCTGGCCTACAAGGCCAGCAGGGCCTGGCCTGACCAGCCTCACAGACAAAGTCTTGGGCCCCTCCCTTCCCAGCTCTCGGCCTCTCAGCCTTGCTGACCTTATAGCTCTTCCACGTCCCCCTTCTTGCCTCAGAATCTTCCCATACCATCTCCTCTCTGCCCAGAACCCTTTCCTCCCCCCTCCCCTCCTTAGTTCCTGCTTAGCCATCAGAGTTCAGCTTCAGCACCACTTTGTCTGGGAGATGCCCGCCCAGATTTGTGAAGTCTCCCAGACACATTCATGGTACCCGCACTTCTCCTCGTAAGGTCTCGTCATAACTGTAATGAACAATAAACTTGGTGACTAGTTCATTTCTGGCTTCTCCCAGGCTGCAAGAGGCAGGGATTATATACCTCTTGTTCATCAATCTGTCTTCATCCCTGCACATGGCGGGTACTTGATGCATATTTGCTGAGTGAGTTATTAGCGGGAGATGTCAGGCCATCACACACCCACAGCACTGGCCTTTGGAATCATTCCGCACATTTGCTCCCCACCTTTCACCTCTGGCCTAATGTCAGCCGGTGGAACTCTACAGTGGGGAGGCTACGTCCTCGCCAGCTGACAGCTCTGCACACCACTGGGCAGTTCCATGGTCGATTTTGATGAACCAAAGGATCACCATCACCTTCTTTTCCTTCTCCTTCTTCTCCTTCATCTCTCGACCCTCATCCCTCATCCCCCGACTTCTTTAAAGGCAAAGCCCTTATCACAAGGTGAGACAACTAGGCACCAGGTCCCAGTTCTGCCAAGTCTTGACTCGGTAGAAGCTAGAACTTACCCAGCAGGGCTGTGGAGGTGGCAGCTGTCCAGTGAGTGAAGATGTCCAGGCTCGGTGTGCTGGAGGGGACCCTGGGAGTTGGAAGGGACCGTCTGAGAGGTCTTAGATGAGCCAGGAAAGGGGCGCTGTGGCCAGGCCAATATCTGATGGCCTGGCCGTTTTCTCCCTGCGGTCACGCACACCCTCCAGAGGCGAGGACGAAGTGGCAGGTCCCTCGCACCAATTTTGTTTCAGGGTACCGTCAGTGAAGGGAGTTTGACAACTGCAGCAGCTGCTGCAGAAATGCCCCTCAGCACCTGCGAGGACGAGGAAGAGGAAGAGGAGGCCAGCAAGGCTCCCACCGGTGGCCCCCCTCCTGGCACACCCACAGCAGCCCCTGAGCAAGCGGTCACGTTTGTAAGTGCCTCCCCCATTCTCTGTGGCTCACAGGAGGCAGAGAGGTGAGCATCCTGAGCCAGGAGCAGCTGCCTCCTTCCCAGCCGCAAATGCCCATTCAGCTTGTCAGAGCGCCAAAGCGGGCGGGGTGGGGCGGGGCGCCGCTAACTACAGCTCCTTCCATGGAGGGAGCATGGCAGAGGGGTCAGGGGGGCAGATATTTGTCTAGACCCTGCTACCTCATAGCTTGTCCAGGAAGAACCTTCTCAGGGCGAATGGCCAAAGCAGGAAGGGGTTGCTGGGAGGAGGGGCAGTGGCTGCCCCGTCACTGAGCACGAGGGTTTAGAGGAGATATATCTTTCAGAAGGGGAGTACGAGCTTCTGTGACTGTGTCAGGGAGAATGAGAGTGGTGGGTAAGAAAGGGTTTTGAAATTGGGCTAGTGCCATAGAAGTGACAGTCACCAAAACTCACAGGCAGGCAGCAGCATGCACATTACATCACATTGATTCCTTTTGTGGGTTTTGCTTCCAGGGCCCTAGTGATGAAGACCTGGTAGCAGCCACAACGGAGGAGCCCCTGTCCAGGGCTGAGGCGGAGGAGTCGGGCAGCGCTCCCCCCGAGGGGCCCCCACTGCCCATACCCACGGTGACCCCTGCAACCACGGTCCCTCCGGTCACTTCGGTAAGTGGTGTAGAGGCAGGGAGCTTTACAGAGGAGAGAAGGAAAGGCTGACATCCTGGGAGGAGCCTGGCCCTGGCTTTCTCAGAGGTGCGTTTTCCTTCTGGTTTGCAAACTGCCCAATTTGGGATCTTGAGGGGCCTCCAGCCCGGGGAACACACAAGGAAGCGGAAGTTTGTAGAGGAAAAAGCAAGAGGTAAAAATCTAGGGCACCTGGCTTCGTGTCCCACGCGTCCCTTACGTTGACATGAGAGCTTTCTGACAGGCAGAGCTCACCAAAGAGGCAAAGGCCCATCTCAAATGTCAGGAGGTCCCCACATTGGAAGTGGGGAGCCTCAAAGACGGAGCCTGGGGCAGGGCTGCAGAGGGAATGAAAGCATCAAAGATGTGTGCATGGGGAGGGGATCACGTCCCTTCCAACACGAGTTTCTGGCTGCACCTGTGTAACCTCACACACATCCTTTCTTTTCTTTGGGCCTCATTTTCTGCCTGGGAAAGAGGGTGGCTGGGAGGTCCAAGTCATTGCACCAACTGTGCTTCATGCGTTCCACCTCCTACCCCCACCTTTTAGAGCAGAGCGGAGAGGAGGCTGGAGTATATGGAAGCAAATCCCAAACGCCGTCTCATTTAACTCATAAACATGTTCATATGCATTGCCAGTAGGCTGATCTGGACCTTTTCTGTTTTTCTTACCCACGATGTCATTATCCATTTCACAATGGTTCTTTCCTGTTATCTAATACCGGAGTTTACAAACATCTTCTTACTGATGTTCGTTTGGATCTGGGTCCACACAAGGTCTACACGTGGCGCTCGGTTCCGTGCCTCTTACGTCGCTTTTTATCTGTGGCTGCCTCCCCTCTTCTTCTCTTAGCCATGGAGATGTTGAAGAAACTGGGTCAGTTGTCCTTAGGCCCTCCGTGTTTTCTGCTTTGAGAAGTTGGCACGTGGTGAGGGCGTGGTGAGGTCAGCTGTGCTGGTGGGAGTGCTGCTGGGTTTATTACTTCTGGGAAATTGTTTGTCAGCACATATTAGCAACCATAAAACCGCATATTGTTGACCCAGAAACTTCTAAGAATCCATCGTAAAGGAGCATTTGATACGTTACAAGGATTTTAATGTGTTGTCCATAGTAGAAAAAAAATCGGACATGGCTTAACTAGCTAACGGGTTAGTTGAATTAAAATATATTCAAATAACAGAACATGCAGCTATTAAAATTATATTTATTCAGGGTACTTTATGATAGGGGAAAATACCACACAATGTTAAGTGGAAAAATGCTGGTTATAAACTTGAGCATATTGTGTGGTCTTAACTATTTAAAAATAGACACATGTAAAATCCCTGGAAGGAAATACTCTCCCTAAATGTGAGCAGTTGTTGCCTCAAAGTGGTAGAACCATGAGGGTTGTTTCCACCATCCCCTTATGATTTTTCCAGTGGGATTTTAAAAAGTTCTAAGAAGAGAAGTATGTGTGTGTGGGTGGGGGTGGAGGTGGGGGAGTGGGGGTGGGGAATGTGGGTTGGGTACTTGTGAGGGTGAGAGAGAAAGAAAAGGAGACACAAACACGCAATACTTCATCCTGACATATTACTAATGAAGATAGATCACCCTTGAGTGCAGGAATCTGCGATGCATGGAAATGGATGCCCGGACTCCTGAGCAAATGGTTTAAAAGCACAATAAGGACAATCAAGAGAGCACCCACTCTGGAAAGTCTTTAGGATAATTTTAAATCTCAGAGTTACCAGGCAGTGAGTGAGAGAGGCATCCAAGCCTGGTTGTGCAACAAAACTGTAGCAAATTTCCTCTCTCTCTCCTTCTCTCTCTCTCTCTCTCTCTCTCTCTCTCTCTCTCTCTCTCTCTCACACACACACACACAAACACACACACACACACACACACACTTTGCTCATGAATAAAATGGGCATCATAGTACCTACATCTTGAATTGTTGTGAGGATGCAGTAAGTTAATACATGGAAAACTTTACCTGGCATGTAGCATATGCTCAACAAATTAGTTATATAGAGTTATTATGCAAATGAGGCTCAGAGGGGGTTAAGCGTTTGCTCAAGGTCACAGCTCCCAGGAGTTAAGTAGAGATGAGTTTTAGGGTCTGGACTTTCTACTTTTGTTTTCTGCACTGTCCATAACCACCCTTTTCAGACATGATCCAGAAGCTGAACAGCAAATCTCACATTTGCTGTACTCATGAGGTCATTCTGTTTCTAAGGTCGTTTGGCAAATAGAACCTATTATCTGCTGGGTGCAGGTGACATAGCAGCAGCTAGAGGTTAGGTAGATACTAGAAGGGTGTTTAGGGGATTTTATTTTGTTCTTTGGAGGAACTGATGGCATTCAACAGGTATGTGCTGAATGCCTTCTTGGTGCCAGAGCTCAGGCTGGCACTGGGCATCCAGAGGTGTCTCAGGATTGGGCTGACCCCAGAGGAGTCCTAGTCTAGAGTGGCTGATGGACCGCACACAACTGAGTTTCAAGTCAGGTGGTCCTGGCATGAAATCGAGACCTCAACAGAGGCTGGTGGAAACACAGAAGAGGACATTCTGTCTGAAAATGGGGTGGGGGAAGTGGTCATTGAACGAGTCTTGAAGGATGAGTAGGGATTTGAAAAGCAGGAAAGGAGGTTGGGGCGAAGATGTGAAAGCATGTAGCATGTTTGAGGACAGCTGGGTGTTGGTGCACAGCTGGGAGGTGGTGAGGGAGAAGGGTAGCTGCAGAGTGGGAGAAAGGGCTGGAAGGAAAGGTGGACGCCGAAGTTAGCAGAGCTGCAGAATGTGGGGAGACTGTCGGTGACGTGGCTGTCCTTGGGGAGTGGCAGTGGAAACCAAGTTGTGAGAATTTTTTTCTCTGCAGGTGGGAGCAGAGGTGGAGGGCTCTGGCCTGGGCTGGGGCTTGGAAATCGGCTCTGGCTCTGGTGACCTGGGGCACAGTGAGGAGCTGTTAAGAGTGAGTATGAGGGGTGACACGGCCTGGTGCCTGGTGGCCTTCACAATGGAGGGAGGGAGAGAGGGAGGGAGGGAGGGAGGGAGGGAGGGAGGGAAGCGAGGGCAGATACCGGACGGAGCAGATTGCCCACCATCAGTAATTGTTGAGGCTGGCGGTGGGCTCCTGGGAGTTCATTATATTGTATATCTTTGTATATATTTCTCCACGTCGATAGTTTTGTTAAGTAAGTATGAGCCTAAGTTTACGTTCAGAACCCCCACCTCCCCACTTGCCTCCTTTCCCTGGCAGCCTTCGCCAGCAGGTGTGTCCATGGCCTTCACCTCCACAGACTGGCTCTGCCCCCACCCCGCCCTGTACATTACAGAGACCTTCTGGCCTTTCCTCTGGGCAGCATTTCTCACTTTGGCTTCCAGACTCTTCTTGAACTCCTCCCAACCCAGAGGCCACCCCCTCCCTCCTCTCCACTCCTCTCTCCCTCTGGGGTTTCCTGCTTCTCTGGCCTCCTGCCCAAGGCTGGGCCCCTCTGGTCTATCCCTAAGTTGCCCCCCAGGGAGCACCTCCCTTCAACAGCCACAGTTGACACCATTGTCGCTGCCCTCAACCTCAGCTCCGTCTCTTCCTTGGAGCACCTGTGCTGAACCCCCACACAGATGGCTCCACTCTGCCCTCTGCCCACTCGCCATGACCGGTGGGAAGGGTTTAGGATTCGCTACTGGGTCTTCCAGGCTGATGGGGTCGGCCGACCCAGACAGAGGCTAAAGAGACTAGCACATTGCAGGAGGCTTTTTAACAACCGGAGTGAGCACAACAGGCAGTGTTTGACTGACCTCTTGATTAATCGGAAAAGTGAGTTAACAGAGCATCTCTGAGGATTCCAGTGAATTGGGTTTTTATTGTGTGCATCCACCTGAGGAGAAAACATGATAAAATGGGCGCAGAAAGACCTGGCTTCAAACCCCAGCTGTTCTCCTAATTAGCTCTGTGTGCGACCCTTCAGCAAGTTGTACCATCTCACTGAGCCTCAGTTTCCTCACTGCTGAGTGGGAACACCAGTCTCTTCTCATAGGGAGGTTGTAAGCAATGGAGAGAATGGGTAGAACATATATGCTCAGTCTATATTTATCCCCTCCTCTGATGTTTCTTAACAGACTGTCTATTTTTTAGGGTCCCCCGGGTCCCCCAGGCCCACCTGGCTTACCTGGGAATCCAGGAAAACCAGGAACTGATGTTTTCATGGGACCCCCTGGATCTCCTGGAAAGAACGGAGCTGCCGGTGAACCTGGGCCCCGGGTGAGCTGCTGAAGTCCTCTCCCTCCCTGCGGCCCCAGGTCTTCCTTCAGCCAGGGAGGGGCTTGCAGACCCCAGACCCCAGACCCCAGTGCTGCCTAAGCTCACCACGGGAGCGGGGAGCGGGGAGCGGGGAGCGGGGAGCGAGCAGCCAGCTAATGTTTGTAAACAAAAATCCTCAGCAAGTCACTGCAAAGACTCATACAAAGCAGCAGCTAAGAAAAACATCATCCTACACAGACAGTGTTGTGCTGCTTTATTTAGTCAGTGTAGGAAACGCAGACTCACATGGAATCCTGGAATCATAGGACGTCAGTGCTGGGCCTGGGATGGGAGCCCCTCAGAGACCATCTAGTACTCACCCTGCCCCTGATTCCTCCTCCGAAGCAGAAACTGGACCCTCGTCCATCGGTGCTCAGCCTCTGCTGGCCAGGACAGGCATTCCGCCATAGACCAGGCACAGGCCCTGGAGCACCAGCCTCACCTGCTGGGTCCTCCCAACCCTGGCCTCCTAATGTAGGAAGCCTTTGTATTTGATTCTGATCAAGGATGTTGTGGGCTGATTGTCACTGATGTTCTCCAGGGCCCCAAGGGACAGCCTGGACTTGACGGAGCCTCCGGCCGTCCCGGGACAAAAGGGGAGAAGGTAAGGGGAAGGTGGGAGGGTCTAACACCTGGAAGCCACCAGGCCCACACTGCCCCTCTCTGACCTCTAAAGCTGACCTTGCATCTTCTGTGAAAGACCCTCTCTAATCCCCTCCTGGTCCTCTCTGCTGCTGTCTCCATCCGGGGCTCTTTATGCCAGTCCTGAACTCAGCATCTGCCCTGCCCACTCCTGCATGTCCCCAGCTTCAGTGAAGGGCACTACCAGGTCCCAGTTACATGGATTCAGAAACAGAGTCCACTCTAACTCCCTTCCTCTCCCCTTCCGGCCATGATCTGTCCGGCGGCAGGACCGGCCAATCTGATGTCCGCTTCTCTCACCCCTCTGTCCATCCTGGCCTGACATTCATCTCTCCTTATGCACACTGCGGCATCAGGCTCCTCACTGGTGCCCCAAACTCCCACCCACAATCCAGCTCCCACCCACTTGCCCGGACCACTTCCTGCAGTGGGTTCCCCTCAGTCACTGCCCTTTCCCAGGAGAAAATATCCTTGTCTCCCCACTGCCCCCAGGAAAAAACCGTAAGGATGTGTAGACCCTCGAGGCCCTTCCCGACCTGCCTTTCTAGCTCCACCCCCCACCAGCCCTCAGATGGCCTCCAGGTCAGCCAGCCCTACTGAAATGCTCTTCCCCCACAGCTTCCTGGACTTTGCACATGGTTTTCTCTGTCTCAGATGTCTTTCCCTCCCTCATTCTCCAAGGCCCCATTCAGATATGACCTCTGGGAAGCTCTCCCAGATTCCTTCCCAGCAGAAAGCACCTCTCCTTTCTGCACTTCCCATTTGCACAATATTTATTCTGCTGGGACCCCGCTTAGCCAATGACACTATCGCTGTTAGCTTATCTGTCTGCTCCTGCCCTCACCCCGACAAACAGAGTCCCAGTACTGTCTGTGAATCCTTAAAACCTAGCGCAGGCCTTTGTTAGCCTTTGATGAGTGGATGCAACTTCTGTCAGGCGCCATTTTCATCTCCCATTCCCAGAGCCTTGCATGCCTTCACTCTCTTCCGTCTCAGTAAGCCCCTAGTTGTGCTGTGGTGGGGTTCCTGCTCCCCCCAGCTCCCAGGCTGGTGGATGAGATCAGCCATGTCCCACAAAGGAGGGCAATAAAGGTAAGATCAGCCTCCTAGTGATGCAGCCTTGAGCTTTTCTGGTGTTTGGGAGAGGATCTCTCCCAGCTGGGAGGCGGGCAAGGGCTTCTGTATACCCTACCTGGCTGCTAGACACAGCCATCCTCACTGAGCTGAATTTCCAGTTTCTGTCAGTTTTCAAGTGTGTTTATTTTAATTGAACCAGTAACTGGATTTTCATGGAAAGCTCATTTCTCAGAAAAAAGTAGAAAGAAGTAATTACCAAGCTTTGTAGAACTCATTTTACATGTACCAACTCTTTCATAAGAAATTAAATTTTGCAGGAAACATCACAGACCTACACTCATCTTCCCTGTTCTTACCAGCTTCCCCCACCCACCCCCACACACTTGTCTGGCACTTAAAAATACCCACGCCCGTATCCGCACACACGTCCCGCACACACACATCGCAGCGGCTCAGCAGCTGCTCAGGGAAGCAGCAGTGCCGGAGCAGCAGGCTTGCTCAGATGTAATTGTTGAAGACAAATCACGTTTCCCCCTGAAGTTTGCCATGAGTCCTCATTTTGTCACACTGTGTATGCATATGCTGCTTCCTGGTGAAGTAAAAGCAGAAGCAAACTCTAGAAGGACTTACAAATTTGCATCTGGAGAGCTCAAGGGGAAACTTACACATGACATTTACCTTAAAAAAAACACACAGAAAAAACAAAAGGTAAACCAAGGAGCATGGTCTGGATGTAAAATAATAAAATCATGCTAAAGAAAAGAATAATTTCAGGGATATAACAAAACAAAAGATTCAATGATACAGTTTTAACTATATATATATGTGTGTGTGTGTGAGATATATATATATATTATATATATATATATTATATATATATATATATATATATATATATATATATATTGATTTCAGAGAGGAAGGGAGAGGGAAAGAGAGATAGAAACATTAATGATGAGAGAGAAGCATTGATAGGTTGCTTCCTGCACACCTCCCACTGGGTATCGAGCCTGCAACCCAGGCATGTGCCCTGACTGGGAATCAAATCGGAATCTCCTGGTTCACAGGTCGACACTCAACCACTGAGCCAAGCCAGCTGGGCCCAATGATACCTTTGAGCCTCCACAATATCTGTTCTTCAGCTTGCACACCTCCAGTGACAAGGGACTCATTTCTTGCCCAGGCAATGCCTCCCATGGACACCTGGGAAAGGTCTTCCCTCGTGCTATGAGGAAATTGGCCTCTGTTGTCATTTGCAGGGCAAGTTGTCTGAAGTGGGGTTTTCCCCAAAGAATAAGGTCCAGCTTATTCAGCTGGAAGAAAATATAATATATAATCATTATTTTCACATGTGGGGTTGTTCTCAAAATGTGGATGGTCGTTAAGAATTTATCAAATAGATAATTCTATGGTGACTTCCATGATAGGAGCATTCCTAATTTACTTTTTCCAAATTAAGATCAACTGATTCTGAGATCTTAGGAAGGAGTAGATGAGGAGCAGCCTGCTTTCTCAGATACAGATGCTTCTGGAAAGTATGCTGAAGAACTTGCTAGAGATGGGCCGCAGGAAAATCCCTTTCTGCTTTTTGCGCTGCAGATTCTGCTGTCCGGGTCTTCAGCATCTACCTACGATTAACAGAGCCATTCTTTCCCTCCTTTTATAATCTGTGTTTTGTTGTTGTTAATCTTCACCGAGGACATTTTTTTTTCCCCGTTGATATTTTAGAGAGTGGAAGGGAGAGGGAGAGACAGAGAGAGAGAAACATCCATGTGAGAGAGACACATCGATTGGTTGCCTCCCCCACATGCCACTATCAGGACTGGGGATTGAGCCTGGAACCAAGGTACGTGCCCTTGACTGGATTGAACCTGGGACCCTTCAGCCTTCGGCTGATGCTCTATCCACTGAGCAAAGCTGGCTAGGGCATTTCTTTCATAATCTTAATCATTCATTGTCCTCTTCAGTCTCCAAAGATACCAGGACATCCAGGTAGAAAAGAGTTTGTCCTTTGACATTTTCTTCAGTGCCCAGAATTGCTGAGGAACGTGAAGCTCCGAGAAAGTGGCCTTGAGTAATCTCACTGAGCTGCTGAAATGTCAGCGTTTGCATTATCTTTTCCACAATGTAAGAGAAGTGTGAGTAAATCATCATTACCTTCCCTTTTGCCACGTAATCCCAACTTGGCTCTGAGCAACTCTCTGAGTACTTATATAATAAAGAGCAGGGTACTTACTTCACTAGACCCTGAGCAGCCTGCAGCTCTTGACTAGGGTCAGTCATGGGTTTAGAGCTTGTAACAGCATATTTCAATTAAACTTTCTACTATTGGCCTGAGTTCACATTTTATACCTTATTTCAGCATCAGCCATGTTCGGTACAAAATCAGGATTGTAGGCCTCCATGAAACTAAATAAACCACAGTCCCTTGTCATTGTAGCGTGTTGAAGTTATCGTTATAACAAACACCATGAGCAAAACCAACGGGCACCCACAGGCACTAAGCTGTGCTGTCTCAGAAACCACAACAGATAAAATAAAAATTAAAAATCCATGAATTTATTCGTTTTTTTGATGTTCCTGTGTGAGGAAGTCTAGTAACGACCTTAGCAAATCCCGTCACCATGATGAGCTGATATGATAATGATTCTAAACCATGCTTTTGCCATATGCAGCAGTCCTTCCTGCACCTGGTTCTGTCCCGGGGTTTCTGTTGTATAACTGGTCTCTCCATACTTCCTCGTCACCACTAGACTTGCAGTCGTACTGGTTGGAATTCCAAGATAGTGCAGAGCCTCGCGGCACAGTTCTCTCAGGGAGGAACGAAATACAGCTCTACCACCGCCGTTCGGGGAGTATGGGGTCTTTGCTGCCCCTTATCCTTGGGGCTCCCGCTTTTCACTCTACCTGTTGATGTAAATTCCAATAGGAAGAGCTCGTCCATCCCCAGCCTGATCTTCTCATATTCCAAAGTGGTGGCCCCCGAATCTGTGAGCTGGTGGAATGGGCCCAAATACTGTCTCTCCTCATGCAGAGCCTCTAACCTATTCTTTATGTAGTTCTTTCTCCAGGAGTGTCTCTTCTGTTATTCAGACCTTCTTATTGAAATAACTCTTATTCTTCTGTTCTTTCTTCCAACAGTTACATATTTTTATTTCCAAGATCTCTACTTGATTCTTTTCCACATAACCACTGTTCTTACTTCATAATAGTTTGTTTCACGATTGTAATATCCTCCCTTTTCTCCCTGAGAATATATATCACATCCTTCAAGTGCTGATTGGATTGTGTTCTTTACTCTGTTCCCTTAGGCATACATTCCATTGTTGGCGTTGTTGCCTTCCCTCAGATGTGTGGTGTTTTTGTTTGTGGGTTTGTTTTCAAAATTGGACTCTCCCTCTTGGTCTGTTTTCTGTGTGTGTTTTTACAGATTGTTAGGTTGTTAGGCAGTAGCTACTATTGGGACATCCAGGTTTCAGGAAGGGGATGGGAGGAGTTGGATGTGCCATCAGGCAGGTACCTCAACAGCTGATCTTACGAGTTTGGTGTACCCCTAGACTTCTCAGGGTTCCCTAGCCCCTGGGCCTCTGCCCTATCTTTTTGTTCCAGGAAGTAACTCTTATTGTTCTTGGACTGGCAGTGGGAGTGGGAGTGGGAGGCGAGGGGAGATAGGCAGGGCTCCTTGGCTGTGCCTTGCTCCAGAATTTCAACCATGTCCCTGTCAGAGCCACACCCTCCTCCTGGCTTCCACCACCACTTTGCCCAATATTTTTCTCGCCTGGTTTCCCTCTATGACCGGAGCCTCTGGCTTTGGCTTTCCACCTGTTTTCGCCTTGGCATTCTTCACTGCTTCAGATTCAATGTGACTCTCCATCTGATTTTTGAGCGTGACTCTTTTGGAACTATCCACTCCGCCATTTCTATGGAATGGGTGTAGAAAGGGAATCTAGCCCAGGGAGATGGGACTGGGGAGAAGGGCAGTACATCATAATCAGGTGTCAGGGCCTTCTGTGTGGCCCTGAATTGCTGGCTCCTTCCCTTGAGGGTGCTTTAGAGGTTTCCTCATAATTCCCCAGAGAGAACCCCAAATGCAGTCCCCTAATGTATGACAGTGTCTCCTGGGGCCGGACATGCAGCCTGCTTAGTGCAACACGCCCCCCCCCCCCTTTCTGGGGCCATTTTAGGCAGCTTTTGATCTTTAGATTTTTTCCCAGAAGAGAGTCAGTCATCCTTTTACATATCTCCAAAAGTCTAGTGAATACATAGCAAGGTTTTGCTCGAAGCCCCTTCCTATGACTTCGAGCAGGGGAAGTGCCCCTTTACTTCCATCCTGGGGGGCGTGGGGGGGAGCGGCGGGAAGGGACCACCCAGTGCACTGACAGCTTGCCATGGGAATTCTTCCTCTATGAGTCCCCGTGGTTAAACTTCAACTCCTTCTTACTCTTGAGGTAGGTGATGAGCTAATCATTGAAAAATGGGTCGCACAAGCCTTCAGCATGACTTGCCTGCAACTGACAACTCTCATAATGTACTCAGCTTTGAGACATCAGCCCAAACCGAGAGAGGAAGAGACCCATTTTAATATCCTGTGACTTAAGAGCCCATAGTTCTAAATTCTCTTCTGAACGCACCTAATGAGGGAGATATCAGTTGACCTGTTGACTCTGTTTTGTTTGTTTTTCAGGGAGCAAGAGGGCCTAATGGCTCAGTCGGTGAAAAGGTAAAAAAAAAAAAAAAAAAGCTTTTCTTCCTTCCTTCCCTTTCTCTGGGTTCACTGTGATCGGACTGTGGGGCTGGAGCACTGAAGGTATCAGTGCGTGGGGCAGAGAGAAACATCTCAGAGGGACCACAGGGAGGACAGGACAGCTGGCGCTGGAGGGGAGTGAGTAACCTGCAGTGTTTCTCCTTCCTCACCCTTCCACACATGTGTGCGCACATGAGTGCCTCTGCCTATCGAGCGCAATGTCAATTAGCCCGACAGCCGTCTCTGTACCATTAAGCAGTAACCATCAGATTCATCAGCCTAATTAAGCCTGAAGAATGATTTTCTGACTCAGGGTCTGTGTCCTTCCTTCTGTGTATAACCCAGGGTGGGTAGTCAGCCTGTCCTCTTCCCTACAGGGTGACCCCGGCAACAGAGGCTCACCAGGACGCCCAGGGAAAAATGGACAAGTTGGCACTCCCGGGATCATGGGACCCCCAGGGCCTCCTGGGCCCCCAGGGCCCCCAGGCCCTGAGTGTACAATGGAACCTGAATTTGAGGTACTTGCACCCTATCTGTGGTTGAAGAACAATATGCCCTAAGGGTTACTGGGCAGTAGATTGAAGACCAGTAGATTGAACCCCCGTTTGAGGGCAGGGGCTGTGCTGATTCCCACCAGGCTCCAGCTCCCAAAACCACACCTGGCGCTAGCAGGTGCTCAGGAACTGGGCCTGAATTTCTCATTCTTCTTCCTTCCTTAGTATATTGAAGGCTCTGGAACCATCAGGCCACGGCATGAACCCAGAATCTCAGGACCAAATGCTTCAAATGTAGGTTGAATTACTTTTTAAATATATTTTTACTGATTTCAGAGAGGAAGGGAGAGAGAGTGAGAGATAGAAACATCAATGATGAGAGAGAATCGTTGATTGGTTGCCTCCAGCACGCCCCCTACTGGGGATCGAGCCCACAGCCCAGGCATGTGCCCTGAACAGGAATCAAACTGTGACCTCCTGGTTCACAGGTCAACGCTCAACCATTGAGCCACACTGGCTGGGCAAGGTTGTCTTTTGAAAACTTCATTTCGAGGCCTGTCATGCTGGAGTGAGGGGACTGGCTCTGCTACTTTCAATAACTCACCCTCTCTGTGCCTCCAGCTCCCAGCTGTGGGAGCCTAGGTGCTCTTTACCGAGTGTTCCTTTGAGGAGCAGTACAGAAGTTTTGCACAAAACATCCTGTGGGGAATCAATCTCTCTCTCTCTCTCTCTCTCTCTCTCTCTCTCTCTCTCTCTCTCTCTCTCTCTCTCTCCCTCTCTCCCTCTCTCTCTCCAGTCCTTCACCATCCAGCATCTCTGCTTCATTTCCTCCTTCTTGCTGCCCCATTCAATACTCAACACTTTGACCCATTTCAAAGCCAGTGCTTGAAGGTGCCCCTCCCTGATGCACCTAGTCCCAGGGAGGCTGGACGTGTCTATCTTCTGCTATGACACCTGCTGTTAAGAGGACCAACCTTTGGAACCTCATTATCTTTATCACATGGGACCTAGAGCTAAGCACTCAGTCCAGGGGAAGTCTGACCTTCCCCATCCTCCAGATGCCGGCTCTGAGACTCAGGGTCAAGAAGACCCCCACCCCCCAGCCCTTGTGCTGGGAGAGGACTCTGGTCTCCTCACCCTCTGAGGGGTATTCCTTCTGACTCTGGGAGGGGAATTTGCCCCCATCTTTTGTTCCCCTTGCCTGAGGCAAAATCCATGTCAGTGTGTATGGAGAGATGGCAAGATCCAAGGGTAGATAGGGAGCAAAGTAAATAGAAAAACAACAACAACAGGAGGATCTTTGTTTCTTTGTTTTGCCAGGGTCTCAAAGGAGAGAAAGGAGACCCAGGGCTCAAGGTGAGGTCACAGCTCTGAGGTGGGGTGTGAGGACTGTCCCGCCTGGTTCTGGGAGCGTTATCCGTGCACAGTGAATTGTTTCTCCGCTCTCATTATTGTATCCAGGGTGAAAGAGGGATGGATGGCACCAGCATTGTGGGACCTCCTGGACCTAGGGGACCACCAGGGCGCATCGAGGTCTTGCCTAGTGTGAGTATCATCCAGGTCAGAACGTGGCTATTTTCTGCCTTTGCTAAAGGAAAGAAGGTTGTCCACAACTTCAGGGTTGCTGGTTATCCAAGGGGCACCTGGCCGGCATCTGGCATTGGAGTTTCCCCCTGCCAGCATGCCCCTCCTGTCTGTCTCTACCCTGGAACCACTATTCTCTCACCTGGTGCTTCCAGAACCCTGTCTGCTGGTTGGCAGCATTTGCAGTCATGAGAATGGCTGTAACAGAGAAGCAAAGGAACATAAGTGGGGACACAAGGGAGGAAAGATGGTTTGGGATATGGAAGACTTTCTGGAGGAAGTGTCTTTGAGCAGGGATTTAAAAGCTAAGAATGATTTTACTACATAAGCATGGAGGACAGGACTTCCAGAATTCAGGTGGCAGGGGCACGATGAGGCAAAACACAGAATAGGAATACATGTGTGTGTCCAAGGCATGGGAGTGGGTAGAGAGTGATGGAAATTTGTAGAGAAGACTGGGCTGTGGGCTGGGACCAGATCACAGTCCATTTACTATTAGGATATCACATTTGTTAAAAATCGTGGCCCTTCTGAGAGAAATCATGCAATACAGTAATCGACAGAAAGTCAGAACATCCCAAATAATTAGAAAAAAGATGACTAGAGTAAAAAAGTATTATATATATGATTTAAAATATCAAGTGTGGGCAAGGGTGTGATGAAATGGACAATCCCACATGCTTTGTGGAAATGTAAATTATATGACTCCTTTAGACAGCTCTTTGGCAGGCAATCTGTTAAAACTAAAAATGCCTATACCTCCCAATGCCACATGGGAAGATTTCTGTGCTATAAGGTTGAGTGAGAAAAAAAAAAGCAAGGCGAAGGAGAATACGTACAGCCTGATGCCATTATATAAAATGACTATGTGGCAATGCAGCATGGGGAACACGGTCAATAACATTGTAATAACGATGTATGGTGCCAGGCGGGTGCTAGACTTATTGGGGTGATCACTTTGTAAGTTACATAGACGTTTAATCACTATGTTGTACACCTAAAATTATATAATAGTATATGTCAACTGTAATTGAAAAAATAAAAAATAAAATAACTACATGGACACACACATATGCACACACACACACATGTACAAATACTAGTATACACAACCAAGAACACTACAAGCTTCTGTGGAGATTTTAAAATTTGGAAAGAGAGAAGGCATTCATGTGTTGTGCAATCTTAAGATTGATTGAAAGAGGAAAGTGATAAGGCAGCTCCGAGCTGTTTTTAAGCAGCGGGAGGCAAGCGTGTACTGGCAGTGGGTTTAGGGTGTCATCAGCCTGCCCACGTTCTGCCATGCTGGCTGAGTTTAATTAAAGCCTCACTGCCAGGAACATGGTGGAACATGTGCCACCCTCTGTCTCATTGTCTGGTTTTTCTCTTTTCAGTCTTTGATCAACATGACCCATGGATTCATGAATCTCTCCGACATTCCCGAGCTCACTGGGCCTCCGGTATGTATCCACAGCTGCCTAGAGCAGTGATGGCGAACCTTTTGAGCTCGGCGTGTCAGCATTTTGAAAAACCCTAACTTAACTCTGGTGCCGTGTCACATATAGAAATTTTTTGATATTTGCAACCATAGTAAAACAAAGATTTATATTTTTGATATTTATTTTATATATTTAAATGCCATTTGTAATACCCTTTGTAATACTTTAAGCAATAAAAAAATAAATAAATAAATGCCATTTAACAAAGAAAAATCAACCAAAAAAATGAGTTCGCGTGTCACCTCTGACACGCGTGTCATAGGTTCGCCATCACTGGCCTAGAGTGAGGTTCCCACCCAGATGTCCCTGTTGAAACTAGGTCGGGTTGGTTTGCATAGAGCTAGCTAGACTATATCCAAGTAGAGCGGAAAGAGAACTTTGCATTTCTGAGAAGTTGCTATCACGTTAGTTGGATCATGCAGGGAGTGTTGTCCAGTGCAGAGGAAGCTTCCAGTCCTGCGCATCACAAATGTGTGTGATGGAAATCAGAGAATCATCGGTAATAACCCGATTGACGTCTGTGCAGCGCTTTTGGCCTGCTTTTATTTACGTGATCTCATTTCACAGAACAGGAAGAGATTAGAGAAACCTATCTGTGCTAATGGGCAAACCGGCACAAGAGGAGGGAACATGACTTGCTTCCGTCTTTCTAGGCCCATTTGAGACACCAGGGACACACAAAGAAGCGACATTATTTTTCTGCAAGTCCACAGGCTCGGTCCACGGCACAATAGGACTTAAGAGGAAGGAAGCCTCCTCCTGCAGCCTGTGCAATAAATCCCATTGCATCTTCCAGGGGAGAGCTCTAGCCGTAGAAGCCTTGGGGTTCCAGCCCATCTCTGCTACACACCACTCGGAGTCTTTCTCTGAGAACACCTCACTAGTTTGGGAGCAGCTTATAAGAGGCTGTGGAGATGAAACTGCTTTGCAAACTGTGGCACTCTGTGTGGCTGACATGGAGATTGAGGCTTATACTTCCACAACTGTGCAGTCCAGATGTCTGTTGGGCCACCCACTCCTGCAGTCCCCAGTGAGGGTGGCCTGAACCCCACCATTCAGTGACCTCTGCAAACATCTGGGAGCTTCCTCTAGAGCTGGTATCTCCTGCTGCTAGCAGCTCATTGTGTTATCTCTTCTGTGCTATATCCAATGGGGCCTCCTTTCCTTGATTTCTACTAAAATCACCCAGAGCGCCCCAATAATCACACCCTGAAGCAAATGAGCTAACAAGCAAAAGTCAGTTCACAGGGGTCTTGGTTTTCCCCACACTATTGGAGGTTTAGGTGTTGGTGAGTTGATACTAAAGCAAAACACAGACTAAAATTGAAGATTTGGCATCTCCATTCTAAGATGGGCCTTGTCTGCCTGTATTGCCCTGCCCCCACCCCTAGAACCCTCTTCCTTCCCAAGACCCTCTCGTTTTCAGCAAGTCCAGACCCGCAGGGGCCCCTTCGTCCCTAATGGAGGGTCAGGATTTTCCTGCTCAGGGCAATTCCCTCCCTGGGAAGATTCAAGTCCCAACCAGTGCCCTCATGCTTTTCGACCCCGCTGTGTATACAGTATACTGATAAACGTGTTGCTCTCTGGATATCTGTGTGTGTGTGTGTGTGTGTGTGTGTGTGTGTGTGTGTGTGTTTGTGTATTCTGCCTTTAATAGGTATGTGGGTATCTGGGCTGGCAGGAAGAAGAGTCCTTCCTGGCCCCATGTGGAGGGAACCACAAACTCACTGCATCCCAGGGCCTTTCAAATGACTGGTCCTTTAAAATTCTCACTCCTGCCTGGGGAAAAGACCTGAGTCTCGCCCACATGCCCCCACTTCCACCCTCACACAGCCCAGAACGCCCTTTGGCCCCATTCCTCAGTTTAGGAACCTGTTTTCTGAGAATGTTTGTTGAAGTCCAGTGAAGCATTCATCGCCCCAGAGTTTTCAGATGCTGAGCAATTTCATGGAAGAGGAGGCAACCACCTACAGTGCGGACAGTTCTGGCTCTGGGGGTCGGGGGCTCTGGGCACCTGTGCACAGTTCCTGGCTCTGCCACTGACCAGCTGTGTGACTGCCCAGTTCCATTCTCTCCTGGGCCTCAGCATCCTCTTCTGCAAAAATGGATCGTGAGCCCCACTGTGCGGGAACATGCTTAAGTCTTTGAAGGTGCTGAGCGGGGGTGGGCCCCGGAGATGCAGCGCTCCTGCTGGCTCTGGAAATGCTGCCCCTAAACCACCTGCTTTGTCTTTGTTGTGTCACAGGGCCCGGACGGCATGCCTGGGCTGCCAGGGTTTCCAGTAAGTACCACAGTAACTGTCTTCCCTCTGTGCCCCATGGCGGCGCTCATTCTGTTCCTTCCACCTGGAATGTTCTTCATCTGCATGACCAAGCTCTAGTGCCATCTTGTTCATGTAACCTTCCCTTGTTGGCCCCCATCTGAGTGATCCTCCCCTCCGGTCAGTCCCATGGGGCTTTATTTTCACCTTTGCTGTGGTCCTTTTCTGCCTTGAGTAACAGTTATTTGTGTCCTTGTCTTTTTTCCTCGACGGCACTGTAACCACCTTATGGAGGGTTGGGTCACTCATCTCTCTCTACCCAAGGGCCAGCCAGTGATTGGCTTCCTACGCATGTTGGCTTCCTATGCAAGCCAAGCATTTCAAGTCGATACAGTAGATAAAGTTCCTACAGAGAGGATGGTGGCACTGGGGGCTGGGAGAGGGGCAGCATAGACTAGACATCCAGTAATTAAATCTATGTGCCCCACACTCGGGGGCTTCCACCACGGAAGGTGAAAGTGCATTTCTGTGTAGAAAGTGTTCTACAGGGTATCTCACCCTTTAACACAGAAGACAAGACAGGGACTTGTGAAAAGCCAAATAGCAATAGTGCTGAAAGGCCTTTGGGGGCAGATGTCTGGTTATATGACATTGTCACAGATAGTATGTGTCTGCTGGAGGTGGGAAGACGTCACCGTTGGGTGTGCAGAATTTGGCTCTGCAAAGGGGTAGATGGGCATTCATGCAGGAGGAATGGCATGGGCAGAAGTGCAAAGGCAGCAGGGAGTGTGGAGAGGGTAGGGAAAAGGCTCCCTCCCGGTGGTATGGTGGGGAGTGAAAGACCAGATGCTGAGGCTGGCTGGGATGGGTTTGGGTATCAAGCTAAGATTTCTAGATACCGTCCCACAGGTAATAGGGAGCCAGAGCAGGGAGGGGAGTCATGGAAGCTGAATGGTGGGGAGAGGTGGGCTGCAGGGTGGCCTGGAGGACCCATGCGGAGGCAGAGGCAGCAGGACCGGGCAGTTTCCGTAGTGCCCCTTTAAGAAACCCGAAGTTCAAAGAGGCAAGGGCCGCCGGGCCTCCTAACGCTCAGTGCTGTCTTCTTTCCTCCAGACCACAGTTCCTAGACCTCTTAAAATCAAGAAAGTATCATTCATATCTACCAGGAGAATGGCACTCTCTATTGTTCTGCTTTTTGAAAAAAAATACTTCCGTTTGGATAAAGCTCTTCAATCTTAACAAACAGCAAAATACCCCTCAATGATTCCTTCTAGGGCCCTAGAGGACCAAAAGGTGACACCGGTGTGCCTGGATTTCCAGGACTCAAAGGAGAACAGGTAAGAGGGGCCCAGGTGTCTGGGTGGGGTCATGCTCCAGAATTTACTAAACATTTCAAATTGGCTGAAAGTAACATTTTTTAAAATTTGAGATATAATTCGCATGCCATAAAATCCACCCCTTTACATTGTAAAATTCATTGTTTTAGTATATTCACAAGGTTGTGCAACCATCACCACTACCTAATTTCAGAACATTTTCATCACGCCCCAAAGAAGCTCCATATCTGTTAGCAATCACTCTTCCAGCTGTTAACGTTCGTAATCTCGAGGTTCCTCCAGAGTGAAGGTGGGTTGTGGGTGGAGAAATTGATTTTCATCCGAGTTTGGAAAAAGACTCAACCAACACTCCCTTGAATGTGTCATCACATGTGCTGTGCTTTGTCTGACTGCCTGGTGGGCACCCCATGAGAGTGTGCGTTCCCTAAGGGCAGACGTCAGCCAGTCCTTTTTCTGTAGCTCCAGTTCTTAGCACAGGGCCTGGTACACAAATGGCACTCAGAAGACTTGTTGGATGAAAGCATGTATAATTAATGGCAGTCTTGGTCCGGAATCTTTGGAATAAATATTGACATGCAGAACATGTCCTGGGAATTTCCAGAGCACTGCACTGGCCTTTGTACCCTGCACATGTGCCTCTGAGAATTAACTTCCCAGTTGGTGTTTATAGATAAGGGTGGACGTGACATCCATAAACAGACTGCAAAGACTGGGGTCAATGCATTTATTCATCCATCCATTTATGAACTTGTCCATCTTCTATCCATTCCAGCCAGATTCCTGTAAGGAGCACTAGGGATATAGAAATAAGATAAGAGGAATAGACATGCAAAGAGCCAATAGAAAGTGTGGTCATTGCTGTAATGGAGGTCCGTGCAAAGCCAGTGGGAGCAAACCCTGAGCCTTCCTCGGGGAGTTGAGGAGGTGGGGTGACTCTATGAGGAGGGATGGCTAGGAAGTGTTAGGCTTCTCTCTTTCTTCCTTCCCCCCACCATTCCACACCAGCCCTAAGGAGGAGCCTCCAGTGTCTGTTGGACCATAATTCCAGGAGGTGGAGAATTCAGTGTGCAGGGAATGGGGTCTAAGTTGGTGCTACCTGGTGTGATGTCTTGGGATATTGTGCTGCCAGGGGCTATGGGGATGGGATGGGTCCAGGGCAGCTCTGGCTTGGGAAGGGGCCTGGTCAAGGAAGAGCAGCTCTTGCTTCAAACACTCCGTTTTCTATGTGATAAGGTCAGATGGATCTAGAGGGACCCTCCCCTAACCTCTGCCACCTTGGACACCCAGGCAGCTCTGCTCCACTCCTAACAGAACACTCGCTTTCTCCTGCTCTGCCTCTAATGCTTTTGTACTTGCTTCTTCTTGCTGCTGGCGTGCTCAGGACTGCCTTTCCTCACCTGCGGAGTGGTAAGACCCTAATGTCAGGTGTGGGCTTGGGGGACGGAGAGAAGAGGCTGCTCTGCTTGCTTTGGCTGCTTCTGGCCCATTGGAGGGAGAGTTGAACGTGGTCAGCCCAGCTCCCCAGGGGCCAGCATGGGAATCTGGGGCCAAAGCCTCGGAGTGATAAAGAAGGTTTCCCTCCCTGGCCTTTGCTCGGGACACATACCTTCTTGGAAGCCTTCTGGTTTAGTAGATGGCTCTGCTGAGGGCAGGACCCTGTGTTCCTGCCACCTCCCCTGTCTCCTAACAACTGAGAAACTTTGCCTGGTCCAGTTGCACAGGAGCCTGAGTTTGGAGGCAAAGTTCCCCATGGAGACACAGGACCCTTTGTTGAGAGAGGCCTCTAGGGTTCATACCTTCATCTCCTTCCCAATTTCAGAAGTTTTAACAGGAATAAGGATTCTTGGTAGGAACAGACCTCGAGCCAAGTTGTTAGGAAAGCAAGCCACCAAATACATTAGGAGTCAGAGGTTCCCGGGGATGCCGTGCAGCAAGAGGTGGGGAGGACCTTGTTGGGCTGGTTGCTGGAGAGTAAGGATGTCAGTCTGTGAGCCCTGGATGGCTGGCAGCGTCCCAGCCTGGGAGTGTGCATGGAGGGGAGGGAATAGAGCAGAGAATGTTCAGTTGCTTAGGGGGCCATTACAGCACTCTAGTGAGGGTCATGTCTGAGCCAAGCAGTGGGGTTGGAGGGCTGGGATGAAGGCAACAACAGAAGTCATGGCTGTGGGACTGAGAGGCCTTGGGGAGCCTCTGGATAAGGCAGCGAGGAGGAGTCCAACTTCATTGAAATGTTCTCTGAATTGCAGGGCGAGAAGGGAGAGCCGGGTGCCATCCTGACAGGGGACATTCCTCTGGAAAGGCTGAGGGGGGAAAAGGTAATTATGTCACCAGACCCTGAAGGCACACATCCTCTTTGATATCCCATCTCTGTTTCTGCCACAAACTATGTCCCTCTGGGTGACTAGTCTGTGTCTCCCTGTTTCAGGGTGAACCTGGAGTCCACGGAGCCCCAGGACCAATGGTAAGCCAGAGTGTCTCTCAGCTGGGTCTGGACTGGGGTTTGAGGCAATTCTCATACTTTAGTTTAATTAGACTGAGTTGTCCCAGTTGTGAAAATAAAAAGGATGTGACAAAATGTGTGTGTGTGTGTGTGTGTGTGTGTGTGTTAGGGTAGGCTGACTGCAATTAAATAAAAATCTCAGTTGCTTAACACAACAGCAGCATGAAGTCCACTGTGGTTCCTAGTTGGGCATGTTCCCTCCAAGAAGTGACTCAGGGACCCAGGATGCTTGTAGTCTGGGACTCTGCCATCTTGTGGATTCAGGGCCACACTGACATATTCAGCTGGTAGGCCAAGGCTGAGGAGGTGGAAAGAGATCATGGAAGATGAGGAACATCATTTCTAGCACATCCTACTGGCCAGAACCCAGTTGTCTGGGTGGGAGGGGCCTCAGAAATGTGGCTTAGCCGTGTGTCCAGGAAGGAGAGGAGAACCGGATGGTGGTGAGCACTCATGGTTACATCACAGGTCTTGCCAGCTAAAGATTGCCACTGCCCAGGGAACCCCCGAAAGGAACCCAGAAAGTCGCTTTGGGCTTTGTGGGTTCTGGACATGGATCTGCTGCTCATTTGCTATGAGGCCTTAAGCAAGTCCTCTTCTCTGTCTGGGCTTCTCTTTTCCCATCTGTAAGGAAGAGTATTGAGTTAGTACTAGATGACAGGGTAGCGCCTTCCTTGCCTTACTTCTCCAGGAATCTATAATCCATTTGGGCTGCTGAACAGTTTTTAAGCTACCAGTTCTCCAGGATGAACCCTAAACGTCCCTATCTTATTTCCTCCCAAAAAAACAAAGAAAATTCAGGTGTAGACAATCCACTATGTGTCAGATGCTGCACTGATACTTCACACAGCTCATTCATTTCATCCTCCCCACCTTCAGAGGTGATTATCAGAATCCCCAATTTATAGACCAGGAAATGGAGGTGAAAGAGGTTAAGTCACTTGCCAATTGTCACACAGCTTGTAAGTGGCATCACAGGGATCTGAACCCAGCCTTCTGGACTCTGAACCCAGGTTTTGACCACTACACCCCACTACCTCCAATAAACACCTTCGTTCTTCTGAGACCTTTTAGGCTGTTTTTTTAATTTTTTTGGTTGAAGCTGGATCTGAGGCCTGGGGAGAAAGGACCTACATTGCTCTAACAGACATATGTCCTTGATGAATAGCCCATAACATCCACAGTGCATTTCTTCACAGGGCCTTCTGAGGCCTTGGTCCCTTACACCAGGCAGAACAGATGCTCTGGAGAGGGGTAGCTAAAGGCTAAGGCAGACTGGGAGAGTCATGTGTTACTGATTAACATCCAATACTATGGGAAACACCTATAGTTAGCAATGCTGGCCATAGTCTGCAGCAGGTGACCAAGGAAGTTGTTCCCATCAAGTCCAGCTTAAGCACAGCTTGCCAAGCACAGACAGTAAGGGGGCACCTTCTTCTTCTAACTTGCATAAAGGTGCCACGTGGGCCAGCTATGGCCCTTGTGACTAGTGTAGCTTAGAGTTCCCTTACAAACTCACTAGAGCCCTGTTACTCATGGCCCATGGGTCAGCTGAGAGCTTCAGGCCCCACCCCAGACCTACAGGATCTGCATTTCCATAAGATCCCAGGTGACACCGATGCACCGTGACGTTTGAGGAGCTCTGCACTAGAACATACCACCTGGTGTCCCGTGTCTTGTTAACTCCTCTGTCCTTGCTTTTCTTTCCCTAAGAGTAACTTGGGCTGGGTGCTTTACACACAGGGCCTGTTTCAACTCAGTCTTTAATTGCTGTTTTCCGGGGCATGACTATCTATGTTAATGGCAGCAGGAAGATGGGCCCCAGGCTTACGCCAGTCATTCTCCTGGGAGACAGGGCAAACTGGCTACAGGAGTGGGAAGGCGTGGCCTGGACGTAGAGCTTGTTCTGGGAAGAGGTGGTGCCTTGCGGGCACCCTGTATGTCAGAAGGCATGAAGGTTCCTGCAGGAGGTTAGAACAGGGTGGTGGCTCTGGATGCATGTGGACATAGAAAGCCAGCCCTGGAATAAATGGGGTGCAGGAAAACTAGGATGCCAGGCCAAGGTTCTGGTCCTTAGAGACAGGTAGGAACAAGGCAGAAACCAGGTACTGGAGCAGGAGCAGGAGCAGGAGCAGGCTATCAGGACGGGCTACAGTGAGGGGCGAGGCAGGGCTGCATTATTCCAGTGGGGGCCATGGAGAGCCCTGGGACATAAGACCTAGGGCAAAGGTCCACGTTCTGTGTTGGCCAGCGTCTGGCTCCCTGGGTTCCTTCATTAGCCTGACTGTCTGAGAGGGTTGGGTGCAGAGACTGGGGTGGGGTAGAGCTTACAGGAGGGTGTGGGGCATGTGCTTCCAGCTGAGCACAGAGAGGCTGGGAGACAAGGAGCAGGCAGGTGGATACCTCATACTTGCTCCTTGCCCTCCTTCCTCCCGTCGGTGGTTCACCGTCACCACTGCCCACAATGGCAGGTGGGGTGCCCCCCCATCTCCCTGGCCCTTGAGTTTCTGTTCTTTTCTGATCTGGTTGGTATTTGTTTTGCCTCTAGGGGCCCAAAGGACCGCCAGGACACAAAGGAGAATTTGGCCTCCCCGGACGACCTGTAGGTGTTGGTGTTCCTTGCACTGGACGTGAGAGAGGACACGTGGGCCAGGCTGGCCGGTGGGCAGTGGTTTTACTAAGGCATCTTCTGTGGGTTTCAGGGTCGCCCAGGACTGAATGGCTTCAAGGGTGCCAAAGGAGACCGAGGGGTCATGATGCCGGTGAGTGCCACAGCCCTCGCTCCAGCCCCACACCACCCCGG
This sequence comes from Myotis nattereri, assembly GCF_964212035.1. Taxonomy (NCBI): domain Eukaryota; kingdom Metazoa; phylum Chordata; class Mammalia; order Chiroptera; family Vespertilionidae; genus Myotis; species Myotis nattereri. Next base: position 57,315,953 of record NC_138087.1, read on the forward strand.
GGACAGAGCCCCCAAGGCCAGGGTCCAGAGGAGAGCGTGTCAGGTCCAGTGAGCAAGGCTTGTGGACATAATGTTCAGAAATGTTTTTCTTCTTCTTCCACTGCCACTTCCAAACGTCCTCCAGCCCAGCTCTGTCCTCCAGCTCACTCTCAGGGTTCCTCCCACCAAAGCCTCAATGGAGCATGAGCTTCCTTGTCCAGACCCCAGAGGGAGGTGGGAGACCGCCATGTGCACGTGCTCGGGAAACCTGGTTTCAAATTCCAGGTCTTCTGATTTGGGAGATACCTGGTCCCAGGGGCTTTGCACATCCCCAGGGACTCCATAAATGCTTGTGAGTGAATAACAAAGGTAGATCAGCCACTTAGGTGGGGCCTCACAGGATGGCAGGCAGTGGAGGCATCAGCAGGGAACAAGGGTCTAGAACAGCGGTTCTCAACCTGTGGGTCGTGACCCCTTTGGAGGTCGAACGACCCTTTCACAGGGTTGCCTAAGACCATCAGAAAACACATATATAATTACATATTGTTTTTGTGATTAATCACTATGCTTTAATTATGTTCAATTTGTAACAATGAAATTGGGGGTCACCACAACATGAGGAACTATATTAAAAGGTCGCGGCATTAGGAAGGTTGAGAACCACTGGTCTAGAATAAGGAAGCCAAAGTTTATTGAGCACCTACTGTGTACCATGTGCTCTTGAGGATATTATCTCAGTCTTGGTAATAACTATCCTAAGAGACACTAGGTGGGGTCCTTGTTTTGCACAAGAGGAAACAGGGACCTGTAGACGTTAAGTGACTCACTGAAGGTCACCGAGCTAAGGGGCAAATGCAGCTCTAAGTCCGTTGCTGCTTCTGTTTGCACCATGCTGTCTCTGCTTTGTATGTCCAGAAACCCAGACAAACAACTTTCCTGAAGCACTGGGGAAGTAACGCATAGCCATCAAGCCTGCTGGGCTACTAGGAAAAGCAGGCACTGATGCCTGCCCTTAGGATGATCCGAGCAGCTTCAGAGTGGGCTAGATGCCTCATGCCTGGGTCGGAGCCTGGCCCTCCTGCTCGCACATCCTGCTTGGGATCCAGGCTTAGAGGAGCAAACACTGCATGGTGTTCAGGCCAGGATGACCTGGCTTTGAAAATAACTGTGCTACCCAGCAAGAGCTTTGCATTTATTTTTGCATTTATCAGGCACTCTCTGCGGTGCCACAGCACATGAAGGACCACCCTCTCCCCCCGACACCCCCTCCCCTCACTTGTCGCTCCACACTAGGGATGTGCCGATAGAGAGGTGGTGGGCTCAGTATCAGCTGAGCATGGCTCTTGGAGTCAGAATCTGGGCCAGTCTCAGTTCTGCCATAAGTTGCTGTGTGCCCTTGAGCAGGTCACTTCCCCTCTCTGGACCTCATCATCCATCTGTCAACCAGAGATAATACTTGTTGCTCTGCTATCTTCCCCATGGGTTGTTGTGAAGATGCAATGAGGTCAACTATGTAGACGTGCTCTGTAGACGGGACTGGCTCATCCATGGGAGAAATTAGTTGGCTTTAGAGGGTCCTCCTTTCCTCATTGTGTCCCCTAAACCTGGGGGAAGTATCCTGCAGCTGCCTCTGTACTCATAACAACCTGAACTCAGGAATGGCCTTTCTTCCTCAGGGCCCACCTGGCGTACCTGGTCCTCCAGGCCCCCCTGGACCACCCGGAGCAGTGATTAACATCAAAGGAGTAAGTGGGGGCGGGGTGGGGGAGAGGCCTTCAGGGGGGAGTGGGCACCAAACTGACCTAAGCCCAAGTCAGATGTCCCCATGGCCTCACTTCTCTTGTCCTCACTTCCCACAGGCTGTCTTCCCCATACCAGCCCGGCCACACTGCAAGATGCCAGTAAGTAGCATATGGTCACTGTCATAAAGAGCCGGCTTTGGCACAGAAAGCAACTCAGAGAAGATGATTGGTCTTTGTCTTGAGCCCTTTCTACCCGTCAGTGTCCTCTTTGATGTCTTGTATCACTTACATATAGACCCTTAAGTGACCAGAAGCTTCTAGATAACAGACTGTGGCAATGAAACATACAGGGTCTTCTCAGGGTACACAGGCTGACAGTGTTTCTTTAGCGCAATAAAAAAGCAGTGTCTTTTGCTATCGTAACCATATTAGATTCATGCTTGGAGCAGTATGATAGGGGGAAATAGACATCTTAAAAATATAGACAAGAAAATAAGCAATTCAGTCAGTGCTCTTTGCATTGGGAACTCCGGGCTAAAATCTCTAACTGACCGTGTGCTGTCCTTTCCCAGTTGTGATATTACCACACAGCACACCCCTGGAGAGGCAGGGTTCTCTCTCTCTTTTATAATGAGGAGGCAAACTGACTCAGACGAGCTCACTGACTTATTCAAGGTCACAGGACTGACAGATCTGGAACTGTTACTCACTTCCCCTGACCACCAGGCAGCAGGTGCAGGCACTGTGACCCAGGGGATCAGGCTTGTGACTGGCCACCCAGGTAGTCAGTGGCACTGTCCCTGAGGTCTCAGCAGTATTGGGAGAATCCCGTTTCTGTGGGGAAACCCAGGAAGGTGGGCCTCTATGCACAAACATTAGTCATGGAACTGTGCGTAATCATTCTCTCGCTCATTCAATAGATATTAGCTGAGTACTTACCGAATGCTAAGTACCCCACTAGGCCCTGAGGACACAGGGGTGAACTACACAGGGATGGCCTCTGTTCTCAGGAGCTTGCAAATGACAATTTAGAAAGATTTCTTAAAGAAATTAATTAAAAATTTTAAAGATTCCTTAAAGTGAGTTCATAATTGATGCCTATTGAGGTGGTGAGAAGGCTTGGATCAAAGGCTCTAAAATGATGCAGCTTGGCGGTGTGTTTGCCTAAACGTTGTCCATGTCTAAACTTTGAGGCACCCAAGTCTGCAGCCCAGGACCTGGGAACTCTGGCCTGGAAGACAGAGTCTGCCTGTGTAAGGCGACCCGGGGGCCCGGATCTATGCGCGGACAACAGCACGCCAGGTCATGTTTACGCTGATGGATTGAACAGAAACATAACACCTGAGTGTTGGAGGAACCCTCCGGAGTGTGGCTGCATCCCACCTCCTATGGTACCGAAGGGGAGACTGAGTTAGGGCCCAGGGGGCCTCCCAGATAACACGATTCCAGGTTTCTAATGGACCAACCATGGGACAGCACTAGACACGCTTGAGAGTATTGTAAAAATGCAACTGCAATGACCATGACCCGGACTAGGACCCTTTTTAGTAAACATGGCCTGTGGCGGTCTAGACCAGTGATTCCCAAAGTGGGCGCTACCGCCCCCTGGTGGGCGCTGCAGCGATCCAGGGGGGGCGGTGATGGCCACAGGTGCATTTGTTTTAACTTTTTTTGTATTACCTTTCTATTCTGAGTTCAATAAATAGTTTCATAATTTCAAACTTCAATGTTTCTAATTTACACCTTTCTTTACTATATTTTACAAAAAAGGTAGAAACATTAATACATATATCTTTCTGTTTAATTGCTATTAAAATTTTAAAAAAATTAATTTCCAGTGGGCGCTGAGTAATATTTTTTCTGGAAAGGGGCGGTAGGCCAAATAAGTTTGGGAACCACTGGTCTAGACGTTACTGAAAAGAAGCCAAAGAGGAGATCAGAGCACGTTTGCAGAGTGTTTTTATTTCATGCTGCTGGACACCATGGGGGCTGGGCCAGCGACATTCCTTGACCAGCTCTCAAAATGGACACTTGAAAGAGAAATGTTTCCTTTCACATCCAGCATTGCGCAAACCCCTTTGAAATACAGCCCCTTCCAACCATCACAATTTACAGCTCATGCCTGGAGTGGAGGGACTTTACCAGCAAAACCACAGCATTATCAGCTTAGCGCTGGGGCTTTCATCCTTAACCTAGAAATGTTTTTCCCTAAAGAGTCCCCTCCCTTCCCTTTCCCCATCTTCTATCAGTGACCCCTGAGCAGTTTGTGACCCTCCCCCCAAAAGCTTAGGGGAATCCTGGCACCAGGGGGATCATTCTGATTCCACATATCAACTGCGAAAAAGGTGAAGACAGACTATTAAAAGCATGGTGGCAAGTGGCTCTGTTCTAATAGGTAAAGACATGCAGGAACCTGGGAGTGAACTGGGATCAGCTTGGACTCCAGACCCCAGGCACTTAATATGGAGTCCAGAATAGCCCTCCCAGCCTAATGATAATCCCTCCATTGTTGATTACCACCACCCTCAGTTCCTGTTCATTATGCTCATTCCTGGCCATACGCAGTAGCCAAACTAATGGCATCCCAGCTTCGTGGCAGGGTACATCACTAGCTTGACCTCTCACGTGAGTCAATTCATTGATAAAAAAAAAAATAGGAGGCCAACAATACTCAGGGTTGGCCAAACCAACCCTGCTGCCATTTATTGTCTTAAATCTTTGGGCTTCCCCTTTGCAGAGTTGTTTGGCCAGGAGGCCTGACGCCATGATGTCGCTCCTCCTGCCACACACTCCCCCGGAGCAGGGGACAGTGGCTACCTGTGCATGCAAACTCCAGGACAGGGTTCACATGTATGACTTTGCCTTTCTCTCTCCAGGTTGGTGCGGCTCATCCTGGGAATTCAGAACTCATCACCTTTCACGGTACACACTCCCTCCTTCACCTTACATTTCTCTGGCATATTTCCAGACCGTCGTGCCTCCGCTGGCATAGTTTTTATCTGCCCATGGGCATAGACTCAGTGGTCAGGAAGAACTGGCTGTTCTAGTATGTGTTAGGAGGGGCTCCCAGCTGAGCAAAGGCTGTGGGACGGGGCATTTCTGTTTGGTTCTGTCACCCATCTGTTTATCCTACACATCTTGGCTGAGTCTCCCAGTTAGCAGGAAGCGCTCCATTTGTCCATTTGTTAGTTTATTCATAAAGCATCCACTGAATCCTCCTTGCTTGGTGCTGTCCCACGCACTGGGCTGAGACAGGTGAATCCTCCACCATCCCTGCCACCCAGGCCCGTAGGCACTGTTAGGTGAGAGTAGTTTAAAAATCACCACAATGCAGTATATCAAGAGCTAGTACAGGGCAGGGCCAGGGGAGCCCAGAAAACCTTTGCTGCAAAGTGTTCTTGGACCAGCAGCATCTTCATCTCCTAGGAGCTTGTTAGAAATGCAGGGCCCTCGGCCTCCCTGCAGACCTGCTGAGTCAAAGCTGCATTTTAACAAGCGCCCTGCTGGGGTGCAGCACAGTAGAGTATGAGAAGCCCTGGCTCTGAGCATTTGATGAGCAAGTTCAAGGCCTGTGGGAGCTCATCTACCACACAGAGAGTGGGAAAGTTCCAGAAACTGAGCACGCAGGTGAGCGCTCAGTCTGGTCCTCTGTCCCCACACACCCCTTTGTCCCCCTTTTGATTGAGAATTCTGAACACTTGCAGTTTAAACAGGGGAAGCCTTTTTTTTCTTTCCAATACTGACCTGTGGCTGGGCTCTGTCACCCTTAGCCCACCAGGTGGTGGCCTTCCTGGTGATGTCTGGCCCCGTGGCTTTCTGTCACTTTGGTTACAAAGTCCAGGCTGTTTTCAGATTCCATGCTCAGATCCAGTTCAAGGCTTTCCCTTCCTTCTGCTGCAAGGTGGGCCTTGGGGAGGACGGGTGGACGTGAATTTACTTTCTCAGATCCCCAGTGCTTCCCCTTCCTCGTAGGGTTTCTCTGGGAGGAAGGGGAGGGAGCAGACTTGTCTGGATGCAGGCCCTAATGAGCCGGTTGTCCTCCCTCTTACTTGTGGGTCTACCCTGCTCCCTCAATGAGCAGCCACATGGGCAGTGGTGAGCTGGCTGTCCCCTTCTCGGGGCAGCGCCGCTGTCTGTGGTCTCACTGTGGTCCGGTGGAGGCTCCCAGGTCCTGGCCTCAGCCCCCCTCCCCAATCAGTGAGGCCTGGCCGGGTGTGACTGCCACTCCCACTGACACCCCCCCCCCCCCCCCCCGCAGGCAGCATCATTCCCCTGATAACATTCTTCCCGTCCCCCACCCTCCTGCTGGGAAACTGAGCCAAACTTCATCTACGCTGTGTGCCTATCTCTAGGTTCAAGGGCGGCGGTCAGTTGATCTCTCAGACCTTTGGGAACCAGGAATTCAACAATGTAGTGTCCACCACTCATCGAGGTGGGGGGAGGGGTCACTTCTTTTCCTAAATGCTGAACTCCCAGAAGGAGCTCATGCCTCTCCCCCTTCTAAAGAGTTGGGGGAAGGGGTTGCCTGTGATGCCAGTTCTGCAGAAAGGGTGCTTCTCACAAGTACTGCGGGGAGTAGAAGGTCGCACAGTTGGCATCTCTCAACTCTGTCATCCCCTGACACCACCGTGCTGCACAGGCATAGGCGAGGGGAGGCTGCAGGCCTGACTTGGTGTGGAGCCTCGGGCATGTGTGTGAAACTGTGGGAGAGAGTTAACCAGCTTCTGCTGGGCTCCCATGATGCACTGCTGGTTTCTTCATGATGGCACATTCCATTACCCATCCTGCCTCCCATTACGCTTCACTGTGTCTGTCTCCCCGAGACCAAGCCTTTCCAGGTCTGCTTCACCATCAGTCAGAGAAGGATTTTAAACTCTTAATAGGCCTTTGTTCATTGAGTGGACTTTGCGAAAGGGGCTCCATTTGAAAAACTTGTCTCAAAAAATGTTTTATATAAAATGAATTTTCTGCTTTTTTTTTTTAATGTATGTGTATTTGGTGGCAGGTGTTAAAGGAGAAAAAGGAACCTGGGGTCTTCCAGGCTCCAAAGGAGAAAAAGGCGACCAGGGGGCCCAGGGACCACCAGGTATTTCAACTCTTGGGCTAGATCTTGCCTTTGATTGTTGTCCCTGAGAAATCCAACTGAGCCAGAAAGTAAGGCTAATTCCATAACCACCCTGACCGCAAGCTGCACAGAGTTCAAGAGAGACCCAGTCGTGGGTGACATGTCCAAGATGGAACATTGTCAGGAGAGACTAGAAGTTCCTATTATTCATGCTCCATATGCCAAACGAGGCCTAAAGGGATGTGCCAAGATCCCACAGTGCCTGAGGTGGGGATCCAGGCCAGGACTGTTTCGGCCTCCAAGCCCAGTGCCCACTCTGTTAGCTAAATCAATGCAGAGTCACTTCCACTAGGAAATAATCATGGGTGCCAACGTGGCGCCTCTTCTTTTTAAATTTCTGAGATTGTGATTGAGAATTTTATGAGGCGTTTCTTTTGCAGGCCCTCCAATGGACCCAGCTTACCTAAGACATTTTATAAACAGCTTGAAGGTGAGTATTTGTCTCCTAAATTTGGGCCTGTGTTTCCAAGTTCTCAGGTGTATGTCAGAGACTGGTTCTTCCTACTCGTATTAAATGTTCTTTGAATGTTCTCTGCTTCCAGGGGGAGAATGGAGACAGGGGGTTTAAAGGAGAAAAAGGAGACTCTCCCGGCGACTTCTCTGTGTCAGGACCTCCAGGCCGGCCAGGAAGTCCAGGCCTGGCTGTGAGTAGTAACCCCTCCGCACCACCGTCCTTGTCAAGTCACCGCTTTCCCTGAAACCCCCCAATATGACTAGGCAGTTGGAGAGTCAAGAGTCAGTCATTAGCCACAAGCTGAGGTGGGACTTGGGCGTCAGCCTCTTGTTGACGGAGGGGGACTTGTCTGAGGCCCACAGAGGACAGGGAGCTGGCCAACGCCATAAGCATTCAAGTTACTTCCAGGTCTCTAACTGGCTGCCTTGTTCGTGTTAACGGTGGGAAATTGCTGAATATGAAAAGATGTTAATAGTGAACACATCAGATAGTGGAGACAGAATGGAAGGTGAGGGAGGCATTTTTCAGAGGGGCGATTTCATTCTTTTGAAATTTCATCAAAGAGGAAGCTCTTAGATGGGCTTGATCTTCTTGGGCTAACAAGTTTCTCCAGGACACAAAAGAGGAAATCGAGTTATTCCTCTAATAAGAGTATGATGAGATCACTGACCCTCAGGGACCATAAGCAATCTCTGGTCCCAGAGCTTGCCATAAGGGCAGACTCAGCAAAGCCAGGAGTCCAGGGTTCCATTTCCAGATCTGCTTCCGTTTGCTTTGGTAAAGTCTTGTCCACAATCTAGGTCTCAGCTTCTTTATCTGTGAACTGAAAAGGCTAGGCTAGATGATCTTCTAGTTTGGGGCTCTCTGGGGTACTCGGGAGTGTCATTCAACACAGTGTCTGGGCATTCACCACTTGAGTTGTGCCCAAGATTGGGGATAATGTTGACAATAGCTAGTATTTATTGACTACTTACAAATGTCCTCTTAAAAAGAATAGGGGGGATTTCTAGTGGTTAATGGTGCTTTCTCTCTTCTGTTCCTGTGCCCTTGCCTTCACAGGGTCAGAAAGGGGAGACTATCGTTGGGCCCCAGGGACCCCCCGGTGTTCCTGGCCTACCTGGGCCACCTGGCTTTGGAAGACCTGGTTCTCCTGGGCCACCAGGACCCCCAGGGCCACCAGGACCTCCAGCTATCCTAGGAGCAGGTTAGTACTGCGATGGTGCCCACACTTATGCCATCTGGTGGCATGTCAACTGCACTGACAAAGGGCTGCTTCCCCAATGGAACTTCCTTCCTCCCTTCCTTCCTTCCTTCCTTCCTTCCTTCCTTCCTTCCTTCCTTTCTTTTTTAAAAACATTGAGATAATTTATAAAATTCACCCATTTAAAGTCTACAATTCATATATTCACAAGGTTATGCAGCCATTGCCACTCTAATTCCAGTACAGTTTTATCACCTCAAAAAGAAACCCTGTACCAATTAGCAACACGCCTCTACCCCCATCTCCCAAACCTGGCGACCAATGATGTATTTTCTGTATCTGTAGATTTGCCTATTCTGGACATTTCATATAAATGAAATCACATACTATGTGGCCTTTGTGTTTGGCTTCTTTCACTTAACACAGTGCTTTCAAGGGTCCACATTGCAGTGTGTGTCAGAATTTCATTCCTTTTTATGGCTGCTTAACATTCCAGTTTACATTTTGTTTATTCATTCATAAGTTGATGGACGTTTGAGTTGTTTCTACTCTTTGACTGTTATGAATAGTACTGTATGAACATACGTGTACAAGTTTTTGTGTGGGTGTGTGTTTTCAGTTCTCTTGGGTATATACCTAGGAGTGGAATTGTTGGGTCATACATGTTTAACTCCTTGAGGAACCTTATCAGACTGTTTCCCAAAGTGGCTGCACCATTTTACATTCCCTCCATCAGTGTACAGAAGTTTCAATTTCAGCCCTGGCTGGGTGGCTCAGTTAGTTGGAGCATTGTCTCATACACCAAAAGGCTGCAGGTTTGATTCCCAGTCAAGGAACATATCTAGGTTGCGAATTTGGTCCCAGTGCATGTATGTGAGGCAACCGATGGATGTTTCTCTCTCACATCTCTCTCTCTCTCTCTCTCTCTCTCTCTCTCTCTCTCTCTCTCTCCCTCCCTCCCTCTCCCTCCCTCCCTCCCTCCCTCCCTCCCTCCCTCCCTCCCTCTTTCTGTTCATCTCTCTCTCTCAAATGAATAAACATGTCTTCGGATGAGGATTTAAAAAAAGTTTCAATATCTCCTCCTCTTCATCAACGCTTGTTATTACCTTTTTTTTCTAGTCACGCTAGTGTGTGTGAAGTGATACTCATTGTGGTTCTGATTTGCATTCCCCTAAAAACGCCTTATGTTGGGTATCTTTTCATGTGTGGGTGGAAACTTCTTGACTGCTTTGCCTATCCCTGGGCCTTATGGAACTTGAGGACCAGAATTGATTCTAACTCTCTATGTAAAAATTCTTTCACCTGTTGGTGCCTCACTTTCTCAAATGGAAAATGGGTGAAACAGAAGAAAATCTCCATTTACCAATGCCAGGAACTCTGCTAGTCAGTCTACTACATTATTTTATTAAAATCTCACAAAGCCCTTCAAGGAAAGTATCAGCATCCCCATTTTGCTGATGAGAAAAGTGAGATCCAGAGACATTTAGGAACCTTGCCAAGGTCACACAGCTAGTAAGTAGCACCAACAGGTTTAGGACCCAGGTCAGTGTAGCTCTGAAGCCTGTGTTGTTTCCACTGTGCCCATGGTGGGAAAATAATACTAGCAGCAATAATAGCATGGCTGCATCACTTCTTGTGATTTGGGCTGGCATGAGCCAGGTGTGGTGGAAGCACACCTGGGAAGATATCTGCAATGTGTGGGCACCAGGGAGAACTTTACATAGTGGGTGACGTTGGGGCTGGGGCCTTGACTTAGTCTTGGATCTTTGGACTACAAGTGACAGAAATGTAACTCAGACTAGACCCAGCAGAAGTGACACATACAGCATGTCAAGGAAAGGTGAACCGTCAATGGGTGGGAGACGCAGATGTGCGGCAGGACCTCAGGTACAACCAGAACCAGGGGCCCAACCCCTGCGAGGGTCCTCTGGCTGTCTCTTGTCTCAGCTTCTCTCTGTATGCACACTTCATGTTTCTTCACCACAGACCACATCCTCTGCATGGTGGGAAGGAAATATGGTTACTGACAGCTTACAGCTTCTACTGTCAGCTAGAGATCTTGGCCTCTCTTCTCAGTTTTTGTTTGCAAAGTCCTGGGACGGAGCAAGTCTTGGGAAAGGCTTTTGATTGGCCTGACTTGGGCCAGGTGCCCAACCTATGGGCAGGAGGTAGGATCACATGAGAATATGGCAGCTCCTTCTGGAACCAAATGGTTGTAGAGGTGAAGGGGAAGATCCCAAGAGAAGGTGAAGGTACTGGTCCTGCAAAGAAAGAAGGTGCTGAATTGATAAACCATCGGTGTCTTGAGGGATGAGCAGGCATTACAGGAGCGGGGAGGGGGGACATTATAGGGAGAGTACAGGATACAGAGGATCTGTTGTCCATAGTAGCCCTACACTAGGGGCCCCAGGACTCCATAATGAATAGCAATTCACGGTTTACAGAACACTCCCAGATTCATTAACCCACTTAATTTTCACAGCATCCTTGGGAGGGAGATGAAATGGAAACTACTATAAAACTCATTTTGTTCATGAAGACATTGAAGCTCAGAGAGGTTAAGAAACTTGCTCAAGGTCACAAGTACTAGGAAGAGGCATGGCTAAATCCAAGTCCTCTACCTGCTCTCCACTGGACATTCACCACCTGTGTACAGATCTTCAAGTCCTGTGTCGGAACTGCAAACTTACTGGCAATGACCTGAAAAATCTGATACAGTCAAAACATCCTTAACTCTGCAAGAGCCTTGCAGAGTTGAGGGACGAATAGGGGTTTGGAAAGGTAGAAGGAGAAGAAAAGAATAGCTGTAATAATGTTTCTTTATGCTTGCCCGTTTTGTTGGGGAACCATAAACTTCTTGAAAATTCAAAGATCGCCTCAGGGAGCAGTCATCCCACTAACGTTTTATGTAGAATTGTGTGTGTGTGTGCAAGTGCATTTTTCTAGGGAAGAGGGCAGTAGCCTCGATCTGATTAAGCGCTGTGTGACTCTTCAAAAGCAAGAGCCTCTGGCAAATTGAATGCTGTACAATTTGCAAAGCACGTGCCTAGTTTGTATTTTCCTCAGTTCTCATTACAGCCCAGTGAAGAAGAAATGCCTGCTTACCTTTCACAGATAAGGAAGCTAGGGTTTGGAGAGCTTGCTGTTTCCCCAAGATCACACAGCTGAAATCGGGGACCTGAGGCCATGTCTCCTGGCCCCAAGGCTCCTGTCACTTCACCTACTTGCCCTCCTTCTGCAGCCTGGCACCTTCTCTTCCTCTTTCTGAGCCCGCTTCCTCTGTTCAGTAGTTTTTGGATGTGAGTGACAGAAAACGCAACCCAGACTGACTTATACAAACAACAGGAACCAGGGGGATGTGTTCACTTATAAAATGGAAAAGTCCTGGCCAGGGCTTCATCCAGTGCTCTCATCAAGAAGCCCGAATGGACACCGACACTGGGGCGGTGGGGGCTTGCCCGGGGTGGGAATGGCTGGAGGGGGGGTGGGGTGGGGGTGGGGGTCAAGCAGGGAAAAAGGAGACATATGTAAAACTTCAGACAATAAAAAAAGAAGAAGAAGAAGCCCAGCACTTCCCCGAACCAGTCCTCGTGGCTCAGTCCGGTGCTGGGTCCAGAGTGCCCAAGGTTCAGAGGCAAGCGCCCATGCTTGCAGCACTGCGCGTGCTCCCCTTAGGACCAGCTAACACCGAGGTGTTTTTTGGAGAGTGTGGCTTTTTCTAACTTCTCTTTTCTGCTTTGTCACAGCTGTGGCCCTGCCAGGCCCGCCTGGCCCTCCAGGACAGCCAGGGCTTCCCGGATCCAGAAACCTGGTCAGTATAGTGATCAGTGCGTATCCATCCTCTGCTTTAGACGGGTTTTCTCAGCACTTCGGTTACAGTGTGTAGGGGCTGCGACACCTTTATGTTGGAATGAGGCCTCCCTGATGGCCGCATTGGTGCAATCCCACACACAGAGGGTATTTATTATCTCTTTAGGTGACTTAGTAAGTAAAAAGATGCTGAATACAAAATCATTGATGATTTCAGTTGTCCCCTTTTATTCCTTAATTCACTAAACTAAGGAGAACCAATCATATGACATCAAAAACAGAAGCACTGGAGTGTCAACAGTATCTCAACAGGCCCCGTGCTGGTAACTCAGCCTCCTCTGTTCCGCCAAAGGATGTCTCTTGTGCGGCCATCGCTCTGCAGGTCACTGGGGCAGGCAGAGCGCCCCGAGACTCCGATGATGCACCAGCAGAGGGGCAGTACCTCCCCAGGATGTCAGGAGTCCTACGAACGCTCTGTGATCTTTGCGGGCTTTTAGTTGGGAAAGCGGGCTGCCAAGTGAAAGAGCGGTCCAGCAGATAATGGAATTTTGGTATTTGCTGCCGTTGGGGGATTTCTAAGCCATTTTGAGGCATAGTTATTACTTCAAGGCTAAGTGAAAATTAATCTTTTATAATCCTGCTCAGTTGGAATGAAAACTAAAAGCTCTCTTGGCTGATATTTCTTTGAGACTTGGTGCTCTTCGATAGACTTTTGCAGCTTCTCTGTCTGCTCTTGGCTATGCCGAGGTGACGGTCTAACCTTTGGCAGCTTTCTAGACAGAGAAATGACAGAGCCTCGTTTTCTACCAGATATTTAATGTTGTAACTACCCGGCGAGGCAAGAAAGATTCAAGACCTAAGTAGAATTGAAGTTCCAAATGAAACCACATTTGAAGCTCTGTGAGCAGCAGCGTGAGACAGCACATTTAACCCTGTCAGCGCCACTGAGCAGCTCACAGAAATGGAAGTGGCCAAACTTCCCGACCACTTTGCTGATATTGGCACCCCACAAAGGCCACTCTCCACAGTTTTTAAATGTCTTTATACTCGCAGCCTATGATCTTCTTGTTTTAACATATCTATTACAATTTAGAGTTGTGTTCCAAAGTAATTCATGTTTTTTTTGTTTTATCAAAAAGACTGTCCTTTGGTTATGAGGACGCTATGTATCACCCTATGGTACCATAAGCCTTTTCATTGACGAAGAGGCGGGTGGCTTATATTGGACTTGACAAGGAGGCCAGCTTTCTGAGTGTGCCACGGCTCCCATGATAACTGTAGTATTTGGAATTTTAAACGCCCTGGCAGGTGACAGCCCTGAGGAGCATGGACGACATGCTGCAGAATGCACATTTGGTGATAGAAGGGACATTCATCTACCTGAGGGACAGCACCGAGTTTTTCATTCGTGTCAGAGATGGTTGGAAAAAATTACAGGTAATTCTTCAACTTTCTTGAATAAATTGCCTCCAAATATCCCTGAAAAGTAATAATCTACTCCAGTGAATGTTATTTTTCCATTTTAAAAATAGGTGAACAGTTTGCAGTTGGCTGATTTTCAATGTACTGTTTTTTCTTAAAGCTGGGAGAACTGATCCCCATTCCTGCCGACAGCCCTCCACCTCCCGCGCTTTCCAGCAACAACGTGAGTAGTTTTCCTGCCTTGTGTCTTGCTCAGCATTTACTGATTCCCCCTCCCCCCCCCCCCCCGGTTCCCGGCACCACACTCTCCAAACTCTGGACAGCCAGCGCTGCGTGGTTCGGTATCTGGTGGACGCCCAGGAATGACCAGGTGCCCACAGAATGTTCTCACTACAGAGTGGAGGGAGATCTGGACCCAGAGTCTGGAGATCTGTTTCCATGTCGTAGCTGAACCTCTGGTTGAGGGGCTTTCCCTCTCTCGGCCTCAGTTTATTCATATATCATGGTTGGCATAAGTGATCTTAAAGAACCCTTTAATATTTGACACTTGTCGGCAACTTACATTGTCCATTTCTTGACCCTACAGCCACCTTCGAGACAGGTACTATCATCCCATTTTGCAGATGAGGAAACAGGCTCTGAAGAGGTGACTTGCTCTATTAAGGGAATGGGTCAGCTGTAAAACACGGGCCTTCTGCTTCCCTGATTCAGTGCTCTTTCTAAAAGACTGAAAATATTCCCTTCCTTTCTGAGAATTATTTTTTTTCATTCCCAGTTAAGAGTGGCCCAAAGACCATGACAAACTAAAGTACCTTCTCCAGAAACTTTGCACTTATACCTCAATGTACTCTGAAGAACAGATTGAATGAAATGAAAATAGTCAGAACTGTTTGTTTTCTTTCTTTTTTTTACATAATAGCCACATCCGCTTCGGCCTCCACTGACGTCTGTTTCAAGTGTCAATTATGGGAGGCCTGCAGTAAGTATAATTCATGCACTTACCCTGCAAATGCTGAATGTGTGTCTACTATGTGCTAGGTCCCATGCTGGGCACACAGCTCCTACTGTCAAGGTGCAAACAGACTAGCAAGAGAGTCAAACAAAAAAATAGGTAATTACAGTACATTGTGCTAAGTCGTTTGGGTGAGGCAATCAAAGGGATGCTGGGGGGGTGCAAGGAAGGTCGAAGAAGTCTGCCTCCTTTAGAGGAGGTGACCTCTAAACTAAGATCTAAAAGGCAGTTGAGAGCAGGAGAAAGCCAGGTGGGCGGAAGAGAGTGGGAATTCCAGGCAGAGGGCATACGGAACAGCGGGAGGCAAGGGGGAGTGTGTACATTTCTATAATTCTGAGTATTTCAGTCTGACTGAAGGAGTAGAGTTCAAGAGACGTTCAGTATGCAAAGGGCACGGGCTAGTCATCAAGGGCCTGTAAGCCAAACTTCTGACTTTGACCTTCTCCAGTGGACAATGAAAAGTATTAAGCAAGAAAAGGGTATTATAAGATTAGCATTTCAGAAATTACTTTGGGTTTAGTGTACAAATGGATTAGAGGGGACAAGACCAGGGGTCCTAACACCAGTTAGGCAGCTACTCTAGTATCTGGACCAGCAGTCGCCAACCGTTGGTCCGCGGACCACTGGTGGTCCATGAGTTCCAAAAGGTTGGCAACAGCTGATCTGGACTATGATCATAGCAGTGAACCTAGAAAAGTGGGCAGATTGGAAAGAAAAGGAAACAGGGGGCGGGAGGGCGGGCAAATGTGCTAATTGACTGGATAAGGGGAGGCGTGGATGAGGGAGTTCAAGAATAATGTCCAGGTTTCCGCTTGGGTAACTGAGAGTCCTTTCCAGAGTCATTTGCAGAAAGTGAAACTCTTGTCCCTGCTATTAGTCTGCTCCACTGTCTTTACAGACCAGCTTTTGCAAAAATCTTTCTTCCTAACTCCCTTCCACCCCCACCCCAACACACAGACATAGGTTATATCTTCAAAGCTTACATACAACCTTGGGTTGTCATGCACTGATCCTGGCCCTAGTTCAATGTGATCTTACAGCTGCAGAGCCCAATACTTTCTGACTCAATTCAGAGTGTTGAGAGAGATGGTTTACATGGGTCATCTTGGGTCAATCGCTCACTCCCAGACAAATCAAAACTAGCCAAGATTGCATGGCCTAAGACCACTTTTTTAAACAAGAGTTGTAAGGGCATTTTAGCAAAGAACAAGGCATGGGTTTGGCAGACACCAGAAGCATGTTCCCTATCATACTGTCTTTACCATGCAGGAGTTCACCTTAGGCACCTATAAGCCTGAGGCACCTGTTGGATATCTGAGTGGAGACTTCCAGGAGGGAATAGGATCTGAACATATGAAACACCACAGTGGGTCTGGTCTGGAGATTTAGACTTAGAGTCTTTAGCCAAGCCATGGCAATAATGATGGAGTGGTAGGATTCCCGAAAGAGAATCTCTACAGTGAGAAGAGATTGGACCATTAGGAGCCCCAGGTAGAGATTGAATAAGACGCCCTCCGGTGTGCCTTCCATTCTAAGAAGTCTGGGATCTCATTAGGAACATGAGATGGTTATGGGACTTGGAGTTTGCCTTTCACTCTTTAACTGTACTGTCTTCTCTAATTTTTTTTATTTTTTTGCAGCTGCACTTGGTTGCTCTGAACATGCCATTTTCTGGGGACGTTCGAGCTGATTTTCAGTGCTTCCAGCAGGCCAGGCATGCAGGACTGTTGTCCACCTACCGAGCATTCTTATCCTCCCATCTGCAAGATCTCTCCACAGTTGTGAGGAAAGTGGAGAGATACAGCCTCCCAATAGTAAACCTCAAGGTAAAAATAAATACTGTCCCTGTTGCCTCCTGGGTACACTGGTCTCCACAGGGACTGGAGGCAGTTGCCACTTTCTGACATCGTCCCAAGTGTGCTGGTTCCAGGCCCAGCCTGTCCCTGATTGGCTGTGTGACTTCGGATCTTAGTTTTCTAACATTTACAGTAGCCTTCCTGCCTGGATGGTATGACTCATGGAGCAGACAGGAGGGAGGAATAATGACCTCTTTCACTTACATAGTTTTCAAATGTTTACAAAGTACTTTACATTCATTATCTTAATAGGTACTTCCAATAAAAAATGGAAGTTATTCTTTTGTCTGATGAGGAAACTGAGGCTCAGGAGAAAGACCTTTGCTCAAAGTCACTACAATTTAGAATTAGTTTCCTTGACCCCCACATCTGGGGCTCTTGGTTCCACCTGAGATGCCTTCTGTAGGGCACTGGCTGAGTGGTATCAGAGAATAGCTGGTAATCACTGGTCGCAGAGCAGACACCTTGTCCTGCCACCAGGTTTGGTGTCTTCGACACATCTAAGCTGCCAAAGCCTGGAAGATATTTCTCTGCCCCCACTTGGAGGCAAGGCAGGGCTTCATAGGATCCTTCAGTGGTATACTTATACCATGGAAGTAGCCGACTCCTTTAAAGCTGCAGAGGTACCGCTCTGTTTCTGCTCACACACATCCATCCTGGGTCCTGACCTCCCACTAGATCTCAAAGGTACTTTGAGACCCTCTGGTCCTTGGGACTTTAGTACTTCCATTTGTGACCAAATTATTTGTATGCTTGGAATAAAAATAACTGAAGGGAACAGGGCTCCTTCAGAAAAAGGAGCAAGAGATTTATCTCCATGATGTGGATTGACACAAATGTGAAGCTCAGTATATACATGTAAAATATTTTCAAACAATAATAAAATAAAGACCTAAAACACACTTTTGATGGGATGGGGCCTTGTATACATTTTATAAGAAAAATTAGTTCAAGAAATAAGATAGTAAAACTGAAAGGGTTCAGGAATGGATGATAAAATCAGACAACAGGTATTTCCTGAGTCGCCACTCTGTCTCTATGATTGAGGTTGACTTCAGTGTGAGGTGACATCTGGCCTTAAAGAATGAGCAAATAGTCCCGGCCAGTGTGGCTCAGTTGGTTGGGTGTCATCCCCTGCACTGAAAGGTTGCCAGTTTGATTTCTAGTCAGGGAACATGCCCGGGTTGTGGGCTCGATACCTGGTGGGGGTGTGCAGGAGGCAGCCTATTGATGTCTCTCTCTCTCGTTCCCTCCCTCTCCCTTCCTCCCTCCCTCTCTCCCCCTCTCTAAAAAATCAATTTTAAAAATCTTTAAATTAAAAAAAAAATGAGTAAATAGCTAGTCCATTTGCAGGCTGATGTATAATGATTCCAATGTGACATTTTTGTCTCCATAGGGCCAAGTACTTTTCAATAATTGGGACTCAATTTTTTCTGGCCATGGAGGTCAGTTTAGTACACATGTTCCAATATACTCCTTTGATGGCCGAGACGTGATGACAGATCCTTCTTGGTAAGTAGGGGTGGAAGCCTCAAAGTATATGGTATGATAGACAGTTTTAGGAGACAGTCTAATCATGGGATGCTTTTGTCAGCTGCCCCTCTGGGGTGTTGCCAGCATAAAGCCTCGGGAGGTAGCTAAGAGAGTCCACTCAAATCCTTATGTATGCTATAAAGAATAGAACAGTACTAACTGTTTTTGGCTCAGTGGATAGAGCGTCGGCCTGTGGACTGAAAGGTCCCAGGTTTGATTCCAGTCAAGGGCATGTACCTTGGTTGTGGCACATCCCCAGTAGAAGGTATGCAAGAAGCAGCTGATCGATGTTTCTCTCTCATCGATGTTTCTAACTATTTCCCTCTCTTCCTCTCTGTAAAAAATCAATAAAATATATTTTAAAAAAAAGAATAGAACAACTCAGCAAATCTTTCCTCAGCATCTACTCTATGCCACACCTGATGCCAGGCCTGGAAGACACAGTATCTACATGGCCCCTACCCTTCCAGGGCTCACAGCCTACAGGGGAAGACAGACACAGACTAGCTGTGATTCCAGCCAGAACATTGCAATGATAAAATGGAGATGCAGATAAGATGATAGGAGCACAGGGAAAGTACTCACCGTTACTTGGGGATGAGAATCAAGAAGGCTTCTGTACGAGTAAGCATTTCATGGACTTTGAAAGACGAGAAAGAAACCCTGGTCTGAGGATGAAAGAGAGGCTGGTTTAGACAAAGGGTCCTCATGAGGGAAGGTTCCGATTCACAGAGCACAGAGTCTGATTTGAGAACATGTATGAGCTGGGTGTGGTTGGAACGTGGTGTGTTCAGCTACTAGTAATTAGAAAGAGGATTGAGGATGGAGAGATGATGCAGGGTCAAACCATGGAGGGCTTAGGGGGTTGGACTTAATTCGCTAAACTTATGCCAATTTGTGCACTGAAATATGCCGTGA
Source organism: Myotis nattereri (assembly GCF_964212035.1). Taxonomy (NCBI): domain Eukaryota; kingdom Metazoa; phylum Chordata; class Mammalia; order Chiroptera; family Vespertilionidae; genus Myotis; species Myotis nattereri. The sequence goes on from NC_138087.1 coordinate 57,335,005, forward strand.
AGAAGAAAAAAATAACACGACAAAATTACTTTTCAGGCCCCAGAAGGTCGTTTGGCATGGCTCCAACCCCCATGGAGTGCGTCTTGAGGATAACTACTGTGAAGCATGGCGAACTGCCAGCACAGCAGTCACGGGATTGGCCTCCCCGCTGAGCACGGGGAAGATTCTGGACCAGAAAGCATATAGCTGCGCGAGTAGGCTAATTGTTCTCTGTATCGAAAACAGTTTCATGACCGACGCTAGGAAGTAGTGACCTTCCCATGACCTTAAGAGTTCCCCAATTTTTCTTATGTGAAGAGTTGACACTGAAATCTAAAATGTTTAAATGTTGTAAATATTGGTGGGGTTTTTTTTTATTATTACACGTTCATCACAACAGCAACCAAAGAAAACGTACCTCAATACACTCAAAACTGAAGACATCAACAACTCAGATCAAAGATAAACATCTGATGGGAATATTGGTGCTAGACGCTGCAGGAAACCCCAGGCAGTGCAAACACATCCCAACGTGGCCGAGAGCACGTTGTAGACAAAAGGCCTTGGCACGCTCCCGGCTGCATCCTTCAGAAAGTAATTTCCTCCTTTCAGCCATTGTTGTTGAGTATAAGATGTCCTTCATGTTTTCTTACAAAGTCGGTGTTTAGAAATATTACCCCTCTTTAAGTTATGTGCAGACCCAATGCTTTATTCTTTAATATACACCCATCATTTGCAACTGCTGTTCATACAGAGATACCGAACTGCTCAAATGATCCTATCCGTAGTTTCTGGTATTATCAGATTTTAATGTTTTTATTTTCTGAAATATTGTCGTCATGCTTTAGGAGTTTTATATTTTTGCTACCATCATATTTTAGTATGGCATCTGTTTATATCACTCTGACTTGCTGGAAAAGTTTAAACTCCCAGTTATCTGAAACTAGAAGAGAAATAACACGTAATTCCTACCTTTCCCTTTGGTGCCCCCTCCCCCCACCCCATTCCCCCCACCCCCACCCTGATTTTATGATTTCCCATTTGGCAACTCTTGAATTATAACTGCGATTGAACAAATGGGTTCATGAGGATGACCTTTCTGAGATACCTATATTTCATACTGTATACTTTGATTTTTTTCCATGTAAGTGAACATAAAAACATCTTTTCCAGGCGCTTTCTTTTGTTTGGTTTTTTCCCCTCTAGTTCCTTTATTCTCCACCACTGATGTGGAAATGGCTCCCGGTGGGTTTACGAAGCCTGTCGCTGCCACTTGTGTAGTCCTCAGGGACGATCAGAAAACAGGAAGATTTTCCCATCATGCTCATCTGCTCCTGCTTGTTCTCTCCCGCTTGGAGGGGGCAGCGTGGGGGTGGGCAGAGGAACCCCAGTGTGGGAAACAGGATGAACTGTGACTCAACACTCGACTTTGGACAAGTCTGCTTTTTTCTCTCAAGAAGGTTGGGATCAAATAAGCATAATATCAGCTCCCAGTTATTATACATCAGACTATAAGCACTATTTATCTTTCCTCATAACGCTGTAAGATGGGTGTTTCTATCTCCATTTTATAAAAGAAAAGGTTGAGGGTCAGGAGGTCACACAGCTGCTGAGTGATGGGGCTGGTTTCAGACTCAGGGTCTGTCTCATTCCAGTGCCAGGATCTTTTCAAGGAACCACCGTGCAGAGCTGCCCATCCGCTCCTTCCCAGCTCCCAGTCTGTGACTCCCTGCCTCTGGGCTTGACCCTGCAGGAGAAACAGCATCACCAGGCAAAGGGCATGCCGGGATATTTCCTCCCATTCAGTTCGGCTGGCTCAGAAACTCAGCCAAGTGAATCTACACGAATAGTCCTTGAGGTAGGAAGGAAATTGACCCCAAAAATATCCAGAACCTCCACTTAGGGGCTTCCTAAATAGAGGAGTGATGCGAAACTCTCTAATGAGTCACGGAATGAAGACAGATATAGGTTGGAAAGCCCAAGAGGTGGACTGTTGATCAGACAGTGACGGGGGCTGGGGTGCCTGGATGGACAGGAGCTGTGGAGGAAGGGGAGTGTGAGGCTCTGAGGCCATGAAGTGAAGCCATCCATTTTGGTCAGAGCCCACATGGCCCTGGGTCACAGAGGGGCAAGGTGGGATGGGGGTCTGGGAGAGCCACGAGTAGGAGAGACCCCTTTTTTTAACCTCAGGAAGTGGTGTTGATGTTCATGTCCTGACTTCTCAGTCCTCTTTGTGCATCAGAGCGGGCATAACCCATGGCCCTCCCAGAAGGGACCCTGTATCAACCCCAGCCCTGCTCAGACTCTGAGAAAGACCACTAAAATCCTGGGCCTGGCATTCAAGACCTTCACTGAACACTGCTTTCCTGTCACTTCCCAAGCTGCCGAGGCCCCTCTGCTGGGCTATTTATGCCCTGCCCCATCTTGGGAAAGCCCTAACCACCCTAGGTCTAGCCTGGCTCTCTTGTTAATAGCCAGTGCAGACCCTGCTTCATCTGTGCCCTCACCCTTTCCCCTGAACCTGCCTGCTTTTAGTCACGCTTCCTCCTCTGATCACCTGGTATGTGTAACACCCACATCTTGTCACACGATTGAAACACAATGGCTGAAAGGTCTCTTAAGCCCTCACCCAACTCCTGAATGGACCTCAAGGCCGGGAAATAGAGGAGTGCTCTCAGACATAATAAGGGAGGAAAGATATGCCAGAAGGAGTTCATCTTCGCGGTGTGAATGGTCTTTGGGTCCTTGCTGGGCACTCAAGGTCTGAAGCCTGAAGCAGCCCGAGAGCAGAATCAGAAGGGCAAAGGCACTGCCCCATATCAACCCCTCTCAAGGCCAGGCCCAAGAGGAGGCCGACGCTGAAGGGCCCAAAGGACTGAGGAGAGATGGGGTCGGGGAGACAGAGCATGAAGAGAAGGTCCAGGGCAGTCCTCTCGGCCAACCCGGATGTGGCCACGAGGCGGTGCCTAAAGAAAAGTGACAGGAGCCACCCCAGATTCCTGCACCCTCTGGATCTTGTGGGGCTGGCGCCGTGCGCGGTGTTGCTTGAACCTGTAGGGAGTGCAAGTAGGAGACAGTGTGGAATTCAGGGAACTGCCGGCAATCCAGTAAAGCTGCGTATTAGCCAATAAGGAAAACAAGTGAGATTCATAAGAAAAAGAAGAAAAGGCATGTGTTGGCTCATGAAACCAAATTGAAGGACAGAGGATGCACGAGACTCAAGTGCCATCCTCCCTTTGTGTTCTCTCTCTCTCTCTCTCTCTCTCTCTCTCTCTCTCTCTCTCTCTCGTGTGTGTGTGTGTGTGTGTGTGTGTGTGTGTGTGTGTGTGTCTTGCTTCTGCTTTTGTCTGTATATGGCTTCCTTCCCTCGAACTGAGGACAAGATTCCTTCATGCGGCAGGGGCTGTTCCCAGGCAGCTCCAGCTTTACATTACAGCACCAGCCCAGAGAGTGGCCACAAAGGAGAGCGAAGACTCCCTCTCCCCTCTGGGATCACATCGTTCCTAGAAAGGACTCTGATTGGTCTCGCATGTGTTGTGTGCCCATGACAGTGATTGGCAGCCCCTCCCAAGATAAGTTGTACGCAAGGAATCATCCCTCCACCGAACATATGCGAGGTTTGCTATCACCAGAAAACAGGGTCTGAGGAGGTTGAGAAGAAAGAAGAAAGAAAGAAAGAAAGAAAGAAAGAAAGAAAGAAAGGAAGGAAGGAAGGAAGGAAGGAAGGAAGGAAGGAAGGAAGGAAGGAAGGAAGAAAGAAAGAAAGAAAGAAAGAAAGAAAGAAAAGAAGGGAGGAAGGAAGGAGAGAGAGAGAGAGAGAGAGAGAGAGAGAGAGAGAGAGAGAGAGAGAGAGAAAGGAAGAAAGAAAGAAAGAAAGAAAGAAAGAAAGAAAGAAAGAAAGAAAGAAAAGGAAGGGAAGGAGGGAAGGAAGGAAGGAAGGAAGGAAGGAAGGAAGGAAGGAAGGAAGGAAGGAAGGAAAAAAAGAAAGGAAGCCTTAACCGGTTTGGCTCAGTGGATAGAGCGTCAGTCTGCAGACTCAAGGGTCCCAGGTTCGATTCTGGTCAAGGGCATGTATCTTGGTTTCAGGTACATCCCCAGTAGGGGGTGTGCAGGAGGCAGTTGATAGATGTTTCTCTCTCATCAATGTTTCTAACTCTCTATCCCTCTCCCTTCCTCTCTGTAAAAATTTAATAGAATATATTTTTTTAAAAAAAAGAAAGGAAAAGGATCAAGCACATACAGCAGCAGGAAAGGGCTGAGTGTGGGGTTTGGGGATGGAATGATACACAGTGGTGGGAGCACACTGGCCTGGAACTCTCGGAGAAGGTGTTTGGACTTTACTCTGCAACTGGGTGTGGCACCTGGGACGATTTAAAAGGTGAGAGATGGGATCAGATCTGCCACCCACATGGCTGTCTCAGCAGGGACTGCAGGCAAAGATACGCTGGGGAAAGCTTGTGGTGACTTATGCAATTGCTGACAGCACTCCAAAGAGCTATTAATCCTTTTCAGTATAAACTTTCATATTTATAAATATCAACAAATATTTGATTTGCCAAACCTCTTCAGTCATCTGAGGAGATTAAGCAGTCTCAAGAAGGGAACTAGCAGATCAATCAGAGCAAATGGTTTGTATTAAAAAGAATTATTGCAGAAAACAGGAGCTAACTTTTCAAAAGTTCAAATTTGTATTTTGGTGAAATGTCAGAGGGCAAAAGAAGCATGACCTGGAATTTGAGGAGAACAAGAAACAATTCTTGAAAATAAAATATGTGATTTTATGCATCTCAAAATAAAATAGAATTTCAGCATATATATTCGCAAAAACTGATTTAGTGAGTTATCAGGTAAACTCATAAGAATTAATATGATCTTCTCAGAACACAGACCAAATAATAGATTCATGAGATAAAAAAGAGGGTGGTATATATAATGTCCTGATATTTATATATAACAGGAGCCATAGAATAGGAAAAAAGACTGAATGTAAGCAAACAATTAAAAATAATAATGAAAGAAAATTTCCTGAGCTGAAAGAATATTACCTGTTGATTATAAATAATCCTGGGCAGAATTGTTGTAAAAAAAATCCACCCCAGGGCATAAAGGTAAGTTTTCTGCATTTCAAATGATGATAGAATTCTATAAGGAGATTCAGACTAACACTGGAGTTCTCATTTGCAATATTAAAAATTAGAAGATAATGTATAAATAATCTTATAGATTTAGAATTATAATAATAAAATTTTGCAGCCGGCCAGACTAAGAACAAAAGAGAAATGTCAAGACTCCAAATATAGTATCAGGTACACTTTCTGAGAAACAAAATTTGTGAAATAATTATAACCAAATAAAAATGAGCAGAGAATTAATATCTCCCAGAGTAGAGGGCATTGCAATATTTTAGAAATCTCATAAGAAATAATTCAGGATAATTTATAACTATGTCTAATCAATGTTTCCTAATCCTATCTAATAAAAGAGAAACATGATAATTAGCCGTACCTCCACTACCCTTCCCATTGGCTAATCAGGGTGATATGCAAATTAACTGCCAGCCAAGATGGCGGCCGGAAGCCAGGCAGCTTGAAGTTAACATGAGGCTTGCTTGCTTCAGTGATGGAGGACTCCAACTTTCCCCGCCTGCCGCTGTCGGCCTCTGAGCTTGCAGTTTGAAACATTGTTACAAATATAGTAGCTAAACAAAACCCCAGAAACCTGCTTTCAGCCAGCCGGGATCTCAGAGCTGGAGTTGAAACAGTGTTTCAATTATAGAACCCAAACAAACCAGATACCTGCTTTCAGCAGCAGAGGCCTCAGAGCTGGAGCCAGAGCTAAAGCTGGCCCAGAATAAAAAAAGAAAAAGAAAAAAAGGAGCAGTTGGGAGCTTCAGTCACCAGCCAGCCTGAAAACAGCCATCAGCCCCTCACCCAGACTGGCCAGGCACCCCAGTGGGGACCCCCACCCTGATCCAGGACACCCTTTGGGGCAAACCAGCCAGCCCCCACCCATTCACCAGGCCTCTATCCTATATAGTAAAAGGGTAATATGCCTCCCAGCACCGGGATCAGCGGAGCCGTGAGGCCTCCCGGCACCAGGATCAGCATGACAGGGGGCAGCGCCCAAACCCCCTGATCGCCCTGCGTCTCTGTGTGTGACAGGGGGCGGGGCCACAACCTCCCTATCTGCCCTGCTCTGTTCGGGACAGTTGAAGGCGCCCCAACCCCCTGATCAGCCCTGCTCTGTGTGTGACAGGGTGCGGCGCCCAACCCCCCCCCCCACAGGCCCTGCTCTGTGTGTGATGGGGTAGAGCCATAACCTCCCCATTGGCCCTGCTCTGTGCATGACAGGGGGCGGCGCCCCAACTCCCCAATCGGCCCTGCTCTGAGCCCGACCAGGGGCTGCACCTAGGGATTGGGCCTGCCCTCTGCCACCTGGGAGCAGGCCTAAGCCATCAGGTCGTTATCTCCCGAGGGGTCCCAGACTGCAAGAGGGCACAGGCCGGGCTGAGGCACCCCCCTGCCCCCCGAGTGCACAAATTTTTGTGCACCGGGCCTCTAGTGTATATATATAAAAGGCTAAGCGACCAGCCAACCAGCCAATCGGCTGGTAGGTATGGCACACACTGACCACCAGGGGGCAGATGCTCAATGCAGGCGCTGCCGAGCTGTGGTGATTTGGCAGCAGTGGTTCTTGGGTGACACACCCCAGAACCAGAGAGGAGGGAGCCCAATTCTGGGGTGCATCACCTGAGAACTGCTCTCTCACAATCTGGGAATGTTCAGGGGATGTCAGAGAGCTGGTTTCAGCCCGATCCCTGCAGGCCAGGCTGAGGGACCCCACCTGCCGGAGATACCCCTGCTCACTAGGCAGACACCCTTCAAGCCTTGGCACCGCCCCAGATGAAGCCAGCTGGGGAGGGACTGCGGGAGGTTGGCCTCAGGGTGTGTCCCACCCCTCTAACCCAGTCCCGCCCAGCTGGCCACCTTCTAATTAATTTCTTTTCAATGTGCATGGATCCATGCACCAGGGCACTAGTAGTTATATACTTATTTTCATGTGCGTTAGAAATATGCAGGTATAAGTAGCACCAAATTCATAACTTCACATTTATTTTTATTCAATCTGAAGCTGAAGAAGGTATTTAAGTTTTTAAAAGTATGTTGTCTTAAAGAATATTAGATAACTAATTGTATAAATGGCATGTGATTAAGATAGTAGGCAAATGAATGAGTTTAGGGGAACATTTGAGTAAATAATTGTTGATAATGTGATTGTAAAATATGTTCCAGACTTTTCCAAATTGTGATGATAAAATAGGTTCACGTGTTGTTGTTGTTGTTGTTTAACCTAAATTACAAGCCTGATCTCCTAGATGTGAAATTAGCACTAAATCCAGTCCTTCTCTTCCTCAAAAATTCTTCAATAATTCTACCTTCACATATTCCAGGGTTGCTTATATTTTCCTAGAAATCAGATTCTACTCATTTATCTCACATACAATAAAAGTGCACTCATCGCTTAGACAACCAAAGGGACATCTAGCTGCTGGATGGTGTACATTCCTTTCCTCATGGCCCTGATGCTGGTCAATCAGTCAGTCATTATTTATTGAGCACAAAGGGGTACCAAAAAAAAGACAGAGTAAATTCCCTCAAGGATCTTATATTCCAGTGGAAGGGGAGATAGATAATAAACATGCAAACAAATAAATAGGTAAGGTGAATTCGGATATTGAAAATTCCTAAAAGAAGACAAAAATAAAATAAGGAGTTTGATTGGGGGAAGGGGATGCTGAGCTACCCTTCTGAAGAGATGCCATTTGGAGTGAGATGTTTGACGCTGTTGTATTGAGATGTCTTGATTAATATTAATATATTAATGTAATATAAATATAAAACAATTTGATTTCTTACAAATACTATCCCTGACTATGCTATACTTATATTTGTAGCATAGTCCTTTAAGAGCATATAGACCCTTATAATCCTGTGAGGAAGTATATTAGTTGAGATGCATATAAAAGACAAAAAGCACTGTATTTCAAACAGAGGGAATTGGATGCAGGCTATTAGTTACACAGTGATAGGAAAGCTGAGAAACTGACCAGGGCACAATAAGACTCTCCAGATAGCATCTAAAGAGGAGCAAAGGAGAGAGGATGTGTTACCAGAGCTCAGGGGCTAGGATCAAACCACAACAATTAGTCTGTGCTGGACCTGAAGACATAAGGGAGCAAGAGCCCACAGCCAGAAGCTGCACTGGAGGCCGAGAGGGTGAAAGAAAAATGTCTGGATTCATTTATTCCACCTGCTTCCCAATCCTTCATCTGCCAAAGGCAGCGGGAGGCAGCGGACCAGCAGCCTGGGCAGCGGGACCTGCAGGGATCAGATCCCCACCTGCACTCTGGGGAAAGGGTGAGCAAGGTACTCTGAGGGCAAACGTACCCACCCAGCCAGACGCCGGAAGATTCTGTGGGTTCCTGGTTACTGAAAGTCCAGCCTACTTTTAAACCTCGATCTCAATCTGTTGAAGTCTCTTTTCCCTTTCCCCTGTCCTCACACAGAACGTTCTTGAGCGGGACCCTGACTGTTAAAAATGCAGATGGGGAAGGAGTGTGATCAAGCTCTGACATATCCATCCCCTCCCCTTCCTTCTTCAAGGCCCAGCTCACCTGGTGTGGGATTTTTTTTGGGGGGGGGGATGGGGGGGAGCAGAAGGAGAGAAAACTGGCCAAGCATTTCTTTACTGACCTGGCCACAACTGTCTTCCTTTTTAGGTTGGCTGTTACTACTTCTCTGGCTAATAGTGGCCACTGATACCGTCTCTGTGCAGGCATTCAAATGCTGGTGAGTCCTCTGGAGGACCTGTGGGCCCAAGCCCGACTACCTTCAGTAATGTCCGCTTAGCCCAACGAGAAATTCTCCCATTCTTGCCAAGGCAACAGGAGGAATTTACTTCCTAGCTCCCCTTCGGCCTCTATTCCCATCTTGTAACGATGCCAATCCTCCTCGACCTTAGTCAGGTAAGTCCAAAGACAAGTTGGAAAGTGATACCCAACTTGGGACAGCATGCCAAACTCCCCTTCCCTCGGGGACCCCCTCTCTATGTCTGAATCTTCGGAACCTCCCCACTATTTGACTTAAGGGGAAGGTCACCCCTCACCACGAACACTGCACTCCCCACCAGGCAAATGATTCTGACTGACTCCCTCTTTCTCTGTCTCTTAGTCATCTCATGAAAATTAGGAAGAAGGGAGAGGGGAGGCTGGTAGGGGCATTTTGACACTTTTTATTGGCCCCAGGAGAGGACTCTGGTGTCATAGTGGACAACTCTCGTGCTCAGGCCTGTCTTCATGTCTAAGCTTTAGCTGGATTCCCAAACAAGGAAGAGCCCCATTGAACATCCTGTTACCTGTGAACAATGATAACCAGGCAGGCTGCCGTAGCCAGTTTGGCTCAATGAATAGAGCATCAGCCTGCAGACTGAAGGGTCCCGGATTTGATTTTTGTCAAGGTCACATGCCAGGGTTGTGGGGTCCAGCCCCAGTGTGGGGCGAGCAGGAGGCAGCCAGTCAATGATTCTCTCTCATCTTTGATGTTTCTCTCTCTCTCTCTTTCTCTTTCTCTCTCTCTCTCTCTCTCTCTCTCTCTCTCTCTCTCTCTCTCTCTTCCTCCCTCTCCCTTCCTCTCTGAAATCAATAAAAATATATATTTTTAAAAACCAGGCAGGCTTGCACAGGTCTGGGAAAAGTATCCCAGGCAGGAGGAACAGCAAATGTAAAGGCCTCAAGGTGCAAAGCTGCTTGGTGTGTCTAAGTGGCAGAAAGAAGCTGGAGCAAGAGTAAATGGGGTGAAGTGAGCAAAACCAGGAAGGCTGGGCAGAGCTGCTTATCACCCGGCCTCTTGTAGACCACAATAAGGGGTTGGAATTTTATGTCTGGTTGTTCTGAGAAGCCACTGGGGGATTTTAAGCAGGAGAGAAACATGAACTATTTTTGGGTTAGTTTTATTTTTGAGGCAGCAAATTATATAATTGGATGTATCATTATGACATTTTTCACTGTCAGAAAACAGAAAACCAGCATTAACTCTTCATAGACACAGCGCGAGCCTCACAAACACATACTCGCCTCCTGCTGCTTACGTTCATTTTATTACTGGGATAGGTACAATTGTCTACATTTTTGTTCTCGCCAGATCTGTTCGGATAAGAAGTATATGAACTAATTATTGTTTTGGAAAGAACACTGTGACTTCTGTGTGCTGAATGGACTGTGGTGGCAACGCTGGCGGTGAATGGACCAGCTAGTGAAGTACTGTGGGGATTTAGCTGAGAAGGGCTGATGTCCTGGGCTGTGGCTGAGGCAGGGAGATGGTGAGAATTTAGGAGGAGCCCTGCTGAGAGGCCTCAGTTGTGAGAGTGATTCCTGGGATTTTGGGCCTGGCCACTTGCCTGGATGGTGGTCCTATTTTCCTGGTATGGGAATGACTCTATAAGTCACAAGTCATTTTTGGTTGTTGGTTTTCTTCATTATTGTATCCCCAGGATCTAGAAGAGTACCTGTCCCTTTGTAGGTGCTCAATAAATATGTGTTGAATAATTGAAAAAGCAGTAGTTGGATCAGGTTATAGTTGAGATGCCTAATGAACATACTCATGTTCTTGCCACGGATGACTGGACAGAGACAGCAAAAACTCACTTCTCTGGCAAAGCGGCAAATTCCTCCCTCCTCCTAGTGGTCCCCATGAGGCAGGGCCACCAGAAGCTCCTGGCTTACATTATTTAGCTCAGCTGAGCAGAGCAATGAGAAGGCTTCTCTCTCCTCCTCCTGCTTCACTGGCTTTAAGTCTCAGCTGATGGGCCCAGCTTTTATCAGTTCCTCATTCAGTCTCCCAGGCTGGGGGATGGGGTTCTACAATTGGTCAGACTGAGGACCTGCATCATCTTTGTGGCCAGAGGTCAGGAATCTGTGATTGGCAGCCCTTCCCCCTCCTTCCCACCAATCAACTCCTATAGAAGGGGAGGAGCAGATCTCTAAAGGAAGAAGGTAAGGGGCCGTCCAGTTAAGAAAGGAAGAAGGAGGAGTTGGACAGGCAAACAAAACATTCCTTTTAGGAGAAGTCAGATTTAATGCCAGGAATCAAACAAGGGTTGTGCATTCAGAGGTTGGTTTTGTTTTCTCTTCTAACCTAAACAAGAAACGAACTTCGTGGGCAGGAGTTGTAATGAGGAAGTGATCACACCGCCTTCCTCTGTGGGGAAATGTACTAAAGGGGAAGTGTGAGAGTAGGCACACCACCCCCCCCACCACCACCCCATCCCCATCCCCACCCCCCCACCGCCCCACCCCTCACTCCCCGCCCCAAACACACCCCCCCACTGCCAGCCTGTAGGGGGCTCGGGAAGAAGTAAGCCTCTCAGGGGATGAGTCAGTGCCCTGTGGCACACCTCCCTCAGCCCTGCTCTGTCCAATTCTCCAAAGCCAAATAAATAGGAAGTGTGGCAGACGGGGCTCTTTTTAGCAGCAGTACACTTGGGTTTGTTTTCATGGGCATGAGTCCGCGGGAAAGCAATTATTTTCTCTTGTCTCTTTGCTGCATCAGAGAAATGGAGCCACTTAAAAAAAAGAATTCAAAGAAACAATTATGCAGCTTACAAAATGGAATCACAGAGTGACTGCCAACTTGACTGTGCTATTATGTCATGACTGGTTCTTTTTAAATATAAAAATGGTATATTTAAGGTGTACACATGTTTTGATATACATAGCGAAATGATTACTGCAGTCAATCTAATTTAACATCATCTCTACATAATTGGCATTTGTGTGTGTGTGTGTGTGTGTGTGTGTGTGTGTGTGTGTGTGTGTGGTAAGAGCACCTGAGATATACTCTCTTAGCAAATTTCCAGTATACAGTATTATTAACCACTAGAGGCCCGGTGCATGACATTCGTGTACTGGTGGGGGGGGGACGGGGGGGGTCACTCAGCCTGGCCTGCATCCTTTTGCAGTCTGGAAGCCCTCAGGGAATGTCTGACTGATGGCTTAGGCCCCCTTCCCAGTCAGACATCCTTAGCACTGCCGCAGAGGCAGGAGAGGCTCCCACCGCCACCACTGCTGCACTCACCAGCCATCAGCCTGGCTTGTGGCTGAGCGGTGCTCCCCCTGTGGGAGCACACTGACCACCAGGGGGCAACTCCTGCATTAAGCGTCTGCCCCCTGATGGTCAGTGTGCAACTTAGCAACTGTTCATTCCACCGTTCAGCCGATTTGCATATTACCCTTTTATTATATGTTAGTCACCATGCTATACATTAGATCTCTAGAACTATTCATGCTACATAACTGCAACTTTGTACCCTTGACCAGCATGTCCCCATTTTCTCTGCCCTGGTAACCATCATTCTACCCTGTGATTTTTATGAATTCAACTTCTTTAGATTCCCAATATGAATGAGATCACACAGTATTTTTCTTTCTGTTTGGCTTTTTCCACTTAGCATAATGTTCTTCAAGTTCATCCGTGTTATTGCAAATTGCAGGATTGCCTTCTTTTTTAAGACTGAATATTCCATTGTGTAATCATAATTTCTTTATCCATTCATCCGTCAACAGACACTTAGGTTGTTTCCCTGCCTTGGCTATTGTGAATAATGCTGAAGTAAATATGGGAGCGCAGCTCTCTCTTGAAGGTACTGATTTCATTTATTTTGGATATAGACCCATTATTTTGGGTCATATGGTAGTTCTGTTTTTAATTTTTAAAGAACCTCCATACTATTTTCCACAATGACTGTACCAATTTACATTCCCACCAACAGTGTGCAAGGCTTCCCTTTTCTTTACATCCTTTAATACTAGTTGTCTTTTTTATAATAACCATTCTAATAGGGATAAGGCGATATCTCATTGTGGTTTTTAATTTGCATTTCCTTGATGATTGGTATGTTTAACATCTTTTCATGTACCTGTTGTCCATTTCTATATCTTCTTTGGAAAAAGAGCTATTCAGCTCCTTTGCTCATTTTAAAATTTGGGTTTTAAAGGGGTAGGGGAGGCTGGTAGGGACATTTTCACACTTTTTAATGGCCCCAGGAGAGGACTCTGGTGTCATGGTGGTCAGCTCTCATGCTTTTTCTTTTCTTTTCTTTTCTTTTCTTTGCTATTGAGTTGTTTGAGTTCCTTATATATTGTGGATATTAACCGGTTATCAGATATGTGGTTTGCAAATATTTTCTCCTATTCTGTAGGTTGCATTTTCATTTTGTTGGCTGTGCAGATGTTTTTTTAGTTTGATTCTGTCCCACTTGTTTATTTTTGCTTTGTTGTCTGGTTTCCTACCCACCCCCACCCCCTCCAAAAAAAATCATTGCCAAGAGCAATTTGTCAAAACTTGTTCTGATCAGATAGTTTATATTAAAACCTTAGCATGCCAGAATCAGAAGGGATCTTAGAGATCATAGCCAACCTTCTCATATTACCAAGGAGGAAATCAAGGCCCAGAGAGGGGAAGGGAGTTGTTCGAAGGACCCAAAGAGTTAGAGGCCGAGTGAAGTCTAACACTGAGGTCTTCTGATTGTTGCACAAGGATCTTTCCATTAAGTCACTCAAGGATGCTTAACAAAGTAAATAATGGAGTGTCTGCTACAGGTTTACGTCTAAATGTCCTTGCAAGTAGTTGATGTGAAATTTCAACCCGCTGCTGCACATGAAATTGCTAAATGAATTCGATTCTTTCATGCCAAAAGTATCTCTGCAAAAATGAGACTTTGTCCTGGTTTCAACACATTTGAATTCAGCCCTCAGGGACGTGATCTTCCCTCCCAATGGCAGTATCTGAATTTCTGTGGTGTGAAGGCTGTCTTCCTGAATGGACTGCTGGACTGTGTCTTTATCATCTCTGGTACCTCTGGGTTTCCCCCTTTGGCTGGTAGGCTGTGCTGCTCAAGACTGGTCCCTGTCGGCCTGTCCCTCACTTCACAGTGAGGCTGTGTGGCTCAATTGCTCCATCAGATGCACCTGCCTCTGTGCCCTGCCACCTGATCCGCCTGGATACAGCAGTGGTTCCCTTGCCCTTTGGCCCCAAATTAGGTGAGGCCACCTGGCTGAATGGGAGGAAGGGAGAAGAGTGAGGGCAGGGTACCTATCCCTGTCTGTGGGATCTCCAAGGGCTGGCTACATCCCTCCTGTCAATCAGCTCCCTTCACAGAACTCTCTCTCCCTGTAGTTCAGGCCTGGGTTGGTAACAGCATGAGCCCTATGGGATTCTGCATTCTCTCTTGTGGTATCTCCAGACCCTGCATCCCTTTAAAAATAATCACTTCACAAAAGGCTCTTCAAATTACTCTACTTCGGCGTTCAGCTGGGACTCTGATGAACTACTTGGCTCCAACCTGTCTCAATCTGTCCTCAGCTCAGAGACATACTCTCTCCCAGAGAGACAATATTTAGAGCCGAATTAAGTTCAGAAGCCAGTTTAGGTAGAGAGTCCTTTAACGTGGACTCCTAAGCCCTAACAGCGAATTCTCAACTAATTCCTGAGACTAAACCTCCAAGACCTTAAGGTGGGACTGGTCACGTGGAGAATGATAAGGAGCCAGAAGTCAGGAACTTGAGCAAGGAGCCTGCAGAACGGGGCTGGCTGCCTGGGCTGGGGTCCGGTGTCCCACAGGGAATGGCGATCCTGAAGGAGAACCTACTCTGGCAGCATCAGAAGCCAGAGTGCCCCTGTGCTTCTGAGGCCACTTAGGCCCGAACACGAGGGAGGTGCAGCTGAAAGGGCGAGTCGTCGCGGGGCCTGACCACGCTGCTGGCGGCCTTGGGCACCGACTCCCCCAGCCCAAGGCGGGAGTCGCGGGAGCCTGGCGCAGGCTGCCACCCGCCCGCCGCCCCCTGTGCAGCAGCAGCAGCAGCAGCAGCAGGGCGGGGTGTGTCCCCTTGCCCGAGGAGATGGAGGAGGAGGCGATCGCCGGCGCCCCCAGGAACGAGATGGAAGACATGGACTTCCTGTCTGGGCTGGAACTGGTCGATCTGCTGGACCCCCAGCAACCGGACCGGCCCCTGGAGCCTGGGCTCAGCTCGCCCTGGGGGGGGCGGGGGCTAGAACTGCACCCTGCATCTTGCCCTGGGTCCTCCATTTTTGGAGCGGCCACCATGTGCTCAGGAGAGTGCCTTCTTCCCGGAAGCCCAGGCCCCTGCTGGCCACGCCCAGGATTTCTTTAAACTAACCAATAACAACAAGGGACGTGCGCACCAGAGAGATGACCACATCCTGTGTAACAAGACCCGACTCGCGCCTGGCCAATCGGCGGGGCCCACAGTCCCCTCCCCTGCCCTTACTATAAAACCCACAATCCCATCAGGCCTCGCTCTCTCTCGGCCACTGGGCTTACCGTTGTTGCATCAGTAAGTGTGGTTGGGGAGCCAAACTAGTTCGAAATGAAGGACTCTTTGCTTTTGCATCGGACTGACGGGCTCCCTGGGGGTCCTGGGAACCTTGAAATCTGGGCACAACACAGCCCCTGCCCAGAGCCTGTTACTCTCCTCTCCGCTCTAACGACCCTCCCACCCCCACCAATAGCCCGTTAGTTCAGGGTCCTCCTCCCCACCCCCCATTCTGACAATCACAAGCCATTCAGTAGTTGCCGGTGTCGTCTTTATTTCTTTCCTTCCTTGTGCTAGACACAAAATATGTCAGACTGAGAATAATTTACAGTCGCTTGCAACCTGCTTCCTTCAGACTGCCACTTGAGCGCAAAACTATGTGGGACAGCAGTTTCACAGGAGAAATAGACAGTTGCAAAGATAACCAAAATGATAACAATATCTCACATTTTTACAGTGTTTCACAGTTTATCAGACATTTTCTCATGCATTTCCTATCAAACGATTCTCACAGTAAGCCTATGCTATATGTGCGTGTTTATCTTTCTATCTGCCAGCTAAAATGTATTTGAAGAGCCTGGGGCTTCAAGAAAGAGAATGACTTACCCAAGGTCGTAAAACTAGCAAATAAGTTGCTTCTTTCCATGTCTTATGATCTCATGGTACAATATATTCATCGTAATTATGTCTGTCTTCCACTTGCGTCTGTGAGCTCATGAAGCACACAGTCCATGGCTTATTATATTTTTGTCATACATACCAATAGGTGTGTGTAGATGCATATATGTGCATCTTTAAGGTTTAATGAATAATGAAACAGCCATCTCACCACCCTTTAGATTAGGAAATAAAATGTTCCTGTAACTGTCTCTTCCCTGTAACTTTCTCTCTCTCCCCCTAACCACTATTCTGAATTTTGTCTTTATTATATGGCTGTAGCCTCAAAAACATATTATTTACTTGTGTATGTCATTTAACTTTATGTAAACAAACACATGGTCTATTTATCCTCACTCCTCCCACACACACCTTCCACAGACACAAACACTGTCCTGCACACAGTAGGAGCTTGGGCTAGCCTGGCCCTAGCATGACCAAAAAGCATCTGTCTGCTCACTGTGATTGATAAAGGGTTTAAAAAGTCTAGTTAGAGGTTGCAGTTGGGTTCTGGGTCTCCAAAACCACAGAGCAACACATCCCCGGGCACCCAGCTGGTTCCCATGCCCATGCTGACGCTCCAGGGGAGTCCTTAATAGCCACAAATCTGATCTATTCAGAGGCAAATCCTGAGGAGTGCTTTGCTGCTGGAAGCTGGAGTCCCACCTTGCAGCTCAAAAATCTCTTCTCTCAGGGCCTTCCTTCTAAGTCACAAGTGGCAAGCACCACCCCTATGTTCTTATTAGTAACGACCCTGTGCCCTCCATTAACCCAGTTCCACTTCCTTCTACATTTCTCTTTTAAATTCCTGGAGAATTTATGACATATTTTACCAACTATTTAAACAATGCAAGCAATTTATGCAGGCCTTAAGACTGGCATTTTTAAAACTGTGGGCCATGACCCAGAGTTTTGAAGTCGATCTAGTGAATTCAGTCCAGAATTTAAAAAAATTTAAATAGAATTGGGCTCTACCTGGTCAAGAAGCCAAGATTACAAAATATCAGAGTTTGGGGTAAATATCAGGAGCAAGGGGCAAATATTATTTTGTGAAAGTTTTGTTCCAGCTGTGTGTGTGTGTGTGTGTGTGTGTGTACTGGGTCACGGTGTAAAATGAATTTTCTACTATGGATCATGTTCCAAAAATGTTTGCAAGCAAGCCACTACTCAAGATCTATTCTCTCTGTCCCCTATGGTGGGATAAACTCGTGGTTTGGATGGGCCCTAGCAGTACCCATGATTGACCCAAATTAATTATCATAAATCCAACTCAGTTAACACTCTGATTGGTTCAGAAATGGGCAGTAATCCTTGGCCTAGCCAACCAGGACATATGGGGGGAATGTGACCCAATTAACCTAGAACTCTGTCTCTTAGAAAATTCAACCAAAACCTTTAATGGGTCTGCAAACTTTACAAATAAATGCTTTGGCGAACCCCAAGCTCACTTGCTCACTCCTATGAAACACAAAAAGACTATTCACTATCCCCCCCACCCCCACACAGACCAGAGTGTGCTGGGGAGGAAGAGGAAAAGACCAAAAAGAACAAACAAATAAGACACTGGGTAATTTCCAAATTACATCATCAATAACCTACTTATAAAAGTCATGGTTTTGCTGCCCTAAAGAGAGCTTTGTAGGTGACCACAGGTCCCTCTCAAGCTCTAGGTCCCCCAAGAAGTAGTTTACCTATTGGAAGACCTGGGCACTTAGGAGGCTGAATTCCTGGGGAAACAGGGATTTGGGAGTCCTCAGCATGCCTGTGGCAGGGGAAGCCAGGGGAGCATTTGAGGTTGTCCAGAAAGAGGTATGAATTGAGTCAGAGTGAGAAGATCTGGGACACACCCCAAGGAACGATAGTGCTTAGGGATGGACAGAGTGGTAAGAGGGAAGCCCAACACCACCTCACTTGCTCTGTTGCATTGTGGTCATACAAGCAGGAGCAGTGGGCCCTCCTGCTGTGTCTGGCAACCTGCCAAGCCCTGGTCTACATTCTCGCACCAGACTCTCAGGGCTTTGGGGTTAGAGATCTGGGTAGTGGGAGAAACGGAGGGAGAAGGCTAGCTGGGCATATGTGAGAAAGGACAGAGGGCCCTCAGTAGGATGGAAGAGGATGGAGTAGCATGAGTCTTCTTTTGAGAGATTTAAGTGTAGTCCTTGCTGCACCATTAAAAATTTTCTTTGCAATAAAAACTTTTAAGACTTTTTTTGGTTTTTGTTTGTTTTTTTTGCGGTAGGGGGGAGGCGGAGTAGTTAGACCACTGTTTGTTTTAATGAAACATTATAATAAGGAGGTTTGGAGATGGTCCAGCTATATTGGGATTGCAGTGCTAAGAGAGATAATTCATTGTATGCAGTCATCTCCCTCACTAAACTATGAGCAACTAGAAGAAAAAGGGCTGAGCTGAGACATAATGACTTACCCATGTTTGAAGAAGGGAAAAACAGTTGAGTGGGAAGGTCTCGTGCTATAGTTTCCCCTCCCTGGGCACCTGCCCTTGCCTACGCAACCCTGCCCATGAGAGCAAGGAGAGGGAAAGCAGTGCTTCCAGGGGACTGACTGGCTTTTCGTTGGAACTGAGAGCACCCACCTCAGAAATAATCTGGATTCATACCTAAATGGAACTCTCCTATGGAGTGTGGAGCAGAATCTTCCAGAAGCTGAGACACACAGATTCTATAAGTTTGGTAGACTTTCAGCATTTTTTTTCTTTACTTTTCCTTAGCTTCACAGTTAAATTTCTTTGAAAAGTACTATTTTACTGGAAATGGAAAAGGAGTTTGAGTTACATTCTGGGGCCCGAAGGAGGAGCTTAGCACTGTCCTCTGGGGAGCTGGGTGTGATGACTCAGGGGGCAGGTCTGTCCCCATCTGAGCAGTGCTCACCCAGGGCTCAGGTTCTCTGAAATCTCTCCTAAAAATGTGTCCTGACCTTTGCTTTTGATTCACATGAGGTGTTTCCCAGAACCAGACTCCTGCAGCTTCATGCTTCATCAGCTCAGCTCAGCTCAGCTCAGCAAATGGAGCTACGAACGCACTGAGATTGTTGAAGAAACAGCCCTGCCTTCCCTCTTTCTCAGAACTCCAAAGATGGCGGGGCTCTCGGCCTCTGCTTTCCCGGAAGCCCGATGTGACCTAGTTCCAATGAGCTCATGAGTGGAAAACAGCACTTGCCCTGGGTGTAATCAGCTCACAAAACCGCCCTCCCTGGTTCTCCTTCGTCCGGCAAGTCTAGTCCAGCTGACTGTTGGTGCTGACTGGGGACGTAGGGAACCTTGACCTTCTCGGTGGTCAAAGATCAGAGTGCATACGGAGAGGTAAAAAACACAAGAGATCAGGAGGGCCTTGAGGCCAGCTTGAAGAGGCTTGTTTATTGAACTGAAGTCCTGAGACAGGATGCTGAGTGCTGAGCCCTGGAAGCTGGTTCGTGGGAGGAGGGAGCCTCCGCTCACTGTTCTGCTCAGGGATGAAGGTAGAGGGCTGCAATCAACAGCTGTTGGTCTTTGTCCCTGCAGCGTCCCTTCTGGTAATGGGAACTTGGTGATAGTTCCTCTGGGAAATGACTCCTCCTCAACCACTGCGCCATATGGGTGTGGTGGGATTGCCAAACACAGTGCTCTATCCGTCCTCACCACAGGAGAACGCAGGTGACTAAGGGTTAGCTAGTCCCAGTGACCCAGGACCCTGGCTTCAACAAGTGATACAAAGCAGTGGTTCTCCACGTAAGGTGGTATTGCACCCCATACCCTTGTGCTTGAAATGGGGGGGAGGGGGCGGGTCAGCTGCAGTTTTGTTGTTGATATCACAATGATTGGGGAGCCCTTCTGGCAGTTAATGTCCAGGGGTCTCAACCATCAGCAATGCCCTGAACAATGCCCCATAGCATAGAATTGTCCTTCTCAAAAGGCCAGTGGCTTCTCGGTTGAGAAACCCTGACCCAAAGGATGGGCACCTGACCTCAATCAGAGTCTACCCCTAGGATTTTGTTTAAGAATGTCTGGCAGGAGAAGGCATTGGCCATCCCCTCTATCCCTAACATATGCAAGAAGATGTCTGAAGGAGAGAACAGGGTTACATAGAGAAAAGGATGAGGTGAAGAGAGATATGTAAGAGAGCTAATGACATCATCCTATTCTGTTATAACAGCCAATTTCCTTTCTTGCTTTCTTTTTCTTCCTTCCTTTCTTTCTTTTTTTAAAAATTTATCTTTGTTTTTGAAAATATTACAGATGTCCCCTTAGTTTATTTGCGTTTTCTTTCCCCTTTACCCACTCCATCCCAAACCAGCCCCTCCCAGACCTTCACCACTCTATTGTCTGTGTCCATACGTTATGCCCATAATGCACATAAGTTCCCCGATTAACCACTCCCCTCCCACCCCTGATCGCTACCTTCCCTCTGAAATTTGTCCGTCTGTTCCATGCTTCTATGTCTCTGGTTCTATTGTATTCACCAGCTTAGTTTGTTCATTAGATTCCACATATGAATGAGGTCATGTGGTACTTACCTTTCACCGAATGGCTTATTTTGCTTAGTATAATGCTCTCCAGGCCCATACATGCTGTTGCAAATGGTAAGAGTTCTTTCTTTTTTACAGCTGCATAGTGTTCCATCGTGTAGATGTACCACAACTTTTCTTCCTTTTTCCTTTTCTGCTTAAGCTCTTTTGAATTGGGTTCCTTTCTCTTATAACCCAAAAAATTCCAACCCCCCTGAGGCTTCCAGAAGCAATGTTCCTCCTCCCTGGCCGCCAACATAGGGGATCAGATTTAGAAAGCAGCTTTAATTCTCTCTCTACTCTTCCCAAACACCCTTCATATTTGCTATAAATAAGGAAACAGGTCCAGAGAAGGGCCACAGAGCAACATAGAGACCAGACTAGAAGTCAGGTCTCCTGCCTGGGAGCTCAGAATGAACAGCCTACTCTCAATTAATAAGATCAAATGTAAGTTCTTGGCCTTGAAGAGGGGGTGCAGTTATGTCCTTAATGTAACATTGGGCACGTAGGGGGATGCTGAGATACACAAAGGGGAGGTCCAGGTCCTCTGGGAACTTTCAAACTGGTTGGGGCCATCCTGGATCCTATTGATTTGGTTTAAGAAGTGGGATATGCCCTAGCCCCGTGGTCGGCAAACTGCGGCTCGCAAGCCACAGGCGGCTCTGTGGCTCTTCCTAAGCCTTAGGAATACCCTAATTAAGTTAATAACAATGTACCTACCTATATAGTTTAAGTTTAAAAAATTTGGCTCTCCAAAGAAATTCCCATCGTTGTACTGTTGATATTTGGCTCTGTTGACTAATGAGTTTGCCGACCACTGCCCTAGCCAATTTGGCTCAGTGGATGGAGCGTCAGCCTGCGGACTGAAGGGTCCCAGGTTTGATTCCGGTCAAGGGCATGTACCTTGGTTGCGGGCACATCCCCAGTAAGGGGTGTGGAGGAGGCAGCTAATCGATGTTTCTCTCTCATCAATGTTACTAACTCCCTATCCCTCTCCCTTCCTCTCTGTACAAAATCAATAAAATATATTTTTTTAAAAAGGGGAATATGCAGCCCAGCTGGCATGGCTCAATGGTTGAGGGTCGACCTATGAACCAGGAGGTCATGGTTCTATTCCTAGTCAGGGCACATACCCAGGTGGCAGGCTCCCCAGAGTGGGACATGCAGGAAGCAGCCAATCAATTGTTTCTCTTCATTGATGTTTCTATATCTCTCTCCTCTCCTTCCCTCTCCCTTCATCTCTGAAATCAATAAAAATATATTTTTTAAAAATAAAATAAAAAGCGGATATGCAGATGGAACTGGAACACAGGCAACCAAGCTAAGGGGCAGCGAATGCCAAGCCTGCTAAGGCTCATACTCCTTCTTCCTACCTCTAGTTCAGGTAATGTGATGGCGCTCTAGGATCTCCCATTTCCTCCGCAAAAGACCATTAGGAGACAGTCGGCATCTCTCTTTGGTCCAGAGAATTTTTAGAGGCTCCTTGTGGCCAAGACACTATAATTAAATGGAGATGGGCTCCTTTGCCCCTCCCCTATAGGTAGGGAAGGATTTATGCAAGGCTGGTGCTTGCCTGGTTTAGGTGGGTGGAGGCTGCACTGGGGGCAGTGGGGAGCCTGCTCGCTTTCCGCGCTAGCCTTGATCCAGAGCTGTTGGGGGACCTGATCCTCTGGAGCACCCGCTATCCACCCTGCCCGCCTCCACCCTCCCACTCTCCACCTTCACACCTGCTACACAGACAGACTGAAAGTCGCTGTCAGTTCTTCCTTGCAGTTTCCTGCAGTCTTAATCACTATCAATATCAAAGGGAATTCAAACAAAAGCTATTGGCAATACAATACAAGAGAAATTCAGCTTCTGGTGTTATCTCAACTTCTCCAACTGTGAGAAGATGCTCCCAGGCTGTCTCTCTCCCTCCCTCTTTCAAGCTGATTTTTCCAAATGCTTGGGTTGTTTAGGAAATTTTCAAAGCGTTTTTGAATATTTTCTTTTGTTTTGTTTTCATCTGAGCTTTTGTTAGGAATGTCCAACTTTAAACACATGAGGGACACAGGACTTATCCTCTCCTGTTTCTGCTTTGGAGGAATTTCCTCAGGTTTCTTAATTTATGGTCAGTTTTGTAAATGCCCCATGGATCCTGAAAAACAGAACTAGGCTCTGATGTTCATGCATGTGAACCTGGCAGTGAGTGTGTGTGTGTGTGTGTGTGTGTGTGTGCCTGTGTGCATGCTTAATTCTGGTAGTTATCCTTGCTTGTTTTTTGACTGCTGGACCTGCCAAATAAAGTTGTATTAAGCTCTCCCCAGTGCTGCTGCTGTGTTTTGTTTTAATTCTCTCATCTAATGTGGACGCTGTTGTTTTGGATGTTTGGATGTATAGTTCTAAATGTGCATGTGATGCGTGTGTGTGTGTGTGTGTGTGTGTGTAAAAGTAAGCTTATGCAGGTCTCCTACAAAGAGGCCAAATGGGCATGCGTTTCATGTCTTCTGGCCTTTTTTTTGTACTTTTTCAAAACAGGTGACTAAAGAAAAATTTGAACCAAGGGGAAGGGGAAGTGGCTACCTATTGAATACCATCAATTTGCCTTGACCACAGGGAATCTTCCAGGCTGACCGGGAGGGTGGGGGGGAGCTAGTCGCCTCCCCACTTCCCTCCCCACTGCCCACCAACAGTCAATACAACTGGAAAGGGCAGACCAACAGGAGGAAGGGTATAGGACCATAGTGAGACAATGAGACTAGTCAGGCTGCAACCAAAGAAAGAGTGACAGATGACACGCAGGCAGTCAGCCCCAAAGATTCTAACAAGGAACAAGATGTTGAGACAGACAGAGAACAGCCAAGGGTGCTTCCAAAGCAGAAACAACCACCTAAGGAGGTTGGTCTGCACAGAGCAAACACTCACACACTGAGCTCAGTTTGGGCCAGAGATTCCAGTCTTGCAAGGGGGGATGATAAGAAGAAGGCTGGGCCAGATGGAGGAATTGTAGACACAAATGCCGCAGCCTGGATATGGGAACACCGCAGGAACCTAGCGGTCAGCCCACAGGAGGATGAGTCCCAGAGAGCAAGGCTGGGACGGGTCAAGGTCGATTGTCTGAGGGCAGGACTAGTGCAAACAGAGCCACAGTCTGTAGCTGCAGGACTACTTTTCAGGATCAGAGAGAAGATGGCTCAAGCCTACTAGCCCTCAGCGCTGAGAGGGCCAAGGAAGCTAGCATTACTTTTTAGTTCTATGATGATGTGAGGAGGGTGGTGAAGGCCACAGGATGTATCTCCAGGGAAACAGGGAAAGCACTGAGGAGCGTTGAATGCACCTCTGTCTGTCTTTGCCACCAAGCAGTCAAAATTAAGCCAAGATTAACACCAGGATTAAATATACACACACATACACATACTCACAAGTTTGCATGTACAAAAAGGAGTCTACTTCTGTTTTCTAGTATCCATGGGGCATTTGTAAAATTAATCAAAAATTAGTAAAGTCCCCAAAGCAGATAAAGTATTTATCCGTAGTGTGTTTAAAATGAGACATTCATAACAAAAGTCTAAGAGAAAACAAAAACAATGCAAAACACAAAACAAAACATTTTCTTAGAGCAGCCCAAGCATTTGGGAAAACCAGCTTGACAGAGGCAAGCGGGGGTAGACAGCTTGTGAGCTGTCTTTAATGTTGGAAAAGCAGCAGAGACAATGCCAGAAGCTGAATTTCTCTTGGCAAAATAGCTTTTGTTTTAGTTCCATTTGATACCTAGAGCAGTTACAATGGTGTTCTGCTGTCACAGACAGTGTGGTAGTGATTTGTAAGATGTCTGGGAATGGAGGCGGTTAGGTTGTAGGAGTGCCATTCTTCATAATTGGTGGATTGACGCTCCCATTGAAAACAACTAAAATTGCTGGGGAAATATATCTTTCTAACTGCACTTATAAGCTGGCAAGAAAGTAAGAGATTCTCAGGCCAAAATACTAAGCGAAAGAAGGAACTCAGCAGGGTAACTGGAGTTCCGCAGCTGGCTGTTGCTCCTGGGACGTTTATTGAGCCAGATGAATTTGAGCTTCTGTTGTCTGGCCTCACAGAGTACAGAGAACCACAGAGTACAAAGATCAGGGACACCTCCTCCATAAGGATACGACTCCAAAGGTCTGCATTCCCAGTAAAAGGGTGAACAAGGTGAGTACTAACGCCATCACCCACCAGGGGATTTCAAAAACCTATGTGTTGAGTAAGAAAGAGAGAATAATATCATCATTAGGAATCAGGAATCACAATCTGTTCTTCATGTAGTTTGAAGCCCAAATTCATGTTACCCGTGTGTTCTAAACAATAAACAAATTAAAAACCAAAAAAACTCAAGCCAATAATTTAAGTTAGAGTAATCTGAGACCGGTAGTGGGAACAAATGCAAATCCTTGATAGAGAACCCTATCTTTATCTCAGACCTTAAAAAGTTTCCACAAATAAAATCTCAAGGAAAATGCATGGCTTTAAATAAGAAGTAACTATACTTATAAAGAGGGGCTGTAAATGACAAACAATAGAGAGCAGAAATAGACCCACAGGGATTGAAGTGCTGGAATTTTTATATACAAACATGACTATGAAATAACTGATTGCTATGTTGTTGTTTTTAAAAAAGGACCGATTAAAATACATAGGTTGGGGAAAAAAAGAAACTATAAAGGAAGACCAAGCAGATTTGGAAAAGATCCAAGTAGAACTTCTACAAATGAAAAATAAAATAATTGAAATTAAAACATAATGGAAACAACAAACAATTAGAAAATAAAATTTGATAATTGATTCCAATTACAATACAATAAAAAGTTACCCAGATATAAATTAACAAGTGTTATGAAAGACTTTTGCCAATAAAAACTACAAAGCATTGTTGAGAGAAATGAAAGACATGAATAGATGGAGAAATAGATCGTGCTCATAGATTAGAATAATCAATGTTACAAAGTTTTCAATTTTCCCAAAATTCTTATAGATATTGACAAACTATCAGTAAAATTTACTGAGAACGGCAAGGGTCGTAGATTAGGCAAAGAAGAACAACAAAGTTGGAGGGCTTACTCTACCTGATTTTAAGACTTACCATAAAGTATAGTAATCAGGTCAGTGATATTGGCATTAAGATAAATAGACCAATGTAAAGGAAAAGAGAGTCCAGAAATAAACCTACAATTATACAGTCAATCATTTTTGACAAAGATACCGATGTAGTTTAATGGAGAAAGAAAAGATTTTCAACAAATCATGCTAGATCAACTGAATATCAGTATGGAAAAAATTGAATGCTGATTCATACCCCACATCTTATGCAAGAGTTAATTCAAGATGGTTTTAAGAATTAAATGTAATAGCTAAAACTATAGAGCAGCTAGAAGACCATGTACGAGAATATCTTCGTGATTGAGGGTAGACAAATATTTTCTGGACAGAACACAAAAAGAACTAACTATAAAATAAAACTACTGCTCTTTGGCCGGCTGGCATGGCTCAGTGTTGGAGCATCTTCTTATGAACCAGGAAGTCACAGTTCAATTCCTGGTCAGGGCACATGCCCAGGCTGTGGGCTCGATCCCCAGTGTGGCACATGCAGGAGGCAGTTGATCAATGATTCTTTTTCATCGTTGATATTTCTATATCTCTCTCCCTCTCCTCTTCTCTCTGAAATCAATAAAAATAGATTTTAAAAAGTACTGCTCTTTGAAAATAACATAATAAAGCAACAGAACAAAAATATTTACTATACACACATCTGCAAAGAACTCATATCCAGATTAAATAGATAATTCCTGTAAATCATTAATAAAAGACTAGAGTAAAATACGTTGATGGACATTCACAAAAGATGATATGCAAATGAATAACAATGCTCAATATTTCTTCTGAGTTAAGAAGGTAGAGGTTAGTGCTCAGGGAGCCTGCAACTGCTAGAATCTGCAAGGCAGAGTTCTAGAGAAAAAGGGGCTATGCCGAGTTTTACAAATCTGCATAGGAGTCCTTTTGAGTCTTTGGCTGAATACTAATCTATGCATGCTTAGAGTGAAACCCCATAAAGCCAGCAAGCACAACTTTGGAGGAAAGAATAGTAACTGAGAAGGTATAAAATAGACAATTCTCAGAGTTCAGACTAGGTCAGGGATCATTTGAATTCTCTTCAGCCAGAGTAGAGAGACCTTGTTGAATATATAGAGCATTTAGCAGGGATATGAGAAAGGCCATACCTTACAAGTGAGGCAAAATTAGTCTTAGAATAATGGCTATTTTAGACTTGCCCTAAAGGATTTTTAAAAGAAGCCTCAAAAGGATTGAATTAATCTGAAATACCTAACTCACTGCCAGAAAAAGTTCCAAGACTCTGGTGGGAGCACATGCCTGAGTTTCAGGCTCAATCCCCAGTAGGGAGTGTGCAGGAGGCAGCCAAAGATATCTCTCTCTCATCAATGTTTTTATCTCTCTCTCTCTCTCTCTCTCGCTCGCTCGCTAAAAGTCAATAAAAACATTTTTAAAAAGATATTTTTTTAAAAGGGTATACTTCAGGCAGAATGAAAATGATTTGAGATGTAATGTCCAGAGGTTAAAAAAAAAGACCAGAAAAAGTAGTAAAAATTGTTTGCAAAAATGGCCACATTTAGAAACTCTCTTGGTCTCCACTCCCCTTCACAATGTGCTTTTTGTCAAAAGATGGAGTCTATTTCCCCATTCTTTTTCTTTTTAAAAAAAATATATTTTTATTGATTTCAGAGAGGAAGGGAGAGGGAGAGAGAGATAGAAACACCAATGATGAAAGAGAATCATTGATCCGCTGCCTCCTGCACACTCCCTACTGGGGATAGGGACTGCAACCCAGGCATGTGCCCTTTACCGGAATTGAACCTGAGATCATTCAGTCCGCAGGCCGATGCTCTATCCATTGAGCCAAACCGGCTAGGGCTATTTCCCCACTCTTTGAATTTGGCCTTGACCCAATTCATGCCCAAACAAATGGGATGTGGCAGAAGTGATGTTGGGCCAGTTGTAAACTTCCATTCATTACCTTGGCCCCCCCAAACTATCACTTTCACAAGCCCAGGTTAGCGTGCTGAGAATGAAAAACTACACAGAGGAAGTGCTCTAGGCCGTTAGAGATCTGTTCAGCTCCCAGTTGATCTGCCACCTGACTGCAGACTCATATGTGAACTCCGCTGAGATAAACTTAAATTGCCCCAGACCAGAAAAAACTGCCCAGCCCACCACAGTCTCATGAGCAATAATACATGGTCGTTATTCTAAGCCACTAAATTCTGAGTTGATTTGGCATTCAGCTAGGAGCACCAAGAGTTAGCAATAGATAATAATGGTATAAATCAATGATATATTGTCAGTTAAAAAATAAGATAGAAATAAAATTTACAATAGTTAGCATATGACTAGAATTGAAGTGTCTAAAGTAAAAAAAAAAAACAAAACAACATTTATTTTTCTCATATATTAAGAACTCCAGAAGTAAGCACTTGAGAGCTGGTATAGTTGTTCACAGTATTTATCAAGGACCCAGACTATTTCCATTTTTATTTCTGCTGTTTCCAGTTATGGTCATCATTATCCTTAAGGTCACAAGTTAGCTGCTGCATCTCCAGGCATTGCAACTGTGTTCCAGGCAGGAAGAAAAAGGTGAGAAGGTGATGAGTCTCTCTTCTTTATGGGGAAACGATATCTTTCCTACAAGCTCTGATAGATTCATATTTATATTTTACTAACCAGAACTCTGTCACATGGCCATACCTAGGTGCCTGGAGCCTGGCAAATTGAGATTTTTAGCTAGGTGAACTGCTTTCCCAAAGGAAATGAGGACTCTGTTATAAAGTGAATGTAGGAATGGATATAAGTTAGGCAACTAGCAGTCATTCTCTGCTCTCTATTTGGAAAATAAAACCTTCTTACTCAAAGGAACAATCCAAAAGGAAAAGGAATCAATGTCCTCGGTACAAAGACTGAGAAGTAGTATGGTGCAGGGAGCAAGGCACTGGCATGAGAGCCTCCTAATCCTGGCTCTGAGCTGTTAAGCTGGGGACTGGTTCTCACTTCTTTTCTCCTTTAAATCAAGACGTTGGAGTAAACACCTGTAAGCATTTTGGAGAGCCCGTAGAGACTGTGAAGGGAATTAACATTTATTATAGACTAGAGGCCCAATGCATGAAATCTGTGCAAGAGTAGGCCTTCCCCCCCCCCGCCCCCCCTCCCCCCCTCGCCCCAGCTGCTAGCACCGGCTTCCCTCCAGCACCTCGGACCTGGGCTTCCCTCGCAACCCTAGCTTCCTCTGGAAGGTTGTCCCGTCTAATTAGCATATTATACTTTTATTATTATAGATTCTTCATGTGCAATAGCTCATTTACTTCTTATAACAAATATATGAGCCATTATCCCACTTTCCACAAGGGGATGTGAAATTTCAGAAAGATCAAGTAGTGTGCACATATCCTAGATCTAGTAAATGGTAGAATTTCAAATGGGGTCTGCAGGCCTTCAAAGTCAAAGGCTTCTTCCAGTGCCCACCCTTTCTCAACAGGTGAAGTAAGCACATGCGTTTTTATTTACTGAAGCTTAAGGGCACACGTTCTGAACTGTGCCTTTCAAAGTGTGGCCCGGTAACGTCTGCAGCAGAATCACCTCGGGTATTTATTATAAATGCAGACTCCGGGACCTGCTTCAGGTGAACTGAAGCCAACTATCTAGGGCTGACACCCAGCAAACTGCATTTTTGAAAGCTTCCCAGATAATGGGAAGACATTTTAAAGTTTGAGAACCATGATTTAAAACTGAATTATTTTTGTTGCATTTTAATGTAGTTTACTTATGGAGCTGTGGCTCATGGAAATTTCCTCCTAATATTAGGAAAATAAAATTTAAAAATAGTTTGTTTCTTTTTCCTGTTCCTTGGTTTCCTACGGAATACACTCAATTCCATGGAAAATGTTAAGGAGCTGAAAGTGTGTCATAGGAGATATCCTAACACTGATTAATTGAGGCTCTGTAAGGCAAAGGCACAGATTACCATGAACATGAACGCCGATTAGAATCATACAGAAAAAAAAAAAAAGAATCATACAGAGCTGGAAAGCGATGGGCAAAGGAAATGACATTAACTAAATATTGCTATGTTCCAGATACTGTTCCAGACACCTTATGTCACTTAAGTGGTCCAATCCTTTTTATTTATAAATGGGATTGGTAGTAGTACATTTCCATTTTAGAGATCAAGAACCTAATGATGAGAGAAAAGCAGTCGCTTGTCTGAGCTGAGTCATTCATTCATTCATTCAATCAATATCTCTTATGTAAGGTACTGAGAATAGAGCAGAGAAAAAGCAGCCTAGAGACCTCGCAAGGCCCTGACTTACCCACCAAGTCTCCATTGAAAAAACGGTCAGTGAAAGAGCAGATTGGGACAAGAGCCTGCCAGAAGCAGTCTCTCCAGGTTTGGTTTGCCTGCTGCAGGGAGCAAGAGGAGAGCTTGCTGCTGGGAGCTCAGCAAGCCCCAGAGAGCAGGAGGTCCTTGGGTTTAGCAGTAGCTGCATCCCTTGGTAGGTTGCTCAGTGTACACCTGGCCCTTACCTGCCGAGAAGAGAGGAGATCAGGGGTCTGGAGGGAGAGCCTAGAACAAGAACTTGAAAGGGCAGAACCCCCATATCTTATTCTCTCACTAACCTCTGGAGGTAGATATTATTTCCTTTTTATAAATGAAGAAATGGAGTTTCAGAAAGGTTAACTGACTTGCTCAAGTAAGTGTCCTAGCCAAGAAAGGAATAGGGCAGGCCTCAGATCCCAGCGCCAACATCCCACCCTGCCCCTCTATAGCTCAGGAGGAAAGTCTTCACAGGTAGGTAAAAGGAATTTACAAGCCAATACTGGAGGCTGGTTTTGATTCCTGCTACCAAGGTTTATTTCATTCCATGTTCAAATCACACAGAAAATAGTTTTCTCCTTAAAAGGTTCTGTGGGAAAATGTCCTCTGTTCTATGTTGCAGCCTCCTAGGCTGTTGTTTGTGTCTGAACAGAGGACTAGTCTTACAGGAAGAATTACAAATCTGGAGCTCATTTTGGCATCCCAGAGGGAAGGTGGGTGGAGCGCCTCAGTCTCACAGTCAATTAGAAATTCAGAATGAAAACGTAGTCAAGTTTATTTGGGTTTCTAGTGACACCTCAGAATTATTGTGCAGGCTTGTCAGGGGCAGTTCAAAGCAATGAATGCTTCCCTTCCGCCTCAGGGGTGCTGCATGCTAAGAAGGGGAATCCTCCTATTTGGGGGGTGAAGGTGGACACCTTCCCTTTCCCACCTGAATCAGAAAGGGGTGAGAGGGAAGGTGTGTGGTTTGGAGTCCCGTAATGGGACTGCTCTGAGTTCCGGGGGGAGGCGGGAGGCTATAGGGATATGTCTTAGCTCAGGATCTGAACTCTGAGGCTGGGATATGAGGCCAAGATTCGGGGACTTGCTGGACCTGAAATTTGGGGGAAGGGGGTGCCTAGGTTGGGGGTAGAAGATGACAGCGGGAGTCAGAGGACTGAGTCATATATAAAGGGCACTGGACCTGAAATTTGGGGGAAGAGAGTGCTTAGGTTGGGGGTAGATGACAGCGGGAGTCAGGGGACTGAGTCATATATGAAGGGCACAGAGGGAGGATCTTAGGAGGAGTGTTGAAAGCTGAGGCTTGGATCTGCGGAGGGAAGTTGAAGCCTGCCCGATACTGCGGATCTGGGTGAATGCGTTGGCGACTGGTAGAGTAGGACTGTGAATGGGGTCGGCGAGGTTTGGGGGGTCAGGACCAGATCTTCGGTTCCTAGAGGAGGCTAGAAGAAAAGAGCGTCCAGTGACCACAGCCTTTCTCTTTTTCCGAAAGTGACTCACACCCAGACACACCCATCGTTCAGCCTGGGCCCTCCTGGACTGTGGGGTCGGCCGGACGCGGGCTAGTGTGGACCCTGCCCCCACTCGGTCTCCTGCGAGCGTGGAGCGGCTCTGGCTGGGGCAGGGGTCTCTGGAAGCGCTGCTCCCGGGGAGCCTGGGGGCGTGGCCAGCGGCCGGGCACCCGCGGCTCCGGATTGGCTGTCCCGAGGACCCGCGGGCGGGGCTCCGGGCTGGGTCCCGCTCAGCGGCTAGCAGACGGCCGGGAGGCGGGGCCGGCGGGAGCCAGCAGCCAATGGACGCGCGGCCCCCGAGCAGTTACAAAGGGCCGGAGCGAGGCCGCCGCCGCGGCGGGGGAGGTGGGGCGAGGCGGGCTTGCTAAGGCGAGGCAGTGGCCGGGCCGGGCCACAGGCGGTGGCGGCGGGACCATGGAAGCAGCGGTCGCTGCTCCGCGTCCCTGGCTGTTCCTCCTCGTGCTGGCGGCGGCGGCGGCAATGACACTGGTCCCGGGGGCGACGGGTGAGCGGCGGGGCTGGCGGGCGGCGGCGGCGGGGCTGGCGGGCGGCGGCGGGGCGCGCGGGCCGGGCCCGGCCTCTGGCTCACTCCTTCTCTTTCTCAAACATGGCGCGGGGCCGGGGGCGCAGGTGGCGGCGCCCGGGCAGGGGCCGGGCTTTACTGGCCGGGCCGCCGCCACGCGAGCCGCGGGCGGAGAGGAAAGGCGGGGCGGGGGCGTGTGTCCGAGCGCGGGTGGACGTTCCTGGCAGCCCGCGGCGGGCGACCCTGCTCTCGGCCCCGCGGGGGAGGTGGTGTCTCCGGCCCGTCTGAGATGAGGGACTGCCCTCTGGGGAGCGAGTGGGCGCGGGCAGAGGGGTGTGAGGCCGGCCTCCGTTCGGGCGCCGTGTGGCGCTGTCCCAGGCACCCCACCCGGAGCGGGTTGGCCCGCGAGGCTCCCGGGGCAGGATCGGGGTCCGAGTCGCCAGGCTTCCCGCGCGGGGAGTGACCCCTGAACCTGCACGGCTTCCCCGCGCGGCGGAGGGGGCGGCGTGTGGCGGCGACCCCGGGGTCAGCGGGGCCACCCCGCCGCGAGGGGCCGCCTCTGCAGCCGGCCGTGGCTCTGGACAGGAGCTGCGAAGCTTTGTGTGAGGAGCCGGGGCCCCGAGGATGAGCGGAGGGCTTCTCGCGTGCGTCTAGGCTAGGGATTGTGGAAGTGAACCCCGTCATCGGGAGGCGGCAGATGGTTTTCGTCGTCGAAACTTGAACTTTTTGTTCACTCTGCGGGGTTGGGAATGTTTGAATGGGGATGGCTCCGTGAAGTGGTCAGACGCTTCTGTTTCCTCGAAGGAACATCGCCGGTGAGGTTCCTTTTCTGGAGTGACAGTTCGATTGAATCAGTCGTCTGTGTAGCTGGTTTTCAAGGGGGAGAATGTCCCGCTCCGTTTTCCAAAATATTAAATCGGACCTGGGTATCCGGTCATTGCCTACCACCGAGGAGGGTGAAGAACTTTGTTAGCATCCAAGCTAAAATACTAAAAACTGAATTATAGAGCCTTAGTGTTAGCAACTAAAATACAGTGGAAAAGCACGTTTCTGTTTCTGAAACTGAATACCAGATGTTTTCAGAAACAAGAACTCAGGACGGAGGGTGCCAATTATTAGCAAGAGCTACTGTTTACCAAGAGCTTACTGTGATGTGGATGCATAAAAAGTGCACCAGAGTACATTATCTTGATCCTCCTAACTGAATCCTCAGGGCTAGTAAGTAGCATTTGCCCCGTTTTATACACGTACAACTGCGGTGTGGAGAGGTGGTTTTTTTTGTTTGTTTTTACTCAATTACTAAGAGCTGGAGTTAGGATTTGCACCCAGGGTTTAGTGTTACCTAAGCCTATACACTTTAATACATACACCTAATTGGCCCTTTTGTCTTTTTCAGTCTTCTAATGAGCATAAGCTTTATTCTTCACCTTTAGATTTTGCCCTCACAATTTGAAAATCAGATTGGCTTTCTGACTCCTAATACATTCCCAGAGTCTCCTCTCACTGGGCCTACATTAGGGGAAACCATCAATTTTTGACATTAGTCTAAGGAGGAGGGCAAGATAAATGGGTGGACAGATGGGAGAATCAATATAGTTATTCCTCAAGCATAAATTACATTTCCACACCACTGTTAACTCAAATAACAGTTCATTCTTTTTCACCTAACTTAGCACACAAAGTTTTCATGAATCAAGTAATAATACTGGAGTGATCGATGTACAGAACATTGCCTAGTCCAGGCTCTGGAGGAGTTTACAGATGGTGGCATACATTAGAATACAAAGCTGATTCAGGTGCTAATGCACTTAAGTATAGACTAGCTCAATTGTTCTGCCTGCCCTTGTTGGGTATGTTGATGTTTCAGCCCATCCTTTCATACATTCTGAAGAAGCTCAATGCTTTTTCTAAGTTTATAATTTGGCTTCCTTTTTAAGAGCTCACAGTTCCTTATTGTCTGGGTATCAGTTTTGTATTTCTCAGCTTCTGCTATCTCCAACATAGATGTCTCTAGGGAAATTGGTTCCCTGTCCCTAGTACACAGTTTAGTACCACTGTATGTCTACATGTATATCATGTGAGAGTGCTGCTTGTTTCCTTTCTGCCGATTCATAACTTTTTTCTTTACAAACACGCCCCCAAACCAACTCTTCTTTATATTAGTATCTCTTGGATGTCTCTTCCTTTCTTCATATGCATCTATCAGTTTAGTCCTCCTGCCTGTGTCATCCCTCAAAATCTAGTTGTTTTCCAGTGTTTCTTCTAGGCTTTTCTGCTGAGCTCATCTTCCTCAGTCATCCCTAGAAAGGTTTTACAAGATTTCCCATTTGTATTCAGCACTTAGACCAACACTTGAGGCTTATGATTAGGGCCATCTCTGATTATCCAATACTTCTCACTATTGCAAACCCTCAATTCCAGCGATTTCTGTTTTCCTACTGACTCCTGGCTTTTCAGCCTTTTCAAGATTACATGATTTTGCCCCTTTGGGGAGTGTGAGCAGAGAAGTTCTCAGTGCTGACTTCCTTCCTTACTCTATTCCCCTGAACTGCATATAGCACTTCAGATTTTGATGCCTGTTTCTACCATCCTGTACTATTTAACTATACTCTTGAACATGTTATAGGTAATCAGAGGGCCAGGGTTATGCCTTTTATTTTCTTTATGCGCTCAGAACCTAGCACTGTGTTTTATATTCTGTTCACTTAAATGCTTGTTGATTAAATGCATTCCATTTGACTGAGCATTCATGTAATATACTGTTATATTAATAGTTATGCAGTACAAGCGGCCCGGTGCACAAATTCATCCACCAGTGGGGTCCCTCGGCCTGGCCTGCAGGATCGGGCTGAAACCGGCTCTCCAACATCCCCTGAGGGATCCCAGATTGCGAGAGGGTGCAGGCCAGGCCGAGGGTCTCCGCCAGTGTGCAATCGGGGCTGTGGAGGGGCGCGGGAGGTTGACCATGCCGGGGAGAGAGCATGGGAGGGCTCCAGGGCATGTCCAGTCCATATCGCTCAGGCTCAGTCCTGATCTGCCGGACCCCAGCAGCAAGCTAACCTACCGGTCGACTGTCTGCCCCCTGGTGGTCAGTGCATGTCATAGCGAGTGGTTGAGTGGCCTTAGCATATCATTAGCATATTATGCTTTGATTGGTTGAACGGATGACTGGACAACCAGACACTTAGCATATTAGGCTTTTATTATATAGGATTAGTTGATAATTCTATATATATTCAGAGTGAGTCATATGATGTGGTGAAATAAGCAGTTTGTTCTTAGGTTTGGTTATTAGTCCCAATTTTACCTCTAGTTAAACAGAAAATGGGTATGATACCTACTTTTCCTAATTCATGAGATCATGAAGATCAAGAGAAAGTTGTGTTAGAGTTTGAGGTTGCTATTTGGTATTGGTAGTAAGAGATTGGATTGATGTTCAACCAGCAATTCCCATTGACCATGTGTGTTTTGATTGGTCAGATATCTTTTCTGATTGGTTAGTACAGGGGTGGGCAAACTTTTTGACTCGAGGGCCACAACGGGTTCTTAAAACTGGACCGGAGGGCTGGAACAAAAGCATGGATGGAGTGTTTGTGTGAACTAATATAAATTCAAAGTAAACATCATTACATAAAAGGGTACGGTCTTTTTTTTCAATAGTTTTATTCATTTCAAACGGGCCGGATCCGACCCGCGGGCCGTAGTTTGCCCACGGCTGGTCTGGCCCATATAACTAGTGACATGCCAGGGGAGGAAAGATGTTGAGTGTGCGGGAGTGTCCAAACCGCATAGCCAGTGATATGAAAGATCAGGGGTCTAAACCAAATGACCAGCAATATGCTAGGGGAGGAAAGGTTACCCTGTGGGTAGGTCCTTGTTTTCTCAGTTTTGTCTGCTGCTAGGGTTTTCAGCCCTGGTGACGGTCTTTACCTGGCCTGTTGTCCTTGCTCTGCTCATGTCTGTTTAACTGCCTACCACAGGGTGACTTACCTAAGTGAAGTTCTCTTGAATTTCAGAGAACTTAAGAAAAGTGGCTTCTGTAGGTGGGAGGGAGGGGGGATGATTACCAGATATAAAGTCTGCAAGAGAAGGTCAATCTCTTATATTGCTGATAAAAGGACCTGGTACAGCGTTTATTGGTTGAGAAACCAGGCTTATTGTTCGTTGGAAGATGGTAAAACAGTTTTGAGTTTAATTGAAATGGATGTAATTGAAAGGCCTTGTAGTACACGGTCAGGTTTAGAATTTTAGATGATTTACTTTGTTACTGAAATTAAATGGGGAATTGACATAATCAAAATAATCAAGAGGAAGACAAATCTTGTTCCTGTGGGAAGGGCCTTTTTTGAAAGATTCTTATAGGCCTAGTTAAAATAGTTACCTGAACTTGACACCATTCTTGAACTGTTATGTTGCATCAGATATGCTTATGTCTAATGAAGTGGGTTTTGAAAATGTCATTGTCCTGTGGATGGCCTTTTTGATGTGAGAAAGAATGTGTCTCTTCAAACCACAGAGCTCTCTGCACATGTTGACAAACTGCATGGCTTTTGCTGTTCTTTCTTGGCGGTGTCTTACATAATACAAGTTTTCAGAACAGATGGACTGTGGTTTGATATCATGTGATTAGGTCACATCTTTGTTTCCTGCTTCTGGAATTGAGGGCAGATGCTGGCATACTTCTCAGGGATTTCCATGCTTTGATCCACAGGACTGGCTTAAGAAAACTTTTGGAATCTCCTCAAAATGTATGGACTATCTTGACCCAGCCTAACTCTGATACTTAGGATAACATTTAATGTCTTTTTAAAACGGAATTTTCTCAATATATAAAATCCAAGCAGCTCCATAAACATTAAGATGTGCTGCTGCTCTGAATTAAATCCAATATGGTTTTGGCTCAGATAATGCAGGTAGGTTTCGTATGGTTATCCCTTTTTGATATGAACTTATAACTGGTTGACTTGCATTTTTTTTTTTTTTTTTGCTTTAGATAAACTTTCTCAAACATTAGTGATTGAAATAAGTTTGATTGGTTTTATGGGTCTAATTTTATATATCAGATCTGGCCTTTTGTAAAGCTGCTTTCTCATTTTGACAATTTGAGAGGATTATACGTTATAAAGAATGATTTCTAACTTCAAAAAATTTTTTTACTTGCTTTGACACTTCTTGAAGGTTCAGTGGTCCTTGCACCACTTTATCAATCTGAAAGGAATATATTATAAGAATGTGCCAGGCATTCTACCTGCCTTGTGTCATTTAATGCTCATAAACAACCCTGGGTGGTGGCTGTATAATTGTACAAATGCTTCTTACTTATGTACCAGTTAATTTCCAAGACTTTATAAGTCCATTTGTTCCTAGGTCCAGGTGACCAGTGCTTAGGAGGTAACTAGATTTTTATGACATGTATTCTAACCTAGGATTCTTTTCACTTCTCTTACATTATCCAAAATGTTAAATTTTGTCTTTCATCTTTTAATTATGAATACATTTATAAAAGGAGGACACTGCTTCAGATCAAACAGATGGCTAGACTAACCACTGAGAGACTCAAATGGTTGTGCATTACCATTAACCCCATCTACCTGGGTAAGCAGAGTTGGCAGGATTCTGCTTAGATTGGAACATTGTTTGTATCCGAAAGTTTGTAAATAGAAGAGCTTCTGTTTCCATTTTACAGACCAGAAAATTGAGGTCATAGTGTTAGTGAATGGGGGAGCCTGCATTTGAGTATTCCATAGTGCTGCTTTCATATATAATAAACTAGAGGCCCAATGCACGAAATTTGTGCAAGGGGCTCATCTCTTGCAGCCCCGGCCAGCCCTTGCAGTCCTGGCCAGTCCTGGCCAGTCCTTGCAGCCCTTCGCAGCCTTGGCCAGTCCTCACAGCCTCGGCTGGCCCTCGAAGCTCCAGCCTTGTCCGGAAAGTTGTCTGGTTGTTCTGCTGTTCGGTCTAATTAGCATATTAGCTCTTTATTATATAGGACTAGAGGCCCGGTGCATGAAATTGGTGCACAGGAGGGGGGGGGCTGTCCCTCAGTCTGGCCTGCACCCTCTCCAATCCGGGACCCCTCAGGGGATGTCCGACTGCCTCGCAATCCAGGACCATTGGCTCCTAACCACTTGTCTGCCTGGTCGCCCCTAACCACCTCTGCCTGTCTGCCTGCCTGATTGCCCCTAACTGCTCCCCTACCGGCCTGATCCCTCCTTTTGGCCAGCTGCAGGCACCCAGGACCTGGGCCAGCTTCACCCGGGCTGGCTGCAGCCGCAGGGGACCGTGGGTGACTTCACCTGGGCTGCAGCCGCAGGCGCCGGGACCATGGGGCAAGCAGCTTGTCCCTCTCCCAGGCCATAGGTGCAGATGTAGCCACTGGCACCTGGGACCACGGGGCGGGTGGCTTGTCCCTCTACTGGGCCGCAGCCTGGCTGGTCCCCATTCCTCTCTCCCCAGTGTTGAGTGTCTGAGCCATTATCTGTGAAGGTGTGAGGGTGTGATGATGTGAGGGTGTGTCGACCATTTGCATATTAGCTCTT
Organism: Myotis nattereri; assembly: GCF_964212035.1. Taxonomy (NCBI): domain Eukaryota; kingdom Metazoa; phylum Chordata; class Mammalia; order Chiroptera; family Vespertilionidae; genus Myotis; species Myotis nattereri. The sequence goes on from NC_138087.1 coordinate 57,373,496, forward strand.
TTTTGTATAGGATGCCTTGTTATGGTTACTTCTTAATCAGGAAGATTTTATTTTTTCTTTATTTTTTTAAACCATGAGAATTTGCTTTAGCTTGTCTTAATTACAGTTTGCCTCTTTGCAACTGCAAGTTACTCAGATGCTTGTAGTTTTTATTTGACAATACATTTTTAGGTAATTTGAATCTGACTGATGAGTCTAGTAATAGTTGATCATTCACTATTAGTATTGCTTTATGCAGATTTGTAGCAAACTCCTTGCTTCTCAAAGTAATATAGATCTGAACATTTGAATTAGAGAAAAGAAAACAACTGTCACTATCTGTGATTAATATTTTGGCTTATTCCACCCCCATGCATTTTTTATTAGTATAAGACCATTCTTTAATCATTCTGTCTCTTTCAGTAGTTATCAAAACTAATAAAGTGTTTTTAAGCTGAAACCGGTTTGGCTCAGTGGATAGAGCGTTGGCCTGCGGACTGAAAGGTCCCGGGTTCGATTCCGGTCAACGGCATGTACCTGGGTTGCGGGCACATCCCCAGTGGGAGATGTGCAGGAGGCAGCTGATCAATGTTTCTCTCTCATCGATGTTTCTAACTTTCTATCTCTCTCCCTTCATCTCTGTGAAAAATCAATAAAATATATATTTTTTAAAAAAGTGTTTTTAAGTTGGTAAAGAGCTTCAGAAGAAATGGTTCATTTAATCTCAGTCAGCAAATATTTAGTAGTGATCAACACATAGGAAGTATAGAAAAAGAAGCCTGCTTGTTTTCAAGAAATAACATGCTGTGGAAATATGAATACAGATCCAATACTAGCAACCACAGGGACTACTTTTTAGAGGTGGTAGGGCTTGTTCTTCATGCCTTGCAGGATGGATAGAGTTTATTGTGGATGATGTGTGTGAAGAAAGAATGTGCTAGTTTCAAAAATTTTAGGAAGTTCAGCACGTAAAGGTGAGTTCAGAGAATTATGAGTCTTAAAAATCAGGAAGATGGTTTTAAAGTAGAAAAAGAAGTCTAAATGTACCATAGAGAACATGGAGCAAGATGACTGTGTAGGAGATTTGGAGATTGGTATGATGGCATTGGGAATGGAGTGGAAGGGTGGCTTTATGACATTTACATGAACTTGGAAGGTAGTGGTGCCTTTGCATGGCTGCTCTTTTGCCTGAATGCTTTTTAGCTGAATGGTGGTACCAGTTAGCTATAAAATGGAGTATAAAAATTAAGAAGGACTCCATGAAATTAAAAAAGAATGACTCCAGGATGGAATTTGGCAAAAGAAAGATCAAGGGGGAATGAATTCTAGTTTGAGCATGCTGAGGTTGAGGTGATAGTATAGCCAAATGGGATTGTTCAATAGGCAGCAAACATATAAGACTGGAACATAATTGGAAATGAGAGAGAATCTTAGGTCAGGAAATGATTATCATCCTTCACCTTCCACCTCATTCTCTGCCACCTTAAGTGGAGTAGTATTTGTTTTGACCCCCAAACTCCTAGCTTAGATCTGGAGCCTTGTTCATTTCACTGTGATATTCTTCCCTCCTGGATTTCATGTCCGTGCTGTGCCCTTGCTACTCCCCTCCCTCCACCCCCAACGCCAAAGAAGAATATAGTCAGAAGTATGTGTGATCTTCTGGTTGTACTGAAATGAGTCTTTAGTTTGTGCTGCTTTCTCTGCAGTAATATGATTGACCTCTTAGGAATCTGCTCTGGTTCCTGGCCTGCATTTATACCACTGCTTTAGGTCATGGTTGTTTTTCATAGGTCTAACCTCAGACTATCTTCTGGAACTCCCTGTTAAATGCTCTTCACGCTATTGGTTTTCTCCATGGACCAAACATTGGTGCAGTTGTATTTCTAGACCATCTTTATTTTTCTCTTTGGATTGATTTCACTGTTATTCCTCCAGTTTTGAAGGCATTCAAATCATGTAACTTGGTTGCCAGAAATGTAATAAAATCTTTGTTTATAGTAGTAGATATAAGAACCCCCATATATTTGTCTGGACTTAGATTCTGATTAGTGTATCTCTCTGGGACTCACTTCTCAAAGGAGGATAACACCTAACTTAAATGATAGTTGTAAAGATAGTGCAGTGTTTACAAAATACCTAGCACATAGCCTGATACCAGTAAATAATTAATAAATGGGACTTATATATTTAAATAACTGGAGGACCGTCTTTTGGAAGGGGAAATACATGTGTATGTAATGAAGAACTATGATTAACTGGTAGACTGAGAGGCAGATTTCACTTGAATAAGGAAGGACTTTCTATCAGTGGGAACTGTCAAAAGTGGAGCATTATAAGGTTCTGTTCTCATCACTGCAAGCATTCAGGCAGAGGTTGATTGCCTTCTGTGTGAGAAGTTGTAGAAGGAATTTCTTGCGCTAGGTGGGAAGTTGGAATTTATTAACTCCAAGTTCTGTTTCTACTCTAGAATTCTGTACTTTTAGGTGTAATCTAAGCTTTCTTGCTCATTGTTTTTAGCCGGTATACAGGCTTTCAACCCCCCTAGCAGTTATGGCTTTAGAGATGAGCACTATTTTGTAACTTTCTTAATGTAATATGATTGGCCTCTTCGTATTGGGCAACACTTATTCATAGATTGGCTTGTGTACTTTGACCATTTTTCAAAACCGGATTTAGGAAGCTTGAAATAAAACATAAGACCAAAACTAATGATCAGAAAGATAAGAACCAATAAGCAAAAGGGGAAAAGAAAGAGAACAATTATCTATACCCTTTAGCCGAAGAAAACTTGAGCACAATACTTAGCTCTGAGTTTTCTAGCAGCAAAGGGTAGTAAGGGAACCTGATAGTTTACATAGATCTCATTGCCTATTACTGAGAATTCATGAGGAGGCTGCCATCTTCTTTAATTAGTAATATGGAACTCCAAACAGGAAGGTTGCAATGCAGGAAGAATCTCCAAGTGGTAAGGGTTCCTGGACCTGGCTGCCCTGATTCTTATTTTCTTAGGCTTCGTCTTTAACATGTATTTGAGGGTTCAATGGCTGCTGTCATTTTTCTTCTCCACTCTAAGGCTCTGATCCAAGTATGAACACACTAGTCTTAACCTAATGCCAACAGAACAGCTGATGTAAGGCTGGAACATTTAAATCAAGCTTTGCTAAAAGCTAGAGGGGATAATGAATAGAGAGCAACATGAAACTGCATGAAACTGATCAACCTGGTTTACAAAGACATTTTCCTCATGTCCTTATCTTTTGGCCTGTCTCCATTTGGCAGACATCATCTGGGTACTTCAACCAAAGGTGAACAGAGCCAGACGTATACCTTTCAGCAAACAGGCACAGTACAGCAAGGTCCAGAGGATGTCTTTGCTTGGGTTTCTTATTTGAAGAGCTGCCTCCTATGTGGGTAATGGATGTTGGGAATGATGACTTCCTTTACTCAGAAAGTGTGGTCCTACATATGTAGTTTCCTTAGTAACCCCAATATTTAAATAAAAGATACCCACATGTGTCACCGTGAAGGACACTCTTTGGTAGGTATAGGCTGATTTCATTGGGAAAATCAGGTTTCTCCCTGCTCTTAAGCAGAATCTATTGTAGAAGTCTTTGTATAAGGGGCATTGGGAAATAAAGTGAAGAATTTGGTTTATCACTCTCCATGACTTGTGTGGATTCATTTTCTTTTCTTATTCTGCAGTTACTGAGCTACTTTAGGCCTGTTCCTGTGTATCCTTGTTCTAACCAACAGGGCTGAACCTCCTCATTTAAAAAAAATTTTTTTTAATTGATTTCAGAGAAGAGGGGGGAGGGAGGGAGGAAGGGGGAGAGAGAGAGAGAAAGAGAGAGAGAGAAAAACATGTACCCTCCTGGTGATCAAGCCCGCAATTGGCATGTGCTCTTGTGCCCTGACCGGGAAACGAAAGAGGGTCGACACTCAACCACTGAGCCATGCTGGCTGGGCTGAACGTCCTTATTTTTGTTCACTTGCTTCAGGCTGAACCATTCCATCTAGATTTCCTAGGTGTGAACCTCACTGATTACATAATAGTGTATATTTATAGTTCTAGGACACCTTGTGCAGGCATCCTGTTACATCTACAATATAAGATGTTTAAATATGCAATGAAATACAAATAGCTCCCATGGAAAAAAGCAAAAACAAATAAATGGCTTTTTCTACTGGAAGTGAAGTCTTATACACATATTCGGGAGCACTGAACGTGGAGGAGATAGTTAAACCTGAGGAGGAATATAGAGATAGAAAAGCAGTAACTGGCTTTTCAATCTGTACAAACACACACAATATATGTATGGAGAGTTGTTTTGTTTTTTTTGCTTGATGTATTCATTTCCAAATTGAACCATAATGTGCTCTAATTGAGTCTCTTTGTTTAGCACATGGCTGTTGATTTGAGTGCTTTCTCCAGTTGAAAACTGACATTTTTAATTTTGTTATTTAATCTGCAACCGATTTAAATAAAAACATCAAGATTGTGTATTGTAGATTTCCTTAAACAATAATTATATGTAATTATTTTACCAAAATAAACAAGTTAACGTAGTTTTAGCTCTTTTATCTCATTTCCCATTTGGAAAAAATTACAAACCAGGGGCCAGAGTTTGCTCATGTTTCTCAATGAGGAAAGATAATTCTGCTTGCTAGTTCCACCAAAGCAGTGTAAAATTGATACTAGTGAAGAGTACTGAGAATATAGAAAGGAGCATGGAGAGTGGCTACATGCTACTAAAAACAGTTGATAGTTTTCATGAATATGGTATCTCAAAAATGTTAAGGGACCTGTAAAGATTAAATATGATGTGCACATAAAACTGACATACACCTGGCACATAGAAAACATGAAGTAAAAGACAGTTGTTATGAAGAGATAGTTTTTCATAGAATTCATCTGACTTTTTTTTACAGGTGAGGAAATTGGGGCTCAGAAGTCATGTGGCATTTCAGGATAATAGTTCAGCTAATGACTGAACAGGAATCTGTCTGGCTTCCTCCTCACTTTAGAACTTAATTTAGCATCCCTTTTCTGACTCAGACTTCTTTTAGGGAAAATGATTTTTTTGAAAATTGCCTAAATTTATGGAAGAATACTGTCAAGTCAGACCACCTAACGGATGGAAGCATAGATGGATAAATGACACTGTTGTAGCAAAATAGTAACTATTGTAGAATGTAGGTGATAGGTATATAGGTGTTCACAGTTCTGTGATTTTTTCTGAATGTTTGAAATGTTCATAATAAAATGTTGGGGTTGGGGGCAATTTAAAAAAATCTCCTTACCCCAGAGTGTTTATTTTACTGATCTAAACACAGACAAACCAGCAGTACTTGCTACAGCCAAAGGAAGTAAAGCAACCCTGGAGCCAGAGCCTTTGGGAGTGCACATTTTAGGGCCTTTCCTTGACATTCTTGAGGGAGTAAGAACCACAGATCTACCTTGACTTCTTCTTTCTTTCCCTTTCTTCTTCTTGTCCCTTTCTTTCTTTTTCTCTCGCCTTTAAAAAAGTAAATTACAAATGATAGTTGTGCATTGCAGATTTGAAATTCCCCAACCCACCAATAAACAAGCCAATTAGCACTGTAGATCCTGTTCCCGTGAACAAATGCTCTAATTTATTTTTATTTTTGTTGTTTTGCTTTCTATTTTCCTGTGGTAAATTTTAATTTTGTTCTCTTCCTATTTTTTTTTATTAAAAAAAAAATCTTTGCCCTAGCTGGTTTGGCTCAGTGGATAGAGCGTCGGCCTGCAGACTGAAGGGTCCTGGGTTCGATTCCGGTCGAGGGCATGTACCTTGGTTGCGGGCACATCACCAGTGGGAGATGTGCAGGAGGCAGCTGATCAATGTTTCTCTCTCATCGATGTTTCTAACTCTACCCCTCTCCCTTCCTCTCTGTAAAAAATCAATAAAACATATTTTTTTAAAATATATTTTATTGATTTTTTACAGAGAGGAAGGGAGAGAGATAGAGAGTCAGAAACATCGATGAGAGAGAATCATCGATCAGCTGCCTCCTGCACATCTCCCACTAGGGATATGCCCGCAACCCAGGTACATGCCCTCGACCGGAATCGAACCCGGGACCTCTCAGTCCGCAGGCCGACGCTCCATCCACTGAGCCAAACCGGTTTCGGCAATAAAACATATTTTTAAAAAAATCTTTATTGTTGAAAATATTACATCTGTCCCCCCTTTTCCCTCTTCTTATTTTTAATGCATTTCTAAGCTTGAATCTTCCTGTTCTCACAGTCTTTCTCCCTAAGATCACAATTGTTTCTTCCACCAAATTCTTTATTTTTTATTTTTTTATTGATTTCATAGAGGAAGGGAGAGGGAGATAAAAACATCAATGATGAGAAAGGATCATTGATTGGCTGCCTCCTGCACGACACCCATTAGGGATAGAGCCTACAATCCAGGCATGTGCCCTTGACCAGAATCGAACCCAGGACCTTTCAGTCCACAGGTCGACTCTCTATGCACAGAGCCAAACCGGCTAGGGCCATGGTCGGCAAACCGCGGCTTGTGAGCCACATGCGGCTCTTTGACCCCGTCAGTGTGGCTCTTCCACAAATACAGCGTGCGGGCACGCACGTACAGTGCGATTGAAACTTGGTGGCCCATGCGCAGAAGTCGGTATTTTGTGGAAGAGCCACACTGAAGGGGCCAAAGAGCCGCATGTGGCTCGCGGTTTGCCGAGCCGCAGTTTGCCGACCACTGGGCTAGGGCAAATTCTTTTTTCTTTTCTTTCTTTTTTTTTTTTTTAAGGCGATATAGGTATTCTTTTAGCTAGGGCCTTTCCACTCTTTCTCATTTGTCATTTAAGTTTTTTCAAATCCAGCCTTCCCTTGCCTTATGGTGGGAGAAGGGGAAGGAGGGAAGAGTTTTAATAAATTGGCTTTTAGGAGTCAAGTAGAAACCTTAGGGGATACTCTTTAAGGACCACCAGACTCGGAATTAGCTGTGTGTTGCAAGCAGATGGTGTGCCCTGAGGAAATAGCTGCTCTGAGTGACTGGCTGTTTGCATCTAATTTAGCTTAGAGATCCTGAAACTGGGGAAAAAGTTCATGGAGCAAATGGATATAGTCACATATGAAACATTCTAAACCATAGCTAGGACCTAGTAATTATTGACTTGTGTGTAGATGCCATAATTCCATGCTGCATATACATATGCTGCATAATTCTGTGCTGTATTTTCAATTCTCTGAAGGATAAGTAACATCAAGCCCTGGCAGGCTCTTATCTGTTAATAACCGCACCCCACTAGAGGCCTTCTTCCATAACCAGAACGCTAGCATCAATGCTACAAGCAATTTGAAACCCATATTCCTAATGCTATCTCTGTACATCTAGATTCTGAGGTTTGAAAACTTCATTAGATTGGTTACAGAGCATCCCAAGCTCTGGTTTAGTCTTAAAGGGTAAATGTTCCTTTGAAAGGAATTCAGACAACACTAGATACTTGCGTACTTATGCCCCAAGGGAGGCCATGGATTCAATGGTTAGAAATTTTATAAAATGCTATTAAAGCCCCTTTGTTTTGGCTGGGCTTTAATATCCTTGCTTAGTTTAATTCAGCTATGTACCGCTAGGTAACTGCAACCAGAATTGAACTGCTTGCTTTGACATCTTGTTTGACAAGGAACATGAACATTTCAGACTAGGGAAGGCAAGAAAATTAAAGCTTATTTAACTGTATGTGTTGTTCACCAAGCCTCTGAGATTTCTGACAATATCTACCATCCTTCTTTTGACTAAATTCAGTAATTTTTTTCTTTGTCCTACAAAGGGATGGGAATGACATAAAGCTAAACACCAAGATACTCAATTAAGAGTAGAAAGTGTAAATGCTTTTGTGGAGCAGGAAATAGCAGTGCTGAGGAATGTTTTTGAAACTTTCTCTGTGAAGGTCTTACATGTCTTGGTAGAGTTATTCCTAGGTATTGGATTTTTTGATGCTTTTGTAAATTACATATTTTTGAATTTTTTGTTTTCTAATTGCTGGTTTAAGAAAAGCTGGTGACTTTTTTTTTTTTTTAATCATGAATAGGTGTTGAGTTTAGTGGGGTTTTGTTTTTGTTTTTTTTTGCTTACATCAAGATGATTATACGATCTATTTATAGTTTCCTAAACTGCCTAACTCTCTTATTCCTGAATCTGTGTACAATATTTTTGAATATCATCTTCCTGGAATAAACTCCCATTCTTCTTCAGGCTTTCTTAAGCCTCATTGTAGGGTTAATCTTTGAGAGAAGTCTCCCTTTTCTGTGCTTTCTCTGCATTTTGTCTGCATTTCCCCTAATCAGTGGCATGTTTATTCTCTGCACTACATTGTGAACTCCTTGATAGTAGGAATCTCCTCCTGATCATCTCTGTCCCCCTAAAGGTGTGTTCTTCCTTTCTACACCGGGTACGTACACTGTTCTTTTCTGGTAAAAGGTGTTCAGGCCTTGCTCTCTGCTTCTAAAAGTACTAACTGCATAGCCCCATCAGCTAATTTCTTCAGCTGTGGCTCCCATAGTTCTTTTGCTGTTTGCTGGCCTAGGTGTAACTCTCCTCTTGCCCTTAATTCAAAGGCAGCTGGTGGGTGGTTACTACTTCCTTCTCTTACCACATTTTCTGTTTCATTCCCCTGCCAGAATGATCTGCACTTTCATTTAGGTTTATTAGTAGACCTCAGTATCTATGCAACCAAGTCACATCTATAGCCACTCTGCTTTCCCAAAGGGAAAGGGTTGAGACCTTTTGTCTTGTCTTACTTGGGGGAAATCACCAGAGATTATCTAATAATCCATTTTTTTCTTTTTGTGCTTTTAGAATAAGTCTAGATTATGTTGATGTAACTCATAGAGAACTTCTCGTAGAAAACTTCTGTTTCCTTGTCTATAAACTAAGGGATTAGGATCTGGTAATTATTAGGTTCCTTCCAGCATGAACATTTTATGGTTAATGAGTTATGAGTCTTTATTAGTTAGGATTATTGCATATAAATGTACACACTGGATGTGTTCAACAATTTGTTAATTTGGAACTGAAAATCTACTTCCCTGTAGGTAGCTCTCATGCTACTACTGTGAAGTTTTTGGGCTAACCCTGTTCCAAAAGTCATTGCCGAAAAACTCTGCACAGGTCTCTATGAATGGAGAAAGGGAATAGTAGCTACCATTCACAGTTTCATGTGCACACTGTTTAAGTTATATCCTAGAGTAGTATGAAGGTTTGCTCTGATTCTCTGGCCAGTGCTAGGACAGGGACTGGCACATAGTAGGTGATACATATTTGTTGAATAAGTATCCCTATCCTCTGTACCTGGTTCTCTTCCTAGGAAGCTAGTGTTACCTATTTCTTTCATATCCTCCCAGGTGATAACTTTATAATAAGTATAAGCCAATGAGTATTCATTTTCCTTTCCTCCCTCCTTCTCTTTTCTTCCCTTCTTTCCCTCCCTCCCTCCCTTCCTTAGCACAAATGTTACTATATCAAATACACTGTTTTGCATTATGTACTTTGGTTTAATACATCTCAAGGGGCTAAGTCTACATTAGTACATAGAAAACATCATTTTTTTAGTAGCTGTATGGTCTTCCATTTTGTATTGGTACATCATGTTATTTTATCAGTTCTATTGATAGATTAGATGCATAGGAAAGATTAGAAACAATCTAATGTAAACCATTAGGAAATTAATAACCATGTGTGTAAAACACTTTATCCATGTACAAGTATACCTATAGGCTACATTCCTTCTGGGTCAGAGGTTATGTTCATTTGTAATTTTGAAAGTGCCAGTTCGCCCTCCCTTTATATGGAGTGAGCTAGGTCAGTGGTCGGCAAACTGCGGCTTGGCAAACCGCGGCTCGCGAGCCACATGCGGCTCTTTGGCCCCTTCAGTGTGGCTCTTCCACAAAATACCGGCTCTTCCACAAAATACTGACTTCTGCGCATGGGCCACGAAGTTTCCATCACATTGTACATGCGCACCCGCACGTGGTATTTTGTGGAAGAGCCACACTTGAAGGGGCCAAAAAGCCGCATGTGGCTTGCGAGCCGCGGTTTGCCGACCACGGAGCTAGGTTATTCTGGACAATGGGATATTTTACATCATATGGGCATTAGGGATGCACCTAAGTATGAATTTGCAAAGTTGAAAGGTGAGCACTGAGAGATGGAAAAAGGACTTAAAAAAATGAAGGTAGTAAAGGGTAAAAAAAAAATGTGCTTGGTTGGCCATTTTAATATATTTTTTATTGATTTTTAGAGAGAGAGAGGAAAGGAGAGGGACAGAGAGAAACATCGGTGAGAGAGAAACATCAATCAGCTGCCTCCTGCACACCCCCTTCTGGGGATCACACTGCAACCTGGGCATGCACCTGACCAGAATCATACCACGATCTCTTGGTTCCTGGGTCCATGCTCAACCACTGACCCACACCAGCCAGGGTTGCTTGGCCATTTTATAAAGGACCCTGGTGGTAGCAACAGCTAACATACTAAAGAGATATTTCTTGAATGTTTATTCAAGAAACACATACTGGCCCAGCTGGCATGGCTTAGTGGTTGAGCATCGACCTATGAACCAGGAGGTCATGGTTTGATTCCCAGTGGGGCTTATGCCTGGGTTGCGGGCTCAATCCCCAGTGTAGGGTGGGCAAGAAGCAGCTGATCGATGATACTTTTTCATCATTGATGTTTCTCTCTCACTCTCCCTTCCTCTCTGAGAAAATCAGTGAAAATATATTTAAGAAAGAAAGAAACATACTGGATCTCCTGGCGTGCCAAGGCCTAGGGATACAGAAATGCATAAAGCATTAATCCAGTCCCCGACTGAAGTTCACAGTTTAATGGAGGAAATAGATAAACAATTAGACAATGAGGTGCTTTGCTGTAATTGTTGTGCCTTGAAGATGTTAAGTTGAATTTGTCAAAACATGAAAACATGGATGGTTTAATATTTGATGTAATTTGTAAAACAATAGAATCCTACCATTTAAAGGATAGAGTTTTAAACCAACCTTTCATTTAGTGCAAGACATCCTTACTTCATGAACTCTCACTTATTGGTCATTAAGCTTCTGCTTAAGTATCTCTAACGACAGGTAAGTCATAACCTTCTGAGGCAGCCATTTCCATTTTGTAGGGAGGAGCTGTAGTTAGGAAATGATTTTTTATGAAACAAAATTTACCACATCCTGACCTCATGGTCTGATTTAGTATATATAAGGTTAAGATAATTAACTCAGTTACAACACCTATAAAATGAGGTGATTGTATCCACTGCTAAGAGACCTTTCAGATTAGCCTTGGTTGAGTTAATTCTTTGAATCTCTAACTCATATTTACATGGCAGATTGATATTCAAACAACAGTTACTGATTACTTATTATATTGGACATTTATGAGATTTTGTGCCCAGTTCTCCCTCTGTTTCTCCCATCACCATGGCTACAATTAACAGTAAATACTGCTGACTTTTTAAAAAATCTGTTGTTAAACAGATTCCCCAAATCTGCTAAGCAAATCTTTATCCTGTACTTGTGCAGTTTATTTGATACTGAACCTAAATGAAGGCCTTTGTATTAATTGCCCCTATTAAACCTCATCTTGCCATTTAGGCAGCCTATTCTTAGTGTGCTTTGCTCTGAAAACAGTCAACATTCTATCAGCTAATTCATGGAGCTTAGGAGACTAGAAAATGCAGGTATTGTGGAAAAAGAAGTGATTGAGAATTTAGGAGTGTCCCCTGTTCTTCCAAGATGGAAGTGTGTGTTGAATTAAATAATGCTTCTTAAGTGATTTAAAGGTAGCAGACGTAATGTCTGGATAAATCATACTTTTGTTTGAAGCCCTAAATTTGGGAGTGAAATGTTATCTAGACTACTGGAGAATTTACTTGCACGTTGTATGGCGCAGGGTATTTAGACAAGCTTCCTTTGACATTGCCACTGCAGGGTAACCCCAAGGGGGTGGAGTTGAGAAGAACCCCAAGTTTTGAGGAACAAAACCCAGGGCAGTGGCTGGAGAGAGTTTTTTTCCCATCGCCATTTATCTCCCCTATACCCTCTTCCAGCTCCACCCCCCACCCCCCACCCCTGCAATCACCACACTGTTGTCTGTGTGTCCATGAATTCTTTCTCTTTTTTTTCTTTTTTGCTCCATCCCTTCATCCCCACCATCACCCAACACCACCAAAGCTGTCTGCCTGCTCTCTATCAATGAGTCTGTCTTTATTTTGCTTGTTAGTTCAGTTTGTTCGTTAAATTCCATATATGAGTGAAAACATATGGTACTTGTCTTTTTTATTTTACTTAGCCTAATGTTCTCCAAGCCCATCCATATTGTCGCAAAAGGTAAATTTTTTTCCTTTTTATGGCCAAGTAATAATATTTCATTGGTGTAAATGTACCATAATGTTTTATCTACTCATCTACTGATGGGCACCTGGGCTGCTTCCAAATCTTGACTATTGTAAATAACGCTGCAGTGAAAATAGAGGCATATAGTTTTTTGAATTAGTGTTTGGATAATATGCAGCATGTTTTTTAAAAAGAAGAGGACCTATAGGGTATACTGTCCCCAGAGGGAGAAGAGAAGCGAGGACAGGCCTCCTGGACCTGGGGCATGGTATTGGGAGCAGAGAGAAGAGGGGAAGGCAGATTACTCAGAACTGGAGTGGAGGAATAGACTAACAAATGCTGATGTTAGTACCTGAAAGGATTTGTTATAATTTCTAACTTTTGCCTTCACCTTTGCCAATAGTGGTGTGATCTGCTTTTAACTGTAGCTAACAGACTGTAGCTAGGACATTGTGCATGTTGGGCTCTTTACCTGCCTATTGGTGCATATTTGGAAATATTCTCACTGTATAGTTAAATGTAAGTTTGTTGTAATAGGCAGGGTAAGGGAAAGAAGGGTCATCACCAGCCAAGTCAGAGTGGTAAAAAGACTGGAATTTAATCTCTGGTGAGAAAAACCTTCTTTTCCTTCCAATTAATACAATTCAATATGACAGATAATGTTTAGTTTTCACAGTAGAAAAAAAATAGCCTTAGGTGTGATTCCATTTGAAATCTGTTTCTGTATTTTAATTTCAATGATACTAAAAGCTACAAGTGCCGTTCTCATAAGTTATGTTGTGTAAGGTGGTATCAATGACTTTAAGACTTTGTAAGTTTAGGATAATCAGTCCACATACCTAAGCAAAACACTTGCCAGCAAGCATTCCGCAAATACCAGTTTTAATGAACTGTCTGCTGTCTTGAAGATGAGGTTTAACGTTGTGACATTACTGAAATCTTTATTAAATGGTTCTCTAAACCAATTAATGCTGGCGTGAGAATGGAAAAATGTTGTTTCATACAACCACATTTACTGTGAATGAACTTTTGCAAATTGTACATGGTATTGGCTGTTAGCTATTGGCTTTTGAATATATCATGCCTGTATTGCCATATGCTCTGATTTTTCACTCTTTCAATTACAATTACTATGAAACTTTTGCTCGTACAGTGTGCTGTGAGGATATTTGGCATGAAGGAGATCTTAACACAACTGAAGAAGCACCAGGGAAAGCCTACTGGCAATATTTGTTTGGATGGTAGTTACTCATGACCCAGAATGTCATTCATTTTAGATTATCTTTTAAGTAAAACATTAAAAAAATTGTACACAATTCTTAGACTCCTCTTTCTCTTGACATATTTGTGACCTCCTGTTTAGGAAACGCTGCTTTAGAAAATATTTTTCTGATCACTCTCTAGGAATCTAGGATTTAAAGATAAGAAAACAAACTATAACCAAAAAAAACTTGGCCATTCTTTTTTTTTTTTTTTTTTTTTTTTTGTAGTCTCACCTGGGGACATGTTTATTGATTTAAATTTTTTTTTTTTTTTTTTTTTTTTTTTTTTTTAGAGAGAGGGGGAGAGAAAGAGAAACATCGATCGGCTGCCTCCCACATGCACCCCGACTAGGGTTTGAACCTGCAGCCCAGGTATGTGTCCTGACTGGGAATTGAACCCACAACCTTTTGGTGCACGGGATGAAGCTCCAACTAATTAAGCCACTCGGCCAGGGCAACTTGGCTATTCTTAATGTAATGAGAGATACTTTAACAACAGACTATAAATAGTTGGATTTGTGCTATCCTAAAGTATGCTAAGAGAGCTATGGGAACTTACTGAAAGGAGCTGCCCAGTTAGTTATCTTAAGGGTAGAGGAGGGGTTCAAAATCTTGTTTGAACAAGGTCTTAAAGCAGTGGTTCTCAACCTTCTGGCCCTTTAAATACAGTTCCTCATGTTGTTGCCCAACCATAAAATTATTTTCATTGCTACTTCATAACTGTAATGTTGTTACTGTTATGAATCGTAATGTAAATATCTGATATGCAGGATGGTCTTAGGCGACCCCTGTGAAAGGGTCGTTCAACTGCCAAAGGCGTCGAGACCCACAGGTTGAGAACCACTGGTCTTAAAGATTCAGAGGGTGGGTTTAAACTAGCAGAGAGATAGTATGTGTAAAGACCACGGTCATGAAAGACACGATTGTCATAATGGTGAGACATGTGTGGCCCTAGATAGCATTTTTAATGTGAATGGTAAATTAGAACCCAAAAGTAATTTTTAATTGTTAGACCAAATGTTGAACTGTTACTTCATGTACTCTAAGGGAGCTGTGAAGATCTTAGAACTCGGAGAGTATTCATGGCAGAAGTTTTATATATAGCAATTACCATATTATATTGTAACATTCTCCTTCACTAGTCTTTGGAACTCTTCAAGGGCTGTGACCATGAGTTATTAATCTTTGTGTACTAAGATTTTGGTAGAGTAACTGATAAAAAAGCTAATACTTAGAAAACCTTGGTTGAATGACTACTTATGGGTAAAGAGGATTCAGGAGAGAACGATGACAATCTCCTATGATGGTGGTTTCAATCTTTTATGAGTGACAGACCCTTTGTAATTCTATAAAACTTCTTGAAAAGGCAAATAAATACATACAGCATTTGGCCTACAGTTTTGTGGGATTCATGCACTCTAAAGTCAGTCCATGGATTTCTGGTTCAGAATCCCTCCTTAGGAAATTATACTCAAGGAACCTATAACCACCACCAAACCTCACCATGAGTAATTACTGTATCTTAACAGTCTTTAAATGTCAGATTATGATAGTGTCTCTTATACTTCCTAAAAAGGAAGAGATCATTGAAATAGCTGAACTATCTATGAAGAAAAACAAAATTTTTTATAATGATTAAGGTAAAACTTTTCTGATCTAGAAATAGAATAGACAAGTATGCTAATGAAGCCAGCAACCAAGAATTAGCTGCTTGAGGAGATCCTGACATTCCTGAATTTGAGTTTAGCAGGTGGGACTATCCAAGACTACTTCCAGCTCGAAGACTTGCTAGAAGGACTCATGGGACTAAGAAAAGCTGTTATACTAATGGTTGTGGTTTATTACAGTGGAAATACCCAGATTAAAATCATAAAAAGTAAAAGGCACACGGGAGAAGTCCAGGAGAAACTAGGTGCAAGCTTCCAGGTGTCCTCTCCCAGTGCAGTGGCACAGGTGCACTCCATAGCTCAGCAATGATGTGACAGCACTTGTCAACCAGGGAAGCTCTCCAGAACCTTGGTATCCAGGATTTTTATTGGGGCCCAGTCACACAGGCTTGCAGCATTCTTATTAGGGAGAATATTTCAAGGATTCAGAGTTCATTTCCTAGGAACTGACCAAGGGCTAGTCCTGAATGAAGAAGGCCTTTCTTGGAAATGTGAAGTATTGGAGCAACTCAGGCCTGCACAGCAAGTTAGCTGTTCAGAGACATAGCTTCGTTCTGGCCTGCCTGTCTGCCTAGCCACTCTTTCTAGATAGTATAGACTTTGGCCTCTTCATAAGTGGCCATTCGACATACACGGACTCTTCCTTTTTTCTTGCCAACAAGTAATTGGAAAGTTTGATTTGACTTAAAGAAGTAAATGTGCTTTGTAGTTTTCATGAGATCATAGTGAAATGTACGTGCCTATTCTGTTGTTCAGTCAATGAGGATTTATTGAATGCTGCTACATACCAGACTCAGTGCTAGATGTGGATTTACAGAAATGATTAATATGGGTCCCTGCCCTCAAGGAGCTTAGAGTTTCATAGGGGAGAGAAAAACAAAAGTAGCAATTCTGGTAAGCAGTGTGTGCTTTAGGAAACAGTTAATCATTGGAGAGCATATGGTGGAAGGTCTATTTGTGTGTGCACAGAAAGGTATTGGTGATAATTAGGGGAAGACTCCCATAAAGGGGTCACTCCTTGACTTGAGCCATAAAGATCAAATAGATAGAAGTGAGCATGGAGCTGGTGTTTCTCTAGTCATTTCTGTAGCCAGGTTGCCTGTTTTGTTAGAGCACATATGTATTGTTACCTGTGCAGTCGCCTTGACTTACTGAAAAAGCACCATAATCCTGGCTAGTAGAGAAATATCTTTCCCAGGGTTTGTACAAGAGAAAAGAGTGGTGCAATACAAATCTATTTCCATTACTCCATTACCATAAGTCCACCCAAATGGCATTTCCAACCGACATTGGAAGATTGTAGTATTTTCATACATTGCTTTTCGATAGGGGGAGTATGTGAATGCATAGTTTTGGACTAGTAAGAATAAGTATAACCAGTAAAAATTTAAATGTACTTTGTTTCAAACGGGAGGGCAAATGCTTGCCTTACCTTGATGATATTGCATGTAATAATTTCTCTATACTTGGAAGCAAAAAAGCTTTAGACAAGAACCTTGGTCCAAATTTTATCATATTTAGCTCCTACATATATGTGCTTCTCAACTCTCCTAAGAGGAATGAAGAGTTTTGTTTTTTGAAAAGTACAAAGAAATTACTATAAGATCAGGACTGTCATATAGTGAATATGGGATAATTTCAAAATATTAACCTTGAGAATTTTTTCTAATAAAATCTTGTTCTCTTTTCCTAGCATTACAGTGTTTCTGCCACCTTTGCACAAAAGACAATTTTACTTGTGTCACAGATGGACTCTGCTTTGTCTCTGTCACAGAGACCACAGACAAAATTATACACAATAGTATGTGTATAGCTGAAATCGACCTAATTCCTCGAGACAGGCCATTTGTATGTGCACCATCTTCAAAAACTGGGTCTGTTACTACAACATACTGCTGCAATCAGGACCACTGCAATAAAATAGAACTTCCAACTGTTGGTAAGTTATTGCATAAGATGTTTTTTTTTTCTTGATACTACAAAGGAAAGCCTTAGACTCTGGCTATGATTTTAGAACTGGAAGGGATCTTAGAGATTGTCTACCCCAGCTTGTTCAGTTTAGAGGCAAGAACAAACTTGTCCACAGTGGCAGTGTTATAAGAGTAGCCAAGATCCTGATTCCTGGGTGTGTGTTGTTTGAGAGGTTGATTCCATGATACTTTCTGTTCACCACAGAAGTATGTGCTCAGAATGTCTTCAGAGTGAATTTCTTCTTCCTTGCTTAGTGCTCTGTCCTTTTAAAGCAATCAATAATGGGTGGGAATTGAAAGCAGCACTAAACAGTCCAGATGCCTTCATTTTGTAATTTCACCTTGCCTTATGAAAAAATGTCCTGGAAAAGCTAGGAATTTCAAGAATAAACTCTTAGGATTAGATTAATTTAAGGTTCTGGTTTAAGATGTCAGTCTAAGCACATTTAATTCTGTCCTCAAATTTCTACTGTAGTAATCAAAATGGATACAAAAATAGGGGGACCTATATTAATGCTAGCAGAATTAATGGGAGAATACTGCCCACATGCCTACACTCGTGAGAAACTTTACAATTTACCAGTACCCGTTAGAGAAGGGCAGCAGTCCCCCACCTGGTACATGTGATAACAGCAAAGTGCAACTAAGTCTTCAGCATGACCAGGAAGCTCCCTGTGGCCAGGCTCTGTCAGACTCTTAACCTTTCTGGCTCTTTTTGTAAGTATCTGCAATTCTAATATGACAAAATGGTAATTCCAGAATTCTCCATTTCCAAAACCTTGAGAAGGACTCACTTCATTTCTAATGCTAAAAATGCACAAATTCCTTATTCCCAGGTCCTTGATACACAAAGAACAAAAAAATTACCAAATGAAAAGCTTCAGTGGTTTAAAAGGAGTGAACTAAACTGGATAAATCAGAGTAGATGTCACCCTTTGAAATAGACTTACCACGTAATAGGGAAGAACTTTCAGACAGACCAAGGTCTATTTTTCAGTTGTTCAATGTAAAATGAGGACAATAAAGATTGACAAGAAAGCAATAAAGATTGCTTTCAGATGAAAAGCTGGATTGATGAATTATTTTTTAAAATGCAGTTTTGAAAATGAACAGCAGACTGGATACGATAATTTTATAGTCAAGTGTGAGACAAGCTTAAGGCAAGATGAGCTTGAGAAACTGTTACAATTCAGAGAAAAAGACAGTTGGTGAGCAAATTAAGAGATACAGAGGACAGATCTAGGTGATCCAATATGCTTAGTATAAATATTTCAGAAAAAGACATAAGAGCAGACTTTCTATGCAAAATTAATGAAAAAATACTTATCTAAATACATATAATAAAAGACATACCAATTTCAAGAATAAAGAAAAAATGTATATGCATTCAGCACAAGTGAACATGGAATGACTATAAAAGGGAAAAAAGTTCAGATTTTGTGCTTTTTTTAAATACTAGAGGGCAGTGGAACATCATATAGTGAATGTTACTTAAAATTTTTTAGACAAGCCAAGATTTTTCATATATAAAGGCAAAGGCATCTTTAGATAATTAAGTATTCAGCGTATAAGGACACACATGTACTCTTCCTGAAAGAAATTATTAGAATTAGAATTCTGTGTTATAAGAAATAAATCCAAATAAGGATATCAAGAATGGAGAAGATGTGCTATTAAAGAAATGGTGGTGTGCAGTGAACCAGCAAGGCTCAGGATGAATGCCAAAATAATTATAATTAACTAGAAACCCGGGGCACAAAATTCATGCACAAGGCAATGTTCCCTCAGCCCGGCCTGCACCCTCTCGCAATCCGGAACCGCTAGCTCCTAACTGCTCGCCTGCCTGCCTGATAACCCCTAACCACTCTGCCTGCCTACTTGATTGCCCCTAACCACTTGCCTGCCTGCCTCATCGCCCCTAACCATCTCTGCCTGCCTGCCTCATCGCCCCTAACTGCCTCTGCCTCAGCCCCCTCCTTGTCTTTGTCCGGAAGGTCGTTAGGCTGTCCAGTCTAATTAGCATATTATGCTTGTATTATTGTAGAAAACTTTCTGAAACAATGTAAAGCAATAATTATTAAAAGAGATGATAAGAAAATAAGTGCTCTTGAATTAAAAACTCAAGTGATTAAAATAGAGTAGATAGTATACACATGCAAACTTTATTATAAAAAACAAAGAATATATTTTGCCTGAACAAAATTGATGGAGATTATATATATATATATATATATATATATATATATATATACACACATGCATATATACACACACACATACCTACACTAAACTGAATTGTTTTGGAGTAGTGAGGCTGTATATAGATTTATTTTTATTTATTTTTTTAACTTTTGCTCATCTAGTTCTTTTATTAGTGACCCTGAGAGTAATAAATAGGGAGGTCCTAGAATACTGGTGGTAGTTGGCTTTGTTATTTATTTAGATGGCTGAAAAATGCAGGAAGAACAAGTGAATGTTGACTAAGTTGGTGATCATAAAAGGAGAACCAATGGGAGGAAGGCTGAATGACTCACTTGTTCTGGTTTCCAGCCCTCTGAGCTGCTGTAATGAGGCTCTATGACTAATGGTGGTAGTGGCCAACTACAGGAAATGTGGAGAATTAGGAAATTGTAGATGCCACCTATCGTATTTTTTATATTTATTTCACTTGCCCTATTTCAGGAAAGCCATCACCTGGCCTTGGTCCCGTTGAACTGGCAGCTGTCATTGCTGGACCAGTCTGCTTCGTCTGCATCTCACTCATGTTGATGGTCTATATCTGCCATAACCGCACTGTCATTCACCATCGAGTGCCAAATGAAGAGGATCCTTCATTAGATCGCCCTTTTATTTCAGAGGGTACTACATTAAAAGATTTAATTTATGATATGACAACATCGGGGTCTGGATCAGGTAATGTAATTGTTTTTCCTAAGAAATCTTCTAAAAATTAACTGCATTATTTAATTAATTGGCTGAGCCACTTGATTTGGTTTGTTAAAACTTGGGATAGTGTGAATGCTAGTACAGCTTGAGCCTAGTAAAGGTCTTTAAGCTTGGTCTATATCTGACTATGGCTACTTTAGTGTAGACAGATTAGAACTAACTTTTACTGAAATAAGTCAGTATATCAGCTTCACGTTTGTGTAAATTTCAAAGTATTCTCACCTTCTCAGGACTCCATGAGATAGTAAGAATAAGAAGAATTATTCTCATATAGGTCAGGCTGAGTTCAAAGATGTTCAAATGATACGCAGCTACCCATTCTATTAGGATTGTTTAACAGCTTTATTTTTGTCTTTGAACAGAAACAGGCATGACAGAAAATGTGTTTCGAATTGTGAAGGTTATTTACTTTATGAATTTTTCATCATTTTCTCACCTCAGAAAAAAAGTCTAACCACCTTGTTATTTAATATAATAACTGGATGGATCCATGGCCCCTGTGATGTTTGCTTTTCTCAGTTCTGGTCATTTTTTGTGGGATTAGAAATAGACTAAGAAATTGCCCTAACCGGTTTGGCTCATTGGATAGAGCGTAGGCCTGCGGACTGACGGGCCCCAGGTTCTATTCTGGTCAAGGGCATGTACATCTCCAGTAGGGGGTGTGCAAGAGGCAGCTGATCAGTGTTTCTCTCTCATCGAGGTTTCTAACTCTCTATCCCTGTCCCTCTCTGTACAAAATCAATAAAAATATATTTAAAAAAAAAAAGAAAATTGCCAGGTTTATTCTCATAAGTGGAATTTGACATAGCACTGCTTTGTGTATAAACCAAAGGGGATTTATTTTTGACTTCTTGCTTTGGAAGGATACTAAGAGAGGAAAACCTCTATCCTCTATAGTATTGTAATGTGACACTCAGGTAGGAATTAAGAGAGCTAGACTCCAGTGCACACTTTGTCACTGCTTGGCTCCCTGACCTTGGTCAAACCATGTTTCCTCTTTGGGCTTCTGTTTCTTCATCAGAAATATGGAACAGATACTTGGTAATACTACTTAAAGTGGTTTGTTAGGACTTTAAATGAGATATACTATCGCCTTTGAGAGGTATAAATCAACTTCAAATAAGGGCTATATTTATGGGTAAAATGAAGAAGATTTGA
The DNA here is from genome assembly GCF_964212035.1 of Myotis nattereri. Classification (NCBI taxonomy): domain Eukaryota; kingdom Metazoa; phylum Chordata; class Mammalia; order Chiroptera; family Vespertilionidae; genus Myotis; species Myotis nattereri. The sequence goes on from NC_138087.1 coordinate 57,394,854, forward strand.
AAATATATAATGAAAATTTCACCAATTTTATCACCAAGTGACTAAAGAAACGTTAAAGCAGAAGTTGTGACTAGGGGAGAATATCACTTTGAAGCACAAAATCACATCTGCTAATAAAGTTCACATAAATGTCAAATGCCTATTTATTTTAAGGAAATTAACATATTGATGTATATGCATCAGGAAAGATGCATATATCTATCTGTTCATTTAGAAACTGATTTCATGACCTGAAGTCTTCTTCAGTAGAATTAGGCTATATATATATATATATATATATATATATATATTTAGTAAGTGAGTTCTGTTATGATTTCTAGGACACATGTAGTTTGCACTAGAGCCCACATCTCTTAGGACAGCCTTTAGGGACCCCTGAGAACTTTGTGAGGAAGGAAGCAATGAGAGGTTGAATTGAGATGGAGCAGCCTTAGTACTGAAGATGCGACAGTCTTTGGGCAGGAGTGGTAGAGGAGTGGAGACTGTTTTAGGGCTTCCCTGGGATTTCCCATTGATTCTGAGTTATGCCAAAGAGTTCCCAAAGAAGATCTGGCTTATTCTAAAAGTTATTCTGGACCAAAATATGGTAAGCAAGGACCAACAGTCACAGGAAATCAGGGTGGCTACAGATCATTTGGAATTAATCCCTTGGACCTAAATCAAAGCAGCTCATGCCACTTGGCATAGGCTCCAGGGGAACAAGCCTACCTAAAGGAGCAAAAGAAATTAACTGTCTGGATGGCAGTTGGTTTTCCAATAAGAATACATTTATTTACCTTAAAGATATAGATATGAAGTAAAGACTTGAATTGTTATTTTTTCCATTTTATCTATAGTTATAGATCCATCAGGGATTATAGCTCTGTGATCTCTGTGAAAGCTTCACTTCTTTTATGCCTTACCCTGCAAAAACTTGTTTACATTTTTTGCAAGTAACTGTAGTTTGGGGTAGTTAGCTGATGTCTCATGTCTGAGTTATTTCATCTTTAAAATCAAAGTAATTAGATTGTTATGAGGTTCAAATGAGACAAAAATGTTTGTGTGAAAACACGTGGGAAATGGTCACGTATATCCAAATGACAGGTGTTATTCTTATTGAAAAGATATTTGGAAGAAATATCTATTTGCTGCAATGTTCCTTATGTCTTGCTCATGCCTATGATCTGTTATAATGTATGCATGTTATTTAGGTCTTATTTCTATTCACTAATGTGAAGCATTTTCCCCATTGAAGTTTACTCTTCTCAAGGTACAGAAGAATAACGCAGAGAACATAGAGATCTCAATTAGACTTGTTTATTTTTGTCTTTAGAAGAAAATCATTACTTTTTAAAAATGCTCAGGTATTCATGTGGGTTAGAGTAACCAAATATAGATAATATAATGAATATAGATGTGGTTTTTAATTTTAGGTCTGCATCTAGAATCCAAGGGTGATGGGAATAACAATAACTTTCCTTGTCCCATTAGCCTATTTTGACCATCCCATTTACATGGGTCCTGAATTGTCAGCTATTTAGGTGAACTGGAATAGTCCCAAATACAGTGTTACTTAAATGTTGTAGGTAGTTGTAAATCCTTTTCTATAAATGAAATACGTGTGGCAATATTTCAAAAAATGCGTTTTAGAGTAAGGCAAGTTCAGTTGGTAAAAAAAAAAATTACCAGAATATATTGCTAGACACTTGTTTAAGATACTAGTATTGTATAGGCAGCCAGTTCCTAGCAAGTAAATTGCCTATCTTGAAATGGTTTCTGTGATAATTTACTGATTTATTAAAAGTTGGGCCAGAATTTATTTTTATGTGTCTTATATTCACACATTTTTCTCCTCCCACAATTAAAACTGTTACCAAATTCATCTTTCTAGAATCAGTTGTTGTTTTTTAAATTATTTCTTCCCATACATAGCCTCTTTTCAGACATTTTTAATAGTTCTTCGTTTACCCACAGCTCTCATTGGTCATGTTGAGCTTGGCATCTCTAGTATTTGTCACATTTTGGTGACAGTTTACCTTCTCTTCCACTGCTTTACTACATGCACCTCCTTTCTGTTTATCTAAGCTGGTTCCCTAAAAATGTATCATTCATTTCCTTCTTGTACGTATGCTTGCATAAACCTTACCTCCTTTTCTTCTCCTTAGGTATCCCTCTGTAAAGGCCAGTCTAAATTCAACTTACTTTACAAAGCCTACCTTGACCCTCTAGCCAGGAGTTTCTGGATTCTTTTAATGTATTTATTATTTACCTTTTATCATGAATTACTGTGTCTGCAAAAGTGGTCTTTATTTCATTGAGATTGTAAGTTCCTTAAAAGTAGAGCTTAAAAGAGTTACACCTTTCCTATGGTGGTGTTGGATACCCATTCTTTTGTTGATTGTTTGTATTGAATACTATTTATTTTTATCTTCAGGTTTGCCATTGCTTGTTCAGAGAACAATTGCAAGAACTATTGTGTTACAAGAAAGTATTGGCAAAGGTCGATTTGGAGAAGTTTGGAGAGGAAAGTGGAGAGGAGAAGAAGTTGCTGTGAAAATATTCTCTTCTAGAGAAGAACGTTCATGGTTCCGTGAGGCAGAGATTTATCAAACTGTAATGTTACGTCATGAAAACATCTTGGGATTTATAGCAGCAGACAATAAAGGTCAGTAACATTTACTTTTCCTTTGAGTGTAGTAGTAACAAAATCTATTTAATAAAGCCTTTTTACAGATATGGCTACTGAGCACTGTCAAATTTAATGAGAAAAATAGATGTGTGTCATATAGATTAGACCCATTTGGTCAAATGGAATATATTAGAAGTCTTTAGAACCAGGAACTCCTTAAAGATTTCCTTGACTCTTGACAACCTGTTCCTAAATCTCTAATTGTTTTATAACAGCTAATTTTTTAAAAAGCCACGTGCTTTGTTATTTTGCTTCTGGACAGTTAGTTATTGAGTGAAGTCATAATACAGAAAAACTTATAAACTCGGGTTGCTCAACATTTTGAGGTAGGATAGAGCCCAGATATCTGTTTCCATTTAACCTCTTCACCTTAAGAGCATTCTGATATACACTAATAACTTTATTTATAAGGAGAGTAAAAAAAACTTCTCAGTGTAGTCTGTTTTAAGTTCCCTGGGGCTTAAATAGATTATTAAGTAGATACATGTTTTCTCCAAAACCACATTGACACTTCCTTGCTTGTGGCTCAGGTGCTTAAGGTCCAGGGTCAGATCAGATGCTGAGGAAGCAAGGAAGCCCTTTCCGGGGAGAGTCAGAACGAGTGGTGACTGTGAGCAGTGACTTCAGACTGTACTTGAACTACTTTTTTGGCTGCACTTACTATCTTTTGTCTACAATTTCTACTCTTACAGCTTTTGTCAGAGACGTATGTTACAACTCAACTCTCATTATTCCTAACCTGAATCAAATGCTTTCCAGCTTTCCTATTTTTTAAAAAATGCTATCATTATCTTTTTGAGATTGGCCAGAACCATAGTTATCTTTTTCCTTCTCTCCCTTCCCATTTTTTTTCAACAGCGTTTATTGCTTCAAACTGTTAACAGTGTTTAAAATCAGTTGGTAATTATGGATGATTTGATTCTGCTTCTGTATTTTCAAATTTATATACAACAAGCATTTATTACTTGTTTATTTTTTTAACTTTTATTTAGAGAAAATTTCCATTATATAAAAAAGAATAGTATAATGAACTTCCATCACTCACCTTTAATAATTATTAGTTCACTACCAATCATATTTGATCTCTGACTTCACCTACACTGCCCCCTAACTAAATTATTTGAAGCCAATTCCAGATAACATATCTTTTCATCCATAAACATTGTCATTTGTATCTTTAGATTATAAAGAACTTTTAATGAAACATAATCACACTACTATTGTCACTTTAAAAAATATCAAATATCTAGTCAGTTTTAAATTTCTGCAGCTGTCTCTTATTATTATTTTTTTTAAACAATTGGTTATTCATTTTAGGATACAAAGTCCACACATTGCATTTGGTTGGTTTTAATCTTAAGTCCCTTAAAATCTCTAGGTTCCTTCGCCATCTTTTGGTTTTTTTTCTTCTTGCAGTTTATTTGTTGAAGAAACTAAATTGTTTGTCCTGTAGGGCTTATCAGTCTGGATTTTACTAATTGAATTCCTATACTGTCTCTGAACTTGCTCCTTGTATGATTTGAAAACTGGTAGTTAGAATTAGAGACTGAATCTGATTATATTTTATTGGTTTCCTGAAGATATTTTCTTCTGTTAGGCATGTTCCAAGTCGAAAACTGGCACAAAATGCTCCTGCTGCTGTGGGCTGAGCTTTCTCTTTGCGTTTGCTCAAGCAGCAACCAAGCTGGTGCTGTCCTCTGGTGGTCACCATGGGAACTAGCTGACCTTGCTGGCTCTTCCCTTGCCCCTCTACCCCAGTTCCCTTCTCCCTTATCTTCATTCTCCTGGTTTAGTTAAATCTACCCAGATAACCTCTTATATATGCACAGCCTCTTACATATCTTTTTTTCCTTCTGCTTTTCTTGTCAGTTACCTCAGAAAAATCTATCTTCCGTCTGCCTGTGTTCCTATTTATTTCTTGCATTTCATAATTCAGTCATGGATAATAAGCAGGCAGATAAAGTAGTGATATATCTGTGTCAAGGAAGAGACAAGGTACAGTGAACACAATCAATTTATGAAGAACAAGTTTGTCAAGAACTAGTATCACGAATCTCCAAATCCTTTTGAAAGTACTGAAAAATCCCCTCCAGAATCTTCTGAAAACATCTTTTTTGATCTCTTCTAATCAGAGTTGCTTTCCTTCAGATAACAGCCTTCAAAATATAGAAGTTGTTTTATGTCAATTTGGGTTTTGTCTTTTGTTTTATAACTAATGAGGAAAGAAATAGCACATTTTAAATTCTCATGTTCCATGCTATGGAACTAAGTGCTTTAATGTACTAAATGCATTTTAAAAATCTGTTATTCTATTTTTAAAATCTTCTTAATGGTCTTACAAAATAAGGTATTCTTGTTGTGTAAAGGGAGACACTGTGGCTCACTGGTTAGGAAACTTGTCTGAAGTCACTTAGTCAATAACAGCTCTTGGATTTAAACTCAGGTCACAGTGACTTCAGGTGTGTATCGTTTACTGAATTGTGCTGCTTCGTACTATTGTAATACTTTTTCTCACAATTTCATGAAATGTGGTTTTTCATATATTTCTAGCTACTTGTAGGTTAAATAGGCTTTTGTGGACCAGCCTATCCAAAACCTTTACCTTGATTCCCATGGGAAAACACATTGCAAATTCATGCATCAGCTTACAAGTGAACTTTTGGTACATACATTCCTAGTTCTTGAGGTTTAAAATCACGTTGTGTGTGTAAAACTGGGTTCAGTCCCAACTTTGTCTTCTCCTGACATTTCAGTTCTGGCTCAGTTTTTCCGTGTGTCAGTGATAAACTTTTATGAAGTCTTAGAGTCATAATCATCTCATGTGGCTTCTTTGTTAACTATATTCAGAGCCTCTCATTAAAGCTTGCATTTCTTCATTTCACCTCACTTTGAGTTTTGTTCCATACTGCTCCATTCCACACTGTGGCCATACTAGGGTCCTGATACTTCTCATTTTCCTGCTTCCCTTCATTCTTTCCCTCCTCCCAGAAACAATCACTGAGCACCTAACCTGAACCAGGCATTTTTCTAGGCACTAAAGAGTTCCCACTTTACCACTGTCTCTGTAGACTCAAGATTACATCTTTGAACTGTGATTTCTTGTCTTTCTCTCTTTTTTTTAATTTATCTTTATTGTTGAAAGCATTAGAGATTGTCTCCTTCTGTCCCCCCCCCCATTAGCCCCCTCCATCCCGCTTTCTCCCCCTCCTCAGCCCTTCACCGATTCCTTGTCTCTTAAATTGGATTAGTCATCCAGCCTTATCTCAGGAAATGAGGCTTACTCTGAGGACCTAAAGGATGCATATGTAAAAGTATAAGACAAAATGAAAATACAGGAAAATATGAAGGAAATATTTACAAATTTAAGGTTCGATCATATTGTAGTGGGATTTGGGATAGAGTAAAGTGATAACTTTTGAACAAATAAATTGTAAATGTTCTACAGGCTGTCTGAAATATTGTTATTATACTTTGCAGACAATGGTACATGGACTCAGCTCTGGTTGGTGTCAGATTATCATGAGCATGGATCCCTTTTCGATTATTTGAACAGATACACAGTTACTGTGGAAGGAATGATAAAACTTGCTCTGTCCACAGCAAGTGGACTTGCCCATCTTCATATGGAGATTGTTGGTACCCAAGGTAACTTGAAGCAATCCTGTTTTTACTTTCAATTCCCATGGATCTAGTGTATGCTCAGAACATTTTTGTAGGAAGTCAGTCTAATTGGAGATGTTATATTTCTGTTGAAAATCTCACATGGAGTCAGGAATCTAGGAATTTGTTTAAAGATCCTGTAGTCATTGTAACAATACTGATACTTTTGTGAGTTCTAAAAAATAGCATTCAGTTTCCTACTCGTGATTTTTGAGGATATTGATTTCAGAATTCAAGTCTAAGAGATGTAATTTTCATGTGTAAGTGAAAGTGGAAATGCTTTATAAATGTCAACATGCTATATAAATGTTAGCGTCCATCTAACAAAATTATATTTGACTTTGAGATAAGACTGCATGAGACCCTTTGACAGTTGAAAAATTAAATATTATGTTTTTAGTTATTAAATGTTTTTGCTATGATTTTTGTGCTATGTAGGATATCAGACACCAACAAATCTCTATGCTCTAGCGATTATCCACTTGCTACCTGTTTCACTTGAGGATGTTAAGTAATGACCCAGGTAAAAATTGTGATTGGTACTACCTTTTAAGCAATTATGTTTCATTTCTTTTTCTTTAGGAAAACCAGCCATCGCTCACAGAGATTTGAAATCAAAAAATATCTTGGTAAAGAAGAACGGAACTTGTTGTATTGCAGACTTGGGACTGGCAGTAAGGCATGATTCAGCCACAGATACAATTGATATTGCTCCAAACCACAGAGTGGGAACAAAACGGTATACTTGTGAATAAAGTCTTTAATATGTTCTAAAAGCAAGTTCTTTTCCTTCTCATCTGCATATACATATTTTCTCTGAAACTCAACCTTTATTAGATTGGCCACAGGTAAAAGATCTTATGGTTTTGTCTGCTCTGAAACCAAGGTTGCCTGACTTAAAAAGAAGCCTGCTGATGAAAGATGGTCCTTCCAGAAAATATTTTCATTAGTGATGTTAATTATAATAGCAATAGGAGCTAATGTTTATAGGGTACCTACCTGTGTGCCAATCATTTTAATGAAATTTTTAAATATATTATCTCATTTGATGCCCTCCTCAAATGCAGTACTGTAATTATCCCAACTATTTTCAGTTCCTGAAAATATGCCTGCCTTTCTTCCTTAAAACTTTTGCATGTGCTGTACCTAGAGTCCACTTTCCCCTACTGTTTCCCTAACTTGTACTCACCCTTTCTTTCTCATAGGAAGCCTTTTCTGGACTGTTAGGTGTTCTTGCCAACAGCTCTCATAGCATGCTGAAATTGGACCGTTAAGGCACTTATTAACACATTCTGGTGTAATTATTTATTTGTCTGTATATTCCATTGGGTTGTAGGCCACTTGGAAGCAATCTGTATTCTCAGTATCCATCACAGTGCCTCATACATAGTAGATACTCAGTAAATATTTGTCCTCAAAATAATCTAACTAGGTAGGTGTCATTATTCTCAAGTCACAGATGAGGAATATACCTCATAGAGGTTATGTAATGTGGCCAACCTCTTAAATGGGTGGTAAGCTGAAGAGCTGAGATTTGAACCTGTGAACACAAGCTTGCTCTATATCACAACATATCTTCAAACTACCACCTTGGCCTTGAAGTAAGCCAAGCTTTATTCTATCTAAGTTGTATTTATGACTTCTGGATTCAGTAGGGACTCTCAGAATTCTAAACTCTGGTTGCAGTACAGTGGTTGCCACAGGTCTTTGTAGGTCCTGATCTGTAACCTTGATAGGGCTTTTGAAACCTCAGGACTCCACACTGTGGCATCAATAGGAAAATTAGCATTCGTTTTAATCTACTATTTTCTTCCCTGGGATATGTCCCTGACCTATTGTCCACCCGATTTTAATGAGGAGACTTCTAGATTAAAATATATAATTCCTGCAAAGTGCATGACAAAATAGGTGGTGTGCATCAGGACATTTGTTAACAGTCACAGTTGTTTCCTGTGGCTTTCATTGAAAACTAAGATTATAAGGCAGGTAGCAATTAGGCTTTAATTGACATCATTAATTTGGAAGCCAGTATGGTTATATAATACTTTTCTTGAGTCTAATATGATCTCAGTTATGTAACACTGTATTTGTATGAATAGAGAGATGTCTGAAAGCATAGTCATCAAACGTTAACACTGTGTGATAGTAATGGAATGATTTTTTACTTTGTACTTTATGTACTTTGGGAAAATATTTATAAGGATGGGTCATTTAAAAAACCCAGCAGTACCATGCTGAAAGAGGGGGAAAGTCTTAACATATATATTTTTTTTCTTTTTTAATTCTCAGGGGTAAAAGAAAATTTATTAAACAGTTCAAAAATAATATGGCCACCATTCAATAAAATAAAATACTGATTTTTTTTTTAGGTACATGGCCCCTGAAGTTCTAGATGATTCCATAAATATGAAACACTTTGAATCCTTCAAGCGTGCTGACATCTATGCAATGGGCTTAGTATTCTGGGAAATAGCTCGAAGATGTTCCATTGGTGGTAAATTTCTTCCCCTTTCCTCAACAGTTTGTCTGAACAGAAGTTGTTTAAGAATTGCTTTCTCTTTTATTGAATGAAATTAAACACATCAACAGTCTAAAATTATGCTCACCAGGTGATCAGGAGAGTGCCAAGAAAATAAAGGAGCCAAAACCTGTAATGGGGGGAACACAACGTGACATGCTTTACCTAATGCACAGCTTCATCCTAATGTATTCCTTTTCTGTTTCCTCTTGAATCTTGGAAGGCATCAGATTCTAACCCTTTATTTTCTTGAAATAGAGTTATGTTGAATGGATGACTGCTTTGGTGGCCACCCAGGAAACTGTCTAGCATGCACCTGAGTCAAACTGATTTTTCCCCCTGAGATGGTGGTTATTTTTCCCAACTTGGAAATTAGGTATACAAAGTACAGTACAATTACACCGCCATTACGTTGCTTTTTGACGTAAGTTTGCTTTAACTTTTTTTTTTTTATCCTCAAGGAGTGAGGATATTTTTTCCTTTGTTTGTGTGTGTGTGTGTGTGTGTGTGTGTGTATTTAAGAGAGGGGGCAGAAGGGTAGAGAGAGACAGAGAGAGAGAGATCGAGAGAGAGAGAAACATTGATTCGTTGCCTCCCACATGCGCCCTGACCGGGGTTGGGGATCAAACCTGCAACCCAGGTACATCCCTTTGACTAGGAATTGAACCCAAGACCCTTTGGTGTGTGGGCTAATGCCCTAGCCACTGAGCCATGCTGACTAGGTCTGTTTTAACTTTTAAATTTAGTTTTAGATAGAGCACTTTTGATGTTTCCTTGAGAAAGGCTTTTATCTGGGAGCCCTCACTTGGCTGAGACTAGGTGATGGCGAACCTTTTGAGCTTGGCGTGTCAGCATTTTGAAAAACCCTAACCAACTTTGGTGCCGTGTCACATATAGAAATTTTTTGATATTTGCAACCATAGTAAAACAAAGATTTATATTTTTGATATTTATTTTATATATTTAAATGCCATTTAACAAAGAAAAATCAACCAAAAAAAATGAGTTCGCGTGTCACCTGACACGCATGTCATAGGTTCAATATCACTGGACTAAGGTCTCAGGTTTTTGAGGCAGTGAGGGGCAGAGTGTGTCTCTGCATTGTAGCAGAGAGAACAGGTCATTGACAGATGCAAGGAGAGGAAGGGATTTGCACCTCAGGCTTGTCTTGTAGGATTCCCATCTCAGTGATAGAGGGTACATCCCCATGCCAAGTGAGAGGCCATGCACTCATGGAAGAAAAACTCATTAAAACTCTTAAGAGTTCTAGAGGAAACTGTCAATCTAGTCCCCACAGCTCATAATTCGTCATCATTCAAATAGCCTTTATGACCCCACAGTAATATGTACTTTCAAGGTGTGAGCCCAATCAGGTTGGGAGGTGGGTTGTTGGTAGAGATGTGGATGATACAGAGCAAGCTGTGAACCCTGTTCACTCACCTAGTTTAGTAATGGGACCCTGTGATAGCACACTCAGGACTTCCTTTCCTGCCTGGTCAAAGAATGGTCTGGCATTATCTGAGTAAACTCTTTAAATCCATTTTTTCTTTCTTTTACCAATATAGGAATTCATGAAGATTACCAGCTGCCTTATTATGATCTTGTACCTTCTGATCCATCAGTTGAAGAAATGAGAAAAGTTGTTTGTGAACAGAAGTTGAGGCCAAATATTCCAAACAGATGGCAGAGCTGTGAAGTGAGTATTTCTTTTAGACACTATGCAGCTTTCTAAACTAATTCTGTTTAGTAACTGCAAATTTGCTACTTTTCTTTAAAGAAAACAGACACAGATTCTCTTTATCTTTTTCATAGCAGTTAAACTGAGTAAAACAGAATAATTTGTTTTTCATGTTAGTTTATAAGCACATTGAAAGGGCCATGGTGTAGTTGCACTGGCCATGAGAACAGTGTTTATTTGGACCTGCCGATAACCAAAGCACCTGCATTTTGAATGAATACTTCCCTTCAATCAGGGCAGTCCAGAATAGTGGGATGCGTGCTGACAGGAATCGGGAGACCAGTATTCTAGGTCAAGCCTGGGTACCATTTCAGAGCGACGCTGGGCAAATGCCTTCAGTTCTCTAACTTTAGCATGACTTTTTGTAAAATGAAGAGCTTGGATAAGATGATTATGAAGATGGTTCAGATGGTTTTATATCTTATTCTCTTCATTGCCCGTAGGATCACTCACCAGGAATTTGGGGGAAAAGCTCCCCCCACAGTGTCTGAGCTTCTCAACGCTAGCTCTTACAAAAAGTTTTAGAAATCTCTTTGTAGTTGTAAATTTAAAGAAATTTTAAGACAAATTTTATGGAATCCATCTTTAATTGTTGCCTGTTACTAATAATCTGGTGAGGCAGAACATTTCCTTCCAGATTTGAAGTTTTGTACTTTAGGAGGAATTAAAAGCTGACCACTAAGTAGTTGATTTTACATCTCAAAATAATGTAGACTCAGTAGAACCTTTGACATCAAGAGCTCTCCTTAGCTATCTCCAACAAAACCATGTACTTAGACCCAGATACGTCTTATGTGTGCAAAGAATCGGCATGTTTAATAAATGAAATTGGGCTGGATTTTGCCTCTGAAAAATTTGATCTTAATATTGCAGTACAGACTTGAGTATTTTTGTATTTACTCTATAATTCGAACAGATTCTTCCTGAGCAGAGAGGTGGCTTTTTAACCATGAAGAAAAGTTTAAGAGCATTCCTGAACTTGCAGTGACTACCACATCATGCTGAATTAATGCCATTCAATTTGTTTTTTCTCCATTTAGTTAGTTTTTTATGTACTTATCACTAATTCAGTTTTTCACTTTCCTAGGGTTTTATAAATCTCCTCTCAATAGTTGAAACATATTTTAAAAAATAGATGAAACTGACTAAAGAAGTGCCTTTCAGAACCTTCTGACGTTTTCCAGTCTGGACTGGTTGCTCTCTAACCCAGCTGTACAGCTTTCATCTTGGGATATCCCTCACCTTTGGTCCTGGGATTCTCTTTGCCTGTTTTGTCGTGAATTCTCCTTCCTGGATCACATGTTTTCCTGTTTCTTGGTTTGCTCATTCCTCCCCTCCTTTAGGTCTCTGCTTAAATGTTACCTTGTCAATGAGATGTTACCTCTCCATCTGTTTAAAATAGCATCCCCCTTGACCTGGCTGGCGTGGCTCAGTGGTTACAGCGTCTGCCCACTCGCAGGTTTGATTTCTGGTCAAGGGCATGTACCTGGGTTGTAGGTTTCATCCCCAGCCCCAGTCTGGGCGCATGTGGGAGGCAACTAATCCATCTGTCCCTTTCACATCAATGCCTCTCTCTCTCTCTCTCTCTCTCTCTCTCTCTCTCTCTCTCTCTCTCTCTCTCTCTCACTTTCCCCCTTCCCCCTCCCCTCCCTTCTACTCTCTAAAAATCAGTGGGAAAAAATATCCCCAGATGAGGATTAACAACAACAAAGCATCCTCTTCATCTAGCATATTTTATCTTCTTCCCTAAATGATGTTTCTCCTTAGCACTTACCGCAGACAGTCCATGTGTTTTGCTTACTTGTTAATGTTATGCTTTAAATCTCTAGAATATAAGGTTTATGAAGGCAGGGATTTTGTGTTTGCCCACTGCCATATCCCCAGTACCTAGGACAGAATCTGGTATGTGGTAGGCACTCAGTAAATATTTGTTGAATGAATATATGTCTGTGATGGGCACTTGGTCCTTTTTAATCTAGAAACAAATGTTCACTTCTAGGAAATGTTTCTGAAATATTTCTTTGATTTTCTCTTTCATTTCCCTCTCTTTTCTTTTTTCAACTCTGATTATGAATGTTAGACTTCAGAAACAAAAATCTATCAATGAAATATCCAATACCATATTTTTTGGATCTCTTTGAGGATGTTAATGATAGATTGTTGATTTTTTTTTCTCTGTGTACAGCTTCTGTTTTCTCCAAGCTGCTTTTTTTCTGTTTGTGTCAGCTTCTACATTTTATAGACTTCTCTCAAATGTTTGATGAAACTCATGCTCTGTTTAAAAACAGGGCACTGAATGCTTATAGGAAGCTCTGTGCACAGGAATGGAGGGAGCTTTTTGACTGTAATCTTTAAGTGTTCTGACAGGGGCCACTGATCTCAGTCCCTTCAGGTCTCTCCTCTGAGGGCTGCTCACATGCTCCAGGGAAGACTCTTCCAGGCTCTTGCCTGGAGCAGTTTGTACATGTTGCTGCCTGTGTTTTGGGGAGAAAGCCTATGGTCTTAGCATTTAGTGTGTTCTCAGTATGGAACTTTCTCATCTGTGTTCCCCAAGTCAGAAATTTCTCTTTTACCCTCTCAGATACAAACCTCTAGTCTATTACTGAGGTAGGGAAGGGGGAAGGGCAGGTATCTGGGGTTCCAGCTTTTAGCTAATGCTTCTATTTTTCGCCTGAATTTCACTCTAAATTAGTGTGAGTCAAGTTCCTTCTTTGCCTTACATAGCTCTGATTTAGGATTCAGCTTTTTCAGGTGAGTGAGTCGCTCTGTGTCCTTTCCAGCTGCTAGCATCAGTACCTCGTCGATGGGAATTTAGGTTATTTCTGTTCACATGGTATTACAAATGCTCAAACAAAAAATTTGTACATTAAGAAATGTCATTTAGAAGGAAAACTCGCAGATAAATTACATTCTTATCTAGATGGATTGATAGAGTGCATTCATTAATTCTTTTTCTTGTATTTTCTTGTAGGCCTTGAGAGTAATGGCTAAAATTATGAGAGAATGTTGGTATGCCAATGGAGCAGCGAGGCTTACAGCTTTGCGGATTAAGAAAACTTTGTCACAACTCAGTCAACAGGAAGGCATCAAAATGTAACTCTGCGGCTTTGCCTGAACTCTCCTTTTCTTCAGATCTGCTCCTGGGCTCTAATTTGGGAGGTCACTTGTTCTACCTCACTGAGAGGGAACGGAAGGATATTGCTCCTTTTGCAACAGTGTAATAGGTCAATTTAAAACTTCCCAGGGTTTCTTTGGGCCCAGGAATCAGCCATGTGGGTCCTTTCTGTGCACTATGAACTCTTCTTTCCCAGGACAGTTACAAAGTGTTGTATAGTCTACCTTTATTTTTTATTAATACAAAACTTTTTGTTTTTTAAAGCTAAAATTGCTGGTCTTAACGTTAGGTAACTCTGCTGCGCTGAAGATCATCGTTAAGGGTGAAGGAGCTGGACGCTGAGTTATCCGAAGCATTTCTTATTTTTAAAGAAAGTAATTTACTCCTGGTTAGTACATTCTCAGAGGATTCAGAACCACTAAAGAGTTTCTTTGATTTAGACATTGAATGTACTGTTCTGTAAATTTCAGGATCTTAAAACTAACACTTAAAAAACTTTTAGCTTGAGTCTAAAAATGACCTCATATAGTAGTGAAGAACATAATTTATGCAATTTTATTTTGTATACTATTATCGTTCTTTCACATATTCAGAATATTACATGCCTTCAAATGGGATTGTACTATACCAGTAAGTGCCACTTCTATGTCTTTGTAATGGAAATGAGTGGAATTGCTTAAAGTCTGTGCGTGTTAAAACCGGTAGTGTTTCAATTCAGATAGTTTATCTGGGTAAACCAGACATTTTCTCTTTTGCTTTTTTTTTGGAGATTTTTTGTGATGTCATTTAGTATTCCAGTTTGAAAATGCTTTTCTCCTACCAGAATGTGCTTAAACCACTAATGAAGTGGCATTAATTGGTAAATTGTTATCATGGTCATGTTGGATAGTCTCTCATCAGGGTTTTGCATTTTAGTTGTGTCGTCTAAGCATACTTTAAAAAATATCAAGTGGCACTCTAGATGCTTATAGTACTTTAATTTAAAATTGGTAGCATACAGACTAATTTTTCTAAAAAGGAAAATTTGTCTAGCTGCTTGTGGAAAGTTGTGTGGCATTCTCTAAGCCATTTTGTTCTTTATGTGATAAAAGACAGTGTTATTTTTTTAAGAAATGAATTCTGTTTAAAGTTAGAATATGGTTAATGTTAAATGATAGGCCTTTTTCTAGGAAGGTAAAGGTAGTTAATTGAGTAGATAACAGGTGTGCGAGAGAGTCACATTTGTTATGTAGGAGTCACTGGTGGGTTTTCTGTCTGTAACTGAGGTTAGAGTTAGTGTGGTTTTGAGGTGTCACTACATTTTGAGGAAGGCAGCTTTTAATTCAGTCTTTCCTTCTGTGTGCAGATATTTTAACTGCTTAATTTACATGGCTCTGTAATAAATTCAGCAGACGTGGTATTTGGGAGAGTGGTAGCTAAAGCGTATTCTGAGTATAGGTTCTCCATTTACAAATGTTTTTGGTCAAATTAAATGTTTAAAATAAACTGGTCATGGTCTTCTCACATTAAGTTGAAACTAGTTTATAACAACTGGTTTTACTTCCAGTGCTGAAAGTCTTTGCAGAGCTTTTACAGTTTTCAACGTTTTCTTTATCACTGTGATCTTATTCTGAGGGCAAACTATTTAGCTGCGAGGCAGACACTGACTTCATAGTGCCGTCGATTTCCCAGTGAAAGGGTTAGAATAACCTTATAGTATTCAGGTCAGTAAGAGGGAGTGGCCATTGACGCTGACTGAACTGCATTCTGATAATGTCTTATCTCTTATACATAGACTAAGTTTGAAAGACTATTTGGTCTTAAAACCAAAGTAATTTTAGAAAAAAAGACATTATACACGAATTTAGGGTCAATTTCATGTGTTTAAAAATGTCATGGGGAAATGTGCTTAGAAGTTAATATTTTGACTCCAAATTTGAGTTATTTTTGTAGTTTCCGTAATTTCATTAAAGCAGATATATGTTTGACAGGGTTGTTTTTATAATTGTGTTATATTTCCTGTTTAATAATCTCTAGCTCTGTGATTAGGCACTCTTCCCCCCCCCCCCCCCTTGCCATTTCTAAACCTACCAGATCTGCTTTATGAAATCCAGGGGACCAATGTATTTTATCACAAACTATTTTTATATAATTTTAAGAACCTACCAAAAGTTCTTGTCTGATTTAAAGTTGTGACATATGATTGCTCACTTTCATACAAGATAATCGATTTTTGTTGATTATATTGTTTATGAAATCAAAGATTGAGTTACAATTATACTTTTCTTAAGTCGATAAAATGTATTTTTGATGAGTCAGGGAATTTTTTTAAAGTTGAAATTTAGTTCTAAATTTTATTTACATATTGAAGCTAGTTTCTTGTTTGGCTAATGACAGTTTGATAAACCTCAGTTGGCTAATATTGAAAATGAAAGTAATTTAAAAGATGAAACAGATCATCTGCAGTTAAGTTTGACTAGAGTATTAATTTTGTCGTTTAGAAACTTAAGCCTTTGTTTATACTGCCTGTCTTCAGATGCTCACCTTCTAAGATTCAACTTGGCTAATATACACCTTCAGGCAAATTACCTGTCCACATCCATTTTGTCAGTACCCTGGAGGAATGAGGATGGGGAGGTATGGCCCACGGGGGCACAGACACGCATGGTCCTTCCTTTCATAACTTCAGCTCTGTTTCTCTCAACCCGCCTTCCTGCTGATCCCTGACTCAGAGACCATAACCTTGCCAACCTTCCCCTCCCCCTTCCCCAGCAGCCTTTCCCTAAATAGCTGACTTTGACATCTATCGTGATATCTAAAATGGTTGATGGAAGTTGTGGGACATACTTTCATTTTTCATTTCCTTGAATATTGGATGTTACTGAGAAGGGTCTCCAAGTTTGGAGATCGGGCATATGATGGTCCTGCTGGCTGCCCTACTTTGACTTCAGCCTTGGCCAACGAGTGGCAGCTATGGCAGTGGGAGATATGCCAGAAGCCGTGGCCAGTTGTATTCCCTATAGGACAGGGTGAAGCCCAAAGAGCTGAGCCTATAATTCTACTGTAATAATAGTGCTCAAGAAGTGCCTTGAGTTGGTATAGAGTGCCATGCCATCAAGAATTCCAAATTTCAGTTCTTACGACAAAATGTAACTGGTCACTTGGCCACTTTGCAGCTTATGCATGAGTTACCTTTTATTTTTCTCTACATCTGAGAACTGTCACATAGAATATTCTGTAAAACATGATGGCAAAGTGCTAATTAAAGTGCATAACAAAATCAGTATCCCATTGGACATGTCACATCAAGAGTTAATTTTTATCCTCACACTGAAAGAGCAATTGTAAGTCACCTGTTTTTTGTTTCTTGATTGTGGCGGTGTTTTGGCTCCAGATAATAGAGATTCCAAATTATGATTCTGCTACAACTTGGCGAAAAATGCCAATTCACATATTTTTGAGATCTTAGGGATAGCTCTGGACATGTAGTAAAGCTTCTTATGTCTGTTTTGGAACACTGGGTTAGCCATGGCCCTCTGTCTAGGAATGCTGGACTTCTAGGACGTTGAGGATTGTCAGTACATTCAAAGTTTTCCATCCCATTATGCAATCTTATTTTTAATTGTAAATTTTAAAAATGTGGTTAATAACATCCAACCTGTTTCTTAAAGCTTAAAAAGAACTTCATTGAATTTATTTTTATTTTTTTAACTAGATTTGTGAATGAATATGATGAACTGTGTTTTGATATCCCTTTTTCACATTGTGCCAATGGAATGGGGTGTTTGCTATTTCTTTATATGTCAAGGAGATGCTTCAAAATGTCAATTGCTTTAAACTTAAATTACCTCTCAAGAGACCAAGGTACATTTACCTCATTGTATATATATGTTTAAATATTTGTCAAAGCATTCTCCAGGTTTGCAGTTTTATTTCTATAAAGTGTGAGTATTATGTTGTTACATTACTCAAATGGTACTGTATTGTTTATATTTGTACCCCAAATAACATCTTCTTACTTTCTGTTTTCTGTATTTTATTGTATTTGTGCAAAATCCTTTTGGCTTTTATCATATAATCTCTGCTCTTTCAGATGTGTACAGAAAATGTCCATATAAATTTTCCTTTAAGTTGAATGATTTTGAGAAACCTGTAAAGAGGAGAGAAAAACAAAAACTGCAGTTCCTCATAAGTTTTTAAAGTATGTATATTGTATTTGTAGTAATATTCTGAATGAACTGTAAATAGGAAGTAGAAGAGTGATACTTAATGTCAAGTCCTAACACTACAGTAGAACAATGGAAACAATGCAAATAAATTACTTTTCCCCTAAGTACCAGTGGCGTCCCGTATCTACCTATCTATATATATAACAGTCTAATATGCAAATTGTCCCCACTAGAGGTTGACCAGGAGACTGATCGCTTGCTATGATGTGCGCTGACCACCAAGGGGTGGCACAGAATGAAGGAAGGCCCCGGCCAGCATCCAGCAGCCAGGGGAGGGAGGCCCCGATCAGCCTTGATCACCTGCCAGGCCTAGCGACCCTACCCGTGTACGGATTTCATGCACCGGGCCTCTAGTTTAAAATAAAGTGTGTCTGTCCAAGTGAGCCATGCTGTTATGAAATGTAGTTGCTGAAGTTAGAGACTAGAATCTTTGGATTCCTACTCAGAACAAATTACAATATCGAAACATGTTAGAGAAGTGCTCACCTGCCCAGGGTGCATCTCTGTGCTGGCTTCTTCCCACCTGCTGAGGGCTTTTGAGCTGCCAGTGGTCAGGATGGCACCTGTCTGCAGGGGAACTGCTTTGCTTCTGACTCGGCAAGTTTGCTAAGTTTGTGTTAGAGCCATATTATTATTTTGATTCTTAAAGAACTGCTGGAGGAGATGTGCTCAAACCCCTGACTGGCTGGGACATAGGGGTTGCAGGTTAGATTGCCCTCAAAGCAGAGACTAGTCATTTCAACTCAAAGACTGGACTTGGAGGTTTTTTTTCTTTCTTCATAATAAGACACCTCTGTAGAGCTTTCTTTGGAAAAACTGACATTTTCTTTAAAACATTATAGATTCAGAAAAACAGCTTGACTAGCTTTATATAGGCCTCTTCTGCCTCTGGTGTTTCCTGATTTGGAAAAGGTGTTTTTACATATATGGCCTGCTAGACATATCTGGCAACTGCACTTTTTTAGCTTCCTAATCAAGGATTTACAAAATGGGGCTATTCTGAGAAATGAGTAGAAAAACTTGATGTTACAAAGGCTGGGGCCCTTGTCTTCCAGGGACCCAGGCATGTCTGGGGTGCCCTGTCAAGGAGCACAGTGCCTCATCTTAGTGGAATCTTTTCTGTGTAGCTCTGTAAAGCCATGTCATATTGTACACATGCTTCCCGTTAAGCCCTTATGCAAATTCTGTGTCCTTGAATGGTTCTGAGGCCTGCCTCTGCAGCTGGAAATGAAGACTCTAAGAGTCACTCATTTCTGGGAACCTATTGCCTAGCCCAGAGTTTGGATCAGAGCAAGGAGAGTCTGAACGAACGATCATCCTGCTGAAGGAATCCCAAGTGAGCATGAATCGATCTGAGCGCAGCTGTGGAGCTGGATGTTCACTTTAAAGGAGCAAGTCTTTCACACTGGGGCCCTCCAAGTGGAGGCCTGGCTTCCCTCTTTTTCTTTTTCTTTTTTTGGTTAATCAATCCTCTCCTGAGGATATTTTTTCATTGGTTGTTTGAGTAGAAGGGAAGAGGAGAGACAGAGAGAAACATCGATGTGAGAGACACATCGATTGGTTGCCTCCCACACACGCCCCGACCAGGGCCAGGGATCTGGCCTGCAACTGAGGTACGTGCCCTTGACCAGAATCAAACCGGGGGCCCTTCAGTCCACTGGCCAATGCTCTATCCACAGAGCCAAACCAGCAAGGGCTCTACTTCTATTGTCTTATTTATCTGTATTTTTCTCATACTTGATGTCGTTTTCTTTAAAACAATGGGCTCTCCTTAGAACTCAGGAACTTTTAATAAAGTGGAAGTTTGGAGCTTGATTGAAATTAATGTGAAAGAACATTTTTACATTCTCAATATATATTTATTGAGCATTGACTAGATAACATCCTGTACATATCATCCCCCTCTTCCTAGTTCTTGTACTAGCCTTCCAAAAACAAACAAACAAAAAACAAACACAACCACACTGAGAATTCTTATTTACAGCAGCCCAGTGTCTGAGCTTAGTGAACCAGATGATTTTGGAAGTCTTTTCAGTTCCACTACATTTGTAATTCTAATACGGTGGCTTTTTTTACTTGTTTGTTTTATGTTCCTTTTTTAAACCCATAAGTTGGGTTGAAGGTTGCTTTGATCTTATTGGGATGTTAATATTTTCAACCTTTACTTTAAAAAGGAACAAGAGTTTGGTTTATTAGATTTCAGGGCCTGAGTTTTTAGGGAACGTGTCCTAAGGGTGGGTAAGTGAGATATGCAAATCCAGTGCCTGCTAACAGGTTGGGTGTGGCAAGATGGCTAATCAGATGCAGCTTGGTTCCTCTTAGACTCTGGCTCCTTGGTATATTCCAGTCATTCCAAAACATGAGCTGAATGCCTTGGCCATGTCATCGAGCTCAGGAACACCAACATTCTTTCTGTAGCTCCAGGACAGGCTTTCCCTGTTCTCCCATTTCCAGAGACCAGGGATGCATTCACTATTTCACCAGACAAGTTATTTTTGGAAAGCAAGACTTATTAAAGGTTCTTTCTGGTACCCTATCCCTACTCTTCACTGGTCCCGTACCCTTCAGCCGTGTCAGAAATGAGGCCATATCCTTGGGTCAGTTCTTTGCTGAGGTGAACAAACTCCATGTCTTAAACTGTTGCCCAGACTTTCCCAAGTGTCTCTCCATACCATCCTGATTTTGTACATATGTCGCTAGTAATCCCTGCTGCTGGTAGAAGACAAGCCAGATTTCAAGTTTGTGCAAGTGTCAAAAGGCAATCTATCCTATATAATAAAGATGTAATATGCAGATGGTCGTTACGTAACGACCAACCGCGTAATGACCGGATCATGGATCAGCAGGAGGGTGGGGCAGTGAGCTATAAGCGGTGGCGGAGAGCTACAGGAGGGGGCAGGGAAGCAAGCTATGAGGAGAAGGAGAGGGGGAGGGGGTGTGGGCGGGGTTGCTACAGGAGGGAGGGGCAGCAGGCAGAGAGTTACAGGAGGGCAGCAGCGAGCTACTGGTGAACGGATTCGTGTGCAGGGCTACTAGTCTACACTAATCTACACTAATAAAAGAGAAACATGGTAATTGGCATACGACCGCTACCCTTTTCATTGGCTAATCAGCAAGATATGCAAATTAACTCAGCCAAGATGGCGGCCGGCAGCCAGGCAGTTTGAAACTAACATGAGGCTTGCTTGCCTCAGTGACGGAGGAAACCAACGTTCCCCGTCCCCGCCTGCGGCTGCAGGCCTCTGAGCGGGCAGTTTAAGAAACTCTCTAACAAATACCGCAGGACTTCAGCCAGCAGATTCGCAACATTGTAAGCAAAGGCCAGAAACCTACTTTCAGCCGAGGCCTAAGAGCTGGAGCCAAGCCTCAAGCTAAAGCTGGCCCAGAATAAAAATAAAAAAAATAAAAAAAGGAGCAGTTGGGAGCTTCAATCACCCACAGCCTGAAAACAGCCCTCAGCTCCTCATCCAGACTGGCCAGGCACCCCAGTGGGGACCCCCACCCTGATCCAGGACACCCTTCAGGGCAAACCAGCCGGCACCCAACCATGCACCAGGCTTCTATTCTATATAGTAAAAGGGTAATATGCCTCCCAGCACCGGGATCAGCGGAGCCATGAGGCCTCCCGGCACCGGGATAAGCATGACAGGGGGCAGCGCCCAAACCCCCTGATCGTCCTGCGGCTCTGTGTGTGACAGGGGCGGGGCCACAACCTCCCTATCCGCCCTGCTCTGTTCGTGACAGGGGAAGGCACCCCAACCCCCTGATCAGCCCTGCTCTGTGCCTGATAGGGGGGAGCTCCCCAACCCCCCCCCCCCACAGGCCCTGCTCTGTGTGTGATGGGGTAGAGCCATAACCTCCCCATCGGCCCTGCCCTGAGTGTGAGAGTGGCAGCACCCCAACCCCCTGATCGGCCCTGCTCTGTGGGTGATAGAGGGCAGTGCCCCAACCCCCTGATGGGCCCTGCTCTGTGGGTGACGGGGGCAGCGCCCCAACCCCCTGATTGGCTCTGCTCTGTGCGTGACAGGGGGGCAGCGCCCCAACCCCCTGATTGGCCCTGCTCTGTGCATGACCGAGAGTGGCGCCGCAACCTGCCCATCGACCCTGCCTTGAGTGTGACAGGGGACGGTGCCCCAACCCCCCAATCGGCCCTACCCTGATCGTGACTGAGGGTGGCATCACAACCTCCCAATCTCCCTGCTCTGTGCATGACAGGGGGCGGCGCCCCAACTCCCCAATCAGCCCTGCTCTGAGCCCGACCAGGGGCTGCACCTAGGGATTGGGCCTGCCCTCTGCCACCCGGGAGCAGGCCTAAGCCAGCAGGTCGTTATCTCCCAAGGGGTCCCAGACTGCGAGAGGGCACAGGCCGGGCTGAGGGACCCCCTCCTCCCCCCCGAGTGCACAAATTTTTGTGCACCGGGCCTCTAGTATATATATAAAAGCCTAAGTGACTGTTTGACCATTCAACCAGTAGCTGTGATGCTCACTGACCACCAGGGGGCATATGCTCCAACTGGTAGATTTGCTTGTGGCTGGGATCTGGCCTATTGGGCCTGGGTGAGATGGGCCAGACACACCCTGGAGCCCTCCTGCGGTCCCTCCCCAGCCCCAATTGTGCACTGGTGGGTTCCCTCAGCCTGCCCTGTGCCCTCTCACAATCCAGGACCCCTCAGGGGATGTCGGAGAGCCGGTTTCGGCCCGATCCCTGCAGGCCAGGCCAAGGGACCCCACGAATCTGTGCACCGGACCTCTAGTGTTACTTATAAAACAAAACAAAAAGCCTTCCTAACTCAGATTCTCCAAGAAATCCTCAGTAGATGGCAGTGTTGAGCTTTTTTTTTTTTTTTTTTTTTTTTTTTTTTGTGGTGATGGTGGTGGGTGTGTTGTTTTGTTTAGAACTGCAGGCTTCTGTTTAGCTTTAGATTGTGCATTTCACAAAATGCAGTTCATTTTACACAGTCTTTGTTGCTCAGGGCCTCACCAAAAACCCTAAGTGCCCTTGCAAGCTAATAAAATAAATATATCTTTAGTATTCTAGTTAAAGTTTTTTAATTGTCAAAGTTATGCTTGTAAAAATTTAAAATATGTGGAAGTGTAGAAAGTAAAAGTGATTGTAAGTTTTCCAGCTGTTTTACTATGCATATAAAATAGACATATAACATAAATGGGGTCATATAATTCAGTTTATTCTGCAGCTTCTCTGTGCCTCTTTCCATCATGCTCATTTCTCCACATAAACAGCTGTGGTCTCCATCCTTCCCAACTTTCACAATTCATAATGTCTACATTCTGCTCCAGACTGTAATCAAGTCATCTAGGTGAACTTCTGAATACTTAAACCTAATAAAAATAGCATTTCCCATATCATGGTTGTGTAAATACCAATCACTGTAGAACAAAACGTGGTCAAATCTATCTATAATAATAAAAGCATAATATGCTAACTAGACCGGACATCCTTCTGAACGAAGCCTCGGGCTGAGGCAGAGGCAGCCGCTGCCGCGGCAGGGGCCAAGCCCCTTGCAGGAATTTCGTGCATCAGGCCTCTAGTAGAGAAATAAAGTTAATTCCATGTGCTTAACCCCTACCCCACAATTGTCAAGATTCAAAGCTGTCTTTTAATTTCATTTTTATTTTCCTCACTTTCCCAGCAATCACAACTTTTCATATGTTTTAACCTCATGTTCCTTGAAATCTCATTCTTAGATTCCTTTTGCTTTGCTCAAGTACATATGTGAATTTGAGTGCATTGCTTTCTCTGCACAGCTGAAAATATCCCTCCCCCAACACTTACTGATTGATGGTTTGGCCGGGAATATAATTTAGGCTCAAATTCCTATTCCAGAGTAAATGGTTGGGATTTTAAAGACATAGTTTAAAAGTATTTCTGCTGGAAGTCATTTCAGTCACATTCTCACTCCTTTGTAGCTGACCTGTTTTGTTTTGTTTTTTCTTTTTAAGACTCGTTGTTCCTGGGGTTTTGAAATTTCTACAGGTGTCTAGGTATGGATCTTACTGTTATTTATCCTGCCTGGTACCTGGTGGGCTTATCTGAAGATTTGTGTTTTCTCCTAGCTCAGAAGTGTTTCTATTATGTGTGATCCCCACCCCGTCTCTTTTCTTTCTCAAACTCCCCAATGAATGTGTGTCGACCTCTTGGATCTTTCTTTGTTCCTGGACTTTAATTTTTCACTGCTTTGTGCTTTTCCTGTGTTGTAGGAGATTTCATTGACTCACAGATAACTGGTATGGTTTTTAGTCTTGGCTATTCTATAATTCCTTCTGTTTGCCGAAAATAGTTTTTTGACAGTCATTTTAAATTCCCAAAAATGATTTCTTGTTCACTGATGGTTCCCTTTGTAATGGCAGCTAGCTCTTGTTTTTTTAGAGGCTTAACATTCTCTCAAATCTCTCCATAGAGTTTTCTTCTTGAATATTACCTATTATTTCTTGTTTTTCCAGGATGACTCCTTCCATTACTCATCTTTGTTTAGCTCTTTCATGCTATTGGTTTTCCTCTAATATTTGGCCGTTCATCCACTTTCATAATGAAGGACGACATTAATATGTCTACATCTCTGGTAAAGCCTGTTTTCCGGGGAAGCCACCCCTTGAAGGGGAGGGCTGGCTACAGGCTCCTATAGGCTGTTGATCCATGTGTCAGCAGGTTCACCTCTAGATTACAGCCTGGGGATCCCCACACTTGCCGATGTACAAAGAGGCTTAAATAATGGACTAGAGCAAAAATAATGCTTTCCTCTTGGGAAGAGCCATTCCCCCCCTCCTCCCTTTGTCCTATATGTTTCTCGTAAATGTCTAGAGCAAGTGTAATCTCTATTCCACTTCTCTCTTCAGTTTCAACATCCATATTAGGATCCCTTCCTGGATAGATCACTCATTATTTGGAGAGTAATGTTTGGGTCCTGGGCAAAGTTGCTCCTTTATGGGTTGGGGATATGTTACGGGGCAGAGGAGGAGGGAAAAGGTGGGAGCCTACTGGCCCAGCCACTGTGAATATAGTTCTTCGCTCAGCTATCCTGATGATTGCCCTGTGGCCTACTCTTGCCTTCTCTTTCTTGGCTCTGAGTTTGGAGTTTTTCTGGCATTACTTTGAGAAGGGATGTTCTTGGTCCTGGCATTTCGAGCTATGGTTTACCTTTCTAGTTTTCTGTGTTTTCTCAGACTTTCTGATCTGCTGGCAACTTCTCTTGTTTTCTAGCACTAATATGATTTAATTCTTTTAAAAATACCTTATATTTTATTCTAATGGGCCATGGCCTAGTGGTGAGGTGAATATCTGTGCTCAATTTGTGACTTTCAATGTTCTTTCTTAATTCATGTGGTTCAAAAGGTATAAGACAGATCTAGGAAGTGAAAATATCCCTTTCACCCTATTCCTCTACTGGTTGTTCCCTTATGTCTATTCTCCCCTTCTTTTTTTTGTTTTTTAAAGCCCCTAATTTTAACTGGGCTCATGATTACTCAGCTAAGAAAGATACTTCCTAGGTGTGGCCAAGTGATTGAGTGCTGGCCCATGGTAGGTGAGCAGAAGTAGCCTGCTCAGCATCTAACAGGCAATGATGTGCATATTTCCCCCCTTCTTACTGTCTGGAATGCAATTGCAGGGGTAGGGGTGGGAGCCATCCTTGTCTATCCTGAGAAGGGCAACACTGTAGGGATGGCTGAGCAACAAAACAGAAGGAGCCTGGGTTCCTGACACTTTGTCACCATTATGCCAGCCCTGGTATGTGAGAGAGAAATGAAATGCTATCTTGTTTAAGCGTTGTATTCTGGGGTCACTTCTTACAGCAGCCTATCCTGTCTCTACCTGATACAATCTCTGGACTACTCAGTTCTCTTCCCTGTAGGTAACCAATGAGAACATATTACTGGATCCTTCCAGGGATATTTCATGCACAGATGAACAAATACACGGGTACGTTCATGAATGCATACATATGTATATACATACACATACAAACACACACATACATATAGCCCCCTCTCCATTTTTACCTAAATGGTGCTGTGCCAAACAGCTATTCTCTAAAGAAGTGAGGCTCTGTTTGAGTAGGAGGTTGCTAGTGGCAGCCCTCAGCCCAGCTTCTCTTCTGTGCTGACAAATTGAGCTCTGTGTCCAAATGTGCACACTGCCCCCTAATGAAAGCAAAACTCAATCCCCTCCACGCTGAGACAAGGTGTAAGCTCTTTGTCCAGTCTCTTCCCGCACCCCCCACAACCTCTTCCCCTCTAGAATTGTCAGTCTGCTCCCATTCCATGCCCCTGATTCTATTACATTCACCAGTCTGTTCTGTTCATCAGGTTTTTTTATTCGATTTTTAGGTTCACTTATTGATAGATATGTATTTGTTGTCACTTTGTTGTTAATAATTTTTTTATCTTTACCCTTTTCTTCTTTTTCCTTTTCTTAAAGAATACCCTTCAGCATTTCATATAATACTGGTTTGGTGGTGATGAAACTCCTTTAGCTTTTTCTTGTCTGTGAAGCGCTTTATCTGACCTTCAATTCTGAATGATAGCTTTGCTGGATAAAGTAATCTTGGTTGTAGGTTCTTGCTATTCATCACTTTGAATATTTCTTGCCACTCCCTTCTGGCCTGCATAGTTTCTGTTGAGAAATCAGCTGACAGTCGTATGGGTACTCCCTTGTAGGTAACTGTTTTTCTCTTGCTGCATTTAAGATTCTCTCTTTGCTTTTGCCCTTGGCATTTTAATTATGATGTGTCTTGGCATGGTCCTCTTTGGATTCCTCTTGTTTGGGGTTCTCTGCGCTTCCTGGACTTGTAAGTCTATTTCTTTCACCAGGTAGGGGAAGTTTTCTGTCATTATTTCTTCAAATAGGTTTTCAATATCTTGCTCTATCTCTTCTTCTGGCACCCCCATAATTCGGATGTTGGTACGCTTGAAGTTGTCCTAGAGGTTCCTTACACTATCTTCATATTTTGGATTCTTATTGCTTTTTGCTTTTCTGGTTGGGTGTTTTTTGCTTCTTTGTATTTCAAATCTTTGACTTGATTCTTGGGATCCTCTAGTCTGCTGTTGGATCTCTGTATATTATTCTTTATTTCAGTCAGTATATGCTTAATTTCTGATGGGTCCTTTTTCATATCCTAGAGGGTCTCACTAAATTTCTCAGAAGTTTCTAGAAGATTCTTGAGTAACTTTATAACTGTGGTTTTAAACTCTATCCAGAAGTTTGCTTTCATCCATTTCTTTCATTTGTGACTTGTTTCTTTGTCTCCACAATTTGGCTGCTTCCCTGTGTTTATTTCTATGTATTGGGTAACTGCTAAGTCTCCTTGAGTTGATAGAGTGGCCTTGTGTGGTAGGTGTCCTATAGGGCCCAGTGGCTCAGCCTCCCCAGTCACCTGAGGTAGACACTCTTGGTGCACCCCTTTGTGGGCTGTTTGCACAGTCTTGTTGTAGTTGAGCCTTGATTGCTGTTGGTATCACTGGGAGGAATTGACCTCCAGGCCAATTGGCTGTGATGACCAGCTGTATCTACACTGGAGGATCTCTTGCGCAGAAGACATCCTTATGGGGCAGGACTTGCTTCAGTGGGGCTTTGGTGCTCACTGAGTCTGCCCCTTGAGTGTGTCTCTTATGGATGTGAAGAGTTGTAATCCAGTAGGGTCTCACTCTGACCACTGGGTACACTGGCTCTTGGATTTCCACGAAGGTGCAAGGTCAACCACTGTCTGGGGCTGCCCAGCAGGAGCTACAGAGGCATCTGCAGATTACTCTTCTCTGTTTGGGGTTTGGAAGTGCCCAGACGAGGCCCAGCTGTGAAGCAAGGCTGACTGCTGCTGCTGGGCCTGGGCCTTCTTTTGGAAGCTCTGGGGCTCTCTGACCCAGCTGCAGTTTGACAGGTTTTAGGCAGAGAAAGGACAGGCCATTCATATGCAAAAGCCGATGCACACAGCTTGGGTGGGGTTGTAAATTGGGTGGGGAGGGGTCTCTGGGAATCACCAGGGCGGAGCAAACAGCAATGGCTGCCAGTCAGCCCTGCACCAGAGAGGTCCCTAGGTTTCCGCGTCCCGTGCCCCCGTGCAGGAACAATGATCACTGTGAGCACCTCTGAGAGAAAGCCGCCCTCGCGTTCCTGTCCCAGTGCCGGACAGTCCAGTTTCTCCCCGTATGTGTCTGGGTCCCCCAGAGTCTCACCCGGAACTGGAGTTCAGAGCAAGCGGGAGCTTGTATCTCCCTCCCGATTAAGAGAGCAGCACATCCAGGTGCCAGCTCTTTCCGCGCCTCCACACCTCTTACCAGTCTCAATGCACTTTCTTCACCTCTCTAGTTGTGGAACTTTTCCTCAGCCAGCTTTCCTGTGGTTCTGGGTAGTAGTTGTTCGGCCTTTTAGTTGTAATTTTGATGTGGTTGTGAGAGGCAGCAAATATATTGTGTTTACCTATGCCGCCATCTTGGTTCTCCCATGTAGCTATTCTTTGTATCAGTGGCCTGAAGCGTTGAGTGCCAACATTATCTTGATGGATACCTGACTCGCATAACAGATAGGGGAAGAGATCCAACTCACCTCTTCACAGGTGGGGAGCGCACCCCAAGACTTGCTCATAAGCCCAGGAAGACCCACTGTGATTTTTCTCAGTCACTGAGGGGTTAAGCCTGCCACAGCCTCTGCCAACTCTCAGGGGTTTCAGCCTTTACTCCAAGGCCATTAATCATCCGGGACCAGGGCTGCAGGAACAATACTTACTAGCAATTAACCTACAGTGGCGGGATCATTGTTTTCCCCAGCCTGCACTTCCCTCTTCTGCACGCCCAATTACTCTAAATTAACATTTACCAAGCAAAGTGCCTGTTAATTGGAAGGGCAGTAGAAAGAAAGGCCACACACCTACCCAGTCTAACTTAATAACCTCAAAAGAAGCCATTAATTAACAGGAAACATTGTACGTTCAGATCTTGTTGAGACATTGGCTATTTACTGTGTGTTTGTGTTTCTGAGCTCCATGTCCCCCTCCCCAGCACTTCAGGTTATAAATCAAAGACAAAACACACTCACGGGTAAAACTGCACTTGGAAGAAGTTCGCACTGACTGGAGTCCTTAGATTCCTGGAAATAATCCTAATGTCTGTATGGGGGAACTAAAAACTAAAGCTGAGAAAAAGGAAGAGGAAGAGAAATGCCCAGGGTCACGGGGTCAGCGGCAGCTGGCTGCCTCCTGGCCTGGTCCTCGCTCCACTCTGCATGTGCCCTGGGGCCTTTGGAATGCTGAGGCAGCATCCTCTCTGGTCTCCAGGTGGCTGACAGTCAGGTTTGTCAATTTTCACACCAGGGAAGGGTGACAAGCAAGAGGCTGATGAGAAGGGGTGGAAACCTGCTCACATGTTGAAAGTAGCCCCAGGCTGCCTGTCCTAAAATGCCCCCAACTTGCTCCCATCACCCCTCCCCATATGTGCAGTGGGGTTAAGTGACACCCAAATCCCCCAGCCCAGCAATCTGAGCAAGCTCCTCCCCCGCCCCCACCTGCCATCCGTTCCCAGGTCCTGCCCATTTGTAGCCTGGGCATCCCTCAGACCCAGCTCTTCTCTTCCTATACACGCTCTTGGTCTCCATCCCAGCCAGGCCCCCACCGCCTGGCAGGCCTTCCATGTGGCTCAGGTGAGTTCTCTCTCTTCCATTCCCACAGTGACTGCTGCACAACTTCCTCACTTCCCTTAAGTCCCTGACTCTCCATTCATGTCCTGATCAGACACCCTCACCTCTCTCTCCAAGAATATAGAGACCATCAGTGGGTTCTGCTCAGCCCCCCTTCCTCCCTGTCCTGTGGAGGTGCCCGAGTCCCACACCTCATTGAAAGTACTACCATGCTCATTGGAGTCATCCCTCCCCCATCTCTCATGTCCAATCCATCCATCAATCATCCAGCCCTCTACATTCCATCTCCAAGGAGCCTGTCGCCCACTGCCATTACTTTAGCTGTGACAAACTGCAGTCTCACCTCCCTTCAGCCAGAGTGATCTTGCTACTCTCATATTTTATCAAGTCACATCCTTCAGTGGCTCAGCATTGCCCACATGTCAAAGTCATGCTTTTTAGGACATCCTCCAAGCCAGATTACCCAAGACCACTAACTGGCATTACACCCCAGAAAAACTCACGGACTAGGACAAGAGTTCTCATCGTGGCCTCATTTTTCTCATCTAAAAAAAAATCAAACAAATATCCCTTCAACAATGTTGATTCTTGGAACTTTGATACCCACTTCCTGATTGGTCTTGAAACACTTCCATGAAGTAGGTATTGTCCCATTTTCCAGACGAGAATAATTGAGTCTCCAAGAGTCCGAGGTCACAGAATAATAAAGGCAGGCTTTGAACTTCAGTCTGATATTTTTCTTTCTTTTTTTTTTTTTAAAAAATATTTTATTGATTTTTTACAGAGAGGAAGAGAGAGGGATAGAGAGTTAGAAACATCGATGAGAGAGAAACATCGATCAGCTGCCTCCTGCACATCTCGTACTGGGGATGTGCCCACAACCCAGGTACATGCCCTTGACCGGAATCGAACCTGGGACCTTTCAGTCCGCAGGCCGACGCTCTATCCACTGAGCCAAACCGGTTTCGGCCAGTCTGATATTTCTTTTGCTCTTTCCACGATTCACAGCTGAACAATCCACGAGAGCAGAGGTGGGGCTTCTAGGGGACCACTCTGACCACAGCACATTCCTAAGAGACTTGCCCACATTGCAGTCCGCTCTTCCGGCGTGCCACGGTGCCTGAGGCCTGAGTTCTGGGGCAGAGGGGACCTGCTCCCACACCTAATCTCAGATGGAAAGGGGGTGACAGACAGCAGAGGATCAATAGCCATCTGCCCAGGCTCCACTGACAAGCTAATCTTTTCAGTAAACATTTCATTAGCTCCTGCCAGGCTGCTCCCACCTGCTGTCAGCAGAGGCAGAATGGGGTGGGGGAGGGGGCCCTCTGTGTTAGAATGGGCTCAGGTGTCAGCGGGGGTCTCATGGCCCCTGAGATCCAGCTCAGCTCAGCTGTAATGCCAGTGCTATACACTGGCGGAATCCAAATCATCCCAAGATTTTTGTAAATTCCTGGAGACTTACGTTCTTTGTGCTTCCTCTAGCTCAGTGGTTCTCAACCTTCCTAATGCCTCGACCCTTTAATACAGTTCCTCATGTGGTGGTGACCCCCAACCATAAAATTATTTTCGTTGCTACTTCATAACTGTAATTTTGCTACTGTTATGAACTGTAATGTAAATATCTGATATGCAGGATGTATTTAGGCGACCCCTGAGAAAGGGTCGTTCGATCCCCAAAGGGCCACGACCCACAGGTTGAGAACTGCTGCTTAGCTCTTCCCCAGAGAAACTTGCATGATCCACCATCTCATAGAGCCCCCTCCCCCGCACCCTGTTGTGGGTCCTTACAACTTTTGTTTTACCTTCATCTTACTCTTCTTACTACTGCTGCTGCTATTGATAGTGTTCGTTGTGTTGCTAACAATAGCAAACACCTGTGAGCACCTACTTTGGGCGGGGCACTGTGCTAAGTGACTTGCACACGGTGCCTTCACTGAACCCCACAACGACTCCACCTTTGGCAGGTGAGCAGAGCCTCCTCAGGAGTGGGGCTCCATCCTGGGCTTACCTGCCTCCGAAGTCTAAGCTCTTACCCACCGTATTGCATTTGCAATTTGTGGAATTATTTGACTACCGTCTGGCTCCCCACCAGACTGTGGGCTCTGCAAAGGCAGGAAGCATGTCTGATTGCTCCCACTGTGTCCCCAGCACAGCGCTTTAAAAAAAAAAAGATACAAGCTATTGTCCATGAGTTTGTTTAGCCTCTGTGGCTCCCAAGCCAATGGAGGTAAGAAGCTGGGGTTTTTTGTTTGTTTGTTTCAGAGAGAGGAAGGGAGAGGGAGAGATAAACATCAACGAACGAGAATCATGGATCTGCTGTCTTCTGTATGCCCCCTTCTGGGGATCCAGCCTGCAACCCACGCACCCTGACCTGGTCCATGGGTTGATGCTCAACCCCTAAGCCATACCAGCCAGGCAAGAAGTTGGTTTTTTATTTTATTTCTTTTGGGGGGTTTGAGGGGGGGATGGTGGTGTTTGTTTTTGCCATTCAAACTCACTCTCTTCTCAGCTGCTTCAGAGGAAGACAGCTCCCTGCCAACATGGCTAGTTTGGGTGATCTCATTTGGCCCCCCTCCCCTTGCTTCTTAAAACCAAACCATGTCCAAACAATGTCCTCAGGCAAGCCCACAGCCCCTCCTTTCCCACCGCTGTGAACAAGCGGCTCCGGGTCTGCAGGACAGGGTCCGCCCCCTTGCAGAGTTCCGTTTGCGGGCTTAGCCGCTCCACTTCCCTCCCGTGTCCCCTGTCCAGGCTCCTGCTGTCTTCCCACGGCTTTGGGCAGTCCTTCCGAATGATGTGGGTTCTGGAGTTTTACATGTCCCGGGTTCAATGGAAACTGTTGTTTTGGGGTGATTTCCAGGAAGAGAAAAGGGAAGGATTGACATGATGCCATCAGGTGACCTTATGGGGTTTGGGATTAACCTAGGGGGGCAGCCCCAGCTGCTTGGCGGCATGTGGGGACACAGCCTCACTGGTCCCAGGGCTTCCTGTGTCACGCTGGTGGCAAAGGACCCAGCAGGAACACGCCGTGGCTGACTCTGCTCTTAAACAGCACATTACCAGGTCCCCATTAGCCGTGCAGATGGCAGAAAAATGGGAGACACTGCCAAGCTAAAACAGATAATTAAAATCGCCTGCCGTGCTTCCACCTAAAGGAAATCACTGTCAAACATGTGATGTGGGTGGTTAAAGGTGCTCAGACTTTTTTTAAAAACATATATGCAGACAAAAAAAAAATCTTACCATGCTGGGCATGGGATTCGGAGCCTGGGTCTGCTCATGTAGCACTTACCCGGTGAATGTATTTCCGCGTCAGGAAACACAGGTTTATGTAATAGTTGGTGGCTTGACAGTATTCTCGTGCAGGGCGGAGTGTGACTTATTTAACTGGCCCCCTGTTGACGTGCAGCGTTTCATTTTTACCCTTTGATACGATGCTGCACTGCATACCCTCGCATCTGACGTTCTCCCCCTAAGGCAGGGCTTCTCAACGGCGACACTATTGATGTTCGGACCAATCATTCTTATTCTGGAGGCTGTCCTGTGCATCGGAGGACGCTTAGCAGCATCCCTGGCCTCTACTCACCAGTGCCGGTACCACACCCTCCCCCAAGAGCCGACAGTCAATATCTCCAAATTGCCAAATGTCCCCTGGGCGGCAAAGTGGCCTGTGCTTGAGAACCACTGCCCTGGGGACAAAGTTTTTAAGTCGAAAGGTTAAAGGATACGCATATTTTGCCAATTGCCTTCCAAAAGTTGCATTATTCACTCCCAGCAGCAGTGCATAGAAGTGCCCCGTTCACCACCTTTAGGAACATGACCATTACCATGAACAGAAGAAATTACCCAGCTGGTAAGACAAAAAGTTCCCACTGTTCAATTTTTTTATTTTTTTATTACCGGGGTGAGATTGAACATTTAAAAAACCATGTGTTGACTGGCTATTGTTTCTGTTGCAAACTATCTTTCCTTATAATTTACTCTTTTTTCTTTTGGAGTATTCACCCCTCCCCCCTTATTTTTCCATGTCATCTTTTTTTAAATCCTCACCCAAGGATAAGTTTGTATTGATTTTTAGAGAGCGAGGAAGGGGAGAGAAAGAGAATCACTGATGCTCGAGAGAAACATCAATTGGTTGCCTCCCCTAGGTGCCTTCCCTGGGGATAGAATCCGCAACCTAGTTATATGCCGCGATGGAGAATCGAACTCACAACCTTTTGGGGCGTGGGATGACACTCCAACTGACTGAGCCACCCGGCCAGGGCTGTCATCTTTTAATATATTAAATAAAACATGGCTTTCGTAGCTTGCTGTGTGTCTTTGTGTTGATATCTGTGGCTGTGTTTGTTCCAAAATCCTTAAGAATCTCGTAGCTGGTTCCAGGGAAAGCAGCCCTGCACGTTCACTTTATTGGGGCGCCAGCTGTGAACCTCCCCACAGTGACCCCCCAGCCGATTCCACTGTTGCCTGGAAGGGGGTGCTATTTGGGTCAGGCTCTTTCGTGTTAAAATCTGCTGAATGTTCCTTGAGTGTTTGAGTGAAAAGTTCTTCCTCTGAAAACCTGTCTGTCAGGAGTCCGCCTTGATCTGGGGGAGGCTGACCCGGGGCTAGGCCGTAATTAGTTCAGGTTAATTATTGCCCATCTGCAGATTTGCAACACGGGGGCTTCTCTTTCCCTAAGCAGGGGCCTCTGGAGGTTTCTTTTATGAGCTTTGAACCCTGCGGGAGGACTTCAAGAAATGAATTTTCCTGTAATCAGATTTGAGGGTTTGCTCCCTGAGCCGTCCAGTCAATTGGAGAATTGAGCACCGGCTGGCGTATTTGCCCGAAGGAGGCAGAAGATGAAGCACGAGGCATCCAGTCACCAGCCCCGTGAGTATAATGGAAAAATGACTTGACATGTTACAGACGCCCAGCTCTCCTACTGCCGGAAGTTTTCGGGGGGACAGTGCTCTCTGCAAGGAGGAGGATGTCATCTGGGAGCTACTCAGGAAAGAGCAGCGTGGTTTCTGCTTGGAGTACCGGGGAGTAAGAGCCCAGTCATTCTCCAGCGAAACCCTTGGAGTTTGTGCATGTTTATAAATATTTAACTTGTTCGATATTTATTCAGCGTTCATTCATTTGTTCGTTCATTCATTCAATCACCAGGAGGCATGGGGATGAAAGTGCGTGATGACACGTGGCTTCTGCCCGTTTTAAGGCACATACATGCCACCCGTATTATTGGGAGAAAATGGATGCCCTGTGCAGGTCTGTATTCCGTACATTGGCGAAAGCCTGCGGGGTTTTGCAGCGAAGTTAGTGAGGCCTGTTCAGAGACAGGAAGATGGTGAGAAGGGGCTGAACCAGGGATAGCGGTGATGCGTATGCACTGGTCAGCCATAGGCATTCAGTGGACGCTGGGTCCTTCTCCCAGGAGAGTCTCCCATTTGAATCTCTCAGAAAATGCAACGGTCTCACTAGGTTTGAACTCGGAAACAGTTCCTTGCAAAGAAAGCTCCCAGTCAAGGAACAGGAGAGGAAAAGTTCAAAGACTTTTGTGTTGCTGTTGAGACCGCAGGGCAGACGCCGAAAGAAACTCCAGTGGATCTCCGTTCCTCCTTGGGCAGGCACCGGGCGCAAAATGAGGGCCTGCTCTGGGCGAAGCGGGACGTCTAACGGAGTGGAGAGCGAAGACCAGATCTCCACGGGCCCCTGGAGCTGGAGGTGGCTCCGTAGGGGGATGGGGGGAGGACCTAGCTGACGAGGGGACCCTTCTGCCCTCTGATCCATCACTGGAGTGAATCACACGTATCCCCTGACTCTTGATTATGCTCATTTCTTGCTTTTCTTTGCAGCTGCATGATTCTTCTTTTCTTTTCAACAAGTCGCATTGGTGATATAAAGGGGGTTCATGACATGGAGTTTCCATTCAACCCACTTCCTCTCAGGAGTCACTCACTGATTTCGGATAAAGGATGAAGATGACAGAGCTTTAGAAAAAAAAGTCCTAAAGACAGAGATTCCAAAAGGGAGGTTCATTCTATTTGGATGTACGGCTCTCAAAAATGTCATTCTGAGTTAATTCCATTCTGTAGTTAATCCCAATGAAAGGGAAAAGAAGAAGAGGAAGGCAGAGAGGCACAGGCATGGCTGCCTTGGAACTGTGCTGGGCTCAGGCAATATAACTGCTCTATGTCACAGAGAGGATAAGAGTGCGTACACACACACACACACACACACACACACACACACACGAGGTACAGCAAAGACATGTAGGGACACAATCAGGATGGTAACCCAGCAGGGCTGAGATTTGTGAAAAACAACCAAAAGGCTTTGCTGGTTCTGCTCTGTATGAGTTCAAAAGTGTGTTTCATAGCTGATAACAGAGACTTGAAAAAAACAATGGCTTAAACAAAATTGGGTGCACCTTTTTCTCTCGGAAAGTGCGGGATTGCTCTGGTGGGCTCACAGTTCTTCCATCCTCTGTGAATGGCTGCCACCTGCAACTTCACCTCCTGGCCCAGGATGGCTGCCAGTGCTCCGACTAGGAATAGGAAGGGAGTGGGGAAGAGGGGAAAGGCTGCCTTCCAATCGGTCAGCCCCTTTAAAGTAATTCCCCGGGAATCCCCCCAGTGACCTCTGTATACTTCTGACTAACCACCTCACCTGTGCAGGAGGCTGAGAAATGAGGTTTTGTAAGCCCATGGCACACGGGGTTCTCTCTGACACAAGATCAAGGAAGACAATGAACAAAGAAGGACAAGCACTCTCCCTCCCTCCCTCCCCAGCCTGGGACACGGGTGCACTGTGACCAGGCGAGAGGAAACCTAAGGCTGGAAGCTAAGCTAATTTGCTTCCGACTTCTCTAAATGTTAGAGGGAAGTTCAGACCCAGGGAAGGTGAGGACGGAGCAGCCTTTAAGAGGATTTCAAGTTCCAGGCCCCCGGATAAGTCTCAACACAGGTCAGTGAAAGGACGGAGAAACCCTGGAGCATTCGCCCAGGGAGGGGCCCGGTGGGAATCACAGTGTCTGATGTGTGTCCCCAAGACGCTGCTGCTGTTACATGAAGAAGTGGCTCCCTGGTCAACAAGTCGGGGATTAAACCAAGTTAAGATGTTTATGTTGCTGCAGAAAATGTTGGAATCATCAATATGCTCACTTACCTTATGATTGTTTTCTTGTTTGTTTTTTGAAAGGGAGCATTCCTGAGTGTATTTGACTGTAGAAGTTAATTCTTGCATAGCATCCCATGGAATAAGTGACCCAGAGTAAACATTTAGTGGGAAATAGTGGTGCATGTGGTCAGAGGCTGCTGGGCTCTTGGCTTTCTTAAAGCACCGCCCTTTCCCGACCAACTGAATCCCAACCTTGAGCCTGTGGCCTGGAAATCTGCATCTCGCCAAGCTCTCTGGGTTATTCTTACACCACCAGGGGGCAGAGCTGAGCCTCCACTGTTCAAATGCTTGATGAATTTGCATCCAGGTAGCTCCTCCCAGCCCCCTCAGAACTCATTCCTCTCCTCACCATTGGGTATCTGGTTAATTTGCTCGGCCCTGTTCCGAGCAGCTGGCATTTATCTTTATTGCCACTCTCTTTATTGATTTAGGCCCATCTCTGCAATTCGTCAAGCTTGGATTGCATTTTAATCTTGGCCTCCAAAGTAGCTAAGATCCCTTCCAGCTTCGTATCATGCAGAGATCTGATTAGCTGGGTCTCGATTCCATCCTTCAGGTCATTAATGGAAATATTAAATGGTCCTGGGTTGGCACGAAGGTCTTCAGGGCTCTCAATAGATGTATGGCTCCCATTTCTGCCACTAGCCTCTGCTTGGTGCAGTCACAGGGTGGAGATCACA
Organism: Myotis nattereri; assembly: GCF_964212035.1. NCBI lineage: Eukaryota > Metazoa > Chordata > Mammalia > Chiroptera > Vespertilionidae > Myotis > Myotis nattereri. The sequence goes on from NC_138087.1 coordinate 57,432,243, forward strand.
CCCAGCATTTCCATTTATATTGCTTCCTCATTTACAAATTCATGCATGCAGTGCAAACCTGTTGAAAAAATAAAGAACCTATTAATTACTTAATTCAATAAACATTAGAGCAACAGATGTCTTCAAGGCATTTACTGTTTTCTCGCTCACATCGATGCCAGGTGGGGCACAGGGTGAAAAAGTTCGTAGCAAGTGCCTGCATTAGGAAGATCAATTTTTATGTAAAAGGCAGCTCAGTTCCACCTTTGAGATACATCCTTCCAGGCCAAGCCAATCTCATAACAAGCAGCTTCTACACGATAATGCAGGAAGAGTCTGCTTTTCTGAGCATTTCCTAAGAGCCAGTCACTCTCCTCCTGTCTTTATGTGTGTTTGATTATTCACGCTCACAATACTCCTCTGATGTGAGTGCTCCCGCCCCCCATCATTCCCTTTTCTAGCTGGGCTGTCTGGACCCAGAGAACTTGGATAAGATGCAAAAGGGGCCAGAGTTGGTAAGTGTCAGAGCAAGAACCCCAACTCAGGCAGGCTGCCCCCAGCACGCAGGCTCCGACCACCATCCCATGTTTTGCAGCGGTGACTGAATGAACGTCTGGTAGGAGATGCCTACCAGGGCTGAGAACACAGAAGTTACCAGAGAGACTGACCATGATGCGAACAGGTTTTTATTAATTGTCTCATTTTATGTTTGAAAACTGATCATCAATATTATTTGCTCCTATTGGATAGATGAGAAAATAGAGGCACCCAGATAATTCCCCAGAATCGATCCCAGGTCCACTGGCTCGCTCCTCGCCGAGGCTTGCGGGAAGGAGACGTCCCAAACAGCCACTCTGGGGGCTCCATGGAGAAATGGAGGCAGCAAGCATTGCAGGCCTGATGCTCACCCCACTCTCCCCGGAGACTCTTTCTCTGGCCTCATCCTTGAACCTGCAGCGAAACAACCGACAGGTGTGCCACCTACAAGCCCGTGTTTCTCCAGAGGAGCCTCGCTCTTCTGTTGGGCCCAGCGTGGGCCTGCGAGACGATGGCTGAGCTGAACTTTTCTCTGATCCAACAAACTCATTCACTTACTCACTGGATCTGGGCTGGGTCTGGCTTTATTTCAGGTCCCGGACAAGGCTGGCCGCTGCATTTAGAAATTGGAAAGTTGAGGAGATATCACCCACCATCCTGGCTCGTTTTTGGCGGGTCGGGGGGGGGGGGGGGAGGGGAGGGAGGGGCGACAAGCCAGGGCATACAGCTGTCACCTGCTTCAGGAGAGCTGGAGGGAGCCCGCAAGGCTTCCTGCAGGAGGGGTGAGCGTGGGGCCTTGCGGTGGGTTTCAGGGACACCTGAGGTCACCTTGGTGAGCACTGGAGCAGCTCTGACAAATGCCCTCAGACCCGGCCCCTCAGCCAGGTTCTCAGGAGCCCTCTCCTGGGCTGATGGACATCTCATTCGTTGGTTGAGCCAGTCAGTCGAGTGCCCAGAATAAAAAACTGTCACTATCTCACGTGGCCCGCCAAAGGAGGCTGGGAGACCGCCCTGTTTTTGTTCTGGGAGTTAAGACTATGATGCACTTTGTCCACTGGCCACCAGAGGGCGATGCTCGTTCACATTTGGGATATTCCTACGGAGACCGCCCTGGCTCTGCCTGGGAGACCTGGGAAGTTGTAAAAGACGGCTTTGTTCAAGACGAGGAGGACTCCCACCACCCCCAGAGCTTTTAAAGCCTTTAAAGTGGCGTCTTCCACTCCTAGCGAGCGGTCCGGGTTCAGGATCTCTCCTTAGGTACCAGGACGCTTGGTCTGGGAAGTCAGAAGAGCTGGATTTGGACTCCAGCTCTGATGCTCAGAGGCTGTGCTTACCCCCAGCTTTAGTGGCCTCACCTGTAAAATGGGAACGTACCGATTTCAGTCCTGTCTCGCCAGGGGTCCTGAGGTTTAGCTGAGAGGAGGAAGTGAAGGAGTGCTGAAGGACCTGGTGTGTGAAGACACGGGATTTTTAAAAAGTGAAATTGATTGGGGGACAGAGTGTGTGCAGACAAGAGATTTTGATCAAAGTTGCTTCTACTGGTGCCTGTGGCCAGCATCCTCCCTGCCATGGAGAGGGGGGCAGACGGAGGAGCCCGCAGTGCGCTGGGGTGGAGCTGCCTTCCTGTCATGGGGGTGGCCGTGCAGTGGTCAGAGGTGCAGAGCCGCATCCCTACATCCGAACATAATTTTGGAAGGCATTTTGGGGAGTCAGAGAAGACTTAGCTAAGGGAACTAAGTTCTTCTCCTGGCTCAGGACCCCTTGCTGTTTATTAACACAAATTGTCCTAAGGCAAGGTAGGTATACATCAAAGGCCAGGGCTACTATACAGAATCCATTGTCAGAGTGGGGGAAGCTGCCTAGGCTGCTCAGGTGTTTGGCCAGCAGGAGGCAATAACATGTAGATTGAAATGCCCTCAGCTGTCTGGCAGCCAGCGATCATTTATGCATCCTTTTCAGGTTTGGGGAAATGCCCTCAGCCTCTTCCAGATGATTCAGCCCTGCTGACATGCTGGAATTGGCTTCCGGCATAACCCCTCCCCACTGGTCCCATTAATACACACAGAGCCCACATTGGCAATGGAATGTCCTGATTCTGATTCTATCAAACAAGGAAACTCTTTGCCCTTTGACTCTTCCTGGCCACGACGGTACCCCAGCGTGTCCCCGCTGAGTCATGGTTGGAAAACATTCCCATGAGTGCACGTGGGGCCCTTCTCCCCATCGGCATCAGAGGGAAAAGGGTAGAACACTTACACCACCTGGACGTCAGGGCGAACACAGGCTGGCAGTGAGGACCAGGGACCTGGGTGCCTTCCTGACACGGGCTCCGGGCCTGGGTGCTGAGCTGCCCTTGTGGGGCCGCTGACGTCCTCATCTCCAGCCGCCCGAGGCTGGCCAGCTCCGGGAGCACGCGGTCCTTCTGTGGCTCCTGTGGCTGATGGAACGTTGATACATTGTGCAGCCCGTATTTCTCCAGTTTTATCTTCCAATACTCCCATCGATTTTTAAATGTTAGTGCAAATGTAAAGCAAACTGAAGTTTATGGTGTGTAGGAAAGGAGAATCCACCTAAAAATTCATCACTCAGACCGCGATTCCCTCTCTCTCCCCACCCCCACTGCCTTCTCTCCCAAGATCTTCATTTCTACCTACCTCCTCTTTGCTATATCCAGTGGTTCTCAACCTGTGGGTCGCGACCCCTTTGGGGGTCAAACGACCCTTTCACAGGGGCCGCCTAAGACCATTGGAAAACACATACAGTGGGGCCTTGAGTTACGAGAGTCCCAACTAACGAGTTTTTTGAGATACCAGCTGTCTTTCTGCCGATTTTTTGCATTGAGTTGATAGAGTAATTTGAGTTAACGAGCTCCTTAACGAGCTCGGTCTCGGAACGAATTAAACTCGTAAGTCAAGGCCCCACTGTATATAATTACATATTGTTTTTGTGATTAATCACTGTGCTTTAATTATGTTCAGTTTGTAACAATGAAATTGGGGGTCACCACAACATGAGGAGCTGTATTAAAGGGTCGCGGCGTTGGGAAGGTTGAGAACCACGGCTTTATGCAGCCTCAGTTCTTCCCACTTTCAAATGAGCCTTCCCTGGTGCTGCGCCCACATCAGGGACCCCGCCGCCCTGTCCCAGCTGTGGCATCAGCACCACCTGCCTCCAGGCCCCTTTTTAAACTGAAGACGGACCCCATCACTCCCTTCCCTGAAGGTGTGGATGGCTCCTCCTTGCCTTTGAATAAACCCTGGCATCAGTGCCCTTAGGCGATTACCACTTAGAATAACAGCAAAGACTAACAGGTAAAAGCTTTAACTCTGAGCCAGGCCCTTCGCCAAGTGCTGCTGTCCCATGTCACCTCATCTGAAGAGACGGGTCATATTACTACCTGCAGTTTGCAGATGGGAGAACCGAGGCACTAAGAGACCCAGGCTCCAGGTCACCTAGTTAGGGAGGGAGGTGCTGGGATCCGAATCCTGTTTTCAAAGACGGTGCCTAAACACGGAATAACACCGCCTTATGGTTCTGAGAAGCTTTTTGAGACTCTCCCCGGCGGACAGAACACAAGGTTTCTTCATCTTCACCCCGGCTTTCCTTAATAAGTAAGGTCCTTGCCGGGTGCCTCTCTGCTCTGTTACTAGATTGGCAGCGACTCAAGCCCAGGACCGAGGAAGAGATAAGCAGAAAAGGTTGGTTAAGTGGCATCACCCTCCATTCTGGTCGCTTCCCTGCATCGCATGCCTTTTTCCTTCCCCCTTCCTCATCCTCCCTGCATGCGGCTCTGCACGTGCCTCTGCCGGCCTAGCCTCCAGGGACAGGCATCTCTGTGGCCACATCCAGCATCCGCCCTGGACCCCACTGTTCCTCCTTCTTCTTGCCAAAGCCCTCTTCCCTCTGGTCTCTGCACACTGCCCATGACTGGCCATTTTGCCTCCTGCGGCTTCTTCCCTTCTATCTCCATCCACAACCCTCCTCCCTCACGCCAGGGAGCTGTCCACAGCTTTGTCCTCGCTAGTCCCTTAGCCCCAACCCATAGTCCACACTGAGGCATAGGAGTCACTCCATAAACAGGAGCTGGATGAATATTTAAAGGGAAGCAGTAAGTAGTATATTAACAACTTACAGGGATGTTGTAACGATCTACAGTGAAATATTCCCTCCCCTCTTGGCAACATTATCATTCCAAACCACGGAATACATTAGGCTTTATGATCTCCTCGCTTCTTTGGGGAAGTATAAATCTTGAAATAGCATCTTCATGTGACAGGGCAAAGAGTCCCCTGGGACGCAAGATGTTTAAGAGCGTTCACCGAGAATCAGAAATAGTTTGCGATTAACATCAGGGTTTTGTTTATGGGCACAAATAAATCCGTGGTCTAGGGCTGACCTGTAAAGATCTGTCCACGATGAAAACTCCGATCGAAATGATGAAAGGAGAAAACAATCTGAATTTAAAGAGGTGATTGGGGGCGGGGTTGCAATGTTCAGGAGATAATGTCTTCTAACCGTAAATTTGTATGTTGCTCAAACATTCCTAGTCACCAGCTAAAGTCAGTGATGGAGACAAGGCCTTTATGTTGATGGCGTAGCCTCCAAGTTTTGTAAGTAGGTCGTGTGGAATGGAGCAGTTCCTTTTTCTAGGGCCCTTAGAAGTGACCTCTTCATCCTCGTCTTCACTGTTAGGTGAAGAGCTGGTGGTGATGCTTGGCATGAGGGGGCAGAGGAAGACGTGTTGGTATTTGGGGCCTGGCATGACCGGTTGTCCAGTGGAGGACCCTCCTGGGAAGAGCATTGCTTTAGGAGGGAGAAGACCCACATTCGCCTCCTGCTTGTCAGCCCGAGGAAAAAGTAGTCAGACTTCTTCCTGGTTTAAAAACCCATCACAGACTCCCCAGGGCTTCGTTTGGAACAAAATCCAACCCTCAGAATCCTTAGCCTGGCTGAGCAAATCCTTTGTGATTCGACTGCCTCCTCTCCAGGCTCATTGCCCATCACACAAGGCTTTTGCGACTCCACACATGCTGGCATCTCCACTTCTTGGTCCCTTAACCTGCAACTTCTGCCCAAATGTCCCTCTTTGTTGAGCCATTTGGTAAACAACTGCAATGGAGGCCAGCTCATCTGCGAACCTTCTCAAGCCTCCTGGGAAGAGAGTTGCTCCCTCCTTGGGTTTCCTCGTTCACCCCGAGTGTCGCTCTCTCCCTCTGTCTTGTGACCTCACAGAACAGAACAACAGAACCCAGTTCCTGCCTCCCTGGTGTTGGACTTGACCAAGAGGCTTGTTTAGACCAGAGGGATGTGAATGGAAGAGTCAAGGCCTTAAAGGGGGGTGGGTTTTTATATTCTCTGGTGCTTCTTCGATCTTTCCAGGAAGACCTTGTCTCAGACAGCTGTCGTTCCAAGGAGAACACGGAGTCATGAGGAGCAAATCTGAATCCAACCCACACCTGGAGTCAACCCCAGCTGTCCTTCAGCGGGAAGCACAGACCTGTAAGTGAGAAAAACAGATGCTGTCGGTGGGAGCCACCTAGTTCTAGAGTGGTTTGCTATGCAGCATGGGTGGGCAATAGCTGACAAACACGCCATTCCGCTTTGGGGTTAAACCTCAGAGTGGAACTGTATGTAGAGGAAACCACTTGCTAAGCTTGGAGGAATTAAAGTCTGTCAGGGCAGGTGCTCCAGGCCTCTGAGAAGTCCACACGAGGCGCGGTGCCACATCTCATGTGGCACAGAAATGGTGAGACAGCACCAGACAGGCGAGGGGCTAGAGAGATAGAGAGAGAGTGCTCCTGCGTGCATATCCGATCCTCGGACAGAGGTTTAGGACTTCTCACATGCCTGGAGGGGATAAGGAAGCTCGGGAGAACTACTGTTTATGTAGGTTAGAGATCAGCCTGGGAAGCTACAAAGTGCAGGCCCCTGGGATCTCAGGCTATGGAAGGTCTTCAGTGACCAGCCCCCCCAGGAAGACCCCAACCCAGGGTGCCCTGTAGTATGAGGACATGGTAGTGGAGGTTTTAAGCCACTAATTTTATGGTCATTTGTTCAACAGCAATAGAAAATGAGCACAAGCTGAAAGCAATATAATGATACAACAAGAGTGGACTGTTTAGACTTTTTTTTTTTTTTTTGGTAAAAAATGATAGACATTTATGGGAGAGTATGGTGGTGATAAGTTTGGGCTTTGGAGGTAGACAGATCTGAGGGTCTGACTCTGACTCAACACTTAGTAGCTGTGTGATCCCAGGCGAGTGCCATACCCTCTCGGAGCCTGGATTTCTTCACCGGTATCTCATTTTCTTGTTGTGAGGACCAAAATGTGCATGGTACATAGTCAGTACCCAGTGAATAGTAATACCCACTACTTTAAAATTATTTATTATTACTGTTGTTATTATTATTATTATTATTATTATTACTACTAGAGGCCCAATGCATGAAACTTGTGTATGGGTAGAGTCCCTAGGCCTGGCTGGCGATCAGGGCTGATCTGGGGGGCGACTGGTGAGGTGATTAGGTCTACCCCCACTGGCACCCAACTTGGCTGGCCTGGGGCCTGTGGACAGCTCCTGCATTGAGTGTCTGCCCCCTGGTGGTCAGTGTGCATCATAGCAACCGGTCGTTCCACTGTTCGGTCGATTTGCATATTAGGCTTTTATTATATAGAATTATACAAAAGGACCTACAATAACATGGCAGTCATCTCAGGGTGAGGATGACTTCATTTTTCTTGTCCCCATTTTCTGATTTTTCTACAATGGACAAAATTTCCTTTGGAACAAGAAAAGTGTTTTTAAAATGTCTAATTCATTCTCAAACAGTGAACTAGAGTTCATTGCTTCTTCGGTAATGTTTTCATTACTTTAATTTTTACAAGCTAGTTGCAAATAAATGGTTTCCATTGCCAGTTTTTTTAAAACCATTTAAAAAAACATACAACGTATGTACTGTTTTCCATCAAATCGCCTTTGCCCACATGGTTTGCTCCCAGTGTCTTGACGTGAAGAGACTTTGAGTGGGGGCAGCAGGAACAGACCCCTGGAAAAGTTGTGTGGGGTGCAGGGGTCCAGCCTTCTGCAAATGGATGGTCAGGTTTGAGCATCTTGGGGCAGAGGAAAAGTAGGCTTGACACTAGCTAGATTCTTGGAGGAAAAATCAATGTTCAATTGTGATTTTAAGCAGATTATGTTTACTGAAGAAAGCGATTAGTTGTGGGTATTTCTTTGCAAATGGCTTGAAACCACGTCTTTACTTAGTTATGCAAATGTTAGCTGTAAAGATAATTTTATTTTTAATATTAATTCAGTGGACATATTGAATGTCCACCATGTGCCATGCTGACCAAAGAATGGATTTGGGTGGGGAGTTGTGCATGGATGAAGAGGATCACAAAAATGAATGAATCAAGGTCAGCAGTTTCAATAAGCTTATTATCAACTTTAACATGCTCCCATATTGGCTTTATCTGCTTTCCATTTCTTTAAAAATTATTTTGCAAAACCATTTGAAAGTAATTTTCAAACATTATGACTCCCCATCCCTGTATATTTCAGAAATAAGAACATACTCTTTTATCACATATACTATTATTACTAAGAAAATCAATAAAAATTCTATAATATCTAATATTGTCTGTTTTCAAATGACCCTAAATACAGTGGGGCCTTGACTTACGAGTTTAATTCGTTCTGAGACCGAGCTCGTTAAGGAGCTCGTTAACTCAAATTACTCTGTCAACTCAATGCAAAAAATCAGCCGAGAGAGACAGCTGGTATAAAACTCGTTAGTCGGGACACTCATAAGTCAAGGCCCCACTGTAGAGATTTTAAAGCTGTTTTGTTTTAATCTACTCTGATTTTGTTGACTTTGTTGTTTAATTACCTGGAGAAAAACTGACTTTGATCAGTGCAGCCCATGGCATTCCTGTTTGTCACACAGTGTTTGCCTGGTTGTGGAGCCCTGCACCTTCATATTAAGATAAGCACCATATCTTGTAAGGAAAGTGGTCCCTTTCGAGTCCTCTTTCCAATAGGAAGAGCTTAAGCTCTCCTATGGGCCATATCCACTCAGGTAGGATGAAATGGGCTGCATCCAATTAGGTTCTTTGGACCCTTCTGAAGTGGCCAATTTCAAACAGATGCCATTCAACTCAGCAAACATTTACGAAGTGTCTGCCGCACCCAGGGGCCTTTCCATTTGTTATATAGTTAAATGTGCACAATTCTGCAGAGCAATATAGCGGTTCCGAGTCTCAGTCGAGAAATCTAGGTTTACAAGGAATAGCGCTGTTCTTTCTTTCCTTTCAACCAACGTTTGGCTCTGAGTTCTTCTTTGACTGTGACTATTTTATCTTTCTGCTTCAGTTATTATGGGGCCCCCTTCTCTGTCTTCTTTCCTACTGTCCTGCTTCTCTCTCCAACCCCTCCCCTTCCTTTCTTCCTCTCTCTCTCCTCTCTCTCTCTCTCTCTCTCTCTCTCTCTCTCTCTCTCTCTCTCTCTCTCTTTCCCCCTCGGCTCTGTGCTTCTGTGCTTGCCCACCTCCCCAGCCATCCTCCCTGCCCTCTTCCCTCCCTCACCTTCGTCCTCATCCCCCCCTTCTGTCTTCTTCACTGCACTGAGCTCCCTAACAAGGGGCTATCGTCTAGTCATAGCAGTAACTCCCCACTTACTGAGCGCTCACTGCACGCCAGGCACGGGGATGATTCCCATGAGTCCTCACAATAACCGTATGGTTATGATGCTTCAGGTTGCACATAACATGAACCCAACCAGCAGCGGTGTGAACCATGGGGACGACACCCTTCCCTTAACAGGATGTCTGCAGGAGGCGCTGCTGCTCTTATTCAGCTGTTTGGTGGTCGGATCAAGGCCTCCAGCCTCGGAGTTATTCCTTCAGGATTGCGAGGTGGCTGTGCCCCCCCCCCCCCCCCCCCCCGCCTCCCCCATCTGCGTTCGAAGGCGGGAAGCAGGCAGAGGGGAATTCTTTTCCTGTGCTTACCTTGGGGGACAGGATGTTCTGTCCAAGGTGCTCACCTGCAAACTTACCTCCACGTTAACATTTTCCCATATTCCATCATTCTAAGCCTCATCCCCTGCTCACCTATGAATCCCACTCCAACCGTGAGTGGTCTCTGCCATCCATTTATATTTCATTGTCCAACTCCAGGGCCCAGGTAGAGTGGTTTCAGGATTCCTTATCCTTGCCCTCATGGGGAACAACTTGTCAACTAGAATGAAGTGCTTATGGGCCGTTCCTTTGCCTTTAGTTTTACACACCAATTTCCACAATTACTTAGGGCAGCACCTTGTCCTCCCACCCCTTTCGGTGAGGTTGTTTCATAGATTTGTGAAAAATTCTTTTCTTCCCTCTGTGACGTGGATCTCAGCCCGTATGGAGTCAGTCTCTGGGACCCCTTCTTTCCCTGGATCTCCCTTCCTCTTTTCTACCCTTCTGCCCTCTTCCTGACACGCTGGTTTCATCCTGCTCCCCTTCACCTGGTGGGGGCCAAGAATACGTGTTTGCTCTCTATCCTGCAGGAGCGAAGGTGACCCCTTACCATCAGGGGTGATGCTCCTGCTCCACAGACCCTTGGGGGATGAGGTCTAGGTTCCCGGTCCTGCGAGGGGAGAGAAACTATGAAACAAGAGAGGCTTTCTCTTTCTAGTGCTTACGGCCCCAGCATTGCTTCAGTATGTTATTAGGCTAACTTAGCCTCCACCCACAGACTTGTATCAACAAGTCAAAGAGGGTACAAAAGAAGAAAGAGAGTGAATGGGGTCAGAGAATGCCTGGGGGTGACTCAGTGGTGCCAGGGTCCTACGGGATATATAGATTTCCCCAAATCAAATCATTCACGGAAACAAAATGTCATTCTCCTTTAAGCATTGTGTTCTTCAAATTGCTCTACTAAGTTTATCTTTAAAAAAAATCATCAGTGTCCAAATACTTTGAAAATCACTTTCTCCTCCCTGAAAGTGATCTAAATAACATTCTCATGTTTATAATAATCCTTGTGGCTCTGGGGTGGGAAGGGGTCTGAAGTTTGAAGTGACATCCTTCATCAGTTCTGTCCCAGGGGATGAGGAGGGAGCCTGACAGCTGGTCACTTCTTGCCTCTGATAAGCACCTTTCTTATTCTAATTACACCCTTTTCCTAAAGTAACTTTCCAGTCCCCCCCTCACCTCACCCTTACATCCCTGTGTGAAAGGAGCCTATTCAGACAGCTTGTGAACAATGATGCTTAGAGATGGTTTAATCGGGGAAAGGAAACCTGTAGAGGGTCTTATCTGGGGTGAGCGTCTCAGGCATCCAAGATTATCTCCCTGTCACCTCCTGACCCATCTCCTTCATGCCACCTTTTAATTTTGGTAGCAATTACGGTGTATATGGATAATGCCCATTAGCATATTCATGGTCATCTCATCATATTTATTGTCCGCACAACTCATTAATCTTCATCTACTTTGTGTGCTTGACAGCTCAATCTATTTTGCAATCTCTGGGAAGCAGCCATAGCTCCCCAAAGCCTTGTTTTCCTGTAAATAAACTGTGTTGGGGACCAGAGGACAATGGTGCATCTCGTGGTGATTGACATCAGCCAGGGCTACTAATCAGGAAGGGACTTCATTGCCAGCTGAGGCGAGTGCATTATGGGGCCATTGTTCCAAGGCTGCCGGGGCAAGAACACACACAGCCAGTCACCTTCGCAAGATGGGTTGATTGTTCTTCAAGATTAGACCGAGTTGCCTTATTATCCGTCCCAGACAACGAGGCATCTCACCCAAACAGACACATTTTCAGAAACTGCCTGTACACGGGCCAGATCTGAATTGCTAATGTATAATCTGCCTGGCACAGATGTGCAATGAATATTTGGATGTTGTTTTGCCCGTCAGTCCAGGAGGCTGCATTGATGAGGTGATGAGTATTCAGTGATGGGTCCTGGACGTTGGCCAACAGCAGAGTTTGAGTACTTGCGCTGACGACAATCAGATTACCCGCCCCCTGCCCCCCCCCCCCCCCCCCAAGTGCCTTTGCTGTAATTCAGTGGCAAATTCTGTGACAGGAACTGTCGGGTGGAAAAGTCCCTTTCCTTTTTGATGGAACGATGCCTTATGTTTTCCAGATTTGGGAAAGGTAGAGAAGTTGCCTTTATTGTGCCTTTACCTGACAGCTCCTAAGGCTGAGTCATGTGGCGCCGACTCCTTGGGTTTGAATTTGCCATTTTCTAGCTTATTTTATTAAGCTCTTGGTGCCTCAGTTTTCTCATGTGTTAAAATGGGTTGAAAAATTCTATCAACCATTCAGAGCTGCTGTGGGGATCCAATGAGTTGATAGAAGTCCCAGCAAATGTTAACTATTGCCATATCATCGGTCATCTGCTTTCTTTCAATATTACTCTGGTCAAATAGGTTGGCTATCCTGGGAATAAAGTTAAGGCCACTCCATTACCTCTGGATGTCTCATGGCCTGTACTATGCTACAGGTCCATTTCTGGTTGTAGGGAACATTTCCAGTACTTATATGACCATGAAGCTTTCTTCCTGAAGCATCTTTCACAGCCTACTTTCCCAAGAACATACTATAGGACAAGCTGCCCTTGCAGGTGATACACAACATTTACAAAGCTTTGAAAGAAAAACATGGGATTCAAGAATTTGATATGCAATCATATTTACATATAAAGGCAACAGGGATTAATTATGCAAATGAATATGTTCTCTCTGAAAAAAAAATGTTTCTCTGTTTATTAGACAACTCCCATCCCCAAGAATTAGTCAAAATTGAAACATGTGTGAAATGTGATTATTCAAATGTGAACAAAAAGAAAGGTCTGGGAATATTAATATCAGGCAATGTAGAATTATACAAGTCAATGAGTATTAAACTGGTAACTATTTCATTTCTTTATCCCCAGTCAAATGCACAAGGTAGATCCTAAATAGTCACAGCAAGATTTACTGTGGAAGGGGACGCAATGGGTGAAAGGTATGTGGGAAGGGATGGCTTTGAATACTGGAGAGGATACCTACTTTATCTGCCTAAGTCACCTTCTTCTGGGAACTGCTTCCTCGTCCTTCCTCTATGCACCCAGGCTCCTTTCTCCCAGCTAGAGGATTGCTGGGGCCATGGGATCCTGGGTCCAACGCAGTCGATGGGAGTTGACCTGTGTCAGGGAAACCACACTACCTTCCCCCTTGGCTTGCTTCATTAATTTAAGAGGAGACATCAGAATCTTCACTTTTGTCTTTTCAAACTCTGAAAAAGTGGGCTGGTTCCTCTTATAGACAGTGAGATGGAGGTCTCGGTTGCTACTGGTTGCCATGTTCCCTGGCAAGAGGAAGAAACTCATCTACAATGAAGTTTTATATAAAAACATGCTGCTCTGGTGGCTTTTGGATTCTGGTACCATTGGAACCTCAAGACTAGCCATAGCCCTGCACCCCCCTGGAGCAGGTATGCACCTTTTCCTTGCATGGCATGATCTATTCCTATAGCTTCCTAAGCATTTTATTTTTTCTGCCTTTTTCTCTTTTACAGCTATAAACTGTATTAGTCAGAAACCCAGCTCTAGCTTGCAACCCAGAGTCCTGACTAATACAGTCACTTGTTAAAAAATTTAAATAACGGTACATACATCCTGACATATGATACTGTATTCCTCTATTAAATTGATAAATCAGGTTTCTTGGTTCCACATGCAAAGGGAGCATACAGTTTGGCTGAAAGCAAGCTGATCAACATGGTACTTTGATTTGAAAATAACATAATCAGTTAGTGATTTTTTAAAATTGCTTTTTTTTTCTGTACTGCTAGGCAATTTTATCATGTCATATGCCTGCTTTTTCTTCTATTGTTTTTAAAATTTGCTTTTTAAAATGTTAAATATTTGCTTTTAGAATATAAAGTCAATTATTTTTTGTCTAGGCTGCTTATAGTAGCAAAAAGTTGGAGTAATCTAAATATATAATAATAAAAGATTAATTAGGGCAAATTATACATCCCAAGTAGGGCAATAGTTGGAAACACAAATGTCCAAAGCTATGTTGTAAAAATGTACGTGACCAATAGGATTACTTTATACTTTTTTTCATGTTCATTTTTTCTTATGAGAAAACCATCTACTAGAATATAAAAATATACAAGCAAACAAAAGAAAAATTTAATCCATACTTATCATCACACTCACCTTTTAAGACTTAAAAGACTTTTAAAAAAATTATTTTTATTGATTTCAGAGAGGAAGGGAGAGGGAGAGAGAGAGATAGAAACATCAATGATGAGAGAGAATCATTGATCGGCTGCCCCTCCTGCACATCCCCTACTGGGGATCGAGCCCACAACCCAGGCATGTGCCCTTGACAGGAATCGAACCTGGGACCCTTCAGTCCACAGGCCAATGCTCTAGCCACAGAGCCAAACCAGCCAGGGCAAGACTTAACAGACTTCTATAAACTTTTATAATCAATGTTACCACCTGGTTATACATTCTTATAAACTTTTATAATTATATAGTCATATATACTTTGACATTTGTTCATTTAAAAAACCTTTTATTTCCTATAAAAATGGGACTACATCACATGTGCTTTTTAAAAAAACCTCAACTGTATGAGGTATAATTTACATATAATAATGTGCACTCATTTTAAGCATCATTTCATGAATTCTGACAAATTTTACAGCATTATAACCACCACCATGATAAAGATATAAAACATTTTCATCATTCAAAAAAAAATTCCTTTGTGTTCTTTCCTGACTAGGCAAAGAACAGGCAATGATCTGCTTTCTGTTGCTATAGATTAAGTCTTTTTTCTTTAAAGTTTCATATTAATGGGATCATACAATATGAACTCTTTTGTGTCTGTCACTCAGTATTTTTGAGACTCATCCATGTCACTGTGCTTGTCAGTAGTTCATTCCTTTTTATTGCAGCGTTCCGTTGTATGAATATACCACACTGTGTTTATTCATTCCAGCACTATTTCTTGAAAAGACTCTCTTTTCCCTATTGAATTATCTCAGTACCTTTGGCAATAATCAATTGACTACATATGTGCAGATCTATTTTAGGACTCTCTGTTAGCTGGGTCTGTTTGTTTATCTTTACTTCCGTCTCACAGTCGGGAAAACTCCTGATACTGCGTTACACATTGAGAGGGAAATACACCTTACTGAGGTTGTTTATACCATCCGCCGGTTTCCCCGTGCCGTCGCTGGGGTGGCAACAGACTGGGGCAATTCATCCAGGCCTGTGGAAGGCTGCCTTCATCTCTCACAAGTTTATGATACTCTAAGTTTACAAATCAGCTTCACACCCTTTGTCTCCATCATTCATATACTGATTCAGTGCCTCTCCTGCACTCTTTATTTCTCCTTTCTTCACAAACACCCTGTGGGGTGGGCTATTTAGACCTGATTATACCCATTTAACAGATAAGGAAATTTACACTTTAGGATTATCACTATCAGGACACCTTCTCATAAATTGGAATTCTAGGCAAGTAACACAGAAAACCAAAGGCCAATCTGAGTTCATCATCATAGCAGACTGTTCTAAGTCTGCCTGATGACTTCTTGAGAGAGTGGCAGGCCAGAGAGGTCACACCTGTGCTACACTAGTGCCCCTATAAAAACTCGATACACACACACACACACACACACACACCTTTTCTAGACTATATTTGTCTTAAATGACATCTGTGGCTGGCCTAGGATAGCGATTCCTGCAAGATATTTTAGCATTTGCTTGTGGTCATATTTCTGGGTAACAAGGCCAGGTCACCCTTACTGTGAGCCCCACCCAACCCCCCAGTCCTCTTGTTAAGGATAGAGAGCTAGAGCATGACTGTATTTTCTGGCTTAGATTCTTTCAAATACTCAAAATCTTTTTGAGTTAAGTTTGAGTTTCTGCTTCATGCAAGTAAATGATGCTGGTAACTCTACTAGGACTTTGAAAGACCCAATGTCTGCTACGGGGAGGGCAGGCAATGATTGGCCTCATGCAGTGATTCTCAAGGGGCTGGAATAGAGCAGTGGGTGCGGGACATTAGATCTTTTAGGACCAGAGGATTAATTTGAAGACAGAAGAGCATCTTGTCCCCTCACTTTGATATAACTCAGAATACTGTATTAATTTTTAATTTCACAAAGTATTAAAGGACATTTATGGTATTAAAGGGGTGCAGTGAGAGATTCTGGTGTGTGCAGTCCTGGATGGACCAGGTAACCATGGGCTGAATCCTGGCTCACTCACTTTTCAGTTGTGTGCTCTTGGGCAAGATCACTTCCACTCTGGGAGGTGGGTGGAGGGTCAAGGTAAGCTCCATAGCAGTGGCATGAGGCAAGCCTTGAAGGGTAAAAAGCATTTGTGTCTCACACTTAGGAGCATCTTACTTAATATGACACAAATATTAGCAGAGCTGATGAACCAGTTGGCGTTAGAAATAAACCTAAGCACTACATGCGTGACAACAATCCGTCTTCCCTTCAGCATCCAGTTTACGCTTAGTTTCTGACTTCAGGCTTGGCTGTCATATCTACGTACGGATCACGGAAGCCACAATTTAATATTGTACCATCTTTTCCTATGATAAACATCTTTTATTGACTTGTCTCAGTGTGCAAGAATATGTTTTGTACAAAACATACAGAGCATCCTTGCTCTGGGACCAGGCAAAGTTATGGCTAACCAACATTTCCCAAGAGGACAGGGAACAGGTGCACTGATTCTGGGAAGTACAGTGACCCTGTTCTCAATATGTTATGAAGCCAAATTCTTCAACTGTGACGATGACACACAAACTGTCAAAAACAATTAAGGCACAATATGACTCAAAATTTATACTCAGAGCAGCAATAATCTAGAGAAAATATAATTAACACATGGAATCATATCACATTTTAATTAACACTGATAAGACAGAATTATTATAGCATAAAAGATATTGGTTTGTGAAACAGGAAGATGGCTCAGATTCAAAAATCAAATGTGTTAAAAAAACAACTCTTGGGCACTAGATTCTAGGTTTCTTTTACGGTTCCCAAACTGGACCTACATTCTATACAATATATTAATGAATGTAGCAAAAAGACCTTTAATATATCTGATCATACCAGCAGTTTGGTGACATATTGGTAGAGCTGTTCTGTAAATGCTTCAGAGGAAAACTTTTCCTTCACCCTGGCTCTGCCAGCCAGTCCCATTGTGACCTTTAAGGAAGGTTCATGGATGAACTTTTCTATTGCTTCTGAGAATTGCACGGGGTCAGGCTCACACAGAAACCCTGTCACACTGTGGACAATGGACTCCAAGGGCCCACCTGAATTAACAGCAACGACTGGGCACTGCATGTACATGGCCTCCACAGGGACAATGCCAAAGTGTTCATTGCTTGGTGTGTAAATCACACATGTGCAGCTGTGGAGGAGTGAGATTTTCTGTTTGTCCGAGAAAGACCGCAGGAAGGTCACAGACTGGTCAAGGTCAAACTGCTGGGCCATTTTCTTCAGTTCCTGATAGTGTTCCACGTTCTCCAGGACTCTCTCGTCATACCCACCAGCCATAATCAGATGAACCTTGTCCCAATCTTGGGATGTCAATCTTCCACGCAGTTTTACTAGGGCTTCCAGCGCCAAAGTCAGGTTTTTCTTCCTTTCATACCTGTTGATGGAAAGGAACAGGAACTTTTTTCCCTCGGGGACTAGATCATCAAGCTTTTCAGGGACAGCTGAGTCAAAGCTGGTAACATTCAGAGATGGGTAGAGGACATCGGGGTCTATGTGAGACAGGGACTTAAACGTTTTCTTAAATATGGCAGCTGTGAACTGACTGTTGACCAAGATGCAGTCAGCCATACCTGTGGTGTATTCTTCTACCCAGTCAATCGGGGCCCTGTATAGACGTTTAAGAAAAGAATCCCTCTTGGTAAGAAGCAGATCTGGGAAGTGACAATAAAACAAGATCTTCTTACGCCGTCTGGCCAGCTTGAACACGGGGATACAGGCAGACACCTAGCCAAAGCAAAGATAAAAAACAGGTAAAGTAACTGGTCAACTAATCTTCAAGTAAATCAAAAGAACAGACACATGCTGCCTACTAGCCTGCGGGCTCCTCGTGGGCAATGTCTCATTCTGCTTTGTGTTGCTACAGACTCTCACCCAGTCCAACACCTGGTGCGTTAAAGGCTGGTAGACATTCTCTGGGTGTGTGCTAAACATTTAAAGCTGCAAGCTGAGTCTTTGCTCTAGAATAAGCAGTCCAATGAAAATGAAAAGCTAATAACCACATTAAAATTTTTAATGGGTTAAATAAATGTTAATATATTTTATCTAAAATATCACCATTGAAAATGTAATCAATACTATAATAGTTAATGGGATACTTTACACTTTTTTCCCCCACATTAAATCTTTAAAATCACGTGTGTATTTTACACTGACAACACACCTCAGTTCAGACGAGCCACATTTCAAGTGCTCAATAGCCACCTGTGGCTAGTGGCTACTATACCGGATAGAGCAGCTCTAGTATATTTCACCTTCTAAGACACTGAATGAGCTATAGGGGTTCAGAGTGCAGGCTCTGGAATCAAGATGGCCAGGGTTTGAATCTCAGTCCCACTAGCTGGGTGTGTGACCACGATCAAGTAATCTACCCCTCTCTGGGCCTCAGTTTCCTCTTCTGTAACACGGTGGCAATGATGGTTACCAAAAAACCCATCCATACTAATAATAGAGGAATATGCAAATTGGCGGGACACCATCACATAGCAACCAATCAGGACGGGGGCAGGGCTGCAGCAGAGAGCTCTCAGCATGCCTGCAGGGGGTCTGAAAGGCACGGAGAGGAGGGGAGCACAGATAGGCAGTTAGGGGGATCAGGCTGGCAGCGGAGAGCAGATAGGCAGTTAGGGGGATCAGGCCAGCAGGGGAGAGCAGATAGGCAGTTAGAGGGATCAGGCTGGCAGTGGAGAGCAGATAGGCAGTTAGGGGGATCAGGCCAGGAGGGGAGAGCAGATAGGCAGTTAGGGGGATCAGGCTGGCAGCGGAGAGCAGATAGGCAGTTAGGGGGATCAGGCTGGCAGCGGAGAGCAGATAGGCAGTTAGGGGGATCAGGCCAGCAGGGGAGAGCAGATAGGCAGTTAGGGGTATCAGGCTGGCAGCGGAGAGCAGATAGGCAGTTAGGGGTATCAGGCTGGCAGCGGAGAGCAGATAGGCAGTTAGGGGGATCAGGCCAGCAGGGGAGAGCAGATAGGCAGTTAGGGGGATCAGGCTGGCAGTGGAGAGCAGATAGGCAGTTAGGGGTATCAGGCTGGCAGCGGAGAGCAGATAGGCAGTTAGGGGGATCAGGCCAGCAGGGGAGAGCAGATAGGCAGTTAGGGGTATCAGGCTGGCAGCGGAGAGCAGATAGGCAGTTAGAGGGATCAGGCCAGCAGGGGAGAGCAGTTAGGGTCACGAGGCTGGCAGGGGAGCAGTTAGGGGCATCAGGCAGGTGAGTGGTTAGGTGCCAGGGGTTCCAGATTGCAAGAGGGATCCTGGATTGGAGAGTGCAGGCCGGGCTGAGGGGCTCCCTCCCTGCCCCCGTGCACAAATTTCATGCTCCGGACCTAGTGTTTTTTATAATTACTAAATGCAATGGGATATGTAAAATGCTTAGGAATTTAGCATATAGTATGTCAGCGGTTTTCAACCTGTGGGTCGAGACCCCTTTGGCGGTCAAACGACCCTTTCACAGGGGTCGCCTAAGACCATCCTACGTATCAGATATTTACATTATGATTCATAACAGTAGCAACATTACAGTTATGAAGTAGCAACAAAAATAATTTTATGGTTGGGTAACAACATGAGGAACTGTATTTAAAGGGCCAGAAGGTTGAGAACCCCTGTAGTATGTGCTCAATAAATATTAACCATAATCATTACTAAGCATGAACTACAGGCTGGCATTACTAGACTTTCTTGTTGGATAATCTTATAAATCACTTAATCTCCAGCTCACTTAACACCTGAAGGTGAGCTTTCCAAAGCTACTTAGTTAGAAAGTAGCAGAAGAATGGAACTTGAATCCAGGTCTCTTCCAAGCTCAGTTTTTTTTCTCTATCTGCTGCAGTCTCAGCTGCCTCAAGCTTATTAACTAGTTAGACATGCAGGGTGTTTGGAAAATGTCCACATTTCTCAAAAAGAAGCATCTTCCACACAAGTAAGGATGATCAAAAGTAACTCAAGAGTTATAAAGAAACACAAATACAAATGTAATGCTGTTTCCCCTATCAGTGTGGCAAAGATTAAAATGGTTGATAACATCCAACATGCACCAGAACATAAAGCAAAATGCTCTGTTGTTCATGTGGGAGAGTAAAGTGACACAATCTCCTTGGAAGGCAAGTTTGACAACAGCTATTGACAATTACAATGAACAACTCTTAGATCTACTAATTTTATTTCTGGGAAGTTATTCAAAGGACATACTTGCAGAAGTACAATAAGAAGGTACAAGGATGTTCATTACAAAACTGATCTATTCACAAAAACACCCACAATGTAGTGTCCTTTAATAGAAGAATATATAAATTACCTGTACATTTTAAAAAAAGATTTCCCAGCCACTATGAAGAATTAAGTGAATCTCTAACATTGATATATAAGGATGTTCCAAATAGAATTTTTTGGCGGAAAAAAAAGCAAGTTGTCTAATAGTAGCTATGTAATAATCCTAATTATTACAAACTAGAGGCCCGGTGCACAAAGTTCATGCAAGAATAGGCCTTCCTTCCCCCGGCTGCAGGCACTGGCCTCCCTCTGGCACCCGGGACCGGGCTTCCCTCCGGCCGCTGGCAGGCACCTGGACCCGGCCCTGGCTTCGCTGGAAGGGCGTTTGGTCTAATTAGCATATTCCACTTTGATTATTATAGAGAAGATTTACATATCTTAACAGACACACATATGGTGGCGTAGCCATAGACAATTTCTGTAAGGACATAGGAGAAACTGTTTAACAGTGGCTATTTTTAGGGAGAGGAACTGGAATGGGAATTTAATTATATTATACTCTTTTATACTACTTGAGGTTTTATTGTTACTTTTTAAAATAAATATTTTTTTGGGGGGGGCGGGGGGCATGAGTGGGAGGAAGACAAGGAGTTTAGAATAGTTGGACTCCACATCCAGGTGGGCATTCTGTACCAAGGGAACGCATTTGTGCTTTTCTATGAAGACTAATGGAGAGCCACGTTAAAGTTCTAACGGGGTGTGACATGTTCGGCTTGGTGTTTTCACATGACCTGGCTGCAAAGGCTCGGACAGGGTGATGTGCATAGCCTAGAAACAGCGTCAACAGAAATAAGGCAAAGAGTTGCTCCCAAGTAAACAGTGACCGAAGCCTGACTCCTAATGCTTGCGTTGCTTAGAGCGAGCTGGCCCCCGGGCCCACCTGCTGCAGAATCACCGATGTGCCACTGAAAAATGCAGATTTCGGGGCCCCATCTCGGGGCTGCTGGATGAAACTTCTCAGGGCGGGGCCCCGTCATGCGAAGTTCCAGGACTACAGTCACTCCCAGCTCTGATCTCCCCAGGTCAGGTGCAGTGTTTCGGAACCGCAGACCCGGAGAGGTCCAGAGGAGGGCGAAGGGGCGTGGCGAGGCCCGGCGTGGTCACCTCACCTGGTCGCACACGACCACGTCGAACACCTCGTCGCCGAGGAACAGCACGTAGAGCGCCAGGAAGATCATGCGCACGTAGGCACAGACCGCGGCGCCGCGGCCGCCCCAGCCCAGGCTGCGCGGCAGCCAGTCCCCCGCGCAGCGGACCGGCAGTTCGCGGCTCTCGGCGAAGCAGTGGCCCGGGTCGTAGTGCGCGGTCCAGATCGTCACGCTACATCCGCGCGCCTGCAGTGCCAACGCCGCGTCCAGCACCAGCCGCTCGGCGCCGCCCACGCCCAGGTCTGGGTGCAGAAACAGTACGGACGGGTTGGGAGCCAGCTCATCCCGAGCCCGCTCCTCTGCCATGGCCCGGGTGTCCCGCACCTTAGGCACCGGCGCGCCTGCTCCTCCCGAGGGCACCCGGGGGCCTCAGCGGGGCTGACCACGCCCCGCGGCGCGCACGTAGGTTAGGCCACATCAGCGCACGTCTGTGGGTGCCTAGTGACCGCCGGAGAAAATTTCTCTTCTGGCCATGGCTATATCCGCCCTCTGGTACGAATTGGACTCTATGAAGGGTGCTGTGATCTAAAGGAGGAAGACGGAAGATCTATACATCCCACGCAGCAGCGGACCAAGTCGCCGGTAGCAACATTTCTACAGGCAGATAGAAGGACAGCCCTGGCGTCCTTGGAGTCCGAGGCCCTGCCAGCAGGTCTGGGGGCGGGGACGGAACCAATTTCTCCAGCCGCCGGTCCAGTGAGGGCTCCGCCGCTTCCCTGCCGTCTGTTTCGCGCCCCTGCCACCTCCAGTTTCCAGAATGGTATGGTGACCCCAGCCGTCCCTCCTTAGCCCTCACCTCTCCCAGGCGCCCCGACTTCTGCCTTGCGCCTTGCCCTACTTCCGCGGCTCCCCTGCTTCTCATCCTCCAGTGCGGGTCGTGGCTGTCGGGGCCTGGGGTCTGGGGGCCGGCGGGCGGCGCTCACCGGTCTGTCTCCTTGTCGCCCTCCGCAGCCTGGCCCGACCCCCAGTGGCACCAACGTGGGCTCCTCAGGACGCTCCCCCAGTAAAGCGGTGGCCGCCCGGGCGGCGGGTAGCACGGTCCGGCAGAGGTAAGGATCCCGGTGACCCCCTTGGCTGTGGGGCGGGAGGAAGGGGGCCCAAGAACCCGCTGGTCCTGAGAAGGTCGCCCAGAATGTCACGGTTCACGAAGGCAAGGTGAGCTTCAGGCGGGAGCAGCGGCCTTTGGGTCTTTGTGTCTAGCGAGGGAGTGACATTTTATTCTCACTGCACAGTTAAACAGGGGCAGAGACAACGTGGAGAAAACGGTGTCATTGAACTGACTCTCTGGGCCTGAGCTTTGCACTCACATTTCCGTCCATTTAACAAGATTTGTCCAGCTCATTGTCCCCGATCATCCCAGCCGCCACCCCCCACCCCCCCAGGCGCGTTGCTTAACTTACGGGTACATGTGGCTCTGCTCTACGCGCCTTCACCCAGAGCCAGAACTTCAGCGTCATCGTGGGTTTTTCCTTAGGCTCTGGTCCTGTCCAGTCATTTGTCGGACTTTAAATTATATGCAAAAACCTGCTGCTCATCCCTTCTTTGCGTCTCTCTTCCTACCGCCCGGATTTAGCCGTCAGCTTCTGGTCTAGACTCTTGCATTTTCTACTCTTCTACCCTCCAGGCCCTTCCTCTCCAGTCCCTTATGGGCTCTGGTTCTGTCACTCTTCTGCTTAGTTTCTCTGTTAGTTGCTTTTTGCTGAACTTTAAAAACAGGGTGAGGGGGGCGGATAGCCAGGTTCTTGGTGACTTTTTTTTTTTTTTTTTTCCCTGCCCATCAGCTGCCCTTCTCCCTGGCTCCTGGGATCCAGCCATAGTCAACCTGCTACTATTTTTCTGAACCTCCCTTCCTCTCCCCACACACAGCTTCTGTTTATTCTCCTCGGACTAAGCTCAGAGGTTTTTGGAGGCCCTCCCTGACTCCAAAAGTGGCAGTAGCTATTCCTCCTCCCTTTTGCTCCCAAAGCATTTTGTTCAGTGAAGGAAGGAATCAAACAACCCTGTTGTCTTCAGGTATTCGAAGGAGCTAGTGGGGTTTTATGTAGAGAGGGAAACACCTCGAAGGGATACAAGAAAATGATTGATAGGGATGTGAAGAGTGACGCGATTTTTCTTGTTGGCTGTTGTAGGTACATGTAAAACTAATAATGTGAACTTAGCAGAGACGGATTTCAGCTCATTGAAAGTACTGATATCACTGTGATGTTTCTCTTGAAATTATCGTGTTTTCTTTGGATTACAAAATCCGTATTATTAACCGGTTACGCATTAACTGTAATAATGCAGATTTTGTAATCAAAGAAAGCACGATAATTTCAAGAGAAACATAAAAGTTGCTTTTTATTGAAAGTGATGTCCATCGCTAGCTACCCATTTCCCCCATCTTATAGGTAATTTGTGGATACTGTCCCAATAGAACTTTTCTTGTTTTGAGGCAAACCATTCAGAGACTCAATTTTCCACTTCTTGGTACGTTTTGAAGCGCTGCTCAGAAAGTGCGTGTGCCATCGATGGGGACAAGTGGTAACTTAAAGGAGCAATACAACAAAATAGCATACATACCAAATCGCATATATATCAACATCTGTGTAACTCCAGCTATTGAAAAAAATCCGCATTATTAACCGGTACACCTAGTAAAGAGATGGTAGGGATAAGGTTTTCACTACTGTTTTCTCTCTATGTGGGAGATCTTAAACAAGCTTTCCTTTTCAGAAATTTAGAATCAGTAGCCCACAGATAATGGGATGGGATTTTACGGAAGGGTGTGCTGGGATTTGGTTAATGATAGGGGCAGTAATGGGGCAGGCTTCCCCCCTCGTCCTTCCTTCCCGAGGATTTCTTAGGAGTGGCTGAAGAAGATGTCTTCTGACTTCTCGTGCTTCCTGCTTACGCTCGCTCTGTAGCACTCCAGCCGGGGAGAGGAGGAGTGGGGGAGCCGTGCTCGGTGGAAGGGCGGTTGTGGGTGGGCCTCCCCTGTGACTGAGGAGAGGAGGGAAAGGGTTTCCCCCCTGTGGGTGGCAGTGCTTGTGTCAGTGCTGTCCAGCGCCTTCTGTATGCGAAGGCTGCCTCCATCACAGCTCATCTCACCAGCCTCGGTCTCCTGTGAAGGACAAGTTCTAGTTGGGTGTTTTCTCCATTTTTCATATCCTACCTCTGTCCAAGATTTATGGCATATCAAAATAGTGAAAACAGACTACAAAATGATGTTTTTGGTAAAATATATGTTCCATTTTGGGACCTGGATTATAATTACAGCTTAATATTTTTGTCTCTTTCATTGCAAATACAGTAATTTTAAAACATTTTAAGGTAATTTAAGTCAGATTACAGTTGACCCTTGAACAAAATGGATGTTAGGGACACTCCCCTTTCCCCTGCAGTCAAAAATCCACATATAATTTTGATTCCCCCGAAAACTTAACTAATAATAGCTTACTGTTGGCCGGAAGCCTTATCGATAACATAAACAGTTGATTGACACATATTTTGTATGTTGTTATGTTATATACTGTATTCTTACAATAAAGCAAGCTAGAAGAAAGAAAATATTATTTAAAAAATCATAAAGAAGAGAAAATACATTTATGGTATTGGGGGAAAACCTCATGTAAGTGGATCCACACAGTACAGTTTAAACCCATGTTGTTCAAAGGTTGATTGTATGTAAATTCCGGACATTTTAGAGCAGAGGTTTGTTACTTGGCTTCACAAAATGCATGAGAAGAGAAACTGAAGTACATTGTCCCAATGAGGTGCCATATGGTTGGGCAAGAGGATGGGCTCTGGAGTCAGAACTGGGTCCTCAGCTCAGCTTGGCCACCTGCTGGCCGTGTGGTCTTAGGTAGGCACTTGGCTTACCCTTTTCTGAGCCTCATTTTCCTCTTATAAAACAGAACTGGTAACTGCTTTCCAGGGTTAGTGTGTGCATTAGCATGTGGCAGGTACTCAGTTCATGGTAGTTATCATGACCCGTGGGGTGAAAACAAGAATTAGGGGTATACTCACAAAAGAAAATGTTTTTTTCTTTCTTTCTTATTTTTGTTCTTTAACAATGTAATGGTAGCAGATGTTATAATGCCATTAAACGGGTTCCCCCCAAAAAAGACTGTTCGTAACATTTTTTCTCTTAACAGGAAAAATGCCAGCTGTGGA
The DNA here is from genome assembly GCF_964212035.1 of Myotis nattereri. Classification (NCBI taxonomy): domain Eukaryota; kingdom Metazoa; phylum Chordata; class Mammalia; order Chiroptera; family Vespertilionidae; genus Myotis; species Myotis nattereri. The sequence continues at coordinate 57,457,629 of NC_138087.1, forward strand.
ACAAGGAGCGCGGGCCGCACGACCTCAGCAGGCACTGGGGGGATGTGGCGGTTCTACACGGAAGACTCCCCTGGCCTCAAAGTGTAAGTCTTGGGAGCAGACCTTGTGTTCCTGTCAGGTGTCACAGGCTGATGGGCAGCACTGTCTCTCCGCCACCGGTGGTGCTGGCTTTGATGAATTTACAATGCACACAGCTTCGTTTGGGCCAGGTGGACCGGGTTTGGTTTGTCTGTATATCAACCAATTAGTTTAGGGCCTGGAATGATATCTCTTCATGGATTGCGTGAAAGCAAGGGGAAATCTTCAAGTAGCTAAGCCAGAATAAACAATGGAAACAGAGAAAACTGGAGGAAAAACTGCTTAGTTAGATGAAATTGTTCTTTTTTGGTTGTCCGACACTGAGAAAGAGGAGTAACCCATTGAATATGAGTTGGGTGGTTTTTCAAAGCTTTCCTGGAACCATAAGCTGATATTATTGCAGCTAATAGACGTTTCTGCATTAGGCTGTGTTAAGAAAAGTTCTTTGGCCTTTTTGCCTTTTGTGGGTGGTGAGTGAACATAGCACTTTCCAAGTTCTTAAGGCCTGAGAGTGCTCATTAGGTGATGGGAAATGGGCACCTGGGGGACCCCTGTTCCATGCCTTGCTCACCTCACTTTCCAGGGTTTCTGGTACTGTGTGGCAGACTTAATCCCACAGGTGTCTGATCACGTAGGCCCTAGGACACCAATGCTTACAGCTGCTTCCTGACTCAGCCAGTGGATGAGGAATAGGAGCACTGCAGGTTCAGAAGCTCAGGTTTCGAGAGGCAAAGTTATGTTCTAGCAAGAGCCAGAACCAGATAATCTAGAATGTTCAATCCTGTGCTCCATATGTCTATCTGGTAGAAAAGAGACAATCCATATGCCTGTCTGGAAGAAAAGAGACAAAATTAGATTTATTTGGATTAGTTTAACTTGACCAGTAGCTTGGCTTGGATCACAAATTTAAAGACTTGTATGGTAAGGTGAGAATGTATTCAGGAAGTACTTCTTGGGGTTGGGGATATATGAGTTGGCCATATTCAGACAACCTTTTGGTCTTTGTTAAAGGTAATTTTTCTGAGTATTTCAGAGAGGAATTTTAAAGCCCCTTGCTTTTTAGGGTATCCAGGAGACTCCTTGAAACCCTTATTAAGAAGGTGGTAAAAAAAAAAAAAAAAAAAAAGAAGGTGGTAAAAGCTTTTCTCCTGTGAGTGATTCTGGCTTGTGCTGGCTCTGGGCTTTCTGCTATTGTGCAGCCAGGCTTGCTTGTTGCTACTGCTTGAGTACTCCCAGGAATTGCTAGAAACTGTTCCTTGAAGTGTTGTAAAGCACAGTCTCATCCCACCAGAAAGATGGTAAAAGGACACAATTGGGAATTTGTATTCACAAATCCACATCTTGGAGCAGTCAAGTAACATCTTAGAGTTTGTTGGCTCTTGTAGGATCTTAGGATTTTTTTTTTTTTTTGAATAATAGTAGCATTTCTGGTGAGCTTATTATAAACTTGTATAATCCATGTGTATTAATTTACTTAATACCTCAGTAACCGTATGAGAGAGGTACTGTGATTGTCCCAGATGAGGAAACAGGCTTGGAGGAGATAGGTAATGGGGCACAGTCACAACTCATAAAGGACGGAGTGGGTTTGCAGACTCTGGCACTTGGACTCTGAGAGCTCCACTCTCAGCTTAGTGCTCTGTGGCTGATGATATGCTGACATTGCTTTAATAGGGGCTGTGATTGAGTGCAGTATGGTAACATTTTCTTCCCATGTGTTTTTAAATTTGTTTACTCCTATAATTGTACAAATTTTGGAAGAACAAAATAGTGTAGCAAGGACATTGATCTCTGTGCATTGTTTATTGTTCACTAGTGAACTCTTACTCCACTGCCTTAAACAGTGAAGGTTGTCTAAGTAAATCTTACTTCGAAATAATAGTTTTATAATTGCATCATTTGTACTTAAAAAGTTTGGAGAAGTTTTCATTTTTATTATGGAAAATATCAAATACATGAAATTAGAGAGACTAGTCTCTCTAAGACATCAGATCATTTTACTTGTATAATTTTAGTCTGTTTTACTGGAAGAGAAGGATTTCTCCTATTTAACCACAATGCCGACACCACACCTCTCCCCCCCTCCCTTCCACTCTCTCTAGAAATCAATGGAAAAAATATCCTCACTTTTTGGGTGAGGATTAAAAAAAATTAAAAAGAAAAAGAAATATGGTGATGTATTATTACTAAAGTAAGCATGCCTTTTCTTCTTTCTTTTCAGTGGCCCTGTTCCAGTATTGGTTATGAGTCTTCTGTTCATCGCTTCTGTATTTATGTTGCACATTTGGGGCAAGTACACTCGTTCATAGATTTGGCTACATCCATCTGTCATCTGAAGAAGGAGAAAAAAAAATCAATATATCTTGGACCAAAAGCATAGTGGTTTTCTGTTCATGAGAAAGAAATTTTCTGTAAGCTTACTGTTTTACAGGGAACTTAACGAGAATTGATTTTAAGGATCAATTTTTTTTCTATGGCTAATAAACTTTTTAATTCATTTATACCAAGTCTGATCCTTTAATCTCTCTGCCTTTCAATTACAAGTAAATATGTAGAAAACACGTCTTTTGGAGCTTGTTTTCTTTGTGGGATTGACAGGTCCTTACATGACCATGTAGTTCAAATCCAAGGTCCTGTAATTGGCCTTGGCTTGTTTTCTTCTAGGTATTTCTGTCCTGGTGATTGTCATTTTGGGCGTTCCGTGGTTTTTAAGGAGTGTGCCTATGACTGCCTCAGGCAGATCTATATTCAAAGGCAGCTGGTACCCAAAAAAATAGTCAGAAATCAGAAATGTGTGCTTATTCTTTTCTTTGTCTCTAAAACCTATGAATTAAGAACTCTCTCCCAGTTTTATATTCTGTGAGTATAGATCAGGAGTTTCCATCTATCACTTGTCGCTAAACCTATTTTGAAGAATTAATTTGATAAGTTGGATTTTTCAAATAAAATTTTGTTTTCATTGTGAAAATTAAAGACTTCTCTAATCAGAGTGGGTATCAGCATTTCCAAACTGAGTTGATATAATTCCAAACAAAAAATTTAAAAAAAGTTTCACTTAGCTTATGTTGCCATTCTGGGAATAAACATTCAGTTTCTGGTAGACCCTAGGAAATAACCAAGAATAGCTTACAGGTGCATACTTCAGGAGTCTAGGATATAAGCCAGATTTTCTAAGGAGTAAGATATCCCTGTGAAATCCCCTTAGTTGTCCAACAGAATCACAACATGATAAAGAGGTGTATTAGTTAAGAATCAGATAATTTTAACAATGACTTTCTCATTAATGAAGCTTTAAAAAGAACTAGAACAGTTAAGCTGTTTTATATGTGTTTTTCTTAACTCCTGGCTATAAAGTCAATTTAGGTCCAAAATACCAAGTTAAATGTTGAAAGTATGTATCTTTAAAAAAGATTTCTTAGGGCAATATATGGGTAAGCATGCTCTTGTAAATACTAAAAAATGGGAAATTATTGGGAGAAAATGATGAAAAATTGGTCCTCTGGGATCCCCGGAATTGCTTATTATGTGAAATGGGTATCTTCATTTTGAAATGTGGGGGACAACGTCTTAATTTCATTTTGAAGAAATTAAAGATCATAGTATCTATAATGGATTTTTTTTTCAGGTTGGTGGTACCAATAATAGCTAAAAGTTAAGATCTTAATTTGGAAAACAAATCTGTTCCTCTATCCAGACGGGTGTGTCTTTCTCTGGGGAGCTGCTGGAGCCACTTGGGGGAGCTGTTGTGTTGTTGGGTGCGTTCTCTTCGCTGCATAGTGCAGCCTGTTAGCCCTGTCCGCCTACCTGTGGTCTCTGGTGGACTGCTAGTGGAAAGTCACTGAGTTCTGAGCTAGCAATTTATAAGAAATGCTGCTTGTAGTGGCAGAGCAAGGAGATGCTTCATTCAGCAAAAGGGAAATTGGGGCTTGGATACAGCGGTGTACAACATCTATTTTGTAGCTACTTTTGGCTCTGACAATACAATGCTTAATGCAATCTTAGTGTTCAAGATGTTCCTTTTTTTTTTTTTTAAATTTTAAAAATTGTGGTAAAACTCATGTGACATAAAGTATATCATCTTAACCGTTTTTAAGTGTTCACATCAGTGATATTAAGTGCATTCATATTGTTGCTCAACCATCACCACTATCCATCTCCAGTACTCTTTTTCATCTTACAAAACAGAAACTTAAATGCACCAAATAATAACCTCCCTCTTTCCCCTCAGCCCCTGGCACCATTCTACATTGTGTCTCTGTAAATTTGACTAAGTACTTAATATAAGTGGAATCATGCAGTATTTTGTCCCTTGGTGACTGATTTACTTGTTAACGTAAAAAAACCATTGAAACCTCTAAAGAATTTTTGTAGTTTATTTGAGCCAAACTGTCGACATATGCCGGGAAGCAGAACCTCAACGAACTGAGATAATGCTCTGGAGAATGACTGGTTACATTTGTATTTATTCATTGCAACCAAAGGAGGGATGTAGGTGGGTTACATGAAATTCATTGGTGATAGATTAAGGAGGTGGGATAAAGCAAAGCGAGGGTGGGGGTGGGTGGGTGGGGGGAGCGGGAAACCCCTGGGATTGGATAAAAAGTAAAATGATGGACACATACTTAGGTGGGTGCAGGAACAATTAACATGATAAGCAATTTGTGGTGTCTGACCTGGTGCCCAGCACATTTGGTTGTGCCCCAGGGACTCCAGAAAAAGGGAAGTTACAAGTTACCCAAACATTTCAAGGGTATGTTATCATAGATGCAAAAAGACAGATAGGCTCAGTTAAGGTAAAGGTTGACCTTGTCAGAGAAGATACCGGCCTAGGACTAGAACGTAACTGCTCACCATAACTGCTTTTAGTTAAAGTTTAATTTCAGACCATCCTTTGTGGTTACTTTAGGTCTCTGAGTTTGCAAGACTGCCATGCAGGCCTCCCCTGAACTTGTCAGGTCAACATGTGGCCCCTTTCGTCCACATACTCCACTTAGCATAATGTCCTCAAGGTTCATGTTATAGCGTGTCAGAATTTCCTTCCTTTTTAAGATGAATAATATCCCATCGTATGTATATAACACATTTTGTGTTGCTTTCTTTTTAAATAGGGATTCCTAGACTGTTTCTTGAGCCATTTAAAGTAATTCCGAAAGCCTAACAAATTGACATGCATTAAGACTACCTTGGCCCACCAAATCCTCAGGCTCCTTGGACTTTGGGTTATAATTCTGGCCACCTCTGAGTGATGGACAAAAGCTAGCACATGTGTCAGCAGCTCTATTCTAAGTGTTTAAAACTAGGGAAATGAATTACATTATAATGCAGCTTGGCCTGAGCCTTTTAAGTCATTGAGGAACAACCAACATATGGAAAGGGCAAGTCCCTGAGACTGCCAGGGGATGGAAAGACGAGAACGTCTGGACACAATAGTGCCCAGAACACATTTTGGTAATGAAACAGGAATTTTTGGGGGTGAAAAGGACAGGTTTTAGGAAATTTTAGAAATTTCAGAAATTAAGGGGACCATGGAGGAAGCACAGGGCTGCAGAGCAGCAGAAGGTATATTTCCATAGAATGAGGGAGCTGAAAAGCTGCAACAGGTACATTTCCATAGAATGAGGGAGCTGGGAACAGCAAAAGGTCTATATTTACAAAATAAAGAGAAGGAAGCCCTTCATCCAGAAGGAGAAGAAGAAAGCCCAAAGGGAATAGGAAAACAATAAGGAAGGAGGTGGGCATGTGAGGTTCTACCTTTGAGCTCAGGAGTTACTATAGTAACCAGTCTAAGGGAATAGTGGCCAATCAGAGGGGATATCAAGGCACAAGGATCTGTAGACTTTGTAAGCCATAGGGAAAAGGAACTCAGTGGGATCTTTTCCCACTCCCCAAGTGGGAGTCCATTCTGTGGGACTTTTTCCCTCTCTCCACGTGGGAGTCTGTATTTGTTCTTTAATAAATCTCCACCTTTACCATCTTATGTCCGTGGATTCATTCTTCGACTCCGGCAGACAAAGAATCGGGGTTTCAGTACAAAAATTCTGTTTCAGTAAAAGAGTAGTTGAGGATGAAAGGGCGAGGGCTACGCCCTCCATCTTACCCCGTATCCTCCATTTTTTGGGCAGCAGCCATTAGCCATGTGCTCAGCAAGGAGCTTCTTCCTGGAAGCCCAAGCCTCTGCTAGCTAGCCACACCTAGGATTTCTTTAAACTAACCAATGACAATCAAGGGAAGTGCGCGCCATAGACACAACCACATCCTGTGTAACAAGACCCAGACTTGCGCCTGGCCAATCGGCAGGGCCCACAGTCCTCTCTCCTCCCCTTACTCCAACCCCCCTATAAAACCCCTCTTCCCACAGGACTAGCTCTCTCTGCCTCCAGCTGCTGCGTCGGCGAGTGTGGGGGAGGAGCTAGCTCGAATAAAGACTCTTTTCACTTTTGCATCAGACTCGGCTGGCTCCCTGGTGGTCTTTTGGGGATCCTGAAATCTGGGCATAACAAGGAAAGTTCTGTTCCTAGGAGAGGTGAAACATGCCATAGCTGTCCCAGGTGCTAATGTCCTCAGAGGAAGAATTAAAAAAGACATTCTGAAATCATGCAGTGTTGGCATCAAGTTAAAATGTTGAAAAGGTCTACAAAGCTGACTTCATTCAACAGAAAATATGGTATGTGGAGTCCTATGTCCATGATCCCCTTACAGCTGCCCTTGGGGAGCTTGAGCTGCAACGCTAGGACTTCCAAACTTAACTCCTGTCTTCCAGGCTGGGAGCTTGCCTGACCTGGGTCCCACTGCTGGCCCTGCAATTTACCAGTTGTGAGAATGTGGGAGACCCAATTTCTCTGCGTCCCATTTTTCTTATGTGTAAATGACTATGCGTATGATCCATCAAATAGGATGATTAAATGAGAAGAACGATCCACAGTGCTTATTCTCAATAATTTCAGAGAAGTAGGTTTCTTATTCAATCAACAATCTAATGAATTTACTCTTCGCCCCATTCACACAAGAGGAAACTGAAGCTTAAACCACTTAGCTTGTAAGTGAAGGAGCTGGGATTTAACTCTAGGTCTCTGACTTACTAGTGTCACATAGATGGACTATTGAGTGTTTGGTGTGAGGGCAAGGGGAGGGTGTCACAGCATTAGAGGTCCCACAATAGAGCTTTTAAAAAGAACACAATTCCAAGAAGTGCCACTCAACCATTTGGTGTACTTCAGGCATTACATAGCTAGTTTGAGGCTTGAAGTCCTGCAGAAGGAATTGGTTTCTCTGTTTCAGTCCTGAGCTTTGTTCATTGTGTGGGACTCCTGAGGTGGTAGAGAAAGCACAATGTTATTCATTCAACAAATATTTACTGATTGTTGTGTGCCTTGCCCTTCTATTGGGGCTTTACAAATGACCTGGCCTGGTCTCTTACAGCTTAAAAGGGCTGGACATTTGGATGCTAGGATCTTAGTCCTGCCTGGGGCTACAAGTTCCAAATAGCTGTGTGATTATGGAGAAATCAGACAGGAAATTCTCTCAAGGCCCCCTCAACTATTAGTGAAATCGATAGTTGGGACCACAGTTTAAGAACTGGTATGCTCATAGTGTGTGGGCAGTGGTGCCAGGGATTGCAAAACTGGCACTCTCCCCTCCCCCTAACCCCCAGGAAGTCCATACTATATGATCACCTGTCAGACAGCAAAGCCAGCGAACGCTGGGATGCCTCAGCTGGAGTGCTGAGAGTTCACCATGTCCTCCCCTATACAACAGAGGAGACTGGGGCCCAGAGAAGGGACTTGCTCAAGATTATCTTCTTACCAGAGAGAGGCCAAACCAGGCTTCCTGTTCCAGCCCAGAGCTGCTTTCTAGAACTGCACTGTGACCCCCTGTTTTGGGCCTGTACATGAGCCAGCCCACCTCTCTAGAGGCAAGGCTTGGGAGTTAGGTAAACTGAGTGCTGGGCTTTGATTGCTGGGCAGTGTTAATCAAAGTGGGGTGGGGGTGTAAAGGCAGCAAGTTGAGCTAGTAAAAATACAATGAATTAGTAAATGTAGGAGGTCAACAGGTGCATGAGACTTACTAATGGAGAGACAAAATAGGGAAAAGCAGCCAGCTGAATGGCAGTTTTGCATTCTCTTGACCAGAAATAGTAGGTGAGCCAAGACACAGTGAGGTTGACCAAGTAGGGTTAAGGTAGGGGCCAAACTGTTTAAATAACTGGCAAACTGTTTAAATAACTGACCAGTTAAATAACTGGTCATCTGGCAACTAAGTCTTTTTGCCATGCTAGAGACATTAAAAAAGGATCAAAGGTATAGGCATAGATCGCTTCTTTTTGGGGAATGATCTAGAAGTTTGTACTCAGAAAGCAAATGAAGAGATAAGGGGAAGAACTTGAATTACACATGAAAGGGTTAAATTGGTCCTGCAAACACACTTGCTTTCCTTCCCATTGACTGTCATAGGCAATCCTATATAATAAAGAGCTAATATGCAAATGGTCGCCACGCCCTCGTGTCCTTGTGCCTTTGCAACCTCACGCCTGGGCCAGGGGACCTGAGGTCAGGATGGAGGACCTGAGGCCATTCCCCCCACCCCAGCATCGGGCAAGGGGACCTGAGGCTGTGCCGGGAGACCTGAGACTGCACCCCCTGCCCTGCGAGGCTAGACAGGGGTGGGTCTGGCTGGGTCTGGGTCTTGCGCGATTTCAAGGCATGCACGGGTGGACGGGGACTTGACTCTGGGTCCCGCGGTGTGCCCCAGACTCTGACAGGAAGAAGATTTTCATATACATTTTACTAATTTTCTTTCATCTCTGACACTTCTATTATAGAGAAGGGCTAATAGCAATATTAAAATATTTCCTTTAATTAATTCCCTTTTAATGTGCATGAATTTTGTGCACTGGTCCACTAGTATAGAGAATAAATCCTGTGGTTGTGTGTCCCATTGTCTCACCTATTCTACTCAGTAATGTGATTTCTGGAGAGAAAGCAAACTCATTCTCCCAGGACCCTCTCTAGTTTGGTTTGGGTTGTGGAAATTTAATCATTGGTTCTCAGATGTTGGCGTGCATCCTGCAGGTCTCTGCCTCTGCTACCTCGCACATTTGGCCAGCACCAGATTGGGAATCCTGGCTCTCAAAAGCAGCAGTCACAATGCGTGGCCGAGGTGGCTGGGCCTGTAGTTTATTCCAGACCCATCACCTGTACAAGTGTGTTCATTTTGTCCCTTGCTCTTCTTTGAAGTTTCCCCCACGGTGGTGTTTGTGTAGCAGCCTCTGCGCTGCCCCTGGGGAATTTCACCTGCCTTCTGTGATTTTGCGTGTTGCGTATTCATAACCAGGCGCTATGCTTGGTCAGCTAGCCGTGGGGCTGGCAGGCCCTGAGAGACCGCAGAGCCCTGATTCTCCCTTCAGTTCTCTCCCTTTGACTCAGCAGTGCCTCTTTTTATAGAAGACGTGCTGCCCGAATGAACAGAATGAGGTCTTGTCAGACTTCCTTTTATAGCAGGCTTTGCACTGAGACCTTCAGTGGGCTCCAGGAGGCAGTGAGAAGGGAAAGGCACAAGTATGGAATGATTGTGCCGGGCAAGGATTTCCTTACTAGGTGGGCTGGTGTGGCCCCCACACATCCATCCCAATGGCGTCAACGGCGGGGAACCATGGCTCTCTGCTCCTGTGCCTGGCAGATGCCTCACTGCAACAGAAGACATGTTGAATCTACCAGACTGGGGGTGTACCTCTATGAGACCTCAGGGATGGTGTCAGGAGCCATGGGCATTTGTATTAATTCCGTGTACATCTTTTGCATGCTTGTTGGTGGGCTTAGCAGTAAACCAAAATTTAAGCACACTTAGGTGAAACTGGTGCAGGGACAGTGTTTACATAGCCCACTGCTCTTCTCATTCTTTTTCCGCTTCCCCTCCTCCTCCTCCTTCTTCTCTTCTTTTCTTCTAGCTCCTCTTCCTCCAGACCCTCCTGTCCTTCCACCCTTCCCTTACTCTCTTCGGTTCTGTACAACTCAAATATTCCTGGGCTATTGTGTGTGCAAACAGAATGCACAAACAACCCTCCAATGAAAGTTTTTGAAAGTAATTCTGAATTTTACATGTTTTCCAAGTTGTGGGTTGAATTGTGTCCCCCCAAATTTAATGTTCAAGTCCTAACCCCTAATACCTCAGATGGGATCTTATTTGGAGATAGGGTCTTTACAGAGGCCAGCAAGTTAAATTGAGGTCATTAGCATGGTCCCTCACCTGATATGACTTATGTCTTTATGAGCAGGGGAAATTTGGACACAGAACATCATGTAAACTTGAAGACATCCATCTGCGAACCAAGTAGGGAGGCCTGGAACAGCTCTCTTCCTCACATCTCTCAGAAGGAACCCAACCTGCCAGCACCTTGACTTTGGACGTCTGGCCTCCAAAACTGGGAGACCAAGCATTTCTGTTATGGAAGCCGCCCCATGTGTGGTGCTTTGTCCCGGCAGCCCTAGCAAGACAACATGCAAAGATATCAAAGCGGAAGCCAGCCCACAACGCTCAGCAATGCTGTTAGAAACCCCCTTCCCGTCTTCCTTGTTCATCTTCATGACCCTCTGGAACTTCTTGATCTCTAAACTCCAAAAACCCTTCCCGCTCTAGCCTGAATGGCTTTTATTCTCCTATCACCTCCCCTCGGAGGGAAATGAAAATATGGAACTTCTCAGACTACACTTGTGTCTTTTCCCCATCACGATCCTACCGTGTATCCTTTCGCTGTAATAAACCTTCGCTGTGCGTACAACTGTGTGCTGAGTTCCCTGATCATTCCAGAAAATCTGTGGGCCCCTGACATACTCTCCATGTATTATTTTAAGGTACCGTTACATGGTGTCTGTTAATATTTTATGTTTTCTTTGTCAATATTCCTCAGTTCAGCTCCTGTTTAGCAACTCCCATTTACCTCACGGACACTGTTCCAATTACCTTGACACCCAGCAACTTCTTTTATCTCTTGAGGTTCCCCTGCAACTCATTTTAACCGAGGCCCACAGAGATGGCGTGGCTCCTCCAAAGCCATGGAGCTGCTGACTGCAGAGCCAGTGGGGAGCCAGGGCCACCTGCCTCCACACAAGGAGGGTGACCGACCGTCTCCATTGGCCCTTGACTGAGGGCTTTCCTGGGACATGGCACTCTGAGTGCTAAAACCAGCATGGTCCGGGGCAAACGGGGACAGGGACAGGTGGCCACTCTACTTCAAGGCTACAGCTTTTTTTTACACTTCATCTGACTGGATACTTCTGTTTTCTTAAAGGAGAGCGTGTCCCCATGAGGAGTTGGGCCTATTTAGACCTACACTGGGAGAGCTCAGACCCCTGGTCTCTCAAGAACAGCTTCCAAGTTCCTTTCCTGAGCGCCCAACTCTCTGCATCTCCGGCTCTGCGGTTGGCTCTTCCCCTTCACACCCTCTCCTCTCCCCGCTCTGCTCGCCACATTTTTCAGCGTTACTGGTTTTAATTTCCTTTACCATCCCTTTTGCAAAAACTTCTTTCCTGATTTAATTATTATTTCTCTTAATTCAATTCCCTTCTCTTGATTGTCGTTAAGCTCCTAAAGTTGTTTCTCCAAAGAATTTCACGGCCAGGCCCTGTGCTTAGAGATTAATGGCCGTCATTTTGCCTTCAAACACAGGTACTTTCTTACTTCTCTGTAATTATCCCTGGAAGAAAGGGAAGTAACCATCCTTCTTCCCAGGGCCTGTCTGAGAACGCACACCGCTGGGGGCTGCCTTTGGAGAGAGAGAAAGCCAAGTGTCTGACATTTTCCTTCCACCTTCTACTGTTTTTAGTCACAGAACCTGAGAGCAGCCGGACAACCCCAGGCTCTGCAGGAGGGCTCAGGCCCTGCCCAGGGAGGGGGCTTGCAGGCAGCAGCCCAGGCTTGAGGGCGGAGGGTTCTCTGCCAGGAGGGGTTTGGGATGGTGAGGAGGGGCAACGGGGAGCTGGCTCTGGCCTCGAGCATCCCACCCGGCCAAGGTCTCTCAAAGGAACAGAAACGCTCTGGGCTAGAATTTCCCTTCCCTGGACTGTCCATTTCGGGAAACCAACGCTTCAGTGTCCTCCCCTCACTGTCCTTGTCCAGTTCTCAGTGCAGCAGCCCTTCGACCTTTAAGAGACTGCTTCCCCCACCCCCGCCAGTCTCACAGGCTGTTTTCCCCAGCTCTGTTACCCTGATCTCTGTCTCTGCATAAAAGCCTTGAGAACTGGACGGTTGCTACAGGAGGAGGGACAGTCCCAGGTGGGGCTCCGGCCCGGTTCCTGTATGATCCAGTTGCCGCAGCCCTGCCCCTGGGTGAGTGAAGCGCCCTGAGAGCAGAGAGCACAGACCCTGGGGTCCGAGACCCAGCCTGGCACTTAGGAGCTCTGTGACACCTTTGCTCAGCTGCCTGAGCCTCTGTTCCATTGTCTACCACACTCGGATAGAGTAGATGCCCTTTTTGCGCGAAAGGGGAGAAAAGCAGATGTTTATTTTTATTTTTTTCAGGGTTAAACGAAGGTTCAGTAAAGCATCCAACACAGTGCCTGGCACGTGATCAACTTAAATGACAAGTACTAATATTCATAACAAGTAAATGAAGCATTTGGTCCTATATGTCCTAGGAGCCCCAAATTTGAGGACTGAAAGGAAAACTGAAGTCTTTAGGCCACCCTCCACTCCACCCTCCCATTTGAATAGGAAATCTTTCATCTGGTCTCATACTCTGCTTGGATACCTCCTGCGATGGGGAGCTCACTGCTCTTTGGAAATCTCTGCCTTCTTTGGGCTTCTCTATGGATGTGGGGGCTCTGTTGACAGGCCTGCTGTATGTAAACTGCTTTCCACTTGTGGAGAAGAGGAAGCCTTTCCCTGTTCAACTCCAATCATGCAGGCTGCCAGAGAACAGGACCCAATCACCGTTTGGAGGGTACTTCAGCAAGCAACTCAATGGCGCGCTCATAGGTGAGGGCTCCAGACTCAACTGTCTCCTTACCCAGCCTGGGAGTCTAGTCCAGCTGAAGACAAGGTCCTGAGGATGAGGAGGAGCCCAGCTCCTCCAGGTGTATTTTAGACAAGGCCTCCCTGGTCCCAAAGGAACCTCTGAAATCACAGGGACTCATACATGGTCCCATCTATCCCTGGTTGTTCATACTGATTAACTGCCAGACAAAGAGCTTAGTGCTCACGAGGGCCTCCGTCCGCATCACTGCGGGGCTGCGTGGCTGCATTTAGGATGAGAAGACCCTGGGGTGTTTAACCCACAGCCCAACTTGCCTAATAAAATCCTCCCCTGGCCTGCCTGTGTTACCAGCTTCAGCCACACACTCTTGATTGGGACAGTACCAGAATGTATTTTAAATTTCCATGTGTCTGTTTTGTTTCTACTTACAGGAAATGATTTTCAAGGTGCAAAGCAGATTTGTCCATGTAAACGTACCTTCGTACCTATATGTGAGGAGCTATTACGTGTATGAGGACAATGAGGCGATGCTTGAGGAGAGCGCAGGGTAGGGATGAGGGCCTGTGCGTTCACGGCTCATCTAACTACAGATCCACGCTGTGCTCCTAAGAGCTGTGCTTTATGAAAGAGTGGATTCCCGTTGTTACGTAGCGTACATTTATGTAAAGCTCAGTTTATTTCCATTTAGAGCTTAGTAGATGTAATCTTACTTTATTAAAAAAATATTTTTGCCCAGCTGGCATGGCTCAGTGGTTGAGCATCAACCCATGAACCAAGAAGTCACTGGTTTGATTCCTGGTCAGGGCACGTGCCTGGGGTTGCGAGCTCAGTCCCCAGTAGGGGGCTTGCATGAGGCAGCGGATTGAGGATGTTTCTCTCTCTCCCATTCTCTTCCACTCTCTAAAAATCAATAAAATTAAAAAAATTTTTCATTAAAACAGGCTGTCACACTGCTAAAGGGAGGGAGCTAAAGAATTGGCTGCATCTTTCATCTGTTGTCTTCATTATCTGTGTCTGAAAGTGGAAGGGGCAGCAGAGCGATTGATTTCCCCACTGGTATAAAATTTACCACCCTCCTTAGGAGGCAGAGACGGTTACAGTTGCCTTTTATTTTCCCATTACTACACCCAAGGATTGCTGTGAGAATCAACAGAGATGAGAAAGCATGTTATAAACTATAGAATGCTATTCAATGACAGAAATGATCGTTTATCATTATTATGAGTGTTGTCATGTCTCCTAAAGCTGAGAGAGAAAAGGAGGGGGGAGGGGGACAGAGAGAGAGAGAGAGAGAGAGAGAGAGAGAGAGAGAGAGAGAGAGAGAAAGGAGATAGAGTGAGAAGAAGGAGGGGTGGGGTGGAGGAGAGAGAAGAAAGGAGGGAGGGAGAAGAGTGGAGGCCCTTTTAACATCAAAGGTAGAATAAAATTACATTCACATACCTGGATGCCATGACTGACCAAAGGGCACACACAGCCCTCTGGGAGCCAGCATCACCATTCCTTACTCAGGTTTCTCTGAATTTAAAAACAGCTCCCTCATTTCAAAACAAAGTTTATTTTTTAAAAAATGGTTTTATTGATGTATAATTGACATACAACAAACTTCCAAATTTAAAGTTGTATAAATTGATACATCCTATATAATAAAAGGCTAATATGCAAATCGACCAAATGGTGGAACAACCGGTTGCTATGATGCTCAATGCAGGAGCTGCCCCCTGGTGATCAGTGCACTCCCACAGAGGGAGCATTGCTCAGCCAGAAGCCTGGCTCACTGCTGGTGAGCACAGCCGCAGTGGCAGGAGTGTCTCCCACCTCCACGGCAGGGGAGCGGGCCTAAGCTGTCAGTCAGACATCCCCCAAGGGCTCCCGGATTGTGCGAGGGCGCAGGCTGGGCTGAGGGACTCCCCTGAAGTGCACGAATTTTGTGCACTGAGCCTCTAGTTTTGACTAGATGTGAAACTAACCACATAATGAACATATATATATCTGTCACCCCCAAAAGTTAACTCCTGCTCCCTCCCTTGTGTCCCTCCCTGCCCCCGCTCCGCAGGAATCACTGATCTGCTTTCTGCTTAATTAATGTAAAATATTGATCTGCATTTTCTTGAACTTTATACAAATGGAATAGAAAATTTCACATATTATGCATGTTCTCTTTTTTTTTTGCCTGACTTCTTTCACTCAGCATAATAAATAATAATTTGGAAAAGAAAAACCCCAAATTACCGAGAAGTGTGATTAATGATGTAACATAGACCCGCCAGGATTGAGAACAGTTAATATTTAATCATATTTTCTTTAGCTTTTCTCTTAATTTTTTTAGTAATGTGATTTATACAAAGAGGAAAGTTTTAAAAATTATACAGTTTATGGATAATTATAAAGCAAACCTTGTATAACCACCACCCAGCTCAAGAATTGGAGTCTTGCAAACACCTGTCATCTCCTAGGGTCCCCTCCCTGACCATGCCCCTTCTTTCCCCATTCCAGGTCAGCACTGTCCTCACTTTGGGGAGAATCATTTTCTTGCCTTTCTTTTTGTTTTATGACCTGGTACGATGGAGGTAAGTCACCTGTTTGTGAATTTTATAGGAATGAGATCATATTGTATGTCTTCTGTGACCAGCATTTTTTACTGTTGTGTGTGTGAGATCAGCCATGTTGGCCATGTGGCTATGGTTTGTTCATTTTGATAGCTGAGGAGTATTTGATTGTATGAATATACTGCAGTGTGGCCCACCCTTACTGCCAGTTCCCTGACCGCCATCCTGTGTTCACAGAAAGTTAATCCCATGAATAGCCACATGTGCAAATCATAAATATTGACAAGAGCATCTGCCCTCCCTTCCTTTCTGCTTTTGTTGCTGTTGCTGTCTCAGACTGGAGGGTAAGTCAGTTCCTATTACCCCATCATGATTAAAAGCAGAAGTCCCCACATTCTTTTTTTTTGTTCCAAATTTAAATGGTCTATTTAGGGAGGTTTCTGTGGTGAGGGCAAAGCGGGGCCAGGCTAGCTCTCCCAGTTTCAAAATGCACCGGCTCCCTCTTCCTTTGTTACCAAAAAGAACTCAAAATGTGGCCTCTCTGTGCATTCACCTAGTGTCTTAGGTTAAGCTTTCCGCCTCTAGACTGTGTTTCCTCGAGCTCCACAGGCCTTCCCTTCCGAGGTGGATGGCACAGCTCTTTAAAAATAGAGAAAACGGTAGCCTGTGTTGAAGGGAAGTCCATCAGTGAAATGGCAGGGCCAGGGGAGATGCCAGGGCAGGCCAGGGCTGGGGTGGAAACACAGGCTGAGGCCACGTAGATGAAGACGTCAAAGCTGGGGCAGAGCATAAGGCCACGTGTGAGCAGTGTTTAAGGAAAAGTCCACGCGTTTGCGTGGTCCACGGCTGGGGCAGGGGCAGGGATAGGGGCAGGAACACTGTAAGTTTGCCAAAATAGAGGAGGCAGCCGTGTATAATAAGAAAAGGCCCACGTTTGGCTATGTGTGATGGAGCATTTGAGAAGCGTGGTGTCTGAAGCACATCCGTGCCAGAGATGGCTAGCTGCCCACTGAAGATAAGTGCTTCCTTTGCAGGGCTTGTCACTCCCCAGAGCTGTCACTGGGGAGAGGCTGCCTGTGCAGGGACTGCGTTCCCCATCCCCGTTGTAGGCAGACATGAGACTTAGGGCCAGGGCATGGAGTGTAAGTGGCGGTGATGCTCACCTCCAACATGGGCTTCTTCCCTTCCAGCTGGCTGGGCTGGAGATGACCCCGGGGGCAATCCTGGAAGTCACTTGGTGACATGGGAGACCCTTAGTTCCTTGGGGCTAGCCCACCTACTGAGGGCCATGGTGGTGGCGAAACTACAATGTCACGTGAGGAACTTTCTCAGCAAGGCAGCGAATTGATCATCTGGCAAATTGACTTTTGACAATCCGGTTTGCAGCAAATTCTGCCTCGAGGATATCTATATATGTATATTTCGCTTGGCTTGCTTCCTTTGGAAAGACCAAGTGGTGCTTTGAGTGGAATGACACTTCAGTTTTAGCAAAGAGGCAGCTGATGTTACTCATAGATTATTTCATAGCTTTTTTACCCTGGGGTTAGGTGGGGAGGACTTGCCTTTATTTTTCTCCTTCCATCCATAGGATTCCAAGCCCCCCACTCATAAGAGGAAGAAAACTTGGGGCGGGGGGAGGGAAACAGAAGGGAACTAGAGAGAGGGAAAGAGAGAAGGGAAATCAGAGAGGGGACACTCACCTACAGTTGGCAGAGGCAGACTAATCGTAGACCAAAACTACTCAAGGGGAAAAGCGAAGAACGTTGTGTCCCATCCATGGGCATCTGTGTGCATCCATGGGCTAGATCGTCTAATCACTGACCGTGTCTGGCATGTCCTGCCCTTCCCTGTGATAGGGGCATAACAATGGAGTTACGGGTCTAACTCCTCATGTTGTAGATTGGCAACCGGAGACCCATATAGACACAGGGCAGCCCACGGTCACCGTTTATAGATTTCAGAGTCGGGATTTCCCACACTGACTTGATTCAAAGACTTCACAGAGGCCCCCGCCCACTCCTTATGCCCATTTGCACATTCGAGCAGCTGAACTTGTCTTCCTGTGAGTTGGTGGAAACCACAGGGCGTGTCTGCAGGGAGACAAGCCCCTTCCTCGTGGCTTAGTGTCCTCCCAGCAGGCGGCGCGGTGCAGGCAGGACCACAGGCGGGGCTGCTTCTTGCTCAGGGTCCCCACCAACGCATCAGGTCCTGGTTTCATTTTCAGGGGAATCCCGCCCGCCTTCAGCTGGTGGCCCCGTGAGGCAAATGGCTTGAGTCACTCTCACCGCAGCCCTGGGGTGGTCTGGAAAGCAGTTTCCCTTTTAACGTCTGTCTGGATCAGGTGTTGCTCTTTACACATCTCCCCCGCCTGTCTGTCCTTCCTGCCCAGACTCCTCCTAGTTTCACTGTTCTAAGCTACACTGCGATCCTGTCATTCCCTAGAGCCCACAGAGTGGGTTGCACACTCCTTAGCAGGACATTTGGGGACCTTGTATAGCCCCCCTCCGCTCACTCTTCCCCCCCCCAGTGCCTCCTTGTGTCTTACATGTTGGGGGCACTGCCGGGAGCCGGTCCATCCTTGCTGTTTCAAAGGACCTGGCATATATGGCATACTGTTCTTAAAATGTTTGCTCACCTTCTTGGCACTATGTGTTTTAACCAAGGTCGCCTCTCTGAGAAAGGTTGTTTCCCCAAGTAGGGATTTTCCCCTGAAGTTAGGGAGGGAATAAAACCTCTTAACTAAGTGCCAGGAGGGTAATTAATCACTTTAACTACGAACAATCATGCTTAAGCTACATAATCTTTACTCCCTGGAATGGAGATAAGAAACGCCCTAACCTTTGTAATAGAGATTGATAGGATTGAATCAACTGGTATAAATACAGATGTAACAAGACAGCAAGACACAGAACTAGAGAGACAGAACCTAGGCACAGAACCTACACAGAATGTTCTCTAGAGACAGAAGAACTGAAGATCGAGACCATAGAAGACAGAACTTAGAACAGAGAACTTAGAAGACAGAACCTACACACAGAACTTAGGAGACAGAACCCGGCTACAGAACCCGGCTACAGAACCTGGCTACAGAACCTGGCTGGAGACTCTGACAAGAGAACCCGGCTATGATGATCAACTGAATGCTGTCTCCGTGTCATTCCTTCTTCGCTGACTCCGTCCACACCTTTGGGGACCCCTGGACCTGCTGGGGTTGGACCCCAGCTTGGCACCTTGCTAATTCAGTTGCTTTTGTACCTCTGTGCTTTTGCGCAACCAGTTCTTTTTTCTGGACTTTTCTCCCCCACCTGGATTACTTGGAATACTCCCTCCTCATTCTTTAATTTTAAAAAAACTCTTTATTTTATTATTATTTTTTAAAATGTCAATGGTTTTATTTTAAAATACTTATGTCTATTTTCTCCACTTGATTGTCATATCTTTTTTTTTTTATTGGCGAGTTCATTCTAATCAAAATGTTAAGTGAGAGCACCATAGATGAGTCAGCCACCCCCAAATCGCACACTTCTGTAAGCTCTAGACTCATAGTCTCTAACCACCCTCTGTGCACTACTCAGGTTTTGGTGCAACACATCACACCCAGGGAAAGGCACAACGTATTTCCCATTCGTGGAGTCCGAAGACTAGAACTTATTTTTTAGTGTTAAGTTTGGGTTCTGGGTTTAGTTGGGCAAGAATTTCCCTCAGCTGCCATGAATCCTAGCTGAAGTCAATCCTTCCCCACCACTGACCTGGGAAAACCCCACCAAATTCAGATTGCCTGCTAAAAAAATAAAAAATAAAACCAGAAAATTAAAAAAGAAAGCAGGTGATCAAGTCACTGAAGAGGCAGTTACCTGGCTTAGACAAGAACATTTATCTTGGATCTAAGACGGTGGTGGAGGGGAAGACATCTCATGGGTGGTTTCACCTCAGGAGCAATGGGAATCTCAGCGCAGGAAGAGCAGTCAGGCGTTATCACTTTAGCTCAGAGACTGGAAGCTAGACCTCTCTTGAGAAGGTGTGTGTGTGTGTAAGGAGTTAAGGAGCAAGGAGGGAAGATTCGAGTAGGAATAATGTCTTCGTCTTGAGCTGCTTCCCACTGCAATCGACAAGGCCGCACCCTGGACTTTGACGTTAATGGCAATGCTCTGTGATGTCCGCTACCCCTGCCTTCTTCCAGCTGAGGAGAAAGTCTCCTGGGCCGGCCCTGCTGCTACAGCAACGCAGGGGTACCCACCGTAGGTCATGAAGAGGAGCATGAGGAAGCCGATGACCACCTGGGTGAGATGCAGCACTGTTTGCAGGAGGGGAGGGAAGCTCAGCATCTGCTGCCCAACAGTTTTGGGTGTCTCCATGAGAATGGTCCCATTTGGTCCTGGAACAGGCATGGAACTGTAGCGGATGCTGACTTGTGACTTGTGTAGCAGGCTCTCTCGGGCTATCTTGAGTCCTTCATAGAACATTGCTAGTAAAAACACTCCCACTAACACTCCAGCCATTTCTCCAGCTGTATTGATCACCACGCCAGAAAACAATAGTTCCACATTCTTAAAGCCAAAGTAGAAGGTCATATGCATTATCATCATGTTACCATCCCCCGCTCCGTGGAGGTGGGAGGCTGAAGTGGCCGTGTGATGGCGAGAAGGTGGCATGGTACTGGTGTGGTCCACAGAGTTCATCCCCATATGGTGGGAATGGTTCATTTTTCCAGGAAAAGTTGAGAATCAGCAAAAGGTTCTTCCCAGATCAAGTCCCACCACTGGTGCCTCCCTTTCAGAACCTTAACCTGTCGCCCCCTCATGACTCTTCATCAACCCTGTCCACTAGTGGCCAGCTCAATGTATCCATGATTGCCACCGACACCGCCAATTCCTGCTCTAAAACTATTTATTTTTAAAAATTGTGGTAAAATACACATAACATAAAATTGAACATTTTAACCATTTTTTAGTGTGCAGTTCAGTGACATTAAGTACATTCACATCGTTGTGCTACCATCACCACCATCTATCTCCAGAACTTTTTCATTATCCCTAACTGAAACCAAATCCATTACACACTAACTGCCCATCCCCCTCTCCCCGCCGTAGTACCTGGCAGCCACGATTCTACTTTCTGTCTCTATGAATCTGACGTCTCTGGGTGTGTCTAGGGGGTGGAATCAGACAATATTGGTCTTTTTATGACTGGCATTTCATCCATGTTGTAGCATGTGTCAGAACTTCCTTCCTTTTAAGGGCTGCATGGTATTCCATTGTACATATACCACATTTTGTTTGTTCTTTCATCTGTCCATGGTTGCTTAGGTTGATTCCATGTTTTGGCTATTGTGACTTCATCTGTCGCCTAACATGTGGTCTGTCCTGGAGAATGTCCCATGTGGAATTGATAAGAATGTATATGTGCCCGGCTGGCGTGGCTCAGTGGTTGAACATCGACCTATGAACCAGGAGGTCATGGTTCAATCCCCGGTCAGGGCACATGTCCATGTTGCGGGCTCAATCCCCAGTAGGGTGCGTGCAGGAGGCAGCCAATCAATGATTCTCTCTCATAATTTATGTTTTTCTCTCTCTCTCCCTCTCACTTCCTCTCTGAAATCAATAAAAATATATTTTAAAAAAGAGAACGTATATGCTGTTGCTGTTGGGTGGAGTGTTCTGTATTATGGCTGTGCCATGTTTTCTCCAGTTGGTTTATTGTGCTGCTCAACTCCTTTATTTCTTTACTGATCTGCTGTCTGGATGCTTCATTCATTACTGAGAGTGGGGTGTTGATGTCTCCAGCTATTACTATGCAACTGTCTATTTCTCTCTTCAGTCTGTCAATTTTTGCTTCATCTATCTTGGTGGCCTGTTACTGGATGCATGCATATTCGCCCTCAGTTTTTAAGACTCTATTCTAGTGCTCCCTCCTCCGCTGCCCTCACGCCTGCCTCCCCCAGCGCCGGCGGATTCCTCTCCCCTCTGCTTTCACGGTAACTTGTGTCCACTCTGTGCACTGCGTTCTGCTGCAGTGAAGCATTTACAGTCTGTCTTCCCTGTTGGCTTCTCTTGGAGGACACAGGGTTTTGTCTTATTTATGTTTGCAATTCCAGAACCCGGCACAATAGGTACCCAGGGAACGTTTGTTGCATGGACATTATTTATTGAACGTGATTGTGTGTCACCCATGTTCTTCCTGGGATAAAAATAATTATAGCCAGAAATTCTCAACACATCATTGCTTTGAGTATATGTAAACTATAGTCTGCAAGGTTTTGCTCTTCTCTCTCACTTGAGCCTTATACGCCCTATGACGGAGGTAGGGCCTGTTTTACAGCTCCATTTTACAGGTAAAAAACCTGAGACTCGCTCAGAGGGGCCTAATGTCTTGCTAGAGGTCAAGATGGTAAGAAGCAGAGCTGGGACTTGATCCCAGGAAGGTCTGGGTCCTGAACAGGGCTGCTTTCTCAGTACCCACTGCCCTGGTAGGCTCTGCTCTTTGTGGCTGCCCCGGCTGGCATCGCAGCCTCTGTGTGTGGGAGGCTGAGACGGGCACATGCGACCCTGAGCTTCTCTCTCCTCTTGGGGAATTTCCAGGTTGTCTTTCGATGTGTTCCAAGGAGTTCCAAGTGAGTCTATGCACCTACCAGATCCATTTTGGAGAAGATGACTACTGAGTACCTTGCTCCCTGGGGCACAGGCAGGAGGGGCTCCAGTCTGGACTTCCCTGACTCAAAGTATTATGTGCCTGCCCTTGGATCTGAAGTACCCTGGCCACCTTGGGAGAGAAGGAGATTGTTCTTATTTTGAGCAAAATGTTCCCCTGTGACTACCCTCCCACTCTGTCCCGTGGAGCCTGCTGGCAGAGTGACCCCGCTCTCTCTGCTCCTGACACTCGGAGCAGACATGGCAACAGCGACGTGTTCCCCTTCCTCAGGGTGCCTGGCTCCAGCGCCCTCAAGCTCCGCCA
Organism: Myotis nattereri; assembly: GCF_964212035.1. Taxonomy (NCBI): domain Eukaryota; kingdom Metazoa; phylum Chordata; class Mammalia; order Chiroptera; family Vespertilionidae; genus Myotis; species Myotis nattereri. The sequence continues at coordinate 57,480,171 of NC_138087.1, forward strand.
TGGCTTTTCCAGGAACCTGAAGCCCAGCCCTGCCGCTGTGGGCCACCTTCTCCAGATATGCTCCTGGCCGGGTCGGAGTGACAGCGAGGGCACAGCCATGACAGGGCATCTCCGGGCTGGCAGGAGGAAGGCTTGCAGAGCCTCTAATTGCGGCTCCCTCAGATGGACAGGCAGCTGACTGTGGGTGGAGAGCAGGAAGAGGAGGAGGAGGGGGAGGGCAGAAGAGGGGAGGAGCAGGAAACAGAGCCCTGGCCTGTGTGATGGAACAAAAATAGAGGAGCCGGGGTGACTGTGGGCCGAGCTTCTTCCCAGCGTGCGCTCTCCAGGAGGCTCCGGCTCAGGGGAGCCCACCGGGCCCTGTGCTGGTCGCAGGGTGAGCCACCTGCGGGGAGTGCTGGCCATCCCCAGGCTGTGCCCTTCAGTGGCTGGAGAGGGATTTCGGAGGGTGTTTATCAGAGAGTCCATATTGTGCTCCTGGAAGTCTGCGGTCCTTCCCTCCTGTCTCAGGGGTTCTCTGGAGATGGCAGTGATAAGAATGTATAGATGCCCGGCCGTCGTGGCTCAGTGGCCTGGCCTTGGCAGTGAGGGGACACAGAGACAAGGGATGGCTAGACAGGGCCCAGTGGGGGTTTTGGGGTTAATTTTCATGTAAATGGTAATAATTGCACTTACAGGAATGCTGGACATATGAAAAAAGGCAGCGTATCTATGTGCTTGGTGCGATGCCTGAGGCTGTAAAAGGCAATGACTGTAACTGCACTTGATGCTGCAAGGGCACCGGTGGCTCCTAGAGGGGTTTCCCTCGCGGTGTTTTGGGGGCCTGAGTGAGGTCTGTCACCTCCGCGCTCTGCAAGCACCTGTGGGCTGAGAGTGACCGGACAGCAGGACCAGATTTCAGCCTGGCTCTGAGTGCTGCGTGACCCCGGGCAAGCTCCTTTGCCTCTCTGGGCCTCTGTTTACTTTCCTGTACCATAGAGGACTTGGGCTAGATCTCTGAGGCCTCTCAGCCCACAGAAATTGGGGGATCTGGGCCATGGGCAGGGTGTTACTTTCTGATGCCTGTGGCTCTTTCTTTGGAGAAGGCCTAGCCCTCCACTCCACCCTTTGCTGAGCTGGCCTGCTGGTTTCCTAGACAGGCCCCACCGAAGGGTGTGCTGGAGACCAGTCTGGGACTGGGGGTTCTGAGGCCAAGACTGTGCATTCCCTTCGCATGAAAGCAGGAGACGCGACCGGAGCCTTCCTTCTACATGCCCTGAAGACACCCCAGCAGAGGGGTGCTGCCTGGGTTACTGGAGAGTTTGGCCTGTTCTGCCGGGACACATGGCTGGAGGGCAGTAAACCCTAGCCCTCCTGCCGGGCAGGTGATCCTCACGGAGCTAGCCAGGCCTGACTCAGAGCTTCAGCCTGCCAGCCGGGAGCTAGCTGTTCCCTGGGCCACTACATAGACATCACATCACACCTTGGGCTCCGAGAGTGTCCCTGGCTCTGGGGCCAAGGAGAGAAATACAATATCAACTGGCCTAAAAGAACAGCTGACTCTGGTAAGAAAGCTGAGATGAAGCCCCAAGTTCAAGATTGGCAGGTAGCCTCCGGACAGATTGCTGATGGTCTGACCCTCGGCCAAGGAAAGAGCTGGGCTGGGCTGTTTGAATCCAAGCCCCCGATCCCGCCCTCCACCTGGCTGTGTGCGACCTTCACTTGGTTCCTGCCCCTTCCTGGGACTTCGGCTTCCCCACTGGGTCTGGATATGAAGGTGTTAGTTAAGAGAACAAATTTTGTGGTGTCTTTTCTTCAGATGTGAGGACCCTGTTCCTTCAGGCTTTAATGGAAATGGTACTATGAAGGTTAAGTGTATTATGCGTGACTATCTGCTGCCTTGAACGTGCTACCCCTTCCCCACAGCCTCCCCTGCCTCACCACATCCTGTGTCTGAGCTGGTACCTAGTCTCCCATTTTCTAGAAGGAAAGCGACCTTCATTCTGGATTACAGAGAATGATAATCTGGACATTTCAGTGTGTCATTGAAGAGGTTTGGACTGACCAAGAGTGGTCTTAGTTCTTGTTCCAGATCTACCAGTGGGTCTTGACCCATTAATTCTCTTCCTTGTCTGGGCCTTGGTTTCCCTCTTGGTAGCGTGCAGTGTTGGGTCCAGGTGATCTCAAAATTTCTTTCCAGTTTGGCCTCAGGGTCTCTAATTTCCCCTGGAATTTTAACCCGCCGTCGCCCTGGGCCTCACAAACGGACTAAATGGGAATGACTGAGAATGGGAACAGCTTGGCTCCGAAGGACAATGAAACCTCTAACCTCTACAGTGGAGGGCGGCTGCCAAAATGCGGGCCCTCTCCTGCTTGCACAGATGATGGGCTGCTTCATGTTCATCTCAGCCATGGTGGGGATTTTCATGAGTGGTCTCTCTCTCACACACACACACACACACACGTACGCACACTCCAAGGCTCGGCGAGTGGGCCTTCTGGAGAATGCTTGTCCCAGAATGCAGAACAGTGGGCATGGCATCAGGCCTCATGGGGTTATCTTCATGGCAGAGCTATAATAGATTTTAAGTGGGTTCCAGAAGCTTCATGTGAGCACCAAGTATCCAGTGTCCTGGGGCTCTGCCACCACCTGCTGATGGGGCTGGCTGCGCCCCTGGGCCCGCATGGCATCCCGGTCATGTGAGGGACTAGTCAGGAAGCTGGTGCTCAGCTCTCTGGCATTTGGTTGTGAACCTGGGCCATGGAGCTGTCAGCATGCCTGTCAAAGGGTGCTGCCAGGAGAAGGGCCACACTCTAGGCAGCCCTCCTGGCACTGCTGTCCCCGTGCTCTGTGGCTGACAGATACTCACAGCCTTGTCACTCGCCAAGCGGCCAGCAGCCCGGGTGCTGGTCTGAGCAGCTGGGCCCGGGGTTATTGCCGGAGGGAACCCTACATCCCTGCTCCTTTTGAGCTGGGCTTCGAACGGTGAGCAGGAGAGAAGGGGGAGGCGCCTTCCGGATGCAAAGTTGCATGGGAAGATTCATAACAGATTCGGGTAATTCCAAGTAAACCAGTTTGCCTTGACCAACTTAACAGTTCCTACTTGTCTGACCACAAGTCTGTGATGATGTGTGAAGAATGTTCATCATTCACAGCAAAATGGGGGAAAGTCAGGCCAATAGAATGAATTTCATAAAGTTAATGTAGCTTGAGGATTTATTTATTTATTTTTAGAGATATCCTTTTGAAGCATAAAATGTCCCCACCCCCATAGAAAATGAAAGTGATATTAGATAGTAGGTGGGTTTTTAAATGTACGTGACAACGCTATGACAATCCTCTGTCATTAAAGAAATTATTTTCACCAATAGATGAATTCCAAACACCTAGGAATCTGTGTGCCCTCACAGGGCGTGGCGGGAGAAAGGGCGGAAGTGGTGGGCAAGGGAGGGAGGTGGGAGGCCTTGGTCTCTCACAGCAGGGGTCGTGTCGGTTTTGCTCACCGTGGTATTTGCAGCATCTAGCTCATGGGTCATTAAAGTTTTTGTTTTTTCTTCTTTTCTGTTAAGGGCTCGGTAGTAAATATTTGAGGCTTTTGGGGTTGTATTGCCTCTTTCACAACTACTTGCCTCTACCTTCTAGCCCAGAAGCTGGCACAGACAATGTGCAAATGGGTGAGTGGGTGTGTATGCCAGTAAAACTTTATTTACATAGACAAGCAGTGGGCCTGATTTGGCCCAGGGATCTTTAGTTGGCTGACTCCAATCTAGCACAATGCCTGACATCCAGCAAATAAGTATTTATTGAGTTGTTGTAATTATTTCTAGAGGGCCAAGAGGAGACATTGGAGGGGTCTGAGGGAGGATTTCAGAAAGATCACTGGTGGGCTGTGTAAGATGGACAGGTGAGGGGTGGGGGAGAATGAGATAGAGGCTGTGCTCAGGTAAGGTTTGCTATGATGCCCCAGGCCTGGAGTGGGGAGGGCTCAGTGGGGAGCGGGGAGGTGGCAGGGAGTGAAGGTGTGGGAGTGGCTGGGCTACGTGGTAAGGATGTGTTTAATGGAATGGCTGGAATTAAAGCCCTGATTCCTTAGACTCTGCTTTTCACGCCCCCAACTGAGCTTCTAGAGCTCACAGCCCTATTCTATCTGCAGAAGCCTGGCTCTCCCAAACCAAAATCTTGGCTCTCAAAACTCTTTTTGCTGTGAATTTCAAAAGCCCACTTCAAAAGCCAAGAATTTTGATTCTTTGCTTTCCTGTTACATTTCAACCATGCCAGCTTCGCTTGAAGGCAGTAAGTCCTGAATGTCTTAGCCTCCTGATTTCGTTTTAATGGCAGAAAGGCTGTGCATTGAAAAAAGAAAAGAGAAGGAAAATGTGCTTGTTAACTTATCAAAATATTTTCCTGCTACATTTGGTCCAACAAGAGGCAGGGAAGTCTGGGGAGGGTGCTGCTTTTGGTAAACGCATGATGAGTCAGTTCCCAACGGCTGCAGTGGTAGGGGGGCATCCAATTGAAACGTCCGGGGACACTCGGAATTGCCACTCAAGTTCACCGAGTGGCGAGGGGCAAGACTGGCCGGAGACTCCTGGAGTGAGCTGAGAGTAGAGGAACTCTCAAAGAGTGGGAAGAGCCAGAAAGCCTGAAGTTTAATGTTCAAAAATGCAGTCATTCATGGGGCAGAAGATAAGGATGAAGGTATCAGAGGGAAAGATGCAAACACAATTGCAGTTCCTTTTAAGGCCTCCCAGAGGTCTGGTTGAAGTACGACCCTGAGGTCTCCCTTCGTAAAGACAAAGCTGAAGGGAGATGGGATTGGTTACTACACACCTGCTCAAAGATGGATGGGGACATTCAGGAGGTGCCCCGTTCCCTGTCATCAGGATGTTCAGATGTTGCTGGGTGACCTACAAAGGGGAGGGAATCCTACAAAGGGGAGGCAGCCCTCACTGTGGCCTTTCTCCCAACCCTACGATCTGAAAACAGGTCTTCTGATTCCATGTCTCTTTCCCCGTGTGTCCAGGTAGACTCTCAGCAGTGTGGCTATGAAGTCTCCTTGAGGGACCCGTTTCCAGGGGTGTAAAAGCAATGGGCACAGCACCGTGCGAGGGAGGGACCCCGAGCCTGTAGGCAGAGCCTAGCGTCCTCTGCCCAGCTCTGTTGTTGACCTACTGAGGGGCCCTGGACAAATCCTTCTATTTTCTGGGCCTTGATGTCCCCTCCTGCACCGGAGCTGCCAGACCAGGCGTTCTCTGTGGTCTACCCCATTGCTCCTCACGCTGGCTCTGGGAAAGGGCCATTTTTTAAGTTATAGACTTACTGAGATGCAGTTCACACACCTCACCATTCACGCGTTTAAAGTGTACAGTCCAATGGCTTTTATTATATTAATGGAGTTGTGCCATCATCCCCATAATCACTTTTAGAATGTTTTCATCCTCCCTCAGAGATAGCCCATACCCTTTAGCCATCACTCCTAACTCCCCCCTCTCCCCCTGCTTCTATATACTTGCCTATTCTGGGCCTTTCAGATCAATGGAATCATATAATATGCAGATTTTGTGTCTGGCTTCTTTCATTTAGTATGTTTCTAAGGTTAACCCATGTACTTCATTCCTTTTTATTGTCAAACTAGAGGCCCGATGCATGAAATTCGTGCAAGAGTAGGCCTTCCAGCTGCCGGCACAGGCTTCCCTCTGGCACTTGGGACCTGGCCTTCCCTCGCAGCCCTGGCTTCGTCCGGAAGGACATCTGGTCTAATTAGCATATTATGCTTTTATTATTATAGGTGCTAAGTGACATTCCATTTATAGATAGACCACATCTTATTTATCTATTCATCAGCGGAGGGACATGTGGGGCGTTTCCACTTTGAGCTCTCCTGAGTAACGCAGCTATGAGCATTGGTGTTCAGGCTTTGGTGTGGAGGCATGTTTTCCACTCTCTCGGGTGCACCCCTGGGAGTGGAATTGCTGCAGGATTTCTTCTCTGGCCTTATATCCCACACCACTCCTTCACACTCCCTATGCTCCAGTCGGTCAGGGCATGGTGGGGTTCTGCCCCTGGCCCCAGCTCATACTTTCAGGTCCTCACACGTCTGCCCACACTGCTGTTTCCCCCAAGAAGCTCTTTGCTCCTATCATTTTGGGTCCAGATCTTGTGTGTTACTAAGGCCCATCTCAACTGTCACTTTCTCAACACCTTCCTCCCACGCTGCCTCCTGCTGTGAGAGCCAGGCTGCCCTTCCTGCCTGTCTCCTGACAACCAGGCGTTGGGCTGCAGTATTCTCTGCCCACGTTCCCTTACCTTCCTAATCTATACTCCTCGCCTCATCTAGACTCTGGTGTTTGAATTTACTAATATTTCAATTGCTTTGCATATGACAGACTCTAAATCAGCGGTTCTCAACCTGTGGGTCACGACCCCTTTGGGGGTTGAACGACCCTTTCACAGGGGTCGCCTAAGACCATTGGAAAACACATATATAATTACATATTGTTTTGTGATTAATCACTATGCTTTCATTATGTTCAATTTGTAACAATGAAAATACATCCTGCATATCAGATATTTACATGACGATTCATAACAGTAGCAAAATTACAGTTATGAAGTAGCAACGAAAATAATTTTATGGTCGGGGGTCACCACAACATGAGGAGCTGTATTAAAGGGTCGCGGCATTAGGAAGGTTGAGAACCACTGCTCTAAATAAATGTTAGAATAGTGAGTGTTCAATGCGTTCTGTTATTTAATGGTTTTAGGGTGACATCCCTATGCCCGTTGTGGCTTTTGGGATCGCAAAGCCCTTCCCTTCTTCTCAAAAGGAAGATGCGTTCTCCAGGCGGCACTTGGGGAGGAAGGCTGAGCTGCCTTCTGTCCCTCTGGCCCAGCCCTGTCTCCAGTCTGGCACAGTCATCTCAGCCTCTTCCTCACATTTCCAGCTAAAATCGAATGAGTGACTCTGAAAAACAAGGTTATGCATGTTGGGTCCTGACTTCTTTGAGCATTGCTCATGACTTTGAAATCTGTAAACAGACAGTTAGCTTCCCAGATGACCGGCCAAATCATATTCCCCTGGAAAGCAGAGCTCAATTAGGTGGTTTAAGGCATCAGATAGTGAAATGGACGAGATGACTTCCTGCCTCACCAAGGTAAGGCGCAGCCCTGACAAACAGTCATCTGGTCTCGGGGCGGACATTTCCACTAACAAGCAGATCCCTTCCTCCCAAGGCTGCCTTGGGAGGCGAGTGCTTTATATGGAGTAAACCCTGCCACCCTGCAGCTCTCAGCCACTGTGCCTGGTGCGGCCGCCTGGGGCCTTCTGACCACCCCCATCCCTTCTGTTCCTGCGCGTCTGAAACAGGACTGTGGCTTTTGTGTTTGTTCTTACCAGACAGACTAGCCCCAGTGGCTTTAGTGAGTTCTCCATACTTAAGAAGCAGTGAGACTAGGAAATCCTAAATAATCAATCAATTAATAATAATAAACAATTTTGAGTAAGAAATACTAATACTATGATAACAAAAGTGACCATTTTAGTCACTTTATGACTAAAATCGTAGTCTTTAACATCTTATTATTGAGCACTTAGCATATGCCTGGCGTTGTGCCAAACCAGATTCACTTCACATGGATGAACGCTCTGCCGTCTCACAACAACCAGGTGAGGTAAGGGCAGTTATGATTCCCACCTGACAGACAAGAAACCGGGACTTACAAAGCATACTGACTTGGAAAAAGTCACAGAGCTACTGCTGGAGGTAGGATTTGAACCCAGCACATCTTCTTGAGTCCCAGGTCTAACTTCTATGCGCACAGCCTTAGCATCGGGCCCTCCCAGCGGCAGTGACCTTTTCCAGGGAGCTGGCTGCAGGCTTTGTCCTCCTGTGCTCAACGGAAGGAACCCTGGGCCAAGAGTCAGGAGACATGGGCTCCAGGATGGACACTCCCAGCGTGTGGGGTGACTGCTGGAGGTCCCCTCCCTGCCTGGAAACTAAGCAGTTAAAGTAGCTGGTCTGTGAGGCTGCTATTGGCTTTCAGTTTGAATGTTTCAACCTTCCCTGAATGCACAAAACCCTTTCCCCACTCTGGGCCTTTGAGCTTCCAGTCCCATTTCCCGGAAGTTTCTCCCAGCTTTTACTGCTTGACAAGTAATGACTCATCTTTTGAGACCTGACTTGAATATTGCTTCCTCTGTGTAGCCTCGCTCCTCCCTGCTCCCCAAACGCCTGCATAAATCTCCTCTAGAACCTGTGATGTCTCCCCAGAGGGACGGTGAACATCTCGAGGACAGGGACTTGTCTGTGCATGGTGACCTCAGCACTTAGCAGGATGGATGCTTGTCTCGAAGGACTCCAGGGTGGCCCCAGTGGTTCTAGTGCCATTTCTCCGTCACATCTGCTAGATGGCGCTGCAGCCCACAGGACTGGCGCTCCCAGGTCTGCAAACGTGCAGGTCAGCCTGTGGGGGCGGTAGTGTCAGGCCAAGCTGGAAGATCATTTGGCCAGAAACGCAGGAAAAGTACAATATTCCATTTCCTCCTCCTCCTTTGCTCCGTGTTGATTGCTGCTGGGATCAAGCTGTTTCTTTATCTGTCCCTTTCCTTGAGGTCTAGAAAGGCAGGGGCCTCTCCCTCCTTCTCTGCTCTGCTGCCTCATAGCAGGAGAATTTAAACCATTCCATTCCTCTGCCTTTAGACTGTTCCAGGTTTATTGTCCAGTGTATGTAGGATCTGTTGATTTTTGCCCCATGTCGTGCTCACCTGCTCCTGAAAAAAGGAGAGGAAAGATACAGCTGAGCACCTCATGGTGATACCTCTGACCCAAATGAACTCCTTCCAGTTCTGATTCTTTTACTGCTTATTTGAATCCATTTTATTTATATTTTCCTCTTTTCCTTTATCTTCTTTCCACTTTTTTTTTTCATGTCTCAGCACACCTGCACTTCTGTCCTCCAGCCGAGGAAGGGCAGCGTGGTTGTGGTTAAGGGCAGTGAGCTGGATTGCCCGGGGTTTGAATCTTGATTTTGCTACCTACTGGTTGTAAGATCTTGGGCAATTTACTTGACCTTTTGGTGACTCAGTTTTTACATCTGTAGGATGGAGGTAATAGTACCTTCCTGAAAGGCAGTTGTGAGGATTAAACGAGTTCTTAGTACTTTACTCTGAAAGGGGCTGATAAACACTAAGTGCTCATTATAGAACTTACAACTGGATTCATTCACCATGTGTGGCATGGCCTGATATTAGGGTGCAAGTCCCAGGAAGGCTGGGGTTGGGTTTGTCTTTTTTTTTTTTTTTTTAATCCTCACCTGAGGATATTTTTTCCATTGATTTTAGAGCAGAAGAGAGAAGGAAAGACAGAGAGAAATACCGATGTGAGAGAAACACATCAATTGGTTGCCTCCTGCACCAGTCCTAACCAGGGCCTGGGCCAGGGAGGAGCCTGCAACCGAGGTACCTGCCCTTGATTGGAATCGAACCCGGGACCCTTCGGTCTGCAAGCCGACACTCTATCCACTGAGCTAACTGGTTAGGGCAAGTTTGTCTTGTTCATTGTCCCATCATAGGCCCCCACAAGAGTGCTTGGCATATGAGAGACACTGAATTAAATATTTTGGAAGAACCAGTCTGTTTTGTTTCTCCTTTATGATAAAAATGAACTAAAATGATGATTTATAATTGTTTACCCATTTATATTGTTTAGGATTTAAAATTAATAATGGTGTTGGCAAAGTCATTTATTGCTGTTGTGTAAAACGGTAGAACTTTCTGGAAGGCAATTTGATAATATGTAGAAAGACCCTGAATACACATTGACAGGGTAATTGACAGGGTAATTCCACTGTTATTAAAAAAAAAATCTGGTGCTTAAATATGCACAAAGTGTTTTAAGTACAAGGGTGTTCCTAACAGCAGTACTTATTCTATAAAAATCACTAACCACTGAACAGAAATACTGAAATGGTTGAATAAATGATGACATGTCCAGCGTGATGGGATATTATTCAGCTTTTAGTGAGCTCTCCTGTGGAATAGTTAATTTTGTGGGAAAACATTCCTGATATAAGTGATAAAAACTAATCTACAAAACTAGATATACAGAACAGGTACATTTAAAAAACCTCTCTAGTCCCAATTTCCTTATACGTAAATTAAAACAGTAGTGCCTCACACAATAATATGGTGATTCCCAGAGGGGAAGCAGAGGTGGTAAGGGGCAAAGGGGGTCAAATATATGGTGACAGAAGGCGATTTGACTTTGGGTGGTAAGCAAATGCAATATAGAGACGATGTGTGCACTTAAAACCTATATAATTTTTTAAAAATATTTTTTTTGTTGATTTCAGAGAGGAAGAGAGAGGGAGAGAGAGATAGAAACATCAATGATAAGAGAGAATCATTGATCAGCTGCCTCCTGCATGCTCCCCACCAGGGATTGAGCCCGCAACCTGGGCATGTGCCCTTGACTGGAATCAAACCCAGGACCCTTCAGTCTGCAAGCCAATGCTCTATCCACTGAGCCAAACCAGCTAGGGCAAAACCTATATAATTTTATTAACCAATGCCACTCCAAAAATTTTAATACAAATTAAATAGTGCCAACCTATTAGGATTCTTACAAGGTTTAAATATATTTTAAAAAAGATTTAAATAAAGTATTTTATTAATTCTGGGCATGGAAGTAAGTGCTCAAAAATGTTACCTACTGCCATATAACACATCAGAAGAATAAGACTGAAGGAATTCAGCAGTGTTAATGGTGGTTAATCTCAGGTGGCGGGATGACAAGAACTGTAATTTTCTTCTTTATAAAACACAATACATATTAAGCAGCTAATAAAGTGCTGGACCATAGTAGATGCTCAGTCGAGGGAAGCTAACATCGCTCTAGTCTTCTCTATATTCTCTCTCTTTTTAATAATGAGCATGGATGGCCACAACGCTACTTCTTTATATGTGTTAATTAATTAACAAACCATGACCTAACAGCATTCTGTGCTCGGTTTTGTGACAGCCACTTAAGCTATAGGACAAGGGGACTGACTGTGGTCCCTTTCCCTTCCGCTGGGGCCCAGGAGAACCAATGCAGTTCTGTTTGCATCATGTTCTTTTTAAGGCCTTCCCAAATATTCTTTCCCCCTGGCCATCATTTCTTCTGATAACACATTCCTTCTATGACTCAGTACTTTTCTCTTTTGCCATTTCCTCCTCAGACTTTCTTTTTTCACAACAAATTCCATGACTGCCTTTACCGCCTCCTCCTGATTTTATCCCACATCCCTGTCCTTTCCCATCCAAAACAACAATTCATCTCACCCCTGCAAATCAAGTCAAGATTGTTGATAATAATCATTTCTACCTCTTTTAAGTCCAAATAAATATATGAGTAAATTGGGATTACAAACCAGAGAGGAAAGGATGACTAGTTTAATGAAAGATATTGGAAAATTTGACCAACTGTTTTGGAAACAAAGAGTGAAATGCCCATGGCATGCCACATAACACAGTAAATTCCAGGTGGATTGGAGAATCACACCAGGTGCTGTTTATGACAGTAAATTTATTATTATTATAAAAAAAGTCTCATCTCACAGTGGGGAAAACCTTTCTAAAGCAGTGGTTCTCAACCTTGGCTGCACATTAGAATCACCTGGGAATCTTTTGAAAATCCTGATTTCTGGGCCTCACCCTCTGAAAATTCTGTTTCTTTGTAATGGGGTGGGGCCACAACATTAGTAACGAAGAAACAGAATTTCCGGAGGATGAGGCCCAGAAATCAGGATTTTAAAAAGATTCCCTGGTGATTCTAATGTGCAGCCAAGGTTGAGAACCACTGTTCTAAAGACTTATGATATGCAAAGGTATATGTGTCTAAATAAACATAAAATCTTCTCTGACTCAACAAAAATCCAAAACAAAATGGAAAACACAAATACACCTGCAAAATCATGACCAAGGTAGATATCCTGAAGGTTTACAAATCAATGGGAAAATCTGAATAAGTCTTGAAAATTGGGTGGAGATAAGCAAGTTAAAGGATAGTGACAGACCAGCAGGAAATGTTTGAGGCTATAAACAGGTAAAGCATTAATAAAGCATGAATTGTATAAAGAGCTTCTCCAAATCAACATGAAAAGAACAAATAACACCACAGAAAACACAGCAAAGGCTCTGAACAGGCAAATTACTGAAGAAGAAATAAAAATGTCAACAAAGATATAAACAGACACTCAACCTCAACAATAACCAGGGAAACATAGTTCTTTTTTTTTTTTAAGTCCCCTTTCCACCTGAAAAATTGGCAAAAATTAAAAAGTTTGAAAGAAGCTTAAAAATAAAGCAGGAAGCAGATTCTCTCATATTCTCACTGGTAAGAGTATATAACTCCATGAGGTATTTAAGAGGGCAATTTAACGGTATATTATAAAGTACTCATCCCCTTTGCTTCAGCAATTCTACTTCAAGGGATATATTCTTCAAAATGCTACACATTTGCAGAGATATATGCAAAAAAGGTGTTAACTGTTTATTATAGTAGAAAAGTGAAGGAAAAGGTATTCACATCTTCTAGAAAATGCTAACAAAAATGGACACAAAAGTATGCATAAGGATTGCCACTGTTGCTTTGGAAGAACTTGGAAATACTTCAGATGTCCAATAAGAAAAGCTCATGTAAATAAACTATGTGCATCCACTTAATGGAATATTACTCAGCCTGTAAACTGAGTGAGGTAAATCTCTATGTTCATAATAATACAGATGAATAATGTTCATAATCACTATTTAAAATAGCAGGTTGCAGGACTTCAGGTGAAGTCTGATCCCATTTATGCCAATAAAACCATGACCCCTGCATCAGCTGTGTTCCTCTGCTTGGGTGGGTGGGGGCCCTGCTGACGGAGGCTGAGCTGTGACTGCTGGCAAAGCTGAGAGGCAGCCCCAGCTCCCAGCATCCTCTGCTGTAAGCCAGTCACTGTCAGGGAAGGGCTCTTGCCTAAGCATTCTTTTCTGTCTTTCGTCTTCTGGGTGGACTTGAGCCTCCATTCTCTTGGACCACCCCTCCCTCCTGCCTGTGTAGGCATTACCCGCTGAGGCCTGCAAAGCGCTTGGAGACCTGGAGGCCAACTTCTAACCAAAGTCCCTTTTAGGAAAGGCCTGAGTTCCTCTGAGCTGTGGGGCTCCCCAGACAGCATCCAGGTCAGATGGAAAAGCTGAGGCCCAGGGATCAGGGCAGGGACATGCGCCAGGTTAAACAGTGAGCTAGAGGCTGAGCGAGGTTGGGACCCAGCTTCCTGCCTTCCAATGATTATCTTCTCATTACTCCCTGCTGCCCCGCATCAGTCCGCTCGGCCTCATTTAGGGCTGTCGAGTAATCATTTGCATCAGACACTGTCAGGTGATAAATTACCCCTCTCAAGGAGGCAGGATGCTTCAGTGCTGCTCTGGGCTTGGTGTCAAAAGACAAGAGCTATTTGTTTGAGACACAAACAAGGAGACTGGAGACAAGAGTAACAGTGTGGGGACAGGTCCCTGTGGATGCCTTATTTGCCCACCCTCTTACCTGAGGACCATAATGCCAGGTCCATAACTGCTTTTTAAATGTCAGAGGCAAAGTTAAACAGAAACAAAAGCAAAGCAATCACTACCACCATCAATAAAAAAACCTGTGCTTGTCATCAGCTGGGATTTTGACTTGTATAACTTGATTTTAAAAGCTTATTGTTAGGTTTGGTTGAAGAGGAGTTGAAGACCTTATTCATAATAGTTGGTTCCACGGTGGAAAAGAGAATAAGTATAAGCCAAATGGATTGGTCAGAAACAGTTGTGATATAGGCCTTTGCTGTGGGCTTCACCTGTCAACCAGTTTTCCAAAATCCCATTGATCTCCTCTGTAGTGTTTGCAAAAAATCTTTCGTGATAAGAGATCATAAGAAAAAACATAGAGACAAAAACACAAGTTGGTTGAAAAATCAGAAAATTCTCCCAGACTGAACTGGATCCAGAGGCTCCTCCATTGACAAAGAGGTTGGGTTTTGCAAAACTGAAAATTTGTTTGTTGCTTAGTCTAAAGCAGCAGTTCTCAACCTGTGGGTCGCGACCCCTTTGGCGGTCGAACGACCCTTTCACAGGGGTTGCCTAAGACCATCCTGCATATCAGATATTTACATTACGATTCATAACAGTAGCAACATTACAGTTATGAAGTAGCAACGAAAATAATTTTATGGTTGGGTCACAACATGAGGAACTGTATTTAAAGGGCCAGAAGGTTGAGAACCACTGGAAGTGAACCTGGACCAGTTATTAATTTGTACTCACTGATGTAAAATTACCGTTACAGTATATGAGAAGTAAAGATGTATATGGCATTTTTGACTTATTCCATACAGATTCAAGGTGAAACATTCATCATTTTATTTTATTTTAATTATTTTATTATTATTAATTTTTATTTTCTAAAGTTTTACATATGTCTCCTTTCCCCCCCCACTTGATTCCCAAACCTCCCCTCCCGCCACCCCCCCCCCCCAGCCATTCGCACCCCGGGCAAGCCCCCACCGCCCCAGTGTCTGTGTCCATTGGTTAAGCTAATATGCATGCATACAAGCCCTTTGGTTGTTCTCTACCCTCCCCCCATTTGCAATGTTAAAAAATCATCGTTGATTTTATTTCCCTCATAACAACATGTAAAACAGTCATGTCTCCAATGCTAATACCCTTGGGTGGTGGGCAGAGTGGGTGTGAATTTAATGTGATGCATCCTTTTTATCCACATTTACAGAGTGTCATTTATAGAGTGTTTTTCCTTCTAAAGTTATGGAGATTTATGAAATCCTTTGTTCTGGGACATGTCACTCTGAGGAGTTTCCCTGTTGGTCACTTCAGGGTCCCTGCAGCATATCACCGCCTACAGAGTCTGCATTTTATGGATTTGTGCAATAGCTGGTATAATTCTCAGAAAAGAAGGGGTGAGAAGAGTAGAGAGTGTCTCTTGGGGGAGGGCAATACTAGAATATTAGAATCTATGGGTTGAGGAAACATAGGTTGAAAAGCATATTCAGTGTTATCACATCATTTTATGCCTGGGAAACACAAAATAGCTACAACTGTAAGAAGTAGTGCGCAATGAAGTCTTCATGGTTGATAGGTTCCCACGGGGTATGGGTGACATACCCTCAGCATCCGTGCACATCTGCAATTGTCTTTATTGACCCTGTAGGTGCGATTCTATAGCTTGTTATGTTGCCATTGAAAAAGTTCAGTGCTGGTCTGTTTCTGGTTTTACATCTAATTTCTTCTTTCTGTTACTTGCAAGGGGAAAAACAGTCATTACACGGAGGAGAATTTGGAACTCAGCATTTACGTATTTAATTTTTCTTTTTTACCAAGCTATGTCAAGGCCTCTGCTTCTTGCTTTAATCAATTGTGCTGGCGCGGCGGGGCCAGTTCTGGTCCTACCGGGCAATGGCGAGCAGAACGGCCAGTCTTCCCTTTTCCCCTGAGCAGAGGGCGGCAGCTTCTGACCACATTTCGCCCAAGTCCATGGAGCAGCCTCTCCGCCTCAGGGACCAGGAGCAGTCATCCTGCTTCCCGCTCCCCTGCAGGTCCTCCGAGGTCAGGAGGTCCCAGCCGGCTCTCCCAGGACCACACAGGCCGGGCTCCGGCAGGCACACAAGCCATCCTCTACCTGGGAGCAGGTGGCCTCCATCGCCCTCTCCCGGTTACTTCTGAGTGGGATGCTGGCGCTTGAAGTCCGCAGGCGGGGAGCTGGGCAGGATGGAGGGCAGGGTGGTGGGCAGCAAGGACACACTGAGCCTCTAAGGACAGGCTGGAACCCGCTTGGCATCTCACTTCCTCCAAGATCCCAACTTTGATGATGGGGTGACTTCAGGAAAAGTTTTCTCTTTCCTCGTGGAGCAAAACACTGGCCCAGGGGGCAGAGAAGCTAAGGCGGGCAGGGCAGGGGGTGGGGGTGGGGTGAGGGGGGGGACCAGCAGGCGTTGGAGGGCTGCGAGCCCAGAGGCTGCTGCATGACACTCAGGTGGGCAGCAGACAAGCAGCAAGGTGCCCCAGGCCTTGCGCCCTGCCCTTCTGAGTATAAGAAAGAACGTGCTCTGCTTCCTCTTCTCCTTCCAAATCTCACGCAAGATGTTCCTGTGGCCAAAGCTCACCTGGGACTAGGCAGAGAAGGGAATTCTGGGAAACACATTCCAGCTCAGCGAAACCGACAAAACCCCCACTGCCCCTGAAGCTGCAGGCACTGACCCAGGTCCATGGGCTGCCTGGTGGCCTCAGCGCTCACCTGTGGCTCCTCACCTGGCCCTGTGCATGCCCACATTTATGGGAGCCTCTACCCATCAGGCGCCAGGCCTTCCCGCTCGGCCCTCCCTCCCAGGCTGGTGAAGCTCTGCCCTTCAGAGTCGTGGCGCGGCTCTCAGAAACCAGACCTGGTCCAGCTGGAAGTCAGGGAGTTTGTGGAAAATCCCCGGTGGTATCTGGGCGTCTGGATGAGGCTCTCCTCCACCTGTGCCAGATGCAGGAGCAGCGTTAGGAAGCTGACACCACGTGTGACGAGGCACACGCCTAACCTGTCTACCCTGATCTCCTCATATGTGAAATGGGAAAAGCATGGAACCTACCTCATTGGACTGCTAGGCAGGTGAACTGAAAGTTGTTAGATGCCTGACAACAACTAAGTGTTCAATCAAATCATTATCCTATATAACAAAAGCCTAATATGTTCTGTGTCCGACTGTTCCACCAGTTGCTATCATGCGCACTGACCACCAGGGGGCAGACACTCCAACTGGTAGGTTAGCTTGCTGCTGGGGTCTGGCTGATTGGGACTGGGCAAGACGGGCGGGCATGCCCTGGAGCCCTCCCGCAGTTTCTCCCCAGCCCCCATCATGCACCAGTGGGGTCTCTTGGCCTGGCCTGTGCCCTCTCACAATCCAGGACCCCTCAGGGGATGTCCGCAGGCCAGGTCGAGGGACCCCACCAGTACACGAATCCGTGCACCAGGCCTCTAGTATCTAGGTAAGTTCCCCATGACAGAGACTTCCAACGGAAGGAAGCAGGATGTGGGGAATTTTCTCCAGCCCCACGTGGTTCTTCCTCTGCCAACTCCCAGCTGACTGTTGCTCACCTTTCTCCCACACCTGAACTTGAGTTACTTGTTGGCTTGTCTGTCTTCTCTGGAGTTGAGATCTCACTGAGGATTGCCAGGGGCTGGCTTTACTTCATCTTTCCCCCACTCATAGCCTGGCACAGACTAGCCCTTCAGAGGAACCTTGCAGAAACAGATGATTTTAATGTCCAGGATTTCTGATGTGCAGGGACTCGGAGGATGTCTAACCCAATGGTTTGCCCAATTTCAGGAATTCCTCTTTAGGCCATTTAGCAGCTACTCTTTCAGTCCCTGTTTACATGCCTCCAGCGGTGGGAGGCTCACTACTGCTCAGAGGAGTCCACTCAATTTTTGAAAACAACTCTATTTTTTGGACTAATAATTTCAGTCAACAGGATTCATTTTTCCACCATTTGCAGCAAGCTTGTAAAGAAGCACTGTTGTAGGTTTATGGCTGAGGGTACGAAGCAGTGAAAAGGGTGATAGGACACACAGTTTTGTAAGCTTCACTCAACTAGTCAGAAACAGGCTCTCAGAAAGGTCTACACATTTCCGTCTCCACTGTTTACTGGAAAAATCCTTATATGGTTGGTATTCACAAATCCAGATGCGTTTATAGGGGGCTTAAAGATTGAAGCTTATAGAGGGCCTGAAGACATAAGTTTATAGAGAGCTTGATGTATTTGTTTGCATGCTAATCTTCTACAAGTTCTTTTTCTGCTCCGCAGTTTTAGAATGGAGCTGTCCAAGTTCTGAGGGTGCATTTGAAAGCCCCAGTAAGAAAGGGGTGGCCCTTCATCTCCTGGGACAGTTTTGCTGCCTTCGGGAGGGCTGATGGGATATTAGAATAAAAGCCTCCCAGCCATCCAGATCGCCCCCCTGGAGTTTAGCCAGAACATCAGCCTCCTTGGATTAATTTGGAATTCACTCAAATAGTCATTCCTAAAGGCCTGCTCTATGCAGACACTGCCCCGAAGCCCCTCCCGACTTCAGACAGGTGGACAGGCAGGTAGGTGCTGACTCCAGGTCCAGCCAGAAAGCTCTTTGAGGCCCTGGGCCAAGTCGTCTCCCGTGGGTCAAACTTCCCAGGAAACTTCAGCACTGCAGAGAACTCTCGCCCTAAACCTGCCCGGAGCAGGCAGGTGAGGTGGGGAGCAGGCAGGTGTAACAACACGCCCCAGAAACGCAAGTGGGCTGCCCTGGGGTAGGTGTCCGTTTGCTGCTAACTCATGTTTTCTACTGAAATGTGAAGAATCTGAGGGGCCCCCAGCTCTAACATGCTGAAAATGTAACACTAACCGAGCAGCCACCCCTCTCCCCAACTGCATAGGGCTTCATGGTGCCCATCCTGCCCTCATCTGAATCCAGCCTTCCAGGACCCCTGAGAGGTGCACAGGCTGGAGACTTCCATTCTGTAGATGAAGAAACACATGGCTCAGGTTTGAAGACATGCCAAGGTCACACGGCCGGGACTGGCAGATTCTGGAGTTGGGAGGTTCCCCACACAAGGATTATGACTAGCCTTGACTCTGACCATCTGTAGCTCTATGGTCAGCCTCGGTACCGCAAAACACCGATTGGGGGAGGTGCACAGTTAGATGGCAAATGTGGCTTTTATGTGAAAGACATCTCAATACAAAAGTGTTTGTATAAAGGAGATGAGGAATAGGGGCTCAGGCTGTCTCTGGGATAGTGATCTTTTGTCAGTTTATTAAATTCAGATTTATTACTGCCTCTCTGACCAAAAACATAGCTGTTCGCAGTCCATAACTTGGAGCAGAAATATGAGTTTTCAGTGAATCTGAGACAAAAAACATAAAGAGAAGAAACCTTAACGACCTGTCGCCTGGAATAAATCTTAGTGGTCACATACACCAGGGTGACAGGAATTTATGTGGTTCCTCGGCACTTGAATGACTAATGTGGTCAGAGTGGGGAAGCATAGGAGTTACTTTGCTTACCGAGCCAGCACCTGCTTTCAAACCCTTGGCCATCCCTCAGCCATGCTTTTGGTGGGCAGAGCCTTTCCACACAGCTTGAGACAGAGGCAACATTTCAGCCCTGTCCTGAGAACCTTAACGTGGCTGTTCCCAGGGGCTCTCGAAGGTTCTGAGTTGGAGGAGAGCTTAGAGACAATCATTGGAGAGACATTGATACTGGTAGGGCAGGTCGCCCCCAAAAGGGCCTGAGAGGGTCTCAGGTGAACCAGTCCTAATCCCCATATTCTGGGATTCTGGATTCTGCAGCATCAGAATTACTATGTTAGAGCAAAAAGAGTCCCTAGAGATCAGTTCGTTCCATTTTTCAGAGGAGAAGACTGAGATTTACAGCTCAAAGTTGCAGGGCAAGAGAGTGGCAGGTGCAGAATGAGAGCTCAGATTTCCAGACACCTGGGCATCATGTAGCCTCTGTTAGTGAGACAACACTCCTTCCTTATTTGTAATATAAACCATGGATGTCTATTGGATGATCCACGGTCAGTGCTGGGAATGAAATCCCCAACCCAGACAATCCCATCGAGATGCTCCCCATGAAATTCATTACTGACCTCCCAAATCCTCACGGACGCAGTGTGCTACCATCTCCACCATGTTTCCACATTCTTCTTCTTGTGGGATCCTTACAACCACACTTACTGTACAGATGAAGAAACTGCGGTTCCTAGGTTAGGGCTAACAAGGCTGCACTTCCATTATCTTTAAGGATTAAGAGTCTGGGGAATCAAGGGAATCATTGTAATGAAGTGCTATTAATGGGCCAAGTCAACAACGTTGCTGGGTATCACTCAGGAGAAAGAGAACCCCTAGCTCCAACCCTGTGCCCTGAGACATTGCAGTCAGTGGGGGGAAAGGAGGACATCTGACACCCCCCCTGTCCCCCCCCCCCCCGCCCCGTGACTTCTCCCGGGGCCGGCGCTGTCAAGACCTTCCAGAGCTCACACACAAGCAGTTCCTGGAGGTCCTGGTTAATTAAACTAAAGCCAGATCCCCCGCCCCCAACCCCACCAAACAGTTTATCTAAATGGTAATCTTTTGAAAGGGTTTCTGTATTTGTTTTGGGTTCCCTATTCTTTCTTGTCATATAAAAACACCATCTTAACTATTTAAAAACCTATTCATCCCAGAGTACTTCTGGTTAAATTTTATGCTTCTACTCATTTATCATATTTGCAGCATTTTATAGTGATGGTATTTCTTATCTATTCAGGTGTCTTTTAGATTAAGAAGGATAAATTGCCTTTCTTAAAAATGATATTTATCTAGCAATAAATACGTGCATCAAAAACTTGAGTTCCAGTTGATTATTATGTATAGACCTACTGATCCTGTCTTTGTAGTTACAGATGATATGTGCCAATGTTGGTTATTTTTTTTTTTATCTTGTGCTTCATAATCAGCTATTAATTTATGAGCTAAAATTTGGAGCCTGAATCCCAGGTAACCCAGAGCGAGCTGCTGCAGATTTGATTTACTGTGATCTGAGAATGGGCGTTAGAGGTTATCCAAGTTACACACCAAGAACACGGGGAAGCCACAGAAACAGGAGGGGAAGAGGCCTCTGAACTCTGGGTTGACAGGAGTTCAGGGCCTGGCATTTGAGCCTATCTAAACCTTAAAAGGCTTTAGAAATGGCAACTTTATCAATCATTTCATTCATTCACCCATTCATTCATTCTGCCATTTAGCAGATATTTGTAGAGCATTTACTGTGTGCCAGGCACTAGGTTTAATTCTGGGGACACACAGGCTCTCTAATCTCTGGAGCCTATTCTCCAGTGAGGGAGACACATCATGAGTCACAGTCCTACGTTTGTGTCATTCTCCTTTTTTCCTATTAGTTGAATCCTGATATTGCTAGGGGTGGCAACATGCCCAAATAACCAATGACATTTCCCAGGTTCCCTTGAAGCCAAGTGTAGCCACATGACACATTCGGGCCCTTGGCATGTTCAGTGGAAGGCCGTGTGTACTGCAGGGAAGTTTTGTTTTCTTGACGGAGGTGTTACCCCTTCCATCTTGTTGCCCCCCCCCCCCCGCCCGCCCCCCCCCCCCCCCCCGCCCGTTTCTCTGGGAATGTGAATGTGAGGCTAGAAGTGAGCAGCCATGTTGCAACCATGAGGTAGCCAATGCAGCTTTGTTAAGTAAGAAAAAAACAAGCCCCTTCTATTCGGTTGAACACATAGTAATTGCATCTCTTTTACACACAGTCCCTACTGATAAACTCATCGCATCTTGGGCGTGAGATTAGGAGGCCAGAATTCTCTCGAAGGGGTGATGGGAGCCTGGAAGAGTGGTCCACTGCCAGGACTTCGGAATTATGCCTGAAGGGCTGCCAGCAGCGCAAGGCCTAGTCTCCTCTGTTTCAATGCAGATAGCATGTTAGCGTGGGTTGTAAATACTCGTCCCATCTACTATCTGACGGCATTGGCATCATCATGCCTGCTTCACAGGGATGTCACATATGAGGAGGAGGTGGGAGAGTGTGGGTGGGTATCTGTCAAACTAAGGTGCTGCATAGAAGGTCAGCTCCCTTTCTTTTAATACCCGGCAGTCTGAAACGAGAGGGAGCAAGACAGGAGACATACGTATAATGAAAGGCCAAGGAAGAGGTAGATTTCGAACAGGCTCTGAAGGATGGTGCTGATGGCGATGGAGAGAGAAGGCTGGATACAAAGGGTACAGAGCAGGAGGACCCAGCAGGGCAAAGGCCAGGCAACAGGAAAGGCTGTGAACAGCTGCAAAACAGCTGGGACCAGCTGAGGACCAGTGCAAAAAAGAGCCAGGCCCAAGCGCTTTCACATGGTAAAGAATGGATTGGAAACCAGGGCACTGCTCAGTGCAAATGGTATAAATGGGTAAGGTGTGTGTGTGTGTGTGTGTGTGTGTGTGTGTCCAGGGTGATGTGGGGCAGAGGGAGGCACCAGGTGGAGTTTTCACCAACAATCAAAGGAAGCGAAGGGCGAAGTTTTGGAAGCAGCATTTCCAAGGCCTGGGGGCCCAGAGCCAGATCTTACTCTGCAGCACAGGCTTAGAAGAAAACCAGGTCCGGGGCAGCAGCCTCCCCCTGTCTTCTCGGAGCTGCCCACTCACTATTAGATATGCTCACACGGAGGGCTCTTTCCACGCGGCGTGGCAGGGCCATGGAGAAATCGCTCCTGGGTAATGAGACAATTAGCTCCTTGCATTCTTCCTGCGGGAACAAATCTGGGCCCCGGTGGCATCTGTCCCCTCCTGTTCCTCCAGCTGGCCTCCTCGCCACGTGCACACCCTCCCAGGAAGCAGCCCCCAGCTGCCTGCCTCTCTCCGGCCCATTTCCACTTCTCGCCTCTCAGAGGGCTGGGGGGAGGCTGAGGAGCAGGGAAGGAAGCGGAGGCCCGCGGCGCGGCGGGCGGCGTGATGGATGACAGTGCAGCGCGCCCCTGAACTCCTCGTCAAGTTCTCCTGCAGGGTTGGCAGCCCCATCTCGAAAGCTGCTCCGTAGCGGAGGCGGCATATGGACTGTTGACAGAGCAGCTGCTGGGGAAGAAGATGCTGAAAGGATGCCTCGAGGGATAAACAGAGAAACCCATGTCACCGCGAGGCACCGAGGCGCAGTGCTCCGCGCTCCAGCTCGCGGACTGTCATCTCCTTCCGGGAGAGGAAATTGGTTTGGGGCTGTGGTGCTAGAGCTTCTGCTCTTAAAATACGGATCATCACGATCAACATCTTACATTTGTTGAGCACTTACTATGTGCCAGCCGGCTCTGTGAACTACGTTAGGTGCATTATTCCATTGATTCCTTCTAACAGTCCTCTGTGGAAAGACCTGCTACTGCTCCCGTTTTATCCATGGAAAACGGAGGCAAGAGAGCTGGACACCCAGTTGGGAAGCAGCCCAGGTCTAACAACAAAGGCTGAACAACTAAACAGTGTGGTGTTTCCGGTCACAAGCATTTGGAGCGTCAGATCCCTGGACTAGTGTTGATCATTAAGATGCGCCGTGGTGGCATTCACAGGGCCACAGGGCGGGGTACAGTCTCCCTGCACTCCCAGCCCAGAGGGCATCATGCTAAGAGGGAAGAGGTTTGCTGGGCTAGTGGGGGGAGGAGGGAGAGTGAGTTAGAACCTAAGGTTCAGATGCCGACGTCTTAATAAATCCCTCGTCTAGAGAGCTTAGAGGATATTATTTCAAGAGCATCTAGCTTGAGTAAAATGATGTTAATTTTTTTCTTGTTGTCAGTTATCTGTCTCCACTCTGACCCTGTGCAGCTATGGGTCAGTCTCTGCCCCTCGTGTCTATCAAATGCCATGCTCCCCAGGTGGACCGGTCACCCCAGTTGGGAATCTAGACCTTCCACACGTGCAGACAGAAACCAAGAGCCCATTCGTCACAGTGAAAGCTGAAACCTGACAGAGATGCAATCCCATCTTGAGCCTGGAAACTTGGAGAGAAATGGAGTGGACTCATTTTCTCAGGCTCCTTTGGGAAAGTTCCCAAGTGTTACAGCGGCACCATAAGCCACATCGCTAGATAGCTCGGCCTTGGGTGTGGCGAACCAGGGCCTGAATGTGATTCTAGAAGACTCTTCAGATGCATGTAATACAGGAGTATTCCAAGCATGAGCTGACTATGCTATCTGGGATGGGGAGAAAAAATATACAAATGCTTTGCTTCCTTTTAAGTTGAGGATGGATCAGGGCCTAGAGGAAGTCAAGTTCCTCAGGACAGACCTTTGCTAAACTGAGTAATAGGGTGAGGTACAAGGTGCATTGACCACAGGAAAGCTCAATTGCTAACACTTCATGGAGTTAAACTCCAGAATTTCTAAGTCCTGTAGAGCTCATGAGCATGAGGACAAGAAGAGAAGCCTGCCACATCTGGCAGCAAACATTTTTAAAGGTCCGCTGAGACCACTGCCTCCTCTAAGCTGAATGGGTCCTTGCAGGTGGAGGGAGAGGAGCCAGGTTCCTGGGCCCTTCTTAATTTACCCCGTCTCTACTTTTCCAGCCTCCCCCAACCCCGCTCTCCCCAGCTTCACCGGAAACCCTTTCGCCTCTGGCTATTGTGCTGCCTGGTGGACATGCCTCTCTTTTGCCCACTGACCTTTCATGTATACTTAGAAGCCCAGCTGGCGTCACACTCCCTTGGACTTCCTCCAGCAGAGTTGGTTACTTTCTGCTGGAGCTTCCCGTAGTGCTTTGCATGTTCTTCTCCTTCTCACAGTCTATTGCCTTTCCGCTTCTAAGGGTCTGTTTCCAACACCAGGCAGAGAGGAGGGAGTTGCCAGCCCTATTTCCTTCCAGAGTCCAAGGACCCAGTAGATTCTGGAGCTTGGTTGCTGCTCCCTTGTGAATGAACAGTAAGGCATGGCACCTAACCGTTGGCCGCCTCAAGCTGATTTTCCTTTGTATTATTCATTCTGCACAAACTCCCAAAGGACTTTGAGAGACCAGCGTGGAGGACTCCTGAGATGAACCTGGGATTTGCCCAGGCTGACTTTCTGTCCAAGTACAAATATGCACCCAGAAAGATCATCTTCCCAGGCCAAACCTGGGTCAGAGGCAGAGGGAGGGCTGGGTGGAGACAGTAGATTTCAGCCCCAAAGACCTTCATGGGGTCAAGCCTGGCCCATGGCATTATCATCCCACCTCTAAGTGGGACCTGAGGAATTGGTGCTAGTCAGTTCTATTTTCCCAGTCATTCCACTCACCAGCCCTGGATCTAGGGTGAGTCACCTAACCTCAGGTGTTTCCACTGGGGATAACAAAGATGCTGACTTCATAGATGGTTACAGGATGGAATGAGATGTTATTTATTTATCCACCTAGGCATCTCTAGTTTCTGACTGCCCTATAACTAACATAGAATGAAGTGCCCAAATCATACCTGTACGCTTGATAATTTTTTTTTTTACACACACACACACATACTCAGGCTACCACCGCCCAGATCAACATACAGAGCTAAGTGAGATTCTAAAAGCTGACAAGCTTCTAAACTGTAAAGTGCTGAAGAAATGTTGGTTTTGAATATTGCCAGGAGGTGGAGCCTCTTTCCCATTCAATTCCTCTCCTTCTACAATGGCTAGGTTTCTAGAAATCATTAGCATCAGTTGCAACCACCCTAGCAAACTTTGGCAGGTGCCAGGACCTCAGTGCCCCGGCTGTGCAGAGTGGCCATGGAGACCAGACCCACAGCTCCCGGAACCAGAGCTCCAAGTATGTAGCCCCTTACTACCCCTCGGGCCTCAGGATGTCCTCACAACATGGGGGCGGTGACAACGCAGCTATAGTGGAGTTTTAATTCAATACAGCTCGATTCAAAAGAGCTGCTGTATGCCGGGCCCTGGGCAGAGAAGGGGAGAAGGAGCTGCCTGGGCTGAACGGCTGTCACAGGTAACTGTCGCAGGATGCGGGCCTGTGGACGTGAACACGTCCATGCCTGTGAGGTGAGGCCCACAGAGGCAAGGGCTCTGTCACCCTTCCCTCCCACTGGGCTCTCTTTCCATGGGTCCTAGACCTTCTCTCCAGTGCTGACCACCCCTCTGGGCTTTAGACAGCTTCTCCACTGTATCTGCTAGGTGTGTCTTCACCTGGCTGCTCCATGAGCCTTCAAACTCAGTGTGTCCCTAGGAAAACCTGTCTTCTTAATCCCTAAACTGGCTTCTTTCCCCTGGCTTCCCGCTTCCTTCATTCTGGCATCAATCACCCAATCAGAGCCATGTCCCAGGGTCAATGTTGCCCCTGCCCTGGTTCTTCTTCTGGTTCTTTTGTGCTATCGCCTCTGCCGTTACCTCTGGAAACCCTCACTCTGCTGGGAGCCTCCTAACTGGCTCCCTGCCAAAGCTGGCATCCACTGCCCACCCCTGCCAAATCTTACCCATCCTTCAAGACCCAGCGACATGCCTCCGCTCTGGAAGTCCTCCCAGGAGCTCCAGGTACATGCCATTGACCTCTTCTGCCTGTTGACTACACCCCTTTATAGGTTCTGAACAGGTTCCACCTTGTCCCACTCTTTTATCTCCCCGACTCCTGGTACCTCGCTCCGTAGCTGGCCCTTGGTGCTGGTAAAGGAATGGATGAAGGCTGCACTAATGACTAGACAGCGGAAGGAAAGGCAAACTCACTGAGCTATTAATCATACTTTCAGAGACCCAAGCCTTTTGGAAAAGGCCAGGATATGCTAATTCAAGGGGGGGCTTTGAGAGTCTTCCCTCATCTTCTCCATCCCTGACCCTTGAGCCTCCCAGAAAAGGGCAGGTGCCTGACACCTCACAGTCCTCGGTGCTTGGAAATGCTGAATCTAGAGAAACGTGGTCATAATTACCTACCTACTTTGAAAGCACAAACTACGTAATTTGCCTTTAAGTGATCTTAAATTAATACAAATAATGAAGTATGCTCAGAATACTCAAGTACTGGTACATCCAACTAAACACAATTAAAATTAAGATGGATTTATTAGTATCGTGACTATTATTGATTAAAATGGTAATGACAAATAAGGAGAAATGTTAAGTACAACAGGGAATCAGTAATATTTCTCCACGTAATCATTTTGCTGTGACTACCCAATTACTAGGACATTTAATGTGTTATTCAGTGCAATTAATTACCCGCTTTGCTGCTGGAAAGGCACTAGGGAGAGAATCGCTTTCTGCCGGGAGCAGTGGGTGCTCGGGAGAGGGGCGGGGAAAAGCCACTGCTCGCTGGAGCCTCTGTGACGGAGACCATGCTCTTTGGGGCTGTGGTCCCGGCAGCTCTGATGGAAGCCACAAGTGCCCTTGCGGAAGAAGAGGGGACACCACAGAGACAGGTGCTCAGGCTCAGAGTCGGAGCTTTTGTCGCCGTGGGAGGAGATGAGGAGCAGGCTGGGGAGTGGAATCAGAAAACCTGGCTTGAGTCTTGACTGGGTCACCTCGTCACCTAGTCTGACTTGTGGATTTGCTTCTGGTTCCCATGAGCCTCCGCTGGGAGTCCCCACGGGCAGCCGGTCCCAGGTCCCCCAGGCCGTAATGCAAGGTGAGCGTGGAGGGGTCCACTCTGGCCCTGCAGCCCACTTGGCCTCGTTTCCCCTGACCCAGGTCACTGTCCAAGGACCTTCTCCCTCCTGGACGAGAAAGATGGAAATGGGCGGGCTGGTGAAATAATATCGGACACTTTTGCAAAGCTCTTACCTATTCATTTTCTTATATGTCTGTACAACCATTCTACTAAGTAAAGTAGGTTTTATTAACCTCATTTTAAAAATGAGGACAATAGGAGCTAGAGAGGGAAAGTGACTTGCTTAAGGTCCTAGCCTAGAGCTATGTGGTGAGTGGGGACTTGCGCTCCGATCTGCTGGCGCAAAGCAGCGCGCTCCCCTGCCTCATTAGCCTTCCTACATTATCGCCACACTTCCTTATTCCTGGAGTCCTCTGGCTCCCACCCCTCCCCAATGCCAAGGATTCACTGTATTGTTTCATACAGATAATTGCTAGTTTTTACATAAAGGCTTTATTTTATGAGCTCCAAATTGCCCAAATTAGATTTTATTAAGCTCGCACGTATGATTTTCCTTGTTTTTATTAAAATTAAGTTCACTCATTTGCCACTTGCAAGGGAGTTTGAAATTAGGATCGTTTTGTATCCACGGAAACACAGGGAGATTCTTACATGTGATCAGACCTTTACCCACAGAATGGGGAACAGGCGGCTGGTAATTAGGTGCGTAATTCACAAGCTCCTTGGCACAATGGCTCGGCGCCTCTGCTTTGTAGCTGACAGTTACGACAGCTCCCGCCGCATGGCGAGGTGTAGGAAGGGGTGGGCAGGATGGTGGGGTGGTGGGAGGAGCTGGTACCAGCCCCAGCTCTGCCTCTCCTCATTCATTCTGTGGCTTTGGGAAAGGCCTGTCTCTTGTTCGGGGCCTCTGCTTTCCCATCTGTAAAATGGGGGAGTAAGGAAGTTAGGCACAGCAAAAGGTTTTAGCCCATGTCTCAATTCTGATTACTGGTAGCTAATGGCTATAATGTTGTGACGGGAAGGATTTTAATGTCATACCTGGACTCAGCAGAAAAAAATGCCTCTTGATTACCTGGCTCATTCAGCAATTACTAACTGCGCGGCTACTAAATACCAGGGACTTTTCTAAGCACCGGGGATAGTGCCTAGAAGAGGCTTCTATTCTCAGGAAACAACAATGATGACAGCAACAAAAACAGACAACTAAATAAATTTAAAAGATGAAATTAAATATAAATTAAATTAACTATAAAAGGAGAAATCTGGGAAGATGATGCTACTTTAGGTTGGGGGAGGGGAGGTTGTCAGAAAAATTCTCTCTGAGGAGGTGATATTTGAGCTGAGACCTGAATGACAACAATGGCCCAGCCATGAGGGGATCTGGTTGTAGCCAATGTGCAGGTTGGGTGGAAGTCTGCATGTCCAAGGAACAGAGGCAAGGCCAGTGTGCGGAGGAGGTGGGGATGGGCTCAGAGCGGGAGGATGTGATTGACACCAGTTAAGTGTGCATTGGCATGGGAGTGGAGAGCACCGCTAGTGTGTGCTCCCTGCTTGCAATCCCAGCAATGATGTTCCTAGATGCTGCCAGCAAGAGCCCCCTTCCTGGTAGAGGAGCATGGCTCCTCTGGGGTGAGAGGGGTGAGTCACTTGAGGGGAATTTCACCTGACCTGGGCTTTGAAGGATGCTCCTTCCCATACCAACAGGTGACATGCCCCTCCGTGGTGCCCAGTTCGGTCCTGCAGTGTCTGGGATGGACCCTGGGAAAGGCCCCGGCTGGTCTGAGTAAAGGAGGACTGTTTGTGGAGGCAGAGAACCTGGGCCCAATTCCATGCTCTGCTGTTTATTAACTCAGTTTTTTTCTGAGCCACAGTTTCCTCATCTTTAAAATGAAACAGCAATAAAATTTACCTCTGAGTTTTGTGAGAATTAAATAATAAATTGGAACAAAGGCTTTATAAAATGTGACATCAGCATTTTAATATTTATAATTTAGATAGTTGAATATAATACTTATACTATGAAATATTATTACTAGGATTCAAAAATCGTTGTTATTATTAGGATGACTCTTGATACTCATCCCTCAAAATAATTTGATTTTTTTTTAGTGTAAATTGTCACAGCTTTTATGGATTAAAACATTTTTTTAAGCTGTTGATGCATAATTAGCAGTATGCATCAACAGATTAAAAAATGTCTCTCTTTGCCTAGGAATTCTACTTTTTGGAATTTAATAAAAAGAAATAAGTAGACTTCTGCTTCTGGTATGATGAAGTAGTTTATAACAGCCTAATTAATGCTCCTGTTAAGAACTAGAAACACTGACCAAAATAAAAATGAAAAGTTGTGTATATTCATTCAATTGAATGAATAAGTGGAAATGAATGAACTATTGCTACAAGCAAAATATATGGATGGGTCTCACAAACATAATAATAGGCAAAAGAAACTATGTACAATTTATATACAGATGATATATATGTAATATATGGTAAAATGTTCTAAGATAAAAATATATACAAGATATGTATGTATAAAATATGAGTATATAAATACAATACAATGAGAAAATATATAAAACATGGTATATTTTATATAGTATATATAGTATAGTATCTATATTTGAGTTTATGTAAAATTCAATCTATTGTGTTGCAGGTTAGGATAATGTTACCTTGAGGGTGCTGTAGTGACTCGATGGGGACAGGGGAGGGGCTAAGGGAAGTACTTTGGAGTTGACTTCTTTAGAGAACCAGTTTGCACCCCTTTACAACCCAAGCTGACATGACAAGTTGAGTGCAGGGGAAAGGACTCAGATAAAAGTAACGAGGCCAGGACTTTAGTTTTCCTCAATGTAATCGATAGGGGCTCGTTGGAACTGTTAGTAAAGATGATCACTGTCATGGTCCTGTGGAAGTGTGGTCACGGAGTTAGGAGTCCTCACTGGAGGCTGGATTGCAGCTTCTCGGGGGTTTTGTAAAGGGGATTTGAACATCAGAGGAGGAGGGGGCTAAGACCTAGGCTATCCTGATTATAATGAGCCTCAACTAGCCTTCCATTTCCACTACAAATAAATAGTCTCTATTATGTCTTCTTGGGAAGATGAATAAGAAAATATTGAAGCTACATTTTTTGAACTATTTTATTATTATTCAAAATGGCAGAACCAAGCAGTACTAGGTGGAAAGGACACGTAAAGGCTGCAAGCCCCACCTGCTCATAGATGCTGTGTAGATCTGGAGCCGAGGTGAGAGAGTGCCAAGTTCAAAGGGACCAGAGCTTTTGTGATGTGCTCTGGAGTGTCCAGGGTATCAGAATAAAAATTTGATCCATTTATACTTTTTGGGGTATGTGGCTGAGGATTAGATGAGAACATGGGAAAAGTTCACTTTTGTTAAACAATTATTTGCTTAATAAATATATGTATTTAAAATAGTGTCATTGATACAATGTGACAATGAAGCCAATGGAAAATTCCATCTAGAAAAAGCAGAGGGTCAGATCCTTGAACCATCCACTGAAACCAAGGCCTTCCCCTTTCACAGAACCCTGAAGGTCTTCGAGGTGTTGAAGGGGGGCCCTTAGTGTCAGCTGGTTCCACCTCCTCAGCATTGTAAAGGTTTATTTTAGTGATCTTGACAAAGAATACTCCGCACTCTCCTTGACTTCTGTAACTGGTAAACAGCCTGAGAAGTTTTCCTCAAAGTTTGTGTCTACCTTTGGGAAAGATCCAATTGGGGGTGGCTGTGTTAGAGGCAGATGCTCAAAAGTGCAACTAGGGAAGCCAGAAAGCCAGACTTCCCAGCTCAAATTTTGTTTTCTTCAGACCAAAATTCTTTTGTTCAAAACAGATTGGCACCAACTTCTCAAAATTTGCATCATAGAACAAAGATTCCTGTTTGAGTAAATACAATGAGAGCGCACAGCTTGTGTCTCAAAGGTTCCTCCTGCCCGCACTACCACCCACTCCGAATTTCTATTTCTAATCTGCTGGGGCAGAGGAGCCCACTGAGCCAGACCAGGGACAATGCGGAGAGGGCCTCTGGAATAAGAACGGGCCCCGCGCAAGGACTCGAAGGCCGCTGTCTGGGGCCTGGCTCAGGGACAATAGGTGTCCTCACTTCTGGACGGAGGACGTGGCTCCTGAGTGTTAGAACTGACCAGGTGAGAACTTGAATAAATGTGATATTACTGATTGTGTTGGAATGAGCAGGATTTATGTAAAATGAGCATATGCTGAAGAGTCAGAAAGCCCGTGTTCAGGCCTGGCTCC
This sequence comes from Myotis nattereri, assembly GCF_964212035.1. Taxonomy (NCBI): domain Eukaryota; kingdom Metazoa; phylum Chordata; class Mammalia; order Chiroptera; family Vespertilionidae; genus Myotis; species Myotis nattereri. The sequence continues at coordinate 57,511,537 of NC_138087.1, forward strand.
GCCTCTTACTAATGATGGGGTTTCTCTGCAATCGCATCCCTGTTTTGGGCCTTGGTTTCCCTTCTTATAAGTTAGAAAGAGAATCCCTGTCTTGTACTAGTCTACCTCTCTGTGGATGGAGTATGTGGGCCAATATCACAAATGATAGGAAGGCATCTTGAAGTCTTTTGCAAGAATGATGAATCGGAGGTGTCCGAGATGGCTCAGATGGGGACCGCTCATGGACCCGTAGAATGTGGTGATCAAGAGAGTGGGGCACCTTCCTTCTGAGCCTCTCGGGACTATCTGTGCCCTTCCCTCCCTTCCCCAGGTCTGCACCTCAAGGCCAAGGACCTGAAACTCTGGGAGATGTGAAGTTGCACCTCATTGCTCCCTCTTTCCCTTTTATCCCACCCTCCAGCTACAGTTATAGTGATGAGATGTAATGCGTGTTTAAGTCAATCACATGCCGTTTTACTGCTTGCTTTTTTCACTAAGTCATGCATTTTGGAGACCTTCCTATGGCCATATCTCTAATGCACTGTTTTCTGAGGAACAACAATTTACTTAACTATTTCCCTTCCTATTGGTAGTAAGTCAGGTTTTATTTATTTATTTTTCTGCTCTGTACACAATATTGTGGTGAGCATTCTTGGATCCATGTACACAAACCTGTACAATGAGTTGCCTGGGGCACACAAGCAGTGTTTCTGTTAGAAAGAGTCCTGGGCGTGGAATAGCTGGGTCAATTGAAATTTTGATGGGAACTGCCAAAGGATGCTCATCAGTTGGCTTCACCAGCTTACACACACAATGCAGATTTCTGTTTTTCCACATTTTTGCCAACACTTGGTCTGTTTTTACTTTTTGTTCAATAATTCGACTTTCCCTGACTAATGCAGCTTTGCATAATTATTAATTATGTGTGAATTATTAATTTTCTGTGAATTGTCAGTTTTTTCCTTTACAGATTTTTACAGTCGAGTTGCCTTTTTCTTTTTGCCTGGTTAGAAACGCCGCATATTCTGGATATTAACCGCTTACTTGTTAGTGGGTTGTATGTATTCGCTCCCAGTCTTTTTAACACGGCTTGCCTTTTAACTTGGCTTAGTGTGTATGTTTGACATAGAGAATTGTATAATTTTATGAGCTGAAATCAACAAAAAATTTTTAAAAATATATTTTATTGACTTTTTTACAGAGAGGAAGGGAGAGGGATAGAGTCAGAAACATCAATGAGAGAGAAACATCGACCAGCTGCCTCCTGCACCCCCCCCCCCGCCCACTGGGGATGTGCCCGCAACCAAGGTACATGCCCTTGACTGGAATCGAACCCGGGACCCTTCAGTCCGCAGGCCGACGCTCCATCCTCTGAACCAAACCGGTCAGGGCCAAGGAAATTTTTATGGTTGGCAGATTTTGTCTTTTGCTTAAGAAGGCCTTACTATTCTAAACCCATTAACTATTCACTTGTATTTTTTCTAATATCTTTATACTTCTGCTCTTTAATTCATCTGAAAACTATTTTCTGTGGATAGATGGTGTGAATTAGGAATCTAATTTAATGTTTTCCCCAAATAAATAGCTAATTGGTCTGATCTCACTAATGTTTAGTTCAGTGTTTCTTTTTGAACTACCCCCATTATTGTCTATTTAATTTTCATATGTACTTGGGTTGGTTTCTAGGTTTATGATTCTGTTCCATTGATCTGTATGTCAATATCTGTACCAACACTTGACCATTTTAATCACTATAGCTTACAGAGTGTTTTGACATCAGGTAGGTTGAGACCTGAATAAAAAATGCTATTGAATTTTAACTGGAACTGCACTGATGACTAAATGTGGGGGAAATCAGTGTATTTTCAATACTAAGTCTTCCCAAGCAGGGTTGTCACTTCATTTATTTAGGTTTTCATGTTATTTTACCATCAACTAGATTTTGAAGGTAAATTTAAAAATTATATTTGTTTTCTAGGGCTTTTATGTTTCGTTTTAAATTGAATCCTTTTAAAATTATTACTTACGTGATACTAGTACATAGGTAAGCTATTGGGTTAAGCAAATAGATGTGCCTATCCATAGTTTTGAATGTATTATTTCTAATAGTTTTCAATTGATTCCTTGAAATTTTTTTTTAGATGGGCAATCATATTATTTACAAAAAGTGAAAGGTGTTTTTTTCTCCTTTCTTTCCAAGCTTTATGTCTCTATTTTCCTTGTCTTTTGGCCTCCAGGGCAATAATGACTAATATCAATGATAGCAATTAATTCTGTCTTGCTCTAATCTTTTGTGGGATCTTCTAAGGTCTCCCCACTAAGTATTTAATTGCTAATAATTTCTGATATTTTTTTATGTTGAGAAACTTACATTCCATTCTGAGTTTCTGAGATTAAAAAAAAGTAATTCTGAATGCTGAATTTTATTGAATGCTTATTGTTGAGGTAAGTAATATTACCTCATTTTTGAGGCGAATTACAGGATGAATTTCTCTAATGTTGAATTGTCCTTTGTCCCTTAAATAAGCTCTCCTTGGACAAAATGTACTATTTAATATACTCTTGGATTTGATTTGTTACTATTTATTATGTAGAATGTTTGCACCTACATTCCCAAGTAATAGTTGAGCATATCTTCCTATGATCCATATTCTCTGTGTTCTCATCTCTAGGTTTATTCCACTGCTAGCTATAGTCTGCGGCCAGTCCAGCTTTCTTACCCATCTTCAAACACATCAGATTTCGTCACACTTCAGAGCCAATACACTCCCTGCTTCCTGCACCGGGATGGCTTCCCCTAGGGGTCTGAGTGGCTGGAGGCTGGGTGCTCATTAAGACTCAGGCACCAGGCCAGATATCCCCGTCTTACCTGAACTAGCCACTCCCCGCCATTCTCGACCCCTTTAGCCTGTTTTATGTCCACCACAGCACTGTTTCTACCAGAATATAGTACTTACCGATTTGTTTCCTTGTTTATTATCTGTCCTTTCCTAAGCTGCCACCAGGAGAGCAGGGCCAGTTGCTGCCTCAGGGGTGGGCAAACTTTTTGACTCGAGGGCCACAATGGGTTCTTAAACTGGACCGGAGGGCCGGAACAAAAGCATGGCATTTCAAACTGGCCGGATCCGGCCCGCGGGCCGTAGTTTGCCCACGGCTGGCCCTAGATGCTGCTCCTGTCACAGAGTAGACCCTCTGGAAATACCTGCTGAATGGATAAGTAGTTTTGCTTTTGTTTTGTTTTTTTCCAGATGAGGGGCATGGGAAACAGAATTTTCAGTCTCTCTAGGTTTGGAACACGTTTCAATTTTGTCTTCTTCATAGCATGCTGGTTGGTTGGCACCGGATCCTAATATTTAAGTGCCAGTCCCTGCATGTGCAAACTGGGGCTAATAAAGGCACTCATCTCCTGGACTTTGTAAGGGCATTCGATGAGAAATGTATAAAGTACTTTTCACAGGTAGGGCAGGTAGGTAGCTGGCGCCCAGGAAATGCTTGCTGCTGCTGCTGCTGCTGCTGCTGCTGCTGCTGTTGTTGTTATTATTATTATTCCTGACTCCCTCACACAACACGGAGGGGCCTCCCTGAGCCTCAGTTTCTCCTCACTGGCCAAAGAGGATAGCAATCCCTGTCCTGCTTATTTCACAGGGTGATATGAGGACCAAATGAGAGCATGGAACTTGAAAATGATTAAGTGTCCTGTGAATATTGTGATTCCTTCCTGCCATGTCCAAGAAATAACCCCATTAAGTGAACCTGGGATGTGGTGTGCCCATGGGCAGAGAATAGACCTGGAGCTGGACAGACCTGGCGTCCAATTCTGACTCTGCTACTTACCAGCTGTGTGACTTTGGGCAAATTACAAGCATCTCTGATCCTCATCTTCATGTTATTGCTGTGCATTCAGTAAAACAGGCGACAACACCTCCTTCATGGGATGATTGTGGCAGTTAGAGAAAAGTGAAAGTGTAAAAAACCCAGTTTAATGTTTTTCACAAAAGGGGGTATTTAATAAATGATATCTATTAATATTTGTCTATGAAAAGGACTGGCAAGCCATGATTTAGAACATTCTCTTTCCAACTTCCCATCATCAAAATGATCATACTTCACACATCCTCACTGGCAAATTTCACAGCTAGTGCATTCAAGAAAAGTTATTTGAATAACAAAATCTTTGCTCAGTTCCCCAAACTGCACATTCAAGCAAGGGTTGCTAATACACTGAGTGGCCAGATTATTATGACTACCCCATCAGTACAATGAAGTGAATTAGTTATGCAAATAATAATAATAAAACCTTGAGAGTATTTGCTTAGGAAGTTTTCAATATTCAGTATTTTTGGGTGTCAATTAAGTACTGATGGGGTGGTCATAATAATCTGGCCACTCAATGTAGGTTTACAGTGCGGTGGATTGAGGAAGGTGTGGTGATGATGGTCGCAGAGCTAACGTGTGGGCAACTCTCTGCGTTTCAGGCACGGTGCTGAGGCTTTGCAGGAACTCCCTCATTCCTCCTCATCTTACAGATAAGAAAGCAGAGGCCTCTTGAGTCTATAGCTTGCCCAAGGCCACACAGTTATGAGAGGCAGAGCTGCCAGATCTCAGTCAGCAGCCTGCCACTGGAATCTTTGCTCCGCATTGAGATGGAACCGAGGCACCTGGGCAAGCAGCTCTCTACTTGAAGCTTGCAGAACAAAGAGAGAGCCTAGGCCTCCAAAGAGTGACTTCTCATGGGTACAGTTACTTGCTCATAGGGTGTGCTTGACAGGTACTTTTTGAATGCATGAAGAGTCAACAAATACATGCATAAGCAAATGTGGTCTTCCTTTGAAGACTTCTGAAAACATGACCATAAGAGTATGCTGTACATTATATGCTTACTAGAGGCCCGGTGCACGAATTTGTGCATGGGTGGGGTCCAGCTGGCCTGCCCCAATGGGGACCCATTAGGGGTGGGGCTGGCCAGGGGGAGTTTCCATGGGAGGGCTCCAGGGCATGTGCAACCTGTCTTGCTCAGTCCCGATCAGCCAGACCCCAGCAGCTAACCTACTGGTCCGAGCGTCTGCCCCCTGGTGGTCAGTGCACATCATAGCGAGCGGTTGAGAGGCCTTAGCATATCATTAGCATATTATGCTTTGATTGGTTGAATGGATGACTGGATGACCGGACACTTAGCATATTAGGCTTTTATTATATAGGATGAGACTATAAGAGTGTTCTGTAAACAACTCTAAGAGACCACAAAGAAAACCATATCATTCACTTTTAGCCCAGAACTATAGGTAATGCTCAATCTCAGCATTGATTCTTTGCATATGTTTCCTTCTATTAATTATATTAATATATGTGACAGGCTGGCTAGCTGCTCACCAAATCTGGACTGCATTTCTCAGCTTCTTTCCCAGGAGGTGTGCTATGAAACAGATTCTTGCCAATGGAATGTGAGTAGAATTGATGAGTGTCACTTTCTGGCTGTGGAGGTTAATAAGTAAGTGTGTGTATTGTCCCTCCTTTTATTTTCCTCATCTGCTGGCTGGATGCAGAGGATCCTGAAACCCGCGAGGACATGGATGGAGCCACACCATAGAAGGAGTCTGGGTCCTTTGGAAGACTGTCTACCAACCAGCAACACCTGTGTTGGATATTTCACATGAACAACAAAACTTTTATTGTGCTGGGCCACTAAAATTGGGGATTTGTTACAGCTCATAGCAACACTTCATTAAAAATTTTGATTGTTTCTGAATTATCAAATCTCCTTGTAGAGTTTTAGATATATAAAGGGGTGGGTAAAAGTAGGCTTACAGTTGCAGTACAAATAAATAATACAATAGTTAATAAATAATGATTAAAGAATAAACTCTGAGTTTCACATACTCACAGAGTATATGAAACATTTTTTTGCCCACCCCTCTATGTACGTTGGTTCACTTTGTTGTTGATAACTTCGAAAAGTACACTCAATAAAAATTAGGGGCATAAAAAATGCCCTAGAAGCTCTTTCTCCTCTCTATTCAAGGTACAGAAGTGGTCATTATCATTTACAAGCAGTTTTACATGTTCACTTAATCTTTATAATTTATGTTGTATTTATTTTTACACAGAGGAGGAGACTGAAATTCACTTAAGGGTTTCCCCCAGGTCAGGCAGTGGGCAATTAAAGGCAGTGTGGGGCTTAAACCAGGTTTGTCTGGCCTTATTTCTCTGCTTTTTGGTCACAGCACAGGGTTACATGTGAAGCTCTATGGGGATAAGTCCCTTTCCGTGAGTAAGGTGTCCTACATGGCTCTGACAAGGCCTTGTCCCTTCCTTTTTCACACCTTTGTCTCTGCCAGGGTTTCTTGGGGATGCAGTGCCCAAAGCTTGTGATTAAAAACAGCTGCAGAAACAAGAGGAAAACATCTCCTAAAAATAAGTGGCACCTTGGAACACAATGTGTGTGGACTGTTAGGAGGTGGATGAGTCTGCATGACATGGAGTGGCCACCGGGACAGCTTCGGGTCTCCACAAAAGGCGTCTCTTTCTGTTATCAGCTGCCCCTGGGAGGCTCCACACACTTGATCTCAGAACCAGGGGCAGAAAAATGGACTCATCTTTTCACTAAGAAATGAGAAGACTTCCCTCAGGAGTGCCATCTGCTTGCAAGGTAGAGCTTAATTAGCCCATGTAGTTTGTTAATCAATTATACGGTTGGTTCAAATGTATTTAATAAAATAAAAAATGCTCATCTAAAAATATCAGGTGATAAAATAATATGATGCAAAATAGTATAATCACAAAAATTTATTAAAATTTTATACAGTCACACACATACTTGGCAAGAAGACTGAAAGAGAATACACTTCAGTGTAGCAGGAGTTATTTCTAGATGATGAGATCAAAGTTGAAATTTATTTATTTAAAAAATTTTCTGCTATTTTTTTAATTTCTGTAAAATAAACAAACACCAAAGAGGCCGAACATCCACCAGTACACAGAAAGGTCTCCAGTTCAATTCCTGATCAGGACACACACCCAGGTTGTGGGTTCTATCTCTGGTCGGATGTATGCAGGAGGCAAGCAATAGATGTTTCACCCTCACGTCAATGTTTCTCTTTTTTCCTTCCTCTCTCTCTAAAATCAATAGGATAAAAAAAATCCTTCCACCTTTAAATATAAATAAACACACTTATTTTTATAATAAAAAATGGTAAGAAAGAAGTAGAGATTTTTCTTGAATTGATTTATCTTAAGGTTTTTGCTCGTTTTCAAAAAATTATAGCTTTGTTGAGAGGAAAAAGAAAATTAAATGAGCAACAGAAAGTTTGCCACAAAAAATAATCAAAACCATTTTGATTTATTGTGAATTGCCTAGTCTACTTTGTAGAGTTTAGATAACATGTAAGTTGTTTCATTTTGTGTTGATGTTTTGGTTTGGTTTAGTTTTCCTAAAAAAAAATATCCAAACAAAAAAATCCAACTCTCCTTACCTAAAATTAAAAAGTAAACTAGATGACAAAACCTATGTATATAAATTTGATAGAAAGTTAAGAATTACTTTTTCTAAAAAGAGTTTTAATGAAAAGAACATTTATATTTCTACTCATCTCTATAGATACAAATCTTTTAAATATGAGACTATGAAATTTGGGTTGATTTAATTATTGTTTAGAAATTTTAAAAAAGAATATAAATCATTACAATTGATTAAATATTTACTGAGCTTCATATTTGTTTCCTATGGCAGCTGTAACAAATTACCACAAACGGAGTAGCTTAACACATTTATTTTCTTACCAGTAGCCCGATGCACGAAGATTCGTGCAAGAATGGGCCTTCCTTCTTCTGGCTGCCAGCACTGCCTTCACTTGGTGCCAGAGCCACCTTTCTGCCTTCATTCCGACCTTGAGCCACCTTTCCGCCTTCCCACACTGCCCAGAGGCCCGGAGCAGCTGGGGCTGTGTGGGATGTCTGCATCATCACCATGGCACCTGTGTATGCAAATCAACCGCCATCTTTGTTAGATTAATTTGCATACTCACTTCTGATCGGCTGTTGGGCGTCACAAAGGCACAGTCAATTTGCATCTTTCTCTTTTATTAGTGTAGATGGTTCTGTAGGTCAGAGGTCAGACAGGTCTCACGGAGCTATGATCGAAGTGTCGGCAGTGCTGTGTTCTTTATGTACTCTCAAGGGAAGAATCTGATTCCTTGTGTTTGTCAGTTTCTAGAGGCCCCTTGCCTTTCCTGCCTTGTGTCCCCTTCCTCCACTTTTAAAACCAGTATGATAGGTTGAGTCCTTCTCACATTACATCACCCTGGCCCTCTCTTTTGCCTCTTCTTCCGCTATTAAGGACTCATGTGATTAGACTGGACTCACCTGGATCAGCTCCCTCTCAAGGCTGGGTGATTGGCCACCTTAATTGCATCTGAAACCTCAATTCCTTTTTGCCAATTAAGGTAACCTACGGATCAGTATTCTGCCTGCCATGAGCTCCTACTTGGTGCTAGATGTGACACTAGGAGGAGCTGGGGAAGGGGGCAGGAGGGTTCAAAAATGAAGTTCATGGCTAGAAGCTGAGATCAGCCAGGTAGGAGCATACCTTCAATCCTATGTGGACAGTGATTAGGGTCATGATAAATGAATATGTGGGGACTTGAGAGGGGACCATGGTTCCTTTTAGCTGGGAGACTCAAAGGAGGTTCGTGGTGGATTGGCATTTGGACAGGATGTTAAAGGATAAGTAGGAGTTAGATTCAAAATGACAGCAGAAGAAGCCAGTGGTATTTCAAGTAATAGATATTAATCAAAGCTAGCAAAATCTCCATTTTTGTAAGGGAATAATGGTAAAATATTGATGTTTTTATTTAACCTCATACATCAAAGCCAAAGGCATGGAGGCAAAGACAGCAAAACATGTCACAGGAGAAATTCAGGAAGCCTCTTGCAGCTCCTTTCTAGCTTGGTCACAACATCTAATTCATTTGTTTTAGCCACTGTTTATATTCTTTTCTCCTCACACAGCCTCTAAGGTGCCAGTTACTCAGTTCCCTTCTGAGAAAAGTAGCTTCTTAACAATTATTTTATGGCTTATAAAGCCTTATGCTTTGAGCGAACAAATCTCCTGTTTTGATTGGACCAGCTGGAGCTAAAGGCTGCCTAACAGAGAAATTCCTACTGGGTGCCCATCATACAGCCCTATACGATTGTATCTGCTTAGGGCATTTGAACAGGAAACCAAGAGAAAGCAGCAGAAACTCCAGGGAAGAGAGAGAGAGAGAGAGAGAGAGAGAGAGAGAGGAGAGAGAGAGAGAGAGAAGCAAGCATTGGCCAAGAGCTGCTATTGCATCCTTTCAATAAACTCCAGTTTTTGAAGGTTTCCTGAGGATCTATCTTGAAGTCAATGAAAATGGCATTTGGCACCAAACCTTGAGTCTATTGTGCCTGGAGGTTATTTTAGTTATTAAGATTTTCATATTGATTTGATTATTCATGAGCTGGCAATAGTCCCTCTGGTAGCCAAGTGCTTCTTTTTTTGCACCTTATCACACACCACTCCTATTTACTGATTTTCCAATAACTATCCATGGAATATTTTTTTCTCCTAAGTCCTGGGTAGATTCCATATCATATCACATGATTGGTCTGGATTCACAAGAGTGAGGATGCTTATGAACCCCTACGTCTACAATCCAGAGAAGACAGTACCTGGTAGATGGTGTGGTCATGGGTTCTGTCTCAATAACTAACTTTCAATGGCAAAAGTGGAAAGATGTGGTTAAAACGAATTACAAGCTTTTGCATTCAAATTGGTGGAGTTTTTTGTCTCATAAAAATAGATCTCTATTAAAACTCAAAGCAGAGGAGGAGTCATGAGGGCTGCTGAGTTACAAGGCCGGCAAACCCCTCAAGAAAGAAAATAGAGTAGTTAGTAAATTAATTCAGGAAAGAAAAAAAAGGTGTCCAAATGAAACAAGATACCTTTGAGTGGTATTGTTAGTAACTACTATTATAAGATGAAATAAAATGGAAGCAGGCAGGAAGGACAGAGAAAAGAAATGGTTCACAAAGCATTTCTCAGAAATTTAGAAACAGGAAGATTTGAATCAACCCTTTTTTAAATAATCACAAGCTTCAAGGAATTATAAAAAGGACATTAGAAACAATGACCAACAAACTGGAAATCATTACCAGCCGATGGGAAGAAATAGATAATAGGCTCACAGATGAGAGGGGAAAGATAGCTAGAGCCAAGAAATTCCATAAATTGGGCTATAAAACAAGAGAGGGCCTTGAAGATTGGCAGAGGAGGAATGCTCCCCAAAGTACAGATAAATCTGAAAGAAGTGAGGGTGGGGAACACCAGGGAAAAAGGAAGAAAATAAAGAAAAATTCTTACAACAATATGGTTCCTAAAGAACTATCATAGAAACATTTCAAGAACACCCACAAAAAGAAAGCCAGATAAAGGTATGCCCTGATAATGAGTGGCCAAAAAATTCTTGAAGTCCATGTGCAAAGAAAAGATCTTAACAATGTATGGAAGAAGAGAAATGTTATCCTGTACAACTCAATATAATAAAAAATAGTACCATATTTAGCAACAGCCACTCTAGGAGAAAGCAAAATTTATGGTCCCTAAGTTTAATACACCAACCCAAATAAGAGCCTAGCCCCAGGTTTGGTTTCCAGCCAAAACACATCTTTGCATTTAAGGGGAAGAGGAAATTTTGGCATAGCCAGAATGTCCACAAAAATGAATCACTCTTAATGCCGAGAAAAAACATTGAGGGCAGAAAATTTTGTTATTCTCATCCCAGGTGGGTTAAACCAAGGACTGTGCTAGGTGGGGTGACCAGCCATCGGTTTGGTTGGGACCGAAGGATGTCCTAGGGTGTAGGACTTGGAGTACTAAAGCCAAGGCAGCCCTGAGCAAATTGGGATGGCCGTTCATTCTAGCACTAGTTTCTTCGACGTAAAAACCCAGGCAAGCTACTAGGATCAATGGTCAGTAAAATTAAGATGAGTGAATTCTCTAACCTCTTCAGGTACTAACTTTTTCAAGTTTGTTGTTTTATTCTATCTTCTAGAAAAATAATCCTAAAATGTCCAGCATTTAATCAGTCATGTACTCATCTAGTTAAATATTGCTTGAAGGCCTTTTTATGCCTTTGGGCTGGGTGTGTGGTTACAGTGGCAAATACTCCCCAGCCTTTATTGGACTTAGAGGTATGAAATGGGAGGGCAGGGTATGAAACAAACACAAATGTGCAAATCATTGGAAATGTGATAGGTGGTATGAAGGGAAGGAATAGGATGATAGGACTGAGAGTGACATAGAAGATGTAATTTAGATGGGGGAAAAGGGGGCGGGGGAGGGGGCGAGAGGGGAGTTCTGGCCAGAAAATTCCCTCTGAGGAAGCGACAAGAAAGCAGAAACCTGAGAGTGAGAGGAGAGAGGAATCAGATGAAGAGTCAGTCTGCAGTTTCAGACAGAGGGGCCGCTTATGCAAAGGCCCTGAGGCGAGAAGGAGGTTGGCAAATTAAAGGAGTTGAGAGAAAGCCAATATCTGTCTTGAATTAAGATCCCCTTAAATTAAGGGGAAAGAGAAATGGCTCTACCCTTCAGCTAGAAAGCCAGGAGTACAGGAGTGATGGTGGCAATAGTGGTCCAAGCATAGGAGAGAGAGAGAGAGAGAGAGAGAGAGAGAGAGAGAGAGAGAGAGAGAGAATAAAGGTTAAAGGTTAGTGGTGAATTGTGATCCTATTTGCCTGAACTCTCCTTATTGTATAAAAAGAAATCAATATAGCTGCCCTGGGGTCTCTCTGAGGAAGACATTATAAAAGGCTTTGGAACACAGATGGAGGCAGAAGCTCTGAAACAAAGCTGAAAACAAGATGACAGAGACTTAGGAGAACGCGTTGTGGAGGATAACACACCACTGAATCAGAGATTTGCAAAAACAAAGGGGAAAACTGTACTGCTTCTAGCTCTGCCAAGTGCCAGAGGAAGAGCGAGGTAAATGGGGAAAATTTCGGTGCTAGTGGTTGGTCTCAGGCCCAGAAGAGCCAGAGATGCCCTCATATTGTTTAACAGTCACCTTAAGGAGTCCCCCAAAGAGATACACCCAAGAGATTCTGGCGCAGGAAAGCAACATATCCTTGCTGAGGTTTTTTGTGTGTTTTGTTTTCTTTCTGCACACGTGAATCCATAACCTGTTAATTACTCAGGCTAAACCCGCAGGGAAAATTTCTCTATGCTTCTAAACTCCATCGTTGGCCCTATTAAATATTATAAGTAAAATCTATGTGAAGATGTTGGAAATGTGCTCTACAACTTGAAGGTGAAACAAAAGCGGGAGTTGGGGTGGAAATACTGGATTACAGAAAGGCACGGTCACGTGGCCGGGGTGGGCTGATTGATTAAGAACAAGAGGATGGAATCTAGCAATGAAAGGAGCCCGGTGCTCGGCCAGGAGGAGCCCCAGTGCTGACGAAGAGCTGGAATCTGCTTTTCTGTTCAAGAGCCCCGGCCTGGCTAGCACGGGCCGCAGGGGACCAAAGGGGCGGCGAGGGTGCGGAGGCAGCCAGGGCGTGGCCTCTCCTGGGAGACTGCAGCCAGGAGGCGGGGCGGCCATCTCCATCAGTCCTCTGGCACCTGCTCTTTATCCGGGGCTTGTGTGTGCTCCCTGGTGGCACAGGTCTGGGGATGGGGACACGTGTTACTCCAGGTTCTGGTCATGTTCTCCTTTGCTTCCAGAAGGTGGAATGCAAACTTGCACAAAAGAATGACAACGAAATCTCCGGCACCTTCATGCCAAACAGCACAGGGAGTCATTTAAAGGAGAGCCAAGTACACATCCCGAACAACTTCAGAAAGGATTTTAAACCCGAGGAAGTCAATAGATTGTGTGGATTCTAAAATACAGTTCAAGTGACGGTGTGACCCGGAAGTAGGAATGTTGATTTCAGTTCTTGCCATAAAATTCCCACTAGGCTATTTGTTCTATTTGCTTCAAAGAAACGCTGGGAGGTTTTTATATGGCAAAACCGAGTCAACAGAAATCTCAAGAATGAAGTCAGAGACCAGAGAGGATGAGCTCAGTCGACCTGGGAGTGTTATTGACAAGCAACTGGGTCACATGGTGCGAGTGTTAAATATAGCAGAGCACAGGCTCGGAGTCAGAAAGCCCGGGTTTAAAGCGCACGCTGGCACTGAGTGTCGGGGTTAGCGTTGTCTGATGATAAACCGGTTAGTGATACTTATTTTGGGAGGATTCATGAGAGGATGTATGCAGACCATTTAGCATACATCTAGGAGCATAATGGATATCTATTATCAAATTTATGATCATTGCTATTATGGTTATTATTATGATTGTTATCATTGCAGGACACGTGAAATCATGTTGAGAATCCTCACTATTAACTGATTTAAAAAATCACTTTAATAATAGACTCAAGAGATAACTGATCCATTACATTCATAGACCAAGTAAGTATCCGGAGAAGCCAGCAAATGAAGCAGCAAACAGTGAAATCGTCGCTGTCAGTGAAGAGAGGATTTCAACGTCAAGCCTGAGTGTTATGGCCGGCATGTGTGTCTGTGTCCTGCCACGCATATGTTGAAATCCTAGCCCCCAATGTGAGGGTATTGGGAGGTCGTTAGAGAGGTCTCCCGCTTCATGAATAGGATTAGTGCCCTTATTAAGAAGAACCAGGACAGAGCTGGCTTCCTCCTTCTGCTCTCTGCCATATGAGAATCCAACAAGAAAGCCATCTGCAAACCAGGAAGCTGCCTCTCACCAGGCGCCAGATCGGCCGGCACCTTGATCTTGGACTTCCCAGCCTCCAGCGCTGTGAGCAATGCATGCTTATTGTTGCAGCCACCCAGCCTATGATAATTTGTTATAGCAGCTTGAACTGACTGAGAAACTAAGACAATAGGAGTCTAAAAACTAAGAAGACAATGATATTGGCCCGGTTGCTTAGAGGTGATAAATTTATGCAGCATTTAAGTGTGAGAAATAATACTAGATAACATCACCTACTTAGAATATGCAAAGCTAAAATGTCTATGCCAAAAGGCAGACAACGATGAGGTTTTAATGAAAAGAACAAATGGGATAAAATGACAACAAGCAGAGAGAAAAAGCTAATAATAGATTAAGAATCAATCACACAAAAGAAACACGATTTCACATAAAAGTAAGCTAAATATGCACACTATTTTCACAACCAGAGAAATTTAAATAACTTATTAAAAATAATCTATAGCATCTAAAATCCCCCATGCCAGTGGAAGACATGCACAGAAACATTGATAAGATTATGCTATTGAAGGATTTTTTAAGTAATTAAAAATTAATAATAATAAACACAAAAACAATATAGCTAATAAGAATAGCGATCTCAAACATGTGAAAATGGGTCAGAAAGGAAGACAAATATATATAGAAGACATAATACTTCACACATACTCATTTCTCAAGAAGTAGTTTTGTTTGGTAGGAATTACAAATCCAGAAATTCAAGACTGAAAATATTAAACCAAGAAAACGGTAACATTTGCAACAAGTTGGGTGGTGATCTTTTTAGATACATGACTTGATATATTGCAGGAGTTTCTGGTTGGTTGGTTGGTTGGTTTTACTTTGTTTAAACAATATAGGACAACAACATAGAAATCTAAATATAAAAATTATGTGGAGAGTTTTCATTCTTCAACCATGACCAGAGTGATCTTCCTAAATCATGTATCATTTTAGCCTTAAAGAACTCTGAAAGCTCTCCATGAATGTAGGATAAGGTCTAGACTCCATGGCCCACTGCTGAAGTCTCTGGTTAGGAGCAGATGCCTGGGACCAGGCTGCCTGGATTGAAACCCAGGCCTCATCACTTACTGTACCAGCTGTGAGAAGTGGCACAAGTTACTCTCATAGCACTGTGCTGGTGCAAGGCTTATTGGTGATAACATATGGACTCCTCCCTACATTTTTAGTCTTCTGTTTCATGTATTCTTCTTCCAGAAGAATAGCCATTCCCTGCATACACCCCATCATCTCCCACATCTGTGTCTTGCATATGGTGTTTTTAAAGGAAACTGAGGCTTGCCAAGGTCACAAATAGAGTAAGTAGCAAATAGAGCAAAGCTTGGATTTGAACTCAGCTTTGTTAGATACCAGACTCCAGCCTTACCGTATCTCTATGATCCATCTTATACTCACTTCCATTTTGATAGACGAGCTTGTATCAGATCAACCTCCTTCCAAGAAAAACTAGGGGAAAATATGTTTGAAGGTGTTGATGAGCTACCAAGCAGCCAGGACCTGAAGTGTCAGATCCTTGAAAGAAGAAAACTCATGGAGATGAGCCTGCCATTCTGCATTACTTTTTCTCTGGAAGCTGTTTCATAAGAGGAACTAAGCAAGTGGAAAACTATTCCACATCCATGGATTAGAAGACTCAATATTATCACTTCCCCCAAATTGGTTTATAGTTTATTCTGAGACTAATCAAAATGTCAGCAGGTGTGTGTGTGTGTGTGTGTGTGTGTGTGTGTGTGTGTGTTTAAACATTAATAACCTGCTTCTGAAATTTATATGGAGACCAATAATACCTAAGGCAATCTTGACGAATAAAATGGGAAGACTTACACTACCAGGTAAAGCTATAGTAATTACAAGAGTGTAGTGCTGGGAAGAGATCGATATAAACCAGTGGTATAGAATAGAAAGTCCAGATATAGACCAACACCTGTACAGTTACCTGGTTTATGACAAAGGGGACATTGCAGTACAGTGAGAAAACATTTGTCTTTTCAGTAAATGGTTCTGGGTCAACAGGATATCCATATGGAAAAAAAACACTTTATGCAAAAATCAACTCCAAGTGGAAGATAGCTATAAATGTAACAGTGAAAATGATGAAGCTTCTAGAGCAGGGGTGGGCAAACTTTTTGACTCGAGGGCCACAATGGGTTCTTAAACTGGACCAGAGGGCCGGAACAAAAGCATGGATGGAGTGTTTGTGTGAACTAATATAAATTCAAAGTAAACATCATTACATAAAAGGGTACGGTCTTTTTCTTTTTTAGTTTTATTCATTTCACACGGGCCAGATTCGGCCCGCTGGCCGTAGTTTGCCCACGGCTGTTCTAGAGGATACCATAGGAGAATATGTTAATGACTTTGGAGTAGACAAAGAGTTCTTAAACATTAGGGGGAAGTAGCATTAGACAAAAAGGCAAATATTAAAAAATTGGACTACATAAGAACAAAGAACTTCTGTTCAGCAAATTTACTATTAAGAGAGGGAAAAGATATTTACAAACATAAAATATAAATTTACAAACTAAAATATAAATGAACTTGTGTTGAGAATATAAAAGGACATATATGATCAATCAGAAAAAGATAGGTAATCCAATGTTTTAAAAATGTAAGAAACCTTGAACAGAACTTCATAAAAGAGACACCCAAATGGCCATAAGGATATGAAAAGCGTTAAGGGTCATTAGTCATGAGAATGGGAATTAAAATCACAAAGAGATAACACTACACAACTCACTGAAATGGTTAAATCTAGAACACTGATAGTTCTCACAGGCTGGGGAGGATGTGGAGCAACTGGAACTCTCATACCTTGCTGATATAAGTGTAAATTGGGTTAAACCATCAGAATTACTGATACTCAACTATTTTGACTGCAAAAACTATAAATTCCTAAGGTTTAAACTAACATGACCATTTTGGGAAACTCTCAGCAATTACTAACGCTGAACATACACATAACTTATGATCCAGTAGCAATTTCACTCTTAGGTATAAATCCAATATAAATGTGTACATGTGGGCCACATAAAACACGATCAGGAATGTCCATAGCAACATCAATTGTAATAGCCTCAAACATAATCTATTCAAATATCTATCATCACTTGATGGAAAAATAAAGAAACTGTGACCTATTTATTCAACAGAATACTCTTCAACCATGAAAATGAATAAGCTATAGCTATAGGTGACAATGTACATGAGTAACACACACATAACATTGAGTGAAAGAAACTGGACACCAAAGAATGTACATTGTACAAAGTTAAAAAAAACCCACACACATAAAAAACACAAAACTAAGCTATAGTGATAATGGGCAAAATAGTGGTTACCTTTGGGAGGGGTATTAATAATTGGGAGGGGCACAAGAAGGAGTTCTGGGGTGCTATCAATGGTCTATTTCCTGATCTGTCTGGATGTGAAAATCCATCCAACTGTACAGTTATGCTTTGTGAACTAAAATATAAATATACTTAAATGAGTTAATATTATTTAATTAAAATTCAGGGGTGATAGAGAGCCCCAGGTAAGTTTATAACCCCAGCGCTCGAGTTATCATCAGGAACTCTAGGGGAAAATGGCCTTGTAGGTATTCTGAGTCCCAGCGACCTACTACGGTAGAGAAGACGTGGAGGGATGGCGTGTGCAGGCAGAGATTGGAGGAAAGCACCACACCACCCCATCTAGCTCTCCATGCCCGCATGTATGTGGGAGGAAATCCAAATGTCCCCTGAGCTCAGGGGGGACTCAGAGCTGCCAAAAGGGCCCATAGACTGTAAGAGGCCTAGAATCAGGTTGGAGAGTTCTCTGAGACAGCTGATCTTACAACTGGAGACCATGGCGCAGACAGTGCTCGTCATACAACATGCGGTGGAGGTAGAGCTGGCATCTGAAGAGCAACAGATGAGACAGCCCCACAAAGCTAGTGAGGGTCTGGAGGAAGCACAAACCAGGCACTCCCCTCTGACACCAGGATGCTCCGTGAGGGCCGCCTACTCCAGGCCAAGGAGGGGGAAAGGGAGGGAGCACTTGTGTAATGGGGGTGGGGGTGGGGGTGGGGGGGTGGGGGGGTGGGGAAGGACCATAATGGCGTCTCAGCTCTCCCATTCTCTTCTCCCCTCTACCTGTACTCTCCCCCATCCTAAGAATGTTGTTTCCCGTGTTTACTCATTCCTTGGTTTATGGTAACCACTATAAACTGAGCTCTTTCAGATTTGGCTCTTTGGAGCCCATACATCTTTTCTCCTACCCCCAAAACATTGCTTTTGAAAATGAGATTCTTGATTTGCACAGTTCTAAGATTCTAAATTGGAAGTTAAAGGTTGAACTGACACTCTTTCTCTTGGCATTCTGGCTTTGACAATCTTCCTCTCCTCAAGGCAATGACCCGCTGGCTGAAAAGGGCAAACTTGATGTACAAAAAAGTGGCAGAAAGCACATTAAAATACTTCAAAATGTTACTTTAACACATTAGTTTTCATATTAACTCAATAAAATAAATCTCCCTACAGCTGTTTTGGGATGCCAAACAGGCAATACACAGGCGGCACTTAAGTAGCATGGTGCCCAGAACAAGGAAGACCACCTGCCGGTTTTCCACTGTTCTGTGGCCAGATTTTGGTTTCACACTACACATGGGTCATTTATAGCCCTCAGCTTGTTCAGGAGCAGACAAAGGATGGAGGGGTATTGCAGTAGTTTCTGCGGGCCGCTATAACAAAAATAACACGGGCGGAGTGGCTCAGTTGGTTATCATCCTGTGCACTGAAAGGTGGCCTGTTCAGTGCCCAATCAGGGCATATACCTGGGCTGTGGTTCCACCCCCAGTTGGGGCACATGTGGAAGGCAACCAATCGATGTTTCTCTTTCATATCAATGTTTCTCTCTCTCTTTGTCTCCCTTCCTCTCTTTAAGCATGTCCTTGGGTGAGGATTTTAAGAAATACTATAGATGGGGTGCTGAAACAACAAATATTTATTTCTCACAGTTCTGGAGGCTGGAAAGTCTGAGATCAAGACACTGGCAGATTTGGTGTCTGGTGACTGCCACCTTCTTGCTGCGTCCTTACCTGGTGGAAGGAACAAGTGAGCTCTCGGGGGTCTCTTTTATGAGGGCACCAATCCCACTTACGAAGGCTTCACTCTCATGACCGTTATCCCCAAGGCTCTACTTCCAAATACCATGACATCGGAGGTTAGAATATGAATAAATGAATTTGGTGGAGGTGGGGGAATCACAGGTATTGACACCATAACATATATGGAATGGTTGAAGAAGCTGTATGTTTTAACCTTAAAAAACACAAAACTAACACCTCAGGAGAACATATCAGTTGACTTCAAATATCTATCTAAAAGGTTGTCCCTTATTATTTTAAATAATACACCTGTGTTTTAGGTTATATCAGCTCATGTCCATTTTTGGGTAAGAATGAATAGGTAATACATTTCCAAACAAATTCAATCCAATCCAATTCTGTATGTTGATTAGATTGATCTGTTCAACATAGTCCTATAAATAAAAAATTTGGGTTTTTCATTCTCAAATACAATTTCAAGTAAAATGAAGAGGCTTATGTTATTAAAGCAATTATATATGTGTTCCTGAAGAAGTTCTGGCTGAAGAACAGATTACAAAAGCTTGTTTGCTTCTTTGAATGACTTTATGCAGTAGATAGATATTTTCTGCCCAGCATAGCAAAACTATACATTCCTAAAATTTAGTACATAGAATTGGAGACCATTCACTGTTCATATTTGCTTAAATCAACTTTGGAAAATAAAATATTCACATTGAATTTTTTTATGAACCTGCAAAGTGAATTGGGATAAACAAAAACAATAATAAAAACCTATTAAAACATGCATTTGCATGATAAAACAAGCCTTTATCTGAATTGTGTAAAATAGGGATTATGGTTCTTTTATACAGAAATAATTCCCTTTTTAGGGAAATAAATATGAATTAGTTAACTTGCATTTTCTAGCTAGTATTTTATCTAATAAAATTGATCAGATATAAATAAAATTCTCCAAATGATCACAAATTCAAGGATCAAAGATTAGTAGGAGAGAGAACAAGGTTCATGCAGGATCAGTTGAAGTGATTAAAACTTTAAATATCTTTGATTTCACAGGCTTTGCATGAGAACATTAAATGAATCTCCACTTAGGCAATTAAATAACATCCAGCCTAATGCCCAATTACTTGGAGAAAACTTTCTGATCAGTATTTTAATAGACCTCTCACACATACTTGTACCAATCTACTGCAAAATTCCTATGTTTCAGAGACATAAAAGACACAGTAACTTTAACATGTTATCTGAGCATTCATAAAATCTTGGCATTTGACATTTTTATCATTATACAGTTTAGGTGTTCCAGTTCCATTCCTTTTGCTCCATCACACCCCACTCCACCCCACCCCACCCCATCCCATTCCTTCCCACTCCTCACACAGCCACACATTTTAAAGCCTATCCATCTCTTATTTTAGAGCCTAACACAACATTGAGATCTGAAAGGCATCTAGATATATTGTGGTGGTGGCTTGAGAAAGGCTTTGAGTATGATATTCATTCGTTTATCCAGCTATCTGTCAATATACCAGTATTTATTGTATATTGCACACAGTAATACATTCAGGAGAAAACAGCATTAAGACACAAGATTCCTGACCTCTTTACAATGCTTCAGGTACTGAGATCATGTTCTTCCCCATTCATCTTTCTTTGGAGCTCATTTGCAGTTTCCCCTAATTATCAGCTCTTAAGAAATGAATGGAGGCCCAGATTCCAATTCTGTGCAAGGCACATACATTGGGTGAGACTAGCCATATGTCTCAATTGGCACATATTTTTTTTTTTGTCAAGAAAGGATTTGTTATGTCTTTAATAAAGACTTAAAAAACAGATGCAGTTTTTACTCTACCACACAATGGAGATATTTCTAAAGTTCATTAGTGAAAATTAACGTAGGGCAGTGACACTAAGTTTGGGCATAGGGATGCCAATTATAATCAAGTGTTTGGGACAAACTTACTAAAAAAATTGTTGTTCATCTGAAATTCAAATTTAACTGGGCATTAGGTGTTTTCCCCCCTAAATCTGGCAATCTTATTTGGGTCTCATAAATATTACAAAGTTGGTCAGGTCCGCTGTGCAGTAGAAGCCAGTGCCAAACAGGATTGTGTATAAAAGAGGTCTGGAACCTCAGCTGGATGGCTCACTTGGTCGGGCATCATCCCATGCACCAAAGGGTTGCAGGTTTGAGTCCCAGTCAGGGCACATGCCTGGGTTGCCAGTTCTATTCTAGTCAGGGCACATACGGGAGGCAACCAATCAATGTCTCTCTCTCTCTCTCTCTCTCTCTCTCTCTCTCTCTCTCTCCCCCTCCCCCTTCTCTCTAAGATCAATAAACATGTCCTCAGGGAAGGATTAAAAAAAAGAGGTCTGGAGATCCTTAGTACCAAAGAGAATTCCATCCTGACTTTACCAAAATGCCACCAAGATTATCAGTCAAAATGATCAGAGCCTTTAAATAAACAGTAACACAGGCATTACGAAGGCTGCAAAATGTCCAAGGACCAGGGCCTTTCTCTATTTGATCCTAGAATGAAATTTAAAATGTGAAACTGCTCTGTCGAGGGCATGCTGGTGTTTCAGGTGACTCTCTGGGCTCATGGCATCAACACTCCTTTACACAGTGTTTATCTCAGAGACTAAAACAGTTCCAAAAGAACTTCTCTCACTTGCCAGCAAAGATCTATTTTTAAAAACCCTTATTACAAAAAAAAACAAAAAAACCACCCTATTTAAATATCATGGCAATAATCCCTGAGGAAAGGTGTAGTATTGTAAAGAAAATTGTACGGTAAAAAGATTTAGGAAGGAACTCATGGGGAAAATTCTCTTCCTAGCTGAGACTTTCTGAACTCACCTACCCAAATAACTCCAAAGAGACTCACTAGTCAGTATTTTTAAGTTATTTGTAGATGGATATGTTACAGTAATTTTAAAGAACAGATGTTCTCAAATTTTCCCCTTGTGCAAATATTGAAAATAATCTTTTAAAATGTCTTCAATATTCCAAAGTGCTTAACCTTTGCTCTGAGGTAATTACAGGTAAACATCTTGTTACCCACTAGGCAAGTTTTTCAAGGTTGTTCCTAAATCACCTACAAGTCATATTCAAATGTTTCTGGCACCTGGTGGAGTCAATCGAAGAGTAGGGTGAGGATTGACTCACACAAATACCCAATGATATTACGAACAATAGTTGATGCTTTTGATCTCCCTCATGACCCAGTTTCATGCCAGAAATAAAAGGCAGAGTTGGAACTAGCCATAGACAGAAGGGTAGAAGAATCCGAGGATGACCAGGCTGCAAAAGAGAGGCAGAAAGAAGACAGGAGAGCTTCCATCCAAACTCTGAAATGCTATCAAGGGAGAGAAAGAGTTAGGTGGGTGGCATGTGGGCTGGAGGCCAGAGCCAGGATATCTGGGAGAAACTGGAGGGAGGGAGGTTTCAGTATGTGCTGGAGAAGACCCCCCAGTGACGGCAGCTCCCACTTCTCTGCTCTGCTGTGGGACATCAAAATATTAGGAGAACTGGTCTACGTGAAGCCTGGCTTTTCAACTTGATTCCATGCTTCACAAAATTCAATGAACAGTGAAGTCAGAATGTGCTATTTCAGACCCTGGACACTTGAATTTGAAGCTCAGCTCTATCTGAGTGACCTTGGGTAAGCAGCTTAGGTTCTGTATCCACTGTGAAGCATTGTGAGGATTGAATAGCACTTGAATAATGCCTGGCACATACCAGGCACCCATAAATGTTTATCTAAAAAACAAACAAACTGAAAAAAGAAAACGATTTCACCTGGGCCGGGCTTTGGTTTTCTGAGCTCTGAGTTCTTCTTTGAAGAACCACACACATCCGTGTGGGAGAAGAGTAGACTGTCCCCAGCCAAGGTTTCGTGGCGTTGAAGAGGTAAGTAGCCTGACCCCTGGTGGATTCCTGGGAAAGTAGTTGTGGATTTCACAGTGGGCGGCTGCCTGAACCAGCAGCTTTGGCTTTGCACCTTGAGCCCATGGGGCTTTGGAGGGATGTGAAAGGACTGGGTACTAAAAACTTATGACCATCCTTCAAGGGCCCTCAATTTGCAGCTTCTTGGGAGATTTCTTTAAAGCCAAACATTAAAACATTTTTGCTTAAATGAGGAGTCATCCACAGTGTAAAGATTCTTTAAAAATACTCCTATCATCCCTTCCACTCTCTATCAGAATCACTAATATCTTTATGCTTTAAATGGAGGGACTAGCTTGAAGGATTATTGGGAGGCCAGGATGCGATGAGGTGCTTCTCCTGGAGCTGTGAAGAGGAAGCTCTGAGTAAACAGCAGCCTTGGTAGAGGTGATTGCCATTAGATATGGGCTCTCACGCCTGCTGTTCTGTTCACGCCAGTGACAGGTCGTGGCTTTCTCCTCCCTCCTATTCTTCTGGATCCTGCAAGAATCTCTTTTGAGGAACCAGGTTTCCCCACTGTGAATGATGAATCCAGCACTCCTCAGTCAAACCAGTGACCCATTTCTTTGGAACTTTACTTGCACGATTTTCCATATTTAATGACATTCCACCAGCAGGATAAACATATATTCAAGGCTGAATCATCTTCTCTTTCCCTTTGGATCAGGAACCCAAGAAAACAGGTGCAGGAAGCAGGTGGGAACTCTGGTGAGCAGGATGCTGCTGGGACATGCGTACACCACTCAACGGCCCCCTGGGGCATGGGTGCAAGGAACGAGGGGGCTCTTCAGGTAGGGGCTCATCTCTGTAATATACACACAGTAGTTCTGCAGAGAAGGGGAGTGGGGTGTGGTGCCTAAAAGCAGTTTTCCGAGGAGCCCTTTTAATCAAGCCCAGAAAGAGACCGTTTCCATGGCAGTGCTAGCGGGAGTTTCAAGGGGAACGCATTCCTCCGGTGGCTTAGAGATTCAGGGATACGGCTTAGCCTAAAAGGGAGTGAACTACTTACAGCACCAACAAGTACTACAGTTTGCCCTTCTGGTTAGAGGAGAAGAGGAGTGGCCCCAAAGAATATCTCTCTGAGTTCTTTTAGAGAATAGAAGAGGTTCCAGATTGTATAAGAGAAACGCAGGAAAGTAAAAAAATGAAAAGACTTCCAAAGAGATACATAGAAATTGCAGTTCAGAAAGGGGCAAATGGAAGAATGTGGTTTTTAGCATTTGCATACGTATGCCCTCACCTTATTCCAGATCATGCTTTGGAGCAATTTGCAGAAATACACAAAATACAAAAGGATAAGAAATAAGTAAAGGGTTTTGGGTTAAAAAGGCCTTTGGGACCTCCAGTTAAAGATGGCAGCATACAGGCATTTTTAGTTCTCATCCATCCCTAGAAACACATTCAAAACAACAACAAATAAAAAACAGAGGAGAAAAATGCCCATCATCTTCAATAGTACAAGGAAAAGGCTGCAACCCTAAACCACAAACTATAAAGCATACCTACTACCTACTGTGAAATCTGGAGGAAAATGAGAGAGGAAATAGAGACCACCTCAGGGCTTGAGCAAGAAAGAGATTTCCCTAAATGTGAGGATACCCATCCTGATTAGCATAATATGGCCCTGAGCAGGGTGGGTCATCCTATGGACAGGAAGGTCCCTGAATGCAACTGGGAAGCTGGTGCTAATGGCAAAACCACAAGGGGCCACCATTTCCATGGTCTGAGACCAACTCCATGGTCAAGGGCAACTGCCCAAGGTGTGATGGGTGGAAGGAGGCTGAGGTGGCAGCATTTGCATTTGCCAGAGAGCCTGCAGTTTAAAGGTTTTGCTGTGAACAGCATGGACCAAAAATCCAAAGGGAAATAAGCAACCAACTGCAAAGGGAATAACGGATTTGACGAAAGGGGGTTTGAGACAAGAAACTTGATCCAAAGTTCCAGACTGTCTCCCCAGCTCACTTTTCCTTCTTCCCCCTTCCCTCTTCAAATGAAACTTTGATAAATGAAACTTAGTGGATCTCATTAAAAGTTTAGTAAGGCACACAAAAGAACTCACCCAAGACTTAGGAAGAGATCCCAAAGGGAAAAGAGCCATATGACTATAAAAGAAGCAAAAGCAGAAGAGACATCTTGATTAGGTTTGAAATATCCAAGATGCTTCACTCTGGTGTGTCTGGTGGTGCCAGATTAAAGCATTATTTCTATTGTGAAGAAAAAAAAAATAGACTTGGTCATGGACTTGAATTCTCCAAGTAAATATTTTCTTGGCAGTGCACAACCTCAGTACAAAATGCCTATTAGGCATGAACTATAATTATAGCATTCAATTAACATTCTCAAGTGATTATCATTTCTGGCCTACTGGTGGTTGGGACTTGGGAGGTCTGAGCTCTGCCTAATATCTTTGCCTGGAAACCACCGACTGACACTTGAGTTTGACAATTTGATATGGGCATACTAATGTAGAGGACAGAGGGGAAGTGTGAGTTGTGACAGGTTCACATCACAACTCATGGCAATTTGTTGCCCTATCTTTGAAAAAAAGTCGTTTCTAACCCAATAGACACTTGATATTAGTTTACTAGGCTTATTTCTGGGATATGTGCGATTTTGACCACCCTTTTCTGCTCCAGAAGAGTAGAAAAGAAGTATAGAAAGAAAGATATAGGTAGAGAGCATATTAAACTTCTAGACACAGGAGGGCAGTGATTTATTGAGTGCCTGTTATGAGCCATTTGTAATTATTTCTCTAGTTTACAACCACTCGTTTGAAAATGGTGGCATTATCCCCATTTTACAGATGAGAAAACTGACTCAAAGAGGTTAAGTCATTGGTTCCAAATCACACAGACGGTAATTGGAGGAGCTGAGATTTAAACCCAGTGACGAGAGAATGAGCCAATTTGCATTGAAAGGGTTATAGTATTGAGCATTCCTCAGTCAGAAATGTTTCTTAAAAGAAATCTGCCTACTTGAAAACTTGGGTGGGGTCCAAGATGGAAATATAAATATGTGCATTTTACTCTTCTCATGTGCAAAATATCATTAAAAGGGCCAAAGGAATATAAAAGGAGAAGAAATAAATATGCAGGAAAATAGGGAGGGTGTTTTCCACTCTAGAAACAATCCATGCTTTCTGGGGGATGCAGTGGAGACATACATGCCTGGACTGAGCAGAGCAGAGTAAGGGGCTGATCAAGATCATCTGGTCACATTCCATAACATCCCCCGCTGAGTGCTGGGCTGGACATGGAGGTGGGCTATGGAACCTCCAGAAGTTTATTAGAGCAAGAAGACTACTCAGGTACACCTACCTGCCTCATGTCAACCTGCCTGGTGACCGGGTGAAGCAAGGGCCCTATTTTTCACCAGCTTCTAATTCAGGCTGTGACTGGCCCTGAGAAGTGGCAGAGACAGGGTTCAATGCTCTCTGGGATCCAGCCCATTTGTGCCTAGAAGGCCAACTGTTTGCCTGATTGTGCAGGGCACACTGGAGATGAATCCAAAGGAGTCCTTACCTTCCGTGAGTCCCGATCTTTGGTGGGATGCAGAAATAACTGAGCTGTGACGAACGGCAGGGAAAGCCCAGAGGCGGGAATGACTGTGTGTGAGGAAGAAAGGGCCTCCTGAAAAACGTGACACTGAGCTAGACTTTAGTCTGAGGAAGAAGCTGTTCATTCAAGGGGAGGGCAGCTCTGAATGAATAGCGGTGTATGGGGAAGAGAAGAGGGCATGGAACAATGGGCGCAAGTACTTGGGGAAAGGGGAGAGACTGGGCAGTGTACCCACACCCATGTACACCCCTAGGGGCACACTTCCAGGCCTCTGAGGAGTTTGTTGAGAGGTGCCTGAGGTGCCCGAGCAGGAGAGTGGGCAGGGCAGTGTTCCCTGATGCTTTGGAAGGTTTGGGGATAGTCCCGTGTGCTCTGGCAGGAATGACCAGTTGAGGGAAGAGGTGGGGGTCGCTGCTTTTTATGGCAGAAGGAAACTCCAAGCCAAAAGAGGAACAGTGTGGACTTATAGGGAATAGAAGGTGGTGGATCCAATTATTCCACATCCCTGGGTCTCAACAAGTAGGACCTAGAAGCAAAAGAGTAACGCTAGTGACTGGCTAGTACCCACTGAGCACCAGTTTCCCCATCTGTAAATGCGGGATGTAATAAATTCTCCATCATGTGGTGACTGTGTACCTGAGCCTGGCATGTACAGCAAGTACAAATGGAATCATTATTTTTTTGAGCTATTCCTGTTTCAAATCCAATGCTTCTTCTATTCAACAATGACCTCTTCTGGAAAAGCAAACAAGCAGAGAAGAAAAAAAAATTAATTAATTTTTTTTTGTACAACATCATAACATTTGCCAATTTCATTCTTCCTACGTCTTTGGCCATGCTTTCTCATGCAATCTCATTTCATAGCTTTGTACATGTTGTTCCTTCTGTCTAAAATACCCTTCCTTGTTAATTCTCCAATTGACTTATCCTTTAACACTCAGCTCAGCTGTCACCTCTGCACTGACCTCCTATCTGTATGTCCCTCCTATGGTACCTTTTCCCTGGTGTACCTTCATCCCAGATTATAACCATCTGGACATCTGTCTCTCTCCATAGACTGTGAGCCCCCAGGGACAGGATAGTGCTTTAGTTCTCTTTACCTACCACCTAGTGTGTAGTAAACCTGAACAGATGTTTGTTGAAGATTGTCTTGAAGCAGAATCCATGAAATATTGGAAGAAAATGCATTTTTAACCATTCTTGGCATTGAGTCATTGTGCTTAGAGAAAGAGAGAGGGAGAGAGAAAGTTCTGAAATTAGATATACTGTCATGATTCATTCATTGAAACAATTTTTGGGACTACTCCTCTGTCTGGCTCTGGGATACAAAGGTGAGTAAGAGTCTGTTTCTGCACGCATGCTGAATGACTGTGATGGCAGAGCTTCACATCAGATATCCAGGGGATGTAGTCACGGCCGGTTCACTCACACTGGGGTGTTGGGACTGCCCCCTGATGCATGTGGCCTGCCCTCTGATGCCTGCATTATAAAGAGTTGGACAGGAAAGTTCTGAGCGGTTAGATTCTGGCCCCCTCAGCAGGTATAAAATAAGATAGAAAGAGCAGGTGAGGTCTAGGGGTCAGGAGACCCAGATTATTGTGTGAGGTTTGCTTTGAAAGGTTGCACGACTTTGGGCAACTTGCCGCCTCTCCTTTGAGAGAGATTTCTGCTCACACAAAAAAGAGTGGGATGAGATCATGTCCAAGGTTCCTTCCAGAAAGCTTGGATCTATGACAGCTTGACGCAGGCCCTGAAATCCATCAGCAGGAGCACTTCAATTGGGAAGATACCCCATGGCCCACAAATTGGGTCTTTCCTCTTCCCAGCTGTGTGATTGGCATCTCACCAATACAGCCATAGCTTCTGGGTGAGAGAACCAGTGCCCTGCCCCTCAACTGTCAGAACCTTATTGCCCATCAGTTACAGCCATCTTCAGTCTAAATGAAAGTCCATGAAGTAGACCAGCTAAGGGACCTCAGAAAGGAGGGGGTGGAATTCTGAGCACAGTGAGGTGAGTCTGTTTATTTGTTTCCTAGTTCTAATTAGCAAAAGGAAGAACGTCAGGAGTCTTTAGTGATTCACATCTTAATAGCCTGGTCATAATTTATTAATCCCTTTCATCAAATTTTCAGCAGCCCTTTCCCCAGGAGTCTAAGACTCACTCAAATGTATTTATTGTTTCTAGGTGGGGTGTCATTAAATATTTGGCATCTCCTAAAGCTGTTGGGAAACTAGATTATATACCATGTGAAAGCACACAATTTCTGAAGGGAAAGGCATGAACTGACAGAACACGAGGCAGAATGAGTGGTAAATGCACATACACATATGTTTATTCTTTAAAGTATTAATGACCTCATATTTATCTCTAATACTGACAATGCAAGTCTGCTATTTTACTTTCTCCTGTAATTTCCCCTCACCAGTCCAAGCCAATGGTTTTCCTTAAAGTGGAATATCAGCACTAACAGGAAATGTGTCATGCTTTAAAAAAGTTTTTTTTGATTTTGTGAAATGATTACACAATAAAGTTAGTGAACACATCCATCACCTCAGATAGTTACCATTTTTTGGGTGGTTAAGAATATTTAAGATCTACTCAGCAAATTTCAAGTGTGTGAAATAGTATTATAACCTCCTAGAGGCCTGATGCATGAAATTCATGCAAGAGTAGGCCTTCGCAGCCACAGTGGCTGCCTCAATCCCTCCCTCGCAGCCGTGGCTGCAGCCCTGGCTTTGTCTGGAAGGTCATCCGGAAGGACATCTGGATGGCTGTTCGGTCAATTTACATATTATGCTTTTATTATTATAGATAGATCCTCAAGGTTTATTTATCTTATAACTGAAAATTTGTACCCTTTGACCATCATGACTTTATTCCTTCTTTTTCCTCTAGTCCCTGGCAACCACCATTCTACTCTGTTTCTGTGGGTTCAACATTTTTAAGTTCCCACACATAATTGAGATCATACAGTATTTGTCTTTCTCTATATGACATTTGACTTGCACAATGCCCTCAAGTTTCCTCCATGTTGTCACAAATGGGAAGATTTTCTTTCTTTAAATGACTAAACATTATACATACCAAATGTTCTTTTTCTATTCATCCATTGACAGGCATTTAGTTTGCATGTCATGGCTATTGGGAATAATGCTGCTATGAACATGGGGTGCAGATATCTCTTTGAGATAGTGACTTCTTTTCCTTTGGATATTAGTATATACCTGAACTGGGATTGCTGGGTTGTATGGTAATTCTATTTTTAATTTTTTAGGAACCTCCATACTGTTTTCCATAATGACTGTAGCAATTTAAATTTCTACCAGCAGTACACAAGGGTGCCCCTTTTCCCACATCCTTGCCAACACTTGTTATCACTTGTCTTTTTTTTAAAAATATATTTTATTGATTTTTTTATAGAGAGGAAGGGAGAGGGATAGAGAGTCAGAAACATCGATGAGAGAGAAACATCGATCAGCTGCCTCCTGCACACTCCCCACTGGGTATTTGCCCGCAACCAAGGTACATGCCCTTGACCGGAATTGAACCCGGCATCCCTGAGTCCACAGGCCGACGCTCCATCCACTGAGCCAAACCGGTCAGGGCTATCACTTGTCTTTTTTATAGTAGCCATTATAACAGCTGTAAGGTAGTATCTCATTGTGGTTTTGATTTGCATTTTCCTGATGATTAGTGATGTTGAGCCCTTTGGGCTAACTTCTACCAACTTTGGGCTTCCTTTGGCTAACTTTATTATTTCTTTCCTTCTACTAACTTTGGGCTTAAAGTGAGTCTTTTTTTCTCTAGTTCCTTGAGGTAAAAAGTTAGGTTGTTTATTTGAGGTCTTTATTTTTTTTTTCTTAATGTGTTTTATAGTTATAAATTTCCCTCTTAGAACTGCTTTTGCTTCATCCCATAAGTTTTGCTACACTGTATTCCTAATTTCATTTGTCTCAAGATATTTGTTGGTTTATATTTTGATTTCCTCTTTGACCCATTGGTTGTTCAGGAGTGTGTTATTTAATTTCCATGTATTTGTTAATTTTCCAATTTTCCTCCTGTTACTGATTTCTACCAGTTTCATAGCATTGTGGTTACGTGATTGTAACCTTCTTGAATGTGTTAAGACTTGTTTTGTGGCCCAACATATGATCTATCCTGGAGAATGTTCACCGTGTGCTTGAGAAGAAGGTACATTCTGCTGCTATCAGATGGAATGTGATGCATATATCTGTTAGGACCTTTTGCTCTACAGTGCTGTTCAAATATGATTTTTCTTTACTGATTTTCTGTCTGGATGATCTATCCACTGTTGGAAGTGAAATAGTAAACTCACCTACTATTATTGCATTGATGTTTATTTCTCCATTCAGTTCTTTTAATACTTGCTTTACTAGTATATATTTAGGTGCTTTGATATTAGGTGCATAAACTTTTATAATGGTATCTTCATAATGAATTGATCCTTTTATCATTATATAATAACCATTTTTTGACTTAAAGCTTCTTGTCTGATATAAATATAGCCAACCCTGCTCTCTTTTGGTTTCCATTTGCTTGGATTTCTTTTTACAATCCCTTCACTTTCATCCTATATATGTTCTTAAAGCTAAAGTAAATCTTTTGTAGGCAGCATGTCATTGGATCTCATTTTTTCAATCATTCAGCCAGTGTCTGTCTTTTGATTGGATAATTTAATTCATTTATGTTTAATGTCATTGATGGATATGGAATTACTATTGCAATTTTGCTTTGAGTTTTCTAACTTTTTTGTAGTTCCTTTCTTCTTCTCTTTCTAAGTTGGTGACTTTTTATGATGGCATTTTTTTTCTCTGTGGCAAAGGAAGACTGATTAAAATGGAGGGAATACATTTATGATAACTTGATAGTGTGGTAGCAAATGTGGGTATTTCTGTTGCAATTATAGTTTGCTGCTTTTGGAAGCCCATTACCTAGTCTTCAAGCTTGCTAGCCAGGTGGTTAATATGAGAGAACATGACTTTTCAGCTTAGTGTAGAGAGTGTGGGCAGCACAAATGAGGGATTTGTGAAGACCTTGGGAGTGTGAGCCTCCTATCTCAGTGGGATAGAAGCAGTGAAAAGGGTTAGAGAAACAGTATTGCTAAGCTACTACTAAGACTGTTGTGATGATTCATGATATTTTCTCTATGGGGGACATCTATGCCTTGTGGTGAGGAGGTCTGGTTATTGAGCAGCCCATTGGACAACTGGAGATAAACAAAAAGATTGACCTCTGGAGGGTGCACTACATCTCACCTCTGGTGGAGATCAAGTCAAGGGCATGCTTGAATGACAGTTCTCCAAGATGAGGGACAGGTTGAAAAGTTCTGGGCTCTGCTTAGACGCTCCTCCCTTTGCAACTCCGGAGGATCTGACTTCAGGTTTCCTCTTAACTCCTAAGTGAGGAGTGGCTAAGAGGCCAATGTTACCACTCCAAAGGCCAGTGGGAACAGAAGTGTGGCATGCAGTTGAAGAAAGGCGTTGGTGGGCAGCTGAGTCAGGCTGCTTTAGGGAGTGGCCAGCTTTCTCAGCTCCAGTTAAGGCTCAGCCTGAGGAAAGGGTATCTTATAGGCCAGTTTTGCTTGCTTCTGGCCAAGGATTCAAGCCAGAGGTAAAAAAAAAAAAAAAAAAAAGGAATTCTAGGCTCACACATCAGTCAGCCCAAACTACCAAGACATTCTATTAGGAGTTGGGGCCATGATTAGTAATGCCTTGCCTTTGTTCACCCTTAGGTCTACAGAAAACAGACGCACTAATCCAGAAGTCCCGATCCTGACTTCTTCCAGACAAACCCAACCATTAGCAGCTTTAGTGTACAGGTCACATGGGTTAGAAGTAGCAGAATGAGGAGTGGCCCTTTCTTCCAACTCTCCTTCCCCATGCACCCCTAGTCTGGGAGTCAGAATGCATGCATTTTATTTTATTTATTTTTATTGATTTGAGGGGGGCGGGGGAGAGAGAGAGAGAGAGAGAGATCAGTTTCCTCCAGTATGTGCTCCAAATCTTGGATCGAACCCAAAACCTATAAGGACAATGCTTCAACCAACTGCGCCACACTGGCCAGGGCCAGGACACATGCATGTTAGCTCTGTCTCTGTCACCTTTCATGGGACACCAGGAAAGCTCTCTCTCAGAGACTCAGTTTCCTCATCTGACAAATGCATGGTTCACACGAGGCCTGCTTCAATCTGACATTTAATAATTCACTACATCATCACAGCTCTTAGTGTTTTGATTAAAGAATGTGGTATTTTAATTTTCTTTTTTTCTATCTTAAAGGCATTAAATCAGGAATTCAAGCCTGTAGCCAATGAACTTTCCACCCCCGTTATGAGAAACTATCTCCAGAATCCCAAGGACTTCCTGGGGGTGGGGGTTCGGGATTCTTCGTGCACATAACTTATTTTGTCTTAAGAAAACAAGACTCTTGTGACGTTCTCCTCCCCAGTAAAGTCAGTGACTTTAGACTTCCTTCCCAAGTCCTCACAGAATTGTAGGCAAATTGCAGCAGGAACATTTGATCTTCTCTCCAGATGTTTTGATCACAAAAGGGCCACATATGTGCACACATTCCTGGATATTTTTAGATTTTTTACAGGCTCCGAAGTTCTAACTGCTTTTTCGCTTTGCGCGTTGTGGATGCTGCTGGGAGAGGCTCTGCCAAGGTAGCTGAGGCAGGGGTTGATGGGAGAGGGCCTGGCACCAGGACACTCCCAAAGCCACCTCACTCAGTGACGCTCCCAGAGTGGCTCTTGAGCAATCCTTGCAGGCCAGAGGCTTCAGTCCCTGGGGCCTCACTGGCCACGAAGAGGAAATGACCGCTGCCGTTTAAGAATTACGGGTTACACAGACATTGCCTGGAAGAGTTCTGGCTGCAAGTTCCCTAAAAACCACACCAAGGCCCCAATCTAGAGGTAGCGGGTATAGCGGAGGAAATATTGGGCAGAAAGTCAGATGTGCCTCTGGCTGGCTATATGACAGTCACTTTTCTCTCCTGGGTCTTAGTTTCATTATCTGCAAAATGGGATGCGTCACACATGTAGCCCAGGAGTCTGCAAACTACAGTCTGCTGGTTGGCTGGCTGTTTTTGTAAATAAAGTCATGTTGGGATACAGCCAGTCCCACTGGCTTCCATCTGTGGCCGAGTTGACAGTTGTGACAGAACCACATGGCCCACACATTTATTCTCCAGATCTTTAAGAAACGTTTGCTGACCCTGATGAAGCAGGTGCTGCATTCACCATTCCAGGATGTGCCACAGGCATCTGCTGCCAGCGCTGGGACCCTCCTCCTGTCTCTTGGGGGTGGGGTGCTAGAAGTTAACACGCCCAGGAGCAGCTCTCAGCCAATGACTGATGGAAGTTGGGGGTCACTCTCCTGGCAGGTAGGAAATTATTGAAATGTGTTTTGTGTTGCCTCCTAGATGGCCCCACCCACCCCAAGATTACGGAGAGAAATCAAGGAGAACAGTTCCCATTGTTCAAGGTTTCCCCAGGCACGAGGGACACAAACCTCAATGTCCGCAGAGCCCACAGCTTTGTGGAAGAGATAGACACACAGCTCTGTCCTCCCAACCCTCCCCTGTGTGATGTTCTATGGTAGAGGTGCCATGTCCCATTTCAGGGCCAAGGGGGCTCCGGGAGGCTTCTCGGTGAGGAAATGGCACAGCTGGACCCAGGAGGGTGGGTGAGCACCTGCCAGATGGAAGTAGGAGGGGAGCATTCTGACAGAGTATATGGAATCCCCTTAGGGGCAAAGGCCTTGGGGTCTTGGGATACTGTGAATGGTTTGCTGGGACCAAAGCCATCAGGAGGTGAGGCTGAAGGGTAAGCCAGAGCCAGATCGTGGGAGGAAGGCTTGGTGCACATGCTGGGAGGTTGGGTTCCAATCCCAGGCACTGGGCAGGTGCTGAGGGTTCTAAGCCTGGAGTGACAGTCACAGCTCACCCTGGTCGGGGGAGGGTTCATTCCTGGGGCCCTGATCACACCTTCCCCAGGAGAGTTGCTTTCTCCCTAGAGCAGGGCTTCTAAGCTGCGCTGGCTCATCCTTTGTGGTGGGCAGCTGTCCAGTGCCCTGTGGGATGCTAAGCAACAGCTTCCCTGGCCTCTGTGCACTGGGAGCCACTGGCCTTGCTCCAGCTGTGACAACCACAACCCTCTCGGGTGGCAAAGCCGCTCTTGGTTGAGAACTACTGGTATGAAGGGTTATCTTTCTGTTTGCTTGTTGTAAGTATGTATACAGGTGGCCCTGCCTGTGTTTGCCCCTTTCCCTCCTTCTAAGGCCTGGTACCGCCTGGCCTCCAGCCTTTCCACGAGGCCCGCGGCTGAACAGTGCCCTTGGCTCTCTGCATAGCCCGTGTCAGCGCCTGTGGCGCAAGCTCCCTGCTCATGGGGGCCCGGCTGGGCTGCTGCGGGGAGCCAGCTGGCAGCAGCTCTCTGTGTCAGGCCAGCAGGGCGCCTACCTGTGAACACCACGTGCTGCCAGGGAGACTCCTGGACGGGGTTCCACCTCGAGTTCAGCTGGGACCAAAACTATCCAAGCCTGCTGGCCCTGCCCCCTCTGTCACTCAGTCCAGTGGTCTGCCAAGCTTACAGCCTAGAGGGATGAGTCAGCTCAGGATGCCTGCCAGGGAGAGGGCACCAGGCTGGGAACAGAGGGCAGGCGGTGGCAGCTGGAGGCCATGTGATCGCTGGAGGCTATGTGTGTCACAGGGCAGAGCTGGACCGGGCTCATTCCTGCGCTCAATCTGAGCCGGCTTCACATGACTCCTCTGTGGGAGCCTGCATGTCAGGGGCGGGAGAGGGGGTGGTAGGGAGGGAGAAGTGATTTTAGGATCCGGACTGGCAATACAAAATACACTTGTGAATCACAAGCAGATATTCATCACATGATCCCATGGGCTTTGAAGATGCAGAAATCAGGCTTGGGGCACAAAAATGTCTCCCACTCCATGCTCTGTGTGGGCTGTGGGAACCCAGAGGGGCACCCGGATGTGGACAGGCAGCGAGGAGCCAGTCCTATATCGGCCTCCATTGCCCCAAATGT
The DNA here is from genome assembly GCF_964212035.1 of Myotis nattereri. Classification (NCBI taxonomy): domain Eukaryota; kingdom Metazoa; phylum Chordata; class Mammalia; order Chiroptera; family Vespertilionidae; genus Myotis; species Myotis nattereri. The sequence goes on from NC_138087.1 coordinate 57,546,985, forward strand.
CAGCAAAACCAGAACATAAAACCAGCCCCCTATTCTAGCACTTTCCATATGTTCATTCCTATGTTATTCTCATAACAGCCCCATTTCCCAGTGAGAAAACCAAAGCCCTGAACGATTCCTCCAGTTCCCTTTTCTTCCTTCCTCAGGATTTAATCAGGTTTTGTGTTTGTTTCGATATTTCCACTTCAGCTCCTTCTACCTCACAGTGGCCCCAAATGATACACGCTGGCAGGTCCTTCTAGCTGATGGGATAAGGGGAGGGGTCCTAAAATCTAATCTGGAATGATGGGAGCCAGCATAACGGCTACTTCTTGGTGATGAAGTGAGAAAGGGCAGGAGGGAGTGTTCTGGGATCTGGAAATGTTCTACATCTTGATCTGAGGGATGGCCTTATGGGCACAGTAATATGTAAACATGTACTGAGCGGTACACTTAAGATTTGTACTCTTTACTATGTATGGTTTGCCTCCAAAATTTTTAAATGTATATAAAGTATAATGGTGGTTTTACTTACTAGAGCCAGATACATATCCTTGACTCAAGAATAGAGAGTCCTACCTCCAATGGTGAGGCCCCCAGGCTGCTGTAGGGCAGGATCTCCAGCCCAACAGATCACAGATGCCAGAGACCCGAGTCAGACACATTCTAGGCTGCGGGCATGAGAAGGAGTCTGGCGAGGCCTCTGAGTGCCCGAGAGGCTCCTAACCCTCAGGAATGAGAGGAAAGCCCCAGGGTTGCTCTGGCAACCCCACCTCACAGCTCCCAGTGGGCCAGGAGCTTTATTTAGTTGTGCTGAAACCCAAGAGACCTGGACCAGGGCTCCTAACCCCGTGTCCTCACCATCCAAGAGGACAAAAGCTCGTGAGCAATTCTATCCCCCGGGGAGGAGCGCCACCTGCCTCGTGCTTGCCTAGTGTTTCACCTCTAGGGTTATTACTTTTGAAATAGCACTCAGTATATTTAATCTCATTACATCAGCAAAATATATTCAGTGTAGAATACTTGAGAGATTCAGAAAAGTATAAAGGTCATTAAAAACTCGCCATTACTACACTCATCAAAGACAACACCTTTAAAATTTTGGTACACAGCTTTCTTCTCTATTCTTGAGTCAAGGATATGTATCTGGCTCTAGTAAGTAAAACCACCATTATACTTTATATACATTTAAAAATTTTGGAGGCAAACCATACATAGTAAAGAGTACAAATCTTAAGTGTACCGCTCAGTACATGTTTACATATTACTGTGCCCATAAGGCCATCCCTCAGATCAAGATGTAGAACATTTCCAGATCCCAGAACACTCCCTCCTGCCCTTTCTCACTTCATCACCAAGAAGTAGCCGTTATGCTGGCTCCCATGATTCCAGATTAGATTTGCCTATTCTTGAGCGGCACATAAATGGGTTCCTACACTATTCACTCTTTTGTGTCTGGCTTTGCTCACCTAATCCATAGAATCTATGACAAGGTTTGGCCTCAGAGACCTGGACTGGGGTGCCTAATCCCATGCTCAACATTGACACATTAACGGTGTGCTGGGTGCATGTGGAATAATTGGATGAATGGGTGAATGAATGAATGAGTGAGTAGGCTTTGGTTATGGGGTGGTCTCCTGTGCTTTCCAGTTACCATCTGGTGGTCCATGTGGAGAAGGGGGAGCAGTTGGTGGTTTGTGTAATAATCCAGGTCAGAGTAAATGAGCCTGAGCTAAAGGGGAGGCAGTGGAGAGAGTGAGGGGGGAGCAGGCTACACAGGCCTGTCTGCTTGGCACTCACAAGGGTTGGGTTGGTGCCTCATGAGCAACAGAACGAGGGATATTTTTAGAAACCCTATCAGAGCAGCCACTTGACACTGTGGCTGTCTCATTGTCACAGTGTCACATGGTTAGATACAGAGCCCCCACTCTGGGTCAGTCCCCTACGCTATGAGCCCACTACCTCCTGCTGAGCAGGTGGCTTGGGGTGATGACCAAGCACATTGCTAGAGGACCTGTGCTCTCTGGAGAACAATCCACTGGGAAATGCAAGCACCTGGCTCTTGGAAAAGTGGGTGCTGTCATCCTGCACCCCAAGTAAGGGATGCTTATTCTCTAGGATCAGAGTCATGGCACAGCTTTCAGCAGTGTAGCCCCCTTTCCTATATGAAAGTCTCACACCTCTCTTGCTCCTTGCCCTATCTGGGGCCTGAGCTTCTTTAACATTCTTTCCAATATATGACCCAGAAATTCCACATCTGAGCATTTATTAAAAGACCATGAAAACACTAACTCAAAGAGATACATGCACCCCATGTTCACTGCAGTGCCATTTATAATAGCCAAGATATAGAAGCAACTTAGGCGTCCATCAACAGATGAATGGTAAAGAAAATGTTCTGTATACATTGAATGGAATATTATACCCCACTAAAAAAACAATAAAATCTTGCCATCAACAGCATGGATGGACCTAGACGGTACTATGCTAAGTGAAATAGATCAGACAGAGAAAGACAAATGCTGTATATGTGAAATCTTAAAAATCAAACAAACAAATGAACAAATAAAACAAAAGCAGACTCATAGAAAGAGACCAAAAAGGTAAAGAGGAATATAGTCAATAAACTTATAGTGATAACTTTGCACAGTGACAGACGATTACTAAAATTAGTGGAGTGATCAGAGCGCAAGGTATAAAAATGCCAAGTCACTATATTGTACACTGAAACTAATATAATGAATATAATAATGTGTGCCAACTACACTTAAACAAACAAACAAACAATTCATTGCCCTTGATTTTTTTCCTTGAGCTTGTGATTAATGGGTTGTGGAGGATGAAGAGGAGGGGGGAGGCCCTAGGTTACTTTTCTTTATCACTCGGGGGATTGCATGGCTTTGGGAATGTAGGAAATCAGTTCTCAATGAGCTGTAGAGGTATGGGAGTAGAAGGCAGTCATGCTATCAATTTCTGCCCCACAGACGAACAGGCCTTGAACAAGCTGTTAGAAGAACAACCAGAGCCGATATTGAGAGTGCTTGTGTGCTTGTGCAGCGTGTGACCTGGCGTGGTTGTTAATGCTGCCCCTGAGAACAATAGCATGGCAGGCCAGCAGTATTTTGGGGCTCCACTTGGGAAAATCGCACCCCTCAGCTAACTAGTGCTGTTCTCTGTTTTGAGTCGAGGGGGAGCAGTGTCATGACAAGGCACCTGTGTCCATCTGCCAGTTCAGATGAAGGGCCAAATCACAGGGCCAGTAATGCCTCCTGGGCAGAGGCATGAGCCGAGCAGCTGTCCCTGGCATGCCAGCCAGGGCAGCCAGATCACCATGGGCGGCGTGAGGTCCCCTATGGTCCGAAGGTATCACAGCTATGGTCAGAGCAAGGCAGGGAACCTGCTCCTGGCCCCTCACATAGATAGGAATCCCGAAAGCTGAAAAGAAGGCCATTAAGGCCAGGATGGAGGGTACTCCCAGCATCCCCTGCGGCCAGAGGGATGGATCCTTGGTGCACTCGGGGGACAGCTGAGAACTGGACAGGTTGCAGTCAAAGGAATCCTAGATTGCAGAACATCTCCAAGCTTCATTTTCCTCTTTTGCAGAGTAAAATGAGGCTAGGCATCAAAATGCCCAGGAAACTGAATGATGTTATATGAATCTCAGGCATTATTTGCCTCAGAAACTTTTGTCTTTAATAGTTTTTATCAACAAGTTGAAAAGAAAAACTGGATGCAGGCCCATCAGATGTGCAGAAAGTAAAGCTGAGGGGCTGGCTGAGCTATAGGTAAGGGGGCCTAAGATTACAGGATCTGAAAATCTTATGCGACCCTGCTTTCTCTCCCCTGGGGGCCTTCTCTGCATGACCCTCAGAAAAACCAGTGCCCCTACAGGAGCTCCATTCCTCACGTCCCCTCATGATGGGACTGCTGCCTCTCTCTAGCTCAGGGTCCCTTCATCTGGGCACTGTTGACATTACATACCAGATAATTTTTTGTTGTGGAGCTGCCCAGAGCATTGTAGGATGTTTAACAGATGCTGGTAGTGCCACCCCTCCTCTCCTTGTGATGAACAAATGTCCCTGGAGGACAAAATCGCCCCTGGTTGAAACCACTTCTCTAGCTTCATTCTTTGTTCTTTTCTGCATTATATGCAGCTCTGGTCACATCAAAGTACAGGTGGCTCCTTAAATAAGCAAAGCTTTCCACACCTTTGCATATATGGATTCCCCCATTCCATGCCTTTGCAGCTGCATAAAGTCCTGCTTATCTTTGAAAACTCACCACAAGCATCCCTTCCTTGAGGCTCCCAGATGCCAATGTCCTCTCAGGGTGCTTCTCCTGGAGCCCTGGCTGCATAGTGGGGTTTTTGTTGTTGTTGTTTATTTGTCATTTTGCTTGTGATTGTTTCTCCCTCTGGACTACACGCTTCTTGAGGGCAAATCCTGGATCTCATTCATCTTTGCTCCCCAGTGCCTGGTACACGGCCTGGCATTGAGTTGGGCTCAGTAAATCCACATTGAGTAATACCATTTACTGAATACTGGCTGGTCACAGGACCTACAATGCTCGAGTCCAAATGAGAACCTTTTCTGGATCTGAGTAAAGCAGAGAGCCTAGTACTCCCTCCTCAGGCAGCACAGCACAATGCCTTCTCTTATGCAGAGAAAAGCCAAATTATTAGCATTTTAATCTCCTGGAAGCTAGAGAGATGTAGGGAGGTTTCCTCCTAGGAAAAACCTCTTTCAGACCCTGCCCTTGAGAAAACACGGGCATGGTTGCCATAGGTAGCACTTTCTCTTCGGAAGATGCTGAGGACGGACGCTGGCCCCAGCCAAATGTTCTGCTTGTGTCCCTCCAGAGCAAGGCACCCTACCAGGTCCTTCTGAAATGCAAATGTGACCCCTCCTGTCCAGGAGTGAAGCCTGGCCCTGGAGCTCTCAGCACCCTTGGCTATGGGACTTCCTCCAGCTTTCCCCTCGGCATTGTCAAAACGGAACAGACTGCGCAGAAGGAACACGTTTGGTGCCGAGCCCGGAGCCAGGGCAGATCCAGACAATCTGCTCCGCTCCTCCCAAGGAGAGCGGAAAGGCTTTTATGACTTGCTGACAACCCAGTCGGCCATGGGAAAGTCTCTGGATGACCAAACCGAAGCAAAGCAAGAGACCCACAGACTACATTGATGCACCTTGAAAAAGGAAGAGTTTCTGGCTTTAAATGCCCAGGCTTCAGTGTGTGTGTGTGTGTGTGTGTGTGTGTGTGTGTGTGTGTGTGTGTGTGGTGGAGGGTGGTGGTGATGTGCATATACTAAAAGAAAACTCAGGGGCTCTTAATAAAAAGCTGTCAAGTCCAACCTCCACCCAGCACCATGTCCTCTCTTGGACAGCGTCAGTGACAGGGACCTCTCACTGTTAGTAGCTCTGTCTAGTAGAGAGCTTTTGGTTTCTCTGATGGCATACCCTTTTGTCCTAAGTCCAATTCTTTGTTCCATTGGGAATTGGTCCAATCCTTCCCCGGGGAAGATTTTCAGAGACAATTACTTTACCACCCAAATCTATTCTTCTGGCTAAACAGACCCAGTTCTTTCCACTGCCCTCCCTGTGACACAGTTTTGAGTCTCCTCCCTTCCAGATCACCCTTTTCTTGTCACCACAATAGGTAACACAATGCCCCATTGTCTGTGGTGCTCAGAGAGTGAGTTATTTGGTTTGGACGAGTGTTCTGGAGGGTCTGGCAGTTAGCTCTTCAGCAACACACTCTGAAACAGCATGAGAGCAAGGTTTCAAGCCCCCAGGATGCTGGTCGATTTCAGAGTGTGCACATCTCCGCCCATTCTCTCTGACATTTCTCATCACCTCTGACTTCATCTCTCGACACTTCTCCCCATACCTCCCTGCATCTGTTTGCTTGACACCTGCCACAAGACTGGACTTTCTGTGCCTTCGCGGAAAGAACTGGACCAAGGAGAGGAAGCCACAGAAGTCAGATCACAGGCAGACATGAGAAGCACCTTCCAATGGCTGTAGTTCAACAAAGGGAAGAGTGACCCCCCCCCCCCCTTTTCGCTTTGAATGGCAGGAAGCTCACCACCTCCTGAGACAACTCACTCAATCTTTGAATGGCTTTGACCTGAAATCTGTTTACCTGGATGCCCCACAGGGCATCTTCTTTTTTATTGTTGACATTATTACAGATGCCCCCATCCCCTCCTTTGCCTGACTCCATGCAGCACCCCCTTCTGGCATTCATCTTACTGCTGTCTGTGCCCAAGGGCTAAGCATAGATGCTCTTTGGCTAATCTCTTCACCTTCTTTCATCCAGTTCCCCTAACCCCACACTTCCCCTCTGACCGCTGTCAGTCTGTTCCATGTATCTATCCATGCCTCTGGTTCTATTTTGTTCATCAGTTTATTTTGTTCATTAGATTCCACATATAAGTGAGATCATATGATATTTGTCTTTCTCTGACTGAATTTTTTTCACTTAGCACAATACCCTCCACGCTGTCACAAAGGGTGAGAGTTCACTTTTTTTTTTACACAGCATATAGGGGGGAAACAGAAGTTATTTATTGCTATTGTTTATGACAAAGACTAATAGCAATGCTCTGGTGAGGCCTACCCTGGGCCAGAACTAGGTTAAGTACTTTATAAACTAAACACAAATGTTGGGTTTCTGAAAACTCCAAATCTCACGGAGTCACAGCTGGAAGGTCCCCTAGAAGTCATTTTATCTAGTCTTTCTGTTTCAGATCATAAGCCACCAAGCCTAACTCGGTCACTGATAGATGAGAACAGAGTCTCCCTAGAGGAGGCCATGGTCGCAAAGATTTCCGGACATGTCTGTCTTCCTGCGGCTTCTCAGGAAGCCAGTGCTGTGGGGATGTAGTTAAAGTACTGGCTGCCCCAGAGGTCACCCAGAGAACCTCCTTAGACCTTCTCATCCATCTGGTGCCAAGAGACTAGTCTGAAGACGGATGTTCTGAGAGTCTGAAAAGGGGAAACGGAGGGTCTTCTCTGGCCACTAAAGGCAGTGACAATTTTAGGTCAGGTTCCCCAGGAGCAGAGGCTGAGGCAAGCATTAGGCACCGTGGCTTATTGAGGGCGTACTTTCCAGGAGAAACTGCAGGGAAGGGAGGTGGCGAGGCAGGATAGGGAGGAAAAGGGACGAATGCTGATGTGGTCAGGGGCAGGCTACCCTATACAATATGGGTGAAATGCCACAAAAAAAATTTGCATTTCAGATAAACATGAGTAATATTTTTATTACAAATATGTTCACAATTTTATATGGGACATGCTTATACCAAAAATATGTGCTTTGTTCATCTGTAATGTAAATTTAACTGGATAGCCTGTATTTTTATTTTCTAAATCAGGCAACCCAGCTTAGGCTGCCCAATCAGCTCTGTTTGCCCCAAACTGAGGGGTTTTTCTAGGATGTGGAACTTTCTGGGCAAGCAGGATGGTTGGTCACCTCTATGATGATCCCAGGGAAAGCCTGGCCTTGGCCTGATCTGTGGGAACGGGCGAAGTGGGCCTGATGATCTGCAGCATTGCCCCCTTGATGTGAGGGGACTGCCCTTGGGGATCCCTGTGCCATTTGCTCATTGCCTGGCTGCTGGTGGGTGGGGGGTGGGCGTGGGGAGAAAGTTGTAACCTCCTGGAGACACAGCCACTGTCTCCTGAGAGCAATTCCCCTGAGTAAGGGGGCCGCTATGAGTCACTGACAGGCAAACCGGTCGCACTGACAGCAGCTGGAGGCTGGGTGCCAGAGGGGACGAGGGTGGGAGCCGAAGCAAGCCCTGCACTGTCTATGGCCCTCCAGCCCCAAGGTCCTGCTTGGCCCTGCAGGAGAAGGGTTGGGAACCACGCCTGACTGTAGCTCCTCTATCTGGGCTGGGAGTTCGGGGATTCTAGCACCCAGCAGCCTGGGGGTGCCGCTATGTTCACAAGCTCACTGAGAGCCAGAGGAGGGGGACATTATTGTTGACTGGGAAAGAGAGGACCAGAACAGATGTCCCAGAGGGAGCAATACCTATACCAGGTCTCAAAGACGGGCGGGAATTTGGCAAGGGTCAAGGGCGGGGAGGCCAAGTGCTGGTGATGGGAAAGGTGTGGCCAAAGGCATGAAGGTCAGCGTCAATGCCAAGCGGCCTCCTCACGCAGTCCTCCAAGATGCTGTTCCACGGTACCTTAATTCCTTTCTCACACACGAGGCCCTGCGCCAGGTGAGCCCAGGCCTGGCCAGGTTGCAGATTCTGGGGCAGGTTTTGTCTGAACTGACAAAGCATCTGGCCCATGCGAAGGGCTGAATGATTCATTCTCTGACCCAAGCTAACGCCCTGGAAAAGTGCTGGCGGCCCTGCTGACCTGGGGATGCCCGGGCACCTGGGGAACGTCCCAGCTCCTGGCGGGGGAGGCCCCGCCACCGGCCCTGGCCCAGATTCATGGGAAGACAAGCTTCCTTCTCACCTTTCCAGTATATCCTGAAACCAGAAGCCCCGCGACACTGGCTCCTCTGTCACTGCTCTGGGATTTCGGCTCTGGCTGCGGCGGGACACCCACACTGCCGAGAAGCCTGAGAAGCTGCTGGGACAAAGGTGCAGGGGGGGTCAGCCGGGGAGAGCGATGGGATCCATCCCAGATCAGTGTCCCCATTTCTGGGCTGAACGGGGCCCGGCGCTGGTGGAGCTCAGCATCCGAGCCTTCCACCGGCTCTGCGATTTCTTTTCAGTCCTTTGCTGAGGGAAACAGGACCACTACGTCCTTATTTCAACCACTTACGTGCTGTGTGACCGTGGGCATGTCACTGGGCCTTGCTGAACCGTATGTTGCATCTATACAAACGCTAAACACGTCAGCACTAGGAACGAACAGTCTTTAGCATTTGCCAACTTTGGAAGCAGCACAGCCACATGCACTCTCTTATTTAAACTTCTCTGCAGATTATGAAGGGATGAACGGGCAAGGTGGTATTATTATCTCTGTTTTAAGAAAGAATAAATAGATGCAATGTGACTTGCCCTTAAGGTACAGCTGCCAGGCTTCTGGGCTTAGGGCTCCTGACTGGGACACCAAGAGACAACAATCTTTCATCAGCGTCCCCAGGACATGTCTGAGCCAGGGCGTCGGCAACGGGGAAGTCTCGGAGATGGGGGCCTGGGCAGCTTTTGGTTTCCATGAGTTTTCTGACGCCACAGAGGCTGGGCGAAGAGGGCAGGGTGCCCTGTTTCTGTTTCTACTACGGTCTGATGCGGAGCTCAGCATCTTTCCCCTTAGAAACGCAACAGGCAGTCCACTCTGATGCCCCAGCCATCCTGATTGTGGGGAGGAATAAAATAAGATTTGGCAATAAGGGGTTTTTCTGGGACCCCAAGGTGAGGAGGAAGCAGGAAGGAAAGTGTGAGATTGGGGGCCAGCATGCAGTTTGTAGTCAGACACAGATTTAAGTCCTGGGAAAGCCACTTGCCGGCTCAGTGGCTCTAGGGCCGTCACCAGTCTCTCTGGGCGCCCGCCTCCTCACCTGTAAGTTGGGTGCGGGCAGGACCACCCGGCACTGCTGTCAGGGCCCGGGTTTCCACAGCACCTGCACAGTGCTTGACCACAGTGGGCACTAATCACATGTGAGTTTCATTGATTTCTCCTCCCCTTCATGCATCCAGAGAGTATGAAATCCCCTCCTATCAAAACAAATCCGATAAAATTAATATGATAAAATTAACTTTTAAGCCAAGGAAAGCCTCTGTGTACACACACACACACACACACACACACACACACAGCTGGAATCCCACAGAGAAGGAAGGCCAGGCTGGGCAGTCCCAGCGTCCTGTCCAGACAAACTTGAAGGCTGTAAAGGAGCCCCAGGATTGTGGTGTGTATTTACGCACCCCCCCCCCCCCCAGCTGGCACTGAAAACAGCCCACAGCTCAGCACTGGGCCACACTGCCCACTCTGATAGTGAGGACGAGGCCCTGGGTGTCCCCAGAAAAACCCTGAAAGCACAGCCTGCAGAGGACCTCTCCTTCTGACTTCCTGTTGGGAAAAAGAAAGGAAGGAATTCGGAGAAAGGAATGAAAAAGAGACAAGAAATGAAAGGAAGACTACGGAAGGCAGGGGGAAGGAGAGAGACCTGGTACAAGTGTGAAATCCAAATAATAGGCTCAGGATTGTGAGATGCATGTGAACAGAGTGTGACGTGGGCAACCCCCACGAATAGATTTGCCGTTAAAAATAGCCTTTGTCTAAATGTGGAAAGGGTGTAAATATAGTAGCGGTGTCGGCTTACTACGGAGCGCCCCGGCTCCAAGTAACAGAGGCTTATTATAGGACGCCTGCGTCAGCAGCGGGGAGCAGGAGGGCAGACAGACAACCCCGGGGTGTGGGTACAGTACCCCCCGCACCCGGGAGGGGTCAGCCAGCCGGCATCTCCCTGTCCCGAGCGGGCGGGCGGTGGACGACTCTGAAAGGCTCTCACAGAACGGGGCTGGGCAGAGAACTAGCCCAGCTGAGGAAGGAAGGAGGGGCGGAAGGAAGGAATCGCGGTGCTGTAAAGGATCTGGGGAGGATTGTCTTGGAAATGCTGCTCGTTTTCATCTGGAGTGTAACCCAGCCATGCGGCCACGGTCCAGCGGGCTGCTTGCTCCTGGTCCCTGTAGGAAGTTTTTAAAGGAACCCCCCCTGGAACCACCAGCTTGCGGGCAATCCAGTTTCCTCAGCCCTACGCTCAAGGGACAGAACTGCAAAGAAACCTCTGGAAAGTGCCAGAAAGGAGTTTGATTCAAGTCTTTAAAAAAAAAATAGAAACTGGGTTTTTAGCTCCATGCCTCTGGCATTGAGTAGGTCTGCAGGGTGTGGTGGCTGGATGACTATAGTGGACAGCTGGCTGTGGCTGAGGCTGAGGCTGAGGCTGAGGCTGAGGCGGCTGCTTTCCTGGTCTAAAGCACAACCCAGGGAACAGGACTGCTCTGTGGGAGCACATGGGCCTCCATTCTCTTGATACAGGTGCCAAGGGTTGACTGCCCGTGTCTGGGCTAAGACCTGCTCTGGCTGCGTGTTTCTCATCCAACCCTTTCGGGGGCTTTCATTATTCTCCTGATCTGTCACCCCTTAACCCAGGTCATCTCTGCTCCCTGCTTACCACATATTCCTGCATATGTCACATTATCTCTCTCTCTCTCTCTCACACACACACACACACACACACACACACACACACACACACACTATTCAGCTAGAAGTCTGAGGCTCATTTCTGGCAATAGCCCTCACACTTGCTTTGCCCCTTGCTCCCCTTGCCAGGCTGTGGCCCTCTGCCTCCTTCTTTTTATTTTCTAACCTTCAGCTTGCTCCTTGGACCTAAGACAGACCTGGTTCCTCCATGTGGATCTTCAACTCCTGGTTCTTCTCAGACACGATGGGGGCTTGCTCTCTGGTTGTTCTGCCAGCTTGGGTGACCAACCCACGGATTGAGCTCTGCCCCAGGACTGACACCCTTATCGTCTCTCACTCACACCACTACCGGAGACTGGTCTTGTCCCTCCTGCTTCTCCCCAGCATCAGCCCTAGAAACCACCTCTCCAAAATGTAGGCCCGAAGTGTCACTGTCCCGCTCAGAATGCTGCCATTGGCTCCCTATGGCCTATAGGAACAAGTACAGACTTTGGAAGGCCCTGACTTGCCCCCATCTGCTTTTCTAGCTACACCTCCTGCTACTCCATACCATGTAGTCCACCCAGAGACTCTGGAAATGAGCTCCTGTGCCCTGGGCATATCCCCTATTTATGCCTGTGCCACCGACCAGGCCATTTCCTTAGGCTGCTCTTCTCCTCCAAATCTCTGCCCCGCAAAGTCCTACCCACCTTCCCAAGCCCCAGCTCCAGAAAGCCACACCTCTTCTGGGACACTTTTCTGGATTTCTTCTCCCACAACTACTACTTTTTCACTCCCACCCCGAATCCTAAGTCACTTTTGCATACTTGGGAGATGGAGCAAGAAGCCCAGTACCATGTGTGGGTGAGGTGCCCTTGCATCTGCTCCAACAGGGTCGTATGTCTCTCCCAGGTGCTTACCACTGGGTGCTGGAGCTATCTGGTCAACCACTGACCTCCCCCACTGGACTATGACTCTCTTAGGGCAGGAACTGAATGACCTTGTTCAGACTGTATCCCCAGTGCCTAGCACAGCACCTGGTTTACTGCACTAAGTGAAACAGGCCTCCAGGGCTCTCTGCTTCTGCTATGGAATGAATGTATGTGTCTCCCCCAAATTTATATGTTGAAACCCTCATCCCCAAGGTGATAATATTTGGAGATGGAGCTTTTGGGTGGAGCTTACATGATAGGATTAGTGTTCTTATAAGAAGAACTGGGAGAGAGCCTCCCCCTCTGCCTTTTCTCCCAGCCACCTGAGGACATAGCAAGAAGACAGCAAATTAGGAAGAGGCCTCTCACCAGCACCCTGATCTTGGACCTCCAGCCTCCAGAACTGTGAGAAATAAGTGACTGTTATTTAAGCCACCCAACCTATGGCATTGGTTATTGTAAATGAAGACAACTTCCTGACCTTGTACAGATGTTCCCATCCATTTCCAGGATCTGCTATTTATCACTGACTCTGCCATGAGCCCCTGATATCAATGTGAGGACCACCCAGATCCAGCCCTGAGATGCTGAGCCTGGAGTCAGGAGGACTGGGTGAGAGTCTCACCTCCACCTCTTCCCAGCTGCCTGCCACTGGGCAAGTCACTTTACCTCTCTGAACGGTTTCCTCGCTGTGAAAAGGGGTGGCACCACTCACTGCGTGGGGTTGCTCGGAGAGTTAGGTGAGAGAGTAGAGCTGAGAGCATCTGGCAAATCGCACAGCGCTCTCCACATATTGAGGCCACGAGCACAGCCCTCACCCACTTATGCTGTGCGCTGGAAACCTGCCCAGATGCCAGCGATGTTGACTCCATTTGGGCCCATGAGAATATCCTAGAAAGTACTTTTGCCACCTCTTTGTATTAACAGCTTGAAATCTCCGGACACTTACCAGAACCCTTTTCAGTACACGATGGTTTTCTTTCTCAAAATTCTAACAAAGAAAACAAGCTTTTGAACGGCAGTCAGAACTGGCAGAAGTTGGACTCCCATTGTGAACTGAGGAAGGAGGTTGCGAAAGGAAATGGGAAGAAAGTGGATCTGCTGATAGCCAGGTGGGTGCTCTTCTAGGTAAGTCTACCTGCCCTGGCCGCAAGTGGCCCTCCTGGGCGTGGCTGGTCCTGCAGGCTCCCAGGGTGCACTCTGGAATACCCAGTAACGGGGCTGATCATATCTTCTGCCCAGAGAGTGTTAATACAGTGAAAGAGCTGGGCTCTAGGTTCAGCACAGCCCAGTTCCCATCTCTATTCTGTCCCCTTCCTGACAGATTAAACTCAACCAAGTCTTCTAACCTCTTAGAGCCTCAGTTCTTCATCTGTAAAATGGAGATCATTTTGATAAGAACCCAAACCCAATGTCATCATTTATGAAATCTCAAGCATAGTACCTGTGCTCAATAAATAGGAATTGAGACTGATTTTATTTTTGTGTTTTCAGAAGGTGAAGGGATTAACTAAAAAGCATGTATACATAACACACAGACATAGACACCAGTGTAGTGATAGCCAGAAGGTAAGAGGGGTGGGGGGCAGGTGAAGGGGCAAAGGGGAGAAAAGTGGGGATAGAAAGAGCCTTTGCTCGGGGAGATGGACCTGCAATGCCGTGTGCAGCTGATGTTTTGTTGAGTTGTACACTTGAAACGTATGGTTTTGAGAACCAATGTCACCCCAATAAATTCAATAAAAAAGCAAAGATGCCTAAATACATGAGTTAAAATGAATAAAATTATCATAAAAAGAGACTGATTTTAAATCGATTTCTCTAGATTAGTATTTCATATTGCCAGGGAACAAACAAAGACAAACAGAATGATTCAGAAAACTAAAGTGTTGGAGTAGGTTATTTTTTTTAACACCTCCCCAATAGGTTAAAATAAACTCCACAGGGCAGGCTGAAAAACTCGCCATGGTAGCAAGGGTATGGGGGAAGGACAAGGAGAGGGATCTCCTGTAAGATTATACCAGAGAATCAGAGCCTCAAATTGCTTAGAATCTTCAAAATTTGTGTCATAGACTATTATGTAGAAAATTTTCCAGCTAGGAAGTAATATATGTTTCCAGATGACATACTGATAAAATTATATTGGGGTGGATGCTTCTGGAAGCATCTCTCTTCATCAGTCACTGCTCTGTAATCAATCTATACTTCTCTAGGTATATATCCTTCCTCTGTCTTAATTTTTCTTATACATGCACACATATGTGGTTTCATGCAACAAACATTCATATGAATAGGAGGGATGGGGGTGTGGTGGAGAGGACAAGAGCTCAGATTTTGAAGAAAAACATTCCCAGTCTAATGCATGGTTTTGCCTTGTATTATCTGAGTGGCGTGTTGGGGAAAATGTATAAGCCGAAGAGGATAATACCTAGACACCTACTTATCTACCTCAAAGGTGAGAGATGTTGTGTGTAAAATGCTTAGCATAGTGCTAATGGAACCATTGTATAAATTGACATACACATGCATATAAATGCTCATCCACACATGCAAATATACCCACTCACATACATGCACACTGGCAAATAAGCATGCATACCTACACATGTGTGCATTCAAGTACAGACGGAGACACAGGGCTTCTGGACCTTTGCTGTATAATGTAATCAAGAAATATCATATTGTGCCGAGAGGTCATTGAGCCTGAGTTCTCACACTGTCCTGGGTGAGAAGACTGTGGGTTTGGGATACAAGGCTCCTGGAGTGGAGGTGTGGGGCTGAGACCAAGCCCCTGATGTGGGTACCTGAGTGAAAGATGTCAGGATTAGGTAGGTGTGGTGGCCATGAGAATGCACCTTGCAGACAGGGAGCCGAATTGAGCAGGGAGCTCAGCTGCTGTGCACTCATAGCTACGGCCACACTTCCTGTGGGCTGTGTCTAGCCAACCAGGGATAGGGATGTTAGGGCACACCTCTCTGCAAGAGACAGGGGTGGGGGCTTCTCTGCAGGTGACTCTGGCTTGAGGACTCCCTGACAGCCTTGCTGAATCTTCCTAGAGC
This sequence comes from Myotis nattereri, assembly GCF_964212035.1. Lineage (NCBI taxonomy): Eukaryota > Metazoa > Chordata > Mammalia > Chiroptera > Vespertilionidae > Myotis > Myotis nattereri. The sequence continues at coordinate 57,562,102 of NC_138087.1, forward strand.
ACAAGACAGTCTAGGACACGCTGCTCAACCATCCCTCCCTTCTGTGTCTGAGTCAGACTTGCACTGTGCGGTATGATGGCTCTCCTGGCTTCTTCCAGCTCAGCCTCATTTTCTCTCAGGTGTTTCCCAGAGTAAAATCCACATGTGTTTAACCTTGTCTTGCTATCTGCTCCTAACACCATAGGGGAGAGTGGGATCCCAGGAGCCCAGAGGAGAGAGCACAGGTTGGTATCCCCAATCAGGCCTGCTGCTCCCCATTTAACCTGCACAGCCACACCACCTGGTGGTGCTGATTAGCTTCCCTGTAAGGTGAGGAGCCGGAGGTATGGGAAGCTCTATGACTCACCTAAGGTCATAGGATCTGAAAGTAGCAGAGCCTGGTCAGGAACCCAGACTTCCTGATCCCCAAGTCCCTACTCATTTTTGCTCTATGCTGCCCACTGAGCGCCTTACCAAGAGCATCCACAAACAAACATGGTATCACATCCTCAATTTCCCCCGTGATGAGAGCGAGTTCACATACCCCCTTACTCTCCCCCGGCCCCCACCACACACACTTTCACAAATGAGCAGCTCACACTCAGAAAGGCCAGGTCAATTGCCCAAGGTCACTCCGTTAGCAGGTGTCAGGGCAGGAATTATAATCCAGGGCCTCCTAACTCAGGGCCACATCCCTGGGGTCCCCCTTCCAAGACACTTTAGTCCCTGCAAGAAACCTGGGAGTTGCCTGCTCAACCTTCCACTCCCCACAGATTCTCATTTCTCTTCTCTTCCTGGGAACGCAGCCCCAGGTGAGGGAAGGCCTGGCTGTGCCTGGTACACAGCAGCCCGGGGTCCGGCCCGAGTGTGGGGAGAGGCTCCTGCTTCCACCATTGGAAATGCGCCCGCTGAGCCGCCTTCCTTCTTGCTTGAAAGTGCTCTAGAGTTTCTGTGCTCACAATGCATTGCTTTGGAAGTCTGCCCTCCCAGGGTTGCCATGGTGACTATTTTGATACTGCATGCTAGAAAAAGCCGAGGCACCTGCTGGTCACACCACCAAAACTTGTCTCTCTGAAAAATCAGCAGATGGCATTTGTCAGAAATTCCTACTTCTTGATTAATTTGGGAACAAGAGGAGTGTGCTGCGGTGCTGATCTCCTTTAACCTGGCTGTGCCGGTGTTTTGGGGAAGATGTGAAATCGCTGTGCCCCAACCCTGCGAGCTGCCTTTGAAGTGTGGGTTATTCAGTTTTCCCAGAGAAGTTACGGAGTTGGGTGATTTGCATTCTAGTAGATGAAAACAAGAGGAAGACCATGATGTCATGTTCCTAATAAGAGAAGTTGAAATTTCAGGGCTGGTTCTGGAAAAACCCATACTTTCCTTCTAGTAACTTTCATGAATTCTCAAACACGTCTCAGGTTAATTCTAGCTTTTAATTAGCACACAGAGTGCAAACAAAAAAAAATTCCAAGTTTGATTCGAATCCCATCTCTACCACCTATTAACAGCGGTTCTCAACCTGTGGGTCGCGACCCTTTTGGGGGTCGAACGACCCTTTCACAGGGGTCGACTAAGACCATTGGAAAACACATATATAATTACATATTGTTTTTGTGATTAATCACTATGCTTTAATTATGTTCAGTTTGTAACAATGAAAATACATCCTGCATATCAGATATTTACATTACGATTCATAACAGTAGCAAAATTACAGTTATGAAGTAGCAATGAAAATAATTTTATGGTTGGGGGTCACCACAACATGAGGAGCTGTATTAAAGGGTCGCGACATTAGGAAGGTTGAGAACCACTGACCTATTAACCGTCACCCAGGAACAATCCCTTGGCCCATCAAAACCTCAGGTTCCTCAATTGCAAAACAGTGGTAATATTTCTCTCAAGATTTTGTAATAAGGATTAAATGGACTATTATTAGTGTTATTACCATTATCATTTTTTATTAGCTAGAATTCAATTTAGGCATGGAGGGACTGATCAATCTGTATGCCCATGTAGTTTTTACATATAACTGTGTTTATGAAAAGAAATCAGTTATTTCACTGTCTCAGTCTAGGCAGTGATATCACAGCTGATGCATAAAAAAGTCCCGCAGATTTCTGGTTGCACATGTACAGAGTGTTTCTAACTCGTTATCTCATCCTGCTTTTCTAGGAACTTGTTTCCCGCAAATCTCACATCCTGGCTTTCAGTTTGCAATACTATTTGTTCTCAGTGTCACTTAGCTAACTTTGTAGTTGTGAGCTGGTTCTCTAAGGATACATGTCTTAATTTGGAGGCAGTGCTTTCAAAATCAGTTATGTAGTTTTCCAACCTTCTTTCACCTATTGGGTCTCTATGGAGAATGAGTCTGGTTCTATGAGGAGGCCTGATAAGCCAGGGCTGGCAAAACCTAAGTGATCACACTCCCCTCCTGTGGCCAGGCCAGACATTGCTAATCAATCATAGCATTCTTCCACGGAGCCACCGAAGGGCCTGAGAACCTTTCTGAAGGTAGTGCTCAAAGCAGCCACTGTGAATTCATCAGAGTTAGCACAGGAAAGGGAGAAAAGTCTGTGCATCAGCCAAGGTGTAAGGGAAAGAAACCTGGATTGGAAAGCAGAAAAGCTAGTGTTAATCTCATTCTGCCATTAGCTAGCTATGTGAACTTGGACTGATCATTTCTTCTCTGAGACTTAGTTTCCATACTTGAAATGAGCTGAAAAGAAAAAAAGAAAGAGAGAGAAAGGAATAATCTTTAATTCCTTCTAGTTCTAAAAGTCTCCATACTCTCACCATCTATTGCCCCCACCTCTCACCACATACATACAAGCCTCCTGTCAGGTGGGCTTCCGGCACCCAGTGCAGGCTCTGATCTGTTTTTTGTTTGTTTTTTTTCTTGGAACTTGTCCAAATGATCAGATTTTATCAAACATCCTGGGGTGGCTGAGTGCTAAATAAAACATTATCAGATACTTAGAATTACCAAATCATAGCATTTCCGAGCTGCAAGTCACCTCAGAGTACATTGTGCTGACTCCTTCATATTAAAGATGAGGACACTAGAACGAGAGAGATGCTGTTACTTCCCAGAGGTCACTCAGCATGGTACCAAGTTGATCTGGTCTCCATTTAAGGATCCATCAGGTCTGAGACCAGGTTGGTCCCTGGATCATGTGACCTGGGCTCCACCAATCAGATGTGCTCATGAAAGGATTCAGTTCAGAAGTGAAATAGGAGGGGGTGGGGTTGGCTCAGAACCCATGCTTTCCCTAGAGTGGCAGTGGAGGTGTGCAGCCTCAGGAGTGGCAGAGCCTGAGGTTTCAGGTGTTCAATGCTCAGTGTGTTTGGTGCAAGCCATGGTGTCTATGTCCAGGAGTGTTGCCAGTATGTGGGCATTTTCCTGGGTGGCTACCTTTACTGTGCACTCTTTCGCTGTCTTGGAGATTTTGTGAACTATCGAATATTTTTTAATAAATTCTCTTTCCATCGAAATGATCTAGGTTGGGTTCTGTTGTTTATACCAAGGGTCCTGACTGGTGCACCAACCCTTGAAAGGAAAGGAAATTCTAAATATACATGCCACTTTGTAGACACTTGTTAATCCTCTCCCTTCTCCTCCGCCCTCCTGCCTTCCCTCTGTCATGCCTGTCAACTCATCAAGGCAGCTCATCATCAAAGCATTGTGGGACTTGTGAAAAGGATATGTTGGATTTAAATTCCCACAAAATGACACTGATTGTTTGAAAATGCTTACAAAGAGGCACTGCTCCTCAGTGGGGAGTGGTAAGAATCTCAAGGATTTATGAAAGCTGCCAGGGGGTGGGTCAAGGAGAATACAGATGTCCCTTTAATTCACGGAATGATAAGTATATACTAGTATATCTATACTAATAAAAGGGTAATATGATAATTAGACCAGGTGACTGGCCATCTTCCGGACTTCCAACTTCCTTCCGGACAAAGCCACGGTGGTGGGGGCTGAGGCAGAGGCGGTTAGTTAGGGGCCATCAGGCTGGCAGGGGAGGGCATTTGGGGGCCATTAGGCTGCCAGGGGAGTGGTTAGTTGCAATCAGGCAGGCAGGCAGGCGAGTGGTTAGGAGCTAGCGGTCCCGGATTGTGAGAGTGATGTCAAACTGCCAGTTTAGGCCCAATTCCTGTGGGATCGGGCCTAAACCAGCAGTCGGACATCCCCCAAAGGGTCCCAGAGTGGAGAGGGTGCAGGCTGGGCTGAGGGACACCAACCCCCTGCACGAATTTCATGCACTGGGCCTCTAGTGTATATATAAAGACCTCTGTACTGATAAAAAAATTTCCTGGAGAGAACATCTCTGCACCTCCCCCATCACCCCAGGAAGGAAACACTGATTTGTCAGAGTTCCGCCAAAGTGTGCTTAAGGCTGTATGCCCCTATTCCTGCCACCTTCACACCATCATGCCCAGTATCTCAGTATCTAGGAGAAGATGGTGACATGATGGCTCCAAGATGAGACAAGATGACAACTGCATGGATGAAGACTTCTTACTGTGGGATCCTGTGAGCTGGGAATAAGCTGTGGAACTTGTGAAGCATTAAGGATGGAGCTGCAAACTAGGAACTGGATTAAGAATGAGATGAGAATAGTAAAGAGGCTGTGGAGATGGGAATATTCCCTATGGCCTCATCCCAGCCCGTTTCCCCCCCACTGTCTGTGAGGTTATGAAGACATGGCTTCCCTGTGCAGCATCAGTATTTCCTACAAGTAGCAACCTGTGGAACTCATTCATTCCGCACACATTTACTGACCAGTATTTGTATGAATGGTTGGGGGTATTAGGATACAGTCATATCCTATTTATCTTAAGAGAGATAGTTGGGCTCCAGAATGCATACTCTCTTAAGAGTTTTGATTGGGCAAATTTCTTAACCACTCTGTGCCTCAGTTTCCTCATCTGTAAAATAGAGAAAATCTTAGTTCTTACCACATAGAGTTGATATGAAATTGAATAGTTAATACATGTAAAGGTTTAAGCCAGTGTCTGCCATGTAATAAGTCTCCATTAAATATTAGCTCTTATTAATGTAAGTAGGCCAACTCTATGAGAGAGAGAGAGAGAGAGAGAGAGAGAGAGAGAGAGAGAGAAGTATTGAGATTGTTGGCAACTTTGCAAGCCATTCCTTTCAAAGCGCATATGCTTCCGAGGATATGCAAGGTGGAATTTTGAAGTGTATTGATTAGGTATGGATTGCCCCTTATGAACATACTGTAGAAACTAACCCCTATGTAAGAATAACCCCACTATATTATTATCAGCAGTAGTAGCAATATTAGTAGCAGCAACAAATACTTACTGAGCACATACGTTATCTGGCTAAAAGACTAAATATTTTTTAAGCTAAGTGTTATTGAACTGATTAATTTAATTCACACAATAATTGGTATCATAATTATTCCCATTTGCAGGTGAGGAAATGAAAGTATAGAGCAGTAAAGCAAATGTCCAAAGTTACAGCGGACACATGGCCAGGTGAGAGGTAAACTCAGGTTTTATTAGTGCAAATTCTGTGTCTTAGACAGTTAGCTATGCTGTCCTTGCGGAACTCACAGGGGGCAGCTGGCAGTTTTAAACAAATTGTCACAATGGGTTGGAAAAGTGCTGGAAGAGGTGACACTGTAATTAAGCTTTTTCACAAACCTGCTCTCTCCCTTCACTCTCTTGTTGGTGCCTAGATGGCAGGAACCAGATCTTAAAATCTTGGTTTGCCTTGCAGCAGCGAGGTGCTTGGTAAATATTGCTGGTGAGCCTGTTTCAGAGTGAGATGTAACAACTCTTTCAGACGGGTCTGTGTCTGAGCTAATAATTTCCCTAGTGTGGATTACAAACCCTAAGGGCATGTTATTGCTTCTGAAACTGGAGCCAGAAAAGACAGTCTCTGTTTAAGGATGTAAGAATGCTCAAGCAGAATGATGTTTACTGCAAGGCACATTTACTTCATGTGGGCTCCTCTGGTTTCTGGGTCATTTACAACTGGCTACCTTGGACTGGTATGTTCCCAAAAGTTCCTGGCTATTATGTTTCCCTGAGTCATGAATTGGAAATGCAAAGTGAGAAGGCAGACTGTCTCTCGGCAATGAATCACATCATTTTGTATGTCAGAGTGAGCGCTGCACCCACATGACCCCTCCTGCAATCCCCATGCTCCCGCCTCTGCTCGGGCACACGCAGGGGAAGCGCGATCCCCACCATTCATTCCCTCTTCCAGACATTCTCAGCTACCGGTCCTCTAGCTGCTCGACGACAGCTCCTTTCACTCAGCCTACCTCTCCAGCTCAGGGCCATGCAGGTGCCATTCCTCCGCCTCATAACAGCCCTTCAGAGATTAAACACTCACTCTGCCATAGTCCCGGTTCCTTTAACCGGCTGTGATTGAGTATTATTTCCACTCCCCTCCCAACCTGTTCAGCGGAAGTGGATGAGAGTGGGAGGCCCAGAAGTGAACGTGGGACTCTAGATATGGGTTAACTAGCACAGTGAACCTGAACCACGTGCTTTAAAACAGCTGTGTGTTTTCTGCAGCCACACCCTGTCTTGGCCGCAGCTTGAATGTACAGGGAACTGGATGCCGCCGTTCTTTCTCTTGCTATTGCTGTCAAGGCAGATGCTGTGTCCACAGTAAGTGAGCATCAATCCCAGGACTCTGAGCGCCAGAGGGAAACTGCCCTGAGTGGAGAAATAAGAAGCCAAGCCTCTTCTCCTTGCACAGGTGCCTGGGGGTACAGACTGGATTCACGTGATGAGAAACAGAGCCCAGGGAACAGGCAGATGAAGGCTTTGAGACAGAAGGCCAGGGCTAGGAGCACACTATTTCACCTATAAAGTAGAGGTGCCCACACTTCTGCTCCCCAGGAGGAGACATGGCCAGGTCAAATGGCACAGAGCCTAAATATGCTGGGTGACCACGAAACAGCGTCTGATATCCAGTAAGCACGACCAATCTATTTACATTTTTACCACAGCCTCTCTTTTTTTTTATAAATTTTCCTTTTTAATGACAGTTTACATGCAATATTATTTTGTATTAGTTCCAGGTGTACCACATCATGGTTAGACAATCGTATACTTTACAAGGTGATCCCCCTGATATTTCAGGTATCCACGTGGCACCACATATAGTTATTACAATATTATTGACTGTATTCCCTATGCTGTACTTTACCTGAGGTCTCTTGGGCAAAATGAAGAGAGTTCATTGAATGAATCGCAAGAAAATTCTCCTCTGCCTGTGTCTCCCCACGGTTGGGCATGCTTTGATAGCTGCACCATTGTCCCCATCTGGTAGCCCCTCTTCATCCTTCTCTCTTTCCCAATTTATAAGCCAAGCCTCAGATTGAGAGGGGGGCCAGCAGGAGAAAACCAGACTCTTGTTTCCCTATATCCTTTCTTGCCTCTGCCTTTCTCTGCGTTCACATTTACCCCATTCTTCCCAGAGTTTCTTCAACAGCTTTCAAAGGCATATAAGAGGCATGTTTTGGTGCTAAAAGACCGTGCTTGTAAAGCAGGGTTCATTCACCTAAGCAAGTTAAAACTTCTGTCTCCTCCTACCCCTCGATTCATCCGCACTGTAGGAGCTTGGGATGGGGAGTGAGGGTGGAACAAACAAAGCCTGGGTCCAAATTCAACTCAGCCACTTGCTACCTACGTGATCCTAGACAAGTCATTTGATCTGTGAGCCTCAGTTTCATCACCTGCAAAACGGGATGACATACCTACCAAGGAAAGATTCAGTGGGATAATGAATGCAAGGCATCTAGTATGTGGCTGGAAACAAGATTCCTCTTCCAAAGCAAGTGACATTCAGTCAACAACATTGTGCTGGGGCCTGGGGAATGTGCTCACATGTTTCAGACTGAGTCTGTTTCCTGGGAAAATTCCTGACACAGGAGAGATAAGACAGGCAAAGCAATACCTCTACAGAAAGTGGAGCATGCTGAGAGGGCAGCACAGGGCTGCGAGAGACAAGAGGCTAGGCAGAGCCTGGGAGGCTCCCAGAAAAGGTGAGATTTGAATGGGTTCCTTCTGGATGGTCAGATTTGGCCATAAAGGGAAACAGAGGAAAGGAAAGCATGGAGCCTGTATAGGAAGAGTTGTCACATAGAATCAGTAGGTGGTAGGGCTGGAAAGCAGATGGAAGGTGGGTATAGTTGATTAAGGACTAACTTTTTTGTCCCAGGGTTAGAGTTACAAACAGATCCTCTAAATGGACTTCTGCTCATGCTCACAGGGTATGAGCAAAAACCAGTCTGGAAGATGTAATGTTTATTCCCATTCCCCCCCAAGATGAAGGGGGGAGAAACAGAAGGATCACAAGGCAGAGAAGGGTCACTGTTTCTCACTCCTCCATGTGGGTTTTGTGCTGATAATTTCAGTGGAAGATGGAGATATGCTGACAGCCTGTGGTCCCCAAGGACACCAGGTCCTTCTGCATCCTTTCACTCACAATAACAGGATCCCGCATGGGTATCCTTGCTTCAGGCTGTCTTAGAGGGATGGTCAGCAGCTCTTCTCTTTTATGGGCCAGCTGGGTGTAGCTCTAACTTTTATTGACAATCATCTTCAAGCCTGGATTGCTCAGGCAAGAGTGAGCATCAGTTCACTAAAAAAGTATATCTGAAAGCCTGACACTTTCACCATTTCAAGCACAGCATTGGCTCCTACGTATAAACTGCTGATGGTGTCTGTCATCTTTATATTTAAAGCCTTCTTGCTTCAAACACTTCAGGATAATGGTATCTGCTTATGGACTCCATGTTCCCCCAAAAGGATTTCCGCAGGATTATTACCAAGATGTATGTATGAAGGCCAGGTTCTGGCAGCTAGAGGGTCTTTCTGTAGGTTCAAGAGAAGGTATGTGAGATGTGGGGTGGGAAATAAAAGGCCCAGGCAGGAGAAGAGATCAGTAGCAGAAAGACCATTGAGGAGAGGCCTGGGGAATATAGTAATTACCCAGAGGAAAGATGGGGTCTGGACCAGACAGGGGGCAGAGGAGAGGATAGACTCAAGAAATAAAGGACGGACCATGCATCTACTGGTAAAGAGGTGACACAGGTGCCAGCCATGGGGAAAGTCCTCAGGGAGGAGGAAGGCCACCTCTTCCATGACAGTGAGATGAGGGCGCTCCCTCCCAGTCGCTCAGTTTTTCTTTGCACAGGATGGGAGGCCATTCTCTGGGGTAAGATGCTGGGGTGGAGGTGTCTGCGGGCCTCAGGTGAAACACCTGGGTGGGATGGAGGCTGGAGCCACAGGGCAGGAGTGGACACTAGGGACTCTAGCAGGAGAGGCTGTCCCTCTTCACACCCCCCTAGAAGAAAAGTGCTAAGTGCAGATGATCAACTAGACCCCGGGGGAAGAGCCTGGGTTGCGCTGGCAGGTCAGCTTCAGGAGGTTGCTGGAAAGGGATGGATATGAAATGCCCAGCGAAGAAAGGAGCAGGTGTGTGCTCAGTGTCAATGCACCACGTCCTTCCTTTTTCCCATTTCAGAGGCATTTCCAACTTTACAATGTTCGAGCTGGAAAGGACCATGTCATCCAATCCTCACGTTTGCCACAGGGAAGAGAAGCAAGTACATTAAGGAATGATGGGTTCTCCACATGCAGGGTCACATAGGAACACTAGGGAAGGACACTTATTCCTGAAGGGGCCTGGGGTGACCTTCTCAGGGAGGCTCCCTAACCCAGACGCAGGAAAGAGATCCAGGATTTCCGAGGACTCTCACCACAGGCTGGAGCAGCCACTGGACTCGGCGGATCAGCGTCAGCCACTGCCCACGCAGCCTGCCTCACACAGCGTGTTCCTGCCTCCCTCCCTCCGTCACCCCCGAGCCCTGGCTCTCTGCTGGGCTTCTCCCACATGCACAGACACACATCCACACTGGCTTTGAGCCCTGGCCACCCCTGGGAATGGTCTTACAGGGTGGAAAGCTCTTAGGATACTTTACTAGGACGAAAATTTCATTGTGGAAAATCTCCCCAGGCTCCAACCGCTGACTCATCCCTTGAGCCTTGTCCAGGAAATCAGTTTCCAAGATTGCACAAACTCACATGCAGAACAGCTATCAATATGTTCGCATTTGTATCCATGTCAATCTCCGTTCCTTATTCCTTGATATAATGAGTTATCTAATTATGGTGACATCTGGTGAGGAGGAATCTAGCTTCCCTCTCTGCACTCAGAACCCAGTACAGGGCTCTTTTGGGGGAGATGACATGCTATGGGGTATGTGGGGGAGAGGCAGGACCCCAACAGGAATCCGCCGTGGCTGCCACATGGCAGCCAGCTACTCCATATCCCCAGCACCATCTCAGAGGCAGGCGGACCCACAGAATGAGCTGATATTAGAGCGGTAGACTCCCTCACTGTCCACAGGTTTCTGTATTTCCAGCCCTGGCTGATTGCATAGTCAAGACAGAAGGTAGAAGAACATGTGCTGGTTGCTTCACCATTGTGCAATAATGAACACATATGCTTTATTTTAATCCAGAGATGAGTTTACATTGGTTAAGCACCATGTGACCTGGGAATTAATATCTACAAATCCTCCTCTCTCGTGTCAGCATTCATTCCTTCAAGCCAGATTTTAAGACTTAGTGAACATTCATTCAACAAATATTTATTGAGCGCCTACTAGGCACTGGGGGGATGGCGGGGTGGCTGAGATAAATAAACACCCAGTGATATAAATGATAGCCACACAGGAAGAAGGTGCCCAAGGCCTGAAGAGGGTGCTGGGAGACACTTAGAAGACAGTGCCATCCGGTCCAGGCTCCCCTTTCGCCATAGTCCTAAGGTGTCGTTAGAAACCATAGAGTCTTCATTTCTCATGTTGAACTCTCCCCACCCCCCCCCCAGTCCCCCCACCCCCGCCAAAAAATGGCACAGCCCAATATGCCAAACCAAAGACTCAGCCATGTCAGTGACTTCCCAGGGAACCTGGATTCATTTTCCTGGTGCTTCCCTTTGTTCCTTTCCCAGGAGAACTCTGATCAGGTTTATTCATGTTTTTAGGCTTCCTGTGTTTGGGGGGTAAAGGTGGCTTCTGTACATACTTCTAACAATTTCTCTTTGGGATGTGTTAGTCCTAAGGAAGGCGCGGAAACAGAGGACTCACCTCGCACACAGGCCCTCACTACATTTGATAAGATCTTCCTCTAAGCCCCAGCACTGTGTCCTCTGAAGTATTTTTTCAATTAAGAAAATTCTTCCACTCATTTTTTTTTCTTTTTTTTTTTAGGAAATTCCTAATGGTGTAGTCACCAAAAACCAAGAGTCTAGAGAACTTAGTGATCCTAATCATAGAAGTGTAGGGCTAAAATAGGACCTTGGAGATTATCTAATCAAATCTCTTCATGTTTCAGATGGGAAGATCATCTAAAAACAGTTGCGTTTTGCAACTCTGCAATCTCAAAATGCTGCAGGGTTTGCTCATGTTCCTTCTGTACTCCGATTCTTAGGTTCCTGCTATTGGCCACATCGTTTTTTCCCCCTTTAAAGATCAAAGCATCCTTGAATATAATTAATACTTTGTTTATATCATCATAATTAAATTCCATTCTATAGGTTGTATTCATTCATTCAATTAATCATTTATTGATTCATCCTACAAATATTTATTGTAGAAAGGTTCAACTCTACTGTATTATAAAAATAAAACAGACACAAATAGCTTTAATATATAACAGTAACAATAATAATAGCAATTATTGATTATATAAAGCTCACTGTGTTCCAGGCACTGTTCTAAGCTTAGCACATATATTAACTTGTAAAATTTTTAGAGTGACTTCAGGAGAAAGGTAATTTTAACCCCATTTTAATCAAATGTGAAGAAATAGAGGCACAGGAAGGCTAAGGAACTTGCCCAAAGCCATAGAGCTAGCAAGTACTAGAGCTGTGGTTCAAATCCAGACAGTCTAGTGCGAAGATAAAAAAGCATTCATTGCAGTTAGAGGCGGAACATTTGAAGAGGGGCGAAAGCTCCGAGGAGGAAAGGGCCCTTCCAGTTGGGGAGAGTGGGGAAGGCTTCATGGAGGAAGTGGCACCTGAGTGGGGCTGCCAGACTTGGGGATTAAATATACTGTGCCGACCTGGCGACCCTTGGTGTGGAGGTGGACACAGGAGGTAACTGCATCAGGGCAATGAGACCACATGTGCAAAAGAGGACACTAGGAAACAGCAGTCCCACTGCTCTCCTTACCCTGGAGACTCCCCCACTCCTTCCAACCCCTCACACCCATTTCATCCGGAAAGAGCGGGGCGACCATGTCCTTCTCTACTTAAAACCTTTAGCCATTCGCCGCAGGGCCCTTAGGATTCAGTTCTGACTCCACCGGAGGTATGCCCCCTCCTTCATTGAATCACATCCATTTACGCATCCATTTCATTTCTCAACCTTATTGCAGATGAACTTCCATCACCATAACAACTGACTCCTCCAAAGCCTTCAGTGATTTCCCACTGCCAAATGGCACTGATTCTCCAGACTGGCTTTCAAGGCTTCCCACAGACCAGACCCTCATCTCCAACCCCCTCTCCCCAAAGAAACAACCTTCTCTAACTGGGTTCTTCAGAACCAGGAGCACATCCTGTTCATGGCCAGCCCCACGCCTCGGCCACCACATCCCAGGAAATGAGAGTCATTCTTCTCTCTGGCTCCACCTATCCCTCCAGCCTAACTCCAGTCACCGCCCCCCCCCCGCCCCCCCTCCCCCCCCCCCACCCCGCCGGTCCACAACCCTTTCAGCCTTTGCTGACCTCTCTGCTCTTCCACACCCAGCACCGTGGTGGGTCCTTGATTCTGTTCCCAGCAGAGCTGCAGGCCCCTTTATTTCCACAAGGGCGTCTGAAGTGTCATCCCTAGGCCTTTGCTTGCGGAGAGGATTATTTTACTTCGATGTGTTTCTGTTGGCAGCGGCCTGATGCATCACACATCCAACTCAATGTGCGATGTGCATCACACAGTGCTCTTACGAAAGGAGTAAACAGTGAGACAAGCAAGCGGCTGTCATTTGTCTCAAAATGTCTCCATTCTGAGAATTGCAGACTGCAGAGAAGAGCTGTCAATCAATAGTCATGAACATTGTGAGAACTGACAGAGACACTTTTCAAACTTTTTAAAAGAAGAAAGTCCAAACTCTTTTGCCGGGAGCCTCAGAGCTCAGTGATCAATCAGTGAATCAATCAATAAATATTTATGGGCTGCCTATCACATACCAGGTACTTTGGTAGGTGCCACCAAGAGGATTGCACACAAAGGACAAGAGCTTGCTCTCCTGGAGCTTGTGTTTTAGTAGAGAAGTATACAACAAGTGCCTAAACTAGGGGTCACCTGACTATGGCCCATAGATTAAATCCAGCTTGCCACCGATTTTTGTAAATAAAGTTTTATTGGAACGCAGCCATGTTCATTTATTTATGTACTGTCTATGGCTGCATTCACACTACACCAGCAGAGTTGAGCAGTTGTGATGGAGACCGTATGGCCCGCAAAGCCTAAAATATTTACCATCTGGGTCTTTATAGAAAAAGTTTGCCAACCTATGGCCTAGAAAAATAAGTATGTGTAATATGTCAGGTAACAATTCATGGCATGAAAAAAAACGAACAGGTGTAAAGATAGAAATGATAGAAAAGAGTATCCATGCATACCCACTCTTGGAATCTGACCATTGAGGACAGAGCTGATGAGGGGAGGGAGTCACAGGAAACAGATAACTGAGGAAAGGTGTCAGAGAGAGGGGACAGCAAGTGCAGAGGTCAGGCCACAGCAGCATGCTCGTGGTTCAAAAATACCAGGAAGGTTGGGGGCTTGAAGCTGAGTGAGATCAGAGAAGAGGAATAGAGATGGGAACAGAGAGATCACGAGAGGCCAGATCATGGTGGACTTGAAGGACATGGTACAGATCTTGGATTGATTCTGAGTGAGGAGTGAAGCCATTGTAGGTTTGGGGCAGACAATGGTCTAACTTTGAATTTTGAAGGACCTTTTCCTGCTGTATAGAGAAAAGGATGTCGGGGTAGAAGCGTAGAGGCCAGATAAGAAGCCACTACAAGAGTCCAGGGAAGAGATGCTGGTGTCTTGGACCAAGTTCACAGCCAAGGGTGATGAGAGTGGTCTCACAGGCAGCATGCTAGGATTCCAAGACGGATTCGATGTCGGGTAAAAGAGACTCCACAGTTTTTGGCCTGAGCATCGTGAAGAGTGGAATTGGCATATGTGATGGGAAAGATGAGTTGGAGCAGGTGAGTGAGTAGACATCAGGATTTCTGCTTAGCATGGGTTGAGCTTGTGAGCTCGTTAGGTGGTGATGCGGAATAGGCAGCTTCAGCCACCACTGCTCTCCTTCTCTCACCTCCTTATGACCTGCAAGACCCTGCATGGTCAGGTCCTGGTGACCCCTCCAGCCACCCCACCTAAAGTAGCTCTTCCTTGTTATTCTCTACCTCAATCCCTACTGTTTGTTTACTTGTCTTTTGTCTGCCCTCTTGGCCCCTCCCATGTCCACAACACTGAAAACCATAGAGGATGTGTTAATAAATGAGAAGTCTTGTTTGCCGTTGTTTCTCCAGGGCCTAGCAGAGTCTCTGACACATGACTTTTAACTTTTTCTTTTCAACTAGAAAACCCTTTCTTTATGCTGAAATCCCATGCAGAAGTGTGACACACTCATTCATTCATTCATTCATTCATTCATTCATTCATTCCCCAGAGAAAATAGGTGTGGCTCTGGTTGAACTGGGCCTGAGGGGCCCCATGTTGTGGCTCCTGACCTAAGAACTGTTGTTCTCCTCAAACTGGATACCTCCACACAGCAGGCATCAGGGTGTCAGAATGGTCGAGGGGGTGTATTTCCTGGAGCAGTTAAATGTCAAAAAAAAAAAAAAAAGAATACCAACATAAGATTGGCAATATTTCTTTTTGCTAAATAATGATATGAAAAAATAAATAGCTGCACTATTAGTCAGACTATGCTGTAGGAATAAATAACTCCCCAAGTCTCACAGCTTAATACAACAAAAGTGTTGTTTTTCTCACTTACATTACCAGCCCAGTGAGGTTAGCAAGGTAGTGGTCACGGAGGCCAGGATGAAAGAGGGTGTGTCATGACATGTGTCCATCATCTCTGAGGCAGGAAAGCGGGATTGAGGTGAATTATCTGCTGACTCTCAGAAATTCTGCCTGCCAGTGACATGTGATAGCATATAATGCAGAGGCTTGTTGTATGGCTTAGGTGAGTGAATACAGGCTCAGCACATGTATAACAGCATCTAAAGAATTACAGACACTTAATAAATGCCAGGTATTCTTATTATTAACTAGAGGCCTGGCGCATGACATTCATGCACTGGGGTGTGGGGGTGGGGTGGGGGAGAGTCCCTTAGCCTGGCCTGTGCCCTCTCGCAGTCTGGGATCCCTTGGGGGATGTCCGCCAATGGGTCTTCAGCGCTGCTGCAGAGGTGAGAGAGGCTCCTCCAGCCAGCTATAAGCCGCCTTCTGTGCCCTGCATTGAGAACCTGCCCCCTGGTGGTCAGTGCGCATCATAGCAACCAGTTGTTCTGCTGTTCGGTCGATTTGCATATTAGCCTTTTATTATATAAGACTAGGGGCCCGGTGCACGAAATTCGTGCACTGGGTGTGTGTGGGGGGGAGAGTGTCCCTCAGCCCAGCCTGCCCCCTCTCACATACTGGGACCCCTCAGGCGTTGACCCCCATCACCCTCCGATCGCCTGATCGGCCCCTTGCCCAGGCCTGACGCCTCCGCCAGAGGTGTCAGGCTTGGACAGGGGACCCCCATCTCCCCCTGATCACTGGCTCTGGCCCCCGCCCAGGCCTGAGGCCTCTGGCCCAGGAATCATGCCTGGGCAGAGGACCCCCATCTCCCTCTGATCGCTTGCTCCACCCCCCGCCCAAGCCTGACGCCTCTGACCCAGGCTTCAGGCCTGGGCAAGGGGACCATCATATCCCCCCAATCCCCGGCTCCGCCCCCCACCCAGGCCTGATGCCTCTGACCCAGGCTTCAGGCCTGGGCAAGGGGACCATCATATCCTCCCAATCCCCGGCTCCGCCCCCCACCCAGGCCTGATGCCTCAGCCAGAGGAGTGGACCCTCATCACCCTCCGATCACCAATCACCGGATCGGCCCCTTGACCAGGCCTGAGGCCTCCGGCAGAGGTGTCAGGCCTGGGCAGGGGACCCCCAGCTCCCCGCGGTTGCAGGCTCCGCCCCTGCCCAGGCCTAACGCCTCTGGCCTAGGCGTCCGGCCCAGGCAGCGGGGACCTGCAGTGGCAGCGGGGGGCGCCGCGATCGTGGGCTTCGCTTTAGGCCCAGGCAAGGGACCCCTAGCTCCTGGGACTGCCAGCTTCGACAGTGCCCAGCTCCCATCGCTGGCTCCACCCCTACTTCCTGCTATCACTGGCCAGGGCGGCAAAGGCGCCTGATTCTCCGATCATGGCTGGGGGTCAGGGCAAAGGCGGCCCCAGGGCCGCCTTTGCCCTGACCCCCAGCTCTTAGCTCCCCCCTGGGTTTCCGATCACTGTCAGTGGCAGGGGGCTTCTTCCTGCTTTCCGTTTCGCCTCCCTGCGTTGTGCCTACATATGCAAATTAGCCGCCATCTTGTTGGCAGTTAACTGCCAATCTTAGTTGGCAGTTAATTTGCATATAGCCCTGATTAGCCAATGAAAACGGTATCGCCGTACGCCAATTACCATTTTTCTCTTTTATTAGTGTAGATAGTCACAATAGCCCTGCAATGTGGATATTTTTATCCTCATTTTACAGGCTCAGAGAACTCACATGAATTGCCCAAAGGCCACGCGGCCAGGAAGAGCCAGAGCCCGCAGGTCCATCTGGCTCCACGTGCCTTTTGCCTTTTGCAAGATCTCCCTGCTTCCGGGTTTAGCTATTCTAGCGATTGCAGCTGTCCAGGCAAGAAGTTGGCCTCCAGTCCCCTTACCTAGCCTTTGCTGCCTCTGACCTGTTTTGTTTGAGGCCACTCTGCTTCCCGAAGTCGGCCACCCGCTCACATGGAAGGCCGCTAGAAAACACTGTGATGTACATCAAATGTTCAAAGGGTGATCGGGCTGAGCAGGGAGCATCATCCCCATTTCAGGGGGGAAAATACTAAGGTTCAGAGAGGCTGGAGGATGTGTCCAGGTCAATGGGCCCTTGAAAGGCAGAGTGGAGGGAGAAGGTGCATCTCTTAGTTCCTGGTTCTGAGCCTTTCCTGAGCTGTCAGTCCCTCCTACAGGCTCCTGCTAATTTCCCGCTGTTCCAATCCAGCCGGTGAGAACTGCCATTGATTTAACGCTCTTCTGAGGGAATGTGATATAAATCCTGTGTAGGTGGTCAGTAGCATGTACACATTTTATTTCCCTTAATATTCCTTTAAAGGAGTATCCCTTGGGTGAACACTCTGATTAGCAATTGTTTATGCTTTGTGGATTTAACAAAGTTAGACTTTTCCAGTGACTGGAAAATACTGAGTGCTGTGATTATTTTGATTTTCGTGAAGAATCCAATGGAAACCCAGGGTTCCCTGTCAGGGTTCGGCGTCCTAGGCTGACCCAGCAGGAGGAGCCTGCGTCATTGACATTCCCTGTGACAGTGAACAAATTCCTTCTCCTCTCTGGGCCCCAGCAACTTGCTCTGGGAAACAAGGGGGTTGGACTAGATAATCCCTAAGGATCCTCTGTAACTAAGGTTTTGACAACTGACCCCCAGGCCGAGGTGTCTAGGAGCACATGGATTCTTTCGCAGCCTGCATGCAGGGTCTGCCCTGGGCCTCAGTCCACAAGCAGGGCTGGCTGACGCCCAGGGTCCAATCTGCAGCCTCGCCCTGCGGGCCCCTGCCTCAGCCGCAGCCCGGCCGCTGCTCTCTGACGTCATGGGGAGGCTGCCTGGTCCAGCCACAGCTCCTTCAGCCCAAGCATTGCCCCCAGCATCTGGGGCTCTTTTCCTGGGCCATGCAGAGACCAGATAGCAGCCAATCCTGTTGGCTCTGCCTGTTTTGAGAGCTTCAACAGAGAGGGCACTGGGTGTGGTTGAGGGCCAACAGTGAATGAAAGTTCAACAAATCCATTTACTGCCTCTTTTTTTTTGCCCTCCCCCCCTTTTAAAACATATTTTAATGATGACCTTTTCCTTACTTTTGAAATCAGGCATGTTCAACTTATTTTGTATTTCCCGTAATAAATGCCCAGCATGAAGTATTCCTTAAAGTGTGGTCATTTTCTATTGAGGGGGCCTTAGAAGCCAAATATGCTCAGGCCTTGGCAGCTTGGGGGTACAAGTGAAGTTCCGGTGACATTAATGCCCCAAGTCTCTCAGCCATCAGCCCCAACAGCAATGACCAGAGGACACCAGCAGCCCTCTCCCCAGCGGGTCCCCAGGCCACCTCACCTGTGCTCCCCAACATGTCCAGCTGTGTTTTGCTCTGACCTTCCTCTCAGACCCTCCCTCCACCCAGATCCACTGCTCAGCGTACCTCAGCGTGGCCCTAAAGCCACACTCTGCCTCTGGTACAGAGGGAGGAAGCCAGTGGCCTCATCGCGCCCTGGGGTGGGCTCCTTGCATGTGCAAAGCCTTTTAGTCTTTTGTGAACACAACTCCTCAACTTCAGCCGCACCTCTTCCCAGGATCCAGCTCTCCAGTCTACAGAAGGGGCAGACAATGTCCTATCTCAAGGTTTCTCTTCTTTGTATACTCCCTCCAAATGCACCCCCCCCTCCACCTTGATCAATAGTAAAGGTCCCCATGCCAACAGTATTACAAAAGCATTGAAAGCCCCCCAGTTCTACAAACTCCAGTCTTCACACCTCAGTTTGGTCTGTATACTTAATTTTTTAAAAATGATTTTATATCTTAATTGATATAGGAAGAATTCTAAGATGAATTTATTACAAAAATAAATCTTTCAATGTCAAAAACAGATAGCAAATAGGACCAGAATATTTGAACAGATTAAAAAACACATTCATAGACTGGATTTTAGGCAACCGATCATTAATAAATTAGTCAACAGAAGAAATGGCTTTAGGTGGTGTCATTTTAGCCTACGGGATCTCGTAAAGGGCAGTCTATGTACAGTGGAATGTGGATTTGGGGGACCTAGCGCAGTACTGGGGCATAGTAGGAACTCACTAAATACGTGCTGAATCCATGAACGCATGCCTGAAGGAGGTAAGCTCAGTTATTTCTAATCCAGCTTTGATGTTGCTAGGTAGAATCTGGGTGGGACGTCTCTATTTTTAGGAACATCACAAATTCCTTAGGACATTAACAAATTCACGTTCACTTGGAAAATAAACTGGTGCCAGGCAGCTTTGGGAAAGATAAGAGAGCAGAGAAGGTCCAGAAGCCCAAAGGCCTTGTCAGTCACAGGTCTGGCTTTCCCTCCTGAAGAAAGCGCAGGATACCAGAGGTAGGACTAATGGCCCCACCTGGGTTACTGGGGAGGCCCCCGGAGGGTCGGGACTCACGGAGGGTCTGCCAACCTTGACTTTGTTGCATCTTTCCATAGCTCAGCTGTGGGAGAAAGGATGGATTGCTGGGTTAGTAAAACATTTCTCTAGAACAGTGATGGTGAAACTTTTGAGCTCGGCGTGTCAGCATTTTGAAAAGCCCTAACTTTGGTGCCGTGTCACATATAGAAATTTTTTGATATTTGCAACCATAGTAAAGCAAAGACTTATATTTTTGATATTTATTTTATATATTTAAATGCCACTTAACAAAGAAAAATCAACCAAAAAAAATGAGTTCGCGTGTCACCTCTGACACGCATGTCATAGGTTCGCCATCACTGCTCTAGAAGCACTAACTGGTTGAGGTGGTCCTGGTAGGACTACGATATACAAAATGTATTCATTCATTCGGTTTACAAAATTGAGCATCTATTATGTGCTTGGCTCTGGGGCAATAGAAAATCAGGCAATCCTTTCCTTCAGGAGCTCACACTTTCCAGACAGGTTAAAGGAAGATTAGAATGTATTGCAGTAATTAGAAGTACTGAGTGCTTTGGGGCTAAAAGCACCTAAACTAGCTTTGCAGGGGGAGGAAGGCCTGAGGTCTGAGCTGAGTTCTGAAGGATGAGGAGGGGTGAGGATAGGGGTATAGGCAAAGGATGCTTCAGGAAGAAGGAACTGCAAATGAATTGGTCGGAGGGGAAGGGAACAGCTCAAATTCAGTTCTCAGTGCCTCCAGCTGCGGTGGGCTCCTGGAGGGTGGGGCCGAACCACTTGGGATTTCACTGCTGGAGGTGTGTCCATCACCACTTTGGCTTATACAAAACTCAGCTGCACCAGGAAGCAGGTCCCAAGCACTGGGGCTGCCCTCCTAGAAAATCACCATCAGGATCCCTGGAACACCACACAGCTTCTTTCCCCATCAAGGTGAGCTGTGGTCCTGGAAGGTGAGGCAGAAAAGCGAGGGAGTTCTAAGAGTTGGTTACCAAGTACAGAGAGCATCCTATTCAGAGGCCACAGAGGTGACGTAAGAGGCAGTGGGTAGGCTAGGCACACCGAGCCTCAGGGAGATTCTGAAAGGAAGCACAGGGGGCCTTTTAGGGGGGCTGTGATCAGACCCCCCTGTAGGAAGGCACTATGAAGGATGCCTTAGCCTGTTGGGAATATGGGCTCCAGAGAAGCCAAAAGACTAGAAATAGAGCAAACAACCCAGGCAAGTCAGACAGCTGGATAGAATCCCTTTCGGAGGGAGTGTTAGAACTTCATTATCACCAGCAAGGACGACTGGCTGACGGGTACCACAGGGATGCGCCCATCGTGAGATACCATCTCAGAGCTTGCCACAGCAAAAGGAGGAGATTCTTGTCAAAGTCTTTAGATTTGGATAATGCCCTTCTATTGCAGTGAGAATCTTTGATTCATTGATGTCACTTAGCCCTGGGAAGCCTGCAGAGGGAAGGGCAGATCCCCAGGGGATGGACAAGACTAGTGAGGTGCAGAGGGCCACCCAGCTAGTGGGAGGAAGGACCAGTGTCCAAACTCCCATGCTTGTCTGCTCCCATTCTTGCTATCTCCTATGGATTATTACCCACGCGCTGTCATGCTGCAGGTTCCAAAGCTCACAAAAGTTTACAGACCTTCCTTTAAGGTGTGATTCCCACGGGAAGGCACTCTCCATACTTCGCTACGTGAAAAAGGTAGGTTACAAAACAGAATTGCTGGATGATTACATCTTTGTTGAAGAAAAGCATGTCAACACGCACTCTTTACATGACCACTGTGCAATGTCTGGATGAACAAACATCAACATCTGGCAGCAGTTGGCTCTGGGTGATGGAATTTCCGGGAATTTTTAAAGAATTCTTGCTTATCTGCATTTCCTCATTTTTCTACAATCAATATAAATGACTTCTTTAAGATTGGATCGTCAAGGTGGAGGTGGGTGTGGGGGAAATTTCACAGCTCGTAGCAACAGTTTCTCAAAGAAACGTTATCCATGAGGGCTAGTCTGTTCTAAAATAGAACTCTGTCAGAAACTGGCAAGTGAGCCCATGTCAAAGTGTATCAAAGGGTCCGCACAGGGTCTCTTTGAGAACTTAGCCTTTACAGGCCACAGAGGGGCCATCCCAGATGGAGACAGGCCAGCTGCCAAGGTATGGGGAAGGCCATCTGCTGCCATTGTCAGAAGCACAATGTCGCCCCAATTTTAGGCAGCTCTGACTGCGCTCTTTACCCCTGGCACTATCATACCGGATTATTATTATTCAGATGCATGCCCATACCCCCCAAGGCTATAAGTCCCAGAGAGCAGGGCCATGCCTTGAGATAAACTAGGATGCTCTGTAGAGGACTAGTTAAGACCTCAGGTGTAAAGCAGATACCTGAGATGAAATCTTCGCTCTGTCTACCACTAACAAGTTCTGTGATGATTAAAACCCTCTTAACCTCAATTTGCCCATCTGTATAAGGGAGAATGATGCTAATTCCTACTTTATAGAGCTGTGAAAAAAATGGGTAATGCATATATATCTTCAGCATGGTATGTGATACTCAACAAATGGTGCTGGGAGTGTATTATTGGCATTAATAATCATCATTATAGGAGTAGTAGTAAGCTCAGAATCCCCATGCCCAGCCTGGGTCTGGTAGGCACTCTATGAATATTTACTTAATGAAGAGGTGGACTAGTGAGTTCCTACACAATCTTCCTCTCCCCCTCCCCACCCAGCACAGCTCAGCAAAGCACCACCCCCAGACCTCCTCAGAGAGCAGACAGAGGCAGAACTAGCCTATAGACATTCTTCTATCTCTGGTCCTTAGCCTGACATATTCTTCTTGACCCCAAGGACATACTTCTTGAAACTCAGCCTCTTATATTCACCAAGTTGAAGTGATTAAAAATGAATGTTTCAAGTCCGCCTTTGGTTCCCATGAACCAATATTTGGTTGGGGAGAATAAGGGGATTGCTACTTCTATGAAGTGGACGCCCACCGAAAAGGTCTATCTGGCTGACAACCTCTTAACCAAATTTTCATGGTTCAGAATCAGGGGGCAGCAGCTGAAACTCTCCACCGGTGGCTGAAGTAGTGCTGTGGCCTGAGAACCCAGGAGGGTGCAGATGCCCTGAGGGTCTCTCATGATGGGAAGCAAAAACCATAAGCTCTGAAATCAGGAAGACCTGAGTTCAGATCCTGTCCCTGCTTGCCCTCCAGTGATTTGGCTGAGCAAATTATTAAGTTCTCGGAGCCTCAGTTTCTTATTTCTCTGTGAGAACTAAATGAAATGACAGAAATTAATGTCTGCCTGACTTACAGTTGCTGTTTAATGGATATCAATCTCCTTCCTTTGGTCACCATCTCACTCAAGCCACATGGGGGAATCGGATATCTCCTCAATTCTGAGCACCCCAAAACTTTATAGAGGTAAAGGAGATAGTATTTGAGCTTGATCTGGAAAAGAAAAATGGATAGAGTATGGAAGTATGGAGATGGGGGAAGGACACGCTACACAGAAATAATATAATGAACAAAGGCTCTAAGCAACAAGACATGCTATGTATTGTCAGGGTGAAATGAACCAACTACACTTGGGCCCTATTTAATCAGGCAGTTTAAACAGAGCTTTGTTTTTCTTTTTCCTTTCTCCCCCTATTTGCTTCTTCACTTCTTAACTGTCTGGGAGAGGTTAAAGCAATCTGAATTAAGTTAGTTAAATTGACTTTTATTATTGAATTATAATCATTTGTGCAATTATGAAACCAGGTGTTTCTGATTGAGATCAATTATTTCTTCACCTGATCACTATAGAGCTAATAAGGACTTAGAGTTGCTGTTCAAGTATACTTCCAGCCGGGTTGAAGCCTTCTGGAAAGGCATTTATTAAACCAATGAGTGGTGGAAAAAAAAATCCCGGGGAGAACAAGGACAGAGATTAAAATCCTTTAGGAAAAGGCCTAGAAAAGCTGATTTGATCATTAAGGAGCCTTGATGGGTGGCTGCTGTTGACAAGGAATCTTCGAGGTGTTCCTCAGGAACTTTGGTGGGGGTGGGGTAAGAGTGGGGGTGGTGTTGGCATGGGGCGGGTAGGAAATCGAGGACACAGACACTCTGTTAAGAGCCATTTTCTGCTGTGTTCCTCTGCTGGGGTGGAGTTGCCATCTCTCCCTCCGGAGGCTTCAGTACTGACCCCTGGAAAGATGGGAAGATGCCACGGTCTCCTGTCCATTGTGTGAGGCACGTGTGAAGTGCACATGCAGTCTCCCCTCTAGAAGATGCAGTTTTGGATTCCTAGAGTTTTAGGTTCCTCCACATCTGGTCCCTTTGAGACCTCAGTGAGGATGGCAGAACAATAGTCATTATTTCCATCTTCAGGTGGGGGCCTGAGGCTTTGTTAACAGACTTGCCTACCGTCACAGAATTAGTGATTAAGACAGGACTTGGATGAGCCTTTCAGATGCCAAGACTACTGAATGGTTTTTTTCCCTTCACAGCCTTATTGCCACATATCTCATTCATAGGCAAAGATGGTAAGTTCATCATCTCTGCAGTGGTTTGCAAGCCTAGATACAAATCACCTTGAGAGATTAAAAACACACATGTTGCTTACGCTGTTTTCTAGATCAGTTCAGTAAGAGTCCCTGAAGTGGGTACCATTGTGCCTTAAAACCCCAGAGGTAATTCTAATGTGAGCCAGGGCTTGAAAACACTAATCTAATGGGTGACTAGTTAAGTGGAGCCTGCCCTGGCCTTGGGGAGTTTGGCAGCTATATAAACCTTTGGTTTGCAAATGACAGACACTTATTCAGCTAAACTGGCTTGGTTATTTGCAAGGGGATTTATTAGAAGGCTTGTTTAATCAAGTGGCATGTAGGGATATAGTGAGATCTCAAGGACAAATGGCATGTGTAAAAGAAAATCTATGCTCACCTGGCCCATGCCCACAGCCCTCACCCCTCATGCCAAGTTCTCTCTGTGTAGCCTCTTCATTCTTTCTCCCCTCAGACTGTTTTCGCCACAGCACCAGGGACCTGGTCACTGACAGCTCTAGACATCTCCACTGTTGGAGAAGATCTGAGACTTCCCATTCTTGGGTAGGTGCCCACTCTAGGCCAATCACTTTGGTCACATGGCTGTGTCACTAAGATACTGGCAGTCCCCATTCAAACCACACGACTAGAGTTGGGGGAGGGGTTATTTTCCAAAGAAGGAAGAGATACTGTTTTATAAAGACATATCTAGAGGTTCCCTAGCCATCATCTGTGACATTCACATAGGATCCCTACAGCTAGACCGCTTCCTAGAAAGAAAATCCTTCAGTAGTTGCCCTGAGAGTCCCCCTGGTCTGGAGCCTCACACCACCGAGGAGCACACATCGACAGCTTTGAAAGCACGATGATCCTGGACACAATCGTTTCGTGAATGTTGAGCAGCAGGAGTTCGGTGCTGAGGCAGGGTAGACACCACTTCCTCCCCGCAGTGGGCCAAGATTTACAGCCTTGGATTTGGGTGGGGCTCTGTATTAAAGATCTTTGGGTTGCAACTCAAATTGGTTTACACACATAAGAAAAAGACTCTCTTGGCTCACATGATTGTAACACTCAAGGTATTTGCTTTAGGGGTGGCTGGATACAGAGTCCAGACAATGTCCTGAAGACTCAGTCTCCCCCTGTTCCTCTCTCAGCTCGGCCTTCCTCTGGGGCCTCCCCTCAAGCAGGTTCTCCCCTCTCAGAAGCTAGATGGTCATCAGCTTCTCAGATACCCCTATGGACAGACCGAAGTCTCCCCTCCCCCCAATAGCACTAACAAAACTCCAGGATTGTGTATCAAATAATAAGGGTCCCAAATCTGAGCCCGTACCTGTGATCAGGGGATGAAACTGTGGGGAATAGGGGAGGGGAAAGCATAGTGAAGGGGGGGAATGAGTAGAAGGCAGGACAGGACAGCAGATGTCCTTTAAAGACTCTAAAGCAAATCCTGTTTGACAGGCCCCAACAGGGAGAAGCTCGCAGCCTGCCCAAACACGGCGTTCTGTGAAGCCTTCTCTGACCAACGGCCTGACTGTGGTTAACACTCTTTTTGTCCACCTCTCATTTTGTCTACAGGAAATACACTAAAATCACTCCTGGAATGAACCTTTCGAGAGATTGCATATGAACCAGTTACTTTGGACCCTTAGAACCCAGTACTAGGCTGGGACAGAGAAACTTATTAGAGTTCCATTGTCTCACAGAACTCCCACCTGCCACAAGTTGAGTAGGAAAGGGGCCGCCAAGGGTGGTAGGCAGAGATCTGAAGCTGGGCACAGATCCTCGGTGCTCCTGGCTCACTGTGCCCCTCAGACACACCCCTTCTCAAATCTGGGCTTTGTCCACAGGATCCTGCCCCCTGTCTGGTAGGATTACTCAGAGGTTTGTGTTAATAGGTGTGGGAGCAAGTTGCAATAATCAGAGTATCATTGTTTCTCGCCAATAAAAAAAACCCCAAGGTCTGATTTCAGAAAATACTGCATTAGGAAAAACAGTTTAAAGGTAGAAAAATCATGCAATGCTGGGATTGCCATGCAGCATAAGGGAAAAAGCCCAGAGAAAAATGGTTTTAATATGAAATATGTGCTTTGAAGAAAATAATAGAGTGGGGGTTGCAGGAGAGCAGAAGCAGAAGCAGAAGCCGGAGGTCTGTGGAGCAGAACCTGAGAGGATGAAGGCAGCCATGCTGGAAAGGAACCCTGAGCACAGGCGACTGCTGAGGTATTAGCTAGAAAAGCCATGGGTGTGGTCTTCCCAGGCCTGGCCACAAAGAGGCGCTGCTTTTGAAGGCCTTGGCCCTTCTGCTCTCTTTCCAGTGTGATAACCAGAGCCAAGGAGTTGGATGAGCTTTGCAGGCAGATTACAACCAGAACCCATTCCGTCTTCTGACACCATGGCTGCTCCCTTCCCCATCACCGAAGGGCGTCTGGCTTTCCTCACTTTGTCATCTTGGGCTGTAAGTAACCCACTTAAGTCACCGTTGGACAGGGTGAAGCTCACAGGCTGCTCTGTTGCTGTCCTTCCATCCAAGCCATTAGTATGTTTAATAGCCCTGGCCCCATGCTGATTTCTGACATGCAGTAATTAATTCCTTTCCACTCAGAGACTTAGCCATTCACAGGTCTCAATTCAAAAATGTTTCTGCTCTGTTCCTTTTGAAAAATACTTAAAAAAATGTTAACTAGGAAAACCATTTGGTCTTTTGTGAAAAGCCACTTATCTCTATCCCATCCTTATAGGAAAATAAATTCCAGGTGTATTGATGATTTAAATGTAAAATATAAAACTATCAAAATCCTCTCCGGTAAATATTTATATGATCTTAGGGTGGAAAAGGTCTTTCTAAGCATGCAACTAAAGGCAGAAACCATAAAGATCATGAGTTTGTTCACATCAAAAATTTAAACCTCTCAGTGGCCTACATGAATAAAATAAGATGGAATTAAATTAAAAGAAAATGACAAATTTGAGGAAACTACTTGGAATGTACAATGGCTATTACCTATAAGAATGATGAAGATGCTAATATTTATTTCTATGTGTCAGACTGTTTGTTAATATATAAGATACTAAACAGTTTAATTCACAAAAGAAAAAAATCAGTGGTAAACATAAACAAAAATATTCTATCTTCCTTATAATCAGAGTAAAACAGCAATAAAAGGCTGCTTCCAAAATTAACCAAGATGATAAAATAATAACCAAATGTATTATGTTCACTTTCAGACATTGTTGTTTAAAGTCTAAATTAGTACAAACTTTCTGGAGGGAAAATTTGTCAAAATCAAAAGTATGAATCCATTTCTACATCAAAGAATCTATTTTGGAGAAATATTGATATGCACAAAAATGGAGTTATATTATGCTATTTTAATAGTGAAGATTGTAATTAATTCAAATGCCCAATAATGGAATATTTGCTAAATAAGTTATTATACACCCATAGTGTACAAACATTAAAAATTATGTTGAAGGTGTATATTTACTAACATGGAAAGAGGTTCACCATCTATTGTTTGTGAATGAAAATAGATTATAAGAACATATGCTCAGCATACAAAATATTATTTTTTTTTCAAAAAAATTGTAAAACGCCTGGAGAAAATATACCAAACCATAACATTGGTAAGGTAATCTCTGGGTAACTTTAAAGGAGATTTCAATTTGCTTTCTCTTGTTGTTTATAGTTTCTCTAATTTGTCTATAATCAATGCATACTATTAAAAAACAGGAATACGCCCTGACTGGTTTGGCTCAGTGGATAGAGTGTCAGCCTGTGGACTGAAGGGTCCCAGGTTCGATTCCGGTCAAAGGCATGTACCTTGGTTGTGGGCACATCCTCAATAGGGAGTGTGCAGGAAGCAGCTGAATTGATGTTTCTCTCTCATCGATGTTTGTTTCTAACTCTCTATCCCTCTCCTTCTCCCTTCCACTCTGTAAAAAATCAAGAAAATATATTTTGAAAAAACCAGGAATAACAAAAATGCTCATCTTGAATGGTTAATGCGAAGATTAAATAATGTAATGGAAAGTGGTTAGGTTTCCTGGAATAGTAACTGTGATTTCCAAGAAGAGAGCCCCAAGTAGGAGGAGAAGATCAGTGTAGTTGGCAAGGAGGATAAACCAAAGGAGAAGTGGAACCTGAATAAGATCATGGCATGCAGGGAAATTAGGGTGCATATGTTCTGCAGTGAGGGCGGGCAGAAAATGCAGCCATAGACTTCCTTTTTGGAGAGTTCTATAGAATAGAAGGAGAAATGATGGTAAGCAGAACCAAGAAGGGCAGAGGGTCAAAAGAAGGACCCCAGTGTTTTCTCCTTTTATTTTTGAGGATTATGAAGCTCCGAGAATGTTTGCAAGTGGAAAGGGCTGTGAAAACTCATGCAGAAGCGTGTGAATAATCCATTTGATTGCTAGTTCACACACTTCTCCTGGATCC
Source organism: Myotis nattereri (assembly GCF_964212035.1). Classification (NCBI taxonomy): domain Eukaryota; kingdom Metazoa; phylum Chordata; class Mammalia; order Chiroptera; family Vespertilionidae; genus Myotis; species Myotis nattereri. The sequence goes on from NC_138087.1 coordinate 57,590,543, forward strand.
ATGGTACCTGATGTATCTACCATAGAGGCTGTCTCTGTTTCATCTGGAGTTTCTGCAGATGATCCCCACCCCTCTGCAAGCTTTAAACCAGCGGTTCTCAACCTGTGGGTCGCGACCCCTTTGGCGGTCCAACGACCCTTTCACAGGGGTCGCCTAAGACCATCCTGCATATCAGATATTTACAGTGTGATTCATAACAGTAGCAAAATTACAGTTATGAAGTAGCAACGAAAATAATTTTATGGTTGGGTCACAACATGAGGAACTGTATTTAAAAGGCCAGAAGGTTGAGAACCACTGCTTTAAACAGTTGTGGTGTTATTTAACTCAGGGCAGTGGGTGACCTAGCAACCTTGTGCAGGCTTCTCAAGCCTCTACAGGAGAAGTCAAACTACAAAGGATTCCAAGTGTCCTGGCCAACGATGTCCCATTCTTCAAAGAATATAGCATCTGCAGCAGAAGGAAACTTGAGGATGACCAGGCCGATTCTTAGCCAGTGCTAGACTCTGCTTTTCAATGATCCTGACAACCAGTTGTCTCGGTTTGTTCACATACCTTTGGTTTTTCAAAGAACCTCCCACCATTATCTTCCTTATCTAAGTAAGTCTTTGCATACATCTCTGATCATTCGTTTAGAAAAAACGTGTAGTGTTCTCTCCTTTCACTTGTACTCATCCTTCCTTTAAGGCTCCACTCAGCATCACCATCATTCAGAAGGTCTTTCCTTGCTGCCCTGCCTTGCCCAAGCTCTCCTCTTTGGATAGCCTTCTTGCCAACGTGTCCCAGGATTTCAGAATGGAGCCACAAAAAGAAACACAAAGATCCTCTTCTCATCCTACAGTCGAGGAGATAGAAGCCCAGGGTCCCACGAAGAATTACCGCTGTGCTTGAGACTAAACCCCCAACTCTCCGCACCCAGCCTGGCAGTGTTTCCGTGATCATATGCGAGCCCTTCATTATGTTGAGCCAAGCTTGCCTTTCAGCAACTTCCATGTAGTAATTAATCAAGAAATGGCAAGATGTGTGTATTCTAAATCTGGGAAAAACACCAAAGGAACTTGGTACATTTTTATGTAATTTATATCTGCCTAGTTCTGAGGATAAAGGTCTCCATCCCCAAACAGCTAGGAAGTAATCAACAGACCCTCTCGGAGAAAGTAACAGTTCACAGGGCGTTGTTGTAACTGTCCTCCCTTTTATTTAATTCCTATCTGTGAGACCTCTGAAATCTAGGGAGCCCTGAAACACCACAGAATACACCCACTGTCCTCCTGGACGGAGCCCAGTAAAAACAGCTTCTAATTAAATAAATGAGCTCTGCCATGTTCGCTTCAGATAGCAGAGTCAGGCTTCCAATGACAAGCTCGTCTGACTGCACTCAGTTTATTACTTGTTAAATAATCATTGAGTCTTGCTGTTCTTATCCATCTTACAACCTTTCCCTAACTGATCACAGAAGAACTGTAAAACAAACAAACAAGCAAACAAACAAATTATATTAAGAGAAAAGTGGCAATGCTTAGGGAAACTTGAATGTCTGTAATGAAATCCATTAAGAAAGGAAGCAAAATGACTAATTCAGGAACTGGGTTGTAACTCATTCCATCTAATTTCTTAAACTCCTGAACTCCTGGCCCCCAAACACTTCCCTGACCATATGTCCTCCTGAGCACCACCCGATGTAGGCATGGAAGTGTTCTCTCTCTCTCTCTCTCTCTCTCTCTCTCTCTCTCTCTCTCTGCCCTCCCCCCCCCCCCCCAGGTCCCCAAGCTCCAGCCACCATTCACCATTGTCTTCTCAGTAGTTCTGAAACATAGCCAACTCTACCATGCTCTGTGCCTCCCAGGATGCTATGCTTTAGATTGCAACACTGTATGCTGTTTCCCCACTGATCAAAATCCTTTCAGCCTCAGGGCCTAACTCCATCTTCCCTGAAGGTTTCTCAGGGATAAAGTTCCCATCCCTACCTGTGCCTCCTGTACTTGCCCCAATCGGGATCAAACCTGCAACCTAGGTATGTGCCCTGACCGGGATTCAACCTTCACACTCTTTGTGACACATTTCAATGCCTTCTTTCTCTCAACTATTTTTTATTCCCTAAAAAAAAAAAAAAAAAAAAAAAAAAAAAAAAAAAAAATCCTACTCATTCTTCCAGGTCTAACTCAAATGTTACCTCCTCCAGGAAGGTTCCCTGATTTTCCCTGGTCATGTTAGTTCTCTTCCTTCCTCTGTGCATCCTGAGTACTCAAACCCTGGTGTCTGGATTCCCTAATCAGATCTCATTCTGACTCCACTCCATCTCAATGAAAAGCTTCCACCTTGTCTGGGGCTCAGAATGAGCCAGGGAGCTTTGTAATATACACATACCTAGTCCCCACTCCCCAAAATTCTGATTTGGTGAGTCAAATGTAGGACCCAGACATTCCTATTTTTTTTAAAAAAAAAACCCACAGATGGTCCTGAGCCACAGTGATGAGCCACGGCCTGAATTCTGAATAGCGAGTGGCACTCTGGATAAGCCTGTGCTGAAGTCAATCAGTGTCCACACACTCCTCTCTGTTGGCCGTGCCCTTAGAGGGTGGGGATGACTGCGAGTCCTTCAGGTCACTTCCAATCCAACCTTCATTATCCTGATGGCATGAGGTTCTGGCATGAGGTTCAATTTCATACCCAAAGCTGTGGCATCTACTACACCAATATCAGGAAAAGGGGAAAGGGGCCTATTTCAGATATAAACAGGATTTGCTTAGAGGAGAAAGGCGTTAGAATAAGTTAGTATAATATCCCACGTGGGGAAACTGAGGCTCAGAAAAGTGAAGACAGCTGAGTTTCCAGTTTTCCTGCCCCAATCCCACTGCTATCCTCACAAACCTTGGCAACTTCACCCAACACCAAGTCCCTGTAGGGTGGATATTTGAAAATAAAAAGAAGAGGGGCTTGGCCCATGCCCCTAGTGCATATCCACGCAAAAAAACCCCCAAAAAACTACACTCTGCCCATCCAGCCAAAATATAATTTTCAATGAGACGTAGCCTCATAAAAGACCCCCACACACCCCGCAACATCTCACGTGATTTAACAAAACCCTCTTGCACAATATTATTCAAACCAGTGTAAAACAGCTTCATTAAAAAAAGAAATTAAAATTGAATTCTGAGATAATTCAAGAGATAATTCAAGAGATAAAAGTTGTTTTGTTTTTTTTTAAAAAAGCCAATATGCGATGATTGAGTATGCGCGACCACAACCCTTAATCTCTGCCATCCTCCGACGTGTAAACAAATCTGCTGATTGTTGGTGATATTGCTGAAAACATCACTAATCAAACCTTAAATACCAAATACGTTTAAGCAAATAACACTCCGGTGAGAGGCATTCTCCCTAATCGTGAAGGAAATCCAAATCGAGACCCGTTTGGACATGGCCAGAGCGGGACCGCAGCTCCGCATTAATTGACCAAGATCCTAGAGGCAGTGCTTTCTCTTAAGCACAGAAGGCCTGAAATATGAAAGGAAATAAGGAAGAAGTCCAGGAGGCAAGCGCTAATGCAATTGCAAACTGGAATTACATCAGCAGCTTTAAACAGATGGCAGAATGGGAATAAATGTGTTAGCTCCTTTCTCTTACTTTGGGCTTTCATTGTTTATATCATTAAAAATAAGGAGAGTTTAAAATAACATATATCGTCATGTCACAGAGACACGCAAAACTAGTTTGAAGAAAAGACTGAATTTGGTCCTACTCCTGGTTGTTTGGAAAACAACTGGGGGAATTCAATTAAGTCGCCAGCTGGCTATTTACAAAAGAGAATAAAACCTTGCACAGGCTCGCTGATGATGACTGAGCCGGTCAGAGAAAACTCCGGATACTCCAGAGATTGGTTCAGGACATTTCTCCTGTGTGTGAGAAGGCGGCAGTGGGTTATAGAACTTTACACTCCTGAAGTTCAGCAGACCTAACTGATTATCTGCTCCAGGGAAAGCAGAGAGATATATGACTGTCACCACCTCAGCAGACATCACTAACCTATTATGGCATCATTCCTGCTACCTGAGATCCGGTCTCACAGCTCTTCTCGAGACAGCCCACGTAGCTTTTCCGTGACAGAGTGGGTAAACGGAAGCCCATTTCCCATCCCCAGGCTTGTCCAATTCATTCATTTTTAGATGAAGAGATTGAGGTCCAAGGAGAGTAAAGTGCCCAATAATATTGATTATGATGCTTTGCTCTATAAATGTTTTTTGGTTGCTCACGTCCCTATAAATGTGAGTTTGCTTCTTTTTTTAAAAAATGAGGAACCATAGTCAGAGAGGTCAAATACTGCTCTTCTTGTCAGGAGGAGGAAGCACACAAACTGCTTCTCTTCTCTGAATGCAAAGGAATATTAATAAACCTTTAAAATGCTTGAATCACACTGGGAATGAAGGGAACGTCTTTGTGGGCAGGAAGAAGGAGAAAACCTATTTACCTATTTAGTAGTAAATAGGAGTTGAGGTGGGAGATAGGAGCCAGCTATGGGCTCCACCCCAAATGCTGGAAAATATTTTAATTTTACAAAATTAAGGCAAAAGATAAGAATAATTAGGATTGGGCATGGAGATATGGGAGGTAGGAGCCAGACATGGGCTCCACCCCAAGCGTTTGGGCGCTCCAAAGAATGCCTGAGCTTGCATTCTTACCTACATATACCCACCTTCTCTATTATGAAGTCTGGACAGGGCTACGGAGAGGACTAAACCTGTGCTGCACTGAGACGCACCGGCTTCCACTCCGTGAGGTGTGGCGGACAACCGGCCTCAGAGGACTTGAGCTCATGTCCATCTTCCAGCCTCTTTGGGAAGGCAGCTTTCACCCTCTGGGATGAAAAAATTTCTTCAAAACTTCAAATCTTCAAAATGGAGTATGAATGTGGTTTTGTGTGTGCTCACAGGTTCTTAAAGAAATTATGGAAGGCAGCCTCCAAGATGGGCCCAGTGATCCTCAGTGACTAGTGTTCATGCCCTTGTATAGCCCTTGCACACTGAAGGGGGCTGATTTGTTTAACCAACGGGGTAGTGTAATAATTGTGGCGTATATCTTCCGAGGCAAGGTCATAAATGATATTATGACTTTGCCTTGTTCTTTCTTGTATCAGTTGCTCCAGGAAGCCAGTGTCATGATGTGAGACAAGCAGCGTGACGGAGAGGTCCACGTGGCTAGGAACTGAGACCCTTGCCAATAGCCACCACCAATTTGCCATCGAGCGGGGTAAGCTACCTGAGAGCAGACTCTCTAGCCCAGTGATGGCGAACCTTTTGAGCTCAGCGTGTCAGCATTTTGAAAAACCTTAACTTAACTCTGGTGTCGTGTCACATATGGAAATTTTTTGATATTTGCAACCACGTAAAACAAAGACTTATATTTTTGATATTTATTTTATATATTTAAATGCCATTTAACAAAGAAAAATCAGCCAAAAAAATGAGTTCGTGTGTCACCTCTGACACGCATGTCATAGGTTCGCCATCACTGCTCTAGCCCAAGTCGTGCCTTAAGATGGCAGCAGCTCTAGTTAATATCTTGAGAGCAATCCCAGGAGAGACACTAAGCCAGAACCACTCAGCTAAGCTTCCTCTGAGTTTCCGACCACTGCCAATGTGAGATAATAAATGTTTGCTATTTTAAATCACAAAGTTCTGGGGTAATTTGTTACACGGCACCAGAGAACTAAAGATAATGACTATAAAGTACTATCTCTTTCTCTACCTTAGGGATAATTTTGATATCATCTGAAAAATCCCAATTTCAGGTCACTGCATGTCTACTTTATTTTGTATAAATCACTTAACCTTTCCCCTTGGTTCTTCCTCCTGGGAGGGAGGAGTAGCAGAAGTAACTCAGCACTGGAAGTCATTACTAACAGAAGGTAAGAAATCTCAGTTCCCAGGACTGACATGCAAAGGGCTTAAACCAACACTGTTTCTCCTGTCCTGTTCTATGGAAAGGAGGATCCGGGATGGTATGCTCCAAGATGACACCCCTGAGACTTCATTACCTTACGTTAGCATCCAGACAGGTCAGCTTCTTGTTAACATTTCACCCTAAGCCTGATAAATCCCCTTGATGACTTTTGCATACACTAATTGAAGGCTTTACCTTAAAAGAGAAAATAATGGATAAATGTTTTTTCACCTGTTTCAGGTATTACAAACCACCCCCGCCCCCAAACATTATGGATCAAAGTTCATCAATATTTCATCTAAGTAGTCACATTAAACAAAATAATAAGTCTCATCTTTTATGTTAGTCTTTCAAATCTTTCCTTTTCTTCCAAACCAGAGATGGATATCTCTTTGTTAAGAGCTTATGTTTTGTGAGAGGAACCAAGATGGTGACATAGGTAAACTTACGCCTGTACTTGCTGCCTCCCACAACCACATCAAAATTACAACTAAAATACAAACAACTATCATCCAGAACTGTGGGAAAGCTGGCTGAGTGGAAGTACTACAACTAGAGAGGTAAAGAAGAAAGCGCATTGAGACTGGTAGGAGGTGCGGAGGCACGGAACGGGCTGGCCCTGTACCCGGGTGTGCCGCTTTTTTAATCCGGAGGGAAGTGCCTCTTTGGAGGCCACTTGGAGGAGCAAGAAGTCCCAGCCCCACACTAGCCCCCCAGCCCAGGGTTCCAGAGCTGGGGAAAGAAGTCCCTACGGGCAGTAAGAACTACAGACTGTGAAAATAAGTGCGGACTGGGGCTGAGTGACACACAGGCTGCTAGAGACCCAGCTGCTCCTCTTAAAAGGCGGCACCACGAACTGAATTTACAAGCTCCCGCTTCCTCTGAGCTCCAGTGCTGGGCGAGGCTCTGGGGGACCCAGACAGATATGGAGAGAAACTGGACTGTCTGGCATTGGGGCAGACACACAGGGGCAGCTTTCTTTCAGATGGAGGTGCTCACAGCAGTCATTGTTCCCATCCTGGGACCTCCCCGGGGCAGGGCTGACTGGCAGACATTTCTGTTCGCTCCACTCTGGAGATTCCCTGAGACCCTACCCCACACAATTTACAACCCCACACAATTTACAACCCCACCCAAGCTGTGCTGCAGCGACTTTTGCACATGAATGGCCTGTCCTTTCTCAGCCTAAAATCTGTCAAACAAGCTGCAGCTGGGGTCAGGGAGCCCCAACGCTATCAATAAAAGGCCCAAGGTCAGGACCAGCACCAGCCTGCCTTGCTTCACAGCTGGGCCTCGCCTGGGCACTTCCAAACCCCATACAAAGAGGAGGAATCTGCAGATCTCTCTGTAGCTCCTGCTGGGTGGCCCCAGGCAGTGGCTGACTTTGTACCTCCTTGGAGATATAAGAGCCAGTGTACCCAGTGGTCAGTGTGAGGCCATACCAGATTACAACTCTTCACATCCATAAGTGACACACTCAAGGGGCAGACTCAGTGAGCACCAAAGCCCCACTGAAGCAAGTCCTGCTCCCATAAGGGTGTCTCCTGCACAGCAGCTCTCCCACTATAGTCACAGCTTGTCCCCACAGCCAATTGGACTGGAGGTCAATTCCTCCCAGTGATACCAACAGCAATCAAGGCTCAACTACAACAAAGCCCACAGCACACAAAGGGGTGCACAAAGAGTGTCCACCTCAGGTGATTGGGGAGGCTGAGCCACTGGGCCCTATAGGACATCTACTACACAAGACCACTCTGTCAACTCAAGGAGACTTAGCAGCTACCCAATACATAGAAACAAACACAGGGAAGCAGCCAAAATGTGGAGACAAAGAAACATGTCACAAATGAAAGAAATGGAAGAAAGCAAACTACTGGATATAGAGTTCAAACCTACAGTTATAATGTTACTCAAAAATCTTCTAGATACCTCTGAGGAACTTCATGAGACCTTCAAGGATCTTAGTGAGAATGCCAAAAAAATAAATAAATAAATAAATAAATAAATAAATAAATAAAATGGGAAAAGACCAGTCAGAAATTAAGCATACACTGGCTGAAATAAAGAGTAATATACAGGGATTCAACAGTAGACTAAAGGATCCCAAGAATCAAGTCAATGATTTGAAATACGAGGAAGCAAAAGACATCCAACCAGAAGAACAAAAAGAAAAAAGAATCCAAAAATATGAAGATAGTGTAAGGAGCCTCTGGGACAAGTTCAAGTGTACCAACATCTGAATTGTGGGGGTGACAGAAGAAGACAGGGAGCAAGATATTGAAAACCTATTTGAAGAAATAATGACAGAAAACTTCCCTTACCTAATGAAAGAAATAGATTTGCAAGTCCAGGAAGTGCAGAGAACCCCAAACAAGAGGAATCCAAAGAGGAACACACCAAGACACATCATAATTAAAATGGCAAGGGCAAAAGACAAAGAGAGAATCTTAAAAAGCAGCAAGAAAAAAACAGTTAGTTACCTACAAGGGAGTACCCATAGGACTGTCAGCTGATTTCTCAACAGAAACTATGCAGGCCAGAAGGGAGTGGCAAGAAATATTTAAAGTGATGAATAGCAAGACCCTACAACCAAGAATACTCTACCCAGCAAAGCTATCATTTAGAATTGAAGGTCAGATAAAGAGCTGCACAGACAAGAAAAAGCTAAAGGAGTTCATCACCACCAAACCAGTATTATATGAAATGCTGAAGGGTATTCTTTAAGAAAAGGAAGAAGAAAACGGTGAAGATTAAAAATTATGAGCAACAAAGTGACAACAAATACATATCTATCAACAAGTGAATCTAAAAATCAAATGAACAAAAAATCTGATGAACAGAATAAACTGGTGAGTGGAATAGAATCAGGGGCATGGAAATGGAACAGACTGACAATTCTCAGAGGGAAAGGGGTGTAGGGGGGTGCAGGAAGAGATTAGACAAAGATCTTATATGCATGTATGCAGTACCTATGGACACAGACAATGGGGTGGCAAAGGCCTGGGGTGGGGTGGGAACTGGGTGGAGGGAGCTATGAAAGGAAAAGAGAGGGACATCTGTAAAAATCTCAACAATAAAGATTTTAAAAAAAAGATAGGTAAGAAGAAAATATTTACAGCAAGGCACAGAAAAAAATAAAGAAAAAATACAGTATGACATACATAATGTATAGAATGCATTTTCATTTTTGTGAATTTCTCCTGAGCTCAGAGTCATACTCACCATGTATGTGGAATTCCAAGGAAGAGAGAAAGAATGAGTAATAGATGAGAAAATGGGGCAATATACAAGATAATGGGTGAAATTTTTCTAAACTGTAAAAAATATACAGGGTATCCCCAAAAATATATACATACTTTAACAGCTAGTAGCTCAATTTTAAAATGTATTTTAATACAAAATGAAATGTATTTTAATAAACACTGCCTTTTTAATTATTCAAAGTGTGTGAATACATTTTTAGGATACACTATAAAAAAAGAGCTAATGTTTTGTAAAATTAATTGCTTTCATAGTCATTTTGGAATTTGGGGGGAATTTTTCTGTTTTCAGGATTCAAAGCTTTTCAAATACCCTCATCCTTGGATTACAATGATATTTTTTTAAAAATCACATTGGGATTCCAAGTATTTGTTAGTTATTTAAATCATCATATTTTTCCATATTTGTAGGTATGTTTTTACTCACATATTTTAATGTTGAATTGAATGGATGATGAGTTGGGCATTTTCTTTAAAAGCATTACCTTGGGCATGGAAACATTTTCTAGGTAATGTGTTACTTAGGAATTTGTCCTACAGCTAAGAAATCACGTCACAGTTAAAAATATTTTGGTATTCTTATGTCTAAAGAGCAAATCCTAATTATTCTTATATTTTACCTTAATTTTGTAAAGTTAAAATTTTTTTTCAGTTATTTCTTACATACATATTAATTTTGGAAGCTGTCCCCCAAAACACTATCACTGAAGCCCAGATGAGCACTATAGAGAAGCCAGCAAGATCCCTGGAGCTCAAGGACTTTAGGTTCCATCTGATTCTGTCACTGGGGGATGGTGATGCCTCTCCTCTTTGGGACTCCATGTCCTCATCTATGAAATACAGTGTCTGGTGGGTGGTCTCTCAAGTCCTTGCAGGTCTAATGTTCTAGGTTGACAATGAAGCATTGCAGACCTGCCACCTTGTGAGAGCCTCAAAAGTACTGTTTCCTGGTGTAACATGATGGACTGACATTGTCTCAGACAAGTTGGGACCCCAAAGTGCATGTTTCACCTCTGACTTCAAGCAGGTGCAGAGTTGCTGTTCCTAATTTAATACGAGGAGCAAAGTATATAAGGTCTCTAACCATGAGAGATTGGAGGCCCACCTGGGTAGATGCATGCAAAAATCCCAGGATCATCTCCGGGAATTGGGGATTGTGGTCTTCGTCTTATTCGTAATGTTTTTAATGTCTCACAAGTAGATAAAAATAAATTAACAAGCATTTATAGATGTTAAAGAAATGAGTACATTATAGCAAAAACAAATATAGAAAAGAAAAAAACAAAACGAAATCGTAATCCAACCAGCTAGATTTTTGGGGTCTATTTCTTTCCTGTCTTTTGTCTATACTTACACCTATAATTATTATAATCCTTTTCTCCCTTTTTTACACAAAATAAGAATGGTTATTAAATGCTGCATTATCCCTTTACAGTTTGTGAAGATTTTCTCCTTGAATGTTAGGCACTAATCCCTGACATTGCAGTCACATGCATTCTGTCCTGTCCTTCCCTGAGAACCAGGCTGGGATGGGGGTTTGGGGCGCGGGTCAGGGGTGGGGGTGGGGGATATAACATCACATGAGCTATCACTTTTGGGTGTTTGCAGTGTTTCCCCAACCCTGCCATGGAGACTAGTGCTCCTGATAGGGGATTTAAAGTCTGGGGAAATGGAAACCCCTCCTTTTTAGCATATGAATTTGTCACTTGACTTTCAAACACACTTTTAATCTGTATGAAGGTAGGGAGTTGCCTAAAATTGATTTCATCTCAAGAAATGGGAGCAAAGTATGCAAAAGGATAAGAACTGGGCCACATGGTTTAACAGGGACGCATCTGAGACCTCGAGCCCTCCCAGGCCATGTGACCGTGTCTTCCCGTCTGCATGCCTGTATCATTAACCAATTGGCGCCACACAAAGTGTCTGTCCCATGCCGATTTCAACCCACACATGTTTATGAAGCTCTGGCACTGGGATGGGCACTGGATGGAGACGAAATAGGAAAGGCCCGGCTGCTGCTCTGTGGGTTCGTGGTCTAAAGGGAAGACCCGAACACACGAAAAGTTCCGATTCAAGGCAGAAGTGATGCCCCGTAACTAGCAGGGCCCTGACCAATCGGTCACATGTGGGTGTAATAATGGGGACAGTGAGATGAAATTCTACTATTCCTAATGTCCATATTCATGGGGCGAGGGGAGTAGTTTTCCTAACTGCCTTGCATCAGTTCATTCTTGAACTCATAAACTTGAACCTTGCTCTGGCTAGAATGCCATCCCCCTCTCCTTCCCTCCCTCGTTCAGGGCTTTTTGCTGCTAGAGAAGTAAGGCTGCAATTTGGTAACCTTAAATACACGCAGTCTGTTGGGAGGCAGTGTGAGCTGGAGTCTTTCCGGGCTCCACTTCCTCATCTGTAAGATGAGCATCATTTTTTTAACATCCCTCTCATTTACCTCCTCCCACACACGCCCCCACACCACACACACACACACACACACACACACACACACACACACACACACCACATCACGTGAGTTAATGGATGTGAAAGCAGGTTCCACATTTTAAACAGCTATAGAAACGTAAGGCTATTGTATAGGTTTGTTTTTGTTTTTTTTTAATCAGAGCTGCAGCTTTATCAAGTGTTTATATTTCACCCATGGAGAGCCTTGCTTTTATTTGAAATGCAGTATCCTCATTTTTCTGAGAGAATAATCTTTATATCCAATGTCTCCAGTCTGTTTACTAGTAAGCTGTCTAGGTGACAATGTTGATATTCACAAACAAATCTGAAAACACTTCCATCTAAGAAGTGCCAAAAATCACAAATGTGTATCTTTTTAGAAATTGACTTTACCCACTGTTTTACAACCCTGGTGAAAAAATTGTCAGTGTTAGGTGTATGTCTGTTCTGAATATTTCCGGTACGCTTCATGGGCCTGAATGTGGTTCTTGATTTATTCCTTTTAAATAACCTGCTGATCCCAGGGGGAATATCACAATCTATAAGCATCACTATTTACAATAAGATGGATTCTCCTATATTGCTAATTACAGTATTAATTTCCATTTACAAGTTGGTAATTCCTAGCATCAATCCTTTTCCTGTCATTGGGGTGGGGCCATTGTGTTCAGAGAAAGCCCCAGGAACATCTTTTTAATTCTAATCTCTAGTTGTGCTACCTGTAACAGGAAATGAGAGGAAAAAAGATAAGATAATTTTCTTGATGGTGGACTAAGCAGGCAGAAATTGTGCAAGTTTCTTAACATGCTCTCCACACAGAACCACGCCACTCAGGGTTTTGTCAGCATCTCAGAATCGTTCTCATCGTACTCCCTGCCTCATCCTTCCAGTGCTAAACCAAACCTCACCCCCATACCAGGTATGACAGCATTACCATCATTACTGCAATATTTATACTCCCATTCCACTCCTTGCATATTTCATTCCATCGCCAGGTGTGAGAAGGAATTCATGCAGCGAAAGCATTTCCCCACATCTCCTGTTTCTCTGCTTTGAGCCCTCAGTCCCAGTGCCAGCAGGAGCACCTCAAGGGCTTTCAGAAATTCAATCAGTTCCTAGATAAGAGCATAATGGGATAATAACTTTCACACTGTGTTCCTCTATGACTTGGATTTTCCACTTTTTCCGTAAAGTCTAATAATTTTGCTTCTAATGGGACAAAGAAGTAACAAGAAGTATGGAGATGCACAGCAAAGAAAACCATCAGCAAAATGAAAAGACAACCTACTGAATGGGAGAATGTACTTGCCAATGATACATCTGGTAAGGGGTTAATATCCAAAAGATAAAGAACTCATACAACTCAATACCAAAACAAACAAATAATCAAATTAAAAAGTGGGCAAAGGACCTGAATAGACACTTTTCCAAAGGGGACATACAGATGGCCAATAGACATATGAAAAGATGCTCAACATCAATAATCATCAGAGAAATGCAAATTAAAACCACAATGAGATATCACCTTATACCTGTCAGAATGGCTATTATAAAAAAGACAAGACATAACAAGTCTTGGTGAGGATATGGTGGGGGGAGTTAGAAGAGGGTAAAGGAGGGATAAATGGTGACGGAAAGAGACTTGACTTTGGGTGGTGAACACAATACAATATACAGATGATGTATTATAGAATTGTACAATTGAAACCTATATAATTTTATTAACCAATCTCACCCCAATAAATTTAATAAAAGAAATAAAGAATCTATATGAGACCCCATGTTTTTAGAGCCCTGCTGAGCTCTCCTTTCAAATAGCTGATATTCTAAACCTTTCCTGGCCCATTTTCCACATATTATCAGAAAAGCACCTTTCTTTTTCTCCTGATCATACCTTAAAAATTCCCCCAAAACTTAGAGGTTTAAAGAAACAAACATTTTTCTCACAGTTTCTGAGAAATCTAGGAGCGGCTTGGCTGCAGATAAGATGTCTCCATGGCTTCAGTCACCTGAAGGCTTGACTGGGCTGGACAACCTGCCACCAAGTTCACTCATGTGGCTGGTGGCTGGAGGCCTTGGTATCTCACCCCATGGGCCTCTCCATGGCCTGCTCATGACATGGCCAATAGAGAGAGAGAGAGAGAGAGAGAGAGAGAGAGAGAGAGAGAGAGAGAGAGAGATTGAGAGAGAGACTTGAATATAAAACTGAAGAGCCTAAACTTTGTTTCACATAAAATGGGGAGCCATTGATAACTGACGAAAGTTGCTGAGAATCTTTCCCCAGCCTTTTTGGGGATTCATCGCTGATGTCAGATTACTGTTTTATTGTCTGTGTTGACCAAAATACTGTAAGTAGTAGCTGACAGAAACTCAAGAAAACAAAATTTAGTAGCAAGAATCCTAGGACCATCCTTAAGTGGCACATAAAATACCACACAAAGGGAGGGAGGGGAAGAAGACCCCAAGTGTCTCACTGGAATAATATGCCAGAAAGAGAAGAAAAGTTGATTTTTAAACTTTTCCTTTTACAAAACTTGGAACCACAGACCCTATGAACTTAGGTTTAGAAGGAAACTTTGAAATTCTCTAAATCAATGTAAGCCGATGACACCCAGATCTATACCTCCAGCTTCAGCCAGTCCTCTGAGCTCTAGGCCTGTCTACACAGCTGTCTGCTGGACGTGTCAGCTGGTTTAACTATGGGTACTTCCATTTCAACGTGTCAGTAAATGGATTCATCATTTTCCCACCCTCTTCTGCTTTGGGCATTTTATTTAATTAAATCACTCACCCAAGGCAAGAGCCAGTAGGCCTTCCTCTGAATGTGGGGATCCCCAGTTAAGTGGGCATCACCTCCTGATTCTACATGTGAAGCACCTCTAGCTTCCCCCCAACTCTCACGCCCTCAAGTCGATTGCTTCTCCCACACGCTGGCCTCATCAAACCTCCCCTCCCTTTCCTGCCTCCACAGTCCTTTAGAAATGTGTTACCTTTCCCAGAATATTCTCCCTTGCCTGACTGGAAAACTCTTACAGCTTTCTCAGGACCTGGTTCAAATCTCGCCTCTGTCTGGGCTCCACACATTCCCAACAGCTTCTGACAACATTGTTGTTTTCATGTCCCATCTGTTCCACGAAACAATGAGCTCTCTTTATTCTGCGGTTAGGAAAACTCTGGCTCCTAAAGACTAAGTGACTTAGTCAATTTCAAGTTCACCCAGTTTATCACTAGCAGAGCCAGGACTAGAAGATTTTCTAAAAGCAGGGGTCATGCCCAAGGGTTCCCTAGGATAAAATGTGCACTGCTTTGTTGACCACGAAAACGTATCTTCTGGGCTAAGTCCATGGTTGTTTTTGAGGTTAAAGCTGTATCCCCAAAGACATGTCCTGCGTTGGGGTGGCAGGGCCTGCCTGCTGACAGCCCAGCCAGTGGGCCCGGGAGCCTGTGCATCCAGGGACTGGGTGGGGATGTTCAGGCCTCGCTCACAGGATGGCCCATGGAGAGGAAGTGCCACTCCGATTTTCAAGTCACCATTTCCACTCCACAGAGGCCTTGTCAAGTAGGAACCTGTCAGCTTTCATCTCCGTCTCTCTGGCCCCTGGGACCCAAAGTCAAATTCAGTTTCTGCTCACTTGTTTGATTTTTAGTGGCTCCTCTGGCATCCCCAGTTCCAGAACCTTTAGCAAGTGGCTTCTTTTGAAAGTTTAAGGTGGAAATCTCTAAGCTGGGCCTATGCTTCTCCTGACAAGTGTGTAATCGACGGGAAATCTCTCACTGGAGGCTACCCAACTTGAGTCTTGCTAAAAGGCACTTTCAGAGATGGGAAAGGCTCTTAGAGACCTTTTGCAATGGACTCAGCTGGCCTAACATCGCCACCTTTTTCCTCCTGGGTGACTATTCACTATCACAACCTCTCTGGCAATCAGGAAGAAAGTGAGGATACAGACAGAAGGGAAATCACTCCCTTAATACATACAGGACAGATGCTCTTAGAGGCAGGCAGAAAATCAACGACTTAGAAAAAAATTGTGAAGGGTGGGTGGATACTAGGGGTTCGGGTAGGCTGCACCTTTGGGCTTTGGTTCTGCCCTTCCTAGTAGCCTGTCTATCTTGAGGTTCTTTGCCTTTGATTCCTATAACCATCACCACACCTGGCCCTTCCCTACCAGCTCCTCAGGAACACAAACTCTTTCCCTGTTTCTCTTGAACATAATTGAAATGGGCGAGTACTTCCCGAAGGGGCTTCACTTACAGATTAACTAAAACAAGCACAGAAAACAGCAACAGTATTAAAAACAATTAGTTTACTCAGGTTCACATGTTTATCATGAGAATCTTGGAAGCAAGCATAAGAGACCCTCATCAAGCTTCCCCAATGCCCTATCCAGTACCACCCCTTGTAGTTCCTTGCCCGTCTCTTAGGTATAAGGCCTCTGGATACCATGTTGTTTTCTGGCACCTGGAAGATACCATGGGAGATCCTTTTGTTCAAATGAAATCAATGCAGGAAGGAGACTGGTCAGGAGATAACTGAAAGCTTAATTAAGGCAGCAGAAATAAAGCTAAGCGGCAGTGCAAAGATGCAAGAAATGTTTAGGAATCAGCGTTAAGTACAATTTAAGGACCTATTAGATATGGGGTGGAAGGTTGGATCTTCCTTTTCATGTTTTATAAGATACTTGTTGGACTCAAACTGGAATTCATTATATCATTTGCATATTGAAAATAATATTTAAAAAATTGTTTGGAAAGAGGGGAAGCACAGACATACACAAGAGATAGGGCAGAATTTTGGTTATTATAGATATATGTAATGGCATGTTGTTTTAAAATCTAATTTATAAAGGTATAATCTGCATACAACAAAGTGCCCACATAGTTCATAAAGTGTGTAGTTCATTGAGTCTGACAAACATATATACCCATATGACTACCACCTCAGTCAACATCTAGAACATTTTCATCACCTCAGAAAGTTCCCTTGTGCCCTTGCCCAGTCAATAGCTCCACACCCCCTCTAGGCAACCACTGATTATCTTTCTGTCACTATAAATTAAGTGTGCATGTTCTATAATTTCATATAAATATACAGCATATAATCTTTTATGTCTGGCCTTCTTCGACTCTGCATTCTTAAGTTTTTGAGACTCATCCCCATGTATCAGTAGTTAATGTTACTCTATTTCTGCATAATATTCTATTGTTTGGGCATACCACAATTGTTTACCCATTTACCTGTCAGTGACTGTTTGGGTTGTTTCCAGGTTTTAGTTATTATAAATAAAGCTGCTCTGAACATTTGTGTGCAAGTCTTCGGTGAACATATATTTCCATTGTCTTGAGGAAATACCTGAGAGTGGAATTGGGAAATACGTGTACCTTAAACTTTATAAGAAAGCAGCAGCTCATTTTTTTTTAAAAACAAAACACTTCTTATCATTATTCACCATAATTCAAGGATGAGGGAAAAAATAGTTTAACTCAATCCTACTTGAATTATACTATTTAAATTTATGGGATCTGAATTCATGAGATTAAGCCATTATAAAATGTTAAATTAATCTAAAAATAGTTTGGATTTTTAATTCATATGAAAAGAGAATTTCTAAAGGAATATGACATGTACCAAGAAGGGAGAAATTTTGTGAACAATGTATATCCCCCTCCCCCCCCACACAGAAAATAACATCAGTACATTGTTATTTTATCAATGGGATTCAATTATATAAATATGAAACTATGAAGTGCTCTATAATATACACAGGATATTTTTGTTTTGCTTTAAATGAAGCTGTCAGGGGACTTGTCCCATTGTTGTTGTTTTTTATAAAATCATATGGATTTAGTGTGTGTCATGATATCTTCTGAGTTGACTCAGCCAGAAAGCTGGGACACGTATGTTGCCAGGTAAGCCAGCAACTTGGAAAATTGTACCTCCACTGTGCTTAAGGGTTCCCTGTGATTGGGAGCCTTGACATTGCCCCTAAGGGCCTAACATCTCCAGGAGTAGCCTAATCATTGGCTCAGAAATTTCTTTAGAAGCTGATTGACAGCAGCTGCCAATCTAGATAATCACCAGAGAGCCCCAATTAAAGCTCTGGCCATCGATCTCACCACCAGGACTTGGGACTTTAATATAAATCCACAAGTGGAAAAAATTACCCCCTGAGAAAAAAGCAGCAATTTTTGTAGTATGCACCAAATTATATAGCCCGATTATACATTATTTATAATTCATAGATGCATCTTCTTAAATGTTGCATCGTTAGTCTAATAAGGTTGGTATGCAGACTTTTTTTTTCTTCAAATTCTTCATTTTGGAAAGGTACATAGTAAATCTGGAAGAGTATTTTTAGCACTGACAAAAATAGGAACTATTTTAAAGTCATTTGTAGTATTGTCATCACTGGGGCCTTCATTAGCCACCTATGGAGGAAGCGCCCAATATTTTCACTAATCCTCCAGATGAGGCCACGTTTAAAACACACGCTCTCTACAGGGATTATGTGAAGATGTTAAAACTTGGCCAGAAAGGTGACAAGGTACCTAGATAATTAAGACAATCCTGGAAGTCGGCTGGTCTATCCAACTGCTATGAACGAAGGTAATCAAACACAGCAGGTCTGCACGGATACTGGCAAATGCCAAACGGCTTCCTGTATGCATGGATTCAGTTTAATTAGTGACAGAGGAGGAATAAGCACATTTAAACTCATCCAAGGAATCATTATTGTTCGAGTTGCTTATACACAAACATAAAAATTGTTGCCCTCTTAAAACAAGGTGTGCCGACCTGCAAAGAGAGGGCAGAAGAGATACTCAACTGACCTTTATGTAGAGGAACTGTCCAGAGGATGAATTCTCTCCATTATTTCTCCTTTTGGTTATATCCCAGGCTTATTTCTCAGTAGCTCTACTTCACCCAGTAGGTGATAAATGCATGGTGTATGCTAACTCAAGAGTGGTTACTGACAAGAAATATGGGAAGAGATCAGCCAAAGAACTTGTATGCATATATGCATAACCCATGGATACAGACAATAGGGTCTTTTAAAATTATCTCTCCTTTGAGACAGAGGCCCTTCTACCTGAGTCTGCTATTTGTTCCAGAGTGGTGTGTGTGTTTGGGGCAGAGAAGGGATCTGGAGCAGCTGACAACTTTAGTCCAGATTCTTGTTTCAGAAGATATTCCAAGAGAACCTTTTTCTTAATTTTTATTGTTTGCCCATTTCAGCTGAGCAGATCACCCAGACAGGAGGCACGGCTGGCTCACAGTAAATCCCTAACTTACAATTAATGTCCATCTCATTTAATACTAGAGAAATCTGGACCCTGCTCAGGTCTGGAGGGTCATAGATCACCACTCAGTATCCTTCAAATGGGTCCCACTCTCACTGTGTTGGCAGATATTCTCTTTAGCCCGTGAGTTGGAAGTTGCAGCTCTCACTGTACTTGTTGGAGATGCAGTTCTCTATTTATGTTCTTGGATTATTTTAATAGGTTACAAACTGGGGACTAGGGCCAGCAGGCTTGTTACCAGAAGTCCAATGTCGTCTTCCTAAAATAAAAATTTGATGACGACACCCCTCCCTCCATTCTGCTGCCCCGTTATGATCTGCTCTCCTTCTACATCTCCAGTCCCTTCTGCTTATTTTTCTCATTCACTCTTCTGCTTCATGGGATGTTGTTTACTTGTTTTCCCTCTGAAATCTGTCCTCCTGTACCTTTTGTTCCCTCTGCCTGGACTGTTCTCTCTCCCCCACTCCCCTTGTTTGATGAATGACCAACTCCTCTTACACCCCAGGCTCAGTTTAAACATCACTTGACAAAGGATGCTTTTTCCAAACACTAAATTGATATCCGGGACAGGTCCCTGCATTTGATACTATGTCAAACCCCCCTTTCCATCTGGTTAGCAAGTCCCACAATAACATCTTGATTTCTCTTAATGCTGTCATAGTGTGGTTTGGACAAAAAAATAATAAATTCAAATTTTAAACTGCAGTTGTCAAGAGAATGTTCTTTAATCTAGACTGGATATATTAGTAAAAAACTACAAACACATTGTGAATTGATTTTGAAATATTGCGGGTCCATTACAGATGTTCATGCTAAACAAGTATAGTGTAATGAGGGTGTGTAATAAAAATGGGTGTTTCAGAAAGCTGTACCATGAAGCCCACCAGTGAGTGCATAGGTCAGTGTGTGGCACACAGAAGATGCTCAAATAATATTTTGTTGAGCAAATGAATGATTGGTGTTTCCTTGAGGTCGAAGTCCCTACGAAACACATAGTCCATTTACATGCAAATCAAAGGCAATTCAGAGCCAGGAGGTTCTGTTGGGGTGGAAGGGAGAACAGTTCCTCAAGACACATCAGGGCATTGGTTCAAGTTGCTCCGCCAGCTTGTCTCCTTTTGTTTCCAGTCGTCCTGTTCACAGGTACCCACTGTGTAAACCTAGATGCAAATGGAAGGCCTGTGGATTCCGCACTCACAGGCTGCAGAAGGCACCCTCAGCATTCCTCCAGGCTGGTAGACAGCCGGATCCAGTGTTCTCACAGTTGCCTAAGCTCTTCTCAGCTATGTTTGCTCTAAGCTTTTATCAACTGCCAGGAAATGGGCGGCTGTGAGCTCCAAACCTAGCAGGTATGTGGAGCCGTCAGCACGTCCAACTGGGATCAACCAGGGAGGAAAAGTTGTGCTGTGGTCAGCAGGCGCTTGTAAGCTCGGGGCTGCTGCTAAACCGGAGGGTTTCTGGAGACTTCCACCAAGCAGCGCCTGGCTTCTGGGCTGTATTGAGCCCCCAGGGTCCTGTCCTAAGAGATGCCGCATGGGATTCCAAGGGCATGGCTGGCTCTGGTAGCTGCCACTGCCCGCAGTCCATGGACTGCGCTAGGTTAATTCTAATGCCTGTGTACTATTTAAAATGTGGTTTGCTGTGATACTGAATTTGTTTTCCCTGGTTTTAGAAAACAAAGAATGTAATTACCTTTTTCTGTTTGTTTTTTGTGTTGTTGTTGTTGTTTTTTCAGCTCTTTGTGGTATTGAAAGTCAGCTACTTTAAGCTCAGGGAAGTTTTTCATTATTGTACTAGCTCTCGGGTTGTGGCTCAGCATTAGTTTTTGCATGTAGTGCATTTTTTCAACTAATTACTTTTTAAATGTGTTAAGACTCCTTTTTAGGTTTAATCTGCCTCAGAGTGATAGTCCCATTTTATCATTTAAATTTTATTAACTTTTATTTGGATGGTTTTAAGAGTTTTCATAGTGTCAGTTTCACTCCATTACCTCCTAGAATCATAGACTTTCAGAGCTGGGAAGGCCCCTGAAATCTTTTCTAAATCTTCCTTTTAGAGGTGAAGAAACTGAGGCAAAAGTGTTTATAGACTTGCTCAGATTTTTCCTAACTCTTAGGAAAATCAGGTTTCCTAACCCTTAGTGCAAAGGTATTTTTTACTACAGCTACTTATCTTTTTAAGATATTTTCACTTCATAGCTTAGTCTAAGAATCAGCACCACCACTGTTGATGAAAATGCATATACCCACTGGAATGAAAAAGAAAAAGTTAGTGAATTATAACTACAGTCAATGTGATTTTGTCAAATCCTTACCCAAGCCCCAAGAAACGCCAGCACCCATATCAATGAGTCAATTAATGGTTAATTCTTATTAAGTGCTTCTTTATGTCAGTAACAACTGCCAAAATGTAGAAGCTTTTGGTTTTCAGGATAGGGTCATAGGAGATAGGGAGTGTGACATTCTGGGAAGTATATCAATAATATTGGTAAACAAGATTTAGCAGTGGATATTCAGGGGAGGGTGCTTGGAGGCCAGATATATTCAAATTACACATCATAGGCTAAGAATAGCAGAATAATCTGATGCGCTCTTTTAATTAGTGATACTGATGGAGTATACTGGATGTAGTAAGCCTTTATTTTTTAATAAAAAATATTTTCATGGTACCTTACAGTTTTCAAATCTCTTTCATATGTACAATCTCATTTAATTGTCACAACAAATATTTTAGACAAGTATTTTCCTTTTCAAAGGATGACACCGAGACTCTAAATCTCACAGCATATTCCTGGGAGAAATTTGATTTTAACCCAGCTTCTTTCTATTCAAAGTCTCATGGTCTTTTCATTGTCATTTCTTTCTGCCTCCCTCCTTCATGAACAGTGTTTAAGTGCCAGAGACTATAGTAAGGAATGAGTCCATCGAAAGTGCAAAATTGGTTCAACACGAGGAAAATTATTAGCCTAATCTATCACTTCAGTAGACAAAGCAGTACAAATTAAGTTTTGTGGCCACATTAGAGCATTAAGAAACAGCTCTCTTTGGATTAGCTCGTCCAAATTCACATTCTACCGATGAGGGAAATCTGGCATGGAGCTGGGAAACAGCTCAAATACCCAGGAGACAGAGGCAGCTGTAAACCGAGGAGCTTGGGTAGTTCTAGTAGCTTCTCAGGAGACACACAGACCATGCACTTGCTAAAAATCTTTGTGCATTTGTGAAGAGTACAAATGGGCACACACACACACACACACACACACACACACACACACACACACGATAATATTGTCTCAATGGAGAAAATGCTGAAAGGCATGCCCTCAGAAAGAATAGGATATTACAGTTTTAAAATGTAGATTACAGATACTCTGTAATTACAGATTTTCACAAAAGGAAATTCACATAGAAGAGAGAAAGAGAAAAATATCACCTTCTAAAAATCCAAGGAAATTGACCCAAAATCTAAGTAAGGTAAACCAGGTGGCAGAATGTCAAGTAGATGTATAGTAACCAATTCCTGAGAACCTGAGCTAAATAGCCAGAAACTATCATTAAACAAGAAAGCTGATTTATAATAGCAACACACATTAAACATTTTACTTATTAATTCAAGGGGTGTTTATAGAGTGCCTACTACACCCCACACAAGGTTCTGAACACTTAGGTCACAGCAGAGAGCAGGTAGACAAAGACCCTGCCCTAAGTAGATCACTCTGGTGACAGTGTTGAGGCAATGTCTACTTGATCACCACCCTATCCCTTCTCCTCTGGCTCAAACCTCCACCATCTCTCACCCTGATTATTGCAGACAATAGTGGTTTGGTTCAAGGTAAGGGCAGTGGAGGTGACAAGAAGCCAAATTATGAATATATTTTGAAGGTAGAGTCAAGATTTCCTGACATGAAGTTTGAGCAGAAAAGAATAATAATAAGGGTGTTGGCCTAGATCAACTGGAGAACTTTTGAAAGAATATGCTAAAATCCTCATAGAATACTACCAGCCCTAGGACTTCATCCTTCTTGTTCTCTGTATTCCTGGAGTCTAGAACAACATCTGGCACACAATAGGCACTCAGTAAATATCTTGTTGAGTAAATTGATGAATGAATGAACGAACAGTAACTACTAGAATATCCTCTCGGGTGTAGCTTAAAACCAACAAGTTCTCAAACTCTCACATGCAACAGAATCACCTTGTTAAAACACAGATTTTGGGCCTCTTCCCCAGAGTTCCTGTTTCAGTAGATCTGGGATGAGACCCAAGAATTGGTGTTCATAACACATTCCCAGGGGATGCAGATGCTGCCAGCCAGGGGAACACACTTTGAGAACCACTATTTTGAACCTTGTGCTGATGCGTTCTGACACTGAGCACATCCCCACCAAGCCTGAGGCAAATTTAACTGCTGCCTCCCCCTGTGCTTTGACACCCTAGCCCCTGTACCAGTTTCCACTAAATAGCTGCAACCTTTTTTGACCTGATTACTCCAGGTGCCCTCTTGTTCCTGCTCCTTAAAACTGTTCCTTTTGGATTTCAGTATAGCCATGTAATTTTTTTAACTTAAAAATGACTTTATCTGTTATCTCTCTTTTTTTTGTTTGCAGCAGACATTCTTTCCATTGAATCTCAGTTGCCTCTCACCTCTTAGGGCTGATTCCTTCTTTAAGTTCTGTCTCAACCCAAATGGGAAAACAGTGCCTTTTCCGTGAGTTCCTTAAAGCACCATTACCCATCTCCCAAGAGGCAGTTGTGTGGAGTAGATGTTTACTGAGGATTCTAGCACAGCTCGGCAGGTAACTTAAAATTTCACGTCATTCCCAGAGAAGCTAAATTGCTTCCCTTTCCTATCCCCATGACTCCCATTCTTCACTTTTCTATCTCACTCCCTCTGATCCCCTCCTCCCACACCCACAGCCGCCTAAACTCAAAGGCCTTCCCACTGCACTGTGTCTGCAAAACAGTTAATCTCTTTCCCTCTCCCAGGTCATTCAGGCCCTGTGCTGGGCTTCCTTTCCTAACAAAGTGATTTATTCTTCCAACAAAGATGACTTTCCCCCCTTATGAGATTTCAGCCCCCTTGTTTAAAATGATAACATTACTCTCTACCATAACACACACATTCCCTCACCCCAACATGCACACACACACTCACACACACACACACACACACACACACACACAATTAACTTTTTTTTTTACTACTCACCTGAGGATATTTTTCCATTGATTTTTAGAGAGAGTGGAAGAGAGAGGGAAAGAAAGAGAGAAATATTGATGTGAGAGAGACACATCAATTGGTTGCCTCCTGCACTTGCCCCAACCAGAGCCCGGACAGGGGAGGAGCCTGCAACCAAGGTATGTGCCCTTGACTGGAATTGAACCTGGGACCCTTCAGTCTGCAGGCCAATGCTCTATCCATGGAGCCAAATTGGCTTGGGCCACACAATTACCTTTTAATAAGCAAAGACCATACAGACCTCATTATGGTTCAGATTTGCATTTGTTCATTTAAGTATTGAAGTCATTCTAGTTTTTTTTTTTTATTTCACTTCACATGTGTTTTCCAACCAAATATTAACTTTCTATCCTATATGATAGTTTGTCTTTTAATTCTGGTTCTGCCACAGTGTCTTAATTTTTTAATATATTTTTATAGATTTCTGAGAGGGAGGGAGAGGGAGAGAGAGATAGAAACATCAATGTTGAAAGAGAAAATCATTGATCGGCTGCCCACTGCATGCCCGACACTGGGGTTTGCGTCTGCAAACCAGACATGTGCCCTGATGGGGAATCTAACCGTGACCTCCTGGTTCATTGGTCAATGCTCAATCACTGAGCAATGTTGGCCGGGCTTAATTTTTAAATAGTCAGATCTGCCAGTCTTTGTTCTTTGTGACTTCTTCAATCATTTGTAACATTCCTTGCTTTCCCTTAAACTCTGGGAGTTTTATGTTTTTATGTGGCTTTTCTTTTGTATTTGATCAGTTATTATGCCTGAGATAATTTACTTCTGATATTAAATAGAGGCACTTTTTTAAAAAAAAATATTGATTTGAAAGAGAGAGAGAGATTTATTGTTCCACCTATTTATGCATTCATTGTTGATTATTCTGTGTGCCCTGACCAGGTATCCAACCTACAACCCTGGTGAATGGGGATGACATTCTACCAACTGAGCAACCCAGCCAGTGCGGAGTCTAAATGAATCCCCCCACCTCAACTGTTAATCAGTCTTCTTTATAATCCTATCACCTAGCACAAGCTTTGACACAGAGTCTGTTCTCACTAAATGTTTTTATAATCAATGGATGCATCTCTGTACTGTGTAGCAAATAATCTGCCCCTCCCTTCACTGAACCCTGTTTTATTTGGGGATTTGATGAGCACACTGTTCACTTTCCCGCCACCACTGCCGACCCACAGATGAAGACGTAGGGAAAAGCAAATTTCTCTTGGAAATGTTCAGTCATTCCCAAGCAGTGAATCTGCAGCCAGTTGGAGGCAGTCAGGAAAGACTGGAGCATTTCCCAGAGGGCAAGGTCCCAATGTCTTTCTGAGTATCTAACAGCACAGCCATGGGAACTGGAAAGGACGAGATGCGCACTGGCCTGGCCCGTATCTGGAAAAGCAGAGTTCAGAAAGGACTCCCACAAACAGCAGGAGGACGTGGTGCAGTCGCACATTATAAAAATCAACATACGAGAACCGGTAGTTTTCCCTGAATCCAATTGTGAATACACTGCATATCAATTCAAATTGAGGCACATTTTACAAAATAACTGGCCTGTACTTTTCAAAAATGTCAAGGTCAAGAAAGAGGAGTGGGGGGGTAGACTGAGAAACTGTTCCTGAAGGCAGGGTGTGATGCTGGATTAAATCCTGGACTGGCAGGGAGAGAGGAAGGTGGTGGGAGGGGCAAAAATATAAAGGATAGCATTGGTTCAATTGATGAAAGTTAAATATCAGATGTAGATTAAATAGTAATATTACAGTGTTAAATTTCCTGAACTGGATAATTGTGCTGTGGCTATGAAATGTCCTTGCTCCTAGGAAATACACACTTAATATTTCAGGGTAAAGGAGATAAATATATATTTTGTTTTTGCTTTGAAAGTAAGTTGGAGATATCATGCTCTTTTACCCTATAGAAGTTCGCCGAGAGTTGAACTTTTGGAATGGTATCTCCATGTCCTTTTCATTTATGTTTCCCTCACTGTGAGTTATATTGAGCATCTTTCATATGATGAAGAGCCATTTGCATTTGTTTTTCCATGCCAGTTTTACCCATTTTTCTATAGATCACTTCTCTTTTTATTTTCTACTTTTAGTTACTTATCTATTATGTATATTGATCTATCATTGTGACTGACATTAATATTTTCAGCTTATTTGCCTTTTATTATTTTTGATGTCATTTTGCTGTGTGTATATAATATTATACACACATATTCATATATGTATATATATGTATATGGAGAGAGAAAGAATGATAAAGCAAATGGGTCAAAATGCAAACAATAAACGAATCTGGAGAAAGGGTATATAGATGTTCCTTGTACTATTCTTTCACCATTTTATAAGTAAAAAATGATATCAAAGTAAAATAATTATATAAAAAGTAATTAGTTATACAAATTAGAAGATAAAGTGGAATGTAAGGCCTGTTTACACAAACCAACAAGTGTCTAGCATAAGTCCAGTAAGAATATCTAAAACTTTATAAGAAAAATGAAAAAAAAAAACTCCCTAAATATACAAAAATATGTTTTGACAAACAGAAAGATGCTCTTGGTTAGAAAGATTCAATTCAGAAAAGTAAGTTCTCCCTAAGTTAAACTACAAATTTATTCTGATTCTAATAAAACTATCATCAGATATTTTTTTTTCCTGAGGACTTTGGCAAGTTGATTATAAAGTTTATTTCCAAAACAAAACTAAGTTGAAAATCTCTGGAAAATAAGAGCAATTGGGGAGTGGGGTTAACCCTCCTTGATATTAGACATGTTTTAAAGGTTCTGTACTTAAATGTGTGGTATTGGAATATAAATAGACCAATAGAATAGAAAATCTAGAATAGGCCCAATTTAAAAGAAAATTTTATGTATGCCGAATTAAATCAGTAGAGAAAAGATGATCTGGGATAACTGGATAACCAGATGGAAAAAGATAAAATTTGGTCCATTCTTCACATTATACACTAGGATAAATTCTAATTGAATCAGAGATTTAAATGTTGAAAAAAGAGAGAGATAGGGAAAGAAAGAAAGAAAGAAAGAAAGAAAGAAAGAAAGAAAGAAAGAAAGAAAGGAAGAGGAAGGAAGGAAGGAAGGAAGGGAGGAAGGAAGGAAGGAAGGAAGGAAGGAAGGAAGGAAGGAAGGAAGGAAGGAACCACATAGGTCCCAGAAGAAAGCATGGGTCAATTCTTCTACAACATAGGAATGGGGAAAATATGGTTCAAAATCTAGAGTCCATAGGAAATGATCAATAAATTTGCCTATATATAATTTTTGCAAATAAACTTTTACATAGCAAAATCACATCAAGAAAGTAAAGACAGTAACAAGTCGAAAAATATGAACTTATATCACAGACAATAATGGATCAATATTCCTAATATATAAATAACTAAAAATAGAAAATAAAAAGAGAAGTGATCTATAGAAAAATGGGTAAAACTGGCATGGAAAAACAAATGCAAATGGCTCTTCATCATATGAAAGATGCTCAGTATAACTCACAGTGAGGGAAACATAAATGAAAAGGACATGGAGATACCATTCCAAAAGCTTAACTCTTGGCAAGATTTAGGAAACAGACATTGCCATACATTGTTGGTGGGAATGTAAAATGCTATATCTATAAAGGGGAATTTGTCAATATTCATAAAAAGTCATATATGTGTGTATCCTTTGACCCAGCCATCCCAATTCTAGAAATCTAACCCAGAGACACACTGGCAAAAATAGAAGAAGATATATGTACAAAGCTACTCATTGCAATATAACTTATTATATTATCTTGCCCAATAATTGACTAAATAAATGATACATTTACACAATTGAGACCCACAAAGAAATGAATACACTTGTGTGTGTATATGTATACATGTATTTCTAAATATATATGTATAACCCTAAGATATATACTCTTTGTCTTAGCCATTCTATTTCTAGGAATTTATCTCATACAAATAATTAAAGACATATTAAAATTTGACTACATGGACATTCATTCTAGTATGATTAATCATAGTGAACCATTAGAAATAATCTAAATGTTTAGCAACAGGGGATTGATTAAAGTGTGTGTTCTGAACACAGAATTATTAGATAAATCCCCTCTCCAAAAAGTCACTCATTTACACAGATCATTATGAGTACCTTTCCATGGCACTCATCACCTTATACCTCACTTTTGATAGATATGCTTCTCCCTAGGATATATTTTCTAGGTCCAGGGGACCATGTATTGCTCATCTCCATACCTATTCCACCCTGACTCTTACCTTTGCCCCTCAAGACTGACCTGTACCTTACATACACTAGGCCAAAAAGGTCAAATAGGTTTCAATAGCCACATTAGTCCTAATCATTTGATAATGCTTCCTGGAGAACTGTGTTGGGAATGATTCTGACGCTGAGAGCAGTCTTAGTGAGAAATAGTGCTACAATAAATGCTATCTGTCACACACAGAGGAGAGAGTACAAAGGCACCTATGCCATGCCTTGTATGGGAAACTACACAATGGTCACACCAACCTTGAGTACTAATCATTCTAACAAATGCATTGACTCATCTTGTAACCCCTAGTCATATAAAAAACAAACCCACTCACAAATAACCTTTGTATATAGCAGACTATGTTAAAGGCATTTAGAAAAAATATAAATTACTGCAGTTTTTAATTCCAAAGGAAAAGACAGCTGGGGAGACCAGAGTCAGCTTTAAGGAGGATGTAGCGTGAGTCAGGCTATAAAAGATGGACAAAACATCCAAATGTAAACAATAAGAATTAGAAAGAAGGGCCTTCCAGGCAGGGAACCAGTGTGAACAAATAGAAATACAGATGGGAAAGAATGGGTCAGTTGATGGCTATTCAGCATTCCATTTCTTCCTAACTGAACCCAAATTTCTTTCAGATCTCTGCCCCTCCCTCATGCATCAGGAAGACTGACTCCTCTCCCAGTTCTAAGCATGGTCCTGCCTGGTCAAAGAGCAATTGCCATTCATGATGTCAGTGACCCATTGGGGAACAGCATGTATGTTATAGAAACATCCGTTTCTGGAGGATGAGATATGAGGGCGAGTTTTCTAGGGGGGCTTCTTAGAAAGCTTATCTCTTAGAATAAGAAAAACACTGGAAAGACAGTCTCCTTTCCTCTTCAAGATGTCTCCATGTCTGGATATGATGCTTGGAACAGTGGCAGCCAATTGCTTCTGGTCTGAGGTTGGAATCCAAGGCTGAGAGTAGCAGAGCAGAGAGGTGGGATCCCTGATGCCATCACTGACCTGCTATGTCATCATCCCTGTAGCCCACACAATCTCTGGAATCCCTGTTATGTGAGAGAATGGGCTTCCTTTCTCTATAAGTCACTGTAGGTTCCTGATCATGGTGGCTGAAAGCATTCTGAGTCGTTAGGAAGTGGTGAGCAGTCCTGGTTGGTTAGAGCAGAAGGCACCTGAAAGGAACTCGAGGGAGAGATCACTGGGGAATCGGCTGGGGCAGACCTCACAAGACCCTGCACGCCAGGCCAAGGAAGTTGTAAATAATGGGGAGCCACTGAGAATTTTGGTAAGTAATGGGGAGCAGATTCTCAGAACAGATGGGATAAATACTCGTGCAAATGCACCGTGCAGCTAGCAAAGGACCCAATTTGATGGAGACTTCTTTCTCCTGAACGAAATATGCATCTTCTGAGCAGCATCTTAACCAGACTGAGAACAATATGGAAAGGACGTGGGCGTGAGTGATGATCAAGTTCTCCGGCTCTGGTCTCAATGGTCACACTCATACACAAATGCTGCCCTTGGCTGCAGTCTCACCAGCATCATGTGTGAAGCCAAACAGTTGGTTTCTCTGCTTTCCTTGGCAATGGCAGAGCCCCAGTTGGAGCCCCATGTTTGTGCTAAACTCCAGGCGGCACAATTCTGATTTATAACTTTTTAAATTATTATAAATGTGATTTCTTTCCATTGTGGAAAAATTGGAAAATACATGTAACAAAAAGAAAGTTAAAATACTTCTCAATCTAGCTCCCAAAGATAAATAACAGATAACATTTCTGTTGTATCCATTTCAGACTTTATCTACCTCTATGCATATACATTTAGCAAATAAAAATGATATCATTATATATATATTTTTGTCATCTTTCTCAGTAATATATTGTGAAAGATTTCTCATGTCAATAAACATTTTTCTATAACATTATTTTTACTGGTTCCATGAATTTTATTACTTGGCCAGTGCCCATGTTTGACTATACCTATTATTTTTAATGTTTGCTATTATTTACATAGATGTTCTTGCAATAACACAATTTACATACATTGTCCTATTATCACCTTAGAATAGACTCCCAGAAGTAAAATTGCTAAACAAACGTAGAATAAAAAATAAAGTAAAAATAATAATTTCAAAATCTCTTCTTAGCAAAGTGTACCAATAGGGAAAGTGTCTCCTCCATATAAGGCCTCCAGGCTACATTTCCCAAGCTTTTAAAGTATCTATTTAATATATTTAGATATTAGCAGAGTGGCGCAGCAGAAGCGTGCTGGGCCCATAAAATATATTTAGATATGTACCAACACACCTATTTATATAATTCAATAGGTATATGTCTATATACATGCAAATTATAGATTTATTTACAAACATAATAGTTCTGTTGTGCTCATATGAAGATTCATGACTAGTTCATATCACTGTCTTAACAACACTCCCATATTCTTCCTGAAAGTGGATGGGATTATGCTTTCAAAGTAGGGCCATCAGCCCAACTGATGCCAACAGGGATAGCAAAATAGATTATTAAAATTACTGCCAGAGGCAGGTGACTTCAAACACCTGAAGTTCACTGTGAATTGCTCTCTAAAACCTTTCAGTTTTCTTGCTCTTTGCACCTAAGAATGACTGGGCGCCACCTCCCCCTTTCCGCCGTTGCCATGATGCACATACACCCGTAGTGTCCGGTGACTTGGCTGTACGGTTGACTTTCTCAGTGTTGCCATCCAGCCTCTCTGTTACTCAACTGTGCAACCTGTGAAAGGGGACTGCAAGGTGTGGTGTTGTGTGATGGAAATTTGGGGTTCCATTTCCATGACAACAATGGACGGGTAGCATTCTAAGAGACCAGGTTGGGGTAACAGAGTCAAGCCAAAGCGGTTTTCTAGGGTCACAGTGGATAATGCCAAGAGTGGAGTCAAACACAAGTGTCAATGTCAATGCAGTGGTGAGCAGGGAA
Source organism: Myotis nattereri (assembly GCF_964212035.1). Taxonomy (NCBI): domain Eukaryota; kingdom Metazoa; phylum Chordata; class Mammalia; order Chiroptera; family Vespertilionidae; genus Myotis; species Myotis nattereri. The sequence goes on from NC_138087.1 coordinate 57,621,968, forward strand.
TGCACTCTGGAGGATTTGCATGGCCAACCAAGTTGTCCCAAGTTGTGATTCCCTGGCATGAGGCCCCTTTGTGGAGCCAAGCACACACTTCCCTGATCATTCTATGGAATATCTTAAATCACCACCCACCACTTGCTGAGGGTTGAACCAACCATCTGCAAGTTAAACCAGAATATTGGAGTCACTTTGCACAATGGTTAAGACCTAGAAATTAAACCACTGAGTGCACACACTTTCGTAATATTCAACCACATTCGTTTATTCACTTAAAAATACTTATTGAACATATGCCATATTTAAGTCCTGTGCCAAGCTTTGAGGATTCAGAGGTGAATAAGGCATAGTCCCTGCCCCTAGGAAAGTAACATTTCAATGGGTTTGAGACACACGCACACATTGAATAGATTGTGTTGGACACAATGATAGGGAATGGAAAAACTGTTCTGAAGTACTTTTGAGTAGTGGTTGATGGAAGACTTCATGGAAGAGGTGGCATTCAAGTCAATAACTACAAATATGCAGAAGTGAGTCAGATGGAGATTGAATGGCATGAGCGTGTTCAGGTACAGGTGGTGGCTCAAGCAAAAGTGAGAGCTTAATAGACTGTTGGCAGCTGCTTGGAATTTGGAGTGACCAGTCAGAGGGAACAAGGGGGAAGCCAGAGAGGTAATCAAGGGCCATGCAGGAGCTTGTAGACCTTGCTAAGGAGTGTGGACCTCACCCTAGGAATGAGGGAACCACTGAAATGTTTTAAGCAGAAAGATGGCCAGATCGATATTTTAGAAAGATCATCAGGGTGAATGGAAGGAGCAAAGCTGGAAGATTTCCTTTCCCTACTTAGCATCTGTTCTTTATTCATTAACATTTGTTGAGTGCCTACTAAGTATCAGAGCCTGTGTTAGGCACTTGAGGTAGAAAGAGTAGGACATTCACCTTGCTAGAAAGCAGTTGGCCACCCTGGGCGGCTATGTGCTCGTGTGATGGTGTGTTCGGGAGTGCATGTCATTAGAACCTAAGCACACTGTATTTTCTATGAAAAGCACCACGAAAACTCCCCCTTCGCTTTGGTTTCAATCAGAAGGCAGCACTCCCATCCCCCGTAATCCAATTAAAACAGCTCTCGGTGGCTGCGAACGCCAGCCTGGCCATGCAGAAAGCTCCTGGCTGTGGACCATGTCCCATTCCTCGAGCTCGGCCTGAGCTGCTGGGCCCTTGCTCCTCCCCTGAGCCGTTTCCATGGGCTGCTGGCCATACTCTGAAAAATGCACAGGTTGCCAAACTGTCAGCAAAAGCTTTAATGAATGGTTCTAATTACATTCAAGTAGCAGAGCCCACTGCCATTTTAATCAAATCTGGGCCTGGCAAGCTCTCTGGCAGGAATTCAAGAGAAAGCCTCATGAAAATCCTGCCAAAACACTAATCACCTTTTATCCGAAATTTGCCTGATGGAGGCCTGGATGTAAAACGCTCAGGGGGGAAGAAAAAAAAAACCCAACAACAACAACGGTTTGGATATTTTAAGGAGCTTATTTCGGGGCTTGCAATAAATTATTCTGTGTGGGGAGGGGAGAAAATTCCAAATGAGGAGTTGCCTGGTGACTTCCCTTCGGGAACACAGCCCTCCAGCAGGGGGAGGGGCGAGCCCCCCAGGGCCTGAGACAGGCCTGCTCAGCCAGGTCCCGACTCACCTTCCACACTGACAGCCAGGACCACGTGGCCCTGCCAGAATCCAGCTCTATGTCCTTGCGTCATCTCGCACCTACATCCTGTCACTAACTGGAGTTCTTCCAATCTGAACCAGGGTGGTCATTAATAACTTAAAAAATAAAAGATGGCTTTCAGATGAACTACTGCGGTTCTCAAAAGCTGAAAAGGATGGGGCTTCTTCTGCTGAGTTATTTGAGGCAAGGACAGAGGCAATAGGAAAACTGAAACCCAGACAACTTGCAAATATTCTAGCCAGGGCGAAACAGAAAGGAAAGGTTTGATGACAAACCAGGTTCCTCTCCCCTGGGACAGAACAAGAGGAGAAGGATTCAAATTGCAGCAGGAGGGAATTCTTTACAAATAATAATAAAAAAAGAGTTTCCTGACAATGAGGAGAGGCAGTGAATAGGGAACAGAGATAAGGGGCAAAAACTCCTTCGCTCATGGCCTCTCCCCCTGGGATACACTGCAAGGGGTTCCCACACACCATCCCACTTCTAGGAGCTGGTTGCCCTCAGGTAACAAAAAGCAGGACTCTAACATTTAATCCTAACTCCTGAAATACCTCAGCCAGTAGCGACCTGAGCTTGTTAGTGGGTTTTTCAACCTTAAAATCTATTTCCCACAATTTTATATCTTCCCCTCTGTAATGAGGCCTCCACGTGCCTGGGATGCAAGGGGGTCTGCAATCCCTCACAGTGTTGGACACATGAAATTGGAAGCTCTGTTTTCAGATCCAATCTCTGCCATTGGCTAGTTATATGACCTGAGCCTCAGGTTTTTGGCACTTATAAAATGAGGATTAAAATACCTGCTCTGCCCACACTACAGAATACTTGCAAGGATTGCATAGAATCATATATATATATATATATGTAAACTGCACTGCAATCATAAAAGCCTTTTACAAATATTTGCTCATTTCTTTATTTTTGTATAAAAGTGGCTATAGAAGAAGAGTCTGAAGATTTGAAGTTAAGTCTTAAATGGCACTTATTCACTGCCCGCATGAATCCACACTTTAGTTTCCTCATCTGTATAATGGGTACAGTACTGCCTCATGGACTTGTTGAGAGAACTGGATACAATAATAAAGGTGAAAGCACTATGAACAATAAAAGAGTAGAGAAGTATGATTACAACAAAACAAGGTTACTGTGGGCCCTAAATTATACTGGTTGGATCCTAGAGATATGCCAAGATTAAAAAATTGTTCAAAATCTGCAATTCAATTTGGGGAGAACAAACATTCCAACAAAATGAATGTTTATCCAAGCAATAGTTTTCTTGACCCCATTCAGGTGATGGAGTCCAACTCAGGCTACCACATCGCTAGAAGGTTCGGGGAGTAGGCCTCCAGGATCAACACTTCCAGAAGATAGAGCATATTCCAAACTATAAAATGTAATTCCTCTAGGGCTTAGGGAAGAACATTTGGTAGGCAAATTGTCAATGGACTGATAACATTTTTACTCCTTATCTATAAAATATCTTAAGATCATGGAATAAGCCTCTCTTTCATCTTTGAAAAACTTCGACTTTAAGAAGATGACCAATTCAAAAAGCCAAGGGATATATGAAAACATGCTACCAATGGACATGGACAACAGGGGGATGGGAGCATGAGTTTGTGTGTGTGGGGGAGGTTGGGGGTTAATGGGGGGGGGGAATGTGGACACATTTGTAATACCTTAACTAATAAAAAAAAAAAAAAGAAAGAAGAAAAAAAGAAATAAGAAAAAAAAGAAAACATGCTCAAAGTCACTAATCATCCGAGAGATGCAAATCAAAACAACAATGAGATACCATCTCACACCTGTCAGAATGGCTATCATCAACAAATCAACAAAGACAAGTACTGGAGAGGATGCGGAGAAAAAGGAACCCTCGTGCACTGCTGGTGGGAATGCAGACTAGTGCAGCCACTATGGAAGACAGTATGGAGTTTCCTCAAAAAGTTAAAAATGGAACTCCCATTTGACCCAGTGATCCCACTTCTAGGAATATATCCCAAGAAACCAGAAACACCAATCAGAAAGGATATATGCACCCCTATGTTCATAGCAGCACAATTTACCATAGCTAAGATTTGGAAACAGCCTAAATAAGTGCCCATCAGCAGATGAGTGGATTAAAAGACTTTGGTCCATCTACACAATAGAATACTATGCTGCTGTAAAAAAGAAGGAATTCTTATCATTTGCAACAGCATGGATGGAACTGGAGAACAATATGCTAAGTGAAATAAGCCAGTCAATGAAGGAAAAATACCACATGATCTCACTCATTTATGGATAATAAAGAACATTATAAACTGATGAACAAAAATAGATTCAGAGGCAGAGCAGCCTCGAACAGACTGTCAAACTACAGCGGGAAGGCCGGGGAGGGTTGGGGGGCGGGAGGGGGGTAAGAGATCAACCGAAGGACTTGTATGCATGTATATAAGCATAACCAAAGGACACAAGACACTGGGGAATAGGGGAGGCCTGGGAAGGTCAAGGGGGGTGGGTGGGAAGGAGACATATGTAATACTCTTTGTAATACTTTAAGCAATAAAACAAAATTAAAAATAAATAAAGTGAATGCTATTAAACCAAAAAAAAAAAAAAAAGTCCACAAAATGGAAATATGGCCACATAACCAAATCCTATATAATCTCTCTATATAAAAGACTAATATGCTAAGTGTCTGACCATCCGACCAGTCCCTATGACGCGCACTAACCACCAGGGGCTGCCGAGCTGCAGGGACTTGGAAGCGGTGGTTCTCCGGTGACACACCCCAAAATGAGAGAGGAGGGAGCCTGATTCCTCGCAGAGCTGTGCGATTCCACCTTTGGCCGTGGGTTATGTTGTTGCTGGGGGACTGTCGGCCCCGAACCTGGTTTACTGCGCACTTGTGTTTGTGTTCCACACCCTGTGCAACAGCTCCTTCGCTCCAGGACCCCTCGGGGGATGTCGGAGAGCCAGTTTCGGCCAGATCCCCACAGGCCAGGCTGAGGGACCCCACCGGTGCACGAATCCACGCACCGGGCCTCTAGTATGAATATGAAACTGTGGTGGGGACACTTAAGAACAGTACCCATAGGCCATGGAGGGTCTATTTTACTGAGGATAGAAAAGAGAGGAAAAACATAAGCAGGTGAATAAGTAAACAGACAAGATTGAGGTAGGCTCAATAATGGCCATATCCTAATCCCAGGAATAGGCGCATGTTACCTTCTATGGCAAAAGGGACCGTGCATGTGTGACTGAGTTACGGATTTTTGAGATGTGGAGATTATTTTGGATTACCCAGGTGAGCCCTGAATGTAAACACAAGGCTCCTTACAAGAGGGATACAGGACTTTCAGACAGAGGAGAAGGTGATGGGATGGTGGGAGCAGAGTGAGAAAAGACTGTGGTGCGGGAACACAAACCAAGGGATGGGGGCAGCTGAGAAAGGCAAGGAGCTGCTTCTCCCCTCAGCCTCCAGAAGGAACCAGCCCTGCCAGCATCCCCTGACTCACTTTAGCCTTCTGACCTCCAGAACTGTAAGAGAATAAATACATGTGTTTTTAAGCCACTACGTTGGCGGTAATTTATCATGGTAACAACAGGAAACTAATACAAAGATTATATTAGCTGATGATAGGTCTGGTTAAGAGAATAAAGGGGGGCCTGATGGGTGTGACTGGCTGGGGTGGGGACAGGCTTCTGCTTTCAGCTAGGTGGTCAGGGCAGGCCGCTCTGCAGGGGTGTCAGAGACAATGTGCTCAAGATGGAACGGGCCAGCTTCTCCATTGCCTTGTCCTCTCCACAAGCAAAGGAGGCTCACAGGCCATGGAGAGTTCGACATTGTTGGTACAAAGCAGAAAGGCTCACTCAGATCACTTCAAGCGATGAATTTATTGGAAGGATACACGTGGAAGTAAAGAAACCAAGATCCTCACACTGGGACAAGTTTCAAGGAAATGGAGGGGGAAAAATCTTCCTTCTAGACACAGAACAGAGTTGTTCAGAAATGAGAAATTGCTCAGAATCCAGTGCCTGACACCAGCAATAATAGAAATTGAAAATCCTCAGCCTCCACCCCTCTGTGTAGCTGACTTCTGTCTCTGTCTCTGCTTCTTTTCATGTGTCTTTCTGCCTTGGCTCCAAATATCAATGGCTTCTTACTCTTCTAAAATTGTTCATTAAACTCCCCAAAAGAAAACACTGGATTTATCCAATTCTTCCCCATCCTCCCTCATCTGCAATTGGCCAGCCTAGAGATTGGCTGCCTGTGGGTCAAGTGTCCATCCCTGAACCAATCAGCTACAGCCGGAGTAACCAGGTTGCTCGGGCACCAACACGTGTAGAATGGCCAGGAGCACAGCAAAGAGGAGCGGGATCAGGCCTGCTGCTTCCTCCTCAAGAGGCCGTGGGTGGGGCAGGAACGCACCCCAAGGACTCCTCTCAATAAGCCCAAACTCCCAGAGCGTGAAGCCTGTTTCCCTCTATGTTACCTCACCAGTGTCTCAGTGCTCTTCTTAAGTAAAGAAAGTACAAATCTATTCAGAATCACAGTACCAAAGCTTGTACATACCTGCTGTCATTTGAAGTAGTCAAGCAGCAGTGTTGTAAAGATTATATGGACAGGATTTCTTGGCTCTGGGGTCTGACCCCAGAGGTTTTCTTAGAAGCCACCTGCCTTTCCTGAGCTGTCAGATGTGTGGAAGGATCATCTGAATCTGTACCCGGTAGATGCAAGGGCAGCTGGTCCAGATGACCTCTAGGTTGTGACCCCTGCTTAAAGGCATGATTCTCTGACATTTCAGACCAATTCCCGGGGGATGGAGCAGGAACAGAGAGCAAGGAGGAACCAGAGGTCAAGAGAAGGCAAGAGAGCCCAGTTCCTCTTCCTTTGCCAGAGCCCACAGCTGAACCCAGGTGGGTGTTTCATGGGGCCAGGGAGAGCGGACCTTTCTTCCCTTCAGCCCCTGTAGATGGAGCCCCTGTGGTGACTTTGGGGACAGGAGGGAAGTTCCTATGGGGTCCACGAAGGATGAGAAGGTAGGACTCAATTGTTTTAGGGACCCCAAGTATGAAGATCCTTTCATGGTGTATCTTTTTAAGTCCTAACCACAGGCCACAATGTAAGGAGGTCCTTATTAGCCCATTTCACTGATGAGGCAATGGGAAGTTGCGCAGGTGACTATGCAGGATGCCCAGAGCCTGCTGACCTCTCTGTAAAGCATCATCCCACTTGGGCGGCTGACAGTGCAATGAGCTTCCCATCCTGCCTCCTTTCTGCCAGCTCCCTGCCCCTCCCATCCCACACACAGCCTTGTGCGAGCAGTCCTTCTGCATCTAATAACCACTGTTGTACTGCAGAAAAACCTAGAACTGACAAGATCTGGCCTGGGACAGATGGTCACCAGTCACAGCTGAGGGAGGAGGAGGAAGAGGGAACCCAGGCTCCATCACTTATAAAGCAGAGAGCCCTTGTGAAGCCACTTCCCCTCCCAGCCTCTGTGCCCTCAGCTGCAAGATACTTACAAACACTCTGCCAATTTCCAGGGCCAAGGTAAGGAGTAACACAAAGACAGTTTGTGGAAGTGCTTTGCAAACAATAAAGCATCCTATTATTGTAGCCAGAAGGAAGGTTACTTGGCCAGACTAGACTATCTCTCCAGGAACTGAATTCCCTCGTCTACTCCTTCACTGTCCCAGGTGACTCCCTGCTCTCTCACTTCCAATTCCAGCTGCAATCAGCAGTACCGGAAGGTTGGGGTCTTCCTCTGAGCATCTTTATATTCTCATCAGCTCAATAACTGAATGAATGGTTGTGCAGTGTTTTACGTTCTACATATTTTTTCGTGTAAACCATTTTGTTCATTCCTCACAAAACCCCGATGTTCATCACAATCCTATTACGTGAGCACTAACTAAGGGCCAAGGATTGCTACTAGCACCTTTATCTCAAGTAATCATCACAACTCAATGAGGCAGGTGTACTATTATTATCATCTCCCTATTCTAGATGGGGAAGCTGGAGCACAGAGAGGTCAGGGAACTTGCCCACAGTCACACAGTAAGTACGTAGCGGAGTTGGGATACACTCCCAGGGTGGCTGGCTCCAAAGACTATGCTCTTTACAACATGCTAAGCTGGCTCCCAATAACTCCCCGGTAGTGTCTACTTCATTTTACTTTACAGATGCGATGCCATTCAACCATCACAACAGCCCTACGAGGCAGTTAATTTCATTACACTAACAAGAAGCAGTAAAGTGATTTTTATGAATCTTCACAGTAACAGAATGGGATTCATACCAGGTCTTCCCAACCTGAGTCTGGTTCCCTTTCCGCCACACGTACCTTTCCGATAAAAAGGTAAAAAACAAGCTCTTGTCAAGGTGCTCTGAGCTAATTGAGATAACAAAGGGCAAGTGGGTTGATTTTCTTTGGAAGAAAGGTTCTTGAGAAACTTAACATTTGATTATTGTTCCTGCATTTTCAGTGAGGAGCAGCAGTGTGGGGGTGATGCCAAATATCAATCAGCCGCCGCCGCCGAACAAATCAGTCATCTTCTGGGTAAGTGCGCGCATCAAATTAGCATTTGAGGAGTGAGGCGGAGAATGAGATTTCTAATAAGTCTCTCTCCAACATCTACACCAGCCTCCAGAGATTCGCTGTAGATATTTCTGACATCCAACATTCATAGGACTTTCCCCAAGAAGTTAGTAATCTTAAAACTCTCCCAGGCGATCAGCATCTGTGCTTCAAAATTGTAACAATAATAATTCTGAAAAAAAAGCAGTAAATTCTACTTCCTTATTTTCCAATTTCACATACCCCACAGTGGTCAGATGTGGGATGTCGTTGATTTCTAAAGAAATCACTAGTTTTACCCAGTGGAATTTTTGCAAGGGTGGAAACTTACGAAAGGTGATTACTTAGTCAAATAAATAAACAATCATTCCCCATAGATACACGAAAGTTAAGATATAATCTTTCACCTTGAGTAGCTTGAATTGACCTGCAAACATGGAAAGACATATGGTAGCAATAGAGGCCATTTTTCCCCTGGTAAATTCCACTTTTATTCTTTTGCCGAGATTAGTGTAAAAATTCTAATTATTTTTATGGCTCTTAATATGCTCCATTAACTCTTTTCCCCCAACATTATTGAGATCTAATTGACATATAAGACTGTATAAGGTCAGGTGTACAATGTGATGATTTAATATGTATATATTGCAAAATAATTTTGACAATAAGGTTAGTTAACACATCCTTCATCTCACATAATAAATTTTGTGTGCATAGGAGAACATTTAAGATTTACTCTCTTAGCAACTTTCATGTATATGTAACACAGAATTGTTAACTATAGTCACTATGCTGAATAGTAGATATCTAGGACTTTTATTTTGTAACTGGAAGTTTGTAACCTTGACCAACATCTCATTTCCCCCACCTCCAGCACCTGGCAACCACCATTCTACTCTCTGTTTCTATGAGTTCAGTTTTTTTGTTTTGTTTTTGTTGTTGTTGTTTTTTTGGTTCCACAAGTGAGATCATACAGCATTTGTTTTTCTCTGACTTATTTCACTTAGCATAATGCCAACAGAGATCATTTTGGAGTATGTGTCCCAGCTCGCTACTAGCTCTGTACTTTTGGGCAAGATAATCTCTTTAACCCTTAAACCTTAGTTGCCTTATCTATAAAATGGGAACAATGACAATAGCAATAATAGTAAGAGTCAATTGGGCAACTACCGTATATCAGATACGGGTAGAAAGCTGAAGATACAGCATATATCAAGACAGGCAAGGTCCTCGATGAAGCTTATGTGCTAGGCAGTGGTTCTCAACCTTCTGGCCCTTTAAATACAGTTCCTCATGTTGTGACCCAACCATAAAATTATTTTCATTGCTACTTCATAACTGTAATGTTGCTACTGTTATGAATCGTCATGTAAATATCTGATATGCAGGATGGTCTTAGGCGACCCCTGTGAAAGGGTCGTTCGACCGCCAAAGGGGTCGCGACCCACAGGTTGAGAACCGCTGTGCTGGAGAGACTCACTAATTGTAGTTATAACATAGTATTAATATTATTTATTTGTTGATTGGAATTTGGCCCTTTCTCTTTACATGACATTTTTGCCTTAGAAAAGAATGTGTTATTTTAATAAAAATTTTCTTTTTCATACTTAGAGATTGTTTTTTACTGTTGTTAAAAGTAATGGTATATGATTTGCCTTATAGACAAAAAAAAAAAAAAAAAAAAAAAAAAAAAAGAAAGATTAAATTTGCTAGACAAGCCAGGCCTGGCAATTTCCTAAGACATCAAAGAATCCTGGGGAGATATAAGGTTTTCTAGAACAATCTCTGAAGAATGCACCCTCATTATGGAGCCCTCTCTGAAGGTATACTCCGCAGCTCCCTCAGAGAGGCGGAAATGACCGCCTGTGCTGCAGAGACAGACCCACCTGACGCCTTCTCTTTGGGACTCAAGCAGGCTTCTCTGCTTCTGAGGCGTGTGAACAGTTTTATCTGGAAGCTCCGCCAAGGCTCCAGGGCCTCCTTCTGTAAGTTTGCGTGTCACTTCCGCCCAGGCTTTACTGCTGGAAGCAAAGCTTTGAAACAAAGGACACAGGGATAAAGATTTGACCCCCAATTCACCTCTGCTTTTATGTATTAACAAAGATACTCCTAATTAATCTTCCCCCCTTTCTTTTTCAGAGAGGAAGGAAGAGGGAGAGAAAGAAACATCAATGATGAGAATCATTGATAGGCTGCCCCCTGCACGCCCCCTCCTGGGGATCGAGCCAGCAACCCAGGTATGTGCCCTGACTAGGAATAGAACCAGTGACCTCTTGGTTCATAGGTCAACACTCAGCTACTGAGCCACACCGGCTGGGCCTAATTAGTCTTTTTGATAAGTGGGTAAGCATTCTAACAGTTTTTTTAAAAAATTTTAATGGGGTAAACATTCCTGGAAATTCAGAACAATAAAATATTAGAGACAGAGGAACACTCGAGCCTATGAATCCAACCTCCTTTGTTCAGAGCTGAGGGGATGGGGTTTTAGAGAAGGGAAGGTCCTATAACTAACACCTGGGAAACCTGGGACCATGAACCAGGTTTTCTGACTCACAATCTAGTGCTCCCTCCACCTCTTGATCAATTTACAACCTGGAGCAGGAAATTTGACTATCCTTCTAACCTCCTCCCAACTTGTGCAGCTACAAAAATAGATACAATCTGGAAGCCCAGCCATGCCAAATATTGTGGCAGACTTCCCAGCCTCACTCTCCTCCTCCCCCAGCTGATGGGAAGTTGAAGCTCCATAACGCTCTTTGCTAGAAATATAAAAATTATTTCTCTTTTATTCTTCCTTAGATCTAAATCCCACTGCCCAACTAGATTCAATGCCCATTGAGGATGCTCTATCCAGAGAGGAGGGATCAGATAGGTCATCAGATAAAGAGAGTCTCCTATTTTAGATTCTACAGATTCGAAAGTATGAGAAAATTGTGAATATTTGTATTTTTAAAAAAGGCCTAGACCAATGATAAAAACAAAACAAAACATGAAAGCTTCAAGGAAAACCTAACATGGCTTCATGAGGTCTTTCTACAGAGAGGAAATGTTGAAAAGAGAGACACAGAAAAGATTGTGTTCATTAAAAAATTAATTTCAAATGTTGGCTGAAACCTATGAGAGAAGCATCACAGAAACAAAAGACAAGAACATTTGAACATAGAAACTGAATTCAAGAAATTGTTTTTCTTCATGCTGGTACTTGGCAGAATACTGGAAATAGTACATGGAGACATACAAGGATGCCCATTGTAGCATTATTTGTAATAGAAAGAAATGGAAATAATCTAAGTCTCCCTCCATAGAAGGCTGGTTAGAATAAATTACAGTGCATCTATATTATGGGATATCATGCAGTTGTTTCAAAACAGATGGCTAAACTATATGTCCTGACAGAATGGTAAAAAAGCAAATCAAAATATTATATAATATCGCCAAAGCCGGTTTGGCTCAGCGGATAGAGCGTCGGCCTGCGGACTGAAAGGTCCCAGGTTCGATTCCGGTCAAGGGCATGTACCTGGGTTGCAGGCACTTCCCCAGTGGGGGATGTGCAGGAGGCAGCTGATCGATGTTTCTCTCTCATCGATGTTTCTAACTCTCTATCTCTCTCCCTTCCTCTCTGTAAAAAATCAATAAAATATATTAAAAAAAAAAAAATATTATATAATATGATCTCATTTGACCGAATAGAAACAATTATATTTGTATATATATATACAGAAAGTTTCTAGAAAGATATGCAAGAAAATTAATTGTTGGGAATTATTAATAGGAAGAGCAGGAGAACAAGAGGTTTTATTGTTGCCTTTCATCCTTCTAATGTGAAGGTTTACCATAAGACTATAATACTTCTAATATATTTTTAAAATCCTACAAAAATATAATTTTTTAAAGAAATAAAAATATTCCAGAATTTATTTTTAATCACAAAATGTATCAATAAAGAGTTCAAAACATAAAAAATGAATATAAAAAGAATGTCTTCCTCTATCTCTTTTTTCAATGTCCTATAGTTTTCTAAGTACAGGTCTTTTACCTCCTTAGTTAAGTTTATTTCTAGGTGTCTTAATTTTTTTGGTGCAATGGTAAATGGGATTTTTTTTGTTTGTTTCTCTTTCTGTGAGTTCATTATTTGGTGTATAAAAAGGCCATAGATTTCTGGGTGTTAATTTTGTATCCTGCTACATTGCTGAATTTATTTATTAGGTCTAGTAGTTTTTTGATGGAGCCTTTGGGGTTTTCTATGTGTAGTATCATGTCATCTGCGAATAAGGACAGTTTTACTTCTTCTTTTCCAATTTGGATGTCTTTTATTTCTTCTTCTTGTCTGATCCCTATGGCTAGCACTTCTAGTACTATATTGAACAGGAGTGGTGAAAGTGGGCATCCCTGTCTTGTTCCCATTCTTAGGGGAGATGAGTTTAGTTTTTGCCCATCAAGTATGATGTTGGCTGTAGGTTTGTCATATAGGCTTTTATTATGTTAAGGTATGATCCCTCTATTTCCACTTTGCTGAGAGTTTTTATCAAGAAAGGGTGTTGGGTTTTGTCAAATGATTTTCTGCATTGATTGATATGATTATGTGATTTTTGTCTCTCAATTTGTTTATGTGATGTATCACATTTATTGATTTGCGGATATTGTACCATCCTTGCATCCCTGAAATAAATCCCACTTGGTCATGGCGTCTGACCTTTCTAATGTAATGCTGAATCTGATTTGCTAGAATTTTGTTGAGGATTTTAGCATCTATGTTCATCAAGGATATTGGCCTGTAGTTCTCTTTTTTTGTGGTGTCTTTATCTGGTTTTGGAATTAGGGTAATGCTGACTTCATAGAAAGAGCTTGGAAGTGTGCCTTCCTCTGAAGAAGACATATAAATGGAAGAACATACATGTTCATGGATTGGTAGAATCAACATCATTAAAATGTCCAAAGCAATCTACAGATTCAATGCAATCCCCATTAAAATACCAACAGCATATTTCGAAGATCTAGAACAAACTCTCCAAAAATTCATCTGGAATAAAAAAAAAAGAGGCTGAATAGCCACAGCAACCCTGAGAAAGAAGAACAAAGTTGAAGGGATCACAATACAAGATATCAAGCTATATTACCAAGGCACAGTTCTCAGAACTGCCTGGTACTGGCACAAGAACAGACATATGGACCAATGAAATAGAATAGAGAACTGAGAAATCAACCCAAGCCATTATGCTCAATTAATATTTGACAAAGGAGGCAAGAGCATACAATGGAGTCAAGACAGTCTCTTCAATAAATGGTGCTGAGAAATTTGGTCAGATACATGCAAAAAAATGAAACTAAATCACCAACTTACACCATACACAAAAACAAACTCAAAATGGCTAAAGGACTTAAATGTAAAATGGGAAACCATAAAAGTCCTACAAGACTCCATAGGAAGCAAAATAGCAGACATACGTTGTAGCAATTTCTTTACTTATACAGCTGCTGGGGCAATGGAGACTAAAGAGAAAATAAACAAATGGGACTACATCAAAATAAAAAGCTTCTGCACAGCAAAAGAAGCCATCAACAAAACAACAAGAAAGCTCACTGCATGGGAGGACATATTTGCCAATGATATTTCAGATAAGGATTTAATCTCCAAAATTTACAGAGAACTCATACAACTTAACAAAAGGAAGATAAACGATCCAGTCAAAAAATGGGCAAAAGACCTAAATAGACACTTTTTGAAAGAGGACATACAGAAGGCGGAGAGACATATGAAAACATGCTCAAAGGTCACTAATCATCCGAGAGATGCAAATCAAAACAACAATGAGGTACCATCTCACACCTGTCAGAATGGCTATCATCAACAAATGACAAGTGCTGGCGGGGATGTAGAGAAAAAGGAACCCTTGTGCATTGCTGGTGGAAATGCAGACTGGTGCAGCCACTGTGGAAGACAGTATGGAGTTTCCTCAAAAAGTTAAAAATGGAACTCCCATTGGCCCAGTAATCCCACTTCTAGGAATATATCCCAAGAAACCAGAAACACCAATCATAGCAGCACAATTTACAATAGCTAAGATTTGGAAACAACCTAAGTGTCCATCAGCAGATGAGTGGATTAAAAGACTGTGGTACATCTACACAATGGAATACTACCACTATAAAAAAGAAGGAACTCTTACCATTTGCAACAGCATGGATGGAACTGGAGAGCATTATGCTAAGCGACATAAGCCAGTTGGAGAAAGATAAATATCACATGATCTCACTCATATGTGGTATATAATGATCAACATAATTTGATGAACAAGAATAGATCCAGAGACAAATGGCAGGGGAGGGGAGGGGTTAGAGAGCAACCAAAGGACTTGTATGCATGCATATTAGCATAACCAATGGATACAGACACTGGGGGCTTGCCTGGGTTGGGAATGGCAGGCGGGGTGGGGGTGGGGGGTGGGGGGGGGGTTGCCAATCGGGGAAAAAGGAGACATATGTAAAACTTCAGACAATAAAAACTTCAGACAATAAACAAAAAGAATGTCCAATAGGTCTCCAACCAAATAAATCCCTTTTCTTCCTTCCCGAAGACTGCAGCCCTTGGATAGAATTTTTATCCTTCCCATCCTTGCCATCACCCTCTGTGATGCTGACAACATGTGCTTTGTTTGCCTCCTTGATTCACAGGCTCCACATTCATTCTATATCACCAGCCTTTGACTACTTGTTGAACTTCATTATGATGCCTAAAGCTAGAACTTGGAACGTCATTTCTCTGGTCATACAGCCCAGAAAACTATGATCACAGATGCCCCACCATGTCCAAACAAACCATCTTAATTCTCCTTTTGGTAAAATTACAGATCAAGGAATTTCCTTAGTGGATGCCAATGAACTGCAGCAAGACATTTGCCCCAGGCTCTGCAGTATATTTGTGGAACTGCATATAGAACAGTGGACTGTAGGGCTTGGGAGGTCGTAGCTCCAGATTTAACAAGTCTGTTCACAGAGTATAGGTTATGGGTTATGGATGCATCTGAAGGTCTGAAAAAAGGTCCAGATTTGGGCCCTTTCTTGCTCAATCTATTTATCAATGATTTGGAAGAAGACTGAAAAGCCATGTTTTCAGTATTCACTAACTTTTTATACTAATTTTCTTTTCTTCCCACTATATAAAAGCATTCCAATTTCTGAACTTGGGATGGGATCATTTCTTTTTCATGTTAACAACTTGCCTGTTTACATACTGTCTGATTCCATTTACATATATGATGTTCTGGAAAAGGCAAAGCTATAGCAATAGGGAAGAAGGATTGGGGGTGGAATGGAGATTGACTACAAAGGGGCAGTGTGAGTGAATATATTTAGAAGATGAAATCATTTTGTGCCATGATTGTGGTAGTAGATATATGACTCTAAGCATTTCAAAACCATAAAACTATACACCATAAAAGCATGAATTTTATGGTCTGTAAATTTAAAAATAAATCAAAAAAATCTTGCCTTGACATCCTAATCTCTATAATAAAAATAATAACAATAGTAATTATAAATAATAATACAAGATACAAAAATAAATGCTAGCTCCTCAGTTCAACAACTTACAATTGAAAAGAGGCAAAATATCTGGGTGGACATACAACTCATATCATCATCTGGACCCTGCCTGCCTACCCAATTTCATCTCCAGTCACTGCTCTTCCCTCTCATTTCTCATCCCTAGTCCTAAATATACCAGTTTGTTTCTTGCTTTTGTTCCTTTACACAAATTCTTAACTGATAATGTCTTTGCCCCACCACCTCCCTATACCACCCTTGAAAACCCTTCAGCCTTCAAAACCCAGCCCAGCCATCACCAGCTCCCTGACTCCTGGTAGAAATTATGCTTATTTCCATTGCCACCCTCGTGATGCAGGACTGTGATTAAGTATCAATGTGTCATCATCTGTTAATCTGAGCTCCTAAAGGATGGATACTGGTTCTTTTTATTCATTTCTGAATCCCAAAAACTCAGTACAATTTGGTTATACAGTCTAGCACAATCAATAAATATTTGTAGACTTTCAACAATTTTAAATGACTTTTTTTTTTGATTAGGCAAACGAAATCCCTAATTATGTGTTTGAAGGAGGGTACATTTTTCTCCAAAATTTTTTTTTTTCCTAACAATACAATCAGTTTTCCCTTTTCCAGCAATTTGTTACTATTTTGGAGCAATTTCATATAGAAGCAATCAGCAGTAATCCTTTTTATAGTGTGTTTTGCAAGAAACATTCCCAACATCTCACATTGGTCCCTTTTCCTCTAGTTTTCGGTACTGCTGTAAATAAGCTTGCGATACCTTATGCAGTGGTCAGTTCCTAATTCTTCCCTGCAGCCCCTTATACTTAAGAAGACTGAAGTGTATTTGATTTCAGCTGGGACTTATCCTGACGCATTCAAAAGCAAAGGGAGAAATTTTGGCAGGCCACAAAGACTCTTTGAAAGGACTGTGATACATTGCTGCAGGAATCTTAGACTGTTGCTTACAGTAACACCCATGTGCCTTCCTCAAATACTCAGAGATCTGAGGGATTGGAGGAAAGGATTTCCCACCCTGTATTCTGTGTTCACCAAAGCTGATCTCATTCCCTGGCTCTGGTAATGGAATAGGTCAAAGACATCTGACTGTTGCAGGCTGGGATTTTGGCTACGGCTGGGATGAGCCCTTGCGTCTGATGAGATTGGAGTAGCCTGGGTCTACACGGAGAGCCGCCAGCCTTGTCACACTTGCCTGGGTCAAGGCAAGTCAAGGGTCTGGTTGGAGCTGAGTATGCAGTCAGACCATTAGAGTTCTACAAGAATGTGAGCAATGACAAGGTCAAGGCCAAGGGCTTGGGAACATGACCCAGGAGCTGTGGCAACATCACTCAACACAATACCTTAGAACAGCGGTTCTCAACCTGTGAGTCGAGACCCCTTTGGGGGTCGAACTACCCTTTCACAAGGGTCGCCTAAGGCCATCGGAAAACACATATATAATTACATATTGTTTTTGTGATTAATCACTATGCTTTAATTATGTTCAATTTGTAACAATGAAATTGGGGGTCACCACAACATGAGGAACTGTATTAAAGGGTCGCAGCATTAGGAAGGTTGAGAACCACTGGTTTAGAAGAAGAGTGGTGTAGGAAACATGAGCTGTCATCTCTCTAATCCTCAGTTTCCCTATTTGTCAAAGATTGAGGATTAGAACTAGTGAATTCCAAGGCTCCCTTATCAACTCCAGCTTAGGTAAGGTGTCTTGGTCACATACAAGGCCAGGCAGGAACAGAGGGCAAGCAGCTGAGTTCATGCTGAACTAGGACTTTGTGCGGAGCTACAGAGGAGACAGGTCAGAGTAGCCCCTATGGATTCCTGGATGGCTCCTGAAGCTCCCTGAAGGCCACAGAAAGCTGTCTCCTTGACTGGCCAGATGTCCCAGGCCAGTTGACAATTATTCTATTTGCTTGGGGGATATTTGACCAAGGAAAGTTCTGCAGAGGCCCATGGTACAGCCCATGGGCAATCCATGAGGGCTCAGCAACCCAGGCTGGGTATTTCTTAGCCCACCTTTGCCACCCCCTGCTGGCCCCAGGTTTGGCACAGCCCCTCCACCTTCTTTTAAGCACCTTGCCTCCTATTTCCCATCCACCTGCAATGGATACTTCATTAGGAAACAGCACATTTGGTGGCAATACAGCCACTTTAGAGTCTGAATTTGAGTCTCAGCCCTGACTACGAGGTGCTTCTCTGACCTTGGGTAGATTATTTTCCCCTACCTCCACCTCAATGTTCATCTATGAAGTGGAAGTTATATCACCCACCTCCAGGGATGTTTCCATGATTCAAATCAGATCACTAAATAGCTGTGCTCTGTGAACTGAAGGACAGATGAACCTAAGCCATTAGCTACGACAAATTATTTTGGGATGTTGTTGGGACCTAAGTGATGCATAAATAAAACCAGAGCTGGAGAGAAAACCTCTCTGCACCCCGTGCAGACTCGCTGTCTCCAATCCGTCCTCTGGTGGTCCCCCAACCCTCCCCTCCAGCCTTCCGGGCTTGGCTGTGGGGCCAGCCAGCCGCTAACAGGATGGCTCACTGCTCAATCCAGACAGTCCCCAGGGCTGGAGGCTTGTGCCTGTCAGCCTATCAGTTGGCATGCTGACAGACAAGGGATCTGGCCAATAAATGTCTAATCAGGAAGGTACCAATTCTTAAACCCGGCAGTTCAGCATAGTGATTCCAGTAGCAGACTGTACGGAGAGCCAGAGGTCTGCTGGGCCACACACCTTGGAACTCCAGGGCCACGGGCTCTTCTGGAAGGGTGGAGGGTCTGGAAAAACACACACCTGCATTCCTTATGCAGGAGACAATGTGTAGCAGGGGAAATGCTGCACTTTCTCCAGACATTCAAATACCAAGCTCAGCTCTGCAGTTGATTGTCTATATATCCTTGGCCAGACCACTTAACTTCTCTAAGCCTTGGTTTCTCATCATACAGTGGGTATTACAATAATCATGTAATTCTAATAGCTAATATCGTGTGCCAGACACTGTTGTTCCATGTGTTACTTCTGTGGGCGTAACACATGTAATCTGCTTCTCAGGATTCTTCTGAGGCAACTGCGTAAAGTACCTGATAGGCTAGTAGGCACTGGACAAGAATGAGCCTTCTCTCTGCACCCTTCTGCCCTATAAAATTTGACTGCTCGAGTGCAGTCATTTCTCTTTCCTTTATCTACTTACTAGCTGTGTAGCCTTGGGCAAGTTACTTAACCACTCTGAGCCTCACCTTTTTAAAAAAATATATATATTATTGTTTTTTTTTTACCGAGAGGAAGGGATAGGGATAGAGAATTAGAAACATCAATCAGCTACCTCCTGCACACTCCCCACTGGGTATGTGCCCGCAACCAAGGTACATGCCCCCGACCAGAATCGAATCTGGGACCCTTGAGTCTGCAGGCCGACGCTCTATCCACTGAGCCAAACCGGTCAGGGCCTCACTTTTTTTCATAAGGTAAAACAAGGAGTAATGACCTCACAGAGTTGTAGGAATAAAATGAGATGAAGACAAAGTACTGAATGCAATGGGTAGCAAACAGTAAATTCTCAATGAGTATTAGTTGCTTTGATGATTATTTATAATCCCTCATATCTGTGTCATATTTTTCACCTTATGAAGCCCCTCCATATCTCTTAACTCTTTGGATTTATATTCTGATTATTATTAGAATTATTATTCCTATTTGACATACAAAGAGATGGAGGCTCAGAGTGGTGGAGTGACTTATTCTAGGTCACGTGATGAATGAGAAGCAGAGATGAAACTTAAACCCAGATCTTCCTCCCCAATGATTTTTCTCTTCCAAGAAGCTGCTGAGACTTGCAGGCAACTGTGGAAGTCAACCCCTTCGAGCTGTCTCTTTGGCCTGGAAAGGAATCCCATCAGTGAAGCCAGTGGTGGTTGATGGTGGGTGAAAGTCAGGGACCTTGAGTGAGCCCAGAGTTTCCGTGGCTGCTCTACCAATGGAGGGCAACTAGAGGCCCTTGAGGACAACTTCAAGTAGGTACATTTATGAGTTAGAGAGAAGAGGGCCATGGCTCTAGGTAGAAACAATTCCTGCTGAAGTCCTCAGACATCATAGGGTCCCACAAATTAAACACTAAACTGTAGGCACAAAGTCTCCAGAGAGTTTTCCTGGGAGAAGGTCCAAAGCTTTTAATAGATTCTCGGAATTAACCCTGACCCACAGAAGGAAAAGAGCAGCGGTTCTAAGCTGCCACGTGAGTTCCACACCTGAGTCACCCTCTTCCAAGTCCTGCTCCCTGGGAGTGGCTCCTATGGACCATGACTATGACCATGACCATGACCAAAGGAAATAGCCACTAGCCTCTGTCTGCCTTGCCTGGTGTGATTTTTATTTTCTTCTTTTATTCTTATCTGCATTTGTCAAATTTTCTTTAGCAAATAAAGAGTACCTCTAAAGTCACTCAAAACAACAAATATATATTTTAAAGTTTTAAGTTCATTATTTAACCCAAGAAACACAAGTTAACATAAGCAGGGTGTACCACTTTGCCTTAACAAATACAATTTAGTTGTGCTGTTTCGAATGAAAACCAAAACAGAGCAAATAATTAAGTTAAAAACAACAGCATCAATTTAGTGGTTTACCAATTAGCAATTCAGTCCAACATGTATTAAGTAAACGCTGAGCTCACAGAGCACCATGCTTAGTGCTCCTGGCTTAATTGGCCTCTGCAGCATTTGGCATATCTGGCCTCTGTCATCTCACCACCACCTTCCCTTGGTCTTGATGAAACTCACTTCTCTCACTCTCTGTGGGCTCCTTGTGCATGTTCTCATGTAAGTTTCTCTTCCTCTGCCCTCTCCTTAGATACTGGCTCTGCCCACAGGCCCCTTATTTTCTGGCTGCGGTCTCCCTGATGGGTTCATTTGCTTCCGTGACTTTGGTTACCATTTCTATATTAATAATTCCCAAATCTGTAACTCCAGTCCAGATATCTCAAAAGACTTCTAGGCCAATAATGCCAACCTCCTCCTGGACACCTCCATGTGAAGATCCCACAGGCATTGAAACTTAACATGTCAGAAGCTGAACTTATCCCCAATATTAACCCACCTCCAAACCATGATCTCCCTCTTGTGCCTCCTATTAGAGAATCTAAGCAATAACCATGAACGTTTTATTTCCTTTTTCCTACTGCCACGTGCAGCGATGCTAAACATGCTGTTTCTTCCTCTGTACCTTTAGTAACTGTCAAATACCTTGGTTATTTTTTTTTTTTACATTACTCACCTGGATGATGACACAGTCTTGTACAGTGTCTTTGCCTCCATTCTTGCCTACTTTGACCTATTCTTTATGTAGCAGCCAGAGTAATTTTCCAAAAATTCAAACTAGATCATGTCACTCTATTGACTACAATGCTGCAGTGGCTCACCAATGCCTTCAGGATAAGGTTCAAACATCTGAGAATGTCTTACCTGTTCCTCTGTGTCTGACCCCTGCCTCTCTGCCTTCTTCTTTAGACTTCATCTACTGCCATCTGTATTAGTTAGGAATGAGGCTCCAGCTGCTATAATAAAAACACAAATATCATAGTGGCTTTAAAACAAGGAGATGACTTCTCTCTCTCTCTCTCTCTCTCTCTCTCTCTCTCTCTCTCTGCAATTCAAATGTAAGCAGTACATGACTGATATAGGAACCCAACTCCTTCTACCCTGATGCTCCATTAGCCTTACTCTGCAGCTCCCACCTAAAGTGATTTGATGTGATTGCGCCTGCTCTCATCATCACTTTCCTTTCCACCCAACAGCGAAGGGCTAAAGGAGCAAGGGAAGAATTCAGAAAAGGTAATACACCCAACCTCATCCCATGTCTTATAATTTAGTTGCTTGCCCACACTTGGCTTCAAGGGTAACTATGAAATGTAGTATTTTGCTGAGAAGCTATGTGCTAACTCATACTTGCTTCCACTTAAGTCTTTATAACCACCAAGAAGCCTTTCTGCCCCTGTACTTCCCCTCCTGAAGAACTTATTACACCCAATTTTAATTATCTGATTACTTACCTGTTTTCCCATCTAGGCTATGAGATTCTTTAGAGCTAATACTGTATCTTGTTCATCTTTGTTTCCTTGATGCCGGACAAAATGCCTCATGCATAATAGGCTACAAATAAATGCTTGCTGATTAGATTAATGAAAGAAAACACTAAAACAGGACCCCAAATTATATAAACATGGTATGAATTTAACTATGAAAAAACACAAGCAAACAATAACAACAACAAAAACCAACAAACAGAAAAAGAGTCCTGAATGAAAACATGTCAAAATGTTAACAGAGGTTGCTTATAAACATGGAGATTATGAATGGTGTCTTTCTGCTCCTCACAGTATTATTTTAATGGGGGGAGGGGGGTGACATTAAAAACAAAGTAGAGACATTTTGTTCCTTTTAACTCATGTTAAGATCTTTATAAGTTTTACTTAATAATTCACCATTGCATTGTTTTTGAGCTATTGTTCTTTCGAAACACCAAGGAACCACTGGAATTAACAATTTTTAGGTTAACATTTAGAGTGATTACTAGGTGCAGCCTGGTCATTTTATAGATGGGAAAATCGAGGTCCAGAGAGAAGACAGGCCTCCATGTTTAATTATTATTATAATAATTATTATTGTGGTAAGAACATATAACATGAGATCTACCTTCTTTGTTCTGGGCTCTCTATTCTGTTCTATATATATGTTTGTATGCCAGTATATTACTGTTTTAATAACTTTGCAATATATTCTGAAATCAGGAAGTGTAATGCCTCCAGCTTTGTTCTTCTTTCACAGGGTTGCTTTGTCTATTTGGCGTGTGTTTTTTTGGTTTTTATTTCTGGGGAAAAAAAAAACTGTCATTGGGATTTTGATAGGGATTGCATTAAATCTGTAGATCACTTTGGTTAGTATGGGCATTTTAACAATATTGAGTCTTCAAACCATGAATATGGGATGTCTTCCCATTTACCTTTGTCTTTTATTTCTTTCATCAATGTTTTATAGTTTTCAGTGTATAAATCTTTCACGTCCTTGGTAACGTTTATTCCTAGGTATTTTATTCTTTTTGCTGCTGTAGTGAATGGAATTGTTTTCTTAATTTTCTTTCCTGATAATTTGTTGTTATTATATAAAAATGAAACTGATTCTGATACGTTGATTTTGCATCCTGCCACTTTATTGAATTCATTTATTAGTTTGAATTAATTACTAGTAGCTCATGGCTCTGGATGGATTAGGCTTGGTTTCATTTTTTTAAAGGAATGCCTTTGATGGATATTTTTCATTTTAACTGTTTTCATTTTCAACCATGATGAACCGTCAGTCCAGAAACAATGCATCCCACTGTGTGCACAGCTCAAACTGACTCACTGGCCGGCACACTGGATATAAATGATGAAACCAGTTCCAGTGGCCCCTTCTAGAAGCCACCATATCATGGCGTCCTCAGACAAAGCCATTTGCCGGCAGCTCTTCTAGGAAGAGGACTCTGGCAGAGCCCATCAAAACAGAAGATGAGGCTGCCAAATGTGTTTCTTTTTCTTGATATGCATGTGGAGGCCAGTTTGTAGTGATTAAAATACATATGTGAGTTTATTCTTCTTTCCATTTAGCTCTTTACCCATTGGTTTTGTGGGCAGTTAGAGGGCACAGAGGGGTGAGTAATTTTTTATGGACTTTAAAATCAAACAAATTCAAGGGGAACAGGAGGCTTGTCTCTCTATCTCTCTTTTGTGCGCCAGGCTCTGAGAGATTAGACTCCTTCCTCAGCATAAATACATGAGCATGCCTAGTTTGGCATCTTTGTTCACAGCTTCTCCTGTTCCTTGAATTATCTCTCCCAACCCCCATATCCAATGGTTCTACCTCCTCCAGGAAGCCTTCCTGATCTTCCTGGCTCTTTGGTCTCACCTGCCTCAGAACTCCTAATTTATGGTCTATATATGTGTACTAATTCTTTTGCACTTCCCATATACACCTCAGATTGTGATAAAATTTTCACGTGAATCTGCTGTTTCCCAAGATCATGGCTTTCCTCAAGCAAGGGCCATATCTAATTCAACTCCTTTTATTCAATGACTTACCCTCACTAAGGTCTCAGGAAATTCTGGTTGAATCAATTAAGATCATCCAAGATCCAACCCTTGAGAGCAGCTTTACTCTGGGGTTTGAGCCAAGATTCCCTTCCCAGCTAACCCAGAGCTTCCAGCTTTCATCCATAGATCTTTTGAACCAAGTTGTCCATTTAGGCCTTCAACTTGAGGGAAAGTGGGGGGGGGGGGTGTGGAACTGGTGGGGAGGAGTCCTGGGTGCAGGTCCAATTTCATCCACTGCTAATTGAATGAGTCATTTCATACTTTCCCGAAACAGGGATTTTTTTTCCCAAATGCAAAATAGTTGTTGTTGTACTTCACAAGTTGTTGTAAGGATTCAATATAGTAGTACACACACAAAAGCTTGCAGGCAGGCTAAAACACAGAGACAACTTTGTGCTTTTGTGAGTATTACTTTTCCTTCTCCACTTACAGCCATCACTATTTTTCTCTTTCCTTTCCATCTATGTCTGACCTATTCACAATGTTGCTATTCACCCTAGCATAAGATGTTCTTGCCACAGCAAAGAGCAGTCTCCAGAAGTTCAAATTTCATAACTGCAAAGGAATCATCCAAGAATACCAGGGTCAGGTTTCTACATAGGGGCTCCAGAAATAGCAATAAATATCAAATGGCCCCTCTATTTTTGTAGAGAGTCAATATAGTCTGGAGAGATTCATTTGAGTATCAGGAAGGTCCAGATGACAATAAATGGGGTGTTTAAATGGAATTGTTACAAATTACACTGGGCATCCTGTGCAAAGGCCCAGTGTCTAGCTCCCTTTGCTTATAATGCTGCCAGCACATCAGCATTCTACATTTGCCTATCGCTGAGGCCACTTGGGAGAACCTCAGAACATTTCTGCAGCTGTGTGTGTGTGTGTGTGTGTGTGTGTGTGTGTGTGTGTGTTATAGGGTCTGGTCATCTAAATACAGCATGGATCCTTCACCTTTCCATGATTTCTATATGTAGGATTTATACAATATGAGTGTTCATCTTTTCTCTTGATCCTAGACTTGGGGGGGAGGTGGCTCATACCTGAGTCAAAAAGAAATATCCTTGGTGCCAAAATGGGAGGAGGGCCAGATTCATGTGAGGCTTTTGGGAGCTCTTATATAATGCAATATGCCCAAAGGCCAGAAGAAGAAAGTATTATTGGGTGAGACTTTAGAAGACAAACACCTCTGAATTGGGGGCAAATGTCACAGCGACGGGTTGTTTATTCTGTCTCTTCTGCAAATACATTTCTTATGGGATGTGGGTTGTTATGGTGATGGAGGTGGGGCGGCACTGAACTTAGAGGGAAAGAGGACATTTTGCTATTGACTATGGCTTCTCTGCTCTCCTGCCATCCTTCATGTCTCCATTCCCAACCACAGTCAAGTCAACCTTTACCAGCCATGGGCCTTCTGCCTTAAAGCCACTGCAACCCTTTCCCCACACATTTCTACCCAGTAGTAGCTCACTTTCAGGTGCTTCTTTTCTAATGGGTTCCTTTCAGACTGGACTTCTCTCCTATGCACTGGAGGCCCAAGGCAAGGGAGGCACCCACAGTTCCTGAGACACTGCCCTTGCTTAGACATCTGAGCACCAGGACCTCCTTTCTGAAAGGGAAAGCTGGACATAGCGTAAACATATTCTCTATGATGTTCTGTAACATCATATGATGTGTATAATGCCCTGTAAGATTACCTCACTGGATTAGAGCTCAGTCTGTCCCTTTGGAAGAATATACTTTCTTTGTCACTAAATGAGGAGCTCAGTTGTCTTTGGCTAAGGGTTGACATACACATTGTTTACTCAGCTAGAAGACATCTTTGTGAGAAAGAGCTGAATTTGGCTGTGGGCTCAGCAAGGGTGCACAGTGCAACACGACCGCTTAGCAAGCCTACAGCATCTTGGGCAGCCTTGGTAAATGAGAGGAATTCAAGTGAATGGGAAGGAAATGGGCAGCCCCATCCTACCCTGTGCTGGTAAGTCCGTAGCTAGATTACCATTCTCCCTATGACAAATCCCTTCACAGAAGACAAATAATCTGAGTCCATGATAGGGAGAGGAGTAGGGTAGACAAAGAGTCAGATATAT
Organism: Myotis nattereri; assembly: GCF_964212035.1. Taxonomy (NCBI): domain Eukaryota; kingdom Metazoa; phylum Chordata; class Mammalia; order Chiroptera; family Vespertilionidae; genus Myotis; species Myotis nattereri. The sequence continues at coordinate 57,648,023 of NC_138087.1, forward strand.
AACAGATTTGAAGAAAGTGGAAATCTTTAACTTGCAGAGGAGAAGGCATTTGAGGCTCTGGAAGAGTTGTCTCCAACTACCTGGAAGGCTGTCATTTGGAAATAAGATCAACCACGCCCCATGTGAAAACTAAACCAATGGCTGAAGAAAAGTTCCTTTAGGCTCGATGTTAAGTTCATCTTTTCTAACAGAGCTGCCTGTCAGTGGAAGAGGCTGCCTTGTGAAGGGAAGAGCCCGCACCAGTGGGAGCATTCAACCAGGGGTCCATAACAAGCCATTAAGAACACGGTCTAGGTGGAGATTCTAAATTGTGGGACGCAAACTTGATGACCTCCGGTGGCCTTCTCAATTCCACAAAGTGTCGATGCCAAAAGGGAATCCAGAACCTAATTCCAAAGAGCAGCCCTTTCTCCACCTCCCTTTCAGTTCCCAGCACACTAATTTTCTCTCCGCCGGTGCCAGTAGGAAGCAGGACTCCATGAGAGCTGGTAAGTGAGACAAGGCTCTGCCCAACCCGCTCAGCAGGACTGGCAATTAGCTGGACTCCAGCCCCCCAGGACTCACAAGCTCTCAGCAGGTCCCAATACTCCACCAGCGCTTTTTCAGAACCCAGGGAAGGAGATAGCCACAGGTAGCAGGGGCTTAATTCTGAACCCACGCTAACCAAACATTAACATTTGCATTTAAAATCAGGAGCAGAAAAAAGAGCAATGAAAACTCTACTCAATTAGAGCTGTTTGCAAATGCAAATATGCCTGACAGAAGAGAAAGGGGCTCTCTAGTGGCCACCCCTCTCTGCTGACATTTGTGACCAGAAAGAAGAGACTGTATACATATGTAGGAAGAAGAAATTAGACCTGAGAGAGGAGGGGGAGTGGAGGATGAGGAGGGACGGAAACATAATTTTGTTCTATACCATGAAACCTATAATTTCACTTTGACATGAAAATTGGCTCTGGAGCTAATTAGCTTTCTAATATAATTTGCTGCCAAAGAAAAGATAAAGTTTATGAATTTATGAACCTACCTGAAAAAGAAAAATGGAGTGTAAGTTTGCAAGAGGGTATTAGCTGATTCAAATTACAGGGGCCACTTCAGGGGTTAAGCCTATCCTGCCTTTGAACCCTGAAGAGCCTCCAGAGCAGGCCTCCTGCGGTGCTGTGCCCCATCCACCCTGTGGCTGGCTTGGTCTCTCTCAGTGGCCTTCCAGTATCTGGAAAACCCTGCTGGAAAGGGTGTCCTCATACTGTGCTGGGCCTTAATGTGCCCACCACTGGTCCTAAATGTGCCTTCTGGAGCCACTGAGCACAGAACTAGCCTGCTGTGACTTGGAATAATTTATGAATCGGACCATGCATCCACTTGGCAGTTGGCCAGGTCACCCTATCGAGCATCTTTCCTTCATCTCTCTGGACTGCTCTGGTCCCCATGGCCTTCCCTACCAAGTTCAATGTGACCCACTTAGAAACTCAGCCTGGCCTTGGGCAATTTTTCCTTTATTTTTTATTTTCTTTAAAATATAATCATAGGATGACATCAAGATGGCAGAAGAGGAGGTTGTAACCCTCACAACTCCCACAGAAGCACTGGTTTTTAACAACCACTCATGGACGAGAGTACCTTTATTGAAGTCCGGGAGTATCGCCGAGAGGTTCCAGGTGGAGCTAAATGTCCTAGAACAGGTGCACTGAAGAGCAGTGTCACTTTACCTCTGCCAACCCTCCCCCAAGGCGGAACAATAGTGTGATGCCGGCAGCTTTGTTCTCATGCAGGATGGCTTTGGTGATTCCAGGCCTTTGCAGCTTGCTGATTTCCACTGTCATTAGCTCCATGAATTCTCCCCTTCCCTAGGGTGTAAGCGAGCCACACAGAGGTTGAGTGGCCTGCCCCCTGTCCACAGCTGGCAATTGGTGGTTCTGAGGTTGGAACCCAGACTCTGTTCCATTCTCTCTGTACCACAGTGCACTGACATACACCTACCGGCTAACTATTTTGTCCTATTGTCCCTAAAATTGTTTTCTTTGCATTAACCAACTTTTGGGATTATTACGCCTTTCATAAAATACAACAAAAAAGATTTACCAGGTGAGATGAACACAGAGCAGATGTTGAATCCCTGCCAGTAATTAAACTTATTTTTAAGGCCCTTTTCCATGGGCCCCTAAACATGATACAATGGCATTCCAAGGCTTCCTACATGCAGATAAATACCAGCTCCCAGCCACATGTAACCACCAAGCTCTGGGTCCAGACCACCACAGTCCAAAACTCTTGGAGGTGGGAGTCCTTCAAAGAAGGCCCTGCCCAGCTCCCCTTCCACACAAAGCTCTACCCTGGGTCCCTTCCAGCTTTGACTACAACTCCCACACTGACCCCTAAGTTCCTAGATCAGAAATCTCCTGGGCTGGGGCCCACGAATGGTTCCTCTTTAGCCTCTCCAACCATGTTTGAGCTCCAGGCCACATGCTACCTATAATCAGACCCTACTTCTTACCAGATTTCTTGATAACACAGTTTCAAGTGAAGTGAGCTCAACCCCAGATAAAATACTTTAAAAATAAAGAATAATATCTATTTATCTGGTAAAGTCCATAGTACATAGAACCTCATGAGTACAATGGGCCCTTGGTAAATACCATTAATTAAGTTGAATTTAAAAACATCTAGTTAACACCCTCTTTTACCCTCTTTCCAAATATCATTATGAATTTGAGTTCCTTAAATGATTACATTCACTAGTTGTAAGAAATTTATTTAGTGATGTCTTAAAAAACAAACTTGAAGAAGAATCAAGCAATGTTCCCTGATACTGAAATTGCTCAACTTCTCATAGAATATAAAAAGAAAATTTACTTTTAAAACATCCTCTTGCAGGTTATGGGGCTTAGGCAACTGATTGCAACTGCTACTTGGCTACATTTATAAAAGGTCTGTGACATTCAATAATAGTATTCTCAAAGAAAAAATTGACAACTTTAGAATACAATTCATGAATATTACTCATAGCAGCTTATGGAATCCAATCAAAAACACAGCCAAGGGACCAATGCCTGGTGAGTATCCAGAAACAGCCAGACCTGGCCGTCTGGTCAGAGGCCTCAGCAGTCCATCCAAGGAATGAATGGGACTCAAGGGCGCATGTGAGTAAAGGCTTCCCACAGTACCCTGAAGGTGGCCATCTGGCTCAAGTGCCCCCCAGATTCAATGTCTTCATTCCCAATAGTGCTCTTAAGAAAAAGTCAGCCTTATTTATTGTAATAAGAGTGCATCCAGTTTTGATGATCTCATGCCTTATTTAAGAATGCATCCCTTCTTTCTGTTTTTATAGACTCTTTAGCACTTTTATAGCTGAGCTTCACCCATATTTTGGTAATGATTTCTGTCTTTCAAAACTTGTGCTGAACTCCTGCTTTCATCACAAATGATTAAGAGAGTCCCTGTTGTCCAGGGGGCTGCTTTTTTTTCTTATTTTTTTTCCTGCCCATGCATTGTTAAACCCTGCCATTCCCTTCTTTAGTCTCTCTGAAGTGGGTCTCACCTGAAATAGACTTGCTACCCTGTTCTCTAGATGGGTCCTCCATTCATTTTTCCATGTATCTCCTACCCAGCTTCTCATTCCCTCTGTGGACTTCAGACTCAGCTGGCACATCTGAGCCATTCTGGGAGCCTGCTTCAGCAGGAACTCCTTTGTCCCAGCTGTTTCCTTGCTGTGCCTGGTGTTTAGCCTTAATGATTTTGTTTTATCTCAGTGTTGTTGTTGTTTCACTTTCCCCAACTCCTCTTGACAAGCATCATCTTGACTTTTCCCATTGGTCACTAAACCCCTTCAGAAATATAATGGAAAGGGAAGTAAGGTGGGAAGGATGGCTTTAGAAAACTTGAATGCAAATTGCACTGCTAACAAACGGTGTGACCTAAGGAAAGTCACATAGCATCTCTGAGCTTCCCTTTGCTGTTTTGTAAAAGTGAGTTTATCATCCCAGGGTTGGAGCAAAATAAAAGGGAATGATAAAAGGGAAGGAGCTCCCCTGTCCAGTAGAATGATGTTTACATTCCTGCTTTCATCTGGGCAGCTGCTAGCACAAGTTTTGAGATGTGATGGGCAGGGGTTTGAGTTCTGCCATCAATCCTTACTAGCTTTGTGATTCTGGGCATGATCAACTGCCTCCTGTACACACCCGACTGGGAATCAAACCCACAACACTCCAAACAACTGAGCCACCTGGCCAGAGCCCCTGGGTATGTCTTTTAACTTTTGTGAGATTCCGTGTTTTCATCTATAAAATGGAGACACTAATACCTCACAGAGACACTAGTAGATAATAATCATTATGGTAATGATAACATTACAGGAATTCAGAGAGCTTGTTTAAGGAGCATCTAGTTTTACTGCTGCTTTCACTGGGGTTGTTAACACTTCCTAATAACTTGTTAACCAAGTCCTAAGGCTTTCTGGGGTCCCCAAGCTATTCACAGGCCCAAGGTGGGAAACCCTTCATAGTCCCCTTGATGACCTACATTCTAGGACATCTACCAAGATAATCCCCTTTCTCATGCCATGCTCCATATCTCCAGAAAGTGGAAATAATAAAAACATAACTCTTGGATGAATTCCAAACTGAACCACTCACTGTTTCCCCACATAAGTCCCTTATATTCTTGCCTAAATCCTAGCCATCGTCCAAATCTCACGCTCTCTCTCTTCCCCCAGTGTTCAGAGTTCTTGGTTAACACGTCTCATGTTCTCTGTCTGGATGGCAGGGACCCCGCTACTGTCTTACTGGGGAGTTCAGAGTGGGGCCTAAGGGGAGGAGAGGGTAGGGAGGGTGGAACCAGTGACTGATACAGGAAAAGAAAGAGAAATTGCTGAAGTCAGGGAAAATCTGAAAATGAGGGCAATCCCATGTTCAGACAGGATTTTCATGAAGGGAAAATGCAGTGTAGTGTAGAAACCACATGAGAGAAGAGCTTTGGAGAGTCTTTGCTCAGAAAGATGGAAAATATCCTCACCGGGCTTTCAATATACAATGTTCTAGAAAGCCATGATTAAAATCCATAAATAATGAGAAGCTAGATGTGAATGTAGAATTAACATTAGTGTTCAACCCATTAGGGTGCTAATGTTCTATCCAGCTATTCTGTTCAACCCGTTCAACATTAGTGATAACGTTAGTGATCACCCAGGGATGATCACCACCTGGATTAGCAAACTGGAGAGTCTCAGCCCAGAAGAGATGTTCAAGGTGTGCCAGAGGGCTCCCCTCCTCCGGGGAGTTTTGGTGTGTTTAACATTCCTTTTCCCTGCAGTGTCCTGTGTATTATGATTGTCCTCTTATGGGGCTCCTCGGAGACAAAGCTGAGTCTGATTCCTGCCTGACCTCTTGGTACCCAGCAGAGGCTTAGCCACAGAGTCCTTCTCCATCCCTGGGTGCTGGACCATGGCTCCTGCCCACATTTCCTCACACCTGAGTGAGCCCTCCACACTCAGTCACAGAGTTTTCATTCTGAGACTAGCATCCTTCCATTGCAACACAATCATCATGCTAGCTGAGAGGCCTCCATGAATATATGCTGACTGAGACCTGCCCACCTTCTGGTCCCCTCTTCCTTTGCCTGTCTAACCCTGTCAATCCTACCTGTAGTCCCCCAACTTTTGAGATAGACTATACTTGAGGCTGTTGGTCTATTACATCCTTACTGACTTGCATGGTCAATGCTATCACTATTAATACTACTCTATAAAAAGTAGTTGATAACAATGGTTCCATTCAGGGGGCTTCTATCCCACACAGTTACAGAGAAACTGCTCCATCTGACTCCTAGAGTACAGTGCTGAGTGAGACAGGCAAGATCTCTGCTCTTATGGACTTCACATTTGAATGGTTCTCAAACCAGGCTTTTTAGAAATAATGAATTCTTGGGACCCACCCTAAATGTACTGAATCCACCCAGCATTTGGAAACCAAATGTTCTCAACTACTTCACCTGCCCTTGACCTCACAACCCACAGAAATGGTTTCCTCTCACCACTTCACAGCAGTGGGTCTTGCTAACATCGCCAATGAACTCCTGATAGCCAAGTCAATGGATTGGTCCTCACTTCATCTTACTTTCTCCCTTTGTGGCATGATATACAGCTGGCCTCACTCTACTTTTTAGAATCTACCTCCCTTGGCTTTTGACAATGTTCTCTTTCTACCTTCACTCTGGTTGCTCCCTCTCAGTGTCCCAATGTTAATCCTCTTCCTTTCCCACTTGATCAATGCTGGTGTTGCTCAGCATTCTGGCTTTAGTCAACCCTTCTCACTCTCCAAAATGTCCCTGGGTGATTTTCTCCATAACTCTGGTTTAAGTAGTCTATGACAGTGACTTGGACCTCATTCCCCAAGTTCGGTAGCACTCTGTAGCATACAACACTCAGTAGACCCAAAGATGTAACTCATTAATTCCTGAAGGATATGTTCATTAAACTGTGGACCACCATCTGGGATTACCTCTGATTATAATTAAACTCATCAAGTAATTTAATTCAAACTACATGGTGAATGTCTTATTTATTTCTGTGCTCTCACATAATTGAGGATACTTTATAGGGAATATAACACAAAATAACCAAATGAAAAATTGACTTGCGTTTTGTTTCTCAGGAAAAAAACAGAAAAAGTTAGCTTTTCCTGCCCCAGGAAGTTAGCTAGACTTTCATTTTAGAGAATTCACCAGATAAGAGTGGGCTCTTTCAAAGATGAGTGCTAAACAATCTTTTTGTGTTTTTAATTCTGAGCCCGAGAGGGAACAGGGGATGAAAGCTGTTTATTGAAGGCTGAAGGGAAGGGAAGGACAGGGAAAAAGACAAGGGTGGCAATAATATGACATGCTTTACATATGTGTGAACATATGTATCCTATATAATAAAAGGCTAATATGCAAATTGTCCCCTCAACCAGAAGTTCAACAGGGAGTTCAACCAAGGACCCCTCCCCCTGGCCAGCCAACCTCCTACATCCCCTCCCCCTGGCAGGCCTGCCCTGATTGGGCCCAATTGGGTGGCTGGCTGGACCCCATCCATGCACAAATTTGTGCACTGGGCTTCTAGTATAGTATATGCATATATAGGTATATCTACATACTATATATAACAATATATGGAGATTGAATGTATAAAATGAAGTAGTAGTACCTACCCCATGTGATTATTTTGAAAAGTAAGTTAATTAACGTAAATAAAACACTGAGCACATATGTGGTTCTCAGTAAGGGTCCATTAATGTTAGTGCCCTCCCACTCTCTCCAAAATCCTACTTGCTTAAGCAAATACAAAAAATTTCTATTTAAGTCAGACCCAATTGTTAAGCATAACCTTAAGCCAGAGGGTGGGTAACTGCACTCTTGAAACTTTAAATGTTGTACAAATATGCATATGTCTGTTTTTCTGAGGATAGAAGCCATAATTTTCATGAGATTCTCAAAGGAGTCCCTGTCTTTTAAAATGTCCAGAATGCCCGGGTATTACCTCTGCTTAACATTTCAACAACTATTACTATTCTCTCTAGTTTCCAAGCCCAACACTTTCCATCAAGATATGCACCAGTGACAAAGATGCTCCTTTTCAAGGAGTCTTCATTCATTCATTTATGCATGCATTCATTCACTTGTGCAATAGGCAATCATTTGTACTGCTTCTTTATGTGGTCCATAAATTTACAAAGAGGTTCTAGGGTACTAATGTTCTATCCAGCTATTCTGTTATGGCCAAGATGGCATTAGCCTTTGTGTCTTGAGGATAAGATGGCTTCTTCCTGAAAATGGCCAAGAAGTTTGGGCCAAGTTGTAAACATTATTTACATCAACCTTAGACAGCAGCTGAATCTGTGGTCAGGGTGCCAGCTACTATATGAGAAAATCAGGCAGCCTTAATCTCTGTAACACGTGGGAGGAAAGAAAGACCACCTTGACTGATGGTTGGCTTGATATGTCTGAAGAGGATTAAGTCTGGCTGCCACAGAAATGGCTAGGGGACCAAAATGAAGAGAGCTCGGTGAGGTATGGCCTTCAAACTTTAAACTTCTAATCTCCAAGGACCAGAGGACTTCGTAGAGAATTCAAGAAGAACGCAATTTACTCAACATATAATAAGATCCTGAAATCCTAAGAATGTTTTCCTGCAGCCAGAAAAAGGAAAGAAGTGTACTGGTGCCCACCGTGGGGTGACAAGTCTCAGGCAGATGGCAAGTGCTACTTTGATAACTCAGTGCTACGCAGGTATTAGAGGACTGATGACATTTACAGGTGTTCACACCTACCCAAGCTCATCCTTGGAGAGCTTAATAGATTGAAGAAAATGGCTCAGCATATCCATGCAGTCACCCAAACTAGCAAAGAGGCAAAGCCAAGGCCAGAAATAAATAGTTTAATTTTTGGAGTTTAACTTTAAATCCCATCATTGGATTTTTGAGGAGATTTTTCTGACCCCCCCCCCACACACACACACACACACACTCCCCTCCCACTGTTTTTCTTCCTTTAAGGGAAAATAAGCTCTATTTGCATTTGCAAACTATAGACAGTGAACTTGTGAGAGGGCTAGGAAAACATGAGGGAAATAAGAAACCCAAAAGTCAGAGGCAAGTGGGAGTGTGAGGCTCTCTTTACCCTCCATTCTCTGGGGAGTCCAATTCATTCAACACGCTCACATTCTGGTTTCATTTCCATTTTCTATAATAAGAGATGAAGATGTAATATGTCAATGTTGATGTATCAGAGAGATGATGAATTCCAGGCTAAAACACGGCGACATCTGCTTGGGAACATAATGGAAGAAATTAAGATGCTTACCATGATTATTTTCCTCCTGAGCAAATTTATAGTATCTTTGGTCTCAAGGGCAGAAATTCCAGACAGATTAGCTTTTCATCTCCTAGGTAACTCTCAGAACTGCATAGCTATAGAAAGTCATTGCTTTAACTCTGGGTGTCCTTATTAGAGAAATATCTTAAATTCTGTGCCAACAAAGAAACTCATTGACTACTAAGCAATAGTCATGAAAATATTTATGACATGGACTACAAACAGGTGCTCCAAATTGAACAAAAGCTGGAATTATTCACCACTTGGACCAACTGGAAAAAATTATTTATACCTAGCACAATATATTTTATGCTTTTGGTAAATATTTTTTTTCTGGGTTATGTGTCCTTATATTGTAGGAATGGTGAATTTGCTTAAGTACCAGAGGGAATTAGCAAGTGTGAACAGAGCTACATAAATGATAGGTGCTTGAAGTATAGAATTGCCTATACAACACTCATTCCTAAATTATTCAACAAGGATATATCCATTCCCTACTACATGGTCGGTGTTAGGCACTGGAGATGCAAAAATAAATACTCTATGACCCTGCCTAGTTCAAAATTTGTTTTATTTACTCTTTGCAAACACCTTAGGAAACTGTGCAGACATAGTATGTCCATTTTATAGATGAGGAAGCTGAGGCTGGGCAAGGTCACACACCAGGAAATGCCAAAGTCAAGACTGGTGTATCCTTCAACCTTCTTTTTTCAAGTCCAGCACTCTGCTCACTCCCTCATACACTGACATGACTGAAATGAGACATGAATGGGGTTTCCACTCACAGTGTCTGAGGAGACCAAGGCTAGTTTTGACCCAGTATTAACATGCCAATGCATTCCATTTTTATTTTTCATCCAGATGTTTAGCACCATGTAGACACAGCTGTGGTCTCAATCAGGACTAAGTGATACTTTTCAGGAATTACTGAAATGCTCATTTCAAAACTGTTCTCTTCCAATTGTGTTACGAAGTGATCCAATGGGGAAAAGGGTTTAGGCCTATTGGAATCAGCTTTCGCTTCCCTCAGAACTTCAGCAACAGGAGTTAGTTGTAAAACGTTCCCAAAAATATTGCTTGGCATGAAAACCTCTTTCAATGCAAATCAGCCATTGATAAAAAGAAATTCATTAAGAGAGACAGGAGTCGGGGTGAAGCTCATTAGCCATTTGGTTGCCAAGGAAGCAAAGCTGCCTGAGAAGTCAGGATTGGAGAGGAATGCCCAGGAACGGGGGTGGAGGGGAGGGGTGGAGGGGTGCGGCGTGGCTAAGCACATAGGTTATTTGCAGTCAATAATGGAAAAGAGGACATTTTATACCCATCCCAGGTACTATTGATTTGTTTTTTTATATTGACATAATTAATATGCGACTACTCAAAAATAATCATGACAAAATGGAAACAATGGAAATGATTTTAGGGTCAAAAAACCTAGGTTGAGGATTCCCTCACCTGCTAGTTGTGTGATCTTGTGCAAGTCAGTGAACTTCTCTGTGTTTCCATTACCTTGTCTCGAAAATGAAGATAATAAAGCCTCAACCTGGTAGCTCAGTTGATTACAGAATGGTCCCGAGGTTGCAGGTTCAAGCCCTGGTCAAGGCACATATAAGGACCAACCAATGAGTGCATAAATAAGTGGAACAACAAATCAATGTCTCTCTCTCTCTCTCTCTCTCTCTCTCTCTCTCTCTCTCTCTCTCTCTCCTCCCCCCTCTCCCTTTCTCTCTCATTTCCCCTCTCGCCTCTCCCCTCTCTCTAAAATCAATCAATTGAATAAGAGCCCCACAAGAGAAGCATTTGGTCTTTTTTATTTATTGCCATAGCCCCACCACTTAAATTAAATTGGTGCTGGGTGGTCACTTTCAGAGGCTGTGTGATGCATCCCTGAGCTCATCAGGAGACCAAAGCTGCCCTTTCGTTGGGGGCATTCTGAATCCAGTTTGGTCTGTGGTATAATCAGACCACGCACCAGTTCACAGGTGTTCCACCTGGAGCTGAGGAATACCAAGCAGTGACTAAAGAACATGAAGATGCCGTGGATTGCAGCACAGCCAGGACAGAGGTGCCTTGAGCTCCAGCGCTCATGAGGCCTGGCAGAAACCCCCTCAGAACAACAAAGGGCCCTGGCCTCAGGAGTGCATCCCCAAGCCCAGCTCTCCTGGATCTGATTTCACCAAGGAGCTCCATGGAGCTCCATGATCATGAGCCCAAGAGAGATGGCCATCCCCTAAGTCAGTGATTTTCAACCTTTTTCATTTCATGGCACACATAAACTCATTACTAAAATTCTGCAGCACATTAAAAAAATAGTATTATATTTTTGACGATCTGACCAAAAAATAGGTATAATTTTGATTCATTCACACCAGGCAGCTATTGCTGTGTTGGCTATTGTCACTTTTTAATGGACAGCCTGTGAGAAAAGACTAAATAGTGAGGTATTGCATATTTTGAAAATTCTTATAGCACACTGGTTGAAAACCGCTGCCCTAAGTAAATGAGCAGAACAAGGAGAAACTTCTACTTCCATCTCTTCTCTTACTGACAAAGGTTTAATCTGTCATTTGTTGAGGGCCTGGTGCTAAACAATGTGCATGTGTTACAGCTTTTATATTATTAAGAAATGAGATGTTATCCCTACCTGACAGGTGAGAAAATGAAGCTCACAGGAGTTAAGTAAACTTGCCCAACATTGTACAGACAGAAAATAAAAAAAACTGAGATTTGAATTGAAGGGGCTCAGAATATGCCACCCCCAAACACGCCACTTTGGCATATGGCTTCTTTTGAGCTGAAAGCACTTGACAAATAGCAGATACAGGAAGGGCTCTCTGACTACCTCCTTTCGACCTAGAAATAGGTTATAAAATTTTCCATGAGGAAGGTGACCTCCCTGCACCAGGAAGAGACCATTGCTTTATCACCGAGGAGATTCAACACCAAATGCATCTGTACAAACAAACCTACTACCATAGTCCTTACTGTCTGTTAGTTCCCCCACATAGTTCCTAGTCACTTCCCCACTACCTACTGCCCCTAGAAGTTTGTTTTTTTTCTTTGTCTTGTTACTTTTCTACAAATATGTCATTCTTTGTTAAAAACAGGTATATAAGCTCTCAGTCCTAAGGGCTTCCCAAGGTCTTCATTCTTCTTAAGGTGCTCCTATGTATGTGTAAACATATTTAATAAAAGTTGTATGCTTTCCTCCGGTTCACCTGTCCTATGTCAGTTTAATTCTCAGGTCCAGCCACAGAACCTAAGAGGGAAAAGGAACAGTTTTCCTCTTCTATACAGCCAAACTCTACAGGACAATTCTATCTCCCTAATGCATGTCAACCTAATGGACTGTCCCTGCGGTATCCCCCGGAGGTAGGCGAGCTGAACCTCTGAGTTAGTCCCTGCAGATACCGTAGAGTTGCTAGTGCTGATCAGCAGAGACATTGAGCCTGGATCATGATGGCCACCCCAAGGACCTCTGGTGTCTGCTCCTCTGACACCCAGGAGGCTGTGTGAGGTGCGGCCTCTTCTCAGGCCCTGGGAGTGTCTTTTAAAAGGAGACTGCAGCCTATTGGCCCAGCCTGAGCTGGTATCATGGGATTTGCCCACAGAAAGGGTGAACTACAGCTTGGTTAATGGTTGTGAAACTCTGTAGGTTTCAGTTCCTAGGCCTCTTTCTCTAATTCTCTTGAAACTCTCAGCTCTGAAAGCCAGTCTCCAGGAAAGTGTTTTAAAATATTTTTCCAGGAGGCTGTCCTCTTGGAAATGACATCCTGACCTCAGAGGCTTACCAGGTCCTCCAAAGTTGGTAAAGGAGATGGGCCAATGTGTGTCCACACATCTAAGGAAGAAGACACCACTGAGCCTTGACAGAGACACTTCTCTCCTGTCTGTGAGAGGCTGGGTCCTATCCCTTCTCCAAAATCCTCGTGCACTCTGGAGTGTCGTCTTAACCAAAGACAGACTAAGTGAAAGTCTTCAGCAAGACTTCAGATCTCATACAAGTATCAGTTCTGTGACACCCACCCACCCCCCTCCACACACACACACTCTCACTATGCTCAATAACCACAGTTCTCTCCAGAGCATGCTGAGAGAGAAAGCTATTTCACTGCAGATTGTTTCTTTGACATTCACGCACCAACAAGGATAGTCTCTTATGGGCCTAATTTGACTTCTTTATGTGCCAAGAGGAAACTTTCTACCTGAAGGGCAGGCATACAGATATCTGAAGAGGTCTTCAGGAGGCACTTTATAATTTCCTCGAATGTTTGGAGAATAATGTGTATTGATTAACTGTCTCTTTCAAAATGCTTAAAGTTCTCCTATCCTTTCATTTTTTAAAGGGAATTAACAGTGAAGAAAAAATACGTACTGACTCACCCATGTTTTCTAACTAAAAGGAGTGTAGCCTAAAGTCCCATGAACTGTGATGGAGTCCCCCAGGACAGAGGAAGCCATGCGGCTACTCCTGATACACTTGGAATTGGAGCCATGGACAGAGGAAGGTGGCGGTGTCTCCATGAGACCGTGTCATAATCCAAATCTGGCACTAGGATGGCCGGTGTGACCGCGCTGCGACTCTGGAGTCTAGGGTTGAGATGAGGGACACATGACCTTCAGCTGCTCAGCACAAGGGCAGTGGGCATCTGACCATACCACAGACGAAGCAGTCTCTGCCATTTAACATGCAAAGCAGGGGACACTCCTAGGCCAACGTTCTGATACAGAATTCTGCTTCCAAACAATGACTTCGCACAAAAACAGTAACAAAATGTAAAGCTATGGCCAATGATGTCCCATAATAGCAAAACTAGCATATCAGAGGTTGTTTGTTTTTTGTATCTATAGTGCCATACATGCGGGGTTTCTAAACCTTTTTCTTGCAGTCCAGGCCTTACGTGGTTCCCCCAGGAGATTGACATTTTGACATACTGACGACCCATTGGTGGCACATGGATAAGCCACGGCACACAGGTCAAAGCTTTGCTAGTGGAAAGAGCACTGGATTTAGAGACACAAGATCTGGGCTGCATTCCTGGTCCTTGCTGCTAGCTGCATAACTTTGTACAAATGACCTAATTTTCCGAGTCCTGTTGCTGCATCTATAAAACGCAAGAACTGGAAAATTCAAAGGTATTAAGATCCCCACATACAGGTGAGGAAACTGGCCGTGGAGTTAATAAGGGAAAGCACCAAGTAATATGATTCAGGTTACATTTCTAGTGTCTGTCTACACCAAGCACATCAAACTCAAAGGCTAACATGGGCCAAATAAATGAGGCATGCAACCCATGGGCCGCAAGTTTGACATGCTTGGTCTATGTCATGATCCCTGGGACAGCCTTGAGGGAGGCCAAGGAGGGTAGGGAGTGGACTTCCCGGATGTGAGAAGCCCAGGTGGGGTGTAGCAGAGGGCAGAGAATGGCAATGGAGCTGCTGCTTACCCATCCTACACAGCCCACTCCCACCCCTGGGATCTGGCCTCATGGCTTCTAGGTCTCTGAGGACCAGGTAAGTGACGTGCCTCACAAGTGCAGACAAAGTCCCAGTGTCCACTCAAGGGACCGGATGATTCTGAAGCCTTTGCTTTTACATTAAATGCCTTTTGCATCCAATTAATTAATTAACCTATCATGCAGCAAAAGTTCCACATTAAACTTCCTCCACTCAGTCCCATTTCCAGTTTGAGGAGGCAAAAAATAACAGCTCCTGAAACCATTTTCTCTTTTTTTCAAGGTGCCCTTTGAGGAAGTTTCAGTTACTACAAAGGAAGTAAAACAGAACCTTTGTTTGGGTCTTCTTTCCAGCTCTCCCATCACTCTTGGGTCCACCCTCAGTGCCAGCCCCACCTCCTTTCCTCTAATCATTGGGTCTCAGCTGCAGCCTTCCTCAGGGAAGCCTTCCCTGGTTTCACTTGTCAATGCAAATCACCTGGAACCTCCCCTCTGTGCATGTCGTACTCTGATGCTTGTCTTCAAACTGTGGTATTATTGGTTACGTGCATGTCTTTCTGAGAGGCACTGAGCTCCGTGAGGACAGTGACCATGAATGTTTTGTTCACTGTTGAGTCTGCAGAGCCTAGGACAGTGTCTGACACATGTGTGTAGGTGCTGGGTAAAGAGGTATTGGCTGAACCCGCCCTGTTCAGTAGTTTCTCCTTCCCACTCGAGAGCTGAATCACCCACCATCATGCCCAGTGTGTGGTACTGTGTTGGGTGACATGGAGCCCAGGAACTTGTGTCCACTCTCTGAGTGAGCTGGCACTGAGACAAAGGGCAGCTGTTGTGGCATCTCAGAAACAAGTTTGCAATCAGGACACTCTGCTTTGAACCTCAGTTTCCCCATCTGTAAATGAGGAATACAAACCCCTAATGCATTAACCTTCCCAGATCTAAATTCCTAACTCTGACTTGTGAAAACCACAAGAAAATCCAAAAACAAAAAACAAACAAACAAAAAACAACCTCATGGATCTTTAGTGAGCTAGAAACACAGTTTTGAGCTCATAAGACAAAATGTGACTACATTAGACAAAGTAGAGTGCAGTCAGCTTGATATTTGGCCTTGAATGTGAAAACACTTCAACTAAAGTGGTTTCTTCTAGTCATTAATTCTCCCAAAAAGAAATTTACCTAAAAGTCACCTCCCTTAAAGTGTTTTTCAAATGAGATGAGATTAAAATAAGGATGGTAATAAGTAATTAGGCAATTGTTTTAGGGGGCAAGATTTTACTTTATTGACCTAGAGCCTTGAATGTCAAGTTAGAGAGTTCTACTATTCTAGAAAATATAGGAGAGATCACCAAAGGGCAGTGAGCCAGGGGTGTGCTCTCTAGAAAGCTAACTTGGCAGCCATGAGAAGGATGGATTAGAGAAGAGACTGGAAGACCATTTGAGGAGGTCATGGTAAAGATCCAAAGGAGAGAGCTGAGGCAAAGGCAGGGCCATCAGGGGCCGAGTGAAAGGAAATATCGAAAACATGGCAGATGTACAATGGCATTGACTCCTGGCTGGTGTGGGGAATCAAAAAGGGATAAAGCCTAGATTTTAACAGTCAGACAAGGGTGAAAGGAGGAGAAAGAGCAAAAGTAGGCCGGAAGATGAGCTGGGTATTGGCAACAGTGAGGTTGATGTGACCATGGGATCCCCAACCAGTTATATGAATCTCAATCTGCTCATTTCTGAACTTTGTTTTAGTAACAGAAATGGAAATTTCCATTTGGTACAGATCACTGATATATGGGGTTTTCTGTCCCTTGAAATCAAACATAAACCTAACTAATGCCAATATCAGGGCTCTTCATTGTCCTCACAACTCCAATATCCTTTGAAGAGATAACTACTCCATCCCCAGAATATTGCACAGTTTTGAAAAAAGCTGCTTCTCCTTGTAAGAGTCCCCACATTCAATCTGTCTCCAAAGCTTACAGGTTCTTCTTTAAAGACACGCTTCAGACTTCCCAAGCTAACGTCTCCATGGATGCTCCTGTGTAGGTAATCACTCACCTGGTAAGGTATCTCTCCTCTCCATGCCACCAATGCAAACATTGTTTATGGTCTGCCAAGCACTGCCCTCTTTGACAGCCTTACAACCTGCCCCCACAGTTCCTAATGCCCCACTTAATTGTCAAGATCCTCCCAAATCTGAACTCAGATCTTTGGCTGATCTGAGATTATTTCCCACTTTTTCCAATATGAATTCTAGTTCTAATCAGGCCAGTCTTCTTTCCAAAATACCATGCCTATTCCCAGTTCCACAATTCACTCCATTGATTCTTTATGCATGGAATATTTCCTTACCCTTCACTTGGCTATAGTATACATCTAGCCATCTCCACCTTTCAAGGACTTGAGCAAACTAATAAGCACCAAATAAGGAGGAAGTAGGACTTGAACCAAGTCAAAAAATCGAGCAAGACTGTAAGCAAATTCACAGCTACAGATCATAGCAACTTGAAAGTAGAGATCCTGTCTAATACCTACTCAATACCAAATCTCTCCCCATAGTTCTGAGCCATCAATATTGAATCTTAAGAGATTCTCCAAATGAGGGAAGAAAAATAATGCAAAAATGAAAGTGAAATTAAAAATTCACAAATAGTTAAAACTATGTTATAAAATAGATTCCCACACACAAATATAATTGGATTAAAAATTAGAATCTATAACTTCATACCCATTAAGATAGATACTAAAACCAGAAAATAACAAGTGTTGGTGAGGATGTGGAAAAATTAGAACCTTTGTGGGGATGTAAAATGGTGCAGCCACTGTGGAACAGTATGGCAGTTCCTCAAAGAATTAAAAATAGAATTACCATATGATCCAGCAATTCATCTTCTGTATATAGACTCAAAAGAATTAAAAGCAGGGTCTCAAAGAGGTTTTTGTACACCTCTATTCATAGCAGCAGTATTCGCAATAGCAAGAGTGGGGAGTGTCCACTGATGGATGAATGGATAAACAAAATGTGGAATATACATACAATAGAATATTATTTAGTCTTAAAAAGGAAGGAAATTCTAACACATGCTCCAATGTAAATGAAACTTTAAGAAATTATGGCAAATGACATAAGCTAGTCACAAAAAGACAAATACTGTATGATTCCACTTATGTGAGGAATAGGCAAATTCATAGAAATAGAAAGTAGAATGGTGGTTGCTAGGGGCTGGGGGCAGGGGGCTGAGAGTTATTGTTTAATGGGGTAAGAGCTTCTGTTTGGGAAAGTGAAAAGAGTTCTGGGGATCTGAACGTACTTAACACTACAAACTATACATTTAAAATGGTTAAGATGGTAGATTTTATATTATGTGTATTTTACCACAATTAGAAATATATATATTCCTCATCTAATTTATATGATACAGGGTCTTGGATGATTCTAATGTATAACCAGGGAATCACTGGTGTAGGAATTAGGAAAAATTGTCAGCAGATCTCACAAATATTTTATAGACATAGATTCTTAGAAGAAATGTGTAGGAGAAAGAGCTTGGACTTCAGTTGAACATACCTGAGGTTGATTCCCATCCTACTACTTGCGAACTTTGTGACATTAGACAACATATGCCCCAGCAAAGTACTCAGTGTCTAGCCTGATACCTGTCCTCTTCTAAGCTATCAATAGATATTAAATAAACAAACAAACAGACAAACAAACAAATAAATAAATAAATAGAATCTCTCTGGGAGCATAATGACTATATTGCCACAAATTCTGAGAATTAGCTACTAGATAGGAAACAATAAAGGCAGGGTCCCAAGATAGTGCTTGGCACACAATAGGCATGCAATAAATCATAGATATTATCAATATTATGGAAGGATCTTCAAATATCACTTAATCCACTCTTCTCATTTAGCAGATGAGAACACGGAACCAGTTAAGAGAAAGGATTCTTTATCCAGTGTGTTTTTTAAATTATATAATAGCCTTTCACTTTCTTCTTGTGTCTGAATTGTTTTCGTGTAAATGCCTACACTAACACTTCCAAAAAAATCAATGCTGCTGTTCAAACCATCACTTATAACAGGAATTGGGATGTGTTCAGATAAGCCTGCAGGTGACTCATTCAGCTATGTTAGATGGCAGAATGTAGCTCTTTATAACAATCTGTGGAACATCAAATCTGAGATGATGACCTTGAGATGCCACAGGTCTAAGTCACTCTATATATTCAAGGCAATTTCCTAGGATTCCCCAGGGAGTAAATCACTCTTACTGATTTTCAAGAGTTTTCTCTAAAATGAGGCTTCAAAGCTCCCAAACTGTCAAGACCTCAGTGACCTACCAGCAACCCAAAGTGCCCTGTGTCTCTGTTATTCTCTGACAGGCCCTACAGAGTGTGGCCAGAGGGAGGCACGCAGACCACCTGTGGGGCCTGTTAAAAATGAAGATGCCAAGCCCTGAGTCTTCATTGTCCCAGACTCCCTAGTGACTCTGCACCTACTAAAGGTGAGTAGCATTGTCAATCTGGAACCATCTGGCAGCACATTCATTCTGGTGCTCGACATTTTATTGAGCAGGTACTCCAGGCAGGCCCTGGCGTTGGCACTATAATTATAAAGTCAAAGAAGACATCATCCTTATCCTCAGGGAGCTCAGAATCTTCCAGAGGACAGATAAATAGAAGATAATGTGATACAGTGTGATCATTCATTTGTTTCATTTAATCATTCAATAAGCAATTATCAAGAACCCATCATATTCTAGGCATAGAGTCACAAACAGGTTACATGGTATAGTGGTTAAACTATGAACACAGCACCAATCCTAACTGGGTTTGCATCCTTAGCTCCTTTACTCACTAACTGAATGACCTTGGGCAAGTGGCTTAACCTCTGTATGCCTCAGTTTCCTCATCTGTAAAATTGAGGTATTAATAACACGTCCCTCACAGAGTGACTGTAATGATCCAATGAGTTGATATATGTAGATCTTAGAATAGTTGCTGGTGCATAGTAAGTCCTGAGTATGTTTTCAAAAGAATATAAGCTCATGAAAGCAATGATTTTTTTTGTCTGTTTTATCCCTAACACCTAGAGAGATACCTTCCACATAGTAGGCAATCATTAAATATTTGTTGAATGAATAAATGAATTTCTGCAAGAGACTGCCAGTTATAAGACAGACTGACTTGAAATTAACTAATTCTTTTCCCCACTTCCAGCACATATATATAAATAAATATTTTAAAACTACATATCTGGGCTCAAAAGAAAAATAAATTCCCAGGTATAAAAAGTCAAAGAAAGAAACCACAGGCAGATTTAAGCAGAAACTGGGACATTAGGAGCCTCAAAAATTGCCAATTATTTTAATGGTGGTTATGATGATGGCGATGGGGGTGGGGATTGTGATGATGATGAAAATGATGGCTAGGTGAAGATAAGTCTCCTTCTTTCTCTATCAACTCCTTGGGTAGTTATTCCTTCCCCAACTTTTGCCTGTGGCACCCATATATTTACCAAATAGACTGTGACCTCCATGAAGTTGGAGCAACCTAGCTTATCTCTTTATCTCAACTGTTTAGGATTTTTGCATGATTATTGCACTTCATAAACTGGTCTTGGAGCATCCATACACAGAGTCTATGATCACAGACTCTAACATTTAGGAAACACATAACATGTCAACCAGTTCAAACTCCCACCCAGTGTTCAACTTCACTGCTCACCATAGACACCAAAGTGCCCAGCCTACTGATCAAGCTTTCATAAGTCTGTACGAAGAGATTACTGTTGAGAATTCCTTATAGCCTACTATATATAACATGTTCTAGCTGTAGCTGTTTAGCATATCAATCTATAAGGAATGATAAGACATTATTGGGATAAATAGGAATATGGTCCCAGCTAATTCAAGTTTCCACACAGGTCCTTTAAATAACTGACAAAATATAAATGGGACCTGCTAAAACCAACATAGATAGCACATTTTAAAACTATTCTTAGCCGGCAATCCAAGGTGAGTACTTTAGTTCTTTGCATATGCAAAGTGTACAATACAACTATCGGATGCACCACCAACTCTGAGACCAGCTAGCTAATATTCTAAAACCAAACAGTACATAGTGGAGAGTTGTACATTGGGAATGGGTGATTCATTTTATTATTCAAATTTCAAACCCTCCCAAAAAGCTATCTGATTCAAAAAAATCACAATTCCTAGACATTTCTAAGTAAATTAAAGTGTTATGATACATTGAGTAAACACAATAAATCCTTTATTTTTTAAATGTAAACAGGTACACTATTTTTATTACTAGAAAATCAGTTTCTCTCCAAACTTACTAAAATATTAATAAGTATTCAGAGGTTGTTCTTTGCAAAGGTGCTCACATGTCTCAGTCTAGCCTTGGTTCTGTCATTACAAACACCTTCCCAACAACAACTGCCTCTGGTCCTCCAAACACCCCACCTCATGCTTGGACAGTCTCTGAAAGCCCAGTTTACTTCTAGACAATCTGGACTTCCTGGAGGGAAGGTGACTTGGGAGACCTCAATTTCCTTTCCCCCATCAGAGGCAGCATGGTACACCGATTAAAGTCAGGGAGTCAAACTACCTGGCTTTGCTTCCTGGCTCTAGAATGATCATGTGACCATCCAGTAACCATCTGACCTTAGGCCAATATCTCAATTTCTCTGAGTCTATAACCTCATCTATAAGACAGGGATGAAAATAATACCTTACTCATAGTGCACCTGGGAGCTAAAATGAGTAAACATATGAATAGTACAGAGAAAAGTGCTTGGCACATAGGAAGTGCCTGAAACGTACTTGCTATTATTATTGTTGTCACCATACCTTCTCTAATTCTAGATGACTCTTTCCTTCTTCTCCACTGGCTCGGGCTCATGCTTCCTCACATGCAAATTTCTGCCAAGACTTGGGGCTGGTGAGGGGATGCAGTAGTAGACATTAGGGAAGATTTCGTGAGGGTAATAGACATTAAAGGTGGGCCATAAAAAAATTACTTCCTTCCATTTAGGTACTTATTAGAAAATTAGGAAAGGAAGAAATTAAAGCACTGAATAATCTTCAATCAGATTATGCAATTCATTATGGGCCAATCAGGGCCCCCTCAACTTTCTTCTATATATTCTCAGACTGGTATATTTAGCTCGCTCTCTCTCTCTCTCTCTCTCTCTCTCTCTCTCTCTCTCTCTCTCCATCTATGTAACATCTTTCCAATCTTATTGTTACTCATTTTATCCATCAGAGCTTTTCCCGTAATTTTATCTATTCTAAACTTTCTGAGCCCAAAGGCATGCCATGTGCCAGCTGCAGTAGCACCAGGCCTTAGCGGAGCAGGGTAACACATCCAAATGTTCCCTGTGCTCTCTAGCCCTAAGAATATGATTAACTTTAGAGAAACCAAACACAAGGGGATCACTCCTAACTTCCTCTGTTGCTGCCTGATTTGAATAGTAAACTCATAAAAATTAAAAAAAATAAAAGAAATCCCACACACAAGACTTTAGGCAAAAATAACATGAAGTGGCTTACGGGACTCAAATTGCTTTTATTTGTGCCATTTCTATCAGTGTCACACTTGAATTTTAATTATGCTAAAAGAAGAATTATGGGCTG
Source organism: Myotis nattereri (assembly GCF_964212035.1). Taxonomy (NCBI): domain Eukaryota; kingdom Metazoa; phylum Chordata; class Mammalia; order Chiroptera; family Vespertilionidae; genus Myotis; species Myotis nattereri. Next base: position 57,669,962 of record NC_138087.1, read on the forward strand.
ACTGTCAAGAGCACAGACTCTGAAAATGGCAGGGCTGCTACAGGTTATGAATGTCGTTCAGTGCACAGAGGCAACCAGCCGAGGGATTGGGACCTGAAATATAGCCTCTTACTCAAAGAGCCACATACAGGCTGGATTTTCTCAGATGAGGCAAAGATACCATATGGATTAGTAGTCTCACATTCAGGGGCATTGATTAAATAAGTAAATATATTGAGAATAATGGGTCTAAGATTTCTCATTGTCTGAGAAAGGAGTTTCATGTATGGAAGAGGTGGTGGATTGGAATTATACATATCAATGTGAATTCATGGTTTTTAATATAAGTGGATGTAGCTTACGTGGATGTGTGGAGGGGTGCATGAAATATATTTTCTGGCTGTTTCCACCAAGAGGGCCTAGAATCCGGGATACAGGAGTAGCAGTGATCATACTCATGCTCATATCTTGGTTTCTAAAATCTCTTCTCCACTAAAAGAAATTAGAGCCCTTTGGAAAGAAGGAGGATTCTGGGACTGGGACGGTAAAAGAGCAGAAGAGCCAGGAATATCTGTGGTTCTCAAAAGTAAAAAGTGCTCAGAAATCTTGGGATCATGTCAAAAGTTCACAAGGCCAGCTTGAAAGGGCTCTCTCCTACCTGTGTCTAGTCTCCCAAACACCTATACTCAAACTTGGCCAATCAGAGAAAATCAGAGCAGCAAAATAAGCAATGACAGTCATAGCTTTTTAACCCACTGAATAAAATTATAATCTATGCATCCATACCAACACAAATGAATAAAAATAAATTAAGGGGAGAGAAGGTAAGCTGTACATTAAAACAGAATACCAACTCATAAATGTAGAATGAATGATAAAATTAGAAAATTGTCATTTGGTAACCATCACAGTCATAATTGATTCAGGAACAATCATCAATGGATGCTAAAAATAAATGGGAGAAAGTCTGATGGGGAACAGGATATTTACATACTTTCAAAATATCATCCCATAAAATACTTATTAATTAGTAAATACAAAATACGCATTCATTACTTAGTACAAAGTAGTTATTCATTATTCTTAGAGTGGATAACCTAGCAGACACAATCTTAACCAAGTGACAAAAGTTGACATCACCAATAATGGGACAAGTCAACATTATGTGCCATCTGACATACTGTGCTGAGAAAAATATGTCATTGTGTCTATGGTTTTTCTGACAAATATATATAATCTGAATCCGATCATTAGGAAACAGACAAATACAAATTGGGAGACATTCTACAAAGTAATGGGACTATACGCTTTAAAATTTCAATATCATGAAAGGTAAGAGTAAAGAATGATGCCAAAGTACAGTGGCACATGACCCTGCATTAGAAGGATGTCTGTAAAACACAGGTCTGAGTTCTGTGAAAATGTCTTACCTCTACTGAAAAAATTCTTTAAATTCCTTAGTGTTGTGCAAATTCAGGCCACCTGTCCCCAGGCTGGGGCACAAGCACCTTCCAAAAGAGATCAGCCCAACCTCCTGGCCACCGTCCCCACTCCCTTCGGCTGTCCCAAGGCAGGTCTGGTCCTGCCTCCCTGCCTGGCCCTTTGAATGGTGGGCCTCCTCAGGCTGTAAATCTGGGCCTGGGCCTGCCTCACATCTTGTAAACACTCTGTGCACCCTCTCCCTCTTCACTCCACACCTGGGGGTGAGCCCTCACTGCCAGAATCCCATACCAGGCCCAGGCTCTGGGTACCCGCTTGCCTAGGAGGAGAATGTGGGTAAGAATCGCATATCAGACTGATAATAATCAGGCCACAGTTCAGCCTCCTGTCTCAGCCCTCAAAAAACCTGAGAATAGTTACCAATCCCTCAATGCACTGCATTCTTTACATGTACTCTTCCTGCTGCCTTAAATACCTCATCCCCTCCTCACACACAACTGCCTTTCACCCAGTCTGTGTAACTCCTACTCATTCATCAAGGCCCAGCTCAAATGTCACCTTCTCTCTTCATACACCCCCGTCAGAATTAAATATGGTTTTGGTGGTTATGCTATACTCTGGCAGGGGTATATGTGAGTCTCAGTCTACAGATCAGGGGCTTCAGAAATATGGAGACCTTGTCCTGTTCAATGCTATATACCTAAAGACTAGCTCCAAGAATTAAAAGCAGGAATTGTGCCATCATTGAATGAACAAAGCTGGTAGGCATTAACAAATTGCCTTTTAATAAACGAATAAATGTTTTAGAGGTGGCTTCTGTTTATTACACTCTTGAGCACCAATACCCGTTATCCCTGTCATCATCAGCATGAGGGTGTACATTGAATTCATTGATTCATTCATTTACTGAATCCCTAATATTTCAACATAATGGGCTAAATGCTCGGGATATGAAGGTAAATAAAACATAGACCCTCCCTTCAAGGAGGTCAGATTCTCCTACAGTCAATTGTAGAACAATGTCAATGTGTATTAATAGACAATGTTTAGGGTTAATACAGTTTAAAGAAGCATATTCTTTTAAAACAATGTGAGTTCACATGCTTGTGAAAATGTTATTTAGTGGCTGGTAACACTGTAGAAATGTGGAAATGGTTTCATCATCAGCCATTTAATTCTCTGGGTGACTTTGGTTGACACCAAGCTCATCAAGCAAGCTTTTAAATAATACTTATTGAAAGCTGAAAATGTGAATGAGTTTCCACCTGAAAGAAATGATGAGTCCTTTTCCAAAAAAAGAGATAATTGTTAGCAATTTCAGAAGGTGAACTAGTAAAGGATTCATTCTCACATTGTTCTCATCTGTCTGATGAAGATGGAAGGTTTATATAGGCTTGACTAGTCCCCATGGCAACAGCCTTTCTCCTGGGTTACCATAGGAATTGTGAAGGCCTTTATAAACCTCCATTAGCAGAGCCTAGGCCAGCAGCAGTCAGAAACATCTGCCGAGGAAGACACTGCAAAGTGTCAGCAAGGGCATCTGGGAATTAATTTATCTTAGAGTAGCTGTGCGGGTCTGTTCGGCCCCCACATCTACATCTACAAACACTAGATAACACCAGAATCAGTCCGATGCCTTGAACACTTCACACAAAAGGGTTTTCAAAATCTAGCCACAAACAGATATGACAAATTTCAAAAGATTTTTGAGATACTAGGAAGGAGGCTATTCTGACAAAGCCTCACATAGAAGAGAAGTAGAGTCATGCCCCCCACCCTAGGAAAGGGCATTAAAGCCATGTTATTAACGAATATAGTGATGGATGGTGGTGATGGTAATGCAACAGTGTGAATGTTCTCAATGCCACTGCACTGGACACTTAAAAAATTGTTAAGATGACAAATTTTATATTACGTGTATTTCACAAGAAAAAATAAAAAAAATAAGAGTTGTGATTATGATACCACCATTACTGAGCATTGACTATATCCCACACATTAATGCTAGGAGCCTCGGATATTCTATGTCCATCATCCCTCAAGTCTGTGCATAATTATCTCTATACTGAAGATGATTGTTACCCCTGCTTTGAAGATGAGGAAACTGAGGCTTATAGAAATAAGTGGCTCCAGGGGACACACTAGTAAGTGGAGACAGCAGTCAAGCCCAGGTCTCTCGGATTCTGGAATCTTGGCCCTTCACCACACAACTTCATCATCAATGTCACATATTCTACCGCAGCTCATTGATACAGTAAAGACACATGCTGTTGAACTGATGCGAGAAAGCTGTTGTTGAATTCTGTTTAAATGTTTGTTGTTTTCTTTCTTAAGACATAAAGGATAATCTCTTAGGATGCCAATGCAGGAGGACTTTCATTTATAGTCTAACCTCTGAATTTTTTTTTTTTTACAACAATCATGTATCTTTAGAAAATACAAAGATATTTCTATTTGTAAAAAGTTGCATGGTATAAAAATAACTTCTGGAGCTTCCAAAGAGCAATCTGTATTAAAAATAAAACCATCCACTAAAATCTACAGGAGCGTTGCATACGTGGAGAAATTGCTTAGTAAATAAGCTGGAGAATTGCAGGCAATTTTTACTCACTGGAAAGCCACCTCTGATCGGGACAAAGAAAATTACCATGTGTCATGCTAGAACATGTGGAATGCGTGTGGTAGTAATCTCCTCTTTGGGCTTTGGTCAGGCCGTATGGGAGAAATACGAAAAAAAAAGAGAACTCCAGGGAGACGGAATTCTAAAACACTATGGAATTTCTTCAGTAGCAAGAAGGAAGGCAACAACAGGATTCTTTAAAAATAAGCCTATGGGTCTAGCCAGTTTTGCTGAGTGGATAGAGCATCAACCTGCGGACTGATGGGTCCTGTGTTTGATTCAGGTCCAGGGCACATGCCTGGGTTGCGGGCTCCGTCCCCAGTAGGCAACCAATCAATGATTCTCTCTCATCATTGATGCTTCTATATCTCTCTCCATCTCCCTTCCTCTCTGAAGTCAATTAAAAATATACATTAAAAAAATAAGCGTATGGGGCATGCCACCAGAGAAGACACACGTCCCCCTTCAAGGTGTCTTCTGCATGCCTGTCATAGCAGTGAAGAACACCAAGTGGGATTCTTCTACAAAAATCTGGGTCACAGCCCCTGAAGCTCTCAGCCCTCAAGTAGGTAAATGGAAGAAGAAAGTACTTTTTTTTCTTCAAATACTAAAGTGGAAAAGAGGATACTAATTAGCAAGCCATGACAATATACCAAAATTGCATCTACTTTTCTTTATTTTGTTTTTGAAATATAGTTACTTAAATATCTGGCAATGTTTCTCTTTAGCTACTTTAATTATTATTTGTTGTTTAATGGGTATAGAGTCTCAGTTTTGAAAGATGAAAAAGACCTAAAGATCTGATACACAACGGTGTGAATGAACTTGACACTACTGAACTATACACTTAAAAAATGGTTAAGATAACCAATTTTGTTATGTGTTTTGTACTACAATTTTTTTAAAGGTAAAATTGATGGCATCTGTCTTTGTCAGCTCAGGCTACTATAACAAAATACTATACTATAACAAAATACTAATACTAAAATGGCTTATGAGAGAAACATTTATTTCTCACAGTTCTGGAGGCTGGTGAATTCTCAAGATCAAGATGCTGGCAGGTTCTGTTTCTTGTGAGGTCCCTCTTCCTAGCTTGCAGAATGGTCACCTTCTTGCTGTGTCCTCACAAGGCAGAGAGAGTAAACTCTGGTCTCTTCCTCTTCTTGTAAAGATACTAATGCCCTCTTGCCCTGAGGGTGGATCTATTTCTGACTCATTCTGAGCAGCCATCTGGGCCCAGGTCTCTGAATCTTATTCCACCATAAGGGCCCAACCTGGCCCACCTCAAAAGTGGGATGTGTTGGACATAAAACCAAAGGTATTATCAATTCACTGGACAAAAAATATTATAAAACAATAAACTAAATTTTATCAACAATAAATTTAATACTCTGCCCTTCAAGTCAATTGTTTCAATCTAGGATTCCAGATGTGGCTTGATAGTAATTCATATAATATAGATTTAGGGTCTTTATTGACCAATACTGGCAAATCCAATATTAATCAACAGTACGATAAGGTCACTAAGATGACTAATATGTTTGGCTACATTAGAAAGTTGGCAAACATTTTTTGTGAAGGGATAGATATAAATATTTTAGACTTTGCAGGCCACACAGTCTGTCATAATTACTCAACTCTGTCATAATCTATGAAAAGCAGCCAGAGTCACTGTAAAAACTTTGGTGTGGCGATGTTCCAACAAAACTTTAGGGATCAGTTTGCTGGCCTCTGGGCTATTAAAGATAAAGCCGAGATCACAGAGTTGATATTTTCACAGCATCCTGCAGGCATCAAACCATAAGCCAATTCTTGAGTTCATTTCTGGACTCTAAAAATTTAATTGGTCAGGAGAGAGAGAGAGAGAGAGAGAGAGAGAGAGAGAGAGAGAGAGAGAGAGAGAGAGAGAGAGAGAGAGAGAGAACTCTCCATTGGTCATTATTGGTTTATTAATTCATCAACTTTGAGCACAGTTTTTCAGTTTGCTAAGAATCTACCTAGAAGTACTGACCTTCCATTTGAACTTTTCCATCTGGTCCCCAAGGGGAACATGACATCCTTATCAAAGTCTTGCTGGAATCAGACCACCCAAGTCTACCACAGCACTGCCAATCAAAGAGGGGAGGGATGTTAGCGTGTGGCATGTTGGTCCTTAGTGAATCATGTAGCTCCTAAGGACCATCAATCCCTTTAAAGTGCTTGCCAGGTGATCTTGTAATAGATTGTACTAGTTTCTTAGCTATAAAGAGAGAGATTTACGGGCAGAAGTCACAAACCGGTGGCCTCTTGACCCTATCTGTCCTTACACTTGTTTAATATACTCTGCAAAATGTTTTTAAATTTTAAGCAGTTATCTCCATTTGAAAATAATAAAATTCAACATAAAAATGTTGACGTTCTAGCAATTTGGGACATTGCTACAGCCAAGTGGAGCTAAATAACAGCTGTCCCTTCAAGAGAGAGCCTGCCCTTTCCAGCTCACTAAGGTCTCCATCCACCCCACGTGACTCTTTTTAGTTGTACTCTGGTCTCATAAACATTCCAGTTTACAATCCCTCTCCATCACCCACTTTTCCCTCTTTTAGAAAATCATGACTATGCTTAGCTGATTCCAGTCTTCTGACACCCCCCAGTTTTCACAGCTCCCTCTGAGATAACAAAGGTGTCTCAGTAATCTCATTCGCAAGGTCTCACAGTTCTCTAGAATACAATGTTCCTGGGTAAGAGACTTGAAGCTCACAGTCTCTCCACCAGTGTAGTCTTCCATGGTCTTTTTTATGCTCCCGTTTATTCTACCCTTTCCATTCATAAGGTCATTCTCCTTGGCAGCGCAAACAAAGGCCAAGAGTTTTTGAACAGCTTTGAAAGCATTTACCCAGGGCATTTTCTTTTGTCTTTCTTACTCTCCAGCTTGCTCCAAACAGAATTTTGTGTCTTTTATGATGTCCCGAGCATTGTCCACAAGTCACAGTTTATCCTGAGCTTTTGCTTTTCTGACGTCATTTGTACAAATCGTCATCATCCTTTATATTCATTCTTTAGTTTCTGGTCATGTCTTTTGAAGACCTCAGCTTGAACAGAGTGGAGGATTCTTTCTATTTAGAGACCACCCTGTTTCTTCTTCATCAGGATTGCCTACAGTTTCTGAGACAAACTGTCCACACGTGGACCTCTCCAACCCTTGTGAGATATCTCCTACTTCAGAATTGCAAGACAATTGAATCTCTTCTCTGGATTTCTTTTTTCTCCATGGCTAGTAGAAGCTATTTCATATTTCTCTCCTTTTTTAAAAAATAATCAAAATTAAGTACAGAATGGGTCTCATCACTTCATCTACCTGCTGGGAGGAAAAACATTGTTGGGCAAAGAGGTGTTATTAGAAGTTGGGTGAAATCTGAGATTTGCTTAGATCAGGCACCCTCTGGTTTCCATCTTTGTCCTTTGAATTATATGGGAGTTAACGAGCCTCCCAGGGGGAAGAACTCAGATATTCATGGCTCATCAGAGTAAGTGAGATAGGGGAACTCAATAGACAGTAAAACGCTAAGGATTTGCAGGACCTCTTGGAGATAATTTCTTCAAAACAAGAGAAGTCCGCATGGCTAGTTGAACTCAGTGATGAAGTCTGCGAGTCTGTGCAGAGAGATGTTCCAAGTATCAAGATGGGGAGACTTATTTGAACCCACTCTGAGGTCTCGATCCAGGCAGATGTGTATGCCCTAGAAAGATGGGAGCAGTGAATCAACTGAAAGAGTTTTCCACCAAACTTGGTGGTGAGCTCCTCTAAGACACTGAGATGTGGAGGAAAGAAAGGACCAGCCAGCCAGAGTAGCAGTGGGCATCAAGTGGTGGTATAATAGCAAGCTGGGGACAATCAAGATACCACACCTTACACACCTTGCTTCCTTACCAGACCTACGATATGGTCATGTCTCTTGAAGACCTCTACCACTTCAGAATTGCAAGACAACTGAGTCTCTTCTCTGGTTCTCTTCCCACCGCCCCCCATGACTAGTACAAGCTATGGGTCAGGAATACATTTCTTCCATCTGGCTGGCTGATCTTCAGGAGGTCCTCATGTTAATAATAGCTTCTTTTATACTTTTGCCATTTTCAATATTTGATTCACAGGCCAATGCATCTCTGTTCAAGTACTTGTCTTGTGATATGTAGCACTTCCATACCCCTTCTTCTGAAAAATCTGTTCCTTTATAACAAGATCAACACCTCTATTGCAATAGTTAGGTGTGAGAATTCACCCATCAAGTCTCTGAGACCCCCTAAAACCATATACTGCAAAGAACTTGCAGGACCTCTTGGAGATAATTTCTTCAAAACAAGAAATTGTATTAAAATATCAAAATTACTCTATTTTACAATACTAATAAGTCTTTTTAACTCCTTTCTTAGTTTCCATCTTTCATTCCTGAGCTTAGCCTCCTCAGTCTTATGCTTCTGGATGAGTAGTAACCAGCTCTATAATTATATTTGAAATATCACTAGAAAATACCTTGAACTTGCCAGTTGTCATGTCATAATAGCTACTAATAATGATAATGATAGGTACCACTTACTGGATACCTACTATGTGATGCTTACATATACAGTATTCTCTCTTATCTTTGCATGTGATATTTTCATCCCCACTGAATAGATGAAAAAACTGAGATTCAGGAACCTGAATAACTTCCTGAAAGATCCAAAGTTATTAAGTGGGTAGGCTGGTCTAACAGGGTCCAGATGAGCTATGATTGAAGAGTTTAGTGAACAGACCATTTTAGGGTATGAGCAGAGTTATAGAAAACCTGCAAGGAGGTATAAAACAACCCATGGATAGAAATAGCAGAAAGCTTTTACTATCCTTGGGCAAGAAGGGACAAGAAGGGCCAGTGGTCACTAGAGCCTGGAGAGAAAGCTATAGGAGAAGGACAGGTGTCAGAAGCATCCATGGCCAAACTGTAGCCCAGCAGAGAGAGAGCTGGGAAAATAAATATCCTTACCTCACTTCCCCCCATCTGAATATCATCCAGTACCTCCCTTTGGCTAAACCCAACAAGGAGCAAGAGAGCAAATCTTAGGTCAACCTCCCAGCACAGTAGTCGGCAAACTGCGGCTCGCGAGCCACATGCGGCTCTTTGGCCCCTTGAGTGTGGCTCTTCCACAAAATACCACATGCGGGCGTGCACGTACAGTGCAATTGAAACTTCGTGGCCCATGTGCAGAAGTTGGTATTTTGTGAAAGAGCCACACTCAAGGGGCCAAAGAGTCGCATGTGGCTCGCGAGCCACAGTTTGCAGACCACTGTCCCAGCACACAGACTAAGATGTGGGTCTGGAGGAAAATGGACAACATCCCAGAGAGCTGAGATTTGAACCCTGCTTTGCCCCAACTCTTTTTTCAAAATGCCATGACACCTTTATCTCAAACTAAGAGCTTATAATTTCATTTTCTAATATCTTGGTCTCCAAATCCAAATTCTATACCCAGATATGTATCTAAGGCAGTGAATACTTCCCAGATAACCCTAATTTCTTCTGAGTTATTCTTCCAAATAATGGCCTGAAGAAGCAGAGAAGAAAGCCATACCAGTACCCATCAGTGCTGCCGTTTCCTGTTCAGCACAGAAGAATCCCTGGAGGTACTGATGATAACAGTTGCCCACACAAATGATTCATTGAGAGGCATATCTTAGCAGACTCTGCCACAGGCCAGACACATACTTCAAGAAGAATTCTCTCCTAATTGGATGCCTAACCCAACCCACAGTCCCTTCAAATCCTTTACTCCTTGATTTTCTCTTTGGCCTTTATTCTCCTACCTCATCTATTACTTTCTTTTCTTTCTTTTTTTTAAGTCCTCACTTGAGGCTACATTTATTGATTTTAAAGGCACGAAGGGAGGGGAGAAACATTGATCAGTTGCCTCCCATACGTGCTTCAACTGGGGATTGAGCCTACAACCTATGTATGTGCCCTGACTGGGAATTGAACCTACAACCTGTTTGGTATATGGGATGACACTCCAACAAACCACTTGGCCAGGGGTCATCTGCCTCTTTCTTAAGGAGGAGTACCAAGAGGCATTCATCAAGCTCTTTCACATCATCTTCAATCAGGGAAATCTGTTAAGACTTCCCATGACTGCTGGTTACTGACTCACAATATAACCAACATGTCCTCATCCACGCAGGGTATTGTCCATGAGTTCCCCAAAGATGGGGAAATTGTAGCTGTACTGCTCAGTTTCCCAGACAAGAATTGAGCAGTATCATTACTTTAAAAAGTTATGTGAAATAAAACACAATTACATAGGCAGAAAATCCAAAATCTACATAAAATCAAAAAACAAACCCAAAACAAAACCCCTGCTAAAACTAATAAATGAACTTAGCAAGGTCACAAGTTACAAGGTAAATATATAAAAATCAATTTTATTTCTTATGGTCTATCAATGAAAATTTGAAAACAAAATCAAAGGAACAATACCAATTATAATAATAATGAAATAAATTTAACACATATATGCAAGACCTGTACACTGAAAACTATAAAATTAAAAATATCTAAATAAATTAAAAGATATACATGTTTATGAATTGCAAGTCTCAATATTATTAAAATATCAATTCTCTCCTAATTGATTTACAGATTCAATGCCATCCCTACCAAACCTGAGCAGTCTTTTCTGGTAGAAATTGACACATTGATCCTAAACTATATATGGAATTACAAATGATCTGGACTAGCCCAAATAATTTTAAAATAAAAGCACAAAGTTGGAGGACTTGCCTACCTGACTTCAAGACTTACCATAAAACTGCAATAATCAAAACAATGTGATGTTGGTGTAATGACAGACAAATGGATCGATGAAACAGATTAGAGAGTTCATCCATACATGTTTTCAACACAGCTGCCAAGATAATTCAATGAGGAAAAGGCAGTCTTCAACCAATGTTGCAGTAAGGACTAGATATCTATATGGTGAATGATGAGCCTCCACCCTTACCTCACATCATACACAACAAGTAACCTGGAATAGGCAGTGCCCTCAGCAATCCCCAGGCTCTGTCTCTTGCTTCTACAGTGCTTGGATGGAAAAAAAATCTTTGCCTGTTTCCAGGTCTCAAAGATTTTCTCTTATGTTTTCTTCTAGCAGTTTTATGGTTGTAGCTTTATGTTTTGTTCTGTAATCTATTTCAGGCAGGTTGTTTTTTTTTTTTAAATGCCCTTCTTCCAGCCTCCAACCACCCCGCAGCCCCTTTTCCAGTCAACACACTCAGAACCACCTCAGCCATCCTCAGCCTCCGAGACCAGATAGCACCATTTTTTTTTTTACTTTAACTCCTTATTGTGGAACAACTATGACCTCCCAAATTCATCAGAATTATTTCACTGAGGTGGAGGCTGCCTTCAACCACCTGGTCAATCGCATCTGCGGGCCTCCTACACCTAACTAGCTCTCGGCTTCTATTTTGACCTCAGTGATGTGGCTCTGGAGGGTGTGGGCCACTTCTTCCAAAAGTTGGCCAAGGAGAAGCATGAGGGCACCAAGCACCTCTTAAACATGCAACACCAGTGTAGTGGCCACGTTAATTTCCAGGACGTGCCAAATCCTTCCCAAGATGAGTGGGGTGAAACTCAGGACACCATGGAAGTTGCCATGGCCTTGGAGAAGAACCTGAACCAGGACCTTTTAGATCTGCATGCCCTGGGTTCTACCTGCCTAGACCTCTGTGACTTCCTGGATGAGGAGGTGAAACTTATAAGGAAGATGGGTGATAACTGAGTAACCTCTTCAGGCTAGTGGGTTCCCAGGCTGGGCAGGGCGAGTATCTCTTCAAAAGGCTCACCCTCAAGCACCACTAGGAGCCTTTGGAGTCCAGAGACCTTTAAGGGGCCCTTCTGCATTCCCCTGGTATCTGGCTTTTGCCTGAGCCTCTCCCTGAAACCACTAAGTCATCTTTTTAACTACCCTGTAGCCCTCTCCCATGCATTGGACCAAATGGAGACAATAAAGCTTTTTGCAGGAAAAAAGTTTAAAAAAAAACCTGCCTGAAATAGATTACAGAACAAAACATAAAGCTACAACCATAAAACTGCTAGAAGAAAACATAAGAGAAAATCTTTGAGACCTGGAAACAGGCAAAGATTTTTTTTTACTCAGAACACAAAAGGAGACACAAAATAGAAAACTGATGAATTTAACAGCAATAGTCCTGAGGCCACTGCCCAGGCAGTTTAGGCCACCTTGGCACCCAGATGAGTCTCTCTCTACTTATTTTTGCCCTTGTGTTCACAAGTGTGTTGAACTGAACCTTGGCTGAAGCTTGAGGGAGAGCACTCCAGCCCAGCCTGTCAAAGTTCTCTGCGTTAGCCTCCATCCCAGCTAACAATGAAATGTGAAGTTGCCTTTGTTCTCTGTAAATGTATATATTTTGTAAATACACAAGAAAAAAAGAGACTGGGCCAAGACAGAATCTATGTTTTCCTGAGACCTAGGCCAAAATAATATCTAACATTGTCAATGCTTTATGACTAGCACAGGCTTCGTGCACTATTGTCACACTTTGTCTCATTGCATGGTTTAAGAACAAGTGTCCTCTACTTATTAAATTAGAATCTATAAATGCAATTAATTAGAGGCCACATTTCCTGACCCTGTCCTGGAGAAGGTAAATTCTTCCCAAGAGGATGTTTTAACCTCCACACTGCCACCTTTAAATAACAGTTTCCCAGCATGCTGTGGCTATTGTCCCCGTTACTGAAACTAAAGTCCCACTAAAGGACCCAACCCTGATTTAACTAAGGATATGGACATTGATAAAAATGCATCTCCACTTAGAGGGCTCAGAGATGTTTTAACTGCGTGAAACTCCCGTAAGTTCCTCTGAGGGTTATGACAAGGAGATGGACCATAGAAACCTAAAGATAAAGGCAGCTGAGCCTGAATACATCCTTTATCAGAAAGAGCACACATCAATGGTTTTATAGCTATGAATCCATTGACCCTACCTCTGACTTCGTACCTTTCTAGCACTGGGCCTATGCACTTGAGTCTTTATTCTTCTGTATGAACCCAGCAGTTTCTGATCATGCTGAAACCTCCCCTTAGCACCATAGGATTCTAGTGATGTCTACAGTTCCTTTGGATGTCCCAGCCATTGGTCACTTATTCTGTTCTTTAATAAGAGCACAGAGCTGAGGAAAGCTTTTGAGGTTTTGCTACAGCTCCGTCTCAGACTGTTCAGTTTGGTTCTTTACTGGCCCATGGAGACACAACACGGTCCTTGACTTCCAGAAAATTACCCTGGAAACTAGAGCAAGTCCCATACTTTTCTGAGCTAAGACTTGCTCTGCTGACATGTGCAATGACTTCACATACACTCTGCACATGAGGAATGTTACATAAAATGTGTCTTCCATTAGAGGCTATATTACTGAGATCTTCATTCTGAAAACAATAGTCCTACAAAGTAACTAATTAGCAGAAACCTTACTTGAATTCTAGATTGAAACCCAAAATATAATTACTTAAGGAGTACGCTGTCTTGATCTCCTTCGTATTTCATTAAAGATGGTATTTCAGCTACTGTTTTAAAGTGTTTACTGTTTTCACTTAACAAAATGGCCCCTTCAACCAGACATCTGGGCCACTCCTCTAGCCAGAAAGGACACTCTACATTTAATAAGCTTCAGAGACAATACTGAAATGGGTCCTCTGCTGTCCCCAGAGCCTTCTTGCACTCTACCCTCATTCTTCAGAGAGAGGGCTTATAAGTACCCTATTCTCAATATAAGAGTAAAGCCTTATAGCTGGTTACAGAATTAATGCATGCTTAGCTTTCCACTCTTTTCCTCCTCACTCACCCCTACTCAGTCTCATTTGTCTACATGTCCTAACTTCATTTGAAAACAAAAAACTGTGTCTCCCTTCTTGAGGAGGCCTCTAGCACTGTCTAATTCAATGCTTTGCACACAATACACCCAAATACACGTTTGAAAATATATTGATTAACACTCTACAGCCTCTCTCAAAAATAATTATCCTTGGGAGCTAGATATGACCAGTAAGGACAGTGAGACCCCTTGCTCCTTTGTCTGGGGTTTGGGCAAATGTGAAACGGCCAACAGAAAAGTGGGGTTACAAAAGGCACTGTTGTCAGAAATTGGAAAGTTGTTAAAGTGAGCCCAATCTTTCTCAGAGGCACCACTGGGAACTTGGGAATTACACACCATTAAGCCTCACCTCGGTATCAGGACAACAGATTGAGATTTAAAGAAGGGCAGGCTAGTACAACACAGATAAGGTGGACGTGACACTAGGCCTCAGCATGGCTTTCCCTGGGGAGACTGGGCCTCTGCAGCCAGGGAGAGTGCTTTGATAAGGAGAATGAAGGACCAGACCTTTCAGCACGGTCGTACCTGGATCAGATTTGCTCATGTTTTCAGCCAGTTTGGGTAGTGAGTAGAACACAGCTGCTCTAGGAAGAAGTAATAGAAGAGTCTGCATGGGATCTTGCCGTGATTCAAGCATCTTTCCAGCAGAAAACAAATATGATTAACTTGGGTAGCAGTGGGCTGGGAATTCCTACAGTCGCTTGATAGAAGAGATATGCTCTTGCCAGGTTTGCTATAGAGGACATTTCTGTTGGTGAATCTTATATTCCTACTGACTGTGTTTTTTAAAAAAATCAGACAGATATCCTTTTAGAGTAGAGACCAATCGTCCAACAAAGTATACCAAAATATTGATCATAGGCAGGATGCTAGACCCAAATGGTTATTGACTCTTCCTACCTTGATGGCTTGCCAGCATCTGAAACACCTGGATCCCACACTAAATCATAGGCCCTCCCAAACTCACTTTCCCACCTAAGCTTTCTGTTTCTGAACTGTCCTCCCAGTCACAAAGGTGGGAAACATGGGAGCTACCTTTGACAACTCCCTCTTGGCAGTTCTACCCCTCTTCTTCATACCCATGACCTCTGCCCTAGGTCAGACTTCATCAGGTCTCACTGGACTAAAATGATAACTTCCCAGTTGGTTTTTCTGCCTCCGATATTTTCCTTCAAGCTCATTCCATACAGTGCCTTCCTGTTCAGTCTTCAAGAAGCATTTATCACTGTGTCACACCCCTGCTCATAACTTTCAAAGGCTCCCCCTTGTCCAAGCAAAATCGAACTTTATAACCTGGAATTCAAGAGCTGCATAATCTGGATCCAACACATTTTCCAAATCTTTCGTTATTCTCCTGCATTTCCACTTTTCTTCAAATTTAACGTTAATTAAAACAATATCTACTAGTTATTGAATATAGGCCATTTTCTCCCCTATCTCTATTTCTCTCTCTCCCTCAGCCATTCTATGAGATATATACATTGATCCCACATGACATAAGAGAAAGCGGAAACTGTAGTCCAAACAGATCAAATAAGCTGCCAAAGGCCAGCTGATCAGTAGGTGGAGGTCACTACCTCCAAAGCTCAGGTTTTTGGCCACAGCCTCTGCCCCCTATAATTTCCCTATTCAGGGAGTACTTGCATCGCCTCCTCTTCCCTATAGAGGGGAAATGTTTATGTTACTCCTGCCTGATGCTTTTAGTTCCTTAAAGTTTTGTACAACCTGGAAATAACTAGGAATTCGTGGGGACGGGTTCACGATGGAGCAGAAACTTGGGGGCACAGTGGATTGGGGTGGGAAGTCAATAGTGAGAAAAATTTGGATCAGTCAAGAAATGAGTGGAAGCCGAAACCGGTTTGGCTCAGTGGATAGAGCGTTGGTCTGTGGACTGAAGGGTCCCGGGTTCGATTCCGGTCAGGGGCATGTACCTTGGTTGCGGGCACATCCCCAGTGGGAGATGTGCAGGAGGCAGCTGATCGATGTTTCTCTCATCGATGTTTCTGGCTCTCTATCTCTCTCCCTTCCTCTCTGTAAAAAATCAATAAAATATATTTTTTAAAAAAAAAGAAAAGAAAAGAAAAGAAATGAGTGGAAGACCAACAGGAGAAGAATCAGGTGTGGCTTTGCATGATGAAATAGAGTAATTGCTGAGATGAGAGGCCCAATCAAATATTCTAACTATGGCCCATGTGCCTGTGATGCCAGAATGGGCCAGGGTCTCAAGCAGTGTCTGCTTGGTCTCAGGGAGACCATGAAGTCTGCTGGAGGTTTGCAAACAGATCTCGAGAGCCTTCTTCTTGTCTCCCAATACTCAAAAAGAGTATTCTTAGCTCATCCCAAATTATTTTTTTTTATCCAAAATAAGTCTTCCAATTAAAAAAGTCAACTCTCAGTCTTTTTAAATATGCTAAATTAAAATGTGCAAAATGACTATTCTCTTCTTCCTTTAAAGAGAAACAGAGAAGCCTTTACATCTGCTTTTTCATATTTCAGAGAAAAAAAAATGGAGCAAATGATGTGATTGAAGCCAAAGTTGTCTATAAAGTGTGAAAGCACTTCCTTTCCTTTCCCAGGAGCCAGGGCTAACACTAGGAGAGGAAATTAGCATGAAGGTTTTACTTAAATTACAAGATGGGTGAAGACCTTGCCCAAAGATGATATCTCCCTGTCTCCTATGACAGACAATGAATGGCTTTCAAGACCAAGGTCGTTCTCTTTGTTATGTAAATAGTTTCCAAGAAGCTCATAGAGTGCTCTATTGGAATGAGTGCCATGGTCCTGAGAGCATGCTGACCCAGGAGTTTAGAGTCTCCCCACCGCTACCTATGCACCTACTGACTTAGTTTGAGCCTCTCTTTCCCCATTTTCAAAAAACCTAGAACCTATGCCACAGAATATCTATGAAGATGAAAGGAGATGATGATGGGGAAATTGCTTTATAAGGTGAAAAGCACAAGATACACGTTTGCACAAGATACTAGGTTGACCTAGAATCGATGCTTCTGCATCCACAATCTAACCCTTTGCTGAAGTAGTAACAACAGCAAAGGCAGAAGGTTGTCCTCAGGGCACAGAATGCAGTGGGACAGAAACTTTGGGCAGGTCCTGAAAGCATCTTAAAGCACAGTGGACAGGAACCCTTCCTTTATCTGACTATAACTGCCCCCCATTCATCTGTTGAAAAATTTTCAGAGTGGGAGTAAGAAAACACACTATTGTCATAATTTTCTTTACAATCCAATCAAGAGACAAAAGAAGTTTTTAAAAATTACATTAAAAGCATATATATTTATAGTTACATATATGTCATAGGTTATTCCCTATTTGAGAAATACTTACATATATATATATGCATGTATATATACACAAATATAAATACACACACACACACACACACATACACACACACACACATATATTTATGTGTGTGTGAAGGAAAGGTAATATATTCAATTCCTGCTGTACATCCCCAGCTGGTTGCCTACCAGTTCCTTAAACTCAAAGCCAAAAGTGGAGAAAGAAACTTAGTGGTTTAAAACAATTTATTGTTTTTCACAACCCTGTGGCTTGGCTGGATGGCTCTTCTTGCCTGAGATCACTAGTGTGGTTCATTCAGCTGGCAGATCTGGGGGCTGGGCTCAGCTGGGGCTATTGACTGAAGGGCTCTGTTTCCCTGCCCAGGGCCTTGGGCTTTCTCATGGCATGATGGTCTCGAGACACTTTTCCGAAAAGAAGCATTGTGAGAGTGTGAAAACAGAAGCCACAAGGCTTCTTAAAGCCTGGACTCTGAAGCTATAGTGCCCCTTCAGCTATGTGTGTGGAGGAAAGCTAATATATTCAATAAGGGTCAAAGCAAGTCACCAGGCCAGCCCAGGTTCAGGAGAGAGAAAACAGACTCCACCTGCTGAGATAGCTGCAAGCATCACTGCAAAAGGCATGCAAGATGAGTGATATTATTGCAGCCATCTTTGGAAATAATCTGCCACATCTGCTCCAGTCCTTCCTTCCTTTCTTCCTTTTCATTAAACTTATAATAACTGAGCATCTGCTATGAGCCAAGCCCTCTTCTAGGTGCTAGGGACATACTCAACCAAGACAGATAAGACCCCTCCCCATATGGATCTTAACTCTAGTGGAATTAAGCAAATAGATGAATAGGCTCGTTTCAGCTAGAATGAGGTGAATGAAAACCTGAGGTGGGAGATGAGGAAGGCACTGAGACAACTTTAGACTAATTGAATCAAAGAAGCCTCTTGAAAGTGATGATATGTGAACCAAGTGTAAAAGCCCGGAGGCAGGAGCAGATATGGGCATACACAGCTGCAGCATCATGCCTGGGGGAGAAGGACGGGGCACGTGTGTCCCATCTCAGCCACAGACAAAACGGAGCATCAACCTTTCAAGCTAGAAATGCCAACGTCATTCTCAACTCCTCCTTCTCTCTCATCCCCAGACTCACTGGGACAAAGTCCCGTTAATTCTTCTAACACCTCCCAGATGGGTCTCTTCCTTTTCTTCTCTCCTATCACTCTTCTTGGTCTCTCTCACCTAGATCCTGCATTCATTCTCCTGCCTGCCTCTGCTTTCTTCCCACTTTAATCCTGTCTTCAAAGGCTATCTGAATCAGCTCTTGAAGATACAGCTCAGCAATAGCTCAAAATCCTCAGTGGCTCCCTGTGACCATTGGATGAAGTCCAAACCTCTCAGCTTCTCTCTGGAAGCCTCGAAAATCTGGCCTCCATCTACTTTTTGGAATCTACTCTGTATCTAAACTCTATTGTGAGAAAGCCATTCTTCTGGGGTTGAAGTATTGCTCCTCTCCTGAAATGCAAGTGAAATGAGAACTGCAGCCATAATCTGCCATTAATGTATCTTTCAGCATACATTAGGAAAACATGTTTCTAAAGCCAGCTCTTGGAGACAGCAGAAAATTGGATCAGAATGGCATCAAAATGAAGAGGGAGGAGAAAAGAGATAGGGTAAGAGCTAAGGGTAGGGATCAAGTTTAAGCCTGAACCTTGAGTAGCTCTTAGGGACAGGTAAAGTACATGAAGAGTTGGGGTGAAGGAAAGACCAAGAGTCATTGACAGGAAGTCAGATGGTAATTTGTAAATAATTCATAATTCACAGAAAGCCAGAGCTGGATATGACCTTAGAGGTCATCAAGTACTATCTTTGTACACGAGGATAACCAACCCAGAGAGGGAAAGTGTCTTGCTCAGAGTCACACAGCGAGTCCATAAGAGATCCTCCCTGGCCCTCAGCCCCCAGACTCCCAGGCCAAGCTCCTCATGTCACTTCCGACTAATCTGTCCTCCCACCTCTTCAGGGTGGAATGACTTCATGGAGTCAAGCCTGGAAGCAGGGAACCTGATGTTGCTTTAGAATGCAGCAAAACGCCAAGGGGTTTCTCTAGCATGCATATCTCCTGCCTGCAATGGAGGCATCAGGTCCAAGCGCCTGAGTCAGAGACAGAGGCTCCTTATCTTGGGCTGTGCTGATGTGACACTTCGAGAAGCTGACAGGAAAACAACCAAGTCCATTTATTTGCCTGTCACGATAAGTGAGTTGGATCAGCTATGCAGTCGGGCCAATTGCTTAGAAAGATGTCATTAAGGGTGGCCAAGAGAAAAGAATCAACCCTTGGCAGCCAACCTACAGGGCTCTTAATGCTAAAATTAGCCCTAGCATCGTAATATTTCCAAAGAGGTTTCATATCCATCATGTCAAATTCTCCACCCAACATGTCTATGAGGTAGGTACTATTTTCACTATTTAAGGATGAGGAAATGAGAAGCTGAGGCCACAGTCAGGGTCACATGAGCTCATCAGTAGAAGAGTTGGAATTTGGGCACAGGTCTTGTGATTCAAACCTACATGACTAATATTAGTTAGCTGTAAAAAGGAATGAAATTCTGACACATGCTACAACATGGACGAACCTTGAAGATATTATGCTAAGTGAAAGAAGATGACACAAAAGGACAAATACTATATGATACTTATAGGAGGTACCTAGAGTAGTCA
Source organism: Myotis nattereri (assembly GCF_964212035.1). NCBI lineage: Eukaryota > Metazoa > Chordata > Mammalia > Chiroptera > Vespertilionidae > Myotis > Myotis nattereri. The sequence goes on from NC_138087.1 coordinate 57,689,930, forward strand.
GACTCATAGAGACAGGAAGTAAAAGGGTGGTTGGAAGGAGAAGTGGGGTAATAATTGTCTATTGGGTACAAAATTTCAGTTGGGAAAATGAACAAGTCCTGGCGACGGATAGTGGTTAAAATGGTAAAATTTATGTTACATATACTTTGCCTCGATAAAAAATAAAATTAAAAACTATTTTTAAGCCCTAACCGGTTTGGCTCAGTGGATAGAGCGTCGGCCTGCAGATTGAAGGGTCCCAGGTTCGATTCTGGTCAAGGGCATGTACCTTGGTTGTGGGCACATCCCCAGTAGAGGGTGTGCAGGAGGCAGCTGATCGATGTTTCTCTCTCATTGATGTTTCTAACTCTCTGTCCCTCTCCCTTCCTCTCTGTAAAAAAATCAATAAAATATATTTTTTAAAAAACACTATTTTTAAAACAACCCACATGAATGCAGTGATATACCTTTTCTGACAATTCCTTTCTAAATCATAGTTTGCCGAGGACTAGAACGGAAAGCAACCCTTAGTTTACAGAAGAGGAAATCAAGGCCTCAAAAGGGACATGCATGAATAGGGGTCAGTCAGAAAGTTGGGAACAGAGCATGTCCTCCCAGCTCTCGTAGTGCGTTCTAGCCTAAGTAATCTCTGCCTTTTGTCAAATTTCCATGGCTAGTGTCTTAGACAGCTTGGGCTGTCATAACAATTCCACATGCTGGTGGCTTAAACCTAAACAATTTTGGAGGCTGGAAGCCCAACATCAGGGGGCCAGCCAATTCCATTCCTGAGGAGCACCCTCCTCCTGGCTTGCTGATGGCCACCACTAGACTCAGAACTCCTGCAGGGCAGAGGGCATGGCTTTGCCAATTTGCAACCCCATCCCAGGACCTGCAAATAGCAACAGCAATAATGACAGTGGGAATTTATTGAACATTTGACATATGCCAAGTGCTGTTATAAATACTTTACCTGCACTCCAACATATTTATTGAGTAAATGTTGAATGGATAAAGCCATCTTTTCTCACTATCTTTAGAATATAGCAATAGCCACATTTTTAGCCCCATCTAATACTCAAGTTCTATACCAAATGTGCAAATTAAGTCATATTAAATTGGAGAGGCTCTGAAATATCATCAAGAGTAGGTTTATTTCTGCCTTCTGGTCTGAATCCAGAATCCCAGCTCGTCACCAATCAGCCTCTCTGATGAATGAACATTTACTGTGAATAGATTTATCCACAGACTCTGATTGGACAAACTGGAAAAGAATGACTACGATACACAGAGGTCTTCCCAGTTTCCTAACCACTCTCCCATATACATTTAATTCTTGGACTGGCTTGTACAAAAGCAAAGAATGTATTATTGCTCTCATTTTATAACAGGAAAGTCTAGATCAGAAAACCTAAATAGCTTGCCCAAGGCCACCCAAGTAGTGAGGACATAGTCTAGATCTCCTGTCTTCTAATTCCATACTTTCCTCCTAGGTTGTGCTGCCGAGTAGAACATCATATGTCTTTTAGAAAGAGGACCGTCCATGCAGACTGACAAAGCTCAGCTTCCATGCAGATCTGTGGTCTCTGCCAGCTCCTCGAGTATGGCTTGCTCACTCTTTCAGATCACCCAGCTCTTCCAATTACAAGGTTTACAATTTCTCAGTCTGCACAATGAAAGAGAAGCCCTAAGAATTCAAATCACTCCATAAAGTCTCCAAAATTAGGGAGATGGAATAATTGCTGTTGAAATGGTTTTATATTTGTCCTGAATTTTTTTTTTTTTCTGAATATAAATTCTGCATGCCATGGGATTCAGGGAAAGACGTTGGCAAGTTTAGGAGATTTCTATTTTGTTTTCTTTCTATCCACTTTTCTAAGCATCTTTTCTATTTCCACAGTGCTTTAAAAAGAATGCAAGAGAACTGAGGCGCTGGGATAAAGAGAGAAAGAAGAATCCTAGAGTTACGGAGCCTGGCTAACCCCTTTTCTGTGAAGATCTGTGTGCTCTTTTGTGCCGTAGTGAAGAGGTGGAAAGAAAAGAACTGTCCCCACATTATCCACCATAAGGCCAGCCAAAAGGACCTCTGACTCGAGGAGCAAGTGCACCCCACCGCAGGCTCATCCCCCTCGCTTCCGCGCTGCCAAACAACGCTCTCAGAGGGTGATTCTGTCCCCACAGCAATTGTCTGTGAATTTTGGGTCAGGAGCTGCCACAGGAAAAGTATCTAATTCCACTTTCACACACTGTGGTGTCAGCAACTCCAATACAGAAATCTATGTGGGCCACATTTTAGCTGCTCAAGTTAAAGGCACAGGAAAAGAAGCCCACCCGTTGGAATCAATAAGGAAATCTCATAGATCATTCCTGGGCTAAAGTCACACAAAACTTGCCTCACCAAGCAGCTTACGAGATTTGGTGCTTCTAAGCTCAGTCCACACTGCACACTCTGGCCAGACAGAACATTCTAAAGCACAGATTTCTGCCCTTCAAGTCTGTTTTTCCGAATGGTCACCGGAGTGATTTTTCTAACACACACACTCATTTATTCCACAAATACATATCCGGTCGCTATCAGGTGCCAAGTACTTTTCTGGTTATGTTAAGTGATCAAAGAAGACAAGTATCTGTGTTTGTAGAGAGAGGAGACATTATGTAAGTAAACAAATAAACAAGATTGCTTCAAGTAACTGATTAATGATAGAAAGAGATTAAAATGTGTCTTGGAATAGAAAGTGACCTGGGGGGAGATACTTGAGGTGTTACATCACTTTTGAACCACGATGGTAGAGATAAGAGGGAAATTGTGCTAAGATCTGAGAGAAGAGCCTTCTAGACAAAGAAAAATGCTTCCAGAATGTAGAAATGAGCGTGGCTGTTTGAAGAATGCAAAGGAGGCCCAGGAGGCTGGAAGATAGTGAGTAAAGGAATGTGGTAGGGGGTGAAGCAGGAGAAGTGAGGCAGGAGCTGGGATGGTAGTGGTAGGAAAGAAAATTAAAGGGGGTGAGAGCTCAAGACATATTTTGGAGGTATTGTTCACAGTACTTTCTGATAGAGTTGACATGGGGGAATGGGAAACAGTAATCAAGGATGATGCTGGCTTTTTGGCTTGAGCAACTGAGTGGATGGTAGTGCCATTTTGAATGGGGCAATGAAGGAAACTAAGTTGGGTGAAATATGCTTTGAATATGTTACATTTTAAGTAGACATTCAAATGAAAATGTCTAGTCTATAGCTGGATACACAAATCCAGAGGTAAACAGAAAGTTTGGGGGTTAAATATATAAATTTAAGTGTTATTGGCATAAAAACCTGTTACCTAAAGCCATGGAATTCCTAGGGAGAGGGGTAGAGAGGGAAGAGAAGAGCCCCAGGGCACTCCAATGTCCACGGGTGTAGCAGTGGAGGAGGGACCAGACAGAGTGGCCTTTGGGGAGGAGAAAAACAAGAGAATGTCACACATGAGCCAGGAGAAGAAAGTACCATAAATAGTCAAATGTTGATAAGCAGTCTAGTAAAAAAAGCGAGAGAGGAAGAAAGAAAGAAAGAAAGAAAGAAAGAAAGAAAGAAAGAAAGAAAGAAAGAAAGAAAGAAAGAAAGAAAGAGAAAAAGGAAGGAAGGAAGGAAGGAAGGAAGGAAGGAAGGAAGGAAGGAAGGAAGGAAGGGAAGAAGGGGAAAGAAAAGGATGAAAGAATAGGAAATAATAAAAAAGAAAAGAAAAAGGGAGAGAAGTGCCCAGTGGATTTGGCAAAGTGGAAGTCACATGGGTGACCTTGAGAGGAGCAGTTTCAGTGGAATGGAGAGTTAAAAAAAGGAGTAAGATCTTGTCTTATCATGACCATTTTCCCACTTAAAACCCATCAGTGATTCTTGTCTTTCATATAAAAGGATAAAGACCACATTTTTATCTTAAAAGTAACTTCCCACCATCAAACTCTATGGTGAATACCAGTAATTGTCGGGGTTCTTAGTTACAAACAGAATCTGCTTTAACTTAGGTGACAGAAAGGGAATTGTGAAAGGATAATAGGTATCTCACAGAATGTCCAGAAGGGCCCAAGAACCAGACCTGCACGCTATTATAGTCAGAAACAACAAGTGCAGGAGCAACACTGTCAGGAAAAAGTCCCAATCAGGTCATAGAACATCTCTTCTGCTCCTGGAATGAAGCCTGTCCCCACAGAAGAACAGAGCCCTGGGAGGGGTTAGCTGACAGCCATCTTTTGGCTGGAAGGGTGCCAGCCTAGCATGAAGCTCTGATCCTGCAGAAAGCAGAGGAGAAAGACTGAAAGAAGATAGACTTTAAGAACATTATTAAACCACTGAAATAAACCAGTTCTGAAATCTGCCCTACTCCTGGACTTTCCAGTGCCCTAAACCAATAAATCCCTTGTAATGGTTAAGCAAGTTTGAACTGATTTTAATTAATAGCAATGAAATGCATTATAATTGGTTCTGTTCCCAAACCCACCTTTCTGGGCTAATTTCTTAGCATCACTCATATGCAGGCACATAGGCCCACAAGCATTCTGTTAAGACTGGTCACTCTGCCTGAATGCCCTTCCTTAATTTTCTCCTTTGCTGCCTGCCTACTTCCTACTCACAGTTAAGACCCAGCTACAATGTCACCTCTTCCCTGAAGACTTCCTGATTCCTCTTAACTTGCTTTATCATGGTATGCATGACTCTGATCTGTATTATAGTGACTCTCTCCAGTGATTGCAAAAAAATATGTGAAAGGTGGAGATTTCCTCTACTGTGATCTTATGAAGTCCTGTGATGAGATCTCCTTGAATAAACATTCTCGCCAATGCCCAAAGAACTAAATGATCCTTGATAACAGCTATTCCTGGAACGGCTGAGTCCTCACAGATCACCTAATCTACCATCTTATTTTACTAAAGAAGAAAGTGAAGGGAAGGTCATGGGCAGTTAGGGCAGAGGTCAGCCTTGAACTGATGCTTCCTAATTCACTGTCTATTCTATAAGAGCAATTTGCCCCTTTCCTGAGAATTTGGGGTAAGCAGGACTGATCATCACCCCTGACATATTTGGCATCTGTGATGTGCCTCTTTGTCACCCCTATCTTTCAGGAGCCCTCCTGCTCTCTGCCTCCCTCACAGCTAATTGAAGAAGGCACAGATGGGAACTCTATAGGCAGCGGACGAATATCCCTTCCATCTTACCTTTGATGGGAAGGGAAAAACCTTATTCTTCTTAAAGAAATTTCTCTGCCTCATCTCTGCTTTATTGAAGTATAACTGGCAAATAAAAATGGTATATATTTAAGGGTACAACATGATGTTTTGATCTATCAAATGTATACCTTGTGAAATGATCACCACAATCAAACTAATTAACACATTCATCACCTCACATAGTTATTTTATTATGTGTGGTAAGAACACTTAAGATCTAATCTCTTACCTATTTTTAAGTAAGCAATATAGTGTTATTAACTATAATCACAATGCTGTACATTAAAACCCCAGAACTGCCCTGGCTGTTGGCTCAGTTGGTTGGAGTGTCATCTGTACACCAAAAGGTGGCCCATTCCATTTTGGGTCAGGACTTGTACGTGAGGCCACTGATTGATTTACTGTTTCTCTCTCTCTCTCTCTCTCTCTCTCTCTCTCTCTCTCTCTCTCACACACACACACAAAACAAACAAACAAAAAACCCCCACACAACAACAAAAAAAACAAAACATAACAAAACAAAAAATAAATAAACCATAACTGGAAGTTTGTACCTTTAACTGTTGGAGGCCATCGAGAGGATGTGACTGCTAATTGACCCATCAGCTGGACCCAGGCAATCAGAGGCTCCTCATCCCTCCTCTATCCTTGGAATGTATGTTCCTCCCGCTGTTCCCACACTAGGAGCTGTTTTCAAGGACACGACCTTAAGAAAGCAATGTGTTGAGACCATCTGGAAAATATACATGACTGAACCTACTAAAGCCTCTATATAAACTTTTAAGATAATCCTTGATAACATTCTGGTGAGTGGGTGCAGAGCACCACTTGTCTTCCGGTTGCCCAAGACAAGCCTCGTGTGTGAGTTCCCCTGCTTATTAATACTGCCTCCTACCAATCTGGAGTGACCTGCCTCTTTCTTCAGTTTCTTCTGTCCCTCTATCTATGGGGAACAGTTTCAGATTTTACCTGGGGAACTCCCAAGGTTGCGAACTAACATTGGCTAACATCTCCCCCTTGCTCCCAACTCCCAGCCCATGCTAGTAGAAATCACCATTCTACTCTCTGCTTCTGTAAGTTATGACATTTTAAAATTCCATGTATAAGTGGGATCATACATTATTTGTCCCTCTGTCTGGTTTACCTCTCTTAGCATAATGTCCTTTAGGGTCATCCCTGTTGTCCCAAATGGCAGGATTTCTGTCTTTTTTATGGTTGAATAATATTCCATATGTAGATAACACATTTTCTTTATCCACTCACCCACCGATGGACACTTGGTTTGCCTCCATATCAGGAATTTCTGAGTTTGGATGAAAAGGATGAGAGGCTTAGTGAGGGTAGGAGCGTTTTCTCATGACCTCTGCAATTTCAGCTACCTCTTTCTTCTCAGTTGCCTCTACCTTTACTTCTAAAAGTAATCCCTTTGAGAATCTGACACAGGCTGGGGTTAGAAATTGGGGGTAAGAATATCTACAGAGTAAGTTCCTTGGATGCCCTTTGCACCCTCCCTCACAACGTGGCTCTCTCCTGCCCAGCACTGTGCACGCACCTGTCTGACGGGCTTCATTCCCAGACGCAGACGATCATTGCCTTCCAGGTCAGTGAGCCATGTGCCGCAGGTCGTAGCGGAGGCCACACGTGACAGCACCTGCGGGACTCGGGGAAGGCTTTACGCACAAGGGATGTTTGAGCTTCTATTTTAAGGATAAGACAAGTTCGCAGGGTGAGGAAAACATGCTGAGAGTGGACAGGTGGGAAGGTGGTGAAGGACATCAGAGGTAGAGAGAAGAGAACCTAATGCAAAGGCAGAACTGTGTGAGGACTTGGTATGTCTGGGGACGATGTGGTGGTTGAACGGTACCCCCACCCCACCCCAAAATATGTCCATGTTCTAATACCCGACACCTGTGGATGTGACCTTATTTGGAAAGGGGTCTTTGTAATTGTTAAGGATCTGGAGATGAGTTCATTCTGGATTAACCTGGATTATTGTGACAAGCGTCCTCATGATAGAAAGGCAGAGGGAGATTGGAGACAGAAGTTAAAGATACACAAGGAGAAGGCGCTGTGAAGATGGAGGCAGAGATCAGAGGGATGCTGCCACCACCAAGGAACAGCTGGAGCCACCAGAAGCTGGCAGGGCCCCAGAAGATTCTCTCCTAGAGCTTCAGAGGGAACTGGTCCTGCCAACCTCAATTTCAGACTTCTGGCTTCTAAAAATGACAAGAGACTGCATTTCGGTTGTTTTAAGCCACCAAGAGTGTGATGACTTGCCACAGCAGCCCTCGGAAACAAATACAGATGGCCAGAAGTTCCCTGTGGCCGGAAGTTCCCTGTGGCAGGAAGTCAGGATGTATTGCTGGGTGCCCCCTCTGGTAGGCCTTTCTATCAGGTGTGGATCAGAGCCACGCTACCCTTTCCTGGGCAGCAAAGAAAGCAGCCACTCAAGGAAAGCCAGGCTTGTTAGTCAAAAGCAAACACAATGGTTGAGGACACCTGGGTTTCTAAAAGGGACAAGGCCAAAATATACTAATGGAGGGAAAAATCCTTTCCTGCCTAGGACTTGAAATGGGGTTGATTCGTTTTTAAAAAAATCAGATAAAAAACCCCACTGCTGTTTGGATGAAGAATGTTTGCTTCTTAGGTAACCATGTAAGGAGTCAGCCAGTGCCCTCAGTGGGAGGAGTCTGAACTGGAACTGTGGATTTAGTCACCCCAGTGATGAGAGCCACCCTCACCTCTCACTCTGGGGCCTGCTGCTGAAACCTGAGGTGTCATGTTTGCAGGATCAGAGAGCAGAGAACTGCCTCTTGGGCAAAGGTGTGCAGTGAGGACACCACTCTGAGAACTGCAGAGGAAAGCGTGTGGGGGACGGGGCTCGGTAGAGACGAGAATGCATTGGCCTTCTCCCAGGCTTGGCTGTGCCTCGCTGAGACTGCAGACATCTCCTTTGGGGGGGACCTAAGGCCTTTTCTTGTGCGGCATAAAAGAACAATGATTAAGTATCCGGATTTTGTATCTTGATACTATTATGTCCCTTCCTAGATCTGGGAAAGAACCTCATATAATGCCACCATTGTCCGGTGGATGGGTCTGGCGGGCGGGGCAGGGGAGGCGGACACTGCGAAGGGACTGGCCTTAGTTGCCTCTGATCTCTTGCACTGGAGGGGTGCTGTCCTTTGCAGCAATTCCTATGGAAGCGAAGTCACCATGGACTACGACTCGGCAAAGGCCCCCGCCCTTACCGCAACTAAGCTGGGAGTACAACCAAGGCACCCAGGTTTTCCAGCCGGGAGGGGCATGATTAGATTTGCTTTTTATAGAGTCCACTCTAAGTGCAGTGTGGAGAAAGGCGTGCGTGGTAAGAAACTGGTAACAGAAGGATCACGTTCCAGAATGTTTAACTAACAGCCCAAGAGAAAGATGAAGAAGACCAGACGAAGGCAGTGGCCGTGTGGGCAGAGCGCTGCCTGGAGAGGGGGTTCTAACTTGGGAGCTGAGCGGAGAGCTGTTCCGCTAACCAGGATCTGGACAGAAGACAAGCAGCAGAATTCTCCATCTGATTCCTGTGCCCAGAAAACAGGGGTCCACAGGGGTGAAGAGAAATCCTGGGTATTTTTATGTTTGAGGCTTTGGTACTTAAATCAAAAGGAAGAAATGCAAAAACGGGACCAGACAAACCGTGGTATCTCTGAAGTATTTGCTTTTTAAAAATTACAGCTTTTAAACAATACGCACAGTGCAATGTTTGCCTGTTTACTCTCCAAAGACAATTATAGAATTTCTCAATTTATTTATTATCTCACCAGGGCTCTGGTCTCGTGAAGAGATTCAGCTGTCAGTTGTATGACAAGGGTCTTCTCCCAGGCTTGGCCATGCCTCGCTGAGACTGAGTCGCCCTGATTAGAGATAAGATTGCAAACAGGCATGGGGACTCATCACCAGTGTGAGGCCTAGACATGCAGTCCTCGGGACAGACACCAAGGCCTGGTTGTGGATGCTCTGAGTATTGAACCCTGAAAAACTGCCCAAAGGCAGCCACACATGTGGGGACTTGCTTTGAGAGTTGAAGGAGGTAGCCTGGAGCTGAATTGATCTTAGTCTCTCTCTGGCCAGCTCGGCAAGAATAGACTCAGGTCCCATGAGAATGCAGAGGTTTCAACCAAGTGGGAATGTGTCTCCTCTCCATAGCACTCTTTGCAGCCCTAAGTACACTATAGTGACTTTCCTGATTCCGGCTTATCTCTTCTTACTCTTCTGTCTCGAACTCCTGGCACACGTACTGTGGGGCAGTGTAGGACCACGAGCAAAGCGCTGGTTTCCAGTCTCACATATCTATCTTCAAAGTCTTGGGCACAGCAGTGCATTCTGAGCCCCGGTTTCTCTACCTGTGAAATGTGGATGACAGTACTAACCTCATAGGATTTGTTGTGAAGATGAACAGAAAACTGCTGGGAACGTGCCTTGTGGTCTCGGAGCACCACAGACACCAGCCCAAAGTGAGGTCATCCATGTTGTAATTGACGTGGGGAACTCCTCCTGGCCTGGGGACCAGAGTCAGGGGTTGTAGCCACAGCACTATGACTTGCAACTGAGGTTCCACACAGCCGCAGCCCCCTCCCTGTGACTCAGTGCCATGGGACGCCTTTCACCCCCACTTCTCTTTCTCTGCTTCCCATAGCTACCTGTCTCACTTCAGCTGGCTCTGCATGGCCCCATTTGGCCTTGAGCACCATCCTGAGCCCAGGCCCTCAGGGGCCCTTCACCACCACACCTGTTTGATAAGGACCCTCCTTTAGACACTGACTGACAGCATATCTGTCTCTATTGGTTGGAGGAGCAGAATGGGAAGAGGAAGTATGGGCACACTGACCTTTCAGCAAGCATGCCTCCCCCGGCCCCATGAACAAGGCTCCCTGGTTGGTCTGCAAAGCCATGCAATGTGTAACCTCCTCTAGAAAGCTCCTTGATGTTCCAGATGTTTTGAATGCTCAGTCACATCTGCCTCCTCTAATGGCCCTGAGCACTCTGGGCCCTACATGATAGTGATGTGAATTCATCTAGATATTTCCCCCACCATACCATGAGCTCCCTGATTCATTACGTGTCCCTTTCAGTGCCGGACGTGTAGTAGATGCTCAGTCATATTTATCAAGTTCATAACAAATTCTCTCATTAAGGTTTTCTATTAACCAAAGGAATCTCCCCCACCACCCCACTCCCGACAATCTCAGTGCTTTATAGCAGAGGTTAGAAAACTATGGCCCACCATCTGCTTTTGTAAATAAAGTTATATTCAACACAGCCACATCTACTTGTTTATTCAGTATCTATCTCTGCTTCTGTGCTACAGTGACAAAGTGGAGAGCCTTAACAGAGACCTTAAAACCCACAAAGCCTAAAATATTTACCATCTGACCCTCTACAAAACTTTTGGTCAAGCATATTTTATAGCAAGGAAGTTTACATTTTTTCATGAAACACAGGGTTAATAACCAACATCACAGAGATATCTTTTTTTGATTTTCACAACAGCTCTGTGATGTTGGGGTTGAGTGCAGATGTGAGAAGGGTGAAGGTTCACTTGGGGGACAGCTTGTCCCATCAGAGGTGACACCTGGTAAGTATACAGTGTCTGCACAATTACAGAACTCAAATATCTGACCACAAGGAATCAAATTACCCCACCCTCTAGGGTAGACTCTCCCCGTCCGGCATGAATTCAGATGGGGCTGTGGCTCCTGGAGAGAATGAAATAGGCCCCCGAATGTTCCTGTTCCTCATCTGTGACAAATGCCATGCGAAGTAAGGAAGTCCTTTAATTAATGCCATTGGCAGATTTGCATAACTACTGGTTAGGGGAGATAAGAATGATTTTTTACTAGATTTGACAGAGCTAACGTGCAAACCCCAAAATATTTTCGATTAGCCTCCTAGCTAGTTATCAACATGGTTCTCACACTTCCTAAGGTGGGCCTCCGAGTCTTGAGGAAGTGGCATGTTTTAAGACGCAAGGGAAGTGTGGGTCATGGTACAGGCAGGCGGGGGCACAGCCCGAGTTTATATGGAAAGAAAAGACACTTCATTGTGACTGAGCTGGAAGAAGTGTTTGTCATGAGGGTGGAGCTGGGGCTGGGATTGGAAGGCCATGCTGTTTCTAGCAACTGGGCTGCCCGCGGGCAGGGATGGCGGAATGGGAGCTGTTCTCCTAGAAGGGACATGAAGGGCAGCTTCTTTTGTCAGGCGGAGTTGTGTCATCCACCTGAATGCGATATGAAGTCTTCCCAGAAGGGGGAAGAAGTGTCAGTGGTGAGCAAGTCAGTGATGGGGATAAGCTTGACCCCAGGCTCCTCATACCCACTTGGGCACCCGCTCCCCACCTCATTGCCTTCACTGCCATCATCACACTGAATCTAGCTGGGAAGGAAACAGGGGGATTGTTAACACTCAATTGTGCAGAGGAGGAAACTGAGGCTCAGGAACTAAACACTCCATGTGGCCTCCCAGCAATGGCACACACAGGTGGAAAACCTGACCCAGCCCTGTGGTCCTCCTCTCCACCACGCTGCCTACTGTGGGAATGTCCTCCTGACGGCAAATCTCCGGACTGACCCTGTAGTCCCATCGCCAGCAGTGACGCTGGACCTCTGCTCAGACCAGACTTTCCATCTGAAATTCCTCCCATCAGGGCCCACCAGCCTGGTCCATGGGACCAGGGGGAGGGAAGTGAGGCAGCAGGGCACAAAATTTAAGGAGGTGCTCACTCTCAGGGTCATGCAAGTGTCATCGCCTTGTTGTGAGGGTTAAATGAAATAATAAAGTGCTTAGAAACAGAACCTCGTGCGCAGCAAGAGCTATAAAAATATTCGGAACTTATCATCAGTAGCAGTACTAGTAGCAGCAGTATTGAGAGAATCTCTGTTTCTTCCTTTGTTAACAGGGCATGAAAGTAATTTTTGCCAGTGCATAGACTATGAACATTGTAAAGTTACATGAATGTATGAATGTGAGCTATTGTTCCAGAGGGGGCTCAACTGTCCTTGAATGAGGAACAGTTAACTTTGTCTTGTTCAATGGCCACAGTGACCCTCTACCCTGCTTCGTCCATCTTGCACACTGAGAAGTTTGGATTCCAGGTTGGAGGTAACAGGAGCCACTGAAGGGTTTCAAGCTGGGAGTGATATGGCTAATCTGTGCCTGACAAAGACCCCTCTGGCAGTGGAATCCTGGACTAGAGCAGGCTGGAACTGAGGCAGGGAGGCCGCTAGAGGTAAGTGAATGATCCTGTCAGGAGGCAATGGGACCTGAAGTAGGGCAGTGGTAGTGCGGACGAGAAAGGACCAAGCAAGAGAGTGGCTGAAGTAAAATCTGTTCATCACTCCTGGAAAAACAACTGTGAATCAGTGATACCATCTTTATCCCCCAAAGCAAACAATCCTTCATTAGTGCTAGCAATTGAGAGCTGTGTGAGGTTTGGTACTCACTAGCTGCTAAACATGCATATAAAAGGAAGCGCACCATATGCTGTGATGAGTTCATGCCAATTGGGCCCACTCAGATATATACTACTTTAATTTTAACACTTTATATGAACAAAAGTCTACTTCTAATAAAGCTCAGGATTCCCAGTGTTTCTTCCTGCTGGCCAATTCGACTTGATTTCTTTTCTCAGCAATGAAATGTCTCTTTTCAATAAGTATGGCTAGGATTTGGATGTCAACTCCATAGAATAAGAAACTCTATGGACAGATGACATGAGATACCTTTGAAGTAGTGAGTTCCCTGCCATTGGGGCATTCAAGACAAATCTGGATGACCACTTGATGGAGTTGTTGCAGAAAAGATTCAAAAATCAGAAGATGAGTGGGATGAGGATGTTAGACTTGCTGACCTTTAAGGTTTTAAGAACCATGGAATTCCAAGAGGTTGAATCACAAATGTAGTTCTTGGTTGATCAGGGGAATCCCAGAATCACTGCAGCATCAGAATGAGGATCTAGGATTTTTCAGGCAAATTCAGAAGTTAGAACCACCTTAGGAAAGAAATCTGAACAACTCATCAGTTAAGATGGCCCCAAGGCATAAGAATGGAGATCATTGGCAGAAAGAGCCTGGCAAAAATGAGAAACTTCTGGGGCTAATGATTAGGGGAACTGTGATCTTCTCTGCTACAGAACTGGCCGTGTGTCTTTTCACTGTGGCCATTAGGAAGCTCATAACTTGATTTGTATATGAAAATAATAACTGTGCAGACACTTGTAATTCTGTGGTCATCGGTGCTCTCGCCTACCCTACCTCACCACCATTCTGGCCCCTTATTTTAATGTACACCTTTCCTATTCCTAATTTTGTTTTTAATCCACAGTTTACCTTCTGGTGCTTCCTATGAATTCTGAGAAACAAGGAGGGAAATAAGTAAGAAAATAAATAATAAACCACCAGTCATTGGCTCCCACTGACAAATCGAGGAAATAGCAGGGTGAGCATTAGACAGGGGGTCACTTGAGTTGTCAGCATTCCTCTACCAGGATGGGGGCCTGGGAAAGAGACTTTCTGAACTCAGTCTCCCCTCGGTAAGACAGGGGGCTAGACACTGGCTGGGACTGGGCTTTGGCTCCCAAGAACTCCCTGTCTTCCAATTGTCCTGCCCAGGTTCCCAAGTGCATCTCCGATCTGTCCTTCTACCAAGTTAGGGCCTCTCCTTGACTTTGGGGTCTCCTGCCAAAGACAACAGCCTACGATTTTTATTTATTTCTTAAACAGCACATGTATATAGCAATTATTATGTTCCTTGCACTATTGTGAATAATTCCATATAGTAATTAAGGTAAATTTCATAAAGATTTTATGAGAGGGGTATTCTTATTTTGCCCATTTTACAGATAATAAAACCAAGGCCTTTAGGGGTTGAGTAAATCATAGATAATTGGCAGGGTCAAAACCAAGGCAACCAGGCTCTTAGCTAGATGTTCTTTGAAATCCAGTCATGACTTTGGCTCAGCTCCCTGACCTTATTATAATCCCTAACCTGAATTATTAGCTCTCCTAGATTATTGCCCTCCTGCATCCAATTAAGCAAAGACTTTTCTGAGTGCCTACAGTGGGCCAAGCTATATGCTAGATTGGGGATAGGCATGCATCCAATATGGTCCTACCCATCATGAGCTGTCTTTTTAAGGAAGGAGTCAAATATATACCCCACTCATCAGAATCCAAAGAAAAATTAAATAGATGCTATGTGGAAGTTCAAGCAATGGGTTATGTCAATGGGACTTCCACTGTGGAGATGGTGATGGAAGGGGGTAGGAAGAGCATTGCAGGCAGAGGGAAAAGCATGAGTAAGTCCCAGAGGCATAAAAGTACATGGCATGTGTCACAGAGTCTGATGCTTGGCTTTTTCTCCAGTCATATCTTATAGCACTCTCCCCACTCAACAGTTATTAATACATATTTGTTGAGTGTCAACTATGAGTCGGGTACTGTTTTAGGTGCTGAGGATAAATCAAGAAAGTAGCTTTATTCATGACCCTTACAAGGTAATGGAGAAACACAGTTCATTAATAAATAAAAATGATATGTTATGGGGTGATAGTGTGAAAAAAAAACAACATACAGAGTAATGGGACAGAGAGCAGGAGAGGGTCACTATTGCAGGAAGAGGGATCAGAGGAGGCCCCTTTGGTAAGATAACGTTTTAGCACAAACCCAAATGGAATCAGGGAGTGAACTTTGACAATATCTGAAATGAGGCAGAAAAAAAATGCAAGTGCCCAGAAATTGAACTATGTTTGTCATTTTAGGATAGAAAAATAAGCCCAACAGGAGAGGGGAAGGGTGAGAAAATGAGATCTAAGCTACAGTAGGGCTGAACCATGTGGGATCTTGTTTGCTGGAATGAGAACTTTGAATATATATATTTTTATTATTGATAGTATTACAGATATCTCCCATTTTCCACCCCTCTCCCCCCTCCTCCAAGCCCCTACTCACCTACCACCCCCAGGTATTCACTACCCTATTATCTGTGTCTATGGGCTATGCATATCCTATCTAATAAAAGAGAAACATGGTAATTAGCGTACATCCGCTACCCTTCCCATTGGCTAATCAGCAAGATATGCAAATTAACTGCCAGCCAAGATGGCAGCCGGCAGCCAGGCAGCTTGAAGCTAACATGAGGCTTGCTTGCTTCAGTGATGGAGGAAACCAACATTCCCCGCCTGCCTTGCAGGCCTCTGAGCTTGCAGTTTGAAACATTGTTACAAATATAGAAGCTAAACAAAACCCCAGAAACCTGCTTTCAGCCTGCTGGGATCTCAGAGCTGGAGTTGATACAGTGTTTCGATTATAGAACCTAAACAAACCAGATACCTGCTTTCAGCAGCAGAGGCCTCAGAGCTGGAGCCAGAGCTAAAGCTGGCCCAGAATAAAAAAAAAAAGAAAAGAAAAAAAGGAGCAGTTGGGAGCTTCAGTCACCCGCCAGCCTGAAAACAGCCCTCAGTCCCTCACCCAGACTGGCCAGGCACCCCAGTGGGGACCCCCACCCTGAAGGGTGTGTGACCAGCTGCAAACAGCTATCATCCCCTCACCCAGGCTGGCCAGGCACCCCAGTGGGGACCCCCACCCTGATCCAGGACACCCTTCAGGGCAAACCAGCCGGCCCCCACCTGTGCACCAGGCCTCTATCCTATATAGTAAAAGGGTAATATGCCTCTCAGCACTGGGATCAGCGGAGCCGCGAGGCCTCCCAGCACCGGGATCAGCAGAGCTGAGAGGCCTCCCGGCACCGGGATCAGTGTGACAGGGGGCAGCGCCCAAACCCCCGATCGCCCTGCGGCTCTGTGTGTGACAGGAGGCGGGGCCACAACCTCCCTATCTACCCTGTTCTGTTCGTGACAGGGGAAGGCGCCCCAACCCCCTGATCATCCCTGCTCTGTGCCTGATAGGGGGGAGCTCCCCAACCTCCTGATTGCCCTGCGGCTCTGTGTGTGACAGGGTGCAGCACCCCCCCCCCCCCCACTGGCCCTGCTCTGTGTGTGATGGGGTAGAGCCATAACCTCCCCATCGGCCCTGCCCTGAGTGTGACAGTGGCAGCACCCCAACCCCCTGATCAGCCCTGCTCTGTGGGTGATAGAGGGTGGCGCCCCAACCCCCTGATCCGCCCTGCTCTGTAAGTGACAGGGGGCAGCGCCCCAACCCCCTGATTGGCCCTGCTCTGTGTGTGACAGGGGGTGGCGCTGCAACCTCCCCATCGACCCTGCCTTGAGTGTGACAGGGGGTGGTGCCCCAACCCCCCAATCAGCCCTACCCTGAGCGTGACTAGGGGTAGCATCGCAACCTCCCGATCCGCCCTGCTCTGTGTATGACAGTGGGCCGCGCCCCAACTCCCCAATCGGCCCTGCTCTGAGCCCGACCAGGGGCTGCACCTAGGGATTGGGCCTGCCCTCTGCCACCCGGGAGCAGGCCTAAGCCAGCAGGGCGTTATCTCCCGAGGGGTCCCAGGCCAGGCTGAGGGACCCCCCTTCTCCCCCTCTGAGTGCACAAATTTTTGTGCACCGGGCCTCTAGTAAGTATATAAGTTCTTTGGTTTATCTAGAATGAGGCCTTTGGATTTTGCTCTCAGTGCAATAGGGTGGCATTGAAGCCTGTCCTACCCCAGGGCCTTTACCTGTGCTGTGCCTTCTGCCAGGAATGCCCTCCCCCATCTTTTTTCTGAGCAATTTCCTATTCCCCTAAGTATGGTCCCTCAGGGAAGCTGATTCTGACCCTCCTAAACAAATTAGATTTCCCTGCTAAACAACCTCAGCACTCTACTTCCCATTTGTGGTATTTATCAAAACTACAACTTCTTAATATAAATCATTACATAATATAACTTTCATTTTTTACTGTTTATTCCACTAGATAGGGAGCTCCATGAACTGAAACTGTGTGTCTTTCCTCTTTACCCTTATATCCTCAGTACCCAGTCCAGGGTCTGTGTCTTAAGAAGTGCTCAATAAATATTATCGGATGAATGCAAGAACAAATGGAGTGAAAGATAAGGATGAGAAGGCAGGATGGAGCCTCTAACTCTGGACTGGGGAAGCAATTTTTCACCTGTAAACCATAGAAAGGTCACACGGAAAGCTTATGAGGGGTGTGGTTCAAGGTACACTTAGGCCAAGCCCCCATTGACACAAGAAACTGAAAGGTATTGAGACTGAAGGCAGGAAGAATAGAACACAATTCTCAAAACTGTTTGATGGACTCCCTGCCCTATGTAAAATTTTCATATTAAAAAATTTTTATGTTATAGATGCTTTCATGAATTTGGGGATTCAAAAAGACCTCAAGGTTAATCCCTTGGGATGTTGCTATGGATGATGATAATAATCAGTGATTGCTAGCAGATGACCAAACAACAATAGCAAGTGCCAAGTAGGAGAAATTATACTTTAATGGAAGTCAGGAAAACTGGGTTTGTTCATTCACTTATTCATTCACTCATTTATTCACTCATTGTTCATGTAGCAAATACTGGTTATTGACCACTAACTAGGGACTAGGCCAGGGGTGGGCAAACTTTTTGACTTGAGGGCCACAATGGGTTCTTAAACTGGACCGGAGGGCTGGAACAAAAGCATGGATGGAATGTTTTTGTGAACTAATATAAATTCAAAGTAAACATCATTACATAAAAGGGTACGGTCTTTTTTTTTTTTTAGTTTCATTCATTTCAAACGGGCCGGATCCGGCCCGCAGGCCGTAGTTTGCCCACGGCTGGACTAGGCCCTGTGTGAAAGGCATTGAGTTTAGATTCTGTTTGTCACCTTCTAAGTGTCCAAACTTGGACAAATAATTTAAGCTCTCTGTATGAGGAGGAAAGGAACTTTCATTTTAAGGGAATGGTCTTCCTTATTTAAAGAAAACACAAAGCCCCCAGTACTTGAGCTGGGTCTCCACCTGGGAAGGGATAATGCTATAAAAGTCCTTAAATTGGTCCCATTGAGTTTCCTTTTCCCCTTGGAGTTCTCACTTTCATTCTGGCTGACACACCCAAAAAGTCTAGAATGGTTGTCATCATCTGCTTCGAAGCCTAGCAAAATCCCTTCTTTTTCCTCAAAGCCCATATCTAACATCAGGGCTCCTGAAACCTTCCCTGGCTCCTTACTCCCTGGAGCAAAATGGGATATGTCCTGCTTTGAACACTCAGCTCATTGACTATTATACAGCTGAGCACTCTGTGTGACTTAGAGTTGGGTTTGTCTGTGAACTGTGTTTTCTCCCCTCTGCTTCCCCAGCCTTTGGCTGACTGTCTGGCCCAAAGCACATTTTCTATAGCTGGGTAATAAGTCACCAGACCAACAGAACAGCTGATGAACCATGCAGTGATAGGAGGAAGTCCAGACTTGCTATGACCCAGAAGTAAGAGACCAATTAAACCAGCTAAGAACATCAATACCTACTCACTGAGGGGCACTGAGAGACCATGGGACATTGTGGGGGATCGAGGTCAATGCAAATTGCCTGTTGAGAAGACAGAATGGTAGTTGAGTATTTATTTTCTTTAATAAAGTTACATTAGAACCCATACTTTGCAATTTAGAGGCTGATGTAAGCTTAGAAAGGCATTTAACCTGTCTGTATAAGGAAGAAAAGAACAGTCTATGCAGGGATGTTCCCAGGTCCCCAGATGGGAGTTTGAGCCTGAAGTGACACACCCTTGATGTCTTTTATGCCTTGGGCACCTCTGACTCAGGGTTGCTAATACTTAACTTTTTCTCATAGAACATTAATAATTAAGGGACAAATACAAAACATGAATTCTTTTTTTTTTAAATATATTTTATTGATTTTTTACAGAGAGGAAGGGAGAGAGATAGAGAGTTAGAAACATCAATCAGCTGCCTCCTGCACATCTCCCACCGGGGATGTGCCCGCAACCCAGGCACATGCCCTTGACCGGAATCGAACCTGGGACCTTTCAGTCCGCAGGCCAACGCTCTATCCTCTGAGCCAAACCGGTTTCAGCTAAACATGAATTCTTAAGTAAAGGAGTTGACGCGTGTTTCGCTACATTGTTTTCACTTTGCCTAAAAAAAAATGAACTTTTGTTTGTTAAGTATTACTTTGTGCAGACATTGTGCTAAGGGTTTTTATGCAAAATGGAGGACACTGTTTTTATATTTTCCCTTAGAATATCTCAGGAAGAAAACAAATACCATTGCAAGTGATATCTTGATAGGGCATTTGAGTGAGAAATGAGAGCCCAAAAGCCATGCTAATAAGCGTTAAAATTCCTTCTGATAGATGATAGCCTGACGTTCACTTCACAGCAGGGCTGCTGGGAAGTGAGATGACTGGACAGTGCAATGGTGTGCAAGTCTGGGGCAGAAATCACAGAGGAGAGGCTGCAGACAGTGCTCAGGAGGGATCTGGGGGACTGTGAAATCCCACTGTGGGACGTGTCAGGAAACGTTCCTCCACATATCCCCTGGGAAACTATCAGAAAATTCTTCCTTATTCCCCCGTCCTCTCGCCAAGACAGAACGAAAATCTGAGGTCAGAAAAGGCAGCAGATGTAGAAAACTAGCTATAAATCTGGATTATATTTAACCCACAACCTTATTAGCAAAAAGTACCACCTTCATTTCAAGGGTGAGGAAACTGAGGCTTATACAAGTGAACAAACTTGTCCAACACACACCGTAGCTAAACGTAGCTGGGCAGACATTCAAAACGTGTCTACTTGATTCCCAAGCCTATAATTTTAATCCTAGGAGATTGTTCCCTCTATGATTCTACAATATTTACTGATGATAAGAAGTTCGATAAGTGTGATTATTGTTCCCTCTAATTGTATTTTAAGCCCTATTAATAACAGGAGAAATAGTTGTACATAGAATGGAAAGAGAGGAATCTTCCCAGCCATGAAGTATAAATAGCCTACTGGTCTCCAGTCTTCAGAAAGGGACCAGAAGTGTAAATTGCATGTGAGGGAGGGGAGCAGCCTTTTAGCACATGGGCACATGCTACCAAAAACAAGGTTTGAGTTATCACTGCCATCGTCTCGACAAACGCCCACCATGGAATGACATCACTGCCAAAGCCCAATTAGCTCAGAGAAGACCCTGGCACTGGATGATGTTCCTTCAAGATGGCATGAAATTCCAAATATAAATTGGGTCTGGGCGATGATTCAATGGATCATATTGGCCAGTTCACAGGACGCTTGGCAACTAGAAATCCTTTATCCAGGCTTTTGAAACTCTAACACCTCCTAAAAAGACAGAGGTATCATTACACCCCAGATACCTCAGTAAACGTCTAGAAAAAGAAATGCAGAAGTTCTCTGTAATGATGTCGTTACCATATTATAAATTATATTTACAGAAGATGGAGGAAAAGTCTATCAAAATGCGTCATCTTCTGGAGTTACTTTATCTTTTCAGGAAAACAATTGATAAACATTTAAAATAGGGAAGGTTAATGCATACTTTTATGTACTTCACTGGATCTTACTTACCCTTTCCAAAAACCCAGTGGATGGATGCAGTTATTGTTGCTATTGCATAGACAAAAACATAAAGTTTAGAGAGGTATACTTTGAGGATTATTTGAGAGCAGGGATTTTGTGCCACCATCATATTCCTAAGGCCTGATATATTACAGGGATACTATACATGGGAATGGAATGGAATGGAATGGAATGGAATGGAATATGTTGGTATAGAACTGAGTGACTTGCCCAAGTGAGAAAATAACAGCAACAGGATTCATAGTTCAGTGTTCATTTCTACCTGGTATGCTGCTACATTATATGGTCAGATGTTGTCCATGTACCTGTTTGGTGTCTGGGCATTTTAAATACACTGAAGGGCCAGAATATGATGGGGGAAATCCTTGTGCAATAGAAGCATAAGACATGGCCCTTATGAAAGACTAAATGTATGGCCAGACCATACATAAAGATAGAACTCTAACCCACAATTCACTATCAGTCAAAGAAGCCTACCCACTAGCTACAATCAATACTCAAGAAGGCCAAACAACAACTCCTATAGCAATCAACCCAAAATGGTGAGAATTGATTAATAACAGATAGCTTTCCTAATCTTTTTCTGGCTTCCAAACTTGGGACCAACCAGAGAAAGCCAAATGTGTATCCTTAACCAATCACATTGAATGCCCCACTACTTTCTTGCCTGCCTCCAGCTCCCCTGTGCCAACAGCCTCCAATCAGGGCACACATGACACTTTCTCTTTTTTTCCACTATAAAGCTTTCCCACTCTTCTACCTGCTTCTGAATCTTTGCAAAACCCAAGTGATGATGGCTGACTCCCTTGCTATGATAAAGGCTGAATATATAGCCTTTGCTTATATTCATTTGTGTGGTCTTTATTTTACATGTATATTTAAGGAACTTATACTACAGTAAGTAGAGAGGAAAGAATGCTATATGCATAGGAAACAATAGCTGGGCAATAAAACAATGCCAAAATGAGCAGTCAACTGCCTGAAAAAATAAGAATTCTTAAGTTCTAGCAATGAAAATAAATCCTTTATACCTGCCTGGAGGAGTCATTTCATGATCAAGGTTGACTTGTCTTTGTTGAGGGGTGAGGAGGTAGCCTGGATGGACATGGTGTTAGAAATACACAGTCATGAAATATTACAGAAATGACTAACCTCCTAAACTCACCAACTGCTACACATGTCTATAGCTCCATAAAGCATCCAAAAGACCAGGGACGCCAAAACCGGTTTGGCTTGGTGGATAGAGCGTCAGCCTGCGGACTGAGGGGTCCCGGGTTCGATTCCGGTCAAGGGCATGTACCTGGGTTGCGGGCACATCCCCAGTGGGAGATGTGCAGGAGGCAGCTGATCGATGTTTCTCTCTCATCGATGTTTCTAACTCTCTCTCTCCCTTCCTCTCTGTGAAAAATCAATAAAATATATTTTAAAAAAAACAAAAAAACAAAGCAAACAAACAAAAGACCAGGGACTGCATCTCTTGTCACTTTGAAGTACTAGCTAAAAACGGAAAGACTAGGGGGCCCACTTCTTCCTGTTGAAAGATGTAATCTTGAAAGACAAGCAACTATGATAGATGAACATGTGGCTACATAAGAAGGATATCAGAGCTGTGGTTGGCAATGGGCTTTTGGAAAGGTATAAGGGAATCCTATCAGAACTAAAAATTCTTTATTAACCTGATAAGACATTAATTCATACAATAGTTATTGAGCAGTTAAGCTGTGCCAAGTATTCTTTAAGGGGCTATAGATACAATAGTGAATAACATAGCCTGTGCTCTCACAGCCCTTACAGCCACTTGATTTCATTTAAAATTTGAAGTAAAGGGAAGAAAAAATGCAGGAAATTTCTAAACTAGATCATCATAAAAATATAAGACACCTTCTTATATTGAAGATATAGGAAATATCCAATAGTGATGAGAGTCCACTATAGGCTATCCCTATAACCTGGGAAATCTATATAGCAACACCCAGAGTATGGACATAAACAAAATCACTCTAAAATGTTAGCATTTACTACAATGTGTGTAGAACTTAATAGCACTCATATGTCAGTCCTGGTATCAACTGGCTTTGAACTTCCTCCAATCCTTACCATCCTCCAAAGGCCATCAGGATAGGCCATCTTAACTCCAACATATTTGTGATTATGTCACTCTTCTGCTCAAAATGTTTCGGTGACTCCCATTACCTAGTGCATGCTTTTCAAGGGCCTCTATTATCTATTTTGTGACTTCAATAAATCTCCCAATGCAATCTTCCAAAATCCCTATCCCCAAAAGATCTCTTGCTCTAGTCTATTTGTCTACATATGACTATTTCCATTTAAATTGATTAAAATTGAAGATTTAGTTCCTCAGTTGCACTAGCCACATTTGAAATGCTCACGGCCACAGGTAGCTAGTGGCTGCCATATCAAGCAGCACAGATGTAGACCATTTCTGTCATCATGGGAAGTTCTGTCAGACAGCACTGTTTTAGACTAATCACCAGTCCAAATACATTCTTTGATTTCTCACTTCTATGTCTTTAGCCATTCTGGTCCTTTGTTTAAAATGCCATTTCCCATCTATATCTATTACAATTCTAGACATCATTAAATTTTCAGTTCAAATATCACTTCCTCTAGGAAGCTTTCCTGAATAAACATTAATCAGCTGCCTTCTGGGTTCCTTTGAGCTCCTTGGAACTACTATTTTCTCACTACTCTGCCTTGTACTACGATCCTTTTGTAAGTAGCTATTTCCTCCATCAAAGAGCAAGCTCTTTTAGGGCTGTGTATTTTGTAAAGAGTTGTACACATAGTTAAGGACTTTTGGCTTTCTGTTGCATCCTGATGGAACTGACTTCTAACTAAAACAAAGCAATAGGAGTTAGAAAGACAATAACCAAATGAAAGAATGGTGGTAGGCAGAATAATGCCCCTACAAAGATGTCCACATCCTAATCCCCAGAACCTATGAATACATACATTAGGTGACATGGCAGATGGGGAACTAAGATTGCAGATAGAATTAAGGTTGCTAATTAGCTGACTTTAAGATAGGGAGATTATCCTGAATGGCCCAGGTGGGCCCAGGGTAATTACAGGCATCCTTAAAAATAGAAGAGGGAGCCAGAGAGATGGCAGTGTGAGGACCTGCTGCAGCATTGCTGGCTTTGAAGATGGGGGAAAGAAACCATGAGCCAGGGAATATGGCAGCCTCTAGAACAGCGGTTCTCAACCTGTGGGTCGCGACCCCTTTGGGGGTCGAACGACCTTTTCACAGAGGTCGCCTAAGACCATCGGAAAACACATATATAATTACATATTGTTTTTGTGATTAATCACTATGCTTTAATTATGTTCAATTTGTAACAATGAAATTGGGGGTCACCACAACATGAGGAACTGTATTAAAGGGTCGCGGCATTAGGAAGGTTGAGAACCACTACTCTAGAAGCTAGAAAAGGCCAGGAAATGGATCCTTCCTAAAGCCTCTCGAAGGAACACAGCCCTGCTGACACTTTGATTTTAACCCAAATGAGATCCATTTTGGATTTCTGACCTCCAGAACTTTAAGATAATAAATTTGTATTTGTTTAAGCCATTAAATTTTTGATGATTTGTTACAGCAGCATTAGGAAACTAATATAGAGTTGCAAAATGTTATTATCAGTCAAGATGCATGATTTTTGTTTGGTCAAAAACTGACAATATTTGTATATCCTTCATCCAGAACTTTACCTCCAAACATTCATCCTAAGAAAATAACCAGAATTTTCATGAAAGTTTACATCAGGATGTTCATTTACAGCATCATCTATGCCAATAAAAGTCCAATAAGAAGGAATTGCTAGTCGTTCACACAACACAGTATTATATGGATATTTTTTAAAATCTCTTTTTTGAAAAATATTTAGTGACATGGGAAAAGCTGATGATCAAGCTTAAGAAGCAGGATACAAATGATATATGATCCAAATTTTGTGAATGTTGAAGAAAACATACCAAAATATTAATGATGGATTTAAAAAACGTTTTTAATGTTAATAATGGTTGTCTTTCTGGGATAAGATTAAGGGAGATTTTCTGTTTTCTCTTTATAAATTTCTGTATCTTCCAGGTATTCTATAATGAGCAGGAATTACTTTTATAATAAGAAAAATAAGCCATTTGTTTTATCAAAAGCAAGCCCCTCAGGTAACAAAAACACAACATTAATCATGCCTTTGACTGAGTAATCTCATTCATGGAAATATGTCCTAAGGAAATGATTCAAAACAAGAAAAAAATTATTATAAATAAAAAGGCATTTAGCAATGTTGCTTATAGTAGTTTAAAATTGGAAGCCATCTGAATATCCAGCAATTTTTAATTATAATACATTTGCTCAATAAGTGAAAGAGCAGACAATTGAACACGTCTTCAGATTCATGCAACCTCTAAAGCAGTGGTTCTCAACCTTCCTAATGCCACGACCCTTTAATACAGTTCCTCATGTTGTGGTGACCCCCAACTATAAAATTATTTTCGTTGCTACTTCATAACTGTAATTTTGCTACTGTTATGAATCATAATGTAAATATCTGATATGCAGGATGTATTTTCATTGTTACAAATTGAACATAATTAAAGCATAATGATTAATCACAAAAACAATATGTAATTATATATGTGTTTTCTGATGGTCTTAGGTGACCCCTGTGAAAGGGTCATTCGACCCCCAAAGGAGTTGAGACCAACAGGTTGAGAACCGCTGCTCTAAAGGGACAGGCTGCCAGGGCAAGAGAGGGCAAAAGAGGCTGAGGTGATAAATACTGAAGTCAGTAACAATGCAGTCAGCATTTATAAGATGAGAAAGGCCATTTTCATGAGAATTAAGATAGGCCATGAAGATCAAATTCAAAATGAATAGGATATATGTTATACCTATAAAATAGAAGGTAGAATGGGCTAAAAGAATGATTACAAAAATTAAAAAAAGAAAAAGTCAAATGAATTCAACAGAATGGGCCTTACAGTCTTACCCGGAGATTCCAAAATAGCAGACTAGTCTCTAAAGTAGGAACCAAGTCCTATTTTTCTCTTATTCCAAGTACCTAGACCAGGGGTCCTCAAACTACGGCCCGCGGGCCACATGCAAATACAAATATTGTATTTGTTCCCGTTTTGTTTTTTTATTTCAAAGTAAGATATGTGCAGTGTGCATAGGAATTTGTTCATAGTTTTTTTTAAAAAAAAACTATAGTCCGGCCCTCCAACGGTCTGAGGGACAGTGAACTGGCCCCCTGTTTAAAAAGTTTGAGGACCCCTGACCTAGAATAAGAGCTGGCACTAAAGAGGGACTCCAGACATGTTGAATTAATAAGTGAATGAAAGGATGTGCTATTGAAAAGTACAACGAGGTTTTAGCTTTCCTGTTTCTCCTCAGTCACTTGGTCCTTTCTGTTTAGGAGGACTGAACATCAATTTCTTACATGTTTAGTACTCAGATCCTGAAGTACTTCTCTATTGCTCAAAACCCAAACCAAATATTCATTGCTTGAACCAGTCAACAAACATTTAGTAAACTGGATTTAGAATATGTTACACAAGAAATACCTGCTCTATCTTTTATCCTAACCTTAACATTTAAGACATGGACAATGCCTGGTTTGAAATGCACACAAAAAATCCTCATGCCCAAAAGTCATAGATCCAAAGAACAGAAAATCTACAAAACAAGAAACCTTGATCTGACATAGAGAAATGGCTCTGATGAAACTAACAGGAATATTGAACAAAAAGACATCAATGATGATCTTAAAGACTTTTGAACCAGCCCATGAAACACCAATGGCTATCTAGTTTACAAGTGGATTTATATTTTTGGAAAATTGGTCATTGGACAAATCAGCCTTTAGGGAATTCACTTTTTACAAACTAATCTTGGAGAATTGACCTTGAGCCAAGGCTGGAGACCGACGCAAGGCACTCTGTGGCATTTCATAGTCTCTCCATTGACGCAACCCATAATTCTCAACTGACCATGGTTCTAGGATACACGTCAGTTCCAGATAAATTAAGAAGCAGTGTTTGCCATAAGACAGGATTTAAAGGAGGTGCCAAGAGGTGCCTAACCTAGAATAGGCTAAGTGTCTTATCCCATCGGCCTTCTCTCTGTGCCTTATTATGCATTATCATTTAGCCAGAGAAAGGAGGGTGTGGACAGAAATCCCCCTCAAAGAACTAGGGCTGGAGCATCCATAGATAGTTCATATGTGCACCTACTCCAATGGATTCTGCCATCCCCCAACCCAAACATCATTTTCTCATTCTCTCTTTTAATAAATACCTATCAAGTGACTATACACTGCTCTGGGGGAGGGGGAGGCAGATACAGTAGTGAACAAGACAGGTAAAGTGTGGGTTCTTACCAAGCTTATGTTCTAGAAGGAGGAAACAATAATAAGAAAATATCAGAGACTGAGAAAGTTGAAATCACCCCGAAGTTTTTGCTACTGGAGTCAACAAAGTGTTGAGTCTTCTTTCCATCTCCCAGTGACATTAGACAAACATGTGCCATTAAAATGCAGACCAAACAGCAGACCTACGGGGGCTGGAGAGTGGAGAATTTCTCTATTTGGTCCAATATCTAAATGGGAACTCACAGTGTTTGATGGATAATGAATGCGGATAATTAATGCATTTGAGAAAGGAAAATTTCTTACCTGTCAGTTACTTATCTTGTAGATTACACATCCATCACTCCTCCCCCGAGGGGCTAGACTCATCTCCATAGAAACTGGGGGCAACCCAGAATGTTAATTATGCCTCAGTGACAGATTTTCCCGCTCAGAAGGTGACTCACCAGAAGACCTTTTAGGGCTAACTTGTTCTGAAAAGTAGAAAATTTAATTTATCTGACATTTTTAAAAGCCCCAAATAAGTACCTTAATGAGCCTAAGAAACCATCAAAAGACTCACTCTGTGTGCACACATATGGGAAAGAATTTCATAGAAGCACATGCATTCCCTAGGAAAGAGGTTGAATGGAAGAAATGGACCGTTGATCCATTAATGACTTAAGTGCCAGCACCTGGAACAATGATAAGCACATAACAGATGCACACTGAATATTATTTTTATTGTTTGAACGAACTACCAATTCTGAGCTGTGAGGATATAACAAATTTCATTTTTATGATGACACTGTACGCAATGTCATTTTGATACACTTTATTTAATCTATTCCTTATAACCTGAAAAAATAGTACAGGTACACAATATATGATCCGTAATTTAAAACACTCCAAAAATCAAAAGTTTGGGGGGAATGTATATGATTACAAAGCCTGCTTTGAACTGAAATAGGCCTCTTCACAGTCTTTATTCTATTTACTTAATTATCAATAAATTTTGCTGCAGACATATTAATGTGTTTGTTTTTAAAAAATATATATTTCATTGATTTGTTTACAGAGAGGAAGGGAGAGGGATAGAGAGTTAGAAACATCGATCAGCTGCCTCCTACACACTCCCTACTGGGGTTGTGCCCGCAACCCAGGTACATGCCCTTGACCAGAATCGAACCTGGGACCCTTGAGTCCACAGGCTGATGCTCTATCCACTGAGCCAAACCAGTTAGGGCAATGTGTTTGCTTTTAGAGGGCTGCCCAGGTCCTGCTGGGTTTGTTTTGCTCTATCTACACTGTATGCAGCACATACAATGTAAAATCTGAAAAAGTCTAAATTCCAAAACACATCTGGCCCCAAGAATTGTGGTTGCAAAGATCATGGACTTACACTGTCATCTCAATTTTATAACTGAGATTCTTTGGCTCAGGAAAGTTAAGCAATTTACCTAAGATCATAGAGCTAGTAAATAGATACTTAAACCCAAATCCCCAAGTGCGAAATCTGTGGAGCTTTTTTGCTGCCCTCCCCCAACATGCAAACTTCAAATAATCTGAAATTGAGTATTAAGAAATTGTCTGTCGTATTCGTATAAAAGAGGCAAATTGAACAGAGACAGCACCAACGTGGTCACTGCAGCAGAAACAGGGGATGAACAAATGGCATAGGGTCTGGAACTAGGTGAGGGCTAACTCAGGTAAAGAGACCTCTGCTACCTGAAGACACTGACCTCTGAAACTTAAACTCATTCTCCAGAGCCGGAAGTGCACATGAAGCAGGAGCCAACCAATGACTGTCCTGCAGTTGTGTCCAAATAAGTCAGATGTGGCCTTACCTGATCCTATAATGCCACAGCCATTTTTTTTTTCTAATAACGAGTCTTGCATTTGAAGGTGAATGATACCCAGATATCTCTTAGGGAGAGAGAGAATAAGAAGACTTAATTATAAGATTGGTACTTGTATCAGTCAGGATAGTTTAGGTTAAACTGCAGTAAAAAAAAAAAAAAGAAAAAAAAAAGAAACAAACAGACAGAACACCATGAGGCTCTGTGGTTTAAAACAACAAAGGTTTGCTTCTTGCTCATATTACAAGCTCATCACAAGAAATCGGGAGAGGGTCCGTTCATTGTGATCACTCTGGCATCCAGGCTGATGATATAGCCTCTATTTCAAATATTGCTATTTGCCTGACAGAAGGAAGGAGAAGGCAACAGAGCATGCACTGTCTCTATAAGCCTCTACCCAAGAGTGATATATTGTCACTTCGCTTACACAGTTCATTGGTCAGCGTAAGTCATTTAGTCACACCTAATATCAAATGGGTGGAAATACAAAATTCAGGACTTTCAAGGTTTTCAATAAATTTTCCTATTCAATAAATACTTTCCTGAGTGCCTGCTAGTGCTGAGCACTGTTCTATGAACTGAGTGTTGAGTGCTCTGAAGAAAAATAAAGCAGGGTAAGGGATGGTGAGTGATGGGGCTGGAGATGCAGAGTTGAAAAGTGAGTCCAGGGAAGGTGTCTTTGAATAAGAGACCTAGAAGAACTAAGAGAGGGGGTGGGGGGGGAGGGACACTCTGTCTTTGAGATCTAAATGAGACACAAAGAACTCAAATTCCAGGAAAATCCAAAATGAATCCTAGAGTAGAGTCAGAGAGGTGCGACATACAGTGTGTATCTGTGGGACTGAAATAGTTGGGCTGTTTCTCCCCGTAATACACCTTCCCACTTCCTTTTTTTTCGGACTGAAGTAACACATGTGACAGAACACTTCCTTTTTCCCCTGGTTAGGCCACATGCAGAAGCATTTTATTTCGGGAGAGAATAAAAATCAGCAAGTGTTCTGTAAATAAATAAAATTATCCACCATTTATTGAGCAAAATCTATACTTCTGCAAGTATCCCAGGCATTTTCCTTTATGTCATTGAATACGATTGTTGTAAAATGGCTGCGATCTCTAGGGTTGGTATTACCAATTTACAAATGAAAAGGCTATGAAGAGAGGTAACTGACTTTCTGACAAGGCATTCAGATTTTTTGTGGCAAAGATAGAGTCTAAACTACCAAGCCTGTGCTCCAAATTACCATGAAACTTAGTAAATTTTAGACTTTCAGGGAGGAAAACTTATGAAAATTCACATCCATGTGAATTATTGGTCAGTAATTTAAAGATGGAATTGGCTCCTCTAACAGAAAAACTAACATTATCTAGGCCTCTTTGCTAAAGCGACTTCTGTGAGGGTGATCAGGTCTTTCTATGGGTAAGACAACCAGGGCCACTTCCTCACATCTTCAAATATTCCTGCAAAGGTCACCTTCTCAGTGAAACGTCCCCTGATTGCCTTTTTAGAATTGCAATGTCTCTTCCTCGGCCATTACCACCCCTTTTCCCCTGGTTTTGTTTCTCCCCACAGTACTTATGGCCTTTTCATAAACCATATGTTTTATTTGTTCACTGTTTGTTGTCCACCATTAGAATGTAAGCTCTATGGGTAAGGAAAATTCTTGTCTGATTTTTTTTATCATTTTTATTTCCCCCAGAGCATAGAAAAGCACCTTATACTTATTTAGTAATGAATGAATGGCCAGGATGAATGAATGAATGAATGAATGAATGAATGAATGAATGCAGAATGAAAGCATTCAGAAAAGGATCTCTTAAAGTTCTTAATCTGGGGTTCATTAATGGGCTTGGGGGTACCTGCTAATATCTCAGAGTTACATGCAATTTTGTAGGGAGAAGAGTGAATTTATTTGTATGGTCAGAGTCTCAAAGAAGACAATAACCCAAAGGTTAAAAACCTTTGTGTGGTATATCCATGCAGTGGAATATTATTCAGCCATAATAAAATATGAAGTACTGATCTATGCTACAACAGGGATGAAGCTTGGAACCATTAGGTGAAGTGAACGAAGCCGGGCACAGGTTATAGGATTCCATTTATATGAAATGTCCAGAAGAGACAAACATGTACAGACAGCAGGTTAGTGGTTGCCAGGGGTTGGAGGGTAAGGAGAGAACAGAATGGGAAGAGGCTGCTTAATGGGTATGGGGTTTTCTTTGGAGGTGATGAAAACATTCTGGAAATAGATAGTGATAGTGGTTGTACACCTTGTAAATATATAAAATGCCACTGAACTGTGTACCTTAAAATGGTTAAAATAGTAAATTTAATGCTATGTAAATTTTAAAAAGATCCACTCGTGCATAAGGGAAAGGAACAGATGACAATCATGAGGTAAATGATCTCATACCTCTGACAGGGTGGATGGGGGAATCTCAGTCTGAAAAGTTGTCAGTTCCAACTGGACATCTAATAATACATAAAATTGGAGCATACCAGGAATAACAACTTATATTTGTATCTGGTTGTGTGGCTTTGAACAAATTTCTCAGTATCTTATTCAATTTAACTCCTAGAAAAAAAACTTGAGAGGTAGGCAAGGTCAATACAAATCATGATTATCTCCATTTTATAAATGAGAATGATGAAATTCAAATAATAACTTTCCCAAAGTTGCAGAGCTACCAAATGATAAAATGAGGATCTAAACTCATGTCTGTTTATGCTTTTGGCAATTTGATTCCCCCAGCTCTTTCAACTTTTCAATATCTTTCCAGAAATAACAAGTTTTCCTGTGATAAGGCTCCCTAAGAAAGGTCAAAGGCCAAGTTTCTTCCATCTGTAATTATATTGCCTCAATGTGGTTGCATTTGATACTTCATTATACCAGAAGTTCTGACTAGAAATGATATACAACTATGATAAATGAAAGCACGAGGGAAAGACAGATTATTACTTATGTAAATTTTTGAGAGTGAGAATGTTTTAAAACGTGGGATCAATGGTAAGAAAAAGGTAGTCAAAGCTAATGAACCCAACTTCCTCATCTTATCAATGAGAAAACTCAGGCACAAAGAGACTAGTAGCTTGTCTAAGATGACTCAGAGAGTTAGTGTCAGAGGTAAGACTGGAATACAGGCTTTTAAGCACTCTGTAAAAACGCAGGGTTCCTAGGGACCTAGCCTTCCAACAGAGTAACTGGTTAGAAATTATTTAATTTGTGTATTTAGCAGTCTAATGATAAGTTGACATTTATTAGAAACACAGAAAGGAAGAATTAGGGATTAAGTGGTAATAAATGGCCCAAATACTTAAATTTAGCCTCCAATGAATTTTTTCTCCACCTTTTCTTCTCTCCACAGAGCTAAAGCACAATGACATGGTGATTTTCTATTTTATCCAGAAGTGGTCAGTTATCCAGCATTTACCAGTCATGTTTTGTACACATTGTCTGTGGCTGGCTGAATAATGCAGACCCACAGTGTCACATCCATCCGTGGAAACGCAGATGGTCAGAGCTAAGGGCCTTAGAGATCTTCCAGTCTGGGGTTTCCCAGCCACAATCAGCTGACCTCCAGGGAGGGCGTTGGCACTGCCTTGAACCAGCATCTCACTCTACCTTTCTTCTCAGAGGCAGAGCTTATGTTTGGCTCCCCTCTCCCTCCTCATCTTACGCGCCTTCATTCTGAGGCAGGTTGAGGGTTTGCTATAAATGCTCCTAAGATGGAGCATCAGCCATCTCAGGGAAGATGTGGAGGAGAAAACTTGAAAGAGAAGAAAGAACCTGCTAGAGCAAAGTAAATTTAGCAAAGCCCCTCAGTGTTTGCTCTGAGCTGGGAGGAAGGTGGTCAAAATCATTTAAACTAAGCCTCACTCCTTCCATGAAGAAACTCAGTCACAGAAAATGGGTGTGACTTGTCCAAAGTCACAAAGTCAGGAAGTAGCCGAATCAAGGCGAGAACTCAAACCCTCCCAATTCCAGCTGAGTGCCCTTTCATGATACTTGTTATGTTTCCATCTTTCTCTTTTGGGTAAAATAACCATGATTCATAACACACTGGGGCCGCATCAGGCATTGACCACACTAAATATTGTTCACAAGTTTCACAGGGTATATTTTGAACTCATGACATGTGAGTGACATCATAGGTTTTTGTCCCATGTACCTATATCTCTTTGTAACTAGTAGATGGCCTGTCTCATAGAAAGTATACATGATTTGTTTGATGGATGGATGCTATAGATGAGGCAGGTGAGACAGGTAGAGTTCTCCTGTGGTTACTAAGTTCTCTCAAAATACACCATCCTTTCCTCAAGGTGAAAGCCTTCTCTTCATGTCCCCTCTACCCACCTTTTCCACCCGTTGAAATGTTTTCAAGCTGCAATCAAAAGCTGCCTCCTGTTATCTCTAGAAAGGAAATTGCCAAGACTCTGGCATCAAACAACCTTGAATCTGGATGCCACCTGGTGAATGCTCACTGTGTGATATAGGTGAATTACTTAACCTCTCTGAGAGTCAACTTAACCAATTATAAAAGAGTTCATAATACAGACCTCATTTGATTTTTCCATGGAAGAAATACCATGCAGTCTGTAAAATTTCTTGCACAACATGTGCTACATGGAGATTCCGCCTTCCTTGGTGTCCCATGACTCTCTGCTTACTCTTCACTAATCTATTTGCATTATTTTACAGATATTGGTGACTCTAGACTATGTCTGTCTTCCTACAAGATCAGAAACTTTCTTTGAGGGCATGACTATGTCAGAGAAATCTTTATATTTGCCCCGCTGTGATTTCTCATAGCATCTAGAATGATTCCTGGCATAAATGTAGCACACAGAATTTAGTTTTGTAGAACTGACTTGAAGTGTATGTGTATGGTGTGATGAGGGGAGCTTATAATGTATGAGGCCTTTTAGATAATTTGTCTGAAAAATAATTGCCCTTATGTTGGAGTCTTCATCTTATTATTGTTTCCCGCTCAGAGCAGGCAGCCAGGTGTTTGCCAACAACACTCTTCCATTAAAAATGAGCATCCGAGGAGCCGACACCCTCTCCGTGAGTGCTGAGCTGTGTTTCTGTTGGGTCCTCATGCCTCCACAAAGAGGAAGTGGACTTCAGGGATGGCAGATGACACCGTGATGTCACCCATCTCCATCAGTGCTCATTTCATTTCTTTAATTTCAACAAACACATAGTAGAAAAGGTTGTTTCTTTATCTCACAGGAGGCTTATCTTTACTATTTACTAGAGGCCTGTTGCATGAACAGATTTGTGCAATAGGTCTTCCCTTCCCTTGGCTGCTGGCACAAGTTTGCCTCTGGCAACCGGAACCAAGGCCTTCACTCTGGCCGGGCTCTGGCTGGAGCTGGCCCTGGGGCTGTCAGGCTTCGCTGCTCTGGCCCTAGGGCCATCAGGCTTCACTCCGCTGCTTGGAGCCTACGTATGCAAATTAACCGCCATTTTTGTTGGGTTAATTTGCATACTCTCCTGATTGGCTGGTTAGTGTAGCGAAGGTATGGTCAATTTACATGTTTGTCTATTATTAGGTAAGATTAGTAAAAATACGGAAGGTTCTCTCTTTTTACCCAGCCTGCCACTACAGAGCTTCCCATTTCAGTTCTTACCTCACACCCTAATTTTCTAGAAGAAGTAAATTCCAGTAACTGAAACTTAAATGGTAAACTCATAGATCATAATCTAAAAGAATAAAAGAACAAACATGTTTTTAAAAATTAGAGTGTTGATATCTATGCATTTCTAATAATAATTAAAATTAATAAAGGATTATTACCAACAACATTTATTGAGCTCTTGTTGTGATCAAGTCACTATACTTTATGTTCAATTACTTTTTCTATTCCTCAACCAGCCATATAGGGAGGGTAGTATTAGCAGACAGTGTAAGTAACCTCTTTAATTTCCTACACACAGCGAGCAAGAGGCAGGGCCGGAATGTGGACCCATGTTTGTCTGACTCAAAAGGATGCACGTCTAATGATTACCTATACTGCATCTGTGCTGGGATTCAGTCATGAGTTAGTAACATGAAAGTTAAGGATACACAGCCCTCTCCCTCAAGGAGAAGCTACCGGTTTGCATATAAATATATACAATAGTATAAATATGTATACAATACATATATAGAGAGCAAATATATATAATTATAATATAGAGTGATTACTGCTGTATTAACACTATTAAAAAGGGCTATGGAAGTTCTCAAAAGGCAGAACTGAATTCTAATTTGAAGTCTGGGTAATGAAAAGAACTGAACATCTGATTTTGTGCCAGAGGTTGTTCTAGGTGCTGTCATATAGGCAATCTTATATCATTTTCTTTCATTACAAAATACTACTGTATGATAAGTGGGTAATACTACCTCACTTTACAGATGTGAAAACCAGATCTCATACGATAATAGCAAACACCTATTTAACACTTATATGTATTGGGTGCTGTTCTAAGAACTACACATGTATCAATTCATTTAATCCTCACAACAATTTAACCATGTAGGTGCAAAACCTATTTTAGAAATGAGGAACCTGAGTCCTAGAGTGTTGAAGTCGTTTGGCCAGGGTTCTACCATCAGTACAAGGTGAAGCCAGGAGAAGGGGCTCCTGAGTCCTTGCTCTCAACCATCATGTTACTGTCCTGTGGAGTTAAAGGAATGTGCCCAAAGTTACCGCCTAAACTGGGCAGAGCCAGGATTTGGCCCCGGTCTGCCTTTCTGTAATTTTTCTAACAATGCTCTTAAAATTTTTATTTAAAAATATTTTATACCAGGAAAAGAGACTGGAAATATAGGTTAGAGCAAAATGCTGTAAATGCCATAATAAAGTGAGAACTATATTCTATGACAAGGGCAAATCTTAAAGGATTTTGAGCAGAAATTTAAAAAAATCAGCATGATTAAATTCCCCATTGAGAAGGAAAAACAGCTCACTAGAATATAAAGAATGACTGAGAAGTGGATGAGGCAGAAAGTAACGAACCTAATCGGGAGGATGCTGCAAAAGCCCAAACGATGCAGGTGTGAGAGAGGACAGGGTCACAGTTAACAGAGGATGGTGGGGAGGGAGGATTCAAGAGAGTTTTCAGAGATGTAATTGGCAGGATTTATTCAATGTGGAGGGAAAGTGATGTGTCAAAGAGAAACCCAGCATTTGTAGCTTGAATGACTAAGATGACTGTGGTGCTCTTAAATGAACTGGGTAATGTAGAGGAATACGGAAACTTCGGACATGTGAAGCTAACCAAGAGAGAGTTATTTCAGGAAGTAAGAATTAGTCTTCTGGTCTCTGGCAGAGATGTTCTTAAGTAGCCTTCAGGATGGAAAAACCAATCTGCTCTTTGTAAGCTGTTCTAGCCAATAAAGCAGCAATTAAGCCTCTTTTCTGTGGCAACACATGGGGAGGATGCCACTCATGGACAGCATCCCCTTAGCCACACCCAAGATATCTTAGAACCTTCATGTTAATACAGATGGTACACTGGGCACAATTCCCAGAATACCAGACACCATTTCAAAACAAAATGTTTTTTTCTTAAGAATTTCTAATGACTTGGGGAAATGATTAGGTCATAATTAGGTTAAGTGGGGAAAAGGTAGAGAACAAAAATATATATACAATGTATGCCAAAAATAAACATATATTACACATAGAAAAAATACTTGGAGGAAATGCATCACAATAATAACAGAGGTCCTTCACTAAGAAAATATTTATTGAGTACCTATAATATGCCAGGTATGGTGAGGGGAAAAAATAGACCTATATGATGCCCTCATACAGTTTACAGTTAGGGGACTAAGCTAAGCTAAGAACTTAAAGACACCCATGAAGCAATCTGAGTACAGAACCCTTCTAGTCTTTTATAATTGACTAGAGACCCAGTGCACAAAATTTTTGCATGGGAGGGGGTTGCTCCTCAGCCTGGCCTGCACCCTCTCCAAACTGGGACCCCACAGGGATCAGGCCTAAACCGGCAGTCGGACATCCCTCTCACAATCCAGGACTGCTGGCTCCTGACCGCTCACCTGCTTGCCTGCCTGATCACCCCTAACCGCCTCTGCCTCCTGGCCTGATCGCCCCAACTGCCCTCCCCTGCTGGCCTGATTGCCCCTAACCGCCCCTGCCTTGGCCCCCACCACCATGGCTTTGTTCGGAAGGAAGTCGGACATCCGGAAGATGTCCAGTTGACCCGGTCTAATTAGCATATTACCCCTTTATTAGTATAGATGGGGTCTTTGCTGTCCCTCATCATGTTAATGCCTTGTACCATTGAAAGAAGTACAATGCTAAAGTGGGGCAGAGCCAAGCTGTGGACCATCTCTGTCTCACACTCACAATGGTACCAATTCTTTTAGTGGCTCATCATTATCAAGAGTTTCTAAAACATTCCATTTAGTTCTCATAGAAACAACTCTCTTTTGCACACATATTTCATTGATTTACATAATATATAAGTTCTAAGTTCTATAATTATAATAACAAGTATAATGACACGTCCATACTTATGAATAAACACAAGTGATAATTGATAAGCTTGGACCTACCTGGTGGGGACACAAGTGGCTGAGCACAGTAGAAAATAGGTCACTGGCCACCAGCATTCAGCATGCTGTGGGCATTGGTCCATATAATTCACAGAAATAATTGAGAGAATGCATCAGTCCAATACGTCAATTAAATGGAAACTGATTAAGAGAACATATATTCTGTCATATTTCTAGTCACACAGCTTGAGATTGCCGTAGCATTAAGCGTCCAGTTAAATCATATTGACCTCCCTGTCAGCTGAAATCTTATTTGCATTTTAACTATATCTGCCACTAAATCACAACTTTGTGCTTGTTATAAGCAATTATGTTCCCCCAAAATTCATATGTTGAAGTCCTAACCCTCTAGTAGCGCAGAGTGAGATCACATTTGAAGATATGGCCTTTAAAGAAGTAACTGAGTAAAAATGAGGTCATATGGGTGGCCCCTGATCCAATATGATTGGTGTCTTTATAAAAAAGGAGATTAGGACAGATAGCAAACAAATGTGAGGACAAAGCGAGAAGGTGGCTGTCTGCAAGCTGAGAAGAGAGGCCTCAGAAGAAACCAACCCTGCTGGCACCTTGCTCTCAGACTTCTAGCTTCCAGAACTATGAGAAAATAAATTCTTGTTGCTTAAGCTACCCAGTCTGTGGTGGTGGTTGTTGTTTTTTATGGCAGCCCTAGCAAACTAATACAGTGCTATCTCAATGACTGGTACATGGTCAGCACTTCAATGTTGATTAAATAAGTGAGTGAATGAGGAATGCATTTTGTGATTCATTTATTATTTTTTTTAACCCTTATGGAAGGATTTTTTTTTAATTAAGCAGAGGTGTGCTCTAGTTATCTGCTAACACTAAGATTTTAAGATAAGACAGTAGGCCTTCCCTTTCATTGATTCTACCTCTTGATCATAGGACTGAGGAAAGGAGTTCCTATAAGTTCCAATTTAAGAGCATGTCAAATGATCAGAGCCAAAAATCCCAGCACTATTAGAATAGGGCCAGTCCTCCACTGCTTCTTGAAAGCCTTTAGCTCCCCTGTGCTGAGCAACAATGTCTCTCGGTGCTTCACCGAGGCCCTTGGTGCACACAGACAAGGCTAAGATGTGAAAGGGCCAAGAAAATTGGCAGGCAGCCAAGAAAATCTCGCAGGCCTTTGATTGATAGATAGCATGTGAGGTCATGGGAACCAAAGCTGAACTTTCTTCCTCCCTTTTCCCTAGAACAAGAATTAAGGTACTTGAAGAACCTCACACACCACCTGGATGTGCTCTTAGCCATGCGACCTCAAAACTGTAATGGTAAATTACCTAGATTGTTAGCATCAGCACAGAATGCCGGAGCCCACCTGAGCTGCGAAGGTGGTCCAGTCTTCTCATTTTGAAAGGAAGCAAAATGAGGCTTTGAGAGGGGGAAAGGTCTACCCCTGCTCTTGTCATCAGCATTTTTAAAGCCTTTGCCACAGAAGCCAAAGACAGAGTTGAACACATCATTCTTTCTCTTTTTTAAAGAGAATTTCTTCCCCAACATTCCTAGTGAGTGGCCACTAGACTTTGCTCAAACTCTGCTAGGAATGGGGAACTCACTCACTGTTTTCTGGGGGAGTGAGGCAATCTTTGAACAGATTCAGTTGTAGGTAATTCCTTCTTATTGAGCCCAAATCTACCTCCCTACGTCTTCCAACCATTTGGTTCTCATTATGTCTTCTGAAGTATCATGGAATCAATCTAACTCCTCCTCTCTATGGTGCACTTCAGTTTTCTGAAGACAAAAAAAAAAGCCTTTTAATAGTATCTTGTAGGTCATGGTCTTGAGCTATCTACTCATCCTTGTCACTATTGCCAGCTGCTTTAAATCCTCATAAAGACTAGTCAGTGACACATCAAGAGAAATATAACCTTCTAATACATGAGCATGGGTCCCTTGACCTAGAATGAAATTATTATGAATCATACCTAAATGGGTGAGAAAAGTGAAATAGGAATACTTACCAATAAGGAGAAGAATGGGCCCTTCCAGGACTAGGCATTTTATCTGAAACCCATAACTTTCCTATATAACCCACCTAGACCTTTTCAACAAGCTTAGCCTAAAGTCTTCCCTGACCTCCTCCCTGTGTATTGGTCACTACTGCTCCTGCCCCTTGCCATCCTCAGCCTGGTTAGTTTTGCCCCCAAACCTCTGGTGGTTATTTGACTGGATGTATGGAAGGACAATCCATGAAGCCTCAAGTATCTGTTAAATTCCTTCCAAGGGAAGCAGCCCCAACCAATTTTCCTGCTTTCTCTTGCTATTTTCTTCCCAATACACTTATGTTGAAGTGAAACCGATACCGCTACCCTCATCACAGTGGATTGGAATAAAGACTAGTGCCCATGCGGAGGCTCTTACATGAGCAGGGCCCATAGAGACTGCCCCTAAGGACGTCTTACTGAGGAGTTTTGGGAAGCTGAGCCAACCAAATCCTCCTTGTTGAGAAGCAAAATGAGTCAAATAAACAGAGGAGTGCCACCAGTTCTCTCGAACTGCTTGGTACTGGATGGGAAATGTGTACTGAAGAAGTGGAAGTCTGGGTGGCTGAGTGGTTGATAAAGGGACGTTCCCATGTTTTCTTGTACTAAACCTACATGTCTAATATGAAAACTCAAGAGTGGAAGGTTTTTAAGTCTGTTTGTTCCTGCTTTTTTCCCCCCTCAAAGTTGAAGGGCAAGCTATTTGCATAAGACTTTTCTTTGTTCTCACTGTTGTAGGATCCTTCCTCTGTATTTAGGATATTCTTAACAGGGATCTGATTTTGCCTTGTCTGGTAACTGAAACCTATGTAGACTGGGTAGAAGAAGGGCGTACAAGGATTTAGAATTCTTTTGCATGCAAGGAAGTCTGAGTGATTAGAGATGTCTAAAAAACCAAATGACTCGGTTGGGGGTTTCTTCGAGGAAGAAGGTACTCCCTCCATAGTGCCATAGGAGCAGGGCATCTTCCCCGGTGCTTCTTTTGTTTTGTTCATGTTGAGATGTGACAAGGAGGAATGAACTTAGTAAGTAGCAAGAAAAGAATAGGCAACAACTCATCCCAAACTCCAGAAGCTTCTGTTTTGCCAAAAATAAATACAGACAGTCCTCGGGTTACACAGGACTCCACGTACTTCGTTTCGTGGTTACGTCGCCATCTCCCATTTCCAGGATTTATATATTAAAAAAAAAGTTCCATCATTTTGACGTATGTACATATGTGCTTTATGTTTCTTATTATTTATTTACCACAAGTAAAGGTCAGGAATTGTTATCTTTCTTTTAATTTTTTATTTTACTGTTTCACTTCCTTACTGCTGTGTATGTGCTCCATGTGAGTGACGTAGGTGCTTACGTAGGTGGGTTCCAACTTACGGCGAAAATCGCGTTACGTCGCGCCATAGGAAAGGATCTCCGACGTAACCCCAGGACCTACTGGACCTTGCTTTCCGTTTCCTCATGTGAGATCAGGATTAGACAAAAGGACTCATTTAACAAATTAATTCAGCAACTGCTCAAGTTGTTGAAGATAAGATATACGTTGAACATGTGGGCATAAATAGAGCATACATGGTTCTTGTCTTCCTGGAGTCTATAGTCAAATGATCCTTGTGCCTCCTTGGAATTTTTCTTTTGCAAATGGAAGTCTTTACAAACGGTAGTGGTTGGGGAGGAAAACAATCAATCATGCCCTAAACATCTTGCTATAAATTAGATGTTGATATTGTCCCCAAATTTATATATTGAGATTTGAACACCCCACATGATGGTGTTTGGAGATGTGGCCTTTGGGAAGTAATGAGGTTGTGAGGGTGGAGCCCTCATGATGACTTAGTGCCCTTATAAGAAGACACATGAGAGAATTTGCTTCCTCCCTCTGCTCTGCATCATGTGAGTATCCAACAAAATGACGTCCATCTGCAACCTAGGCCCTCATGAGGAACTGAATTGGCTGACACCTTGGTCTGGGGCTTCCCAGCCTCTAAAACTGTGTGAAATAAATTTCTGTTCTTTAAGCTACCCAGTCGATGGTAATTTTGTTATAAGGGCCTGAATAATACACATCTTCGTGTGCCTAGCTGTAAGCCTACACCATTGGGGAAGTAGTGGTGTACAAAGGACATCAATGTGGATTCTGTCCACAATGAGCTCAAAAATCTAATTGGGAAAATAAGATACACATGTGGAACTGTTGGCCAACAGAGTACTTTATGATTAAGTGCTACATTGAACGGTACAGATGGTTGATGACTAGAAAATGTACGACAAAATGTTACGTACATGGTCTTGGCAATAAATGTTAAAGAAGTTTAATTTAAGGAAGAGCACCACAGAATAGAGACAACAGAAAAGGTTTTATCAAGAAAGTGGTTCCAGAGTTAATTCTTAGAGGATGGGCAGGAAGGGGTGGGCATTCTGGGCAGGAGTAAAGATACAGAGTCAAAAAAAGAACCCGGCAGTCACTGTGTAGGGGTAATGGAGGAGAACCAATTAAATAACCACAAATTGCGAATGTTATAAAACAAAGCCAAACAATTCAGATCACACCTAACAAACAAAATTATAATAGAAATACCATGTCTGCTCCCCAAACACATGCACATTCTAACACATTCTTGGAAAGAGTGCTGTAACGTTGATTTACATCTGACAGTCCAAGTAAAAAATGAAAGAGCTGCCAAATCTGCCTATATAAATCCCAGTGATTTCACATGTTTTTATCCCATGAGCTGAAGGCAGAAAAAGAGATTGAAGCCTTTGAGATAGCAGACAATAAAATGGTACCCTCATGGAGCTTCTCAGAGGAGCCACTAGAATCACGTTTATCACGTCCAAGATTGACATGAATTCTAAGGTGTAGACACTCTTCAGCATTCAGATGCACAATATAAAATAACGAACAGGTGAAGTTAGCAGGTTAGGCAGAGGTGCATGGAGTTGTACAGAGGGACATTCTGACGGCGGTATTACTCAGAGTTACAGGAGCCAAGCTAAGGAAGCTTCTTCTGTCAACAGCCAGATGACTGAGGGGACGCTCCAGAATCTACCTGGTGTGAGGTGATTCTCTTTTTCCTTGTGGTGTCAAACTCATGACTGCAATGGCCTCAAGCAACTGATCAGAACCAGAACTGCTTCCATATAAGAGATGCCTGGGCCACGCTTTTGGTAACCCTGCCCGGGCCATGACAAGGAGTGAGATGAAAACATCATTGCTGCTGCTTCCTAGCTCCTATAAAGAACGCCTGGCTTCCTTCCTGACTTCACTTGAGTCCCACGTCTTCGCTAACAAGCTACTTACTGCCCTGATCAAAATCCCAGCTAAGACGTGAGAATCCCAGACACGGGGTTCTATGGGGCAGAGCCAGAAATCTGCATTGCTGACAAGCATCCCCAGGTAGCAGTTCCCTAATTTAGTTGATTACCAGAAGCATCTGGGAGCAGTTTCAAAATGTGAATTCTCAAAACAGACCCCTTGAATGGAATCTCTTATTCAGGAAGCAGTTTGCAAGTTGTTATTGAAGTCATGGATCATTATTATGCTGTTCAGAGTTGTTTACCTAATGATGAAAGTGAGAGATTCCAGTTGGTGTCGCTTCTCTCTAAATGCTTGCTTCCTTTTATAAGAAAAGAAGAGTTAGGGAGCCCATTGTTTCCATTCTTGCCTTGGACACCAGGAAACTGAAAGCTGTTAGTAACTATTCCTGACTTAGATTTCTAGGTATAATTGTTTCCCTTTCTATTATTGGGCTCTTTAGCTATTCTTTTAAAATGTAACTTGGAATGAAGTCATCTAGAAGTAGTCAGAGCACAAATGACAAATTAATGCAATAGAAAGAATTTCAATTCATGCTTTACCTTAAATTTCAGAAAGTCACCTTCTCTGTTCAGCTTGTAAATGTGGGTGAATCATACGATGATGGGCCGCCCTCCCATCAACCTGCCTCACTGGACAAATGACAGAAGATGACGTTTCCAGAAGAACTGCTCTACCTGACAGAGTGGAGGAACCAAGGTCTTGTTCTGTCTCTCCAGATGTCCAGTTGCTCCCTTTCAACCCAGGTTGCTAAGGAGGGCCAGCTAGAGAGCAGAGAAAAACAAGGTGTAAACTGGGGTTCCCCATGTGGATGGCCTCCCACAGGTCATGACTTCCACAGGCCTGGTTCCCTCATTTGTGGAATGAGAGTACCAACTGTCACCTTACCTGTCTCTTGGGGTTACTATAAAAGGCTTTGTAAAATGAAATATTTTATAAGATACAAGTTATTTAACAAATAATGGAAAAAAGTCAGAAATGGTAAAAAAAAAAAATACTCAAATTTGATAACTGACTCTTCATCAAAGAGGGCTTTCTTGTTCCTAGGAAAGGGGGTAGGTTTTAAACAGAAAGCCAGTGTTCTAATGGGCTCCTCAAAACAGATGAAAATTTGCAAGAGAACAGCGGGAAAGGATGGCCTCTGGGTGTCAGGGCGTTTAGGTTTACATCGACTTCGCACGGATCAGATAAATGCTTGGAGCACTGTATTCCATCCTACAGCTCGCTGTAGGAGGGCTTCACCCCTTATATAGTGTGTCTGTAGGAAACAGACCAGAGTAATAAGGGGCCTGGAAACCATATCCCCTCAAAAATAGTTAAAGAAACTTGGCACATATGGACTGGAGCAGACTCAGGGGACATGGCCCTCTCTTCAGCTGTGCTAGCACGTAGAGAAACAGGATTGCCATGTAAAAGACAAAATCATTGCTTTCAGTATGGATGCCCCAAAGTTTGAAAGTTGCCG
The DNA here is from genome assembly GCF_964212035.1 of Myotis nattereri. Lineage (NCBI taxonomy): Eukaryota > Metazoa > Chordata > Mammalia > Chiroptera > Vespertilionidae > Myotis > Myotis nattereri. The sequence continues at coordinate 57,734,199 of NC_138087.1, forward strand.
GAGACAAGACGTCAATTCAGAGGAGGGCAAATTTCAGAATGGAGTCTATTAACAAGTGAAACAGTAATGCCCACAACATCAATTTTCAGATGTTTCCAAAGGAATTCGTACCCTTGGCAAGAAGTTGTAACAGACACTCTTTATCACATTCTGGTCACAGGATGCTCTAAGCCAGTCCCCTTACCATTGGCAGACACGTATGTTTCCCATACTTGGAGACAAACTAAAATCCTCCTGCTAAAGAACCTAAACCGGACTGCAGGTTGCAGAGGTTGGGAGTTATCACTGAGAAGGACTTGCCTTTGGACTCGAAGCCCATCCCATGCTGAAATTGGTCCTTTTCAGCATCTTCTCTGTTTACTACTTCACTTTGACTGCTAGGCTCCTTGGATCGAAGCTGGATGCGGGGCCCTCCCCCACGCCACCTCCCTTGGCACCAAGCCAGAAACCCACTGCTGCCATTTGTGTTTTCATTTAGTAAATAAAGATCAGAAATGGCTGCTGCTTTAATAGATTGAAAACTCTGGTCTGCAAATAAGTATCTTGGGGGAATTAGAGGAGATTTGGAGAACAACAGTCAATCTCAATATAATTAAAAATAAGCCTCTCACCTGCTACTAATTTCCTTCTTGTTTCTTTGCTAACAGAAGTCTTTGTTTGAACAAAGAGGTAAAAGGCACAGTTAGAAGCTGTTTACACAGTGCAAATGAGAGTGCTAATTGTAGGGAGCCTGCATGTTAATGAGAAAGAGGTTATTTATCAGTGTGAAATTCTGAGTGCAATACATTGCAGGTGATATTTCAGGAAACATTCATTTTCTAATGATTTCTCTTCAATGACAACAGTGGCCCCACATCAGAGTGGAGTGTGTTGTAATGAAATGAGAATTGGCTTGGAAGCCAGGAGATCTGGTTGCGATCCATAGCTAGCTGTGTGCCCTGGAAGAAGCTGCTTTCCCTCTCTAGGTTTCAGGAAATTAGGCATCTCTAAGTTTCCTTCCAGCTTTGAACCTCGTAGTGTAAGAAGTGCCAGGCGTGCACCTAGTGCTTCTGCTGAGAAATAAATTTCTCTCTCTTGGGATAACCTTTGCTGTTCTCAAATCAACTTACAAAAATACATTCTTGGAAAGGGCCTGGCTTCCAAGCTCAGGGAAGGTTTTCCCCTACCCTGGCTGCTAGGGTTCTGCCCAGCTCTTTTTGAGGAACTCATAGAAGATCCCTGGAAGCAGGCCTCCTAGCAGCACCACAATATCACATGCCTCCCTCCTCCCCCTCAGTCCCCCTCAGAGATTTCTGAAGAAGCTCCAGGCCCCCTGACCCCCCAGTGATTCATTCTTTTCCCAAATACTCTTTCAACACCCACTGTGTGCAAGGCACCATGCTAAACACTAGGAACACAGAATTTTGCAAGGCAAACATAGGCCGGCATGAAACGATCTAATGGGGAAGTCAGAGATGAAACAAATAATGATCCAAAGTAAAGTTTGTTAGGTGGTTACAAATTGTTGCCTCCCTCCCCCTCCTTTCTTTGTGCCTCACTCACCCTCTATAGCCTTCCATCCATTGTAGCATTTGTGAACCTTTATTGCAGTTGGTCAGTGTCTACTGGCTAGACTGGTCCCCTTGGCGAGACAGAGAGCACAGCCTCTAAAGAAGCAGACCCTTGAATTCCCCACTCCTCACGGGGTGGCAATAGAAATCTACCTCAGCATGCCAAGGCAGCCTGCTCTTTGGGACTGACCCAGTGACTGTTTCACCACAAAATCCTTGGGAAAAGGAATCAAAAATCCTTGCTTCTGATCAACAAGCCTCCCTGCCACGCAAGGACATGCCTGTAGAGCAAATTGCACACAGAGCAGTCTCATGATCTTGGATTGGAAGCCAGGGCCTGCCTCTGAGACTCTGCCTTCCCTCTGCTGTGACATCTCCGAATGGTGGGCCCACCTGGTAAGCCAAGCATGCACACAGGGAGTAGGAAACTGAGCAGAGCCCAGCCTCCCGCCAGGGCCAAGCTCCATTCTGGAGGGCACAGGATGGGCACTTTATGAAGGTTTGGTGAGTGAATGAATAAGTGAGGACCTTTTTCTTTCAAATATTCTGGAGGCTAAATTTCACACCAATTTGCTCTGAACATACAGACACACAGGAGTGCTAGTTACAGTAAGTGCAAAGGCAGAGCCCCATCCACTGATAAGAGCATCACGTATTCCTCTGGAATCTACTGAATCCTGTGGGGGCAAGAACTGCCTTGGTCTGACACACTCCTCCCTGCTCCTACCTGCCTCCCTGTGCTACGTTCCTCACCCCCAGCCCTTTTGCCTCCTCCATTCATTCTTCAGCTCAAAGGCCAATTCTCCTAGGAAGCCTTCAGGAAGGAGGAGCTGAGGGAGCAGGATGCCCATGCTCTTCCTACCACAGCACAGCTTGTAGTGGGAAAAGAGAATGAAATGTAAGGCTCACAGGCAGGGGCCATGTTTACCAATGGAGGGAAGTGGGGAGCATTAGATGGGGTTAGCGTCCACTCTTCTGTAAGACAAGGAACCAGTTTTCTGTGGCAACAGGCAGGGAAATTTCTACGGGGGCCCAGGAGTCAGCTAGCTCACAGTGCAGCCAGAAGAGAAGGTTTCAGTTGTGGTCCTGTTTCCCTTCCTAGTGGAGATAGAGAACAGTCTATAAATCTCCCCCTAGAAGTCACAGTGAAGAGTTTCAGTACCTTTCCACGCATTTGGCTTGCGAGGGAAAACCTATTCAGTAATGCATCTGTGTAGGAAACAAATAAGAAAAGTATTCTACAGAGGTAGGAACTTAAAACCAATGTTAGTAACCTAAAAAGTGGTGAAGGAAGGGATGAAACTCTCCCATCAAGCCCACCAGTTCTTAGTATGGTGGGAAAGTCCCTTTTCTAAAAAAGTTTCTAAAAAAGCAATGACAAATTGCTTGTAACAAATTCAGTAAGACTGGGGTACTAGGAAGTACTAATGGGAAAAATCTTGTTACCAACCCCTCCCCCCACACACGCACCCCTCCCAGGAGAAAAAGAAGTGCTTCCTATACTGATTTTTGTGCACCGGGCCTCTAGTTTATCATATTAGGGATATAGTGAAAATTTCAAAGTCCCAAAATGAACTTTCACAAGCTGTAGCACTATGTCATTGTCCTGGGGGAAAGGGACAAGAAATCAGGAAGTTTTTATGGGAGCTCCAGGGCACTTGACATTACCTTGTTCTAATTAAATGACAGAGATATGACCATCATTAGTATAAATATTTTTCATACATATGCTGAGATTTCCAAATTAGAGGGAAGAAGATTTTCTTAACTGATTAGCACAAATTAACATAGAATAGTCATTAATAGTTTGGGGTTGTTTTTCCCCTGCCAGTGTTCAGACAAAAGCCTTAGTAACCAAAGAGCAGGCTAAACATAGATGAAATATCATTTTTCAAATTATTAAAGTTAGAAGTTTCCTTTAGATAACATGAACATTACTTACAATCATTTTTACTCTCATTAAGACTGTAGTTCTAAAGTAGTTACTCTAAGGGAGCAGGTAAGAGTGGAAATCTTTGCCTGGATGCTATATGAGTGAGCTAAAAACACCTGTTTTCTCTCTGTCACCATTCCATCACTTATTATTGGAGTGCCTAGACACTTTGACAAGGGTGTTATTTCACTATGAAAGCTTACAAAAGAGGGAGAGTATTTCAAAAAAATATGATGAAAACATCCAAGGTCGTTATGCTCCTCATTTCTTTGAACTGAATTTATTTCCTTTTGGTATTTTGCTGTGCACATGAAAAAATTTCAATGTAGAAGAATTTTAAAATCCCCCTCTCCTCCAAAGAGAAAATCTTTTAAAATTATATCTTTCCCCCAGTGATTTGATTTGTTTTAAGAAAAACAAAATTGAATGTTAACAATTCAGTATAGAAGTATCAGTTATATAAGTTCTCTTTAATAAAAATTATGTATGACAAATGTAACACCTGAATTTAAGAAGATAAAGTCTAGCCCTGGCTGATGCAGCTCAGCTAGTTGGAGTGTCATCCCCTGCACCTAAGCATCTCAGGTTCGATTCCCAGTCAGGGTACATATGGGAAGCAACCAATCGATGTTTCTCTCTCACATATATGCTTCTCTCTCTCCCTCTCCCTTCTTCTCTCTCTAAAATCAATAAGAAACATATCCTCAAGGTGAGGATTTAAAAGAAGAAGGTAAAGTCTAGTTAGTACAGGATAGCCACCATCTTTTAATCTATTTATCAATACATTCATCGATTGTCTCACTAATATCTGGAGGGGGAGCAGCTCAGGATATCAGGCTGCATTTGCAACACACACACACACACACACACACACACACGCACACACACACACGCACACACACGCGCACACACGCACACATACACGCACACACACACATGCACGCACACACACACACGCACACACACACACGCGCACACACACAAATTCTTAATAGACGCCTTTTGAAAGGTCCTATTGACCAAGTCTTGAGCGAGGAAGTAGTGATGGGTTGCCTGAGAGTGACCCTTTTCTAAAAAAGTTTAGTGCCCACGCTTCTGTAATTCAGATAATGAGATATGGGGTTTCCGAACGAGCAATCAGAAGGAAAACCATGCCAGAAGGGAGAATGCTCATTGTTCAGTGGGAAGCAAAGCAGATGGGCCACGCACCCCAAAAGTTAAATTTAAGTGGGTTGCCAATATGGTTAAATGGAGAGACAGAGAAATGAACAGGTATTAAAACAGAATAAGATAAGATCAAGCACCAAGTGAGTCAATAATAGCCAGTACAGGAACTAATCTGGTAAGCACAGCCTGTCTGCCATTGTGTCCTTATCACTGGGTTGGACTGAGGACATGTTTTTTAGAGCAGCATTTTACAAACTGTACTGTGCACAGATTTCCCAGTGAATCTTGTTCAAAACACAGAATCTGAAGATTCTGATTCAGTAGGTTTAGAGTCAGTAGGTCCAGGGTCAGTAGAACTAGGGTTACCAGGTCTACGGTCAGGAGAATCTGCGTTTCTAACAAACTCCTGGGTGCTGGTCTAAGAGCCACATTTTGAATAGCAATGAAAGGACAGAATCTTGTCATCAGTCCAAAAGGATTGTGTTAGTGACACCTTTTGCTGACATATTTATTCTTTTCTTCCTAGTCATTTTATTTTATTTGTTTATTTGTTTTAAATCTTTATTGTTGAGAGTATCACATATGTCCCTTTTTTCCCCCCCTGGACCCCTTCGAGACTGGCCCTGCCCCCTGTCCCAGGCCTTCAATGCCCTATTGTCTGTGTCCATGGGTTATGCATGTATGTATACAAGTTCTTTGGTTGATCTCTTCCCACCCATTCACCCATCCTCACCTTCCCTCTGAGATGTGTCAGTCTATTCCATGCTTCTATGCCTCTAAATCTATTTTGCTAGTCAGTTTATTTTGTTCATTAGATTCCACATTTGAGTGAGATCATGTGAACCTTGTCTTTCTCTGACTGGTTAATTTTCTTAGTATAATACTCTCCAGGTCTCTGGCATATTTATTCTACAATAACTTTTCATTCAATCCTCTTAAGGAATCATACACAGGTAAAGAATGGGCCAAGACTGTATTTGAACAAGTGCCAAAATCTCTGCCAGGCAAGAAATACTCTGTGTCCTCAAGGAGATTGTGATCTATAGAAAAAGTGAAAGGACCTCTTTGAACTCTTTCTGTTTCAGGAGTAACCCAGGGTGTAAGATAGCGATATAAAAATGGACAGAGATAAAGCCTGCCTACATCTTGAAAATGGCAGGAGATTCAACTCTTTAAAGTGGCGTGGCTCTGAGTTTCTGCTTAACAGCAACTCCAAGAAGGAAGAAAAACAAGAACAACAAAATATTCCAGGAGCAATGTAGTCAGGGGGGGGCTATGTTAAAACTTCCGAATCCAACATTAAGCCCAAGTTCATAGAACTGAAAGCTTTTACTGCAAGTGTTAACAAAACAAGCAAACAACAACAACAAAAAACAATGATGCTAAGATTGTCTTGTAATCTAAAGGACTTTAGGAAAGAATGTTGGGAATCCAGTACCCCCTTGTCAGGAAATCATCTATAATAATAAAAGCATAGTATGCTAATTAGACCAGACAGCCTTCCAGATGTCCTTCCGGATGACCTTCCAGACGAAGCCAGGGCTGTGAGAGCCGACGGCAATCACCACAGCTGCAAGGGCCGAGCCCCTTGCACGAATTTTGTGCATTAGGCCCCTAGTCAAATAATAATAGCTATTTTAATTTAGCATTTCTGTGATCCAGGTACAAGTCCTCTATAAGAATTCTCTTATTTAATCCTCAAACAAACCTCTGGAGTAGATACCACTGTTAACCACATTTCATAGACGAGGGATCACTTTTCAGAGAGATTAAATGACCTGATGCAGGTCATTCAGCTGGTAAGAAATAAACTAGGATTCCAAACCAAGGCTGGTTAGAATGTTTTCATAACAAAAAGATTTTATAAAATTAAAAGATGATTTAATTCTAAAGCAAAAGACCATTTAAAATGATTAAAACCATGTCTACCCAAGCTACTTCATAAGGGGTTTATAGAGCTCCAATGAAATGATTAGAAATTTGAAAGTGCTTGGGAAATATCTGTGGAAAACAAGAAAGAAAGACAGAAAGAAGCTGGCAAACAAAGGCACTTTGTGAACTCAGATGATGAGTTTAGTTGTTGATGAAATTTATCATTATTAGGTCCCAAGATTGTGGAGCCAAGTCAAGGCTGCAAACATAAATCAATGCTTCTTCCAGCTTCAGGAGATAAAAGGACCTCTTTGAACTCTAAACTTCAACTTCTTTTGACCTTGGTATCACCCTTGGTAATTTGTATAAATAAAGCCTAATTTCGAGGAAGAGTATTTCTCTTTCCCCATTGAAATGCCAATGGAATTCATTCTTTCTCTCTCTCTTTCTCTCTTTCTCTTTCTCTCTCTCTCTCTCTCTCTCTCTCTCTCTCTCTCTCTCTCTCTCACACACACACACACACTCACTTATATCTAAAACTTAACTTCCTCTTCTTATGAAAGCAAAAAACTGAGACCCAGAGAATAGTGATAAGCTCAAGGTCTAACTAGACAATAGAGGAGTCGTCATTTTAACCATTGTCGGACTCCATACTGCCTCTTCTTTGAAAAAAAAAAAGTGGAAGCCTGAGAATACATTGTTTTCTTTTCATTCATAATTCAACATGTTTATCAGAGCCAGAAGCTGTGTGAATGCTGGGATCACATAGGTGAATGAGACAGTCTATACCAGCTGTGGGCAAACTACGGCCCGCGGGCCGGATCTGGCCCGTTTGAAATGAATAAAACTAAAAAAAAAAAAAAAGACCATACCCTTTTATGTAATGATGTTTACTTTGAATTTATATTAGTTCACACAAACACTCCATCCATGCTTTTGTTCCGGCCCTCCGGTCCAGTTTAAGAACCCATTGTGGCCCTCGAGTCAAAAAGTTTGCCCACCCCTGGCTATACCCTCATGAAATTGAAGTCCAGGACTTTCTCTGTGTCTTAGCCACTTTAGGAATACAAACAATAATTCAGACTTAGCTCCTACCATCAAGGAACTACTACCTAGTGGGGAAAGCAAACACATAAACATAGGATCCTGAAAAATTGATAAAATTTTGAAAGGAAAGAACAAGAGCAAAAGGACAAATTGTAGAATGTTTTGCATACTATTCTAATGAGCTTGGGCTTGCTGTTGAAGAAAATAGCAATTCTACCAACACAATAGATTTGAGGAAAAAGACAATGGGCTTAGTGGAAGATATGACTGTGGTAGAGATGGCTGAAAATAGAGAACCAATGATTGGGAAAGATTTTACATACCTAGTCCAAAGTTGAGCATCCTACCAGCAAACTACATTTTATTGGATAGGTAACTTTTCAAAGCATATCCTGAAAAGTTTCAGGGGCTGGGGCCTTAGTCATTATAACTGGGTTATTATTCTGGTGTTACTAATTTTTTTTCTTATTCATTTTCCTAACATTTAAGAGAGCATACATGTAGCTGACTATCTCTTCAAAGTAGAATCAGCTTCCTATTCATTTTTGGAAGGCCTCTAGGACCAGCAAGGTCCAGATGTCCTTCAAGTTCTAGGACCAGGAAGGCTGTAGGTCTATGGTCAGAAGAGTCTGCGTTTCTAACAAACTCCTGGGTGCTGGTCTAAGAGCCACATTTTGAATAGCTGAATCTCTTGCCTGGCAGAGATTTTGGCACTTGTTCAAATTTCTACATTCACCTGTAGAAATCCCTACTCTGAATTAAACTACTTCCCTAGAAATAACAATAAATTCAAAAGAGAGTTCTTCTAGTTCCCCCACTCTTGCTCATCTACCGATAGCCATAGCTCCAAAGCCTACCTTAAAAACTTTAACAAAAGAAGTTCCAAGCTTCTATACTTCAGGACCTAGACCTTGACTAATAGGGTTCCAGAGCTTAAATTTTGTTGACACAAAGTCCCTCCCCCAAGATTTAAGCTCATTCCCTCTTCACAAAGCTTCAGTGGAGACAGCTAACCCTAATCCATCTCTTAATGATTAGTCAAACCTAATGGCTATGCTCCAGGGAAAATCTGGCCTGCTCCTTTCTATTATATTTCTTCACTGGCATTCAATATTTCTGAGCTCTTCCTATGTGTTGGGCTCTGTGTCAGAGACTGGGACAGATACAAATAGAATCAGACATGATTCCTGTTTGAGTACCTTAGCTTCTAATATAGAAACCATGTAGTAAAATAACTATGGGAACAGGGAGAAAATGCTCAGAGGCATAAGACAGAAGTATAAAGTGCTAAAGAATTTGAATAGAAAGAGATCACTTTTAATGGGAGATCAGGAGGCTCCTGAGAAGTTTTGTGGAAAGAGAAGATTGTGCACGTGTGTGAACTTGAAGAGGAGCAAAAATGGCCAAACCCTTGAGCAAAAGACAGAACAGCGGATTAGTTTGGCTGACTGAGTTTGAGGGCAAGGTAGACCACAGAAAAATGACATATTCATGGGATCTGCATAAGGAAGCAAAACTAGGTTTTTGGACAACTCAGCATATGCTAACTCATGAGCCTTTTTCTGTCTACATTAAGTCAAATGATCCTGGATTCCGAAGGAAGGGTACATAAGGCTTTGAATTTTAATCTCAGAAGAGGAAGTTGGTATCAGGAAAAAAAAAAAAAAGCTTAACTTAATAAGGTAAGACAAGAGTAAGAGGCTTGCTCTTACATCAAGTGTAGCTCCAAGGCAGGGATTCTAAGGTTTTATTTTCATAGCTACACCAAGGAAGTGTCTGGATGAAAAGTCATCTTTCAGAATAAAGTCTATCTTAGATGTTAAACTGTGTAGCAACACATAGTGAGAAGGTCAACACAGTCAATCCAACAGGGAAATAAGTAAATCTCCTTAAAAAGTGAATGTCAGGAAATAGTCATTTTCCCCCAGTCTTGCCAGGCTGAGTTATGTGCCTGTGAGTTTTATCCAATAGTATCTGCAACAAGAGAAAAACACAGAACAACGAAATTACGGAAAGATCTGGCCACCAGATTAAAGACTCACAGGTAGAAAAAAAAAATGCCCGAAATAAATGTGTTGGAAAACCCATTTTTGTAATTATACCAAGAGTTAAGCCCCACTTGAACTATTGGGGATGTGTGAACCCTCCTTAATGTCATTTTCAAGAGAGGGCACCTAACAAATACAAGTTTCCCTGGGAGAATCACAATGGTGCGATGGCATTTTTGTTTGTTGGTTCAAATGCCTTTTTTGCATGTCCTTTATTTGGCTTCTGCTAAATTTTGGCAAGATACTGCTGGGTCCTTGTCCACTTCATGCAGCTCTGTAGGTACAACAGGGAAAGAAAACATTTCCTTGGGGATGGAATTAAGAATAAAAAGCTAATATCTTGAACTTGGGTAAATTTGATGGTGAAAATTTTAAAACACAGGATAGCTTATTAAGAAATATGGGTCACCCTAACCAGTTTGGCTCAGTGGATAGAGTGTCAGCCTGCGGACTGAAAGGTCCCAGGTTCGATTCCGGTCAAGGGCATGTAACTTGGTTGTGGGCACATCCCCAGTGAGGGTGTGCAGGAGGCAGCTGATTGATGTTTCTCTCTCATCGATGTTTCTAACTCTCTATCCCTCTCCTTTCCTCTCTGTAAAAAAATCAATAAAAATATATTTAGCCCTGACCGGTTTGGCTCAATGGATGGAGCGTAGGCCTGCAGACTCAAGGGTCCTAGGTTTGATTCTGGTCAAGGACATGTATCTTGGTTGCAGGCACATACCCAGTGGGGAGTGTGCAGGAGGCAGCTGATCAATGTTTCTCTCTCATCGATGTTTCTAACTCTCTATCCCTCTCTCTTCCTCTCTGTAAGAAGTCAATAAAATATATTTTAAAAATACATATTTTTTTAAAAAAAAATATGGGTCAATGGTTCTTTTCTTTCTTTTTTTTTATTGACACTATTACAGATGTCCCCCATTTTCCCCTCCTTTGCCCGCCTCCAACCAGCTCCCACCTGCCCCCTCCTTGGCCTTCACCACACTGTTGTCTGTGTCTACATGTCATACATATATGTTCTTTGGCTCATCTCTTCACCTTCTTTTATCCGGTCCTCCCCACATTCCTCCCCTCTGACATCTGCCAGCCTGATCCACATATCCATGCCTCTGGTTCTATGTTGTTCGTCAGTTTATTTTGTTCATTAGATTCCACATATCCATGGTTCTTATAAAAGTAAATCATCTTCAGAAAACTAGACATGGCTGTTATGAAAACAGAATGGTATTTTTCTTTTAGCAAACAGACCATTTATGACAAAATAACCCCATCTGGGAAATATTGGTGATCCTCCTGGAAAGCCACACAGCTCAGTAGGGGTGGTCCAGGCTATCCTGCCCCAGTGGCAGCAAGGCAGACTGAGCCAGTAGGACTTTTCTCTGCCCTACTCCCCCCTAATTCAACTTTTCTAATGAAGATGGATCTTACTTGGTTGACACAAGGTATCTTATTTGGAGGAAGGCACTGAACAAGGCTATACAAGGCCATACACATTTATCAACATTGACAACTGCCCTTCTGTAGGGAAATGGAGACAGAAAAAGCCTCTTCATCACATGAGCGAGCTAAAATGAAAAGGGAAGAGAAACAGAATAAAGGTAACCAGCTCGGATCACAACATGTGTTTTTGTTTGAAAGAAATAGAAAAGAAAGGTGTGACCACCAGCAAACAGTGTGAGTGCCATAGGAGTTGGGAAGGCTATTTAAAATGCCAGCACAACCCAGCCAACCGAGCACAACTTCTGAGCTTGGAAACACCAAGCCAGTGTGTGTGGGCACAGGATAAGGGCCTGAAATGCACAGAGCCAGCCTCTGACAGCAACACCCTTGGTAGCCTCTGGCAGAAGGTGCTGATCCGGCTCTCCAGTTATCTTCTTCCTGAACATTTGGAAGTTAGACAAATTCCACCCTGTAGGTTCTCAGATGAGGCAGAGATAGGGGTTGCTGGGAGGCCTCAAGAGGGACATACTGAACTTCCTGCTAAGATTGGCTATAAATGCTTACATAATCCTTTGGGGGTAATTAGAGCAATGTAATCACATTTGTATCCTGAGTAAGTAAAGCAGGCCATAAAGATAATATTAATTATCAAATAAATGAATATTGAAATAAAATAAAATGTTAGCACATACATATCTGTCACACACACACACACACACACACACACACACAGCAATTTGGCATTTTGAATGCTTATGATGACCCTTCTACTCGACCCTTTTCCCTAGTAAATTGGCCTATGTAACTACAATAAGCATAGATCTCATTCCAAAAATATAGTTGGGTAAAGGAGTCTCAGAAAAAAATAAAGGAAAAGGACATCCTGATTCCTTAAACCTTTTATCCATAAACAATCTTAACTACCTCTCACTTTCTGTACCCACTTGTAAGTCCAACGAAAGTTGCATCCGCAATGGCAAGTGGCCACTTTCTCTGCTGTCTGAGGCCAGCCTGCAGCTGCCTCTGCTCCCCTCTCCACATTTGGACAATGGTATTTTAAGCCAATGGGCATGGCAACCCTCCAGATCTGAAGACACTATAAAACTGACTCACTTAGAGAAATCTGCTGACTTTTCTGGCTCTGGGGAATATAAATAAATCCACTAACCACTTCATCAACAAAACACAGTAGCATCTCTGGGGTCCCTGTCTTGACTGCACTCCTGATGTCTGTCCTGCTTTTGTGGCACTATGGGAAAGAAAGGGAGACCCTCAGAGACCCTGAGATCCACTGAGACATCCTTGAGACCTTTACCTTATATAGCATTCCTCAACCCTGTAGCAAGTTTCCTTTTGATTGAAATTACTATATCTTCCTTGGTTTATGTAATTATTTTTTTAACTTTATTTTTATTGTTGACACAATTACAGATGTCCCCATTTCTTCCTCCATCGTTCACCTCCATCCAGCCCCCCACCCCCTCCCTCTGGCCATCACCACACTGTTGTCTGTGTCTATGTGTCATGCATGTATGTTCTTTGGCTAATCCCCTCATGTTCTTTCATCCAGTCTTCCCTGTCCCCTCTGACAGCTGTCAGTCTGTTCCATGTAGCCATGACTATTTCTATAGTGTTCATCAATATATTTTGTTCATTAGATTCCACATATAAGTGAGATTATATGGTATTTGTCTTTCTCTGGCTGGCTAATATCACTTAGCATAATAATTTCCAGGTCCATCCATGCTGTCACAAGAGGAAAGATGTCCTTTTTTACTGCTGTGTAATATTCCATTGTGTAAATGAACCACAGCTTTTTGATCCATTCTTCTACTGATGGGCACTTGGGCTGTTTCCAGTTCTTGGCTACTGTAAATAACACTGCAATGAACATAGGGGTGCATATATTCTTTCAGAATTCTTAGTATATATTCCCAGAAGTAGGCTCATTGGGTCAAAAAGCAGTTCCATTTTTAATTTTTTGAGATTAACTCCATGCTGTTTTCCACAGGGACTGCACCAGTCTGCATTCCACCAACAGTGCATAAAAGTTGCCTTTTTTCCACAGTCTTACCAGTACTTGCTGTTTGTTGATTTATTGGTGATAGCCATTCTGGCAGATGTGAGGCAATATCTCATCATGGTTTTCACTTGCATTTCTCTGATGATTAGTGATGTTGAGTATTTTTTCATATGTCTATTGGCCATCTGTATGTCCTCTTTGGAGAAGTGTCTGTTCAGGTCCTTTGCCCATTTCTTAATAGGATTGTTTAACCTTGAAAACCACAGAAGAGAAAAAGTCAGCCAAAGTGGTCTTGGGGGAGAACAGATTGGTCAAATACTATGACCAGGACTTAGTTCCTCAGCAGCCAGGAAAGAGTTAGAAGATGGCAATTGTATTTTGAATAGAGTCCTCTCTATGGAACACAAGCAAGCATAAATTCACCACCAACAAGACAGAACAAGTCTCATCTACTTTTCTGATATAGGAGAAGACCACCAATATAAAGTACTACTGTGTCTCATTCCATACTATATCTGACCAAGTGTCTCATAATATGTTTATGTATTAGAATGATAAATATGGATTGAGTCATATAGCTGCCCAATAAGTTTTGCTTAATGTATGAAGGTCACCCAGGAGGAATATTTCCATTGGTATAAACAATTGTTTAACAAGCTTCAACTCGTAACAGCTCTCTCAGACCCTGCAAATGTGACATTAACCTGGAGGAACTGGTACCTATGTTACAGAATCACTATGTGCTGTCTTTCAAGGTTACTATATTCATTATACATTTTCTGTGCACTGATATGGGAATGTCTGACCCATATTTGCCCTGAGAATTTCTGAGCACTGTGGCTTCTTCTAGGTTACACCTGTGGGAATCCATGGTGCTCTTACATTTAGCATTTTTATTCTCTTCTCCAATATGCAGTTAAAATTCCTCCTGGTAGATAAGTCTCCTACAAAAAATTTATTTCCTCCTAGTTTTTATAAGTAATATTCTGAAACATTAGTGTGAACCATTTTTATAAGTCAAAGAACTGGCCAAGCAGCAATTTTATATACATAGTTCCACATAGGAAACCACATCCAAATGTCTTCTGCTAGTAATTCACTGGAAATCACAATCTGGGGGAGGGGGACTTTAGTTTATAGAAGTCATGAAGATGATACATTTGAAGATGATACATGCAGATGAAACATTAATGTAATATCTACATTTCAAGAAGTAGATATTACATTAATGTTTGCTCAGAAAAAGCATTAATTGGACAAAGTTCCATGAGGTTCAAGCATGTTGTTCTCCTCTTTACAGTTCTATTCCTGAAAATGAGAATTTTCTCTTTCCACTTGATACCACGGAGGTCACTACTTCGGCAAACCTAAGAATTTACCATGAAAAAAAAAAAAGATTTTACCATGCTGTATTCTAATGATTTTCTCTGTCCCCAATCTTTTAAGGCTTCCTATAAACAGGCTAAAACAAAAAAATACTCTCTTCTTAGAATTCAACAGCTGGAAATTCCATTTAGAGCAAAATAAAAACCATGTAAAAGTAAATGTAGTCATTCTATTTAAAATTATTAATAATTATTTTACAAAAAATATATCAAGTAATATGATAAATGAAGTTATGCATAAAAGACTTCATATTTGTAAAAAAATGTTGTGATCTGGAAAGAGTACTTTATTTATCTAACCTATTTTCTAAAATATAACTGCTTTTTTCAAATAAAATTATTTTTATAATTAAAAAATGTGTATCTTCTGTTTATATTCAAGGTGTTATTCCCTTTCACAAGTCTGAATTATAATTCATAACAATCAATGAGCTCCCAAAAGAAAGACCTAAATTATTCCAGAATGTGCCTTATTATTAAATAATCAAATATAACTTGCCTTCAACTTTTTAAAAAAGAAATAATTATGATCAGATTGAACAAAATGTAAATATCCAAAATGCTAACCTATTTATAATACATGACCAATTAGAAAGATGGGAAAGGGGAACTGAGAGTATGTTGCCAGAAAGAAAAATGACTAAAGGGAGATTTTGATAATTTTACTAAGTTTCTGAATTTAATATTGTTCATTGTTTCTGAACACTGAAAAAATATGAAAGTGCAATTTAATGAATCTGTAGAAAACTTAGGAGTGAGGTGATGGGAGGATGGTGAATGGATGTCTATTATATTTTTATAGTGTACAATTTTCATCATTTTTAAAATAGCAAAATATCTTATATAGAGATTGTTAGAGGCATGAGACTTAAAAACCTTGAACATAAATACCAAAGGGGGTTTCTCCAACCCTGAATTCTTTTTCTACTGTATTTTCTCAGCTTTATACCTATGAATCTATGACTTAAGCAGAGCAGTTTATTGTGAAACAAAAAATGAATGTGAAAATACTTGAAGTTATTATATTGTTAACCTCCAACCATATGTTCATTTTAGGCAGATATTATTTCATCTTGCCTAGTTCTGTAAAATTCTCTCATAAAAGTCCCCAGGTCTCACCAAAACAGTCAAGATCTGAGGGAAGAACTACTTTTTTGAGTTAGTGACTCACACAGTTAGAACTTCACTTGCAGTATCAGGGTTTTAGTTTAAGTTTCCTTTATTATTCCCTCTAAGGATGTAGAAAGTTAGAAGATATCCAAACACTTCAGGAAAAAGAAACAGATATTGAATAGAAATAGAAGTAGAAATAGAAATAGGGGTAGAAATAGAAATTACCATATAAATTATTTATCTGCCTGGTTGACCGTTTTGCCCTTAACTAAATAGGCCAACTCTGGGCAAGACACAATGCTAGCTGATTCTGAGAATTTAAAAAACAGGCATTTCTCTATTGGTCTGTTTTATACTCATTGTATTTCACAATACAAACACAAAGAAATACAATAAAATTGAAAAACATAAATTAAAACAACAAGACAAAGTAAAATATAATAAAAGAAATAGGCCACGAAAACAAAAAACAAAACAAAAAACCCCACAAGCTCAGACAGGCAACCTGCTGCCCTCACACAGTCATGGACCTTCACTCTGACCTTCCAGAGACACAGCAAAAGCGAGCCATTATTCTTCTTAATCATGATGCTGAACTACCTCTCTAGAGAAGGAAAACTTTTAAATCACTTACCTCTAAAGTAAATATTTCCCAGGTGGATTGAGGAATGTAGTCTAATTCCCTTACCATGGTGCTAGCTATTTTCCATTTGTCCCTACACCCCAAATTCACTCTGCCTTTCTCCCTATTCTGTGCCGCAGGAGGCTCACCCCACAGACTCTCTCTCCCAGCATCCTTACTGCTCTGGGGCTGGGTTTGGCTGCAGACTGGAGTCTGGGAGAAGACTTTGGAGCATCCTTCCCCGCTCCTCTCTGCTTTGCCCACATTTCTGTGAAAGGCGGCATTCCTTCAGGGCCACGGCTTTGTTGGGTGGCACTTCCCATGTCTCCAGTAGCCCTTTGGCCTGAAATGGTAACAGCTTCCTAATTTGCTAAACTCTGGGTGTTTCAACATTTCTTTGTTAGTTCTCTTAACTCCATCCACTCTTAGCTGTTGTGCTTTAAGACTCTTCCTTGGAGACTGGCTGGAGTAGCTCAGTTGGTTTGGTGTTGTCTGGTGCATCGAAATGTTGCTGGTTGATTCCTGGTCGAGGCACATACCTAGGTTGTGGGTTTGTTCCCACGAGAAAATCTTCACTGAGATTTCTGAGTTTAAGATTAGGATGGACGATTGAACAGATTTTCTATCAGTTTTCTATTTCTTTTTAAAAATATATATATTTTTATTGATTTCAAGGAGGAAGGGAGAGGGAGAGAACGATAGAAACATCAATGATGAGAGAGCATCATTGATCAGCTGCCTTCTGCACGCCCCACACTGGGGTCGGGCCCGCAACCCAGGCATGTGCCCTGACTGGGAATCAAACCGTTACCTCCTGCTTCATAGGTCAACGCTCAACCACTGAGTCACGCCAGCCAAGCAATTTCTATTTCTACTAATAAACTATCACACACTTAGTGGCTTTAAAAGAACACAAATGTTTTATCTCACAGTTGTATGGCTTAGAAGTTCAAAGTATGGGTCTCTCTACCCTAAATCAAGATGTCAGCAGGACTATAGTCCTTTCTGGAGACTGTAGCGGAAGTCACTTCCTTGTCTTTCCAGCTTATAGAGACCATTAGCATTCCTTGGTTGAAGGCCCTCATCATCCACTTTCAACAGCAGCAACATTGCATCTCTTTGTGCCTTTTCCCCATAGATGTGTGTCCCTCTGACCACAACCAGGAAAAATTCTTGATTACATTGGACCCACCCAGCTAATCTAGGAAAATCTCCCCACCTCAAGATCTTTAACTTAATCACATCTGCAAAGTGCCCTTTGCCATGTAAGGTAACATAGTCACAGGTTTCAGAGATTAAAATGTGGAGATTTTGGGGGGGCCAGTATTTTGTCTCCCAACCATTTGCTATAGTAAAAGGTTAGAGATGCAAAAAAAAAAAAGAGAGAGATTCCAGGAGGAGGCACAGGCTAAGAGCAAGGCAGAACCACAAGAATGGACAGTGTAATCACTAGAATCCATTAACGAGCTCACCTGATTAACCAGGTTCTCTAGTCCCTCCGTACCACCTATGCTGAGTACTTGGGGCTGGTAGGCTGCTCTAGGACACCTGCACACATGCACGCCCATCACATGAGTTATATGCTTACCAAGTTTTAACATATTTAAGGTGTATATGTGCATGCGTTTTATGCATTTTTATAATTTCCTTCTCCCAATGACTTTTTTTCAATAACTTGGTCAATGAAACATGTTACAAAAGAGGGCTTTTGCTATATCTAAAAAATAGAGATGGTACAATTACAGGTGGGGGAGAGTAGAAGGAGAATGCACCATAGATATAAGCTAAGTAGACATGGAGAAGGACCTCCAATGTCACAGTGAGGACTTTGGACACTGCAATAGGCAATCAGGGACTGTTATTTGATAGTAAAGGTTTCTGAGTATATCAACAGACATGAAATAAATTTCTGACATTAATCTGGCAGCGAGTAGGCTCACTGCTTCTGGTCTCCATAGTTCAAGTCATCCCCTTGTCCCCATAACAAAGGCTGCTGGGCTCTCACCCACAGGCTGATTCTTGCCCCTTCGGCCATAAACCTGTGTTGTCCAGTATAGTAACCACTAGCTACATGTGCTCTTGAGTTTAAATGTGGCTAGTCCTGAGTATGCTGTAATTGCAAAATAAACCTGATGTCAGAGACTTAGTATGAGAAAAAGAATATAAAATATCTCATTAATAATGTTTTATTGATTAGATGTTGACAGAATAATACTTAGTGTGTATTGAGTTGAATAAAACATACCATTACATTTCATTTCACTTGTTTCTTTTTACTTTCTTTATTGTGGCCACCAGATATTTTAAAACTGTCTATATAGCTCACACTTGCAACTCAAATTATACTTTTCTTCTGGACAGCAATGCTCTAGTCTAGATCACTCCTGTGGGTTCTGATTTTAAATAGGGGGTCTTTGCCACACTCTTCTTTCTCTACCCTGGGACAAGGCCTTGTTTCCTTGATTCCTGCTTTAAGATGTTCAAGGCTCAGATGGCTGGCTCCTTAAAGATCTGCCTTCTCTCTCACTTCCCGTCTCCCTAAACCCGCGTTTACTCTTTATGGTGACTGTTTGCTTCCGCCGGAGCAGCAGAGACTTCCAGGAGGCTGGATATCAAGAATGGGGCATGGCATTTGGCGATTATGGGATCATCAGTGACTTTCTTTCTTTTTTTTTTTTTTAATATATTTTATTGATTTTTTACAGAGAGGAAGGGAGAGAGATAGAGAGTTAGGAACATCGATGAGAGAGAAACATCGATCAGCTGCCTCCTGCACATCTCCTACTGGGGATGTGCCCGCAACCAAGGTACATGCCCTTGACCGGAATCGAACCTGGGACCTTTCAGTCCACAGGCCGATGCTCTATCCACTGAGCCAAACCGGTTTCGGCATCAGTGACTTTCAAGAACAGTGACCATATCACTGTTTGAGTGGACAGCTGAGCAGCGGTCAGGATTGCCACCTCGGTGATCTCACGGGGCGTAGAGACCAGAAGAAGAACACAATGGCCTCTAACCCAATGGTAGGAAAACGGTGACAAAAGCACTTGCACGTCCCTGGTCCAGTCATCGTCTACTAGTGTAATTAAGACTTCAAGAATGGAGGGCCTCCTCACTGTCATTTGTTATCCTGAAGTAGAGTGTTAAGCAAGTGTACACTTAAAAAAAAAAAACAATAAAAAAACACCCAGCTACACAGGGATCACATTAAGGTTTAAAAGAAAAGAAACAACTTTGCAGCACTAGGACTGTATTCAGAAGTGAGAAAAAATGCCCCTGTAAATCACCTCGCACTCATGCAAACAAAGCTAAATGCACCCTGATTTATTTGTCCATCCAGGGAACTGGCCAGATTTTTTCTAAAACTCCAAAGGGCAGTTTTTGTGCTCATGTTGCCTATGGACATGGCCTGGGAGACAAACATCCGATTCTGTTAGAGGCTGTTCTAATTATTTTGGGCCACTGGGGAATCTCAACAAAAAATGTTTTAGGACACATGAGCACATACATATCTGACTACATGTACATGTGCATATGCACATCTGTCTATGTTTATACATGTGTTTATGCATGCAGGTATATTTGCTGATACGTAGCAATAGATACCTAAAAACATGGCACAAGAAACCGAAACAGACTACTCACCCTCCAAATAATGCTTATAAAGTCAGGTAGGTATATGTGTGATGTTTTGTTTTTTAAGTCCCCGCATTAAACTACATCACCTCTTGCATTTTCATCCGAAGGTATTTCATAACATCCTGTAAAAAACTGCTTCCTTCTGTTCTTTAATCTTGCAAAATGCTCACTGACTTTGCTGTTAGAGTCTGGAACAATTTAAACCTTTAGCATTGCAGTTACCAAAGATATCTCCCTACCGACCACACTGAAGGCAGTATGGCATGGTACGAAGCATCCTGAACAGTGAGCCAAAGGATGTGGGTTTAAAGCACTCCACTCATTACAAATTCAGGCAGGGCCCTTCACACCCCTAAGTCTATTTGCTTATTTGTAAAATAGGACTAATAACCTTTGACCTGTCTTCCCCATGGGAGTTTTAAAAGAGTATCTGGAAATGGGCTTTGTAAACTCTGAAGTACCACATAGAGGAATGGATGGGTATCATTATCGCTACAATTGTTAAAGTATATCTGACGACTATGAAGCAGCTCCAGCGATGAGCTCTTTGGTGCAGAGAGATGGGAAGGAGTCCCGGATTCCAACACACACCTGCCTTGTGACTTCACTCAGGAAAGTCAGGGTGGACATTTAAAGTGCTCCCCTGAGATTACATTGGCTTCAAAGGAGGTCAAAGTCAAGATGTAACAGAAATCTTTATTCTAATTTGTTCTGAAATGTGGGTTTTCAATCATCATGATTCCTTAAATTAGAATGGATCTGTAAAAATAGATACATGCAAACATTTTTCCCTAAAATTTTTTTCATATAAGAGTATGCAGCCTGCTATGTAATGTCACACATTAAAATAACATTGGCATAGAATGGGAGTAAAATCCTTTCTTTGGAAATAAGCATATGTTATTAAAATTACATATCATTTGTAGCCAACTAGTAGAAAAGAACCCACACCACAGTTTAAGTTTAGGGTTGACCTGAAGTACTGTGACTTAGGGCACAGGACTGTGAGGCAAGAGAATTGGGTTCTACTTCCAGATATTCCAATAATTAACCTGGTAACTTGAATAACATGTTGACTTCCATGAGCCTTAATTTCTTCATATGCAAAATGGATTAGCACCACATACCTACTTTCCTGTTTCATAAGGTTCTTAGGGGAATCAAATGAAAGTATATATAAAAGTGTCTCTGTAAACTGTGAAATGGTGTATTGAAATAAAGAATTAAGAAAATGAGCTTTATATGAAAGTACTCATAGTATTATCTAGCTGTTTACCAGCTTATCATATACATAACCCATAGAGATGTGATGGCAATTCTGTTTTTCATATATTAGCCCTAATCATGAGGTTATAATAACCTTGACCTTAATAAACCAGCTAAAGGAAAGTTAAACATACTCTTCATCTATCATTGCTCTGCAGAGTTTTAGAAGACTGCTCTCTACCCCCCAACTCATACAAACGTTAGGAGCTCTGACAAAGTTGTATATAGAGCGAGTCATAAAAATTGCTATTATAAAAATGATAACAAGAATGTGAACAAGACCTTTGAATATTAAAAATATCCTATAAAATGTATTTACAGACTAATAATTAAGAATACAATAGCATGGCTGAACCTACAGGGTATTGTGCTAAGCAAAATCAGAGAAAGACAAATACCATGATTTCACTTATATGAACAAATGAACAAAACAGAAACAGACTCATAGATACAAGGAACAGACTAATGGTTGCCAGAGGAGAGGGAGCTAGGGGACTGTGCAAAAGGTGAAGGAATTGAGAAGTACAGATTGGTAGTTACAAAATAGTCATGGAGATGCAAAGTACAGCATAGGAATTACAGTAGATAATATTGTAATAACTATGTATGGTGCATGGGTACTAGAAATGTTGGGGGGATATTTTAAAGTATATGATTTAAAGTATACGATTGTCTAACCACTATGCTGAATACCTGAAACTAATACAAAGTAATATTGAACATAACCTGTTAATTGAAAAAAAAATTATAGAATACAATAGCAGACAATATAGAAAATGATGTCCTTGAAAACTCAATGTGTCTGCTAAATGCAGCAAAAGTAACTCTTAAAGAAAAAGTAACAATGTTATTCATCTCATTTTTAAAAAATTTGAAGAACATCAGCTGAATGTTTTAGAGGATAAAAAGAAAACCCAAACAAAAATGAGAAAAAGGAGAAATAAAATTAAATAAGCGTATTAGAAAATTGAACAGACATGTAAGTAAAAAATAAAACCATGAACTGACTTACTAAAAACGGAGAAACCAATAGCAAAAATTTAACCTGGAGTAAAATGCAAATAAATTAAATTGAACTGAGAAAGAATACATAGTAGTAATCAAAATACAAAATAAAATGAGTGAATAGACAGTTGTGTGAAAATGAATTTCATCTAAAGAATAATTTTTTTTACAAAATATAATAAAGAAAAATTGGAGACAATATCAAAGAAAGGAGAGGGATTATGTAAATCTATTAATAAATTAGCTTAAATGATCAGGGAATAATATCAATGTATCATAAGCCTTTTTTATTATTATTATTTTAGAGAGGGAGAAAGGAAGGGATAGAGTGGGGAGGAAAATCTATGTGAAAAAGAAATATTGATCCTGTATATGCCCTGACTGGGGATCAAACCAGCAACCTAGGTATGTACCCCGACCAGGAATTGAACCCACAACCTTCTGGTGCACAGGATGATGTGCCAACCAACTGAGCCACACCAGCCAGGGCTATCATAAATCATTTTCAAAAATTGCAAGAATGTTAAAACTGTAAGTAAACTATGATCTTGGTGATAAAATATAATAATGATAATACAAAAAATAATACACATATAAAAGTGTTAAACAAAATTATTATCAGACAGAATTCAGCCATTTACTAAAAACCAAATACTCCACAACAAGTGGTATTTGTCACATTAATTTAAGAAATGTTCAACATAATAAAAAGTATCAAAATAATATACCACATTAATAGTATAAATAATAAAAATCATGTTTAAATATATGCCCAATGGGTTTTCAAGAAACATCAGAACTTATTTATAAGTTTTAAACAGAAAATTGTAGGAATACAATGATATTTCATTTTAACTCCACAAAAAAATGTTATTAATTACTGTGGAAAGATATTCAATACAAAGGAGTATCTACTTAAAACCATGAGCTAGCATTCTACGTAATTGAAAAATATATATAAGATATGTTCTCATTAACAACAGAAACAAAATTTAAATGCCCATTGACACTGTTTACTAATTAACAGTAGTGCTGAAAAGAGTTGGGGCATGCCCGGCCAGCATGGCTCAGTGGTTGAGCATCGATCAATGAACCAGGAGGTTACAGTTTGATTCCGGGTGGGGCACATGCCCAGGTTGTGGGCTCGATCGCCAGAGTGGGGTGTGCTGAAGGCAGCTGATCAATGATGCTCTCTGATCACTGATGTTTCTCTCTCTCTCTCCTTCTCCTTTCCTCTCTGACATCAATAAAAATATTTTTAAAAGAGTTGGGGCCAACAAGAAACTAGCCTAAACACATAAAAGTACAATCTGGTGAAGGAGATGTCCATAAGGGGCTTTGATAAGCTCCAACATATTTCTGGAATCCAGGAAGCCAGGTATATGTGCCCAGGAAAGACCTAAGACCTAAGCGGGTTCTAACTGATCACCGCTGAACTTGAGGTTCTGTGCTTACACGAGGCGAAGGCTAAGGCAGAGTAGTTAGCTGGCTTTCTGAGTGTTGAAGGGGTGGCCAATACTTAAACAGAGTCTTTCAGCAAAGGCTTAAAAAATTATTGGCAGAACATTTAAGGAAATATGTGTCCAAAAATTAGCTGATCATTAAGCTAGCTAAGCAAAGACTTCAATGGCCACACATAACAGAATACAGACTTAGTTCAGGAGCGTCACTAAACTAGCAAACAGCAACAACCAAAAAACAACAACAAATCCTTAGGAAAGGAAGGATTTGATTTCCAGAGTTGCAACATTATATTATTTTAAATATCTAGTTTCTAACAAAAAAATGAAATAACACATGCAAAAAAGTATGATCCATATACAGGGGGTAGGGAGGGGTGGGAAGCAGTCCATAGAAACTGTCTGGAGGAAGCCCAGATTTTGGTCTTTCTGGACAAAGACTTCACGTTAACTATTATCAATATATTCAAAGAACTAAAGGGCTCTCTGTCTAAAGAAGTAAAGGAAAGTGTGAGAAAAGGTCTCATCAAATGGAGAATACAAGTAAATACAATTTTTTAAGAAACAAATAAAAATTCTGGCATTAAAAATGTAAAATAACTGAAATGCAAATTTTACTAAACAGGCTCAATAGCACATCTGAGCTAGCAGAAGAAATAATCAATAGACTGAAGTTATGTTGATTGAAATTACTTGGTCTGAGGAAGTGAATAAAAAAGAATGAAGAAAATGAGTAGAACTTCAGAGACCTGTGGGACCTCATCAAGCATATCAACATACACATAATGAGAGTGACAGAAGGAACGGAGAGAGAGAGAAGAGAGCAAAAGAATATTTGAAGAAATATCCAAAAGCAATAATCTGCACATCCACAAAGCTCAATGAATTCCAAGTAGGATAAAGAGATCCACACAAGACACATCATAATCAAACTGTCAAATAAAAGTTAAAAACAAAGAGAAAATCTTAAAGCAGCAAGAGAAAAGAGACATTCAAGTTATCCTCCGACTAGCAGCTGCTTTCTCATCAGAAACAGGGAAGACAGAGGCACTGGGATGATATTATGCAACTGCTGCAAGACTCTTAAGAATTTCATATTCCCCAAAACTATTCCTCAAAAATGAAGGAGAAATTAACACACTCCCAGAGAAACAAAAACAGAGAATTGGTCGCTAGCAGACCCACCTTATGAGAAATGCTAAAGAGAGCTAGTCCTTCAGACTAAAATTAAAAGGACATTAAAAATTTTAAAAATTAAACTAGACTGTAACTTGAATCCACAAGAAGAAAGGAGGTAAAGGTAACTACGTAAATAAGTATAAAACAGGTAAAGGTAAATATAAAAGAGATTATAAATGCATTTTGTTTGTAATTCTTTTCTTCTCCTGATTTAAAAGACAGCTGCATAAAGCAGTAATTTTAAAACTGTTGATAGGCATATAGTGTATAAAGATGTAATTTGTATAATAATAGCACAAAGAGGGGGATGAAGCAATATAGACGAGAAATTTGTATATGATTGAAATTAAGTTGGTATTAATCCAAAGTGGATTGTTAGAAAATGTTAATTCCCAGGTCAACTGCTAAGAAAATAATAAATAGATATGTAGTAAAATAAATGACAAAGAAATTAGAATGGTACATTAGAAAATATTTAACACAAAAGAAAGCAGTAATAGAACAATAAAGGAACAAAAAAAAGGCTTAAGTCATAAAGAAACAAATAACAGCCATAAATACTAACTTACAAGTAATTTGCACTAACTATAAATAGACTAAATACTGCAATCAAAAGACAGAGATTGGCAGGACGGTTAAAAATCAAAATATGAGCCTACTATATATGGTCTCTACCAGATACGCTCAAATATTCAAAGACAAATAGATTGAAAGGACAAGGTTAGAAAATGCTGAACAAAAGGTAGCTGGAGTGTCTGTACTAGTAGCAAAAAACAAAAACAACAACTAGACTTTAAGTTAAAAATAATTAATGAAGATAAAGAAAACCATTTTAAAATGGGAAAAGTGTCAATTCATCAGGAAGATGTAACAATTATATACATATATGAACCTAACAATAAAATACATGAAACAACACCTGAAAAAAATTGAAGAAAAGATAATTTAACAATAAAATATATGAAACAATACCTGAAAAAACTGAAGTAAAGATAATTTAACAATATTTGTTGGAGGATTCAGTACCTCAATTTCAATAATGGATACAACAACCAGGCATAAGATAAAAAAAGAAAGAGAAGACGTGAAGAACACTATCAACCAACCAGGCCTGACAGACATAACAGAATGCCCCACCCAAGAACAGCAGCATTTACATTCTTCTCAAGTGCATATCGAACATTTTTCAAGAGAGAACATATGTGAGGCCGCAAAAAGTCAAAATAAATGTAAAAGATTGAGGCAATACAAAGTATGTTACCTGACCACAATGAAATGAAATAGGTAAATAGAACTAAAAAGAGAACTCAGTAAGGTTGTTAAAAATGAGACCATCTGACAAAAATCAATAGCATTCCAATACCATTGAGAAACTGTATTATAAAATAATATAGTTGTAACAAGAAAGCCCAAAGGTACCTAACAAAGAACAAAGGGAAACCCCCACTAAAAGACATCAAAGGTTTGAGTACATGGAATGCTACATCAGGTTCATGGAGAGATGATTAGCTTAGTCAATTCTTCGAATTTAATCTACAAAGTTCATGGAATCACAAAGACAATTTCAACTTTTTAAAAACATTCAAACAAATAATCCAAATTTTAGGTGGAATTATAAAAGTCCCCAAATAGCTTGGAAAACTTTGAAGAAGAGAAAGGAGGGAGTGATTTCTTCTAACTATGGTTAAAACAGTATAGTGAAGGTCAAATAGGTCAATGGAACCAAATGAAAAACTCAGAAATAAATTCATGTATGTATGAAAGTTTTATATATGATATAGATCCATTGTAAAACAATGGAGAAATAACTTTCTAGATGGTATTGGAAACATTGGCTCACTTAAATAGAAATTAAGTTGGACATCTGCCTTATACCATACACAAAAGTGAACTCAAGATGAATTAGAGACTTTTATGTATAAGGTAAAGCTATAAAGCAGTGGTTCTCAACCTTCAGGCTCTTTAAATACAATTCCTCATGTTGTGACCCAACCACAAAATTATTTTCGTTGCTACTTCATAACTGTAATGTTGCTACTGTTATGAATCATAATGTAAATATCTGATATGCAGGATGGTCTTAGGAGACCCCTGTGAAAGGGTCATTCAACCGCCAAAGGGGTCACGACCCACAGGCGAGAACCGCTGCTATAAAGCTAATAGAATAAAATATGAGAATGCCTTTATGACTTAGGGATATGAAAAGCTTTCTTAAATAAGATCCAACGTGTACAAATCATGAGGTAGATGTATATTTAGACTAGAGGCCCGGTGTATGAAATTCGTGCACAGGTAGGGTCCCTAGGCCTGGCCAGCGATCAGGGCCAATCTGTGGGGTGGCCAGCGGGGTGATTGAAGCCCCCACTCACACCCGCCTTGTCACCGGCCCCAACCCCCGCCCCTGCCACTGGTCACAGCCTGTGGGCTGGAGGCAGCTCCTGCATTGAGTGTCTGCCCCCTAGTGGTCAGAGTCGCATCATAGCAACCGGTCGTTCTACCGGTCCTTCCACCGTTCAGTCGATTTGTATACTGGGGTTTTATATAGATAGATGGATTTTACTATCAAAGTAAAAAAAATTCTTACTTTTGATAAATCTGGAAAAAAAAACAAACATGAACAAAACATTGCTAAGAGAAATTACACATAACCTAAGTAAATGGAGAGGTTTACCTTTACAGAGGTTGGAAGACACAATATTGTTAACACGTCAACTCTTCCTAAATTGATGTATAGGTTTCACATAATCCCAATTAAAAATCTAGTATGTTTTTTCCAGATATTGACAACCCAATTCCAACATTCATATAAAAACCCAAAGGACCTAGAATAGCCAAAGCAAATTTGAAAAGGAGAAAAAAGTTTGAGGATTAACACTGCCTGATTTAAAGGTTAATTATAAAAATGACAGCAATCAAAACACTGTGTTGCTGATGAAATGACAGACCTAGATCAATGGAACAGAATAGAAAGTCCAGAAATGAGCCCATACATATAAGGACTATTAATTTTTTTAAATAATTAGATGCAAAGGCAATTCACTGGAGGAAGGATCATTTTTCAACCAATGGTGCTAAAACAATTACTATCTATATATTTTAAATGATCTGCTATCCATACTTTGCATTATATACAAAATTAACTCAAAATTGATCATAAACATAAATATAAAACCTAAAATTACAAAATTTAGAGAAGAAAAGATTAGAAAATATCTTTATGATCTTGGGTTAGGTGAAATGTCTTATATAGGACAATAAAAGCATAATCCATACGAGAAAAATTATAATTAGACTTTATCAAAATTTAAAACTTCTTTAATAGACATTGTTAAAAGAATGAAAACATAAATCAGAGACTAGAAAAAATATATTTACAAAGTACTTGTATTTAAAACAGAAATACAAGTATATTGAAATATAAGTACATAAATACAAGTATATTAGGATTAATAAATACAAGTACTTATATAGATACAATATATGATAAAGGACTTGAATCTAGAATATATAAAGAATACTAAAAATTTACTAATAAGACTATAAACAAACTAATTTTAAAAATGGACAAAGATTTGAACAATTAAAGAAAATGGAGTAAAAATAAGCACACAAAAAGGTGCTCAACATAGTCATTAGTGAAATACTCATCAAGGCCACAGTGAAATACCATTCCTTACCTATGAGAATGATAAATTAAATAAATTAAATAAACTGACCATATCAAGTGTTGGTGAGTATGTGGAGGAACTGGAACTCTCATGTATCCAGCTGATGGGAATATAAAACGGTCCAAACACTTTGGAAAAAAGTTTGGCAGTTTCTCATTCAACATTATGTATCGTGTGTGCATGCATGTGTGCACATGTGTGTAAAGATCTAAATCTATGCTTCATATACTAAAGTTTATTGATTTTTACTACCATATAGTATTCCATGATATCTATCCAGTAGATCTCTTTTAACCATTCTCTGCAGAAAGAAAGCCATGCTTACCTTCAACGTTCTAACCCTCACTTAATCATCATCCCTTTTTATCTTTATAGGAATTTATATCTGAAAGTAAGATTGCTGGGCCATCAGACATATGCGCACTAAACATTGTTATATTGCTTTTCAGAATGGCTGACAAGGATAAATTCCAATCGGTAGTGCACATGTGTTTCCATTTCCCTTCTCTTTGATAACTGCCAAATAGTGATCTTTTAATTACATATTTCTTTCTATGTTTCTTACTTGGCATACTAACGGGAGATATTTTTTATCTCCACCTGTGCACTTATTTATTTAACCAGTATGGGCTCATGGATTTCTATTTTGTTCAAGGGATTATAATCAATCAAAGTCATTATTTTGATGCTCAAATTGTCTTAGAATGGGAGTCTATTCAAGCTGGTACCTGTGTCCTTTTTACACTTTTTAAGAGCAGCTTTAGATTTACAGAAAAATTTCACAGAAAGTACAGAGAGTTCCCACAAACCCTTCTCCACACAGTTTCTCCCTTGAGGTCAGATAATTAATTACATTCACCCGCAAATCCCCAGCATCTAGTACAGCATTTGACACACAGTAAGTACTCACTATATATCTGAAAAATAAAGAAATAATCAATTAATAAATACAATCTGAGATAAGATACCAGTGATCAAGTTTTTAGGGATTATGAATATCCTATTAAACCATGAAAGTATTGAGCACATTCTCAGAAATAGGATTTTTCCAGTCTATTGTTGCCAACATGTTCCCTCATATAGGCTTTATATCTGAACAGCAAACTTCATACTCTGTGCTTGGAGATATCATCCATCCTGACAACCCTCAAATACTTCTTCTCTTTAATCACAGAGGAAAAGAGAATGTTTCGAGCCATTTTGCTGTTTCCTGGAAATATACCCTATGCATGTCACAAGCCCTAATTTCTTCACAAGACAAAATCAATTGATCATAGAGCCTCAGAGTTCGAATTATAAGAAATTTTTGCACTCATCATTTTATAAATGGAACATCTGTGCCCTAAAAAGGTGACATTACTTCCCCAAGGTCATAAAGCAAATTAGCAGCAGGGCTAACCCAAGTCTGTTGATCCCTCATCTTACCAAATATTCCTAAAGTGATAAAATTAATTCATCCACCCATACATAAGCCTTGCAACCAATGGTTCATTTACAGATTGTTCCAGAATCATTGTTGATAATTATTACTAAACATGAATAGGTTTAGATACTAAATTGTAGACAGACAACCCTCCCCCTCCCCCCACACACACATGCAATTATTGCTACTGATATACAACTAAGTGACATGGTTGACCAGTGTCCTACCTAACCAATAGGTTCCTTTGGTTTGTTTTTACTGCGTGTATGTGCGTGTTTGATTTTCTTCCTCCAATTTCTATTAGCATTACACAAAAAGGGAAGTTGGAATGTGAAAGCTCTTGTTGCACAGACATGTGACTTGTCTAAATGGCATTAAAATTGTTCAGACATTGAAATGAAAGCAAATGTGTGTGTACCTATCACACTACGTAAGGAAACCAATGTAGGCTGAGTTGCATGTCACCAAATGCCCCCCATGTGACATACAGGGAAAATGACATAATCCAAGTATTCGGCAAAAGCAGCCCACAGTAACAAATGCATCATTTCTGAAGAGGAAGAGAGAGCAGATGGCAAAGCAAGCAGTTGTAGAACAGCCAGCTTCCCCCTCCACACCTCCAAAACAAAATTGCGTCCCCTGTGTCTCATCTTCGGACCTGGGGAAACTTAGGCTAAACACTCAAGTGCCACATTAGCAGAGGTATGGCAGGAGTCCTAGGTCACGGTAACCTGGGCTTGACCCAAAGGACCTAACTTCAGAGCTAGATTCTGCTTCTTACCTTCCATGCTACCTTAAATTCTTTAAATTTAAATTAAGTTACTTAATTTCTTTAAGTTTTATTTCCTCATCTATAATGAAGGATTAGTACAACTCTATAATGTTAAAGGACACATTGAAATGAAAGTTGCTTCATGAACTACAAAGTACTCAGCAAATGTTAAAGTTCTTTAATTAAAAAATAACAGATTAGTTTAAACTAATAGTTAAGAGCCAACCTGAAACCTAATAGCATATGTTGTACACAGTGTTCAGACCAAGCTGATCAGAGCTTCATTGTTCCTTGTCAAGAATGGTCAGTGAATTTTGTCTGTCTCTGTGTTAAAAAGTCACCATGACTTTATTCCTATCACAAAAGTGGGCTAAATCTATTTCATTCATTACTCATTCAATAAACATTTGCTGAGCATCCATTCTAAGCCATGCATTAGCTAAGTGACAAGAGATATAGTAGCTGAAGCTCTGTGGCTGCTGAATTTTTTTTTAAGATAATTATCTCTTTTTCTTAGTTGCTATTGCTTAAAGGGCAGGCATAATAGAAAATAAAGTAAATATTTAATGGCATCAAGAAAGTGATAGACATTTCTGGATGATTTGTATGTTAGTGTAAGAAATAATAATGACTTACACTCCTAGCATTTTCTTAAAAAGTGATTTTATAGATGCTAACTCCGAGGTCGGCAAACTGTGGCTCACGAGCCACATGCTGCTCTTTGGCCCCTTGAGTGTGGCTCTTCCTAAGCCTTAGGAGTACCCTAATTAAGTTAATAACAATGTACCTACCTATATAGTTTAAGTTTAAAAAATCTGGCTCTCAAAAGAAATTTCAATCGTTGTACTGTTGATATTTGGCTCTGTTGACTAATGAGTTTGCCGGCCACTGGTCTAGTGTATTTTGCTGAGGCAGAGTCCCAGGATTCTACAGTCCTCAACCTCATAAATGGTAGAAAGGCAGATAAAACAGGCACTAGGAAAACCATTAAAATGATGCTAAGTGATTTCAATAATCGCTTTTGCTATTGTTTTAATCCCGCATAATACATTTACTTGTTCCTTCACTGATATTCTGTTAACTACAGAAAAAACTCCCAAATGATGAAACTAGACCAGGGATGGGCAAACTTTTTGACTCGAGGGCCACAATGGGTTCTTAAACTGGACCGGAGGGCCGGAACAAAAGCATGGATGGAGTGTTTGTGTGAACTAATATAAATTCAAAGTAAACATCATTACATAAAAGGGTACGGTCTTTTTTTTTTTTTTTTAGTTTTATTAATTTCAAACGAGCCGGATCCGGCCCGCGGGCCGTAGTTTGCCCACGGCTGAACTAGACCAAAATATAACACTACTAATTGGCAGATCAATAAAGTACTCCATTCTGTTTGCCTACATAGATATTTTTGATGGCAATCCTTCACTTTGATGGCAACCAAAATAGATTAACTGGATCTTTAATGGATGTACAGAGACAGTATGCCCCGAAGATCGTCATTCGTGTATTCAGGCAGATGGTAGAAATGGAAGAAGGGAGAGAAGAAGGGAAAGCGGCTGTTGCAAGTGGGCACCACACTGGGCACGTGATGTATTTTAACTCTTCGAAGCTTCATAATAACCTTAGGTTAAATTTTACAAACGAGGACACAGAGGCTCAGGTAAGACCCAGTCTCATCTCCTTGCCCCACCACCTCCCATTATCTTTGAAATGATCTAATGTGTAAGGGCCAGGGCACAGGTGTGTTATGGAAGGGCACCTTGGCTCCCGATACACCTTGGAGAAGCCAACACTCAGTGTCATGATTCAGGAATTGGGTGTGCTGTCAAGGTCACAGATTGCACACTTGAGATACGTTAGCCTGGGAACAGAGTGGTCCCAGAGAAAGGTAAGGACTAAGGGCAGAGCTTTAAAACATACAAATTTGGAGTGGCTCGGTGGTTGAGCGTCAACCCATGAATCAGGAGGTCCTGGTTCAATGCCTGATCAGGGCACATGCCTGGGTTGCAGGCTCGATCCCCAGTGTGGGGCATGCAGGAGGCAGCTGATCAATGATTCTCTCTCATCATTGATGTTTCTATCCCTCTCCATCTCCCTTCCTCTCTGAAATCAATACAAATACATTTTTTAAAAACACAAGTTTGGAGGGTGGGGAGGCAGAGAGGGAAATGCAAGATGGGAAAGAACTAGAAAAGTACAAATCCATAGAAGTCAAGTATGTGTTAAGAAAGAATGGGTGGTCAAAAGCTACAGCAACCAATAAAAAAAGGGGCTAAGAAATGACCTCAGGACTTGGGATAAAATCTTAAAACAAGAATGTCAGTAAAATGGGTGGCGTTAACTTTACTTTTTAAATGACTGTAAAACATGATAATGCATTTTAGGATAGAAAATTGGTAGGCCCCAGAGGGCAAGGGTATCACCATAATTCCACCCTGATGTGATTAACTTTTTAAAAGAATATTTCAGCATATTTTCTTCAAACCTTATGAGAACTTTACACAGATGAAATCATACCAAATATGTAATTTTGTGTGCTAATTATTTAATATGACATGATTATGAACATTTGCCCAAATCCTTAAAAACTCCTATTACTGCTTAATCTTGCATTCTACTGAACCATGGATACCAAGGGTAAGGTCAATGTTTTATTCTTTTTTTGCATATTTCCATAGAACACAGCACAGTTACTTAGATATTTAAAAAATATATTCAAAAACATATTTTGAATGGAATGTGAACACCAATACACTCTCATCACCCCTTCATTTACCAGTCCTCTGAGGCCCTATGTCAGTGGCTCATTCTATGGGACATTGTGTCTGCTCCCAGGATGTGTTATTTTGCCTGTTTCAGATATGTATGCTACCCTAACTAGATAATGTGTTTTTATGAGAAATAAGTCCATATCTTCGTTCCTCTTATATCCTTTGCTTTCCAACTTAAACAACAGTGCCCACCATAGTGTCCCTCCCACAGATGACAATTTAACCTCATTAAGTTAAATTAGATCTATAAAAATTCAAAGAACCAGCATACTTCTCCTAGCACCAAGAGAGCCTTCATTTTCTCCCAAGTTTCAGTCCTTAATTTCAAATCCTCTTTATGCTTTTTCTCCCCTTCTCTTCCCCTTACAGTAGACTGAAACTATATAGGGTGTGTGTGTGTGCGTGTATGTGTGTGTGTGCATGTGTGTGTGTGTGTGTGTGAGAGAGAGAGAGAGAGAGAGAGAGAGAGAGAACTGGAAAAATTTTGTAGCCATGGAATATGATCTTTCTTTCCTTGAACTCTTGACAGGTCATCAAGCAGAATAATTCAAACTTGAGCTGAATTAAAAGAAGTAAAGTATCCAGAACTAGGAAGAAAACATCATGCTCTGCTCTGTGATATTCAGTAATCCTAGGAATAC
Organism: Myotis nattereri; assembly: GCF_964212035.1. Taxonomy (NCBI): domain Eukaryota; kingdom Metazoa; phylum Chordata; class Mammalia; order Chiroptera; family Vespertilionidae; genus Myotis; species Myotis nattereri. Next base: position 57,768,223 of record NC_138087.1, read on the forward strand.
TGTGTTCAGTTCAAAAGACAAACACTATAAAAGAAAATTAGGAGGAGAATAACATCAAAGTGAAATGCCCAAGAAGGTGATAAGTCTCAAAAACATGAGTGATATTAAGGGAGCTATTTTCATGTAGGGGATGGATTAGATGACATAGGGGGTCTTGTAAGTCATAGAAAGTTTTTGACTTTTCTCTGAAAGAGCTGGAAAATAGGTTTTGAGCTGAAGAGTGATTTGATTTGGGTTTCTGGAGGAACATTTTGTTGAGAATCTACACTAATAAAAGAGAAAGATGCAAATTGACCATACTTTCACAACACCCACCAGCCAATCAGGAGTGTGTATGCAAATTAACCCAACAAAGATGGTGGGTTAATTTACATGCACAGGCACCAAGCAGCCGGGGTGGGGAGTTCCACATCACCAGCTGCTCCGGGCCTCTGGGCAGTGTGGGATGGCGGAAAGGCAGCTCCGGGCCCCAAGGAAGTCAGAAAGATAGTTCCGGGCCGGAGCTAAGGCAGTGCCGGCAGCCAGGAGAAGGAAGGCCCATTCTTGCACAAATCTTCATGCATCGGGCCTCTAGTAGATTATAAAGTGGTAAGAGTGGAAGTAGGATAGGGGAGGCTAGGGGACTGTCTAGGGTGGGGGGATAAAATGGACACATATGTAATACCCTTTGTAATACTTTAAGCAATAAATAAATAAATAAATAAATAAATAAATAAATAAAGAGTGGAAGTAGGAAAATCAAGCAGGAGGCTACTGCAAAAATCCAGAATCTATGAATCCAAAGAGTAGAGCCTCCATTGTGTGGAAGTCATAGGTGGACATATAGTATGGGTTGACTCAGAAGCCAATGAGCTCTCTGCAATCAGAGGTGTACAAGTACAAACCACTTGGCAAGGACATTGAAGAGCTGAGCCTTCTAACCAAAAGATCATTTCCAAGCCTTACCTACAACCTACCCATACCCTCATATAAGCCTAATAACTCTACAACCATGCTCACAATTTATGTTTTATCATAAAAGCACTAGAGGCCCAGTGCATGAAATTCGGGGGGGGGTGTCCCTCAGCCTGGCCTGCCCCCTCTCACAATTCAGGACCCTTTGGGGGATGTCCAACTGTCGGCAGTTGGATATACCTCTCACAATCCGGGACCACGGGTTCCTAACCACTTGCCTGCCTGCCTGCCTGATCTCCCCTAACCACTCGCCTGTCTGCCTGATCACCGCTAACCACTCGCCTGTCTGCCTGATCATCCCTAACCACTCACCTGCCTGTCTGATCACCCCTAACTGTCTCGACCTGCCTGCCTGATCGCCCCTAACCACACTGCCTGCCGCCTGATGCCCTTAACTGCTCGCCTGCCTGTCTGATCTCTCCTAACCAGTTGCCTGCTTGCTTGATCGCCCCTAACCACTCTGCCTGCCTGCCTGATGCCCCTAACTGCTCGCCTGCCTGTCTGATCTCTCCTAACCAGTTGTCAGCCTGCCTGATCGCCCATAACCACTCACCTGCCTGCCTGACCGCCCCTAGCTGCCTTGGCCTCAGCCCCCACCACCACGGCTTCATCCGGAATGACATCTGGAAGATTGTTTGGCTGTCTGGTCTAATTAGCATATTACACTTTTATTATTATAGATTATTATAGATAATAATTCACTGTAGAAAAACAGAAATTAGGGATCTAGTTAAGTCAAAAGGAAAGAAATAAAAATACAGTTCTAACATCCAGAGGTATTCACTGATAGGACCTTGGCATATATTGTCCCATTACATTTTATTGGCACCTATATCATTAAATAGATGATAGAAAACATGGGTTTTTTTTCTAACTAAATAGGATTACTATCTTTATGGTATTTTATAACCTTTTAAAATTCAATGTACAATGAATATATGCCCCTGTCAATTTATACTAACTTCCAGAATCAGACATCCCCTAGAACAGCCCCTAGAACAGCTTTGAAGTAATGGGTAATGCTGACAGGATACACTGAGTGTTTGGAGATTTAAATGATAGGATTATGTCTTCCTCATGAATGTCTCCACCTAGCTTTAAGAGGGATATTTTGAACCATCTCCCACTATGACATTTCACAGTCCTCTCCCAGTTTCAGCACCCTACCCTCCATCATTATAACAAGCTATATCCCATGTCAAGTGACAAGAAAATAATCATGAGAGAGTGAAGGAATACCCATCATCCTAATTGAGCCTCAAAGGTGTCATCTTACTTTTCCCTTGTTACCTCTGGGCATCTTATGATATTACAGCAGTCATCCATCCCATGAGCACTTAAAAGTTTCCAAATGACTGTGAGCTTTATTCATCACCTTAGCACCAACGGTAACACCTTGATATTTTCTCAGATACAATATCTGTAGAGTATTTCAACAACAAATATTTGTTGAGTTTCTACTATGTACCAGGCACTGTTCTCAACATTTGGGAAAAAATCAATGAACAAAAGAAGAAAAATCTCTGTTCTGGTAGAGCTTTTATTCTTGTTGGAGAAATAAGACAATAAAAAAAAATTAAGCATGTTTGATGATGATCGCTGCTATGGAGGGGAAGAAAGCTAGGAAGAGGCCTAAGTAGTGACATGAAGCTTGAAAAAGGGCATTGTGTTTTTAAATATTGTCAGGAAAGCCCTTGACATAGACGGTGGCTTTAGAATGCAGACTGAAGTAAGGGAGGAAGGAACCATGACGGTAAGAGGGGAAGAAAATTCTAGGCAGTAGCCTAAGGCAGGAAAGTACTTGGGTATGTTCTAGGGACAGCATGGAGGTCAATGTGGGTGGACCAGAGGGAGGAGAAAAGTAATAAAAGATGAAGTCAGAAAAGGTGGCCAGAGGCAAGATCACATAGGGCCTTATATATCCTGGAAAGTCTTGAACTTTTCTCTGGGGAGATGGAAACCCATGGTGAGTGTTGAGCAGGGAAGAGGGACATGACATAACTTGGTTTTGGGGAGGATTACCTCGTTGGGAATAGATTATAGAGGGCAAGAGTAGAAGCAGGAGGACCAAGTAGGAAGCTGGAACAATCCAGGAAAGTGATTTGGAGCAGAGGGCAGCAATGTGGGTGGGAAGACGCACTCAGGTTCTGCATAGATTTTGAAGATGCAATGTCAGGTGACTACTTTGATATGAGGTGTGAGGGAAAAAAAGGAGAGTCAAGGATGCCACCAAAGTTTCCGTCCCTGGAAACAGAAAGAATTGAGTTATAGTTTACTTAAAAGGGAGCACTGTGGAAAAAGCAGGTGTGCAGTGAGGGCAATTAAGAATTCAGGTTTGGATATTTGAGTTGATTAGCCATCAAAGTGCAAATATTAACTAAATAGCTGAACATATTAGTCTGAGTCTTGGAGAGAAGTCCACGTTAGAAATTAGGGAGTTACCAGCACATAGATGGTATTAACACTAGAACAGATTACCAAGGTAGTAAATGTAGAAAGAAAATAAATAGGTAGCCTGTGAAGTCAACAATCCTTTTAGCAGAATGTCTGTGGGCAGTCTTCATCTGATTTTTCTCAAGATTCTAATATCTAGACACCCCCTTGGTTCTTATTCTGGCTTTAGACCTTAGATTTGGGTTTTCAGGATCTCCTCCCCCCACACCCCCTAATTATGTTGCTCCAGGGTCTCATCCAGTCCCTGACCTTGCTTAACTTTGCTGACCCAATCCCCATTCCAGATTTGGTACAATCATATTCCTTTTATCAATCCAGCACACCTCAAGAGTTTGCCTCATTCAAGCCCCAAGAGCACAAAGAAAGAAAATCCACCCATCTAAGCACTCTCATCCTGGGAGGGGGGAGAGGTTGTTGGGGATCACCTGTCCTGGATGCTCATCTTCCAAGGACCCCTTCTGAAAGCTGTCCACCACTAAAGCCTTCCTTTATTCTGGCCCAAGAAGAAACTAGTTTTCCTCACTCTCCTGACCCTGATCAACCTCAGTGACCTGGGACAAGAATAAGAAGAAAGAGTGGAACCTCAATAGTAACCTCACCTGAGATTCACAATATGAAGTACAAATTTATACAATCTTATCATGTGCACTTGAGAACTAAGAAAAGCTTCCACTTTTAGATGAAAGGTCTTACTCTCCCTAAAAAAAACAATGCTTATTGAGATAAATGAAAAGGAGGGTGGTTGTTTTAAATCAGTATGACTAATGTTAAAAAAACAACTGGTAAGGAATACTAGGTAATCACATACACACAAGCTACCAATTGGGAACACATCAGTGTTATACCTACCATAATTTAGTCCTCCTTTCTCCTTGTAGTCATTCAGAGTGGCAGCTGTGATCTTGGGCTTTGCACATTAGAGACCATTAGGAAAAGCAACATGATTCATCATCTTCTGCATGTGTTATTTTAACTTAGTCATCTGGGGGCAGATCTTCTGAGGCACCAACAATAGTCTGAGACTAGATTGATTTTCTTCCTTAAATAACTTGTGAATTTTTTTAAACTGTTGAAATTTTTTGCCATTTCAAATAAAGATGCTTAAAATCTTAGAGTTACAAGGGAACTTAAAGGTCACCTAAAACAATCTCTCACGCTCATCAGGCTATCTATATATATGAAAGCCTAAGCGACCATCAGACTGTTCAACCATTCACCTGGTAGCTATGACGCACAATGACCACCAGGAGCCAGACTTTCCAACCAGTAGAAGAGGGAGCCCAATTCCTTGCTGAATCAGCCGTGGGTTAGGTTGCTGCTGGGGCACTATCGGCCCCGAATCTGCTTCACCCACAACCCGGACCCAGAGAGGAGGGCGCCCAATTCCAGGGTGCATCACCCAAGAACCACATTCTCACAATCCAGGACTCCTTGGGGGATGACCAAGGGACCCCACTGGTGCACGAATCCGTGCACCGGTCTCTAGTCCTCTATAACATTCCTGCCAATTATCCAGACGCTCCTTGAGTTCTTCCAGTGATGGGAAGTTCACTACTCATAATAAAGAGCATTTAGTTTTTCAGTTAGCTCTCATTTTCAGAACATTTTCATTAATGTATTCCTATATAATCAATCAAAAATTTCTCATATTTCCTTCTGGATTAATCCAGGAATAAATTATTTTCTTATCCACATAATACCTCTTCAACAGAGGCAGATTTTATTTTGTTTTGTATTCTCATATACAGAATAAGCATTTGTGGTTTCTCTAAAATGTCTTTTAAAATTCTCAGTATCCCAGATACTCCCCTTTGAATGGATTTCTCTCTTGGAAAAATGGTGCGAAACTTTAACATGAGGCTGCAGATGTGATCTGGCCAGGGCAGAGTTCACCGGGACTCAGTGAACACAATGCTTCAACAGGTGAGAATTTACCTTTCTTGGAAGCCGTGTCACACTGTTGACCCATTGAGTTTGCAGTTACAAAAGCTCCTGGGGTTCTTTTCAAATAGTCTACATTGCTTTCAGGTTATCCCCCCAAAATGTATACACACACTTTGAATAATTATAAAGGCAGTATTTATTAAAATACATTTTATTTTAAAAATTGAGCTACCAGCTGTTAACGTGTGTAATCATTTTTGGGTGACACCCTGTATTTACAGCTACCAAATTATAGCTTGTAGCCTTTGACCCAACATTTCAGGTATTAAGACAATTTACCTATATCCACTGTCCCCCCAAATTCATTCTCCAAAAATATGAGGAGTGTCTTCAATTGCTTTATCTTTGGTGACAGTTCTAGATATCCAAGGATAGAACCAGAGCAGTAGAGACTGAGTCCTTTAATCAATGACCTTGAATAAATCAGCTGTCGAACTAGGGGGCAGTGGTAGAAGTATTCTCTGACTACCAGAGAGTTGCTTATCTTGATGGCATTCTCAAGACCCCTAGCCCCCAACTGCCCATAGATGTTTTTTGCATGACAGTGCTTTTGCCTACACCAAGAAGCAGCCTTTGAAACTCACCATTGCATTCCATGTAAGGATGTCCTGAGAAGATGGTTTCCTATATGACATATGTCCTCTTTACAAGAACCCACAGAAGTTTCTCTCTACTCTCAGTACTGTTTTTCTTTTTCATAGACACTTTTATTTATGATGTTTCCTCTTTGCTTGCACTGTTAAAAAGCCCACAGCAAAATTTCTAAACCACATCTAGAAAGTGTATGGAACAGAGTATAGAATAAAAAAATCTCATGACACAAATTTTATGGACCCATCACATACTCGTGGTTTTGTCTAATTCTCCCTAACCACCTTGTTTTAGCTTTACCTTAATTTACTCACTTTTTTGCCTCATTTTACTGAATTTTAGGATTGTTAAAGCCATCAAAAATCTTTTTAGAACAAAGATAAAGATGAGCCTGGCTGTCATGGCTCAGTGGTTGGGCATCGACCTATGAACCAGGAGGTCAGGGTTCTATTCCCAGTCAGGGCACGTGCCTGGGTTGCGGGCTCGACCCCCATTGGGTGGGGGGAGTGGTGGTGCATGAGACAGTCAAAGGATGATTCTCTCATTGATGTTTCTATCTCTCTCCCTCGCCCTTCCTCTCTGAAATCAATCATATATATATGAATGACAGATAATCCAGGCCACATTTCTCTAAGTATTTTACCCACAAGGATATCATGAGAATTTTGTTAGGTGCTTCGCTACATGGAAACACACTATGTCTACAAAATTTATGTGTTCCACAGGACTTACAATCATTGAAAAGAAAAAAAGGAAATGTCCTGATCCTGGTGAATTCACCCTAGCTCCCAACAATCACTGCTCTCTTTTCTAAATGCTTACAAATCATAAGCAGAGTTGCATTTTTAGAAATTTTCCAGGGATTGTCATCAAGCTGGCAACTCTAATTTGCTGGGATGGGGGTGGAGTGCATATTTTCTTCTTCCTTTTGAAACTGGAATATTTGCTTATTCCAATTTTTCTGGAATTCCTCCTATCCTCCATGTCTTTTCAAAAATCACTGATAATAGCTGTGAATCCTTAACTGCCAGTTCTCTCAGTATCCTGGGGCAAATAATAAATGCAGTGAACTTTATATTTAAGTCCAAGAAAAATTAGGCATCATTGTTTTGAGAATGAGGTTTCAAGTATGTTACAAGCTGTTATAGTGTTTAAATTACAATAATTAGTATTTTGTGCAAGTAATTTTATCCCAATTATAAACCTCAAAAGAGATAAGTAAGAGATATTAAGGAATAAAAATGTGTTGAGTACTTACTATGCACAGGTACCATGCTAGGTGGTTTATATATTAGTTCATATTCATAACAGTGTTATGATTTTAGTTATTGTCCATTTTACAGATGAGAAAACAAGGTTTCAGAGAGGGTAAGTAGCTGCCCCAGATCACAGAAATTGCAAGGCTGGATCTTAAACTCAAAGCTCATGCTTTTCCCCTCATATCAGACATGAAATTGGGAGAAGTAATGTAAAAGGGTTGGCCAATTATAAGCTTTATCTGCTTGGAAGACGCCAGCCATGAGGTTTGTGCCTTCCTTGGTAATCTTGTCCCTTCAGCACAAAAGTCATGCCTACAGCTGAGAAGACCTACATGAAAGAATTCTGTGTCCCTATGAAAAGAAAATATTCTTTCGCCCTGGTACTAAGATCTTACAATGTGGTTCATACCAAAGATTGAGGAAGAAACTCTTAGTGAGAGCTAAGCCCACATACCAAAGTATGAGAAAATAAGACAATGTCCTTACAGCACAGTGAAGAAAAGAGGGGGAAAAAACTATTTAAAATTAGATCAGGCAATGACAGATTATGTTAAACCTTAGTTAAGATAAAGGTATTTAGCCTGGCCGGAGGTCATGGTTAGATCCCTGGTCAGGGCACATGCCTGGGTGGCGTGCAGGAAGCGGCCGATTAATGTTTCTCTCTCATCATTGATGTTTCTATCTCTCACTCCCTCTTCCTTTCTCTCTGAAATCAATAAAAACATAATTTTAGAGAGATAAAGGTATCTAGACTTAGCTGCTTATGTTTCTTTAAATCTGCTTTAAATTGCAGTGGAAGCCACTGGAGTAGGGCCTTTAGGAGAGGCTGACCCAGGAGGCTGGGGTAACTTCTAGATATTTCTCCTTTCATAATTCTCTCTCACTAACCCTGGTGCCCAACTCTAGGTGAGAAGTTTGGGCCATTGATTTTGTACAGTATGCTTTCCCAGCCTCTAGGAATAAAGAAAAGAACTTATGTCTTCTAAAAGTGAGATTGGTAAATAATTAGTATATAGTAGAGTATATAATCTTCTGTAGAAGTAACTCATCTTAGGTAAAAGTTTATAAATGTGTTGCTAAGAAGAAGAGTGTGGTTCTCAAGTCTCTATCAACACCAGAGTATTTCCCAAATTCTTTCAAGACAACTACAATTTATTTCTAGGAGGACATGACTACAGTCAGTGCAATGGAGTTTGTAAAGGTGGTGATATATCTGATTTTTTTACTTACCTTGCTCAAGGCTACTTCTGATAAGTGATAAAAGAGTGAACTTTTATAGGAAACATTTATCAAGTTTTATCCAGCATATACAAGGAAGAGGGTGTCTCTATTGTATACGAGCAATACTGATTCCTTACATAGAACCATACTTACAAGAAAAAGGGCAATCGAATAAAATGATTCTGCATAATGGAAACAGCCCCTTAAAGCATGCAACTCTCTGTTCCATTTTGTCCCTGCTCTTGTATTCTCATTATATTCATTATAATGTCTGCACCCAATCAGATCCAAGCCTGGTGCAACTTCAGGAGCCCCACCCACTGGCTATTGTCCCTATTGAACCCTATTACATGTCATTCAGCCCCTAACCCTAGATCCTGGTACCTTACATCACCATGACCTGGTAGAAGCTGCCACTACAAAAGCAAGTCTTTTGAGTATCTACAATGTATCAGCAGGCACTGAGCTTAGTCAGTTTCATCATTAATCTCAATTAAACTTCATCACAATCCTACAAGCTCAATTAATACCCTCAACTTAAAGATGAGGAAATGAGGTCGGAGAGCCAGATTGTGGTAGAATTAGACTTGAAACCCAGATATGTCAAACTCTAAAGCCCATCATCTTTCCAGGATGTCACACTGTCCCTCAAATTACAGACTACCCTCTTCCTCTCCAGCGCCCACTCATTTCTCTGATCTTTTATAAGGAAGAGCCATGAAACCCCAACAATACCACCCATGGCTCCCAACAGTGTAACAAAAATGAAACCCAAATCCATTTTATAGGACAAGAAAGAAAACTCAACAGAGTATAGATATCCTTAAAAGATGAACTTCTAAACAGAAATTTTAAATGATCTAAAGATTAATAATATCCAGAGAACTACCTGGCAAGGGTTTGAATGTGAGAGTAACCAGGGTGAGAACCATGTGAGAATCTGAGCATTGGGGTCCCAGATCCATCATCTCATACCTGAGTCAGGCTGAGACTCAAAAACAAAAAATTCAGCAGCTGAATCAAGGTCTCAGAGGCCCAGTCCATGTGGCGTGTCCTCTTGAGAGAGGCCCCTGGATTTCAGAAGTCTAGAAATGTGTACAGAGAAATAAGGCAAAACACAGCAGGTGATGCCAGCTGGAACCTTTTCTGTTTTATTCATGCCTTGCTGGCAGACGGCTCATTCCCAGGAGGTGGCTGAATCTCACAAGGTTCAGATGTTAGAGGAAACAAATAACTAATTGTGCTGAACCTCAGCTTGGATTCATTCTGGGGTGTGGACAAGCGTTTGTGTCTCCAGAGCTTGCAGTGAAGTGGAAAGCGTGTATTAGCCAGCTTGGTGATCTGAATTGAACAGAATAATTGAACTGTTGCCAAATCCATGGGTGATTTAGATGTCCTGTGTGAGTCCTGTAATTGTCAACCATGGCCTACACTTGAAAGGTAAGGCATGTCCTTCTTTGCTCCTAGTAACACATTATATACCTCTCTAAACTTACATTTAAGTTTGGTTAAATTCTTATAGAACCTAGAGAGCCAATAGTCTATATTCATCTTCTATATTCTTCTACCTAGAAGAGTAACAAGTTTAGTTCCTGCTGTGTAACTAAACAGTTCTAAGTTCTTCACCAGCCAAAGGAGCAGAATTTAACAAGGAAGAGCTTGCTTTCACCACACTGAAGAAAGACTAAAAAAAAAAATTTTAGCTTTTACTTGCTTTAAAACTATCTGAGGTATTAAAGCCTGTCTTGTTCTAGTTCAGTTTAGAATCAGAACCGTTTCTGAATGCTCCCCTATCTGGAAGATATTGTGCTCAGAGTTGGACCAGTGACAGGAGGAGGATGAAAAGATGGCTCTTTACCTTCAAGCAACTTCCAAATCATAGGGGATGCAGACACAATTTTTTATAATAGAAATCTATGACCACGGAACAATTAAAATGACATAAGATCTCAAATGATGATTCATTATATTATAGGAATGTGGGAAGGCTTCTTAAAGGAGGCAACTCTCCAACTTGCAGACGGAGTAAGATTTCAATAGAAAGCGAAAATAGTAGTTTGAATCCTCTGAGATTCCTTTTGAAATAAGGTGTGGTGTAAATGCAAAATAAAATAAATATTTAAATTGTCATATTTGTCCAGCTGGCATGGCTCAGTGGTTGAGCATTCGACCTAGGAACCAGGAGATCATGGTTCAATTCCTGGTCAGGGCACATGCCCAGGTTGTGGACTCTATCTCCAGTGTGGGGCGTGCAAGAGGCAGCCAATCAATGATTTCTCTCTCATCATTGATGTGTGTGTGTCTCTCTCTCCCTCTCCCTTCTTCTCTGAACTCAATAAAAAATATATTTTAAAAAAATTGTCATTTTTGCAGGTGTCTACATGAAGATATCTAGTTAGAAACTCGGGATTGTAAGTACAGACATAGAAGCCAAACACCCATGGAGATAAGCATACTTATGGAGGTGTATATAACATAGCAGGAGAGGAGAGTCAGAAGAGAAAGCTGAGCATGGGAATACCTGAGTCTGAGGCAGAGATAAAAGTGGAGCCAGCAATCTGGGCAGAGGAGCAGTGGGAATAGAAAAATATCAGCATATCGACAGACAAGGCTTCTGAAAAAGATAACACATAGGATCAAGACTAAGAAGAGGGAATAATATTTGACATTTAGAAGCCATTTTCAATGTTCATAAGAGTAGTTTCAGTAGAGCAGTAGGGGTGGAAGTCTGATTGAAATGCACCAAGAACTGAGGGAGGTGAGGGAGTGTTGGGTTCCCTTTTTTTTTTCCAGTAAGTGGGGTGAAGGGGAGATGACATCTTGAATAGAAAACTGGGTCAAGAAAAGGATTTTGCTCATAGCAGTGGTTACTCACTATGTAAGTTAGCTGAGCCAAGTGATTAAGGCTTATAGTCCAAGAAAGAGTTACCACAGACAGTGCCAGGATGGGCAAGATACAACGCATAAGTTATTTATAGACATTATGTGTGAGTTACAGATGATAAATCTAGCAGGTGTTGGGTTTTGATTCTTTAAAAGGATCTCTTTAGTTTATTAAAGAATTCAACAATTTTTCCATTTTACAATTCATTAGTGCTATTTTCAAATTTTAACTTTTCTAAAATTTCACTATATCTTTCAATAGATGTCAAAGACATTTGGCAGTGGCCAAATAGAGGAGTAATTTGAGGCCTGGTTGTTGTTAGTACCTACATGTGACCTTAGCCATGCATGGAAGGCACACTCATCCAATTGTCACATTGGATGTTGTTTGTATTAATAATTTAACATAGGGTTAAATTTAGCTTAAAAATGACTGCTGCTTTTTCACTTAAAATGTAATCCAAAATATCTTTCCATGCAGCACTGAAATGAAAATGTTGTGTATGCAGGTGATTTTCTGTCTCATACAAAGCAACACTATTAAAGGTAATAGAAAATGACAAATTTCTCAGACGAATAATAGAACTTCCAAAGCTAGGAATGGGAGTGTGACCAATGCTGGCTGACTTTGTAGAGATGCTAACTGTAATCTAGCTATATGTACATCTACTAAGAAAAAAAATTATTTTAACCCAGTAGAAATCATTTAATCCAGTAAAAAAAAAAAAAAAAAAAAAAAAGCAAGTGAATCCCTTTTAGTATGCTTTAAAATTAAATTGTCACTGCTAAAGGTGAATAGTGGTTATGTTCAGAAGAACAGAAATGGAAAGCAATGTGTCACCATGATGTTAGACAAAATTGATGATTGCAAAAAGAAATGCAATCATTCCATACTTTTAGTGTAAAGAAGGCTCAAACTAAAAATTTGGTTGTCTATTGAAAAAGGAGAAAGTACCATGTAATTGTATTAATGACTATGTACTATACTGTATTTATTTAGAGATGGCATGATTGTATGTTAGAAAATGCTAAGAAATCTACCAAAAAAAAAAAAAAATCCTGGAACTCATAAGTAAATTTAGCAAGGTCACAGTATATTAAATAAATATACAGAGATTGATTGCATTTCCATATAGTAGCAATTAGAAAATTATATTTTATAAAAACAAGATACAAGATAAAAATGCAAACTCAATTATATTTAAATATAGTAGCAATTGAAAATGAAATTAAACCAATATCTTTTACAATAGTATCAAAACTTATATTTTTTTAAATATGTGCAAGTCCTCTACAATAAATACTAAAATATATAGATAAGAGTTAAAATTTTAAAAAAGTTCCAAGTATGATTCAATATTGTTAAGATGTCAATTCTCTCTGAATTAATAACTATGTTTAATACAATTCCAAAATTGTATTAAAATCCACCAGGCATTTTGTTTCTTTGTGTGTGTGTTTTAAAGAAATTGACAAGATGATTCTAAAGTTTATATGAAATTGTAATAAACCTAGAATAGTCAAAATAATCTGGAAAAAGTAGAATAGAGTCTGAGATATCATAATATCTGATATCAATATTTACTATAAAAACTAAGACTAGATGTGACATTGGTATAAAAACAGGCAAAAAGATCAATGACACAAAAAAAGAGAACCCATAAACAGACCCACATATGTGTAAGCAACTGATTTTCAACAAAGGTGCTGAGGCAAATCACTGGGGAAAGGAACATCTTTTCAGTGAGTGGTGCCAAAACAACTAGATATCTGTAATGAAAAGAAAAAATGAACATACACCCCAACCTCACACCAAATACAAAAATTTATATAAAATAGATAATACACCTAAATGGGGAAGGCAAAATAATTAACTTTCTAGAAGAAAATATAAAAGAATATCGTCACAATTTTGGCATGGTTGAACACACAGGACACAAAAAGCACCAACCACATAGGAATAATTTGGACTTTATAAAAATAGATTTCTCATTATCAAAATATACCATTAAGTGAGAATTTAAGCCATAGACTAGGAGAAAATACTTATAACACATTTATCTTAAAAAGGATTTCTATCTTTTTAAACCCAAGAACAAGTTTCAGAACAAGTTTCTGAAATTATTAAATTTAGGCCTCCTTAGTTATAAAGATTTAGCCAATCCTTACTTAATTTTTTTTTTTGAGGTATACTATCCATGCAATCATACATTAGCTCTGAAAGGAAAATCATTTATAGGAGCTTAACTCCTATAAATCAGTAACAAAATATATAAATAACAATTGTGACTTAAAGATATATGAATAGCTAATACGCACATAGAAAGGTGCTCAATACCATTAGTCTTCAAGGAAAATAGAAATTAAAACCATAAAGGGATATTAGGCCACACCCACTAGAATTAAGTACATAGCAAATGTTGGCAAGGATGGAGGAGCTGAAATTCTCATTCACTGCTGGTGCAATTTTTGACAACTACTTTGAAGACTCTGTCCATTTTTTTTATAAAGTTAAATATACACCACAGATACACAAATTGTTAATATATATCAAATTATACTTAATCTCTGAATATTTGATTGCATGAATAGTATACCTTAATAAAAAATTTTTTAAGTAAAGCTTGGCTAAATCTTTATTACTAAGGAGGCCTAAATTTAATAATTTCAGAAACTTGTTCTAAGCAGTTTGCGTCTGAAGTTAGACTCTTAATTTCTTTTTTCGCCACAGGTGTTATTTAGGAGATTATTTTTTTAATTGTTCTCAAATGGTGGAATTTTTATTATTTAAATGAAATCATTAATGTCTAGGTTTAATATATTATAGTAAAGAATACAAGTTTATAATTTCTACTATTGATATTTATAAAGATTTTCCCTTCAGAACTAATGTATGATGAATTTCTATAAGTTTTATTAACAATTTTAAAAAGGAAGCCTAAAATATCCAAATAGATATAAAAATGTAGAGAATTTAGAAATATCAAAATACATAAATAAGATATAGAACCTTATAAAAATGAAAATAGAAAAGATATTTTTCATATTTTTTAACATAATCTGTTACTATTAATTTGTTTATGTTTTGAACAAATTTTGCACTACATATCTCAAGAGAATGTTATTTGGTCTGCTTAAACATATTTACATTTGAAATTGTACCCTTTACTAAATAATTTTTTTATTTTAAACTTCTTGTATCATATTGCTTTAGATATATTTCCTACAAACAGAATTTAGTCGAATTTAATAGAATTTTTAAAGCAATCTGAGAATGCAGGTCTTTTAATATGTAATTTATCTCAATTATTTACAGCTTTGACTGATATTTCAGATCTTTATTCTTTCATCTAGTCTCCTGTTTTCACTTTTCCTTACCGTTTTATGGAGGCTTTTTAGATAGAGTACATTCTTTTTAAAATTATTCTAATAATTACTTTACTTTTTCAAAAGCCTCTATTTCCTTACTGCTAGGGTCAAGTATGAAATGGTATCTTTTATTTTTCCCTGCTCTAGACATACCCTCACAAGTATTCCCAATCCACCCATTAATTTACAAATTCCTTTACTATTAGATTATTAACAAATTAATTTATCCATTGTAAATCTCTTGATAATCATTTTTTATATTTGCATTCAGCTCTATAAAGAGATTTACAATAACTAATTTTTTTAATAATTCTTTATTGTTGAAAGTATTACATATGCTCCCTTTTTCCCCCATTGACCCCCACTATCCTCCCCCCTCGGCCCCCACTGCTCCAGGCCTTCAGCACCCTATTGTCTATGTCCATGGGTTATGCATATATGCATACAAGGTCTTTGGTTGATTACATCCCACCCACCAACCCTCCACCCACCCTCCCCCGTCTTCCCTCTGAGATTCCACACTCTGTTACATGCTTCCATGTCTCTGGATCTACTCCGTTCATCTGTTTGTTACTTAGATTCCACATATGAATGCAATCATGTGATACTTGTCTGTCTCTGACTGACATTTCACTTAGCATGATACTCTCTAGGTCCCTCCATGCTGTCTCAAAGGGTAAGATATTCTTCTTTTTTACTGCTGCATAGTATTCCATGGTATAAATGTACCATCGTGGTTTTTTTATCCACTCATCTATTAATGGGCACTTGGGCTGTTTCTAGATCTTAGCTATTATAAATTGTGCTATGAACTTGGGGTGCATACATTCTTTCTGATTGGTGCTTCAGGTTTCTTAGGATATATTCCTAGAAGTGGGATCACTGGGGCAAATGGTAGTTTCATATTTAATTTTTTTAGGAAACTCCATACTGTTTTCTATAAAGGTTGCACCAGTCTGCATTCCCACCGGCAGTGTACTAGGGTTCCCTTTTCTCCACATCCTCGCCAGCACTTGTCATTTGTTGATTTGTTAATGACAGCCATTCTGACAGGTGTGAGATGGTACCTCATTGTTGTTTTGATTTGCATCTCTTGGATGATTAGTGACTTTGAGCATTTTTCATATGTCTCTTGACCATCTGTATGTCCTTTTTGGAGAAGTGTCTATTTAGGTGCTTTGCCCACTTTTTAATTGGATTATTTGTCTTCCTTTTCTTACATTGTATGAGTTCCCTATATAGTTTGGATATTAATCCTTTATCAGATGTATTATTGCCAAGTATGTGTTCCCATACAGTGGGCTCTCTTTTCCTTTTGTTGATGGTTTCTTTTGCTGTACAGAGCTTTTTATTTTGATGTAGTCCCATTTGTTTATTTGCTCTACTTTCCTCTGCCTTAGGAAATGTATTTGTAAACATGTTGCTACAAGAGATGTCTGGGATTTTGCTGCCTATCGTTTCTTATAGGATTTTTATGGTTTCATGACTTACATAAAATAACTATTTTTAAGCAGTGTTTTTCAGACTTTGTTCCATGGAATCCTCAGGTTCTGAAGAGGTACAGCACAGGTTACCTGTGGGCGGATTTCTTCCTTCTTCATACTCTCTTTAACCAGAGAATGACGACTGTATCTGTTTTATATTTTTAGTTTTCAAGAATGATATTCTCTAGATATGGAATTTAGTGACTAAAAAACATTTGATAAGCACTGATTTGGACATATCCCTAGTTAGTTGGTTTCAGACCTAAGACAAAGTTCTCCAATCAATCTTGGGCTTGTGCTTCAAGTAACTGTTTCCAAGGAGGGTACATATTTTGAGGCCTTGCATATCTGAGATATCTTTTTTTTATTTCACAAGTTAAAGATAATTAATGCTGGATATAAAAGTAGTAAGTTATCAACTTTTGTTCTCAAAACTCTGTATATAAGTCTCCATTTTACTTTAAATTTAAGCTTTCAGAGTAAAAACCAGAGAACAGTTAGACTTTTGTCATTTTTTAAAGGTAGTCTGTTTCTTTCTTCTGCTTATATGCTTGTGAAAGTTTTTTCATATCTTAAAAATTAAAATTGCTGCAGGTTATAACCTGTGTGTGTCTTTGTGCATTGACTTGTCAAGAACACAATGATTTTTTTTTCAATATGCGTCTTACTCCTGCTCATGAATTTTTCCCATTAGTTTAACTGTCTTCTTCAGGAATACCAACTATCTATATATTTACTCTCTGGTCTTTAACATCCATATTTTTGTATCTATGTCAGAAGCCACACAGCTCCCTGAAATCCTCCGGTTTCTGGACTCTGCAGGAAACCATTTCAGAGATGGGCTCTTCCTCTGGATCTTCTAGATACTCTTTCTTCCTTTGCAGTAAAGTCTTTTTCACACGTTCTATATGGTTTTTTCCCCCACTCCTTTTTTTCTCTTTTAACAAGTGGAAATTTATTTATATTTGGTATTTGTCAAAAAAAAAAAAAAGGAGAGTTGAAGTACCTTTGGCTCCATTCTATTTATTGGATTCATGAGATGTGCACAGCATCTGCTCAAGCCCTGGTTCCCAGCATGACTTCCCCTAACGCACCCCTCTTCTACTGAGGTTCCACCTTGCTCCACCAGCACTGTCTAATCTCCTGGTACTGGGAACCTGCAATGTACATAAACATTTGTAATTCCCAGCATGCACTGTCCCAGGGTTTTAGTGGTGGTGGTGGTAGTGATGGTGCTTTGGTTTTATTGTTGTTGTTTCTTTTTTTTCTTTATTGATTAAAGTATTACATATGTGTCCTTATCTCCCCATTCCCCTCACCACCCCTCCCACTCATGCCCTCACCCGCCTGGTGTCTGTGTCCATTGGTTAGGCTTATATGCATGCATACAATTTGTTTCTGACCCAACCTAAACCTAAGAAGCTTTACCTGCATGAAATGTTCCCCCTGAAAATGCAATCTACCTCCACCAGTCCTTCATCTCAGCCAAAGCTGACCTTGTTTTCTGGGAATCCAAGATCTTTTCTGAGAATTTTAATTTCTCTGGCTATAGAATGATGTGACAATACTCTGAACCTCACTTATAAACCCACATGGATAAAAGCCTACCCGCCCAGTTTTCCTGATAATGGACAGACAATGGAGAGGACACGGTGACTTCCCTCCTGATTTTAAAGGGTTTCTGTGTCATGCAGTAAAGCTGACTTGGTGTGCCATAGAAAAAGACAGGTAGGTTTGTCTCAGACTCGCTCTATAGTTAGTATAGATTCTTCCCCAATTTTGAGGTTACGCTGTCCATTGGTTTTATTTTTGTATTTAAATTATTATATTTTATCTCTGTCTTTATAGGCATTTTAGTAGGAATACTGGGAAAGACTTCACCAGGGATTTCTAGCCAGGCTACATTTTTAGCTGGGACTCCTACAGCTCCTTAGTGAATAATTAAAACACGTCTGGGGAAGAGATTCAGCAACTAAATCAATGCTGGAGATTATTATTCAGTAAAGATGTGAAGTCTGGCTATCTCACTGTGAAAAGAGAGAAAATGTTATTTTTCAGGAGCAAAGTAAAATTCCTAACAACTGACTAAGATTCCTTACAGAAATGATGACAAAGAATGGTACTCCCAAAATAAAAGGCTCATGCTGACAGCTCAAGTTGCTCTCCACCCAAGCAGAATTAAGAGTACCATTCTGCAGACTTGGGATTCATGTCACCACATCGAGTCCGAGCGATAATGCAGGCAATACTGCTTTGTAAGAAAGAACACCATGTGGTGACCTTGCTAATCTTCTGGATGAGAATCAGTTGGAAGTTGGCAACACGTATTGACATGCCTCGGACTAAAAGGAGTTCTTAACATGACACTGCAGTTTTCAGGGCTATCCAGAATTAATAAGAGATGTATGGTAAATATAATGTGGGATACGGGCAACAATAAAACAGTTGAATCCTAAGCACCTAGGTCAAATGATATTTTTAAAAAACTGGATCGTTCGAATAAAACCCCAGAGGCAATAGGAGAACACAGTTAGTAGTTGGTATCTGAGTGGGATGTGGGGAAAATGCTGCTAGATGAGAGTCCATTTAAGATTGAATCTTGTCATAAGTTTTAAAATGAATTTAGGTCAAGCTCTTTAGTTAAAGGCTAAAAAATAAAAACCTTAAATAAAGGGATGGGTAGATGGCTCACTCTGAGAGTTGAAACTGCTTCCACCAAGAATAAAATGTTCCCCCATGGGAAATATGAGCTCTCCGTGTCTAGTGCCCTAAATAAAGGAGGCCCAATCGCCTTTCTGAGGTCAATGCCAATATCCCCAACCTTCCAAGAGTTGGACCGTTCCAAGTTCTGCACCAGCCAAAGGAGCAGAATTTAACAAGGAAGAGCTTGCCTTCGCCACACTGAAGAAAGGCTAAAACAGCAGCCTGTTTACCTAAGTTCCACAGTAAGAGGTGCCAGAGAGGGAGCTAGGTACAGGGCTACAGAAGGGGGAGGGGACCCGAGCCGCTGAGACGGGGATGACATCGGGAGGTGGGCGAAATATTTTTAAAAGCAGAACCTCAGTATTCTGGCAGTACATGACAGGGAAACATCTTGTTTGAACTGGTCTGTCCTGCCCGTTCGATAGGAGGAGCCCCGCTAATCCTTGGATAAAATTATTTTAGAGCTGAAAGAGAATTTAGTCCAGCCCCCTCACTTGAGGACACTTAGGCCCCAGGAGATTAAAAGACTTGCCAGGCTCATGTGGTAAATGAGTTGCAGGAGTAGAATTATAACCCCTGATGCTTTTATGATGTTCTTTCCACTACAACACCAGTCTCCTCATGGCTCTTGTGGAAAGTCCAAGGGAGGCAGTGTGATGCAGTAGGAAGAGAACTACAGCAATGTAAGTTCTGGTCCTAGTCTTCGCTCTCCTAGTTTGAATGACAGAATCCTAGAAGTCAAGACTCTATTTAGTTCAACTTGCCACCCAGAATGAGAAACCCTTATAATGTCCCTGGGTGGGCAGCCAGGCTCTTGTGGACCCCTCTCAGGGGTAGATATCCACTTCTCTGAAAACTCTATTCCAATCTCCAAGAAGGGGCTTTCATGTCTTCTCCATGATAACACTGCTCATTCAGCTCAGCAAGCATTCACTCACAGCCCCATACTCGCTAGATTCTGGAGCTGTAATCTTAAAATTATAAAGTTGACATTGAGGAACACATAATCTAGTTAGGGAGATTGTTCTTAATCACTATTAAATATGATAATGCATGCCTACAAGTGCCAAGCACATGCAAACACTCAATAAATATCAGACATTATTCTTATTAACTATTACATAACTCTTCTATCATCTTATGTTCAGGTGAAATTTCTACTTCCTTCAAGTGTGCAGCATAGAACGTGGCAGCATAGGGGTCAGCAAACTTTTTCTATGAAGGGCCAGACATTAAATATTTTAGGTTATTCAAGCCATACATCTCTGTCACAACTACTCCACTCTGCACTTCTCGCACGAAAGCAGCCTTAGAGAATATGTAAATAAATGGATGTGGCTGTGTACAAATAACACTTGATTTATACAATAGAGATTTGGCTAGATTTGACCCACAGGCCATGGTTTGCCAACTTCTGCACTAGATGTTCCACTATCCTTAGCACCTCCTTTAGCTTGTCAGCGGCCTTTTTGAAATGTGCCACTGAAAGCCAACCACTGCTCTAAAGATGACAGAACCCGTATAAAGTACAATAGGGTGATTAAATACCAGCAAATAGGACATTATAAGTCAATTACCGTGGTTCCAAGGTGATCACTTTTTAAAATAAGGAGAGTACTCATATTAATTTATTTTTAGTTTACAATGTGCTTTCAGAAATACTTTCATGCTTCATCCCACTGCTGGCTTATATTAGTTTTGAGATCAACTAGAAATCCTGGGAGTAAGGATGTCATGTCTGGTTAAAACGGCGAGAGTAAGTGAAAGTCAGTATTCTGAAGATTGAGGAACCTCCAGCCCCTTCCCCAATCAGCTCTCAAAATTCTAAGAGAGACCTGTCTATGAGCCCACACCAGTGTAAGAGACCAAAGGATTCCACTCTAGGGAAACAGGCTTAAAAAAAGACTGGTGAGTGCCCTTGGCAGTGACGGATCTGTCTCTTGCTTCAACAGTGTTTGGATGAAACAGACCCAGGGACGCGCCTTCTTCCAGCCTCCATCCCTCTCCTGCATCTTATCCAGTCACCACCTTTAGAACCAAGTCTGGGACCAGCCAACACACCGGGTGGTTTTTTTCTATCTTAACTCTTTATTGCCGAACAGCCATGAGCTCCCAAATTCTTCAGCATTATTCCACCGAGGTGGAGGCTGCGGTCAACCGTCCAGCCAACCTGCATCAGCGGGCCTCGCACACCTACCTCTCTCTGGGCTTCTATTTCTCTCGAGGGTGTGGGCTGCTTCTTCTGCGAGTTGGTGGAGAAGAATCTCGAGGGCGCTGAGCGTCTCTTAAAGTCGCAAAACCAGCGCGGTGGTCGCATTCTCTTCCAGGGCATGCTGAAGCCTCCCCAAGGTGAGTGGGTAAAACTCAGGACACCACGGAAGCCGCCCTGGCCTTGGAGAGGAGCCTGAACCAGGCCCTTTTGGAGCTGCAGGCCCTCATCCCTGTGGCTTCCTGGAGAATCACTTCCTGGGTGAGGAGGTGAAACTCACCAGGAAGATGGGCTACACCTGACTCACCTCCGCAGGCTGGCTGGCCCCCAGGCTGGGCTGGGCAAATAACTCCTCACAAGGCTCACCCTCAAGTGCAACAAGGAGCCTTTGGAGCCCAGAGGACTTTGAGAGGCCCCTCTGCATTCCCCTGGTGTCTGGCTTTTACCTGAGCCTCTCCCCAAAACTACTAGCCATTCTTTTAACCATCCTGAAGCCATCTCCCATGCATTGGACCAAATGAAACAATAAAGGTTTTTGCCGGGAAAAAAAAAAAAAAGATGCTGGCATTTGAGAATCCCCAACTAATGTGCTGGGTTCTTTCTGAGTGGATACTAAAGTTCACTCCAGCAACAGACGACAAGGATCACTAGTCATTTCAAAAATATCTCTAATCAGTCTTTAAGACAGAGACCAATAAAAACATGCCCCCTAAACAGTCCAAAGAACTAGAAATAATACAAGGAATTTAAAAAGAAAACCTCCCTCCAAAAATCTGTAATTAATATCTTCAGAGAGATCTTTTAAATGCCTATTAGGATGAATATGTAGGATGCCATGAAAAAAAATAATATTCAGAGAATAAGAAAAAAGTTCTTGGTATTTAAAAATATGACAAAAGGAAAAAGTAAATATAAGTATTGAAAGATAAAATTGAGCAAATCCTCCAGAAAGCAGAACAAAGAGAAAAAGTGGGAGTATCAGTACAGAAGATCTAACATTTACCTAATAGGAATTCCAAAAAGAACAAATACATAACAAAGGAGAGGACACTAAAAACACAGGCAAATTTCCTAGAACTGAAGGAAATTAGGTCCCCAGTTCAAATGGTCCCTGAGAGCACGGACAGTGTGCTTAGCACCTTAGCACTGTAAGTGTCAGAAGTTATTTGGCAGCTCATCTTTACTGACCTGGGCTAGGCACTGGCGACCCAACAGCAAACAGGAAAGACACAATCCCTAACTTTGGAAATTTATAGGCTATCGAGGATCAGTCCTCTTCACGTATCCCCCAAAAGACTCTGCTAGAAGACACAATTTTCTCCAGACTAAAAAGTGTTTGGCTCTTAGTAAATCATGGGCCTGGTCCAGATGATCGTGCTGCCCCATCATGACTAACAGACCCACTCCTAGCCCCGGTGGCTGGTAAAAACTTAACCTTCCCACCCAAGGGCTTCCCTCTCCCCCCAGTTCTCTGAAACAGGTTGCATGTGAATGTTTATACTTTCTTGCTGCTGTCCACCCTGACAACTGGCTTCTCCAGAGTTGGCTTACTAGTAGAAGCCATGTCAACAACAAGTAATGTACATATGCCTTCTCTAATCCCTTTTGAAAAATAATGGGGGGGGGGGGGTGTTGATAGATATATAAAATGCAAGAACATGAGGCTAGATATATAAAATTCAGTTTAGTATGTTACTGATCTATTTCAGACATTCGTTCTCTTTACAACCCTGTTTAATCCTCTTTACAACTTTGACCATTTATGTGCAAAGTTCAGAAGGGTTTAAAAGGTAGGGAATGGTACTTCGAGAGTCACGCCTGGTTCCTCTGACCCAAGTCACAAATTCTTCTTTCTATTGGACGGACTTACTTGTATACTGAATGACCCCCTAAACTCCTCTCAAAAGAAACAAACATATTAAGCAACATCTACCATAAAATCACCTCCAAAATTAATCATTCATAATTATGAATCACAAATCAATCTCAGAATTGACACAATAGATATTGCCAGGAAGCCTCTATGAAATATCAAGACCCTAACATGAGAAAAGACAACAAACAAAGCTCAATGGCCTGAGAGTGTGGGGCTTAGATACCAGCCATAATTCTGTCTTATATTGGGGTCAAATCAAATAACCTCCCTGGATTTACTGGTCATTATTATAAAATGAGAGAATGAAACTAAACAGGACTGAATTCCCTTTCAGATGTAAGTATTACTTCTGAAAAAGGAGGACTTGAATTTAGTCCCTATTTAACCACACTTTATTAAGTAATTAATAAACATGAAAAATTGTTTAAACTCACTAGTAATCAAAAACACAAATTAAATCAAGAGGCCAATTTGCCTAACAAATTAGCAAATATTTTTAACTTTTTAATATTTCTTTAAGATCTAGGTAATAATTGTTTCCTGGAGGAAAACTAGAAATAGAGCTATGGTAGAGATCATCACCCATAATCTAACCAGTCAAAAATAACTACTATTAACATTTTAATGTATGTCTTTCAAAAGCAACATACTGCTATGCTTTTGGTGTACTCCCAAACGAAGAAACATATTGTGAATATCTCTCCATTTCAATATAAATTTATACCATCCTTTTTTGTGGTTGTACCATCATTTATTTAAACAATTCCCTAGTACTAAACATTATTAGTTGCTATTTTGCTATTATAACCAGTGCATCCTTGGGTTGGTTACAGCTTGTCTGGCTGTTTCCTCAGGCTAAATTCCATTAAGTGGAATTTCTGCTATGCACATATGTAAGGCTTGTGGCAACTTTTGCCAGACTATCTTCAGAAATACATTTCACTCTCCAGCAGCCCCCTATAAGACTGCCTATTTCCCATACCTTCGCCAACACTGGGTGTAATAATCCTAACATTTACCAAACTGACAGGTAACCAGTTTAACTGGAGTTCTCTCTTTACTAGTGAGTTAAAGTTTTTCATACATGGCTATCCTACATTTTTAATTATTTATTTTTTTATGATGGTTATATCCTTTGCCTGTTTTTCTGTTGGGAAGTTCATGGCTGGTGAATTGGAAAGTATCATGTTCCCTTGGAATTCTTCCTATGAGGAATAAGTGAAAGAAAAGAATTTTTTCTTAACCTGGAGGAAAGAAGACTCTGGTGAGCCCGGCTAGCATGGCTCAGTGGTTGAGCGTCGACCTATGAACCAGGAGGTCGAGGTTCAATTCCCAGCCAGGGCACATGCCTGAGTTACAGGCTCGATCCCCAGTGTGGGGCATGCAAGAGACAGCTGATCAATGATTCTCTCTCATCATTGATGTTTCTATCTCTCTATCCCTCTCCCTTCTTCTCTGAAATCAATAAAAATATATATATTTTTAAAAAGACTCAGGTTAGCCTAGCTGGTTTGGCTCAGTGAATAGAGCATTGGCCTGCAGACTGAAGGGTCCCGGGTTCGATTCCGGTCAAGGGCACATGCCCAGGGTCACAGGCTCAGACCCCAGTATGGGGCATGCAGGAGGCCACCAATCAATGATGCTTTCTCATCATTGATGTTTCTCTCTCTCTGCCTCTCCCTTCCTCTCTGAAATCAATAAAAATATATATATTTTTAAAAAGACTCAGGGTACATATGATCATAAACTATAGGTTCCTGAAGAATTGCTCTTGACTCAAGAGACTGTACAGGAGGCAGAATGCAGACTCATACATTAGGTGTTAAAATAGGACAACTGGAATTTGTACAAACCAAGTAACCTAAGAGAGGTCTTAAGCAAGTCTGGTTATCATTTGAAGGTGATCTCCCACCCATGGAATTCTATCCATTCCACCCCGAAGCATAGCAGGGGTCCATGGGTCCAGTGTCCAGGCTCATTATTATGCCAGCCCTTCACAATTAGTCCATCAAATCAGGATTGAGTGTAAGTGAATTACTGTATTCAGGAGATGTGTAGTCATGGAAAAACTGTGGTCATCCTACTTCTTATCACAGAATTCCTCAAGATTATACAGGACAAAGAAACCTTAACCACAAATTTTTGTCGGTGTGTTTTCAGAGGCCTCCGGCTCCAGTTTTAAGAGGAAGTATATCCCTTTAAGCTATAATTCAATTCTAAGTACAAGGGTAAGTTCAGACTCTCAGATAATGGCAGGCAACTTCATGCCTGTCTTCTGGCTCTGAGTACAACTCCTAAAAGTGCAACTCCTTGGAGGGCAGGCTATGTGGTGGTCTTCAGCACCTACTATTAATTCTGAAGGCATTATAATCACCCCCAGGCAAGGGTCCTCAAGGTATCCTGGACCAAGGTAACATGGGAAGTTGGGAATTCAAATATGAACAGCTCCATATCGTTTACCAGCCCTTGCTCTAGACCAGGGGTGGGAAACCTTTTTGTGAGTGTGTGCCAAAACCAGCAAAATCTCTGACTCAAAATTCTTCTGCGTGCCAACCCTAATTTTTTAAGAACATGTTACGCCTACTTGATATCTCTTAAGGTGTACGTATGTGAAGAACCTTGAAGAAATAATAAAATTCATTCGAGCGACAAAAACACAGTATATGATGATGAAAAATACATTTATTTTTTAATGTATACATGTACACTGATAGTTCAACAGAAAACTTTATGACTCCGTTTGATATTATCAGTGGGCCTTTTGCTGCTGCATCGCTGATGACAGAGATTTTACATCAGGTTTATATTTTGTGACCTTCAGAGATATGCACGAGCTACTACTTTCATCCATCAGGCTACTCCTATTACGAGACTTAACAAAATTCATCACTGAGAACAAAGATTCACAAGCGTATGTGGATGAAACCAAAACACTGGTTGGATCTAGGAAGGCAGGGAGAGTTAAGGCAGAGGCATAGAAATTGCTCTTCCCCTCTCTCATCAATCCATGTCTATGCTCTTTAAGATAACTTGTTATGTAAAATTATTTATTTATCTAAGATGCACCTACACTGAATTTATCTGAAAAATAAAAAAGTCGATATTAAGAAAAAAATTGTAAATGGAAGATTATAAGAGAGGGTTTTGCGTGCCAGCAAAAGTTACTGGTGTGCCATGTTTGGCACGCGTGCCAGGGGTTGCCCACCCCTGCTCTAGACTCTTGCCATTCAGAGTTCTACTTTCATCCTCCCTTTTGCAGAAAAGTTTCTTGAATACATCCACACTCATTGTTTCCACTTCTTCACTCCCTCATTCTCCCTACGACCCTTGTAATCTGGATTCTACTCCCTCCAATGCACTAAAATTGATTCAGCAAAGTCATCAGTGCTGTCATATGACAGTTTTCAGTCCTTTCCTTTCTATGTTTTTCTCTTGCAATGACTCTGCTGACTTCTCCATCTTTCTTGGAACATCTTCTTCAATCAATTTCTTTGATACCACTTTCTTACAGCTCCTGTAAAACTTCTCTTTCTTCTGCCTAGGCTTGGTACTGGAGGGACCAGGGTTGGGTAGCCAATCCATTCCTGTGCCACACTATCAGCACCATGGCATGCATGGCAGGAGAACAATGGACACTGAGTCTTGGTCCACAATCCTCTTGGCCATTCCCACCCGGGTACTCAGTATGTGGCACAGAGGTTTAAAGATCCTTGGGGCAACCAACCCATCTGCATGATTTGGAGCAGCATACTGTGGATAGAGGAAATGAATGGCTCCACTTCCCTAATCCAGCTTTGATTAGGGCTTGATGCGGAAATTCCACTTTGATAGAAGGAAAAACCGTGGGGCAGGACCTGCACTTGCCAACAAACATCCTCTTTCCTGGAAGTACTCTTTCAGACAGCTGTACGGGACGGGGGAGGAGAATCCTCTCTCTTCCTTCTTTCAACCTTCCTGAGTTCAGCTTAAACTTGTCTCTTTTGGCCAGCTCAAGGCACCCTCCAAACAGAAGCCATAAAACATGAAATGTGTTATTTCGGTAATTCCTCATACAAGTTAAGTGCTCTGATGTTTGCATTTAAAATTGGCATTGCAGGAAGAAAGTCAGTCTCCCCTCCCCCCCAAAAAAACCCTATTGTATTATTCCATTTATATTAAATGTCCAGAATAGATACAACTATAGAGACAGAAAGTAGATTGGTGGTTACCTAGGGCTTGGGAAGGGGGTAATTGAGACTGGTAATGGGTAGGGGGATTTCTTTTGGGATGATGAAAATGTTCTAAAATTAAATTGTGGTGATAGTTGCATAACTCTGTAAATGTACTAAAAACCACTGAACTATGAACTTCAAATGGGTGAATTTATTGTGTGCAAATTATACCTCAAAGCTGTTAAAAACAAATACTGGCATTGCACAATATAAAGATGAATGGTAACGTTCATGCCAGTAATTTAAAGTTTTAATTATTCTTTATTGGAATGACCTTACATCACAAACGAAAGCTACCATGATGTCAAGAGAGAGACCAGAGAAGAAAGGAAAAAGCTTTGTAATCTAACTTAAATAGCACTTTTTCCTCATTTTGAATAATAGGTCCTATATTTTCATTTACATTGGCTCTGCTTATAACCTCTTAAATACTGATGATTCCCATGACTGATACAAATTTGAAATGCTTTCTCATTGGGTTTAAATATGCATTTTTGAATTAATAATGAGGCAGAACATGTTTACATATGATTTATCTTCTAGTGAAGTCCTTGTTCAAATGTTTTGCTTATATTTCTCTTGGGTTTTCTTTCCTTATTGGTTTGTAGGAGTTCTTTATATATTCTGGATATTAATTCTTTGGGTTATATGGGTTCAAATAGCTTATCAAAAATCATACTGTCTGATAATATCAAAAGTTGACAAGTGTGTAAAACAACCAGAATTTTTACACATTGCTGGTGGGGGTGTAATCTGGTAAAACCACTCTGGAAAATCATTTGGAACTATCTATGTATTTGAAGGGTACATACCCTATGACCCACTAGTGTCACTCCTACATATACATCATAAAGAAACTTTTGGGAATGAAGAGTACAGGATAGGGGATATAGTCAATAATGTTGTAATGACTATGCATGGTGACAGGTGGGTACTGGAAATATTGGGGGAATCATTTTGTGAAGTATATGATTATCTAACCACTATGCTGTACACCTGAAACTAATACAAAATAATATTGAATGTTAAATTTAAAAAGAAACTTTTGAACAATTGTAAGAGGAAGTATATATTATGGTGTTCTTTAAACTATCATTTATAATGGGGAAAAACTGGAATAAATCCAAATATTCATCATGGATACTAAGTTGTGGCCATATTCATATAATGAAATACTTTACAGCCATGCAAATCAATACAATACAACCCACAATGACATGAAATAAATAGGTGCTTAATATTAGGTGAAAAAAATCACAGAAAAATCATCTGGTATGAGTCCATTTAAATATAGGTTAAAATAGTCATGAAAATACATGTTGTTTAGGGATACAACCAAATATATAATAAAATCATAAAGAAAATCAAGGGTACAATAAACACAAGATTTAAGACGGTGATCATGTGACCTCTGGGAGGTAAGAAAGAGGATGAGATAGATAGAGGCAAATGGGGAACTTCAAGCTTATTGGTAATGTTCTTTATCTTAAACTGAATGATAGGCAGATGGGTGTTATTTGTTGATTTTTTAATAACTTATATGTAATTTATAATTTTTTTGTATATCAACATTGAATGGATATCTACTAATGTGAAGATACATATTTATTGAAATGATCATTACAAATTATATCATGTAGCAACATAGAAACATGCTTCTGATATGGTACTAAAAAATTAGAATAGAACTTGTATATCAAAAGCTATGATTTCAACTACACACATGTTATAATTATAAGTGGATGAAAACTAAATATAAGCGAGGGAAAGGAAAAGA
Organism: Myotis nattereri; assembly: GCF_964212035.1. Classification (NCBI taxonomy): domain Eukaryota; kingdom Metazoa; phylum Chordata; class Mammalia; order Chiroptera; family Vespertilionidae; genus Myotis; species Myotis nattereri. The sequence goes on from NC_138087.1 coordinate 57,797,158, forward strand.
CACTTGATTTTTTAGTTTAATTTTTCTTCTTTATTTCCATTAATGTGGTCATAATTCTGTGCCAATAATAAAATGATATAATTAAAACAGAAAATCGATGCTCTAAACAAGTATTCATTAAAGTTATTGGGACCATATGCCAGACAACGAAGACACTACCCTTCTCAATTGCAAAGTATTCAAAGGAAAAAATCAATGTCATGATTGCTGCACTTGTGAATCTTGCTTTATGTAGCGACCAAAACACACCTCATCAGCCTTCTTCATCCATGTCACCTTTGACCATAATCCTGACAGCCACAGAAACGTGGTACCCAGACAGCTGAGAAAGGACACTGCCCCAAAACCTTTCCTAAGGCAAACTCTGCAACCCAATGACCTCATTTTGTGAAAGACAGAAGAGAAAGTTTATGACCAACTTACTCCTTGTTATCAAGAGACTAAGAAAGTGGAATATGATTTCAGAAAACTGCATCAGTTTCTATTTGATTTGTAATCAAACCCATCTTTACTATTCTGCATTTAAGTAGCATGAATAATCTAAGGTCATCAGAAACATTTTATCTCAATCATATTACGAAATAATCTCAATGTTTCCCAAAGAGATATTTAAAAAAGCTTGAGGAGCATTAATACTTACAGTTGTATCTGTCCAAATAGCTAAAGTTTGCAAAAACAAAATAGAAAATAAAGTACAAATGAGTGATGGTGTTTTAATGACTTTAAATCATAACTAAAGTGTTCATACCGTCAAACTTAGGAGAAAAAAAATCACTACTGCTATATTGAAGTTAAGAATAAATTAGAGGCATGTAAAAGTCTGGAATAACAATATGCTATAAAAATTACTGATATAAAAATATGCCATTTAACAAATTTGATACTACAGAGACATAAAATTCTACATAGAGTCTGGAAGCAACCATGTGAACATAAGGAGATAGCTGGGGTGATGCCAACATGGTTAATTCAGAAAGAAGCTCAAATTTATAACTGGTTAGATTTAATTTCTGTTTTGAAGATAAATTACAATGCCAGAAATCTATATGCTTCAGAAATTTTTCTACTGGTATTTAAAGGCAAAAACTGGACAATATAAAAATATATTTTCAGTAAACATCTTCCCTCTACTCTCTCCCAAATCTCATGAACATCTCAGTTCACACAGATGGATGCACACACTCACACGCACATTTATATACACACCTCCGAATCTAGAATTTCAGTAATGAATAATTCTTGGTTACCAATTACGTATACTGCAATATATAGATAAAAAACATTGTAATTGTTTAAAAACCAATTGTATAATTTTGGCATTCAGAGATTTTTTTAAAGAAATTGATTTAGAAAAAGTTGGAAAAGAAGCCCAAGCTGATTGACAGTTTGGAGTTTGTGTTTCCTCCATCTGATCGTAGCCAAAATGCAAATATGATTAAGTTCTGAGAGACAGGAATCTGCAAAGTGTCTGCCGCTTACTAGCATCTTTCCTCTAGGTACCATCCAGCCAGGGCATCAAAGCTTCAAGGGTGACTTTGTAGCTTGTTGCCTCACAAACCCCTTGGATTAGGAAAGGGAAAATAATCGTTATTCCATGCTCCAAATCTGATGCGGTGGTGGAGTTGTTATTGCAAGGTAGGGTGTCGAGTTTATGTCTGAGATCAATGGGGAAAAGAACTGAAATGGACTGTTTGCCATGGGCACACAACGAAAAAATGGTGGCAGAGGTGCCACGTGGTTACCATCTTTGCTTTAAACAAATTCTACAATTACCTACATCATTAGGAGATAAGACATGCACACATGTACACACCCTACAAGTGCATATCCTTATTCTATTAATCACTTAAATAAAAATTGCATGAATATAAACCCATTTTGTATAATCATTCAACCAAGTCATGCAACAGTTCATTTAGAAAACCCATTTACAAACTGAATCATAATTATATCTACAACACATTTCTCTAGGTACCTGAAATATAGAATAAGAACTGATCCAGCCCTAGCCTGTTTGGCTCAGTGGACAGAGCATCGGCCTGCAGACCAAAGGGTCTCAGGTTCGATTCCGGTCAAGGGCATGTACCTTGGTTGCAGGCTCCTCCCTAGCCTGGGCCCTGGTCAGGGCTCCTGCAGGAGGCAACCAATCAATGTGTTTCTCTCACATCGATGTTTCTCTCTGTCTTTCCCTCTCTCTTCCACTCTCCCTAAAAATCAATGGAAAAAGATCCTCAGGTGAGGATTAACAACAAGAAAAGAATAACTGATTCATGCTCCCAACAAACTCACAAGCTAGACTACAAGATGTAAAAATCATCATCATACCCGATGCCAGTGGAGAAATGGACCAAGTATTAAGGAGACAGATCGGCATTTGTCAGGTGAGATGGCCAAGGCCTTCCATTCATCAGTTAATAAACAAACAGGGTGTTTGAGTTGTGCCAGGATCTGTGCAAGTTACTGGGAATAGAAATAAATGCCAGGTCATACCCTCCAGGAGCTGTGGTCTGGAGGTTTAGAGGCAGATGAGTTAGATCCCATAAAGAAACAGACTCGAGTGGTAATAGGAGTTGGAATGGTTAACAGGGATTGCAATTCAAATTACAAAAAGTTATTTTACAGAGTGAAGAATACCTTTGTAAATCACCCTCTTGGGAGTTCTGTTTCCACTGAGGATATAAAAATCTGGTAACAGCTCAGTCCAACCTTAACAACAATAAAAAGCTGGATAGACTCAAATTATAACTTCTTCTGAACCATCAGAGAGTTACAGTCCCCTGACAACCAAGTAGCCTAAATTTTATGGAAAGGTGGGACTTTCCAACGAGCCAGGGAAATGGAGGAAGCAACCCTGGGTGCCATACTGGTGGCTAATAAGAATTCAGCTAAATTTTTAACTAATTGCAAAAGGTCTAGCTTTTGCCTTTCTCAATTCATGTCAGCTATACTGTAACTATTTAAAAATAATAAACTTGAATAGAAAGTCAACAGCTTATTTGGGCTCAGGAATCATTGTTTTTTTCAACCCTGGCAAGCCTTACATTTCTAGATTCTCTCTATGCCCTCTGTTTCTGCTCTCAAACCAGCTAATTCTTGCCTGAGCTCATCTCATTCCTGAAAGATGTTGCTATAAGCAGCAAGTAAAAGCCAATACACATTAACACTCTGGCTCTTTATAACAACCTCCCCTGGAGTACTCACATGAGAACCAAATAAGTCATCTTGTATTCACTGAACACACACACAAAAAGTCTTCAAGTGGTGAAAATGCTTATTGTGGGACTTCTACACTAATTCATAAACCTCTGTATACCTAAGAATCTTAACCCATTTCTATTTTAAAACCATTACAACACTTAGAAAAGAAAACAGGACTAGAAACAGAATAGATTCCAGAAAGAAACCTATACACATACAGTCAAATGACTTTTGATAAGGCGCCAAAGCAATTTAGTGAAAAAAGTGAAATTTCTTCAACAACTGGGTTAGAATAACTGGATATCCATAGCGAAAGAGAGAGGAGAGAGGAGAGGAGAGGAGAGGAGAGGGGAAGGAAGGGGGAGGGGAGGGGGGAAGGGGAGGGGAGGAAACAGGAGGGGAAGGGAGAGAAGGGGAGGGGAGGGGAGGGGAGGGGAGGGGAGGGAGAGGAGGGGAGGGGAGGGGAGGGGAGGGGAGGGGAGGGGAGGGGAGGGGAGGGGAGAGGAGAGGAGAGGAGAGGAGAGGAGAGGAGAGGAGAGGAGAGGAGAGGAGAGGAGAGGAGAGGAGAGGAGAGGAGAGAAGTATCTTCATTCTTCCCTCACATCATACACAAAAATCAATTTGAGAATTAAATGTAAAGGTAAAACAATGTAATAATAAAGTTAGGGGAGAAACTTAGGAGAAAATCTTTACAACCTTGCAGTAGGCAAAAACTTTTCAAAAAGGACAGAAAGCATGAACCATAAGAGGAAAACACTGACAAAATTTTAATACATCAAACTACAAAGTGTCTGTTCATTGAAAACACTATTAAGAAAGTAAAAAGGCAAGTCACAGACTGGGAAAAAATATTCACAATACACATATCTAACAAATGTCCAGACCAAGAAATCCTATAAATCAATAATAAAAAGACAAAGAACTCAATTTTTCAAATGGGCATAGGACTTAAACAGAGAGCTCTCAAAGAAGTTATACAAATGGCCAATAAGCACATGTAAAAGTAGTCAACATCATTAGTCATCAGGTTCCTACATAGTAAAATACAATGAGATACACACACACACACACACACACACACACACACACACACAACACCAAATGTTGGAAAGGATGTGGAACAACTCAAAGTTTCACTTTTTCTGGTGGAATATATAATGGTACAACTACTTTGAGAAAATGTTTAGCAATTTCTTACAAAATTACACATACATCTGACCTATGACCCAGAAATTCGATTCACAGATATTTTCCCAAGAGAAATGAAAATGTACGTTTATAGAAATGTCTGTTTATAGAAAGCTTTATATAAGAATTTGCATAGAAATGTTATTCAGAATAGCCAAAATCTGGAGACAATCCAGATGTGCATCACAGGGAAAGAGAGTCTTTTAAAACTGTGGTGTATTCAAAGAACGGAATACTAACTACTCAGCAATAAAAACAAATGAAGTACTGGTACACACAACATAAATGAATCTCTAAAATATTATACTCAATAAAAGAAACAAAGTACAAAAGAGCACATACATGATTCCACTCATAAGAAATTCTAGAATAGATAGAACCAAGGTATAAACTAAAGTCAATCAGTAGTTGAAGGGTAAGTATGGGAATTGACTGGGGGCATGTGGGAACATAATGGGCTGATGAAAATATTTTATCTTGATATGCAGTTGTCAAAACTAAAGAACTTAAAGATCTGAGCATTTCACAGTACAGCCGTCCTGCTTATCCACAGTATCACTTTCTGTCGTTACCCACAGACAACCAAGATCTGAAAATTCAAATGGAAAATTCCAGGAATAGAAAGTTCATAAGTTTTAAACTGTATGCAATCCCAATCTATCCTACCTGGTACCTGATTTATTTATCCCTTGCAGCAGTGGGGAACATCCAGTCCGCGGGCCATATAAGGCCCTCAAAATCATTTGGTCTGGCCCTACCAAGGCATTAGGGGTGAATTAATTAAATATTTTACCAAATATAGCTGGCTAATTTTTAAGTTGATAATTTTGTATGGCTCATGAATGATGTTATAAATATCCAAACGGCCCAAGGTTCCCCACCCTTGGTGCAGAGTATCCACTGTATAGGCTACCTGCCCTTTAGTCACTTGGTAGCCATCTGGGTTATTAGATGGACTGTCATGGCATCACAGTGCTTGTGTTCAAGTCCTTATTTTACTTAATACTGGCCCTCATCATGCCTTACCTTAAACCACAAGATCCCCATAGTGTTTGTAGTTGGAAAGCGAAACTAGGTGGCCATTCCTTCCGCTACACCAGATTACAGCAGCACTCCCTTCATCCTGTATTTCATCAGCTTTTGTAATTCCTGGAAATAAAGCACTTTCTATTTTTACAAAAATAAATTTAAAATAAATAAGTACATAAGTAAATAAGCAATTTTTTCCTAGAATCTTAGAATTAAAAGAGATCTTTGATACCATTTAGATCACATAAATCCTAATCAAATATATTAATGTCTACTCTAATATGTCTCAATTTAGACATTTCCAGTGATGGTGCTATCTGTGGGGTGCCCACTGTATCCCCACCTGTTATTGGTGGAAGTGGAGTTCTTGGGGTGCCACAGGAATAAGAATTTCCTGAGGCCCCCCACAGGAGGATGGGGTATAATGGAAAGCTTTATTGATGATATGACATTAGGGGAGTTCCTCTCCAAGGTCCCATCTCCTTCCCTCTTCCCTCTAGCCATGGAAAAAGTTCCATGCTAAAGTCACTGCCCAGAGTTTCAGCTCCATATTAAAGCACAATCCAGCCCAGCATCTGGCTAGCTTAGCTTGTGTTCCCAGCCGCAGTCCATTGCATGTGGGGTCCGCATGGCCCATGGCCACATGGCGGGCGAGTGCAGGTCATGGAGCAAGCAAGAAATAGAAGTGAAAGAGCAAACAAGAGAGCAAGAGCTCTTTGTATGAGTTATAAGTAGGAACTTAATCAATTAAGCCTTTAAGATTTCACGTGCTTGTAGTGTTTCCACACCCTAGCCAATTATCTTTTTCTCCAGGTTAGACTGACAGGCAAGCAACTTCCCTACATCACTCCAACCTCATTGCACATGCACCCATCTTCCCCTTTATTGGACCCCTTTCCCCAGTGATTTGCAGGGAATAGACTGGTGGTTCCCTGGGGGCTGTGAAATTGTAGCTTCCTGGTGAAGCTGCCCAGATGACCATGCTTATCATGTCTGGCCTTCCCTTTGCTTTCTTCCTATTATTAATATTAATAAACTAGCTAGCTACGATGGTAACAATAGGAAACCCACTGTCTAGGAAGATAACCCATTAATAGACCAATCCTAATTTCCACTTTAGAGCACATAATACCCCAAACCCTGATTTCACAGTTTATGAAACTGGGGCTTGTAGAGTGGAGAAATTTGATATCTTACAGTAATTTAGAGGCAGAGCTAGACCGGGCTTCTGCCCTCTCTCTGCAAGTAACAGAAAGTTAAAACACGTTTGCACCCTACCTTTTATTCCTACTCTTTGCTTCTGGTTCTGTCTCCAGAGCAACAGGGACTCTGTCTAATTTCTTTTCCACATGACAGCCCTAAAGATGTTTCAACGAAGCTTTACTTCATCTCCTGAGTCTTTTTCCAAAAGAACTCATTCTCTCTATCCCAGTCCATTCAATTTTTCTTCATTTGGCATGAGTCCATACTCTTCACCACCTTCAGCACTCAATTTCCCACAGGTTGGAGACACTTTTTTTAATTAGGGACACCCAGGATTGAATAAAATCCCAGCAGTAAAGAACGCAGTGGGCCATGAGCTTCCCTTGATCCTGATAGCTCACTTCTATAATTGTACTCAGTCTTACCTTTCTAGCAACCAGATCACATAGTTGAATCTGTTATAAGAGTTATTAATTGAGTACTAACTATGTCCCAGGCATTGTCCTAAGTACCTTACATGAGTTTAATTCTTATAAAAATTCCAACAATATTAGTTGTGACTAATATCATCCTCATCTTCCAGGTATGGAAAATAAAACACAGATTTTAAGAAACATACCCTAGATCACACACCTAGTAAGTGGCAGAGCCAGGATTCTAATCTAGGCAAATGGCTCCAAAGCCTGAACTCTTAACTTCATGCCACAAATGACAATGAAAAATAAACGTCTTTATCAAAAATTGTTGATACTGTTCACTGCTGTGAAGGGAGAACTCTCACAACCTGTGAAATAGGATATTTTGCATTCATCCCTATTAATTTTAAAATTGTGAGTTTTGGTTTCTCCTTCTTTAAAACTTACACTTTATAATTCAATATATTAGCTATTTTTCCCCAGGTTGTGTTATCTTCAAATCTGATAATAAGCTTTCTAGCTTTTCAGTTAAGTTGTTGACTAAAAATTACAACTAGCAAAGGGCCTAGATATGTAAAAACTTAAATAACCTAAGGGTTGACCCTTCTTTGCTCTTGTTTAGCCAGTTAGAAAGCTGCATGATAATTCTATATTCTGGCCTATATTTCTTCATCTTGTCATAAAAATTGGGATATACCAAGACAGAACTTCCTAAACCTCTGTGCCTAGAATGCTTTCAAAAATAGAAATGAAGCTAGTATGGTCCAACTTGTTCTTTGGGAATCCATGTTACCTCTAAATTATTACAACTTTTGGTAAATATATGAAAGCTCACCTTTTTAATGCTCTATTTTAGAAATGGTGGCTGAAGTTGTCATCAAGGCTGCTGATCTATGGTCTCCAATAGGTATCTTTTGCCCTTTTTGAGGTTGTTTGGAACTAGTTATGGCTTTCTCACTCCACATCCACTCTCAAACAAAAGTTTCCAACAGTGCTATCTAAAGACATATGCACATTCTTTTAGTACCATGAGCAGTTGGTCATCTGAACTTAGGAAATGGAACGTATTTTCACAACTTCAGACTCTTACATCCAATTGCCTCCTTTACATCTTCATTCAGACATCTACGAGGCATTTGGAATTTAATGTTTCCAATGAAGCTTCTACTTTTCACCCCCTTCCAAAACCTGCTCCTCTCACAGTCTTCCCCACCTCAATAAATGGCTAGGTCACAAACCTTGAAGTCACCTTTGATTCTTCTCCTCTTATATTCTACTAGTGGCCCGGTGCACGAAGATTCACGCAATAGGCCTTCCTTCCCCTGGCTGCTGGCACCGGTTCTCCTCCAGCATCCGAACCCAGGCCTTTGGTCCGGCCACAGCCGCGAGGCTTGGCTTCTCCACTCTGGCTGCTCCCAACCCCTCCTTTTTTTTTCCAGCTCCTTAAGCAGAGCCCAGGCCCCCAGCCCCTCCTTGAGCAGAGTCCAGGGCCGGCAGGAAGCTTGGCTTCCTCCGTTGCCAGGAGCAACCTAAGCCTCCTGCTTGCTCCAGCTGCGTGGCCACCGCCATCTTCAGTCATCTTCGTTCCATGCCTGTGTATGCAAATTAACCGCCATCTTTGCTGGGTTAATTTGCATAGTTGCTCTGATTGGCTGGTGGGTGTAGTGGAGTAGCAGAGTGATGGAGTGATGGTTAATTTGCATGTTTCTCTTATATTAGTGTAGATAAGCAATCCATTAGCAAATCTTATGGCCCTTGTTCCTCCCCCAATTTATCCAGAATCCAACAATACGTCTCAACCCCTCTACTGCTACATTCTAATCCAAGCCACCTTCATCTTTCTTCTGGATTATTGCACTTTACTCCTAATTGGTGTCTCTACTTTCACCCTTATTGCATGGAGAAGATGCTATTGGCTCACTCAATCAGGCCCTCTGAAAACCCTTTTATTTTATTTTTTTTTAAATATATTTTTATTGATTTTTTACAGAGAGGAAGGGAGAGGGATAGAGAGTTAGAAACATCGATGAGAGAGAAACATCGACCAGCTGCCTCCTGCACACCTCCCACTGGGGATGTGCCCGCAACCAAGGTACATGCCCTTGACCGGAATCGAACCTGGGACCCTTCAGTCCGCAGGCCGACGCTCTATCCACCGAGCTAAACCGGTTTTGGCTGAAAACCCTTTTATTAATTGGTTGGTGAGCCCCTTGCCCAGCTGCTGTAAGTGCGTCAATGATAATTGCACTTGGGCAATGGAAGCCACTACACCTGGGAGGGCCTGGGATTTACACCGTCTATCCCTTTCCCTGAGAGACTTCATCCAATAACCAGGGTGAAGGTAAAAAAGCCCCTCTCCCTCATCTCAAGTGGGGGAAAAAACTCTACAGTGTAATTTATGCTCCAGAGCTTCCCATGAGATCAGGCTGAATTTTTGCCATTCTCCTCCTCTTCTACCTGCTTCTTTTACTCTCCCCCATTTTATCCATAAAGCACACACACATCCCCCTCTCAGGCTCTACTTCTGGGAACTCAGCCTAACACTATCCCCATACAGCAGTCACAGTGATCCTGTTAAAAAGTTCACATCAGCCCGGCTGGCGTGACTCAGTGGTGGAGTGTTGACTTATGAACCAAGAGGTCACGGTTCAATTCCCAGTCAGGGCACATGCCTGGGTTGTGGCTCGATCCCCAGTGTAGGGCATGCAGGAGGCAGTCAATCAATGATTCTCTCTCATCATTGATGTTTCTATCTCTCTCTTCCTTTCTGCAATCAATAAAAATATATATTTTTTAAATGTTCATATCATTCCTTTGCTCAATCCCTCCATTGGTTTCCCATCTCACCAAGATTAAAAAAAAAAAAAAATTCAGAGTTTTTAGCATGGCCAAAAAGACCACCCAGCTAACTTTCCAACTTCATCTCCTTCCCCCCCCTCCCCACCTCATCCATTCCACTTCACTCTCACTGGTCTCCTTGATATTCCTTCAAATCCTATGCGACCTCCTCTTTCAAGGTCTTTGTACCAAGATTCCTCCACCCAGAAAACTCTTCCCCAGATATGCACTAAGCTTGCTCATTTCCTTCAAGTCTCTGCTCAAATGTCACTCGTTATAGAAGCCTTCTCTCACTATTCTACCATAAAATAGCACACATACCTGACTTCTTGTCACACTCTTTGTCATCCATCTCCTACCATAAGAATGTAAGTTCCCTGAGAATGCACCCATTGCTTTGTACTTATATCCCCAGGACCTAAATCGTGTCCAGCTTATATTAGGCATTTAAAAATTTTATTGAATTTTTTGAGTAGGCTATATTTTGACTTCCTACACATAAACCACACACAAACACACATACAAATCCAACAACTGTCATTGATTTCAAAATCCTATTAACACTATTTGTTCAACTTTTTATAGCCTAGGAACCACCTGTTATCAGTGATGGCCACAACAGAAGCAAAATAGAAGTTGAGTTGTTAGGACTCTTTTGCTCTAATCTATTAATGTTGTTCCACTAGAAAAAAAAAAAAGGATAATATGTGGAAGTCAAGAAACAATAGAGCTTTGCAATCCAGAAAGCTTGAGAATTGTACTGTTAGCTCAAATGGCTTTTACGTAGTCGAGTTGCTAAGCAGATTACTCCAAAATATAAAGCACAGTTGCTATCATTAGTATAAATTAAATAAATGAAATATAAAGTTAGTAAAAACTTAGGTAACAAAGATGTTTTTATATTTAAAACCACAGAAAGCACAGTAATTATTTAATCATATAACGAATGGATAAATTTCTCTTGTTACTCACAGGAAGGCTTTTGTGGTAGGTCTTTGGAATGGACAAAAAGTAACAGAAGAATTTTGGATTTGAGCACAGAATTATAAGTGGATCATGGAAATGAAACTGATGTGTTTCAACTTTACTTTTTTTTAATCCTCACCTGAGGATATGTTTTTATTTGAGAGAGAGAGGAAGGGAGAGGGAGAGAGAAAAAAAGAACACATCAATGTGAGAGAGAAACATTGATCAGCTGCCTCCTGTACGCACCCTAACCGGGGGATCGAACCCACAACCTGGGTATGTGCCCTGACTGGGAATTGAACCTGCACAGGATGACACTCCAACCAACTGAGCCCCACTGACCAGGGCTAAACTATAATTGTTAAAATGTATAAAACTGACCTTGTAGCAGAATTACTAATCGTATGAGAGGCGCAGGTTGGTCAATGAAGGAATGTCACTCAATAATCTAGAAAAACACACCTTACCCCATAGTTTAGGACACCTCTCTCCCCTATCGCAGGTACTCTATATATTCCCTTATTTTTACAAAAACATTAATTAATAAGAAACATCATAAGAGGTCTGTCTTCACTTTAGTAGCTACGCGACCTATAAGGAATATTCACGCTTGTTTGCCATTATTGGAAGGAGTGGTGCCTTCTGAGCTTCTTCCTATACCAGCCCCCACAGAGCCTCTCCTTCCTCAGCTTTATACTCAAGGTTCTGACCCTCAACCTGTGGGTAGCGACCCCTTTCGTGATCGAACGACCCTTTCACAGGGGTCGCCTAAGACCACCCTGCATATCAGCTATTTACATTACGATTCATAACAGTAGCAACATTACAGTTATGAAGTAGCAACGAAAATAATTTTATGGTTGGGGTCACAACATGAGGAACTGTATTTAAAGGGCCAGAAGGTTGAGAACCACTGCTCTAGGACATGCCCACTCTACCCTGAGGCTTTCTGCCACTCCCCTCCACAGAGGTTCCCCCAGAAGCTGCCCATGTCCCTCTGGCATGACCGCCTCCCCCACAGTCTGCTCATTCAAACAGTTCCTCACTTGCTCCCAGCTCTCCGCAGCCAGGCTTGCCGGCCATCCCTGCCTCTGCTCTCTCACCTGCCAGGTCCCTTGCCTGTTTCTTTATTGATCCTAGTGGGGAAACCTCTCTCTAAGACAGAGTTTTCACTGTTCCCGGGGGAATCATTACATATTTCCCAAAGGAGACTTCTATAATTTGACCTTCCCCCAACAGCTGCCTCTGTAATCGGTAGCAGGGCTTTTCAAAGAGTAATCCCAGACGCCCTGAACCAAGATCTTGGGTCTGGGCCAGAAATTCTCAGTGCATCGTAGGTCGTTTCTAACAAGCTACCAAGGAGAGTTTGTTGCCATGTAAGTTTAAGAACCACTGCACTGCTCCATCACGAGGGAATATCTCTGTAAATCCCTTTGGAGCAATCATTCTTCCTCCTTCTCTTAGAGAAGGCCACCATGCCCCGCGGGCAGCATCGAGGGCAGAGAAAGGCTACAGTCAGGGCCTCTCAGAGGCCAGACCACTTCCAATTTCCGAGAATGGCAGGATTTTAGAAAGTGAAGAAATGTCAACAGGATTACAAGAATTGTGATATACCCTAATGCAGGGGTCCTCAAACTTTTTAAACAGGGGGCCAGTTCACTGTCCCTCAGACCGTTGGAGGGCCGGACTATAGTTTAAAAAAAAAAACTATGAACAAATTCCTATGCACACTGCACATATCTTATTTTGAAGTAAAAAAACAAAACGGGAACAAATACAATATTTGTATTTGCATGTGGCCCGCGGGCTGTAGTTTGAGGACCCCTGCCCTAATGTTTACACTCAATACGTATATATAGTGCAATATAATTGTGCTAGTCACAGTTTTACAAAATATAAAATTGATAGTACTCAACAGCTAATATGATCTGGTCATAGAAGACAAGTTTAAAGTCTTGTGTGATGTCCTCCTTCCCCTCCCTGCTCCCCAATTATATCAGTGTGTGTCCGTGGCTGTGTGTTTAACCTCACTTGGAAATAACATCCAAAGTTCACACCTGAGGCTGTTCTCAAATGTGAGGTCTTGGCAATGTGGCCCTCCCGAGACCCACTGTGACTGGCCCTATACATTATCACTTCCAAAGTGGACCCCCTTCCTGGGGTATATTCCTAGATTTGTTGTATATGAAAAAAATAAAGATCACTCTCCCAGAAGGGGGAAGTATGCCCCATGTCCCCAAACCACCCCTCTCCTAAGCACACACTTTTGTTTGAGGCAAACCCTGCAGACGTTACTGACCTGGGAGAGAAAACCGCCAGATCAGTGCGCACTTGTCATTCTCCATGGTGGACACCTCTTCGTCCTTCCCATTCTCTTCCCCACCCCAACCCTGTCTTGATTAAACTCCCAGCCAGGCCTCCACTGTATTACAGGAAATTAAAGAAAGATGGGATTGATGCTTGGGCCAGGGGAACCCTACTGGTGGCCGTGGTAACAACTAATGAGAGATTTCCAAAGAGGAGGTGAATGGTAAGGTCACATGACCCCTCACAATGCCCAGTGACACCTGGAGGGCTAGGGTTTGGTTTCAGGAAGGGAGCGGGTGGGGTTTGTTCTAGTTACGTAAATTAACATTTTTCTTCATGCTCACCTTATTTTAATCAAGAAAATCTGAAAATTTGCAATCAGTGACACTCAATAGAGAAAAGGAGTTGTATAAGGAAGGGAGCTTAACCTCTTCCTTTGGGTCTCATTCCCACTTCACCCTGAAAAATCCAGGATTGAAATTTACAATATCTAACCGACACTTACAGTTGGGGTTGTTCTGCTAATACATTTTCTCCCCCAGGAAAAATAAAAGTACTTTCTTTAAAAAAAAAAAAAAGGTATATATATCATTGATCTCAGAGAGGAAGAGAGAGAGAGAAACATCAATGATGAGAAAGAATCATGGATTGGCTGCCTCCTGCACGCCCCATACTGGAGATAGAGCCCTGACCAGGAATCAAACCGTGACCTCCATGTCAATGCTCAACCACTGAGCCATGCAGGCCTGGCTAAAAGCACTTTCCACACCTGAAGGTGTTCTGCTTTCCTATCATTGTACCCAAGTAAAGCAATATCTCCTTGGCAACTTGTGCCCAGGATAAGAAAAGCTGCCTGTCTGAGAGGGCAGGGGTCTCCAAACTCACTTTCTCCTCTACCAGCACAGACGTTCCAGTGCTACATTCGACCATAACCACGTGGATTTATTTAGCTACAATGTTATCATCCCCATTAAGCCACAAGTAAGAGACAATTCTCTGCTTTTATTTATAACCTGAAGGGATTATTTTTGAGTTAAGGCTTTAAGAATTCAGATCTATCAGGAAAGAACAGCTTGTGTAATGAACTTCCTGTTTTCATCATATTTGGACACCGAGCCTCCTAGTTGCCTGTTATTATTACCCAGTTAATATGAACTGCCTGAGGTTTATTTTTAGCTGCACTGACTCTTATTGTAAGGACTGCATAACTGCTTTCAAAATGGGAAAACGTAATTATGGGATCTAACACGAAGTTGGGGATATTCTTAGGTCCTTTCACAAGGCAATGGCTTCAAAAAATGAAAATAGACCCTTTTAAATGGCTAAAGAAAACACAGTTATTTGATCCAAAATAGCCCATTGATTCTTTTACAAACGAAACACTTATTTCACAGAATAAAGTCTCATTTTTGTTTAAGTGACCTAAACCTATGACTTTATTTCTAAGTTCAGAGTAGGGGGAGTAGAGGGAGGGAAAGAGTTGGTAGAGAACAGAGGCAGGAAGGGTGTCAGCATCATTTACCAAAAGAGCGAAAGAGTAAAGCTAAGCTGAGAGTACCAAAACCCCTAACCGCTGAGGGCTGAGGAATGTGGGTCTCAGTGTAGCATGACTCCCACTGTGAGCACCAAATGCCTCATTCATGGGCGTGAAGGCAGCCAGCGTTCAGTGGGCTACACGGGATCGCCCCCTCACGTCTGGTGGCCTGGAGGTAGTCACACACACAGGCCACTGCCTCAATGCCCGCATCGTCCCTGCCCCCAGATCTTTGCCCACTCCATTACTCATTCAACAGAAATGTATTGAGCATAAAAGTATAGTGGACTCCAGGAATAAACTGATAATTACAACATCGTCTTCACTCCAAGAGTGACCAATGCATTGGTAAAGAGAAGTTCAGGGGATTCTGCCAGCACAAAAAAAGAGGATACCTAACCCAGCCTGGACGAAAGGGGGAAAGTGTCCTGAAGGAGGTGACATCTTGAACTGAGTCCTGAGGAACAGGTTGGGCTTATTCTGCAAAAAAACATAGTGCCATCAGCCTAGGGAAAAGCTGAGGCAGAGATCAGATGTGGAAAAGACTGGGGCAAGGTCAGGCAGCCTGACTGAAGTGAAGAGTCAAGGGCACGTAAGCAGAATGAAGGCTGCAAGGTTAGGTGGAGGGGCCTATGATGTAAAACATAATAAAGACTTTTAGCTTTATCCTAAGAATGATGGGAACAAGTTACTGTCAGTTTCTAAGAGTGGTAATATTTAATAAACATCACTGTGGTTCCAGCAATGTATAAATGGATAAGCAGAATGCAGTATATCCGTTCAACAAATATTATTCAGCCTTATAAAGGACAGAAATCCTGACACGTGCTACAACATGCATGAACCGTGAGGACATGATGCGTATGTGAGATAAGCCAGTCACAGCCAGTATAATAGCAACTTCATTCTTTTCATTCCTTGAGGCACTTGCTCTGACCAAACACTAATCTTTCTTTCCTGACTCCTATCCTAACAGTCAGCAATCCCAGTGGCTCTACCTTTAAATTAGATCCAGAATCTGACCACTTCTCTCCATGGCAAGCCAAGTCTAAATGACCATCAGATAATCTCCTCACTAGGCTTCCTGCACCCACTTTCCCCACATCTCCTCTCTACAGCGTCCTCTCCACAAAGCAACCAGATGATGCTTTTAAAACATGTCAGATCATGTTACTGCTCTGCTTGAAATGCTTCAATTTTCCATAGTCTCATTTTTAAAAGCCCTTTAAATGGCCTATATAACCAGGCTCCCTACTCCCTCTCGGGCCTCCCACCACTCTGCCCCCACACTCTGTTCCTGCCCCATCGGCCTCCTTGCTTTCCTCAAGCACACCGAGCACACTCCTGCTTTGGGGTTTTTGCACAACACTTTCTTCCTGCATGGAAACTCTTCTCAGAGAGACTCATGTAGCTCTCTCCTTCCGATCTCTGCTCACATGCCACCTGGTCACACTGTTTAAAATAGCAAATTCCACCCCCATATCCAGTGCATCCTATCTCTCCCTTACCCACTTGACTTTTCTCCATAGCACTTAACACCAACTGTCATACCATGTATATTTATTTGTTTATTGTTGACTGCCTTCCTGCCACACACACACACACACACACACACACACACACACACAGGTTAGAATATAAATTCTGTAAAGGCAGGCAGTTCTGTCTGTTCTGTTCACTGATGAATCCTCGGCACCTAAAATGGTCCCTGGAACATGTTAGATTCACATGATGAATGATGGAAAGAATGAATGAGCAAATGAATGAATATGTTTCCAACTACATACACTGGTGTGAATTCTACAAAAGCAATGCTACTCAATTTCCTATACTTTTCCTAATAAGACACCATCGTTTTACCCACCAGTTTTAACACATTTCTTCTTAGGATTTAGGCAAAGGTATTGGCTTAATTTAATGACAAACCTTATGTCATAATTTCCTTAAATAATAGAGCTGTAAATGCTATAATAACATGGATCTCTTTGAGGCTTAAAAAAAAAATCTATGAAGAACATGCTCATCTAATTTTGATTTTTTATGAATAGTTATAACAATGAGTAATTAATTTTGATATTTATAGAAAATGAAATGCATTCCTTCCTTTATGAAAATCTAGCACTTCAGGAACAACTAATTCTTGGAGAAAAAAAATTCTCATGGGATCATTAAAATTGGAAGCATGGTACTTACCTAAGCCATAACAGGCACAGCAACTAAATGGGCACCAAATGGTATCCTCCTTGTTGTGCCCAACTCCGCTGAGTTCATCACCTCCCCTGATCTGTATGGAACGCCCAGTGGATGAGTACGAGAGAGACACCATAAGTTTCCTGGTACCTAAGGCACAAAGAGAAACACCCAGTTTCTAACCTGTGTTACGAGCAAAGAAAAGCTGATGTCCTAAATCCAGAGGGAATTTATCATGTATATTTTTAATAACAGATTTTAGGTAACATAAGGCCCAACATCCTCAGCAAAGATATTTGCCAAAAAAATTCAAAAACATTGTTCCCATGGACTATTCTGATATTGAATCTCATAAAGGCTCAAAGCATAATATTAGACATTTAACTCAATGGAAGCATTTCTGTCAGGAGCAGAGGTAATCCAGCCCAGCTATGTTGCTTCCTGAGACTACGGCAAAACGCAAGAACAGAGATGAGAGCTCCTAGAAGAAGAAGGGAGAGATCGCCCCTCCATTACACTGTGTCTCCCCAATATGATGTCCTGGGTGAGCCTTAGGTAGTGCGCAGTTATAAGTCACTCCAGGATTGAATTCCCTGACAAGTGCCTGAAGTGCCAATAGTCTATGATGTTGATTATCCATATGCTTTAAACACCAGATGTGCAGGAAGTGAGCTGACATTCTGTTGTCAGCTTCTTAAGAACCTGACTTGTATTCTTGCCATTTCATTTCTGCACAAAGATGAGCTGCAGGGGGTGCCTGCAGGTGACATCAGTATTTTCCTCAAAATGGAGTTGGAACCCACTCACACACTTAGATGAACACTTTTAAGGACCCTGTACTGTAGATAAGGATTGGGTCCAAGACCTTTCTTAGGGCAGGTGTAACCAATCAACCTTTTCAACTATTTTTTTTTAAATAAGATAAAAACAACAAAACCAAACACCCTCCTTATGGCCCCAGTTGCACTAAAACCTGGTATGCCTGCCAGACGGCCTTGGCTGGGGGAAAATGCTCCTATGGACCAGAAAGAGTTGACTCCTTGGTTAAGGTTACCTGATGTTATCAACCTAATAATGTTGGAGACCCTCTGCCAAAAGCAGCAGTTTAGCTCTGATAGAGTTGACGCTAAGCTGCTCTTTCTAACAATAATTAGTCAGCAGGTTCGGCTGCTTTTTTTTATAGTATTGTTTATTATAAAACATTACAAAAACATTGACAAAACTCAAAATAAAAGAAGGAAAAAGCCACCCAAAATTCTGCCATCCTACAAACCAAACTGTTTATATTTTTTTTCATGCTCCCTTTCAGTCCCTGTCCATATGCAGATGGAATTTTTACAGTTGTAATCACAGCACAGATACAGTTTTGTAGTCAGGTTTGTCTCCATCCGAATGTTCAATGCATTTTTCCAGTTTTCTCCATTATCCTCATTTTTACTACTAGGAACATTTCACCCCGCCATTCTTAGCAACCTCCCATGGGATCCTAAGAGGTGAGAAAGGATTAAAAAATAATAATCAAAAGAATTAGGAGAAAGAGTTATTTTTAAGTTCCCCTTTTAAAAAATGAGTTCTGTAGAATTCAACTTATATGGAAAGGATTTCTCTCACCCTTTGTTCCCATAGCTGGAAACCTTTGTGAAAATAGCCCCATATCCCTACCACCGGGCATGTTTTTGTTATCTTGAGAAAGACCCCTTGCAGGTATTTCCTCTTTACCTGGTTTGTTTTTAAGGCTTCCTTAGTATTTAGGGACATAGGCACATAGACATCTTTTCTTACAGCTGCTATAAGGATTTCTGTAACTTGGGATTTTTTAAGTGTGGCTGCTACGTGCTGAGGTGGCAAACTCAACTGTCAAAAGGTTGGGTACCTGGATGCATCTTTCTACATACATGTTCATCTGTAGCTCTTCAGTCACTGGCATTCACACAGGACTGCACATCAGATTTGTCTTGGGAAAGGAGGAAGGACTGGTAAAAAATAGAGATCCCAGGACTCTGAAATGGAATCTCTGGGCTGCTCTATGGACTGATGTTTGTAGCATTGTACATCACAAAACGTCAAGTCTCTCTTTCTTAATAACAGCTCTGATGATTATGATGGTTTGTGGATTTTAATGCAAATAGAAGGGAAAGGAATTGTAAGGACTTGGAGAAGGGATGGACCACATGGGCTCTAGAAGTTCTGTTGACATTTCTTTGTTTGAGCTAGGCAGGCCTGAAATAGGAATACCTGTTTCAATAATCCTAGCAAGCATACCGAAGTGAATAGTTTCCCACCATGTGGTAACCCAACCTAGCCTCAATCCATACACAATCCTGGAGCTCCAAGGGGCTGTGGTGATAATATTGGAGCAGTATTTATCAAAACAATTCTTTTAATTAGAATGGTTTGACCCTGTGAAACTTTACCTTTTAATCCTATGTCTTATATTATTAGAATTTTTATAAGTATGAATTCATGTATTAATTAATTTTTTAAAAATGAAGAGTGGGTTATACTCACTATGTGGTTCTTTCAAAGAAATTAACTCATTCATAATCCAATCAGTGTCCTGGCACTTAACCAATCGATTGCTAGCTCCTCCTCTTCGGAGGAGACAAAAGAAGGGCAAGGACAGATTCTTTTCCTCTCTTCCTGCATTAGGCAAAGAAGAAGAAAGGCTTTCCAGGAACAAAAACAAAGAAAAACAACAACAACAAAAAGAACATAACAAAAGCAAAGGAGTAGAGTGGTTCTACGTAGCCTGGTGTGTGTGAAGAGTTTATGATTCACCACCCAACTTCTACTTCCCAACCAGGGGCAATTTTGCCCACCAGGGGACATTCAGCAACGTCTGGAGTTACTCTTGGTTGTCAAGTAAGAGAAGGGAATACCACTGCATCTGGTGGGTAGAGGTGAGGGATGCTGCTAAACATCTTACAATGGCACAGGACAGCCGCCCCGCCCCTAACAAAAAAAAACGATCCAGCCCCAAATGTCAGTAGTGCCCCAGATGAAAGACCTGCTGCAGCAGTGTTAGGCAGTGAGCAGCAGGTGGAAAATAAACCTGAGAGGTTCACTGAAGCCAAATCACAGAAGGCTTGGATTTTATGCCAGGAGCTTAGTTGTTTTTTTGTTTGTTTGTTTTACTGGGGATGATGGAGAGCCATTAAAAGGAAATTAACTGATCAAATCTGTATTTTAAATATAATACTCAGAAGGATAAATCAGAGGATGTCATTACTGGTGACAAGAGAAAGCCCTCAGGATGCTATTCTAAAAGCCCAGAGAGTAGGGTGAGGCCTGGAGCCTGTATAGTGCCAGAAGGGATCGAAGGAGAGAATAGGATCAACACACATTTAGGATGTAAAAGTCAGCAAGTGTTGGAAATTGAATGGATAGGGGGAGGGCAGGAGGTTACCAGGATAACTTCCGGGTTTCTCCTTCAGATTATTGGACCAATGATAGTTAGATACAGGAAGAGAAGATTACAGGGGGAAAATAATGTATCCAGGCAAAAGTTTCACAAAGGTCTCAGTTATTCTTTGGAGGAGATAAAATAAATAACAGAATCCACTCATTCAACAAATATTTTAATAGTCACTATCTATAAAAAAAAAAAAAAAAAAAAAAAAGCTTATACCTAGAACTGGCTAGCTCCTGTGCAAGCAAGCAATTAGATTGAGATTTTTTAAAGAAGAAATGTAATGTTATTTTGAAGATGTCTCTGACAGCCTTAATGCAAGGTTCTGCAATTCCAGGAGATGGAAGGTTTCCCTTTTTGAATCTAGCGTCAACGACGCGTAGTGTTCATGTTGAGCGAACCATACCTGTGGTGTTCATTAAGGTTGACAAGGACTTCAGTCAACTACTCAAGCAAGATCAAAATAATTCTGGCAGCAGAGATTTTCTTTTTTTTTTAGCATATTTTTATTGATTCCAGAGAAGAAAGAAGAGGGGAGAGAGAGAAACATCAATGATGAGAGAGAATCATTGATCAGCTGCCTCCTGCATGTTCCACACACCCACAACCTGGGGATGTGCCCTGACCCGGAATCGAACTGTGACCTCCTGGTTCATAGGTCCACACTCAACCACTGAGCCATGCCTGACAGACTTAGCAGCAGAGATTTTCTTCTGGAGCCCTTTTCAGCCTCAAAAAACTGGATCTTATTTATTTTTATTTTTTTAGAGTTGATGAAAATAATGGATTCTGGCTATTGAGAATACTGGAGACAACAAAATAGAGGCAGCATGGAAATTTAAATGTTTTGGGTAGTAGTCAATTCATGCACGTGATTTTAATTTTCTCATACTGAAGTGACACCAAAGAAGATGAAGACCCCAGATTTGCATTGTCTGTGTCCCTGTTGGTGAGCCCAAAGTATTCCTGCACATTTTATGTAATTTAATTTTTGGAAAGGAGAAGTCATTTTTAAAAGACTTATGTCTTAATGAGTCTCTGGATGACTTGATCTCAGTTATATTTAAGATAATATCTTGATAATATGGCCTAGAATTTCTTTCTGATCTCTTTTATGAAGCAAGAGATGAAAGTACTTGTTCTTGCATAGTCCAGCAACATAGTAGTATAACCACGATTTGTTAATATTATAAATAATTATTCATGAAGACTTCCAGAATAAAATATGTGCCATAAATCCTTTGTTATCATAAATGTATTTGTTCACTTCAGTTTAACCTTATCCTTAAAATCTCACTGATTTGAGTATGTGTAGGAACAGATGCAAGGACCGTTTTGAAAGCTCAAATTAAGTTTAATAGGAAAACGTTTACTTTCCACCAGCATGAAATATCCAACTCAAGGTTGCAAATAAGCTCTGAAGAGCTAATTCTTCAATCATCAATAATGCTGCCCTTAGTTGGAAACATAAGTGAAAGTCCACAGATTTATCCCACAGCCTGCTATTTACCGTTATTGGACTATGATTATAAATAAGTTTGACCAGATATTTTCCTCTTTGATTCAGACAGTTATTCCTGGAGAAGTGCCTTAAAAGGAAGAATCTGACAATTGCAGGTTTCTGATGGATGTAGCTCCGGTGGAACCGCTGCCAATCCTGGCATTCAAGTCCCCTGAAATTATGTCAGCTAATGAATACTTAGAAAACATAAAGTTCAGAAGGCTGTCAAATTACTGTACAGTTTGAAGTAATCGGTACATGCACTGTAGGAAAAACATATGTTATTCCTACATATTCCTAGATCAGGGGCCGGATTAGTTCATAAATTCCACCATCTACAAAGTTAATTTTTAATCAGTAAGTGCCACCTATGTGCTGGCCACCATGGGAGTTTTCACAACAAGGTTTCTCCATTCATCCATAAAACAGTCCTTTGAAGCAGTCGTTGTCATCTCCCATCCTATCTAATAATAGACAAAGACTGAAATTAACCGTACCTTCACTACGCCTCCCATTGGCTAATCAGCGAGATATGCAAATTAACAGCCAACAAAGATGGCGGTTAATTTGCATACATACGCACAAAGCGGCGGAGTGAAGACTTGAAGGCGCCTCCAGCCACCGGAGCAGCGAGAGGCTTAAAGGCGCCTCTGGCCAGAGCAAAGGCCTGGGTCCCAGGTGCCAGAGGAAAACCAGTGCCGGCAGCCAGGGGAAGGGAAGGCCTATTGCACGAATCTTTTCTAGAGATTTCTTTATCTCTAGTTTAGAGATAAAGAGCTACAGCCCAAAGTCATCTTTCTGATCATTGCTGGAGGTAGGATTTAATCCAGGTCTTCTAATAAATCTCCCTTTTTGGCATTATACTCTTCTACTTTCTAAAACTCCAATTTCAAGAACTTGAGGTCAACATGAGCACAGAGCAAAATGGCAACCACCTATGAGCCAAGAAGAAAGACCTCACAGGAAACCCATGATGCTTGCTTCCTGATCTCAGACCTCCAGCCTCCACAACAGTGAGAAAATAAATGTCTGTTATTTAAGCGGTCCTATCTAATGCAGTTGGTTGCAGAAGCTTGCGCTGAATAATAATATGAGTGTCGAGTTTCAGTTTTGAAGGAGGAATAAGTTCTAGAAATCTGCTGTACAATAGTATGCATGTAGTTAACAATATTTTACGGTATACTGCCGGGAGCCGGTCCATGCTTGCTGTTTCAAGGGACCTGGCATATATGGCATACTGTTCTTAATATGTTTGCTCACCTTCTTGGCACTATGTGTTTTAACCAAGGTCTCTGAGAAAGGTTGTTTCCGCAGGTAGGGATTTTCCCCTGAAGTTTGGGAGAGATAAAACCTCTTAACTAAGTGCCAGGTGGGTAATTAATCACTTTAACTACGAACAATCATGCTTAAGCTACATAATCTTTACTCCCTGGAATGGAGATAAGAAACGCCCTAACCTTTGAAATAGAGATTGATAGGATTGGAATCAACTGGTATAAATACAGATGTAAGAAGACAGAACAAAGAGAGACAGAACCTAGGCACAGAACCTACACAGAACGTTCTCTAGAGATAGAACTTCGCTGGAGAGAACATGGCAAAAGATCCTGGACAGAAACTGGCATCAGAACCTAGAGACAGAACCTAGCGAGAGAACATGGCAAAAGATCCTGGACTGAACCTGACTACAGAAATTGGCAAGAGAACCTGACTAGAACCTGGTGACTGAACCTGGCTGGAGAACCTGGACAGAACCTGGCTGGAGAACCTAGTGAGGGAACATGGCTACAGAACCTTGCTGGAGAATCTGGCGAACCTAGCAAGAGAACATGGACACAGAACCTGGCTGGAGATCCTAAGCAGAACCTCTCTGGATATCGAGACCAGAACTTGGCTGGAGATCCTGGCTAGGCTGCTGATCAACTGAACGCTGTCTCCGTGTCATTCCTTCTTCGCCGACTCCGTCTACACCTTTGGGGACCCCTGGACCCGCTGGGGTTGGACCACGGCAGTATACTTAAATTTTTTTTTTTTTGGGGGGGGGGGGAAACTCGAGGTCAGTATGTCAATCCGAGTTCATAGTTTTCCAAACCAATTTATCTCCTTCTATGAAAATTCACCATTCCTTTGTCTCCTTCCCACCCCCATGACAATCAATGGTCAACTCCTCCTATTCTGAGGGCTCCTGTCCTGCCTTCAAAACCCTTGTTATTATTCCGAGTGGTGGCTGTAAACTAGCATCACAGGCCCCACCCAGATCTACTAAACCAGAACCTGCACTTTACAAGATCTCCAGCAGATTCCTGTGCACATTGAAGTTTAAAAAGCACATCTGCAGTCCAAGTGACAGGTCCTCTCCATCCCTGCTACCATCGTTATTCATCAGGCTCTGAGTCTCTGAACCCAAGTGTTTACCAATCTCTTAATTAGCCTTCCCCATTTTTCATCTCTCCCCAATCCTTCATCACCCAATTCCCATTCATAAAACACCAATACATTGACTTTTCTAAAGAGAAGATCGAGGCCCTCTCCCCTACCCCCTGACTCAAAACTTTCAGTTGCTCCTCAGGACCTATGAAAAATAATAAGTACACCAACTTTATGACATTGGCACTAGTATTATCTCCATTTTAGAGACGAGAACTCTGAGACTGAACAAGGTTAAATAAATTGCCCCAGGTCATGTAGCTAGTCAATGGCAGAACCAGGATGAAGGCGCCAGCTAGCTCCTCACCTGGCCTCCAATGTTCTCCAGCTTTACATGAACAAGGAAGAGAGGGCTTTTGTCCATGCACCTATTTTTTGCAGAAATTTTCCTAGGAATTTCCACTCTATTATGCCATTTAAAACTCACAGAACCCTGCAGCAAGGTTATGATGTCATTATTCCCATTTTTACAGATGAAACTAGGAATTAGAGAAAGTTGAACCAAAGTTCAGTTAAGTCCAAGCCAACATACTTTCCTCCTATACCTGATTAGGGCTACTACTCTTTCCACTTAGAGAGTGTTCCCTGCCTCTCTAAATGCCCTAAATTCACTATCTTTTAAAGCCAGTATGGATTCTAAGCACAGATTGTTCCCTTTTCTTCCAATTCGGAAGTGCTCTTTTCCTCCTCAGAAATCTTAATAGCTCTTTACCTCCAATTTTCCTTTGGCACTACTTTGTATTTTCTCTTACAGTTATTTTTGCATAAGTGTGCATATGCATGAACATTTTCAGAATACTGGACTCTACCTCCTTTCAGTAACTGCGATTATTTTTCCTAAAATTTTAGAAGATTAATCTAAGGAGACAAATGAAATTACAGCCATAATGTTAAGAAAATGTAATATGAATTCATGAACAGGAAAAAATGCATGTGTGATAATTGAGGACTGAGACAAAAATTATTACCCCTGAATAAAGACAGAATTTGAGAAACAGAAAGTTGCCATTTACTCTTTAATTTCTTCCCATAAAAATCAAACAAGATGCTTTCTGGATTTTCCACCAGTTCATCCGTTATTTTCTGGCACTTTCTTACATCTTTCATTCTATTTTATTTTTCCTATCAGCTATTATTTGTTACAAACAATTATTTCAGCTACATCCATTCTGATAATAGTTCCAAAATTACCTCAATATAATTCCAACCTTTTCTTACTACATGGCCACAAATAGCTCCCATTAAATTAAATGGAATATGAAGGGAAAGGAAGAGAAGACTTGGCTTAAATATCCTTTTAAGGATTCCTACTGTGATAGTTCCTGTAACACTAATAACCCATTGACAAGTAAGTTGAAAGATTTACCAGCCCATTATTTTTGCAAGGCATATGTCACATGCTATTTGTCACCCAAAAAATAAAATTTACATTTTTACCATTATTATTTATTACTATTTTACTCATCACAGTAAAGGGCTTTATGGTCTACAACTAAAGGCAATTTTATAACTCAGTAAGTATTGACAGCAATAAGAAAACGTTAATTTCCTCATCCACTGATACTGACTCCAAAATCTAAATAAAGGCCAGTGGTAATTATTCCAGTTTGTTTTTTTAATGTGTGTCTAAAAGCAGAGATTTGAAGTGTATTTCCAAAGTGCCTTAAGATCCACTTTAAGAAGGGGATGGATGTCGTATGCAGCTTTTGACCTACATCCTATCTAGTAGAGCATCTCACACTGTTTTCTATGGAACACCCTGTAAGACAAACTGTGAGGTATTTATTTTAAGTTGAAGGAATCCCCAAAAACAGCTTCACACATGCGACATTTTTTCTATCCTGTTCAAAAGAGATTTTGGAATGAAATGGAAGTCCCATCCTAGATAATAAAAGGCTAATATGCAAATTGTCCCCTCAGGAGTTTGACCAACAGGGAGTTCAACCACTTATTATGCCACGTGCTGACCACCAGGGGGTGGCACGGAACAAAGGAAGGCCCCAGCCAGCAGCCAGCAGCCAGAAGGCCCTAATTGGCCCTGATTGCCAGCCAGGCCTAGGGACCCTACCTGTGCACGATTTTCGTGCACCAGGCCTCTAGTTTATTAGACAAGGCAGGGTAAAAGTGAGTTTACAGTTGTTTATGTGGAAAATATTACAATAACTAATATATATTAATACAAGAATAACCTGTGCTTCATGTACTCTCACCTGTAAAACTACTTTTGTCCTATCCTGTACACTAAGAGCTAGAAACTCAAGCATTCCTTGTAGTTCGTACCATTTAAGATAGAATACACATTCCATGAGAGGAGGCATCTTGACTCTTTTGCTCACTATAGATTTTCTAACACCTGGCACAGTGCCTACCAGATAATTTGTGCCTAATAAAATACTTGTTACTAATTTCACAGATGAGGAAACTGGAGGGCAAAGCAGTCAAATGACCTAACCAAAGTCACGCAGTAACTTTGAAGCAATGCTAGCACTGGAATCTACAATTCCTGCTTGGTATAATTTCCACTGATTTCAGCATAAGCAAATGCAGGTGTCAGCGTGGGGGCAGAAATGAATGAGAACCAAAAATAAAAAGGAAGCCTGGAACCGTTTTTCAAACACCTCCCCAGAAGACAAGAATAAAGTTGTACATCTATTGGGAAGGGAGTATCCCCCCCAAAAAAAAAATTTTTAATTAAGAACCTGGCTGGTGTGGTTCAGTGGTTGAGCATCGACCCATGAACCAAGAGATCACTGTTTTGATTTCCTGTAGGTCAGGGCACATGCCCGGGTTACAGGCTCAATCCCCAGTGGGGAGCGTGCAGGAGGCAGCCAATCGGTGATGTTTCTCTCTCATCGATGTTTTTATCTCTCTATCCCTCTCCTTTCCTCTCTCTCTAAAAGAAATAACTAAAAACATTTTTTAAAAGAACTAAGAACTCTCCCATGAATAAATGAACAAATAAACAAAAAACCCATCTATCTAGTTGATGGGGGGAAAATTTTTTCAGGGGCTTTAGAAAATTAGTTTTTTAATAACAGAAAATTAACCCATATAAGGAAAAAAAAAAGAAGTCCACAAAACATAGCAGGTTAGCTATAAACTGAAAACTAGACCAAATATAACTTGAGAAATACTTTGAAAAGGATTCCAAAGGCAATAAAATACTTTTTATAACATTTTTTTTTTCAAAAGTGGGCTGAAGAATCTGAATAACAATTTAATGATCAGGGTCTAAAAGTGGTACGCTCAGGGAAAAAAATCAGATAGCAAATTGGATAAGTGAATCATTTTTCTTGGTCTTCCTGGGAAGGAAATGCTAGAGGGGAGATTCATGCATAATAAGTATATGGAAATATACAAGCTACTCCTTCTATATCAAATACTGGCAAATGCCCATGAGTAAGCAGGAAAAAGAAAAGAGGTTTCACTCTGTGTAAAGTACATATTTATGCAATTGAGGAGAAAAAACATACTCTCAAGCCTAGATCATAACACTACTCTAACCCAGAGACAAAACAGAAATTCCATGAAGGACACTGCCTCGACATGAGGCTGCAGCCAAAAATTCCATTGAAAATGCTGCTGCTAAATAGCACCCAGTAGAGAAAAACAAGCAAAAAACATTGCCTACTTTTATTTAAAACTGTGGTTTATCCACACTGGAAGAAAACATACATTTCTGACTACTCATGTTAAGAATAATGTATTAGAGGTACTAAAAAAAAAAAAAAAAAAGAGGGACTAATGGTCAAGGAGATTATGTAACTAATATAAACTATCCAGGCAAAGTTTATGATCTTGAAAGTGCACTTAACCTGGGAATTACCGTACACTGCCCCGCTGAATGGTCTATTCCATTACGTGAATGTGGCGACCATTTTGCTAAGTGCTGACTCATGTACCAAGCATTGTGCTCATCACTTTATATCCATTATCTCATCTAAACTTCATAATAAGGATGTAGGCATTAGTGTTGTCACTTTACAAATAAATGGACTGAGGTTTAGACAGTTTAAGAAACTTGTCCTATTTAACACACCAAATGAGAGCCTGAATATGAATCGACGCTGGTCAAATTTTTGCATCAAGATTTTTAACACTGTTTTCCCCACCCTATGCCTACCCATTCATTGGACTGTTTTTTTGATTTGTTTTTTTGTCCTTTGTGTGTGGCTGACTTCAGTCTCACCACGATACAGCAAATAAATAGCTATAATTCTAAATACGTGCAGGACAGACCATGTCTCACTTGACTTTTATCCTCAGAGCCTAACCATCACCTAGAACAAGGTAAAATGTTCAGTAGGTGTTTACAAAATGAAGTGAGTTGAATAAACATAATGCATATTATAGTAATACAGCAAATTTCTGACAAAAATATTGTTGATTATGTGTGGGAGCAAAGCCTATACTTTAAAAATTGAGATTTAAACAACTGCAATAGACAAAGGTTAGACATTTCTACAACCAATACATCTGCTCTGACATAAAGAAATGGACATTGTAGCAGTAGAAACAGAACTGGATCAGTGGATCACAGAAAATCCATGACTTAGGCAGTTTCCGGTTGGAAACAATAAGACCAACCCTGGTTAATCACTGAGAAAAAGGAACTCATTGAAAGAGCTAGGCTTTAAATATAAGCAGAAACCAAGAAAATATAGATAACCAGAGCTACTGCCAAGGCCACATAACAGGAACAGCTGGGTTGACGCTAAGCCACCACCACTGAACTTTGGATGGTACAGCTGGACTGCCCCCACCTGCCCCTTAGAAAACTCTGCTACAACTACTGACACAACCACCACTGGATGCTGGATACCACAGCCACAAGAATTCTACACTGTCACTGCTTCTTTAGGTAACTCACCTCAGATTCAAATTCGTGGGCTGCAAATTCAAGCTGCAAGGGGGGAAAATAAAACCCGGCTCTTTTGGCCTCAGCCATGGAGTGAGCCCTGCTTGTCTCCACATCTTAACTTGATTCCAAAAGCATAGAAAGTGAATTTTAATACTAGGTGACCACAACAAATATATTTATACTAGAGGCCCGATGCTTGAAATTCATGCAAGGGGCTCGGCCCTTGCAGCCCCAGCTGCCTCAGCCATTGCAGCACGGGCTTCGTCCGAAAGGTCGTCCAGACAGTCGTCTTGCTATTTGGTCTAATTAGCATATTAGCTCTTTATTATATAGGACTATAGGCCCAGTGCACGACATTCATGCACTGGGGGTGAGGGGGTGTCCCTCAGCCCAGCCTGCACCCTCTCACAGTCTGGGATCCCTCAGGGGATGTCCACCTGCCGGCTTAGGCCCACTCCCCGCCCCCCGCTCCCGCCACCGCTGTTGTGCTCACCAGCCATGAACCCGGCTTCTGGTGAGAGGCACTCCCCCTGTGGGATCGCAATGACCACCAGGGGGCAGCTCCTGCATTAAGCATATGCCTTCTGGTTGTCAGTGTGTCATTGAGACCAGTCGTTCTGCCATTCGGTTCATTTGCATATTAGCCTTTTATTAATTAGGATATTTACTACAAAATTACAATCTGAGAATATGACCTAGAACTGGATTAGGACTGGCCTTCTAGCTAGCGGGTTCTCCAAAACCTAGCAAGGGGGAATAACACCTCAAAAGTATAGCAAGTGGGCTGCCTCCTTGGGAAATGGAGCATGAGCTGTATGGGCACTGCAAGGCACGTTCCCATAGGGTCCCATGAAAACACACTCCCTATGTCACAGATTGGCAATCATGGCTTCCTCCTTTCCCAAGTCCCTGAAGTTATGGCATACCTGTGGCCATCATTTCTTACCACACCTGTTCAGACATTTGTTGATTACTTCCTCCTAGGCCAGTGATGGCAAACCTATGACACGCGTGTCACAGGTGACACGCAAACTCATTTTTTTGGTTGATTTTTCTTTGTTAAATGGCATTTAAACATATAAAATAAATATCAAAAATGTAAGTCTTTGTTTTACCGTGGTTGCAAATATCAAAAAATGTCTATATGTGCCACGGCACCAGAGTTAAGTTAGGGTTTTTCAAAATGCTGACACGCCGAGCTCAGAAGGTTCGCCATCACTGCCCTAGGCTGCAGTGATGCTTCTGATGCCCTCAGAGTAACAACAGCAGTGCTTGCGTTTACTTAGTTCTTACTAAGTGCCCAGAGCTACGCTAAGGGCATTACAGATACTGAATCATTTTATTCTCACAATAACCTGAGGAAGGAGGTACTAAGATTACACTCATTTTAGGGATGAGGAAAATGAGCAGAGAGGTTACTTAACTTACCCAAGGACACACAGAAGCTGAGCTGCAGTGTCAAGGCAGGAACCAGGCAGTCTGGCTGCAGAACCTGTCCTTTTCACTGCCTCCCTTTTGAGAGGATTTTGGGCAAGCCCTACTGGACTGCTGGGTTTTACCATGCACTTCCTTAATAAGATCACCTGCTACAGAAAATTCGCATTGGACACGTCCAGCATCATAGTAGCATCTCCAACACTCCCACTTGCACACCTTTATTGGCCATTATGGATCAAGTCTAATTACCAAAATGAAACAATGGGAATGATATTGGGGAGAGAAATCACAGTAGAAAGACGAAGCAAACTGGGTGGTGAGTCCCACTCCGCAGCTCTGGCTAACTCAACTTTTGATGGATCTCAGTGTGTTGCACTTGCTGAGGGACCATGGGGAGGGTCTGTGTCATCATCGTGCTCAGAGCTTGAATGACCGTATATACGTATGTATTCCTAATATGAAGCTATTTCTGAGGTCAGCACTATTTCAAATCAGCATTGTTTGGGGTGTGCCTATATATTATTAATTTATAATGTGGTGCCAATATATTTATGGTTAAGCTGGCTGTTCAATGAACTGTATATAATCCATTTGTTAATATATAAGCAGTTCTCCTTTGTTCCATTTTGCTATTATTTTTTCCATTATCTTATCATAAAAAATTTCAGAGAAAAGTTGAAAGAACTCTATAGTGAACTTACATACACCTACCAACTGAATTTTATAATTAGCATTTTGGTACATCTTCATCACATATAAATCCATGATTCCTTCTACCCACTCATCAATATATCTTATTTTTAATGCACTTCAAGGTAATTTGCAACATCAGAACACTTTTCCCAAAACACTTTAGTGAGTTTAATATTTATTTCCAGTTCTTTTGAGATAAACTATATGTAGAGTTAAATGCAAAAATCTTATGTAATAGTTGATGAGTTTGACAAATGTAAAGGGGTCCCTTAGGAGATTATAGAACAGTAGCATTAACCCGGAAAGTTCCCTCTTGCTCTTTCCCTGTCGTTCACAGCCCAGATAGCCCCAAAGGCAGGCTATGTTTTGATTTGTTCTGATTTGTTTCATCATAGACTAGCTATACTTGTTCTAGAACTTCATATAAATAGAATCATAGGATGTTTACTTTTTTCATATATTTTTATTGATTTCAGAGAGAAAGGGAGAGGGAGAGATAGATAGAAACATCAATGATGAGAGAGAATCATTGATCGGCTGCCTCCTGCATGTCTCCTACTGGGGATCAAGCCTGCAACCCAGGCCTGTGCCTTGGCCAGGAATTGAACCATGACTTCCTGGTTCATAGGTCGACGTTCAACTACTGATCCATGCTGTCCAATTACTTACTCTTTTTTATACATCTTTCACTTAGTATAGTTTTGAGGGTTTTAAGATTTTATTCATGTTATTATGTATAGAAGCAGTTTGTCATTTTTATTGCTAAGTAGTATTCATTGTTTGAAAATACTATAGTATCTTTACCCATTCTCTCATAAATGGGCCCTAGATTGTTTTCCAATTTTTATTTATTATGAAAAATGTTGTATGAGCATTTACATTTAAGTGTAAGTGTTTTTGTCCACATATTTTTTATTTTTCTTGAGTAAATGCCTACGAGTAGAATTGCTGCATCATTAAGAAATTGTATTCTTAACTAAACTTCCAGACTGTTTTCCAAAGTAGTTAAACCATTTTACATACCCACCAACAATGAATGAGTGTTCTGGTGATTACATATTCTCTCCAACATTGGGTGATACCGGACCTTTTAATTTTATCCATTCTAGTGAGTATTCAGTGTCTCACTGTGGTTTTAAAATACATTTCCCTAATTACTAATGACGTTGAGCACATTTTTCATGTACTTATTATTGACCATTTGTATATCTTTCTTTGTGAAGTATCTGTTCAAATCTTTCGCTTATTTTTATTAGGCTGCATTTATTTTTATTATGATGATTTTTTATAAGATCCAAGTTAAAAGAACTCTTTCAAGTCCATAAAACAAGATATATGAACTGGGCTGCTCTGAGTCACATTTTTAGTCATTATATTAGTATCTAGATCAGGGGTGGGCAACCTTTTTGTGAGTGCGTGCCAAAATCAG
The DNA here is from genome assembly GCF_964212035.1 of Myotis nattereri. Classification (NCBI taxonomy): domain Eukaryota; kingdom Metazoa; phylum Chordata; class Mammalia; order Chiroptera; family Vespertilionidae; genus Myotis; species Myotis nattereri. Next base: position 57,829,784 of record NC_138087.1, read on the forward strand.
CAAAATCTCTGACTCAAAATTCTTCTGCGTGCCAGCCCTAATTTTTTAAGAACATGTTACGCCTACTTGATATCTCTTAAGGTGTACATATGTGAAGAACCTTGAAGAAATAATAAAATCCATTCGAGCGACAAAAACACAGTATATGATGATGAAAAATACATTTATTTTTTAATGTATACATGTACACTGATAGTCCGACAGAAAACTTTATGACTTCGTTTGATATTATCAGTGGGCCTTTTGCTGCTGCATCACTGATGACAGAGATTTTACATCAGGTTTATATTTCGTGACCTTCAGAGATATGCACAAGCTGCTACTTTCATCCGTCAGGCTACTCCTATTATGAGACTTAACAAAATTCATCACTGAGAACAAAGATTCACAAGCGTATGTGGATGAAAACATGGAGAGTAACGCTGTTGCAAAGTTTTTTAAACAGAAAAAATTTTCTGGAATGGCATTCCAAGTCCTCAATAGTTCGTTTTCGACACTGTTGAAATTGCTCTTCCCCTCTCTCGTCAATCCATGTCTATGGTCTTTAAGATAACTTGTTATATAAAATTATTTATTTATCTAAGATGCACCTACACTGAATTTATCTGAAAAATAAAAAAGTCAATATTAAGAAAAAAAATTGTAAATGGAAGATTATAAGAGAGGGTTTCACGTGCCAGCAAAAGTTACTGACATGCCATGTTTGGCACGCGTGCCAGGGGTTGCCCACCCGTGATCTAGATTAATAAAAACTTTGCTTTCCTATTTAAAAAGCTGAAACCCAATTTTTCAACAAATTCTTTTGAAAACAAACAAACTAAAACCTCTTTCTTCTCATACTGAACCTGTATATACAGGGATATATACAGGGGGTATATACAAATGTTGGACTCCTAAGCAAATGTTAAACTCCCTGGCCTATGTACACATTTCTGTAAAACAGTATGTACCACTTCCCCCCATTCTAAATCAGTGATTAATGTAAGGCAAGTCATTGTGCTGTACACCGTAAACTTACACAATGCTGGATGTCTATTATATCTCAATAAACTGGAAAAAATAAATCAGTGCTTATAACCTGCTGACAATCGCTTTTTTCTCTAGATTCTCTGAACTTCAGAGCTCAAACCCCAGATCTTGCCATTCCTTTCTAGATAAGATTTTGATCTTCTATCTTGTAGAGAACAATCTTGACTAACCTTAGACATGAATCAGCCTCCTGACTAATCTGGTTGTTCTTAAGTCATCTCACTTGTTCTACCTGATTTCCTAATGACGTTGCTCACTTTGAACACTCCGTATATGCTCAGCAAAAGTGTTATCAATGCAAGTCATCTAATGGAACGAATGGTATAGAGGAAGAGATGAGAAAAGTGGACAGCTTGAAACTCGGGTTGAACGGTAACAAAAATTCAGCTTGAATTAGATTAGGCAAAAGGGAGGACCATATTGGTTTGAGTGCTACAAGAAGGACAAGACTACAGCCGGACCTCAAAGATAAGTCACTTCAATATCAGCAACTTTGGAACCATAAACCTGAGTTCCACCAGCATTTTCTGTCTCATTGCTTTTCTATGCAAATTTATTTTGTTCCTTGAAACTAGCTGCAAGCATACGATGAGGAAAATAGCTACCATTCTTCATCTCTGCTTTACCACCACAGAAGTACAGGCCATGCTTTCACTGGTCCCTGGTTCAAAAATCCAAATGGTGAGTTCTGACCACCCATCAGCCATCAACTGTGGCCAGATCACAGCATATTTCCTGTGGCAGGTCCAGACGAAGCTGCCCGGGAGACGGTTGAAATTGTATGTCCATCATCTGGGACAGAGGTCTGAGCTACAGTAAGACATTTTGAACCCACAAGCAGAAAGGTGGTAATTCAAGCCATGCAATTAGATGAAATGATCTAGGGGAGTGTGCAGAATAAAAAGAGGAGAACCAAGGACAGAAGCCTAGATTGTATCACTTTAGCCTGTTTTACTATAGCCTGTTTCTCAATTATAAAATACACTTGTTTGTAAAAAGTAAAAATATAAGAAAAATTGAACATCAGTTGAAAATTGGCATACAACATATAAAGGAACAATTTTTTTTACAGAAAACACATGCACACAATAGGAGGTGTGGATGATTCACTTGGAAGGGTGTAATGATATTTGACAGAGTAACCCCCTCAAAGGACCTTGAGTGGAAATATTCTGCTTTCACCTCAAGTGGGAAGTAGGTATAAGAGAAGACAGATGGTATAACCCACACAGATATTCTCTCTGAAAGCCAAGTGCTAATGTAAGTACTTCTTGTACTAGTTCTTTGGTAGAGAGTGTCTGGAAGTCCCTGTAGAACGGCCTCTGTTTAGCCCAGGTCATGAAAGACCCATGATATGAGAGATGCAGTGAGTTGAAGGAAACTAGCAGGGTTGCAGACAACAGCAGCTACGGAACTGAATGCTGTAGAGTGTAGCAAGTTGTGGTATGAGAAGTCTACAGCATTTAAGAAAGGTGGATCCCAAAACTTCCTGTCAGCTGATATCAATGGCTTGAGTGACAGGTAGAATATTTACATTACATAGTTATAACACTTGGGTATGGACACAAAACCAACCACCCTTTATTTATTTATTTATTTATTTATTTATTTATTTATTTATTTTGAGAGAGAGAGAGAGAGAGAGAGAGAGAGAGAGAAACAGCAATGATGAGAGAGAATCATTGATCGGCTGCCTCCTGCATGCCCCCCATTGGGGATCAAGTGCACACCTGGGCATATGCCCTGACCGGGAATCAAACTGTGACCTCCTGGCTCATAGGTCAACGCTCAACCACTGAGCCATGCTGGCCAGGCCCAACCACCCTTTTACGGACATATTATGTTTCTCTGACTTGGAAAATCTCTGAAAGAAAACTGAGTCTCGCTCTTGGGTTCTCAAGTACACATTTTTCAGAGTTGAGCTAGAGATACTCCAGGAAGCTTGCAAAAACTATCCAAAGCAGAGACTTACATGACAGTAATCAAAGAAGTATATCACGTCCCCTAAGAAGACCACGATTCCTCAGTCACGGCACTCATCTAAGATGTCGTTCCACAGGTGCTGGAAGATGGCCAAGGAGTGCAGATGCCAAACGGCCTCACAATATACAGAATGGGACAAAAGTAGGTTTATAGTTGTGAAGACATGAAACACAGAGTATATTCCTGTTTGTTATTTATCAATTACTGCATTATTTTCCATAAGAACAACTGAAAACCTACTTTTGCCCAACCCGGGATTAGTCAGACTCATCATAATATTCCTGGAAGGATGTGGTTTACTTGCCACTTTCCCAAGAACAAAGTTATAACTGTCATGGCTATCAAAAATTTCATAAAGATTTATGCCCCATGTTTAGGAAGATCAATGATATTGATGATAATAGCTACCATTTATTGAGTTCCAATCATGTGCCTGGCCCTATGCTAAGACCTGTACATGCATTAGTTACTTTAATTCTCACAACAGTCCCATGGTGGATAAACAACGCTCATGAGCAACTTCTATCAGGTCACATATTTAGGAACTAGTAGTGTCAGAATCAAACCCAGTTCTTCTTGGTCCTCGTGCTCATGGTCTTTGCTTTATGCTATTATGCCTCTTCCACTGAGAGCCAGTACGTGTTGTATATGATGAGCATGCTGAGGTCACAGTTGTCTTGCTAGAAAAGGTAAACACCATTAATTTTTTTATTAAAGAGAACCAAGATAGCCCCACAGGAGGTGTGGAAAACTGATAAATACTACATCATAAATGTTGTCATACTCATAAGGGCCTTCAGCCTTGGGTTGAAGAGAAAGAACAGCTTTGGGTCTGTGTCAATAGAAATACCAGGTTCCAGCAACATCGTGTGCCATCCTGGAGGTGAGCACAGAACATGGGGGCAAGGGAAGCTCGTCTGCCTTCCCATCTGAGAGTTCTTACCTGTACATGGTAGAGTGTTTCAGAGCTCGTGGCACAGAGGTAGTAAAGTGGATGGCACGTAGCCAGACACCAAGGAAATACTGGTGGCAAAAATTTGAAGTGAACTTAAAGGTGTCTGGAGCAGACTTCAGGGGAAGTTAAAGTAGCTTGAGTATCCAGTGAAAAATAGCCCCAGGCACTCTTGACTTACTCCTCAGACACAGTGTAAGGGGGCATATTTTTAGAATGTGGCCTCACAAATAGGGATCGCCATGGACAATGTCCAGGCTTTTGAGTCAGACAGGGAGCATGGCCTGCCATACCAAGCCTTCATCCACAGAAACGCCCAATACTTGGTCATGGAAGCTGGATTCTTTGGTTAGGAACACCTCTGACATGCAGAACACCCCTTCCTAAACTGAGACCCAAGAGATAGGGAGGGTCAGAAACCAGCTGCTCCCTTGTGGGGACTTGAGTATGGATGTGGGCTGCCAGCAACAGTGGGGACACACACACACACACACACACACACACACACGTAGAGAGAGGTATATCACTAGCATTTACCTCTGACCCAAGGACAAGTTCTACCAATTCAGAAAAATGTTAAAGGTTTCAGTACCAGTTCAGTGTGAAGGGCTCCCCCGTGGCCTCCTTGGAATTCAACCAAGAAAACTGAATCACTCCATTCCAGCTCCTGGGCAGCAGGCCAGGACTATGACTGACCCCCACCTAACGCTGAAGCTCATGGACATCACGGATGGCTTCCCATCTGCTGTCACAGCGGGATAAAAGATAACCAACCACCACAATGTGCTTTGAAAACACAAAATGTCTAATAAAACTCATATTTTTCTGAAATCATTTTCTAATTACTTTCAATAACCCCCCCCAAAAAAATGGCTAGAGAATTTGCTAGGCAGGAATAATAACAATATTCTACCTGTTACTGTGATAATTCTGTCTATTCTCTCTGTGGCTACTAAAGTTATGAGTGAAAACGACACAGAAGGGCTATGTTCATTTAATTTGGCCCCTAATGGTCACTACTGAAATTCAATAGAAAGCTATTATTTGATCTGTCCACAAATACAAATAAGAATATGTGGGCAGGGGTGGGCTAGAAGGGGTCAATGGGGGAGAAGGGGAACATATGTAATACTTTCAAAAATAAAGATTAAAAAAAAAAAAGATTATTACTTCCCTACCACCTCTAAGGAAATTTAACCTTTCTTGGAGCTCTGCTGAAAAACGAGTTCTCAGTAATTCAGTCTAATTTTTATGATGATTTACAGAAACTTAAGGGACTGTCTTGAGATCTGAGAATAAATTAAACACTTTTTAAAACATTTTGAATAATTTTCTCATTCCATTGCTAAAAATGATTACTTCTGATTATATAATAATTTCCCAGACTATTGTCCACAACTATAATTTTCACAGTAAAAACTGGCCTTTCATTATAGAACAGGCATTGTGTTTCTTTTTTTATTTTATTTTATTTCATTGATTTTAGAGAAAGAAGGGAAGGGAAAGAGAGACAGAGAGAAAGCAAGAAAGAAACACTGATTTGTTGCGCCACCTGTTCATGCATTCATCGGTTGCTTTCTTGTATGTGCCCTGACTAGAGATCGAACCCACAACCTTGGCATATCAGGACTATGCTCTAACCAACTGAGCTATCGGCCAGGGCTCAACGTTTCTTTGAGATAATACGTTAGTTGGCAGTCATTTTGTATAAGTCAGGCATTTAAATATTTGTATGCAAAATCAGAATTGTTTTAAAATTTAAAAAATATGCTTACCTAGCACACACACTATAGAATATATAATCACTTACTGTGACTCACTGACTAGCTATCACATTTGTTCAACATACACTGGCACAGATCTTTTGGTTGGGTCAATTTTATCTTTTCCAGATTCAGTCATATTTCAGATTTAACCAATTCCCTAAATTAACTTTATAATCAACTGTCACTTCTCTTTTCCTGCAGAAAGAGGGTGGGGGGGTTGGAACTCCAACAGACCCATGACTAAGTAGCTTGGAATTAAACTACTTGTAAATGAGTGTGGGTGAAATTCTTTGAGTACTACTACTTGAAATAGTTTTCATTTTCTTGATTCATCTCTCAGCTTCTCATCCTTATTTGTCTCTTTATTACCGTTCAAAACCCCTCTCACTCACCTCATATTAATTCCCTGTTCCATTCCCTGTAGTGGCCTTTCAAAACTTTCTCTTCCTCTCTGTTCCTGAAATCCCCAATCACAAGACTCCTACTTCTAGCCTGCTACTATTCTGAGAAAATAGAAGCTGTGTGAGGTATTTTTCTTTTTACTTCCCCTGTCTTCCCCTCTGAATCCCTCTGTGCTGTACATTGTATTCCTCCTTTCAATCTTTGGCTCCAGAATGAAATGGCTCTCCTTCTGGTAATGTTATCCTCTCCATCTTTACATCTGAATCATAAACCCTCCTGTCTCCTTACTTCCTTGCTCTTTCAGTTCCCTTCCTTAATTTTTTTTTATCTCTCCTGACCAACCATCTCTTCATCTGCCTACTCAGGTAGGCCCAGTTTTGAAAAAGAAACAATCAAAAATCTTTTCACCTTGCCCCTTCCCTCAAGTTTCCTCCTCTTACCTCCCCTTCAACACCCAAATGATCAGAAAAGTGTTCTACATTTGCTTCCCACATGTCTTCACTTGCCCTTTACTTGATATTACTTCTAAGACCTCCTACATGTCAAGCCCAACTTCATTCTCTCAAGCTCTCACACTATGGGTGACCTTGTGTCCCCTAAAACCCTTCCTTCCCTGGGACTTGTGATCCTGTACTACCCTGCTTCTCCTGACCGTCCTGGCCATGCGTCCCCATGTTCTCCCTTCTTCGGCCCTATGACACCAGGTATTCCCCATGGTTTTACCCTTGGTTCTCTGTACACCGCTTCACTCTGTCCTTAGAAATTCCATTGCTTTGGGGCTCTATTGAGATCTCATCTGGATCGTCAGTTCAAAAGTTCTCTCTCAAGCATTATGTCTCTACCTGACAGACAGCTTTGTCCCTAACACTAGGGACTCCTCAGAGGCATACTTATGTTTTATTCATCCTTGTACTTCAATCCCCCACTTCCACCATCCAGGGCCAGGAACGGGTAGTGGGAATGCAAGAAAAGTTACTTAGGCTGAACTAAACAGTATTTCCCACTGCACCTGAAACTGAACAGAAACAAAACTCAACAGCTGTCTAGCCCTCCACAACACAAAACAACCCAGCCTCCTCACTTCCCTATTTCTCTTAATGATATTTCTAACTTCCAAGCCTTAAAATCTGAGCTCCAACTCTGATGTCTTTTTCCTTGTCCTCTATATATCTAATAAGTTAACATGTGTTATTGATTGTTCCTTTGTTATGTTTTTACACTTGTCTACTCATTTCATGTCTTTCTGTCATATCCTCAAAATAAGGCCCTAATTACCTCCCGCATATCTTATTTAAGAGCTTCCCAAGTCAGATTCTTCATCTCTCCTACACACTACTTCTCGTTTACTCTTCAGTTAGCACACGTCTCATGATATTACTATGCATCTCAAAAATAGTTCATATTGATCCCTTGCCTAGAAAATTACAAACATCTTGCCCTAATATACAAAGTTCTTCATCATATGGCCCCTCAAACAACTATGCTAGGAAGGACTCAAGTTACCACAAGAAAAGAAGACGTTCTGATAGCTGTCAGAAAACAAGAGAAGTCTGAAACTCTACCATTCTCTCTTGCTGTCAGTGTTTCTGCTTTTCTTTTCAGTTTCCCTTCTCTCTATTGCTCTGCCTCCTCTGGTCATTCAGTTTCCATTCCCTTATGGTTTTCAACTAGCATACAGCACAATATGACAACTCTCCATACCTTGTAAACCTCGGCAACGCTCAATGCTTCTTTGCAGTTTCGACCCCCCCTGCCAATTAGTCCAGTTTCTTGATTTTCCAGTTCCAATTCTAAAGAGTTCCAATGCCCTAGTCTGTTATTTCATGCTAGATCACAGAAATGCCACACAACGGCCTACGGATTGTCTGCACTTGTATCAGATGCTCAATCAGCTGGATCTAAACACATGGGACTGGACAGGATCACAGGTTCAGAGAATGGACCCTTGGGAAACAAGGCTGTGGGCAGAAAAATTCCTTTAGAAGGACAGGCAACGATCAACATCTTGAAGGCATTACCTTTCCCTGCTTTATTCTCCTACATGTACATGACAATCTTGTCAAACAGGAATTGCTATCTCAAAAACTCAGTCCACAATTTTATAATTCTATGCCTGTGCTCATGCTGTTCTCTCTGCTTAGAATAATCTCTTCCACCATCTTACTATCTACAAATCTACCATCCAAAGGACAAGAACAGACATAAAAGGAATTCCAACACAGTCAATGTACAACAAGAAAGAAAGCTATGAAAAATAATCTGAGCACAAAGAAACAAAACTCAAATTAAGGTGCAATTTTTGTCAATTAGATTAGCCCCCCAAAATTAGAATGATTAATGTACATTATGATGATAGTTTCTTGTCTTCCTATAAAATATAGCTAAAAGGAAAGGCATTTAATTCCTGACAAAATTCCACAAAAATGTCCAAATATAAATTTTTTAAAAAGGAAGCACACCTACGATGAAGAATTTTAAAAGTAAATGCACCAGATCAAGTAATGCGGAGACTACAGCAAAGCAGTTAATCTTGTAAATGGATTGTGGCATTGCAAAATCCTATAATTCTTTTAGAAAGCAGTTTACCAACATGATTCATTTTGAAATTACAGAAAAACTTAAACAGGAAAACAAAATTACTTTTCACTATTATCAACTAGAGGAAATCACTTTTAACATTTTGGTACATAGCCTTTCATTGCCTCTTATTTATATACTAGAGTCCCGATGAACAAAATTTGTGCAAGGGTAGGCCTTCCTTCCCCAGGCTGCCGGCACCGTCTTCCCTCTGGCACCCAAGACCCAGGCTTCCCTCGAAGCCCCAGCTTCGTCTGGAAGAACGTCTGGTCTAATTAGCATATTACGCTTTTATTATTATGAATTTTTTCCTTTACTTTTTTATTTTATTTTTTTAATTGGATCAAACTAGATATACTGTCAACTGGCTTATTAGCATCTTTTTTATTCATTAGGTTATAAACCTTTGTCTATTCTATTAACAGTATTCCAAAATATTATTGTTAATGATTCAAAACATTAATAGTCTATCCTATGAATAAGGAATAATATATTCTTAGGAAAAAAAGTTCTAATGCTAGACCAGATTTTTCAACTTTTTCATAAATATTGATGGACGGTAATGAACATCCTAGTATATAAGTCTTTTGTGCACATCTCTGATATTTTCTTAAAACAAATGCCCAGAAGTATATTTGATAAGGCAGAGAATATAACCATTAAAAAGAATTTATAAATATTTTAATGAAAGAACTTATAAATATTGATTTAAGCAAAACTCTTATATGACTTTATTAGGAAAATAAGGAGTGAGGAAGGAGGAGGGAAAGAACAGATGATAGAAGAGATAAAGCTCCATAATTTATAGCAGAAAGTCACTGAACATTAAAAAATGTTCTAAGTTAGTATAAGGGCAATATTTAGAAAAAAGGAGATGAAGCAGCTATTAATGAAGAATAGTGGACAGAAATCAGGTGTAAGAAAATATGTCACAGTAGCCCTGGCCAGTGTGGCTCAGTTGGTTGAGTCTCATCCCATGCGCTGAGAGGTCGGGGCACATGCCAGGGTTTTAGGCTCAATCCCCAGTAAGCGGGGAGGTGGCTGATTGACACTGATGTTTCTCTCTCACCCTCTCCATCTCCCTTCCTCTCTCTCTCTCTCTCAAATCAATGAAAAAATAAAATATGGCACAGTATACTGATGTTTTTCATTTTAAGTCTTATTTTCTTTGACTTTTCAACCATGCATTTATATTGGTTTGATAAAAATACAAATTACGTATATTTAAAAAGCTGAAGCCAGCAGTGTAATTCATATATAAAATATAACAGATGCACAAGTTGGCTTAAGAGCCCACAATTCTCATAATTCTTTAGGTAGAAAAAAATTCTTCTTCTGTATATACCATTGCCTATAAAGACTTTAAAATTTATAATTTTGTGAATTCTTACTGAGAACCTTCTGTAAACAAAGCCTGTAACTGGGTGCTGTGGGAGATACTAAGAAATACTTTATCTATTCTTTCCAGAGAGAAGACAATTGTTGTGAACACCAGAAATATTCTCTCCATGTGACTCAGCTATGGAATGTTAGAAAAATGCCTATGCAGAAAATCTTCACATTTTCTCTCAAAAAATTTTTTAATAGAAAAACATTAGGATACCAATTCCTCTATGTAGAGTTAAGAGAGAACAGTAGAGTTTTCTTCAGAAAAACCCTTACATTTTCCCACATACCATACCAGAGAGAGTGCTATAAGCAGTACTCAGCAAATATGTCAGAAAATTGGAAAAATAAAAGGAAATTAGGATAGTGGGAAAATGAAGTGTTAGACCCTTAATTCTCAAGCAAATTCCTCACAGATCTTTCCATGTGTCCTTCATAAATGTGTAGTTCTTCCTGAGTTCACTTCATTGTAGGTAGAGACAAGAATTTTCTCAAAACTCAGAACATTAGTCCCCCCCAGAAGGAATCATCACAGTGGCACTAAGTCCGAATTATTTTCCCTTTATACAACTGATTTGCAGGACACTGGTATAGTAAATGATGAGTCTCCATTGGCAACAGTTGTTAAATCTCTGTCTGCATCATATTACCTCCAGCTAGGCCACAAAATGGAGCTATTAGACCCAGACTCCTGTCAGTTGCTCCCTCCTCACATCTCTTTCTAATCCTCTTCCTCCTCTCCACTCCACATTCCTCCTGTAATCTCTTCCTCTCACTCTCTCCTTCTTCCCTTCTTCAAACCTCATCCCTGAGTTTTTCCTTCCTCTGTCTTCTACCACTGCCCCACCCTTATCCTAACCACATCAAAGAATAGAGGTGAGGAAGGAGAGGCTTAAATTCTACCTTTATATTAAGAGAAGTCTGGTAACAAAGACATCTAACAAAATGCCAGCTAACATTTTCAGTATAATTCAGACTAAACTATTTGTAAATTTATCAGAATTTCATGAGTAATTTTCTCTTTGCAGTTGAGCGACTATCATTTGGGTGTATTTATTTTGGTTTTCAAGGGTAAACTAAATGTATAAGTGTGTTCTCCATTTCCACATTTAATACATTCTCTTTAAAATGCTGTGTCTAATGGCTATTATGTAACTTCAGCATACACTTACATAGCACTTCCCTCCCCAACCTTTACCAGAATCTACCTCTCTTTCCCAAACAGTGGGTCTTGGGAAGAGAAAGGTGAATGTTCCCATCCTCATCTAAGCCTCTGTACTGATCAATGTGGGTCCCTATGCCAAAGGGTAAACAATATAATGTTCGTTCCTTGGGAGCAGCTACATCCAAATATCCTATTGAGTAAAGTTCAAGTGCACAGAGTACATGAACCTTTGAACCCTGAAAAATGTGGCTTAGAATCCCCAAATATCTGGCTTTTGGAATAGACATTCCATTTTTCAGTCAGAATAGAGATATTACAAAAAATGCCAGGAAGGAGAGGATGAGATTAGTTTATCTGATGAATACATCAACTAAGAAATGGGAGAGAGTTCCAGAAATAGTTGGCTAAAAGTAATACGTCAAGCATTTAGATCAGGGGTCCTCAAACTTTTTAAACAGGGGGCCAGTTCACTGTCCCTCAGACCGTTGGAGGGCCGGACTATAGTTTTAAAAAAATCTATGAACAAATTCCTATTTACACTGCACAAATCTTATTTTGAAGTAAAAAAACAAAACGGGAACAAATACAATATTTGTATTTGCTTGTGGCCCGCGAGCCGTAGTTTGAGGACCCCTGATTTAGATATTACAAGCAAGTCTTCACAGATAATCTAAATTTCAAAAAGGTATGTTCAAAATTATTCTTAAAGTATAAATCATCCCCAAAATACCACCATAAAACAGTTATATAAATTAGGATGGCACCCATGGGTCTAGGACTATGGCAAAACCTACCACCAATATTTGTTGGTCATCAAACTACTGAAGTCTTTTTTATATATTCAGATCTTGTCACAGTAATTCTACAAATTGCAGATAAGTACAAATGTACCAGAACAACTAGGTCAATAACTGCTTCCACCACAGTTTCCCTAATTCTTTTGCAGCATCAAGAACTAATGAATTTATAATCTATGAAAAACGTATTACAAGCCCACTATATGCTAAGCTTTGTGCTAGGGAATTTGGGGCACTTCCCTGCCCCACATTATGAACAAAATATCAAAATTCTAAATGAAGACAGGATTAGTATTGCCTCAGGCTCCAGTGTGGCTTGGCATGGTACTATTTATGTTTGCTGAAGATTTTGATATTTTGTTCATCATGGATTTTTCACATTAATATTTATTTTTAAATATGATATTAAAATGCTATTTAATCTTGATCACTGAGGGGTTTTTTTGTTTTTTTCCTAATATATTTTTATTGATTTCAGAGAGGAAGGGAGAGGGAGCAAGAGAGAGGTAGAAACATCAATGATGAGAGAGAATCATTGATCAGCTGCCTCCTGCATGCCCCACAATGGGGACTGAGCCTGCAACCCAGAGATGTGCATGTGCTCCAACCTGGAATCAAACCGTGACTTCCTGGTTCACAGGTCGAAGCTCAACCACGGAGCCACGCCGGCAGGGCAATCACTGAGTTTTTCGGTGCCCCTTTCACATTCTGCTCCTTAGGTCAGTGCCTCACTCCTTCATCCTAGTCCCGGCCCTGCCCAGGGATTATAATCCACACCATGGGTTGGAAAAGATTTTCTGAAAAGGGCCAGACAGTAACTATTTTAGGTGCTATAAGCCAGGTGTTCTCTGTTGCAACTACTCAACTCTGCCTCTGTAGAACCAAAACATCATAGACAACATTTAAACAAATGAATGTGGCTGTGTTCCAATAATACTCTTTTAACAAAAACAGGCTGCCAGTCCCATGTGCCCCACAGGCTGTGTAGTTTGTCAACCCCTAATCTACACTAAATCCTCATTTAGCTGTCATTGCTAGAGAGTAAAGTAACTTACATTAAATTTTAAAGAAAATTAAAAGCACCCATAATCACACTATCTAAAAATAACCACTTATATCTCTGGTGAATCGTCTTTAAGTCTTTTTTTTTTTTACACATATTTTAATAAAGATTACAGTATTGGGCGGGTAGGCCTGATTATGCTGTGGTAACAAATTAACCCCTAAGTCCCAATGGCCTAAAGCAATTAAAGCTTATTTCTCACTCATGTTACCTGTCCATCATGTGTCGGCAGGGGCTTTAGTCCATCAGGAACCCTGGCTGATTAGGAGCCCCCACCACCCTGTAGCTGCATCGGGAACACATGACCCTCAGTCATCTTAAGAGATGAAGCCACAGCTGGAGGGTCTCACACCAGCTCTTTTAAGCTTACAGCCTATTGTCTGTAACTAGTTACATAATCACAGGTGAAAAAATGGACATGTCAGGAAGATAAAAGCAAATGTTTGGTGACCATTATTAGCCTCCTTGTCACATTAAAAATCACGATATATATATATACACATACATACATATATTTTCCTCTGTTTGCCCTTAAAATTATGCCTATTATAAATTATAAGTATTTCCTGACATCATCAAATCTCTTCCTAATCATATAGATAGATAGATATAACCCTTGGTCACTGAGTCACTATTTCACTATTATAAATATTGCTATGTGCAAGGTATCATCCTAAGTGATTTATATGCATTTCCATGTAATTCTTACAACTAGTCTATGAGGAAGATACAATAGTATGCCCACTTTCCAGTTCTGAAAATAGAGGCCTAGTGAGCTTAAGTTCATTTTCCAAGGCCACCTAGCTAGTAAGTGGCAGACCTGGGACTCAAACACAGGACTGTCAGACTTTAAAGCCAGTGCTCTTAACCAAGGAGTGTGAGCTAAAGAACCACAGGGGAGAATCTCTGCCTCCACTGTCTCATGGCTGTCTCTGTATCCAAATTTCCAGTCATTGGACTAGAGCCCATCCTATTCCAATATGACTTCATCTTAAATTGATTACATCTGCAAAGACCCTATTTCCAAATAAGGTCATATTCACAGGTACCTGGGGTTAGGAATTTTTTCGTAATTTATTGGGGTGACATTGGTTAAGATTATGTAGGTTTCAAGAGTTACGTTTCTATGATACATGATCTGTATATTGCATTATGTGCCCACCACCCAAAGTCAGATTTTAACTATCTTTTGGGAGGGCACAATTCAAAACACAGCAGATGGCATAACTATGTCTTCAAATTTTCCTCGGTATACTAGAAGGTGAAGAAAACAGAAAAAGAAGAGTTACTCTCCACCAACTCTGGTGAAAGGCTCTGTGTTGAGTCTTGATAAATTTGTACCAATAGATCCCCATTCAAATATTCTGCCATAGGGTTAAACACAATAGAGTTTTAACTCTTGAATGGGTTTGGGGGTGTAAAACTTGGTATGGATACCCCATGCATAGCTTTGTTTACCAACTGATCAATAAAAAGGGCTATAAGTTCAAACAAACAACCTACAAACAAAATTTGGCAACCATCCCATTTGAAAATAAAAAAAAAATGCTTATAATTTTGACCATTACTCATTTTTCTCTCTTTTTCCTAATGACTCTGTTATTTGGTATAAACTATTGGTAAATGCTTTTGGAACTTATAATAATCCCAAAACTAAATGGTTAGCAACCAATATTAACAGATGATGATGATGATGATGATGATGATAACAATAACGATGCTGCTGATAATAAGAATAAATCTAAATGGACATTTAAGAGTACACTAGCCTTCTGTTTTTATAAGAAGTAAATTTTCCAAAGTAGATAACTGCATTCAAGTATTTATTATTTCTTACATAATAAGTACAGATAGAGATCTGGAGGGTATGTTAAAAATAAAAAATCAACCAAAGCTCAAAATAAATATACTCAGGAGGGAACAATGGTCTTATAACAATGTAGCCTTTCACAGAGCACCTAGGAGCGATGAATCACTGCACTTGATGATCTTAAACAAGGTTACATATAATTAAAGAAGCATGGAAGTCAGGGGGCTGGTATTGTTATTCTACACAGAAATGTAGCACCAGACATCTAATAAACACTCAGAGGTTTGTACTCGTATTATGTAAGAATTACAACAACCCTAACAGAAAAAAATCTCTAGTCAAACTGTAAAATGATTTTTCACTTCCGTTTCTGAGTCACTTAAACTGTGAATAGCAAGCCAAAAATAAAAGTACACAATCAGGAAGGGAATCAAGCTAATTTTGTATTATAAATATAGATAGATGATAGATATATAGATAGATCTTGTATCTTAAGTTTATAGTAATCCATACATTCTTAAAATCTGAGAAATTTTTGCAGGAGTATTCACAAATATGTTGTGATACTGTATTTTTATCTTTTAATCTATATTATTAAAACTTCTAGAGGCCAAATTTTATTTCAAATTATCTTAGTAAAGGAATCTTTGGAACTATATGTTATTTAATACATAGTACTCTTTTCTTCTAAAAATTAAAATCTTGAACAACATTCCTATCTCCCAAAATTCTGCCTTCTTATTGCCTACTAGGCATAACCCTGCTTATGTTATCTGGTTGTCCTTCTTAAAATTCTACTGGAATCCTTACTACTTTGAACCCTTAGTTCTCCAGTCTCTAACCCTAGGTTCTCATCCCCACTGCTTCTCTTTTGGCATTTGACACTATCAAGGCCTGGTCCTCTCAGCACCAACTGATCACTCCTCCAGTGCTGAGTAAGCAAGCCCTTAACAAGGGGGGCAGAGGGCCTCTCCTTTACCAAATCAAATATAATTGAAGATTTGAACGTATGAAGTGATTCTTCAGGTGCCTCTGACCCTCTTATTACTTGCTTACCCTCGCTTTGGCCTAGGAATCCATCACAGTAACATCTCATGGGCTAGAAATCATCCTTCCTGGTTGTCTGAACTCTACTGCTCATCCCCATGTCATTAGGCTGTGCAACAAGCTTTATCTGTTTCCTCCACCCTGTCCTGAACCTATAAAATAAACCTCTGATATACAGATAAGGTTATAAAGGCCTCTTGTCTCGCCCTGACTGGTGTTGCTAAGTGGTTAGAGCATAGGCCTGTGCACCGGAGGGTTGCACATATTAAAAATACATGACTTATAAGCACAGTCCTATATGTAGATAGACACATCCTTATTACATTAAAAAATGAAACCCACTAGTGAAGTTAAGCAAGAGAAATCTTTACCAGTCTTTGCCATGTTCAATCTCACAGTTCTGGCCACTTGCCTTGGTGTGATGAATGGGGGTGATAATGGAAGAATTGTATCTACCACCAGACATTACATTCATGAGTTTGAGGCAAGGACAACTTTTCTCACTTGGAAAATTAAATTTGCTGAATTAACAGCCACCAGCCCAGTTGGAAGGATAAAATGTCTGGGTCATTTCACTTAGCATAATGTTTCCAGGATCATCCAAGTTGTAGTAGCATATCAGAATGTCATTTTCTGTGCATATCACTTTTTGTTTTATCTATTCATCTGTTGATGGACACTTGGGTTGTTTACACCTTTAGTTATTGTGAATAATGTTGCCATGAACATTGGTATACGCATACATTTTCAAGTCTCTGTTTTTAATTATTTCCAGTATATCTAGGAGTGGATTGTTGGACCATATGGTAATTCTATATTTAACTTTTTGAGAATCACCATACTGTTTTCCACCATAAGATCTTATTGTTATCTGTTTAATCTCTGCAATATCTAAACATATGTCCCTTATTTTATGGGGTTTTTTTCTTATGTTCCAACATATTTTTTCCAAATCTTTTTCTTCTTTTAATTTTTTTATTGTGGTAAAATTCACATAACATAAAATGTATCTTAACCATTTTAAAATATACTAGTTTAGTGGCATTAAGTACATTCATATTGTCGTGCAATCATCACCACGATCCATCTCCAGAATTCTTCATCTTGAAAAACTGAAACTCTGTGCTCATAAAACAGTAACTCCTCCATTCCCTGGCAACCGTAATTTTACTTTCTTTTTTCTTTTTATCTTCCCTTTCCCACCACACCCCAGCCTCTGGTAACCACCATTCCACCCTCTGTATGAAATTGGCTTTTTGTGTTTGTTGGATTAGATTCACATGTAATTGAAATCATGAACTATTTGTCTTTCTGTATCTGGCTTATTTCACTTAGCATAATGTCCTCCAGGTCCATTCATAATGTTGCAAGTGATAGACAGGATTCCTTCTTTCTTAAGACTGAATAATATTCCATTACATTCACCACACTTTCTTTATCCATTTATCAGCAGACAAACACTTAGGTTGTGAGTAATGCTGCAGTGAACACGGGAGTGCAGACATCTCTTCCAGATACTGGTTTCACTTTCTTTGGTAATACACCCAGAAGTGGGATTGCTGGATCATATGGTAGTTCTACTTTTAATTTTTTTAGGAACCTCCATACCATTTTCCATAGTGGTTGTGCCAATTTACAATCCTACCAACAGTGGACAAATGTTCCCTTTTCTCCACATCCTTACCAATACTTGTCATCTTTTGACTTTTTGAAAACAGCCATCCTAACAGGTGTGAGGTAACATCTCATTGTGATCTTGATTTGTCTTTTTCCCTGAGGATTAGTGATGTTGAGCATGTTTTCAGATACTTGTTGGCCATTTGTATATCTTCTTTGGGAAAATGTCTATTCAAGACCTTATCACATTTTTAAATCAGATTATTTGTTTTTCTTTTGCTACTGAGCTGTAAGAGTTCCTTAAATGTTTCAGATATTAACCTCTTATTAAATATATAGTTTTTAAATATTTCCCCCATCCTATAGGTTGCCTTTTCATTTTGTTGATTCCTTATACCCTAAAAGTATGAAATCAAAAATTAAAAGGTATATACAAATAGAGAAAAAATACTTCAGCAAATATAACTGACAAAAAGTCAATATATCAAGAGCATGCACATTTTAATAAAACACTAAAATTTCAATAACCTAATTACAAATAGCATGAGTAGATAATTCACAAAAGGAGAAATGCAGATGGCTAACATATATGTGATTGTTATGTTAAATCCCAGTTAGGACCAAAATATAAAAACTTGAATAAATTTTTTTTGGCTACCCAGTTAACAATCATTTTGTAAAACTGCTCAATTCTACTTAACTCTAAGAGAGTTAACTGAAAAGAAACTGGCCCAGTATGATGTGTTTTTATTCAAATCATAGAGAAGTCATATAGATAATAGAGCATTATCTATACCATAGAGATAATAACAGTAGCTAACCTTGTCATATACTTCCTATTATCCAGGCATCATGTCAAATATTTTAATATATTTTTTATTGATATTTTACAGAGAGGAAGGGCAAGAGAGAGTTAGAAACATCGATGAGAGAGAAACCTCGATCAGCTGCCTCCTGCACATCTCCCACTGGGGATGTGCCCGCAACCCAGGTACACGCCCTTGACTGGAATCAAACCTGGGATCCTTCAGTCCGCAAGCCTACGCTCTATCCACTGAGCCAAACCGGTTTCGGCTTAAATATTTTATATGTGTAAGAGGCGAGGCAGGAAGAGGAGAGTGATCGAAGTCCACAGCCTTGTGGAGAGTACAGTGTCCAGAGCGAGGAAATTCAGAGAACTCCTTATAGAGTTGAGAGTAGCCACAGGAAAGGGAGAAAACTGGCATCCTGCTGTGCCCCGAGCGAAGCAGAGGAGCCTGTGAAAGTTCTAATGAAGGTGCCGTCTACTGAAGATGGGGTGTGCACTGGAGCAGAGACACTTAGGCCCACTTCTCCCTGGAGATTTCTGAAGGCAAGGGGGTTCCTGGAGTTGCCCCGCAGCAGCACACCAGGGAAGGAGACAGCAGTAATTCTGGGAGGAAAGGATGTGTGGCACCTCCACCCCCATTTCATGACAGAAGATATCACAGAAAACCTCAGTGGTTTCCATCAGTCCTCAGAAAGGACTAGGAAACAGAGGAGAGACAAAAGGGCTACCCACACAGCCAGGATAAATGAGGTGGCACCCCCCACCCGCCCCCACGAAAGGAGTTAGAGCTGTGGACCACGCAGGGCTGCCCCCCTTTCACACAGTCCTCACTGACAGAGTGGGTCAGGTTGGCCTGAACAAGAAACCATCGTATAGAGGCCATTTCATCAGCAGAGGATGCTAGAAGCAGATGGATCCAGAGTGACCATGTAAGACCACCTTCCTACAACCAGCAGGTGGTCAAGTGTGTGAGACTACTGTTACCTCCTCTATCCAAGTGTCCCTCACCCCAGAGAGGAGGGGAGAAGATATCTCAGAAGCAGTCAGACTGTCTCTCTCTCAGTCACTCACTCTCTCACTCTCTCGCTCTCTCTATCTCCCCCATCTCCCTCTATCAAACCCTCTCCCTTCCAACACAGATTTTTGGGTCCCTTAAGTGACAGATTAGAAGACGTGTTTTAAATTGGACGTGATACTGAAGTTTTAAACAGTCCTAGACTGAACTTTACTCATCAAAAATGATCAGGACGCTTTGATATTTACTTAAAATGCGATTAAAGGAAGGGAACAGTGGGTTCTGCAGTTTAGTTAAAAGTGACCAGAAAAAAAGTTAAAGTGTTGCCCCGGCCGTGGTTGCTCAGTGTCGCTCAGTGATTAGAGCATCGACCGAGAAGGGTCACAGGTTCGATTCCCAGTCAAGGGCACATACCTGGGTTGTGGGTTTGCTCCCCCCACCCCACCCCATCACCATCAGGGTGTGTGCAGGAGCTAACCAATGGATGTGTCTCTATCACATGGATGTTTCTGTTTCTCTCTCTCTCTCTCTCTCTCTCTCTCTCTCTCTCTCTCTCTCTCTCTCCACTCTCTCCCTCCCTTCCACTCTCTCTGAAAAGCAATGGAAAAAATATCCTCAGGTGAGGATCAACAACAACAACAAAAGAGTGTTGCCCTGGCAGGTGTGGCTAAGTTGGTTGGAGCATGGGCTCATGCACCCAAGGGTCGTGGGTTAGATTCCATTCAGGGTACATACCCAGGTTGCGAGTTCGATGCCCAGTGGGGTTGCATGTGAGAGGCAACTAATTGATGTTTCTCTCTCGCATCACCCTTTCTCTCTCTCTCCCTCTCCCTTCCTCTTTCTCTAAAATCAATAAAAACATATCCTCAGGTGAGGATTAAAAAAAGAAGTTAAAGTGTTTATCCCAACTGAGTTGTCAATGGATAGATTACATTATAAAAGGTGTCCCAAAATTCACGCAAGAAGTAATTTTGAAAGAAAACATAGGTTTATAATTAAAAATTGTAAATTTTTTATTGATTCATTAAGTATACAGTATAGGGTTATGTATGGAATAGCATATCGGGTAAACGGCCCCCACGGCTTTGCTGGCACATACGCACTCTTTTGTTGAAATTTTCCATGACCGTTTTTTCATAAATGTGGCTGAATTTCGATGAGGCTCATTTTCATCTTGATGGCTTGGTTAATCAACAAAATTGTCGCATTTGGGGTTCAGAAAATCCATGAGTGATTGTTGAGAAACAAATGCATCCACAACGTGTCACTGTTTGGTGCGGATTTTGGGCTGGAGGCATCATCGGACCACTCTTCTTCAAAAATGCAGCTGCTCAGGCAATAACAAAAGAGTGCGTATGTGCCAGCAAAGCCGTGGTGGCCGTTTACCCGATATGCTATTCCATACATAACCCTATACTGTATACTTTATGAATCAATAAAAAAATTTACAATTTTTAATTATAAACCTGTATTTTCTATCAAAATTACTTCTTGCATGAATTTTGGGACACCGTTTACTACACTACACTGGAAAAACTCTTATCAGAACCTTACCAAAAGCAACCCATTTTAAAGGACAACATGCAAGGATGAGTGAGGTGTGCTCGGGTATTCTAATCTTTCTTTTTTTTTAAATCATTCAATACAATTTCCCTGCCATGTCATTTCATCACTAGAAATCAGAGTACCACAAATTTTTTAAAAAAATCAAATTAAACCATAGACCTAAGTCACATTTCTGCACATCAGATAAACCCGCGATGGGACCTCAGCCCCCTTCTCTCTGAGTCATCTCAGTACCACAGAAAGCTGTGACCCGGTGTTTCCAGGAGGACCAGTCATGCGGCTCTGCTGTGCAGATGAGTCATAAGAAACCTGGCCAACCATACTTGACATCCTCAAACCTCCTCCCCGGGAGCTGGCCATTTTCCTTCCACTCGCCCGTATTCTTCCATTTCCCTCAAATTTCTCTCCAGGAGCCATCCCTAACTGAATTAGTATAACAAGAATATCCTACCCGCTGCCTGTGGAAAGCACAAGAAGACTTTCAAACATCACTGCACTACAAAGTGATGCTACGACATGATTCCTGCTTTCAAAAGTAAAAGACTTTTTTCTCCCCCACCAGAAAGCGGTCCAGATTCTCAACAGTCTCCAGGCTCAGTGTGGTACCATGATTGCCATAAATAAATTTCTTACGCACTAAACCCAGTTTTGCCCTTTTCCCAGGAGGCTTTTGTAAAGCTCAACATAAATTCAGCTATCTCCTATGATGCAATTGTGATTTAGGAAAAGCCAAGACCATCATCAATACACGGTTCCATCCTCCCACACCAACAGCCCAATCTAACTACCGCCAAGTCCCCAAGCCCCGAAACTCCCACCCACAAGCTGCCAAACCCTCTGGTTGCCCTGTCACTGGCAGATGCTACAATGCTCTGTCAGTAAAAGGTTTGTGAGGAACGGAAAAGTGCACCAAATCAAACAGAATGCAAAGACATTTTTACTAAATTCAGGATTTCAGGATCCTGGAATACTTCATGTTGAAGAATTAAGAGAGATTTGGGGCTTCACAGCCCTGTGCTTCTCTGTCTGGCCAGCCTTAAAACGGCTATTCCCATCCACCCTAAAGGGAATCCAAGGTGGCCCTTTGCGAAGACTTGGAACTTGTCCCGTGAAAAGCATTATGATCATACAGCTCTGCAAAAGCAAACTATTTCAATTACAGGAAGACTCGTGTGCGCCACGGTCGTCCCTTCTACGTTGAACAATACGATGGACACTCCCAAGTGGAGGGCATCAGCTGCTAAGGGGGAGCCACATTCGTGCACTGCATTGAGCTGTGCCCCAAGACACTGACCTAGAGACGCAGCGAGCTGAACCACTATAATCACAGTTAGGTTACCGAAATTGCTTACTAAGGTTTCACCACATCATGTAATACTTACTTCAGTCTGGAAAGCAATCTCCATACTCTGACCTTCTTTGTCACCTAAAAGGTGGGGCAAAAGTAGGCTTAAGTTGTGAGTACTGAAAATACAGTCTGTTCTTGTATTAGTATTCATTAGCTATTGTATTATTTTCCATACAAACAACGGTAAACCTACTTTTGCCCTACCCTGTATATGGAAAAGCAGAGGCCCAGGAAGTGTAAAGACTTACCTATACCAGGCAGCTCGGCCAGCTGAGTGTATGAGAGACAACCGATCAATGTCTCTCTCACATCAATGTTTCTCTCTCTCCCTAAAATTCAATTTAAAACAAAAATCAACACATGAGTACTCTTTTAAAACCACAAAAGCAGAGAATTATCAGCTGGAACACAGATATAGGAAAGGGAAAGCCAGGGAGGAAGAAAATGAAGCTGAGTCCAAAAGAGAATATGAAAGAAATTTTGGACGAAGAGATAGTGAAGGTGGGAAAAATACTGGAAATTAGAAAAATTTGACATTGTGAAGAGCAACTGGAGCAGGAAAGTTCCAAAGGATTTTTCTAAGATGAGTGAACTAGTGCCCCATCCAATGCTATTATTTTAAAAATACATTTTTCTGCTGATTTAAAATGAATCTACAATTAATTTTATGTAATGCTATACACACTTGTGACTGCTCTGTACTTTTTAAATTGTTTTTTATTTTTATTGATTTCAGAGAAGGGAGAGAGAGAGAAACATCAATGATGAAAAAGAACCATTGATTGTCTGCCTCCTACACACCCCACACTGGGGATTGAGCCTGCAACCTGGGCAAGTGCCCTGACAGAGAATCAAACCATGACCTCCTGGTTCCTATGTCGACTGAGCTATGCGGGCTAGGCTGCTCTGTACTTTTGATTCTGTTCCTGTGAGCTGCCTATTTCTGAACCAGTTCTATGCAGAACAAATTATCAAAGCTTAGTAATAATACTTTATGAATTGAGATTTCTGTATATTTCTTTTATCCAAAATATTTAACAAGCATTGAACGTTTTCAGGAATTACCCATAAAATCATCAAGTGATTACATAATTTTATACTCCTACCAGAAGTTTCTCGAAAATTCTCACCAATAGTTGGTGTTGTCTATCTTTAATTTCTTCATGAGGTTTGGATACGAGTAGGCAGTGAACAAGATTCAAGTGTGAGGCACAGCAAATTCAAGCCTGGGTTATCACTTTCACGTGAAGTCCTGGAGACTACCTCCAGGTTGTGACACACACACACGATGCTGGGGCTTTAGGAGATGTTCTTCATCCTTGGACACAGGGTGTACATTGCATGGGATCCAGGGCCAAAGTCCTGAAGGATCAGGTTCCCTGATTTGAACACGTCTGGACAGTTTGCTGGTACGTCATCATGGCCCAAACTAAACATGAGTCTGCATTGTTGGGCAAAGATAAGGTCCTAAAGTTTAAGACTCTTTTCACATTTCTAAAGGTTTTCCTAGGACATGGGGGGGAGGGGGGAGCGTTAAGCATCACTGCCTATATAAGTTTCAGTTCTTATAGATTCCAGAATTATGAAGGTTATTTACTCTGGATCATGGGCTGGATATCTATATTTTGCAGGTTTTAACACAGTGATCAATAAATAATGACAAACAATTTGAATTAAAAATTCTGAAGTGTTAATAGAGTTAGTAGGAGAAAATGTGTATGGGGGGACTGAAGTATCAAGACAATCATAAGAGACAGTTACTACAATTTTAAATATAACTGATGATATAAGCAAGGGCTTAAAAACTGGAAACTAACAGAATTAAGACTGCTGCCTGCTCCCATCCCCCCAACATTGAAGGCTGTAGAAGCCAGTGAATAGCAAGGAGTTTTTAAACCTAGAAAGTGAGTTGAAACAATGAACTTGGGTTTTCTGTATATCTTCTACTTTCCACAGATTATTTTCTCCCACCACTTTCTAACAATAAATAGTATGTCTCCTATGATTTATTAATTTCCTTTATGGATTTAATCTGTGGAAACTTTTCCATTGTGAAGTCATGCAACTGCAAAGGAACGTGGAGAAATAACAGATACCATGAGATAGACCTGTCTCCAATCTGGAGATCCCCTCCCACATTTGCTGAGGTATCCATTCAGTTCCCTTACTACCAGAACTACACTCAGGTAATCAAATAAATCTGGAAGCTGTGTGAGCTCTAATGTGACAGTGGAGGTGAAGGTGGGGTGCACTTGATAAGAACAATCTCCTCTTTAAAAAAAAAAATTTAAGGCAAGGCAATAATTTGGCCCTGGATCTCACTCAATTTTACTGTAATTGAGTATCATCAAGGTATTGAATATACAATGTATCTTGCCTGTTAGTCTTTCAAGAACTGTTTATTGAATGCCTACTACTATATACTAGACACTGTGAAAGGGATAAAATGGTAAGTAAAGAAACAGAGAAAAGACAGTTATGAGTGGGAAGAGTAGGAACGGTTAAGAAAACATGAGCTGCTGGTGGGCTCCTTTATTACAAAGACTTGGTGTGTTTTTGGGTCCTTGAATCAGAAAAAATAAAGTAGCTGTTCTGGATCCCTCTGACAGTCATGGCAAAGTGTGTGTGTGTGTGTGTGTGTGTGTGTGTGTGTGTGTGTGTTGATGGGTTTTGGAGAGGATGAAGGAGCATAAGGAGAATACCTCAATTTCTGCCCAATAGAAGTGGGAGGATGGAATCACTGATGTTCCAGAAGCTAAGAAAGGAAAAATGTAAATTATTTTCTTTACGCATGTGGTTTGCACAACATCCTCCAACGTAAGACTCCCACTTGGGGCCTAAAGTTGGAAAAATCTAGGGAGTATGAAGAAGGGGAACAGAGCAACCAGACCTGACACAGTATACCAGGTGTCAACACTAGCAGATCAAATCCTGATGGGAGACCTCTGTAAGATGTTCTCCAGGTTCATTAGCCATGTGCATTATGAATATGGATTTAACGTCATTTACCTAAAATGTATTTCTCATGTAACTTATACACAGGCAGGGTAGCAATGAATGAGTTTAAGTCCCATTCTGCTGTTTAGTCCCTACTGCTCTTTAGTAAGTCTATTAGTTTCTTTGACTCTCCACTGGCTTTATTTGTAAAACTCAGATAATCGAATCTGTGCTACTATCTATCCCCCAGAGTTCTGATAAGAATCAAATGAGATCATGTATGTAAAAACACTCCATATACTGTAAAATCCTAGATAGATATTAATTAATATCCTTATACTTTATCTGCAATTTCAAATGAGGTTTGATGACTGGTCTCTTTATTCAAGCCCACCTGCTGCAACCCTTTACACAAATCAGTACTTGCCTAATTTTAGCAATACCAATATTGTATCAATTCTTAGTATCAAATTTTATTTATAGAATTAAGCTATCACTCTAGTGCCACTTTAGTACTGGGGTTTAATTAAGGTCTAATTACCACTAACTTATCATCTATTCCATTTCCCTCAGATATCTACTAGTAATGTCACACTAATTTAGTAAAGAAACCATCCTATTGATTTGTTGCCCCCATATATATTAACAAGTCAGTTCTGACTTGCCTTAAACAATGTCTGTAAATTCACTTACCATAATCATAATTCCTTCTCTGGCTGACCTTATTATTCCATACTGAATTTTTCTCATCTAGGAATACCATTAATAACCTCTCCTTCCTATTTCTGGTTTTCCCCAATAGGTGGATCCTGCTCTACTGCCAGACCTAGTTCTTCTGTCCTGAAACCAAGTATATTTAAAGGTTAATTTCATAACTCTAACCTCACTTTACCCACGTACAAGTTTATATTTTCTAGAGAAATTTTCTATTTTCATTTCACAAGAAAAATCATCAAACATATTCCAAATTGCTGAGAGGCTGGTTCTACTGCAAGCTTCTAATTTCTTTCCTTTGGAGATAGGAAATTTGACATTAAAAATAAAGAAATGGCACTTTGATAATGCAGTCTTGTACCAGAATTTATTTTCTTGTGCTTTAATCGTTCTTTCCTGTAGTAGAGTTGAGCAGCATTCAGATCTTCCTTAGGTCTGTCACAGAGTATCAAATATTTTATTCTCTAAAATGTTGCTTCTTCAGAGATCTTTAAGTAAATTTAAAAGAATTCTTCCCAAACAGGAATTGAAACCATAAAAACTTCAATAAACGCTGAGATTTGTAATGAAATAATCACATGCTATTATTAGCATCAACAATTTACACCCTTAAGATCAGATGTCCTTCAAGAATGCCACTGAATCGTGGATAATATGTTATTGTAATATTCTCAGCTTCATTACTTTCAACAAGTAGCAATTAAATAACTTCTAAGATGCAAATTAAACACTTGGTTCTCATGATCGCCACTAAAAATTTCAAATCAAAAATCATGCTTAGGAAATCCACAACCATTATTTTATAGAACTACAGACAAATACTACTTTATGGTATTGCCCATAACTTTAAATATAGGCTTCATCCCCCTACAAATTGGTTTATCCCCCTACCTATTGGATCATCTGAGAAACAATAAGAAGTTAAGCAACAACAGTCTCCTAATTTTGATGATTTTATGGTACTCAGTGACAGACCTAAACGGTCTAAAAGTAAACTGTGAAACTCTCTTAACAACCATACCCTCTACATTTTCCAGACAATCGATTGGTTACATGTGAGAATATACTATACATATTCTGTGAAATATGCTAATGCTCCTGATTTAAAGAAAAGCTGGAGCTAAAGATCTTCCCTAATTATTCTAATTATCAGGATTCTTAAAAAGCCATCCACTCCCCAGTCACCCATCTTCACAATCAAGTGTAGAATCTGGACCCTCGCCACTAGAGGGGGTATTTCTTCTATTGGTTTCCCTTTCCCCTTACTTGGCTTACCAGAATTTCTGGTTGAACTAGAAATAAGCCTCAAGATCTACATCCTGACCTTTACTTCCCCTTCATATAGTGTGGCCCTTTCTTTTCATTTCGGGCTGTAAGTTGCCACAAAAATATTAACTTCAATCCCTAATTACTGTTATTATGTCCCACATCTTACTTCATTGCCTTTTTCACATAGACTAACAAGCTACATAGAGCTGATTCTAGAGACTTTGACAATAGTTCACTGGAAAGCAATCAGAAAATTGAACAAAGATTGAGTATTCTTTTTTTAATTTTTTACCTTATTATATTTAAATAATAACAATATTGAAAAATTAGACAAGAATTAGCAACAAATTTCAAAGAAACTCAATGTCTTTAAGTGATTCAGTATCCTGCCTCCTAGATTATTTCTGGTGCTACTTAATCTGTGCCAGGAATAAAAGGCACTAGATGAGAAAATGGACAAAGTACCCATCTAGACCAAATATCTTACGATTACTTATTTAACTTAACTCACTATTTTTTCTGGCAAAGGTTATATACATCTGCTTAGAACAGCCCCACTGACCACAAAGTAGTCACAAAGTGGGAAGGAATAGATGAAAGAGGAGCAGAGGGGAGAAGAGAGGAAAATAAATCTATTAAACAATCTTGAGGCCCGATAGAAGATGCAAAATATGCAAGAGCAGGGACTGAGATCAAAGCAAGGAATCAGAATCAGGAAATGAAGGAAGGAACAAACAGGAGCCGTGACACCACCGGATATCTGAACAATCCAAAAGACTCCAGAAAAAAATGGGTACTGGTTGGTTCCTTGCTGCTTTCTTGAAAAATCCTGGTCCAAGATAGAGCCCCTGAGAGAAGACTGAGATTAGCCAGTCAGAATCCGCACCCACTTCATGACAAGGGGGCGAAGAACGCCCAATGTTATGAGAATAAAATCAAATCCATCTGATGGGAATTTGCTCGGGACAAAGTGAGTATATAACCCAGAATGCTTTGGGCTGCATGTGCCCAAGTCCCAGATCACACAGGCTTACACAACAAGGAACTGAATTATCTCACGGAACTGGGAGTTCGGAGGTAAGGGAGGCGGAGCACAACGCAATCAGCAGTTCAGTAAGGTCATCACGAGCGCAGGTTTCTTCTGTGTTCTGCCCTCTAGATCAGATTCATCCAAAACTAGTTTCTCCTAAAATGGCTTGGGCAGCTCTGGCCATTATTTTCAGACACGACACCAACAGGAGAAGAGGCACCATCTCTTTCTTTTATCTCTTTTTAGGGACAAGAAACGCTTTCCCAGAAGCACCCTCTTCTAGACTTCCCTTCACATCTCACTGGGCAGAACAGGTTGCAGGCCATTCATTCCTAACTCTTCATTGTCAGAGG
This sequence comes from Myotis nattereri, assembly GCF_964212035.1. NCBI lineage: Eukaryota > Metazoa > Chordata > Mammalia > Chiroptera > Vespertilionidae > Myotis > Myotis nattereri. The sequence goes on from NC_138087.1 coordinate 57,858,418, forward strand.
AAATGGAATTACCCAAGATTGCTTAGACCAGTGGTTCTCAACCTTCCCAGTGCCGCGACCCTTTAATACAGATCCTCATGTTGTGGTGACCCCAACCAGAAAGTTATTTTCGTTGCTACTTCATAACTATAATGTTGCTACTGTTAGGAATCGTCATGTAAATATCTGATATGCAGAATGTATTTTCATTGTTACAAATTGAACATAATTAAAGCATAGTGATTAATCACAAAAACAATATGTAATTATATATGTGTTTTCCGATGGTCTTAGGCGACCCTTGTGAAAGGGTGGCTCGACCCCCAAAGGGGTTGCGACCCACAGGTTGAGAACCGTTGGCTTAGACTAATCATCTGGGGTGGAATGAATGCTGCAGTCCATCACCATGACCAAACCAGGGGCAATTTATAATGATGAGTATTATTGTGACACTGTTTTTATTCCATAACAAACCTATAATTTAATTGCGCTGCTTCCATGATCTTAACTATTAGGCACGTCCTCTGCCTGAGATTCAGATAATTACTCTTTGCTCACATCCCATATTTACCATCATAAACTTATTTATCAAATATAAAACATTTTATAACTTTCTTGTTCAATCCACCATTTACAAAAAACTTTAATGCAACGTTTTAGAGCAAGAATATTAAACAGCCCTAGCCAGTTTGGCTCAGTGGGTAGAGTGTCGGCCTGTGGACTGAAGGGTCCTGGGTTTGATTCCGGTCAAGGGCGCATACCTTGGTTGCAGGTTCCCTGGCCCTGGTTGTGGTAAGTGCAGGAGGCAACCAATCGATGTGTCTCTCTCACATCGCTGTTTCTCTCTGTCTCTCCCTCTCCCTTCCACTCTCTCCAAAAAAAAATCAATGGAAAAATATCCTCAGGTGAGGATTAACAATAACAAAAAAAGAATGTCTCCCATAGCATCTTCAATAGATACAGGTACCTCGAATACCATTTCAATAAAGACTCAAAGCGGAGTTTGGATCTAATGAGAAGTAGTGCCGTGACCGAGTAGTGATATCTACCAGCGACTTGGGTTTGGACACAACACATGGCATGTATTTGCTGACAGTGATTTAGAGAAAATCTCTCAATAACTTCCCTCCAATGATAATGACTTTCTCCTTATTTTTATTTTAGTGGGAATCCAATCTAATCCTCCTCTCACTTAACTCTCCCCATCTCATTTACATGCCTATACACATAATATACATCAAGCATGAACTCCAAATTTTATATATAATGGGAGATTCCACAGGCATTTGGAACTGAGTCCCTTTTGTAAGTCCACAGAAAGACTTGGCAGAATGGCTTCCTTTACAAACTGTCTCCCTTAAAGGAAGTGGGGGGGGTGGGGGGGGCGGCCTTTGGGGCTGGGCACAGGATTGAGGGAAAGAAGAAAAAAGAACGGCAACCCACTTCCAATTAAGGTGGACTTGCCCACACTTGCAAGACGAAAGGCAGAAAGAAACCAAAACCTAATCCTGGCCAAAGGTGACTGATCAATTGGAGAATGCTTAAATAATGGCAGATCACAAACAGTAATTTATGTGTATAAAATGTATTTGAAAAAGACACTAAAGGACAACAGTGGTTATTCCTGGGTGAGTTGATTTACGGCTTTGTTTTTCTTTTGTCCTTCTATTCCTTATCTACATTTTTCTGAGTGTCCTGTACTGCACATGTATTGCCTTTTTAATGAAGAGAATAAAAAAAAATAAAGGAAAATGTTTTTATCTTATCGCTCAATGTTTTAGTTGTTCCAATTAACCTCTTATTGCCTTGTAGTTAAGATCAAACTTGTTCAAAAAGAAATGGAAGAAAAAAGGAAAAAAAAAGATTAAGCTTGTTCAAATAGTCTCCTATTGTTGGGCAGCTAAGTTGTTTTAATTTTTTTGTATCACAAACAAAAAAGTGCTCTTGTAGCTGAAAATTAATTTGAAATGTAAAAGGAAAAATAGAAAGATCCTTAGGAAATGAACTAAAAGTGTTGATTATCCTCTAATACACTAAAATTATCACTACTCAAAAAACTAATTTAGGACATTCTAAATTAGTCCTAAAAAGTAATTTAGGATATTCTTTTTTTTTTTTTTTTTTTACCAAATCACTGTTTTAACCAATTTATCTAGTTGATTAGTTTGCTTTCAACTAAACTGTATTTGGCCAAAATTGGTTTTGGCCAAAATAACTTCAAGTCAAATTGGTGTTGGACAAACAATATACTACCATCATCAAGGGAAAGTCTGAAGGCAGAGATAAGAAATATGATCCCAAAAAGGTTTAATAATAAAGAACCGGCAAGATGCCCTAGACAAGTTTGACAGAGAAAGATCATCTAGGCAGTGGCCAGCAAACTGCGGCATGCGAGCTCTTTGGCCCCTTGAATGTGGCTCTTCCACAAAATACTGACTTCTGCGCATGGGCCACGAAGTTTCAGTTGCACTGCACATGTGCACCCGCATGTGGTATTTTGTGGAAGAGCCACACTCAAGGGGCCAAAGAGCCACATGTGGCTTGTGAGCCACAGTTTGCCGACCACTGATCTAGAGCAATGATTCAAAGTAGAAGAATGTATTTTATCAAGGAGCTATAAGACTAGTCCAATTAGCTTCAAAAGTACTAGTAAGGGCATCAAATAAATTCATTTTCATCTGCCTGCTTGGATACTTTCCCTTAGAACAGTGGTTGGCAAACTGACTCGGCAAACCGCGGCTCGCGAGCCACATGCTACTCTTTGCCCCCTTCAGTGTGGTTCTTCCACAAAATACCGGCTCTTCCACAAAATACAGACTTCTGCGCATGGGCCACGAAGTTTCAATCTCTCTGTACGTGTGCGCCCACACTGGAAGAGCCACACTGAAGGGGCCAAAGAGCCGCATGTGGCTCGTGAGCCGTGGTTTGCCCACCACGGCCTTAGAACACTGCTGGGGTTTTCCCTAATTTCCCTAGATGAGAAAACTGAATCTTCTTGGGGTTCAATTAAGGATGCATGTTCCCCAAATCCTTCACCCACAATCACTTCCTCAACTAAATGAGGTTCTGGAGTGGCCACTGCCTATGGGGAATCCAAACCACTTTTCTGGCATATTATGGTTCCTGCTCCAAATTACAAAAGGTAATATTAATATGGCTTGAGAGAGCTAGAAGACATCTCTGATTTTAACAGCCTTCTAAGAAACTTGATTATAGTCAGGATTTCTTTTTAGCCAGTTATGGTCAATAAAAAATCCCGGAGAGCTTTCTGAGCAGCCTCTATTCACTCAAATATTCATTGTCTGCCAGGATGTTGCTGAGGAAAGCAGGAAGATAGCGCAGCGAAAGAAATCTTTGCCATCAAAGAAGGCGTTCTATAGAAAAAAAGGAAAACAGAGAACTGTATTCATATTCAGTCACAGCAAAGTATGTAAGGGGGAGAGGGTTGTAGATTTACAATTCTGTTGTTTTTGGTAAGAAGTAAAAAAAAAAATGTAGAGATGGACTATTCACTAATGCTGTTGGGGCAACTGAGTCGCCACTTGGAAAAAAATTAAGTTGGACCTATATTTCAACCATACACCAAGAAAAACGGATCAAAACTTTAAGCATAAAGCCTTGGCCAGGTGGCTCAGCTGTTTGGACCATCATCCCGTGCATCAAAAGGTTTCGGGTTCAATCGCTGGTCGGGGCACATAGAGAGGCAACTGATCAATATTTCTCTCACAGTGATGTTTCTCTCTGTCTCTTTCTCTCTCTAAGAAAATAAAATCAATAAAAACATCCTCAGGTGAGGATTAAAATAATATTTAAGCATAAAATAGAAACCACAAAAGTAGTAGAAGACAATATGAGAAAATTCTTTTATAACCTTGTAGTAGGACAGGGTTTTCTAACTATGACACAAAACCCAGAAGGCATAAAAGAGAAGACTTACAAATTCAACTACATTTTAGAAAAAAAAATCTAAAAAGCAAAAACGCCATAAGCAAAGACGGAAAAATAAATGGCAAACAGGGTAAGGGGAAGCGATGTTATAGTTCATATTACAAAGGGCCAATCTCCGTAATAATCAACTAGCTATGAGATTATTTTCAAATGACCCCACCCCTCCCAAAACAGACAAAGAATACTGAGACACTGACAAATGGCTCTTAAACACATAAAAAGATATTCAAACTAATTCATAAGAGAAACAGAAATGAAAACTACACTACGACAACATTTTCACCTATCAGATTGGAAAAAATCCAAAAGCTCAATAACACATTTGCTAGCAGGAATATGGGTAATTAGGCATTTCTGGAGGGGGTGGGGGTAGGGGTTTAAAATGTACAACCTCTGTGTAGGGCAATTTGGTTGTATGTATAAAACTACCATGATTTACACTCTTTAGTCTGCAATTCTACTTTTAGTAATTTACCCTACAAACATATTTCACAAGTATGAAATAATCTATGTAACAAAAGTATTTACTGCAGCATTGCTTGTAATAGCCAGAGATTGAAAATTTCCCAAAAAAAGTCTATCAATATGGGGCTGGTTAAATAAATGATGCTATAGACACACAATGACGTGGTAGAGATATCCAATTACGTTGTTAAAGTGAAATATATATTGGATATTTTCCACTGTTATGGAAAGAACTCCACATTGTTAAGTGTAAAAAACATAATAATACATATAATCTTCCATTTGTATAAAAAAGGAAAGCAGAATTTTTCTTTTTATTGGCTTCAATATGCATTGAATTTTTATTAAAACTCTAAAAGGATGGGAATTAGGTAGATGGGAACAGGGGTAGAAGGGAAACTTTTCATTACTAGACATTTCGTTTTTTGAATCACGTGAATGCACTACCTTTACAAAAATTAAATCTTAGGATGTTTAATAGATTAAATGTTTAGAAGATACTATATAATTCAAGCTCCCAGGTAACAGTCTACGTTTGGGCCCCTTAGTCTATGAATGACAGATCTGGAGGCCTTGAATAGTAGCATCTAGAAATGGAAAACAAAGTCAGGGTTATAGATGGAAATCTGATGGCTAGAAGAAAAGAACTCCCTGATGACAGGTTGTATGTGCCCAGGGAAGAGACAGTGAAAAAAAGAGGGAAGAACACAATCTCGTGAAACTGTCAGGGCAAAAGTAGCACATCGAAACAAAGAGATCAGCCAGAGATTAATTCTTGGGGTAGTGGGGTCAAAAGGTGGTAATTCCTTAGGATAGCTGAATTGGTTCTTGGTGCAAACACGGGAGTCACAGAGTGGTGTAACGCAGGGGTACTATCCTCCACATGGGCAACTGGAAAACTAGTTGCAAACGACGTGACGAGGAGGTATAGTTAACAGCAGCACAAAAATGTGCAGCAGGCCTCCTCTGCTCCTCTATTATGCCTCACCCCTGAGTAAAACTCTCTCAGAAAAGTTAGTAAGGCCCGGAAGCTGGTTAGGATAAAGAAAATAGTTACTCTCGATGATTTTCTCAATGGTTGGAGCATCGGCCGGCAGACTGAAGGATCCCGGGGTTCAATTCCAGTTAAGGGCACATACCTTGGTTAGAGGCTCAATCCCTAGCCTCGGTGGAGGTGTGTGTGGGAGGCAGCTAATTGATGTGTCTCTCGCACATCGATGTTTCTCTCTCTGTCTCTCCCCCACTCTCTTCCACTCTCTAAAAATCAATAGAAAAAAAATCCTCAGATGAGGATTAACCACAAAAAAATAAAAGAAAAAAATGATAAAAGAATATTTTGAAAAAAGCTTCTTGAAAACTGCTTTCATTCTTTCATCAAATGTTTACAGAGAACCAACTCTGTGCCAAAAATTGCTTTAGGTGCACAATAAATTCTTCCCCCAAAAATAAACATGGCCAAGATAATTTCAACAAAAAAGACATTTTTAAGAGATTTTGAGAAAAACAGAAACTTCTCTCAAAAATTCTGAAATATGAAAAAGTCTCTAAAAAGTCAATTGACAACTCTAACATGCTACAAAACTATGGTAAAGTGATTTCAAATTTTATCCAGTTTATTCTATTGTTAATATAGTAATTTAACATGTGAATTTTAAATAAGACAATCATTTTCAGAAATTAAAAATATGGTAGGGTACTTCATTTTACTAAGTTTAAATACATAAATCTTTAAAATATGACTTTCTATTGTCATCACTACAATTGATAAAACAGAAAAACATAACTGGAAAAGGGAACTAATTCAGAACAGATGTTAGGGAGGAATTTTTCCAGTAGTGAACTATAAACATGCGGAATAAATACTGGAAAATGTATTATGGTTTTAAAAAAAAATCAGTTACTAATTACAAGATCTAAGCAGGAAACCAAATATCTAAATATGTAGAATAGGCATTTAAAAAATTGCCCTAAATTAATGAACAAAATTTTTTACTATCCAAACTTTTTTACTATCCAAACTGCAATGTGTTAAAACTCAGGTATTTCCCAATGCCTGGTGGTGGGGAACCTTTTTACTGCCAAGTGCCATTTGGATATTTATAACATTACTAGAGGCCCAGTGCACGAATTCGTTCACGGGTGGGGTCCCTCTGGGTGGCCTGCAGGGATCGGGTCAAAACCCGCAGTCCAATGCAGCCTGCAGCTCCTACCTGCCACTCCCACTCATCCCAGGCCCACTCTGCCTGCAGTGGGCTCAGGCCCAATCAGTCCCGATTCGAAGAGGCTCACGTTGTCATAGCAGTGCTCGCCAGCCATGAGCCCTGTGTCTGTCGTCCTCCCAAGGGGAGTGGCCTGTAGACTGGGCTGAAACCGGCTCTTCAACATCCCCCGAGGGGTCCCAGATTGTGAGAGGCCAGGTTGAGGGAACCCACTGGTCCACGATTGGGTGGGGGAGGGACCGCGGGAGGGCTCCAGGGCGTGTCTGGCCCATCTCGCTCAGTCCTGATTGGCCAGACCCCAACAGCAAGCTAACCTACCAGTCAGAGCATCTGCCCCCTGGTGGTCAGTGCATGTCATAGCGAGTGGTTGAGCAGCCTTAGCATATCACTAGCATATTAAGCTTTGATTGGTTGTTCTGCTGTTCGGTCTATTTCCATATTACCCTTTTTATTATATAAGATTCTCAGGCCTTACAAAATTATCAACTTAAAAATTAGCTATATTTGGTCAAACATTTAATTAGCTCACCCCTAATGCCTTGGCAGGCCCAGACCGAAAGATTTCGTGGGCTTTATATGGCCCGAGGGCCAGACATTCCCCACCCCTGGCTCATAATAGTCAGCTCTTATCTCTTATATAAAAGGCCTGTGGCCATCATGCTGTAATGCCGTCACAACCAAACAAGCAGCAGCTCTCCCGGCAGGCGGGGCAGAGGGCGGGGCAGCAAGCTACAAGCGGTGATGGGTGGGGTGGCCAGCTGAGGCAAGCAAAAGTGAGCTACTTGTGCACGATTTCGTGCACATTGGGCCTCTAGTTTATCCATAAAGATGTAGCCAACTGCAAACCTAACAAGTTTGCAAACAAAATGTATTCTTTCTACTTGCTGTGCTAGCAGTTTTCAACTTAATAGCTACTTGGTACTTTTCTTTTGACCTGTCTTCTTAATATTTCACTTTCTCCATTGACTCACCCTCTAAAGGGAGATATAAAGACTTGCAACCCCAACATCACCAGTCCTTCTCTAGGAAAAAAGCAGACAGGACACTTCTGCCTCAGCTGTGACATTTAAGAAATGGCTTATTCTTAGCACACAGTGAAGATCAGAAAAGAGCTGAAAAGGAACAAACAACAGAATCCATTCCAATGAAAGTTTATTAATTTGAATGAAGTCAATTTGTGACTCATCCATATTCAAATGATTGTACAAAAACAAATTTCAAAGCTAAAAATATAAAATGACTTTTGGACTACCCAGGTTTCTGCTTGTTTCCACTTTACGGCCAGGCAAAGGCTGTGATGCTGGCAGTACATTAACTCTGTCAGGCCACCAAGATCTCACTCAGTGGCTACGGTTAGTTATTATGCAAGTCAAAGCATTTCAATATAATATTGCTACTATAAGCACACGTGTTAAATACAAAAAGAGTTCAGGAGCCTCCTGACTACAGCAATCAGACAGTGATAGAACAGGCCAGAGTTGACCCAGGAGTCACAATACTGAACGAACCTAAAAAAGCATTCAACTTTACAACCTGAAAGATGCTTAAAGATCATATAGTGAGCCAAACACTATCATTTTACAGATGATGATACCAAGGCCCCACCAAAAGATGAATTAACTTACCCAAGGCAGGGCCACTTGGCAGCAGCAAAGCCAGATCCAGGCCTCTGAGAAGCAATCTAGTGGTCTCCCTGAAATACAGCATCCCACTCTCGGAGAACATGCTGAAGGAACTGAGCTTGTACATGTAAAGCAATCGGGATTTTTTCGGTGGGTTGTTTGGGGTTGTTGGTGTTTGTTTGTTTATTTGTTTTTTCAGAGTTAGGTGACAGGAAAGTGGTGCACGGTTATATGTGGAAAGGGATGTTTACTTCATACATCAACTGTAGCTCAAATGCAGATCTTATTTCACAGGCATAAATAATATCCTGAATAGGTTTAACACACATGAGTAATAACTCTTCTCCTCAAACCACCTATGGTCTTCTAGCATTTACCAGAGACTGGGGAAAACGTGACTAAGAAATAAACTACTACCTTTTTAACTAGAATGCAAGCCTGTCCTGTTTTTTACTAGTAAATAGAAAAATACTGCTTCATGAAATTTTAAAATATTATTAGCACTTATACTACCAAGTAATCTTTCCATCTTGGTTTTTCACTCTTTTCTAAAATTGTCTATAACATAAAAAGTCTTTTCTGATCTATTACTTTTTCTTAAAGTAAATTTTAATTTCTAAGTCACATTGGGTCTCTCTCTGAAACTTCTAACAAATCACAATTCCAAATTTTCTTTGCCTAATTTATTTCTGCATATATAGAGTCAGACAAATCTATATAAATATACTTTGGAAAAGGTAAAGGATTCAAGAATTTTTATATTTAACTGGTTCTCAATTTTCTAAACATTAAGAAATTTTTCCAAAAGAAGTTATTAACATTTCCTAGCCTGTAGCATCCAGTTTATCACTGAGACAAAACAACCTAAGAGAAAGTGCAAATAGAGTAAAGAGGGTAGAATGAGAGTCAAATCAAAAGTCTACCAGGAAAAAAAATCATAGCAAATCTTCCTACGCAGATATTGCAGATATAACCCAAACTGTAATTTCCTTGTATCACCATGCAGCTGTCTGGACTTGTGGCAGGCACCTTGACAAGGTATGTTCAAACACGAGTATCGGAAGTTCAGGTAAAGAAAACAACTAATGTATGACCTCATATACATCCATTCATGCCAAGTCATCCATTCACACAACTTGTTATTTATATTATTAATTCAAATTTAAATGGGGGAATATTTACTATCTATGTTAAACTGAGTTGCCACAGAAATCTCAAAGATGTGTGAGGCATGCTTCTGAAGCTTATAGTTTGACAGGGGAATAAGCAATGAACACAAGAGCACAAAAACAAGGCAGTAAAGTAAGAATTTTATGAAAGACTAAAGCACAACCTGAGCTAATTTTCTTGAGCTAATTTTAGAGGAAGGGAAAAATTTCAATAAGCAGAGAAGGGGAAGAAGGAAATGCCATAAAAAGGAAAACTATGAATAAATGTGGAAAGGTAAAAGGATGTTTGAAGAACAGTGAAGATATCAGTTTGACTAGAACAGAAAAATTCTGTGGAAATTAAGAGGCCACAATGTAGAGGCTTTCGTGTTTTATGGTAGAGATAAGATCCAACTGCTGAAGACTTTTTGAGCAAGAGAGTTATATAACAAAAGCTATATTTTAGGAAGATTAATCTGGAGATAATAGAGTTGATAAAGAAGGGATGGTATACGGGTAGGTCAGATAGGCTACTGTAGTAGTCCCACGTACCTGAGTCCCATACACTTAAGTATATAAGTCAATGTAGCTCAGGTTACTAAATTGTATATGCATTTCTTAAATACAATATAGAATTTCTACACTGATTCTAGAAAACTTAAGTTACACACAATTTTTTTTTAACTTTTCTTCCTATATGCACCTTAGTTAACTTCTGGCTTGAAATTTTTATTTTACCTTTCTTCACCCAATCTTTGCATTAATAAAACTCATCATTCTTTACCTATTAGCAAAATCAACAAGATTATATGTCATTGCTTAATCAGAAGAGCATTTAAAGCAAGTAAGTCCCACTTTGTTAAAGCAATTGCTTTCTATCACACATAATAAATTTCCCCCAAATTTTCATAGTTTATTGTCTAAGAGAAAGAGCCCTTTCGTTCTTGCAGATAGATTATACCTATAAAACCAAAACAAAATGAAAGTTAATTATCCAGTGAATTTGTAATAGTTACTTCATCGAAAGAGCCTTTAGCAAATTGGCTGCCATAAGTATTATGAAAGCAGAAACTAACTACTTTCATTGCTTAGGTCACTCATAAATGTCCCGCTTCTAGAAAAAAGGCAAAACCAGGTAAGTTTTCAACATTTCGTAGATTAAGGTAGTCTTATTCTACTTGATTTCCTAAAATGAGAGCTTTATAAAGTAATGACTTTCCTTTAATAAGAAAAGTCATCCAAAAGGCAATTTAGATTACTGAAATAGTTATACATATGCCTTATAGTATATTACCCCTGACTTCTAGTAAATCAGACTTTTGAAAAGTTATAGATAGAACACGTTATTAACTTGAAAAGCGAATGATTCAGCCCTAGCTGGTTTGGCTCAGTGGATAGAGTGTCAGCCTGTGGACTGAAGGGTCCCAGGTTCGATTCTGGTCAATGGCCGGATTGTGGGCTCGGTCCCCAGTGGGGATCATGCAGGAGGCAGCTGATCACTGATTCTCTCTCATCATTGATGTTTCTATCTCTCTCCCTCTCCCTTCCTCTCTGAAATCAATAAAAAAAAAATTAAAAAAGAAAAGAGAATGATTCATTCCATTTGAGGTTTCCTAAAGACTTGCATGTTTAGGGACCTAGGATTAAGCAGGGGATGGTGTCCCATTTTGTAACAGAGCCTTGTTTCTGCTTCCAAGACTTTCCATTTCAGTGCAAAAATATTACCACTTATCAATGACCACTGGAATCCTCCAACAGTCAGTCCAGTTTCCTCCTCAGAGAAGCCCTACACCAGCTGATTGGTTCAGGGCAATCAGACAACAGCCCTGAGCCTAACAGTCATCAAGGAACAAAGATTAGTGACCATGGGGGTCAGGGAAGCACAAAATTAACCAACACAGATGTCCAGAAAGATAACACGTACTCAGGGATAAATGCTTTACCTGGAGATATTCAGCAAGGAATAGAATTATTTTTAATTCAAGGTAAACAAAAACAGGGTTAAAACTGAGGGAGCCCAATTCATAAGAACAAACTTGGTTAGTTGTTTTATAACTACCTTGAGTGGGCAAGAACCTTTTTTATATATTAACATTTAGAAAACGAAGCTTATTAAATAAATTCGTTGAAAGATGTCCCGTTTCCTAAAAACTGTGCCTAATTTTAGGGTTCCTGCTTTAGTGTGATTCCAATTCGGCGTGAGATTTCAAATTGAAGGGGGAACGGGTGGGGTGCAGAACACATGAAATTTTTACTGCATGGAAATAAAAGTATTTTTAAACCTTCTTGGGGGTGAAGAGTTAGGCAAGAAGTAATACGTGGAAATTGTCAAGTGCTTCTCTACACACCCACCCACCAGATACCATCGCAGCCGGCGAAGGGAGTCTCCCTCTTCTTGCCTGACAGCTTCACTTTCTTTGAGGTCTGAAGCTGGTGATCACACTTGGCCCGTCATGGTATTTTCAGTTAACAAAGCAGTTACTCAACAGGGGAAAAAGCCACAAAGGAGCAGAGCAGCTGCTGTTGCACCCGTGATGCAAGTGCAGGATGAGCCCGGGGCCGCCACCGCCGCCTCGGCTCCTCCGTGACGTTCGGGAGGGGTATCCCCGGCTCTCAGGAAGTGGTGGCCGCGGGCGGCTCCGCCCCCACGCGACTCGGGGCCGGCCGGGCCGCGGGCCGGCGAGACAGCCGGGATCGCCGTCTGTCCTCACGCTCGCCCCACGGGCCGGGCGCTCCGCGCTCCCCCGCCCGCGCCGCCCCTCCAGGCGGACCCCGCGCCCGCGCCGCACCCTCCCCTCTGGTCACAGCCCGCGCCGCCCTCGCTCCCACCGCTCACACCCACTCACCCCGACCCCCAGCGCCGAGCCCGGACCAGCGTCGCGCGCCACCAGCCGGGGTCGAGCGGAGTCCAAGATGGCCACCACGCCCCCGCCCCCTCCGCACCCCTGGCGGGGTCAGGGCGCCCCCTCGCGCGGCGCGCTCGCCCCCGAGCCCACGCTAAAAATAGCCAGGCCCGACTATATTTGGTGCGGCCGGATCCCAGCGCGGCGGCGCGCGGCGCGCCCCACCCCGCCCCTCCCGGCGCGCCCCACCGCGCCCCGCCCCGCCCCGCGCGGCGCTGAATGGAGAAGGGGCGGGGGTGACCGAAGGGGAACCTACTCCGCTATCGGCCGCGCGCGCCGGCGGCGGGGCCGGGCCAACCGCCGAATTTAGTAACATCGCCTGCGTCAATCATGCGCCTCGCGTGCGTCAGCGCCGCGCGGCTCCGGGTCGGCTCCCCCCACCTCCCAGCCTTTGAATGGATACAATGCAGCAGCGCCCTCCTTCCTTCCGAGACTGGATTGGAATCCGTGGCAGTGCAGAGGCTGGGTTCCTCTCCGCCGGGTCAGCTCTCGGAGCATCCTCCCACGGCCTCCTCCACACCACCCTGTCTCAAGTGGGAGTGGAGGCGAAGAAATAGACCTCTGTCATATGTGATGCTAGTTTTGTTTTCAAGTTTCTGGTACTAGCTAGAACCTTCTTCGAGTCTGAAACGCTGCACCCTCCCCGCCCCTTCCCCCTCACGCGCTCAAAGATTGTGACAGGTCAAAGAAATAACATGTCACCTATGATTGCAGCGGACACACGGGAACCATGTCGGTCTGCATTGTCTCACTCAAGTATTTTCTCAAAAAATTCAGATCTTTAAAAGAGGATGCTTCCAACTCAGATGCAACCTTAGGAACTAGGAGCTCTTAAGTCTTCTAAATTTTTGTTTTTGTTTTCGGCAAGAAATTCACACTTAAATTCATCATTAAGAAATGGCTCTCCCTCATACAGTCGCCCAGGCTTTCGGCGCACCACTTAAGGACAAATGTGTCCCAGGAGACCAGAGAAAATCCCTTAGGGAGGGACCGACTAATAAATCTTGTTGATTGATTTCGAAATGTTTAATTTGGGAGATGGGAAGGGAGGCCCGTCTTCCGCCATCAAAAAGTGAAAGTGCGAACTGAGGGTTCCATTTCTGACGGGGAGCGGGGGGGGGGGTGGGGGGGGGAGACATTTGCAATAGTCAGACCCGCTCAGATGTTCAACACGTTTGTGTTTGTTTTGCACACATTTAAATAGTTTCTGCTGCAGCGCGCGTACATTTAGTTGGGTTACATTTATAAAACGCACCCCTTAAGTAGAAAGAAATAAAAACCTTATCTTCCCAGAGCCATCTGCATCCCTGTGTAAAACACGCAGCCAGTAGAGGATGGGAGGCGCAGAGGGCCGGACAGACGTAAACAGTTCTAGAACTGTTGCCGGCGGAAAGCGCAGCTGCACCTCAGGGAATCTTTGGTCTGGAGCCTGACTCCTTCGGCACCCCCTGCCAGTTCGCTCGGGGAAGCTGGCTGGCGGAGCCTTCCTTTTCGGAAGAGCTGTCCTCTCTCTTACCCCCTCGCCCTGGCTTCCTGCCTTGGGGCAGCCTCGGAGGCGTGCCAGCAGCACTCCTCCAACTCTACTCCACCCGAGCCTGACAGCTGGGCGGTCCCGCCTGACCCGCGGGCGGGCCGCTGCTCTCTCTCTGACTCGTGCCCGGGCGAGCAGCGCCACTGCAAAGGGGTTGCCAGCGCGGGTCGGAAAGGCCTCCGGGCTGGGGCTGGCTGCACCGCGTAGTTTCCATTGTGCCGCCCGGCGAATGGCCGGGTAACGCGCGCGCGCGCGCACACACACACACACACACACACACACACTCCCTCGCACACGCGGAACCGGCTGGGCCAGGGGAGGGAGGAGGAGGGTGACGTAGCGTCCCATGGCGTCACATTGACGTCTCGCATTCCAGGCACTCTATGGAGAGGCCGCTAGGGCTCCTGTGGCATAAATGACGTGCCGAGAGGACGAGCGAACGCGCAGCCGGGAGAGCGGAGTCTCCTGGCTCCCGCCCCCCACCCCTCCAGCTCCTGCTCCTCCTCCGCTCCCCACACACAGACAAGCTCACACCCGCTCCCTCACTCGCACACACAGACGCGCGCACACACGCTCCGCACACACACTCCACTCTCTCCCGCGCGCTCACACCCCTCTCGCCCTGCACCCTCGCGGGTGCAGCGCGGCGCGGCAGCCGGACGCCCCTCCCGGGCTCACTTTGCAACGCTGACAGCGGTGGCCGTGGAGGTGGGAACAGCGGCGGCATCCTCTCCCCTGGTCGCGGCCGGAGCCAGGACGCCAGCGGAACCCCTCGGCGGCGCTCTCCCATGAGTCGGGATCGCAGCATCCCCTGCCAGCCGCTCACCGCCTCTGGGAGCCGCTGGGCTTGGAGACCGCAGCCCTTCCGGGACAGCAGCTGTGACTCCCCCCCCAGCGCAGATTTCGGGGCAGCTCTCTAGAAACTCGCTCTAAAGACGGAACCGCCACAGCACTCAAGTACGTATTTGAGATTCGCCCAGTTAATTGGGGGACTTGCTGAAAAGTTGGCACACTGGGAAGCGTCGCTCCCGAAATTGACAACTTTGAGTGTGGGGTTTTCCCCCCTCGCCGCCTCGCTGCCGCCTTGGTTGCTGAGAGGCGGGTGGGTTCTGATCTGAAACTTTTCCCCGGTAGCGGACCCCCGGGGATCTCTGGAGCTAGTGGGATTCCAACCCCCACCCGAAGGGGCGAAAAGCCTGTAACAAAGAGGAGGACCGGGATGTGTGCAGTCGCAGCTCCGGAGATGTAATTCAGGGTATTTCAGCTCTAGTTGTCATGGTAATGATGCTCTCGGCGGCGGCGGCAGCAGCGGCGGCGGGGAGTTGCTGCTCCGGTGATGAACGGCAGTAATTTTCCTGCCTTTTAACTAGGGTTGAACATAGGGGCTCCGGTGGTCCAAGTTCATACACCTGAGAGTGACTCCGAGAGGGTTGACCGGGAGGTAGCTTGGGAGGGGAAAGGGGCCAGGGCAGCCGCGGCCGGAGTTTGCAAAGGCGCTCGCAGGATCGCAGGAAAAGAGGGCATAATTGTAGGAATGCGGCTTATTGTATTGAAATGAGCCTGGGGCTCCACTAGGCACGTCTGCCCAGCGCCGCCGACTTGCCCGCTGACACTTTTCCCTCCGGAGGTGAGCGGGTGTAATTGCGGACTCCCGCACTCCGACACGCGTGGGGACGGTGTCCCTCTCATCCAGGCTCGGCTCGGTGTTAGAAAGGCATGTTTTCCTCTTAACTGAGAGAACTCGCGCTTTTGGAGAAGTTGCTCCGAGTGTTTTAATAGAATTGAAAGTTCTCGGTGGAGAGGAGAGAGCGGTCGTGCCAACGCAGCCTGCGGAGACTGGCTTCCCAAGGCTCCTCTAGAACCTGCTGGGACTTTGGGGCAGTCGTGAAGTTTCAGCATGTGTCCCTTGATTCCAAAGAACGTGTTTCCGGGCGCCGAGGCTTTGCCTAGAATAGAGATTGCCTCTTATTTAGCCTCCATACTCCAAAGGGAAGAGCTGGCTGCAGGGAGGTTGGTGATCAGAAATCGCGGGCCGTTGGTTATCCCAGAGCCTTGGGGTGCCGGGAGAGACATACATAGGGCGCCGGTGTGGTCACTTCATCGCAAATTCCATCTTCTTTTCCCGCGACAAAGAAATGTTTTCTAGAACTAAGTTTGGGAAAGAGAAACCTGCCCAGCGCGGCTACCGGGCACAATGAATGAAGTTAGAGTTTATTCCGAGTTATCGTAGCTGAACAAGATGCTCCCGTGTGAGTATCAAAGACTCCTCGGGCCACAACAGCCCCTGCGCCCGCTCCCTCCCCCCGCGCCCACCCACTCCCCTCCCGGGACCTGGCGCTCGCAGGATTTCTCGCCGCGGTTTGTCTCCTCTCCCTCGGTCTTTCTGAGAATTCTGTCTTTCCCATTCTATCGGTCTCCTCTACGCCTCCTGCACCCGCCCAGCCTCCGCCCCCGCTCCCCAAGGTTGGAAACTCCGCGGAGGGGCCGGGGTCACAATGGTGCGTTTCACGGTTTCCTCCACTCGCTTCACCACCGGGAGGGGAACACGGGGGTGTTCCTTTCGTCTGCCCACGAGAAAGAAAGGGGCTTTGACAGAGGTAGTTATTTCTTCCTAATTTACAACCTCGAGGCTCCGTGCTCCCGGCCCCGCGGCCGCGAGCAGGAGCCACCGAAAGTGTTTCCAGGCTCGGAGGCTTTGCCTAGGTAACCGGACGTTTTGGAGGGCGCGCGGGGGTGGGGGGGTGGGGGGGGGGAGGACCGAGGGGCACTCGGCTCAGCTGTAGGAAACGTGGTGTGGCTCTTCCCCTCCAACACCGGTGCTCCAGGAGACGCGACCCTCATCCACCAAGTCAAAGGCCGATCCTTAGAGAAAGGCTCCGCTGGAAAGGCCCCGGGGCAGGGCGGGCAGGCGGGCACCTCCTGGGAGAGGTGGTGGTAGGTTTCTGGAGACCCCACTGAAGATTGGGGGCGGGGTGAGAAGGGCTGGAAGCACAGGCTACAACCATGGGAAGATCCTTCGGTGCTTGCACCAGAGTTCGCTCAAGCTTTCCGTAGGATCAGCTGGAGCTGGGGCTGGGGCTGGAGCTGGGCCTGGGGCTGGGGCTGGGGCTGGGGAAAGGGCCAGGCCTGGGACTGGGGGTATCAAGGGAATCCCCCATTTCCTGGCCTTCGAGGGCTTCCCGGACCTGAAGACTCCCAGTACCTCTCCTTCCTCAGGGAAGCCATGGGCGTAGAGGCTGCAGGCAATGAAACTTGCACGACCCTCTCGCAGCCCGCGCACCCGCGAGGATTGGGGGGTTTTGTTTATTTTTGGCTCCAAGTTGCCTCCCATTCAGCTGTGAGTGGGTCGGGACAAAGGTGGCGCTATAGGCCGGAGTTGGCGGCAGTGGAATCCTTCCTCCAGGCCCGGGGAGCTGTGCTTCCAGCTACAAAGTTTCGCCGAGGCTGTGCGCTGAGACGCTGGGCGGGGAGCCGCGCTGGGGCCCTCCGGGTGTGCCCCCTTCGGGCCGCCCGGTGGTCTAGAGCCTAGAAGTCGCCCACCCTCAAGGATGCCGCCCGCTGGGTGCAGGGGGCCTCCCTCCGACCGCCCCTTCAGCAGTAAACGCCCTCCGCCTTCTCGCCCGGCTGCCAGCGCGGGCCTATTTTCACTGTGCCCTTTTGTTTGCTTGACCCCTGGCCCCCGAAACTCGCGGCTAATAGACGCAAAACTCCATTAGCATTTAGAATGAAAGGCTGACTTTCTTAATTCCTCGGGGCATTCACGCATTCGTTCCGGACCTTGTGCATTTCCTATGCAGCGTGTAAATTTGTCTGGGAGGGGGTGGGAGCGGGTGGAATTGGAAAATGACTATTTCCCCCTCGTGCACACTCACGGACCCCCACCCTCCGAATTTGGGCGGGACTCTTTTCTGCACTGTTTTTTTCGGTTTTCCTAACTTCGTGAGCTCCGAACCAATTGTGGGGGGCAGAGGATCGATTTCTGGGCAATGTCAGGCTTTGCTATTTTAGCCTGGGTTCGGGTGCCACAAAAGGGCGGTGAGCGCGGCTGGTAGCGACAACCTTTCCTCGGCTACCCCAAGGTGGTGTGATGCTGCTTGTTTCAGGACCCCAGGCACCTTAGAATTTTTTTGTCATTAACGTAGCATTTCTAGAGGCCTCCACCAACTCCCAATACGCCCAGCCCAGGCCCCGGTGGCTCAGCCTGGACTTACTGTGACCTCTGTTCTCTCTCCGGGGGCCCGCAGAGCCCACTGCGGAAGAGCGCAGCCCCGCAAGCCCCGGCCCTGGGACTGGACCCTCAGCGGAGCTGGGCAGCACCGCCGCCGCTTCGCCTAGCCCTAGTCGGACGTCTCCGCCTCCTTCACTCTCAGCCTCCGCTGGAGAGACCCACAGCCCCACCATTCAGCGCGCAAGATATCCTCCAGGTAGGTCTGAAGGCACGACCCCTTATTCCAACCCGCCTGGGAGAGGTGGGTGGGGGAGCCACACTACCAGCCGGCAAGGTGGTCGACGTGCCCAGTGGCCAAGACAGTGCCTGCTGGCTGCGCATTTCACAGCACAGGTGGCTTCTTTGCAGGAAGCTCCTCTGGATACCACACCCTGTTGCTACCGAGCGAAGCAGCCAGATTAAATTAAGCATTGCATTTCTCAAAAGTATTTGTCCTAAGAAAAATACAGATACACCATAGATTCGGATATTTTACTTCTAATGTCTTCATGTTTGCTCTTCCTTTACATGCAGCTTATTCATTTAAGAAGTATGGGGTCACTTAGAGCAATAGATAGAGTATTTTTGTTTATATAAAATCCAAATCACTTGGGTGCAGAAGTGTGGATTCTTGAAGCTCACAGGGAAAGAGAAAAAGCATTTGACCTGAAACCCAAGGAGTCCATTTAAGTTGGCAAAAGTAAGAATCACAGGCTTGGCTTGTAACACCTCTTTATGCATTTGTCAGAGAGATACCAGGTGCCAGGCCTGTGTAGGCACCAAAGATATGCAGATAAATAGAACTCAGTCCCAGCAAGCTCACGGTCTAGCTGGAAAACACAGAAAGACACAAGAGCAATAGGCAGAGATTGGCAAGAAAGAATGACTAATAGGGAAATCCTAGAGGTCTAAAGGGAGAAGGAGAAGAGATGAAACCACAGGCAGTATTCTTTCTTTTAAATGACTAGTCTTTCATTTCACCCCAACAACTGCAAAGCAGGATAAGTAATCCTTTAACTTCAAACTAGGGAGGGTTTTTAAGGCCCTGTTTGAAAAATAAAGGCTTGAACTGGCCTCTCTTCACCACTGCTTCTTCCAACAGGCCCTCATCACATTTTTTCAAGTCAAGATTTCATCCCATACACCCATGACTCAATCAGATTTGGAAATGTGGGTAAGAGAAAGATGTCAGAGGAAGTGTGAAGTACTCACTCTTCTATTAGTCACACATTTTATACCATAGGCTCCGAATAGACATTAAGCACCTGGTTTTCCTTTGGTTCAGAAAAAAACCAACCACCAGAAATTGCCCATTTTACCACTTATATTTAGCCATAAAGAAAGAGAAATCATCAGATAAGTTATTCATTAGATGTGATAATTCTCAGGGCCCTCTCATCCAGCTCAACCTCTCTGAACAATAAGTAAGCACACTGGGTACCAGTCGCTTTGCTGGGCTCAATATAGTCAAACTGGCAGAGAAACAAAACATATTAAGAAACTGCTTTCTGTTTGTAGGGGTCCTAATTATTCTGTCATAAGATAATATGTAAGCTAACTCACCTATTATGACAGCTATAATGTCATAAAACAGCCACTGATGTATTTTATTAGTCAGAATTGAGGAAAAGTATATATATATATATATATATATATATATATATACTTTTAATAATATATAATTTTTAATAATATATATATTATATTGTATATGGCAGAGAGCAGGTTTGGTGAGTGTTTTGTTGCAGCTGCTGATCTTTTTCTTTGCAGATGGTGCAAACTACCCCCAGTCCATTTCCTGGGCCTACTTTCCCACCTCACCACCTAGCTGGCTGAAGTCATCAGCAGGGGTCCAGTTTGTGCAGGCTGCTGGCCCTGTCTGGAAGAGTGGGAAGGGGGTGGAAGAAAAAGCGACCACAATATGTGTGGGTACCCTTAGTTGGCATTTATAAAATGTTAGCATGTCACTGTTTCCCTTGGCCAGTAAGTCCCATGTAGGACACCTTTTTTTTTTTTTTTTTACTAACTCATAGAATTTATAAATCAATGTGTGTGTGACTTGGGGGACCAGTGACCTCTTGACCTCTTCCCCCCAAAATAAATCAACAAGGCATTCACTGGCTTTCTTTATGCACCCTCCCCTACCTCTACCCCCAACTAGTGGCTGAAGTCACTCCAATTAACTTAAAAACATCATTGGGCCTATGAGAGAAGACATCAAATTTCCCAGATCTGGTGGAGGACAGGGCAAGGGAAGAAAGGTGGGCACAGAGGTCCCCAGGAGGCTGGGTTTTGGCATCCTGTATGCCCTTCGACAGTCTGTAAGGGATTCAGCTTTCTTCCCAGCGAAGAAAGGAAGGAAACACTGGGCTTTAGATCTGTGCTCCCAGGAGGAGAAAAGGATGTCACTTCCTCCCCGTTTCCTAGGCCTAGATTAAAGAGCCATGCTAGGAAAGAGTGCGGACTTGCTTCTGAAAGACCCTTTGCCCTGTCCCTGCAGATATGCCCTGCGTGCAAGCCCCGTATAGCCCTTCGCCTCCAGGTTCCAGTTATGCAGCCCAGACCTACAGCTCAGAGTACACAGCGGAGATCATGAATCCCGACTGCACCAAGCTGACCATGGACCTCGGCAGCACCGAGATCACGGCCAGGGCCACCACATCCCTGCCCAGCTTCAGTACCTTCGTGGAGGGCTACTCCAACTACGAGTTCAAGCCTTCCTGCCAGTACCAGATGCAGCCGCCTGGACCGCGACCCTTGATCAAGGTGGAGGAGGGCCACCCGCACAGCTATCACCATCACCCCCACCACCACCATCACCACCACCACCATCACCAGCAACAGCCGCAGCCAGAGCCATCCATTCCGCCCTCCTCCGGACCGGAGGACGAGGTGCTGCCCAGCACTTCCATGTACTTCAAGCAGTCCCCGCCGTCCACGCCCACCACGCCGGGCTTCCCCCCGCAGGCGGGGGCGCTGTGGGACGATGCGCTGCCCTCGGCGCAGGGCTGCATCGCGCCCGGCCCGCTGCTCGACCCGCCGATGAAGGCGTTGTCCGGCGCGCGCTTCCCACTCTTCCACTTCAAGCCCTCGCCGCCGCACCCGCCCGCGCCCAGCCCGGCTGGCGGCCACCATCTCAGCTACGACCCGACGACCGCCGCCGCGCTCAGCCTGTCGCTGGGAGCCGCCGCCGCCGCGGGCAGCCAGGGCCCCGCCCTCGAGGGCCACCCCTACGGGCTGCCGCTGCCCAAGAGGGCAGCCGCGCTGGCCTTCCCGCCGCTCAACCTCACGGCCTCCCCCACCGCGTCCAGCCTGCTCGGGGAGAGCCCCAGCCTGCCGTCGCCGCCCATCAGGAGCTCCTCCTCGGGCGAGGGCACCTGCGCCGTGTGCGGGGACAACGCTGCCTGCCAGCACTACGGCGTTCGCACCTGCGAGGGCTGCAAGGGCTTCTTCAAGGTGAGCGCACGCCTCCTCCTGGCGCCCCTCCCTCCGCAGCCAGCCTCCTCCGCCACCCGCTCAAGTGAGCAGATAAGTGGGTCCTTCCCGATTTGAGACGTGTAATTGTTGAACTCTGCGTTCCTGTAGCCTAGCACCTTCACGTCCATGTTCTCAGGGTGTCTGACCTTTAAGTTCATTACAGGAGGCCGCCCCAGATGGATTTGAGGAGCTGTGAACTTCCTGACGTGGCATTATCTTATGATCATTTTTCTGGGGGAAGCTTTCAGCAGATTCTCAAAGGGATCTGTGATCTCAAACGTGCAAAAACCTAATTGCATTTCTCCCCTGTCCATCCCGAGGAGAAGGGTTTGGGTGCCAGGCCATGGACATTTGTATCTCATGTCATCTTCATAGTAAGAGCTAGGACTGTTGAATCAGAGAGACCTGACCTGAGACTGGATTCTGGTCACTTACTAGCTGTTTTTATTAAATGTCTTGAAGGTAGACCTTAATTATCCATGTTTCATAAGTGAGGCGATGGAGACTTGGAAAGGGTATTCAACTGCCCAGGACACACACTCAGAGAGTGAGAGGGAGACAGGATGCCAGCTCATGTTTGCATGACCCCAAAGTGCACATGGCCTTCACACCTCTGCAGCTGTAGAACAGGCCACTGACTAGATGCAGTTTGGGACAGCCCCCTTCATAGAAGAGAGGAGCTGGGGTTTCACCAATTCACTCCACCTCTGAGCCACACACAATGCCAGGTGTGGAAGTTGTTCATGATCTCATACAGACCCAAACGAGAATTCTACAGGAGGGTCTTCAGCCTCCACCGATGTTACCCACGAGGAAGCTGAAGCCCAGAGAAGTGAAGCCTTGGGTAGCCTGTAAACAGTGATTTATCCGCACGTGGTGACTCTTGAGTTCGGCGCTCTTTGTAACACTCAGGGGAAAGAGGCCTTGTCCTCTTGCTGCTCTGCTTTTGCTATTGACTCCCCGGCTTCTTCAGACAGTTAATTCTGTGCCATTTTCCCCAATCCCCACTCCCCTGGCCATTATCTCAGGCATTTGCAAACCCACAAATGGTCTCCCACAATAATCACTCCCTAGCCTACATGCTGGGCAGGGTGGAGGAAAAGGGGAAGCTGGATGCTGATTGGGTAATAGGATTTAGGAGGCCAACAGGATGTATCTGGGAGCAGGCGGGACTTGGAGAACACTCAAATAGGAGGCCTTGATCTGCCACCTACCAATTGTATGGCATTGGGCTTGATACTTCTTTCTAGGCCTCAGCTTCCCTATCAGGTGAATAAAATTCAGAGAAGGGCTGTGAGAATTAAATGGGATAAAACATTTAATTATGAAAGCATTTTATAAACTTTAAAGGGCCATAAAAAACAATAGTTCATTGTAAGTCAAAACTACCAAGTATTTGTAAAAATGCACGTGTTTGTGTATTGGTTATCCTACCCACAAGCAACAGTTACTTTTGATCCGGGAGTAGAAATCATGTGATTAATTACATTCTGCAGAAAAGTGAGAAAAGGCGTATGGAAAGACTTTGCAGCCATACCGAAGGCATGTACAGGATTATGATATTTTAAATATAGAGCCCCCAGGTTAGCCCTTTTTTAGTCTTAACTACTCAAGCTTTACCAGGGCTGCTTTCAAGGAACTGCATTCCTTTCACAAATTGATTTTTATATCATTTCAGTGGAAATGCTGAAGGGCAGTGAAACAGGTAGCCAAAAAAGGGAAAAGGAAGAAAAACAATTAAGAGAAGTGCAAGTAACTTCAAATATAACCATCCCTGAATAATTGAGAGTTGACCAAAATACAGGAGTGGTAATACATCCCGTCTAGAAATGTCAATTAAGTGTTCCCCAACAGGGTTCCTTTTCTGCAGCAATCCCTTGAAAACAAATCTATATTTGAAAGGGTGGGGGGTAGGATGGGAGAGAACCATCCCACAGATCTGTTAATTAAGGGAATGGGAGCAGGTTTTACCCAGTGGCTTTCTACCATTAAATTGAATTCTTTAAAAATGTGACATGAAATGCAGTTAATGATGGAATTCAGTGATTGAACTGTAACGATCTCTCCTTGTCCTTAACCTGTGCAGGCGCACATGACTGTGGGAAAGGTTTCAGGTTATTGGAAAAATGTATACCTGGAGCAAAATGCCGCCAAGCACTCAAATTGGCATATAACCTTGAGGACAATGGCAAGAAATAGAGTTTTAGAAATTACTGCATGTTCGATGAGGAGAACTTCATTCAGGAAGCACCAGTTTCCTAGCCTTAAAGAGTGCTGAGAATTTAAATGCTGGAAACTGAGAAGCATGTTTGTGTTTTTGGAATTTTTACATTTTAAACTAACATCACCTATAAATGTAGGGAAAATGTATCTGGCTTTGTTAGATTTTTTTAAGTTTTATGTAAGCAAAATGATCTCCTAAAGTGAAATTAAAAGATGATAGGGTGAATACTGGTAAATGAGGGCTGAGAATTGCTGAAAGTAAAAATTGAAAATAAGCCTAGAATTTTGGGCAAGAAATAGATTACCAACCCCAAATTACCCAGATTTCTTTTCTTTTTTAGGCTTATCAAATAAATTTCAACTTTCTGCTCTATTTGGAATTGTATAGATTCAGGTAATTTCTGAATGATTTTACCCCAAGTGGTAAATACCCACATCAAGTTGCACACATGCTTTTTGTGGGGGTTTTTAAAAAGCCTCCCTTATATTTGGAGCTTAACATTATGCTCAATTATTTCTCCACGTGCCATTTTTAAATTACATGTGATTCTGAAGAATACAGCATTATTTTATATCCAAGTCCAAGTTTTATGAAGTATGTTTTACAATATGGCTATTTTGATGTCTATGTCAATAGTCATTTATGAAATAACCAATCAATGGGAATTTTAATTGAAAATATATGGCTCTCATATTCCTTTCTTTCTCGTTTCTTTTTGTTTTGGTTTTTCTTTATTCCTTTCTTGGATGTGATAGTGGTTTTTAGTGTCCAATTTTAAGATTTTAATTTTAAACATAAAAAAATGGCCCTTTACCCTTTTAAAGATAAACTACAATGGCTGATTAAGGGATTTTTGGGGGGCACTTAAACATTATTTCCTATATATTTTAACTAGACAAGTCCTGATTTTTGCTTTTTATGATTTCATCTCTATTGGGAAACAAAGCCAGTTACTGTAATATTTGACTTACAAAAGTGATAGCCAACAAAGTACATCCCAGATAATTTTGATTTTATTTTAATAAGGTCAGCAATAATCAGGGGAGTGGAACAAGTAGAAAATTGTTCCCAGAGGGATATTAAAAGTGGAGATAATCTAATCCTCCAAGGTATGATATGTTGACCTGGTAATTTCAGATATGATTTTATCATTCAGACTTGGATGTCTCCTGAGACTTGCTTCAGAACAATCTGAGATGATTTTCATTGTCAGCAGCTAACACTAATAAAATTGTTTTTCCTGCAGGCTAGCGTGTTAGGAAATTAAATTTATCTAATTATACGAATTGCACTGTCGCTTTTCACATTGTAATTAAAATACATCTTGTCAGGTTCTACCTCTTTCCAGAAACTATTAGTTGACTATCTCTGTATTGTATTTTCTCAGAGAACGGTGCAGAAAAATGCAAAATATGTTTGCCTGGCAAATAAAAACTGCCCTGTAGACAAGAGACGTCGAAACCGATGTCAGTACTGTCGTTTTCAGAAGTGTCTCAGTGTCGGGATGGTTAAAGAAGGTATGAATATAATGCTTTTTATCCAACTTGTTTATATGTGTTCTCAGATATCACTGGAAAAAAAATGCTAATATTTACATTAGAATGGTGAATTTTCCTTTCCTTCCAACGTTTTGTTGTTACAGAGTAAGTTTACATTTAAAAATAGCTGAGGACTACTTTTCAATTCTAATTTCTCAAAATCAATAGAGAGCTTGTGTACATACATCTCTGTTCTATTTAAGAAGGAGACTTTTAGGACTAATTCATTACCAAATATAAGTATGGAGTGGCTTTTATGCTGCTTGTTTCAACTCTCATTGAATCGTTGTGTGAATATTATTCCAAACTTATTGCCACTTTTAAATGGTTGGTCTCATTACTGATTGCTCAACTGTTTTAATTCCTTTTTGTGATTTATGGCTATTCATGCATATCTTTGAAGACAGTCTTTCTCTTTTTCCCTTGCCATCAGTTGTCCGTACAGATAGTCTGAAGGGGAGGAGAGGACGGCTGCCTTCAAAACCAAAGAGCCCATTACAGCAGGACCCTGCCCAGCCCTCTCCACCTTCTCCTCCGAGCTGTATGATGAATGCCCTTGTCCGAGCTTTAACAGACTCAACGCCCAGAGAACTTGATTATTCCAGAGTAAGTTTTATAATGTCCTGCTTTTGAGTGAATGATCAGGGTCTCTACTCATGATACTAGCAATAAGAGTTGATTGATTGACTTTGTGCCTGCCAGTGTGCTAAACAGTTTTCATACCTTTTCTATATTTCTCACTTCATTGTGCAATTCCAGTGCATCCATTGAACCAAGTAATTTTGCCTTATTGGGTCTCTGAATCCCTTAACAAATGGTCTTGACAGTGCTGCATCTGTCATACCCATTGTTGCAGGATTCCTGGTGGTTGTGCCAATGAAAATCTGCACAGGTGAATTACAATTTGCAGATTTCTTTCATGGTTTAGACAAAGTGACTGCTGGTTTTTTCATATTGTGGTCAAACCTTCTGGGTGAGCTTTAAGTTATCCTTAAGCAGTTTACCCAACTGCATTGGCATTGATTGATCTGCTGCTTATTCGAGGGATTAGACCATTGATAGAGAGGAGCAAGCTCTGGCCTTGACATCAGGAGGACTGGGATGGAACACCACTTCTGCTGCTTCCTAGCTGTGCCACCTGGCTCATGCCCTGGGCTTTTTCATCCCTACAGTGGACATGATTACAATATTTAACCTCAGAGGGATGTTTTGATCACCAGCCACACAGGAAAGATGGTTGAGAAAACATTTGAAGACCATAAATGATTACCAGTATTGTTATTTGAGTCAACCAAAATATCTCAACATTTCTATTTCATATGGATCTAGTAAAATGTCATCAGTTTGAATTCTGAAAATTGCCATAAATTTGGATAACAAAGAGAACCACCACAAGAAAGGATTTTCTAAGCAAATGTATAAATATGACTCTAAGGCAGCTTTTTATTGATTTTTTACAGAGAAGAAGGGAGAGAGATAGAGAGTTAGAAACATCGATGAGAGAGAAACATCGATCAGCTGCCTCCTGCACATCTCCTACTGGGGATGTGCCCGCAACCCAGGTACATGCCCTTGACCGGAATCGAACCTGGGACCCTTCAGTCCGCAGGCCGGCGCTCTATCCACTGAGCCAAACCGGTTTCAGCAAAGGCGGCTTTTTTAAAGACTTGGAAAAGCAAACTTCTAGTAAGACTGAGTCTCACCAAAGATGGGAATGAAGAAAAAAAAGATCATAATTATTGGGCAATTTCTGCATGCTAGACATTGTGGTTCATTATCTCATTTAACCACTTAAAGAATCATGAACTGTAGGGATAGTTACCCTCACTCTAAGACAAGAAAACTGAGAAACACAGTTTGCATACAAATCAAAGAGAGACCAGTCCAGGGATCCCCAATTGGTTGGTCTGGCTTGGCAGCTCCTACCAGATTTCCCTGCCCAGGTCTAATCAGTATTTCCAACTTCTGGCTGAACAGCTGGGAAAGAGTGTGTGAGTGTGCCCATTATGTGTTCTCCTTTTAGGTTGCAGTGCTGTGATTGGTACATCCACTTTGATCCTCCTTCCCTCATCCCTACCCTCATTATGGGCTGGGAAGCCTCCTCTCTGCACCTAATCACAAGACTTCATAGGAGAAGCATGGCAGATCGTTAGCACCAAAGGTTGAGGACTCTTATTCTGATTACAAGTAGCATCTCTTGAAGTCAAGTCTCAAAAAATAGTCTAGCATCATAATGCAGTGGTTAAGGGCTCAGGCTTTGGACCCATGCAGGTCCCTAGATTAAAATCCCAACACCGTTGTTTAGTAGCTGGATGGCCTTAAGCAACTGCTTAAACCTTTTAATGACTCCGCTTCCTCATTGGTGTTATGGAATAATAATTATAATATCTACTTCCTGGGATTTGTGAAGATTAAATAAGATG
Organism: Myotis nattereri; assembly: GCF_964212035.1. Lineage (NCBI taxonomy): Eukaryota > Metazoa > Chordata > Mammalia > Chiroptera > Vespertilionidae > Myotis > Myotis nattereri. The sequence goes on from NC_138087.1 coordinate 57,886,102, forward strand.
ATACTTGTCAAAGCTTTAGCACAGTGCCCTCCCTACCATTTGTTGAATGTTCTGAGTGTGAACACTTCACATGTCAGGTGCCATGTAGCAATACCAGGAAGCTAAGTGTTATGATCTCTATTTCACAGGTGAGATTAAAACTGAGAAAGGCTAAAGGACTGATTTGCCCAAGGTCACAAAGCTAATATGCATCAGAAATAGAATTAGAAGCCAAGTGTATTGGACCCCAAAGTCTGTGCTCCTAATCCCAAGCATTACTGCACCTCTGGTTTCAGTGAGAGAGGGTGCTGGAAAGCATTCTGGAATAAAGACCTCCTCCCTAGAGGAACTTTGGTCTCCCCTCATGCAATTTTTCTGGATTTATGAAGCTATTTCATACTACCCACACTGAGGCTACATAACACAGTCTGTCATTATTCCAGGATATTTGAAATCATTTTTGGTGGCCAATCCAGATAATTTAGGCTCCACAAGTGATTTTTTTTGGCCCCAAATTATCCAATTATTGGTCTTTGTGGACTAGTCAGTTATTCAGTGGCAAACCCTCCCCAGCTCTTTGCGTTGTCCCAGCTGGGAACTGTCTCCACACGGAAAAATCAATCCAGCTTGTTTGCTTGCCTCTGCACCATTCAGTGTGTTAGACTAGAGTCATCATCTTCATCAACAAACATTTATCCAATTTAATTGTTAGTTTTGTCCAAAATAGCAGATTGACCATGCCAGAGTCTAGGTCATACTGATACTACCTTTGGGGCCTGGCTCAATTTTGTAAAGCATATTTATTTTAATTGCATTGTTTTGGAATCAGGTTGAGCCTCATAACTTGGATTCTTCTGCTTTTAGATAGCTTTACAAAATTATCAAAAATTGGACCCAAATCAATAAATTAAAAGACTTTTTAAAAAATACAGTGAGCTTTCATCAAAAACTTGGATGAAGGCAGAGAAGGCATGCTGATCACATTTGCAGATGACAGAAAGCTGGGAGGGATCGCTAATATGATGGATGTCAGTATCAACATTCAGAGTGATTTCGACAGGTTGGAACAAGATGGGCTGAAACCATCACAGAGAAAGTTAACAAAAATAAATGTGAAGCTAAGCATTTAGAATTTTAAAACATGGGAGGGCCTTGGCCCATCAGTAGTTCATGTGAAGAAGATCTTGGGAGTGTATACACTTATTAGGAACCAACAGAGGACATGTAGTAGAAGAGAGAGATGCTAAATCACCTTAGGCTGCAGCAGTATGGCACCAGGACCAAGTTGGGGGTAGTACATGGGCTCTGTCCTGTCAGACCGCACTTCAGGGTTGAGGCTAATTCCAAGCTGGGGTTTGAGAGGGATGCGGACATACTGTTTCCGGAAACTTGTAAGGGATGATTGGATGAAATGACAGTGTATGTGCAATATGTAGGAAGGGAGAGGGTTTGGCAGGATTAGGTCACTCTTTTGCTCTGTGGCAAAGAGGACTGTTGCTCCCAAGGACAGATCTTGAGGGGGAAGGAAGGGGCCCCTTTCAGCTCACCCTGAAGACAAGGGCGTGTGATCATCACACAAGTAACTAAGGGGAACACATAACAGGATTTCTCACTAGCAGAGAGTTTATTTTGGATTTCATTAAGTTCCTCCAATTCTAAGATTTTATGATGCTAGGGGTTTACCTTATTGTCCCTAAATGCAAGTGATTATATATACATATACATATAAACATATGTGCTTTGTTCTCTAAAAATAATTAACCTAAAATGAATGAAGCAAAATTAATTTATTGAGTGCCTACTACTTAGGTCCCAGCTTCCTGTGATATAATTTATGGTTTGGGTGATTTTCTTAAGTATGTCACTCAGCCCTGGCTGGTAGGAGCGTTGTCCCATACACCTAAAGGTTGCGGGTTCTAGTCCCGGGCAAGGTACATACCTAGATTTTGGTTTCAATCCCCGGTCGGATATGTATGGGAGGCAACTGATCGATGTTTCTCTCTCTGTCTCTCCCTTCCTCTCTCTAAAACATAACCTCGGGTGCGGATTAAAAAAAAGAATGTCATCAATTGAAACTCAATTTTCATAATACCTTCTCCTCAAAGTTTTATATTTATAAGTTTATACAACTGGAGGTGACCTTGAGATCAGATCATCTAATCCAACCCCCATATTTTCAGAGGAGTAAATACAGGCTTCCAGGGGGTTAAGTGACTCGTCTAAGGTCAGTGGCAGAGCGTAGCCTAGATCCAAATCTCATCATTCAAGGTATCTGAATACATGTTTCTATTTCACCATACTGCCACTTCTACTCAGTGGCAATTTAACTAGGTGTGTGTTTTGTTTTGTTTTTAAAGAAGCTTTATTTAATTTTTTTAAAATTACAATAATAGTAATATATACCCATTCATTTTTTCAAAAGCAAACCATTTAGAAGTGAAAAATGAGAGTGCCTTTATTTGTTCCTGCCTAATTTCACTCTTCAGCAGTAGCCGATAACAGCAGTGTGTATTCATAATTTATTACATTTTTAATAAGAATGTGCCCTGTCAGGTTTGAGTCAGAGACAGTTGATTTGATGTAAACAATTTATAAAAGGGACCAGCTCCACTCAGTGAATCAGGCTAATAGAGAAACAAGGAGATATTTGCCAGACAGGTGTGTTCTAATCTTCTTGCACCACCATTCGCGCCTTTAAGGTTGTGCGTGATTTTCCTCATTTGTGGGAAAAGGAGGTGGAGGAGTTGTGTTCCAAGTCACAGAGGGAACTAATGTTTCAGAGGCCAGAAAGCGAGCGCCTCGCTTTGCGAAGCGTTCCTGGCTCTGGGACCTCCTCGTTTCCTTTGGGCCAAACTTCTCTCCTTTAAAACCGAGCTCAGATCATTGTATATCAGTGCAGTCAAAACATGTCACATTTGATTTGTTTCTTCTTGAAATGTTGCTATTCTCTACCCCACAGTTGCTTTTAATTTAGCAATACAAGTATATATAGATACTGGGCTTGGCTTCAGAGCCTGCATAATTACTAACGAGAAAATAAACTTAACGTCCTCATTAGCTGGTCATTTCAAGTATTATTTCAGCAAACTACGATGTTTTCTGGTAATTGGTGTCACTTAGTGTAGTAACAGACGCCAAAACAAGAGATATTGCTCAGATAAAATACCAGGCACCAGCAAATGGCGGTTAAGTATGTTACCAAGATAGCTTGAGAAACAACATGGCTAACACATGTTAGACCTAACCAAGGAAACAGCCTGAAAACTCTGCAGAATGAGGCTCTTCAGGAGATCCTCCAAACTGCCAATTCATTAGATGATTTCAGGCCAGTTCCTGCCCCTCTGTGGGCCTGTCTCCTCATCTGAATGGTGAGGAGATTGGACTAAGGGCACTCCCATGACCCCTTCCAGCCTTCTCATTCCCTGATCGGCATGCCTGCTATAATTTCACTGTGGGTACAGGTCAGCATTTCCCAAAGTGTGGTGCCCAGACAGCCTCACTCAGAAAGAGCCAGGAGATTTGCTTAAAATGCAGGTTCCCAGGCCACGCCCAGGCCTACTGTATCAGAATTGGGGGGAGGGACAAGGCAGGCAGGAATCTATATTTTAACAAGCACCTTAGATAATTCATTGGCATACTAAAATTTGAGAACCACCAATATAGTTTAATAAGGACAATTTTATCTTGAATCTCCCATTTTCCAGCTTTTCTTGGGCTGAGAAGAAATGAGCAAAAGAGATATAAATTTTCAAGAAAGCAATTAATTTATTTAATTGATATGTATTGAATGACTCGTGGGTGTCAGGCACTGTTCTAGAGCAATGAATGCATTATTGAATAAGAAACGCTCCTGCGCCCTCGCCGGTTTGGCTCAGTAGATAGAGCGTTGGCCTGTGGACCGAAGGGTCCTGCGTTCGATTCCGGTCAGGGGCACGTACCTTGGTTGCAGGCTCCTCCGCGGCCCAGGGCCTGGTCAGGGCTTATGCAGGAGGCAACCGATCGGTGTGTTTCTCTCACATCGATGTTTCTCTCTGACTTTCCCTCTCTCTTTCACTCTCCATAAAAATCAATGGAAAAATATCCTCGGATGAGGATTAACCAAAAAAATAAATAAATAAAAAGAAAGAAAGAAAGGAACACGCCTGCCCTGGCCAGAATTGCTCAGTGGTAAGAGCATCGGCCTGCACACCAGAGGGTCACAGTTCTATTCCAAGTCAAGGGCACATACCTAGGTTGCAGGTTTGATCCCCACCCCTAGTCCAGGGGTGTGTGTGTGCTAGGCAACCAATCGATGTGTCTCTCTGACATCGATGTTTCTCTTCTCTCTCCCTCTCTCTCCCTCCTTCCTCCCTTCCATCTGAAAAGCAATGGAAAAAATATCCTCACTCCTCAGGTGAGGATTAAAAAAACAAAACAAAAAAATGCTCCTACCTTCATGAAGGAAAGAGAAAGTAACCAAATAACTGTGATGTCATGGCGGGGGGGGGGGGGGGGGAGAGGGGACAGGGAAGACAGTTTATTTGTTTCTGGTTTTGTTTTAAGGGGAGTTAAATAGATAAGAAAGGAATAAATATGGGGGGGGGAAATATATTCACTGCCCATTTTTAAAGTGTAAGAACCTAAGAATATGTATATATAGTTTGGCTTCAAGAGTGATCACATCTAAAATACATAAAGACCCAGGGAAAAGTAACATTGTAAGGGGAGATGAAATGTTCTTAGGATATTTTACATGTTTAGCCTGGACTGATAAGTGAGATAGAGTAAATGCCAGATTCCACATTGCTATGACAGCATCATATTACTAATTTTTTTAGGGCTGGTGCTCCCATTCAAATAATTCATTTTAAGCCTAGGCTCTGCCTCACATCTGACCTGTGTAGCCACATTATTGCCATATAAAATGTGTAGACTCATTTCAGTTTAAATGGCTTTCATTGTCGTTTGTAGCTCTAGATTCTCACTCCAGGTGCTTTAGTGAAATCACCATTAGATGTCAGTAAATGTAATACTGTATCTTTGACTAGTTGTAAAGCCTGATTTTTAAAAATAGTTTTTTATTGATTTCAAAAAGGGAGAGGGAGAGAGAGATGGAAACATCAATGATGAGAGAGAATCATTGATTGGCTGCATGCCACGCCCCCCACTGGGGATGGAGCCTGCAACCCAGGCATGTGCCCTTGGCAGGAATCAAACCCAGGCCACTCAATCCAGAGCCAAACTGGCTACAGCTAAAGATTTTTGATGGATCAATTATCCATATAGACTAGAATAAAAAGTTAGGATTCATTTCTAAAGTCTTTCTCTATTTGACCTATGTTTGATCAATAAACAAATATTTCTAAATTTCCTTTGGTGAACCCCAGACCTGCTTGGCCCTGAGAGAGTAATGCAGGGGAGCACACAAGCAAAATGGGGATCTGGTTCTTCCAACTCCAGGTCCAGTATTCCTTGGTGAGGTTTTTATAAAGTGCTAGGCCAGGCAGAGAAAAAAATCTAAAATGTTTTGTTATGTTTCTCTAAGTCTTACATTCAGTAGAGGGGATACTTGGTTTGTCTTTTCCCTCAGCATTGGATGCTGACCCTCCATTCACCCCCAAGTTACTGGTGGCACAGGCTGAGTCCAGTTTGGCTCCAGAATACTGGACTAGAATCACCGCAGGTGAAGCCCAGAGGGTCTGGCTGGGGCCTGGCATGCCAGGCCCGCTGGCTTTTCTGCTTGCTGGGCCTCATCAGGGAAAACTGCACACACAGAGCAGGCAGGGGCTGCATTTCCCTGTGTGCAGGATGCATGAAATGTGAGCCCAGCAGGGGCAGAGGCCTGCAGGGGACCCTGGGTGAAAGCTAAGTGCTCTGGAGGATGGTGAGCAAATATTGGAAGCACAGAGATTATTGAGTTGTGAGCCATGGTTTCAGGGAAGTCAGTGCAAGAGGGAGCTGTTAGGTCCCATGCGCAGGAAAAAGTTTGCATTCTTTAGTCTCTTTCTCTCCATTTTACTCACTGTTTTAAAACAAAACAATGCTGAATCAAGGTCAAATTCTAGACAATACATATAAGTCTAACCAATGGACACAGACACCAGGGGTTGAGGGCAGGGGTCGGGGAGTAGAGGGGCAATGGAGGGATAAGGACACATATGTAATACCTTAATCCAGTGGTTCTCAACCTTCTGGCCCTTTAAATACAGTTCCTCATGTTGTGACCCAACCATAAAATTATTTTCGTTGCTACTTCATAACTGTAATGTTGCTACTGTTATGCATCGTAATGTAAATATCTGATATGCAGGATGGTCTTAGGCGACCCCTGTGAAAGGGTCGTTCGACCGCCAAAGGGGTCACGACCCACAGGTTGAGAACCGCTGCCTTAATCACTAAAGAAAAAAAAATTCTAGGCAATAACTTCATACCTGTGTGATTAGCTGCATTTGGAATCATTGAATGCAAGAGCCAGCACATGGAACATTCACCAGGATTGCTGATAGCCTGGGCCATAAAACACACCTTAACAATTAGAAAAGAAAGAAAAGAAATCGCACAATGTCTGCCGTCAAGCCACAATGGAATTAAACTAGAAATCAGTAATAGAAAAATGGCTGCATGCAAGAGGCAGAAGGAATCTTAGGGGTCAGCGAGGGCAGTCACTTCCTACTTCAGAGGCAGAAACAGGCCCCGAGAAGTGAAGTGACTTGTCTAGGGCTGCACAGCAAGTCAGTGCCTGAACCTGGAGGAGGACCCCATGATCTGCTGCCTCTGCTCCATGTTATCACTCGTTCGGGAGTTTCACATGTAGTGCTGTCAGCTTTCTAACGGTGGTCCTGCCCTGATTTTCATCCTGCCCTTGGAGAGCATGTGGAATTAGGTTAATATCAGAGAAGAAAGTAAAATAAAATCCCCTCTCCCACTTCTCCTGCAGTGAATATAGAGAGCGTGAACTGGAAGGAGGTGGTGGGAAGTATCCGGCACCAGGATCAGGCTGCCATCCTTGACTATCCGTAGGAAGGAAGGCTGGTTCTTTCTCCCGTGGTTCATTGAACCCATTACAGAAACATCCAGAGCTTCATAGAGTCTGGGCACTGAGTGGGATGATCCAGGGCTCTGAACTGGACCTGATGTTACAGGATCCTAGATAGTCAGGGCTGAAAAGTCGAAACCTTCTCCCATTTTATAAAATGTGGAGGCTGAGGGACAGTGAGAGTTTCAAGCATCATAACCGTTATCAGTAGCATCACTGTCATCATTTGTGAAACGTGTTCCGTGTGTCAGGCCTTTCACATATATTATCACATTTGATCATCACAACAAAATACCGAGGAAGGCACTGTCCCTGTTTTACAGAGGGGAAAACTGAAGCTCAGAAAAGTGAAGTCATTTGCCCCAGATAACTAAAGTAAGCAGCAAAGCTACACTGTTTCACAAATAAGAGGCCTGGGCAAATCAAGGATTAAAGTAGTTGGGCTCCTTGTCCAATGTTTCTTTTGTTACTTCATGATGCCTCTTGGGAAAGCACAAAAGGGTGTGTGGGGCGGTGGGGTGGGGGAAGCCCAATTAAGACAAGTGCCTCATTTCCTCATACCTAAGTAGTTCTACAATACGGACCTGGCTGCTTATTGGCTGATTCTCCTCCAGCCAGGTTAGGGCATTGTGGCAAGTCCAGGCGCTCCCTTGACGCTTCTTTCATCGAAGAGTATTCAACAACTACTGATTGAGAGTCAATCAGGTGCCAGTCACTGTGCTGCTGACAAAACATGGGACCAAATGAATGCATACCTGGAGACCTCCAATTAGAGCAAAATAAAATGCTTTCTTAAAACTATACCATGGGCTCCCAGCTAGTAACATCAGACATATTAACAGCTGGGACTGGAAACCACAAAGCCACGTGGAAGTCTTGGCTATACCACTATTGGAAACTCTCAGACTCTGTGAGCTTCTCTGGGCCTCAGTTTCCTCATTTGTAAAAGGAGAATTAAAATCCATACCCCAGGAGGATTAACCTAGAGAAGGGATGCAAAAGCACCCACAGCTCTTAGTGCGAAGGAAATGATGTGCATATTTACATGCGTGTTGTGCAGATCTGTCTGTGCTGTTCATTGTCCCTTGATGATTACCTTGCTGTATCAATCTTTTTGCCTGAAGTAGGAAAGATTGTCTTCCGGTAATTCAGGCAAAACCCTGCCTCTACCAGAATATCCAAAAGCTGGGTAGAGACTTTATTCCTACTTGTATCTTTCTTCTCCTGGGAGATCAATTCTGTTCAATAGAATGTTCAGCAGTGATGGAAATGTTCTCTATCACATGTGGCTGTTGAGCTTGAAATGTGGCTGGTGTGACTGAGGAACTGAATGTTTATTTTTTATTTTTTATTTTTTATTTATTTATTTAAATATATTTTATTGATTTTTTACAGAGAGGAAGGGAGAGAGATAGAGAGTTAGAAACATTGATCAGCTGCCTCCTGCACATCTCCCACTGGGGATGTGCCCGCAACCCAGGTACATGCCCTTGACCAAAACTGAACCTGGGACCCCTCTGTCCGCAGGCCGACGCTCTATCCACTGAGCCAAACCGGTTCCGGCAGGAACTGAATTTTTATTTTAACTTCATTAATTTAAGTAGCCACAGTCCCGAGTCTGATGGCACACAGCCGCCTGGGCCCTGCCACTGAGACACCCTCCCTGCTCCTCTTCCTGGTTTGTCTTCTCTCACAGAAATCTACCTGCAGCAAGCGAAAATCATTCTCTTCTCCTCTTCCTTAGTTCTGTCTGGCACATTGCCTGGTGTTGCTGATGCTGCTGGTGCAGGGACTACGCTTTGAGAACCATGGATTAATTAAGCATCCTGTTTGGAGGCAGCTGTACTTTAGTGGAGTCAGTAGATGCTGGAGGTTCACTCAGACACAAACCCCTGAGATATTGGTTCTCAACACTGGCTGCCCTTGGGAATCACCAATGACCAGTCCTCAACCCAGGCCAGTTAAATTAGAATCTCTGTGGCGATGACCCAGACATGAGTGTTTTTTAAAGCTCCCCAGATGATTGCAGTCAGGACTGAAAACCACTGCACTGATGGGACTTCAGCAAATTTCTTTTGTCTATTAAATGGTCACAACCTTCACTCTATATATCATGGGGCCACTGTGAGAATCAGATGAGACTGTGAATGCAAAGGGTTATATCAACTGTGGGACCTAAGAGTAAGGATTCAGGCCTAGACAGCCGTGGGGGAGCCCATTTGCAAATGATGCTGTCATCCCCGTTGAACTGAAATAACACCGCTGCCTGTGGTTTGCATTCTAGTACTGTCCCTCTGACCAGGCCGCTGCAGGCACAGATGCTGAGCACGTACAACAGTTCTACAACCTTCTGACAGCTTCCATTGACGTATCCAGAAGCTGGGCAGAAAAGATCCCCGGATTTACTGATCTCCCCAAAGAAGATCAGACATTACTTATAGAATCAGCCTTTTTGGAGCTGTTTGTTCTCAGACTTTCCATCAGGTAATTACTATTATTTTATCTACCTTCAGGCCACTCCTTCCTTTGAAGAACTTTGAAACCTGCTGTGTTTGCAAATGAGTCATCAGAGAGAAGGTTGCTCAGGAAGGAAATATCGAATATGATCAGGCATTAAAAAGCTGAGTAGTGGGTAGTGCATTGGATTGGAAGCCAGGACTCCTGGGTTCTACCCTCAGTTCTAATATGGATTTGCTGTATGACCCTGAGCGGGTCTCTTGCCTCATCGGAAGTTCAGTTTCCTTTTTTGTAAAATGAGGAGGTTGGGTTTGGTGATATCTGAAGCTCCTTGTAATGCCAACACTCTGGGATTCTATAGAGTCCCATGGTGCGAAAGGTATTTCCTGGAAGCACGTATTTGTTGAGAACATTGCATTTACCTCACGGGTTTCTATTTACAAGTCACTGTTCTAGTACACCAGATGGGGCTCTAAAGAGTTCCCACTGCCTCTCAACCCCCAGTGTTTACTCCAAGAGAATAGCTCCTAGATCAAAAGATTTGGTTCAACCTTTCATGCTCAGTGACACTGAACACAAGCGGGAGTTCTTTTCTCAAAAGCCGGGACCTGGAATCTCAGCATGAGTAACATTTCAGATTCCTTGCTTCCTTGCCATTATGTAATTTTAGGAGATGGTACCAACATTTCACCAAATATTATAGAGAAAGAATTTCCCTTCCCCCTCATTCTCTTCCTTACCCTCCCCTCCTATTTCCTATTGTGTTAGCAGAAATTCTTGTTTAAAGTGCAGATTCCCATGCCTCATTCCCAGCTATATTGGTTTGTCTTAGAAGAAGTCCACAAATCTGCATTTTAACTCATGCTCCAGTGATTCTGATGCCAGTGGTCTGAGGTCCAGGTTTTAAACTCTGAGATTAAGAGAGAGGTCCTGTGTACCTCTGCGGAGGGATCTGTGGGAGAGACAGGGGGAATTACAACTGGAGTGCCAGTAATTGACATCATTACAGCTAATCTGCTGTGCGAAGGAGCCAAGCCAACAATGTGACTATCATCTTGTTAGGCAGGCAGCATAGGATTAAGTAAATGATTAGCTCCATGTGGGCAAGCACTAGACATGCTCTAGTCACCAAGTTTCCGCCAGTGCCTGGCTCTAGGAATGGCACATACCTCAGGAAATGGTGCTCAGGAAATACTTGACTAGTGAATGAATGAATGAAACTATGCATCCAGGAGACACAGTTATAGATATTAACTTGTTAGTGCAGTAGGCTGAAAGAGATAAAATATGTGGAAAGCAATTTGAAAATTAAAGGAAGGCTAAGATTAAAGATAGGACCACATAGAATTCAGAATTAATTACACCTAAGACTCGTCTTGCATACCAGGCATTGTGCATGATTTCAGATCCTGTATATTATTAATTCCCACAACAATCTTAGAAGGTAGGCACTAGAACTCCTGTTTATACATAAGGAAAAAGAAACCCAGAGAGAGTAAGGGAGCGCCCAAAGCCCCCCGGCTGAGTGGTGATGTCCAACTAGAAGTTCCAGGGCACCTTTCATGAGAGAAGTATGGGATACTTATGGACTGATATACACTCTCAGGACAGATTTAGAAATAGCCCGCTGAGCCCCACTGTGGAAAGCAGGTGAGCCCACACCAGAGACTGGCAGCTTTCCCAGGGATTGGTGCTCACTCAGGAAGTTAGCACAGACAAGTGGTGGTGGGTGTTCATCAAGGGTGTTTGGGCAGGTTTGACAGCACCACACTGGGTTCTGAACACTGTCTGGGTGCCGTGCGTTATGATGTGATCCCATTGGAGAGACTGAACAGACCTATTTAATGTGTCTCTACCCCCCAACCCCCCATGACTTTCTCTGGTAGGTCAAACACTGCTGAAGATAAGTTTGTGTTCTGCAATGGACTTGTCCTGCACCGACTTCAGTGCCTTCGTGGATTTGGGGAGTGGCTCGACTCCATTAAAGACTTTTCCTTAAGTTTGCAGAGCCTGAACCTTGATATCCAAGCCTTAGCATGCCTGTCAGCAATGAGCATGGTCACAGGTGAGCACCACCCCGCTGTCACCCGAAGCCACCACCTCCTCCTTTCTCTCTTTCCTGTGTTAAGGTGGATTCTGGCTTTGGCTGTCATACACACCAGAAAATTAGGAAAATGACTGCCACTGTTCTGAAATCTGCGACATTTTACTTAAACAAGAGACGTATATCTGCAACTTGTTGTCATGAACCTCCAGGTAGAGAGGGTTCCTATTGAGTTATCATTGTCAACAAGCCCAATATATGAACATCTAAATTTCCACAGGCGCTCTGTTGAGAGTTGCACTACTGCTTCAGGGTTATCTTCACAAGGGTTTCAAAGGAAAATTAGCTTATCCAGCCTGCTCCTGTGGGACTGAGGGCAAATCCTCCCCTCTCCTCAGTCCTTGGCTATTGACCTAAAGTAAAACCAAAGAACTACACATGTAAAACACACCTCTATCTATTGATTTACAACTTTGATTGGCAGGGGAGTGAGAGAATGGATACTTGTAAACAGCAAAAAATGGCTCAACTCAATAATTTTAAAAGTTAAGAAACAGGAGCATAAAACTTATTCAATTTTTATATTATGCCTTTCTGTCACTAGATGTCTTTCTCTTTCTATCTTTTGGGATATAAATGGCCCCAAGATGGAATGAGAGGTAGACAGGGAGAGGGAGAGGGAGAGGGAGAGGGAACTAGAAAGGCAAATCGGGTAAGAGAGTAGATTTTATCTCCCTGGGGCTGGTCCTGAGACCCAAGCCCCCAGCTCCCTTTGTGTCTTGATACTTTAGAGTTTCCAGTGTGATCTCATACTTCTTGGGAGACTGGGGCCTGGTGAGGCAGTGGCAAGTGGAGGCTCCCTAAGAGGCTAGCCACACCTGGGGCTCACCTCCCATTCTTTTCATCAGACTGAAGCACAGCCTAGGCCCGTGGTCGGCAAACTGCGGCTCGCGAGCCACATGCGGCTCTTTGGCCCCTTGAGTGTGGCTCTTCCTAAGCCTTAGGAGTACCCTAATTAAGTTAATAACAATGTACCTACCTATATAGTTTAAGTTTAAAAAATTTGGCTCTCAAAAGACATTTCAATCGTCGTACTGTTGATATTTGGCTCTGTTGACTAATGAGTTTGCTGACCACTGGCCTAGGCTATTGGACTAAGAATTGAGGTTCAGATTGATACCCTCTTGACTGTAGAAAACATGCTTTTCAGGCAGGTGATGAGTTTCACGGGGGACCAAATGCATCCTTTGGCAAGATGGGCCCTTCTTCCTGATCACCAGAGATGTGCATTGTTTCCATGCACCTTCTTGGGACCTCACTGTTAGCCAATGTGAGATATGTCTGAGCACCCTAAGATGCTAGGCTGGTTCATCACTGAATGATTTACATGGAGGCAAAGATAATTAAATGGCATGTGCTACAGTAGGAATCAGACACTAGCTTGTTCCCTCGGTATTCCAAGTGGAACTTCACCTCCTCCTGGTGGTCTTTGGTCTTGGCTGAGAAACTCCCTTCTTTTGATGGGACCTGACAGAGATTTCCAAGGGAGACATTAACACAACAAAAATAAAGGCAGTCTTAAAGGCTGTGGACTCCATTTAAAGGACTTTCAAATGGCATACGGGAGCACCCTAAGAAAAATAAGCACATTCAAGGACAAGCATATCACTCCAGCAGGACTGTAATGAAATGGGTTCAAAGGCTGTCTTTCACTAAAGCTCTTCAGCTCAGTTTCAAAACCATTCAGCTCTTCCTAGGACAGTTAAACATTCAAAACTGGGGAGTATGGATTTTAGTTAATTAAGAAAAAAAAACACACAGAAACAAAATCTAGAGTCAGCCTTGGCTTTCTGTAAATAAACCCAGTGCATTGCCATATCTCTATGGAAATCAGCAAATCTCTGTAGTTAATCAACAAGTGTTCGCTGATCTAGGCACTCTGGCATGTCAGTGGGTTTTCAGAGATAATGTATGTGAAACAAGGTATTGAGTGCCATGGTGGGGATGAGGGAGTGGGTACAAAGTGCTGAGAGACCAAAGGTGGGGGGTGGTCTCTCAAAAGAGGTAACCTGAGGTCTTCTCAAAAGAGGATACGATATCGCCAAACTAGAGTGGAAGGAGCATGATTTCTAGGCACAAATAAACATTTGCTAAAGCCATTGAAACTATGGCTGTTATAAGTTCCAGGATGGAAATCTCTAAAAAGAGTGGAGTGATGGGAAATGAGACTGCCATGCTAGGTAAGGATGGGGTCGGACATGAAGAACCTTTCACCCCTAGGTGAGAAGGTTGGAGTTTATCGTGAGAGCGGTGGGGAGCCACAGGAAAGTTCTGACCAGAGCAGCATCAGGTGAAAGCTTGCACTTTAGAAAGATCTGCCCTGGCAGTGGGTTTTGAGTACAAATTGTAGCAGAAAAGAGACTCCAAGGGAAAAGGCCAGTCCAGGTGTGCGAGCTGTAGTTTAAGAGGAGGGCCTGAAGTCTATGTCTTTGTTTGTTTGTTTGTTTTACTCTTTAAGTAAATATCAGTAGACAACTGTGAGGCCAGGAAGTCCCAACCTGGAGAACATTGGACAGTTCAGTGCTGAGAGTACAGAGTAGGGATTAGACAGTGATGGCGAACTCATTTTTTTGGTTGATTTTTCTTTGTTAAATGGCATTTAAATATATAAAACAAATATCAAAAATATAAGTCTTTGTTTTACTATGGTTGCAAATATCAAAAAAATTCTATATGTGACACGGCACCAGAGTTAAGTTAGGGTTTTTCAAAATACTGACACGCCGAGCTCAAAAGGTTCGCCATCACTGGATTAGGAGGTGGTGGTGCCAGTCCTGTCTCTGCCTGCACTTTGCTGTGTGTCCTGTGGTTATGGCTGCTCAGCCCTCTGCCCATTGTGTGGAGACTTGCTCAGGAAGGAGGGAGCTCATACCAGTCTGTTATGGCAGACATAGCATGGACTTCGGCATCCAGCACCTCCCCCAGGTTTTAATCTGGGATCCCCTATTTAATAAGTAGGTGCCATTGAGTAATACATTTTATTTCTCTGAACCTCAGTTTCCCTACCTGTTAAATGGGGAAAGCAACATGCATTCCATGAGGCAGCAGTAAGGATTACGTAAAATTAGGTTTGTGATGCAGCCAAACTGAATTCAGAATAGGCAGTCGATCCACCTGTGTTCCATCCTGGAGGGATGGTGACAGGGACTCCCTCAAATAGGCATATGCCTGTCCCTTCCCTTTGGGGTCCAAAAATCAGTCTCAGTGACATGAGGAAACTGGTGGTGGCTTTCGAAGGCAGTGTGTTTGCTGAATTTCTCCTTGGATGTTTGAGAGAGGCTCAAAAAAGGACAGTAATATTAAAGTAATTAAGCTGCACTTAAAAGAGACCAAGTCTTTTATGGTGGAGTTCCAGGTCCTGCCCGCAGCCCTGCCAGCCTGTGCAGGGCGGGTTGTTTTAGGTGCTGTGGTTATCACGTAAGTCCCCCTTCTCCTCTTTCTGAACCTGACAGTAATCTTTTTGTGATTTGCTGGTTGGGAAGGAGTTTGAAATGTGTGAAAGCATCAGGAAGTGGCAGCAAAGACAATGCCTGGGAAACAGCAGTGTGTCTTGTTGTGGATATTAATTTCATTTGAATATGGGTTCCCGTGAAATCTTGACTTCTGAATGAACTCCATTGATCAAAAAGGGTGATTGTGGGATATCAGTTGGGCTATTGGCATCAGAAAGCAGACAACCCAAAATTGTCTGTTCCTAAACCACAGTGAACTCATGAAAGGAAATGGGATCTTAAAAGTCAAACCCATCTTGCTTCCAGGAAAATTAAGAATCTGGACAGTATTGCTAGTTTGTACAAACATGGCTCTTTTTTTCTTTTTCTTCTTCTTCCACCTCTCTCTATGTGACTGGTGGTGAGGTGGGGCAGGAAATGGTTTCTTTCAGATCACTCTTCCTCCGTACAGTGAAAGGGAGTTCCCCACAGTTGTGGTTGTGAAATGTTTTTAGGTCCCAATTCATCCACCCTACCCATTCCTTTTTGCCAGTGCCATATCCCTGTCCCAGGAGTAATGAAAGTGCTTAACTTCTGATGTGACACCAGTGAGGTGATATCTGGTTGCAGTTCATTGTGATTAGTAAATAAGAAGCCCCCCCAAATAGAAAGTTTGTGTGAAATTGTCAGTTTACAAGTATCCATTCATTAAACAAATATTGAGTGCTGTCTATATTTCAGGCACAGTGTCAGTCTCCAGGGTCACAAAGATGAGCCATGCATGAATTCTGCTGTCAGAAAGTATATAGGTTACTAGGAAGTCATATCTGATTATGATGCAATGAACTCATCTATGGTGGTTAGTGCTCAGGTCCTTAAAAGGGACAGAGTCGGTGAAGGGGAAGTCCAGATTACTGCTAACATTTTGGGGGTGTAGAAAGTTGGAGGTGCTGATCATGAATGGCTTCCCAAGGAGGTGGTTTCTAGACATGGCAAGATATAGAGGAAGGACATCGCAAACCAAGGCAACAGCATAGCAAGGACATGAAAGTGGAACATTTCAGCGCATTTTGGGGAAAAGTGGAAATTGCTTTGAACATTTGTTAAACCACACATAAAATTTCATAGCAAGAAGAGAAAAAGAGGACAGGCTATTGTACTCAATGATTGTATGTCCTGGAGTGAGCATGAGAGTGAATCCACTGTGGGGCCTGGTCTCTGTGCTTCTGCCATCTCCCATGCAGTAGGCCTGGTGCTGGAGGTGCGACCATGAGCAAACACAGTCCGTGCCCCCATGGAGCTTACATTTAAAGGAGGAGGCAGGCAATAGTCATAAATATCTGATTTCAATCTGTCTATCCTTCAGAGAAAAAAAATAGAAAAAATAATCTAGATTGAGAGTAAAAGGGAAAAACTTCCTTGGAAAAAATGTGATCTGTGATTTAAGAATGAGTAGATTTTCACTAGGTGAAGTTGAAATCTCTCTCCTCTCTCCTCTTCTTCCGTGCCTCCCCTTCTTCTCTCTCTTAGCAGAGATGTCTGTGGCATGGATAGCTAAATCCCCAGTAATCCAGCAGTGTCCTTAGGAACCATACAGGTTAGAAGTGTGATCTGTGGTCTGTTTTGTTCACTGCTCTGACCCCAGTGGCTATAAATAAGTCCTCCATAAATATTTGTTGAAAGAAGTAATTAATCAATTAGTTAATGAGGTACACAAAGTGTAGGAGGGAGTTACAGGGAGGCTGAACGAGGAGGGACAGTCTAACATAATGTTCAAGGCAGCCTGGTATTTCTGGACTTGGAGTGAAAGAAATTAACCACTTGTTCATTTTGACCATGAGCAAGTTACTTAACTCCCTGAGCCTTACCTGATCTATTAAATAAAGATCATGTGTGTCCTGCCTAATTCAAAGGGTTATTATGAGGGTGTGATAAAATAATCTAGGTAAAAGTGTTGTAGAAAGTGCTCTCAAATCTACAGGGGCGGGCAAAAGTAGGTTTACAGTTGTGAGTATGCAAAAGAGAGTTTATTCTTGTATTATTATTAATTATTTCATTATTTTCCATACGAACAACTGTAAACCTACTTTTGTTCACCCCTGTATTTTGGTTATCGGGTGAAATAGTGAACTCCTAGTCCAGCTGGTGCCCAGCAGTCTCTGTAGTATCTCGTAGTGGAGATTCTTATCTGAGGTGGGAGTTTGAACTAAATGACTCAAATTGGTTTGGTTCTGACACATAAATTCGTTACTTAACCCTTTCTAGAAGTTGTATTTTAAAGTTCTGACTGCATAAAGCTGAGTTAGAATACTGAAGTATTGGATAAAAATGATGGAGATCAAAATGCAAGAAACACCAAGAAGCTTGTTTTGTTTAATGGTGGACAAAGATCTTAAACTAAAACCTGTGTATAATTCCTAGGGAAGGGGGAAATTGGAATGTCTGATTTCCTCCTGAATTAGTGAACTCTCCGAATATCAGCTCTGCAGCCCTGTTTACCAAGCTGCGAGAAGAAAGGGGGTCCCTTAAGCTAAAAAGCTAAAATGCCAGTGATTGGGGTTTTGAGGAATTTCAAATTACTAGGAAGCGCCTAGACACTTAGTGACTCCCTAGCGATTTGAAAACCTTGCTGGCTGCTGGCAGTGGTTTGCATGGAGACTGAATTTTGTCTCAGCCCTTTTGAAAAAGTAAAGAAGCCACAAATCCAGTAGCTGTTCAGAACAACAAAGGAGGTGCCTCTGGCTTCTAACAGGAGTGTCTGAATTCCTCAAGGAATTCCAGGCCTAGGGCTGATCCAGCTGGCAGGAGGTATCGATCTCCACTTGAATTCACTGAATAAATAATGGTTGCCATAGTTATTGAGCAGTCACCACTGGTTGGAGAGCAGGGAGAACTCCGAGGCACCTTTTGTGAGTTTGGCCATGAGAAAGTCTAGTTACAGGGCTCCATAATCAGCTCTCTCCCGAAATCCAGCCATCAACATCGCTCAGTTTCTTTATGAATATGGTATTTTGAATATAATTCAAGACATGAGGCGTGGAAAAGGAAAGCTTAAATCAATGGGTTGGTATTTTATTCTGGGAGAAGCACCTCCCTCTGGGCTCTGAACCTAATCTGAGATGGCTCAGTATTAATAGAATGTACTGTCAGCAAGATGACTGTGTGATCAGGATGCAGCTAGGAGAGGGCTTCACAAAGGATCGAATCCCCGTTTGTTCTACTTTAACATTGTTTGTTAGACAAATAACATCAGCCTGGAAATTTAAAAAAAAAAAAAAAAAGGTAAGAGTTATCTGACAATCTCATAAATATTTTCACTTTTCCGTTTTCTTTCATACTTCTCTAGATGAAGAAATTTTTCTTTTCCTCGGAAAAGAAATTTTTACATAGATGTAATCACATCTTAGAGACCATTTCATATTCTTTTCTCTATCTAATGTGATGTTATGTATTTTTCCATGTTGCTTCATAACGTTAGCATTTGTCCTTTCTGATGTCTACAGAACCTTCCATTATGTGGACATACTATTTTTTACTTAATGGTTCCTCTGTTCTTCCACCCTTTATCTTTTCCTAGTTTTTAAAATAGATAATTCTTATCCAAAATATCTTCATGCATACAGTTTTATTCTCCTGTTGAGTTTTTCTTTCAGATAAATTCCCGTGAGTGGGATTACTTGGTCAGAGGCAACGAATATGTTATAGCTCTTGAAATATACTGCCAAATTTGCACTCTGTTTTTATTTTGTTTTGTTTTGTTTTTTTTGCTTTGGAGGGCAAATAAAACTTTTAGGCAGAACACTATTGCAGGCTGGATTACTCTTGAAGTTCACTCTTGAGTGCATGTATTGAGTAAAGGTAAACCATGGGGACAGATTTGCCTCTCAACTGATTTGCTAGTTTCCTGGAGAAAGCAAAATTATACACTGCAAAGCTTGGGAATTAGGGGACTTTATTGTTTTGTTTTGTTTTGTTTTGTTTTGTTTTGTTTTTGACTATATCATTTGTCACATGTCAGGCATTGTCTTAGATTTACAATCCATTGAGATGCTGCTGGCAATGTCCATGGTTGGACCTGAATATAATTTTAACACCTCAAAGCTGGAAGGGACCTTAGAGGTCATTAAGCCCAACCTCCTCCTTTTAAGATGGGCCCTAGAAAGGGAAAAATTCAAACACGACTAGCCAAGCTGGGGAAGAAGGCAGATCTCCTGGTCCCCAGGCCTCCTTTAATTTAGGGCAAGAGAGGAAGAAAAAAAAAATGTCTGGAGAGTTGCTTCATTTTTCTGATGACTTATGCTTTAAGAAAGTAACTTTTGTAACAAAAATATTCCCAACTAAAAACATTAATGTTGGGAAAATTAGAAACTCAAACATGATTTCCAACTGGATGGATGTTTTTCATCTCTCACAAATTATTATTTTACATGTAAATGTACTGAGAGATGAAAACTTTGACTGAGATAACTGGGGCCAAGGTCTTCCCAGAAACCCTGAATTAGGTATGTTATCATCTTCATGTTATAAGGAAACCAGGGCTGAAAGGTTCAGGGACTTATTCAAGGGCACACAGTGAGTGACAGACTGGGATTCAAAGAACGACCTCTAAGAGGGAGGGCACTTTGTCAAATGCCATCTCAACTGGCAGAACCGGACACAGGCCTTGATTAGGGATTCACAGTTTCTTAAGATGGAACTGCCTCCTAAACGCGTCCTTTTCTATGCCTCTGCAGAACGACATGGGTTAAAAGAACCAAAGAGAGTGGAGGAGCTATGCAGCAAGATCACGAGCAGCTTAAAAGACCACCAGAGTAAGGGACAGGCCTTGGAGCCCACGGAGCCCAAGGTCCTGGGCGCCCTGGTAGAACTGCGGAAGATCTGCACCCTGGGTCTCCAGCGCATCTTCTACCTGAAGCTGGAAGACTTGGTGTCTCCACCTTCTGTCATCGACAAGCTCTTCCTGGACACCCTGCCTTTCTGAGGAGGAGGAGCCTGAGCAAGGAGCCGCCTCATCTGCTAGCGCCTGCTTGCTACGCAGCAGCGGGAGGGGTCTGGACACCTACCATTCCTGTCCTTCCTGAAGAGAAAAAGCAGCTCCTGACAAAATGACTTTTTTTTTTTTCCTGGCACTTTTCCTTACAACCTAAAGCCAGAAAACCTGCAGAGTATTGTGTTGGGGTTGTGTTTTATATTTAGGCTTGGGTTTGGGGTGGGGAGGGGGGTTATAGTTCATGAGGGTTTTCTAAGAAACTGCTAACCAAGCACTTTTGGATGATGCTATCCCAGCAGGGGGAAAACAAAAAAGGATAATATAACTGTTTGAAAACTGTTTCTGGGGAAGACAATTATAGTTGCTTTGTATTTAAAAACAAGAACAGCCACGGGTTGTTCGCCGGCGTAGGACCTGTCTTGAGCTGATCGCTTTTAGACTATACTTCCTGTATCAAGGGTACGTATGTGGTGCAAACAAGGCAGAAATTCCCTCGTCTTAATTTCTTTCTTCCTTTATTTTAACAAATGGTGAAAGATGGACGATAACCTATCAATCAGACATAGCAAAATGATAATGGCTGTTCGCTTCCATATACAAGTGCAATTTTTAAAGTGCTGTCTTACTAAGTCTTGTCTATTAACTCTCCTTTATTTTATACAGAAATAAAAAGGAGGCAAGTTAGCAAAGGACAAGTGCTAATTTCCTAGCACAGGTTTTTGTCCACCTGCCCTATAGACCCCTTCTGAGGTATGGTCCATCCAAGATTTCGGGCCATTCTTACGGATCCAGATCCCTGCCCTGACTGTCCAGCTGTCCCGAAGGGGGCTCAGGTTATAAGATGGATTACGTACAACTGTTTTGGTTGTGTTCTATCAACCCATCCAGAGTTTCCTAAACTTCCTTCAGTTATAGCAACTGACTGACACAGTCACGCAGAAGCCCAGCCGCGTTCAGTGAGTCTCAAGTGTTTGGTTCCTAGGTAAGAACATGCAAAAAATAGGAACTGGATCATACAGGGTACACACCAGGGGTAATAAGGTTTTTAATATATACAATTTAATTTTTGTTATCAGTTACAGAGATAATTATGGAGAGTAAGCAAGTCTTATTTTTTAAAAAGTAGTATGAATGTGAGTACTAGGAAGGATTAATGGGCTGCGTTTCAACATTCCTTGTTCGTACTCCCTTTTGTATGTTTATACTGTTAATGCCATATTACTATGAGATAATTTGTTGCATAGTGTTCTTATTTGTATAAACATTTGTATGCACGTTATATTGTAATAGCTTTGCCTGTATTTATTGCAAGACCACCAGCTCCTGGAAGCTGAGTTACAGAGTACTTAAATGGGGTGTTCACAGTGACTTGGATACGCCAACTAGAAATTAAATAAGCAAATATATATAAATATAGGTTACATATATATATTTATAATGTGTCTTTTTATTAACCATTTGTACAATAAATGTTACTTCCCATGCAGTTATTTTATGGTTCATTTGCAGTGACTTTTAAGGCAGTACTGTTTAGCACTTTGATATTAAAATTTTGCTTATGTTTTGCTAAATTCAAATATAATGTTTGAAGATTTCTAGGTCTAAAAGTCTTTATATTATATATTCTGTATCAAGTCAAAATATGTTTGGCCATTTTGCTAAGAAACAAACTTTGAATGTCAAACTGATGTCACAGTAGTTTTTGTTAGCTCTGAGTCATTTTTGCTTTTTAAAGGAAAAGTAACAAAACTATGCTGTTTATATTGTCATTAAATTATACAATCAAACAAATGCCAAATGAATTGCCTAACTGCTGCAAAGAGGAACCCAGACAGCAAACCCTCTATGTTTTTTTCCCAAGAGTCATTCTGATAGTTGATCATATATTATGTTTGTGTGAGCTTTTATGAAAGATTATTATTTTTATATCAAGATGATAGCATCTGGAATGTTAGGATCTTGGAATGTTAAAACTTGGAAGGGGCCTGACTTGTCAGCTAGTCCACCCAACCCCAAAATTCACAGAGGAGAAAACGGACCCAGCAAAGGGTAAAGAGTTACCCAGGTCAAAGAGCTAGTACCAGAATCAAGTCTAGGACCTAAGTCTCTTTTCCATAGTCTTTTTACTCAACTTACTGCATCTATAGGAAAACAGGCTTTTTAAACTAACCAGAAATACTTACATTTTACCTAATCATAACCATGAGTAAAGTAGTACTTTTGCATTAATTTTTTCAGCTTATATGCGAACATAATAAACATTATTCAATATCAGGAAAGCTAACATTTCATATAAGGTAGCTTCAGACCAAATTCAAGTTGAATTTGAATGAGTTAGAAGTACTGTGCATACATAATCCTTTCGTGCACCATTAGTATTGGAAAGTCAGTCCTTGTTTTTTTGTCATGTCTGAAAAAGAAAAGAAAAACACACACACACACAGAGCTCTAGAGAAATGCTGTTACTTTTTATTTTTACACCCATCGGATTTAAGGAAAAAGACCTTTTAACCGTAGTATCGATGGGTTGGAAGCAACGAAGAAGATGTTTAGTGATATGCCCAGGCACTTAGTGCTGAAAATAAAGATTATAGCCAGTGTCCTTCTGTCTTCCATAGTCATTGCAACTATGAGAGCCTTGGGAGGCTCCCACGCCATCTACCAATTCAAGTCTCTTTTTTTGTCTTCATGTGGACACACAAGTGTATACAGAGTGGATGACCGAACTAGCTCAGAAGAGGACAGCAAGAATTAAAGCAGGTGATTCCTCCCTTGGGGAAGAGCTCCCTCAGCGTGAACAGGCCTCCTGTGGGCGGAAGTCAGGAATCCACCAGCTGTTAGTGGAGAGTGCCTTGCTTTCATTTCAGACAGCAGAGTTTTCCAGAGTTCCTCTGCTCCTCAAACAGCATTGCTCTTTAGTATGTGTTAACCTGTGGTTTGAAATTAATGCTCTTGTACATTAACAATGTAAATTTAAATGATTAAATTAAATTACATTTTATCAGTGGCTACTGGTGTGTTGAATAAGCATGCTTCATTTACCAGTATTTCCTTAATCATTTATATACTAGTGTTTGCTGTGAACTCTTAAATACATCCCCAAATTGATTTTTTTAAAAGGCTTACTAATGCTGAAAAATTAATAGACATTCCAATTGGAAATATATTAAACCTCACTGATTGGGAAGAAGAACGGTCTAAATTCGATAACCATTTATTGACTATTTCCTGCAGGCAAAGCACTGTTGGGTGCTTTGAGGAGATACAAATGCACAGTTGTATGAAACTGTTTTTTGTTTCAATTGTACATAACTTAAATGGAGCTAACAATTTATTGTCTAAGTGTATTCTTTAGGGGTATGGAGGATTTGTTTCCATATCAAGATGATGGGATATCAATTGTTTGTGAATCAGAATTTACAAGAATAAGGTTAGAGTTCTCAAAGATTGATTGGTACTCTGCCTTTTTGCGGGAGCCATTACTACTACATTGCTAGACACCCCTCTCTGTGGGCAACGCAAATGCAACTTTCATTCAACTCTACCCCACACAGCATATACTGAGTTAGTGCAAACACATTTTTCTGTGTTTTGATGGTTCGAAAAGAGAAATGTGGAGCTCTCGTGATTTACTTCATCAGTTTATGCATAAAGCATTTTCTGTGACATCTAAGTGCCATGTGTGGCCTAAAAGCCAAACAAAACATCTTTCTGCTGCTCAGCAGTACTTTCATTTCCTCAGCAATAAAATGTGATTAGTAAGAAAAAATGAGAGATAATGAAGCATCATCTTGCATATGAATTTAAATATAGGGGCTTGGCAAAAAAAAGGAAAGACAGGACGCTAGGAGCAAAAGTTTGGTTTTGAATGGGTAGAGAGGCAAGAAGGTTAGGACTAAATAAGGGGTACTTGCCTGTAGTTGAATTTTCATAAGTTAAATACACAAAGATAATACAAGACGCTAAATGTTGACTTCTTTAAAAATTGTGGTAAGTCCAGCCACGGTACCTCAGTGGTTGTGTCGACCTATGAACCAGGAAGTCATGGTTCGATTCCCAGTCAGGGCACATGGCCCAGTTTGCAGGCTCAACTCCCAATAGGGGGTGTGTAGGTGGCAGCCAATCAATGATTCTCTCTCATCGTTGATGTTTCTATCTCTCTGAAATCAAATTTTAAAATATATTAAAAATTGTGGTAAAATACACATAACACCATCTTCACCATTTTTTTAAAATATATTTTATTGATTTTTTACAGAGAGGAAGGGAGAGAGATAGAGAGTTAGAAACATCGATCAGCTGCCTCCTGCACATCTCCCACTGGGGATGTGCCCGCAACCCAGGTACATGCCCTTGACCGGAATCGAACCTGGGACCCTTGAGTCTGCAGGCCGACGCTCTATCCACTGAGCAAAACCGGCTTCGGCTTCACCATTTTTAAGTATATGGTTCAGGGATGTCTAACACATTCACCAATGTTTACCAATCTTCAGAACTCTTCATCTTGCAAAACTGAGACACCTACAGTCTTTGTGCGAACATGTTTCATTTCTTTAGAGTAAATACATAGGAGTGGAATCGCTGGGTAGGTTTAACTTTATAAAAAGCTGCCATGCCTTTTTTACGTAGAAATAGAATATTTGGCCACACACATGGCCACTCAGGACACACATGGCCACTCAGGATAAACATGTTTCTCTCATACTTCCGTGCAGCCAGGGGTGGGATATAAGTGACATTGTCATCTGGGTACTATGTCCTATATACATCTCTCCTTCCAGGTGGCATCTGACAGCAGACTTCTAGAGACATTATTATTGCCTGGCCCCAAAAAGTGTCTCTGTGGGTAGAAATTTCAACTTGGAGAAGAATCAAGAGTAGTATCATGATAGGTGATATTTTAGGATGGCTCGTGATAGCCCTGGTCTTGGACTATGCCTGATTTATACTGTAACCCACACTAGCTGAGGCCTCTGTTCTTTAGGATCTAGAAGGATTGTTTTGAACTCCCTATTCCACAAATAGGGAGGTCCAAAGACCTCCTCGCGATATCTTCAAATTCTGCCAATTTTTACATTAGCCCTGGCTTTGAGGTGCCACTTCTGTTTGCTTAGCTCTGTTAATGAACTGTCTTGCTGTACTTCTTTCTGGTATCATCCCTATTTCTGGAAGTACAACTTGGATCTTTCCTTAATTTCCACCTCAAAATCATATATAAGACTTTCCCAAGTTCTAGAAACCTATCTACCTGGTGTCATTCACCTATTCTTACCCTTCCCTCTCCATCTTCTATCTGGAACATGAATGCTACTTAGACTATAGAGATAAGGGTACCTCCTCTAGGAACTGCAGAAAAATAATTTGGAAGGAATCCAGGTCTCTGAGTTTTGTGGAGAAGAGCTACCCTTTTAAGTCTTGGGTTTCTTATATTAAACTTTCCATGAGAAAGAAACTCCTTGTTTAAATCACTGTTATTTAGAGTGTTTCCATTATTGAAAGCTGAACTAAAATCCCAACTAAGATACACAGGACATAAGAAAAACAGCCCATATGCAGCATAGGTTTTGTTGTTGTTGTTTTTTTAAAGTGCCAGGAGTATTAAGGATAATGACTCAGTGTGAATCAGTCATATTTTGAGCCTACCAAAAAAAAACCACAAAAAAAAACCAAACAAACAAAAAAACAAAACTCAAAGACACTTGGGTCACAATTATTTGTTCATTTATTAATTCCTTGATTCATTCAACTTTGGACTAGGTCCTGTTTTTCTGCTTCTTCATAACCTCATAGACCAGATGCAGCCTGCCCCCTCATGGTCGTAATTCTCTGTTTTGTGGTTCTTCTCTTATCACTATCTAATTTCACTTTTGCCACTCACCACCTTATTCAGTATTTTCCAATTCCTATTCCTGAGAGAGAAAATGTAATCGGTCCAGCTCAATTTTTCATGCCAGGCCAAGTGAGATCCCTGAACAATCTGTGGATTTGGTGCCCTGGGGTCATGGCTGGTCCAATCAGCTGTGATTGAGGAAGAACATGCATTGACCCTTCGGAAAATATTATAACTTGAATAGTTTCTGTTTGTAGGGGCTGTGATTATATTGTCGCTGTGACTAATATGTCTAGTATAGTAGGAAGCTTTACTTGCTCATGGGGCCAATTGTAGAGGGCAGTTTTGGTAGAATCATTCTTTCTCAATCTCTTAAGTGCCTAGCACAGCGGTTCTTAACCTGTGGATCGCGACCCCTTTGGGGGTTGAATGACCCTTTCGTAGGGGTCGCCTAAGACCATTGGAAAGCACATATATAATTACATATTGTTTTCATGATTAATCACTATGCTTTAATTATGTTCAATTTGTAACAATGAAAATACATCCTGCATATCAGATATTTACATTACGATTCATAACAGTAGCAAAATTACAGTTACGAAGTAGCAACGAAAATAATTTTATGGTTGGGGGTCACCACAACATGAGGAACTGTATTAAAGAGTCACGGCATTAGGAAGGTTGAGAACCACTGGCCTAGCATAATGCTTGGTTCCCTGAAACCCTTAGAAAATGCTTGTTGAGTAAATTCAAGTTAATATTTATTGATGGGGGTGGTGTGAGACCCCCGAAGAGAGACCCTCACGCAGTGGGAGATGGGAAACATACCAAATTCTCAAGAGACAGACTATGTCATGATTTCCAAAGTTGGTATCTATCTAGAGCCAAAGTGTCTAGTTTCATATTTTTCTGAACTTCAATGCAAAAAAAAAAAAAAACATGGAGTGAAAATTAGCACAACCTCAAGCAAGGTTTGTTTTTTCCTTTCCTTTAGAAAGCAGCTGTCAGTTTAACTTATCCCAAAATACTGTCAGTGATGAGCATGACTGAAAATGCATTTTATCTGTAATTAGAGAGATTACATTAAACACTATTATTTGCAGACACACATTGAATTAACCCTAATCGAGGCTAGCAAATAGTAGAGCCTGCCTATTTTTTGCCTCAAAAATTTTAGAAAATTGTGACAGTTGACACACGAGGGACGATGCTGACGATATTTCTTTCCATCAAATGCCAGACAGTAATTGTAATTGCCTTTAAAAATATTTTAAGCAGTTTCTTTAGTAAATCAGAACTTGCCACAAATCATTGCTGATAGTTTCTAAACATGGGGTTGTTGACTGTGCATTCCAATATGAGTTTAATGAATTGATTTTCTAAGGAATTTAACTTTGCATCTGTTTTCAGGTATAATTAATTCACTGTGGTTAATGTGATTAGCATGGATATCAGTGGATTATACATGATCCCCTTTATTTATTCACTTATTTTTAATCTGCCATACTGTCCATTGGGAAATTATGTAAGTTTTGGGGGGAACATCTTGCTAGTAGCTTTGATCACATTGGATTTCTGCAAAGCAGAATCCTGGCAGGAATTCACTGATTATTCACAGACTGTGAATCAATGTACTCTTGTTTGAGGGACCTATTAAAGTTTACACAGTCCCTGTATTTAAAGAGTTTATAATCCAGAGGGGAAGGTGAGACAAACATTCTAATGAAAGTCATTGTAAGAAAAAAAAAAAAATGGCTATACCCAGATTCTTCTTCCTCTGAGCACCTACCTCTCCTCTCCCCTGCTCTCCTTAAATAATGCTATTACCTAGGGGGTGTCAATGGCCTGCCTCTCCTCTAATACTTCCCACTATCCTGGGAAGTCTTATTCATGGCTTTAACCACCACTTTTGAATCTCTATCTCTTACTGGGTCCTTATCTCTGAGCTCCCAACCTGGAAGTTCCAGATGCCTCCAGATATCTTCACCTGTATATCCCACAGGTACTTCCAGTTTAACATACCAAACCCAAGTCTGTGATCTCCATCCAAAGTTGCCCCTCCTGTCTCCCAATCTCTGCAAGTAGTTCCTGTATTCACCCAGTTGCCCAAGCCAGAGATTTTCAACTGGTGTGCTCCAAGAATTTTTAAAACATGTAATACTTGACTATTTAGTCAGAGGCCCTGACCTCTTTTCCCTTAGATCCGTGGTCGGCAAACTGCGGCTCACGAGCCACATGCGGCTTTTTGGCCCCTTGAGTGTGGCTCCTCCACAAAATACCACGTGCAGGCGCACGTGCAGTGCGACTGACACTTCGTGGCCCATGCGCAGAAGTCGGTTTTCGGCCTAGGTGAGTCTATTTTGAAGAAGTACTGTTGATATTTGGCTCTGTTGACTACTGAGTTTGCTGACCACTGCCTTAGATTGTCTAATTTTAAAGAATGACAACAGCCAGACTGATGTGTCTCAGTGGTTGAGCGTCAACCTGTGAACCAAGAGGTCATAGTTCAATTCCCGGTCAGGGCACATGCCTAGGTTGTGGGCTCAATTCCCAGTGTGGGTAGTGCAGGAGGCAGCCAATCGATGATTTTCTCTCATTATTGATATTTCTATCTCTTTCTTCTTCTCCCTCCCTCTCTAAAATAGGTAAAAATATACTTTAAAAAAATAAAATAATAAAAAAAATGACAACAGCCAACACAACAATATCTATCCAGTGTAAATGAATCAAAATTATTCCTATTTATTTTGCCAGATTGGCAAAAATATATATTTTTTAGTGTGCCAAAGAATTTCAGTAATTAAGTTTATGTGTGCCAGGAGATGAAAAAGGCTAAAAATCGCTAATCCAAGCTAAACTATTGTTGTGGGTCTCAGAACACGAAGGTACTCATTTATTCTCCGTGGTTTTCAAAATTTAATGTTCATGTTTAATGTTCACTGGGATCATCCAGAAACCTATTTAAAACAGTTTTCTGAGACTCATGCTTAGAAATTCTGATTTGGCTATCTGAAGTGGGGCCCATGAGTGACACCAATGCTATTGGGCCATGGACCATATTTTGAGGAAAACTGCTCTAGAGCAGTGGTTCCCAACCTTTTTTTGGCCATGCCTCACCTAAGCATCTTTAAAAGCCCAATGCCCTCCCTGTGACATATAATTCTTAATATTCAAAAAGTAAACTCCTATTCACGTGGAAGAAGCCTAAAAAGCCATTAACTTGGTCTAAATAAACTTCCAAAGAACATGGCATCCATGAAAGAGAAAAATAAGAGAACGAAAGGACAGCTGAAGTACTGAGGAAGAAATCACTAAGAAATTGTTTAAAAATAATAATAATATGAAGTGATATTAAAAAATAGCAAATAAAGTTTGAAAACATGTAATAGAGGACTGAAATGCATAAATATGTCACAATGTATATTTATATACTATATGAGGCACCGAGAACCATAAGAAATGCAAAAAAATCACTGTTAACTCATTCTTGAATTGCCCCCCTTAAAAATCAAACTGCCCTCCTGTGGGGCATGTGTCCCTCATTGGGAATCACTGCCCTAGAGAATGAAAAGAACTCACGCACATTTCTATGACTATGTGAGTAATCACTGGCAAAGAGTGAACACCCAGGAAGCAAATCTCTTTCACATCAGCCAGAGGCAATATGAATTAATGAAACAGCATGTGACTTATATATTTCTTCCATCAACTGTGTATGGAGTGCCTACCCGCTGTTAGGCACAGTGCAAGGCACCGAGCTAGGCTCTGAGATACAGTGCTGAGTAAAACTATGACATAATCCATGTTTTAACAGGTCAACTCGGGCAATTCATTGAAACCTAGATGTCTCGTCTGTAAAATGGGGATAAAATGGCACTGTGTTGACTTTAGATACCAAATAGAGGACTCTATTAACTGCCTAGTTCAGCACCTTCCACGTTGATTCTCAATAAGGGTACTTAATCAATAGTAATTAGTTCTTTTATGTTAGAATTAACCACTCTAAAATGCTATCAGTTATTAGTTGTCACAAAAAAAATATTAGTTGTCATTATTTTTAGCATTATTTCATAAACTCTCTCAATGAGCAAGAGAGTAGTTGTCTAGGCATTAACAATATGAGAAAAGACCCCAAACAACTGAAGACATAGAGGAGCTTTCATGGTCATAGAGCCCAGAGTTTCTTTCTTTCTTTAAGATTATTGGGCCTTAAGTGTTAATAATAGTTTCCCCCCCAAAACAGACTCTTCCACATTGGCACACTGTTTGATTAATTGTAATTCTTCCAGATATATTGGAGTTGGCTCAGGAGCCAAGAGAAACTAAAGAATCAGATCATTCTTACTAGATTCTAGGATTTCAAGTGTCACCTTGCCTGAAAGGAAGTGGCTATGGAGATAAAAAGAAAACTCCTATTTATTATTAAAGGCTAAATGAGGGACAGCCAAACAATGGAATGCTATTGAGCTTTGGAAATGATATTGATTTGAATGTATTGATACAGAAAAAAATGGCAAAGACAGCAGTATGTGTC
Source organism: Myotis nattereri (assembly GCF_964212035.1). Lineage (NCBI taxonomy): Eukaryota > Metazoa > Chordata > Mammalia > Chiroptera > Vespertilionidae > Myotis > Myotis nattereri. The sequence continues at coordinate 57,916,445 of NC_138087.1, forward strand.
ATTTTGATTTTTAAAAAGATTATAGGCTTGTCCTCGCCTAGTGGCTCAGTCTGTTGGAGTGTCGCCCCATACACCAAAAAGGTTGCGGGTTCAATTCCCAGTCAGGGCACATTAGGTTGCAGGTTTGATCCCAGTCAGAGTGCCTCTCACAGTGATATTTCTCTCTGTGTGTCTCTGTCTCTTTCTCTCTCTCTCTCTCTAAAATCAATAAACATATCCTTGGGTGAGGGTCTAAAAAAAGATTATAGGCTTATTTATGGGTCTCTATATAGAAAAAAGTCTGAAAATCTGTACTCTTATTTATTTGTCAAATGATTATGATTAAACTCCAAAAAGATTAATCTATATTTTCTAGATTTTATTCAATGACTGTATGTGATTTAAAAAGCATTTAGAAAAGAGAGGTAGGCAGGGGGTCCTCAAACTTTTTAAACAGGGGGCCAGTTCACTGTCCCTCAGACCGTTGGAGGGCCAGACTATAGTTTTAAAAAAAACTATGAACAAATTCCTATGCACACTGCACATATCTTATTTTGAAGTAAAAAAAACCAAATGTTTTCGGAGGGCCGCATGTGGCCCACGGGCCATAGTTTGAGGACCCCTGGAGGTAGAGAATGAGTCCACAGGTCCTACAAGGAACAAATAAACCCATGGAAGCCCTCAGGCAATGTTTCTCAATCTGGATGCATATTAGTATCACCTGTGGAGTTTTAACAACATCTCAATAACCAGGCTGCCCTAAGACCAATTAAATAAAAATCTCTGGGGCTAGAAGCCCGGCTTCAATAGTGTTCAGAGCTCCCAAGTATTTTCAATGTGTAGCCAAGGTTGAGAACCACTGTCTCAGGAGACCTTCTACATTTCCTTGCACTTGGTAGGCCATGGGTCCCCACAACCAAGCGAGGCCCCAAGAGAAACATCATGTTCCTTGGCCCCCAATATCAACATGACTTTATTCATATTTCAGAATATTTTAGAAATGGATCAGGGCTAGAAATTACTTTGTCCACTAGATGGATTTAAGAAGAAATGGCAGGCCTAGCTGGTTTGTCTCAGTGGATAGAGCATTGGCCTGTGGACTGAAGGGTCCTGGGTCCAATTCTGGTCAAGGGCACATGCCCAGATTGAGGGCTCGATCCCTAGTAGGGGTCATGCAGGAGGCAGCCAATCAATGATTGATGTTCCTATCTCTCTCTCTTTCCCTCTCCCTGCCTCTCTGAAATCAATAAAATATATATTTTAAAAAAGAAGAAGAAGAGGAGGAGGAGGAGGAGGAGGAGGAGGAGGAGGAGGAGGAGGAGGAGGAGGAGGAGAAGGAGAAGGAGGGGGGGGGTGTGGGGAACAGGATGCCAGTTAGAATATCTGGGTTCTTTGTGTCATCTGAGAGCTAGTTACTCTTCTCTGAGCCTCAGGATCCTCACACCTCTTTCTGTTAGGATTAAATTAACTAAAATCCATGAAAAGAGTTTTGCAAAATGTAAATTACTATATAAGTATTATTATTTTTAGTATTTTATAACTAATAGCATGAAGAATGTGCTCAGAGAAAGATGATATCTGAGGAAAACACAAGAAAGATGGACTTACTCCCCTATAGGAGACCTCAGCCTCAGGATGGACAGGGAGACCAAAGCTCAACAAGAGGGATAAATCTGTGAGCTGATAGCAAAAGCAACCTGACAGGCCAAGCATGAAACACTTCTTTCTCAGAAATCCAGAGAAGAGGCTCTGAGAAAGATCTTCCCTTTGCTTTCCTGTCAGCTTCCAGGAATTTATACCAAAGTAGTGATGTCCCAGAATAAATAAGTTTTATTCTCATCATTAAGCCAGAGGTTCTAGGAATGGGCTGAACACAAGGCTGAATTCATTACTGAGATTGCTTGCAATTTAATTCGAGTCCTAAAGAGGTGGTCCCTATGTGTCATCAAAAAATAAGTTTTGCATCTAGACAACAGTCTACATATATCTCTAGATTGACTTTTTCTTTTCCTCTGCACTTCATTTATTCTCTGAAAATTATGTGCCATGGAAGGAATTTCAATGCAACACTGTCCATGGGAGGAACTCAACATTAGATAGGGCCATCTGAGAATCCATTCGACATGGGTAGTGACTGAAGAAAGTTGAGAGCCCCTTAAGAACAGGAACCTTAATGTTGGACCCAAAAAGTACACAATGAGTCAATGCCTTGGAAGTGCCTCCTGCAGGCACAGTTCTTAGCTCATGCTAGGAAATCAGTAAGTATCTGTGGGATAAATAGCATTGTAACCAGGTCTAACAAACTAAAATATGTCCACTGTTGTGCAAGTGTGTTTCCCTTTTGTTCACTTTAGGCTATCCAATATTGGCTGCAACTTCTCACATAAAGTGGATTTATTGTCCCATATTCTCAGGGTCTACACTGAAGATAAACCATAGCATTTTTATGGCACATTCTAGTTGTATTACGTAATTGAATCTTCAGGAGTTATGGCTGTTGCAGTAATCCAGGCAAGAGATAAAGGAAATCTAAATAGTAAGAGTGACAGTGGGAAGAAGGAAAGTGGGAAACTTTCGAACCAGGTTTCTGGCTTGGACACCTGAGTGAATGGTGATGCTATTTACTGAGACATGCAGGAGGTACAGTGTTGAGGGAAAATAGGATGAGTTTAGTTATGGACATGCCAAGTTGTAGATACCTGTCTATCATCCAGGTGGCAGTGTTGAGTAGACCATTGGATACACAGGTATGAAACTCAGAGAAGGCAAATTCTTGAACACCATCAGCATATAGCAGTAATAGAAATCCAGAAAGGAGAAGAACAGTAAGAACAGTTTCAGGGAGAAGGATCTGACAGAAACCAGCAGCAGAGGATGGAGGAGAAGGTGAAAATGGACACAGCAGAAAAGAATAGAGGGTAGTATGGAAGGGGAAATGAAGTCCAGTGAAAGATTTTTAAAGAGAGGAAAGACATGTTTAAATGCTAATGGGAAAGGATAAAGTGAACCTAGTAGGCAGCGCTGTATCTGTCCATGACCATACCTGGTCACTACTTTTACTTCTGTCTTTCAAATGTAGAACAAGTCTCTTTGTTGACTGACTCTAACTCAGAATCGTACAAAAATGAAATTCTAGGAAATGTAGTTCTCAGTTCATCCAAGTTCGCATAGCACAATCCAACACAGTCCACCCCTTGTCAACTTGGTATCTACACACACTTCTGTAGACATATATAACTTCCAAATAAAAACACCAACAAGACCATGCTTTTGTATAACAAATTCAACTTTCTATACTGGTACAACTGAAAATACACAAAAATCTAATAAAAGGATACACAAAGTCTACTTTGACCATTCTAAAGGGCAAAATTTTGCCATCCACCTGGCACTAAACTGTGTCTTCAAGAGGCTACTACATAATTCAAGCAGGTCAGCTACTTCCAGATGATGGGAAAACTAGTACTTCACCACTCATTATCTGCAAAATAAGTTTTTTAGTTTAAAAAAGAGACAGACTGTATGGATACCATGATGATGAATAAACCATTCTGTAAGTCTTTAGATGGGGTAGGGGTGGTTGAAAGAAACACCATGGGAAGGAAAGGCAAATCTCTTTTCAAAAAAAGTATCTGTTCTAGTGAAAACAATGCCCTTTCACTTCCGTGGTGGAAATGGCCCAATGTAATCAGCCTGATGCCAGGTGGCCTGAAAAGCAGTGTCATACCCCCAGTTGGTGTTGATCTTCACTATTAGCAGTTGGGGACTCAGTGGTAGCTTTAATGAGAGGAAGTCCATGTAGACAAGATGACCTGTTTTGTAGATTCAGTCAGCCTCTTTCACCATCACTCCTGTCCTTGCCCAATCCACTCATATATAAAGGGGCCATGGTCATCTTGTCTACCTGATTAATAAGATCCTTCTCTGGTAAGATTGCTCTTGGTGAGCATTCACCTAGCACAGCAGTATTATAATATTCAGAGGGGACTATCCTCATAACTCTTCTCCATATTTCATTTCCTCCAATTTTCTAATCATCTTCCTTCCAAGTCCATAACCAATCAACCAAACCCTTAGTCATTGCTCATAAATTAATGTAATCCATACCTTTGGCCATTTCTCCTTCTAAGCTAATGAACTAACCAGGTGCAATGGTTGTAGTTTGGCCCACTGTGAAAATTTCTCTTTCACATTGTCATTCATGGCCATACTTCAGTAGGGGTGCAATGCTGTAGGGTAGGTATCCAACTTCAGTTCTGCCAATATTTTTGGTGGAAATACCTGACCGATTTTTTTCTTCCTTAATCAGATGATCATAAAGATTTCCCCATGAGACCACAGAGGCAGATTGAAAGAGGAGACCCAATGTAGCAGAAACAGCCTTTATGGTAATATGAGCCACTTATTAATGAAGTTTATTTATGTCTTCAGGACCTGCTTGAGCTGATCTCTTACATATCATTCCCACTTGATGGTGATATCTCAGAAGTATATAGTAATTTACTATTATTACTTATAAACTTATCACAGGTATGCCACATTCATTTTTTATTATATTAAGTCAGTTTTACTTATTTATTTTTTAAATTTTATCTTTATTGTTGGAAGTATTACAGATTTCCCTCCCTGCCCCTCACCATTGACCCTTCCTCCCCCTACTCCCATCTCCTACCCAGGCCTTCCCCACACTATTGTCTGTCTATGGGCTATTCATATCTGCATATAAATTTATTGGTTAATCTCTTCCTGCCCCCCCCCAAGTCAAGTTTTATTTTTTAATGTTATATCTTTTATTTATTGCACTAACCATCCAGTGTCCTAATTCATGCTATTTCTGAATTTAGGTCATATTTTCTGGAGTTTGTCAAACTATATAGTCCTCATTACCAGGAACATTTTAGCACCAGGTGGCAGCAAAATCTGAGAGCTGAGATAAAATTCTTGGCAGGAAAGTAAACAACTAATTAAGAATTTATCTTAAACCTCAAGATGGTTAATAAGGAGTAGCAAATGCATTTCTTCCCCACTCCCCTTGTTTCTATTTAGATATCTCCCTCCCTCTCATTTTAGTGAGTGATTATCCAAATTGCGCATATACCCTCCCCTACCCCCATACACTCACATATACCCTTACAAACACAGAGAATACCCCCCCAGACAGCCAAGTGGATTGTCCTGGTACTTAGCTTCAAATGGACAAAAACTAGAACAGCCCAGAGTATAGAAAGCCAACAGAAGAAACCAAATTGGAGTCTGTTAGGAAAATCCAGGATCTAAAGGAACAGAGAACAATTTCAAACACCAATTCCAACGGGCCCAAAGCAGAACCAAAGTCGGGTAACTTAATGAAACAAAGAGGAGATGTCAAGCAAGAACAAGTAAAAATGTAACAGTAACTCACCTGTAGAGGTCAGCGAGGGCAGGTGCTTGCTCGGTCATTTTGAACGGACCTAAAGAAACAAAGAAACGAGTCATGCTTTCTTCTGAAATGTCTCCAACTGTTGACTACATCACCCCTACAAGATTCTCCATTCTTTACGGGGCTGGCTAAAGAACAGAGTTCTGGTGTCCTTCTCTGATTTTACCCTGAACTTGCTAGGTAATCCAAACTGGCTGTTTCAAGCCTGAGGTGACTCCCTCATCAGGGGAGAGTTAGTGCTAATCTAGTCTTTCCAGAGGAGATGGTAGTGATTTGGGATGGCAGGTTCAATTTGCACTTATTTAAGAAGCACTGCCTTAGTCACCATAGATTTTATCTTGCAAGAGCCTGGTACTTAAGCTGTCAAATTGGATAGAGATGCATACTTTTTAAACACAAATACAAAATCATCTTAAAGTCCTCTAACCAGAGTTTTTAGTTGGAAAGTAACTCAAAATTGCCAAGCAACTTTACTTTCAGAGGCTTCCTTAATCATCCTATACTTCCAAATAGTATTTTTCAATAATTATATTTTGTAAGCATTTTATAAAAAACATAGGTGTTAGAGCTTTTAGCCATTTCCAATCCTTTTTCCTACTTGTTATAAAGATTCACAATTCAGTCCTTGGAACATGTATCAAATTCTCAAATTAGATACCATCATTTGAAGAATCTCTAAAAGGTTTGAAAGGGGATTTGTTGTAATCTTTCTTTAGTCCTGAAGCTTTCCACACAACTGCATATTTCACTGTATGTCTGTAAAATGAATGTTCACGTCATATGTCTAAAGACAAACAACAGTCTTTGTTCCTTGGAGCATTTCAAAAGATTCACAGCTGTTAATAGGTGGGAGAATTCCAGCTTTTGCTCTTGGGAAGAAAGGAACCATTGTGGTCAGTAACTGCATCTCGAGAAGTAGCTGTATTTATTTCTAGCCTTGCAAACCAAGAGGTGGACTGTCTGCACAGAGTGGATATTTGTGGACAACTAGCTACAGGATGGAATCAAAGTATCCCATGCTAAAGGTGTTGCTAGTTGCCCAGAGAGGCCTCAAAGTGTCCTGGTGTGATTTCCATGTTCCTGAGGTTTCACCTCTGGAACCTGACTTAGCAGCATGATCAGAGTGAATTCATTCCTTCCTTCCTTCCTTCCTTCCTTCCTTCCTTCCTTCCTTCCTTCCTCCCTTCCTTTCCTTTCCTTCTTTCCTTTCCTTTCCTTTCCTTTCCTTTCCTTTCCTTTCCTTTCCTTTCCTTTCCTTTCCTTTCCTTTCCTTTCCTTTCCTTTCCCTCCCTCCCTCCCTTCCCTCCCTCCCTCCCTTCCCTCTCTCCCTTCTCTCTCTCTCTCTCTCTCTCTCTCTCTCTCTCTCTCTCTCTCTCTCTCTTTTTCTCTCTCTCTCTAGTGGATACCCACTAACACGTTAATTAACTTAAAACCAGGGGCTTGGATCCTCTGATAAATATATTCTTCACATATAGACAAATCTACATAGAAAGCCTAATTATTATCAAAAGTCTGCTGCATATAAGCATAGACTCAGAACAAGGGGAATTAAAACACGAGTCCAGTATTCAATAGCATTAGCTTTGAAATATAGCCCAAAAATCTAATGAACAAAATAAACTGATGAACAAAATAGACCCAGAGACATAGAAGCGTAGAACAGATTGTGGAATCTCAGAGGGGAGAGAAGGGGCCAGGGAGAAAGTGCGTGGGTGGGAAGTGATCAAGCAAAGAACTTGTATGCATATATGCATAATCCAAGGACACAGACAATAGGGTGGTGAAGGCCTGGGGCAAGAGATGGGGGCAGGCTAGAAGGGGTCAATGGGGAAAAAGGGAGACATATGTAATACTTTCAACAAAAAAGATCATAAGGGGGAAAAAAGCAAGAAATATAGCCCAACACACTTGTCTCCATAAGGAACAAGACAGATGAAATCCCTCACAGTTTCTTTATCTAGACTTGATCTAATAACTTTTCTAGTTCTGACCTTTTATATTCAACTTCAACTTGCTTTCCATTTTCTTCTGGTGAAAATGGAAGCATACTAGGAACTCAAAGAGTCAGACAAACCACAACAGGAGAGAACTGTGGCTCATGATATGTGAGCAGGAAGAAAGAGGGCCCTTAATTGCTCTGCATGACTTTGCTAACATAAAAACCCTGAAACCTATAAAGAATTTTTGTGAGTTTATTTGAGCCAAACTGTTGACAATTCTCTGGTGATAATGCTCCAGAGAATGGCAGGTTTTCCTCTATTTTTATACATTGCAATCAAAGGAGGGGACATAGGTGGGTTACATGAAATCCACTGGTGATAGATTAGAGAGGCAGGAGAAAGCAAAGGGTGTGTGTGTGTGGGGGGGGGGGGGGTGCTGGGATTGGATAAAAAGTAAAATGATAGACGCATACTTAGGTGGGTACACAATAGTCAACAGTCAACCATTAACATGATAACAATAACAAAGAAGGCCCCCAAGGGGAAGTTACAAGTTACCCAGACATTTCAAGGGTATGTTATAATAGATGTAAAGGACAGATAGGCTCAGTTAAGGTCAAGGTTGACCTTGTCAGTGAAGATACTGGCCTAGGATGTAACTACCCACCATAACTGCTTTAGTTAAAGTTTGATTTCAGACCATTCTTTGTGGCTATTTTAGGTCGCTGGTTTGCAAGACTGCCATGTAGGCCTTCCCTGAACTTGTCAGGTTAGCATGTGGCCCCTTTCGTCCACACTTTAAATCTCTAGACCCACATATATCCTATCCCATAACATACAAGAAACATAGGCACTGCTTATGGTCTTCTGGGACATTTTGAGACATTATAGTTGAGAAGAGGTGTTTGAACTCTAGAAACAAGCATATGTTCTGATTTACTAAATAGAGAAATGTTTTGAGCCTAAAAAAAAAAAAAAAAAGTAAGTCTAACATAAACCTCTGGAAGGGTTTAGGTAGATTGTTGAGGATAGAAAAGAAGGCAGGGACTCCTAGGAAGCAATACGAGTTCACTACAAATGCATCAGCCATTCATCAGACAATGACAGTAACCCAGTTCATCATTTATGATCTAGGCTGGGTTATTAGCAGATATATTTACCTATTGGTTTACCAGGTTTAAGACCAAACCCAAATGTAAATAATAAAATCAACTCGATGGTATGTGATGTTCTTTCTATGCTCCAAACCAGTTAACGTAGCAACAATTCTGTGTTCTTTAGAAGTCTGGGTAAAACTGTAGCGAGTCCGTCTTGACTCTGTGACCTCCTGTAGTCACCCTGAAGGCAAAATTTTAGTTCTGATAACAGAGCCTTTATTTGGAACATCTCTAAATCCCTCTCTTTTAATTCCCTCCTGAAGTTTACTTTCCGTTTTCACAGGTTGAAAATTATTGCCCTTTGAAGAATAAATTTAAATTTTTTTTAGAAATAGTCAAGTCTATTAAAAACAACCAAAAAAATGGATAAACTGTGATCATCTAGTCAATTGGATGAGGGGGTAGGGAAGTGGGGAAGGCAAAGATTAAGGGAATATATATAAACTAGGAAAATTGATTTACTTGGGGGGTGGGGGGGAGGCTTATAAATTGGCCCTGAAAGCAATCTCTAAACAGGGTTTTTGTTGTTTGTTTTGTTTGCTTTTGTTTTGGTGTTTGTTTGTTTTCATCACCATTGCCACGCGAAATCATGCAATAATCATCCTAAGTTTTAAGCAAAAAAATGGGACTAGGGCAAAACATTCAAACACTTTGTCAGTGACAGGTAAAAATAATAGAAGCATACTAAAAAGAGTAGTGCAGGTTTGTTTGTTTAATATTTTTACTGATTTCAGAGAGGAAAGGAGAGAGATAGAAACATCAATGATGAGAGAAAATCGTTGATTAGCTGCCTCCTGCACGCCCCCTACTGGGGATTGAGCCCGAAACCTGGGCATGTGCCCTTGACTGGAATCGAACCAGCCAGGACAAGAGTAGTGCAGTTTTACACCTGTTAGGTGATTGAGAAGTTCTTAATTCTATAAAAAATATGGGACTTTACCTTGAAAAAGACCTGAAGTTTGCTTGTGGAAATGGGCATCGGAAGGGTTTAAGTTTGTGAGCTACTGTGACGTGCAGGAAGGAGGGTTATCTTTGTGGTGGGAAGGGTTTCAGGGAGTCAGGGTGAGGCCTGCAGAGTTTATCAGGCCCAAACAGACCACGCTTTGGCCATGTGAAGGGAGGGCTATGATCTGGCTGGGTCTATGAGGAAAAAATAGCCCCTGTCTTAGAGTCAGTCTGGGATTCTGCCCTGATCTCCTGGAGGGCTCGAGCTGGGCAGGGTGGGCCACCACAAGTTCAAGTTGGGCTAAACAGGGCTTTTTTTGTGTGCTTGTCTGTTTTGTTAGAGTGGAAGGGAGGGGAAAAGGAGAGGAGGAGAAAGAGAAAATCAATGTGAGAGAGACACATAGATTGGTTGCCTCTTGCATGAGCCCAACTAGGGCTGAGGATTGAACCTGCAACCCAGGTGCATGCCTTTGACTGTGAATCACAGGCTGACGTCTAACCACTGAACACACAGCCAGGGCTTTTTTAATGGAGGAAAATACTTTTGCATTTTTAAAAATATTTTTTATTGATTTCAGAGAGGCAGGAAGAGGGAGAGAGAGAGATAGAAACATCAATGACGAGAGAGTATCATTGATCAGCTGCCCCCTACACGCCCCACACTGGGGATCGAGCCACAACCCAGTATATGCACTGACTGGGAATCGAACTGTGACCTCCTGGTTCATAAGTCGATGTTCAACCACTGAGCCATACCAGCTGGGCTACTTTTGCATTTTTAAAGATTATTTTCCTTTCAGATGTTTAAAAATGCAAACTTAAAGTGATAAGGGAGATTGGATATAGGAAGATATGTAGACTTTTCTATATCTTCTTTTCTTGTGATCTAGCAATGTAATCTGAGCATTAACAATATCTTTTAGTAACAGAACAGGTTTCACTCCACTTCAAATACATTTTTATATGTATGGTTTTTAAAAATCAGGATAACAGACTTTATCTTCTAATGTTCTGATAGGCTATGAACCTTACCTCTTTTATTTAAACTTAAATTGAATTTTTAAAACACATAGGAACAAAGGTTTAGGTAGTTTTAAGTTTGTACCTTTTCTTCAATTCTTTTGAAAACAAAATTCAAACTTTAACAGGAAGTGCAAAAATATTCAGTTACCAATAGATTTATTTTATATTTGTGTTATGTTATACATGACTTTAACCAAATTTTAAAAGTTAGAAGATCAGCAATAGTACCAGAAAGAAATGCATGGAATGTTATTTTTCCAATATACCTCATGCATGCAAATTTCCTCAGGGGACATTTCAAATACTCTTTACCAGCAATTAATTGAATAAGAAATTAAAAAACAAGAAAGGATCTTTATTTATAATTTAACCTTATTCCAGGAGGATTAAAGATGACTTATAAAACTACATATAATTCAACAAGATATTTTAAAGGCAAAAGGATTAAAAAGAAATTGAATGTGGGAAAAGTAAGCCATGGCTGAAGTACATTCATTCTTTGATGTCCTCTGTACTTGTTAAATTTGACTTAGGCATCTAACAGCCATTGCAAAGAAGGACACAATCAGATCTGTGATTCATAAAGTTTTAAAAAATAAAGTCTATTTAGAGGGAGCAACAGTCTAAAAAGTCCAAGGGTGGAGAAGCTCAATCATCTGCTAACCTAAAATATTTCCTGGTGGTAAACTGAGCTGGTTGAAAGTGGAATTATGTATTTATCAGGAGTACCTGAAATGCAGTTCAGACCATTTCACTCCTCTGCTCTGAAAAGTTCAGGATTTTCCCATTGGCTATAAATGAACTATAAACATCTTGGTCTAATATCTGAGGTCATCCTCAAAACCAAACCAAGATGAGCTCCCTGAAGGCAGACTGCATTTCTTATTCAATATCAGCGCCAGTCACAGGCCTTTGTGACAAAGTAGGTGTCAACCGATGCTCAAAGATAGAGGGACTGTGGATCAGCTAAGAAAGTTTGTAGAAACCTCTCCAGCCCTCATCTCTCTACCTATAAGGTTTTCCCCTGACAGCTCTTCCAGTTGAATGGTGACCAGTATCCTCAAAGTTGATAACAATATCTCCATCACCAATAATAGCTACAAGAGCATCTCTTTGTATTTTATAGTGCTCTATAGTTGACACAAACATTTTAACCTATTCTCAAAACCAGCTTGCTTTGTGGTGTAGCAGGGAGCATGATTATGCTCTACAATGCAGGAGCCTTGCAGAAGGTACCTCCTCATTAAGTGGTAGATGCCATTTTCTCCTCATGTCCACTGCAGAGTGTGGTCTCTTCCTCTCCTTCAAACCCTTGTGGCATTTGGTTTATACCTTTCTTATGACACTTACTAATAACTCTATACATTTTATATAGTGTGTTACAGTTTACAAAACACTTTTTCTCATGCTAAATTCCCATTTCTTTTTCATTCTCACAACTTCTTTTAGAGAACAATAATTAATCCTCTTCTTACCTTGAGAACCCTGCTGCTCTCTCCACACACTCTAAAAATATAAAAAGTAAAAGCTACTCAGGAGATTACATAACCCACAACTACTACCACAGTCATTTTACCATCCCCCAAGGACAACAGAAACCTAACATTTTTTTAGGTCCGTACTCTCTGCCAGGTGCTTTATAGATAATACTACTTCGATTTACCTTTTCTTTGCTCTTAGACTATTAAATTTGATTCTCCCTTCAAAAACACACAACACACAAATTCTAGAAAGAAAACATGTGCTTTCCATCTCTGTGGATACTTTGACTAATGAGGGAAAGGGGTAGAGATGCTGGGAAGAAATTGACACCCTTTCTGGAATTCCACTGCAGTGACTCATTTAGGGACCAGCTCTGGCTGGAGCTCAGCAGGATGGTGTAACACATTGGGTGGATCAAGAATGTGTTGATGAGAGCTGTCAGTTGGGGGAATTTCTGATGAAGACATCACAGGTCGGAAAAGATGCCAGTAGAGGTAGGGTGGGGAACAGAACTTAGATCAGGGGTGGGCAACCCCTGGCACGCATGCCAAACATGGCACGCCAGTAACTTTTGCTGGCAGGCGAAACCCTCTCTTATAATCTTCCATTTACAATTTTTTTCTTAATATCGACTTTTTTATTTTTCAGATAAATTCAGTGTAGGTGCATCTTAGATAAATAATTTTACATAACAAGTTATGTTAAAGACCATAGACATGGATTGACGAGAGAGGGGAAGAGCAATTTCTATGCCTCTGCCTTAACTCTCCCTGCCTTCCTAGATCCGACCAGTGTTTTATTTTTATCCACATACGCTTGTGAATCTTTGTTCTCAGTGATGAATTTTGTTAAGTCTCGTGATAGGAGTAGCCTGACGGATGAAAGTAGCAGCTTGTGCATATCTCTGAAGGTCACGAAATATAAACCTGATGTAAAATCTCTGTCATCAGTGATGCAGCAGCAAAAGGCCCACTGATAATATCAAACGGAGTCATAAAGTTTTCTGTCGGACTATCAGTGTACATGTATACATTAAAAAATAAATGTATTTTTCATCATCATATACTGTGTTTTTGTCGCTCGAATGAATTTTATTATTTCTTCAAGGTTCTTCACATACGTACACCTTAAGAGATATCAAGTAGGAGTAACATGTTCTCAAAAAATTAGGGCTGGCACGCAGAAGAATTTTGAGTCAGAGATTTTGCTGGATTTGGCACGCACTCACAAAAAGGTTGCCCACCCCTGACCTAGATGGAGGCCACTACCAGGGATCTCCTGGGTCTCAGGACAGGAAAGTCCCTGTGCCAAGAGGTAGCCTTCCACAATTCCAGGGGGTGCTCTTCCCATGGAATACAATGTGCACGGTGTCCTTGGAATTGTGCAACATGGGGTCCTGACCTCGGTGTCTGGCTGTCTCCCTCCATTGCACTGACTGAGTGCCATAGGGGATATCCATGTTGGAGACCCCCAAGAGAACTGCAGACTCTCAGGCTTCCATAACTCATAGATGATGTAGTACTTGGTGCTTTCATTTCAGTTCATGTCATCCAGTGATGGCGAACCTTTTGAGCTCGGCGTGTCAGCATTTTGAAAAGCCCTAACTTAACTCTGGTGTCGTGTCACATATAGAAATTTTTTGATATTTGCAACCATAGTAAAACAAAGACTTATATTTTTGGTATTTATTTTATATATTTAAATGCCATTTAACAAAGAAAAATCAACCAAAAAAATGAGTTCGTGTGTCACCTCTGACATACGCGTCATAGGTTCGCCATCACTGATGTAATCACTTCCTGTAACTTCCTGTCAAAGATGTCTGTGTAGTTGTGGGGCACACTGGGACTCTCAGACACACTGAGTGGGAACATGAGGCCCAGTGTCATGGCCAACGTGTGATTCCTCCCACAGCATGACTCGGACTCTGTGGCAAAGATTCACCTGGAAAAAGGTCAGCTTCACGCGGAAGGTGTGGCCTCCGTTCTCGTAGCTGTGTTTTTCTGAGGAAAGCAACACCTTTTGAGAAAAGTGAGTAAGACATTATTCTAATTCATATCTGGGGCCTGGCAACTATTTCTCACCTGTCCTTTAGCATTGTGGTTCTGGAAACAGACTGCACTTTAGAATTATCTAGAAAACTTAAAAAAAAAAAACACATATTGATGCCTGATTTCTTTTTCAGAACAATTAAACCATGATCTCTGAAGCAACTATATTTTTTGAAAGGTCCCCAAGTGGCTTTGTTGTGCCAGCAAGGGTTGCGAATCTATGCCTCAGGTGGTTTTCTTATGATCTCACCCTCAGTGACAGAGCTTCAGAAGGCTTGCCCAGCCGGAAGAACTCAGTTGTGAAACTGAAAAAGGGACCAATGAGACCACAAAAGCGATGTGACATGTCATTTAAAACAAACATTTACCAAGTGTCACATTCCAGGTCCTGTGCTGGGAACGCACAATAAATAACACAAGGTGCCTACCCTCAGTAAGTTTCTGCTCTTGATGGAAAGACAGGTACGTGGACGACTGTTCTGCTGAGCAAAATTAAACTGAGGTACTGCGGGAGCACGGCTGGGGAGCAAAGGAAAGGCTTGGGGGAAAAGAAGGGCTTTGAGGTGGATCTTAAGAGTCAAGCACTGATCCATGGAAAGGAGGCAAGAAGTATTCCAAAGAGAGGAGTACTTTGAGCAAAGGCGTAGAAGCAAGGAAGTGGATGGGATGCTAGGGAATTATAGGAACCCAGGGGAGCTTCAGAAAATGGTGAGCTATGAGGCTGGAAATTTAAACGCAAAATTGGAAGGCCTCAGAAGCCCCCACAAGGAATCGATAGAGAGGTATTGTGTGAGTCTGAATAATGTATGTCTTAGATAGAGGGACCACAACAAAGGTTTAAATCTAAATAGTGCTATGGCCAGATCTGAAACAAATAGGAATATGATCAACACGAACTTTGAAAAACACATCTCCAGTAGTTACCCATCCTGCCCTCTGGCAACCTTCTCTCTGCTTATCCGCCCCCACTACTCTGGTGACCTGAACACACACACCTACTGTATTTTTTGTGCCTTTTACATAAGTTCCCTCTCTTCAAAATGCTCTTTCCTCCTTTCTTTGATAACTTCTACGTATGGAAGCCAGCTTCTCTGTGCTTTTTCCTATAGCACTTTTGCAGAGATAGCTAATAACAGTGCTTGTCAATTGTACTGTATTTATTGAGATGTTTGTCTTTACCTCCAGACTGTGAGCCTGAAGTAGGAGTGGGGAACCTTTTATTCTGCCAAGGGCCATTTGGATATTTATAACATCATTTGCAGGCCACACAAAATAATCAACTTAGCCATTAGCTTGCTATATTTGGTCAAATATTTAATCAACTCACCCCTAATGCCCTAGCAGGGCCAGACCAAATGATTTCGAAGGCCTTATAGGACACCCCACCGCCCCCCACCCCCCGGGTGGGACGTTCCCCGCCCCTGCCCAGAGGATAGGAATGAGATGTTTTTAAAATTTTAATCACCAGGACTCAGCACAGTGGCTGGCACACTGGCCTTGAAGACTTACTGAATGAATGAATGGGAAAGCACTTAACAGGTGTTGGAAAGATTCACACTTAGCAATGATGTCCTTTAATGTTTGAATACAAAGAGTCATTTTTTTCCATATTTAGAACCATTTGCTCAGACTTGGAACATTTCTATTCTAAAGTGTTCACTTGTATAAGGAAAGTTACAGTTGCTGAATCTATCAATTTATTTCCATATAGCAAGCAACACTTCTTTCTTTAGTAATAATCTGTGAGAGAAATGTTAAAGTTAATGTGTTTTTTGTCTAGTGGAAAGATAAGTATCACTCAAAAAGCCCCTGCAATCCACTGAGGCCCACAGAAGGGAAAACAATCCCCTCGGGGGTGTGACAATGGGATTTGGGGGCTTGCTGGGCTGAGAAGAGGGAGGGTGGGGCTCTTTGTGAGTTTTGTTGATTTTCAATTCTTGAAACGTATTTCACTAGTTGGGGGATTAAAAGGTTTCCTGGTGAGAGTGTCAATTGTCAAAGGATTGAAAGTAGATTCTATAATCCTATAAAAGAGAGTTCCGGCAGCTTCTCCAACAGGAATCTAGAAATATTTGGTATCTTGGAAATCATTTTGGTCTATTGTTCTACCCTCTTAGTTCTTCTATAACAATCTTGCTGCCCCCGGAAGAAATGGCAACTTTCATAAACTTAATTTTTGCACTGTTACTCTCATATCCTATTTGCAAAGCGCTTGGTCTATTTCTCCTTGAGGTTCTACTGGCTTTTGCTGCACTTATTTTAATGGTCTGTTGTTAGACTCATACACATTCAGATTTGTCAGGTCTTCTTGGAGAATTGACCCCTTTATCAACGTGCCCCTTTTGATCCCTGATAATTTTTCTTGTTCTGAAGTCTGCTTTGTCTGAAATTCATATATCTACCCTCACCTTCTTTTGATTAGTGTTAGTATGGTATCCCTTTCTCCAGCTGTTTAATTTTAAGCTTTCTGTTTAAAGTGGTTTCTTGCAGAAAACATAGTTGGGTCATGTTTTTTTGTTCACTTTGACTACCAAACTGACAAAAGAAATTGGTGTTTTCGAGCATTCATATTTAACGCAGTTATTGATATAGTTGGCCTAATATTTACCATGTTTGTAACTGTTTTCTATTTGTTGTACTTGTTCAATATTTTCTCCCTGCTCCTTTTCTGGTATATCAATTATACTTCTTTTTAAACTTTTTTTAGTAATTACTCTTGAGTTTATAATACATATTTCCAACTAATCTAAGTCAACTTTACAGGTGGTACAAGTACCTTATAACAGAGTATTCACATCTCCTCTCTCCTATCCCTTAAAACATTGCTACTATTTATTTTATCCAATACATTGTTACTATTATTACTTTGAACGGTTATCTATTAGATCAATTAAGAATAAGAAATAAAATATTTTAACTTCATTTACTCCTTCTTTTGGGTTCTTCCTTTATGTAGATTCAAGTTTATGATATATATTATTTTCCTTCTCTCTGAAAAAAATTATTTTAACATTTCTTACAGAGCAGATCTGCTGAAAATAAATTTCCTCTCTTTTTTTTCTTTATTGTTCCTTGACTTTTTTTGTTTATTGTTCAAAGTATTGTTCCTTTACTTTTTTTTTTTTAATATATTTTATTGATTTTTTACAGAGAGGAAGGGAGAGAGAGAAAGTCAGAAACATCGATGAGAGAGAAACATCGATCAGCCGCCTCTTGCACATTCCCCACTGGGGATGTGCCCGCAACCCAGGTACATGCCCTTGACCGGAATCGAACCCGGGACCCTTCAGTCCGCAGGCCGACGCTCTATCCACTGAGCCAAACCGGTTTCGGCTTCCTTTACTTTTAAAGGATAATTTTGCAAGATAACAAATTTCAGGCTTGCATTTTGTTGTTTTCCCCAACACTTTAAATATGTCACTCCATTCTCTTCTTGTTTGCATGGTCTCTGATGAGAATTTTGATGTAATTCTTATCCTTCCTCTATAGGTAAGGCGTTTTCCCCTCTGGCTTCTTTCAAGATTTCCTAATTGTTCTTTGAGTTTGAAAACAATATATGTAGGTGTAGATTTAGGGGCATTTATCTTGCTTGGTTTTCTATGAGCTTCCTGCATTTGTGGTTTGGGGTCTGTCATTAATTTTGGAAAATTCTCAGGCATTATTGCTTACAATATTTCTTGTGTTCCATTCTTTTTCTCCTCTCCTTCTGGTATTTCAACTACATACATGTTACATGTTTTGAAATTGTCTCACATTTCTTACATGTTCTATTCTGTGTGTTTTTTCCTTTGCATTTCAATTTGGGAATTTTCTATTGACATATCTCAAGCTCACTGATTCTTTCCTTGGGACCATATCTAGTCTACTGACAAGCCCATCAAAAGCATTCTTTCTTTTCATTACTGTTTTTCATTCCTAATATTTCCTTTCAACACTTTTTTTCTTTTCTAAAAAATTTATCTTTATTCTTCGAGTTTCCACCTCTCTGCTTACATTACCTACTTGCTCTGCATGTTGTTAACTTTTTCCATTAAACCCTTGCCATATTAATCATAGTTATTTAAAATTCCCTGTCTGATAATTACAAAAGCTATGCCATAGCCAAGTTGGATTCTGCTTTGGGTATGTATGTGTGTGTGTGTGTGTATGTATATGTGTGTGTGTGTGTGTGTGTGTGTGTGTGTGTGTGTAGATTTCAGAGAGGAAGGGAGAGGGAGAGGGAGATAAAAACATCAATGATGATAGAGAAGCATTGATTGGCTGCCTCCTGCACGGCCCCTACTGGGGATCAAGCCCATAACCTGGACATGTGCCCTTGACCTGAATTGAACTGGGGACCTTTCAGTCCACGGACCGATGCTCTATCCACTGAGCCAAACCAGCTAGGGCCTTGCTTTGTTTCTTTAGACTACACTTGTACTTGCCTGTTAACAGTGTTATCAGTGAGGAGCTCTCTGTGTCCCCACCTGTGGCCAGTGGAAGTGGGTTCCTTGCAATGTCACAAGAAAAGGAATTTTCTGAGACTTGCATAGGAAAATGAGTGATATTTATTGGTATGGGATTAAATTCCTGAGTTTCCAAGGTTCCCTCTCCCTCCATCCTGCCATGGAAGAAGTCCAGCTTTGTTATCAGCAGAGCTAGGATAAGAGGTGTTGCCCATTCCATCTTTGCACAGTCCAGTCCAGTATCAGGGTAGCTTAACTTGTGTTCCCAGCTGCAGCCCAGTAAGTGTGGGGTCCACATGGCCACGGGCCATGCAGATTCTAGGGCCACATGGCTATGGAGGTAACATGGGTGAGTACAAGGAAGCAGGAGCAAAGCCAGGGGAACAAGAGAGGGAGAATCTGGGATTTTAAGATTTCATGAGCTTGCAGTGGCTCCACCCTCTCTAGCCAATTATCTTTGTTCCAGGTTAGACTGACAAGCACCTTCCCTGCTTCACCTCAACTTTACTGAGCATGTATCAGTCTTCCCTTTGTCCGGTCCCTTCCTCCAGTGATCTGCAGGGAATGGACCAGTGGTTCCCTGGGGAGTGTGAAATTGCAGCTTCCTGGTGAAGCTGCCCAGATGGTCATGCTTATAATGTCTGGCTTTCCCTTTGCTCCTTATTATCCTATCTAATAAAAGAGAAACATGGTAATTAGCGTACGACCGCTACCCTTCCCATTGGCTAATCAGCAAGATATGCAAATTAACTGCTAGCCAAGATGGCAGTCGGCAGCCAGGCAGCTTGAAACTAACATGAGGCTTGCTTGCTTCAGTGACGGAGGACTCCAACGTTCCCCGCCTGCCTTGCTGGCCTCTGAGCCTGCAGTTTGAAACATTGTAATAAATATAGAAGCTAAACAAAACCCCAGAAACCTGCTTTCAGCCAGCCGGGATCTCAGAGCTGGAGTTATACATTGTTTCGATTATAGAACCCAGCAGAGGCCTCAGAGCTGGAGCCAGAGCTAAAGCTGGCCCAGAATAAAAAAAGAAAAAAAGGAGCAGTTGGGAGCTTCAGTCACCTGCGAGCCTGAAAACAGCCCTCAGCCCCTCACCCAGACTGGCCAGGCACCCCAGTGGGGACCCCCACCCTGAAGGGTGTGTAACCAGCTGCAAACAGCCATCATCCCCTCACCCAGGCTGGCCAGGCACCCCAGTGGGGACCCCCACCCTGGTCCAGGACACCCTTCAGGGCAAACCAGCCAGCCCCACCCATGCACCAGGCCTCTATCCTATATAGTAAAAGGGTAATATGCCTCCCAGCACCGGGATCAGCGTGACAGGGGGCAGCGCCCAAACCCCCTGATCGCCCTGCTCTGTGTGTGACAGGGGGCGGTGCCCCAACTCCCCTATTGGCCCTACTCTGTGAGTGACAGGGGGGAGCTCCTCAACCCCCTGATGGGCCCTGCTCTGTGCGTGACAGGGTGGAGCTCCCCAACCCCCTGATGGGCCCTGCTCTGTGTGTGACAGGGGGGAGCTCCCCAACCCCCTGATCGACCCTGCTCTGTGCGTGACAGGGTAAGGAGCCCCAACCCCCCTGATGGGCCCTGCTCTGTGAGTGACAGGGGGCAGTGCCCCAACCCCCTGATCGGCCCTGCTCTGTGCGTGACGGGGGTGGCGCCGCAACCTCCCCATCTACCCTGCCTTGAGTGTGACGGGGGTGGTGCCCCAACCCCCCAATCGGCCCTACCCTAAGCGTGACTGAGGGTGACATTGCAACCTCCCAATCTGCCCTGCTCTGTGAATGACAAGGGGCTGTGCCCCAACTCCCCAATCGGCCCTGTTCTGAGCCTGACCAGGGGCTGCACCTAGGGATTAGGCCTGCCCTCTGCCACCCGGGAGCAGGCCTAAGCCAGCAGGGCGTTATCTCCCGAGGGGTCCCAGACTGTGAGAGGGCACAGGCCAGGTTGAGGGGCCCCCCCTCCCGCCCCGAGTGCACAAATTTTTGTGCACCGGGCCTCTAGTCCTTATATAATAAAAGGCTAATATGCAAATTGACCAAATGGCAGAATGACCAGTTGCTGTGACAGGAACTGACCACCAGGGGGCAGACGTTCAACGCAGGAGCTGCCCTCTGATGGTCAGTGCTCTCCCACAGGGGGAGCACCGCTAAACCAGAAGCCCGTACACCGGGCTCTAGTTATTAACACATTGTATGCGGGGAAACGTGTTTATACATTTTACGTATTTATACGTTCTACCAGTGTAGTAGAGGGCAGGACACGTATTAATATGTTTTTTATAGACTAGCAGTAGAATGCGGGTAACGTATAAATACATAAACTAAAGTTATCGTAATTTTACTGAACGTTGCCATTTGCGCAAAAAATTAGCAAAAATGGCCCGCACCACCTGTTAGCGCGCGATAAAAACTACCCGCAAACAATGTGTTAATAACTAGCTACTTACAACAGTAACAATAAGTCTTGTAATTTTTGGTTAAAATCCAGATATCATGTATCTGGTATGGGAACGGGAGTGAATTGGCTTTTAAGGTCAGGTTTTATGTTAATCTGTTTAGGAGCTGTGTTTAATGTTTGCCATACAGGTAGATATCAGAGGCTTCAATTTCCTTTAGAGTCTTTCTTTTCTTTGGATTTTCCTAACAAAATTCTTATATAGAGACTGTACCCTGAAGATCTTTCAACTGTAACCCAGTTATTTTACTGGAGCCCTGTAGATGTGGTGGTAAGGTGAAGGGGAAGGGGCAGCATTCTATAATCTTGTTTCAGTCTTTAGTGGGCCTGTGTCCTTGGGCTGTGACCTTCACAAGTATTTCTTATCCTTTCCCCCATTGGAAGAAACAGGAAGGCTAGGAGGGGCTGGGTGTGGGTAATGCCCCCCCCCCCAAATCTCTGGCTAAGTCTCCCCCCACACCCCCACACCCCCCGCTGAGTAAGCCTCTTTCTTATGGAAGAAGACTGGGTATATTTAAGAAATGGTTTCTTTTCTTCTCTGCCAGAAACATGAGGGTTTTTTCATTGTCTCTTCACCTTGAGAATCTGGTGAGGTTCCTGGAGGGAAATCCATGGACATGTTCCTCTAAGACTGCAGCTCCCAGGAGGTTCTCACTCACACACTAGTCCATGCTCAAACTCTGATAACTTGTCAAAGTTACTGTTTAAATGTTCTTATCAGCGTAAGGCTTTAGGGCCTTCTGTCTCCAGGGAAGCTGATCTTGGCTGTAACTCTCTGTATTTGCCCGTCTCTCCCGATTCTTGGGGAAGTTTGCCTTGCAATCTCAATTATCTGATGACTCCAAGAAAAGTAATAGATTTTCAGCTTTTTTTTTTTTTTTTGGTAAGAATATGAGTGACAATTTTCAAGTTCTTTGCTTAGATTTTTTAAATTTATTTTAGAAATTGACTTTCAAGGCTTTCTTAATGTTCCTTGATCTACAATTTCTACTTCTACACCCACTCCACTGGAGGAATCTAAAAACTGAGTTTCCTTTATGACTTGTGAGGACAATATCATTAGTGAATAGATTCTAACTAAGCAAGTCATCTTAATATTCACAAACACATATAAAAAAGGCTGGGTGTGGAAGTTAGGCCATCACCTGCAACCTGGACCTGGCTTCAAAGCCAGCCATCTGCTTGTTCATTGATGGCAGCTGGTATAACAGGAAGAACTTGGGAAGGAAATTAGCAAACCCAGTTGAAGTTCATACTGTGTCATTAACTGGGTGAACTGGAGTGAGTCTTTTGTTGATCAGTGTCACTAGCTATAAAATTGGAATAAGGACATTGGCATTAAGGCCTCCACCAGTTTTGGGGGGAGATCACAACTTGTCTGAGCTTCAATTTCTGCGCCTGTTACAATGAAGTCTTGTGCCCTCCTCACCTCACAGTTGTTGTATGTGTGTTGTTGTGGTTTTTTTTTGTTGTTGTTGTTTTTTGGGGGGGGGGGGCCGAGAAGCGGGGGTGAGAGGGAGACGGCACAACCTTTCTGAGCGTCAATTTCTAAGAACACACAGCCAGCCCGCCAATAAAATTCCTGAAAAAACAGAGGGAAAGGAACAGAACATTTTTGCAAAATGCAGAGGGTTCTACCAATGTGAATTGACTCATATTTAAAACACAACAAACTGACTTAAAAAGCGTTGATGCGTCTCTTACCTTCTGGTTCCAGCATTACTACCCCACTGCAGAAATGAAGACCACTTTTGAAAAAAAATTGTCGCCCGCCTGGGTTCCCACCTGCGCGCTGGCCACACCCCGCAAGGCTGGGGCAGGGCGGTGGGGGCGTGGCCTAGCCGGCCTGCCCCACGCGACGCCCCGCCCTGTCGCGCCCGCGCCTGCGCCGTGCGCACCGACCGCTGTCGAGCGCCCGGGTGGGAGGTAAGGGGCTCGCGGGAGGCCGCCTTCGGGGCGTCAGGCCCAGATCCTCAGGGTGGGCTGGGCGCGCGGGAGAGGCGCCCCGCGAGAGCCGGGCTTCCTGTCGTACATGCCAGCGTCGTGGGACGCCTCTCGGCGCCGAGAAGTGGCGGTTTCGTTTTTAGAAGCACCCACCGCAGCGGGTGTACAGAGGCGGCCGACGGGACGAGCGTGACGGCCGCCCGAGGTCGGGGGTGGAAAAGTGCCCGGCGTCTGCCCTGCCCGTGACGCACTGTGGGCGCCAGGCCCTCAGGGTCCCCGGCGTCTCGGACCCGAGCCCGGCCCGCGCATCCGTTCCTGGTGGGGGTCGTGTGGGGGGCCGGCCCAGGTGCGCCGTGGGGGACACTGCGAGGGGTGACGCGAGGCTCGCGGTGCTGAGGGGAGGGCCAGGTGCGCGGGGTCGGAGCCTCCTGGCAGCCCGACCGGGAGGTGTTGCACTGAAGGTTCCCCGTCCGACTCGCCCCTTTTGCACCTTCGGAACCCGAGGCTCCAAGAGACCATATGGTAGGACCCACGGCCCTGACTTCCCAGATTCGGTACCCCGTCCCACAGTCAGAAACTCGGGGCCACCAATGGGGGGGGGGGTATCCAGGCTGCTGGAAGGTGTTGGTTACTCTTGAGTGGGTGGGGCGGTGTTCCAGAGATTTTGGATTTTTTTTCCCCCTGAGAAATGGGCTTTTAGATACAAATAATCTTTTAAGTGATTTAGTTAACTCCCGGCGCTCTTGCCTCGTGGGAAGTGTGAGCATCGTGGTGCTCAGCTCATGGAGTTAAGTGTGAAAGATAAAGTTTGTAGCTGGAGACCCCTCCCCCCGAGTGTTTGTGCCGTGAAAGGTTGCAGTTCTTTGGCTTCTAAATGTTTGCCCTGTTTATGTAGAACATCAGTTTACTTAAAAAATATATACTCACACACACTCACACACACTCACACTGAGTGGCCAGATTATTATGACCTCCCCATCAGTACAATGAAGTGAATTAGTTATGCAAATAATAATAATAATAATAATAATAATAAAACCTTGAGAGTATTTGCTTGGGAAGTTTTCAATATTCAGTATTTTTGGAAGTGTCACTGAAGTACTGATGGGGCGGTCATAATAATCTGGCCACTCCGTGTGTGTGTGTGTGTGTGTGTGTGTGTGTGTGTGTAGATATATATATATTTAAAGCCTTTTTTTAGAAAAAAAATACTTTATTTTGACATAATTTTACAAATATAGAAAAGCTACAAAAATAATACAGAGTCCTCTACAGCTTACTTTAATGTTAACACCTGCATAACTGGAACAATGATCCAAAGTAAGAAATTAACATAGGCCCAATTCTATACCAATTTTCTTCAAATTGACATCATTTTTAAAAAAAATATATATTTTATTGATTTTTCACAGAGAAGAAGGGAGAGGGACAGAGAGCCAGAAACATCAATAAGAGAGATTGATCAGCTGCCTCCTGCCCGCCCCCCAGTGGGGATGTGCCCTTGACCGGAATCGAACCTGGGACCCCTGAGTCCGCAGGCCGATGCTCTATCCACTGAGCCAAACCGGTTCGGCAAATTTCCATCATTTTCTATACACATGGCCTTTGTACCAGGAACCAGTGTAAGGTCCCACATTGCCTTTAGTCCACTCTGTGACAGCTCAGTCTTTTTCTGTCTTTCATGGTCTTTATGCTGTAGAAGAATGCCGGTCACTTATGGTGGCAGTTGGGTTTTGCCTGAAATTTTCTCATGATTAAGGTGAGGCATTTTTGTTGATACCCCAGAAGCATAGGTGTCCTTCTCGCTTCAGCATTTATGATATAACACACTGCATTTTATATTACTTTTGATCGTTTAGTTAAGGTTGTGTCTGCTGGGATTCTCTAATGGAAAGCTACTATGTACTTTACATAGGGAACTTTGTAAACAATTCATATCCTGGGAGAGAACTTGTAAACTATGCAAACATCCTGTTTCTCCTCAAACTTTCACTTTCTAATTTTAGCATCCATCAGTGGATCTTGCCTTCAGTAATTATTATAGTAATGGTATGATGGTGGCTTTCTGTTTCCCTCATTTCTTCATTTATTAATTTAAGTTCTTCTTAAGGAAAAGCTGCCCTTCCCATTTATTTATGTGATATTCAGTTATTTATTAGTATCAGTATGGATTAATTCATTTTTCTATTGTTTATTCTACACTGTTGTCATTTATTTTAGGCTCATATTGTTCCAGCTTTGGCCTTTGGGAGTTTTTTCAGTTGCTTCTTGTGCCCCTTTGACAAACCTCTATCCTTTTTTTTTTTTTTTTTTTTTTTAGAATTTCTGGCACCATAAGATGCACTAGGCTTATCTTGCCCCAGCCC
This sequence comes from Myotis nattereri, assembly GCF_964212035.1. Classification (NCBI taxonomy): domain Eukaryota; kingdom Metazoa; phylum Chordata; class Mammalia; order Chiroptera; family Vespertilionidae; genus Myotis; species Myotis nattereri. The sequence goes on from NC_138087.1 coordinate 57,941,653, forward strand.
TGGAATCAACCACTTCTCCAAGGATCCCTGTTTTTTTGTTTGTTTATTTGTTTTTTAGAGTGTTATTTAAATACCAAGATCTAGATTAGGCAATAGGAATGCTCATTGCTACTGGGGTATCATTACTTCTAGTGCCTGGCATATATATATATATATCTCCTATCTAATAAAAGACAAAAAGGGTAATTAACCATACCTCTGCTATGCTTCCCATTGGCTAATCAGCGAGATATGCAAATTAACTGCTAACAAAGATGGCGGTTGGCAGCCACGCAGCTGAAGCGAACATTAGGCTTGCTTGCTCCAGTGATGGAGGAAGCCAAGGTTCCCCGCCTGCCACGGCCCGGCTCTGGGCTCCGAAAGCAACAGCTCCAAAAGCAACAAAGTTTCAATTATAGAAGCTAAACAAATCCCAGATACCTGCTTTCAGCAGGCCGCGGCCTCAGAGCTGGGAGTGCCAGTGACAGCAACAGAGTTTTTCAATTATAGAAGGTAAATAAATCCCAGAATAAAAGAAAAAAAGGAGAGGCTGGGAGCTTCAGTTGCCGGCCAGCCTGAAAACGGCCCTCAGCCCCTCACCCAGGCTGGCCAGGCACCCCAGTGGGGACCCCCACCCTGAAAGGGGTGTGACCAGCTGCAAACAGCCATCAGCCCCTCACCCAGGCTGGCCAGGCACCCAAGTGGGACCCCCACCCTGATCCAGGACACCCTTCAGGGCAAACCAGCCGGCCCCCCACCCGTGCACCAGGCCTCTATCCTATATAGTAAAAGGGTAATATGCAAACTGACCCTAACAGCAGAAAGACTGGGAATGACTGGTCACTATGTCACACACTGACCACCAGGGGGCAGATGCTCAATGCAGGAGCTGCCTCCTGGTGGTCAGTGCGCTCCCACATGGGGGAGCTCTGCTTAGCCACAAGCCAGTCTGATGGCTGCCAGTACAGCGGTGGTGGTGGGAGCCTCTCCTGCCTCCTCAGCAGCACTAAGGATGTCCGACTGCAGCTTAGGTCTGCTCCCCGCTGGCAAGTGGACATCCCCCGAGAGCTGCCGGGCTGCCAGAGGGATGTCTTATTGCCAGCTTAGGTCCAATCCCCCCGGGGAGCAGGCCTAAGCCAGCAGGTGGTCATCCCCAGAGGGGTTCCAGACTGCGAGAGGGCACAAGCGGGGCTAAGGGACCCCCCGCCCCGAGTGCACAAATTTTTGTGCACAGGGCCTCTAGTATACACACACACACACACACACACGTAAGCTATTTATATATGGAGATATATATATACAGTATGGGGATATATATATATAAATCTGTAAATCTATATACACATATATCCAGGCATACACAAAGATTTATATTTATTTATATATATAGACATCTATGTATATATATATATATCTGTATGTATATATATTCTGTTTATATATATTTTATAAAAACAAAAGTTTATTCTGATACCTCTGATTCTACTCTAACACCACAGGATTCATTCTGTTCTTGCCCCTTACTTGTAATTTCTTTGACAGCAAGAAATCTGGTTTCCATATTCTACAAAATATTTTATTTGTTCAACCCTAGTAGATACATAATTTCAGTATTTCTAACATAAATGTTAGACAAATAGTTGATAATTTATAAGTCTATTATATGTTAAATATAATAAGAAAAACATACCTGGTAGTAAAACCAACATTTCACATGAGCTGGCATTTCATGAAAGAAGACATGCAAATGGATAATAAATCAATCCCATTAGTAATTTAAAAATCTCTGTATATAAAAGCCTAAGCAACCTTTCTGACCTAACTACCAGAATGACTGGAATGACCGGTTGACCAGTCACTGACACGCACTGACCACGAGGGGGCAGTTGCTCAATGCAGGAGCTGCCCCCTGGTGGTCAGTGTGCTCCCACAAACAACCTCCTGTAGCCAGCCAACCTCCCGCAGTCCTTCCCCTGGCCAGCCCTGATCACCAGCCAGGCCTAGGGACCCCACCTGTGCACGAATTTGTGCACCGGGCCTCTAGTTGAAAAATAAAACAAGAATGAGACACCATTTTTTTGACCAGTTAAATGTCTAAGAAGAATGATAATAGCAAATATTAAATCGATAAGTGGGCATTTTGATGTGTTGCTAGTGGGAATGTCAATAGGCACAACCTTTTTAAGGACATTTGGTATCAAACATTCTAAAAAATGTGTATACCTACTAATTCTATTTCAAGATATTTAACTTAAAGATGTAACAATAGATGGTATTTTGGTGTATGTGTAAGGAGGGTAATTACACTGTGGCATAGTTTATAATGGTGGAAAATTAGAAACAACCTATGTAGCCAACTATAGATGATTAGTGCCGGGAGCCAGTCCATCCTTGCTGTTTCAAGGGACCTCGCATATATGGCATACTGTTCTTAATATGTTTGCTCACCTTCTTGGCACTATGTGTTTTAACCAAGGTCTCTGAGAAAGGTTGTTTCCCCAGGTAGGGATTTTCCCCTGAAGTTAGGGAGGGAATAAAACCTCTTAACTAAGTGCCAGGCGGGTAATTAATCACTTTAACTACGAACAATCATGCTTAAGCTACATAATCTTTACTCCCTGGAATGGAGATAAGAAACGCCCTAACCTTTGGGATAGAGATTGATAGGATTGGAATCAACTGGTATAAATACAGATGTAACGACACAGAACTTAGAAGACAGAACTTAGAAGACAGAACCTACACAGAACCTAGAGACAGAAGAACTTCGCTGGAGAGAACATGGCAAAAGATCCTGGACAGAAACTGGCAACAGAACCTAGAGACAGAACCTAGCGAGAGAACCAGGCTGAAGAACCTAGAGACAGAACCTGGCTACAGAACCTGGATAGAACATGGCAAGAGAACCTGACTAGAACCTGGTGACTGAACCTGGCTGGAGAACCTGGACAGAACCTGGCTGGAGATCCTAAGCAGAACCTCTCTGGAGATCCAGACAAGAACTTGGCTGGAGATCCTGGCTGGAGATCCTGGCTAGGCTGCTGATCAACTGAACACTGTCTCCGTGTCCTTCCTTCTTCGCCGACTCCGTCTATGCCTTTGGGAACCCCTGGACCTGCTGGGGTTGGACCCCGGCAGATTAGCTAAATTATAGAACATCTGTGCCAAGTAATACTATGTGTTATAAAAAGATGCATTGTAGCCCTGGCCAGTGTAACTCGGTTGGAGCAGGGGTCCTCAAACTACAGCCCGCGGGCCACATGCCAATACAAATATTGTATTTGTTCCCGTTTTGTTTTTTTACTTCAAAATAAGATATGTGCAGTGTGCATAGGAATTTGTTCATAGGTTTTTTTAAACTATAGTCCAGCCCTCCAACGGTCTGAGGGACAGTGAACTGGCCCCCTGTTTAAAAAGTTTGAGGACCCCTGGAGTGTCATCTCATACACCAAAGGGTGGCAGGTTCGATCCCCAGGCAGGGCACATACCCAGGTTGTGGGTTCAATTCCCAGTTAGGGTGAGTGTGGGAGGCAACCAATCGATGTCTCTCTTTCACAATGTTTTTTTCTCTCTCTCTCTCTTCCCTCCCTCCATAAAATCAATTAAAAAACAAAAAACATATCCTCTGGTGAGAATTAATAAGAAGAAGATACATTGTAGAAAAATAATAATTTTAATGGAAACATTTTTATTATACATAATCAGGTTATTTAAAATAGACCCTTTCTTTAAACCCTTTCTTTATTCATTTTATTCATTTATTTACCCAGTAACAGAATACTTTATTATATTGATTGCTCTTTGCCATTCCACTCTGTTGAGTTTATTTTCTTTATTGTTTAAGTATGCACTTTATTTATTTTTTTTTTTTTAATTAAATCTTTATTGTTCAGATTATTACATTTGTTCCTCTTTTTTCCCCCCCATAACTCCCCTCCTCCCAGTTCCCGCCCCACCCTCCGCCCTCACTCCCCACCCACTGTCCTCATCCATAGGTGCACGATTTTTGTCCAGTCTCTTCCCGCATCTCCCACACCCCTTTCCCCCCCAAGAATAGTCAGTCCATTCCCTTTCTATGTCCCTGATTCTATTATAATCAACAGTTCATTCTGTTCATCGGATTATTTATTCACTTGATTCTTAGATTCACTTGTTGATAGATGCATATTTGTTGTTCATAATTTGTATCTTTACCTTTTTCTTCCTCTTCCTCTTCTTAAAGGATACCTTTCAGCATTTCATATAATCCTGGTTTGGTGGTGATGAACTCCTTTAGCTTTTCCTTATCTGTGAAGCTCTTTATCTGACCTTCAATTCTGAATGATAGCTTTGCTGGATAAAGTAATCTTGGTTGTAGGTTCTTGGCGTTCACCACTTTGAATATTTCTTGCCACTCCCTTCTGGCCTGCAAAGTTTCTGTTGAGAAATCAGCTGACAGTCGTATGGGTATTCCCTTGTAGGTAACTGAGTTTCTTTCTCTTGCTGTTTTTAAGATTCTCTCTTTGTCTTTTGCTCTTGGCATTTTAATTATGATGTGTCTTGGTGTGGTCCTCTTTGGATTCCTTTTGTTTGGGGTTCTCCGCGCTTCTTGGACCTGTAAGTCCATTTCTTTCACCAGGTGAGGGAAGTTTTCTGTCATTATTTCTTCAAATAGGTTTTCAATATCTTGCTCTCTCTCATCTTCTGGCACCCCTATAATTCTGATGTTGGTACGCTTGAAGCTGTCCCAGAGGCTCCTTACACTATCCTCGCATTTTTGGATTCTTTTTTCATTTTGCTTTTCCGGTTGGGTGTTTTTTGCTTCCTCGCATTTCAAATCATTGACTTGATTCTTGCGCTCCTCTGTTCTGCTGCCGGGAGTCTGTATAATATTCTTTATTTCAGTCAGTGTATGCTTAATTTCTAGTTGGTTCCCCAATATAACATCGAGGGTCTCATTAGTTTTCTTGTAGATCTCATTAAGTTTATCGGCGGCTTCTAAACAGTTCTTGAGAGACCTTAAAAGTGTGGTTCTGAACTCTAGATCTTCCATTGACAATTTTGTCCTGTTTCTTTGTCTCTGCATTTTGTTATGCTTCCTTGGTGCACCCCCTAGTGGCCTTTGTGTGCAGTCTTGTAGCTAATTCCAGGGAGGGTTTGCCCTCCAGGCCAAGTGGCTATGAGAATCAGCTGTGTCAGCAGTGAGAGAACTTCTGTCCTCTAGGGAGGTGCTAATCTGGCGTTTGCCTGAGGCTATCCGGCAAATGCCTCTGTGCAGGGCTTGGGCGGGGCGGGTCGCACAGGATCAACAGGGTGGGCCAGAGAGAGCAGTTATGGCCGCTCTCAGTCCTGTCCCCAGGGGCTCTGCCTCTCTGAGTCCCAGCAACCGCTGCAAAGCTCGGAGGGAAAGCTGCACTCGCTCTGACCAAAGCCAGGCAGTCCCGCTTCTCCCGTTTGAGTCTGGGTCCCTAAAGACTCGCCCGGATCTGGAGCTCAGAGTCTGCGACTCCCTCCGGATTGAAAACGCCAACCGCACCCTCCGCCGCCAGCCCGCTCCGCGCGCGCACTCCGCACCTCAGAATTTGACTTCAGCACTGCGCCTCCTCTGAGTGTCCGTGTGCGTTTCTCTTTACTCCTAGTTGTAGGACTTCCACTCAGCCAGCGTTCCAGTGGTTCTGGGTGATGTCCCTCTGTCTTTTAGTTTCACTTTTGAAGTAGTTGTTCAAAGCAGCAAACTCCGGCGTTAACCTATGCCGCCATCTTGGTTCTCCTAAGTATGCACTTTAGTAGTTCTTTTAATGTGCTTGGTAATGAACTCAGTCTTTATATACCTGGTAATTATTATTTTACCTTCACTTCTAAATAATAATTTCCCTGGGTATATACCAACTCCCTTAGCACTTTGAAGATATTCCTGTCTTTTGATATCCTGCTTTGATGAAAAGTTTGCTGCTTTTATTGGTTTAGTTTATCTACCTTTTATCTTTAATTTGGTTTTTAAGATTTTTCTCTTTGTCCTTGATGTTCTGCAATTTCCCTTCCATGTGTTCAGGTAAATTCATTTTTTTTCTATTTATGCTACTTAGGGCTTATGTGCATCTTCAATTTGAGGTCCTACATTCTAATTTTCAGCATATTCTCTTTGAATAATGAATGCCTCTTCAACACTTTACTCTTTCCTTATGGGACTCCTATTGGTTATTGAGCTTCTCATTTTATCCTTTAGGTCCCTAATTTTCTGTTTATATTTTATACCTCTTTATTCCTCTGTGTTTTGACTGATATCTTCAGCTATAGTGTTGAAGTTTTTGAGTAAAAATTTTTAAGTAGACTTTTTACTTGGTTTATTTTTAGATTGGCCTGTTACTGTTTCATAACATCTAATTTTAAAAAAGATTATATTCTTTCCTTTTTATCTTTGAATATTTTTTAATGTACCTATTTTAATTTTCTTTTTAGAATGCTTTATCACTTTTAGTCCCTTAGTGAATTTTTGTGTTGTTGGGTTTGAGGGCTAACTCTTTTGGCAGTTAACTTCTCCATGTGCCTCCAATTCCCACTCACTACTGTAGGACTCATTATTGGTGTCTAAAGATTTTCCTTTTTTTGCTTTTGAACTTAGATCAAACATTAAATTCAAATTACAAGTAAATAAGATAGTCTATATAACCAACACTTCAAAATTTTCAACTGTGAAAGAAAGAGAAACAGAACATTACTTAGAATAATGGTTCTTAATGTTTCTGGAGTGATAGATCTCTTTGATAATTTCATGAAAGCAGTGGACTCTGTCCTTTAAAATAACTCAAAATACATACACAATTTTTCATAAAGATTCAGTGATTCCACAAAGTCTTTTTGTGAACCCTTATCTCTATGGACCCTGGTCTAAGACACAATAACCCAATGGAATTAACATGGTCAATTAAATTTTTTTAAAATATGGAAGAGGTTGTGGCTAATGAGATGGCATGGAACTGTGGTGCACAACAACAGTTTTAAAGCTTGGTTAAGCAGTGGAGCTCTTTATTTATGTAAAATCTAATAAACTCAAGTTTGTAAAATAGACATAAGTAAATTTTCTCCAATTAGAGTAGGCGTGGGATCCTGGAGCCTGCTCACTTGCCAATCCCTGCTCTCTGCTACCCTGGCCTCAAAGGCATACCCTTGGACTTTGTGGAATACTGGCAGTAACCTCTTGTGAATTCGAAAGAGCATTTGATTGTATGCTAAGGAATCCTGGTTCTTATTCCAGCTGTGTCACTAATTTTTTTGTATTGGTTATAGACAATGCTAATCACTGTAAGAAAGGGAAGAGGCAATTAAAGGACATTGATGAGAAGAGTTACATACTATGTTATAGTATATAATTACATAGGTACATTATGATAACATTAAAATGAAGTTTGATATAAGCAGAAATGTTAAAAATGAATTTTTTCCTCCAGTTTTACCACTTGACACCTTTTTCAAAAAGATTATTCAATGTCCAAGATACATTGAGAAATATACATTTGGGCAGTATACTCCTAGTTTTTAAAAGAAGGTATTTACATACATATATACATATACGTGTGTGTGTGTGTGTGTGTGTGTGTGTGTGCGTGTGATGTGCACCATGGTTCCATGCCATTTCATTTTTTTTTCTTCTTTTTTTTTTTTTAAATTTATTGCATAAAGTATTACAAAGGGTATTACATATGTGTCCATTTTATCCCCCCGCCCTAGACAGTCCCCTAGCCTCCCCTATCCCCCAATGTCTTATGTCCACTGGTTATGCTTATATGCATTCATACAAGTCCTTTAGTTGATCTCTTACCCCCCTACCTCCTGCCCCCCAACCCTCCCTGGCCTTCCCGCTGCAGTTTGACAATCTGTTTGAGGCAGCTCTGCCTCTGTATCTATTATTGTTCAAAAGTTTATAATGGTCTCTATTATCCATGAATAAGTGAGATCATGTGGTATTTCTCCTTCATTGACTGGCTTATTTCACTTAGCATAATGCTCTCCAGTTCCATCCATGACGTTGCAAATGGTAAGAGTTCCTTCCTTTTTAGAGCAGCATAGTATTCCATCGTGTAGATGTACCACAGTTTTCTAATCCATTCATCTACTGATGGGCACTTAGGCTGTTTCCAGATCTTAGCTATGGTGAATTGTGCTGCTATGAACATAGGGGTGCATATATCCTTTCTGATTGGTGTTTCTGGTTTCTTGGGATATATTCCTAGGAGTGGGATCACAGGGTCAAATGGGAGTTCCATTTTCAGTTTTTTAAGGAAACTCCATACTGTCTTCCATAGTGGCTGCACCAGTCTGCATTCCCACCAGCAGTGCACAAGTGTTCCTTTTTCTCCACATCCTCTCCAGCACTTGTCGTTTGTTGATTTGTTGATGATAGCCATTCTGACAGGTGTGAGATGGTACCTCATTGTTGTTTTGATTTGCATCTCTCGGATGATTAGTGACTTTGAGCATGTTTTCATATGTCTCTTGGCTTTCTGAATGTCCTCTTTTGAAAGGTGTCTATTTAGGTCCTTTGCCCATTTTTTGATTGGATTGTTTATCTTCCTTTTGTTGAGTTGTATGAGTTCCCTATAAATTTTGGAGATTAGGCCCTTATCAGATATGACATTGGCAAATATGTTTTCCCACACAGTGGGTTTTCTCGTTGTTTTGTTGATGGTTTCTTTTGCTGTGCAGAAGCTTTTTATTTTGATGTAGTCCCATTTGTTCATTTTCTCTTTAGTTTCAAGTGCCCTAGGAGCTGTATCAGTGAAGAAATTGCTTCGGCATATGTCTGAGATTTTGTTGCCTTTGGATTCTTCTAGAATTTTTATGGTTTCCTGTCGTACATTTAAGTCCTTTATCCATTTTGAGTTTATTTTTGTGTATGGTGTAAGTTGGTGGTCTAGTTTCATTTTCTTGCATATATCTGTCCAATTTTCCCAACACCATTTATTGAAGAGACTATCTTGGCTCCATTGTATGTTCTTGCCTCCTTTGTCAAATATTAATTGGGCATATTGGTTCGGGCTGATTTCTGGGCTCTCTATTCTATTCCATTGATCTATATGCCTATTCTTGTGCCAGTACCAGGCAGTTTTGAGAACAGTGACTTTGTAATACAACTTAATATCTGGTATTGAGATCCCACCTACTTTGGTCCATGCCATTTCATTTTTTTAAGACCTGGAAAGACATACATCAAAATCGAAGGAGTAGGTAATTAATTATGGGTGAGCAGATGGTTGTTGATTTTATTTTTTATATTTTCTAAACATTCTAAAGGAAGTATACATTACTTTTGATCATAGAAAAAGGTTTTAAAATAAACGGTTTCTTGAAAAAAGTCACTGAAGTTCATCACTAAGTTGATTATGCATTTAGAATAAATTACAAAATTACCTAATAGGAACTCATTTGAAAACATTCTTAAATAAATATTTTCCTTTTAGGTTTTTCTATATGAGCAGAGAAGACAGTTGTTGCAGGTAAAAGACAACATTTTTTAGGATGTCTGAAGATGAAGAAAAAGTGAAATTACGCCGTCTTGAACCAGCTATCCAGAAATTCATTAAAATAGTAATCCCCACAGACCTGGAGAGGTTAAGAAAGCACCAGATAAATATTGAGAAGGTAATTTTTTCCATTTCTACCACAAAAAATCATGTACATATTCAGATTTATATTTGTTGTACATTTTAGCTAAATTCAGAATATTAAATAAGCTTTGCTAAAACATCTCACTTCTATTGATTTAGCAACATTCCTTCATCTGTGCTTTTTTTGTTGTTGTTCTGCAAATACCCCTCTCATATTCTTTTTTTAGGAAGGGATATAAGAATAGGATCTGCATCTTTTTAGTTGTACATACTGACATATTAAGCAGTTAATAATTAAAATACAAACAATTTAATAATGCACTAAAATGTGAAGGTGGCAGACTTTGGCTAAGGGGCCTATCTTAATTTCATTCATCTCATGGCAAATTTTTTGAACCTTGAATGTGTGTCTATCAGTCACTCCTAATCTCTTCAGGTGCATTAAAGAGGCAAATCATTATGTGATATGAGGGAATTTCCCAACTTCACTGCTTTGAGGAAAGCCCCAAATTCAGAAATATTGCCTAGAGATCAGTTTAGGAGATAGGTAGAGGAAAAAACTAGTCTCAGGGACTATGGTGCAGGTTGCATAGAACCTGGACTGGCTAGGGTCTGGTGGAATGATTGTGGCATTTATGGGAACATCAGGTTTATTCAGTACTGAGCATTGATTTTGATAGGTTATATTGTCTTTATTTGCTGTGGGGCAGATTAGTGGTATTTTCTCCTCCAAAAGAACCTTCCCCACTATAAATTTTAAGCTGTGTGCCCCTCCATTGATCTGGGGTAGAAGTGATCATTAAGACTTTATCAAAAATATTTATCACCCTCAACTGACTACCTATACAAGTTATAAGAGCGTCAGCTTTTTCCTCCATATATATCTGTCTTCCTAGTATTTAAGTATTTTTTTAAAGTATAGGAAATAAATAGCCTAGCCAGTGTGGCTCAGTTGGTTGAGAGTCGTCCCATGCACCAAGAGGTCACAGATTTGATTCCCAGTCAGGGCACATGTCAGGGTTTCAGGCTTGACCCCCAGTAGAAGGTGTGCAGGAGGCAGCCAATGGATGTTTCCATCTTTGTCTCTCCCTTTCCCTTTCTCCCTAAAAAAAAAAAAATCAATAAATACATATTTTTAAAAAAAAAACTATAGAAAATAAGTGCCAAGAATATTACAATGAAAATTTCCATACAAATATGAAGGTATATAATGGGGTGAAGGCCTGGTGGGGGTGAGGTTTGGGGCTGGGTGGAGGAGGGCAAACGGGAGGAAAGTGGGGGACATCTATAATAGTGTTAGCAATAAAAAACCAAAAAACAAATATGAAGGTATCTAAAATTCAAGATTCATATTTTGTCATCCCTTAATTTCTGTTTTATTCATAAGCAATAAGTACTATGGCTTTTAAATAAATCTTCACCCAAGGCTATGTTTTATTGATTGGAGAGAGAAAGAGAGAGAGAGAAACATCTATGTGAGAGAGAAAAACATTGATTCTGTGCCCCAAATGGGGTTTGAACCCACAACCTAGGAATGTGACCTGACTGGAATCCAACTCAAATCTTTTTGGTGTATGGGATGACACTCCAACCAATGGAGTCACCCAGGGCAGTACTATGACTTTTAAGGATGGGGGAGTTCTCCAGTAAACTGATTATTCTGGTCATGAGCAGGAACAAATTAAAGGGTTCCATGCTTTGTTTAATTAGGAAGGCTCATTCTTTTAGTACTATAATAGTATAGAAATTGAGTTGTTTACTTCTGATTGGTTGTTTACTTTTGATTGATTGGTTCAAATTCCTGAGCTCATTTTGAAGTGCTTTGTTATAAAGATGACAAGAATTTGGCAGAATTGATTATGAAAGGCAGAAATAAGTAGACTATGGTCTACTGAGACCATTTTTTCTCTTTATTGTCCTATTTTACATTTGAGGTTTGGCATGTTTTAGATTTCCTTTTTCTTATATTTATTCTCTTTGAAAGTGCCTGCTGTCATTATCCTCAGAGCTTAAACACATGTATCATCCAGTCATCAGTAAAAAGTCAGAACCCTGAGAGTAAGCTGGGTTGGGATAGGAATGGGTCTATTACTGACTTGGTTAGTTGTACCAGACTTCATAAGAAAATTATTCTAGAGTTATGTTGAACGTTCTTTGCCAGAACAGTTTTTCTCTAGCTTTTTGTAAAATTTTTACTTACTGTGAAAATGTTAGACAATATCAGAATAATTATAATTTACAATATAAGTGATATTGTCTGAAGCTAAACAGTTAAACTCATATTGATCTATGTTTTATTCCATGCTCTTGATCATTTTACTTATTCTAGGATTTCTAGTTTAGTGATGAAAGTGATTTGGTATCTATATAAGATTGAATAGCATAACTTAATAGATAGTTTATGGCAATGTAAAATTATATAAAAGCAGCAGTGTTCACAGTGGACAAAAGAGTTAAGAACTAATTTTGGACCTCAGGTGTCTAATGGTGCCTCACTTTCAAAAAGGCATATTCTTCCAGGGTGAAGAGTGTAGAAAGATAAAATATTTATTATGTTAGCCATCAGTCATCCAATATGAATTTAAAAGAAGAAAGTCAGACTGAAGGGAAATTGAAGGTAAGCCTTAGTGGAGTGATTCTGCAATATCTGAAAACAATGAGAGTAGTGTGCTGTGGACACCTGGGACTATATTCCATAGGTCCTTCAGCATTACATTTTATTATACGTGATAGATTTGATTAGCATTCAACTTTTTTGGCTAATGTAAGATAGACTTGAGTAGTGAGTACGAACAACAAGCTTGGAACATAAATTTTTTTGTTTCATATTATAGGGATTTGAGGAAAAACTTATTGTGTAGCATGTACTGACTTATTAGTCTATGGTTAGCATGCAAGTTTGCAGGAAACTCCAAAATAGCGTAGGAAATAAGAAGTTTTTGTTTTTGCTTTTATTTTTAATCTCATAGAGACAGTAGGGCTACAGTGGCAGTTCAAAAGTCATTAAAGACCCCAGCTCTTTTTTTTTTTTAATGACTTTTCCCTATTTCCGCATTGCATTTTAAAAAAATATATATTTATTGATTTTACAGAGAAGAAGGGAGAGGGATAGAGAGTTAGAAACATCGATTAGCTGCCTCCTGCACACCCCATACTGGGGAGGTGCCCGCAACCAAGGTACATGCTCTTGACCGAAATCGAACCTGGGACCCTTCAGTCTGCAGCGCTCTATCCACTGAGCCAAAGTGGTCAGGGCGACCCCAGCTCTTTTTAACTCACTGTTCAATTCCCAACTTATTTCTATCTTTTTTTTTTTTTTTTTTTTTAGAGAGAGAGAAAGAGAAGAAAACCACATTAATGTGAGAGAGAAACACCAATTGGTTGCCTTTGCATGCACCCCAACTGGGGTTTGAACCTGACTGGGAATCGAACCACCACCCTTTGGTGTGCAGGACAACATTCCAACCAACTGAGCCACACTGTCCAGGACAACTTGCATATGAAATGGCAGCTGCAGCTCCAGCTCTTACATTCCAGCTAAGATGAAATAATGAGAATCATATTCTTTGTTTTTCTTTTTTCTCAGTCTCTCAATTCATTCTCTCTCTCTCTCTCTCTCTCTCTCTCTCTCTCTCTCTCTCTCTCTCTCTTCCTCCCTCCCTCCCTCCCTCCCTCCCTCCTTCCCTCCTAGCTAGTATGTTTAAGTTTGGGTAGGTGACTGGGGATTTTTGTGGTAGCTAGTAATGATCGCTTTACTGATAAAAAAAATTTTGTTCCTTTTCTCTCTCTTTTGTGTAGTATCAGAGATGCAGAATCTGGGACAAGTTGCACGAAGAGCATATCAATGCAGGACGTACAGTTCAGGTAAGGCTATGTTTCTAGTAAATCAATTTCAACAAGGCAGACTTAAGAAAATTTTGTTAAAATGAATACCCTTGTAGCTGAATCCTTTTATGCATATTGAGAACTATTTCCTTAAGGATTTATTTCTACCAGGAATTACTGAATGAAATGTCATAAATATTTTTAGGATTTTGGTTCATATTATCAAAATTTCCTCCAGAAATGATATATCAACTTACATTCCCACAGTCATAGTATTTTCCAAAAATCTTGCCAACATTAATATTTCCCATTTCTCAAATTTTTGCTAATTAGTAGATTAAAATAATGTTGCATTTTTCTGTTTTAATCTGGCATTTTTCTTTTATTGCTTTGAAATGTGAAAGGTTTTTTTCATATACTTCTTGGATGGTAATATTTCTTTTGTAAATTGCCTGTTCATGTCCCTTGCATATATTATGTTGTCTTTTGTGAGTTTCTTCTAATTTGAAAATATTGATCTCTCTGTAATATTTTTGAATTAATATAGTTTTATGATTATTCTTTGCTAGTTATTGGCTTTTTAATAAATAAATTTTAATTATTTTAAATTAATTTTTAAAAATAGTATGTTTACACAGTTAAAAGCCAAATAAAATTAAAAGTCTAATAAAACCCTTCCCTTATCCATCTCCAAGTCCTACTTGGAAGAAACAGCCTTTAATCATTTGGGTCATTTTCTCTGTTTTTTTAAACTCTATTCCTAAATACAGTGTGTAGACTGGTATTTCTTAATCAGGTTTAGGCATGATCTCTTCACTTCTTGCCATAATGTGGAGACCTAGCTTTCCACTTTGCTCTTTACTTGTCTCCCCCTTACATAATTAGATATAACTTTCGGTTAAATTAGTTACTAGGATCTCATTATTTGATTATAAAGATATAGTTTCTTGCTAAGCCAAATTAATGAAATATAGTACATCATTTTGTGTGTTTTTTAAGTTAATAATTGCCTCATTTTTTAAATTGCTTGGCTTTCCGTATATTGGTTTTTTTCCTTAAATGCTGCACATCTCTGCCGCATGCTGTCAATAATGTTTTTCATAGGCTCAAATACATCACTTCTTTATCCTAAAGACTCTTTTCTGAAGCCCTTCACCCAGTTTCAATCTGGGCTTACTTTCTAGGCTTGTTGGAACTTCCTGAGCTGCTCCTCTGTGTTGGGTCCTTGTTTTCCTGGATATCATGTCTTTCTCATTTTTTGTTTACTCCAATGTTTTGTTGGAGTACATCTTCCAGTAGCTCTGCAAATAAGGGAACCTTGGTGGTAAAATTTTAAGTTATTATGTGACTGAAAAATACCTTTATTCTCCCCTCATGTGTGATTGGTAATTTCAATAGATATAGAATTCTAGTTGGAACTCTTTTTTCAATAATGTAGGCATTCCAACCTTTCTAGTTTAGTGTTGCTTTTAAAAATGTGCATATCATACTACAAGCCTGTAGTAATCAAAATAGTATGGTACTGGCATAAAAACAGATAGATAGATCAATGGAACAGAATAGAGAACCCAGAAATAAACCCAGACCTATATGGTCAATTAATATTTGACAAAGGAGGCAAGAACATAGGTGTTGGGAAAATTGAATGTGCAAAGACAATAAAACTAGACAACCTTCTTATACCATATAAAAAAAGAAACTCAAAATAGATTAAAGGCTTAAATGTAAGATTTAAAACTATTAGAAGCAAACATAGGCAGTAAAACCTCTGACATTTCTCACAGCAATATTTTTTCTGATATATCTCCTAGGGCAAAGGAAACAAAATAAAAAATAAAAAAATGGGACCACATCAAATTAAAAAGTTTTTGCACAGCAAAGGAAACCATCATCAACAACAAAAAAGGCAACCTGCTGAATGGATGAAGATACTTGCCAATGACACATCTGATAAGGGGTTAATATCCAAAATTTATAAAGAACTGATACAACTCAACACCAAAAAACAAATAGTCCAATTAAAAAGTGGGCAGAGGACCTGGATAGACACTTCTCCAAAGAGGATATACTGATGGCCAATAGACATATGAAAAGATGCTCAATATCACTAATCATTAGAGAAATGCAAATTAAAACCACAATGACATATAACCTCTGACATGTAACCCTATCAGAATGGCCATCATCAATAAATCAACAAGTGTTGGCAAGGATGTGAAGAAAAGGTAACACTTGTGCACTGTTGGTGGGAATGCAGATTGGTGCATCCACTATGGAAAACAGTATAGAGGATCCTTAAAAAATTAAAAATGGAACTGCCTTATGACCCAAAACACTAATTCGAAAGAATATATGCACCCCTATATTCATTACAGAATTATTTACAATAGCCAAGATATGGAAGCAACACAGGTGCCCATCAATAGACAAATGGATAAAAAAGAAGTGGTACTTATATACAGTGGAATATTACTCAGCCATAAAAAAGAACAAAATCTTAACATTTGTGACAATATGGATGGACCCAGAGGGTATTATGCTAAAAGAAATAAATCAGTCAGGAAGACAAATACCATATGATTTTACTTAATGTGGAATATAAAAAAACAAAATAAATGAACAAACAAAATTGAAACAGACTTATACAGAGGGAAATGGGGGTGGGGAGAGTTAGAAGAGGGTAAAGGGATAAATGGTGATGGAAGGAGACTTGACTTGGGTTGGTGAACACAATACAATATACAAATGATGTATTATAGAATTGTACACCTGAAACATAATTTTATTAACCAGTGTCAGTCACCCAGGTAAATTCAATTTAAAAAAAAAAAAAAGGAAACAGGCATACATACAGGGAACAGACTGATGGTTGCCAAAAGAGAGGGGATTAGGGGACTGGGTGGAAAAGGTGAAGAAATTAAGAAGTATAAATTGGTAGTTTCGTAATAGTCACAGGGATGTAAAGTATAGTAAAGGGAACATAGTAATATTGAAATAACTCTGTATGCTTCCAGGTGGGTACTGGAAATATTGGGAAGACACTTTGTAAAGTATATTATTTACTTAACCACTATGCTATATACCTGAAATTAATACAAAATAATGTTGAATGTAAACTGTATTTCAAAAATAAAAAATTTTTAAATGTTGATATCATCTGATTTCCCAGTCTTTGTTTAGGACCCATTTCTCCCCCCCACCCAACCCCCCGCCCCGATCTGTTTATCCCCAGTATTCTGAAATTTGATGATTATGTGCTTTTTATGTTGAACCCTTTCACTTTAAAAATTGATGTTGTTTCATTCTTGGAAATTTTTTAAGTTATTTATTTGATAGTTTATTCCTCTGTGTTTTCTCTGTTATTTTTTTTTTCCCCTTTCTTTAAATCTTTTATTGCAAGAGTCAGCAACTATGGCCCACAGGCCAAATCTGGCCTGCTATCTGCCCCATTTGTTTACACGTTGTCTTTGACTGCTTTCACACTGCAACGACGGAATTGAGTGGTTGCAACAGAGACCGTATGGCCTGCAAAGCCTAATTATTTACTGTGTGGCCCTTTGCTGCAAAAGTTTGCTGATTCCTGCTCTATTGGATGTTAGGACTTTTGGATTGCTTGTTTAATTTTCTCTTCTACTTTCTGGGAGATTTCCTCAGCTTTATCTTTAATTCTTTCTACTGAATTCTCTATATCTGCTATTGTATTTAATTTCCAAGCGCTTTTTCTTTTTTTTTCATAGCATTTTGTTTTTGAATATAATAACTTCTGCACTTCTGAGACACTTAAGAGTCAATTGCCTGTCTGCTGGTGGATTTTACTTAAGGTGCTTGGCAGGCTGACATTTTCCTTGGAAAACCTCCAGATATCAGTATCCGGATGTTGTTCTAGTTTAGTTTTCTAAAGAAGAATCTTCATCCCCATAGGGCAAGTAAATATTTATTTTTCTGTTATACAAGCAGGTTAGGTGAAGGCTGTTGGGCTTTCATATAAACGCCTTCATTGAGCCCTGTGCTTGGTGTTTCGAAATCTAGAGCCTTTTTCTCCAAAGAATGTATCTCTGGTCCTCTTGCATTTCATAAAGGTTATCATAGCTTCAGTATAATGAATAGATTAGGATAGAATTAAGTGAATGCAAGAGATCCTTCAGGAGAGGTTACAGAGATGGTGGAGGTAGAGAAAAACAGATTTGAGATCTAGATAAAAACTTGACTATATATATATGTCTGTATTTTACTGCTTACCAACTAGTTTATAGGCCTAAAGATCAGGGCCTATGTCCTTGCTATCTTTGTATCCCACTATATCTGGTACTCTGCAAGATTCAATGTTTATTGAATGGCCCTAAGCACATTAATGTCAATGAGATTATTATGACTTGTATTTCTTACCATCTTCACTGTTTAATATCATTAAAAATCACTTATGATTTTCTTGAGATAATTGTTATTGTCAAAGTATTTGTTTACTGATTTAAAAATACATATTTACATTATTGATCTCCATCTGACACAAAAGATTTATGTGTGTCATTAGAGTAAGAGCTATCTTTTCACTTTAATTATAGTGTCTCCATTGGAAAGGAGTTCTTAATTTAAACATAGTCTAATTATGTTTTTTCTTATGGTCCATGCTTTTGGTATCTTGTTCAAGGAATGCTTTCTATCCTAAGATCAAGAAGATATTTTCCTATTGAATGTTTTAAATTTTATGCTTTTATGTATTTTTTTTGAAAATTATCTTTATTGTTGAAAGTATTACAGGTGCTCCAACCCATTTTGGTTGTCTTGTGTTATATAAAAATATAAAATGTGTATTTTAAAAAGCATAGTTTTCCCTACCCCCACCCTAAATACTTAACATATAGTAACAATGCTAGTTGATAATAGAAGATTCTGAAAAATATATCACATTTTTGCTTTGAAGGAACTCAGCTAGGAGAAAATTTACGAAAAGTTCAATAAAACATTTAAATAATGATTTAAAGCTTTAGTAAAAGAGTTAATATAAGTTAACATATTATTGTCTAATATATTTTAGAGACCAGAAGTGATAGAGTGCCAGCTATCTGAATGCTGGACAAGGTATTACCCTCATTTTTCAGATAAAAGAAGGCTGGAAAACAGATAAATTTAGTGTTTGTCTAAAGCAGCAATTTTAAAATGGTGTGCTGCAAGAATTTTTAAAACATGTAATACCTGGCCCTGGCTGGGTACTTCAGTTGGTTAGAGCGTCATCCCGATATGCCAAAGTTGTGGATATGAGCCCCGGTCGGAGCACATACAAGAATCAATCAATGGAGGAGAACCAAGATGGCGACATAAGATATAAACTTGTACGTGCTGCCCCCCACAACCACATTAAAACTATAACTAAAAGACAAAACACTGTCATCCAGAACCACAGGAAAGCTGGCTAAGTGGAAGTTCTACAACTAGAAGGAAAGAAAAAAGCGCATTGAGACTGGGTAGGAGGTGCAGAGGCACCAAGAACAAAGGTATGGAGACGCATGGATGTGCGATTTTTTTCAATCTGAAGGGGATACAAGCTCCCAAATGCATGGAACTCATTTAAGGCGAGAGACTGGGGACCCAGACTCCTACGAGGAGAAATTGGAATGTCGGAAAGCGAGGGTGGCTTTCTCGCAGAGCTGCTCGCAGGGATCATTGTTACTGTGGGGGCACGGGACTCGGGGACACAGAGACGCCAAGACACAGAGACACTAGGAGTCGCGGAGATGGCTGACGACAGCCATTGCTGTTTGCTCCACCCTGGTGATTCTCTGAGACCCCGCCCCACTCAATTTATATCCCCACCCAAGCTGTGCACAGCAGGGCAAAGGAACCGCCTGCCCTTTTGCAGCCTAACCTAACAAACTGCAGCTGGGTCAGAGAGCTCCAAAGCTTCCAAACCCCAAACAAAGAGGAGAAATCTGCTGATATCGCTGTAGCTCCTGCTGGGTGGACTCACACAGTGGTTGACTTAGAGATCCAGGAGCCAGGGTACACAGTGATCAGATACCAGATTTCAACTCCTCACATCCATAAGGGACACACTCAAGAGGCAGACTCAGTGAGCACCAAAACCCCACTGAAGCAAGTCCTACCCCATAAGGGTGTCTCCAGCACAGCAGTTCTTCCGCTATAGGCACAGCGGGTCCTCGCAGTCGGCCAAAATGCGGAGACAAAGAAACAGGACACAAATGAAAGAAATGGAGGAAAGCAAACTACTGGACATAGAGTTCAAAACCACAGTTTTAAGGTTACTCAAGAATCTTCTACAAACCTCCGAGGAACTTAGTGAGACCTTCAAAGATCTTAATGAGAATGCCAAAAAAATGGAAAAGAACCAGTCAGAAATTAAGCATACACTGACTGAAATTAAGAATAATATATAGAGATCCAACAGCAGACTAGAGGATCCCAAGAATCAAGCCAAAGATTTGAAATACGAGAAAGCAAAAAACACCCATCCTGAAAAGAAAAAAGAAAAAAGAACCCAAAAATATGAAGATAGTGTAAGGAGCCTCTGGGACAATTTCAAACATACCAACATCTGAATTATGGGGGTGCCAGAAGAAGAGAGAGAGCAAGATACTGAAAGCCTATTAGAAGAAATCATGACAGAAAACTTCCCTTACCTGATGAAAGAAATAGACTTACAAGTCCAGGAAGCGAAGAGAACCCCAAATAAGAGGAATCTAAAGACCACACTAAGACACATCATAATTAAAATGCCAAGGGCTAAAGACAAAGAGAGAATCTTAAAAGCAGCAAGAGAAAAATAGTTACCTACAAGGGAGTACCCATACGACTGTCAGCTGATTTCTCAACAGAAACCATGCAGGCCAGAAGGGAGTGGCAAGAAATATTCAAAGTGATGAATAGTAAGAACCTACAGCCAAGATTACTCTACCCAGCAAAGCTATCATGTAGAATTGAAGGTCAGATAAAGAGCTTCACAGACAAGACAAAGCTAAAGGAGTTCACCACCACCAAACCAGGATTATATGAAATGCTGAAGGATATGCTTTAAGAGGAAGAAGAAGAAAAGGTAAAGATAAAAATTATGAACAACAAAGTGACAACAAATAAATACCTATCAACAAGTGAATCTAAAAATTAAGTCAGAATAAACTGGTGAATATAATAGAAGCAAGGGCATAAAATGGGAGTGGACTGACAATTCTCAGGGGAAAGGGGGTGTGAGGGGTGCAGGAAGAGATTGGACAAAAATCTTACACCTATGGATGAGGACAGTGGCAGGGGGTAAGGGCATGGGGTGGGGTGGGAACCAGGTGGAGGGGAGCTATGGGGGGATAAAAGAGGAACATCTGTAATAATCTGAACAATAAAGATTTATTTTAAAAAAAATAATCAATCAATGAATAAGTATATACTAGAGTAAGTGGAACAACAAATCTCTCTCTCTCTCTCTCTCTCTCTCTCTCTCTCCCTCTCCCTCTCCCTCTCCCTCTCCCTCTCCCTCTCCCTCTCCCTCTCCCTCTCCCTCTCTCTCCCTCTCCCTCTTCTCCCCAGCCCCCTTAAAAAACAAACACCATGCAGTACCCTACTCTTTAGTCAGGGGAACTCACCTCTTTTCTCTTAGATTGTCAAATTAAAAAAATGACAATAGCCATTCAGTGTGACTGAATCAAAATTATACCTGATTTTTTTTTCAGATTGGCAAAAAGTATAATATATATTTTGGTGTATCACAGAATTTTAGTAATTAGTTTGTGTACCATGAGATGAAAAAGGTTGAAAATCACTTGTCTAATGGACAAGGCTTTGATAAGTGGTAGTGCAGGATTTCAATCTGGAATTTTTAAATTATTTTTTTCTTTATTAAGGTATTACTTATGTGTCCTTATTGCCCCATTGCCTGTCCCCCACTCATGCCCTCACCCCCCTGGAGTCTGTGTCCATTGGTTAGGCTTATATGCATGCATACAAGTGCTTTGGTTGATTTCTCCCCCTTACCTCCACCCTCCCCTACCTTCCCTCTGAGGTTTGATGGTCTGATCGATGCTCCTCTGTCTCTGGATCTGTTTTTGTTCATCAGTTTATGTTGTTCATTATATTCTATAAATGAGTGAGATCATTGATATTTATCTTTCTCTGACTGGCTTATTTTACTTAGCATAATGCTCTCCAGTTCCATCCATGCTGTTGCAAATGTTAGGAATTCCTTCTTTTTTACTGCAGCATAGTATTCCATCGTGTAGATGTACCACAGTTTTTTAATCCACTCATCTGGAATTATTTTTAATAGTAACTCAGGTAGATAGAAAGTGGAATACTGCACTTAATACCTATATAAGTAGGTCCTCCTTAGATATTTGTTGAGTAAATGGAGTCTTTCTTCTCCTTTGATTTTTTATTCCTTTGGTGGTTTGGTTATTATTATTTAATATGTTTTTATTGATTTTAGAAAGGAAGGTGAGGGAAAGAGAGAAACATTCATGTGAGAGAAACATTGATTGGCTGCCTCCTGCACAACCCCCACTGGGGATCAAACCCGTAACCTGGGCATGTGCCCTGACTGGGAATTGAACCAGCAACCTTTTGGTGTATGGGTTAATGCTCAACCACTGAGCAACACTGGCTGGGCTCGGTTATTATTTTTTAAGCTATGTATATTCTTATATATATATTCCTTTGAAACTAAGTAAAAAGTTCAAAATTTGTTACTACTGTAATAACTCACTGACCTGGCTTTTACAGAAACTTAATTAGACTAGTCTCCTATAGCAGTGGTAATGCATAACTTGTTGAGAACACAAATTTCTGTTCACCTTAGAAAATTATCTGATTCAGTAGATTTCAGACCACATTTAGAAAGATACTGCTGTACAGAGATTCTATCACTGTTTCAAAGTTTGTGTAAATACAAAAAAAATCAGCCATGAACTTATAGAAATAAAAATTGACATTCATGATTTTACTAGGAGAAATAGAGAATATTTGAGCTGTCTGCTTTTTAATTTAAAAATTTTAAAGGGAGAAGCAATAGAAAAGAGAGGAAATGAGGTGGAAAGAGAGAAGTGAGGACAATAGAGAGAAGTTAGGAGAAAAGAAAAGATTAAAGAGAAGCAAGGCCAGGTGGAGAACGGAGAGAAAATGAAAGAGTACATTCCAAAATGAATGCTATTAGAAGGTAACTTGTTTTAGGTTATTATAAGCTTCAGAGAAAGTTAAACTTCAGTTGTGCCTTAAATATTCATGAGCTGATTAATTAGAACTTAGGATCCTTGACCTTTACTTTGACTATAGAACCTTAGGTAGGAAATAAAATCTAAGGCTCCATCAATGATAAGGTATATCATTATTTTGAGTACCTCGAAGAAAGAAAAAGTGGTGCCAGTTAAGAATGACACAATGCTTTATTTATTTTATAAGCCTGGATTTAATCTCATGTCAAAATCAGCCAAGACATCACCAGAAAAAACAAAATTAAGACCAATATTGATAGTATTTTTAATCATCTAGTTCAGTGGTTCTCAACCTTCCTAATGCTGCGACCCTTTAATACAGTTCCTCATGTTGTGGTGACCCCCAACCATAAAATTATTTTCGTTGCTACTTCAGAACTGTAATTTTGCTACTGTTATGAATCGTCATGTAAATATCTGATATGCAGGATGTATTTTCATTGTTACAAATTGAACATAATTAAAGCATAGTGATTAATCACAAAAAACAATGTGTAATTATATATTCAATATGTGTTTTCCGATGGTCTTAGTCAACCCCTGTGAAAGGGTCGTTCGACCCCCAAAGGGGTCATGACCCACAGGTTGAGAACCGCTGATCTAGTTTAATATAAATTCCAATTTCAGAGATGTTAAAATGTGGAAAAGATACTGTGTCTTAAAATTGATGAAATAATAGTATTTAGAAAGCTTCTACCTTTCTATTTCACTTTTGTCTTTTCCCAATCTATTCATTCTATTTAGTATGTTTTGTTTTCCCAATATTCTTCTTCAGGCTTCATGAAGCCTGTGAAGATACAGTAAGATATTTCAAGTGTCCTTTGAACATGTGTCTTCTGTCCCTTTCAAATTTGAATATTACTCCTTAATAGAGAATCAAAAGCAAAATAGGAGTTGAGTAGTTCTTCCTTCTCTACATCATCTATTAACATTATACCATCTGCCCCAAGCAGTAGGCCTATACCGTCTTTCCTGTTCTTCTTGTTCTACATGTATTTTTTACATCTTTTTTATTGTTCTTAACTTTTTTCACCAGCCTCCGCTCATTTTAGGCTCTTATTTTACTTACATGATTTTCCCCATTTCACACCACTCTTCTGTATTCATCCTTCTTCACATGCCTTTCTTTTTATTCCTTTAAAAAAAGTCTCTGAAAATTCTGAACTTATCATAGTATGCCTTACACAACTACATTGGATTCTTAAGATGCCACTTACCCGATTACCTTTTTTCATGGTGTCAGAAGTTCACTTTTTAGAAACTGTCTCTCTCTTGGAAAAGATCCTATCACAATATAATTTCTGTTATATTATCATACAACTGTTTTCTTTCAATTTGACTCACTTTCCTAACACATCACTTTTTCTAGTATTCATTTTTATAAGTATTATGAATTCCAAGCTAGCATGATTGCTTTCTCTCATGGGTTTCCTTCCCACTTCACTATTTTACGGTTGTATGTCAGAACCAATTCCAAAAGAGTCAATTCTTTTATTACTTTTTGTTGTTGTTAATCCTTACCCGAGGATATATTTTCCATTGATTTTTAGAGAAAGTGGAAGGCAGGGAAGGAGGGGGAGGGAAGAGAGAGAGAGAGAGAGAGAGAGAGAGAGAGAAACGATATGAGAGAGGCATCGATTGGTAGCCTCCTGCTGCACCCTGACCAGGCCAGAGAACAAACCTGCAACACAGGAACATGCCCTTGACCTGGAATCGAATCCATGACCCTCCATGGCACAGGTCGATGTTCTAACTACTGAGAAACACTGGCCAGGGCTCATTACTTTTTTAAAACTAATGTAAGATGTAATGTTTCACATGCCATGGACTTATATTATGGTTTCCTAGGGGAGATTCTAGCTAGTTCCTTGATAGTTGGAGGTCTCTGTTGTTGGACCACTGATTTGTCACTGTGGAAAATAATAAAGTATTCATTAATTGAATCAAACTGATATTAGGGATCAAACACAACGGTGAAGAAAATAAGCATAGTCCCTCTTCCTACAAACTTTACAGTCTAATCAAATGAATTAATATATTTTATCCAACAAGGTGGCCCCTAATATACTTCCAGAAAGGAATCACACAGCCAAGAGATGGTGGTGTGTTGGAGACAATATTGTTTCAGGATTTGAGAACTGAGCTGTAGTCCTAATTCTGCCACTGTGTTCATCCGGATGCCAGTTTACTTATTGTAAAATCATGGAGTTGGATTGGATGAGCACATAGGCTTCTTAAGGTTCTATGATTTTTACATATTAATGCTTGCATTAATCTACAGTTCAATTATCTTTAGGTTTTCTAGCTCACGTTGGAATGGTAAGTAAGAGTGCACATAAGGTTAAAGGAAGTAGAGTCATGGTAGGGTAGAGGCACAAATTTTTTATTCACCCAGGCAATCTTACAAGATGTTTTAGGTTGTAGCTAAACTATTATTTCCAGCATTAGCTTTAATTTTACTAGAATAAAATGGATACTTTATATTGTTTTAAGGTATCATATAGATAGGGATTATGTTTATACTTTAATGGAAAAATTGCTGGACTTGTAAGAATACTTGGATTTTAATCCCAACTTTGCCTCTGTATAATTAAGTAAATTCTGAACTACTTTAAAAATTTCTCTATATGTAATAATGTGGAATGTAATAATATGTAATATAACAACTTGAGAAATTAAAGAAATTAATACTTTTTTCCTGTCTACTACATAGAATTTGCATTAATATTTTTGAAAATACATTAGGGGAAAAGAATTTAAAATATTGTATGGATAGAGATCTATAATTTTTATTTATTTATTTACTTATTTATTTTAATATATTTTTATTGATTTCAGAGAGGAAGGGAGAGGAAGAGAGAGGTAGAAACATCAGTGATGAGAGGTAATCATTGATTGGCTGCCTCCTGCACGTTGGGCCAAGCCTACAACCCAGGCATGTGCCCTTTACAAGAATCGAACCAGGGACCCTTCCGTCCACAGGCCGATGCTCTATCCACTGAGCCAAACCGGCTAGGGCAAGATCTGTAATTTTTTAAATCTTCATACTGAGATCATTCTTACAAGTTAATTCTATTTAATTATCAAAGAATAGTTGGTTTTTATGGTTTTCAAAGTATAGACCATTGGAAAGATGGAAAGCTCCCCATTTTATGAAGTTAGCACACCTTAAACCTATTAAAGTGAGTTTAAATGTAGTAAAGATAGTATAGACACACACTGTTTACATATGCACACATAAATGTACATTTGCTAAAATTCCAAATAAAATATTAGCAAATTGAATTTAACAGGGTATTAAAAGATTACACACACCTTTATCGGATGTCATATTGGCAAATATGTCCTCCCATGCAGTGGGCTTTCTTGCTATTTTGTTGATGGTTTCTTTTGCTGTGCAGAAGCTTTTTACTAGTCCGATAAGGGTTTAATCTCCAAAATTTTTATGGAACTCATACAACATAACAAAAGGAGAATAAACAATCCAATCAAACAATGAGAAAAGGACCTAAATAGACACTTCTCAAAAGAGGACATATAGAAGGCCAAGAGACATATGAAAAAATGCTCAAAGTCACTAATTATCTGAGAGATGCAAATCAAAACGACAATGAGGTACCATCTAACACCTGTCAGGATGGCTATCATCAACAAATCAACAAACGACAAGTGCTGGCAAGGATGTGGAGAAAAAGGAACCCTTGTACACTGCTTGTGGGAATTCAGACTGGTGTAGCCACTGCGGAAAACAGTATGAAGTTTCCTCAAAAAATTAAAAATGGAACTCCCATTTGACCCAGTAATCCCACTTCTAGGAATATATACCAAGAACTCAGAAACACCATTCAGAAAGACTATATGCACCCCTGTGTTCATAGCAGCACAGCTAAAATTTAGAAACAGCCTGAGTGCCCATCAGCAGATTAGTGAATTAGAAAACTGGTACATCTACACAATGGACTACTATGCTGCTGTAAAAAAGAAAGAACTCTTACCATTCACAACAGCATGGATGGACCTGGAGAGCATTATGCTAAGCAAAATAAACCAGTCAGAGAAGGATAAGTATCACGCGATCTCACTCATTTGTGGACTATAATGAACAACGTAAACTGATGAACAAAAATAGATCCAGAGACTTAGAAGCATCAGATGGTCAAACCTCAGAGGGAAGAAACAGGAGGGTGGGGGAGGGGTTAAGAGTTCAACCAAAGGACTTGTATGCATGTATAATCAGTGGACACAGACAGTAGGGGGTGAAGGCATGTGCTGGGTGATGGGGGAGGTGGTAGCGGCTGGGAGGCGGGGGTGGGCAGCAGCTGGGGAGAAGTCAATGGGAGAAAAAGGGAGACATGTAATACTTTCAACAATAAAGAATTTAAATTTTAATAAAAAAGATTACATAAAAATGCACACACCAGGCAGGGCTTATTTCAGAAATATAAAGATGGCTCTCTTCATGACTCTTGCTCATGATTCATTAGCACATTAGAGGAAAATTTATGATTATACCAATGGATGTTTTTTAAAAGAAGGGAGAATCATTTGGAAAAAATCCAGCAACTTCACTGAGAGAGAAATGTAAAGTAAAAAACAATGAGATAACATGTAGTACTGGCAGTATGTGGGGAAATGGGTACTCATATTTTAGTAGTAGTATGAATTGTTATAACTGTTCAGGAAAAAAGCTGATGATAATAGCTATTGAAGTAAAAATGCACATTATCCCTTGACTGAGTACTTTCACTTTTGGGAATCATTTCTACAAAATATAGTATAATAGTATTTACTATAATACTAATATATATAGTTATAGTGTATTAGGCTTTATATTCAAGAATATTTGTTTCATAATTAATAATAAATAAAACTGGAAACAACATGAATGACTGTTGACCACTGGAGGAGTCTTTGAATAAATTATATTCCATCCATACTATGGAATATGGTACAACCATGGACTAGGAAGGATATATGTGATGATATGGTTAACTTGGGATGTGCATAATATAATCCATTTTTTGTAAAAACAAAAAAAGGTTATGTCTATCAGTGTTTGGATGAATGAAAAGAAATGTGGATTAAGAGAGGTAGTGGAATTGGTGAAGTGGGGAAATCACTAAATTTTTCTTAATATGTTTCTGCAGTGTTTGATATATTATGAAGAGCATTTGTTCCCTTTGTAATAATCATATTTAATAAAGGAAAAACACTAAATAAATTCAAAGTATAAGGATGTGAGTTTCTAAAGAAGTTGGTTTTGGCCAGAGACATGAAACATAGCAAAGTGTTATGCATACTTTCTATTGTAATCATTTTCATTCATAATCATTATCACAAATTATCTCTGAAAATAAAGATATTTTATACTAAGATATATGGTGGCTTTAATGATATTTTTTCTTTTACAGCAACTCCGCTCCAATATCCGAGAAATGGAGAAGCTTTGTTTGAAAGTCCAGAAAGATGACCTGGTGCTTCTGAGGAGAATGATAGATCCTGTTAAAGAGGCAGCAGCAGCAGCGGCAGCAGAATTTCTCCAGCTCCGTCAGGAATCTGTAGAAGAACTTGAGAAACAATTTCATGATGAAGAAACTTTACCACAGCCTTCTTTGACCAGATCTATGACTGTTGGCGGTAATGTACTAGTCTTACTCTTGATCATAGTGATGTAGTTAATTCACCTCTTTGTACAGATATTGCAGATAATACCAGGTGTACTGGTTAATAATGCGGATTTTTTTCAATAGATGGACACATTTGTTGATATACACTAGTATGCAATTTGATACATATGCTATTTTGTTGTATTGACAGCAAACTTTCTCCAAGCTGACTAGTATTTAAAAAACTTGGCAAAATTTGAGAAGCATGTATACAGAAGAAATGAACAAGATTGGGGCAGAGCCAAAGGATGAGGGAAAAGAAATAAAAGATAAAGTTTATTTTCCAACTCTCTTGATCCTCAAACTTCTCAATTCATGGAACACCATATTGGCCTAAGATCTCTAATCACTTGAACACTTGGAGAAACTACAAAATTAAATCTCTGCAACCAATTTGGATTTGATTAAGACAGTCATTCCCTTTATAAAATCAAATACCTAAGTTATACCTAAAACAGTGTTAGAATTTCAAATTCTGAATGGTCTAGGTCATATTGCACCATTGCCAACATTAAGCAGTTCAAATCAACTGTCTGACCAAGTGCCTGAGTTTTTCATCAAATATGAGAGTTTCTTCTAAGTTGCCTCAAATCCAGAAATATTTAAAAAATTGAGAGGATGGGAGGACAAGAATATGAAAAGAAAGCACAGATTTACATAAAGCTTTAGTAGTGGGATTAGATTTGTTCCACTCCATGTCTGGTCTTCTTTTAGCTATAGAATGTTTTCTGTCATTCTGCATGTTTTAATCCAGTGTTCTCTGGCTTTTTCTTATTTTTGCTTTAGATACTCAATATAGTAGTGACAGCCTATACAGGAAAAAAAAGTTTGATTTGCATAAAGTTAAGGGCCTTAAAATACTTTTTTCTTTAACAACTCAATCTGATTCTAAATAAATTGGTTGGAAACATCAGCAGAGATATTTGGAGTAATGTTGCCACATTTCCATGCATGAGATCAGAATACAAAAATAGTTTTTCATTTACAGATAGAAATAACAAGTAGAATAGGGCGTTTTATGTTCTCTGGAGAATGAAAGAAATTTATTAAGTTTGGGGAAAACCTGGGATGATTTTTCTGTTTCTTTTGTCCAGTTTCTGAGAGTTCCTAAAGTAAATCTTCTCTGCCAATCTTACTTGATCTGAGAATCTCCCTCTGTCTCACTTGTGTGTCTAGTTTCATTTTTAGCACATTGCTTCCCACCAACAGATTTGAATTGTATTTAGAAAGGTGTTCCAAGTCATACAGAATGAATCATTGCTTCTCTCCATCTTGTCTTTCTTACTCCCCATCCAGCACACAGCTTCACCAGCGCAATAGGAACAGATCTTATTACATTTTAAACAAATATTCACAAAAAATAATCCAATCTTAAAACTTATGAGAACTTCAGACCAGCATATTGAATTTGATGAAATACTAGATTTTATCACAGGTATATACATGTACTGAACCGTTTTGTAAAACATGTAAGTGGTTTTTTTTAATATTATTCAGAAGATGTGTTTTCAATTGGTTTTAATTTTCTTAAAAATCCTACTTTGCAGCTAGGTTAAGCCATGACTTAGAAGTCATTTTATTTGGATAGTTAGGTTTATGTAGATGATCAGTAAATTAATTCCACTAATCTTAAACTGTCAGAAAGTGAAAAAATCAGGAAATGCTTTTGAATTAATTTAGATTCATAATGACTTTTTCTAGTATAGTAAAGTTTAGTGGGGGAAAATTTTTTTAAACCAGAACATCTATTTCGCGACCAATCTTTGAAATCCTTAAGATGAACTGGATGCTGTAGTAGCTGCCCTCTTAGGTTTAGGTGTTGTTCCTTCACGGAATCCATGTTGAATCTATCGTATACAATTTTTAGGTGCCTCACGTGACCAGTTCTGGTAGTGTTTCATCATTTAGCTTTGGCACTCCAGTTATACTTCCTGTTCTGCTTGGCGGGGTAGCTACTCTTGCCCCAGGTGGACTTCTGTAGGTGGTAGTTCTTTTAGGCACAGTGGCGGCACAGCGTGTGCACGTCTTGTGCGCTTGCTGAACAATGACATTCCTTTCGTCACCTTGCTTCTGTATCTGAGACCCAAGAGCTAGTGGAAATTTTTTATATATATTGTAATTCTTAGTAGAATCACTGACTTTCATGAAGTATGGAGAAGGAGGGGGGCATTGTGGGGAGAAGGACAGAATGAGTATGAATAAATGAGTGAATGAATGAATGTTTAAACAGAGAAGAGGAAAGTCTTATGTCTATATATTAAGCTTATTTCTCACTTCAACTAAATCTATCTTAAGGTATATTTGAGTTTATAGCCAATAATACGATTTTAGAATGAGTTTTAAAAACAGTGGTGATATATTCTGTGCCCTTTACACTTGCAGTTGTTTGCATGTAGATAGAACTAGCTGAGATTAATATGCTATATAAAACAATAGCAATTTTGACTTATGTACACAGAATAATAGTTCTTTAACCTTCTTTCCTGCAGCTATAATCTGTTTCAGTGTTTTACTTCCTTCTCTCTATAGCAATTTGTAAAAGTTCAAAGTCAGTGGATGACTACTGAAGTACAGATTTTTAATACAAGCTGGAATAAATAAATTATGGAAGTTGTAGAAATTAAAGGGTTTCCTTTCTTAATTACTAGTCATGCCTTGAATTGATTAATGATGTTCTGCCTTGTAAGTTTACAACAGGATTTTCCATGGAAGAGAACAGATTTCTTTGTTCTAAGACTTCATTTGAACTGAGATGCATACGCAGTTTGGTTTCAAGTGAGATGTAAATGACTTAAACATTTTTTATTTTTTGCTGAGGGAAATCTTTAATGCTTGCCTAAAATGTCAAACATTTCCCATCCCTTCATTTTTTAGATCAATAATTTATATATGATAATTTCTCTTCATTTTGTTATATACTCTGGCATAATTCATTTGAATCCTCTCTATAGTACAAAGATACTGCCTTACAAAATATTTAGAATGGGTGTTGTGTTTATGAAGTTATGCTTTACATTTTGTTTGTTAATGATAAAGTTATCATTATTCATCATGCTACAAAAGAAGTTGGAGTTCTTATAATAGGCATATTAAGAGGAAGAAAGGCCTTAGAGTATTTCATTTATTTTCATTGAAGTTAAAGTGAAAGTGTTTTTATGTGATATTAGGACATGAGATAACTCTTAAGCATTTGTAAAGATTATAGAGAGCTTTTAAAATATTACAGCATGCCATAATGTTGTAATGTAAAATTTACTCTGTATCTCATTTTTTTTGCTCTTCCTTTAAGATAAGGAAATATATTCAGGTAAGTTAAGATTCAAAATTAAAAGAATACCATCAGCCCAAGCTGGTTTGGGTCAGGGGATAGAGCATCGGCCTATGGACTGAAGGGTCCCAGGTTCAATTCCGGTCAAGGGCATATGCCTGGGTTGTGAGCTCGATCCCTAGTAGGGGGCATGAAGGAGGCCACTGATCAACGATTATCTCTCATCATTGATGTTTTTATATCACTCTCCCTCTCCCTTCCCCTCTGAAATCAATCAAAATATGTATAGATATCTATATCTATATCTGTATTCTTATAAAAAAATAAAAGAATATCATCAGCCCTAGCCAGTTTGGTTCAGTGGATAGAGCGTCAGCTAAGACTGAAGGGTCCTGGGCTCCATTCCTGGCTAGGGCATGTACCTCGGTTGCAGGCTCAATCCCAGGGCACGTGTGGGAGGCAACCAATTGATGTGTCTCTCTCACATCAATGTTTCTGCCCTTCCTAAACAATTTAAACAGGTGTGTGTTTTTTTTCTGGAGAGGTAAAGCATTCCTGATTTATGAAAGTAAACTAGTAATGCAGTTGTATAAAATACCATTGTAATAGGCTAGGATGGAAAAAGAAATTGAGAGAGAAGTTGGACTTAGTGTTATAATAATATACTTTTAGGATTAGATCAGGTGTCATATGTCACTGTCATCTCCCTGCTTATAACCCTTCAGTAGCTCTCCAATGTCTACCAGATAAAGTCCAAAGTCTTTAACTCGATAACAAGGTCCCTTAAAACCATCTATAATGTCTTATGCTTGTAACTTTATGGCTTTTACTTTATGCTTTGGCAAGACCAAACTGCTGATTTTATGTTAAACTATATTCTTTCTTCTTTGAGGCCTTTTTCATGCTGGTCTCTCTACCTACATTTATATTATCTTCTTTGCCTAGTAAGATCATATTTTTTAGGAAGCTGTCCCATACACTGTACACCACACTGGCTGGATCAGATGCCACCCCAGCCTGGAACACCCACAAAGCACTATGTGTATCTATATCTATTTACTTAGATATTCCTGAACTCTCTTACTGTTGTAGGATTGTTTCTTTGTATGTCTAACTTTTCTAGAATATACTTTCCTTGAGAGCAACTACTTTGTATTACTTTTTCATCCCTAGTAACCAACACAATACATGAGTGCTCAGAAAATATTAAAGTGGTAGGTATTGTTTTAAGCTTGAAGTATGGGGGACAAAAAGAAAGCAGACCTTCAGATCTCTTCTTTACATTTCCACTGCCACAATCCCAGATCAGATCATCATCATTTTTGCATCAGACATATGAAAAGCCTTCCAACTTGTGTTTCACTCTCTAATTCTTTTTACCTTCAACTCCATCCTTAATCTATTATTTACACCACAGCTATGGTTCCTTTCTAAATCTGAAATTTGATATGGCACCTTGCAGCTTACCAATAGTCTCCTATTCCTTTTAATAGTTTTATATTGATCTTATGAGAAAGACACAATTCTTGAGCATGGTTTACAATGCCACTAGTAATGTCACCCTCAATTTTCAACCTCAACCTTTGCTTTTCTCTTGTCATAGAGTATGCTTCAGCTATACTGAACTCCTTTCAGTCCCCAAACGTATGCACATATTATTCTCCTTGGCCTGAATACTCTCTGCTTCTGCCTTCACTCTTGCCCCAGTTCAATTATATAATTTCTGTCCATCAGCAGGCTTTGGCTCCAGAACCTTCTTGGACCACTCTTTTCTCCACAGAACTAGTTAACTAACTCTGTGCTCATATAGCATTCCATACTTACCCATGTCACAGTTCTTATCAGACTATACCGAGTTTGCCTGTTAACATGTCTGTATCACACATATGATTAGCTCCATTAATAATAGTAGCAGCAGCAATGGCAGTAGTAGTAAATACTAACCGCTTATACTTGATCTGTAAGCCAGGCACAATGCAAAGTTTCATCTTATTTTATAAATGAGGAAAATAAGTCAAAAAGATGAAATACCTTCCCAAGTCAAAGAGCTAGTGAAAAGCCAAACCAGGATTCTTACCCAGGTCTTTCTGATGAGGCCCATACTCTTAACCACCATACTATATTGACTCCTTGGAACTATTTTATGGTTTACCATTGTGTACTCAGCATCTTGTCACAGATTGGTATATAGTAGGTTTTGTATAAATATATATTTATTGAATGAATGATTGGTAAAACGAATACAGTGAAATAAAGACTTGAGGTGGAGTTTGGAATGTAAATTCATCATCATAGCAGTGGTTAATGAGGAAAACCATAGTGTGTTGATGACTTAAAACTCAGAAAAGAA
This sequence comes from Myotis nattereri, assembly GCF_964212035.1. Classification (NCBI taxonomy): domain Eukaryota; kingdom Metazoa; phylum Chordata; class Mammalia; order Chiroptera; family Vespertilionidae; genus Myotis; species Myotis nattereri. The sequence goes on from NC_138087.1 coordinate 57,975,534, forward strand.
TTAGAAGCAATGGAGATATGGGTCAGAAAAATGACTCTGAAGAGAAGTAGGGTGTCAATATGTACAAAAATATACATGTAGTAATAGGTGTTAGTTTTTATGATAAATTTGTTACCAAAAATGACTGATTTTCATTGCTAAAAACACATCACTTCTCTACTTTTAACAACTTAAGGATCTGATGTTTATTACTAAAATAGCCAAAGAAAAAGGTTAATAATTTAGCGATAAAAGTGTTAAACCTGGGTATCTCTTCATGGAACATTGGCCAAATAGAATAGCTTTCCTTTGGTGGTGCTTTCACATCTAGCCTTAGTTATTCAGAGTGGTAGATAGTAGTTGTAGCCATTTTTTTTAAGATGACTTTGTAGAATAAATTAAAAAATATTTGTTAACCTAGGAACAATCTGCCTATAGATAAATCTGTTTTTATAGAATAATCAGTTTACTTTCAGTCTGAATTTAATTAGTAAGCATTTTACATGACAATTGTTTTTATGGAGTCGATTCATGCTGTTGCCTTTTTAGCAAAGCAGATAAACTCTAAACATGAGACTATGTTCATCCAGGAGCATTTCACACTACTGAAGCTGAAGCTGATCCTCAGAGTATGACTCAGATATATGCATTGCCTGAAATTCCTCGAGATCAAAATGCTGCAGAATCATGGGAAACCTTAGAAGCGGTATGTTAATTTTTTTTTTTTCCTTTTGGTAGCTGTGAGGCATAAAAGTAAATAACCTCCTCTCTCTTTTTCTCCTTTTAAGGACCTAATTGAACTTAGCCAACTGGTCACAGAATTCTCTCTCCTAGTGAATGTAAGTATATGACTGTTTTTGGCTCAGAGATGTTAGATTAATAGCTAAAAGGCTTTTATCAGTCATTAGACTTTTGACTAGAATTTTAATAGAAGTTATAATTTTTAAGACTGCTATTAGGTCATGGATAGAAGTCCAATTGTTGTCAAATTCCAGATAGGTTCCATAAACATTTATTAAGCACTTTTATGGAGCCATAAAAGGTACTGTATTCGATCCTTGGCATTGGGGGTCTGATAAGGTTGGTTATAGAAATAAATGAAGCCTGTTCTCTGCCTTTAAGGATTTACAGTGGGTAGAGATATGCTTGGATCTCCAAACTTGAAATTTCAAGCATGATTGTTAAATGCAAAAATAAGGTATGACAAGAAGTAATAGAAGCTCCAAGAAGCAGCATTTGAGGGAGGAAGGGGTTGTGAGGTGGAAGCATTAAGGGTAGCTTCACAAGATAGGTAGCCTTTGCTTGAGCCTTGAAAATTGAGTAAAGTGTCCACAGGTGGAGTGAGAGGTACATTTGAAAATAGCTGAACAAAGACATGGAGTACAGTACATTTTAGGAATGACAAGTATTGCAGTATAATCTAAGCATAAGGTACCATGGGCAAGCAAAGCAAGGAGAGTTAGGGTGAGATTCCGATAGCATTGAACGCCATACCAAATAATTTGGACATTACTATGTAGGAGCCAATATAGATTTTTGAACAGGTAGAGTGCTGTGATCCATCCCGTCTGTGCTTCAGAAAGATCACAGTGTGAGGAATGGCCTTATAGAGGGGAAGATTATAGGCAGGATAACTGGTTAGGAATCGATTGCAAGAGTTTCACAAAGAGCAATGGCAAAGCAAGTACAGTAATCCCCCCCATATCTGCAGTTTTGCTTTCTACAATTTTGCTTTCCATGGTTTTAGTTACTGTGGTCTATTGTGGTCTGAAAATGTTAAATGGAAAATTCCAGAAATAATAAGTTTTAAATTGTACATCGTTCTGGGTAGCATGATGAAATCTGGCACTGTCCTACTCTGTCTTAGCTCAAGACATGAATCATCCCTTTGTCCATAGTACCCATGTTGTATATCCTCCACACCCTTAGTCACTTAACAGCCATCTTGGCTTGTCAGCTAGACTGTTGTGGTATTACAATGCCTGTGTTCCAGTAACCCTGTTTTACTTAATAATGACCCCAAAGTGCAAGAGTAGTGATGCTGGCAATTTGTATATACCAAAGCAAAGCTATAAAATGTGTGTGTGTGTGTATGTATAGGAAAAAAACAGAGTATATATAGGGTTCAGTAATATCTGTGGTTTCAGGCATCTACTGTGGGTCTTGCAACATATTTCCCATGGATAAGGGATGACTGAGAGGTATTTCTGGGGTAGAAATTGGAGGAAGATGGAAAAGTCAAAGATAAGAAACACTAGGCTTTATTCTGCATAATCAGGTAGCCAGTGAAACTGTTAACATAGAATAGAGGACATAAGGTAAATTTACTGGAAAAAATAGAATAGGTTTTGTTACTATTTTTCTAAATTATTTTTTCTTCCCAGGAATTGTGTGTGGGAAGGTTGGATGTATGAGTTATGTGTGTGTATGTATGGATGTACCTGCAGGAGCAACCCTATTTCTGCTTATGCTTCTGGCTAGGTTTAGTTCTTTGTTCTTGATCAAACTATGATTTGGGGGTTGTACATTTTTGAGTTATGATTTCCTTGACACCTGGCTTTAAATTATAAGAGCTCCTAAATCAACCAATCTTGGAATTGAAAAGGTCAACTAATCTACTCTTGCCCCAACTTCTCAAATAGATGGTCTTTTGCCTCTTTTTGAGCAGTTACAGTGCAGGGACACATCATACTTCAACCATCCCATTTGGAGGCTCTGAGAAGTTCTTCCTCATGTAAAGTAAACTCTGCCCTTTAATAACTTCCCTCTGGTACTTTTGCTCCATGGAGCCATATGCTGAACAAGTTTTATCTCTTTTCCATATAAAAGTTTTTCAGCCAAACCGGTTTGGCTCAGTGGACAGAGCGTCTGCCTGCGGACTGAAAGGTCCCAGGTTCGATTCCAGTCAAGGGCACGTACCTCGGTTGCGGGCACATCCCCAGTAGGAGGTGTGCAGGAGGCGGCTGGTCGATGTTTCTCTCTCATCGATATTTCTAACTCTCTATCCCTCTCCCTTCCTCTCTGTAAAAAATCAATAAAATATATTTAAAAAAAAAAAAGTTTTTCAACCTTTGAGACCACCTTCTCTTTCCTCACTCTATCCTACCTCACCATATTGTCTTCTCTTAAAAACCCTTGATTTGCTAATGTATTCCTAGAATATGATTTCTAGGGTTATCAGTACTAGACCCTTACTCTGCTTGTTTTCTAGTGTGTGGATTTTGTTCTTGAAATATAATGCTTAAATTGAATATTGTTTAAAAAAATTTGGGGGGGTTAATCCTCACCCAAGGATATTTTTTCGTTTGATTTTTAGAGAGAATGGATGGGAGGGATAGAGACAGAGAGAAACACCAATGTGAGAGAGATGCATCGATTGGTTGCCTTCGGCAGGCACCCCAACAGGGGCTGAGGATCGAGCCTGCAACCGAGATATGGTCAATTATTTGACCATAATTGAACCCGCAACCCTTCAGTTTGTGGGCAAATGATCTAACTACTGAGAAACCAGCTACGGCAAATATAGCAAATTCTTTAAAGCATTTTCCTTTTTTTGATGCCTCTAAGTCAGAAGAAGCAAAATGAAGTTTCTGGATTAGGTATCTGTACAAACTATTAACATATTTGCATATAAAAGAGAATGATACAAGAATCCCAAAATATTTGTTGTTTTTAGAATCAAGATTTATTTAATTGTAATGCATAATCTCTGATCTAATGTATCTTGTAAGATCTGTATATGTCTGGTTATATAGATATATACATTTGTCAAAAGTCATTGGTATGTACTCATGAAATGTGTGAGGTCTAATGTACATAGATTATATTTAAAGTTTATTTAAAAAACAAACTAAACATGTTAAAAAGTTCTCATTCAAGACAAACACATTTCCCTTCTAATGAGATTGACACATGAAAGGAAAATGAAGGGTTTTGGGCCATTTAACTATTATATATACTAGTACTATTAGGTTATTAAACAATTCCTAATCCCTAATCTAAGGAAGGTTCGTGCAGGGAGAGTTAGACTATAGCCATAGATCTATACAAATGTCCTATTTATAATAATCTGTGTAAGGACAGATTGTTATTAAGCAATAGCTCAAAGGAGAAACCCTGATTACTATTCCCAGGGTGACTGAGTTCTCATGACCACATGGTCAAGGACTCACAGAAGCTCCATTTAGGCAACAAATGACTTGGGAACATAATCAGAGTGACCACATCCTCTCATTATCATCACATGGACATGATAGTATCTAGGCAAGTTAACCATTTATTTATGGAGCACTTTCTGTGTGCATAGTACTGAGCTAAGACTAGAAAACAGTATAAAAAACAACCTATAGGATACTCATGACAGTTACACAACATTGTGAATGTAGTTAATTCCACTGAATTGTATACTTAAAAATGGTTAAATTGTGCCTAGCTGGTGTGTCTCAGTGGTTGAATGTTGACCTATGAACCAGGAGTCATAGTTCGATTCCCAGTCAGGGCACCTCCCTGGGTTTCAGGCTTAATCCCGGGGGGGGGGGGGGGGGGCAGGGAGGGGTGCGTGCAGGAGGCAGCCAATAATGTTTCTCTCTCATCATTGATATTTTTATCTCTCTCTCCTTCTCCTTCCTCTCTGAAATCAATAAAAACATATATTTTAAAAATGGTTAAATTATAAATTTTAATTTTTACCATAATAAAAAAAGAACCTACAAAACCATTGAGACATCCAGATATGGCCTAATAGATGGTAATAAATTAATATGTACTAGGCCCCATCTTTATTTTTCTTCAGCCTTTATTGCTCAAGTGTTCTCTTTCCTATAATTGTGGAACCAACCCTATTTCTAGACAAGGGGAATTTAAAAAATGCTGCCCTAGTTATAGGTCCAGTTTTGTCTCTACATTTTGTCTTATTCACTATGGATTTTTAAATCCAGTTTTATTCTGGATGCATAAAAGCTGGGTTGTAGTGGATTAGATCAGATTCCTCCATTTATTACCTATGTGACTGTCAGGATATTATTTGACAATAATGAGCTTAGTAAATTGTTGGGAGGAGTAAATGAAATAATGCCTATTACTTCTCACCCCCCTTCCCTTCTATTACCCCACTGCATTCCTGCTTTTGTTCCTTCCTTAGTTGATTCCCTTACGCTCCTTGGTTAGAATTCTACCTTTGCTACCAACATTATCTTTAGATATTTTAGTACTATAGCTCCTACAGCTTTTTTCCTGTTGCTAAATCCCCTGATGTCAACATCCTACTTACCTACTTCATTTATTATCTACTGTAGGTGAATATAATCCTGTATTCTCCTTGTATATCATAGCATTTGTATGTTTGTTTTTGGGCTTTTCTGTATATGTGATTGCATATGATTCAGGATAGAAACTACATATATTTAGAGTTCAGAACCAGGAGAGATCAATGTTATCTGGATTGGCCAAGATCTAAGAGTAGAGCTGGCCTTGAAAGCTGGCTGAAATTTGGAGTTAGTAATAAAGAAAAAATTCTGGAGTTTTGGCATTAACTTCTTAAACCATAGCTTTTCAAGCGCAATCATAAAACTGCACAACTATTAGCAAGACTGTTCAAGAGAGAGCATTTTTATTGATGTAAATGGATTTGGGAATAGATTTGTTGAATGTATTACTATTACTTGATATAGAGCAGTGGTTCTCGACCTTCTGGCCCTTTAAATACAGTTTCTCATGTTGTGACCCCCAACTATAAAATTATTTTTGTTGCTACTTCATGACTGTAATTTTGCTACTGTTATGAATCATAATGTAAATATCTGATATGCAGGATGGTCTTAGGCGACCCCTGTGGAAGGGTCGTTCGACCCCCAAAGGGGTCGCGACCCACAGATTGAGAACCACTGATATAGAGGATGTGTGCCTATAACTATCAACATCAACATTCAAAAGAAAAACAATTCACTCTGGCCTGTGTGGCTCAGTTGGTTTGACATTGTACATGCACTGAAAGGTTGCTGGTTCAATTCCTGGTCAGGGCACATGCCGGGTTGCAGGTTTAATCCCTGGTAGGGGGTGTGCAGGAGGCAGCCAGTGGATGTTTCCTCCCACATAGATGTTTCTCTCTCTCCCTCTCCCTTCCTCTCTTTCTAAAAATCACTAAAAAATATTTTTAAAAAGAGAGAAAAACAATTCTTCATTAGTATTGAAAACATTTTTATTTAAAAAGGAAAAAGTCCATGTATTACTCTAGAAACACTGCAGTGATTCTCATAAGTGATTTAATTTATTGTTAAAGGGATGCTGAGAACATACACGAGCCACCAAAGTATGTAATGTCAGGAAGAGAGTGTGAAGGTTGTCAAATGTGGGCACTACAGGCAGATTAGTAGATGTAGGAGGTTAGTAGATATAGGTGAGGAGGCTCCTGAGCCAATGTTGTTAAGAGCTTGGGTTTCTGTACTGAGATAACATTGTGTATGTGTTATTTTGCCCAACATACAGACCCAAGGACACAGTGGAAAGGTGGTGACCAGATTTTGCTCTGAATGGAGCCTGGCTGGTCATGCTGTGGACAGTGACTAACACTTTGACACCAGTTGCCTAAATCTAATTTTCTGTTATTTTGAGTCCTTCTTACTCAAGAAGCAGAGTTTGAAGATATAGGCAAAGTTTGGGATTCAAACCAAGCAAAATAGGGGAAGAAGACAGATCTACACAACTGAGGGATGACTACTGATCCCAGGATAGGGGGTGGTCTGCTCTCTGCCTCATTTCCATGCCCGTATTTAAGCAAGCTTCCTTATGTCAGTGAATAAGTACTTAGAGGTGTGAGCTACTCCCCAGGGTGAGAGAGGCCTCATTTAGTACTGGTGATTGCAAAGATGGTGAGCATTACAGTTTAAATAATCAGTAATCTCAGGCTTTGTTTTGTCTTGTGATCCTTTCTCCAATTATCCCAAAGTATTTTTGTGAAAAAAATTTTTTTAAAATTATTTTAGAATTTTACTTTATTAAAAAAAAGTCATAGAGCTTCAATATCCAACCTTGTAGGAAGGAGCATTAAAAGATATTTCCCTGAGATCTTGAGATAACACTTGAACTTTAGAAATGATAGTAATTCTGCTAGGTTCTACCATCTTTTTTTAAAATATATATTTTTAAATTCACTTCAGAGAGAGGAAGAGAGACGGAGAGAGAGAAACATCAATTATGAGAATCATCGATTGACTGCCTCCTGCATACCCCCTACTGGGGATTGAGCCCCCAACCTAGGCATGTGCCGTGACTGGGAATGAAGCATGACCTACTGGTTCTTGGGTCGTATTCAACCATTGAGCCACAGTGGTTGGCTCAGGCAGGCTCTGTCATCTTGATGGAATTCTTTTGGGTCTGAGAAAAAGGGGACATGTTGACTATTTTCAACATCATCAAGATACGGAGGTTGATGATAGAGCTTTGCATCTGTGATTTATCTCCTAGCATAGACTTTCAAGGAAGAATGGAAAGTGTGGGGTTGTCCTAAAGAGAAACAAGGGTAGGGTGTCAGAACTGGCATTTATGCGTCTATGGGTTGTGGGGGGAGGGGAGCTAACATTAAAGAAGTTTTATTGTCTGAGCAGAGGTTCGGTAACCACTTGTCAGAAATGTTGTAGTAGGGCTTTACACATCTGAGGGAAAAATCCCACTCAATTACCTAAGCATTCCTTCTACCCAGAGATTCTGTGAGTCACAATTTCTGTTGTGTCAGTGTAGGTGTTGTCGTTTTATGTAGAATGATTTATTAATATATTTGATCAGAAACATTTTAGCTTATCATGATTTTAAAATGTATTAAATTGTACAGGTGTAAAACACAGGACAGTAAATTCATTCTCTGCTCCTTACTGCTTATCAGATCAGAAGTAGAAAGATTTCATGGCAGATCAAACCACACCGTATTCTTATTTCTAAAATGTAATAATTTGTATTTATTGGGTCAAGAGAGTTTTACTCCTAAGTCAGATTTGCCTGTTTTAAACTGAATCTTCAAAGAGATAAGCTAGGGAGGATTTTTCGTTTTTGTTTTTGTTTTTTTCCTGTCAAACCCACATGACATGTAAATGCTTACTTGAATTTCTTTTCTCCTGGAAAATAGATTCATTTGGAGAATGTTTGTATGCTTGAATGAATTTTAGTGTGAGATGCTTTTTCCTATAAAGGTGCCAGTCTTTTATTACCTAATAAGTAAGTCACCCTCTTTTTTTTTTTCCACACAAGTGAATTTGTACTTTGGACATAGTTTATCAGATGCTATTAATGAACCACTATTAAGACTGCAAGGCTGCAGTGCACAGGGCCCTGATTACAGGAATTAAAATAGTGTGTATTGGCTCTCTGCTGCTCCCCAGCAGGAATTCTCACTCATAATTCCTTTGCATCTAGTCTCAGCAGGAGAAGATTGACAGCATTGAGGACCATGTCAACAGTGCTGCTGTGAATGTTGAAGAGGGAACCAGAAACTTGGGGAAGGTAAGATTCTGCTCCTGCTGACAAATCAATGTTACTCTGGCTCCCAGGAATTTGTAGTATTAACCCAATTGATCTGCTCTCTTTAATCTTGAGGGAACCAGCAATTAAGGAAATAAGGAAGAAATGACACAAAGGTAGTGCAAGAAATCAATGGCTGTAGTAATATTCTACTCTTTCATTCTGTTGGGAGAGAAATTTTTTTCAAAGAGAGAATAAACTGCAGCCCTACTCTAAGATATTTGGTGTTAGAAGGAAATATTTAGAGGTTCAGGGGCATAGAGAGGCTTGCCAGAATCCAGTAGGGACAAAAATCTAAGGATGTGACAGCATATGTGGAGTGGGCCATCTCTTTCCATAGAATTTTGCGTTTAACCCCAGGGCATGGAATAGTATGTGTGCAAAATGAAAACTTTGGGGTATCTGTGGCTGCTGAACCTGTTTAAATAAGCCAGTGAGGTAGTTAGTGGTTTGATTGTTTTGCAAGTAAATTCAATTTGTAGCAGTCAGCTCTTTGTAGCCCGTTTCTCTAAATTCTGAGGTCTGGAGCAATTGTAGTACCTGTGGAATACTCTTTCTGCCCCCTCCCTCCAGTACAATCTCCAAGGTTAATTATGTACCAAGAGTTAAAGAGGCATTGGCAGGAGTAATAAGAGGAAAATGCACATCACCACAGGCAGATATTCTCAACTCAATTTCTAAATTGAATTTTTTTTTTACAGGCTGCAAAATACAAGCTGGCAATTCTGCCTGTGGCAGGTGCACTCCTCGGAGGAGCGGTGGGGGGTCCGATTGGCCTCCTTGCAGGCTTCAAAGTGGCAGGAATTGCAGCTGCACTTGGTGGTGGGGTGTTGGGCTTCACAGGTGGAAAATTGATACAAAGAAGGAAACAGAAAATGACGGAGAAGCTCGTTTCCAGCTGTCCAGATCTTCCCAGCCAAACTGACAAAAAATGCAGTTAAAAACCAAACTTCAGTATTATTGGCTCCAACGTGTTTATGCTAATGGACCTTTGTTGCTGTCGGACACTCAGCTTTTGGAACATGATTATATCAAGACTAGAGGCCTGGTGCACGAAATTTGTGCACTTGGAGAGGGGTCCCTCAGTCCAGCCTGTGCCCTCTCCCAGTCCGGGAGCCCTTGGGAGATGTCCAACTGATGGCTTAGGCCCACTCCCCGCCATCGGGTCGGACATCCTTAGTGCTGCCACGGGAGTGAAAGAGGCTCCCGCCACCACCACTGTGCTTGCCAGCCGTGAGCCTGGTTCAGGGCTTCTGGTTGAGCAGCACTCCCCCTGTGGGAGTGCACTGACCACTAGGGGGCAGCTCCTGCGTTGAGCATTTGCCCCCTGGTGGTCAGTGCGTGTCATAGTGACCAGTCCTTTCACCATTCGGTCGATTTGCATATTAGCCTTTTATTATATAGGACAGTGGCTGTAGATGCTCAAGTGGGATTGGACTGTGATAAGTGGATATATATTTTTGTTTGCTGGTGTATTAATGGAATTGAGGGGCCTGGGCTGAGGGTGTATAATGTTTGTCAGGTAGTTTGAAGACTGCCAGGGAGCAGATTTTCTTCTTGGAAGTGTGAAAACTGAACCCATAACTTTGATAAGGACATGTGATGTGCGGACATGTTGGGTTATGAAAGAATAGTTCCTTTCCTAACCCTGATTTGAAGATCCTAAGACTAAGCATATATTAAATATGCTTTTTATCTTCTAAATGTAGGAGATTATTTAGGCCTGTTAGCAAAGAAAAGAATGGGAGTTCAGGAGTCTTTCTTTCAAATAGGAAATCCAGATCTGGCAAGGGCACAGGTGAAGTACATGGTAGAGTCATTGGATGAAACTATCGCAGTTTCCTATAGGCCCACTATATTTTCTGATGAAGGAAACTAATAGTGAAAGAAAGGCCCAACTTCTCTTTTAAACATCTTAATCTGTGACACTGACTCTCTGAACTCTTCCCTCTGTCTCTCTTTAAATAAAGACAAAATCTCAAGTGGTAGGAGACAGTGTTATTAAGCCAGCTGTTTGTCAGTTTGTCTCTTCACAGAAGTAGTGCCCTCTGCCTTCCTTCCCTTGTATTTTTCAAAAGTTCTTTGACTTGTGGGGTGAATTCTATCCATGTGTAATGAGGGTTTTTCTCATAATTTGCTTTTTTAAAATATATTTTTTATTGATTTCAGAGGTGAAAGGAGAGAGGGAGAGATAGTAACATCAATGAAGAAAGAATCATTGATCAGCTGCTTCCTTCAGGCCCCACACTGGAGATTGAGCCCATAACTCAGGCATGTGTCCTGACCGGGAATAGAACCATGACCTCCTGGTTCATAGGTTGACGCTCAAACACTGAGCCACACCAGCCAGTCCTAATCTGCTTTTTAAAAATTGTCTCCCATCTTTATTCATCCTTTCCTATAATCTCTAGATAAGAGAGGGAGGGAGGCAGGGAGAAAGAGATCTCCAAATTGTTAGAATTTGAGCTAAAAAATAAGCAGGCAGGGAATATGCCAGATCATTTCCTGGGGCATCTTCCAATCTCAAGTGGCTGATGTACCTGCCACACAGGGAGTTTCTAACCCCAGGTCTTTTCAGCCAGCCCTTGGTGAAGCTAAGAACTAGCTTTCTACCTCATATCTCTTACTACCATCCTTTCCCCCAGGCTTTGCTATCTCCTGTGCTTTCCTTCACTTTCACAGCTGCTGTTTCTTCCCAAGAGTGGCATTCTGCTTGCCTTTTCTCATATTCAAGTTGATGATGGACAAAGCCTGGTGCCAACTCTCAGTCCTGATGGATTTGTGGTGCTAATTCCAACACTTGACATTGACAGCAAGCTTGGCCCAGCCCAACCCAGTGTCTATATCAAAGAGCAAAAAGGTTTTAAATTTAGAAAGAAAGAATCTAAGGTTACAGGCAGCCTCATCCTTAACCTCCAATTCATTTGAAATAGGAAAGAACCACCTTTTGCCTTACTCTTTTTTTCTGAGGACAGAGCAAAGGGTACCAACACCACAAAAGATGTGCGCTTTCTCTGCTCAGGAGCCAGAGGCATCAGACAGTGGAATGGTTTATCATTTCTCTCTTGCTGAGCTTACTTTTAACAACTTTTATTGATTGCTACCTTTTATTTCTGTCTCTAAAGAGACCTTTCTCCTTCATACTTTTTGACTCTTCTCACCAATAAATTCCAAAGAGAGGAAGCACCATTTCTTATTGTCCTTAAATAACTGTACAATATCAAGAACTGTATTGCTGCCTGTTGACTTGTTACTTTAATACCAAGAAGGAAGTACTTTGAACAAGTGTCAGATTCTGATTCAGTATTCGATACTGATGCCTGTGAGGTTGGGATAATTACTTTTGAGCTCCACTTTTTAAAATTTTCTGATCTATGTCCCTTTAGCACAAGCCGTTCAAACCAGAATGAGGATCAGAATTACTTGGGGTGCCTATTTAAAAAAGATTCCTAACCTTCAGTCCCACATGTGATTCTAATGGTCAATCTAGCCTGATCAGCTAAGATTACAAATTTAAGACAGTTACATCAAGATTCAGCTGTATCATTGAATTCTATAATTCCTAGTATTCCCTTCACCAATGCCCAGTCTTCATCACTGCATATTATTCCCACTCCATGCTTTAAAGCCCATGCTCTTAACATAACTAGGGAGTCCTTATACTGTCAGGCTGGTTTTTAAAAAAAATATATATTTTATTGATTTTTTACAGAGAGAAAGGGAGAGGGATAGAGAGAAACATTGATGAGAGAGAAACATCGATCAGCTGCCTCCTGCACACTCCCTACTGGGGATGTGCCCGCAACCAAGGTACATGCCCTTGACTGGAATCGAACCTGGGACCCTTCAGTCTGTAGGCCGGCGCTCTATCCACTGAGCCAAACCGGTTAGGGCTGTCAGGCTGGTTTTATATCAGGACCTGAAGGAGAGAGGAGGCCCACAATTAAAGCTCACGTTTTTGGTCTGGGCTTTCATTTTTATTGAGCCAGTGTGAGACATCAGTGTATGTGCTCATAAAGGCCTCTGATTTTTACTAATCAGGATTGGAATATTTCTCTACAAGTCTTCATGAGTAGGCAACGTTACAGGTCCTTTTAAAAAGTTTCATTTAAACTTATTTAGAACTTGTATCTAATTTTCCCATTATAGATCCTAATAGCCAACTTTTTGTAGAAGTTTCTAGACGTGTTTAATCAATTATCAATGATATACCTGTAAACTATAGTGTTTAGAAGTATATATTAGTCAATACGACACAGAAACTAATCTTAAAATGGAATTTAATGCCCCATAGTATCAGATCAAATTCATCTTCTCTGTGATTCATGTCTTATTTTTACTGCAACAAGTTTAAAGGTAAGGAACACTTTAAGCACTTTTATTAAGTTCTTCAAGTTTATAGAGGCATAGTGGGTAAAGGTGGCACTCCTAAAGACATTTTTTGATAAAATAAACTAATAATTTCTTTTCGGAGCAGAGAATGAAATTTTTGTTGTAACTCACAATAAAAAATGCACTTATATCAAAACTCCGCATATATATAATGGAACTATTCTTATTTTTAATGTGCAGCTCACTCTGATGTTTTTTACTGTTTTAGTTTCTAAAATATGCTGGCTGCAACATACTCAAGTGAGTTCATAATCTACCAATAGGTTGAGACTCTTAGTTTGAAACAAACACCACCATGCTTACAGGGAAACTGATACTCATTGAATATCATCTGCTTGCCAGGCACTTCACTAAGCATTGTACAGGTAGGGAAACTGAGTCACAGAGAAGTTAAACAATTTACAGAGTTATTCAACTACAAACAAATGAAGCTAGGATGTTAACTAGGTCTATTGAACTAAAAAAACTCTTACTCTCAGACTATGCTACTTCTGTATATAAAATTGAGGTGGGCCCTTCGTTCTGCTTCACCCAAACACCCATATATTCTGTAACACAGGATTACTTCAAAATTACATGTGCCATTCATTTGCACTTTTTAAAAAAACTTCTTTCCTCAAAGCAGTCTCAAAGTTTTTTTTGTGTGTGTGTGTTTTTTTAAATATATTTTATTGATTTTTTACAGAGAGGAAGGGAGAGAGATAGAGAGTTAGAAACATCGATGAGAGAGAAACATCGATCAGCTGCCTCCTGCACATCTCCCACTGGGGATGTGCCCGCAACCCAGGTACACGCCCTTGACCGGAATCGAACCTGGGACCCCTCAGTCCGCAGGCCGACGCTCTATCCACTGAGCCAAACCGGTTTCGGCAAGTCTCAAAGTTTTTAACATTGGCCAATGCAGAAGTACATAGTGCTGAGTTTATTCCTTAGACTATAAAATTTAAAGTGTTTCTAACCCACCCATACATTCTCCAAATTTCCTTATCTTCGTGGGTTATAACTATCGCTTAAGCAGTGATTTATATATTTAATTTAAAAATTAATTTTTTAAGCCAAATCTTGACTCCAGTGGTTATTATGCTTTAAATGGTGCTTTTGGGAAGCCATGCACTCTGTGTAACACTAGTATTAGAACATTTTTGAAACTTTTCTTTTGGAATTGCCTCCAAAGACATTTGGCAAATCACATGAAAAAGCCATCTCAGTGTTTATTAGTCAAAGACTCTACTCACTTGTCCTTATGACCTCTCCTCTCTTCCTTTCTCAGTTTTGCTTTTCTTCTGCCGACTTAGCTCTCCTAGCCACCTGTGCTGGAGCTAGTAACCTAAGGATACCCAGAAAGGGGGGTATGCTGGCCAGAGTCGCTGGAGCAAGAACTTACTTTTAGGTTATACGGAAGCTGAGTGCTGTTAAAGGGAGAATACTGCGAGTCCCTAAACCTTCCTCCAGGGCTTCTGCCTGCCAGTAGTGCCGTAAGTAGCTTGCCCAGAAGTAAGAACTGAATACTGGTATTATCAATCACAAGATGTTGAAGAAACCTAAATAAATGGGTAACGTACAGCATTACCTATTACAGAAACCAAACCACGCCATACTTTTAAAAACTGACAGGTCTCCCTCCCCTTTGTCCTTCCTTGTGCTCTATGAAACCTTTACGAGGAAGGATGAAGAAAGGCCTGGGAAAAGGTTCTGTGGAAAGGCACATTTCCTTCTCTCATAGTGAAGTACAATGTGGCTGTGGCTCCCAGGCCCTGATGCATATTTGACAATGTTCTGAAGTCGTTAGAGGCCAAATAAAAGGTAGGGAGGCTTCCCTGCTAGCCTAAGTTAATGTAAATAGTTCAGGGTTTTACTCACACTTTATTTTGTTTCTAATAGGTGGTTCTCACTATTTATATTCATTAATTTGACACTATTTTACAGAGAGACTTATTGGGTATTATAAACAATCAATGGTAAAAGATTCATATTTATTATCCACGTCATTTCCCTCAAAGAAAGTATTTACTGTGGGAGACAAGTAATACATCTGTGCATATTAACGAGAGAAATAAATTGAAAGAAAAGTGTAAAAGGTGTCAAAGGCAAATGATTTACCCAAGATCAAAGCTAGTTAGCACAAAGGTAGAATTATAACCATGGTCTAAGAAAAAAATTTTTTAAATAATTTAACTGAAGTTTTATTACGCCATATCAACTTGCCTGCTGAGGCCTGTGGTCTTTCAAACCAGTTTTTATGTTCCAAACCAGGCAGTAGCTATAGTAGAAAGAATTGGATGGGGAATCAAGATCAGAGTCCTAGTTTTGGCTTTATCTCCTGTAGTAAGCGTTTTCTCAGGGATGGATGCCTTTTCCCATTCTAGCCAGGGATTCCCCAACTGTACAATTTTAGGGGTTACAGCTTGGCTCCCCCATTCTTTATATCTCGCCTCTCACTGGGTCCTGTCCATCTACTTTGAATGTTAGTTGCATTAACTTCTCAATCTATCCGTGGCCATCACTCTATAAAAGACTGTTACCTCCCGTCCCCGCCTCATCTTCCCCCACTTTAAGCCGTTCCTCACATCACTGCCACACGAATGAGAACAACGTCCGGCTTTCGTTTTCCTACTGAAATATTTTCAGTGGCTTCCATTGAATACCTGAGAAAGTTTAAATTCCTTAGGTTGGCATTCATAGCCTTCCATATTCTGGCCCCAGCTTTATCGCTTCAGACTCACTACTCACCATCTGATAATGCCATTGACAGCCAGACATTCCACAAGGATGGTTTTAAGGTTTCTCTGTGGTAAAGGTATAAACTGGTAACATGCTGTTTACATTTTTCCAGGCTAAAATAACTTCTGTGAATGACATTTTACAAAATAAATAAATAAATAAATAAGTCAGCTGAGATTTGTTTAAGCTCTTAGAACAAGGCAAAAAGTTGTTTCTTAAGAAAAATATTTTCCCCCAAAAAAGAGAAATTACATTCAATTTCTTAACTTCCAAAACAATGCCAGCCTTGTCATCTGTGCATCTGATAGCCAAAGCATGCGTGCGGACTTTTCTTCAGCAGCATAGATGCCCCAGCCTTGAATGGCCCATTGTCCAGCTCCTGTGAGAAACTAGGCTAAGAAATACTTGACAAAAACAGTCAAGAGTACATGTTATTCATACACTTCTCAAGTATTTCAGATATTCTGTAGTGAGGCTAATCACTAAAAAGATGTTTACCTGGGTTCCATTAATTAAGCCCCCTAAAGATATTTTATTGTTAAACCTTTGGTGTTGGCAGGGTCAGCAAAACTAAAGGCCCAATGGTGAGAATTTCTACAGATTCTGTAAAGCTTACTGAATTTGTTTATTTTGTTGTTGAGTGGTGCTTGTAAGGAAACATACAATAAATTCACTCATTTAACTAACATTTAACTGAATGCCTTTTGTGTATTGAATGCCAGGGCCACACATAGAAATATATTAAACCTATAGAGTCTACCCTTGTAAACCATTCGGACTAATAACTTCAGATGCCTAAAAGCAACTAAATCACAATAAAACGTGCTAAGTGCCCTAAAAGAGGAATGAGCAAAGTTACAAGGGGCACATGGAATAGCGTGACTAGCTCTGCCTGGAAAGTAGAGGAAGGCTTTGAGACACGTGGCATTTGAGGAGGACCCTAGAGAAGATGCCTGACTGTAGACCAGTGTAGGCTTCCAAGTGGCAGAGGAATTGCACGTGCAGAGGGTTCAAGACATGAAGGAGCAGAGTGTGCTTAGAGAAAACCAGGAGTTAAAGGTTGTGATGAAGCTGGGCAGGGTAGTTTGTTGTTGTTGTTTTTTAATTCTTTGGTTAAAGAAATTTATGTATTGCTTTGTATCAGGTAAAACTATTATAACCCTCTTGAGTTATTCGTTTTGCTTTCATTACCAGGGAAGTTAAGTGTATTTGGCATATTTGCTTTCCCTTCCCACATGTAAGAAATGATTTGTACTTTTTTGTCTCTCTGCTGTGAGATTCCTCTTAATTGAAAACCCACTGAGAAAATAGTCACGAGTTTCCTCAGTGTCCAAGACATCTTTATGGTCCAGTTTTTCATCTCTGCATGAGTATCTGTTGACCACTGCCACTCAGGGGCTCCCATCTTCACTTGTGGCTCATTCTGCGATGTTTTACAACCTCATAGGTATACAGTTCTTTTATTTGCGGTGGTGTGGTCTCCCAGCTAGATTGCGGCGGGGACCATATCATCTGCTTCTTGGAGTATTTCATGGTACGAATATACTGATGAGAAGAGGAAAAGAAACTATGCTCCCGTTAGTGGTTCCCAGATGCAGTCACGGTATGTGTGTTCTGCTGTGTCTCAGGCATATGTATTGAAATGAGAAAACACTTTCTAAGAGGAATCAAGCCTTTGCTCAGTACTTACTTTTGTATGTTAACATAGGAGTGAATGATGCAGCAGAAGAAATCAGGAAACGTCTCTAGGACTTGAAGTCATGAATTGATACTTTCAGAATTTGGAGGTAAAGATATTTCTCTTTTTCCAATTATAAATCATGACTTGGAAGAGAGAGGATCCAGGAACTGAATCATTGGAGAAATAAATGGTATGGAAAAACTGAGTTTACCTCCTGTTTTACCATAAGATTGGTGTGGTCAGAATAATAGGGATCCAAGAAGGGTATATAACAGGGGTGGGCAAACTTTTTGACTTGAGGGCCACAATGGGTTCTTAAACTGGACTGGAGGGCCGGAACAAAAGCATGGATGGAGTGTTTGTGTGAATTAATATAAATTCAAAGTAAACATCATTACATAAAAGGGTATGGTCTTTTTTTTTTTTTTAGTTTTATTCATTTCAAACAGGCCGGATCCGGCTCGCGGGCCATAGTTTGCCCATGGCTGGTATATAATCTGATTATAGTATAGAAACAGTAGCAGCAGGAATTTAATTGCTCTAATAGACAAGCAGAGTTTGGACTTAGGCAAAGGCAGAGCTGAAGTGGTAGGCGTTTGACAGGGTTTGAACCAAGATCTCTAATACTCAGGCTCATGTACTTATTCCACTAAACAGCCCCTCAGTTTCCTGATAGGACTGAAAAGGAATAAAGTGTTTGGCACTTACTAATTCTTCATGGGCATTGGTTCCCTTTCTTTCCTCTCTAGGTTTTATTGTTCCTAATAGGTTGCTGCCTCTTAACTGGGTTAAGGTGGGGGTCAACAAGTCAGGATGTTCTTAGCCTTCCCTTCTTGCAATCCCCTGCACCCCATTGATACCTGGCCTATCTTACAGGGTGGTCGTGAAGATTAAAAGAATTAATAACATGTTTATTACCTAGAATGGAGCCTTACTTGTAGTAACTGTATAAATGTTAGTTGCTACTGTTATTATTTTATCATGTACCTACAAGGAGAGTGTTAGGGAGACACCTAAAATGAGTGGAGATTGATAAAAATATCAAGAATGCTTAAAATGACTTTAAAAAGGCTCAGTTAATAAGGTGGTATAATGATGGCAGATGCCTGGTAAAAAATATTTTTAATCTGTTAAGAATAATATTCAAACATGAAAATGTAGATCTGGTTAGGAGTAGGATGATCATACATCCCAGTTTGTCTGGAAAAGTTTTTATATCTGTTGTGCTGATGAGATTATTACTAATGTTCCCTATCCCTCTTTATTATTATACTAGAGGCCCGGTGCACAAAAATTTGTGCACTCGGGGGAAGGGGGGGTCCCTCAGACCGTCCTGTGCCCTCTTGCAGTCTGGGACCCCTCGGGAGATAACGACCTGCTGGCTTAGGCCTGCTCCCAGGTGGCAGAGGGCAGGCCCAATCCCTAGGTGCAGCCCCTGGTTGGGCTCAGAGCAGGGCCGATTGGGGAGTTGGGGCACCTTCCCCTGTCATGCACAGAGCAGGGCAGATTGGGAGGTTGCGATGCCACCCTCAGTCACGCTCAGGGTAGGGCCGATTTGGGGGTTGGGGCACCGCCCCCTGTCACACTCAAGGCAGGGTCGATGGGGAGGTTGCGGCGCCACCCCCTGTCACGCACAGAGCAGGGCCCATCAGGGGGGTTGGGGCTCCATACCCTGTCATGCACAGAGCAGGGTCAGTCAGGGGGTTGGGGAGCTCCCCCCTGTCATGCACAGAGCAGGGTCGATCAGGGGGTTGAGGAGCTCCCCCCTGTCACTCACAGAGTAGGGCCAATAGGGGAGTTGGCACACCACCCCCTGTCACACTCAGGGCAGGGCGGATCAGGGGGTTGGGGCGCCTCCCTCTATCACCCACAGAGCAGGGCCGATCAGGTGGTTGGGGCGCCGCCACTGTCACACTCAGGGCAGGGCCAATGGGGAGGTTATGGCTCTACCCCATCACACACAGAGCAGGGCCCGTGGGGGGGGGGGGACCGCCCTCTATCACCCACAGAGCAGGGCCGATCAGGGGGTTGGGGCGCCGCCACGGTCACACTCAGGGCAGGGCCAATGGGGAGGTTATGGCTCTACCCCGTCACACACAGAGCAGGGCCCATGGGGTTTGGGGGGGTTGGGGCGCCGCACCCTGTCACACACAGAGCTGCAGGGCAATCGGGGGGTTTGGGCACTGCCCCCTGTCACGCTGATCCCGGTGCCGGGAGGCCTCACGGCTCCGCTGATCCCGGTGCTGGGAGGCATATTACCCTTTTACTATATAGAATGAAGGCCTGGTGCATGGGTGGGGCTGGCTGGTTTGCCCTGAAGGGTGTCCTGGATCAGGATGGGGGTCCCCACTGGGGTGCCTGGCCAGCCTGGGTGAGGGGATGATGGCTATTTGCAGCTGGTCACACACCCTTCAGGGTGGGGGTCCCCACTGGGATGCCTGGCCAGTCTGGCTGAGGGGCTGAGGGCTGTTTTCAGGCTGGGACTGAAGCTCCCAACTGCTCTTTTTTTCTTTTTTTCTTTTTTTCTTCTGGGCCAGCTTTAGCTCTGAGGCCTTGGCTGCTGAAAACAGGTTTCTGGCCTTTGTTTACCGTCTGTATTTGATACAATGTTGCGGTCTGGCTGGCTGAAGCTCCGCTGAGTAAAGCAGGTTTCTGGGGTTTTTTTAGCTTCTGTATTCACAACATAGTTGCTGAGAGTTGCAGCTGAGAGGCCAGCAAGTCAGGCGGGGAACGTTGGAGTTCTCCGTCACTGAAGCAAGCAAGCCTCCCTGTTCGCATCAGCTGCCTGGCTGCCGGCCGCCATCTTGGCTGCCAGTTAATTTGCATATCTCGGCCCTACTCTGTGAGTGACAGGGGGATTAGCCAATGGGAAGGGTAGCAGTCGTACGCCAATTACCATGTTTCTCTTTTATTAGTGTAGATATTTAAGAGAGGGAAAGAGAGATGGTTGATTTTTGTGTGTGCCTTGAGCCGGGATCAAACCCACAACCATGGCTTATCAGGACGATGCTCTAACAGACTGAGCCACCAGACCAGGGCCCTTTTCACTGTTAAATGTCCCAGTCTGAATGAAAAAATTACATCGTCACCCTAGTTATAAGGTGTGGAATTATTATTTTTTAAAAAAATCTGTGTTTTAAAAGAATTGATCATTTGTAGGCTCAGATTAAGAAACATTCTAGGTTTAGTGGGAACTTGTAGATGTGATTTTAAAGTTCCATCAGTAATCTCTAAGGAACCAGAAACAAAAGAGGTGCCAGAACACTGAGCTTGGGCAGAACTCTAACATTTAAGGAGCGAAGTTGGATTCCAGAAGCCACAGACCAGGGAATTTACCTTGTAAGCCTAGAACATTTCAGAAATGGACTCTTAGGTTTTACATCAGAAAGCCATGCTCATTATGAAGACATGGGTAATTGTGAATTATGAAGAACTGCTAAGTTAGAATAGATGCTCTCTTCTGCTTTCCCCACTGTGTGCACAGCCAGGAATGCCCTGCTCTATCCCCCCTCCTGGGCAGTGGTTAGGGCAAGAAAACAAATGTAGTTATCAGGCTTCCAAGGTTGACCGGATCCTACCTAGGCAAGTGTACACTTGGCATCAAGAGAGCATACAGCTTCCTCCTCAGCATCCATCCCAGGAAGTAAAACAGCACAGATCGGCAAGCCTGTGACTTTTTACCCAAATGGCCCAGAGTTGGGAGAGAAACAATGGGGCAGCAATACTTTGCCATAATAGTACTTACTACTAGAGAACAGTGACAGCTTCTACTACTATAACTCCCCTGGGGTGGGGGGAGAAGGAGCCTGATGTGTTTAAGAAAACACAGCCAACTCTTTCTGTTCCTAGCCAAGAAACCACTTCCTGTAGGAAGGCTCCCCTAACCCCAAGGCTACACACACCTCCATCCCTCTGTGGTTAACTCACAGCACAGCACCTACAGGGCTGTTAGAATCACCCTCTTACCCATCTATTTTAACTTTGAGCCCTGTGATGATGGGCAGTCTCTTGTTCACTGTTATATCCTTAACCTGGCAACAGTAGATAATTAATGCTTGCTGAATTGTGAATGTTTTATAAACCATACCATGTATTTTGTCAACTCGGTATAGTCTGTCTTTCCCCAAGGCTGAGTGACTAAGCTAGGGGTCAGATCTACCTCACAGAAAACGTGGTGTTCATGGGGGTTTCCAGCACCTCTGCAGGACTCCGCATTGCCCAAGGGGGCACTTGCGTTTCATTCAGACAGTGTAAGATTTTAATAGATTCTAGGCTAAAACTTAGGACCCATAGCCAATTTAGGATATAGAATTAAAGGTGACAGCAGGTAATGGTGATTCACAGATGAGCCAGCAGAGTCCATTCCAGTTACGGTGATGCCTCCTTGTCCTTTATTCATTCGTTCATCTTATGTAATATGACTCCCCCCCACCCCCTCACCCCCCACCCCCATCAGATTTATTGATCATTTACAGTGCTCTAGGACTAGGTTGCTGAGAATAGAGTTCTGCTTCCCGGGCACTCAGACGGTGATAAGGAAAAGGCGCACATGTACTTCCAACTTTGTATTAGACTGGGTACGCTAAAACACACCAAGGGCTGTTGGACCACGGGGAGTGATCACTGTCCTAGGCATTGGAGAATGGATAGAAGGAATTAACTAAACGTAGGGGAGGGGAGAGGAAAAGGGACATTTTAGAGAAGTGATTTGTAAGCTGCAGTTTTCCTCTCCTCGTGATACAAAAACCTATTATCTAATGGCAGACTGGGCCTTCCCCAGTTGTTCTGCAAGAGGGAGCTTTGACACTTCAACTAAAGGCACATGGATTCATATAGCTTCTCGTTCTGATTCAATTCATCTAAAAACCAAACTGGAAAAGCTTGTGACTCTGGGTTATCTGTATTCTGAGTAAAATGTTCACAACATATTTATTTATGATGAAGTAAATTAGTAATATCTCAAATACAGAAATATTTTATAAATATAGTTTTATTACTTGGAGGTACATACAAAACTTCAAACACAGTTTTAAAAAAATAACAGTTGCCAAGCAGGGGTCCTATCCAACCAGTTTTAATGAACACATAAAACAGTTATAATCAGCATAAAACAATTTTAAGTCATGAAACAACTTATTGTCCTCAGGGTCTTTAAATATTGGACTTAAAAACTGATTTTTGTTTTATTCTTTACACCTGTTTAAATCTTTTCCCTAAATATAGACTACTAACATTTCAGTTTGGTTCATGAGATTTTCATTCAGAAAAATAGGTAAAACCCTTTACTAGAATTATTTTGAAAACTGAAATACTGTATGTCCATTTCTACTCTTCTATTGCCTCACGTTCTCAATGGTTTCTCAAAAATCCCAATAGTTGCTAACAGAAAAAGCACTTGTAACTTCAGCAGCTCTCTGGAATACTGAAGTTTGGGCCTAAGAGTCCTGAAATTATTTGAGGAGGCAAGATTTTCCTCTCTCTCTCTCTCTCTCTGGAATACTGAAGTTTGGGCCTAAGAGTCCTGAAATTATTTGAGGAGGCAAGATTTTCCTCTCTCTCTCTCTCGTTCTGTGATTTTCTTTGTGGCCAGACTGTATCTCCTTCTCAGAGAAAAAAATAAAAATTCAGTTATTCTGCTTTTCCTGATTGTTAATCCATTACTGTTTTATCCATTCTTTTTTGCTGTTGGGTTTTTTTTTGTTGTGTGTGTGTGTGTTTCCCCATGCCTTCTTGGCAACTTTAGCATTCTCTTCAAATTTAAGTTAATTCTGAGCTTTAACATTTCGGTTATACATCTTATTCTCCTCTTTTTGGCCTTTATCATGCCAGTTTTTTCTTCTTTTGTACATGATTTTTGACAACTTGACTTCATCAGAGAGCTCTGAGATGCTTTAGATCAGGGGTGGGGAACCTTTTCTCAGCCAAGGGCCATTTGGATATTTATAACATCATTCGTGGGCCATGTAATTTTATCACCTTAAAAATTAGCCTGCTATATTTGGTCATTTAACTAACTCACCCCTAATGCCTTGGCAGGGCCAGACCAAATAAATGGTTTTGAGGGCCTTATGTGGCCCTTGGGCCAGATGTATAGATGCCCAATCTCTAAATGTTCAGAATTTCATATAAAGTTTTCATCCTTTTATGGCCCCTCACTACTGGAACGATTTTTGAAAAACGGAAAAGGGTCTGCTTCTCGTTCTGGTTTTGCACTCAACTGTGTTCTTGTCTAGTCTTTCATCCCCTCTTCACAGCTGAGGAGCCTGTGGCTCAAGGTAGACTGGATAAAATGAGAAGACTTCACCGGCAATACTCCAATTCATGGTACAGAGGGGAAGGAGTCTAAATTGTGAGTTCTAGATTTCTGGAAGTTCTCTTTATTCATCCAACTGGTGATAACTCCCTATGGAACCTATAGCTTTGCCATCTCTTGTATCTATTCCTGTCCCTCTCTGCTGTCACTTAAGTTGTGGCCATTGCCTCTCCGCTGCTAGACTCATTTTATTATACCCAGACCTGCTGCCATAGTATTCTCTCTCAGAATTAAATATGAACATACTTCTCTGCTTAAAATCTGTTGATGGATCTCTATTGCCTACAAGGCAACAGTACAAACCCTAGGTTGGCATACAAGGCCCTGCAGAATCTGCTATCACTTCCCTAGCCACCTCCCCACCCACCACACACTAGCTCTGTGACAAGAACTTATTTTCTGTAATACATTTTGCTATTTTGCACTTAAGCTTGTTAATGAGTTTTTATAAATTGTCGCAAATTCCTGACAGGTGCCGAGTCCTTCAGGGGTACATAAAGTACCCAAGGTCATTTTGTATCACATTCATTCAATAAACATTTTGATGATGACTGCTAAGTATCTAGAAATGCTAGCTATTGGAGATATGGACATAAAATTCAGTATCCTTACCCTCGGTGGCTTCAGTCTAGAAAAGATAATGGTAGTGGCACTAAGTCCCAATATGAGTGGATGCTAAATAACGCAACCTCAAATCCACTCACTTTTTTAACAGCCACCAATATCCTAGATCACAATGGACATGTGTTCCTTGAGGCTTTTCAAATGAAATGCTCTCAAGCCAGGGATCTGCAACCCAATACTTGAGTGTTATCTTTTATTTTTTAAAGACAATTATAAGATTACAAATTATTCCAGTTAACTGCATATGCTACTTATGGTTTTGTGTACTATAGTTTGTTGACTATTTGTGAGTTTTCATTCTGACCACCTCAGATTTGGTCCATGCTCTGACCTAAAAACTACAACTGATTTCAAAGTTACTGATTAAAAGTAATGAAGATCCAACCTTTAGGAAGCTGTCCTGCTTTTCTAGTTAATCGGATAAAATACACTAAATATACCCCTTATCACCTTATTGATGACATTTATTGTTCTGAGTGGAATAATGGATAAGTCATGCATAAGTAAGACTTCTAGGCTGATTTTTAAAAATAACAATCATTAAATATCCATTATAAATAGTCACTTTATTTTGAAAGAATTGGAAGATGTTACATATATTACATACTACATATAATGGCACATGTCAGCCTTTTAAGCTTAAAAATAATCTCTCCCCAAACTGGGATTGACTTAGACTCCAAATATAAAATGACTCTTGGCCTATAGCACCAACCCAAGCCCAGAGGAAAGCCAATGTTGAACCTGTCTGTCCTCTGGCACTGGGCTTCCTGATATGATACTGAGGGTCCTCGCCCTCTGTTTTTGTTCCCTGGCAGTCCTGAGGCCTGGCACAGGGACCCATCTGACTGTACACTGCAGGCCTGGAGATCAGAGAATCTAGAGGGTAGGGTCCTCTGATAGTTTCACAATGTAAAAAACTAAAAACTTATGTGCCTATTGTCTTCATTTTTGACCTATACAATTCATAACAAGATTACAAGAAAGGAGGAGGTTAGAATTATTGAAGTACAATTTGCTGGTTTTTCTCTTTGGAAATTGAAGTGTCATGATCGGAGGAGCCTTAAAAGTCATCTAGTTCAATACTGGTAACCTGCTCCACTAGTATTTTCCTTTCCCAGATTTAGGTATAATTCAGTTAGACAAACACACAGAAATTTAATAACACCTTTCATTTTCTTTTTCTTAATTCAAGGAGAATTCCTGCCAAATGTTCTGTCTATGGGTCTCCTCTTCAAAGTATGTTTAAGTTACACATTAAGAATCCAAAATATACCCCTATGGAATTTTCATAAGCAATAGTCAACCAATCAGTAAAACACAGTACACAGTGTGGACATTTTAATTTATTCCCCACCCAAGTATCCAGAATATGTGCCCCTTTAACTTGGAGAAATGTGATAATGAAAATACCAACAGAACTGATCATATGTAATGAGAAGAAGAAAAAGCACATAGTACACAGGAAACATCCCTAAGTCCTCCCTGACCTAGTAGTGCGCGTCGATGGTTGTTTCTGGTAATGTCACCTTTCACTTAATTTCTAAAAATTTTACAGGACAGATTTAAAATAGATAGGCCTCTGATTCTTGTTTGTTTGTGGTTTTTTTGTTTTGTTTTGGACCCTACAAGAGTTTTTAAAAGAGGCTATATTAAGTGACAATGCATTCTGAGTCGGGGGAGAAAAAAAATTAAAAACCCAAAACTTCTTTTAGTTTATTCAAAATAAAAATACACATAGAATTATGAAAATATAGGTTTACTATTTCCACCACGTTGATGCTGCTGTTTGAAAGGCTTTCAAATTATTTTTCAAGTTTTTAAAGCTCATCTCGATCTCTCAATAAAGTATACCTATATTCGCTGGGTGCTAGTTTCTGGAAAGAGCTCTCGGGGGGACTACTTGCTACATCCTGGGCGTCCTAAAGAGAAAGAATAAAACATTTTTATATCAATATATTTTATGGAGTTATAATATTTCAATAAGAGCATTAGATGACTGGTAGTTGCCCTATAATTATTTAATAATCAATAAAAGTTAGCTACTCTGTGCCAAAGAGAGTTAAGTTTGAAATCTTGCTTTTCCCCATTTCATATATGCCTTTACCCAGATTCTCCACGGCAGGGCTGCCACAAAGCCACTAAATATGGACCTGTTGACAGTTCCTGTGGTGCAAAGGAAAGAAACAAAATACCTGACACCTGGGCACATTCCTCGAATATTCTATAGAGACAGCACAACTCTTGACTAAGTTGGCCCGAACCCTCCCCTCTTACAAATGACTAAGAAAATTAAAGGCACCTATTCTGTAGCCAGAATTACAATTACCTGTATGCCAGAAATGATAAAACTAAATTAACATGAGGAAAATAAACACTTCAATATAATACTTCAAGAAATTAATTTCTGCATTATTTTACTTGTTCACATACAGTAGATAAAAATACAGTGGAATTATAAGAGTGAATTCCAAGAATTTCTAAGAAAAAGCAGTGTATTCTATATTTTATTTCCACACTATAAGCTCTTCAAGAGCAAGCATGATTGTCATTCTTTTAATATTCCCTGTAGCTAACATAGGCACATAGTACATGTGTTACATCCTATATCTAATGGCACAATTGCATTATAATGGTAAACAAATGTGCCTACAAACTTCCCATATAACTTGGCCATGTTTCACTTCCCCAATATATTTTTTTATTTTTTTGTTGTTGAAGTATATGTTTGGTTTAATTTAGCTGAAATTATATTACTATAAACAAACATGTACACAAAGATGACAAAATATAAAGAATTCAACAGTCTAATGGAGAAGTTGAAACAAATCAGAATAATACAATAATAAGCTACATCCTTTCGTAATATGATAAAACACTAAGCAGGCTGACTTTTCTGATGAAAACAATCACCTGGATTATTGCCAACAATGTGCCTGCTTCTACAGTTGCTTAATTATCAAAGAAAAGTCTGACTGAAGATTTCAAGGAAAAAGCATGTCATCAGATTCCCAAAGGGAACTCTTGACTCTCAATTTGACTCAAAGTGAAGAAAATTTCACTTAGTCTTTATTTTTCTTTGGGCACAAGAATAGACTGAAGTTTTGAACATATAAAATAGAGTTTGGTATATATCATCTTCCCCCTTGGTATAGTGGGGGATATAAATCAATAATGAATCAAAATGCAAATTGAGGGGTAAAATCTCAGGTTTTTAGAAATATATATACATTAAATACAAAATGTCAAGCATTCTAAATCTTAATTGGAAAGCTGCATTAAACTAAGCTTTTAAAAAAGTATTTTTTATTGATTTTTTTACACAGAGGAAGGGATAAGGATAGAGTTAGAAACATCAATGAGAGAGAAACATAGATCAGCTGCCTCCTGCACACTCCTTACTGGGGATGTGCCTGCAACCAAGGTACATGCTCTTGACCGGAATCAAATCTAGGATTTTTCAGTCTGCAGGCCGACACTCTATCCACTGAGCCAAACCATTTAGGGCTAAACTATAAGTTTTGAGCATTATGAATACTGTATTGGTAAAGGAGGCTCTTAGGATGATTTGCAAGAATACCAAATTATTTTCTTCATACTGAGGTCAATCTTCCAGCCACAGAGGACGGCCTGAACAATTAATGGAATCCACTGATTTCACTGATCTATCTACTTCCATTTCCTATCTTCTACTTCTATTTGAAGCCAACTATCTTCACTCCTTTCAGAGCCATATTCCACAGATGGCATACTCAGACTGCAACATTCCTGTAACTTTTCTGAAGGTCTGAAATTTTAAAAATTAATTTTAAAAGGAACATAGTTTGTACATTATCTAGAGTCTGTTGAAAAAGAAAAAAGCTCCCCCTGAAAAGCATGAGTGCTACCTGTCCTTGGGCTGTGTCAGTTGGGTCAGGACCATGATGGAATTCTCTGTGAAGTTTTCCAGAATGTAAGTCAAACACAAACTGCTTGAGTCTTCCAGGAATTCTAAAACCAAAGTCAAATAAAAATTTAGCTTAAGCTATTAAAATGGACTTACCTCTTATCAACTTCACATAATTTTTTTAAAATTTTATTTATAATCCCACCATCCTACCGGAACTATAACAGACCAGGTATATGTCAAACATGTTTATTCAGCTGTAATCTTATCAAGATACTCAGTTTTGTGTTCTAATTCCTGCACTTGTTACATAGAAAATTTTCTATGCTTACCGTTTGCACAGATGCATCAGTCTGTCAAGATGTTAAAACTTACTTAACCTAGAACTTACTTACTTATCCTAAAGTAAGATCCTAAAACTTACTTAACCATCCCTTATTGTTGGGCATATATATTTTTTCCTGAATTACTGTAACTAAAAAAACAACATCACACTGAAAATAACAGGGCTTGGGAATATTAGCCACTCAAAACTATGTAGCTTTATAACCAGAGTCCTAAACAAAGCCTAGAACAAAAGTATTAGCATTCCTTAGCCTCCACCAGCATTGGAGCCTATGTCAGCCAGATAATCCTCCGTGGCTGTAACCTGGAGCTTCTGAATCCTTTTTGAGAGGCAGGCCCTTGAGGGCATTTACGGCCAGCAGAACCAGAACCAGTCTTATCAAATAATCTAAGGCATGGTGTAGCTTTTTCATGTGTGTCCTTCCCCGCACCCCCCTTAAGGACAGCGGGAAACTTCTTTAACCACAGGGGCAGCTTCACTGGATAGCTTAACATTGTGAAAAGCAAAAGCACTTCTTTTTTTTTTTTTAAATATATTTTTTATTGATTCCTGGCTGGGACCTCTCTGGATGTGTGAAGGTGGGGCATTCTCCCTATGCCTGCATGAGTCTCCCCTGAAGACCCCAGTTTCCTCCCACAGTGATGTGCAGGGGAGGTAAACGGGTGTGTCTACACTGTCCTAGTGTGAGTGTGGATGTGTGTTAGTGCGCCTTGTGATAGAAGAGCAGTGTGTCTGGAGTTGGATCCCACCTTGCACCCTGAGCTGCCAGGATAGGCTCTGGCCATCCGCCACCTGGAACTGGAATGGGCGGGGTGGAAAACGATTTTCTTGTTTTATTAATCTTTCCTAAATGTATGTAGGGCTTACATTTATTTCAATGTTTAATATTAGAGGCGTTTTGGGTCTTCATTTAAAAGTTTTGGTGACCAGAAATATACCATAAGAATTCTTATTTATTATCAATTAGCCTATGATAAAATTGGTTTCGTTATACATTGTTTTGCTTTAAGTTCCAGTTTCCATGAACCTACTGTTGATGTTAAGTGAGGACTTATGTATCAGCCTTAATAAAAAAAACAAAACAAAAAGAAATCCTTGAACTGTAGCCAATAAAGTAGGAGTATTGGATTAAATAATAAGAATTTTTTACAAAGTGTGGGCAAATTACACATACAAAACATCAACCAGTTTTTGCTACTACTTGTCTACCTGTTTATTCTTTGAAATCTTAACAGCACCTCTATCTTTTTATTAAAATTAGCCTTGCTAATTTAGTAAGTAAAAGACACCTGCATTTTAATTTCCATTTCTTCAGAAATTAAGCATTTTTCCATTGCTTGTTTTAGTTTATATTTCTGCTCCCATGAATTGTCTTCTATGGAGATTGTGATATTTAAAAAAATGCATCATATACATTTAAATAGAAACCCTTTGTTTTACATATCTGTTACAAGAATTAAAATACAGGTCAACAAACAATAGAACTGACTGACTTTTTGGTAGCAAAGAATAGCCGGCTAGTGTTAATATTACCAGTTTCTTTTTCTTTTTATCCTTTCCTAAGGTTCTGCAAGTGCTGTTTCTTTCTTCCCTTCAATAATTCCCACAGAGATGTACCAACCAATAACTTCATTGTACACCCATTTTAGCTCCCCACTAGCTCCAAAGCAACAGAGAACAGCAGGTGCCAAATGCACAGTTTACAAATACAAATGACTGTCAGGTAGTTGTATTGACAGAATGCCTCTGAAAGGTTCTCTGGTGCTGAAGAAATTGCCCATGCGCCAGAGACAAACATTGAGAGGAGATCGATTTAAACTTAATCTGACATCATCTACTGTCACCCACAGCAAAGTACTAAAATATAACCATTCAATTCAAAGAATTGCAAATGGTCTAGAATGTTTAAGATAAAGCCCCAGTTAGTTTGTTATTTTATAAGGTCCAAGATGATCACAACCAATACAGTGTGAATTGCTTCTGTTAGTCAAGAAATGATTTATAATTAAATCTTAAATGTAACAAATTCTTAGAGAACACTCAAAACAGACTTGTCCCTAATTTGATTCCTCCACTCCCCCCAGCTTGTCAACAGTTGAGAAGAGAAAAAGAATTGTGAGCAGCAAAGACAAAGGAGATAGGATGAAAGAGCTCTTACCTAGCTTGTGGCCAGAAACTATCAATCATTATTAAGTAACAATCAGTGAATCAACAATATATTGTCAAGAAAACAGACAACATAGTTATCTGCTGAAAAGGAAAATAAATGGGCCTTTGCCATAATAATTTCAATTATATTTTCATACTTTAAGGTAAAATTTTCTAACTATATGTTTCCCATTCTCCAAACACGTTTGTTTACAATCTTTATTTTTAGGTGATGCACAAATGTTAAGTGTATCATTAAACAAGCTTTGAGAACTACATGCAAGGTGAGGAGTATTTGTGCTGTTTTTTTAAAAGTACACACACAATTCAGCTTTTTGGGCTTAACAGTTCTATGAGTTTTAACACATGCATGTAAGTGTCTTGTTACCATCTCCACAAAAAGGATACAGAATAATTCCTACACCTTTTTTTGGTCAGACCCTCATCTTCCCCCTAACTACTGCCAACTACTGACCTGTTCTCTGTTCCTGTAATTTGCCTTTTCCAGAATGTCATGTACATAGAATCATACAGTATGTAATCATGAGACTGGCTTCTTTTATTTAGCATACTATGTTTAAGATTCATCTGTTTTGCTACATGTGTAAAAATATTTGTTCCTTTATTGCTGAATTGTATTCCATTGAGTACGATTAGTTTATCCACATACCTGCTGAAGGACATTTGGGTTCTTTCAAGGTTTTAGTGATTTTGAACAATGCTACTACAGACACTTGTGCTCAGGTGTGTGTGTGAACATAGTTTATTTCTGTAGAAAAAATACTGGGTTATATGAGAGGTATATGTTTAACTTTTTAAGAAGTTTCTAAATTGTTTTCCAGTGTAGCTATACAATTTTGTAATCCCACCAGCAATGTATAAGAGTTTCAGTTGCCCCATATCCTTCAGAACACCTGGCATTATCAGTAATTTAACTTAGCCATTCTAAAAGATGTAGAATTGGATCTCATCGTGATTTTAATTTGTATTTCTCTAATGACTGATGATGTTAAGCACCTTTTCATGTTAAGCACCTTTTCATTCATATATCTTCCTTACATCCTAACAGTATCTTTGTTGTATATCTGTGCTGTCAAATATAGTAGCCAACACCCACATGTGGCCATTGGGCACTTGAAATGGGTTAGAATACCTGAGAAACTGTTAAATTTTATGTCATTTCAATTAATTTAAACTCAAGTATTCATATATGGCTAGTAGCTACCCCGTTGGAGAGCAGAGCACTATGATGATTATTACAAGCCATCAAAGATAAAAAGCACAATCAGTAAATAACAATGAAAGAGCTGAGAAGGAAAGCCATCATGGTTATCATCGAACCCAAGTAGAGTGTTCTATAGCACCAAAAAACTATGAGAACCCTGAGGAGGATGACTCTGGTAAAGTCCCATTTGTAGCAGTGTTACTTACTTCTTCATGGGAAAAACCTGGATTCAAATAACAGAGGTTTAACAAATCACAAAATAATCCATTCAAAGGCAAATCAGCTAGCCATGAAAAATAATGGGGAAAATTACTTAGAGCCCAGAATTGGGGAACTCATTAGCTTAGAGTAGCCTGTTACATTCGCCAGGAAGAACCTGAAGCCTGTCCTGCTTGCTGCTTTTCCCGTCACTGGGGCCACGGCAGCTATCTAAGAACTTTGGTAAACATACAGATGGCCACAATTTTTAGAAGTTTCTCTTCAAAGTCCTTCAATAGTCTTAAACCATACCTTATCATTTATTCTCTTCTCTCAGTGCCTCTGACATTTTCTAGACCTGTCCCTAGGTGCTCTTAGGTTCCAAAATTACTCTCCATTCCTTTCCTATATCCACATAGAATCTGTTCTTTTACATTCGACAAGAAACCAATCTGTGACTTTGTTTTGGGTCTCTTCAAACATCTTTCACATTCATACTTATACTGCTTTTTACATGTACTGAAAATGTTACTGCTTTGGGAGCAAGTGACTTGAGCTTGGGACTTTGGGGTTTAACATACTCTGACATGAATCCTAGCCCTGCTACTAATTAGTTATGTGGCCTTGCTGGTTAAGTTACCTTCTCAGCCTCAGTTTCTTCAGAAAGGAAAAGGCAAAAGAATACTGGTAGAACCTCCTCCCCCACCAATGCCTGCCTACCTCTGGCATGGGAGGAGACTGCACCATAAATCTACTTTCTCTCTCCTTACCAAAACCATACTTCCTTCATATGACCCCGGAATGCTGAGGTGCTAAGTAATAGTAATTACAGTAATTTATGGAAACTGCTTATCATTTAAGCCTTAATTACTACGCAGCACAATAACGATTATGCAAACCATTAAATGTGTCAGACTCACTTTGCTGCATGTTTTATTTGATTTTTAACACTAACATCTATTCACATAGGCTCAGTTTGTAGTTCACACAGCATGTGCCTCTTACAATTAAAAAATATTAGTGGGAACAGTGCCTAGAAGGAAAATCAGGCACCTAAGGGAGAAATGAAAGAAGTAATTTGTTTCAAAGAGCTTCAAATATAGTCACTTCTCTTATCTCCTTCCCTACTGATAGGACTAATTACTTGCAGGATGGGAGAGGAACATTTCCCAGTTCCAGATTTCTTTGGAGAATCTTACTGGCTCAGTTTCTTCTTAGGTACAATGCTGCCAGCTGATGGATGAGGAGGGGGACTGGGTCATGTGGTAAATACAACCACTTTGTAATATGGCTTCTCTGATAGACACCAAAGTGGAATCAGAAGTGCTCAAGTGTGCCCCAGCTGGTTTGGCTCAGTGTATAGAGCAGTGATGGCGAACCTATGAGACACGTGTCAGAGGTGACACACGAACTCATTTTGGGTGACACGCATCGACAGAGACAAAAAAAATTGCATAATTCAAGTATTTGTCTCTCGCAACGGCCAGAGTTGGGCCTCATTCGAGTATATTATTACTCACGTTACTCATGATCAATAATGCAATTCTAAAACCGGATGTAAACAGGTACAGCGGTGTTGCGTAGCAAAGATACATAGTGAAAACATCCAAGATACATTGTTCCAATATTGAAATTAATATAAAAAGGTTAAGAATTGCACTATAAAGAGATTAATCTTTACTCATGACATTTTATTTTTACTCGAGTGACAAAATGCCCAATTCTGGAAACGGCCTCGTTATTGTCAACATGTGCCTCGGGTAAGCTTCCCGTGCGTTCGGGTGCATTCGGCAAACAGACGCACTTGATCACCATGTTCGTTAAGAGACAGGAGTGGGAGGGTTAGAAGAAAAAGATATACAGTGCAACAGTGCTTGACGAGACATTCTGCGTGTCAGATAATTGATTACAGCACCATATATTTGTTGGTTATACATACTATCTTTGAATTGTTTTGCACTAGGAGTCAGTGCAACAACACTGCAAAAAGTTAATAGGTAAGAAACCTATCAACCTTTTATAAAAAACACCGTGATTTATATTTATTTTTGCAGCCTTGTGATGGAGAATCAAAAAAATAAAAAAGATTGAATGATAAAGGAAGTGGAAGTAGCAGTAGCCAACCCTTTCAAGACATATGGACCGAGATGTACGGGATTGTCAACAGAAACAACAGATCATTGTGCATACTGTGTAATGAAACGGTAGTAAGCAGAATGTGGAATGTAAAGAGATATTTTGAAACTAATCATTGTCAGCTCTTGAAAAAAAGTATCGATGAAAGAAAGGAATACATTTCTAGGCAGCTACACCTCTATAAAAGTCAATCAAATTCCATCATTAAATTTGTAAGATGCTCTACAAATTTAACATCAGCAAGTTACTGTATTGCTCACTCCATAGCTCAGCATGGAAAAGCCCTCAGTGACGGAGAATTTATTAAGGAAACATTTCTAAGATGTGCACCAGCTCTACTTCACGATATGAAAAATAAAGATGATATTATTAAAAGAATTTCTGAGTTACCACTCAGTAGAAATACTATCAAAGACAGAATAATAAATCTTAACAAAAACATACAACATCAATTAAAAAAAGACTTAGATAGTTGTAAATATTTTTCGATTTCTCTTGATGAAACTACTGATGTCACATCAAATGCTCCGTTGGCCATTATTGCTAGATATTCTGATGGTCTCACAATGAGAGAAGAGTTGATAAAGTTAGAATCAGTGCCAATAAGTACATCAGGAAACGAAATAGGTAAGGTTGTTATAAAAACATTCAGTGACCTAAACATTGATATCTCTTAAACTGTGTCAGTCACGACACAGATGGGGCACCAAATATGGTGGGGAAAAATGTGGGATTCCTGAAATTGTTTATGGAAGCTATTAGACATCCACTTGTACCTTTTCATTGCATTATCCATCAGGAGGTGTTGTGTGCCAAATCAGGATCCTCAGAATTGAATGATTTAATGTCAGTTGTAACAAAAATTGTGAATTTTATAGCTTCTCGACCCCTTCACAAGCGAGAATTTTCTACACTTTTACAGGAAGTTGATTCAACCTACAGTGGACAACTGATGTTCAATAATGTGAGATGGCTGAGTCAAGGTAAAGTACTTGAGCGATTTGTGGAGTGCTTTGAAGAAATTACAGTATTTATTAAGAATAAGGATCTGGCAAACTTTCCTCAGATCAGTGATCATAAGTGGGTCAGCAATTTGATGTTTTTTACAGATCTCTCTGTTCATATGAATGAACTGAACTTAAAATTACAGGTTTTGGCAAAAGTATTGACGTTATGTTAGGATACATCAAATCTTTTGAAAGTAAACTTAAAATTTTCAAGTGAGATATTGAAACTAAAACTTGTAAGTATTTTCCTCGGATAAAAAGTGTTTCGAGAAGGCCACTATGAGTGTAATGGAGTCCATACTTATGTACCAGAATATAGTAAACTCCTTATTTGAACAGTTCAGCGAAAGATTCAACCAATTTAGAAACCGAGAACAGACCATTAAAATAACTAAGTATCTGGATGTAGTTGTTTACAGTACTTTGGAATTAAAGGATTTCCAATGGATGCAAATTGACGATTTAGAGATGCAACTTGCAGATTTTCAAGGTAGCATTTGGACTCATGTGTTTGTTGACTTAAGGTCGAAACTTGAAAATCTGGAACGAAATCGTTTGAATAATGAAGAAGAGTGCAACTACGAACAAGAAATTTTGAGTGCTTGGAACAGAGTACCTGACACTTTTAGCGACATAAAAAATCTAGCGATGGCTTGGCTAACAATTTTTTTAAAAATATATTATTGATTTTTTTACAGAGAGGAAGGAAGAAGGATAAAGAGAAACATCAATGAGAGAGAAACATCGATCAGCTGCCTCCTGCACACCCCCTACTGGGGATGTGCCCGCAACCAAGGTACATGCCCTTGACCAGAATCAAACCCGGGACCCTTCAGTCCACAGGCCGACGCTCTATCCACTGAGCCAAACCGGTTATGGCAACAATTTTTTCATCAACATATTTTTGTGAGACTTTGTTCTCAGCATTAAATAATATTAAAACGAACAAAAGAAACCGGCTAACAGATGAAGTTAGTGGCACTTGCTTGGCCTTGAAGTGCACCAAGTATGAACCTGCAATCGAAGAATTAGCAGACAAACTTCAGCACCAAAAAAGTCACTAATTTCTAGTTTTCGTACCATTTGATTATCATTGTTTTTATTGCTATTTTTTCATAATGTACATTGTTTTTGTTCATTTTATACATATTTTTTGGTTGATTTTTCCTTTGTTAAATGGCATTTAAATATATAAAATAAATATCAAAAATATAAATCTTTTTTTACTATGGTTGCAAATATAAAAAAAATTATGAATATTTCTATATGTGACACGGCACCAGAGTTAAGTTAGGGTTTCTCAAAATTTTGACACACTGAGCTCAAAAGGTTCACCATCACTGGTACAGAGTGTCGGCCTGCGGACTGAAGGGGAGTTCAATTCCAATCACGGGCACATGCCCGGATTTTGGGCTCGATCCCCAGTGTGCCTAGTGTGGGATGCAGGAGGCAGCAGATCAATGACTCTTATCATTGATGTTTCTATCTCTTTGTCCCTCTCCTTCCCTCTCTGAAATCAATAAATATATTTTTTTTAAAAAAAGAAAGAAAAGGAAGTGCTAATGTGTTTTAAATCTGGCTGGAGAAAATACGATAGCCAAGATGGAATTCCTCACGGGTTTCCCTGGAGGCGTAACAACATTCCTGGGAATAAAAGCCAACATGGTGGGGCAAAAGTAGGTTTACAGTTGTTCATATGGAAAATAACACAATAAATATGTTATAATACATGAATAAACTGTGTTTTGCATACTCATTACTTTCACCCCACCCTGTAGTTGGGTACCAATCAGTAAACCTAACCTTTCAGTCAGCATCCTGTTAACTTCCACTAACTTGAAACTTTGAGTAGGGCTGTAAGTTTCCAGTGAAAAGGAAGAGGTATGGAAACAACCCAGCATTTACCCACTATTAAAGATAGGGAAGTGCACTGATAAAACTTCATATAACTGACCTGAGTAAGGCAGCACTGCAATGCCCCCCACAGCCACGCTACCTGGAAGCTCCTGCAGTGAGCCCTGCCACCGGAACAACCCTCTCCCCTAAATGTCTCATTCTCTTAGTTTGAGCTTGCAGCTTCAGGAAGAAGTGAGAGGAAGACAGCACCCAACCAGCTAAGAATTTCCATTTAGCCCAACAGTCAATGCTTTATCAATTAGTCCCTTTGCCCCTATCTCTTCAATAACTCCTCTATCCTTTTAATTCTATCCCACAAAAATTTAATCACGATTTCTTGTATCCAAAGGGGGAAGAAAAAGAAAAGATAAAACTTTACTTCATCCTATGTGTCTCTCCAACTATTTCCTTATTTTCCTTCCTCTTTAGAAGCTAGCTTCTTGCAAGAATTTTAATGTCAAATCTTCATTTCCTCACCACAATCACTATTCTATTCTTTGCAATACAGTGAGTTTTTTATTTGTTCATTTTTTATCAAATCTAACAGATGCTTCATCCTTCTGGTTGTGCATTCCTTTTGTTAGAATTGCTCCTCCCTCAATTAGCATATGACTCATTTCTGGGTTCTTTTTCCCCTTTGATTCCTTCTCCTTCTTAATCTTTTGCTCATGTTCCTTCTGCTGTCCTCTCTTTAAATGTTGGTATCATTCAGGGTTCCATTCTCAGTCCTGTTCTAGGTCAGCTCATCTGTTTCTACAACTTCGCTATATCCTCATGTGTTCAAGACCCAGCCCTTATCTCAACTCACTGTTGAATCCCAGAGCCATGTAAACTCCCTACTGGACACTCTTTGTAGCCCACAGGCACCTCAAATTCAATATACCAAGAAAAGGAACTCATTACCTTTACCACAAGGTGCTCCTCCACTGAATTCCCAAGCTCAGTTAAATGGCAACACAACCCAATTAGCTGTCCAAGTTAGATTCCTGGCCATTAGGGCTGGCCTCCCCTCCCCCATTTACTAATATACCAAGTCTTCCTATTCCACCTACAAAATGTCTCTCTAGTTTTAATGCTACTGACAGAATTTATTTAGGTAATTCATTCACTCAAGAGTCACCTACTGGTTATCATCAACTGTCCTGGATTACTAAACAGTCTCTCCTAGATTCTACTTTGACCCACTCTAACCTATTTTCCAGTTTGCATCCTGAATACTCTTTAAAAAATAATCCCCTAATTAAAACCCTTCAATGGCTCCTCATAGTTTTTAAGACAATGTCAACTTCCATAGTACAGCTTATAAGAGCTTTCAGAAGCTAGCCCCTGCTTATTTCCCTTGACCTGGTCCTTCCTCCTCCCTCCACTCACATTCAGCCAACAGACTCTCTACTTGTTTCTACCAATGTGCCCTTTCTCCAAGCCTGATTCCTTCTCACCTCCATGTTAAACGTCTATAGACCTGTAGGACTTACCTTGGGCATTAACATCTCCAGAAATCTTAGAACAGGCACCTCTCTGTTGAACTCTGTCATAGTACTTATCACATCATAAGACAACTACTTGTTACCCTACTTGTTTCCTTTCTCTACTTCATTGGGAATTCTTTGAGGGCAGGGATCTAGTCTTAGTAAACTAAAAGATTTGTTTATGTTATAAATTGACTGCCATACAGAAGACCTGGATATTTAATGAGTTAATAGGCTAAATGGTATTCTTTTGAATGTACGTAAAGTAAAAATAACTAATGTTTGTTAGTACTTTATGATTTAGAACACATTAATTTTTGTAACAATCTCATTGGGTAGGTTGTACCATCAACCATATTTTAAGTGTAAAGAAACAAGACGGAGTTAACTGACTTGCCAAAGGCAGGACTCAATTCTGGGCTTCCTACATGTTAGGACTGAGACTCTTCTATCACACAACCACATCTCTATTGAAATATGTAGAAGTGAGCAAGATAATTCACTCTGAAATAGGACTGCAAATCATCCTCTAAATGTGCAATTTAATCTTTGGACATAAAAAGGTAAATGAATTTTAAAAGATCTAATTTGAATTAATACCATAGTATTGCTTAAATTTTTCATATATGAAGAAACAGCTCCACTTTTACCATTGTATTTAAATCTCAGAAATTGATAAAAATTTAATATCTGTGGTAGTTACAAGATTTATGTTTATTAATACAACAAATAGCTGAGAAGAGTCAGAAAGCTTCTCTGTTCTTTCAAAAGTTGATAGCTTCATGCTCTTAGAAATGCCTAGTCCTAGCCATCTTCTGGGTCTTAAGTACCTCTAGTATGCTTGCCAGACACGGTCACACATAAGCAGCAGTATTACCAATTTCCTTTAACCTGACCTAGAATTATATTCTGCTTACCTTGATGTGCAAAGACCAAACTCAATCAAAACTAATTTCTCAAAAATTTTCTTTCAGAGATTAGGATCACCTAATGCTGGCCTTTGATAGGGATATATCCTAATTCTTATAATCAATTATTATACCACATTTCAGAGTGGAAAAAAAAATAGCACTTTTTCTATCCAAATAATAGAATATTAGTGTTCCATCATAAGATTTAAAATATCCAAACAATTGTTTTCAGTTCACTTTTGAGACATATATCAATAATTAAAAAACAACAACAAAATGAATACTTACAATATATCCTTAAAGTTTTCAAACACATACATATGCCGAAAACTGTCAATAGCTATTACGGGGCAATCTGCTGGGGTTTTCTGTATGTGCAGAAGAGGATGTCTAAATTTGTCACAGTCCGCGTGTAAGAAGTTTATTGCACCTTTAGAAGAAAAAGAATCGGAAAAGATAGATCAGAATTTTCTTGATTGTATTCTCATAAGATTGCAAGTTCATAAAAAGTAACATACTAAAAAAACACCAAAATGCTTTAGAGTAATATAGATCACAAAAACTAAAACCTAAATATTTCAACACTGAAAGGAGGTAGGATTTGAGCTCTTAGGGCAGAGAGTATAATTTTCTCATAAATTATCTGAACTCAACCTGAATTCAAATGCTATAGTGAATTTTTCATTTTTCTTGCATGGATGCTCCTCTGCTCTGCAGATTACCCAGGTCTGGAGAGCAAGTTCCTGAAACTGACATATAATCTGTCTTCCCCAGGACATCTTCATTTCATCAAGGAGCCCTTCTGGTCCCTACTGGTTGATTTTCAATCTAAT
The DNA here is from genome assembly GCF_964212035.1 of Myotis nattereri. NCBI lineage: Eukaryota > Metazoa > Chordata > Mammalia > Chiroptera > Vespertilionidae > Myotis > Myotis nattereri. Next base: position 58,015,807 of record NC_138087.1, read on the forward strand.
TCAACCCCCAAAATATTTACGAAGTCACTAATAAGGGTATAGCTCTATACAATGCCTTCAGTTTATTATGCTTGATTTTCTTCTCTAACTACAAAGGGAAAGTTGGTCATATCTCAAATTGTTTTTGCGGCTTTGGAGAAGTCCACAGAGAATGCACTTTCTTTCATTTAGAAATAAACATTAACCAGACTCTGTAAATTATCTCAGCAATCTATCTGAGACTGTTTATTAGGAAGGGACCAGGCAAGTATCAATGTGCTAAAAGCAAGTGCCTAAAACTGACGGTGTCCACCTATGACCCCACTTTCCAAGCTATTTGATTTAGGGAGCTAAAACAGCCATGGTTTATTTTAAAAAGCCACTGCTTCGTATACTCTCTCTACTACACCTCCCACCCAATGTTTACATGTAAATTCTGAGGCTGTAATGGGGGAGGGGTTGGGGAGAAAGAAACCAAGAGAAAAGATGAAAATAAACACCTTCATCTGTCTACCTTTTTCACTTATTAACTGTCGGGCTACTTCATTCTGGAATATTTCTAAACTTTCTGTATCTTCTTTCATGTGGAAGAGTATTAGAAAAGGCAGTCCTTCTTCTGTCAATTCCTGTGTAGAGAAGTATTTAATGAGAATTATCAGGCCTCTCCACTTGTAGCTGTTTTCTAAGTAGGAACAATTTAGAACTCAACCCAACATGCAACAATTGCAACATCCCAGGAAAAAAATAAGGCCCAAAGGTGTAAATAAACATTAGCCTTAATGGAGAAGTCCAAAGACATTTCCTATACCTGAAGTACCCCGGCACTCAGAGGACTCACCCACTCATCCTGCTTGCCTGCAGAAATTGACTTGCCTTAAAGTAACCACTGGGCTGGGCTGTTAGCTAGAATTGGGTGAAGCCATGGCATTTGATAAATGAGTTGACCAAGGGAGAAACTGCTGGTTCTTTATCAAGATGTTAATTTTAGGGTGGAGTAGACATGTTTTCCCCTACAGATTTTAGGGTGGGGTAAACTATCTTCACAGATAACACTGAAAAACTGAATGTACCAGCAGTAAATAAATCTTATTTTGCACACTTATGTTCATTTTAAGGTGTATGCAAAAACTTAGACGAGCTGAAAAGTGTTTGATTCAGAGCAAATAACAAACTCCCATAACATAGCCAGTTTTCAACCAATACACAATTTTTAACATTAAAAAATACCCACCACTATATATGTGTGTGTTTATATACCTTGTGGATATACATACACAAAAGCGTCTTGAAAATTATAAAGTGCTTTAAATTTTTCATTGTTATTGGAGAATAATATGAGAAATGTGATGACAGATTTTTTTAAATATATTTTATTGATTTTTTACAGAGAGGAAGGGAGGGGGATAGGGAGCTAGAATCATCGATGAGAGAGAAACATCGATCAGCTGCCTCTCGCACACTCCCCACTGGGGATGTGCCCGCAACCAAGGTACATGCCCCTGACTGGAATCGAACCCAGGACGCTTGAGTCCGCAGGCCGACGCTCTATCCACTGAGCCAACCGGTCAGGGCATGATGACAGATTTTAAACATTTATTCTCTCTAGCAAATGCTAAGTTCTGACTCATAAGGATAAGTTCAGAATGGCCTAATAAAATTATTTCCATCAACTATCCTTTTGTGCGTCTCTCTATAATTTAGAAACTGCCTCAGCAGAAAGCTCAAATGTCCTATACTTTATAAAAACTGAATCTGGCTGAAACCGGTTTGGCTCAGTGGATAGAGCGTCGGCTTGCGGACTGAGGGGTCCCAGGTTCGATTCCGGTCAAGGGCATGTACCTGGGTTGCAGGCACATCCCCAGTAGGAGATGTGCAGGAGGCAGCTGATCGATGTTTCTCTCTCATCGATGTTTCTAACTCTCTATCTCTCTCCCTTCCTCTCTGTAAAAAATCAACAAAATATACTTAAAAAAAAAACAAAAAAACTGAATCTGGAACCCATCTTATAGGACAAGAGTTTTCTCCTGGTTCCTAGTTCCATGTTTAAGCCTGTTAAACTCAGGTACAGAATAAAGTATAAAGTTTCTTATCACATTTACTTTTTTAAAAACTGAGATATAACTCGCATGCCACCAAATTCACCATTTTAATGTGTTCAAACTGGTGGGTTTTATTATATTTACAAGGTCTGCAAACATCAACACTACCTAATTCCACATCATTTTCATCACTCCAGAAAGGAACCCCATACTCATTAGCAGTCACTCCCATCTTTCCTCCCTGACTCCTGGCATCACACTGATCCTCTGTAAGTTGATTTAAAGTTTCCTCTTCCCCACTCTTTATCTTTTGGGCTCAGTTTTCTTTCTCTCACACATTGCTACTTTTCCCCATGGTCTGTCTTTGGACTTCTCTGCTCTAGCTTGGCAATTTCGACTAGTTCAACAATCCCAATCAGCACTTCTCATTGGTCCCTTTTCTCTCTCTCTCCATGCCCAGTTCCAGTTCAGAATCCAAGTCTAGATTTCCAACTTCCTGTGTAATATCTCCATTACAACGTCTAACCAACCTTCAGCACTCAATATTAATACACTTTCACTTCCCTATTTCCATTAGTATTTCTGCTCCTCCTTTAGCCCTTTCCTTTCAGGACTGAAGGAAGCCTTGTCTAGAAAACCATCCCTGATTCTGCCCCACTTCTGCCCAAAGTGGAAATGAATTCTCTTCTCTGAATTCCCAGAACATTTTCCCAGTGCCCCTCAGGTGGCCTGGGACATGTCTTTATATTACATTATCTATATAAGTGAACCACCAGACTGAACCCCTTAAACACAGAGAATCTTATTTCACTTCTCTTTTGCTCATAGATTTTTATATGCAATAATGCGCAATCAACCTATGACATGAGGACACAAATGTTTCTGAATAAATATAATTGGGAAAGGAGACTCAATAGTCACCTTTTAGAAAACGTAAGAGCTAGAAAGTTAAACGTAAAACCAAATATAACATACTAGTATTACTTTATTAAACCAAAGTATGGATGAACTAACAACTATTAGGAGAAAAGTAATAAGTAGATTAATAGTTTGAAAAAAAAATCTTTTTGCTAAACTAATTTACATACATTAACATAGCAGTTGGTAGTTTATGCTGCTTGGATTTTTAAGTTTCCCGTGTCCACATCAACATATTCTCTCCAGAGCAGGCATTAAAAGACTCAGGAGCGAGACAGCAAAACAACCAGGTTCAGACATTTCCCCACTGTCAGGTGTGGGGAACATCTGGCCCAGGCTGTATAAGGCCTGAGAAAGCATTTGGGCTGGCCCTGCCAAGGCAATCGCAGGCGGAATTTGAATTTCAATAAATCTAGGAGCTTTTTCCATAGCAACATAAATTTATATTAAGTGAATTATATTAAGCGAATGATGTTATAAATATCCAAATGGCCCTTGGCAGAAAAAAGGTTCCCCACCCTGGAAATGATTGAGGGGTAGTTGGAACTCCTGTATTACTATTTAAGATTTTTCCAGTCTATACCTTTAAACTCTACTTTTCAAACTATTCCTGCCAAAGCAGTTGAATAATTGTGACAAGTTACTGAATCTTTCTGAGCCTCTGAAGACTAACTGAGCTAACACAATAAAAATGTATGTAATTCAACCAAGCATACCTGAAGCCTAGAGAACTAAGAAAAGTAGCAGCGATGTTCATTTGATAAATAAGCTAAGAAAGAACACAAGCAAGCAAGCTTTAATGGATCACAACCACACATTTATGCATTGTGTGAGGCTGCGTTTGCGCCACACTGCGAAGTTGAGTTGTTTCGACAGAGACTGTATGAACTGCAAACTTAAAATACTTAACATCCGATTCCTTTATAGAATTGCCATCTTCTGACTAAATGGTGATTAGGTGGGTGTGTTTACTATGTGATAATGTTTTCTAAAAATTGATTAGATTGGATTTTAAACATGGAGTGAAATTAAAAGAAAAATATATTTTGAACATAGTGAAGAATAGAGAGAGGCATCTCACAGACCTAGCCCCTTGATCTCTGACTTTTGTGTTTTGTTTTTGTAAGTTTGCTTTATTTCAGACACATGGAATCACTGAGGTCAATTACATGATAACTGATCATTGCTTTTCATGACTTCATTCTTTTAGGATAGAAAGCAATCAGAACAACCTTTAGATGGCAAAGAATTATTCACACTAAATAACTGATTGTAACTATGCTTCTAAAGGACACCCCCTAAACAAGAATCTTCCAACAGGGGTGGTTATCAGAATCCCGAGGCATTTTCAAGACTGTAATGACCCACTGACATTGCAGGAAATGCAACAGAGGAGTCCTGGGATGGCCCGGGTGAAAGCCACTGGCCTGTATTACAGAAATAGTTATGATGTCATTATGTTTGACTGTATGATTTTTATTAAAGGTTAAGTATGTGATAAAATAGTAAGAGTGGACAAAGTTTGCTTTTTCAGAAATCTGAATTAAAAAATTAAAAATAATAACCGACATTAGAAAGCCCATACCTCTCCATTTTCAAATGTTATTTCTCGAACAAGAGGAACGCATTTATCTTGAATCCAATTGTAAATCCCATCAAAATTTGTCATAGAGCCCAAGTATACCATATCTGGAGCAGAATGCTGTTACAAAAACAGAGAAAAATACTGTATTAAACAAATCTAACCTGTGTTAGCAAAAATGCATCCTAGAGCCATCTATATGAGCCCAGAAAATCAATAAGGGATACAAAAGCAAAAAACATGAAACTTCTGAGAAAGAGGACTATAAATAATAAAAAGCTGATAATATTGTGATTATTCACCCTGTGATCCCTAAGCCTTCTGCTTTTCCTTGGATTTGGGCTAATTAACTGTTTATCAGTACCTTCACCAATGGCAGGCAGGCATTGTGAAAAAAAGTTATTAAAAAAATTAAGTTATCTATCCTTAGAGTTGAAGATATTAGAAGAAAATCTGGAGACTTCCAGTGAAAAATACAAGACTATGTAAATCTAAGGCATGGCTATCTCTAATATTTATTATCTACACTGCAGGGGTCCTCAAACTTTTTAAACAGGGGGCCAGTTCACTGTCCCTCAGACCATTGGAGAGCCGGACTATAGTTTAAAAAAAAACTATGAACAAATTCCTATGCACACTGCACATATCTTATTTTGAAGTAAAAAAACAAATGTTTTCGGCGGGCCGCATGTGGCCCACGGGCCGTAGTTTGAGGACCCCTGATCTATAGTATCTACTTCCATATAGACTCAAAATCAATATTTATGAAGTACCTAAAATGATTATAAGAATAACAGCCAACATTATCTGAGTAAACTTGCCATGTCCAAACACTGTTGTGAGCACAGTAAAACCTTGATATAACAACTTCAGGCAAAGGGCTATCTGTTAAAGCTGGAAGTCCATTATATAATAAAGTAGGTTTTCTGAATGGGTATGTTAAAACACTGACAAATTAGTTATCTGTTTTTACTTATGTAGACACGTTTGTGTATTTAAAATTAAGTATGTATGGAAAGTTTAATTTCACAGAAAAGTTTTCTATATGTATTACTGTAATTTTAAATTTATACTGAATTGGTCTAGTAAATGCTAACATTTGCCAGTCACTGCGAGTAAATAAATGCACACAGCTGGGGTGTGGCTTAATGCACGGTGGGACACTGGCCAGCACTTGTAAAACTGCTGCAGAAAGTCACGTCAGGTGAAAACAGAACCAATTACCAAGTGCGATGCAGTGTGAGCATTTGCTAATGTTTACGAGAGGTGACTTTTGGATTTAAATATGTAAACTACAGTTGGAGATATATAATATTCATGTCAGTGAAATTACTACAGTGTTTCTTCTAACATATGGCTTATTCACTAAAATTTGTTAAAAATAACAGTGAATTAATAACAACAATTTAAAAACCATGTTAATTTAATTATAAGCAAATCTTGGTTAAAAGCATTTTAAAATTAACAGGGTATTAATTTTCACATAAGGAGATACGGATCAGAATTTTTGTCTGTTAAATCAAGGTCTGCAAAATGGAGGGTTTACTGTGCCTTAAATATGTTGACTCATTTAATCCCTGAAGTATCCCCTAAAGCAGGACCATTATTATCATGGCTGCTTTTACTAATGAACTGAAACACAGAGAAACTAAGAAACTTCCCCAGAGTTATACTCCTAGGCAAGTGGAAGATCTGACATTACAGCTCAGCCTCACTCCAGAGCCCACGCTCTTTACAACCAAACCACACGGTGAGACACTCTACTGGTGTCTAGAGAAGGGCACACTATGTAAGCTACTCCTAAAGACATGCCCTTGCAAAACAATAGAGGCAAAGACTTACCTGAATTCAGAATAAGACATGAGTTTTCTAAATAAAAACCTCATTCACGTGACTACATAAACATTAAAAACTTCAGTGTGTCAAAACACTGCAAACATTAAAATGAAAATTATAAATTTGAAAAATATAGATTCTATTTTTTGTTATGTGTGAAAAGCTGCAATGACAAACAATTTAAGAATTTAATTTATATTTAAAATTATACTACAAAAAAGCAACTTACCCCTGGTGGTTTGTAGATTATACTGTCTCCACTGTATCTTTCTGGTTTTGAAACAGTCCTAATAGGAAGAGAGAAGTAGTACTAATAAGTTTTAAGAAAAATAATAGCAGTAATACACCTGAATGAAGAAGAATTAGTTAGCTGTTTTGCAATGTATGAATTATCTATTTGAAACACATACTTATCCATCATCTTTCCTACTTATGACTATGCACTAAACAACTAAAACATATATTTTTAAAATTTATTGAACAAAAATTTAGCGCAAGGCAGATTTTTTAAAGGGAAATTTTAGTTTCCTGCTTTTGTGACTCAGTATTTTATAAGTTTGGATTGGTAGTTTTAGCACTAAAATGGTATTTTTAAACCTAGACTGTAACCACTAACTGGGATCAAGGTCATTGATGTGGTCCTGTAGACCAATCAAGAAACACATTATTTGCTTGTAAGTCAGACTCATCCATGAATTTTCTACTTTTTACTTTTAACATCTCAGCCAAATTGACACACTCTCAACCAACATACTTACCCAAATGCAGAAAAGAAGGCACAATCATCGTGCAAAATATTCGCTACTTTTTGAAAAACTCTATAGTGTTCTGAATCCATTTGCTCAAAATAGCCAATAATATTTCTTTTGCTGCGCTGTAAAATAATGTAATTATTTTACAAACATATGCAGTTCTATAAACATGTTATTTCATTTACCCAGATTGTTCAATTATCTCCAAATGAAGTATGACTATAAATACACATTTGACTTAACACCTAGTCCAAAACTATTAAAGATTACATTGGTTTGAAAGCAATCTTAACTATAGTCTAATGTAAATATGAACATTTCCTTCTAGCATTTTATGTTAAAATGTCAATAGATAATTATATGACAGTCTTTTCCTAATTAAAGTGACTAATTCTAAAGTATTTTAAACTAGTACATCAATTCATAACGTGTGGCTGACTGTAGGTAGAGACTCCCCCATGGGTCTCTCACACTGCTACAAACTGCAAAACTCCAACCACTCTTCACCAGGACCATTTCTAAGGGTTGTGTTTGCAGCTAGCAACACTGAGGTATGAGGTAATGTTTCCCTCCGGGACAGAGAGCAGGCTTCTTACTAGCCCAACATGGGTGTTTCCGGAGCCCAGAGTTCTCCTATAACACAACTCACTGTACACATAGGCATCTAACTGGACCCTCTGTGTCACCTCCATAAGACTTGGGGGTCAAAGAAACAAATGCAAACATGTTCACACTGGTGGCTGTAATGTGAGCAATAAAGCCCTTTGTTACTGACCCATAAGCCTTATATCTTTGTCATCCATGAAACTACAACTGCTTAACATATTAGCTTGTAAGTAGGATACAAATAAAATCTCAAACCTGACAATGACAATCTAAAGCCCAAATGCAATTGTTTTTATTTTATTAAACACAACTTAGTGTACAAAGAAAAGGGTTTGCTAAGCTTATTATTAAAGGGGGCTGTTTTACAGGACACTAAAACACATATCAAAGAGCTGATATGGGAGTAATCAGAGCAGACACCTGGAGGATCTCCACCAAGGAACACATGGAAATTTGGTTATGTAGGCCTGCCATTAGCATCTATTTCTTCATAATTCAGGCTACCCTTTGACCTCAATAATTCAAATTAGTGCAATTTTACTGTATGCTATACATTTTACCCAAAGGGTCAATAAAACATTAGCATTTCCCTTGAGAAATAATTGAAGAAAAACTCAATTTGCTAAAAGTATATATATGTCAAATCCATTGCAATTAACTATAAGAAAATATACAGATTCCTTGATTGCATAAGAATTTGTTTACATTATTTAAACAAAGCAATGTTCATTTGATCCAGCAAAAATGAACCACTTACATCAAGAGTGGTGATTTCTACTAAGTCATGCAGTTCTTGAACGGGGTCACTTTTTTGTTGCCTGATGTAATCTGCAAGTGCTTTCACTGACCGCTGACCCCTGTACTCTCTCTTCATCATCATCCCGTTACGAAACAATTTGAGGGTTGGGTATTTGCTTATCCTATATCTCTGGGCTATATCAGCTAAAAGAATGAAAAGAAAAAAAAATTAACTTCACTCTCGTACTTGATCTGGGTAAGTCCATTAGCCAAACAGTCTAAATTCTTACAGTGACTTAGTGAAGACATTTTGGTTAAACAGTTATTTTTCAGTGTTAGAGAAAAAATATTAATCATGATGCGTTTGTACTGGTTAAGAAGGCAAGATCTGGACATGTGTTACCTGGTTTAAATCCCACATTTGCTATTTACTGGCTCTTTAACTTGTAACTCAAATCAACTATCTATGCCTTAGTTTCTCATCTGTTAAGTAAGAACAATAATTTCTACCACACAGGATTGTTTTAAGGACTAAATAAGATAATACAAGTGCATGACACAGTAAACTTTAAATAACTGTTAGTAAACATTATCATAAATATATTCCAGAAAGGAATTAGAATGCACAAAATGTCAATTTTGAAAATATGCAAATTTTATGTAAACTAATACAATAAAACCCAAAACTCAGCAGTATACACACAGAGACACAAAATAATAAACACTTTATTATGACCTATAGATATAATCTCAGGAAATGAAAATTCTTTTCCTGTGTCATTAAAACCTGTTTATAGTCTCAAAATAAGAACTTAAATCAAGATGTATGCTGATGTCATTTTTTTAGGAATCACAATTACTAAGATGCCTTATGCCATATATGAAAATGATAAAAGATGCATTGAATTTTTAGAATAAAGGTGACCTGGGAGAGCACTGAAGTGGTCTAAAACAGGTGAAATTCTTTTTCATAACTGAGCAAAAATGAAAGCAAAATTCTAAAATGGTGACACAAAACACCAGGAAAATTGTCTAACCTGCCTTCATTTCTAGTAGTTGTAAAACAGAAACAAAACACAACAATCAGAATGGCAAAAACATTTCTGCTGACCACCTTAATTTTCTAGGAGACTTGATGGTAGAAAGAACTTTAGAGGGAGACTAGTAAGGAAGCTACTGCAATGGTCCTGGCAGAAGTAACAAGAAGTCTGTCTACAAACTTAACACGGCAACCTTTAGGTTGTCTTAAAATTCTACTTACGGATAGAAAAAGATTAAATAACATTTGAAAACAGGGGAGCAGAGGCTTGCTTAATCCTCAAACGACACGTACAGCAGGTGTGCTGCACAATTATGTGGCTGTTAATTATTAAAAAGCAATAGCCTTAAAATTACATTGATCAATAATCTCATACATAAAGGCGACTTCTTACAAGCTTTGGTCAAAGGTGATTTTAAAATAATTACAGTGTGACATTTTAACAATATAACAAAGAATGACTTAAGGGGTATAATAATATTTTTATTAACTGGATAGATCAAATGTTAAAATGGATGTCAAAAGAACTGAAATTACAGAAGGTTAATAGCTTGCTGATTGGAAAATTAGCATGTACTTTTGCTTCAATGGTCACTTATTCTCCTTGATGGGTTCTGCCTGCCTGCCTGCCTACCTCAGCCATGCCCAGCAGGGTCCAAACGGGAAAACTGCCTCAAGCTCTGTCTCAGCAGTGTCCACCCGGCCATGATTATCCATGGCAGACAGTACAAAGAGGCAAGAGGTTTCAACAGATAGGGCTTATGTTTTTGTGATTCCAGGATGAGGACCACTGCTACCTATGTATCGTTTCTCACTCCCAAGTCATGCCTTCCCCTCAATGAGGAAAAAAAACAAAAATGAAAACACAACAACAAAATAAACCCTAAACGAAAATATAGAGAAAGCCTAGATCAGCCGTGGGCAAACTACGGCCCACAGGCCGGATCCGGCCCGTTTAAAATGAATAAAACTAAAAAAAAAAAAAAGACCCGTACCCTTTTATGTAATGATGTTTACTTTGAATTTATATTAGTTCACACAAACACTCCATCCATGCTTTTGTTCCGGCCCTCCGGTCCAGTTTAAGAACCCATTGTGGCCCTCGAGTCAAAAAGTTTGCCCACCCCTGGCCTAGATGCTTATTCAGGACTCAAGTTAAGTCTACACATCCAAGTTCTGTTTTATGCACATGAATTCTTTACCATATCTTTTCTTATTCTTTTTTAAAACTTATTCTATTGAAATATATTTAATATATAACACTGCAAGTTTATGTGTAAAACATATTGGTTTGATACATAACTGACATTTCTTCTTTTGTGGTGGGAATAATTAAGATCCAGTCTCTTAGCAAGTTTGATGTGTGTGTGTGTGTTTTAAATTTTTATTGATTTCAGAGAGGAAGGGAGAGGGAGAGAGATAGAAACATCAATGATGGGAGAGAATCATTGATTGGCAGCCTCCTGCACGCCCTCTACTGGGGATCAAGCTCACAACCCGGCCATGTGCCCTTGACTGGAATCAAACCTGGGACCCTTCAGTCCGTAGGCCGATGCTCTGTCCAATGAACCAGACCAGCTAGGGCAAGTTTGATGTTTTTAACACAATATTGTTGTCTATAATTATGTTATGTCTTAATGCCTCATTTATGCATAGCTCTTATAAAGCTTCTCAATTTGCAATGTGGAAGGTTAAAGGTAGTGCTGGAAAGAAGACAGGTAAGAGTAACTTGGATATTTGGGAGCAAGATCTTGCCTAATTCAAGGAAAATTACAAACTACTCTCCTAAAAATGATAGGATTTCTGCACTGACCAGCAAATCATTTCTGAATGTCCCTTGCCATACAGCCTATAGCCACTGGAGGTCAGCAGAGAACCCAGTCTCACCAGGGGCAGATGATGGGACTAGCTGCACTTAAAGCAGCATGACCACCCCGAGGGATGAATTCTCCCAAACTCCCCAAATGAGAAGCCTGAGGAAGATGAGATAAAGTGAGATGATCCACAGCTGAAGCAAGGGTAAGTTTTAACTGGGTGCATATGTAGAAATTTTGGAAAACAAAGACAATTACAAAGAAGAAAAGAAGCATTTGTAATACAACCACCATTGGGGAAAATGACTATTAATGTGTTGGTTATATTTTGCTAACTTTGAATAAAAGTTGCTTAACCAGCAGTGACCTTTCAATTGAGAAAGTAATAAGCTGAGATTAGTCAAATAATAAAATGCCAGCATCGATACTTGCAGAATGGGTATCAGCAGGTTGGAAGAAAATCCTAGAAAGAGTAACATTCTTTAATCAAGGGTATTACCAACACTCTTAATGGCACAGAAGCTGCTATCCTATATAATAAAAGGCTAATATGCAAATCGACTGAATGGCTGGTCACTATGATGTGCACTGACCACCAGAGGGCAGAAGCTAACCCCTGGTGGTCAGTGCACTCCCACAGGGGGAGTGCTGCTCAGCCAGAAGCCAGGCTCATGGCTGGCAAGTGCAGCGGTGGTGGCGGGAGCCTCTCTCACCTCCGCAGCAGCGCCAAGGATGTCCAACTGATGGCTCCCGAACTACGAGAGGGCACAGGCCGGGCTGAGGGACCCCCCACCCCCACCCCAGGAGCGCATGAATTTCGTGCACCGGGCCTCTAGTTGTATAGAAAAACACAAAAATCAGTAACTCAGAATTGGAAAGGGATACACAAGAGTAAGATTTCGAATGTAAAATTGTTTCAGGATTACTTGAACAAAATTACTTTCTTTTTTAGGAACAAACTTACTTTCCATATTATTATCATACAATAATATGATAAAAAGTTTGTATCTAAGTAAGTCTAAAACAGTTCTTATAACAGATATAAAAATTCTAAGTGATAAGAAAGCATTGTGTTGTAATTTTGGGTGTTTTTTTTCCAGTTATAGGTAAAAGTGTGACTTATAATTCCTGACAATTTAGATTTGACAAAATATTGCAGGAATACTTTATTGTACTGTTGGAAGATAATGAAATAATCTACTTAAAGTACTAAATGTAGTATCTACAAAACGAACAGTTCATATATGCTGGCTAGTATTTATTACTCATTTATCCATCCATTTATTCAACAACTATTATTGAAATGCTACTACGTGCTAGGCACCATTCCTGATGACACTCCAGCATCAGTCTGAGTTCAAAATTCTCTTTCTACATTTCCCAACTTTTTTGGGGAGGTGCAGTGAGGTGGCAAGGTGGTGGGGGAGGGAATTAAAGTGGCTACATCCAGCTCATACACAGAAGCAAAAGCGCTGACTAGGTAAAATCAGCCTGTTATATCCCTCTTGCCTTCTTTCCTACCCCAGTTCTAAGTTCTCAGCCTATTTACCTTTACCTTTCAACAAAAAAAGTCCTAGGAAAGGCATATAAGGTAAGGTCAAGGTAAGGCAGAAAGCACTCCATTGAATGCTGTTAGACAGAAAGAAATGCAGGCAGCAAATCAAAGCGTTTCCTATAATTATGTACTCACATGGGGTTTCCTGATAAACTAGTAAACTGAGGACTTCAGAAGGATTCCCAACACGTTCTAAGGAATGAGCCCATGCATTGCCAACCATTGGAACTACCTTGAAAATACTCACTTGGAATGTTTTATGAAAATTAGTCCCATTACACATTTTTATATATGAAAGTGGGCGATTTCATAAGCAACAAAATGGCCTCAATTACCATGGCTCATGGGAGGTTTTCACTGAAAAACTGATAGAGAGAACTCTGGTCAGTTTCCAAAAGCTATAGAGTGGCTCTAAGTATTCCTCAAAACGCCAGAAAAAGTCCATTCAAGAAAATTTTAAACTCAATGACTGCTGAAGGCCTTTATCATAGTGAAACTCAGCAGAAACTACAATTAACAACATCACAGTACACCTGTACAATACAGATGTGAAGCTTCTTTCACACACACACACACACACACACACACACACACACACACACACACACCTTCTCAAAATCTCTAGAGCAACAAGGCCTCCCTCCCTTCTGCCTCTTTTCTTAACCAATGACAAATTATAGGTTCAGTGATTTCTTTTTATAACAACTTTCTATTTTGCAAATATTCAAACTTATAGAGTTTGGTTCACTGCTCTATCAGAAAAGATAAAGAATATCCTCACCTAAATTTAACATTTTACAATATTTAGTTACCATATTTCTCTTTCTTGCTACACACACACACACACACACTTTTTATGGCAAGTGCTGAAACAAATTGAGGGATTTTTTTTTTTAAGTAACTTGTCCAACTCCATATGACAGTAAGTAGGGGGCTTCTGATTCTACAACAAAAGATTCTACCTTAGTAGAGAGCTGGGCCACACAGTACAGAAACAAGAATAGAAACAATAATAGAAACAATAATACCACATACAAGTTAATTATCTATATGCTTGCCCTATTATATTTTGATGAAAAAACAAAATAAATTTTTTAAACCCTTCACGCAGACAAAATGGAAAGTAGTGTTATAAGAATAAAAAAAGTAACTATTAACATTTTGAGCAAGGTCACTAATACTTTTTTGATTTGTTCTCCACTTGAAGCAGAGCATTTTTGAAAAAGAAGTGTGTGTGTGTAGGAGAGGTGGGGATGAGACAGTTTCTTCCAGACTTCCTACTGAGGTACTTACAGTGCTGATCACAATCAACTCTGGCAAACACTACTTGATTTTCACTTGGATATTCTTCCTTAATCACATTGGAAGCTTCCTCAAAAATTGGATGCAACATCTGGCTGAAACGACACCTATGCACAGAGAAGGATACCAATTAAAACTGAAAAGTAGACTCAATAAAATTTTATTTCAGCTATTATCCATTGATATTTAGCATATATACAATAAATAGCTTTTCAGACAATCCTGAATTAGGGATGAATTAATTTAGGGATGAATCCTGATGTCATTCATTGGAGATGAAGAAAACTTTTTATTCAAAGATTGTCCAAGTAACTAAAATATTTTGGTTTATCTTTTCACCTTAGGAAAATGGCCAATATTATGGAACACACAGCTAAAGCTCTCACATAAAGGCCATGAAACAAGCCTGAAATACACCCTCTAAGATATATCTACTGGCACTTGCAACTACTGAGATTTAGACATTTATAAAAGAAATTACTTTCCTCTAAATAATGGACATACTTTTAGACTACTGTTCAAAATCTCTAGACCAATTCAGAACTAGTTCAATCTAATTTTAGAGGCAAGTTAGCATACTATATAAATAAGTTATATGAAAGGGACATATAGTATACAATGAACTGCGTCCCCTCAAAATTTATCCCTGGCTAAAATGGGCTTTTGTATCTATAAACATGTTAAAAATACTAAGTCCAGGAGAAAAAAAATCTTAAATTCCTAAACAAGGCTTCCTGTCTATTTTCCTTTGTCATTTTTGTTTGCTTTATTTTTACTTTTAAAATGGGGCACAAACCCCACAATCAATATTCTAGAAACCCAACACTCTAATTCTGACTTAATCAGGCAAACCATTTCACAAATATATGCTGTGGGTCATTAAAGGGACCTGATAAGAAAGACAAAAGAACCAGAATCAGCGTATAACCAACCAGCTGGGTTAGAATGGTCATTCTCATATGAAAAAGGTATTGAGAATTTGTTAATAAAAAAACACACCTATAATTGTTACTCTTTGCTTCCAGAGCCCTCTCCAAAGAAATTTACTTAAATGAAGCCTATGAACTCTTTAATCCATATGTGATCAGGTCATACATATTAACTATAATTCAACAAAAATATTATAAAGCCTGTGAAAGGATGCAAACTTTATTTCTCCTCCCTATTTCTTTTTGTATATATCTCTTCTCACCCACTCACCTGACTTCCTAAGGAGATGTCCTAGAATATATCAAGGAGACAAATCTGTATCTTCAATCTCTTGCTTTCAAGTGGCTCTTTCCTCTTTTAGCATTCTTAAATCTCTCCCATCTGGGATAGGTGGGTGGGGTCTGTGGACATCAGGGACCGTGTCTTATTTGACTACATATTCTAATAAGCATTTCAGTAGATGTCTGTTAAATGAATAAATGGACAGAATGGAAGAACTAGAGAGACGAAGACTCCAGGTCTGTGGGTTCCTACAGTTCGCTAACAATAGGGTGCTGAGGGAAAGAGAAGACAAGGGGTGGAGGCTGATTGTGTGTGTTTTAAATATGTTTTTATTGATTTTAGAGAGAAGAAGGGAGAGGGAGATAGAGATAAACATCGATTGGCTGCCTCCTACATGTCCCCCCACCAGGGACTGAGCCTACAACCTGGGCACATGCCCTAAATGGGAATTGAACCCAAGACCTTTTGGTGCACGGGAAGATGTCCAACCAACTGAACCACACCGGCCAGGGCAATTAATAGTTTTTTGAAGAAGTCGGTTATGGCCTAGTAAAGAATCAGTAGACAGGCTCCTGGCTTAAGGGCAAGATAAACACGTACATTAAGAACGCCTTTTTTCTGGATTGTCCAGTTGGCTACCTAGTAAGCATTTAAGCACAATTCTTATTTAAAGTAGGATCTGTTTTAATACCAGAAGGCAGAAGGGGAAGATGAAATACAAGTTCAGTTGCAATATTACTAAACTTTCATATACATGTAAAGTTACATCTATAAAAGTAACATAACAAAAGTAATATATCTATTAAAAGGACCCTAAGAGTCATCTGAATCCAACCTAATGCTTGAATTAACCCTGTACAAATCAACCAAATGGGTAGAAGTCTTTTTGTGGGAACAATCTGGGGACACTTACTAGTATGATCTAGTGAAGAAAAATAATAAGCTTTGGAGTCAGACATACCTGAGTTTACATCCCAGTTCCATCACTTACTAGCCATATGACCTTTCTGAGCCTCAATTTCCTCAATCTAAAATGGAAATTAATACTTGCCTGCAGGGTAGTTCTGAGCATTAAAACCAATGTATTTAAAGAGACTGGCCCATAACAGCATTATTAAGTACCTCCTAAGGTTTACTATCTTCTGAGGCATATCAGTATTTTTAGGCAGCTCTGTTATAGAATTCTTCCTTAAACTGTGTCACATGCATATCTTCCAGAGGGAACTCAGAACTAGCCTTTGAGGCTATACAGTATATGTCTATGTCCTACAGCCAATTACCTAACTTTTTTTCAGTTGAATGAAAAGAGTACTAATTCATGAATAACTCGAGATATTTGGGGGGATAATATGTCTTCCCAAGTAACTGCAATTAGCCCACATTTCCAATTCAGTTTTTGCAACGAGGTCAGTGGCACATTCTAGATCTCTTCCTTACAACACATAAAATCTCTTAACCAAGAGAACTGCGTTCTAGTTTTAACTCTGTCACAATCTAGTCAGGTAAGCTTGGGAAAATGTTCCACTGGATCTTAATTTTATTCTTAAGGGATTGGACTAAATAAGCTTCTACCTAATTTACCTTGAAAATGCTACCTCTATTATATATTTTATCAATGGCATTTTCTCTGTATATCTTAAACATTTGTTCATTAAACACTTATCTAGCATTCATTCAGTAAGTATTAATGATATATTTATCTGCCAAGTATTATGCAAACTGCGTGGGGATTAATGGTGAAAAAAGACGTGATAACTTCTTACAAAGCTAACAATAGTAGGGAGCTACTAGCTACACTACAGCATACGAGTGTTATGGTTGGGTAAAGACGGTGTTGTGGGAAGATATAAAAAGGGTCCCTAAACTGACCTGAGAGGAGGAAGAGTGACCTAAAGAAAGTGACATCTAATCTAAGGCATGAAAGATGATTAAAATTAAAGTAGGTAAATAAGTAGATAAGAGAAGAGTGAGCCATTCAAGCAGAGAAAATACCATGACTAAAAGTGATGAAGACTATAGAATATTACAGAAACGGAAAGACCTTAAGTATAACTACAACAGAATAAAGAGGTGGGGAAAGCAAGAGATAATAGCTATAGAGGTAGGAAGGAACCAGGTTATCAAGTAAGAGACTTAAGTCTACTTAAAGAAAATCATTTAGGGTTTTAAAATGGGGTAAACGGATCCAATTCGCACTTCAGGAAAGGCCACTCTGGCTTCCTTTGTAGAAAACAGAATAGAGACACAGAAGACTAGAGGCAAAGAAAATAAATTAGGAGGCTGTCCCAGGAATCTAGCTAAATTGCAGGGCTATGGTCTGAAATAGGGTAGTGCTAACTAGTAGGTGGTTAACCTAAGAGGGCCAAGTAAGGTATAGACTGTCCAGGAATAAGGATTATGTATGTGAGTGTTTCAAACTTCTCTCTAGCGGAAACTCCGCCCTGTGCCATCTACTACCTATTATGCGCTTCCTCTCGGTGCTGGGAAGACTGAGTAAGACTGTCTCTGCCCTCCAAATCCGTTTGCTCGGGCACAAAGTAAGACAGAGAAAGTGGTGCACACAGTACTGCAGGAACAGAGCAGAGAGACTGATTCAGACAGGGAGGGAGGCTTCCTAGAAGTAGTAATAGGTGGTATATATTGTAAATGTCAATATTATTTTTCCTTCTAAACTTGCCACACCGACATTCTCACTTCCAAACACTGCCCTACTTCCTCAATCGGGAAAAATACAGACTTGCAATGTGTACTCAAAGTTGTGTGGGGGAGGGAGAGGGGAAAAGGGGAAGAGAGGGAGGGAGAAAGAGCGAAAGAGAAAGAGAGAGATTTGAGTCTTTATGTTACCTATTTTTATTTTAAGATGTAGGATAATGAAATCAGGTATATCTCTCTCTTAAAACACAAATGCTCACCAAATTAAGCTACTTGATTTGTGAATGAACCTTAATTGATTTTGTATACAGAATATTATCTCACAAAAAAGAAAGGCTTTCCCACTAACCCCTTTCTAACAAAGAAAAATTCACCTTTACCAAGTTTAACCACAGAAATAAGATTACTTACCAGTCAGCATAAAAATTTACTAAAGCAACATCAGCATTTCCTGAAATTGAAAAACAAAACCAAACAACCTAAGTTATTTGTGTCTGCATAATTTTAATATAATTAAAGAAGTGGTTTTCATCATGGTCTGTTTCCACTGTAAGGGTCCACTAAAAAGACACAACAATTAAGTTACCTCCTGCTCAGAAACCCATACATATAGTCATAGACAATTGATATTATTTGTAGGAGTCCCTGTTCCTTCTCTCTATATATCCTGCATCTTTAAACCTTCATGCAATGAATATAAAACAAAAGGGAATCAGACCCAGATCAGGCAAGTAAGCTAATAAATAGCCTACTCTCATAAAAAGTGAAGTAGAATGATCTGGATTTTAATAATCCACTTCTGACCGTAAGAATAACTGAGAATTAGTTCTGTAAGTAAAATCCTATTTCATAGAGCAGACCTGAATAACCAACATCTGATGCCCTACCTAGTTGCAACAAGTAACCTGCTGCTAATAAATGCACTCTGTTTCCTCTCCACACAAGTTATTCTCTGCTGCAAAAATAACTTAGTATCACTTGCATATCCATATATGAAGACATCAGAAAAATATATTTGTTCCTTTCCCCTAAACCTAATACAGACAAACAGAAACTCCTCAAGTACTCACAAAAATAAAACACGAAGATATTCTAGAATTTGGAAGAATAAAGAAGTGAGAATGTGAGAGTTTCAATTCCCTTCTTCCTCTTTTACCTTTTCCTTATTCTCTAAAGCGGTGGTTTACAAGCTGTGGTCCCCTGACCAAGAAGCACCAGCATCACACAGGAACTTAGAGAAATGCAAATTCTTAGGTGGAGTCAAGCAGTTTCTATCAGAAACTGAGGGTCAGGCCTATAGTACAGATAGTAGTAAGTCCTCCAGGGGATTCTGATATATGCTAAAGTGTATAGAACCAGTGCTCTAAAGAGATCCCATAAAGTGGGGGTATACTTTTAGCATTTAAAACCAGTTCCAAGAACTTAAAACAATGATGATGCTCAATGAATATACCCCTTTACCTCTATTGTTTTTGGTTTTGTTCTGTTTAAAGCAGTGGGTTGAAAGGAGTGCTTAAAAGAACCATTTGTACACATTGTAGATTTTCAAATCTCCTAAGTTGTGATCTCCACCTTTCCTCTACTACCTTTAAGAACAAGAATGTTTTCCCCAACGTTAACTAAACACTGTCAGGGAGCAAAGCATTCAGTAAAACACTTATTAAACTTACTTGGATCAATGACAATAAAAGAAATCAGAGTAGGTGACTTAGTTAAAAGTTTAAAAATACAAAAATTTTAGCTGTGTCCTAAAGTCATTAACATTTAGTACTGCACAGTGAAAACTACTGGCGTCTAAGTAGGCTTTTAGAAAATACTTTAAGAATTGTTAGGAGTGGTATTTATGACAAGGCAAAGAAATAAAACAGGACTACAAGTTTACTTTACTTGTAACACACTTCAAGAAAGTTTATTAAAAACTGAAACCAACAGTGCTTTAATTCAGTAAACTGCAGAATTAATCAGAATGCTAGCTCTTCAATTGTTCCAGATAGATTATACACAACAACAAAATAGAATCTCAATGAACTCTTTATAGAGCAGAAAATATACTTAATATCAAGGTACTTACTTAAAATGTCATCTATATTCTCTGTATCAAGACTTGTTATTTCAGTTGTTACAGGAGTAAAAACCCAAGTTATCTGGAAATTTCAAAAAAGTGAAATTAATAAATGTTTCCACAAGAGGCAAAAAAATCTAAAGAGAAAATTTATAAATAAAGTTGGTTCCATTTGTGAGTTACAAAATTGGTTTTAAGCATTATTGTCTACTCTAACCCTTCACTAGATCAATGAAATTGGAAAAGTACAACTTCTAAAGCCTGGAAACTGGTCGAATAAGACTTCCTATGCTTTCAAATACATGAAAGAGGTTAATCCTAAAAAATTAAGTAAATTAAGAATTATTTATTCTTTTAACACTTTCAACAACTTTAGCTGTGTAGCAACACAAAGAAAAAAATTGCCAGATGATTTTCAGTTTTGAAAGAATGTAAAACCAAAGCTAAGTTTGCTGATTCTATCTTACCATGTTTCTAAGACAAAACAAAATAATGAAGAGAATTAAAAAAGATTTCAAATTGTGACCCAAAAGCCCTTCTTGCCTCATCTTCATTACTGGTGGTAACAATATGTTAAGTGGTAGACTATTAAAAGTAGAATAAGAATGTTCTACTTTCACTTTAACATGTCTGAAACATAAAGTTCAAAGTTATCAAAGAAAATCACAGCTCCCTATCCACAAAACAAAGAAAAAATACAATGTTAAACTAAACCAGTAACTGTTCACTTATTTAAAAAATATATTGTGTATTTTTATCTTTATGTGCCCATCTTTTTTTTTTCTTTTTTAAATATATTTTTACTGATTTCAGAGAGGAAGGGAGAGGGAGAGAGAAACAGAAACATCAATGATGAGCTGCCTCCTGCACAACCCCTATTGGGGGTTGAGCCTGCAAGCCAGGCATATACCCCTGACTGGAATCAAACTCACGACCCTTCAGTCCACAGGCCGACGCTCTATCCACTGAGCCAAGCTGGCCAGGGCTGTATGCCATCTTTAATACATTATGTGTTCTGAGGCCTGGACAGTTTATTTGTTCAAACCAGAGTTAGTGTATGGAAATTCATTCACTGAATCATTGCTCTTTATTGAATGACAATTAATGTCAAGCCTTAAGGTACTAAACACTACTCCTTTGTCCATCCATTTCATGGACACTTCAGTACTCACAACAGTTACAACTCAGAAATTTTATAATTCACCTACAGTTCAATTTCTAAATGGTATCACGAGACATGCTGATGCTGGTATGTAAACAAGCCCAGCTAATTATTTGAAATATTTCTATAAATTTATTATTTTCTTTATTATTTTTTAAAAATTCTCACTCGAGTATATTTTTTCCATCGATTTTTTTAGAGAGAGTGGGGGTGGGAGGGCCCGGAAGGTGGTGGAGGGGGAGAGAGAGGAAGAAACAACGTGAAAGAGACACATCAATTAGTTGCCTCCCACATGCCCCAACTAGGCTGGGAATCAAACCTCTGACCCAGGTATGTGCCCTTGACTGGGAATCGAACCCATGACCCTTTTGTGCACAGGCCTACCCTCTAACCTCTGAACCACATCAGCCAAAGCTAAATTTATTATTTTCTTAGAAAAAGCCTAGGAATAACACTAGTCTTATTTTCAAGTTACCACAATAGTGCAACCAATAGCTAACTAGTATTTCTTTTAGCAACCAATAAATTATACTATCCTAAAAGTAAGCTAACTTAACATCCCTGAATATTTGACCCATATAACTAAATGCATTATTTTCAACACCTCAAAACTGTAAAGTCTCATGAGACTTCCCTCACAAGTCATTACTTACCATCCATACCTCAATTAACAGGTCCTTCCCTCATCAGTGTACGACCTGCTCTATAGGTTCCCAGTGTAACCTTTAAAAAATAATCTGATGCCTACTAAAATTTTTAAGACTTTATTTGAGCAAATATCAATTCAAATCAGGTAGCATCTAATCTGGCAAGTAAAAGAGAACTCTGAGGACCTGTACAAAAGGAAGACTTTTATAGGCAGAGGGGGTGGGAACAAGGAAGTTATACCAGGCAAAAAAATGAGTTGGTTATTGCTAAGTTACTTTGCTTTGCAGCGGTTCTCAACCTGTGGGTCGCAAACAATGAAAATACATCCTGCATATCAGATATTTACATTACAATTCATAACAGTGGCAAAATTACAGTTATGAAGTAGCAACGAAAACAATTTTATGGTTGGGGGTCACCACAACATGAGGAACTGTATTAAAGGGCCACGGCATTAGGAAGGTTGAGAACCACTGCTTAGGGCAGTGACGGCGAACCTTTTGAGCTCGGCGTGTCAGCATTTTCAAAAACCCTAACTTAACTCTGGTGCCGTGTCACATATAGAAATTTTTTTATATTTGCAACCATAGTAAAACAAAGATTTATATTTTTGATATTTATTTTATATATTTAAATGCCATTTAACAAAGAAAAATCAACCAAAAAAATGAGTTCGCGTGTCACCTCTGACACACGTGTCATAGGTTCGCCGTCACTGGCTTAGGGGATGACAGAGGTCTACCAGGCGGATTACCTAACTAGTGCTGATCAGGCAATTCCTTATTGGCTGGTTTAAGGTTCCACGTCTGAGGGCTGAAACATAATTCTCAGTCTGGTGATGTGGGACCTGGCATAAGTGACTTCATTTTGGAGCCTGTTGACCAATTATATTGGTCAGCAAGATTGTGTATTAAAAATAATTCAAGAAGATGATGAAAAAATGTCATAAAGCAACAAAATTGGTCATTACCAAAGTCAGTCTTTATTATGGAGTGTCTGCAGGTACTAAAGGCACAAATGCATCAGGCAAGGTATAGGTATGCTCTCCCTCAAGGAGCTCTCAAAGTAGTAGTGGTGTAATGAAGAAAGAAAAATGTGGAAAAGATACAATAATAATCTTAGTTGTACAATCCAAAGAAGCTCATTTTTTTAATAGTTATTGCTTATTAAAATGTATGTTTACAGAGAACTATATTCTAAATTTAATTGATTTTATATGCTAGGCAACAACAAAAATGAGGCATGAAGGATCAATTTGGCTATACTAAATGCATAACAATTACTTAAGAAACATAGTGCTAATAAACATGCAACTAATAAGACTATGCAGCTAACTATTGTGGTTAAGAGGGCCCACAGCAAGAAAACTGTCTCTGACCCAATAATCTCTCCTCAGCCACCTTGGGGTGTAAAGGAGGCATTTATCATTAACATTTCTATTAATATGCACTAGTAAGGGAAAGACAAGTTGTTTATTTGAATTGTTAGCAAGCGCCACTAGTCTGACAAATTGCTTCTTTTCATGTCAGCCCTGGGCAGGAACAATATTCTCCTGGGGAAACATCTTTATGTGTCAAATGCTATAGCAAAATAAAGACAAGTCGCTCTAAATCAGGAAGGGATGAAGGTAGTCATTAATTTAATTTTTAAATTTAGACCTGTAAGATTTTAAATTTATTTTTTAAAAAGGAACAATGAAACCTATACAGAAATTTTGAATGGAAGATCTTAGTAGTCATGGAGAATATGGTTTATTGATGGAATATTTAAATGACATATGTAAATATGTAAACATAAACATGAACTATTTTACAAATTAGTCATTCTCTTCAGTTCATTAGTTCATTTTCTTGCCAAAGAAACACACACAAAAAACACAAAACAAACAAACCCTGAGAGGCATCTCCAATCATCTTTTATAATCCGTTAGGTAATTCCTTCCACGTACATTTACTGGACCAAATACTAAACATTCCAGTCTGAGATGTGTCTAGTGATATGATCTTATTGAAAAGGCACATCAGTGAAATGGTAAATATTGCACCACATTCATTTTAAAAATTAAAGCGACACACTAGCTTTAAATAGGAGCTTCTGCAGCAAGTAAGTAATATTTTCTTCCATTACATGGATTTTAAACATTGAGCTATCTTTGGAAACTAAGAAACTTCCCTTTCCTTAAATTTCTCTGTACCTTCCATAACCCCCCTAGTGATGCCAATACACTGTGGTATTTCCATAGCATATTTGAAGCCACCTAGCAGCCAGCTGCTTTTCCCAAAACACACCCAGAAGTTTTCTGCTTCCATCTCTGTACATGGTTCCCTCTACCTGGAATGTCCTCTTCTCCACTAATGCGTAATTAACCCTTCCCTTAAGTCATAGATTCCCTCTTCCATGAAGCTTTGTGGGCTTTCCCTGGTAGAAAATGCATTTTCTTTCTCAAAAGCCTAATCTACTCCACAGAAATAGAAAAAGGGGAATGTAGGGCAGGGAAACAGAAGTTACTGTGAAATTTAAATTCTCTCTAGATTAGTCATCAAGTTAAAATAAGATACAATGAAAATTTGATTACATGATAAAAGTATTTTAGAAATAAATTTTGGAAAGATTTTTTTATTAAGCACTCTCTCTCAATGTTAGGCCAGACTCTGTAAAGTATTAACACCACCAGCACATAAAAAATGCTCTGGCACTCTCTGCTAAGCCCCAGTGTTATTTTCTTTCAAAAAAATATTAACTGAATAAGTCATTAACCCAACTGGACCTTCTTCAGAGTATGCACCAGGGGTCCTCAAACTTTTTAAACAGGGGCCAGTTCACTGTCCCTCAGACTGTTGGAGGGCCGGACTATAGTTTAAAAAAAAACTGAACAAATTCCTATGCACACTGCACATATCTTATTTTGAAGTAAAAAAACAAATGTTTTTGGCGGGCCACATGTGGCCTGCGGGCCGTAGTTTGAGGACCCCTGGATGCACTATCATCAATAACACATATTGGCAGTGGATTACTAAAGCTTCTCTGTTCATAATTTTATAAATAAATGTTTCTAGTACATTAAGATCAAGTCTTACCATTCAAATATACCCTTAATGGGAACTACTAGGACACTCCCTTCAATCCAACCTGCCCATAGAGGCCAGACTAATCTTTTTGAATGCTGATTTGCATGTATTAATTCCTTTGCCCAAGAAAAACCTTCTCCAAAGGTTTTTCACTGTCTACAATATAAAAGCCTAACTCCTTAGTCTGGCATTAGAACCATTCACAAAGTGGCTTTCCTGAATCACAACCTACTGCTCCCCATTCATAATCTATACTCCAACCAACATAAACTATAGTTAGAGTAACCAATCTAATTGGCCATATTCTCTAGCTTGAGACAAATCCTGTTTATGTCTGTTGCCTTGGAATATTATAGCACTACCCTGTTTCAAAAGGGGTTTAAGCAATAAATTATATGGCCGCCCTATTTGCAGCAGTCCCCTGGCAATTGAGAGGAATTGTAACAAGCTCTTCACAAATCCTAAATTCTTAATAAACATATAATGTCCTCCCACATAACATACAGTAAAATGGCAAATGGAATGAGAGTAAAGAGAATAAATAGGAACTAAAATATAATGCTAAACCAACCACTAGCCTCACTCACTGACTTGAAACAATAGGCTCTTAGCCAGGGTATCAGAAGAGTTACAGAAAAATTACTACATGACCCTTCAAGCATTACTCACAAATGGTCCAAATCCGGTAGTTACAAATCCAAGCATATAAGACACCTAGAGAACCTGCAATTCCTAAAATGTGTTTTCTTACTCTTGGCTCCATACTTGGCTTGTGCAGTTTCCTCTGCTTGGAACAGTGAGGGAAGCCTATCTAATTTTCAAGACCCGATTAAAAAGCTATCTTTTTAAGGCTTTGCTGATGGTCTCAGACAATAGTGATTCATTTTTCTCTTCTCTGAAACCTTAGAGCACTTTCTATACGGTGTTAATATTGCTTTTCACACCAGTTATGTGTGCTACCTTACCTCCTGTAGGTAACTCTGAGTACCCTACCCTGAAAGTGCAGACTGTACCTTATTCAATTGTGTATGCCACAGATCACTTCCATTATACAAGCACTAAAATTGTGCTAAGTGAATGAATGGATAGATTTTGTCAATACACTAAGAATTTAGAAGGATTGTTAGAGTTGAGAAAAGAGGGAAAGATGTTTAGAAATGTAAACAGCCAATAAACATTTTTAATGTGAAGACAATCAGGTTATCAAATAGGAATGAAGTCTATATTAAAATGTGTTTTTAATAATGTAGTGGCAAAAAGCACAATGCTAGGTGATGATTCATACTCAGGTTTAGAGGGGATCTCAGAAGTGATCTTCCTACTGCAGAAACACCTCTACCTCACTATTAAGAGCTGACATGAACCCCTCATAACAGTTCTCTGGCATGATTTCCAGATACTTCAGCACATAAAACACCCACACTGAAGAACAGCTATGTTACAGTAGTGGATCAAACTCCAATACTTTTTGTATTGTCCTATTTAAAGGTTGTTAATTCAGTCGTGAAAATAAATGACCTGAGGCTTTCAAGATCAGAAGCTAATCAGGTATCAGGCAGAAGAGGTTTTTAAAAATTATTTCTGTTAGCAAGATTTATAGTCACAAAAGGTGTTGCTTTAAGTGTTTTATTAGAAAATCATTGTTAAATCAGTTTAGAAAACAAGGAAGTATTTCCAGTGAGTGAGTTTGTTTTAAAGCTCAAGACTTTAAAATCTTGCTATTCAAACAGTGGTCCTAAACCAGCAGCTTTGGCATCACCTGAGAGCTTGTGAATAATGCAGAGTATCAGGCCCCACCTCAGACCTACTAAATCAGAATCTCTATTTTGATAAGATCCCCAAGAGATTCCTATGCATATTAAAGTTTAAGAAGAACTGCTTTAGAGAACAAAGTTTTTTTTTAACTCTACAAACAAGCATGTAGGAAATTCATTTTAAATGTTATACAATTTTTTGGTCCTCAAATATGAACACAAGAACGAGTAAGACTCATTTGTGAGAATTATGTATTGACATGCAAATTAGATTTTTAGAAAAATGTGGAATCTGTAACCTTATTGGAAATTCACATAGATGTTAATTTTTAAAAGTATTCTGCCTTTTCCTTAGATATTTCTGCATCAAAATTATTGGCATAAAATAGAAGCTTCAATAGAGAATGTTTCCTTCCCCGTGGCATTACTGTTCTCAATTGGCATTACATCTGCTGGGCATTTTGCAGTAACAGCTTAGTGTACTTTTGCGACATCTTTCATTTGCCTGCTTTATGTTGGGAGCTTCTCAAAGCCCTTTACAAATGATGTCTCTCCTGTAGCAAGAAATAAGTAATGTACCAGGCACCAGCTCCCTTCCATTTCTAATCCAGATTGACAAAGCAGCCTCCCATCTGACTCCCACCATGAGACCCAGGCTGCTTCTCCTCCCGGGGACCACTTCTCTCACCCTCTGTTTTGTATTAAGCTGGTAGGCATCAGAAGCCTAGAGGTTTGCAGTTGGCTGCAAGGAGCTAAAAGATATGAAAGGTCCCAGGAGAAAAGCTGAGGCTGACAGGCACTGTAAGAGCCTTGAAGCTGGGTATCAATCAAGGCACATCTCACTGTTAGTATTCCCAGAAGCATTATAATGAACTAGAAGTTCAAGGGGAGGGGAAAAATAGGACTAAGTATAGAATAACACTGGGAAGCTACTTTAACCCTTAAATTGCCCAGTTATAACAACCAACATTCCTATAATATCAGTGCAACCCATTTGGACAAGTCAGAACCAATCTGCTTTTATAAAGAAACATTAAAACAATTACAACATTCTTCATTAAATAATTTAAAATATGATGAGCAAAGACTTGTTTGGAAAAACAAATTCTATGCAAAAAAAATACTCAAATGTAAATAATACAATCCCTCAACTCAAATTCTGCCAGTAAAAACAACCATAGAAAATTTTTTAAAATTGTTGCAATTCATACTTTCCCCAGTATATTAATTATATGATCATGCATGGGTTTCCATTAAAAAACTAAAGTCATCTATGTTTTGTTCTTCACTGTATTCTAAAAATGGGATGAACTAATTTACCTGGAATAGACAATGTACCTCTCTGACCTTCAGAGAATGCTCTTGTTATAAAAAGCTTTTCAGAACCAGCAATGAACTTCAATATGTGGAAAGAATTTTTGTCTTATTCTCACTACATACTGTTCCTCTAAAACCCAAACTTCTAGCAATGGCAGTAATAACAAAACATGGGAACTAGGAGAAAATTCAAAATGATAATTGTTTACTTCTTCTTCCATATACACTCTGGAAGCCCAGGAGTGGTGTGGGGGTATAGGTGTGCGTAATATTATTCCTTCCAACACTGTCTCCCAAATAGAACCTTGCACTAGATTTATAAGTAAGAGTCCAGAGCAAATACTTGCAAATAGATGCCAAGAGAACAAAAATGTTCTCTTTGTGCTACACTATAATTCTTGCCCAAGATGCCTGATGAAAGAAAGTTTCCTTAAGAGCCTACACACATGTTGGTACCTAATTTTTGTTACTCATTTGTTCCACAAATATTTTACTGAGTCATCTCTTATGTGCTAGGCACTGTACGAGGCACTGGAGATGGGGTGTGGTTTCTCAAATATAGATGTTTAAAGTATATCTATCAAGATCATCCAACTTAATTTCACTTTTAATGTGGAGAAAAGGGAACCCTAGTATATTGCTGGTGGGAATGCAGACTGGTGCAGCCATTATGGAAAACAGATGGGAGTTTCCTCAAAAAATTAAAAATGGAACTGCCATTTGACCCAGTGATCTCACTTCTAGGAATATATATTAAGAAACCCAAAAAACACCAATCAGAAAGAATATATGCACCCCTGTGTTCACAGCAGCACAATTTACAATAGCCCAAGTGCCCATCAGTAGATGAGTAGATAAAAAAGCGATGGCATATTTACATCATGGAGTACTATGCAGCTGTGAAAAAGAAGGATCTTTTACCCTGAGACAGCATGGAGGGACCTGGAAAGTATTACGCTAAGTGAAATAAGCGAGTCAGAGAAAGATAATGATCACATGATCTCACTCATATGTGGAATCTAATGAACAAAATAAACTGATGAACAAAACAGATCTAGAAACACAGAAGCATGGAACAGACTGTGGAATCTTAGAGGGAAGGTTGGGGTGGGGAGCAGACGGGGAGAGATTAACGAGGAACTTATATGTGTGTATGTATAGCCCATGGACACAGACAATAGTGTGGTGAAGGCCTGGAGGAGTGGGGGTGGGGTGGAGGGAGGGTCAATGGGGAAAAAAGAGGGGGACATCTGTAATACTTTCAACAATAAAGATATAATTTAAAAATGTTTTCATTTCTATATTAAAAGAGAGTGAGAAAAGATTCTCTTAAGTATTTTAAGAGTCATCCACATTTTCAGCAAAGACATTATCTGAACACCGAGAATTACACAGTATGTCATGCTCTCTTTTGCCTGGGCTTTCAAGAAGCTTTGAGTTCATCTTAGCACAGAACTGCACTGACACTGTTATTAAACAATCTTAACCACTAAAAGTGAGGCAACCAGATATTAATGCTTCTTTATATGATGCAACAGGAAACACAAAGCACCACTTGTAAAGTATTCTTAACCCCAAAAATCCAAACCTCACATCAATCTAATCAAACCCAAGAGCTAGTATATAGGGAACAATAGATATAAAGGAACATGTAAAATGACATCATTGAGAATGTGAGTAGCCATGTCAAAATATAGAAAATTTTATAGGAAAAATGACAACCTCTCTCTGTTTGGACTCTGCCAGAAGTGAATTTTGAGACAAGCAGTTTCCTTGGGAGAAAAAGGAAGTACCCATAAAAGAAATGGGAAGTACGACGGGGAAGAAAACCAATATACAATACAATATAGTGAACTAAATGTTTCCAGTTAACTTCTGAAAAAATTTTTCAAGGTTTAAAACAAATAGACTGTAATACCTCCCAAATTATATTATTTAAATTCTTTAAGTCTCTTCTTACCAGTTTCTGCTGATAGCATATGCATTTCTACACCATAGAACATGAAGAAAGTATCTCCTACATATGTTAAAGAATGCCTTTATTTCACCAGCAAACAAGTTACCCTGTTTTTTGGTGAGTCAACAGCCTTCAATGAAAAATGTTCAGTGAAACCTTGGGTTTCTCATTTTCCACATTCACTTAATTCTAGAATGGCTTTCAAGCTTTCTAGTTTCTTATTCCTGAATACTATGTTCTAGGGTAAAAATATTTTTATTACCAAATTCAAGAATAACTCCATTATTATATATGTCTAATGTACATGCTGCTTACTTTAAAAAATCTGTATCTTCATAAGTATACTGTTACTTCTAACCAAACCAATTCTAAATGTCATTCAAAATTAGTCCTTGAAAGGCCATATACTTACTGAGATACCTATCATAATTATCATCAGAATAATTTTTAATATTTCCCCGTATGCCACATACTGTTTTAATTAACTTTGTAAAGCAAATGGGTCTGTCTTTCCCTTATTTGGTCTTACCCTCCCCCCCGCCGCCCCCCCCCCCCCGACCCCAGGTTTGCACAGCTGGGTGATAAAGGTAAAGGGCTTAAGGGGAAACAAATTCATAGACACAGACAACAGTATGGTGACTACCAGAGGGAAAGAGGGTTGGGGGTAGGTGAAGAGGGTATAGGGAGTTTAAATGGTGATTGGAAGGAGACTTGATGTGCGGTGGTGAACAAACAATAAAATATACAGATGAGGTATTATAGAATTGTACATGGGAAACCTATATAATTTTATTAACCAAACAAATAAATGCCTTAAAAAAATAAAATACATCACCCCCTCCCAGTGAGTCTCCAATCTTTCATATATATTAAGGGTCATTACCTCATGACCTCCATCACACTTCCATGTAATATTTCAATTTCTAAGCACTCTATCAAAAATGTAATCAGGGAATAACCATGGTTTATTAAAAGGGAATCTGAGTTTAGAAATCATTTGCCCTTGCACACTCTTGTCTTAGTTGCTATGAGAAAGAGGAAAAGAAAAAAATAACAAGCATTGGCACAATTAGGAATTAATAGTATCAGAAGAGGTGACATCACTATAGATTCCATGCAAATTAAAATGAGATACCACTACGTACTTATTAGAACGGCCAAAATCTAGAACAATGACTACACCAAATGCTGACAAAGTTGTGGAGCAACAGAAACTCTCATTTATTGCTGGTGGGAATACAAAATGATATAGCCACTTTGGAAGACAATTTGGCTGTTTCTTAAAAAACTAAATATACGCCTACCACACAATCCAGCAATTGCACTCTTGGGTATCTTACTTAAAGAAACTGAGAGCTTACATCCACACAAAAACATGCCATGAATGCTTATAGCAGCTTTATTCATAATTGCCAAGGCAATAAGTCCTTCAAGACCAAGATGTCCTTCAATGGACAAACAGATAAACTGTGATACATCCATACAATGCAATATTATTCAGCACTAAAAAGAAATAAGCTATTAAGCCATAAAAAGATACAGAGGAAATTGAAATGCCTATTACTAAGTGAGAAAAATCAATCTGTAAAAGTTACATACAGTGTTTCCAACAATATGACATTATATGAGAAAAAAAAAGGCAAAACTATGGAGATAGTAAAATGATTAGTGAAACTACTTTGTTTGATATTATAATAGTAAATACATGTCCAAACTCACAGAATGTACATCAAGAATGAATCCTAATGTAAACTATGTACTCTGGGTGATAGTATGTGTCAATGTAGGCTCATCAACTGTAGCAAATGTACCACTCTGATAGGGGATATTGATAATAGGGGAGGCTATGCATGTGTATGGTGCAGAGAATCTCTGTACGCCTTGCACTTAATACCACTGTGATCCTAAAATTGTTCTAAAAAACAAAGTATATTTTTTAAAGTACTATTCCTTATTTCACTATCAATGCAAATAGTTACTTTCCTAAATACCTTTATGCAACAAAAGTATTTAATTCCCTACTTTTATTATTTTATAGTTTAAGGAATAATATTTCAGATGTATGCACATGCACACAAATAGCTTATTTCTTTCTGCCTACAGTCCTATGTAAATATAGATTTGGAGTAAAAGAGCATATCGGCTGTAGTGGGTTGAACACGGTCCCCCCAAATTCATGTCAGCCAGAACTTCTGAATGTAACCTCATTTGGAAATAGGGTTCTTGAAGATGTAATTAGTTCATGGTTTCAAGATGAAACCACCCTGGATTTAGGCTAGGTCCTAAATCCACTGATTGGTGCCCTTACAAGCAGAGGAGATGATACAGAGACACCCAGGGGAGATAATGAATGAAGATGGATGCAAAAATTGAAATGATGTGTCTATAAATAAGCCAAGAAATGCCAGGAACCACCAGAAGCTGGAAGAGGCAAAGAAGGATTCTGCCTTAGAGCCTTCAGAGGGACAGTGGCCCTGCCAGCACCTTGATTTCAGACTTTTTGTTTCCAAATTTGATAGAGAATAATTTGTTTTAAGTCATCAAGAATTCTAGAGGCCTCCCAACCCCTCCACCCCCTCAAAAAAAAAAACAACACAAAAAAACCCTAAAAAAAAAAAAAACTTAAGAAAAATACTAAAATACTTGACCTGCCTTAGGACAAACTAGCATTTAAAGAAATGATAAATCAATTCACCATCAAATTAAGAGAATGAATACAGAAAATACACCACTGGTTTCTATTTAAAAAGGGAGAAAAAAGCAAGTCTCAATCAACTGAAGTTCATAAACTCTACTGTTGTGGAATGAGCATAATTTTCCTATTTATCAGTAAGTGAAATGAATGCAGCAGTTCCAATGAATATTTGTTTTTAGTAATTCAAAATAATAAAGTTTTCAGATAAAGAATCTATGTAGGTTAGACAGTCTCCTAAATTGAATTCTCTCAGTAGTCAAATAGATGATCAAATATGAAGACCACAGAGATATATTTTATAACTTCAAATTTTATTTTCAACATAAGCTCTAAAGAGAACACTGAAATATAGGACCATAAACTATAAAGATTACTAAGCTATAAATTATCAATATTATTGTTTAACTTACCATTAGCCTGGTCAATCCCTCAGTTCCTATCAACCTTTCTGTCCTCTACTTTATTAGGTCAAAACAGTAGTTATTTAGAATTACCAAATTGGAAGGGCATTAGTTTATCTAACTACTAGAGACCCAGTGCACGGGATTTGTGCACTGGTGGGGGGAACGGCCTGTGGGGATCGGCCCGCTATGGTAGCGCTGCTCATCCCAGTCAGCCAAGTGGCTGCTCCCACTGTGGGAGCACACTGACCACCAGGGGACAGATCCTGAGTTGAGCATCTGCCGCCTGGTGGTCAGTGTGCATCACAGTGATTGGTCGACCAGTCGTTCTAGTTGTTCTGCTATTCGGTTGCTGGGCTTTTATTATATAGGAAGGATAGGATGTGACAATGCCCCCTCGTGCAGGACTCTTGCAGCATCACTGGCAGGATGGTCAATTAGTTTCCAATTGAACACTTGCTATGATAGGAAGCTTACTAAGTGTACAAGTTAATAATGCGGATATTTTTCAATAGATGGAGTTACACATATGTTGATATATATGTGATTTGATATGTATGCTATTTTGTTGTATTGACAGCAAGCTTGAAAACTTCATATGTCAAATTTGCTTAAGGTATTAACATCATATATATATTTTTATGCTTAAAAATGTCGAATTTCATGCCAAAAAAAGAGCATTTGCGGGAAGTTTTAATTCATTGCTTTATTTTGAAGAAAAGTGCTGCTGAATACTTTGGGAAGCTTATGGTGAACATGCTCCATCTCAAGATACCTGTGAGCGCTGGTTTAAATGCTTTGAAAGTGATGATTTCCATGTGAAAGACAAAGAACGTCCAGGTCAACCGAAAAAGTTTGAAGACCAACAATTACAAGCATTATTGGATGAAGATGCAGGTAAAACTCAAAAACAACTTGCAGAAAGATTAAACGTTACTCAGCAAACAACTTCCGATTGTTTACAAGCAATGGGAAAGATTTTAAAGGAAGGAAATGGGTGCCACATCAACTGAACAAAAGACAAATGGAAAACCGAAAAGTCATCATTAAAATGTTGCTTCAATGGCACAAAAGAAAGTCTTTTTTGCATTGAATTATGACTGGCAATGAAAAGTGGATTTATTTTGAGAATCCCAAATGCACAAAATCATGGGTTAACCCAGGTCAACCATCAACATCGACTGCAAGGCCAAATCGCTTCAGGAAGAAGACAATGCTCTGCATTTGGTGGGATCAGGAAGGTGTGGTGTATGATGAGCTTTTAAAACCAGGTGAAACCGTTAATACTGATCGCTACCGACAACAAATAATCTATTTGAACCACGCTTTGATCATGAAACGACCGAATGTGCCAGAAGACACGGCAAAGTAATTTTGTTTCATGATGACACACCATCACACACTTCAAAACCAGTTAAAGACATGTTGACAGATCTTGCCTGGGAAGTATTAACCCACCTGCTGTATTCACCAGACCTTGCTCCTTCAGGTTACCACTTGTTCCGATCGAAGGCACATGCACTTTCTAAGCAGCACTTCAAAACGTACGAAGAAGTGGAAAATTGGGTCTCTGAATGGTTTGCCTCAAAGCAAGTTCTATTGGGACAGTATCCACAAATTACCTGAAAGATGGGGAAAATGTGTAGCTAGCGATGGACATTACTTTGAATAAAGCACTTTTGATGTTTCTCTTGATATTATCTCATATTTTCTTTGATTACAAAATCCACCATTATTAACCGGTACACCTAGTACAGGACAAACCAATCCACTGTAAAAGCAGTGACACTGCAAAGTTTTACCTCACCAGGCTGAGCATCTACTCACCTTTCCATTCTACACATTCATCACAATCCTATCACGTACAAGAACATATCCTCCTATTCTTCCACAAGGTTATGGCAGTATCTGGATGACAACCTATGGGGATGGAAGCGCTAAACCAGGTAGGACCTGTAGGGAATTCAAAGGCACATTCTGTCCTTCAAGAGCTTCATGACCATGCATGAAAAATGAGCACACAAGATATATGATGCGAGTACTGTAAAACTTATAGAAAGTAAACTACAAACATTTAGAGCAGTGGTTCTCAACCTGTGGGTCGCGACCCCTTTGGCGGTCAAACGACCCTTTCACAGGGGTTGCCTAACACCATCGTGCATATCAGATATTTACATTATAATTCATAACAGTAGCAACATTACAGTTATGAAGTAGCAACGAAAATAATTTTATGGTTGGGTCACAACATGAGGAACTGTATTTAAAGGGCCTGAAGGTGGAGAACCACTGATTTAGAGAGAAGGCAGGAAAAAGGCAAAGCGCACTGTATGGGTTAAACAGAATGATTCCTATGGGAGAAGTAAGTCAGTAGCAAAACCTGACTATGGAAGTTCATGTAGTGTGTATTGGAAGTATTGGAAGATGAAGTTGGAGCCAGATTGTTAATGAAAAAACCAAAGTCTTAGAAGAGTGAGTGTAATACCCTTGAAAATCAGATACAGGGGTTGATATCTACTGTAGCAGAAAATAATAAAGGAGACTTCTCATTAAGGGAGGAGCACAGTGATTTCAAGATGTAGGAAAGATTAGTGTTCCATACTTTTATGACAAAGAGTACAATGGTAACAAGGAAGAAAAACAAGGGCCTGTACTGAGACAGAGGAGATTTGGGGAAACTTTCAAAGGCAAACAGGTCATGATGACAAGCTAAAGGGTTGAAAAGTTCAACAAGCCAAAGTCATAAACCTAGGTGACTGGTAATACTAAAAGAGGAGTTAAGACTATTTTGGAGAAAGAATTTCTTTGTAATCACTGATCTACAGCAATTTCACTATTTATATGCCTTGCCCAGTCAATGAGAAAACAGCTGACAGAGATGAGGTGCTTTCTACCAACTAGCATGAAAAATCTGGAAATTGTATTTGACCACTTTTCATATACCCAGGACTAAAGCACCAAGAAAGTAACTGAGCCCAAGGCCCTAAGTGTTAATAGGCCCCCAAGCTTCTCCAATCTTTAGCGAGGCAACAGTTAAAGCTGTGAGTTAAAATGACTTGATGACAAGATGTTATGGAAAAGGAGAAAAGAAGCTCTTAGTACATCAGAGAATATCCACATTTACCTCCTTACTGTCTTCTGTCTCTTAAATGTAGGCCTTTTCCCTTCCCCCAACCAGTGAGGAACAGAGAACAAAACAGAGAGAGAAACAGAGAAACTACGGGAGCATAAAGAAGCAGGAAGAACAGCATTTCAAGAAGAAATGCAGTAGGTAATTATGAAATGCCATAAAGATTATGAACAGAAGATTACCAAAGGGTAGTATAATTCACAATTAGGTAGCTACTATTACCTGGGGAGCACAATCATCATTTTTAAAAACTTCAATGTTGGTAGCCTCCAGTAAGGCAGACACCAACTTCTAACTATCAATCTAAAAGTTTCCATGCATGCTAGTCAAACAGAACCACATAGTTAGTCTTAGTCCACAAGAGATGAACTTAGTCATCCCATGTATGATGTGTCCTTCTGGACCTATGAACTAGAACATAAACATTTCAGAACCTAAACATAATGAAAATGCTTCTTTATGTTTTTGAATGACTTCCAAAAAAACAAAAAAGGTTACAC
The DNA here is from genome assembly GCF_964212035.1 of Myotis nattereri. Taxonomy (NCBI): domain Eukaryota; kingdom Metazoa; phylum Chordata; class Mammalia; order Chiroptera; family Vespertilionidae; genus Myotis; species Myotis nattereri. The sequence goes on from NC_138087.1 coordinate 58,052,525, forward strand.
TCACACATCCATTTGGCTTGTATGAGTAGTATTGACTTTAAGTGCCATTTTAAAAATTTACCGATATGAATCACCCCAGCCTTGACAATGGGTTAATAAACTTTGATAATACAAATACCTTGTACTTCTCTTAGAAGAAAATGTGCCCTGAAGATACTCTTGTTCCCTCCTGCAACCAACAGACTGAATAAAAGTGCATTATAAGCCATTAAGAAAATATCTTCTATCTCACCTTTACAATATTCAAGTATATTTATTAACTTAGTGCAGTAAGCCTCCACTTAACGTTGTTCTGTGATTTTAAGGAAACAACATATAACAAACCAATTTTATCATAAGCTAATTGATATAAACAAGAGTTAAGTTCCTACAGCATCTCATCAACTTTATAACAAAACAACATTGAACAAAATGACATTATTCAAGGGCTTGCTGTACTTCAAAGCATTGTAATATTTCAAAAGAAGTGATAGATTCTTCAAAAATCGTGTCATGTGGGAATATAGACAAGCTGTTTGCTAATTTCCTAATATCACAATCCATTCTGTATTAGAAGTAACAGCTATAGATGATCAAGGGAAGTTACTACTACAGTACAAAGCAGTAGTCCCCAAATAAAGTAAGCTAAAAAAGACCACTAAGGCATCAAACACAACAGCCTTGCGCATAACTACTTCAGTCATATCTACCAGGTGGTTTCTCTTGCCTCAGGAGGGTCAAATGAGAAAGAAAAGACTGAAAATCTGATTAGTTTGCTACAGAATATTAGGCACTTCTTGGATTTAAAAGCTATTTCTTGAGGGTTCATCTTTTTATATACCTTAAACCACTCTGTTGGTCAAGTGTGTATCAAGGAAACCTTTATAACTTAGCATTATGGACTGGAAAACACAATGTAACCTTTTTTTCTAACCAAGTAGCCATCTTCCCAGCGGGAGGGATCTGTAAATGTATTCAAGACAATATAAAAGCAAAATCATATAGTGGCCTTTTACTGATCTAAGTTGAAATACCCATCTTGAACTGTTTAATATACCAACTAGAGGCCCGGTGCATGAAAATTCATGCATTGGGGAGGGGCGGGGGGTCCCTCAGCCCGGCCTGCCCCCTTCTCATAGTCCGGGAGTCCTCAGGGGCAGGAGGCAACCCGGCGATCAGGGGAAGGCAATGCCCCCATCACACCTCTGCTGCTGCCACTGCCAGCAGCGCAAGCCTCGGCCGGCCCTGGGCGGCTGGGCAGCCGACATCTGGGGCTTGCCTGCGCCTCGGGCCGGCCCTGGGCAGATGGGGGGCTGAGAGGACTGGGGGACTTCGGAGGCAGGCATGCGGAGCGGCCAGGCCTGGCCTTGCTGCGCACCTGCTGCCCGGACGGGCCTGAGGGGACTGGGCGCTGCCTTCTTGTGGCTGTGAGCACCACCATCTTTGAGGGTGGGGCAGTCAATTAGCATATTCCCTCATTGGCTGTGGGAGCCGCCTTCTTTTGTGACAGCAAGATGGCCAATTAGCATATTCCTTCTTTATTAGATAGGCATATTCCTTCTTTATTAGATAGGATAGGTTCTCACCAAATACCTTCTTCATCACAGTATCTAAATTAAAAAGAATTTGTCATATCCTCAGTTTTCGTCAAATCAATGAACAGTAATTTAGCTTAATGGCCAAAACTTACTGAAGTAGTAAATATTATACATACTATGTGTAAATAACTTTACATTCCACTGAAGCAATATTGAAGGGATAACTATGGTATATGTAAGTTAGGCTTATAGGGACAAATGAAACCATATAACCAGCAATTTTAAACCTTCCACACTTACAGAAATAGGATTTTTATTTTTGTATTTTTTCATTGACCAAAAATCTGCTCTGCTAATCTTCTCTTCCCTTATAAATTCAACTAGAGAAAGATATATTTTTTTTAAAATTGTCATCATTTTTTCAAATCTCATCAATTACAACAGTCAAAGATATATCTTTGAATGATTTTGAGTGTATAAAGTAATAGAAATGATATTTTTCTATGTGGAGCAAATGATACCTTTCAAAGAGTAAAGCATAAAGCATGTTTCACCACTTCATTTATACCACTTACAGGAATTTATTTGCTTTTGTATTAAAAGCAGACATACATATCAAGTTAGTTATTTCTTATCAATCATAGTTATTTTTGTCACTATTTTAATAAGACTATGTCATAACTTACAGGGGAAAGAGACAAGTTAATAAGCACTTTAAGAAACCACTAATTTTACAATCAGACTTTTAAAATAAAAGTCCTCATCCATTTACCCATTTCAGAAGGTAAAAAAAAAATAGTAAAAGCACAGAAAGATGGCCAGCACAAGCACTATTCTCCTCCAAGGTACTGTCTCCATTTCATAATGATGACTTTATCAGTTTGATAAGGTTTCCTTCTCTATTCATTACCTTACAAAACAAAAATACATCCTATATGCCAGGTAATGCAAAGTACTTTATATATACCTTAACCTTACAACCTTGCAGAATTATCCTCACTTTTAAAATAGAAAATTTGAGGGTCAGAAAGATAAGGAAATTTGCTTAATATCACATAGTTAGAGCCAGGAATGAACCAGGCCTTTCTAGCTTTGATGTCAATCTACAGTCTAGTATTGTCAGTTATCCTGGAAATCCAAAACTATTTCATAATGTACCAACTCTCCCTGAAAGGAATATGCATTGCATACCTAGGTTTCCAGTGGAAGAATCCAAGTAATAAGCATGTTTGAAGCATGCAACAATATTCCAGTGTAACAACTTATATTTACTGTTCACAAGCACATATATTATTTTTTATATCTTCACAGCAACTCTGAAGCTGAAGCAGGAATTATATTATTCCTACTTTATAAATAAGGAAAATGAAACTTTGCAATATCTGACATATGATAAGTGCAAATATTTGTTAAATGATAAGACTCAAATAGGCTAAGTGACTTCTCCAAACAAGTGTCTAAACAGGGTTCATCATTACATAATAAATATAAGTACAAAACTAAGTACAGTTAAAAAACAGAGCTAGGCAGATAACTTACTTAATAGTCACACGATTAGGCTGTTTTTATGACAGTGCAATTATGAGCATTAGAAGACCACAGAGGCTGGACACTAGTCATGCCAGTTCATCATTTTAGTGCACCCAATTTTAATACCACTGGATGAACAATTTGAAAATTACAAAAAAAGGAAATGATTCATTCATTCACTCACTCACTGTCCCTCATCTAAACAACATTTTTTGAACACCTAATATGTGGCAGAAACCAGAAAAGTCTAAGAGCCTACAATGTGCCATGGACACATTCACAAAGAGTCTCATTTTGTCTTCCCAGAACTCTGCAGAAGAGGTCTTTATCCCCATTTGATAGGTGAGAAAATGGAAGCTCAGAAAGGTTAAATAACTTTTTAAGTTTAGTGGTCAAGTTAGGTGTCATTTTCAAGTTATATGGGTACAAGCACATGTATACACATGGGCATCTCTTGCTTCTATAATCCAGGTCACCAATGGTCTACCACTCTATACCAGGATCAAATAAGAGCAAGAGCCCAATCCTACCTTGCTCAAAATGTGTATGTTACTGTTAAAAGTCCTTTCAAATATATACACAAAAAAAATAGAAGGACATATGGTTGACCCTTAAACAACACAGGTTTGAAATGCATGGGTACAACCATGACATATGATAAGTGCAAATATTTGTTAAATGATAAGACTCAAATAGGCTAAGTGACTTCTCCAAACAAGTGTCTAAACAGGGTTCATACATGGTTGTAGTTGTGTTCAATAAATACAAGTAATCCTGTTAATGTATTTTCTCTTTCTTATGATTTTTTATTAACATTTTCTCTCTAGCTTACTTTAATGTAAAAATTCAGTACATAATACAAATAATGTGTTAATCAACTGTTTATATTATTGGTAAGGCTTCTTGGTCAATAGTAGGCTACTAGTTAAGTTTTGGGGGAGTCGAAAGTTATACAAAGATCTTCAACAGTGTGTGTGTGGAGAGGGGGGGTAGGGTCAGCGATCCTTATCCCCACATTGCTCAAGAGTCAACTATACATTAAAATGTTAAACAGTGCCCAGTCTATGGGAAAAAAAGTAGTATAGTTTTTATAGCTCTCAAGTGAAATTAAGGTTTCTGTTCGTTCGAAGATTAAGCAAAGAGCCAAGTATTTTGCAATACTGTGATACTTTTGTTAACTGTAAGCAGATCAAAGACTTTCTAAGAGAATTAGTATCAACTCTTATAGTAAAAACTGGTACTAGAAAGTTTGATGAATGAGTCAATTTAAGTAGATGTTTTCTAAGAAATTACTTTGGCTACAAAAAAAACAACAACAACAAATAGCTCTTCTTTATTCTCTTAGCTCTTTCAGAATGTGATGTCATTACAGAAGTGTGAGCTTGTCACCAGGTAGCAGAGATTTTACTGCAGTTGGGCATGAAATCAAAAGAATTTAGAATGTCTAAATTTCTTCTCAGGATAACTCTAAATCACACTTTACTTGAAACTGTTCTTTCTGCAGAGATAGACCTCATTGCTGTGTCAGTAACTTTTTAAAAGTTGAATTTTCCAAAACTCCAAATACAACAGAACAGCAAAATATCAGGCATTTAACTATGAGAGTATCTTGTTTCAACTACCAAGAAATTTTAACTCTGTTTAAAACTTATTCATGAGCTCTACTCCATCACTAAATCATACTTTAGAGTTGGCTCAAATTTCTTAGCAAGCTGCTTTAAATATTAAATATTAGTCTGTCTTCATGAGCTCATATGACTTCTAGCCATTTATTTTAAAGTAGGCAGTCATTTATTTTAAAGTAGACAGTAACATATGCACATTCACTAATTAGAAGATTAGCTCCTGGGAAAAGGTATCCTTCTGATACCTGAGGAAAACAAAACTATCAACAGGCGATCTTTTTACTGGTAATTTCCCCACTAAAATGTAGGTATGTTCTTAGTCAATAAAAATTCCTCTTGCCCAGCAGGCGTGGCTCAGTGGTTGAGCATCAACCTATGAACCAGGAGGTCACAGTTCGATTCCCAGTAAGGGCATATGCCTGGGTTGCAGGCTCGATCCCCAGTGTGGGGTGCACAAGAGGCAGCTGATCAATGATTCTCTCTCATCATTGATGTTTCTATCTCTCTCCCTCTCCCTTACTCTCTGAAATCAACAAAAATATATTTTTTAAAAAATAATAAAGTAAAATAAAATTTCCTCTAAAGCAACAATGTTCAATCTTTTCATCTTCTGGCACTCATAAATTACTAAAATTCTGCAGCACACCAAAAATATATATTTTTTGCTGGTCTGACAAAAAAGGGTATAATTTTGATTCGTTCACACCAGATGGCCATTGTTGTATTGGCTGTAATCATTTTTTTATTTTATAATCTAAGGGGGGAAATGTCAGTACCCCTAAATAGTCAGGTAGGTTTTGCATGTTTTAAAAATCCTTGTGGCATGCCCTGGCCAAGTGGATCAGTTGGTTGGAATATCATTCTGTACACCAAAAGGTTGTGGGTTCGATTCATAATCAGGGCATATACCCTGGTTGCAGGTTTGATTCCTGGGTCAGAGCAAGTATGGGAGGCAACAGATCGATGTTTCTCACATCAATGTTTCTCTCTCCCTCTCTCTCTCAAAAAAAAAAAAAAAAAATCAATGGAAAATATCCTTGGGTGAAGATTTAAAAAAAAATTCTTGTGACACCCCAGTTGAAAATCACTACTCTAAAGTATCATTTCTAAAGATGTCACCTCAAAGGGGATTTACCACAGAGACAATTACAGCCTTTTAAATCACAAAGCCCAAAACAGTCTATTTAATTTCACTCAATTTTTAGTTGAAAAACTAAGGTCTCAAGAAGGAAAGTGACTTGCCCTTTTAGACGAATCAATAACTTTTATTTTCTAATTTTAACTAGTATTTTCTGGTGCTTCCCTAAATTTGCTACAGCCAATCAAAAGGCAAATCTGTGCTCACTGATAAGATTTGCGGACATTCTCCTGGTGATTGCCCTTGGACAGACAAGATATATGTTCCAGTTTTGAAACACTACTTGAGACCTTTTCCTCATTGTTTAACCCAGCCGTGGGCAAACTACGGCCCACTGGCCGGATCCGGCCCGTTTGAAATGAATAAAACTAAAAAAAAAAAAAAAGATCGTACCCTTTTATGTAATGATGTTTACTTTGAATTTATATTAGTTCACACAAACACTCCATCCATGCTTATGTTCCAGCCCTCTGGTCCAGTTTAAGAACCCATTGTGGCCCTCGAGTCAAAAAGTTTGCCCACCCCTGGTTTAACCTAAACTTGTCTTTCTTTCTGAGACAGAGGAAAATGAAGTTCTCCCTATCCAACAGCACTTTCTGCAATGACAGAAATGTTCCATAATCTGTATTGATATATACAGCAGCCACTAGCTACATGACTATTGAGCACCTGAAATATGGTTACTGTAACTGAGGAATGGAACTTTATATTTTATTTCATTTTAATAAATTTGAATTTACAGCACAACTCTAGACAATTCTAACTTCAGTAATTATAACTGCATGGTTTTTATATCCCTTCCCGACTACTGAACTGAGCAAGACACTGATGAGAGTCCCACAAAAATAAAAAGGGCCTCAATTACTTTTACCAGGGTCAAAAATTCTTCTGATTCCTAAAGACCTTTTTCTAAAAAAGTTCTTAAATCCAATTATCAAAAGTCCCATGAATAGATTCTGATGATCCCAAGGAAAAAGAACTGGCACTTGGCTATTCTCCCAACGGTTTTCCTTAGCTCATATACTACTAGAATGTTTTCCTGAGATGATTTCTTCCTTATTTTCATTGCTTTTAACTATTATATTAACAATGTTCATGTCTACAAATTCAGCTGACTAAAAGTTAGACACATTAAAATATAATGCTCAAGGTTCTACTTAATGAGAAAATCACAGGGCTGGAAAAATCACAGAGCTCTTAAGAACATCACCAATAGAATAAAAGCAGTTAGAACTTGATTGTAATCTCCTCAAAGACAGAACCAAGACCTGAGATCTACAGTATTACACAAGACCCTTCTGCAAAGTGGCATTTTTCCCTCCTCTCTTGAATGGAGTAATTGGAATGCTGTGAGAATCCATTAAAAGACCACGATCTTTATTTTGGCTAAGAAAATAATAACCTGTTCTCATGGAAATTCACCAAAGTGTTTGCAAGACTCTTTAGGGCCAATTCTGACATCTGGCCATGTCAGCAAGCCAGACGGCAGACTTCTTAAAAAAGCAAAACAAAACAGGTACTCATGTTAAAGATTTATTAAGTTATTAAACTTTTTTTTTTTCATTCCATTCAGGACTGAAAATTAACCTTTCAAGGCCCTACTCTCATCTTTTTTCAAGACTTCTCCTATTCTCCCACTGACAAGTAAGTAATGCCCCTTTCAAACATCTACAGCTGTCCTCTATAATAGGTATATATGGTCAGCTGGGTATGTTGTTAAACTGCAGATTCTGACTCAGTAGGCCTGGTGTGAGGATGCTAGAAGCAGCTCCCAGGTGATGCAGATGCCTAGGTTCACAACCACACTTCTATGTAGCAAGATCTGTAACCCACTTCTACAAGTACACTAGGGCACCTATCACTTCCCTTTTGGAATTCTAATTATTGACATACCCATCTTCTCTACCCCACCAAATTATAAATTTCTTGGAAGCATGATATGAATATCAAATATATTTTTCTCCTTAATAGAAAATAGCAAACAGGCATTCAAATAACAGGAGGAAAGTAAAAATACCAATGAGAAAAAGTCTCTGCAGCCTAGGTCCCAGAAAGCGCCTCTCTATGGAATGAAAGGTAGACTAAAGATCAATAAAGGCTGTGAAAAGTCCAACTATTTTTAATCACTTACTTGGTTAGATGAAAGGGAGCACAGCAATTGCCAATATCAGGAGAGCTGTGACCAAAGCATGCTATTCTTTACCCTGAATAACAAAGTGAGGGGGCACAGACCTGCAACATGCTGAAAAGCTAGCAGACTATTTTTTTTTTTTTTGGAGGAAATACCCAGTTAAATATTAACTCTATTAATTAGGGGAGTTAGAGAAATTTCCTTTTTGAAATACAAGATAGACTACACAAAGAACCACGGAATCATTAAATTCAATGTGCTTACAAAAAAGTTAGATAGGTGATTTATTCTAGGTTAGTTACAGTATTAAGTATATGGAAGACTTGGAACTTGTGTATAGATGCCCTAACATCTAGTCCAGGATTTTTTGCACTATGCTACCTCTTGAACAGACACTAAATGAACAAAGTAATAACACTTTCTATTGTCCTCAAATCGTATCTTATCTGATTTACTATTCTATTCTGAATAACTTGAGGAAGTAAAAAGTAAACATTTTTTTAAAAAGGGGACAAATAATGTGAACACTTACATACACATAGAGAAATATAAATGGTTAATAAATCTGAAAAAATATTCAACTTTGGTAGTAATCAAATAAATGTAAATTTTAAGTCAGATACCGTTTTTGGACTACTAAATTGGCATATATGACAAAACACCCACTGATTGTTTAGTGTGAGGAAGAATATACATACACCATTGGTAGGAATATACATTGGTAGACTTTTCAGTAGAGCAATTTGGTACAATGTATCAGAAATCCTAAATAACTGACATACCATAGGATCCAAGAAATATAATTCTAGAAAAATTACCTGAGGATATATTTGGAGATTTGCAGTAAATATCATTGTATGTGTCTCTTTTGTACATTTTTTATAATTTTGTATTTATGCCCAGGGAAAAAATGATCACAATGAGCTTTTTAACATTATATATATATATATATATATATATATATATATATATATATATTATTGATTTTAGAGAGGAAGAAAGAGGGAGGGAGAAATAGAAACATCAATGATGAGAGAGAATCATTGATCGGCTGCCTCCTGCACACCCCCTCCTAAGGATCAAGCCCGCAACCCAGGCATTTGCCCTTGGCCGGAATCGAACCTGGGACTCTTCAGTCGCAGGCTGAAACGTTCTATCCATTGAGCCAAACCAGCTAGGGCCACAATGAGCTTTTTAGGCACAGAGTGATGTTCCAAAATGCCTTTGAGATCAGGGGAAACCACTTGCCTACAAAAGTTTAGGATTATGTTTCAGTAGTTATTTTATGAACACCACTAAGTTTGGATAGATCTAGTCCTTTAGGGCTGAGGTATAGTTTGCCTGAAAAAAATTATTGTAGTAAGAGGATATGTGGCTTTTTAGAACAGGCTACTTAAGGAAAAAATGATGACCTCAGCTAGGTGGAAACTTGAATACTCAGCGGTTGTACATGGGAGGGAATAAACAAATCTGACAGAAGTGAGGGAGGAGGAATAAAATACATTGGGAAAGATAAAGGACATATTTTCAAACAGGTACTGAGTAAGCGAATTCCATCACTGAGACATAATTTCCAGTTAGATAAACAACTCATTGCGACTAGACAGATATTTTACAAATATTTGCTAACTGGTATAAATTGCTAAAACTACTTTGGTAAACACTGTGTTTAAATTGGATCTAGCATGTCTTGTAATTCTTGTTTGTTAAACTTTTTCTTGGGCTTTATTTTCCAGCCCATTAATCTTACAGGTATTTTCTAAAATTTCTAAGTTTCTATTTCTCTACATTTACTTAGGTAAATATGCAAAATGTTAACTAGATTTTAGAATTACCAGAAAAAAAATTCCTTCTTTTATCTTTAACTGGATTTGTAGGTTTCCTATAAAAAGCATAAATTATTTCAAAACAAATTCTTGCTTCTTCGTAAACTTAGCTCTCCAATCAAACATACCATTTCAAGTACATCTGATATAACTTTCTATTCAGTGTCAACTTTTCTTTCCACTATTTTAAGATTTTTTTTCCCTCTGCTTTTTTTTTTTTTCGTAATTGAAAAGTGATTTCTGGCAGACAACTCATATTTCAGGCCACTATATGGATATAAAAAATAATATTATCTAGTGTCCTTAAAAAGAGACTGGCCTCTAATAACAATGAGAAGGAAAAGAGAACCACAGTGTAAAATGAAATGACCAAAAATCAACTTTATACAGAATATTTTCCCATATACAGAAATCACTCATTGTGGTACAGTGGCAATAAGACACTTTATCATTTAATCATTTAATACTAACACATTTATATACAGATAGTTTTTAGTTCTCAAAACCATTGACAGCCAGCCCCTTTAGTTTTCTTTACAGTGCTTTTCCACTGAAAAGGTTCAAGCTAATACTGTATATGGTTTTCATGTATGACTTGTAAATCACAGAGGTAAGTGAGAAGAAGGGTACAGGGAGGAAGGGAAACTATTTTAAACACAAATATTAAAAATGTAATGTACTATGGTGAAATAAGCACTGTAAGTCAAGAGACGTGATTGAAGTCTCAGTTCTCCTGGTAACCAGCTATATGATTTCCTCTGCGTGACTTAATCATGTTTTTTAAATTGTAAAGAAAGTGATTTTGACTTAATGTCCATATTAAATTTGGTGTTTAAAAAAATCCAAAATTGCCCAGCCGGCGTGGCTTAGTGCTTGAGCGTCGACCTATGAACCAGGAGGTTGCAGTTCAATTCGGGTCAGGGCCCGGGTTGCAGGCTCGATGCAAGATGCAGCTGATCAATAATTCTTTCTCATCATTGATGTCTGTCTCTGTCTCTCTGTCTCTCTGTCTCTCTCTCTCCCTTCTTCTCTGAAATAAAATTGTATTTTTAAAAAATATTGCAATTAAAGTTGTTTCCCAATGTTATATAACAGCGCAGTTAAAGGTATGTCATTTTTTTTCCATATGGAGTTAGCCCTTCACTTTTGTCTCAATTTGACCCGCAGCATGGATGGCTTACTTGGGTTGCACACTCACGATGAACTCTGGAGGAAAGGGGGCTGAGGAAGGATTCCTTTATAGGATGGGATGGAGCTGAGCAGGAGAAGTTCAGGAATGAGTGCATACGGGTGCAAAAAAAATGTGATCGCCCGCAAATCAGGAGCACCAAACAACAACGCGGCTTACATTTGGGAGAGGGGCTGTAACAAAAGCGGAGGGAGGTCTCGGGCCCCGGGCTGCAAGTAATTCCAGCCTCCAACCTTTATTCCCCACTGGAGACCAAGCCAGCCTCCGGTTCCGGGTTCCCAGCCAATCACATCAAGCCACAACAGAGAGCCCTGCCAACCCGGGCACCGGCTCAGGGCTCCGGGGCGAGATTCGCACGACCCCGGCAACTGCGGGCCTCACCCCTTCCGAAAGGAGGTGATGCGAGGGAACAGCGTCGGTCTACCCCCCGTCCCTGGCGATTCGGGCGACCGCCCGGTCCAGGAGCCCGCGCGCCCGCGACAACCTCCGTACTCTGGGCACAGGAGGAGCGAGCCCGGCTGTGACCCGCCCTCGTAGCCTTTCCCCAGGGCTCACTCTCCCGTTTATGGGTCCCAAGCGCCGGCCGCGGTTTCTCAGGCCTCGGGGACCCCGGGCCTGGAAAGTGGACAGACGAATGCCGAGAGTGAAGGCGGCGGCGGAGGGTGTACTCCTCGCCACCGAAGAAGAAGATAGGAAAGCAGGGGTAGGGGCCGAGGTGTCCCCCTCGGCGACGGCCTCCCGCCGTCCGCGCGTCTGCCGAAGGGTCTGTCATTCCTCCCCTCACTTACCAGGAGCAGCAGGGAGCATCTCAAGTCGGGGAAGGCTAGGAAGACGGCAGGATTCATGGTAACGCTGAGATCCGCGGCAGGGACAGGCGTTGGCCGCTGGGACTGGGTAAGGTGGGGTTGGGTTAGGAAAGGGAGGGCTCCCGGGGCCGGCGGCAGCGGAGGAATCTCCCGGCAGCGACACCCCGTCCTCTCGACCCGGAGCTCCCGCGGCGCACACCCGGGACAACTTCCAGAGAGGCCTCTCAACCCTCACTTCCGGGTCCCGCCCACCTCGGAGCACGTCGGGAAACGTAGTCCTTGACCACTTCCGCTGAGCACGTCATCGCGCGTCCAGAACTCCTTTCCCGTCAGGCTCTCAGCCCAGGTCTACTGGGTTCTGTGCGCGCGAGGCCCTGTGGGACAGAAAGGGCGAAGAGCGAGAGTACCCGGTGTTTTCGGAGGGATGGGGACTACAATTCCCAGAAGGGTGTGCGGTCCAGAGACAGCGGCCTTCAGAGGGACCCCGTTAGATTTAGCGCAGTGGGGGACCTGCCCCGGCCGGATGTAGGTACGGTCTTGGCTCCTGGCGGGTTGGGCGGCCCAGTGGGGGTCGTGCCTCCTGGAGCCGCCCCCGGGACGCGAGTCCTGGCGGAGGCGAGGGTGAGTAGTAGGGTGCCTGGTTGGGGAAGCTCCAATCGCACCGCCGTGGCCCCTGCCTGAGACTCATGGTCCTCCTGGCCTGACCTGTGGCCTGAGCCTCCATCCTTGGCCTCCCCGCCTGCTGCCTCTGCTTTCCGCGCTCATGCCTGCTGAGTCGGAGCCACTTCTGGGGGCCTCGGTTGAATAAGTAGACGACGCATCCCTCACTGTCTCTTCGGGCGCGAATGAGGAGTAGATACGGGATGGGATGGGAAAGCACGTTGTAAACAGAAGCTCAAGCGTGACAGCGCTGCTAACGCGTGGTCACTCCCCACAAGACAGTTGACGGAGCTCATTAGCCAGTTGAGGATCTTCACGTGGCCTCCGCTCTCTGGTCTCAGCTACAGACACCCAGCCGGGTCACCTGCCCCACATGGTAGCCGAACAATCACGACTAAGTACCTGGATGCATCCTTCTTTTTTGTGGTCCTCCCTATGCCTTGCCTTTGCTCCAGCTTTCCTGCCGCCTGGAATGGCCTTCACCTCTGTTCTGTCTGGAATCTCATCTAAAATGTCACAGCCTCTGAGACCTTCCCACGCAACCAACCAGCCCTTTAGTCCTAATCAGAATTACTCTTCCTTGCTTGTGACTACAGCTCCACTAGTTTTGTACAGTTATAAATTATTAGACCATTTATCACACTGGCTTGTTTTACAATTAGTAGTGATGACGATACCTTTGCATTTTATAATTAAAGTGGTCTTGATTTTCATCTATAAATATGATTACAGAAAAAAAAAACCCCAGTAGCTCTAAAGTAATAATTTGAGCCAAAAAGACAAATAAGCAAAAAAAACACCTAGAACATCACTTTCCCAGGGTGACAAAATTAGATAGTGGCAAAACCAAGACTTTAGTTAAGTTTCCTGTCTGGTAAAACTCTGAACACTTAGAATCTAAAATGACATGTATGAGAGTTCAGAACAATACCCAGCACATAGTTGGTACTGTTAACGTAAAAACATTCAAACCTGTAAAGAATTTTTGTGAGTTTATTTCAGCCAAACTGATGTGAATTGCGGGGAAGCAAAATCTCAGATTGGGATAATGCTCCAGAGGATGGCTGGTTTTTTTTATTTTTTGTTTTCTTACCTTGTTTTTTATAAATTACCATCAAAGGGGAAGAAGTCAGTGGGTTACATGAAATCCATTGGTGATAGATTAGGGAGATGGGAGAAAGCAAATGGGGTTGGGAGGGGCCGGTAGGGAAACCTCTGAGATTGGATAAAAAGTGAAATGATGGACATGTGCTTCTTTTACATAGATGGACACAGGATAGTTAACATAGTTAACAGTTGACAATTAACATGATAACAATAACAATGAGGGAATTTGTGGTTTCCAGCCCTGGTGCCATTTGTTGTGCCCTGAGGGGTCTGGAAAAAAAGGGAAGTTACAAGTTACCCAGACATTTCACAGGTATGTTATCTTACGTGCACAAAGACAATAGGCTCAGTAAAGATCGAAATTGATCTTTGTCAGGGAAAATACTGGCCTAGGCCATGACTACCCACTAGAAACTGCTTTCAGTTAAATATTTAATTTCAGACCATCCTCTGTGGTTACTTTAGGCCTTTGAGTTTGCACCGCTGCCATGCAGGTCTTCTCTGAACTAGTCAGGTTAGCCTGTGGCCTTTTTTTCTTTTTTTCATCCATAGTACTTAACTTGTTGAATGAATCAACGTGGTCTACCTTTTCCACTTTCACATTTTATAGGAAGTCTGAGAGCTGAGGTAGCCAAAGGGCACGCTGCTTATTATTAATGGAAGAGAGCCTCCAGCCCTAGTGCAATTATTTCTCTACTGTGTTTCTACCCCCACCCCTGTTTTGTAGCTTCTCTCAAGTCGCTTAAATATAGCCTGCATATGAGAGTGGCTTTTCTGACATGACAGACACGCTCAGACACGACAAGTGTCTCACCACGCCCATGAAAATAAAGACACGAAGAGCTGACCTTTACCCAAATTAAGAAAACACCTTCATTCTGAGGCAGCATTTGAACCAAAAATCCCTGTCAGTGACAACACAAGTGCTAGCTCATCAGTAGTGATCATTTATCTTACAAAACTCTCAAATTCTCGGGAGTCACAAAGATTGGCGTGATGCTCCTTGGTAAAGTCAAAAGAGGGCCTTGCCTACCCTTTCGGAAGCTACTAACGAGCTCATTAACAGCTGCTCTCTTTAAATAGCTGTATGTGTGATCCCCTGTGCCTGAACCCCATGACTCCCTGTGTTTCTGACAGTTCTTAACCTCCATTTAGGCATTCAGCTTTGATGGAATGTCTTATGTTTTGGGAGAAAGTTTAAGCTCATTGATGCCACTGTCCCTCTTCCTTTCCGATCAGGTGCTTAAATTCTTTTTTTTTTTTTTAACATATTTTATTGATTTTTTACAGAGAGGAAGGGAGAGAGATAGAGAGTTAGAAACATCGATGAGAGAGAAACATTGATCAGCTGCCTCCTGCACATCTCCTACTGGGGATGTGCCCGCAACCCAGGTACATGCCCTTGACCGGAATCGAACCTGGGACCTTTCAGTCCGCAAGCCGACGCTCTATCCACTGAGCCAAACCAGTTTCGGCAGGTGCTTGAATTCTTGGTGCATTTCTGACATAATCCAGCTTCTGCTTATACGGTCATGATAGAGAACTCACTATTTTCCTAAGCATATAGTGCATTTCTAAGTAGTTCTAGCAACCATATCAGACTACTAATCAGAAAAAAAAATTTTCCTTAATGAAACATGGTTAATTATAATGATGTGGTGTTCCAAGTAAGATCCTGAGGTCAGGGTCTCAAGCTAGGTGTATTTCCCTGGTGGGCAACAAGGAAACAACAAATAAAAATTTAAAATTATGCCTTAAAAAAAATTCTGCCTTTTATCTGCATGAAAAAAGAACTAGGTTTTAATTTAGCACTCAAATCTGGCTAATTCTGACCTAACAATTAAGTTCACATTATACTTATTTTGTGGCTTGGTCATTACCTTTATTCCCAATATCAATTCTAATGTTTAATATTATGTGGAGTTACATTACTTGTATTAACTTCAAATCAATGTGGTTTTGGGGCACTGTGCCTAATGTTAAATATTGAGTCTCCCCCCATTTTTCCCCCCTGGGATAGCCCTTGAGAAGGGTTTTAGGAGCATCTAATCCCTTCATAATAAAGATGAGCAACTTGCACAAAGGGTCACCCAATTTGCCACATTAAGGCAATTCTAGGACCAGGGCTGCAGATTTTTTGAATCCTAGTCACAGATTCTAGTAAACCATATTTATAATATACCTATTTCCGACTAATGAGACAGCTTTTAGAAATGTTTCCTGTGTATGCTCATGGCTTAAATAATTGTTTCAGGTTTCTTCAGTTGCTGAGAAGACTATGAACAGATCAGAGAACTTGTTCTTTACTGGCTCCTCATTAGCATCCCAAGTTCATGCTGCTGCTATTAACGGAGATAAGGGTGCTCTTCACAGGCTCATCATAGGTAAGCAGTCCCTGTAAATACAGAAACTTTAAAAATAACTCTTTGTCCTAAGGAAGTTTGTTAATCTTAGTTTTAATTTGCACTGTACTTACACATTTTAATGGAAATACATTATTATTTACATTTTGTTCCAGGACTTGAACAATAAACAAATTAAGTCCTGAAACTTAAAAATATGGATTAGAATTAGGTGAAAAGTACTTGAGAAATATCTGTGTATTTGGCTTTGAATCTGGATATGTATGCTAAGGTAATTCATCTTTGTAATAGCAGAGATCTAGAATGAGATAGTAAACAATGATCTTTATATTTAATATATTTCAGAAGTACTAACATTTACAAATATTTTAAACTAGCGGCCCAGTGTATGAAATTCGTGCACTTGGCCGGGGGGGCGGGAGGGGTCCCTCAGGCCAGATTGCGAGAGGGTGCAGGCCAGGCTGAGGGACCCCACCGGTGCACAATGGGGCCCAGGGAGGGATGCAGGAGGTTGGCCAGCCGGGGAGGGACTGCGGGAGGGCTCCAGGGCATGTCCTGGCTTAGTCCCCATTGGCTGGACCCCAGCAGCAAGCTAACCTACCAGTCAGAGTGTCTGCCCCCAGGTGGTCAGTGCACATCATAGCGAGTGGTTGAGTGGCCTTAGCATATCATTAGCATATCTGATTGGTTGAACGGATGACTGGACGACAGGATACTTAACATATTAGGCTTTTATTATATAGGATTATGATGATTTAAAATTGATTTATTGGTCTTCCTATCATTGATTGGTTGACACTGATTCAGTGTCCTGCCTAGCATATATATAGAGATAGGTCCAGTATACTAGTAGAAGTTCTAGAAGAGAACAAAGTGAACAGAAGAGGGACAGTATTCAAGGACAAAATGGGAAAGAATTTTTCAAAGTCATAAAACCCACAAATTCACCTGTTCACAAGTCATTAGCCCTAAATAAAATAAAGAAAATAAAAATGTATATTACTTGTAATCATTTTACACATCAGTGTCTGTGACATAATGATTGACAACTTGGGCTTTAAAAATAAAATCCACACTACTTGGACTTTCATACCCATTCTTTCAGAATTTATTTTCATCCTACCTTTCCAGTTTCTCCAGGAACTTCTACCCAGGCACCCTAACTTCTGACTAGGCTTTCTGTTTCCCAGTATGCCATGAATTTTATCTTATTTTTCCCGGTACCTCTGTTCCCTCTCCTCTTTTCTACCTTTTCCTCATCGTACCCTTTTCTCTACTAAATAATCTCCTACTTATCTTTAAAGACAAAATTATTTTACCACACACTGCTGAGATTTCTCTTCTCTGTTAGGGATGTTGCACCTGATAACTTAGCTTCCCCTCATCTTGTATTCACAGTTACTCCCGGGAACTTGACATCTTTACTACATCTGAAGCATTCATTTCAACATCCGCCATTCAACTAAAACTCTCTTACTTCCAGCTCACTTACTAATAAGAGCAATAGTTTTTCAATGTCATTGAGACTTCCACATTCTATTTTTTTTTTCAGTTTCAGCTATTAGTCTCCTCCTGTCTTTATGTTCCTCCATATTCAACCCTGATTCCATAGCCTATTGTTAAAATCCTTTTCTTGGAAAATCATCTTTCCTCCTCACCGCTGTTGCCCCTAGCTGCTGTCATCCCAGCTCTGGATGGACCTAATCCATCTACATGTGCCAACCCCTGAACAATTTCACCTTTCTGGGAGACTGATAGTACCCTAAATTCATGATTACCCTCTTCAAATGGTCACGCAACACTTTGTGCTCACAATACCACATTTCTCCATCATCAGGGTTTCATATCTTCTCACTCTACCAAACCTCTGACTGCCAGTTCTCTCTCCCTCCATGCTCACCTAATGCTTTATGTTTCCTACAGAAAATGAAGACTGTAAATAGGAACTCTCTCATCTTTCAGCAAGATATTTACAAATGACCTACCTCTGCACCCATCATCTCTCTTTCTTCTAAAACAGAGCAAATATATCCCTTTGTGTCAAAGGTCACTTCTTTCACACATGGCTCTGTATTCTATCTCTTCCTATCTTCTCAGGTACCTGCTCCATTTTTAAAAAAATCTCATTACTATATCTTTAACCTTTTCTTCTATTATAATTCTTCCCATCAACATTTAAACGTGTCTGTTGTCTCCATTATTTAGAATTCCTTCCCTGTTCTTTCATCCCCCCCTCTAGGTATTACCATATCTCTCAACTTTCCTTCATAACTGTATCAGTGCACAGACTAAGCTGCTGTAAAGTGACTTAAACAGTCAGAGAAAGACAAGTATCACATGATCGCACTCATACGTGGAATCTAAGTAACAAAATAAACTGGTGAATGGAGTGGATCCAGAGACTCAAAGCATGGAACAGAGTGCAGAATCTCAGAGGGAAGGTGGGGGAGGGTGGGTGGGTGAGTGGGAGGTAATCAACCAAAGACCTTGTATACATATATGCATAACCCATGGACACAGACAATAGGGTGCTGAAGGCCTGGGGGGGGGCAAGGTGGGGGACAAGGCGGGTTAGAGGGGGGTAAAGGGGGGGAAAAGGGGATATATGTAATACTTTCAGCAATAAAGAATTATTTAAAAAATAAAAGTGACTTAAATAAGATACAAGTATATTTCATTCTCATAATAATACAAAGGTAATTGGGCAATCTAAGGTGAATAGACATTTCTGTTTCACATAATTACAGGGATGCTGTTAGGGCTTGGCTCTGCCATTCTCAACATGTGGCTTCCACCTCTGGGTCAGAGGCAGGTAGATTGCAGTCATAGCCCAGCCAGCAGGAAAGCACTTTGTCATGCAGGAGGTAGACTACACTTAGACACAGAGCCACACCTAGGACAGAAGAGGCTAAAAAAAGTCTCTCCTTGGATGGTGTCATGCCCAGCTAAAACTCAGGGTGCTTAATTCGTGAAAATAAAAATGAGAGAATGTGTATGGAGGCAATTATCACTCCCTCACCAAACCAAGCTTCTTGAACGGTCTGTACCCATTGTCCCTACTGCTTTACCGCTCTTGTATTAAAGGAAAACAACATATTTTCTTATTTTGAAATATATAGAGAGAGCAATACATAAGACTTTAATATGCAGTTTAACAAATGAATATAGAGCAAACATCCATGTAACCACTCAAGAAACAGAACATTGGTCCCCAGAAGCCCCGAATACATCCTTCCCTCCCCTTAGAATAATTGTTACCTTGACTTTCATGGTAATAATTACATTGTAGTTTTACCACCTAAATATAGATTTTAAATACTATCAGGTTCATTCTGCTTTTCTGAACATATTTTTGCTAATTGTTCCATGTTCATTTGTACGGAAAATTGTGTATGTAATTTTGTTGTTTATTGCTCAGAAACTCTTTAATTGCTTCCCATTGTATTTGGAATAAAATTTAAAAGTGTGCCTATACCTTCTCCCCTCTCCAACCTCACCTTTCACCACCCTTACACTAGAAAAACTTGTTTTATTTTAGTTTCTCAATCCTACCAAGCCCTTTTCCATCTCAGGACTTTTGCCTGAAATTCTGGTCTTCCATCCTCTGACTAACTCTTAGTCATCTTTCAGATCCCAGCATTCAAGTCGCTTCTTCTAAGAGGCCTGCTGTGAACACCCAAACTCAGTGAGTTTGTTCATTGTGTTCTCTCTTGGAACTCTGTAATTTTCTTTCATAGACCTGTCTCAGATTGTAACTGTATATTTATATGAATAACTATGTTTCTCCTCTATAAGTTAGTAGCCTCCATGAATAAACAGTGTCTGTTTAATTTACCACTACATCCACAAAATTTGGCACAGTACTTGGCACTCAGTAGGCACAATAGAAATATTTGTTAAAGAAATGAATAGATATTATATCTTTCCTTTTAAGAGGTCTATAATCATCTTGAGGACCACATTTTAAATGTGCATTGAGTTGAATTGAATTGAATAGAGAGGCAGGTTAGGACTAAATTTCAATGGAAAAAAATTTAAGTCAGAATACCTAAGAGAAAATATCTTAGAAAATGGGATTGTTTATTGTTTTAATGAAAAGTATAATTTTGAAAGGAAACAGAGCATGTAGTATTTCATAAATTAAAAATACTTATACAGGCTCAGTAATACAAATTAACTAATATACCATAAAATAAAACTTGAAATATTTCTATAATCTTATAGCCCCCAAGAAAAATCCTTAAAACAAATAAGATAAGCAAAATGATGATGTGAAACCAGTATAAAGCTGATAAATTTATTTATAAATCGGTTCCCTATGTTTTCTATCATCTTGTCTCATTGCTGACTTTGAGCTGTAACACTGCTCATCTTTAAGAATTCTGCCATTATGTCTTCTGTGCAAAACAGTAATACCTTTGCTCTGTCTTATTTCTCAACATTTGTATATTCCTATTAAAATAGTAACTGTTTCATCTTAAGTATATAAGCTAAATGTATCGTATACATTCTTTTATGTAGCACATGTTTCTTTTTTCTAAACTAGTAACATAGTACTACAGATTATGTTTTATGTTTTTCTTGAATCTTTGCTCACCAGCTGTTCAGTGAATTCATTCACTTTAGCATTTTCTATTTTCCCTTCTCTGTTTCCATGGAGAAGTATGTCAGTGATGTGTTTGCCTCCATGGAAACAGATGAGCATCTCTTTCTACATACACAGCTAATTAAATCGAACACTTTGTCTGCTGCCCAGTATCCCGGAGGAGAATTGAAGAGGCTTTCCCTGAGACATCGTTTTAGTAGCAGTTTTTAGTGTTTAACCTAATACAATGCATTAATGTTTTAACTTAACCCATTACATCTTAGATTCAGATGAATTAGAGCTCTGTTCTGGATCCTAAAAGCATAACTATACATAGTAAAATCCTTATGTGCTATGGTTATCATTTATAGATAGGGCTATCTCTTAACATCAAATGTAAATAATTTGAATGAATACCAGAGATATAGTTGATAATAGAATTTAGTAAATTCATTTTGATACTGTACAATGTAGTGTAGTAGAAAGGACATGGATTTTAGGGTCAGATAAACCTGAGTTTTGAGTTCTGGCTTTGTCATTTATTAGCTGTATTACCTTGGCTAAGCCACTTAATCTTTTTTGGCTTAAGTCTCCTCCTCTGTAAACTATAAGCTATAATACTCTGCTTCTGTGAGGATTAAATTGGATAATGACTGTAAAACATTTGGGTGACTATAGCTAATATTACTCTGTTGTATATTTGAAAGTTTCTAAGAGATTAGATCCTAAAAGTTCTCATCACAAGAAAAATAATTGTAACTATGGGTGGTGATGCAACAACAAATAATACTGTTTTCTTTGTGAAAACCAAACTAATTATTTGTAAATATGCAGTGTGTCAAGAGTAATGTTGTTGTTGCTAATAGTGTTTGGGGTGGTTGGCAGTGGTTAAGTGACCAGGCAGCAACATTCTGATTCTATCACAATCCCCCCCCGCCCCCCCTGTTCTGAGCCAGTATGAGTCTCTCTGAATCATTTTCTCTCTTTGTGTATGGCATCTCCCAACAAAGTAGTTAGGTATGGCAAGGAGGTTCATAAGTGGTAGAATAGTGGCATTATTTCGGGATACTTCTTCTTTTACCCCAACCCTGACCTTAAATGTTATGGGTCACTAAATGTTTTATAAATGCTTCCTTAATGCATATGTGTATATCAATATACTTACATGTATATGCACCCATACTAATAATAGTAATAAAATTAGCCAACATTTACAAATGTATGTTATATGTGCCAGGCACTGTTTGAAGTGTTATGCAACTCATTAACTCATTTGATAGTAAAGCACTACAAAGAGTCTTGGGTACCATTATTGTCCTCATTTTGTATGTGAGGAAACTGAGGCATAGATTAAGTGACTTTTCTAATAAGCAGCAAAAGTAAGATTGAAGCCTGAAAGTCTAATTCCAAAATGCATGCTTTTAAATACTAAACATGGGGCTGCTCCTGCAGACACTTGCACATTCATATGGATGAATGCATAGAGAGTGAGAGAGACAGGAAAGAAAACCGATTAGGTGTACACCTGATTGATGAACTTAATGGTTATCTAGATTGGATTTTTCTTAACTTTTTGTTTTTCTTGTACTACAGGCCCTTTTGGCAATCTGATAAAGCTTATGCCCTTCTCAGAACTATGTCTTTAAGAGCTTAAATATATTATATAGGAATCCAAAGAAAATCAGTTATATTTTAACTGATAGTTATCAAAGTACTTTTAAATTATGATATAGCAATAAACCTATAATCACTTTTTATTAACACATTAAATAGCAAGATCTAGTGGCAGATCTAACAACTATGACAATTTCAAAATAGCAGTAAGTGTAAATGACATATTAAGATACCACAACAATTACAATGAGGTATTATGTAAAAATAGTATATAAAATCTCAAGTGTCCTCAAAATATGAAAGTTATTCTTATATGTTAGGACACTGAGATTTAGAAATTAAGAACTTTAGTTATAGAGCTAATAACTGTAAAGTTGAGAGTCAATCCCAATCTCTTGATTATGAATCCTATTTTCTTTCCACTGTTCCTATGATGCCTTTAAAACAATAAGCAGATATTTTTTAAATGCCTTCCCAAGATTGATAGTACAAAAGATAGGACATAGGAAGTGGATGAAAGCAGACGCAGTGCATCTCTCATGCCACACAAAGGTAACATTCAGAACAAGCAAATAAGATGTCAGTAGAGAATGCTGGATTTACTTGTGTTGGAGAGTATGGCTCCATAGCTACGGTGTGGACTGGCACAACTGTCATTACAAGTGGCAGTCATTCCTCTTGACTGCTAGAGCTGAAGCTCTGGTGTCTGCATATCTGAATCTGTTAACCATACAGACTCTTCTGCCCCAAGTAGCCTTAAAACAACGAGTGCAGTAGAGCAGCGGCTTTCCAGTCATGGTTCAGCTCAGCTTTCTGAGCTCTGTGCAGGGTGAGCACATGCAGAATGCCAGCCCAGTTAAAGCGAGCACCAAATGGCCCTGGATTAGAGGCTCTCTCTCTACAGTTGCCAGAATAATTAAAACAACATAGCACACGAGGCAGCTGCTTTCCGTATTAGCTGTCCCCGACAGCAATGCAAATACAAGTGCCTGTCATCTAGTGCATATTAGTTTACATTGCAAGCCCTACGTTTGTACATGTTGCGATTACCAAACACTTCCAAACAATCAGTCGTTTTACTTAAACATCAAAGTAAACTATTGTGTAGGCTGGGCAGGTATTGGCTGAATCTTATAATTGAGGAAACTAATGAGGATGGGAGGGCAGGTAGGGAAAGGCACAGGCCTCTCTCAGTTAGCCAGGAAGCTCAGAACCTGAAGAGATCCTTGTTACTCAGAAACTAGCCATAAAGCCACCATCCTCTTAAAGCAACTCAAAACGGGGTTGAACTGAGGCTGAATGCTGCTTTTTCTCATCATGAATAGGAGATCTATGCCTCCAGTTTCCTCGAATACACAAATTTTGCCTTACAGCCATTACATATCAAATGGGTGACATAACCCAGTAAAATCTTCTCTGTTGGGAAGTATAAATAACCAGTTATATAAAAACAAAGTATGCCAGGGATTGAAGAGAAGGTTGAAGTTTCCCTGTCCATTACTGACTGGGGAAGAGCATAGCAATTGGCCTGATGTTCTATGTCTTGGTGGTAGAGTTACCTATTAACCCAGACGTGGGCAAACTACGGCCTGTGGGCCGGATCCGGCCCGTTTGAAATGAATAAAACTAAAAAAAAAAAGGACCATACCCTTTTATGTAATGATGTTTACTTTGAATTTATATTAGTTCACACAGACACCCCATCCATGCTTTTGTTCCGGCCCTCCGGTCCAGTTTAAGAACCCATTGTGGCCCTCGAGTCAAAAAGTTTGCCCACCCCTGTATTAACCCCATGCTGCTGATTTTGCTTTGGCCCTGAGAAATGTAATCAGTTAGTATTATCCCAGGATGTGATGGTTGCCTCCATTTCTCAGCATTTGTACATGTGACCACAGTTCTTGAGTCCCCTCCCTTACCAAAGGGAGAATCGCACTCTAGGGGGAGATTATAAGAATTGCTGCCATCTTGCTAATTCTAGACACTACTATCTGCTTAACATTCACAAGTGAGATGCTGGTAGAGAGCGTCGTTTAATTGTGAAAGACAACTGGAGACTGGCCTTACTCCCACATGTTCTCTGTTAGTGTCATTTTGACTTCAGAAGAGCTCAAAGGAACATGCTCTCCCCATAATGCATTTTATTTTTGTAAATGAGTTTGGGTTTAAATGAGTCCTTATCTTATAAAGGCAAGGATAAAATCTCTGAAATCTTCTGGATTAGATACTGGAGGCCCTTATCCACAAAATATATCTTGCAGAGCTTTACCACTCGTAAGACTTGTGCACAGGAGCCTCTGTGATCCCATATGTTGATCGAATGCAAAATTTGCCTCCATCTCAAAACCAAGGTTTTGAAAAAGAACACCTGCTTCCTCCAGGAGGCAATCTGAATATATTTGTAAGGCTCTTGAATTTCAAGAGCCATGACCTTTCTTGCTTTATTATGAATATACGTGGAAACATGGATTAGCAAACTGAGTTATCTGAAATGCTATACAGTACTTCTAGATTCCAGTATATCCAAGATGTAAATATACATTGAAATATTTAGAACTAAAACATAGTTTAGTCACAGGCACAAAACAATTCAGAAAGAACTGCGACACCTCTTTCTTCATCTAACATTTATATTTCCCCAAAGAAAGTATTTCATTTGGTCAGTTTTCTTCCCCCATTAGCAGAGTTCATGCCAAAGTACTTTAAAAGTAGCTGGCTTTTTCCCCACATTCTCACCAGCACTTACTGTTTCTTGATTTATTGATGAGAGCCATTCTGACAGGTGTGAGGTGGTATCTCATTAGGATTTGATTTGCATTTTTTTTCTGATAATTAGTGCTATTGAGCAACTCTTCTTATGTCTATTGGCCATCTTTGGAGAAGTGTCCAGGTCTTCTGCCCACTTTTTAATTGGATTGTTTGTTTTCTGGTGTTGGGTTGTCTGAGTTCTTTTGTTAAAAAATACTTTTTTTATTGATTTCAGAGAGGAAGGGAGAGGGAAAGATAGAAACATCAGTGATAATAGAGAATCATTGATTGGCTGCCTCCTGCATGCCCCATACTAGGGATCAAGCCAGCAACCTAGGCATGTGCCCTTGACTGGAACTGAACCCAGGACCCTTCAGTCTGCAGGCTGATGCTCTAGCCACTGAGCCAAACCAGCGAAGGCGAGTTGTCAGAGTTCTTTGTAAATTTTGGATATTAATCCCTTATTGGATGTATCATTGGCGAATATCTTCTCCCATTCAATAGATTGTCTTTTCGTTTTGTTGATAGTTTCCTATGATGTGCAAAAGCTTTGTGTAAAGCACATGATTTTGTCAAGTACTTCTATGCTACACATCTGAAATTAATACAGAATAATATTGAATGTAAACTGTAATTGAAAAATAAAAAAAACTAAAGGTAAAATTTCTTAGTTTGCTTGTCTAAAAAAAAAGAGTAACCAGCTTCCCTTATTCTCAACTCCCATGATATTGCCCTCAGCTAGTATATACATACCTGATCACTACCTGTGATGAAAGTAGCAGCATTTTTTCACTTAAAGTGCATGGCAGGAGCCATGGTATCTTTTTTTTGTTTGTTTTAAATATATTTTATTGATTTTTTACAGAGAAGAAGGGAGAGGGATAGAGAGTTAGAAACATCGATGACAGAGAAACATCAATCAGCTGCCTCCTGCACACCCCTCACTGGGGATGTGCCCGCAACCAAGGTACATGCCCTTGACTGGAATCGAACCTGGGACCCTTCAGTCCGTAGGCCAACGCTCTATCCATTGAGTGAAACCGGTTAGGGTGCCATGGTATCTTTTGTTGTTGTTGTTCTTGTCAAATAAAGTTTATTGAGGTGTAATGCAGTGAGTATTATAAACTTCACCCTTGTACAATTATTTAATTTTAACAAATACATAGTCATGTAATCACCACCACTATCAAGATATAGAACAGTTCCATCATACCCCAAAATTCCCATATGTCCCTGTATAATCAATACCTCCCCACATCTCAGCCCTGGTAACCAACACTGCTCTGTTTTCTGTTCCTATAATTTTGCATATTCCAGAATGCTATATAAGTGAATCCAACAACAGGTATCTTTCGAGGCTGAGTTTTTTACTTGATGCATTTGAGATTTCCCCCATCTTCTTGAGTGGATCAGCAGTACATTTGTTTTTATTGTTGAGCAGTATCCCATTGTGTGGATGTGCCACAGTTTCTCTTGTCATTCTTCAGATCAAGGACAATTGAGATGTTTCTAGTTTTTAACAATTATAAATGGAGCTTCCATAAATATCCACATACAGGTTTTTATGTGAACATATTTTCATGCTTTTGTTTTCCCTGAGTGAACACCTAGAAGAGAGATTATTGCGTCAGGTTGTAACCCAATAATAACTAAGTTATTAAGAAACTCACAGTTTTCCAAGTTTGATTTTGGTTAGTTGCATACATGAGCTGCCCAGAAGTTGTCCACAACTTCATGCATCTATTTAAAGAATTGCTTTTTTGGAAGGGGAGAGGAGATGATGGAAGATATCTGTAATATTATCAACAATAAAAAATATATTTAAAAAAAAGAATTGTTTTCTTCAGCTTTCTCCTCTCCACAATACTCCCCCACTCTCTAGTTGGGAAGGGGTAAGATACCACCTCATTGCCATCCTTTGCTTAATTTGGGGCACAATGGTTCATAGGGCTCTCCCCCACCCCACCCCCAGTCTCTGCAGAGAAAAGGAATTGCAGTTTCTTTTGTTGTACTGTATGAGCTTTGAGTAGAGTAGGTACAGCCAAAAGAGTTCACTGCTACATGGCTACTCACTTCCCAATCTTTTGACTGGAGAGAGTAGGCATCTTGAGGAACTTTGTGTCTGTGCCTATTAGTGTTTCTGGTGAGCTACTTTAGCACCCAGGCTGACTATATATAGGAGGGGGAATAAAAGAAAGACTCTTGGACACAGACAACAGTATGGTGATTACTAGAGGGGAGGGGAGATAGGAGAGGGTAAAGGGAATAAATGGTGATGGAAGGAGACTTGAGTTTGTGTGGTAAACACACAATACAATATACAGATGATGTATTATGAAATTGTAAACCTGAAGCCTATATAATTTTTTAACCAATGTCACCCCAATAAATTCAATAAAAAATAAATATAGATAAAAAACAAAACAACAACAAAACCTTGAGGGAACTCACCATCAGGTTGTTCCTGGAGTTTCATAGGTCTCTAACCAGGCTCTCTTCTTTTCTCCATCGTTCATATGTATTTCCTGGGGAGCTTAGTTGTAAATAGCAGGAGGATTAGGGTAGAATGCACTTGCATCATATTGTCTAAAACGGAAAGCCAACCAGGATTCATTTTTTTATCTCTCAAAAACATACCACATTGCCTAGTATATGGTCTGCACTGAGTAAATATTTGTTGACAAAAGAAAGGAGCGAGGGAGGAAAATAAGTAGTTTCATATCTCAAAATGTTAATTGAGCGTAACATAGTAGTTAAGAATATGGCCTTTAGAGTCAACAGTCATTTTGAATTTTAGCTCCAACACCTCCTTTCAGTGTCATGTAAACACTTTACTTCTCTGAGTCTCAGTTTCCTATAATATGGGGATGGTAATATCTATCTCATAGGGTCAGTAAAAATGAGAAAATATATTTAATGCATTTAGCACAGTGCTTGGTAAACAGTGAATGTACTTCCTAGTCATATTAGTAATAACAACAATGATAAAATATCACCATATGTTCTTACACTCAGGAAATGCTGCCCTTAAAGACAAAGAAGACCAATTTGGGAGAACACCACTTATGTACTGTGTGCTGGCTGACAGACTGGACTGTGCAGATACACTCCTAAAGGCAGGAGCAGATGTTAATAAAACGGACCATAGCCAAAGAACAGCCCTCCATCTTGCAGCTCAAAAGGTGAGACATAAAATCACTTTGAAGTGTAAACCTTTTGTGTGGTGGTTGTTACTTGGTTCGTGGAACTGTACAATGGACAGATGATAAAGAAATCACAAGTATATGACTCTTAGTTTCATGTGTTTTCTCTTAAAACTGCAGAGAATAAAGCACAGATAACCATCAGTGGCTACTTTCATTCATCTAAGTTCCTTGAATAATAGAATTCATCTTATGATCTAAGGTTAAATCATGGAAAAGAAATTAAAATTATATGTATATAATTAAACTATGTTACAAATTACTTTATGCATGGGAAAAAGCAAAGGAAAAAAACAACAGCATCCCACTAAGATGTTGATAGTGGTTGGGTTTAAATATTGGAAATATTAGGCATTCTTTGTAATTTCACTGTTTAACATTTTTTTCCTTGATGAGTATTACTTTTGCAATATAAATATATAGTCTCGCCCTAACCGGTTTGGTTCAGTGGATAGAGCATTGGCTTGCGGACTGAAGGGTCCAGGTTCATTTCTAATCAAGGGCATGTATCTTGATTGTGGGCTCAATTCCCAGTAGGTGACGTGCAAGAGGCAGCTGATTGGTGTTCCTCTCTCGTCAGTGTTTCTGACTCTCTAGCCCTCTCCCTTCCTCTCTGTAAAATCAATAAAAATATGTATTTTTTAAAAATGTAGTCTCCCTTCAAATAAATGGCATATAGGGGGCATAAAAGAAAATTACTTTCTCAATATATTTTCAACTTTTAAAAATCTAAAACTATATTGCCAGTTTAAATGACTTCAAGTTTTTAAAGGCATTGTCATGAGCTCAGATTTTTGGAATTACACATATCAAAAAAATAAAATGCGAAGTTTCAAATTTATTCAAAGATTTACTTACTGGAAAACTATTTTCCCACCAAAAATTTTTGGTCTATAAAATGTATTTCTAGTGCCTGGTATTTTTCTTTTTGTTATCTTAGACTTGTGTATGTTTTGTGTAAAAAGCAATGAAAATTAGTTAGATCCAGCAGAAACTATTAGAGTTATTTCCCATTTTAAAATGTGAACAGACATAGCATTTTTATTGAGGGGTTATAAAAATGACTTTTCATAAGTTGAATACATAAAAAGAGACATTAAGAAATACTATGAGCCTTAACCAGTTTGGCTCAGTAGATAGAGCGTCGGCCTGCAGACTGAAGGGTCCCAGGTTCGATTCCGGTCAAGGGCATGTGCCTTGGTTGCGGGCACATCCCCAGTGGGAGGTGTGCAGGAGGCAGCTGATCAGTGTTTCTCTCTCATCGATGTTTCTAACTCTCTATCCCTCTCCCTTCTTCTCTGTAAAAAATCAATAAGGTATATATTTTTTAAAAAGAAATACTATGAATATGCTGGTTATATGTTAGGTCTGTCAGGTTATTTCCAAAGTTATTGCTCTCTCTGGCTAAATCCCGAGGCCACTGTGAATTTGCTCATATTTTTCTAGCTCAGTTGAGTGATTTTAAGGTTTTTCAAATCTTCTGTGGCTTTTTTATATATCTAGTAGATCGCATGTAGATACTCAATGTGTATTTAAAGCTGAATTTCACCCAGCTTTATTACTAAAACTACCCCATTCTGGAACATTCATATTTGATGTTCTTCCTTTCCACATTTCAGAAGTGTCAGTGCCTCTCCACTCCTGAGAGTGCTAGTTTTCTAGTTTTCCATTTCTAGATCACTCCAACACCACAGTAACTTTTAACCAGCCATGATGCCACTTAGCCTATGCAGTGGACAAAAGCGGGAATGGCTAACTCATTCTAGGAGAGAAAGTCCAGTGTTTGTATCATCATGGAAATAGTGTTCATGGACTGAACAGGAAATGCTCCGTGCTCCTCCTTGGTGTGTGTCTTACTGTATGAAGTTGCTGTGAGTGAGAAAGTTAAATATATGCTAATTTTAAAATGCAGATGTTTTGCATTTGATTTCTACCAAGAGTTGAAATGTTGAGAGATGATTAAAAATAAAGTATCTTCCATTATTAAAAAACAAAACAGTTATTTTTTGCTCTCAAATTTGCTTTTCAGTATAGTAATTTTGTAAAAATCTCTCATTTTTAATCTCACTTTTAATTACAGCTTGGGTACTATAACCTTTCACCTAGGCTTGTCAGCTGTTAAAATTATTCATCCATTTAACTTTTTTTCATAAAGTAAACATTTTAGATTGGGAATAGTCCCAATATTAAGAATTTGATAGATTTTTTTTTTTATTGTGATTCATTTAGGTTTAAAACTCAACTTCAAAAATGTAGGTTGGAGGAATCTAACTTAGTATCAGTAGATCATGTTGGAAAATGAGGATTTAAGTTGATGATCCAAAACATTTTTGTGGAGGTATCATAGGAGAAAGATTGAGAGAAGGGGAGCGCACAGCCAGACATGCTAGCTTAGCTGTAAGTCTCTTCACAAGATGCAGTTTTCTTCTGCTTTTTGTTTCTCCTTTATTTTTGTGTGATTTTTATAATGTCAAGGAATAAATAGAACTATGGTTTACATGTCGCAATTTACATAGCTGACTTCATAAATAACGAGTTTCACGTTTTTCCAACTCTCTCATAATTATGCATATCCCCATCTCTGTGTTACAATTTGTTTTTCCATGTTTGCCAAAAGCAGTAATCTTTAGGCTATCCTAGCATTAGTAGAATTTCCAGAATAAGGGTGGTAATAATTCTTTAGTACTCTGTCCAGATCATACTTGAGTATTGTGTTTGATTTTGTGTTTCATAGAAAAACACCATTATTAAAAAATTAAAGTTTGTATGGATCAGGCAGGAACAAGATGGTGAAGGAGCTAGAAATAATTTTCAAAGAATAGTTGTAGATGATATATGTTCCAGGTCTTTAGCACACTTTGCCTCTGAGCAGGCACAAGCACTAATTCTCTTAGAGAAAACATCTTCACCTTAAACTTCTAGGATTTCCTCATATTAAAATAGATGAAATATGATCTCACAGTGAAACACATGGGAAAACAATCTACCATGAATGAGAGCAAAAACGATAAACAGATTTATTCCATCCAAAACATTAGCTTTTGTCATCATTAAAAGTACAGTCCTATATAACAAAAGGCTAATATGCAAATTTTCCCCTCAGGAGTTTGACTGACCGTGATTTCAACCACTCACTATGACATGCACTGACCACCAAGGGGTGGTGCGGAACAAAGGAAGGCCCCAGCCGGCAGGCGGCAG
Organism: Myotis nattereri; assembly: GCF_964212035.1. Taxonomy (NCBI): domain Eukaryota; kingdom Metazoa; phylum Chordata; class Mammalia; order Chiroptera; family Vespertilionidae; genus Myotis; species Myotis nattereri. Next base: position 58,083,765 of record NC_138087.1, read on the forward strand.
CTGGCAGCCGGGGGAAGGCAGGCCCCTATCCTCCCTGATCACTGGCCAGGCCTAGGGACCCTACCCATGCACCGTGCCTCTAGTATAAATAATCATTGATGGTTATTTTAAAAGACGGTATCGCCGAAACCGGTTTGGCTCAGTGGATAGAGCGTCCGCCTGCGGACTGAAAGGTCCCAGGTTCGATTCCGGTCAAGGGCATGTACCTGGGTTGTGGGCACATCCCCAGTGGGGGATGTGCAGGAGGCAGCTGATTGATGTATCTCTCTCATCGATGTTTCTGACTCTCTATCCCTCTCCCTTCCTCTCTGTAAAAAATCAATAAAATACATAAAAAAAATAAAAGAAGGTATCTATAATAATAAAAGCATAATATGCTAATTAGCCTGGATGTCCCTCCAGATGACCTTCCAGATGAAGCCGGGGCTGCAAGGGAAGCCCGGATCCCAGGTGCCAGAGGGAAGCCCAGGTCCTAGGTGCCAGAGGAAAGCCAGTGCTGGCAGCCAGGGGAAGGAAGGCCTACTCTTGCACGAATTTTGTGCATCAGGCCTCTAGTAAAGTTATAAAAGAAGAAATTAGAAAAATTGAGCAACCAATAAGGAACTTTCATAATTAGGCATAAGTTCTGACTATGACCATTTACTTTAGAATAACGCATCTGCCAAAAACATCTCTAAAAACTGAACAGAATTTATACAGTACTTTGTTTGAAGGCATTGAGGACAATCAGCATAGGAAGGATCTAAGAAAATGTGACCATTCAGAGAAGGGGAGCATGTGAAATTAGCTCCACATTCATCCTGCCTTTTACCTTTAAGGCATTTTCCAAATTGAAATGCAAAAGAGTACAACTGTAGCAGGAAGCTGTAATCTTAGTAGGCTGAGAAACCCAGATAGAGTTTGGAGTTAGCAGTGGCTGGAACTTGAAGGGCAAATCCTGGAGAGAAGGGAACTGGAGAGAAGGAAACCAAAACTCGGTACAAATCCCTCACCCATCATTAGCAGATTCCTAAACTGTGCTTTTAGAGGGTAAGACTCTCAAAACCCATCAGTAAACAACAGCTGGGACGTTAGCGCTAAGCAGAGATTGTTTTAAAATCTGCCCATATTTTCTTTTCTATTTCAAGTCTTTTATTATATAACAAATAGATTTTTGTGTAGGGATCAATCCATTCTCATTTTAAAACATACAAATAACTGATTTTCTCAGGACAGCCTAGCTCATTAATTTTCAGCCATTTAGTTTAGTATCTGATGTGGTTGTGTGCCAGGCTTTTGTACTATGTACTTCCTATGCTTCTTTTTTTTTTAATTACATTTTTTAAATGAAGGGTCCTGACTATTAGGGAGCCACTTAGGAAGAAGAGGGTGGAGGTACATAGAAAGCTGTGTAGAAAGGAGGAGTTGGATCCAAGAGATATATTTGTGGAGGTAGAACTGTTCATTCAGTAAGTAGTTACCAAATGTCTACTCTGTAGTCATGACTATCCATCTAGAGCAGTGGTTCTCAACCTTCTGGCCCTTTAAATACAGTTCCTCATGTTGTGACCCAACCATAAAATTATTTTCGTTGCTACTTCATAACTGTAATGTTGCTACTGTTATGAATCGTAATGTAAATATCTTATATGCAGGATGGTCTTAGGTGACCCCTGTGAAAGGGTCGTTCGACCGCCAAAGGGGTCGCGACCCACAGGTTGAGAACCGCTGACCTAGAGAGATTATAAAGAATGAATTAGATAGATCTGCTATAACTAATAATGTCAGTACCATTCCCTGTTAAACTTCATTTCTCTTTGTTTAGTAGACCTCTCTGATATATCACATCTCAAATATTCTTTTCAAAAGGCCTATCCACTTAATTCCATTTGCTATGAACTCAGAAGTGTGCCATTTATATAATCATCAATATTTATGTATTTGTGCATGCATTCATTCAACGTGTTAAGACTGTTACTGTGTAAAAGGTACTGCATGAGGCCTTGGAACACAAAGGTGAAGGACATGATTCCTGCTCCTAAGTTGTTTACAAAAATCGTGGGTAAAGATATTAAATGATAATTAAATCTGGTCTGTCTACTTTAGAGTACCTAAGTGCTTTACAAAATTTCAGCAGTCATTACACGTAAATAATCATTGTTATTATTTTTGACCTGGAGAGCAACCATTCCCCTATGTTATTTTTTTAGTTTTTGCTTTTTTTTGTGATACTGGACTATATTATGTTATTTTTCTGCAGGCTGGTTAGTAGGGAAAACTCATGTCCCCATAGCGTTTTGTTCATGTCTCTATCAGAACCCATTATCTTGTACTGTAATTATTGCTTACTGGTCTCTTTCCCACTAGATTAGAGCTCCAGGCAAGAACCTTGCTTTATTTATTTTTTAATCCCCCAGAATCTGACTCAGTGTCTGACATGTCTTGGTTGAATGAATGAACATATATTATGTTACTTATACAGAAAGTTATTATTAATACAAATGCTAGACATTTTGTTTATTAGAAACATTTATCCACTTTCAAAATACATATATGGAAAAAACTTATTGAGCTGTGGTGATGGGCTTAGTTATTTTGACATACTCACTTTTTTGGAAACAAATTGCTATTAGTCCAAGCAGCTAAGGAAATGATGCCCATGAGAATAAAATTAATCTCAATATACTCATTATCTGTACCTAATTTGTTTTTCATTTAGTACCCTCCGTTTAATCCAAGAAAGCAGTCATACGTTTTCTGTGTTTCTAACAAAAGACATCTGATGGTTAGAAATGTTTGCTCCAGGGAAGCTACTATTTCTCTCACTTCCACAGATACATTTGTTTGTTAATAAGGATAAAAAAGCATTAGCAGTCTTACTAAATATCCATAGTTACACATTTTTAATCTTCCAAGAGGTTATTAATTTGGCTTCAAGAAGATTAAGACTACCCACTTTGAAAAATTATATCATGTTATACTCAAAAATTAAAGAAGCTTCAGGTTATGGTTGTGTTGTTGTTTATTTATTTTTAAAATCACAAACAGAATTCTCTATTCATCAATGAAAACTGAATATTAATTTTCATCTTTCAAAATATGTTATTTCCATACTAATTTACAAAATATAAAGAAGAGTAGAATACCTCTGAAACTTTTCAGGAAAACTTAATACAGTATTAGATTTCCTTATTTTGCACACACTCACACTTAACATATATACTCCAAACAATCCACACCCCGAGCCACAACTCTATATTCTCATATTCCCTCTTAGTACATATATACCTTTACCATAACTACTAACCTACCACCGTTATTCATAAATTTCAGTTACCTATATTTCACCCCCACTAAGGCTATTTGAGGGAAGAGGCCATGTCTTACTTGATTTTATAGTTCTAGTCTTAGCACAGCTCCTGCCACTTAATACCCAGTTAATGTTTATTTAATGAATACATGAATGAGGGGATGAATCAATCTAATCTAATAAAAGAGAAACATGCAAATTGACTGCACCTCCGCTATGCCCCCAGCCACACCCGCCAGCCAATCAGAGCGGCTATATGCAAATTAACCCAACCAAGATGGCGGCCAGCAGCCACCAAGCTGGAGCAAACAGGCTTGGTTGCCCTGGCGATGCAGGAAGCCAAGCTTCCCACCTGCCCTGGTGGCTGTGGCCTCTGCTCAAGGCAACAAAGTTTCAATTATAGAAGATAAATAAATCCCAGTTACCTGCTTCCAGCCAGCCTCCACTGGGAGCTTGGGTGGTTGGGGCTGTGGCCAGCCTGCAAAAAGCCATCAGCCCCTCATCCAGACTGGCCAGGCACCCCAGCAGGACCCCCCACCCTGTAGGGGGTGTGGCCAGCCTGAAAAGGACCCTCAGCCCCTCACCCAGGCTGGCCAGGCACTCCAGTGGGACCCCCATCCTGATCTGGGACACCCTTCAGGACAAACCAGCAGACCCCACCCATGCACCAGGCCTCTATCCTATATAATAAAAGGGTAATATGCAAATTGACCCTAACAGCAGAATGACTGGTCACTATGACACACACTGACCACCAGGGGGCAGACGCTCAATGCAGGAGCTGCCCCCTGTTGGTCAGTGTGCTCCCACAGGGGGAGCTCTGCTCAGCCACAAGTCAGGCTGATGGCTGCCAGTACAGCGGTGGTGGTGGGAGCCTCTCCCACCTCCTCAGCAGCACTAAGGATGTCCGACTGCAGTTTAGGTCTGCTCCCCGCTGGCAAGTGGACATCCCCCGAGAGCTGCCGGGCTGCCAGAGGGATGTCTGATTGCTAAATTAGGCCAAATCCCCCGGGGAGCGGGCCTAAGCCAGCAGGTGGTCATCCCCCGAGGGGTCCCAGACTGCAAGAGGGCACAGGCCGGGCTGAGGGACCCCCCCCCCCCAAGTGCACAAATTTTTGTGCACCGGGCCTCTAGTCAATAAATGTGAACATCAGATACAATTATCATGAATGGTATGTAATGGTCTTTAAAACTGTTGAAGTTTAAATTAATAGTTATATTTATTCCTTTTTATTGTCTACCCCTTCCTCTTACAATTTTATAAGTAGGATGTTATAAGACTGTGAGCTTTTCTCAACAAATATCTCTCTTGTTGACTCAAATTCTTCACCTATAAAATGGGATAATACTTTTTCCTATCTGCTGTGTAGGAAAGATGAGTCCTTAGATATAATGCTTTTTGCTTAATGGGGAACTATACTAAGAGTGTAAGTTATCAATATTATTGCTACTAATCATACTGCAACTGGTGTGAACATCAAATTACCCTTTAAGAACCAATAGATGCCAGAAATAGAAAGGTCCTTCAGGATCTCCTAGTCCAGTTCATCATTGGAAGAGCAGATTGAGTCAGTTCTCCTTTCAGTTCTCTTAATAAATTATTCATCATTCTTTTTGCATGTGCCTGAATGCACTTTGTTCTGTTTTAAAAATTAAGCTTACAGATAAGAAAAGAAAATAATATAAAAAACACTGAGGTACCTAATTCCCAAAAGAGATAAAACTGAATTTTAAAAATTTCTTCTTCTGACTCTTTGAAATGAAATAAAACTAGCTTCCAAAATCCCATTCCCCTCTTTTACTGCTCTTCAGCATATCTTAATTTTTGTGGTTTTAATTCATGTGTGTGTGTGTGTGTGTGTGTGTATATATATATATATATATATATATGAAAATAATATTGTTTTACATGCTTAAAATCTTTATATAATGGTAATATACTGCATGTCACTCCCCAACTTGCTTTTTTGACTTAATATTATGTTTTTTTGTGATTTACCATGTTCACAAAAAATTATTTCCAAATGTCTAAAAGACACATGAAAAGGTGTTTAACATCATTATTAATTAGGGAAATACAAATTAAAGCTACAATGAGATACTACTACATAGGCATTGGAATGTATAAAATGAAAAAGTCTGACAGGACCAGTTGATGGTGAGGACATGGAACAATTGGAACTCTCAAATATTTTTGGTGGAAATGTGAATTGGTGCATGCATTCTAGAAAACTGACTATGTCTATAAAATCTAAACATACACACACACTGTATCACTGCAGTCCACACCCCAACCCCAGTAATAAGTGTTTCTTTTCACCAAAAGACATGTATGAGAATGTACATGATAGCTTTATTTATAATAGAAAATATTTTTAATAGCATAGAAAACCCAATACCTATCAAGAGGAAAATGGGTAAAGTGTGGTGTATTCACTCCTACAATGGAATACTACACAATAAAAAAGAATAACCTACTGATAAATTCAACCACATGAATGAATTTCCTAGACATCATTGTAAGTGACAGAAGTCATGCTATTTATATACATTTCAGAAACAGGCAAAACTATATGGTGATTCAGATCTGTCATTACTTGGGGATAGGTATTAACTGAAAGGGGACATGGGGAAGCGTACGGGGGTGCTGGAAATGTTCTATGTCTTGATCTGCATATTGGTTATATAAAAATGTCTCAATCTCTGTACTTAAGAATTATGTGCTATATTGTCTGTATGTTATACCTCAATAAAAAATTATTACAAAAAAATGGTAAGAGTCTGTCCGGTGTGGGTCAGTGTTTGAGCATTGACCTATGAACAAGGAGGTCACTGGTTCGATTCCCAGTCAGGGCACATGTCTGGGTTGTGGGCTTGATCCCTAGTAGGGTGCCTACAGGAGGCAGCCAATTGATGATGTTTCTCTCTCATCAATAATTCTCTCTCTATCCCTCTAGCTCCCTTCCTCTCTTTCTAAAAATCAATAAAAACATATTTTTAAAAATGGTAAGATGGCCAGAACTTGGTGAACATGAATTGTGGGTAGGGTAAGAGAGAATGGAATCAAGAATGGTTTCTGGCCTAAGCTTTTAGGCACTCAGGTCATGCTTCCCAGCATTTGCCTGGGGAGCTGTGTGAAAGCAGTGCCTATGCTCTGATCCAGTGGTTTGTAACTTGAGCATGCATCCGGATCACCTGGAGGTCTTCAGTGAGTACTTCTAGGCTTGTCTGTGAGTGTATTCACTCAGTGCATTTTAAAACAACTTAAGTACACACTCTACCACAAACTGCGTAGCCAGTGGGTATCTGAAGAGTAAGCAAATGAGGTTTTAGCTGTTGGTGTGCTTCTAAAAGAAAGCACCAAAAGACATTTGCAATGCCATTACATAGAAACAGGAAGTCTGAATGTATGAAATGCTTATGTTCAGGAATTTTAATGAAATCTCTGGACTGAGATGGGTGATATTAGTTAGACAGCCCTTGCAGTTTAGCCCTTTTGACTTTAACCCTGGCTAGGCTGTCCTTTCCAGGTAGGCTGAGTCCTAGTCTAAAGAATCTTGGCTTTATTACATTCCAACTTCTGAGGTTTCCAAACTAGCATCAAGTTTGTCCCCTAGTGGATGTTTGGAAGCTATCGCTCTAAACCTGTCCTCTGGTTTTCCAGTTTAGAAACTGGTTTCAAATATTTAGGGTCCTACCTTCAAATGAGTGTTCAAACCAAAACTGGAGTTGGTCTGTTTTTAAACAAATCTGAGGTTGAAATAAAAATCTGTCCTTTAATACTCTGATTATACTTAATGTACTTCTACTTGCGTGGATGAAATTCATAGTCACAAGGAACAACATATCAACAATCTTGATTGAAATCACTGCTTTGAACTTTTCTAACATGACTCTAGTAAGGAAAAAATACTTTCCTGTTCGTGTCACAGCAGTTAGAATAGTTGAATTGTGTATATTTTATATAAGTAAACAGGGATAGTTTGAGTTCTGCGTTGTCACGTGCAGAGTTAGGAATCATCTTGCTTTTCTGATTCCCAGCTCAGTGCTCCTGATCAAGCGCCCCTGGAAGAGAATTTACGTGCTCTTCTGGGGCTTAATTTCTTGTTCTCTGTCCTGGGGTCGTTCCCAAATCCAGTTTCCCAGTCTAAACTCCAAAGAAGTAGCTAAGGGTTTCTTTCTCATGGGCCAGATTCAGAATTTGAGCTGAGAGCTTCTACTTTCAAGTTTAGTGTTTCTTCTTTATGATAGAGTATCTCTCAGACACAGTAGAGCAGCCTCACAGGTTGTATTTTAAAATCTCTGTGGCTTGCAGTATTTTGTTTTAAACATGATCCTATTTCTTGCAACCATATTCATTTTCTAATCATCTTTATCTCCTCACTGGCCCCCACTTTTACCAAGTCATGAAAATAAAAGCATCTGCTTTCCATGAATAGGTTAAAGATCCCACAAGCCTAGATTCCCATGGAAACCAATCAAAAGCTAAAAAGAAAAGAAAGGGTATATATTGAATTTCTCTGAGACCTACAGCTTGTTTTTCATTAGAGTCATGCTGATTTCTTTTAAACTCTGGGCACAGGCCAGCGAATATTTTTACAGCTAATAAAAAGGAACTCCAGATCCATTTACTTTCATTTAAACTTTTAAATATTAATTTTGTATATAACATTGTAGGGGAGGAACAAAATTTCTTCTTTCTTTCTAGGTTCTTCTGCCTGGTCTAATAATTAAATCTACATGAGACAGATTAATAAGAGAAAATAACCAAATTTAATTACATATCTATGGGAACCCCACATACATAATAGAGTCAGAGACAGAAAGATAAATTAGGTATATATGGCATTCTGAGCTGAGGAGGGGTAAGGCACCTGGGGCTTCAGAGGAAAGGAAGGTCGTTCACAGGATAAGAGCAGATGTTCAGCCAGTCAGAGAAAGATAAATACCACATGATCTCACTCATTTGTGGATTATAGAGAACAACATAGACTGATGAAAAAGGACAGACCCAAAGACTGAGAAATAGCGATCAGGCTATCAATCCCCAGAAGGAAAGTAGGGGAGGGCGGGGGTAAGGGGAAGAGATCAACAGAAGGACTTGTATACATGTATATAAGCCAAACCAATGGACATGGACAACGGGGGGATGGGAGCATGAGTTTGTGTGTGGGGGGGAGGTTGGGGGTTAAAGGGGGGGATGAGGACACATTTGTAATACCTTAACTAATAATAATAATAAAAAAAAAGCAGATGTTCAGTAATTAGAAATTTGCCCAGACATACATATAAATCATAAAAAAGTTATTTCTGGTAATAATGCTTATTATTGGCAAGGCTCCAAATTTAAATTTTTTAAGGAAAAGGTAAAAATTTCTCATGCATTCACAGGGTCTTGATTGCCTTTAGCTCAAAATAATTCACATGCCAAAGTGGCACATGTGTGGGGAGGCCTGCTCTGAACCCCTTCAACATCCGTTCCAAAGAAAATTTGAGCATTAATTTGCTAATTACCTTCTTAGATCATAAGACCATATTCATACAATTTCCTCTTTTTTTATATTCATGTTTTACTGTTGTAAAGAGAGTGAGAAGGAATGGGGGGGTGGGGGGGGGCTACTATTTCTGCAGTGTGAATTTTGTCAGCCCCTGGGCACAACATTTTCCTCATGACCAATCGTAGGGCTCTTTATACCTCCTTTCACTGCTAAGATTTCACAAAGCCCAAATAATCATTTACTAGTGTGATAACAGAAATCTAACCCAAATGCCAAAGTAAGAGAGATCAAGAAAGCCAGGGAAGGGACGACTGGGGTGAGCAGGGCTGTAAATTTGAATAAGGCAATCACAATCATCTTCGCTGAGATGTTGACATTTGAAGCAAGACTTGAGGAGATGAGGAATTTAGTCATGTGAATGGCCGAGGAAAGAACTTTCTTTCCTTTCTGGCAGAAGGAATATTCAGGACAGATACCTTAAAGTGGGAGCACTCCTGGAATGTTTGGGGAATAACAAGGAGGCTAACATGGTTATTCTGAGTGAGCAAGAGGAGAGCAGTAGGTGATGAGGCCATGAAAGAAATGGTTGCCAGATCCTCTAGGGCCCTTTGGCCATTGTCAGGAATGCGTGCTGTTTTTTTGAAATCATTGTTTGATTGATTGATTAAGGTATTACATATGTGTCCTTATCCCCCATCTCCCCCCCCCCCACTCATGCCCTTACCCCCCTGGTGCCTGTGTCCATTGGTTAGGCTTATATGCATGCATACAAGTCCTTTGGTTGATCTCTCCCCTTACCCCCACCCTCCCCTACCTTCCCTCTGAGTTGGACAGTCTGATTGATGCTTCTCTGTCATGTTATTGTTTTTTAATGTTTTTATTGATTTTTAGAGAGAGAGGAAGAGGGAGGGATAGAGAGATAGAAACATCAATGGAAGAAAAACATCAATTGGCTGCCTCCTGCAGGCCCCCCACTGGGGATCGAGCCTGCAACCTGGGCATGTGCCTGCCGGGGCCCAACCCCAGCGGGTCCAGGGGTTCCCAAAGGCGTAGACGGAGTCGGCGAAGAAGGAAGGACACGGAGACAGTGTTCAGTTGATTAGCAGCCTAGCCAGGATCTCCAGCCAAGTTCTGGTCTCGATCTCCAGAGAGGTTCTGCTTAGGATCTCCAGCCAGGTTCTGTGTCCATGTTCTCTTGCTAGGTTCTCCAGATTCTCCAGCCAGGTTCTGTAGCCATGTTCCCTCGCTAGGTTCTCCAGCCAAGTTCAGTCCAGGTTCTCCAGCCAGGTTCTGGTCTGGATCTCCAGAGAGGTTCTGCTCTGGATCTCCAGCGAAGTTCTGTGTTCATGTTCTCTTGCTAGGGTCTCCAGCCAGGTTCTCCAGGTTCTCCATTCCAGGTTCAGTCACCAGGTTCTAGTCAGGTTCTCTTGCCAATTTCTGTAGTCAGGTTCAGTCCAGAATCTTTTGCCATGTTCTCTTGCTAGGTTCTGTCTCTAGGTTCTGAGGCCAGTTTCTGTCCAGGATCTTTTGCCATGTTCTCTCCAGCGAAGTTCTTCTGTCTCTAGAGAACGTTCTGTGTAGGTTCTGTGCCAATTTCTGTCTCTCTCTCTGTCTCTTGCTGTCTTGTTACAACTGTATTTATACCAGTTGATTCAATCCTATCAATCTCTATTACAAAGGTTAGGGCGTTTCTTATCTCCATTCCAGGGAGTAAAGATTATGTAGCTTAAGCATGATTGTTCGTAGTTAAAGTGATTAATTACCCACCTGGCACTTAGTTAAGAGGTTTTATTCCCTCCCTAACTTCAGGGGAAAATCCCTACCTGGGGAAACAACCTTTCTCAGAGACCTTGGTTAAAATACATAGTGCCAAGAAGGTGAGCAAACATATTAAGAACAGTATGCCATATATGCCAGGTCCCTTGAAACAGCAAGCATGGACCGGCTCCCGGCATGTGCCCTGACCAGGAATCAAACCGGTGACCTCTTGGTTCATGGGTCAATGCTCAACCACTGAGCCACACCAACTGGGCTCACAAATGTGTTTTTACTCTGAATGTGATGAGGCAGCATTGGAAGGTTCTGATCAAAGGATTGACATGATCTGAAGTATATCTTAATAACTGTTCTGGCCAAGTGAAGGAATTTTTCCTCTAGTGTTATTCTTATCTATTCCGTTGTCATATAATAGCTTTCAAGTCTCCTTCCCATTCTAATCCCTTTTATCATGTAAGCACACAGTTGCCTAAATTCCTCTGAAATAAGACACCTGAAGTAGAATACAGTGTTGGTCTGATAACCATTAACATTTTGGCAACCAAATACAGTTGATTTATGTTTAGGTTTTTTCAAATAAAAGCTCCAAATCTGCTTTATACTTAATACTGCTTAAACTAATTCTGTATTCATATAGTTATGGTTTTGGACCCAAGTGTAGTATCTTATTGTATCCATATTTAATCATTTCTTTGAACTTCTCAGACATACCTAGGTAGAGTTTACCATTCCCTCCTTTGTTCCTCTGGTACCTATGTACTCAACCACTGTTATATCATTATATCACCTATCACGGTGAAAAATATTTATTTATACATTTGATTTCCCCACAGACAATGAGTATCTTTTTAAAAAGTTTTTTAAATTTTGCTTTTTGCTTTTGAGAGAGAGAGGAAGGGGGAAGGAGGAAAGGAAGGAGGGAGAGAAAGAGAGAAACATCAATTTGTGTTCCACTTATTTATGCATTCATTGGTTGATTTTTGTGTGCCCTGATAGGAGATCAAACACACAACCTTGGACAATGAGCATCTTAATATCAGGAAGAGTGTCATAATCATTTTTTTTTTATTTCTAATGACTAGTACTTCCCAAATATTCAGTTAATGCTAGTGAATTGAATTGGGCTTATCATGCAAGCCTGTCATTCAGTGTAGCTCTCATTTCTCCCACATACAAGTCACCAGAATTTTCACCTTAACCTTTGATATCAAAATAGAGCCTTCCTGCAGAAAAGTTTAATCATTGAAACACTACTACTAAAATTAGCTTCACCAATATAAAATACTGTTTTATTCTTTCTTTATACTTGTCTAAACAATGTCATCAGTGGTAACTAAGCCTCTTGAAAATTTTATCAGAGTTCATTTGTTCGCCATTCCAATTCTGATAAGTATGAAATTCATGTACTCATTTGTTCAAAAAATACATTTTTAGTATTTAATATGTATCTGCATGTATATTGACTAAAATATATAATAATATTTCAGTTGTCTAGTATTAGAATATTTTTTAGAAGGAAGAATCGCTCTGCTTTGCTATCTCTTTTCCAGATATAATCCTCCACCCTCAGCCCAATGACTCTTCCTTGTTCTTCATAGAACAGTTCCTCTCTTGGGACTGTATATTTCTTTTTCTTTTTTTCCTCCTGGTTAACTAGCCACAGACTGTCCATTGGAAAGTGAGTCAGTGCAGCCTAGTGGAGAGCGGTGGCCTCAGCATTTGCATCTCTAGAATGTTTGTATTGACAAATGGCAGTCTGTTATTGACATTTATGTCCCTTGGCGATACTTCAATTGGCTTATCTTTGCTGGTCAAATGCCTTAATTGTTCTGGCCTTTAATTCAGTCAAAGTTGGAGCTAGAGCAGAGGGGAAAGAGAAGGAGCAAGTCTAAGAGAACATCAAACTTGAGCTAGGAGGCTGCTGGCAACGATCAGCTTGTCATAATGTTATGATTTGTTCATTTTTATACCATTTATTAGCCTTTACTTGTTGTGCCATTTGGCCTCCAGGGCAGATAAAGTGCTGTCTAATTTGGTAGGTTTGCTTCTGTCAGAGCAGCCTCGACAGGGAAGGTGTTAGCTGCAGTGACAAATAATCAATAGCTGTCGTTGTCATGAGGAACATGAGCAGTTGGGCCTTTCATCTGGAGGATTAGAGGTCTAATTGGATTGAGAATAGGGAGGGTGGACTGTGGGGTAACCCTGTCAGCCTTGTGAAGCTGTCAAATGTCGGCCTTATTCATGGTGAAGGGAATAAGGAACCGTGTGTTTTCAGAACCGAGGTGGAAGGCATGTGAAAGCCCATTTTACAAAGGAACAGATCCTAAAGTCCCCTCAGCTAACTGTGCTCCCTCTTTTATTCAGTTAGATATCTCTTTGGATAATAATCTGTGTAACTTTAAATGGTATCTTCAAGCCTGTATATGCAAAACATACACACACAGCGCACATAATACAAGTCCAGTTGTGTGCTACAGTTGTTGGGTATAGTATTCTATAAACTACGAATTAGGCAGATGTGGTTGATAGTGATATTCAAATCCTTTATGTACAAATTGACTTTATTTTTTAAAATTTTAGAAATATGCCACACTTACAGAAAAAGTGCCAGTACAGCACAACAAACTTTTTCCCCCCTGAACCATTTGAGGGTGAATTACTGACCTGATACCTCACCACTTCCAAATTTTTTAGTATGTGTTTTCTAGAAACACAGACATTCCTCAACCTTACTATAATATGGCCATCAAAACAAAATAATTAACATCTATAGAGAACTGCTGTCTAATCCTCAGGCTACATTATTATCCCAATAATATCCTTAAGGATTATGTTCAAAATCACACATTGCATTAAGTTTTCAAGTCACTTTTGTCTCCTTCAGTCTGGAAACTTTTCTAATCTTTCCTCAACTTCAGTGATGAGGACATATTTGAAGATTACAGGCTAGATAAAAGTCCCTCAATTTGGGTTTATTAGCCATGTCCTCATAATGAGATTTATGTTATTCATATTGGAAGAGATATAGAAGCAATGCTGTGTCCTCATTGAATCCTGTCAGGTATTACAGAATTTTGATTTTTCCCATTCCTGGTGATGTTCACTTGCTCACTTGATTAAGGTAGTGTTTGCTTTTCTCTACTGTAAAGGTACTGTTTCATCTTTATAATTAATAAATATTTTCTGGTGAGGTATTTGAAACTCTTAAAAATCTTATTGTCTACTTTATCTGATATTAATGTAGCCACTCCACCTTTCTTATGATTATTGTTTAAAGCATAAGTTTTTCCATCCTATTACTTTCATCTTATCTGTGTCTTTATAGGTAAAGTACACCTTTTGTAGACATCATGAGGTTGAGTGTTACTCCTTTTTTTACCTAGTCTGACAATATCTACATTTTAGTTGTAATGCTAGTCTATTTCCATTTAATGAATTGCTGATGTGGTTGCGTTTCAGTCTTCCATTTTATTTTATTTTCTGCTTGAGCCATCTCTTTTTTTCTTTTCAACGTGTTTTCTTGCTCTTTTTCAGATTAATGATTTTTTAAAAAATTTTAGTTCTTCTAAAATTTTTAACTATACCTATGTATTATTTTTAATAGGTTGCTTTAGGGTTGACAGTGTGCATCTTTTATCACATTGGAATATTGTACTAGTTCTCATAAAAACATGTGAGATATGTCATTCCATTGCCTTCTGGCCTCCATTGTTTCTGATACACTATCATTCCTATCCTTCCCATATGGGTAATGGTTGTTGCTGTTTGTTTGTTTTCCTAGTTTCTTTCAATATTTTCTTTTTTAGCTTTGATTTTCAGCAATGATTTTTGCATTTCAGACATTGTACTTTCAGTTCTAGAATTGTAGTTGGTTCTTCTTATAGTTTGTTTCCTTTGCAGAGATTTCCTCACCTGTGTGGTCATTGTGATCATCTTTTATAGCTGCTCTAAAGTCCTGTGTACTAATTTCAACATCTGGATTATCTTGAAATCTATATTTTTTTCTAACACTGAGTCCTATTTTTTTGTTTCTTTGCATTTGTAGTAATTTTTTATTGTATACTCAGAATTTTGGACGATACATTGTAGGGATTTTTCATTCCCTTATAGAATGTTAATTTTTGTTGTTGTTTTATCTGGCAGTTAAAAATGGCTACTCACACTGAACCTGTTGTTTCAATTTTTTTTCTAGTCTTTAGTTGAATCCCTTAGACCTGTCCATAGTCCCCTAAATAAATAAATAAATAAGTCAACACTTTTAAGGTCTGACTCTTCTGAGATTCCAGTGAAAAGCCTGAGATGAGTACCAAGCCCTCTAACTAGGTGGGACTCAAACTCCAAATTCCATCGCCTTTGTGTTGGGTAGTAACTGAAATCTGACTGCTTTTTCAATTTTCCATTTGTTGGTTTCTGCCAACCCCATGCCTTTGCAACTCAGGGGTCAGCCAAGGATTCATAAGGAGTCTATATGTATTTGAGATCTCCCTCTTTTGGGTTCATTTTTCCATTTCTATTATTCTACTAGAGGTCCGGTGCACGAAATTTGTGCACGGGGGGGGGGGGGGACGGCTTAGCCCAGCCTGTACCCTCTCCAATCTAGGACCCCTCGGGGGATGCCCAACTGCCGGCAGTCGGACATCCCTCTCACAATCTGGGACTGCTGGCTCCCAACCGCTCGCCTGCCTGCCTGCCTGATTGCCCCTAACCACTTCTGCCTGCCAGCCTGATCACCCCCTAACTACTCCCCTGCCAGCCTGATCGACACCTAACTGCTCCCCTGCCGGCCCGGTCGCCCTTAACTGCCCTCCCCTCCCGGCCCAGTCGCCCCCAACTGCTCTCCCCTTGCAGGGCTGGTCGCCCCCAACTGCTCTCCCCTTGCACGGCTGGTCGCCCCCAACTGCCCTCCCCTGCTGGCCATCTTGTGGCTGTGGGTGCCACCATCTTTGAGGCCATGGCAGTCAATTAGCATATTCCCTCTTTATTGGCTGTGGGCAATGCCATCTTTGAGGGGGGGGCAGTCAATTAGCATATTCCTTTCTTACTGGCTGTGGGCGCTGCCATCTTTGAGGGCATGGCAGTCAATTAGCATATTCCCTCCTTATTGGCTGTGGGCGCCGCCATCTTTGAGGGCAGGGCAGTCAATTAGTTTATTCCCTCCTTATTGGCTGTGGGTGCCGCCATCTTTGTGACGGCATGAGAGTCAATTAGCATATTCCCTCTTTAGGATCCTTCTAATCCAGTCTACCATAATCTATTATCTAACTAACTGAAGTAGTTTATTAGTCTTCCTGATTCAAGTCTTTTTCCTCTTCAAACCATTCTCCATGCAACAGTCAGATTTCATTCACTCATTTACCCATTAACTCATTTGTCAGTTAGTTGGTGATCACTCACCCAAAAGACCATACTATCAAGTTGCTGAGCTGTTGCAGCTATTAGTGATAGGGGCAGAAATAGAATATTGGGGACCAGCTATAATTATAAGAAATATTAATCATGCTCTGTTAACTGTGATTGTGTTGTTCTGATTAAAGAAGGTACATTCTAACCTGGCTGGGAGTTGCACATGGGACCTGGGAGCTCACCTGGAAATACAGCCCATCCTTCCCCTCAAAGAGCTGCCTATTATCATGGAAAGATTAGCAACCATGTTGCACAAACCAGAACTGCCAGCCTTTTGAAGACCCCCAGTCTTTGCATATCACTAGGTCTTTGCAAATCTCCAGCCTGTATTACCTGTTAAATGTCCATTTGGCATACCCTTTTGCCTACTTCCCCATGTAATCTTTGTCCTTCTACCCAATATAAGCAGCTGGCTTATGGGGAGAGGCAGAGCAAATTTTTGTGGATGACCCACTGCTGTCCCATACTTCTGGCAGTATTGGAATAAATGTTCATATATAATTCAACCCTGTCTCTGCTTAATTGGCTCATGTAGTGACAGGCAGCACGGACCCATTGATTGGTTACATTACAATTAGGTTGGCTTGCCACATAGATTCAGCTGGCAAAGAGACCAGCAACCAAATTTTTAAAGATAGTGTATTATGCACCATATAGCGAACATCATGAGCTTTATGTTTGTATTGGTTCTCTTTGCCCCCAGGTCCTGTGTCGGTGATGTGGAAGCAGGTTCAGGTAGATGCTGCACAGGCAGTGAGTCAGTGTCACACCTGAGGAAAACTGAGCTTAGAAAACCCCCAATCTTACATTAGGGCCCTGAGCAAATAGGCCCAACCTTTGTCCTCAAGTGAGACCTTGGTTTTATTATTCTGGTCAGTAAAGAAATCTATCCTCTGACCTGAAGGGAGAACTGCCTCTAACTTTCAAGGCCACTTACTATGCAGATATCCTTGAAAAGATAGTCCAGTTACTAGACATGTAGAAACACATGTGGAGAATGTGTCCCAAGAAATACAAGGACCAAAGTACAAAGCTTTGGTAAAGTTTTGAGAATGATTTTAGAGATAACAGAAATGTGTCCATCTGTTCCCCCAAGTCCTTTATTCTTTCCCTTTCTATCTGCAAAGGAAATCTCAATTGCATGCTAATTATAGGATTAAATTTTTACATAGATGTTAAATCTTTCATCTCACAACAAGATAGAAGGCTGAAAATCTGAATTACCTTGAAAGTCTTGGACTTATAACTCTTTACACCAAGCATGTCAAACTCAAAGGCTCACATGGGCCAAATAAAGTTTAAGTTTATGTGGGCTGCAAAAAAACCCAAAAGCTTCAATTTTCATAGAAACATAGCTTTATTTTGAAAAGTATAATATAAAAAAAAATAACAAGAGCAATGATAAAATTAATGTTTTCTTCCTGATACTTGGCATCTATCATACAAATTTTTTTCTTTCCTATCTAATTCTAATTTTTTTTAATTTCTTTTTCCTTCCTTTCTTTCTTCTCTCCCCTCCTTCCTTCTTTTATTTTCCTTTCCTTTCCTTCTTTCCTTTCTTTCCTTTATCTCCTTTCTTTCCTTTCTTCCCCCATATCACTTGTCCATAGAGCTTAAACCTTCCAGTTTCACAGTACAATCTATAGACATTGCTCATTCATTTTGGTGGCCTCCCAAATTAAAGAAATTCCTACATCTCCCGGGTTTTGTCCTTTCCATTGACTATTCCACTATTAGGGCAGCAGAGTCATTCTTGAACTTGGCTCTATTACTGAGCAGACTCATTCATAAATGTAGTCTCCTGAGACTAACTAGATTTATGGTGGGCTACCAGAAATCCTCCTCAGATGTGCATGACTGCTATTGGAAGCTCTGAGCTTTACGGTCCTGTTTACTGCCACCTGATTCCAACCAGAGCAATATCTCTTATCCATTGGCAGGGGAGAGTTAAGGATGTAAATGGGAGTCTGAGCATAAAAGTAATATGATGGGGTTGAGGAGAGTGACTGTAAGGCATATTGGAGGCAATAAAATTGGTATTTCACCATAGCTATAGGCAAACTAAATTTCCTAAGGTACAAAACATAAAGTCCAATATATAGTTGATGTTTAGCACTTTTATCTTTTGGTGAGTCATTACAAAGTGCCTTTCAGTTACTTTTGATAAAGTAGATTGAAAGCCCTGATTGGAAAGTATCCTTGCTTCAGGTATTTTTGTGTTTTGTAATTTTTTTGTAATTTTCCTGCCACATTTTCTGGCATTTATTCACAATGTTTGATATTGTCCATTCTCCTGTAGTCGGACTTGTTGTTAACCATAGTCTCAAGTAACTTTCTCCTTGGCTTTGTGAGAATTTTTTTTCCAAGCAGTTTCCCAAGTTTATTTCATCTGAGAAAAATAAGATTAGGTATTAAGCAGCTCTATGTTTCTTGTTAAACACACACACACACACACACACACACACACACACACACACACACATACTACAAATTATAAAAAGCTTAAAAGGACCTTAAAAATCATTCTGTGCAGCATTTCCCAAAGCTACTTCCTTAGCACAATATTCTCATGAAATGTTGCATGAAAATGGGGTCTCGTCAAAAAAGTTTGGGAAATACTGCATGTTCCTTCTTGGAAAGTTACAGTGCATATTAGCAACCTAAAGGCTCTGAGAAGTTATGCAGTAAAGAAACCTGCTTATTTTCTTTATCCAGGATGTCTCAGAATCATTTAATCTCAGTGCTTTTTTTTTTAGTATAAGCTAATAGTATCTTAGGGAGCAGTTATTTGTAAAATCCTTTGCTAAGTACTATTTTTAACTTAATTTGATCACTTTATTTCACACTTGTGGAAACTGAGGCCCAGAAAGTTTCCTGCATTACATATAAAGGTAGTATTTTACATTACACAAAGTAGATGCCCAATATGATATGCCCATCTAATCTAATAATAGACAAACATGGTAATTGACCATACCTCCGCTACACTTCCCATTGTTAATCAGCAGGATATGCAAATTAACCCAACCAAGATGGCGGCTGGCGGCCATGCAGCTGAAGGGAGCAAGAGGCTTGCTTGCTCCAGTGATGGAGGAAGCCAAGGTTCCCCGCCTGCTGCGGCCAGGCTCTGAGCTCCGGAAGCAACAATGTTTTAATTATAGAAGGTAAATAAATCCCAGAATAAAAAACGATCGAATAAAAGGAGAGCCTGGGAGCTTCCGTCGCTGGCTTGGCCAGCCTGAAAACAGCCCTCAGCCCCTCATCCAGACTGGCCAGGCACCCCAGTGAGGACCCCCACCCTAAAGGTGGTGTCACCAGCCTGAAAACAGCCATCAGCCCCTCATCCAGGTTGGCCAGGCACCGCAGTGGGGACCCCCATCCTGATCCGGGACACCCTTCAGGGCAAACCAGCCAGCCCCCACCTGTGCACCAGGCCTCTATCCTATATAGTAAAAGGGTAATATGCAAACTGACCCTAACAGCAGAAAGACTGGGAATGACTGGTCACTATGACACACACTGACCACCAGGGGGCAGACGCTCAATGCAGGAGCTGCCCTCTGGTGGTCAATGTGCTCCCAAATGGGGGAGCTCTGCTCAGCCACAAGCCAGGCTGACGGCTGCCAGTACAGCGGTGGTGGTGGGAGCCTCTCCTGCCTCCTCAGCAGCGCTAAGGATGTCCGACTGCAGTTTAGGTCTGCTCCCCGCTGGCAAGTGAACATCCCCCGAGGGCTGCCGGGCTGCCAGAGGGATGTCTGATTGCCAGCTTAGGCCCAATCCCCTGGGAAGCAGGCCTAAGCCAGCAGGTGGCCATCCCCCGAGGGGTCCCAGACTGCGAGAGGGCACAGGCCGGGCTGAGGGACCCCCCTCCGAGTGCACAAATTTTTGTGCACTGGGCCTCTAGTGTTTAGATAACAAGTTAGAGCCAAGACCAAAACTTAGTCTTTATATCTACAGCAGTTAATGATAATACAGTTAAGCTGGTGATTAATAAAAACAGATTTTATTATTGCTATAAAAAGTGTTACATGTTAACAAAAAGCTGTGTAGTTTGCTGGTATTTTAAATAGTTTTAGACTACAGCTCTCTGTCTCTTTGGTCTTATAACAAAGTCAAATGTTGGTCACTTGAAATTGGTTAGAGCACTACTGAGTTTTGCAAAACCAGCTCAAGTCTTTCTAAAGCCATCTGAAAGGAAACTTTGCTGAAGCTTTTTCTTTTTTCCATGATTCTCACAAAACTTCAATTCATTCTACTTTAGAAAGTACTAGATCTTCCTTGAAGAAATGCTCTTCCCAAAGTGATCACAAGAAACAGGTTTTCCCACATGTGATTAGGTTTCTTCTTTTGTTTGGCTAAAATCCCCCCACCCCCATGCTTCATGTTTTATCTCCAAGATGTTTCTTTTTCCCCCACAAAATATTATTCTAATATATAAAAAGGCAGGGGACTTCACGACTGAAACAACCGAATGGACAACCGAACAGCAAGCTGCGTGCGGCGACAAGGCCTGTAGGGCAGTTAGTGAAAGATGACCAAATAACTGAACAGCAGGCTTCATGGGGCGACCGGGCCAGCAGGGGGCGGGCAGTTGGGGGTGACCAGGCTGGCAGGGGGGGGCAGTAAGGGGTGACCAGGCCAGCTGAGGGGTGGGTGTAGTTAGGGGCAACCAGGCTGGCAGAGGGGGGCAGTTGAGGATGACTAGGCCAGTGGGGGGGGGGCAGTTGGGGTTGACCAGGCCTGCAGAGGGGGGGTAATTGGGGGTGACCAGGCCGACAGGGGTGGGGGGCAGTTAGGGACAACCAGGCCAGCAGAGGGGGGCATTTGGGGACAACCAGGCCAGCAGGTGGGGCAGTAAGGGGCAATCAGGCCGGCAAGCAGAGGCGGTTAGAGGTGATCAGGCTGGCAGGTGAGCAATTAGGAGCCAGCAGTCGTGGATTGTGAGAGGGATGTCTGACTGCCGGTTTAGGCCTGATCCCCAGAATCGGGCCTAAACCAGCAGTAGGACACCCCCGAGGGGTCCCAGATTGGAGAGGGTGCAGGCTAGGCTGAGGGGACCCCGCCCCCCCCCCCACATGAATTTTGTGCACCGGGCCTCTAGTATTATACATAAGAAGCACTCTTGGAATTTTTACTTTTCAGGACTCTATTTTGGCATCATCTTTTTTGGTCATTACTATACTTAGCTAAGCCATATTTATTTCACTATCACCAAAGAAGATACCTTGGAATTAAATTCTTGAAGTATGCTTGACCTTTTTGGTTGGCAGTCATTTAAATTGATTGGTACCTCCCATCTGTTAGGAATGCTACCATTGCTGAGGAGGAAACTGACAATCAGAAAGGGATGTAAGATGAAGAAAAACCCTTTATCATTTTATCATCAAAAATTTGTGCATAGTTTTTATTTCTGGAAATAAAATGAATCATGATTGGTGTAAGGGGGGATCACAATAGTATCAGAAGTTTTTATGGGTACTCTGCTGGTTGCTTGATACAACCCAGTATCTTGTGCTATGTTTTCTCAACTGCCTTTGTAAACACTGTAACCTTAATAGATCATTTTGAAAGAAGCTACCATCCTGCTGAATACATTGGTAGCCTCCTTTCAGGTTTCTGACATATCCTTAATCTGATGCTCAGCCTTGTCATTTGGATCAATAGTAAACCAGATAAGATGTCTTCTACTTGTAAGGCTATAGCTATAAAAGGTATTTGAAAAATAAATTCACTTTTTATGTCCATGCCACAAACCTGGGGAGTACTAATTTGTCATTTGTCTCTCCATCTGTCTGTAAACAGTCTGTTAAATTGGTTATAGATGAGAATAAGGTGAATTATATTTGAAACAAGAGTCATGTAGAAATAAACTTTATAATAAATGTCATAGATTCCTACAAAAAGATGACATCTCTTCATTTCAAAAAGGTGTCATATCAACTTTATTTTCTATTTTAGAATGACCAGTTAGTTTTATATTGTTTTCTATTCTAAATCATCAATAATAACAACTGATTATAATTATAAATTACACTTTACAAACTGCTTTTATATAATTTAACCTTCATAACCTCTATAAAATATCTATTTAATAATGTGTTATTCATTAAAAAATATTTAATGCCTGCTATATATAAGGTACTGTGCTAGGCACTACAGATTCTGTATACAAAAAAAAAAAAAAAAAAAAAAAAAGAAAGAATTTGGTGATAATAGAAGAGGTTAGAATTATACTATTTCAATGTTAGGAGGAATCCCAGAATACCATCTTCAAACTTATCATTTTACAGAACCTAAATTGCAGTTTGTGAATCATGGTCAAGCTACTTCATGACATTATTTTTTCTGTTTTATGATATAAACTGGTAATCTTTAAAAATATATACGTGTGTGTGTGTGTGTGTGTGTGTGTGTATTATTGATTTTACAGAGAGGAAGGGAGAGGGTTAGTGAATCAGAATAATGAATGAGAGAGAAACATCATCACCTGCCTCCTGCACACTTCCTACTGGGGATAGAGTCCCCTACCAAGGTACATGTCCCTGACCAGAATCAAACCCGGGACCCTTCAGTCTATCTACTGAGCCAAACTGGTTAGGGCTAAACTGATAATCTTTTAAACGTTTTTTAAAATTCATGTTTCCTCATCTATGATGTGACAGTAATTCTGGCTTTCACAACAACGATATCTTGAATATTAATTAAGGTGTAATTATGGAGTGTTTCACAATGTAAGTGCAATCTGAGGATAAGAGTTTTTCTAAGAGTACAGAATTACTCTTACTGTCTTTCATCTCAGATTTATCTGCTGTTTCCTCATATTTAGTTCAGGTTATGCACTTTTGGTAAGAATACCACAAGAGCCATGCTGTGTTCTTCTCAGTCATCATCCCCAAAAGCACATGGTGATGTCAACTTTGACCACTTGGTACTGCACTGTAATATTACTGTTTTTTTCCTTTGGGATTAATAAGTATTCTGTGGCCCTAGCTGGTTTATCTCAGTGGTAGAGCATCAGCGCAGGTTCAGTTCTGGTCAAGGGCACATGCCCAGGTTGTGGGCTTGATCCCCATGGGGAGGGAGGGACAGCATGCAGGAGGCAGCCAATCAATGATTCTCTCCCATCATTGATGTTCCTATCTCTCTCTCCCTCTCCCTTCCTGTCTCTCTAAAAGAAAAAAATCAATAAAACATATTTTAAAAAAATAAGTATTCTGTGAATAGTTACTTTGAAACCAAGGAAATATCCTATTACTCTTCAAACTTTTACCCACTAGTGTTAGCATCCTTTGACCACTCCCACCTGAATTCATTATTATTATGATGTTTGCTAAATGATAAAAGTTATTTTTAAAATCACTGCTTATTCCAAATCTAAAATTAGATATATAGTGTGATGGAAATGATAAAAATAACTGCTCACGTTAAACAAGAAAACTAAGAAGGAATGGAAGAGATTGTGTCAAAATGCTAACAGAGGTTATTTTAGGCTTAGGGTAATGGAATTATAGGTTATCTTTGTTCTTACTTTATTTTCCCAATTTTCAGTTTTCCAAGTTTTTGAATACATACAAAAAATATAATTCATAATTTTTGAATGGCTTTCTAAAATATGTTTGTTTATTTCCAGTTGGTCCACAAAGATCTTGTAGTAGATATGAAATGTTGATTTAACAATTGTGATGTGCTTTAACTTAGAACACCTGTTAGAGCAGAATTAAAACATAGCTGTGGCAAATAGAATACCTACCCTGGGATAGGTTACAAAATGGCACAACTGAAATAATTGCACATTTTTGATCTGCACATCTTTCTTCCCCCACTCCAACCACTAAACCTTGGCCTTATTTTTTACCAACTCAGTTTCCTCTCTCTTCAGTTCAAAGAGAAAGGGACTAGAGTGGTAGCAGAAAGATGAGAAGCAGTACAGAGTTCAGGGATTGATTTGTAGATGGAGGTAGGTTGTGATATGATTTTTAAAAGATGACTAGATTGAGACTAGAAGAGTTAGGTTTGACTAAATTATTAACCACTATAAGGACCTTGCTACCATTTTGAAAATAGGTAATAATTATTAAGTCAGATTAGTAGTTAGTGCTCAGCATTTCATTAAAAGCTTTCATGCATAGCCTAAAAGAGGCTCATTAAGAATTTCCAAGTTTAATTGAATTTATTTATACATTTTCCTGTACATTTATCTTTTCCACTATCTAAGAAATCCAGTCCACAATGTGAAACTGAAGTAGAAAAGGCAATAGATGGATTCAGTCAGTTGTTTGAAATAGTTTCCCCAGAGGCACATGTCTTAGCCAAATAGATGAATTGATTTTTTTCAACTGCATATTAGTATCAATAAAACTAAGATACATTATTGAAAACCTAAAGATAGGCCTACCACTTGGGGTGTTTCAAAGGAACCAGGAGGTAAACAAGATTTGTTGCATTTCACTTCTGAATTTAATAGGAAAACATGATTTTTAAAAGAAACTACTTGCAGGGTAACGCAGAAGCTGGTCAGGATCAGTGAGGAGAACAGGCCGGGCAGATTATAATGGACATGAAACACTGAGAATAATTAAGAACGAATTCTTTCTTATTTTTAAGTCTCTAAAATAAACATGGTCAAATAAAGAAAATTTTTTGTTTATGAAGACTACTTTTATGATGAGAGGAGAACCATAATGTTATCAGAGAAAGAAACCAATATTTATTGAGCCCTGGCTGTGAGCCTGTCACTGTGGTGAACTTCCTTATGCTAGGAAAATGAATGTTTGTATCAGGGAAAAGGGAATTGACTCAAAAGCTGTTACTGTGGTTAAGAAAAGTAAAAATTATTAGAAATTAAGTTATTCTTGAGGCAGCTAGAATAAAAAACATCCAGTTTTGAAGTAGCTATAAAGAGTGGGTCTTCTGCATCTTAGAATCATAGACTCAAAGGACATTAACCTGGATGAGTCTTTTTTAAAAAAATGTTTTTATTGATTTCTGAGAGGAAGGGAGAGGGAGAGA
Source organism: Myotis nattereri (assembly GCF_964212035.1). NCBI lineage: Eukaryota > Metazoa > Chordata > Mammalia > Chiroptera > Vespertilionidae > Myotis > Myotis nattereri. Next base: position 58,108,740 of record NC_138087.1, read on the forward strand.
GAGATAGAAACATCATTGATGAGAGAGAATCATTGATTGGCTGCCTCCTGCACACCCCATACTGGGGATCCAGATTGCAAACTGAGCATGTGTCCTGATGGGGATCAAACCATGATGTCCTGGTTCATGGTCGATGCTCAAACACTGAGCCACACCAGCCATGCCAGCTGACGAGTCTTCAGATCATAATCCAACCTCCTCGTTTTTCATGGGAGGAAACAGGCTAGGGGGGATTCAGTGGGTGTGGGTGGGCTGGCTGAGAATTCTCTGGTGTCACTGCCTTATTAAATCCTTCAGTACTGCTTTAGAAAACTCAAGGAAGACGTCTAAGTTCCTTTTATCATCACCTACTCCTTGCTTACTTTTTTGGTTTCAGCTTCATGTTCTCCCCTTACTACTCTATCCTTAGGCACACTAACTAGCTAAAGCTTTTATTCTAGTCACCTCCTCCTACCCCTCATTCTCCACCCACAGTGCCCCTCCCTGCACATTCACCTTCCTCCCCACTGAAGCTGGATTACCTGTATAGACACTTTATGGAGCAGCACAGGCACTGTTTTCTCCAAGAAGCCTTTATCGGCCCCTTGAGTCTGGGTTAGGTGCCCCATCTTCACAATTCTGATCACTATCTTTCCTTCCTGCAACTGATCTTAGTCATTGTATTACAATAGTGAATACCATTTGCAAATGGCTTTACTATCTATTATGGCCAAAGTGAGAGATATTGTGGGAACTATTGCACTGTGTAATAAGTAGATACAGGAGACCTAATATACACAACTGAGCTAATGTTGGCTTTAGAATTTTTATGAAGAAGGAGCTATGTCAGGACAAATTAATTGAAAGGAGTGGGAATAAGACCCAAAGCTATCTTTGTTTAGCACTTTGCATAAAATTCAGAAAATATCTATTGTCCATGTCAAAGAAATGGGGAGGCAGAACAAGATGGAGTTATGGAGGGGTGGTAGAGTATCAGTGATTCCAAATCAAAATCCAATCCAGCTTAACTGCAATCCTCTTCATGGATTCTTTCCTGATCTAATTTTCCCCCTCACCACAAAAGGCTGAAAGTACATCCTCTATCCTGCCTGTCTTTAGGCTGGATTTTGTTTTTGTTTTTATGCACCTACATCCCCCCTCCATTGCTTGTACTACATATTATATTGTATATTAGTGTGAGTGTATTTTAGTTATTTTTGTAAAGTTTCCAAAAACTCTTAGCATGTTGCTGGGTTCAAAGTAATTACATAGTAAATAATTGGTGAATGTTGAATGAATGAGTGGATTAGGTCCATACTTCTCAATCTTGATACCATTTTTTAATTACCTCCAGAGCATTAAGGAAATACTAATTACAGAGTCTCGGGAATTCTGATTTCATTGCTCTGGGATGGAACACACATTCTTTTTCTGGCAGTTTGTTGTTGTTATTACTTTTTTAAAAAGTTTATCAGGATTGAGAACTCTGATGTTAGGTCCTTTGTATAAACAATGATTCTCAAGTGTGAACTCCTGGTCCTGACAGCACCAGCATTTCCCAGAAACTTGTGTGACATGTAAATTGTTGGACCCCACACCAGAGCCAGTGAATGAAAACTCTAAGGGACGGCCTCAGCAATCTGTGTTTTCAATCCCTCCAGATGATCCTGAAGCATGCTGGAGTTTGAGGATTATTGATTTAAGATCAAAGAAATGTTTTAATGTAAGTGAAATATCAACTATGAGAAACAAAATGCATTTAAAATATGTATTTTTTGGTATGGAATGCAATAATCTAAGTAAAATAGGGTATATTAGGCAGGAAAAGCAGAGGAAAAGTCTGGCATTGGGTAAGGAAGCTTCAGAGTCAAAGATACCTTTCCATAGAGAAATCTCTACCTTTTGGGGAGCAGTAACATTTTCTCCTTCTGTTGTGTTGTTTGACTCTGCGCCACTTGATAGCTCTGTCTATTCCTATGGAAACCAAGTTAGTGGATAGAGCCAAGGCTTGGAGGAGGCGTTGGGGAAAAATATTAGAAGAGTTCAGCCACAGATCAACTAACGATGTTGTCTTTCCTTCAGTCAAATCCTCTTTGGGAGCCAGAGTCTGTTTTAAGCCAGAATGATGTTCTTGGCTGATGTATTGTCTAGCTGCTCTGCCAGATGGATGAACATCTTAAACTTGGAAAATAACAAATAAAGCTCCTTTTCTGTCTTTGAAGTGCCATTCTTAGCCTTTCCTTAGAGAATTGTAAAATAACTTTTTAAAAGTTTTAAAGATGTGTTTAAGTGGCAGGTTAGTAATGTAACCATCATCGTTGTTGAGTAATTGCAAATTTTATCTATGAACACAGCATTTAGGCGTGACAATCAGAAATTTAGTGAAAGAGGCAGAATGTCCATGACTGAAAAAAGCAATGCAGCTTCAGTTTCATTTATATAGCTCAGTGAATTCAATGTCATCCAAAAACTTGATTTTCATAAGTATTTCCTTTCCTATAAAGATTTATGTTCAATAAAAATCCAAGAAAACAGAGCATAACCAGGCACCTAAACCAATTCAGACAAGAAAATGATCCATGTAGATAAGAATAATGTGGAAAGGCCCTTCTCCTTTCCAACCCATTCATACTCTGTATTTGATATGGTAGTGATAGCTCATGGTCTAGATAAAAGAACAGTAATACTAGATTGCATTGTACTGAGATCTTTATGTGGATATTTAAATTATGTTTTTATTTCAGTTAGGATGTGGAGGTTCATTTTTCCAGTTTTGTACACTTGAATTTATTCCAGAAATTGCTGTCTCTGGATAAAACAGTTAAAGCAACTATTAATATAAATGATGCATAACCCTGTATCTTTAATTTAGCCATCCCTTCCAGTATTCAGATCCATGTATGTACTGGGTTGCGTTTTTTTTGTGTTTTTTTTTGCTAGGCATCTTCATATAGATTTCCCTCACATGCCCCAAACTCCACACGTGAAAGAAAACAGGACTCATAAGTCTTCTTCCCTCACCCCTTTTTCCTTCCATCTTTACAGTTGTTGGCACCATTTTCCATCTTGGACTCATTCAGGAGTCCTCTTATATATTTTACTAATCTGTCTCCTTATTTCAACTTAGCTCATAGTATTTCTATTCTGGATTGCTATAGTAACCCCCTATCTCCCAGCCTAAAGATTCATTCCATTTAAACCAGCACTTCGCACAGCCACCAGACATTTTCTGAAAACACAAATCCTCTTGTGTAATTTCCTTCTTAAACTCTTCATTGGTTCCCCATTACTCAGAATAAATTTTAGACTCTGTAACATGCTATTGTAGACTCTACATTTTCTAGCCCCTCTAGTCATATTTTTCTTCCTCTTATACTACATTTTATATTATAATAATACTAGAGGCCCGGTGCACAAAAATTTGTGCACTCAGGGGGAGGTGGGGGTCCCTCAGCCCGGCCTGTGCCCTCTCGCAGTCTGGGACCCCTCGGGAGATAACGCTCTGCTGGCTTAGGGCTGCTCCCGGGTGGCAGAGGGCAGGTCCAATCCCTAGGTGCAGCCCCTGGTCGGGCTCAGAGCAGGGCCGATTGGGGAGTTGGGGCACCGCCCCCTGTCACGCACAGAGCAGAGCGGATCAGGGGGTTGGGGCGCTGCCCCCTGTCACGCACACAGCAGGGCCCATCAGGGGGGTTGGGGCTCCGTACCCTGTCACACACAGAGCAGGGCCCGTGGGGGGGGGGTGTTGGGGCGCCGCCCTCTATCACCCACAGAGCAGGGCCGATCAGGGGGTTGGGGCGCTGCCACTGTCACACTCAGGGCAGGGCCGATGGGGAGGTTATGACTCTACCCCGTCACACACAGAGCAGGGACCGTGGGGGGGTTAGGTTGGGGCGCCGCACCCTGTCACACACAGAGCCGCAAGGCGATCAGGGAGTTGGGGAGCTTCCCCCCTATCAGGCACAGAACAGGGCTGATCAGGGGTTTGGGGCGCCTTCCCCTGTCACAAACAGAGCAGGGCCGATAGGGAGGTTGTGGCACTGCCCGCTGTCACACACAGAGCCGCAGGGCGATCAGGGGGTTTGGGCGCTGCCCACTGTCACGCTGATCCCGGTGCCGGGAGGCCTCGCGGCTCCACTGATCCCAGTGCTGGGAGGCATATTACCCTTTTACTATATAGGATAGAGGCCTGGTGCACTGGTGGGGGCCTGCTGGTTTGCCCTGAAGGGTGTCCTGGATCAGGGTAGTGGTCCCCACTGGGGTGCCTGGCCAGCCTGGGTGAGGGGGTGATGGCTGTTTGCAGCTGGTCACACACCCTTCAGGTTGGGGGTCCCCACTGGGGTGCCTGGCCAGTCTGGGTGAGGGGCTGAGGGCTGTTTTCAGGCTGGCGGGTGACTGAAGCTCCCAACTGCTCCTTTCATTCTTTTTTTTTTTAATTCTGGGCCAGCTTTAGCTCTGGCTCCAGCTCTGAGGACTCTGCTGCTGAAAGCAGGTATCTGGTTTGTTTGGGTTCTATAGTCGAAACACTGTATGAACTCCAGCTCTGAGATCCCGGCAGGCTGAAAGCAGGTTTCTGGGGTTTTGTTTAGCTTCTATATTTGTAACAATGTTTCAAACTGCAAGCTCAGAGGCCGGCAAGGCAGGCAGGGAACGTTGGTTTCCTCCATCACTGAAGCAAGCAAGCCTCATGTTAGCTTGCAGCTGCCTGGCTGCCGGCCGCCATCTTGGCTGGCAGTTAATTTGCATATCTCGCTGATTAGCCAATGGGAAGGGTAGCGGATGTACGCTAATTACCATGTTTCTCTTTTATTAGATAGGATGGAATTATTTTCAGGGTCTGAGATTTTATTTTACCCTACCAGATCAGGAGTTAGTCTGTTTCTGTTTTGTGGATGATGACAATAAACACCAGACTCCAGAGTCAGAGACTGCTCACAGCAGTAGTCTCTGCATTTTACTACCTTTTTACTCTGCTTTTTACTGCTTTGAGCAAAAAGCAAAAACCTGTGTGCTTGCATTGGTATCCCTTGCTCCCAAGAACATGGGGGAGTTGCAGAAGGCTCAGATGGATGCTGCACACACACTGGGCTTTCATCACACTGAGGAACATTGAACTTCAGGAATCTACTGCTTTTATAGTAAGTCTAGAAGAAAATATGACCTCGCCCCTCAAGTTGAATGCTGCAAACACAACCGTGAGACGTTGCTTAGGTAAAGCGTGGTCAAGAGTTTGCATTTTTGGCATAAGAACATACAGGGATGATTGGGACCCATGGTAAGTTGCCTTTTCCAACAATCCATTCCTTAGTCCTACATGTTCTTGACATGAGCATGCCATTCCATTGCTACTGTGATTAATCTGACCAAAGGAGGCTGGGAACAAATCTGTTTAATATGTCTCATAAAGCATTTAATTAATAGGACTCTGAGGGGCAGAATGAGAGCAGCCTGCAGTATTCACTTCAACTATTCCCCCTAGTATCCTGGACTAAGTAAACTGTAAATAAGCCCCAAGGGAGACAATATATCTTATTTTATACAACCAGGATGTTCTCTAAGGCTAGTCTACTATCTATTATGACTCGTGCAAGGGAGTTTGACTGGCTTGCTGATCTTTGGTGTCATTGCCAATAATTACAGAAGACACTAGATGAGCTAAAAACCAAACCAAACCCAATGAAGGAATATTTCACGGTCCTCTCTCCACCACATACAAACGTATAGCCTGAAGAGGCACAGTCACATTAGTTTAGGATTTGTTATTTTACTTGGATCACCATTTCACTGATTTGGCTAAGCCATGTGGGCAGTATTACCACGTAGTTGCAGCTTCAATTGTCAAACATGGCATAACCCAAGGCTCCTCACACGTGAGAAGTAGCCTATGAATCTGTTACCATCAGATTAAAATAAGGTTGTACCAGTACCTTTGTTTCTATTTGTACGTGGGATCCACCCTGAGGAGCTGCCATTGATAGCATCAAGCACAGCAAAAGAGTTCAGGACCATCATGTCCACATTAATTTTTCTGTCACATAGTATATGGATGGGATGACAGATGCAGAAGCAGATCAGATTGCTAGCCTCAACTGCTCTTTGATTCAGGCAGCATATAATTATATATATACTAGAGGCCCAGTGCACGAATTCATGCACCAGTGGGGTTTCTCAGCCTTGCTTGCGGGATTCTGCAGAAACTGGCTCTCTGACATCTCCTGAGGGGTCCCGAATTGCAAGAGGGAACAGGCCGAGGGACCCCACCGGTGCACGATGGGGAATGGGGAGAGACGTGGAAGGTTGGCCAGCTAGGGAGGGACCACAGGAGAGCTCTAGAACGTGTCCGGCCCGTCTCCTCAGTCCCGATCAGCTGGACCCCAGCAGCAAGCTAACCTACTGGTTGGAACGTCGGCTCCCCGGTGGTCAGTTCACATCATAGCGAGCAGTTGAGTGGCCTGAGCATATCATTAGCATATTATGCTTTGATTGGTTGAATGGCCGACTGGTTTACCAGACACTTAGCATATTAGGCTTTTATTTTATAAAATATTTTTTTCATCCCAGGATTAAGATGGTTCCAGAGGACAAAGAGAGCATTAATTCTTGTCTAACTCCCACTGTATAAGACAGTGATTGTCAATCATTGTGTCCTGGCATACTGGGGTGCTGCAAGAATTTGTAAAACATGCAGTACCTGACTATTTAGTCAGGGGCACTGACCTTTGTTTTCCTTAGATTGTCAAATTAAAAAATGACAATAAGAGAGGAACCAAGATGGCAGCATAGGTACACACTTGTACTTGCTGCCTCGCACAACCACATCAAAACTCCAACTAAAAGACAAAATAGATATCATCCAGAACCACAGGAAGGCTGGCTGAGTGGAAGTTCTACAACTAGAAAGAAAGAGAAAAGCACATTGGAACTGGTAAGAGGTACGGAGGCACATGCGGAAACAGGCTGGCAACTGGGTGTGCTGTTGTCTTTTTCAGTCAGGAGGGAGATACAAGCTCCTGATTGCTCTGAACTCCAGTTTCGGGTGAGACTCTGGGTACCTAGACTCATACGGGGAGAAACTGGACTGTCTGGCATCGGGACAAGAACGTGAGGGCGGCTTCCTCGCAGAGGTGCCTGCAGCGATCATTGTTCCTGCACAGGGGACACAGAGACCCAGAGACCTCTCCGAGGCAGAGCAGACTGGCAGCCATTGCAGTTTGCTCCGCCCTGATGATTCCCTGAGAACCTGCCCCACCCAATTTACAACCCCACCCAAGCTGTGAGCAGAGGCTTTTGCATATGAATGGCCTGTTCTTTTGTAATCTAAAACCTAACAAACTACTGCTGGGTCAAAGAGTGCCAAAGCTTCCAAAAGAAGGCCTAAGGCTCAACAGCAGCCTGCATTGCTTCACAGCTGGGCCTCATCTGGGCACTTCCAAACCCCAGACAAAGAGGATGAATCTGCATATCTCTCTGTAGTCCTGCTGGGTGGCCTCAGGCAGTGGCTGACTTTGCACCTCCTTGGAGATCCAAGAGCCAGTGTACCCAGTGGTCAGTGTGAGACCATACCAGAGTACAACTCTTCACATCCATAAGTGACACACTCAAGCGGCAGACTCAGTGAGCACCAAAGCCCCACTGAAGCAAGTCCTGCTCCATAAGGGTGTCTCCAGCACAGCAGTTCTCCCATTGTAGACACAGCTGGTCCTCACAGCCAATTGGCCTGGTGGTCAATTCCTCCCAATGATACCAATGGCAATCAAGACTTAACTACAATAAGACTGTGCACACAGCCCACAAAGGGGTGCACCAACAGTGTCAACCACAGGTAATTAGGGAGGCTGAGCCCCTGGGCTCTATAGGACACCTAGCACACAAAGCCACTCTATCAACACAGGGAAGCAGCCAAAATGCGGAGGCAAAGAAACAAGTCACAAATGAAAGAAATGGAGGAAATCAAACTACTGGATATAGAGTTCAAAACCACGGTTATAAGGTTACTCAAGAATCTTCTAGAAACCTCTGAGAAATTTAGTGAGACCCTCAAGGATATGAAAAAGGACCAATTAGAAATTAAGCATACACTGACTGAAATAAAGAATATTATACAGAGATCCAACAGAAGACTAGAGGATCCCAAGAATCAAGTCAAAGATTTGATATATGAAGAAGCAAAAAGAACCCAACCAGAAAAACAAAAAGAAAAAAGAATCCAAAAATATGAAGATAGTGTAAGGAGCCTCTGGGACAACTTCGAGCGTACCAACATCCAAATTATGGGGGTGCCAGAAGAAGAGAGAGAGCAAGATATTGAAAACCTATCTGAAGAAATAATGACAGAAAACTTCCCCCACCTGGTGAAAGAAATAGACTTAAAAGTCCAGGAAGCGCAAAGAACCCCAGACAAGAGGAATCTAAAGAGGACCACACCAAAACACATCATAATTAAAATGCCAAGGGCAAAAGACAAAGAGAGAATCTTAAAAGCAGCAAGAGGGAAACAGTTAGTTACCTACAAGGAAGTACCCATATGACTGTCAGCTGATTTCTCAACAGAAACTATGCAGGCCAGAAGGGAGTGGCAAGAAATAATCAAAGTGTTGAATAGCAAGAACCTACAACCAAGATTACTCTACCCAGCAAAGCTATCATTCAGAATTGAAGGTCAGATACAGAGCTTCACAGATAAGAAAAAGCTAAAGGAGTTCATCACCACCAAACCAGTATTATATGAAATGCTAAAGGGTATTCTTTAAGAAGAGGCAGAAGAAGAAAAAGGTAAAGATAAAAACTATGAACAACAAAGTGACAACAAATACATATCTGTCAACAAGTGAATCTAAAAATCAAGTGAATAAAAAAATCTGATGAATAGAATAAACTGGTGAATATAATATGAATATAACAGAATCAGGGGCATAGAAAGGGAGTGGACTGACAATTCTCGGGGGGGAGGGGGTGTGAGGGTGCGGGAAGAAACTGGACAAAAATTGTACACCTATGGATGAGGACAGTGGGAGGTAAGGGCATGGGGTAGGGTGAGAACTGGGTGGAGGGGAGTTATTGGGGGGAAAAAGAGGAACATCTGTAATAATCTGAACAATAAATATTTATTTAAAAATAAATAAAATAGGATGGGGGTGCCAAAACCAAGATGGCAGCATAGGTAAACACCAGAGATTGCTGCCTCGCACAACCACTTCAAAAATACAACTAAAAGACGGAATGGACATCATCCAGAACCACAGGAAGGCTGGCTGAGTGGAAATTCTACAACTAGAAGGAAAGAGAAAAGCATACCGAGACTCAGAGGAGGTGCAGTGCTGAAGTTAAAATACAAAGGTGCGAAGATGCGTGTGGAGATTCATGCGGAGAGGGCTGGCAGCTGAGGTCATGATGGTCTTTTTCAATCGGGAGTGAGTCTCAGGCTCTGAGCTTCAGTTCCGGGCGAATCTCTGGGGACCCAGACTCAAACGGGAAAAGCGGGACTGTCTGGCATTGGTCGGAACTCGAGGGCAGCTTTCTCTCAGAGGCACACCCAGTGATTGCTGGGGCCTTTGAGGACAGGACTGACAGCAGCCATACTGCTCGCTCTTCCCGCCCAGTTGATCCCCTGGGGCTCTGCCCAACCCAAGCCGTACAGGGAGGCTTTTGCATATGAAAGGCCCGGCCCTTTGTAATCTGATAATTACTTAACAAACTGCAGCTGCCCAAGGCCCCAGGGCAACTTGCATTGCTTTACAGCTGGCTTCTGCAGGGTAGCCGCAGGCAGAGGCTAGATTAGCACCTCCTTAGATCCAAAAGCCAGTGTACCCAGTGGTCAGAGTGGGACCATCCAATTATAACTCCGCAGATCATAAGGAACACACTCAGGGGGCAGACTCAGTGAGCACCAAAGCCCCACTGAAGCAAGACTTGCCCCATAAGGGTGTCTTCAGCACAGAAGTTCTCCCACCATAGACACAGCTGATTCTCACACCCAATTGGCTGGAGGTCAAATCCTCCCAGTGTTACCTATAACAATCAAGGCTTAACTACAACAAGACTGTGCACAAAGCCCACAAGTGGGTGCACCAAGAGTGTCTACCTCAGGTAATTGGGGAGGCTGAGCCACCAGGCCCTATAGGACACTTAGCACAGAAAGCCACTCTATCGACACAGCGAAGCATAAAAAATGCTGAGACAAAGAAACGGGACACAAATGACAGAAATGGAGGAAAGCAAACTACTAGATGTAGAATTCAAAACCACACTTTTAAGGTTTTTCAAGAACTTTTTAGAAACCACCAATAAATGTAGTGAGATCCTCACGAAATCTAGTGAGACCCTCAATGTTGTGATAAAGGACCAACTAGAAATTAAGCATACACTGACTGAAATAAAAAACATTATACAGACTCCCAACAGCAGACCAGAGGAGTGCAAGAATCAAGGCAAAGATTTGAAATGCGAAGAAGCAAAAAACACCCAACCAGAAAAGCAAAATGAAAAAAGAATCCGAAAATACGAAGATAGTGTAAGGAGCCTCTGGGACAGCTTCAAGCGTACCAACATCAGAATTATAGGGGTGCCAGAAGATGAGAGAGAGCAAGATATTGAAAACCTATTTGAAGAAATAATGACAGATAACTTCCCCCACCTGGTGAAAGAAATAGACTTACAGGTCCAGGAAGCGCAGAGAACCCCAAACAAAAGGAATCCAAAGAAGACCACACCAAGACACATCATAATTAAAATGCCAAGAGCAAAAGACAAAGAGAGAATCTTAAAAGCAGCAAGAGAAAGAAACTCAGTTACCTACAAGGGAATACCCATACGACTGTCAGCTGATTTCTCAACAGAAACTTTGCAGGCCAGAAGGGAGTGGCAAGAAATATTCAAAGTGATGAATACCAAAAACCTACAACCAAGATTACTTTATCCAGCAAAGCTATCATTCAGAATTGAAGGTCAGATAAAGAGCTTCACAGATAAGGAAAAGCTAAAGGAGTTCATCACCACCAAACCAGGATTATATGAAATGCTGAAAGGTATCCTTTAAGAAGAGGGAGAAGAAGAAAATGGTAAAGATACAAATTATGAACATCAAATACGCATCTCTCAACAAGTGAATCTAAAAATCAAGTGAATAAATAATCTGATGAACAGAATGAACTGTTGATTATAATAGAATCAGGGACATAGAAAGGGAATGGACTGACTATTCTTGGGGGGGGGGGGAAGGGTTTGGGGGGTGCGGGAAGAGACTGGACAAAAATCGTGCACCTATGGATAAGGACAGTGGGTGGGGAGTGAGGGCGGAGGGTGGGTTGGGACCTGGGAGGAGGGGAGTTATGGGGGGGAAAAAGAGGAACAAATGTAATAATCTGAACAATAAAGATTTAATTTTTTTAAAATAAAAATAAATAAATAAAAATTTTTAAAAATCCGAGCGCGCGCGCACACACACACAGACACACACACAAAGACAACAGTCAATACAACAATAGCCATCCGGTGTGAATGAATCAAAATTATACCTATTTTTTTGTCAGATTGGCAAAAAATAAAACGTTTTTTAATGTGCCGCAGAATTTAGTAATTATGTGTGCCATGAGATGAAAAAGTTTGAAAATCACTGGTCTGAGGGGTACTCTTCTCAGGTGCTGAAGTTGTTGCTTTCATCTAGAAGGATAGGTGCACGTGGGACAAATTACTGAAACCCATGATACCCTCCACCTTAGCCCACATGGGCACTGTGGGAGGACTTGATGAGCAGTGTTCTCAATCAAGGGTCATTATAGATTTTAATGATCTAGGACCATGTCAGTTGAGATAACAAATCCAAGTGGCTGAACCAGAATTAAGTTTGATCTCTAAGCCCCTTTTGGCTGGGCTGTTGCACAGAGGGGTGCCAACCAGGCCAGCTGAGATTGCTCTTATAGGAAATAGACATTATAACCAGGAATGGGCAGGGCAGAATCCCAAATTTTCTAAATAGCTGTATATAATCCCCCATCCCTTTGTCTGATTATTTCCCAAGAGGCTGCCAAGGGGAGGTGAACTCGTTCTGGGGGTGGCCACATCCTGTAACTAAACTGCCTCATCTAGGTGTGTGAACCAGGAAGAGGTATCTGAGATAGAGTGAAATGTCTTTCTCAGTTTATTTTCAAGGAGGCCATTCCAGGTCTTGACAATTTCAGATGCCTTAGCATGGTAGGGAGCATAGAATGTCCATCAAATACCTTAACCACCGGCCCATTGTTGGATGGTCTTTGTGACAAGGCACAGCATAGTCAGTCTATGACAGTAAGATGGTATGAAACACCCAAAACATGAAATAGTTACCTTTCATGTTGGTGCTGTGGGTAATCAGACTGCAATAGCAACTCTATAACCTCAAAAATGTCTACAATGATGAGGCATGAGGTGGCCCCAAGAGGGAGTGATCAGAAGTCCCTGCCAGAAAAAGACAGGGCAGTACCCTGTGTAATGTGGCCTTCTTCACCGCAGGACAAGTAGGCCAACTTAGGAGAATAAACAAGTCTGGTATGTGCTTTGTTATCTAAAGACTAGAGGCCCAGTGCATGAATGAAATTTGTGCACTCGGGGAGGAGGGGCGGACAGGGTCCCCTCAGCCCAGCCTGTGCCGTCTTGCAGTCTGCGAGCCCTTGGGGGATGTCCTACTGATGACTTAGGCCCACAGGGAGCGGACCTAAGCCATCAGTCAGACATTCTTAACACTGCCGCCGAGGCAGGAGAGGCTCCCACCACTGCCTCTGCACTTGCCAGCTGTGAGCCTGGCTTCTGGCTGATCACAAGGGGGCAGCTCCTGCATTGAGTGTCTGCCCCCTGGTGGTCAGTAGGCGTCATAGCAACCAGTCGTTCTGCTGCTTGGTCAATTTGCATATTATATAGGATATACTTAGATAATTATGCTTTAATATAAAATATAAATTTATATTTTAATTAAATTTATATTTTATATTACATAATATAGAATGAAATTGTGTTCTATATTAAAACTTATAAATTTAATAAATAATATAGCCCTAGCCGGTTTGGCTCAGTGAATAGAGCGTCAGCCTCCAGATCAAAGCATCCTGGGTTCAATTTTGGTCAAGGGCATGTACCTTGGTTGCAGGCTCCTTGCTGGCCCCAACCCTGATCAGAGCATGTGCAAGGGGCAACCAGTCTATGTGCTTCTCTAACATCAATGTTTCTCTCTGTCTTTCTCTCTCTCTTTCACTCTCTCTAAAAGATTAATGGAAAAATAACCTCAGGTGAGGATTAACAAAAAAAAAAAAATTAAATAAATATAAAATTATTGTGTAAAACGTTTTTATAATAAAATTACATTTTAAGATTAAATATATATAAGTATTAATTTATTTTACAAACACTTTTACTTTGTGCCCAGTCTATGATGATGTATTCATTGCCATGTTCAGTGCAGTGATGGATCCAGGTGGCAAGTGGCCAACAACCTGGGCAATGTAGGCATATTTAACAACCTGATTCTAGTCACTCTTATCAGAAAATAGACGCTTACTGTGGGCATCTACATGAGTGGCCCAAACTGTTCAATTTGCAGCTACAATGTTTACACAGTTTTCTCCCCAAAAGAGGGGTGTCTTTAATCTGCCATCTTTAGTCTTTCAAGTGACAGACCAGATGACTAGAGCATTGGCAACAGCCCAAGAGTTAGTAAAAACGGGCCCTGCCCTTAGGAGCAGTGTTTAAGGTAAGGAAAATGGCTTTCATTTCAGGCCACTGGGCTGACTGGCCTTGACCACAGGCGTTCTAACAGAGCCAGACTACCTCCCAGTTGAGGTTTAACTGCCTCCCAATGGACACCACCAGTTTTTAACTTAGCCAAGTGATCAGTCAACCTGGCCTAGGATTTCAGCAGGACTTCCTCACATTAAGCCAGCAGCTTTGCTTATAGTGGCCACCTGTACACGCCACACTTTGTCCTCACTGCCAGACAGGTCAGGGTACAGCAGGGATGAGGTACATAGTGCAATTGGCTCTGTGCTAGGCTTTGCATTCACTTTCACTTTTGAGCAGCTGCTCACTCCTGTCTCAGCCAAGTGAACATCTAATATTTTTTTCTCCACTCTACATTTTATTTTAGTTATTTATTTATTTTTTATTTTTTATTTTTTATTGCTTGAAGTATTACAAAGAGTATTACATATGTCTCCTTTTTTTCCCCCCGCCCTTGACAATCCCCTGGCCTCCCCTACCCCCCAGTGTCTTATGTCCATTGGTTATGCTTATATGCATGCATACAAGTCCTTTGGTTGATCTCTTGCCCTCCCACCCTCCCCGGTCTTCCTGCTATAGTTTGATAGTATGTTCGAGGCAGCTCTGCCTCTGTATCTATTTTTGTTCATAAGTTTATAATGGTCTTTATTATCCAGAAATGAGTAAGATCATGTGGTATTTTTCCTTCATTGACTGGCTTATTTCACTTAGCATAATGCTCTCCAGTTCCATCCATGCTGTTGCAAATGGTAAGAGTTCCTTCTTTTTTACAGCAGCATAGTATTCCATTGTGTAGATGTACCACAGTTTTCTAATCCATTCATCTACTGATGGGCACTTAGGCTGTTTCCAGATCTTAGTTATGGTGAATTGTGCTCCTATGAACATAGGGGTGCATATATCCTTTCTGACTGGTGTTTCTGGTTTCTTGGAATATATTCCTAGAAGTGGGATCACAGGGTCAAATGGGAGTTCCATTTTTAGTTTTTTGAGGAAACTCCATACTGTCTTCCATAGTGGCTGTACCAGTCTGCATTCCCACCAGCAGTGCACAAGTGTTCCTTTTTCTCCACATCCTCTCCAGCACTTGTCATTTGTTGAATTGTTGATGATAGCCATTCTGACAGGTGTGAGATGGTACCTCATTGTTGTTTTGATTTGCATCTCTCGGATGATTAGCGACTTTGAGCATGTTTTCATATGTCTCTTGGCTTTCTGAATGTCCTCTTTTAAAAGGTGTCTATTTAGGTCCTTTGCCCATTTTTTGATTGGATTGTTTATCTTCCTTCCACTCAACATTTTATATCAGAGAGCAAGGTCTTCATTGCTCTCACCATTGATTCCCACTTTGGAGATTCTTGGCTCAGCAGCCACCATCACATGGCCTTTCAGCTTGCTGCCCCATTGTCATGCTAACATCCCTTCCTCTGCCTGCCCAGAGACCCATTCCACTATTCAAGCTGCTGGTTTTAATCCTACTCCTAACCATTCAGACCATTAACTGATAAGACAGTGTGGTGCCTTACCTCCCCAACCTTGCCCACCACTTAGGCATGATCTCAGGAAGCTTCTCATCCCTAAACCTGACCTGCAGGGCCCATGTCCTTACTCTTCTAGAAAACTATGTCTCTGTCAGCATCCCGTCCTCATTGCCTGCATGCACTGTCAGGTCTTGGATTGCTTGCTGCAAACCCAACTCTAAGAAATGACCCAGGTAAAGAGCAATCAAAACTTTGCATTCTTCTGGTATACCCTGTAAGTACATGCAGAGATAATCAGACTTCCTGGAAGATTGCCTCTCCCAGTGTTATTGTGGTATTTCCAAGACTCAGTTGTGTCTGTAGCCATTACAGAAAAGTTTGATATAATGAGATTACTGACATTTGTGGCCTATATACTGATAGTGATTCTTTTAAAAAGTTAATATGGTAAGTGCCTTGAGAATTTATAAATATCTAGTTATATAGATACTAGAGGCCCTGTGCACAACATTCATGTACTGGGGGCGAGGGGGTCTCTCAGCCCAGCCTGCACCCTCTCGCAGTCCGGGATGCCTCCAGGGATGTCCGACTGCCAGCGTGGAGCAGGCTTAAGCTGGCAGTTGAACATCCCCTGAGGGGTCCTTAGCATTGCCGCCACCGCCGCTCGCTCGCCCATCACCTGTGAGCCCGGCTTCTGGCTGAGCGGTGCTCCCCCTGTGGGAGCACACTGACCATCAGGGGTCAGCTCCTGCATTGAGCGTTTTCCCCCTGGTGGACAGTGTGCATCATAGCAACTGGTCCTTCTGTCGTTCAATTGATTTGCATATTAGGGTTTTATTATATAGGATCATTAGAATTAATAATAACATCATGTTTCCACTTCAGTTTTAAGTGTATCTTTTGGTGCCTACTATGATTAGGATTCAGAATGAAATATGGCAGAATGCCTACCTTACACTCATGTGTGCTGTCATGTGCTATTATGTGCATAGTTATAATATCTCCAGGGTAAAATTATACACAGCCTATAAATGAACAAAAAATGTAGTACACATTTGTATATATAGTGAACAATTATTTTCTCCCCAACTACAATGAGAGTAAATATATGTGCTGAGGACTCAGAGAGAATGCAAAGATACGAATCGGGGAAACGTGGTGTTCAGTGGGGAAAGGAGTTGCTATAGATAGAGTTGGCCAAGTCTTGAGCATTAGAGTCTGTTAAAGTAATTGTTTCAACTGAAGAAGAAGCAAATAGCGAAGGCTCCTAGGAGCCAGATATAGAAACGATGGTAGCCATTTGGTGAAGAAATGTAGAGGTGGGGATCCGGAATATTTTGACGATCAGCTACCAGTTATCTAGAAGTTAATGATTAAGGCACTTGCCAGGGACAGACAGTAGTTTTGTAGAATATGATTTCAGATACTGCTGGTGCAGAAATATGTTCCCTTTTTTCCCACTCAGTGAGTGAAAGTAGTCATATTCATACTACAACCAAGAAAATACTTAGAATCTGGGGGTATTCTTTGCCTTAATAGATGCTATTGCTTTAGAAGAAGCTGTTTTGTCTAGAGAAATGGCAGGAGCAGGACAAAGATCAAGAGTGAGGACCAGGAAGCTACCACTAGCTCAGTGACAATAACTATGATATCCCTCATGTCACTAGACTTGGGATTGCAAAAGATCATATAAGAACAGATTTTTTAAAAAAATATATTTTATTGATTTTTTTTACAGAGAGGAAGGGAGAGAGATAGAGAGTTAGAAACATCAATGAGAGAGAAACATCGATCAGCTGCCTCCCGCACATCCCCCACTGGGGATATGCCCGCAACCCAGGTACATGCCCTTGACCGGAATCGAACCAGGGACCCTTCAGTCCGCAGGCCGACGCTCTTTCCACTGAGCCAAACCGGTTTCGGCCAGATTTTTTTTTTTTCATTGATTTTTTTTAGAGAGAGTGGAGGGAAGGGGAGTGGGAGTGGGGAGAGAGAGAAACATCCCGTAACCTCCCAACCCAGGCCAGGGATCGAGCCTACAACCGAGGTATGTGTCCTTGACCAGGAATCAAACCCAGGCCGACACTCTAACCCCTGAGCCAAACCAGCCAGGGCAAGAATAGATTCTTATAATGGGCTGAAAGCTGGTGTTAGCAGTTAAAAGAGTGAGAAAAGAGGGAAAAAAAAAAAGAAGTATAACAGCAAACAATCTTCTCTTTAAAATGAGCCTGTAACAAAAACTCAAAAATACATGAAGAAAGCAAATGATAAGGAAGCTAACAATATTCAGATCATGAATTCAATCTTAGTGGAAGAACACAAGGCAAAAGGACAAGCCACACAAAGAGAAGTTATTTGCAAAGCCAAACAAGAGTTAGTATCCAGAATATGTAAATAAATCCTACTGATCGGTAAGAAAGACAAATAGCTAAGATGGGAAATGAGTAAACAACACAAAAAGGCTATTCACAGAAGGAAGAAACAAATAGCCAACAAATATATTTAAAAATTCCACCTCAAACAGGGAAATAAAGATTAAATCCATAGTGAAGCACAATTTTATGCCCATTTTATTGGCAAAAGTTGGCAAGTCTGACAAAACCAAGTGTGGCAAGGATGTGAAGTAGTAAAAATTCTCATACTTTACTAGTTTGGAGTAGCTACTTTAGAGAGCAATTTCAACCCAGAAGTTTCAGAAATTCTTGTACATTTACCAGGAGATATGTATAAGAAAGCGTATTACAATATTGTCATAATGGTGAAAAATGAGAAACCTGCTAAACATTCCTCTAGAGAATAAATAAATGCAATATATTGTTTTCACATGACAGGATACTTTCTCCAGTAAAAATGTATAAACCAAAGCAACTTGTATAAATCTCAAAAATATTGCTTTGAATAAAAGGTGGCGAGTGATTCCTACAGCACTATTTGTATAAAGATTGGAAACATGTAAAACAATATTATGTACCTTATGGGTACATATATTTGTAAGAAATAAAAGTATTAAAACTTTCATTGGAATGATACACACAAATTTAAGAGAATAGTATCTAAAGAGGGAGAGAAGGTAATGGAATTGGGAAACCGCAAAAAGGGAACATTAAACATATCTGTATGGCCTGGCCAGCATGGCTCAGTGGTTGAGCACCAACCTGTGAACCAGGAGGTCACGGGGTTTGATTCTTGGTCAGGGCACATGCCCGAGTTGTGGGCTTGATCCCCAGTGTGGGGCGTGCAGGAGGCAACAGATCAGTGGTTCTCTCTCCTTATTGATGTTTCTATCTATCTCTCTCCCTTCCTCTCTGAAATCAATTTTAAAAAATGGAAAATCTAAAGTAAAATATCAAGGTACTTCACCCAGAAGGTCTGTGTTATTGTTATTAAGATTTAATGACTATATTTTTTCCTTAAAAAGGAGCTCATCTTCGAGAACTGGGTGAACAAAATACTGTGCGAGTTTGAAAGTGGCATTCTGGGTTGGTTTCTCAGGTTCATTTCAAGTTCTGTTCTCCAGGACAGAGAATTTTTCATCCTCTTTAACCCTTTTAGATATTATGCTCCTTCTCATGCATCTAGGGCAGTGATGGCGAACCTATGACACGTGTGTCAGAGGTGACACGCGAACTCATTTTTTTGGTTGATTTTTCTTTGTTAAATGGCATTTAAATATATAAAATAAATATAAAAAATATAAGTCTTTGTTTTACTATGGTTGCAAATATCAAAAAATTTCTATATGTGACACGGCGCCAGAGTTAAGTTAGGGTTTTTGAAAATGCTGACACGCCGAGCTCAAAAGGTTCACCATCACTGATCTAGGGGGGAAACCCAATGTTATAATCATTTGTATTATTTTAAAAAAAAGAGAAGTTCTTGGTGTTAACAATTATGGGGAAATAAGAGGAGGATTATGACTACCTAACAAAAACAAAGCAAAACATTCCGTGTGCCAGAGACATGAGGAAAATTTTTCACATTTCAGTGACATAACAGACCTGGTCATATCTGAGTTAATGTCCTTTTAGTGACTAAATCAGGGCTTTCCTGTAACTTCAGCTCTCTCACTACTATGTTAACCGTCAGCTTCTTAAGAATATACATTCTTTTGATCTATTATCTCCTTATTCTTTTACTGTTTTCTACCTAGTCAAAAATGACAAAAGGGGATCCTAAAACAGTCTACACTCAGGATTAGGAGGCCCTGGGTGGTCCTAAGCGATGATTAACTTCCAAATGGTCCCCAAAGTGTTTGCATTATAAGAATAAACCTGAAAACCTAAGAAGTCCCAATTTCAAGCAATAGTGAGGAAATGTTTAGACAATTTGGTTTATAGGAAGCAAAGTAGCCTGTAACAGGGTCCCCAGAATCATACAACCTTTAGAGAGTTATAAAATCAGCTTGCTATCTCAGACTAACATCTTCTCCTTTCCCACTGACACTAGAAATATTCTCCTGATTTTGGCTCTAAGAGTTGTCCTTCCCCTGTGCTCATTCTTAGAATTGAATTTGCATACACTGGGCATTTAATAAATACTTGTTCATGAGACCAAGGAAGTTGACCTTGATCCAACTGGATTATATTGTTTCTAGTCCCAGCTTTCTGATGTGTCTCTGTCCTATCAAATAGGAGAAGCTGGCCTGAACATATAGCTGACCCCTCCCATGACACCTGCTAAATTCCTATTGGGTATGCCCTTGTTGTTTCTATAGTATCAGTATCTGTAGGTAAAATATAGACATCCTACTCAATGTAAACAAAACAAAAAATCAGAAATACCATTATTTATAACATTCCAACTATTTTTATTCTTACTTCTCCCTAACCTTGGTTTTCTCCTTAATCACTAGCTGAATTACATATACCATGTACAGTCATATTTCCTGGTCTACCAGCCCTCTATCGTGGTCACTCTTGGTTTCACTTGGCTGTCTATATTTTGTTGCCTGCTCCACACTGGAAAACTGTTCATAATATCAGTAGCAAACATTTACTGAGCATTTGCTTTGTGCATTGTTCTTAGAACTTTACAGATATTATCTTTATCATTTCATTTGCATAATAATCTCAGGTACTCTTATTATTCTTATTTTATAGATTAGGAAGTAGAGGCACAGGAAGATCTTTGTAATAAGTCAAGTGCAAACATTTTACTGTTGTCTGCTTCAGAACAAAGCTCAGTAACTGTTTGTTGAATGAATGAGTAAATCAGTTATTACTGAGATGTGCCATGTAGATAGAATTCCCAGAATAATGTAAAATGTAAATATGAAAAGTACTGTGTCTATAACTCAGTAGTTACCCCATCAACATATTCTAATTTCCTTTTCCTTCCCTTTTCCTCTAAATTTCAGAATCAAAATAATTGTCTGATTGAATATTTTTAAAAGGTCATGATGAATTATTCTGTAATATTTGAAATGCTATGCTCAAAAAGGTCAACCTTTTTATTTTTTAGTGTGAAATACCACATAGATTTGTTTTTCCTTGGGCACCTTTTCTTCTTTCAAAGAAAAGATGGCAAGAGATTTAGAGCAGGGTGCCCTCTTGAGGAAAATTTAGCACCTTTCTTTTCAAAAGTTGACACTGGGCGAAATGAGAAGTCCTGATAAATGATGTCTGCTATGAATGAGGCTCAGATACATGAAATATTAAAAAATAAGAGTAACAAAATACCAGATATCTGAGAATTAGGATTCTGTTATACTTGATGTAGCAACTGTAAGAATTTTTAAATAAAAACAAAACCTCTAGAAGATATCTCATTTCCTCTTATTCACTCAGAACTTCAAGTGATGTTTATTAAATACCTACTTTGTGCCAGGAACACTGCCAAGCACAGTGGTCATTAAAACATAGCCTCTGTAGCTGACAGCTTGTGAGGAAGATCACAGTAGAGGGAACAAACACATGTATAGGTCATTATAAACTGAGAAAAGTATATGAATGGTGAAAAGGGTGCGAGAATAAAGACCAACATAAGGTTGGTCTACTTTGGGTGGTCAAGGACAAGCCTTTCTGAGAGGAAATAGCTGAGCTGAGCCAGTTTGCTTTTCAGTATGTTCCAAAGGTGGGGAACCTTTCTTTCCAAAGGCCATTTGGATATTTATTTATAACATCATTCTCTTAATATATTCACTTAATATAAATGTATGTTGCTATGAAAAAAGCTCCTAGATATATTGAATTTCGAGTTCCACCTGCGGTTGCCTCAGCAGGGCCAGACCAAATGATTTCTCAGGCCTTTTACCGCCCACAGGCTGGACGTTGCCCACTCCTGGTCTATTCCAAGTCTGCCCATCTGATAGAGACAGTCATTGTTGCTTTTAATCTTTATTGTTAAAAGAATTACGTATGTCCCCTATTTTCCCCCATTGACTTCTCGCTCACTCCCAGGCCTTCACCACACTACATATGGGTTATGCATATATATGCACACAAGTTCTTTGGTTGATCTCTTCCCACCCACCCACCCTAGACAGTCTTATGGACCCCTTTTCCTAGCCTTGTTCTTTATCTCTTCCCCAATTCTTTTTTATAATTTATCTTTATTGTTGAAAATATTACAGATGTTCCCTTTTGTTTTCCCCATTGACCCCCTCCATAGTGCACCTCCCCTCCCACCCCAGGCCTTCACCACACTATTGTCTGTGTCCATGGATTATGCCCATATGCATATATATTCTTTGGTTAATCTCTTCCCACCCAACCCATCCCCGCCTTCCTTCTGAGATTTGTCAGTCTGCTCCATGCTTCTATGTCTCTGGATTTATTTTGTTCATCAGTTTATTTTGTTCATTAGATTCCACATATGAGTGAGATAATGTGATACTTGTCTTTCTCCGACTGGCTTATTCTGCCCCAATTCTTGAGCTGGGTTAAATCCTGTCTCTGCCCTTCGGACAAGCAGGCAACTCTCATTCATCCTTTGCACCTCGTTGTTGCTCTAACTGGTCTCCTTCACACTAGAGCCTCACAGTCTTCACCCAGAGGGGGTGGGGGCGGGCGGGGGGAATGCTTAATTAACAAATGTCTTCCTTACTTACACTGATAACCCCTCATAGTAGAACATCAACGCATTATAATCCTAAACGGCCAAATTTCCAATAAGGTTAAAGGTGGAGAGGATCGCAGAAAGTGAAAAGGACCCATAACCCTGCCATTGTGCTTTAACTTTGAATAGGGAGAGGTAAAGGGGCATGAAGTAGGCAGAGACCTTGGTCATGCAATACAGTTGGGTCATGTTGACTTTGAAATATCTGTAGTACTAAGCATCTCCGGAAAAACCTCAAAAGAACTATTTTTTTGTAGGGTTTTTTTTTTTTTGGTTTGTTTGTTTGTTTCAAGGCTCCCATATTACACAGACATACTATACTATACAATAGCCCCCCCCTTATTTGTGGGGAATACAGTCCAAGACCCCGGGTGGATGCCTGAAACTGAGGTTACCACTGAACCCTATATGTTATGTTTTTTCCTATACATACATACCTACGATGAATTTTAATATATAAATTAGGCACATTAAGAGAATAGCAATAACTAATAATAGAACAATTATAGCAATGTACTGTAATAAGAGTTATGTGAATGTGGTCTCTCTCTCTCTCTCTGATAACAAGATGGCTACTAAGTGCCTAGTGGGTGGTAGGGTATGTGGCATGACTACAGTTAAATGAAGGGGTGATTCTTGACTCACTATATAAAGAGATGATTCTAGTCCCAGGCAGGACAGAGCTGGATGGCACAAGATTTCATCACATTACTCAGAACTACACACAGTTTTATGAATTGCTTGTTTCTGTGGTTTTCCATTTAATATTTTGGACTGCAGTCACGGAAACCACAGAAAACGAAGCTGTGGATAAGGAGGTACTGTTCTATAATGATTGACAAGGATCCCCTCCAGTGTGTTGCTCTACCCTTGTAGTTGTTTCTTTTTCCAGATGAGTTGATTCTATCAAATTGGAGGGTTTAACTGATGTGGAGAGAATTGCCTCAGATGGATGGCCTGCTATGACTTCTGGGTTGGTGTTTAGGTGACCTATGAGTCAGGAACCCGAAGTGTGAACAAAGTGTGCTTCTACTTCAGTTGTACCTGTAAATAGCTGTCTTCCAGAAAACTAGCACCTCCTCCTTATCAACCAGATGACTGTGAACAACACATTTAACCCCTTTGAATCTCACCTGTAAATTGGGGTTTAAAATCTCTGCTTATTTCACAAAGTTACCATATTTTGAATATAAATAATATGTGTTATGTTGGTCAAAATGTGCTAAAGATAATATACTTATTGCTGCTACTATATAGCAATTTGGAGAATACACCAAAAAACATTAAATGTACAAACTCCTTTGACCCAGTAAAATTGGTTCCTGATAATTTACTCTTATGAAAAATTTTAAGAAAAAACAAACCTGTTTTCTTCTATAAAGAAAACATTGGAAATAATATTAGAATGGTTAAATAAAATATGTTGTTTTATAAAATGAAATATTGACCAGCAACTATGTAAACTAGATGCATATGGAAAGGGGCTAGAAGGAAACATGAAAAAAATTAAACAATTGAAAGAGTAGTAGAACTTTAAATATTTTCCTCTTATTATTCTGAATGTTATTATTGCAGCAGAATAATTACAATACTTGAAACACTTTAAAATTTTAAAAAATTTGCCCATCCGATGTGGCTCAGTGGTTGAGCACCAACCTATGAACCAGGAGGTTGCGATTCGATTCCTGGTCTGGGCACATGCCCGGGTTGCAGGTACCATCCCCATTTTGGGGCATGCAGGAGGCAGCCGAGCAATGATTCTCTCTCATCATTATGTTTCTCTCTCTCTCTCTCCCCCTCTCCCTTCCTTTCTGAAATCAATAAAAATACATTTTTTAAAAATAATAAAATTTTAAAAAATAATGGCCTCAGACTAAATTTCCTCTTACCGTCTCTTGTTTTTTATTTAGGGAAATTATCGTTTCATGAAACTCTTACTCACACGTAGAGCGAATTGGATGCAGAAGGATCTAGAAGAGATGACTCCTCTGCACTTGACCACCCGACACAAAAGCCCCAAGTGTTTAGCGCTTCTGCTGAAGTTTATGGCGCCAGGAGAGGTGGATACACAGGATAAAAACAAGGTAATGGGGCGCCAAAATAAAAGACCAATAAGAACAGGAAGCATGTGCTTCCTTTTATAATATGAAACCTCAAGGAAGAAGGCAGGAATTACCCCTCATACACATGATAGAAGAACTCCCAAGTCCCCACATGCCCTAATAAAGTATTTCACTTAAAGTCTGTCATTTTATCCTCCTAGCAACCATGTGTAGGAGATAGTACCATCTTCTTTATACAGATGGAGAAACTGAAGCTCAAGAAGATTAAAATTCTGTCCAAGATCCAAGTGGTGGGACTAGAATTCAAACAGAAACCCCTTATTGAACAGCTGGTTGTGATAGTGACCATGGTGTTAGATTTGTGGTGGCCGATGGATAGTTATTTCCTTTTGGTTCTAGCATCCGTCCTGGCATTTGTTGCTATGATTCACTATCTTCCCTGATTTTGAAGTTTAACATATTGTACACATTGGTCATTGTAATAGACTGGTTATTTCTCTGATCGTTTTTTATAGGGAAAAAATGTAGTCTTTAGTTAGACAAGTTCAATAATCCTCTTTGTTTTAACCAGGCACTTAATTATAGAGTCTTGCTAACTGTAACACTCCCATGTAATTAAAACTCTTATGATTACATCCACAGTGTTTATATTCAATAATCCGTTCACTCTCATAGTGTTCTTTGTGTAGTTTTCTGATTTTGTTTAGTAATCAATCACATAATCCAAAGCTCTGTAATCAACTTTGTTTTACAGCATACTGTAGACCAGTGATGGCAAACCTATGACACGCGTGTCAGAGGTGACACGTGAACTCATTTTTTTGGTTGATTTTTCTGTGTTAAATGGCATTTAAATATATAAAATAAATATCAAAAATATAAGTCTTTGTTTTACTATGGTTGCACATATCAAAAAATTTCTATACGTGACATGGCACCAGAGTTAAGTTAGGGTTTTTGAAAATGCTGACACGCCGAGCACAAAAGGTTCGCCATCACTGCTGTAGATTAATATTATTCCTAACTCACAGCATCTCCACAGTGCTAATATTTTACTGAAAAAAAGCACTTTGATAAATCCACAAAGAATACTAGTCACTTAAGAAGCTATGAATTTCTTTGGGCTTTATAATATCTTCCCCAAATATTCTAGAAACTTCCTACTCTCTTCCAATATTAGTATATGATTCTGTATGTAACAGGGATGGGAGGTTATCCAGTGAGACAGGTGGAAAATGGAACTCCACAGTCTAGGCAGGCACAGAGAAGAAAGCGAGACAAATGCCTAGAGCAGTGATTCTCGAAGTATCTGGGGGTAAGGATCAGTTTCTTTCATTTCCAATCTGTCACAGAGCAATAATTTTATGACATATAATATAAATGCACAACACCAAAAGAACAACCAATTAAAAAGGGGCCTAAAACTTGAATAGACATTTCTCCAAAGAAGATAGACAAACAGCCAACAAGCACATGAAAAGATGCTCAGCATCACTATTTATTAAGGAAAAGCAAATAAAAACTACAATAAGATAGCACTTCATACCCTTTAGGATGCAATTATTACGTACATACAAAAATAAGCGTTGGTGAGGCTACAGAGAAATTTGAACCCTTGTGCAGTGCTGGTAGGAATGTAAATTGGTACAGCCACTGTAGAAAACAATACGACAGTTCCTAAAAATTTAAACATAGAATTACCATATGACCTAGTAATACTCTTTCTTGGTGTACATCCAAAAGAATTGAAATCAGGAACTAGGACAGATATTTGTACATCAACATTCATAGAAACATTATTCAGAATAGCCAAAAAAATGGAAACAACTCAAATGTTCATTGACAGCAGATCGCTGGATAAACAAAAGGCAGTGTATACATACAGTGGGATATTATTCACACTTTTAAAGGAATTAAATTTTGACACATGCTACAATATTGGTGAACTTTGAAGACATTAGGCTAAGTGAAATGTCAGACACGAAAGGAGAAATTTTGTCTGATTCCATTTATGAGGTATCTAGAATAGTCAAATTCATAGAGACAGAAAGTAGAACAGTGGTTGCCAAAGCCTGGGAGGAGCTGGCAATTGGTAGTCATTGTTAAGTGGGTATGGAGTTTCAGTTTGGGAAGTTGAAAAATATTTTAGATGTGTGGTCTGATGGTTGCATAACAATTTGAATGTGCTTAATGCCACTTAACTGTACACTTAAAAACTGTTAAAATAGTGAATTTTATGTTATGTATATACTAGAGGCCCGGTGCACAAAATTCGTGCACGGGGTGGGGGGTGTGTGTCCCTCAGCCCAGCCTGCACCCTCTCCAATCTGAGACCCCTAGAGGGATATCTGACTGCCCATTTAGGCCCGATCCCAGTAGAATCGGGCCTAAATGGGCAGTCGGACATTCCTCTCACAATCCAGGACTGCTGGTTCCCAACCGCTCGCCTGCCTGCCTGCCTGATTGCCCCTAACCACTTCTGCCTGCCAGCCTGATGGATGCCTAACTGCTCCCCTGCTGGCCCAATTGCCCCCAACTTCCCTTCCCTGCAGGCCTGGTCACCCCAACTGCCCTCCCCTGCTGGATCTGTCACCCCTAACTTCTCTCCCTTGCCAGCCTGGTTGCCCCCAACTTCCCTCCCCTGCCAGCCTGCCCCCCCCCCAACTGCCCTCCCCTGCAGGCCTGATCACCCCCAACTGCCCTCCCTTTCAGGCCTGGTCCCTCCCAACTCCCCTCCCCTGCCAGCCTGGTTGCCCCTAACTGCTCTCCCCTGCTGGCCTGGCCCCCCCCCAACTGCCCTCCCCTGCTGGCCTGATCACCCCCAACTGCCCTCCCCTGTCGGCCATTTTCTGGTGGCCATCTTTGACCACATGGGGGTGGCCATCTTGTATGTTGGAGTGATGGTCAATTTGCATATCACTCTTTTATTATATAGGAATTTTACCAGAGTAAAAAAAGAATTACTAGAAAAATAAAAACAAAAATATAAAAAATGCAACCCCAAATTTTTTACTCTTAGCTTCAACAGACATAATATTACATTTCAATAAATACATTCAGAATATACATTACATGGGAAAAGAAAAGAATTACAGAAATTGCACATGTTGTTTACTGAAAATATAGTTATAGGCAATTCATTGCTATTGTATTTGTGACTTTTTTTGTTTTGCAGTTATTACTAAATAAAAGGTAGTAAGTTAAATAGTGGTTCTTTATATTAAATGCCTATAGGTACACACTGAATGAATACCATCCTACATAGTAAAAGCCTAATATGCTAAGTGTCCGACCGTTTGTTCATTTGACGGTTTGACCAGTCGCTATGGTGCACACTGACCACCAGGGGGCAGACGCTCAGACCAGTAGGTTAGCTTGCTGCTGGGGTCCGGCCGATGGGGACTGGGCGAGACAGGCCAGACACGCCCTGGAGCCCTCCCGCAGTCCCTCCCTGGCTGGCCCTGATCAGCCCTGAGGGATCCTGGATTGCAAGAGGGCACAGGCCAAGCCAAGGGATCCCATCAGTGCACGAATCTGTGCACCAGGCCTCTAGTGTATATATAAAGTGTTTATTGTGACAAATGAGCTTGGTTCCTGCTGTTAGATGACCTTATTCTAGATTGGCTTGATGACAGTGCTACTTTTGTCTCCTTAATAAATCTCTTGGCAGAGAAAGCAGTCTTACTATGGTATGTTGATGAGCATGAAGAAGAGATTTTAAAGTAATGTCAGCCCATTTCGAATGTTCATTTTTAACTTTTATCTGAAATAAAGCAAATCTTGCTGTATTTTCCAAATGTATCTTTTATCAGTAACTAGGTCTAACAATTTATCATGTAAAATTATAGCTAAATTTATTCTTTGATATAAGAAAATAATTCCAGATCTATGATTTCCTATGCATGATTTTTTAATAATAAAATTCAAAACATTGTGTCAAATTATGAAGTTGTTTGATACAATATGAAGATCATCACTTTGTTGACAATTATTCATAAATTATTGGGCTGCTTTTCTCTTTCTCAGTATTATCATTCCTTAGTTTCTGATTACCTGAATGCCTGCCATGAAAAGGACAGCAGATGTGGAGGCAGACTGCCCGTGTTAAAATCTCAGTTTGGTCACTTACTACCTTTATGTCCTTGAGCAGAATACTTATCCTCCTTATGCGCAGTTTCCTTATCAATCATGTGCAAATTCAAGGGCACTTTCTCCCAGAATTGTCATGACAACTACATGAGATAAAATACATAAAACTCTTACAACAGTGCCTGCTACACAGTAAAAGCCTGGGAACAATGGGTCATGTATTGTTACTGTTGTTACTATTTTAAGAATCTCAATTTTGCAGCAAACAGCTCTGCATTGGAGTGCCTACTACAACAACCCTGAGCACGTGAAGCTGCTTATCAAGCATGATTCCAACATTGGGATTCCCGATGTCGAAGGCAAGATCCCACTTCACTGGGCAGCCAACCACAAAGATCCGAGTGCTGTGCATACAGTGCGATGCATTCTGGTGAGTACCACGGTGCTGCTAGACCCAGATGGCCTTTCTAAAAACTATAAATTAAAACAACAGAGAAATTCCTTTTATACCTACAAGGGGAAAGTATAGTAAACTTGATAATACTAAATGGTTAATTTGTGCCAGCATTTGGGGAAACAAAAACTTTTACACATTGTCATGGATGTGTTCATTGGAACAACTATTTGAAGAACAGCTTAACAATTCCAGCTTAGTAATTCCCCCTCTAGGTTTCTAGTCTTGAGAAACGTATGTGCTACAAGCGGACATGTAAAGGAAGTGTGTTCATTGCAGCATGATTGTTAATAGTGGGAAAATGTAAATAACCTAAGTATCCTTCAGTAGGAGAATGGGTAACTACATTGTGGCTTAAAGATTAACTAGTATCAACATAGATACCCCAAAATATAGTGTTGAAAAAAAATTGCCAAAGGATGGATATGCAGTGTATAATGCATAAGTGTAAATATTAAAAAAAACACACATACAAAATTTATGTATTGTTTATAGTTGTATACATAGGGAGCAAAGAACAAAACATACAGCTTTAGCTCAATCCATACCAGATACACAAGCACAAAATATTATACCTATTCAATCTAGATAGTCAGTGAATGGTATTTATTATATCTTTTCTATACTTTTTATGGTTAAATATGAAAATAAAATTGTATCACTTTACTATGCTGAGAGAGAACATAAGGTTTAGAAAACTACTCAGTTAATACGTCAGATGTGTTTTATTGAGGATATATGTGTCTGAAATCTCTGGTTCCTTAAAAATAGGATGCTGCTCCAACGGAGTCTCTACTGAACTGGCAGGACTATGAGGGGCGAACACCTCTTCACTTTGCAGTCGCTGACGGGAACATGACAGTGGTTGATGTCTTGACCTCATATGAAAGCTGCAATATAACATCTTATGATAACTTGTTTCGAACTCCACTTCACTGGGCAGCTCTACTAGGTGAGTTGAATGTGACTCAGAAGATGAACAGTAGGAGGAACTGTGTGAGCATAGGAAACTTTTTCTATGCCTTCTCTTTTCCTAACTCCCATCTTCCATTTAATTATTTATATTTCTAATTATGTGGCACCATTTTACACCTAAATCCCTCTATTTATGCTTAAATTTTAATAATGTGTGTTCTGTCATATATTAGTTTTCATTTCAACATCATGTCTTTTAATTTATATATATAAAAGCCTAAGTGACCATTATGATCAGTCGACTGAACGACCGGTCGACCGGTCGCTATGACGTGCACTGACCACCAGGGGGAAGACACTCAATGCACACTGGTGGTCAGTGTGCTCCCACAGCCAGCTCTCATGGCCGGCCAACCTCCCATGGTCCCTCTGCCTGGCCAGCTGGCCCCATCAGCCCAAATCAGGACTGGGCAAGAGAGTCCCCAATCAGCCCAATCGCTGGCCAGGCCAAGGAACTCCACCCATGCACGAATTTGTGCACCGGGTCTCTAGTTTTTATCATAAAAGTAGTGCACATTTATTGACAAATACCAATGTAAAATAATCCTCTTTTCACATTCAGTGTCTTTATTTGGGGGGGAGGAGAGGTTTAAGTTTATGTTTGTGCTAATACAATCATATTTGATTTTTTTCTTTATATTTTCCTGATATGCCTTCTACTTAACCTTTTTGGGTATCACTTTCTTTAGATGAGAGAGTACATATATGTGTCTGATTTTGGGGGCAATCTGAGAGTCTTTCTCTTTTAGTGCAGGAGTTTTACATAGTTATTCTTATATATTATTTGCTATTTTTCCTGCTATTCTGCTCTTTGATTATTATTGGTGTTTTTGTTTTTAATTTGCTTTTGTTTTTCTGTTGTTGTTTTTCTGCCTTTTGGTGTGTAGATTAGGTTTGTTGTTATTTGGTTTTGAATTGCCTAATGTTTCAGGAGCCTATTTAAGTTTTATTAGTGGTTACCTTTAAATTGATCAAAAGCTTTTTAAGCCTCAGTCAAAGTCAAGAGCAAAACTGCATATGTTCATTCCAATCTATTTAAAATGAGGAACTTAGCACACTTTTATTGCTCTTTTAGTATTTGTTAATATAACCTGAGGTTTTTTTCCCAATTATTATTGTGGTCTTATTTTTTAAATTATTTAATTAGAGTTCATTTCAATGTACAGTTTCATCCCTTTTCCCTTTTCTTCTGCATTCTGGGAGGACTTCACAAACTTGTCTCCATGTCATTAAATTGACTTTTTGTTCCATAAGTTCTGCTTGTTTTCTGCCTCTTATAGATTATAGTTTGATTTCCTTTTCTCATCCATATTTCCTTTTATCTCTGTCTAGTTCCCTTTTTACTTCCTTCCATTACCTTTTCATTCCAGTCCATTTTCTTCTTAGGATATTCTGTTTTGTTTCATAGAGGCCATCTCTTTGTACTTAGTCGAAGATGCCAAGCAGTTTCCTGAATTTTCCTCTGGATCCTTCTCTAGATCACTTTCTGAGGTATGCTCTTCATCTTTCTGATGGTGTTTTATCCTTCAGACAAGATAGGATGTGTTTCAGTTGACCACATGGCGTAGATTGCCTTTGATCCTGCTTTGTCTGTTTGTGTGCTGGAGAAGTCCATCTTCAACCACAGCTGGAGAGCAGGGCGATGAGCACAGTGCTCACGAAAGTCCTTCCTCCTGCCTGGCTTTCGTGCAGCGTGTCCTTGCCCTGCTAATGTGGCGTCTGCTTTGCTGCCTGGTTCTTCAGTATGCTGAAGAAAGAGGATTCGTGAAATTCGGGTTTTCTAGATACACTACTAGCAGGTTTGTTCATTCTTTGATCCTTTCTACCGTTCTTCACTTGTGGAGACCACATCCTCCAGAATGCATTGTAGAATATTTTCTGTACCACCAGCCACCTCCTCATTCCTGCCCACTTGTTTGTAGGGATTTGAAATCATTGCTTAGATGTTAAAAGATTGGGGGGTAGATAGGAGGCCTCAGAGATCACAGGAGATTATATTACAGTTTGTGCTCCCAGACAGAAGAAGAGAACAGCCGTGCAGTTCGGATTGGTTGTGCAGTGGAACCTGGAGACCAGAAGCATTGATGGCCCAGTGGGGCTGGCTTCTGGTTTCTAGTGCAGCTTCCACTTTTCCCATGGGCAGTATCTAAAGTGAAGCCAGGGAATGCAGTAAGCCGATACCCTAGCATTCTTTTGTCTCAATCTGGAAATAGTAATTAATGTCATTTCCTTCCTGATTGAAGATTTAAGTTTTTAGTATGGTAGTTTTTGCCTTTGTCCTACATTATCATAGTATTTTAATGAGAAGTTAGAAGAGGCTGCACTGAGGGCTGCTCCTCAGAAACCATTTGAATGTTATATGTATGTGCTAGTGATTTTTCTTACCCCTTTCCTTTAAATAGATTATAAGTTAATTAATGCCTTTGTATGTGATCGCTACCTTGTTGTGTCTGCTTTCAGGCCATGCACAGATTGTCCATCTCCTTTTAGAAAGAAATAAGTCTGGAACCATCCCCTCCGACAGCCAAGGAGCAACACCCTTGCACTATGCAGCTCAGAGTAACTTTGCTGTAAGTAAAACATGACAATTATCTTTTTTCTTAATTAAATTTTAATTTTTATATGATTGTAAATTTATAGGCAGTTGTACGAAATGAAACAGTGAGGTCCAATGTTCCCTTCACCCCATTTACCTCAATGGTAAGTAACATCTTGCAAAAATGTAATGCAGTCTCATAAACAGGAAATAGACATGGATACAACCCACTGACCTTATTCAAATTTCACCATTTACATGTGCTTACTATACTAGTGTGTGAGTTTGTACAGTAATTATCTTTCAACAGTTGTCCATATTGTTAACTCTGTGATGCAAAAGATAGTCTGAGCTTTTATAAAATCGTTACATGTGAAGTTTTATGCAGTTTTTATTTTTACTGCTCAGTGTAACATTGGCCTTACTGTAAGTATACTTCATCTTTTTGTGACTTTTATAGCACTGAGGAAAACTTATTGTTCAGCAATCTACAGTTGTCCTGAAGGCACTGTGGCAAAGCTTTGGAACTAGATAAACCTTGGCTCATTCCTGACTGTGGTATTTGCTGGCCGGGCGACTTTGCACAAATTTCTTAACCTCCTTGAGTCTTAGTTTCTTCATATGTAAACGATGATAATTATACCTTTTCTTTCAGGATTGTTGTAAGAATTAGGGAAAATTTATGATATGTGCTTACTGTAGTCTTGGCATTGAGCAGGTACTCAAAAAATGGAACGCCTTCCTATTATTACTAGTGCTGATAATTGTGTCCTTTATATACCTGAAAAAGCAATCATATGAATTATTGATATTTCCAAAGATATTGAATAATATTAAAAGTTCTTCACTTACCAAATTTTATAATTTACAAAGCACTTTCTCATCCATTTTGTCACTCAGTCCAGCCAGAACATAATAGTGTCTAGGCTGCTTCAGCTCCTTGAGCATGAGTGGCCACCAAGAACCCAAGAAGTGAGCATTAAAGCAGTCACGGTTGATTTTGATGCCTTCTACATGATATGCATAGTGAAACCTTTGGTTTCATTAAATTATTAGAATGCTGTCATCAGCATAGTATACTTCTGTCTTCCTGACTTCCCCAACTGCACCATTGAATACATTTAGTACTCAGATTGCCAAAATCATATTTCCACCCTTCTTTCTCGCTGGTACTCACAGAACTATAGCTATAGTCCTTTCTTGCAGACGTTCATAAAAATTTATTTTATTTATCACCTAGAGTTCTGGCTAACCATTATCTTCTTTTATCTTCCAAGATCTCAGAAAAAATACAAAGTAGATTTTGAAGAGGATATCTTTCTTATCACAAAGAGATAAGAAAATAAGTTGCCCTAGTCTAGTCAATCTATAAAAATCAGAACTCAATCCATGTTTCACCACAAGACTATGAGATAGAACATGTTAGCCCTATTTACATATGAAGAAACCAAGGTTCCAAGAGATTAAAAGACTTGCCGCCGTAACCGGTTTGGCTCACTGGATAGAGCGTCGGCCTGCGGACTGAAGGGTCCCAGGTTCGATTCCAGTCAAGGGCACGTACCTTGGTTGCGGGCACATCCCCAGTAGGTGTGCAGGAGGCAGCTGATCGATGCTTCTAACTCTCTATCTCTCTCCCTTCTTCTCTGTAAAAGATCAATAAAATATATTAAAAAAAAAAAAAAGACTTGCCCAAGATCTTGAACCCAAGTCTAGACTCCAAATTTAACATATGTACAGATACCAGTAATTAAGTAACTATACTAATGGGACTAAGAAAAATTGTAGAACATTATGGATGTTCATTCAAAGAAATACTTGTTTGGCCGAACCGGTTTGGCTCAGTGGATAGAGCATCAGCCTGCAGACTCAAGGTTCGATTCCGGTCAAGGGCATGTACCTTGGTTGCGGGCACATCCCCAGTGGGGGGCGTGCAGGAGGCAGCTGATCAATGTTTCTCTCTCATCGATGTTCCTAACTCTCTATCCCTCTCCCTTCTTCTCTGTAAAAAATCAATAAAATATATTTTAAAAAAAATACTTGTTTGGGATAATCGGCCAATCCCAGAGATTATTTCTTTAATAATTATGCAAAATTCTAAGCTTAATATTAAGCCCATTAATTTTCTTGGACTTTATTAATTTATAAGAGGTTTTAATTCTTTTTGCAAAACAGTAACAATAACCAAAAAAAACCTACAATCATTTCATTTGATTCAAAAGTAGGGAAAAATACTTGGCTTCTTAGTAGAAATCACATATAACAGTTGCTTTGTTACCATAAAAAATACTGCTCTCTTGTCTCAAATTTTTAAATGAAGTTTTCTTACAGGAAACAGTTAAGGTCTTTTTAAAACATCCTTCAGTAAAAGATGACTCAGACCTCGAAGGAAGAACATCCTTTATGTGGGCTGCTGGGAAAGGCAGTGATGATGTCCTTAGGACTATGCTGAGTTTAAAGTCTGACATTGATATCAACATGGCAGACAAATATGGAGGTACAGGTAAGAACTGGTAGACATAATTGATTTTCTTTTATTCAGGCTCCAAAATGTAAGTGATGCTATAAAATGTACAACAGAACCTTAAAATCGTTGTTCCTAATAAAACATTATTTGACTTTCATTTTTGCTTTTTCAGTTTAGGTTGCCAGGAGATCACTCAAAGGCCTACTTCCTCTAAGTATTATGACCAAAATTAGCCTGTTTCTACCAGGTGAATGTTGGCATTTGGTTTAAAACCCTGGTTGCTCCTTACACATGATTATGGACACTCTTCTGATTATCTTAGTGTGAAAAAGCATAAACTGCCCTAACCGGTTTTGCTCAGTGGGTAGAGCGTCAGCCTGTGGACTGAAGGGTCCCGGGTTTGATTCCCATCAAGGGCACATGCCTGGGTGCTGGGCTCAATCCCCAGGAGGGGGCCTGCAGGAGGCAGGTGATCAATGAGTCTCTCATTGATATCTCTCTCTCCCTCTCTCTCTTTCTCCTCTCCCTTCCTCTCTGAAATCAATATAAATATTTTTTTAAAAAATAAATAAATAAAATATTTACAAATGGAAGGATATGATTCTAAAAGTTCAATAAAAGCAATCAGAAGTGAGGGGTATTGATGGCAGTTAGAGGGAGCACAGTAAGCCATGTGCTGATAATTGCCGAAGCCGGATGATGGCTATATTGAGTTTACTGTCTTTACTTTTGAATATGTTTAAATTTTCCATAGCATAAATTTGACTTTTAAAAAATAGCACTTCTATGTAAACTTGTGGCACTTTTTCAAAGAGGAAGCAACAATATTTAAGTCTAAGGTCATTTTAAAATAAAGTAAATGCAAATACTCAGAAATGGGGAAATTCCTTTAATAAAATCATTTGTTCTATCTTTTTTACTTAATTCACGTTGTGCTGTGTGTTTTTATGTGACATTGATGTTTATCTGAAGAGTATCTGTTGCATCCTTGTGCCCTATCACAGAATTATATGGTTTCAGAATTAGCAAGCACCTTAGAATTAGTCCTGGTCCAGAGTTTTTCAGCTGTGTTCTTTGGGACAACAGGCTTTTATACAGGTGAACTGGGAGTGTGGATGCTTAAGTGGATAACCTTCTACCCCTGTTTCAGCAGAACAATTCTAATTTTTTTTATATGTTGAATGTTTTATAAAATTTCATTTTGGGGAAAAACCATTCTTATGCTCTTAAAATGTGAAAATAATCTGCATCACACCATTCTTCAGTACTTGTCTTTCAGCCTCTGTTCGAACAGCTCCAATATAGGGAACCCAGTGCTTTACTTTTAACCTAACTCTTCTAGAATTCTCTTCCTTATACTGAGCTAAAATTTGTCAACCTGAATGTCCCACTCTGTGCTCTGTTTACATATCTGAAGTGACAGAACTTCAGATACATGAAGTCTCACACACCCATCTGAATTTTGTCTAGGCCACACCAACTCTATCCATTTAGGTCAGAGTTCTCACACTCAAGTATGCATAGGAATTACTAGGCTATTTGTCGAAATGCAGATTTCCAGATGATGTGGACAGAGATCCTATTTCAAATCCTGTCAACAAGTCCTGTTGACTCCCCCTCCAAAATATATTCTAAATCTTTTTCTTTCTCTCCTTCTCCACTCCTGCCACCCTAGTGTGAGCCATCATTTTTCACCCAGTCTACTGCAATGGTTTTAACTGAGCTCCTTGCTTATATCCTAGTCTACTACAATGCATTTCCCTGAGAACAGCTGGAGGTTTTCTGTTTAAGCCATAAATCAGACAGTCTCACTCACCTCAGTGTCTACCGCATGGCACTCATGACCTGGCCTTTTCTGCCTGCCGTGCTGCAGCTTCCTTGCCTTCCCTAAACGCACATCCATTCCTGTCCTGTCCTGACTGTTCCCTTTGCCCCGGCTACTCTTTCTCCAGATCACCGCGTTTCTCATTCAGGTCTCAGCTTAAATGCCAGTTCCTTAGCAAGGCTTTCCCTAACCACAGGTCACTCTAAAATCAAAATATCTTGTTACTTCCTTCTTTAATTATGCCATTCATCACTATCTAATACTTTCTTGCTTAGGTATATGGTTCCAGTGGGTTTGTTTGTTTGTTCTAGGTACTATAGAGCCATAACACTTAGAAAGAATTGGCCCAGGCTTCTAGATAGTTAGAATTCAGCAGAATTTATAGAGTGAATTTAAATAGAATTTAAAGAGTGACGGGATGAGACAAGCACTAAAGTGGAGTAACATAGCAGGAGTCAGCCCAACATGGAACTCACAGATAGTCACAGCCAGCCTTTGAAACCTCTTCCAAAAGCACCAAAGAAGAAACCAAATTCCATCGCAGTGTTTTCTCCAGTGTTGAAAGGAATTGCTGTTTCCTAAACTGGGCCCTGAGGAAACTGCTGACGTGTCTTTGGAGCCATATTGTATGAAAAAGGCACTCAGTGCAGTAAGATGTGCGACAACTCTCAGTAGCATGTGGGTAGCAGCCACAGGAGTAGCTCGTGTAACCACTGAAGGAAGGATTGATGTCTCCTGCCACCATCCCTCGGGCATATGCTTATTGAGGGGGTTCAGTGGGCAGTGTTGCCTGCATCATTTAAATTATTTGTCTTCTTTGTTGTTTATCTCTCACTCTCTCAGAAAGAGGAAAAGATAGTAAAATAGTAACAGAGAAGAGGGGACAATTTCAGACCAATAGGATGCAAAGGAAGAAAATAGTGAGATGAGAAAGGGAAAAGTGTGGGTAATACTCTGAATAGAAAGGAAGATAGAAATCTACAAAAGTGAAAAAGAGAATCTTTAAGATCAGATTGCATTTAGCCAAAGTGATAGGGAAATCAAAACAGGAAAAGATGCATAGTTAGAATAATAAAAAGGTAAAGTTGTTATTAAAGAGTTCATCAGCCCAGCTAGTGTGGCTCAGTGGTTGAGTGTCCACCCATGAACCAGGAAGTCAGGGTTCCATTCCCAGTCAGGGCACATGCCCAGGTTGTGGATTCGATCCCCAGTAGGGGGTGTGAAGAAGGCAGCCTATCGATGATTCTCTCTCATCATTGATGTTTCTATCTCTCTCCCCTCCCCCTCCCCTCCTCCCTCTCCCTCTATCTGGAATCAATAAAAACATAACAAAAAATTAAAGAGTTTATCACCTTCTCTTGCTCCCTTTTTAGCTTTACATGCTGCTGCCCTTTCTGGCCATGTCAGCACCGTGAAGCTATTATTGGAAAATAATGCTCAAGTAGATGCTACTGATGTCATGAAGCATACTCCACTTTTCCGAGCCTGTGAGATGGGACACAAAGATGTGATTCAGACCCTTATTAAAGGTTAGTTATTACGAGTGCTCCTAAATGGGGACATCTGTAATAGTGTCAACAATTAAAAAAAGTCACTCTCAAAATGTAGGAATTATTGCATTCACCATTTGAAATACACAGCCTTACATAGCAGAGCCGCCTGGGTAGAGGATAGAGGGTAGAGCACCCGCCTGGCATCAAGAAACACAGGGCCTACCTCCACTTATTGGTAGTTGTGTGATTTTGGCAGTTACTTCACCTGCCTGATCCTGTTTTATCTTCTGTAAAAGGGAAATGATGCCAAACCTGACCAAGGCTTATTGTAAACATCTGAAGTAGATAATATATGTGGAAGCATTCTGCTAAGCATATAAAGCATGTAAGAATCTGTTTGTTCTCTATGATAGTCATTTTCATTATATTCTTGCTTTTTCAGGTGGAGCAAGGGTAGATCTAGTTGACCAGGACGGTCATTCTCTTCTTCACTGGGCAGCGCTGGGAGGAAATGCCGATGTTTGCCAGATATTGATAGAAAATAAGATCAATCCAAATGTGCAAGATTACGCAGGAAGAACCCCTCTGCAGTGTGCTGCGTATGGGGGATACATCAACTGCATGGCAGTGCTCATGGAGAATAATGCAGACCCTAACATTCAAGACAAAGAGGTAGAAAGGCTGGGTCTTTCTATATTGTCTGCTCCAAAGTGTTTAGAGTATTTTTTTCTTTGTTCACTGAAATTAAGTAAAACGACAATTTGCCAAATGAAGAGATCCCCCACAAATCTGCTAATTAAAAATGATTTTTATTTGCCCATGCTCTCTTCAAGTCCTTGCCTATATACCTATATAATTTAACAAAGTCATAATGGGAATAACTCTGTAACTTTGTAAAGTATATATACATGGCATATGGATATGTATGTATATAAATATATGATGTGATTTTACAAACCACATTTGGTTTTGTTCACTTAAAATTATCACCAATATTTTTTATTTGGTTTATAATCTTTTTCATAATCGTGGATGTTTAACATCCCAGAGTTCTAAGAGTGTTCAATCCTCACATAAATTCTATAGCGTAGTTACTATTATTATCCCCATTTTACAGATGAGGAACTTAAAGCTCATGGAGCCTAAATAATTACCCTAAGGGGACTACAGTGGCAGGTTGGAGGGAGTCAGGGTCCAAACTATGCCTGTTACCCAGATTTTAGAATTAAATAAGTAACTTCCTATTGCTGGACACATGTTCTTTATTACAGATCGTGTTTCATTAATCATCTTTGTGCATTTAACTTTATTTGTATTATTACCTTGGAATAATTTCCAAGTGAGATTATTGAATCAAAGAATGAATGGTATATGAATGCTTATGCTCTGGTATATACTGTTGAACTGATTTCTAAAGCATGTGGGTTAAT
The DNA here is from genome assembly GCF_964212035.1 of Myotis nattereri. Lineage (NCBI taxonomy): Eukaryota > Metazoa > Chordata > Mammalia > Chiroptera > Vespertilionidae > Myotis > Myotis nattereri. The sequence continues at coordinate 58,148,325 of NC_138087.1, forward strand.
CTATGCTTCCTCTAGCTGTGTAGTAATATATTGCTTTCTTTCAATTTAGCCAATATTGACTTTTGCTACTTTAATTACTTTAACTCCTTAAATATACTAGTTTATTATGTTTTCCAAGTCAGAAAATGTATGTCCTATTAATTCCTTCAATAAATATTTATCAAAATTGTTACTATATAAAATTAACACAATGAAAAAATATAAATATGGTCCTTATACCTAAGTTATTAGAAATACATCTTTTATAATTTGCTATACCTTTTATATTTTTTACAAGTTGCCAGTTTCTTACATAAGTATTATATTAATCTACTTTCTAGTTCTACTTTTATATGTCATGTTTTTATGTGTACTATTTTGGATTATCTACATAACAATCATGCTGTATGTGAATAATAACATTTTTCTTTCTTCCTTTCCAGTCCTTACACCTTTCACTTCTTGTCTTAAATTATTGAACTACCTAGGACCTCCAATATAATGTTGAATGGAATTGGTGGTAGTTGACATTCTTAACTCATTCTGGTTTCTCAAAGACAAAGCTTTCAATATTTTACCATTGAATATGATAGTTCTATAAGTTCTCTTATATTTCTACTTGCTAAAAACTTTTTTAAAATCATGCTGTTTAATTTCTGCCATGCTACTTCTGCATCTATCAACATGATAGTATTATTTCTCTCCTTTTTGCTGTTAATATGATGAATTACATTGATTGATTACATTTTTTTCAGACGCTAACGCCACTTATGATATATTTTTAAAATGTATATATTAGTGGATTTTATTTGCTAATATTTTGAGATTTTTGCATATGTTCATGAGAGAGTTTGACCTATAATTTTTCTTCCTTGTATTATACTTGTCAGGTTTCAGTAGCAGGGTTACACTGACCTTATAAAAAGAGTTAGGAAGTAGTACATCTTTTCTTAGTCTCCTAATGAATTTGTGTAAGATTGTTCTTACTTCTTCCTTAAATGATGCCACGTAATGGAGTGATAATATTGGCCACTTGGTTATGACACCATCCTTTTCTCCACTGTATACTTAATATTTTTCCTTACTATAATTAAGTAATATGAGGAGAGAATTGTTTATTTTTTGAGTTAGTATAATTAACTATGTGTCCAAAAATACCTACTCCAGATGGACTTGATTTTTGCTCATGCTTGTAGGGAAGAACAGCTTTGCACTGGTCATGTAACAACGGATACCTTGATGCCATTAAATTACTGCTAGACTTCGCTGCTTTTCCCAATCAGATGGAAAACAATGAAGAGAGGTGAGTCAGCTGTTGATAAAAAGAATGTATTGTTGTTCATATCACATTCTTTCTGCCAGATTTTTTAAATCTCAAATTTAGATACTGGTTCAGATATAATAAGTATACTCATAAGGAAACACTAAATTAAGAAATCCTGAACCAGAAAGAAAAGAGCAAAACTTCTATGCAGTATCAACTTAGAATTTCTGGATTTTATTCAGACGTTAGATATCACCTAGGGTCAGCTCACATTTTACAGATGAGGAAACAACACGCCTTCTTTCTGGCTGGTGGCTAGCCTAAAGACAGGGGGTCCCAATTGACTGGGACAAGGGATTCGGTTAGGCCAGTGGCACGTATTATATATCAAGAAGTTTCTCTTGATGAGAGGATATTATCAATTAGTGGACAAAGGTGCCACCAGGTAGCATGAAAAAATGAGAAGCTAAGCTGAAAGTTCAGGATTTTAGTTTCAATACAGAATTCTTGAATAATATGAGACTCACAGAATTAGGCTGGGGTTGTTCCCCCAGGACCCAGGCCTAATAAAAAGGACAGACACAGTGTGAAACTTAAGCAGAAGAGATTCATGGTGGTATTGGATCTAGAGTCTAGTAATTTGTAGGTAACAACTAAGTTTGTAATCAGACATCCATACCTAAACTCCCCACCCAGGTCTGTGCTTTAGATTTCATTGTTTGTGGATGCTCTAGCTAGAGTGGCCCCTGTTATAACACCATCCCTACCCTCTTAGCACCACCGCCAGTCCTTCCTTTCTGTCATGGACACTTTGAAGAGAAGGAAGGACTTTCTCTAGGGCAGCTGTCTTAGTGGAAACATGCTCCTCAGATCTGGGGCCAACCCCATCATCTTCTCAGAACCCATAGTTATAGCCTCCATCCGTTATCTTCCAACTCTTTCTCTGCGTCCAAAGTCTTTCTTCTCGCAGACTGTCTTCACTGCCTCCATTTCTTCATGCTCACCATTCATGCCATTGCAGTCTGGCTTCATCTCACGTCTCCTGAAACTGTGTCTTTTCATAGTTGAAAAGTGATAGTTGTCCTTACTGTCCATTCTCATGGCCTTTCTGCATCCTGCTTCTGTTGCCTCCTCTTCTTTACCTTATTGAGACTCTATCTTCTTTAAGCTTCTGTGACAGTTTATTTTCTCTTCTGATCATCTCTGCTCCTTCTTCATTTCTTTTGGCTTCTCTTCTGTTTTTTATTTATTTTTAATATAAACATTCTTCAAGGACCAGATCTCTTCTCTCAGCCTATCTCCTTTGGTGATCTGACCAACCATTGATGTTTCGGCAATCACCTGGGTCCTGTTGGGTTTAAAAACTGTATTTCAGACTCAGGGTCTCTCCTTGCTTCACAGTCATCTCTTCATTGCCAGCATCATTGTCTAAATCAAGCTCTCTTTGACTCTTTCTGGGACTGGCACAGTGTCTCCTTGCTCTTTTCCCTCCTTTGACCTTTCCTCATTCCATTCATCGGCTTCCAAAGTAGCCTTGCTAACTCATATTCTAATGTAATTGTTAATCATGTCATTCCTCTGTTCAAATGCCGTCTCATCTAAGGAGGTTGTTCTGATCCCATAGTCATGTGTCCCAAACTTCGTTCTACCCTACACTGTATTTTTACAGCAGTTGGCACATTTCACTTTATATTATAATTTTGTATACTCTGTCTTCCCTATTAGCAGAGAACTCCTAAGGATCATGGTCATCTCTGTACAGTGTACAGTGCTTTTTATGAAGTGGATGCTCAGTAAATAAGTGTTGGTTGTCAATTTGGTATTGTCTGGATCTTAGTAACCATTGCCCTGCTTTATACCTGCGTCAGAAACTTCTGGAATTCTTAGAGCACTTGAAGAATTAGATAAAGCAGACTAATATATCTTATTTTAGGAGCAATTATATAAAGAACGCACTCTATTATAGTCATATGATAACTACAAAACAAAAAAAAAATTGAAGATTTAGGGGGTTGGGCATCTAAGGAAGCTGGAAGCCCAGTGGAGTCCTCAAGGCTGCGGCTGTGACATGAAAGCAGATGTGTGAGCGGGATGATTTCTCCCCCTGAAATCCTAAAACCACCAAAGGGAAGGTTTAAGAATCCTAAGAATTAGTGGTGTTTTATTTCTGTAAAGCATGTGTTCTATTACAGTGTTTACCACATGCCTATTATTTTTTAGGAAACAGTAAAAAAACATTTTGTTTGCAATTCAGTTCCCATTTATATGTGAAGCATTGAATTCCAGACCTAAGTAAGCCTATGAATTAAGGTGCTTACTGCCTCCTGGAGAAAGAATAGGTTAATTACAGACCAAACGACCATAGGAAAAGCCCGCCTAACTGAACTTGCCAATCTATAAATGAAAAGAGACAGTGGCAATATTCCAGGCCCCTTTAATGTTTCATCAGCAATGCACCTTGATGTACAAATGTCAGAGCTTGGCACTGCCTTTTATGTTTATTGACATTCTAGTTTAGGCATTCTGCTCATCCCAGCAGACCATTCCCACTTGGCAGGTCCAATTGTATCTTGTCTCGCCTTTATCTACATTGTTTCTTGCCTGGTTACCATCAGTGTGGGGCTAATTTTTACTTCTCATGCATTGACACTAACCCCTTGATGTGCACTGCTTAGACATAATTTTTGCCAGCTCCTGCTGGCTTTCAGTCAATAACTATCTGACAGCCACACTCTGATACTGATGGGAATATTCACAGCACTTGAATGTTTCTAAATTGAATTGGGAGTAAAGAAAGATTTCTATAGTAATAATCACAATATGGTCAGTTGCTTGAACTCTAGGTATATGGACTTTCAATCTTAAAACCTTGCTAGGTATTTGGATTGTGTGTTTTTTGAGCAAAAATTGACTGAGAATCCTAAATAAACCAGTTGGGGGAAATTTTTTATTTTTTATTTTTGGAAATTGGGGGGAATTCGAATACGGAGTTGACATTGGATCTTACTAAGGAATTCCTGTTAATTTTGTTAATACAATAGTGATGTGGTTATGTTCATATTATTTATAGATGAATACTGAAATGCAGGGAAATGTAATGATAGAAATTCTGGGATTTGCTTTAAGATTCTTTAGCAAAAGTGAAAAGGAAGGACTTGGATGAAGCAAATGTGGCAAGGATCTTGCTAATTGTTACATTTGGATGATGGGTGTGCAAAGCAGAATGGTGTCATACCCTCTACTTTTGTTTATGTTTGAGTTGTCTCCTTATAAAAATATACTCTCAGGCAGTTTGTGAATTGAAACGCAATTTCTATTCACAAACTGCCTGAGAGATCTAGTTCTTCCCCCCTCCTTTTCACCTGTTACAAATGAGAAAACAGAAGCTCAGAGAAGTGAAGAGAATGTCCAGGTCCTATAGGTCTCAGACTCCCGGTTCAGCATTCTTTAGGGTATCTTATGCTACCTGTTCTTTGCTTTTTTCATATTTGTAAGTATAGGCATAGTTTGGGCCTTACTTTCATAAATCAGATTTTTATAATCTTGCTTGTATACTATATGAAAGACACTACATTTTATTTTAGAAGAAATAACTTACTAAATATAGGTTATCCACGTTGATTTTAGAAGTCTCATTCTCTTAAGAGACTTAAACTCAGTAATTGATAGATGTGCTGTAGAAAGATTATTGAACAGGGAAACATTTGATCTTAGTTTCAGTCTAGATTCTGCAGGTTACTAGTTACGTAACCTTCAGCAAGTTGCTGAATTTTTCTGAGTCTGTTTATTGAGTTTATTTCCCTAAATGTCCTCTAAAATTCAATTTAGCTCTACTATTGTGTGATAATATTTACCATTTAATATGTAGTTAATTTTTTAAACTGCGTATAAATAATGTTTTAAAGTTTACATACGCACCTCTACTTATGGGCCTTCTGGTCCCTGAACAGGAGTGGCAGATGGAGCTGCCCTTAAGTGAGGTTCCTTACCTTTAGCACTTGGGGCTTCCTTCTGAATTCAGTTTCCTTATTGAAGTGGCCAAACCACCCTTTGCTTATACTCAAAACCCTGTCCTTCTATGGCATACTGTAGCTATTAGATGAATTTTGAAGAGATTTTTTTTTCCTGTAATCATTGGATAGTTTTCTGTGTCTAATGATGCTTTCATATAATCATCATTTATTCCACTTCATATATCAGCTGATTATTTTCTCTGAACATCTCTTATTGCATTGAATTAGTAACAGTCACTCAGAGAGGAATCAGATCAGTGGCAGCCATTAGGTGGCCATAAATACTAGTTTGAGTCCAATGGAAATAATATTTATGATAAGTGATTATGGTGTCACAAATCATACTGCAATGTATGTCCTATAATAACAGTAATAGCCGATATGTATGAACTCCTTTGTGCCAGGCACAATGCCAGTCTTTATATATTTTTTCTTCATGCCAAGTCTGTGATGAGGAAACCTGGGGCTTAGAAACATCAAGTAAGTTGTTTAAGAAGTGACAGTTATCATCACCATTGTTGGATGGTGGAATTTGGGGTTTTGGGGTTTTTTTATTTCAATATTTTTATTTTTCACATTGTTTAAATTCTTAGATGTGTACTTTTCATGAAGTAGTCACTTTCTTTAAAAAAGGAAAGCATATCTGCCAAGATAGTAACAGTGGTTAATTGTGAGGGTGGTGATTTGGATGACTATTTTCTTCCGTGGTATTTGTCTAATTTATTTTATATTTCCAAAAATAGAAAAATGTGTTTTTAAAATTTGAAACACATAACTACATGACAATAATATGTATCCTTTCTAAATAACATATTTATCAACAAGGGGCTATATGTCCACCGTACAAAGTCTAAAAGGCATAAAAGGGCCTTGAGTGAAAACGGAATGTCCCTCTATGCTTGCCTCTGAGACAGTCGGTTTCTCTCTCAGGCATTGCTGTCACCAGTTTCTTGGGAAACTTCTGGAAATATGTTTTATATAGGTGAACACACACGGATAAATTCTTTCTTGTACAGTGGAGCATGCCACAATACTCTTCTGTTTCTTACTTTTTCCTTTTTACATTTAACAAGAGATCCTGGAGATTGTTCCTTGTTTATTCATACATGCAGGAGTGGCTGCATTATACTGATGACTTCGTTGCATGGGTGGCCTGTGCTTTATTTAACTGGTCCTCTGTTGATGCATATTGAGGTTGTTTGCATTCTTCTACTATTACAAGCTGTGCTTTTGTGAATATCCTTGCACATAAAGCAGCTCACAAAGGAGAGCAGATCTGGGGGGTAAATGCCTGTATGTGAAATGCCTATGTTGAAAGTCAGATACATACATAATTTTGAAAGGTATGCCAAATTGTTCTCCCTAAAGATTAAGGTAGTGTGTGAGAGATTGCCAGCACAGTCGGTTCTTAAACTTTCTGGTGCGTGCTAATCTAATTATGAAAATGCTCTTTCGTATGAGTCTTAATTTGTATTTCTCTTAAATTAGTGAGATTGGACATATGTTTAGGAGCCATTAGTATTTCCTGTTATGGGAACGCTTTTACCTTTGTTTTTGGTGTTTTTGCCCTGCAAAGTTTTATTGTGTGTGTGTGTGTGTGTGTGTGTGTGTGTTTATGTAATTGGATTTATCAAGCATAAGGTTTCTGACTTTTGTACCTTTTTTTTTTCAAAGACTTCCCTCTTCAATTTTTAAGAAATCTTCCATGATTTCTTATGGTATATTTATGACTTCTTTTATGTGTATATATATATTTAGATCTTTGCCTCATTTATAATTTCTTTTAGAATAAAATGTGATATAAATATTTTTTCCCCAGATGGCTAACCAGTTGTTTCAGCATTATTTAATAATTCATCCTTTCTCCAGCTATGGAGCCATCCTTATCATATACTAAATCTCTCCATTTGGAGGTATATTTTTAATTTCTGTTTTAAATATGTTTTATTGAAATTTTTTTAGAGAGAGAGGGAGAGAGAAACATCAGTAAGAGAGGAGCATTGATCAGCTGCTGCCTGCATGCTCCCTACTGGGGATCTAGCCTGCAACCCAGTCATGTGCCCTGACCTTGAATTAAACTGGCGACTTCTGGGTACATAGGACGATGATCAACCAACTGAGCCACCCTGGCCAGAGCTATTTTGTATTTCATTAACACTCAAATTATGAATCTCACAGAATATTATTTTCAGTCCCTTTTCAGATAGGAATGAGGAATTATTTGGAACATGGGAAAGAGGAAAGGGATCATGTTCTCACAGCCCCCAGTTTGTGAGCCAGTGAGGAAAACTCAGGAACTGATGTGGTCAGTAGCACAGAACACCTGACCCAGCTTCCCCCTTGCTTGTGCCCCTCAGAGAACAGAAGGAGCTGCTTTGCCTGAGGAATGTTCCGTGTCTCCACATGTTTCCTTTCCCTGCTTGTATTGCCAGTTAGCTGTACCTCGAATTACATTCCGGCACTAAAAAGTCTCCCTGCCTCAGGTACACTCCCCTCGATTATGCTTTGCTTGGTGAGCGCCACGAAGTGATCCAGTTCATGTTGGAGCATGGCGCCCTGTCCATCGCAGCCATCCAGGACATCGCCGCCTTCAAAATCCAAGCTGTGTACAAAGGCTACAAGGTCAGGAAAGCTTTCCGAGACCGCAAGAACCTCCTCATGAAGCATGAGCAGCTGAGGAAAGATGCTGCTGCCAAGTAAGTCCCAGCTGTTAGCGATGGGTGATGTGTTCTCACAACTCAGGTCAGGGCTGGAGGGGCGGAGCGGGAGTCGGGGAGAGAATCTGAAATAGCTTTGATCCCTGTACCCAAGCCCCCTTCCCCCTTCTGCTCACCAGTCCTTCGGAGGACTGAGGCTGAAATGAAGGCCAAGATCTAACCTCTGCATGGTGGCTGTTCCTCTCAGTTTCCCGGGGAAGGAGTGGAGGGTGGCCGTGCTCCCTCAGTGAGCTGCAAAGAGAAAGCTGGTTTTCTCACCTCTCCTGCCTTTCCCAAAGAAACTTCCACCAGTGCCTGCCTGCTTCCACAAGACTCATCGAGCTTTGATTTGATTAAAGCAGCCAACTTGTATAAATAACTTGCTTCTCCCCCACCTATTCCTTGGCAAATTTATACTAAATAATGTAATTTATTCAATGATCATTGATTGAATTCTACTGTACATACAAAACTTTTGGCTAGAGCCTACAGAGAAAATAGTAACTAAAAGGAAAATACTTGCTTCAAGAACTTCACACTTTTCTGGATAATGATACAAAATGTGCAAAATAGTCATAGGTACGTATTATACATTGTGATTATCTTACCGTAAGTGATAGATTTTAGGTTAGGCTTTGGTTTGCCTTTACTTTGATACCTGTGTTGGGTATTTTAAATAGCAGGAGGTATCACATTAGCAGGTATAGAGACCAAAACTTCTGATGATAAAGATGCGGACAACAGGTAGATTCCTGAGAGACAACTTCCGGGCTGTGTCTTGAATGTTTCCAAATCTTGGATCATGCCACCTCTTAATTCCTTCCATATCTTGCCCACAAGGGGGAAGCATATGTGTAATAAATAGCAATTAAAAATAATCATCAAAGGCAGGATAAACCATGTCAGCAAGAAGTTAAATACCACCGTGCACTGGAATACGCACCGTGAGGCAGCCTTCGCCAGACAAGATTGACAGAAACACATTCTTTTCTGTGACTCTGAAGCTAGCAAAGTAGGTGGCATCCTCGGAAACATTCCTTTGCATTGGTCTCTTAATGAGGCCCATGGCATCACATGTGCCAGAGAATCCAGTAATTACCTAAAGCCTCTACATGCCTGTTTCCAGCCTTCTTATCAAAGTCCTCTGCGTGTGAGTGACAACTGGAAGTAGGTAATACACGTGACAAATTATCCTGAGAAGCAAGTAAATATTCTCTACAAGGGATGGAATATTGTATTTCCTTCCACTGGTGTTTCTATAAACTCGTCCTGACACCTCCGTGACCCTTTCCCAGGAGTCCTCGTGGAAATCACCTTTCTTAAAGGATGGATGTGAAAGGAACTTGTTTAATTTACAGTGATTTTTAATTTACTGATAAAGAAATTGAGAGAGACGTTTTAGTCATATTCTCTAAGGCGTTGTGTTTTTTTTTAAAATACTGCTTAAAGAATACCTATAATCCATTCAAAAGCACTTTATAACTCATACTGCTCCACCTGTGTTGTTGCCAAAATGAACATTACCATAATTTGCCTGCCGAAGCACACCGTTGAGTGCACACTAAATTAAGACCGTGTTTATGTGGATCACTCTTTTTCCCTGGAGCTTCCTTTTTGCCAGGTTTTTATTTCACTCTCTAATCATAGATCTCCTCTAAATTGTAGACTCTTCCTTCTCACATTTTTAAATTATACCATCTCCACACTGAGGTCATCCCTGTGAGCAAACTCCTTAGACCTCTACTCCTGCTATGCTTTTTTTAATCATTATTATTGAAAATGTATCTACTTTTAAGACTTAAATTACTTAATCTCTGTAAATAACCCCTTAATCTGTCTCATATCTTGACCTCCTGGAGCTCTAATCCAGGCTCATCAGCTGCCTCCTGGGCATCTTCACCTCACTGTCCTTTGGCCACTGCCAGCATTTCAGGTCACTGGACATTTCCATTGTGTGTCCTGTTGTCACCACCACTGCAGACCCACTGTGTGAAACCTGCAGCTCATCACCACAGCCTGTCTCCTCTCGCCTCCTGACTTCCCTGCTAGTGCATCCACCACTGATTCTCTTCATTCCTCTTTTGAAATGTACTGTTATGTCCTTTTGCTTTCCTTCTCTGTCCCATTACTCAATACAAGCCCTTATTCTTGAATACCAGGCATGATGCTGTGTAAGACCTTCAACATTTTACTTCCGCTTATATCTCCAAGTCTCATTTCTCTCTACTACTCCCACCCTTCCACACCTTCCATTTGAGGTCTCAGCCATCCTGAACTTTCTTTGCTTCCTCTCTTACCACTTTCTTTACTAACCACACTCTCTGGGAGAGCTGAGCTGCCTCTGGCTAGTGTATGAGAGTGAGTATGCCTCTCAGAGTTACATAATCAAGTCCAGTTTGGGTCACCCCATTTAAACTCTTGTCATGCTGTAGTCCCTTCTACAAGAGGCTGTTCTGTGTCCACAAAAAGTTAAATAACAAGGAATTCTGTGCGTCTCATGCAGTACATTCCATTAGTGGGCAGTTCTATCTGGCAGAAGTCTTTTCTAACTTTTGGTTTTGAGCTAAAGATAAAAGTCTAAATCTTCTCTATAAACAAACCTTCAGATCATTAAAGAAAGTGTTCATGACACTCACACTCCTACCCTAGGTCTCCTTTTTGCCTCAAAGCAGATCCTCTTGCAGCCTGCTCCCCAAACATCTTCACTTTGTCAATGCCTGTCTCCAGGATGGACTTATAGGTCTGACTCTTCTGCTCATGCTGTGGTCTGACCCATGGGAAATCACTTCCATGATGCTCCTTCATACCATCCCACTGCCCTGAGCCTCAGATTCCCATCAGTAAAATAAAAAGGACAGGCTTTGGGGCCCCATGAATTCCCTGAAACTCCATGAAGCGTTTCCTATGTCATGCACATATGTGGATTTTGAGGGAGAGTATCTACATTTTTGTCACATTCTCAAAGAGGGTCCATGAGTCACAGAGATTCTTAAAAATAGGACTAAATGATATCTGAGGTCCCTCCCAGCTCTAACATTCTATATGCCAAAGGTTCTAAAACACATGGCATTTTCTTATTCCCTTGAGAGGAAGTCAGAGACCAAGTATTACTAGGGCTGTTATTCAGCGACAATGAAGAGATAGACTCTGACAGGTCCCCTCCTCACAGTGCAGTGCCAACTGAAAAGGTTAGCACTAAACCTTTTCTGTCTTGTGAGATAATCAGCTTCCCCTCACTGGAAATGTTCTAGCTGAAATTGAATTATCATCTCTGCAGGGTGATACATAAGGAGTTTTGAAGTTATATAAAGAGCTGGTCTCGAAGGTCTCTTCTGAGTCAAACATTCTGTTGGAGGTAGTCTGCATGTCTTTGCTCATGCTCTTTCCTCTGCTGAAATAACCTCTCGCTTCTCTCCTCTCCTTTTGACATTCTGTGGAGCCAGTGAAAATAGTCGCATATCCTCCACAGCTCTGTGTGGATACCTCTATTTTAGCACTCATCACATCCAAAACTTACTATCAGCACGAGTGCCTGGATCAGGTTCCCCACTAGATTGTCAATTCTTGAGAGCAGGGACTGTGTTATGTATGCATCTCTAGGGCCTAGAACACTTGATGGAACATTAATAATAAATGTTCAATAACTGACCCAGCCTGGATCTAGCTCAGGGGTGGGGAGCATCCGGCCTATGGCTCATATGAGGCCTGAGAAATCATTTGGTCTGGCCCTGCCAAGGCATTAGGGGTGAGTTAATTAAATGTTTCACCAAATATGGCAGGCTAATTTTTAAGTTGATCATTTTGTATGGCTCAAGGATAATGTTAGAAATATCCAAATGGCCCTTGGCAGAAAAAAGGTTCCCCACCCCAGGTCTAGACCTTACGTAAATAATTCATTATTCTAGGCCTTAGCTTCCCCTCTGTCCAGTGGAGGGCTGGGCCAGATGCTCTCTCTGGTCTCCCTCAGTTCTAGTCCAGGAACTCTCTGTAGTCCTACTTTCACTGATGTGCCTTCCTCAGGCAGCAAACACATGTACATACCATTTATCCCCACAACCCATGCTAGGCATGTATGTATGCATTTGGTTTTCCAACTCCCTCCATGTGTATTATAAGCAGATTACGATGTTTAAAAGGATGTAAGAGCAGGAGGCTCACCACTGCATGAGACCCCACTCTGTGGCCTCCACAGAGACTGGTATTTGCCCCATTTTGACAAGAAGTCATTAGTCTATCAGATACTACATTCCCTGAATATTCAGGTTTCCATTGCCATGAGTATAGGACCTACGTGAGGTTTCAGAGATGTGATTCAAGTGGCTTCATGGAACAGGGATTAGTGAGGTTTCAGTCGGGAGCATTTGCTAAAAATACCTTTATGCCCAGCCCTGTAGTTCTTAGACTGCATGTCACTCAGGCCACGCCCAGGTTTCTTCGCTTCCAATCAGATCCAGTTGCAGGGAAGCTTATTGTAATAGCTTTACCTCTACATAGAAGTAATAATGATTACTTATATTTATACTGCTGTAAGCTTGCAGAGTTCTTACACATTAATTCACTAAATCTGTACAATAAATCAATAAAGTAGGCGGGCATTACTCCTTAATCTTATTTCATAGATGGGAAAATAACAGAGGTTAACTTGCCTAAAATCACACAGCTGGTCGGAGCAAAAGGTGGCACTTGAATCTCACTTCTACCCTGAGCCAGGTTCCTACAGTGTTTGGTTCATGCTTATGCTAGAGACTGTCCCCCTTACGAGCACTTTCCTGCTAGGCCACATGGAACAGCTCTGGCTTCTTTTTTCTGACTTCCACCCATAAGTGTAACTTGGGGGTGGCAGAAGCAGGCCCCCAAGTCAGCTTTTCTCCTAACCCAGTGCCTATTCACTTGTGCCAGTGTTGTCTCCAGTGATTACAGGAGTGGTGCCAAGTCACCACCATTAAGTCTGCAATGTAGTTCAATAAAAATCTTCCTATTGCTCTCACGGCAAACAGCAGAGCACACCAATATCTCCTACATCCTTGAGAAAGCTAAGAAAATTAGTTGGCCCCAAGCCTACACCAGGGCTCTGAACAAGAATGGCATTAGGGCAAAGCTGGTTCAAATCGGTCTAACAAGACACACTCACTAGATCTCCCTTATCTGTGGGAACCATTTTAATCACCTCTCTCAAACTTCTCTTAGGCCTTGTATTCATGCAAACTTGAATACTCATTGAATAGAAAAAGCCTGCCTATTTCTGCAGTGTCTGTTATAATTAATTTCTTTTGTCAAAACTTGGCAAACACGGCACTCTGGGAGCCGTACAGTGGGGTAGGAAAAATGTCAACTTCTGGGACTCAGATTCTCTAGGCCCAGAGTCAGGTCTATGCTATGTTGTGAGGTTGCATCCAGTGCTGAGATGCCAGAGCTGTTAGACTTTCAAGTCGTTCTTGCCCTGATCTGGTTCTCTGCACATCAAGCAAGCTTTGATTCCTTAGTTTCTTATTGGCCTTTATTTTTCTTTTTTTTCAGTTGTCATCTAGGCTACTAATCTGTAGAAATTCCCATCACTGGTCTTAGGTCTTGGGGGATTTAGGGTGCATCTCTGCGCCACAGTAGCCCTTTGGAGGTTTGCAGCAGCATGTGTTCTTGAAATCTTTTCTTCCCTGCATGAAACGGCTCCAGTTCCTCCAGCCCATCACCTAGAGACCCTCTCCCCTCTGACGCTCAGGAATCAAAGCAGATGTTGTCAAAGCTCTGATCCCCAGTTGATGTGCTCACCTTGTGAGCCTCTGGGGAGCTGCAAAAATTGTTCTAGAAAAGACAGTACAAATGAGACTAATTGCCATCCCATCAAAAGCTGCTGTCTGGCCATTCTCCCTTAATAGAAAAAAGGAGAGAAAAATGTGACTGTTTTATACATTATGATTCTGCCCTGTAATACCTTCCCTGCTACCATGTTACTTGCAGTGTCATGGACAGGACTCTTTTCTTTGTCTTTAAATTGTCATATAAACTAGAATAACATTGGTTCTTTTTCTGGTATATGTTTCCTGAACTTTATAAAAATAGTTCATGTTTATAGCATAGCCCACTGTGAAAATTAAAGATCTTTGGTATTCTATAATAAATTATTTGGAGGGAAAAAACACTTAAATTTCAGGGCAATTATTGAGCCTCAGAGTTTAGGACTAATAGCCACGCTGGAAGCTAGTTTGAAATGCTATTAATGGTTACTTTGGTGTTATATTACCAGGTTCTTTAAATGATCCAATTGATTTTTAGATGATGGAAGAAGATTGAGTGAAATTTTAAAAAGCAATGTTGTCACTGAGATGGATTTTACAGGGACAAGTAGAGCAGCTGAGTTCTGTCTCAGCTCTGTGTCTGGTTTATGATTTGGCCTCGGTAAGTCACTCATCTCTCTGCCTCAGTTTCCTTGTCTACCAAATAAGAGTATCACCCTCAGTAACCTGAGGTTCCTTCACACTCTTAACTATAAGCAGTGATTCTGGACCTTTTCCCCCCAGATTAGACACATACCTGTGAGATCATGTTCCATTCTCAGGAGCTGTCTCATGTGTATGCGTGTGTTGTTGTTGCTTTTATTTTAAGGTAAAAGTATAGATAAAATAGATGCAGCTTATGCATAAGTCCCACCCGCCTTTCACTGCAGTTATTATCACTTTTACATCAAGAACCACAGCTCTGGAGAACTTCGCCACTTGGAAGATTTTTTTAAAATTTAAATGCATCAATTTTAAAAAAATATTCATATACTTCTGTTAACAAACTGGGGGGTCCAGTTATATATCCTGACAACTATATTCTTTCTCCCAAATCTGCTGTGTAGTTCTACCAAAATGAAAACACAAACATCCCCCTTCAAGAAGTCTTCAGAGAGCAGCACTCCCTTGCTCTCTGGGCATCCGGTCACTCCGAGAAGCTGGACCCCTGTTGTCTGGTGGCTGCCTGTGCTGCAGGCCATGATGGTCTGCAGTGACAAGGTCTGCCCAGGGGCTGAGTGCACAATCACTCCTTGCAATTGGAAAAGGAGAGCTGTTTGGTTTCTTAAGAGAAAAAGAAACAATCGCTCATATAATGAAGTTTAATTTATCATCTCAAAGCTCCTCTTCATGGCAGTGAGACCCATGTAGATGCCCAGCCAGGCAACCGGGGGCCGGTGTCTGTAGAGGATCCACATTCTCCAGAGCAGTTCTCTTCCTCTGTGCAAGTGGGAAGAACAGCACTCCCTCTGCCTGTCAGGAACAAGGCTGTTAGATCAGGTAGCAGCACCTCCCCCACCACATGCTCCCACCTTCTGCACAGCAGCCCTCCCAGTCCCTGCGCACTGAAATGGCACCTGCTAGGCTAGAGCATCCCAGTGAAGCTCAGGCACAGATGACAGCATCCGCTCGCCTGTCGCTGGCACTGCAGCGCACTCAAGTGTCAGCAGCTAGCAAAGCATGTGAGACAGCCAGTCACATAGAAACATGGGAGCTGTACAGGGGTTAGCACAGCCCATCTGGCCACTTCTGTGGGAAGGGACTCGATGTGAAACTAGAAGATAAGCAAACTTGGACCCCAGATCAGAGGTCTCACCACTGGAAGAAAGGCCTTCAGAAGGTTACCAGGCTTTGTATCAAAGACCCAGAGAGCTATCATCTCCCCTGTTCCTTGAGATCTGAGTGAGCTCAGCTTCAAATTCCACAGTCTGTGGAAATCTGAATTCTGTGGCTTCTTGGAGACTTGGGGTCTCTGCCTCAGCTCTTGCTTCTGTCTCTGGTATCTTAGCTTGACAGTTTATCAGGTTGATTATGAACAAGCATCTGTGAGCATGATAGACACAAACAAAAAGTTGGTGCTATTAGGAGAATCACATTTCCTATCCCATAATGGTCTAGTTGACAGACCATACGAGACTTTCCTGTTCTCTTAGCCTTATGCTCTAGGACCAGCAGCACCTGCAGAACCTGCTGCTTGTTAGAAATGCAGGAGTTTGCGCCCCGCCTGACTTGCTAACTCAGAATCGAGATTTCAGCAGGATATCAGGAAGAGGAGCACAGGTCTAGTCCTTTTCTGTCACCTCACCACAGGCCCTGCCCCTTGCTCTGTGCGTCCCCAGCCTCTCATCTTCTCTCTCTTCCTCCTCCTTCCCTCTCTCTTGTTCTCTCATCTCCTCCCTCCCTGTCAGGAGCTACAAACAAACTCTCTGTGTCATGACAGAGCAGGCCTCTTCCCTGGAGCCTCAGAGCCAATCACCACGTGGCCCCGAAGATCTCACCTTACCAGCCCTCAATCCTGATCCCAACCTTAATCAAGTGTTTGTCTAAACCAGGTCCCCTTCTGAGAGGGACTTGCACACCAGCTACTCCAGGAAGAGAAATCTTTCCACCTCATTACAAAACATATCCCGGATTTTATAATATACTTTGTTTCCGAACAGACCCCTAAATCCAGTCAGGATTACAAGCCGTCATGTGAGTGCAGACCTGGAGGAGCCGAGGCCTCCACAGGACGCTGACTCACTCAAGGTCATATTGTGGCTGCTGGCAGAGGCAGGGCCAGAAAAGGTCTTACGCTTCCCGGGCAGGCTCCTCTCCCCTGATCATTCTCCTTTTAACTGACCCTTCAGATGGCTACCAGATTCTCTTCCTGAGCAGGAATTGAATCACCGAGCAGACAAATATACATTGGATGCCTGCTGAGAATAGCAAGCTCTGTTCAAAGATCAAAAGAGGCAACACGGGCCCGGTTTCCCAATCGACTTTGCCCCAACTGCTCCCTCGGACTGAAATCCTCACTCATTCCCACCGTCTGCCTGGCAGACTCCTACACATTTTTGAGAATCAACATTCGGGACCTTCCTCTGTGCAAGCACACTATTATAACATTTCTTCCCCTGTGCGTTGTCTTGGTTTTCCTAGCTGCTCCCTCTGAGTAGAAGGGTCCTCAAGGGAGGGCTGAACTCTGCGCTCCTCATTACTGTCTCATCGGTGCCCTGCACAGGACAGGCTCGGAGAATGTACTTTCCTTCCTCCTCTCTTTCCCTTGGAAATCCCTACAAATTAATGGTGCCTGTCAAACAAATCCTGTTCTTAACTCGGCCCCTTTATCTTCAAGCACTCTGCCCCTTTTGGGACCTGGGCTGCTTCAAACCACCTGCCTCCCACTACTGCTCATTTCTCGACTCATCTCCCCTGACTCGCCCTTCTATCCTGTTGCTATCCAAAGGGTCCAGCTTAGCCACCAGTTACTAGTACATGACTCTTTTTGGGTGCTATTTTATTATGATTATGATTATTAAGTTTATTGAGGGAATATTGCTTAATAACTATATAAATTTCAGTTGTACATTGTAATTCAGTGTCTACTGCATTGCTCACCATCAAAAATTTAGTTTCTTTCCATTACTATATATTTGACCCTTTCTCACAGAAGAGCAGAGATATTTAAGAGTGAGCATTCATAAAAGAAACCAATGAGCTTCTGGACATGGGTCTCAGAGGTGATTTTGTGAGTTTGACTCCAAAGACTTTTTAAGAATCATCCCATCCTGTGGGCCTCGTCAGCAAAAGAGTAGGGTTGCGTCATTAGCTGGAGCTCTCAATGGCAAGGTTACAATTCGCAAGTGTGTTATGATCAGTGTGAGGTGCTTTGAAATTTTTTCGTGTGATCATTAAGGTCTGCCAGTGGTCATTTTGATAGAGAAAATTAAAGGTTATCTTATGATTGTCATTCTCAGTTGTGTTCTGATGCACTTTCTGGAACAGGAAAAAGGCTTGGGACACACACCTAGGGATCATTCCCTGGTTGTCTGTCATGTGTGTCTCAACAGGCTGACCTACAAGATTCTTTTCAGCTCCATCATCTTATGAGCCATAAAGCTCAGAGAAAAGACTGCTCTTAAAAATGTGCATCTCCAAGTCCCTCCTGTGATATGGTAGCTCCTCTTAGAATTTAAATCTCGCTCAGGAACCCTTGTGCAGGTAACCGTTAATTTTTTCCTCTTCCTCTTTGGCTTTGCTTCAGGAAGCGAGAGGAAGAAAACAAGCGAAGAGAGTCAGAACAGCAGAAGGGAAGGCTGAGTCCAGATTCCTGCAGGTCCCAAGCCCCTCCGTGCCTGCCCAGCACCCAGGCTGAGCCCCACAGGCAGAGCGGGGGCCCCAGCAAACAGCCTCGCACCAGCCATGTGGCCCAGAGCCCTGAGCAGAGAACCTGCAGAGGGTCTCCAGGCAGAGCCCCCCGGGAGCAGCACCTCTCCCCAGACTTGCAGGGAACAGACCCACGAAAGCCAAATGGTAGGTGTATTGCCTTTGTTATCCGATGCCGACCTGTGGACTGTGGGCCCTTTTATAGGTGAACATAGACCATTTACATTTAATGTACTTATGTCAGCACTTAAGCCTGCCATTTTATTATTTATTTTCTATTTATTTCTCCAGTTCTCATTCCTTTTTCTCTTTTTTCCCCCCTTCCTGTGGGTTACTCAGACTTCCCTTAGGATTCCATCTTGATTGATCTCTCTAGTTTCTGCAACAGTTGCTCCGAATATCACAATATACATTAGTGACATTACAGTCTTTGGTATCAGCATCTTACCATTGAATGAAATGTGGGAACCTCACTTCCATTTAGGTGCCTGTACCTTCCCCACCTTTAAATGTCTTTGCCTGGAATCAGATGGTTTTGTAGTTTTTGTTTCAATCATGAAATATAATTTATAAAACTCAGGAGGAAAAGGATAGTCTATTTTATGCACCCATATTTTTTTTTCTGTTGTTTTGTTTTTCTTCCTGGTGCTCCAAATTCCTTCTCTTACCATTTCCTTTGTTTGAATAACTTTCTTTAGCCAATTTAAAGGTGGGTCTGCTGGCAACAAATCTTTTGAGTTTGCCTTTGCGAATGTTTTTATTTCACTCCTGAAGAATGATTCAACCAGATACAAACCATGGTTGGCACTTCCTTGAGCGCTTGACAATGTGCCCCTTCCTTCTGCCTTCCGTGCTTTCAAATTGGTGTTCCTCGAAAATGTTCCTGGTAACAGGTCCTTTCTCTCTGGCTGCTTTCGAGATTTTCCCTTTATCTTTAGTTTTCAAGAGTTTAGTAGGATGTGTCTTGGCCTTGGGTTTTGGAGCTTATCCTGTTTAGAGTTTGTTGAGTTTGTTGGGGTGCACAGGACCACCCCTAGGTTCAGTAATTTTCTAGGAGGGCACACAAGATTCAGCATATAGTTGTGCACATGGCTGTGATTTATTATAACAAAAGGGTACAAAGCAAAATCAGCAAAGAGAGCGAAGTCTGGAGGAAACCAGTGCAACTTCCAAGAGCCCTTCCCCAGAGAAGTCACACAGGATACACTTACTTCCACCAGCAATGAGTTGTGACAACCAGTTAGGCACCATTTTCCACCAGGGAAGCAACCTAACCTAGGACTCCAAGATTCTTACCAGGGCCAGTTATGTAGGTACCCTCTGCTTAGCATGCACCAGAACCCAGACTCCCAGAAGGAAAGCAAGTAGTCAGCATAAATTATATTATTTTCACAAAGCAATGTAAGCACATTGAGCCATTCTATGGTGCAGAGATCTAAGTGCAGATAACAACAAAGTGAAAAAGACAAATAATGTCTTGGTGTTATTATGAAAATAGTTTTGACCTTGTGGACCCCCAGAAAGGGTCTCTGGAATCTTGTGGTCACCTCGTTCAGGGCTTGGACAATAAAATCTGTCTCTCTAAACCTTCATTTTCTTAGCTGTAAAATGGGGGTTCACTCTCCACCCTGCAGGGCAGTTATGAATAGAAATAAAAATGCGGAGTACTTGTTCAGACCATGACCCATAACAGTAACTACTATCATTAAGCCACACACAGACCTAGCCAAGAACAATGACATGAAAGTATACATGGAACCACAAACATTTCCAGCCTATCATTCCATAACCCACAGTGCATCAGTGACGCACACCTTACAGAGGTGGTGAGCTCTGTTGTATGTTCATTCATTTATTCATTCAGTCACCATTTACTAAACTCCATGATGAGACAGCCAGATTGACTTTCCTCAAGGTCTTTCTTAGCTTGGGGCCTTTGCATGTAACAGCTGTGTCTAAAAGCTGTACCATTTTAGATTAGCATTTAAATTTACAACATCCTACACCAGAGCAGTCCATGGTAACTATAGACGAACTGAGATGATACAAAGCTGGGCTTCAGTCCCAGCAAGGGTCAGCTTACCACCAGTTCTACTATCTCCTAAGACAGACCCTTTCATGGTCACAAAGAAGATGCTTCTCGGCTGGTTCTGATCCTCCAAACCTCCTCAGGGCCGATTCCTCTGGGGATATGTACCTCCAAATGCCTCACTCGTCTCTGCTGGTGTCCTGATTCTCTGGAGTTTGTCGCAGTTATTTCTGCCTGCTCTTTGATGCCTTCAAACAGGTGGTTTGTAAGTGTTGGTGAGAATATGGATAAAGGAAACCCTTGTGCACTGTTGGTGGAACTGTAAATTAGTACAGCCACTGTGGAAAACAGTATGGAAGTTTCTAAAAAAATCAAAAATAGAAGTACCATATGACCCAGCAATTTCCACTTCTGGCCATTTATCTCAAGAAACACAAAACACTAATACAGAAAGACATATGCACCCCTATGTTCATTGCAGCATTATTTACAGTAGCCAAGATATAGAAACAACCTAAGTGTCCAACAACAGACAAATGGATAGAGAAGATGTGGTACGTATGTACAATGGAATATTACTCGGCCATAAAAAAGGATGGAACCTTGCCATTGAGACAGCATGGATGGACCTAGAGGGAATTATGCTAAATCAAATAAGTCAGACAGAGAAAGACAAATACCATATGATTTTATTTATATTTGAAACCTAAAAACATTAATAAATGAAAAACAAAACAGAAACAAACTCAAAGACACAGAGAACATTTTGATGGTTGCCAGATGGGAGGGGGGTTAAGAGTGTAGGCAAAAAAAGGAAAGGGATTAAGAAGTACAAATTGTCAATTATAAAAAGTCACAGAGATGTAAAGTGCAGCATAGGGAATATAGTCAATAATACTGTAATAACTATATGTGGTGTCAGATGGGCACTAGACTTACCAGGGTGATTACTTTGTAAGTTATCTAAAACAACTAATCACTCTCTTTTATACCTGAAACCAATACAATATTGTATATCAACTATAATTGAAATTTTAAAAATTATTTTAAAAAATAGGTGATTTGTAATATTTTGTTCAACTTTTCTGCTGTCCTCAGTGGTGGGTTTCCCTCAGTCCTGGCAATATAGGAGCAGAAGTCCCTTCCTTGCTTTTTACATTAAGACTAAAATTTCCATTTTAGGTGTTCTATTTAGTTCTTTTCAAATATATCTGTTCTTTTCTTATATTTTAAATTTCTTTTGTTTAATCATTGTTCTCTCAGCCTTAGTTCTCACTGATCTAAATTTGCTTTGTATCTGCTACTGTCACTCATGGCAGCTTGTTTCCTCATGCATTCTTTAATTTTGGATTGTGAAATTATCAGAAGGACCCCTGTGCAGCCTGAGCTGAGGGCATGCCACACCAAAGGAATAATGTGTTTGCTGCTATGAATCATTGGTTTCTATGGTATCACCATTGTGAGACCAGTTTTTCTATTAATTTTTTGTATTGGTTGAAAATAAGTGAATACCAAACCCATGTGAGGCCCAGGACTTTGGTGTCAAATTCTCATGAGACACTTTCCCCAACCCAGAACTGAGGCCAGACAAGCTTCCTGGCACCTCCCAGTGCTGGCTAGCAGACCTCTTGTATGGGGTGTTATTTCCCAGCGGGATGCACATCAAGAATCCCGGCTTCAAGCAGGGTCCTGGTTTTAGTTAACTTTCTGCCTGAGCTTATCTTGATGTTAAAACATAACCAGATATTTAATAAGACCAACGCTGCCCACTCCACCCCTACCGCCTGCCTAAGCCAGCTCACACACTTACCACTCTGAGTTTCAGGTTTCTCTCTGTTTTTGGCTCCCAGAGATTACCTTTATTTTCTTGAAGGCACTATGGTGCTTTTAAAAGGATGTTTCCTCTATTTTAATCAGCATTTCTAGGTACTTGTAGTGGGAAGGCTTTCAGGTTATCAAATTACTCTTGCTAGAAATAGAAGTTAACCTTTTCACTAATCATAATCACCACTATCAAGGTAATGCTATAGGAAGGGTCTGAATATTTTATGTACATAAATGGGCGGACTTGCCCCACTATACAAGCTTTGAACCATAAATGTTGTTAACCCTTTTCCTTGTTTTCCCAAGAAATGTCCAGAGAACCTTCTAAAGGCCGATCTGCCTGTGTCCACTTCAGCCCCGATGAAGGCAACGATGGGAACAGGTGTCCAGGAGTCTCCTCTGTGGAGAAGTCCAGAGGTGAGACAGTGGGTGAGCAGCACTGTGACAAGGGGAAGGGCGTCGTGAGGCAGCCCTCCTGTGTCAGGGCAGCTGGGCCCGAGGAGAAGGGAGAGGACCCCGGCGGGGCAGCAGCCAGCCTTCCCCAGCAGGACGGCCACCGGAAGCCCAGCAGGCGACATGACACAGCCCCCAAGGTCAAGTGTACCTCCCAGAAAAGGCGCATTCAGGAGCTCCGAGGAGGAAGGTGCTCCCCCGCTGGTTCTAGCCGGCCTGGCAGTGCCAAGGGGGAGGTGGTCCATGCAGGGCAGAGTCCTCTCCACCATCGGACACCAAGACACAAAGGGATACAGGACAAGCTCGAAGGAGAGAGCCACTCAGATCTGCCCCGGAGGACAGAGGTGTTGAGGCCAGGAGTCAGGAAGGCAGGGCCATCCACCCCGTCGGAGGACGCTCAGACACCGAAGGAGCCGGATCCAGCTCCCGGGCCCCTCTCTGGGCAGAGTGTGAATATCGACCTTCTCCCTGTCGAGCTGCGGCTGCAGATCATCCAGAGAGAAAGAAGCAGGAAAGAGCTGTTTCGCAAAAAGAACCAGGCGGCAGCAGTCATCCAGCGCGCCTGGAGGAGGTGAGGAGACGCCTGTGGTCGCCCCACACCCTACGACACCCATGCTCACCGGTGTTCTCCCGTGAATCTGTGTGCTGGCGGGACAAGGCCAATTGTTGAGCCAACCCGTGAAATTCACACGTGTAGACCCTAGTCTGGATATTTAGTTCTTTTAGTCCTTTCACACTGGATATGCTATTTAGGTGTTTTTGCCAAGAAAGGTAGGAAAGCACCTAGGATTACCTGGTGTAAAGAAGAATCCCCAGAGAAGCTCTAACAGGTGATCTGACCTTGGGCAAATCACTTGGCCTCCCTGACCCTCAGTTTCCTCATCTGAAAAATGGGATTTAACAGTGGTTGCACCTGTCCTGTTATAGGATTGTAGAGTGAGATAATGTGTGCTTCATAAATACTAAAGCCACACACACAGGTATTTTATTTTTCTTCTTTTTATGTCTTTACTATCAGGAATTAGTTATACCTCAAATACCTAAACTAGGGCCTGGATATAGTCGATTCAGTGGCTGAAATTATTAAAACCTATGTTAGCATCTCTCAAGCTCAGAATGCAGGCTGGGTGCTGGGAGTACCGGTGGAGACTTCCTAAAATGCTGAGTCAGATACCTCCAGGGAGTCCTTTGCTGCAGGTTTTGACATATTTTGGACTCTCCTTCATATTGCAGGCCCCACTGGGACCCAAACCCTGCCTAGGTCTTACAGTGCTGGCCAGTGCCCAGGGGAGGGCTGGACCGTCTCCCACAGGTGGGAGTGTGTGGCCTCCCTCTCCAGAGAGAGGAAGGTTGATGGAGGAACAAAGCAAGCAAATCACTGTGAGCACAGGTGTGCCACATATCAACGTGCCTGTCAGGAGATAAAAGGGCCCCAGCGCACCTACCCACCTACCATTGGCAGAGGGAGGGCGGGGGTAGGGACTGGAACGGAACGGGACGGGAATGGGATGGGGGAAGCATACTGAGGGAGAGCAATTGTGAGGTTCAGGCAGGGAGAAGCCTCAGGGTCTATTGTGCCAAAGCGGCCTAACCCAGAGCCCTTGCTTGCACAGCCTTTGCTATAATTTGGCCTTAATGTCTGCCCAAGCTCTGGGCTGTTTACAGGGTCGTCTCCCAGCCACACCAGGGCTGAGCGTCCCCATTTTCCAGATGAGCATATGGTCTTAGGAAATAGCTTGTCCAGGGCGGGTACAGCACTTGGGGCTGTGTCTGACTCAAGGCCAAGGGCCTTTCCCTTACTTTCCCGGGAAAGGTAGAGTTTGCGTGGTCACAATAAAGAAGGCGGAGACAGGCCTCGTGCTTGGCATCTCAGAGCAGGCCGGAGAAGGCTGCTGGCGGTGCTCACACTCGCCAAGGTCGTGTCCTTACAGGGGATGTTGTTACTGTTGTTAGTCCTAGCCCTTGGCATTTAGCGGGCACTTGTGCCAGACCCTGTGCTGAGCTTTACCTGCATGTTAGCTCACTTCGTCTTCAATATATGCTGAGGCGGATCCTCTCCCATCCCCCTTCCACAGAGGACACTGAGCACAGCCAGGTTCCCAGCCCATCTCAGGGCTTCAGGTGCCCGCGCCGGCTCGGGCTCAGTCTGCCTCTGAAGCCACAGGTGGGAGTGGGCCTTGCTCCCCTCCTTGGGAGCTCTGCCAGGACCTGCCCTGCTGCCATCTGAGAGGCATGTTTTATTAGGTATTTCAGCTGAAACTGGGATCAAAACAAGCCAGCGAGGTTTACACCACACGGTGCCCTCAGCTGCTCCCCCGCTGACGTGCCTCTCGCAGACTGGCCTCTGGCTCCTTTGAAGAGTCGGAAGCTGACAGGTCCTGTCAGTAAGTGTCCACAGCAGCAAATGAGCTTTCATCGCCCCAAGAACAATGGGCGCATAGTCTGGACCCCCTGGGGAGGCAGTTACACAGCCCTCCGGGCGCCACTGTGCAGCCTGAGACCTGGGGCATCAGCTCCCACAGGCTCCTGGGAAGGTGCAGGCTGGGGGAAGCCGCATGTCTGACAGTGAAAACACTCCCCGATTCTGGCGTAGCCTTACATACCTTTCATGGTAAGGACAGGAGCCCCAAGTGCTGTCCTGGGGCAGTGGGTGGTGCCGCCTGACCTCAGCCCTGTGGGGGGACCGGGAACAGGGCTGGCACCTAGGCTGCTGGTATGGGGGGCGGTGTGGAGGGAGAGAGGCAGCAGCAGCGGGTGCTGGGATGGGGTGAGCAGGTTGAACCTCAGGGCCCGGAGGAAATGAAGCTTCTTCTCCGTGAGTTTTATTGCCAGTCAAGCCTTGACTGTCTTAAAGATTGAAACCAGATACTGGACAAGCTAAGCTGGGCTGGAAAGTTGCTGTGTAAAACACTCCTTTTTACGTCAACATGTGTAAGGCACCTTTCTGTCAGCTCTGCCAGCGTGTGCTGAGCTCCTGTCCAGCAAGGGCAGGTGGGCCAGGAGAGCCCTGAGCCTGGGGCTGAAAGGAGTGGGCATGTTCGGTTTCTCAGCCAACAGGCGTGCACGTTCTCCTTGAGAATGGGACCACTGGGGCCAGGGGCACAGCTCAGGCTCCATACAGAGTAGATTGGGGGAAGCTGTGCCCACTGAAGGCCGGAGCCCCTGCTGCTTCAGCCAGCACCTGGGCTTCCCCGCAGCCCTCTGCCCGGAGCACAGAGGGTGTGGAAGACACTCGGCATCTCAAACAGAAGGAACCGAACTGCTGGTGCTGTCCCGTAGCTCCAGCTTTTCTCTGCAGCTGGCTTTTCGGAAGTGTGTGCATCCTGTGGTAGAGGGATGGCACGGTTTGTCACTCCAGGTAAAGACAGACAGACCTGTAGTTTGACTGAAATCAGCCTTTTAGGGCAGGAGCGAAGGGCTGCACCAGGTGCCGCAAGGAGCTTTTAGGAGACTTGGGAAGGCTCTTTCCCACTTGGTGTGCCTTGAAATCAGGCACGGGGCCTGCTGCCTCTGCAGCACCCCGTGGGCTCAGCAGGAGTAGTTAGTCAGCTACAGAGAAAGAAGACAGCAGCTTTCCCTGCAAGGCTCCAAAGCAGCTGTGTTCAATCTGAGGTTTGGGAGCGCACGTGGAGGAACACCATCAGATAACACGAGACATCAACATAGCCATCACCTGCATGCCCCAGCCTCACCCCAGGCGCTACCCATCTTAGTAAAATACAGCTCTTACCTGTGCCACTGTTCTTAAGAACCAGTGTGGGTCCCCACCAAGAACAGAGTACAGGCCAAAGTCCTCAGCCACGTTTAGCTGTTGGACCACAGAGCAGTGAGTTTGAATGTTGGTCTCTCCTGACTCTAGCTGTGCGGCCTTCTACAAATTACTCAGCTTCCCCACCCCAGTTTGAGAGACATAATTGACATACAGCACTCCGTAAGTCAGAGGTTCTCAACCTGTGGGTCGCGACCCCTTTGGTGGTCGAACAACCCTTTCCCAGGGGTCGCCTAAGACCATCCTGCATATCAGATATTTACATTACGATTCATAACAGTAGCAACATTACAGTTATGAAGTAGCAACGAAAATAATTTTACGGTTGGGTCACAACATGAGGAACTGTATTTAAAGGGCCAGAAGGTTGAGAACCACTGGGGTAAAGCATAGTGACTCAACTTACATATACTGTGAAATGATTACCATAGTAATGTTACTTACATCTATCACCTCATTTTTTTTAAATGGAAAAAGACTTTATTTCCTTGTGATGAGAACTGTGAGGATTTACTCTCTTCACAACTTTCATATATTCCATAAAGCAGTGTTACACATTACAACCTCAGTATTTATTTGTCTTATAACTGGAAATTTGTACATTTTGACCATCTTCACCCAAGTTCCCCTCCCTCCACCCCCTTCCTCTGATAGCCACAAATCTGATCTCTTTTTCTATGAGTTTGATTGTCTTTGGTTTATTTTTAACCCTGCACAAATGAGATAATATAGTATTTGTCTTTCTCTGATTTATTTCACTTAGCTTAATGCCCTTCAGTTTCATGCATGTTGTTGCAAATGGCAGGATTTCCTCTTTTTTATACCTGAATAATAGTCCATTGTTTATATCACAACTTTTTCTTCATTCATGTGTCAGTGGACAGTTTGGTTATTTCCATCCCCTGACTATTGTAATGCTGCTATGAACTTGGGGGTGAAGATACCTCTTCAACATGCTACATACTTTCATTTCCTTAGTTATATGCCCAGGTATGGAACTGCAAATCACATGGTAGCTCTATTTTTATCTTTTGGAGGAATCTCCATATTGTTTTCTATAGATAGTGGTTGTACCAATTTATAATCCTACCCACAGTGCACGAGGGGTCCCTTTCTTCCACATCCTCACCAGCATTCATCTCTTGTCTTTTTTATTCCTTTTTTTTTTTTTTTTGTCTGATTGCTGTGGCTAGGACTTCCAGTACTATGTTGAATAGTAGTGAG
The DNA here is from genome assembly GCF_964212035.1 of Myotis nattereri. Classification (NCBI taxonomy): domain Eukaryota; kingdom Metazoa; phylum Chordata; class Mammalia; order Chiroptera; family Vespertilionidae; genus Myotis; species Myotis nattereri. The sequence goes on from NC_138087.1 coordinate 58,175,715, forward strand.
AGTAGGCATCCTTGTCTTGTTCCTGATATTAAAGGACATTTTTTTATTCTTTCAACATTGAGTGTGACGTTAACTATGGGCTTCTCATATATGGTCTTTATGATGTTGAGGTCCATTTCTTCTATACCTGATTTGTTAAGGGATTTTATCATACAGATATTCAATTCTATCAAATGCTTTGCATCTTTTGTGATGATATTTTTTCTTTTATTCTATTAATGTGATGTTTCACATTGATAAGACTTATGTATGTTGAACCATCCTGCATCCCAGGGATAAATCCCATTTGACCAGGAGGAATGATCCCTTTAATGTACTGCTGAATTTGGTTTGCTGCTATTTTTAGAGAATTTTTTTAATCTGTATTCATCAGGGATATTGGCTTCTTGTAGTTTCCTTTTTTTTGGATTTGATGTCAGGGTAATACTGGCCTCATGAAGTGAATTTGGGACTATTCCCGCCTCTGTGAACTTTTGGAAGAGTTTGAGAAGGATTGGCATAAATTATTGTTTAAATGTTTAGTAAAATTCATCAGTGAAGCCGAAACCGGTTTGGCTCAGTGGATAGAGCGTCAGCCTGCGGACTGAAGGGTCCCAGGTTCGATTCCGGTCAAGGGCATGTACCTGGGTTGCGGGCACATCCCCAGTGGGGGATGTGCAGGAGGCAGCTGGTCGATGTTTCTCTCTCATCGATGTTTCGGACTCTCTACTCTCTCCCTTCCTCTCTGTAAAAAATCAATAAAATATATTAAAAAAAAAAAAAGAAGTAAATATCCATTTAAAAAAAAAAAATCATCAGTGAAGCCATTTGGTCCTGGCTTTTCTTCATTAGATATTTTATTACTGGCTCAGTCTCTTTACTCATTATTGGTCTTTTCAGATTATCTATTTCTTCCTGATTCAGTCTTTATAGGTTGTCTACTTCTAAGAAGTTTTCTGTTTCTTCTAGGTTGTCTAGATTATTAGCATCTGGTTGTTTATAGTAACCTCTTATGATCCTTTGTATTTCTGTGGTATCAGTTGTAATGTCATCTTTTTCATTTATAATTTTGTTGATTTGGATCTTCTCTTTTTTCCCTGGTTATTCTAGCTAGTGGTTTGTAAATTTTGTTTATCTTTTCAAAGAATCTTATTTTCCTGTTATCTATTTTATTTCTGCTAACTTTGGACTTAGTTTCTTCTTTTTCTAATTCATGAAGGAATGCAGTTAGGGGGTCTGAGATCTTTCTTAATGTAGGCACTTACTGCTATGAACTTCCCCGTGGAATTGCTTTTGCTGCATCCCAGAACTTTTAGCATGTTTCCTTTTTTGTCTCAAGATACTCCCCCCACCTTTAATTTCTTCTTTGATCCATTGATTGTTAGAAGAGTATTGCTTAATTTTCATGTATTTGTGAGTTTTCCAGTTTTCCGCCTTTTATTGGTTTCTAGTTTTATACCATCATGGTCAGAGAAGATACTAGATAAGATTTTAGTCTTCTTGAATTTGGTAAGATTGTTGTGATCTAACATATGGCCTATACTAAGAAATGTTCCATATGTGTTTGAGAATGTGCCTACTTCCATGGTCAGCTAGGATGTTCTGTATATTTATTAGGTCCATTTGGTCTGTAGTGTTGTTCTAAATCCACTGATTCTGTGTCTGAATGATAGATCCATTGTTGAGTGTAGACCAGGGGTGGGCAAACTTTTTGACTCGAGGGCCACAATGGGTTCTTAAACTGGACCGGAGGGCCGGAACAAAAGCATGGATGGAGTGTTTGTGTGAACTAATATAAATTCAAAGTAAACATCATTACATTAAAGGGTACGGTCTTTTTTTTTTTAGTTTTATTCATTTCAAACGGGCCGAATTGTTTGCCCACGGCTGGTGTAGACCATTAAAGTCCCCAGCTATTACTATATTGCTGTTTATTTTTTCTGTTAACTCTGTTAAGTTTTGCTTTATATACTTAGAGGCACTGATGTTGGGTGCATATTTAAAATTGTTGTATCTTCTTGATGAATTGACCTTTTTATCATTATTTGTCTTTTTACCATTTTAAAAGTCTGTTTTATCTGACTTTATCTGAGTCTAACTACCTGATAATTTTTGAGGGGTTATGATTTGCTTGAAATATCTTTCTCCATCCCTTCACTCTGCCTATGTGTGTTTTCAAAGCTAAAGTTTATCTTTTATAGGGAATATATTGTTGGATCATTTTTGTTTTGTTTTTAATCCATTCAGCCATTCTGCGTCTTTTGACTAGAGTATTATTCCATTTATTTTTAAGGTAATAATTGATGGATAAGGACTTATTATTGCCATTTTGTTCATTATTTTCGGCTGCTTTGAGATTTGTTTTTCCTTGTTTTGTTTTGTTTTTTGTTTTTATCCTTCTGTCCTTTTTTTAAAAATATATTTTATTGATTTTTTACAGAGAGGAAGGGAGAGAGATAGTTAGAAACATCGATGAGAGAGAAACATCAATCAGCTGCCTCCTGCACACCCGCTACTGGGAATGTGCCTGCAACCAAGGTACATGCCCTTGACTGGAATCTAACCCGGGACCTTTCAGTCCGCAGGCCGACGCTCTATCCACTGAGCCAAACCGGTCAGGGCTGTCCTTTTTTGTTTTGCTTTGATGCCTTTTTGGTATCAGTATGTTTTGATTTCTTTATGTTCTTTTGTGTAACAAGTACAGGTTTTCCCTTGTGGTTACCATGAACCATACATAAGATATCTTAAAATTATAACACCCTATTTTAAATTGATAACAATTTAACTTTGATAGCATTCCTAAACTTTATACTTTTACTCCCCCACTCACATTTTAAGTTATTGATATTACAGTTTACATATTTTATATTGTATATCCAATAACAGATTATTGTAGTTATGGTTATTTTCGTACATTTGTTAACTTTTAACTTTGACAGTGTTTACTATAATCAGTGAATTTTACATTACCTTCTTATATTTTTATGATATCACTTAGCATCCTTTTACTGCCACTTAAGGATCTCCCTTTAGCATTTTTGTAAGGCAGGTCTAGTGAGGATGAACTCCTGAGCTCTTGCTTATTCAGGAAAGTCTTTATTTCTCCTTAACTTCTGAAGGACAGCTTTGCCAGGTATAGAGTTTTTGGTTGACAGTTTTTTTCCATTCAATACTTCAAATATACCATCTCATTCTGGTTTCTGAAAAGTTTCTGTTGAGAAATCTGCCAATAGTCTTATGGAAGTTCCCTTGTACATAACTTCTGTCTTTTTTCTTGCTGCTTTCAAAATTCTGACTTTTGGCAATTTAATCATAATGTGTCTCAGTGTAGTCCTATTCTGGTCCAACCTATTTGAAGTTCTTTGGGCCTCATAAATCGGGAAGTCCTTTCCTCTTCTGGGGTTTGGGAAGTTTGCAGCCATTATTGTTTTAAATACGTTGTTCCTTTCTCTTTCTCTTCTCCTTTTGGAATTCCCATATGTAGTATTATTTCTTTTCATTGTGTCCCGTAAGTCCTACAGGCTTCTTTTTACTCTTTATTTTTTTCTCCTCTGACTGGATAATAATTTCAAATGTCCTGTCTTCTAGATGACTGCATGGTCAAGTCTGCTTTCGAATTCTTCAATTTTAATTCAATTTTCTATTGAATTTTTCAGTTCAGTCCTATTTTTTTATGTCAGGGTTTGTTTGAAGCCTTTTTTGGTGGTTTCTATTTCTTTGTTGAATTTCTTTACATTTGGTTTATGCATTGGTCTTCCTATCTTCCTAATTTCATTTAGTTGTCTGTGTGTTCTTATAGTTCACTAAACTTCTTTTATATGATTATTCTGCATTTTTTGTCTAACAGTTAATAGATCTTCATTTCTTTAAGGTCAGTTATCGGAGTTTTTATAGTTTCTTTTGGTGGTGTCATGTTTACCTGATTTTTCCTGATTCTTGGTTACTTAAGTTGATATCTGCATATTTGAGTAAGCAGTTTCCTTTTACAGATTTGCTTTGACAGAGACAGTTCTTCACCAGTCAACTCAGTTGAGTTTCTGGACATGTCTGCTGGTTAAGGTCTTAGGCAGTTGAAACTTCCTGTCTCTTTTTGGACAGGGCCACTGCCCAAGTTCTGAGGAGGAGAGGCATAGGTTAGCTAAGAACAGTTGGATAGGGCTACTGGCTTGGTTCCCTGCCCAAGCAAAGCTGTAGGATGAGTTCTGTGGTTGCATGGGTTCTCTGGGCAGGCTTATAGTCAGTTGGGACTGGGTACTCTATTTAGCAGTGAATTAGCTTTTCTGCCTGGCAAGAAAGCAGAACAGGCCTGAGGGCCTGCACAACTCAATGTTTGGGTACTCAAATCAGGCAAGACTGTACACTGAACTCCCTGGCCAACCATGGCCACTGGTCTTCGTCTGCAGAGGGAGAAAGCCACAGGCTGTACTGTTTGCTCACGTACTACTGTAAGGATTGTTGGATGGGCTATGCAGATTCCTCTGTGCTCTGGTAGGGCAGGATGTATTCAGCAATGGCCAGGCTATAAATTACTTCCCCTGCCCAGGCATAGTGGGAGAACTGATCTCCAAGGGCAGCAAGGCTTTGTTTGTGATTTTTTTTTTTAATACTTTTATTGATTTCAGAGAGAGAGAGAAACATCAATGATGACAGAGAATCATTGATTGGCTGCCTCTTGCACGCCTCCAACTGGGGACTGAGCCTGCAACCCAGGCACATGCCCCCGACCAGAATCGAACCCGGGACCCTTCAGTCTGCAGGCCGACTCTCTATCCACTAAGCCAAACCAGCCAGGGCTTGTTTGTGATCTTGATTCAAGCCGACTTGCTCCCCAAGTTCCTGGAGGAATGATGCTATTGGCCTTGCTCTGCAAATAATCAGCTCTGCCTGCCATACTCTGAGTGTTGCTGGGCTATGCAGCTTCCAGGTGGTCTGACCACCATCTCTAATCAGGCAGGGGCCAGGAACTATAATCAGCAGTGAGTGCAGCTATAACTGCCTGGGTGAGGTCAAACTAGGTTCCAGCAACTCTTTAAGGGCCTGAATCAGGTAGACCTGTATCCTGAGTTCTCTGGTCAGACTATACCAGTGATGGCGAACCTATGACACGAGTGTCAGAGGTGACACGTGAACTCATTGTTTTGGTTGATTTTTCTTTGTTAAATGGCATTTAAATATGTAAAATAAATATCAAAAATATGTCTTTGTTTTACTATGGTTGCAAATATCAAAAAATTTCTGTATGTGACATGGCACCAGAGTTGTTAGGGTTTTTCAAAATGCTGACACGCCAGGCTCAAAAGGTTCGCCATCACTGGACTATACCAACATCTTGGCTCTTCAGATCAGCAAAGACACTGGTTGGGACTACTACTTGGATGCTGTAGGTAGGAACTCAGTCTGCAAAGATCCATGTGCTGGTTGTTTTAAGTCCCTCCCCTATTCCGTGTCACAGATTCCCCTGCACTCTTCTTGGGGAAAGACTGGAATGGGGGCTCCCAAGAAGCAACCCACAATGCTGGGGAGCTGGATGTCTGCTCTGGCTTCTCTTTTCCTAATGGAGGAGCTGTAGGCTCAAGGTAGGCCTCTCAGCATGATGCTGCACTGAGCAGGGGAAAGGGGAATGCTGTCATCATGTAGCCACTCCTCTTACCCTTTTAATGGGGTCCATCTTGGTCACGGTGGTGCAGGGGGTTCTTCAGCCTCTAGGTCCTAGAAATCCTGTATTGTAGGATTTTCTCCATGGTCTCTTATCCATGAATAGTTATTCTTTTGATGAGGGAGCATGAAGTCAGGAATGACCTATGTCACAATCTTGATAATGTCACCTCAACTCAGCCTTTATCAGACTCATAACATCTGCCTAACAAATTTAGTTTCAGGCCTGTCATAGGGAGAGTGCCTACTATACAACAGGTCCTGAACAAATGTTGGCTTTTTCCCATGTAGCCCAACCTTCCAATATCATTCCCTCACTAAATACACAATGCTTCATACACATCTCCTGACTTCCTGTACAAATGCTTGTATCTCTCTGCTCATGCCAGTTCTGCCTAGAATGCCCTTTTCTCACTAAGTCCCTACTCATCCTTTAAAACCCCACCACAGCCAAACCAATTATCCGTCCCACATCTGTCTCATGCCATCCAGCTCCTTGCTCTCAGTACTTCTGGCCTGTCCCATCTTGAAAGCAAGGACTCATCTTATTGCGTCCTAATTCAGGAACTATTTAATGGGAAAAAGCAGAATTCAACATTCTACATACTGCTACTGAAATTAGGAATGAGAGCTTGAAAGCTCTCCCAAGTTCCCAAATACTATTCCTATAGCTTCTAGGAGCCTTAAAAAAATTTAGTTTTCTGCATACTGTGAACTTAAAGCCTCTCCCTTCTCTGGTCCCACCAGCTACCAGCTCAGGAAGCACCTGTCCCACCTTCTGCATATGAAGGAGCATGGAGCCAGAGATGTGGACAGATGGAACCGAGAATGCATGGCATTGCTCCTCCAGGTTTGGAGGAAGGAACTGGAACTAAAACCCTTAAAAGCCACTGCAGTAAGCAGAACCACCAGGAATCCATCCAAGAGCAGCTCGGGCACAAAGTCCACCAGGCACTCAGTGCTCAAGCAAATCTACGGTAACGGTCTTTCTAGGCACTTTGTAGTTTACAGGAAGTCTGAAATGGGACTTAATTGAATTGAGCAAACCACCATTCAGGTAGAAACCTTATTATATTTCCAGTCACCAAGAGAATCTCAGCACATTTAGTGCCACCCTTCCAGAAATTCTGGATCAGAATTGGTTTGAGATGAGGCATTCTGGCATGTAAGCCCAGAGAGCCTTCTAGACAAAAGATCTTCTGCTGGGTTTCATAACTAAAGCCTTACCAGCGTAACCTCTTCAGGCCACTACTTGGTCTTCCCCTTACATTACCAATTTGGAGGACTCCAAGCACCTGCCTGCCTCACTTTGACCTTTCCTTTGTTGAGAAAGTACAGGGCTGCCTACCTGGGAATGTCCCAAACCCAAGCACTACAGTAAATACTTGTTTAGCAGACGAACTGCTGCAAGTTAAAACATTTTCAGATCTGTAAACAGCCCATCAAAATAAACTCAGCAGAGAACAAGCCTGACTAGCTCCCCAACAGGGGAAAGAAAAAAAAAATTGAGCCAAAACACCTTTAACAGATCTCTGGCTCAGGCAGCAAAATCTCAGAACTCGCCCCTTCCTACTGGTATTCCACAACATACTTAACTTAGGCCAGTGATGGCAAACCTATGACACGCGTGTCAGAGGTGACACACGAACTCATTTTTCTGGTTGATTTTTGTTAAATGACATTTAAATATATAAAATAAATATAAAAAATATAAGTCTTTGTTTTACTATGGTTGCAAATATCAAAAAATTTCTATATGTGACACGGCACCAGAGTTAAGTTAGGGTTTTTCAAAATGCTGACACGCCGAGCTCAAAAGGTTTGCCATCACTGGGTTAGGCGGACACTAGCTTGCAAGCTCAGGCCTTGGCTCAAGAAATTCAGAACTTGGTCAGGCCACAGCTATCATTGTGGAGAGACAGACTGTCATTGTTGATTGATTTCAGGTTGCTCTCAGGAAGGGAAAGTACATCATCCCACAAAATCTTCAAAAGCCCATTCTGTGCTGCGTCTCAACTCAGGTAAGGCAGCCACTGCCCTGGCAAAGTATATTGGGAAGACTGTGGGGAAGCACTTTCCTTTCTGGTTTCATCCCCAAAGACAGAGACTAATTGCCAGGGGTTTCCAACCGTCATTTGATTTCAAGTAGGAATGTTTTTCACCCCCCTTTCCTGGAATTATTACTGCAGTCAGCCTCTATCTCTGTAGGAGGCAAGTTATTTTTATAACCAAAGCTATTGTTAAAATTACCTCCAGTAGAAAAAATAAACTGTAGCTGCTATTGATCACCTTTACTTACTTGTTCACATAAAGGAAGGAGGAAATGAAAATACTGCTATTCTTCAGTCATACCTTGGGAGTTTTTGTCCCATTTTGGTTTCACATTAAGCTCCTCCACCTCCTTCCTAAAGATGGAAAGAGGCCCTTAACCACAAATTCTGGCTTTTGCTTTTTAGAGCCTCACAAGGAAGACATTAATATTTAATAGCATATCCAGTTCAGGCTCAACCGTGCACTTCCACTCGCAGGAGCAGCTCAGGAAACTTTCCAGCTGCAAAACAGGGTATTTTTATTCAGGGCCCCTTCATTCACACCAGCATTAAGTTTGGGTGATAAGTTCAGTGCTGTCAGCAGTTAATGCCAGGTCGGTGTTTCTCGTGGGTGGCTGTGTCAACACGCTGCCCCCATCCTCCCAATCCAGTCATCCTGCAGGACAGAGTGCAGCTGGGAAGGTGAACAATGACTGTCAGCATGAACTTTAACATTCATTTAGTTTTTGATGGAGGGAAAACTTGGAGGTAAGGGGAGAGTAATTACTGCCAAATCTTTAATAAGAAGAGTCAGGCAACTCATGTAATATAGGCAGGCTGATCAGGGAATGGTGGGTGGGGTAGTTGGAAACTTTCAAAGGAATTAAGGCCCATCGTCGCTCTATGTAAAACACACACACACAAAAACCCACTCGTTATACTGGAGTGAATTAAGGATAGTTTCCAAAACAGAACTGTCAGCTTTAACTACCAGAGAAGTAGAAGTTAGATAAACATGTCTCAAGAGAAAAATCCAGTACTATCAGAAATCTTTAAAAATGAAGGTATTTAGTAGTACAAAAGGTTTTTAAAGGACTCACAGTTAAAGAACAGAATAAAGAAATGGAAAGAAATGCATAACGATTTCTTAGGACTTCATATGAACAGCTTGTTTACCCTATACATATAATTCAGACAGGTTTAAAAATGTACAAGGACTGAAGGGAATCTTTTCCTAAGCCTAAACTTGGGCAACACAAGATTTTATTAGGCTCACCCACCCTTGTCAACCATTAACCAGCGGATGCTCAGAGCTGCTGGCTACAGTTTAGCTGAAGCCTGTGTTTTATACAGGAAACAGGTCTATAAATTTCCATGATATAGGTATGACTTGAACATACATATAAGTTTCTGCCTTTGAAATCACGTATCAGATTGAACCAAAAAGAAAAAATCATTAATTTTGGTCTTCAAACCTTGACTAGAAATAGTTCATTTTTTACTTGAGGATTCCATCGGGTTAAGTATCTTCTGATTTTGCTCGGTTCTGTTTTCTTTAGAAATTGCTTGGCACACTGTAGGTATTCAGATATTTGAGTGAAAACTGTTGCTCCCAACCTCCTATAGGAGCAGAAAGTGAGCTGGATAGAGCAAAAGTAACAGCACCCATAAGCTGCTTCTCTACATGTGTTAGGGAGACAGTTCAACAATCCCTGTTCTCTCGTCTTCCACACAAACCCTGCAAACCACCCCCAAATAACACATAGTAACAATCAGCGTGTGTGTGTGTGTGTGTGTGTATGTGTATGTGTGTGTGTACAAATACAAACAGGCTCTCCCAAATTTGGGGGTCCAGCTCTTTAAAAATAAAACTACTCCAGTAAAAGAACACATTCCATTGAATAGAATAACCATGGCTTAAGTGATTATTAGTAATGAATGTAGAATATTCCTGCCCACCTGCAGCAGGGTACACAGATGAAACCTCAAGACTTTAGACAGGAAAGGCAGCCAAAAAGCATGCCAGAGTTCCAAAGCTGTAGTTCAACAGTAATCCAAACAGGACAGCAAAGTAAGACGTGTGTGTGTCACTTTTAAAACTATTCACCTTTCATGTTTGCTTTGTTCCACAGAAAGTTAGGGGCACATAGCATTATAGCCTCAGCAAGGTCTCTTAACCATTTGGGGCCTCAATATCCTTAACTGTTAAATGAGAGGGTTGAGTACACCACTAATTTTTCCAATTGTGGTGTCCTACAATTTTATAATTTCAAAGTCATATACAGAGAGTCCTCAGGTTACAACGGACTCGACATACATCGTTTCGTGGTTACATCGCCATCTCCCATTTACAGGTATAAAAAAAAAGTTCCATCATTTCGACGTATGTACATATGTGCTTTATGTTTTTTATTATTTATGTACCACAAGTAAAGGTCAGGAATTATCTTTAAAATTTTTTTTACTGTTTCACTTCCTTACTGCTGTGTATGTGCTCCATGTGAGTGACGTAGGTGCTTATGTAGGTGGGTTCCGACTTCCGGCGAAAATAGTGTTTACGTGGCACTGTAGGAACGGATCGCCGACGTAACCCAAGGACCTACTGTAAAGGCCTAAAAATCCATTTCAAGTTTGCTATGTCTCATCTGAATAGTTTTCAAACCTATTTTCTAGAATGGACTATAGCCAAGTGTGTGACACTTGGAGTTAAAAGATATGTACGTGTATGTGTAAGTTTGTATTGTTACAGTGGAGAGATGCAGAAAGATATACCAGTTATTCTAGGCCGACTGAAGGCCTAGGTTCACACCCGCCCCTCCCACTCACGGTTCTTCCTTGAGAGATGTCATGTATCTTTGAGATGATGGAAAATGCAAGGCTGATAACAGCATCTTGTCCCTACGACACACTGGCCATCACCTTTTTTGGCACCATGTATAATCCAAAACTAAACCCTTTTTTCTTACCTTCAACTTTAAAATAACCTATTTACCTGTATTTAACAGTGAGCAACTTGCAGTGTATACACCTTCTTGAGAACAGTGGAAGATCAAAGAATTTTTCTTATAACCTACAGTCAGCTACTCAATCAAAATACAAAACAAAGCCTCGACTGCCTATGGAGGAAGACCGTGCCCGGGGTAACTGGAATAAGCTAGTGTAGAGTTCTCATTATCTGTGGACTCTCTCTTACACCTTGGGAAAACTTCAGTATCCACGCCTGAAGCCTTATTACCTGAACATGTGGTAAGAACTGAAAGAAAATGTCAGAATGATCTCTTTCTGCTCTCACACAGCATTGTTTGGATATTATCTCAACCTGCGCTGGGAAGACCAGGGTACACTAGGCCTCATCAAAACTGTCTAGCAGTCTGCCTTCACCTGTCAGTGTGGCTAGAAAGGAGGATGTATAACTCTGTCAAGTCTAAGTAAAACTAAGAACATGAGGGCTGCTGGGTTGGGATTTCTGCCAGCCAGCTGGTGCAGGCCTGGTTTTCTGGCTTCAGTGAAGAACCTAAATGAGATGGCAAGGAGCCTGTCCTAGAGCAACCACCTTCGTTTCACTATTGTTCTGGAATCTAATGCAACAAATTTCATTACAGATACCACATCCTATTATTCCATTATCAGTTTTAAGTTTTAGACCAGAATCATGATCCAGCATTTGCTTTTAGAAATTATCTGTAAGATCACAATAGGTGCTCTGTTCACCTCCGCTGACTCCTTACATATTTTACAGTCATGTTAGCCTCTGAAGGCCACAGGCTGTTGCCACTTCCTCTGTGAACAGAGATGCTGGTACCACCGACACTAAGGAAATCAGCGGGGCAGGTGTACAGACCAGGCATTTATGCACCAGGTACCAATTAAGGCCTTAACATTCCACTTGTATTTTCTTCCTGACCTGCAGGGGTGAGCAATCATATCAAAATGCCATTCCTATTGATGGGAAACTGCTAACTACACACATTCTAGCTCTCTAAGAACACCTAGTTTAAACGAAATCTAGTGATTTGGGGATTTTTCACATTTTTAAGGGCAAAGCTAATGTAGGAATGGAGACAGACATAAAGAGTGACATAGGAGGCTCACAAATACTTCTAGAACTGCTTCCATTTTCTTAAGATTACTGTCACCATTGTCCTAACAGTAAGAAATAGAAAGCAACAAAGTATTAATGTAATCCCCTTGATTTTTTTTATAGTTTGCTAATTAAATTATTTTGTGACTAGAAAAGTCAATATATCATAGAAATCACAATACAGCTGGTAATTTCTGGAAAACTATAATGGGTTAGAAAATCACTTTTAAAGTAGTTACCTCAGACCACCCACCATTTAGGTATAGGAAAACCCAAAACAACTACAGTGGGGCCTTGACTTACGAGTGTCCCCACTAACGAGTTTTTTGAGATCCCAGCTGTCTCTCTGCTGATTTTTTGCATTGAGTTGATAAGAGTAATTTGAGTTAACGAGCTCCTTAACGAACTCGGTCTGGGAACGAATTAAACTCTTAAGTCAAGGCCCAACTGTATCTTGAAATCTTGCCCCCTGCACTAAGGGCTACAAAACCTCTGCAAATAACACCATAGTGCAGGGGTAGGCAAACTTTTTGACTCGAGGGTCACAATGGGTTCTTAAACTGGACCGGAGGGCCGGAACAAAAGCATGGATGGAGTGTTTGTGTGAACTAATATAAATTCAAAGTAAACATCATTACATAAAAAGGTACGGTATTTTTTTTTTTTTAGTTTTATTCATTTCAAACGGGCCGAATCTGGCCCGTGGGCCGTAGTTTGCCTGCAGCTAACAAAGTGAGAAGTTTATCATCATGGATAGGAGTAACCACCCCCAAACAAAACGAATGAGGTTTGCCTGGATAGGATCTCAAAGATTTAGCTAATTTTTTGATAAATAGTAGACAATACCATGTTATCACCCTGTATTTTGTAAATATTTGGTTCCTATGAAATGTAAATATACTGCCACATATCACATGCTACTCCAGGAAGCCAGCCTGCATTGTTTTCCTACCTTAGTGCAAAAGAATGTCCATAACAACTTCTTTAAAAGTTCAGCTTTAATGACAAACATTTCTTACATCAGTCTCTTCAAAATTAGATGTGAATAAACAATTTTAAACAGGAAGTGCCATGGTGCCTCTTTCATATACTGTATTCAACACACTGGGCCCCTGAGGATGCCCAGTGATATACACATTAAAGCAATAATGTAAGTCTGTAAGCCACTGCTCCTGAACACCTCCACTCTTCAATGTCTGCAGAGAAAAAAAAGAGTAATTTGAGAATTCTACTAAAATTGCTATGCTACCTGAAGTGCTTTTCACATCCAAACTTCTCAAGAGCCACTGCAACAGTATCCTCTTCTGTAAAATCACCACAGGAACTCTTACTGGAAAGGGGGACCTATTAATAAGGCATTATTAGGCGGTGAAAACCCTTCCCTATAAGTGATGTTGGTTTCTCATTTTGTTTGTTCCCTCCCACAGATGCTAGGGACTGATGAAATTTCATCACCCACCATCCCTACACTGGACTTCCTCCCTTTGGTATTCTGGAGTCCCTTGATCTTTGTCCAGGGCGGACAACAATTTGTCATTTCTTCCTTATGGAGGTGGGTTGATTGTCCAACCTTCTACTATTTCTGAATTACTATTATATATACTAATAAACTCCCCCAACCAAATATCTATAACAACCCCCCCCCCAAAAAAAAAAACAACAAACCTCCCGAATTCTTCCCAACTAAAAACGCCAAAGGAATCTGGTAACAGAACTGCCCCCACCCCTTAAAAAACACACACACAACTGAACAGACAACCAACCATTAGGCAAAGCTGAAGCCTACAACTTCCTTTCTCCAACTTCTTACTCTCCAGGGAACCAACTAGAAATTGGCCTGAAGTTTATTTCTGCTAAATAACTTCCTAATGACAGCTAACATTGGTGAATTAATACATGTCAGCTACCTAAAAACTTTACTTGACTAATCTCATTAACGGTCACCAAAACCCAACAAAATTACTATTAGTCCCACTTCTACACCTAGGAAAACAAGCTTGGCTAAGGTTTAAAAACAAACTTATCCAACGATCAGTTAATCACCAGTCTCTGTTAGATACCGGTAGTGATGACTCTGAGGCTATACCTTTTCCAACTAAGCTGCCTGCACCTTTATTCAGTTTAAGTATTTTAAGGCTTTTATGGCCAATTTTGGGATTAAGGAAATCCCATAGGTTAAGTGACTAGACTACAAGAGAAACCTTGGGAAATCACCACTGGGCTTGATTCCAGGAGTTTGGTCAATGCACAGGAGCCCTGTGCACCCCCATGCCTTGCCCATGAATCCCTTCTAGTACTAACAATACGAAGCCTTTGTTCCACGCTCTCACCGTGATATTCTTGATGATCTGCTGCACCAGGATGGCATTGGTCAACATATGAGTCCTGAGGGGCGCGTGCTGGAGCAGCAGACGAAGCAGCTGGCCCACAACAGGCAGCTCCTCGGGAGCAGCTCTGCTCACTCGCAGGCTCTGCAGCATCAACCTGAGGACTCGAGGCAGGAGAGCCAGGACCGAGACACAGACCCCCCACAGCTTGTCCCTACAAGAAGCAACAAAAATGAGTCAGTGAGCCAACACATTCAGAAGAGCTTAGACAAAGATCTTATATGCATGTATGCATTACCTATGGACATAGACAATAGGGTGGCGAGGGCCTGGGGTGGGGTGGGAACTGGGTGGAGGGGAGCTATGGGGAGAAAAAGGAGGGACATCTGTAATTATCTCAACAATAAAAATCGATTAATTTAAAAAAACCCAAAACTTCCTGCAATGAATTTTAATAGGCATACCAATAAGGACATAGGCATGAAAACACTTTTTAAAAATTACAGTGAAATATTCCAAACTATCCTAGAAGCTTTAGTCCGAATTTCATATGGGAACAAACGTACTAATTAAAACACTAGTATTTTAGAACAATTTCCTTAAGTTCAAGAATTTAAAATTCCACTCTGGCTATTTCTAATGAAGCCCAGAGCAAAATACAAAGGCTTGTACTAGTAAACTCATCCTTCTAAAGGTAGCAAGGTTAATAAAGAAAGCTCTCAAAACTTATAATGCTATCTAACTTTTCAAATCTCTTGCTTAAAAGAAGAAATTCTGAAAATGAAAAATTATCAAACCACAAAGGGGATTCATGAAAGGACAAAGAAAAAGCTCTGGTGATGGAAGGAGACTTGACTTGGGGTAATTCACACACAATACAATATACAGATGATGTATCGTAGAATCGTACACCTGAAATCTATACAATTTTATTAACCAATGTCAACATAAAAGGAAAAGAAAAAACTAGCTAGGTTTATACAAACTCTGAAAGAGCTTTTAGGGTATTTCCAATTCTCTTTCATTCGCAATTTTTAAAAATTGAATGATTGATGGGGAGAGTGGAACAGGTAAAAGAAAAATGTAAATTGAAGAATAAAAATATTACCTCTTTCTTAGATGCTCTGCTTCTCCTTTCTCTAAAGTGAGCAGGAAATACAGAAGACTGTAGCAACAGGAAGCCAGAAACGGCAGCAGAGTCTCACTAAGTACACATGTGTGATCCAGGAGCCTACAGATAACACCCAAAACACAGCCAGCGGTGCTGTCAGGAATTACAGTGAACCCAACCTAGGCAGAGGAAAATGAGATTAATGACGTCTACACAATAGCCCTTTCCCAGGATAAACCAAATCCTATTAACTGGAGGGTTAACCTTACAACACTTCTACTGAAAACGAGTACGTACAGAATGCATGCCACCTGCCACACCTTGAGGTCCTATTTCCCTCTGAGAATTTAATCTCTACATTAAATATATTGAAAACATGCAAACTCAAGAAATATTAGTAACCCAATCCATTGCTTCCTCTCATGACAAAGTCTTCTAAAACTTTCCATATATTACAATGTCTACTAATGGTTAGAAATACCATTATTCAAAAGGATTATTTCATGCATCCAAAGAAAATCTTGATACCAACAAGCACACTTACCTGATCTTTAGGTTATCCAAACTGGAAAACACTAGTATCTGGCACCAACCCCATCCCAGGTCATTAAATATACAAAACAGAACTCATTTTGCAATTACCCTTCCCCTGTCCTTTGATTTAGCTAGTCATTCAGGCATCACTAAGTAACGGAATCAAGAAACTACTACTTAACACTCAGTAGCTACACTGCCCCGAACCCCCGGTAAAGATCATGGAATCCTAATTAATCTGGATTCTACTTATAAACTGTAAGGTGGGCTCTAACTTGTAACTATATATATACATAGTTTAAATCTCCTAGAAACTACCGTTGGATGATCATTTAAAAAAGTTTACAGGCTCTGAAGTCTTAACCTTTCCATCAAGCTGTCTGAAAATACTGGCCTAGACTGACTTGTATGTTGAGCTTTTACGAGGATAATGAATTAGTCAAAGGAGGGCATACATTTCTGGACCAGAGGTTTAAAAAACACAAGGTGGGGGATCTTTGGAGACAAAAGGGATAAGGATTAAAAGTTGATAGCAGGCAGAAAAACAGTAATGAGAATACAAAACAGTATTCTTCCAACTCAAGGGAAATAACATTTAAAGAAGGAGGTGTGGATGTGCCTATAAAATTATGCAAACAAAGTCTCTGGAAGATAAAATTTCAGATCTCTCCCTTGTACTATAATACATTCTTATAATAAAAAGCCGAAATTCAAAGTGTAAATGTTCTAGGAAATTGAAAGCAAAACCCAAGCATATCTAATGTGAATTTAATACCAATGGGAACAAGAGACACTCATTGGCCAGAAGATAAGTCTCATGGCTGAGCTCACTGCCTCCAGTGACCAGGCCTTGAGCCAGTTAGGTGACTTCCCTATACTTAGTGGTTCTCAACCTTCTGGCCCTTTAAATACAGTTCCTCATGTTGTGACCCAACCATAAAATTATTTTTGTTGCTACTTCATAACTGTAATGTTGCTACTGTTATGAATATTAATGTAAATATCTGATATGCAGGATGGTCTGAGGCGACCCCGGTGAAAGGGTTGTTCGACCGCCAAAGGGATCGCGACCTACAGGTTGAGAACTGCTGTGACCAAGCATGTCAAACATGCGGCCCGTCGGCCACGAGTTTGATATGCTTGCTTTAGACCCCAAATGTTCTGGGTGGAAATTAGATCCCAGTCTGGATACTTTATTCTCAATACACTAACATCAGGCACATGTTAGAGCATTACAAGTCAGAAGGACCTGAGGCATAATTTAAGGTCTTTTATTGCGCAGATGTAGAAATAGAAAGTAAGGTCCTGGTATCAGGCAATTTTCCCAAGTTCAAAAATTAATTAGCAACAACAGTCAGGAAAAACAGCAAGATTTCTCAGTTCTCGCCATAGCATCAGAGTGTGAGAGGTTACTGAGTTTAGGATTCCGGATTCTCACTCTCTCCTAGGCTATGATAAACCTAATCTTAATCAATGAATCTATATGCTTTTCTATGTAACAGAAGAAAAAGTTTAAAAGTATATTTACCAAATGCTTACTGATGGCACTTTGCACGATGTCAAAGCTCTGGCTTCGGGCAGGGATAACCAACAGACTGTGACAAACTGTCTGTCAGAAAAGAAGAAAACCAGTAACCAGATTAGGACATTTTAGGTCAGAAACAAGTTAAACCGATTTTTTTAACCTACTTGCTCCACATATTAATGGGAAACTTAACAAAAAATGACTCTGACTCTGAAGATGCAAATGTCAAAGGTCAAACAAGCCTCATATATGGACTAATTTTCCAAATAATTCATTTTATTAAACATTTACTGAGTGCTGAGTTAGTCCTTTTAGGTGCCATGCACAAGAATGAAAGAATAAGAAACTTCTCTCTCACAGCCCTGAAGTAGCTTATAATTTACCAAGATAGAGATTATATTTCTGTTAAATGCTATAATAAAAAGAGAACTGAATGATTTCAACGAAAGACTGACAAAAGCCTTTTCTCCATTTGGTGGAAAAACATCATACAAAAACACTTATGATCCAGATATTAATACCCCATTTAAATTAATTATAACACTGCCTCCTTTTCTCCAAAGGTAAAAGACAACAGTTGATAGGAAAAGAAAAATATGAAGGGCATGAGAAATAAGCAGAGAGGACAGCAATGAGTTCTGAGGCATTGTGACAAACCCCAAAAGCTGATGAATATAGTGCCAACAATGAAACATGTAGAAAAACCACAAGGAGAGACAGAGATGAGACTGGTGGAAAGAAAAACATCACTCCAGGAAGAGGATTAATCTCACTACATTCAAGAGAAATGTCAATCACCCTTTAAAAACCAATAGTTCTACGCATTACTTCTCTCTAAAACTGCTAATAGATTGAGACCACTCAAGAGTTTTCAAGTGGCAATTTTTTATCTTTTATACCTGTAAGTAACAACATGAACAACACACTTCCAATGCCATCTTTCTACTTCAAAATGAGCACAGTGAATATTTTCATTGTCAAAAGGTAAATCAGGTTGCAAAGGCCTATTCAATAGTAAATGGCAACTTAATCCTTCTCTTCTGCCTCCGCTTTCCTTCCTGAACAATTCAGATCTAAAGCCATTGGACGGGGTAACCATCAGCATGGAGTGGGTGGAAGAACTGCAGTGGCCCAGACAGAGCAGGCTATCCATGAATAGAGGCAGACTGTCAAGAGAGTTGGAGTTCAATTGGGGTGAGAAAGATGGCCCAAATGGGACAGGGATGGCACCAAAAGGAGATGGATTACAAACAGAAGAGTTGAAAATTTATGTCCACACTAAAACCTACAAATGCATGTTTATAGCAGCTTTATCCATAACTGCCAAAATCTAGAAGCAACCAAGATGTCCCACAGGTGAATGGATTAAAATCTGGTATATCCAGACAATGGAATGTTATTCAGCACTACAAAGAAATGAGCTACATGAAGCCAAGAAAAAAATGAAGGGACTTCAATATTACTAAGTGAAAGAATACAATTCTAAAAAGGCTATGTGCTATCTGGTTCCAAATATATGACATTCTGGAAAAGGCAAAACTACAGAGACAATAAAAAGATCTCTGGTTGCCAGGGAGTGGGTGAAGAATAGGCAGAGCACAGAGGATTTAAGGACAGTGAAAATACTCTGTATTATATCATGATAGACACACGTCCTTATACATTTTGTCCATAGCCAAAGAATGTACAACAGTGAATAGTAATGTGAACTATGGACTTAGGGTGACTGTATCAATGTAAACTCATTAACTGTAACAAATGTTACCACTCTGGCAGGGGATGCTAATAATGGAGGAGACAATGCATGTGTGTGGGGAGCAGATAGGAAATATCTGTTCCCTCCACCTTTGCTGTGAACCTAAAACTGCTCTAAAAAATAGTCTCAATTTTTTAAAAAAATCTTTGATTGAATTTAAGAGCAGATTAGATATTGCAGGGGGAAAAATCAGTGAACTGGAAGACACAGCACACTTTCTGAAACAGACAGGAAAAAAAGGCCTACAGGATAACATCAATTCATCTAATACAATGTAAATTGGAGTCCAGAAGGGGACGAAAACATGTTTAAGAAATAATGGTTGACATTTTTTCCAAACAGTAAACATCAAGCTAAGAAAAACACACAGAAAATAGCACCATGGTACAAACTGCTGAAAAAAGTGATTAAAGGAAAATCTTTAAAATGTGTTTAAAAAAAAATCACTTCAGCCAAGGCAGATAAAACTACAACTAAGAAATACCACTCTACCAACTAATAACTTGTTCAAATGATGTAATTAGAAAACTAAGTTTTTAACACTAAGGGTGTCAAAACTATGTGTAATTCTAGTATGTACTTTCACAGGAAAGGGCAATTTAAATAATAGCAAAATGTATCCAAAAGAAAATTGAAATCTTCACATAAGCAAAATATGTAGAGTACTCATACAAATCAACAAAAGGAAAACAACCCAATAGAAAATTGGGCAGAAAACCTAGACACTTATCCAAAGAAGACAAATGGCCAAGAGACATAAAAAAAAAATGCTCAATGTTACTAATCATCAGAGAGATGCAAATTAAAACGACAATGAGGTACCACCCCACACCTGTCAGAATGGCTGTCATCAATAAATCAACAAACAAGTGCTGGCGAGGATGTGGACAAAAAGGAACCCTAGTAATGGGAATGCTGGTTGGAATGCAGATTGGTACAACCACTAAGGAAATCAGTGTGGAATTTCCTCAAAAAATTAAAAATGAAATTTCCATTTGACCCAGTAATCCTACTTCTAGGAATATACCCTAAAAAGCCTGAAACAACAATCAGAAAGAACATATGCACACCTATGTTTTTAGCAGCACTATTTATAATAGCTAAGATCTGGAAACAGGCCAGGTGCACAACAGTAGATGATTGGATAAAAAAGTTGTGGTACATCTATACCATGGAATGAATACTATGCAGCAGTAAAAAAGATCTCTTACCCTTTGAAACAGCATGGAGGGACCTGGACAGTATTATGCTAAGCAAAATAAGCCAGTCAGAGATCACATAATCGCACTCATGAACAGAATAAACTGATGGCCCTAGCTGGTTTGGTTCAGTGGATAGAGCATTGGCCTGCGGATTGAAGAGTCCTGGGTTCGATTCCAGTCGGGGGCACATGTCTGGTTGCAGGCTCAATCCCCTATGGGGGGGTGTGCAGGAGACAGCCGATCAATGATTCTCATCATTGATTTTTCTCTCTCCCTCTCCCTTCCTCTCTGAAATCAATAAAAAATAAACTGATGAACAAAATAGATCCAGAAACATAGAGCATGGAACAGACAGGAATCTCAGAGGGAGGTGGTTGAGTAGGTGAGAGGGAGGGAGGGACAAGTTCAACCAAAGAACCTGTATGCATATCTATCCTATATAATAAAATGCTAATATGCAAATTGTCCCCTCGGGAGTTCCACCAACTGGGAGTTCGACTGCGCACTATGATGTGCACTGACCACCAGGGTTGGCGCAGAATGAAGGAAGGCCCCGACCAGCAGCCAAGGGAAGGAAGGCCCTGGCCAGCAGCTGGAAGACCCCGATTGGCCCTGACTGCCAGCCAGGCCTAGGGACCCTTACCCATGCATGAATTTCGTGCACTGGGCCTCTAGTATCCTATCTAATAAAAGAGAAACATGGTAATTAGCGTACTACTGCTACTCTTCCCGTTGGCTAATCAGGGCGATATGCAAATTAACTGCCAGCCAAGATGGCGGCCGGCAGCCAGGCAGCTGGAAGCGAACATGAGGCTTGCCTGCTTCAGTGATGGAGGACTCCAATGTTCCCCGCCTGCCATTTCCCGCCTGCCGCTGCCAGCCTCTGAGCTGCAACTTTAAGCAACTATGTTACAAATATAGAAGCTAAACAAAACCCCAGAAACCTGCTTTAGTCGCCGGGCTTCAGCCAGCAGGATCACAACGTTGTTTCAAATACAGAAGGTAAACAAAGGCCAGAAACCTGCTTTCAGCAGCGGAGGCCTAAGAGCTGGAGCCTCAGAGCTAAAGCTGGCCCAGAATTTTAAAAAAAAGAAAAAAAGGAGCTGTTGGGAGCTTCAGTCACCCACCAGCCTGAAAACAGACCTCAGCCCCTCACCCAGACTGGCCAGGCACCCCAGTGGGGAACCCCACCCTGAAGGGTGTGTGACCAGCTGTAAACAGCCATCATCCCCTCACCCAGGCTGGCCAGGCACCCCAGTGGTGACCTCCACCCTGATCCAGGACACCCTTCAGGGCAAACCAGCCGGCCCCCACCCACGCACCAGGCCTCTATCCTATATAGTAAAAGGGTAATATGCCTCCCAGCACTGGGATCAGTGGAGCCGCAAGGCCTCCCGGCACCGGGATCAGTGTGACGGGGCAGCGCCCAAACCCCCGGATCAGCCCTGCTCTGTGCCTGATAGCGGGGAGCTCCTCAACCCCCTGGTCGCCCTGCGGCTCTGTGTGTGACAGGGTGCAGCGCCCCAACCCCCTGATCCGCTCTGCTCTGTGCATGACAGGGGGCAGCGCCCCAACTCCCCAATCGGCCCTGCTCTGAACCCGACCAGGGGCTGTACCTAGGGATTGGGCCTGCCCTCTGCCACCTGGGAGCAGGCCTAAGCCAGCAGGTCGTTATCTCCCGAGGGGTCCCAGACTGCGAGAGGGCACAGGCTGGGCTGAGACCCCCCCTTCCTCCCGAGTGCACAAATTTTTGTGCACCGGGCCTCTAGTATATATATAAAAGCCCAGCGACCAGAATGGCAGAACAACCAGAACCAGTGGCTATGACACACAGAGGCAGCCAACCAGCCTGATCTGGGCCCCGACTGTCCCCTGCCCCCTGATCAGCCCTCAACACCTGATTGGGGGTGGCCAGCTGCCAACTGCCTGTGGCCCCTCCCCACTACTGGCCCGCCCGTTGGGCCCCACCCATGTACAAATTCATCCATTGGGCCTCTGGTATGTGCATAATCCACAGATACAGACAATGGTGTGGTGAAGGCCTGGGGTGGGATGGGGACAGGCTAGACGGGGTCAATAGGGAAAATATGGGGAATATGTAATATTTTCATACTTTCAACAATAAAGATTTAAAAAAATAATAAAGAATTCTTTGCTTAAGAACTTCAAAACCAAAAATTAGACTTTCTGATTTTTCCTAATTTACTACTTAATATTTCGGAGACAGCAACCTTGAAGTTTAATACATGCCCTCCTTGTCAAAGGTACACTTCAGAAATATAACTGATCACATTTTCATGACAATTGTGTCTTGGCTTTACACAAATTATGTGCTTATAAGAATTTAAATTATCAGATAAAGGTTATATGAGTTGTCCAGGTTACCAAGCTAGTCATTGGCAAATCTATGCCAGCAATCTGGGCTCACTAATACCCATATAATGCCTTCTCCAATGTCCCTTAAAACAGCTACTCTTACTAATGTTGGCAAACCCAAACTCCCCAATCTAATATTGAAGGCCCTAACTTCAGTCTACCTTTCGTAGCTCTCTTCATTTATCAAGAAAAAAGTTTAGATATTAAATAATGAGGTTGGTTACCCAATTCTTCTCACTTTTTAAAATCCAATATTTTTGGAGAACCTACATATAAACACAGTACCAGGCACTAGGGTAATAAAGAGAAGAGACATATCATTGGCATGTCCAAAGTATCGTGATCAGATTCAAAACCATGAGAGACATCCCTTCATATATCTACAAAAAGTATAGCCGTAAGATATGGGGAGGACATGAAGAGTATTCAGATCATAATGAAAGAAGTAAACAGATCAGCTGAATAAAATCAACTGGTACATAAAACAGAAGTAAATTATTGAACATTAACAAAGAGATAAAAAAATAGACTTGTCGTGGCAATGAGGAGTTATTAGAAAAGAATATAGTCAGTGTCCTGGTCAGAGACCTTCTTAATCATTCAAGTAAAATGAACCAGCAGAGAAGTGATAACCTCAGAAGTTGCATGAAAGGTTGAAACCAAAATCATTTGGGGATGACATAATTGCATTCATACTTGCATTCAAGTATCTTTTAATGCAAGGAAAGAAAACAAAGAAATAAAAAAAACTAGTTGATATAGAAATGTTTTAGAGAATCAAATCCTATGTATTAATGTTTATGTTGTTTTAGTTTAATTTACATATCTATTACATGCAAGACAATTTTGCCTATTAGGGTAAAAGATCAGCTTTATAATTCTAATTTAAATCATGTCAGTAATTAATTTAAACTAATCATTTTAATGCGAATTTCACTATCAATAGTGAAACCTAAGGTATTAAGATTTATCACATTTAAGTTCAGATATTTAAGATTTACTTTAACATGTGTGAGAAGGTTTGTCAGAAAACTGAACTACTTGACAAATAGTGACTGTACTAACAGTTATTTAAACAGTTTAAAATTTTAACTGTTTTAAAAGAAAGAAAATATAATCAAAGTCCCCTTTTAAAATAAATGCTTAAGTTGACTACATTTTTCTAAAAAGTAAGATTTATAAGTTGAACTTTGAGGAAGAATCAGGGTTTAAAATTTAACTTTAATAATATTAGATTAACTTAAAACCAAAGGAACTGCTCAATTTTTGTTGTTTAAAAAAAGCCACCTTCAAGGACACCAAATGCTATATAAGTCTTACTCATCCTTCAATACTTAAGTTAAATTCTTCCTTTTCTATGAAGCCTTGCCTCTTTTTCATAGATGTACCTATCCTATCTGTCCTGTGCTAGATAAAAGGAAATAAATCAGTATTATTCAAATAGCTAATTTATTTTATTTTATTCTAGTGGCATAACCCATAATGAAAAAACACTCCTGGCCAAGATCATAAACACTTTCAGAACATGGATCATGTCTCATACTACTTTATATCTCTAAGAATATCTCATACAAGGCAATCCTAATATACTAGCACACTACTGAATTTTAATAGCTAGAAATTTCTTTATAAATGCACTATTACCTCTGTTACATCCCAATGGTGTAAAAATTGCTCCAAGTCTGTAAGGTAAAGCAGCACAGGGGAGAGCTGTGTCTGGATGACATGAGGAACTCCTCGAAGGCTCTGAAGCCAAGTCAACTCCTCTTTTGAAAACCCTAATTTGGGTACAAAGAAAGTCAAATTAAAAAAATATTTCACAAAGCAAGGGACATGGGTCATATTTTTTAAAAAACAGAGATACATGGCATGTATCTTTAAGACAAAGTCTTCTTTAAGCTACCTTGTTGCCTCCAAATTTCTGCATTTCATATAATATTTTAAAAGATGAACAGCTGGCCCTAACCTTAGGTTTGGCTCAGTGGATAGAGCGTCGGCCTGTGGACTGAAGGGTCCCTGGTTCGATTCCTGTCAAGGGCATGTACCTTGGTTGTGGGCACATCCCCAGTTGGGGGTGTGCAGGAGGCAGCTGATCCATGTTTCTCTCTCATCGATGTTTCTAACTCTCTATCCTTCTCCCTTCCTCTCTATAAAAAAATCAACAAAATATTAAAAAAAAAAGAACAGCTGGTAATGGAGGCAGTAAAATTCATATAATTATGTACACAAATGTGTACTCTGACCCAATCTATAATGTAGCAAGAAATAGGCTTTCCCCCTTATATAAAGGGCTTCATGACATTTACCTAAAAAAAGTAAAAGGCAACCTTTCCAAATAATGGTAGGTTTAAAAAAGCAAATGAACAAATAAAAGAATATATTCCATACTATACCAAACTCTGTATTCTCTTGTAATAGTCCATTCAAACTACTATCTCATTCTCTTACCACCCCTATTACACTTGGCCTGACCTATCCAAAAATCCCTCCTGAGAGAGAGCTCTCACGATGATCAGAATACCAACAATGTAGTCAGTCTGACCCTAGCTTTCTGCTTTGATGTTCCTATCACTATATTTCCATGAACACAGCCTAAAGCAGCAGCATCTGGTTTCATAACTACATCCCATTACTGGCTCATAATGAGCTTTCAAATACCATTAAACCTTTTGGCAGGTACTACTCCTAAAACATAAAGACCCCACCTCCATCTCAAATGTGTACATCCAAACTATCAAGTAAACACGTAGGAGTCTACATTTATCTTTTATATAAAACTAGAGGCCTGGTGCACAAAATTCATACACTGGGGGGGTGGGGGGGGTCTCAGCCCAGATTGCAAGAGGGCACAAGGCCAGGCCGAGGGACCCCACCATTGCATAATCAGAGCCGGGGAGGGATGTGGGAGATTGGCCAGCCTGGGAGGGACTGAGGGAAGGCTCCAAGGCATGTCCAGTCCATCTCGCTCAGTCCCGATCGGCTGGACCTCAGCAGCAAGCTAACCTACCAGTCGGAGCATCTACCCCCTGGTGGTCAGTGCACATCAGAACAAGCAGTTGAGCGGTCTTAGCATATCATTAGCATATTATGCTTTGATTGGTTGAACGACGATCAGACATAGCATATTAGGCTTTTATTATATAGGATTTATAGTTTTTATTATAAAGGATTTATCTTGCAAGATTCAGCTCATTTCCAGAACCTATCAACTTCTCTTTGGATTCTGATAACATATTAATTATATGTCTCCTAATCACAAGTCTTCAAAAAAATTCAAAGAATCTCATCATCACCCAAGTATAAAACTGAAATGCTGAATGAGTACAATCATTTAAACAATAGTAACACTCACACATCTAACTTATGACATTTCCATATTCATTTTACCAATTTTACTTTGAGGGCAAATGGAATGTAGAAAACAGCTAATCAAAATCTGATGTTCTTCCTATCAAGTTGAACATTTGAACATGTTTAAAATGGATATTCTGTTCATCAATTTTTAAAAGTATGCAATGGGGTTTTCTCTGGCTATCTGAATA
Organism: Myotis nattereri; assembly: GCF_964212035.1. Taxonomy (NCBI): domain Eukaryota; kingdom Metazoa; phylum Chordata; class Mammalia; order Chiroptera; family Vespertilionidae; genus Myotis; species Myotis nattereri. The sequence continues at coordinate 58,201,833 of NC_138087.1, forward strand.
AGAGTCATGTATGTCCAATTCACTGCAAAGATAAGAATAATGTTGAAAAAATAAAGTTGAGAAATAAGACTAAGAAGAAAGTGAAAAAACAATCATGACATTCAAGTACTTCCCAAGATTTTGGTACTTGTAGTATGAGATGCAAAGATGAATCATGCATCTTCCTGCCTCAAGAGCCTGACAATGTAGGGTACAAATACTCCTTCTAAGATTTCCATTTATTAATCAATAAAATTCATTCTAAGAGACATCTTATTTATCATCCTCAAAACTTAGAACCAAACATATTCTAAACAGTTAATTTTAGAATAATCTTCATACTAGATATTTTTCTTTCCTTTACTTGGTAGGTGAATGTAGTTACCTGTAAGTGTTGAAAATAAGAAGCTGAAATAATCCACATCACTCATCAAACAGTCTTTAACTGAATATTTCCATCCAGAAAATGATGATCTACAATAAAAAATGAAAGAAATATTACCAGAAGTGACCAACTTGAAGACTCAAGAATAACACAGAATATAACCACTTTTTTCTTTTTTAAAAACAAGTCTAATTTAATAGCTTAAACAAAACCTAGAGTATGTATTAATTTTATATATAAGAGCTCAACTACCATGATATGGAAATTTCAACTTTTAACATTTATATTTATGTAAAGTCTCATTAAAAAGCATAATTGGCCCACAGAGTATATGGTATAACTTAGAAAATTTCTTCACATTTGAAAGCCATACTCTAAGGCAGGGGTCCTCAAACTTTTTAAACAGGGGGCCAGTTCACTGTTCCTCAGACCGTTGGAGGGCCAGACTATAGTTTAAAAAAAAACTATGAACAAATTCCTATGCACACTGCACATATCTTATTTTGAAGTAAAAAAACAAAACGGGTACAAATACAGTATTTGTATTTGCATGTGGCCCGCGGGCCGTAGTTTGAGGACCCCTGCTCTAAGGAGCCAAGATTAAGTTTGTTTTGTTTTTTTCAGTAGTTTCAGCTGCTATGTATTTACTACCTGATTTTTATAAAGTCTCACCTTGCTTACTTTAAACAAGCTCCAGATTCCTACCTAAACCTAAGTATCTTAATTAGGCGAAGAATACTTACATTTAAAGCCACTCAAAGATATCTAACTACAAGTTCCCATACTTTGCAAAGCTGTAACTAGGTCTGCTTAATAGTGTAGCGAAAGTATTGTAAGAGGACTCAAGGGAATATCTAAATGTAAAGCAGCTTCTCATTAAATGAGGATGATCTGGTTCCTGCTATGAGTTTAGTTTCCAGTGACTCCTTTAAAAATTCTCTTCAAGGTAAGGATAAGAAGACAGCAAATGTCAACCAGGAATCTAGCAAAAGGCTGAGAATGGTCAGATCCAATAAGCTAAGACTACAAATTTTATCATAGATATCTGAATAAATGTCAGACAAAATTAGGACTTTCTAACTCAACCAGAAGCACTTAATTTTTTTTTTTACTGTTAACTGTATTTAACTCAATGAAACTAGGAATCAATTGTGCCATCCAGTGGCTAAAAGGAGTACACATCCTTTTAGGAATCTACTTTGGACAAATGACAATAGATCACACTGTCCTTAAGACTATGATGTCCATATATGCTGTTCAAGCCAGAACATGTCTGAGAGTAAAGGGATGCTATTGCTGATTAAGCTGGAACAAAAGAAATAAACTGGAACTGCTCCTCCAAGACCAGATCATATATTCACTTTACTTAAAACAAGCCCAATTTCTTAGTCCAAGAATCTCTCCTTTCTCTGAGAGATTTTTATCTAACATTTATGTTCTCCAATCCAGCTGCAAATAAACTAGGGGCAGAGAGGATCTGACTGAGCAAAGTCCAGTGGAACAACACGGTATAACGGTATGAAGGGAAAGTCAAACTCAAAAAAACTCTAAATGTGGGGGAAAAGGTAGGGGCAGCAACTCTAAGGTAACAGATAAATATCAGAAATGATTCAAGGAATATTTCAGGAAAATCCGTCTGGCAACAGTGTACAAAATAAAGGGACTGAGAAGCCAGACTATAATACTACAGGTAACAGATCATGAAAAACTTGGCTAGTTATAGCCATGGTCAAGGACAGAAGGGGGTGTTTTGAAGAAAAAGACAAAGATATGAAATCACCCCCAGTGTACACTAAAAGAAACTACGCATTATTGTTATTCTAAATCTAGGAAAAGTCATACATTGATAGTGGTATTGGCCTAAAAAAATTTAAGTCTTAATTTTGGATTATTTTTTAAAAGATTCATTTGGGCACAATACACCTACAGAAAGAGAAGTGTACTAACAAATTGTGCAAATACTAAAAGGGAAACTTTAATTTGGTGGACTTCTAACGACAATCAACTTTTTAGTTATTATTAAGCCCTTTTATCATTATCTGTAAATTAACTTATTTTCAGCAGTCACCACAAATCTCCACAAAAAGACTTTTGAAAACATTCTTGACAAAAGTTAAACATAATTGATGTTTATAAAAACAATATTCCTCCTAAAGAGAATAAATTTCAAAGGGAAGTGTTCAAAAGGTGGTTTTAACTGAATGTTAAAACAGACCCTTCATTAGTTATATCAAAGGAACAGAGTGCCCTCTACTGGAAATCAATAAGCACAAAATAAATAAAAATACACTTAATTACAATTAAAAACACACTTAATTTTTTTAAAGGCCTAGCATTAAATAATTGCTTACACTAGGCTAAGAGTAGGGTTTTTAAAATTTCTAACAAAAAAAACACACAAGAAACTAATGTTTAAAATACTTAAAAGTAAGACCAAATCTCTCTCTAATGCAGATGTACACAGAAGAAATAAACCTTGAATATTCACATATAAACAACATATTGCAAATAGCTCTCTTCTGCTAAAAGGAAACATTATCATCAGTTATGCAGCAAACTCTGGAGAACTGGATTCAAATATATGTCCTAAACTGGTATGAAAAGCCTGGCAAAGAAAGGTAGTCTACCAAACAGTGAGATACTCCTGTTCAACTGGGATAGGGGATCTGTACAAAAAGCCACAAGGAAACTAGTCTTTAAACTTTACATCTATGGCCTAAATTTCAATTTCTTTCTGCCTAAAACCATATCAGACCCTGACCATGAGCCACAAGCAGTAATAAATATTTCTGAGTCCTAAAATACTATGCCTGATGATACCAACATGAGGTGGTTAAGGCTTCTTTGAACACACACAATATGAAACATTAGTTAAAAACTTTCAGAGTAAAATGTTAATGCCACTGTGGAAAATAGCATGGCAGTTTCTTGAAAAATGAAACAATTACCATATGATTCAGCAATACACTTCTGGGTATATAGCCAATAGAATTAAAAGGACTAAAACAGATATCTATACACCAATGTTTATAGCAGCATTATTCACAATAGCCAAAAGGTAGAAACAACCAATGTCCAACAACAGACGAAGAGATAAACAAAATGTAGTGTATAAGCACAAAGGAGTATCATTAAGCTTTAAAAAGGAAAGAAATTCTGACACATGCTACCACATGGATAAACCTTGAAGAGTTATGCTGAGTGAAATATGCAAGACACAAAAGGACAAATATTGTATGATTCCTTACATAAGGTAACCAGAATAATCAGAATGATCAAGATAGAATAGTGGTTACCAGTGGTGGGGAGAGGATAGGGTGGAGGAGTTATATAATGGACACAGAGTTTTAGTTCAGGTTGATGAAAAAAATCTGGAGACAGATAGTGGTCCTGGTTATACAACAATCTAAATGTACTTAATGCCACTGTTAAGTTGTTTGTCTTTTAATATATTTTTATTGATTTCAGAGTGGAAAGGAGAGGGAAAGATAGAAACATCAGTGATGAGAGAAAATCACTGACCAGCTGCCTCCTGCATGCCCCCTACTGGAGATCAAGCCCACAACCCAGGCATGTGCCCTGGAAATCGAGCCATGACCTCCTGGTTCATAGGTCGACACTCAACCACTGAGTAACACCGGCTGAGTGGCACTGTAAACCCTTACTACATGGTTTTGATCATTTCAACCCTTATTCCAATCTAGCTATAGAAATCACTAAACAACTTGAAACAGTCTTACTCTAGTGAACTTTATCTAAAAATAACAATGTAGTTTTAATTGCTGCATTAAGAGCAAATGAAGGTAGTAGCAATGTTTAGAGGGAAAAGATTATACATTTAAAATACAGCTCACTTGAGCATGTTACCTCATGTGCAGTATCCCGATAAGCATGGCAGCCAAACTTGAACTGAGTCTTCCCATAATACAGCAACGACTTAACTGAGAGAGCAAATCAGCAGGTAGACTGGGTAGAAAATATATAAGCTGGACCAAACACTGCTGAGACTCTGCTGGGAGAACCACCACAGTGCCTTCTTGTGGATCTAGTGGGACAGATGGACACATTAAATTCAACTATAAAGATGTACATAGCAGAGATTAAATTAATAAAGACTGATTATTTTTACTTATGCTAAATTCCAACATATCAATTACATGAAAAAGTTTCATCATAAAACATGATTGCTTAAGCTATTTTCTAAAGTAAAACACTGAACACAACCATTATTCATTTAAAGATACATTTGTTTAACACTGCAATAATTTCATAACATCCAAGTTTGTCTTGTTTGAATTAAGAACTTTCATGGGGGTAAAGGGACTGGATACAAAGCAAAAGAGTAAAAAACAAGCACTTTTGCTAAACAGTGACAATTACAGTATAAACCTAACCTGAAGCAAAAGACCTATTTGTGTGTGCATGTACACGTACACACATACACACACACACACACACACACACACACACTCCTACATATAAGCAGTACTGAAAACAGATTTTAAAATATACCCACAAAAGGTGGAAACCAAATGTCCTTCACTTAATGAATGGATAAATATAAGTGGCATACCCATTAAATGCAATACTACTTAGCAATAAAGAAATAAAATACTGAAATATGCTTCTTCAACATGAATGAATCCTAAAAACACGCTAAGAAGCCAGACTCAAAAGGCCCCATATTGCATAATTCTATTTATAAGAAAAGTCCAGAATAGGCAAATCCAGAGACAGAAATACAGATTAGTGTTTGTCAGGAGCTGGGAAAAGCGAGAATGCGAAGGGTCTACCAATGGGTAGTTTCTTTTGGAGGTGATAAAAATATTCTAGAATTAGATAGTGATGATGTTTGCACAACCTTGGGAATGTATTTTTTAAAAATTTCTGAACCGTACATTATAAAATAGCAAATTTTATGGTATGTGAATTACATCTCAAGAACAAATGTAAACTTTATTTATTTTTTTATATATATATATCCCAGAATACTTTTAATTGATATTTTGCCTAAAATAGGAAACAGTTCTAGGGATCAATATAACGTATGAAGTCATACAAGATATCCATTATCTACACTAATAAAAGAGAAAAATGGTAATTGGCGTACGGCGATACCGTTTTCATTGGCTAATCAGGGCTATATACAAATTAACTGCCAACTAAGATTGGCAGTTAACTGCCAACAAGATGGCGGCTAATTTGCATATGTAGGCACAATGCAGGAAGGCGAAAGGGAAAGCAGGAAGAAGCCCCCTGCCACTGACAGTGATCAGAAACCCAGGGGGGAGCTAAGAGCTGGGGGGCAGGGCAAAGGCGGCCCTGGGGCCGCCTTTGCCCTGCCCCCCAGCCATGATCGGAGAATCAGGCGCCTTTGCCGCCCTGGCCAGTGATAGCAGGAAGTAGGGGTGGAGCCAGCGATGGGAGCTGGGCACGGTCGAAGCTGGCAGTCCCAGGAGCTAGGGGTCCCTTGCCTGGGCCTAAAGCAAAGCCCACGATCGCGGCGCCCCCCGCTGCCACTGCAGGTCCCCGCTGCCTGGGCCGGATGCCTAGGCCAGAGGCGTTAGGCCAGGGCAGGGGCAGAGCCTGCAACCGCGGGGAGCTGGGGGTCCCCTGCCCAGGCCTAACACCTCTGCCGGAGGCCTCAGGCCTGGTCAAGGGGCCGATCCGGTGATTGGTGATCAGAGGGTGATGAGGGTCAACTCCTCTGGCGGAGGCATCAGGCCTGGGCGGGGGTGGGGGCGGAGCTGGGGATTGGGGGGATATGATGGTCCCCTTGCCCAGGCCTGAAGCCTGGGTCAGAGGCATCAGGCTTGGGCGGGGGGTGGAGCAAGCGATCAGAGGGAGATGGGGGTCCCCTGCCCAGGCATGATTCCTGGGCCAGAGGCCTCAGGCCTGGGCGGGGGCCAGAGCCAGTGATCGGGGGGAGATGGGGGTCCCCTGTCCAAGCATGACACCTCTGGCGGAGGCGTCAGGCCTGGGCAAGGGGCCGATCAGGCGATCGGAGGGTGATGGGGGTCAACGCCTCTGGCCGAGGCATCAGGCCTGGGCAAGGGGCAGAGCCAGCAATCGGAGGGGTCTGGGGGTCTGGGGGTCCCCTGCCCAGGCCTGATGCCTGGGCCAGAGGCATCAGGCCTGGGCTGGGGGCAGAACCAGTGATGGGGGGAAATGAGGGTCCCCTGCCCAGGCCTGACGCCTCTGTCAGAGGCGTCAGGCCTGGGCAAGGGGCCGATCCTGCGATTGAAGGGTGATGGGGGTCAACGCCTGAGGGCTCCCAGTATGTGAGAGGGGGCAGGCTGGGCTGAGGGACACTCCCCCCCCACACACACCCAGTGCACGAATTTCATGCACCGGGCCTCTAGTGATTAAATAAGAGATTTCCCACCAAAGCTTCAAAGGAATTTAAAATACTTGACAGTTTTAAATTTGTGAACAGCAGGTGGTTTAAAACAATTTAAGAATGCAAGAAGCACCTATAACCATTAACCTTCTAAAACTATTCTAATAAAGAATACTTAGTGTTAAAAATTAGCCCTAGCCAGCTTGGCTCAGTGGATAGGCGTCAGCCTGCGGACTAAAGGGTCCCGGGTTCGATTCTGGCCAAGGGCACATGCCTGGGTTGCGGCTCTATCCCCAGTGTGGGGTGTTGCGGGAGGCAGCCCACCAATGATTCTCTCTCATCATTGATGTTTCTATCTCTCTCTCCTTCTCTCTTCCTCTCTGAAATCAATAAAGAAATATATATATTTTTAAAAAAAGGAAAATTAATTTACTATGTGATGGTTGATTTTGTTTGGGTAATTTAATCATGGCACAAGTAACCTACAATAATTTAAAGGAAAGGCAAACCTAAAGAGCTTCCCTTAGAAACTTCTTTTCTAAATCACGATGTACCAATGATCACCTATACAGTTAAGCAAACTCTTACCATAGATTCGGAGAGCCGTAGCTTGTAAACTTTTTAGTAATTCTTTATTTGCTCGTGCTGCAGCAGTCTGGATGATATCAATAAGCTGTGTTGAGAGTTCAGGGTTTCGGGAGCCAAGATGAGCAAGTTGCAATGGTAAACCAGCCAGCCAACGGGATAACACTTTACTACGATATCTAAGAAAGGCCAAGGAAGAACAAAATAAAGTACAATTTGAAAGAAAAGGAACATAAATTTAAACAAAAAAAAAATATTTCAATTTAAATACACCATAAAGTGACAAGTCATCTACAATAATACATTCACTCATTTAAACATTTGAGAGCCTATGAGATCACCAGCATCATTTACTTAGTGGCAGCATTTTCTAGGTTTTACCCACTAGGTTTGGAGCACTAAATTATCGACCCATGAACCAAGAGGCCATTGGTTTGATTCCTGGTCTGGGCTCATGCTTGGGTTGTGGGCTAAATCTTCAGTAGGGGGACGTGCAGGAGAGAGACGATCAATGATTCTCTCTCTTTTGATGCTTCTATCCCTCTCACCCTCTCCCTTCCTCTCTCTGAAATCAAGAAAAACATTAACATGTAACTATTTATCCTAAGTAGTGTTAACTATTGCACTATATTAACTTACTGATGCAATGTAGGGTGTCCCTGCACTAAATGGCTTTGAACTTGTGTTATTTCAGTTCTTTAGTATACTTGCTAAAGCTCTAATGCAGTGGTTCTCAACCTTCTGGCCCTTTAAATACAGTTCCTCATGATGTGACCCAACCATAAAATTATTTTCATTGCTACTTCATAACTGTAATGTTGCTACTGTTATGAATCCTAGTGTAAATATCTGATATGCAGGATGGTCTTAGGCGACTCCTGTGAAAGGGTGTTTCGACTGCCAAAGGGGTCGCGACCCACAGGTTGAGAACTGCTGCTCTAATGTCTCCATTAATCAGGTAACAGCAATCAGTTTTGCTGACTCCAAAAAACTTAGTGATTTAAGCATGACTTCTGATATCACAGACCTGAATTTAAAATCTCAGCTACCTCTATTACCCATTAGTTGACTGACAACCACCCATTTATTTAACCTAAGCTTGTTTCCTTCTGTAAAATGAGAGGAACAGAATCTACCCTTCATAGTAGTACTATGAGAATTATTCAGAAAAATTATGAAAAGTGTTTGGCTTATAGTAAAGACTCAAATATATTCTAACAACTCCCTACACTTAACTAGGTATCCCAAATCTTTACCTTCCAGACAACATCTCTTCCAGGCTGTCCCAAATAAACATCAAATTCACCATATCACGAAATTAATTCCTTAGTTCCATTCTTCTATTGTCTGTCTCAACTGATAGCACCAAACTAAGCCAGAAACTCATCTCTATTGCCCTCATTCTTTTCTTTTTACATTTTTATTGATTTCAGAGAGAAAGAGAGAGAGGGAGAGAGATAGAAACATCAATGATGAGAGAGAATCATTGATTGGCTGCCTCCTGCACATCCCACACTGGGGATCGAGCCCACAACCCAGGCATGTACCCTGACCGGGTAATCGAACTATGACCTCCTGGTTCATAGGCTGATGCTCAACCAACTGAGCCACGCTGACCAGGGCTTAATCTCCATAATTTTTATGAGAAGCAAAGAAAGGCTGAGGCTGCTGTAGGTTGTTCCAACTATCCTTTAGTTATAAGCAGACATACTCAAAGAGGCTTTTATCTGATCAGTTATGTGTATAAAGATTACTGGCACTATTCTATATGCTTCTTCATAAAATTATATATCATTTCTTAAACATAACCATCTAGAATTTAATCACCCTATCATCTTACTTAAATAAACTACAAAATAACTCAGTGTAAAAAAGAAAGGCAAAGTAAATGAAACTTTACCTGAATCTGTAAGATCTCAGTTCTTCCTTTTGATAGATTTTACTGAAAAACTTCAGTAACAAAGTGCGAACTGGAAGGATAAGGCCTCTCTGTTGATACAATGTATAAACTGCCTTGATGAGAGACTCTGTAGACTCTAAAAACACAGAAAACAATAACTACTTATGAATCAAAAATATCTGGTCATCAGCCCCCAAATTCCTTTAAAAGCACAGAGGATAGTTTTCTTTATTCCTATAACAAAGCACATCTTAGCCACAAACTGATGACTATCATTGAAGTCCTATAGCAATGGCCTAATATAAAAGGCAAACCTACCAGAAATTACAGTATAAACTTTCCTAAGGGAAACAAACCTAAGTAGAGATAACAAAAGCAGGATATTAGAAAGGTGACTAAGATGAAAACCAAATGGGAAAGCTTTTTGAATGAGAAAATTAGTAAGTCACACTAAAAACTGACAAAGTGATGTAACTTCAAGCTAGAAGAAATGTAGAGAAAGGCAGGATTCATTCTATAAGAAAAAAAGGAAAAAGCTCTCAAATTCTAATCCAACTACATCAGAAGAGAGTATTTCTTCATTAGGCTCGATGGCATTTCCTCTTAATAATATCTATCTCCTTTTATACCAATTCTGTAATCTATTAGAAATAGTATCAATCTGCTTCAGGAAGGGACCTATCCATTAAGAAAGGGATGCCCTGGGCCATAAACAATTTCAGTGTTTAAGTAGATAATCCTTTATAATGATGCCAGCTACCTTTTACAGCTTGAATATAATTAACTTGACTACATGGAATGTTTAAAAGTTATCAATTCAAATAGCATGCATAAGAGCTCCTCTCACATGAAGATAAAGCAGCATCACCTACCTCTGTTTGGTTGTATCTGCATTAACCTCCAGGATACCCCAAGCAACCTGTTCAGCTGCTTACTATTTAGCCTAGAGCCATCTTCAAGGGTCTCTGTCACAAATTTTCTTATCATTTCTATCCAATAAGAATCCTTCTGCAAAGTTGAGGCATTTGCCAGAGAGACCATGATATCAGATAGTGTTAAATTCAGTAAGAGATGGTCTACATTATTGGAGAGAATCGTGCAATGCTTGATGCTAAAAACAAAGACACATCAATTAAGTTTGGTATCTACCATGCCTACACTTCACTTACAATCCTTGAATAATCTATCAATGAGCCAAAGAAAACTATTTTTTTCCAATACCACTCTTTCTTCAGGCTACTGTTACTGATAACATATTAATATTAGTTTCATTACCAGTTTCCTCATGTATGAGAGAACTACATGCCCTTTAAAATACTCTTGCTTAGAGATAATTACATAGTGTCTCCCCCAAATAAAGCATCCACCTCAGCAAATTTTATTAAATTCATATTTATATCATTTTCTATTTGACCCCGGATAGCACAAAACATTCACTTTACAGATTTAAAAAATAAAAAACTTGAAGTTCATAGACTTAAAGTGACTTATTCAAGATCAGCTGAACTACTGCTACTTTTATTTCACACACACACACACACATATATATGGCTAATATGCAAAGTGCCCCCTGAGGAGTGCGACCGGGAGTTTGATCGCTTGCTATGACATGCGCTGACCACCAGGGGGCGGTGCAGAATGAAGGACGGCCACCACCACCACCACCACCACCACCACCCCCCCCCCCCCCAATGGCCCTGATTGCTGGCCAGGCCTAGGGACCCTACCCGTGCACCGGGCCTCTAGTTTAGATATAAACACCTCACAGTGTAGAAAGTTCAAGTTTAAGGCTAATTATTTTCTCATCATTTCAGGTGAAGCAACTGTTCAAGTCTGTACAGTGGTAAAGAATCACAATACCTTTTATTTGTTTCTTTCTTTCTGTGCTTGGTTATTTCTTTTAAGGCATATGGAAAATGACTCATAAAATGGTGTTTGAAATCTGTAAGGTAATTCTTTCGAAGCCAAGACTCCTATTAAAATGAGCAAAGATTAGAAAACCTACTAAAAACAGTAATTATAAATAACCAATAAAACTGCAAACAGAAATTTGACAACCTGTCAATATTCAACTATAAATTAACCATTAAAATACACCTTCTGGCCCAGCTGGTGTGGCTCAGTGTTGAGTATCGACCTATAAACCAGGAGGTTATGGTTTGATTCCTGGTCAGGGCACCATGCCCAACTTGTGGGTTCAATCTCTAGTAAGGGGCTTGCAGGAGGGAGCCAATCAATGATTCTCTCGTCTTTGATGTTTCTCTCTCTCTCTCTCTTCCTCTCTGAAATCAATACAAACATATTTTTTAAAAATACAGCTTCTGTTCATGATATATGTAAATTTAAAAATCAGAAAAAACTGTTAGAGCATTCAGTTTTCACCCACAGATCTTTAGGTGCTTAATAATTATTTTCACTTGAATTTTATCTACTGTTTAAGAGGAGAAGGGAAAGAATAAAGATTGAAGAAAACCCTGAACTTGAACCACTAATGCAATATTTATAAAATACACAAGTCTTCTACCTAGTGTTTTATTTATAACATAACACTATTTCCCATCAATTTCATTATTTCCTATTAAAGGTAGTCAACACCAATTCTTCAGCAGTATTTGTGAATGTACCATTCATTCTCTCATACCTGAAACACTGTCTTATTCCAGATTACAACACTTTTTCCCTCCTCCCCAGAGGACCAACCATTCCATTTTGCCAGACTGAGGGGTTTCTTGGGATGTGGGACTTGAGGTGCTAAAATAGCTGGTCGCCATATAGCTCCTTAGTGTCCTTCACTAGATTCTTCTTTTTCCTGACCTATAAATGTAGTCCCAACATCTCCTCTTGGACTTCTAATAGGCATCTTAAATTTAACATGAATAAACTGATGAATAAACTGAACTCTTCGCCCGCTCCCCAGCGGCGACACTATCATTTGGCTATGCATCATCCTTGCTCTTTTCGTTCTGCTGGCTTTACCAGAACCTAGCTGCTTCTCATCATTTCAACCACTAGATACATTCTACTTCAAGCCACCTAGTTTACAATAGCCTCCTAACTGCTCTCCCTGCTTTTCCTGTTGCCCCACATGTTAGTTCTCCACAAAGCAGCCAGGGCGACCTTATAAAACATAAAAATTCAGACTGTGTCACTCCCTTACTCAAAACCCTCCAATGTCTTTTCACCACCCTCAGGTTAAAATTCAAACTCCTCACCATGGACCGCATGGTCTCACGTGGTCATGGTCATCTGGCCACTGCCACTATTTCTCCCTCATCTTCTACCATTCTCCCAGTACCTTACGTACACAGCCCTTCCTGCCATTCCTCATCAACTTGTTCTCACTTCAGGCCTTTGCCCTTGCTGTTCCGTATGCTTAGAAGGTTCTTCCCACAGGTCTTCACCAGACTTGCTCCTTCACTTCATTCAGTGGCACTTCCTGACTCCCTATTTTAAACAGCCCCCCCCCCCACTCTGTTCCAGCACATATTCGCTCCCCTGCTTTACTTTCTTTTCCTAGTACTGCCATTATATATTTGTTTACCATCTATCAACCCAACCAGAAGGTAAGTACTGTGGAGGCAAGCACTTTGTCAGTCATGTTTATCTCTGTGCTCCCAGAGCCTAGACTAGCACCTAGCTCACTGTAGAGCAGTGCTGTTCAACAGACCTTTCTGCAGTGATGGAACTATTCCTTATGTGTTGCCCAAAATAGTAGCCACTAGCCACATGTAACTACTGAACACTTGAAATATAGGCACTGTGACTGAGGGCCTGAATTTTAACTAATTTAAACAGCCACATTTATAGATACTCAATAAATCTCTGATAAATTACTACACCTGACTGTTCTTCACAAATTCTAACCCTTGAGGGAAAAAGACAATAGCAATGAGACCTAGAGACAAAAAGTAGCAAGCATTAAAATATAAAATTAAGACACAACAAAATTTCTATAGTGTGTAATTATAATACTGACTCTCAGACTTGGAATTCACTTAGGTTAATTTCACTCACACTACACCTGCAAGTACAGCCTACCTACAATAAAGGTAACGTTTAGAGATGTTTTCTGACCTTACATCCTTTATCAAGATAAAATAGTATACACTCAGCAAGTTCATGTGTAGCTTCTTCTCTAAAACATTAGTACAAAAATAACTCAGGGACGGTTATAAGATCTTTAGTGTGATCCATTTCTACTAAACTAACTTGGCAATGTGGCACAAACCAGAAAAGACTACTTAATCAGCAATATTTTATCCCTAGAAGTAGCCACCAGGTACTAGAAGGTTCCTACATAATCAATCTGCCATAAGCAATAAATTGCAACCCCACTGTGAATTATACCTAATGAAAATAAGTATAATAAAACTTATGCATTTCACTTAAAAAAAAATTTAATATTCAGGTAACGCTCTCACAAAGTTGTTGTTTGGAGCAAAAGTAAGAAAAGAGATTACAATTAAACCCTAAAAATTTTTTGGAAAATGTGTAATTCCCCTTGCCAGGTGGCTCGGTTGGTTGGATCATCACCAACCCCATACACCAAAAAGTTTCAGGTTCAGTTCCCTATCAGGGTGCGTATGTTAGGCATCCGATGTTTTTCTCTTTCTCTCTCTCCCTCCCCCTCCTCTCTAAAATCAATAAACATATCCTCAGGCAAGGATTTAAAAAGAAAAGAAAATGCATAACCAATCAGTGGTAATATGCTAGTATCTAATCTGCCCGTTTATGATAAAAGGTTATTACTAAGAAAACAAAGAACCCGTTAGTTCTCACCAATTTGTGGTTTTCATCATGTTGCTTAGAAAGTTTCCACAGAAGGGAAATAATATTAAGAACTTGCTGCATAACCTGCAGTGGTTCTCGTTCTACACCATTTCCAACCGAAGTAGCTAGCTGTGGAGGAACAGCTTCAATCCAGCACTCGATCAGCAATGGAATTATTATCTCAATAAATCCTTTCAAGTTTTCAGTAGATGACAAGCCTTCATCCACACTGCCTAGTCCTCCAATCAGGTTCCTAATAAAGAAGGATAAGAATGAAAAATATTTAATGATTAAAAATTATTCCTTGCTTAATGTAAATCTTAAATATAAAGTACCAGTAAAATAAAGAACCATGATATTGATCAATTAGATTGATCAAGACTAGTAAGAAAAATAAAATTCTAAGATGACAAAGCCAAGAGCCTATCAAGCTTTACTTCTCATTAGGCTTTGCTAAAAATGAATAAATTAATACTTTCAAATGACGCCTCCCATGAGTAAATAAAACCAAATCATGAATAACTATTATGAAAACTATGAAAGACAATTGCATGTCTTCCCACCATTAGCCATCAATTGTCAGCAGTTATAATTCAATATAGGAAAACTGAGTGTGGACATAACTGAAATCCTTACCGTAGCCTGAACTGTGAACTGACATTTGGCTGTGAACCCCCATTTTCATAAACCTGGATGTGTTGCTGGTCGTTGGCATGTTCCTTCCAGTTGATAAAAATGGAGTTGCTAGTGGCATGGGGATTTTCTTTTTGTTCCTGAAGTCCTTCACTTTCTCTCAACCTACTGGATCCATCTGCCAAGGCCTGAAGGAATTTACTGAGTCTCACTAAGACTTTCAGCCTCCACTGCTGAGAAGTGAGTCTCCGATTAGGGTTTACAGAAAGTATCCAGGACTGGGATCTGTCTCTATTTACCAATCCTTTGGACAGCTGCTGATGAGAAATAAGTTCTACAAAATTCTTAAGCAATATACTGCTACGGCCAGTAATTAGAGCTGGGTACTCTTCCAGCAGAATGTCCAAAACTTTTAGAGAGTCCTCCTGAATTCCTTCAGTAATGTGAGTCATGGCACTAGAGAGATGGGCACTTACCAAAGGAAAAAATGGAGAAATTTGTTCAGCTCGTATTTTGGGGGCCAGGAATTGAAGAAGTTGAACTGCTGCTAATCGTACATTAGCATCTTTATCTGTAAACACAGCAGTAACTTCACTTAATATGTTTGAAAGGTGTGCATCAATTATAAATGGGTATTGAGATAAAAGGTCTTTAAGTCCAAGAAGAGCACTTTGTTTAACCCCAGCATTATAGTGATGCATCTGTGATAGCAAATCCTATAAAAAAATTAAAAAACACAGGTTTTAGGTATACACACACACATATATATGCATTATATTATTTTCAAATAAACATGCTATCTAAAACTATACTGATAAACTGACACTTCTTGGGGAAACTGCTTCAGTAAGTATTTCTAAATAACACTTAGCTTCTATTAAGATCAGAAACACAGTTTTATCTCTAAACTAGTTCTAGCCTAATAAAAATATTACATAATTTTTGGTTAGAATTTTCTTTTTGAAAATAACCTGCATGCAGACTTAGGCACACCATCATCACCACCATTTAAAGACCTACTATGTACTGAACTTACGCTGGGTGCATTCTCATACTCTTAATTTAACAGGCCCTTTCTATTTTAAGTGGTTTTTCAGGGTGTATATGTATTTTATTCATATTATAACATCTGACAATTTTCTCTGTGGAATAATTTACATAATCTGTGAAAAAAACATGACTTTGAATACCTTTTTGATATTATTTAACCTTTGGAGCTTAAAAGCAAAACTAGAAAACACATATCATCTCAAAGACTTGTTCACAAATATTCATAAAAGCATTATTCATAACAGTCAAAAAGTGGGAACAATCAAATGTCTATCAACGTTAGGAAAATGTAATATAACCATGCACTGGAATATTATTTGACAACACAAAAGAATTAAGTACTGCTCTGATATGCTATAATAAGAATGAATCTCATAAATATGCTAATTAAAAGACCAATTACAAAAGACCTGGTATTGTATGATTCCTTTTCTTTAAAATGCCCAGAAGAAGCAAATCTATACAAATAGAAAGTGGATAGGTGGCTGCCTAGGGCTAGAGGGAAGTAACAGGAATGACTTTATAAGAGTATGTATAGCATTTCTTTCTGAAGTGATAAAAAATGTTTTAAAATTAGATTATCATTGAGAGCATAATTGTAATATTTTTAAAACCACTGAATTGTCATCCTGGCTGGTTTGGCTCAGTGGATAGAGTGCCAGCCTGTGGACTGAAGGGTTCTGAGTTCAATTCCAGTCAAAGGCGCATGCCCGGGTTGCGGGCTCAATCTCCAGTGGGGGGCGTGCAGGAGGCAGCTGATCAATGGTTCTCTCTCATCATTGATGTTTCCATCTCTCTCTCCCTCTCCCTTCCTCTCTGAAATCAATAAAAATATATATATATAAAAAAAACAACACTGAATTGTCATTGTAAATGGGTGAAATTTATTATGTATAAATTACATTTCAATAAAGCTATTAAATTTTTAAGTAAAACTATTGCTCAAACTTCAATTAACTTCACACATTTATTATGAACCTATAAGCTGTGTTATAAGCATTCAAAAAATGAGCAAGACAGAAGCTTATCTCAATGTGCTATAAAAAACAGCTTGGACAATAAAACCGCTTGAAAACCGAAACATCAAAAACTTGACATATCAAGAAAAAAACACAAGGTATTTCCAGATGACATATTAAATCATCAACTAAGTATACAAGGGAGAAATGGATCAATGCGGATTTAGTTGAGCAAGTCTTTCTGGGGGAGGTGAGAAAACTGCAGTGGCAATATCAGACCAAGGTAACAGATGAACTCCAAACTTCAGCCATCAATAAGCCCTAAGAGTTAAAACACCTTCTCACAAAAACATAACGTTCTAGGTGATTTAAAAAAAAATCTAATTTTATGAAAATAATATTTATGATTTACCTTTATGTTAAGTTTTCTATTGTTTGTTGGAAGTATTCCATCCTCTTTGAGTTGCTCAGGCAGATGTATAGTCTTCGTTTTAAAGTTTGTAACAGTAGCATTTTCTAACTTGGGCTTCTTTTTACCAACTTTTAGTTTTACTTTTTGAAAATCATCTTGACGTTTTCTTTTTTTGGTCATTCTTGAGTGCTATAATGAAAAGAATTAATTAAAAAATGATGGATAAAGACAAAATAAACTATGAAAGAACAAAGGTATTTTTCAACATTTACATTACCATTTATACCAAAGATAATCAAGAATCAAGGCCAACAGTGAGTATACCAAAGATCAAAATATTAAATGGAAAATACCTTTATGAAGTAGCAATAAAAAAAATTTTAATTTAGCCAGGAGACCTGTAAAGAGAAGCCATTAACAATAAGGCAACCGGCTTGCCCCTGATTTGTCAAGGTTTTTTTTAGCCATAGAACCTTCTGTAAAGCAATGTGCTAAATGGAAACTTTTTCAAATTTTCTATGGGGATGTGGAGGGTGAGGGATGAGAGAGGGCTGGAAAGCAGCACAGAGTTCCTAAGATATCTTGTATCTACTATGAATCTTAGCAAAACAAAGCCAAGTTTGGAAACAAAAGTTATTATTTAATGAAGCCTGTAATGGGAAAAGTTTCATGAACCTAAATTGGGTCCTTGAAAAATGGCTAAGATACAGGTATGCAGCAAGGAGAGTTAATGAGCATTTCATGAGCAAAGAAAATGGTATAGATCAGGAGTAGGGGATAAGCCTGATTAGGCAAAAAAAATGAAGATACCAGCATTTTGAACCCCAGGGAAAGTTCATACTAGACATAATCAGAAAATAGTATCCAAAAAACAGGATGAAAAACAGTATAAAAGGAAATAAATAACAGAGGGATAAGGAACAAGCCCAATTAGGCCACTATTATAATAAATCAGACATGACCATGTCATGCTGACTTCCCCCTCTTCACCACATTCTTTCAACTTATATCCAAACCTTACCACTTACACACAAAATCTTTCATCTGTGCTTCCTACCCCCATTTCCCCCCCCATCCCACCTCCCACCCCCGCACTTCTTCCACTCTTTATCTCTAACCTAGACTGTTCAAGAGTTTCCCACAGGTTTTCTTGCTTGTCTCTAGCAGCCTTGGGCAAACTACGGCCCGCAGGCCAGATCCAGCCCGTTTGAAATGAATTAAACCAAAAAAAAAAAGACCGTACCCTTTTATGTAATGATGTTTACTTTGAATTTATATGAGTTCACACAAACACTCCATCCATGCTTTTGTTCCGGCCCTCCGGTCCAGTTTAAGAACCCATTGTGGCCCTCGAGTCAAAAAGTTTGCCCACCCCTGCCTAGTGTCTACTCCCTAATCCATTTTTAAACACATGTGACCAAGGCTCAGGAGCTTTCAGGGGTTTCGGTACTCCCTTTACTGTGAACTCCTTCGCTGGACACAGCACCTCCTTCCCACCTTCTCTCCCTATAAGCTAACTTCTGTCTAAAAAATGTCTCCTGTACCTAGAACCAGCTCAGCCCTTCTTGAAGTCTTTTCTACACACTACAAAAATAATGAATTCTACCTCCCACTGTATACCCCACTGGGACTGTACCTCTGAAATAAATAAAATATCTTCTGTTCTATCATTATCCTATGCCTGGCTATATTTTTTTAATTAATGCTATACATGAGTCCAAAAAAAATGAGTAAAATGAAGGTTTGCATTATTGAGAGAGTAATAAAATGGCTGGTGCAAGTCCAGCAGCTCAAGTTCCAGGAATCCAGAAGCCACTTGCCTATAAGCTATGGGCTAGGATTTGGCTATATAGGTTAAGGGCAGATTCTAGAGACAGAGTGATTAGGTTCTTACGAAGGCCACCACTTTCTGGCTGTAGTTAACCACTGTGCCTCAGGTTTTATCTACAATATAGGGATACCAATAATACATATTTCGTCATACAGTTGTTATGAGGTAGGATGAATGAGGAAATGAGTTCATTATTTGTAAAACACTCAGAACTGTGCCTGGAACACTGGTAAACATATAAGCTATAAGCACAATATGTATAATTTCTTAAAGTATCTGGACTAGTACCAAACACACTATTAGATGCATTACATACATTAGCATTCATTTCGCACAAAACCATGTGAGGGAAGGTGGAACTAAACCCATTTTAAAGATGTGGCTCAGAAAGGTTTGTTAGTCCTTCACTAAGAACTTGAAGAGGGCCTGGCCGGCGTGGCTGAGTGTCGGCCTAGGAACCAACCAGGAGGTCACGGTTCATTCCTGGTCAGGGCACACACCCAGGCTGCAGGCTCCATCCCCAGTGTGGGGCGTGCAGGAGGCAGCCGGTCAGTGACGCTCTCTCATCATTAATATTTCTAGCTCTAGCTCTCTCTCCATCTCCCTTTCTCTCTGAAATCGATAAAAATATTTTTTTAAAAAGATGAAGAGGGATTCATACACAAGACAGTTCTGCAGAACCAGCTTAATATATATACATATATTAGAATGAAGGTGAAAATTGGAAAACTGAGTAGGAAAAGGGCTCACCTTTTTTCACTTATCCCATCCCCAAGTTCTCATCCCACCCACACCTTTCTAGTCTAAAAAAAAAAACAAAACAAACAAAAAAAGTCCCTAATACTTATGTGGCCTCTATTAATACCAAAGAAAACGTTTTTCTTTAATTAAGCAAGTACTCTTTGCGAGCGTTCCCTACAATTTATTAACTAGTATCAGAGATTAAAAAAATAAAATAAAATAAACGGTACAAGACATTCAGAAAATTCGAATGAATTAACTAGCCCTCCGAATCCTCTGTGCTATTTCAGACACTAAATACCTAATGGATATCCAACAGCCTGCAGTCCAGTTTATGCCATATGACCCCTCATTTCGTAGCTGTAACACTTGTGTTTTCCCTCGGTTAGGAAAAATTAAGAGGGCTGAACGCCCTTCCTTGACTTTTTTAAGGCTGCTGAGATTCTTTTCATGGTACACGGAGAACATGCTCATAGTAGGAACTCTTCAAGTTCAATTTCTCTTATTCTCACTTGAGATAAAAATTTCCACAGCACCGCAAATCAGGCGGCCTGACTACGCCACGTTCACATCAGCGGGGACCGAACGGAGGCAGGCGCTCCAGCTCCGGGGCTGAACACTCCCTCCCTCCCGGGAGCGCCGACGTAGGGGAGCCCCGAAGCTGAACCTCCTACATTCCAACGGCAACAAAAGGGGGTCCCCACCGAACCGCATTCCGGCCAATTGGTCTGCCACCTCATGTCCCTCCCTAACTTCCCAATTCTTTGCCCCCAAAGTATGAAGGAGACAGCACCCTGCACGCACTCGGTCTCTGAAAATGTCCTCTCCAACCCCGTTTACGCTCATGCGCTCCCCCCAAACTCTACTGAGGGGTCCAATCGGAGACCCCGCACTTCCCTTAGAGCCAATGCCCCACACGGGCCGCCCGACAGAACCGGTGGCCCGGGGCCCCTCCACACCTGGGCGGCGAGGAGGCGGCGACAGCTCATCGCCGCCCCAAGTCTCCAGTCCCGCACCCCAGAAGTGAAAGCCCCCCCGGGTCTGGAGCCACGATCGTGTCTTCTCCTCCTGTGCACCGCCGTCGGGACCGGAGCCGGGAGGAGGGGCCCGATTCACGCACACCCGCCCGAAAGTCTCCCGGACCCAAACCGCGCGAACCCGCCCAGTCACTGGAGGCGCTTCCAACGCCCGCAGGCAGCCGCCTCCGCACCGCCCGGCTCGGCACCCGGGGCGAGCTCCGCAGGGGCGCAGACCGGCCGCAGCCGGCCCTGCCCGCCTGGGCCGCGGACAGGGGGGCGAGGGCCCCGCGCGCCGTCCCGCGCCCCGGGAGGGCCTGGCCCGATGGGCGCCGGCCACTCACCTGAGAGTCCGGCGGGGCCCGGGGCGCAGAGGCAGCGAGGAAGGGCGTCCGAGCAGAAGCCCTCGGAGGGACGGCGTGCGCCACTGGCCGCAGCCGCTCGCTCCCGGAGCGTGTTTTCAAATCCCCGAGTCCTCACGCGGCCGTGTCTCCTTCCGCCGCCCGGAAATCAGGGCCCCTCCCCCGCCGCGCCGCGCTCACGTGACCGCGACCCGCAGCCGCGCGCAGCCAGGGAGGCGGGAGGGGCAGCGGCAGGCCCCGCCCCCGGGAGGAGGGGGCGGGCGCCGGAAGCCCCCGCGCTCCGGGAGCGGAGGATGGAGAGCGCTGGACCCGAGCTCGGAGCTGGGTGCTGGGTCCGGCCCTGAACTTCTCGGACCTGCGTGGGGGTGTCGCCCACGTTACGGCTGGTTGACGGCTGCCTTTCTCCCTACTCCAGACCACGGTTCTTCAGACCTGAAGGCACATTCAGAGAAGAATATAAGTTGAATTGAAGGGAGAAAAGTTTCATTGGAACTGCAAGCGCCCTAGAATCCCTGGGGACAGGAACTGGATGGAGCAATTAAGAATTGCTTGACAGAAGGCAAAATACACCTAGAAACTAACGTCTTAGTGGAGGATTTTCCCTAATACTTCCATTTCTCAGCACCCAGATTCCCGCTACTGAAATGAAGTGGGCCCAGAGAAAGCAAGGGAGAGATTAAAATGCCTAGGAAGGGGATGAGGAAACAAGGAGCCTGGGTCTTTGAAAGACACCCTTGCCAAAGATTGGCAGGTGGGCTGGAGGAAAGAACCCCAGTGAATGGATTTCAGACCTTGATTCAAATTTCTCTTTACAGCTTAACAGATAGATATGCGACTTAGTAAAGTTGGGTAGGGATTCAGAGGTAACCTGAGATCCAAGCACTGGACACAAAGGCGTTTGCTCACCAATTTTTAAAGATCAGATTTCTGGATTTCTGTTTGTTTCTTGAAAATGTGGTTTATATGATCAGAGATAAAGTGGCAGACCAAGATGCTCACCTCTCTCTTTCCTGGCAACACAGCCATACATCCATACTCTGCTTGAATCCACTGTAAACATAAACATTTGGGAGTCACCAATATTATAGGGAGTCACCAATATTATAGGGTATTAAAAATTATGAGACTAAATCAGAAAATGAAAGGTTTATTGTCATCCAGACATGTCCCCTGAACTCCAGACTTAGGTCTAACAGCTTCCTCAACATTTCCTTTGGATATCACTATATGTCTCAAGGTCAACATGTCCAAATTGGAACTCCTGATTTTCCCCCTTAAATCTACTCTTCCTCCAGCTTCTTCATCTCAAATAGCAACTCCATCCTTCCAGTCACTCATGCCAAAACCTTTGGGTTTTTTTTTTGGCTTGGCTTCTTTCTTTCACATCTCACATTTAATCCAACAGGAGATTCTGTTGACTTAACCTTCAAACACATCCTGACTTCCCCTACTTGACACCACCTCCCGGCTGATCTAAGCCATCCCATGCTCCCTGGTAAAAGCTTCTGAGTAGGTCTCCCTGCTTCCACCATTGCAGTCTAGATAGTTTCCCCATAAAAGCTAATACCAGCAGTATGGCTGTGTGGTGGTTTAAAAATCTAAGGTCAAGGCACTCTTTGGCTCAAAACCCCTCAATAGTTCCCCAAGTCATTTTCAGTAAAAGCCAGGTCTCTATGATGGCCTCGAGGTCTGCCATATTCTGGCGTGTCCCTTAGCCTCTGAGCACTCCCCGTAGCACTCTCTCTTTTTTCACTCTGCTCCAGCCTAGAGCAAGGTGGGCCCGGTGGTGATGTCGCTGACAGAAGTAGTGGTGACCTGGCTAAAGGAGCAGCCTGCCCTCAGCAGCAGCCAACTGTTGTCATAAGGGAATGCAATCACATTTTCAAGAAAGAAACACACACACACACACACACACACACACACACAGAAATCCAGAAATATTTATAAGAAATTTGATCTTTAAAAATTGGTGAGCAAATACCTTTGTGTCCTAGCTGAAAACACTGTGTGGGACAAACAAAATACTTATGAGCAGGTTGCCAATTTATAGCCTCTTTTTTAGGACATGAGAAGTATGTACGTTAAGATAGCCTTTTCTCCAACTCTACTAATGAACTTGACAGGGCACATAATAAACTGACCACAACAGAGCCGGCTTGGCCAGGGAGGTTTTTCGAAATGGTGATTGTGAGCCATTTTCTCATATACTTAGTCTCCTTTAAAGAATTCCTTTATTTGTGTTTATTTTCAATCACAATATTTTTAAGTTTAGTAAAATAAGCATAACATAAAATTTACCTTTGTAACCATTTTTAATTGTTCAATTCAGTAGTGTTAAGTACATTCACATTGTTAGGCAACCAATCTTGAGAATGATTTAATCTTTCAAAACTGAAACTCTATACCCATTAAACAATTCCATTCTCCATCCCCCCCAGCCCCCCCTCTGGCAACCACCATTCTACTTTCTGTTTTTAATGAATTTGACTACTAGAGTTACCTCACATAAGTGGAGTCCTACAATATTTGTCTTTTTGTGACTGTCTTATTTCAAGTAACAGAATGTCTTTAAGGCTCATCTGTGTTGTAGCATGTGTCAGAATTTCCTTCCATTTTAAAGCTAAATAATATCCCATCCTATGTATATATCTCATTTGGTTTAACCATTCATCTATTAATAGACACTTGTGTAGCTTCCACCTTTGCTCTTGTGAATAATGCTGCTAAATATCACCTTTAAGACCCTGCTTTCAATTATTTTGGGTATCTAACCAAAAGTAGAATTGCTGAATCATATAATAATTCTGTTTATAACTTGTTGAGGAATCACCATACTGTTTTTTATAGTGGCTATACCATTTCACATTCCATTCCAATTTTTCTACAGCCTCACCAACACTTATTTTCTCTGTGTGTTTCTGAATAGTAGCTATCCTATCAGTGTGAAATGGCATCTCATTGTAGTTTTGGTTGGTATTTCCCTAATGACTAGTAATAATGAGCATCTTCTTGTTTTCAATTTTAATTGCTCAATTAGTACATGTTAATTTAGAAAAGTATAATTTTTCTATCTAAGTAAAATGAAGAAAAGAAAATTACTTCAATCACACAAGCATAGATAACCATTCCTACATTTTGGTGAGATTTCAACCAGACTATTTTCTACATACTCATAAAAATGAATGGGAGCATATTATACTCGCTGTGTATTAACCATTTAAAAAAACTTAATGTCACTCTTACCTTTTCATTTTAATAAGTATTATGTATGTGATAATTTGAAATGACTACATAATCTTTCCTTGTTTGAATTTACTGTAATCAATGTATTTTCTTTATTTTTTTTACTGTAATCAATTTAACTGGACCCCCATTGTTGAGCAGTTAGGTTGTTCTTAAATTTGGGGCATTATAAATAGCCCATAGTTTTTTCAATTTGGGATAAGGAAGGAGCAGGGAATAATATTTTAAAATATTAACAATGCCCACTCAAAAAAAAAAATGTAAAGAGCCTTCTACATCTTTCTACGTTTTAAATTATTACTTAGGATTTGTGTTCTTTTGTCCTTTATTATATTGCTCCAACAACTGGGTCTATTCCTTGTCACTAATTTCTCTATTTGTTTTGGTACTGTGTTTCCCAAAAGTCTCTAGATGTGGATTCCTAGTCCTTTTTTCTTTTCTAGAAGTTAAATGAGTGTGGTTAGGACTATAATAATTTTTGAAAGAAAAGTTTTAGTTAACGGGTGGGAATAAAAATGTCCTTGCTGGCAGCCCGGTAGTGGGCAGAGAGCATACTTTCATGGCCATGGCCATACTTACCTTTAGCAAGGCTGGGAAATGTAGTAGAGCTGTATGCTCAGGAAGAAGAAGAGAGAGGGTTTTTATAGACAGCTCTCAGTCGGCCACGCCCCCTCAGCCTTGTTCATGCTCCACACTGCTGTCCATGCTAATTATCTGAGTCCCAAATCTGATCATGCCATTCCCCTCCTAAAGAAACATATGCAGTGGGTTTCTATCACTGAACAACAAATATTTTTATTGAGTACCTACTGTGTGCTGAACATTGTAGCTATAATAAGGAAAATAAAAATTCTGTATTTGTCCTCCTGGAGCCAAAATCTTGGGAATCATACGTGGCTCTTCCTTCTCTCTCACCCAGTCCTTGACGAACACCTCCAGCCAGAGGACCACTCTGCACCCCTCCTTCTCTGTTTCCCACCAGTGTCACTGTTCTAAATAGTCTTAAAAATCCTGAATTACATAACTTATACATAACCAGATTTAGAGGACTTTATCAAATGAGCCATGGATGTGCAGTGTGGGGGGAAATGAAGCATTTAATTTTAGCTAATTTGTTGACATTATCCATGTTTATGTTTATTCGCACTCTGCTCTTGCTTGAAGGTGTGAGGGAACTTTTCCAGGAATGCTCAGATCCCCCTCCCTCCATGGAGTGACTAGGTTCTTTATCTATGCCTGTGGTCCATGAGATTTCCTCCTCTATTCTTACAACAAACTCCCTTTAATTGGAATTGCTCGAATGGCTTTCTTCTCCTAGCCACCAAAAGATTCATCAGTGAAACATTATTTTCATTTTTGAAGAGTGTATTTAACATCTAATGTGGGTATTGCATAAAACTAGATGTTTGAGGGTAGTACCTATCATCCATTATGCAAAGTGCTTTGGCAGTGCTCAGGCCCAATTTAAAGAAGAACAAGACACCTGTAATATTTTTATGTTGCTGCTGTTACAAATGACCACAAATGTAGTGGTTTAAAACAATACCCATTTATTATCTCATGGTTCTGTAGATCAGAAATAAGCCAGTCAAAGAAAGATAAATATCACACGATCTCACTCATGTGTGGAATATAATGAACATAAACTGATGAACAAAAATAGAAGAAGAGTCATAGAAGCATCAAACAGACTGCCAACCTATGAGGGAAAGTGGGGGCGGGGGGGAGGGGGAGAGTGAGGGGGTAAGAGATCAACCAAAGGACTTGTATGCATGTATATGAGCATAACCAATGGACACAAACAGTAGGCGGGTGAAGGCATGTGCTGGGGCATGGGGGCGGCTGGGGAGAGGTCAATGGGGGAAAAAGGAGACAAAGTATTGTATGAGTCTTAAACAAAAAATAAAAAAAGAAGTGTGAAATTATGTCAAAGTTTTGTTTTTTTTCCAAAGTTTTAAAAAATTTTAATTACATGTAGCACTGAACTGTAATTAATAAGATATATATACTAGAGGCCCGATGCATGAAATTCGTGCAAGAATAGTCCTTCCTGCCCTAACTGGTTTGGCTCAGTGGATAGAGTGTTGGCCTGTGGACTGGAAGGTCCCAAGTTCAATTTCGGTCAAGGGCAGGAGGAGGTGTGCAGGAGGCAGCTGATGGATGTTTCTCTCTCATCGATGTTTCTAACTCTATCCCTCTCCTTTCCTCTCTATAAAAAAAAATCAATAAAATATATTTTTTAAAAAAAAAGAAGAGTAGGCCTTCCTTTGCCCAGCTTTCCAGCTGCCAGCACTGGCTTCCCTCTGGCACCCTGGACCCGGGCTTCCCTCGCAGCCCCGGCTTCGTCCAGAAGGACGTCTGGTCTAATTAGCTATATATATATATATATATCCTTGTGGCCAAGTGCACAGATTTGTGCACATTGAAAGGAAATTAATTAGAAGGTGGCCAGTGGGGCGGGACTGAGCAAGACGGGCCAGACATGACCTGGAGGCAACCTCCCACAGTCCCTCCCCAGCTGGCCGCACCTGAGGTGGCCCCCGGGGCTCGAAGGGCATCTGCGAAGTGAGCGGGGTCCCTCTGGCGGGTGGGGTCCCTTGGCCTGGCCTGCAGGGATTTGGCAGAAACTAGCTCTCCAACATCCCCCCACGGGTCCCAGAGGGCGAGAGGACACTCTGCAAAATTGCTGTCGTACAAGGTGTAGAACGCAAACGCAAGTGCGCAGTAAACCAGATTCAGGGACAACAGTGCCCCAGCAACAACATAATCCAGGGCCAAAGGTGGAATCGCGATGCTCTGTGAGGAATCGGGCTCCCTGCTCTCTGGTTCTGGGGTGTGTCACTGAAGAATCACGCTGTCAAGTCACTGCAGCTTGGCAGCTCCTGCATTGAGCGTCTGCCCCCTGGTGGTCAGTGCTCGCCATACCTACTGGCCGGTCGGCTGTTCAGACGGTCAGTTAGCCTTCTATATATAAATATGTATATACATTTCATCCTCACGATGACCTGATGAAATAAGTACTAATATTACCCAAGTTTTATAGATGACACAACTGAAATACAGAAATATGAAATAATTTTTCCAAGGTCACACAACTTTCAAATTGTGGTGCAGGGAATTTTACCTGGTAGACTGCTTCACTCATTACACACTGCTTCTCCACATATAGCTTATATAAAGGGAGAAAAAGCTATAATATGTATATTGTGACCATATTTTATATATCTTTTATGTAATTCAGTTAATTGTGTATAAATAGAAAGAATTGGCCTGAACAGATGATCTTATAAATTTGGCACTTGTGCCCTTTGCTTTTCCTGAAGTTCCTGTTACAAAGCTCTGGATGCTGAGGTGTCATTTCCCATCCCGGGTAATGGAGGTAATTCCAAAGGAGGAAGGAGAACTGAAGAAGAGCTGTCATGTTAGGGCAGAGTGATCATATCCTTAGGTCTCTCAGCTCCAAACATCTGACCTACTGTTTCACAAAGAACGTAGCTGTTGTATAAATAAGAAATATCTGTGAACCATTTGCTACAGACAGGTGGTTTTCTTAATTTGTAATTTGCTAATCTCTAGTAATTACATATGTAATCACGTAATGTAAACAAATATGTAATTATATTTAATACAAAAGAATAAGTAAGTGGTGCAGAAAAAGATAATCATGAGTTTGAAATATTTTTTCTGGTTTTAGATTGTAACTGATATAAATATAAATGTGCAAATACTTGTGGGTTTGTGAAGGTGTGTGCTTATCAACTCAAAAATGTATTCTTTGTATCCGTGAAGATAGATGAAAGCATTTGTGTTTTCTCTTACCTGAGCTCTACACTGAAAACGGAATGAAAATTAGGAGAAAGTTGTACAGCAAATGTCTTGTAAGATCCCTTTTATTAATTAAAAACCAAGCCAAAACACACACATACTGAACTATCTTTTTGTGTAAAGATATAAATATAAATACAGATGTCTACCCATACACCAAGCTGTTAATAGGGATGATCTGTGGAGAGGAAAGTGGTATTTATCATTCTGTATTGCAGTTTTTCTTATTCCTTATAGTTTTACAGATTCACTAGAGTGTGTTTAGGCCTTCTCTCTGACGACTTAAGACTTTATTCAGTTCTAGAAAGTGATCAGTCACACTTCACCAATATTCCCTCTCTTCTCTCCTGGACCTCCCACATACCTAGATCTAGATATAGTTTTAAAAGCTCTATTGAGATATAATTCACATAACACGTGTGACCATTCACCCACTATTAAATATATGTTGGAATGTCTCAAACTATCCTCCCTGTTTTGTTGTTGTTGTTGTTGTTGTTTTACTGCTTCTTCACCTTTTAAAAACAATCTTTTTTTCTCTGTGGGTGCTCTGGATGAATTCAACAGAATTTCCCAAGTGTTTTTTCTTAACAGTGTTCATTCCAGATTTCACCTTGTGTATTGAGATTTCTGTTTCACTGTGGTTTTCCTTCCCTCCTTCCCAGTGGTAGTGTTTTATTATTCCGTTCTCTTTTACAGATGTTCTTCCTTCACTCCTTTGAGAATTTTAAACATTTTTTTACTCTATCATCCATTTCCTGAGGAGTGCACCTCCCATTTGTATTTTGAACTTCGATCTGCAGGCTCATCTTCTAGGATGTTTCTTGTTCTTTTCCATTGTTTGGTCCCACCCTTTCATGTTAGTGTCCTCTCCACGACTGACCAGGACACCCTGTCAACAGACAGCACCCAACCCCTGGTTTATCCCACTTCTGATCCTGCCTCAGAAACAGCAGCCAATCCTGGACCGATCCCCTCTTCCCTTTTCCATCCTGGGAACATTCAGTGGGAACTACAACTTACAAAAATGCTGCCTTCCTCCCTCTTGTTGACAGCATTCCAGGTTCCTCTGGGCTGTCCCCTTTGCCCCCTCCCCCACCTTGGTGCAATAAGCAATCACCTGAATAGTCTTTAGTTAATTAGGCATAGTCCAACCTTGGGCTTTTTTAGATGACGGGCTCCCTGAGGCAGAGTCCTCCACGTCCTTACATTGCCTGTAGATCTTTAGGCCTAATAACTTTGGGACCACAGAGATATTCCTCAGGACTCATAGGAGAATGAATGATCTTTTATGGGCCCATTCCCTGGTTATTGCATGCTCCTTCCCTCAATTTCTTATTATGGAACATCTGTCTTCCACTCACTAAAATGTCAACTCCAAAAAGGTAGGACTGGAATCTTGGTCATCTTTATACATCACACAACCCTGTGCTCAAAGGATATGGTCACTCATCGTATTTTTATGGAGGTGAGCATTGCTCTTTGCCAGGAACTGGCTTAGAGCTGAGCATTTATTTATGGGCAAGACCCAATCTCTGCTCTCAAAGAGCCTGCAGTCTAATGGAGATCACTGACAACCAAACTGGCAAGTACAGAACACTCTAAGAGCTGATGGGTTTAGTACAGAATGCCAATGAGCACCGTGAAGGGAAGCTAAGATTTGTGGAAGCTTTCCCGATGGAGAACATGTGGGGATTCAGGGAGTGCAGCATGCTCAGAGAGCATGGGAGCTCACCACCCTTTTCCCCTTACCTTGCCCTGTGCATCTCCTCCCTCTGACTGTTCCTAAGCTATATCCCTTTATATAAGCCAGTAATCTAATACTAAAGCAGATGAACACAATAAAAAGAAAAAACTGTGACCAGAAAGGTATCAGTGAATGAAATTAAACAAATTTTAAAACATATATCAGGATAAAGAAAATTGATTAAAATAATTAGTAAAAGAGAAAATATCTTAGGAAAACATAAGAAATCATGTAAATTAAGAATAAAAGAGAAAGAAGATGAAGGGATTAGCCCCCTAGACACAGACAACAATGTGGTGAGGCCAGAGGGGAGGGGGGCGGGGCTTGGTGGAAGTGGGCAAAGGGGAGGAAAATGGGAACATATGTAATAGTGCCAACAATAAAAATTAAAAAAAGAATTTAAAAATTCCAAATAAAGATTTGTGGACTCACAGGATATTGCTTAGAGGCTACCCTGAATGCCATTTCCCCGGCATTTGCATATTTGGACACTGACCTACACCATCTCATTCTGTAATTCCCCTTCCCCACCTTCCATCCTCACCCTGACCCCTACTCAAGTACTTGCTGTTTTTGTCCTCATAGAAGCACATTGCAACGTTTGTTCCTTCTACACCTATAGATGGGAGACCCAAGGAATGCAACTCTCTTGCCTGATGAGAGCCTGCATATTGTAGATACTAATTATACTCTGGTATGACGAAGTGAAAGGAAATATTTGGAACTGGTGCTTTATGCCATTCCTTCAACACAGAAACTGGTCCCCACCATTCCGCAAGCCCAAAACCACTCTGCCGTCCCAACCAGACCCTACCCACTTCCTGGCCCTTCCCTTGAGCCCCCACAGGGCATGGAAAGCATTTTTTAAGCTGGATTGTGGTGACAGTTGGACAGCAGTATAAAGTTACTAAAATTCAACAGACTGGATACTTACAATGGATGGATTGCATGGTCTGTAAATTGTATCTCAATAAAGCTGTTAGAAGTTAAAAAGAAGAAAGGATTGGGAATAACTCTGGGAGCCAATCTATAGTGCTTGGCACAAAAAATGTTTATTTTTTTAATGAATGGAAGAGATCTTGCTGCATAACACATATTTCATCAATTTTAAGCATGCTATTTTTTACATTTTTAATGCGCACACCTCTTACAACTGACCTTACATGTGCATCAGAACTTGAGAATGGGTGTCAGGGGCTTGATGGAAAATCCCAGAAACTATAATAGAGGGATGCTTTCTAAAGAAGTGCTATGTCACTATATTTTGGATGGCACACAAGACAACCTGATGAGGAAAGGCACATCACTGATGACTGAATCAGACTCTCAATGTGAGAAAACCTTGATGAAAAATCATCAGAGAGTTTGGATTTTTTAAAAAAGTAGAACTGAGATAAGGAGAGAAAGGAAAAAATCCTACGGGATATACTATGATAAAGATAGAAGGATAGCCCAGGGACAACGACAGTAGTGTGGTGAAGGCCTGGGGCAAGGGCCAGGTTAAAAGGGGCCAGTGGGGGAAAAGCAGGACATCTGTAATACTTTCAACAATAAAAATAAATTTTATTTTAAAAAGAGATAGAAGTAGACTTAACAACGTAAAGAAAAAGCCTGTCGCCCTAACCGGGTTGGCTCAGTGGATAGAGCGTCAGCCTGCAGACTGAAAGGTCTCCGATTTGATCCTGGTCAAGGGCATGTACCTTAGTTGCGGGCACATCCCCAGTAGGGGGTGTGCAGGAGGCAGGTGATGGATGTTTCTCTCTCATAAATGTTTCTAACTCTATCCCTCTCCCTTCCTCTCTGTAAAAAATCAATAAGGTATATTTTTTTAAAAAAGAAAGAAGAAGCCTGTAATAGGATGAACTAATAAGATTCCCTGTAGGTGGTGACAAATACGTAAAAGAGGAATCTCTCCAGAGCAAAGGGAGGGTACCTTGGAGGAAGTCTTTAGAGAGAAAAGGTGAGCTGAGAGCACTAATGAGCTGCACATGGCATCAGGGAAATCCCTTAACCTCTCTCGGGACGATTTCATTTCAGAGGTTTTCTTGTATGTTAAATAACAGTGTTATCTGAGCAAAGAGGGTCCTCCCACTCCCTCAGCACACAGCAGAGCCGATCACTGAACGCTGCGTTTTGCAGTGGAGAAATTAAGACACTTTATTGGCAGGGCGCCAAGCCGGGAGAACAAGAGAGCTAACGCTCAAAATCTGAACTTCCCATTGGTTTTTATTCAAGGATTTTTAATATACTTTTATTGATTTCAGAGAGGAAGGGAGAGGGAGAGGGAGAGAGAGAAACATCAGTGATGAGAGCGAATCATTGATTGGCTGCCTCCTGCATGCCCCCTACTGGGGATGGAGCCCACAACCTGGGCATGTGCCCTTGACTGGAATGGAACCCAGGACCCTTCAGTCCACAGGCCGACTGAGCCAAACCCGTTAGCACTATTCAAGGAATTTTAAAGGCAAAGACTGAGAATTTGGGGTTAAGGGTCAAGGAGGAGCTGGATGGTTAGGTTGTTTTTATTTTAGTTCTTTTTTTTCTTTTCATCTTTCACAGAATTTATTTTATACCAAACAGCATTTTAAACACTGACTTAGAAACTCCCTAATAAGATAAAGCAAAGACAAATGCGTTTATCTTATGAGAAACGAGATACACCATCCTTTATAGTCTTCAAACATTATTGCACTTTAACTTTCATAATTTGACAATGGATTCGTGAACAATCTTCAGATAACTAGTTTAACAAATTAAAGACACTTTTAAGCAGACATGAGTGCCCTAAGTTGTTTATTAGGTAAAAATTTTACAAACATTACTTATATTAGCGGTAACGGTAGAGCTGGACAGCAAACTCATGGGTCCTTTCCAAGGCCACAGCTCTTGGGGCCTGCGGATGTCAGCCCTCGCATCTCCTTGTGCTGTGGACTGGGTTGGTAATCCATTGGGTGTCAGGATTCCTTCTGATAGCCTTGCAGAGTGGATCAGCGAGGATAACCGCAAAGAATTTGTGGAATCTTCACCAACCCAGCAAGAATCCAGGACTCTCAGAGCCCCACAGTGGCGTCCACCGCACTCCTTGGCAGCAGACTGAAGGCTTTGAGCAAACTTTAGCTGGTAAATACCATGATGGGCAGGTTTGCCTGAGGTCACACCCTTAGGAACTGAGCATTTGCAGCCACCACGGAGCACTCGAATCCTATATACACACGTAAATTTGACTTGGCCTTGTATCCCAATCTGTGCGTTTTATCGGGTCAGGTGAGGTAGGGGGCAGTGAGGGGTACCCCTATGGAGCCCAGAGAGCTGGCGATACTGCCAGCAGCACACCCTGAGAAAGAAATACATGACATCCCACTGCTTCTTCCTCCACAGCTCCTGGTTGTACTTGGAAGCACCCATCTAGTTGGATCAAATAAAAGTGTTTTAAAATAGCACTATATATGTATATTTTTCATTATAATAACAATGTAGTATTATTGCAGAAAACTAGGAACACATAGAAAATCATAAAGAAAAAAAATACTTGGTACTCCAAGAATTACTATTACCATGTTGGAGCAATATCTGTTCAATTTTTTTATACACACAAACATTTGTTTTAATTTGTTTTGCTTTATGAAACTGAGATTAAAATTCAACATATTCTTTGTTTTCTGTTTCTATTCCTTAAAAGCATGATTGTCCAATAACCAAATAGCATTCAATTTCATAAATATAAAGAATTAGAAAATCCCTCATATCGGCCATAAGGAAAAGTTTTGGCACCAGTGATGTAAATTTTAGTTACAGGAAAAATTCCCTGGGGCAATGTCTCAATCGGGGTCCCTGGGGGAGACAGATGGCACACTTTAAGAGAATAATTTGAGGATTGTTTAACACAGGATCTGTTTACAGAGATCCTTTAGTGGCAGGGATTAGGTGCTGATGGCACCTAAGGGCATGAGGAAGGAGGAGGGGGCAGTAACTTAAATCTGGAAACAAAAAAAAACTCGGTGGAGACCCTGCCTGATAGAAGCTGTAACAGGTACTTACTTGAGGGGCAGGCAGCCGAAATAGAGCTTCTGTATCATCCAGCAGTCTCAATTCTGGGTATATATCCAAAAAACTAAAAAAAAATCATCAGTACCTCAAAGAGATATGTGCATACCCATGTTCATTGCAATATTATTAGCCAAGATATGGAAGCAACCTAAATGTGTGTTGATGGATGAATGGATAAAGAAATTGTGACATATGTGTGTGTAATAAAATATTATCCAGCCATAAAAAGAGGGAAATCCTTTCATTTGCAACAAATGGATGAAACTGGAGGGCATTATGCTAAGTAAGACAAGCCAGACAGAGTAAGATAAATATTGTGTGGAATCTAAAAAAAAGCTGATTGGACAATAGAATGGTGGTTGCCCAGATCTCCCCATTGCCCTCTTGGGGGAGAGAGAAATGTGAGATATAAGTCAAAGGGTACAAACTCTCAGTTACAAGAAGTTCTGAGGATCTAATGCATAGCATGGTGACTATCCTATCTAATAAAGAGGGAAGATGCTAATTGACCCTCATGCCGTTGCAAAGATGGCGGAGCCCACAGCCAATAAGGAGGGAATATGCTAACTGACTGCCCCGCCCTCAAAGATGGCGGCATCCACAGCCAATAAGAAGGGAATATGCTAATTGACTGCCACGCCCTCAAATATGGCGGCGCTCACAGCCACAAGATGGCAGTGCCCAGTTCCTCAGCCCCCCTGGGGCACCTGCCTCCAGAGTCCCCCAGTCCTCTCAGCCCCCCAGCCACCCAGGGCCGCCCGAGGCTCAGGTAACCAGGGCCGGCCGAGGCTTGCGCTGCTGGCAGTGGCAGCAGCAGAGGTGTGATGGGGCATCGCCTTCCCCTGATCACTGGGTTGCTTCCTGCCCCTGAGGGCTCCCTGACTGTGAGAGGGGGCAGGCCAGGCTGAGGGACCTCCCTCCAATGCATGAATTTTCATGCACCAGGTCTCTAGTAGTTAATAATACTGTATTGTATAATCAAAAGTTGCTGAGAGTAGATCTTAAGCATTCTCACCACACACAGACACAAAGAGTTAACCACATAAGAAGATGTGTTGATTATCTAGATATCAGTGATTATTCCACAATGTTTATGTATATCAAATCATCATTTTAAATATACATGAGTATATTTGTCAACTATTCCTCAATATATAGTAGTTGGGGAAATTTTTTAATTTTAAAAAGATTTAATAAGTGAGCAAAAGAAAACACTAGGCAGAGAGAATAGCATGTGCAAAGTCCCTGAGGTGGGAACTGAAAGGGCAGTAGATCAACTGGGAAGACAAAAGGGGAGAACAGATAGGAAGATTTTGGCAGGGCCACATTGCAAGGATTTTTATTTTTATCCTTAAAACAAAGATAAGTCATTGATAGATATTAGGCATCCAATGATAGATTAGATATGCATATTAATAAAATCATTCTGGCCCACCTGACATGGCTCAGTGGTTGAGTGTTGACCTATGAACCAGGAGGTCACAGTTTGATTTCCGGTCAGGGCACATGCCCAGGTTGCAGGCTTGATCCCCAGTGTGGAGTGTGCAGGAGGCAGCCAATCAATAATTCTCTCTCATCATTGATGTTTCTTTCTCTCTTTCCCTCTCCTTCCTCTCTGAAATCAATTAAAAATATATATATATATGTATGTATATGTATGCATATATATATATTTTATCTATATAAAACCCTAATATGCAAATCAACCGAATGGTGGAATGACCTGCGGAGACCAGTCAGCGGGTGATGGGGCCAGCGTGTGGGCAGCACCAGGCCAGCCAAGGCAGGTGCCCTCGGGGGGCCCCCAATTGCCCAGCCAGTCCCCCCACAGATCGGCCCTGATTGCTGGCCAGGCCTAGGGACCCTACCCTATATATTGGGGACAGTCTTTTAGATTTAAAAATTAAAACCTGGCAAGGCTACTCTAACACTGAAAAAAAAAGGATGATGAAGCAATGACAGGCATGGACTCTGGCTTGCACATTTTGTGGTCAGCCCTGAATCTGACACTTATAACTATGTGACAAAGCCAATTACTTAACTTCTCTCTGCTTCAGTTTTTCACTCATAAGATGGGGAAAATGGTACTACTGCCTCAGAAGGATCATGTTAAGTACGACTTTTTATAATCAGGGCAAAAAAATGTAGCTGCACATACAACAGCAAGATGCCTTTCACCTGTATGAAAATTATGGTCACTGGTGCATGCAGCATCCCGGATTGCAAGAGGGATGTCTGACTGCCAGTTTAGGCCTGTAAACTGGCAAGAGGGTGTAGGCTGGGCTCAGGGACTCCCCACCCACCACGTGTAAGAATTTTGTTTTGTTTGCTAATATGTGTTTTTGTGACAAACTATTTTTATTGCAATTTTATTTTCTGAAAAGTTGATTAGTTTCTCAAATCTGTAGCAACCTGGACCATCCTCCTACATAATAAAAGGCTAATATGCAAATCGACCCAACAGTGGAACTACAGGTTGCTGTGACATGCACTGACACTCAATGCAGGAGCTGCCCCCTGGTGGTCAGTGTGCTCCCACAGGGGGAGCGCTGTTCAGCCAGAAGCTGGGCTGAATGCTGGCAAGTGCAGCGGCGGTGGTGGGAGCCTCTCCTGCCTCTGTGCACCAGGCCTCTAGTATGTATATACTAGTATATATATACACATATATATGAAAATCACTCTGGGGAGAGCGAATTGACAGGGAGGCAAAAATCAAACAGAGGTGGGTATAGCAGTAATCTAAGTAAGAGCTTGGAATATGGTGCTGGATGTAGATGGTAAGACAAAGAAAAGTTTGAGAAATTTTGTGGACATAAAATTGACAAGACTTCATATTTCAGATAGGGCTGTGTAGAAGTGGGAACAATGTTCAAGAATCTACTAGATTCCTTGCTTGTAAGCCTGGATGGATGAAAAGTTTTTTGGAACTGGGAAATTATAAAAGAGTCAATAAACTAAAAACGAAGGAGGAGAGGGAGGAGGAAGAAGATAGGAAAAAGGAGGAGAAGGAGGAGGAGAAGAAAGTTTGGCTGCTTTTTAATGAGTTAAAGACTATATATTCCAGAGATAAAGGAAGTTGGTTTTGAAGCTGAACAATGGGAGCAGAAACCCTTTCTACAATTTAGGATTTATTAAACAATTGTTAGGGGAAGGTGTTAGGCATGGAGAGAAAGAACTGCGAGGGGGGGCAGAAGGGTTCATAAAAGAGACATTGAGAAAAGAGGAATTTATGTAAAAATTAGAGGCTCAGTGCATGAAATTCATGCACTCTGCAGGGGATGGGGGTCCCTCAGCCCGGCCTGTGCCCTTCTTGCAGTTTGGGAGCCCTCAGAGGATGTCCGACTGATGGTTTAGGCCCGCTCCCCCTGAGCCGTCAGTCCGACATCCTTAGCGCTGCTGCAGAGGCAGGAGAGGCTCCTGCCACCGCCGCTGCACTTGCCAGCAGTGAGCCCAGCTTCTGGCTGAACAGCGCTCCCCCTGTGGGAGCACACTGACCACCAGGGGGCAGCTCCTGGATTGAGTATCAGTGCATGTCATAGCAACTGGTCATTCCACTGTTGGGTCGATTTGCATATTAGCCTTTTATTATATAGGAGGATGGTCCAGGTTGCTACAGATTTGAGAAACTAATCAACTTTTTGGAAAATAAAATTGCAATAAAAATAGTTTGTCACAAAAACACAAATTAGCAAACAAAACAAAATAATTACTTTTCCATTCATTATTTGTTTATCTTGCTTTCTTCTGATTAACAACATAACCTATTGTTTTTATTCTTTAATTTTAAAAAATGATGAGCTTTCTGAGTGAGGGCCCTCACTTTCTCAAGTATTCTGAATATGTTGAGTATGTCAATACTTAGTTACTTTGAACCAGTGATAATCCTGGGGACCAACATGAGGCTTCATCGTCTGCCTTCTACAGACCCATCTCTAGCTGTTTGCCTGCTGAGTGCCCCTTTCCTCATCTTACATTATGGTGGAGTGTTCTAACCCTCCAGAGCGTACGCTTCTAGAAGGTAGGACTGACCTGACCCTGACATAAATGCGGATGGGTCAGTCCCTGTGCCCTGGAGTGTAGAAGGGACTGGAATGGCAAGCCCAGAGACACCCTGGATGCCATTGCCTTGGTAGGTGCAGACATGACTTAGTGCTCCTCTGCATTAGGTATTCTCCTGCAAGAATGTTGGGGGCGGGGGGCGGGGGGCGAGGGGCAGGGTTTCAAGGAACATTTTCAGAAGTGTTCCCGTAGACCCCCCACATCCAGTTTGTTCTATTGTTAACCTCATATTAGTATGGAACCTTTGTCACAAGTAATGACCAAATGTTGACATTATTATTTTACAAATATTCATTTATTGTTATTACGATCATCATCATTCTTATTTTTATCCAATTTGTTGTCCATTCTGCAGTCAGCCTGTCCCCCCCCCCCCCCCCTTTTCCCTTCCCTTCCAGATTCCGGGATGGGAAGAGGAACACTGATACATTATTAACTAAAGCTCGTACCTATTCAGATTTCCGTAGGTTTCGGAGTCCCTGCCCTAGGGAGCTCACAGTCTAGGGGGAGACACATTCATCCGCAAATTAACACACACACACACACACACACACACACACACACCCTCCGTGATGAAGCCAGCATAGGGAGGCTGGGCCGTCCCAAGTATCGGGGAGTCCCAAAAGAAAGGGGCCTGTTTCAGACAGGGGCTTGGACTGAGCGAACTCGTGCTCGTGGTCGCCAAATCCCTGTGACAAATGCGTTCTTTTGTTGTTCATGGAAATGGAACAGTTTTCAGGCCCTTGTGCGCTCCCCCGCGAAGGTGGGAAAGGGAACTCAATCAGCCCGGGTGCAGCCCGGAGAAGGAGGGTGGGGAGGTGGGGGCACCCCGCGCCCCGCCCCGAGCCTCGGGGGAGGCCGGCGGCCGCAGCTCGGGGAGGTGGCGACTGCGCGGGGCCACGCGCCCGCCCCTCTCGGCGCGGACGCACCCGGAGCGGCGGGCGGCCCGCGGGGGGCGGCGGCTCCCGGGCTTTGTGGCCGCGGCGTGCGCGGCGGGGGCTGGCCGGCCGGGGGCGCGCTGTCTGCCCGGCGCTCCGAGCCCGCGGCCCTGCCGGCGCCCAGCCTGCGAGAGGAGCCGAGGCCGCCCGCGCTCGCCGGCCCCTCCCCCGGTCGCCGCGCCGCCGCTGCAGGTAGGAGGCTCCCCGGCCGGGCCGCGGGGGGCGGGGGCGCGGGTGCGGGGCGCGGGCCGGGCGTGCGAGGACCGCGGGCGGGCATGGCGGGCTTCCGGGCCGCGCCGCCGCGACCCCTGCCCCGCAGGCCGGGAGGCCGCCAGCGCGCGCCGCGGGGACCCGGTGAACGGGGGCGGCCTGCGGCGTACAAAGCCCGCGGCGCGGACCTGGGAGGTTCCGTGGCGCACCCGGGGTCGGGCACTCTGGAGCGCGGGCCCGGGAGCCTCTTGGGAGGAATCCGTGTGACCCCCAGTGCCTGGACCCTACCATCCCGGGGTCCCCCACTGCATACTGGGCACTGCGCTCGCTCTTCATACTTGTTTCCGTGCAGACCCTCGTGTCCCATCCAGGGGTGTGAGGGGAGGGGCCCCTCCTGCGGAGGCCGA
The DNA here is from genome assembly GCF_964212035.1 of Myotis nattereri. Classification (NCBI taxonomy): domain Eukaryota; kingdom Metazoa; phylum Chordata; class Mammalia; order Chiroptera; family Vespertilionidae; genus Myotis; species Myotis nattereri. The sequence continues at coordinate 58,241,272 of NC_138087.1, forward strand.
GGGCCGAGCATCACTCCGCTGGCCGCCTGACCTTGGGAGAGCTCCCCGACTCCGAGCCTAGGCTGTGCTTTCGTAGATGGGGTTCGTAGATGGGGTTCGGTCGGGTGGGGGTGGAGTGCGTAATGTCACACCCACCCCCAGGTGCGATTGTGGGAGAGAATGTACGTAAATGATGCACGTCAGCGATAACAGCTAAATCTGATCTCTCTGTGCACCAGGGCCTAGGACTGAACAGTTGGCATGAGTTATCTAATTAAATTACCCCACCGGCGCTATGATGCAGCCACTGTAACTTGCGTGAATAAGCTTTATTCAGGAGTAGGAAACAGTGAAGAATTTAGTCTCCCTATTCTGATTCGGAAGGTTGGGTGTTTCTTAGGTGTGGTGACATTTAAGAGGACAAGGGCTCCTGCAGTATCAGGAGAGTGGCTGTGGGATGTAGGGGTATATTTGTAATACATTAAAAACCGGACGCAAGATAATATCAGGGCCAGGGGTGTGCATTTCAGCATGTCTGAAAAGTCGGTTGTGTGAAAAGGAAATTGTTGAATGGTAATTCAAAAACATAGATCCTGAGTTAGGACTGAGGGCTGCTGTGGGAGTTTGGGGCCAGAAAGAGTTAAGGGGTGGGGGTGGGTTGTGGGGGGGGGGGACGGTTGAGAAGCTCTGGAAGAGGATGTGGAGGGAGGGAGCAAGGTGCATCACCCCAGTAGCATCCTGGACCAGGATTCCATCCTGTCCTTAGAGACCAGCATCCTGCTTTGGGGAAGGGGAGGTTAGGCGTGGGGAGAGATGCTGGGATGAGAACACCGGTCTCTTCTTACTCCCAGGCCACCCCCAAAATATTCCGGGCTGAGAGCAAGTGATTGGACCTCCTAAGATGTCGTTGTCCCTTCTCATGTGATCCGTGACATTCTTTTGTGTTTGAAGAGTTGGGGAGGCTCACCAATCCTAAAGTTTGATAGGACACGTTTAAATGGCAGAGACCTGATTGATGTACTGGATGGAACACAGTCCACCTGGTTAGAGAAGAGTGGGCCTGAGGAGAGGATTGTGGGGTTCAGTTTGGAAGGGGGAAACCTGAAGAAGCAAAAGAAAGGCATGGAAGGCCTAGGTACTGCACCCTGGGAAAGGGAGTAGAAGGAGGAGCTGAGGGGCTCACAACACTGTCTGCAGAACGGCCAAGCAGACTGCTCAGTTCTCAGCTCCCAAGGAGGCACCTTAACTCTCCTGGTTTGTGATAATTTCTCACTTGAGTGTTGTGGGAGGTCGGGGTTGGACTCAGGCTCACCATTCTCCTGAGTGAGCAGGAAAGGCTTCTTGGAGAGGTTGGTTTTATGTATTTATTTATTTATTTTTATTAATATGTGTGTGTGTGTGTGTGTGTGAAAGAGAGAGAGAGAGAGAGAGAGAGAGAGAGAGAGAGAGAGAAAGAGAGAAAGAGAGAGAGAGAAACATTGATGTGAGAGAGAAACATAGATCAGTTGCCTCCCTTCTTATGCATCCCGACTAGGTATGGAACCTGAAACCTGGGTATGTGCCCTGACGGGGAATCAAACCCCCAACTAACTGAGCCACACCGGCCAGGGCTGGAGAAGGGTGATTTTAAACCCAGGCTTGAAGGAGGGGGTCTTGGGGTACATGGTGATGGTAAAGGTAGGGAGCAGCATGCATAGTGGAAAGAGCAGTTGCTTTGGAGAGAGAGACAGTTGAGGGTATGAACCTGGCTCTGCCACTTCTCAGCCATGCAATTTTTTGTGAAAGTCATACTTTTTATAACTGTCTGGTAGGGACTTCAACAAGTACCCTTTCCCTGTCCATGGTGACATTTGTCCAACAAATGTCTGCTGAGCACCAATCCTGTGCTGAGTCATATGCTTCACGCCAGGAACACAAAGATGAGTCAGAAATTATCTATTCCCTTAGGAATTCCCCAGTCCAGTGAGAGCGATGGACTCAAAGAGCAAATTACAAAAAGATATGGGAAGTGCTACTGTACAAGTCATACGCCACTGGCCGTGAGCTCACGGAGGAGTAACTAATTCATTCTGGACAGAAAACTCAGGGCTAGCTTACCTCTAAAAAGATGAGCTGAGACTAGGACAGAGGTTTTGATTCCCTCCTCCTTATTCTATTTTTAACGCTTGTCTTTGCTCTGATAGTCTCTTTCTTAAAAAAAAAAATCTTGGTGCAGTTGTGTGGGCATAGTTTGTAAGCTGCCTCAAACTTAGAAGGAAGGTGTTATAAATATAATAAGCATAACAGCTTGAACATTAGTTGAGGAAGGTGTCGCAAAAGTTACACAGGGGTTGGACCTTGAGGGATGAAAATGAGCTCTCAGTGGTCCTTGGAGTAAAGGATTCCAGCCAGAGGAAGCCCATGTTCGGAGAGAGGAAAACACAGCAGGTTCAAGGGCACGAAGGTGAGTTGGGTCTGGCTGGGTTGAAAAGTATGTGGAGAGGGTGGTGTGCGGTGGAATGAAGAGGGTAGTGTCATCAGGGCCGGATCCAGAAAGGCCTTGAGTGTCATGTGGGGAGCTTGGACTTCATCTCTTAGGCAGTGGGGGAGAGGTCAGAGGTGTACACCCTGGACTGTGGCACGGTCACCGTGTTTCAGGAAGATCTCTTTGGTCGCTGTTGGAAGAGGGGCTGGAAGTTTGGGAGATCACTGTGGGAGCCTGGGACCTGACCTCAGACATAGGCAGCGAGAATGGGGGAGGCGCGGTAGCTATTCAGATAAAAACATCATAGGTCTTGATGATTGGTTACTGAAGTGACAGTGAAGGAGCACATTGTGGTTTCTGCTTTGAGAAGCTATGTTGATGTGGCTGAAATCAGGCATCAGGATGTTTGGGGGCAGGGCAGTCATTAATGTCCTCTCAGCTATGGAGTAGGGGAGCTCTCTGGGACGCCCATAGTGGGTAGTTAGGTAGAAGTTGCTGGCAGACGACTGGAAACGTGTGTGCTGGTGAGGAGAGAGGATGGGGCTGACACCCCTGCTTTCTTCGGGCAAACACTGAGGACCTACTGTGTGCAAAAGATACCGATGAGATGTCGTTCCAGCCTCAGAAACTCACCCTCCGAGGCTGTGGACATGGATCGGCTGCAGTACAGTGTGATTCCGAGTGTTGCAGGGAGAGGTGAGCCCTTGGGGCCCTTGACCCCGAGATTTGAGAGCTGATGGTTGTTGCTGAAGTGGTGGGAGTAGCGGAGAGAGAGAGTCCTCGGAGACCAGACCAGGCTGGAGTGGGAACACCTACCTACACAGGGTCTTCGTGTTGTAAAAGCACTTTTCAGGGAGGATACTTTAATAATGATTCCGAGGGAATTTCAGAGAAACTGGGATCGGGGTGGGGAGCTGGTTTAGGATGGAGCTTCAGGGGAGGAGAAGGAAGAGGTCAGAACTTTCAAGAACTGTCATCTGGCTGGTGGAGGGGACTGAGGGGGTGGAAGCACGGGAGGTGGGAGCTCTCGCCTTAAACACAGGCTGGCTCTGCTCACAGTCACACTAAGACACAGATGGTAACAATAAACACTTCCAAGCTGCAGGACCGCCAGGAGTGGGTGGCGAAGGGGAAGACGAGGCAGCACATTAGAGCAGTGGTTCTCAACCTTCTTAATGCCGTGACCCTTTCATACAGTTCCTCATGTTGTGGTGACCCCCAACCATAAAATTATTTTTGTTGCTACTTCATAACTGTAACTTTGCTACTGTTAGGAATCGTCATGTAAATATCTGATATGCTGGATGTATTTTTATTGTTACAAATTGAACATAATTAAAGCATAGTGATTAATCACAAAAACAATATGTAATTATATATGTGTTTTCCGATGGTCTTAGGCGACCCCTGTGAAAGGGTCATTCGACCCCCAAAGGGGTCGCGACCCACAGGTTGAGAACCGCTGCATTAGAGGAAGGCAGTTCTGCCCTAGGTTTCAGGCTGGAGGGCCCTCTGAGGGAGAAGACGGAGGGCATAGGTGAGTGATCATCCTGGTAGCCCAGAGTGAACATTTGAGAGCAGGCACGGGCAGGTGTTTGCACCGGAGCGAGTCTGACTACTCTTACCCCTGGATAAAGTGAAATCGTGAAGGCATCAGAGTTGTGGTGGGGCTCTTAAAAGTTTGACGTACAATAATAGTATCTACAAGAAGCAGCCAGGGAATTATTTTTGATAAATCCTTTCTAAAAGGAGAACTTTAAGATAGCAGAACATCTAGTAAAAATTGCAAATGGCAAGCAGGTTAATTTTAACATCTATTCCACAAACCTTTATTGAGTGCCTACTGTGTACCAGGCCCTCTTCGAGGACCTAGGACCGTGGTCGGCAAACTGCGGCTTGGCAAACCGCAGCTCTCGAGCCACATGCGGCTCTTTGGCCCCTTGAGTGTGGCTCTTCCACAAAACACCGACTTCTGCGCATGGGCCACAAAGTTTCAATCGCACTGTATGTGCGCGCCCACACGTGGTATTTTGTGGAAGAGCCACACTCAAGGGGCCAAAGAGCCGCATGTGGCTCACGAGCCGCAGTTTGCCGACCACGGACCTAGGGTGACAGGAATGAACAAGAGAACCGATCAATTGCTTTAGACATTTCACCTGGAGCTACTTAACCTGCAGAGGCTGGGTATGGGTCTTAAATTGTCTAACTTTATTCTGTTGCCATGTTCTCTTTCATTGACTAGTAGCTCCACTTGCTTCATAAATAATCAGAATACCATCTATGCATGTTAGGCATAGATATGGACATTAGGTAGCAGAAAGACAAATGTTGTGGCAACGCTAACATGGACGGGATGGCCAGCAGTCGGTCGGACTTTAGAGAACACTTCCTTTAACTTTACAATGTAGAGATGAGGAGTTGGCAGTCAGGGAGGAAAGGGGACTTGCCTAATCTCCCAAAGTGAGTGTTGGAGTTGAGAGCAGGGCCCTTGAGTTTTCAATGGGATGGCGGCGGAAGGCTTGAGGGTGCCTAACAAACGGACATCTTGATAGGAGAGGCTTCCAAAGAGGAAGTAAGGGGGCGGGGGTTAACATGAGTGATGAAGCTTCACCCTTAGGCCCTCCTCTGTCACCAGGGCCCTGGAAGCCCCCTGTTTTGCTCTGAGCCTCAGTTTACCCAGCTGTAGAGTGAGAGGATTGGACTGAGGTCCCTTTTTAGTGTTAGCATGTTAGGATGGATGTTGCTCCCCCAAAAAGGTGATCAGAATACAGAGTCAGCAGAGCAGGATAGGAAATAGCCTTTCACCTCTTTACAGCGAATTGATTACCCATAACCTGTTGCCAGGCTTCCCCTCAGGGAATGGGGGCCACATTTCCTGCTGCTCACCTGCTATTTTTGTATACTTTCCTTCTTTCAGTCTTTTCCCAAGTTGTGCTAGTGATCATTCTAATGCCAATCCAGTCTAGTAGAACTATGGTTCTAATTCTAGATCCCCCCAATCCTGGAGTAGTGTGCCTGGGCACATCTGTCACTGCTTATCACACTGCCTTGCCACCAGCCCATCCACATTGTTGTATTATGTCTGCATTGGACTAGGATCTCCTCGATATTAAGGATTCTCAGTACAGTCCCCTCTCTGATGTCTGCACATGCTCAGTTCATCCTCGTGTGTCCTCTTTCCCTCTGCTTTCTCTTGATCTCTCACCCTAGTGTGGACACACATGTCCTGGTCATTTCTTGCTTGAAATAGTCTCTGGTGTGCACCTCTTTCTTTCCATTAACATTCTCACCACTCAGAGTCCAGGCCCTTTCTTATCAATTATTTATTTCAGTGATCTCCTTCAACTCTCTGTTCATATCCTATACATTCTTAAGAGATCTAGCTCATATGTCCTCCTGTTGATGAGGAATGAAATAACTTCTTTCCTCCTCTGAACACCCAGTGTGCTGTGTCCCCTATTATGATGTCTGCTTCAGTGTGCCTGTCATTTTACTCAGCAGTTCATGCATGCCAGCTATCCTTCCAGGCTATAGGGTTCAGCTTGTCTTTGTGTCTTGCACATATTTGAGGAAGGTACTGAGCCTCTGGCAGGAGTTCATTACATTTTTGTTGAATTGTGTGTCTATGAAATAAAAGAATAAGTATTTGAGTGTACAGATGGTCCACAACTTATAATGGTTAGGCTTACGATTTTTTTTTTTTTTACTTTACAATGGTGCAAAAGCAATGTTCACTCAGTACAAACTGTACCAGGGATTTTGAATTTTGATCTTTTCCTGGGCTAGTGATCTGCAATATGTTACTCTCTCGTGGTGCTGGGCAGCGGCAGGGAGCAGTGGCTCCTGACAGCCACGCCATCATGATGGTAAGCCACCCATAGTCTACAGCGTATTGTGTTGCCAGCATTTTTTGGATATTATATTTTGTGTTTTGACATTCCATCATGTCTACAAAAATGTCTACCTGTGTCTCCTACTTCTAGTGAGGAGAAGAGGAAGATAGTTACTCGTGAGATGAAACTCAAGGTAATTGCCCCACTGTAGGCAGTTTACTGTGGATGGGAGGGGTAGAAAGAATTACATTTTTTTGAAGCTCTAGTCGATGCTTGTTCTTTATTCCCATTGCAGGGCATCTGTGCAGAGAGAGTAAGGCAGAGCAGGGGGTGTAAGTCTCATTTTACAGATGAAGAACTGCAAGTTAATTGACTTGCCCAGAATCACACAGCTAGGTCAGCGGTCGGCAAACTCATTAGTCCACAGAGCCAAATATCAACAGTACAACGATTGAAATTTCTTTTGAGAGCCAAATTTTTTAAACTTAAACTATATAGGTAGGTACATTGTTATTAACTTAATTAGGGTACTCCTAAGGCTTAGGAAGAGCCACACTCAAGGGGCCAAAGAGCCGCGTGTGGCTCGCGAGCCGCAGTTTGCCGACCATGGATAGGTGAATGCTGAAGTCGGGATTTGAGCCCAGGTTTTCTGCATCCAGTTCTTTGGTTTCATTCATTCACTTTACTTTAAAAGCAGTAGTTTATCAGTGATCTCACATCTGTCCGAGGTCTCAATGCCACAGATCTTTAGTCTTGGTTCCCATTCTGAATGTTGACTTCAGAGAACACCCTTTTCCAGGAAGAGAAGTAGAAGTAAAATCTGGCCAAGTTTCTCTAGCCTTTGCTCAAATTTTGGGACTTAGTTTGACCCTTTGTAGACTTACAATATCATTAGATATTGTATTAGTCAGCTAGGGCTGCCATAACAAAATACCACAGACTTGGTGGCTTAAAAAACAGAAACATATGTCTCACTGTTCTGGAGGCTAGAAACTCCATGGTCAAGGTGCTTGCAAGGTAGACTTTCTTCTGAGGCCTCTTCTTTTGGCTTGTGGGTGGCTGGCACCTCTCTGTGTGCTCACATGCCCACTTGCTGAGCCCTGGGGTGTCTGTGGTGTCTCTTCTCATAAGAGCACTAATCTCCAACCAGCCTTATGACCTCATTTAACTGTAAGCACTTCCTTAGAGGCCCAGTCTCCAAATACAGCCATTATGGGTGGCGGTTAGGGCTTCAACATATGAATTTGCTGGGGAGGGCGGGGGGGGGACACACACGTTAAAAATGTTTGATGCATTTTTGTATTAGGTGGATATTAAACGTATTTATTACAATCTTCTGGTGGTTTAGTCAATGTTAGTGTTTTGGGAGCTGTGCTGATTTCTTTCCCTTTTGTTCTTTTATCATATTGGGATTGTTTTCTTTTCTTTAGTCCTGTCTATGGGTCTTTGCCTAGCCCACAGGGAACTTCTATTGCATTTGGATTTTGCTATTGTATTTGACCATTTTTATTTTAATGCAGCTTTTAGTGTACTGACTGTTTTATCATGCATGATACTCATTTTGTGTCTAGTAGGCCATTTTACACCTATAACAGGATGTAGTCATTCATTACATGTTTGCTTAAGGCCCACTGTATGAGGGTCATTGGACTTGATGGACTACAGTCATGTGTGGGAATGGGTAGCACTCTGTCTAGCAGAACCGCACACAGAAAAGCTGATCTGAACTGAGCAGATTTGGGGCACAAGTAAGGCCAGTCTCTCTCTTTCTCATAAAAGCGGATACAGCAGGGAAGGATTGTTATGTTGTCATCTATAAGCCATTATGGACATTGTCAAGTAGTTTGTAATCTAGAATGTGCTTTCTAGCCTTGAAGTTTCTATGGATAAGCTTCGGCTGGAGATCTCTTTTGGGAAGTTCTTGTTTACTTAGGACTGTCAATCAGATGCTCAAGCAGAATGCCAGCATTTCCTTGAGGAGTGGACCATTTTAAAGCTCCATATTATATCTACAGTTATTTTGCAAACATACATTCTTACCAGATCAATAGCGGAAGTTATTTCAGAGCTTGGGTTGGAATGAGAGAGGTACACCTGGTTGGGGGTGGGGAGTGAGGGGCTAAGGGCCCCAGGTTTGAGACATAGAGGGGTGAGATGATGGATGGAGAGAGGGGAGGAAGAGCCACCAAATAGAGCCAGCCAGAAGCAGGCCCAGCTCCCCCTGAAGTTGCTCTACCTCGGGACCTTTCTCTGATGACAGTTAGATTGTTCTGCAGTTCGACATGTAATTTGAGCAAAGGCACTAGAGGTCTGAAAGAAGAAAGCGAAGCAGAGCAGAGGGTGGTAAGGACCTTGGAGTAAGACTTGGGTTGGAATCCTGGTTCTTCTGCTTACTATTTGTGTGACTACCAGCTAGTCACCGAGCCTCACTTTTCCGATCTGGGAAATAGAATTGGCTGGTGGGGATACACAGCCTACTTCCGAGGTTGCTGGGAATCCGTAGGGGCTTTTGGGGTACACTGGCTCACACCAGAATCCCTTCATAGCCCGGCAGACTGCAACCACATGGCCCCGGGAGGCCTGCTGTTCTACAAAATTAAGCAAAGTAAATTGGTAACTCTGGATTTACTTAGCTAGTGATTAAATAACAGTTTAGTTAACAGGCTATTAATGGTCCCCAGGTGTTGGCAATTCTGAGTATTTGCTTTTGAGAGCAGTTGTATAATTTCTTCTGGTACTTTAATAAAGTTGTTTTTTTTTAACAGAAAAGATTATAATGTAACGAATGATGCTCTCAGGAGCTATTTGGGGGAGGATTAAATGATATACTGCATATTAAACACTTAGTGTAGGGTCTAACTCACCTTGTAAGGTTCAATAAAAGTTATCTGCTGTTATTACAGTTATTAGAGACTCAACTGGCCACACTTAGGGCCAGATCTTTTGAGAATTTAGACCCCCCCCCCCATGAGCCCACCACCACCTGGTGGCAGCTAGTGGTACTGCACACATTGTGAGGAAGAATTAAATTGCATGTAGTTGGAATTCCACCAAGTAGTATAACAGGGACTTTGTTCAGAGTGTGGCTCATTTGCCTCAGAACTGGAATTCATATATCACTAAACAATGAAGTGACACTTTTCACCTCCACAGTTGGCACAGATTTTTAAAAAATGTTAACAGCAAGAGTAAATAAAGTGTGGAAACAGACATACTTGTGTGTTAATAGTAGGAATGTAAATTGGTGCACCATTTCTGGAGAACAGATGGTGATGTAACAAAAGTCTTCAGTGTTTGCATCTTTTGTGGCAACTATTCCTCCCCTAGGGACTTATCTTGAAGAAATAAAGAACAAAGTATATGAAATATAAATATTTATAAATATATGTGCTATATTTATAAAAATACTAGAGGCCCGATGCACGGAATTCGTGCAAGAGTAGGCCTTCGCAGCTCCGGCTGCCTCGACCACCCTTGCAGCCACAGCTTCGTCCGGAAGGTCGTCTGGAAGGTCATCCAGATAGTCATTCTGCTGTTTGGCTGTTTGGTCGATTTGCATATTACACTTTTATTATTATAGATAAAGAACATTACATATAATAGAACAAAACAGGGAACAGTAACTTTTTCATTTGTGAATCAGATTCTCAATCCTATAGCAGTGATTCTTAAAACGTGTGGGGGTGCCCTAGCTGGTTTGGCGCAGTGGATAGAGTGTCATCCTGCAGACAGAAGGGTCCTGCGTTTGATTCTGGTCAAGGGCACATGCCTGGGTTGCGAGAGCTCAATCCCTAGTGGGGGCTTGCAGGAAGCAGCCTATCAATGATTCTCTCTCATCATTGATGTTTCTCTCTCTCCCTCTCCCTTCCTCTCTAAAACCAATAAAAGTATATTTAAAAAAACAAAAAAGTGTGGGTGCATGAGGAAAAGTAGGCATTTTGATGTGTTGGGGCAGAGGAGTTGGGATGGGGGATCAGATCAGAATCTACTCTGGGAGCTGTTTAAGGATATTCAGCATACTTATTGATTTCCTAATAAAAACTATAGAAAGTAAAGTTAGTCACAAACACCTTGGTGGAGAGAGATGATGCAGAAGAGATGTAGGAGATGTGTGTTAATAAATTTCAGTTTGGGGAACACTGATTTACAGGAAGCAGGAATATTGATGAAGACAAAAAAATTAATTCCGGGTCTTTGGGGAAGAAGGAGCCTGGATTAGGTAATTGTAGGAACAGTAGAGCAATATAATCGAAGGCCTGGGAATTTAGGGATGCAGGGACACATCTGCAAAGATAAATTTCCCCTTATTTTAGTTTTGCCCAAGACCAGAGGGCGAAGCTACTATTGACATGGATCTAGACCTCTTCATTTCTGATACTGGATGTGCCCACAGTGAATGTGAGACAAGGTACCTGGTATGTGGGGACACTGATCACGGTAGTACTTCATCTAATCTTCATTTTTGGGAGGGGGTGGTGCCATAGTGGGATGCCCTGGTCAGCTTCCATTGCCTTCACGTAAGGCCCACACTCCTTGGCCTCAATCTCAAGGCTCTCTGATTTGACCAAATCTCCAGCCTCAGGTTTAATAGATTTCAGCTAATCACTTCTACAGTAATTTCTCCCCAGGCATAGTGTGTGAATAGCTGGCTTGTAAAAGTGCGATTTTAAATTAGCGTACCATAAATTTAAAGGTCACAGCCTTTTCACCCTAACTTTAACTATTTTTTTTTTTTTTTTTTACTGATTTTTAGAGTGAGAGGAAGGGAGAGAGATAGAGAGATAGAAACATCAATGAGAGAGAAACATCACCAATCAGTTGCCTCCTGCACACTCCCTGCTGGGGACGAGCCCACAACCTAGGCATGTGCCCTGACCTGGAATTGACCGTTAGGTGCATGGGATAATGCTCAACCAACTGAGCCACACTGGTCAGGCGGGTTAGTCAGTTTTAAATGGACTATGTCGCCCTGGCTGGTTTGGCTCAGCGGATAGAGCGCTGGCCTGCGGACTCAAGGGTCCCAGGTTTGATTCCGGTCAAGGGCATGTACCTGGGTTGTGGGCACATCCCCAGTGGGGGGTGTGCAGGAGGCAGCTGAATCGATGTTTCTCTCTCATCGATGTTTCTAACTCGCTATCCCTCTTCCTCTCCCTTCCTCTCTGTAAAAAAATTAATAAAATATATATTTTTTTAAAAATGGACTATGTCATCACTGTCTTGATGCTTTTCTGTTACACTGAAAAAATCAGAGACTTGGAGAACAGGAGGACTGGGACATATTGGTCCTTTTACTAATGGGAGCATACTTTATTGCTGCATTCATTGTTGCTTAGTGACATTCTTACCATAATGTATTTGAGAGATTAATTTTGTAGGGAACTTCCTGTGAGATGTGAGAAAAGTGCGAAGTCAAAAAACACAGAGTTTCAGCAGAATAAGACATTTACTAAGCACTTATTGTGTGAAAGATGCTGGTTCTGCACCAGGGAGGGTGGCATGATGACCTAAGGGAGTCATGATTGAGTAATTTGGAGTCACCAAAGGTAAGAGCCCAAGAAATAGTTGTGAAGTGATAATAAGAACACCAGACTCTTCAAATTCATAGAAGATTGCTTATGAGGGACTGAAGGTGGGGAGTGGGGGGAAAAGGGGAGATGTTGGACAAAGAGTACAAAGTCGTGGTTATATAGGATGAATAACTTTACAGATCTGGTATGTAGGCATGAAGACTATAGCTAATAATACTGTATTGAACATTGGATACACGCTAAGAGAGTAGATTTCAAGTGTTCTCATCACACACAAAAGTAGCTGTAAGGAAATATGTTAATTAGCCTGAATGTAGTAATCATTTTACTATATATATATCAAAATAAATTTATGTATGTTAAATATATATAATTTTTATTAAAAATGAAAAGGGCCGAAACCGGTTTGGCTCAGTGGATAGAGCGTCGGCTTGCGGACTGAAAGGTCCCAGGTTCGATTCCGGTCAAGGGCATGTACCTGGGCTGCGGGCACATCCCCAGTGGGGATGTGCAGGAGGCAGCTGATCGATGTTTCTAGCTCTCTATCTCTCTCCCTTCCTCTCTGTAAAAAAATCAATAAAATATATTTTTTTAAAAAAATGAAAAGGTATGTAGACTTTAATAATAATGGAGAAAAATGTAATATTTTGACTTTTTAAAATAATATATAATTGGTAACTCTTACTATAATATGCGAACAAAGACTTTAGAGGAATATTGCATAATAAAAATGGCTATTTGCTATGTTAAGGAAAAAAAAGAATACCAAACTATTAGGACAGTCCAGGTTCTTGACTTCTCAAGTTGCCATCTTTGTGATGTTGGGCAATCCATTTCACTTTACTGGCCCTTACTTCCTTGATTGAAAAGAAGGATAAAGAAAATGTGACATATATGACATAAATAATACACACATCACACATATACACAATATATACATAATATATGTGAGATTTATGTATATAAATATATAATGAAATATTATTCAGCTACAAAGAAAGGAAATTATGCCATTTGTGGCAACATGGATGGGCCTTGAGGGCATTATGCTAAGTGAAAAAAGTCAAACAGAGGAAGACAAATAATGTGTAATCTCACTTGTATGTGGAATCTTTAAAAAGGAACAAATTCATAGATACAGAGAACAGATTGGCAGTTGCCAAAGGTAGAGGTGGCAAGAGGTAGAGGGTGGGCAAAATGGGTGAAGATGGTCAAAAGGTACAAACTTCCAGTTATAAAATAGTTAAGTCCTAGGCATGTAATGTACAGCATGGTAATTATCATTAGTAATACTGTATTGGTTATTTGAAAGTCCCTAATAGAGTAGATCTTCAAAGTTCTCATTATAAGAAAAAAATTGTGGCTATGTGGTTTAATGGATGTTACCTAGACTTATTGTGGTGATTTTACTCTCTATATATCAAGTCATTATGTTGCACACCTGAAAATAATAAATGTTTTATATCAATTATATCTTAATAAAAATTCATTAATGGATAGATGGATAAATAGGATGTGCTATATCCATAATATCATTTGGCAGTAAAAAGGAATGAAGTATTGATACATACTACAGGGTAGATATACATTGAATACATTATGTTAAGTCAGAGATTTTCAACTGGTGTGCTACAAGAATTTTTAAAACATGCAATACCTAACTATTTAGTCAGAGGCATGGACCTCTTTTCCCTTAGCTTAATCAAATTTTAAAAATGACAACAGCCAATACAACAAGAGTTGTCCAGAGTTAAAGAAATAAAAATTATACCTATGTCTGTCAGATTGTCAAAAAATACATTTTTTGGTGTGCCATAGAATTTTAGTAATTAGTTTATGTGTGTCATGAGATGAAAAAGGTTGAAAATCACTGTGCTAAGTGAAAGAAGCCAGTCACAAAAGACCTCATATTGTATGATTTCATTTATATGAAATGTCCAGAAAAAAAAAAAAGAAATAAAAGGAGGTATTGGGCTCAGTCTCTAAGTGCCTGGGCCCTTTCACTTCTGAAATGATATAAATTATTTACATAGGATTGTACACTTTAACATGGCTTTTAGACCTTGAGGATCACAGATTCCAAGCCCTCATTTTAAAGATGAAGAAACTGAGTTTCCTCCAGTGGTCGGCAAACGGCGGCTCGCGAGCCACATGCGGCTCTTTGGCCCCTTCAGTGTGGCTCTTCAACAAAATACCAGCTCTTCCACAAAATACTGACTTCTGCTCACGGGCCACAAAGTTTCAATCGCACTGTACGTGCGCGCCCGCACGTGGTACTTTGTGGAAGAGCCACACTGAAGGGGCCAAAGAGCCGCATGTGGCTCGTGAGCCGCGGTTTGCCAACCACGGCCTAGGAGCTTGGCTGTATCCAAGGTCACAGACATAGCGATGGAAATGTCAGGTGTTTTGGGCGATTTCTTGGTGATTCTGAAATCCTGATAGTGTTTACATGATCTCTTATATTTGATTACACAGTGGCTTCTTGGTCTTCAGCTGTGACAAAACTTAGAGAACGCTGTTTAGTTGAAAAGCTGCCTAACATTCTGAATTTGGGGAGTAATCAGTGTCCTCACATGAAGCAGGAATAGATAAGTTAACAAATTAAGAGCTCCATATTGAAGTTCCATAAAGGACGTCCAACTTGTATTTTTCTGCTGATATTCTCAGAATGGCCAAGACCTCCAACACAGGACCTTCTCGAACATCTACGAAGTCCTAAAACCCCACTCCTAGTAAACCTCCGTTTTCCTGAGACGGCCCTAAGTCAACATTAGCAGACAAGAAAGGAGTGCTGTGTTTCAGACGAGAGGATCAAGTCGGGGATTAGCTTTAAGTGATTTGCTGACATTTTTATTCCCGGCATTTGTAATGATTGTTCCCTACTTCCCTTTACAGGATAGCTAACGGCCAGGAGAAACAGAGTGGAAAATGCAAAACAACGAAATTATAAAACCGGCCAAATACTTCTCAGAATTGGAAAAGAGCATCCTGCTTGCTTTGGTCGAAAAGTACAAGTATGTGCTGGAATGTAAGAAAAGTGATGCGCGCACGATTGCCCTCAAGCAGCGGACCTGGCAGGCGCTGGCCCACGAGTACAACTCTCAGCCCAGCGTGTCCCTGCGGGATTTCAAACAGCTGAAGAAGTGCTGGGAGAACATCAAGGCTCGGACGAAAAAAATTATGGCCCATGAAAGGAGAGAGAAAGTGAAACGCAGCGGCAGCCCACTTCTGAGTAGCCACGTGCTGGGGAAGGAGAAGATCGCCAGCATGCTGCCCGAGCAGCTCTACTTCCTGCAGAGCCCTCCCGAGGAAGAGCCCGAGTACCACCCCGATGCCGCCGCCCAAGGTATGGGATGGCCCTGAGCTCGGCTTGCATGTGCTCGCTGGGTACCTGTTCGACGTGTGAATGTTAAAATCCTGAATTCTAAGGGACTTGATAAAAAAAGAAACTTGAATAGCAAACCTGAGTTTCCCAATGCAAAGTCTCCCATGTATGTAGAACATTCAAGTCACATAGTCCATAAAAACAAAAGCACTTGTTTATATCCTTGTACTATCTCTCTTACTGCTATTGTTACTTAAGGATAAGGAAAACGAAGGGGCTACATGAATATAGTTGTCATTAATGAAGTACTTTAGTTGCTCATCTTAACCTATCTCAGATATATTGAAGTGGATTTGTTCGAAGGTTTATTTCATTCATTCGATCTTTTTTTTTTTCTCCAAAAAAAGTGCTTATTGAGGACCGATAATGTGCAAAGCACTGCATGAAGTCATGCAAAAGGCCACATTAAAAGAGTGAACTATTTCAGACTTAATTCAAGTTGTGAGACTAATAGAGCAAATACCCATTTAGCATTCACCCAGATTAAAAAACAGCATTTCCACCCACTATTATATTGTGATCTACAGTTTTGGTTTGCGGCACTCCTGGTAACTTGAGGAATTCTGGGGAAAAATTATGTTCTTTTTAATATACTTTCGTTGAAAAGATAAACATGTTATATAGAGTTCTTCAGGAAGGAAAAGATGTCATATAATCAAGGAAGCTTTAAAAGGTTGGGATTAAGGGGCTATTGAAATGTCTCCAGGCAAGAAGAGGGTGAGAGAATGCAATAATTCCTGCCTCTTCTAAGATAAGAATGGCTAGTTTATATGAAGATCATTGTACTTTGCACTTAATAATTTCTGGGAAGATCAGAAAGCTGCTCATAGATGTGCTAAAGACACAGCAACAGGAACCTCTGATTTGTGGCTTGCAGGATGAGAAATTCACTTATTAGTGTCCCCAGAGTAGTTTGAGCTCTGAGGGACTAGTTAATTAAGAGTCAGAGTGTTATCTGTGTAGGGTGAAAAAGATAATAACCAAGTGAACTGAGTAACACATTTCGATTAGCACTTTTTTTTCCCCCTGTGGGCAGATTATCCTGGGAACTTAAGTTACAATCAAAAGTTTGCTTGCTGCCCTAGCTGGTTTGGCTCAGTGGATAGAGTGTTGGCCTGCAGACTGAAGGGTCCCAGGTTAAATTCTGATCAAGGCCATATGCCTGGGTTGCGGGCTCGATCCCCTGTAGGGGACATGCAGGAGGCAGCTGATCAATGATTCTCTCTAATCATTGATGTTTCCATCCCTCTCCCTTCCTCTCTGAAATCAATAAAAAAATATTTTTTAAGAAGTCTGCTTGCTGATCATCTGACCAAGGTTAAGTCCATGGAGCCAGTTGGGCAAGCACGGTGGTTAAAGTCATGCGCATCATACATCATTTTCCAGTTGTAGGAGCCCTGTGTCTGAATTTTGATTCTTGAGTCCTAAGCCACAGTGCTTTCCAGCAAACAGTGTTTATGTGGATACCTGTCAGCTCTGTTTTGCCCCCTCTCCTTGCTGCTTCTGTAGGGATGAGGCCCACCGCTACGAGACAGTGGTCTTGTTTTCGAGACGTTTGTAGCTTCAGCCAGCTACTCTCCATCTTGCTGACCGTGGAGCCATCCTGTCCCTGTGAGGCAGTGAAGGGACTGGTGCTGGGATGGGAGGGAAGGAGGTGAATCAGCAGGGCTACTTTTCAAATTATTTATGTTCCCTGGGAGATGTTACCTAGGAAGGTGCTGGTGTGGACTGCTGTAGTTCACTTTGCAAATTTTTGATCTGTATTATTGTGTATTGATTTCAAGGCTTGTTCTAAGAGGACAGTCTCATTCCCCCCCTCCCCCCGTTTTCAAATTTTAGGGTAGGATCTAGAACGTTCATAAGTGTTTTTCTCTTTCTTTTTGGAGGAAATGATATAATTCATGTATTCATAAATACAACTGATAAGTTTCCAGCAAGAAGGGGATAAATATGGACTCTCAGTGTCCTTCCTGTCATGACCTTTGGTAGACACCAACTTGTAAAAGAGATTGATATTAAATTGGATGTTTGTACATATATGGCACATGAAACTTCTCTTTTTGCTGGTGATTATTAAAGTATAGCCAACTGCTACCTGTTCCTGTCTCCAGGTCAGATTTGTAGTATGGCAGAGACCCATGGTGCTTTGTTAGTTGGGGAGTGTGTCCAAAGTAATCCGTTAACACAGGTAGATAAGGTACTGGAACTCTTTCTATACATTAAAACAGCTTTGGTGTTACCCAACTCATTTTGCATTTAATTTACTTTTAGGAAATAAAAAGAAAGCTGAACTTGTCAATCCTTCCTTCTGGGTCCTGGTGGGAAAAAGGTTGAAAATATGCAATAGGGTTTTGGCTCTCATTACATCATGTGTATTTTGACACATGGAGTGTGTGTGTGTGCACGTGTGCATATGTATGTGTTTTACTTTAGTTAGTATCTCTTACACTGTGCTGTCCAATACAATAGTTATAAGTCACATGAGGCTAGTAAACCCTTGAAATGGGGGCAGACCGAATTGAGACATGCTATAAATATACACCCTGTATCTTGAAGACTTAGTACCAAAAAAAAGATGTAAAATCTCTTACTAATAATTTTTATATCAATTACATGTTGAAATGATAATATTTTAGAAATGTGGGACTTAAAAATATTTTACTATAATTAGTTGCACCTCCTTTAATGTGGTATGAGAATTTAAAATCACATATGTAGCTTATATTATATTTCTATAGGGCAGCACTGTTCTAGCACGTTGCAGAGTACCTGTTGCAGAATTAGGCACTCAGAGAATTGTGGGACTTTATTAGCCAGGATGGAGCCTTACAGTATTCCACTAGAGGCCTCCCTTCAACAATTTTTTGTGATCTTCATCACTGTACCCAGGATAGTATTAGCTTTGTCAATGACTTTCTTGAATGTACATCTGAATTTGAACTCAGTAGAGTTAAAATGTAAGTTTAACCCTTAGTGTATTTAAAAAAAACACATACTCTCCCCTTAAATATGTTAAAAACACTTTGTATTCTGTAGATTGATATTTGATAATTTGGCTTTGATACTTATCTTCCATTTTAAGATAAGTGAGATTATCTTTGGTGAACATGTTTGCAGAACAAACTAAGGGAAACCACAAAATATGCTGGAAGTAGTTAGGACGGTAGGATGACAAATGTCAAATATATTTAAGCAAACTAAGCTTTAAGATAGTATTTAGATATCTTAAGAGAACTTACAGTTAATTTCACATGCTGTTATTTATTATAAAACTATGTTTAAATAATGCAGACATGGGTACTCAAAGCTGTAATTAACACAAAAACATTCCTTAATGAATTCCACTATTACTCCAACTTCGTTCTTCTGGGGTGAGAACTCAGGTATAGGGTACTGGATTTTATTGCCACTCATGGCACACCGGCATCACTGGTCTGGGAAAAGCCCACTTTTTGTGTTACTTATATGTTTATTCACCATTCAGCACTTTCCTTCTCTTCTCCTATCCCTTCATCATCAAATGTGTTCTCTCACATGTTCTTGAAAGCATGCATTGCTGTTTTGTGCACATATTTTTCCTCATTTAAATAGATTAGAAATTGTGCTATAGATACCATTTTCTTGCCATTTTTCTCTTAGAATAATGTTTTTAAGATCCATTCCCATTGCAGCATGTCAGTCTGATTTGTTTTCTTAGTCGATACATAATATTGCATATTGTGCATCTATCACCTTTTATTTATTCATTCTCCCAGTCAGTCCTGTTTCCTTTGTTGTGTTGAGAAGAGCTGGTGTTTGGCCTGAACACAGTTTCCTTCCCATTCTTTTACTGCCATAGTAGGCTTTTCCTGCTGGTATTAAATTCACTCGAGTTGCCCAAATGAAAGAATGCTCCCTTGACTGTGTTCTCTGGTCCCAGGGAAGCCCTTAGGCCTTCATATCCATTTTGCACAAGATTGAGTTGTTTTCTGCTTCGGGTGGCTTTGTTTTACCTGGGAGAGAGATTACATGGTGTGTGTTTGCCGTTCCCAGGGTAGTCTTTTTCCAATTAAGAGAAGATTCTCCCCATCTGAACACTAGCTTTCATTCATGGGAGCTAATATTTGTGTGAGAGTTAATTAACTACTTCATCAGGCTTCTCTAGTTTTAGGCCCCCGCTCCAGCTAGAGTCTTCTCAAGAGGCCTGGCTTTCTTTTTTCTTTAAAATATGTATGTTAGTACACATTTAAACTAAATAAGGATTGTTGTAACATACAGCCATTTCTGTGCTCCCAGACATGAACATACTGTCTTCATGTTCACAGCTCTAGAGAGAGATTTGGAGATCAAAATTTGGAATATACATCTACATTCTTAATAATAGATAGTTTTATAGTGAATACAGTGCGGAGGCTGCATTTCAAGATACATAAGTGATCAGCTGAGCAAGTGAAGTAGTGAGAGGCTAGGTGTTGTGCTAGTTGAGCTTGGATTTTGGAATGGTGAAGCCATGGATTGGAATCCTGGTTCTTTCAACTAGCCACTTTGGATGTGCTGTTTGATGTTCTGTAATAATACCTCCTTCAGTGGGTTGTTGTAAGGATTAAATGAGGTAATTCCTGTAAAATACTAGCATAGTGCCTGAAAATAGTAGCTGCTGTCATCATCATCATCATCATCATCATCATCATCATCATCATCTCCCTAAAGCCTAGAATTGTTGAGATAAAAATGAGCATTTAGATATTGGGAGAGAGGAGTGATTGTGAGGGCATAAACTCAGGAGTATCCTCCGGAATGAAATCAAAGAGAAAAGAGGCTAAAGGTACCAAAAAATATCTGTGTCCAGTCTTCAAAGAAGGTACTTTCAGATCTAAGGCTAGAAAGGAAACGGATGAGGTAATTCACTTCACAGTTGATGCTCATATCTGAGGGACCTATTCTTAGTGTCCCATTGCTTTGTCCTGAGCCTCGGCTCTTTCCACCTAGCTGTGCTGTGTGGGAGCCAGTTCGTCCCCCACACATTTCTTACAGGCCCAGCAGTGTACTGGACCCTGTGCTGGCTTCTTTATGAGGACGAATAAAAGCTAGTCTCTTTGTTCAAAATATTCTAGTTAAAGCTTCAGCTTGAACAAGTGCTCTGCCAGACATAGGCTCAGGAGGCAGGGGCAGCATGAAGGAAGGACATCTGGTGGAGGCTAGGGCCATTGGACTTGGGAAAGATTCCTAGGGAGACATTTTCATTATCTCTGCATGATATTGAAGCATTCCTTTTATATATATATGTATTTCAGAGAAGAAGGGAGAGGGAGAGAGAGATAGAAACATCAGTGATGAGAGAGAAGCAGTGATTGGCTGACTCCTGCATGCTCCCCATTGGGGATCAAGCCCGGACCCAGGCATGTGTGCTGACTGGGAATCAAACTGTCGGTGACCTCCTGGTTCATAGGTCGACGCTCAACCCATGAGCCACACCAGCCGGGCCAGAAGTACTCTTTTTAACCTTCTCTTTCAAATGTAAAATTTTTACCTTTTCTTTAACCTTAATTACGGACTAGTTATGCTTGTTACCCAACCCCTTGTAGTGAAATGATTTAAACAGTAGCCATTTTCCTTTTACTAACAGAGTATTGTGAGTTCCCCCACTAGCCATTAACATGTACAGCATCCTATCTTCTGGAATAATGGAGTGGACATAATAATGTAATCAAGTCTTGTGAATAAATAGATAGTAGTTTTCTCCAAGGAGACAATTCTCATTATTGAAAGTGTAAAACTTCCCAAGAAAGCCTTGGGAAGACTCCATGGGTTAGTGGTTTCCTTATTGAAACTCCCTGATTAATATTAATGTCATTGCCCTATAAAAATAGTGGTGTCAATGTGGCACCACCAAAAATGGTATAATTTTGTATCATATGCTTTTTTCCCCTTTTGTTCAAGGCTTCAGACAGTAAATATTTACTAGGTACCCACTGTGTACCAGGTAAAGTCATTGGTCTCAATGATGAAAGACATGAATAAAGCATGGTCCCAAAATAATACTAGTACAGGGTATGCAAAACACAGACTTTATTCTTGTATTAGTCTTTAATAATTATTGTATTATTTTCTGTATGAACAACTGTAAACCTACTTTTGCCCCACCCCATATGTGTTAAGTGCTGTAACAGAAGAGTAAGTGTAGGGAAAGGAGAGAGCTCAGGGTTCTCAGAGCAAGTGGCATTGATCCTGAGGGAAGTAGGAGTTGAGGGGAGGTTGAAAAAGGGAGAATGGAGTAAGAGTGTGTGTTTGAGTGAGTTGGGGGGCGGGGTGGGGACAGATAATCCAACTTCAGGTTGAAGGAACAGTGAGTCAGAATAGTGAAGAAAAGCATGGCCTTTAAGAATGTGAGTAGTTTGTGGTAATTGAAGGGTGCACAGGATATTTTGAAGAGTAAGAACAGAAGCTAAAGGAAGGTTAGAACCAGATTATAAGGGTTACTTAGGGTAGATTGAAAACAGCCAAAGAGAAGAACCTCAGGGGAGTATTAAAAGGTTAGAGGTGGGTGGAACAAGAGTCTGAGTCCCGAAAGGAGACTTGAGAAGAAGCAATCAAATCAGTGAGGAAGTTGTAGAAAATTTAGGAGAGGGTGATGGTTTAGAAGCTAATAGAGGGGAAAACATTTCAAAAAGTATGTCAAGTGCTAGGGAGAGGTTACCTAAGCAGGACATTGACAAGGGTCTTTGGATCTGAATATTGACCCCCAGGCGGCAGTGTTAGAGGTAACTGCCAGATATAGATCGAAGGAAGCTAAGCCAGGGAGGATAGGCTCATTTTGCAAGAAGGAACATTTATGAGATAACTACCCAGGGGAAAGGTAGTGACCAGGAAACAGAGCGATGACACCCTCTTGGGCTTGGAACACATGTTCATGGCTGGATGAGGAATTGAGCAAAGGAGATCAGACTGAGGGAGAACTTAAGCTCAAAACCCACTGTTGGCCTTGTACTGTGGTTTTCTGCTCTTTCAGAGTTGTGTGCACTTCAGTTTAGAACTTACATCAACATCGATTCTTTTTTTTTTTTTAAATCTTTTTTTTTATATATATATATTTTTTATTGATTTTTTACAGAGAGGAAGGGAGAGAGATAGAGAGTCAGAAACATCGATGAGAGAGAATCATCGATCAGCCGCCTCCTGCACATCCTCCACTGGGGACATGCCCGCAACCCAGGTACATGCCCTTGACCGGAATCGAACCCGGGACCTCTCAGTCCGCAGGCCGACGCTCTATCCACTGAGCCAAACCGGTTTCGGCACAACATCGATTCTTGATTAAGCTCAGTCTCTGACCCTCTTCCCACAGTCTGCAATTGTAGAAATGACATGACGAAACACCTTATTATTACTTCTTAAGGGAAAAATTGCTTTGGATTTATGGGTTTTAAAAAAGTCAGGTGTGGCAAGGGTACGTGTAGACATGCAGGCCAAAGCAGATGCTATTTCAGATACATCCTGTACTGGGGGACCCTGTCTTTGAAATAGGATGATTTGCTCTCTGCCTGTAAAATCTTTGAACATATGTTTTCTGCTACTGTTTTTCAGAATCATTTGCTGTTTCAAATAGAGAACTGTGCGATGATGAGAAAGAGTTCATACATTTTCCAGTATGTGAGGGGACCTCTCAACCTGAACCCTCGTGTTCAGCTGTCAGAATAACAGCCAATAAAAACTACAGGAGCAAAACCTCTCAGGAAGGTGCTTTAAAAAAGATGCATGAGGAAGAACACCATCAACAAATGTCCATCTTACAACTGCAGCTGATACAAATGAATGAGGTGCATGTGGCCAAAATCCAGCAGATAGAGCGAGAGTGTGAGATGGCAGAGGAGGAACACAGGATAAAAATGGAAGTTCTCAATAAAAAGAAGATGTATTGGGAAAGAAAACTACAAACTTTTACCAAGGAATGGCCTGTTTCCTCATTTAACCGGCCCTTTCCCAATTCACCCTAAGACTGTGAGGGTGGCTCCCTTGTGGTTTTGATCTGTATTGGCAAAGAAAGTCTGGAACATGAACTTGCGGTCAGTAACCTGTAACAGAGCTACAACTAGGAAACATAGAGTGGTAGTAGTCACTTATTTAAGAATACGTTCAGGTAAACAGCTGCACTCTCTGTACCCCTTCCGTGGCCAAGAAGCTGTTATAGTCTTCAGAAAATTATCACTATGAGTGCTATCATTCTGAATGTAATGTCTCTTAATTAGAATTCATACAAGAACCCTGTGTGAGTGTTGTATTTTTTTTTAAATCCAATGCAAGTGTGACTATAAAGGAGTGTGGCTGATTTCTTTCTTTTTTTTTTTTTTTAACCAGACAGTAGAACTTTTCTGTCCCAGTGATGCCCCCCCATTGAACGTGGCTGTCCCAGGAGGCCCCACGTCTCTCCAAGTGGTAGAGCTGTCGCTCAGCACTTGCTAGAGGTCTTTAGGGAACCTCCAGGAGAGCGGCAGCACCTCGTTCATTTTCCAGTCGTATCCTCTGAGGGTGGACTTTCTGATTTTATTTTATTGTATTACTTTATTTTATTTTTAAATATATTTTTATCGATTTCAGAGAGGAAGGGAGAGGGAGGGAGAGATAGAAACCCCACTGATGAGAGAGACTCATTGATCGGCTGCCTCCCGCAGGCCCCCACTGGGGATCAAGCCTGCAACTCAGGCATATGTCATGACTGGGAATCAAACCTTGACCTCCTGGTTCATAGGTCAACGCTCAACCACTGAGCCATGCCAGCTGGGTGACTTTCTGATTTTAAACAGCCCAGCATGTGGAAGGATATTTCCTGATGTGGCTCCTCTACTACCTTTTACTTTTTTTTTTTGGCCTTTTTAAGGTCTTTCCCCAAAGAGGAGTTCAAATAATGTCGCCAACAAAGGGAGCACTGTTGGAACTAAGAATGTAGCTACTTTGAGGGAGAAATTTCGTTTAGATTTCTACATCCTGTCATGTTTGTTTTATTAAAAGAAAAGACTTGCAATTTTATAGTCACACTGTGTATGTTCTTTAAAGGTGCTGCCTCCCCCACTGTGTGCCAGGTTTGGCCTTCCCTCTGTAGTTTTCCCCCTATGTTGTACTATTGAGTTAATGGTTGCCGTTGTTTCTAATCTTTAGCCACCTTAGGATCCTTCCCTCAGCGTGCTCCTGGTGCTAGCTAATAGTGATGCTATATAGTTTACGTTACACAGTTAGCATTGGGCTTTTAAGAACCCATTATCAACTTATTTGGAAATATGGATTGATAAATGGATATTTTGGTTGAGCTGTGATATGGCTTCTCCTGCATCCTAGTGTTAAAAACAGCCCTGAGAGTTGGGCACAGCAGTAGCTGGCAGAAGGGAAGTGACAGTTACGGCTGGTCAGCAACTTCTGAGAATGAGATTTCAAGGCGGTGGGTCGGGGAGGGAGAAATAGGGATGGCAGAGGCTGTAGGGGGGTGCAGGACTGGGAGTCAGGGCCTGAATTCTGAGCTTGGCTCTGCCTCAAGTGCTCTGGGACCTTGGGTAACTCCTTTTAGTCCTTGACTGTGGTCTTTCCACTCCATAAAGCAAGAGAGTTGGTCTAGATAATGTTCAGAATTTGCTACAACTCCTTGACTATAGGGTGGCTGCACAGTGTTAGGTGGGTACTGCTAACATCATAGTTGTCCCGGGGCATGGGCCAATAGTTTACTGCATTGGCTAAGCTTCCCTCCCTCATAATTTTGGAATTTGGGTCTTAGGGACTGTAAGTTCAGTAAGGTGCACAAATACTTGTTATTTATGAACTGCATGAAACAAGTGGGTTTCAATTCATTTTATACATTATCATTTTTTTAAAAAATATATTTTTTTTATTTCAAAGAGGAAGGGAGAGGGAGAGAGAGAGAGAGGAAAAA
The DNA here is from genome assembly GCF_964212035.1 of Myotis nattereri. NCBI lineage: Eukaryota > Metazoa > Chordata > Mammalia > Chiroptera > Vespertilionidae > Myotis > Myotis nattereri. The sequence goes on from NC_138087.1 coordinate 58,266,356, forward strand.
AAAAAATCAATGATGAGAGGGAATCATTGATCAGCTGCCTTCTGCATGCCCCCTACTGGGGATCCAGCCTACAACCGAGGCATGTGCCCTGACCGGGAATCGAACCATGACCTCCTGGTTCATAGGTTGATGCTCAACCACTGAGCCATGCCAGCCGGACTATACATGATCATATTTTAAATCTCTTAAAGGAACTGGTTATTTAAAGGATCCCTGTGAAGACTAGTCTTCTTCAAAAGAAAGGATCTGTGTGCTTCACTTAGTTTTTACAAAATGGACCTTATGGTGAAGAAGCATCTGGATAAAGACCCAAACTTCAATTGTTTACGGGAGACAGAACTTGACTTTCCATGTCCTCCCGCCCCCTCGGGAGCACAGGTGTGGAATGAGAAAATGCCTTTGCCTCACCTGTCCATCTGGAAATCTTGTTCATACACAGGTTCTGCAGCTGGACCTGAGATTTTGCATTTCTTACAAGCTCCCAGGTTATGCCAAATTCTGCTTGTCTAGTCACCACCCTTCTCGGTAGCAAGGTTTTAGAGGACCCTAAGAAGATGTTTAGACCTATTCTAAAAAAAATTGGGGTTAGGTACATCTTTGTGTACACAGTGTGCTGGGTATTATTTGCTCAGAATTGACCCAAACAGCAATGTGGGACACAAGAAAATGCTCACACACATAATGGAACTATAAAAGCATCCAACTAATTCCTCACTGAACAAATCAAGGATAATTGAGTCAGCAGCCGAAAGCCCCTTGTTCTACCATTAGTGGTATTTATGAGTTCCTAACAGTAGTTTTCAACCTTGACTGTGCATTAGAAACGGTATTTTATAAATAATTAATCCCACTGGGTCCTGGTACTGGAGGATTCTGATTCAGTTGACCTGGGTTGGGGCCTGGTCTGCTATAGTTTTTGGCAGCCTTTTAGGGGGCTATGATATATAATTGGGGACTGAGAAACACTGGAGTAGAGTTCATATCCTGTGAGGCCATGCAGAAGTAAGGAAATAATGCTCAGAGAAGAACCACCTGGCACCAGGCCCATAGCTAGTGAATGGCAAAGCAGAACCTCAGTCCCAGGTCTCTTGACTCAAAAAAAAAAGTCCCACCTACCTGCCCCTGCCCCATCCCTCAAAGCTATATAGTGGATTTGTTATATCTTGAGAGCCAGGTCACATTACATGGTACTTGTAGTGTCTCTATTCAAGAACAGGTCCATCCCAATTCATTTTACTTTTATTTTTAAAAAAATATTGTTATTGATTTCAGAGAGGAAGGGAGAGGGAGAGAGAAACAGAAACATCAATGATGAGAATCATGGATCGGCTACCTCCTGCATGCCCCACATTGACTGGGAATCAAACCGTGACCTCCCGGTTCATAGGTTGTGCTCCAGGAGGCAGATTAGAAGACAGACTGCGGTTAGAGGAGACTGGGATCTGTGAGATGAGGCAAGAAGGTTTGGTCCTGATTAGGATGAGATGATAGGAGGACCCAGAGGAGGCTGTAGAGAAAATGAGGGAGACCAATGTGAAGGGCATTGCAGAAGTGAAATCAGACAGGATGGGCAGTTGATTGCTTTTGTTGGGGAAGAGGGATAAAGTTTAAAGCTAGATGCCTGAAAGAATGATGCTTGCCCTAGCTGGTTTGGCTCAGTGGCATCAGCCTGAGGACTGAAGGGTCCCGGATTCGATTCCAGTCAAGGGCACATGCCCAGGTTGCAGGCTTGATCCCCAGTAGGGGGCGTGCAGGAGGCAGCCAATTAATGATGCTCATCATTGATGTTTCTTTCTCCCTCTCCCTTCCTCTTTGAAATCAATAAAAATATATTTTAAAAAATAATGATGCTGCCTCTTGAAATAAAGGAAGAAAGGATGCATTTCTGGCTTTGACCCATCTTAAGAGAGACCCACACACAAACTAGTGCATTGCCTCAAACACTGGCATCTCCTCTCATTTCCTTGGCTGTCACCTCTTTGCTCTGATTTCTGCCTCTTCAGCTGCCTGTTCATCTGACACGTTAGCCCCTCCCTGCTGGGTCCTTGTCACCCCACTCATTTGGTACTGCCTCTGCCATCATCACCTTCATTGCAGCTGGTGGTGTGTCAGTCCCCTTCTCTTATAATGACTTCATACTAGAAAGATCAGAAAAGATGATTTCTTTACCTTGAGCTTTAGTTATTTTCTAGACAGATGGTATCTATAAATCTCATTTTAAAAAAATGTCCCATGTTGTATAAAGGAGCACTGGCTGAGAGGGGTTGTTATTCCCCGTGTATGCTTGTTGCAGCCCCTAAACGCATTGGCTTTTTTTTTTTTTTTTTTTTTTAAGAGAACAGAGGAAGAGGGGTGGTATGGTGAGAGAGTGCATCTGAGTTGTCGGCAGCCACCACGGTGTCAGATCAATCACATCAGCACTTGGTCTGGACCAGGGGAAAGGAGTGGTTCTCCTGCCTCCTGGGAAAGTCAGAAGGACCCGATAATTACATTTGGCAAAGCCAGGAAGAGTGGCTCTGTAATGTCATTGCTAAGAATTACCCTTTCGATAGCATTTCTGGATGTCTGGGCTTTTCCGATGGAATGACACTCCCTTTCCAGGGTGGCTTCCCTTTCTGTTGGGCAGCTTCCCAGCTGGTCCTGTTCGTTCTTGCCCTCACGTTGAGATGTTTGTTTTTTCTTCTGTTTTCCTCCTTCCCAGCCCTGTTTCTCCAACCCCTCTGTCTGTACCTACAACGTTCCCACTTTCCCTGTTTTAGAGATGTAGTCGTGTGAAAATGCGTGTGAGGGAAGTACTTGCTGAAGGACAGCAGACAACATCTGGTGTCAGCGAGGTGAAGTATAGCCTTAAACTGGCCCAACTACCAATGACTTGCTTCCAGGCTGCACCCGCTGCTTCTGTGCCGGTGGTACTCAGAAGTCATGGGAGAGGTCGCCAAGGATCCGTGACTACAACACATTCTTTTCCTAATTGCGCCATATGTCATGCCCTTCAACACAACTTACTAATCTCTGCCTCAGTTTTTCCATCTGTGAAAGTGGTGTAATACTTATCTACCTCCCTTGAATGTTGTGAAGATTAGTCTGTTAGCAAAACACTTTTGAAATAAAGAGTGATGTAAAGCATTTTAACATTATTGTTGTCATTGTGAAATGGATGCCCTTCTGCAGAAACGCCGCCCTGTGGGGGAAGACCCTGGGTGTGCCATGGTTTAGGAACACCCAGTATAGAAAAATTCCATAACAGATACAAGAGTGTGATTATTTGTGAAAAATTTCAACATGGCATTTCCTTAAATAGCCTTTTGGTGCAGTTAGCATGAGATTCAATTTATAGAATGGTGATTTGCATAAGATTTTTAAAGTATACATCTATTGAACTTGTAGTACACAATGTAATTGTTGGATTTGCAAGCTGAGTGTTAACCTAACTGTGCAGTTTATCATTATTAGATGGGAAACTTCTATTTCTACATTATCCAGATCCCCAGATTGTGTGTGAAGGCTTCTCTCACGGTTGCCACTGATTGGAATGGGTTTGTTGGGGAGAAAATTCCAAATTCTGTTATTTAGAAGGGTTAGTTTTAATCAAAAGGATATTTGTTATAGCAGATTCCAGTTCCTTTTCTGTCCCATCATCTGATTCAACTTCCAGAATAACAAAGAATGGAAGGTCAGAGGCTGGTACTGTGCTGGTGAGCTACATATGGATCTAGAATTCTAGATTCTTATCTTTGAGTCTCAAAAGTATCTTTAGATGGGCTGATATTATACTTTCTACAGGACTGGAGAGTGGTCACTCCAGTCACTCAGCGATTGGGAAATCTGGTGGGTAGCTGGGGAAGATCTGCTCTCATGTGGTCACGCTGAGCCCCATGCTAAAGGGGGAGAAGCTCTCCTCATTGTGACAGCAGAAGTACAAGAGGGCAGCCCAACTGTGGAAGCACAGCTCAAATTGCAGTGTTATATCTGCTAATATCTCCCTGGCCAAGGCAAGTCTTCTGATTGAGCCCAAAGTCAAGGGGAGAGAAGTAGACTCCTCCTAAGAAGGTAAGAAAAGAAGGTGAATATTTTTGCACAATAATCAAATCTACCACAGTGCCACAAGTGGGGAAGGAACTAGTGGAGTACCAAGAAATTGAGTCCAAGACTCTCTTCTCCCATCACAAACCTTCATCCTAATCTCTCCTTCCAGCTTCCCCACTCTGCGACCCTTCCCAAACATACTCATTGGTCTCTTGGTTTCAGAACCAGGCTCTGTGAAATTCTATTGATCCCTCTACCCGGAGTGCTCTCAGCTTCTCTACAACTCCTTCTCATCACCCATGCTGCTGAAGTGTCACCCATTCTTCAAGGTCATATGACATCAGGACACATTCCTGGAACCTGGGCTGTGGTCCCAGCTTTGCCAGTAACTCACCATGTGATTGAGGACAACTTAACTACATCTCTCTGGATATTAACTTGATTTCCTCATTTGTAAAATAAAAGTGTTGGAAGAGAGGATCTTTAAATTCCCTTCACCTATTTTATTTTATTTTAAATATATTTTTATTGATTTCAGAGAGGAAGGGAGAGGGAGAGGGAGATAGAAAAGAAAAATCAATGATGAGAGAGAATCATTGATTGGCTGCCTCCTGCATGCCCCATACTGGGGATTGAGCCTGCAACCCAGGCATGTGTCCCTGGCTGGATTCGAACCTGGGACCCCTCAGTCTGCAGGCTGATGCTGTATCCACTGAGCCAAACTGGCTAGGGCAGTGATGGCGAACCTATGAACTCATTTTTTTTGGTTGATTTTTCTTTGTTAAATGGCATTTAAATATATAAAATAAATATCAAAAATATAAGTCTTTGTTTTACTATGGTTGCAAATATCAAAAAATTTCTATATGTGACATGGCACCAGAGTTAAGTTAGGGTTTTTCAAAATGCTGACATGCCGAGCTCAAAAGGTTCGCCATCACTGGGCTAGGGCATTCCTTCACCTATTTTAAATAGTCTAATTCTGAAGCTAAAGTTACATCATGTAACCCAAGTTTTCAATTTAACATTCTCTTTAAAAGATAATGTATACTGCCTGGCTGGTGTGGTTCAGTGGTTGAGCATCAACCCATGAACCAGGAGGTCATGGTTTGATTCCTGGTCAAGGCATATGCCTGGGTTGCAGGCTCAATCCTGGGGGCATGCAGGTGATAGCCAATCAATGATTTTCTTTCATCATTGATGTTTCTATCTCTCCCTTCCTCTCTCTAAAATCAATAAAAAAATTCTTTTAAAAAAAGATAATGTGTACATAAATGGAGTTCAAATGCTTTATCCAAGTTGATCAGCTCCAAAGTTGAAAGCACCATTTGTGAAATTTATTGACGAGAGTATAATGATGTTCATAAAACAATCTAAATATAGTCAGTACAGAATTTCTATATAATGGGCACAAAAGGGTTGTTGCTTTCCGAAATATAATTTTCCCAACAAAATGTAATTGGCTGCTGTTTACTTATCTGTTTCAAATTGCCCAATTCTCTAGAATATAGAATCCTTCTACTTTCTAAGTTGCTCCGTTCTAAGGCATACTGTGCCCAGAATATGTACATTTTTGAATATGCTTTTAAAATTCTCATCAGTTGATTCCAGTAGATGATATTTGTTATAAACATCCAGGGCAGTCTAAAAACCTGCTTCAGCCCTAACCAGTTTGGCTCAGTGGATAGAGCATTGGCCTGTGGACTGAAGGGTCCCAGGTTCGATTCCGGTCAAGGGCATGTACCTTGGTTGTGGCACATCCCCAGTAGGGGGCGTGCAAGAGGCAGCTGATTGATGTTTCTCTCTCCTCGATGTTTCTAGCTCTCTATCCCTCTCCCTTCCTCTCTGTAAGAAAATCAATAAAATATATTTAAAAAAAATAAAAGCCTACTTCAAATGTGAGGAAGTTAGCATTTATTGAACATTGTCTGTGGGTCCTAGGCACATTTGTATATTATTTTACTTGATTCTTAAAGTAATCTGCAGAAGTAGGTAATATTATCCATGTATTAAAGATAACAAAATGAAGCTTAGAGAGGGTAAGTGACATTCAAAATCACACAGCAAAAGTTCTGGAGATGATTGCATAAATGTGAATGTATTTAATGTCACTGAACTGTACACCTAAAAAAGAGTAAAATGGTAAATTTTATGTTATTTCACCACAATAAAAAATAAAAAAACACACTTAGCTTAGCTAGATTTAGATCCCAGTATGCTTTGGTTAGGCAGTTAAAGGTATGGAAGGAAATAAACACTTTGTCTGGTTATATTTATGAAGGCATGTTAGGACTGTGGAGCCAGAAACAAAGCGAAGCAGAGAGAAGAGATGAGTGATGTTAGTAAAGATGTCCGCAGGGGCAAAGGAGATACCCGAATCTGTCTGAGAGCAGACGGGGAATCAGTGCCCAAGACAAAAAGGAGAAGTCACCAATCAGTCTTGCCATGTAGATGAGTGTTTCTCCAGTATTCTAAGTGTGCAAAGGAATCACCTGGGCATGCTGTTGTAAACACAGATTCTGATTCAGTAGGTCTGGGGTGGAGCCAGATTTTGCATTTAACAATCATGGGCCACACATTGAGTAGCAAGGATTTTAGATCACGGTGACCTCCAGGGCAGCTCTCTGGGCGTGGTTTCAGATCCCTTGCACAGGAGAATCGGGGGTGCTTTCTCCAAGCAAATAATGGGCCCCAACCCAGACCTACTGAATCAGAACCTCTGAGGGCAGGGTGGGAATCTACACTTGCACCAAGCTTCCCAGTTGCTTGTCAAGTATCAAAGTTCAGGAATCCCTGCTAATAGGACATCACCATGGTCTTACAATGAGAATCGCTTCACTTGCATCCCTGTTTCCCGTTTATAAAGCCTATCACATCCTGTCTCTCCTGAACCTGTACAGCAGACTCACGAAGGGGATACCATTAGTCCTATGCTGAAGACAGGAAGCTGACATCTCCAGTGGCTAAGTGCTGGATGCAAAGATTTTTTGACTTCCAGGAAAGTTCCTCTTATTATTTCACGGCTTTCTCTCTCATTTTACCACATCCTCACTTATACTGCTGCACAATTAGAAGTTCTTTTATGTCAAAAAGCTTTGCAGAGCGATTTTCTTGCTATGATGCTTTTAAAGATTTCAATCTAATTTAGCACATTAAGGACAGTTTATGCTTATAGGCCTAAAGTGATCCAAGGTCATGGCAAAAAAAAAAAAAGTTTCAAGTATTGAAGAAATAGACTGCATTGAGTTCTTTTTTCACCTTTTTTTTTTTTCATCTGGATATACCAGTTGTTAACATTTTGCTTTTCTCTCTCTCCTCTTTCAACCACTTGAAAGTTGCAGACAGTATGACACTTCACCTCTAAATTCTTCAGTGTGCATGCACTAAGAACATTCTCCTACATTACCACAATCCCATTATGACACCTAAGAAAAATAACATCAAAGATAATATCATCTATATGTAGTCTACATCCAATTTCTTCAGTTGTCTTAAGAATGCCTTTATTGCTTTTTACGTACTTGGATCCAACCCAGGCTTATTGCGTTTGCTTGTCTTGTCTCTTTAGTCTGATTTAATCTAGAACAAGCCTCTCTCATTTTTTTATCTTTCATGACATTCAATTTCTTTTTAGTTCAGGCCCTGTCAGTGCACCCTACATTCTGGATTTATTTTATTACTTCCTTGTGATTAGATTCAGGTTAAACTCCTTTGGCAAGACTATCATGTAGATAATGTCATCTACTTCTCATTACATCATTTCGGGAGCTACATGAGCAAAAGCTGCCCCACCATTGGTGAGGCTAAATTTGATCACCTGGTGAAGGCTATATCTGCTAGATCTCTCCATTATAAAGCTATTTCCTTTCAGTCATAGTTAATAGGTTGTCTGTGGAGTAATACTTTAAGACTGTGAATATTCTTTTCCCTAACAACCTTTCATACAATGGTTTTAGCATCCATGGATGATCATCCATTACTCAGTTATTTCATGGGGATTGAAAAATGATTAGATCACCCTTTGCCATTTGCCAGGATTCATATGGAAGAAAGGTATGCCAGATGTGAGAACATCTGAATTCAGGTCACCTCAAGTCACACTGGCTACTCAGAAAGCAAAGGCTCCACTTTGCCCCAACGTTCTTAAGAGATCAGCTCCTTTAGAATTCCTTTGCTGGAGGTGAGTAATAGGAAAGATAGTTTTTTCTCCAATGCGGATAAATGCTCACCTGAGAGAGAAGGCTCCTAACTCTCCTCTCCTCGGCACCCCTGTTCCAGGCTGCTTCTCTACCTAGTGTCTGTGGCCGGTGCTATCCATCTCTCTTGAACTCTTCTGGGGGAACTCACATGCATTCGCTCCCCTTATCATCAATGACCACTTCAGTTTTCCCCCCCCTTCTCAAATCTGATCCAAAATTTCTGTGTAATAAGGATTTGGGACAGTAATCTGACCTAAAGTGATATCTGTTATATACATGGCATGTTATAAATCATTTTTTAAAAAGTAACTTTTTATGTAAGATTGAGGAAGCAATTGCCTACATCAAAGATGATGATGAAGTTTGGGGTGGAAAGGCTAAGAGGGGGCTGGTGACAATTATGGTGGCATCAAAGCTACCTTTTGATGCAGCCACTCCCCCTCGCCCCCCAACACCCCCACCTGACTCTACTGCCCTTCTCTAGCACGTAGAAGCCAGGATTCAAGAATTTCCTCAGTATTTCACTACCGTACCCACAAAACCACGTGTGTCAGCTTTCATTCTCTCTACCTTCCTTTTTATTACAAAGAAGAAAATGTCTACTCTAAAAAATTAGTCACTCCATCTGTGCTTTGACTTTCACCCCTTCATGTCTTATACTACTGGTAATTATCTTTCACCTGTGTTGTGTAATCATCTCTCTCCCACCCCCTGAAACTGTTACAGTCTCATCTAGAAACGTCCCCCCTCCAGCCACAGTCACCTCTAGCTTTGTTGGTCTTCTCTTCACAGCCAAGCTGTCTAAATGTTCTGCCTCCAATTCCCACTTCCTACTCATGTCTCAGGAAACTCCAATCTGGATTCTGCCCCAACCACTTCACCAAATGGCTCTTGCTAAGATCACCGATGACTTCACGTGACTGTATGCATTGGGCACTATTCAGTAATCATCTTGCTTGACCTCTCAGCAGCATCTGACCAGTTGACCATGTCCTGCTTTTTGAAACACTTTTGTTCCTTGCTTTTCCTCCTATTTTCTGGTAGTTCTTTCATTGTTCCCTCCACTGGAGCCCCTCAGGGCTTCAGCCTAGGCCCTCTTCTGTTCTAATTTTATGGTATCTCATTAAGTCATCACGCCCACTTCCAGGACTTCAATTAATTTATCCTCTGATGACTCCCACACTTATAGGTCCATCAGACTTAAATCCAACTGCTGCAGGACAGATCAGTACAGAAACTTCACTGGCCCCTCATAACTAAACTCATCACCCTTTCTCCAAACCTGCTTTTTCTCCAAAGATGGATATTTTAGGAAATGCTGCTGAACAAGGAATGGCCCTGGCTTGACACTTTCTCTCCCTCACCTCCCAGTTAGTCACCAAATTCTATTGAGTTTAGCTTCTTAATCTAATTCATTGACTTGTCCCTATCTTCCCTAGTCAGAGCCATGATCATCACTCACCTAGACCACGGCCATAGCTCTTCCACGGTTTTCTTGGGTATGTTTTGCCTTTCCAGTCCATTTTGCACACTGCAGCCCAAGTGATTTTTAAAAATAGCTTAATTGAAATACAATTAACATACCTTATAGTTCACACATTTAACCAAGTGATCTTTTAAAAACACAATTCTGAGCAGGGTTGTTCCTTGTTTATAATCTTAGGCCCAAGTCTGAATCTGGATTCTGGCTTAAAAGGCCCTGTATGTCCAGCCCTTATTTCCAGGGGTCTCCAACTTTTTTGTGTTATTCGCCTCCTCGCTGGGATCAGCCACAGATGCCTTATCTCTGTTTCTTGCCCTACTCTTTATTTCATTTTTACACATGGAACTTTATAGAATACTGTTCCCTCTTTACCCCCTTCTAACTCTTCATCAGTCTTTTAGCCTTAATTTAAATATCACTTCTTTTTTTAAAATTTTTTTTATTGATTTCAGAGAAGAAGGGAGAGGGAGAGAGAGATAGAAACATCAATGATGAGAGAAAATCATTGATCGGCTGCCTCCAGCATGCCTCACACTAGGGATCGAGCCTGCAACCTGGGCACATGCCCTGACTGGGAATTGAACCTTGACCTCCTGGTTCATAGGTCAATGCTCAACCACTGAGCCACATAGGCCAGAGTAAATATTACTTCTTTGGGGGAAGTTTCCTTAATACCTCCGGCCCCTGGTACCTTAGGGGGTCCCTGTCTGATGCATTCATGCATCCCTCATAAAACTCTTCACAATTGTAAATGGTTGTTTAAAGTCTGACTTCCTGGTAGACTGTAGGACAGACACTGTGTCTATTGTTCCTTTCCATCCTCACTGCCTAACATGGCTGCCTGGCACGGAACACAAATACTGTTAGATAAATGTTGGATGAATGGTGGTGCTCTCCATGCCCTGCCCTGCCCCTGCTCCATTGTTGTTGAAGCCACCACTGCTAGAGCTGCTCTAAATCTTACCGCTGTTGCTCTGTGTTGAGAGGGACAGCATCAGAATGTGGTCTGTTTCACAACTTGTTTAATTAGGAACCCAGACTAAGTGCCGAGTCTAACGGTATTAACCCTGAGGTTGAGTCCTGAGGCCATCAGACTGTAGGGAATACTTTTCAACTGGGAGCCAAGGGAAGAGAGTTGGAAAACAGTTGTCACAATTCAAGTTCACATGTACTGTACAGATGAGTGGCTATATACCGTAATGTGTGCATGGATACACATATGTAAGTGTGCATGTACAAACACAGGGCCCAGCTGTCACACTCAAATATGCATGCATGCATACTCTCACAGAAGCAACCTGATACATACTCATTTCTAACATATGTGCACAGAATGCAAATTGACATATGCTTGGCACTTATGCATATGTACCAAGGCAAGCTGATACACTCACTACATATGTACACACACAGGCAAAGGACATATGTTCAATACATATGTATACATACAGAGGCAAGCTGACATATTTAAGCACATGCAGTAGTAAAATATAATTATTTAGCTCCATTTGACTCACTCTAATTCTTTCATGTACTTAGCTTCTTGCTTTCTCTCTCTTTCATATTTCTTAGCTCAGTGGGTGCCAGGCTCAAGTTTCCAGGCTCTTGGCTGTAACCTCCTGTCCTTCCCTTTGACCCACCTGGCTCTTAGTCATGACTTTTCTTCCCAGTTGTTTGGCTGTCCCTGCCAGCACCCTCCTGCAGGTGTCTCTAGTAGCCAGACAGCTCAGATCAACTCTTTTGACTGCTGACTTTCAGTCCTTACTTTTTGTTTTGGACCATAAGCTTTGGAGTCAGAGAGATCTCCATTTGAGTCCCAATCCTGCTGCCCACTCGCTATGTGACCTCTGACAAGTTACTTAACCTCACCAACCTCACTTTTCTCATCTACAGGATAATAATAGCACCTTCCACACTAGGTTTTTGGGAGCATTAATTAGATAATCCACGTGGAGCTCTTAGCCTCGCATATATATGCAGTTAATGGCTGCTGCTACTAATAATAGCTAACACTTATATAATGTGCTTACTGTGCCACTATTCTTTCTAGCCAATTATTTATTGAGTACACTTACAATGTACCTAACATGATTCTAAGCACTTTACTTATACAGACCCATTTTATCCTTACAACAACCCTGTGAAGTAGGTACAAATTTTAGCTCCAACATTACAGATTACGGGGCTAAGGCATAGAGAAGTTGAGTAACTTGTCCAAGGTCATAGAGCTGGCAAGTGGCAGAGTTCAGATGCACAACCAGATGGTTCAGTTCCAGAGCTTACACTCTTAATTACGATGCAATACCTCTTACCATTCATGTCTGATTAGCTTTGTCAGAAAAACTATTTCTTCGGTATAATCCTTTATGACTTAAACCCTTGGAGAAATTTTGAATTGCAGCTGAAAATTTCCATTTGCTGAAAGATGGAGAAATGTCTTCATTCTGTATTCAGAGCGATACTGAACAATAAAATGACAAGACCTGTAGGAAAAACCCAGACGTGCCTCCTCGGTCTCTCCACCCACTCACGGGGGACTGTTTGGGTGAGAAGTGTTTCACATCGACAGTGGGGAAGCCTGCTCTCCCCCAGGCAGAGTGAGGCTGCCTCTCTGGGTTCCCACCGCACTTTTTGTTCAGATATCGGTGATTCTTGGCTCCTCGGCTTCTGTGCATCGATGTAATTGAGGGCCATTAAGGGGATGTGGGTAGCAATAATAGTGCCTTCAACTGGAGTTGTAATTATAAGCAATGCGATCACAACAGTCCCTGGGTGCAGGCACAGAAGCCTCCACAAAAGAAAGCCACCTGCTACATTGGCAGGGGGCTCAGGATGCTCAGGGTGGCTCGAGCACACTCCGTGGTGGTGGCAGTCTTAGCGATGCCAATCTTTGCTCCGTCTTGTATCAGGTGATGACGCTTCTCCACCTGTTCATGCTAGTGATGTGGTGGGGCTTTGAGGTCAGATGGAACCAGGTAACTCCAACTTCCTAGCTTTGTGGTTTGGGCAGGTCACTTACTCTTACGCATCTCCATTTCCTCATTTATAAAATGGAAATAATACCTACCAATGGGGTGGGTGGGAAGATTAGTGACAATAAATATGAAGTGCCTGGCAGTACCTGGAATGTATGTAGCAGGTCTTCAGTAAATGATAACTGCTATTATTATGGCTGGATCCAACAAGTAGTCTCTCTCACCAATATTACTATGATGGGGATCTCCCTTAATAGACTAAAAGTTCTATGAGAAGCAGGGTCTTTGTTTTGTTCACTGCTCTTTCGCTGCTTCTAGAACAGTGCCCAGATCCTAGTAGGTGCTCAGTAAGTATTTGTTGGATCAATGAATGAAATTTAAAACAAGTTGACCTTGCTCTCTGTCCTTATTGGACTGGCCTGCACTCAGACCTTATACTCACAGGCCCTTTGCTTATGATGTTCCCTCTGCCTGAAACACGTTCTCTTCACTTGGTGAAGTTCTACTCACCCTTCTGATCTGTGCCAGTCTAACAGGTAAACCCTCTGACCTTCCCCTTCATAGCATTTATCAATATTGTTGTAGTTTTATTTGTATAATTATTTAATATTTGACTGTAAACTTCATAAGGACCATGGACCAAGTCTGTTATACTCATCATTGTATCGTCAAGGACCAGGAATAGGCCTTTAATAAAAAATTACTGTCCTAACTGGTTTGGCTCAGTGGATAGAGCATCAGCCTGAGGACTGAAGGTCCCGGGTTCAATTCCAGTCAAGGGCACATGCCCAGGTTGCGGGCTTGATCCCCAGTAGGGGTGTGCAGGAAGCAGCTGATCAATGATTCTCCCTAATCATTGATGTTTCTATCTCTCTCTATCCCTCTCCCTTCCTCTCTGAAGTCAATAAAAATATATTTAAAAAATTACTGAACTAATTTTTTTTTTAAAGACCCCTTTCTCTAGAGAGTGAGGTCTGATATCTTGTGCTGGGCCGGAGGCCAATCCCAGGCTTGCTCCAGCGCTGCCCCATGAATCGTTCCCACGCTCCCGATGGAGCTCAAGCGCTGTGACTTTCTCCTACGGGGGCCAATCTGTCAGCCCCAAATTGTCTCATTACTGCATCTCAGGGCTCTATTATGCCGCAATACCCTTCAGCAGGAGGTCCAGAAAAGCCAGACTTTTGTCTGGGCTGGGAGTGTGGCTTAGGATTTACCATTTACGCTTCCCTCTTACATCCCCAAACACACACACACACACCACACTGCTCCATTTTGATTTATCGTTTAGCACACTGAGTTGTAGTTGCTAATTTTCAGATTTCCCTCCTCCCACCCATCACATCCCCCCTCCCATTGAGGCAGAGCTGTCTCTGGCCCCCAGAGGCTACCGAGGTGCCTAGCATGCAGTGAGTGGATGCTCACAAAGACTTCTTGAAGGAATGTAATGTTTTCCATGAGCAGAGCTTTGTTGAGGACAAAAACCAACTCATTTGAGAGGACACTACCTCTGGTTTTTTTTTTTTTTAAAAAGAGCGGAGCCAATCTGTGTTTTGGTTTGTGTTTTCTGTTACTTGGAACTGAAAACATTCAGCAGAGCATAAATAATAGTGTTTAATTATAGGATTTCTTTCAGATAGATTGTTAAAAAAAATACTCATTGTGTATTCACTCTCACTCACTTCCTTAAGAAGAACAGACTTCCGTACCTACTGTCTTTGAGCTCAGCTATGAGACTTGCCTTATCCAGTGGGATGTTAGCAGACGGACAAGCAGGGGTGTGAAATGTATAGTGGGAATGTGCCCTTGGACACAGGCCCACTATACATTTCCATAAGAAGATTTTTCGTTGAAGGACCTAGAGCAGTGATGGCGAACCTATGACATGCGTGTCAGAGGTGACATGCAAACTCATTTTTTTGGTTGATTTTTCTTTGTTAAATGGCATTTAAATATATAAAATAAATGTCAAAAATATAAGTCTTTGTTTTATTATGGTTGCAAATATCAAAAAATTTCTATATGTGACATGGCACCAGAGTTAAGTTAGGGTTTTTCAAAATGCTGACACGCCGAGCACAAAAGGTTCGCCATCACTGAGTCCTAGAGGGTATTATGCTGAGTGAAGTCAGACAGAGAACGACAAATACCATATGATTTCACTTATATGTGGAATCTAAAGGGCAAAATAAACAAACAAAATAGAAACAGACTCAGAGATGCAGAGATGGTTGCCAGAGGGAAGAGGATGGGGGTGGGGCTGGGTGAAAAAGGTGAAGGGATTAAGAAGTACAGATTGGTAGTTACAAAACAGTCATGAGGATATAAAAATGGCCCTTGCCAGTTTGGCTTAGTGGATAGAGCGTTGGCCTACGGACTGAAGGGTTCTGGGTTCGATTCTGGTCAGGTACCTCGGTTGCAGGCTCCACCCTGGCCTGGGCCCTGGTCAGGGCATGTGCAGGAGGCAACCAATCGATGTGTTTCTCTCACATCAGTATTTCTCTCTGTCTTTCCCTCTCTCTAAAAATCAATGGAAAAGTATCATCGGGTGAGGATCAAAATATAAAATAAAAATATAGCACAGGGAATATAGTCAATAATATTGTAAACAGCTTTGTATGGTGCCAGGTGGATACTTGAAATATTGGGGGATCACTTAGTAAGGTATATGATTGTCTAACCATTATGCTGTACACCTGAAAATAATACAGAATAATACTGAATGTCAACTGTCATTGGAAAATAAAATTAAAAAAATAAAGAGAATAATTCCTCCTGGATAGTTGCTGCGCCTTCAGCCAGGCCCCAAAATGAATAATACTGGAGCAGATCAGAGCTCCATCAGCTTGAAGCAGAGCCATTCAGCCAACCCTAGCCTAGATTAGTCAACACCCAGACCTATAAAAAATGAATGTTTATTGTGACACGAGGCTGACATTTTGAGGTTGTTAGTAAAAGAGCAACAATAACTGGCTGATCAAGGTTAGGCCTGGGGTTTTCCAAGTGGCAGTGCAGCTGAGTTACTTATGAGCTCTAACATAAATAAGGGAGACTTGAATTTCCCCCAGGATGTCTGGAGTGACGTTCAGAAATCTACATTCTTTAAAACACTCTGAGGTGGCTTCATGTAGCAAATTCCACACTCTTTGCTCTCTGGCCTTTTGGCGTTACTAATATTAAAGCATGTGATGGGCGTCGTATTAGATGACCACCAAGACCTTTTTTCCTCTCTGAGACTGGAAGTCAGAGAAATCCTGTTTCTGAAGTAGGGTCCTTTTCAATTTGAAAACTTTTGAATCTGTGTTGAATTTTTCTTACCTAATTTGCAGAAAGATGCAGATGTAAATTAATTTTTCATTTATGGCTTCAGGGTTTTTGCTTTTTATTTAAGAATCATCTCGCCCTAGCCGGTTTTGCTCAGTGGATAGAGCGTTGGCCTGCAGACCCAAGGGACCCGGGTTCAATTCTGGTCAAGGGCATCTACCTCAGTTGTAGGCTCCTCCCCAGCCTGGGCCCTGGTCGAGCTACTGCAGGAGGCAACCAATCGATGGGTTTCTCTCACATCGATATTTCTGTCTTTCCCTCTTCCACTCTCTGTAAAAATCAATGGAAAAATATCCTTGGATGAGGATTAAAAAAAAAAAGAAAGAATCACCTCCTCTTAGTATTTCTGCCTGGGCTGTGGTTAGCAGTCCAATGAAAGGCAGAATACTGAGGCTGGGAGAGCCAAGACGTAGAGCAGGAAAGAAGCACCGGGAAGGTCAAGTTTACCAGAGAAGCTGCTGGAGGAGGGTCCGGGGAGGAGCCCTCAGCTGTAGCTGAGCAGTGAGGAACCTGGATCATACCTGATTCAAACGCCAGAAGTTGAATCTCAGTTGTAACAACTGCCATGCCACTGCTTATAGGTTAGAGGTTTGGGGTAAATCTTAATAAAATGTTAAAGATGTGAACTCATGTAAAAAGCTTCATGAAAGTAAAATCTAAAAGGAAAAAGCTTTTTCAAATATAACAATAAAAACTTCCATTGAAAAGAATTCAGACAAAACAGCCCACCTTACAGAATTTTAATATATTACTGTATATTCTTTTTGACATTTTTTCCTATGGATGTATACACACACACGGATATTTTAGGAAAATAGGATTTTCTTATACCTACTCATTAGTACCCTGCTTTTCTCCATGTTCATAAACACTAACCCCATCATCGCTGTATAATACTCCAATGTTCAAAGAGGCACCATATTTTATTTCTCATGGATGGACATGTAGAATATATAAGCTGTGATGAACATTCATATATACATTTGTTGTTGTTGTTAATCCTCACCCAAGGATACTTTCCCCAATGATTTCTAGAGAGAATGGGAGGGAGCAGAGGGAGAGGGAGAAGGAAGCATTGATTGGCTGCCTCCCTCATGAGCCCCCAGTGGGGTTGGGGAACCTGCAACTGAGATACATGCCCTTGACCAGAAATCGATCCTACCACCCGGTGCTTTAACCACTGAGCCAAACCAGCAGGGCAAACATTTATATATATTGTGTGTGTGTGTGCGCGCACTTGTCCAATTATTTCCTTAAAATAAATTCCAATATGTAGAATTGTTAGATTAAAGGGTAAACATATTTTAAAAGTTTTCATACATGGTTGAATTGCCCTCCCAAAATGTATAAATTAATAGTGCTAGGTTTGGTCCATTCTTTTAAGTATTTATTGTGAATCATCTATGGAAAAGAATTGTGGTTTTAATTTGCTTTTTATTACTGAATATCTTTTTATATATTTACTAGAGGCCTGTTGCACGAAAAGATTCATGCAATAGGCCTTCCCTTCCCTTGGCTGCTGGCACCCGGGACCCAGGCCTTTGCTCCGGCTGGAGCCGCCTCCACGCCCCTCGCTGCTTCAGTGGGAGCCGCCTTCAAGCCCCTCGCTGCTCCTGCCAGAGCCGCCCTCAGTCTTTGCTCCTCCGCTTCGCGCCTAAGTATGCAAATTAACCGCCATCTTTGTTGGAGGTTAATTTGCATATCGCTCTGATTAGCCAATGGTAGGTGTAGCAAAGATATGGTCAATTTGAATCTTTGTCTATTATTAGATAGGATTGTCTGTATTTTATGTGATAAGGCATAAAATACAGGTAGCTTCCCATTTTTCTGTTATGTCAACGTTTTCTTCTTGATTTATATTAGTTCTTTATATTAAGTTATTTGCACTGAAAATATTTTCCCTAATGTGGCTTTGCCTATGGTGGCTTTTCACAAGTTTAAAGAAATGTTATGAGTAAAATTTATCAGTTTTTCAATGAGATTAGAAAAGTCCTTCTTGGGTGAGAGGCAGCATAATGGGATGAAAAAAGGCAGAGATCTTTTAAACAATTTAGCCCATAATCTTCCTGCCTATGACTGGTTCTTCCTTATCATAATGTGATAGGAAGAGCACTGGACTGGGAGTCACTTTACCTCTCTGGGTTCCAACTTCCTCATCTGTAAAATTAGGATGAGAATGAAAACTCCCTTGTAGAGCTATAAAAAAGAATTGGAGAGAATGCACGTAAAGAGATTGGTCCAGGTCGGGTATATAGCAAATCTCTCTATATTAGCTATAATTAGTGGGAGAGGGCAATATAGAATCTTTTGTTGACAGAGCATAAATGAGCTCAGGAGGCTTTGGCTAGAAATAAATGATAATGATTTATTCAGGGGTCTTAGGGTTTGCAAACTGTTAACTAGGTAATACCAGAGTGTTGCAAAGAAGAAAGAAAAGCTGAGGGTTCTTACAGTAAAAAGTACATTTTTGAGAAGAATCAGTCCTGGGTTGGTTTTCAATGATAATCCTCGATGACCAGTGGTCTGGATAGTGGATATCAGATAGTGGATTCTGCGTATGTGAACATTCTTTCCTTAATCCCTCAGGTGGCTATCAGAGGGCTTTCTGGTGGTTTCCAGTCCCTATGCAGTACTAGAAAGCTCAAGGGTGAAGGGATTAAGCAATCCTATATAATAAAAGCCTAATATGCTAAGTGTCTGGTCGTCCAGTCGTCTGTTCAACCAATCAAAGCGTAATATGCTAATGATATGCTAAGGCCGCTCAACCATTGGCTATGAAGTGCACTGACCACCAGGGGGCAGATGCTCAATGCAGTAGCTGCCTCCTGATGGTCAGTGCATTCCCACAGGGGGAGTGCTGCTCAGCCAGAAGCCAGGTTCATGGCTGGCAGGGGCGGTGGTGGAAGCCTCTCCCACCTCAGCAGCAGCGCTGAGGATGTCCAACTGCCAGCTTAGGCCCATTTCCCGCCCCTGCCCCCACAACCCCAGCTGTCAGCAGGACATCCCCCAAGGGTTCCTGGACTGAGACAGGGTGCAGACTGGGCTGAGGGACCCTCCCTCCCCCCCACTCCCAGAATTTCATGCACCCAGCCTCTAGCAAATAAATAAATAAATAAATAAATAAATAAATAAATAATAGTTCTTTTAAAAAAAATTAAAATTAAAAAAGTTTAAGTTCCCAGGCTAGTTAAAACAAGTACAGGATCATTTTCTC
Source organism: Myotis nattereri (assembly GCF_964212035.1). NCBI lineage: Eukaryota > Metazoa > Chordata > Mammalia > Chiroptera > Vespertilionidae > Myotis > Myotis nattereri. The sequence goes on from NC_138087.1 coordinate 58,285,574, forward strand.
ATACCTCCATCTACTTGATTTCAGTAATTTGCCAGCTTGACTATGGTGACTCCCTTTTATTTCTTCACTCTATTCCTTACTTTAAAGCAGTATTTTAAATTCAGTTGGTGTATGTGGGAATGGGGTACAGAGGTGAGGATCCCAGAAATTTAGCCATTTACCCCCGTCTCTACGAACCGCTTAACTGGAGTCACAACTTGGGTTCCAATTCTGGTCCTGCCCATTTCTTGGCCGTGACCTTGGACGAGTCTCCTTCACCTCTCCAGGGTTCCGTTTGTTCACCGAGAAAACAGATACGGAATAGACACTTGTCTTATTTCCCACCCGGCTGCTGGGCGAAGGAAGGACTTCGAACACCTTACAGAGGACGGCAGAGATGCCGGCTAGGGCTGTGCCCACGGAGCACCCCCGGCGCGGGCTGGCCCACCGCGACCGGCTCGCGGGGTGGCCGCGACCCCCGCCCTCCGCGCGCGCCCCGCCGCAGGAACAATAGCTCCCCCGGAGGCGGCGCCGGCCACGGGCGGGGACCGGGCTGCCGGCGCGGGCGCCGGGGGTGTGCGCGGGGCGGGGTCGCCGCCGCCCCTCCCGCCGCCCGATTTGTCACGCGCCCCTCACCGGGCGGGCCGGGGTCTTTGTGACGCGGTGGCGACAGCCGCGGACACAAAGGGAAGGCGAGGAGGCGAGCGAGGGGCTGGGCCCGCCCCCGTCCCCGCCCCCGCGACCCCCGCCGGCCGCACGCGCGCGCCCGCTCGCTCCCCCAGCCTCGGTCTCCCCTACGCGGGCTCGCAGCCCCGCGCGCACCCGACCCTCGCCGGCGCCCCGACCCTCCGACTGTCCAGGTCGCCGCGGTGGGACCGGGATGCCGAGGGGCTGCCCGCGGGCTCCCCGGCGCGGCTGCTAGGAGGCGCCGAGGCGGCGGCGGGGCTCCCGGCGCGCGGCTGGATGCCCCGGGCCTGCGGCTCCCTGCGCTTCCCGCCGTCCAGGGGCGCCAGCCATGGGCGCCGCGGCCGCTGAGGCGCCGCTCCGGCTGCCCGCCGCGCCCCCGCTCGCCTTCTGCTGCTACACGTCGGTGCTTTTGCTCTTCGCCTTCTCTCTGCCCGGGAGCCGCGCGTCCAACCAGCCCGCCGGTGGCGGCAGCGGCAGCGGCGGCGGCGGGGAGTGTCCCGGCGGCAAAGGCAAGAGCATCAACTGCTCAGGTAGGACCGGCCGGAGCCTGCCCGGAGCCTGCCCCGCGGCCCCTCCCTCCCCCGGCGCCTCCGCCGCGCTCCGGGTCCCCGCGGCCGGTCTGGGAAAGGCCCCGCGCGCGTGGGGGTCCCGGGGAGCGGGCCCGCGGGCGATCGAGGGCGATCGAGGGCGGAGGGCGTGGAGCCAGGGGAGCCGTGCGGGCTGGGGGACCGGCGCTGGGCATGGGGAGTGGCCGTGCGTGCGTCCGTGTGTCCGGGCGGCGGGGCGAGGGTGGCCCGGCGTGGAGGGAGGTGGGGAGGCCGGGGCACAGCGCGGCGGAGGCAGTCTGCCAGGGCTCCCCGTGTGATCGCGGGTGTGCAGGCGGGAGCGCGTGTTTATGTTGTGAAGGCTCCGGAGAGAGTGGGGCCCCAGGCAGGGAGTGGGGTGTGTGTGTGTGTGTGTGTGTGTGTGTGTGTGGCGGTTGAAGGGCCGGGGGACCGAGACCGTCGGCCAGGGGAGTGACCATGTGCTGGGGAGGTTCTTAGGGCACTGGGTCTCGAAGCAGTGGTGTGAGTAGAGGGAACAGGAGGCCCAGAGGACGAAGGTTGGCGATGTAGAGCCACTGTGTGTGTGTGTGTGTGTCCTTTGGGTGCAGAGGTGGGCGCGCTGGGGGGTTGGGGTGACACCGGCTCTGTGGATCTGAGCCAGGAATAGTTCTGGGGCCCAGGAAGTGACCCTATGTTTTTATGTGTCGTGCATGGGTGAAGTTTGGGGCTCAGGGATATGCCCCGGGGTATGCATTAGGAGAAAGGGTCGGGGTCCTGGAGTGAACCCCGTTGTGCCGATTCAGAAGGAAGGAACTAGGGAGTCATCCTGTGTAATAGAAAGAGGTAATTAGGTTCCAGAGAGTGCCTCGTGTAGCAAGGTGTGACCCTGGGTTATTGAGGGGGTACGGAACGAGGGGGTGATCCTGTATGTGTGTGCGTATGTTTTGCGGGAGAGCCTGGATGTTGGCAACAACCGGAGCTAGGGAGTGAGTGACCTCTCCCCTCACTCTGAGGCCGCCTGCCTCCCCCACGCCCCCCCCCCCCCCCGCCCCCCAACACACACACACACACACACAGCTGTTGGAAACAAAGAGCTTTCTGGGACTCTAATGGATGAGGCTGGGGAGGAGGGTCTTTGGGCAGTCAAGTTCCCTCTTCCTTTCCGTAGGGGTCCCAGAGGAGCCCTGGGGCTAGGAGAGGCAGGCAGGTCTCATTTAGGGGTGGGTGGGTCCTCCTGGAGCTGGCCTAGCAGATGCTAGTGATCATAGCCACAGCCTTGCCAACTTCCCCTTTTATCAATTCTCAAGTCTCCATTTGTCTTCTTTAAACTAAGGGGGTGGGACTAGAGGCTTGGGGTGGGGAAGGGAATGTGAGGGGAGGGGAGGGGAAGGAGGAGGATGGACATTAGGCCAGTGGGGATCCACTGGCTTGCCTGACAAGACAACCTTTGTACCTTTGAGCTATCGAAGGGGCTTTGTTTCTGGGAGGAGGAAGCAAGAGGGCCTTAGCACAGACTCCTATGCTACCCTAAGTGAAGAAAACCTTTGGCCTGCTGTTTCGGTTTAGAGGTCTAAAACCTTTTAATAATTTTCATAATGGTATGTTTTATGATGGGGGCAGGATTTTGAGCACAGTAAACAATGGCATGCATTAAAAGCTTTTCCCTCCATGTAATAACTTTTACTTTATTTTTCTAATGTTAAATGGGATATGGGGTAATGCTTTAATAAATAATCACACACTAATGGTTGAGAATAAAAGCCATTTGTATTTTAGAGTGTCTTTTGGTAACATTGGTTATCAAACTTGGTAAGTGATCACACCATGTCAAAGTATTTTATGGGCTAATGTGCTGTGGTTATGTGATCTTGCTAAGCTAATTTTTCCTTAGCATCATATACTGTTGATGGATGGTTTGTGTATGTTTTCTAACCCTAGTGCATAGTACAAATTTTAAGGAAGGACACAGAGGGCTGGGAAACCATGTGGTGTGGGAAAAGGGAACTAACTGATTTGGGGGTCATGGCTCTTGTTAAGCAGCGGCATTATTGGAGCAAATTAATTTTTCTTACTTTCTCTTTTATTGAAAGAAGGACTTGGATTTAATAATATCTGAATCTTATTTAAGGATATATTTATATAAATGTCAATAAATTAGGCTGATCAAATAAAATGTTTTCTAGTGCTAAGATACACTTGAATAATTCTAGTCTAAAACTAGTTTTCCTCTTTTTTAAAAAAAAATTTCAGAGAGGAAAGGAGAGGGAGAGAGAGAGAAAAACACCAATGGTGAGAGAGAATAATTGATTGGCTGCCTCCTGCATGCCCCCATTAGAACATGGGGGCATGTGTGTGTGCCCCAGCTGGGAATCTGAACCATGACCTCCGGGTTCATAGGTCGACCCTCAGCCACTGAGCCACACCAGCCAGACAAGCTAGAGTTTTAACTAAATGCATTTGTAAATTCTTGTCAGGATGAAGACCTGGGAATGATTCATATGGAAACAAAATTTTTTAACTTGATTAATTAGACAATTAGAGTAATTGAGTCTGGACATATGCATCTATTAAGCATCTTGAGATTATGTAGATTTTTTGTTGTTGCTTTTATTACCTAGATATTTCCCACATTGTCTCCTTTTGTAGAATCTAAATGCTGGCCTTGACTCCCTGTTGATTTTTGGTTTTGGAACCTCAAGTCAGCCCACTCTGACCTCTTTCTCAAGAGGTCAGCTTCATGGAAAAGGCTGGAATTCTGTGATATTTTACTGGAGATGTCCTTCCAAATTGGTTGATGTTCATACATTAATCAACCAGATGTTCAACCACTAGCTATACATCTTCCTAGTAAAGTTTAACAGATTTATGAGCTTCTGCTGTTCAACATTTTCCCATTTTTTCCACCAGCCTATCATTAAAAGATTCTGTTAGAATCTTTTATGTATTTGTATGTATTACCCTCCCTTTTTTCATTTTAGTAATCCTATCAAAAAGCAAATGTTGCGTAGCCTGCCTTAATAAAGACCCCACGGTGGCATTTTCTTTTTATTGTGTTCAAAAACTTATTTAGCCATTCTAAAATTTTTCCAGGGATTCATAGCAAATTTACCCTAGATATTTTTCTGGATTCATATTGCTCCCTTTTTGAAAACTGAGAATACATTCTTTCATTCCTGGCCTTTTTGGCTACTTGTCAAGATAGGCTAGATAATCAGCAATCAGATCTAAAAGTTTTGTCAGTATCACGAAGTGTGATTTGTTTGGGTCAGAAAGCAAATTCTTTTGAGCTAGCTCTGTATTCCATTACCATCCACTCGCCATGCCACTTACCTTAAATGTTAGCCCCCTTCTATCAGAGTGGTGCCCTTCCCAGTTTAAAGATCATATTCCTTGATGAAGATAACCAAAGCAAATAAGAAGCTAAGTGGATCTGCATTTATCCCTGTCATCTCTTGATATTACATCATCTTCCCTAAGCAGTGAGTTCTTTGTTGAGCTCTCTTAAGTCTACACAAGCTTTTATTTTTTTAAATTATTCTCCTTTTGCTGCAGCTTTCCAATCATTCTTGACTTTATACTTATTGCTTTATTTGTACCTATTCTTTTAAAATCTAACTTATTAGAAAGTTCCCTGTTTATCTAAAGAGAAGAGAGTTTGGAAATGCATGATTCATGTGAAGAAAGATGAACTTTGAAGAAAGGTGGCCTCAGACATTGATTTTTTTTTCCCCCATTTGTAACATGAAGATAATGACCCTTTTTGGCTCTAGAATGAGAAGGAGAAGGAGGCCAAATATGTGAATATTTCTATTTTAGGGAATGTGGTTTAAGAGGTAGAAAAACATGGTTGGAGCATCATCTTGTGCACCAGTAGGTTGCGGGTTCGATTCCCAGTCAGGGCACATACCTAGGTTGTGGGACGTAGGGAAGGCAACCATTCGATGTATCTTTCCCACATCAATGTTTCTCTCTGTCCCTCTCTCTCTAAAATCAATTAAAAAATGCTAAAAAAGTCATGTAAGTTAGAAGTTGTCCTCAATTGTGATATGATGGTAAGGCTGGTTTAAATCGATGACATATATTTTAGATTAAGAGAAATGCCTTGTTAGTGGTAGTGCAGGATTCTGGGAAATGAAAAGTGAGTTTTCCCTAATTAGCATGGAATCGTGGTCAGGGCACTTCTAGATCCCTGGTATATAACATGTGGGTATTTATTAATTTATTTGGTGAACCTTGATTGACTGCCCGTTTAGTGTAATCTAATATACTAGGCCAGAGGCCCGGTGCACGAATTTGTGCACCAGTGTGGTTCCTTGGCCTGGCCTGCGGGATCAGGCCGAAACCAGCTCTTCAATATCCCCCGAGGGGTCCTGGATTGCGAGAGTGCACAGGCCAGGCTGAGGGACCCCACCAGTGTACGATCGGGGCCGGAGAGGGATGTGGGAGGTTGGCTAGCCAGGGAGGGACTGCGGGAGGGCTCCAGGGTATGTCCGGTCGCCTGGCTCAGTCCCAGTCGGCCAGACCCCAGCAGCAAGCTAACTTACCAGTTGGTGTGTCTTCCCCCTGGTGGTCAGTGCACGTCATAGCGACTGGTCGACTGGTTGACTGTCTGTCCCCTGGTGGTCAGTGCACATCATAGTGAGTGGTTGAGTGGCCTTAGCATATCATTAGCATATTATGCTTCGATTGGTTGAACAGATGACTGGACACTTAGCACAATAGGCTTTTATTATATAGGATGTTAAGGGAAATACTATTTATGAGAAGCTATCCCTGCTTTTAAGGGCCTTATATTTCTAAAAGAGGTGGTTATTAGCCTCTTGGAAATATATACAGTGGAAATTTCTGTTTAACACACCTGGGGTTTCTCTCCCATCAATAAGCACTTATTGAATGCTGACAGTACTGAAAAATTTTAAGGTCTGCAGTTGTTTTCAGTATATTCACAAAGTTAGGCAACCATCACCACTATGTAATTCCAGAACATGTTCATCACACCAACAAGAATCCCTCATACTTATTAATAGTCATTGCATGTTCCTCTCTTCCCCCAGTCCCTGACAACTATTCTACTTTCTGCCTTTATGGATTTGTCTGTTTTGGACATTTGCATATAAATGGAATAATATAAGATGTGGCCTTTTGTAATTGGCTTCTTTCACTTTGTGTGCTGTTTTCAAGATTCATTATGTAGCGTGTATCAGAACTTCATTCCTTTTTGTGGCTGAGTAGTATTTCATTGTATGGATATATATCACATTTTGTTTATCCATTCATCAGTTGATGGACATTTGAGCTGTTTCCACTTTTTGGCTATTATGAATAATGCTGCTATGGACATTCATGTGCTAGTTTTTGTGTGGACATATGTTTTTAATTCTCTTGGGTATATACCTAGGGGTAGAATGGCTGGGTCACATGGTAGCTGTTTAACATTTTGGGGAACTGCCAAATTGTTTCCCAAAGCGGCTGTACCATTTTGGGTTTTTACTAGCACTGTTTGAAGGTTCCAATTTCTTCACATTCTTGTCAACACTTATTGTTGTCTTTTTTATTATAATCATCCTAGTGGGGGTGAAGTTGCGTATCAGTGTAGTTTAGATGTACATTTCCCTAATGACTGATGACCTTGAGCACATTTTCATGTACTTGTTGACCCTGTAAATGGCCATATACATTTCTTATTTGGAGAAATCCCTATTCAGATTCTTTACTGGGTGTAATTTTAAACTATACTAACCACATTCCACAGCACAGGGATGCTCAAACTGGTAGGTTAGCTCTAGTTTGCCATTTGATTTCTCTGCCTGCCAAGAAGAATTCCATTGTGTTTGTTCTCAAATTTATTTGTACTTGGGGTATTTGTGAGTATAAATTAATAAGTATTAGTCACATTGATTAAATATGAGTGCAGAAAGAGTTGTTTTTGTGAAATGCTTTGAAAAGACTTGATAAAAGCATGAGGCTGAAAGAATTGCCTTTCAGTGAATTAGATTGTGGTCAAGACAGCTGAAGCAGATTGGAGAAACCTTGTCAATCTCTGGAAGGATTCTGCTCCTACAAAACTTTGCAAGTATTTTTTGAAGTCCTTGTTAAAGGGAAAGAAAATAGATGTTGTGGATAATGGATTATGGGTGTGGTTTAGCCAAGAAAGTGACCCCCATACTCAAGAAATTTTGGTGCTACGCGGGGAAAGGAATGTACATTTATATGTTTGAAGTTAAAAATGATTAAAATATGTACATAACATTTCTACACGACTCCCCGCCTTACGTGACTTTTTTGGTTAATTGGTCAGCGATTGCTTTTGTATGTTTTTGAAAATAGGGTTTCCATCGTACATAGTTCTCTATGGAAGATACAAACACAGTACGAGGGAATGAGTACTTTTGATTTGTAGGAACCAAAATCACTTTTCCTGAGTAAGTGGCACTTGAACTGGGCTTTACCGACAGAGTGGAATGTCATCTCGGACCTCCAGGCACACTTGCCTGAGGCCTTTGCTGTTGACGTTCCTTTTGCCTGGAACCTTCTTGTCCCAGTTATGTACCCCTCAGCTCTGTCAGGCACTTCCAAAATGATGCCTCAAAATTGCAGCCTTTTCTGCCTTCCATCTCCTCTGCCCCTCTGCCATCCTCATCTTCCTTTATCCTTTTTTCCTGCTCCAAAGCACCTTTTCCTGTGTGATGTGTTACTTACGTCTCCTCTGGGTAGCTCCATGAGGACAGGGGTTTTGGGCTGTTTTGTTCACTGCTACAGAATCAGTGGCCCTTACATATTTAATGTATGTGGAATGATGAGTGACTGAAGGAACACAGAAACTGAGGAGAGTTGGGAAGGATATTCTAGGCGGAGGGAATGGCATTAGAAAAGGCACAAAAATGGGGCAGTGAAGGGAATATTTGGGGATCCTCGGATATGGGGGCTTGGGTAGGAGATGCGTCACACACGGCACCACATTAGTTTAGTGGAGGGCCTTGGAGTCTGATCTGATGAAGACAAAGGGAAACTTTTATTAACAGATTTGAGTAACATCATGGTTTTAAAAAGCAAAGTCTGAGTTGCTGAAGATGAGAAGGAGAAGGGAGGAGACTAGGAGTGTGGTGAAAGATAACAGTGGAAATGGGGGGAACCCAGAGGACTTATTTGGCTTACATGGTGTTTTTAAAAAGTGCCATTAAAAATCTGGAGGTTTCACTTAAAAATCTGGATTTTGGTCTCTTGTCTGAAGTTGGAGGTATTGGCAACATTGGGCTCTCATTTCTACATGGCAGAAATCAGCCAGAGCTGTTGAGTGGAGCTGAGCTCTTGACTTGGCTAGCCTTTCATTGATCTTTTTCTTCCGTAGCTTTTGGCTCCCGGTGTAGGAGACGGGGTGAATTGTGATGCTCTTAATTTGGGATGGAGAGCCAGTTTGGAAGAGAGTCAAATTGGCGAATATTTCTTCACTCATTCTTGTTATTCACAATCAGCAGGTCGGATGGAAATCTTTACTTCTGCAGTGCCACCCTTCCTGTCTGAAACCCCTCCAGCCTGTACTCCTTGCAATTCCACTGGACTCTGTTCTTTTCAACTTTTTCCTTAAATCCACCTCCGACCCCTTTGTATTTGAAAGCTACGCTGCTATCTTTCATTATACCATTCTCTTGAAATGCTTTCTAATGATTTTTTAAATCATATCTATTTTCCATTATTAATTTTACTAGAGGCCTAATGCAGGAAATTCGTGCAAGAGTAGGCCTTCCCCTGGCTGCCGACACCAGCTTCTCTCTGGGACCCAGGCTTCCCTCGCAGCCCCTGCTTTGTCCGGAAGGTCATCCGGAAGGATGTTCGGTCTAATTAGCATATTACGCTTTTATTATAATAGAAGATATCTTAGTTTTAGTACTTCCCCCTTTTCAACTTTACTTTTTTTTTTTTTGCCTTTCTAAATTTTTAGGTGGAAATAGATCATCATGTTTCTTTTTCCTTTCCACTGATAAAATCCCTTTCACTATTGTTATAAAATATATGAATTTAGATGTGTTTACAGTTTGTTTTGTTTTTTTTGCATTATGGTCTAAGAATGCATCATGGAATTTCTAGCTTTTGTATTGAAATTAGGTGTGTCTCTGAGTCCTAGTATGAGAACAAATTATGTGAAAGATCTTTATACTCCAGGAAAGAAAGTGTTATTTCCTTGGCTTCTAAGTCCGCTATTATATACCTTACTTTTACTTGGACATTTTTATTTTGAGTTAATTTCAAACTTAGAGAAAAGTTGCAGGTTTCCCAGTTGTTAAAATTTTACTACATTTGCCGTATTGTCTCTTTCTGTATCTATCTAAATCTTTCTTTTTCTGAACCTGACTCTGTCAAGTAGCCCTACTTAGGGGAATGGTTTAAAATATACTTCATGTCAGTTCTGTAATTTTCTTTGTTTTGTCATCTCCTGGTAATGAACTATTGAAGCCTCCAATTACAATGATACAGGTTTATTTTTCACAGTTTTCCAGTTTAGCTTATATTTTTGTTACTCTACTTAGGACATATACATTTTCCCAAAGAAACAAAATTTTATTTTGTTTCATATTTTTTTTGTACTTTTAATTTTTGTGTAGGGTGGATTTAAGGAATCTCCGTAAATCATAAAGATAGCCATCTTTTTCTGGATTTGTGTTTATCTTTTAGTTTTTTAGTGTTAGGATTTGTTTCCCAATACAGATATAGACCATTCTGCCTTCATAGGCATTCCCCCATTTACATTAAATGGAGTAATTATGATATTTGTGTTACTGTCCATCATCATCATCATTTTTAAAAGTGTACAACCAAGTATTTTTTTTAGTATAGCCCCAAGGTTCTGCAGCTGTCTCCACAATCAGTATTAGAACATGAATGTCTTCCTCCCAAAAAGAAACTTCATATTGTTTAGCAGTCACCCTGCAAACCCCACTTCCCCAGCCCTAGGCAACCATTAATCTACTATCTTTGCTGTATATTTGCCTATTCTGGACATTTCCTATGAATGGAGTCATGCCATATGTGGCCTTTTGTGATTGGCTTCTTTCACTTAGCATCATGTTTTCAAGGTTCATCCGTGTTGTAGCATGCATTAGTATGTAATTCTTTTTAAAAAATATATATATTTTTTATTGATTTTTTACAGAAAGGAAGGGAGAGGGATAGAGAGTCAGGCACATTGATGAGAGAGAAACATCGATCAGCTGCCTCCTGCACACCCCCTACTGGGGATGTGTCTGCAACCAAGGTACATGCCCTTGACCGGAATCGGACCTGGGACCCTTCAGTCTGCAGGCCGACGCTCCATCCACTGAGCCAAACCGGTCAGGGCAGTACATCATTCTTTTTGTGTCTGAATAGTATTCCATTGTATAGATATAGATAGATATAGATATAGATATAGATATAGACTATATATCTACCTAAGTAGATATATAGTCTATAGTCTATAGTCTATAGACTTAGATAGATATATAGTCTATATCTATATCACATTTTGTTTATCCTTTCATCAGTTGATGGACATTTGGGATGTTTCCACTTTTTGGCTATTATGAATAATGGTGCTGTGAACATTTATGTACAAGTTTTTGTGTAGAAATATGTTTTTAATTCTCTTGGATTTATTCCTAGGGCCAGAATTACTGGGTCAATGGTAACTCTGTGTTTAACATTTTGAGGAACCTGCCAAACTGTTTTCCAAAGTGCCTGTACCATTTTATGTTTTCATCAGCAATGTCTGATGGTTCCAGTTTCTCCACATCCTAGCCATTGTTATTGTCTTTTTTTTTTAACTTCATTTATTATAACCAAGCTTATTCTTTTTTTTTTTAAATTGACTTTTAGAGAGAGAGAAGAAGGGAGAGGGAGAGAGAGAAACATTGATGTGAGATAACTTCCTTTAAGTTCATATTTTTTTTATCCCTCATTTCTCTAGTATACATATGTGGTTTCTTTAATGGAATTTGAATTCTCTCTCTCTTTTTTTTAAGCTGGATTGGAAGGTAATGTCATCCATCCTCCTTGTCCCTCTTTTTTTTTTTTTCTGATTGTTAGAAACATTGTTCTTACAAAATTGTTTTCATTTTTCCTACTATTAGTTTCATTATTAGCTTCTTTCATGGGAGAAATGAAGCATTTAGGGCTCGGCCTACTTCTCATGCACTTAAAAATTCTATGTTTAAATCTTAAAATTCCCTTAGCATTTGCTTTTAGTTTATCAAATGATTTTAATCCTTTGCTACTATTTTAATATATATATTTTACCAGTGTCATGTATTTTTCATGGCTCAGTTGTTTCATCAGTTTTTGAAAAGTCACTTCAGGTTCTGATGTTCTTAGCATATTCTTCCAATTTCAAAAACCCTGACAGGTATTATGCTTTCAGCCACAGCTCCATTTCTCTCACTTATGTGCAAGTGTTCTGAGCCTCTCTTTTCCATGGTTTCAAAAAAAAAAAAAAAAAAAAAGAAAAAGAAAAAAAATCACACCTTTTTTCTTGGTTATAAAGGCAGTATTTGTTCGATGTAAAAAATTTGAGGAATATGGAAAAATATACAGAAATGTGTGATGATTGCCATCTGCCTCTCTAATAACTTAATGTGTATGCTGAAGTTATTGCATTTTATGCCAGCAACATTTTGAACCTTTTTCTTGATATTAGTGTTTGCTTTGACATTTTTTGTTTAACCTGGAAGTCACTATTGTTCACAGGTCAGATCTCCTTTCAGAATTTTAAAATTCAGTTTATTTTGTCTTGTCAGCTTTCCTCTAATACTGTTTTGTAAGTGAATCTAAACTGCTGATATTTCTATATCAGTTCTGTTGTTTACAGCCTTATTGATATATTTAGTTTCTTCATTGTTCACTGGTCAGCGCAGTTGTTTAGTATGCTGTGTTCATTTTTCATAGTATTTTTTCTCTTCACAGTAATTTGAGATTTTTTTTAGGTGGTGCAATTGTGTTACCATTATTGTTTCCCTTTTCTAGTTTAGACCATAGTGCTTCCTAATTGGCATTTAATTAGACTTAGTTATTTTTTTTTTTTAGTTCTTCACTATTTCAGAACATTTTGCTGGGGTTTAAGGTTGTGGTTGCTTTAGAGTTTGGGTTATGGTTGTTTCAACCAAAGAAGAGAAGTATCCTTTATAGTTTCCGATGCTCTTTTGTAAAGATCTCACTCATCAGCTATGTTTAGCAAAAATATCAAAATTTAATATTATTTATCTCACTTAGTCCTTGCAGTCGTAGAAGGGATTATTATTATACCTGCTTTTACTCCAGGCAGCTGGGATTGGCCAAGATCATGTAGTTAATCAAATAATTAGAACCCCTACAACTCAGAGCTCTTTCTAATGCACCAGAGTTTTGTGAAGTCCTTTAAAAATTCTCTTTTAAAATAGTTAATATCGTGTTCTCCAGTGCCCCCCGGTTGTTTTGTAGTTTTTTGTCTTTGTGGGTGACTTCCTTGGATTCTGGCTACCTCCTATTCCACTTAGTGTTTCAGACCCTAAGGTATAGTGATTAGAAATAAAGGCAGAGGACGATGTTCTTATGTTCAGATTTATTTATTGATATTTAAAAAATTTTGATGAAGGAAATGTGTTGAATGTATTTAGAAAATCTTAAAATATAAACATGTACATGTTGCAAAATAAAAATGGGATTATAACTCTTTGTATAGTTTTATAACCTCTTTTTCACTTCACTTCCCCTCATAGAGAAAGGGAGAGGGAGAGAAGGAGAGAAACATCAATGATGAGAGAGAATCACTGATTGGCTGCCCTTCACACCTCCCACTGGGTATGGAACCCCTAACCTGGGCATGTCCCCAACTGGGAATCCAACTGTGACCTCCTGGTTCATAGGTCAACGCTCAACCACTGAGGCACACTGGCCAGGAGAGAAGCTAACTTTTAATATAACCCTTATGATGTGTCCTACACTACTCTGAGTGCCTTCCATGTCTTTATTTAGGTCCCCATCAGCATTATGAGATAGGTATTATTATTCTTTTGTACAGATGTGGGAATGGAGGCACAGAGGTAAATTACTAAGGTCAAATAAAGCTGATGAGTGACAGAGCCAGGATACTCATCTAGGTGGTCTGGTTCTGGAGTCTGCTCCTTAAATACCAAATTATAATGCCTGTTCATTTTTTTCAACATTTAATATGATTTATCTGATTTTTAAAATTATTTTTATTGAGATATCATTCACATAACATAAATTTTACCACTTTAAAGTACACAGTTCAGTGATTTTTAATATATTCACTAAGTTGTGCAACCATCACCAATATCTACTATCTAATTACAGAACATTTTCATTACCCCCAAAAGAATTTCCAGACCTATTTACAGTTTAGTCCCACTATTTCTCTGCCCCCATCCCCAGGCAACTACATAGAGATTTGGTGTCTTTATGGATTTACCTGTTCTGGACATTTCATATGAATGGAATCATACAGTATGCAGTATTTTATGCTTTAACATATATTTTAAAGATATACTACATGTTGTAGTATACAATTGTTTGATCTGATTTTAAAAGTAATAAAAGTTCATTGTAAAACTCAATTCAGGAAAACATAGAATTAAAGGAGAAAGTTTAAATTTTACCAAGAGATAACTGTGGTTCCTATTTTGGTGTATATACCTTCCGAATTTTTAAAATAGGCATTAAAACACAAGTTGTGTTTTACATTTTTGAAAATCTGCTTTGTAAAAAAACTTCATGTTATCACGTTAGGAAATGTGCAGAGTCTCCATTATTCATTTAAAAAACTGTAATATAGCAGAGTTAGTTAATGGGTCTGTGAGAAGGAAACACACAGGTTTGGCAAGCTAGTCATAAACAGGAGTATGGGAGAGAGTACCTGTTCAAGACCTTTGGCTGGAGCTGGATAGGGCTAGAAAGACCTGGATAGGGCTAGAAAGACCGTGAATGCCTTTAGTCCCCAGCTGGGGACCTAGGTCTTTTTTTCTTTCTGATCATGCAGTAGGTTGTCCTCCCCGTCACCTTGGCTGAGCATCCTGACACAGGCATTTAGAACTGAAGGCGGCAGCAGGGAATGATGGTAGGTGTTCGGGTGGAGGATTGACACCATCAAAGGGGCATTTAACAAAGGGTAGGTTGACAGTAGTGTATGTAGAATGGGATGAAAAATATTGGAGTTAGATAACTGTGTGGCATATGTGAAATTTCTCTGCATAAATATAGCTTAGAGAAGTTTTAGTCATCTCTGCTGTCAATGCTTTTTAATATTAATGTACACTGCTTTTGGTTTTGTATTGTGAAATACTGAGTACAGATTATTTTCTTCCTTATGTCTTCAGAGTTATAGATAACTACTGGTTAATTTAGTAAATAAGTTGAAGATAATTTCATTTCTAATTCATCCCATTTCCTGGGACTGGAGTCAACATTTCTCAAATATCTTATTCAATTTCACCCTGAAGTGTTTTTTTGTTTTGTTTTGTTTATTTTGGTCATTTGTGTCATTAAAGGTGTCCCTCGCATTGGTCTGAGGAAATAAAAGAAGTGAAGTTTTATTTAATACCCATTTGCTCTAGGCTTTTTAGTACAGATCTAACCATTACAATATCTAAGGAAGGTGTTATTATCCTAAAAGGTGAAGAGCTAGCATGTGAATCTGGCCCTACTGATCTCCAAACTAATGCTTTGTCAATTATATAGCAAACTAGAGGCCCGGTGCACAAAAATTTGTGCACTCGGGAGGGGGGGTCCCTCAGCCCTGCCTGTGCCCTCTCGCAGTCTGGGACCACTCGGGGGATGACCACCTGCTGGCTTAGGCCCGCTTTCTGGGGGATTGGGCCTAAGCTGGCAGTCAGACATCCCTCTGGCAGCCCGGTTGTTCTGCTGTTAGGGTCAATTTGCATATTATCCTTTTATTATATAGGATAGAGGCCTGGTGCATGGGTGGGGGCCGGCTGGTTTGCCCTTGAAGGGTGTCCCGGATCAGGATGGGGGTCCCACTGAAGAGCCTGGCCAGCCTGGGTGAGGGGCTGAGGGCCATTTTCAGGCTGGCCACAGCCCCTTCAGAGTGGGGGTCCCTGTTGGGGTGCCTGGCCAGCCTGGGTGAGGGGCTGATGGCTGTTTGCATGCTGGCCACAGCCCCTTCAGTGTGGGGGTCCCCACTGGGGTGCCTGATCAGTCTGGGTGAGGGGCTGAGGGCCGTTTGCAGGCTGGCCACAGCCCCTTCAGGGTGGGGGGTCCTGCTGGGGTGCCTGGCCAGTCTGGGTGAGGGGCTGAGGGCCGTTTTTAGGCTGGCTAAACCCCCCAGTGGGGACCCTCACCCCATGAGGGTGTGGCCAGCCTGGGTGAGGGGCTGATGGCTGTTTGCAGCTGGCCACGGTTCCCAGCCACCCAAGCTCCCAGTGGAGGCTGGCTGGAAGCAGGTATCTGGGATTTGTTTGTCTTCTATAATTGAAACTTTGTTGCCATGAACGGAGGCCACAGCTGGCTCAGGGCAGGCGAGAAGCTTGGCTTCCTCCATCGCCCAGGCAACCAAGCCTCCTGCTTGCTCCAGCTCTGTGGCTGCCAGCCACCATCTTCGTTGGGTTAATTTGCATACATCCGCTCTGATTGGCTGGTGGGCGTGGCTGGGGCGTAGCGAAGATACGGTCAATTAGCATCTTTGTCTTTTATTAGTGTAGATTGTCTCTGGGGTTGTGTTAGAAATCACCCCCTGTACCCCCATATAACCATATAGACTAGAGCAGCCGTGGGCAAACTACAGCCCGCTGGCCGGATCCGGCCCGTTTGAAATGAATAAAACTATTGAAATAAAAGACCGTACCCTTTTATGTAATGATATTTACTTTGAATTTATATTAGTTCACACAAACACTCCATCCATGGTTTTGTTCCGGCCCTCTGGTCCAGTTTAAGAACCCATTGTGGCCCTCGAGTCAAAAAGTTTGCCCACCCCTTGGACTAGAGGAAAAAAATCATCATTTAACTGGTTGTATATACAGTCCCTGTTACCATTTTTGTTTTTTCCTGGCTGGATTTTCCTACATGTGTTTTTCATGCGCAATCATAGTGCTTTTGTTAAGTTTTGCCTTCTGCTTTGTCACTTGATATTCATCTGCATATTTTCATATTGTCAGATAAATATTGTCTGTATAATATTCCATGGCTGCACCACACCATTTCCTGGTGTGGGGTATTTTAAATGTTTAAATGTTTTAAATGTGTTTTCAGTGTAGAGATTGTGGAACTGTCTCCTAGACAATTGGCTGCAGCATCGGGAACAAGCTGGACTTGTTTTGGGAGTGAAACCGTCCCGCAGGGGTGCTGTCAGATTGGATTGCTGTGCTTTTCTAAAAAATGGAAGGTTTTCCAAGTACTATTAACACCTCAACAATGTGTATAAATCCATTGAAATTGGGTTATTCTATCGAACAAGGTAAAAAGTTTGAACGTGTCCTGGCGGGAGTCAATAAGGAATCACAAGTGCACTTAAGATTTCCACATGTTGATAAGTACTCTGAGAGCATTAATTTATAGGGCTTTCCCCAGTAGTGCTCTGGAGACTGGAAAGAGCACTGGCTAAAGCAGATGAGATGGCTTCAGTAGGGTTGGGGAAAACCAGATTTGAAGACTCAGAGTGGTGGCAGTGGATGAGACTACTGCGGGAGAAGAGACAGGATGAGATAACATAATGGGATGGCTGAGGGCAGGACATTTTTATAGACAGCGTGAGCAAAAATAGGTTTACACCTGTTTGTATGGGAAATAATATGATGACTAATAAATAATCATACAAGAATAAATTGTGTTTCACATACTGACATCTGTAAACCTACTTTTGCCTCACTCTGTATAGTAGGAGACCCCCTTGTCTTGCTGCCGTAAGCTTCTGGTAGTTACTTGGTTAATCAAGGGAGTTATTTAAATTGGGGAGTCACAAAAAGTGATTTATAAATGTATGTGGCATTTTATTTTAACGTAAAAGATATAAACTTAATAAACAACATTTTGAATGAAGTTGCTATATATATATATATATATATATATATATATATATATATATATTGGTTTGAGGGAGATGGGAAGAGAGAGAGAGAGAGAGAGAGAGAGAGAGAGAGAGAGAGAGAGAGAGATGAAGACATCCCTGCACACCCCCAGCAGGGATCGAACCTGAGACCTCCTGGTTCCCTGGTTGATGCTCAACCACCAAACCACACCATTGGCAAAATTTTTTTTGAGAATAGTTGAAATTTCCCCTTTCTTGAATAAACCCCATTCATAATACATTGATTTTAATTCCCAGTTTTAATCTTTTAAGAAAGGAACTGATAGACTTGTGGATGCAGAAGTCTAGATTATCTTGTTATCCTGTCTTTACCTAATGCAACAGCAATTTTTAAAAAGCACCTTGCTTTTTTAAAAAGTCTTTTCAATTTTGTTTTCAGAGATACAATTTATTTTCACTTTTATGAAATGTTATAGCTGGCATCTAATGGGTAGATGTTGCTAAACACCCTTCAGTGCACAGGAGAGTCCCCTACAACAAAGAATAATCTAACCCAAAATGTTAGTCATGCCCAGGTTGAGAAGCCCTGAATTCTGCGGTAACAGCTTGCATAGTTTCATCACTTTTGGCTCTCTGTGTTAGTTAACTCATAAGATCCTCAGAACTGCACTCGGTTTAATGGCAGGGTGGTAGAAAAGTCAGAAATATTATTCTAGGGGGCCAATGGGTCCCATTTTGAACTGCAGCCTGCATCCAGTTAGTGCTGCCAAAAGTTAGGGATTTTGACACCTCCGGTTCATAGGTAAGGAGGGTTCCTCCCCTAGTGTGTATTGTTTCCCAGCTTTGAAACGTTAATGAAAACTGAGACAAGTCTTACATGTAGAGAGTTGTGTGATGGGCAGATTTGCAACCAAAGCAAAATATTTCTGTTTAGAGCCACTCTTCTGAGTGCTTCTTTGTGTGAAATATTTCTATTTGGAGAGCTGAGCTTTGAGGGCTTCAATAATGGTTCCTCTATTTTGCTGAATTTCCATCTTGGTCTCAGCTCAGGCAGGTGTGTAATCATCATCACCACTGACAGGTGTAGAGTCCCCTCTTGATGGCTGGTACTGTACAGAATACTTGAAATAACATTCAGAAGGTGATCCCAAAATAGAATTCCTCCTGTTCTGAGTTTGAGCTAAGGCTGTGATTCTCATATTTGTGAGGAATCAGAGCACCAGGAAGTCATGATGGTCTTGATAAATCAATTTTATTACATGACATAGCATCAACTTAAGACTTTTGCACAGAAGTTATCTTAGTTAAATTTATATGCAAACATTATATCAGGATTGTGTTTAATTACATGTGCCAATAACCTGTGGCTTGAATAAGGGCTTTATTTATGTGTGTGTTTATTTCTTACTAGAGGCCCGGTGCATGAAATTTGTGTGTGTGTGTGTGGGGGGGTCCCTCAACCTGGCCTGTGCCCTCTTGCAGTCCAGGAGCTCCCCCATGGGGAGCAGGCCTAAGCGGGCAGTCGGACATCCTTAGTGTTGCCATGGAGTTGCGAGATGCTCCTGCCACCGCCTCTGTGCTCACCAGCCATGAGCCGGGCTTGTGACAGAGTGGCACTCCCCCTGTGGGAGCACACTGACCACCAGGAGCCAGCTCCTGAGTTGAGCATCTGCCCCCTGGTGGTCAGTGTGCGTCATAGTGGCCAGTCGTTCCGTGTTCAGTCGATTTGCATATTAGCCTTTTATTATATAGGACTAGTAGCCCTGCGCATGAATCTGTACGCCAGTAGCTCGCTGCCGCCCTCCAGTAGCTCTCCGCCCACTGCCCCACCCTCCTGTAGCTCCCTCTGCCCCCCTTCCCCCCTGCGCCCTCTCCCCCTACCCCCCTCATAGCTTGCTGTTCTGCCCCCTCCTGTACCTCTCCGCCATCCGCTTGTAGCTGGTTGCCCCACCCTCCTGCAGATCCATGACCTGGTCGTTACACAGTTGGTCTTTATGCTTCACGGTGTAACGACCATTTGCATATTACATCTTTAGTATATAGGATAACAGTAAGTCTGGAGGGATGAAATCAGGCTAGTCGTGGTGATTCCCTAATTCTCCTTCTGCATTCTTGCTCTTGTCTTTCCAGTCTATCTATAGCTTGTAGCTTTCATCTGCTTGCATGTAAGATAGCTGCCATAACCTTGGGCACAGGTTTGCTCTCCAGGCAGGAAGAGGAATGGAAGAATGAGGGAGGAAGGGGCAGTGCTTACTGATGAACTGTGGCATGGAGTGAGGGAATTTGGGAAATACAGATTATTTCACTGAGTACCTTTTTTTCCGGGACAAAATCGAGGTTCCCTTATTAAGAAGGGGAGGATAGATTCAAAGTAGGCAATTAGCAGTGACTGCCACAATAACAAAACAATTTAAAAGGTACATTCATTACCTTGTGACATTCAGGATGATGTGTTCTCATAAAACATGGCTGGAACTTTCTATTAATGTTCTTTACTTACTTATTGAACCTTAGTTTTGTTGACAGCTAGCAATCTCAAATATTGAAAATTTAGAAATATAAGCGAATAAAACTCTAAAATGAGAACATTCTTTCCATTGAGGAAATGAAATTCTTACTTTTTTAAAAGATGAAGGTACACTATGACACTAGTTTTCCTAGACTATTAGTTTTTCTAATATCAGTAGTTTGGGAACCACTGATATTAATATTTGTGTGTACTATTAAATGATGTATGTCTCTTTCCTAAGGTTGTTTTCCTAGATAAGAACATGCTTTTCTCTCTTTTGATATGACTCATATATTGAGGGCAATTCAAACATTCTTTATTTTTAAACATCTTTCCTAAATTATGTATAATGATCCTATATTAATTTAAAATATATAATTATTGATTTCAGAGAAGAAGGGAAAGGGTGAGAGAGATAGAAACATGATTGAAGAGAGAGAATCATTGATCGGCTATCTCCTGCACGCCCGACACTGGGGATCCAGCCCACAACCCGGGCATGTGTCCTGACCTGGAATTGAACCGTGATCTGGTTCATAGGTCAATGCTCAACCACTGAGCCATGCCGGCTTGGCCTATATTAGTTTTATAATCAGAATAAACGTCTTACTAATTTTTCAGAATCAATGCAAGTCTTACTATCTCTGACATTGTACCCTGTGCTTCAAATCTATTTTTTAAAATTTCCTACTTCTTGAAATTTCAAGAGCTGTCATAGTCTGTACTACACAGCTCTCCTGTTAACTGCAGGCTACATTGAATTCATCACTAATTGCTCCATATGTTAGCAAGGCCATACGCTCCCTCTTACGTATTTTTCTGAATCCCAAATTCTTAGCATAGGATTAGTTACATAGTAGATAATTAATTGCTTCTGATCAAATAAATAATCACATTTAATACATTAGCACAGGAAAAGAACATGGATTTGTTAGCAGGCTAGGCATAAAGTAAAATGACTAATAATCAGGTAATCAGAATTTCATTACTTTTACCTTTTCGTATTAAGGTAGGACTTCTAGCTCCTCTAGGGATGAGGGATGGCTGGAGAATTGCTCCCGGAGATCTGCTTGCCAAGACCTCAGCTTGATCTAGAGCTGCAGGAGACCCCGTGCTCGGCCCAGAGTTTTAGCTATGAGTGTCAGTCAGAAGCTAACTTAGGTCTCTCTGCTCCCACTGCACTGGGATGTGCTTTTTAAACAATCATTTGTTTATTGTTTGCATAAAAGCATTTGTTGGAGCTCTCATTCCCCACATGCAAAACGTGAAAACTGCTTTGTAGTGGTTTTTACCCAATTCCGCATGATTGGCAGCTTTACATAGCACTACCTTGAAGCAATTTATTAGGTTTCCTAGAAACCTTAATTTGATGCTTTTAGAGCAAGACTGACAGTCTTGGAGTAGGAGCAAAATGACCACAGAATGCTAGTATTGGCTGTGTTTCCTGTAGTAGAAAAAAATTAAATCAGTGATTAAAAATTTTTAAGTCTGATAGATTTTGAATCTCTTTAATTTTGTGCACATAAATGCTCCATATATATCTATTGTATGAAATTCAAGTTCACTTTATAATATATATATATTTTTAAAATATATTTTATTGAGTTTTCACAGAGAGGAAGGAAGAGGGATAGAGAGTTAGAAACATCAGTGAGAGAGAAACATCGAACAGCTGCCTCCTGCACACCCCCCACTGGGGATATGCCCGCAACCAAGGCACACGCCCTTGACCGGAATCGAACCTGGGACCCTTCAGTCCGCAGGCCGACGCTCTATCCACTGAGCCAAACCGGTCAGGGCTATAATATTTGTAATTAAAATGGTTTATTTGTCTAGACGAGTAAGTAATGATAACCCTAAATTTATTCCAGGCACCACAATAATTATTATTCCTTTTAGTTACTTTTATTCCTTTTTCTCTTTCATTTTTTTTTTGGCTTCTTAAATGATGATTGAAAATGCTTAAAGTCTTGTCATGTAATATTTTATCATCTAATAAAAGAATACCCCTATTTTTCATGGTTTAGAGCTTTGTATAAATGGCGTTATTCTGGATGTGACTTGTCTTTTTTTTCTTTTTCTTTTTTTTTATTGAGGCTTAATTGATATATTAGTTTCAGGTTACAACATAAAGAATCCATACTTGTATACATTGTGTAGTTATTTGTTATCCTTAAAAGTAGAAATCACTAGAAAAATAATTTAAAATATTAAAACAATGTTAAGAAGATTACTCTAAGGTCTTGGGAGTCCAAAATAGAAAAATTGTTGATTTACCTTTGGAATTATGTGAAATCCTAAAATTTAAATCTTGAGTTTTATTTTGGTTTGGATTACTTGCATTTCATTATGCAGGAGTCTCATTGGGGAATCCTGAACATTTTGTGTCCTATAGAACTTGCTTTTTGTATGTCTTATTATTATTATTCTTGTGAATGAAATGCTCTACAAATTTTAAGGATTTTTTCATTTACTTATATATGTATATTTTGATACAAAAAGACAAACACTTATATATGAAACAATTTTTCCTCTTTTACAGAATTAAATGTGAGGGAGTCTGATGTAAGAGTTTGTGATGAATCATCATGTAAATACGGAGGTGTCTGTAAAGAAGATGGAGATGGCTTGAAATGTGCATGTCAATTTCAGGTGAGAAAACCCAACCCTATTTTGAAATCTTTTTACATTTCTCATGTTTTATAATTCTTCATTCTTCAAATTACAAAGCTTAAAACACCTTGGACCCCACAAGGAAGTTGGGCTCAGGGCCCACTAATTCTTTCTTATCAGATAAAGTGCTATTACCTCTGCTTCTTTCCTTGAACTACTAGTAAATGGAGAGACTGACAATAGCAGGTGTGAAGATACTTTGAAAAAATATTAAAGTTCTATTCAAATGTATAATTGTCACCGACAGGAAACAAAGTACAGGTGGTAGTTGAGTCTCTTATTTAAAATGTGGACATTTCCCCCCTTTCCTTCTCTTTCTAGTCCATTTCTTTCCCTCCTTATTTGCTGCGTTCTCATCTTTTTAGGCCAAAGAACATCACTGACTTGATGCCTGAGGGTAGGTCATGGTTATAGGTGGACTCGAATGGGTAACCTCAGACTAAGATCTTTGCTTTTCAGGTGCTGTTTTAGTTGTAATTCTATTGTTTAAAAAGAAGTAAAAAGAAAGGAAGCAAGTCCGGCCAGATTTGCGCAGTGTTTGCGCATGGATCTGTGAACCAGAAGGTCACGGTTCGATTCTCAGTCAGGACACATGCCTGGGTTGCTGGCTTGAACTTGGTGTGGGGTGTGCAGAAGGCAGCAGCTGGTCAAGGATTCACTCTCATCATTGATGTTTCTCACTCTCTCTTTTTCTCTCTCCCTCCCTTCCTCTCTAAAATCAATAAAAATATATTTTTTAAAAATATATTTTTTAAAAATAAAGGAAGCAAAATGTGTTACACTCAGTTGTTTCTTTTTGTTCATTTGATATGATTGAATTACAATCTGTTTTTAGTATGTTGCTCACAAGATGGTCCCTGATTCAGGATTTCAGATGAGACAAAGAAGGAGCTAGAATTCCCCCCCCCCCGCCCCCCATCATAATCTTATTCTAATCATACCCACTGTTTCATTGATGAAACAATTGAATTGGCTGAACTCACATGGCAAAATCTTGTTTTCCCTATTGTGGCAGCAACACAAAAATCAGTTCATTTTTTTTTAGCCTTAGCTTGGCGGCTTGGAATATGCCCCATGAGTGGTTCGAATTCAGCCAGAAATTTGGTCTGAGTTTGTATACAGAAGCTGGACTTCCCTCTGATTCTCCTTTCAGGTATTTTCTCTCTCACTTTTCAGTTGCCCTGAACTCTGACCTCTGGTTCTGCAACCCAGAAAGATTGTAGTTTTTATTTATTTATTAGTGTTTTAGCTACCCTGTATCAAGAAGGCTGGGACTGTTTCTCTCTTTCAATTGTCTTATAATTTCCTTAGGTAAATTCCTTGATGTGGAATTGTTGGGTGAATGGGCTGCTTATGTGCAGATTAACATTTTCACCAACAGCAATATATTAGACCGCTTATTTCTCCTGGGCTTGTGGGTAGTAGATTTTGAAGTCCTTTTACATTTTATAAATCTGAAAGGCAAAAACATTTTAATTTTTATTTGATAACCAGAGCTATTAAAAATGTTTAATATTTACTGGCTACTTTTTTTATGAATTAATATTTCATATTCTTTGCCTATTGTGGGGAGTATTTTCTTTTTCCCTTATAATGGCTTGTAGATATATATATATATATATATATATATATATATATATGTATATATGTGTTATATACAACTGTTTCATACATATATATATGTATATGTGTGTGTGTACATGATATGCAATACATTATTTGAGCACTTACATATTGTTTACTGTGCTGAGCATTTTATTATTATTTAATATATTATTATTTAATATTTTATTATTATTTAATATATTATTATTTAATATATATTAATATATATTATATATATAATATATATAAAAGTTTGTAAAATCTCATGAGAATCTAATCTACATGTAGGTACTGTTTTAATATTTTTAAAAGAGTAATACTATATGCTCATAGTAAACAACTTGAACAATATTTAAGAATATCCTATCCCATGTAATAAAAGTGCAATATGCTAAGTGTCTGACCAATCAGTCAGCCAGTCGCTATGATGTGCATTGACCACCAGGGGGCAGATGCTCTGACCAGTAGGTTAGCTTGCTGCTGGGGTCCAGCTGATCAGAATTGGGCAAGAGGGCCAGACATGCCATGGAGCCCTTCCGCAGTCCCTTCTGGGCCAGTGGGCCAACCTCCCTTGATCCCAACCCAGCCGGCCAGCCCCCATCGGCTCCGATTGGGACCGGGTGAGATGGCCCTGATCGCCCCGATCACCAGCCAGGCCGAGGTACCTCACCTGTGCACAAATTTGTGCACTGGGTCTCTAGTACAGTGGTTCTCAACCTTCCTAATGTCGCGACCCTTTAATACAGTTCCTCATGTTGTGGTGACCCCCAATCATAAAATTATTTTCGTTGCTACTTCATAACTGTAATTTTGCTACTGTAAACAATATGTGTAATCATATATGTGTTTTCTGATGGTCTTAGGCGACCCCTGTGAAAGGGTTGTTTGACCCCCAAAGGGGTCGCGACCCACAGGTTGAGAACCGCTTCTCTTGTAGCTGCTATAAAGAAAAATGTCTGCTTTCCATTCCAGACTACCAATTGCTTTTCTCAGAGGCAACATCTATTACTTCTTGTATTTCCTTCTAGAAATAGTCTGTCTTATACAAATGTGTCCTCTTTCTATTTCTTTTTCTTTTTTTTTCTGCAAAAAGCTTATTGTTTCATTTGGTCCAATGCATGGGAGAGGGCTTTATGGTGGTAAAGAATGGCTACCAGTTTGGGGAGAGGCTCAGGTAAAAGCAGACACCAGGGAGTGCCGAGGGGCCCCTCAAAGGCCTCTGGGCTCCAAAGCCGCCTCCTCGTGCTTGAGGGTGAGCCTTTCCAGGAGATACTTGTCCAGCTCAGCCTGGGGGCCGGCCGGCCTGCAAATGTGAACCAGGTGGTCGCCCACCTTCTTGATGAGTTTCACCGCCTCACCCCGGAAGTGGTTCTCCGGGAAGTCATGGAGATGAGGTGTGCGGGTAGAACCCAGGGCCAGCAGCTCCAAAAGAGCCTGTTTCAGGTTCCTCTCCAAGGCCAGGGCGGCGTCCATGGCCCTGAATTTTGCCCATTCATCTGGGGAGGCTCAGCACGTCCTGGAAGAGAATGCAGCCACGGCGCTGGTTTTGCAACTTTTAAGAGATGCTCAGCGCCCTTGCGCTTCTTCTCTGCCAACTCATGGAAGAAGCAGCCCAGGCCCTCCAGAGCCACAACTCATAGTCGAAATAGAAGCCCAGAGAGAGGTAGGTGTGTGAGGCCCGCAGATGCGGGTTGGCCAGGCTGTTGACCGCAGCCTCTGCCTTGGTGGAATAATTCTGACGAATTTGGGAGCACATGGCTGTTCAGCAATAAGGAATGAAGTTATAAAAAAAAAACACAAAATGTGTTGGCAGGTCCTGGAGGTGGTTCTGAAGGTGGTGACTGGATAAGACGCAGGAGAGTAGCCAGAGGCTGGAAGAAGGGGCGTCCCTGGGTCTGTTCTGTCCAAACAGTGTTGAAGCAAGAGATGGTTACGGGACCACCGAGGGCACTGCCTAATTTCTCTTTTAAGCACTAAATCACTTAGTAGGTTTACCTTAGAGATGGTTCCTTTTCTGTTTAGATTAGAACTCTGTATTTTAAAGAAGTTATCCTGTTGTCATTTTCATTTTTGATAGTATTAAATTTTCACATCATGTTTGTCTCTTTTTGTCTTTATGATTGTGATGTTCATTCTTTGAAAGTCTTTCCCTGTAACTCTTAAAGACAGTGTTTTTGACCTTTTAAACACACTTGAACAGCTAGAAAATCCTCTCATAATCTGCCTGAATCCCTTGCATTCTTACTGGTGGCAAAGAAGGAAAGGGAAATAAAAGTTAGGAGTTGGGAGCAGTAGACACTTATCCAGTGCTTGCTTTGTGCTCTGTGCTAGGCTAGATGCTGAGGATATAAAGATGTTTAAAGTTCCTTGCCTTGTAGGAGCAAACTGCCTAAGGGCTTACAGCTGATTTGATCCTGCTGCTGGGCCAACCTTCCTTTGACTACTACTCTGCCTCCTTATAAGCTTATAAATGACTTAGAGCAGGGGTGGGCAAACTTTTTGACTCGAGGGCCACAATGGGTTCTTAAACTGGACCGGAGGGCCGGAACAAAAGCATGGATGGAGTGTTTGTGTGAACTAATATAAATTTAAAGTAAACATCATTACATAAAAGGGTACGGTCTTTTTTTTCAATAGTTTTATTCATTTCAAAAGGGCCGGATCCGGCCCGCGGGCCGTAGTTTGCCCACGGCTGACTTAGACTCTTGCTAGTTTAAGAACAACGACCTCATAAGCCAGTTGAACATATGAGGGTGCTTTAGCTATATCTTTCAATTCATTTAAAAAACTTGGTTATGATTTAGCATGCTTTCAGTGTTAATATAAGCTTTCAGGGATATAGTTGTAACAATAACAGGATTTTAAATAAAGTCTATTTTTTTTTGTCTACAAATAAGAGCTATGATATTTTGCCACATTATGTACACAAAGCTACTTTTATTAATTTGGTACAAAGAGAAATGATCAATACTGCATCTTCCCATTAAAACTTGGGTAATATATGAAGAGGAGTGCCTGTGATGTTTTCCCTGCTTTCTTTCTTCCTCTTTGTTCCAGTCCAAGTCTGAAGATCTGCGAATCAGGTGAGCTGATAATGTCTCAGTCTGAGTCAGACACCCGAGAACCAGACTAACCCATGTTCCCATTCAATAGGCAGAGAGAGGGAATTCTTTCTTCCTCCACTATTTCATTCTATTCAGCCCCACAGTGGGTTGGATGATCCCACCTATAATGGGGAGAGCACTTAGTTTGCTGATTCAACTGTGAATCTCATCTAGAAACACACTCACAGACACATCCAGAAATAATGTTTAATCTGGGCAACCTAGGTTCCAGTCAATTGACCCACTAAATCAACCATCACAACATTATTATTTTCTTATTTTCTGAACTACTTCAAAACACTTCCTGCTCAAGAGAAGGTATAGTGGAGAGTTCTTTTCCCCAGTAAGGGAGGCGGTATAGAGAAGGCAGACCTTAGGCTAGAGTCAGTGCCTAAGTCAGGAGTTGCCATGTGAAAATTGCCCACATCCCTTAATTTGCCCATAGCATAAGGAGAGGTTCCTAAGAAAGACCCTTGGAAATGGACTGACCAAGGAATAGCTGGTCTACTCCTATCCTATGCTCATTCCTAGGTATGAGCTTGTTAGGTTGAATTTGAGGGACATTTCTCAGGCTATGTTAAGTCCTCTGTTGCTACCACCAGGTGACATATGACGTGTAGTGTTTAGAGTATATCAATTGTGAAGAAATGAGGTCTTCCACTTATTAGCTATGACCCCGGGCCTACTTAAGAGTCAGAAATGATGCCAAAACCGGTTTGGCTCAGTGGATAGAGTGTCGGCCTGCGGACTCAAGGGTCCCGGGTTCGATTCCGGTCAAGGGCATGTACCTGAGTTGCAGCACATCCCCAGTGGGAGATGTGCAGGAGGCAGCTGATCGATGTTTCTCTCTCATCGATGTTTCTGACTCTCTATCTCTCTCCCTTCCTCTCTGTAAAAAATCAATAAAATATATTTGAAAAAAAAAAAAAAGTCAGAAATGATAATAGCAATACCCAAACCAGCTAATGTTGATTGAGAATTTACTGTGGCCAGATATAAATGCTAAAGATGAATATCTTTTATTTAATCCTCATAACATCTTTATTAGATAGATATTATTATAATTACCATTTTCCAGGTGGGGAAAATGGCACTGGTGTTAGCCCTTAATCACATAGATGGTGGACCCAGGTTTGGAGTTCAACGCTTACTTGAGAGCCCAGGCTCTAAGCCAGCCGTGGACAAACTACGGCCCGTTTGAAATGAATAAAACTAAAAAAAAAAAAAGACCGTACCCTTTTATGTAATGATGTTTACTTTGAATTTATATTAGTTCACACAAACATTCCATCCATGCTTTTGTTCCGGCCCTCCGGTCCAGTTTAAGAACCCATTGTGGCCCTCGAGTCAAAAAGTTTGCCCACCCCTGCTCTAAGCACTGTCATGTGCTTCACAAGATTGTTATGATATTTAAGTTAGATAGGACATAACTTGTCACTGGTGTTGACTAGATGTAAACTCTTGAATAAGTGTTAGCTATTACCTTAGAGATTTTCAGCCCTATCAGACTTAATGACCCTTTTTTATAACCAATAATTTGTATTCTGTTTCTTTGCTATTCTTTAATGAAATTCATAGATAATGCAACCTACATAAACACATAATTAAAGAAATCAATATAATATATAATTGCAATGTAAAGGAGAAATAAAAAAATTATAGTAAAATAAATTATTCTACTATAAATTATTCAACATGTAAATGCTTGGGCATGATTACAGTAGAAGAAAATACAGTAGTCACATGCTTATATCTATCTACTTGTGATGAATGTTTTCATTTACTAAAGATTAGTGCTATTTTATAGCAGAAATATCTAAAGACAAAAATGTAGAGGTATGGTGGATGCTAGAATAAGAACTAATATTAGGATAAGTTATAGCAGAGCAGCCTTACTTATCTATAGTAAGTCTTGCCATAGTTCCCATATGAGTGGCTAGAGATGCATTCAGAAATTGTATAGTGTGTGTGTGTCTTTGTTGTGTGGTACTGTTTTTTCCTTTGCAGGACATACATCTAGCTAGCATCCATGGAATCCATCTGCTAAATGACAGTAATGTTCTTTATCATTGTAACAACCAAAAAATCTTTCTGCTAAATGACAGTATCATTCTAACAACCAAAATTCTTTCATAGGGACATCTCTGCCTAGGGAGCGCTATTAACACCTTTGAGAGCACACCATTAAAAAGTCATTAAGCATTTGTTGAGCAAAGAGTTGGTTGAAAAGTTCATAGAGTTAGCACTTGACATCTTGGAGCTTATGATCTCCTTTACAATTATGCATTGTTTAATTACAAAAAAAATATTGACTCCTGCAGACATCATACAAGTTATTATGTACAATTTAGGGGAAGAGAATAGAGGGATGTGATTCATGAATATTGGAGCAATAAAGTAAAACTTTAATTTTAATTGAAGTTATTGTAGGAGTCTGCTGATAATGGATAGCATGCAAACTTGCTCATAAAATATTTTATTAGAGATTGTTTTTACCAGTGCTTGGCTTGTGGTAGCATGTCATATTTAAGAGTAAACAAATGATAAAAATAAATCTTGTGCATTGGAGAAAAATTGAGGAAAACACAAATAATGGAAATAAAAAACCATGACAAGTAATCTGAAAAACTTACTGATGTTTTGTTCCAGGATATACTTTATGAATGTTTATTTTTCCAAGTAATTGAGAATATATATATATATATATATATATATATATACACACACACATATATATAATTTTCTTTCTGTATTTTTACTTATATCATTTTAAAAGTTGCATTCAGTTTTGTGAACTAAATAATACATTTTAGAATGGCACAGAATTCTCAGAAGTTTATATATGTGGCATTGTTGCCTGCTTTATATCTAACAATATGTTACCTTTATCTGCCACACAGTATTCTGTTAAAAGGTAATTCTCAGTGACTCTAATATTAATTACTTGAACAGATATAACATGCTTTATATTGTTTTTACATTTTTTTATACTAATACATTTTTGTTTGAAATTTGAACAGACTCATATATACCTAGAAGAAATGGATGATTGTCAGAGGGAGGAGGCTTGGGGGACTGGGTGAAAAAGGTGAAGGGATTAAGAAGTACAAATAGGTAGTTACAAAATAGTCAGGAATGTAAGGTACAGCATAGGGAATATAGTTGATATTGTAATAACTATGTATGGTGCCAGGTAAGTACTGGCAATATTGGGGGAAACACTTTAAAAACTATATATACATTGATTTCAGAGATGAAGGGAGAGGGAGAGAAAGATAGAAACTTCAATTGTTAGAGAGAATAATCCATCAGCTGCCTCCTGTACACCCCACACTGTGGATTGAGCCTGCAACCTGGGCATGTGTGCTCACTGGGACGATTCGAACTCTTAACTCCTGGTCCAACTCCTGGTCAATGTGCAACCATCTGCCATGCCAGCTGGGCTTGGGGGAAGCACTTTGTAAAGTATGTGATTACCTAACCACTATGCTGTACACCTGAAACTGATACAAAATCATATTAACTATAATTGAAAAAATAAATTTGTAATAGTTTCCTTCAGATAGATCCCTAAATATGTAATTCTGGATCAAAAACTGCATTTCTTTTTCAAGACTCTTGAAATGTGTTGTTAAATTATGTTCTCGCCCACCAAGATGAAGTTTTTGTTTCTTTAATAGCCAGTTCTGTAAGCTAAAAGTAGTATCTCACTTTATTGATTACTAGCGAAGGTCAGCATTTTTTGTATGTTAACTGGCCATTTGTAATTGTTCTGTAAATTTGTCTTTTGTCCATTTTTTTATTAATTTATATAATCTCTTTTTTAGTAATGATAATAACTTGTGTCATATATTTTCTCCAGATTTTAAGACTTTAGTTGTTTTTGACATTTTTGACATATAGAAGTTTTAAATTTTTTAAAACATACAAGTCTTGTGTCATTTCTTCACCTGTCTTATTTCTACTCATCCTTCAGGGACCAGTTCACATTTCACTTTCTTTGAGAAGGCTTTTCTTGAATACTCTAGCCTACAGTAGTAGGTATTAGATATTGTACTTATTGTCTACTCTTTTGATTTAGTACATGCTTTATCACATATATGTACTAAAATATATATAGAGAAGAAAGATCATGTATTTCTTTGTGTCATCTAGCATTTACCTTGGGACTGTACCAGGTGTATTGAATAAATGAATTTTGATCATAACAAAAAGACATTTAATTTTTAGCACTCATTATAAACATTGCCAGCAATTTCCTCTTAAATTATCTCACTGGATCTTTATAGCAAGTGTATAAAGTGGATAGGAAAGGGATTTTCATTCTTATTTTTATGGGTAGTTAATAGTTCTTTTCATTATGAATATGCAAAAGGTAGGAGAAAGTAGTCTCTTTTTTTTAAACCAAATAAAAGAAAAAACAATCTGTAGTTAGAAGTGTGTCATACTGCTATGGCATTGCACTCGTGAATACGAAATAAACTATTAATATTCATGCCTATTTCTGATACTTATTTTTGTTTGTTTTGTAGTGCCATACAAATTACATTCCTGTCTGTGCATCAAATGGGGACACATATCAAAATGAATGCTTTCTCAGAAGAGCTGCTTGTAAACACCAGAAAGAGATAACAGTGGTAGCAAGAGGACCATGCTACTCTGGTATGTTGTGATATTTTTCTCAGTAAATGCAAGAAATGGTTCTGCCATATTTCCTAAAAGGAAGTTTGCAGTCAGAGTGTGTTCTCAGAACTGCTGTATGGATTGGTGGGGATTGTGTAGGGAGTAGGGGGCTCTTTTCCTCCATATCATTTTTTTAACCCCCAGTGGTCATGAATCAACAGTATACTTTTTTTTTTAATATATATTTTTATTGATGTCAGAGAGGAAGGGAGAGGGAAAGAGAGAGAGAGAAACATCAGTGATGAGAGAGAATCATTGATTGGCTGCCTCCTGCACGCCCCCCACTGGGGATCGAGCCCGCAACCAAGAATCAAACCCGTGACCTCTTGGTTCCTGGGTCAACGCTCAACCGCCGAGCCACACCCGGCTGGGCTTCTCAGTATACTTTTGATGCTTAATGCCTTTTTTTTTTTAAATATATTTTTTATTGATTAAGATATTACATATGTGTCCTTGTCCCAACGTTACCCTCTACCCCCCCCCCCTCATGCCCTCACCCCCCCCCCCCCCCCCCGTTGTCCGTGTCCATTGGTTAGGCCTATATGCTTGCATATAAGTCCTTTGGTTGATCTTTCCCCCTTACCCCCACCCTCCCCTACCTTCCGTCCAAGGCCCGACAGTCCAATCAATGCCTCTCCGTCTCTGGATCAGTCCTTGTTCATCAGTTTATGTTGTTCATTATATTCCACAAATGAGTGAGATCCTGTGGTATTTATCCGCTCTCCAGTTCCATCCATGCTGTGGCAAATGGTAAGAGTTTCTTTTTCTTCTTCCTCTTCTTAAAGAATACCTTTCAGCATTTCATATAATGCTGGTTTGGTGGTGATGAACTCCTTTAGCTGTTTCTCATCCGTGAAGCTCTTTATCTGACCTTCTATTCTGAATGATAGCTTTGCTGGATAAAGTAATCTTGGTTGCAGGTTCTTGCTATTCATCACTTTGAATATTTCTTGCCACTCTCTTCTGGCCTGCTTGGTTTCTGTTGAGAAATCAGCTGACAGTTGTATGGGTACTCCCTTGTAGGTAACTGACTGTCTTTCTCTTGCTGCTTTTAAGATTCTCTCTTTATCTTTTGCTCTTGGCATTTTAATTATGATGTGTCTTGGTGTGGTCCTCTTTGGATTCCTTTTGTTTGGGGTTCTCTGCGCTTCCTGGACTTGTAAGTCCATTTCTTTCACCAGGTGGGGGAAGTTTTCTGTCATTATTTCTTCAAAAAGGTTTTCAATATCTTGCCCTCTCTCTCCTTCTGGTACCCCTATAATTCTGATGTTGGTACGCTTGAAGTTGTCCCAGAGGTTCCTTACACTATCTTCATATTTTTGGAATCTCTTTTCTTTTTTCTTTTTCAGTTGGGTATTTTTTGTTTCTTTGTATTTCAAATCTTTGACTTGATTCTTGGGATCCTCTTGTCTGCTGTTGGATCTCTGTAAATTATTCTTTATTTCAGTCAGTGTATGCTTAATTTCTAGTTGGTCCTTTTTCATGTCCTCCATGGTCTCACTATACTTATTGAGGGATTCATTAAATTTATCGGCGGTTTCCATAAAATTCTTGAAAAACCTTATAAACGTGGCCTTGAACTCTATATCCAGTCGTTTGCTTTCCTCCATTTCTGCCATTTGTGACCTGTTTCTTTGTCTCCGCATTTTGGCTGCTTCCCTGTGTTGATAGAGTGGCCCTGCGCGCCAGGCGTCCTGTAGGGCCCAGTGGCTCAGCCTCCCCAGTTACCTGAGGTGGACACTCTTGGTGCACTCTTGGTGTCTTGGTTGTTGTAGGATCACTGGGAGGAATTGACCTCCAGGCCAATTGACTGTGAGAATCAGCTGTGTCTGAAGTGGGAGAACTTCTGTGCTGAAGACACCCTTCTGGGGCAAGACTTGCTTCAGTGGGGCTTTGGTGCTCACTGAGTCTGCTCCCTGAGTGTGTCCCTTATGGATCTGAGGAGTTGCAATCTGGATGGTCCCCCTCTGACCACTGGATACAGTGGCTCCTGGATCTAAGGAGGTGCTAATTCAGCCTCTGCCTGAGGCCACACAGCAGGAGCCACGAAGAGGCTCAGCTCTGAAGCAATGCAAGCGGCTGCGGGGCCTTGGGCCTTCTCTTGGAAGTTCCGGGTCTGCCTGGCTCGGCTGCAGTTAGGTACATTCACATGCAAAAGCCTCTGCCGCAGCCTGGGTGGGGCGGGGTCTCAGGGAGTCAAAGGGCGGAGAAAGCAGCTATGGTTGATTCTCCACCCGGAGTCACGCGTCTCAGTGTCCCGGTAAGGGCTGCAAGCACCTCTGAGGGAAAGCCGCCCTCAAGTTCACCCGCTTTCCGACAGACCAGCTTCTCCCCGTATGAGTCCTGGGTCCCCAGAGACTTGCCGGAACCGGAGTTCAGAGCAGTCGGGAGCTTGTGATTCAAAAAGACAGCCGTGTCCTCAGGTGCCACCCCCTTCCCGTGCGCGCGGGCGAGCCGCTGTACCTCTGCACTTCACCTCCGCAGCTCCTCTGGCTCTCAGTGTGCTTTTCTTTCCTTCTAGATGTAGAATTTACACTCAGCCAGCCTTCCGGTTGTTCTGGATGATGTCTGCTCTGTCCTTTGCGATATTTTTCAATTGTTGTGGGAGGCGGCAATTTCCCGGTGTTTATCTATGCCGCCATCTTAGTTTCTCCTTAATGCCTTTTTTTTATGGGGACTTGGCATTTCTTTCGCCTGTGGTTTGACTATTAGAATAAGATCTGGGGTGGGACATGATATGAGCCCCATTTTGTTGATTTTTATTTTTTGGTGGGAGGAAGGGGTGGGGAATATTCAGAGAAAGCCATTAGTGGCCTCCCAGGATGTGTCTATTTCCAAGCTCTTCTTTTCCTGTCTTCTTTTTTCTGTCTGTCAACCCTCGTCACCCCTCTCCTCCCACTTGTTTATATTTACTTCCTTCTCGCTTCCTTCCTGAGTGGGTGGTGGTTTATTTGGGGAAGCATTAATGTAAGTTTCCTACTTGCATTTGCATTTTGGGGCAGTGATGAAGGTAAGGTATTGTGATTAGAATTATTGTATGAAGGTTAGCAGTAAAGATAGCGACTACTCTTATATGATGTATCCATTCCTTTCTTTCCCTACTTATTACAGTGCCTATGTTCAGAGTTATTATTGGGCCTCCATTACATAAGCATGATTGATTGATTGTCCATGTGGTTGATTTTAAACTCCAGAGCCCCCACTTTAAATTACATGGTTGGTCTTTAACCCAAAGACTATTGAATGTGGCAGGACACACCCTAAGATCTGATGTGGTCAGTACCTTTCCTAAAAAAGACACTTCTAGAAGGTATGACATAGATGACCTTCCAGAAGCTGAGGACAAAGGCCAGACATCTCTTTGGGCAAGGCCAAATTCTTTTCCAGACACTAAATCATTAGGTGCTTGGTGAAATTATTATGTTCTTAGGCCAGTTAGCTATCATTTGTTATGATTCTTATATATGTTGTATTTCAAATACCTAATTTAGAGACCATAAAGGAATATGGAGTTCTCTACAGTCCCCAATTAATCGTGCATTATTTGTGAAGAGTATGTATTTAAGACACCAAATGCTTTGATAGGCAGAGAATGTTAAACATTAGAAGGCAGAGTGATAACTTGGAAAGAGCACCACATAAAGGTTAAAAAACCTGCCTTTGAAGTAGCTCCAGCTCTCATTCACTGTCTGACTTGGACGAGCCTCTTAACCAACTCTTAACCAAACTCGGAGCCTCAAACCGTGAAGTGCATATCGCCTCTTGGGGTAGTTAAATGAGGACTGAATGAGCTCAGCTCTAAGGCACTATATCAACGTTGTTGTTTGCTGGACGGGCCAGTGTTATTCTTGTCATTTGCTCTTTGATTGGTCCTATTACCTGTGCTAAAAATAGCATTTTCTTTTGTTTACTTGAAAACTCTTAATGATTTAAGATCATGGTTAAGCCTTTGCTCCTCTATGAAATCTTTCTTCCATGCCAGCTCCCGGCAGAGTTTGTTCACACTTTGTGCATATCTCTATGTATATGCCTCTGTATTTCATTTCTCTGACAGTTTCTAGACAGGTCAGTTATTTCTCAACTGGAAGGCAGTATGCCCTGCCTAGGGAGGCACATCATAATCCTAGGGATGGGTGGAGTTGTGTGGGCTGGGGAAGGCGTGTGTACAGTGAAAATACAGAATTCATCCTCATTAGCAGAGTAGTCATCATGCTCCCAAGCAATGGCTTGCTGCCCGTGCATAGAAGCCAATACAAAACATTGGCTTTTGAGAAAAGAAAAGGCTTTATTGGCATGTCCACAGGCAAGGAGGCAAGGCTCAAATCTGTCTCCCCATTGAGGGTTTGGGGTGGAAGTTAATGGGTTAGGGTAGGAGGGGCAGGTTTCAATTGGAGGGCTTTAAGCACTGGATCTTCCTGGACCCTTTGCTTCTGAAAGGATTCCCATGACTGAATTCAGGTCCAGTCTCAGCTCTTTGGTTGGGGAAGGGGCAGGTAATGTGAAACTTTGGTTCCTGTTTTATTGGTCAGAATTCTCTCCTCTGCATGTGCTACGGCTGCAGGACATAGATTTGTTCTGTTGTTTTTGAAAAACCAACTCAGTATCTGGTTAGACACAGGATAAGACCAGTTTGAACTGGCTATGCAGTTATAACAATATTTAATTTATTGGGGAATTCTAAATAACACTAAAAGAAGGTATTAGATATTTTATTTTTTTAACTTGGACATGGGTTGTAAAAAAGATTGGAAGTGATTAAGTATCTCATCCGCTGGGACTGCCTTATTTATCAATTTATTCCTCACATTTACCATGTTGTCTAGCATATACTATATGTACCCAATCAGTGTGGGATAGAAGAAAAAGGGAGTGTTTTCCTGAGAAAATTTTGGTCATAAAAACTATTTTAAATTGAGTTCCCCTCTTCTCTTTTTTTTTTTCTGCTTTCACTCCTTATTTTCCTTACTACTTAGAGAAGATGTATTTTTTTTTTTTTTTATGGCTGATCAAAATTGAACGCAATTGAAGACTTTCCATAAAACCCCATGAAGATTTTGCAGTGGGCACTACATAGAAAATGTTTTTCCAATTTCTGCCCCATCTGGGAATTTGATTACTGTCTGAAGGAGCTGGAAGAGAAGGCATGTTGTTATAGGTGTTGTCTCCCACTCTAGAGAACTGTTTGGAGAGCTGGTGGGTTCTCCAGTATACCCTCCCCTGCAGAGTGCTGATAAAGTGGGAGGCTCTTTACAGGCCGTTCCTGCTATTTTACTGCTGGATGCCGATGATCCTGCAGCATGACTCGCTATCCAGCGTGCTCTGTGCCATATGTTGGTTCTCTTAGGATTATAAAATCAGTATTTTACATTCATTACGTTTTAGCCTGGCTTCTTGCTGGTAATTTTGAGGGAGGCTTTTTCGTTTCACTAGTAACAAGTCTCCCACCTACATCTTGGTGAGATTCCTTCTG
Source organism: Myotis nattereri (assembly GCF_964212035.1). Taxonomy (NCBI): domain Eukaryota; kingdom Metazoa; phylum Chordata; class Mammalia; order Chiroptera; family Vespertilionidae; genus Myotis; species Myotis nattereri. The sequence continues at coordinate 58,322,835 of NC_138087.1, forward strand.
GTTAGGTTTCCTAGAGGAAGTAGATTTCATCAAGAATATGAAAACCGTAACCCTGAGGGTTTTTTTCCTTCTGAACCTTGGGGCATTTCTTAACCTTTTGGCTTTGGGGTTTTAGCCACAGATTTCATTAAGAAGATTTTTGGAGCAAGACCCAAAGCTCTTTCTCTCCCTTTCTCATAAAAACAGCTTCTTCTGTATTTCTCTCACCCTTTAGCAAAATCAAAGTTTTCTTCTACCTTTTAAGTGAGTTCATTAAAATATTTTCTATTTAGCCATTTGCTTTACAATATTTATTGGTCTCTGTGCAAGGCCCCTGGATATTTCCTGAATGGGCTACAAAGATGTCTGAGGTATAGATGGTTATGTGTCCAAAGAATTTATATTTTGAGAAAGGTACAAAATAGGTATGTAAGAATGAACTGGTAGATAGTAAAGAGAAAATGAGAAAAGGGCTGCCTGAGAATGGATATCCCAGTTTGATTTTTGGTAAGAAAATTTCTGTTTGATGAAATTTCCAGGAAAAGTGTTCATCTATACTCTTTTCTTTTTTCTCTCTCAGATAATGGCTCTGGATCTGGAGAAGGAGGTAAGTTTCAGGTATCTTGTGAAGGGCATTTGTTTTCTTTCACTTTGTAAAATAGCTTTATTGAGCTAAAATTCACATACCATGCAGTCTGCACATTTAAAGTGTACAATTCAGTGGCTTTTGGTATGTTCACAGAGTTGTACATCACACAGTCAATTTTAGAACATTTTCATTATCCAGGAAAAACTCCCACCCTTAGCCATAGCCCCCCCTTCCCCAGTTCCCCTGTCCCCCGTAGCCTGGCATCTTTGTTTCAGGCAGTTATTTTTTCACTAAAGCTTTGTTGTTAGAGGAAGGGGAAATGCAGCTCCTGTTGAGCTGAGGTTGTTCCCCACTGCCTCTCCTGGGATCACCCCCACAAGTGATTCTAGCTTGGACCAGAGCATTTGTAACTCTCTCCCACCCCATGCTTACACAGTTTTACTCCCAAGGAATTTTCAGGGTATAGGTTTTCAAAAACTCTAGCGTGAGTTGTACACAGCAAAGAGAAGACTTGCGGAACAAACTCTGGTGAATCTTAAGTTTAATTTAAACCATTAAAATGTTCCTGTTTGGTTTTAATTTTATTGTGCAAATATATGAATTATTTCTGCTATAGAAAACTAATATTTGGAAACAGCCTATAACAAAGTTTACTCTAGATGAGAAGAATTAAGAGTGACTAATCTATCTCAGAGTTTAATGAAGCTGTGATTCTTAATGAGTATCCACTGTCTACAAAATAATGTTTGAGGTACTATGGGGATACACTAACAGAAAACTCACTGGTAAAGTTCACACTTATACAGATGAAACAAATATAGTGTGATCCTTTCAGCACGATTTAACACCTTACTCCAGACTTACGCATTTCATAGAATCCTAAAATTTTACGTTTGGTAGGGATTTTAAGCCACCTAGAGAATAGAAGAACTGTCCTGAGGAAGAAGTTCAGGTATGACAGTTTCAGCTTAAAAAAAAAAAAAAGATGATTACAGCTGTTGAACAATAGAATTTGATTTAAATGGACGTATTTAAGCAGAGACTTCATGATCATGTGTGAAAGGTCAGGTCATAAGTTCCAGATCTTAGAGCTGGAAAGGATTTTAAGAGATCATGTGGTCTAGGCCATATGGTCAGACATTAATTAGGAAACTGTCCTCATTATTATATTAAAGAAATGGAAGTTGATCACAGATATTGGATGTCTTGCCCTGTGGATGTAAACTGAATTGAGTTAGAAAGGCTGAGAGGTTTGCTCAGATTAATACACGAACATAGGCGACCCCCAGGGGGCTGTGGAATTTCTAGATCTCATGATGTTTCTGGGCCTTAGATATACGTAGGATTATGGTCCCTGGAGTCTGTCTGGGAGTGTTCATGAGAATCCGGGCTTAAAATATAGGCAGACACTAAAAATTGGAAGTTTTATCAAAAGGGCACCTTAGGTTTGGGTACTTTCCTTTTAATACCTTTTTACTGATTGATATGCCTTGAATAAAGTGTTTTCCCCAAAACCAGATTGGGAAATTCCTTGAGTAAAGAGTAAATTGGCCTCAAAATGAATCTCTCTCTCCAGTTTGAGATCATTAGGACAGGGTCCACTCAAATTGAGACCCACAAATATAGGGCTCCCTAAAATGTGGGATGTGAGCTGAATTGGGGTCTGGTGGTAGTTATTGTTTTTTTGAGATGAATCATGGGATTCCCACACACTTCTGCATTCTGGGTGTTTTTGGCTGTGGTAAGTGGCAAAGCAGAAAAAGGGGCACATCCTTTGTAAAGAGACGCCCTTTCCTTCTTGGAATTTGAGGATTTTTTTTAGAAACTCTGGAATTAGTTGTTATCTAGTTAGAAAGGCAATTTCAATAGAGTAATCACTGGACTAAAATTATTGCTCATGTTTTTTCCCCCCTCTCTCTCTTAAATAATGTTATATGGTAATTCTTGTAAAGGGAACTAATTATTAAAACCTACCTTATTGCTCCTTTGTGCATAATTTAGTGGATTATTTTGCCAGCACCAATACTTGTTTTTCTCACAGAATATGTTGTACTCAGTATTGGCAACCTTCTTGGACTTTATCGTTGATAGATTTTGGAAGTAATTGTTTTTAAGAGCTTGCGTACCTTTCCCCCAGAAATAGAATATTTGCTGCTGAAATATGAAGCATATCTGGGAAGGATCCTAAATCTTGTTTGAAAATTTAATTTTTCTTTTTAAACAGAAGAGGAAGGGTCAGGGGCAGAAGTTCACAGAAAACACTCCAAGTGTGGACCTTGCAAATATAAAGCTGAGTGTGATGAAGATGCAGAAAACGTTGGGTGAGTTGACTGAGGAAAAGGGATAAACTTATGTGGAGGGTTTTTTTTTTTTTTGTTTTTAAATTATGTTGTAGGAAGGTATCATTTAACCTGCTTCTTTATATTTTATGTGTGCCTTTTATTTTATTTTTCTGTTTAATGCTAGTCTATTGACTTCTCTCTTAAGTTGATATAATGCTGTAGTTATTCAAGTCAGTTTAAAATGTTATATTTTAGAATGAAAATCCATTTGTAATATTTTTTGGTTTTACCTCTGTCTTTTTTTTTTCATTGGTAATTTTATACCAAAGGCTAAAGCAGAAGTACTCTTATTCTAAATTATCCTATTATACTTTCAACTAGTGTCAATACTAGTTTCTTCTTACCTTGAATTTTTACACAAAAATTTTTACGGATATTTTCATGTATTAAAAATTCCAAAACCGCTTCAAAATTTTAGATGATAGTAAGTAAATATTTTATATAAGTAAAATTTATGTATAGAAATCCCAGTTGCACAGACTGACATTATATTGTTTAATTTTTTCGCTCATGTTCAGCCTGGGTAGCATTGTCCAATTTTCCATTCATTCCCTGTAAGAAGCGGTGTTGTTTGGTGGAGTACTAACAATTAATCATCAACACAGTCATGTCTGTTTCTTCCTTTCATCAGGTTGCTGTTTATTCCTAGCCTCAACCTTCTTTTATTTCCCTGTGGTGCTTGCCTTTTTTATGGTTGATTCTAAAAGCCTTACTGCTGACTCCAGGACCTTAGAGCACAAATGGATCTTCCCTGCTTCAATTTACCCTTAGTGCATATTTTAAAATACTTATAGAGATTTACTCATTCTCTCTTACTCATGTGTATTTTTTTGCTGTGTATTTTTCAGTCCTGTGCCTTATTCAGCCTTAAATGCATATGCAAGCCTTTCATTGAGTAGTAGTAATATGCTTTAATTAGCACTAATGCCCAAAGCGAGTTTTACAAGTCAGGATAACACCATTTTCGGCATTATATAATGTCAAAATCAGCTATTTGGATGGGACTCGGTAAAATTAATGTCTGATAATGTACTTGGAATGTATTTCAAAATAGGTGAGGATTGGCCAAAGACCAGTAAGTGCAGTAAAAAGTGAATTCACCAAAGCCCGAATTTGCTGTTTCTGCACGCTGCTCACTTGGATTGACGTGTCTATCCGTTTCAATCTGAGTGGTTTGATTTGGAAGAACATGTTTTCCAAAGTCGATATCAGTCCAAAGACAAGAGAGAAATGAGTAATATGGACTTTCAGAAAGAACAGATAATAGATGTTACACTCTCTTCTTCTCATTTTGTATTAATAATATGGCATGATGGAACACCATTGTGTGTGTGTGTGTGTGTGTGTGTGTGTGTGTGTGTGTACATTTTTAGTTCTTTTCGGTGTTTTTCCTCAGGACTGTTTTATAATAGTGTCCAGAGTCAAAATAGTTGTCCGTGATTGATTGGCTTGGTCTATTGATCTGTTTTTATTCCTTTGACAGTATCTCTCTTCAGTCCTATTTCGTACATTTTTTCTGCTCTCATTTTTCACCCCTAAATTGAAAGAGATCTTGGACTTAGAAGTGGAACAGATTCCATCTAGTCTCAGAGGTGGCCCCAAATGTGACATCTGCACGGTGACATACTCATCTTTCTATGAACACCTCCCCGTGATATAATGGGTAGTCTGTGCCCAATCAAGGCAATCCTGTTGTATGTACTGAATCAATTTTGTGTGTTCTATTTATTTGAGAGCTTGCAACCACTGTTCTTGCAGATACGGACTCTCAGCATAAGGAAGTGGGCACAGACTAGGGGAGGGCTTCCCAGCAATGAGCATGCAGACTCAGGAACCAACACACACTGGGATGGGCAGCTTTGTCCAGGCCAAGAGGTGATGTAATCACCGGGGAAAACGTGAAGGAACAAATTGGTTCCTTTACCTACACAGTAAGTGATTAAGCGACAATGGTTGTTCCTACCATGGAAGGAGACAAAAATAAATGTTAGGGGCATCTAATCTTTTAGTCTATAAAACATTTATTATTGATTGTGGTCGAGTTTAACCATTTATATGTATCTCAGTGATGACTGTGATTTTAAAAAATTCTACTTTTAAATGGGTCATGGAACCAAGAAAGATATATACAGTTTTTATAACTACTTCATGCTTTTCATGAATAGTAACATTTGTCTGAAGGTAATTTTGACCCAGCTATCTAGACCTTTTGGGTATAGAAAACTGAGATGCTGAAATATGGCATTAGCCAGCGTGCCTTGACTTTTATGTAAAAAACCTATTATTTATTAAGAAGGTGTTATATAATTTTTTATTAAAAGATAACATTTTATTTATTAAATACAAGGTCTGAGTTATAAACCACATATTCCTTTCATGACTTAATTATTATAAATTCTACCAGAATCAGAGAATGTTAAGGTTGAATAGGATCTTGAAATTTATTTTCTAATTTAATCCTCTCACTTTACAGATGAGAAAATTGAGGACTGAAGTCAGAGGGTTTTGTAGGGCGGATTCTCCTAAGTTCTAGAACAGTGTGTTTCTTACATCTACCTCCCTGTATTTGTCTGTTTTATTCCTAGAATGAAAGCTATTATCTTTTTCCTACTTCATAGACTGATGCTTAATGACTTTTTAAACGTTATACTTAAAAATATGTTTTTATTGATTTTTTTAGAGAGAGAGGGAGGAAGGGAGAAGGAAAGAGAAACATTGATGAGAGAGAATCATTGATTGGCTGCCTCTTATACACCCCCTACTGGGGATCGAGCCGGCAACCCTGGCATGTGGTGACCTCTTGGTTCCTAGTCAATGCCAACTGCTGAGCTACACAGGGGCTGGGCTGCTTGATGACTTTTTAAAAACAATGCCCTCTTCTTCAGCCTGGTCCCAGCTATGAATACAGTATGTCCTTATCATCTCCTCGTCTCTCTGAGTACTAGGTGCTTTAAAATTTTGTTTAGTTTTTATCTAGACCACCATATGCCAGTTTATCGATTTGCTTATCAGTGAACTTCAGACGTTTTGACCACAACTCCATTTACACTGTGACCCAGCACTGGTATACACATACACATGGTAATAATGCATATTAAGTAAAACAAAATTCTATGAAATATTACATGCAGTGCACTTTAATATTTCTATCCTATTTTCTTAACAATTGCTGGTAGTGATTCACTAAATTGACTTCATAATCCACTAGTGACTATGACCTTCCGTTTGAAAAATATTGCTCTATAACTATAATAGGTATGATATTTCATGTCATACTTTCAGATATGGGTATTCATTTCAAATATTTTATTCTTTCTCATTTTGAAATGTCTTCCCTGTCAGAAGAGTTGTTATATAACCTACCTGGTTTCCCAAGGGCAGCTAAACTCTTTCTCTTGCTTTAGAAAGCCTTTTCTCTTTATCTTGATCATAGTTTTTAAAAAATCTGGCATTTGGCAAGAGGGGATAAATGGTACCTTGTTGATTTTCTGGTGGTAAGAGAAGTGCTAATTTTTTACTTAGCCATTTAAATGGAAATTGATTTAAGTGTATTGTCATCTTAAACAGAGTGTACAGAACATATTTCAACAACATTAGTGTTTAGACGTTGTTACATAAATTACTTTTAGCTCTTTATGGTGGGTAGGGCAAGGAAGCATTATCCAGGCTTTACAGGTGAGGCTGAATTGCTTGTAGCTAAGCAGCAAAACCACTGTGCTATGCGTACATGTGTTTACCATACTGTTCTCAGGGGCCACTGGTGTTCTCAGTAACAGTTTGTTTCACCCCTACGCCTAAAAACCAATTCTGCTTTGTGTTTTGAGTTCTTATATAGTTTCTTTTTAAATATATCTTATTAATTTTTTACAGAGAGGAAAGGAGAGGGATAGAGAGTTAGCAACATCGATCAGCTGCCTCCTGCACACCCCCCACTGGGGATGTGCCTGCAACCAAGGTACATGCCCTTGACCGGAATCAAACCTGGGACCCTTTAGTCCACAGGCTGACACTCTATCCACTGAGCCAAACTGGTCAGGGCACTTACATAGTTTTTAAAAAATAATTTTTCTTCTCCAGTAGGACTCTTAGCTTCTAGGTCTGTCAGTGTGCCTTGCCAGTGGGCCTGACTGTAGATGGCCCCAACTCTTTTTTTTTTTTTTAGATTAGAACCTTCTTCAACTTTATTTTATTATTTTTAAAAATATATTTTTATTGATTTCAGTCAGGAAGGTGGGGGGGGGGGTAGAGGGAGAGAGAGGGAGAGAGAGAGAGAGAGAGATACATACATCAAGGCTGCCTCCCCAATGGGGATCAAGCCCACAACCCAGGCATGTGCCATGACCGGAAATTGAACCATGACCTCCTGGTTCATAGGTCCAAGCTGGCCAGGCAGCCCCAACTCTTAACTTGCTGCTTCACTTCTCTCGCATAAGAAACAAAATGCATGTAGGAACTGTAGCCAATGTAAGAATAAATTCTAAATGTAAAATCAGAGTAAATAGGTCCTTGAGTGAAATGCAGAAACTTTACTCATTGCATGTATTTTATCTCTCTTGTCTGCTCGGTGGCTATTTTAAATTTTTATAGTTTGAACTAGAGGCCTGGTGCTCGTGTACTGGTGGGGTCCCTCAGCCTGACCTGTGCCCTCTCACAATCCGGACCCCTCGGGGGATGTTGGACTGCCGGTTTTGGCCCCATCCCTGTGTGCGAAGCAGCAGGCGGCCGGTGAAGAGCCCGAGCTCGGGCCAGGCGCAGCACCGTTCCTGCGTTCCGCTCATCCCAACTCCGCTGTGCCTGCTGCTGCCACCGTCATGGAGGCGGGAGAGGCGCGTGCCACCACAGCTGTGCTTGCCAGCCTTGAGCCCTGCGTCTGGTGCCATTGGTCAGCTGAGGGGTGCTCCCGCTGTGGGAGTGCACTGACCACCAGGGGGAAGCTCCTGCATTGAATGTCTGCCACCTGGTGGTCAGTGCATGTCATAGTGACCGGTTGACCGGTTGTTTGGTCATTTGGTTGCTTAGGCTTTTATATATATAGAGAGATTATTTTTGCTTCTGAGAGGCTTCCTCCGCCCCTTCTTCCTGAAGCACTGTCTCTCCAGTGGCATTATGGGCTCTGCATGGGTTTGTGGTGGATATCCTCATTCATGCTTAGCTTTTGAATTGATATGTATGGGGAGGAGGTTGAGCTTCCCAGAAATTCGACTCCTGCATGGGTGAGGTTTCAGTATCCCATTGTGACTTTTGTGAAATGTAGAGGATCGACTTTGTACTTAGGCTTAAAAGTTGAAGTACCTGTTTTACAGGAAGTTGTGTTTCTTAAACCACATATTCTTAGCAATCAAATCCCATCTTTATCTAAACTGTGTTTCTAATCTGAAGTTATTGTTGCAAGATAGCCGTCAGCCGTTATCTGGACGGTGGGCCAGGTAATCATAGAACTCCTTCACATCAGTGTCTTTTAAATACCTGACCTAAATCCCTGCCCACGACTGGTTTGAGCAATCTGTGGGTTCATCAGGCATAATGTCGGTGCAGGTGAGTCATAAAAATCCTCAAATTATTTCTTTGAACTTGTCTGTGATGTGCTTTATGGAAATAGTTCCTGCTCTCCTGCCTCTTTGATGTCTGTCTCTTTGGAGAGGCTGTTTCCCTTTTTGCCCTTGAGTGATGGAAGAGCGCAGAGTTGCTCAGAGAATCATGGATGTGTGCAGCATGACCGGCAGCCTTGATAAGCAGTTCACCCACCTGCTGGACATCGCTGTCAATTTTGGGTGCCATGTTCTGTTTTTGATGCAGATTGCTGGTCAGTCTCACAATCTGATCGAGTCTCTCTCTGTCAGGAGGTGCAATGAAATCTTTTCCCTTGTTCACACACAGAGGGGAATGCTTTATATACATCTGTGTCCTCCATCATGCCCTCGTTTCTGGAAACCACATATGCTTCTTAAAAAAAGAAACAAAGAAGTAAATTTTCTGCCATTATCTACTCGCCTATTCTTATTCCCTCCTAATCAAAGATAACTATAATTTTCATCATTGAACATTGCCTTACTCTGGATCCATGGAATAGTAGACTTTTAAAACTATTTACATTTAATAAATTCCTATGGTGGCCCCTTAGATGGTAATGGAAAAATAACTGTATGTTGCTCTTTTCCTCCTGATAATAGGAAATAAACACTACCAAACTTTACTTTATACTAAGTGTAAGTTGGATGTTAGCAATGACAGTCTCCTTTGTCCAGAAATAGTCCCTGGAGCTCTCCACAGCTGCAGGAAAGGTTTCCTTTGAGAGGTTTGCTTTTCAGATGCAGAACACCATATCCCCATGACCTCTTGCTCTGTTTTCCAAATGCTGTTCCCTTTGATACTACTTTGCCTCTGTTATTTCTTTTGTCTGGAGTCCCATCCCCATTTTTTCTGCTTGTTTCTACTCTTCCTTCCAGACGTGGATGGAGCATGACTTGGGTCCGAATCAGCACCTCTTCTTGGAAGCCTCCCTTGCTTGCTCTGTCCCCCAGGCCCTGTGAGTTAGGGGACTGTATTCAGTCCTCCTCCTCGGTCTTGAGAAACAACCTCTGGATAGCAGTTACTATACTGCTGGGAACACTAGCAGATTGTAGGCTCCCTGAGGACAGGGGCTTTGTCTTGTTGATTTCTCTACTGGATGAATTTGCCAGGAGGTTGGGTACCTTAGGGACCCTCCATAGGTCTTTAGTGAACACATGGCAGTTCACACTAGGGCTTCATTATGCTCCACACAGGGTTGTTTGGAGGATTTACTAAAATGTGTGAAAGAGACTCGTCTTGTGCTGAGTCTGTCACAGGTTTCATTAGGTGTTAGTTAAGTCTGAATAACTTCACATGAATTATTTTAAGCTGTTGTTTTCTCACCTGCTAAAATAAACTTACCCTGTTGAGAAGGAATGGCACTTTCTATGTAGAGTAAGGGGAAAGGAAGGGGAAGGATAGATATTTTTCAATAATAATAAAACCTTCCAGATGTGTATAGTATTTGATGACTTCAAAGGACTTTTCCCAAAAGCTTATTTGATTCTTTCACCAGTGTTATGAGGTATTATCCCTATTTTAGAGGCGAGGAGTTGTGACTTGCCAGCATCATAGAGCTAACTCATAGAAGTCATTGAAGCATTTCTTTATGTATGCCTTCATGAAATTCACAATGTTAGGAATTCAAAAACTTGAAGAGACCTTACACTAACAGGTGTGTTTTCCCAGCCTCCCAGTTGTCTGTTCTAGAGGCAGTCACTGCAACCTGTTTCTAATTTAATCTCCCAGAGATTTTATGCATGTACAAGCAAATATGTACGTCTTCTCTTTCTTTTCTTTCTTCAAGCTGATGACAGTACACTATATGCTTTATTTAAAACTTTTATTATAAAATCTACATTGCATACAGACGTGTTTAAAATACAAAAGTTAAGGAATACTACACCTATTAACATCTTGTGTACAAAATCGAACATTGCTGGATTACCAGTGCGAAGCATTAACCCAGCCATGGAAAAGCAAGGGCAGTATGGCCACTGGCACATGAACGCTTGCTGAAGGTACATGGAACAGTCTTTGGGTCAGAGCTGGCTTTCAACTTCCCAGAGGGTTTACAAGATTCCCTTCTTAGGAAGTCGGTGGGCAAGACCATGAGGGAGTCATGGGAACATAGGGCTCTGTATAGTTGAGACACCTGTCAGGATGCCAGCGTCAGCAGGGATGGATGACTGGCAGAAACGCCTTCAGAGAGTGGGCTGTTGTGTGTTTTCTACACTTCTAATCTCATCATGGCCGACTTCCAGGTCTTGGGAGTATCGGTTAAATGAGTGCGCTCATTTGGTTCATGGAGGGGAGTCTAGGAACTTCATCACTACATGATCAAGAGAAGTTAAATACAGGTCAGACTCTGGACCAGGGTTACCTGGGCATCCTGTCCTCTGGCTAAAAAGAGGACCCAGTGGCCTTAGGCGTCTTGGTAATGGCAGCCAGCCACACGACTGTCTACAGAGCTACAGAGGGAAAGTATTTCAGTGTGGACTGGCTGCCCTTTCCATCATGTACGTAGTTGTCTTCTCAGGGTCTTCCTTTAATGAATGTCTTTTCCAACAACAATCAGTTCTCCAATTCTGTACAAACTGGTTGTCCTATAATTAATTTCATTTCAGTTCTGACACTCTCCACTTGGAGTTCGCATAGACCCTGCAGGTGAAGGGCTCAGACCCACGAGACTGTCTCCACTTTAGACACTAGTCACAAATGAGGCCTCTTGCACTTCTGCCCAGCATACTATTAATTTGGAGACCTCCCCTACATTCGATAATTTGCCAAAATGACTCAAATGATTATCGGAACTCAGGAAAGAGCTATGAGTCATCTCCTTAGCATACAAGAGACTCTGCTATCACTGAGAAAGAATGTTTAGGAGCTCCGAGCCAGGAACAGAGGACGAAGACAAAATATATTTTTTGCTATACAACAAGTATCATCCTATAAATTCCTTTATGCCACCCCTATATAGGATACTCTGAGGTTGGGGTATTTTTTTGGTAATTTTTGCCTTTAACTTCTTGGTTTTACTCTCTCATTTTAGTATATCCTTCTGTAGCTTCTTGAGAAAGGGTACAAGATATTTGAAAATATTTTTCACCTACAGCTAATACTGTAACTCAGCAAGTGCATGATTCTAGCTGGGAGGTCATTTTCCCACAATTGTGAAAGCATTGTTCTATTGTCTTCTAGCACCCGGTGTTGCTGTTGAAGTCTGAAGCCATTCCGATTCCTGACCCTTTGTGTATGATTTGTTTTCTCTCTCAGACCATCTTCTTTTGGTCCCCAGTGTCAAGAAATTTCACAAAATTATGCCCTTTCCTAGAAATTTAGTGACTTTGGACTTGTGAAATCTTCCAGTTTATTCTTTCATGATTTTCTTGCATCTCTTTTTTATTTCTGGTACTTCTGTTATTTGGATGTTGGACAGCCTAGATTAGTCCTTTCTCTTTTCTCTCCTATTTTCTATTTAAAAATACTTTTGCTGTGCTTACCGAGAGGTTTCTTCAACTTTATCTTCCAGTACTTTTTTGAGCTTTTTGTTTCTGCTATAATTTTCTAATTTCCCAAAGCTCATTTTTGTTCTCCTGGTGCACCTTTTGTATAACATCCTGTTCTTGCTTTATGATTACAGTATCTTTTTTATGCCTGTGCATTATTAGTTGGTATTCTGTCTGCTGTAAGGATGAGATTTTCTCTTATTCATTTTTATTCAATGAGTTATAATCTGTACTTTGTTTAAGGTTATATGGCTTTATAAAATAAAGTAGGGAGTGTTTTTTCTAGTCTCTGGATGGCTTTGTGTAATAATAGAATTATCTCTTTCTTCTGGATTTGATGCTGTCCTTTCAGGATTTTTGTAAAAAATCAACTGATTTAATTTCTTTAATGATTATAGTATCATTTAGCTTTTATTTCTTTTTTGGTAAAATTTGATAGTTAATATTTTTAAAGTTATTAATTTCACTTGTTTTCAAACTTGCTAACATAGCCATTTATAATAACTTTTAATATTTTAATCCATAATTCCCATTGAGTCTATCATCTTTTTTATTCCTAATATTTTTTTCTCTTTCTTTTTTTCCCATCCTGCTTTATCAATTTGAAAGTCTATTCAAAGGACCAACCTTTGGCTGTATGGATCTTCTCCATTGTAACTTTGCTTTTTCTGCTAAGATATATATCTATAGTTCTATATTTGTATTTATATATTCATAACTATATCATCTATATTTCCCCTGTTTTTGTTTTCATTGGATTTACTTCATTACTAATTTTCTAACTTCTTACATGGATTTAATTTTTAGCCATTCTTTTAGAATTTGAGGAAAAACTTGAAGGAAGTGAAGGACTGAGCCAGGTGGGATATTTGAGGGAAAAGTATTTCAGGGAAAGGGAAAGCCCTGGGGTAGGAGTGTCCTTGGTGTGTTTGAGAGAAAAGTGAGGCCAGTTTAGTGACAATATTTTTCATGACATAAATGTGAAAATAGCTATGTACTTACCTCCTTTCATTTGTCAGTTTTTATGCTGAGATACATGTTTTATGTAACAGCTATCTATGTTACATGTAATTAGTAGAAAGAATACCAGCTCAGCACTCGTTCATTTATGATCTTAGACTTTTTAACTTCCTTCATGTTCAGTTTTTCTATTCATAATTGGTTGTAGTCAGGATTAAATGAGGCACATGTGACTATACCCTCCCGGTAGGTACAGAGTAAATGGTTGTTAAATGTTTTGAATTTGTCATATTTACTAACGTGATTTCTTTCCACTTCACTGCACACTCCTGTGCTTTGGGCATCCTGCCCTCTGCTGCTGTTGCCCGTCTGCAAACACCTGCAATTGCTGTAATCAGTTGTATCAGTGGCCCCTCAAGTCTAATATTTTCTTCCTCTGCTCGTTGTCTCACTGAGCTGGATTCTCCTTGAGCTGGTAATTTTATTTTCTCTCCTCGTGTGCCATTGAAAGCAGCAGCAATGGTTTGTTCTCACAGCTCCTGGTCTTCCATGCAGTGGTGCCATCCCATTGAGGGGGCCGTCTGCCAGACACTGGGCCAAGGCAGGTCCTGATTGAGCGGCAGTGCCCACAGCTGAGTCACTTGTTTCTGGGCTGGAATGGTATCTTGCCTTTGTTGATGAGCCTTTTCACAATCCTGAAACAGTTCTGTAATGCTTTCTTCCATGGGCCACCATTTCTGTTTTACTACCATCCCAATTTTGTCCTAAACCTGGGTCAACAAAGTTTTTCAATAAAGGGCCAGATGGTGAGTATTACATACTTTGCAGGCCACATGTGGTCTCTGTTACATGTCCCCCCCACCCCTTTAAAAATATAAAAGCCATTTTGACTGAAGTTAGTAAATATTCTTCTTATGAATTTTTAATTGTTTTCTGATGCCTTAATTTTAAAATTGTGATATAGAGCATTTATTCAAAAGTGAGTGAATATTTACACGTTTGGTTTAACGCACAAAAATGAAACAAACTTTTGTGAATGCTATCTCCCAAGCCAGAAATATAATATTATCAATACTTCAGAGCTGCCCCCCACAAATCCCTCTCTAATTGCATCTTTCTCCCACCAAGAAGTTATAAATTGAGTAATGGAATAAATCCAATGAAAACAAAACCTGCTATACTGCATCTTGCGGAAATTGTGTCTTTGCTTACTTTATAGTATTACCACATGTGATAGATCTAATAATAATATATTATTTGGCTTTTGATTGATTTTGAATTTTGTATAACTGGAATCATACTACATGTACCTTCTTTTGCTCAACATTATGTATTTAGGATCCATTCATGTTAATGTATACAGCAGTAGTTCGTTCATTTTCGCTGCTTCTTGAATTCATTTGTTGGACTATACCACCTCCTTTTACAGTCTATTTTACTGTTGGTGGCCATCTGGATTGTTTCTGGTATTTGCTCTCATGAATAATGCTGCTGGGAACATTCTCACTCAATTCTCCTGGTGCACATGTGTGAGAGATAGTCCTAATAGGAAGTTGTTGGGCTTTTGCGCGTCTAGCTTTTCACAGTGATGCCTGGTTTCCAAAGTGGTTGTACCAGCAAGCTCTCCCCGCAGCAGAGGGAGAGAATTCCCTTTGCTCCTCATGCTTGTCAGCAGTCGGTGTTGTTCTTGTTCTCAGTTTTTGCCTTTTTAGTGAATTGGGATAGTATCTGTTTCATTGTGGTTTTGATTGCATTTTCCTGATTATTGAACAGTTGAACATCTTTTCACATATATTTCTCCCATAAGCTTCTTCTAGCATTCCTACTTATTTCTATTTATTTTCTACTTATGGCTTTGCCCACTTCTTACCCATTAAGTTATATATCTTTTTTAAAAGTAGATTTTTGTTTATATATTCTAGATACTGATTATTTGTTTTGTTATTCGGCTGTATATTTATATTTTTGTTCTCTTTATGGGACATCCTTCATTTCAAAGTTAAATTTATTGGTCTCTTATTGGTCTAGGTCTTCTGTAACTTTGCCTTTTAAATATAGGTCTTTAATTCACCAGGGATAAGGAAATCTTCAAGCATATAGAAAAGGAGAAAAAAAAGTAGAGCATGACCCCTTCTCATATGTCCATCACTCAGCTTCAAAAAGTCCAGTTTTCTTTCATCTATTTTTACCTCCCCACATTTTGCGGGAGTGGAGGGAGGGAAGTAGTTTAAAGAAAACCCCCAGCATCATGTCTTTCACCTGTAGATATTTTAGTTTTACTGATGTCTGCTTGATATATGACTATAGAGAGAGGCATATTAAGATCTACTATGGTGGATTTGGCTATTTCTCATTGTGGTTTTATCAATTTTTGCTCTATAGATTTTGAGGTTATTTTAACATGTTTAGAATTATTATATCTTCCTGGTGAATGAAATTTTTTATTATTATGAAGGGACCATCTTTCTTTCTCATAATCCTTTTTGCTCTGCAGTCTCTTTCATCTGATATTAGAGACCCATCCAGGTTTCTTCCATTCCAGGTGTCCTTTTATTTTCAACTTTTTGTATCATTAAATTTTTTCCAACTTTTTTTTTATGGTAAAATACACATAACATAAAATTCACCGTCTTAACTACTTTAAGTGTATAGTTTAGTGGTATTAATACATTCATAATGTTGTGCTACTTTATCACTACCTACCTCCAAAACTCTTTTCATCTTGTAAAACTGAAACTCTACCTATTAAAAAATAACTCACCATTGACTCTAGCCCATGGCAACTACCCATATCATTACATTTTAACATTTATCTTATAAGCAACATAGAGCTGGCTTTTGTGTTTTTATTTGGCTTATCTTGGTCTTATCGCAGGAAAATTTAGTTCGCATAAATAAATTATAAGAACTGATATATTTTGATTTTTTTCTATCTTATTTTGTTATTTGACCTTTCCTTGCCCTTGTTTCTTCTTTCTTGCCTTCTTTGGATTTTTTTCTCTATTAGTTTCATGTTATGGGTGTCCCTTATTTTAGTGGTAATCTTGGTAATTTTAACATGCATATTCATCTTATCACAATCTAAAGTTCATCAATATCTCCGTTCTTAAACACTATAATTTCAGTCCTGCCCAATTTGCCTGCTATCATTATAATGTATTTAATTTCCTGTTTAAAATAAACTAGTAACCATACAGAACATTGTTGTTGTCCTATATAATTGGTATTTTGTTAACATTACCTACACTAGAGGCCCGGTGCACAAAAATTAGTGCACTGGGTGGGGGGGGATGACCCTCAGCCAGGCCTGCCCCCTTTCACAGTCCGGGAGCCCTCAGGGGATACCTACTGAGCTTTCCATGGGGAGTGGGCCTAAACTGCAGTCTGGCCTCCCTCTGTGGGAGGTGACCAGGCTGATCAGAGGAAGACACCGCCCCCATCACCCTGCTGCTGCTGCCACTGCCGGCTGTGGCGGCTGTCTGAGCCCATAGCTGCCATGAGCCCATGGGCTGCCTGAGCCCATGGCTACTGTGAGCTCTGGGCTTCGCAGCTGCCTGAGCCCATGGCTGCCATGAGCCCTGGGCCTCGCAGCCGCCGGGGCTCAAGGCTGCCTGAGCCCATGGCTGCCTGAGCCCCGGGCCTCGCAGCCACCGTGGCTTTGTCCAGATGGATGTCCACCCTAATTAGCATATTACCCTTTTATTAGTATAGATATTTATACTTTTGTTCTTCATTTGTGTTTTCATTTCAGTTTTTCTGTATAGGATCATTTTTCCACTGCCTTTAGGATATCTTTTACTAACAGCAGGTGGCAAACTCTCTAGGTTTTTAATTTTTCCAAATTATTTTAATTTACCCTCATACATGGAAGATATTGCTGTATATAGAATTCTATTCTGTCTCAGAACATTGTAGATATTATTTCACAGTATTTTGGGTATAAATACAAATCTGTCTTCAGTATTGCTTTTGAAGGCACTTGTCCCTCTTGCTTCTTTGAAGGTAGTCTTTCTGGCTGCTTTTAAAATATTCTTTTGTTATAAAATTTCATTGTCATATTTCGGTGTCTATATTCCTTTTTAATAAACCTGTTTGGAATTTATTTGGCTTTTTGGATAGTTAGATGATCTTTTTCTAGTCTTAGGAAGTTGGATGGAAAATTGTTGAGCATATTGCTGTTACCTCTTTTGTTTAACTCCTGGAACTCCATTCACATTTTTTTAGGTCTTGTGACTCTGTTATCCACATCTCTTAATCTTTCCTATGTTCTGTCTTTGACTCTGTGCTGTGATCTGGGTAACTTCCTCTGACCTGTCTTCCAGTTTACTGATTCACTTTTACATGATCTAATCTGCTGTTAATTCTGACTGCTAAGTTTTTTGTTTCTACTAATAATATTTATTACAAGTTTCTGTCTGGGCCTTTAAAAATAGGCTTGCTCTGCTCATGGTGTTTTAATTCCTTGTTTGTTGTGTATATGTGAGTGAGTGGGAGTGAGCTGCATATTTCTCTCAGAACTGTATCTTGGGAAATGTTTGAAGTCCAGGATAATGAAGTTGGGTTTCTCCAGAGGAGATTGCATTTGCTTCTGTCAGTTGCTTAGGGCCCCTTGTACTCTTTGGCTTTTATAATAAATTCTAGGTTTGAGGTTTTTTTTAGAACACCCATGTGGTGTTTTAAGTTATAATTACCCATGTGAGGGCTGGATTGTGGTTTTAAATTCTCAGGGGAGATGTTTTTCTTCCCTCTCTTCAATGCTTTGGCTCAGGGCAGCACTCCCCTCTTCCCCTTTAAACAGTCCCCTTGGAATATGGCAACTCATTTTTAGTTTACCCTCACACAGTGGGTTGTAGCTTTTTGAGGTAACAGCTCTTCTAGGGTCTTCAGATTCCTTGCCACAAGTAGGCCAGTATTCCTTGTCTCCTCTTCCCAGAAGCCACAAGGCCATTAGTAATTGGATTTACCCAGTTTGGCCAATACCTTCAAGCGGAACATTAGCTTTAGCAAACTCAGTTGACCTTTCTGTTTCTGTCTTCATTTAACTTTTGTCCTGCATATTCCTTGCTTTCTTGACAACTTATGAATGTATTTAAGAGAATGATTAAAAATATTTTACCCAGGATTTTTTATTGTTTTCAGCAGGAGAGTTAGTCCAGACCCCTTGTCCACCATGTTGCTACAAACTGGTGTCCCTGCATTTTAAATGTTCATATTCCCAACTAGGTTTTACTGTTCTTGTGAGGAGTGACCATGCTTTGGACTCCCTTTGCCTTCTCTGTAGTGAAGTCTTGGTGTTCATTGGACACTAAGTTATACAGGTAGATGTACTGATTTTGAGGACTTCCATTTTATGTTTTATATCTATTATTTATTTTTAAAAATTGATGTTTATTTTCTTTCTTTTAAAATATGTTTATTGATTTTAGAGAGAGAGGAAAGGAGAGAGAGAAAAAAAAAACATTGACGTGAGAGAGAAACATCGCTTGGCTGCCTCCTGCACGCCCCCTACTGGGGATCAAGCCTGCAACCTGGGCATGTGCCCTGACTGGGAATCGAACCAGCTACCTTTTGGTGCACAGACGACCCTTCACCAACTGAGCCACACGACCAGGGCTATATCTATTTCTTTTAAAAAACTGTCTCAGTTACTTGGTGAGGTAGGTATACTATTATTACTTCTTTTTTACAGATCAGTAAACTAAGATTTGGAGGAAGAATCTGGGACACAGATCTGGTAATTACTTGGGCTAGGATTTAGACTCATGACTTTTGAGTTATAATTCTGTGTCCTTTCTAGGATACCGTGTTGCTTTCCAATGGATGTTGATGACAGTTGACATCTCCTGCTTATTGTATCTAGATATGAAAATTCTAGAGTAGGGGTCCTCAAACTATGGCCCGCGGGCCACATGCAAATACAAATATTGTATTTGTTCCCGTTTTGTTTTTTTACTTCAAAATAAGATATGTGCAGTGTGCATAGGAATTTGTTCATAGTTTTTTTTAAACTATAGTCCGGCCCTCCAACGGTCTGAGGGACAGTGAACTGGCCCCTGTTTAAAAAGTGTGAGGACCCCTGTTCTGGAATATTAATTTTGGGGTGAGATTATCTCTAAATTCTTGCCTGAAAGAAATTATTAGCTGAGGATTCACTTGGCTTAAACCAGTCAGGGACTTAAAACAACATGTTGATGTTTGCTACAGAAAGCAGAGACACAGAGGTTCTCTTCTTTGAGGTTGCAGCCTCGTGAAATACATTTGTTGTAAAATAGACCTAGGAGGTAATTTTTGTCTTTTCCTACAGGTGTGTATGTAATATAGACTGCAGTGGATACAGTTTTAACCCCGTGTGTGCTTCTGATGGGAGTTCCTATAACAATCCTTGTTTTGTTCGAGAGGCATCTTGTATAAAGCAAGAACAGATTGACATAAGGCATCTCGGTCATTGCACAGGTAAAATTCATTCTACTTATCCAGAGTCCTTTCTTTAATTTGTATGTCTTTTATCTTATTTGTACACTTTGATAGTGTTCCAAATTTGAAAAATGAGAACTTGATGCTTTATTTTCTTTTTTTATATTTTTGAATTTCTTTAATCTATTACTATTTTAGATTTTATTTTCTCATTTATTTGTATCTTCTGAAAACTCAAACCATGCTTTTTGATTATTTAGTTATGAAGTGGACTTTAACATGGATTTCTAGATACATTCATACTTCTTAAAGGTTGTCTTAAATTTATAATGATTATAGCTGTTTAAGAATTAATCAATTTACTAGTATCTTAATTATAGTAAAACTGTAAATATTGCCATATTTTCTTCGTCTTTTTCTCTAAAGCATAATAGTTTACTTTGTTTCCACATTCTTTCTGTAATTTTTTTTGCCCCTACATATTATGTACTATCAGAACTTATGGTGTGAAGTTATAGAATGTAAGGAAAAATAATTACCTTCAGTAAAAATTCTTTTTGCCCTTTTTGCTTTTTGTCATAGTTTAGAAGCCATGATCCCAACTAAGAATGAATTTTTGTTTTCCATCCCTACTAGAGTTACTCAGGCACTGAAGACAAATGTTTTCAAACCTTTCCTCAGTAAGATGCACAAGGGCTAGGATAATGTATTATTTCCTAGTAACATGCAAGGGCCAGGCACATGCTCATGGACTAACATTGTACACTGTGATTGCTTATTAGGTCTAACAACTCTCCTCTACCTCCTTCCTTTTTTTTAATTTTTTTTTTAATTTATTTCAGAGAGGAAGGGAGAGGGAGAGAGAAATAGAAACATCAGTAAGAGAGAGAATCATTGATCAGCTGCCTCCTTGCATGCCCTCTACTGGGGATCGAGCCCCCAACCCAGGCATATGCCCTTGACCGGAATCGAACCTGGAACTCTTCAGTCCGCAGGGCGACGCTCTATCTATTGAGCCAAACCGGCCAGGGGCTCCTTCCTTTTTTGGACTTATTAAAGGGATATGTTTTTAACTGATCTAAGGGGAAAAGATTGTAAACCAAAATTTGGTACTTTATATTGGTAACAAATTATTTGTGTAATACTGCAAAACTATGTGCAATACTTCTGGTCTAAGCTACCAAATGATACCCAAGAAACTCATCTGAGGATTTCACGGGGGGCATGGCAGAGGAAACCATTTGCTGATAGATAGGTAGATAGTCCACTTAGCTTTGATCTCAAGAAAGTAGTTTGGTTTGTCTTTCTGTCATGTGGTGGCATTTAGAGTCTAGGTTGAAAGAAGAGCTTGGAGAAAATATCTTTTTTCCCCCCAGAAGAACTGGAGCATGGTTGATGATACTACCTGGAATTTCAAATTCAGAGCGGTTGGCCAAGCTTAAGAATTTTGTGAAATGAAATTCATGCAGATTTAGAATCCTTTGGAGTAGTTGACCCTTAACTTTTATTTTGGTCCCCTGTATAATATTTCCATCCACACCTAACTATATCTTCCCTCTCCTCCCCCATGTGTATAGGAAGCTTCAGCTTGTGCTTCCCAGCGGGTATTTACGATTCATTTACAGCCTTCCAAGTCTAGAGACAGTGCACTGTCCGGGGTCATTTTTATGTAAAATTGTCTGAGAACAAGCTGAGATTCTATATTTATCTTAATCTGATATGTTTCCAGGGAAACTGTGGTAGAAGGTAAATCTTGAAACCATTTTCCCTTGGAGAAAGGATTAATCCTTTTTCTTCAGGGTATGCATTATTTTAGTTTGCCCCAGGAAGACTTTTTAAGGCGAAGACATTTGAGGTGCAGTCTAAATGAAATCCGACTGTCCGCCTGCAGAGCGTGTATGCATCTGGGAGGCCCGAGGCCTGAGGCAGAGATGCCACAATAGATCAAGAGAACGGTGGGGAATGTGAGCAGGGGAGTGGACAGAGTTGGGAAGGACCTGGAGCATTTGTAATATTTGGGAGTTACCTGGTATGACTTAAACATCATATGTATCTTAATTTGAAAACTGTTTTCTCTTATAGACACCGATGACACTAGTTTGTTGGGAAAGAAAGATGATGGACTACCATATCGACCAGATGTGAAAGGTACCGAATCATGATTTTTAAAATTTTGGCCAACTATTGAAATGTAGTCACTAGCTGTCCTTAGTAATTCTATGTCTATTATAATGACCTTTCCAACTTGGCTCTCTGTTAAGCAGGATACATTCTGCAGTGATTGTCTAGCTAACAAAAGCCTAAGCGACCTTTATGGCGGAGCAACCAGAAAGACCAGTCGCTATGATGCGCACTGACCTCCAGGAGGCAGATGCTCAACGCAGGAGCTTCCCCCTGGTGGTCAGTGCGCTCCCATAGGGGGAGCGCCGCTCAGCAGAAGCCGGGCCCATGGCTGACGAGCACAGTGGCGGTGGCGGGAGCCTCTCCTCTGTCCACAGGTCTTTCAGCCTTGTTCCCTCTGCCTGGAACTCTTCTTTGCCTATTATTCATTTCAGGCTCAGCTTAAAAGTCATTTCCTTTTGGGAAGTATTCCTTCACCCTTAAATCTAGATTAGGTGCCTCTCTCATAGACTCCCCTGTCCAAGCACATAGTCTACTCTAATTATAGTTGCCTTTTTACTCATCGGTATCTCCCTCTAGGCTATGAGGACAGGAGGCTGTATCTATCATGTTCACGTTTGTATTCCTGACATTTAGTAGAGTGTCTGTTCCATACTTGTCAAAGAATGGATGCAGCTCTAAGCAGCTGTAGGATTTATTTGTACAAAGTCTTACATGCAGTAAAGGTCTGCGCAGAGGCTGGGTTCCGGGTCCCTTGACCTCATGTGCACTGCTCTTTTACTTCTCACTTTCATATCTATTATTTCATTTGATTCTCACAACCACTCTCGGGAAAGGGCCAATAGGAACATCGAAGCTGAATGAGGTTACATCTAAGAACCAAAGGAAGCAGCTGGAAAAATTGTAAGACAGTTCTCAGCAAGAAAGATCTTTTAAGTTGAGCTCCTGGAGGAGAGTGCTCATGAAATGGAGCACTTGAATGTCCAGCATGGAGGCTGAATTAGTGCTTTTCTTGGCCTGTTGAAAAACCACCGGTATCCATTGAAATTGCAGGGTCAGAAGCTTTGTTGTAGATGTTGAAGGCATCAAGGATAGGATGGCTGAGCATGAGGTGTGTGGGAGATGGGTAGGTGGCATTTTAAAAAGTTGATTATAGAAAATATCAAACATGTGAAAACAGAATAGTATAATGAACCCTCATGCACCCAATACTCATCTTCAACAGGTAATCAGCATTGTCATTCTTGTTTTGCCTTTATAACCCCATCCACTTGATTGTCATTATTCTTATTTTACTGTTGTTTTTTTGAGGTATAATTTACATGCACTGAGATACACAAATGTTAGCTATCAATTTTGACAAATGGGGATATCCCCATTTGTCAAATGGATATCCCCAGTACACTACACTTTATCACAATCTATAATATTTCCATCTACCCAGGAAGTTCCTTTGAGGCGTATGACATTTTAATGAGAACATTTTTTATCAAAAGATATTTTCAGTCTAAAATTGAACCATACCACCTTTTTATTACCAAGACATTTTTGCTTCTTTCCTGATCTATACCTCACCCTCACCTTCACCCTCACCCTTACCCTACCTATGACCTGTCTTTCTCAGTAGTCTCCTTGCCTGCTGACCAGCAATACCAGAGAAATATTCCATTGCTTGGAGACTGTTGTTGATATATTCTAATACAGCTCTTTTGATATGACCTTTTAAAAATGGTTTTGGCCTGGCCAGTATGGCTCAGTGGTTGAATGTCAACCTAGGAACCAAGAGGTCATGGTTTGATTCCCAGTCAGGGCACATGTCCATGTTGCCGGCTCAATCCCCAGTAGGGGGCTTGCAAGAGGCAGCTGATTGATGATGTTTCTCTTTCGTTGATGTTTCTATGTCTCTATCCCTCTCCCTTCCTCTCTCTTTCTCTAAAAAACCAATGGTTTTGAAAAATTCTGCCTCATCTGAAGGTAAGACTGAGCCAGTTGCTAAAATCACCGAAGGAAGTCTGAGGGTGTGGGTTGTGGAGCATGGTGGAGAGTCACAAAGAGGATGGTGAGAAGGATGTGTAGGTGGACGGCACAGACCCCTAAGAGAGGAAGGTTGTTGGGAGAGAGGATGGAATGCTGATCTGGAGGTGACAGCAGGGGACGGTGGGAGGAAAGGTGTTTTAGGAAGGAATGTGATCTTGGTATGTCAGGGAGATGAAAGGAATATTTTCTAAGGGAATGAGAAGGTGGATGCATTTATTCACATTAGAATAGGTGTTTCACTGGGCAGAGTGGAAAAGCTAGGACAGGAAGAGTCAAGGTTGGTGTGAAAAATAGTGGATTTAAAAATGAAAGAGTGGGAAGTGTTGGAGGGCAGATAGGCGTGTTTACCTAGGTAGAAAATTCTTTGATGGGGTCCAGGAAGACTGCAGTTAGGGAAGGATATATATAGAGAGATGTTAGTGATGAAGCTTGGGGTACAAGGTAGTATAGGGGAAAAAAGTAAGGGCATATTATATCTTTTAATTGGGGATTTGTAGAAATAATGAGCCCTAGACTTACTGATACAGTATTGATGTAGTTGTGGCTTCAGTACTTGACTTTCAAAATGCATGTCTTGGTTGTTAATACAACTCCTTGTGCTTTGTTTGGGTTGTTTGTTGATGGACCAGGACAGATAGCCGGTGGGACACGCCTTTGCAGATAAGCCATGTGGCGCTGGGTTTCCTTACATCATGGCCACTTAGAACCATACTCTCCTTTGTATTTGAAAACACTGCTGCTGCTGGTGGATTTGTTTCTGGGTGGGAGGAGCCGCTGGGTGGCCAATAACACTTTGTGTGTTGCAGACACACAGAACATTGTTCAGGGACCAGTGGCCGCAGCTGTTATTCCTGGAGCCTGCCTGTCACCACTTGCCTGAGGACATTGTTTAGACAGGACCATTCTCTGCCCAGTTCTTGCTGTGCGAGGCTCTGCTTCTGCCCCTGCTTTATGGCATCTTTAAAGCCTTTTTAATCTTTCCTTTTTGAAGTTATTAATTTACTTGGCCTAGAGAGCAGGTGCTTGGACATGCTGCATTTGTCCATTCCCTACACACCTCCCAGGGTAGCTTGGTGAAATAATAGTGTGATGGTAAAGAGCTTGTGCTCACGGGTCAGACTTGGTTCACATTCAAAGGCTGTGTGGCCTGATTTCTCGGCGCCTCAATCATCACATCTATAAAGTGGCATTAATATCTACTGCCTAGGATTTCTCTGAATATTAAATGCCACATCACTGAATTTATTATTGATGTTATTATGGGAATTGTTAATACTTTTGCTTTCTAGTTTCCTTGTTGGTAGCCTGACTGTGGTCAGAGGTCTTCCTATCTATAGCATGTTTAATGATTCATGAGGAACAACCACAGGGCATTCACCATTCAGCAATTATCAATTGAATACCCTACTATGTGCCAAGTGCTTTCACATATTTGTATTATTATTTAACCCTCATTACATCATGTTTTCCTCATTTTGTAGATGAAAAAGCTGAAACTGAGATTTTGTGGCTTGTGTAGAATGACAGAGCAAGGACTTTCTGACCCTAAACCCTGGCATTCTTTCTCTTCTATCACAGCTATTCTAGAATTCTGTTCTGCTCCCCTTGCTTTCTTTCTTAATTTCCTTCCAAATAGGTAATCTACTGTCAGTTATCATCTTGGCAAAATTTGTTCTCTAGCCTTGATCTTTCTTTAAAAATTTTTTTTTCTAATCTTCACCCAAGGATATATTTTTATTGATTTGAGAGAGAGAGAGAAAGGGAGGAAGGGAGGGGTGGTGAATGTGTGTGTGTGTGTGTGTGTGTGTGTGTGTGTGTGTGTGTGAGAGAGAGAGAGAAAGAGAGAGAGAGAGAGAGAGAGAGAGAGAGAAACGTTGACCAGCCACTTCATGCACACACCCTGACCAGGGATTGAACCCACAACCTGGGCATTGCCCTGACCAGGAATCAAACCCATGATCTTTCGGTGTACAGGATAATACTCAAACCAACTGAGCCACCCGGCCAAGGCTGGGCACCACTCTTATGGTTGTATTAAACTAGCTAAAGCAGCGGTTCTCAACCTGTGGGTCACGACCTCTTTGGGAGTCGAATGACCCTTTCACAGGGGTCGCCTAAATACATCCTGTATATCAGATATTTACATTACAATTCATAACAGTAGCAAAATTACAGTTATGAAGTAGCAACAAAAATAATTTTATGGTTGGGTCACAACATGAGGAACTGTATTAAAGGGTCGCGGCATTAGGAAGGTTGAGAACCACTGATCTAAAGGATTGTTGGACTGGGGAAGTTTGACCTTAAGAAAAATAATTGGTGGGCAATGGGTTAGTGGGTGAACAGACATGGGGGAAATCTACACAAAGTTCAAGGAAGAGAGATTTTATTTAACATAAGAAAATTTGGTAATACTGAAATTAACTGTGTTGAGTTTCTAACATCTGGAAGTAAGCAGGTAAAAACAGGCTTGCAGGGTTATTAACTAAAGGGATTCCTTCTTCAGACAAGAGAGCCTGCAGGGACCATTCCAGATCTGAGTTTTTAGCTCATTTACTTTCCAAAGCATCTTCAAGCCGTATTTATTTTTCCGCATCTCTAGTATCTATTCCTACTGCTGAACTCTAGCTTAGCTTTTTCATTGTCACAAGTTTGGATTATGTAGTGACCTCCTAATTGGTCTTTCTAGTTCTCTTGCCCCTTTCTCTTCCAGGCTGGAATCCAATTATTTTTTCCCCCCACAGCTTTTTGAGTCTTTACATACTATTAAGTTCACTTGTTTAAAATGTGCAGTTCATTGTGTTCTTGTTATATTTACAGAGTTGTACAAGCATCATCATAATATAATTTTAGGCCATTTTCATTACCTCCCAGGAAAACAACTCACGCCCATTAGCAGTTACTCTCCCTCCCCCTTAACCACCAGCCCTAGGTAACCACTCTCAGTTAATTTTTTATGTAAAACACGGCTTTCATTGTGTTGTTCTTCACACGATCAAGAAAACATTTCTCACTTGGAGTTCATGTTTTTCCATAATTTGACTTCACCTTATTTTTCCAACTTTGCCTGATACCCTTCCCCAGTCTGAATGTACAGATCTTTGTAGGTTCATCTACTACTTGTTCTTTTTATTTTTTTTATTTTTTTATTGATTTTTTACAGAGAGGAAGGGAGAGAGATAGAGAGCTAGAAACATCAATGAGTGAGAAACATCGATCAGCTGCCTCCTGCACATCTCCCACTGGGAGATGTGCCCACAACCCAGGTACATGCCCTTGACCGGAATCGAACCTGGGACCTTTCAGTCCGCAGGCCGACGCTCTATCCACTGAGCCAAACCGGTTTCGGCATACTACTACTTGTTCTTGAGAACTGTGTCCTACCTTCTTTTTGATTTCCACCATTCCTCTATAAGTCCACTCCTGGACTGACTCCTAGGTCAAGGTCTCCAGCTCTCCTAGACTTCCCTCATCCCTGCCTTGGCCTCCTGTAATTCTCAGCTTGCAAGAGTTACTAATAATACATCACTTTCATATCTAAGTACCAATGCTCTTTTCAGTTACTGAGCCACACTTCTCTTCCTTCTTCCCTTGTATTTTCAGCTTTTTGTTTGTTAATCCTCACCCGAGGATATTTTTCCACTGATTTTTAGAGAGTGGAAGGGAGAGAGAGAAATGTTGATGTGAGAGAGAGACATCAATTGGTTGCCTCCTGCACACAACCTGACCAGGGCCAGGGATTGAGCTGCAGCTGATGTTTGTGCCCTTGACTGGAATTAAACCCAGGACCCTTCAGTCCACAGGCCAATGCTCTATCCACTGAGCGAACCAGTTAGGGCTTGTTCAGGTTTTCGTGTGTATATGTTGATTTCCTAAATTGATTATAAACTTTTTTTCAGGACGGGGACCATATATACTTTCAATAAGTATCTTGTGTAGCTTAGCTGAGCATATGGCTGTGCACAGAAATAGTATGTAAATATAATGGAATGAATAGCATTGGTATTGAGCAGAAGGCCGAATCTGGATTCTGTGACAGCCACAGACTTCAAAGTTTTATTAGACATGTTCATGTTTTATACAGCTTCACTTTCTCTAGAGCTTGACACCACATTCTTTTATTAATTCATTCAGTAAATGCTGTTGGGGCCATACTTTGTCTATTAATTTCTCAAAACCCTGTTCTTAAATTAGTTAACTTTTTCTCATTGCTGTCATGTAGCTGAATCCTGCTAGCTTTCAGCTCCGCATTATTCTGGAAATTTTCTGCTGTTTATAGGACTTTCTTAAGGTAGATGAGCACATTACCACAGTCTCTAGACTATCCAGTCCTATGGTTATACACCTTGTAGGACTTTATTACTGTAGGTTGGTGCATAACCTCAGTCTCTATGGCCCCTTTACTTACTTCCTTGTGTGTGACACCAAGAAAGTACCATGTTCTGAGAGGTGCGGGGTGATGAATGCTGTGGGAGACACTGCTTTTTCCCTTACGCCACTTAGGGCTTGATTTCAAACGTAGAATAGCACTTTCAGTTTAAAAACGGAGCAAGAAAAGTACTACCTCCCAAGTGTTAAGAGTTATACAGAAATGAGTAACACAAGCGTCTAGGTCCTCAAAGGCTCTGAGAGTCTCATGGTAGCGATTGATTTAAAAACCCCAAATAGCTGTACAACAGTATCCTGAGTATTGGAGTAGACGAGTGGGTGCTCAGGATTCCAGCAGCCTACAGGAGGGCTTGATTTCTTTCTGTACAGCGGGATGACAGTTTGGGAGCCGGAGGAGAGCTGGTGAGCCCTTTGAGGACCGGATATGTCTTGATTATTTTTCTGTCTCCCATGCGTAGCAGAGTGCCTGACATGTGGGACATGATCAGTAAATGAAAAATGAATAAGTCATCCATTCTGTGCTGTCCAGCCTGGTAGCGACTGGCCACATGGGGCCACTGAGATCTTGAAAGGTGGCTGGTGGGAATTGAGGTGTGTTGTGAGTGCAAAGGCCTTACCAAAGGGATTTTGAAGATTAATTTAAGAAAAAAAGAGTGGAAAATACCAGTTTTACAATAAATGTTGATTATAGGTTGAAATGATGTTTATTTGATATATCGGGTTAAGTAAAATAGATGATTAAAATGAATTTACCTATTTTTGCTTTATAAAAATATGGCTACTAAGGAAATAAAAAATGACATATGTCTTGTATTTCACTCCCGTTGGACAATGCTGATCTCATTTAACTCTGTTAGAGAAAGTGAGACCAAGGTCACAAAACAGCAGAGATGTCCTTAAAATTGAGAATTTATATGCTGTGCTTCTTGAATTCTAGTGTAGTTCTTTTTCTACGCATAATTTAGTACAATGTAAACACATGAATTTTGAGGTTAAAAGGCATCGGTTTGGTCTTGTTAGGGATGACATGACCTTTCTGCTTTAGTTATCCTATCATTGAGCTTGATCATCATTAAAATTTTCTCCTCTTATATGTAAATTTTGATCTTCAGAAAAATCTACATTTTTAGTTCTCAGTTTTTTCTGCAGTTGGCACCTCTATTCCCACTTCTCTCTCTTGCTCTTTCCCTTCTCATAAACACACACACACACACACACACACGCACACACAGCCTCCTATTTTACTCCTTCTTTTTGTTTCCATTAACATTCTTCAAATTATATTAGCATCTTTATTTGTATTTGGGGGAGATAAGCCTTTGCTGTTACATGGGGTGCTAGCTGGTTGTTTTAGTGTATTGTACATGCAGTAATTATCTCATGTAGTCCTTGAAACCACATGATGTATAGGCCCTATTATGATTCTGATTTTGCAGTTATGCAATGTCAAGCTTACAGAGAGCAGTATGCTCAAGGTCACACAGCTAATAATACACAGAATCTGTAAGCTGGAACTGTCGAAAGAAACGGCAGGAAATGGGAAATTGACAGGCCTGTACACATTGGGGAACTCTGGGTTCATAGAATTGAGGATTAATGTGCCAGAAAAAAAGTACAAAAATCCATTCCAAAACCTGTGCCTTTGTGAATGAGCATGTGTATGTAAGTTTGGGGGGGGGGGGCGATAGAGAGGGATGGATGGATTATGCTAATCGAAATAAGCCAGTTGGAGAAAGATAAATATCACGTGATCTTACTCATATGTGGGATATAATGATGAACAAAAATAGATCCAGAGACAAATGACAGGGGAGGTGGTGGAGGTGGGGGTGGGGGGCGGTTAGAGATCAACCAAAGGACTTATGTGCATGCATATTAGCATAACCAATGGACACAGCCACTGGGGTGGAGGGGGCTTGCCCTCGGGGGTGGGAATGGCAGGGGGTGGCGTGCGTCAATGGGGGAAAAAGGAGACATATGTAAAACTTTAGACAAAAAACAAAACCAAAAAACTCCCCATGATGTAGCAGTTCACTGAAAATTAAAGGTGTCGTTTTCTGGTTAAAAAAAAAAGAGAGAGAGAGAGAGAGAGGGATGGATAGAGAGTATGGATGAATGAATATGATTGATTTTGAAGACTGGGTCCCTATGTCTTCATCTGTCCTGCCTCTTTCTGTTTTTCCTTCCTGACCCTTTCCCCATTTCTGACAGTGGAATTACTCAGCACACTTCCATTTTCTTCACTTCAGCTCAGCTCAGTTCAAATCCGTATACCTAAGTCTGAACAGCTGTTTACGATAGTTTTCTGTGGATAGGGGGATCTCAGGTGATTAAATATTTTTTGTCCTCTATATTATTTGACATTTTTTACATTAACATATACTAAAAATGCTGTGTAAGAAGAATAGCAAAAAGTATTTCCATTTGGAAAAAAATCAGTGTGCTTGTTAGTGTTCATTCCAAAAATAAACCTTTTACCTTAAAATTTCAGCATCCCATAACTTTCTGCCATTCCAGTGTTCCTTGGCCTCAATTTCATAGCCCCCAGGTGAATGATTAGAATAAGCTGATTCTCCAAAAGCCAATGGCATAGACAGCATCTCTCTGTCACAGAGATGAGCTTTCTCATAGAAGTCACATTTATGTCTTTAACAAAGATGTTTAGTTGTGTGGGTTATTTTGGCAGATTGTTTTTAAATAACAGGGGCTCATAGTGGTCACATCCTGCAAATACTTTCAAATGCTTTGAGTTTGAACCTGCTGTGTTTCTGGCATTATGTGACCTTGATTCTTATCCAGCCTGCTACTTGATAAATTTCCTTTCCAAAGTACCCAGCAAGGGGTGAATTTACTTATTGTCTCAGAACCCTGGAAAAGTACATATTTCTCAATTTGCTTTTCATTATTTATTGACCTGGTTTATGCTCTTTTAAGATGCTAGTGATCAAAGAGAAGATGTTTATATTGGAAACCACATGCCTTGCCCTGAAAACCTCAATGGTTACTGCATCCATGGAAAGTGTGAATTCATCTATGCTACTCAGAAGGCCTCTTGTAGGTAAGTCGGTACCTCCAGGTCAGAGATGAGACATTTTTTTTCCCATCGGTGGTCCCTCCTCTATACAAGGCAATGAAATGTGGATGAGCTGTTACCAAAAAATACTGTTTACTTGCAGTGGAGATATTTTAAAAAACGTCATTTCAAAAAACTTGGCAGATAATATGCAAAACAGCGTTGTATTAGGATTTTGAGATTTCACATTTTTAATATGATGTTATACGTATATTTTCATATAAAAATAAGTATACTTCAACACTATTTGGTTGTTAGGCAATCTGTCATAAGGTGGTTGAGGGACTGAGGAATGTGGGAAGAACAGAGAACATGTAACTCAGAATACATGCTAAAATAGATTTCTAAAAATAAGGAGACGAGTATGCAGAACCAGGTGTGACGGGAGAGATGGAAACGGAAAGGGTGTAAACCTGTCTGATTCCAGAGAGCTTATGTGACTTGTTCACAGTTAGCAGCAAGTTACAAATAGAGTTGGGACAAAATTAGAGCTCTGATTTTCTGATATTCAACCTGTGTTAGTGCTTTTTGCTGCTCCGTGTCTGTCTACCAATAGCCCTTCTTGCTGCTGCTGCCTGGAGCTCACCCTCTCCCTCAGGTTGGTCCCGTTAGCCAGGTGCTGTTTCCATAGACGAGGGGAGACGGGTTCTTCTGCTCACTCCTGCCTCCTGAAGTTTCACCAGAATCCTTTTTTTCTTTTCTTTGTAAAAACATCAAAACATGGAGCAATAGTATACTTTTCTTTTGTTCTGCCAGTCTCCAGGCCAGTGACTCTCGCTCTCTAAGAAGTAAAAGAGGCCACTTGAAATCAGGTCTCTTGGTTTCTGTTCTCCTCTAGCTCCTTTCTCCCGACTCTTTCATTTTCCTCCTCTCCTCCTGCTTTCCAAAACAAAACAGAATAAACAAACAAAACCTTGCTGTAATGCATATCACCTTCTAAAATAACCATTTACTTATTATGTGCATTGACCCTCCCTTCCCCAGCTAGAGGGTAACCAGGCCAGGGATCTTTATTTCTTTTGCTCATTGATGTTTCCCATATGCCCACTCTAGTACCTGCTACATGTCAGGTGCTCAGTGAACATGTTAATTGAATGAATCAGCACTTGAGGCCATGGAAGTGAATGGGATTACTGTGGAGGGTATGTGGGCTGAGAGAATAGAGGGTAGCGTAGCCTGGATCTGCCTTTAATGAATAGCAGATGAAGAAGTAATCACCTAGAAGTTAGTACTCAAGGTATTTTGAGAGCATAACTCAAAGTGAGTTGCAGAAAATAATATCCAGGGAGGATTGCCTGAACAATAAATGGCCTATACATTCTTTTTTATATTCTGATTTTAATCTTTGGATTAAGCTTAACTGTCAGAGTGCTGCATATCTAGGACAGTGTTATAGCTCCCTGTGGAACTTTTTATTTTACTGAGCTTTGACTTCTGGCCATTAGCTTACCATGAAAGATTATTTAAAATCTCCTAAGGGACTTGCTCATATTATTGAATTTATTACAGCTGCATTGCTGAGGATGGTGTCCTCTGTACCAGAGGGTTGCCCGTCTTTTAATGAGGACCACTGAGATAAAGTTCCCTTGAATTTAATAACAATAGCAACTGTGGTTCTTTGGAACAGCTGCTTTGATTTTATTTTGTGGAGATTGTATTCTGTGTCAGTGATCTTACCACTTTCTTTCGTTTCATTTTTTGGGGACAATTCAATGGTTTTTTAAAGTATATTTGCAGAGTGTTGCAGTCGGCATAATGAATTTTAGAACATTTCATCACCCCAAGAAGAAACTCCATACCCTTTAGCAATTACTCCCAAACTTCCCATCCTCTTCAGTTGCCGGGAGCCAGTCCATCCTTGCTGTTTCAAGGGACCTGGCATATATGGCATACTGTTCTTAATATGTTTGCTCACCTTCTTGGCACTATGTGTTTTAACCAAGGTCTCCGAGAAAGGTTGTTTCCCCAGGTAGGGATTTTCCCCTGAAGTTAGGGAGGGAATAAAACCTCTTAACTAAGTGCCAGGCGGGTAATTAATCACTTTAACTATGAACAATCATGCTTAAGCTACATAATCTTTACTCCCTGGAATGGAGATAAGAAACGCCCTAACCTTTGTAATAGAGATTGATAGGATTGAATCAACTGGTATAAATACAGATGTAACAAGACAGCAGAAGACAGAACTTAGAAGGCAGAACCTAGAGACAGAAGAACTTTGCTGGAGAGAACATGGCAAAAGATCCTGGACAGAAACTGGCAACAGAACCTAGAGACAGAACCTAGCGAGAGAACCTGGCTGGAAAACCTAGCAAGAGGACATGGACACAGAACCTGGCTGGAGATCCTAAGCAGAACCTCTCTGGAGATTCAGACCAGAACTTGTCTGGAGATCCTGGCTGGAGATCCTGGCTAGGCTGCTGATCAACTGAACGCTGCCTCCGTGTCGTTCCTTCTTCGCCAACTCTGTCCACACCTTTGGGGACCCCTGGACCTGCTGGGGCTGGACCCCGGCATTCAGTCTTAGGCAACCACTAATCTATTTGTCTCTCTAGGTTTACCTAGTCTGGACATTTCATTTAAGTGGACTTATATGATATGTGGTTTTCTGTGACTGGCTTCTTTCACTTAGCCTCATGTTTTCAAGGTTCATCCATGTTGTAGCATGTGTCAGTACTTTGTTCCTTTTTATGGCTGAATGAATTCTATTGAATGGATAATACCACATTTTTAATCCACTTACTAGTTGATGAATATTTGGATTGTTTCCCCTTTTTGGCTATTATGAATAATGCTGCCCTGAATAATTGTTTGCGGCTTTGTATGGATTTATACCTAATTTCACTTAGGTAAATGCCAAGTGAAATTGCTGGGCCAAATGGTAACTCCGTTTATAACTTTTTGAGGAAATTTTAGACCGTTTTCAAAAGTGGCTGAACTATTTTACATTTTCTTTAGTATCCTCGCCAACATTTGTTAGTATCTGAATTTTTTATTCTGGCCAAGTGGTATCTTATTGTGGTTTTGATTTACATTTCTCTGAAGGCTAATGGTGTTACTATCTTTTTATGTGTTTATTTGCCACTTGTATATCTTATTTGGAGAAATGTCTGTTTAGATCTTTTGCCCATTTTGCAATTTTTTTGTTAAGGAGTTGTTATAGTTTTTTATATATTCTAGCTGTAAGTCTCTTATCAGATACATAATTTGCAAAAATTTTCTCCCATTCTGCGGGCAATCTTTTCACTTTCTTGATAGTGCCCTTATGCACAGAAGATTTTAATTTTCATGTAATTCAATTTAACATTTTTTTGTTGATGCTTTTGTGCTGTTGGTGTCATATCTAAGAGATCATTGCCTAATCTAAAGGTATGAAGATCTACTTCTTTTTTCCCCCCTGAGTGTCATAGTTTTAGCTCTTAGTTTTAGATTTATGATCCATTTTGAGTTAATTTTTGTGTATTTTGTGAAGAAGAGGTCCAACTTCATTTATTTGTCTGTGGTCGTCCAGTTGTCCCAGCATCATTTGTTGAACAGACTGTTCTTTCCCCATTGAATTGTCTTAGCACCATTGTCAGGCATGAGTTGACCATAGATGTCTGGGTGCATTTCTGGGCCCTCAATTCTATCCCATAGTCTATATATCAACTTTACTGCGTTTTTGTTTTGTTTTTGTTTTGTCTGCTAGAAAGCTTAGAGCCCAATGTGACACCTTCTGGCAGAAACCTCAGGGTTGGGATTGGTGGACTCACATCACCCCTGGCTTCCCCTGCTTTATCCCTGTCCCCAGGTTTCTTGTTGTTATTATAAATGCTTTATTAAAAAAGCTTTTTATTTTTTGTAATGAAGTGTGGGACATGAATAAATACACTGTCTATACACTCCAGATGTTTTATTAATCATTTCCAACTGAAGGCTGCCTAATTCATGCATTTTACTTCTGTCAGCTAACATTGTAAATTTTCTGTTAACTATCTTAAATGTTTCCTCCTGTCATATTATTATTATCACGATATTGTTGCCTTTTTATTTATTTTTTAATTGGAATTAGATAATTTCTAAGATTAGCAACTACTCCACTGCTTGTCTTCATTTTTATTATTAATAACTTATCTCCTGCCTGCATCTTAAGTGATGATATTATTTACATTGAAAAGTGTCTCGACTATAATTTGGTGCTGTGTTCAAAGAACTGTAAATGTTTATACCTATTTATTCAATAATCCCATTTCTAAGTAGCCTAAAGAATAACACTAATATACAAAAGTATACATTCAACCAAGATGTTCACCACACCTAATTTATAATTGTGAAAAATGGAAAATAACTGATAGGTCTTAGAACAAGAAATAGATAAGTTAGCTCTGTTATAGTCACTGAGTGAAATATTATTTATCTATTTTTGAATGAAGGTAATAAAGACTAGCAACTTTAAAAATTAATGTGATATAATGATGGGGGGGAAAGGCACCACGTAAAATAGATATATTAAAAAGTGTAAGGAAATCCACAAATGGCAATTTTTTTTTAAGTAGTGGGAGGGTGCCTGATTTTCTATACCTATTAAAATATATCATTTTTATACCTTGTACTTTTAAAACCTGAAATTATTGAAATTTGTAATTCTCATAGAAATTCCTTCCCTCCTGCCTTTTCAGATGTGAATCCGGTTACACTGGACAGCACTGTGAAAAGACGGACTTTAGTATTCTCTACGTAGTGCCAAGCAGGCAAAAGCTCACTCATGTTCTCATCGCAGCAATTATTGGAGCTGTGCAGATCGCCATTATAGTCGCTATTGTCATGTGCATAACAAGGTAGGTGATGACCTAAGAGAGAACAACTTACAATTAGAGGTGGGTAGCTGTTAAACTAAAGGAGAACCTTGAAGCTCAATCTAAACCAGCCGTGGGCAAACTACGGCCCGCGGGCTGGATCCGGCCCGTTTGAAATGAATAAAACTAAAAAAAAAAAAAAAGACCGTACCCTTTTATGTAATGATGTTTACTTTGAATTTATATTAGTTCACACAAACACTTCATCCATGCTTTGTTCCGGCCCTCCGGTCCAGTTTAAGAACCCATTGTGGCCCTCGAGTCAAAAAGTTTGCCCACCCCTGATCTAAATGATAGGGGCTTTTAAGTCCACTAGTCTATTAGGAAAAAATCCTAGGGTCCCATGTGGATCTGACCTCTCCCTGTCTTGCTTCTTTAGAGGATGGCCAGAAACTCATTCTCAGGGTTTTGGGTCTATCTGAGCTGCAGGTAGAGGGAGCATGAGGCTATTCAATGGCATAAAGGAATTTAGGGATCTGAGAATGGTGTGTCGGTTCTAAGCACTGCACTTGGGGACACTAACGGTAGGAGCAGACTCTTTGGAATGGTCCGCACACACACAGAAGAGCCATGCCGAAAGTATTCAAGCCCTGCTGACCTGCAAGGTGTTTTATGTCCTAAGAATATACTTTATTGGTAGTAAATATAACAAGAAAGGAAGAAACCTGAGGTTAAAGAAAACTGCTTTTCTTCTTATATCATTATCTTAACACTACTTCATTTTCTGGAATACAGTCATGACTACTAAACTTTAAAATTCTATGTTACAACTAAGACCACTGGAATTTATCATAACTAAGCTGCAAATTAAACACTACTTGGACTGCAGTTAGCATAAAATTGGTGTTTCCCACGCTGAGCTGAAATATCTAAGTCAGAACTGACCTGGACCTGAGAAAAGCCAAAGCAAATCAGGTTCATATTGTCTGTACGTTTCCCAGTCTCGTGTCTTGTCTTGCTTGCCTCTTCCTTACCTCCTTCAAGGTTTGGTTCAGAAGTTTCATAAACATCATCCGTATACTTTTCTGCATTATTCTGGGCAGGGGAGTGGAGCATATCAAGTACAGAGATTGGCAGGCCAGAGAGGATTTATGACTCTACCCAAGGTCTGGATGGCAGCCAGACCTTCAGTAGTCTCAGCCATCTGGAGCTGGAATGATAAATCTAGAAATGATAATAATAAAAAAAGTGTTCTCTGAGTAATAGATATTTTTCATAAAATTCAGGCAGTAAAGTCAGTGGATTTTATTCTGTAGAACAGATGATCTGCCCTTTGGCAAGACGACTGAGTATAAAATTGGGCAGTAGATGAAAGTAGGGACATAATGATATAAAAAGTAATGACTGCAGAGAGAGAAGATAGGAAGGAAAAAAAACAACAGGCAACAGCAGGCCTGCCTATGGCCACTTCAAATAGGCTCTCAGGGGTTAAGGCATTTGTCTGTAAGTGGAAGGGCCTGGACTGGATGGAGTGCTGCCCGGGTCCCAAACCATTCCTCTTTCCACTGAACCATCTTGGGAAATATATTTGCTAAGTGTGAACATCATATGGGAGCAAGCTTCCAACTTGATTTTCAGGGTTTTGAATGGGGGAGGGATTTGGTAAAAAAAATTTTTTTCAGAGCGTTAATTTGAGTGTCATCTGCAAAACTCAGTGGAGGAGAGAAAATGTGAGGTCAGGGGCGACCATTTAGGACATTATTAGAGTAAAGGACTAATGGAGTAATAAATGATTTGGAAGGTGAAAGAAATAAGATAGAGGTAAGGGAAGATTTTGAAGCCCAGTGATAGTGCCATCTTAAAGAAGATCAAAGGATGTCAGAGTCAGCAGGAAGCAACTTTAGTTCAATCCCTTTGTTCTAGACTCTAGAATCTAGAGAAACGAGGAAACTGCAGTCCTGGGATGAGAAGTATCTTACCCAAGATCAGAGAGGACATTACGCCCGTGTACAAATCCTAATCCAGCCTTTTATCCAGCTCTGTGCTGCTGTTCTCCGTGTGCTGTAATCCTCAGCTACTATATTAACTTATCTGGCTTGTAGTTTTCAAGTTAATACCCTCCAGTTTATACCCATTTGCTACCCTCACAGACACTTGGACATCACAGTATATTTTTAACTGTGTTATACCGTATCTTTACCACCCACAGTTCTCCATGACCAAAGGGTCATCTCGTTGATTTCTTATAAGTCTTTCCTTGAGGCCTGTTTTTTTATTGTGGTATTTCCTCTCCTAGAATGTCTTGCTCTCTTGGATTTAGAATATTATAACTAGAGGCCCGGTGCATAAAATTCATGCACAGGTAGGGTCCCTAGGCCTGGCCTGCGATCAGGGCCGATCAGGTTACCCATCTCTTCGCCTCCTCCTTCCCTCACTCCCTCAGTGCCCTGCTGCCGCTGGTTGCCTGCCATGCTCCATGCCACTCCCTGGTGGTCATAGCGAGCGATTGAACTCCTGGTCAAACTTCCAAGGGGACACTTTGCATATTAGCCTTTTATTTATATAGATTGCTTGGACTTATCTCCTTTGAATTTTTAGGGACTGCCTCTCCCACGCAGTCCATTATGGAGCAGCTGTTCACTTATCCTATGGTGGCTGTTACATGAAAGGAATCTTCCTTTGAAAGGATGTTCCCGCTGACCCACTCATCAAGACTGCATGAGTAACATTGTTTTCTTTTATGCTTGGAATCTATTTTCTTGGTTTTTTGACTCATAGAATGACTGATTGGCAGGGACCTTGGACATCATCCAAGACAAACCCCCTTAATTTATAGATGAAAAAGCCATGGCCTCACGGAGTTGGAACTTTTCCAGGTCATAGTGAATTAGTGACAATTAAAAGAGGGGTCGCTTGACTTCTTAACCAGTTTCCCCATTTAGGAAATAGAGATGATTCCAGCACTATCTCAAAGTGTTTTTATGAAGATTCATGAGATAACATTTGTGAAAAATAATACATAAAATAGAAGTGTTACCACCAAGGCCTTTAAAACAAGGCAACAAATGCATTGCTCTTTGAAAGTGACTAAAAACATGGAAATTTAGGAGTACTCATTATGCAAGACTTTCTTTCCATTTGATTATAAATTACTTAAATTTTTTTTTGTATCCTCATCCAAGGACATTGTTTAAAAAATATGTTTTATTGATTTTTTACAGAGAGGAAGGGAGAGAGAGAGTTAGAAAAATCAATGAGAGAGAAACATCAATCAGCTGCCTCCTGCACACCTCCCACTGGGGATGTGCCCACAACCAAGGTACATGCCCTTGACCGGAATCGAACCTGGGACCTTTCAGTCTGCAGGCCGACACTCTATCCACTGAGCCAAACCGGTTACGGCAAGGACATGTTTTTTTAATTGATGAGAGAGAGATCACTTGCCTCCCTCTCATATGTGTCCTGACTGGCAATCAAACCTGCAACCTGGGCATGTGCCCTGATGAGGAATCAAACCTGCAACCTTTTGGTGTACAGGATAATGCTTCAACCAACTGAGCCACCCAGCCAGGGCTAGATAATAAATTTCTTGCTGGCAGAGATTTTAGAAGTTAGTCGAACTCTTAAAATTTTACGTATAGGAAAAGAAGGTTGCACAGCTAGTTTTTAGCAGAGCTCAAGCTCAACATTACCAGAACTCATCCCAGTCCCTTTATCCCACATTGCGTAGCAGAGTGCTTTGTGCAGACACAATAAGAGCTCATATGTTTGCATTCTGTGCACAGGCACAAACACAGTTACAGCACGATGAGATTTATTCCACCTGGAGAAACACGTACAGTACAATGAGAGCAGAGTCCAGGAAGTCCCCTCACCCACAGCATGGCTGTGCTTTATTGGGTTCTGTGGTTTGCCCAAGCAGGGTGTGGGACGACTTGCAGTCATTGCCTAAAATCTCTAGGCGTTTCCTATGTATTCCTGTCGGACGTTAAATAAGCATCTTTCTTCCTGATTTCTCCCTTCATCTAAGGGTTGTCCAGCCAGAGGAAGGGTGGGATTCCTCTTGGGGATGCAAGTCAGCAATGTCTGGACCTGCATCGTATATCTAACCCTCTCACCTCCCCATTTTGTCAGGAAGATAGCAGTCTGACATATTGGGTCCTCACCTTGTCTTGTATCAACTAGCGTCCTGCTTCCCTTCCGTGGGAGGGCATGCAATACGTTTTTATGTGTGAAATGTGCATTACTTTGGAAACATTTGAATATCCTAAACAAAATGACGTTTTTCTTTTTCTTTTTTTTAACTCAACAGAAAATGCCCTAAAAACAATAGAGGACGACGACAGAAGCAAAACCTAGGTCATTTTACTTCGGATACGTCATCCAGGATGGTTTAAAACGATGGCTTTTATATGTACACTGACCATGTGATGTACATTTATTATGTCTTTTTTTAAAGAATGGAAATATTTATTTCAGAGGCCTTATTTTTGGACATTTTTAGTGTAGTACAGTTGGCTCGTATTTAGAATATTCAGCTACAGCAGTTTTGGACTGTTTAGTAGTCTTTGTTTTATGTTTTTAAAGACAAATTGATTTCATAAATTTGTACCACATGGTAATTCTAAGACTTGTTCTTTACCCATGGAATGTAATATTTTTGCAAAGGTGGACCACTTCACAAATGGTTGTAAAGTCATACCCACTTCTTCCACAATGACCACAGCAAATGACTAAGCATGAACTAAAGGTAAAGATGTTTACAGATTACTTTTCTTACAAAACAAATTTTAGAAGACACTGTGTTTAAATAGACATTTAAATGTTTCGAGATTTAGTAACTGTTTTTCTAGACACTGCCTATCGCATGAACTGTAAAGCCGTGTGTGTTAGGTGTAAAATATTTATAAGATGTATGGACTGGAATTTGATTATTCCTTCCTTTGAAAAAATAATTCTGGTAACTCAAAAAAGTATCTGGTAGCAATGATGGGACAGATCACTGGGAAGTAGATTTAGACATTGTGAACATTGTCTGTTTAACAAACAGACTGGAATAAAGCCTACCTTCTCAGTTAAACTACTTTAATACACATTAACTTTTAAAGAAAAGATTTGTTTTAACATAAATAATTGTATCAGTGCTTGTGAATAAAATGCAAAAATGACTAATGATTGGTGCTCTTAAAGTGAGCTTAAAAATTACCTAAGACCTCGATCCAAATTTGTCCTGTAGTAATAGCTATAATAATAGATTGTCGGTGTTTCAAGGTCTGAAGTGCGAGTAGAATGTATTCAGCTGTTTAACGTGTAGTTTAGATATTCAGAAGTATGCATGTAGAATTTAAGATGTTCAAAATGGAATATTAATTTTAATATTTGATCTGGAAAAGCATGTCATAATATAGTGTTTTCACTATATGGCCTTTGTTTTGGTGTGTTTATTTACTACATTCTTTGATATGTCAGTGAAATGCATAGAAAAAACAGAGTTTTGCTCACAGTTCCCCTTTGCTTTTACAAATGCTGCTGGAAATTACCTAAAGGCAAAAGGCTCACCCAACATTTGGAGTTCGCTTTTTTGGTCACTTGGCCTTTAGGCTTAACATTAGCAACATGGTGGCTTCCGGGAGCTTTTTTGAAAAAAGCTTTTCTCTTCTACCCACACAGTCTTATTTGAGTCCCTTAGTCAGTCTGTAAGCATGTTTGGAACAGTCCCCAGTGCTCTTCTGCAAGGGCTCATATTGCAGAGCTGTCACATACGGGCATTTGTAGTTATAAATACTCGACCCGTCTCCAGGGGTGGGGCTTCCAACCCTTTAAACAACCCCGTGGCCTGTGACCAAGCTGTTTGCTCGAAGTGCCCGAATTGGTTGTGGGAGGCCCTCTGTAGCTGAGAAGTAAGTAAAATGGAACATAATGGGTCTGCTTCAAATGCCGATAAGATCCACCAGAACCGCCTGTCGGGTATGGCCGAAGATGAAGACCAAGACGCTGCCCTCACCATCGTGACGGTGCTGGACAAAGTTGCCACCATCGTGGACAGAGTGCAGGCGAGCCAGAAGAGAATAGAAGAGAGGCACCGGGTGATGGAAAACTCCATCAAGTCCGTCCAGATCGACCTGCTGAAGCTTTCGCAGTCACACAGCAACACAGGCTATGTCATCAACAAGTTGTTTGAGAAAACCCGAAAAGTCAGTGCTCACATTAAGGACGTGAAGGCCCGGGTGGAGAAGCAGCAGGTTCACGTGACGAAAGTGGAAACGAAACAAGAGGAGATAATGAAGAAAAACAAATTCCGGGTGGTGATATTCCAGGTAAGCTTGCGCTTGGGTTTACCCTGATTACTCGTGCAATCCCTTGCCTGCTTTCACTGCCAACAAGTCCTATCAGAACATTGCCTCTGAACTATTGTATATATGCATGTAGTAGAAATCTCTATCAGCATATATCTCAGGATCAAACCACTTTTAAGTGAACGAACGTACTATCAGGTCAGTATTTTGAGCCTCTCAACCATTTCGTGTAATATGAACTGTGGGCCGTAGCTGAGGCTATTTCTTGCCTTTGAAACTTAATATTGGGAAAGCTCTTTCAGCACATTAGCCATATTAGCGTGAGGCCCTCACATCGGCTTTAGAACATTCGAACTGGAAGAGACCTGAGAGGCCTCTGGTATAAAACATTCTATACCAGAAAGAAGCTGAGGACCAGCAGCCTCACAATGTGGTTTGTTTTGTTTTTCTTATTGTGGAGAGCCAGGAAAACCCTAAGCAGAACAACGTAAGCTTCTCAGAATATAACCTATTGGAATTTTTACACACGAGTTACGATAATAACAAACCATATTTTGCAATGCATCAGGCAATAGTTCTTATTTTTGTTATTGTTACCATAGTTATACCAATGTCGGAGTCACAGACGTGATTCCTTATATTTAACTACAAAGTATTTTTACTTAGCTGATATAGTAGTTTTTGTGTGGCATTGCTTATTGAGCTAAGTTCCTATATTACTGTACAGTTGAACTCATATTTTTTTAACTAGAACCATAATCGTGGCAAATGCATACTCTCTGTATTATATTTTAAAACTCTTACAAATCAAAAAAAG
This sequence comes from Myotis nattereri, assembly GCF_964212035.1. NCBI lineage: Eukaryota > Metazoa > Chordata > Mammalia > Chiroptera > Vespertilionidae > Myotis > Myotis nattereri. The sequence continues at coordinate 58,365,686 of NC_138087.1, forward strand.
TTGAACTTTCCTCTCATGGTAGAAAAACGGGAAAATCATTATCAGACAGTTGACAAAAGACAAAATAAAGGAGCAGAATTCCACCTTCCCCTACTTTTTTGCAGTTACTAAAACACAACATATTCAGAGCTTAAGGGTAGAAAAAAACAAGCACCTCACTGTTCTGCTAGTAGGATAATTAATTGGCACAACATTTCTGTAGGGTAGTTTTGTTAATACATATGAAGAATTTTAAGAATTCACAAATCTTTTGGCCCCAAATATTGTTGTCAAAGATTGTGTTCTAAGTATAAAATCAGTAATATATGCAGGGATGTTCAATGGTGCATATATACATTATTATCATTACTGTATTTTTTAAATGGATGCCCATTGGCTTAGGGAAAAAAACCTAGAAGAATGAAAACAGAATGAAATAGGAGGGCGGTTGGATTATGTAGGCAGATAATTGTAAGATACTAGGGATGTGGGCCATAACCCCCCACAGCATTCTCTACACGTTAGTCAATTCTCCATAGCCCTCTCCTAACTGATAAAGTTACACATAGTGGTATTTTGAATCTGTTGGTTATTTAGGAAGAAGAATAGGGAGGAGAGAGAAGTATTGCTTATTTCAAAGTTAGGTAGGTTGGACTCTGTCATTTCCCTTTCCTTCCAGATCCCTGGAAGTTCTTCTCCAGACTTAAAAACCTGAAAAAAATTACTCACCTTAGCTTCAGAGCCCAGTTCCAATGTTAGCGTATGTAATAGGGCTCTAGATTTGGTATTGGAGAATGTGGTATCCGTTCTTCAATTCACTTTCCAAGGACATTAGCAGTAACAGGTACTCATCACCCTCCCCTTGCTTGGGTCATGCCAGCAGACATTCTTAGTGTCCAACATTTGTCCTGAGGACCTTCGAGCCAAGAATGGAGCAGGTGCCAGTCAAGCTGTACAGAGGCTAGAGCACAGAAGTTTCTGAAAAGTTCTAATCGACTCTTGTTTGTCTATTGACGTAATTCTTTTTTTAAAAAGTTATGATGTTCCTATATTTATTCACCACTTATTCCCCGAAACTTGCTATTTTTTCCCTCTCTCTGAGCCCCCATAGTTATTTGAATGAATAGAAGATAGTATGAAAAAATCGCTGAGAGGCACTAGTTAGGTCAGATACCTTTCCTTGGAAGATAGAGTGTTGTGAAGATTCGTGAAATTAAGTTTTTGGAGTAAGCAGCAGTTAGTCAATAAGCAGTCAACTGTAATGGTAGAGAAAAGACAAAGGCAAATAACAGTGAACATAGAACTCAGATTTGATGATTCATTAGATGTTAGAACACTATACAATATTCACATGATTATTTTTAAAGCTCTTGTCATTCATTCTCATAGTTAATATGTATAAGTGGTTATATTGAGAATGCTCCTTCTACTAAAACAAACTTGAAGCTAATTAGCTATAGGATATGTGCATTTCCATTTGGGTCCTTCCTCTAAAAGTTTTCCCTCGATATATCTTTTGGTGGCAACCCTTATTGGTATTTTATCTCCCACAGTTGTGTGTGGCTGAGCTTTCACCTAATCCTGGACATTGGCATTAAAAAAATGATCTATTTCTCATACAATTATCATTTTTCTTTGAACATACTTTCACTTTGATGACCTTTTGCTCATACAAAACAGGAGTCTTAGCATATCTTCTAACAACTTTGCTTACTAAGCACATGCTTGTGGTCACCAAGTGAGACCTTTGCCATTCCCTAATGGTACATCCCAGACTTCTATATATTCCAAATTCCCCCAGCTTTATTACCATGATATTCAAGTTTGACCCAAAGTACTCATTTTGTTATACAATTCATCTTTTTTTTTTTTTAACCTGGACTTTTACATAAAAAGTATGTAATAATCGTATTTGGAAATCAATTATAATTCAACCCTATAATCTTCAATTATTATTACAGTGTATTCACTACTGACTCATGTATCTCTGACTCATGGGATTTACACCAAATGGATTCATATAACAAGTACTGTTCCTGACTCTATCTCTGTTTTCTGTTAAGTCTGCTTTTGTATAATTTGTTGTGTAATTGGAGAAGGATATGTAATTTCTGAGCTCTATCTGATTTCTGAGTTAGATCTGATTTCACAGCAGGATTGAGATGGATTTTTTCCCTACCAGGCTGTAATTATTTTTTGGCTCTTACCTAATTATACCTTCTCAGGCCATACCCACCCACTTGGTGTTGCTGAAGCTACTCCCTGCAACAGGTGTCAGGAAAAGGGAGGAATAATCTCGCTGCTTCTGATTCATCAGAGAGCTATGAGACGCCCACCCTGCCCTTTTTTTTTAAAAGCTCCTAGACTCTCTAGTCCCGTAGTCAAAGATTTTAATTTTAAATATGCATCCAAAGAAATAAGACTCCAGGGGTTCTTCTTCACCACCAGTCTGGTAGGTTTTGGAATATATGTCAATGTGTTTCTTACATTTTATTCATTTTTTTTTTAAAGTATTTTTTTTTAATTTTTATATATTTTATTGATTTTTTACAGAGAGGAAGGGAGAGAGATAGAGAGTTAGAAACATCGATGAGAGAGAAACATCGATCAGCTGCCTCCTGCACACCCCCCACTGGGGAAGCGCCCGCAACCCGGGCACATGCCCCTGACCGGAATCGAACCTGGGACCTTTCAGTCCGCAGGCCGACGCTCCATCCACTGAGCCAAACCGGTTTCGGCTTATTCATTTTTTTTAACAGGTTTATTCTGGATATCAAGTAGGAGCACAGTCTTCATTAGGGATTTTTAACTCGGGGGTTCAATTAAAAGTCTTGTGATCTTCAAAGTTTTCCCTGTTGTTTTAGAAATAATCCCTAAATAGTTGGGTTCCTTTAGCAGTTGTGTTTCTGGGCTGGTAAGGTCACCAGTGTCCGTGTTCCCAAATCTAATTCTCATTCTCCTTTGACACATTTGATAGTTAGTCCCGCCCTCTTTTCTTGAAACTTCTTTTCCCTTCACTTCTAGGAGGGTAGGGGTGGGGCTGCTACTCTCTCTTGGATTTCATCATGCTTCACTGGCTGATCTTTCTCCTTTTGGTTTTCTCATCTCTTCTTACCTACAAATCTGAAATCCATTTATCTATAACACCAAAATCTAAATTATTTAATAACTTCTTTGGCAGCAAGACCTTACTTAACCCAAACTCAGTCAATGACAAAACCTGACCTGAGATAGCATGAGGCTGTTTATAGTCTTTAGCCCACCTTAGAGTGAATATTCATATTTTTTCCACAAAAATGCTTCTTCCCAAGATCTCATTGGGAATGTTATATTATTTTTCCCCCAAATCTGAAATATTCTGAATTCTGTAACACACCTTGGCCCCAAGGAGTTTGAGTAATAGAATGTAGACTCATTCACTCAATGTTTTCATGATCGCTTTAATCTAATCTCATGTTTTCTAAGTTAATCCTTAAGTTAGTGACTCCAACATGTTTATTTCTAGTCCAGACCTCCCTTCTGAAATCCAAACTTACATATTCAGCTGCCTACTCAACATCTCTGCTTAAATTTCCAGGAGGTATTTCAGAGTCATCACATGTAGATCTCATCCTTCCCTTCCGGTCTCTTCCTCCTGCTGTTATCTTTTTTAAGGAAAAAAATCTGTCCTTCAATTGCTTAGACCATGTACTTGAGAATTATCATTTGTGGTCACCAAATGATAATGCTCTTTAATACTCACATCCAAATCTAGCAGCAAATCCTGTTGGCTTCTACGTTCAAAGTGGAATCAGACCACTTCTCACCACCACCTCTGCCAACACCCTGATCCACCCTCATCTGACTTATCTCAGTGGTCTCCAACAGTTCTCCCTGCTTCTTATCTTGCCTCCATAGCCTGTTTTCAACAGAGTGACCCTTTTACAACATGGGTCAAATCATGGCACTTCTCTCCTCAGAACTCTTAAAGGCTTCCTCTCACACTCAAAATATTGGATACAGAGCCCTACACGATCTAGCCCTCCTGTTACCTCTCTTGCTCACTCTCCTCCTTTTGTTGCCTGTCCCCTGATCACTTTGCTCCAACCACTTTGTCCACCTTGCTGTTCCTCCTTCCCTCTGGGGTATACCCATTACTTGTAGGTCTAGGCTAGAATGTCACCTTATTAGTGAGGCCTTTCCAAGCACCCTTCCTAGTCACTGTATTTCCCCCCCTTCCCTGCTTTATTTTTCACCTCTTTAGTGCTTACCACCATCCAACATACTTTACAATTAACTTGTTTATCTCTCTCTGAAACTATAAGCTCTTCTACTCTGTTTTCCTCACGGAAGGTTGTTCTCAGGTCCTAGAGCATTGACTGTGCATGTTAGGTGTTTAGTTACTATTTGTTGGATGAAGATATAGCCTCTTTTTTAACCCAACAGTCATACTGGGCATAAAACTTAAGACACATCTTTGTCTTCATGAACTTTTCATTAACTGAAAGCCCCCGGGAGACATTTATAAATAAGTGGGGTTCCAATTCAATTCAGCCTGTGATAAATGCTATAAATAGAGGTAAGTACGTGTCATTTTGATGTAAATTGGAGACACAATTAGCCTCTTGGGGAAGTTGGGACATTTGAACCCATTCTTGAAGAGAGATATTTTTTACAAAGTTGAAGAGAGGTGAAGGGGTGTTTAAGGAAGCAAGACCCACCTATGCAATGTTTGCATTACGTGTTTGAGGAACTGAGAGTGGCTGTGTGTTGCTGGACGGGGGAAAGTGGCTTAGCTCAAACTGCAGAGCCTTCTCATCATATTAAAGAGTTTGAACACTATCCTTTGAGTCATGATGAGCTCCCAAAAGTTTTAAAGTAGAGAAAGGATGTGATCAGAGCTATGCTTTAGACATATTTCTCAGGAAATGCTTAGGTGATGTTTTGAAGGTAGAAGTTTTACACAGATTCCGGCCTGAGGTGACAAGAACATGAATTAAGTCCTTGGTAGAGGCAAGGAGGAAGGAGGAGGGAACAGGTGAGTTATTAAGCAGTATTATTGATGGTACTTGGTGAGCAGTTAGATATGGGATGGGAAGAAGAGAAAATATTTGGGATGATGACTCAGGTTTCTAACTGAGTGGCCCCTGGATGGGTATTGGTACTGAGAGGTTCAGGAAGGGAAGTAGCTGTGGAGAGGATGATGAGTTAAGTTTGAGATACTTGTGCTACTAGGTGGAGGAGTCTGTCCATTATTTAAAAATGTGTCTTCATCAGATGCCGGGGTCCAACCCCAGCAGGTCCAGGGGTTCCCAAAGGCGTAGATGGAGTCGGCAAAGAAGGAAGGACACGGAGACAGTGTTCAGTTGATCAGCAGCCTAGCCAGGATCTCCAGCCAGGATCTCCAGCCAAGTTCTGGTCTGGATCTCCAGAGAGGTTCTGCTCTGGATCTCCAGCCAGGTTCTATGTCCATGTTGTCTTGCTAGGTTCTCCAGCCAGGTTCTCCAGGTTCTCCAGCCAGGTTCTCCAGGTTCTCCAGCCAGGTTCTGTCCAGGTTCTCCAGCCAGGTTCAGTCACCAGGTTCTAGTCAGGTCCTCTTGCCAATTTCTGTAGTCAGGTTCAGTCCAGGATTTTTTGCCATGTTCTCTCGCTAGGTTCTGTCTCTAGGTTCTGAGGCCAGTTTCTGTCCAGGATCTTCTGCCATGTTCTCTCCAGCGAAGTTCTTCTGTCTCTAGAGAACGTTCTCTGTAGGTTCTGTGCCTAGGTTCTGTCTCTAAGTTCTGTGTTCTTACATCTGTATTTATACCAGTTGATTCAAATCCTATCAAGCTCTATTCCAAAGATTAGGGCGTTTCTTATCTCCATTCCAGGGAGTAAAGATTATGTAGTTTAAGCATGATTGTTCATAGTTAAAGTGATTAATTACCCGCCTGGCACTTAGTTAAGAGGTTTTATTCCCTCCCTAACTTCAGGAGAAAATCCCTACCTGGGGAAACAACCTTTCTCAGAGACCTTGGTTAAAACACATAGTGCCAAGAAGGTGAGCAAACATATTAAGAACAGTATGCCATATATGCCAGGTCCCTTGAAACAGCAAGCATGGACTGGCTCCCGGCAGGAAAGGTGAAAATATTTGTGAAATTGCTTACAACTGGATCTTCAGGCAGAGGCTTGGATAAGGTTGCTCAGGGTGAGCTTGGGAGATAAAGAAGGAAAAAGGGCTAAGGAGAGAATAACCTGGAGAAATACCAACATTTAAGGAATAGGCAGTCCGGCCGGTGTGGCTCACCAGTTGAGTATTAACCCAGGAACCAATAGATCACTGGTTCGATTCCCAGACAGGGTACATGCCCGGGTTATGGGCTTGATCCCCGGTAGGGGGTGTGCAAGAGGCAGCTTGGTTGATGATATGCCTCTCTCATCTCATGGATGTTTCTATCTCTCTATCCCTCTCCTTTCCTCTCTCTCTAAAAATCATTAAAAACATTTTTTTAAAAGAGAAGTGGGCAGAGGATAAACAGCCTATGGAGGAGATTTAAAGGGACAGCAGAAAGTAAAAGAACTGGTCTCTAACATGCTTTCTTTTTCCTTCAGGAGGAGATTCGGTGTCCAACATCCCTGTCTATTGTTAAAGACAAAAACATAACTGAGAATCAAGAGGAGGACGATGAAGATGTCTTTGATCCCCCAATAGATCTGTCTTCAGACGAAGAATATTACGTTGAAGAAAGCAGATCCACGAGGCTTAGAAAGTCAGGCAAGGAGCGCATTGATAATATCAAAAAGGCATTTTCCAAAGAAAACATGCAGAAGACACGGCAGAATTTTGACAAGAAAGTCAACAGAATGAGAACTAGAATAGTGACCCCGGAGAGGAGAGAGAGGCTAAGGCAGTCAGGAGAGAGGTTGAGGCAGTCCGGAGAGAGGCTGAAGCAGTCAGGGGAAAGATTTAAGCAATCTATTTCTAACGCAGCTCCATCGAAGGACACTTTTAAGATGCGTGGCCTTCGGAAAGCTAAAGGAGGAACGGTGGCCAAAGGTCCAGAAGAGGTCAGGGAGATGGGCGTGGACATCATTGCCGGGAGCCAGTCTCTGGGCCCCATCAGTGAGCTCTACGGCAACGAGCTCAGTGAAACAGACCATGAGGAGGCCAGGGTGGTGCATCCTCCCAGCGAAGGGGGAGAAATCCCGACTCCTGAGCCTTTAAGAGTTACTTTTAAACCCCAGGTGAGAGTAGATGACGAATCTCTTTTGGTAGATTTAAAGCAGTCTTCATAGGGAGAAATTAAGTATATTTTCAGTGTAAATCACCTTAATCATGCAGTTCCAGTTTAAGTAGTATAGTCACTTAACCTTTATAGGCCATTTAGGAAACAATAAATGGTATGATTTTTATTTCTTATGTTTAAACTCATGAAGGTAATACCAATATTATATACACTTCCTAGTAACTTCCTTGGGGCTTCGTTCTTTCTCCCCCGGGCTTATAAGATTCTAGCAGCATCCTCTCATGTCATTCTCATGGCAGCTGTGGATTCTTAAAAGTTCCTTTCTCTTGCACACCAGAAAAGTAGTTTCCTAGAGAGGGCCAGTTAGGTGTTTAGTAGTTGGGCAGATTTGTGGCCATGATTTGCAAGTGAACTCTCGATTTTGGTCTAGATTTAAGGGGATGGCTGACCTCAAAGGGGATTATATCATCCATATGTTCAAATCAACAGATTGGTTAGTAAATTAGCAATCACACGTCTTTTTTATGCTTTTGCACGAAGAATGGAAGTTCTGAATTGAGCATTTGGTTCTGGGTCACAGCTGTTCTTACAGTGAGTGCTTGACACGTTGCCTGCTCATAAGCTCATCAGTAAATTGGAGAGGGTAGGCTTGTCCTGCCCATCTCAGAGCACTGTTGTGAAGATCTAAGGAAACACTGTGCATTCTGGGGGAACAAGAAACACATCCAGAGGAAACGAGCCCTACTGATTTCTCAAACACAGAATCAGATTAATTCCACCTGAAAAAGTCCTGCAAGCCACGTGGTGAGGACGTAGGTTGGACAGACACTCAAGTTGGTCTTCAAGTCTTTCCACAGAATCAGCAATGAAAAATGTTTATGTGACATCTTTTTTTTAAATCAAAGATTAAAAGGAAATCTTGGTTTTGAGTTGGATCTTAAGTTTTCTTGAAAAGTCTTTTTCTAATTTTCTTTTTATTTAGATCTGTGGTGGACTATAGAAACATTTGTTTGAGGCGCGTGCTGTATGAGACTGTGGCTATGTACAAAGTCAGCCCTGGTAAGGTGGGGTTTGGAATCAACCTCAGATATTTCTGCTTTACAGAGTGAAGCCCTCGGGGTGTGTCTGTCCAAAACAGTATTCATAGGGGTTCATTATAGCTTCTCTGGGAGAAAGCCAGATTCCACTCTTAGCCTTAGGCCTAGCCAATCCCGAAGTAGACATTATTGCTCAAGAAAGATAGACATGGTTATACTGGTTCTGCCCTTCTGGTAATATTTAAATATCTGGTTTTGTAATAGGGAGGAGATGATGGAATTGTTGAATTTGAAGCCTTTGGATAACAATCAGCTTTCAGGTCAGTTTTGGATGCTCATGTAGTAATTGTAATCAATGTACACACATCATAGACAAACATAGAATAAATCAACTTTAAGATATTTGACTCAGTTACCCCAGATATTTGGGTTTGGGAGTTTGATTCAGCATCATTCTTCTTCAACCTGCATGAACACATAAAATCATACATTGTTCATCTTTTTATATTGAAAACTAAAGTGTATACAGTGTTGAACACTACAATGGGTAATTTTAAAAATGTTACTTAAAGAGAGCTTGGATGCCTAATCACATATTTCCTTAAAGCCATAATAAATTTGAATTTTAAAAAAGACATTTTACTAAGTTTGATGTCAGTGTCCTATTTATAAGTATTGTTACCAGTAATGAATGCAAACAGCATGGTGTGAATTTGATAAAACAACCTTTCTTATAAGAGGTATGTTTCTAGGTTAAGAAGAATGTAAACAAACATAAGCTTTTTCTTTTCTTTCTAGCCCTATGCAGACTAAATATCAATTGGGCTAAAACACTCTTCAGCAAATTCCTTTTCAAGAATCTTTGTAACATCTGTGTGCTTACTGACCCATTGTATAAACAGATTTGACATGTTATGGAACTTTTCCCATATAGACATATTTGAATTTTGATGCCGAAGGAGTTATAACATGGTCAGTCAGTTCTTGATCACAGTAGACATTGTACAATACCAGAAACACTCAAACAAGTTCATGTCCTCAGAGGTTCATTGTGATCTTGTCCTGCATTCTTGAATTAGGATTTTTCCCCTCCAAATTGCTCTCTCAAATTGCTCCCCATATTTAGGATATTCCTCATTTCTGCATGCATAATATTTTCTTCTTTTCTTCCCCCTGTTTTCTTGATGTAAAGAATGGCTATTTATAATGGGCTGCAAAGGCACGCATTCCCACTTCATGCAAGGAATAGGCTGGTCAGCATTCCTTATTGTAAAAGACAACACAACCGATTTTCTGCTTATTTTACTCTTCTCTGTTTTTGAAATTATACATGTCAGATTTTAAACAATTTATTCAAATAAAACTAGCAGGATGTACCCCCTTTCTTTGTGTGAGGCAGGACAATTCAACATCCATGGGTCCCAAGGGCATGGGGCCACTTCCAAGATAAGCTCTTCCACAGAATGGACGGCTGGAGTAGGAAAGTGCCACCCTGTCCCCTGCACGGGATGGCCCAGGGCTTTCCTGGAGACTGTGTGGTGGCTGGTTCTGCCTTACAGGTGAGAGAAACAGGCCAAATGTGAATTAGTAAAAAGAGGCGCGTGAAACTTCAGCTTGCTGAGGTTGTATTTATAGTGTGTGCGAACTCTCCTGAACAAGTTTTCATAAACATATAAACTAAAACAGTATTTTCATTTTGGCTTTATTCTTTGCCTTGCCTGCACATCTAAGGGTTTGCTTTAGAACAAAGTTCATTCTGATTCTATCAGCTGAAAAGCATGGGGCCTATCGCATAACATATTCCACAGAATCATCGTTAACTGCAATTCCATTACATGAAACTACTGCACTCCCCCCTCCCCCCACCCCCGTTTTTCTGACACATGTTTTCTATAGCTTCTTTTATTGAAATATGATTTTTAAAATTACAAATTATGATCCCCAAATAAGTTGCATGGCATATTTGAGTCAGGTCTAAGGGGCATGGTCCCCGTGGTCTCATCCTCAATTCTATGTGAATTTGGGGTATGCTAGTACCTGGTTTGAGGTGGATGAAAATGGAAGAAGCCTCTGCTGAATTTTGTGTCTCCTGTGACCACTTCTGAGTTACATGATGTCTGAGGATTTGTAGCTGCACTTGTCAGGTCAGACTCCCTCGGCGATTTGTAAGCGGATAGGCGCTTTAGGATAACTATCTCTTCTCTGTGCGTCTCAGGACATCCAAAGATTCCCCCAGGATAGAATGGAGAAGCAGACTACCCTCAGGCTTGAATGTATTTGGGGCACTTTTCTAAATCAGCTGTGCTTGTCCAGGGCCCTCGCCAGACTGTCCTGCCACTCGATGCCTTTTCTCATTCTGGGAGATGACTTTCAAGTTCAATGATAATGTCAATTTTCTTGTTTTTGCTTTCTTTGGTCACCTCCCCACCACCTAGGAGGGGCATGATTAATTATTCCATATATTCAATATATATAGCACCTTTATATGCCAGATTCTGTGTGTGGCACTGAAGATTCAAAGAAGAATCGAACACCCTTCCTCTCTCCCAACCCTTATCTCTGGCTCCGTGTTTTGACAGACAGTGAAGCAAAAACTCAACAACGCGACTAGTGCTGTGTGTAAGATAATGGGACTGTGGAGAGGGAGGTGTTGGTGTAGAATGTTGACCCTCTATCTGTCATAGCACTTGTCTGGTTTGTGTCCCTGTCCTCTAGACTGTGCTTCTCAAGGGCAGGAACTGTATTTTACTCATGTGGGTCACCAGCACGTGGAGAGCCATCTGTAGGCATCGGGCATGCAGAGATGAAGGACATGGTCCCTGCATTTGAGCTTTTCCACCGGTGGAGGAGATGGCCACGCCACCCAGCATCACTGGGCTGTGATCAGAGCCTCAGATTTCAGAAAGGATGACGGGAGCGCGCGGGAAGAAGCATGTAACAAGCTGGGAGGGGCTGTGTGACAGCTAGAGGAAATGATGCTTACGTTGGCATTCGAAGACCAATCCAAAATCAGCTAAATGATGTAGAATTCAAGCCAAGTTACAGCTAGAGAGGTTATGTGATGGTGTTTTGGGTTTTACATCAAAGGCCATAGAAAACCACTGAGGGGTTTTAAACTGAGTGCCATGATCAATGTTTTTGAAAAGTTGCTCTATTAACTCACCAGAGGCAGGGAGACCAGTTCCTTGGGCCCTTGCATTTCCAGGGAAGAAAGTAGTACCCGACCTACAGCACTGACACGGGCAGAGCTATGAACAGGGTACACTTGGATGTGGGTTGTGATGGGAAGCGAATGAGAGCCAGGTTTCTCACTTGGGCCAGTGGCTCTGCCATTCGCTGAGACAGGGATTCTAAGATAACACTCCTGAGCCTCTGACGGCCTGGGTTGCTGGTCCCTGGGCCCAGCCTGAGAAACAAAGGGGAGCTGTGACTCTGCCCCGGAAGCTCCCACCCTGGAGCCCCCCACCCCCTACTCTAGCCACTGTGGCTCTCCCCTCAGCTGGAAGAAAAGCCCGATTTTAACTGATCCTTTCTCGACTCCAGCAAGCTCCTCAGCCTCTCCACCAGGACTCTAAAGTCCTTGAGAAGCAGAATTGCCTTTCAGGTCCAAAGCCATTGTGAGAGCTTCCCTCCCGTCCCTGGCGTAGCTCAAGGCCAAGTAAGTGTCTGCTTGCTCATTGTGTGCACCAAAGAAAAGCTACTTCTGATTCTTAGAATGGAATTTTCCTCTTACTATCCGTTGTTTGGCACCTGAGGATTTCAGTCAGCTGTACTTGATATTGCAGCTGACACTTCAGAGAAAGCTGCTGTGACCTGGTACACTGGCCAAGGCCAAGGCCATGCTCATGTAGCTACGCACATCAGCTGCTGTGGTTGCAATAGGAGTGTCTGTCTCCTTGTGGGTACTTCGGGGACTGTCCCATTATTCTGAGTCATGCCATCACAAATGTATTAGGGTTTTAAAGTGGGGTTTGATGCAACCCATTCCTCTTAAAGGTTCTGGCTGATGGAAGAGTTCATATAAGGATTGCCAACAAAGAGGGACCAAAGTGTCATCTTTCTTACTGGCTGGTACATGTCCAACAAATCCCTCAAATGTAGAGCATCTGGTAAATTCTCTTGCAGAATGTGGCTTAGACCTAAGACGAGAGATAGGCCCCCCTCTCTCCCTACTGCATGCTCTGGTGGGCAGTATGGAGAGCAAGGTTTGTGGAGCCGAACAGTCCATTTTCTCAACTAGCAGGGAAGCCACAGGCCGGCTTCACCTACTCCTCCAGGGGGAACTGTGAGAATGAAGGCCTGCCTCCCTTCTGAGCAACCCGGTTTAGAAGGGCAGGTAGCAAGGAGATGAGTGAGAGGAAACCCACCACACCAGAATGTAGAAGCCACAGCCTGGTCCATGCTGCTGAGGCCCAATGTGCAGTTAAATGTGGTCCAATGGAGGCGCTGCCACTCCGGAGGCCTGCTGTGGGCACATGGACCTGAGGTGCTGAAACTTTAGGCACTTTAACTTTTTTGCTCGTTGTTTGTTTTGTTAATCCTCACCTGAGGATATTTTTCCATTGATATTTTTAGAGGGAAAGGGAGGGGGTAGGGAGGGAACAGGGGGGAGAGAGAGAGAGGAGAGAGAGAGAGAGAGAGAGAGAGAGAGAGAGAGAGAGAGAACAAACAATGTGAGAGACACATTCATTGGTTGCCTCCTGCATGCACCCTGACCAGACTGACCGGGCTAGGGATCGAACCTGCAACCAAGATACGTGCCTGTGTCTGGGAACTGAACCCAGGACCCCTGGGTGCCAGGGCCAATGCTCTAACTTAGCAACCTGGCCAGGGCTTAGGCAGTTTGACTTTGAAGGGAGGAGTGGATAAAGATCTTTCCTGAAGGAAGGAGTGAGTAAAGAAGTTGGCTAATTTCTAAATGAAGCTATTCTTCTGAATAATTCTTCTTGGACTCACATTTCAAGAATGTTCTCCTCATCACTCTGTGACTATCATTGCCTTTGAAAGGGTAAGGATTCTCTATCCTCAGGTACTGTCTGATTTCCAAACCTCCCTGATATAATTCACTTTAAGATCAGAGAAACATCATATATTGTTCTAAGCTTAAACTTAGCACTAGAGTGGACACCACAGTTTGGATGGTTCAATTCAGTTTCTTGCTTTTGAGTTCACTGAGCTATTCCTCCTGCTGAAGCTTTCCCCTGGCATCAGTCGTGAGAAGCAGCCACGTTATCCTGATAATCTCCTGGGCTAATCATAACATTGATATCAGTCTCAGTAGGCCGTTTAAATTTGCATAAGCTTTAAATTCTCAACAAACTGTCTAGGTAGGTAGATATATTGTTTTAGAATAAAATAAAACCCATTGAAATGATGTGTCACTTTTATTGTGTCACATTTATTTGGAATGCTTCCATAAAGAGGAGAAATAAATGAACAGAATTTCGCATGGGATGCGCTTGGCTCTAGCTCAAGCAATGGAGAAGACTTCAGAGGGAAACGTACATATTGTCAGCTGTAAGGAAATAGGACTAAATTGTCCTCAACAGGAGGAAAAATATTCACATAAACAATAGGTTGTAGATCCATGAGGAAAGTTCACCAGAAAGGTCTCTATTTGAAACTCATACATCTTTCTCACATAAAAAAGCAATCACCACCATTGCAGGCAAACCTGTATTGAAGAATAAAATCACTCATGATATAGTAGTCATTCTCCCATATTCTTAAAAAGTTACCCCTTTCCAATGTCAGTCTTAAACATTTCGTTTTTCCTCTCCAGAATGACAGCATCTGGAAGGGAGCAGGGCTGGAAAGAGGCTAACTAATTGGTTAGGATCCAAAGGAGCTTGTCATTTACTCTCATAGTTTGATGGAAATCAGACGATATGCATTAGGTGGATTGCTTTCCTTGACTTTCAAAATTTTGTGCAGAAAGGATGATGATGATTACATTTTTTTTTTCTCAGTGGCATAGAAATGGAGAGAGAGTGGACATGGAAATTGTGAAACTTAATCATGAGTCATCTAGGCCCCTAACCAACTCTCTCAACTGAATTACAGATCAAAGCCAGGAACGTCTTTAAATGTGCCTGTGCAGGAGTCTGGTGGTCTCTGTGGTCACTGAGCAGAAAGCAAAAGAACATGGGTTTCAGATGTAGGGGAAGGGAGTTGGGTTATCCACAAAGAAAGAATTTTTCTCTGTAGAAACACCTCCTTCCAGAGAGGGTTTAAGAACTGAACAATCTATTTGGGAGCAGGGTAATAAATCACGTGCCTAGAGACCAATGCCTGCATCATGTTTCTGTCCCTTAGCTTTCACAATGAGCAGCCAGGAGTGTCATAGTCATACAGCTCTTTTTGTAAAACCTTTTCTCACGTGCATGCATTCTGTCTGAGAGTGTGAGTTGAGTGCAGGAGACTTACTGTGTTTCTCATCAATAAGATAATGTCTCCTGCACCTCCCGTAATTCAATGCCTTCTTTATATTAGGTATTTAATAAGTATATACGAAATGAAAACAAATGAATGACTGAGCTATATGACATCTTCTCTGAAGATCTTTGAATTAAGGCCATTTATTTACTTGGTCTTTATTGAGCTCCTCCTATAAGCCTGGTAGAGTCAAACTCTGGGCATAAAGCAGTTAACAAGACAAAGTCCCTGCTCTCAGAGAGCTGACATCCCAGAGAGAGACTTACAATAAGTAAACACACCAGGTGGTGATAGGTGTTATGGAGAAAAATAAGTCAGGGTTAGCGGGTAGGGCATAATGGCTGGGGTGGTGCAGGCTGGTGCCATTTTAGAAAAAGTGTCCAGGAAGATCTCTCTGATAGGGAGATTGAGTGAATGAATGAGTGAGCCAACTATGGGTTGCAGGAAACCCCACCTTAAGCCCCTAATACATTTGTGATGACATGACTCAGACTAATGAAACAGTCCCCAAAGTACCCAAGTGAATGAGTCAACCATGCAGATATTTCTGGGGGTCAAATTTCGGTGTTGTCAGGGGTCAGTGGCTAACGTGGGTGAGGGTGGAAAGTGGGAAGAGGGGATGATATAGGCTGTGGCAAAGACTTTGGTGTTTACTCTGAATGAGGACATATTGGAGCTTGTTGAGCAAGTGACATGATCTAATCCGTTGGTCTAATTATTTATACTCATTGAAAAATCAAACCAGTGTTCACACAAAAAGCTGACTACAATTCCTGTCTTAGTTCCCACTGCAAAGGAAATCACTCAAACTCCAAATGTTTGCTCCTTAATGGCTTACTCCTTGTGCCAGGGAAACCCATTGCGGCTCAAGACTGACATCTAGTGGATATTGATTTCATAATTGTTTATAAACCTGCAGTTTGGAACATACCAGCACTTAGGAATAGAGGGCAAACTTTAACATCACAAAACAGGATGACAGGACAATAATAATATTATTCAAATAATACAGAGGATTTGCCTCCTTGTTTTTCCTTGGCTGTCATTCAGTTAGGTTCGCATGTTTTTAGTCCTATTTCCTTACAGCTGACAATATGTACGTTTCCCTCTGAAGTCTTCTCCATTGCTTGAGCTAGAGCCAAGCGCATCCCATGCGAAATTCTGTTCATTTATTTCTCCTCTTTATGGAAGCATTCCAAATAAATGTGACACAATAAAAGTGACACATCATTTCAATGGGTTTTATTTTATTCTAAAACAATATATCTACCTACCTAGACAGTTTGTTGAGAATTTAAAGCTTATGCAAATTTAAACGGCCTACTGAGACTGATATCAATGTTATGATTAGCCCAGGAGATTATCAGGATAACGTGGCTGCTTCTCACGACTGATGCCAGGGGAAAGCTTCAGCAGGAGGAATAGCTCAGTGAACTCAAAAGCAAGAAACTGAATTGAACCATCCAAACTGTGGTGTCCACTCTAGTGCTAAGTTTAAGCTTAGAACAATATATGATGTTTCTCTGATCTTAAAGTGAATTATATCAGGGAGGTTTGGAAACCAGACAGTACCTGAGGATAGAGAATCCTTACCCTTTCAAAGGCAATGATAGTCACAGAGTGATGAGGAGAACATTCTTGAAATGTGAGTCCAAGAAGAATTATTCAGAAGAATAGCTTCATTTAGAAATTAGCCAACTTCTTTACTCACTCCTTCCTTCAGGAAAGATCTTTATCCACTCCTCCCTTCAAAGTCAAACTGCCTAAGCCCTGGCCAGGTTGCTAAGTTAGAGCATTGGCCCTGGCACCCAGGGGTCCTGGGTTCAGTTCCCAGTCAAAGGCACGTACCTTGGTTACAGGTTCCCAGCCCAGTCCCAGCCCAGTCAGCCTGTCATGGTGCATGCAGGAGGCAACCAATCAATATGTCTCTCACATTGTTTCTCTCTCTCTCTCTCTCTCTCTCTCTCTCTCTCTCTCTCTTGAAAGGGCGAGGGCTATGCCCTCTATCTTGCCCTGGATCCTCCATGTTGGGGCAGAGGCCATGTGCTCGGAGGAGTGCCTTCTTCCCGGAGGTCCAGGCCTCTCCTGGCCACGCCCGGGATTTCTTTGAACTAACCAATGGCAAGCAAGGGATGTGCGCGCCATAGAGATGACCACATCCTGTGTAACAAGACCCGACTTGGCGCCTGGCCAATTGGAGGGCCCACAGTCAGCTCCCCTCCCCTCACTATTAAAGGCCCTGATTTTCTCACGAGTCTCACTCGGTTTCCGGTCGCTGCGTCGACTGGAGGCCCGGGTCGGGTTAGCTAACTCAATAAAGGACCTTCTGCTTTTGCATCGGACTGGCTCCCTGGCGTGGTTTCTTGGGGATCTTGAATTCTGGGCATAACATTTTGGGGGCTCGTCCGGGATCCCCAACACCAGCGATGGGACGCCCAGTCCGGAGGGCCTGACTGACCGCGGTAGGTCTCTTGTTTTGTTTGTCGTATGTTTTGTGTATCTATCCGGTGTGAGCTCACTTCTGAAATCTGTAAATGCCTGTAAATGCCTGTAATAATGATCTGAGTGGATGCACGGGATCAACAGGTGGGAGGAGCCGAGGGACGCCTCGCTCCTCCATCTGAAGGGGTATAGCTTTGCTTCCGCGGAGTCGGAAGGTCTGTACGAACCCCCTTAATCTGAGACAGGCAAGGAGGAGTCGGGCGCTCCAATCCTCCATCTGAAGAGGGGAAATTTTGCTTCCGCGGAGTCGGAAGGTCTGTAAGGAACCCCTCAATCTGAGAAAAGGCAGGTCGCTCCTGCTGGTTGGCGCGCAGCCAACGTCTGGATTTCGTTTTGTTTTGTTTGTTTGTTTTTTTTGCTTCCATGGAGTTGGAAGGCTGTACTTTTTTGGGCCCTTTGGTTGTTTGTGTTTCCGTTTTGTTTTGTGGACTTGCTGGATTAATAATTTCGGGGAGATTGGGGAAGGCTTTAGAGCTCCCTCAGGAATGGGGAAGTTGTTAGGAATTGAATGGATTGTTTAAACTCTGAATGAATGTCTGGTGAAAGTGTATGAATGTGGAGGGAGGGGGACTGCTCTCACCCCTCCTTTGTGTGGCGGTCGGGCGGCTGCCTGAGTGAGGGTCTGTGGAAACAGGTCACCCCCTCCCCAAGTATTCTAAAATTAAAATCCTTCTTGTAATTGAAAAGCGTTTACAAATTTATAAATGCATCCGGGATTTCTGTGCACATGTAAAGGGAAAAGGCCAGTTTGAAAACGAGTGCGCATAGTTTTGAGCTGGACTTGACTTTTTGCTGCATACAGAATAAAAACCGGGGATGTTTTGGTCTTAAAAATGGCGAAGTTGAACCTAAGAAAGAAATACAGGCAGGTTTCTCAAGGCCATTTAAAGTAGCTTTTGAAATTTCCCGCCCTGAGGCAAGTACCACCAGGAAGTTGATGGTCAAATTTGCATGTGAATATGGTTTTGTTTCTTGACTTCCCCAACAGGAAAATTGTGACCATTTTAGCAGCTATGCCAGGCTTATTGGCTGGAAACTTAAAACTTTTAAGTGCAAATCATCTAAAAGCATTGAAATTTATAATACTGAAATGTTGATCTAAATATGCCTAATATGAGGTCTAAATGATAAAAGTTAATCTGTTAATTGAAAATGCCTTTGCTTATTAATCTGATTGAGAAGAGAGGATTGATTTTGTGACCTCAACTGAAGATTTTTAATACAAAAACCAGTTTAAACTTAATATTCTTTAAGATAATTATAAAGGGTATAAACAGCTAATGAGATTTCTGTTTGTCTACAATATAATGTTGGCCATCTATCTTTTAGGAATTTTGGTTTGCTCTTCCCTTGTTTATTGTGAGAATAAGGAAATCATCTTTTCTGTTAGAGAACAGTTTAGACAGCCGCCACTTTGAGCTGCCTGACTTGGCAGCCGCCATGTTGGCCACATGGCCTGCCGCGCCCCTGGGGGCCGCCATCTTGGAACAGCCCCGCCCTCTGACTTGGCCAATCACAAGGGGGGTGTCTGCTCACTGGGGCAGGATGGAATTTCAGGGGTGGAATTTTAAGGCTGAGTTTTACCGCGGAAATGCAGATGGGGCAAAAAGTGTGCTAGCCTCGCGGATTTATTTAATACTTAATAAATTAGCAATCATAGTCTTAATATAATTTCAGTGGTATGATAGACCAATGTTTTGAGCAGTTGGCTTTATAAGAGCCGACAATAGAGCTCGTATTTCTTAAAAGGCTTGTAGATAGAGACATTTTTAAAAGACATATATCATACACAAATTAAGAGTAATTGATTCCATGGTCAAGACTAAATCCTATTATGTTGAGAACTGTTTTTAAGTGTTGAAAATGTTTTCCTAAGTTTTACCTAGGTTACCCAAGAAAGATTTTTCTTTTTTCAGTGTCCCTTAAAATGTATTGCTAATCACCTAAAAAATGTTAAGTGAAACGTCAGAGGATCCAATGTGTTTAATCCTCTTGAAGGACATTGAATGGTTCTTTCCTTCCTCTTTAACTTTAAGGGAATTGTATAAATGGATTACTGATGTAGATTATCAAGAATCTCTAAGGGACTTGTCCTGTATCTGGAGGAATGGCTTCTAGATGGTATTCACCGTCTCTGGGACTTCCAGAGGGAAGTCAAAACTCGGACTAGCTAAGGGTTTGAATCTAGCCTATCTTTTAGAAAGATAGGAAAAGAAGCATTCCTAGGCAGTTTTCTACCACCTCTGTTCAAGGACTTGTTCTGTATCTTGACACAACTGAAACTGATTTGTTGGTATTTTGTGGTATAAATGTGGCATGCACCTCAAAGTTCTTAATGGGAAATGTATCTAGTTATTGTGTCTATTTAGTCTTGATTTCCTTGTTCAATATGAGTACCGTTTCTATCTGGATGAGACATAGGTCAAGAATCCCGTCCTGGGACGTGGGAAAGGGAGGCCCCCACATCTGTTCCTGTCAGCCCCCCATCAGGGGACTTGGGCGGTTTTTCTTTCCTTGAGAGGGCTCCAGAGGGCGCACGAGGACATTTGGCCGCGCCTCCGCGCCATCTATGAGACCAGCCCAACCCCAACTCCTCATCAGCACAGACCAGGGGATTGGGTCTACGTCTGAAGGCACTGCTGGGCGACCCTAGAGCCACGTTAGAAGGGTCCCTACACCGTGGTGCTGAAGACCCCCACCGCTCTCAAGGTAGACGGCGTCACGACCTGGGTCCATCCGGAAAGACTTCATCACCAAATGGAGCATCGATTGATCGAGATCAACGCAACCCGCTCAAGCTCAAGCTACGGAGTGCTTGACCTGCCTGATGCCGGTAACATGACTCGCAATCGCTCCTGTCACCAGGAGCCCCCACAATACTGTGTAATACACTTAGATAATGCCTGCATCTTCATGGACATGGCTCCAAAGAGACAAGGACCATTTATAGGATCACATGTTTAGTGGTAGATTTGGCTACCTGAAGCGGCCATGATGCCAATATTATGTTTCATTGTATTGATATGTTATATTAACCTTTGATTCTTTTGCAGGTTTGATGTATGTTGGCTGTCCTGGAAGGGAGCTGTGTGGGGTGACCCCCAAAAGTAAAGGGTGTCTAGCTGCCAAGAGGACAAGTGCCCAACTGGGCAGGGAAGGGTGCCCATCAGGTTTTGGTCTCTGTTGAGAGACAGCTAAGTTGACAGCCTGTAATACCGTCTTGCAGGCCTGAGTCACCATGCCCATGTCAGGGGTATTAAAGCTGGAAAAAGCCTGTTTAGACTAGAAAGTCTGAGGCATGGACCAACAATTACTGTTTTGTTTTAAATCCATGAAAAGAAATTAGCAAGGAAAATCAGAAAATCTTAGAGTAAATCAGTATGTTTTTCTCCTTATGTAATTCCTCCAAAATCTGGCAATGCTAAGTAAGTACGTGTCTTTGCATAGATTCAGTAAGACTGGTTCCTAATAGTGGTTTTATTAACGGAAAACTTTGACTGGAGTATCATGTTTTAAAGAGCCCTGTCTGAGCTCTAAAGACTTGAAGCCACTAAGAATGCCACGAAGAAAGCCTGGTATCCTGCCTGGGAGCCCTGAAGATGGCTGGCGCTGGAGCGTCAGGCCCATGCCCTACCATCACTGGCGGTTGGTAAGAGTAGAAGGGGAGCAGTAAAGATGCCTCTGCATCCCTGCAGAACCCCCACACACTCTGGGCCGCAACGAGTAGGAGGGCTACTGAGATGGGCCTTAAAGCCTGGAGCGTGGGCTCAGGTGGAGTTGCTACAGGTGAAGGATTCACCTAACTCAGCAGATACTGCAGGCAGGCCTGATGGCAGCTGGATGGCTTGGCTTCCTGGCCCTACGGGGCACATTAAGGTTCAACCATGAAATTCCAGCAAAGGTAGTCAGTTACCATTCTTGTTGTGTTTATGCAAACATCAGGACAGTAAATAAATTAATCTTGATTTGGCTTTTTAATAGCCATGGAGGAATTTTAAGAAGAAAAATCCTATTTCAATAGAAGTTGTTAAAGCTAAAATGATTTCTTTCCCTTCCACCGGACCATTTGTTAAGCTTATAAGAATAGTTCAATTGATAGTTCTGTGTGCCCAGTACGGGCCTCTAGCAACGGTGGAATAAAAATGCAGTCCGTCTCATGATTGAGCCGGAAGTTCCAAGACAAGGGGGGAATGAAAGGGCGAGGGCTATGCCCTCTATCTTGCCCTGGATCCTCCATGTTGGGGCAGAGGCCATGTGCTCGGAGGAGTGCCTTCTTCCCGGAGGTCCAGGCCTCTCCTGGCCACGCCCGGGATTTCTTTGAACTAACCAATGGCAAGCAAGGGATGTGCGCGCCATAGAGATGACCACATCCTGTGTAACAAGACCCGACTTGGCGCCTGGCCAATTGGAGGGCCCACAGTCAGCTCCCCTCCCCTCACTATTAAAGGCCCTGATTTTCTCACGAGTCTCACTCGGTTTCCGGTCGCTGCGTCGACTGGAGGCCCGGGTCGGGTTAGCTAACTCAATAAAGGACCTTCTGCTTTTGCATCGGACTGGCTCCCTGGCGTGGTTTCTTGGGGATCTTGAATTCTGGGCATAACATCTCTCTCTCTCTCTCTCTCTCCCTCTCCCCTGTTCCCTCCCTACCCCCTCCCTTTCACTCTAAAATATCAATGGAAAAACACCCTCAGGTGAGGATTAACAAAACAAACAAAGAGCAAAAAAGTTAAAGTGCCTAAAGTTTCAGCATCTCAGGTCCATGTGCCCACAGCAGGCCTCAGGAGTGGCAGCACCTCCATTGGACCACATTTAACTGCACATTGGGCCTCAGCAGCATGGACCAGGCTGTGGCTTCTGCATTCTGGTGTGGCGGGTTTCCTCTAACTCAGTGGTTGGCAAACTGCGGCTCGGGAACCACAGGCGGCTCTTTGGCCCCTTGAGTGAGGCTTGGCGAGCGTGGGGAGCCTGGCTCTGCCATTTGCCAACTGTGAGAACTTGGGCTAGTTGCATTCTGTTAGTTTCTAAATAGTACCTCTTTGTAAAAGTGTTTTATTAAGTCAGGTAATTTATGGAAAGGACTCACACTAGCATTTAGAAACAGTAACAGCTGGGTACTATTGTTTAGAGAAATGCAAGTAGCAGTAGCTGTTAGAGGAAGTGATAATAGAATCTGCATTCAAAACATTTTTTTTTTTTTTTTTGCCCCTAGGACTTAACATTCTCAGAGTTTAGCTTTTGGCCATTTTGTTTATCTCTATGATCTATTTAATCTGCATTGAGTGGGGATAGTAGAATATGCTGCTTAACCAAGGCATATAATTTATACTACCTAGAGATTAAAATTGTTTAGGGCTTTCATTGCTTTTAGGAAAAAAGACCTACATATTTAGCTCTGCAGGATCTGGCTCCTCATCAATGATTACTCTTCCCTCTCAGTGTCTGCATTCCAGACACAGGGCCCTTCAGGTCCTCTCCTCCCTTGCCTATCTGTCTCAGGAACTTCGAAGAGGCCATCCCTTAGCCTGTCCACACCTCTTCCACTCCACCCCCCCCCACCCCCCCAACTAAGCACACACCTGGAGAATTCCCACTCATCTTCCTGGTTCATATGACACGTCTACAGGGGAGCTTTCCCTGCCTGCACCGTACTCCCCACTGGGCAAACCTCCCTTATTGTATGATCACATAGCTTTCTGCACTTTTAAATTTTCTTTAGAACACAACGTAGTTTCAAAGTATATATTTAGATGGTTATTTGTCTGCTTGACCTATTGCCAGGTCCCTATCACAGTGCCTGGTACATTTAGACTTTCAGGTATTTTTTAAATAGTAAAGTAATTTGAAATTTCAAATAATAAATTTGAAAATTAAAATGTAGACATAAGGGAGATATGTATTGATGGCTCTGAGTAGGAAGGATGCAGTGGGGTCTAAGGTGTGATGTCCAGGTTCCCTCTTGCAGATGAGTCACTGGTACCTCAGGTGTTTCGGATGCCTCTCAGGTGGTCCTGCTATCGAATTTGCCCTCAACCAAGAGATCTACCTCACCCAAGCACATGGCCCCTCCTGAGAACAGCCCACGGGCAGGCCCAGGTTGATGGGAGAGTATGGGTCCCACCCCTTGCCTCAGGGAGGGGCTATTCTGAAGGCCATCCCAGCTCCAGATCATCATAGGATTGGCTGAGGCCACTGTTGGAACTGCATCAGTGGTTCAACTGCCCCCATCCCTCCACCCCCATCCTCCCTCAGCCCTCAGAGAGCACCTGCCTTCCATAAACCATCGGCACACATGTCTGAGCGTCTGTTCCCTGCCGCGACTGGGCCTGAGAGGAAGAGCGGAGTCTAAGGTACCTGCTTACTTGTTGGCTTCCTTCAGCGGGGAGGAGACGCGAGCAGAAGGGGCTAGAGCTGTTGTGTTAGATGCAGAAGTTGAGGGGATGTTTTGTTGGGGACTTGCTGAAGGAGACGCATGGAAGGAGGAAGCTCTGTAAACGCTCCACAAGAAAAAGGCTCAGTCCCCAGAATTTGCCATACCTGGAAGGTGCCACTGATCTCCAGGTGTTCAGACCTGTGCAAATCCACACGGCAATCCACTGTGAGCCCTGAAGTACAAGCTCCCTGCGTGGTCTTGCAGCGGTCCCATTTGCTAAGCTGAAGTCAGAGGCAGGCCTCTTACACCCACCACCTCTGGTCGGAGAGCCAACGGGGCTCTTGGTCTCACCCCCTTTTCCAACTCTGCTCTGACTCTTTCATATCGTCTTATAGGCAGGATGATGGTTGATTCAAGTGGTTTTTAGCCAAGTTCTTTGCAAATCCACTAGGGTGGTCTGTTTCACTACTTTTGATACACAGGATGGGCAGAGAATGGTGTTTATAAGTCCTTGTGTTACTTTCAGACCCAACAGTGGTCTTTGAGTAATTAAAGTTCCAGTCCAGTGTTGTTATGATATAACAGCATTCTCTCATCCATTTGAACGTTTCTCAGCACCTGTACTTCACTGATTAAAAAAATATCAAACCACATAGAAGGGTTTATTAAAAAAACAAAAAACAAAAATAATGGTCACCTGCCCCACTCATCTCCCCATCCTCAGTCCCACTGCCCAGAGGGGGTCATTATAAACTCTTGTTTTGTTTTGTATTGTTTTTATTGATTTTAGAGAGAGAAGAAGGGAGAGGAAGAGAGAGTGAGAGAAACGTCTATTGGTTGCTTCCCACACACATGTACTCTGACCAGGGATCAAACCTGCAACCTGGGTATGTGCCCTGAGCAGGAATTGAACCCGTGACCTTTCAATGCACAGGGTGACATTCAACCGACTGAGCCACACCAGCCAGGGCAACTCTTGTTTGGTTTTGTGTTTAGGTAGCACGTGTTAGTTGTAGACACATTTAGTTCAACCCTGCCTTCTCAGATGGTACTCAAGTTCTACCACCTGGTGCTATTAATGGTTTTGGAGAAAGGCGGCATCTCTTATAGACAAGCTGGGGCACTTTACACCACCCCCACCACCTGAACCTTGCTCCCCTGATGATCTTGAGACAGCAGGTAAATTGAAGGCCTGTATGAAGCACAAGAAGTCCACATTTTCTGGATTTTTTAAAAAGGACCATTCATTTAAAAACTTACAAAAAAATAGGAGTGATGGTTTGTCAGTGACACTCATTTTTCTTGAGTGACTTAGCAGAGCCCAAGGCCTGCTTCTGCAAGCCTGGCTGTGGCCGTGTCTGCATTGATTGGGTGGATCTGATTGCACAGGATGTGTTCGTTAAGCCCAGCAAGTCTGTCTCTTGGGAGCAATCCTGCCCCTGTGCCTTTTGTCTATAAAGAATTGACTCAGTACAGCAAGTACTACCAATCTCTTGTCTTAGGACCTGTGACAGCTGGCCCTCTTTGCTCTCTTGCCGTATCTTCCGGAGCAGCTTTTCAAGTCCAGTGAGCACAGGGCCACAAACCACTCTCTTTGCTGTCCTTCCCGGAGCCCACAGGGAACTTGCTAGTGTGTTTTGTGCAGCATCTGATAGGTTACTAGAGGCCTGGTGCACAAAATTCGTGCATTCAGGGGCTGGGCTAGGGGAGGTCCCTCAGCTCGGCCTGTGCCCACTCAGTCTGGGAGCCCTCAGGGGATGTCCAACTGAAGGGTTAGGCCCGCTCTGGGGAGCAGGCTTAAGCTGTCAGTCAGACATTATTAGCACTGCCAGGGAGGTGGGAGATGCTCCTGCCACTGCCACTGCACTTGCCAGCTGTGAGCCTGGCTTCTGGCTGCA
This sequence comes from Myotis nattereri, assembly GCF_964212035.1. Taxonomy (NCBI): domain Eukaryota; kingdom Metazoa; phylum Chordata; class Mammalia; order Chiroptera; family Vespertilionidae; genus Myotis; species Myotis nattereri. Next base: position 58,391,115 of record NC_138087.1, read on the forward strand.
CTGACCACCAAGGGGCAGTTCCTGAGTTGAGCATCTGCCCCCTGGTGGTCAGTGTGCATCATAGCGACCAGTTGTTCTGCTGTTCAGTTGATTTGCATATTAGCCCTTTTTTATATATAGTGCCTTCTAACTGGTCTATTTTTATATACTTTTCCTCCTCTTCTAGAAGGCTTTCTACATGGAGGCCAGCATGTATTGGTTATCAATTTGTAGCCTCTCAGCTTCAAGTACTTGGTGCTTTGCTGGATCCTTTAAATATGTTTCCTTTGCCATCTGCATGATGCTAAACATTGTCAGTAGAGGGCACTACAGAGACACTGGAGGAAGGGGTGCATTGCTTTCTGCAGGCGCCTCAGTGTGTCCTGCTTTGCCAACACCAGGGCTAGGGCTAGGGTTAGGTTAGGCTTAGAGTTAGGGCTAGGGCTAATGCCAGGATTAGGATTGGGGTTAAGGGTATGGCTAGGGTAAGTGTTAAGTCTAGGATTAGGGTTCAAATTAGGATTAGGGCTAGGGTTAGGATTAGGGCAAGGGTTAGGGTTAGGGTTGGGGCTAGGTTTAGATTTAGGCTTAGAGTTAGGGTTAAAATTAGGGCTAGGGTTAGGTTTAGGGTTAGGGTTAGGGCTAGAGCTAGAGCTTTGGCTAGGGTTAGGTTTAGGGCTAGGGTTAGGTTTAGGGTTAGGGTTAGGGCTAGGTCTAGGTCTAGGGTTAGAGTTTGGGTTAGAGCTAAGGGTAGGGGTGGGCTAGTGTTACTGTTAGGGTTAGTATTAGGTTTAGAGTTTAACCTCTTGGCAGAGGACCTCAGAAATGGCCAGGCATGGGAGTGCTTGTAAAGAGGATGAAAGCTCTAACTTATTTAGGGGGTGAAGGACTGTGGTCAGCTGAGCCTGCTCTGGGTAATCTCGTCCCCATTTGGTGGGTGGCTCCATTCTGACCTCCAGATAATTGGGGGTGGTGTCCTAGAAAATGTGTGTTGAATGCCTACCCAGGTGGTTTTGAGGTAGGTAAGGAACAGTTAACGGGGAATCAGTGAAAACACCGGTGTCTGGAAAGCTGGAGCCCATAAGGGAAGAGAGAGGGTAAAGTTAGGTTTAGGGTTAGGGCTAGGGCTAGGTTTAAGTATTGGGCTAGGGCTAAGGTTAGTGTTAATGTTAAGATTAGGCGTAGGGCTATTGTTAGGGTTAAGGTTACTCTTATATTTAGGGCTAGGTCCAGGGTTAGGTTTAGGATTAGGTCTAAGGTTGGGGTTAGGGCCAGTGTTAGGGTTAGGTTTATTGTTAGGGTTAGGGTTATTTTTAGGGTTAGGATTAATTTTATGCTTAGGGTTAGAGTTAGCGTTAGTGTTATGGTTAGAGCTAGGAGTAGTTTTGGGTTAGGGATAGGGTTAAAGTTAGAGTTAGGGTTAGATTTAGAGTTAAGATTAGAGTTAGGGTTTGTTTTAGTGTTGGGGTTTCTGTTGTGGTTAGGGTAACTTTTAGGGTTGTGGCTCAGGCTTTGCTTAGGGTTAGGTTTAGTGTTAAGATTATGGCTAGGTCTAGGATTTGGACTAGGATTAGATTTAGGTTTAGCATTAGGCCTAGGGCTAGGGTTTGCATTAGGGTTAGAGTTTGGGTCTTTGGATCCACAGTGGAATCACCTGGAGAATTAGGGTAAGGGTTAGTGTTAGGGCTAGTGTTGTGGTTAGCATCTGGTTCCTTGCATGAACATTATTGGAATCACCTGGAGAATTAGGGTTTAGGGTTAGGGCTAGTGCAGTGATGGTGAACCTGTGACACCTCTGACACACGAACTCATTTTTTTGGTTGATATTTCTTTGTTAAATGGCATTTAAATATATAAAATAAATATAAAAAATATAAGTCTTTGTTTTACTATGGTTGCAAATATCAAAAAATTTCTATACGTGACACAGCACCAGAGTTAAGTTAGGGTTTTTCAAAATGCTGACACGCCTAGCTCAAAATGTTTGCCATCACTGGTGTTAGGTTTATGGTTAGGGTTAGGGTTAAGATTAGGGCTAGATTTAGGGTTAGGGTTAGTGTTATAATTAAGGCTAGTGCTAGGGCTAGGGCTAGGGTTAGGATTAAGGCCAGTGTTAGGGTTATGATGAGGCCTAGGCTTAGGACTATGGTTAGGGGTTAGGGTTAGCTTTAGGACTAGAGCTAGTGTTAGGGTTAAGGTTAGTGTTATGGTTAGGGCTCGGCCTATGGTTAGCGTTAGTGTTAGGGTAAAGGTTAGGGCTTGGGCTAGGGTTTGCTAGGGTTAGGGTTAGAGTTAGGGGTGGGGTCAAGGTTAAAGTTAGTGTTAGGGCTAAGACTGGGTTAGGGTTAGGGTATAAGGTTAGGGTTAAGGTTAGGGCTAGGCTTAAGGTTAGGGGTAGTGCTAGGTTTAGGGTTATGGTTAAGGCTAAGGCTAGCTTTAGGGTTATCTAACCTTACCCCTAGCCCTAGCCCTAACCCTAACCCTAACCCTAGCCCTAACCCTAATCCTAACCCTAACCTTAACCCTAACCCTATCTGTACCTCTAACCCCTCACCCTGCAAGGTCTGGGTCTCAGCCCTGGGAGTGGGAGGCCCTTGGGAGTGGTTGCTCCTTGTATTCACTATGCTTATACAGGGAGGGCAAAACTGGTTTTATAGTTGTCCATATGGAAAATAATACAATAATTAATAAAAATATAAGAGTAAACTCTGTTTTGTGTACTCACAACTATAAACCTACTTTTGCTCTGCCCTGTACTTTTAGAGTTCTCGTTACTTCTTACCGGCCATTCCCCCATGACTCCAATCTCCTGTTAAATAGGTAATAATTCTTGATATTAAACTTCCCCAAATTGCTGTGTAATTTCTGTTTGCTGATCACACCTTAACTGAGATGCAGCGTGATCTTTTAAAAATGTAAATCTGATTTTGCCAATCCTCCTTGCTTAAAACCTTTTTATGGTTTCACTCTACTTACCGAATAAAGACCCTCTCTCCCATTTTCATGGTTTCTAGGGGCTCTGCACAGTCTGGCCCCTTTTCCTTCCTGCCCTTGTCTCACACCAGAGCCCCCATGCTTTCCTCCTGTGGCCGAGCTTTTACAGACACTGCCCCCTTTCTGAAATCATCTTCCACCACCTTTCCACCTGCTAAGTCCCTACTGACCTTCTGCCTAGTGGAATCATATTCTCAGGGCAGCTTGCTCCCCCTTCCCGAGAGGTGGAATCACGTCTATGCACTTTCAGAGCACCATGCAAGAGCATTTTTTTGTGGTTGTAATTTTACATGTGTTTGTGCAATTCTTTTGGATTCCTATTAGTTCCCTCTCCTCCAGATAGTAAACTCCTTGAGGACAGGGACTAGCTTTTTTGGCTTCTTGTATGGCTTGTAGCCTCACTCTAGCGAATGTTAAAAAGCATTTACCTTGTTACCATTGTCTTGGTTTTAAGATTTTGCTGTCCATACTCCAACTCGCCACAAGGTGTCAGGCTAAGACCCTCTGGTGCTTGATTTTCCTGGAGAAAGAAGCTTCCAGTTAAAATGCCTTTCTCTGAACCAGAGGAGGATCCCTCTGAAGTGAGACTGAATCACATGCTATTACAGACGATTCCTCAGAAAGCTCCTCTGCACCTTCACGTCTTCACTGCCTCTGAGGAACAATCTGTCCTACTAACAAGCAAGACAAAGGAGAGAGTCTCATTGGCTAGTGTTGTATTTAGAACTCGGGGCTCCGATTCAGGGATGGAGGGGAGTATTCATTGCCCCTCTCCTCACACTTTATTTTGCATGAACTGTGGGTTCTAGAGGAAAGATTTAGAGCAGTGGTTCTCAACCTTGGCTGCACATTAGAATCACCTGGGAATCTTTTTAAAATCCTGATTTCTGGGCATCATCCTCCGGAAATTCTGTTTCTTTGTTACTAATGTTGTGGCCCCACCCCATAACAAAGAAACAGAATTTCCGGAGGATGAGGCCCAGAAATCAGGATTTTAAAAAGATTCCCAGGTGATTCTAATGTGCAGCCAAGGTTGAGAACCACTGGTTTAGAGTGAGGGGTCAGCAAGCTACAGCCCTAGCGGCAAATCTGGCTCTCTGCCTGTTTTTGTAAATACATTTAATTGAAACAGCCATGCCCATTTGCGAATATATTGTTAGTCTTTTGCACAACTATCAATAGTTGTGACAGAAACATAATGGTCTGCAAAGCCCCCAAATATGTACTATCTGGCCCTTTAAGACAAAATTTTGGGATGGATGTAAACTTTTTAGAAGCCTTAATATCTGGCTAGTATGTAGCTGACTTCCCATAGAAATTAGCAATTCAACCTGTCTCTCCAGAAGCAAACATTCTGGGTGAGATCATGTGAATTTCTTAAGGTTCCTTGGAAATTTGGCTCACATACGTCAGCATGATATTTATTAATTCCTTTCAGGAGCTAGGCATTTAAGTGTGCTGTATCTTTTTTTTTTTAAGTGGAAAATATGGGCATACATGATGTAAATTACTTGTAATTTCTTTTGCATGCTTTCCCATAGCAGGACAATTAAGTCACTTCATTTGTCAAGATACCAACCAAAGGCCCTGTAGCTATTTACCTTTCATTCAAGAAACATTCCTGGCATGGGTGGTTTGGATTATTTATGAGGTTATAAGTGCTCAGACATTGTTGAGTCAGAATGATGTTCATTCATTTTGCAAATTTTAAACAATAAAATACATTTCCTACAGATCATCTTCCCGGCAAAACATTTTGGGTAAAGACAGTGGATAGTCTGTAGTTTCTTAGTGTCCTTATACTTATAAAAACAGGCAAATCAGAACTAAACTCATTATTTTTGTGCATACACAGGTCAGAGACTAGCTGGCCACTGTTAAATCCCTTTAGTTTAGGCAGTTGAATGCTGTGGCCGAGTGGGAAGGCTTGTTTGTGGCAAGGTCTGCAGCAAGGAGATGCCAGAAGGGAAAATTCTCAGCTTGTGACTACTGATGGAAAATAAAGTAGGTGGGCTGTCCACCCCATGCCTCTACTGCACCTTTTTTGCAGAAAGTTTTTCAGGCATGTAGTGGCTCTTTGTGGAGTAGGATTTCCCCATCCACCTAAGAAGGAATTGGGCATGGGAGGCTCTCAGAGTCACACCCCTGCATCACATCTTCTTAGTATCCTCTCCAGGTTATTGCACATCAATTTGTTTTCAAAATGTCACTTGTTTTTTTCAAAACATTCTATCCCCCTGTTTACAACCTCTAGTAATAATTATTCAAACGATTCATATTTAAGGATTTTCAGTGTTTCCAACTGTAGTTCTTTTGTATTCTAGAGTTTTAAATGTTGAGATACATATATATATATATATATACACACACACATATATATATTTAGTATATATATATATACACACACATATATGTATGTATATATACCACACAAGATGAATTTTGGAGAGGTAGAGACAAACTACTAAATAAACCACAAAACACCCATTTCTTCACAGCATGAGAGCTACAATAAGAGTGTCACCTTGTTCCACCTGAGCTGAGAATATGAGCATTAGGCAGCTCAAGATTTCCCCCACTTTTTGTATGTCAGCAGATAACTGTGAAAGTACCCTGAGTATTGATTTTGGGGTTATGAATAAATTTTAGCAAATAGGAAACTTTGTAAATATGGAATCTAAGATTAATGAAGAGCAATTGCGTATTTATATATATAAAAAGCTAATATGTAAAGTGTCCCTATGGGAGTTCGACCGGGAGACTGGGAGTTTGATTGCTCACTATGACACGTGCTGACACCAGGGGGTTGCGTGGGATGAAGGAAGGCCCTGGCCAGCAGCCAGAAGGCCCGAATCGGCCCTGATCACTAGCCAGGCCTAAGGACTCTACCTGTGCACTGGGCCTTTAGTGTATGTATAATAACAAAAATACTACTTAAATACATTTTACATATATTTATATTATATATACACATAACAAATAATATATAAAATATATATAATAACACTAGAGGCTCAGTGCATGAAATTTGTACACTGGTAGGGTCCCTAGAGCAGTGGTTCTCAACCTTCCTAATGCCGCGACCCTTTAATACAGTTCCTCATGTTGTGGTGACCCCCAATTTCATTGTTACAAATTGAACATAATTAAAGCATAGTGATTAATCACAAAAACAATATGTAATTATACATGTGTTTTCCGATGGTCTTAGGCGACCCCTGTGAAAGGGTCGTTCGACCTCCAAAGAGGTCTCGACCCACAGGTTGAGAACTGCTGCCCTAGTGGCTGCTGGCTGCTGCTGGCAGAGGCCTCCCTCCCTTCCCCCTGCCAGCCCTGCCCCCAGGTTAAACTCCTGGATGACCTCCTGCTTGAGGGGACAATTTGCATATTACGCTTTTATTATATGGGATCATTGTTACTAATTGTGCATAGGTAGTGTTGCATTACTAGGCAATATATTCTATGCTTGTCAATAAACATGCTTTTACAAAAAACATTCCAAATGATGTTTCCCCGACCAATGTGCAATGTGTACTGTGTTGTAAGGATGCTATGGGAAGTCATTTTGGGATAATGCCAATGTTAAGAAATCCTCTATGTCTGTGACATCTCAAAAAAGCCAGTGCCTCAGATTGTTACAGTTAAGCAGTGAGAGGAACAGGGTCATTTGTGCCAAAATAGAAGCTAGAATCAGCATCCCTTATGCAATTGGACATTTTCCCCATCTTTTTTACTTTGCTTTTCTAAAGCTCTTCTAGCCCCGTTTTACTGTATCTCATTGGATGGGGCATGATTTGATTTTTTTTTTATTGTAATCTGCTCCTCAGGGAAGGTATTAACTATTAATTTTATAAACATGATTAAGCAAAGTTGGGGTTGCCCGTTTTTCTCACTGCACAGAAGCTCATCAGATGGCTCTTTTGCAAATGTCAGTCATTTCTAAGCTGTCAGCGCTACAATATAAACAATGCTCCATACATTGTTAGTCATGGAAGTAATTTCTAGTCCCAGGGAAACAGACCCCAGGGCAGTTTGTTGTGGTGACATGCTTTTCACTCGAGATCACTGAGGACTTAGCGACAGCTGGTGCCTGTCCACAGCCTGGCATTGGAATTCTCTCATTTTGTGAGACCTGAGCGTTGTGGACTTCATCTGGTATGTGAAAACATGATTTATAATGGGCACAATATCATTCCAACTACATATACCTTCCAACAGCGAAGATTTTTTTTTTGCCTTTTAGAATTTATATTCTCTCCCTGCTCCAATATTTTTCCTTTAACCTTTGAGAATATCCTCATGGTATGATTTTTATGTGCTTTGTTTCATGTAATATTCAAGAATCTACACCTCACATAATGTGAGTTGGTAATTGTGCTGCCCTGATTTTGTTTTCTCTTTTACATTTATGTACTAAATCGAGACACTATGAAAAACAAATTGCAGATGGAAAAATTGGGAAGATAATGAGAAAGCTCCCTATAGGGACCCAGAGGCTATGACCAAAACTGCAATCAGAGACAAATCCATTGCCTGAATACTTTCATTATTAAGTGGGGGTGAAAGTAAATAAACCTAAGCAGAATTCAAAGGTAAACAATTCTATAAAGAGCTCTTATAAATCAATGTGAAGAAATACAAGTGTCCCAGGAGAAAATTCGGCGAAAGAAGGGCTGTCAAGAAGCCCAAACAATTTTTGGGTCTCCAGAAAGGAAAGATTAGCTAAAACACTTTCAGATGGTGTTGTTGGAGAAGGTAATTGAGAGGATGTGACCTTCCTTGGACCCCAGAGCTAAATCCAGGCAATCAGAGGCTCCTCCCCTGTCCTTGGAAAGCTACTCCCCTCCCCCCAACAGTTCCCACAGTGGGAGCTGTTTTCAAGGACGCAGCCTTGAGGGTCATCTGAACTGAAAATGTGACTGAACCCTGTTAGGGCCTCTATGTACATTTTAAAGATTCTGGTGGGCAGGTGCGACTGCAGAAGACAAGCCTCTCTGTAAGTTTCCTTGCTTTTTTAAACCTGCCCCCTGCCAATCTGGAGTAGTCTGCCTTTTTCTTTGTCTCTCCTTGCGACAAAGACTTTGTGATCTTCGCAATTTAACACCCTCTCTTCTCCAGTAAAATATATAAAAAGGCAACGCATGTAAGGACGATTACAGATGCCAAGAGATCTACTAAATGCTCACACGTACTAAGTAATAGATAAAAAGCCAACTAAATGCAATACTGATCTGCCACTTTGTCCTACCAAATTGGCAAAAATATAAAAGGGTAATGTCCAGGTGGACAAGGATATAGAAAGTGAGCATTTTTATACAGTTTGTGGAAGCATAATTGGATTCAGCTTTTCTGAAAGACAGTTGGGCTCCATCTATCATGAATCTATTTTTTTTTAATATATTTTTATTGATTTCAGAGAAGGAGAGGGAGAAATAGAAACATCGGTGATGAGGGAGGATCATTGATTGGCTGCCTCCTGTGTACCCCACACTGAGGATGGAGCCCGAAACCCAGGCATGTGCCCTGACCAGGAATCGAACTGTAACCTCCTGGTTCATAGGTCGATGCTCAACCACTGAAGCCACACTGGTTGGGCATGAATCTCTTTTGATCCATCAATTTTACTTCCAGGATTTTATCCTGAGGGAATTAGAGCTTTGTGTAAAGGTAGATAAACAAAGATTTTCTTGTAACATTTATAAGAGGGAAAAATAGGCTGCTATGCAGTCATTAAACACACTCATTGCTATCCTTATCAAACATTTACTAGATCAAACATTGTACTAAGTAAATGTGATATTCCAACTGTGAGGTTAGTATTTTTAACAAAATTGTGGCCTAAAGAGGTTATATAATTAACCAAAGGTCATGTTAAGAATTAGTAAAGCTTATGAAACCCCAGTCGTAACTAATAAATGTCCTCTATCACTGAACAAGTATATTTAATGACATAAGAAAATGCTTGTAATAAATTACTACATGAAAAAATATCAGGCTATATTCAATTTCTCTAGGGATATAGGACTACTGAGACTTTCTAATACTTTTGCTAAGTTATGTTTTTCTAGGAATTAGTTCAGTTGATTTATCATTTCAAGTATATCGGCATAAAGTTGTTAATAATATCCACTTACTGTATTTTAATGTGTGTAGACACTGTAATTGATGCCCTTTTTTATTCCTTTTTTTGGCTTTTTTTCTTGGTCTTGGTGGGGCCTTATTAATTTCATTAGGCCTGTCAAGGATTCTCTCATCTGGTTGCTTTTTATTAAATTAATTTCTGATCTTTATGTTTTCTTTCTTCACCTTCCTTTGCTTTTAATTTAATGTCCCTTTCTTTTAAGATGAGTTCTGATAATTGAAGCCATAAATGCTCTTCTAAGTGTGGTTTTAGTTATTTATTTGTAAAAATGGATATATAGTATTTAAAAAATTATTGTCATTCATTTAAAATATTTCTCACTTTCATTATCTTCTTTAACATATGAGCTATTTAGAAGGGCGTTGGTTAATTTCAAACATGAGGATTTTAAATTATCTTTTTGGTATTAATTATTAGCTTAATTCTACTGTGGTTAGTAAAGAAATAACCTATATGTTATTTCTTATGTTCTGAAATTTGATTTTGAAACTTGATTTTTGTCTCAGACTTCGGACAATTTGCTAAACACATTCTGTGGTGCTTGAATGTATATTTGACACTAGTTGGGCACACTGTCCATTAGGTCACTTGTTAATCTTGTTAGAATCTATATCTTTATTGATGGCATATTTGCTTTTTCTATAGTTACTGAGAAGGATGTGTTAAAGTCTCTATGATGTGGATTTTCCTACTTCTGTTATTTTGCCAGTTTTTTTTTTTGCTTAATATATTTTGAAGTCATGTTCTTAGATTCTTACAAATTTAGACTTATTATATTTTCTTTTTAGATCTACTCTTTTATCATCATAAAATGCCCATCTTTATGTCTATCTAGTAATGCTTCTTATCTTAAAGTCTGCTTTGTGCTATAGTAGTGAAGATATACCAGCTTTCTTTTGGTTAGTGTTTGCATGGCATATATAATTTTACCATCCTTTTAGTCTCAATCTCATTTATTTATAATGTATCTGTTTTATGTGATTGAGTGGCTTGTATTTAATCTGACAGTCTGACAACCATTTCTTTTAATTATCTATTCATATTCAATGTATTATTGATATATTTGGGTTTAAATTGATCATCTTAATACTTATTTGTCCTACTAGTTTATGCTCTTTTTTTCCTCTTTCTTATGACTGATCAAATACTTGTGATCTATCTACCTATATATTTTATCAGTTCTGAATAATGCAAAAATAGTAGAGCAGCCACTCCTGCCTTCTGTGCTACTAATGTCAAGGATATTAATGCTATATTTTAAACTCCACATGACATTATTACTATGATTTTGTAGGCAATATTCACTGAGATATGCTGACATATTTTACCCTCTCAGCACTGTACTCTGCATCTCAGTGCTTCTTTCTGGGATTATTTTCCTTTCTCTTGAAGAACTGCCTTTTGTATTTTCATTAGTGTATTTATGCTGATCACAAATCCTCTCAGTATTTGTATTAAATAGTAGAGGCCTGGTACAAGAAATTCGTGCATGGGTAGGGTCCCTAGGTCTGGCTGGCAATCAGGGCGGATCGGGGCCTTCTGGCTGCTGGCTGGGGCCTCCCTTCGTTTCGTGCCGCCCCCTGGTGGTCAGCACACATCATAGTGAGCAATCAAACTCCCGGTCTCCCGGTCAAACTCCCGAGGGGACAATTTGCATTATTAGGCTTTTATATAGAGAGATATGTTGCCTTAATATTTGAAGAATACTTTAGGTGGATATAGAATTCTCTGTTGGGAGGTTTTTTCTTTTACCAGTTTGATGATATTTCATTGTCTTCTTGCTGTTTTTCTTTTCTTTTGGTTTTGGGGTTGTTCTTTTAAAGGTAAGACATCCTTTCCTCTGGTTTATTTTAAGATTTTCTCTTGTTCTTTTTTTTAGCAGTTGGACTTGGATGCACTTAGGTATGGTTTTCTTTATATTTATTCTTCTTGGAGTTTGTAGCACTTCTCGGGGTTTCTATCATTAGTCTGAAAAGTTCTACCATTATTTCTTCAAAGATTGCTTCTGCTTTATTCTCTCTTATTTTGGTTGGACCCTTTCACCACATCCCATTCTTTGCTGTTCATTTCTGTTTTTCCACTTTGACCCTCCATGGTCCAGCCTGCAGGTTTTCTTCTGGCATTCTGCTCCATCGTCCTTTCAGTTGTGTGTAATCTCCTGTCGTCAATTTACAATGTTTTAGTTTTCAGTTCTTGACTTGCCATTTGATTTATATTCTGCTTTCCAGTTCTGCACTGAAATTCTCCATCTTCCCATTTTATTGATTTAACATAATAATAATTTATATCTGTCTCTGATCGCTCAATATTTGTATCACTTGTGAGTTTGCTTCCTGTGTTTTTTTTTTCTTGATTTTTTTTCAAATAAATTTTATCTTCTTATGTGCCTTTTTAAACGTATTGAGTGCTAGGTATTACTTTTGAAAAATGTTAGAGATTATTTAAGGCTCTGGGTGATGTTTTCTTCCTCCAGGGATGGTTCCTTTGGCTCTTGTAGACAGTTCATCTGGACAGACCAACTTAACTCCGCCAGAAACTGAGACCAGACTGGAATCTGAGCTTCAGCTCCTGTGGTGGCTAGTCTGTTTCTCCATCACCCCCACACCCTCTCAGAATCTCCCTGAAAGTGCAGAGCCCCTCCTCCGTGGCAAGCCTGGAACTCAAATGCTTATTCCCCTCAGCCTGTGAGACCGAAGAAAACTGTGCTCACCTTCTCAGCTTCTCACTTGTCATTTCCAGGACTGGCATTTGTCCTGAGGAGAAAAGTGCTCTAAATTCTGGAATTACCTCTCTTGGTTTTCCTCTTCTCTTAGATCTTGGCTTCTTACTGCCTTGGGAGTTTTTCAAGGGTAGTGTATATTTCAAGTATACATATAAAAACATTATGCCCATCTTTTAGTTGTTCTCCATAGGAAGGCTAGGTAAAACTATACATTATAGTTTTTTTTAGTCTGTTTTTTAAAAAAATATTATTTTAAAAAAATTTTATAGTCATGGGGATGAAACTCCATTATTTTCCCTTTATTCATAAATATGCAATGACAAAAGACGTAATTTAGAATTTTTGTAGGCTCATGGATAATTTTGTTTTTCATTTTACTCCCTGGCGCTGTTGATGTAAATGTTTTCTGTAAAAGAGCATGATTGCTTAGGCGTATTAACATTAAGATATATAAACAGACCATTAAATTAGTATCTGTAATAAGATACTAGGAGCAGCATTTATTTGTAATTATTTTAAAATATTATTATAACAATAATAAAAAATATATGTCAAAAATTATCCCAAACCCCCTCATCTAACTTATTTTTTATATTTTTGTCTGTGTCTGTATTATGTATGCATCTATAACAGTGCACACATGAAATGAGTGTTCATAGCATTGAATTTTAATGATGCACTTGGAAAAAAATAGCCTCCATATATTTTTTTCTAATACCTTGGTTCTAATTCTGGCCCAACATCTTTTCATTTTTTGCCTAGAATTAAGAAGATTGGCATATTTATAGATATCTTGTTCTACTCAATAGGTATATATTTAAAGTGTTAAATAAAATGTCTAAAAATATTAGTGTTACTAAAAGATGTTTATGGTATCTTTCTAATGTTTTTCCTTTCAAATCCGGAGAGACATGGGAGAATTTTGATTCAGAATATCATATTTGACTTTGCCTGCCTTTAGAAGCTTTCTTTCAGCCTGAATAAATTATTTCCAGTCTTCTTTATTAGAAATCCATTTATCAAATTCCAGATGTATTTCCTTTCCCAGAACCATGGCCATATGTTATTCATGATGATGGTATTGATCTCTAATAATACCAGACTCTGATGAGTTGAAATCTTTTGATGATATTTCTTGTCACTCACAAACTTTTGGAAAAGACAAATTAGTAGTTAGATTCACATTTATATCATTACACTTCTCGGCATCTTAATGAAATTCATGAACATTTTAGAGAAAGCTAAATTTTAATTAAAGATTGTCCTTAAAAAATGAAAGAATTCTAAGATTTTTTTGGTAATTAGGCAATATTAAGTTTGTAAAAATAGGAAATAAAAATGGGTTTGTTTTCTAAAGTAAGAAAACTCAAACATTAGTGAATTAAACAACAGTCTTCTCTGAAAAAGTACTAATAATTCATAGTACATTTAAAACACTAGTCATATTATTTAAAAAAACATGGGGATTAATCACTTTCTTGAAAAACAGTGACTATAGGTTATAGCATGAATATCTCTCTTCTCTCTCTCTCTCTCTTTTCTCTCTCTCTCTCTTCTTTTTTTTCAAAAGGCTCCACTAAATAACTCATGTGAAATGCCATTCTGGGAACTTACAGATCCTCTCATTTTTTAGATGAGACTCAAGAGGTTATTTCAGGCATCACATTGGTGGGGAATTCCATGAAAACTCCTAGAACAGTAGTTGGCCTAGAGCAAATGTTCTATAAATGTTCATTTCTTTCCCCCTTTCCCTAGAACAGAGATACCTAGTTTGCCCATTCTTGGGGTGTATGCCTCATAATTTGTTTGTCGTATTAGTAATCTAATCAGTGATAAAAAGCAACCCCCAAATCTCAGTGGCAAATAACAACAGAGCTTGATTTCTTTGCCTCGTTGTCTGTCCTGCGTGGATGGGCGGACACTCTCCCCTATTGCTGCAGGTTGCCTGTGGTTGTAGCTGGGGCTGGGGCTCTGTTCCATGTGGCTCTTTCCCATGAGTCTTCATTTTGGAATCCAGGCTAATGGAGCATCCCATCTAGGATATGCTGTTCTTCAGGCAGAAATTACAAAGCAAGAGCAGGCCTCTTAAGCTTCTGATTGGGGAGGAGCACACTGTCATTTCTGCTGACATTCATTGGCCAGTCAGTCCATGGCCAGATCTGATGATGGGCAGTGAGCTGTGCTCTGCCTCGTAGGAATCACGGCAAACCACGGAGATGAGTAACTCTCTAGCAGGGTAGGGAGCAAATAGTTGTCAACAATAATAGCAGCACATTGACATATATTTTAACATGGCGCCTCTATCTGATCTACTGTTTTTTCTCAGTTCCTGCTCCAAGGAAATGCAAACTATTGGCTCTTGCTACATTTTCTATGGCAGGGCTGAGTTCTCATTTTTTCACATTAGACTAACAATTTCTGGTTACTTGGAAGAATGTTTTCAAAGCTGCAACAGAAGTTGAGGGCCATCTGCAACAATCAATTCTCCTTTGAATCAAATTGTTTTTTACTAAACTTGAAGTTGTTCATTTTCTTTTGAAAAATGCTTGATGGAAGGGAGACATTATGTGCAGGAGGCTGTTGTCTTTTATCAGAAGACTTGCCAGGCCTTCAACTTAATTTTCAGAGAACATTTACATCTTAGATGATTAAGTATTACTGGTGGTGCTCAAATAAAGATGAAAAGCCCTGGGAACAAAGCATATGCTCCCACAGTCTTTAAAAATGTTTAAAGTTCAATTTAACAATCAACAAGGTATTTATTAGACATCCTCATGAGCTTTCTTCAAAATTTATTTTTAGGAAAAGGAAGGCTCTGTGTAAAGTGGAGGCAGAGTGGAGGAGAGAAATGGGGAAGAGAAGGGAACTAGTTTTTCATCTCTTGTAGTTTTCTTATACTTCAAGAATGTATTTTAACGTCACAACAATCCGTAGTAAACGGATGAATGAAGACAGAAGTGGCAGTGAGAGAAAGGAGAGGGTTATCTTTTGATGCCAGAGAATTGGATGATCTCTTCAGATTCTTAATGTTAAAACCTGTCTATCAGCTATCTATACCTATGGAATGGTGAGTACATTTATATGTAAAGAGGCTGAGAGAGGAAAGAACAGAACTTCAAAAAATATACAAGGGACTGTAGAGAGAAGTTTTCTTTCCAAGGGATGCCTGCTGCCACCCAGGCCCCTTCCATGGAAGCAATCTGTGTTACCTGTTTTCAAGTGTATCATTCTGAGGGTATTTTAGGCATTTATAAGTAGGTATATTTAACTATATTTTTCTCCTTTTTTAATGCAAAATGTATCGGCTCTACACTTAGTTTTCCACTTAAATTATCTTGGAGATCATTCCACAAAAATATACAAGTTACCTCCCCCCGCCCCTCATCTCTTCTTCTTCTTTTTTTTTTTTTTTTTAAAGTGGCTTGGGTTTTACTTTGTATAGTTATACCCAAAGCTACTAAATGGTAGGGCATTCCTCTTTCTGGAAACATATGTTGAATCTGCCCTATCCCCAGAACTGTGCTCCCCCGAGGACAATTACTAGGGGAGCCGAGGAGTCTTATTCAGTTTCTAACATACATGTTTGTTACTGTGATTAACGCCTGTTTGTTTTCCCATTGGGATAGATGGCAGCATCCTCAAGAATGTTCTTTTTTTTTTTTTTATTAGTTAAGGTATTACAAATGTGTCCTCATCCCCCCCTTTAACCCCCAACCTCCCCCCCACACACAAACTCATGCTCCCATCCCCCCGTTGTCCATGTCCATTGGTTTGGCTTATATACATGTATACAAGTCCTTCGGTTGATCTCTTCCCCTTACCCCCGCCCTCCCCTACTTTCCTCTGGGGATTGATAGCCTGATCGCTGTTTCTCAGTCTTTGGATGTGAGGGCGATCTGGCTGCGACATCTGTCACCCCATTGATCGCCAGGGTTGATTCGGCTGATCTGGCTGGCTAGGCGGGTGTCCCCCTCCTCCCTCACCGATCCATGTGCGTCCCTCCCGAAGCTGTGCGCTCGGTCGAAGAGGACGACCTCCCCCCCCCCCCCACCCCAGGAGAGGACCGGTCTTCGGTCAAGGGTATACGAGTAGCTGCGCTCCCCTGCTAGAACCTCCAAACAAGCTCTCAAGAATGTTCTTGGTGCTTACTTTAGGAGATCTCGCCCAGGGAAACTGAGTCCTATACCAAAGCACAAAGGGGGACAGTAGCTCTAACAGGGAAAGGAAAGCAGGCCAAGCCCCGATGTGGGGGTGGAATGAACTCACAGAGGCGAAGAGGCAGATGGAGGCAGAGCAATGATATGACAGGCAGTTAAGTTGAGAGCGCTGGGTGCGGTTCCCTGGTGCGCTCACCTTCACACTCCTCACCCTTCGGAAGAGCCGTACTGGTGAAAGGAGAAATTGCTGTGATTTTGGATGTAAATGGGAAATGTGCATCTGTTAGTGTGCCATTACAAGGAGAATCCAATGAAATTACAGGGTATGAAATGGTAAGTCATTTGAGTGAATTACCTATTAAATGACAGCAATGACCTAATAATACATTTTCTTTTGTATATAAAGGCAGCACCAGTCGGACTATTTCCTCTCTCTGTCCTGGTTTGTCCCCCTTGCCACCAGCTGGGGTGGTGGAAGTCACGAAACACAGTGACCCTGAATAGCCTTCCTGAGAACTGACCCCTGGCCGTGACTTCATTAACACGAACCCTGTCTGGTGTTCTCCAGAGATTAATCAGCCTCAGGCAAGAAACTGAGAGTTAATCATTACAGAGGGCTTATTTCCATAATGCTCAAGAGCATGGGTTATTTTGAAGGAATGTATTCAGTTTCTCGCCCTTCTTAATTGTTCCAGGTAGAACTCTTATAGATGGCAAATAGTGGTGTAAACCGTTAACATGAGATTTTCAAGGCTGCATGATGTATTCTATTGAGATGCAAGAATTTTACCATATTTCACTTACTGAGTTTTTGAAAATACCTTTTCTTCAGAAGAGGTTGCATCTGCTAGTAAGTGGGCACAAGCGTTCTTGATGTTTATTGGTACTGATTATCTATCTACATAATGACTTCAGCGTACCATTTAGAAGCTCATTCCCCAAACGCTTTACTCTTAGCTTCTCACGTTTTTAACGTGACAAACCACCTCAACTGGTCTTTGTTTAAACCCAGAAATATAAATTTTAGAGAGCTGTGTCCTCCAGACGCATGCGGTGACATTTTCAAATACCACAGCACGTGGCGAAAATCCTGATTTCTTTATCCTAATAAAATGTGTGTACTAGATGGTGGGCTTCAGCATATCAATAAACTTTGGTGTAACCATATTTACTACTGTAGAAGTAACCCACAGAAACCCCAACTTTATTTTCTCTTTCAAACGCCCTGCAGCCGGACTCCTGAAAGCCCATGATTGTTCCGATGGGGGCATGGGAAGCAGCAGCCTCAGTGTCCCTATTTTGTGAAACTTGAAATTAAATCTTGCTCCCGACCAGACCTTGGGTGTGTGTTCCCTACGGTGGGTCTCTGCAGCAGGTTATTTACTCTCAGCCCGTATTTTATGCCCAAATGAATGAAGAACATCTGGATCTCCATCCAGTCTCCCCCGCGTTGGCCTTAGGTTGTTACCTTTGCTTCGTGTCTGAGTGTGAATGCTTTGAAATTTATGTATGACTATACTATAGCCGGGTTTGGGTTCTGGAATCAGGATGACACGATCTTAAAATTTGGTTGTACAATTTACGAGGAGTGACCACGGAAAAGTTGTCAACTTCTCTATAAGCCTTAGCTTTTCTCTTCAGTAAGATGGGGATAATAATTGTACCTCCCTTAATGGCTTGTTGAAGGATTACATGTAATGCATATCAAGTGCTTGGCACCTAAGGATTGCTCAGTGTTAGCTATAAGTATGATAACTAGGATGTTGATTATTTGATCCAATCAGTACAGGTGGATATAACTCTAAAGCTCCTTATGGATAGGTCTACCTGGCATATTAGCTAATGTTTGTTAAAGAGTAAATGATGGGAACACCCTTCTCCCCATGTTTATAGCTAGTTTTCAAATTAGAGGCTGCACTAAACATGAGCTTATAATCTAAAAGTACAAAGCACATATGGAAATAATTCACTTTACGTAAACGTCATCAGAAACAAGTAGCAGAATTAGAACTTTTCGAATTTTTTTCTTTTAGAATTTTGAATGAAATAGTTTCTGGGTATAAAATTTAAAAAACATGTTAAGATGCTTTTTAAAAGAAGGATGGAAAAGAGAACATGAGAAAGAAATAGATATTATCATACTATAGTAATTTTCTATGACTTCCTTTTTCCCCCTTAAGAATTTTTGAGGATCATTGTATCATCTTCTGAGAGCACATGGCCAGGACATGGGTCATCTTATCACTTCAGCATCACATAAGGAAGAGAAAGAAGAGAGAAAGCGCACTCATGTGCTGACCCTTTATGCATGGTGGCTCCACCCACTAGCAAATGTGGTATGATCCATGCCCTGGAATGTGACATATAATTAGAATTTTCTCTTTGGAGAGGAGAATGGGGTGGGGATATGGTTCAGGGCAGGGGTCTGAGGAGAGCAGCAGAAGTAAGAGAGAAGCCTGAAAAAGTATGTCTCCTCATAAAAGACTGCAGCATCAGAGAATATGTTTAGGAAGAAATAATGATTCCACTGGATTGTTTAATTTTAACGAATTTACACTTGCTGTTTATATTGTAATTACATTAATTAAAAAACAATTTCAAAGTACATTTGATAGTGAAGATCCTGACCCCTTTATGTGATAATCAAAAGTTATCTATAAGCTGCTGTTTACAGAAGTCCATAGGATTGCTCAATTTGAGAGGCAATAATGAGTGTTTGCCATCTTGTGGCAACACAAGAAGACTCCATGTGTGAACACTACACAGCCCTGGCTGCTGCCTGTTCCTTTCCAACCTAGGACTTCTGTTCTTCCTCCCCATGTTGATTTTTGATTTTTCAGAAGAAAAAAAGGCACTGTTTCCCTGACATGGGCATCTAGATTCTGAAGCAAGGCTCAGGAAAGCTCCCGCATCCCTCAGGAACTCAGAAGTCCCCTGGCTTCTTTGTCATGGTCCTGTGCCTCCGGTGACTCTCTTGGACTTGATCTAAGAAGACCACGCTAGCTCTCTTGTGCACGGTCCCCATTCGGTCCACAGGAAATAGTCACACATCCTTTTTTTCACAAACTCTGGGAAAATAGGCTGCCCCAAGGAGCTGCCTCTCATTTGCTTTTAATTTCTTTACTTTTTAAAAATATATTTTTATCCTCATCCTAGGAGTGAGGATTTTTAAAAAAAGTATTTTGATTGATTTCAGAGAGGAAGGGAGAGGGAAAGAGAGACAGAAACATCAACGATGAAAAATCATTGATCAGCTGCCTCCCACATGCCCCCCACTGGGGACCGAGCCAGCAACCTGGGCATGAGCCCTGACTGGGAATCAAACTGTGACCTCCTGGTTTATGGGTCGACATTCAACCACTGAGCCATGCTGGCTGGGCTCATTTGCTTTTCTATTAAAGCTTCTTGCTAGCTCATTCTTGACCTTTAGATTCTTCAGATGAGAGTCAGTTTGTATGTCCCAATCCCTGGAGGCCAAATATCAAACTCTCCAAGTGATCTTCTCAGAGCCTTCTCTTTCACTTGTTATAACTAGAGGGCTAATTACTACTTCCAGTAATGTGGTAGCTAGAGCATAGTATATAGACTGTACAGTGGTGGGCTGGAGTTATCTGGTACTGGCTTGTGAGAGCTGATTGTTTTCAGGAATTCTGCAAGGTGAGAAACATAGCCAGTATTAAAAATTATATAAAATTTTAACATATTACATTAAAAACAAATATAAAAAAAACTCACCACTTCCTAGTTATGTTATCCTTACCTATGTCCTTGAGAATATTTGCATCTACTGTAGATGTGGTAGAAATACTGTATAAGAGCATCCTACTGTGCATCTTTTCCCAACTCTCTGTTCAATGATGTCATATTGGTAGCTTGAAATCAGCCACGGTGGGGATATTCACACCACAGACATTGGAAAATGTTACAAATAATGGCCCTTTCCCCAGGAGACCCTGTTGTTAAACATTTCCCAAAATAACACTGAGTATAAGCTGTTTTCCTAGATTCTCTCTCTCTAAGGTAATTTTTCTCATTCTCCAAAATCTTGCCCTACCTCAGGAGCATTTGAATATCCAGACCTAAATCACTTGCATTTTACATAATGCAATAGCAAGATAAGAGCAAGTATTTCTTCAACCCTCACAACCCACAGTGGGAAGCAGATATGTTTTCTATTCTGCCTTTTGAAGAATGTTGATGATTGGAGCTGATGCTGTGTTCAGATGAACTACTTGTGCAGAAGGGGTGGGGGAAGGGGAAGACAAATGACTTGTTTTTTCAATACAGCTGCTCTGGCTATTGTCTTTAATTACACTCCTGCTGGACTGATAAGAAAACTGGCTTCCGACAGCTGTGAGAAGCTGCCACACCACAAAGCCCTAATATTTCTTTTTGGGAATAAGTGATGCCTTGTGCACTAAGCAAGATAGACAAATAATTTTGATAATAATGTTTGGAGATGTTTCTACTGTTTAGGAACTTAATTTTCTTAAAGCTACATGGTCTCCATTTGGAATTTACCTATTGCACTTAATGAGGCAGGAGATTTTAGCAGTTTAAATATAGATGCATTTTTTGAGTTTTTCAACATACTCCTTATTCATATGCCTTTTCATCCAGCATTTAAAAAATATGCGGATAGCTGCTTGAAAACATGATTGGTAACTATCTTGGTACTTTTTCCTTTCCAGTGTGGCTGGAATTATCCCAGCTCCTTCAAATATCCCCATAACATGAATCCAAAGCACAGACATATGATGTAGAGACCATGTGTCTTTAAAAACTTTTTTTTTGGGGGGGGGGAGGGTAGGAAAAAAAAAGTAGCAGAACTACATGTTTCCATCTTTTATCCCTATGGTCCTCACCTCCTTTGTGGTAAATGGCCAAATGCCAAAGCAAAAAGCATGATAGAAAGATAAGTGGATCACTGGATGAAATGGTACAACTAATGCTCTTACTGTGTGTGTGCTGCAGGACGGGAATGCGCGAGACATGAAAGTGCCTGGAGATTTTATTTATTAAAGTTTTTTCAATTCATAATCTACTGATGTGATCCAAAAGCTCTGTTTCCTATTGGATTATTCTAGAACAACCTGCACAAAATTGGGTGTGAAGTAATTCAACATTTATTTATTTATTTTTTTGAAGTAGTTAAACATTGTATATGGGGTTGATCAATGGTGTTTTATAGAGAATGTCCTTGTTTCCAGGTTGCTGTCCAATGAGGGAGTCATTTTAACTTCCCTCTTCCAGCAGATGTATGCCTTTTATGTCACAGGGACTTTGACATATGCTGATCCTGCTGCCAGAGCTCAGCTACAGAGCAGGGAAGGTGAGGGCCAAGAGAGCCAGCTGCAGAGCACCGAGACAGGAGAACCGGGGAGCTCCAGCCCCAGGCAGCCATTACCAGAATCTGTGGGAGGGAAGCCAAGCAGATGTTTAGGGATTTAGAATATGATAAAATCAGTCTTCGAGTAAGTACTGAACCATAGACCCAAGTCTTTATAATAAAAGCCCCGGAAGAGACATAGGACACCCCAGAGAGCCCAGCGGAGGACAGGCTGGGCAGGGGGAGTCACATACATGAAGACTGAGGGGCCAGAAGAAGGTCCAGAGAGAACCATCTGAGAAAGTCTGGCTAATCCCTGGCCCTGCTAGTTAATTCAGGTCATGTGGTGGTTACGTGTGTGGCTCAGGAGTCAGAACACCAGGTTTATATCCTGGATCTGCCTATGTGACCTTGTGTTTCTCAAACTCAGTTACGTTGCCTGTAAAACAAGAATAATGATAGCACAGCTCATGTGACACTCTTAGCAAAATTTCTGCTGCTTACGAAATGCTCCATAAATGTTAGCTGTACAAATGATAATGTAATTATGTTCTTATTAGTTCCATAGTGAAATGAGACTGGTACTAGAATCCACTCGATATCTTAATGGCTGTTAGTATATTAGCAGAGTGTACAAGGCATCGAGTAGTCTTTCATTCAAGATCACTTCTTCCAAGGGGTTTGAGGCTTTAAAAATAGACTTAACTTCTTTGTAAAGAGCTTTGAGGATTGGTGTTCTAAAAATGACATAGAAACTCTTGTAATATGTGACGTATATGCTTAAGAAGCTTTTCCCTTCTGTCTCAGAATTTCCTCTTAGAGGTGATTTAATTCTATTTCTTTTTGTTCACTCTTCTGGAGAGATGGAGTAATACCTGCCAGCATCAATCATCTGGACCTTTGAAATAGTTTGAACTAGCAATCTTTCCGTGAATGAGTGGAAAAGGGCATTGCGATGAAATATTGGCGTAATTCTGTTAGACCTTATTGAGGGGATTAGTGAAGTACAAAATGAGGAAAAGTGCGTGCTTTTTATTGGAAATGAACTGGTTGAGTGGACTTTCATACAAATTAGAGAGGGGTATTATAAATATGGCCTCTAGTGATGAGGATGAAAATCTGAGCATTTATTAAGAATGGGAAGGTAATAAATGCTCTAAGAGACTGCAGAAAGATGACTATAGGGCTAGAGGCAATGGTTTGGCTGTGCTGAGGTGTCACCCACAGGAAGTGGGAGAGAAAAAGAACAGGCGCTTCCATGTAGGCATCTCTGTGCCTGAATTAACCGAGGTTGCCATGTATCTGTCGCTTCTGACAGTTGGTGTTTTTCTGGGCTGGTGATTTTATCTCCTGTGTGTGCTCATTGGCAGGGTGGCGGCTAGTATCGGGCAACCACTAGAAAAGAAAAACATTTAAAAATTTTGAAATGTCATTCTTTGATAACTTTTCCAAGTATGTCTTAAAAGGTAGAAACAAATGTCCTTTGAAATTTATTTTTTCCTTCACATGCTATTCTTGGCCTATCTACCAGCCTAGAGAATGACTACTCTTTTCTTCTCTCTTACCACCAGTGAGCCACACTTCAGTTTTGGAACTCTTAAAGAAGTTAGCAAATGGTTCCACAACCCCAGAAATTTCTCCTGTGTGCTACTCTCCCTCATCACCCAACACACACTTTCAACACATGCTGCTGAGTGCTGGCTGCATTAACCCTGAACTAAGCCTCCATATCTCTCTCTCTCTCTCTCTCTCTCTCTCTCTCTCTCCTCTCCTCTCCTCTCCTCTCCTCTCCTCTCCTCTCCTCTCCTCTTCTCTTCTCTTCTCTTCTCTTCTCTTCTCTTCTCTTCTCTTCTCTTCTCTTCTCTTCTCTCTCTCTCTCTCTCTCTCTCTCTCTCTCTCTCTCTCTCTCTCTCTCTCTCTCTCTCAGTTCCCTGTCAGGATGGACTTGAGTGAACCTCTGCCAGGTAAAATGGATGTTTCTCATTAATGAGACTTGCTCACAGTAGATCCTAATTAGAAGGCCAATGAATAATTGATGTTTTCATTTTTGATCGATTTGATAGCAAAAACTAAAATGCCCGAGTATTTGAAACTGTAAAAGGGATTCAATTCTAAGTATTACACGGACTGGTTTTCATCGTTGGTAGCATCTTCATGCCCAGAGAAGGTATATGTGAGGTGGTGCTGAAAGGTTTTGACAAGGAAGGGAACGGAGCAGTTCAAGTTAAGGGCACAGTGTGAACACAGGAAGGAAGGCAAGGCATTGTATTGTATACACAGCAAAAGGCAAATAATTTGGAGAGGCCAGTGTGTAGGCTTTGGGTAATATTGTGATGGGACATGGAATTGGAGATCGACTTTGCAACCATCTTCGGAAGTCCTTAAATGCTAGACTAAAAAGTTGAATTTAATTCACTAGGCAAGAAAAATTTTGAAGACGGAAAAGATCTAACCCATACATTAGGAAGAGAATTTATAAAATAATAAATGTAACTTTAGTGTACAGAATGCTCATGTGTACAGAGTTCTAAAGTTTACTTAGCTTTTCTACCTACTTTGAAAACATTTAATTCTGTAGAATGAAGTAGTTAAAGCCTTAGGTGAGGCTGGGAATTTGTCTCACACAAAGTCTATTTGAAATCACTGCAACTGACCCCCACTATTTGAATGACTCTATATAAAAAGGGTATAGATTTATTCTGTATTGATTCCTAGGGAATGCATAGACCTAAGAAGATTAATTCAACTCCTCCAAAAGTCTTTAAAAGTTAGTAAGATGGAAAACACAATTAAGTAAATAACAATTTAGAAAACACCAAAAGTTGTCTCCCAAAGACAACCAGTTTTTTTATGTGTGTGTGTGTGTGTGTGTGTGTGTGTGTGTGTGTATATATATATATATATATATATATATATATATATATATAGATTTCAGAGAGGAAGGAAGAGAAAGAGAGAGAGAGAAACATCAATGATGAGAGAATCACTGATCAGCTGCCTCCTGCACGCCCCCTACTGGGGATCAAGCCCACAACCCAGGCATGTGCCCTTGACCGGAATCGAACCTGGGACCCTTCAGTCAGCAGGCTGATGCTCTATCCACTGAGCCAAGCTGGCTAGGGCTAGTTTATCCTTTTTACAAAATTATCATATATTCCCATCCTATTCTTAAATTAATATTTTAAATTATCATTACATTGTTTGCACTTGCTATGCTATTATAGATGTATCATTTGCATAATATTTTACCTTGTGGACATCACATATATTTTTTCTTCTATTAGACAATTAGATGGCTCCCAATGTTTTTGCGATTATAAGCAACTTTGCCATAAATTATATACCTGATTT
Organism: Myotis nattereri; assembly: GCF_964212035.1. Taxonomy (NCBI): domain Eukaryota; kingdom Metazoa; phylum Chordata; class Mammalia; order Chiroptera; family Vespertilionidae; genus Myotis; species Myotis nattereri. The sequence goes on from NC_138087.1 coordinate 58,415,789, forward strand.
TTTCTACATTTTAGATTATTTTCCTAGAAAATATTCCTATAAGAATTTAGAGCCAAAGGGGCAAACATTGATAAGGTGTGGTTTTTTTTAATAGTGGTTATTGCTTAAGAAAAAGTGCAAAATGTATTCTCTATTCAGCAGTATAAGAATAAGCCCATTTTATAACAACCTCGCCACATTGGTCATACTATGAAAAATTGATTTGACATGACAAAAGGAAGCTGATATTCTTCATCTTCATTAGAAAGGACTAGTCAATGGTTCCAGTGGTCAGAAAATGCAAGGGGCTATCTTCTGCTTTTGTGACCTCCTTGCAACTAGAGTTGTGGAAGTCCAGACTGAATTACCCTCTGATTATCAGTCTAGAAGCACTGTACAGTCTCCATTATTCCTTGGGGATTTTGCCTCTCTTCTGTAGCGGTGGTCCAAAGGGATCACTAATGAAAATGTGCTATTTTGTTGATGATGGCTAGAGGGTCATTTGATAGGGAAACATGGAGCATGTGTGGAAAAAGGAAACTTTACATAATCCACGTAGCCTATCATTGGAAACAGGAGAGAGGCTTGCATGACTTAGGGAAGAAATGCACGAGGAGAAACAGAGCACCTGTGAAAGCAAGAAAGGCGGGAACCCGAGGGCTCAGCAGTTCTAGAGACAGGACAGGTCGCCAGGGCGTCTGCTACAGATATGCCACAAGTATTAATTGCTTTGTTAGGAGAGAACCGGCCTAAAAATATGTGAACAAAGCTGGGCCCTAGAGGTACTAATGGCAGTGGGAATGGTTGCCATGACAACGGCAAGGAAAAGTCAACCAAAGGAATTACTAATACATCTGAGTGTAAATGTGTCTGACATTGAATAATGTGAGCCAATTCCTTGGCAGATTCCAACACTATTTTTGAACCTGAAGAAAAAAAGTTCCAGCGTTTATCACATGCAGCTTTTAGTTTACGCATTTTGTGGTAAGGAGTAACTAACTTTTTGTAAGAGGTGAGCTTTGATTTTAAAATAACTTTTATGATAAGACTATCGAGGAACAGTAAAGGGTATTTTCAAAGGGAAAAAAAGAAATTGTTTGTCATCCTCCCTGTGGATACAACAGCTTGCCTTTTCCTGCTTTCCTATATCCACCTGCACTTTTACTCATCTGTAATCCTAATATTCTGACAGTTTTGCATTCTCCTTTTATCATTTAGCCTCACATCCTGAGCATTTACCATCCTTTAAAGTCATCTTTGTAATCAACAATGAAAATTTCTGTGCATCAATTACATTGTATCAATTACTAAGCTCTTCACCTATTGGAGGAAATTAATGTATTATTCCCAAGTTGTGTTATAGGCAATGCAGAAGGAATAGGTGGAGTTCAGGTTAATATCACTGAAACACTGGCTCTCAACATTACACAGAGTTGAGCTTGTGTTTGGGCCACAGTGCATTATGATACACAAATATCTGCTAGCTGGAGGGTGGGAGGGGTCAGTAATTCTGGATTATCAGGTAGTGCCAATAATTAATAGGATAGGGAAGGATGCTTTTCTCATTATACCACATATTGCTTTATAATGCACATCTGCTCCCAGACCCGGGGCTCCGCTGAAATCACCCAGTGTTTTTCTGAAAGACCATTTCTTACCCCAAATGAATCTGTCAATAATAATTATTGTGGTAAAAGTAAAAACCCCAGATAACATGATTGAAACACTTCCTCATAGTCTGCAGTGAAGAGAAGTAATTATATATCACAGGATGACGATTGTCTCTCGCATTCATGGTAAATCAGGTGTCTTTCTTTTTTAAATCCTGTATTGGAAGGGATTTCGCTTGGCCTCATAAACTGTGCCATTCATCTTGTTTTGTGCATGTGATGATGCTACTGGCTCGGAATGGCTGTGTCAGTGCTTCCCGTTGTTAATAGAGCTGTTTGCTTTCATGAGGGTGCCTTCTGAATGTAGGGCTCTGAATATAAGCCTGCATGATTAGCAAATCAAAGGGCAGCTTCGTAAGTCACTCTGTAGAGGTGCTGCTGGAATTTGGGGCGTCCAGTGTGAGCTTATGCCCCTGGTGATGGATTAATGGCAGACTGAAGGTGGAAACAATTGTTACCAATACTACTGTTCTGGCCTGTTCTGATAGCCATTTACTTAGGGAAGAGCTGTGCTAATTCAAACTGACCAAAGGATGTTGGTTTTGTGTAATTGTCATTAAGAATACATGATGAAGGATTATAAATTAGCATTTTGCATTCCAATAAGTTTTTTGGCCTGAAGGAAGAATGGAAGGATTTAAGGGGGTAAAGGAATAAACAAGAGGGGTTGGGAGAATGGGATAAGCACAGGAAAACCAGAAGAATTAGGGTGAAGTACCTGATCTAAATCACCAGACACACTCACTTGGGAAAACGTTGGGGTAATTAGTTATTAGCAAGCCACTAGGTCAGAGAACTGTGCCGGACTTTCTTCTATGTGCAGAGATACCTGGGGGCAGTATTTGAGAATCAGACAAATTTCTGCCACTTAGCTTAGGACACTGAAAAAGTTCTTGGTTTCTTTTCCCCAGATCAGCAAGGGCCTATACATCAGAGTTTATTTTCTTGGGCTGAGTGTATTCCTAACATCTCTGCCAGGAAGCTCAGATCCTGAGGAAAAGGGGATTCTACTCCTCATTGCAAGAGAAACAAAAGGAGGGTGGAAAGGGAGCCCAGAGTTCTCAGAGAAAAGGGGTGGGAGGGAGGAGGGGTTAGAGCAGTGGCTTTGGAACATTGGCCCCAACTCAAACACACTGTACACGGTGACACAGTAGGATGTGTATTAGCACTCCACACCAGGCACATGTTTTATGAAACAGTGCTTGTATTTACTGTATAAGGCTGACATCTTCTCATCAAACACATCGCCACCGGTCTACTGACAGGACGACATGCATTAATTTATCTAACTGCGTCCTTATAATAACCCTAAGCAGGTATTACATTGCTGTTTTCTAGATGAGGAACCAGAGCTCCAAGAGGTGAAATCATGGGCCCATGTTCTCACGGCTGGAGTGGTGGAGCTGACATATGGGCCTGTCTCTGACAGATCAGACCTAAGCCATCCTCCAATATGCTCAATGGCTTTCCCCCCAGGAACCACTGAAAATTGGCCCTGACTTCCTTAGCAACTAAAAAAGGGAGGGAGAGATGACTAGGTAAAAGGTGAAAAGAGAACTGTGATCTCCCAGGAACTGCTTTCAGATTCCATATGTGATGCAGAGCAAGGGCTCCATGGATCCATGCCTGGTCTGCCCACTGCTGCCCCACACTGACCAGCTGTTGGGCCTTAGGGAAGTTAAAACCTCTAAATGTCACTCTTCTCAAGGGTTAAGTGCTAATGTTAATAGTAGCCTCCGTGTAGGTTTATGGCAGAGATGAAAAGATAGGATCCAGAGAAGTATTTAATGTGGCCTGGGGAACAGATTTTGCATTCCCAAAATGTTAGTTGTTACCATGGACATAGAGAAAATGCATAAGCCGGTTAGAAACCCCTTCATTCAAAGCCTGGCCCCTTCAGCTACAATGCAGTAACTTTTTTGTTTATGGCAACCCAAATCCTATTGAGAATCCAAATGTGTTATCTAAGCCAATTAGGGCTAGATGGAAATTCATAATAAACATTTGCTAATCATGGACAGACCCCCTAAGCAATTACTATGATGATGGGGACAAAATTGTCTCTAGCTCATTACTTTCATTCTCCAGCTCCTAAAATCTGACTAAAAACAATCAGGAGTTCTCATGTGAATAGCAGCATTTATGTGAATTAGTGGCTTCAGTTCAGTTTCCATTACCTAAGTCTCTCAATCACAAAATTACATATTCCAAAATTCGAAACTGACATTCTAAAATGAATGGAGTAAACCTAGAAAGCTTGGAAGAAACACTGACTAATTGTTACTGGGATTTGTTCCTAAGATCTGCAGTTAGAGCAGCATTAGGAGTAATGTTCTTTGATTTTGATTGTTTCATTAACACCTAATCCAACTAGGCACCTGGACCAAGCATCAGAGCAGCGATTCTCAACCTGTGGGTCGCGACCCCTTTGGGGGTCGAATGAACCTTTCACAGGGGTCGCCTAAGGCCATCGGAAAACACATATATAATTACATATTGTTTTTGTGATTAATCACTATGCTTTAATTATGTTCAATTTGTAACAATGAAATTGGGGGCCACCACAACATGAGGAACTGTATTAAAGGGTGGCAGCATCAGGAAGGTTGAGAACCACTGCATTAGAGGCACTTGGACAGCATGTAGAAGTAAGAACAAAATCTCTCTCTCTTGTTGAAACACCCTCCAGTTTTGTCAGCTAGTGACAGCTCAGCTTACAAAATGGGGGCGTTATCATAAAAAACTGACGAGTAATACCGATTGGTCAAAAGGAAACAAATCTATTGAGATAACCCTATGTATGGCGTTTCATTTTGTGAGTTAGATCTCATTAGGTAATAGTCCCACCTTTTTCTCCATCTCAGCAGCTGTATTCCTGGGCAAGTTGTATAAAGTTTGGAGGAAAGCTCTGTCCAAAATCTCAAATTCTTGAAACATATTATTTGGGACTTGGTTAACTTTACCAGTGAGGAACTCCAGTGGCCCTACTGTTTGGAATGAATTGGAGGGGGACAAGTACAAAGACTTAATTGATATAAGTTTGAATCTTATTATGCGCTCATAATTTCCAGAACATATTTTGTCCCATATTTATACTTTCTTTCCAAATACAGACTTTGTGGCATGGATAGGCTCTTAAAATAATCAAGAATTGCAATACTGGTGATAGTAATGCTTACGTTTTTAAGTGCTTACTATGTACCAAGCTATGCTCAGTACTCTGCATTCAAAAAACTCATTTTTTTACTTACTGCAATTCTGTAAGGTCAATGCTATTACTGTCCCCATTTTGTAAATGAGAAAACGGAGGCACCGAGAGGCTACATCTTACCCAAGGTCATATTACTAGCAATGTCTCATGTTGACAAGCCATTAATCATGTTTTACTTCCGGGTTCTCAGGCTTGATTTCCCTTAATAAATCTCCTGGGAAAAAATAACTGCACAGAGCAGTGGTTCCTAGCCACCCAATAGGTCTTCCAAAATATATTTCAAATAGCATACTGAGAAACGATGACTGGCATCAAGGCTGTAACAGAGGTTAGGGGTAAGGCAGCGGTTCTCAACCGGTGGGTCGAGACCTCTTTGGGGGCCGAACGACCCTTTCACAGGGGTCGCCTAAGACCATTGGAAAACACATATATAATTACATATTGTTTTTGTGATTAATCACTATGCTTTAATTATGTTCAATTTGTCACAATGAAATTGGGGGTCACCACAACATGAGGAACTGTATTAAAGGGTCGTGGCATTAGGAATGTTGAGAACCACTGGGATAAGAGGATATATTTAAGAAATATTTTAGAAGTAGAACTTAACTGTGTTGGTGATGAGGTGGAGGGAAGAGGAAGGTTTTGAGCTGGGTGACTGCCTGGGCAAAGGGGCCATCAGTGAGCTGGGGACACAGGAGAAGTCAAGTCCTGGAAAGTACAACACTCTCAGAGTGCATTTTGCTTTACCTTCCATGGAGGGTTTCCTTAAAGATGATTTGGTTTTTCTACTTCAGCGACTTCTACTTTCCCAGATATTATGGAAGTGTTTTATGAGGGCCTCTCCATAAATTAAGTGGATTCTGTGGATGGTTTTATGGTATAGGTAAGGATGGGTAAGGGAGAGGAATTCTAGGAGAGATGAACGAGGCAGAGGGTGTTTGGGGCTACATCGTGTCCTTTTCTCCTTGCGTGACCCCTACAGTGCTGTGCATGCAGCTGCAATGGGGAACACTCAGCAACCATGCAAGTCATTCACCATTTTTTTAAAAAAGATTAACATTAATTTATTGTTTAAATATGACACAACGGCAATAATGTTTGAAAGGGGAGTCATAACAGGGAGAAGTCAGCAACAGCAGACTCTTCCTATGTTCACAACCAAGAAAACCCCGCTCATCTCTGCTTTGAGGAAAAAAATTCCGTAAGGTAAATACTATTACTATCCCCATTCTATAAATGACAAAACTGAGGCACAGAGAGGTTACAACGCCTGGTAAACCCCAGGGCAAGGGAGAAGCTGTGGGTGTTTTCCGATCCTGAGCTCTTTTCTCCTAGTCAATTCCCCAGGAGGCACTACCGTGACCGCAAATGAGAAAGGATGCTCACGGGAAGATGCTTGTCAGCCAAGTGGCCATCATTCATGCTCCAGCGATGCTCTGCCTGGAGGAGGGAGAATGAAACATTTATGAAAATGCTCTTTCCCGGCTGCACATCATGTCTGTCAAAGAGAAGCAGGCAAAAAACCAGGAATCATCTCTCCAAAGAGACCACACGGGTTTTGCTTTTGCTTGTGTCTTCAGGACCAGATGTCCTGTGTGAGGATGTTGAATGTAACCCACCCCGTGGTTCATGGCCCTGACTTCCCTGTTTCACTGCATCTCACAATGTCCGTTCTACTAAAGCCCCCATGAGGGCAGCCGAGAGTGAACTTGATCTTCGAGGGTTGGAGGTGCAGCCTGAAGCACCCCTCTCAGACATGAGAAATTTCTTTGCAATGCCACTTCAACCCTTAAAAAAGAAAGCATGCCCCTTTTGCATTCTCTTCCATGAGGTCCCCGCTGTGTTACAGTAGCAATCATCTGTACTCTCCCACTGGAGGCATAAAATTGATGGGATTCTCCCCGGATGACACTAAGGCAACTCAACATTCTGCAAGTCTTCCTGCCACTCATTAAGCAATTAGAGGCCTTTTCTGAAACTGATGGTAATTTTATCTAAGGAGAAGGGCACAGTAGTTCACCGGAAGGAGTAGAATCCAACTGTGGTCGGAAAAATAATGAGGTCTGTTTTGAATCAGAACAGAGGTTTAATCACCATTGGCCTTGTGCTCACACAAGTTTTGCTGACATTTTTTTTTCCTCCTCCAAATAATTTTAACCACACTCAAGCTTTCTGGTATTATCTGAGAACGTGTGGAAAGAGCAGCGGGTTGGCAAACCAAGTGCTGTCATGAACAAGCCCTGTGCCCTGGGAAAGCCACTTCACCCTGGCTTCCTCACCCTTACCATGAGAAGTTTAAACTCAGTGATCTCTGAAATCAATTCCAGCTGCCAAGGTCCTCTTTTCAGGGTAGGGAACAATGTGAAGGGCTCATGTGCTCCGACTGTGCAAATACTTGGTGAAAACAGCTGGTGGGGAAAATCAGGCTTAAGAGTTTGAATTTGAGCTGCATTTTCTTCTCTCTCGAATGATGTGGCACAGGAATAGGACTTGAGTAATATTTGTTTTTAAGCAAACATCTTAAGACGAACATTTATATACTGCCAGGTACTCTTCTAAGCTCTTGACAAATACTGCCTCATACAATTCTCATGATCTTGCTGTGAAGTGGGTGCTAGTATTATCCCCATTTTACAGATGAGAGAACTGCAGCATGGAGGTTAATGAACTTGTCCAAAGTTACAACTAGTGAGGGCAGAGCCAGGGTTTGAACCCAGGCAGTCTGGTTCTGAGTTTGTGCTCCTAGCTGCCACACGATGCTGTCTCTCCATGTAATAATAGCAATGATATATTTTCCCCTGAGGCCCATGGTTATGCTGCAAATGGTGCCATGGCATTTATGCTCATGGCATAAAGATGAATAAGATGTGGCTCCTACCTACCCTCTTGGAGCTCACAATTTAGTGGAGGAGAGAGAGACATAAGTGCTTTCAGAAGCATAAGTGAAGACCTACAGGAGGTAGAGGACACAGTGGTTCTGTCTGGTTAGGGGAGGATAGGGGGCACGGTGAAGAATGCAAGGAAGGCTTTGAAGGAAATTTGGACTAAGAATTGTGGGAGGCTCTGAAAGAGAAGGGAGCATGGATGAGTCTGAGTTGACATAAAATTACGTGTGAGGTCCTATTAGGAAGGTCTTATCTACATATATAAAAGCCTAAGCGGCTAAACAACTGAACAACCAATTGCTATGACACGCACTGACTACTAGGGGGAAGTTGCTCAGTGCAGGAGCTGCCCCCCCCCCCCCCCGTGATACAAGCCTGTCCCGCTTCCACGACAGTGCTATCGAGTTGCAAGTGGAGGTAGCGGCAGGTGCAGTGGGGCTGGTATAAGCGGGAGCAGCACCCAGCCCTGGCTCAGGCTCCTCCCTGGCCGCCTGCTGCTTCCCACACTGCTATATCCCTCAGGGGTCCCGGATTGGGAGAAGGCGCAGGACAGGCTGAGGGACAAATCGTGCACCGGGCCACTAGTAGAAGATAAGTTAGACTACATTACTGAGATGTGACTACTAATATGTTTGTAGGAAAATGTATGTGTATGAAGTGCCGGATGCAAAGGCTGTGGGTCAGAGGGCTGTATGGATTGCCCAAAGAACCAAGAACGAAAAACTGCTTTGAGCTTTGGTTGATACCTTGTGAAGTGTGATCTTTGAACAGTTTAGCATTCATTGAGTTCTTACTGTATACGATGTAGGGAAATCAACCCTATGGGGCAGTGGGAGGGAGTGCGTCTAAAAGACAAAACAGGTGCTTTCCTGAAAGGCATTCATAATTAAGGAGACATAAAATAGCGGTGCATCATAAGTAATTTGAGAACAACTATAAAGAGGGAAACTAGAAGCACCAAGGTCACCAGCACAGACATAGTGTGTATGAGGTGAGGGGTGAAGTAGGGAAGGATGGTGGGCTCCTGGGGAGAGAGTCTTACAAGAAGTGAATTTTGAACTGGGACTTAAGAAATTCAGATTGTTATCAATGAGAAGGAGATCATTGGAGAAGGAGGTAATAGCTTGAGCAAAAATAGTGAGAAGGATCCTAGGGAGATATGTTTGGGAGAAAGCTCAGAAAGACAGAAGCTCAGGGCTATGTTGCCAAAGGGAGTTGTATCTCCCTAAACTACTTTGTATATAGAATTGTAGGAGGCTCTGAAAGAGAAGGGAACATGGATGTACAACATACAATTCTGTTGTATATCTAGATAAGGATGAGCATTATGAAAATAAATAAAAATGTGTTAGAAATGCACTTAAAAATAAGCCAATTGCTTTGGGCTTTCAGTATTTTACAATATAATTCCCAGGAAAGAGGTCCTGAGTTGCTTGCTGAGTCATTCATTCCTCAGCATCTGTTGAGGAATATGTTACAGGCATCAAGTCAAATGTAACATAGTAAACACACATCTTTTTCTTTGGGACAAGAAATTGTATAAAAGATAAACGAATGCATACACACCCCGTGGCTGGGAGTAAAGCATTCATTCCCAGAATAATATGGTGCCTGCGTGAATAAGGAAGGAAGATATTTTTAGAGAGCTTCTGTCCCTACTTTGGAATGTGAAGACAACACCTGCCCAGTCTGGCACCAGCTGATCACGCTCTCCAGCAGACATGCACATGAACAACTGACTCAGCGATGTGGCTGACTTCAAAACCCACAGGAGTTTCTGGGCATAGGATTTCAGCTCCCAGTGTCGTAACCCCGTGCTAATTCCTTCAATATTTTTAGTAACGCGTAGTTGCAAGTACAAAATTGTTAACAGCAAGAGCACAAAGGACAGATTTTATGACTCCTGGATACTAAATGGTAGGCTTCTGTTACTGAAGAATGAAGTAAAAATATTTTTAGAGAATGTTCTTTCTCAAACTACAATTAATTAAGCTCTAATATTTCACCAAATGACTTGAAAGAAGGAAAATGCATTTTTTTTTGGTCCATTGTATGTAGCTCATTAATGAATGATCCTCATTGTTTAAGACTATGGGCTGTTAATTTATAACCCGGACCATATCCTGCTCTCTCAGCATTCTTCCTATTGAATTGATGTTTTCTCTAGGAAAAATATCTAGGGAACGTATGCACACGTGAAAAGAATGCTGAACATGGATATTTTATTTTTCTTCAATTCCTTGATTCAAGTAGAAAATTATAAAAAGGCCATGTAAATAAAGATAATTATAGGCAGCAACTCTGAAAAGAACTGAGTGACCCTTAGGCTTCTCTGTCACCTTGAATGATATGCTCTGAATGATCATTCCTTCAGGTTAGAGGAGGTGTTTGGCCTCATGACAAACTCATCTTCCTAATTAACCTGAAATTAATGCCAGGAGCATTTTTAAACTTGTGGCTGTTTGTAGCAAATTTCCCCCAGCTGACCTCTGAAAATTCTCAGGTAATGGTGTCTGTATGTGTGTGAAATAGGCTCACGTGTAGGAGAGAGGTGAGTAGGTCAGTGTGCCCCATATATTTCAGTGACTCTCATAAACCACCTACTTTAGCCCAATGATAGAAAATTGCAGTGTTAAAAATAGTATTAGGCTAGCAGTCTCTGACATAACCTTTCCTAACTTTGTATGAACATGCCTATGAAGGTACAAGGAAAATCATAAAACTACATTATACCACCTAAGAAGATAAAGAAAAAAGGCTTATTGACAGAGAGTAGATTAAGAAATACCTCCTCATCTTCCCTTTTTGGCACATCCATGCTTTACCTTATGAAACAGACACTATTTGAAAAAAAAAGAAAAGGAAAAATACTGTGATTCCTCCTACTTAGCATCAGCCTCATCTTAGGGACTCAAGGTCTGAACATCCTTCCTTCATAATTGATGAATTTTAAGATGGCAAAAGTACAAAATCCCACCTCCCTATCTTTCAATATTAATTTACACAAAAGGTTACTAGAAAAACAACAGTTGCAAAAAGGGGATGAGTATAGGAGCAATGAATGAACAGCTAAATCTGGGTTAGAATCTTCTTTTACATAATAGCTGAGAGGCTTTGGGGAAATGACTTATTCTTCTCAAGCCTCACTTTCCTCATCTATATCATGGAGACAATATTGTATAAATTGAAGATATAAAGTGTGTTATATACAGTGTCAGTACATGGTAGGTGTTCAAGATGTAGTGAATGATGATGATGATGATGATGATGTGTAGTTTTCAACAGGTAAAACATTATGGTCAGGGGAGGAGACTGGAAAAGAGACATTTGTTGCAGTGCATCCTGGGGAATTGGTTTTTAATTCACTGGATTGGTTCAGTATGCCAGAGACCCTAGGAACAGGGGGAAGGAGACTCCTCACTTCAGAACAGCAGAGCTGCCTGCTAGAAGCAATCTAAATTCTACTCCCAATCTACAATCTACTTTCCAGCTGTATATCTGAGTAAGAAAGATCCAGTACTCAAGAAACAAGTAGGCAAGAGAAGTTCACTTACCTGACTTTGAGCAAATATTTTATATAATAATTTTTTACTTCATTTAAAGACAAAAGTCGAGTACTCAACATGGGACATTTGGAAAAGGTGATAAAACAGGGAAGAGTATAAATATGATACTGAAAACTCAAAAGAAGAGCATATCTTTGAAAACAAAATACTGCAAGATTAAGATTTCAGGTAATTATTTTATATCATCCATAGAATGCAGGAAGATACATGGGTCAATAAATCATAATTAGGCAACAGACTTAGATGAAAAAGGATAAAATAAAGAAGAATATAGACATGACTAAAATAGAATTTAAAAATGCAACAGCAGAACATGAAGGTTAAGGGACTTTAGTGCCAACTTCCCTTCCAATCTTGGAATACTTCTCATGTGACATTGGACAATTTCACCTAACGTCTTTGTACCTCAGTTCCCTGATCTTTGTAATGAGGATAGACCATACCTCAGAACTGTAAGGATTAAATGTGTTAATATACATGCATGGCTCCTAGAAAGGTGCCTATTATAGAGTGAGCACTTTTAAGTGACAGCTATTATCGTCTAAGACTTTTTCTAGTTCCAAAATGCTACAGTCCTGTGGAGGACTAAAGAGTGGATGGGAGCTAGGAGCAATTATGCCTTTCCCAGTAGAATAACTGAGTCCAGAAGAAGGAAACAGATCCTAATGAATTGTGCTTTTAGCTCAAGGGAAGTCTTTCAGTTTCAGGAAACTCCTGATTCCAGGCACTGGTCAAATGGGCTAAAGTTATGTCACTGACATAAAGAGGAAACAACGAGAAATAGCATGCCCCGTTTATTATCTGCATGAGCAAAGCAAATGTATAAAATGGTAGTACAAACTGTACAGAGGTGGGGGTGCGGGGTAGGTGAGGAGACAAGTTCTCTTTATTCTAACACATGGATAGTAAGTGCAATTCCAATTTTCCCCTAATTTTCTTCTTTGCATGAAAGCTGAAATTTTGGATATATTTGCTAGAAATTATCTTTTTTTCTCAATTTAGTCTTTTATTTCCTGTTTGACTCCGTGATAGTGTTGATGAGCTCTTCATTATTTCTCCATGGTTGCCCACATGACACACACCTACCAGAGCTGTGATGAAAACAATAGATGAGCTGAGTGGAGGAGGAGTAAATGTAAATCTGCCATGTGTCCACATGATATCTGCACAGAGCAAGGGGAAAGAAGTAGCCATTCCCTGAAATACAGCTGTTTAGAAGTTGAGTGGGAAAACAATGTGTGACCAAAAACACATACTGGTTTTTGAGGCTCCCCCTTTTTCTTTTAAAATTATTACGTTTTTTTCTTAGTACAAAAGCAACATATGCTAATTGTAGAGAAAAAAGGAAACATAGACAAAAAAATAACACTACCTATAATCCCAATGCCAAATTTTGTAAAGGATTAAAGAATAAATGTGTGCAAAGAATGAACTACTCTTTAAAGACTACAACATGTTGGTGTATATCCCTCTGATCTTTTATGTCATCTTTTTGTGAAAATGTAGTCGAATGATATTTGGCGTTTTATACTACTTTTTGGTTTAATATATTACAACTATATAGCGATAGGATTTTAAAGCATTTATGAACCCAATTTTATAGCTGCATAAATTCTATTGTAAAATTTATTATAAATATCATAATTTATTTTACCTACCTCCTGATTTTGGACATTTGGATTACTTCTATCCTGTGACTATTGTTGTACATAAATCTTTGGGCATATGAGTTATTTCCTTAGCATAAATTCTTAGAAATTAAATTGCAAGCTCAACTTTTAAAATCAATTAATTGGTAGTTCAAAGTTTACATATATTTTAAGGATCTTGATAATTTGCCAAATTGCTCTGAAGAAAAGGACTATCAATTTATGATTTATATACCAGCTTGTATAAAAATGTCCAATTCTATCTTTAATAATTCTAGTCATTGCAATTATTTTTTATATTTTTATTCTATAGGACTAGTCCTGCCCTCATAAAGATTTCAGTTTAGTGGTGCTGGAACAACTGCTTAAGCATTTGGGAGAAAAAATGAACTTCAAGGCCTATACAGAGATCTGACAAAAGGGTTGTATCTAGAACATATAAAGAACTCTACCACTCAGCAATAAAAGACAAACTGCCCAATTTAAATGGTACTAAGGACATGGCAAGGGGCTCCATATCTGTCATTAGGGAAATGCAGATTTAAATCACAATGAGAAGCTACTTCAAGCCTACTTACATGGCTAAGATTCAGAAGACTGCAACACATGGTGAGGATGGGAGGCCACGGGAACTCTCAATTTTGCTTGCATGTGTATCAAATGGTACAGTCATTCTGGAAAAAGGTTTGGCAGTTTATTTAAACTTGTTAAAAAGTTTACATCGTCATCTACCTGAAGACATATCTATTCTAGCTATTTCCCTGGGGAGAAATGAGAAGATCTACCCAATTTGTCCATAAAGATGTGTGTTTGTGAGTGTTCATGGAAGCTTTATTCATTAGAGTCCAAACTGGAAACGACCCAAACATCCATCAACAGGAGAATGGGTAGACAAACTCTTGTATATTCGTACAATGGAATACAGCTCAGCAGGCTTAGCAATAACGTGGAGAAACCTCAAAAACATTATATTGAGTGAAAGAAGACAGGCACTGTACGATTGCATTGATATGAAGTTCAAAATAGGCAAAACGAACGTATGCAATGGAAATCAGAACAGTGGCTATTAATGCGGTCTGTGAATTGCTGGCAAAAAGCCACATGGGAACTCTTTGGAGTGATGAAAATGTTCTGGAGCTCAATGTTTTTGTTGTTGTTGTTGTTTCTTTGGTTGTAAATGTTTGTCAAAAACCATCGAATCATACCCTTAACATCTGTGCCTTTCTCGGTATGTGAATTTTACCTCAATGAAAATGCATTGTGGCTATATTAAAGATTTTTAAAGATGTATTAAAGAGCATATTTTCATAATCTTGGGAAGGGAGAACTTCCTAAGCAAGACAAGAAACTCAGTTGCAATAACAGACTGAGACATTAAACTTCAGAAACTTAAAAACATGTACATTTAAACATAACAAATGAAAGCAAAAGATAGAAGACATAAAGGAAAAATATTTTGACATCTATGATAGACAAATTTAATAAACACTAATAAACAGTGATCAAAATAAGGCAAATGCCCTAATTGAAAAAATGAGCAAAATATATGCGCAGAAAATTGACAAAAAGAATGCAAATATCCAGTTAATACATAAAAAGGTGCTCTGTCTCACTAGTACTTAGGAAAATAAAATCATTGGTCTGTTCAAAATGGGAAATTTTGAAAACACTACATGTTAGTGAAATTAAAAATGGGTAGTCATACATTGTTGGTTGGGATTAGAAATGTGAGAACTTTTTGGGAAAACATCTGGCAATACCGGTCAAGGTTTAAAATACATCATGGTTACCATGTGATGTGCTAACAAACCACTTGTGAGAGCCAAATGTTAATTTTCAAGAACTTTGTAAGCAGTTGTTAAGCAAATTATATAAACATATACCTAAATAAATTATATTAAAAACAAAGGCAATACTTAGATTGAGGTGATGGTTGAACAGTTCATGTTGGCTCACCATGAAAACAAACAAACAAAAAAACACGTGGTGAGTTTAAGGAAACACACGTGTAACGGAGATTGGCTGCTAGGCCCTCATTTTGTGGTCTCACAGGAGCCACGAGCAGTAAGAATAGTTGTTATGCAAGAAAGACCTTTGAGAGTCGTTGGGTGCCTGGGTTCACACTGCTTCCCAGACCTTCTGCCTGAGTGTGGCACCAGCAGGGGGCCGGGGGGATTCTCCCCCTTCATTACCCAGAATTGAGGGCCGTTGGCTGCTGCTGTGCAGCCTCAGGGGTGAGGGGTCTTGACATAGCTTCTCACTGGAGCGGAGCAGGAGAGGAGGAAATAGGGAACCTCGGTGTGAAGGCGGAGACACCCCAGTTGGGAACCTCAAAAATAGCTGGGGAGACTTTGGCAGGGAAGTGTCTCAAAGCCCTGAAATCTTTGGCGAGAGTGTGTTAAGTCACATGGAATCTGGAGAGGACCTTATAGAGGGTGACCGTACAATTTACATCCCCAATCAGGGAGACTTTTGAGAGTGAAAGGGGCTATTACTAAAAGCCAGGACAAAAGGCGACAATAGTCCCGGGCAAACTGGGTGTATGGTCACTCTGCTTCTAAAGGATCGAATCTAGTAGTTCTGTGAGGAGCCTTTTCCAGAATAAATATGCAGCTGAGGTTGGGGAGATGAGTGGGGCGGAGAGCACAGTTATTCAGATTTCCTCAGGGAGAGTATGCGTTTACAAGAGCTCTCAGGGGACTGCCTTGTTTGCCCACCCTGCCACCCACACTGAGCATCACAGAGGTACGAGGGTCCCAGGCGGCAGAGGCAGGACGGTAGCCAGAGCCCAGCACTGCGCCTGGCACAGAGAAGTCTTGACTGACTGCTGGACGGACGTCAGACGTTTTGCCCTCTAGTCTGTTTTCCTTCGCACGCAGTTCTGCCAGTTTCCGGGGCGGGGCAGCCTGAAGCTTTCGAATGCGCCTGCGCACCTGCCCGGGTGTGGTGTGCGCCTGCGCAAACGCAAGGCTGCAGCCTGGCTCTCATCCTCTTGCACCTCAAGGCCAGGCCGCCCTCAGGCTGTTCCTGGCTTCCCGGCACTCACTTGTGTAAGTTCCCAGCAGGGGGACGCGACCCCAGCCGCCCAGGCCCCGGCCGCCTGTGTCAGGGTTTCACTCGGGAGACAGTGCCTTCCAGCCACCAGCCAAGGGCCACCTGGCGCAGGGCGGCGGGACCAGCGCCATATTTCCTGGGTCTCGGCTGCGAGTAAATGATGGGGCACAGATGTTGCTGAATATTTTATGATGCACTTGCCCCAGGAGTCCCTAAATGTTTTATAATTTCTGGGTAAAGGAAGAAAGCATCCAGGGCTGCGTGCTTCCTGTAGCAGGCTCGGCATCCCAAGATCGGAGACGTTCCTTCTCCTCGCCATCACGCTTTTAAAAGGAGACAGTAGCCGTGAAGGTTCACGCTTCGGGTTTAATGCGAACAGTACGAACCCAGGGAAATAACCACATCCAATCGGTGAGGTGGAGACTCATCTCAGGACCCCAGCAATGATCTGCGGCTTGGATTTGGACGGGATCTTGAAACTGAGATTAATGTCTCATGAGAATGAGTAGGGCGCCTGCTCACTTACCATGCTGGAGTTTTGGAAAATATTACAGACTAAGGATACACACACATACACACACACACATACACACACACACATACACACACACATACACACACACACACACATACTGGTTGACTAAAAATATTCCTTATAAGATGTGAATAGGTTTTGCTGATTATTTCATATTGGTTTTCCATTTATTTGAGAGGTGCTGGTATTTCACATCTAAATGACGTGAGAGTGTGGAATTCTGAAATAGAAATTTGAAATAATTCTCTGAAATAATGCTATGCTGTTTCAGGGAGAAGCTCGATACACCCAAGAATCAAACCAGTTTAAAGAAGAGTGACATAAACTGTTTGGAGGTGCTTTCCAAACGTTGTTCCAGGTTTGGGGTCTGAACATGCAAGGCAGTGGCTTTCTATCACACTTCGCTCGGAATGGTAGGAACCTTCTTCGATGCAGTTGATAGAATTTCAGTCTTTAAGGTTTTTTAAAAAAATCACCTGTTCCTTTCTCTCCCATCCTCCAATTTAGTAAAAATTTCCTGGCATGAGGCTAGGTTAGCAGCATTTTTACAAGCGTCTCAGGTGGTTCTGCTTTGCAACCAGCATTGTGAGCCCTTGGTTTACACCAGTGGTTCTCAACCTTCTGGCCCTTTAAATACAGTTCCTCATGTTGTGACCCAACCATAAAATTATTTTCGTGGCTACTTCATAACTGTCATGTTGCTACTGTTATGAATCGTAATGTAAATATCTGATATGCAGGATGGTCTTAGGCGACCCCTGTGAAAGGGTCGTTCGACCGCCAAAGGGGTCGCGACCCACAGGTTGAGCACCGCTGCTTTACACCAACTCATTTTACTGATGGGGAAAGTGCTTTTTGCTGGTGGGGAAAGTACTTGTCCATCTTCCATGGAGTCTCCAGAGTAGAGAGGCTTAAAATAGAAATCCAGCAGGTCAGAAACCTTCAGTGACCCCTATCCCTTTTCTGCCATCCCCCCTCAGTTCTCAGGACCAAGTTCAAGGTCTTCCATTGAGCTCACAGCTTTCAAGATTTACCTCCTGCTAGCCATCTCACTTCACTTTTCCTGTTCTCCTTACTTCTCCCCTTACACCCTCCTGCTTGCATTTCTAGAATGTCATGTGACGCTCCACACTACCACACTTGAACACAGGACTTTCCTTCCTCCCACTTGGCTGCCTGTATCTCTTTTTTCATTTTCAAAATGCAGCTCAAGGTGAGATAACTTAATATAGAGGCAATGAGGGGACATTCATTAGCTGTGGCTGACTGGGTCAAAACACTGGATTGCTTTCTTTTTTTTTTTTTTTTTAATGGGGAAAGACTATTTGAGATTCCTGAATTTCAAGCTCAAATGGGTGGAGTACCAAGTATAAGACAAAAAGTGATGGACTCTGGCTGCCTAGCAGCATATGCCTCATTTAAAGATGACTAACTTCAAATTTTTGAGAAACATGGTGTGGTTATCCCAGTGGCTGTCAACTCACAACCCTTGCAATCACCCTGTTTTGCAGATGAGGAAACAGAGCCAGAGAGAGCCCTGGGAACTTGGCAGTGAATGTCTGTGTTAGAGCTCCAGGTATTCTGGATATAGATCCAGTCTTTTTCACAGCACACCACAAAATTTTGGTATATTTCCTACTGCATTTATTCCAGAAAATAATTCTCAGTAACATTTATATAATCTTAAACCATTAGGAAAAAGAAGCACCAACTCCTTTTTCTAAACTATATGTTGGGAAGGTGCTATAAAAAAGATGTTTCATGCTTCCTAAGTCAGACCTTCTGTTTGCGGAGGCAGAAGACAGTTTTCTCAGGTCTGCCTGGAGTGGGCCTGCTGTGGAGTGCCGTCTCAGCTCCAGTGATATTCTAGAATCTAGTCTGAGACCGTGTAGGGGTCAGATGGGTCTCTGCCACACTTCTCTCCCAGCTCAAAGTTAATATACAGCAAAATCTTTTTTTATTTTTATTGATTTCAGAGGAAGGGAGAGGGAGAGGGAGAGGGAGAGAGAGAGAGAAACACCAATAATGAGAGAGAATCATCAATTTGCTGCCTTCTGCACGCCCCCTACTGGGGATTGAGCCTCGTTCAACCAACTGAGCCACACGGGTCAGGGCACAATGAAATCTTAAGCTCTGATGTATGATTTATTGATTTCCTTCTCTAGGTTGCTTGGGTTGATTTTACCCCTTAACCCTTTTCAGTCCAACCTCGAGGCTGACTTGACAGACCAGGCGCTAGGAGCAGGTCCAACGTCGAGCAATAAGAACATTAAAAAGTTCAACATTCAATCCCGTCAATTAATTTGGACCAGAGTGTTTGAATTCCAAAAATAACATTGGACTGCAAAGGGTTAAGGATTTCTGAAAATAAAAGCATCTTCCCCAGTCTTCTTTTCGAAAAGAAAGGAGTTTATTCACCCAGAAAAAAAGTATACACTAAAATGTTAAAGCTATTCTCGTGCAGAGATTGAGGCAGGGCATTTTCTCTGGCCTGGTAGACAGGTACTGTACGGACTAGGTTCTGAAGGCTTCCTTGCTAGGGGAAAGATAGGGCTTTGTTCTGACACCTGGACACCCTGCTTCAGGTGTCATGTCCAGCGTAAATTCTGGAGAGCACCTGGGTCTGCTTTGACTCTTTAGTGGGAGTTCTCTTAATTCCATGTTTCTCTAGGTCTCAAGAGACAACTAAAATAATAGCTATGTTTGCCTTTTTGCCAAGAGTCTCACTGTTGGAGATAGAGTCTTATACCATACCATCAACAGGAATGGGAAAGAGCAAAAGTACTGACTGGGTACAGGGAGTACTCCTCATTACTTGCTCAGGAGATGGCACAGATTTGGAGAAGAAAGGCTGGGAATTTGGGATGTTCATTGTGTTTAAGATGATCCCCCCCCTTGTCCCCTTACACTGAAAGCATCTTGTAATAGATGGGAGATTTCCTTCTTAGCTCCTGGGCACTTGCAATCTTTTTGTATTGTTCTTATATTGTGGTGACCCATAATGGTTTATGAAATGCAGGCAATTTCTGGCCCAGTCTTTATGCTGTGGTCATAGAAAGGGTAACTCTTTTTGAAAAGCAGGAAAGTGTGTTTAATGCCAACTTTCCTCAGTTAATACACTTTCAGACATTGAAAGTCTTTTTTGAAGAAATATAAATATTTATGTTAAAAAAATATAAATTTAAAATGAAAATAAACCAACAGGGTCTGAGGAAGGGAAAGGGACAAGCTATAGGTTTATTTTATTTTATTTTATTTTATTTTTTTAAAATTACATCTTTATTGTTCAGATTATTACATTTGTTCCTCTTTTTTCCCCCCATAACTTCCCTCCTCCCAGTTCCCACCTACCCTCCGCCCTCACTCCCCACCCACTGTCCTCATCCATAGGTGCACGATTTTTGTCCAGTCTCTTCCCGCATCTCCCACAAGAATAGTCAGTCCATTCCCTTTCTGTGTCCCTGATTCTATTATAATCACCAGTTCATTCTGTTCATCAGATTATTTATTCACTTGATTCTTAGATTCACTTGTTGAGAGATGCGTATTTGTTGTTCAGAATTTGTATCTTTACCTTTTTCTTCTTCTTCCTCTTCTTAAAGGATACCTTTCAGCATTTCATATAATACTGGTTTGGTGGTGATGAACTCCTTTAGCTTTTCCTTATCTGTGAAGCTCTTTATCTGACCTTCAGTTCTGAATGATAGCTTTGCTGGATAAAGTAATCTTGGTTGTAGGTTCTTGGTATTCATCACTTTGAATATTTCTTGCCACTCCCTTCTGGCCTGCAAAGTTTCTGTTGAGAAATCAGCTGACATTCGTATGGGTATTCCCTTGTAGGTAACTGAGTTTCTTTCTCTTGCTGCTTTTAAGATTCTCTCTTTGTCTTTTGCTCTTGGCATTTTAATTATGATGTGTCTTGGTGTGGTCCTCTTTGGATTCCTTTTGTTTGGGGTTCTCTGTGCTTCCTGGACTTGTAAGTCTATTTCTTTCACCAGGTAGGGGAAGTTTTCTGTCATTATTTCTTCAAATAGGTTTTCAATATCTTGCTCTCTCTCTCCTTCTGGCACCCGTATAATTCTGATGTTGGTACGCTTGAAGCTGTCCCAGAGGCTCCTTACACTATCTTCGTATTTTCGGATTCTTTTTTCATTTTGCTTTTCCGGTTGGGTGTTTTTTGCTTCTTGGCATTTCAAATCTTTGCCTTGATTCTTGCGCTCCTCTGGTCTGCTGTTGGGAGTCTGTATAATATTCTTTATTTCAGTCAGTGTATGCTTAATTTCTAGTTGGTTCTTTATCATAACATCAAGGGTCTCATTAGATTTCTTGAGGATCTCACTATATTTATCGGCAGTCTCACGTCTTTTCGAGGGCCTTACTAAATTTATCAGCGGCTTCTAGACAGTTCTTGAGAGACCTTAAAAGTGTGGTTTTGAATTCTATATCTTCCATTTCTGACATTTGTGTCCCGTTTCTTTGTCTCCGCATTTTTTATGCTTTCTTGGTGCACCCCTAGTGGTCTTTGTGCGCAGTCTTGTTGTAGTTAAGCCTGGATTGATGTAGGTAATACTGGGGGGGATTTGACCTCCAGGCCAACTGGCTGTGAGAATCAGCTGTGTCTGCAGTGGGAGAACTTCTGTCCTCTAGGGAGGTGCTAATCTAGCCTTTGCCTGAGGCTATCCGGCAAATGCCTCTGTGCAGGGCTTGGGCGGGGCGGGTCCCAGGGGATCAACAGGGTGGGCTGAGTGAGCAGTTATGGCTGCTCTCAGTCCCATCCCCAGAGGCTCTGCCTCTCATTGTCCCAGCAGCCGCTGCAAACCTCGGAGAGAAAGCTGCCCTCAAGTTCCGACCTATGCCAGACAGTTCCGCTTCTCCCGTTTGAGTCTGGGTCCCTAGAGACTCGCCGGGATCTGGAGCTCAGAGCCTGAGACTCCCTCCCAACTGAAACAGACAACTGCGCCCTCAGCCACCTGCCTGCTCCGCGAGCACCTCCGCACCTCCGCGAGCACCTTAGTATTTTACTTCCGCACTGCGCCTCCTCTGAGTCTCGGTATGCTTTTCTCTTTCCTTCTAGTTGTAGAATTTCCACTCAGCCAGCCTTCCTGTGGTTCTGGGTGATGTCCGTTCTGTCTTTTAGTTGTATTTTTGAAGTGGTTGTGTGAGGCAGCAGTCTCCGGTGTTTACCTATGCTGCCATCTTGGTTTCTCCTATAGGTTTATTTTAAATACCAAGATCTCCAGTAATTAAAGTTTCCTTTTATATACAACTTTAAGGAAACAATATTATTTTATTTGTATTTGTTTATTATCTACACTTTTCTCACTGTTCATCTATATATACTGGAGGCCCAATGCACGAAATTCGTGTAAGAGTAGGTCTCTGCAGCCCTGGCTGCCTCAGCTCTCGCAGCCTTGCGGCCCAGCGGCCCCACTACCTACCTGCTCTGGAGGGTCGTTCTGCTGTCTGGTCTAATTAGCATATTAACTCTTTATTATAAAGGATAAAAGCCTAAGTGACCAGCCAACTGGTAGCTATGATGCACACTGACAACCAAGGGGCAGATGCTCAACGCAGGAATGGAAACCACAGGCATGGAAATATGGAACAGACTGATGAATCTCAGAGGGAAAGGGCAGGGGGAGAGGGTAGGAAGAGATTAACCAAAGATCCTATTTTCATACTAGAGGCCTGGTGCACAAAATTTCTACATGGGGGTGGGGGTGGTCCCTCAGCCTGGCCTGCGCCCTCTCACAGTCCGGGACCCCTTGCTCCTTACCACCTGCCTGCTTGCTGCTCCTGATTGCTCGGCTCGCTGCTCCTTAGCGCTGCCACAGAGGTGGGAGAGGCTCCCGCCACTGCCGCTGCACTCGCCAGCAGTGAGCCTGGCTTCTAGCTGAGCAGCACTCCCCCTGTGGGAGTGCACTGACCGCCAGGGGACAGCTCCTGCATTGAGTATCTGCCCCCTGGTGGTCAGTGTGAATCATAGCGACTGGTCATTCTGGTTGTTCCACTATAAAGGTCACTTAGGCTTTTATTATATAGACTAGAGGCTGGATTCGAATCTGTGCACTGGGCCTCTAGTTTTAAATAAAGCGAACCTTATATATAGAAACCTAAGTAATCTTTATAGATAAGAAAGTTCATATTTATAAAAGCTTCTTTTCCATTCAGGTCTTATGATATTCATAATTATGACTAAATTGAGCTTTGTTTTATCCCATGGTTACAAGTTTCAAATTTGTATTCACAACCTGATAAAGTTGTAATTAGACATTATATATTTTATTCCCTGTGTTGCAATGTCCTTATGTATCTGACATTATGACATTTTCTGGATTTACTGCTGGAGATATCCCTCTTCACAGACCAGTTATTAGAAAATACATAATATTCAAAAGGAGCTAATGAGTGGGAAGCATCACATTTATTCTTTAAAAGATTTTAAATGCTAAATGAATCCAAAGGAAAGCCATCTTTCATAGTGGTTTCCATGTTCATAAAATCCCCAAATGTTCAGTTTTTTCCTTTGGTAATTTCATTTCTGCTGCAGATGTCTATTCAATTTATCTGTGATCTATCATACACTTTAATTTATAGTGAAAGTGCTGGCCCAGATTTGCAAAGAGATAACATTTTTTCCTTACCTCATTCCAGTTTCAATAGATATTTTTTCATTATTATTAAGTTATCTTTGGACATTAATGCTTTTAAATATTGACTACTTTCACAAAGTTTCCCCCAGCTGTCACATTTTAAACCCAACACACATGGAACCTTCTTGTTCCAATATTGCTTTATATTTATCTTAATAAAAATTATTCTAGTCTTAAGTCTGAGTCATTCTACATTAAAAATGGACTTAGAGAATCAAAGGTTTGAAAAGAATCTTAGAGGCAAATAAAACATGTAATTTATTTGATTAATAAGTGTTATCTATATTATACCTGGAGAGTGATCATCTGATCTCACTTTGATCTTCTTCAGAGACAAGGAACTTATTCCTTGTTGCAGATACCCGTGGTCGTCATTTAGGCCTAATTTCCCCAAATACAACTTGTGAGTCCTTGAGCAAGTTACTTACCCTTATATAGGTCAGAACGTTCTCATGTATATAGCGGAAGCGTAGTACTTGCCCTGCCTACTTCAGAAAAAGGCCAGTGGTTGGGAGAAATGAGTTTTGTGCTTAGAGGGGCCAGTGTTAAAGTCTTAGCTCTGCTATTTAGTACAGTGTGATTCTTGAAAAGTTAACCTTTCTGAACTTCAATTTCTTCATCTAAACCCGTGGTTCTCAACCTTGGCTGCACATTCGAATCACCTGGGAATCTTTTTAAAATCCTGATTTCTGGGCCTCATCCTCTGGAAATTCTGTTTCTTTGTTACTAATGTTGTGGCCTCGCGCCATAACAAAGAAACAGAATTTCCAGAGGATGAGGCCCAGAAATCAGGATTTTAAAAAGATTCCCAGATGATTCTAATGTGCAGCCAAGGTTGAGAACCACTGACCTATACAGTAGGGAAAATAATAATACCAACCTATAGGTTGAAGATGAAACTCAACTATGTATTTCATGTGTGAAATGTAATTCTGGGCATATTGTGTGTTTCCTCAATTATTTTTGGCATATTTATGCAAAATTTATAGGTACCTATTTATGAAGATAAAATAAAATATACACAAAAGTGGTTTATAAGTATTAAGGAGCTATTCAGATGTGTTGGTACCATTACTTGAACATTCTAGTTTTTTTTTGTTTTTTTTTGAGCTGGAGACTTACAAACCTCCTGGGAATCTGAATGAAGCAACCACTCAGCCACAGGAAGGCAGATCCTTCTCAACCTTCTGTCTCTGACCCCAAATAGCACCACCCTCTATTGGGCAGCCACTGTATTACAGGTCCTTTGCTTTGCCTATTTTATCATTGACCTGCACAACAGTCTTCCAAGGTAGGTATGGTGGTGCACATTCTACAGATGAAGAAACTGAGCTCAGCAAATTTAAATGCATTTAGTAACTTGTTTACATTTATATTAAACAGCTTAAGTTGGAGAATTAAAGTCAAAACTGAAGTTTATCTGTTTGTAAAGATGTATGCTTTTCAGTATGCCATGTCTCCCAGTGAGAGTGTAACAATAGTTGTTAGATTTATAGCTTGTCCTGGATCTGCCTCTCACAAGTCCCATGTCTTAGGTAATTTGGCTTATTACTCAAGCCTAGGTTTCTTTATCTGTAAAATGGCAGTAGCAAGACCAACCCATGGGGATGTTGTAAGTATTAAGTTAGAAAGCACATAGTAAGTGATTAATGATAGCTGTTCGTATTTTGTCTTTTGGTGCTTTCCATCTCCCGAGGGGTTGCTGGAGGTCTGCTTCTTTCTCTGAAGGCCAGCAGGGGTCAGTAGAGACCATAAAGGATATGACCAAATCAGGGCTATATACTTATACACTACCAGCTGATGTCCACCTCACAGTCTAGGAATCTTTGAATCAGATCCTGGTGCTCTCTAACTCTGAATCTCATAAGAAAAAAACGCTGATATTTTTAGACAGTAACAAATACAAATACAAAACCACCACAATAGTAAACCCTAGTGTTTGCATAAGGCTGAGATTAGATGGTTTTATATTATACACGAAGGCAATCACAGTTGGCTCATGTTAATGGTTTCATTAACCTCATGAGGATGTTAACATCATTAGGAAAACAGAAGGAGAATACTTCAAACTCCTCCATTAGACCCAATTAGCAGAGCGCTGCAGCACAAAGTAGGTCCAAGCATGCCTGTCTGTGCTCACGGTTGCAGCTGCTATGATCCCCATTAGATTGTCACTTGCCAGAGTCATTAAAGCAACCTCATTTGTGGTATGGAGACATCATTCCCCAAATAGATTGCTTTCAAGAAATGACTATTGGCCCTAACTGGTTTGGCTCAATGGATAGAGCGTCGGCCTGTGGACTAAAGGTTCCCAGGTTTGATTCTGGTCAAGGGCATGTACCTTGGCTGTGGGCACATCCCCAGTAGGGGGAGTGCAGGAGGCAGCTGATCGATTATTCTCTCTTATCGATGTTTCTAACTCTCTATCCCTCTCCCTTCCTCTCTGTAAAAACTCAATAAAAAATACATATTTTTTAAAAAGAAATGAATATTGGTAAGTAATAATGATGACAAATTAACACAAGATGCTAAAGTAAATACAAATGCAGACTGTATCCAACATTGATAGATGGAATGCAGGTGGTATATCTTAGTTGCAGTTGCTTTGAAATATTATCTTATGTTTCTTTCTTCATTTTTACAACATCTATGAGATCCGCATTATTTTTATTTTTACTCTTGGTTTTTCTGGCTTGCTCTCACTTGCTGTCATGTGCCCCTGCAAAGTCCTCTGTGTTTCTCTGGTAGTTCTCAAAGGTGGCAGTGGTGTGGGAGCTCACATGTATTATGAATAGATATAACTGGTTTCCACGTGGCATGTGTAGCTTAATTCCCCTTCTGGTCTCATGTCCTCATAGGCAGGGATCAGTTCCTCCCACTGGCCATGGTTCCCTGTGCTCTGTAATGTGGCTGCTGCTTTTCACTGGCTATTCCTATAGGTGCTCTCCAACTCTAGAGGTGTCACACTTGTGGTGCTTTATGCCCAAGTGTGTGTGTGTGTATGTATGTGCGTATGAAGGTTATGCCTTTCCTTTTCTTAAAAAGATCACATTCTTTTAGACAATCTCAGCACAGTACAAAGGGGCCCCTGGATTCTTTATGAACAGAGACATCTTTTGGTACACCCTACCAATTCTCATCCTTCCAGATTGAGTTTAGATATCCTGTTCTCCAGGGAGTCTTCTCCAAATCCCAGGTTGTGTGTGAGAATCCTCCACCCCTTTGGTCCCAAAGCACCCTGCTTATTGCCAAAGTGTAGTGAGTACCCCTTATTCACCTTTGTACCCCTAGCACTAGACAGTGCCTGTCCCATAGTGCGTGCTAAATCCATGTTCATGAAATGAACCTAATCTCCTCTTTGGATTTTTTTAGAGATTGCTCCTGTTCCTGTCCCTTACACCCCTTTAACTTGCTCTAATCATCTCTGTCTGCTGCCTGCCTTCTTAGATATATCACCTTGAATGCCTCTTTTTTCCTAGGTCTCTGAATTACTGGTCTGGTTTTGAACGGAGCACCAATTTTTTTTTTTTTACATTTACCTTTTGATAAAGAGATCTTAAGCACATTGCCTTACTTACATAGTACTGGAAAACTCGAAGGGTCAGACCAAAACCCAGCCTGATGTAAGCTCCTCGATCGCTGCTGCCTTCATAATAATTAGAAGCAGAAAATACACTAATAACCTTCCCATCATGTCAAATTCCATACCCTTCAGACTTATGTTCATGAAACCTAATGAGCATCTTCCACTGGCATTTATTGAGAAATATAGTAAGTATTGGGAGGTAATATCTGGTCCAAAATAGCAGCCCCCCTTCTCAACATGTGTTTGGATACAGCCTCTTTTGCCTTTGGGATCACGCCACACAATATTGAAAACCTGTTCCCACCACTCGTGCTTTGTTAACGGTTCAGAAAGGGATCCATCTGTTCTGACTCCCTGAGGTATATCTACTTTATTTCTCTTCAGGTCTGCCGGGAGCCGGTCCATCCTTGCTGTTTCAAGGGACCTGGCATATATGGCATACTGTTCTTTTTTTTTTTTTTTTTTTTTTTAATTAAATCTTTATTGTTCAGATTATTACATTTGTTCCTCTTTTTTCCCCCCCATAACTCCCCTCCTCCCAGTTCCCACCCCACCCTCCGCCCTCACTCCCCACCCACTGTCCTCATCCATAGGTGCACGATTTTTGTCCAGTCTCTTCCCGCATCTCCCACACCCCTTTCCCCCCCAAGAATAGTCAGTCCATTCCCTTTCTATGTCCCTGATTCTATTATAATCACCAGTTCATTCTGTTCATCGGATTATTTATTCACTTGATTCTTAGATTCACTTGTTGATAGATGCATATTTGTTGTTCATAATTTGTATCTTTACCTTTTTCTTCCTCTTCCTCTTCTTAAAGGATACCTTTCAGCATTTCATATAATCCTGGTTTGGTGGTGATGAACTCCTTTAGCTTTTCCTTATCTGTGAAGCTCTTTATCTGACCTTCAATTCTGAATGATAGCTTTGCTGGATAAAGTAATCGTGGTTGTAGGTTCTTGGTATTCATCACTTTGAATATTTCTTGCCATTCCCTTCTGGCCTGCAAAGTTTCTGTTGAGAAATCAGCTGACAGTCGTATGGGTATTCCCTTGTAGGTAACTGAGTTTCTTTCTCTTGCTGTTTTTAAGATTCTCTCTTTATCTTTTGCTCTTGGCATTTTAATTATGATGTGTCTTGGTGTGGTCCTCTTTGGATTCCTTTTGTTTGGGGTTCTCCGCGCTTCTTGGACCTGTAAGTCCATTTCTTTCACCAGGTGAGGGAAGTTTTCTGTCATTATTTCTTCAAATAGGTTTTCAATATCTTGCTCTCTCTCATCTTCTGGCACCCCTATAATTCTGATGTTGGTACGCCTGAAGCTGTCCCAGAGGCTCCTTACACTATCCTCGCATTTTTGGATTCTTTTTTCATTTTGCTTTTCCGCTTGGGTGTTTTTTGCTTCCTCGCATTTCAAATCATTGACTTGATTCTTGCGCTCCTCTGTTCTGCTGTTGGGAGTCTGTATAATATTCTTTATTTCAGTCAGTGTATGCTTAATTTCTAGTTGGTTCTCCAATATAACATCGAGGGTCTCATTAGTTTTCTTGTAGATCTCATTAAGTTTATCGGCGGCTTCTAAACAGTTCTTGAGAGACCTTAAAAGTGTGGTTCTGAACTCTAGATCTTCCATTGACAATTTTGTCCTGTTTCTTTGTCTCCGCATTTTGTTATGCTTCCTTGGTGCACCCCCTAGTGGTCTTTGTTTGTGGTTTTATAGTTAAATCTTGATTGTTGTAGCTAATTCCAGGGAGGGTTTGACCTCCAGGCCAAGTGGCTATGAGAATCAGCTGTGTCAGCAGTGAGAGAACTTCTGTCCTCTAGGGAGGTGCTAATCTGGCGTTTGCCTGAGGCTATCCGGCAAATGCCTCTGTGCAGGGCTTGGGCGGGGCGGGTCGCACAGGATCAACAGGGTGGGCCAGAGAGAGCAGTTATGGCGGCTCTCAGTCCTGTCCCCAGGGGCTCTGCCTCTCTGAGTCCCAGCACCCGCTGCAAAGCTCGGAGAGAAAGCTGCACTCGCTCTGACCGAAACCAGGCAGTCCCGCTTCTCCTGTTTGCGTCTGGGTCCCTAAAGACTCGCCCGGATCTGGAGCTCAGAGTCTGCGACTCCCTCCCGATTGAAAACGCCAACCTCGCCCTCCGCAGCCAGCCCGCTCCGCGCGCGCACTCCGCACCTCAGAATTTGACTTCAGCACTGCGCCTCCTCTGAGTGTCCGTATGCGTTTCTCTTTCCTCCTAGTTGTAGGACTTCCACTCAGCCAGCGTTCCAGTGGTTTTGGGTGATGTCCGTTCCGTCTTTTAGTTTCACTTTTGAAGTAGTTGTTCAAAGCAGCAAAGTCCGGCGTTAACCTATGCCGCCATCTTGGTTCTCCGGCATACTGTTCTTAATATGTTTGCGCACCTTCTTGGCACTATGTGTTTTAACCAAGGTCACCTCTCTGAGAAAGGTTGTTTCCCCAGGTAGGGATTTTCCTCTGAAGTTAGGGAGGGAATAAAACCCCTTAACTAAGTGCCAGGCGGGTAATTAATCACTTTAACTACAAACAATCATGCTTAAGCTACATAATCTTTACTCCCTGGAATGGAGATAAGAAATGCCCTAACCTTTGGAATAGAGATTGATAGGATTGGAATCAACTGGTATAAATACAGATGTAACAAGACAACAGGAGACAGAACCTAGACACAGAACCTACACACAGAACCTACACAGAACCTAGAGACAGAAGAACTTCGCTGGAGAGAACATGGCAAAAGATCCTGGACAGAAACTGGAGACAGAACCTAGCGAGAGAACATGGCAAAAGATCCTGGACAGAAGCTGGCCAAAGAACCTAGAGACAGAACCTGGCCACAGAACCTGGATAGAACATGGCTAGAGAACCTGACTAGAACCTGGTGACTGAACCTGAAATGGAGAACCTGGACAGAACCTGGCTGAAGAACCTAGCGAGGGAACAAGGCTACAGAACCTGGCTGGAGAACCTAGCAAGAGAACATGGACACAGAACCTGGCTGGAGATCCTAACCAGAACTTCGCTGTAGATCCTGACCAGAACTTGGCTAGAGATCCTGGCTAGGCTGCTGATCAACTGAACGCTGTCTCCGTGTCATTCTTTCTTCGCCGACTCCGTCCACACCTTTGGGGACCCCTGGACCTGCTGGGGTTGGACCCTAGCACAGGTCAGTATCCTGGTCTCCATCTATTGGAATTAGTGACATCAGTACATATTTCATTTTAGTTTCTTTCTAGATGGTGAAGTAAATTCAAATCTTTGGAGTTTAATACCCAATCATGTGTGACCAAGACTTCATTGTCAATGATTGTATGAATTGGGAACCAGGCATAGACTTCTTCCAAGATTTATAACACCCCCACCCCCATGTAGCTTATATTTATGTACGACTTCTTTTGTGAAGCTGAATCTCATATTTGTCAAAAAGTCTTGATGGTTCCCTCTGTTCAAGTCCAGGTCACCAGGATAGACAAGAAAAGTCACAAACAGGATCATTAGGATTTCATGAAGTTTGTCCTCCATCTAAAAAATCACCATTAAAAGCATACGGATTCCTCCCTGAGGGGAGACTGTTCTTGTAGGAGATGAAACAGAGATACTCTAGTTTCCCATGTAGATCATCACAGATTGCTAACTGTTTAGAGGGGCAAGTTTTTTTTTTTAATTAATTTTTTTAAATTATAGTTTATATTCAGTGTTGTACTCTATTAGTTTCAGATGTATAGCAAAGAGGTTAGAAAATAATATGCTTGACAGAGAGGTCACCCCTGCTGCTTCAGGTACCCACCAGGCCCCATTCATATTTATCACAATCTTACTGACTATAATCCCTATGCTATAATCTCCATCTCTGTGGCTGTTCTGTAACTACCAATTTGTAATGCATAATCCTTTCACCTTTTTCACCCAGCTCCTAACCCACCTCCCTCTGACAACTTTTAGTATTTCTCTGTATCTAGGAGTCTGTTTCTAGTTTGTTTTTTTATTTTGTTCATTAGATTCCACATGTAAGTGAAATCACATGGTATTTGTCTTTTTCTGTCTTATTTCACTCAGCATAATACCCTCTAGGTTCATCATTGCTGTCCCAAAAGGTAAGATTTCATTCCTTTATACAGCTGAGTAGTAGTTCACTGTGTATAGGTACCACAGCTATTTTTATCTCCTCATTTATTGATGGGCACTTGGGTTGCTTCCATATTTTTGCTATTGTAAATAATGCTGCAATGAATAGAGGGGTGCAAATATCCTTTTGAATTAGTGTTTCAGGTTTCTTTGCTTTTATTTTCAGAAGTGGAATTACTGGGTCATAAAGCAATTCCATTATTTATTTTTTGAGGAACCGCCACACTCTTTTCCATAGTGGTTGTACCAATCTGCATTCTGGAGGGATATGTTTTATGTGAGTAAAATTCAGCATTTGTTTTAGGACTTTCTTGGTTTCCAATAGCATTTCTAAGACATAATAAGCATGAAGAATCTTTGTTCCTTGAAGGACTCAATAAGTAAATCAGTATCAGTAGATGTGAGTAACTGAAATTACAGCCTAGGGCCACTATAGGAGTCTGGGATACCTATCAGCCCCACGTAGTCCTGTCTGTTCTTGTTTTCCTGGTGTAACTAAACAGCAGACTTACTAATTCTGAATCTTTCTCACTTTTATTGGGTAGTTTTCCAACATGAAGGAAAAGAAGCTGGAGAGCTGCAGTTGGGCTTGTTCACTGGCATATTTGCTGGACTGGAAGATGGTGAGTGCATAGTGTTGTCTTATCTTCAACCGAGTGCTGTAACCTTGGTGCCAGTTCTGGATGATTAATGCAGATCTTAGTGCATTCTCAGATTTCTTGCTTTTTGTTGAAGATGAAGCCCACGTCTTCTAGATTTTGTACATTCAAAAAAGCTTCAATTTCTTATTCCAAGATGGTTTGAAGAATGCTTCCCTTATGCCTGGCTGGCATGGCTCAGTGGTTGAGCATCAACCTACAAATCAGGAGGGCACAGTTTGATTCTGGTCAGGGCATATGCCATAGTTGCAGGCTTGATCCCCAGGAGGGAATGTGCAGGAGGCAACTGATTAATGATTCTCTCTCATCATTGATTTCTCCCTCTCCATTTTTCTCTGAAATAAATAATAATAAAAAAAAGAATGCCTCCCTTTATGTTGTCCCAACATTTTGGATGCTTAGAACATTTAACATGTTGTCTGGCCTCATAAACATTTTTAAAAAGTGTATTGACACTATTGTTAACTATAGGCATGATATTGTAAAGCAGATCTCTAGAACTTATCTTGTATAACTGAAACTTTATACCCATTGAATATCTCAATTTTCCCCTCCTCTCAGCCCCTGACAACCACAATTCTACATCTATGAGATTATTTTAGATACCTCATATCAGGGCAGTATATCTTTATAAGGGCATATTTATATTTGATGAGAATCAATTTGTTGCAGTTATTTGAACTTACATGACAAATTAATTTGTGTGTAACTAAAATCCAACAATTCTGAGCCCATCATTGCCTATTTCCATTATTTAAGTCCCATATGGTCAAAGTCATAGTTATTTTACATAGTTTTGAGCAATGTTCATTAAAGAGCTAATTCTTGGTTGAGTACATGCTGAGTATTAGATTACTTATATCAATATTTTCATGAGATAATATTGTTTATAGATAGAGAAATGAGGTTCAGAGAGATTAAATAATGTGTTGAAGGTCACACAGCTACCAAGTGTATCAGCTGGAACACATACCCGGGCTAGCTCACTCCAAGGCAAGAACCAAAGCTCTTACCACCCAAATCTATGTTGCTGGAAGTTGAGTTATTGGCATAGAAGGCTCTTAATTACATGTGCAGAAAATAAACTGGCAGACATTAGGCAGGTGTGGCCATAAACACTGCTTTGTTTCGGTGGATTTAATTGTCTCCTGCTACGGCTTGATTGGCTACGAACACACTGATAGAAAGTAATCAAGGAGCTGAATGCTTCATAGGGCCTCCACCAGGCCAGCAGAGAAGTGAATGTGCCCTTTGTTTTTAATAGGCCAAGTATTTCTCTCTTGTTCCCTAGGAGGCCATTGGAAGAGACATGCTGATAGCTCCCCTTGGGGCATTAACCGGAATCAGATTAGTGAAGTGAAGCTTAACTTGGTCATTGTATTCCCAGTTCACAAAAAAACAGGAAATGAATGGTAGTGGGAACAGACATATTTTAGAATTCATCAAACCTTACAAATTGTATTATTGCAATATATTCATTATAGTAATTACTTCATGGGCCTAGTAATATAAAAGTATCACTTCAGATAAATTCCCATTTTTCTGCTGTGGTTCTTTTAAGGCAAGTCTTTTCTAGTATAATGAATATATTAATAACCAACATGGACCCCTCCCCTTGCCTAGATTACTGATTCCTCAGTGACAGAGTTCCATGATCTACGTTTAGTTTGTGCCTTATAGGTGATAAGCGCAGCTTCCCTGTCTGTGGGGCATGGATGACCTCTATGAAAGTGAAGTGTGCCCACCCTCGTGAACTCTGGCCATATGTTTTGAGTGTCTTATAATCATGATGTAATTTTCAAGACATCATTTGAGGAGTCAAAGAAAGAAATAATAACTATCCCATATGCTCTTTTAACATTTTTTCCCCCTGAGATAAAGTAAGAGAGGTTGAAAATATCTTAAATCAGAAAAGAAACTTATGGGCAATAAGAATCCCTGGTTTGGGGATACTTCCATTCTGGGGGTTTAGAGTTGTTTCATGGAGGATCAAAGTGCAACTCTAAGTAAACTTCTAAGGTTCCACGTAAACAGAGGCCTGAAAAGAGGAACAAGACAGGCTTTTAGTGTTTCAGTGCACTGTGTTTTTCTCAAAATCCACTAAATTACGAATTTAATGAAGTTTTTCAGATACTTAGGAAATCAAATGAGAGTTGTGTATTTTCAGTTGAATTATGCAGCTTGACTATTGACATGTACAATACTTAATTTATTGCTGCTTACACAGTTATGGACAATCATTGTAAATGCGCAATGAATTTGGCTGCATTTTCAAAGCAATAGCCTCACCTGGGAATATGAACAATAAATGGATGTGGCAGCTCTCCAAAGGGAAGAAACTTTTTTCATGGATATCGCATTTGATATCATAACTATATATAACTATTTAGTTGAGCAACAATATGTTTTTATCTTCAGAGCTGTCATTATATTCCTGGCCTGTGCTAGAATCTGTGGTTTCTGAAATAAATAATAGTCCTTTGATTTTAAAAAAGCCCATAGTCCTTTATTGTGTGTACCCTGAGAAAGAAGATACCTACTATGAAGTGCTTCTGGTGGCTAATTGGGTTCAAATTTAAAAAGCAGAACCCAGCAGTCATTTCTATATAGGGGCATCTCATGTAAACTGTACTGCACAGAAGAATCTGTACTGAACTGCCTGCCTGTACTGTGTTCCTGTCTTCTGAGCCAGCCCTTATAAAGGAGTTCCTGGAATCCTATTTTAACTAAGAGAACTGAGGCTTTCCCCATCTAATTGGAACTACACAACTTCAACCAATCAGAGTAACTCCATTCTGACCAATCAGGACAGTGCCTTTTTAAGCAATCACACTGTATATTTGGAGTCCTCATTTGCATGAGGACAGACCAATCAGGAGTCAGGGGTAGGGACATTTTTTCTATATAAACCAGCTCCCCGCTGGCTTGGGGAGCACACTTTCCCTTTCCACTGAAGATTTAAGACTATGTTTTCCTGACTGAGCTGAAAGATGTCTTGCTAGTGCATAATGGAACAGACCAGCCCAGACCAGCACAGTGCCAAGCAGACCAGCATGGAGCAGGGCCTGGCCTCAAGGCCACCTAGACCAAGGCCACCTCCATAGCTAAGCTGTTTGCACAGTCTTTGCACTGAATAAAGTCTCCTTCTTCACCACACCATAAGTTGAGGATTCTTGTTGGTGCTAAATTGGTGCCAACAACCATTGGTTGAAGATTAGAAGGTTGAACTATTTATCTTTAATAAGTTGAATTGTGTCTTATATCTGTTATCATATCCAATGAATTAAGGTTCTGTATGATAAATTATTTTGTAAAGAAAATATTATTTTTGTAAAAATAAGTTACTACAAATTGATCTTTTTGTATTCTTTTTCCTTATGTGGGGGCCTATCTCAACATATCTACCTCTTAAAACAGATGTTTCAGATAATAAGATGGGGGGACTTCAGGCTTTGTGAGCCTCCTATCTTCTGGCTACTTATTTCCCACTTCCCCTCCCTCTCAATCCTCCACTTTAGGGCTGCTTCCCTTACTGGTTCTCACAGGGCTTGTTCTCACCTTCCTTAATAATTTGATCAGTATGTCTCTTTCACCCAGAATTTATTTACTCTGATAATACAATCTTTCATTGATTTTTAGGGTTTAGTCCAACTTCTTCCTTCTTAAAGCTTGCCATACCCTTATCCAGAATTTCCTTTTATTCATTGAATTCTGGGAATAATGCCAGACCAATTAGCACTTTGTCAGTTTCTAGTGTTATAGTAATATTAATGATAACAAAAACAAGAACAACTTCGATTAAGTGCTTAGTGGGTTCCAATGTTACAACCACCTAACACACAGGCACTATTATTATCTTCATTTTATGAGAACATTAAAGCCCAGGGGACTTTAGTAACTGAATCATGGCCACAGAGCTGGATAGTGGTGGGGCTAGGAGTCAAACCTAGACTATTGGACTCCCAAGCCTGAGCTCCTATTCACTGGTGTTTCTCGGTGTATCCTTCTGGCCCATTGCATTAGTTAGAGTCACCTATGTGGGTGCTGTTAAAAAATGCAGATTGCCGAAACCACCCCCGATCTACTGTCGTGGAATCCTTGAGTCTAGATGTGGAGCCTGGGAATCTGCATCCTCAACATGCTTTCCAAGTGATTCTTATAAACTGTATTTTGAGAATTATTGCACACACTTTGCTGACTTTTCATTTTTATATTCACCTCTCTAATCAGACTGCAAACATTTTGAGGTCAGGGATTGTTATCAACTACATTCGGAATCCTAAAATTCCCAAAGTCTGCAATAGACATTTAGACATTTACTACCTGCCTGCTCAATACTTGCATTTTTGATGTAGGCAGCAAAATTAAATCTATTCATTAACAGTGGGAAAGATTCAATATGATGGAGCTTCCAATCAAAGCTTCTGGTAATAATGGAAGGCCCCACAGAGTTAGAACCCAGAGTTAGGACACCGTCTCATGAATACTCTAGGTTCTGACTGACACTCACTGCATCTTAATTTCCTGCTTCAGTTTGCCTGCCTTTAAAATTGAGGAGATTTTAATAATAAAGGAATAGAGATATTGGTCAGAGTTAATTATAACTAGAATATAGAATTTTAAAAGTGATAAGACTAACATACCACCTAGAAATTTAAGATAAATGAAATTAGCTCATTCTTGGAGTGAGATAATACAGGGTCCAGAAAAGCACTCTTACAATCCATTGTAACAAAACTTCCATATTAATTTAATTTAATAGATATTAAGGGGCCACACCAAACTGTCCTATATATTCTGAGGGTCTTGGCAATTGTTGGACAAGCCACTAGAAGTCTATCATTGTTGTGTAGTGACAAGGTCTTCTTGCCCACACCATCCTGTCCATTATTTAGATATCTTCCAATTCAGTCTCATAGTTTTAGAGATGAACTATGTAATCTCCCAAGGTCAAGCCAGATTTTTAATCCAGATCTTATTCCAGATTCAGTGTTCTCCCACTACTTCATACTGCTTCCTTTGTAACATGTCACTGAACATATGAGCAAGAGAATAGCCTAGGTAACATGCAAATAAGGCCAATAACAGAAAAGAGACTTATTATATGCCTCATTTGTTTTTGCTAACCAATCTCTTATGTGGTATCAGCTCCCAAAGGACCATGATTATTGAATTAGTTATTTAAATTTTATCCATTTACACTCAAAATTATGAAATATGACCCTTTATTTTTAATCTGAATGCTAAGTATATCACTAGGCACTTGTTACCATTAAACTTGAACAATTGGCTAATGTACAATTAATAATTTAAACCTTGTGGAATCCTGTGGGTTACTCCCCTACCTAAATGTGTTGCTAATTCTAATCAAAATTTTGTATAAGGAATAGTATTGGAAACAACAACAAATGGAAAATGTGAACATCATCCACGTACTCTGTTGAGGATGGAAAATGCCTAATATTTATTTAGAGATTGAATGAACTGAGGATAGAGGTTTTGCCATGACATATCTGTCTGTTACTTGCCTGTAAATGTTTATAGATATGTCCATAGAAATTTATTTATTATATTTAGATATTCAGTTAGGTATTACTGACAGGGGAGTTTAAACGTTATAAAAATACATAATTAAGTAGTTTCTTAAGCATCTATGTATTCCAAAAAGCTTCTCTTCTCTTAGAGAAATCTTAGGATGAGTTAGCCAGTGTACACGCATTGCTGAAGCCCATCCAAATGGAAGATGAATTCGGCAGCCTCATTCCTTTAATGGCCTCCTGCCTGAAATAAAACTGGTGAGCAAACAGTACTTATCGTAGTGATGTTACCCTTTCATATCACAGAGTGACCGCGTAGTGTCATAAACAGTCCAAAAGTGCTGACTTTTAAAGGCAGTTGATTTTTTTTACTTGCTACTGTTTTATAGCTTTGCATAAAATGCTAATGCCACGACATTTGTAGAACTATTAAATCATTTTAACGAAAGAGTAACAGTTATATAACTAATTCATTGGAGTGTATTTCCCTTGCAGAATTCTTTAGTAGATGATTGTAATGGGAAGGAGGTTGTTTTTTTTTTTTAGCTCCATAATTTTGTTCTCACATGCAACCAAATCCCATTATTTTAGTGTAGTTTGTCCCTAAGTCTAATGGAGCCAAATCTATTGACAATTTGTTGTCCCAAATCTGGGCTCATTTGCCTCATGGTCCCCAGTTAATTTGATCTATAATCTAGGCAAGCCAAGCCTGCTTTTATTGAGAAATATGGCGTTCTGCTTCCCTTTTAAAGGTTTAGGGGTCAATATATAGTCGTGCATTTTCATTTACTGAAAAATGAGCTCAATTGCCATAACACTCAATCAAGGAAAATATTTGGGCTTTAACAATTATCTTGTGATCACATAAAAAGACAGCTGGGATTGATTCTTATCCTGGGGCCCCATTCAGCATATGCTGTCAGACCAGGGCCTCTGTAAGAGGAAATGGCTGAAAATTCTTGGAGACATTAAGCACTGTGAACAGCAGAATCAGATCTGCACTCCCAAATAGATCGCCACTGTACAAACTGCAGCTTTCTCCTGGAGGAGAAATGATTCTTGTCTCTCTCTATCTGCGTTCTCTCTGTCTTTCCAGACAAAAGTCCCGTCCCCATTTATAAATAATTCTTGAACAAAAATTTTCTTTCAGAAAATTGCATTTTCCGATACCCTCAAATGCTTGGGAATCGCAGAGAATTAGCTTCATTGTCAACATATTTTTTACCCCTCATAAACACATATGTTTTCTTGTGAAATGTGGGCGCCTGAATTTACTTCGCTTATCCTGCCTATAATTTTTTTTTTTTACTTTTCATCACTTGATTTTC
This sequence comes from Myotis nattereri, assembly GCF_964212035.1. NCBI lineage: Eukaryota > Metazoa > Chordata > Mammalia > Chiroptera > Vespertilionidae > Myotis > Myotis nattereri. The sequence continues at coordinate 58,454,243 of NC_138087.1, forward strand.
TTTTGAACCAGCTAATATTATTCTACTATAAGTTAAAAGGTTTTCCTGCTGAAATGTTCAGTCATTCAGACATATATATATATTTTTTCACCCCAGGCTTTTTTTGAGCATAGTTGTAAAATATTGCAGAGAGATGCAGAAATTAGAATGTATTTCCTTAGGATGAACTAATTCTTTATTAAACCCAATATCTGGAACAACAATGCTTTTCTGCATTTTATCTAGTTTTGATTAATCATTTTGGAACAGAATTTTCTTCTAAAATAATTTTCATACATATCACTCCTATGATACAACAGTGAAATTGATGTCCTTTTAATTCCCTGATGTTCAATTAGTTTACCATTCACACAGTGTTACTGATTAGATGAAACACATTTGTGCAGGTTCTTATTGGCAGCCTAGTTTACTATATTCCATCATTTACAATGAAAGGGCTAGAGTTTCTGTTTGTATTTATCTATAAAATTTAATAAATATTTTTCAGATAGTTCATCAGAATGCAGATTTTGTCTATTAAAATGTCACATTTCTTGTGGTTACTGTTTTACTCATTATTTTTTATAAACTGTAGTAAAAGTAAATTGAAAATCACTGACATTTAATTCTGTGTAAGATTAGCTATACATTAAACTTTAGGGATCTGATACTACTAAGAACAACCAACAATTGTACAGTAATTGAAAGTTTGTAAAACATTTTCACCAGTATTTGGCCTTCACAACATTCCTGTAAGGTACATTTGTAATCCAAGTTTTACTATTGAGAATACTGAGGTTTCTACTAATAAACTAGATGTTTGGTTCCTGCCCCCACCCAACTTTATTGAGATGTAACTGACAAATAAGATGGAATATATTTAAAGTGCATAGCGTGATGCTTTGTGAAATGATTACCACAGTCAGGTTAATTAATATGGATGTTAGCTTCTGACCAGTGCCCTAGATGTCATTTACTATATGTTGCTGAATGAGCTGAAAAATTATATCTAAATTGTTTGTTAGCAGGAAATAAGGATGAATATAAATACCTCATTTGCATGGGATATTGTGGACACAACAGGACTGGTGTGTTTCTGGAAAATTGTCATTCAGGTCTGCTGCGTAATATTATTGCTGGGTAGACTTGGTTGTCATGAACTTACTAGTAGATGTATTTTATTTTTATGTATTTAGGTAAATAGATTAAAAATATTTAAAATTTTTTTTTAGTATATATTTTTTATTGATTTCAGAGAGGAAGGGAGAGTGAGAGAAAGAGATAGAAACATCAATGATGAGAGAGGATCATTGATCGGCTGCCTCCTGCATGCCCCACAGTGGAAGCAAGCCTGTAGAATGTGCCCTGGCCAGGATCGAACCTCCTGGATCATAGATTGACACTTCAACCACTGAGCCATGCCAGTTGGGTTAAATTGATTTTTTAATTTAAGAATAGTTGGTCTACAATCTTATATTGGTTATATTAGTTTCAGGTGTACGCTGTAAGTATTGGACTATTTTATACCTTACAATGTGATAACCCCACTAATTAGATGCATTTTAGATGGTGCCTGTGCCATTGCCAGTTTAGCATCAGCCCATGAAAAGGCCAGGCTTCTATCAGTAAGGTGTAAGGTAACCAAGTGTTTTTGATGAAAGAGCGTTAAAAGATTACAGATTCAAAGACTAGCAAGGACCTCACAGACCACTATCATTTTCTCGTTCTTTCAAAAAGCCTTAACTAGAGAGAGTAGCTGAATTTCATGGGTGTATTTGAGTACAGAAAAACTTTCTTGCTTTTTACTACTTCTCCCTTAAGCATGATCTATTCCTCTTTCCACCTATTTCAAATATAGGAATCATTCTCTTGGGTAATAGGCATTTGGCTGAAATATCTGCATAATTACTTTCGTAGTCATGATACATTTTTTCATGTGTAAACAAATTTAGTGTTTTCTAGGCTGTCTCTTCCTCTTTTCCTTCTAGACATTTTTCCTGGGTAATTTTGTGCATTCCCAAGTATTCAGATATCACTAATATACTGGATTCTTGATTCTGTAGCTCATCATTCTGGATGTTCCAGGCTTTTTGTTTTTCAAATTTAAATCCAATTCATAATCTTGTCCCCAGAATTTTATTTCTTTGTCTTCATTAATGAATGGCACTCCTATCTCATCAGATGCATAAGTTAGGAACCTCAGTGTTTCTCTTCTTATATGTGAAATAGGTTGTTATTGTGTTGATTCTACCCCTCAAAGACTACTGATGCTGCCTTTTTCTCTCCATCTCCGTGACCACAGCCCAGCTTTAGCCCCTCATCATCTCTTGCAGGGATCATTGTAACTGACCTTTGATGGCTCTGGTCTCTGTGCTATGGTTCTCTCCTTTCAATTCATCCTCTGTGCTCTTATCACTGATTTTACAAAGCTATGCCTTTCTGCTAGATTAAAACTTCTTTTTTTTTCTTTTTAAAAAAAAATATATTTTATTGATTTTTTACAGAGAAGAAGGGAGAGGGAAGGGAGAGGGATAGAGAGCCAGAAACATCGATGAGAGAGAAACATCGATCAGCTGCCTCCTGCACATTCCCCACTGGGGATGTGCCCGCAACCAAGGTACATGCCCCTGGCCGGAATCGAACCTGGGACCCTTCAGTCCACAGGCCGACGCTCTATCCACTGAGCCAAACCAGTTAGGGCTAGATTAAAATTTCTGAATGGTTTCCCTTAAGGTCAAGTTCAGTTCCATAAGAGTTATAGTCAAAGACCTTCACAATCTGATTACAGTTTAACAACAACAAAATATATATGTATGTACATGTATGTTTATATATGCAAACATGAGTATACACACACGTGTATATGTATATATGTGCACTCTAGCTTATTTTTTCTATTTCCTACCATGCTGCCTATGTGCTAATCCCACTAGACCAGTGGTTGGCAAACTCATTAATCAACAGAGCCAAATACCAATAGTACAACCATTGAAATTTCTTTTGAGAGCCAAATTTTTTTATTTTATTTATTTATTTATTTTTATTATTAGTTAAGGTATTACAAATATGTCCTCATCCCCCCCATTAACCCCCAATCTCCCCCCCCCACACACACTCATGCTCCCATCCCCCTGTTGTCCATGTCCATTGGTTAGGCTTATATACATGTATACAAGTCCTTCTGTTGATCTCTTCCCCTTACCCCCGCCCTCCCCTACTTCCTTCTGGGGATTGATAGCCTGATCGCTGTTTCTCAGTCTTTGGGTCTGTCCCTTTTCATCAGTCTATGTTGTTCTCTATAATCCACAAATGAGTGAGATCATGTGGTATTTATCTTTCTCTGACTGGCTTATTTCACTTACCATAATGCTCTCCAGTTCCATCCATGCTGTTGCAAAAGGCAAGAGTTCCTTTTTTTTTTACCGCAGCATAGTATTCCATTGTGTATATGTACCACAGTTTTCTAATCCACTCATCTGCTGATGGGCACTTAGGCTGCTTCCAAATCTTAGCTATGGTGAATTGTGCTGCTATGAACATAGGGGTGCATATATCCTTTCTGATTTAGAGCCAAATTTTTTAAACTTAAACTATATAGGTAGGTACATTGTTATTAACTTAATTAGGGTACTCCTAAGCTGGCCTTTGCTAAAAACGTCCTTAATCTGAGGGGTTGACCTCAGCGAATGTACCCCCACTTCTTCTAATGCTACTTCTTCAAAATAGACTCGCCCAGGCCGAAAACCGACTTCTGCGCATAGACCATGAAGTTTCAATCGCAATGTATGTGTGCGCCTGCATGTGGTATTTTGTGGAAGTGCCACACTCAAGGGGCCAAAGAGCCGCATGTGGCTCGCGAGCCGCGGTTTGCCGACCACTGCACTAGACCAGCAGTCGCCATCCGGTGGTCTGCGGACCGCTGGCGGTCCGTGAGGTCCAAAAGGTTGGTGACCACTGCTAGACAAGCCATAATTACTCAAGTGTAACCTATATTTTAAGCCTCCTTGCCTTTCCTTCTTCCTATATGATAATATTCAATTTATGCTCTATAATCAAGATCAATATTATTTCCTTATGAAACCCCTGTTGACTATTTCTTCTCAATTCCTTGTCCAACCTAGTGCTCCCAGGTGGAATTAATGCCTGAGGCTCCCCCCCCCCCACCTTGTTATAGAATGGATCTGAGCATTGCATGTGGAATGGATTCAGTGGTTGCAATTCTTCCCATTCTTGAAGGAGGGAAATAATCAAGATTTACTCATGAGGCTTGGTCAGTGGTTTTATTAACCTTAGCTGAGATGGTCTGATTTCTCCTTACGTGAGCCTATCACATCCCTTTTATTCTCAGACTTTTATGGTTAATCTCACCTGGGCAAACTATTGCCAAAGCTGGGGAGGGAAATTGTTCAGTAACCCAAGCTCTTCAGATGGAATGATTCAGTTTCTATGAATTTATTTCTCAGAATATTACTGATTTTTCTAAATCTGTGCCTGACCTAACTTTAGAGAGCTGATCTTGTGCTGTTAGCCACCTGCCTGATTATTTTCTTCTGTCAATTACCTGCCATCTGAATCCCTGGGCACTGGACTGCTGCCATCTGTACCTGCCATCTCTCTTGGCTATTCGCCAAGCTGTCCAGTATTCTGTGCTTCTGTGGTCATTGGAAGTATTTTACCTTGATCCTCCTTGTTCTGACCAGTGACCTCTAGCTCAGAATCTTGGAGCCAGACTGATAATTTGTTACCTTTGAAGAGAGATATTCTAAGGTGCTTATAATTAGAATATAGTGTGGCTTTTTTTGGTGCTAAAAATAGAGAATATGGCTGAGAAAATGAGACCCTGTACAGGTAATTTTGACAGAGAGAAAAAATAGGGGATATGCATTTAGGGGGCTCTCTATGGGCAGGTCTGAGTGACACATGACAGTAGTATGGTATCTAGGGAAAAGGTGAAGAGACATCAAAGACAGCTTCAGCAATTTCAGTATTTGGCATAGGCCCAGGCAGTTCGGCTGCATATGCCCTCACTATGCAACATAAAACAACACTCTCATGGTGGATATAAATTCACTAGCTAATTTATATAAGCTTTTAGAGTTGGGAGTAGGTCTGATCATTTAAATACATAATAAAAGCTCCATGTATCGCTTTATGCATACTATTACAGTTTCCAGGATCTAGCACCTGAAAACTGTTATTGGAGAAAATAAAAATTTAATTGTAATATTTCATTTCATAGAAAAATTCAAATTTAATTGCATACATTTATAGTATACAGTTTACTATTGAAGTATAATTTAAGGTGGGACAGTGTCCTTCCTGTACATTGGTAGGATTAAGCATTCAAAGATTTGCAGTGAGATAACATGACTTGGGTAGACATGGTTTGGGCATACTCGTTATCCAGAAATGCTGGCTGTCAGGGAGGGAGTGGGGTCTTTTCACCAGGCATAGGGTAGGGGTTGGTGAAAACTTGCCTAGTGATAGAGGCTTGACTTGGAGCAAGAACACAATGGTATCAAATTTATTCTGAAAGGAAAAAGGTGGGTATAGCTCCAGGTAATCCAAAATCAATACAGGGTGATCATTGTTTTGGGATATCTTTCCATATCCATGTGGAGAATGTGGAGATAAATTCACATTCTAGGGAAAGGGGCTGGAAAGATCTAGAATCCAGGAGGCAGTATGGTGCAATGGAACAAGTACCCCCTGTTACCTTGTCTATAAGATGGCAATAGCACTCACCTGAGGTATTGTTGAAGGTTAGAGGAATAATATGAGAGGTAATGTGTTAAATATATGAAGAACTTAGTATAGGGCCTTACTATTAGTAGATGCTCTCCGTAGATCAGTCACTATCCATAACTCCTAGCTATATCCAAGTATTTTTATTGGGCCCGGAAATCAAAGTCACCTTCATATAATAGGACTCTAGCCAAAAATAATGGAAATGTGGGCAGAGGTCCAGTCCTAGAAGAGGCGCTGCAGCCACAGGAAGGGTAATAAGTCAAATGAATGGGGCAAAGGTGGGTGGGCTGCAGCTGCCTGGTGCTGTCACAAAGCACTGATTTCTGTTCCGGGCTAGCAAAATGAGGGGATTAGAAAATACTTGATCATAAAAAGACAGTTTATATGATTTATTGATGCCAAATGTGCATAAGAGATGATCTTAAAAACAATAGTATAAAATGTCCAAGTCATTCTCTGGGGTTATAATAATGTTGTCTTGTCCTTTTCACTAAGAATGCTAAAGCATTTTTTTCCCTGTTTAATGCTGTAATAACAATTGTTATTATTACTGACCTCATATCCCGTTAACTTCTATGTGAAACAGGATGCTATGCAAATCTCTAGTGGCCAGACTAAACTCAAGGAAGACACTTAAAATCACGTGCCAACCAAAGAATGCCTTCCTTTATTACCCTGCCAGGGTGCTATATGACATGAGAAAAACAACCATGATGGGGTGATCTCTGGGGAAGATACTAAGAGGGATAAGCACAGAGGTGAATGGGGTACTGCCCTGTGCTGTGGATGCAGCTTCCATGGGGATTATCAGTTGTCAGTAGAAATGTGATTTCAGATCATAATTCATTCATGGTAATGCCCCTATTGCTGTACATGGCTGATTTCCCCCAAATAAATGAAAGCAGGGGTTAAGAAATCTAGGGTCACTTATTTGTAAATCACACATTGGAGATTCTGTTGAAAACTTTATTAGAAAAAGACTACATGTGAAACATGAGTGAGGTTTGGCAAGTTCCTATTCGTTTATTCTGTAAGGTATAATCAGGTGACGGAAACACGCAGGCAAAACAACAGTTTTCATTTAGCAACTGTTTGTGTAAGCTTCTGCGCTTTCTTATGGTCCAAGAGCTAATGGTGTTTACATTTTTATATGGTTGAAGAAAACCGGAAAGGAGAGTATTTTGTGGCATCTAAAAGTTATATAAAATGCAAATTTCAGTGCCTATAAATGAAGTTATATTGCAACACAGTCACATTAATTATTTTCATATTGTCTGTGGCTGTTTTTGTGCTTCAGTGACAGAGCTGAATAATTGCAACAGAGACCCAACGGCCCATAAAGCCTAAAATATTTACTGTCTGGCCCTTTGTAGAATCAGTTTGCTGAGACGTAATCTTGACTTTCAGTAGAGCTAAAATAACATAACAAATCATGACTATTTTACTCTCTCTTATGTATGAAAAATTTAGGTCCTTAGAGGTTGAAGCACATTGAATGAGAAGGATTGACAAGTCCCTACATTTATCATTTGAGAAAACGTGAAATTATAGTATCTGACACATAGTAGGTCTTTTAATTATTTATTAGATGAATGAATGAAATGACTATGACCTGAGGCAGAAAACATATGTATGTTAAATACTTAAATATGGTTTTTGGTAATAGGAAAGGCTGTGACCATGATAGAAAATAGACCATAATATATATTAGCAGTATATCATATGATATGCTGTTTATCTAAGATGATGATGATATGCTAATACTATTTCCTCCTTGGAATCTTATGGAAACCAACACTATATGTAATAGCCCTATTAAATAATGGTGTTCTTAATATTAAAAAAGAATAAAGGATTAAGTTCATTTGTTTTGGCAAGTGACACGTATATTCTCAAGCTAGAGGGCAATTAATCTTTCCCCCCAAACCTACTGTATCAATAAGGAATAAGTTCTGCTACAACTGCTAGGCAGCCTAGTTAACAGAGGCCTAAACAAACAGGTGCTTACTTGTTTATTTGTCTTTCTAACTAAGCCTTTCTAACCTAAGCCTTTTCTATTTCTCCCTCTGTTGTCCTTGGCATGCTGACTTGTTAATTGCATGGCTGCACTACAGCTGCTGCAGGTCCGGACATAACACCTGTGTGTAGAGAAGGAAGACAGTGCTGTGGGATGGTTTGGGATGGGTCATGAGGGTTGTATAAACTTCATCAGGTTAAGCAGAAGTTTCCAGTGGCTGCTGAATGATTTCTGTTTATGACCCAGTTTATGAATCAGTGGCCCAGTGCACAGATTCGTGCACATTGAAAGGAAGTTAATTAGAAGGAAGATTTGTGTGGTAATTACATTACTGCAAAAAGTTACATCTCAAAATAGTATATATGATATAGTATTATAAAATTAAAATACAAAATATTTTAATATTGCTATCGCCCATTCTCTAATAGAAGTGTCAGAGATGAAAGAAAATTAGTAAAATGTATATGAAAATAATACATAAAAACAACAGACATTTTATATTAAAACATGATATAAAAACAACATTGATAAAAACAGTGATTGATAAATCTATATAATAAAAAATCAGTGGGTGTAACGCCATAACGACCAAAGACTGGTCACCAGGAGGCTGCGTGCATGGCGAGGTGTGCATGGGTGGGCGGGGCTGCGTGCACAGCGAGGTGCGTGCGGGTGGGCGGGGACTTGACTCTGGGTCCTGTGGTGTTCCGGGACCTGGGGGAGTCCTGTGGCGCCAGTGGGACTTGGCGGTCCCAGGTCTCGTGTGATTTCCTGTGGGTCTGGGTCACTAGTTGATTAATAAATAAACAACAACAACATGGTATAACAACAACAAAGGGCCCATAGTTGGTCTTCAGATACATTCTGGCATCATATGCGATTGGTGCCAGCAGGAGCTTTATATATATCTTACCTGCGTGAGTCAACGTTTATTTTTAAATTAGAGGCCCAGTGCATAAATTCGTGCATGGGTGGGGTCCAGCTGGCCCGACCCAAATGGGGGGCTGATTGGGTTGGGCTGGCCAGGGGGAGGGGCTGTGGGCAGTTGGCCAGCAGGCCCAGCCCCCGATCGGGGTGGGGGGGCCAATCAGGGGTGGGGCTGGCTGGGGCCAGGGGCCGTGGGCAGTTGGCCGGCTGGCCCCCTCCCCTTGTTGAACTTCCAGTCGAGGGGACAATTTGCATAGTAGCCTTTTATTATATAGGATTGCCAGTGCGCATCATATGTACTGGCCGGTTGGTTGGTTGGACGGTCAGACGGATGTATGGTCGGTCACTTAGCCTTTTATATATTTACAAGATAGCTAGAATTGTCATATGTTCATTTTTAACTTCAAGAATAGAGTGGAGAAAGACAAATATCACATGATCTCACTTATTTGTGGAATCTAATGAACAAAATGAATTGACCAACAAAATAAGACCCGAAGCATGGAGGCATGGAACAGACTGACATACCTCAATGTGGTGTTGGGGAGACAAGAAGATATAAACCAAAGAACTTATATGCACAGTCCAAGGACACAGGCAATAGGATAGTGAAAACCTAGGGTGGGTGGGTAGGGGCTGGGAGGGGAAAGGTAAAGGGGAGGGAAATGGGAGATAATCTGTAACACTATAAAAATAAAAGCGTAATATGCTAATTAGACTGGATGTCCTTCCAGACATCCTTCTGACGACCTTCCAGACAAAGCCAGGGCTGCAAGGGAAGCCTGGGTCCCAGGTGCCTGCCAGTGGCTGGAGGGAAACTCAGGTTCCAGGTGCCAGAGGGAAGCAGGTGCTGGCAGCTGGGGGAAGGAAGGCCTACTCTTGCATGAATTTTGTGCATCAGGCTTCTAGTCAACAAAAATAATACACACACACACACACACACACACACACACTGATTGGCTAGATTATCATGACCACCAGACGTTTGTAGGCAAATTAGCCGTGTACTGCATCGTATGAGATATGGAAGCTGAAGGCCTGTTCCAACGCCTGTGCTGTCTGCAGTTACAAGATAAAATGTCTCCAATTCGCACAGGAACACAAGGATTGGACAGTCGAGCATTGGAAAAAAGTCATGTGGTCCGATGAATCACGTTTCCAGTTGCATCATGCAGATGGCAGAGTGAGAATTTGGTGGAAACAGCATGAAAGCATGCACCCCACGTGCATGAGTACAACCCTTCAAGCTGGTGGGGGCAGTGTTATGGTTTGGGGCATGTTTTCCTGGCATGATTTGGGCCCTTTAATTCATGTGGAACAACGTCTGAATAGCACAACATACCTAAGTATCGTTGCTGATCAGGTTCATCCTATCATGTTGATGGCGTATCCCAATGGACACGGCTTCTTCCAACAAGACAATGCACCATGCCATGGTGCTGGTATTGTGCAGGAGTGGTTTCAAGAACATGAGGGAGACTTTACCTTGCTTAGGTGGCCCCCACAATCTCCAGATCTCAATCCAATTGAGTATTTGTGGGACGAAGTTAAAAGAGCCATCAGGCAGCTGGTTCCACAACCATCAAATCTCACAGAACTGGACTGTGCTATTCATCAGGCATGGTGTCAGATTCCTCACATCACCTTTCAACATCTTGTGGAGTCAATGCCAAGAAGAATCGCCGCAGTATTGAAGGCAAAAGGTGGCCCAACGAAGTACCGATGGGGCGGTTTAATAATCCGGCCACTTAGGGGGTGTGTGTGTGTGTGTGTGTGTGTGTGTGTGTGTGTACACACACACACATTAAAGAATAGGCTGGAAATGTATTCAAACTTTAATGAAGACAGGTAGGTAGAAGAAGGATGGCAGGCAGGCATGGGTATTGGAAGTATTTGCCACACTCACCAATAAATGTAAGTAACCACTGTAGACATAAGTGCTCTAGCTTTTTGTTTGTTTAAGTACACTTTTAAAAGACATAAATGTTCTTAAGGGCCAAAGCCAAAATGGGCAATGAACAAAGCAAGATTCAGAAGCACCTGCTGACTTAGATACAAGTGATAGCTATTTTAGAGAATATGTCCATGTTCATTTCCAAATTATCCCAACACATGTTTTCTATACCATACAAGCATAGTTAATAGTTACACATATTTGGAGAGGAAAAGGGCATTGCATCATCTTTGTGACTTTTGCAAAGTGATTAAACACTTTTGTGCAGAAACATTTCACATAAAACTGGGACTGGCTGTGAAAATGTTCATCTGTTTCCATTTTAATTCTCATTTTATGATCAAAATGCAAATCAGAATGTTGGAGCAAGTAGGAGGGCCTTCATAGACCATTTAGTCTGAAGTCCTAATCTGTGATTCAAAGCGGGAGTCCCTGTGCCAGCCCTATGGGAAGGTATCCGTGTCTTCTCCAGGACGGCAGGACGGAGCTGTCTGTTGCCTCAGTGACTTCCCTGTGTTGATGTACAATATACAGGCCAGCACTTTCCCTTTGCAGAGATAGTCTTTGCATGTATAGCAGATGGAAACTTAGGGAGTGCCAGATAGTCTTTCTGCTCTCATTGCTTCTGTCTGTTGGAATGGTGAGTGATTTAATTGTGCCCAGATGCAAGTCCTACTGCTGGTCTAGAATCGGTTTTTACAGGAGGAGTCGTTCTGTGTTACCTATAATCTGATACACAGGAAATCATAGATGCTGAAGTTTAAGGGAGCATCCAGTTCAATCTCATTTTTTTTTTGAATGAAAAAATAAAATAAAATACAGCACCCAAGGTTTGAGCAATACGCTAAGGTCACACATATATTTAGTGCTAAAATAAAAATTTGCTTCTGATTTCTAACCCAGTACTCTGCTCATTATACCACGCTACAGAGACTATTATTTGAGGTTGTACATAGAAGCAAAGGGTAAAACCAAACCAAACCAAAAATGATTATAAGATCTGAGACCAAGATGAAAACCTATGTTTTTGTCTTTGACCTGATCTTTTAAAAACAGCTTTATTGAGGTATCCTTGATATATAACAAACTGTACATATTTCAGGTGTACAATTTGATAGTGTTTGACATACACAAACACACACACCCAGATATCTGTGTACAAATACAATGTGAAGCAATAGCCAGAGTCAAGATAATGAGCATGTCCATCACCCTCAAGTGTTTCTGAGGGCACCTTTGTAATTTCTCTCCCTCTCTTTTTAAAATACAGTGTCTTTTATTTCTGGCTACTTTTATTTATTTTTTATTGCTTAAAGTATTACAAAGAGTATTACATAGGTCTCCTTTTTTTTTCTCGCCTTGATATTCCCCCGGGCTTCCTTACCCCCCAGTGTCTTATGTCCATTGGTTATGCTTATATGCATGCATACAAGCCCTTTGGTTGATCTCTTACCCCGCTTCCCGCCCCCCAACCCTCCTCAGCCTTCCAGCTGTAGTTTGACAGTCTGTTCGATGCTGCTCTGCCTCTGTATCTTTTTGTTCATCAGTTTATAATGGTCTTTATTATCCATAAATGAGTGAGATCATGTGGTATTTTTCTTTAATTGACTGGCTTATTTCACTTAGCATATCTGGCTACTTTTATAATTTATCTTCTCCTCTAATGATTATTTTATTTTTCCAATTTGGTTATGATGTGCCTTGGTGTAATTTTCTTCTCAATTCTTTTATTTGAGTTCATTGAGTTTCTTTGATCTGTGGGTTGATTGTTTTTAACAAACTTGGAAAAATTTCAGCTGTAATTTTTCAAATATTTTTGTCCTCTTTTTATTTTTCCTCTTTTTCAGGACCCTGAAATCACATATATAAGCCATTTGAATTTGTCCCACAGCTCACTGATGCTATGCTATTAAAATATTATTTTTTCTCTTTGTTTTTCTTTTTGGGTATTGCTATGTTTTCAAGTTCAGTAATCTTTTATTCTGCAGTTGCTTTTCTCCTATTAATACCATCAATGTATTTTAATTTTATGCATTGTAGTTATAATCTTTAGAAAATCAATTTGGGTCTTTTAAATATCTTCTCTGTCTCTACTTAAGATTGTGAAATCATGGATCACAGTTATAACTCTTTTTAATGCCTTGTTTACTAATGCCAACATTTGCATCAGTTCTAATAGAATTTTCTCCTCACCTTAGATGATAGTTTTCCTGTTTTTTGTTCTTTTTTTGTAGGCATGGTAATCTTAATTGGATTCCAGACATAGTGAATTTTACTTTGCAGATTCTAATATAATTTGTGGAGGTATACTGACTAAAGAAGCAGTGTACTACTATCAAAACAAATATCATTTACATGCAGAATTTAGTAATGTGTATTCATTCATCAAGTATATGTGTAATTTGCACATTATGGTGATTTGAAGAAAGAATTAGCATATTTTTTTCACTTAGTTGCCATCAAACATAATGAACTCTAAAATGTATAAGACTATGGATAATTACATTGTCAAAATGTGGTTTAGAGTTAAAGTTTTGCATAGGAGCATCATCTGATGGTGCAGCTACAGTGATACAAGTATTCTTCAGTAGTTACTTAGATTATATTAATTTATATTATATTTATTTTTTTAAATAAACATATTGCCATCAAACTTATACCTACAGTTTTTTAGCCTGCCTTATTTACTATCAAGATATAGTAATTTACCAATACAGTAAGTCCTCATTTAACATTTTTTTTTAAATATATCTTATTGATTTTTTATAGAGAGGAAGGGAGAGAGATAGAGAGTTAGAAACATCGATGAGAGAGAAACATCGATCAGCTGCCTCCTGCACATCTCCTACTGGGGATATGCCCGCAACCCAGGTACATGCCCTTGACCGGAATCAAACCTAGGACCTTTCAGTCCGCAGGCCGACGCTCTATCCACTGAGCCAAACCGGTTTCGGCAACATTATTGATAGGTTATTAAAACTGCAACTTTAAGCAAAACGACGTGACACCAATTTTGCCATAGGCTAAATGATAATTGAATTTAGTTTCTACAGCATATTTCCAGCCACAAAAACATCAGCAAGCTTCTAAATAAAGACCCACACAATTATAATATTAAACATTAAAATGAATGTGAACCATACATACATTTAAGAAAGATTAATAAAAACAAGTAAGATAATTTCCAACCTGCTTATTCTAGTTCAGGGTCATGGGTGGCTGGAGCCTATCTCAGCAGCTCAGGGCATAAGGTGGAAACCAACTATGGATAGGATGCCCTTCCATTGTAGGGTGCACTCACACCCACACCCACGTTCACTCAGACTGGGACAGTTTAGGAACACCACTTCACCTCACCTGCACATCGTTGTTTGGGGTGTAGGAGGAAACCGGAGTGCCTGGAGAAAACCCACACAGACATGGGAGACCATGCAAACACCACAGACAGTGGCCCTGGCAGGGAATAGATTTTTTCCTCTCATCAATGTTATAACAAAACAATGTTGAATGACACAATTGTATTCGAGGACCTTCTGAAGTATATTGGCATCTTTCTCTGTTATCAAAATTTATTGCTGGGGGAGGTAATTGGAAGGACATGGTTTTGTATTCTGCAACCTTACTGAATTCATTTATTCTAATAGGTTTTTGGTGGTCTTTAGAATTTTCAGTATGTAAGATCATATCTGTAAACAGAGAAACTTTTACCCTCTTCTTTCTGATTTGGATGCCTTTTCTTTCTTTGTCTTGCTTGATTGCTCTGGCTAGGCCTTCCAGTATTATGTTGAATAGGAGTAGGGAGTGGGCACCTTTGTCTTATTCTTGATCTTAGAGGAAAAGCTTTCAACCTTTCGCCATTGAGTATGATGTTAGCTATAGGCTTGTCATACATCACCTATATTATGTTGAAGTACACCAGTTTGTTGAGCGTTTAATTATGAGAGGATGTTGAATTTTGTCAATGCTCTTTCTGCATCTACTGAGATGACCTTTTGATTTTCATCTTTTATTCTATTAATATGATGTTGAACATTCATTGATTTGTGTATTGAATTATCCTTGCATTTCAGGAATGACTCCCACTTGATCATATTGTATTATCTTTTTAAAGTGCTGTTGAATTCAGTTTGCTAGTATTTTGTTGAGAATTTTTGCATGTGTATTAATTAGGGATAGTGGCCTTTAGGGTGTGTGTGTGTGTGTGTGTGTGTGTGTGTGTGTGTGTTTAGTGCCTTTATTTGGTTTTGCTCTCAGGGTGATGCTGACCTCATAGTATGAATTTGGGAGTACTCCTTATTTTGGAAGTGTTTGAGGAGGATTGGCATTTATTCTTTAAATGTTTGGTAGATTTCATCAGTGAAAGGCTTTTCTTTGTTGGGAGGCTTTTGATTATTGATACAGCTTCTTACTTATTATTTAGTCTTGGTAGGTTTTCTGTTTCTAGGAATTTCTAATTTTTTTCTTGGTTGTTCAGTTTGTTCATATATAATTGTCCATAGTAGTGTCTTATGATCCTTTGTATTTTTGTAGAATCAGATCTGAGCACTTACTTGTTGCAATAAATCCTGTTCCCTTCTCCATTTCTATTTGATCACCAGTGGTTGGGCCTATCAGATTCTTTCAATAATCCCCATGGGATGAGAACTAAGTGGGCCTCTTGCAAAGTGTCCCATAAAGCTAGAGAAGCTGAATATCTGCCTTGGGAACTTTATTAGCCACTGGAGAAATTGTAAGCCCAGGGGAGCTCTTAGTGTGGTGCTGTACTGGTCTATGGAGGGGCAGTGAGTTCAAAGTGAAAACTCTCCCCATCCCCTTCCAATGGGAGTCTTCTTGGTCTCTGTGGCCCACCAGAGGTTTCAGCCTTACCTCAGGATTCTGGGATTTTCACAATGGTGTCTCCTCTATGGAAGGTTGCTAGTTGATCTTCTTATGAGGGATTCTGAGGTCTAGAACAACCTATGTCGCCATCTTGATGATAATGTCATTAACCTGTATTTCATCATTTTCATCTCTTTATGTCTCTGGATTTCATTTTGGGAGTTTTTTGAGTATCTATTTTTTAGTCCACCAATTCCCTTTTTTAGCTCTGTCTTGTCTATTTTATCCCTCCATTGAGGTTTTAATTTCATTTATTTTAATATCTGTATCTAGAATTCTACTTGGTTCCAATTCTGTATGCTTAATTATTCTCTATGGACTCTTGTTTGTTTATCATATTTTCAAACTCTCTTATTTCTTTAAATCATGGGTATTTTATTTTCAGGGACTCAGAATTCCATTTGCAGATCTTTTGGGGAGGGGTCTATTACATATTTCTCATTTATATTGCCTTATTTTCCTTGTGTGTTTAGTAACTTCTTTCTTACTATGGACTCTTCATTTTCTTTGGAATTATATCTCTGAGCTCTGGATTGAAGTTGAGTTCCTCTTGGTGGGATTAGCATTGGCTTCTGCCAATTGCTTAGTGGAATGATTAAATTGGGACTACTTCGAATTAAATATTCTGCTTGAGGATTTTTGTCCTCATAGGTGGTGTGAATTTAGACTGCAAACTGAAGTGCAACCTAGTTGTTACTAATTCTCAGGGTTGTTACTAATCCCCTCCAACCTCCTACCCCCCACTCTCCACTTATTGCCAAAGTGAAAATAGGCAAGATTTTGACATTCCTTTTTGTGCAGTGGGATTCATCTTGCACCGGAGACTGTAGTGTTTCAGCTTTATGTGTAGTTTTTAAAAATTAGTTTACTCATTTTGAGTAGATCTTGGGAGTGCTCTCTTATCCACTGAGATCCATGCAGCCATCAAAATAGAAGCTTGAGGTCCCCAGGGTTCAACAGAAGCCTTTGGGTAAAAGCCAGCTTTGGTGCTTTGCTTACCTGCATGAGTGCCTGTTTTCACTTCATTCCAGGGCTCTGTGTGTATATATATTACTTTCTTACCTGCTCAGTTTTGTATTGAATTTCATTTTAAAAGTATTTAAAAATTTTATCTAACATGCTATTGTTTTAGTTTTGAGGACTGTTCATCCACTCTCATCTACCATGCTGCTATTTTCATTAATGAGAATTTGGCTAATCTTTATTTCTGCTTTAATCCTTATTTCTGTATTTTTGGCATTTACTTTTGATAATAAGAAACTTCAATACAATTATAAAATAATACTTTCTAATGTTTAAATGGGAATACTAGAATCTTATAGAAATAGCTTCATGTATGAACAATAATTTTCTTAATAAAGAGTTTCCAGTTCCCCTAGCATTCTTGGTAAACTTGGCACATCATTGACTTCTTAACATTTATTTATTGCCATGTTCACTTCCCATTTCTTCTTTTATAATATTAACAAATTATTTTTAATTGAAGACAGCCATCCATTCTCCATTAGCTCAATCCTTGATGAACTTCTGTATTCTGTGCTATACAGTCTGTAATGCTAGTGATATTTATTATTTAGCCAGGAACATTAAAATCACCAATTCTCTTCAAAGGACTTCATTTAATAAACTGCATTAGCAATCCACTTAATGCAATCATAGGGTAATTGAATAAAAACAAGAACACCAGCCCTGATGGGTTTGGCTCAGTGGATAGAGCGTCAGCCTGTGGACTGAAGGGTCCCAGGTTCGATTCTGGTCAAGGGCATGTACCTGGGTTGCGGGCATATCCCCAGTGGGGTGTGTGCCGGAGGCAGCTAATCGATGTCTCTCTCTCTCATTGGTGTTTCTAACTCTCTATCCTTCTCCCTTCCTCTCTGTAAAAAAAATCAGTAAAATATATATTTTTAAAAAAGAATACCAGTATATTATGCCAGGCTAACCTACTGGAATTTGTAGAGTTTGCTGGGAAAACACAGTTAAATTATAAAATCCTTGCTGTATGCTCTACCTCAGTTCTTTCTTCCTCAGTAGGAGAGAATCTGTACTATGGCATCATTATGTAAAATACTTGATGGTGCCCTTAATGTGCAAAACTGCACTTACAGTATTTTTATTCATGGTACATTCTGGCATAAAGAACTATGTGCATTTAAAAGTATATTAAAGATAGTGGAAGATGGAGGATAAAATAACTTGATGAGATTCTTTCCTCAAGGAGTTTTTTTTAGGTTGCTCTGAGAGAAGGTATATTTGATGTTGACTCCCCAAACCATCAGGTTATTTCAAGCTTAGGTTAGCTAAGTTTTCATAGGAGTATATCTTTCTTAGGTGGCCAAAAGCATCATTACATTACTACATACATTACTATAAAGTGAAGAGCATTTCAAAATGTGGATATCTTACTGCTCTAATATATTGAGTTAGTTGAGCACAAACTTCCAGGTGAGTATGAGAGGGTGGAGGAAGGTTTTCTCTACCTGCCTGTGGTTTCCACCCAAAGCTTTGGCCATTGCCTGAGAAGATATTTCCAATGCCACATTTGCCTTGGAAAGCCAGATGAAATACTTATTTTCAGAGTGATCCTTTTGTTCTGCAAAAAAATCTGCTCCAAATGCAGGGCCCCGGCGAGGTCAGGGGATCCTCCTGGGCTCTATAGCTCCCTGTAAGAAGCATGCGTCACATAGTCCTGATGTCTGTGTGTGTCTCCCCACCAGACTGCCTAATCCCACACCTGTCTTTCCTATGAGATTCGTCAGTCTGTTCCATGCTTCTATGTCTTTGGATCTATCTTGTTAATCAGTTTATTTTGTTCATTAGATGTACCATTAGGATTTATATGTTTCTTTTATGTGATGAATCTTGATTCTTGCTTTGACTTTTTAAAACTGCCCCTTTGATTCTACACTCATGCATGGAACACTGAATATTCTACTTTGATACATAAAGAGGGTAAGAATTAGACTCTTCTTGACATGTTTTAGAACTAATGGGCAAGAAAGTGGTAGAGATGCTGCCAAGAAAAGTGTGCATGTGTTTGTCATTAATTGTTACAATTAAAGCACTAAGGAGGGACAGACCTCCCACCCCCACCCCTTCCACTGTGAATACCTTTTCCCCAGAAGTGCAGGGCTAGGAATTTTCTACGTTTGTTGTCTTCACTTGTTCACCTATCCAACAAGTATTCTCCACTATGTGCCAGGGACTTGGAATCAGTACCTCTGCAATTGTTTTCTCACCACCAGAGGAGGGGCAGACATTATTTGCAGACTGTCTGTCACATGATGAAAATGCCATAAATATTAGTTGTTACTGTTATTATTATAGTAATGCTACAGTATGGAGGTCCATAGACCAACAGTGTCATTTACACTGTCATTACATCTTAGCTTTGGACACAGGAAAACCATATTTCAAGAAGAAAATGTAGGAACTACATTTATTTATTTCAAATTATTTATTTCAAAGAACCCATCCACCAGGAAGATTGACAACCCTCCTTTGATGAGTCAATACAACAAGTTCAGGGACAGCCCAGTAAAATCGGAGGCTCCTTGGGGGCAAGCCCACAGCAGGAAGTGTAGTAAGGATGCTGATAGACAGTATCACCCCGCCCTCATTATTGCTGTCCAGGGCCCCTCTTTCGTTCATTGCAGGTGACACCAGGATGTGCCCTGGCTCTCTGTCCTTTTCCCTGCTCCAGGCTGCCTACCCTTACAGTACTTAATCCATGTAGTTTACTGTTCTTTAGTACTATATTTGTTATGTTATTAGTTTCTCACTCAGAAAGTGTCCTTACTTTTTCTGGGACATCTTTTATTTTTCATCCTCACTGCAAATTAGAATTCCAAGACCTATTCCAGGTTGTGATACTGGTGTTGCTATGTAGGGTCTTAATTTATGAGCCTCCCACTTTAATAGGAGTATTTTGATTCAATTTATTTTCCATTTTAATATGAATATTTTAGATCTGAGATGCTATCTTGGATATCATACCAGTGTGCTTAACTGTGATTTATGAATCAAAGCCACAGGGAAGGTGTGAGACAGATTTCTGTTACTACTTCACATCTATAGTACTTCCTGTATAGTGTCCCCCCCCAATGTAACTTTTCAAATTTACATTGTGAACTTTCAGAATAATGTTATGTTCTGCTTCCCCCCCCCCCTTGAAATAAACATGAAGCCAATTTGGCAGTAGAGAAGAAATGTTATTAATCAAATGGCAATGTTTTTTTCATAAGGCTCAAATTAAGCAACATTCTATAGGGAACATACCAGCTATAATAATTTTCTATAAAAAACAGAATGAATTAAAATTACCATATTTTTAGCACATTATCAGATATGTCACCTGTGAGGATTCCCACGTGCAGGGATGATATGCTCCAATAAAACATGTCACTTTAATATGTTTTTATGTTATTTTAAGTAAAAAACCTGTTTAACAGAAAACATGCATGTAATCTCTCAGCACTTTCCTGAACATTTTTAGATTATCAAATATTCATGTCTCTTCACCTGACTTTACTTTCAATATTAAATGCCCTGCTTCAGTTTAATTCAGTCAGACATTGATTGCACATTTACTGTGTGTCAGTTATAGCTTTCTCCCTTTTCTAAGCTCCTGTAAACGTGCTGTCTGAATCACTTATATGGCACTGATAGATATGTTAAGGTTTTTTTGTGTTTAAGTCTCATCTACTTGACTATATTTCAAGGTCTTAAAGTTTAGGAAAATACATGACTCTGTTCCTTTTACAGTACTTAATACCTAGGCACAGAGCAGTCAATAAATATTAGCTGATTGGATTAATGAGTTATTCTGTGTAACAGCACTTACTGGGACATAATAAGTAACCTGATGGGTAAATAAATTTATTTTTAAGCCCTGGCCAGTTTTGCTCAGTGGATAGGGCATCAGCCTGCAGACTGAAGGGTCCCGGGTTTGATTCTGGGCAAGGGCACATGCCCAGGTTGCAGGCTCAATCCCCAGTCGGGGGAGAGGGGGTGTGGCACTTGCAGGAGGCAGCCAATCAATGATTCTCTCTTATCATTGATGTTTCTATCTATCTCTACCACTCCCTTCCTCTCTGAAATAAATAAAAATATATTTTAAAAAATTATTTTAAAATTTACTGAGGAAATAAACACACCTAAGGTTGGTATATTTTGGGAAGTGGTGTTGGGCACATAGAAGGGAACAGTAAATTTTTGGTAAATTATTCAACTGATGATTCATATAAATCTATATAGTGGTAATTTTACTGAGGTTAGATCTGTTTGGAATCAACTAGACCGGGAGGCAGTGAATTGGTAGAAAGTTATGGGCTAAAGAAAATTATAATAGGGATTAATTAGAACATGGTGGGATAAAGGATAGTTTATCCTTGGCTGAGCATGTGTTGATCAGAATTGAGGATGTTGGAATGAACTGGATTGACAGAGACTTGGTTTCCCTCTTGGTTAAGGCAGGTGGATGGTTTGGTGTAGAATCGAGTGCTGGGAGGAAGTTTAGTTCTAGTTACCATCTTCAATCTTAGATTCTATCAAGTAAGTAACTCTCAGCTTACATCATGGAGATGGGGCTAAGGAGTCTAATGCAGAAAAGACTAGGATCAGATGCCAAAAAAGACCCCCCCCCCCACCCCCCTGCCCCCAGTATAGTCTCAGCAGTGAAGGCAGAGCCAAATCTGTACTGGGATCATTCTGTGTGGCATCTGCTGGGGAAGTTGGTCACCTGTGCTCACATTGTCATTTATTTTGGAAGATCTTGTTATTTATCCTACGTTAATGTGTCCTGAAGTTTGAATACATCAGGTCTCCAAAGTCAATCAAACTATCAAATTCAGAGCAGTAGGTCACCAGCAGAAACAGAATCTGACAAAGTTTAATGTCTAACAATCATTTTCCATTTCCTTGGTGTCAGGAGATGTGGATATATTGAATGCTGATATGATTCTCTCTCTCTCTCTCTCTCTCTCTCTCTCTCTCTCTCTCTCTCTCTCTCTCTCTCTCTCTCTCTCTCTTCCATACACACAGGTGTAAATCCAACACATTTAATTGTTTTGAGCTTTTTTTGGGGGGGGGAGGGGGGCGGTCAGAGCTTCAGCTGCAGTGTGTTTTTCTTTGCAATTGAATGCACTGCTATTTTGTTTTATTTTTAAATCCAAGCTAAAATTAAGTGTTCCTTTTATCATTTTAACTTGTTATGAGCCTCATCAGTTGGTGAGAACACATTCGTACTAATATGCTATATTATAAAGTCTTTATGCTTCCACTCTGACTTCCAGCAATAAGTACAAACGTCACCAGGTTCTCTGGAAATCCAGATGCTTACCTGTACTAAAAAGTCTCTCCTGGTGTCGAGCCTCAGGCTTTGGAGTTTTGATTTCTGTGTTGCTCTGTACATGAACCTTTGTTTACTCTGCTTTAGGTCACCACAAGATTCCTGACTGGCATTTTTAAAACTTCTTTGCATGAGTATTGGGCACAAGCCTTTGTCAGAGTGTGTCCCCATTAGATGATTGAGATCAGACCGGCCACAACATCAACAAGACTGATGAATGTTAGGGTCGCTGAAGGAGGAACGCACAAGGCCAAAAGGGGTGAAGAATTATAAATTTATTAGGTCATCTGGATACAAGAGGAGCCCCCAAATGGCTCCAGCTCCCAAAGATGGGGAGTCAGGTTTTTAAAGGACTCTACCAGGCTTTTTCTGGATGGAGAATTTTCTGTGCAGGTCTGGATTCCGGGAAACTCCGGAGAGTGGTCTAAGCAAGATAGAGATAATGGTCTAAGCAAGTGGAATGTCCATTGTGAAGTGGCCTAAAGGTCAGTTCCCAGGAAAGAGGGTATCGATTCAATTCTTCGATCAGACTTAACAATGAATATTTAAGAACAATGGAAGGGAAGTACACAATATGGAATTTAACCCCAAACCCCTTGTAGATGAGGACCTTCTTAGTTTTCATAGGTCTGGATCCATGATGATGGGTCCCTCAAGGCTGGTGACACTTTGAAGGCCAGATCCAATTTCCAGAGAGAGAAATGAATTTCTTTGTTTCTCTAGTGTATGCCTGGCTCCTCAATTTTCACTTTGTGCCCCAGGATCTGCTCTTTTTCAGAGAAATTGGCAGCAGGGATATTTTCTCCTTTTAAAGAAATTCCCCTGCCAACTGATCTTGACCAATGGCTCCCATAAAAGCAACTATACCAAGTTACAATAGCCCAACATCTGCACATTAAGGATTTACAGATTTAAGTAAGGTGGCCTATTAAAGGAAGGTGGCGGTATTCCTGTCCAGTTTGAGCCATGCTGAGTCCAGTTTAATTTGCTTTTAAAGCCGCTGAAGATCTTGCCTGCTTGTTTCTTTGCCATCCTGGGAGTCTCATATCCTTATCTATCTAAGCAACTCTCAATACAGCTTCCTTTTCCTGCACCCACGCATTTCCAGGGAAAAGCAATCATATTATTTAAATCCATGCATAGAAAAGAAATAGTACTATAAAGATAAACAATAAAGCCTTAGAGACATAATACTGGCAAAGACATTTTTACAACAATCTGTATCTACAATGGAAATTGAATCTTTTTTTTTTTTTGGAGTTCTATGTTTTTATTTTATTTATTTATTTATTTATTTATTTTTATTATTAGTTAAGGTATTACAAATGTGTCCTCATCCCCCCCCATTAACCCCCAACTTTCCCCCCCCCCCACCCCGCACACTCATGCTCCCATCCCCCTGTTGTCCATGTCCATTGATTTGGCTTATATACATGTATACAAGTCCTTCGGTTGATCTCTTCCCCTTACCCCCGCCCTCCCCTACTTTCCTTCTGGGGATTGATAGCCTGATCGCTGTTTCTCAGTCTTTGGGTCTGTCCCTTTTCATCCGTCTATGTTGTTCTCTATCATCCACAAATGAGTGAGATCATGTGGTATTTATCTTTCTCTGACTGGCTTATTTCACTTACCATAATGCTCTCCAGTTCCATCCATGCTGTTGCAAAAGGCAAGAGTTCCTTTTTTTTTACCGCAGCATAGTATTCCATTGTGTATATGTACCACAGTTTTCTAATCCACTCATCTGCTGATGGGCACTTAGGCTGCTTCCAAATCTTAGCTATAGTGAATTGTGCTGCTATGAACATAGGGGTGCATATATCCTTTCTGATTGGCGTTTCTGGTTTCTTGGGATATATTCCTAGTAGTGGGATCACTGGGTCGAAATTGAATCTTCTCAAACTAAACATCTGTGTTCATATTATATCACCATTTTCCTGAAGAATGATGAATGATAACAGTGGATTAATCAAAGGGCTAATCTGATATTATTTTTCCTTAAAAAAGGGAGAATCAATCAGAAAAGTGAATTCAAGTCTTCTCCATTAGAGAGACCCAAATGACCTGTAGCTACTTGGCCAGCTATTGTGTTTTTCTTCCTCCTTCTTGCTTCTTTCTCTCTCTTTTTGTGCACTTTCCTCTCTGTGTTCTTTGTTCATGGATTTGTTAAGGGAGACTAAACTATGGAAACACTTTGCCACAGAAATTCTCTCTCTTTTTAATCTTCTTATTATAGAACTAGAGGTCCAATGCATGAAATTCATGCATGGGTAGGGTCCCTAAGCCTGGCCGGTGATCAGGGCCGATCTGTGGGGCAACTGGTGGGGCGAACAGGATGGGGGGAGGGCGGGGGGGGGGGAGGCTGCTGGCATCCACCTTGGCTGGCCTGGGGCCTGCGACCTGGGGGCAACTCCTGCATTGACTGTCTGCCCCCTGGTAGTCAGTGGACATCATAGCGACTGGTCGTTCCACAGGTCCTTTTGCTGTTCGGTCGATTTGCATATTAGGCTTTTATTATATAGGATATTTCAAACATATATAATAGCAAAATTGAAAAATGCATCTTCATGTACCCATTAACCAGCTTCAACAGTCATCAAATTCTTCCAATTTCTCATCTTTCCCTCCCCACATATTTAGTTTGGTGGCACATTTAAAGCAAATCCATGTAATCCATAAATATGTCAGTTTGTTTATAACATAGAAGTATTTAAAAACACCACAATACATTAGCAAAGATTTCATATCATCTGATTAAACAACCACTTTGAAAATGTTCTCATTTGTCCCCAAAATGCCATTTTAAGTTGTTTTTTTTTTGAATCCACACATTGCATTAGTTTGCCTCTCTTTCTAAAGTCTCTCTTGATCTCCAACAGCCCTTCTCACCTTCACTTTTTCATACTGTTTATTTCTTAAAGAAACTGGGACAATGAATTCGTCTCATTTTTGTAGTTGGCTGATTGCATCTTTATGGTGTCTTAACATCCTCTTCAATTTCATATGTTCCCTGTGTACTGTTAATTTGATCTAAAGGCTCAACTAGACTTAGATTCAGTTATTTTGGCAAGAATAATTCACAGGTGGTGAGGCACAGAATGACTGTTTCACTTTTCATGGTATTTTAAAGTTGATCTGTAGGTCTAGGTGGTTTAGCCAGATTAACGATCACTGTTAGCTTGTCACTTAATGGTTTTAGCTTCCATTGGTAATTAAGGTCAGATCCTTTATTCATCAAGCTTTATATAAAGGTTGTTTTTTTTCTAATTATCTTATTTTCTTTTCTTTTTTTTAAAAGAACATTTCTCTTTTTTTTATATATATTTTATTGATTTTTTTACAGAGAGGAAGGGAGTGGGATAGAGAGAAACATCGATGAGAGAGAAACATCGATCAGCTGCCTCCTGTACACTCCCTACCGGGGCTGTGCCCGCAACCAAGGTACATGCCCTTGACCAGAATCGAACCTGGGACCTTGAGTCTGCAGGCTGACGCTCCATCCACTGAGCCAAACCAGTTAGGGCTTTTATTTTCATTATTAGTGGAAATTCTTTTATGAAAAACTTTCCTTCATCATCATTTTGTTTATAGAAACATTTAACAATCTGAGTCAGGGGTGGGCATACTTTTTGACTCGAGGGCCACAATGGGTTCTTAAACTGGACCGCAGGGCCGGAACAAAAGCATGGATGGAGTGTTTGTGTGAACTAATATAAATTCAAAGTAAACATCATTACATAAAAGGGTACGATCTTTTTTTTCAATAGTTTTATTCATTTCAAACGTGCCGGATCCAGCCCGCGGGCCGTAGTTTGCCCACGGCTGATCTAAGTGGAACATATTCTTTTGCTATTGGCAGGCTACCTCTCCTAGAATCAGCCCTGGAGGTCTCTTTTAGCTCATGAGCCCCATGGAACACAGCAGGCACTTCATCAAGTCTCACCACTAGTCAGTGGCTCCCCTCTTACCACCATATCCATCTCCTATTCTCTGGCAGCCTATTTGATAATCAGCTGATGCTCAAAGGGAATCATAGAACCTTTTGATAAAGAGGTTTTCCTAGCCAAAACTACGGGGTGGATCTTATCAAAATACTCTCATAACTGTGAAGATTGCCTGCATTCATTTAGCTGTACCCTCATTATTGATCCATGTGTTGCAGTCCCCAGGACTTGGTATTTTTGTGAATCTTCAGGGCATTACTGGGATTAGACAGGCATGACATGAACTTTGCATAGCTGTTTAATACTGTCTAGAAAGCTCTCTGCTCAGGAACACAAGAGCTGAGTCTGTTAGCCTTCTGCTTTGTGAATTTTCTATGTGGGAGGATGCCTTTTGCTGTAGGCTTATAAAAGTGCCTTGATCTGTAGTTGAAGAGGACTTCCATTGCTCTGTTAATGAGTAAATGTGAGTCATAAACTCATATTCTGTATTGGTGCAAGTAAAAAAGAGAACAAAAAATCTGTAGCTTTAAATTCAGCTGCTGATTTCATAAATTTCTTGAAAAATGTGTAGTATTTTTCCCCCCTCCAGAATGGAGCAGTTAACAAGCAGTTTTCTAAAAAACTAGTTAAGTTGTTATCTAAATTCTTCCCAGTACAGTGGAAATCCCCAGCCTATTTCATTATAATTATAGATATTTTGATACTAACTCCTTTCTTAGAATTCCCCCTTAGATGGAAATAAGTTGAAAGAATGGTTGAAAGATTTGCTCTAGAGACAACTTTTCTTCTACTACCGAATCAATTTAATAGAATTGGCTACATGGTAAAATTGAGTCCCCCCTCTGTGCTCTAGGACAGTTTTAAAATGGAAGCCCAAGGGTTTTCAGTACATATATTCATTGCTTTATTTGGACAAATTCCAAAAATTTTGATTTCTATGTCTGGTTTTATATTTTTCTATGGATTTCTTCAGGTTAACATTTAGTATGGGATTGAGAGGGGTTGATGGCTCTGCCATTATTTGACCAAAAATTTAATATTTATGTATGTTGACTGCCTTTTAAGCAAGGCAGCTATTTCTTCTCCAGTCTCCTCATCTGAGACAGTAGGAAAAGGCATGAAAAATGAATGTGAAAGGAAGTGGCTTTAACTCCCTGACATGCCGTATTTATTGAAGTAGGATCAGTGGCAAAACATGCCACTATATCCAAGGGGCTAACACCCTATAAATCAATGAAATAAATAGCTGCTTGGTGCTATATTTTCACCTATTTATTAACTGGCAGATAAGTCCCTTTGTTGCTATGGTAATATGAAAGTGGAAAAAGGAGAGGTAGTAGCAGGTAGTTACAAAGTCTAAAACTTTTTGAACTCCTTCCTAAAAATTTTAAAATTTTTTGTTTTGTGGGTTTTGGGCTCTATTGGCATTAGTGTATTTTTGCAAAAGGTATTCTTTAAGAATTTGATGTCATCTGTGGCATCTAAGTTGCTCTAGAGAATTCCCCTAAAGACCACGAGTTCTTATCCTACAGGGGCTCGCTTTGAAAGCTGCCGAGACCTGATATGTCACATGACAGAGGGACCTGGAAAAGAAAAGGGTAAAATAAAATTTAGGGGTAAAAGAAAGTTTTCCTTGAAAATTGTCCTTTGATTAAGAAAAGAGAAATAGATTTTCTATAGCAGAATCTTGCTACCTAATTGGATTTTCCTAAATATATTAGTGTTAGGACTATAATATATAATCAGAGTGTTCATACATCTTTTTCAAAGAACTTTCACATCCTCTTCCAGACTAAGCTTCCTAGTTGCACTATGATAAAGGTAAGCCTTATCTCTACTTCCCAGACAGAGATACTGAGGCAGTAAATGTAGATGAATTGAGCAGATGCAGAGTTACAGCTACAATTAGTGTTTTCTGTTCCTTGAACGCAATGTTTAGATTTTTAAAAATATTACAGCAATGCTTAAATTATACCTTTGTCTGGGGTGAATTCAACCATCAGGCTCAGTGAAATCTCCAGAAATGGTTGAATGCATGAAATATGATTTACTTAATAAAAATATGACTGAAATATTTTATTATCTTAAACATTGAAAATTATGTTGAACTGAAATTATTGAAATATTTTTTAAAAATATATTTTATTGATTTTTTACAGAGAGAAAGGGAGAGGGACAGAGAGTTAGAAACATCGATGAGAGAGAAACATTGATTAGCTGCCTCCTGCACACCCTGCACTGGGGATGTGCCCACAACCAAGGTACGTGCCCTTGACCGGAATCGAACCTGGGACCCTTCAGTCCGCACGCCGATACTCTACCCACTGAGCAAAACCAGTTAGGGTGAAATATTTTAAATATATTATTTTTTTTAAACATTGAAAGAACACAACCTTTTTTGGTATATGACAGTGCTCAACCATCTGAGCCACCCAGATAGGGCACATATTTCATTTTAAACCAAATGACCTCTTGATGATCTATAATAATAAAAGCATAATATGCTAATTAGACTGACAGCCAAACAACCTTCCAGACGTCCTCCTGGATGAAGCCATGGCAGCGGGAGTGAGGCAGAGGCAGTTAGGGGAGATCAGGCAGGCAGGCAGAGGAGCTTAGGGGTGATGAGGCAGGCAGGTGAGTGGTTAGGGGTGATGAGGAAGGCAGGGGAGCAGTTAGGGGCAATCAGGCAGGCAGGCAGAGGAGCTTAGGGGTGATGAGGCAGGCAGGTGAGTGGTTAGGGGTGATGAGGCAGGCAGGGGAGCAGTTAGGGGCGATCAGGCAGGCAGGCAGGGGGGTTAGGGGCAAGCAGGCAGGCAGGCAAGTGGTTGGGACAATGAGGCAGGCAGGCGAATGGTTAGGGGTGATGAGGCAGGCAGAGTGGTTAGAAGCAATCAGGAAGGCAGGCAGGCAAGTGGTTAGGAGCCAATGGTCCTGGATTGCGAGAGGTATGTCCAACTGCCAGTTTAGGCCCGATACTGCAGAGATCCCACCCCTGCGGGATCGGGTCTAAAGTGGCAGTCAGACATCCCCTGAGGGGTCCCGGATTACGAGCGGGTACAGGCCAGGCTGAGGGGATCCCCCCCCCGCCCCGCACAAATTTTGTGCATCAGGCCTCTAGTTATTAAATAAGAAATGTTTGCTCAGACAAGTTGAATGTTGAAAACTACAGAAAAAATATTCATTGTCTTTCAGAGAGTGACTGAACTTTTTATTGATCAACGGCTGCATTATTGCAGTGAAATTACTCTTGAGATTGTAATTCTTCATCCCTGATCTTACTGGAATTGTTCCTTGAGTCAGGTTTAGTATTCTCTTTTTCCAACTCATACCTCATCTTCAAAATAACCATCTTGGGCCACCAAACATGTTTGTGAAATGTAAAACAAAGACAATAAATAACCACACAAAATATCACAAAAAATTAGTTTCAAAATACAGTTTATTTCTAACCTTGACAAACCACATTTTGCAATGTTTAAAATTATAGCAAAATGACAGAAATGGCAGGAAAGCAATTGAATCACAGCACATAAAAATTCACTCTTTAGAATGAAAATTTTCCTCAAATTCTTTTTATTACACCAGAAGAATTTCTTTATTCACATAAACAGCCCATAAATAGAGGTTGGGTGATGTAATTTTGGAGAGAATGTCTTCAGCCTACCATAGTGACCTTTATGCAGGGCAGCACTCACCAATTATTAACAACCTCCTTTATTTTATGTCAGAAACAGAATGGTGTTAATGCAAAAACAAAAAACAAAAAAAACCCCCAAACACGATCCTATAGTGCACTGCTGTAAGATCTCTTACTGAAGACCTCTTACTAAATATTGGGCTATTGAGTCACTGTCCATCATTTCATCACAAGGCATTTGAAGTTTAAGACTAATGTTGATTATTATTTTTTTGAATTATGATCTTTCACAGAACCACTTGGGTTCCTTGAGAAACACAGTGTTAGAGTGTTCTCTTCTCTGAGGTCAGTTTTACAGGAGGTTTTGTGAAGACTTGTTGTTTGGGACCTTCCTTTAGTTGGGAATTCTCATATGTCTTTTTTGGGGGCAATTCAGGGCTCTATTATATTTCTGCGTGGAGACAGGACTATATATTTGTGGCTCTTAGTACTCTTGGGTCTAAGCAATGCAAGAAGGCTGGATGAGAACCTCACTATTAAGAATGTAGACTTTTTATTTACCACTCTTGTTTTTAGCATGGCAGCTCTTCCCTACCTTCCACTGTATGTCGGTCTGGGTTTGGAGAATCTCTGGTTTAATTTCTTCATAGATTTAATTCCCTGTCCTACTGCCCTTTGCATAGACAGTCAGCCAATGCTCATATTTTCAGCCCCATACTTCATCTGCAATTTTGTAAACCTGGTGCCACCAATTCTTATGTTTTTATGAGGCTAACGGTATGAATTGATTTACTTCTCCTTATCACCCTTCATTGCAGGTTTTGGTATTTTCAACTAAGATAAATCCTCCATTTATTTTCCATCTTTCAAAAGTTTGTTGGCATATCTCCTCTCTTGTTATCTTTATTATTGCAGTTTTCTCCACTCTTTTCTTAGTCCTTATGGAATTCTACCTTATTATTCTCATTTGTGGAGTTTTGAGAAGGAGTAGAGATAAGCGCATGTGTTCAATGTGCCACGATTTACCAGATGTCTTTCACTGAGAGTGTTAATCCCTTTCCTATTGAGGAACGATTTAGCATGGTGATGGATGTTCATAAAAAATGTTGGAACTGAAGTCAGATGTTCAGGCATAAGCTCAACCCAGAAGCAGAAAACTAGCAGCCTACAGATTCAAAACAGCCCCAGACTGTGTTTTGTTCGAATATACAAAGCTTGCTCTTTATTGAATTAGTACTATTATAAATATAGGGCAGTGTTCACATTATAACCAAGAATTCATACATCTTTAAAACAGATCAGAAGAGGTGGTCATACATTATCACCTGGTACCAATTGACTGGATATGAGGGGTGATTGTGCATATGCTCATTGGCTTGCTACAGTCATCCCAATATCAGCTCCATTCACAGCTCTGAAACAATTATCTGTCACTGCCCAACCCTGGAACAGTGTTTCCCGGATTTAGGAAATTAATTACAGCTTATGCACTTGTATTATTTTCTATCCACCGAAACATGTTATCAATAACCTCTTTTAGTAAAATATATCATTTTCCCCCTCATTTATTTTATACAGATGTAGCTTCATTCTTTCGTTTTCCTCCTTTTGAAATTATTAACTATAACTGTTTTCTTGTAATAATAAGACAATGACAATATCATTTACACAAGACAAAATATAGATAGTAGACAAATTCATGGAAAATGCTCAACCATGTCAGCAATCAATGATACATCATTTTGTGCCTTTTTTAAAGTAATTTCTCTCCCTCAAAACCCCAAGAATAGCAAAAACAACACATCAATGCAATACTGATGAATTTATGATAAAACCAACACACTCATATTGCTGAGGGAAATATAAAATGATGATTCCCTTTGGGAAAACAATTGGGTAACATGTATTTTAAAAGAATGTATAAGTTATATGCATGAAGGTAGTTCTGAAAGTTAAGTATAACAGCAAGAGGGGAAAAAGAGGAGGGAATTTTAAACATCCAATGAAAGAGAAAGATTAGGTAAATTGTGATCCAGCAACATGAAAGGAATATCATAGGTTTATTTAAAAATATAATAGTCTGTTATATGTTAGAAAGATTGTAATACAATGTTTGGTGAAAAAAATAAGAGTATTTAATTTATACTTTTAAAAAATTATGCAAACATGAAAGCATACTGACCAAGACCAGAAAGTGTATTAGGATTTCCTGTATTGACAATTAAGTTGTCTATGGGTAAATATAGTTTTATTTCTTCAATTAGAATATCTAGTACTATGTTAAAAGATGGAGGTAAGAACAGAAATCCTTATTTTATTCCTGATGTTCGGGGGAAAGTAATTATGTTTCCCTTATGGAATTTAGGAAAGTTGCTAATTACTAAATACCAACAAGTATGTCACATTTTAAACAAAAAATATATTGTGTTTAATAAAAATAGCTTCAAAACCATTTTTTTCCCTATGATTTATATGAGTGAATGTTAGAGTTCATTCACTTTTAGGATGTAACATAATACTTAAATATTTAAGTTTAGGAAGGTGTCATAGTAACTACTTTCATAGTTACTATGTCTTTGCTATTTAAAAATTAAACGATGTTGGAAATGGCAAGTAGCCACATATTAATAAAATGGTGTTTGTAGTGGCTGAGGGCTGTTAGTGTTGGATAGCAGTGCTGGTTCTTAGGAGACCAGAAACATTTTTGCTTTATAACATTCAGATTGTTCTGGACAATAGACAGTAAGATTCTCCAAATCTATAAAGCCGCTCTTTTCTATACTACATACTTTAAATGCTGACCATGGTAGCAAACCCTGATTTGAGTCTAAAAAGACTTACTTATGAGTCTTGATGGGAAAAGCCTACATTGTAAGATTCATCTTTGTCCTTGGGGTTTCTCTATCAGACTCAGCAGAGTTCAAATATTTACTGAAGACCCAACCAGTATTTTCTTCATATGCTTTTCTTATCCTTGGTAACCATGGGGGTGTCATCTAACAACTAGCACTGCTAGAGCAGTCCTTGAAAGGGGTTTCAGCTCCAGAGGATAAGAGGCTCTTAAAGCCACTCTGCCCAGAATTCATTTTATTTACTTGAAACTTCTGTTAGTTCCAAAAGGATTATTTAGAGTGCTGTCAGAGATCTCCAAGGAGCTGTAAAACACTGCATGTCACATGGTGTCTATACCAGCTAATGTTGTTACAACTCTTAGAGGCTTGCCTACTGGGTCTGAGAATATTAATTGAAGGTGTAAGCTGTTTTTATGCCAGGAATGAGTAAAATGAGTCAGGCTTCTTCCTCTCACCATCAGTACCCTATACTTTACCTTTCAACTCTTACTCGTCCTTCGGTCTCTCTGCGTCTCCCTCCTCGACCTGGGCTGGGTGACAACCCTACTTTCGGTCCTATTAGCATCTTGTGCTCCCCTTCACACACAGTAACTGACTGTGTCATGATTGCCTCTCAACATGTTTGGATTTCCCACCAGGTTATAAAACTGTATGAGGTGGCCCACTGTGTCCAGCTTAGTCATTATTATGCCACCAGCAACAATGCCTGGGCCATAGTTGGCATTGGTAGACATTTGTTGGACGAATGTATGAATGAAGAAATGTACAGAACAGATGCTGAGTGGGTAGGAATATTTCAATTCCCAAGTAAAAGTAGTAAGAGAAAGTTTTTCTTCTTAATGAATAGAATTGGTTGATGAGGAGTTGAAAAGTAAGTGAAGGAATAAATTCAGAGTTTTAGGAAGAAAGGAAGATGACCATTGCTATAGAGCAGCAGTTCTCAACCTGTGGGTTGTGACTCCTTTGGGGGTCGAATGACCCTTTCACGGGGGTTGCCGAAGACCATCGGAAAACACATATATAATTACATATTTTTGTGATTAATCACTATGCTTTAATTATGCTCAATTTGTAACAATGAAAATACATCCTGCATATCAGATATTTACATTACGATTCATAACAGTAGCAAAATTACAGTTATGAGGTAGCAACGAAAATAATTTTATGGTTGGGGGTCACCACAACATGAGGAACTGCATTAAAGAGTCGCGGCATTAGGAAGGTTGAGAACCACTGCTATAGAGATTAGAGGAGACTTCCTTAGGAACCTGTGAGGGTCTGGTCATGAAATTACCTGTTTGTGACTGGGGTCTGCAAGGAGACTTAAGCATGGCTTCTAAAACCTCAAGTTTAGATATGTGTGCTCTTATCAGCAGGTTGGTGCATGGGTGTGGAACACTGTGGTAAAGACTCAATCTGTTATAAAAATGTAGAATATTTTGACAAAAAAGGGAAGGGAATGCTGCTTGTTCCTATTTGTAGGTAACTATCTGTATTGATCCTTGACATGTTTCTGACCTTTTTTTTGACTCTGCCATTGTATTTTGGTAAGTTATAAGATTGAGGACTGGTGTTCTTTTGGTATATATATATATGTTTCCCGAAATATTCATGAACCTGGTTTTCTTTTACTCTTGTTTTTTTTGGAATGGGGGGTTTCCTCAACATGAGTGAATTTGAGCTGGGGAGAAAATGGACACAACTGGAACGTACAAAATTTAACATTTTAAATACATATTTGTTTTTAAAATAGTCATACTATTGCCAAAACCGGTTTGGCTCAGTGGATAGAGCGTCGGCCTGCGGACTCAAGGGTCCCGGGTTCGATTCCGGTCAGGGGCATGTACCTGGGTTGCGGGCACATCCCCAGTGGGAGATGTGCAGGAGGCAGCTGATTGATGTTTCTCTCTCATCAATGTTTCTAACTCTCTATCTCTCTCCTTTCCTCTCTGTAAAAAATCAATAAAATATATTTAAAAAATAAATAAATAAAATAGTCATACTATTGAACTCTCCTATTAGTTCCAATATTTATTTTTATTATCTTGGATTTTTTTCAGATAGATATTTTATTATGTATAAGTAAGGATAAAATTTCCTCCTCTTTTCTGATATATATACTTCTTTTTAACTCTAGTGGTCTTATTTAATTGCCTAGAACTGCCAGAAGGATGTTAAAATATTAGCTGTGATGGTGGGCATATTTGTTTCATTCTTTACACTAATAAAAATGTCCATAGTGTTTTAAAATATTTAAGTATTATGTTGCCAACTAATTTGACTATGGAGATTCCATATCATATTGAGGAATACCCTTCTATTTCTACGTCATAAATTTAAAAGTTTATCAATGGTTTTTTAAAAAAAAAAACTCTGAGAAAATTAGATGGTTTTTCTCCTTTGATCTATTAATATGATGAATTATAGATTTTCTAATATTGGCCCATAATTGCATTCATTCCTGGAATAAATCCTACTTTGTCATGGTGTATTATTCTTTAAATGTCCTGACAGATTTAATTTTCTAATGTTGTATTAATGATATATGTATGTATCGTTATAATTGCGATGGCCTAGGAGAGTGGGAATTTGACTCATAGCTACTCTTGCTTTCATCCCCTGCAGGTGTGAGCTGGGTTGGGGAGGCTGTTTGTGACTTTTCCTTTGGGTTCTGGTCCCTTTCTTCCCAGCCAGATTGTGCTCTTTTCCTTCATTTTGTCTACATCTGTTGTCTGTGCAGCAGAAATTATTTATTTATTTTTAAATATATTTTTATTGATTTCAGAGAGTAAGGGAAGAGAGAGAGAGAGAAACATCAATGATGAGAGAGAGTCATTGATTGGCTGCCTCCTGCACACCCCCTACTGTGGATTGAGCCCTTGACCGGAATCCTACCTGGAACCCTTCAGTCCACAGGGTGACGCTCTATCCACTGACCCACACTGGCTAGGGCCAGAACTTTTTAAAAAAATCTTATTTACTAGTTTTTTCTAATTCAGAGTGCTCAGTTTTTTTCTTCCTTTTCTATTTTCCTTTGCATTTTATTCATTAAAAATTGGGAAGGGGGGTAGGCAAAACCGATTTTATTAATCCAAAATTAATTGCTACTTGCTTCAAATCTAAGAGCAATAAACAAAACAAAATTGCATAAGATTTTCATTGAATTTACATTTGAGACTAGCATTTCTAAATCAGGGTTGAGCTTTTGAATATTTCATAATGGTAAATAAAGTCTTTGCCTCAGGGCGGGAACAGTACCACGGAGCTGCTTCCCTTGTAGTTGAGAATACCTCAATGGTTGGTCAAGATCACAGCTGAGGAAGCTGACAGTGCAGGTCTTGAGTGCTAAGCCTTGTGTCAGGAGGAGTACTTCACTGTGAAGACTTTTATGTAGGTGCTGTAGGTAGAACCTTTTGTTAACGCTGGTAATTGGAACGATGCACACTTTTAAGACCACTGGAGTTCTACCTGCTTTTATGCTGTGTAGTATTGTGAGACAAATAGGAGACACATTCTGAATCTTGTGTATACTTACTATTAGGCCCTGAAATACCTGGAGAACATAAAAGTGAAACCCTCATAAAAACCACAGTCACACCAGCCACCAATTGCAAACATCAAGGATGTAGGGAGCTTGTGCTAAACAACACTTTTCCATCCATAGGGTTCACCCGGGGAGTGGCCCATACAGCAGATGTCTCACTTGAGGGTCCCTTCTCTGCAGGGTCTCTATCCCTTTTCCTTTTCTTTCTTCTAGCCTTCCCCTGCGGTTTTACTTTCCTTAGTTGGTGATCCTTGTAGACAAGGCCAGAAATTCTAACTCTGAATTCCATCCTGGGAAAAGATTGAGGATCTTTTTGGCTCAAGGATTTGAGGTTCTTTGGGGGTAGAGCCTCAAGTTGATAAACCTTTCTCTGGTTAAGGCCGGTTCTTTTTCGATAATGCAAATATACTGATTAGCAAAAGGAAGATTGCCTCTCCACCAGGAGTGGCTGTCTGGAGGGTGAAGGCTGTAGAGGCTCCTCCTGTCACCTGTTTCCAGTGGTAAGGGCCATTTTAACGGCTATTTTACAGAGCATTGTAAAGCTGGCTAAATGAATGTATCGCCAGGGTCTCTGAGCTCAGGGTAATGAATTTGGTTTTCCATAGCCAATGGGTAAGCAGTCCGGACAAGAGTCTTAGGACTACTGTCTCTCTGAGCCTCTGTGTCCCTGAATGACCTTGGGCAAATGCATTACTTCTCCCTTGGTAAAAGGAAGGTGACTGTGCTGTCTCCTCCATTGCAGAGCTGTTGGGAAGACAAATGTGAAGGTGTCTGTAAAGAGCTCTGAGCTTCCCTGAGAGGGGCACTATGTAATTATAGGATGTTACTATCACCACTCCTGTGAGGTGCGTTGAGATTGTGGTGGCTGGAACTAAATAGCTGCACATGCCGGTCTTTTATCTTTGTCTTTAAATGCTTCCTGTTTCCCATACAGCCTGTAAGCAAATAAATATTATTTTTCCAACTCAGGCTGTCTTCCAATGAGTCAGGGTTGGCTCTTGTCCTGTATCCTTGAGCCTGGCCTCTTTGATTGACTGTGTGGGGAGTGGGTTCTTTTCATGGCCAGACAGCCCCAGCCTCACTGCTGTCCAGCACAGTGACCTTGATCCTGTTACTAAACCTCTCTAAGGCTCTGTGTCTTCAGCAGTAAAATTGGGTTACTTACAAGTTTTGTATGGACTAAATGAGATTAGTTCTCCAAAATTCCTGGCAAGCAGAAGGTGCTCAAAAAACATCAGTGTTGTAAAATTTAATTTTCTTTTATTCTCTCACTTTTTGGCTCTGTCATTAATGTGACATATACATATCTATTGCAGCATCTTGTTTAGGGTAGCAAGTGATATTTTGGATGCTTCAAGATATGGCGTC
Organism: Myotis nattereri; assembly: GCF_964212035.1. Classification (NCBI taxonomy): domain Eukaryota; kingdom Metazoa; phylum Chordata; class Mammalia; order Chiroptera; family Vespertilionidae; genus Myotis; species Myotis nattereri. Next base: position 58,491,443 of record NC_138087.1, read on the forward strand.
ATTATTCTGTAAGATTTCATTATGAACCGTGTGTCTTGATTCTCAGCATCCTCAAAGCAATTTAAACAAACCAAATGCATAAAAGCATTTACTCTGTGACATTTATTTTCACTAGCTTGTGAGCCCTCACATGCTCTTAATAGAAAGCGAAAGCTACAAAAGCTGGCCTGCTTGTTAGGAGGTGCTATTTAAAGCCTCAGTGGGCCAAAAAATGACAATTTGAAACTGCGGAGTGTGACGATGCCAAATACTAGCAGACACCCAGGAAACCTGTCACATTTGCCATGTGTTACCAAAAATCTCAAGAGATTGCGGAGGTTTTTGGAAGAGTTTTTCTCTTGGGAAGCTTTTGCCATTTTAATCTATAGATTTCCCTTTTGCTGTGGATGGAACATGATATGGAAAGGAATCTCAGAGTGCACACTGGGACTCTGTGGATAGGGAGGCTTTCTCCCATGCTGAGAAATTTGTGAGGCTTCCTGCTGAGTTCAGCTACTTGACAGCTTTATACCTGGGAATAATGATTTCATTGAAAAGTATCTGTTTCTGCTGCACATGGTTGTTTCACGGTGGTGTAGAAGCCTGCTCTGCCTCTGACTAGCTAGGTGACCTGAGTTACTTAGCCTGTGGGTGTCCATTTCACTGTCTGTAAAATGGGGAGAGTGACACCAACCTCATGGCATTTTTGTAAAGATGTGTGGTAATGTATATAAAGTCCCTACATCGGTATTTGACATATAAAAGGTACACTGATACATTTTAGTTATTTTTCCTTAAATGTTTTTTTTTTATTTAATAGTTGCAATGGTTATTTAATGTACTATAAACTCACTTAGCAATCTATTTTAGGATCTAGGCTGTTTCCAAGTTTTTGCATTTCCGTATTTGATTTAATTTTCAGGATAGATGTCAAGAATTTGGATTATCAGGCTATAGTTGCCAAATTGGTTTCCAAAAATGCTATACCAGTCTATCTTTTCTAAGGTAGAAATGAAATCCACTTAAAATTCAATATTGTTCTTAAAAGATCTCAGGCACAAGGAATTTCTAACTGGCTGCCTTTCCCCCACAGGCTCCGGCATCTGGCTGTGTCCTTCAGCTCCCTCTCTCGGTCTACAATTCATTTTCAACCTTTCACTGCTCACCCAACCTCAAAGTTCCATTAATTTCTAAAGCACAACCATTTGGTCTTGCTCTCTTCTTACATTATAAGCCCTAAGGACCTCATCTTTGTCACCCAAAATGACTCATCAAGGTATTTTCCTTTTTTTAAATTTTCCTTTCTTTATTGATTTCAAAGAAGAAGGGAGATGGAGAGAGAGATGGAAACATCAATGATGAGAGAGAATCATTGATCAGCTGCCATCTGCACGCCCCCTACTAGGGATTAAGACCGCAACTCAGGCATGTCCCGTTGGCCAGAATCAAACCCGGGACCTTCAGTTTGCAGGCCGACACTCTGTCCACTGAACCAAACTGGAGCAGTGGTCGGCAAACTGCGGCTCGCGAGCCACATGCAGCTCTTTGGCCCCTTGAGTGTGGCTCTTCCACAAAATACCGACTTCTGTGCATGGGCCACGAAGTTTCAATCGCACTGTACATGCGCGCCCGCACGTGGTATTTTGTGGAAGAGCCACACTCAATGGGCCAAAGAGTCGCATGTGGCTTGTGAGCTGCAGTTTGCCGACCACTGGGCTAGGGCCAAGGAGTTTTTCTGAACAAAGTTAGTTCCCTCCCTATAAAAGGCTCTGGAGCCAGTTGTAAAGATAATGCTTTCAACACTCTGTTTCACTAATGCTTGAAAAACACCTATTTACTTATTTGTTTATTTGAAAAACATCTGTGCATTTCTGATTCCAGAATTCATATACATTTGTTTATTTAGGCTGATGGGTTTTAGTATCGTAATAAGGATGAACTTTCTAGGTATAGTAGGTGTCTTAAAGAGAGAGTGGCTTGCAGGAAGTAGTGAGCTCTCTGCTACTGCAGATGTCCAAGCAGAGATTGAAGATTATTTGTTGGGATAAATTGTAAATGGAATTCAAGTAACAGTGACCATTGGGCTAGAATAGATGACCTTGAAAATCTCTATACTCTTGGGAGTCAGTGAATCCATGATTTTTCAACTTGTCTAAATATTAGGACAGTTATTTATTAACTAGAGGCTCAGTGCACAAAATTTGTGCACGGGTGCGGTCCCTAGGCCTGGCCGGCGATTGAAGTGTGAGTGTCTAGTGTGGAAGGGCAGGTCCCAGATGACCTCTGGGCCCTGGGCAGCACCTGGACTTCTGGGACCCCACATGCCCCCCTCTGCCTGAGTCACATTGCCCAAGTCCCCATGCGGAGATGTAGTGAGTGCAGCCAGACACCACAGGCTGGGGTGCAGTGTGGGCCTCTGGGCTGCCCATCAGCGCCACAGAGAAGCCAATTGGGCAGCACACTCTTCCCCAGCCAGTGTGCTCTCTCCTGGCCAGCCTCGCAGACCAGCTCCTGTGCAAAGCCCACGGGGAGCCTGACTGGTCCCTGCGGTTCTGGCGGCTGTGGCCCGGCTCACCTGGAAGATGCCGTGCGTGTGCCTGCGGGTGCGGGGCGGGCTTTTCACCTGAGCGTGGGTGGCGGGGGGGAGGCGGGTACCTTTCCCTGGTGCGCGTCCCAGGGGACGGTAGCAGGGGAAGTGAAATCGAGCTCGGTGGACACCCTGCATTCTCACTGCACCTCTGTCCCTTTCATCCCCGCCCCCAGGTAGCTGGCAAGAGGTTGTAGCATGTCGCTGACACTTGCCATGTTCTGCGCCACCCCTGGTGGTCAGCGCATGTCATGGCGAGTGGTCAAACTCCCAGTCTCCCAGTCGAATGACCGCCCAAGGGGGCAATTTGCATGTTAGGCTTTTATTATATAGGATGATCTATTTTTAAGGCCTCTTTCTTTAATAACAGGCAGGCTTAACGTGTTGGGCCAATGGGTTGGACACTTATGTCATGTTGCTTCCCCACCTGTGATTCAATGTGTTAATTCCCTCTGGCAGGGTTGCTCCCAGTGGAATCCTTTTAGATACTTTTTCTGCCTCTGAGACATTTCATCCTTTCACTATTTTAGGAACACACTTCTAAATTATACAAGGTTTTGCTGACACAAGGGCCATAACACCTTGTCCAGAGGAATTCTCCACAAATGGAATAAATTAAGAGAGAAAGCCTGTGAAATGTGTATCAATGCAGCTCAGCTGCTCTTCCCCAAGTTCAGCACTGCCTGAGGCTAAGGTTTCCTGACACTCAGGACCGAAGATGCTCTTCATATCTGAAGTTAGTTACATCAGAAGTGCTGATACCTGAAGCAGCCTGGGCCTGGAGATGCTGGTCTGGTAGCCAGCCCATGTCTATCAGCAAGTTACCTTCACTGGCTACTCACATCACCCATACCTTTTATTTCAACATCATGTTGCTGTTCAGAGTGGCTAAGGAGCACCCTAACTTGAGTTAATTATTCCACTTTGCTTAGAAACAGTCTCCTAGACCCATTATAATAAGCCCCAAATAACAACATTGAAAAGAACTTTGATTGATATAAATCCTAGGGCCTGAAAGGTACCAAATGTGGACACTTTTTATCCCAACAACTTTACTTCTTGCTAAGGAAATAATGAGATGTTCAAGCATGCCTTATTGCAGCACTTTATAATATCCAAAATCTGGAACTCGCCTCAATGTCCTCAAATATGAAACCATGTTCTATATTTAAGAAACATGTTGTAGAAAAAGATTTAGAGTATAGAGATGTTTATGATACACTACTTAGTAAAAGAACCAGGCTACCAAATAATTAACATTTTGTTATTGTTAAAAATGGGCATGTATTCTTAAAGATTGTGTTTGACATAGATCGAATAATAATAATTAATATTTATTGAGTAAATACTATATGTAAGGCACTACCCGAATTGCTTTACATGTATTAACTTACTTAATGCCTAACAAAACTCTTCCAGGTACCATTACTGTCCCCATTTTACAATGAGAAAACCGAGGCACAGATAGCTTAGATATCTTGCTATGGCTACTAGGTAGAAGTGGCATCTAATTGGGTAAACCTTTGCTTAAAAGCCTGAGCTGTTAACCACAACACTGTTTCCAACAGACTAAAAAAGACAACATCAGAAAGCTAAATGTAAAACTAGAAGCAGGGTTGCAGAGATACTATGCTACTAGCCTTGAAGATGAAGGGAATTGGGGGTAGGGTGGGAGAGGGACGCCCAAGCCAAGGAATGAGAGCAGCTTCTAGAAGCTAGAAAAGGCAAAGAAAATGATCCCCCTCTAAATCTCCTCTAGATCTCCAGGAGGATCTAACCCTGCCTACTTCTTGGTTTTTAGCCCAGTGAGACCCACTTCAGACTTCTGACCTCCAGAACTGTAATATAATAAATTTGTGTTGTTTTAAGCCACTCAATTTATAGTACTTTATTACAGCAGCAATAGAAATCCAATCTAGAGGATGATTCCCATTTTATAGATGAGGAGCAAGAGGAAGAAGCATGCCAGGATTTGCACAGTAGCAGCTGGGAGCCCAACCCTGGTAATCAGATTCTGGAACTCATGCTCCTAACCACTGCTGTACTGCCTATGAGAAAAGGATGCCTGGCAGTGACTGTCCTACCACCTGTGCTGATGTGACAAAAGTGAAGCTGGTGAGCTACAGTGACCCCAGAGGGAAACAAACACTCATGTACACTCCTAGACCTTTGTCACATGAAACTTTTAAACCCTGCTGAGAACTTTGAGCCTGCAGTAAAAGTTTATCATCCAGACAATTTTAAATTCCTATTTACTTACCTCTGCCAATGGGTGTTTTCTGTTATTTATTTAAATTTTATAATCACTTTATGGTTTATAAAATGTATTACATTTGTTACTTACTTGATTCTCACGATCATCTTGTGTGGTAGATAAAGTAGATGGCACTGAAGCTCAGAAAGCTAGTTTTGCAGCTAAGCCCATACAACTAATAAGGGTCAAAGCAGGAATTCTAGAATTTCATTTCTTTTTTAAAATATATATTTTTTCATTGATTTTAGAGAGGAGGGAGAGGGAGAGAGAGAAGAAACATCAGTGATGAGAGAGAATCATTGATTGGCTACTTCCTGCATGCCTTCTCCTGGGGATTTAGCAGGCAACCTGGGCATGTGACCTCCTGGTTCATAGGTCGATGCTCAACCACTGAGCCACACTGGTTGGGTTATGGCTTCATTTCAAATCTAGAACTATATGCAATATATACAATACATATTTTTTAAAAAAATATATATTTTATTGATTTTTTACAGAGAGGAAGGGAGAGATATAGAGAGTTAGAAACATCGATGGGAGAGAAACATCAATCAGCCGCCTCCTGCACATCTCCCACTGGGGATGTGACCGCAACCCAGGTACATGCCCTCGACCGGAATCGAACCTGGGACCCCTCAGTTCACAGGCCGACGCTCTATCCACTGAGCCAAACCGGTTTCGGCATGCAGTACATCTTGATGTTGATATTGATAGCTTCCGTTCATAGCTATAAATCTGTTTTTTCATTTATATTGAGGATAACCTCCTCCTTTTAGAAAGTTGTTACTCAGAGAGTCTGATAATGATACATGAGAGAATTGAGAGCATATCTGTCACTTTCAGTTACAATCCCTACACAATACATCTTAACATCAAAGACAAATAAAACCCAATTTTTCTGTTGGCTTATATTTGTCATTTTCTAGTGAGTTATTCATTATCTTCAATCATTAGTCTGTGGCTATTGTTTAAAGTCACTGTGCTTAAAATAACACTCAAAACTATCTTATACAGCTGGGTCAAAATCAGTTTTGTGCGTCTATGACAGGCAAACCCAGAGGACTGTGAAAAGAAAATTCTGGTTAGATGTAAGTTTTTTGTGTTTGAAGATCTATCCTATGGATATTAAAATGTCAATGATGGGAGATCTTAGAAGTATCATAGCTTGCTCACACATTGGAAATAGTCATAAAAACATTGATCATAAAATAACTCTGGGCCTGCATCAGCTAATTAATTAATATATTAATAATCTTCTACAAGTGGCTTGCATTGCCAGGAACTGTGTAATAGGTATAAGATAATCCAAAAGTGAATAAGACTTAGTTTCCACCCTCAAAAAGCTCACAGAATTCCAGTCGAATACTGAACCATAAAATATAAACCTCAAGGCAATTGAGTCCTAAAGGAGACTTAAGTCTTTTTGCAGGTGGAAAGTAGGCTAAGAATAAAGGTGGTACTGTACAAGGCAAAGAATTTCAGGAGTTTCAAATGGAGGCAAATAAAGTATGTGTGTGTGTGTGTGTGTGTGTGTGTGTGTGTGTGAAAGAGAGAGAGGGGGAGAGAGAGAGAGAGAGAGAGAGAGAGAGAGAGAGAGAGAGAGAGAGAAAGAGAGAGATATGTTGTATGGCCAGGGTAGGGAGTGTGGGTGTGTCCAAGGAGGTAATATGAATCATTGAAATATTTTAAGGAGAAACAGGTAAAATCATTAGAAAAATTTAAATGTGTCACCTTGGTTGCTATGTGGAGGCCTGCCTGAGGATCAGTAATTAAGATTCATGGCTGTAGTTACAGTGAGTAAGGCTAAGGGTTTGGACTAAGATAATGGAAGTGAGAATGGAGGGAAAGGGGTGGAATTGTGGGATCTCTTAGAAATGAAAGCCATGGGCATTTTTAAATGGAGACAATATTGAAGGAATTATTTTTAATTTTGTCATTAATTTTTTCTGAAAAGATAATCTATTTGGTGCCCAAATGGTTTTGATTTTATTTAGTCATTCATGCAATAAGCATTTGTTGAGTAGCTACCTAAAAAAAACATCACCCAATGTTTTAAGCATGTGGGACTGTGTATTTTATATATTATTTGGTCTTGATCCTTAAGAAGCTTATAGTGTAGGGGAACTTATTTAAGGACCTGGAAATATTGTATTATTCTTTAATAATATATGTGTGTTGATTTCAGAGAGGAAGGGAGAGGGAGAGAGATAGAAACACCAATGATGAGAGAAAAGCATTAATTGTCTGCCTCCTGCACGCTCCCCACAGGAGATCGAGCTTGCAACCTGAGCATGTGCATTACCTGGGAATCAGACCATGACCTCCTGGTTCATCGGTCGATGCTCCACCATTGAGCCATGCCAGCTGGGCTTGTTTTATTCTTAAGTCATGCTCTCTTCTGGGATTTGCCAGTAGAGCAAGTGACACGGAACCAATGGGTGGTGGTCCCTTGTAGGCTGTGCCCTAGAGCCTCTTCTATCCACAGGATGGACTAGAGTTTCTGCATCTTTATCCTCTGGAGCTTCCTTGGTTCCTATTTCCAAAGCTGATTTTCCAGCCTTTTCTTGATTATGTGAGTCCCTAGAAATCCTTTGAAAACATTCCTTATCCTATCTAATAAAAGAGAAACATGGTAATTAGCGTATGTCCGCTACCCTTCCCTTTGGCTAATCAGCGAGATATGCAAATTAACTGCCAGCCAAAATGGTGGCCGGCAGCCAGCCAGCTTGAAGCTAACATGCTTGCTTCAGTGAAGGAGGAAACCAACGTTCCCCGCCTGCCTTGCCGGCCTCTGAGCTTGCAGTTTGAAACATTGTTACAAATATAGAAGCTAAATAAAACCCGAGAAACCTGCTTTCAGCCCGCTGGAATCTCAGAGCTGGAGTTGATACAGTGTTTCAGTTATAGAACCCAAACAAACCAGATACCGGATTTCAGCAGCAGAGGCCTCAGAGCTGGAGCCAGAGCTAAAGCTGGCCCAGAATAAAAAAAAAAAGAAAAAAAGGAGCAGTTGGAAGCTTCAGTCACCTGACAGCCTGAAAATAGTCCTCAGCCCCTCACTCAGACTGGCCAGGCACCCCAGTGGGGACCCCCGCCCTGAAGGGTGTGTGTCCAGCTGCAAACAGCCATCATCCCCTCACCCAGGCTGGCCAGGCACCCCAGTGGGGACCCCCACCCTGAAGGGTGTGTGACCAGCTGCAAACAGCCATCATCCCCTCACCCAGGCTGGCCAGGCACCCCAGTGGGGACCCCCACCCTGATCCAGGACACCCTTCAGGGCAAACCAGCCAGCCCCCACCCGTGCACCAGGCCTCTATTCTATATAGTAAAAGGGTAATATGCCTCCCAGCACTGGGATCAGCGGAGCTGAGAGGCCTCCCAGCACCGGGATCAGTGTGACAGGGGGCAGCGCCCAAACCCCCTGATCACCCTGCGGCTCTGTGTGTGACAGGGGGCGGGGCCATAACCTCCCTATCCACCCTGCTCTGTTTATGACTGGGGAAGGCGCCCCAACCCCCTGATCAGCCCTGCTCTGTTCCTGATAGGGGGGAGCTCCCCAACCCCCTGATCACCCTGCAGCGTGTGTGACAGGGTGCGGCGCCCAACCCCCTGATCGGCCCTGCTCTGTGGGTGATAGAGGGCGGCGCCCCAACCCCCTGATTGGCCCTGCTCTGTGCGTGACAGGGTACGGAGCCCCAACCCCCCTGATGGGCCCTGCTCTGTGCGTGACAGGGGGCAGCGCACCAACCCCCTGATTGGCCCTGCTCTGTGCGTGATAGGGTGGTGCCGCAACCTCCCCATCGACCCTGCCTTGAGTGTGACAGGGGGCGGTGCCCCAACCCCCCAATCGGCCCTACCCTGAGCGTGACTGAGGGTGGCATCGCAACCTCCCGATCTGCCCTGCTCTGTGCATGACAGGGGGCGGTGCCCCAACTCCCCAATCGGCCCTGCTCTGAACCCGACCAGGGGCTGCACCTAGGGATTGGGCCTGCCCTCTGCCACTCGGGAGCAGGCCTAAGCCAGCAGGTCATTATCTCCCGAGGGGTTCCAGACTGCGAAAGGGCACTGGCCAGGCTGAGGGACCCCTCTTCCCCCCGAGTGCACAAATTTTTGTGCACCAGGCCTCTAGTCTCTATATATAAAAGGCTAAGTGTCCATCTAATCAGTAGCTATGATGTGCACTGACCACCACGGGGCAGACACTCAATGCAGGAGCTGCCATGACGGGCACTGGCCATTTAAAAATAAACGGCACTGCGGACCTGCCATTTCCCCCAAGTGGGACACAGGTCCCACCACCACCCCGGAGCAACACCCCCCAAATCGCAGCTAACGCTGCCAAGACCTCATGGCGCAAAATGTGGCTCACAGCTCAGTCCTGGAAATGGTGGCTGTGGGCTCCAGGTAATGATGTCATGTAGCAACACCCAGCTTCATCTCCCTAGCGACTAGCCTCCTTGGAGTTTCTTCATCCCAGGGACCTGACTTGCTTTATAGCCAGGTGCAAACATTTTACAGTTTAACCAAATGTTTGTGAAGATTTTTCCCATGCCTCATTTTATTTGATCCTCACAGAAGTCCTGGAGTAGTTAGATAGGAGACTCAGTAGAATCCTATTTTCTTTTCATTAGCAAGAAAACGGAGATTTAGAAAGTTTAGAATCTTGACCCAACTGAAAAGAAGTAAGAAATGGTGGAACTTGAAAATGAGTTCAGGTTTCCTCTGACATTTCTATTATAGAGAAAGGGCAAATAGCGATATTAAAATATCTCTTATAATTAATTTTTTTTCAATGTGCATGAATCCGTGCACCAGAACACTAGTTTCTTATATTAGTCAAAATCAGTTTAATTGGCATGTCTTCCACATGTGCTTATATTTTCAATTTCCTGTGTATCTTTGTTTTTTCTCTTCTACATTTATGGAAATTTTCAAGTTTGTCTTTTCTATCATTGATTCCATTTTCTGAAGTATCAATTCTGCTCTTAATTGCTTTCAATGTTGATTCTAATTTCTCTGTTGCACTTTGCTCCTTCCATCTCTTTTTCTATTGTAATCTCATCAGCATTGTTTTTCGTTTTAGATTGGTTTCTTCATCTGGATATTTTTTCTTCTTCCACAGGGAATTTGCCTTTCTTCATACAATTAATTTATCAAAACATTTTATTGGGATTAAATACCAAATATTTTCTGACCACAGAAATAATGTCTCATTTCCTTGAGACAGGCAAAGCTGTTATTTAATTCCTTAAGTCAGTTGCATTATTAGGGAGAAAGCCCAGGATGCTGGAAATGATGCTTTGAAGATTATATCACAATGGAATTCAAATACATTCCTTCTCACTGTCCACATCAAAATGTCAAGGCTTCAGAATTAAAAAAAGAAAGAAAGAAAGAAAAATAAAACAAAACCAATCATAGACACCCCTGGATCTGTGGCTTTCAGTTTGGGGTCTTTAATATTTTCCCTCCCATTGTATATGAAGTCTACTTCCCTGGGATTCACAGGCCATTTCTTCCATAAGCAAGGCTTATCACAGCACATTTTTATGCCTGCCTGGCCATGTTCAGACATACATCATAGTATTTCAATGGACTAGAAAGACTTCTTTACATTGTCACTAGATGAAACTCGTCTCTGTTTTGAACCATCATTTTACTAATGCTCATAGGCTTTTTGTTTTTCTTTGCCGTCCACCGAAGATGTTTTGGCTCACACCCAATTCTCATTTCCTTAGAATTTCTGTCATTTTCTACAGAATGGGAGAAACTCTACTTTGCCTCTTTTGTTAAACAATGAGTATCTTTTCCTATTTTTCTTCTTGTCATCTTTCTGATTCTCATTTTAGAGGCTGATAATAGGCTGAATGTAAGAGATTGTGTAGACTTGCTCTTTTACATTTCGTTGAAGGAGAGAGAAATGAGGCAGAAAAAAACTTATGTAGTGTTGTTTTATTACTCCTTATATGCTTTGTATGTCCACCTGCCTATGACTTTCCACTTGGATAGCTCACAGAATCCTCAGACTCATATGTGCAAAACTATGTTCATCTCCCCCAACTATGAACCCAACCTGAAGCCTGCTCTCTCTCTGCTGGCCCTGAATTCAGGAAATACCACCACTGTTCACCACCCAGAAACCTGGCACTCACCCTTGACACCTCCACTCAAAAACTTCTCTTTACCAACTGAAGTATATCTCCTGAGTATCTCTCTTAAATCTCAAATTCGTCACAGTTATCCATGTTTACTGCTACAACCCTACTCTTTGCTAATGGTATTTCTTTCCTGGAGTACAGCCTCTTAAGAGTTATCTCCATAAGGAACTTTCGGTGGCAAATAATAGAAAACAGCTTAAACAAGAGAGAACTTTTATTGGTGTATATAGTCAAAAACGCCAGAGTTAGGGTTGGCTTTGGGCAGGACTTGATTGAGAATGTCAACAGTATTCCCCCTAATTCTGGTTTCTTTCCATTTCTCCTAGCTACTTTCTGCTATATTATCTTCCTGCTCAAAAAAAAATCATCCTGTCAAATAAGGGGGCTATGAGGGGGTCCTAGGTCCTCACAATTCTTTGCTCATGATCTTCATAAAGAGAAAATATTTCTACTAGCAGGTTCCATAGAATAGTGACAAAGCCTCTTAAAAAAGACCCTCATACATCATCTAATTTACCAAGTTCGGGTCATATCAATCACAGTAGTCAGAGTGATGGGTTTTGCTGATTGGAGGCTGACTCTTAGAGTTAGAGGTAGAGAATCCCATTCAAACTACAAGGCTAAGAATGTCACAGGGGACATAACTTGGAGGAATTTTGGGGACTTGTAAACTGAGAAGGAAAGTCAAAACTATGTTATCACAGGAGTTATCCCTATCCCACGTTCACTTTTCCTCCCTCCAGTCTTTTCTTCACAATGCAGGCAGTGCAGTCTTTAAAAAGAGAAATTGTGTTGTGCCACTCCATTATTTAAAGCCATTTGTTGGCTTCCCTTTGCTCCTTGGGTAAAGATGATAATACTTAAGACACCTTACAAGTTCCTGGTGATGTGACCTGCCTACTCCTCCAGCTTCATCTGTTGCCACTCTCTGTTCTCAGTCACTGTCCTCTCACAGAGCTGACTCTTGTTCATTCTCTTGGATTTTCAGGGCTTTGTCCTGTTTCAGAGCCTTCAAATAGGTTGTGCCATCTACCTAGAATGATCTTACCTACACCCTTTACCCGGACAACTCCTGTTCACCTGTGCTTCTCTGTTATAGTCCTTTTCACTATTTAAAATAAGTTCTAATGAGAGTGTCCACTTAATGCTTATCATTCCAAATAGATGGTTTGTACCACGAAGGAAGGTAAAAGCAGGGCCTGTACTCTGGAAAAACCACTGTGTCCCTGGTATCTAGTATAGTTCTCCAGTCTTGTTTAGTAAAGGCAACCACCACTTCCACTTGAAATAAAACCTCTTGTTGGGTATCAGCAGCTGTTGCCCCTCCTGCCTCTATTTGTTCATTTGTTAGATAGGACAGCAATACCCAACTTATTCTTCACTTTGATTGAGAATCTTGGCTTTAAAGACCTTAAGTGTCCTCATAGCTAACCTAGGGAAAAGGTATTTGCCTCTTAGGGTGTTATGAAATTAAATTAGCTAAAGTATGTATAAATGCCTAGGATACTTGGTACAGTCTGACAAATATTTACTAACTTAAAATTGGAATCTGTTTTTAGAGAACTTTCCATCAAGTGTCTAGCACTGAATTAACTTCTTCCCTGGAAAATAGCTGAATGACTCTTGGAAAGTTATTTTGCCCTTTATCTTTATAAATATTTGTGGAAAGCTTGGGATATGTAGCATTTTCCGAGGCTACTTAAGGACAAGTGAGGAAGAGCATATTGAAGACAGAAGAGATAATGCTACAGAGCTGCCAGTCTTGTTTGCACTTCACCCCAACTTGACATTAAAATACTCACTTTGCATTAAAATTGTTTTCTATTATTAAAAACTGAATCTCATTATATACCAACTTCCAAGGTCTTCATGAAGGACTCGAGTCCTTTGCTCATGTTTTAATTTTTTAGGTTGTATCTATGCTTGGCTGGGTTTATTCCTCAGATGTGCTTTGTGAAAGGCACTATTATAAAAAATAATTTTTATCTGAATTATAATTTTAAGAATGGCTTTCTTAATATATTTCTAAATATTCATTAAGGTGAATCCTATGTTAGGAGTGGCTAACATAGGCACTTTAGTATTCATTATGTCAGTTCATTTTAAAACTTACCTTTTTTGTGATAAAAACAATGCATGGCTTTTTGCTACTGAAAATTTGGAAAACATAGATAAGGAAAATAAGCATTTGTACTCTTATCACTCAAACATATAACCATTATTGACATTTTGATATTCTCATTCTACACATACACCCACATGCATATGTGGACACACACAGAAACATGCATGAACACTATTTCAGATAATTAAAAGAAAGTTAAAATATTCATCCAGTTTTTTAATGTGTTCCACTGAACAATAAATTGTGGTCTTGATTAACTCTTTTATCAGTTCCTGTAGTTTTACCACTGATTTTCTTGCATTTATCAGATCTATCACATAAATATATTTTGATGTCATTTTTGCAAATATTTACATTGCTGTTTTTGTTTTCCATCATAATTGTGTTGACTTTCCAGAACAATTATAATTAATTGTGATAAATAAGTCTGTCATATTCTTGACTTCAGTGGAATTGTGTGTAACTATAGGTTTGCTGTGTGTGTATGTGTGTTGCATGTGTATGTTAGAATTGATGGTATTATATGAAAGGTGTCCTGAGAGTCAGAGATTGGTTGGTGGGGTGGGATAAGTAACTATCAATAAAGATTAGGGGACTGAATAAATTTAGAACACATTGGCCCAGTTTTGGGGAGTTAAGAAAGGATTCAAGACAATGGAGAATCAAAGCTCATTCCCCACTGCTCTTTCTGAGACAGTAGCAGCTGGTAGAAATTCCCTTACACACCATATTTTGGAGAGGAAAAGGTGAGCTGGGATGCAGAAAGCACACAAACCATTTAGAATCTCTTTTGCTGACTTGGAGCAACAACCCTGAGAGCAGCCCGGAATCCACACAGCAGCTACTAAATTAAGCAAAGGCTGGCAGCTGGAAAGGGTGTTGGCACCCAGCAGAAAGTCAGGGAGGGAGGCTAGTGAGGGCCAAACCAGGGAACTGGTGCACTTGTGGGCTAAGCACAAATCTCTTAAGAGAAAACTGGCCTGTGTCACAGCTGTGCAACCAAACACTAAGAAGAAATGACATGTGAAGCTTCCTTGCTACAGCTGCCATTGGTTCACTGAAGTGTGAGGTGAAGCTATATCAGGGGTGGGCAAACTACGGCCCGCGGGCCGTATCCGGCCCGTTTGAAATGAATAAAACTAAAAAAAAAAAAGACCGTACCCTTTTATGTAATGATGTTTACTTTGAATTTATATTAGTTCACACAAACACTCCATCCATGCTTTTGTTCCGGCCCTCCGGTCCAGTTTAAGAACCCATTGTGGCCCTCGAGTCAAAAAGTTTGCCCACCCCTGAGCTATATAAAGCAGCATTCAGCTTAAGGTGTAAGAAATTCCAACATGCACTGGGGCAGTGAGGGAAAACCTGGGCCTTGGCAGACCTCTTCTAATTCCAGTGTGAGCAGATAAAAGAAAACCAATAGAGGATTCTTCAAAAATAGGTGAAGTCATTAAAAATTCAGAAGCACAAACTTTCTGATAAAGATTTGCTACAGGATTTATAAATTATTTTGATAGCATCTGTTTATAGAATTAATTAGATTTGTAGTTTTTCATCAACTCTATCATGCAAGGTCAAAGACAGTGTAATGAGACAGCCTGTTAAAATGAACACAAGAGCTTTTTGAAAGACATGAAGAAATAAAGACCTGAATTCGAATTTAAATGAAAAACGTAACTTCAGGTTTAAAATCAGAATGAGGAGCTTACAAGACAAGAGAGATTTTAGAAAATTATATATGTGGAAGACAATTTTAAAATGCTGTTTTAGAATATAAAAAAAGGATATGAAACTATAAAGATGATAGGAAAATGATGGGAATGGAAACAGAAATTAGAAATATAAAGGCCATTTAGAGAGATCAGGACAGAAGGAAAATACATTGCTTAACATTTTTTTTTCTCACTGGAAAACCACCTGAGTTTGCAGGTCAAAAGGATTTGCAGAGTCTGAAATGAAAATCCTGGTAAGAAATACATTTCATGGCTAAAGGAAAAAATCAATAGCGAGGGCCATGCCACCTGGAGTTCCTTTTTTACACACAGATCAATAACCTTTGGAAGTGGCTCTGATGGGGCTTAGAGAGTAACAGGATCATACCAGATAGGAAGCCAGCAGGGATCAGGCTTTCACTTGACGTGCTTCTCACTAATAAGATGGAATCCCCCCCAAAATGATGGGAGTAATGTCAGGGAGAAGGAGCCCGTCAATCATCCTGAGTGCAAGAAATAGAAAATCAAATACAGAAGGCAGCTATGGTTTCTCAACAAAGAAGTGATTAACCAAAGACCAGTGCTGCCATCCCCATAGTCCCAGATCCCTTCCTCAGGCTGCTAGCTTAAGGAACTTTCCTTCATTTTAGGATTTAAGGGAGAAATTTACCAGATCATTTTGGGATACATAACAGGTTAAAGTTATCCTCATTCAAGGATAATAATGCCAATACAGAACAGAATGGAATCTGACACAATTGTAAATTATTCTGAAAAGTAAGAAAAATAAAATAGAGGCAGAAAATATACTTTTGAGAAAAAATTTCAGCAAGAAACAGAAATGCACCTACACTGTGTTATAAGTTAAAAAAAAAAAAAAAGAACGTTTGCCAGGCTGGTGTGGCTCAGTGGTTGAATGTCAACCCATGAACCAGGAGGTTACAGTTAACATTCCCAGTCAAGGCACATGCCTAGGTTTTTGGCTCAATCCCCAGTAGGGGATGTGCAGGAGGTGGCCGATCAATGATTTGCTCTCATCATTGATGTTTCTATCTCTATCCCTCTCCTATCCTCTCTCTGAAATAAATAAAAACATTTAAAATTTTCTAAAGAAAACAAGAACTTTTATAACAAGAGTTAATTAATGGGATGTTAGAAAAGCAGTGGAGTTAAAAATGGAGCCATCCCAGTAACACAAAGAATGTAGGGAAATGTCCCAAACACATGTTAACATGTCATTAGAGAAGTGCACATTAAAACAGCAAGGTATTACTGCATGTCTACTAGAATGGCTATAATCCAAAAGATTGGTGATATCAAAAGTGGCAAGAATATGGAGAAAATGCAACCCTCACACATTGTGGGAATAAAAGGTGCTATAACCATTCTGGAAAACAGTTTAGCAGTTTTAAAAAATTTTGGATTTTTTTTTTAGTTTTATTGGTAAATTGTTGACATACATCACTGTATAAACTTAAGGTGTACAGCATGATGGTTTGATTTACTTACTAGGAAGTGATTACCACACTAGGGTTTGTTAACATCCATCATCTCATATAGATGCAATAAAAAGAAAAGAAAAACATTCTTTGTGTAATGAGAATTCTTAGAATCTACTCTCTTTAACAACTTTCCTATGTGTCATACAACAGTGTTAACTATAGGAGGTCAAGAGGTACAGACTTTAGTTAACTCTGCCCTATGATATATAGCTGATTCTTAAAACTTTAACCATACAGAGTGGGGCAAAAGTAGGTTGACAGTTTTGAGTACAGAAAACACAGTTTATTCTTGTATTATTATTTATTAGTATTCTCCATAAGAAGAGCTATAAAACAACTTTGCCCCACCCTGTATTTATAATACTTAGCACAGCATTCAGTATATGGTTTAGTCACAGTAAAAGTTTATTGAATGACTAACCAAAATATATATTCTAACCATGATTATTTCTAAGAAGTAGTAATAATTTCTTCATAATAATTTAAATTTTTCTAATTTTTCCTTAATTGACATTAAGTTACTATTTGATACTAAAATTATAAACAAATGAAAAAAAATCAATGGATCTGAATCCAAGTGAATTTTGCCTACACGACTTTTTGAGGAATTTCTTTGAATTACTTTGTTTTTATTGCAACTAAAAAAAGTAAGCTAAATAATCTGCCGAGAAACAAGAAGAAAATTTTTGATAGGTTGTTAGGTGACTGAATCATATACAAAAACCCAGTTTTATTTCTGCGATTAAATGATATAACTTGTAGTTAAATTTCTGAAGGTACTGTGAGGTCATGCTAATTAGCCTTTTAACAATTTGTTGCTTGTTAAATATTTAATAAGACTCCTAGTGAGCAGGGCTATGGTATCATATGAGTAGCTTCCAGACTTTGTAAAGTTGAAGAGTTCAAGGTGATCCTCTATGACCATGATCCCCCAACGAGTCAATACTGTAAATAAGCAGAATATAAAGGAGTTGCCACTGACAAACCATGGAAGGCATACAGGAAATGTACTGCAGTACAACAGTTTTGTGTTTTACTAATATCATTACTTACAGGTAAAGTAGTTTTTAATTTCATTATAAAATTCCATTATTAACCAGCAGGTTCTCAAAGCTATTTATTCATTTGCTTAGTCTGTTTGTTTTTATACAGCATCTAATCTCTGACTTTTCTTAATGACTGTTGACGTTGCTGTAAACTGGATCACTTAATCATTGGATGGTATAAACGGAAAATCACTCTCTGTGCTGCATTTCATCTTGCAGTTACATAACTCTACAGGCTCTTTTAGGGCAAATGAGAAAGCCAAAAGGAGGAGGATTATCAAGCATATATTGTGAGTATGAAAGAAGCCCTTCAGTTTGTTGCAATGTATAGTGTTCTTTTATAAAATGTTTTTATTGATTTTAGAGAGAGAGCAAAAGAGAAGGAGAGGGAGTTATAAACATCAGTGATGAGAGAGAATCAACAATCAGCTGCCTCCTGCATGCCTCTTTTTGGGTATCCAGCCCGTAACCCGGGCATGTGCCGTGACCTCCTGGTTCATGGGTTGATGCTCAACCACTGAGCCACACTGACAGGGATGTACTAGTATCGTGTTCTTTGAATTACTCATTGCATAAACTATACTGAACCTTCTGCTTACACCAGCATGATAACAATGAATTTTACTATGTCATCTTTGGTTTTAATGTTATTTTGAATCCTTCTCTGTTATGGATTAGGATTAATAGAATAGGCGACTGTCATTATGAATTATTTATATTCATTTACATATGCACTCATGTAGATATATATTTGTAGTAGCATCACTGCTTTATCTCCATGTCATACCTGGGTACATTTGACTCATGCTGTAGCATCAGGAAAAAGTATGGCGTCAAATGACTATTTTCATCCAATCTACCATTGCTGGTCATGGGTACATCAACCCACCCTTCATTTTAGATCCCCAAGAAGGGATTTGATGAGCATCCAATGTACAGTGAAAAAAGTCAAGGAAACGAAAAATCACTGTTGACAAACATGTTGTCTGGGCAGACTGCTTCTCATTTGATGATGAAAACAACCACCACCACCACCACCTCAGCAACATCTGCCACGACAACAAAGGCCAATGGAAAAGTTGTTACAGAGCCAGGGACAGGAAGGAAGGACGTGGCCTGCCTTGGAGGCTGAGGCTAAACACTGTGTGTGTATGTAAATCATGAAGCTAAAAATTATGTATATGTGTGCATGTGTATAGTTTTAGAAAATTATTTGTTAATAAGAGTTACTGCTATTTTGGAAAAGAAAAAACTAGAGAAATAGAAGCAGAAGCAATAATAGAGATATATAACAGCAGAAAAGTTTCCTGAAAGGAATCTATAAAAATAAAAAAGAATTAAAAAGTATAAAGAGAAAAATCACACATAGATATTTACTGGCAAAATATGTTCAGATGAACAGAAAATTTTTAATGCATATAACATGTACCTGAAAAGGAATAAAAATCTGGCTGGCTCAGAATTCTCAGGAGTGATAAATGGTAGAGAACAATGGGGCACTGATTTCAAATTTCTGTGAGGAGACTTTTGGAGCTCACCAATTTAATACCTATTTAAGGTAGATTTCATGTGTAAATGGAAGAGAAACACATTTTCATATATGCAGAGCATGGAGAAACACTTAAAATTATTGAATGTTTTATTCCCATGTCCCAAGAATGAGCAAAACATATGGTTATAAAAGAATTGTGGTTATGTGAAACTAGTGAAATGTAGGATTAAGCCAAATATTTATAGTAAAATGAGTTTTTTTTGTTTGTTTGTTTTGTTTGTTTTTTAATCCTCACCTGAGGAGTGGGGACATTTTTTCCATTGATTTTTAGAGAGAGGGTAAAAGGGAGGTGGGAGGAGGAGGAGAAGGAGGAGGAGGAGGAGGAGGAGGAGGAGGAGGAGGAGGAGGAGGAGGAGAGAGAGAAAGAGAGGAGGGGGGGAGAGAGAAAGAGAGAGAGAGAGAGAGAGAGAGAGAGAGAGAGAGAGAGAGAGAGAAGAGACAGAAACATTGATGTGAGAGAGACACATCGATTGGTTGCCTTCTGAACGTGCCACGACTAGGGGTGGGGATTGAACCTGCAACTCAGGTATTTGCCCTTCAAAGGGACTGAACCCTTAACTCTCTGGTGTGCAGGCTGACGCTCTAACCATTGAGAAACACCGGCCAGGGCGTAAAATGAGATTTAAATTAAATGAAAATTTCAAATAATTTTTTGAAGAGTATATGTAATCTTACAATTTTATTAACAATAATTTGGACCTAATATGTCAGGAAAGTTGGAGGTATATGTGATGAAAAGCATTCCATATGTTTTTAAACACACACACACATACACTGTTCTTACATATTCAGTTCTTATATATTCAGTTGCTAAATACAGGAATGATAGGCAGTCAGCACACATACACTGGCTGCCCTGTGTCATTATACAATTTGTTTATAGCTGGTAACCTTTCTGATTAGACAAAGTGAACATTCTGATGGACTGTACCATACCAGGTGTTAAATGTTTTGAATATCATCCAAGTTGAATGAATGAGTGGATAAATGAATTATTACAGTTGATCTCCCTTCATCTTCACCCTATATTCTTCAGGGTGTTTCCATCTCACATTTAAGAGTCTCTGAGCAAGGTGTATATCTTATTTACACTAAATATGCCTCTCCTTTCTTCACATAAAGCATAATCAGCCATTTTTATGCAGCTGCCTGACCAAGTCTGAGGACAACATTAATGTTGCCTTTTATTTTTTATTTTTTACAATATAAAGATTTTTTAGTTCTCTACCCATACTCTGTATCAGGGGTCCTCAAACTTTTTAAACGGGGCCAGTTCACTGTCCCTCAGACCGTTGGCGGGCCGGACTATAGTTTGAAAAAAAACTATGAACAAATTCCTATGCACACTGCACATATCTTATTTTGAAGTAAAAAAACAAAATGGGAACAAATACAATATTTGTATTTGCATGTGGCCCGTGGGTCGTAGTTTGAGGACCCCTGTTCTATGTAATAGTGGATGATCATCTGCAACTATGGCTATTATTTCTGAGTCTATTCTTAATTTTTGTCTGTGGGCATACTGGGTTCCTTGGGCACTACTTAATTCTTTCCATGCCATGCCTGTTAGGTGTCCTTAATAAGTGGATATATACCTCACTTCTTAATTTACTCCCTCCCCAATAGAGATACATCTAATACTAAAATTAGAAGGGCTCATGGGTGTTATGTTGTCCTTTAAAAAGTGACTAGGATGGCAGTGGTTCAATAGTGGTATTTAATTATGCTTAATTGAGGCAAAGCTTCGACCAATGTCCAGACCTCCTGTTCCATTTTCAGGACCTTTTAATCAGGTCAGTTCATTTTGGGGCAAACATATGCTTCCCTGTATTACTAACGTGTGCTGCATTTCTAGCCCAAAGCTTAGCATTTTGGTGCTTTAGCTTGCAGTCCAGAAATCTAAATTTCAATCCTTGACACCATCTGCGTAGCCAGTCTTTCACCTCCCATAGCCTACTTTCTTTGTGAAGCTCCCAAATGTTAGTTGGAAGAAGCAGTGACAACACCACCTGTGCCCCTCAGATTCCTGATCCAGACTCTCCAGTCCCAGAAGATGTTTCCTGGAGACTACTTTATTGTGTAATTAATTAATTAATTAATTAAAACGTAGTGAGCAGCTATTGTGTGCCAGGCAATGTGCTAGTTGCTTCTCTCCCAGCTGAACTGTAGCTGAACCGATTATGAATTTATGGGAGTATTTCTCTTGCAATATGCAAACAAGTAAGTTGCCTTTCCCCCTGCTAAGAGTATTTCTGGCTTGCTTTCCCCCTAGAATTCTAGAGCTACACTTAAGCTACCTTGGAATAAAATTCCATTTTATTTTTTAAAGCTTCTCTTTTTTTCTTTTTAAGGTAAGCACGTTGTGTTCATTTAGACACATTAGAAAATTCAGGTAAGCAAAAAAGACAAAAATTGTATAGTGCATGCTTTAAAAAGATCGGGGAGAAAGTA
Source organism: Myotis nattereri (assembly GCF_964212035.1). Lineage (NCBI taxonomy): Eukaryota > Metazoa > Chordata > Mammalia > Chiroptera > Vespertilionidae > Myotis > Myotis nattereri. The sequence goes on from NC_138087.1 coordinate 58,512,809, forward strand.
CTCTGACTTTCTGGGACTTGAGACTTGAGGCAGGGAGGGGAAGAGGCTAGAGAAGATACTTTGTTCACTTCTGTATGGCTTGAATTTTTATGATCGTATATTGTTTTTATGTAAAGAAAAGATCGAAATATACAATATGAAACGAAAACATCAAGGTCACCTAGAATTGGCAGTCTTTTCCCTTTGGAGACACACAGGAAGAAAACTTAAAGGAACTAAACTATACTTGCATTTAATTGTTAGGATTTTATTAGATTCAGAATGTGGCTTGTAATCTATTGATGCTGTCTGGATCTGACCTTGAGGAGGCTATTGATAGACAATTCTGAAGGATGCTGGTATGGGTTGAATTGTGTTTCCCCCAAAATATATGTTGGAGTCCCGACCCCCTGTACCTCAGTATGTGACCTTATTTGGAGATAGGGCCTTTACAGAAGTAATCAAGTTAAAATGAGGTCATTAAGGTGGGCCCTAATCCAACATGACTTATGTTCTTATGAAAAGGGGAAATTTGGGTACAGAGACAAGACAAAGGGAAAACACCATGTAAAGTCGAAGGCAGAGATCAGAGTGATAATCTACCAGCCAAGTGACAACAAAGATTATCAGCCAACCACCTGGAAGAGATCTTTTTCTAGTGCCCTCAGAGGGAGCATGGCCCTGCTGACACCTTGACCTCAGGCTTCTGTGAGATAATAAATTTCTGTTGTTTAAGCCACTCAGTTTGTGGTACTTTATTATAACAGCCCTAGCAAACTAATACAGATGCTAAATTGTAAGGCATATTTCAGATATTTAGTAAATTGGCCTTTAGTAGAAATCTGATCTTTGAAGTTTAGCAAATGTAATTGCCTGAATCAGATGTTCAAAATATATAATTCTTAAAAAGGCCATTTTTCTCAGCATTTGCACATACATATTTATGAATAAAAGTTCCTAATATTGTAAAAATTTTATGGCCACAATATAATGAAATGAAATAGAAATTCTTATGTTGATGTTTGTTTTTCTGTAGGTCAAAAGATCTATTGGGGCCCTAGCCGGTTTGAGTCAGTGGGTAGAGCGTCGGCCTGCGGACTGAAGGGTCCCGGGTTTGATTCCGGTCAAGGGCACATGCTTGAGTTGCGGTCTCGATCCCCAGGGCGGGCGTGCAGGAGGCAGCCGATCAATGATTCTCTCTCATCATTGATGTTTCTATCTCTCTCTCCCTCTCCCTTCCTCTCTGAAATCAATAAAAATATATTAAAAAAAATTAAGCATGATTAAAAAAAGGAAGAAAGAAAAAGAATCTCTTGGGCTCCCAATCAATATACTTAAAGGTTAGGTTTTCCTGGGGCTTCGGGTCTCCAGTTCGGGAGCTAGTGGGGAGGTGCCTTTTCTTCTGTGTTTGATGTCTGTCAATCACGTTGCTTGTGATTTGGGGATTTAGAAATCAGTAAAGGGACAAAAGGAAGAATGGAATACCGTATTATTCAGAATTTAGTTTAGAAAACAGGACACACTCTAGGTATTTCTGCAAGAAGGGGATTTAATACAGATAATTAGGTGCTTTCAAAACCATTAGAAGAGCTGAGGGTATAGAAGGTCAAGGAAGGCCATTGCTAGATTTCAGGTTTACCACCAGCTTTCAGGGAATTAGCAAGTTCTAGGAACATCACAGTCCCGCAGCACCAAGTTGGAGATTCATGAGGAAACATGTTAGAAGTACTTGTAAAATCCTGCATATACAAAGGCCCATGTTCACTGTAGCCAGGGAACAATGTTTGACTTTCCTCTCTCCTGTCACTGGACTGATTCTGTGCCAGGTTGTGCTGGGGTCTGGTCCTGCCCTGGCATGGTCTATGACTCCGGGTTCTGGACTTGTGCGAGAAAGATTTCAAGAACGCGTCTTGAGAGTCCAAGTGAGAGCAATAGCAAGTTTTATTCAGTTGGAGACAGGACAGGATGTGGGTGCCACTGTGAAAGAAGCTAAAGCACACATCTGAGTGGACATGGGCCAGACTGAGAGTGAGTTGCACATGTGGTCAGTCAGTTCTTGGATTTTATGTGTTTCCAAGGGGTTGTTTCTAAGCTTTGGTGCTGTATTCTGACTCCACCTTCTGGTTGGGAGGGTGGTCTTGTTTCTAATATAGTCTGTTCTGAAAGTGTCATGGCATTCATACTCTTATACCTGTGGTGTCAATTTCCATTACAATGATGGTATAATGAGCTTTGGAGTCTGTGCTCAGTTTTTCCTCCATCTTGGATGGATATGGTCTTATCTTATCTTTGTTGTTTTTGCTGTTAACTTCTGGACCACCGAAGGGTTTTCTTCCATAAACTATTTCCCTTTGATCTTGTGGAGGGGGGCTCTGGTGAGAGGACCTAGGGACTTATCCACCTGAGATGTCAGCTTCTACTTCCTCATCCCACTTGTCAGGATTTCCCCCTAACTTCTTTCTATCCTGCTTCACTACCTTTGAATCATACAGGATGCCTCGCATTTGCATTCTATAATCCAGAACTCTGTTATAGGGATTTTGGGAAATCTAGTTCCCAGGCAGTCATTCCCTGAGATGAAGGTGACAGCATAAAGGGGTGGGGTTGGGTGGGATAAATTATAAATGGACAATCTGCACAGAAGCCTTAACCAATATTAGATAGAGGATCTTTTTTTCTGTATTGAGTACAACTTTGAACTTTCCCAAAGTGCAGTTCCCATAGTCATTAAAATATATTATAGTTGAATATTTTCATTATAAATACAAAGTATAAGGTCTAAGTTTGCCATGAAAATGACATCATTTTTCAAACAAGGAAAAAAGCTCATTATTCCTTTTGAGAAAAGCAAAGGCCTTGGTGCATTTATTAATATGGTCAGGTATTCATTTAATTTATTGTTCAGTTACAGTTTACCTACAATATTATATTAGTTTCAGGTTTACAACATAGTAATTAGACATTTATATAACTTCTGAAGTGATAACCCTGGTAAGTCTAAGTATCCATCTGAAATCATACACAATTATTTCAATATGATTGACTATATTCCCTATGCTGTACTTTACATCCCCATGACTACTTTTATAACAGGCAATTTGTACTTCTTAATCCATTTCATTTTTTCTCACCCCTTTCCCAGATCCCACTCCCATTGTGCGACCATCAGTTTGTTCTCTGTATCTATGAGTTGTTCTTATTTGTTCGTTTCTATTGTTTTTTAGGTTTTATATAAGTGAAATCATATGGTATTTGTCCTTCGCTGTCTGACTTATTTCACTTAGCATAATACCCTCTAGGGCCATTTATGTAGTCACAAATGGCAATATTTCATTCTTTTTTATGGCTGAGTAATGTGATATTGTGTATATGTACCGTGTCTTCTTTACCCATTTTACCGACTGACAGACACTGAAGTTGCTTCTGTATCTTGGCTATTTATAAACAATGCTGCAGTGAGTATAGGTGTGCAAAGCACTTTTCAAATTAGTGTTTGAGTTTCTTCAGATAAATACCCAGAAATGGGATAGCTGGGTCATATGGTAGTTCTGTTTTTGAGGAACCTCCATATTGTTTTCCGTAGTGGATGCTCCAATTTACAATCTCAAAAGTGCACAAGAGTTCTTTCTTCTTCACATACTCAACAACACTTTGTTGAGTTATTGATGGTAGCCATTCTGACAGGTGTGAGGTGATGTCTCATTGTGGTTTTAATTTACAGTTTTTCTGATGATTAGTGACACTGGGCATCTTTTCATATATCTCTATGTCCTCTTTGGAGAACTGTCTTTTCAGGTGCTTTGCCCATTTATTTGGTGTTAAGTTGTATGTGTTCCTTTTATATTTGGGATATTAACCCTTTATCAGATATATCATTAGCAAATATTTTCTCTTGATAAGGAGGTTGTCTCTTCATTTTGTTGATGGTTTTCTTCACTGTGCAAAACTTTTCAGTTTGATGTAGTTCCATTTGCTTATTTTTTTTAATATATTTTATTGATTTTTTACAGAGAGGAAGGGAGAGAGATAGAGAGTTAGAAACATCGATGAGAGAGAAACATCGATCAGCTGCCTCCTGCACATCTCCTACTGGGGGTGTGCCCGCAACCCAGGTACATGCCCTTGACCGGAATCGAACCTGGGACCTTTCAGTCTGCAGGCCGACGCTCTATCCACTGAGCCAAACCGGTTTCGGCCATTTGCTTATTTTTTTATTTTGTTTCCGTTGCCCAAGTAGACATACCCAAAAAATATTTCTAAGAGTGATGTCAAAGAGTTACTGCCTATGGAAAGTGGTTGTTTCATTTTTTTTTTTTTGCATGTATCTGCCCAGTTTTCCCAGCACCATTTGTTGAAGAGACTGCCTTTATGGCATTGTATATTCTTGTCTCCTTTGTCATAGATTAATTGACCATGTAGGCATGAATTTGTTTCTGGGCTCTCTATTCTGTTCCATTGATATGATCAGCTATTGAAACATCAATCAAGATGGTGGGCTTCTGCCAAGTTAAGAGAAATACTTAATTGAAGCAACTTGCTCTATATGTTAGAAGAAGTGAGTGATTATAACTCGCTAACATCCTGCTCTATGCTAGCAGCTTTCCCTAGGATGAAATCCTCAAGGCTGAACATACATCATAGCTTCAGTTTTCTGACAGCATCTGCAGAAGACATCATTGCCATAGCAGAACAGTCACTGTAAAATACCTGAGTTAGAAAAGTGAGAGTCCCTCAGTAGAGAAATTAAAGGAAGAAGACAAAGAAGAAGGCATACTACGAATTTTACCCATTTATTGCTTATTTTATTTATCCCCATACATGTAAACCACAAATGTCACAGGTACTTAGTTTTGTTACTTCTGTATTTTTAGGGTTGGAACAGAACCTGGCATATAAAAGTTACTCAGATATTTTTGGGAATTAACTATTCAATCATAAGATTTGTTTCTAAATAGGGAAATTTGTAGTTCTTAGGTTATAAATGCCTTGAGGGTAGCCATTTGACACAAACAAAATATCAACAATGACTTGATTAACAAAGAATTTTGCAGTAGTATACACTGATATTTCCAGAGTTCTTGAAAAAAAAAGTAGTTAGAAGAGATTAAAGATTAATGTCATACGTGGGTCTCCTATCACTTTGTCTTAATTTGCTTAGGATAGCAATTCTTTCACAAACTACAGCCAAACCATTGTCATACTTCATGAGAGATATCAAATTAATGGGGTCTGAATGAAGTGATCTTAACAATCTGTATAGAATTGATGACTGTCTATTGTAGAAACATCATTTGGTCTATGTATATGTAATTCATATCTTAAGGGACTGATGGAAGGAATTAGAAGATTTAATTTATGCTATGAAAATATTCTTTCTGAGCCTCACTCACCAGTTCAACACATAAAATCAAAAGTTTACTCCTATATATTAAATATGGTAAGTGGATAATTTGAAAGGGAGGAAGAGGAGAAAGCTATAGAAAGAGGTATAGTTTTCTAGAGAATAATCTCTTTCACCCTTTGTCTTAAGGAGGTTCTTTTGTACCCCAAACAATAAGACTGGGATAAATGGCATTGATCTTCGAGCTTATAGACCTTAATGCTGCCCAGCGGACTTAGAAGAGACTGACAGCAGACTCATGCATATCATATTATGCAAGTTTTTGAGGTTAGAAATATTTAACAGGCTGAAGACACTATTGTTCTTGAGATTAGATGGATCAGTGAGTTTGAAAATGAAACCAGGGTGGAGAGCAAAACCAGAAAGGATCTAGAACCAGTGACATCTTACATTTTGTGGGCCAACTACAGCCCTGAAATGTGGTTAGTGAGGTCTTGTCTTGAGGCGACATTGCCAATAGTTAGTTTGCTTAGCAGTGGTTCTCAACCTTTCTAATGCCGCGACCCTTTAATAGAGTTCCTCATGTTGTGGTGACCCCCAACCATAAAATTATTTTCGTTGCTACTTCATAACTGTAATTTTGCTACTGTTATGAATCATAATGTAAATATCTGATATGTAGGGTGTATTTTCAGTTACAAATTGAACATAATTAAAGCATAGTGGTTAATCACGAAAACAATATGTAATTATATATGTGTTTTCCGATGGTCTTAGGCAACCCCTGTGAAAAGGTCGTTCGACCCCCAGAGGGGTCACGACCCACAGGCTGGCAACCCACAGGTTGAGAACTGCTGGCTTAGAGCCTAGAGCAGTGGTTGGCAAACTGCGGCTCGCGAGCCACATGCGGCTCTTTGGCCCCTTGAGTGTGGCTCTTCCACAAAATACCGACTTCTGCGCATGGGGCACGAAATTTCAATTGCACTGTACATGTGTGCCCGCACGTGGTATTTTGTGGAAGAGCCACACTCAAGGGGCCACAGAGCAGCATGTGGCTCGCCAGGTGCAGTTTGCCAACCACTGGCCTAGAGAATTGTGAGTTCTTTTTGGTGTTGCACTTGAAGAGAAAGTAGGCAACAAATGAGAAAGAGGATCCTTTCCGGTAGCTGGAGGGAGCATGGTACCAAGAGAAGACAAAAGGAAAACATCTCACCTGAACAGTGTTGCTCAGTGGTTGAGCATTGACCTATGAACCAGGAGATTACGGCTCGATTCGCAATCAGCAAATGCCTGGGTTGTGGGCTCAATTTCCCAGTGTGGTATTCAGTTGAACCCCCTGCATAGGAGGCAGCTCATCCATGATTCTCTCTCATCATTGATGTTTCTATCTTTCTTTCCTCCCTTTCTCTCTCAGATAAATTAAAAATATATTTGAAAAAGCAAGACATCTCAGTGTAGGTTGGATAACATAGCATGCAACTGTGCAGAGGCCAGCAAAGTCCACAGCCAGGGCCACTGACTTATCAGGGTAGTAAACTTGTGCAATACAAAGAGAATTCTTAGAGAATGTTATGATTATTTTAACTATAGGACAGAAAGTCAGACGAGGGCGTAATAAAGAGTTAAAGATGTTTAGGACTGGAATGAAAGTAAGAAGATAAAACATCCTGCTCCTAAGCAAATGATCCTCTTATTTTTTTTTAATTTTTTTAATTTTTATTTATTTATTTTTTAATTTATTGCTGAAAGTATTACAAAGGGTATTACATATGTGGATCCTCTTATTTTTATGTTCTGGGTTTTTCCTTCACTAAGCAATAGAAAACAATTGAACTATACAAGGAAAGACCCCGCTTCAGGTGACTTTGTCTCAGGAGGGAATATGGTATTTAGAAAAAGGACCCTATCATGTTCTCTGGGTTGATGCTGAGATTTGACACCTCCACCTTGAACGAGCCCCTGCAGTTGAGAAACTAATGGCAGTCCCGGGTGGTTCAGGAAGGATCAACATTGAATATACCATTGCTACATGCATTTCTGGGGAGGAAGTTTGGATCTGGAGAGTGTGTTGCTGTGGAATCAGTGGAGTTGGGTGCTTGAAGGTATTAATGCTTTCTTTTCTTTTTTAAAAAAATAGTGTTCTTTAATGTATAAGCCTTTGCTTCAAGATGTTGGGTATTTTATGTATTCAGTTGGCTCATGTGGGGAGATTTAAAAGGCTTGGTAGAAAAAGTTCCCCATTCTCTTTAGGTAACTCATTAACCAGCAGAATGACTCTAAGCATCAAACACCAGGAAGGAACAGTATGAAGGCCTGTGAGGCAGTCACTGACATCCCCAAATTAATTTGGGAGTGGAAGACAAAGATAACCAACAATGACCAGATCTATCAGAAAATTTAAAACCCTAGTTGCAAGGAATAATTTAATCTTATTCAAAATCTTAAAACAGAAAGGTAATGATTGAAAACTGAGTTCAGATGCAGTATAAAATTTTATCTTAAATCCAAGATTTGCAGTTGCTAGAATGTAAGTTGTCATGTATGTCAGGAAATTTCAATATTCCAGTGTTGGGAAAATGATTGTGTTTTCCCGGGTTAGTTTTTTCCACTTGAAGACTGTAATTGTGTGCACAGTTCCTGGTCCTTAGGATACAATGATGGTTTCATAATCTCACCCCACCTAGTCACAGTGCCTCTGCAGTGCACCCTACAAAGCACTGAATAGACTTAAATAAAAGTCTTCTGACTGCACAGTAGAGAGATGATTAATAGCAAAACAGCCAGGTCCGCCCAAAGTGATTGCACCATAGCTCATCTTCTCAGTTTCTCGCATTTTTTATTAAAATGGTAGATTGATTTTTCTGCTTTCACAGCTTTTACGGTATAAGATGATGCATTTCTTGTCTGGCAGCCTGCAGTTGGAAAGTTGAGTCCCTGTGACTGTGTGTGTGTGTTCGTGTGTGTGTTCGCACATTTGTATTTGTGTGTGTGCATGCATGTGCATGCTCATGCATGTGCAATAGTGCGAAAGTTTTGGGCTGAGTGCTAGGAGACCCAGGTTTTATTTTTGCTCACTGTACTCACAGTCCAGATGACTAACCACTTTGAACTTTTACATTTTGCAACATCAGTGTTTCTTTGGTGTTCCTCACAGGTGTGTGAGAGCACTTTGTCAGTGTTGCTAGGTGAGCCCATGAGGCACTGTGGTGTAATGGTTAGGATCACTGGTGCTGAACACAAACAGATCTCTGTTTTGAATCCTGGTCTTGTCCTTTATTCTCCGTGTGACTGTTGAGAAATTGCTTTGCTTCTCAGACAGTGTTTCCTCATTTGCTTGAATATGCTGCCATGAGCTTCACATGAGAATGTGTTGATACCAGAAAACCAACATCTTCCAAAATGATGACAACTTGTCTTTTGATAATTAATAAATTTGATTCTCTTTTAATATAAGATCATACCTGATAATATATCTGGTATTAATCTTTAATCACTACCTTTCTGGTTCAAGAGAGAATTCAGAAGAGATCAGTTAAACATCTTAAAGATAGAGTTGGAAGTATACGTATGTGGTCCTGTTCCTTTCTTTATACTTTTTTCTGCTTTACCCCCAAAATTCTTGGGGTCTGCAGTGTGCCTCAGTGACTGATATTGGAGGTTTTCAGATGAACCCTGCATTTTTCTAGTACATAAAATCATTAATATTGCCACTATATTACCGTCAACAATAAAATGCCTAATCTCCAAGACATATTCCTAGTGTCCTGTTAGTCAACCTTTGTTTCAGATCATCCATGGGTATTTTATTTTAAAATGTTCTGCCATTGTAACCAGCCTGTTTTATGGGGAATCCCCCCAAAAGCTTGCATTGTTGCTTTGAAGAATTATTTATATTCTCCCCAATTTGCCATGAAAAGAAGAAAGATGTACATCATAGTGGTCTATTATTTATTTTCCTAGTAGCAATTTTGTTTGCCCTTTGGACAAAAAGGCATTGCTAAGCTCTTTTTCCTCGCAATCAGGGAAAGCAGTGAAAACCTGACAGAGAGTAAGTGTGATTTGTTTCCTTAACAGTGGCTGTTACTCAGAGTTAAGAACATTTCATCATTATCACTGCATTTGTAATATGCGCTTGGCGATAGGTGTTCCGTTAGCAAAGGAAAATACCAGGTGGGAATAAAGTCAGTGAAGAGAAGATGTTCACTAGGAGGAAGCTAATTATCTAACAAAAATATGTCTTGAGTCTAAAAATGTGTCTGGAGACCTCAATGCAAGGACCATGTTGGAATTTATACCAGGAAAAGAGACCACACTATGAAAGTCAAAATAAGCAAAACACTTTATTTGGTCAGACTTTGATGCTTAGGCTATTTGTATTCTGCCCGATTCATAAGATGATTTAAGGTATCACACAAAGATTCATATATGGTAGAAAGATAAAATAAGTTGGAATTGGAATGAAAAATGAATCAAAGGAAAAATAAAGATAGGAAAGTACAATGGAGCCCGGAATTACTTTAGTACAAAAAGACGAGCGGTGAAATCCTATGCACTTGCCAAGAAAGGGCCAAAAGTTGGCTCACACCTTCCTGTTGGCCATTGTTAAAGGGACATGCAATCCACTGTGCACTTCACAATATTAGTAATATACTGAGACATCCCTCCCAAGGATATTTATAGGGAGGGCATTTTGAAATCTAGTTAATGATCATCAACAAAATAAACACAATTAAAAAATTGTGATAAAATGCACATAACATAAAATTTACCACTTTACCCGTTTTAAAGTGTACAATTTAGTTGCATTAAGTATATTCACACTATTGTGCGACTGTCACCATTATCTTGTTCTAGAAGTTTTCATAAAATGAGAAGCCTATATCCACTGAGTCGTCATTCCCCTGACAGTCACCAATCTCCTTTTTTTAAAAACAACATTCTTGTAGTAAATGTAATAAACACTTTCACGTCCTGTATTATAATGTTACAAAGTGGGTGACAGCATCCCATTTTCATATTTATGTCTAGAAAAACGGACTTGACAGAAGAGAGGGTAGATGGCCTCCCTCACCTCTGAGACCACCAGGAGAAACAACTGGGGAGAATTGTTCTACCTAAGTGATTAGGTTGGAAGAATTTCTAAAGAGAGACATTCACCATGATTACTATGGCCTTTAATTTGGTGAATAAAAAAGGCTTAGGTCAAGTTTGTTGAAGAATGACTTATAGCCAAGGATTATTGAACTATATTAGCATTTATCACAGTCCTAAGGGTCAACTCAATTTCTTCTATTGATGAGGCTAATCCAATGTGAGGAATAGAGGGAAGCCAAATGGTTGCTCTGAAGGAAAAAGAAACAAGCAAAGATTTGGAAAGCTGGAGGTGAAATAAGTATGATTTATGTCCACTGTGGTAAATTCCAAATACGCAAGGTTTAGGGTAGGGAGATGGGAATCAGTAAAATCAGTGTGGAACTCAATTGGGCTCCTTAATTTTTTATTTTAATGTGGTAAGAAGAAAGACTGGTTGATTTTGGCTCCAATATTTAATTTGAGTTTTGAGTCATGAGTAAGAGTAGGCATCCTATATAATAAAAGCCTGATATGCAAATTGACTGCCTGGCTGAACGACCAGTAGAACGACTGGTCACTATGATGCATACGGACCACCAGAGAGCAGATGCTCAATGCAGGAGCTGCCCCCAGTCCGCAGGCCCCGACCAGTGGCTGTGGCAGGCGGCGGGGCCAGTGAGCAGGCAGCGCCAGGCCAGCCAAGGCAGGTGCCAGCGGGGGCCTCCCTGATCGCTCCACCGGTTGCCCTGCAGAGGGAGGTGACTGGTGGCGGTGGCAGGGGTTGGGGCTGGCGAGCGGGTGGTGCCAGACCATCCAAGGTGGGTGCCAGTGGGGGGCCCCCCCAATCGTCCCACCGGACACCCCACAGATCAGCCCTGATCACCGGCCTGGCCTACGGACCCTACCCATGCACAATTTCGTGCACTGGGTTTCTAATTTGAGTGTAAAGAATCAGCATAAGTTAAGCTATGGAGGCTTACACTTTAGGGTACACTCAGAATCATTTTTTTTAGTCAGATATCCAGTTATTTAATGAGTTTTCTTATTTAATCAGTGTTTTTCTTTCCCATAATTTCTCTCCCATTCTTAGAGTCATAACCCTAATGCACATCCTTGGCATCTTTTGTTTGGTTGGCTCCTGAGGCTTTGCAACTGGTCTTTCAAGCTCTTGACCATTTAATTCTTTCTTCAAACTTCCCAGTATAAGTCCCTAAAGACTGTTTAGGTCACTCCACTCATATTACCCTTTTCTTCCTAAGCATCCTATCTAATAATAGAGAAACATGGTAATTAACCATAACTTCGCTACACTTCCCATTGGCTAATCAGGGCGATATGCAAATTAACTGCAAACCAAGATGGCGGCCGGCAGCCAGGCAGCTGAAGCGAACAGGAGGCTTGCTTGCTCCAGTATGGAGGAAGCCAAGGTTCCCCGCCTACCACTGCCGGTCTCTGAGCTTGTACTCTAAAAGACAATGTTGCAATTATAGAAGCTAAACAATCCCCAGAAACCTGCTTTCAGCCGTCAGAGCTGGAGCGAGCAGGACCACAACAATGTTACAATTATAGAACCCAAACAAACCCAGATAACTGCTTTCAGCATCTGAGGTCTCAGAGCTGGAGCCAAGCCTCAGAACTTAAGCCAGCTCTCAGCTCCAGTGACAGCCATAGAAGGTAAATAAATCCCAGAATTTAAAAAAAAAGAAAAAAAGGAGAGGTTGGGAGCTTCAGTCACCTGCCAGCCTGAAAACGGCCCTCAGCCCCTCACCCAGACTGGCCAGGCACCCAAGCAGGACCCCCACCCTGAAGGGGGTGTGACCAGCTGCAAACAGCCATCATCGCCTCATCCAGGCTGGCCAGGCACCCAAGCAGGACCCCCACCCTGAAGTGGGTATGACCAACTGCAAACAGCCATCAGCCCCTCACTCAGGCTGGCCAGGCACCCAAGCGGAACCCCTACCCTGATCTGGGACACCCTTCAGTGCAAACCTGCCGGCCCCCACCCGTGCACCAGGCCTCTATCCTATATAGTAAAAGGGTAATATGCAAACTGACCCTAACAGCAGAAGGACTGGGAATGACTGATCACTATGACACACACTGACCACCAGGGGGCAGACGCTCAATGCAGAAGCTGCCCTCTGGTGGTCAGGACACTCTCACATGGGAGGAGCTCTGCTCAGCCACAAGCCAGGCTGATGGCTGCCAGTACAGCGGTGGTGGTGGGAGCCTCTCCTGCCTCCTCAGCAGCGCTAAGGATGTGTGACTGCAGTTTAGGCCTGCTCCCCGCTGGCAAGTGGACATCCCCCGAGGGCTGCCGGGCTGCCAGAGAGATGTCTGATTGCCATTTTAGGCCCAATCCCCCGGGGAGCGGGCCTAAGCCAGCAGGTGGTCATCCCCTGAGGGGTCCCAGACTGCAAGAGGGCACAGGCTGGGCTAAGGGACCCCCCCTCCCCCCTGAGTGCACAAATTTTTGTGCACTGGTCCTCTAGTTTAATATAAGAAGCATATGATAGTGGTGCCATCTAAATTAGCAGAGGAAAAAATGATATCTATAATAATAAAAGCATAATATTCTAATTAGACCGGATGTCCTTTTGGACAACCTTCCAGATGAAGCTGGGGCTGCAAGGGAAGCCTGTGTCCGGGGTACCTGCCGGCAGCCGGAGGGAAGCCCGGGTCCTGGATGCCACAGGGAAGCTGGTGCTGGCAGCTCGGGGAAGGAAGGCCTCGTCTTGCATGAATTTTTTGCATTGGGCCTCTAGTTTCAAAGAATTGTGCTCAGGCATAAATTATTTACCTTGAGAAAAACACCACTTAAATCATCATCACATATCATAATATATTGCATTAATAATTGTATTAAAAGAATGAAAGTATTCAAAATACAGGTGAATATTTCTCTAATTGAAGTTTAGGTAAAAGACTTTCAATGGGAGAAACGACAAAGAAAAAACTGATGGCCTTGACAACATACAAATTTAAATTATTCAGGTAAAGAATATCATAAAAGAAAATGTATGCATGAAGCTGGTCAAATACATAATGAATATGAGAAATCCCTCTTGTGTCTTTTTATTCTTTTACCCTTACCTTGTGGCACTTACTCTTCCCTTGCATGTGTGGTTCCCTCTGCCTGGAATGCTCTTCCTGCATTTCTCTCCATGACTGGTGTTTCTTTATTGTTTAGGTCTAAGGGCAATATTTTCTTCTTAGAAAGGTCTTCCCTGTTAACCTTTTTGAAAGTAGCCAGTCCTCACCCTTTCACCCTTTTTGACCTTTACTCTGTAACATTACTTCATAGCTGTTATCACTAACATAAATCATTTAATTAGTGTTCTCACCTATCCCCTAGTATGCAAGATACATAGAATGTATAGACCTCACCTGTCTTGTTCAGCAGCATCTTTTTGAAACATGGTAGGTGCTCAATAAGTGTTTGTTGAATGAATGAATGGACAAATATATATGTAGAAAAATTGGGAGGATACATAACAAAATGTAATAATAGGTAGAATTTTATAGATGATTAAGTTTTTCTTTTTAAAAAAACGTTTGTGTTTTTCCCAGATTTTCTAAAGTGAATATGTATTACTTTGTCAGAATTATAACTAAGTGGCACTTAGAAGACATTTTATTAAACAATAGCATCTATTGTGTCAGGTTATTAATTTCAATTAGCATTGACAAAAGATGATAAACTAGCAGACTATAAAGAACAAATTTCCTACAAATAAGACTGTCAGCTTACATCCTCTTAAATATCCACATATCAAATACATCCAATTAGCTTAACTAATAATGAAGAAATTAGGCCCAAAAGCACTATCTACACGGGACCTTCTTTTAAGATTCTAAAATAAAACTCTTCAAATAAGAATTTAAAAAAATTAAGTACCACTGCCTCATTTTAAGAGATGGTTGCCAGAAGTTTAGTCTCCCTAAATCTGCCAGATATTTAAAAGAGAGGTTGGGGCAAAGGCTTGGATATAAAACAATTTGAAAAGTATCACAGGGACACTATCTGTATTGCCTAGTCTTTTGGGGAAGCTTTCATCACCTTGTGAGTTTCTGCAGGTGTACCTAACAAATTAACATGTGCTTTACGAGGGTAAATATAAAAGACCAAGGTTGGACTGGGCCCTCTCTTTAGACAGACTCTAATGAGGAAGGAAGATTTAATGAAGAATGAATCTGAATGCTCTGCTGAAATTCTCCTTTTGGTACTCTCACTAAGCAGGCAATGAATAGAGACTTTTGAATTGGTGTGTGACCTATGAGCATGTGTAACAAATGACTTTGTATATCTGGGGAACATTGGCAATTCTTGAATGTCTGTGTGTGCCATTTAAACGTGAGTAACACTTGAGTAAGTCCCAGAGTCAGCTGGAGTCAATAAATGCTATAATCAATATACCATGACATTTGTAACTTGTATCACAGCTCCTCCTAAATCTCTAGGTGCTTGCTCCCTGCAACACATCATTTCCATGCTTTTGTTGCACAGTCCCAGCTGCTGCAAATCTCATCGAGAAGCATTTTTTTCTACTCTGCATTTTCATAGAGTTCAACTTGTATGTTCCTCATGGTTTAGCTCATGTCCTGTCTTTTGTGATGGGAGTGATTTATACTAGTATGCATGACATCTCCCCTGGAAGATGTAACAACTCTCAGACTCAGGGCCTGCACCCAGGCACATCCCTGGGAGCCTACCTCAGGATGGCTCATAAATTCCCATCGGCTATTATCACTACCTGGCTATTGGCTGATCACTACCTGGCAATCTTGATATCCTGCTTCTGCTGCTCTAATATTAATCTAGTGACTCTTAGGAGCCTCTTGAACCCAAGCAGGGCTGTTAGACTCTCTCAGTCTTTCATCGCCTGCTTTGGATGTCTGGAATGTAAGGTACGTTTCCCAGAGCCAGCAAGGAAGATATCCTATAGGTACCCCACAGTATCTCGTCTCCAGTAGTTCTTTTCAAGTCTAGTGTCCTATGTCCCATGAATGACCTCGAGAGAAGGATCTTACATTCTCTTTTCAATTTTTTAAAATTTAAAAGCAGTCTAGTGTTTATTCCTTTAAAGGTAATCCTTTTTTCCTTTTAAGTGAATTTACTGTGGTGACACTGGTTAACAAAATATTACAGGTTTTAGGTGCACAATTCCACAACACATCATCTGTAAACTGTATTGTGTGTTCACCACCCCAAGTCAAATCTCCTTCCATCACCATTTACCCCCCAATAGCCTCCACTACCTCCTTTCATCCTTTTCCCCCAGCAATCACCACACTGTTGTCCATGTCTCTCTTTTTTTCTCTTTTGCTCAATCCCTTTGTGCCCCCACCAAGGCGCCCCCTTTCCTCATGACAACTGTCAGCTGTTTATGGTGGTAAAATACACAGTGTAAAATTGACCATCATTTTTGACTGTATGGTTCAGTAGTATTAAATATATTCAGATTGTTGTGCAATCATTACTACCATCTATCTCTAGAACTCTTTTCTTCTTGTAAAACAAAAATTCTATATGCATTAAAAAATAACTCCCAGCCAACATGGCTCAGGAGGTCATGGCTTGATTCCTGGTCAGTGTTGCGTGCTCAATCCTCAGTGTGGAGCATGCAGGAGGCAGCCAATCAGTGATTCTCTCTCATCATTGTTTCTATCTCTCTCTCCCTCTCCCTTTCTCTCTGAAATCAATAAAAATATATTTAAAAAAATAACTCCCCATTCCCCCAATCCCCATCAGCCTCTGGCAACCACCATTCTGCTTTCTTTCTCTATGTATTTGACTACTATAAATACCTCATGTAAGTGGAATCACTCGGTATTTGTCTTCTTATAACTTGCTTATTTCACTTAGCATGATGTACTCAAGGTTCATCTGTGTTGTAGCATATGTCAGAATTTCCTTTTTAAGGTAGAATGATTTTCAATTGTATCTATATATCACATTTTGTTTATTCATCCATTGGTGGACACTTGGCTTACTTTCGTTTCAGCTATTGTGAATAATGCTGCTGTGGACATTCTCTTTTATTTTGATTCTTTTTTATCCATGGGAGTCCCTAAGAGACTGGATTTATTCTATTTTAATCTGTGAGAAGACTGAGAAGAGGATTATGTGTAAGTGATGGATTAAAAAAGCTCCCAGGAGATTTAGTAAGGGATTGGGGGAAGTGGAATTGGGAAGAGGACAAAGCCATCACTTGGAATTTCAGGAACTGCCAAGAAGGTAGCGTTAGCTTGATCTCATAGACAAAATTTGGAATGTAGATTAGGATTCAGTGTTGTCAGTAACAAAGCAAGAGATCTGAGTTTCATACTCCTGTACCTTTTCGTCACCCCCTGTGGGGTATAGACTCCCAGGCACTTCTGGCTTTCAGTGTGCTCCAGCAGCCCCAGGGCAGTCCTCCAAATTAACACACCATAGCTGGGGAAGGGGCATACAATGAGTAGAAGGGACCTGAGGGGATCTATGTAGAGCACAAGCAATATCCACTCCAACTTCTCACTGGGTGTTTACATTCAGTCTCCTAGGTATAAACCATCACTTACAATGTCCACTTCATGGCATTTCCAGGAGGTCCATTAAGAATTCACGAACTCTTTCCACTGTCTTTCCATGCCACCATAATGGTGCCATGAATGTCCTGGCTGATGCTATCAAGAGTATCAACAATGCCAAAAAGAGAGACAAACACCAGGTTCTTGTTAGGCAGTGCTCCAGAGTTGCCATCTGGTTTATAACTGTGATTATGAACCATGGTTACATAGGCAAATCTAAAATTATTCATGAACACAGAGCTGGGAAAATTGTTATGAACCTCATAGGCAGGTTAGACAAGTGTGGAGTAAGCTTCAGATTCCACGTGCAACTCAGAGATCTAGAAAAATGGCAGAACAACCTG